>NC_091798.1:79460000-89460000 GCF_041296235.1 Equus asinus
TGTATACATCCATGCCCAGGATCCCAACCCACAAATCCCAGGCCACTGAAGTGGAGTGAGCGAACTTAACCACTACATCACTGGGCCAGCCTCTATTTTATCTTTTAAATGGAGTTAATACTACCCAATTTGAAGGGTTGTTTTCAACATTAAACAAAATTGGTTTTGAAAAGCGTATTTCTTGACATACAGTAGATGCTCAGTAGAAGTTTAATTCTTTTCTCTTTTCCATTCAGCCCATTCTCTGACTAAATTAAACTTGCCTCTACCAAGTTTACTTTTGCTCATACAGATGGCTCTGCCTAGCATGCCCTTTCTTCCTGTTCCAGCATGCCCTAATCCTACCTACTCTTCCAGAATGAATTCATATGACGCCTCTTCCGTACCTCTCTTCCCAGTTCCTCCTGGTCAATAGTGACCTTTCCAATGATACTTTATCTCTTCCATTTTGGGGCATTTATCTCATCTCCACTGTTATAGTCTAAGATTGATGGCAAATTCATATCTGACTCACTTTTTAAGCCATATTTTTTTCCTAACATCAAACACAGTGCCCTACAAACAAGCATAAAAGTACTTAATGGGTAAATAAATGTTATCTTAACACAACTTATTACCAAAAAGGAAAATCAGAATCATAGAAATTAACTGAAAAGTCATAGGTTCAACAGTTAACAAAGGGTAGCAACGGAACTTGAGGCCTGTTTTCCTGCATCCTAGGACTTTCAAACCTACATTATGCTAATTCCCATTATGAAGGGAGCATGGCATTTGTCATTTTCTTAGATTTGAAATATAGCCCCAGTTCCTAAGGCAAAATCTAAATAGACAGAAGGTCTTCATTTTGGATATGTACAATTTGTTCCTATAGTCTTAATAGAAGCATTAAAAATGTCATGCTTGGACTTCTAGTCAATGACTTTGTTGGACCTCTCAGAGAACTTAGGTTGCAGTAAAAATTGACTCTCCAAAATTTGGAGAGACTGGAGAATCCGCAAAGTTACATAAGATCTGTCTACCCATGACAGAAGCCACTGAAGTATAACTTGGAAGGAACACTTAAATGGTAATTTTGATGAATTGCTGGGACCTGAGTGTGGACCTAGCATGAAGGTGAGAAACTCCTGGGGGACCTCAGTCTTAAGAGAGTCTCCAGAGTTTCTAGGAACTCCACTGGTTCTCATGATGAAAAAGCCAAGAAATATCCTCTCATGGTTGTGGCAGAGAGAGAAAATGAGTAAATTGTTGTGAAATATGTGCACAGCATTCTGTATAATAAAGAGCCCCTTTTCAAGGGAAAAGATTTTACCTGACCCTTATCACAGCTGGAGGGAAGGGCATTTCTCCCAACCTAGCTCCCTCTAGCCTTCCTGTCTCACCCAAGGAGGGTAACAAAAAGCTATAGCTCACGATAAAAACCCTCAGCAAATTAGGAATAGAAGGAAACTTCCTCAACTTGATAAAGAACATCTGCAATAAACCTACAGCTAACATCATACTTAATGGTGAGAAACCAGATGTTTTCCCCCTAAGATCAAGAATGAGGCAAGAATGCCACTACCACCACTTCTATTCAATATTGTACTAGAAATGCTCACTAATGCAATAAGACAAAAAAAGTGAAAAAGAAGATATACAGATTGGAAAGGAAGAAATAAAACTATCCTGTTCACAGATGACATAATTGTCTATGTAGAAAATCCCAAAGAACAGAAAAGCTTCTGGAAGCAATAAATGATTATAGCAAGGTTGCAGGACACAAGGTTAATATACAAAAGTCAAATGCTCTCTTATATACTAGCAATGAACAATTGGAATGTGAAATTAAAAACACAATACTATTACATTAGCATCAAATAAGTAAACAAATACTTAGGCAAAAAATCTAACAAAATATTATAAGATCCATAGGAGGAAAACTGCCACGTGCTGATGAAAAAAACCAGAGATCTTAATAAATGAAAAGATAGTCCATGTCCACAGATAGGAAGACAATAATATTAAGATGTAAATTCTTTCCAACTTGATCTATAGGCTCAACACAATCTCAATCAAAATTCTGGCAAGTTATTTTGTGGATATCTACAAAATGTTTCTAAAGTTTATATGGAAAGGCAAAAGACCTATGTTAGCCAACAAAATAGCTAACAGGAACAAAGAAGAAGGACTCATATTACTCAATTTCAAGACTTACTAAAGCTATAATAATTAAGGCTTCATGGTATTGGCAAAAAACAATAGACACATATATCAATAAAACAGAATAGAGAACCCAGAAATAGACCTATACAAATATAGTCAAGTGATCTTCGACAAAGAAACAAATGTAACTCAATGGAGACAGGATAGTGTTTTCAACAAATGGTGCTGGGACAATCCGATGTCCAAATACAAAAAAATAAACTGAGACACAGATCTTATACCTTCCACAAAAACAAATTCAAAATAGTCATAAAACTAAATTTAAAATGAAAATTATAAAACTTCTAGAGAGTAGGAGAAAATCTATGTGCCTTCAGGTTTTGTAATGAGTTTTTAGATACAGCAAGAAATGCATAATCTATGAACGAAAAAGCTGATGTTCGATTTTATTAAAATTAAAAATTTCTGCTCTGCAAAAGACACTGTTAAGAGAATAAAAAGACGAGCAATAAACTATGAGAGAATATTTTCAAAACGTATCTGATAAAAGACTTGCATTCAAAATATGGAAAGATCTCTTAAATCTCAAAAATGAGGAAACACACAACCCTATTAAAAATTGGACACAAGACCTGAACAGACACACACCTCACCAGTGAAAGCAAATAAACATATGAAAAGATGCTCAACATCTTTTCTCATTAGGGTATTGCAAATCAAAATAATGAGATAGTACTACACGCTTATTAGAATGCCCGAAGTCCAAAACTGACTGTACCAATGGCTGGTGAGTAGTAACAGGCACTCTCGTTGCTACTGAAAATATATAATGGTAAAGTCACTTTGGCAGTTTCTCACAAAGCTAAAAGTAGTTTTACCATACAATCTAGAAATCATGCTAAGTAACTAGCCAACTGATTTGAAAGCTTATGCTCACACAAAAACTTGCACACAAATGAGCTTTATTCATAATTGCCAAAAACTGGAAGAAACTAAGATGTCCTTCAATAGGTGAATGGATAAACAAACTGTGGTACATCAATACAAGGGAATGCTATTTAGTGATAAAAAGAAATGAGGTATTAGGGCGGCCCTGTGGCCAAGTAGTTAAGTTCATTCACTCCACTTCTGCAGCCCAAAGTTTCACCGGTTCTGATCCTGGGCACAAACATGGCACCGCTCAACAGGCCATGGTGAGGCAGCATCCCACATAGCACAACCAGAGGCACTCAGAACTAGAATATACAACTATGTACTGGGGGCCTTCGGGGAGAAGAAGAAGAAGAAAAAGAAGGGAGGAGGAAGAAGATTGGCAACAGATGTTGGCTCAGGTGCCAATCTTTAAAAAAAAAAAAAGAAAGAAAGAAGGTATCAAGCCACAAAAAAAAAGTGGCTCTTAAACACATATTGCTAAGTGAAAGAAGCCAGTCTGATTCCAATTATATGAAATTCTAGAATAGCAAAACCATAGAGTCAGTAAAAAGATCAGTGACTGCCAGGGTTTGAGGGGGGGAAGGTTGAATAGGTGATGCACAGGGGATTTTTTAGAGCAGCAAAACTATTCTATGTGACACTATAATGCTGGATACATGACACTATCCATTTGTCAAAACTCATAGAATGTGCAACACAAAGAATGAAGCCTAATGCATGCAAATTTTTTTAAAAACCATTTAAAAGGTCAGGAGATGGCATGCAAAACATGCACAATGACCTATCTGTGTTACAAATGCATACAATAACCTCACTTTGGAAATGAGTGGAGTCTATAAGACTAAAGGTAAAAGAAACAATACCTGAGCACTGAACTGTAGTTAATAGCGTTCTTTCCTAAGGCAGTACGTGTTTACAATTCTGATATCCCAATACATGTATATTGCAATTGAACAATTAAGTAAATGGAAGGTGGATGGGGGAAACTAGGCTTTTCAGTACAGATAAACAAGGAGAAGAGGCTAAAATGATCCATGTAGTAATAGATTAGAGAGGTACACATCAGTAAGAACTCATATTTAGATAAATATAGATACAGATGGCTACACATAGAAACATTTATAGATATGTGTATATATGGTTAGTATATACACACGTATTTCCTTGCTCTGTCAACTAAGAGGGCCTAGAAGCAAGAATACATCATTAAAAAGAAGCACATCTAGGTCCCAGGTCATAGTGTCTAATGCCATCCTTCAGTAAAAGGAACCAGGGCTCTTTGGAGAAATTGCTATTTCTAGTGCTAGGGCAAGAAATATACAAGATGAGCCTAGAGCTCCCAGTGACCAAGCTGAAACAATTTGAGCACCATAATAACTAAAATAGTGTTGAATTACAACACAAAGTATAAAATAAATATTCTGATACAAAGATTCAATAAATAAACAAATAGGGGAGAATAGACAAGTCTCCCATGCAGAAGAATTCCAAATAATTTATGTAGATACTTCACCCTCAAAAGGGGGAGCATAACTCCCTACTCCTCAAGTGTGGGCCATGAGTGTTAACTTTCCTCTAAAGAGTACAGTAACAAAAGAGGAAACATAGTAACTTCCCAATGGATAAGTCTAACAAACATCTCAGCCAGATGAGGGGGTTAATTTCCACAATAGCTCACGTTGATAGTATGTACTCTTCATGATGTGACGTGATGAAAACAGCACTTTACCTCCATGATTTGCCTCCCAAGAATGCATAACACCAGTCTAATCATGAGATAAACATCAGAAAATTCTCAGCTGGGGAACATTCTACAAAATACCTAACCGGCACTCTTCAAAGTTGTCAAGGTCGTCAAAAAGTAAAAAGTGAGCAGAGGAGCCAACAGAGACATGAGGACTGAATACAATGTAATGCCCTGGATGAGATCCTGGAACAGAAAAAGGAAATCTGAATAAAGTATGCACTTTAGTTAATAATAATGTATCAATATTGGCTCATTGATTGTTAACAAATATAACAGATTGATGTAAGAAGTTAATAATAGGGAAAACTGGGTACGGGGTGTGCGGGAATTCTCTGTACGCTCTTCATAATTTCTCAATAGTTCTAAAACTGTTCTCAAATAAAAAGACTGCTCAAAAAAATGGTAGGCTCAGAAATAGATAAAATTATCTCCTAAACTCTGTCAAGCAGCACATTCCTTTAAGAGTTCTCTGCTGATCAATGGGAGCCAGCCTAGTGCAGCAAAGGTTAGGAAGCACCTTGCCACAGCATCCTCTTGTTCCAACTAGCTTCAAGATTAAGGCTCTCAAAGGGAGAAAAGAAGGAGAGAACATAGAGGTCAGCCCCCAAAAGCCAAAATTATCAGGTTTAATGCTACATCTGGGCAAGATCTTTAGCTGTGTTTCCTCACAGGTAGAAACAGCCTGAATTCCTATGAAGGTTTGTAGGGAAATCAACTATTAAACAAACAAGCTGGTTGAGAACTGCTTGTAAATGTGCCTTCTGCAAAGGAATCCTCAGGCCTCCAGGTCTGCACCATAAGATGTGGGAGGGAAGGTGCACAACACAGAGGGCACGCTCGCTCCAGAGCCCAGCACAGGTGTGGCCATCACGACATTAGGCAGAGAGAAAGCAAGACCAGGAGCTGCTAGGACACAAAGGCCCATTGCTCTATCCAACGAGACACAAGCATTGCTATGAACCAGTGACTGCCGGGTATTGCCCTTCTCCTCTTTCCAAATGGGACTTTTTCATTGTAGTAATTGTGAACTAACCTAAACCAATGTGGCCATTCACCATTATTACATTCTTTTTCAGGAGTATCTTTGGTTTCCAATAGTTGGGTAAGTGAAAGCTAAGCGTTCACCTCCCGTGATCTTGCAAGACTGACACCTAATTTTGTCACACATGTATTTTATTATGTGCATTACTATAAAACCTTTTCTATAAATGCAAGGAAGTTTTTTTTAGGTGCTCTGACCACACCATCCATAGAAGGATCATCAGAGACAAATGAACAAATATTCTCGCAGCAGGATTCAGCCTTACTTAGAATTGGATTAAGTCAATGAGCCCCTCCATCTGTGTCTAAACATAGCACTATACAAAATCCCAGGCCTATAGCGCCATTCCAAAGGGAATGGGAAACAAAGAGAAAGGAAAAGCTAGTGAAGTCACTAGATTCTTAGACCTTGTTCATGCAAGGACAAAGGTGAGTGTAGAGCATTCCTAGACAGTTCACATATCTTAAGCATCACTTATTTCACGAATGAGTAATCATTTCTAAAGTCGATTATCTTAATTAATAAATCCTTTGTTGGTGGTGAGATAAAGATAATTGAAGCGCTTATCGTAGCTGCAGGGGTGGAGTGAGTTCTGGTGGATCCATTGCCAACTAAGTGCTTCAAATGTTAACCAATTACTCACAGGATATACACTAAAACTGACATGCACATACCTAGCACAATGTTTTAAATAAAGTATTTTCAATCAAATTGCAGATCTAATTTTTCTCCACCATTGTGTATTGGGCATGTAGGGGGCAGTTTGGGTTTTACGCAGCTCAGTCATAGGAAACCACATCTTGGCCAATGAAGAGAATTGTTCATCACCTAGAAATTCTAGGCTTTGAGTTGGACACAATAGGGAGATGAGATTTAGGGTCTGTCTCCTTTGAAGAAAAGGAGAGTTCTCTAGTCTTCTGGAATTATGCATTTCTTTAATAGGAAAATAAAACAATAGTCTGGATTCTGTCTTATATCCCAATATTCTGCAGTCAACAAGTGGAATGACAAGGATACTACTTTTCTCAAAAGACTTAACCAGTTGCTTCTAAATTTTCTGGGCATCAGTAAAGGACAAGGGAACCTAAAGAACACATACACACATAGTATAATATAAAAAGTATTAAAGTTGGACTGATAGCAAGATGCTTTAACACTAATGTCAATATAATGGTTACATACTGTCAGGTAAACAAAAAAAAACTATATTAACTTATAAAATATATTTTACAGGACAAATAATTTTAAAAAGAATATTGTGTGATTTGCTACGTCACCTCTTTCCGGTCTTTACTCAAACGACACCACCTCATTTAGGCCCTCCTTGGCCACATTCTCTAAAACTGACCTTTCCCAATAGTACCTCTGCCCCTTTTCCTCTCATTATTTTCCTAGTACTCATTATTATGTCTCACGCTATATATTTTACTTATCAGTCTTGTTTATTGCCGTATAAGTTCCATGAGAGCAGGACTTTTTGTTTCTGGTTCACCATTATATTCCCAGTGCCAGATCAGTTCTTAACACATATTAGTTAGTGCTCAGTTATTGAATGAATCAGATAATTAAAATTAATAATGTTTTCCTCTTGTGGGTGAAATAATAGATCATCTTTGTGATATGGTGCTTGTTTATTTCAGTGGTAAAATTAGAAAAAATAATACAAGGACATTTTTTAATTATAAAATCAATACCTTGAAAATTTATCTAAAGGGCAAACGGTGATAGAGAAGAAAACAAACAAGGTCTGGGCAAGGATGCCCAGGTATAAAAGAACTGGTGCTCACTGTAGATCCATTACTTTTCCTACCTTTCTCTTGAAAATATATAATATCATTACTCAAACCAAATTAGTTCACTGGTGGACTTTCCATAATAATTCATTTTTAGGTCTTTTTGAAAGAAAATCAAAATAAACTTAAAATTAATGTATTAGCATTCTGTAATGAATTTTACCCAAATGTCTAGAAGTACATTACCAAAAAAGTTGTTAATGATTATTCATTTAGCTACTCTCTGTTACAGGATACAGACTCAAAGCTGAGAGAGATGCAGAAAGAAGTTTTTTAATAAAATAAGAAAATAAACTATGATTGTGACCAAAAGCCTAAGTAAGCAAACATATTCTAAACTGAGAAATGGAAAAACTCTTCAACCCTCTTTCCCAGCAATGTTTTTACTACTATACACAGAATCAGAAAAGATAAACATAAACTCTAGTTTATGAAACAAACATTCATCTTGATCATAAAAAGTGAGGGAAAGGCAGTATAATGTGACTTAGAGTGTACTTAGATCCTGGGTTTGTCATTTATTAGCTTTGTGTTCTTGGTAGTTACTTAACATCCTTGAGCTAGAGCCTCAGTCTTTCTGGGTTGTTAGTGCTGTGGAGTCAATTCCAACACCTAGCAACCCTGTGTACAGCAGAGCTGGACCCTGCCCAGGTTTTTTGTGCCATCCTCTTACTTTATGTCTCATCTCCCGGAGTTCCATCAGACAATGCTTCACAACGCTTATGCTATTCATAAGGTTTTCATGACCAATTTTTCCCAAGTGGGTGGCCAGGTCCGTCTTCCTAGTCTGTCTTACTCTGGAAGCTCCACTGAAACCTGTCCACCATGGTGACCCTGCTGGTATTTGAAATACCGGTGGCATAGCTTTTGGCATCACAGCAACAGGCAGCCACCACAGTATGACAACTGACAGACGGGTTGTGTGGTTCCCTGACCAGGAAACGATCCTCTGGCACCAGAAGTGAGAGGGCCAAATCATAACCACCAGTTCATCAAGAGCCTCAGTTTTTGCCTCTACAAATAGAGTGAAGAGTTTAGGTATAATATTTTCCTCTCTGGGTTATTGTAAAGACTAATGATTTAAAATCCATCAAAGTGCTTGGCACAGTGTCCATATACATTATTTCCTTAACCAAACTGTACCTCTATTTAACCAATCTGCACCTAAACCACAAATCCTCATATTAATGCATATCCTTTGTTGCAGTGAAGACATAGGTTAATTAGGAAGCACCAGAGTTCTAGTAAAAATGACTGCCATATTGGTAAACTTCATTACATGAATGAAATTATTTATGAAAACTTGATTTAAGATATCTGCAATGAATCAGGACGTTCCCTGAAGAGCCAGTGGTACATTCCCAAGGGAAGAAAAAAGTTTGCTCTAAAGACAAGAAGATATAAATGAAAACAGAGTGCAATAAATTATACATTGCATAGAAAACAGACAATAAAATGCTGATAGCAGTAAAACATATATAGGGACACTTAAAGTGAGCCAAAGTACAAATACCAGGATGGAGTACCAGAAGAAGTTCATTTTCTTGGAGGTAGACCCATATAGAGATACCCTGTAAGTTATCTCATCTTTCACATGCAATTTAGGGTTCTACATCAAATTTCTTATTCATATTTATTCACTCTGCTTTTTGAAAGGTATCTAATGTGTCTGATATTATAATTTCATCCTAGAAGATTTCATCTCCAACTAGATAATCCATTTTGTAGTGGAATCCCAGAGGACAATTATGACATACCATTTGGTCATGTGGACTGGGCTCATTAAAGAGAAGTTTTATTGTTTTGTTTTGTTTTGTTTTGTTTTTAAAGCTTTAAAATACAGAACCCTGTCTACACTATCCTCCAAGTATTAAACCTTTCTAACAGCAGGTTGTTATTCAGCCTTTACTTACATAGCAAAATTGGCCAATTAGAGATCTGCTTCTCTCTAGCTCCAAATCCTTTATATTCCTTCTTGCAGGTGCAAAGCGTTCTTTGTGCTAGCTATCACTTGCAAAAAGGAAGACAAAGGATTCTGAGATCAAAGTCTATTGATCAAAATTCCAAAGTCGATGTTATACTTCTCATCCGGTACACCAAGAACACTGGTTAATTTGCAAGCAAGCAGACCAGACCCCAGGGCCAAGCTATGATCGCCATCAAAACTGGTGTTTAGCATCAACAGTAATTCACAAAAGATTCCTGAATACTGACGAACAATCAGCTCATTGTGCATAAATATTGTTAGCGCCTTAAGGAATACAACAACTTATTAAAAACTACATTAGTGATTTATGCTAATAAATTTCATTAGAGCCACACACATTTTTAACTTATGTTTTATTTTTTGTTAGTAGCAATCTATTATGCCTTCAGTGAGTGTCTTAAAAAAGTCTGGCTGAGACTTTTCATAATGACTTTGGGACTCTTGATAAAACTAGCGGAGAACAGTGAGGGTATTTTACAAAGAAAATGTCTCAATGCCACACCTGCACATGTAAAATAGGTCATACGTTGTGGGGCTTCCTTTTCCCAGTATGTTTGAAGTCCCAGGGCCCCTTCAAAGATGCTGAGGGTATATACAAACACATCCAATTTCTGAGAATGGGATTCAAATATACTGACAGACCTACTCCTCTTTCCTCTCATGGAGTCACAGCCTAGTGGGAGAGATGGAAAGCAATTATAATCAAGTGTGATATGAGCTAAGATGTGGATCGTAGCTCTGCATAGAGTCCCCTTCAGTGGATGCAACAGCTACTTATACAGGATGAGAACGCCATTTGAGAGTGAGGTTAAAAGTTCCTTGAACACATGGACTGCCCAAACAAATCTCTAAGGCTGTTCGCACACAAAACCCCAAGCCTTTTTTTCTACTTAAAAGTTCTTTAGAGCATGCTGAGAAGCATCAGATATTTCTTTTCACTGAATATTTTGTGGCAACTTCTTTGCCAGGAAGTGTTTCATATTCCTTATCACTTACATTCAGGACAATAATATATCCCAGAAGTATCTTCTAGAACAGATACTATAAATTAGGAAGGACATTATCTCACATTAATTCTAAATAGATATTTTTATTGCCTAATTCAATAATATTTGCTAACTTGATCTGAGAACTATGATCATTCTAAAAATAATAAAAAAACATTCTTACCGAAACAGAACATAAATGGAATCAAACAGCACTAAATGTAGCAACTTGAACACTGGAGGAATGGAAGAATATCAGTTCTTTGCTACAGTCAATCACCAGGTTGTTTGTCCAGAGAAGACCTTAAAATGATGTGTTCTCGGGGCTGGCCCCGTGGCTGAGTGGTTAAGTTCACGCGCTCCGAATCCTGGGCGTGGACATGGCACTGCTCATCAAACCACGCTGAGGCGGTGTCCCAGATGCCACAACTAGAAGGACCCACAACGAAGAATATACAACTATGTACCGGGGGGCTTTGGGGAGAAAAAGGAAAAAATAAAATCTTTAAAAAAAAGAAATGATGTGTTCTCAAAGCTCTCTTTTCATTCTTCTCTGGGTATCAGATATCGTTCCTTGCATTATGGGATAAAACATTTTCCCTTAACAAGAACCACAGTTGATTATTGCATAACAGACTAATCTATTGATAGGAAAAAAGTCCTTTGAGTCAACATATTAGGCCCACTGTTTTGATTCCTGCATGATCTCTTATCTATTTATTCAGTTCACCTGGGATAATGGTGAAGCGAGTCATCTTCCTTTATTTACACCCAATTAGACCATTTTTATACCCAACCAGACAGCATTCTTTTACAACTTTTATAGTAAAATTGAAAAGAAAACCAAAAAAAAAAACTAGGATCTAGAGAAAAATGTGAAAGAAACCATGATTTTTTAAAATATTGCTTATTCAACCACCCTATTTATTACTAATTTTAGAGCTAGCATAACATGTGAAAAGAAATGATAATTGTAAATATTGATTCTTACCCAGAGCTACACTGTTGATTAAAGCTGCTAGTGTGTGTGTGCGTGTGTTTTTTTACATATAAGATGTGCAGTGTGAAAAATGGAAAGTATTTCATAGCGTTGCTGGCTAGATGGATGCCCTAATAATTTCGGTCAGCACACATGCCCCCATTCAGCAGCCCTGGGTGCACCGCGATGTTTAGGAATGCTATTTTGAAAGGTGGGGCAAGAGGTCTGCCCTTGCATACACAAAAGTACAGTCCTAAGCAACTAGATGATAATTATCCATTCCTATTACCATTCTTTATAAAAGAATAAGCTATTAGCTGTATAAAAATTACATGGAGTATACTGGGAGAAATGACTGAGGGCCATAAATATTACTAAGTACTTAGACTACCTTAGTGTCATGAAATTATAGATGTATATAGTGAAAGCTTAGCATCCGAAATCAACTCAGCCCACACAAAAGACATTTAACAGAGTTTTTATTATGCATTTTTATATCTTGTTACTTATGTATTGTGTATGAAGCTTAACTTCATATAGCAAGTCCACAGATTCTAGGTGATTTGGGAACAGGTCAGAACGCAGAGCAGAACTGGTAACATTCTATACTAGATCCCACGCCTATAACTTCCTGATGTTCTTATTCTTTCCTCTGGCCAGTTTTTCCTGTCCTCTGGCCCTTTGTTTCCTATTCCTTTCTTCACTTATCCTGATTCTATATCTCAAGCATGAAGTGGCATCTGTTTGTTAACCAGGAAATTAAAATATTTAAGGAACTCTCAATTAACATGTGTGTAGCATAATTGAAAAATTGCATCAATGAATTAAAATTCACCCTTGTGAAATTCTTGTTTTAAAAAATAAATTTGAAATAAATAAATTTGGAGAAAAAAAGAGAAAAGTCTTTTAGAGTGTTGAGATGTTCTAAAAAGATTCTCTAAAGGTCAACATTGACAAGGCAGTGCGCACCATCATTATTTTATTTTATCTTGCTCTATAGTGGTTGAGAGGACACATTTTTCTTTCCTTCTTTTAAAGACATTTAAAAGCAGTGTTCCAGTTTCACAGCCAGCATCTTCACACTATTCAAAAGACATACAGTCCATCATAACCCCAAACAGGAAGGAGAGGGTTAGTTTTCACTTAAGTAAAGTTTAGTGAAAAGCCAACAGATCAGTGTGATTATGGCTAGATCAATGATGCATAGTTCTCAAAGATTTTACACAAGCAGCAGTCTTAGGATGTAGCTCAAAGGAGCAGGTAGGTCAGGAGAAACACAAATGCAATGCCCAGCACATGTACCTCCCTTTGGGTCCATAAAGAATCTGACCAGATTGTCTAAAGAGAAACCATTCTTGCCACAAGGGCAAGGTTGAAGTGTTTCCATTTCCGCTGACTGCATTTCAGCCTTGCGTATATCAGCTAAGGTTTTCTGCTGGTCAAAGTCACAAAAATTCTGGTCGATATCTTCTATGAGGAATGACAAATGTATAAAGATAAACTCTACTATGTCAGATAAACTATATGGGGCTTTTACTAGATCACAAGCAAAGATTTAACAATGTGTAGTCAATATCAGTCTTCTGTTAATTCAAGAAAACAAAACACTCTTACTAGACAGATTCCTACCAGGCTGGGGACAGTTATATTCAGGCCATGGAAATCTGGAGAGTTGTCCTTTTTAGATATGAACTGTTATAGAGAACTTTTGAAAAGAAGTTTCTCGTGACTTACCAGATAAATGGGAACCACGTCAAAACATTTTTCAGAAAAGATCAATTTTGAATACTCTACCTCTGGCAGAATACTTTTGCAGATCTTACTATCTCAACTTTTTGAACCTCCACAGGGGTTTTTGTTTTTAGTATAGAAACAATATAGTTTCATGAGTAACCATTCTGGACGGCTCCTCTAAGCAGTAGAAAGTGTCACTTTTTCTGTAGCTAGGTGTGTTCTAATCTATCTCTGGATTATCTCTAAAATTAGGGAGGGGATTTAATCTAGCAGAAATTTGAGTGAGAACCTACTTACTTTTGTGAGCATTAAAAAAGTGACAAACTTCTCACCCTTGTTCGCAAAATCACTATTTTTGCATATGTCTTAAGTAAGGTTCTCAACTGGTCTTTTCTTTTGAAATCTGTAGGGCTGAGCCAAGAGCGCTTTCTTCTTTCTCTTCCTCTCTTTGTCTTTTCCTCATCCTTCTTCTTCCAATTCTAAATATGGAATTCCAACATTTCTGTTTCAATAAATTACAATTATTTATCATTGTATTGTATCTTACCAACCTCATTTTAAAATAATTTCCAACTGAAAACCACATGCAGACACCAAAGGAATTATGAAAGGGTCTGTGGCATGTGCTGTGTGGATTCTAACCACAGCTATGTCACAAATTTGCTATGTGACCTTGACACAGCCACGTCTCTACCCAGTCTATGTCTACAATTTTACAAAAATATCTATTCATCAGCATGCACAATAAAATAAAAAAAAATATTTGGTACCTCAAAGAAACAAATTCTAGTTAAATCCTTTTATTAAACGTAACCTTAAAAATATTAGTATTTGCAAACAATTATCTTTATCTTATTTGGGATGCACAAAAAAGTTGATACTGTCCTATATCAGATAAAATTGTACATAGGCACCCCCAAGTGCCCAAGTAAATCCCAAGGTTCTTGTGAACATATAACATTCCTGTGCTCAAGATAATAGTGAAATAAAAATGACTTCTACACAAATGTCCTTAGTAACAAAAAAAGGAATATATAATATACAACCAACTTAGTGTTTGAATAAAATGTTTTTCATATTTTTCCAAGCTTCAGTAGCTTCCAAAGAAAGATTTCAGGGGCTACACATCCCGTAGAAAGCATCAAATCAGAACGACTGACCATTAAGTTTAGCAGCGTGATTCATTCTATCAACTTCCCTCAGCCTTCTAATATTCCTTTTCTAACATCGTGCAAACTGTGTGAGATCGTGTGTATTAAATTACACCATTATGTCCTTAGAGGAAATATTTTCAATTATTCAGACAAGTAATGATCTTTGCTTAACCATGACAGACTCACAACGAGCTGATCTAGAATCCTCAGTGTTGAACACAAGCCAGTCAAAACCTATAGCAAGGAAAACAATTATTTATAAAGAGTTTTACTCGTGCAATATCCAGGCCAGATAATATGTAATTATTTGTTCCAAAATAATATGAAAACTTTGAGAGAGAAGAAAGAAATTGTAGCTATTTCTGTTGCTTCCTGCAATAAAGTAATTCCAGTTTATAAGCACATAGAAACTCTTTAAATTTAAGGTGTAAATGCTTTTCTTGTTTGTGGCTAAAATTTTAAATTTAATTCTAGTTCTATGAATTGAATTAATTTATATGTCAACAATAGATGCTCTCCTTCTGGATAAAGTAAGTCTACCAAGAAGCTGTCAAACTGTTGTCAATAGTGTAGGTACAAGCAGTGGATCAGAGGACAATTAGCTTAAGACTTCCTGTAAAATATCTTTTATTGTTCCCTTTACACTCATAAGCATCACTGTACTCTCTTCCAAAGCTTTTGCTTTCTTCTAACTTGAGAAATTTATTGAACTATGTTTCTCTTTCCCAAATAACATAAACCATAAATCATAAAACGTCCTGTGATTATGATTTCTTCTAATAATGTCAAGTTCTAGAAAATTCACCATCTGCAAAAACAGTGATTAAAAAAATTTGTTTTAAATAATGTGTTTTATTAATGCAGGCAAATCAACTGTCAAAAAAAATGATTCATAAACAAGAAATGAAATGAAAGAAATGGCTGCTTCACACAGATATTGAAGTCAGGAAACAATTCATGCTGAGAACTGAAATGTTAGTCACAGCACTGTGACCTCTCACCTTAAGTGATAAAATACACAGGTCAGAATTGACAATACATACTCATGGCTGATCATGGCTGCTAGGTATTGATCAAAGGAGAAAAAAAGTACTTTGCAGGAAAAACATTGCTCTGAATTACAAACATCCATTCTCCTGAGACTCAGCAACTCTCTGGGTTTCTCCCTCTGGAACTGGAAGCAAGAAGTGAGTTCAGCCGGTATTTAATATCAAGTGAATGTGGTGTTTAATCAATAGTCTTCTGCTTTGTTCCTCAATGTGGAAAGCAGTGTCTATTCATTCAGCGAAGGTTAATGCCAAGGGTCAAGTGATTTCACACTCTCGGTAGGATCCACAACATTGCAGTAGTTCAGATGCCTTAGACAATGATGACTCAGTTGCCCTGATTTATAGCCACTCGAAGGCCGTGCTTAATACTAAAGTGCTCTCTTATGATAATACCTCAGAAAATAGCACTGATAAAAGAGGAGGCAATAATTACCTACATTTTGAAGTAATGTCTTCATTTCTAACATCCTATAAAGATGTAAGTTTCATTTTAAATGATCTGCTTCTTGTATTAGCAAGCCATTTAAACAAGATCTTATCAGCATCTTCTCTTTTATGAAATACACCACAGAAAAAATTCAGTAACCCTATGATACAAATGTAAATTTTAAGTAATACATAATTTAACATATGTTTTAGATAATCCTTTTTTAATATTTACTTATTGCAATATTTTTCATATAAGACAAGAGCGAAGAAAAAATATTTGCTGATGAGAGGAAAAATATGACTTAATATAGCCAACTCTATTACACAAAGGAGACAGTTTGCAATTTGATTTCTCTCTTTTTGACCAATTCTAGCGCAAGACAGGCGAGCTCAACAGACATGCCTATATATTCTTGCTAAATGTGGTTCACTTAAAGCAGCATTAGTTGAGGTCATTGTTTTAAACCAGAACACATTTGACTATGTCAGGGGTCCAATACTTAACATGCTAGCATCCATGATTATTATTCAGCAATGTCTCATTCCAGATGTGTTTTATATAATGAAGGAAGTTCAAGTGTCACCAGGAAAACAGTGTGAGAAGAATTAATTGGAAAGCTTATCATAGGAAAGTCATTTAGAATCCAGCTTTCACTAATAAATCTGTGAATGATGAATACACTAATCAATTTGTAAAATAAAACAAATTCTGTAAATTTACCTAAAAACATCCTATCATTACAACTGGAAGGATATTTGAAAGAGTTTATTCTATCCCATTCTAGATGATTAGTACGTAAAGCACTTTATTATAAACATTCTGCCCTCCACTCCCTCATTTCACAGGAGATCCAGTATTCAGAAATCTTAATCCAAACTATTTAAAACAATGATTAATTTAGAAATCCTATTTCCAACTATTTTAAACAATTATTTAAAAGTACATGTAAAATGTTATAGATGAGTTAAAAATAAACATTTTTGTATTTGTATAATTGAAAAAAACATTTTTAATCCTCAATGACAGCATTTGCCTTAAAAAACAAAATGAGTAACAATCAGGAATTTTGCTATGAACAATGTTGTTGTGCAGCAATCACTGATGTGATGTTGAGAGGATGGAATTTACTTTGTTTTTTTTTTTGAGGAAGATTAGCCCTGAGCTAACATCTGCCACTAATCCTCCTCTTTTTGCTGAGGAAGACTGGCCCTGAGCTAACATCCATGCCCATCTTCCTCTTCTTTACATGTGGGACGCCTACCACAGCATGGCTTGACAAGCGGTGCCATGTCCGCACCCAGGATCCGAACCGGCGAACCGCGGGCCGCCCAAGCACAGCATGTGAACTTAACCACTACACCACCAGGACAACCCCTTAAAATGTTTTTGAATATAGATTTCAAAGATTTTCCTTTATCTTAGCTTGCTTTTCAGGTATTGCATTCAAGAAGAAAACTTATATGATTGTATAGATGAGGACAGGTAAGCTTATACAGCAGAAACAAGCAGTACCCAAATATTAGTGGCTTAACAGAAAACTTTGCTTGTGGCTCACAGTATCTGGTCAACATGTAGATAAGAGGTTCTATTTATTACAGAGACCCAGGGACTCGGCTGATGAAGATGATCTCAACACAGGTTTCCATGATCACAACACCAGAGACAAGAGACTACGACAAATCACACACTTCTTCTCACAGCCCATTTGTCAAATCTACCCTCTGTATACCTAACTTTAAGGGGGCAGACAAGGACTGGAAATATTGGGTGATTGGCTCTGATTCTCCACAAAAACTTAACAAGCTTAGTAGGTGATGAAAATGCATTTTAATGGGTAAATAATGTCAATGAAAAAGCAATGTATACCACAAATAGGGAAATAGTAATAATCTCAATATATTTGCATATTATTGTGTTACTGGCATAAAATATGCGCCCTTCTTAAATTCTGGAGAATTAATGAATGAATGAGCTTTTTAGTGAGTATATAACGATAAACTTTTCTCACTGAGAAAAAGACAAAGACATCATGAAGGTAATTCTATTATTATATGAGAAATTGGCCAGGCAGGAAATTTAGTGGAAGATCCAAAATTATGTATTCACTAGCACAATAAATTACTTTTGTGGCATTATGTGGATTAAGCATAAGGAAATAAAATATTTTCCTAACTCACTTTCCTTTTAAGATAATTGTCCATTCAATTAAACAATTTTCCTCTCAGTACCGCCCAAATGTATTATACTGTTCCTTTTTCTGCAGAAAAATTTAAAAAATGAAAAGTATAATGCCATATTTAGACATGTCCCAGCATTAGAGGACTTTTCAGTCAACACAGGTGACAAGCGTGGACTCATCTGATTGTGATATAGAGCACAAGGAGATAAACACAAAAACACAGATCTGAACTGGCCCCAAATCATGAATATTTTGAGTCACAGGTGTTTTATTTCAGCAATTTCCTCAAAACAAAATTTTCACAGCTCAAATAATTTCTGCAGCTCAAATATTTCTTCTAATTATTAGAAGGAAAAATAATTCCAAAGTGGTATCTTTCAACAAAAATGCAGCTTTAACACTCCCTATGCAAACTTGCAGAAACTTTTCTCAGTTTGTACGAAAGAAATCAGAGATGTTGACATAGCTTCATGATTATTTTTGTTGGTCTCTTTAAGAGTCTTCAAGGTACCTTTTCATATATGTGTGTGTGTGCACACACATAATTAACTTCTGTGATGTTTAATAACTTATACAAGGACTAATTTCCCTAATTTAAATATGACTGACACTGGCAAATACAATAAGTTCTCCAAGTAGCAAATGACCCTCATTAATTGTTCAAACAAATTATCCTTTTCTTGAAGTAATTTCACATTCAGGTTGTTAGTTTTCCTATAAGCATTAACTTGAAAAAAAAGCATTTCATGTTTTCATTTGTGTGTGTAAGATGTAAGGATACTTATTTTAAAGAAAACATTTGTTAATCACCTCATAACTACAAACAACCAGTTCAAAAACAGTGTGAAATCATCCTTAATCATTTTTAGGGAAAAACATTAGGTTAGGGACAGTTTCAAACATCCAATTCTTGGGATGATTCTCAGACTGTAGGTAAGGCCATGGACCCTCCCAGATACTTTGACACGACAGGTGAAATCTGATTCCATATGTTTCATAAGACCCCTTCCAACTCCACAATTCCACGATACTATGCTAAATACTGCAAAGATAAAGTTATTCTCTGCCCTAGGCAATTGCAAGCAAGGATTATATAAAAAAGAAAGTAAAGAGAGAAGGCTGCAAACACAATGCAATATTTAATACTGGGGAGGAGGACTAGCTGAACCTCAAGACAGATAAAGATATCAACGATAACTTAGTCCTGAGATCCTGCTGAAACTATCAGTTTAAATCCATATGCATGGTTCAAATTCAGTAATGAAGCTATTATTGATTCTGTGGAACATGACTTCAAATCCGAGCAAATACTGAACAAACTGCAGAGCTCTTAAACTCTGGACGAATGTACCTAGACATCTCAATTTAACAACCAGACATACATTAAACAGCATTAATAGCCAGGCACTTAATGGATCAATTCCCACTGTTTGTGTAATGTGGAAATAAAAAAGCCTTATTAAATGACAAGCTTTCCCTGGTTTGTGCTAATTAATTATACACCACATCTGACTGCTAATTTAGTGGGAAAATGCAGCCCCAAACCACGGTTTCAGCTTGAACTTTGCCTCAGCATCACCCAGTTCAGCACGGAGTGCCGCTGCAGCCTGCCTCTGAACGACACCAGTATTAAATTAGAGCACAAGGCCATCAATTTAATAAGTGCTGTAGCAGGTAATTTGAATAAGGACGTATTAGTATTCTACCAGTGCACAACTAAAAGCAGCTGACCTTTCAGACCAAAGAAGATCCTTGAACACATTCAGCTGAATCTGAGAACGCAGTAATAATCTGACAGTGGTAAGAGTGCCAAGAGAGACGTTTACGATCCTGGACCCATTACTATATATCGGGCTCTCTATGGTATTATACGAACAGGTTATACACCTCTGTCTCTCATTTTGCTCTTGCTCCCTGCCAGGAAAGAAAAGAAGTAGGAATAAAGCTTTTTTAAAAAAATCGAATGTTCAATGACATGTTTTGAAACTCTTATTTGGATTTATGATACAAAGAACACAAAATTAATCAATGCACATGTAAATTAGATTTGAGAATCCACATAAGAAATCATCAATTTCCTAAATTACAAGGCAAATTTAACATTAACAAAAATAAACTTGCATCTATCAGAGCAACAACTGCTGTGAAACAATTAGGAAACACAGCACATCATAGTGGATCAGAGCATGGACCTGGGAGTGACAACAGAACCGGGTTTGAATTCTTGCTCTGTCACATGCTCACTGTTGAACCTGCAGGAAGTGAATTCACTGAATTCAGTTCAACAGGCATTTATTGAGTTCCAACGTGTACAGTATTGTAAGCCCTAAGGTTATAAAGATGAAAAAGATTTGATCCCTGTTTTCAAGGAGATCAAAATCTAGCAATGGTGACAGAAACATACACTATTAATCACAATACAGAGTGAGAAGTGCTTTCAAGCACAGAGAACAGTGATCAATTCCGCCTGGTGGTTTCCAGGCAAGGTTCTCTTTCAGTCATGGCAGTAACTGTGCCGGGCGTTGGGAATATTTCACCAGCAGAGGGCAGAATGCTATCTGAGGGGATGTATTTATCAAATGGAAAAACTACTGCATTGGGAGAGGAAGAGACATTGAGTGAGGTAATAAATACCGTGGATATATTTGGTTGAAGGGTCTTGAACTTACAATTAAGTGATTCTGTATGCTTCAAATGGTTTCTATGTAAGTAGAAACAGAATGTATTAATGGATTTAAGAGCAAGATGTCTCGGTCACTAAAATTAGGACCCTAGATTAGGAGGAAGAGGCTAGAATGTTTACTTTCTTGGCCTCACAAGAATGGCATAGGCAAGAAACACAGCTGGAGTTCTACCCCATGGAGGGGACTGTGCAACTAAGCCAAGAGTGTGCAGTTCCCACACTTTTCTTATGAGGTCCCCTCCCCAGGCTGACTGCTATGCCATCCTCTTTCTCTGCTACTTAGGTAGCACTTAGGAGTTCAGGAGAGGAGGAAAGGTGTTACTACAGATCTTGAATCCACTTTATTTTTTTAAAATTGTAAACTTTGACACATTACCTACTATTACTTGCAAAATACTTCTACATTCCACAACCAGCAGTGATAGTTACACAATATGCACAGGTGCTACCTTACTGATTGCTTACAGTGACATCTGTTCTAATTAGTTGTTGCTCATGCCTCACAAGTATTGAAAATTCTGAGGATTACCTATATTAGCCACAGTCCCAGAAGTAAACAAATGACACACTCAAACGAGGTAATTGAAGATAAGAACCATCTATAAAGTGCAGGTGGGAGTAGGAGAAACCATCAAGGTATAGTGCAGTGCCTTGGGGCTAGCAATTGCAGGGTTGCAACCACTGCTAAAATGGAAGAGGCAAGGGGAGGGGCCACAGGAGAGGGACAGAGGCAACGCTTTGGCAATGCTGCAGGACAAAAGCTGATGAATAAATACGCTGACCTCACTGAGCTGTCACCCTTTGATCTTTTGCCAATGTCTTTCATGGCCATGACTAACCAGAAGCTAAAAGCAAGAAAATCCACTGATGCAGAACTAAGGGTTCTTTCCCCCCAGATGGCACAAAACAGAGAGAAGGGTGGAGAATGGCTCTGGAAGAGCAAAGGAAAAATATCTAGCACATTTCTCCTGCTCACATCAACCGAGTTATACCAGCACATTGAAACTCATGATGGAGAACTTCATCCCAAGTCCAAGTCAGCCTTCTAAGTTTCTAGGGTCCCAGACAGTTTTTGCTCCAGGAATCCCATTTATAATCTCGCCTTTGCCTGGAAATAACCCATTGTCAACATGTTTCTGAAAATCTGAGTTGCCTATTAAAACATG
Organism: Equus asinus; assembly: GCF_041296235.1. Taxonomy (NCBI): domain Eukaryota; kingdom Metazoa; phylum Chordata; class Mammalia; order Perissodactyla; family Equidae; genus Equus; species Equus asinus. The sequence continues at coordinate 79,482,005 of NC_091798.1, forward strand.
CTATACCTCTAGGCTACTCTCTTTGTAAATGATAGCTAAAGTTTAAAGTGGTTTGCTACCAATAGCTGCCGAAAAATTCATGTGTGCTCTCTTCAGTTAACTTTGAAAATTGCCTTCTTTGTGATGCAAACGTGAACCAAAATAAATATCAATAATGAGCATCTTTGAAACCTATAAAATCACATATGTAGCAGTCTTCTATTGCAGCCAATAAAAGTAAAATGAGAAACAATGAAGGCTTAGACTAGGACAGTGGCATGGAGAGGTGATCAGAGGAGATGACACATTCACAACATAGGACTTAATGACAATTGAATTTGGAGGATGAGGTAGGAGTCATGAATAACTGGTTTGAGTGACTGATTCGTTGCATAAAAATTCAATTAACCATCATGAAGATTAAAGGGAAATGTGTAGACTTCATAAACTTCAGGAACCATTCAAGAGAAATTCTAGATTTTACCAAGCTTATTTTTTCCCTTCTTCACTAAAATGCACCAGTAAGAAAACAATTAAGTTTCAATGATTTTTCAGTGTTACATTTTAGCAGAATTGCAAGAGGTAAGAAGTGATATTTGGGCATCTCTCAAGAAAACTGTACCTCTTTTGAGTGGTATAAGACCAGAATGAATCCACCCCATAAAAAGTCCAGAACCCAGAATTCAGAATCCACCACATTCTGAATATCATAATACAAACATCAAGATATCTTAAATAACTGCCATTATCATCCTTGGTTATACGTTATAAGGTGAGGAAGAAAAACACTTCACTCGAGCATTAATTTTCAGTAATATGCAAGGAAATGAAGGACAAAACATAAAGACAGTTGAAGTAGGATAGATAAATGTATTCAATGTTACACATTTACTTTTAAGCCTTTCTTGATAACATTCCTATCATCATATATAGGCAGGAGAAACCAACTGACTAAGCAGAAAATAAAATTATTAAAATGATATCAGGTTATAGGTCGTAGAATAGAGAGGCCTGCAGGCGCCTTCAGATGCAACAACAGGTAACCTATGAGAAGACTTGAGTCACTCTGCAGTTAGCAGTGAGAAGCAGCCCCTAGGGCAGAGCCATTCCAACCATCCCTGCTCTTCTTCGTCCTCACTGCCAGCATTGGTCTCTGTTAGCAGAAACCTCTAGCATGGGCAATAAAAAAAAAAAAAATGTAGGAACTTGAAAGAGAACACCATTTACATCCTAACATAACAAGTCAGACTACCTGTAAGATCGTACATGGTGTTTTTTTTAAAGATTTTTTTTTCCTTTTTCTCCCCAAAGCCCCCCAGTACATAGTTGTATATTCTTCATTGTGGGTCCTTCTAGTTGTGGCATGTGGGACGCTGCCTCAGCGTGGTCTGACGAGCAGTGCCATGTCCGCGCCCAGGATTCGAACCAACGAAACACTGGGCCGCCTGCAGCGGAGCACGCGAACTTAACCACTCGGCCATGGGGCCAGCCCCAGATCGTACATGTTTTTATGTCCATAAGTGCACTAAGGATGCAAAGAAGCCCAAAGAGTTATAACCCAGAAAGTGATGAGACCTTCTTGGCTGCCTGTACCTTTGGTAGAGAAGTGGAAATAGGAGGAAGTCACCTTAGGCACAGGTAAGAAGAAAACCAATGAAATTTTAACTAATTTTTAAACAGCAACTAGAGGATGGAATGCTACTTTAGAATCCCTAGGAAAACTAACAAAAAGAGAGTCTGCTGCACCTCTTCCACAGGCCTTCATCAACGGTTCATGAGGAACGTTAGGGGAAGAGTGGAAGAGGGGAGAGAGAGCACCCCGCTCTGGGGCACAGGTCTACAGGACCTGCCAAAGGTGAGGGCAGAGCAGAGGAGGAGGACTGAGAGAAATGCTCTAGGTCCTCTGGGCCCCACATTCACCAATATTCACCAGTATTGGGAATTGAAGAGGAGATATTACAGATCCTAGCGACAGTAAAAGAATAATAATGAGATACCATGAATAGCCTGATGCAAATAAATGTGATAACTTAGATGAAATGAACAAATGTGAAAAACCTTAAACTGACACAACAAACAGAAAATCTGAATAGCACTATATCCATTTAAGAAAATGGATTCATAATTTAAAAATATCCTATAGGATTTCCATTTGTGACCATGATAGAGTAACAGAGCCCCATCCCCACCCCACTCCCAGAAAAGTAGCCAGAATAATTCTTGCAGATTGCACAGTGCTGGGAAATGTTTGTGTTCCCACAGTCAGAGAGGAAAGACCTCCTAATCTTTCCTCATGTAATAATATATGATACAATGAATTAGAATCCTCAGAAGGGTATCTCCTAGAACTGTGAACTAAATTAGCCCCAGACTAAAGGATACTCTGGACCCTCACTAACAAAGCATAAAAGCAAGCCTCCAACAGATCAAACTGATGCCAAAAAACTTAACTGCATGACGCTTTTTAAAAATTCAATACTATAAAGAATGTAACAAAATTCTACACCTACAACAAAAAATCCACATTGTCTTGCACCCAATCAAAACTATCAATTACATATAGAGGCTGGAAAATATGACCCATAACCAGGATAAATATCAATAGAAACAGACCCAGAAATGACAGAGATAATAAAATTAGCAAATAAAGATCTGAAAACAGCTATTATAAATATCTTCAACCTGTTCAAGAATATAGAGATAAACATGAGCATGATGAGGAGAGGTATAAAAGATACTATCAAAACTAAACAAAAACAAATGGAATCCTAGAGATAAAAACTGCAATGTCTGAAACAAACTAGATGGGATTAAAAGATTATACACTGCAAAAGAAAAGATCTGTGAAACTGAAGATGGAGAAAGACATGATATCACATATGAAACACACAAAGGAAAAAGCAAAGAAAGGTATAGACATCAGTGACTTACGGGGCAACAGCAAGTGGTCCTATAACGTTGTAACCGCAGTCTCACGAAGAGGGGAGAAAAGAGAGAAATATATTTAAAGAAAGCGTGGCCACACATTTTCCAAATTTGATAAAAATCATAAAAGCAGGTCCAAGAACATCAATGTAACCCAAAATAATAAACATAAAGAAATATGTAACAAGGCACATCATAACTGAATTGCTGAAAAGCTGTGATAAAGAGATTATCTTAAAAGCATTTGGTGAGGGGGAGGGGAACGTTATGTACAGAGGAAGAAAAAGGAAGAATTAAACCATACTTCTCATTAGAAACTATTCAAGCCAGAAGAAAGGAGAGTAACATCTTTTGAATACTGAAAGAAAACTGTAAAGCTAGAATTCTATACCCAGTGACACTATCTTTCCAAAAGGTGAAATAAAGCCTTTCTCAAATAAAAAAAGTTGAGAGAATTAATTGCCATTAGACCTGCACTGCCAGAATTCTTAAAGGAAGTTCTTCAGAAAGATGAAAACGTGGAAACACAAAGGAATGAAGAGTACAAGAATAGTAAATATGTGAGCAGATATAAAAACTATTTTTCTTATTTTTTTCCAAATCTCTTTAAAAATAATCTACTTTTTACAGAAAAAAAATAACATACTGTAGAGTTTGTAAAATATGTTGAAATAAAATATACGGCAATTGCACAAAGGATAGGAGGACAAAGGAAAGCATAGTGTTCTAAAGTTCTTTCACTCTACATGAAGAAGTATAATATTATTTGAGGGTACTCTGTGATACATTAAAGATTTACATTATAAACCTGAGTACCACCAAGATGAAATAAAACAGAAAGTATAATTTTTAATCCAATAGCACAGATAATATTAAATAATTTTAAAATTCCATTAATTCAAAAGAAGGTAGAAAAAAAGAAAACATGGAACAAAGAAAACATCAAATAAACAAAAAACAGTTCTTATATCCTTCACAAAAATTAATGCAAAATGGATCATAGACCTAAGTGCAAAACACAAAACTATAAAACAACTGGAGGGTAACAAGAAATCTTCGGACCTTGGGTATGGCAATGCATTTTTAGATCCAACATTAAAGACACAATCCATGAAAGAAATAATAAGCTGACTTCATTAAATTTTAAAACTTCTGATCTGCAAAAGACACTGGCAAGAAAGCAAGAAGACCAGTCACAGACTGGGAGAAAATATTTGCAAAAGACACATCTGATAAAGGACTGTTGTCTAAAATATATGAAGAATTCTTAAAATTCAATAATAAGAAAGTAATTTAAAAATGGGCACAAGACGTGAACAGATACCTCATCAAGGAAGATATACAGATGTCAGATAAGCATATGAAAAGATGCTCCACATCATATGTAATTAGGCAAATGCAAATTAAAACAAGAATGAGCTACTGCTACATACCTATTAGGATGGCCAAAATCTGAACACTGACAGCACCAAATGCTGACAAGGACGTGAAGCATCAAGAACTCTTGGTCATTGTGAGTGGGAATGCAAAATGGTACAGCCACTTCAGAATTCAGTTTGGCAATTTCTTACAAATCTAAACATACTCTTACCATACGATCCAGCAATCACTCTCCTTGGTCTCTACCCAAAGGAGTTGAAAACTTATAGCCACACAAAAACCTGCACACAGATGTTTATAGTAGCTTTATTCATAATTGCCGAAACTTGTCCTTCAAGAGGTAAACAGAAAAATAGACTGTGGTACATCCAGACAATGGAATACTATTCAGCGCTAAAAAGAAATGAGCTATCAAGCTATGAGAAGACATGGAGGAAGCTTAAATACATATTACTAAGTGAAAGAAACCAATCTGAAAAGGATACATACTGTATGATTCCAACTATATGACATTCTGGAAAAGTAAAACTATGGAGATGGTGAAAGGGATCAGTGATTTACCAGGGGTTGAAAAGAAGGAAGGGATGAGTGGGCAGAGAAAAGAGAATTTTTAGGGCAGTGAAACTATTCCATATGATATTGTATTGGTGGATACATTCATTGTACATTTGTCAAAACCCATAGGATGTATGGCACCAGGAATGAACCCTGGTATAAACTATGGACTTTGGATAATCATGACGTGTCAATGGAGGTTCATCATTTGTATAAATGCACCCTCTGGTGTGGGATGTCGATAGTGAGGAAGGCTGGGGGAGGAGGAGCAGGGAGCACGTGGGAAGTTTCTCTGCAGTTCCTGCTCAGTTTTGCTATAAACCTAAAACTGCTCTAAAAAAATCAAGTTTACTTTAAAAATTAGAAAGATAATAGATTTAAATCTGATCATATAGATAATTCTAGTAAATGCAAATCTTCTAAAATTTGCATGGTCTAAATGGTTCTAAATTAAAAGGCAGAGTTGTCACATTATATTTAAAAAGTAGGTCCCAACTATACACAACATATGAGAAATCCACTTGCAATATAATGACACAGATAGGACAAAAGAATGAAAAATGGATCATAAGAAAGCTGGAGTCAGACACAGTAGTTTTTGTAACAGGGGATATTATCAGATATAAAGAAGAAATACTTGATAGACAGAAAAGTTAGTTCACCAAGAGGCCATAATGATCCTAAATGTGTAGGTACCTAACAATAGAGCTTCAAAGTGTATGAAGCAAAAACTGATAGACCTGAAATGAGAAATAGAAAATCTTCAGTTACAGTTGGAAATTTCAAGACTCTACTTTCAGTGATTACTAAAACAAGTAGACAGAAAATCAGTACTTGACCTAACTGACACTTACTAATATTCCACCCCAGGACAGCAGAAAACACATTATTTTCAAGTGCACATGGAACAGTCAACAAGATTTACCATATTCCTGGTGATAAAACAAGTCTCAAACATTTAAAAGGACTGAAATCATACAAATATGTTTTCTGAGTGTGGTAGGCAGAAGAGACCCCTAAAGATGTCCATGTCCTGATCCCTGGAGCTTATAAATATATTAGGTTACATGGACAATAGGAAGTAAGGTTGCTGATGGAATTAAGTTTGCTAACAAACCGACCGACCTTAATATAGAGAGTATCCTGGGTTTTTCAGGTGGACCGAGTGTTATCTATAAGGTCCTTGAAAGTGGAAGGAGGCAGAAGAGAGAGAACCAGAAAGCTGGCAGCATAAGAAGGACTCAGTCCAACACTGCTAGCTCTGAAGATGGACAAAGAAGCCCATGAACCAAGGATTATAGGCAGTCTTTAGAAGCTGGAAAGGCAAGGAAATGGACTGTCCCCTAGAGCTTCCAGAAGGAACACTTCTCTGCTGTCATTTTGATTTTAGCCCAATGAGACCCACTTCAAAATTCTGAACTACAAAACTGGAAGATAATAAATTTGTATTGTTTTAAGCTATTAAGTCTGCTGTAATTTGTTATAGCAGCTATTGAAAATTAACACAATGACTATGGTAGAATTAAACTAAAAATCAATAACAGAAAGTTATCTAAAATAATCCCCAAATATTTGGAAATTAAGCAACACACTTCTAAATAACCCACAGGTCAAAGAACTTAATTCCAGGAAAATTGAAAACTATTTTCAACAGAATCATAAAGAAAACATGGAATATCAAAATTTTGGGGATACAGATATTAACCAGAAATTCTACTTCTAGGTATTTACCCAAGAGAAATGGAAGTATATGCTCAGAGGACATCTACACGAAAGATTACGAAACTCTGAGTCAAAAACTGGAAACAAGCCATCAACAAGGGAATAGTTAAATGAATTGTGGCATCTTTATACAATTAAATACTACTCAGCAACAGAAAGAAATGAACTACAGATACACACATTATCCTGGATGAATCTCAAAGCAAAAAATCCCAGACACAAACGAATAAGTACTTTACGATTCCATTTATATGAAATCCACAAATAGGCAAAACTAATTTATAGTAATAGAAATGAGACATTGTTCTCCTTTGGTGGGAAGATCAGGTATATTGACTGGAAAGGAGCATGAGATAATGTAAACATTCTATATCATTTTGGGGGTTGTGGTCTCAAGGTATATGAAATTGTCAAAACTGATTGAACTAAAATGTCAAGATGTGTATAATTTAATGTATGTAAGTTATACTTCAATTTTAGATACCCACAGAGTTTTTGCAAGAGCCACAAGTCAAAGACTCTCCAGCTAAGAACTGCTCACCACTTCCATTTCCACTGAGCGTAAGATAGCACAGCTTAGACCATCAATACAACCATCATTGGGCTGTGGTTGCAGCCATTGGAGACAACATGAAGGCCACCTCTATAAACTGGATGTAGTGACACAGTTGTAATCATCATCTCCTGAGTAGATTCTCCAAGATCTAGCCTTCATCCCTTCACCAGCTTCTTGCCAAAGACTCTGGTGAAGGGCTCTGATTGGCGACACCAGTAAATATTTGGTGCCAGTAAACATCCTGCATTTTCAGGATCAAGCTCTCCTCTTATAAGAAATCCTTCAGGGGCCAGCCCGGTGGCACAGCAGCTAAGCGTGCACATTCCGCTTCTCGGCGGCCCGGGATTGGCCAGTTCGGATCCCGGGTGCGGACATGGCACTGCTTGGCAAAAGCCATGCTGTGTTAGGCATCTCACATATACAGTAGAAGAAGAAGGGCATGGATGTTAGCTCAGGGCCAGTCTTCCTCAGCAAAAGGAGGAGGATTGCAGCAGTTAGCTCGGGGCTAATCTTCCTCAAAAAAAAAAGAAAGAAAGAAAGAAATCCTTCATACATAAGGGGAGACTTCAGACACTAAGAGGTCAAAAGACTAACAAATATCCTCCAAACTCACTTATAACTGTGTCATATATCATGGTGAAGAGACTAACTACCTAAGGTTAAAAGTTTTAACTTAAGAATTTTGTCTTGAGACCCAAAGGTGAATGTAAATGCTACGCTTGAGAGTTTCTGTAATGGACATGCCTACAGCCCTGCCTCCTGCCTGTGGTGCACTTTGAGCTCTTTGGGAGCTGAGGGTATGGTTAACTATTTTCCCTTTGTGCCCTTACTTCTTACCCCAGTACAACTTTATTCTTACCTCACTCCAACCTACTTCAGGCTACCAAACCAGCCCAGCCCAGAGGTAGCTAAATTCCTCAGTATGTCTTCCTTTTCATTCTCCTTAGTCACAGGTCTCAGCTGCTTTCCAGGCTCTTGAGTATACTCAGTCCTGCCCAATCCCTGAGAGCAATCCTGAGATGAAGATGTAAACGTTTACCTTGCCCACTCCCTGGTAATCAGCACTGGTCATGCTGTCTGCTAGGGTCAGTTCTGAATCTCATATCTCATGTCCGATAGCTGCACTGAAGCCTTTTTAATGAAACTCAGGGCACTCTACCTTGTACGTAGTTCTGATAACTCTATTCCTTTTGATAGCGTAGAGTAACCTCTCCAGGAAATCGAGTCTGGCTTTGGCTTTGGACCATCTGTTAAAACTCTTCTGTTTGTCTAGAACCATAAAACACCTACAGCTCCCAGCAGTGTCTTGAGGACATTGTGTAGTTTTTATAAAAGCCATTGAGTTTCTCAAATACAGAGCTAGTTCAACCTTTTGGTCCCTTCCATATCCCTTCTCCTGCCAAGGGAGGCCGAGCCAACCCTAGTCAGATTCAAACACATGATGACTATATGAACAAATCATGTCATGGCTTTTTTTAAACTTTTCATTCTTTGACCATTTACCTACAGCAATGATTTCTCCCCAGGTGAAGTACTGGGGGGCTTCACCTCCTCCAGGGGATGTTCAGAAATGTGCAGATATTTATCGGTAACACATTGATGGGCAATGTCACTATCATTTAGAGAGTAGACCAGAGATCCTACCTGTCCTGCAACACTCAACAAAAAGCTAAACAATGAAGAGCTGTCCTGACCTATAAGCCAAGACTCACTGCAGAAGTTAAGTATATGGGCTTTTTATTCAGGAAAATCCCAACTCAAGTCCAGCCTCCATCAAATTGAATTTTGGGAAAGATATGAAGTCTCTCTATAGGTCTTAGTTGTTTGTTTTTTAACTCTGCTTAAGAGTAAAATAATAGTATTTAAAATAATAGTATTTAATTTAATAGTATTTAACAGTTTCAGGGGGAAAATTGAGCAACTATAGGTAAGTTACTTACTAGAATGTCTGCCATGTAGAAAATAGTAAATATTGGTCATCATTAATATTGTTAGTAGTGACCGGGGTAAAACATGATGTTAAGACTAGATGTGAAAGTATCAAAAGAATATTGCCTCTAAGACTCAGTTTAGAAAAACAGAAGGGATTCTGGACATCAAACATCATGTGCATGCTGTTCCAATTTGAGAAAAATATGCAGCTGTTTTTTAAATGCAAAGTAAAGAAGACTGTAATCTGAATATTTTCCTTTAGGCTTCAAAGGAATATTCTTCTATATTCATATTACTACTTATATTAATAAAAGAGGATTACTATTGAGTCTTCTTTTATCTTTAACAAAATGTTCAAAATCAATATGGCCATCTCTGAAAGAAGAGCCATAGCTTCCACTGCACTCACATCTTGCCTACGCAGATAAAAGGCCATAACAATGGTCCAAACATACAGCTGAACATCACGTCCCTGTAATACGCACATCGAGATCTAAGGAAATGCCATGCATATGGATTCAAAACAAAACTTGAGAGTGAATCGTAATGTAAACTATGGTCTTTGGGTGATTATGATGCATCAGTGTAGCTTCATCAATGGTAATAAATGTACACTCTGGTGGGAGATGTTGATAATGAGGAGGGTATGCATGTGTGGAGGCAGGGGATATATGGGAAATCTCTGCACCTTCCTCCCAATTTTCCTGTGGACACAAAACTGCTCTAAATAACAAAGTCTATTTTTAAAAAAATAAATAAAGTTGTTATATTAAAAAATAAACCAGTCACATTAAAATAAACTGAATTCTGGCATGGGAAAGAGCTTGAAAAAAATTGTGATTATACTGATATAGACACCACTGAATATTGGAGCATGCCCTTTTCATGTTGTATGTTTTTAAAAGAAGGGGTCACATTTCTTGATTTTTCTATAAAACTTTCAGGCACTGCATGAAAAAGAAGCATGAACAGGGCATGACTTATTCATGAATGGCACCCTTAGCCTGATACGGGGCAGCAAGGACGCTGTCATAGGCATAACTTATTGCTAGAAATGGATAAGATTTCCTTTGCTGCAATTATTAAAATTTCTTCTCTACCTTCCAAGTGAACTTGATTCCAAGCATCAAGAATTTTCCCAAACTTCAGCATCAAATATTTTGTCATTAAAACATTAAATACATTTGCTGAAGGGGACAAATAAAAGTATAATCTATTTTATTTTAAAAAAGCATTTAATTTCAGAAAGTACTATTACTTATAATATAAGCACCTAATTTAAAAGATAGTACTGCATAATGCTATACCTGCTGGTCCTAGATGAATAGAGACAGACACAGAGACAGCAGGGACGGAATGCATGGTATCACTTAAGGCAAACAATATATATATACCAAACTTGAATATGGGAAGTATCAATCTGCAGTTTCAGAATAAAAATAGATTAATATTTTTCGTATAAAATATGATACCTATTTAAAAAGGAATAAATTTAGCACCCAGAATATTTAAACATTATTATGACATAGAACACCTACGATATTTAAATTCTCTTTTTTTCTATTTTCAGTAAGTTTTTCTTAATAAAAAGAGAGCTTACTGACACACATGTTCATCAATTAGTAATTTTCTAGGAACTTCTCCTGTTACTATTTACTTTTTCTTTGACACTTAAATCTTTCACCACCACTGACTTGCTCTTGAAAAGTTTATAAAAAAATTCTTATTTGAGAACCACGTGACATCATTACATAGTGTAAAAATGTCTATATAAAATATGCACATGCATGTATACTTGTCATCATTTGCTTTATAGAAAGAAGCAGATTTGGAATTTCCTTTACTAGAATTTGATTGCTTTTTAGATACTCTTACTCTGGTAATTCTACATTAATCTTGTACGCTGGAGAGCACGACAGGGGCCTGACAATATCGAATGTGATCTAAGGGAATCAAAGCTAAGTACTTCCAGAACTTCAAAAAACATTAATAAAAAGAGAAAGGAAACACTATACCCTGAACTAGAGTCCTAGGCTATCTCATGGACCCCACAGCAAAGTACAAGCAATAGAATTGTTTCCTGCAGAACATTTGGATAGCAGGCTCAAAAAAGAAATGGCTTAAGTTTCCTTTCTACTTTTGATACTTAATCCATTAAATTACTATTTGTTAGTAACTGTTACACATGGCCCTGCACAAACTACTATGGTTCCCACAGAGGCTCCTCAAGAGAGAAACTGGTTATGTCGATATGTACAACAACATGAAGAAACTGATGCTAAGACATTGTCAATCTAGTGAGAGAGTCCTAAGATTGAGTACACTCTGGTATTGCTACAAAATGAGCCAGTCTGCTGTGAATTTATTTTAATATGGCTAAAAAATATATAGACTAACATGGAAAATCATTTCTAATTCCAATAGTATCTTTGTTATTGTATGGGAATACGTCAATGCACTATGGTCAAATTTGACATGTAGCATTTGGAAGGAAAGAAGAAATGAAATTGAAGGAAAAGGAGAGAAAGGGAAGGAGAGGAGACAGAAGAAAGGCTGGAAGGAACTGAGCATTCTGTAGACATTGCCTCCATTGATTCACATAAGAATCCCATACGGGAGAGATATCATTGTCCATGTTTTATATATGAAAAATCCTGGTTTGGAAATATTCTCTTTCCCAAGATAAACGTATAACAGAACTGGCATTTAAATTCAGGTCTTTGCTGAATCCAAAGTCCATGCACTTTCCTCATCCCCATGATACCTTCTCCTGCCACGTACTTTTTGATTTAGGAATAATATCAACACATGCTTAAAGTCAAGTTCTGCCCCGTGGGGAAGGTTCAACTCCTTCCGATAAATCCTGTGTTAGGTGCTCAGTTGGCTGCTGGATGTGTGCCTAGCCATTCAACAAATATCTTTTCCTTCTCCAACCACAATAAATGACAGGGAGATTTCTCACCTTCTAGTTAGTGTCCATTAGCAAGCAACACTCTGGAAGGCTAGTCCTCAAAAAACCACAATGCAACAAATGTGTTGAAGATAATGCACAGCAAGTCGGTAGAATGCCTCACCTCCTGCTTTTTGCTCCCTCTGGGTTTGTCACCAATGTTATTTATTATTTACATAGTATAGTAAATGTGAAACTCTATTGATGGGGGTAAAGACTGTGCCAGAAAGGTCACAGACTTAGTTCACTTCCTCTGCCTTAAACAGTTCCCAATTCATTAGCTTTTTAAAAAATTAATCAGTACGTTTTTTTGAGTGCCTAATTGAGAGGAAAACCCATCAACTTTTAATGATTTCTTGGAACATTTTCCCACATATAAGAAATATATAAACCTAATTAATATTTGGCTAAGGTAATAAACATTTTTAAAGGACTTTTGTCCATATAAGAGGTAGGGTTTCCATTGGAAGATGAGTCAAAGCATCAGTGAGTGTCACAGACCTCAGTAGCAGAGGCAAAATTAAATTATTTGTTCAACAGTTTGAGTTTGACCGAGGTGAAACAGCACACATTACTACAAAATAACACTATTCCCTAACCCTAACATTGGGCTTATAGCCCAGTGTGGAACTGTCCCGTAGCGAGCATACTAAAATGTAGGGGATTTGTATATCCAGGGGTGAGGGGTGGGGTGGAGGTGAGGTGCTATATGCAATTAGTTGCAGGGGGCAGGGTGGGGGGACGCAATGAGGATTACCTTGCAATGTGCAGGATATCTTTACAAGGAAGAATTGCCCTCCCAAAATGTGAACAGAACCCTGTCAAAAATGCCACATGGGGCCATTAAAATAAAAAATAGAGCGTTTTGACTCCAATCTATAAAGTAAATTTGAATTGAGCATGTGCACCCCAGGATGACAGACACCTGCCACTCTATTTTCTTAAACCTAGCTTTGTGACTCACTTGAGTTACTATCAGTTCCCTAGAAGCACTTAAAGTTGACACCCTCGAAATCCTGACCGTTGTACATCCACGTAGGTGGGTGGCTCCATCCGGGTTAGTAAAATGGTACATTCTTTAAAAGTCTTTTAGCTCTTGACATTTACACCAATCATAGGTCCTGAAATCTGAGTAGATCTCTTTCCTGGTTAGAACCCAGGAAGGGAAACAGAAAGGCAACGTAAGTTTGAATAATGTGCAATTTTAATAAAGCTCTAAAAAATAGGTGTCTCCATGGATAATTTTGTAATAGTTCACTCTCCAAAATCCCTAGACAAGAGATCTACAACTGTACTTGAATTGTTGATGTTGGTGGCTTTCTCTTTACAATGCCTTAAGATGATAATAATTAATTTCTTGATAAATAATTTCTCAAATCTGTGATAATTGCTAAATCTTTGGATAACCTTATTTTATTTATTTAAATGAATTTCAGATTTCAACTCTAATACACATTCTTTGAGGCAAGCAAAATGATAAAATACAAAAATGTTTAAAGGTAAAGCTAAACATCCCCTGCCAACAATGCCCACGTGCCCCCCCTAATTCCCTCACTGTCCCTTATCATAACAAGTGTGTGGCATTCACAGCTCAGTGTGGTAATTTGCACGCATTTCTCCTTGTTCACAGACATACATAAATAGACGTGCACATGTACAAGCATATATATGATGCTAGGAGTTTTGATTTTTTTGTTTCATTGTTTATACTGAAATAGAATCATTAAATACACATTACTCCAAACACGTATGTTCTCACTCATTATTTATCCTAGACATCTCTAAAAGTCAGTAAATATAAATCTCTTAAAATATTTAATTGAACTGCATGGGAAGGAGATGGGAAGGAAGGAATGAAGGTCGTCTTGGATTTTATAGGACAGGACCATAGAGACGTTCGACTGCAAATGTGCACTGTTCTTGAAGACAAAGGAAGAATGACCCCGAAGGCAGTTCGGAGATCAGGACTGCCTCTTCAATTTCAAAAGGGGGGACAATCACCTCACTTTCAATAGGCCAGATGACCTCTGCCCCAAGCCCTGGGGAGAAGGCCACCCAAAGTCATGGGGCAGGGCCACTCAGCAGGGGCCTAGGACCCCTGCCTGGCAGAGCTGCTGGGGCAGGACCTCTATTGCAGTGGATCCCAGCTTGCCAAGGTTTTAGGTTTTGGACTTGCTTGGGACCCATCATTGCTTCTTTCGTTCTTATTTCTCCCTTTTGGAATGAAATTGTCTACCCTATGCCTGTCCCACCATTGTATTTTGGAAGCACATAACGTGTTTGATTTCATAGGTTCACAACTAGACAGTAATTTTCCTCAGGATGGATCATACCTCTAGTTTCCTGCATATCTGACTTAATGATATTTAAATGAGACTTTTGACTTTGGAGTTGATGCTGAAGTGAATTAAGATTTTGGGAGCTGGGGCCAGCCCAGTGGCACAGCAGTTAAGTTCACACCTTCTGCTTCTCCACGGCCCAGGGTTCGCCAGTTCGGATCCCGGGTGCAGACATGGCACTGCTGGGCAAAAACCATGCTGTGGTAGGCATCCCACATATAAAGTAGAGGAGGATGGGCATGGATGTTAGCTCAGGGTCGGTCTTCCTCAGCAAAAAGAGGAGGATTGCAAGCAGATGTTAGCTAAGGGCTAATCTTCCTCAAAAAATATATATATATATTTCGAGAGCTGTTGGGATAGAATGAATGTATTGGCATTGAAAAGGCTACGAATTTGGGGGTGTTGGGGGCAATGAGATGAATGTTGATGTCCCCCCAAAATTCATATGTTGAAACCCTAATCCCAAAGAAATGATCCCTGGAGGGGGTGCCTTTGGGATGTAACTATGTCACGAGAGTAGGGTCCTCATGAATAGAATTAGTTCCCTTATAATAAGAAGCCAGAGAGCTAGCTAGCTTTCTTTCTGTCGTGTGAGGTCACAGAAGGATGGCTGCCGTGGAAGAGGGCCCTCATCATGAAACCTAACCTGCAGGCACCCTGATCTCGGACTTGCAATCTCCAGAACTGTGAGAAATAAATGTGTGTTTAAGCCAACCAGTTTACAATATTTTGTCATAGCAGCCTAAGTTGACTAAGACAGACTCATTCCAATCAGGCTTTTGCCCCCACATCTCCTCTAAAATTGCTCTAATGGAGGTTATCAAAGACTTCCACATCATTACATCAATAATCAATTCTCAGTCTTCATCTTACTTAACCTATCAATGGCATTTAATCCTGCTTATCAATTCCTTCTCCTTCATATATTTTCTTCACTGTTTTTTCCCAAGTTTTTCTTGCTCACTTGGTTTAGTTTTTCCCTTCTACTTCACAGGTTGCTCCCACTCAGTCTCTTTAGTTGGTTCCTACTTCTCACTAAATTCTTAATATCTGAGTACTCCAGGACACAGTCCTAGGAGCCGTTCTCCAGATCTTCTCACTCCACTGGTGACATCACCCAGTCTCATGAGTGGTGTCATTTTCTACTATGATGTTTAATGTATCTCAACTCTTCTCCTCCTGTTCACAGCACTTCCTCACACAAAACATAGCAAAGACATTTCTTCCTCAGGGCATTTGCTCTACTTGACCCCTCTGCAATATTCTTCCAATAATTCCTTTCAATTCTTTGCTAAAATGCCACCTTCTCAAATAAGCCATCATGACATGCTATTTAAAATGTCAACCTGAATCACCACCATCTCATACTATACATGAGTATCACAGTATACTCATATACACACTTACAATACATATACTTATGTCACACTATATGATTTATTTCTTATATTTGTTTATTTTTCTCCCCCATACTACAGTGTAAGCCCCATCTTCAACTGTTTTGCCCAGTAATGTATTCCAAGTATCCAAAGCAGTTCTTGGCACATAATAAATGCTGAATAAATATTTGTTGGATTAATTAATTTAACTCCTTGTCTATGAAAAGCATTCAACTTTTTTCTCGATTTTTGTCACTATAAATAATCCTACAGTAAACAGCTAATAGATCCTTATATACTGAAGCTCTCATTTCTATCAGCTAGAGCTATAAGTGGGGATTACCATGTCAAAGGTATGTATAGTTTTACTTTTAACAGATGTCAGATTCCTTTTAAGACACCTGGAACAATAGAAATTTCCACCAGTATAGTAGGCGACTTTATATATCCTCATATTCCAGTCAACAACAGGTTTTATTGTACTTTTAAACAATTCCCTCTATTATGGATATAAAGTATCATCTTATAAAGAGATTTGCATATCTATGATTACTAACTAGTTTGAGCATCGGCAGACAATGTCTTGAAAGGAAATAGAAAAATCATTTAGATTGACTTACCTAAATTCCCTGCCCTCAATTTCCTCATCTATGAAATTAGTATTTGAAATTAGATGATCTCCCCTGTAAATCTAAAAGTATACCAATCAATGAAAGCAAGATCTACTTTAGAATTTAACACAGGACCAGAAATGATATTTGGAAGACTTTCAGTGTCTTTATTTGAGCTAATTTATCAACTCAGTAAATTTCAGAGGGAAGGTTTCTGAGGAAGTGAGGCCACAGGTAAGCTTTAACTGGGGGAATAGGTTCAAAACATGGGATACAAGTCTGGCTTATATATACATTAGGTAGTTAGGACATTGAGCTCTAAACCCCTAGAAAAGTGTGTTTCTGGCGGGGGATGAAATAGAACCAACCTGTTTCTCAATACTTCTAGGACCATTCCTGGTCCCTGGTATTTATTCCAATAATTCAAATACTATCATGTGGGGAAAGGAATAAGGGAAAAGTCCTCTTAATCTTAAACCTACTTGATTTCTGTTAGCTTTATGAACAAATACTTACTCCTTGTCAAATCAAATCAAAGGAAATACTTAGACATTTACACACCCTTATTTTATCAGGTTTCATTGGGCCCTCTTAATTGAAAATTTTCCATAATTTATCACTGACTGCCTTTACAATTATAGTTACATTATACCTTCCTCTTAGTAAAGACTGCACTTATCACAAATTCAAGACAAAAACCCCCACTAGTGTAATAAATGTCTCCACCAAATACAACACTTTGAACACAATAGAAAAGGATTATATGCTTTGTGATCAGAATAATGTAAAAATAACCATCCCCAATAAATTCTTGTGGAAAAGTTTTTTGTCAACCAATTTTAATCTTAAATTAGTTTCTATAGCTCTTTTAAAATATCTTTTAGCACCACAGAGTCATCTGTGCTAATAATTTTGGTAAATTGAAATAAGAGAGTTATTCAAGGCATCAGGAGTACACGTTGCGTTTGAGGGAAGACTTATATTCATAATAATTAAATGTTTCAAAGCCATTCATGTTTACAGCACAGTTGAATCAACTGTCCTCCATTTGTGACATCTCAATCAAAAATATGTCTTGTCATTGCTTATCCTCTCTTTATCTTTTACAGTCTACCGTAAACAATATTATACATGTCACATTAAATTACAGAGATTAACTTGAGTTCTCTTGTAAGTGGTTTAGTCAGGTTGGTTTTTTGGGAGGAAGGGAGTGACTGTGATTTTTTTATTAACTTATAACTACATCCCCACTGTTCCTCATGGAATCACAGAATCCAAGAATTGAAAGGGACATTACATGTCATATAGTCTGGCCTCTAATTAAATTATTCTTCCCTCCACAACATTGCTTATTGCTAGTAATCTAAATAATGTCTTACTACTTCCAGCAGTGGGACACTTACCACCACACTGAGAATACTCTTCACACTGTTTGATGCTCCTAATTTCAAGAAAAATCTTTCTCATATTGGATCAAAATTATTCTGCCTAAAACTTTCACCCAATTTTTCTAATTATTTTCTCATAGCAGCAGAAAAAAATTAATATATCCTCCACAAAAAGTTTACAAAATATTTTAAAGTAGCTTTATGTACCCATTAAATCTCTCTTCTTCAGGATACATGTTTTCATTTTCTGCAATTTGCCCACTTAAGAGATGCTCTCCATCCTAATCCACCTCTTCTGGCTTCCACTTCTTTGTGACTAAGCCTACCCCACCCTTTTCACTCAGGCTTCTGCGTAGTCAGAAGCCTTTTGAAGCACAGCTGTTGCAACTCGCTCCTCAGCTTTGTATTTTTCGACTTCTCTGGTATTTGATCCTAAAGACAGCATCCACACCACATCTCCATAATCCTTACCTGCAGAAAAAGTTCAATGGAAATTACTAGACTGTGTTTCAGGATGTCCCATTGAAGACGTAGAAGAACAAAGCTGTGCCTGATATCTATAGGTAAATAAGTAAAAAGAATAAGGTCATAGAGAACAGAGAGATAAGAATCCTTAGCAGGTTTTTGGTGAGGAAGACCATTCTCCTGTTAAAGGTGCAGAGGAAAATAGGGGGGAAAACATTAAAGGCTTTGAAAGATAGACCTGTTTGACTTCATAAAAGCTTTATAATTCCTCTTTTATAATAAAAAAATAGCAAATAATTCAAAGAAATTCATAGCATATGCCTAGCAAAGCAAAATGTCCACAACATTATGAATGTTACAAAAAAGAACAATAAAATAATGTACTTACAAGGGCATCGCTTTCAATACTTGAGGAATCTTTATATCAGTTTTTAAAAATATATTCAACTTTACATAAAAATCATATTAGGGCTATAAAGCAATGGTACTATAACATTAGATTGTTTTAAGTGAAGTTTAGTTTTACAGTCTGCCATTTATATAAGATGCAACTTATTGTTTGCTTCACTATTAAAACTAATTTATCATAGACAATGGTTGGTGGCCAAGCTATCTAGAAATATTGACTTATTTCTCAATAGAAAGTGTGTGTTCTGAGATACTCATAAGACTACAGGCACTCAGGCAATTAACTGGTGTTTAACTGCAATGCAATATACATATAGAAACTATACTAATCACAAATAAACACACCTATATATCCAGTACCTCTCAAGAAACAAAATATTCTCAGCACCCAGAAGGTCCCCTGCACCCTTTACATTAACAGTCCCCACCAAAGACAATCGCTATTCTGACTTCTAACATGGCACAAATAAACTCTACTTGTTTGGAACGAATAAAAAGGAATAACACAGCACACACTAATTTGGATCTGGACTCTTTTGATCAATATTAACATACTGAGATTTATCCAAATTGCCAGGAAATTCACTTTTAATAAATACTAAAGCAGTCCCATGACTATCTGCTTTATGACTGCTTGAGAATGCTTCATTTTTACAAATGCAAGATCCCAGGTCCCACCCCAGACCTAAAGAATCTGAAATTCTAGGAAGAGGAAGGAAATTAAGCCCAAATCTCTAATTTTTATACACTCATCCAGTAATTATGTTGCCTACCAAAGCTCAAGACTCTATGCTAAAAACTTAATGCCTCTATTCACTTCCTTAATTATTTTTTTAGGCTTTAGTTATGGTTTTTATTTTATAAGTAACAATCTTTATTTAGAATTTTTTAATTTATTTTTTTATTGACATAGTGCTTTATAATATTAAATAAACTTCAGGTGTACATCATTATAGTTTGACTACTGTGTAGTCTGCATCGTGTTCACCACCAATAGTCTAGCTGGCATCCATCACCGTACACATGTGCCCCTTTACCCATTTTGCCCTCCCCCTAACCCCTTCCCTTCTGGTAACCACCAATCAGTTCTCCATACCTATGTGTTTATTTGTTGTTGCTGTTTTTTACCTTCCACATATGAGTGAAATCATACAATATTTGGCTTAATTCTCAGCAAAAGGACCCTTTAGGAGAGGTGTCCAATTTTACTAGGACTTCAGACTCTGAAACCAATTAGTTCTATTTTTAATAGTTTTAATAACCTGAAAAGGGATGGCATCAAGATGGCAGTGTAGGCAGACTCTGAAGTCGCCTCCTCCCATGAACACAACAAATTTACAACCACTCTTGGGACAATTACCCCTGTGAGAAAACTGAAAGCTGGAGAAAAAGAACCCCCACAGAAAGGGACAGTGCTAATTGAGGTAGAAGAGTCAGAAACTAATTTCTGGAGATAAAAAAGAAATCTTTGAGTTACAGCACCTCACAGCTGGCCAGGAGCAATCCTAAGATATGCAGCCTTCCCTGGAGGAGTGGGGGATCTGAGCGAGGGAGCATTAATACTATAAGCAGCTTTTGGATTCAGCACAACCAAGACAAGTGCCAAAATATCTGGCTTTGCTGGCTATTACTACAACTGGGAATATCAACAGAAAAACAATCAAACATAAGAGAAAAAAAATCCTGCTCTTAAAGAGTCCATGCACAAATTCACCCATTTCAGAAAGCAACCTAAAATCACCAGAAAGAAAGGTGCACAATTCTTTGGTGAAAAGAGACTCATCTGATAGGCTCTGGGTACATCTTGGTGAGAGGTGAGACCTCTCTGGGGATGGAGACATTGGCAGCAGCCATTATTGTGACCTAGTACAGGTGTGCTGACACAGACACTGGCAGACGCCATTGGATTTCCTCCCCTGGCCTGTTAACCCAGAGTCTGCCCCACCCACTAGAGCACAGATTTAATCCACCTCCTCCAGGGCAGGCAGCCCTCCCCAGGGACTGGCCCCACCCAACAGCAAACCCTCAGGCAATTTGTGGGCCCACATAGGCAGGGTGCCTGGAAACTCTGCAACTGGGCAACTGGGTCTGCCTCTGTCAGGCAGGCCATGTGCAAGGGCAGGCCTGCATTGGTGGACTGTGTGGGGACATTGTAGTGGGGTGACTGGGCCTGCCTCAGTGGGTCAGGGCACACACATGGGGCAGGACTGTGTTGATGGGGTGGGTGGCCCTGTGGGCAGTGGCGCTTGTCAGCTGCAACAGATTTGTGCTTCCCAAACAGCCATGTAGGGGGTCAGCCACACCTTCCAAAGCCTGACACAATTGGGTGCTCCCAAACCTGGGGCTGGCCCCACTCAGCTGCAATCCTGAGAAAGCTGACAACAACCTTGCAGGCTGGAGGCCTACAGCAATTGTAAGCCCCTGAGCTTAGCAACAAACAACACTGGGGGCCTACTCACTTAACAGAAAAACTGCAAGAGGAATGTGCTATTAGATCTTGTGGCCAATTGTGCTGGGGGTCCCCATACCTGATAAAGTGACTGAAGGGTCCATAGCATCCACTCACAGCTGAGCATTACAACCAGCTGGCCAAGGGGACGGCCACACCTCCCTGGGCACCTGCAGCAAGAGCAACCCTGCCACAACAGAAGGACACATGCAGCCCACACAGGGGATGCTCCTGGAACATTTGGAACTACTGACAAGAGGGAAGCACACTGCTGGACCTCATAAGGTATCTCTTACATAGGGCCACCTCCCCAAGACTGGGATACAGAGGTGACCTACCTAACACATACATAAGCACAGAGAAAGTGGCAAAATGAGGAAACAAAGGAATATGTTCTGAGTAAGGACCCCAGAAAAAGAACTAAACAAAACAGAAATAAACAATCTACCTGACAAAGAGTTCAAACAAAAAGTCATAAGGATGCTCACTGATCTTGGGAGTAGAATGGATGAACTCAGTGGGAACATCAACAAACAACTGGAAAATATAAGACAGAACCAATCAGAAATGAAGAATACAATACTGGAAATGAAAAATTCCCTAGAGGGACTCAATAGCAGAGTAGATGATACAGAAGAATGGATGAGAGAGCTAGATGAAGACTAGAGGAAATCACCCAGCTGAACAGACAAAAGAAAAAAGAATTAAAAAGAACGAGGACAGCTTAAGGAACCTCTAGGACAACACCAAGCACAGTAACATTTGTATTATGAGTGTTCCAAAAGAAGAAGAGAGACAAAGGTGCAGAGAATCTATTTGAAGAAACAATAGCTAAAAACTTTCCTAACCTAAGGAAGGAAACAGGCATCCAGGTACAGAAAGCACAGGGAGCACCAAACAAGATAAACTTGAAGAGGCCCACACCAAGACACATTATAATTAAAACATCAAGAATTAAAGACAAAGAGAGAATCCTAAAAGTCGCAACAGAAAGGCAATAAGTTACATACAAAGGAAACCACAAAAGACCATCAACTGACTTCTCAGCAGAAATCTTACAGGCTAGAAGAGAGTTGCATGATATATTTAAAGTGCTGAAGGAAAAAAACCTACAGCCAAGAATACTCTACCAAGCAAGGTTATCATTCAAAATGGAAGGAGAGATAAAGAGTTTCTTAGACAAGCAAAAATTACAGGTGTTTATCAACAAGAAACCAGTCTTACAAGAAATGCTAAAGGGACTTATTTAAGTGGGAAAGGGGAGATCACAAATAGGAATAAGAAAATATCCCCCAAAAAGCAATAAAATCACTGGTGAAGGCAAACGTACAGTAAAGGCAGCAGATCAACCATCTATGAAGATAATATGAAGGTCAAAAGACAAAAGTACTAAAATTATTGATTTCCATGATAACAGGGTAGTGCATACACCACACACACACAAAAAGAGACTAGATATGATATCAAAAGCATAAAATGTGGCAGGACGGGAGTAAAAGAGTAGAGCTTTGAGCAAGAGGTCATACTAAAGAGACCATCAACTTAACATCAATTGCTATATACATAGGTTATTATATATGAACCCCATGCTAATCATAAACTAGAAACCTATAGTAAATACCCCCAAAATTAAGAGAAAGGAACCCAAATAGTACTAAAGAAAGCCATCAAATCACAAGAGAGCAAGAAAAGAAGAATGGAACAGAGAAGAACTACTAAAACATCCAGAAAAAAAGTAACAAAATGGCAATAAGTACATACTTATCAATAGCTACTTTAAATGTCAATGGACTAAATGCTCTAATCAAAAGGCATAGGGTGGCTGATTGGATAAAACAAGACCCATATATGTGCTGCATACAAGAGACATTTCAGACCTAAAGACACTTACAAACGGAAAGTGAAGGGATAGAAAAAGATACTCCATGAAAATGGCAATGAAAAGAAAGCTGAGGTAGCAATAGCTGTATCAGACAAAATAGACTTTAAAACAACAACTATAACAAGAGACAAAGAAGGGCACTACATAATGATAAAGGGAACAACCCAACAAGAGCATATGACACTTGTAAATATCTATGCACCCAACATAGGAGTACCTAAAATATGTAAAGCAGTTATTAACAGACATAAAAGGAGAAATAGAAATTGTATTATTAACACAATAATAGTAGGGGATTTTAACACCCCACTTACACCAATGGATAGATCATCCAAACAGAAGATCAATAAGGAAACATTGGTCGTAAAGGACACATTAAACCAGATAGAGTTAGTAGATATACACAGAACATTCCATCCAAAAACCACAGAATGCACATTCTTTTCAAATTCACATGGGATGTTCTCCAGGATAGATCACATATTAGGCCACAAAACAAGTCGCAATAAATTTTAAAAAACTGAAATGATACCAAGCATCTCTTCTGACTACGACTATATGAAACTAGAAATCAACCACAGGAAGAAAATCAGAAAAGCCACAATAGGTGCAGATTAAACAAATGTTACCGAACAACAATTGGGTCAATGAATAAATCAAAGGAGAAATCAAAAAGTACTTGGAAACAAATGAAAATGAAAATATGACATGCCAAAATTTATGAGATACAGCCAAGGCAGTTCTAAGAGGGAAGTTTATATCAATACAGGCCTACCTCAAGAAACAAGAAAAATGTCAGATAAACAATCTAACAGCACACCTAAAGGAACTGGAAAAAGAAGAACAAAGCCCAAAATCAGTAGAAGGAAGGAAATAATAAAAATCAGAGCAGAAATAAATGAAATAGAGCCTTAAAAACATAGAAAAAAAATCCATGAAACTAAGAGATGGTTCTTTGAAAAGATAAACAATATTGACAAACTTTCAGCTAGACTCACCAAGAAAAAAGAGAGAAGGCTCATATAAATAAAATCAGAAATGAAAGAGGAGAAGTTACAATGGATACCTCAGAAATACAAAAGATTATAAGAGAATACTACGAAAAGCTATACGCCAACAAACTGGATAACCTAGAAGGAATGGATAAAATCATAGAATCATACTAACATTCCAAAACTGAACCAAGAAGAAATAGAGAATTTGAATAGACCGAACGCCAGTAATGAGATTGAAACAGTAATCAAAAACCTCCAAAAAAATAAAAGTCCAGGCCGGACAGCTTCCCTGGTGAATTCTACCAAACATTCAATGAAGACGCAATACTTATCCTTCTCAAACTCTTCCAAAAAATCTAAGAGGAGGGAAAACTTCCTAACTCATCCTATGAAGCCAACATTACCCTGATACCAACACCAGACAAGGACAACACAAAAAAAGAAAATTACAGGCCAATATCACTGATGAACATCAACGCCAAAATCCTCAAAAAAATACTAGTAAATCAAATACAACAATACATTAAAAATATCATACACCATGATCAAGTGGGATTTATTCCAGGGATGCAGGGATGGTTCAACATCTGCAAATCAATCAATGTGATACACCACATTAACGAAAAGAAGAATAAAAATCCCTTGATGCAGAGAAAGCATCTGACAAGATACAGCATCCATCTGTGATAAAAACTCTGAATAAAATGGGTATAGAAGGAAAGTACCTCAACATAATAAAGCCGATATATGACAAACCCACAGCTAACATCATTCTCAATGGAAAAAAACTGAAAGCTATCCCTCTAAGAACAGGAACCAGACAAGGATGCCCACTTTCACCACTCTTATTTAACATAGTATTGGAAGTCCTAGCCAGAGCAATCAGGCAAGAAAAAGAAATAAAAGGGATCCAAATTGGAAAGGAAGAAGTGAAACTGTCACAATTTGCAGAGGACATGATTTTATATATAGAAAACCCGAAAGAATCCACTAGAAAACTTCTAAAACTAATAAATGAATATGATAAAGTTGCAGAATACAAAATCAACATACGAAAATCAGTTGTGTTTCTACACACTAACAACGAAGTAGCAGAAAGAGAAATTGAGAATACAATGCCATTTACAATTGCAACAAAAAGAATAAAAATAAAATAAAAGAATAAACTTAACCAAAGAGGTGAAAGATCTGTACTGAAAACTATAAAACATTTTGAAAGAAATTGAAGATACAAAGAAATGGAAGGATATTCTGTGCTCTTGGATTAGAAGAATTAACACAGTTAAAATGTCCATACCTTCTAAAGCAATCTACAGATTGAATGCCATCCCTATCAAAGTTACAGTGACATCTTTCAGAAAAATAGAACAACGAATCCTAATATTTACATGGAACAACAAAAGACCCCAAATGGCCAAAGCAATCCTAAGAAAAAAGAACAAAGCTGGAGGCATCACACTCCCTGATGTCAAAATATACTACAAAGCTAGAGTAACCAAAACAGCATAGTACTGGCACAAAAACAGACACAGAGATCAATGGAGCAGAATCAAGAGTCCAGAAATAAACCCACACATCCATGGACAGCTAATTTTCGACAAGGGAGCCAAGAACATACAATAGAGAAAGGAAAGCCTCTTCCATAAATGGTGTTGGGAAAACTGGAGAGCCACATGCAAAAGAATGAAAGTAGATCGTTATCTTACACCATAAACAAAAATGAACTCAAAATGGATTAAAGACTTGAATGTAAGAACTGAAACCATGAAACTTCTAGAAGAAAACATAGGCAGTACACTCTTCAACATTGATCTTGGCAGCATATTTTCAAGTACCATGTCTGAGTGGGCAAGGGAAACAATAGAAGAAATAAATAAATGAGACTACATCAAACTAAAAAGCTTCTGCACAGCAAAGGAAACCATCAACAAAATGAAAAGACAACCTAACAATTGGGAGAAGACATTTGCAAACCATATATCTGATAAGGGGTTAATATCCAAAATATATAAGAACTCATATCTCAACAACCAAAAAAACTAACAACCCAATTAAAAAATAAGCAAAAGATCTAAACAGACATTTCTCCAAAGAAGTTATACAGATGGCCAACAGGCACAGGAAAAGATGTTCAACATCACTCTTGGGAAATGCAAAGGAAAACTATAATGAAATATCACTTCACTTCCATCAGAATGACTATAATTAACAAGACAGGAAATAACAAGTGTTGGAGAATATGTGGAGAAAAGGGAACTCTCATATACTGATGTTTGGAGTGCAAACTGGTGTAGCCAATATGGAAAACACTATGGAGATGCCTCAAAAAATTAAGAATAGAACTACAATACGATCCAGCTATTCTACTGCTGGGTATTTATCCAAAGAACATGAAAACATGAATGAGTAAAGATACATGCACCCCTATGTTCATTGCAGCATTATTCACAATAGCCAAGACTTGGAAGCAGCCTAGGTGCCCATCAAGGCAAGAATGGATAAAGAAGACATGGTATATATACTAATGGAATACTACTCAGCCATAAGAAAACAATGAATTCTGGCCATTTGTGACAACATGGATAGACCTTGAGGGTATTATGCTAAGCAAACTAAGTCAGAAGGAAAAAGTCAAATACCATATGATCTCACTCATAAATAGAAGATAAAAACAACAACAAACAATCACATAGAGGCAAGAGATTGGAGTGGAGGTTTCAGAGGGGAAGTAGGGAGGGAGGAGGGCAAAAGGGGTGATTAGGCACGTGTGTGGTGATGGATTGTAGCTAGTCTTTGGGTGGTGAACATGATGTAATCTACACAGAAATCAAAATATAATGCTGCACACCTGAAATTTATATAATGTTATAAACCAATGTTACCAAAATAAAAATTTTAATAAAAATGGTTCAAAGAAAAATAAATTCAGAAAAAAAAACTGAAAAATACATCAACAATTCTTTCCAAATTCAGCACCTTAACATCATATATTTCATAAGAGTATCATTCTGTACCCTTACAAATTTTAATATCAGTTTTTGTGTTTTTAATTTTGTCTAAAATTTCCTTTGCCTTTCATCATGCAGTCACTAAGCACTTGAAATCTAATTGAGCCAAGTTAATTTTGATGGCTGTCTTAAACCTACATATAATATAATGACAGTTTTACTATTTAAGGACCATTATTTCTGGTAAAATTAGGATCAAAAAAATCAGGGAAATATGCAATGAACCAGAGATGAAGCTTATCTTGGGCTAATTGGTATGGAATGTATTTTCTTCATCCTAAAAAGAACAGTAGCAAGAGAAATTTTATTTCATACGTCCCTTGATGATTCAAAACTCGTAAGAACTTGCTGATATATCATGGTCACTCATTTGTGGCTAAGATTAGGAGCATTAAATCACAATTAGACTTAACACATATAATCAGGCTGGAGGAGTCTCCAGTAGCCTCCAATAAAGACTCTCAGCAAGATCTTTCTGACGACAACATAGTCACATTGAATAAGAGTGACTGTCAGAAGCTTATGGATGCTTCTTCAAATAAACCCATACTTGCCGAACGATATGAGTTTTTCAAAGATGCCCTTAATCTGTTTCTTTTCAAAGATGATTCAATTTTTTTCTGAGAAAGACTCTTTCTTCAACATATTTGAATCTAAATATGATTCATTAAGACAATAAATATCAGTGCTAGTGCTGGATAAAATGAATTCGAGTTTACAGTCAAAGGCCAATCGTTCTTGACTGGATGAGTTCAAGAGTTTTAAATTTATATACTGAAATAGGGTTGCTAAAGTTCAAAGAATATGAAACAATTTTAGAAATTCCAGATTA
Source organism: Equus asinus (assembly GCF_041296235.1). Classification (NCBI taxonomy): domain Eukaryota; kingdom Metazoa; phylum Chordata; class Mammalia; order Perissodactyla; family Equidae; genus Equus; species Equus asinus. Next base: position 79,509,760 of record NC_091798.1, read on the forward strand.
TTCAGATAGCACAAAATTTTTTTCCCTAGAAGTCACTTAAAATAGCAAAGATAATAAGCAATTACAGTGTTTATACCACACTGGTAAAACACAACAAAATATTGGGCAATCTTAGCGTCACTGAGCAGAAACAATTCTCTAGGGTTTCCCTCGCTCATTCCCTGTCCTCAGGTGATATGAAGACTTTCCTACTTTCAAGGTCTTCAGGGAGAAAGAGCCAATGGCTACCAGTTATAGTAATAGTTTTTAAAGAGTTATTCCTTCCCCCCTAATATTTATGTCTAAAGACCTGCCATTCTGCATTCCATTTTTCTAGATATAAACGTTAAGTCCTGAATTCTGTAAATTAAAGTCATCGTTGTGGGGAAGAACCCTTCTCTTCCCGTATGTCTTTACCTTGGATCACAGAGAAGAGAACGTCACCTGAATCTTCCATTCTCTTCAGAGGAGAAGCTTCTGTACTTCTTTCCACCCTGCCATAGACTGAATGTTTGTGTCTCCCCTGCCCCATTCATCCCAAAATTCATGTTAAATCCTAAAACCCAGTGTGATAGTACTTGGAGGTTCGATCTTTGGGAAGTGATTAAGTCATGAAGGGGGAGCCCTCATGAATGGGATTAGTGCCCTTGTAAAAGAGACTCCAGAGATTGTCTTTGCCCCTTTCAATATGTAAAGACACAGGAGAAAAATATGGCATCTATGAACCAGGGATAAGGTCCTCACCAGACAACAAATCTGCCAGCACCTGGATCTTGGGCTTCCCAGCCTCCAGAACTGTGAGAAATAAATTTCTGTTGTTTATAATCCACCCAGTTTATGGCATTTTGTTAAAGCAGCTGAAGAGCCTAACACACATCCCATATTCTTTTCACCAATGGAAAAGTAGCTATGAAGGCTAGAGTTCCTGTTAGCCATATCCCATGAATTAGAAGTGAGGTTACTTTCTCTCAAGGGCAAGTTAACAAGTTCCATTATTTTGCTCTAGTTGGCAATTTTACTCAGTCTCCATGCTAAGGATACCATGAAGGAAATGACCTTGCAGAAACAGCCAAATCTCTATCCATCCTCTTCCAATGTCTTTACCTACCACTAGGTATGTGAGTCACTTTAATCCTTTGCTGAAGGCTTCATGATCTTCAAAGTAGTAGGAAGCCTTAAAAATGTGCATGTCAGGGCTGCCCGGTGGCATAGTAGCTAAGTTTGCATGCTCCACTTTGGCAGCCCAGGGTTCACAGGTTCGGATCCTGGGCACAGACCTAATCCACTCATCAGCCGTGCTGTGGAGACATCCCACATAAAACAGAGGATAATTGGCACAGATGTTAGCTCAGTGACAATCTTCTTCACACACACACACACAGAAATGTGCACATCAAGTTTAGACTTCTCAATTACAAATATGGAGACAATGATTCCTCAGATGATAAGTTGTAAAAAATGAATGAGCTGATATAAAGTGCTATGCAAACAATAAAGCACTATAAGAATACACGCTCCTAGGAATAATTTCCCTCATCTATAAAGTAATGGGATTGGGCAAAATTATTTCTAAGGCTGCATTAAATTCTAACATTTTCTCTAGCCCAGATCTATCTTCTGAATCTCAGACCCTCAATCCAACTGCCTAATTATGGACACACATTAGGTAAGGATATAAATACTTAAGCCACTTGGCTATTTCAGAGGTCCAAATTCATGTGTCTAAAAAATAAACTCATTGTCTTTCTTCCTTTTTTTCTGCCAGTGTTCCCTAAGTTGGTAAAGTATCATGTCATCTACCTGATGACACAATCCAGAAAACAGGAAGTTATCCGTGACTCCTCTCTCACCCTCAAATCCAATTAATCACAAAATGTTGATAATTCTTCCTCCTAAATATCTTTCAAATTGTTCCTCAGGCCTCAATGCACACTGCCACCACCCTACTCCAAGTCACCATCATCTCTCACCTGGACTATTGACATCAGTTCCAAACTAGACTCTACATGTCATTGTTTCCTGTTTCTAAATCCCTCACCTCACTGGAGACAGCGTGATTACTTTAAAATACAAATCTCATCCTGCCATTGATCTGCTTAAAAACATCCAGTATCCTGTTACTGTTAATATAAAGTCCAAGTCCTCGGCAAGCTAAGGAAGCCCCTGCCTCATCCAAAGCCTTGCTCCTTCGGCAGCCTCTCCTCACACCACGCTGATGCAGGATCTTCATTCCCCAGTCCTCCTGCCTTCCTAATTCCTTGAATGACCCATGTCCACTTGTCTTGATAGCTCATACTCAGTCTTTAGTGCTCAGCTTCAGAGTTACTTCCTCACAGGAGACTTCTCTAATTCCCCCTAACCACTTTTCATGTGGAATCCCTCATAAATGCTCACTTCAGTACTATGTAATTCTCCTATGCAGCACATGTCAGGTGTAATTAGTCAATTATGGGGTCATTTTTTTTAATGATAAACTCAGTCTTTGTAGGCAGAAAATGTGTTTCTCCCAAAATGGGTGTAATATAACCATCTTATGCTTGCCTGGCATACTTGAAGGAAGGAAGGAAGGAAGGAAGGAAGGAAGGAAGGAAGGAAGGAAATCTTGTACATGCTGTTTAATATGAAGCATACACAATCCAAATACAACCCAACAATGAAGAAACCAACAGACTTCTTGTGGTGTTTGGGGTCTTTTTTTCTGTTTAGAATTCAGAGTATACAATAAAAATAAAGACCTATGACTTTCATTTCTACACAATTTTAAAGTCCCCTTACCTGTCAAGGACTTCTTGATTTTTATTGTCACCTTCTAATAATAGAGTCCCTACTAATAATTGTTTGTGTCATTTCAACAAACCCTTTCATGAGTAAAAAATATATAATGGTATCTTTTTAAGGCTATGTATAGTTTTGATGGATTAGAAATAGCATATTAAAAATTAATAAAGGATTATCAAGAAATTATTTGTTTCCAGTTGTATTAGTTAAGGTAATACTAGCTACAGTAACAAACTCAAAGTTGTATGATGGCTCAAACACAACAGAAGTTTATTTCTTGCTCATATAAAGTCCAACTTATTTTTTTCTAAGAAGCAAGGGATTTTTACCAAATTAGCAATTTAAAGAGTCAGAGTCCCTTCTTTCTGTGATTCTGTATCTCCAACATGTGGTTTCCAAGGTCCCAGGGTCCAGCTGTGACAAGTTGGTAGAAGAAGAGATTGGAAGATTGTCTGTCAGAGTTCTACAAGCCAAATGGGGAAATGGAGCTTGTCACTTCAACTACCATGACAATAGATAGATCTTCAGCACATGGCTAGACCTGAGGGTAAGGGGACTCAGAAATGTGGTTTAGCTCAAGAAGAGGAGGAAGTATGGCTTGGTCAACAGCTAGTTGGTCTCTACCATACCACTACATCTCCAGTAAATCTCTCATTGGTCTACCTATACCCATTTCCCTTAACTTATTTTTCCTCAGTGTTTACTCTTAAAAATTGACAATTCTGACCAACAACAGAATATTTAAAGTATAATGACATAATTATTATGTACTGCATGCAATCTCAACAGTACAATACTTGTACAGTAATTTTCTCGTTAACAATAATTTCATGCAAATGAACGCACATCCTTCCTATTGTTAACATTCTACTTATAATTCTTCCTTTCTAAAAAAATAGGAATGGGAAATAATCTTCACAGGTATATTTATAAAGAAGTGTAAAAACAAAGTTAGTAAGAGAATGACTTTAGCTAAGGAGCTATTCATTTCATAACAATTGTATAAAGAAACTTGAACAACACAACTAATTTATGCACATGCTAAGTCTGAATAATAAAATTAGCATTCAGAGAATGTCAGCTACACTTATCTGTATAATAACATTCATTTGCATGAATTGAGAATCATTCTCCATTATTGATAGGAGAAAGAAGTGAAACAAAAAAAGGAAGATAAAGAGACTAATAAGACTATAATGGAGGAAACATGGATATTTAAGAAAGGCTTGATGTATCCACCTCACTTTTAAGCCAACTCTTTGATTATACCAGAACATTGAAATTTGCTTCAAGAAAACTGCCAAACGGATATTTTTGACCCTCTTCAATCTCCTTTTTTCACATGGCCTACTCAAATTTCAGGAACATTTCCAAGGACCTGAAATATTTGGAGGCACTGTGAAATGTGATGTCTTATGATAGTGCATGAGAGCAATGATAAAATATCTCCTTGTCCAAGAATTGGATCATGATCTGAAAGATAAACTACTAAAATATTAAATATTTAAATACACACAAATGTGTAAACCTACACAGTCACAAATAAAGTAGAAGTGGTTATTCAAATGCAAGAGTGAATCAAAATATTCGCTCAGACAAGATATCATCTGCGATATACGACTGCACAGTTTGGTACATAAACACACGAGTTAAGACAAGCAGATAACGACAATTGAGTCAACCTGAAACATAACCAATTACACAGTAGCCTAAAAAAGACTGTGGAAATAGAGTGTACATAGATGGTCAACTTTGAAGCACAGATAAAAGAAGCTTAAACACAGAGATTGGTTTTTGAACAAGCATGTCATGGAGACAGGGTGTCCTGAATCACTGCTTTATGCAGTGTTTCTGTTATTTATCACACAATTAACTATACTTGTAATGACTCTGTCCTCATCAAGTGGTCTTCTGATTACAGTTTCCCATGTAGCTCTGCCTAAAATGAGAGAATGTGCTGGTCATGACAACATGCATAGGTCAGTCCACTTGACAGTTACATTTCTCATTGTTCATTAACAATTTAGCCCTAGGCTCTTGATTAACATAACTCTGATCCTGAGAAATGGATCTACCCTCAGTGTCCAACGAAAGCATATTTCTGATCCTAAAGAGCAAGTCAAAAGACCCCAGACTGTGATTAATGCAACACAGTAAATTCCATCTTGACATCAGCAGGACAGCCTGCCAGTCATGTGATCAATATCACTTCTTTATTACCGGCTTTTCATTCAAATTACAATAGTGTATGGGACTTGCCAGGCAACTAACCAGTACACCCAAATGAGCAGCATCCCCAAACACACACACTCAGTAACAACAATATAAAATTTCTGATCTATACCTCTACTTTGACAGAGTGGCTTCAGATTAAACTTGTAATAAAGTTTATTTTTCATGTTCTCCTTGTTACCCTTCTATTAGTCCTCCACTCTGGGCCCATTTATTTGCTTATTTTTGGTGGGGCCTTTAAATGAGTCTTTCTTTATACAATGACTTGGAAGAATTTCAAACATGGTTTTAATTTTTTTGGAGAGAGTAATAGCTCATAGGTACATCAGGTCATCATAGCATCAAATGGTTCTATGATTTTCCTGGTCTTTCTAACTGACTGTCACTACATCCTACGGCAACAGCCCCACACTCCAAACCTCAGGAGACTGACCAAAAATACAAAACCAAGAAGAGTTTAGGAGGGAATTGTAAATGTACATGAAATATAATGGGCATTCTGTCTCTGATCTCTTAACTATAGAGAAGTAGAAGATTTTATAACATAACACAAAGTTAATATTAAGATTCACTATTACTTTTTATACTAACAAAAAGGAAAATGCTAATTAAATCATCACACATTATAGATTGCAAGGTGCATCCTTATTTGAAGGAGTTAAAATGTGAAAAATGTACAACTCAGAAATAAGGAACTACAGCATTGGCTTTTATTGCTTCTTACTGAGCTCCAGACTCACTAAGGTTGACATCAAACCCAAGGCACCATTTCTTGGATAGATGTGGTGCAGGGAGAGGATTTCAACAGGCCAGAATGAGTCTTCAAAGCTACCTTAATGTCCTGCCTGGTACTTCTCATCTAGCTGCTACAAATTACACTAACTTCCGCCCACTCACTAGCATTTCTGGCCAGAATTCTTTAAGTTCTCTAGAATCGACTCCTCTTCTAAAGCTTCATTTAAATCCATCATCTACATGAGGAAATTTTGGGGGGTGTTGGATATGTTCACTCTCTTGTGATGGTCCAATGGATGTATGTCAAAATTTATCAGATTGTACACTTTAAATGGTCACATTTTACTGTACGTCCATCAACTGTTTAAGCTGTTTTTAAAAATAAATAATGTTCAGGCATGAAGAAAAGCAGCACATCTAGTCAAATGAACTTCCTGAGGGGCTGAGAGTCAAGCGGAGAAGACAACCACATAAACAAATAATTACACTGCAATGAGAGATCTGAAAGAGCACTGGGGAACCAGCCACTGGTTGTGGGGTAATTTTCTAGAATTTGAGTTCAAAGACAGCATCCTAGAAGAAATGATGCCTCCAAGATGTCTAGAAGTGAGATGACAATAGAGATAAAACATCAAGCAGAAAAGAAGAAGTTATGCGCCCTCTAAAAATTAGGTTTTGTTGGTTGGTTAGTTTCATAGCAATGTTAAAAAGAAATTTTTAATCATATCTGCTCCACTGTAGTTTCTGCTTAAGAGAAATGTTTAATGACATGTGTCCTTTTCACATATATATTTATTCTCTTTTCCCTTTTTAGGTTTTAGTGTCAAGTGTTTTTGCTTCATGGATAAAGTATACATGATAATGAAATAGAAGGCTATATGAAAACAACAGAAAGTTCTTAGTATCTAGTGAACTTAGCAGTGGCGAGTTGAGTAAGTCCATTTGGGCATACTTCGAGGAGATATCCGATGCTACCCTTAGTGGTTACCTGATAACTATACATTTGGTAGAGATCCTTGGGGAAATTCTTTTGGATTGGGTCCTGGGTCCATAAAAAAGTACTATATTTTAATAACACAATTCTGTAAAGAGTTGAAAGCATATAGTAGTTTTTATATATAAACCTGGCAACTTGCTAGCAGTACCACAGAATGAATTCAGTCATCAGTGCTATATTTAGCATGTAAATGCATGATTGTCCTATATCTACGTGTTATAAAAGAACTGGTATCTCCAACTGTTTACCTGGTTCCTCCTGACATGTCTGAGCATGAAACTGCATTATTCCCTAGGGCTGCCGTGCCAAAGTACCACCAACTGGGTCCTTAAAATAAGATAAATTTATTCTCTCAAGGGTATAGAGGCTAGAAGTCTGAAATTCAGGTGTCAGTAGGGCTATGCTCCCTCTAAAGATACAAGGGTCCATCTTCTGGTGATTGTCAGCAATCTTTGGCATTCCCTGGCTTATAGATGCTTCCCTCCAATTTCTGCCTCCATCTTCCCATGACCTTCTGCCCTGTGTGTATGTGTGCCATGTCTTTCTTATAAGGACACGAGTCATTGGATTTTGGGTCCATCCTAATTCAGTATGATCTGCTCTCAACTAGTTACATCTGCAAAGACCCTATTTCCAAGTAAGATCACATTCTGAGGTTCTGGGTAGACATGAATTTTGGAATGATGCTATTCATCCCAATCGAGTCCATCTCTGTCCCTTCCCAGATTTATGTCCACCCTATATGCAAAATACATTTATCCATCTCAACATCCTCAGAAGTCTTAAACCATTTTAGCATTAACTTTAGATCCAAAATCTAATCTAAATATCAAAATGAAAAGTTCCAAGTCTGGTCATTTAAATCAGGTCTGAGTGAGGCTCTGGATATTGCCCATCCTGAAAAGGTCCATCTGTGAAACCTTTCAACAAGTTAATCCTCTGCCAAAACACAATGGTGGAACAAGTATAGGACAGATATTCCGATTCAGAAAGGGAGAAAGTGGAAGGCACAAAGGGGTCATAGTTCCCAAACAAGTCCAAAATCCAGCAGAGAAAATTCCAGTTGGCTTTAAGGCCTGAGAGTAACGCTGTTGTCATGCTCTGTCCTCTGGGCCCTCTGAGGAAGTCCTGCCCTTTTGATCATTAATTTGAAAGTCGTTTTCTCAACCACAGATAAAGATTACCAAAGAGACAGATAACAATTTAATAATCTGAAAAACAGTACTTCATTTGCATAAAATAAACATCTGATCCACCTGACAGAACCTAGATCAATGTAGGATAACTTCTATCTCCATAAAATTTTTGTCACTCAAAAGGAACAGCAGAAAATTATAAAAACACTTGGAAAGTTGAATCTTCTATACTACTTCACAGATTTCTTTTTTTTTCTTCCAAAAAAGAAGGAATTACAAGGAACTTGAAAAAGCCGAAATCTTCTTAATCTAAGCATCTGGTATCTCTTTTCCAAACACATTTAATAAATTGCAAAAATGCAACAGAACCTTGCTGTCACCTTCCAATACCCTGGGGCTAGAAATCTAATTCTGTCACATAGCACTAAAATAGAAGAACCTTAGACTGCTAAGGACAAATTTAATGAATTGCAGCATTAATATAAAATAACACCTAGAATTATGATAGCAAACGTAATGGAAAATAACATCACTCTGCCTAGAGAAACTTGGGTCATAAATTAATAAACATTGATATACTATATAAATTCCTTATAAAGCATACCTTAATAATATTATAATAGTATATACGCTTGAGATGGAGTCATTAAATATAGTATATGCAGTATTCATCCTCAAAAAGTTTCATATTGCTTTTATTAGAATTTAGCTATTTCATAGATTACCTTTATACTGCAAAGGAGTTGTCTTAACCAAAACAGAATATTTTAATGCTTATTTTTTCCTCCAATGCGTTATATTACTGTGGGAATGTAGCATACCTTAGCTGAGTACTTGAGCTCTATTCCTATCTATGGAAGTTGATTAGCTGAGACTTAGAATTTCCTAACACTATATTACATTGCCATGTAAAGCACTCATTAAACAGTTTGCTCCAGTTATTAATGCCTGACTAGTATACTGGCTTAATAAATGTCATAACATGATGGTTAATTTTATGTGTCAACTTGACTACACCACAAGATACCCAGATATTTGGTCAAACATTATTCTGGGTGTTTCTTTGAGGGTATTTTTGGATGAGATCAACATCAGTAGACTTAGTAAAGTAGATTGCACTCCCTAAAGTGGTGGGCCTCATCCAATCAGTTGAAGGTCTGAATAGAACAAAAGGATTGCGTCTTCCCTGAGTAAAAGAGAGTTCTTCCTGCTGGACTGCGTTTGAACTGGTACGTGAGCTTTTTTCCTGCCTTTGAATTCAAACTAAAACATCAGCTCTTCCTGGGTCTCAAGCCTGCCGGCCTTCAGACTAGAATTACACCATCAGCTCTCTTGATTCTCTGGGCTTTGAACTTGGACTGGAACTACACCATCAGCTCTTCTGCATCTTCAGCTTCCTCACTAACCTTGCAGATCTTGGGACTTGCCAACTCCCATAACTGTGTGAGCTAATTCCTTATTATATATGGGTATTATGATATATATTTTAATAATGTAATATTATAATAATTATATACACTATATATTTGGATATATTATAACAATTACATAATATATATTTATGTATATTGTAATATAATAATCACATACATAATATATTATTATGTATGTAATACATAATACATAATACCTCATAATATATTATTACATACGTGATTATTATAATGCATATATCATTCAATGAAACATTAGCAAATCATAATACATATATAATAAGGAATTGGCTCACACAATACATACATACACACACACACATATACACACGCATGCACCCCTTATTAGTTCTGTTTCTCTATTTCTGGTTCTTTTCTCTGGAAAACTCTGACTAACACACATAGGTACTCCCACTCATGTCCTCTTGAACTCCCCTCTGACTGCAGTTTCAGCGAGGGAGGACAATACTAGTGAGAAGTTTGATTCAATTTGTGCTGATAGAGTCTCCCGCAAGGATTACCCTCTTCTCCCAATGTCTGGATGGTACAAGAACTTGCTCTGGCCATGGCAACTTGAGATTTAAAAGTATGGGGGAGGGGCTGGCTCAGTGGTGTAGTGGTTAAGTTCGTGCACTCCGCTTCAGCGGCCAAGGGTTCCCAGGTTCGGATCCCAGGCACGAACCTATGCACCACTCATCAAGCCATGCTGTGGTGGCGTCCCACATACAAAATAGAGGAAGATTGGCAACAGATGTTAGCTCAGGGATAATCTTCCTCACCAAAAAAAAATAGTGGGGGTGAGTCAACAACCTTGTAGGTTATCCTCAACCAATAAAAGACAAGAGCTGATGGATAACTGTGTTCACCTCTTTTCTGGGAAGCATTCGTGTGCTTCCATGGAGGTCCTGGTGCAGCCAAGGCTCCCTTGCTTGTAGCAGTGATGTCAGTAACACACTCTGAGACTGGCTTGTCCTTCTGCTCATTCTCGTTCCTTCTGCTCCTTTACTTCTGCTCCCTAGAACCACCTTCCAAATAAACTACCTACACACAATTCTTTACTTCAGACTCTGCTTTCAGGGAAACCAAAGCTTAAACAACCGGCTCTAATTTGAAATCTATAACAAAAGATGAGAAATTAAAATGATTCACACTGTGTTCTAGTGGCATCAGTGAAAATAAGAACTAAGGACCTCTGAAAATCCTCTCCTCCATAAGGCAAAATTTGTCAGATTTAACTTTTTTGGAACTCTGAAAATTGACCAAAGGCTTGCCACAAACGGGGGAGTACTTATTCAAGGAAAAAAGCTGAATCTTGTTAAGAGCAGCGAGCTCTGTGACATTTTAACTTGCTTCATTCCCATTCCTACCTCCACAGATCCACAGTAGTCTTATAAACCAAAAACCCGAAAACCATCAGCCTAGCAGCCACCAGAGGGAGCAAAATGTGGTTGGAATGCTTTTTGTTCCATTCCTAGACAATCAAGAGTTCTATATCTAATAAACGTATCACTCAAAAATGAAACAGAATTTCAGACATTCCCAGAAAAGCAAAATTTGAGAGGATTTGTTGCTAGCAGGCCTGACCTACAAGAAAACAAAAGGCACCCCTTCAGGCTGAAATTAAAGGACACTAGACAGTAACTCAAATTTGCATGAAGAAATAAAAAGCTTGTAAAGGTGACTACATAAGTAAATTTAAAAGACAGTATACATGTATTTTTTGTTTATAACTATTTTTCTCCTACATGATTTAAAACACAACAGCATAAAGCAATGATTATAAACGTATAACCATGGGCACATAATTTGTAAGATGAAATTTGTATGGCAATAACAACACAAGGGAAGGAGAGGGAATAGTATACAGATAAAGCAGTGAATACGGGGAAATCTACAGCTCTAAGCACCTATATTAACAGAGAAGACAAAATCTCAAATTAATAACCAAACAGTCCTCTGTTAGAAACTACAAAAAGAAGAACAAACTAAATCCAAAGTAAAAGACTTAAAATAAATAAAGATAAGAGAGGGACATAAGCAGAGAATAGAAAAAATAAGAGAATCAACAAAACCAAAGGTATTTCTTTGAAAACAATTGGAAAAATTGACAACTCTGTAGCTAGACTGACCAAAAAAAATTGAGAAGTTTCAAATTACTAAAATTAGGAATGAAAGAGGGAACATCACTACTGACCTTATGGAAACAGAAATAATTATTAGAGAATACTCTGAATAATTGCATGCCAACAAATTAGATAACCTAGATAAAATAGACAAATGCCTAGAAAAACATAAAGTACCAAAACTTACTAAAGAAGCAACAGAAAATCTGAATACATCCACTACAAGTAAAGAGATTGAATTAGTAAACAAAAAACTTCTCACAAAGAAAATTCCAGGACAAGATATCTTCACTGGCAATTCTAGCAAATATTTAAAGAAAAATTAACCAATAATCAATCCTTTACAAATTTTTCCAAAAATAAAAGAGGATGGGAAATTTCCCAATTCACTCTATCAACCCAGAATTACCCTGACACAAAAAACAAAGACATTATACAAAAAAGAAAACTACAGACCAATATCCTCCATGAATACAAGCATAAAAATCCTTAGCAAAATACCTGCAAATTGAATCCAGCAGCTTATAAAAAGGATTATACACTATGACCAAGTAGGATTTATTTGAGGAATGCAAAGGTGCATTTAACACATGAAAACTTATCAAGTGTAATACACCAAAGAAACAGAATAAAGGACAAAAAATGATCTTTTCAGAAAAAGCATTTGGCAAATCCAACACCCTCTCATCATAAAAACACTCAAGAATCTAAGATTAGAAGAGAAATTCCTCAGCCACTATCTATAAAAAAATCCACAGGTAGGGGGCTGGCCCCGTGGCCGAGTGGTTGGGTTCACGCGCTCCACTGCAAGCGGCCCAGTGTTTCGTTGGTTCGAATCCTGGGCGCGGACATGGCACTGCTCATCACACCACGCTGAGGCGGCGTCCCACATGCCACAACTAGAAGGACCCACAGCTAAGAATATACAACTATGTACCAGGGGGGCTTTGGGGAGAAAAAGGAAAAAAAAATAAAATCTTTAAAAAAAAAAAAAATCCACAGGTAACATCACACTTTAGGGTGAAAAACTGAACACTTTTCTCCTAAAATCACAAACAAGACCAGGATATCCACTCAATTCTCTTCTATTCATTGTATGAAAGTTCTAGCCAAGGCAATTAGGAAAGAAAAATAAATAAAAGGCATCAAGAATATAAAGGAAGAAGTTAAACTATATTTGCAGATGACATGATCTTGCATATAGAAAATCCTAAAATATCCACCAAAAATCTATTAGAGGTAATAACTGAAACAATGTTTCAGGATACAAGATCAATACACCAAAATCAATCATACTTCTATACACTAGCAATAAACAATCTAAATATTAAATTATGAAAACAATTCCATTTACCATAGCTTAGTTAAGAATAAATTTAACAAAAGAAGTGCAAGATATACACTGAAAACTATAAAACATTGTGGAGAGAAATTAAAGAAGACCTAAATAAATGGAAATATGCATTGTGTTCATGGAGTGTGAAGATGGCAATACTCCCCAAATAGATCTACAGATTCAATGCAAGTTCTATCAAATTCCCAGCCTGCCTTTTTTTTTTTTTAACAGAAATTGATAAGCTGATTCTAAAATTCATATGGAAATGCAAGGGATCCAGTATAGGAAAAAAAAGATAAATTAGACTTCATCAAAATTAAAAATGTTTATGCTTCAAAAGACACTATCAAGACAACCCATAGAGTGGGAAGAAATAGTTGCAAACTACAAATCTGGATTTAGTATCCAGAATATATAAAGAACACTTTCAACTCAACAATAAATTGACAACCCAATTTAAAAATGAGCAAAGGATTTGAAGAAAAATTTCTCCAAAAAAAGATTACAAATGGCCAATATGCCCATGAAAATATGCTCAACATCATCAGTCATTAGGGACATGCAAATAAAAATTACAGTGAGATACCACTTCATATACACTAGAATGGATAATCAAGAAGACATAAGTGTGGAAGAAGATGTGGGGAAATTGGAACCCCCATACACTGCCAGTGAGAAGGCCAAACGGTGCAGAAAGGCTTAAAAACAATTTGGTAGTTCCTCAAAAAGCTTTATGAAGAGTTCCCACATGACTTAACAATTCCACTCCTAGGTATTTAACCAAGAGAATTGGAAATGTATGTCCACAAAAACCTGTACAAATATGTTCACAGCAACATTATTTATAAGAGCCAAAAAGTAGAAACAATCCAAATGCCCATCAACAGATGAATGGATAAATAAAACGTGATATATCCATACAACAGAATATTATTCAACCATGCAAAGGAATGGAGTACTTACTCTTACTACAACAACATGGATGAACCTTGAAATCATTATGATATGTGAAAGATGGCAGACACAAAAGGTCACATATTGTATGATTCCTTTTCTTTTTTAAAGATTGGCACCTGAGCTAACATCTGTTGTTAATCCCTTCTCTTCTTCTTCTTCTTCTCCCCAAAGCCCCCCAGCACATAGTTATATATTCTAGTTGTAGGTCCTTCTGGCTCTGCCATGTGGGATGCTGCCTGAGCATGGCTTGATAAGTGGTGCTAGGTCCACGCCCAGGATCCAAACGGGCGAAACCTTGGGCCTCTGAAGCAAAGGGCACAAACTTAACCACTAGGCAACAGGGCCAACCCTGTGTGATTCCATTTGTCTGAAATGTCCAGCATAGGCAAATTCATAGAGACAGAAAGTAGACTGGGGTTGCCAGGGGCTGGGAGAAGAGGAAAAAGAGTGACTGCGAATGGACATAGTTTCTTTTGTGTGTGATAACATTCTGGAACTAGATAGTGGTGATGTTTGCACAACTTTGTGAATAATACTAAAAACCACTAAATTGTATACTTAAAAAGGGTAAGTTTTATGGTTGTGATTTTTATCTCAATAAAAAGAATTGAAAGCAAAAATAATGATTTACTGATGCATGAATTGCCGAACGCTAGGTTATCCAGGGGGATTTTGACCTCATCTGCAGTTGTTCAAATTATATACCTTTCTCCAGTGTATGTTTACTCTTCTGCCTTCAAAATAAGACACTTGAATATGTTTTGAAAAATTCAATAATTATTCACTAAATATCCTTGAAATTAATAAGCCAAGCTTCTGCCAGCTCTTTATAAACTGAGTGTCTCTCGATGGTCCACATCAGCGTTCAGTTTACAGTTTGTCTTCCTTGCATGGACGCGTGCATGACTCCCTTCTCCAAAGGTCTCTCAGCTGTGCTCTGAGAACTGAGTATGCTCCCAAATCTCAAAGCCCTGTGATGACTCTCAGAATCACCACCACACCTGCTCCCGCCACGCACCACCTTCTCGGGGCTCTTGCGCGCACTATTGCCTCTGCCTGGAATGCTTTTCCTGATGATGCTCATAAGGTGTGCATCCTCACTTCATTCAAGCTTCTGCTCACCTGTCAATCTCCTCCTTCCTTGACCGCCCCTTTGAAAACAGCACTCCCATTATACTCTGTCCCCTTTCAGTCTCATTTTATCTTCCCAGCCCTGGTCTAACTGACTTAGAACACACACATACATAACATACTCTTATTCTTTTGCTTACTGGAAGTTGTAGAGGGCAAAGTCCTGGTCCTTATTCTCAGCAGCTAGAACTGTGCCTGGCATACAATAGATGCTCAAAAGATAATTGTTGAATAAATGACTGAAAAGCTGTCTTGATACAATCTTGAAAGTTATTCTTATCATCCATCTATTAATATATTAAGTATTCTATAGAAAGACTTCCTTATCCCTCTAAACAGGCATACAACTAGTAATTAGTTAGTCTTTGTATCTTTCGACCCTCAGTCCTCTCTTCCTTTGAATGAAATGTTTAGGGGTTTGGCTTCTCTAACAGTAACTTTCCTAAGCAAATGGTTAGAGAAAAAAAAACTGTCAATAAAGCATCAGTGGATTTCCAATTTTGTCATGTTCCCTAAGTATCTTTTTTGAAAAAGCACCAAACATAAGCACAAAGCTTGACAATCCAGACAGCACACCTTTTCAGAAAATATCATTTTCAGTAGTCTTCCCAAACACGTATATGAAAGATTAGTAAAGCAATCTATTGGTTAGCTGACCACATGACAAGATTCCTAAAAGTACATCTCTAGAAAAGGGGAAATATGTTTTTCTAATGGAAGGAGTATTTTATACTGGTATTTTGAACATGGATCTCTCTGTGTAAGATGAATTCCCAGTTTATTAGGGATTGGGATGCAAACACATACAGAAAGGGAAGCAGAGTAAAATGCACCACTGTCTATATAGATTTCCAATCAGAACAGAGGAGTCTCTCATCTCTCAGCAGGAAATGTGTGAGATGAATTTCTCACTTAGCCAATTAATTTACACTTTAGTCACCAGTGCTGGAAGGTAGCTTGGCCGACTTAGTGGTCTAAGGCTAGAATGAGTAATAATAATTCACATTTATAAAGGGCTTCAGAATATTAATTATTTAATCCACACTATATTGCTGCATGATAATTCAGAATTATTGCATGTGCTTTTTAGGCTAGAGAAACTGATCTAAATCAATTAAAATCCATGCTAAAAGCAGAGTTCTTGGCCTTCAAGCTGGTGCTCAGTCCATTTTGCCTTGCCATTCCAGCCCTTTGGACTCTGTGATGGGTTAATTAACCTCTCTTGCTTTGAATTTGTCCATAAAATGGTGATAATAAGACTAACCTTACAGTAGCATATTGTGCAAATTAATTGATTTTTGGAAAGCACTTTAGATCTATGGAAGGAAAGTATTAGTCGTAAATATCTCAATTGATTTTAAATGATAAATGATCATTTTCGTATCATTTATCGACAGAGATAGTGACAGAGATATTGAATAATATATAAAATGATGAAAAATTCTTTCCATCACTCAAAGAACACCTCCATTCAGCCAGCCATGACTCATTCATGGGAAGAAAGGCTATGATTCATTCCTTTCCACAACTACCCAGCTAACGAGCATTTCCCAGTACAATGAGAATATTGGCTATTCCTGACAATGTGGTTTCTCATTTATGGTTGTCTTTTAAATACGTGTACAATATCCCAACCGGCAGCACACTTCTGTGCAGTTTGGAGCATAAGGTGCCTAAGAAAAGGACACAATTTATTTGATTTGTAATTTACAGCGAGCCAACCAGAGCTGCAAAACATTTGTTTTAGCAATAATATGTTATTAAGTCTTCTTATAAACTAATTTACTTATAAATAAACACTGTATGGTTTCGATGAAAATGCTATGAACATTGTGGATCTTGAAGAATTATTTCACTTGTATCTACTTCCTTAAATGAGTTTTTCTACATAATAGTTCTATAAAACACGTTGAACTTATTCTGAAAAAAAATACAACTAAGTTATTTCATCTTAAAACTACAAATAAATAATTTAAGGACTTTTATTTCAGACATGAACCCAAAGTTGAAGCTCCAAAGCCATATAAACCTAGAATTATATGGTGATAAAATGTTGGTGCTTAGCACAAGAAATGAAATACTAAACCTTAAAATGTGTCTAACAGATGGTTTGTAGCCATCTTCAATCAAAACTCAATACCCATTGATTTTTTTTCCCAAAACGAGAGGCCCAGTTCCCCTCTGAGCGGCCTCTCTGGTACAGAACTCTTCCCCCCGCCACGCAGTCTCCACATCTCCCCCAGTCAGAAGTATAGACTTAGCACAATCTTTAAAGAGGCACAAGTCCATTCAAATCAAGAGGCAGATTTAGTCCCCAGCTTGAAAAGGAAATAGCCATAATTAGAATGTGCCAAATACACTATACCTGTCTCTTAGCCCAGCCCGAGAATGCCAGCGCACCTCAGTAAAGACAAATCCCGAAATCCAAGGTCAACTAGGGTATCCCAGGTTTTGATACCGATCAGATCCCATTTAATCTACCCACATCTCCTCTGCAATTGCCTCCTGAATACAGAGATTTGTATATGTGCATGCGTGTATGATATGTGTGTGTGTGTGTATGTCTCTTATTTCAACCTACTGAGCAAACACACATCCTACCTGAACAACAGAAATGCCCTGAATTATAAGGCATATTGTTTCATCTCTTTCGTGTAGTTAATGAATTTTATCACTGCCCTTATTTTATACATTAAGATAAAATGACTTTTCTATTTAGGCTTTCACAAATGATTCAGCATCATTTATAGGTGCTCTTTTGGCATTACTTTTAAGTAAA
Organism: Equus asinus; assembly: GCF_041296235.1. Classification (NCBI taxonomy): domain Eukaryota; kingdom Metazoa; phylum Chordata; class Mammalia; order Perissodactyla; family Equidae; genus Equus; species Equus asinus. Next base: position 79,527,376 of record NC_091798.1, read on the forward strand.
GGAACTTTCCTATTTAGAGTCAAGAAAATTAACCAAACAAATTAAAATAATGAAATGATTCAAATTAAGATTATATGTTGCCAACTTTATTATAATTTGCATAAAATTAGTAAATAAAAAATTTTCATATGATTACTCAAAGTATCTATTTAATTTAACTTAAAAATTTCAAGGTTAACACCCATTGGGAGGGTTATTTTTTTTTAAAAACAAAGGTAATTACCATGTGTTGGGTCGGCAAGGATGTGAAGACATTGGAACACTCATGCACTGCTGATGGAAGTACAAAATGGGGCAGCCACTGGAAAAACTTGTTTGTTAGCACCTCAAAAAGTTAAACATAGAATTACCATATGATCCAGCAATTCCACTCCTAGGTATATACCCAGAAGAACTGAAAGCAGGGAATCAAACAGCTACGTGTACCCCAGTGTTCACAGCAGCATTATTCCTAACAGGCAAAAGGTCCCAGCGTCCATCCCCATCTCCATGCCAATATCCACCAACACATGAATGGATAAACAAAATGTGCGTATACATACAATGAAATGTTATTCAGCCATAAAATCAAATGAAATTCTCATATATGGATGAATCCTGAAAACACTATGCTAAGAGAAGTAATTATGCTAAATGAAATAAGCTGGACACAAAGGACAAAAATTGCATGATTTCACTTAAATGAAGTCCCTAGACTAGGAAAATTCATAGAGACAGAAAGCAGAACAGAGGTTATCAGGGGCTGGGCTAAGTGTGGGATGGGGAGATATTATTTAGTGGGTACAAGATTTCTGCTTAGGAAGATGAAAGGGTTCTGGAAATGGATAGTGATGATGGGTGTACAACATTGTGAGTGTACTTAATATCACTAGGTTATACACTTAAAAATGGTTAAAATGATAAAAATGATAAATTCTACATTATGTATATTTTACCACAAAAAAAAGCTCAAGGCTAATAGAAACCATTTTAGGATATTTGTTCAGAATCACTCATTGCCACTTGACCAATCATGTTTTTCACAGCAACTAGAGGTCTTAATTTGTCCCCAAAACATATAACATAAATGTGTGTGTCTGTCTGTCTATACAAAACCCAGTTTCAGAAAATGAAAAATGGTGTACACAGCTTTCAAATTTATTAGACGAGGGAGTAAACATAAAATTTACCTTTGTAATTTTGCTGAAGTTAACAGCAAAATATCCTTCTTGAGGTTTATTAAACTCTAATCATTTTCTTGAAAGATTAGCAGCAATTATCATTAAGGTTTAAGCATTTAACTGTGACTACTGCAATAAATCTTATTAAAATAACTGAAACATACTCTTTCCGCATGTGGCAACCTGTCTCTGAATCACAGCCATCTGTAAGTGGGGACTGCCTGGTGCACACAGATGGGAGTAAAACAACGATCAGGCTATACCATTCTTTCATCATCACTTGGTACCAAACAAACTGAAATCTGAGTCAGACTATTTGCATTTGAAAGATTATATGATGGCTGTAATTAACAAATACTCTTCGGCTCTCCAATATAAAATGTGTGATAGGTACCTGATTGAAAATAACACAAACTGCGCAGCCTCTCTTTCTAATCTCTGACAGCCTATAAAAAAATCGGATGTTAACAATAGAGGAGCAGGTTTCAAGTTTTTATAGCACACAATTTCTTTACAGATTTAAAATGACAGAAGAAGGGAACAGAATAATTTATTCGTTCTGGCTTGCGGCACAGAATTGTGAAGGCTCTCAGTCTATAACTTCAGGGCTCCACTAAATTCCTGTCAGCCCAAATCACTTACAAAGGTGAGCATCTGCCCTGCCTTACTTTACCTTCAAGACAAGAAAAAACAGCCCCGTATTACTCACAAAGCCCAAGTCATTAAATAGGAAAAATGGAGCCAAAAATTAAAGAAGTTAATGTCTTTCGAGGTGTCACCACATTTTGGCTAATGACACCTACCTCTATTGCCTTAATAACCAGACAAGGGAAAAAGATTTCAGTGCTGCGTGATGACATAGAGCACTGAGTTTGGAGTTGCACGAGCCTGCTTTCAAACATGTCCTAATTACAGAACACATCATCTGGGTCAAATCACTTGGTCTTTTGGAGCCTCAGTTCCCTTACCTGTAAACTAGAGAGAATAAGATTCACACAGACACACACAGGGTTCCTGTGGGGTAATCTAAGAAGGTGCTTGGCACAGCGGCACATAAGAAACACTCAATGATTTTTCGTTAGAGGAATAAATACTGTGACAAGTGGTACTGATAGGCTGCCTTAACATCTAAATGAGTAATTTTTCCTGTGAGGTCTTTTCCAATCCTGATTAACTTCAGAGCATTTCTCACTTTGCCAAGCACTTAATAATTAAAAGTGTGGACCTAGATAGAGTCAGACTGCCACAGCTTAAATCCTGCTTTCCTCACCTACTAGCTGTGTGACTTTCACAAGTTACTTAACTTTTCTGTGCTTCTCTTTAGTCATCTGTAAAGTAGGGATAACAGCAATCCATTCAAAGTTTTGTTGGGAGGATTAAATGAGTCAATATATTCCCATTATATATATATATATATGTCGTTTAGAACAGGGCCAGGCATCTATCACTGTTCAATAAATATCAATTAGCCGCTATTCACATTAGTGCAGGTCCCTGGGTATACAGAGGAAGACAGACATAGTCCTTGACCTCATGGAGCTTACAGACTGCTGAGCAGACAGACATTTAAAAAAAAAAACATAATTGCAAGCTGAAAGAAAGAGAGTAAAAGAGGATCTGAATACCATTAGGGCAGATCTCAGGACATTTGAGCTAATTATTTCACATCAGGTTCTTTACCTGAAAGATATCAAAAATGCTATCTAGATGAAGGTTACTGTAGGATATATGAGGGTACCACTAGTAAAAGAAAAACCTTGCTGAACATTCGCTTCTTTCTTCCCTTTTCTCCAGTGTCTGATGGTTTAGATAACTACTTGCCTTTTTTCACTGTTTGTCTGAAGATTATTATTATTATTATTTTTGCAAGGAAAAGTTTCTTAACCTCAAATGACCTCTTTCTTTGAGACGCCAGATGCTGGAGAATATTAAAATTATATTTAAGACAGTGTTACATTCAAATTAAGATGTATTTTCTGCTAGATTACATTTTTAAAAGACAGTCATCACATATTATATACACTTAGATATCAAATGGCTGCATTTACATTTGAACCAAAATAAAAGCTGAAAGCGGTTAATGAAGTCCTAATTCATTGCCTTGAATGTTTTTAGCCTACTACATCCAAATTATTTTTTTTAAATAACTACCACTAGCAAGGCTAATGCAGCGCAGATGACTCCCCAAATATTTGCAATAGGTCACGTGAACGCCTCTGCAGCATCTCAACAATCGACTATAATAGATTTAAGGGGGAATGATAGGCTGCCTTGACATTTAAATAGATAATATTTTCTATTAAATCTTTTTTAAAAAACCTTGATTAACACCAGAAATATTTCTCACTTTACCAAAAGAAACCCTCATTAAGGAAATTTTCACTGACTTACATACAATATGCTCATCTGTGCACCATGAACTTGTTTTTGCTCGATTTCAAAGCTGTATGTTTATTTCTCTGTTCAAGTTCAGTTCTAAAAGCCAAAAATATGAAACAGATGTGGTGACTTTCTGTGTACTGTGAAGCACAATTATGCCTCTTTGAATTGCTTAGGCTAAACAGTTGCCCTTCCCACAGCATATCGAAACTGTTTGAGATTCTTTGCAGCCAAGAATCCAGCTTGCTACCTGTCAGGAACTAGAATTGGCAGGCCACAGCTGGTGGATTGCCATAGATGATCCCTTACTGTCCTTCCAACCCAAGATTGTGAAACATAAAAAATATACAGGGAAAACCAGCTAAATGGTAATGCTATCTTATCCTTAAGAAAAGATCAAGCTGCTTGATAGTACATTGCAAGGTCCACTTTCTGTGGATCATTTAACAGCACTCAAAACACAGTTCAGTTTATCCTGCTTCTGAGGTCAGCATATAGACAGCATATAGACAGCAATAGTCATCATAGGAAACAGCCAAGAGCAAACAAAGAAAAATCTTCCAAATTACTTCTTGTGGCCATGATGCCTTTAAACCTGTGTCTACCAGATTAGCTTCAGAATCAAAAGTGCAAATGTTGATTTTCCTTTAGCTGAGAATAGTTTTAAAACATGTGGAAATTGCTATAATTGAAGAGAAAGCTTGAAACAAATGGTAATTTTGTTCTCAAAATGGAAACTTTCTTCAGGCTGTGGGAGGTGAGGAAAAGAAGCTTCCTTTTCTTCTAAAATGAGTGAATGCTGAAAATAAGGGCATTCATAGAATCCTGCATTGATCTTGTGAGTTTACTACTTCAAAAGGATTTTAAAACAAAAGTTCTCAATGGACATACTCTACAGGAACATTCACAGAGTGCCATGTTCATGGGGGTCATAAGTTTGATTCAAATAAGCAGACCAGCAGTCTCATAAAATGTATGTTTTTAATCAAAGGGAACCACACATCACCATTCATTCATTCAGCTTTCATTTATTTAATGGAGACCTGGGCATTATGCTGGGTGCTGAGGATACTGTAATGAAAAGACTAAGTATGTGTTGCAAGATGTTAATATGGGAAGCAGGAAAAGACATTTAAACACATGCTACAGAAAAAATATAATATTTTTACTACTAAGGAGGACTCATTTCCCCCTGTAGTCAGGCCTTTGGTCTTGGGATAATAGAAATGAAGATATGGAAGGCAGAGACATTTGTCCCGCATAATCTTAGGAGATTTTATTATCATCTCTACCTAGGAGTCAGGCCAGATTTCAGACCAATTCTCAAATTGCAATGACTTCTCTAGTCTTCTCCTACCAATTCCACCGTTCTCTCAACATATCACTCATGCAAACTCAAGAAGATGAGAGGGAACATAATCAGGAAGGCTCGTAACCTTTTCTCTTTATCCTCAGAGATGTCTGATCCTATCTGGCCATTTTCAGTTTTATTGACATATCATGATCATTTTCATCCATCTAGAAACACTGAGGGAAAATGCTGCTGTTTTTCCCCTCAATATCTTTGCATGATCCAACACTGTGCAGGCTATCGTCCCTCTAGCCCAGACCCCCCCTCTATTCTTGAGGCTTTCTAGTGTCCTGGGTCATTAAAAAGAGGTCACTTGTCCCCACGGATTGAGTCAAAAGGGTTGAGCATCCTTGAGGCACAAGAGACATCAAGGCACAATGCAGTGGCTTTATCCCATTACCTACATCAATGAGAAGGACAGCTGTCATAATTCCTTGGACGTGATTTCCTGTGGTTCCGTACCATGGGATAAAGTAGAATATTCTTTGATAGAAGGTCCTTGGAGTACAATTGAATGAATCATGAAGGGGTCAATAGATCCAAATCAATAAAACTGTAAAACTATACTTGTGTAAAGTAAGTTCTGTAAAAGAGTTCTAGATTCCAAAGTATGTTTGTTGCACCAAATATTGTACTTCCACCAGTGGTGAGAAAAGAAACAATTACTCCTTAATCAAAGCCACCCCTGCCTTAAGATTCAGCAAAGTAAGTGTCGAGAAAGTCTGCTTCAGTTCTTAGTCCACCATAGCAATATCACATCTCAACAAACATGAATACTATAATTACTGTGATCACAGTGCGTAAATAGTACACCAGGATCAAAGAGGAAAAGACTCCTTAGAGCAGTCAATAAAGGTTTCATCTAAGACACTACACTTAAACTGAGATTTGAGTTTGCCAGGGACAAAACCAGGCAGAGGCAGCTCTGCAGATTGAGACAAGAGCCTGTGTAAAAGCCCAAGACTCTGAAACCACATGCGAACTTGGGCATGTTAGTAGGATTGGACTCAGGGAATGCAAGAGGTCAGGTATGTCAGCATGCACAGGTGCTGGAACCTATCTTTCAGACAACGGAGTGCCGCTTCATAATTTTAAGCAACAGTGTCATGTGATCAGATAGTAAGCAGAGGTCGGAAGCATCATTTTCATATACAAGTGCCACCACAAATACTGCTCTCTGTGTATAAATATATAATCCTGTATGTGCAAATTTGCATCACAAGCTGTTAGGTGCATTTCTCTCAGAGAAGTTTGGAAACAGTAACTCATCAATTGAGCAGACAAGGTAGAGAGACCATGGAAATATGCTGAATGCTTTCTACAGAAATCTCCAATTACAATGAACTTTAATTTTTCAAGAATAAAATATGCTATCTGAATTCCAGAGATCTGAACTGTAGAACTTTCAATGTCACTACAACATAAGCTATAAAGGGTAGTGTTTTTAAAACAGAAAAGGAAAAAAAGTCAAATTGTAAAAACAATAATTATTTAACATAATCTTTCCCACCCCCATAATAGTTTATTCTAAAGTGTGTGGAATAATTTATATATAAATATGTAGATGTATACAAACTGAAATGCTAAACATTGAAAAGAAACTCAAATGAGTGGGTATTTACATATGGAATAGAGCTCATAAGAAACCGTGTTTTTGTGATAATGAGATGTTTTCCAAGCTCTCCTTCATTCTGGAAATTTGCTCAGAGACGAGCCCATATATTCATAAGACAACAAAGAAATTCAAAAGGCAGTCTTATCAATTTGAAAAGACAAGATCTAACTTCAGAAATGGCCACCGTGCCATCTCAAGTTCAGTGATGGGTCAAAAAGTAGAATAAAAATTCCCCAAGACACAGAAGGTAGAAAATCCTTCAGTTAACCACTTTTTTTTAACTGATATAGGGCACACAGTATCTCAGGTCCAGTGAAACTTTAAGTGGATTTAAGCAAGTTTCTACTGTTTAGGTACGTTCTGAAAGGATCATTAACTATTCATGTAAAAATCACAAAAAATAGAGAGAAAAAAGTTTTTCTCCATAATGTTTAGGAAATTAGTGCTTATGATCCAGAGAGCCCAAGTAAAAAACAAGGTAATTAATTTGTCTTCAAATTTGTCTGAGAACTATCATGTTTAAAAAATTCACCAAGATGTAATCGACTGTCTTGTTAGCAAGATAGCGTCTTCTCAGAGGAACTTCACATTATGCAAAGAAAACAAGAAAAAGACTTTAAAGCCTTACATTACTTCCACCAAGAAAAGTAAGCACACCAATTACAAAACTATTAAACTTCTCATCTAAATGCTGTATTCAAATTACTGACTTAATTAGCCAAGCTTCTTTTAGTTACAGAGGACAAAAATCCAACTCAAATAGCTTGAAACAAAAAGGGAATCTATTACCTCACATGACTAAATCATGTGTTGAATTAAATGGCTCCAATAAATTCATCAGAACACTGTCTCTCTCTCTCTCCGTGTCTTAACTTTATCTTCCTGTGTGTTGGCTTAATTGTCAAATATGCCTTCCCCATGCAGTAGGTAAAAATAGCCACTAATAGTTCCAAGAGAACTTTATATTAGTAACCCAACTAGAAAAGGAGCATCCCTTTCCTGGTAGTTTCTGCTAAAGTCTCAAAACTGACTCAGATTGAGCTTGAGTGACATGCCCACCTCCAAATCATTCATTCTGTCCAAGGGTATGTTCTACTGATTGGCAAGACGGATCACATGCCCACCCCTGGAGCCATGGTGAGTTCAGTCTTTCTGGGTTACACTGACCAAGAATGAAGGATGGGTAGCCCCCCAAAAAGATAATGAGCAGAAAAATACATTTTTCTCTCTACAGACAAAATATCATCATGGACTTCTGGGTTATATATTCACTTTTAATAAAACGACATTTCATAGTTTAAGTAAATTGCACTATCTGTAGGACCAGACACAATACTCTGTTTATGCTCTGGCCAACGCTCTAAAGCCAAGGAGAAATATGGCAACTCTTACATTGCTAGCAAAATCATCAAAAGTGTTTCGTGGCTCCAGGCCATTGCATGTACTTCCTTTCATTTCATTTGGATCCAAACAGGTTGAAAGTTCATCTCAAGATAGTCTGTTGCAGAGAGTGGAGAAAGGAGTTATATACAGGTAACTACAAATGGGTTACAACAGGTATCCTGAAACTTTACATAATGGCGGGGAGGGTCATAAGAGGCCAGGGATAAAGCCCAAGAAGTAAGAAACCAGGTTGATAAGATCAATCTAAAAATCCTAGGAAGTCAATAAAGTCAGGTAGATAGGACTAGAAAGACAGGGTCCAGAATCTGGGAATTCAGAGGTTTAATAAGGACTACTGTAGGAAGCAGGAAAATGTGGTTCCAAAAAAGAGAATGATCTTTGCAGTCTTTTTAAATTGTTGAATGCTGAATATTGAAAGACAAGTTCTCACCAAGTGGAAGTATATTACCATTCAGAGGTATCAATAGGGTTCCCCCATGTGCCTTTCGATCTGATTTGCAGAAAAGGAAGAGGACTAGGGTTTTGCAAGCTTGAAATAGATGAGACAAGGAGGCCTAAATGAGTCGATCCTAATCATGAACAATTGTAAGATCACAGCCTCAAATTTAAAAAAAAAAAAAAAGAAACACCTCTCCTTTTAACACATTCCGATTTCTGGCACACAGAAAGATATGGCTAGAGGTCGCATTGATTGATACTGCTCTAAATCATAGGGAGAGTAGCATGGCCAGGGTTACTGGCAGACCCCCAATTGGCTCAACTGTGGGTCTTCTTAATAATTGCCCTCTCTAGGAGACCATGTGATTTGGGAGTGAGTCACAGTTTAACTCTTTGGCACTAAATATTGTTGATTCATATACCAGAAATTAAGTGGGGGAAGTGAGCAAAGCTATTGTACTGAAAACTGAGAATCCTATTTAATCCACTGGCATCTTAAAGCCTTAGGACAGCTGTACAATGACTACTAATGAGGAGTTCGGGTCAATACCAATTATGTGATTTATTAATTTTGTAAACGTTTATTCAGTATCTCTAATGTTCCAGGTACTGTGCTAAATGTTAACATAACACACATGCACATAAACAAATAAATTGCCAAATAATGCAATCAGTGTTATTCACAAATGCATGAAAAATGTGACAGTGACTACAAAGCAACATAGGAGAATCCTTGCCAACATTTGAGCCACGCGTAAGGATGAGTGGGCATTCGTCCACTTGGAAAGGTAAGAGAAGCGCATTGCTGGCAGAAGAAATAACCCTCACAAAGACACAAAGGACATAATATATTTGGTAAATAAAAAGAGTTTGGTGTTACCAGATCGCAAGCACGAGGTGAGGAGGCAACTTGTAGATGCTGATAAAGGTCAGATTGCAAGGAGTAATGTATACCAAACTAATTTTGTTTGAATTTTACAATTAACGAGTCATGAGGTCTTTTCTTAAAAGAAATGAAGAAAGATGATTTCTTCATATTTAATTTTTGAGTAATATACCTGTTCCACCAGTGTGGAAGGAAGACCAGGGTGAATGGATAGTAGGCAGGAGGCAACTGGTCACACAAGAAATAATGAGAGAGTCGTGCAATGGAGAGAAACTGAGTTAAAGAGATATAATTGGTCAAATTTGGTGAGCAATTTAGACTAATTGTGGAAAGCATAGAAACAATTGATAATATAACCAAGACTTCTCACTTTGGAAACTAAGAAAAAAGTGAAACCATTTACTAAACTTAAGGTAATAAAAAGTGGAGCATTGTGTCCAAGACCGGGAACTGTCCAGCAAACCCCCACTCCCCTTCTGCCTGGGCATACCGGGAAACTACCTTTCCCAAAACTCTTTGCGGATAGCTGTATCCTAAAACCGGCAGACTTTTTTTAAGTACCTCTCATATATTAAGGCATTTGAGTATGAACGTAGAAATTTGGAGCTCAGGAGAAATGTCATGTTTGCAGATACGACTGAGCATGCTCAATATACAATTCAAGGCAAAGAATGATTCAAGACACAGAGAACTTCCTCTAGATCACCACACCAGACCTAATCCATTGCAAGTCACCAAGTATGTGTTTGATTATATCATTCCTACAAAATTATACATAAAATTAAGAAACACTGAAAGTATAACTGGAAACATGATATTAAAAATCAACAGCAAGGAAAATCAAACACTTGTTTCTCTGTCATCTGTGATCAGATGCAGGAAATGTAAAGGGAAAAACAGGAAGTAGCTAGCATTGCATTATTCCACCTGGCAACCACATATGTACAGCTGATTTTCTCCGCTATGAGTACCTACTAAATAAAAGGCTCAGATGCTGTTATATTTATTTATATCTCACCACTTTGCAAAAACAATTTGAGGCATCCCAAATACTATCTTCTGCAACATATGAAAATTTCACCCAATCGCTGAAGAGCCATATCTGCACCTATATACAATATATGTAAATAATTCCGAATTTACTATGCTTTCCATTTAAAATATTTAGAATATACATTAATCTACTTCTTCACTCATCTGAGACTTGTGAACAGAATAAGGGAAAAATGGGGAAAAAATGTTTAAATGCAATTTCTAAAAAGAATCCCATTCTACTAACATTCAGAAATGTTTCCATTAATCCCCAGTAGGCTATTTTAGTCAACCTATAAAGATTAAATAGTTTGTGTCCAAGCAGCTTTATTTTGTATTATTTTGATCTAAGAATTAAAAAGCCCCACCTGAAAAACTACGACTCACAGCAAAACAATATTAACACTTATACCAGAAATTGTTCCATGAAAACTGCAAAATAGGGAGAAAAAAATTACCAGTACTTTAGCCATCCTTTGCTTCATTCTTTGACTACTCCCCATTTAAATACTAATAAAGGTTGCCTTCACTTACTTTCAAAGAGCCTGCAGGCAAAAATTATAAGGTGTCTGAATTATTTATTTTAAAACTTTAAAGGTATCTGAGGCATCTCCTATTTTTTATAGGCAGTGTCAACTACTAGAAATGTGGGCTCAATGATCCTATAAGCCCAAATGGCCATTCTGTACCCAAATGAAAAATGTCACGTGAGCGCTTTGGCCTTGGAGAATCTAACCCAGGACTGGCTTATTTATGAGAATTACATGCTTTAGTCACTAATAAATCTTACAACCATAATCTATGAAGAACAGATTTCTTTATATTAAGTTATGGAAGTCAATGATGGCTGTGAGGTGAGCTGCTTAGAAAGTAGTCTGTAAATCCAAATCTATTAGGTAAGCCTTTTAAGAACATTTTTCTCTTAGCAACAGAAGGAACGCTACTTCAGTTTAGATTTTATTTCCTTATGGAACATATTCTCGTGGTAAAAATGACTGAATATTTTGTGACTCTGAGATGCAATAATTAAAACATAATCTGTTCCTTAGGAACTCTAAATTTTTCTAAATTTGAGATACACAATTGGGATATCCAAAACTAAATTGGGATTACTTAAAGAGTAAATCCAAACCTTTTTGCAAAATTGATGCATGCACCTACAATATATGTATGACATGAGAACATAACCTGAACAAAACACCTAGCTGCAGAGTCATCAAACCATTTATATCTTAAAATTTAAGATAGATCTAAACCACAAAAAAAATTCTTAATTGGTAATCGGAAATTGGAATTGGTAATTGGAAAGTACAATTTGAGTCTTTGACATCTTTTTAAAATCCTTTGGGCTTCTAGTTCAAGATGGCAGACTGTCCACATTCACTTTCTCTCCTTCCTAAAATCAAATTAAAATAATAGAAATATGAAAAAAAGTGACTACATATTGAATAATACTGAGATTGGGAATGAGAGCAATCAGTAGACCAGAGAATTTTAGCAACTTCAAAGACAAAAGCAGATAAGATCATACAGGCTGGAAAGCCACCGGAGAAGACTGCAGCAGAGGTGGAACTATGCTAATGGCAGAGTCCCAGAGTGGCATCAAGTTTGGCATGAACAGAACAGGGAATAGCAGAATGTTGTGGGGCTGTAATCAAGGAGAGAAATGAAAGGACTTGTCATGGACCAGTCAGTCAGTGAGCTCTTTCCTCAAGCCCTCTTCTTCCTTCTCACAGAGTACCAGGTGGCAGCATTTGCCCCAGGACAAAACCATAGAAACACTTCCTACAGAAAGTGTAGGATCTTCTGGGGTGGGCTAACACTCCTGAGAAAGATGAAGAGTGGAGATGGACGCAAATCCAAACTCTACGCCCAATGCATATTGAGAGAAGGAACACATACAAAGAGAAGCCAGACCTTTTCATTGTAGAGAACTCCTCACTGCTGATAGATTTTTAATGCCCAGGAGACTTTTTTGCATAAAGTTCACTATCGTTTGTACTTTGTTCAATGCTTAGCTTATTAAAATCATGTCTCTAACAGATAGAACACTTTGAAAGCCAATCTTTCTCGAGCATTTTGACACTGGATACAAATTTGATTCACTAAAATTCCTTTGCAAATTTAAACTGCAATTACCAATGTAGTATGGCTAACTCTTTTAAACACTTCAAATTCCTTAAACAATAAACACACTTGCATAAACACATTAATTATAAAACATACACCTTTACAATAAAAACAGTTATGAAATGCTAATGCATTCATAGTTATGTATTCATAGTTACATCTAATGTAAGGGCTCTCCTATCTTTATCCTGACACTTCCCTAAGTTTCAATAATTCTACAAGATATTTTTTAATTCCTAGGGTTTTAGTACTTTTTAAACCAAAAAGCATAAGGATACCATCTTATACAAGCCCATGTTGTAGACCTAAGTTGTCAACAGTTGACACTTGGGTGTCGTTGATCCCTTAGTCAAACTCCTTTTCCCCACAAAGTTGTATTTTTTCCATCTTAAGAGATTTATATCCCAGCTCTTCATATAATTTCAGTTTTTAAAAGACATTTTGCCTTTCTCAGAAATAAGATGTTCTTTAAGAGTTAAATAGTCTACTATACCTGACCAATTTTCCTATAATTATGATCTACTGACTTGGCAATTGGTATTATTAAAAACACCTGTATTTCTTATCAGTATTTTACTATAATTACTAAGGGTTATAAAAATTACAAGCTTTGTTTTCAAAAGATAAAGAATAATTTCTGCTTATGTCATCATTTCTAAGACACTTCTCTTTTTTCCTCACATTTAACACATTTGAAATTCGAGTGCACCTTACAATAAAGGGCATCATCTTATCTGGGTCAACCAGGAGAAGGTGACATAGGGTTGCCATTGCTTGCTCAGGCACTTACTTGGTTGTCATCCCAAAGGGCATGACTGGGCAACAGCAAGCCCTCAACATTTCAGACAACAAAATATTCGAGGATACTTTAGAGAAGGATTATGAGATCTGGTTGTTGACTGAAAACTTTCCATTGACACCTGCCATCAAGAACACAAAAAGATCAGCATCAAAACTTGCTGAAGAGGGGTCAGTGGTTTGGAAGAAAATCCCAGAGATAATTAGCAGAGCACACATCTAGAAAAGGCTGCATCCTCACTGCCCTGGATAGGAAAAAGGGTGAACTTCTATAGGAAACATAAACGCTGATGACTTTGAGTCAAGAAGTAGTTCAGAAGACAGAGTCAGAACCTGAAGAAGTTTTAGTTATACCTTAATCAATTTATTTTGCTTACATTTTCCTTTTTATGTATGCACAAGGATTAAAATTATGTCTAAGCAAATCTAAATATTCGAAGTGATAAGAAAGATTTGTGCTAGGGTATAATTGGTAGTAATTTTTTTCTTGGTAGTATGAACAATAATGATATGTCTTACACTCAAAGGCACCCTGATTTGGTGAGATACAGTCGCTATCCTTTCAAGAAAATTTAGCTCTTTAATCATTCTTGGAAGACGATGTTGGACCCTCTTTCTAACTGATGTGTATTTGACATCTGTAACTAATAAACTGGGCTCATTGTCTACCTGGTTATTCTAAACTCTCCTAAACTCTTTGTTATATTCTGCTGCAGCCACATTTTTTCCCCAGAACTGACTGTATGGCTCACATATCACTTTTGATTCTCTCTTTCCTGATTATAGATAGGAACAAGTACATATGATGTTTTATAAACTGACACATGCTTAACAGAAAGAACAAAACATCCATAATTTCCTACTTATTAAAATCAATAAAAATTAATCATAACTTATGTTCACCATTCTTTTATATTATACCTGATTTTACATTAATTTAGCTAATCTTCTATTCCTAAATATGAATAGACAACCTAATAATCTGCCATCTCAGAAAAACCAATAGCAAAAAAGAGAAGGATCAAATTGAACAAATAAGAAACAATGACCTATGGCAGGAGAGCGATAACGCTGAATAACAGATAGCACTGAAAAGCAAAGGAGGGATCTGGAAGAGAAACTCAAAGAAAGTTTTTGAAGATAGAACCAAAAAGTAAAAATAGAAAATAGGAGAGAAAAGTTGAGAAAGAATAAAAGCATAAAATCCAATATCCATCATATAGGAATCAAAAAAGAAAAGAGAAAAACAAACCAAAACATCATGAGATAAAGTAAAGATACTCTCAAGAAGATGGATTTGGGCTGAAGACAGAAATGAGTCTCTAGGCTGATAGACACTGACAGGCTCTACATCTTCAAAACTTGTGTTCTCCAATTTCAATTGCCTATCTAGCGATTATAAAGTCATCTCTCTTCTAGCTTTACTTTGTAATTCCTTCATTTTAATGCTATTGTAAAATATTTCATATTTTCACAGTTTATTTCTCTTTTCTCCCCTGTGAAAAACCCATTCATGTGTTTTGTCCATTTTTCTATTAGGTTATCTTTTTCTTTCTTATTCTCATATATTCTGAAAACTAATTATGTCAGCTACATATGTTTCAAATAGCTTCTCACAATTTGTAGCTTATCTTTTGAATCTACAATGTCTTTTGATGAGGAAGTAATCTTATTTAATATAGTTGAATATAGCAACTCCAAGAAGTCAAGGAATCTTACATTTAAACTTGGTCTTCCAGATAATTTTGAAGCTGTAATCATCAAAGTGTGAGTATAGAATGCACTTTTAGCTTGATTAATAACTTTTAAATACTTAGAACTCTCATGTGTGGTCCTCCGCTTAAACTGTTACCTCAGGCCCCGCACATGTTAGGAGGATGTCTGCCACCTAGGATGTGCCCTCACTGCTCTCCCAGCCTGCCTTCAGCTTCCACTCCTCCTCCTCCTCAACCACTTTTATTTGCTGCATCCTGTGCCTGAAGAAACTTACAAAGGAGACTTTCACATCGACTAGCTCCAGCACAATCCTGATATTGCCCGCATTTCCAAAGTCTGCATTTGCCCTCTATGGGGCGCTTTCTATACCAAGATTCCCAACCGTAGCACATAAACAGACACACAGCAGCCAGACCAATTCTTTTTCAATGTAAAATAGATGATGCCAATCTCTTGCTCAAAACCCTCCAATGGTTTCCCATCATACCACATAAATCAGAAGTTCATTCCATGGCCTCTAAACCTCACTTGGTTTGTTCCCTGTCACATTTCTGGTCTCTGACTTGAAATTCTACTATTCTCCCCTCTACTCACTCCCCTCCAGCATACTGGGCTTTGTGCAATTCCCCAAAACCACACGCTCCTGCAGCGGGGACATTGCACTTGACGTTCCCTCTGCCTGGAGTGCTTTGCTTCCTGATGGCTCACTTCTTAGTTCACTCTGGTTTCTGTTCAAATTTATCTTTCTCATAAAGGCCCTCCCTGATATCCTATCTAACATATATCCTACTGGATATTATATTTTTTATAGAATTTATCACTACCTCACATTATATTATATATTTATTTGTTCTTGTTTATTGACATTATGTCCTATTAAAATGTGAGCTCTGTGAGGACAGGTACTTTATTTAGTTCATATTTGTATTCCTAAAACCTAGAACATACCTTCATATGACTCCACATAATAGATGTTCAATAAATATTTATTGAATGAACATTTCACCCACTTACTTCTTAGTCACAGATGTGCCCACAGAAACAGAGGAGCAGAAAGATGTGGGTAACCCTTTGTTATCTGCATCCATTACTGTGGGCACATCCCAGCTGTGAGAGTCAGAACACCCAAAGCATTCTGACAATTCAAAAATCCGAACCTATGCCTGGGGGTTTAAATAACTTGATATCACAGGGCCCTACTGTTAGAGAATAAAGGATCTCTTTTTCTTGCTTTCATCAAATTCAGCTTCAATAAAATAAAAAGAATTAGCTTCTGGAGGTGGGGTTGAGGGAGTAAAGAAACACTTTAAAAAGTCCCTCTTTGGGAGGCGGGCCCAGTGGTGCAGTGGTTAAGTTGGCACATTCTGCTTCGGCAGCCCAGGGTTTGCCAGTTTGTATCCTGGGTGCCGACATGGCACCACCTGGCAAGCCATGCTGTGGCAGGCGTCCTAAGTATAAACAGAGGAAGATGGGCACGGATGGTAGCTCAGGGCCAGTCTTCCTCAGCAAAAAGTGGAGGATTGGCAGCAGATGTTAGCTCAGGGCTAGTTTTCCTCAAAAAAAAAAAAGTCTCTCCGAGTGGGATTGACATAGGCATAGGGTCAGAGTCAGAGGATTTTACATTAATTTGGTACCATTCTGTACTGTTTGAATTATTTTATCCATGTGCATAAACACTTTTGAAATTTAAAATAAAAGAAAGTTTACCATAAATATTTTTAATATCTTCTGGGAAAAAATACATATTAAACTTGTTAAAACCTATTTCTTCTCCCCCTTCCTATTTCCCTCTTACATGTAAACTAGCATCTTTGTATCTTTAACAAAAGGGCTGTAACTCTTCTGAAATACCAGGGTCCATTTTTAATTCACCAAGTCTCCCAAGGAAGTTAGAAATTTCTTAACATATATCTTTCATGCTTCTCATTGGAAGATCAAACACTATATATTTACATACTTGCCTCTACTTTTAGACTCTGCCTCCACAGATTAGCTAATCAGAAAATGCAAATATATCTTCATTGTTAATTACAAAGAAAAAAACTTAAACCATAATATATTCCAAGTACTTTGCATTTGTCACCATGGAACAAAAGATTACAAGGTTTACCATTAATTAAGGACCTCTACAAATTTACACTAGGTAATTAACTCAGAAGAAAACAGAGGGAGCTAATAATGATTATAAAAATAATCATCTCTTCATGTGAGATTTATCCTAACATTTCTAATAAATTTAATTTTTAAAAAGTATCCCATTTTTGAAAAAAAACAAATATATGTATGTACATGTGTATTAGAATGCCAATAATAGAAAGAGGACAGCAAAGATAATAAAATTGCTGACAGTGTTACCTCTCAGGACGGAAAGGGAGTCAGGGGAATAATAAAGGGAGGTTTCCACATTTTCCTGATTATAGCTCTGTATAGTTTGAGTTTTTAACAATGAGACATATTATTCTTTGTGTAATGTGTGTGTATGTGTAAAATCAGTGACTAAAATTTTTAGGCTATTTTACAGTAATTAAAACTAAAATTTCCCAAAAAAGTAGAAATAAATCATTTTAAGGCATTGAGAACTTAGTATTTACACAAATACAATGGAAAATAACATTAAACATTAAAAAATGAAACTTTGACTGAATTAACAATCTTCTCATTTTTCTGTCTTTATGCCTAGACTTTTACATTGATATAGACTATACTTAAGGTGTGATTCACCCTTATTCCATTATAGCAATGAAAATAGTAAAACAAGTCTGATTTCTATAATCTTACAATATTGTAATTCTTAATCTATACTCACTCAAGGGAATGTGGGTGGGGGGAAGAAGGAGGTAAATACGATATAAATTTATGTACTTTTGACATATTTCTAAGGTATCGATTTTTCAGGAAAATAAAAAAGGCATCTAATTTCCGAATTCTCTCTTCTCTCTCTCTAAATGGTAGAGAATTTTAAGGGAAATGATCAAAGTGCCTGATTGGCTGCTACCTTCCAAATCCATGACCCGCTTCCTGAAACCTTGCTGATGGGCTCTCACGTGGAACGTTTCCCATCAGTAGTTGAAATTATCTTTCGGAACCTCCAACATGTTTCAGAATCTTAGGATGAATAATTAATGCAACTGCACTCACAGACCTTCGTAATGAGCACATATTTTATAAGTAAATAACTAATGTCCAATACCAAACGAATACCAATGGAATAGAGAGTTCTGGGAAGCAAGCTTGCTGTTTTGTGTGAAGCATGAAACTGACATTGATAGGCCAATATTCAGAAACTTCGACTTTTATTAGTTGGTTTTTAGACCCATTTACTGAGTGTGTCAGCTTAATTCTCATATTGGCAGATGAATGTCGTTTGCGGCTCACGAAAGAGAATGGAATTAGCTGTATCATTTAACCACAGGAAGCCACAAATAATGTTAACTGATCAGCTGGCCATAAATTTATTCTTTTTAACTGTTGAATTATACATCCGATACTGTGCACCTGAAAGCAGTTTTCTTCTCCTTTCCTGTATTTGTGTCGGTCTTTTCTACTTTGTGAATCATCTCTACATTCATAGAGGATATTACGTACATCAGCCTCAAATGCCTGCATGACTTTGAAATATTTTTCCATTTAATTTAATATTTTCTTAAAAGCCAGACTTTGTAAAATCTAATTTAAAGGCCCTGCAATGCATAAAAGTACATAACCAAAAGAGCATTCATTTTCCACAGTAAGTACCAAAGAAACCATACTTCCTGAAGCACCTCTGTTTCTACAAGGTTAGTTTTCCCGACAGTCTATAGACTTTTTTCAAGTACAACTATTTCAAATTATCTTGAGGGTGTTAAATTTTTTCCAGTCACTTAGATCACACAAATTATGTCTAATTTTCTATTTGCTTTCAGAGCCTCAAGTGAAAAGAGAGAACTCTGACTTGTGTGATAATATTCTGTCATATTTTTACAGAAAATATCCATGAAGCATATTGGCCTAAGGTGAAGGAAGGCTATTGGTTAAGGTGAAGAAACTACTGGAAAGGCTAAAATATCTGGAAGTAGTATGTTTGGGTCAGCAAGGTATGAGCTCAGTCTTGCACAGTTACTGGGAGAGCTTAGAAAAGTAATTTGACTTCTCTGCATCTCAGTTTCTTCCTGTGTAAATGGGAGTAAATTTCTCTCTCTTGAGCTGCTCATAAAATTAAATTAATGTATTAAAAATGCATGACACGGGGCTGGCCCCGTGGCCGAGTGGTTAAGTTTGCGCGCTCCGCTGCAGGCGGCCCAGTGTTTCGTTGGTTCGAATCCTGGGCGCAGACATGGCACTGCTCATCAAACCACGCTGAGGCAGCGTCCCACATGCCACAACTAGAAGGACCCACAACGAAGAATATACAACTATGTACCAGGGGCTTTGGGGAGAAAAAGAAAAAAAAATAAAATCTTTAAAAAAAAAAATGCATGACACACAGTAAAGGCTCATTAAACATCAGTTCCCTCCACGCCCTCTCCCTTTCCCTTGTCCAGTTACATGTATCACATCTAAAACTCCCAGATATCATCTCTCAGAATGGATTGATATGAATTCTATCGTGCAAAATCTGAACATGAAGGCGACCATGCTCAGGCCACCTGCTGCCCCCTCATTGTATTTTCCTTCATGGCATTTATCGCAACTGTAATTACTCATATAACTATTTGCTTAATGTCTGTCCCCTTTGCTAAGCTGTGACTCCATGAGGACCATGACCATTTCTGTCCTCCATCATTGCAACCTCAGAACCTAGCACAGGTACTGATGGTCAACAGGTGCTCACTGAATGAATGAATATCCAAGTCTTTTTCTCTAAACTCTCTAAGATCAACTGCCTTTCACCTGAAATCATGGATGGCCACTACACGCACACTTCTCCATGGCATATACAATTAAAAGTTTTAAAATTTCCAAGACAAAAAACCCAACATGAATTTTTACCAATATATAATCAAAATAAAGTTCAACATTTCCATGTGTTCCAGATAGAATGCTTTCAAATGGTTTACCGCACCACGTAACATCGTTGGTCACTTTCAAAAAAGACACTGATTCTATCAATTATTCTACACCTATTCATGTGTGTAGCTTTTGCTGAAAGGATCAATTGGTAATGATCTTGCTATAACAAGAATATAAACATCGTTCTTCGATTTGCCGCAGAGCTGTTATTTGCAGAGCCCAAGGCTGCTAAGACTTCAAACTCGAGTTTTACCTGAAACCTTTACTAAAGAAGGAGAAAAAAACTTATTAGCATTCCATTCTGGGAGTTGTCTGCCACTGCTGTTATTTATATTAAACCGATTTTGATCTATTAAAAATAAATTGTTTCAAAAACGAAGATTGAGTCTCTCCAAAAAAAAACAGCAAACAAGTAAAATACTGATTTTCACAGAGCCCACAGCAATGTGCATTTTACTTTTAATACAATTTAAGTGAAAATTCTAAAACTGTGACAGAAATCTGGCCATTCTACAGAGTTAGGAAAGTACTAAACTGCTTGGGAAATTTTTGATACATATAAAGGAATGACATGGAGAGACATTTGCGAGAAGAGCAATGGTGAAAACTGCTCAGGAAAGGGAATTCACAGTAGCTAGACTTGCCAGAACCAGAAGATTAATTCAAGGATGTAAATACTCACTGACAGGTTTAATCTTAAATATTCCTATAAGGCTTTTATTTATTAGGTCTTTACAATGTGTCAGACACTGTGAAGCCCTTTAGGTAACTCTTTTTTCATTTAATTTCCATTTTAAAAAACGATTCTACAATGTATGAATAATTATGTTTGTTCTATAGATAAAGAAATGGAGGCCCTGTTAACAAGTAAAATAATTAGGACCCTCAATGTATCTCTTTCCAAAATTTCTGGTTCTTAATCACAATGCTATACTGACTACACAATCCTACGGGTTAGACAAACCCAAACTGAGAATCATTTCATTGGGAAAGCAAGTTCAAAAACTTCTGCTTATAAGTCACACAAATCTGTCATTATAAGCTGAGCACAGGGAATCTGAGCAGTCTTAGCAAATACCATTCACACATGTGCCTTCTCTGGCCCCACTGGAGTAATGCCACCACCGCTGCAAGCACACTGGCAGAGACTGGGGCTGTCTCTGAAGGCCTGAGTTCTACTTGGATCTTCAAGGAGACCATGACCAGGGCTTCTTTCCCCTAGAGGCAGATGAGAGCCAAGGGAAAAATCACAAAGAAGAAGAGCTTCTCCTCAAGGCCCAAGGCAGAAACCTCAAATTCCTTGGCTTCCTAAAGGGGTACAGCTAGTAAAAGTCAACAGAGCCCACTGACCCCTCCAACAATGAGAGAAAGTTTCTCCTGGGCACTTGTTACAGGGAATTGGGCCAGACACACAACCCCACTGGGCCCAGTAGTCCTGGAAGAAAGCTAGCCACCTGAGAAAACGGAATTGTTCCCAGTCTCGGAAGCAGAGGACTGTCCTTGCACCTTAAAAATCTCAGAGCAGTATCTTCTTCCCAATGAATCCTAGAGGACTAGGAGTTGGCCAACCATTCATCACCAGCCCAGGACAGTGGAAAGTACTTCTACAGACTGATGAAAGACAAAGAGCCAAACTAAAAGTGGGCAAACGTAGGAAGCAGACACCCAAACTGTGAACAAACAACTGAAATGGCGTATTGTCTCACTACTATTCAAGAAAATCAAAATTAAAACAAACATAAGATGCCAAATATGCCAAAGAGTAGACATCCCACTTTGGGAAAATATATTTGACAGTAATAATACCAGAAGAACCTAGGGATATATGTACAAGGATTTCTCTTGTCAAAATAAAACTGAAATCACCTTCAATATTACCCACAGGAAGGTGATTAAACATACGTCCATTCTATGCAATATACACCAGAGAGTAAAAAGAACGGTTTCTATTAATCTGTAGGTCTAAAATAGAAACAAAATGCGGAACAACATGTACAGTAATAACTCATGCTCCACATATCAATGTTTAGATGGACAGACCACATGTACATCAGTGGTGCCATCAGATTAGTACCACAGGGCCTGGGTGTGTAGTAAGTTATATGTATCATCTAGGTTTGTGTAAGTGCACTTTATGATGTTTGCACAATGATGAAATCTCCTAACACATTTCTCAGAACATATCCTCATTGCTGAGTGACACATAATTATATTTTCTTATTTAAAAACCCGTTTATGTATATACGTGTTTGATATCTTTTTATGGGCATGAAGAAAGAGGGAGAATGCCATCCATTGTGCTATTAATGTGGTTGATTTTAGGGAGGGAAATATAGCAAGATATGAGGAAATAATTCACATTTCCTTTATATATCTTCAGATTGTATCTCGTACCAATAGGCTAGTGCTTGGGAAATTTTTTTTAAACTAAACAAAAAAAATATTACATAGTATTTCAATATAGCAAAGAGCTGACTTTATATGAATTTAAGTAATTGTTTTCGATGTTAAATATCCAAAATGACTAATTAATGGATATAAATGCACTGCTATAATATATTTCTATCAGAAAAATAAAAGATCCTAATGATGTCTATATATGCATAATTTCCAGCCACACTCTTCATTGAATGAATGCTAAAGTTTATGTCATATTCTTTCATAGTTATTTTTAATCACCTCCACTTCAAAAAGAAAAAGTTAAATAGTTAAATGCCAACTAAACAAACAGAAAATAAACCTATTCTAAATCCAGAAGGTATTTGTATCCTCTAAAATCTCACTTTAACTTAATTTTTTACTAGCTTTGGGAGAAATTGAATTAAATATTAAAATAAAGTATCACTGCCACTCTTTTCTCTCCCAGAAGGTTTTCTATTTTCTCCTGAACACACTCTCTAAGAAAAAGCATAGAGTTTCAATTGTTGGAAAGAATTGTTGAATCAATGTTAAGCTTTTGGAGGTAATACTGTTTCTAGTTCTTTTGAGAAAGCTGAAATAGGAGAGCAGGCCGCGAGCTCCAGGCCAGATACCAATGTGGATACGGCAGTTAGGGAGAGGAACAGTAAGCTCCCAGTGTAATGCTGCCTGTGTGCTCTGAAGTGTGCAGGCTTCCCGGGTTAAGGGAACTTGAAGTACGTGCCAACACATATAAGGGGATCGTATCCAAGCACCTCAAGTAAGCAGAGAGAGAAGCATTCAACCTACCTAACTCTTCATTCATTCTACCCTTCCACCATCTGTCATCTACTCTAACCCACTGACCCATTATAAATGGAACCTACCTCTCACTCCCAGGAAATTATTCCAAATTAGGCTAAAAAAAAAAAAAAAAGAAGAAAATATCAATCCTCTATAGAACAGATAAAAAGAAATGGTTGGTTTTTAGGGGGTTTTTTCTACTCCTAATTATTTCTTATAACTAAACATATGATTCCTGGTTTTTTTTCTGATGACAACTCCTCCAATTAGATTACCTCAGCACCTGTTTTGAGTTGCTTTAACATTGTGATTCAGAAGCTGCGCTCTAATTTGAAATACTTCCAAATTTCCAATACCATCAAGTATCTCATACAACAAAATACATGTGAAATGTGGACAATTCTTAAATTTCAAACACACCGTCTCTTACGATGCCTCAGTATGTTGTAGCTTTTCACACTGTCGTAACTTACCTCTGTTTCATAATATGCATATATTTCTGCAATATTTTCTCACTTACATGTGGTCCATTAGGGTAATCCTCTAGAACCAGGTAAGTATTATTTCCTTTATATTGTAAGTTGTTAGAGGAGAAAAAATATTTACAGTATAATTCCAAAAATCAATATGTACTTATAAATCTTATAAATCTGATAAGGAGATATATATAACATATATATATTACATTTTTAAGAGTAAAAATACTACACTATGCTATAATTGTTACTATTTCTATACTTTTGGTTTATTAAAACTGAATGATGCAGGAATGTCTATACTTTTAAGAAAGTCTTGGACTGAACAGCACGTTTAGGCAATAGAGAGTAGATGAACTACCCACTAATCATTTTGAAAAGGTTCTAGTGATGGATATGAGATTCTCCTAAAAAGAAATTTGGACAACAGCAAACAGTTAAATCCACCATCCTTAGTTTATAGAAGCAGTTAAATATGGCCTTTTCTCTGCAATCATACAAACTATGAGTCCAAATATCTGCTCTAGAGAACATAAAAGAAATTTCTGGTAAAGTCTTTCTCATATACTAAGGAGGTTTAAATTATTATTATACATTCATGTACTTATGCAATGAACATTTACTGAGTGTCTACTATATACTAGGTACTATACTGTGAATAATGTGGGGTATGAAGTCAGACAGACCTAGGTTTAAAATATCTGCTCACTCCCTATTAGCTGTGTGGTATCTGGAAGTTGCTTGCTATGCTATCAAGCATACGGGACTCCCTTTGCTCCTTTATAAAACAGATATAGTAATAATACCTAGTTCAAAGAATTATTGTGAGAACTAATCATTCAGTAAGACAGTTGTCAGTGACCAGCACTAAATGCTCAAAAATGTTAGCTGTTTTTTTATTATTTTTATCATTATTATTATTATTATTATTTCATTACTCCTGTCTTGAGGATTTCCTATTACATAAAATGGTACAAGTACAATGGAGACAATAGAGAAGAAAATTCCATGTCAGGGAACAAGTTTTTCAGGAACAGGAAAGTACACAGTAAAACTTGGTATAAAAGAAAAGCAGGTTACTGAATTTCCACATCTATTCAGTTGTCTCCACGTCATTTATTAGTCTATCTTTTCTCCAGAGATGTAACACCTTTTTCATATACAAAAATTCCACATGTACTTAGGACTATTTCCAGACTTTTTAATCCATTCCACTGGTCTGTCTACCTATTCATGCCCCAGGGCCAAAGCATTTTAACTACAGAGGCTTTGTGGGGTGTTTTAAAATATGATCGAGCTTGTCCCCCTCGGAGCTTCTCTTTGCCGGTGTTGTCCTAGCTATTCTTGTGTGTTATTTTCAATATGAACTTTGCTATCAACTTATCTAACTTCACAAAAGGACACTTGTTGGAACATCTTACTAGGATCACATAAAACCTATAAATTAACTTAGGGAGTGCTGACATCTTGATAAGGTTGAGACCTCCTCCCCAAGAGGGAGGGATGTCTTTCAATTTGTTTAAGTCAGAAGTGTTATATTGTTTGCTTCATGTAGATTTGGCACATTTATTGTCAGGTTTATTCCTAAGTATTTTTCCTTTTTTGTTGCTATTGGAGTTTTCTCAATGGAAATTGTAAATTTTTAGCAGAAATGGAGTTTTCTCATTACATCTTCTACCAGGTTATTATTTATGTACATAAGTGTCTCTCAACCATGGCACTGCACTACTGACATGCTGGGCCTGATAATTCTTTGTCATGGTGGCTATCTCATGCATTGTAAGATATTAGCAGATCTCTGACCTCTACCCACTAGACGCCAGTAGCGCTAACATCCCGTCATGACAGCCCAAAATGTCTCCAGACATTGCCACATATCACATGGGGAGGAAGATTGACCTCAGTTAAGAAACACTGGTGTATATGAAGGCTATTGATTTTTGCATGTGAATTATATATCTCACAGTCATGCTGAATTATTACCATCTCTGCCTGTAAGCTGAAACGTTTGAGAAATATGGTAAGAATAAAGCAGGAGTCCGAAATATCATCTTTACTACTCATAAAATTATTACGGAAGAATGTGGCTCATATCCACAGGCTGTAGGGCTTTCTAATGTTAAACCCTAGAATTAGATACATACCTCCCTCTCCCCCTTCTCCCCACCAAGTCACAGGTAACAGAGGAAAACCACAGGCTTGCCCAGGTAAGACAGGTCCTTCTCACTGCCTTGCAGAAAGAAGAGCAGGATGTGTTGCTTGCAGCCAGTCTCTTTCCCAAGAGAAAGAGGAAAGGGAGATGCTGGGCATGAATACCCATTTTGTCTTTTAAAGCTCCTCTCACAGATTAAGGGAGAGGAGATAGACCAAAGGTTCCCTCCACAAAGAAAAACTCAAGAGTAGGGAATAAATGTGCCTTGAACACAAAGACCTCACTCAAAATCTTCCCCAGTAATGTCTGAGAATCACTGGAAGTATCTCAGAGGTGCTCAGGAACAAGTTGGCTCATTTCTGAGCCACCATCTTTGCTGCCCATGCCCTCCATGAGAATGCTGCTCTATGGAGTGGGGCTGTCACACTCATGGCAGCCAAGACCCTCATGGTACCACCACCAAGGTGTGATCTACAGCTCGACCAAGGAAAGAATGACTCCCTCCTCAAAAGCATGGGGTACTTTGTTTCCTGGGCTCCAAATCAGGCTAGCTTCTGCCCAAAGTGTCACCAAGTCTTCATAACATGGCTTCTCCTCAACTTCTCTCCTTGGAAGTCAAAAACAGTTCCATAGACCAGTCAGAGAAACAGGCTTTACCCCATCACCTCTACTGTCCTCATCAACTTGGTCTCTCCTCACAAAGAATTCATGAACAATAACACCTCTTTGCCCCCCTTCTATCACCAATCCCACCTCCAAAAGCCCTCATATTACATTAATTCTGCAAATTAACGTCTCAAGGCATCATTATACCACCAGATCCACAAATGACCAGACTTTGAATCTTGTTTTTACTACTTATGAAACACAACAACTACTTCCAAAGGTGTGCACTATTTAGAATTGGTTCTCAATAATTCAGCAATGGTTATGAAGCATTTACTACACGGCAGGCACTATGCAGAGCACTGATGACAAGCCTTCCATTGACTAGTATTCCGGGGTTAAAGCCACACTCTTATTTATGGCACGGCATGCAAGACTGGAAGGTTTTGCTCAGTATATATGACTATGTGCTCACCCACAGTCCTGGAAGATGATGTCAGTATGTCAGACCACTTGGCAATTCAAATGCCTCATATGTTCAACCTCCCTGAAATTTTGAACTTAAATACCTCACTATCTCAGCTTCAGGCTGACCAAATCACAGGAATGACAAGTGGAATTCTAGACAGTGCCCTCTCATCAACTGCCTGAAGAATGAAAGCCAAGCTGCCAATTTGAGTTTCTGCCCATGGATGCCATTGAGGGATAAACAATGCTGTTATTACAAAAGACAGTTGTGATGACCATCCCTTTTCAAATCTGTCACTTTTAGAAATTATTAGCTTGAAAGCTGTATCAGGTAGTTTAGAAATTATTTTGATATTATTTCCTTAAAATACATACCATGGCCATGTTTCTTAAACAATTTGAAACATGCATACATGGCTAATAAAGAAAAATAAACATGAATTCACCCAAAAGGTGGAGAGAAGTTGTCCTGCAACTGAGCACACATTTAGGCCTTGAGTTTCCTAGCAGTCATGGAAATAAAAGGAATGGTAATGAATCACTTATCTCTTACTAAACTCGAGGAATTTTTCCTGTAAATATTTAAGAGTGTTCAATTACAGTAAGAATGTACTCAACAAGCACTTCTACAAAAGATGCAGAAATGTTCTTTATAATGCCATTTCTTTAAATGATAAAAGTTAAGGGCTTTATTAGGTGTGTTTTATGTTGTTGTCCTATTTAATTTTTTAGATAAAAATAGTGATTAGAAAACCAGAGAAAATTACAATTAATATAGTCTTGTCTTTTTTAAATATCATTCATTTCACGCATGTTTTTGGCAGGAGTTCAATGGGGATCATTTTAAGGTGGTGCTCTCAGATTAATGCCTAATGGACAGATATTCTGTTTTAAGTTAAACAACTAAAAATTATTACTAGAGACTGAAGTGTGTTTGTACGCCTGAGTGATATATATAATGTGTATGATGGAGACACATATGATTAGATAAAGATACAGATATCTGATATAAAATATTCCATTTGGATAGGAGACAGAGACAGGGCTGACATTGTTTCTGAAATTAATGAGCCTGACTTGGTGTCTCAGCTGGGCAGAAGGGCATTACAATCTTGGTAAATGTGGGTCTAAAGTGTGTCTATAAAAGGAGTCAAATAATCATCAAAGAAAAGCTGTCAGTTTCTTTAAATGCTTAGATAGCTGGAAACCCCAGAGCTTCACACTCTAAAGCATGGAAGAAAAAAATGTTGACCCAGAAAAAATAATTGTAGGGAGAATGACCTTCTTCATTTTGCTCAACCAGAATAAGTTGCCTCTGACTTGCTGGATTGAGTTGTTTTATTGGATATGTAAGTGAACACCTGGAAGAGTCACATCTGTTGTCTTGGTTTAATGAGTAGAGTAGAATCTCTTAAGTAAGATGCCTCTGTTCTCATCCTAGCCACATCATTGCCCAGAGAGACTTTGGACAGGTCACCAGATGTCTCTAACCCTCCCCTCTCTCATCTGTAAACAGGGATAATGATAGTACCTGCTGCATGGAACTGTATTCGAATGTGTGGTAGGCAGAATAATGACCTCTCCAGGGACATTGCACATAAGTTAAGGACCTTGAGATGGGGAGATTGTATTATCTTGGTGGATCCAGCATAGTCACAGTGGTCCTTTAGAGTCAGAGGGGGAGCCGTGACCACAGAATCAGAGGTCAGAGTGATGTGATCACCGGCTTTAAAGGTGGAGGGAGAGGCCACGAGCCAAGGAATGCAGACAGCGTCTGGAAGCTGGAAAAGGCAAGGAAACGGATTCTCCCCTGGAGCCTCCGGAAAGAACTTAATCCTGTCGATAACTTAATTTTAGCCCAGTGAAACCTATCTGGACTTGTGACTTCCAGAATTGCAAGATATTAAATTTCTGCTTTTTTAAGCCACTAACTTCGTAGTAATCTGTCTGCAGGAGCCATAGGAAACTAATCTAGAATTAAATGAGAAAATATATGTGAAATGTTAGCACAATGCCTGAGACATTGAAGTACTCAATAAATGTTAACATGATGATGTACAATTTTGTTCTAATAATAATTTCCAGAAACTTTGACAATTAGGTTGAATTGTATGAAACTGCCAATATTTGATCATGCTTACCTAATAAAAATGATCATTTCATATGATCCAACCTAACATTTCTAAGCCGACTACTGATTCACAGGAATAAAAAAAACATTACAAGAGGATGCCTACCTCCTCAAAGTGCATCTTACTATTCTCTCTTCAATTACAACCACCTCATGAGATTGTTATAAGGATGAAATGAGATAATGGATGTAAAGTCATAACAAGAAGACTAACAGTGAGACTGAGTACGTGTTAGCCATTATTCCCCTCTCTAACGTAAGTTCCAGGAGAGCAGGGACTTGGCTGTAACTTCTGCTGGCACAACTTCTGTTGGATTAAAAACTATCACTTGGGTCTCATTTTGTCAAGTACTCTGTTTCTCTTTTGTATCATGGTTTTTCTCCTTCTGTATCCTGTATATTATCTGTATTTTTCATAGTGCCTAACCACAGGGGTTAAAGAAAAATTATTTGCACTGATTGACTGATATAAGTAACCATGTCTTTTAGCAAAGGTGTCCTCTTTCTCCCTCCTTGCTGGTTAAATTAAACACAGTAACCCACCTGCTTTGTTCATAGCAAGCAGTGCAGAACTGACCTGGAAATTTAAAGGTACCAACAATACGGCCAGAGTGCCAACGCCCACAGACTAGCCAAGCGCTCCCCACAATGTCCTGCCCCTTTCTTGGTAGGTAAAGCCACGTGACCAGTTCTGGCCCACGGTCTATAAGAGGACATGGTATGTGCACCTTCTGGACCAGAGCATTTAAAAGTACATGTGGGACACTTCAACTCTCAACCCTTGTCAAAGAGGCCACAGGTTTCAGACAGTGAAGCTACCAGAAGCAGAGCCTCCTCCCATCTATGGTTCTTTGTGACTGTGAAGAGAAAGTAACCCACATGCTCACGTCAGACCAGTAGCAGAAAGAAGAAATAAATCTTGAGTGTGGTGAGCCACTGAGATTTTCAAATTGTTTGTTACACAGCTCAGCCTCTCCTACCCTGACCAACAAAAAGAAAAAATACATATTTAATAATTTAATGATCCTGATTACAGATTGATTAGTAATTAGTTATCCTTACCCTTATAAAAATAATTCTTTTCAAAATAACTTGAAAAAAAGAAATTAGTTTGGAGATATAAGAAAACAGCAGGACACAAAAAACCTACAGCATTGGATATGATAAATGAAATAACAGCCATTAGAGATAAAGTTAGACAAAAATTGAGATTTATGCTACTGGTTCAGAACACACATAGAAAGAAAAGCAATATTCTAGGTTTCATAATGCCAGAGAACAGACACCCTTGTTCAACATTAATGGATATTGTATGTTATTACACACTATTATTGCTTGTATTAGAATTCTAGACAGATGTTCACCAGCTGACAGCATAACTCTGAGAATTTCAAATAGACAGACCATCTGAGATATTAGACTGTGAAAATAACACATCAGTGGTTCTCAAACTTTAATGTGAATAACAATCACCTAGGGGTTTGGTGAAAATGCAGATTCCTAGGCCCTGCCTCCAGCTATTCAGATACACTATGTCTAGAGAAATTCCCCCCAACTGACAATTTCAGCAAATATCTCAAGGGCCTCTGATGCAAGTGTTCTATTTAGAATACTTTTGGAAAAACTGTCTTTCATTAGGAGCCAGTCAGTAACTGGCTCCAACAGAAATGGACAACACCCTCCCCACACACATATCCCCATGTGCCCCTTCCCTTCAAAGTTATTTTATCACAGTTCACTTCAGTATCAGATTGGAGGTGTTTTCTCCCTTTACATAAAATGTATATCTAGAATAGGTTTTCTTATACTGATATCTACATAATTCTTCCAGTAGCTTGAATGTTTATTTGGTTGAAATAATCAAAAATATTTTTAACATGTATGTATTTCTATAAGGTTGCATTATTTTCATTTTTAGCATGAGTGATGTAATTATTTTTTTAAGGAAGATTAGCCCTGAGCTAACATCTACTACCAAACTTCCTTGTTTTTTGGCTGAGGAAGATTAGCCCTGAGCTAACATCTGTGCCTATCTTCCTCTATTTTAGATAGTGGGACACCTGCCACAGCATAGCTTGATAAGAGGTGCATAGGTCTGCACCCGGAATCTGAACCAGTGAATCCCGATTCGCCAAAGCAGACTGCACGAACTAACCGTTATGCCACTGGGCCACCCCCACATGGTGTCACATTTTAAACACAGTCTTCTTAATACCTTTTCAATTAGAAAAATCTATGAGGATTGTTGTAAGGATTAAATGAGGTAGTGTATGTAATTAGAAGAGTGCTTAAAATACAGTAAGCCTCAAGAAAAAAAATTTTTTTTAAAGATTGGCACCTGAGCTACAACTGTTGCCAATCCTTTTTTCTCTTTCTTTCTGCTTTTTCTCCCCAAATCCGCCCAGTACATAGTTGTATATTTTAGTTGTGGGTCCTTCTAGTTGTGGCACGTGGGATGACGCCTCAGCGTGGCCTGACTAGTGGTGCCATGTCCGCGCCCAGGATCTGAACCAGCGAAACCCTGGGCCGCCACAGCGGAGCACATGAACTTAACCACTCGGCCATGGGGCCGGCCCCCAAGAAAATTATTATTAAATATTATTATTCACTAGAACACAAGTTTCATGAGAGCAGAGACTTCCTATGTTTTATTGCTGTAATTTCTGCTTCAACACATAGAACACACTTGATAAATATTTGTTGGATGGATGGATGGATGAGCAGGACTATGACAATTGTTGTTATTGCTATCACCTCCTTAGGTTTACGCCATCCAAAAGCTCCAGGGTTAAGACCTCACACCTGGTGATATTTGTAGATTGTTTCACCACCTGTCTTCCCTTTCTTGCTCTCCCCCCATCTTCACCACCCCCAGCCAAAACACATCATCCCTCTACTCTGTAATTCTGAAAGGACGATGTTTCAGAGCTGCTCCATCTAGAGCTCCCCGAGACTATTGCTCAAACCCGAGACATTGTTCAGCGGTACAGGATCTGCACACTCGGGGCTAAGAACTAGTGGATCCAGTTCAGCAGCCTGGGTAGCCAGGAATCCATGAGGTCACCTGATCATTACATTCCAGCCACCGTACAGAATTTAACAGTCCCTGGTAGCACACTTGGAGTTGAGACACACAAGACGCTCCTTAGACCATAAGTGCACAGTGACCTGGCAGAGTGATGGGTGGCCACAACCAAACCTAATATCACAGTGTGCCAGTGAACATCTCTGTGCTGATGAAGGAATGATAAAGCTATGAGGAGGAGAAAACATAAGCTCAAATCTTTTCCAATCTTCTAAAGATGCCAGGCAGCTGGATTAAAAAAGATTTCGGTGAAAAAAATATAAACCCTTCAAAAATCACATCAAATGCATACTATCAAACACTGCAACACACTGTGCTGACAAATTTTGACTTGCAACCCAAGTTACAACACATCTGCTAGTAATTATTACGATGATTTTATTCCCTAATTTTGAATAATGGTTGTGTTCCTACCTTTTAAACCACACAGACATACATTGTACATGACATTAATGTTACATTTGTTTCTCATTATATGCGTTTCTCATTAACAACTAATTAGTCTTGATTTTTTCCCCTTAAATTATGTAGTATTAAAAGAAATAGACCTTAAAAAATGTCAACAGCAGTCAAAGTAAAGTCAATATTAAAGAAATAAACAGTGCTGGTCTATAGTTAACCTTGCAAGCAAGAGTAAAAATTGACCAAATTACATGTTTAAATTAACTAAAAAAGAGTGTGAAAAAAAGAAAAACATGTTGCACACTACATTTTCCTTTGTGGATGGAAAGAAAAAAGATTAGGTATGCTGCATTTGGGATGAAACTGGATTCTATTAGATTTGAACCACCAAAATGTTTTTACCCCTCTTTCTCTCCTCATAGTTGGAGACCTGGACGATGAATATTTCTTGAACAAAAAAGAAAAAAATTTCTTTCAATAAATTATGCTACATTGAAAAAAATTAAGTACTTAAAATGTTCTTTTTAAGATCTAAAACATCAACTGCCACACTAAAACATCCTAATGAAGCTAGCCCATTCCAAACAATGTGCTGGTATGACAAAATAAGAGAAAAATTTTTTTCTTTTTTTTGTTATAAATTCTAACGTTGTGTCACCAGTTAGAAATGAAAGTTACAATATTCATCCCAACTTTAACCCCTATACATGACTTACTGAATTTAAAAATATCAGAGGATCCCAATGATGCCATGTCTAGTCCACTAATAATTTTAAATGTCTTAAAATTGTCCTAATTATTTGACTAGAAGCAGAATACCTCTCATCACTTACCCAGCCAGCAACACTGCATTATGGGAGAGGTGCCTATAGTTGTAAGGCTTCCTACAGGGTGAGGAGCTAGAAGTTCAGCATGTCCCCAGATTTACCCTACCCGTCAAGCGTTCACAGTAAAACAGTCCTGACGTTGACGTCTAAAAGACCCAACAGCTGAAAGCACCTTAACATGGTATTAACACTGCAACATGCTTCATAAACTGTTACCAGCTGGAAGAGGGGGCGAGCGAGGGGAGGCATGAGAGAAAGAGACTGAGGAAAAGAAAATAGGCATTTCACAGCTGGAAGGGACGGAGAGACCACAGAAAATTAAAGAAGATGAAGTTAGTGGGGTTTTTCATACAATTGTTTTATTTGGAGACAAAGCCTTATACAGAACAAAGTTCAAGCCATATATTGTATGCAAACGACTGGAGCTATTTTATATTTTCCCTTTCATTGAATCTCAATTTGGAGTTGGACAAAGTTATAAAGTGGTGCTCTTTTTCTTCTGTTGTCTCAAAAAAATTTGAAACTTTTTTCTTTAGCAATGTTCTCCCAAATGTTTCATGAAAATGAAGAACAAGAAGGGGGCGGGGGAGGCAAGGAGGACGGACTCCAGCATTCAAAACCTGAAGTAGCTGAACTAAACAGATAAAGTAGTCTTAATTCTAACCATGACCTAAATCAGTGTTTCTCAATTACCTGCAGACCTTGCTAAAATGCAACTTCTGATTCAGTAGGTCTGGAATGGGCCCCAAGAGCCTATATTTCTAAAAAGGTCCTCGGGGATGCTGATGCTGATGCTGCTGGTCTGTGGACCACACTTTGAGTAGCAATGATGTAGATTTCCCTGCATATTGACAGAAGTTCCTACTGGATGGATTCATTCAAACAAAAGCTGTAATTGGCCTGTTTTGATCCAAGGCATTTAAAGGAGACTTAAAACTTGTCTTAACTCTGTGACTTCTCAGTTGTTTCTCTTTTGCGTACTATCCGTCATACGCTTCACGTTTCCTAGCCGCATTCCACGGGTGTCATGGAGTATTCGGTAACTGGTGTTTGATTGTTAGTTCCCTTATGTCCTGTATATCCCACATGTTGGTTATTTGATTACTGATGAAACATTCATAATGTATCTTCTCCTAATATAGAAGGAAGAAGGCAGTTTCAGACAGACTGATCAGAACATCAGGTATCAGGCCCGCTAACAAGCCACCACTGGCCACACCTAAGAAAAGCTGGATGCAAGGCAAGTCGACGTCCCTAGGACTGAGAAGAACAGTGTATCCTTGTGTTGTGGCAACCAGGTTCTGGGTGCTGATTCTCGTTCCTGCTGAATATCCCTGCAGCGAAAATACTGACAGCAGCTAAATGCTGAGATGCACGTGCTATGTCCCTAACGTAGAAGAGCCGCAGAACTAGATCATATTTGTCATCTTTATAGAGCTTTCGTAGACAGAATATATGGAGGAAAAGGTTTTAATGTTGCCTTTCTGCTCAAAGTGAAGTTTTGAAAAAAGGGGGGAGGGGTTCACCTTTATAGATCTCAGATATGTTGGTTTCTTCCTCTATTTGCTTTCACGATAGAAAAAACTATTTAATAGTGGACATGGGAAAACATAACCTCGATGAGAAGCCCTGTTCTCATGTCTCTTGTAATTCCAAAGATTCAGAAGCATAAGGAAGAAATTCCCCTAAATGCAGTAGGAAACAATTGGAGGAAACTGGGTAGTAAGAGGGAAAAATTGGAGAACTGTGGAAAATGGGAAGAGACAAAGGCTGACTCCACAGGAATCCAAATATTCAGTCTTTTCACTGGTAATAAATGTCAGTCCAACTAAGAGTTTGATCAGAAGTTGTGAAAACTAGCAACTGGTCATCTGAATTGGTTTCCCAACCAGTTACTTTGGTGTCATGTAGTCACAGAAATAAGAAAGGTAAACCAGGGGAAATAAAACTGTTGCTATTTTCTTCTTCTTTATTGTTAGGAAAGGTTGATGAAAGAAAGCTGGTACGGAAAAGCTAAGACTACATAAGAAACTTCTCTTAAACTCACTGAGGCCGCAGAATCAGAAGAACTTCTCACCAACCCCACATCACTCTGAGGACATACTGTTTTCATAAACGTGGACAGCAGCAGTCACAGGACACTGTCACACGTCTTTCTCCTTATTAAAACCACAATTTAAAAGACCATCACAAACGGACAACTCAAAGTCTAGGTCTAAAGCTGTACCTACTTTTGAGTGAATGAATACATTTTCAAACCAAAACTATTTAAAAATATTAATCCTAAATAGATACATATTGGGAGTTACTTTATTTTTCTGAGTGATGTAACGTTCTCCAAAAGGTAATACAGAATATAGAATAAAAGGTATACTTAGAATAAAAGCATTCACTTTCTTAAACTCCCCTTCCCTTAAAATGTATCCCTTCTTATTACTTCTTAATCCACTTTTTCAATGAACAACAACAAAAAAATGTTGGGGGGGGCGGGACACAGAGTAAAAAGTGTCATTTAACTTTAGTCTTACAGTGACATCTAGTGGTAGTAAGTGGTAACACCAGCTAATCTGTTCCAATTAAGCATAAAAATAGAAATTGCTGCATTGAAAACGAGCATCTCCCATTTCTGTGTAAGCACACAAAGACCTTTCCTGACTCTTGTTTCTATCACCCTGTGTGTTCTGTAGGGGACTTAATTTTATACTGTGTTTAGCCCTGATTACTGGCTTGTCTCTCTTGCCTGCATGAGACCACAAAATACAAGATCAGGCTCATATTTGCTCTATATGGGTTCTTTATCCAAACCTTGTGTATGTACAATGTGGGTGACTCAACACATGGACAAATTTTTTAAAAACACACACTCAAAACATCCCTAACAGCAGTCTCATTTTGCTTTCTCCCTCTTCCTGAGCAACTGGGAAAACCTAAGGACAGATTCCCAAGACTGTCTCTCTCTACCCAGCCTTTCCACCCTCAGTTTCACCATATTTCAGAAGTTAATAGTGTGAAAACTTGCCAAATAGACCGGAATTTTATTCTCATGTCTTAAATATCATCTATGTGGCCAGAAAGCATTGTTTAACCTCTAGAAGTTTGAACTTCTTCATTGATGAAATGAGCAGTCCCTATTTGGTAGGGTTTTGAAGAGATTAAGTTAAATGATACATGAAAAACACCAGAGAGTTTGGTCTGTAGAAAGTGTTTAATGTGTTTGGTAATTTGATTTGGTAACTTTCTTCCACTAGATTCACACCCAGTAAAATATCCTAAGGGTTCCCAAATATTTTGTGAATATTCCAAGCTGTGTAACTTACTCATGCTGTTCCCTTTGCTTGGAATACCTTCCTTCAAGGCCTGACTCACATACATGCTCCTTCATGAAGACTTCCTTAATACTGTCTCTTCTGCCCCAATTTCTCCTTTCTCTGGTTTGAAGTAGTTATTAAGTTCTTGACATCACTTGCCTTGTTTCACTAATTGGGGGGAATGCCCCCCCTCAATTGGATTCTAAGCTACTTTAGGACAAGACTCCATAATCAGAGTTCAGCACAGCAATTTCATATAGTAGGCACCCAGTAGTCACCAGCTGCTCACAACCTTGACAACAGCTGGGAAAGTGGAGAAGTTCAGAGGCACGGCGTTTCCTTAAGGAGGAATATAAATGGCAGACTTTACGCCAAAATCAACCCACAGATTTATGTTATTTGATGAAAACAAGGCTTTCAAATATTTGAAAGTAAATAAAGAACAGGTGCTTTCAAGTCATTATTAGTGGAAACTTTTCTCCATGACGCCTTCTTGTTTCCAGGGAAAGAGACCCTCTGGTAGCACCCCTGGCCAAGTGCCTCATTCTCTTTCCTTGAATTAGCAGTGATTGACTGTTGGCAGGTGGCGCTAATGTATTAAAATCTGTAAGGAACAAAGATCAGGGGTTTTCTTTCCTGCTTCCCGAACCAGGACAAACCAAGGGCCCAGGCAAACAGAGCTCCTCTAGCCCCCTGCACTCCCTCCCTCCAGGGGCGCTCTCCTAGTGGTGGATCCAGCGGGCGAGGTGTGGAGGAGGGGCGTCAATGGATCATTTCTAAACCACTTTCCCTAAAACTTTATCAGGAAAAAAAAAAGTAATGTTTTTAATCTTTATCTGCCTAACCCCTGTGTTGATCTCTTAATCAAACTCAGGCAGAGCAAAAGAGTACCAAAGGAAATGCCTTTTAAACCCTAACAAGTCACTTCAGTGACTCTTACATCTTATATTTTCTGCTTGCCCCAAAGACTTTTGAACAAAATATCACAATTTTACATCAAGACAAGCTCCGACCCTGCAGTCACACGAGACTGCCTCACCCGCCTCACCCAAGCTCAGCCCTGGGTTCAATAAAACCCTTTGTACCTAAACAGGCAGTCGATCCACAAGGCAGAGTTGGCCGATTTGGCTTTTTAAAATATTGCTTTAAAACATTATTTACCTTGATTTCTGAATTGTTAGATTTCCCCTTATATTTTGCATCTGAAGTGAGTGCCTCATCTCCTCACCCTTTCCTTGCAATAGGTAAGTGAAAGGCTCAAGGAAACATGGACCAGGGCTGTCGAATCACAGCGCCCCATCTCCCTGGCAGGAGAGGAGTTTATTTTGTGAGGATTTGAGCACAGGATGCAAGGAAGACTGAGTCCGTCTGTAGAACTGGACTGTCAGAAAGGAGTTCTCACTCTGCTGGGGATGCTAAACCCGGGAGGGAGGACTCCGGGGCTACCAGCAGGCATCCTCACCATCGTTTGAAAAGGGCTTGTGTGCAGAACAAAGGCAGAGACCAGCAGAGATAAAAGCCGTGTAGAAAGAGAGAGGGACTCCAGAGGTACTGAGATCCCTTCTAGAATCTGAGGTCCTGTTCCTCTAGCAACTCTTCAGGCACATGAGCTAGTCCAGCTACAAGAGCCATCACATTTCCTCTCTGCTCAAGGTAATTTTAATTGGACTTTTTTCACGTGTCCAAAAGAATCATGAACAATTTCAGGATGTCCTCACGAAAGGTTCTTTGAGGTCTATTATTATCATACAGAAAACTTCTTTCTGAACTCTTTTAGTTGATCTAACATTTAGAACCTTCAGTTCCAGGATGGCAACTGCTCCTACATAGAGAGCTAAGTATTGTCCCATGACAAATGGAAGAATGTTTAATAACCAGACACATTTCCTGTGATCTGAGACACCCAAGGGATTGCTATAACCATCACAACTTTTCATTCAAAAACAAGAAAAGTTAGGGGCTGGTCTGGCAGCATAGTGGTTAAAGTTCACACACTCCACTTTGGCGGCCTGGGGTTCGTGGGTTCGGATCACAGGCTCGGACTTAGAAGTACTCATCAGGCCATGCTGTTCTGGCAGCCCACATAAAGTAGAGGAAGATTGGCACAGATGCTGGCTCAGCAACAATCCTCCTCAAGCAAACAGAGGAAGATTGGCAATGGATGTTAGCTCAGGGCCAATCTTCCTCACACACACACACACACACAAAAAAAAAAAAAAAAAAAACAAGAAAAGTTAGGAACCAGATGAAGTTTGTCGTTAGTATCCTAAAACTTCTTTCCAAATTCCTCTGTGCACTTTCAACACTGTCTTGTAAACCCTCCAACTATTCCTTAATACATCTGGTTTTAGGAAAGGCTGTGGGATAAGAAAACGACTACAAGGGGGCCGGCCCGGTGGCGCAGCGGTTACGTTCGCACGTTCTGCTTCTCGGCGGCCCGGGGTTCGCTGGTTCGGATCCCGGGTGCGGACATGGCACTGCTTGGCAGCCATGCTGTGGTAGGCGTCCCACGTATAAACTAGAGGAAGATGGGCACGGATGTTAGCTCAGAGCCAGGCTTCCTCAGCAAAAAGAGGAGGACTGGCAGTAGTTAGCTGAGGGCTAATCTTCCTCCAAAAAAAAAGAAAAAGAAAAAGAAAACGACTACAAGACACGTAGAATTCTTCCCCAAAATGTCCAGGAAGCTTAATAACACTAATAGCAGAGAAAACCTACTTTGAGTGAACCCTATGGAGAAAATCTGTCTTAACAGGTCAGTAGCGCACCCTACCTTCTCGGGGGAGCTGGGACTCAGAGCTACCGGGGTTGCAGAGACGTTCTTCCTCTGAGGGTTCCCGGCCGGGTCTGCGTTCTCTAAGTAGCTGCTTCCTTGGCCAACACAGAGGAAAGGGCACTCAGCCTTGATTCATCATGAGAGAGGAAGCCTGATTTTGACTTACTGTAAAATAACATTACTTGCAGCAACTGTTAATAAATCATCTTAAGTAGCCAGAAATCTGTAAACTTTTACTAAAAACTCTTAAATTTTGTCTAAAGAGAGCGTGTGGCTTTGTATGGCTGCCCACAGATCCCAGCAGAACAGAGTCCAGAGGTTTTACTCTGTGCTCAGCGCTAGGCTGCGCCCTAGGGGCTTTGTGAGACACAGGTTGCCCTTTGGTGGCTTAGCATAGGAAACAAATAAGGGTTTAAGGCAGAGGCTGGAAGCATGCGGCTCAGTCTATAGAAATTTCCAGTGAGGCAGGAGGGCTGCTGTGTGTAGGCTGAACCTGCTGAGGTGGCCCTGAAATCTGTCCTTTAATTTCTAACCAATCTGTGCACCCTGGCCCCACTTCCTCAGTATCCCAGCCAGTGGGAACTCCCTTTTGCAATTTGTCTGGGAAGAAGCCGGATATACAAAAGGACGCCCTAGAGGATGACAGACTCAGGGGTTGAAGTTTCTGCTCTCCACAGTACAACAAAAGCAAGGCGGATAGAACCGTGGAGCTCCAGGTCCAGTTAGACCACTCAGGATTCCAGTTTTGAATGAGATAGCAAAAAGCAGAAAATAACTTTGATCACCAAATGAATTGATTCTGATAACCAAATGAAGCTGACAAGTAAATCACGTGTGGTAGGCAGACTAGTACCCTCCTGCACAAATCCTCATTCCCAGACCCTTTAAGATGGTAAATAACATGACAAAGGGGCATTAAAGTTGTGGAAAGAAGTAAGTTTGCTCATCAGCTGACCTTACAATAGGGAGAGTCTTCGTGGATTAACCAAGTGAGTCCATGGTCTTCTGAGCAGCCCTGATAAAAAAGAATCCTAGGGCTGGCTCTGTGGCATAGCAGTTAAGTTTAGCATGCTCCACTTTGGCAGCCAGGTTTGCAGGCTCGGATCCTGGGTGCAGACCTATGACACTTGTCAAGCCATGTTGTGGCGGTGACCCACATACGAAATAGAGGAAGACTGGCATAGATGTTAGCTCAGGGCTAATCTTCCTCAAGCAAAAAAAAAAAAAAAAAGGAAGATTGGCAACAGATGTTAGCTCAGAGCAAATCCTCTTCACCAGAAAAAAAGAATCCTATAGTGAAAAAAGTCAAGGAGAAAAAACAGGAAATAACTTAGGCAAGCAAGGGTAAGGTCATTAAAAACTTACAACTCGAAATTACCAACTGTCATGATATTTCTTTGTAAAAAGAAATTAGAAAAGCGTATATATTTTCTAATTTGTGAAAACTTTATAGGCATGCACCAGTCTTGGGTAAGCTTTTGTCCTGTGTTAAATATGTATATATATTTTCCATGGCTAAAATCTTGCCACATATTAGTCAATTTCTACAGCTAAGAAAAGTTGACAAACTTATAAATCAAGGTTTTGTTTATACTGTTTATAGAGAAGGATAAGCATGTATTCAATGAAGCACAAAATATATGCTGAAACTGTGTAGTAGAAATCTAAGGTATATGAACTTAAAAACTTATAGGACTATATGCGTATTTTTCTATGCTTATAGCCACTAACGTCTTCAATGAGGCTTATGGATATAGTGAAAACACAGACAGTGTTACACTACATTGTATTTAGCCTCTTGTAACATTTTGTGAAGAGTAGAGTGCAGTCTGTGACTGTGCCACAGTAGCGTAATGTAGCCATATTCTCTACCCATCTTGAAGTGACTACAGTAATGCACTGAGGGCTCTGAATTAATCCATTCAGAACCGTTGCTTCCTCCTCCGACCCCCAGCCCAGCCCAGACTTGTTACCTGTGATGAGCACAAGATTCCTGTACTTATCTCAGGCCCTTACTTCAGAGAAGGAAAATGTGGGCTATGAGAACTAAAAGATTAAAATCATTAAAGATGATGCAGCAACTTAGCAAAATGTTTACAAAATGAAAACGCACCTATGCTCTGACCAGCAATTCCACTCTAAAGCATCTACCAAGAGAAATGAAAGCAGGCCACACAAAGACTTCTAGTGACTTTACTCCTAATGGTCAAAACTGGAAACAGGTGTCCATCAACAGGTGAATGGATGAACCAATTTTAGTCAGTACATTCGAGGTAATACTACTCAGCAATAAAAAGAAATGAACTACTGTTACTAATAACAATATGGGGGAATCTCAAAAACACGCTCAGCGAAAATCTTACAAAGAGTGTAGATATGAGTGATTCCATTTAGATGAAGTTCCACAGCAGCAAAACTAATCTATCCTGAAAAAAATCAGAACATTGGGGTGGGAAAAGGAACTGACTGGGAAGAGACGAAGAGGAACTTGCTGGATGGTGGGCAGTGTTTTGGGTTACACAGGCTTCTCCATTTGCCAAGATCATTGCTAAGAGCTGAGAATTTCACTGCACATAAATTTTACCTCAAAAAAAAGCCCATAACCAAATACTGAATTCTAGTATTCATTACGTTGAAGTGCTTAAGGAGTGAAGGGTACTGATGGGTATCTGCAATTTATTCTGAAATGCATCAAAAAATATAGGATGGACTGACAGATGGATAGAAAGAATAGATATCTGACAACACAAATATAGTGAAAATTAGGTATCAAACCATCTCAATTTTAAAAAGCAACAATTAATAAATAGCAAGCATCCACAATTAAGTAGCCAATTAAAGGACGAATTTTTTGTTAGAATTTCAATATTCACCAATCCCATTTGCCCCTGTACTGCAGCTTGATGGGTCAGTAGCAGGTCTATAATTCTAGCTCACATCTTGTGTGGATGACAACACCCACTCAAGGAGCTTTATATGGTATTTCATTTGCTCTAGACATTACCTTATAAATTGGTCTCCCAAGGCTCAAGAACAACTCTAGGTCAAGGAGGTTGAAAATTGACTTAGCTAACACAGAATGAGAATTTAACCAACTAGAAACAACTATTTTCAAATTCTGAACATCTGTGAAGTCAAGATAGCCAAAGTTCCCTGAGTCATTTAGAATTAATTCTTCAACCAAAGGTCTAGCTTATAAAGAATTACGAGGACATTAAGATGATCTTATTTATCTCCTCTGGATGGCTTAAGACTTCCATTACAAACGCTTGCAATCCTGAGCCATTCGAAGGACAATTTTAAGGTCTCCTTTAGCAGACACATCTCAACATTTGAAATGTTTCTTGTATTCAGCACATGATAGAAAGTTCACCTATTTATAGAACCTTCAGCAAACCTTTATTTTTCTTTCTTTCATTTCACACAAATGAGGACTCCAAACTTTTCTTGTTTTGCCTTCTTTAGGATTTATTTTATTCCAGAATATGTAACACAGAATCCAAACAACCCCATTTGTTCAATGAGTAAAGCAGTTTTGTGAATGGTCAGAACTTGCCCTTGCACATGCCCTTGACTGAAATACTTGCACCCCTCCGAGGCAGAGCAGGATGGAAATTGCTGGGCTTCTCTCTTTCCTAAGCCCAGTCCCTTCATAATGTCTCATAAGTCATCACAATT
The DNA here is from genome assembly GCF_041296235.1 of Equus asinus. Lineage (NCBI taxonomy): Eukaryota > Metazoa > Chordata > Mammalia > Perissodactyla > Equidae > Equus > Equus asinus. The sequence continues at coordinate 79,570,381 of NC_091798.1, forward strand.
CTCAGAAGTCCTTTTGTAGGAAATTTAGACTTGTAAACTTTCCTAACAAAAGGAGTCCAGCCCTCCAAAACAGACCACAAGGCAGAATTAGCCCAAAACTAAGGAATTATCTTTAAATCTCCTCAAATAAAACCCAGATGAAGATTAGAAATAGCATTCTTTCTTTGCTATATGCTATTTTGGAGAAATATTTATTCTGGCTTTGAAGGATTTATCTCAAGGGAAAATAAAACTCAAAGTTAAAGCAAAAATGAGTGGCAGCTGTAATCTTGATAGCCTTTACTGTTGTTCTCTTATAGGGACGGCAAAATAGAAGAAATGTCCCTGAATTCAACTAATGGTTCTCCTTCCATGAAGCAGTCTGCTCAACAGTCATTTAATATTTCCCAGAGACTTCTTTTAAGTCTTGATTTATTCAAAACAATCTTTAGCCTTTGATATTCAAGAAAATGACACTGATACTGAAAGCTCCGTGTAAATTATTAGAGGGTCAGAGAACTTAGCTTCAGACTAACCTTCCTTATCCTTGAATCAGAAAATGTTCCAGAAAACCTCTTTCACTTTTAATCCATGAATCTCAGCAAGTGTGGAGACCTAACAGTAAATTAGTTGGATGCTGTCAGTGCCCCATTGCCCATACAATTTTGAACCTCAAATGCCAGCCTTGTGCAATGAATTTTCTAGGGCCAATTTTGATGAATATAAAACTTTCGTAATCAGCCTACAAGGCTAATAACTCCTTGATTTGAGTGTGTGTATATGTGGTGTGCAGAAGAGAAAGTGTTAACAAAATAGATTGGGGAGGGATAAATAAGAGTCTTATCATTTCACTTTTTTACCATATCCCTTCTTTTAACTATTTAGAATTAACCAGCTCTACAGGCAAATCTAAACTGTCAAATGCCATAAGATTTTGTGGTGACTCACTACTCAAAATGCATTTATTGAGCTCCTACTTTGTAGCAAGGCAAGAAGAAACAGCTACTTAAGATATGTTTGTGGTCTTGAGAAGCTTATGATCACAGCATATGATCAGCTGGTGGAGCAAAGCAAGGATTTTTATTCTCTCTGGCACTGAAATTCTTCATAAGAAAAATAAACAGGAAAACACTTTGGCAAAATGTCTCTAAGTTCTCTTGTAGAGCTGAAATTCTGTGATCATATGAATTCATTATATTTTCTTAGATGTATGAGACTTTTTGAAGTTAGAGGAAGAGTGAGAAGCCCAGTTTAACATAGTTAGTTGGTCTGCTGTATGAATACCCAGAGAACTCGGGAATAATGAAAAATAATCTCAACAGCTTTACTCCAGCAACTTAGCCCACTTTTAGTCCTCCTTTAGGTCAAGTTTCAGTTTCCTGATGGTTCCGCTACCTTCTATTTCAGCTCCTATAATGTCCACTTCTCTTGCAACTACTCAGTGCCTCTGCTCTTCTTCCTTCAGCTCTTGGCTTTTGCATGTGGTGGCTTTGGCAACCTTATGGAGACTACTAATTGCCTTCTCTCTATGATTCTCTGTGCTTCTGAGCTGCTTTACCATTCATGTGTCTCACATTTGAGTGCTTCAGACAATCTAACCAGGTCCCGGCTCATACCTCCTGTAGACAGCATCCTGTTTCCCGGGGTTCTCATGTTGTGACCTGCCACCTCACAGATCACTGGCCAGTAAGCACTGCCTTCCTTTGACTGAGGTGCTAATCTTTGGTCCTGTCAGCTGTGCTCTCAAGCAAGGACTTCCCTGTGCCCAGGGTAAGGAATCACCTGTGCCTGTGTCCTTCAGAAACAAGATACAGAGATAAATGGCACTAAAACAATCACCTAAGATACTTGGGGACACCATGAACTGTCTCAGGCCGCACCTAGGCCATCACCAACCTAAACCTCTCCTGGGAGATACATAAGGATGAAATTCAGAAATTTTGGCTGAGCTGCCTCTATAGCAATGGTAAAATAAGGAAGTCCTCATTTCGATACTAAGAATACTATCTTAAAAATGTCATACTTAAAAGCAGAAGTTAAAAGGAATAAAATTTTAAAATTCACATATTACCTTTTCAAATTATGAGCTCAAAGTTATTAACATAATAAAAATATAGATGTAGTTTCTGATGAAAAATCTAAATGTTAAAAAAAAATTTACCCACAAAGATCAGAAACATTTATCAGAGGGGTTTATGTTTCTGATAAATATTTAAGTTTGTAAGGCAGAACCACTGAGAACAATAAATACTTTATAGCTGGCACTTTGTCAAACCTATAAGTGGCTCTGCCTTAGAATTTTACATCATCACTGAATTTACAGTCATTTGATAAGTGGAACAGGACAAGAATTACTTCTTTCTAAATCTAAACCAGGTAATAAATCTAACATCAGGATTCTTCTTATTGTCTGTTATCATCTGATGACAATGCCTTTTACCTTCATTGTCTTGGCAGAAATATGCTATGTAAAATTATAATGTCATATCACTCACAGTGATTTAACACTATCCAGCCCATACCATTTTAATCAATCAAAATTGTCGCTTTTTAGTGTAATGATTTTGTGGTGAATTCCCTGTGTTTAATATGATATATGGTCCTATCTACTCGTTGATTTACTATTCTCTTCCAAAGTCTAACAGCTCAGGAGGCTGTTCTTGCTTTTGGACATCTTTGGAATTACCAAACAAGAATAATTTGTGGTAATAAAAATGCTAATTTCCATGGCACAATGAAAGCTGAAAAAATATTTTAAGTGATACTAGCTGTAGCTACTTTGAAGTGGAAATAAAAGATGATTTTGTGAATGAAAACCATGGAAGATCTGGAGCTTTTCCCTCTGTATCCATGTATGATCAAGCTATCTGCAATACTATAATCAGATACCTCAGCACGAGGTTTGCTCCTTCAACACCATCAAGAAAAATCAGGAACACACAAAGTATTCACCTTTATAAAATTCAGATATACATTGTACAAGTTTCTTTGTTCTCTAAAAAAGAATTGCTGGATAGTTTAAAGTCGTCCTTAAATATTTATAAACCTTTTCTACTAGAGATAAGCTAATAAAAATCAACCCCAGTTCCCATTTTGCAGCTGTAGTATGCACTTAGGATTGGCTACAATGAAGTCACAAGCAACCACAACATCTCAGTGGCCACACATGAACATTTCTGGCTCATGCTATGTGCCCCAAACAGGTCCACAGACAGTCATTTAGAGACTCAGTGGCTCAGGGCCCCATGCTACAGACTCCACACAGGTCACCAGAGAGTCACTGAGGAAGCCTGGTTTATGGAGGCTCTGCCATCTTACAGTGGCACCATCTGGAATATGCAGCCTCCTGAGACACCGCAGGAGGGGAAGAGAGAGCTGCAGGTCCCGAGTCAGGGATTACATGATGAAATTACATGTCTCTTGTGCTCAGAGCCCATTGGCCAAAACGAGTTCCACGGCTCTTCCCAACTGCAAGGGTGGGAGAATACGTAGTCCTCCTAAGTGCCTGGAAGGAAAAAATAGGATATAGATGAGCTCAAGAAGTCTCAAACTGACATGTTTTTAAAAAATAAAAAATTTCAGAGCTTACTACAGGCAACACTCTTCAGAGAATCTTGAAAACCAGGTACCTCCTCTGGAATCTATAATCGTATGCACTTACAGAGAAAATTACCTATATGACACCAGATAAGATTAACAACTGATTTCATTATTTAAGCTGCCATATATATTTAAATAAAAGGAAAGCAATATTCTGCCTATAGTTGAAGCTAATGAAAGCACTTATCTTTAAATTTTTTAAACCTTGTTCCAATTGGCAAAGTAATAAAAGTAATTTAAAATAAAAAATTTTCATTTTGACACCCAGTCATCCCAATTCTGGCTTGAAGAAACATAAACATAGATTTTAAGCACAAAAATATTAATAAAAACATCTAAGATTCCATTATTTTTAATTTAGCCCTAGCAGAATGACTTGAGCTTCTTTCAAACTTGCTACAATAGGTTCCTTGCCCACTGTTACCACTCCCACCAGCCAGGTCAGGCTGTCAATGCAGTTCCCAGTGACAGAATCAAGAGTTCCTGGGTTGCGCTGGTTCCTCAAGGCCCACCCTATGCTGATGGGGAAAGAAACATGGGAGTTTACTCATTCATTCAACAAAGATTTTTTGGATACCTACTAAGCACCTGGCAATCTATCATACTCTGAGAATGTAGCAATAACTGAAACAAGCAACAATCTCCAAAACACAAAAGAATTCTCCTCTCTTGGACTTCACCTACTAGTGAGAGAGGAGAACAATCGAGATTAAGGGTAGCCATAGAATAAACAAACAAACAAATGGGGAGGATAATTCCATGTAATGGTGAATGTTATGAAGAAGATAAAGTGAAATAAAAAGATGGAGACAGGAGTGGAACTTGGAGCTACTTTGGAGTGGATGGACAGAAAAGATCTCTGAGGATGTGACATGTGAGCTGAGAGCAGGAGGATATGAAGGAGCCAGGTTGAAGGGAACCCAAAGGCAAAGGTCTTAAGACAGGAAAAAGCCTGGCATTTTCCTGGGCAAGAAAAATCACCAGGGCCACAGGGCTAGTGAATGAGGAAAACCAGTAGATGGGCTAAGTCAAGACAGAATCAGGGAAACATAAGAAAAAGGTTACTGTCAACTCAAGATAAGTCAGCAGTCCCTAGATTTCTAAATCATTATTGTGGTATAGAACAGAAAGTTTCATCTGATGATTAACAGTCGATACTAAAGCAAGTTCAGTAGGGCTGCCAGGACAACAGAGAGTATACAAAGTCATCCTCCAATACTAAACAGCATTCTAGAACAGGTTTAGGTAGTTAAAATTATTGATGACCTTAAGATATTTAAAAGCTTTGTTTATTTGAAAATATCTAAGAGTCATACTCTTATGATTCTTTAGGGGCTTTATTTTCTAGCAGAAAAAGCATACCAGAATATTCTTAGAAGTCCTATCAAGCACAGTCTTAAATTTCTCTCAGGTCACAACAAAGGGTCTTACAGGCATACTCTTGAGATCTTTATTTGTATCATCTTGGATTTGATCTTTGCTCTGATGTCACCACTGACTTTGAGAATCTTTTGTTGGGAGACAGTGAAGATGAGAAACTATTTTTTTAACACAGAAAGTCCTGACTTCTTTATATTTCCTATAATTTTGCATAAAAATTGTTCCTTAAATTTTTCTAAATTCTATTCAAAACAATTCTTTCTTGAGTTCATATCTGTATTCTCATTTTGTTTTATCACTGGCACTAAAAAAAACTATTTGGCAATGGCTAAATCTACTTAGCCAAATTCATAAGTTCATTAGGTACATATGCCAGAGTATAATGGCTGCTTCTTCACTTTTGCCCCCTCAAATCTCATTTCCATTTCTCTTAGAATCATACAGGGAAAAGAACAGTGGCAAACAGACCAAGCTTAGTTGACATTACAAAACCACCATAGTTATAGAGGCAGCAAAAATATGTTCCTCCCATTGTTACAAGCTTATTCATCTTTTTCTATAAACACTGGAAAAATCAAAAGAAAACTAGTAAAAACTTGATATTCCATAAAAAATTGTGATTTTTCTTAATGTCAATAATTTTTAGCAAAACTATTTACAGTTGCTGCATTGTGGAATAACTTAGTATCTTCTTGTCACATGTGAAACCCTTCCCTTTGCCTCTTCTTATCCCTCAGGTCTGACTGCCCTCCCGTCGGAAAAGCTGCATCAGCTGTTGTTCTGCTTATATAACGATAAATGTTCTTCACAAATGAAATTTAATCAATACAGAAAGGCATACTAAAGAAAGCAAAAATCATTCGAAATTCAGCAACACTGTAATGTCACTACTAACACTTTAGTGACCATCGCTTGATGGTTCTCTTTACGCACATGTACACACATACATTTCTACATCTTCCAGGGTAATTTTTACTGTGAACTTTTATTAATTGATCCTTGCTTTCCTTATGTGCTTGTTTTTCTTGTCTTCCATCTACCTTTCTATAAATCATCATATCTCCATCAAGGTAACCAGTGTTAAAAACTAGAATATAGTTTTTTGCGTCTTTCACATGTGTGTGCGTGTGTGTGTGTTTACCATGGTTTATCCTCACTTTTTGAAAAAAACTCTCCAATTCAACTGGTAGAGGGTAGAGAGTTATAACTTATTTAAATGAATTCATAATATATAAACCCCTACTCCTATTAGAATTTGTATCTTGTATATGACAAAAAGAATGAAAAGCTCATTTTTACTTTCTTCAAAATGAATAGCCAGTTGTATTAACACTAGTTATTAAATAAAACACTTGTTCCCAGGAAAATGTCATATATTAAATCCCTGGTATACTGGCTTGAGCTTTCTATTTTATTCTTCCAGTCTATATTTCTGGTACTATACCAATATCATATTGTTTGTTAATAATGGATGAATGTTTTAATATATATTAAGACAAATTTATCCTCACTGTTAACTTTTCCTAACTTTTTTGGCTACTCTTTTTGGTTCATTCTTTTACAATCAAATAGTATCATTTTATCTCATATATTTTTAAAATACTGAGATTCTAGTTTGAGTTGCATTAAATGTATGTATTAATTTGGAATTAGTGACATTTTGTGTTTATTGAGTCTTCCCATCCAAGAGCATGGTGTCTTTCTGACTAGTTAATGGACTTAAGTAGACTTCATAGTTTTATTTATATAGGTGTAGTTTCTTTCTTTAACATTTATCTCTAATATTTCATAGTTTTCCTACTTAATAGGGTAGTGAACAGCAAACAAGCCTAAGTAAGTCACAAACATGATTTTTAGCTCCTGGATAATTAGCACGGGCTATGACCAAGTTCTCAATCAGAATTATATTAAGGAACTAAGCTAGTGCAATCCCTGTATCAACAAAGTCAAGATCATAGAGCAATCCCAGTTGTAGATCTGTTCCAACAGCAGGCCGGCAAAAAGCAGGTGTGGACCACAGCAAACCCATGGTCACTAACAGACAAAGAAAAAGCGAGCGTACTATTTATCCCCTGAATTCAGCTGGAACATTCTACAAAGAGTAATTGATAAAATAGAGAGAGAGAGAGAGAGCGCTTTCATAGTTAAATAGTTTAAAATAAAATGCTGACTAGAGTCAAGGGCAGGAAAACCAAATCTGCAAATTTACAAACCACCCTCTGTTTACACCTCACACAAACTCACAAACTGTCTCTTAGCAAACTGCCCGTCTTAATTAGCAGTCACAAGTAACACTAGGAATGAAAGAATGTGTTGATTCTCCACTCTAGATACCAACTTCATAATTTTTTAAAATTTCATTCTGAAAATGCAATCATTTTCATTTGGAAGATTCTGTAATCAAGCACTAACACTATCTTTTGAGGGAGAGTACAAGGACAAGGAGAACAATGTGTGAATTTTACTGCCTGTTCTTTCCGGTAAGTGGTCTGTAGCTATAATCATCGTGTCCTAATTCAAGACACATACGAAGACACGCCAATTGGTTACTTGAATAGTTTCAATCAAGGTGTTTTTGTATATCCCTGAATACCAAATTATCTTGTGATTTTCTCCTACAGAATTTAGGGTTGCAATGAACTTAAGAGTCCTGTATCCCAGACATTAAGCTCCACTTGATTTTATTATGTATCTTTCCAATAAACATGCCATCCAACCAAAGTTGAATTAAGAAACAGGAAAGCTAGAGAGCTGCCCAGGGTGCCAAGCCCTAATGGACATCAAAAATCCCTTAAATAAACTGAAAATACAGCACCAATCAATTGAGGTTTTATATATGACTCCTTACATAACTGTCAAATTATAAGTGATTCTTGCTCCCATTTAGTTCCTGGTTTTGAATATATATATATATACACACACACACACACATATATATGATATATATATGACACTCAATATACATATTTTCTGGAATATATATACAAAATATATTTTTTCTGGAATGTATATATGTATATTCAAAGTATTTTTTCTGTATACATCCATAAATATATATTATACATATTATTCATAATCCCTACTGCCTTTTACGGAGAATGGATCCTTTGTTTAAAAAAAAATCTCTCTCATTATAATGGTCCTTTGACACACTTGAGGAAAACCTTGTGTCATAGACACAGGCAGCAGTGAAATTCAAAATGTTAACTAGCCAGTACAGCAAGGACACCAGCTAACCAATTCTTTCTCAGGAAAAATATGTACAGAAAGAAAGAGGACTAATACATCCATCTATGTCTCTGTCTCTCTAGACTAAACTTTCCCGTGACTTTCAGAACTGGCTACACGATCACGGTTTCAAATCCTCTCCCCATGCTGGTTTTCCTCCCCCTGCCCCCACAGCCACAGCCCCTACTGATGAAGACAATAGTCTACGTGTGCTCCCACCAACAGGAAGGACCACAGACTTCCACCTCTCCTTTCTTTATACATGGCTTTAAAACAGTCAAAAATTGTACTAGCTTTTTTTGGCAGGCTCATCATCCTTTTGCCTCATGAGTTATCTTTCTATAAATAATCTTTTAATATTATTTTTTTAATTCAAAAGTTGTGTCAAAATACTTAATTAGAAAAACAGACACCTATTTGATGACTCAAGAGGGAATCTGCCAAAGTCATTTTTCTTCTACCCCAAAATACATGAATCAGAATCTCCTAATGTGTAATATATTTATTTTAAATGCTTAAATTAAAACTTGCTCAAAAGAAGTGTTTTTGTACTTACCAATTTAATTAACATTTCCATGACTCTAAGCAGCATCTTTATACCAATGTTTAATTCACACATCAGTAAGCACTAATAAGTGTATTACCATATCAACTTCCAGCAGTTAGGTATGTCAGTGACAGGCATCATAAAAGTAAAAAGATAACTAATATTCAAAGAGATTGCAATAAAAAATTATTGTGGTAATTACCAATGTTGAAAGCGAAGCGTTTTAATCAAATCACGTTCTTGGGCTCCTATATTTTCATTTAAAAATGAGTTTGAGAAGTCACAGAGGAAGCTGCTGTTTTCAACATCAGAATGCAAGTCTAATTAGTGCCTTTTTACTGCAATTAATAACTGTTACACTCAGCACTCTCTAAATCAGCATCAATAAATTCTCTCCTGCTTTTCTCTTTGCCACACTCTGCCTGCCATGTTTCTTACTAATGTTTGGCAACAGAGAAGAGCGTTTATTTTGCTTGGAAAAAATAATTGCCATTCTTACTGTCCAGGAGATTTACTCATGACTAGACAGAGTAGATATTTGAAGAGACTTCCAATTCCCTCTATTGCTTATGTTGTAGCTTTTAAAAGATTCTGAAAGATGACATCAGTTTTGTATGATAACATGTCACAGTGTAAACTCATACAAAATTTGCTTTCCATCAGTGCTCTATTTATTTGACAACATAAATTTCCTTTTGTCCTCCTATGGAAATTTGATTTTTAGAAATAAACAGTTTTCTTTGAATGGTACTTCTTAATTTTCTGGCTACATTTATATCCTCTGGTATTCACTAGAGGTGATAATTACTATACGAATGTTAACTCAACATGTACTAGTTCATTTAATTAACCAAGATGATAGAGAAGAATCCTTACTCATGCCCTGATACCTCAAAATAGTATAATAAAATTATAATAGTAAAATAGAAAGACCACTGGACTAGAAATCAGAAGGTGAGGTTGAATCTTGAGCGCCCCACTTACTTTACTAGCTGTGGGATCACGTACACATTATTTAACTCTCTAAGCCTCCATTTCTTTCTTTACAAAATGGTGGTGGGTGTGTCAGCTAAATTGGATGTATTATGTGAGAGAAAAAGGGATCACTTATGATTAAGAGATTTGAAGCATAAACAAATTAAAGGATGATTCTGCTATTTACTGAGATAAGGAAGATGGCAGGAAAATATTTAAAGAAAAAAGTGAGGATTTGTTTTTCGGAGAGGTTAAATTTGAAACATCTATAATGTAGCCAAGCAGAAATAACAAGTAGGCAGTTGAATGTACGAGTCTAGAGTTTAAGGAAAATATCTAAACCGAAGATGTAAACATCACTCATGTAGTATGCTTCTAACAGTTACTTCCATCCATTGTGCACCAAACAACGTACTAGATGTTGTAGGTAAGTTATTTATTCCTCAAGACCAACTTCTGGGTTCATGATGAGTATTAATATCATTATTATTATTTTCTAACACCTAGCACAGTGTCTAGTTATGTAAGCTACCAAAATATTTTTTGAATGAATTTTCAGCTTACGAATGAGGAAGTCAAGACTCAGAAAAGAAACTTAATCACAGCTAGTAAGTAACGGAACCAGGATTGAAACTTAAATTTGGCTCTAATTCCAAATAGTTATTCTTACCTTTACTGCAAGGTAACATCATCTTATGCAATAACTACAAAGCAGCTTCACACTCATTAGTTTATTTAATCTTCATAATAACCATTTCAGGTAGGAGCAGATGAGAGACTGAGGCTCAGAGGAACTGAGTGGCTTGACAATATTATGCATCTGCCACTGTGCCAGGACACTCTATCACCCATAGCTAAAGATCTGCAGCTTTAGTAGACACGGTAGTCGACCAGACTTCAGAACATTTGATCATGCATAATATAGCAAGATCATCTATTGCAATAATCATCTGTGTTTTCTCCTGGCTTCTTTAAAGACCCAAATGGCTGAGAGATGTTGTCCTCTTCCCTCTACTAGAGAGCAAGCCAACCTTGGACTCCTGGGGGTCTAGGGACTCTTGCCAAAGGGGAAAGTTAACAGGGCTCCATTTGGAAATGCTTCTGTGTATGGAGGCTATAGAGTCTAGAGAGGGGCCTAGGGTGGATGGATGGGAAATGGTCCTATCTGGGACAAGAAGATAACTTCCCTGAGCCTGGATAAATAGAAGGTACTTGGGTGTATGAAGAGTGATGACCCCTCCTCTTTTGCACACAGTGCCCTGAATGGGGGGAAGGTGCTGGAGGGGGGCTTGGGAAGTGAGTTAGTGGGCTCTTCACTCTGCCTAGAATGCTCTTCCCCCAAATAGTCATGCGGCTGGTTCCACACTTCATCCCGGCCTTACTCACGTCATGAGCTTCTGGAGGCCTTGCCTGACCACTCAAAAACACCCACCTCCGACACCCTACCATCTCACCTTCTCTCCCCTGACATTGTTTGTTTATTACTTTCTAATGCTAACCTCAACTTGAAATTTTATCACATATATAAGAGTACCTCTCTATTTATGTATTTATTTACATAGAAGGTTATTGTTCTTCTCCTCCAATAGAATGTATGCCCTTTGAAAGCAGGGATTTTGGTTTTTTCAATCTTATACAACTAATATACAGTAGGGAATCAATAAATATTTGTTAAATGGTGGTTTCCCATATCCCTTTGAAGGACACGAAAGATGCAAATATAATTTTAGGGGCCCCCCCAAAATTTATTTTAACTTATTGGGATTTTCAAATGTATTAAATATTGTGTATACAATATTAATGTTATTAAATATTGTATAGATATGTATATGCATATAAATAAATTATAAAACATATATGTTAGGTGAAAAGAATGAAAAGAACAACCACATTTTTATCACTAGTTAGCTTAGGAAATAGAACATTTCAAAAACTTCAAAGCCCTTTGTGAACACCTTCCTTTATCCCACAGGAAATCACTACCATGATTTTTTGTATTTTTCATCTACTTGCTTTTCTTTACAATTTTACGTTTGCATCCCTTTAAAAATATTGTTGACTTTTCCCTATTTTTAACTATAAAAACGAACCATATGATATGTGCTTTTCAACTTGTTTCTCTGGCTCCATGTTATTTGAGAGATGAACTCATACATTGCTTTGAGCCGTGGTCCCTTCATTTTTACTTCTTCGTGGCATTTCATTATATTAAAAGCACGATATAGTCATCTAGTGTTGTGTTGCAGGATATTCAAGTTGTTTCCAATTTTTTGTTACTACACACAAGGCTGCTATGAAATTCTTGTACACATCTCCTAGTTCACATGTTCAAAAGTTGCCCTAATCTATATGCCACAGAGAGGAATTTGTGGTTCATAGAATATGTGTATATTGAATTTCATAGGATAATCCCAAATTGTCTTCCTAAGTGAGTGTATCCAGAACTATTGTTCAGTTGGTACACACCATGGTTTCACCAGTTTTTAAAATATTGAAGTAATTCCACACTTAAGAACTAGCTGCTATCCTGAGTCCCTTGAGAATCTCCTGCAGATATGGCCATACGGCAACTGAACTGTTCTGGTTTGCCTGGGACTGAGAGGGTTTCTGGGATACAAGATCTTCAGTCTTAAACCAAAAAAGTTCCTAGCAAGCTGGAACAGTTGGTCACCCTTCCCTGGTCAGCCTCCTAGATGTCAGAGGCCTTTCCACAATTCAGTAACTAAAGAGTCAATGCCTGACACAATGGTTAAATACTGACTATTGCCTATGGTTGCAGGTGTTTATATTCCCACCAATAGCTATGTGTTTCATTTCTCCCTGTATTCACCATCACCTGTTACAGTTTTAATTTTTGTTATGTAGGAGTATAAAATGTTATCTCATTATAATATTAATTTTCATTTTCCTAAAGTGACTGATCACGTTTCACAGGATAACTGGCTATTTGTGTGGCTTTATGAAAATTTTTCACCATGCCAGAGAGGGGCTGATACGACCAGGCTAGGTAAGATGGCTCCAGGCTGTTAAAAAGCTTCATTTTCCAATAGTCTTTTAAAGACCTTAGCTTCGGAAAGATTCCCTTTCCTAGATTTGCTTAGAGTGGGAGCCCTGCACCTCCAAATCTGCCATCAAATTTGTACCATGAGCATCCATCATGAGGGCAAAAAAAACAGGTAAATGGTAACCAAAAGCCCTTCTCTAATTTTTTCAGGTTGCATAGGCCACCCGCGCATCCTGTACCATGCTAAAGAGAAGAGAGCCACAAACTATGACTAATAATAAATATACAGCCAAACCAAGGTGAATAATGAATACATGGATTTCATTTGACCTAGAAACATATACCAATATGCTACTGCTTACACCTTCAGCTTGGGGGTCGTATTTATACTCTCTACACTAGACTCCTCTGACCACCAAACTGAACACAGTATAATCTGCTTTAAAAGTCTAATCCATGCAAATTTTTGTATGTCTAAAATCTGGAAGATAATTAATACAGTCTTGAAAGGTAAAGCACATGGAAAGTCTGTTGGAGACTTGAAATGAACTGCCATAGCTGGCCGTCTTGTCTTTCAAGATGTTTTCCTTATGTCTTGGGAAAAGAGTTGGGCTCAACGAAGGTAAGTGACAAAGGCTCCACGTAATTGCTGATCAGATGTGTGATCTCTTAAAACAGTGACATTTTCCTGGTTCAAAAAGCTTTTGCCCAAGTTCCCAGGCTAAGAGCAATAAAGCATGATTTTAACCCAATCACCAATATTTCCATGGCTTTTATAGTCTACCAAATTATACATTCATCATCTTTCTACAACTTTAGTGTATAATAACAAATTTTTTGCTTGCTTTCATGATGTCCTGTTTAAGAGAAAAAGAATTTCTCTAGCCATGTTTATGGTGCATTATTCATAAATACCTTGGTATGTACATAGTAAGGGTCGAAGCAGGACCAGGCAGGCGCAGAAGAAGAAGGGACCACAGCACCAGTTAGAATAAGCTTACTCTTGCATCACATAATTCAAGAAGTTTGGGGGAGAACCATCCAAACCCAAAATATCTCCTAACTCCTTGTTTCAATGCCTGGAATTCCACCATTAGACTCTAATTATTAGGCCTCAAAATTTTTCAACAAGAGCACCCTACATATTTCTTTTTTAAAAGCAACTATTTTCAGAACATGTGACTCAAAAATAACATAGTGGATGAGAAGGGAATGTGGAGAAGCTGCATCAGCTAACATAGGAGTAAGTTCCTATAATTCTTATGTGTGCCTTACACTCCTACTCAATTGACTGAAGAAGGATGAAGGAATAAAAGGCAAGACTTGCCTTCTTTATAGCCCACCCTGAGCAATACTGCAATGAGCAATTTCCCCACCAGCCCTTTGTCACTTGTCATAGCCAAGCGATGGTCTATTCTCCACTACCGTAACCCGATGGAGCCCAAAGAGCCTCTGACCACTCAGTCCCCAAGCCACAAGGATGGAATGCCCGGTCTGAGAGTTCTAGGTTATAGGAAATCTTACACTGCTTATGCTGCTTCATTTACTAAATACAATAAACATTTGTTGTCTAGTATCAGTTTTTAAAATGTAAATAATATAGCAAAAGAAAATGAAATCTAAAAGACTAGTTAAGAATTCAAAAACTACTTTTGCATTAAAATATAAATTACTATTCATACTGAACATCTCATGAATTTTAATGACTAGTATGGAAATCATATATTATCCTATAGTTTTTATACGCAGTATCTTTTAATTTAAAGAGCTTAAACCAAAGTCACATACAGCAGTAGGGAAAAATAAGGATGAGTGGCAAATCTCTACAAACACGTAATCATATTAACCTATGTCTAGAAAGGAAATTCCTTTTCTCTTTACATGGGCTTCATACAAATCAGTCCCAATATTTGGAGGTAGGGCCTTTGGGAGGTAATTAGCTTTAAATGAGGTCGTGAGAGTGGTGTCCTTATGATAGAAGAGGAAACACTCTCCCTCTGTCCCCCATGTGCACGCACCAAGGAAAGGTCATGTGAGGACATAATCAGAAGATGGCCACCTGCACACCAGGAAGAGGGCTCTCACCAGACACCAAATCTGCTGGCACCTTGATCTTGGACTTCTCAGCTTCCACAACTGCGAGAAATAAAAGTGGTTTAAGCTACCCAGGCTACCATACCCTGTTACAGCAGCCTGAGCTAAGACACTGTGTTACACAAAGGTAGGAGAATTGTGAACTTATTAATATCTATGGTTATAGACACAGAGAGATATACATACAGATATAGGAAAATAAAAGTCCTTTTATGAAGGGAAGAGATAAATAAAGCAATCTGTATTTTTAAAAACTGAAAGAATCAATAAAATAACAAACATAGGATGAACACTGAGGAAAAAATAAAGGATTTGGCATAAATCTAATTAGTCGTATCAGCAGAGAGAGGTTCAGGCTGGTTTTGGTAAACACAGGATGGTTTTTGAGTGGAAAGTAAATAAGTGCACTGAGGTACCGTACTAATCACATTTGTTCTAACATTGACCTTATAATAATTAAAAATTGATGCTTGCAACATAATACAGCTGTGCAATCATATTTAAACTTAATCATTTCGTAGACAGAGGAAAGTTGTACAAAAAGGTCAAAAACACTTCAATTTCATGACAGTAAATTTACTCTTTATTCCCAAAGTGAAAATGTCTAATTTCTAAAAGAGCAAACCAATAATTACTTATTATAAAGCTATTTTAGTCAATACTTAATTTCTCTATATTGATTAGTGTTTAGACATTTAAAATGTACCCTACAGCAAGAATATGTGTTTACAATACTATTCTCCCTACTGATGTCTGTAAGTATTATAGGTATCGATTTAAGGCATGTCTCAAAAATGCCAAACTTAATAGTAATCATATAAGAAAGAGTTTACTCTTTTAAAGCTGAAATTTAATTTTTAAATATTTGAATACTTAGTATCCTTAAAGGTCTCTGTATCATGATGGCTATTTCTGCCATTATATACTTTAATCATGGGTGCCCGATTAAACTGTGCAGTATCAATTCCCCTCTCTCCCAAAAGTAATAGAGAAAGAAAATATAAAAATAATTAACTCTACCACTCACAACTGGAACAAAATATTTTCTGTTTATTTTATGTACTTCTGATTGTAAAATAAAGACTGGGATATTATTTCCCCTTAACTTGCATTCTGTGTAACTTCGAGCTCCTTGCAATAAAACGAAATGATGCTTCATCAGGATGTTACTGGGAGTACCAAGGCAATTTACAAACTTTCTATCATTAAGTCTGAGAACATCACCGTGAGGCAGGTATTAATATAACACTTCTCTCTTGAGGAGTTCGATGCACTTTACATAACTTTACTTTATTAACTCTTCCTTGCACTAGGCAAAAAGGCTAAGATGTCTAACCATGTACCTCACTCACAATGCCTGCATAAAAAGAGGAGAGAATCTATACAGCCACATGTTTCAAATTTGCTTTTACTTCTAATCTGAAATTATGACTAAAAACAAGGCCAATTGGGTCACTCAATATATTTGGTTTTGTTAACATTGATTTTGTCAACAGGTTTCAGTTTCACAAATCTGAAGTCAGAACTAAACACTTAAAAGAGTATTAATCCCATTAATTCTTAAGCAATAATTTTTTCTGGGGATGGAAGAAATTTAAGAGTAACAATCAACTTTTCCCTTTATTATAATACACTAAAAATTGCAAAAGCAGATTATGATCCTGGGGACCAAGCATCACAACATCTTTAAGTACATCTGTGTATTTTTTAGGAAAAGTGCAACTATGCACATATGGAGGCAGCCAGAAGATAGATATAAAGTGAAGGACTTAGAAATACCAATAATAGCTAATAGTGCTTACCAAGTGTCAGTCACTATTTTAAGGAATCTACATGTATGAACTCATTTAATCCTCACAATAAATCTATGAGGCGGGTAATATTATTATCATCATTTTACAGATGAGCAAACAGCCTCAGAAGGTCACAAAGCTACGAAGTGGCAGAGCTGGGATACAATCCAGGAAATATGACTCCAGAGCCCAGGTTCTTAGCCAATGTTCTAGAAAGGAAGAGAAGCTGCCCCAATCCACGGTATACTCCATCAAAGAGTTCCAAGTCCATAATCTTTTTCCACTCCGATTGCAATATTTCCCACCTCACAGTCTACTTCATAATCATCAGAGAAGAACAAGTGCTCAAGTTTGTGTATCGTACTCTCAAATTAATGACACCAGAATTTAGAATACGGTCACAGGGAGGCACTATAGTACAATTAGGAATACAGACCTCATTGTCAGACAGACCTTAAAAGGAAGGATGCCCCAGACAAGTTACTTCTATCCAAGCTTCACAAAATAGAGATAATAGAACATACCTCCCGGTGATGTAGTGAGAGTTAAACAGGTTAAGATTAAGCGCTTAACGCAGAGCCTCACACATAGTAAGCCTCACACATAGTAAGCACTCACTAGATGGTTGCTATTACACTGAGTTAATATAAAATTATTTGAGCCTTTCTCAAAACTCCGATATTCAGAATTACCAGTGAATTTAGCACATCACAATACTGGTGGCAAATTGGACTGAATTGATTCTTTTATCAAATATATGTTCTAGGCATTATGCACGATCTTGTTTAATCCTCAGACCAAACCTACAACTAAAGTGTGGTTGTGCCCACTTTTAGATAGGAAAATAAGCCTAGAGATTTTACTTGTCCACTGTCCTGCTAATAGTAATTAGATGATTAATCAATTAACTAGATGCATCCCACAAAGCACAAAGATCAGCAATCAAGAGGCGAGAAAATTATTTGAAAAACTTTTCTCTAACTCTCAAAAAATTATAGAACTGCAAAGTTCCTACCCTGAAGTTCACCTTGTTTCGCTTTGTTATAATTACAGTAAAGCTGCACCCAGAGAGAATAGTTAGAAGAAAGATGATAAAGAGGAAAAATATTGCCCCAAAACACATCCCCCATGTCCAGGTGCTTGTGCTACTTCTATCAGAGTCACCAAGGAAAACAGCAGGGGCCGAGGGGAGGGGAGGAGCTTTCAGAGGGAGACAGTGCTGGAGGGGAAGCAGGCAAGCATTCTACACTAGGGCTGGGGATCCAGGGAGAGGGAGGCAAGACTACGGTACTGCAAAACCCACTTACCTCAAATTAGCCTCACCTGTACCCAAACATCCTGTACTGGTAGGCTTCTGGTCTATCCATAGAAATCTGCAGAAAAAGAGAAAGCATACCACGTTAGTCTTGCACTGACCTCCTCCCTGAATCTTGACCTACTGCTATCCCTAATCAGAAATGCCTTAGTTATGCAAAACAAAAATACCTCCCGCTGAATTAGGACACTATTTCCTCTTTCTCTGTAATGCAAATAAAAATATTTTGTCATCTGCATAACATCTGCCGTACATAGTAAGATAATTATTTATCATTCTCATTTAAGGAATATGATTCAGAACTGATTACAATCCATACTTTATTTCCACAATGACTGAAAAAAAGACTTAAGCGAAAGAAAGGAATTTCCTGTTTCACTGGCCAACATACAAGCCAACATGGAGGATGTGGCAGATAGAAACTCATCATATATGAAACGGACAGAAGCTCAATGATAAGGGTTCTGCTTACACAGGTGTGGAAAGAAGTGGAAAACAATCCTTGACCCACTTGTCAGCAAGAAATACAATTTGAAAATATATTCATATTATCCCAAAAACATATGAGATCTTGTGTTTCATTATCAATTACTAGGCAGCACCCAACCTAACCATTTCTTATATGTTTAGAATATATGACCTCTCTCAATAACTCATTCCAACTTTTAAAAATTGTCATATAAAGGTAAGCCTTTTTTATCTAACTTCAATCACTCCTATGACATGATTGAAACACCCAGAATGATGCTAAGCGCATACAAGTTCCTCCATAAACCCTTGTTGATGGGATGGTGATTTCAGTCTATTTCCCTTTTCTCTGACCATAGTGGAGACAGGAGAAATGCTTAGACAGAAACATTAGCAAGATGGTTAGAGATAAGAGGAAGTTGATGAGGGACAAACGCAGAGTAGAACTGAGGAGAAAAACAACGTGGAATGACTCACTGTCCTTAGCACAGTACGATCTATTTTAGAAGACTGCCAGCCACCAACAAAACACGAACTGTAAAAACAAAACTTGCTAAAGCATACATTCAGAAAACCTAGTGCTTCACTACTTTCTCACTCAATTTCATGCAAATAACTCCCAAATCAATCAATCTCTCTCTCTCTCTCTCTAACCCTGACCTCTCCCAGAGTTCCAGTTCTACTTCCACAACTGCATAATTGTATTGGGTGGTAAGATGGGATGTTCTTTCTCCATGATTCACTCTGTCCTTCCTCCATGGCCTTACTGCTAGTGTGAAAGGCATCTTCGGTAAGACCTAGTGAAAAGAACCAGGATGGGTTGCCATAGTGACCCATCAACATTTTAGTGTGAGAAGTAATCAGTATTAACAAGAAAAAAATGTTTACTTATCTTGCAGATTGTCCAGTCTCTTGAATCCAACAAAGTACAGAAAAGACCTGACAGTGCCGGTGCAAGAAGGAGCTAGAGATCCCTGGGGGAAAGGGTAGGCAACCCACTGGCGATCGGTTAACAGCAGGACTCTCTGGTGATGGAATGGACTTGCCTGTTATCCCCTGCAATAAAAGATCCAACAAACGGGTTAAATTTGGATACCCTGGCAGCACCTCAAAAAATTTCTAAAATTAAACTTCCTCATGAACCAGTTTCTGCTGACTTCCTTGTTTGCTAAGGGTACACTCGTTCTCTCAGGCTCCACACATGAGTCATCTTGCCTCATTCCTCACCCACCCCCATCATATCTAATTAAACACCAAATCAGGTCTGTTTTGTCTTCAGCACTTTTTTGCAGCTCTCTGCTGCTTTCTTTTCCCAGTGCTTCATCTCCAATTTGCTTTTGACCGCACCCCTGGCTCCCTGACTACAGCCCTTGACTCTTCCAAACAATCCATCTGGCAGGTAGCTTCGGTTTTGAGTTTGAGCTCTGCCTTGACTGGGTCACTATTCTTATCAGAAATATTCTGTGACTCCCCCTTGTCTGCTGTACAAAGATATTACCCCAAACTACCTTTCAGTCTTACCTTCTCCTATCTCCCTGGGCACCAGCTCTGCTGGCTATCATCCTACGTCCCACCACATTCTACTGTCTGAATTCCTGCCATTTCCTTTTCTTGTAATATAGTCTCCCCACCTCCAGCATATTCCAATGCCCTTCAAGACAGACACACGTTTTTACATCAGCTCAGATATCCTCCATTCCTTTAAGTCTCACTTCACCTTCCCACAGACCCCCCACCAGAGGTTTTTCCTCCTCTCTCTTAGAGCCTTCAGTTGCCTTCACTTTATAGCAAAACATACTGCTTTGTATCGTAGTTGTTATTTTATCCCAGGATCTTACTGTCCCCACTAGGATCTTCTTACAAGGAAGGACCATGTGCTATTTATCTTCTTATGCCCCTCAGTGGCTGGCATGGTGCACCCCACAGACTGAATGTTCAGGAACTATTTTACATGAGTAAATACAGAAACAAAATGACTGTTCCAGATACACTCTTTTCAGAATAGTGCTTTTCAAGCTTTAGAATGCCACAGAATCAGCAGTGATGCTGTTCAGGTTTTCTGATTCAAAAGATCTGGCCTGAAAACCAAGAACATGTATTTTTAAATGGTTTTTAAACTAAAACTCCATTAGTTTCCATGGAAAAAATTTTTGCCTATGCAATTTATAGTCTGAGATGTTGAATAGACCGACCCCACACTAAGCTATCATCCTTTAAAAAGAAAAACTTTAAAAACTGCACACCTCAAGCTATCACAGCAATTGATGTTCAATAATAAATCGATGTTGGGGCCGGCCCGGTGGCACAGCGGTTAAGTTCACACGTTCTGCTTCTCGTTGGCCTGGGGTTCACAGGTTTGGATCCCGGGTGCCGACATGACACCACTTGGCAAAAGCCATGCTGTGGTAGGCGTAGAGGAAGATGGGCACGGATGTTAGCTCAGGGCCAGGCATCCTCAGCAAAAAGAGGAGGATTGCCAGCAGATGTTAGCTCAGGGCTAATCTTCCTCAAAAAATAATGATAATAATAATAATAAATTGATGTTCAATTATAATAATAAACAGATATCATTTCGAGTTAAGTTTTATATGTTAAGGATCACTTACTAGGTCAAATAAATCAAGCAGGACAATATCTCAGTTGGTAGTTTCATACTAGTGAAAATAGTATGCGTTCCAAACAAAAAAATAGTTCTTGAATATTTACTATAATGCAATATCAAAAAGTGCACAAAAATAACACGTTACTTCCTCACAGAAAGAGTGTTGGTTTGCTATAGAAATTATGTTTCCCCTAAATTCAAAAAACTTGTACTTTATAAAGATTGTACAATAGTAGATAGTAGGAAGGAAATAAAACAAAATGATTTTCCCTAATTTATAATAGAATGTAGCCTTCACCTTGTCTGTTTGCACTCTGGCCTCATCTGACTTTTCTGCAGCCACTTCCCGTCTTTGTCAAGTCCACTCGCACCTTGGAACGCCCACGACACACTCAGTCTTCTTCAGCCTCCTCACTAGTTCTCAGGGAAGACACCCCCCATGCAAGGAGATTAAGTAAACAGAGAGAAAAATGGAATTTTTCCTTAAAAAAATCCATGAATTCACAGAAAACTATTTTTTCTATAGAATTTAGAGATGAACAAAGTGAATTATATCAAATTATAAATTTTAACAATTTTCATTTTATTTCAACTAATATGAGAAAAGAATATTTTATCTTGAAAGTATTAACTCTAGTTCTAGAAATATAGCCATAATAAATAATCATGGATGTAAAAAAGCTTGTGTATAAAGATTTATTCATATTATTTTTAATAGCAAAGTAACAATAAACTAAATGTCCAAAAGTAAAAGATTGGATAAACATATTATAACTTATGAGTAAATCAGGATAGTATATAATCACTAAAAGTGATGCTGTATAAATCTATTCAATAAAATAATATTAAAAAATTTAAGAAGCAGATTAAAAAATACTATATACAATACCATAACACTTACCAGACACATATAATCATGGAAAATAACTACTAGAAGGACATTCATCAAAAATTTAATCATGATTACTTCCAGCTTTGGGGATTATTACTAGGGGTTATTGTTGGGGATTGTTGTTGATTTTTTAATTTTGTTTTTAATAATTTACCTATTGTACACATTATCTATAGTAAACATAATATCTTTGTAACCAGTACAAAAAGAAGGAAAAGTCTGGATTCTAGTGACAGCTGGGTCACCTTGAACAAGTTGTGTAAGCTCACTCAGCTACAGTCAGTTACTTCATCTAATAAAGCGGGCCAGTAATTGTACCAACTTCATGGAGCTGGGTAATAATTAAAATAAATGATATAATACATGTAAAATTCTTAGCACTGGCACTTGAATAAAGAGGAGTTTGAAAAGACCAGCTAAAGGGACTGTATAGGAATTTCAAGCCTTCCCCTAGTTTTTTAATTCTTAATCATTTTAACCATCAAGCCAGTCTACCCCTGAGTTCAAACTCTCCTAAATCAAATAATTGTTTCACTCACTTGTGGGGGTTTGTTGAGCCAAAGAACATAGCTATGGCTGTGGCCCAAGTTGATATTTTCCACCAGCTGCATTACACATTGGTAGTTTCAGTAAATGGCCATGATGGCCAACAGGGGAAAGAAAAGAATTATCTTCTGCATCCACACTCCTTGGGAATTGTACGAAGGAAACAAATAATTACTAGAATTTGGCTGGCATATTGAACCTGGTGCGTTAAGAAAAGTCATGGGACTTCTAATGATAGAAAATGGTTCAGACCTCAGGTTTGCATGTCATCAAATAAAAATAAATCCTTTAAGCAAAGTACTCTAATGAAGCCATGTTTTACTTCTGGGTATACTTCAGTCATTTTAACTGGAAAAATATAGTATTATTCTGTATAATTATTATATTTTCTTTTTCTTGGATGCATGTATCACTGTTAATCAGGTGATAACCTGATTGAAAACATTCACAAATTCAGAGATACACTCATTCTTTCCTTCCTTCATTCACCCAACAAATATTTATCGATTGTTTAGTATGTGCCATTCACTACGTAGGTACTGAGGATACAAGGAAGGTCTCTTCTCATGCAGCACAGTGGGAAAAAGTTTTTCCAATAATTACACAAATAAACACATAATTATAACGTAATTGATCTTACAAAGGAGAGGCAGTACAGTACTAAGTGTAGAGTAGAAGGTGTGGAATTAGAAGCATCAAGCTTTTACGATGCTGAGAGTTCTCTACAATGATAAAGAGCTTTCTCTCATTCTCTTCCTCTCCCCTGCCTCCTCGCCTCCCTCACTTCCCCTCCTTTCTCTCTCTCCCTCACACTCTCTCTCTCTGAATGCCCATCACAGTATATCCATACCCATGTTTTAACCTAGTAAGTTGAAAATGTTAGGAGTGCACATTAGTTTCCTAGGGCTGCCATAACAAAATACCACAGACTGGGTGGTCTAAACAACAGAATTTTTTTCCCAGAGTTCCAGAGGTTGGAAGCCCAAGACGAAGGAGCCAGCAGGGTTGGTTTCCTCTGAGGCCTCTCTCCTTGGCTGGCAGATGGCCGCCCTCTTGCTGCCTCTTCACATGGTTCTCCCTCTGTGCATGTCACTGCTGGTGTTGCTTCCTCTTCTTATGAGGATGCCAGTCATGTTGGATTAGGACCCACCCTAAAGACCTCATTTTAATTTAATCACCTCTTTAAAAACCTTATCTCTGAATATAGTTATATTCTGAGGTACTGGGGATTGAGATTGCAAAATAAGAATATGGGAGGTGCACAGTGCAGGCCATAACAGGGTAGTAGGGAGCAGAGTGGCCACATTTGGTTGTGCCACTTACGGCTTGCACAACTCCAGGATGTGTGCCCACATCACAGTTATCATAAACCTGTGTATTTTCTAATTGAAAATTTTCCTGCAAGAAGCTTTTCAATTGAAACCTTCCAGGAAGGTTTACCTGTTCCAGACTTTCACAAAGGACCCTTTGGACTAGCAACGTGGCTTTGTGGTAGGAAATCCTTCCACATAGAGGGAGCCCTCTTAGAGTAACACTCCTGGCCTCTGGTTGCCCGTCCCTCCACTCACCCCTCCCTTGAAGAGTGTATTTTGAATTTGAATGAGTAGTCAGGAAGGAGCTCTATGAAGTCCTATGTCCGCACTCACATAATAGAGGCCATGTAGGGTAAGGTTAAATGTGCAGCTTCTGGAATGGACGACCTGGGATCAAACCTCAGTCCCACTACTGTGTGACCATAGGCCTTATTTAATACGTGTGTGCTTAAGATTCCTCATCTATAAAAGAAAAATGATAAATGTACCTACATTTTAGGGTCATCGTAAGAATTCAACAAGATTATACCTATTTATAAAGTGCTGTATGTAAATAAACATTCAATAAAAGGGTGCTCTTACTACTTCTGCGTAGATTTCAGGATTGCCCTCCAACTCCCTTCCTACAAGCTGAGAAGGAGCAGATGAGGACCATGCTGATAATGACTTCAATGTAGTTCCAAGAGGGCAGAAACTATGCTCTACCACACACCAAATATCCAGCAGAGCCCCTGGCATGGAGAAGATATTCTAGACTTGTTACATGAATGAGTCTCCTAAAGGAATCAAGATCAGACTACAGAATCCCAGTCTACCCTGGAAAGTGGGGGTTTCACCTCATGAGTCTATATATTCTCTAAACTGCCTAATATGGTATCTTGTTTCTAGTAGGTACCAAAATATTTATTGAGTTTCTATCAGGTTAAATAAACATAAAATATATCAGTATAATTTTTTTTACCATTGTTCCTTTTCTGGGTGATTTTTTCCTTAAGAGACAAAAGACTCCTTGATTTATGAGAAGTGTTGCATGATTAAAAATGCTTGCTGTGGAGTTCTGGAGATGGATGGTGGTGATGCTTGCACAACAATGTAAATGTACTTAATGCCACTGAACTGACCAAACTGTACCCTTAAAAAATGGTTAAAATCGTAAATTTTATGCTAGGTCGATTTTGCCACAAGTTTTTAAAAATATATACACTACACATCAATAGTGAGAAGGGAAGTTGTGCTACTGAAACACAAGGTTGCTTTGAGAATCGAGTAAGATACCAGTGTGCCCAGCATATGGCAGAAGCTCAATAATAGTTACCTTTTCCAGTAGTTCTAGATCACAAGTGCCCCTGATGGTGACAAATCACCCAGAATGCCCCCTGAAGTTCCTACTGCCAGATTAAAAGGTTCCTCTAAGGGGATTGCAGATGGTGGAGATAAGTGCTCTGGAAGAAACCTTACAGCTTGGTCTCTCCCACAATCTATTCCAATATCATAAATTACAAATTATCAAAGGAAATGCTTGAGACTATTAAAAGAAGACATGCCATTAACTATCCATTTTGGATAGGCATCTGTAACATTTGTTTCAAAATAACATAGATTTTTTTCAATTACAGCTCTAGTGAATTTATGTGCCTCATTATAAAGTAATTCTGTCAGAGCAGAGGGATTAGAAAGGAGAGTCATTAACTCTTTCTTCAGAGGAAAATCACAATAACCTACAAAGAAAGAATGAAAGATATAAATAAGAATTTCATATTTAATATACAGCCAATAGTTTATTTTAAAAGATATACTCCTATTCACCTACTAGTCAGTCTCTTGGAATTTGACTATTTTTTGGAAAAAATCAACATACTTGATGGTCTGAGTTTAAATAAATCATGACATGATCCTGAGAACTTGGCAAGAACATCAATGATTTTACATCTGGCATCACACACCAGCTGCATGTTGAGGGAATGAAAAGCTTTTCTATTTCTCTACCTTGCTTCATTAGGGAATATGTGGTGATGCATGCATTACCGCGTGTGTGCAGGCTCAGCTCCCCATATGGAGAAGCAACTAGCAAGTCACAAAACCCATGCATCACTTGCTATGATGCTGAACTTTCAAAAATAATAGATCATATTTTTACTGAAATATTTTTATCTATAAATGAACATATGTTTTTTATCAATAGAGCTATATACTTAATGTATATTGATAGAACCTGTTGCAAAAGTCTCTAATGGAGAAATAACTTTAGCTGTTACAGTTGAACATATGTACAGTATGGTACCCATCTTCAAATCATCATACAGTAAAAAACAATAATTTCCTTGCCAAATCTATGTCCAACACATTTTCTACTTAGTTCTTGACAACTATACTACTTACTGGAAAAATATCTGCACTGTGAGCATTACGGTTATCTAATTAAAGAAATCTTTACAGTGTCCTCAATCTCATCTGTTATTTGCCTTATATTTGTATATTCTAAGTATAACAAACACCTCTTTTTATTAGTTATCTATTGCTGTGTAACAAATCACCCCCAAAATTTAATGGCGTAAAAGATAACCATTTATTATTTTGAGGATTCTGTCGGTCAGGAAATCAGAAGTGGCTTGGCTGGGCAGTTATGGCTCAGGATCTCTCACAAGGCCACAGTTTTAGAGGCTAGAGGTGCAGTCATATTAAGGTTGGGACTATGGCTAGAGGATTCACTTCCAAGATGGCTCACTTATGTGACTGGTAAGTTGTTGCTGACTCTTTTAGCAAGATGTATCAGTCCCATTAACGTGCAACTCTTTAGAAAGCTCCTTGGGCATCCTCATGACATGACAGCTGAATTCCTCCAGAGTGACTGATCCAAGAGAGCGAGGCAGAAGAGACACTGCCTTTGATCATCTAGTTTTGGTAGCCACATGCCATCACTTCTGCCATATTCTATTGGTCACACAACCCAAACCTGGCACAATGTGGGAGGGGAGTACACAAGGGTTGAATATCAGAAGTGAGGATCCTTGAGGGCCCTCTTGAAGGCTGACTACCAACCACACTCTTAAATAAATTTGATTTTCAAATTTATAAGCTTCCATTGTACATACACTTTTATTTAGTTGAAATCTGATTTTGCACATGTTCACTTTTCTGTCTTGGCTGAGCTTTAAAATAGCAGCATAAAAGTAAAAATAGAGGTTCTTAACCATAATAATTTAATCAATCTAAAAATTACAAGCATATCCACATTTAACTAAAGAAAAAACTGCATCTGTTCTAACAGCAAAGCTATTTGCAATCCATTGAAAGCACTTACCTAATAATGAAAACAAAAATCACTTTTCGTCATTGGTTAAAATTATGGATCAGGAAACTAATTAATTTGAGAGATTTTGCTGTTTCATTTTATTCAATATTCTGAGATAATGTCAATCATTATCTCAAACTGAAGTATAAAAGTTTCTGCATATGTCTGATCTTCTAAAAGCTTTTAATTAATGGCACATTAAGGGAAGAGAATGATCTTTATGGGTTTTTTAAGCAATGAAAAGGACATATTCATGCAGAACTTATCATTAAGCTATTTGCAGAATATCTAACTTGGTACCCCACCTTACTCTTTCAACAAATGTGTCTGAGCACCTGTTGCCTTGAGATACTCTGGGGATATAAAGAAATCTAAGCCAGGGCCTTTGCCCTCAAGGAACTTATACCTAGTTAGGTCGATAAGGCAGGTTAACATACTTTAATGCTAAACAATTAAGTTTTGTAAGAGAAGGAAAAAGTGTACTATGAGCTAATAGAGAGAGAAATAAATTCTAATTAACAAAACATTATAGAATATTGGCATTTGAGCTTACTCTTTAAAGACAAGTAGGTTTTAATAGGGGGAGATGATGAGTGTTTATTACAATGAAAGGAACAGCAAAATCAACTCAACGTGTACATGCAAAAAAATCAGAAAGTTTCTAATACACATCAAGCCCTCTCCAAGGGAGGCACATTCTCCCATCACCTCCATGTTTCAAAGTCAGAGGCAAGGGAGATTCTGCTCCTCTGATGATTCTGTTCTTCTCTTCCATCTTTCATCCAGTGCAACTTTGTCAGTACCTTCTACTGGCTTTTTGGTTCACACTTTCTGAGGCTGGTTTTCCTGAAATTCCATCAGTACTATAATTTACACAATACACTTTCAGTAAGTTTTTTTTTCCCCCTGCTTTAATTAACCAATGAGGGTTGCTGTATAGGATTTAAAATTTAAATTATTCTGATACAGCTATTGTATCAGATTATATTTTCCAACATGCCACAAAAATAGCCTGGGCTGAGGTCCTGGCCCCACAACCATGACTGTCACCACAAGACTGATCTCACGTGAGAACCGTGCTGCCGAGCCCAGTCCACCCAGAACCCCAAGAGGTAATAATGAGCACCCCGTGGCTGTTTTAAGCCTTTACGCCTTGGAGTGATTTGTTTCATAACAGTAGATAATTAAGAAAGATTCTGGCACCTGGAAGTGGGGCATGGCTGTACCAAAATCCGAAGACATGTAGCATTGTCTTTGGGACCTGGTTGTGAGCAGAAGGTGGGAGAAGTTTGAGGAGACTGTTAGTGGAAACCTAAAGAACCTCCATGAAAGTGTTAGTCGAAGCCTAGAGGACCTCAAGGAGGCTGTCAACGAGGGCTCATGCAAAGTAAGGGAAATGTCACTGGAAGGAGGAGGAGAGGGTACATTTGTTATGCAGAGGCGTAAAAAATGGGCAATGTACCTTATGAACTCCAAGATCTAGCTAAGGAGCTTTTTAGGCAGAATTTTGAAATTGCCACCCGGCTTCTTCTCACAGCCTAGGATAAAATGCAAAAGGAAAGAGATAGCTAAAGAATGAACTGTTAAATATAGAGGAGCCAAGACTTGCTGGGTTTGAAAATAAAACCATTTCTTATTCCCAGCCTCTCTAGACAGCAAATGATTCTAAAATTAAAAGTAGCTTCTGGGCAGAGACGAAATCCAGAGCACTATCAGGAAAACAGGGTCTAAAAATGAAACTGAGGGCATGTCTGCAAAACTGTTTGTTAAGATTTAGAAAGATCTAACGTGTACCTCACAGAATCTTTCAATCAGACCAAAAGCTCTTTAAGGATCTTGAGAGCATGGCTTGCAGATCCTCTCAGTTAAATAATTGGCAGCAGCATCACAGGAAGCTAAGGTAGAGAAGGGCTTAGCTTGAAGAAATAGGAGGGTGTGTCTCAAGGATTATAAAGTGATACACTTAAAAACACACCATGTTTTTAAGATAATTATTCTGGTGGAACCACTGCCAGCTTGGGCTAAACAGAACAGATAAATACTAAATACTAAATTCTAAAAAAGGACTTTGAACCTCTACCCTTTTTACAGTCAGGACACATGCTAAGAAGGCTATTCAATTGCAAACTCAGCTTTTCTTAGTAAGAAACAGAAAATGGGGGCCGGCCCACTGGCTGAGAGGTTAAGTTCATGCACTCTGCTTTGGAGGCCAAGGGTATTGCTGGTTCGAATCCTAGGCAGGGACATGGCGCTGCTCGTCAGGCCACGTTGAGGCGGCGTCCCACATGCCACAACTATAAGGACCCACAACTAAAAATATATATATCTATGTACTGGGGGGATTTGGGGAGAAAAAGCAAGGAAAAAAACAAAAACAAGGATGTCTCTGAGGGCAGATCCAAGATCCAAGAGGGTAGAGCCAAGAGTAGTGAGGAGCACCTCCCAGCAGGCAGACTGAGCCCTGATGCAGGCTCTGGAAGCATGCTGTAAACCAGTGACTGCTCGTCCTGGTTCCACCCTGGAGAACTTTCCCAGAGCTCTATGTCGAGGTGTGGGAGGAAGACAGTCTGTCTCTTTAGTTCACAGGCCTTTAAATGTACCCAAGGAATATGCACTCAAGGAACCACATTCAAGAAGCCTCGCCTGCACCTGGGCCTGATTTCAATGACAAGACCTAGGTTTTTGAGCAAATGCCTTAATAGAATGAGACTCGGTGGAAGGGGACAGAATAATTGCATTTTGTACATGCAAGGAATTTAAATTGTTATGACCAAAGGGTGGACTGTGACTGATAGTACTCTCCAACATGACCACAAGACCTCCCATTCCAGATGCTCTTCTTGCAATATGACCTTGAGAGGTCACTCCTCCCACTGAGAGGGTATATGGTCCCTCCTCCTGGAATCTGGGCAGGTCTATGATTATGGCAGCAGTGATGTGACTTCAGAGGATAGGTCATAAAAGGCAATACAGTTTCCACCTGGGCCCACAGCACATTTCCTCTTGGAACCAGTCACCATGTCATGAGGAAGTGGAAAGACCTCATTGAGAACCACAGGAAGGGGTTATGGTCAATAGCCCCAGCTGAGGTTGCAGCCAAGAGCCAGCATCAACCTCCAGACGTGTAATGGAGTGAGCCTTGAGATGATCCGGCCCCAGCCACTATCTGACCACCACTCAATGGAGGTCCCAAGAAGGAACCACCTAGCTGAGCCTAATTAACTCCCAGAATCATGAGAGAAAAAAATAATATTATCCCTGTTGTTTTAGGCCACTAAGTCTTAGAACAGTTTGTTAACACAACAATAGATAACTAGAACAGTTACTTATTCAAGTCATTATTTTTTTAATCCTAAAAATGCCAAGAGGATTAAGTTAATACTAAAAAACTAGATTGTTTTTTCTATAAGCACGTTTTTCAGGTAACGTCTTTCTTTTATATAAAAGTTTGTTTTTAAGGTGATGTCTTTCTTCTTTTATATGAAAGTTTGTGAAATCTATTGTCGTGAATGGATGTTGTTCTTTGTACACTTTATCCTCCAGTTCAGGTTGGTCCATGAGCAGATCCCACGAGGCTGCCCACCATGTTGAGACAGTCTAGCTACAGAATAAACTGCTATGAGTTAGGTATAAGTTAAGCTCCTATAACAAAGAGGCTCCAAAATACAGTTTGAGAAACAAGATTATTTCACTCGCTTATAACAGAAGTGAGCATTTCAGCGCTGGTAAAGTGGCTCCACTCTACAAGGTCATCCAGGACAGTCTTTTCATGCTATTCCTCTATCACCTCCCAGGGTTATCTTCATCTGCAGTGTCAACACTGCTAACACCATATTCACATTGCCACTTGCAGGAACGGGGAAAGAGAGCAGAGTGGATGGTAAGAAACTTCCTTATTAAAATAGATTCCAAAATTACCACCCATTACTTCTGCTCTCTTCCCATTGGCCAAAACTCAGAGCCACCCCTAGCTACAAGGAAGACTAGGAAATGTAGACTCTAGTTGAGCAGATACATACTCAGTTTGGGCACACAGACACTAAGATGGTCCCATGATCCCTTTTCCCTGGTATTCACACCCTTGTATAATCCTCTCCCCTTGAGTGTGGGCAGGACCTGTGACTTGCTTCTAACCAATAGAATATGGTAACGATAATAGATGCATGTGATTACATGTATGTGATTACATTACTTAAGACTGTAATCTCCATCTTGCTAGGAGACTCTGTCCTTTGCCAGCTTCAAAGAAGCAAGCTGCCATGTTGTGAGCTGCCATATAGAGAGGGCCACACAACAAGCAAGTGAGGGTGGTCTCTTCCAACAGCCAGCAAGGAACTGAATGCTGCCACCACCAGAAAATCTGATACGTCAGAAAAAAGAGAGTTGTTCCATCCTTCAGCAAGAGAGCAACAACATTGGTACCAGAAGGCAAACTTAAGGCATTTAGTGAGAGAGAACAGTCACAGGGAACCAGCCACTCAACCCACCTGCTCAGCTCAAGTCATGGAGGTCAAATTACAATTAGCAGGTGAGCATGCAATCAATGTAAAGGAGGTAGAGTATGATTCAGATTCTAAACAGCACCAGAGTAACTTAGTGTGACGTGACATTGCATAGACCTGCAAATCCTGCTCCCCAGAGCAACGACTGAACGAGCAATGTTAATCTTCTCCCCAGTGACTCTCTTGTTTCCAGGATAAGTTAATCGACCCTTCTGATTGACACATTCTTCTCTGGATATTCTTGCGATCCAAATGTGCCAGGCAAGGCCACCATGGACAGTTACACAGATAGTAGGGATACACCGTGTACAGTGACCACATATAACCCAACATCAACATTCACCTGGATTTCATATCTGTGTATATTTATTATGACATTTATCTGACCAGGTGGAAGTCACGTGCTTTGAGGAAGGGGTACCATTTATAGTAAATCACATAAATTTCTGTATGTACTACTGGCAGCCAGAGCTCTTTCTTCCTGTCCCTTAGGGAGAGACCAAATCCCCCATTACCTTATGGGAAGAATCTTGGGGAGCAGCTGGATTGCCTTACACTTGGAAGTTCTCTACCAGTCTGTACTCCACTCCACCCAGTGTTCTATAGACAGAGTGCCTGTGTCCATTCAGCCTTGTGTCCTCCTTAAGTTCTACCATGCTTGTCTCTTCCAGACCAGACCTGTATGAAATCTGTGAATGGTTGGATAGTTTGAGCAGTTGTTTGGTGAGAATGTCTTCCAAAACGCATACAGAATTTGCTAAATAGACCCACTCTATCTGACACAAAGTGTACTTATAGTATCAAGGGAGAAGGGGTGAAGAAGTGCCTTTGGGGAGGCACCCCACTTAGACAGTAGCTTGCTTCCTAACTCGCAATCACCGGATGCTTCCTCATCATCAACCCTCGGGCTCAATTTAGGACCTCTCCCTGCTCCAGAATCTCAAATCCTCTCCTGAAGAATTTCCATCTCTCCCCAAATGAGATAAGTCCCATACCATTGTCCCTTCTTGTGTCTTGTGAACTTCGATGCCTCAAGTCTCAGTCTGATTTTAATGCTCATTTTTCTCTGCTTCAGTTTCTGCTTTCCCTAAAAAGGAGTGGACTTTGATCCCATGAGCACAGGAAAAGAGCAGGTGCCAAGACTCCGTATCAATCTTTCTACAAATAATAGCTGCAACACATTTCCTCCTTAATTATCTAAAGGCAAACAAACCACCCCCAACACTAAGTGTATTAGTTTCCTAGGGTTTCTGTGACAAATTACCACAAACTTGGATGGCTAAAAACAAGAGAAATTTATTGTCTCACAGTTCTGGAGGCTAAAAGTCTGAAATTAAGGCGTCAGCAGGGCCACGCTCTCTCTGAAAGTTCTAGGGGAGGATATTACGTGCCTCTTGCTAGGTTCTGGCGGTTGCAATCTTTGGCATTCCTTGGCTTGCAGATGAATCACTCCAATTTCTGCCTCCATAGTCACATAGTGTTCTCCTGTGCCTGCTTCCTACTTTCCCTCTTCTTATAAGGACAAAAGTCATTTGATTAGGGCCCACCCTAATCCAGTATGACCTCACCTTAACTTGATCGTATCTGCAAAGACTCTTACTTTCAAATAAGTTCATATTCACAGATACTGGGGGTAAGGACTTGAACAGCTTTTTGGGGACACAATTCAACCCGTTACAACATCAGGTTAATTTGCTTCCATAGACAATATAATCTACTTTACCTGAGGAGAGTATATTCCTGCTATCAATATGGCTTGGACCTAACACTGAACAAAATAACAACCCTGATTGATGGTACTAAAAAATGTACCCCTTATATAGAACTTGAACTATTTTTTATTTGTTTGTTTCTAACTTTCTAGTTCTCTGAAGCTTCTATTTGCAACCCCTTGAATAGAGTCCAGTTGTGTGGGCCCGGAACCACTGACATTTTTAAGGTGGCTAGGTACATATCTGAAATGTCCTCTATTGCATTGTCCTTTAAATTTAACTCTCAGAGAATAAAATTTCAAACTTCTCAAAGGAAGTTATCTTGTAATAACTGCCACACACTGACCACATGCTCTTTGTGTTGTTTTCTAGAATAATATATAATGGTTCAGTGGGTAGAAGTTTACAGAGATGCAGATTTTACTAAATTATGGAACAAATTTCTGACCATTAAAGTAATCTGAAAGTGAAAAGGGGACCAGTCTAAAGCAGTAAGTAGTCTGCCCTACAGGTGTTTATTCAGAGGATAAATAGTGCTGTATCAAAGACCAGAGATTAGAGGGTGCACAGAGACTAGCACATGCTAAGCTCAATAAATAACAGCTGAAGCAATGCCAGAGAGAGGTTCCTCTAAGGTCTCATTCAGAGATTCTGTAGTTTTACCAGAGGTCCATTTAGAAGAGAATCGCTTAGTATCCCTAACATTTTAGGAACTTACTATTTTTAATAATATTATTACTACCAACAGTAATAGCTGCCAACCATTGAAAATTCCTATTTCTTTTTTTCTTTTTCTTTTTGCTGAGGAAGAGTCACCCTGAGCTAACATCTGTTGCCAATCTTCTTCTATTTTGTATGTGGGTCACCACCACAGCATGGCTTCCAATGAGTGGTGTAGGTCCACACCTGGGAACCGAACCTGGGCCCCCAAAGTGGAGCATGCCAAACTCAACTACTAGGCCACAGGGCCGGCCCCAAAAACTTCTATTTCTAAGGCTTTATGCTATGTGCCTTTCTGTTGTCTCATGTAAATATGAGGTAAGCATTAGCATTCCCACTTTACAGGTGAGGAAACTGAGGCTCACCCAGTTTACCCAACATATGTAAGATCACACAGATAATAAGAGACAAAATCAGGATTCAATTCAAATCTGCCTGGCTCTAAAGTCACTCTTTATCACCCATTATACCATTTCCAAAAACAAAATGGCTGATTACCTTTCAGAGAGAAAATACCAGATAGACAATAATTTTCAAGTAAGGCAGAGACAAAGATATCTTCGAAGATATATATTTCTATCTTCCACTTGAATCAAGGAGGTACTATTGCTCTCCCTTGGTCAGGTCCCATGAAGGAAAGAGACCACATGGCTGGATCAGAAGGGAATTTTCCCTGGCTAAGTTCCATCTCTGGGAGTAAGAGCCAAGAGAACACCCCACTGAGGCTTCCAGCTACCATTTTAAAGGGAATTTGGAACCATGGACCAGAGATGACTATTAGGAGAATTTGCAAACTTTGAAACTTTCTTAAGTGTATTTATTTTGTTATACACTTTTTTCCAAAATAATTAGTTGAAAACCCAAAAAGAGAAAAGAACCTGGATGCTTGTCTTCAGCTACAGTAAAGAAAAGGGGAGTTATTCTTTTTAAGAACCAGGCCATGTGAGGAGAGTGAGCAAGAACTTCAATGGCAGTTTGCAGTGGAAGCACCTAAAAGAGCACCTAAGTGGTCAACCCCTGTAAGAAAAAAAGGAAGGAGACCCTGGTGCCTGGGAGCTGGCTGGGGCCTACCTCAGGGTGCAGTAGGACACTTCACTGTCTCCACTGGGACACAGAGACGACAGACCATAGGACAGGCACTAAGTGTCGCACTATACAAGTCGTTCTCAAAACGTGGTTCCCAGGCCAGCACATCATCTTCATCTGGGAACTCATTCAATATGCAAATACTGCAGCCCCATTCCTGACCTAGTGAATCAAAAACTCTGGGGATGAAGGCCAGCAATCTGTATTTTAACAAGCCTCCAGGTGATTCCAGTAGATGCTAAAGTTTGCAAACCATTCCACGACGGACGAGGATTTGGCTCACTATAGCATTTCACCTCAGGAGGTACTGTTCCCCGGATGCAAGGTGAAAACAAACACAAGTTGATTAGAAAGTAACCGTGCCGGGAAAGCTAGAGAAAATAATGCATTTCCTCAATAGTCGACAACAGAAAAAATCACAAAAGAAGTGAGGCAAATAACCCATTGAATGATCATGAGTCATGACTCTCAATAGCATCTATCATCTATGTCTACTGCTTCACAATCCACGTTTGTTTGCTGACAGTTTCACTTGTTAACTAAAACCAAGAATACTCACTATAAATGATATAAAAATAGGACTTAAAATTAGTGAAACTTACCGTATCAGTCAGCAATGAATTTGGCTGAAAACAGCATATGTCTAAGACAAACACATAATATTCATTCCAGTCAGGCACTTTAAAAAAAAATTAAAAGAAAAAATCCAGACTCTGTTTATCAATGGACTACAAGGCACTGATGTCCTAAAATGAAAGGTTCATTATTCAAATATACTCATGAACTCGTTTAAAATGTGACAAATCCTACTACCCTTAAAATCCTAGTAAATGTTGTACGTCCCAATGAATTGGAAAAATGAAGAAAAAACAGTATACAAGATAATACCCAAACTCATCTGAAACCATGATGTTTTGTTTCCCAGATTTCAATACATGAATTTTTAAATTTAGATTTCTTATAACAAATAACCAGTGTCCTTCTCATTATATCACATAGAATTTATTTGCAAACTTTTTCTTTTCTTCAGAGATTGAGTACACCAAAACAGGATGAAATATTTTTTAAAAAACCCTTTTATTGAAGAAAAAGAAATGCAAGGCCTCTCACCATTAGCAGAAGAGAATCCCAGGAGACGGCATGAAGAAAGGCAGCCAAGCCATAGACACAAGCCGACTCCGGGCTACAGAACTTTATAGAAATGTCAATGATGCTGGAGTGATGCCAGAACTCCTCAATGAGAGAGACTGGGCACATGAGCCACACAGGGGTTTACACAGTGAAAGGGAAAGGGAAGCAGTCCTGGAACCCTATCTGCCATAGCTATGGGAGGTGACAGCAGATGTTTCTCATCTTCAAGTGCTTAAGATTCTTCCTTATTAAAAACAATGATAACCCAGAGAAGATACTGATGTTGGGGTGATGGGTCAAAAAAAAAACACAGAGCAGCAAATTGTTTCAATTTAGTTCAGACAGTTCTCTTTACAACCTTGCTGTATTCAGAGACACCTAATTATATCACCATATGCTTTGAAAAGAACATTTTTTCACTGCATCTCAAACAAGCATATGGTGAAACATTTTTTCAGTGTTATCTTTTAAACAAAGTGAAGAATTGTTATAGTATATAATACTTCTAATATATAAGGAGCTTGAAGACCTTTGAGATATAACATCAGAATAGATGGATTAATAATTTTTTGACATATTTTTTCATGTTTGATTAATTAATGGGTATCTTGAGACTATGTCATTTTACATCAAGATTTGAATGTACATGGGTTAATTTAGTAATGGATATCATTTTAATTGGATTCGAAATTGGGGTATATGTCTCTGAGGATCTTAACTGGTCAGGGTAGTCAAAAGTATTAATTAATGCACTTCAGAATATTAACTTATTTTCTGAATGCCTTATGGTCCTCCTGAGTTAACAGACTCACGAAAGTTTTCCTCTCAGCATGAACTCATGCCCATACATTTGGGTGTTATAAAAGATTAGTCAAATGTAAAATTATGAAAAAAAGTTAAAAAAATTTATCACAGGCCTTCTGTTACTGATTTTTTAATTAGTTTACTGAAAACACACAAGTAGTATCTAGGAATAATTCAACTGTGTGTTTCTTGGATGCCTAGGTCTACCTTCTATCAAATAGGAATGCATTGGGCAGTGTTATCAAATTAACCCATTTAAACAATGATTTTTGTGAATCTGTTTTAGAAATATGTATATCAAAATACAAGCCAAGTAGGCTGGAGGTCAGAAAATATGAGAATTAGCTGTGGCTCTTTCATTCACTATTTTTGCAACCCTGGCCAAGGTAACCTGTCTTTTTGTGCTGGGTGCCCCTATTTATGAAATGATGCTGCGTTCTAATATTGCCGTGGTCCATTGAAGTCTGGGTCTATGAAACCTGCAGAGAGAAGAGACTGTGTCTAAAACATGCAGAGAGAAGAGACTGTGTCTATTTGCTAACTTGGCTGTGCTTACTGAGATACCTATCAATGACTCAAGGACACCAAATACAAGGTATTGCACACCCTGCAGTTTACGGATGTGAGGTTTGAAGAAATGCTTTAACAATCTCAGGCACAGCAATGAGCAGAAGCCAGCCTCATAGTGCTCCAATGCAAATCAGTGGATCCCAATATATTCCCAAATACCTCCTGAGGTAAGGCAAGTGGTCCAGGAATACCTTCCAGGCAATATCCAAGGGAACTTGGGCCCATTACCTTCCCATCATGAGTCCTGCTCCATGAGAAAACAAAGCATAGTCCTCTATGAGCATTGCCCTGTGTTTTCTTTTCTTGCTTTGTGTGGATGAGTAAAGACTGCAGAGTGTTATGTGGAACCAGAGGGAGGCAAAGCCTCATGAGTACTTGATGTGGCTTACATAGTTTGGCCACCTGCCCACCTCTAATTTCACCTACATTGGCTGGCAGTGGGGCTCCCCCTTAGATGCTCCAGTTAGAATGGCCATCTTGCCTCCTACCTCTGGACCTCAGCACCTGTGGCTTTCTCTGGAAGTTTCCAGTTGCACACTCCACAGATACACACACAGTCTGGCAACTCATTCAGATTTCTATTAAAGTATCACTTTCTCAGGGAAACCTCCTATGACCCCCAGACTAGGTGGAGTTTGTTTCTGTTGAACTCTAAAGAATTGTGATCCTTTCCTTCATTTACCTCCATCTGTAATTAGGCATTCATTGACGGAATTATTTCAATAAGGTGTCTCCCCAACCCAATGGTAACATCCATAAGAGTGTGTACTTTGAGACTTTCCTCCACGAGTTCTATCACTCAAGTTCATAGTTGCAAACAACAGAAAACAATTCTGGCTGTTTACAAAGCAGTACAGATAGGAGCTAAAAGCCTATGTCTGGCACCACGCTGCCTGGGTTTGAATCTTGACTGCCGCTTATGACCTCTGCGGCCGTGGACAGCTTCCTTAATCACTCTGTGCCTCAGCTTTCTCATATGTGAATGGGGATAATAAAAGGATACACCTATTAGAACTGCAGTGAGGACTGAACGAGTTCATTCATGTAAAGCACTTACTAAGAACACAACAAAACAAATGTTAAGCCTCCAATAAATTTTAGCTAGTCTTACAGTCATGTGCCACATAACAACACTTCAGTCAACGACGGACCACATAGGCAACAGTGGTCCCAGGAGATTAGTACCATAGAGCCTAGGTGTGTAGTGGACCATACCATCTAGGTTTGTGTAAGTAGACTCTGATGTTCGCAAAACAACAAAATCACCCAGTGACGCATTTCTCAGAATATAACCCTGTATTTAAGCGAGACATGACTATATTTAATCAGAAAATAAATTTACTAATATTTTAAAGGTTATTAATATTATAATGAAATATTATTAAAAGATTATTAGATAACATTATATGAAAATTATTCTGTGAAAATATTCTGGAAAAGGGAAAATTATGGGATAGATAGATTAGGATTTGGGGGTAGATAAAGGGTGACTACAAAGGAGCAGAACCTGAGGCATGACAGAACTGTTCTATATTATGACTGTGGCAGTTGGTACATGACTCCATATATTGTCAAAATCCATAGAAGTGTCTACCACGACAAGTGAATTTATTGTATGTAAATTTAAAAAATGAAAGGTTACTTAATAGTTCATACAATCACTGTAATGTCGGAGAATTAAGGCTAGACACTGAGCAGGAATACAGACGGCCAGTCAATATCAAGGACCACAGCCCAAATCAGTTCAGTGTGGACAAGGCACCACCACTTCTGGATGCCAGAGACCACACCACCGCCATCAGCCGGGGCACAGAACATGAAAGCCACCACTGGGATTCACTGCCCCTGCTGTCCCTACTGCCCCTGGAGGCTGGATATTGACACTGCCGTGGCAACCACCTGCCAGCAGAGAGGATTTTCTGCCCCTACCTCTTGGGCCACCAGCTACCAATTTAAAGTCTAAGGTGGTTGCAGAACACGAGCCAAGCTAGATCACGCACACAAATCCTGGCTACAAGGGAGGCTGGACAAATGAGGGTCTGTTTCAGTTTTATAATTATAGGCAAATACTGCCCCCAACAACATTAATAAGATGGAGAATTACGCTGAACACAAGACTGGGTCAGATGATGGGAATTAAAAAATAAAAACCAATACAAAATAAACATATCAATGATAGTTTTCAATAAACACTTGTTAAATCAGATTTACAGAAGAGAGCTGAAATTATGCCTGTCAGAAAAGGGGTTCTTGTAACAAATTTAACAGCAGCTAATTATTCCCATGCAATTTAAATATAAACTAGCATTTAACAAGAAGTAGTATGTTACAGTGGAAAGAAAACTGACCCAGGCATCCATAGAGCTTGAATTCATGGACAATTCCCTTGACTTCCTTAAGGCTTTAGTCCCATATCTATCAAAGAAGCCCCACACAGGGTGCTGTGAGAGTAAAATGAGGGGGAAATTAGGAGAGAGTTTTCAAAACTCTAAAATCCTATATAAATATAAGTTACAGCATATTATGAGACCTCTAAATGATTTCAATCTCTATGTGCTGAAATGGTAAGACCTCCAAGATATGTTTGCTAGAGAAGAAACTGCTATCCTGCAGCCTCACATTTCCACGTCAGCCCACGGGAGAGTGGATATTTCCACCTACGTTGTCAGACCATCTCCACCCACTTTCTAGCTACTCTTCTGCGTCCTATGAGACGAGGAATTCTAGTGTCATTAGCCGCATTCTCAGATCACATTTTACTAGTAGCAGGACTACTATTCCTTAAAGGCAAGAACAGGTTCCACCGATTCTCTATTGCTTCCTGGTCCTAACTCGTCGATTCACAGAGCAGAGCCTGGCCTCAGAGGCAGGCCACCCATGCTCATCCACAGGCTGATTAGGTAACTGGCTTCGACAGGAAGCAGGGAGCAAAAGCCCTGCTTAGATTTCTAGGCCTCCTTCTCTAGGACCACTGACACTTCATAAGGAAAACCTGCCTTTTAAAGATATAAGGCATTTGCTCAGCTATTCTATTTTAGAAGTCATTACTTGTACTTTGCCCCCGACAAATCTGTTTCCTAGTCAAGAGACCTGGAGAAAAGGTGGGTAAGTGGTCAGATTTAGTATTAAAATTCTACCCAAAACAGCAAATACTTTTTAGTGGAAGAAAAAAAAACCCTTAGAACAATACCTACATTATAATGCTGTTTCTGTCAAAATAAAATGTCCCCAAATTCTGTGTATATTCTTATATGATTATGAAAATAATTTTTGAAAAGGTCAGCAACGAGGCAAACCAAACCCTGACCATGCCTGCTGTGTGGGAGGAGAATGGGGTGGCGGGAGTTAGAGGGGGAAATGTGAAGAGAGAGATTGACTTTTTTCCTCTCTGTAGTTCTGCATATTGTTTGAATTTTCACAATGAGTAGGTATTCATATATTATGTGTGTGTGTTTTTAAAAATAAGGTTTACTATTTTCTAATACACAGAAAAATAACTTGCTGAATATCAGAAATCTAAGGAACAACAAACTTCATACACAAAAGATTTCCTTAAGCAAATGTATGGCCTTAGCTAAAACAAAACCTCCCCTTTCTCCCTAAAAATCTACAAGAACTATAAGAATGTGAAAAAAAAGTCATTAAAAGAAGATAATAAAAGGTATAACGCAAAATAATTCCTATTTTAAGATTTACTCTTGGTTTGCTTGACCTGCTGGGCCTTGCCTAGAAGTAGACTATTAAACAATAGCTATTTTGAGGGATGAATAAAGGATTCTCTGAGAACAAGAGGACCAGCTTGCCAAAGTAGGAACTGATATTTGTCTTCTGAAGTCAGGTGGTATTATTACCAAGTGCTACATATTATACGTATACACCTAGACATAGAACACATATACACATATGTGTATCAACACAATTCATGCAAAATATATATTACTGAGCTTCCTAAAAGCAAGAGCCATGATTTAGCCATATTTGTGTCAGAGTACCCAATTCAATAACCTGACACCTTGTCATCAACACAAATGTTCTGAACTACGTAACAATATTTTAGCTACTGCTGATGGAAAACTATACTGGCCACTTAAATACATATCATTTAACCCACAACTTACTAGGTAGATATTATGGCCTGAACTGTGTTCCCCCAAAAGTCATATATTGAAGTCTTAACCCCGCACACCTCAGAATGTGACTCTATTTGGAGACAGGGTCTTTAAAGTAGTAATTAAGGTAAAAATGAGATCATGTGGGTGGACCATAATCCAGTATGACTTGTGTCCTTGTAAGAAGGACACAGGTACACACAGAAGCAACACCGTGTGAAGACAGTAGAGGACAACAGCTATCTATAAGCCAAGGAGAGAGGGTTTACTTGGAATTCCAAATTCCAGAATTGTGAGGAAGATATATTTCTGTTGTTCAACCCACCCAGTCTGTGGCACTCAGTTATGGCAGTGGTACTTTGTTATGGTACTTAGCAAACTCATACAGTAGGTAAATTATTCTACCCTATGACCCGATTCTTTTGAGATTTACTCAAGTCCTCATAGTGTGCCCCAATGGATTTGTAATAGAAACAGAATGGAAGAAGAAAGTACCCTGTTCTTTCTAAGGGCTTCTATTCCCATGGAGTCCTGACGGGTCTGCCAAACAGAGGGTGATCACATGATCAAGACTATGACATCCTAAGATTCCTTCCCACTACAACTGGCCCAGGGGAGACTTCTGGCTCAAGCTGTCAATCAGCCTCTCCTAGGATCTGAAACCTGAGTAAGTCACCCAGGGTAGAAGGAATTTGGAGTCAAGGCATTTCAAGTCTAGTGCCCTAAAGAGATTCTCCATGAGTTCTCATCATAGAGATCCCTGCAGCCAACCTGGTTGTTGACTTTCCCAAGGCCTTGAATTTTCAACTCTTCCTCTGCTTCTCGACCAACTCATTTTTTGGCCTAAGCTCACTAGAGACAGTCTTTGTTCCTTGAAGCCAAAAACATCTCAGTGATACAAATATTTTTGTACAACCAAGTCCCTCACATGATAGTCTCTTAATAAGCAAGCTAACTGTATATTCTTTGGCCCCTTAAGGAAAAAAGTCTGAAAATGCCTTGCAAAATAAAACTCCCCATCATACCCATCCAAAGTAGGTGGTGATAATGCCATTTCACAGATGAAAAAGGTCAAAGAACAGACGCTAACACATAAACAGACTTTTGCAACACGTCAAACAGAACTTACTAAGAAAATTAGGGGCAAGAGAAAACAGTACATGGAAAATCCAAATTGCAGAAGTGTAGAATTTGCTCAGTAAGCAGGCTGGAGTCGCACCTGCAGCGCACTGTGCCTCACAGCTAACCAGGAGCTGAGAGTGACTGAGGGCAGGAGTTTTGCAACAATACCTACTGAACTCTCACACCCCAAAACCAGATGGTTTCCACAGAGAGACTCTATCTCATTACCCAGGTGACTCAGTATCATGATTTGGTAAAGAATTTTAAAATCACTTTCCATGGTAGTGTTTCCTGATATCCTTACACGAGTAATATTCGAAGAAGTTCTATTTGCCAAAACAGTGATTTCCCAAAACGGAAATTCCTTATTCTGCATTTATTATTTATATCCCTCACACTTTGTGAGCAAAAAATTTATAAAAAATATATTCTCCCAATCCCATCATTCACAATTTAAAGATTGCCTAGAGCCAGATAATACAATTAAATCTCTGAATTAACATAACCTTTTTCTGCTTAAATTTTAAAACATCAATACAGCTTTCATTTACTTTTCCATCCTCCTTCAATATTAGAAATTAAATTTCATTAACTTTTTTCTAACACCTGGGAGATTTTTCCTTGAGGTTTCTGCTTTTCTTTACCTATCAAAGAACTGCTACAATAGTTTTCAAAAGTTTTATAAGCCACAATCTAAATTGATTTGATCATTCATGAAACTTGTATCATTTACACTGCCAGCCAGCTACCTTACTTGGTAAGTATTAGAAATTACCTTTTACATTTCAGTGAGGTAAATCACCTCCTGAGATAGGTTAACTAATGGGATCAGCAGGTAAGCCTTATTATCCTGTCTTATACCTAGGGAAGTTTGCAGGTGTGTCACCAACTAGTTGCCCCAAGGAATTCAAAGGTGGGTTTAGAAGCATTTAAGTGTTGCTCCAAATTGAGTTTTCCTTTTGTTATGTTAATAGATGTAATCAACAACCACCCTGAACCAGACCAGGCCTCACCACAAGAGCTATGCCTATGACTTTTGTCTTATTTTTAATGCTAAGATCTCTCCAGGAGGAGCTTAGGCCTTACTACCTAACCTGCAGTGTAGATGGAAGCATGTTTTCCAGCTGAGCCTGAGCAAGCCAATACCCACCTCTCCCTTTTGAATATTCATTCCCCGTTCGAAATAAATGTGCCTGCTTCTGTTTGTTAGAGGACGCCATGACTTTGGGAATGATTCCACGTGGTCTCCTATTTGCGGCATTTATACTTTACTTTGTGAGACTACTTCTGGTAGAGAGTTTGATTTACCTCACTAGGAGGGAAGCCACTTTGGTTTCGGTAACAAATGTCCCCATCACCAGCCGAAGAGCTAATACTTATTTCACCCAACTACAAATCTATAAATCAAAATCTCCCTCCCTCCATTTCTGAATGTTTCCGTTTCAATATTCTGGATCAATCAATTCCAGCTCAA
This sequence comes from Equus asinus, assembly GCF_041296235.1. Lineage (NCBI taxonomy): Eukaryota > Metazoa > Chordata > Mammalia > Perissodactyla > Equidae > Equus > Equus asinus. Next base: position 79,614,639 of record NC_091798.1, read on the forward strand.
CAAATTAGCTCCTAGAGACAAACACAGGAAGAGAAAATGGTTATGACTTAATGAGGTGCCAGAAGTCTCCAGGGCGCTGTCTTCCACTATGTAACAGTTCACATTGGCCCCAAATTCCCACCGGAATAACCAGAGGAGACGTTGAAGGCCTGGTCTCCTCAGATCGACTGTTAAAATACATACAGCTGCCGTGGTAAGTTGGCACAGGAATAACCACTAACATGGCAGGGGATCGTGTGCTAGCGATGAGAAACCCGAGCAGTAAGCAGCACAGACTCTGACATTTGCTCTGACGTGACCCAGTCATCGGTAGAATCACGGATTTAAAGACACGAGTGAAGGAATGAGATGGTATAAGAAGGTAGAGGATCTGAAAGGAGATAAGGGAAAGTCTGAGCAGTAAGGTGAATGGCTTGGATGGGAATGGCAGGGGCAGATCCACGTTTGTGTGCTATGAGAAATTCCAGAAAAAATTGGCACAAAAGGGAATATTTATTTAGAATGAAAAAATAAAAAAATTAATTACTCATTTTGAAAATCCGACATATCTGACAGACTTTGTACGACTGTTTTCTACATTTTTTATCTGCATAAACTTTGACCACCTCTTCAAATGACAATGAGGTCATATTTTCTATAAAGAGAACAGAAAAGTAATTCAATCTTTCTTCTAGCATGGTTGGCCAATTTGGTTTTTTTTACTGACAGATTCTAAACGTTTCTTTTAATTCACAACACCTGATATGTAATGTCAAGTAAATCTTTAGGATTTTCTTTCAAATTCGATAAAGCTTATTAAGTTTCTTTCACACATGACTAATTTCTGGTTCTATACATTTCAAACCTTGTTTCTCTTCCCTTGCTTACCTACTTTCGGTGCCAAGAACACATTCACATCGCAATCTGCTCCCTGGTCTTGCACCTTCAGATCCCGCTGCCACTGTAGGAAGCAGTTCCTACACAGGGACAGTGGCTTTGGTTGTGAAACCACATACTGAAGGTGGAACACACATCAGCAGCCTTTTTCTTTTTATAACACTTCCTGTAACCAAGTCAAGAGATAAAGAAGCATTTAGAGTATCAGGCAAATCGACAGCCACTTTTAATTGTATGTTAAATGGAGTAAATCACATGAATTTGCCGATAATTTCCTCCTCACCAGAGCAATTGCTTCTTGTGATTTGGCTTTCCTCCAGGCCTTTTGAGATAGCAGTGCTGACCAAATTATCTTGTTATTCAGAAAACTCAATGAAACATTAGATCATATTTATTTTCAATAATTAAATTCATACCCAGCTGCTGAACAAGAAAAGCATTCCTTTGAACGCAAACCAAAACCAGTTTTAAAAAGACATTGCTCACAAAGAGTGCATGTAATGAACCAGAATATCCTATATTTAAAGCTACACTAGCAATGTAGGCAACTATGGAGGCGTTAATTTGCAGGCGGTAGGGGGAAATCCTACCATTCATGTTATTTCATTCTTTTAAAATGCAATGTTCTTACCATAAACTAAGCAGTTTACTAAAGGATTGAAAACAGTTCCCAAAGTGCCTAATATAGAAGCAAGATTTAAAAACCATGAAATAAAAACATATTTCCACAGAGTTAATTGAAAGCATCCATTCACACTATTCTTAGGATAGCTATGATGTTTCTGATTTGTGTCACAATGATTTTATAAAATTAAAAAGCTACATGGGTTTTTTACTCTGAACTTAATAATTTACTAAAATTTGGAAAACTAAAAATACTTCTTTAGGGGCCGTCCCCGTGGCCGAGTGGTTAAGTTCGCGTGCTCCGCTTCTGCGGCCGAGGGATTCACCGGTTCGTATCCTGGGCACGGACATGGCACCGCTCATTAGGCCTTGCTATGTACTGGGGAGATTTGGGGAGAAAAAGCAGAAAAAACAAAAAAAGAGAAGATTGGCAACAGTTGTTAGCTCAGGTCCCACTCTTTTAAAAACAAAAACAAAACTTCTTTATTACTCATTTGGTCCTTTAGAAAATTCCTACAAAAAAATGCTTAGGAGTCCAAGACAAAATAAATATATTCTAAAACTCACTTTGATTACAAATAATAGTACAACATTACTTAAAGGCCTCTGTTCTTAATCTTGAATGCATATTAGAATAACCTGGGGAGATTTTAAAACTCCTACTGTTCAGACCACACCTCAAACTAACGAATTAGAATTTCTGCATGTAAGACCCAGGTATCAGTATTTTTAAAGATCCCACGTGACTCTGGTGTGTGTTAAGAGTTGAGAACAAGTGCATAACAGCGGATTCGTAAGCAGCGGGCAGGCAAGAACAGACAAGAATACACTTAAGAATATTTGCAATGATTTAATTCAGAGGGAAAAGTTGGACAAAATACCAAAATCATTCCCAATCTCTCCAGATGGCAAGAGGCCCTTAAAGGAAGAAGAAAATTCAAGGTAAAGATTATTTCAAGGATGCGGCTATAAGACCTTTTGTTAACATGTCAGAAAAATTGACCCTCTCTACCAGACAAACAGGCTTTATGACTAATAAGGGCTTTGTCTCACAGCACAGTGACTGTGAGACAAACCAGAGAGGGACCTGTTTGGAAGAGATTTGTGCATCTGGCTTTTATCTAATGGAGTAAACCCCAACAAGACTTATAGAAAGCCCACAAAACTTTTAAGAAAATTATACTAACAGAAGCACCACTGGCTTAGACTAAAGGGGACAAGAAAGAAGAGTGCATTATGCTGCCAAAGTTCTAGAGATGGTATAAAGCAGGTTTAGTCTGCCCAGATACCACAAGGACCATGGAAAAGGAAGGCTGATACAGGGGGCAGAACCAAAGATCCCAGAGGGTGGAGCCAAGAGCACAGAGACTTATACCCAGGGGCCAGAACTGGGACTTGATCAAGGAGCTGGCCACTTGTGCCCAGAGAGATTTCAGAATTGCTATTGGTCAGTGTACCCATTTCCTATACGCTGCCATAAAAAATACCACAAACTTAGTGGATTAAAACAACACAAATTTAGAGATCTTACACTTCTCTAGATCAGAAATCTGGTATGAGCTTCACCAAAATAAAACCAAGATTTTGGCAGGGTTTTTAGAGGCTCTAAGAGAGAATCTATTTCCTGCTCATTCTGGTTGTTGGCAGAATTCAGTACCTTGAGATTATAGGAACAAGTTTCCTATTTACTGCTGACTATGTGTGTGTGTTGGTGGGGGAGGGGGGGTTCTGTTTCCAGAGTCTAGAGTTTATCACATTGCTTGGCTCACGGCCTCTTTCTCCATCTCCAAAGTCAGCAGCAGCCTCTTTCTAACTCACTCTTCTGTCCTCCTCTCCCACTTTTAAGGACTCAGGTACCAAGACTGGGCCCATCTGGCAATCTAGAATAATCTTCCCATCTCAAGTCCTTACTCTTAATCATATCTGCAAAGTCTCTTTTGCCACGTAAGGTAACATACTTAAAGGTTCTGGAAATTAGGACGTGGACATCTTTGGGGAAACCTTTTCACCTACCATAGTCACTAAGTGCTATAAGCCTTCCGTTCTCCTTTTTAATGGGAATGTGTACTGTGGTGATCTCTGTCCTATCAGAGCATGTGGGCAGGTGGGGGTGGGGAGGGCTGACAGTGAGAGAGAGCACAGGGAACCAGTCTCTTTAATGCACAGGTTTCAGAGCAACTGGATCTGAATTCAAGGAGCTGTACCCAAGCAACCACACTCAAGGAGTCTCAGCCACATCCGGATCTGATGTAGATGAAGAGCTGACACTGTAGTAGAATGACGTTTTGTAGGACCTTGGAAGGGGGTGCATATATGGTGCCTGAGGGAGGGATGCAAATAATCTGCAACCAGAAGGCAGACTGCGGTAGCCTGAAGATGCCTACAGATTCCTTATACTCCTCCCATTGAGAGGTGGAGTCTACAACCCCTCCCCTAGGATCTTGTGACCGCTTTGACCAACAGACTATTTCAGAAGTGATGCAATGTGACTTCCTAGGCTGATTATTATGCCTGCCGATAATAGAATGCTCAAAAAACACGTGTCGAGTTAGTGAATAAATAAAAACCTACCCTTTGTAGAAGTCAAGGCAGAAGATTACTTTAAATATTAATAATCATATATGGTCAAATAACCATTTATTGGAGGCTTATTATGTGCCAGGCAATATGCTAAGTACTTTTACTCATGTATTATAATTGTAATTTCTTATGATTATGTGAAATAAATACTATTATCTGCACTTCATAGATGAGAACAGAGATTAAGTAATGTGAACATAATCATTTGGTTAGTAAGTGGCTTAACAGGTATTCAGACCTGAGTCCCTCTAATACTAGAGTCTCCTTCCTTTCTTTCTTTCTTCTTTCTTTTCTTTCTTTTTAACTTCCTTTTAAGTTTTTCACATAAATGGTCAAATAAACCACACGCAGTGCAAAAGAGTGTACAGTGAAAAGTGCGTCTCCCTCTCACCCCTGCTCCTATCTCCACTTTCCCTCCTCAGAGAAAAGCATGGCTACCAGTTCAATTTGACATGTATCCTAGACACAGAGAAACATATGTGAGTACCCTTTTTTACACAAATGGTAGTATTTTTAACATAGTAATTTTTTTCATGTAACCATATGTCTTCAAAATCCTTAAACAAAATACTGCATTCCCATACACACACACAAAAGAGGTAAGAACGGGTAAATCTTGAAGTAATTTGAGGCAGTTTATTTGTTTAAACAATATAACATTCATGTGGCCAAAACAAATCAAATACTTTATTCTTCTGATTTTTTCAGTTAGATCTCTTAAATAGCTGTTCTTGTCCTTTCCTTGTAACAGTTTAGGATCATCAAGTATTACATTCATTAAGCAAATGAAAAAAAAAAGTGGTATAACAAGTAGTAATATAGAAGATTTTTTTTTTTTAAGATTGGCACCTGAGCTAACAACTGTTGCCAATCTTTTTTTTTTTTTCTGCTTTATCTCCCCAAACCCCCCAGTACATAGTTGTATATCTTAGTTGCAGGTCCTTCTAGTTGTGGGATGTGGGATGCCACCTCAGCATGGCCTGACGAGCAGTGCCACGTCCACACCCAGGATCCGAACCCTGGGCCGCCGCAGTGGAGCACGCGAACTTAACCACTCGGCCACAGAGCCGGCCCCGTAATATAGAAGTTTTATTCAAGGTATAGACACCTACAGAATCTTGAACAAGGATAAATGACAGAGATTTAGGTCTGACATTATTACTGATTTTACTGATTTTAACTAACTACTAGGGAAAAAATATGAGATTTAGGTCTGACATTATTACTGATTTACTGATTTTAACTAACCACTAGGGAAAAAATATGAGAGGTATACAAAGAAAAACTATGGACATTTTCTACAGAATAATATTTCTTCTTAAACATTCTGAACCTATAGCTAATTATCATACAGAAAAAAATTAAATGACTACCTCTTACATGAGTTTACTTCCACCTATTATTGATGCAAACTAAATTTGAGCAGAAGTTTTCTGAAGAGAGAGCAAAAAGTTTTATTAGGATAAAAGAAGAAAATATAAATTTTACAAAAGATGAAAGGAAGATTTTGCAATATTAAAAATTAATTCAATACTTCAAGAATCACTCTCCTGGAATAGACATTTATGCTCAAAAATATGAGAAAATTATTAAACTGCATCTTTCAGGATACTTTTGCCCGATAAATGTCACCCAGAATAAAACTATCAATTAATAAAACTGTCTTTCCCTTAGTAGTAAGAAAAAAATGGCCCAAATGTTTGGTTATAAATTTTTCATCATACCTGTGTAGATTATACATCAAAGTGACACCCTAAATAATATATATACATGAATAATTCATATTTGTCTTAGTTTGGACTTCCCCTAGAAGCATACTCTGTGACAAGGATTCCTGTACAAGTAGTTGATTTGGGAGGAGACTCCTGGAAACACTGTGGCGGAGTGGGAAAGCAGTGAAGGGTGTTTTATCAAGGCTGTCAGCACTGTGGGCAACCAACTTGATACCCAAGGATAACCTTCATCTCACATCTAACCTGTGAAGCCCTTGTCATAACCTCTGACGGTGTAGGATATACCCAACATAGAGACGAAGGAGCTGGGGTATTTATCCACTAACTGTCATTCGTGGAGGGCTGTTCCCCAAAAGTGTTGACTTGTGGATGCTTCTGACCTGCTGAGAACACAGACAAGGGTGCTCAGACCCAGAGAAAGTCCTCAGACAGTGGCAAGGCCTTTGCACTACAAGAGTAGGACCTAGTGGACATGGACAGTTTCTGATGTAATACTTCAGACCAGGGATAGGCAAATGTTTTCCGTAAAGGTCCAGAAAGTAAATACTTTAGGCTTTGCAGGCCATTACAATCTCTGTCACAACTCCTTGACTGTGCAGTTGTAGCACAAAAGCCACGAAAGACGATACATAAGCAAATGAGCATGGCTTTGTCTCAATAAAACTTTATTTATGGACACCGAAATTTGAATTTCCCATAATTTTCATGTGTTATGAAATGTCGTTCTTCTTTTGATTTTTTTTCAACCACTGAAAAATACAAAAACTATTCCTAGTTTGCAGCCAAACAAAAACAGATGGTAGGCAGTATTCGGCCCACTGGCCATAGTTCGCCAAGCCCCATTTTAGACTATGAAGATACTTATCAAACATTTATAAAATCCCATGGGAAATAACATTCAATTTGCAAGAATATCATACTATAATATTTAATAAGCAATCTAACTCAAAAAATGCCCTACTGTTTTGAAAATAGTTTATTTCCATTTTCGTCTACTGATTTATGCTAGAGTTATTAATGAGGTTTTTTTCCCTAAAGGTTGGCCCTGACCCAACATCTATTGCCAATCTTCTTTTTCTTCTTCTCCCTAAAACTCCCCTGTACACAGTTGTATATTCTAGTTGTAGGTCCCTCTAGTTCTGCTGTGTGGGATGTCACCTTACCATGGCTTGATGAGTGGTGCTATGTCCACACCCAGGATCCAAATTGGTGAGACCCTGGACTGCTGAAACCCCAGGCCGCCAAAACCCTGGGCCACCCAAGCGGAGCACATGAACTTAACCATCTGACAATGGGGCCGGCCCCTACTAATGAGTTATTAAGTGAAGTGAATATGTATATGAAAATCCAAGTGATAAGAATTATCTCAGACTTGGTTAAAAGCTGATAGAGTTCATCTCATTAACCTGTTCTTTTAAGTCATAGTAATATTATATTTGATGACTGCAAAAAAAAAAAACCATGAATTCCTATGTCACAGTTTTTCATCAGTCTTAAGTGCATTGTACTAATCTGCACATTTAGATTAACCGTGAAGTCTCCATAATGCAATCTAAATAAGCAAGAACAGAAAGCCATTTTATAGAAGGGACTTCAGTGAACTGGCTGGAAGATGGGGCTAGTCTTGCTTTATGTTTGCATAACAAGCACATTACTTTTCTTTAAATTGTAAACTTATTTGGGATTTATTTATAGGATGGAGGGAAGAAATGTTGTAGAATATAGAAGGGTATAATGTACCCCTTTATGTCAACACTATAGCAGCAAAAGAGTCGGAGAATCTAAGCACAAGCCTGCCACAGAGAGGTGTGTTACCTTGGCGTGTTACCATCTGACCTTTCTGCTCATCATTCATTTTGAAAATAGTCATTGAACACTAACTATAACTACGCAAAAAGCACCTTGCTGGATGCTGGAGATAGTTAGACTCTGTCTTTTAGAAGTTCAAAATTTAGTGGTCAGATCACAACAATTCAAATATGATAAGTGCTCAATTAAATGTGTGCACATGTGGTGTGGGATCTCAGAAGAGAGAGTGACCACCAAGCTTCACACAAATAATGTGTGAGCTAATTCTTAAAGGATGAGCATGGCATGGCATGCTATGGGAAGGAGTTTAGAATGTATTCTGCAGACAATAAAGAGATGAAAGGTCTCTGAGACAAAGTGTGACATGAGTTAAGCACAGGCAGCAAGAGCAGGATAAGGAATCAGACTGAGAGACATATCTGGGCTAAAATTGGCTGGGCTTCACAGATTAGATGTGAAATGAAATGGAGCAGTAGTCAGTAAGGATTCAAATTGCTAGCTTGGTGGACCGGGTGAATTGTGTTGATGTATAATATATCAAGATTATACAGGAGGAAAAGAAGTGTAGGGAGAAAATAGCACTTTGGCTTTGAAAAATGTGTGTTTAAGTTACCTGCACTATATCCAGAATGCTGATAGTAATAGCAGCCTAAGATTATAAGAAATTTCTGTGCTAAAAGTTAGATTTCGGAGTCTCTACACCCTGGAGAGTTGGAGAGAAAATAGAAGAGGCTGAAGACAAAATCCTGGTAGATACAAAAATGTGCCTGTTTGTTAAATGGATATAATTATGCACTTAGAGCAAGCATTCTGAATGCACTGATAGGCTTTAAGAGGTTCTGCCAACAATTATTTATCTGTTGATTCAGCCAATATTTATCAAATACCTTCTAGGTACCAAGCCCAGTGCTAGGTCACAGGTTTGCGGCAAAGAACCAGACAGACAAATCTGATGACTAGTAAACTTAAAGTCTGTGGAGACAGATATTTAACAAGTAAACAAAGAAATAAAATAATTCTAGACTGTTCCAAATACTAGGAAGAAAATGAGTGAAGCGTGGTGATAGAGAGAATAACAGAGATCTACTTAGAAAATTTTGATTTTTTTAAAATTATGGCTTGTCATGACCAAATTTCTCTGAGGTTTCACTTAAGCTGAGACCTAAGAGAAAAGATGGGGGAAGGCTTCCAGGAAGAAGACAGCAAGAGCAAAATCCTTTAGCAAGAAAGAGCTTGATCTATTCTCAAAACTGCCAGAACGCCTGCATGATGAGCAGATAGGGAGCAAGATGGAAATGAAGGTAGAGATGGAGACGGGAGAAAAATTTTACAAAGCCTTGTAAAACATGAGGATAGGATTTGAGTCCAAAAGAAAAGAAAGGAACTAAGGATGACTCCCAATTTTCTGATTCTATTAACTGGATGGATGGTTGCATAATTTGCAGAGAAAACAGAGACTCAGGAAAAACCAAATTTGGGGATAATTCTAGAATTGGATTTGTACATATTAGGTTGAAATGTGTACAGACCACCAAGTGGGAATGTCAAATAGGTATCTGAGTATGAGTCTAGAGTTCAGAGAAGAGGTTTTGACTGAAGAAATATTTAGCGGGAGTATTTATACTATATGTGATATTGTAAGGCATGAGAAGAAATTATCTGAGAAGAGTGATACATTGTTCAATAAATGTTTGCTAAATGAATGCATGAACAACCCATTAAAAATGTCATAAGTCAGACAGATACGGATTTAAATCTTGACTGTACCACTTGTGAGCTATGTGACTTTGGGTAAATTACTTAACCATGCTGAGTACAATTTTCTCATTTGTAAAAATGGAAACAATAATAAACAGCTTGCTTGGTTTTAGGACTAACAAAATTACACATATAAAGTGCTTAACAGTGCACAACACATAGCAAATTCCAACAGATGTTAGCTTTCCACCACCCCACTCCCACAACACCCCAATCCCATGGGTGAAACTTCTTACCATATCTTTACCAAAGTCTTTTACGTGTCAAGCAGAAGATTATCTCCTCTCCCTTCCTTCCTTCCCCTCTCTTTTCTTTTCTTCCCTCTGTCTCCCTCTCTCCGTTCTTTTTCTCTTTCTTTCTGTCACAACCCATGGAGTGCCTGCTATAGGCTTAACGCTTCCTTTGGTTACTGAGGATACAGCAATGACCAAAAGTGTAGTAGGGAAGCACACAAACAACTCTGTGCCTTCAGTATCCTAAAAACAGAATTACATTCAACACCTACATAATCTAACTAACAATGATAAAATCAGTCACAGTAAAAGAAAAAGAAAGACAAAAAATTTGTCATTTCAGCTTTTCTGGCATAGCTTAATAAATGAGCAATTGCAATCATTCTATTAAAACAAACTTGGCTTTTTCCCCAAACATTAACATTTATGTCCTTCACCTCTTAGACTAGTTTCTCAAGCAGTAAAACTGAGACAACACTAATTAATCTGCAGGGTGGTCATGGGGAGTTAATCAGATCATCCGCTGAAAGCACCCAGCATAACGCTGAGTGCAACGCAGACAATTAGCAACACTTTTTCCAGCTCCCTTCCCCATCTCCCTCTTGCATTCTAAAAATAATTTCTGACATTAAACACACATACACACACTCTCCCAGCTCAATCTTTTATAGAAATGTGAAAAAAATTAAATTTATTGTACATAGACCAATCTAACTTCTTTTTAGAAAATAATTTTTTATATTAAGGGAAAGGTGGCAGTTTTACTTGTGTAAGTCTCTCAAAAATAAATGAAGTACAAATTTTAAAAACTCACTCAGGGGCTAGCCCAGTGGCACAGCAGTTAAGTTCGCACGTTCTGCATCGGCAGCACGGGGTTCACCAGTTCAGATCACAGGTGCAGACCTACGTGTTGCTTGTCAAGCCATGCTGTGGCAGGCGTCCCACATATAAAGTAAAGGAAGATGGGCACAGGTGTTAGCTCAGGGCCAGCCTTCCTCAGCAAAAAAGAGGAGGATTGGAGGCAGATGTTAGCTCACGGCTAATCTTCCTCAAAAAAAAAAAAAAAAAAAACTCACTCAAGGGACCAGTCTGGTGGCACAGCGGTTAAGTTCACACATTCCACTTTGGCTACCCAGGGTTTGCCAGTTTGGATCCCAGGTGTGGACATACTCACCACTTATCAGGCCATGTGTGGCAGGTATTCCATATATAAAAAAAAAAAAAAATGGAGGAAGATGGGCACAAATGTTAACTCAGGGCCAGTCTTCCTTAGGAAAAAGAGGAGAATTGGTGACGGATGTTAGTTCAGGGCTAATTTTCCTCAAAAAAATAAAAGACTCACTCAAGATTGAAGCTGTCATAGAATTATAGGTAGCTTATATTGTATAGAAATGTGTCCTTGTTTTACATGCACAAGTTCTTGAAATTAATATGTGAAATACTTTTACTTATTTACTTAATGGTATTTCTTAGAAAGTGTAAAGTAATTCACAGTATTTCTTGAGAAAGTCACAAGAGTATCCGAAAAGTTGGTTTTTGACCAGCAGATGGCACCAAGCTCCCAAAAATCTTTGTTCCGGGCAAACAAAACAGCATTCAAAAGTTAATTTAGAGCTGGAAAGTTAGTCAATTGTTTATTGACTTTTGAGCTTATATGCACAACTGTCATGAAGAATCATGGGAAATTATTTCTTACAGCTCAAGACTCCTTTATGCCATCCTACCAGATTCTTGCTTTGCTGTTCATATTTTAATTATCCAGTTGAAAAGATACTTTTCACTGCCAGACCTTTACCACACAAGCTTAGTGAAGAATTTGTTCATTAAATGTTAGGCCATGAATGAAGAAAAGAATGTTAAATAAAATTACTTCCAGCTCTCAAATTTTAGTTATTTTAAATCCAAAGTAACATGGTAGAAACTGATTCAAACCAGCTTTCTCAGGATCATTATGGTTTGTACGAGGAAGTAGAAATATTTTAGATGTATCAATGAGACATGAAAATTCCATTTGTGAGGATTACATAGATTTTCAAAGGAGTTTAACCTTCACACGTACTTTACTTTTCAATTTGCTACTTTCAGTGTTCCATTGTGTATTTTAAAATCTGTTCTACACGTTTCTAGATGATTCTATGAGAATCTTTGTCATCGATCTCATTGAAATGATTCAGGTTTCAACATTCTATTCTCTATTTTTAAATATAAGAAATCTATATTGAAACTATAGACATTTGAAATTTTAAATGAATTAACTTAGAAATTATCAATAAAGAAAACTAGAAATCTTATCATTTTTAAAGTAAAGTTTGTGTCGGTATACATAGATTAAATTATGCTGCTATTATTTATAATCCTCAGAGGATTCAGAAAGAAAGGTTTATTTCTTGCTCACACTACAAGTCCATTGCAGGGCGTTTGGGGATCTCTTTCACATCATACTCATTCTAGCACCCAAGCTGGGGATCAGTTACCAACTGGAATATTCCTGATCTCTCTGGCACAGGGAAAGAGAGGTTATAAACCAACGCTTGCTCAGAAACTTCCATCTGGAAGTAACACATCACTTTCACTCACATCTCATTGGCCAAAACCAATGATGGATACAACATGGATACACCTAACACCAGGAGCCCTGGAAAGCAGAAAGCTGGAAATCTATGGCAAAGAGTAACTATAATGAATAAATATTAAATCATTATTTATACATCACTATACGTAAGTCACCATATATATACACACATATATCACAGATTCAGGACCACTATAATATAAAACATTTTATCCAAATTTGTATGCCCTTACCAAATCTTCTTTGCATTAAAGAAAATGCAAAAAGTCCTTTCTTTTACAGGCATTAAAACTGTTGAAGAGAAAAGACATATTTGAAAAACAAAATTCTTATGGCAACCAACACCAGGCTGGGTTTTGCTAAATATTCTCATAAGTATAAAGGAGGGTGGGTGAGGAGGCACAAAGTGGTAAATAAAAGACTAACTGAAGGACTGGAGATTTGATCTGGGCGCTCCACGAAGTGCAGAATTTGTATTGACATAGCAGAAGGACATTTGAGACAACAAGAATGACTATGAGAAAAGACAGAGAGGTGGGAATAAACACGATTGCTGAGTATGAATTATGTTAAAACAAGTGAAATCATTAAGTTTCCTGTAAAAATTTTAAAAGAGACTGTGTGTGTGTGTGTGTGTGTGTGTTTCTGTGGTGGGCAGAAGTGGGAGGGGTAGGGACGTGAGACGGCAACTATCAAAATTGCCAATTTATACTTTTCCTAAGGAAGATCTTTTTTTTTTTAAATTCTGTCATCTATTATCACCACCGTTTTATGAAGAAAAAACATTTTATCACAAAAAGCAGGAAAAATAATCTCAAAATTTTAAATTTGAATAATTTTAGCTTTATGCAAGTCTAATCACATTATCTATATTTTTATCATTTTACTGTGGCCCAGTGAAAACTCTGTCACAAGCTAGTTTTTGCGAGTAACCGACCTGAAAGTGGAGAGTCCAAACTGAGATTAATGAGAAAGTCAAAAAACATCTTCAAAACAAAGCTAATTTCAATCTGGTTGGCAACCAACAACTACTGTACATCTTTAAGTAAGGGGTTAACTAGAATTGGGGAGTGGAGAGGAAGGAGGAGCCTGGAAGAAAGAACTTCCAAAATGACCTGCAGTAACCCCAAAAGATACAGGGACCTAGATTAGAATGCAGACAGAGGAAAAGGAGAGGCATTGGAGAGGGAAAACCAAAAAAGAGACTTTAAAAGTAAGCCTCTTCCGCCCACCCCTGACCCAGGAAGGTTTTGTTGTTGTTGTTTTTGTGATTGTATAACAAACAGAGTTCTTAAATGTCTAACACTTTAAAATGTTCCATAGATCTTGAAAAAATGTTATATAAACAAAGTTATAATGGGTGATGAGAGAGAAGAGCATTTCAAGATCAAGGGTGCCATCACTTCACCCTTCATCCAGAAGCCTTGGGCCCAGGGGAACGCAGGAAACTAACCGTGTTCACGTAATGCTAATCTCACTTGTTTTAGCACTTTCATTGTGACCCAACCACACAGTCATATGAAAATGATACTACTTAAGCACTAAATGATTCGTCATTTGTACTTGTGTAACTCTGGAGAAAGAAAGCATTACTTAGACTACAGTACAAGTATTTATCTAAATACTTTCAAACTTAAGTCATGGGGTTTTCCTTTGAAGTAAAATAATACTTTACTTCTCCGGAAAAAAACAAAAACTTCATTGCATTAACTTTTTAAAACATATTTCTTCATAGATGGCATTCTTCTCCTCTGCAAATAAATCAACAGACAGCTTAATTTTCTAAGATGAATAAAAATCCAACATCCAACCAAGTTCATTATAATGTTATGCATCATTTAGAAAATGCCTACTGCCATATGCTTTTTAAAAATAACAATAGTGAATTTTTCCCCCATTTTAAATGTAAGATATTTCAGGCCTATCAAAACACACAGAATAATAGTAAAAATATCAAAGCACCCCCATGACCTTAAAACAGAAAACAGAAAATGAGATTTCCTGTGCAGCTCCACACATGCGCTAATCCCACCCCAGATGTAAACACCATCTCAATTTGATGTTTATCATTATGATCCCACATGTTGCTATATCTTTACTACATATGTAAGCTGCTATACCAGAAAGTGAGAGGATGGAGCACAAAGATCAGGTAGGGTTCCACTCTGTTGTGCACAGGGTAGCCAGGAGTTGGAATCGACTCCACAGCACTAACAACAAAAGCATCTATAAACAACGTGCAATCTTGTTTCGTGCACTTTAAACTTCATGTACCTGGTATTCTATTGTACATTCCCTTGCCCATTTTGCTTTTCACTCAACATTATGCTAGGATTTAGCCACAGATAAATACATATAACTATAGGTCATTCATATTTTCTGCCACATACTATTTACTTATCCATTCTCTTATTGTTGGACAATTAGATCTTTTTCATCCTTATATTATGAACAACGCTGCCATCAACCTTCTTGTCTCAATAACCCCATACACATATACAGGACTTTCTCTAAATTCCACATCTTGATTTAATCATCGCCCTGACTTTGCCTCTCATCAGCAATAGGAGTACTTTTTTGCTTTTCCTCCTCAAACAATCTTCTTTCTATGAAATTTTCTAATTTTATGCCAGTCTGAGTTTTTTACCTCTTATCACTCATTATCTGATGGGTGTGAGATGGTGTTCCATTGATTTTAATTTTCTTTTTCCTAATTACGAACGAAGCATCTTTTCTTGCATCAACGGCCATTCAGATTTTCTCTTCTGTGAAATGCCTCCTCATATCTTTATCTGTTTCTCTATTGGGTACTGATCTCTTTATTATTGATTTTTTAGGATTCTTTATCTATTTTGAATACCATTTCTTTGAAAGTCAGTAATAAGCATTGCGAGTACCTTCTTTTGAGCTTCGGCTCCTATTTTCGCTTTTAATGCTTTTTTATAATGCACATAAAGTAATACTAGGAATATCTACCATGCAGCACCATCTTTTGCCTTATAGTTTGTGCTTTTTATGTCGTATCTTGTTTAAAATATCAATCACTATTCTGAGGGCATAAAAATCTTTGCTTGTGTTTTCCTCTAGAAATTTTTAAGCTTTTCTTATGCATTAAAGACTTTCATGCACCTAAAATATATTTTTGAGTATGATGTTAGGTAAGAATCTAATTTTATTTTTTCCATATGAGTGAAGAATTGTCCTGGCGTTATTTATTGAATAGTGTATCCTTTTCTCCTTGATTTTTGAACATCTCTGTCATATATCAAGTTTCTATACTATATGTGAAGATCTGTTTCTGAGCTTTCTATTCTTTTCCAGTGGCAGGGAACTTTGAAAGAGCAAAGCTTTATCTATCTCTTAGCGCTTACTATCTGAATATTTTTTTCTCTAGGCGAAATATAAATTACAAGAAACTTTACAACTACATCTTCAAAAAGATGGAGAAATGAACTGATAAAACAGATCTATGCTTTATCTTCACAACTTAGCAGCACAAATTCTAATACAAGACTCCGATTTCACATTCTCATGACCATTTCAAGTTAAAAACAACCAGTTTGAGATTTTCCCTTTTCCCCTTCCACCTGGGGTGGCAGTCAATAAGATGAACCACTGTCCACAACGGTAAAATCTGCTGAGGAAGAGAAAGAGACAGAAGAAAGGAGAGAGAGAGAAGCTCGCGCACACACACAGAAGCACACACACACTCCCACAACCCATCACCATTCACGGCTCACCTTGTTTCTTCTCTCTTCTGGTTCATCTGTTGTTTGCTTAGACTCTTTTCTCCATGTGTCTTCCTCAAATGTGATATCCCATTTGAGACCCAACTGGTGTGATGATAACGTGGTGGTGCCTCTGGAGCCAAACCACTTTGATTGAGTCCTGGCCCTGTCACTTTCTAGCTGTGAGACCTTGGGCATATGATTTAACCTCTCTGTGCTCCAGTTTCCTCACTGGTAAAATGTAAATAAAAATGATACCTATCCCATAGGACTGTTGTGAAGAATAAGTAAATTAATATAATTAATATTTCTAAGGCACGTAAGAAGTATCATAAGTGCCAACAGATGCTACTCCACTGTCTTCTGGCTTCCCCTCTAGTAACAGAGAACTCTGATTGCAGACCAGGATTTTCCCCTTGTAGGACTTGTTCTTTCTGCCTAAAGTCTTGTACCATTTTCTATTAATGATCAGAGTTCAGAGATTTTATCCTAATATAAGTGTGTTTTAGCCTATCTAAGTGTGTTTTTCCTCATCTCTCACCCTAGAACTTCACGAGATATTACAATATGCGAACTCACTTCTTTCTTCATGTTATGGTAACTGACTTCCATATTTGTTTAATTATTGTCTGACTTTCTTTTTTTCTTCGGGAACTACCGTGATTCACATGTTAGGCCTCCTGGGCATATTTCCCAAGTATGTAACCACTTCCCTCAGATTCCCATCTCTTCATGTTTTACTCTGTACTTTGAGAAATGTCTTGGTGCTAATTTCTCAAGGACTATTTCAGATTTCAACAGTGAGCATCCTCTCCCCAAGTTCCTCTAATAAATTATTTATTTATCTATCTATCTATTTATTTATTTATTTATTGGCTACAAAAAGCCCCTTTGCGCTGCATTTTTATTTCCTTGGATGTTCTTCTTATTTTTGAATTCAGAATTTCCTTTTTTCCTCTCAAAACCTCTCTTTCACTGATTAGTCTGCCTGATCTTCCCCTCTCTGGCTTCCAGGCCACCTTTACATAAGACATCACTTTTGGCTCAGTGGGACTCAGTTCTGGTTGCTAGAGATCCCTACCTAGCAGGGGTCCTGCAGGGTGGAAGGCTAAGCTCTCTCCATGACAGAGAAGCTGGAAGTCTGCCACTGCCCGATCATGACACCCGACTGACGGAAGCCTCCCTGTGACCTGTCCCTCCAAATCCCCCAGCCATAAGACTTAACCAAGCCATTCAACTCCTTCTTGACTGTGTGGAAGCTGAAGAGACTGGTTTCACTCATGCTGAGCCTGGACTGACCCTGTCCAAGCATCCAAAGTTTCCCCTGAATCCACTGCTTCCTGGTTGTCCTCTGTCCACTGAGCCACAGGCCTCACTCCTTACCTGCACTTAGCTTTCTGAATTTGGTCCAGGAGGAGCACATAGATGGGAATTAGGAGTGGGAGTGAAAGGAAATATGTTCCTTACCATCTACCCAACCTCCTCTTATGCAATTTATAAATACTAAAAGGAAAAAAGTCAGAAGAAAATACACTCAGAGAATTAAGTGTACAAGATAGAATTTTTATGGGCGGGGCATGTTTGCTATTTCTATACTTTCAAAATATTATTAAAAATATATATGATTTTAATAAATGAGAAATTTATCAGTTCTTATTAATTTTAAAGCCAACTTTAGCCACTCTTATGCTATTTTAAAAGTCTAAGCTTACTATTGGCCAAAATGTGTCACATGCTCTAAATGATGAATAAGTTACCATTATAACTTATTTTCAGGTAATTAGAATACACTCCTAATCAAAATTACTGAATTAATGACTAGTTAAAGCGAGAGCAAACAAATATTTCCATAATATGATACCTTAAATTGTTATATATCATGATTGACCACAGATAATTGTATAAAGATTTCAGTGCTCAGTCATACACATTGGAATTGCTAAGGATTATTCTATTAGCAATAGGTCACTTTCATAATTTACCGATGAAAATTTTCTTTTTTTTTTTTTTTAAAGATTTTATTTTTTTCCTTTTTCTCCCCAAAGCCCCCTGGTACATAGTTGTATATTCTTCTTTATGGGTCCTTCTAGTTGTGGCATGTGGGACGCTGCCTCAGCGTGGTTTGATGAGCAGTGCCATGTCGGTGCCCAGGATTTGAACCAACGAAACACTGGGCCACCTGCAGCGCAGTGTGCAAACTTAACCACTCAGCCAAGGGGCCAGCCCCGAAAATTTTCTATTTCTGAAACAATACACTGGAAAAATGTCTAACCTGAGTGAATATTTACCTCCATGTATTCTTAACTTTGAACTGTTCTTTTCAATTAAAAAGCACATATGGCTTATTTAAAATTTCAAACAGTACAAAAAAGTACACAATGAAAACTAGGCTTATGTCCCACCCACACCCCCAGTCTCCCTCCAAGGTATTAACAGTTTCTTGAGTATCACTCCCAGAAAACATATATAGTGATACTAGCATATATACACTTAAATAGCCTTTTAAAAAACACAAACAGACAGTACACACTCTTCTGCATCGTGCTTTTTTTTCAAGCAACAATATATCTTGGAGATCATTCCATATTTTTGAATGGCTGTGTAATGTTCCATTTCTACATAATCATTAAATGGGTTTCACAGGTCCCTGATCACTCACAAAGGTAATTTTTTAAAAAATAACAGGAGCTAACACTTGCAAAGCACATCCTATATACCAAGCACCTTTTATGAGATAAGGATTATTATTATCTCCATTTTACTGATAAGGAGCTAGGGTCCAAGGTTTCACAGATAGCAGAGTCAGGATTCAGAAAAGATTTAATATATTACAAAATCCTATTCTAATTTTCAATTTATACTTCAGATGTGCATTGAATCATTACTATGCTTCTATGTTGAAAAAGATACTACAAAATGATTCTTTTTATTTCACCCACTGCTGCTATTTCCGGCAAGATTTAGTTTCCCTACCCAGAGCTCCCTTCCACTCCCACACATCCTCTCTTGCCTAGTCTGTAATGGGCCACCAGCACACTGAGACTGCCCTGCAGAGGCCCCAGCTGTTGAAGATCCTAGAAATACTTCTATTTCCCAGGCTATCTCCTCACACGACGTCTTGATTTCCTTTTCCAGCTCCACAGACTCCTCCAGCTCTTTCCTGTTGACATGATGTATTTACTGAGAAGCTCTTCTCATAGGGTGGTGAGTGCTAGACTAAGCTGCTTGACTGTAAGTCAAAGCAACTTTGGGTGGTCGAATTTCTAGGTCGTGTGCTTGTTTTCATTGTGTTCTGCAGCCACCTTGAGGGAAGAGCGGCAGAGCTAGTTCCAGATAGCAGCTCAGCAATGGCTCCAGGGCCTATGTAGCCCCAAGCAAAATGAGAGTCACCACTCCTTCCCTTCCTCTCCTTTCCAAGGCAGACATCACTAATTGATCCCTGCACTCTATGCTACTGAGACCTGATTAGGATGCACAGTCTGTCTCAATACAGTAGTCTCCCCTTATCTGCAGGAAATAGTTCCCCCTTATCAGAGGTGGATACGTTCCAAGACCCCCAGTGGATGCCTGAAACCACAAATAGTACCAAACCCTATATATACTATGTTTTTCCCTATACATATATACCTACGATAAAGTTTAATTTATAAATTAGGCACAGTAAGAGACTAACGATAGTCAGTGATAAAGTTGGCTTTGGTGCCCTTATTAGGTAAAATAAGGGTTTCTTGAACATAAGCACTGTGATATTGCAACAGTCAATCTGATAACCAAGACAGCTAAGTGACAAATAGGTGAGTAGCATATATGGTGTGGAGCCACTGGACAAAGGGATGTCTTGGTGAGACACAGTAGGATGGGGTTATATTTCATCACACTACTCAGAATAGCACATATTTAGAATTTATGACTGTTTATTTCTGGAATTTTCCATTTCCTATTTTCAGAATGCGATTGACTGCAGGTAACTGAAATGATGGATGAGGGGGAACTACCATACAGGACTCTAGGCAGGCATGCCCAAGTGACTACCAGTAGCCAGTAAGATTGTACAACCCCAGGTTTAGGCTACATCACTGATGAGGCAAATGGCATTCTTCAACAGTGACATTTCTTTTTCACTACACCTAAAGTGGTTTCAAACACTGTGCTCTTATTATCTCTGCTGTCTTATTTTTTTGGTGAGGAAGTTTGGCCCTGTGTTAACATCTGTTGCCAATCTTCCTCTTTTTGCTTGGGGGCGGTTGTCCCTGAGCTAACATGTGTGCCAATCTTCCTCTATTTTATATGTAGGATGCCACCACAGCATGGTTTGACGAGCAGTGTGTGGGTCCATGCCCAGGTTCCAAACCCGCAAACCCCAAGCTGCCAAAGCAGCCCACGTGAACTTAACCACTATGCCACCAGGACGGCCTCTGCATTATTTTTGATGGGTATAATAGTATTACTTTATTTTATTTGGTCCCCAATCATGGACAATTTGTCTTTTCAATTATATGATGCTTTTAAATGTAATATTAACCAGCACTACAGTTTAGTTACTGAGTTCTCATACTTAATCCAAATAAATCCATTTAAGTGATTGGTCTATGATCAGGGCTTTGAGGAGTTGATTGGCTGAATTTATCTTTGATCTCACTGGTGAAATACAGTTCAGAGATGCACATTTACGGTGTATCAGGTGGTAGGTACACCAGTTGTGAAATAATATTTTTGTATTATTTTTTATATAAAAACGTGTATTTTTCTATCTTACAAAGATATAATAGATTTTATTTATTGAAAGTATATAACTAACCATCTAATATACTCTGGACTCTGGACAGTAGAGGATAATGTCTCAGGCTAAAAAAGTAAATAAAAATTGTATTTTATTGTGATTGAAATGGAATCAGGTCTACATGAAGGGAGGGTTTTTATTAGGTTTTAGCAAAAGACTCATAGTCTAGAGAATCCCATCTCATATGAGGCCTTAGTACCTTATAGCGGAGCTGCCTCTGGAAGGCACTTTCCCAAAATAACAGAACAGTCTGACCACGGGCTACAGTGGAAAGAGCTGGGCTTTGAAATTAATTGCAGTTGTGTCTTATTAGCTATATGATGCTGAGCAAATTATTAATCCTTACAAGCCTCCATTCCTCATCTGTTAGATGAAACTAGCATCTTGTAACTTGCAAGAAAGACATCATAAAGATTAGACATAGGTTAAAAAAATTTTAAGACAAAGCTTTATTGGTTACTTCTGAAGTTGTTGTTTCTGATGTTTTTGTTAGAACTGAAGCTGAGAAGGCAGTGTCGCACAGGCCTGAGTCTGGGAAGTGGACCCAGAGTTAACGAGCAAGAAGTCCACAGGTTATATTGAATGGCTGCCCTCCTATCTTGTCTGGAAGAGATCCCCAGAGGACCCCAGCTCTCAGAGCCAGAAATTGGTTTGTTCCTTCCAAGCAGACATGACTCCCCAGACTCTGACCCTTGGGATGTATGCACAAAACATTTCTTTCCATTCCGTCACCCAGGTATCCACCGAGGCTTCCCTGCCACTCTGGCACCTGCAACTGAAATGCTGTCCCTGTGCTCTATTCTTTTTGTAGTTTTTTCACTACCTCATATTACATTCTAAGCTTATAGGTTAACTTGCTCATTATTTGACTCCACCACTAAAAATATAAATTCCATGAGAGAAGGCAATTTGCTCTCTTTTTCACCACTGGATCCTCAGAGCTTAAACAGTGGCTGGAACATACAGTGAATTCAACAAGTACCTGTTAAATGAATAAATGATTTAAATAACATAGTCACTCTGTGCAGCTGAACAAAAAACTCAGCTCTGATTCAAGAACTACTAAATAATTAACTCTACAAAAATATTACTTGGAAATGTTGATTTTACTGAAGATTTTGGATGGGAAATAGAGAAAGGATTTATATTGGAACTCTTCATTAAAAATTGTTCAACCTCATTCATAACAAAAAGAATGCAAATTAAAACCAGACCAAGAAGCCTGCAGAGCCTATGAAGAGTAAAGAGAACTGTGGAGATGGGGAGAGAAAGGAGGGGAAGGGAGGTACCTGGCACATAGCCCAAGGGAACGAGAAAAGTGTTTATGTGGGAGAGGGGCAGAGATGTGAGATGTGTTACATACAGGAGGGATGCTCAAATAAACAACTATTTAAGGATAATGTGAGCTAAGTTTCTCACTGTCAGAGAAGGGAATTAAAAATACAGAAAAGGAGAAAACTATAATGAATCATGTGGTGTTGGATAAGAATTGAAGGTATGGTATCAACCTACAGTTGTAATGTATAGAAATAAATAAATATAGATGTAAACATGTGTCTATTAAGAAGGCCTAGGAATAGAGATAACCCAATAGTGAGGAGCACACGTAGCACCCAGATCTTGGCTTCTAAATACCGGTCTCCACTAAGTTTCCTTGAAAAATGGATGACTCCAAGGCCAGGGCAGGGAAAGTACAAGATGAGCTTGGAACATCTCTTTGAATCAGAAAGCAGGGAAAGGCTCAGAGAATGATGGAAATAAGTCAAAAGAACAGAGGAGCCAGCTTGAAGGAGCTCCCACTGACCAAATCTAGGACAACTTGACCATCAAAATAAATAATGATAGTGACAAATTATGACCCATTGAATATAGCAGAAACCAATGAGTCCATAGTCATATAACTAAAAGAAACAAATTGATAAATTGAAACTTTAATACCAAAAGAGATATTTACATGATTTCAATGTACTCTACCACAAAATACTTAGCAATTACAAAAGGAAAAGATTAAATTTACAATGGAGAATCCTGGCAGTCACCACTTTAATCAAATGATCAGAGTGAACACCATCAGTAATGTGATAAATCAACATCACGTGCCACCCAATAGGTTGCAATGAGAAGAACACAGCGTACCTTCTGTCACATTCCTGCCAAAGAAGTATAATCTGAAGTGAGTCAAAAGGAAACGTCAGGCAAACCCAAATTAAGAGAAATTTTACAAAATATCTGGCCTATAATCTTTCAAAGTATCAAGATGGTGAAAGTGAAAAAAAGTGGAAGGAACCATTTCAGATTGAAAGAGGTTAAAGAGGCCCAGCAGCTAAGCACAACACACTATTCTAGACCGGATATTTTTGCTACAAAGGACATGTTAGGGATAAAGAGCAAAGCAAGAATGAAGTCTGAGGATTAGATGGCAGTAATGTATCAAAGCTAATGCCCTGAGACCAATGGCTTTATTTTGGTTATGCAGGAGAATGTTCTGGTTTGTAAGATATATACCCTAAAGTTTTCTGGGGTGCAGGGGCATTGTGTTGGAAACTTACACTTTAATAGTTGAGGGAAAAAATGTTCTTTGTACTTGCAACTTTTCTGTAACTTTGAGATAGTCTGAAAATTTTGAAAAAATGACCTTAAAAAAATACTAGAAGCCAGCCAGATGATCCTACGGTTAAGTTCGGCACATTCAGCTTTGGTGGCCAGGGTTCAGTTACCAGGTGTGGACCTACACCACAGCCATGCTGTGGTGGCAACCCACACACAAAATAGAGGAAGACTGGGGGCCCAGCCAGGTGGTGTAGCAGTTAAGTGGGCACGTTCTGATTCGGCAGCCCAGGGTTCGCCGGTTCAGATCCCAGGTGCAGACATGGCACCGCTTCTTGGCAAGCCATGCTGTGGCAGGCGTCCCACAGATAAAGTAGAGGAAGATGGGCACGGATGTTAGCTCAGGGCCAGGCTTCCTCAGCAAAAAGAAGAGGATTGGTGGCAGATGTTAGCTCAGGACTAATCTTCCTCAAAAAAAAATTAAAAAACAATATAAAAAAAAATAGAGGAAGACTGGCACAGATAGCTCAGGGTGAGTCTTCCTCAAGCAAAAAGAGGAAGATTGTCAACACATGTTAGCTCAGGGCCAATCTCCCTCACAAAAAAATCCCAAAGAAACAAAAAATTACACACCAAGATGCCATTGTCACCTATCAGTTTGTGGAAATGTAAAAGTTTGACAATATACTGTGTTGGCAAAGCTTTAAGAAAACAGGCACTTTCATTTATTTCTATTAGGAATATAAATTGGTACAACTCCTCAGGAGGCAAATGTAGCAATATCTATCAAAATTACAACTGCACAGGGGCTGGCCCAGTGGTGTAGCAGTTAATTTAGCATGTTCCACTTTGACGGCCCAGGGTTCTCCAGTTCGGATCCTGGGCGTGGACCTATGCACCACTTATCAATCCATGCTATAGTAGGTGTTCTACATATAAAGTAGAGGAAGATGGGCATGGATGTTAGCTCAGGGCCAATCTTCCTTAGCAAAAAAGAGGATTGGCAGCGGATGTTAGCTCAGAGCTAATCTTCCTCAAAAAAAAAAATTACAATTGCATATATCTTGTCCAACAACAACACTTCTGGGAATTTATTCTATGGGTGGGCATGCACTAAAGCAAAAGAAGCTCTGTATAAGTTTACTCATTGCAATATTGTTGTAAATGCAAACAATCAGAAACAACCCAATGTCCATAAATAGGTTAAATTAATTATGGTACATCCATAAAATGGAACACAGTGGGACAATGAAAAAGAATTAGAAAGCTCTCTATGTAGTGATAGGAAAGATGCCCAAAATATACGGTATAGTGAAAAAAACTTAAGGTATAGAACAATGTATGTAATATGCTAAATTCAGTGTAAAAAAAGCAAAGGAGGAAAATAAAAATCAATGTTCGTATTTGCTTAAATGTGCATACAGAAACTCAAAAGGGTACATGAGAAAACAACAACAGTGCTTACCGGGGGACGGAGGGGTGAGCACTGAGGAACCAGGATATTAAGGAGACTTTACGATCCCTGTTTTTATACCTCTGTTGAAACATGTGTCTCCATCATCTGTTCAAAAAACTAATTTTAAAAATCCCTCATTAGATATTTTGGTTTTTCAAAGTATTTCTTCAGCCAAGTGGCTACTTGTCTTTCCTCCCTCTCTAACAGGTCCACCAAGCTGGCTCTTCCCTCTTCCCAGTATACCCCAGAATCTCACATTCCGTTCTCCTCAGATATCCCAAAACTCGGCCCTCTCCTAAATTCTACCTCCAAACATACTTACCAGCTCTTTAGGGAAGTGACCAAAACAAAGGGTCCCATGTGGAAAGCAGTTCTCCCCTAGTGGTGGAGGGGGGTGTGTGTTTGTGGGGGAGGTTCTGACAACTATTCTCAAGTTGTTTATTGAAGCATTTTTCTTAAATACATACATTCATTTGCCCAAGAGAAACTCCAATGAATGGGATGTCCTCCACCTCACAGTATTCACTTGCCCAGCAGCGGTGCCCCTCTGCCCACACACAGCATTATCCATCTGTCCCCTGACACAGCATTATCCACCCCGTGACCTTCTCTTGCTCTTCATTTTGGTGGGCCCTGATAGGCATGGGCCACCATCCCTCTCATCTAACACTGAACTAAGCTGCATCTATCTCTAAACAGGCCAAAGGCTCTGCTCAAATTTGGAAAAACATTTAAGAACTGGTCAAAACTGAGGATTTTTGGCTCAAACTCAAGATGAGATGGATAAACAAACCCTGCCCAATGGAATCTAGTTTTGATATATTTTCCTTCCTTTCTAATTAAAGCCAAATGTTTGAATATTTCCCAAATTACCTCTCATGAAATTCACTGCATTATTTTGCCTTTTAAAAGCAGATCAACTTATATTTACATTGTTAATAGATTTATTTCAATGCATGTTAGTTTTTCAGTGTGTTTACCATGCGGTGTCATGAATCTCCACTGTGGCTAGCCCCATGGGCTCCATTCTTTGTTGGACTGACTGATACATCTACTCCCCAGGCCACACGTGTACCAAAGAATTGTGGGAGCCCCAAGTTGTCAGAATACCATCTCACACAACGTTTTGCCGTTATTTTTCTCCCTTTCAAGGATACAGGGGAGCCAGGAAAAAGAACTCCATGATCTTAGGGATCGAGTGAACACCAACAGTGGAAAAAGTGAAGTCTTCCGACTTGACCATATTTCAAATTAATACTAACAATTCCAAACATTTCAGCAGTCCATTTCAGAATCCTCTGTCGGTGTTATCCCATTTGATTTCCACAATTTGAGGTGGATATTATTATCCCCATTCTGTAAGTCAGGAAATGAAGACTCAGAGATGATAACTGAATTTCCCCAGATCACACAGCTAGGAAGAAACAAGTGAGGTGCCTGAATTAAGTTTATCTTCAATGATCTCAGAGTAAATCTCTGTGATTATTAACTTCAATAACTCTATCAGTAATAGGTATTTCCAAATTCAAATGAGTTTAAAATTTTATGAGGCTATCTAATGCCTCAAGAACAGTGTCTACAGAGGCTGGGAATTCCAGAAAATAGGAGCTAAAAAGGTTAATTTATTCTGACAGAAGGATGATTAATATAAGGTAAGATTACCTATCTCTAATTAACCTAGTCCATTATTGAGTTCTTAACAAGAAGGATACGGATAGCAGAAATGTCATTCAGAAAGAATTCAGCTGAGAAGTTCTGAAGACAGTACTGCTCTGGGAATGATAACCATTACATTTGTTAGCCATTGGGAATGCTTAAAATCACCTTCATATTTAAGCCAGAACCTAAAATACTTCTTTATTCAAACCTCTGTTAAGGGGCCTATGAAGCAGAAGATTAAGAAGTACATTTTAACATCCACTTGAATTTTTAAAAAGTCTTTCAAACATCTTAAAGGGAAATCTGTTTATTTTTTTAAGTCAATCCCAATCCTGCTTATTATATTCAAAGCCCTTCAAATAAAAATAGTAAAACATTGTTAGTGAGCTACATTCTTGACTGATCACTGATTTAATAACAGGCCTATCTCATCTTCCTCACTCTGATACCCATCTTATACCTGCCATATTCCAATAGAAAGTCAGACAAAACAACTATAATATTATTCATTAATAGTGCTTGTGATGACCTGGGAAAATCCGTTCTGCTCTAAACACACCTAACTTAAACTCTTAGGCACTGAACAGATCTGGTTTGCCATATCCTGTGGGTTAGAGTTTGTTTTTACTTTTCACCATAGACTGCAGTATCAAATAAGAATGAAGGATATCATTTAGTTTAGTTTTATGCTATAATTATAAAATGTTGAATGGACTTTTTCCTATTGTCTTGGAATTGGTTATTCTGACTGAAAAATGATGACAAAAAGGCATAAGGATTCCATGCTTTTAAAGGCCTCTCCAATCACTGGGGACAAAACCCTCCCTGGGGACTTATTCAGAGGCAGGAGAACCACCTCTGCTACTCCCAACCAACTTCTCAGCCCTAGGTGAGCAGAAAAATATTTCCTCTAGACCCACCAGAAGCCCAGCGAAGGGGTAGCTTCAATGAAATACAGAAGGTGAGTGCTGGCAAGAAGGAAGGATTGACAGCCAATTACCTAGCTGAATACTTGCAGAGTCAGGGACCCAGAGACCAACCCAAAGCCTGCCTACAAAGTGCAGTGAGCCCCATGAGGAAGTCTGGGGGAGATCTTGACCTGCATCTTTTGGAATTAGGGAACATATCCGAACACCAGTAATAGTGCCTGCTTCTTTTCTGCAAATTTTGAAGGAGGGGGACTTGCTCGCTGAGCCTAGGAAAGTGGGACACAAAGAAACCATGTTATAGGGAACTTAAGAAGATGGTGGAGGAGCCAGTCCTGATGGCCTAGTGGTTAAACCTCAGTGTGCTCCACCTCAGCAGCTCAGGTTCGGTTCCTGTGCACAGAACTACACACTCATCTGCCAGTGGCCATACTGTGGTGGTGGCTCACAGAGAAGAACTAGAAGGACCAGACCTAGCCCCGTGGCCAAGTGGTTGGTTTTGCGCACCCCGCTTTGGCAGCCTGGGGTTCACTAGTTTGGATCCCGGGTGCAGACCTACACACTGCTCATCAAGCCATGCTGAGGCAGCATTCCACACAGAAGAACTAAAATGACCTACAACTAGAATATACAACTATGTACTGGGGCTTCAGGGAGAAAAAAAAACGAGGAAGATTAGCAACAGATGTTAGCTCAGGGTCAATCTTCCTCACCAAAAAGTATTAAAAAAAAAAAAATTGGCTTGAATGGCTTTCAATTTTAAAAAAAAAAGAACTAGAAGGATTTCCAACTAGAATATACAACTATGTACTGGGGCTTTGGGAAGGGGGAAAAAAAGAGGAAGATTGGCAATAGATGTTAGCTTAGGGTGAATCTTTCCCAGCAAAAAAATTAAATAAATAAATAAATAAAAATAAGAAGGTGGAGGAAACGTCCAACCCATTGCAAGTTTCCTGATCTATCAGAGGGTGCAGAGGAGGACTTCCATGTGTGACTCAACATGAAGGAATATAGAGACGAGAGGAGAAAGCCCAAGCCCTGAGATTACGCAAAAGCTGCTTAAGGGGGTTGGGATGTGGACCAAAGGCAGGACTAAAGGAAGACATGGGTTGGTGACCCCTCTCGGTGTCCTCAGTGATGTGATGGACCAAGGTGAAGCTAAACAACCCTAAAAACTGCACAAAGTTATGAGGAGACCACCACATCCTCAGTGACCACCGAAAGCAACAGAATTCTGCACAGTCTTGGGGGGAGGGGCATTCCCTTATCTTCAATAAGCAGCCCCTGCCATCTCTTATATCCCTCCTACAGACAAAGGAGTAAGATGCTAGCAGAGGCAATTGAGAGGATCATATCTGAATCAGATTTGAGATTGGATTTTTACACTGGAGTGAAATTAGTTTGGTTTTGCTCTGTTTTTTTAATAAATGAACTGATGAGAAAGTTGTGGAATGTGCCAAGAAATTGTCTTGGGAGATAATACAAAGCACTATTGGGAATTGCGATTGGAGGAAAATAAAAACATTACTGTGTTGATATCCACCAAGCAGCATCTACTCAATAGAACTGTTTACACTAAAACGTTGAATTTCTAAAGCAGACTGGGAGTGTTTCTTTTAGGGGGAAGGGGATTACACATTGTCTCAACAATAGTGGACGATGAGAAGAACAACAGTAACAAAAAGCGAACTCTTAAATGTAGGAATTACAGAAGACTTTAAAAGAACAAAAAAAATCATTCAGTTTTGATTCTATTACATAATTTAAAGACACATACTTACCTATGTCTTTTCAAAAAGGAGATACTTTTAGTAAAACCAACCTTGGATTTGTGTAAGACCTGAAAGTTTTCAATGTACTGTTTTGTACTTTAACTTATAAGCAAGAGCTCAAATTCTAATTATTCACTTTCATATCCACAGTGTACATGACAGATCTGAACCACAGAAAATGTTCAAACCATGGTTTTCAGATCAGTCTATCTCCTTCTACCCATTTCTCCCTTCGCTGTCATATCTTGGTCATCACTCCAAATTCACTGAAGATTTGTGGGAAGAGGATAGTTTTAATTATTTGTACAACATATACATATTATATTTGTATTTAAGAAAAATAAAAGTTAAAAAAAATTAGCGTTTTACTCATCATCTTCCTCTCCATATCAAATCATGCTTTATCCTGCATAAATTTGATACCACACATGCAGTCTACCAGTGCTGAACATCTCTTGTTTTCACCAGCATAGCATCCATCCTCTCTCTTCTCTTAACAGCACCTTTTTTCCCTTTGAGGAACTACCTCTACCCCGTTTCATGCAGTCTTGGTAGAACCCTCAATCTCCTGGCCAAAGGGGTGGGAACAAGACCCAAGCAAGGCCATTTAAACTTTGACCTTTCTTCTCAGTATTTGAATCCTGAGCAGTAACACAAGAATAGACTATGGCAGAGCTGATTCATCCCAATAGTGGTCATCTGAAGAGGCTTCCTAACACCTACGATACCAAAGCTGCACGCTTCCTGTATTTCTGAGGCACAATTGTTCAGCCTGACTTTTCATTTCTGTAAGCTACCCAGTATACTTACACTAAATCCTTCTCCTCCCCACCCTACACACATTACGCTTAAGTTAGACAGAGTTGGTTTCTTATTGTTGGGACCATACCACACAAGGACCTTGGGATAGTTCGTAACCCATCTACAGTCCCTCTTCCAGATCTCTCCTCTCTTCTATACTTTCCTAACACTTACCAGTGCTATCCATTTCAACACCTCAACATTCAACATTCATTTCCTTCATGTCAACCTCTCTCTAGCCAATATCCTTAACTTACTTATGCCATGTCTTTCTATGAATTGTTGGCCTGAAAAAACTGCTTGCTCCACTCCTAGCCTGGGGGGCTGCTGGAGAAAACACTACAACCATTTGGGTTGGTATCTCTACTCATTTTCAGTTTCTTTTCCCAGTTAGATCCACCATCCTGCTCAGAGATATTTCTGGTTTTTTGCTCATTTCATTTTCTCATTCTCTACAGTGACTTCAGAATTCTCTCCACTTTCCTCAAATCTCCAACTAAATTACTCCTCAGAAATGGCAGCATACAGAAAGTAAAAGCCACAGGATGGAAACTCACTCCACTTCCATCCAGGAAACTCTCAAACCAGCCTATACTGAACCCATTCTTCCCTCCCACTCTCTACTGAAGCGGGAACATGGTCTTTTCTCATACTTAAAACTAATCCTCAGGATTTGTGCTCTAGATCTCATCCCTTTCTACCTTCTGAGAGAAGTGGCTTTATCAGTCACCTCTGTCTCTTCTTTACCTTTAACCTCATCCTCTAGGTTGGCACCTTAACAAAAACAATTCCTTCATGAATAAGTCTCCTTCTAGCTACTACCCTATCTTTCTCTTCTCATTCACAAATAAATTGAAATAATTGTATATCTGCCCTGCTTGTGGAAGAAGGGGCACAGGCGGAGGAAAAGTGAGAGCAGCATGTGAGTCAGAGCCCACCTGATACAGGGTGAAGACGGCATCACACCAAGTCAGCCCAGTGCGGAGAGGCCAAGCCTGAGAAGGGTGAGGATATGTCCATGCAGAGGGGCAGTCTGATGTGGACGACATAGCCCACACAGAGGATGAGTGCATCTACATGAGAGAAGAGAAATTGATTACATTCAGGCGGATTGATCAAATAAGTAAATCCAATAAGGACAATGGGAGCCAGGTTTCTCAGCATCAAAGGGGGTTACATATATGGAAAGAGAAAAAATTAAAACAAAGCCCTGAGGTGCTAGATTAGAACTGATGGTATCAGTATATACTCATGGTTTGATAGATGTATAGAGAGACAGAATGCAAATGTGTGTATATACATTCATATGTGTGTGCACATATATCCTAGCTCTCTCCACTAAGAGCCTCGGAGCCCCACACTCCAAAAGCAAAGAGCACACCTAGTGCCCAGATGTTATCTCCTAAATGTTATTCTCCACTAAAAAGACTCAAGGCTCAAATGGCAGATTCCAGGAGTGGGGCAGGGAAAGTACAAAAAGAACTTGTTAATATCTTGTGCCAGAAAGAAAGTACTCAAAAAGTGACGGAGACATGTCAAGAGAACACATGAGCCACCTGGAAGAGACTTCCACTAGCTCAACTGGGAACAATTTGAACACCAAGATAAATAATGATAGTAACGAATTAAGGCCCGTATTAATCAATAGTACTATAAATAAATAAATGAGTAAATTGAAAGTTTGATGAGGAATGGAATACTTTCAAAGTCTCAACTTCCCAACAAAACACTTAGAAGTTACCAAGAGAGGAAAAAACCCAACTTAATAGTTGAGAATCCTGACAGACACATCCTTAATCAAGAAACCATAATTAACAGGACAAATCAAAATTGTGTGTCATCTGATATGATTCAATGAGAAGGAGACAGCATCACTTTAGAGGAGTTCCTGTCAAAATCTAATAATTCAGCCTTTTTCAAGTGAACCATAGAACACAGTGACTGTTTTCTCAACTCTCTTAAGAATGGTACATGATTAATACCAATCTAGGTGTACTGAAAGAAGTTATTTTTTTCATTCAGTAGATGTCTTAGGATGCTAGGGCTTAATTCTTTCTCAAAACCCTGGTTGGAAAAGGCCCAGGGGATACATTCCATAAAATAACTGGTCTATAATCTCCAAAATTGCTCCTTCCAAATGAAAGATGCTAAAGAGTCATGACAACTATAGGCAACAGGTGATTCTGAACTGTACCCTTTTGTCCTAAAAGACTACAGTATTGAGAAAACTGGTGAAACTTGATTGGGATTTTCGGATTAGATGGTACTAATATATGATGTCAATAACTTGATTTTCATGGTTGTATTACGGTTACGTAGCAAATGTCCTTATTTGTAGGTAATACAAGTTAAGTATTCAGAGTGGTGGAACATCATACTGGCAAATTACTTTCAAATAGTTCGGGGAAAAAAGGTCAGTGTATTGTACCTGCCAATTTTCTGTAAACTTTTTACTCTTTCAAAATTTTAAAAATCAAAAAAATTAAAAATGAGCAAACAAATTCATTATTATCCTCACTCTTTTCCATTTTCCTCATCTCAGTGAATGGCTGCACCATTCACTCATCAAGTTGCTTAAGCCAGAAATCCAGCATCATCCTTGACTTCCCTTCCCTCTATCACAATATACATCCAATTAATATGTCCCCTCTGTATGCATATCCAATTACACACCAAGTTCTAGTGATTCCATACCCTAAATATCTCTTGAACTTATCTATTTCTCTCTAGCCTCTCTGATACTACACAATTCTGGCCACCATCATCACTGTCCTGTGTTACTGAAACAGTCTCCTAAAATAGTCTCCAAGTCTCCTCCAATCCACTTTCTACACATCACTCTGAGTTATTCTAAAACACAAACCTGATTGTGTTATTCCTAAAAACGCTTCAGTGTTCTTGATTGCTCCCAGAATAGAGTCTAAACACCTTACATTGCCATACATTCTGGTTTGCCCAGAACAGTTTTTGTTTATTTCTGTTGTACCAACACAGTTATTATCAGCCTCCCTTTCACGCTCAAAAGTGTCCCAACTAAGACAATCAAGTGTATGTTCCCACTAGCTTTAAGGTTCTAACAATCTGGCCTCTGTTTGCTTCTCCAGATTGATCATTAAGCAATCCCCCGATTTCCCTCGCCTCTCTAGTGAAGCTCAACTCTTCCGGGAAGGCTCTGCCCAAGCACTGGATCAAGGTTCATTACTTCTGCTAGATGCTCCCTACCACTATATTAATCCTATTAGTAACATTATCTATTGAACACATATCTCTACTGTAACTATTTTCTTATATTCCCTCTTAAAATGTAAATTCTGTAAGGGTAACTCTGCCACCACTTAGGGTGTGACCTTGAATAAGTTACACAATCTTTCTAAGCCTCAGTCTGTAAATGAAGATAATTGCATTATTGCTAATATCAAATGATATAAAGAGCTTAGCCTACCATCTTCATCATTTTATATTTTAAGAATTATGAAACTAGTCAAATGTATTTTTTCCCTTTAGAGTTCCTTAAAATTGTCTTTTCATACCTAATGTTTTGATTTTATATTTGATTTTATGTATCCTATTTATCAAGAAGGTAGAGTTAAACACTGTTTCTTCTTAACACAAATATAAGCAGTCTCTCCATGATAGAGTTCTTTTTAATTTTACTTATTTCCTGTTTTAAAGAAAACACATGTTCTTACAGACAGTTATCTTCTGGGAAATGAGATAATACCAGGAACTATTAACACTGCTCAGGCCTGGAATATTTCTTTCCTCCCTGTCCTAATGAGCAAACACGTGTAAGTCCCCACAGCAGATTCTACATGTACAGCAAATATACTATATTTATAAGAATATATACTTTTAACATATTAGAAAACAATGAGGGCCAAATGTATAAATTTGTGGAAAACAGTGTTTTCTATCATTTAAATAGTTGTTTATTAATAACTAAACATCATCTTGGGAAAGAAAGCCTTATTGTAAAAAGAATAACAATTCAACTTATTAACAGGCCCCACATCAACAGACTGGATATTGTATATAATATTTTTGAGTCTCATAAGGTGAAGAAAAATATGTGGGTATTTTCTAGTTCTCTATCTTACACTGTTTCTTTTATAAATTTTAAGCTAAACATTCTGGTTTTCAGAAGTAAAAATTCAGAATTATATGACTGTACATTTCTACTCACTGACCACACTCTTTCCCTAAATTTAACTATCACATTTTCCCTTTGTTAATTGTACGATTTTATCATAGATGTCCTTTATTTAGTGAAGTATATAAAATTATCCACTAAACATATCCCTAGAGCTTTTCCTTTAATTATTAAAGGAAAGTTAATTCACCTTTTCAGGAGTTAAATTTCTACAAACAAATTTAATCTAGAGCACTGACCATTGCTCATGCTTTCTGATATCTTGCAAGTGTCCAGAATGTGACATCTCATTTCCATTTACAAATCCAGAAAAACTTGCTTCTCCACAGCAAATATTGAATTATTTTCCACCTAATTACTTCATTGGTTTTATAAATGAAAAATATATTTAAAAATATACGTAAAATAATTTTAAGATAATATATATTTTTAGTGACCAGAGTTTCATATACCCGATTGTTGAATTTACCACACCTATGAATGAAGAAATGTTTGTCTTCAAAAATGTTTTTAGTGATTTTAATTTCCATGAGAGACATCACCTATACACAATCTCAACATATATAGCAAATAAAATATTATGTCATCAAGACCTTTGAAATAAACTTTTCTACTACCTACTTGTAAATATGTTCAGAATACTTTACTAAATGTCAGCTATGAAACTACATTACAAATACAGATAAACAGTGTTGCAAGTTTCATTTAAATTCCCCAAATTCTCACAGTCAGGTATTTTGCTCTCTGGCACAAAACCGCATTTTTCCTAAGAAATCAAAAGCAGGCCGGAAGATTCTTTGTTCATCAGCTGTAAATAATATACCAAATCTAAAAAAGTAGAAAAATGCTGAAAGGAGATATATATATATTTTTAATACGATTATTACCTTTTAACCATAAAACTTTATTTTAGCAAAGGCCAGTAATCTTTATTACTTTAACTGGGATTGGGTAATACATCATGATGGTGACCTGGTGGCAATCAGCATACATTTATAAAATGATGGTTTGAACTTAAATCTTATCTTTAACTCATCAGTCTCATGTGGTTTCAGATGGTTATCTAGAAAAACTTCCCATAAGATTCTACACTCTTACAATGGAAACTTGCTTAAAGATAACATTCCATTATCAATTTATCACATGTCAATAAACATTTATGGATTGTGTATTATGTGCCAGGTGCTATGCTAAGTGCTAGAGATATGAAATGACTAACACTTGAGCACTAGATAAAGACAGGAGAGTGCCTTGACAGGCTTGGAGTGTCATGGAAGAGACAGTCAGTGTACGAACTACATAAAATATCGTTAAGGAACATGGCTTTAAAAGGTGCTATGAGCACAGAAGAGAAAGACATAATCCAAACTGGGGGAGGGGAGGATGGTTACGGAAGCTTCTTGGAGGAGGTATTGATCAGTAAGCCTACCAACTTGCTTGCAGTATGGCCTAGCAATTAAGAGGACAGGTTCAACTCTTAGCACCACCTGTTACTAGCCGTACAAGACTGGGCCAGATACTTTATCATTCTAAGCTCGCTTCCTTGTTTATAAAACAGATATAACAGTATTTACCTCATGGGGGTGTTAAGGGTACCAAATAAGATAATGAAGAAAAGCACAGCGGCTGCCATAAAATATGCTAGTATTTCTGTTGTTATAATGATGATCTCTTTCTCTCTCACACACACACACCCTACTCAGGGTACAACCTGGGGGATTCTGGACTTCTCCACCAATGTATGCATGTCCTATATACCTATAAAAGAAAAAAACTGCTCCGTCCCACCAATGCCGCCGCCCACCCCCACCCCGCCCCACCTTCTGTTATCAGCCAGGCTTCCTATCCCTGAAAAGCCTTCTTGACTTCCCGTCATTACCAGACATGCCTGCACCACGTCCACTCTTTGAATGTGAGCCTGACCACTGAGGCGTCCCTGGACTCTCTGTCCACCACAACTCTCCTCTCATCCTTCTCTGACCTCACATCCACCAGGGGACAGATCTCTTGCCCTTCGCCCTCACACTACCCTCTCATGGGTCTTTCACACCTATGTTTTGGTGATTTTTACACAGTTCACTTATCCAGCTTTGTCCTCCAACGACTGGCCACAACTGTCTCTGAGCCAGCGGCCAATATTTCATTTCATTTGGAGTGAACGTCACTGCAGAGGCAGACAGAAGAAAACAACGTGATTAGAACACACAATCACTGCGGTTTGTGAAGATGAGAAAGGCTAGTGCCAGAAACAGAACAGTACGGCCTTTTGTTCTTTCCCACATTATCCTCTTTAAGATCATGACTATTTTACAGTCTTTGTCCTGCAACAATCTCCCATTGGCCACTTGTCTATCAAGTGACTCTTTTTGAAAGCTGCTTCTCTCCTTCCTCTTCATTTGCAGAAAGATCCAAGGGAGGCAGCAGGGCTCAGCTTCAGTTTCTTCTCATACATTCACCTTTCTGAAGGCTTTTACCAAGTTTCACCAAAACAGATCCAAATAATAGCAAAAACTAATAATAAATGAAAAGTTAAAGTTAAAAGACTTCACCCTATTCAAGCGGGCCACTGATAGAAATAAAGCTTTCCCTAGTGTAAAGAGTGTAAAAGATATAACTTGGACATTAGAACTGTTAAGTAAAATGGTTTCTACTCTAGATTCCAAATTTTATTTTTAACCCAAACCTTACAAAAGTATTTTGGCTTTACCAAAGCATTACTCCCACTTTCTAAAGACAGACTGTATTATTTAATTTGTAAATTATTCCTGATTGAATTCTGTTCCTCACTTTATTTCGCTTTGTGCATCTTTACAACAGGATGCGTATCTCCATGCCTATAAAACACTTCATATACGTTTCAAAGTCCAGAATGTTAAAGCACTAAATTTCTTTCCATCAGATTTTCTGCAGCAAAATAATTTGAAATTCATATAAGACTACAAAAATGTTATATCAATTTTGGGTATAAAATTTCAGCTGCCTCATGTTTCCACTTAACTTTATTGATTTAAGTAGTTCATACATGAAGTAAAAAGGTTTTTAGGTTACAAAAACAACAACAATAAACCAATTGCTGATTATCCACGTGTGAATTTACTAGGTCATGGATAAGCCGTGTGATTTTATGAGTTAAGTGTCACCTAACCTGTTTCCTGACCCTGAAACAGAAGGTCATTTGAAACTTAGAATTGTGAGGCAGTGAGTCCTCAGCAAACTTTTAAACTTAAAATCCCCCTCCTCCGTACAGCTTTTCCCCAGCAAACACTTCCTTCATCGTAGGTACTTCTTAAATGTGGTAACAAGTAAAATTCCCCAACAGGAAAGACAGTAGCGTGAAAACCGAGCTGACTACAGATTGGTGAGAAGCAATAATTCCTGCTTATAATTTTTAAGTTATAATAACAAGGATAATAATTAACAACAGTAAATAAAACAAACCTTAGGTGGCAGACCCTTGGAAAATGTTACCCTCACGACATAAAGTTGTGCCTGATCAAAAGTCATAAAACAGTTCAGAAAAGAAAATTTAGCATTTCTGATCCTTCTTGCAGGCCTGATGCCACTTGAGCCTGAATGAATAAACTTTACCAACTCACCTAACTAAGCAGGCCCTAACTGTTACAAATTCATTCAAGAGATTATCCCTTGGAGCCACTAACCAAATCTGTTGTCCCAAAATTCTACTTGATAAGAAGCATTGTCATAGCTTAACTGGCAATGCTTTTCTTTCTCAGTTGTACATCAAGATGGAAATGTACCAAAATGTTAACAGTGGTGTCTCTGGGCAGATAGTAGAATTATGGATGATTTTATTTTAAATCCAGAAATCAAAATTAGAAGATTAAATGGCATTCACATAACACACATCACACTACTTCTTAATGAGGGAGACAGAAACCAAATTCACTACTGAATTTTATCATGAAATCCACAACACATTTAACGTCCATTAAATATGAAGAACATACCATATAATTAACTATCAAATAAAAAACGAATCTTACTCATTTTGCTAATAATACAGCAAATCTTACTTCCAGTCTCCACACCAAAGTCAAATTTGTTGCACTTTGAAGATATTAAAGAGTAAAGTCAGAGTTACAAAATCTTGAAACACAGAATTAAGACTTAAACAACAAAACGTCCCTTAGTTCTACATCTCTGAAGCCCGTCAGGTGTTAGTTAAAATAAGGATTAAGCGTGGATTTCATATTTTTCTTTAAAAAACAGGTTCTGACTGTTGGTGTGGTTTTTCTTACAACCACACACTAAAACTTTCAGTTGAGATGGCTTGCTCTTTTTTATAATGATATTGAGCATTTTAATATGACAAAAACTCCAGACTTGGCAGTAATTTTGACATATTGCCTCAATATTATATATCTTGATAGCAATTATCATTTGCCAGTTTTTGACAGAGTTCTTGAGATTGAGTTTAAATCTTTATACAGTAAGCTGGAACAGCCACTGAATTTAAAAATCCAAGAAACAAATACCATAAAAAGAGATTCCTATTTAAGCTCTGAAGAAGATAGAAAAAGGGGAGGGGGGAGCTGGTTATTCTCTCTAGTTGGAATTTTATTCAGTTGTGCCAACTAAATCTAGTGGAGGGCTTAGAAGAAGGGAAAGGAGATAGCAGTGGGATGATGTTCTGGGCACAGAAAGCAGCGTGTAACTGCATATTGGCAACAGTGAGACAAGCTAACAAAGGGGACAGAAGATGTACTTGACAGGAGTATAGAGACTTAGCAGATGAGGAGGAGGAGATGGCATATGAGATGTAGGCTGGGGTGCAGTAGGA
Source organism: Equus asinus (assembly GCF_041296235.1). Taxonomy (NCBI): domain Eukaryota; kingdom Metazoa; phylum Chordata; class Mammalia; order Perissodactyla; family Equidae; genus Equus; species Equus asinus. Next base: position 79,653,444 of record NC_091798.1, read on the forward strand.
AACAGCCTTTGTGGTAAAGATGAATAGTTAAATTTAATGCAAAATACAATAAGGGCCTCGCAAAGCAAGTCCAGAAGCCCAAGATAATGGCCACAGTACGGCATTTCAAGCTGTCTGAAGCGTATATTTAAACACGGAGTCTTGGAAAGGGGAGGTTATAAAAGTCATGAGAGAAAACATTCAAAATTTAGCCTGAGGGTTTTTTTCCTTTTAGAAATGCAAACATAAACAGGGATTTACAGGTGCCGGAGTCGTTTACTTCTTGTTTGTTTGTTTCTGGTGTTTTCAAAATTTGAATAAATAGGAGGAGGAAAACAAAATGAAGTAAACTTAGTTTAGGCATTTAAGAAATTGTCACGTGACCACATCCAGAGAGAAGAAATGTGATAATTAGTGTAAGAGAGTAGGATCTTAAGTAAAAACGATAGGGATAAGAATTTCTTGGCAACTTGTCAGTTACTAAAGTGTTTGGGAAGACACAGTAAAATGAAAATAAAGAAAAGCAGCAAAATAAAGACAATCATTTATAAGATCCTAAAAGCTTCAAACACAAGGAATCATGGAATACAGTGAAAGGAATTAAGTATTTAATGTGCTAAAACAATTTTCCAAACTACACGTAATTCTCTTAGGGTTCGTTTTGGTTAAATGCAATTCCAGTTTATTTAAACAGCTAATTCTTATTTCTTCAGAAATAAGTTATATTCCAACTGGAGAAATTTTATAAACATTCTGAAGAATTCCACCATTGTTCACTAGCTCTTAATAATTTAAAACACATTTAGTAATGAAGGCCTCATCATGTACTGCACTTTTAAATCTGTTCCTTGCCCAATGTCATTTCAACGCTTAATAAATGCTTAATGCTGAGGAGCTGACATTTTAGCAAACTCACCAGTTTTACCACTAGGTGGCGAAAAAACCCAAGTAGTATCTGTTATCAAAGCTAGTATAAAATCCCAAGTACATGAATAACTAGAATTTCCACCAGGTGTCAACCAAGAGGGGAAAAAAAGACTTTTCCCCCCAATCAAATACACAAATTCACAGTTCTAAGCATAACCATCTAAACTCTATCAGAGTTAAATGGCCTGCCCATTAACTGTACCAATAGTTTGCATATTTATACTCTCTATATAAAGTTGTTGAGTCCAAGATATTACCTTGACAACTAAAACCCAACTAAATAAAATTTAGTTTCTCCCTAAAAGAAAATAAGCAAACAGCAAGACCAATGAGTTTAGTTCACTGTGACTTACAGGTTCAACCTATCCAAACATACTGAACAAAACAATCTACAATGTTTTAGACATGGACAGCCAAAAATCTTCCAAAGCGTATTTGGTTATGTATATATAGTTCCAGATTCATATTTTTTGTTTCTATATTTCTCTCTTATAAGCAGTTTGGCTGATTGCAAAAAATCTAGATAAGTTTATGCTGTTATGCCTTGAATCCCAATGTGGTATTTTATGAAAGCATTGTCATTTGTTACCAAAACGTTCACAGTAGAGAAAAAGGTACCTATCTTTAAGATGTATTATGAGAATTACTACGTGGAACAGCCCAAGGCTGAAAAAGTTTTACAGAATTAAGCCCTATTTATCTACCAAATCATGCTTTTTAAAAACTACCTTACGCGCTTCACTAATTTCTAACAACGATTTCTCGATCTTGTTGTAAACATTAGGTCAGCTAAAACACTATGTCATGCTGCCTTTTATAAGATGGAACTTTTTTAGGCCGAACTCTATTCTTAATCCTCTGGACACTGGAGTTGTAATCATGTCATACCCTGCAAATCTAGCTGTAGGTGGCGACTTAAAAAAGGACTTTCTTCCTTCGAGGAAGTGGTCAAGCCTTTTTTCCCCTGGTGTCATCATGCAAACAACTTGGTTGTTTTTCGTTGCTATCTAAGAGCTGGAAGAGAAAGCAAAACCTATTGATTAAATTATACTTGCTTCTCTTCCTTGCTCCTTACAGTATTCTCTTGCAAGGTTCCTTTGCCGTCGACTGAGTTCATTTCCACCCTGACTACAAAGCACTAGTTTTTTCAAAAATCCAAGAATGCTCTTGTCTCTGAACATTATTTCTTGTCTGCTTTTTATTACATTTTCTTTTGAAATTCATTAGATTATGCTCAGCAACCAGCCGCTTGCCCAACCGGTTTCTCCCCTACCCCCATCTCTCTTCACACATCACTTTTTCTTCTTCCCATCCACGCAGTGGGCAAAACCCTGCAGTGCCGGTAACGCACGCTCCGTGCTGGTCACTCAGCAGTTTATCCTGACTTGGCTTTGCAAACAGCTCCCCACTCAGCCCTTGTCCTCCAGTGCCCCTCTCTGCCATCATCTTTCCCTTAGAGTGTGCTCGGTAAGGGGCTCCAGAAAACACGTCGAGGGTTTACGGTAGCCTGCCTACCAATAGGAGCCCACAATGCAGAGAAGTCAGGGTGAGCCTCCCGGCAGCCCCGTGCCTTCTTCCCCTAGCTGTAAACCTACTGTACCAGGAGCGAGCGAGCGAGCGAGGAGCGAGCCCGGCGCGGGAGGGGGCGCGCAGGGAGGGCCGACAGCAGCCGCGGCGTGCGCATGCGCGCTGGGGTTGTTTTTCACAAAGCTGCTCTTAAAGTGAGCTGGCAGCCTCCAACCGCCCGTCTTTGTAAGGAGACCACTGAGACTCGCAGGATCGCGGAGCAGCAGCCTCTCTGCTGCCCTGACTTAAAGAAATCTCAATGAACTATTTGTAAAGAATCACTGGTCCTGCCTGCAAGCTTTTTGCACGGCAAAGACATCGATCAGTGTTAAGTGAAGATCACATTTTATATGTGATCTTGACTTTTTTGTCTTACATTATATTTTTATAGATTTTGTTATAAACATGGTGCTGGGAAAGGTGAAGAGTTTGACAATAAGCTTTGACTGTCTTAATGACAGCAATGTCCCTGTGTATTCTAGTGGGGATACAGTCTCAGGAAGGGTGAATTTAGAAGTTACTGGGGAAATCAGAGTAAAATCTCTTAAAATTCATGCAAGAGGACATGCGAAAGTACGCTGGACCGAATCTCGAAACGCCGGCTCTAATACTGCCTACACACAGAATTACACTGAAGAAGTAGAATATTTCAACCATAAAGACATCTTAATTGGACACGAAAGAGGTAAGTTTTTATATTATTCAGCAATCATTAGACCTGTTTTCTTTGGGAAAGTGCCTTTTCAGTTTTTCTAAATTAATGTAATTCTACTAGCATAACACACAGCAGTTTGATACCGATTAGCAAAGTTGCAAGATTTGGATTCTGCTTGACATTCATCGTGTGTTAAGCTGTAATGCATGCAGGCATCTGCAAAGTGACTGCAAACTGCACTTAATTCAACTACCTCTATACCCGGCTTGGTCTGTGCCATACGCACTTGCAGTCCATTTGCACCTTACTTATAAATTCCGCTTAAATCCAATTCAGTAGTTTCACTAATATGTTTTCAAATGAATTGCTGAAAGCTGCAGTCCAATGTTAGATTTTTCCCTTGTACTCTGCAACCTTAGATCTTAAAAATTAGGCTTCAATGAAGAAATGGAATAACATTAAGTGGTTTAATAGGTATATTTCATTTTTAATATTGACACACAAAAGACTTTAAAGAATTGATCGTTGTTCTTTGATCAAGGGTTTCTGTGGCTTATTTTGACATATGGTATCAACACCCCACGTGTTTTCCCCTATTCTTTCCAGTTCCTTTAGAAATTTACATCAAGCATTCTCTATTGTACAAGACGGTATCTATCATTATGATATGTTTCAAATCAATTTTAGAAGCCATTTAGGGTCAGTAATGTTCTTTTCCGAGCATCATGTCTAACTTTGGAACGTGCATTCAATGAAACCCGTGCCAGTCAAAGAGAACTGAAAAGTATTCGGCACATTGGATTTGATTTTTGCCTAGAAAAGGGAGATAAAAGGTTGTCAAAGGGAGAGGGGGTCCTGAGATTTTCAATCTATTGTTTAAATGGTTACATTGTGGAAATATAGACGACTCTAAGCTTGTTTTTCTAAGTTTCCACCCTTTGTTAGAAGCGGTTCAATCCTGTTTCGGACCAGTTCTGGGGGGTGGTGAGGAGGGGCGCTCGTACTGCTCTCAGCAGATTGGTTACACGCGTCAGGTGGTGGCGATGACTTAATTCCTAGCCCAAGAAGAATATAATGTTAAAACTGCTTATGTAATTTTGTGCTTCTTTTTAATGCAGCATTTAGTTCAAATGTTGACGATTTTTCAGAGTAGAGCACATTTTTACTTTCTTTTTTAATGTTAGAAAATACACCTCCCTGAGCAAGTACTGATTGAACTAAGGCAATGTAGGAAAAAAGGATGCTTTGAGTTACACCATTAATGCGTTATTTTTTAAAATATTAAGATGAAATCAGTTCTTTAGTTGGATTTTCAGTTACACATAGGTAATTTGCATCCTGAAATAATTTATAGTTGATCTCTCCAAACACTAACACCGATAAGAAATGTAAATGCCTAATGACAGTCGTGGTATTTGTTGAAAAGCAGACACTTGAGTTTGTGTTTGAACATTTCTGGACATTGCAGCTTTTTATAAAATGGTTAAGAAACAAAGGTTTTTAAGGCGTTGAGGCTTGCAGTGCGGTTAAAGTAGAATAGCCACTTAGGGGCACAAACACAATTTCATTAGTTGCTGTGTGATTTCATGGTGTAGAAAACTACGTGTCTCGCACCCCACGAGATGCCCCTCAACCCCTGCAAAGCCTGGACGAGCTCTTAGCCTGGAATAGTTTCAATGACTTAAAACTGGGACCTCTCAAACTAGCCTGGTTGCCGAGACCCCGCCCCGGGCGCGCGGCGATAGGCGGAGCCGGGCTTGTTAGCCTGTTGCTAAGGCGATGCCAGGCTCTGATTGGATTGGGCGCGGGCGGGTGGGGAGAGTGGGCTCGCGCCGGCTGGGGCGAGGCTTGGAACCGGCGTGCGCCGGTAAAGGTCCCTCCAGAGCGGCCGCCCCCGCCCGGCTCGCGTCACTCCTGGGGCTTCTGCAGGCGCCTGGGGCTCGTGTCACATGCCCTTCTGTCGACCCTCACTTTGGCCTCTAGGATCCCCGAAAAAAACGATTTCAGAGATCAATAGAGCAGAGGGGAGACGCTCCGGCTGGCCGCACAGGTGCCGAATGGCCCTGGGCGCGACTTCAGCTGCCAATCCTATTCAGAGGGAACTTGGGTGGGCAAGGTCAGCAGGACCCCGTTTTCCTGTTTTTCGGGTGCAAAGTGTCAGGTAGCCTCTGTGAACGCTTGTTTTTTTCTTAGCTGAAACAAAGCGTGTGGCTCGACCTGTGCAGCCGGCAGACGGGCTACCTTGGTTTGACCTGAGCGGAGAGAGCCAAGGCTGCCAAGAGGGAAAGGAGAAGTGATACTAACATCCCGAGCCGGGTGGGGGGCCTCGGCGACAGTCCCCTGCCCCCTGCTCATTGTTTCCTGCGGCTTCTGCCTTCACTCTCCCCGCCCCAGTTTCACTCGCCGCAACTGTAAAGGTGTCAGGGTGGCCCGAGCCAGATAGAACCGGTCACCGGCTGGGGCGTGTAAAGCGGAAGCGCCGCGCCGGCCCCGCCCCCCGTCCAGCAGGCTAGGCTGCGCGGGCACGAGCGCGAGCGCCGCGCGACGTATGCCGTATGTATAGCGGAGCGCGCCGCGGCGGCGGCGGCGCGCGGGCGGGCCGGCTGGGATCTGCTCGCGCCGGTTTAGGCCGGTCCTCTCCTGCTCCGGTCTAGTTCTTGATTGACAGCCCGGCACTTGTTTACCGCGGCGCGGCGGCCGCCGCTCGCTTCAATGAGACTGCTGAGCTGGCACAAAAAGGGAGCGGGGAGCGAAGCCTGGGAGAGGGAGGAAAGTTCGGGCGCCTTCGAGGGGAGCGGGCTTGAGTGGCCCCCAACTGTCAGCCGGTTTTCGGGGCTGCGGTCCGCTCCGAGGACTTGCACACGGGGCGAGGAAAATAGGACTGAGATCGTAGAGAATCACCATGGTTTTTGAATAAAAGTATCCACAGAGGCCCTATTTTTTCTTTTCTCATTTGGTTTAAGGGAAACATCACATTTTTTGCGTCTGTTCCCTACCTGGGTGAGGGAAAAGTTAAATGGTGCTACCAATTACTCCAACTCTCGTGGTTAATGATAAAGATTTCTACACCGAGAAAATTACATAAATAAGACATCTATGTTATATTTCCTAGCCAGAACGCTAAAAACTTTTTTTTTTTTTTTTGAGAATCCAGAATTCTCTCCCCCAGTTTTGTTAATACATTTATTTTGGAGCCATCAAGAAAATAACCATTTGACCAAAAGAAATTGATAGAAAATGAAAGGTCATCCCTTTTTTCTAGAAATTGGAAACAACCTCATTAGACTTCGTTTCTCCATGGTGTGGGACAGTGTTGTTTCCCGACGAGCAGGCGCCTTTTAAATCTAAGGTGCATTTTTTATATAAGCAAGTTTTCAGCTGTTGCTAGGACGGACTTGAGTGTTGTCATCATTTTAGGTTCAAAAGAGAATTTTTATTTTTAGCCATGAAACTGACATTAAAATCACTGTTCCTTTTTTTTTTTAACTGCAACATCCATTTGACAAAGTTTTTCTAATGGTTTTAGAATTGTAACATTGACGTCTTTTGTATCAAAACTGACATTTTGAAAGGTTTACATGAGCAGTTTTCGTTTCATATATAGTCTTAACGAAGGTAAATGTAAGTGAACCGTTGGAGACAAAGATACCATCCTCGAGGGATTTGAGATCTGAATCTTTGGTTGAGTATATACCATGTTAGGTTCAGGTGCTTTACAGTGTGGGCCGTTTTTCATTAAAAAACCGCCTGTGGGGTGTAAGGATTAATTATCCCCATTTTACAGAGGAGGCCGCTGAAGACTTATATCCAGAGGAAGTGGTGGAGTTGGAATTCAACTCAGATCTCTCAGACTCCAAAGCTGTGGCCTTAATTATTATTTGAGTATCTTTAAAGTGCTGCCACTATGAGGAGTGTGTAAAGTTTGAAAACGAGTTTTTTTTTTTCCTCTTTGTTTTAGATGATGATAATTCGGAAGAAGGCTTCAACACTATTCATTCAGGAAGGCATGAATATGCATTCAGCTTCGAGCTTCCACAGACGTAAGTATTACAAGTAATAGGCATTTTTCATGAACATCCATTCTCTTAGAACTAAATATTCTAAATTTAAAGATTTTTAGTTTAAAAAAAAAACCCTTTTCATTACTGAAACTTGCTAGAGGAAAACAATCTACTGAAAAAAAGAAGCTATTTTTTAATCTAGTGTGGCAAAATTAAGGAAAGCAAAGCTCAATTCTTAGTGTTCAAGATTGTTGGAGTTTTTTAACCTTGAATAGTTTCATTTAAAATAAGTGAATTGGAAGGTGCTAGCCAAATAGTAAACATTTGATAAATACTTAGTTTATCATCAGTCTTAGCTAAGAAGGTAAAAATAATTAGGAATATTCTAACTTTTAGGAGTGATCTTCTTTTACTGTGAGTTCAATGACTTCTGTACAAAGAGCTGTTGAGATGGTCACACAAGAGTTGTTGTGACCTGGACTTGAGGAAACGTCCATCAGAGAAGCCTTAGTAGAAGGCTCGGAATCTAGAATGAAAGGGATATATTCTTAATGTGCTAACAGATTGTTAGAAGAGCATATACAAAGTTTTTTTTTTAATAATGCCTTTAATGGATATTGAAACATGCAAAGTGGCATTTGTGCCTGTTGTTCTGGAGGATAAATTTACATAAGAATTTATCAAGTGCAAACTGTATATTATGCTATATTTTTGTTCATTTTATTACTTGAGTTGTTATATGTGGATAGAGTTCATAAATGGTATTTTTCAGAGTATTCCATTTACCATTTTACTTGAGAACATCATTTTGAATATAATGTCCTAAGCTAATCTTTCTGGGAGAAATATTTTAAATCTGTGAATACAATAAGGCTTATACTGGGCCTGAATATTTTCAAAGGATGGAGGTAATTTAATATATTTTTTAAAAATTCAGTCTGTAAACCAGGATCGTTTAAAATAAACTCTAGAAGGCTAACATAAATACTGCATTTTATTTCTCCGTGTTATACAAGTTAATGCAGGAGTCTAAAATGCAAAAAAAAGTTATAAAAATAGTACTAATCATATGAATCTAAGCTAGCAGTCTACCTTGTAAATAACTGTGAACATTGGGCATTTTCATAATGAAATTATGAAAAAGACTAAATTCACTAAAATAAAACCTTCCACAAGTAATAAAATCTGGGAGAGTTGAAAAAGTTCTGATTCTCTTCATAAACGTCAGTAGAAATGTTTCTTTTTAAGCTATAAAGTTAGAAAACATGGTCCAAAAAAGTTAGAACATGAGTAAACTGGGAAGTGTAAAAGCTGTTTTTTACAGTTTCAGTGGACTTTATGAAATGTGAAATTTTTGAAACCATAATGACTGTTCTCGGCCTTTTCTAGACCTTCTTAATTAGTTGCTATAAAAAGAGAATAATTCCCAGCTAATGAAAAGTGGAACACTGGGGGGAATTTGGTCTGAATGTTTAACCAGTGTCTAGAATTTCTCAATAGAAATAGCTAAACTATTCTGAACTTTATTTTTAAATTACATTCTTGACTTTTTCAAGAATTGTTCGTTTCCAAACTTTCATAATTTTGCCACCAGCATTAAAAGTAGCCTCTTATGAGTTTAAAGAGAGTGTATTCTTCTGGCCTTTTTTAAGCAAAATTTCTATGATATTTAACTATCGTCTATCGTTATTTGGAAACAGAAGATTTCTTCCCCAATGACTTATCCCTTTGGAAATTTAAAAAATTATGTTTAATACCTCATTGATATATAAACAGTACCATATAGTAACACCTTTATAATGACCTACTGTGTAACTATTGGAAAGAGGTATAAGATTAATATATTGACCTTTATATTCTGCACAGACCACTTGCTACCTCATTCGAAGGCCGACATGGCAGTGTGCGCTATTGGGTGAAAGCCGAATTGCACAGGCCTTGGCTTCTACCAGTAAAATTAAAGAAGGAATTTACAGTCTTTGAGCATATAGATATCAACACTCCTTCATTACTGGTAAGAATTGACTGAATTTTTCATTCTTTGTTTTGGGCATATAAATACTGAAGAATAATCGCCTAAACTATGCAATCTTTATAATTTTAAAATAGTTTTATTTTTAAATTCCAAAAATACTAATTTTTAAAAAAAATACAGTCAAGAGCACACAAATTATTGAAGAATATGCTCATGTTTCCTGATATTATAATAACTTACAGTAAATTTTAAAAGTGAGACCATTGTATGGTTTGAAATATCTCAGAAGGTAACAGCAGTAACAAAAAATAGATCTGTTCCCTCAATAATTTTGGTGGAACAGGAGCAGCAGTATCAATTATTATAAGATAATATCACTTAATGTGAAAATAACATAATTAAAATTTGTACTGCATTGCATTGTTCCAATATAGGGATAGTTGTCAAACGATGGGGAGATTTCACTTTCATGAAAAAGCTTAATTCTATTTTAAAAGAAATCTTTCTTAACTGCATTTTTTCACAAGATGCAAATTTGGCTCCAAAAATTTTATTTGGTTTAAACAAATGATAACATCTTTAAGCAAATAAGAATTAATCTTGAAAAAGAGTTTTCCCTTTTTTACATATTGATTTTTACCTTCTCAAAGATGTTAACATTTGGGATTATAACCAAGTTGCTTTCCAAGCTGCCTTTTTTTTTTTAAGGCAGTTTAAATGGAATGTGGAAAGGGTTTTTTTTGTTTGGTTCATTTTTAATTACTGTACATGTAGATAGCATGGGCTAAAACTATGTTTGTAGAATGTGGTGTTAAGGCCCTGTACCCTTTTTTCTTTAATGAATGGAAACTTATATAAAGACAAAAATAATAGTATAATTCAGAAGCCATTGGTTAGATACAGAAAGAAATGCAACGTCGCTTTTAATTTTAAATTCTCAAAGAATTTAGGATTGTGTTTTTAAAACATTCTATTACTGTCCCAGTTCGTACATTGATCTTTTCTCTCTATTTTTATTTCTTACAGTCACCCCAAGCAGGCACAAAAGAAAAGACTCTCTGTTGCTGGTTCTGTACCTCAGGCCCAATATCCTTAAGTGCCAAAATCGAAAGGAAGGGCTATACACCAGGTACGTGTGAGGCGGATTCCCATAAAAAATTATCCTTCTTCACTTAGCTTTTGTGTATAAATTTGCAATATTTCTACTTAATGCAAACACAATACAGAACCCTTTGGTAAAGTAACATAAATTGTGCTTGTCCAGTCTCCTTTTTTAAGTAGCTGCTGTAAATGAGTAGTTCTTTTTTTCTAAGTCTGAGTTACTTGCCATTCTTAGGAAAGCTTTCCGTCCACGTAGTCCATTGAACTTTCAAGTTTTAGCCTAAGAATCTACATTTGTTTCGGGTTTTTCTCGGTTTTTGTTTGTTTGTTTAACAGTAGATATATTTTTTCCCTTCTAGGTGAATCAATTCAGATATTTGCTGAGATTGAGAACTGCTCTTCCCGAATGGTGGTGCCAAAGGCAGCCATTTACCAAACACAGGCCTTCTATGCCAAAGGGAAAATGAAGGAAGTAAAACAGCTGGTGGCGAACCTGCGCGGGGAATCGTTATCGTCTGGAAAGACAGAGACGTGGAACGGCAAGTTGCTGAAAATCCCACCAGTTTCTCCCTCTATCCTCGACTGTAGTATAATCCGTGTGGAATATTCACTAATGGTATGTGTAGATTTAAGGGGGTTTTTTGTTGTTTTTGTTTTGTTTAAGTCTTCAAGTCACAAGGATATGATTTTTGTCTTACATAGAGGATTTAAATTTTATATTCCATGTATGATATATATAAATTTTTATATAATTTGAATTATGATTACCAATTTCACCTTACATATAAATGTGTACTATATAGTATTGTACATAATGGAGAAACTTTTCCTGTATATCGTGTATATAAGTAAAAAGTGAAATAAATGAGAGCCTCAAATGACATTAAAATTGGGTTATTAGTTTTAAAAAAGGAACTAGTACTTGGGATTCTAAACTTAACATCTCCTTTCAATGTTTTAGGTATATGTGGATATTCCTGGAGCTATGGATTTATTTCTTAATTTGCCACTTGTCATCGGTACCATTCCTTTACATCCATTTGGTAGCAGAACCTCAAGTGTAAGCAGTCAGTGTAGCATGAATATGAACTGGCTTGGTTTATCCCTACCTGAAAGACCTGAAGGTAATTTGATAATACATATCTAAGTTTAATCTCTTATTATTTTCAAGAACGTAAATTTGCTTGTATTTTATGATTAGATAAAGTTTTGTCTATAATTGGAGAGAGAGAATAGATGTGCCCCTAATGTTGTATTTAAAATGTATATCCCCCTAGTTTTGATCATAAAACAAATAATTGTTATTTTACCTTGACATTCTTTTTTAATATCTACTATTCTGTGTATTTTGACATGCATAAGAACATGCTGTTCGAATTGCGTGTATCTTTTTCCTTCAGCACCACCCAGCTATGCAGAAGTGGTAACAGAGGAACAAAGGCGGAACAATCTTGCACCCGTGAGTGCTTGTGATGACTTTGAGAGAGCACTTCAAGGACCACTGTTTGCATATATCCAGGAGTTTCGCTTTTTGCCTCCACCTCTTTATTCAGAGGTGCGTGCCATTTCCTCAGTTGTGAATTGAGCTGGCTTTCTTGGGAAACAGCATTGCACACTTCTTAAAAATACAGTTAGATTTTGGTCATCATGATGATAATAGAAAAACAAATAATTTAGAACGACAGATGAAAAGTTAGATTAGGGATGTCAATATCTACTAAATTTGACCCAGAAGTAGGACTGTTCACTTACATTATTGGGAAAATAAATGTAACAATCTAACCTTATGCTTGCAAAATGCTATTTCAAGGAATAATTCATATTTTAAAGTATCAGTAGAACTGGCATTTTGCAAGCATTCATTAAATAGCTAGAATTTATCTTATTCATCATCTTTTTCTAATTTAATTCTCACATATTTTAACATTCTCAGCCATAGGGGAAAATAACATACTTGTAATAACATCTTAAACAATGCGCTGACACTGTTGGATTATTTTTCTTCATCTCATATTGATGACAACTAAGCACTTCTGTGAATAAAACATGACCCTTACTTGAGAGAAGCTTACAGGCTGGTGGGAAAAACAAACTAGAAGCAAAATATTACATAACAATGTAATAGGAATGCACAGTTCATTTGAGGAGCAGCTTCTTGGGCCTTGGGAATCTGGGGGGCATCCCTGAGAAAGATGACTGTTAAGCTGAATCTTGAAAGATTAGTAGTCCTCAAAAGGTAGGGATGGTCCAGGCAGGAAGAACAGCAGGTACAAAGGCAAGGAGGTGGGGGGATATCCAGCAATTTCAGGATACTTCAGAATACATATATATTTGAACTATCTTACACGGAAATATTAATCCCAAATAAAACATAAAAGGGATTATTTCACTCTTCAACAAATTGCTTTCCCCCCTGTACCAAACACTGTGACTAGAAGAGTCAGTTTTCCTTTGAATGTGATTAATACTAGATCCGCTTTATTCATTGATTATAGGATGTTCAGAATCTGTTCCTGCAAATTCTTGATTAGACATAATTTTTCTACTCCACTGTTCCAGTTTATAAAATTGTCCATTAGATGCTAAAAATGTTTTCCTAGTTACAGATTTTATTACTACATTTTTATTCTGACATTTCTGTCTTGCTTATTAAGTCAGTCATTTCTGATTTGATCTGAAGCTTTCTGGCTGTCCAATGTGCATTTTAAAAGATGGCAAATGAAGTATCCAGTTTTAAGCAATTTGTCATAAAATTCTTCCTCCTTTTAAAATGAGCTAAAGATAATAGAATTAAAAACTTTTAAAACCCTGAAGTGGTTCAGGGTGTGATTTAGTTAAGTAACATCTAGGCACATGGAGGGGAAAAGCTATCTTAAATTTTTACTTTTTTCTTTCTTTAAAGGACAGTCATTAAAGGAAAAGTTATTCGGCGTTTTTTCTTCAAAAATGTGTTTACTTAGAGGTTCTGAGATACTTCTGATTGTCGCACATTTAAATTGAAGTAAATGGGTCTTGTCCAAAAGATCTTTCAGCAAAAGAAATGTCTTAAACCCAACAATTTGCCTTCCTGTGCCCATTCTCTTTGTACCTGAGAAGCAACTGAGAGATAGTCACTTTTACTAAGTGGATGTGCATATGAAAGGCACTTGAGAGACAGGGAAGGTGGGAAGCCTCTAGAGCATTTTGGGTTCAGCGTGGCTATTTCTTGATACGCATTATTCCTAGGCTCCCTCGGGGGTTTTACATCCTGAGTTACTACCTCACATAAGCAAGAAGAACACTGTTTACTCAACTACGTTCTTCCCAAAGTCTAGAGAAGAGCTGAGTTGACTTTTCTGTAAAACAATGAAAGGGATACTTTACAAAAGGAGACCATTGCTATGAAAATGTTCTCCATCATGTATTTGAGTCTTAAGTACTACTAAGTGCTGAGTGGAACTTCATTCTCTGATAAAATTTTACCATTAGCTTTTGTGAAAGAGAACTGTTTGGGCAAATCTCTATAAATTTTATTGTTAATCTACTAATTGAATATCAGGCACTTTAGAGATAATAATATTACCCTGTCCCCCTCATACAAGCTGTGTATGTTCTTTCTGATTACATTTCTCAACTAGTACTCAAAATCTTAGTCGTTTGCTGCATTCTTACTAGACCTTATTAAATAACTTTGTGATTTTTTTTTTCTCTTTTCTTTCTAGATTGATCCAAATCCTGATCAGTCAGCAGATGATAGACCATCCTGCCCCTCTCGTTGAAGGAACGCTTGGTTAAATCAAGTTGATGTGGGTTCCGAACTGTATCTCTTCCCGGCTGAGGACAGAGAAGTATCTTGGAGACACGTTTTCAGAGGAAGTGGAATTGCTTTTGCCCAGAGAAATGGCAAATACATGAACCAACCAGTGATCATGCTTTAGAAGCCTTCTGCAACATTTCTGGGACTGCTCCAACATGCTTGAAGATCTAAGCTTTTCTCCTTTCAAACTGGCACATACTAAGAGCAGTCTTCTTAGCCTATGGTCATACGTGTCAAGACATCACGTTGTAAAGAGGGATGATTTCCTCTGATTTGAAAATTTGCACATGCTCAATGCTTACATTGTGCAGTTCAATGTCACTACAGCTTTTTTTTTTTTTTCCATTTATGCCAGACTCTTGATACTCTTTTAAAACTTGTTTGTGGTCAGCACAACAAGGAACAAAAGAAAGCTTTGAAAAAACTGTAACATGAGAAAAACGCACTGACTTTTTTTTTTTTATTTAATATAGCCTGGACTTTACCTGCGTATGCACATGCTCAGAATTGTCCTTCTAGGCTGACCACGTATCACCTCTTCAGCTTGGATCCTATTTGGATTTATTTACAAACATCAAATGCCTTCAAGCCAATCCTTCTTGCTGTATGTTTTGCAGCCTACTGTAGTAGATACGCAACAGATACATGGGAAAAGAGATAAGAGGAGGAAGCTAATAAGAGACTTTGTCAAGATTGTACACCTTCTTGGTTTCTTTTAAGAATTTGTTGCCTTTCTACTATTACAGCAAAGCAGCATTTTGTTACTGACTGCCTAAAATCACTTAATCTCAGGTGAACGCATCACTTGCCAAACTGTTGGAATGCTATTTGTGTTTTGTTGCACTGTTGAGTTATTTTTTCGTTTGTTTGACTTCTTAGAGAGGGAAATTTGGAAAAGGGACATACACAAAAGTGATAACCCACCCGCATTCCCTTTTTATCATTACATATAAGAAGAAACTAGCAGAGCTAAGAATGGAGTAAAGAAAGGCAGTATGGCAGGCACCAGCAAAGAGTTAAGGGCTGTTGCTCTTAAAAATTAGTTATTTTTATTATTATTTTAAAAGCATGGAAGTTTTCCAGTCACTGGAGAGGAGACGAAAGTGCATTTATTTTTATACAGAGTTACTTAATTACCTCCAAGACACATATGTTGGAAATCGTTTTAGCTGGTGAAGAGTATTTTAATGAGCAGGAATATATTTATGTTCAGGTTATGGTTAGAGAATTCAATTTATATTTCCTGTCTTGCTCAAGCTTGACAGAGCTTGAAAACCCAAGTTTATTCTAAAAGTGTGTAACTTCAAAATACTAGAATGTGTGCCGGAGTAATAACTGTTTTATATTTTTGTGGTTTTTTTAAATGAAAGTATTTTTTTTCCATTACCTAAAGAACATTTTGCTAAACGTGAGAAATCACTCCCTTTGAGTATATATAGATAAGATAGGAAGAATGATCACATCAGTAAATTATATTTTATATTAAAGATAATTTACAGTTGGCTCATAACAAATATACCAGCATTCATGATGACACTTAAAACTGTATTTTCCAAGGTACCAAGTGTACTGATTGTCTTGTTTTAAAAGGATTTCAGCTCTGATGTGTTTTTAATGAAAATCAGCATCTCTGATGTTGCAACATATGTGTGAAATGGGTGTTACATCTGTGCTGCCATTTAACCCCACAGTTAATGAAGTGGCTGAAAATAATAGTAACTCTCTGGCTTGGTGCTTGACCTGGTTAAATACTGTCTTAAAGCTTCATACAAAACAAATAGGCTTTTCCATAAGTGGCCTTTAAGAAAACATGGAAGACAATTCATGTTTGAAAAATGCTGACAGGGTGAAGAAAGCCCAGTGTAAAAATGAATCGCGTTTTAAGTGATTCGGTTAAAGGGTTTGGGCTCCCGTAGCAAACTAATACTAGATAATAAGGAAATGGGGGTGAAATATTTTTTTATTGTTGTTAAATCATTTTGTGAATGTCCCCCTCAAAAGAAGCTAATGGAATATTTGGCGTAAAGGGCATTTGGTGGTTTTATTTTTGTTTGGGGGGGGTTGTCAGAAAATCCCTTTTCTTTTCTCTCTTATGTCTGACTAGGGAACAATTGTTGATATGCATAGCATTGGAATACTTATCACCATATACTCTTATAAATAACACATGAGGCAAGAATGACCAATATTCTGATAATTGGCATTGGGTCAAAATAAAATGTGATAAAATTTTAAATCTATAAAACTTTATCAAATAAAGTTTTGTTTTTCCCATTAAAGTATTTCATTACTTTCTTATTTAGAGGCATTACTTTTCTCTCTTCTAAATATTGGTCAATTCCTGACGTAAGGTGTGAGGTTCACAGTTGTATTCCAGTATTCGAGATAGATTCCTGATTTTTCAATTAAGGAAAGTAAAATCCAAAATGTTAGCAAAACAAAGTGCAATATTAAATGTTTGCTTTATAGATTATATTCTATGGCTGTTTGTAATTTCTCTTTTTTTTTTTTTCCTTTTTTATTTGGTGCTGAATATGTCCTTGTAGGCTCTGTTTTGAGAAAACAATATGTGGGAAATGATTTAATTTTTCCTATTGCTCTTCCTTGTGGAAAATAAAGTGTTTTGTTTTTTCTTTTTTGTAAAATTGTTTGGAGATTTATTTGAATCTTGGTCATATTAGTAGCTCATCATACATGCAAACGCTATGAAGACTACAATTAAACTCTATTTTAAGTCGTTCTGGATAAGCATTGTTTCTAGATCTCTGTACTAAAGAAAATTACTGAAGGCTTAAAGGAATTTTTAATACTAGTTATCATTGTTTTAAAAATTAAGTTATGGACGCTTTTTTATAAAACATAAGTTAGATATATAAACTTCAGTCATATGTGAATCAAGCTTAACCAGGTAAAGTAGCTTTACTTTCAGGTACCAGTTTCCCTCTCACTGGGATGTGTCCAAGTTTCTAGTATTTCAAGTGCACCTAAATTTAAAACTTACCTTGTATTAATTATTCTAATCTTACAAGAACACAATTTTTCTAAATTTTAAAACGACGTAGTCTTCTCAAAGAATGTCTGAATTTTATAGTGATTTGTAATGTTAGAAGTACTTTTGGAATCACATTTAGAACTTAACCTTCTTTCCACGTTTATACGTTCATGGATAAGCTATCAATTTATATATATGATTCTCCCATATTCTCAAATGTACCTACACGTAAGAAAGTGTTACAAAGAGACATTCACAGATTTATAATCAATTTTACAGAAGTAGACTAGCATCCTGGTTAACTGAGAGCCAGCAATCACAACGTCTTGATACAATAAGGAATAAAAATGACTGAAGGAAGAGGACTTGTAGCTTGAGAAGGAGAGACCTAGGTTCTGGGTTCTGTGAGTTTAGATGTAGCCTTGAACAAGATGGGTGAATTTTGATTTCTTCATCTACAAAGTAGAAAAGTAGTTATCCAAGGTACTTGTCATCACTGAAGGCATGAGGTTATTACACACCTTTAGGTAAACAAACGGTGCTGTAAGTCAATCATAGCACTGGAAATTAACCACGTTGCTTCTAAATTTGCATTAGAATGCTTGTAGATTGAGTTCAGTACATGTCTCAAGTTACATAACTGACAGTTATCTGGCTCTGCTTTTGTGTTAAATCATCTATACTCATCATTAATTATGATTTGTTGAATATTTGAGCTCAATGTATTTATCACGACCTTCGATTGTATCAGAGGGAAACTCAGACTAGCTTAAGTAAAAAACTGTATTAACTAGTAATTCGAGGGATGGTTTATACTAAGCTCATCTGGATCTAGAAATCCAAATAATGCCCTGGGGACACATTTGTCTCTCATCTCTGTTCACTTAACGCTTTTTCACGTTCACCTTGTTCTTTCCTATCCACCTTATTCTTTCACGTTGTGGGCCAGGAAAGATGAACCCAGCTTTCAGAACTCAGGGAAGAAATGTCATCTGGAGTCCCCAGATCACTTGTTAGGGGAGATTCTGATTGGCCAATACTTGGGTTGTGTTTCATGCCACACAGAATGGGCTTCCCAATAGAAAGAGTTCTGTTTCCAGAAGACAGGAGAAAAGAGGTCACTATATTCTCGTTTCAAGTGCTGTCCAGGGTCAGCAGCCATAGCATCACTTGGGAGCTCGTTAGCAAAGCAGAATATCAAGATCTAGCCCAGAATATTGACACAAAATGCCCGTTTACATGATTCCCAGGTGACTGTAAGCACAACGAAGTTTGAGAAGCTCTGCAGCACGCCAAAGAACAGCAAGGGAGGGAGACGCTGGGCAGGCAGCTTTGTTTTCATGACTCCTCAGCTATAACTGTGCTGAGGATTGGGGGGCACTTAATAAATGAAAAATAATCTTGCCATTATTCATCCCAAAGCATATGCGTGGCTTGATAGTTTTGAGATAGAAGTTTCTAACTACTGAGATGGTCACAATGCTTTTGGAATTCCTATGTCAACAATCAGCATTTCTCAAAACTTCCATGACTGAATGATGGAATATTTTGCCTTTTCATTTCTTGACTTCAAAATCAATACAGAGGGGAGATACAGTTTTCAATTCATGAGAAAAAATTTATTGATATAAGAAAATTTATTTTGACTTTTGAGGAATGTAGTCTGCAATCTTTTTAAGGAAAAAATTTTTTAGGAAAATAACCAGGAGATGTAGTAAACACATGAATATGGAAAGGCCACTCCAAATCCGAGACAACTAATAGTTTAAAAATCCAAAAGCACATGCCCACTTGGAAAAAGAACCAGTATTATTGTCTTTAACTGTTGAAAAGCATGAAATTAAACATATACAGAAAAGAATATTTTTCTTCAAACCAGCTTCACAGATACCAACTTAGACAAAAATGTCAAGATATTATATACAGCGAAAAAGCAATGAAGTTGCTTTAGAATAGTTTCTAGCATTTGTATGTTAAAAGTATAGAACCTAATGTGATTCAAGAAAACAAATGTTTATGACATTTATATTAAGAACTTCTGACACATCATAGCTAATTCTAGCTGGAAATGGATCTTTGCTACTTCTAAATTCGAGACTTACATAAGCTCTCAACATCAATTTCCAATCCAAACAAAATGATTATTACCTCTGGCACTGGTAGGTCTCTGGGAACATTAATAAAGTTAAAATAGTGAGTTAGAAGATCACTTTGCATAATTTAGAGTCTTTTTACTGTTACACAAAACAGTGTTACAGTGAACAGAAGGATATGAAAGATTAAAATATACCGTCTTAAATTTTTAACCTTATAAGATGATGTTAATTTTGCCAACTCATAGATCTAACAACGAGGATACAACTGATGAAAGTCAAAGTATTACGCTGTTGTTACTTTAGATGATACAAATTTTTGCCAAAAGGAAAAGCTATCTGATTCCTATTGAATAGGAATTTGTACTTATTAGGTCATTTTTCTCAAATGAATTGATAGCTTAAATAATGATAGAAATGAAAAAACTTGTTACACTAAGCAGCCAGTTCCTGTTGTATTTGCTTTTTTAAAGGAAATCAACATTTTCACCTTTAGTGCAAGGTACACTTTTATAATCTAGACATCTTGATAGGTTTGAATCCCAAAGAGTAGTACTCAAGATGTTTAGAATAATAGGAAAATAGCAGGAAACTAAGATACAGCACAGGGATTGTGCAGACAAACAGTATGCTGGCTGTCAACAGAAGCACACCCAGAACCTGCAACAAAATTGCACCTGCATTCTTCTCCAGATTGTTAATTCCAAAATTTAAAGAGCAGAGGAGAAAATATTCCCTCCCTTCACTATTCTTTCTCCCATTTGGAGAGCCAACTGTACGAAACCTTTGTGAGGAAACAGCCATAGGAGAACACGCTGGGTATGGAAACAGTGGACACAGGCTGAGGCTGGTGAACTTTTATGAATGCCTTGAGCAGACTGATCAGGAAAAGCTCAATAAATGCCTCATAACATTGTCGCCTATGTTCATTTCCTATGGCTGCCTTAGCAAAGTACCTCAAACCAGAGACTGAAAACAACCGAAATTTATTCTCTCACGGTTCTGGAGGCTAGAAGTCCAAAATCATGGCAGGGCCATGTTCCTTCAGAAGCTGGAGAAGAAAATCTTTCCTTGCCTCTTCTTGCTTCTGGTGGTGGTGGCTGGCAATCTTTGGCCTTCCTTGACATGTGGATGCATCACTGGCATCTCTGCCTCTGCTATCTAATGGCCGTCTTCTCCTGGTACATCTCCGTTTCTTTATATGGCATTCTCCTCTCTGAATCTCTCCTCTTCTTATAAGGACACAGTCATATTGGATGAAAGGCCCACCCTACTCCAGTATGATCTTATATGAACTAATTACATCTGCAATGACCCTTTCCCGAATAAGGTCACATTCTGAGATATTGGAGATTAGGGCTTCAGCGTATCTTTTTGGGAAACATAAATCACCCATAACACCCTTCTTCTCTCCAAAAAATACAACATGATAATAATGTAGTAACTGTAAGGAAAAGCTACCTATTTAGAGTAAATACAGTGAGCTATTCCTGACTTTAGAGAGCAGATTTTGTTCTGAACTGTAAAGTCAATATAGATCAAAGGAAACCATTCCTTCCCCTTTTTTTCACCTGATGAGATACCATGGTGGGTTAGCACTCTTCTGGGAGAGAAGGAATCTAAGTTCTGGTCCACAGACACTAAGTGGCTGAATGAACTTGAACAAGTCATCTGAGTTTTCTGGGGCCCTGTTTCCTTGTTCCTTATCTAAACAACAAAGGTCTTTTGGGGCCCTTTCAGCAATACCTTTCTATTTAGAGTCTCTGATAGAATTAAGCTTAAATCCATAGCATTGTGTTCAGGCTCTGGTCTTCAAGATTTTATATTATTGGAAAATTTCTAATTTCCCTATACTTAAACCAATACTGTATCTTAAAACTTACACAACTGAATTTCACTCTAGGAAATAGTTTGTAGTACTATGTAGGCCACTACTTTACTTCAAAACAGTAAAAGCTCACCACGTTCTTTTAAAGCTAGCCACAGTATCATCTAATAATCACAGTGTTTTAGAAAGCACGCAGGGTCAGAAACCAAGAACCCTAGATCCCATCTTCCTTTAGCTAGCTGATCACAATGTACAATCAGAAACTCTCAGGACCTCAGTTTCTTCATTCTTCATCAATGAAAACAAAACTTTTCTGTGACTTCCACAATTTCTTCTAGACAAATAGTCTACCTTTTATTCGATGGGGATAAAATTCCAGTGAGACACTGCTTTTAGAATGCACATAATCAAACTATGCAATTTGAGATTGGTTTGGTTATTTAGGCACAAGTCTATTTCTTAAAGTAACTGGAATCTTCCCAACTCTACCATGAAGATATGTATTTTTACCTAGCATTGAGCAATTTTAATATATACTCCTAATGCTAAAATATAGATATCAATAAAAAAATGTCAGGACATGGCTAATAAATAAGGTATATATTTGCTTTTATAAAACTTATGACAGCATTCATAGAAAGAACAGTTGAGTCTTAGTTGGTATGAGTCAGAAGAGAGTATAACTTCTGAAGAAGCTTTGGCTGGTACTCAGGAGCAGCTGCAAAGTCACCTGCCCGCTTATTTATGGTAAAGATACTGGTGACTCTGGCTTACACAAATGGAGGGGGGAAAATGATAAGGCAATTGAAATGCTCCTTCCAAGGGAAGTTGAATATTTCTCTGTTCACTTTAATGTTTACTTCAAAGATAATCTCCAATTTAGTGTTAACACTAGATTCTAGAGGAAAAAGTGAACCTGGGATATGTCCATCTGGGACAATACTACTAAGATACAAGGTGAACAACCTGGAGAAAAACACACTATCAAGTTTCACCTGTAATCCCCCCTTATTTCACAGTGAAATTTCCTTCCAAAATACCCTTGGCTCAGCTCTAATGGAATACAGCATAATAGAGTTTGTTACCTTGGGGTATTATCTACACCATTCTATGCATCTTTGACAGTTAGATTTCTTGATTCAATAAAGGAGAAGAAAATTGCTCCAATTTAAGGAAAATCTATTAACTCTCTTAGTTCTCTAAGGCACTGTTCTTCAGTACGCTGAAGCACTGGCTTACAAAATAACGTCATAGAAATCGGAAAGCTCTGACCTGGTAGAACCTGGAGTGTACCTTCCTAAATTAGGGGAAAGGTTGTCTGTCTGCCTGCCTTAATCTTCCTCCTCCTAAGCCCATGTAGAGTGACTGGTGAAGTGGAGAAAAGGCACACAGGTATTTTTCTTTGGTCTCTCATATAAGTACTATCCTCTGAAGCTTCTACAATATAACAATTACTGCAAGGTCTCGTTGTGTATGTTACCTTATTCATCCTTACAGCCACTTTCAAAGATAGTCATTCCATCCATCTTTTTAGTTGGGGAAACCATTTTCAAGGAAGGTTGAGCAACTGTCTCAAATCACACACTCGTCAAATTAAAGACTAGTGATTCACAGCCAGGATTGTCTGGATTTAAAGTCCTGGCATTTTGCTATAACACTACATATATTATTAATTAACTCCTTATATTTGTCTTCAGAAAGCCCCCAGTTAGCATAAAATTCGTTCATCCACACCAGGACCCCACAAGAACTAGACACTAGATTGGTAAATATTACTAGTGGGGAAAGAGGTTGGAAGATCTAAAATATTCAATTGTGAGCAGCCCTGAGCTCCTAAGGGAGGAGTAGGAATTCAAAAGCAGACGCTATACACTGGCTTCACAGAGGAAACTGAGGCCCGACTGTCAGCAGCAGCTGCTGGCACAGAGAGAAAGGTCAGTGACAACGGAACTGCCAAGGGAAGAGGCAGAGATAGGCCCAGGAGACAGGACCTGATTCCAAGGGGAAAACCAGGTCACAGCACAGTGCTATGCTCTCCCAGGCTCTTTGCCCACTGGGAATGCCTCCGTGAATGTACCTGGACTAGCCTGACAGTCAGATGACTTCTCTGAAAACTGAGCTAATTAACCCCTTCATGCGGTGGGAGAACCATGTGAGCTAAGCATTTCTTCAGTGTATGAGTAATAAATGATGCCTAAAGCACTCAATTAAATGGAAGTGAGAAAGCTACTGGACTTCAAAACATCTCCAATGCACAGTAGGCATTTTGGATTTTGAACTTCTAACATTCAGTCATTCAACCATTAAGCCAACCAAGAAAAGTTCGTGTTACATAGCACTAAATGCTGTGTATATGCTGAGAAAATCAGAACTAAATCCACTAAATTTTCAAGAATCTTACACCATTATGCCATTGTTATTGCTAGATCCTTCAGGGTAGTAAGGATGGCTAAAGCTCTTTTCTTTCCACACCTCTCTCTACATATTTTCTCAAAGAGATCATTCATTTCCTTAGCTTCAATTATCAACCCTATGATAATGATTCAAATATTCATTATCTCCCATCCTACTTTTTCTCCTCTCTTTGCTCTTACTCTCAATGACATTACAGATATTTTACTTAGTAAATTCTCCAGTTTCTAAAAACTCATATTTCTAAAATGAACTCCTGATCCTTCCGCATGTAACTAACCCACCCCCATACCTTCTCTCCTTCTGGAATTTCTGATCTCTGTTAAAAGAACCACTCTCCCCAGAATGGCTATAATTAACAAAGCAAGAAATAACAAGTGTTGGAGAGGCTGTGGAGAAAAGGGACACCTCATACACTGGTGGTGGGAATGCAAACTGGTGCAGGTACTATGGAAAACAGTATGGAGACTTCTCAAAAAATTAAAAATAGAAATACCATATGATCCAGCTATCCCACTGCTAGGTATTTATCCCAAGAACATGAAGTCAACAATTCAAAGAAACTTATGCATCTCTATGTTTATCACAGCATTATTCACAATAGCCAAGATGTGGAAGAAACCCAAGTGCCCATCAAAGGATGAATGGATAAATAAGATGTGGTATAGACAACGGAATATGACTCGGCCATAAAAAAGACAAAATCATGCCATTTGCGACAACATGGATGGACCTCGAGGGTATTATCCTAAGCAAAATAAGCCAGACAAAGACAAACACTGTATGATTTCACTCATATGTGAAAGATAAACAAACACCTAGACGAGGAGAACAGATTAGTGGCTACCAGAGCAG
This sequence comes from Equus asinus, assembly GCF_041296235.1. Taxonomy (NCBI): domain Eukaryota; kingdom Metazoa; phylum Chordata; class Mammalia; order Perissodactyla; family Equidae; genus Equus; species Equus asinus. Next base: position 79,677,624 of record NC_091798.1, read on the forward strand.
GAGGGGGTGAGGGGAGGGTAAAAAGTGTAAATGGGCACTTACGTATGGTGACGGATAAAAACTAGACTATTGGTGGTGAACACGATGCAGTCTACACAGAGAATGATATATAATAACGTACACCTGAAATTTACACAATGTTATAAGCCAATATGACCTCAATAAAATAATTTAAAAAAAAAAAAAAGAACCACTCTCCTCACTCATTCACTCCATGCTTCCATTATGAAGTCCTCTGCATGCCAATCAGCTATGAAGTTATCTCAGTCTTCTCTGAAGGACTCTGTGGTACCTGGCCCTTTCACTCTATTCTCATTGCTACCCTCCTGGTCTACGTTTTTATCCTGTCCCACACTTAGTTCCTTCCACCCATTCCAAAATCCCAGTTTAGGCCTCAATTCCTCTACAAAGTGTTTTGGACCATTCCAACCCTCATTGATCCTGCCACTCTGGAGTTCCCTGAGGTTTTATTCTTCCTCACAGTGTTTGTTCCGGTTTACAGTCGGCTGGTCTTGCCTCCCCAGTGAGTATTTCATCCCACCCTACACCACTGCTAGCTATCACAGTGCCTGGTCCAGCCTGAGTACAGGACAGATGCTCAAAAAATACTCAGGCAATGATTAACATTTGGGCACTGTGATGTATTAAATGTAACCCCCTCCCCCACACCCCCACCCCCACTTCCACCCCCACCCCAGCAATTCATCTGTTGAAGCTCTAATGCCCAATGTAGCTATCTGAAGATAGGGTCTTTAGAAGGGAACTAAGGATTCATGAGGACACAAGGGTTGGGCCCTAATCTGATAGGCTATGACCTTATAAGAAGAGGATGAGAGATCTCTCCCTGTCTATTGGTGTCTCTCTCTGCGCCACATGAGGACACAGCAAAAAAACCCAGCCACCTGCAAGCCTGGAAGAGAGCTCTCTTAGAACCCAATCATACTGGCACCCTGATCTTGGACTTCCTAGCCTCCAGACAGCGAGAAAATCAGTTTCCGGTTTTTAAGCTTCCCAGTCCGTCGTGTTTCTTTACGGCAGCCTGCGCTAAGACAGGCACTGAGAGAAGATGGTGTTAGCAGTACCGCCTCCCTCATCCTTTTACAATTAAGTTTCATCCTTGTGAAGAAAAGAGAAGAAGGGCTACCGTATGAAGTCTTTTTTTTCCTACGTGTAAAGTAGCAACTGAGGATGATTGTAATTAATGAGGTTCTTCCTGGCTGTAAAACTTCTAAAGCAGGTGTCTCCATCCAGCTTTCCACCCCTCCTTCATGGTGATAGTTTTCCCTACCCCACACCTTTTAGCCACAAGGTACGGATGAGCTAATAGAGTAAGCCCTGGTTAGCTTAGTCTTGTTACCTTGGCCACAGTGAATCATTCAGGGATGGGCAAATGACCCAACGCTGACCAGAGGGATAAAAGAAGACTTGTGAGGACTTCTGCGAAACTTCTTTGCTCTCACCAAAGAGTTGTCAGGACAGATATTCTTTCTTCCACAGGAAGTTGTTGTATGGTGAACTACTTCAGCTGTTTATTTACTGTGTAGGAGACCAGGATAAAAATGAAGCAGATACAAAGAGAAGGGCAGAGTTGAGAGACTTGAAAGAGCAGTAGAGCTGGAACCTTGATCTGATTACCCCTGAAGCCTGACCTTCTCCTGCAGTTTTTGGCTGGGTGAGCTAGTAAATTTCCTTGATTGCCGGTTTGAGTCTGGCCTTCAATTACTTGCATCAAGAAACATCTTTCTTATAGAAGGGAGAACTAAGCCCATTACAACGAGGAAATTATCATTCACACGAGAAAATTTAGAACTTCTCACTCTTCGTGTCTCACTTTGACCCAATTCATACCCCAAATGCTTTGTAAGGACATTTGTCCCTACTCTCCAGTGCTGGATCTCCGTGAGGGCTGGTCCATCCGCAGCCTGAGGCACTTTACTCTGAGTACACAAAATTGAAATTACATTAATTTTTCCTCTCAGAACAACAAACTAAAGTCTCTGATCGAATAAATAGAACAACAGAATGAACATTTGAAGAGGCCATGCAAGGACATGTGTTTATAGGAGGACCAAAACATCTCTAAGAAGAATTGAGGAATAATTGTAAGACCATTAGCAAAAGCCTGGGTCCCACTTTTCTAGCAGCAGAATGGGAATCAGCAGTGTAAAGACTGAGGAAGCCAATTGCCAGCAGCAGGAGGTCCAGGGCCATATATTTTTGTTATTTTAGTTAAGCTTGGTTGCTAATTCAGGGGTCAGAAGCCTAATTTTTTAAAAATCCTTTTCAGTAGGAAAGTCCAAAGAGGATCTAATGACCAATGATTAAGATCTATGAAGAAAAGTTTAAAACCGGGATAATGTGGCCCAGAGGTCACAAACTCAAATGCTTTCGGTGACCAGGCAGGTACCATGTGTGAGTGAATGGTGCGCAGTGGGGAGAGGAGAGAACTGAGGACTGCTGCTCTGACCAGCGTTCCCAGGGGCTGCTCAGCTCCAGCTGATTCTTGCCCTATAGAAACAATAGCCTTGTGTTGTCCGATTTTCCAATTTTTTTTCAAGACAGCCTGGAAATGTGTGTGTGCATAAGGTGTGTATGTGTGTGTACATAAAATGCAGATTCTGACTCATGCAGCTCTAGGGTAGAGCCTGAGTTTTGCATTTCTGAGGAGCTCCCGGACACTGCAATTCTCCTGGTTCAAACTCTGAGCAGCAAGATTTTAGAGTAGGTTTTTACAACTCTTTGACCATAACTAAAATAAGAAATACATTTTACTTGACAACTTACATTACCCTACCCTATTGCGTTAGATCTTATTTTTTTAACTACTGGTCATGACTCATTAAATAGATTTTATGACCCACTAATAGGTCATGATATAAAGTTTGAAAAACACTTCTGTTAAATTTCTATTCAAATCCCTTCTATTACATTTTTTTAAACGCATCTTTCCATCTTCAAAGGACAGAACAAGAAAAAAAAATCTGTAAATGTTGCTTGAGGAATGTAGATCAGCAGAGATGATAGTAATGGCTAACAGGGGTCGAGCCCTTATTTATTTTCCAGGAGTACGGATAAGCATGTGTGCTCCAGGAACAGACTGCAGGATTCTTATTCCAGCACAGCCTTCTACAAGCTGTGAAACTTTGGGCAAGTTACTTCGCCTCTCTGTGCCCTGTTTCCACATCTATAAAATGGAGATAACAATAATACAAAGGCCTTATGGGGGTTTTGTGAGGATTGCTGTATATGTAAAGCTGTATGCAGAGGACAATGTATTGCACACAGCAAGTGTCATAGAAGTGTTTGTCACTGTCATCACTATTACTAAGTACTTCATAGGAATTATATCATTTAGCTTTCTAATAACCCCATGGGATAGTACAGCAGAAGTGTTAGTTGGCCCAGTTTATAGCCATTCCCACTTACTTCTTTGTTGACAGAATTCCTATTTATTACAGGCTTCCGTCCCTTGCAGGTGACTCAGGAGTGAATCCTCATTGGTAAGGTGATCACAATAAAGCCTCTCCCTTTGCCAATGATGAGTTAAGGAAGAGCACGTGAATCAGTTCTGGCCAATGAACCGCAAGGCATCTGGGAAATGTTTTCTCTCCCTTAAAGCAAAATTGAAGAAACATCCTATCTTCTGGCATTGAATGTTGTTATGTCTAGATGTGATGCCAGAAACTGCAGAATCCATTTGGCAACCATGAGGAAGCCACTAGAGAACAAAGTAAAGGCACACTCACAGATACAGGAGGGTATGGTTATCACCTCCACTGTGGATGGGGAAGGTGAGGGTAAAACAGGTTTAGGAAATTTCCAAAATTCACACTCAGGAAGTTGCCTACTCTTTATCCACTATGTGACAATAGCCCCATTTTTAAAGAACACGTAATTATTATTATTTTTTTTTTGAGGAAGATTAGCCCTGAGCTAACATCTGCCACCAATCCTCCTTTTTTTTTTTTTTTTTTGCTGAGGAAGACTGGCCCATGCCCATCTTCCTCTACTTTATATGTGGGACACCTGCCACAACATGTCTTGACAAGCAGTGCATAGGTCCGCACCCGGGATCTGAACTGGTGAACCTTGGGCTGCCAAAGTGGAATGTGTGAACTAAACTGCTGTGCCACAGGGCTGGCCCCATGTAATTATTTTTTTAAATCTTCTGAAGATATGAATTAATTGATATGGAAAACACTTCCAGAATCAGTTATCCATCTCAAGACCTTTAAGGTCAGTTGAGATGTTCATTTATAGGGTACAGTCAGGTTGTAATCTTGTTAATATGTACAGCATTTATATATTTGCTTTGTGTCACACTCTGCCACTTTGTACATCTATTACTTTGCAATTATTCTCTTCTTATTACATCTCTATGGATTAGTTTCTAACTAGGCTGTCGATTCCATAATTATTCTGAGAAACAACCTTAACCCGAGGTGTTATTGACTAGTAATAGATTAATAAATCCCAGTTTCCAGACCATGTTTTTCACATGCATCTTCTCGAAAAGAATTCAAATACTTTGGAATTTCAGGGACTCTGGCAGGAATATAAGGGATATTTGGGGGGCAATGTGACCACTTGACCTCTAAAAATAACATCCCCTAAGGAGCTGCCTTGCACTCTGAGTCTGACATTTTTCTTCTAAAACCTAGCAGGCATAATGTTCTCCATGGCAAGCTCTCTTATTATTCCACAAACACAGGAATACCTAAATAAAGATGTATTACGTAGGCATGATGTGTAGAATTTACTAAGTCATTTTACAAACTCACAACTACCTCATTTGGGTTTTTAAATCAAAATTTTGATTCTAAGAAACACATATTTCACATTTGAACATCTCTGAAATTGGAGAGTATCTTGCAATCTTTGTTGGCCAGACAGGAGTCATGATGCAGCTGCCATTGACTGTACACAAACTTTTAGTTATTTCTGGTGGCAAGACTAGAAAACTCTAAACCCGTGTCATTTCAGGACCACTTGAGTTGTAATCGTTGTCTAAAACCCTTCTGTTGATACCTTTTGGTAAGATGAAAAAAGCCATAACATTAAAACTTGTAAATAGGTGTCAGAAGCTTGGGGAAAAACGTATGATGACAATAGGGAAGCAGTCTTTTTGAACATGCTGTATCAGCATCCACGGGCATGTTCATTCAAAACTGAATCTGAGAAGCTGGCCTCCAAAGAAATTTTAGGAACACCTTAATTAATTATTTGGCTTGTATTTTCCTTTTTCTATATGCAAGAGTAAAATATGAGAAAAATCTATATATAAGTCTAAAAGAACTCTTTCAACTAGCAAAAATAAATAATAATTCTAAGTGATAAAAAGAATTGTGTCATAGTTTGGCATCATTGTATTTCTTTCTCAGTGATAACTAAAATAATGATGCACCTTCAAGTCAATGATATCTTGAAGTCTATGAAAATGATATTATTCATAGAAGAGAAAACAGGATCAGAAAGGCTAAGTGATTCACACACACACACACACACACAGAGTTTCTGCAGGACTTGCCACCCATGGAACGTGATGTGTATTTTTTCTCTAAGACGCAGTGCATATGAAATGTAAAGTGACATGGCAAGGACAGTGTTTTCCCTTGATGTCAATCACTGAGAAGGAAGAACTCGACTGTCCAGATTGTAGGCAGGGACAGCAGTCCTACGAGACACAGATTGTGTACGTTAGAGGGAAAGCCACATTGTGCACACGGGCGCTGTCTGCCACAGCACGTATGTTCCATCAGAGCCCATGAGCCTCAGGAGAAAGTCAGATGCTTTTGTTAGTTGACGTGCAAAACACACATTACAGATGTTCTGATGATCTCTGGATCATGTATCAGAGTTCAGCTTCAGTGATCAATTATGTAAAGGAGTGATCAAAATCTCCCTGGATTTTAAAAACTGAAAGTGCCTAAAGGGAATTCTAGATTCTTACGAGCCCCTGCTGGACCTCAAGGAAGCATTTCTTAACATGTCCTAGGAGAAAACGTTTGAAACATGTTTGAAATGTCCTGGGAGAAAATTTGGAAAAAACATAGGAGTTCCCCGACTGTGTGACGGTGCTCATGTGCTTGGGGTTTAAGAAAGAGGCCCATCAAAGATTCTACTTTGTAGTCCTCGGTCGGAATACAATACTTTAAATTAAAAACAATAAATCTTTCTAAACTCCACTTATCTGCCAATAATGATTTGGAAACAGAATCACAGATCATTCAGTAGAACAGATCTATGGAATGGAAAGGACAAAATCGAAGAGAATTTTTCCTGCCACAAGGCCTTTGAGAGCAGTCTGCCAAAAGGGCAGTTTACGGATGTACTGACTTGGGGAAGGGAGGGTCTTGGAAAGGGAGGTAGGGGCAGGGACAAGGGGAAGCCGTATCTACTACAAAAATACTAACGGAGCCACTCTCAACCAGACCAATGATATTAAAATCCTTATACCAATTTAATTTTACCTTCTTTAAAGCAAATTATGAACTATTTTAAAAACTAATTTCAGGCTAGATTTTTTTCCCCAGTGTGATCGCAACAGCTAGTCAAATTTAAAGATTGTCAGATAGTAATCTATCCAACACAATTTTTTGCCAGTCCTAAATTACAAAGTGTTAAGTGGAATCCCTAATAGCCTTAAAAGTGAATTATTTTTTCAAGCAAATCTAAAATATCCAGACCCTAGGCTCAAGAAGAGGAAAAAATAATCATCAGCCAAAATTCTTCTAAGTTACTCTCTGTATCTGTGTTTGCAATGTGCCTGCTTCCTCTTAAGGAAATGTTCTGTAAATAATCAGGAGCATATCTCAGTCATTCTGGGATTATGTCAGAGTTAAAAGAAGAAAACCTTGAGAAATATCTTCTTATAAAGTTCTGGAAGAAAAAGTGTTTTTGGTGTATTTTTTTCCCCCATAGTGATAGAAGACTTGTAGAAAACTTAGTTTGAAATAATGAAACATAAAATTTGATAATAGACAAAACTCCTTTTCCCAGTTTCCTTTTTTCCTTATTATCCACACAAAATGAAGTTTTATTGGAGAATGCTTCCAAAAGCATTCAGTTTTGTTGTGATTTTCATCTCAATTATTTTCAGAGAAGCTAGTCTGGAAATTTTTCACATTTCTCAGATAATTTCAAACAAATGACTGTCTCTGTTCCTATAGACCAGTGGTTCTCAACAGGGGCAATTTTGCGTCTCCTTTACGCTTGCTAAACCCCAGGGGGCATTTGGCAAGGTCTGGATCCATTTTTGGTTGTCATAACTGGGGGAGCAGACGAGGTGCTACTGGCATCTAGTGGGTAGGGGTCAGAGGAGCTGCTAAACATCCTACAATGCACAGCACAGCCCCCACAACAAAAGAATATCCCATCCCAAATGTCGAAAGTGCCCAGGTGGAGCAACCTTGATCTAGACATATCTTTGCTTCTCTTTATTTGAAATATGCAATGTGCCACAGGGCCCTTGGGATGTACTTTAGTGCACAGAAAGAGAAAACAATTGAACACATACCCTTTCTGCCATGTGCACTGCTGGCACGCTAGACTCTTCCACCATAAATTCTTGCTTGGACTTCTCCAAAGCCTCCACTGGCCTCCCTGTTTCTACTTCTGCTCCCTCTATTCCATTCTCTCCTGGAGCAGCCAGAGTGGCTTAAATGACAGGCGGTTTCCCTTGCATTAAGGTCAATATCCTATGAGACCCTGCAGGATCTCCCTCCGGCCTCCCTCCCTCGCCTCAAGCCACACTCGCCCTTTAGTTGGTCCTATGATTCCACGATTCCTTGCACTTCAGAGCCCTTCAGTTTTGCCCCTACCCCTCTTTATTCCTTCTAATCTTTCAGATCTAATCTCAGTTCCAGGGAGCCTCCCTTAATCCATCTTTACTAGATGAGGTCAATCTCCTACAAACTCTGATGGCCCCTGGGACTTTTCTCTAATATTCTTCATAATTTGCATTTTACACGTGTGTAAATTTTTAAAATAACATCCATCTATGCCAGTTGAGCCTTAGTTAGTGAGTGCAGATCACTACCTAATTTGCTCATTGTTGCCTCTCCAAGGCCCAGCACAGTACTTGATATAGTAGCTCATTGGATATTGTTGAATGAATGAATCCCAGGTTTTGCCTTCTAGGATAGTTAATACAATTGATGGGGTTGGAATAAATGCCTCTTATGTTTATCAGTATACCTTAATGCATCTGCTTGCTGTGGGAGGGAAAACACTGGAAGGACTAGTATAGAAGGGAAGAGTTTAGCTCAAGTATTAAACTGCTTTGCATAATAAAATAAGAATTAGAAAGTTTGAAGATGCTTAGTCAGGAGAGGAGAGATCTGGGGCCTCAAAAATACAAGTGGAAGTGATATTTTCAAGAGACATAGAAATTCTCTATGACAGGGACTAACCGCCAGATTTTAGGAGAGTGACGGTAATGATTTTGAAGTTGTTCCTGTACTGTGGGGCTCTGTAACCCTTTATTAATACAAGTCCCAATAAAACCTCTGCGCACTTGCCCTTCATTTGTTTGCTTTGTGAAATGAGAGTAATCCAGGCTGTGTCCAACATTGGGAACAGGATGGAAAAAAGATATCGGAGAGTGGCAGAGCCTGAGATTTTAACAGAGAACACCAAATTGGAGTAGAATGAAGAGAAATGTAAGCCCCTCCAGGATTACTTAAGGATATCGATAGATGCTGTTTCCCCCATATTTATAAAAAGGGCTTGAGTCGATCTTACGCCAATAATGGAAGTCTAGTTGCTCCCAAGCAGGTGACCCCTGGGCACTGGCACCTGGGTTACATAACACATGGAAGGAATAAAGGGAGGGTTAAGCTAGATGATATCTAAGGTCTCTTTTTCAAACATTTTCCCCTCTTTATTCTCTCTAACACAATTAAAGACTGAAGCATGAATCTGAGAATAATTCCTTTTAATTTTAATATCTGAATGTGTGTACATTTCCTCTGGCATGTCCAAGTGTTACTTCTCATCTGACAAACAGGCAAATGGAAATCACATTTACTCTTTATTCTGAAGTTCCCAAAAAGGTTTACAACTTCCTTACTAAAAGTCACCAAGTGACTCATGGAAAGAGCCGGGAAAAACCAACTTTAATGGGGTATGGGAAAAAGAGTTGCAACTTCTTCACATCTAGTGTTTAAACTGTACTCTTAGCTGACATAGTGCCAGGTGCTGTTTTTAAGTGTTTTCATATATCAATTCACTGAATCTTATGAGGTGAATGGAAGTAGGTACTATCTCTATAAGGTAGATACTATTATTATCCCCATTTCACAAAAAAAGAATTTGAGGCACAGAGAGGTTAAGTAACTTACTCAAGGCCACATAGCTAGTAAGTGGTGAGGCAACATTAGAACCTAGGCAGTCGGCTTCTGGAGGTGACACACCATGCATTTGTGTGCATTCATGCCATTTGATTAAGTTCATCCTGATTGGTAGACTTTTGCATATGGTGCGGTGATAGGTAAAACACAGGATGACATTTCAGTTAATGCCACCTCTGTCCTTTGTTTGCTCAATCCAGAGAAACATCCTTGAATTCTGTCTTTCTCTTCCATCCCACATCCAATTTGTCAGGAAACGTCCATGGCTCTGCCTTCAAAATATACCCAGACTCCAACCGCTTCTGACCATCTTTACTACTACCGTCTTGGTCTGAGTAACCGTCACCTCCCCATTGGATTACTGCATTGTCCTCCCATTTTCTCTGCTCCCACCCTGGCTCTCTAACAATGAATTCTCAACAGGCAGTCAGAGCAAGTCATTTACAAACAAAAGCCAGATCAAGTCACTGCTCTGCTCACATTCAGTGGCTCCCTATTTCATTCAGAGGGAACGCCAAAATTGTTACAATGGCCTAGAAGGCCCTCTGTTCTCTAAACTTCCTCCCTCTTCACGGTGACCTCATCTCCTCCCACCCTCCCACACAGAACCATCCCGCCACACCTGACTACTTGCCCCTCCTCTCCTCCAATATTGCACACAGGTTTTCTGCCTTAGGGCTCCTGCACTGGCCAGTCCCTCTGCCTAGAATTCTGCATGTCAGTTTTCTAACTTCCTACAAGTCTTTATAAATGACAGGCCTGCTCTGCTCAACCCCATCCCCACCCCATGTATGTTTTCCATGGCACTTAACACTTTCTAATATATAATTTACTACTGGCTATATTTACTGTTTGTCTTCTCTGTTAGAATTCAAACTTGTCAACACTCATATATCTTAAGTGCCATGCAGATTTGTTGAATGAATGAAGGAAAGAGTAAGTGGTCATAGTTAGTGACCTTAAGGATTGACTGCAGCTAGTTGGCTGGTTTTTAAAGTCAGGAAATGTCTATGGAAGTACATGAAATGTGTTATTATTGAGCACATCAGTGCTTTGGCATGAAGATACAAGTGTTTGCAATTTTAAGGACCTAAATTTTTTCCCTATGAATCAACAATATTAAAATATAAATTTAGAAGCAATGAATATGACCACTTTAATTGTAGAATGCCCCATCCTAGCATCATACCTGTATGCCCTCTTTCCATTTACGTTATAGGCCCCCAAAAGGAATAGGAATGGTTACATAAAAATGATACATGGACAAATTTTGCTTTCAGAACCTTTCATCCTTCCAGTCTGCTCAGCACATCCTTGTAAGTTTTTTTCCCCCAGAGAATCACTTCATTTACGCATTACATCCCTGGAATAATGCGCAGAAATGCGTTCGGGTGAGTGGTGAGGAACGACTCTATCGGCAGGTGTGACAGCTCCTTGAAGCTGGCTACCTATCCCATCAGCACCAGAAGTGTGGTCCAGGACAATCTGCGTCAAGATTCTGAGGGCAGTTGCCAAACTACAGATTCCTGGGACTCCAGCTATTCCTACCGAGTCAGAATCCCCAGAGGCAGGGCTGGGTGTCCACATTGTAGATTGATTCTGATTTGATTCTTAAATCCCACTGCTGTTTAAGAACCATCTTTCTCCCAGGTACATATTGGCCTTTCCCGATTCTCATTTCCTTGTGCTAATTCTCTGCCAAGGCTAATCTTCCGAGAGATGTTTGGGCAATAATATGGATAAGGTTTTAATGTGTTCACTTCCAAGATCCTCTCTCCATAATTGCATTCAATATCTTTACCCACACTAGTAACCAACGGCAGGGACTGTCTGCATACTTGCAGGCTCATGGGAGAGAGAATTTGTGACAACCTCTCTCTCACTCGAGGCAGTTCTTCCTCTTTAATGTCCCTCCCCGTGTGGAAGCTTGACTGAGAGGAAGGATGCTTCTCTCTGTAAGGAATACTATTTCTTCTTTCCAAAAATGTCTTCTCATTTAAGTCATATATTTGGAAATAAAAACTATGTTCTTGTACACCATGTTTATGTTTTATTTTACCCCCTACCTGGTTGACTAGACAAAACCAGGAGAACCCTACTTAGAGTGGCAGAAATTAAATTTGGCCCTGATCCTTAATATTTGCTGGGTTATATCAAATATTGATACAGGTATTTATAAGAATAAAGTTATTCTGAGAATTCCAATAGTCTTGTTTGTGTAGAATTCCACTAAATAGCAGGTGTTTTTAAAGCAAGGCTCCAATATAAATACAGTTGATTCTCATTAGTCATGCTAGTTATGTTCCGTAAAGTCACCACGAACATTGAATCAATGAATACTGAACCATTGTTCCTGGGGGAAGTACAGGGTGAGGTTCCTGCAAGCCTTTAGTCACAATATTTTTGTTAACTGATCAATGCATAACTTTGTTCATGTGTTTTTCTATTTAAAGACAACTTATTTAATAATAATGTCCTGGTCATCCACAGTGTAATTCATGCCTGATTGAAACTTATCTAACACATGTATTTTCTCTGGAAGACACATCACAGCTTTCTTGCATATAGGAACAGCACTTCAGTACTATGCTCGGGGGCTGTTTAAACACTGAAATCTCCAACAAAAAGCATAAAATTTAAAAACATGGCGCTAAATAGACCACAAAAGGAAATTTCTTTACAGTATGAGAAGTGAAACAAGAAGGGATAGTGTCACCTTGTTCGACTTCATTTGGGAACATGCACTTCAGATGGCTCAAATTTCCCACCACTCTGCATGCACAGGTCTGCGAATGACCGTGCAAGTGCCGCAAGTACTGATTTTAGGGTTGCAGATAAATTTTAGCAAGTAGGCAAATTTTGAAATATGAATCCGTGAATAATAAGGATTGACTGTATTTCAAAAATAAAATACCACTAATAATAATCTAGCTACCATTTATTGAGGGCTTATGTAGTGCCAAGCACATTCATTAACTCACTTAATTCTTAAAACAACTCAAATTTAGAGCTGAAGAAATTGGGGCTTAGCAAGATGATTAATTTTCTCAAGATCACCTACCTCTACATATCAAAGCAGGATGCAAGAATTCAAGATTCATTTAAAGACAACATAAATATTCTTTCAAGACATGCAAAGGGTTTGTTTGACTTTTTCTTTTCCACATTTAGAACCTGATTCAAACATTATTAGTTTGAAGTTAATAGAAGGAATTTTCCTGACATTACTTTATATCAACGAGAAAACCAAAGCACAGAAACATTAAATAACTACCCAGGCTCGCAAATTCAATTTGTAAGAAGAGGAGTTCCAACATCCGATGGCACAGCCCAGGCATAATGACAATCCTGCTCTGTGGAAACAAACAGAATAGTACTTCCACTGAAATAAGTGGCATGTCATTTACATTTGAATTTGCCAAACTATTCCTAACATCTTATTAAATTAGACTGGTAATGCTTTTTTGAGGATATTTGAAGGATCGTGGTAATCATAGCCGAACAGAAGCTTCAAGATTTAGCACTTTCACCATATCAAAATACTAGATGATGTATTATACAGTATTGTTAGTGAAATAGTTCATTAAATGTTTCAGAACTAATTCCTCTCTCCATGTCATTCCCATAGCACTTTGCACCAATCTCCATTTTTCCATATACTACATGGTATGATAATTATATGCTCACATGTCTTACTGTGCCATCATGATATGAGTATCTCAATGGCTAGGAGACTATTTCACTCACTTTTGCATTGTCAGTACAGTGCCTGACTCATAGTAGGTGCTCAGTGAAAGCTGTTGAATGAATTTGTGAATGGATGGACAGATGGATGAATGAATACATTAATGATTGACTAAATGAGGTTTGCCTATCATGATATTTGAGGTCTTTAAGAGTGAGACTGGGTCGAATGTTTCTTATTTCCACTTTGTTCGATCACATATTTAACAGATTTCTTGAGCACTGCATTGTGCCAGCCACTGCATTAGTCATAGGAGATAACGAAGTGCAAAAGATAAAAAGGTCCCTGTCTTATGAACCTTAATATTTTTAGTGGAGGAGAGGACACTAACTAAATAAACACATAAATAACTTCAAATAGTACTTAGTGTAATGGAGAAAAATACCCAACATGGTCATGAAGGCAGAGATACTGGGCTGCAGGTAAGGGGCCTCCCTGAGTGGGTGACATTTCAGCCAAGACCTGAATAATGATGGAGAATTGGTAATGCAAAAATCAGAGGACCCACTGCTTCAGCCCAGAAGTGACACATCTTAGTTATGCTCACATTTCATTGGCTAACACTCATGATATGGCCCCAAATGACTACAAGTGGGCTAGAGATTAGAGTCTTCTGTATGTCCAAGAAAGAGAGGAAGACAGATTATGGTGAACCAGCAATATCTACTCAGTGGCTTGAAGAAAAGGGAATGGTTAAATGATAACTTTGCTGTTTGAAAATGCAATCAGTATTTAGTATTTAATGTGGCTTTAAAAATGAGAGGGACAATTCTTACAGGCAGAGGGAGAGTCAAGCTGTTGGCACATTAAAGGAACAAGGAAAAAGCCAATGCCTGCTGGGACACGGTGAATGCAAAGCAGTGTGACAGGACATGAGGATCTAAAGGCTGTAGCATGATGTGGGCCAAGACAAGGGGTCTGGATTTTACTCTAAGTGCAGTGGGATGCCTTTATGAGGTTTTAAGAAGAGGAGTCAGGAGCCAGCCCTGATAGCCTAGTGGTTAAAGTTGGGCATGCTCTGCTTCAGTGGCCCAGGCCCTGTTCCCAGGTGTGGAACCATACCATCCATCCCTCAGTAGCCATGCAGTGGTGGTGGCTCACATAGAAGAACTAGAGGGGCTTACAACTGTAAGACACAGTTATTTACTGTGGCTTTTGGGGAGGGGGGAAAAAAAGGAGAGGAAGATTGGCAACAGCTCAGGCAAATCTTTCCCAGCAAAAAAAAAAAAAAAAAAATCTATTAATTAATTAAATTAAAAAAGAAGGGGAGTCAGGTAATCTGATTCAAATTTTTAGAATATCATTTTGGCCATTGTGTGTAGAGTAGATTACAGGAGGCAAGAGTAAAGGTAGGAAGACAGTCAGGGAGCTCCACAAGAGTCCAGGTGAGAGAAGATGGTAACCAGGCCTGGGGGAGGGGGACAAGAAGATGAAAGGTGGATCTTTAATGTGGAATAGACAGGACTTTGTAGCAGATTGCATGTGAGGGGCCAGAAAATAGAAAAATCTTTCACCCGTAAACAGTGCTGGACACTTGTTTTTCTTCCCATCCTTATTTTCATCCATAAACTTGAGGATGCCAGAATATATGCTATACTATATTCTTCACTGCAAAAGTTTCATGAACTGTGCAAAATAAGGTAGATGAGACGTAGTGAAGGTAATAGCAACCGATTTTAAGTTTGAAAGTGAAATAGACTTTACTAGTCCTGGGCAAGCCAATTGTTATCTTTAAAAAATAGAGACTATTCTTGAGTTTGGATTTTAAAATATACCTTATGAATCAGGGTGCACAACTGCAGAATGTGAATTCTTATTGAAAGTTTTCTAAAAGTTAGTTTATGACTGCCTGATGTGATCCAAGTATTAGAGTAGCAATTGAATTTTCTACCTCTGCATTCATTGTCAATGCCAATTACATGTTACAGATGCAATTTCCTAACTCACTACAATCATTGGTGGCTTCGTAATTACATTGCAAGGGCGACATTCCTAGCCTTATTTTTAGAAATGCTAACTGCAGTCTTCTATCCTTTTTTACATTCTATATGGAAACACAGAAGTTATTTTTACATAGTGTATTTTTTCTAATGTTCACAGCTTTTAATGAATGGAGATGCAGACAAAAATAAAATTTAAGGGGCCGGCCCCATGGCGGCCCAGGGTTTCTCCAGTTCGAGTCCTGAGTGTGGACACGGCACCACTCATCAGGTCATGTTGAGGCGGCATCCCACATGCCACAACTAGAAGGACCCACAACTAAAAATACACAACTATGTACTGGGGAGCTTTGGGGAGAAAAAGGAAAAATAAAAATAAATAAATAAAATTTAAGCATTGGTTCTTCAGATATACTGAGGTTCACATTTGTGTTATGTTCTAGGCGAGGTTAAGGTGCAACAGAACGGGCTGTTTGCTGTATGAACTTCAAATATATGAGACTAGACTGAAGTAGAGCTATGGCAATAGCAATTAATTTTGATGTGTAATGTGACCAGACATGTTTAAAATGCAACAGAAGCTGAGTCATCTCTTCCATGAGGCGAGCGAGCACCAGTGTGAAGCAGCTGTGTGGTGTGATCACAAGACGAGGCTCACAGGAAGAGGCTGTTTGCGATATTTCATCTGTTTTTCCATATTTTAAACAAGGATTCCCTCAGTTCCAGATCTATGTATATACATTTTTCTGAAGCATATTATTCACAACTTTCTAATCAGGTGTGGAAACCATTCCAGAAAGATAGAGAGGGTCCCAGACGGATCCAGAGATCTGCTAACCTGTCTTGCTGTTTGCTTGTGAAAGCCTGGCTGATTCTTGGAGCAAACAGGAATCCTTCTGGTAGAGGGACGAGTTACTGCCCCGGTTGCTGAGTCTGTACTGGTGAGACTAGACTGGTTTCAATAACACCGCCTGCGGGAGAAGCATTTTTTTCTTTTAATTTAATATAGTGAGGATCTAGGGGGATTTACCAAGATGAAAGATACAGTGGAGAGAGAAATGGAATGCCAACATCGAAGAGGAAAGGAAAATTAGGGAAAGGGGACATTCCAAGTTTTGAGGGTTTTGTTTTGTTTTGTTCTGGTTCTTTTGAGAAATGATTGTGTAACTTTTGGGGAGGGAATTTTTTATCTTCCTCTTTTTTAGATTTGGAATGCCTCTTTCTGTGAGGTAAGAAGGAGTTACTGTAAATGCATATGTCTATTTCTCTCGTTTTGCTAAGAAAATTGCCATTAAACATGCTGCTGCTGCTCCCTTATTTTGCACCAAGTAAATGTTTAAATATTTTAAAATAAACATGTTTCAGCTGACTGCTGGGTGAGATTCATTACAGCCAGGAGGAACTCAGTGGAACTGTTCAAGGAGATCTGGTTAATATCCCCACGATTTATGCTTGCGGTAGAAATTGCACTAATATTTACACGAAGGGCATGGTTTGGGGGCAATGGCAAAGCTCGATTGAAGTGGGAATTTGCACAGTCAATGCCCACTAATGAAAATAGCTACAGTTCAGTGCTCCTTCCAAAAGCATAATTAGGCCCTCCAAATGACATGTTATTTTCACATTTTTACTCTTAAACTGCAAACTTTTTTTGCCATCAGAGCCTGCATTAAGACAATTCCTTTGCAAAAATAATTAAGCAAGATAATACTGGGCTACTGAATAACTTCTAAAAAGCTATTTTGGCTTTTCTTTTATAAGTTTTGCCAATGGGAAAAAATCATGATTTTCTGGATGGTTATATTTAAAAAAAACGGTGATCTATGAGTTATCGTTATAGTGTCAGAGTAACATCGCAGAACTGCGTTTCTTGGCACCGTAAACACTTGAATGAGTTCCACGTGGGCGAGAGAAGAAACTTCAGACCAAACATTACACTGAAAATACAGTTCTGCTGAAGTCCTTGTGGGTTTCCTTGTTTGAGTGACGAGTGAGCCAGCGGGAAATCTCTGACACTGGGTCTGCCAGGTTTTTGCTTTTTCTTTGTTCTTGCTTTCCAAGTTCAATGGTTCTCTAATTTGTTCAGGAAGCAGAACATCCTGGAAGTCAAGGTGCTCTTTGTGTCGCACGATAAAATATAGATATATTTATTCCAACCCAAAAAAACTGATTTAGTACAAAAACTTATCTATGTATTTATATCTAGATACAGAGATCTATATAGCTATATCAATATTTATGCACTTATTTATTTTTTAAGAATATTCAGTGTTGGTTTGTATATCACACTGCCTTGATCCTATATTTATAAAGAAAACCAGGCTGCTTCCTGGCTTCCAATTAGGGCTATTTTCATCTTTTCCTGTTAGTGTTTGTCTGCTACTTGTTCCCTCACTTTTGTACCCAGCAGATAAGATGTCATAGCTGATGTTTTAAGAAAAATTCATGAGAGAAAAATCTAAGATTTTAAAGATTCTATCCACTTATTTGAGATGTTCCTGAAAAATGGGAAAATTCCAGTATTTGATTTTAGCCCTGGAGAGACTAGTCCAGCTCGTGGTCCAGCAATAATAGATCTGAGCATAGCTGGAGAACCGATCTTCTAATTTTAAGCTGAGAACCCATTACAATATCTAATTGCTGCTTAGAAGATAGAGAGAGGGTATTAATATAGGCCAAGGTTAACTGAAAGGCAGCCATGGACATCTTCCTTTTTTTTTTTTTCTAATCTTTATTGAGCTTTAACTATGTGCCAGGCACTGACTTAAACGCTCTACATATATTAATATTTTTAACCTTCAAAACTCTAAGAAGCAGGTAACATCATTCATTCATTTATTAATGCATTTATACTAAGTGCCAGGCACTAGTCTATGCCCTGGGGGTAGAACATGAAGAGGACAAAGTCCCTGTTCTGCTACAGGATATAATTCTCATCAGGGGTACAATTCTATCTGTGTTTAAATCTCTGCTCCACCCTTACAAGCTCTGTGACCGTGAGCAGATTATGTAATCTCTCTGTGCCTCAGCTTCTATATCTGTGAAGAGCAGATGATAACAGATCCTACCTTAGAAGGGTGATATGAAGTGCCATGATATGATATTAATGAGTTAATGGTTGCAAAGCTCTTAGAATGGTGCCTGGCAGACAGTAAGCATTATGTAAGCGCATGTTCCTCGTTGACATAGGGTGCACCCTTCAGCAAACATGTGACATATACATGTGGAGG
Source organism: Equus asinus (assembly GCF_041296235.1). NCBI lineage: Eukaryota > Metazoa > Chordata > Mammalia > Perissodactyla > Equidae > Equus > Equus asinus. The sequence continues at coordinate 79,695,889 of NC_091798.1, forward strand.
TAACAAATGATATGAAGAAAAATAAAAGTGGGTAAAGGAAATAGAGAAAGACTAGAAACAGTTGTGGGGTGTTCATTTTCTGCAGATGAATGGGAGAGCCTCACTGGGACGATGACATTTGAAAAGGTCCGGGACAGAAGTGCGAGAGCAGATCATGTCTCCTTCTAGGGGAGGAGTGATCCAGGTGAGGGGAACAGCGTGTGCAAAGGACAGAGGAGGGAGTGTGCGTGGTGTGTTCAAAGAACAGCAAGAAGCCAACAGGACCAGGAAAGGGAGTGCGGCCGGACACGAAGAGAGAAGGAGCAGGGATTGTGTCAAGAGGAGCCTTGTAGGCTATCACGAAACTTTCTATTTTGATGAGAACTTTACTCTGAATAAAGCTGAAGGTCTCAGAAGAGATCCCCGATAAACTGTACCCTTGTTCCCCACCCAAGTTTTAAATAACTGGCAAAATAAAGCAAGGGATTTTTATGTCTTTCTTTTTCTTTTCCTCTCTAGTGCATCCTAAGCAGCAGAATAGTACTTGGCAAAGAGTAGGTTCTCAAAAAATACTTGATGAATGAATGAAGAAAGAAATTCTGTTTTAAGTAAAGATAGAAACCAACACACCAGCTTTATTTTTGATAGAGGTGCAGTTGTTAGATGCTGCTTTAGGTCAGTTAGCAAAGCGGACTTGCTAACAATACTAAACTCCAAGATTAGGCAGAAAGAACCACTGCGTGTCAAGTGATGGCAGCATCAACGGACAGGGGCCGAGGCACCCTGAGGAGGGCTCACCTGATGGCAGAGCAGAGGAGAGCACCTGCTTTCTGCTGGCTGGCTCACTCCTAAGGGGGTGAGGGGCCACAGCTGGTTTTCCATCCCACACTTATCAATCCAATAAGTCACTCCATCTTCCCGGGAGCAGAGTGTCTAGAAACAGAGAGAAGCCAGGTTGTGCCTTGGAATACACTCTCTCACAGAATCAGGAGAAGGGAAAGAGTATATCCTTCTAATGACTGAGATAGGCACACATTCAGGATCTGCAGCGGGGAAGGAAATTCTCAGATTTTCACTTTTAAAGGATTCCTTCTATTTGCCCCTCAAGATCCACTCTTTAGCCTCCTCGCTGGCTCAGTGCCCCGAGATGAATGGGATTGGGCTATAAGACGAGAGCATCAAAGAGCTTGGGTTGGGTGAGGTCTGGGTATTCCCCTTTCTGGATCTGGTAACCACTTCCTGCGCTCTGAGATACAGCACCATCCCTTTTTGATTTCCCTCAAAGCTGTACTTACCTTTGTAAATTATTCCTTTATTTAAACTGTCTTTAAATTACCCAGTTTGTGTATGCCATCTGTTTCCTGCCCAGATCCTGATACAGAGATATAGCTGCCCTGGCTGTTGTGTGAGGAAAGGATTTGGCGGGGAAGAGGAGGCATGTATAGAAGCCAACTGGTTAGGAGTCGATGGCGATACTCCAGGCGCAAAATGATGGCGCCGCTGGCCACAGTGGTAACAATACTCACACTCATAGTGGGAAATGGTCGGAGTTGGGATTTAATTTGAAGGTAGAGCCCATGGGACTTGCTGATGCATTGGCTATGGGCTCCAAGAGAAAAAAGCAGCAAAAAAACCTCCTCGTTTTACAAATCTGTGGAACAGAATGGTGCTCTTTAGAGGCCTGACAGAGAGTAAATTGACTGGGGTTGTTGCAGAGGTGGGAAGATATCCTCCAAGAATTTGCAAGATTGCTTTAGCAAGTTTTTTCCTCTTGGTAGTGTTCATCTCAAAACTGTAATTCCTAGCGCCAGGCCTGTGGCCTTCTCCAGTTTCTCCAATGATCTCCAGACTGTTGCAAATATTTCCACCCAAGGGAATGAATTTTAACCCACTTAAATTAAAAGAGCAAACTTATATATATACCACCCACCCTTTTTAGGAGAAAGAGGGAAAGGGAATATTTTAAACCAAATTACCAAGGGATGTTACAATTGCAGAACTCTTGGTAACTACTAGCCCACCGAGTAAAACCCTAAGATTCTGAGCATTGACTCTTCTACTGGACCTACTGGCCGTACAAACTTCTGATTACTACTACCCACATATGCTGAGCAAGTATAATCAGTATTAACCTAATAATACATAGATGCGTGCATATGTATATGTGTGTGTGTATGGACGCGTGTGAGATGAAACAAAAACTGAAAAGACATAAACCAAATTGCTAGGATTATAAGTAACTTTCTATTTTCTCTTTATACTTGTCCACATTCAAAGTTTTCTGAAATAGTCAAGTGTTAGTTTTAGAAACAGTTTCTGTTTTGATTTCATCCTTATGCTGGGCCTACCTGACCGTCTATCTAAAATAGGGACACCTGGGGGCCAGCCCCGTGGCTTCACAATTAAGTTCAGTGAGCTCCGCTTTGTGGCTGGGGTTCTGTTCCTGGGTTCCCATACTGAGGCAGTGACCCACATACAAAATGGAGGAAGATTGGCACAGATGTTAGCTCAGGGCCCATCTTCCTCACCAAAAAATAAATAAATAAAATAAAATAGGGACACCTCCACCCCACTCCCCTTTCACACAAACGCGTACACATACGACTTCACTCCTCTTCACAGCATATATCACAGCCTGAAATTCTATTATTTGTTTATGGTTCAATTCCATCAACATGATTTAAGCTTCCTGAAAAAGCAGGGTCTCTGCCTGCCTTGTGCACACTTCCAGTGCCTAGAACAGTGCCTGGTACTCTGGAGGAAGCCCCACAAATGTTTGTTGATTCATACACGCACACAGACACACACTTTTATTTTAAAGACATTTGGCAACACAGATTGTCCCGGTCATTCTAAAAAATCGACACCACTTGTAGGAGTATAAATTGATACAAATTTGCTAAGGAGAAATTTTACCATATATTAAAAAGAAAAAGAAAAACTTAAGAAAAGTCATGACCCTTGATTCAGCAACTCTACTTATAGGGGCTTAAGAAGAGATTCAGACAAATGGTTACTTACAAAAGTATCTTTGTAGCACTCGTATAATAGTGAGAAAAATAAGGAGGCTTGGTTAAATATATTATGAAAAAGCCTTAGGATAATAGATCATTATAGCAATTAAATTGCTGTAGAAAGAGGTGTACATCTATTATTAAATTGTAAAAGTAGGTAATAAAGTAGCATGTTCAGCATAATTCCTTATACATGGAAAATCTTTGGAATTCCAGAATATTAATCATGGTTATTTCTGGGTTGCGAGATTGTAGATGTCTCAGTTTTCTTGTGCTTATCTACACATTTTAAAATGTCTACAATAAACCCATGAAACAGGGTGCTTTATTTTATTTTCCAATAGTGATAAAAATTATTATAAGCAATCCAAAATGGATTTCCTAAGGACTCGCAACTACAGCACGTCTTAAAGTGCCTTAAAGTCGAAAAAGTAAAATTTGCAAGTGAATTAGAATCACAAAATGGTCTGAATATTTTCTCTAATTCTGTTACCCAACATTTATCTCAAGCAGAGCAACATTTCTCTCTGGGATCCAAAAGAGATCTGTAGAATCACCACCGTTGGCCGACAGAAATTATTACTACAAATAATAATTCAGTTGACAATAAAAACCCTGGGAGGTATATATAAAGCCACAATGCACCGCCGTCCTCGAGTGGAATCTACAGATGTCGGAGGCATGTGAAAAGGTCCTCTTTCAAAGTCAAATCAGATCAATGGTATTAATACCACTACAGTACAGGACCCACTGAACTAAACTCTGAGGAAACACAAAACTTGTGGCCACTGTCCTTGCTCCCCAGTGACTCTACAGAAGCAACAGAGCAAATTTGGGTCAGGAGAGCTGTTTGGAGCCAGTAGGAAGGATGGTCTTAGAGGTGAGGAGTGGGGTTGCAGGTGGTACGGGTTACTCCCTTCGTCAGAGCCTGGGGTTGCAAAAACGTCATCTGACAGCTGAATCAGCCCTGCAGGCATTTAAGCACTTAGAGTGCTTAAAAATAAAAGTTTGAAATCTTATTTAGTTGTTTCCAGACATAGCACTTAGCAGCTAGTCTAATTCACAAAGTTAACTTATGGGCTCCTGCAGGTACAGTTTTTGATCCTTGCATCTGAGCGATTTCTGGACCTGACTTGAAATTAGCCAGCATTTGTCAAACTGAAAATACAGAGAACACTGCTTTTTAATGACCAACATGAAAGTGTCCTGCTGCTTGATTTTAATAATGGGAACTTCTGCAATTCTCAGGAAATAGCTACTAGATAGGATTTCCTCCCAGGCCGCTTTCTTAAAGCTTTGTCCTGCTGCTGTTTATCTGCCAGGGATTAAAAAAAAAACAAACAGCAGCAAGCCAGTCTTAAGGAAAAACAACAAACAAAACAAAGTTAGAGTCTATTGCACTGGGAAAATAGGTGTAGATGAGCTTCTGCAGGACCTCGATTGCCAGGATATCGAATTTTGACTTTATCCTGAAGATCATCAGGAGTCCTTGACAGGAGATAGAGTAGAAATTTAAAAGCAGCCTCTAAATTTCAGAAACGGAACCCATTGATAAGAGTCCATTTTAAAGAGGAATCTTCAGGTTTGGGGCATGAGGTCATGCCTGTCACACAATTTCTACCACTCTCCAGAGTAATCATGGGTGATTTGGCACCTCCGGCTAACAGGTGTGTCATATCAGAGACTGCCACAGACACCCGGGGCAATGAGATTCGTCACTTAAAGAAGGAGGCTGCGGGAGAGCGCCCCATCCACCGCTGCTGAGTCATCCCACTCTGTTAGCTATTTAAACAAGCCTCCAGCAGACACACAATCAACACTGCACTCCGACAATGTCCAGACCTCCAGAAATCATGGGTCCAGCTTGGATTGCCCAAGACAAGTACAATCTTCAAAACAGTATCTCTCCTCTTTTCCCCATATTGTCACACTAGGGGTTCTGACCTCTGGCTCTTTTACTAGAAATGAGACTATCCAGCCAGTCCTCCTATGGGACCTTGGCCCCAGAGGTCACCAATTCCTGTTTCAAGTTTTCCCACGGTCTTTCTGACTTGACTCTTGTATTTCTTTCATGCCAGCAAACAGTGGTGGAGCACCTGTTGTGGGTTCGGCACTGAGCTACAGGTAAGAGTTGGTTAAAGGATAAACAAGACACATTCCTTGCCTTTGGCGGCTCACAGTCCAGTGGAAGAGACAGTCACGTAACCAGGCAACCACAATATACGAAGTGATGGTTCTAAGACAGGTAAGTACAAGATGATGTTCTGGACCTTAATTTTTTTGGGGGGCGGGGTACCACTACCCTTCTCAAAAAGCCATCATGCTCTGTGTATGACCATCTAGGAAGAATTGAAGGGACGTAGGAGGCATCAAAGCGATATGGGAGGATGGATGTTTTAGAAGGGCTTTTCGAATCTAACAGTGTGTTCACCGTTCCATCTGTCTGCCAGCCGTCACCTTGTTTGACTTGTGCCCTCACGGCCGCTCTGTCTGGCTGTGAGGGCCGTTGGTGGTTCTCTTCGCTGCCCATCCTGTAGGTGCTCTCTTAGTGTGTCAGATGAGGACTCCTTTCATATTTGGCTGTCATCTATCAGCCACAACTGCCCTGTCCAGAAGAGCTGGCTTGGGCTTTAAAGGCTGCTTCCTGGCTGGGCTTCTCCACCACTCCACTAAGGATGCCATTTGGTCTGACGTGCTGCAGGTGCTGCTGATGAAAGTGCTACAGGAGTTGGTCTGACGTCTTTGGGAAGGACAAGACAGCATGCCCACGGAGTTACCATGTCCCAGTGCTGTTCTTTCCTCCTGATGGAAAGGTATTGTAAATACAGAGAAGGGTACTAGCTTATTTTAAAAATTAAATATGAGCTAGGAGCTGTCTTAGGCACCATATAAAAGCTTTATTTAGTTCTCACATTATCCTTAGGTTAGAATCCCGTTTTTATAGTCTGAGTAAATTATGGCTCCAAGAGGTTGGGAGACTTATCCAAAGACAGACAGCTCTATAATTTTTCCTCAAGCTTGAATCTGAACACAGGTCTACGTGAATTTGAATTTTGTGTTCTTTAAATATTGCAATAGCGCAGAGAAGGCACTGTGGAATATTAACTTGGCAATAAGAGTTCTGATTTCAGTCTGATTATGAGTCTTCCAAGAGTGATATAAACACAGGACATACAGCACGAGTTTCTGAAGCTTTGTTCTGAAACATGAAACCAACAGGAACAAATTGGAGTAGAAGGAAGCAACAAACACATAGTAAAATCTGATTCATCCGATGAAAATAGGGATAAATATGTTCACATTCCCAGAACTTTTAATATTGAAAAATAAAAGACACGCTGGGAAAAAGATGAGGGGAAAATATGCCTGTTTTTATGACTTGTTGATATCTGTGGGGTTTTTCCTTAAGCCTGAAACAATTTACAGCATTGCCAGCAGCATTCAGTACATTCAGAACAGGATCATTTCACCCACAGCTGAACGAGGGCCACGCTTGGGACAGCACCGAGAACAGCTTTCCAGCAGACATGCCGGGGAGTAAGCCAGGGTCAGTGAGTGAAACGGAGAGCAGGGCCATTTAAAGCAACACGGTTTATGTAACCGTGATCTAATTGCTTCCACTGGAAATGGGTCAGATTCTAGTCAAGAGAACCAAGGGCCTTAATGACCCCAGTGAAATTAGACTATGGCTTTACTTTCAACCTCCTCGGAGAACACGGCCCTCTGATGAAACGTTGCTTTGATTCATTTCAATCTGCCATGTTTCCCACTCCCTTCTTGCTTTGTCATTGTTGATTTGCTATTTTTCCTTTCTTTTTTGGTTAAACACATTAAAGTAAACAGGATATATCATATGACAGACTACGATAAATTTACTATTGGGAATAGGGGACAAGTATGGGATAAAGACATAGGTCTTTTTCGCCTCTCGCAGCTGTGATTCAGTTGTGACTCAAAAGGAAGTGTGCCACCTACTGAATCATGGAAACCACTTCCTGTAGCTCTTTGGTTTATTCTGGAGGGGCATCAGGCCAAGTACTGCCCTGCCCTGACCCTGACTGGCTCTTCCGAGCCAAGGCGTTCACAGCTTGAGGTGGTTTGGCTTCGGACTCTGAGAGCATTACGTATTAAATTACAAGTGTTTCGTTTCCTAGCAAGGAGTCTTTAGCAACATGAAAACGAACATGTGTTATTTGCAAACCGAGTGTATCATTACTCAACCTGAATATCTTTACTTTTTCATAGGGTATGTATTCCGGATGACCACTCTCAAGATCTGAATGTACACTGGTTCTGTTTTTCCTGAGGGCAACGTGGGCAGTCTGTAGGGTGGCATTAACCAGATGAGGCTTCAAGAGCACCCTTTCATCAGGGACGCAACAGTAGAGTTGTATTCATTCATTCGACATATTTTTGGAGCATGTGCTTATTGCCATGTACTGTGCTGGGTAGGTGCGGAGCATCCAGTGACAAGACTATACGGCTCCTTACTCCACGGGGCTGCTGTTCTCCACTGTACGGAAATTCCGCTCTCCCCTCTCAAGGCACAGGTTGTGCTTTGTACACCATTAAAAGGAACATCAACTAAAGGAAAACTGTTGTTTCCTCTCTACCCACAGAACACTTCTGACACCAGATGTGTGGGGGTTTCTACACCAAGCAATTCTCCAGTTCTCAGTGAACACTGACTGCGTATTCTACAGTTTCACTCCATTCCAAACCCAACTGCCCAGGGTTAGCACAGACCCCTCAGGTTAAGGGCTCAGTCTCACAGGATTTCCCCAGACTTCAGATGCTAATTATAAGACCCCAATTGTCACCTATAATTCTGACCAACTGGCTATAAATTGAGCTTTCCCATGACCCCCTCCTCAGGTTTGATAATTTGCTAGAAAGGCACACAGCACTCAGAAAAACACTTTACTTACATTTACTGGTTTATTGTAAAGGATACAACTCAAGAACAGCCAGATGGAAGTGACACATAGGGCAAGGTTTGGGGGTGGGGGCAGGGATTGGAGCCTCCCTCCCAGCACCTCAGTACGTTCGCTGCTCTGGAAGCTCTCCAGGCTCCATAGTTCAGGGGTTTTATGGAGACTCCGCTATGCAGGCATGATTGACTAAACCACTGACCTATAGTGATTAAGCCCATCTCCTGCCCCTCTCCCCTCCCTGGAGGTCAGGGGTGAGTCTGGAAGCTCCAACACTCTAATTACATGCTTGGATCCTCTGGCAACCAGCGTCCGTCCTCCAAGAGTTGCCTCATTAGCATAAACTCTAGTATGGTTAAAAGGGGCTTATTATGAATAACAAGAGATGCTCCTGTCACCCCTTTGTTCAAGAAATTCCAAGGGTTTTAGGAGCTCTGTGCCAAGAACCAAGGAGGAAGACCAAAATATATATTTCTTATTATATCACAACCATGCAGTCTCAGCATCCAGCGCTGGGCCTTGCAAAAAGCAGCCCCTCCATACCTTTGTGAGTAGACACAGGAAAGCAGAATGAAGGAAAGAGGGGTCAGCAACAAAAAAACAAACAACCCGGTTCAACAGTGGGCAGAGCATCTGAACAGACATCTTCCCAAAGAAGACATACAGATGGCCAACAGGCACCTGAAAAGATGTTCAGCATCACTAATTATTAGGGAAATGTAAATTAAATAAAAAATGAGATCTCACCTTGTGCATGTTGGAATGGCTACTATAAAAAGACAAGAAATAAAAAGTGTTGGAGAGGATGTGAAGAAAAGGGAACTCTCAAACACTGCTGGTGGGAATTCAAACTGGTGTAGCCACTATGGAAAACAATATGGAGATTTCTCAAAAAATTAAAAACAGAAATACCATATGATCCAGCTACTCCACTACAGCGTATTTACCCCAAAAACACAAAACGCTAATTCAAAAAGATATATGTACCCCTACCTTCACAGCATTATTCACAATAGCCAAGACTTAGAAACAACCTCAGTGCCCATAAATGGATGAATGGATAAAGAACAGATAAAGGAACGTGTACATATATATACATATATGTGTGTATATATGAACATACACACACACACACACAATGGAATACTACTCAGCCATAAAAAGATGAAATCTTGCCATCTGTGACAACATGGATGGACCTTGAATGTATTATACTAAGTGAAATAAGTCAGACAGAGAAAGAAAAATACTGTATAATTTCACTCATATGTGGAAGATAAAACAACAACAACAACAACAAACACATAGACACAGAGAATAGATTGGTAGTTACCAGAGGGAAGGGGCTGAGGGGAGGGTGAAAGGAGTAATGTGATGGATGGCAACAGGCTTTTGGTGGTGAACACAATGTAGTCTATACAGAAGTCAAAATATAAAGACATACACTTGAAATTTATATAAAGTTATAAACCAATGTTAATGCAATAAAAAAATAATTAAATAAAACTAAATAAGAAAGAAGGAAAGAAGGGAAAGAAATCACCTGAGGGTTATTTTTTGTTGTACTTGCAAGTGAAGATAAAAGCATCCAGTTATTTATTTTCTTCTGTAACGAAAATTCCAAATAGACCAACAGTTTCTGCTCTTAAGTAGGGCAGGAGATTCCACAGTGCTGCAGACACATGTGGGCTCTTAACCTGGACAGTTCTTAAACCAAGGAGGCCCATTCCGAGAGGAGTTCCACACCAGAAGTCCTGAGAATCCCCTCTAAGAGTAAAAGGCTGTTTGCTCTCATCCTTATAATGGGTGAGAATCCCTAACGGTAGAGAATCTATTATTCCTCTCTTGATCCATGCCCAGCAAATGTGACAAAGAAGGGCTGCAATCTGTGTAACATTGAGCAAGTAATTTCCCCACCTCACAGAAGAGTTGTGAGAGTTCAGTGAAACAATGTCTAGAATGGTGATCCACATACAGCAGGCTCCTTGTAAATAGAAGCCATCACTACTACAACTCGTTTTATTGTCATTACCATTACTACTTCTACTGCTATTACTTAGGTTGCACCTGATAAGGTCAGCAGTTTTTCCAGAGTATGACCAATGGCCTATGTTTAATGATGGAAGTCGATGGCTCAGTGTGTCTCAGCCTTTCTAAACCCATGCTCCTCTTTTTTTTGAGGAAGTTTAGCCCTAAGCTAACATCTGCCACCATTCCTCCTCTTTTTGCTGAGGAGGATTGGCTCTGAGCTAACATCTGTGCCCATCTTCCTCTATTTTATATGTGGGATGCCTGCCACAGTATGGCTTGACAAGTGGTGTGTAGGTCCGCACTCGGGATCCGAACTGGTGAACCCCGGGTCACCAAAGTGGAACATGCGAACTTAACCACTGTGTCACTAGGCTGGTCCCCGTGCTCTTCTTTTGACAATCATAAAAATCTTAACTTGACCTCCAGTTGAAAATCCCTGCCAAGAAGATATTGTCTAGGTTTCTTACAATGTTTGATTTATGAGAGCAGTATTATTTCCCGAACTTCAGCACCCCAGGTTTGGTTCTCTGGTGTGGACCTATGCCACTCTGTTAGAGGCCATGCTGTGCTAGCGGCTCACATACTAAAAAATACAGGAAGATTGGCATGGATGTTAACTCTGGGCAAATCTTCCTCAGCAAAAAAAATGAAAAAAATTTTAAGAGTTAATTTGAGCAAAAATTGATTCTCACTGGGCAGTGCCAAACTGGAAGTAATCAAGAGCACTCCACTGATAGGAGCTAGAGGAGAGACTTTTTTTTTTTTTAAAGATTTTATTTTTTCCTTTTTCTCCCCAAAGCCCCCCGGTACATAGTTGTGTATTCTTCGTTGTGGGTTCCTCTAGTTGTGGGTTCCTCTAGTTGTGGCATGTGGGACGCTGCCTCAGCGTGGTCTGACGAGCAGTGCCATGTCCGCGCCCAGGATTCGAACCGACGAAACACTGGGTCGCCTGCAGCAGAGCGCGCGAACTTAACCACTCGGCCACGGGGCCAGCCCCTAGAGGAGAGACTTTTATAGAGAAGAGGCGGAAGCAAAGCAAGGGAATTATTTGACTGACTATACCTTAGGTGGTTACATTATTTGGGAAAGTCTAGTTGGTTTGGTTGTCCTTAGGCCTCAACTTCTTTACCTTGAGGCATTTACAGGCTTAGGTATTGGTTTGCTCACATAGACTGCTAAGGTATTAGAGCCACCTCAGCCTAATGGCCTCCTGTTTAATTTAATACTGGTTTGTTTTGCCCCTGCTGTAAGGCTATTCTCTACACATCTGACATGAAAGAAGAGGAAGGAGGAAAAAAAGAAGAAGAAAAAGAAAAGGAGGCACCAGCCCCATGGCCAAGTGGTTAAGTTTGCACACTCTGCTTCGATGGCCCAGGGTTTTACTGGTTTGGATCCTAGGCACGGACATGGCACCGCTCATCAAGCCATGCTGAGGCAGCATCCCACATAGCACAACCAGAGGCACTCACAACTAGAATATACCACTATGTACTGGGGGGTTTGGGGGAGAAGAAGAAAAAAAAACAGATTGGCAACAGATGTTAGCTCAGGGCCAATCTTTAAAAAAAATTTTTTTAAATAAAAAAAAAGAAAAGGAGAAGTAGGAAGAGAAACAAAGGGGGAAAAAAATCTCCATCAAAAATATTGAAGAGGGGCCAGCCCAGTGGCACAGCGGTTAAGTCCACATGCTCTGCTTCGGTGGCCTGGGGTTCACTTGTTCGGATCCCGGGTGTGGACATATGCATCGCTTATCAAGCCATGCTGTGGCAGGCATCCTACACATAAAATAGAGGAAGATGTTAGCTCAGGGCCAATCTTCCTCAGCAAAAAGAGGAGGATTGGCGGCAGATGTTAGCTCAGGGCTAATCTTACTCAAAAAAAAAAAAAAATATGTATACACACATAGAAGAGATGGAGGTTTTACTGAAGTTTCCTTAAGTACTACTGAGGCATTTATAACCTACCTCACACCACAAGAACTAATATCTTCTTTAAACCTTTCCCAGTTTCCCTCAGAGTTCCCCTTTGTATAGAAATCCCCAAATCTCCCTTCACATAGGTTCTTCCTTACTTAGAGGACACTTTTCTTCCCCTGTTTACTCCAGATTATCCCAGAGTCTGCTCCTCTGTTTTAAAGAGCAATTTAACCTCCTCTCAGCTCCCCGAGTTCTCCTCACCTCTCACAAGATTCGGCTCAACAAAGGACAGGAAGTTAGACCCTAACTGAAGGTTTCAGGAGTGAGGCCTTATAATAGCTGCTTAGTCAAGAATGGTGACAGCAATGACAGCAAGCAAATAAATTAGTTCACAAAAGAGTCTCAGAAGCCCCACAATATTTTAAACCCTTATCTCCTTGTACAGTGTGTTACTGTTTCTGTTTTGTTCCCTGATATACCCCAACTGCCTATAAGAGTACCTGGCAAGAATATTTATTGAATAAATAAATTAGTGTGAGAGTTAACGTTTCAAGCAAAACAAAATACCATTAGATTATCTTTTCTACTTTTTCTCTTAAATATTCTGTGTGAAACAGTCTCACAAACACACATAGGAAAGGATATAATTTTCTGTCATTAATTTCTTATTATGTCACTTTAGGTCAAATGTCACAGAAAATTATACTGAACTCTTGACCAATCTATCTATTTTTTCCATTGGAATATTGGTCCAACTAAGAAATAACATCAAGGAAAAATTTTTTGGCAGAAAAATGTCCCCTCCAAATTCTTGTATGTTTTGTTTTGATTTTTCCTTAGTGACTGGAGGTCAGTTTCAATCCAGTGAGGCACAGATTCCAAATTTTCAATCTGGTTTTCTTGAGTACTGACTGTGTGCCAAGAATGAAGCAGTGACACAGCCTCACTACCAAGACACACACACACACACAGAGTCATACCAGGGCATGTTCTGGTGACTTACAAGCTTCTGCCCCCTAACATTTAGTCCCCAAATCATACTTTTTAATTTCAAGTGGATCTACTCCCTCCCTCCCTAGCCAGTTCTCATGAAATGCTTTGTCTAATACACTGGTCAGTGTATTCCAGACCCTAAAAGATACCATAACGGAATCATCTATTCACTGAAGATACTAACTGTCCTCCACTTATCCTTTCTTGTTTCCTTTTAAAACTTAGATTTTAATATGTTTGGGAGTGGATCAATGACTATTAATGTAAATGTTGAAGAAACGATAATTTTGGTTTAGTCCAGTAAAAAAAGTAACTAAATATGTTTTGGCAGCCTCCAAAGAATCACAGGTTTAACGTAGTGGAGGGACAGTGCCCTAAAAGAAAAGGTGACATGCCGGACAGCCAAGAGAACAGACGTCCACTAGAAGTAACACGAGCACTGGGTTTGGATGAGGCCCAGCCCGGCTCTGAGACTGGGGGCAACTCGCTGAATCTGAGCCTTAGCTTCTTCACCGAGGACTAGAGCTATCAATACCTGTATTTGGGACTCTTCTTGCTTAAGGTTAATCGTATCTGTTGTCATGATTCTATAAATCTCAGAATAATCTTTTCCTGTCACAGCCAAGTTCTCTATCAATGACAGAGATATTCACCTGGTTATTTTGGCCACTCTAATCCTGCTGGTGAGAACACCTTCAAGGGAGCTTTCCATCGGGAGCCGACAGTGGCATTTAAAGTCACTTGTGCTCTTGGTAGAGAGGGCAAATTTGAAAGGAGACCAGAATTTAACCACCAATAACATTTTTTTTTGTTTGGACCTAGTAGCTTCCCTGATAATGATATTTAGCTCATATTTTTTATGTCCCTATTAAATGCCAAGCCCTTTTTATGCATTACCTCATTTAATTCTTATAGGAATCCTCTGTAATAGAATATCAGAGTGTTAGACTATAAGTTACAGGAAAGAAAAACAACCAACCTCCAACTCACTGAAACAATAAGGGCATTTGTTGGCTCATATAACTGGCAGTCTAGACAGAGGACAGCTTCAGGGTTGATGGGTCCAGTGGCTCCACACTGTCACAGGTCCCCAGGTTCTGTCTCTGTCCTGACATCCAGAGTTAGATTCCTCCTAAAACCAATTTCCCTCTGTAGGATGCCATCCACAGGAAACCTCCTTCCTTATTTCTGTCTAGCAAAGGAGAGAGAGTGCTCCCATGAACAATAAAAAAGTGAAAAAAAATTGCCTTCTCCTCCTTATGATGGGCCTACCTTTAGTCAGCTGCTTATTTCTGAAACAGTAGCTACTGAGGGTAGAGGTAGGGGGAAAAAGAATGCTATTGCATTATTAACTAAGGCTCATCTTCCTGAATCCAGAGGATTAAGATTATCTTGATTTGGGGCCGGCCCCGTGGCCGAGTGGTTAAGTTCGGGAACTCCGTTTTGGCAGCCCAGGGTTTCGCTGGTTCGGATCCTGGGTGCAGACATGGCACCACTCATTAGGTCATGTTGAGGCGGCGTCCCACATGCCACAACTAGAAGGACTTACAACTAAGACATGCAGCTGTGTACTGGGGGAATTTGAGGAGAAAAAGCAGGGGGAAAAAAAACCCAAAACAAAGATTGGCAACTGTTGTTAGCTCAGGTACCAATCTTTGAAAAAAGAAAAAATTATCTTGATTGATTTGGACGAATCAGAATTTACTCCTGGAGCTGGGCCATTCTCTGATCCACATCGTCTACTATACAGCGGAAGAGGAATCAAATTTGGGGGAACCAACTACAATGTGAACGACAGCAAATACTGTTAATCCCCAATTTACAGAAGAGAAGATTGAAGCATAGGGGAGAGAAGTTAAGTAATTTGCCCAACATCATAATTGAACCTGGGCAGTCCATCTCCATTCTAACAATTCGATTATCTCCTGTCTGCATTTCTTGAAAGTTTATGACGTATAAGGGGAACTCCAAGATAAGGGGAAGGTGTGTAAAGGAAAGACCACAGCAGTAGGCAACAAGAGATCGAGGTTCCAATCGGGCCTCTCCCATTTACTAGCTGTGTGACTTGGAAATGAGAGTAATAAAACCCACTTACTGGAGTAATAGCTCAAACATTCAAATAAAAATGATGCAGAAGAGAAGCATCACTTGGGAGATTGTTTGAAATTCGAATTCTCCACCCCACCCAGACTCTCTTAATCAGAAACTGTGGGGGTGGGACCCAGCGACACGTATTTTAAGGAGCCCTGCAGGTGATTCTGAGGCATGCTGAAATTTGAGAAGCACTAGTGTAACACATTGCCTGGTGCATAAGCTTTTATTTGTTGTTATTGTGCTAAAGACAATGAGCATATTGACTTCTATCTCCAAGAGGTCACAACCTAGAGAAAGACAAAAGTTCTTTAATACAGGACCATGCTGATTTATAAATGTTCTGATAGTGATTCAGTGTGCTTAGAAAGCTTATAAGGGGTTGAATTTATTTCTCATAAGATGAATTTCAGAAGCCTTTATAGATTACATAAGAAGTGGAAAGGGAGAAAATAGCTATGAACTGTAAAGCAGCAGATAACTACTAAACTTCCAGTGGTTGCTGCAACATTGTACCTAGAAATATATCAATTAAAATTTATCAGTTCAGGGGCCAGCCCTGTGGCATAGTGGTTAAATTTGTCACACTCCACTTCAGTGGCCCAGGTTCATGGGTTTGGATCCCGAGCGCAGACCTACACCACTCATCAGCCATGCTGTGGTGGTGATCCACATATAAAGCAGAGGAAGATTTGCAGCAGATCTTAGCTCAGAGCTAATCTTCCTTAACAACAACGACAACAACAACGAAATATATATATATCAATACAAACTAATAGATTAAAGACCTCATATTGTACAGAAATAAAAATCCATCAGAAGATGAAGATTTTAGTCTGGGTGTTACACTTACCAGCTGGTTCTCACAGTCCTATTTCATAAAAATGGAAAGAAGTTGGTCTGGCTCCCTGCTTCTTAACCAGGAGAAAGTAGGGTGGGGCCAGGGCAGGTGTAGTCCACAAGATTCTGCAGGAGAGTTGTGGGCACACCCTGGTTAAGAAGCACTGGATTAAAAATGGTCTCTAATCTGTGACTGTAGATTAAAGAATTATCAAATGTAAAATACATTAATACACTATGAAAGCATGTAAATGTTAAAAATCTATAAGCAAATCTCTGTTTTGTTTTGTTTTTTGCTTAACATCTCTGAAAGTGCTCCAATACCTGAACACACAATTAACCAAAGGGAAACATCTGCAGTCTGCAGTAACTAAAATGTCACCTTCCTTGTGTGGATCACAAAGTCCTTGGCAATCACTTCCATACCAGATTAGTGAGTGTCGTTGTTTTCATTTTCCAGATGGATAAACAGAGGATAAAGGCCTTGTTCAGGGTCACACATTTCAGTCACCAAATGAGACACAATGGATGCCAGTCTTCTCGCTCCTTCAACAATAAAGACCTTTGAAGCTCTTGCAGTCAACAAGAACTTTTGGAAAGATTACTCTGGCTGAAAAGAGGTATATATGGATGACACCCTCAAGGAGGAGGAAATCAACTTAAAGCTGATGTCTCCACCCACAGTGATTCTCAGCAGCAGAGAGAGAAGAAAAGTAAAGTTTTAGCAAAGATGAGTCTGCAAGAAAATAAATTAAATATAGCTAATCATCAGATGCTCTTTTTACGCAGTAAAACAAGGGCAAAATTACTCAAAGTGGTAACTCTTATCTCTTGATTAATTGACTGAGTAATTCATTCATTCAATAAGTACTCATTGATTACCTTTTATGTGCCAAGTACTCATCTCTGTACTGGAAATGTAAAATGACCAAATCAGATAATAATAACAATAATAGCTAATATAGCAGTTACTAATAATATATTAGTAAATAACAATAGTTTGTTGAAAAAAACGTCAAAACTGAGGGTGAACCAGCATTCTCTTTGGAGCTGCATTTATTGAGTATAAGACAGCTAATCTGCTGTGAAATTCTCCAGCTTCGGGGCTCTCTATCAGAAGCAGCTATTGTTGGGCCTGCCCCTTATTGATGATTCATCTACAGTGAGAATGGCCTGATGCTCACTGTCTTTGGGAAGGAGACCAACCGGAACTCACAGCATTGTGGCTTTTTCACTGATTTTTAAATTACCAAAACTAACTTTCTAACTTCACTTCTTTGTTTCTTACTTCCTCAAATACTGGAAGGGATATGTAAAATAAAGCAAATGCCATCTTAATATTGTTTTAACACAAAACAACATTGTTCTTTCAACTGTGCCTGAGATGGAATAAAATACAAGCATATTTGAGATTAACTTTCAATGGTAAATTCATTCCACATATGATTTTTAAGAGTAAATGCTTTGGGGGCTTACAAAAACATCTCTTCATCTTTTTAAATGTCAATTTACTCACACTGATGATGCTCTCAGATGTTAGGAAATCCCTTGAGACAGAAAGTGGGAGGGGAGTGTGTGGGGGTGGGGTGCGGGGAGAGTGATGCAATGTGTCTGTCATGTGATTTCACAATTTGTTTTTCAGTCAGCTTGGACTTCCAAAAAGGAAGACTCTCATATGTCAACAAGCTCATGAACTTAAGCTTAAAATACTGGAAGCAAAACCATGGAGTTTCAAATATATGACCTATATGTATTCCTATTCTTTGATGGGATGCTGGCTGGCATTCTTGTCTGATCTCCTGAGAAATGTGCATTTTTCTCTGACAGATTTCCTCGCTTGCTTCATCTGAACACATGAACCATAAACAATGCCTAATAAGAAAACTTTCTGTCTTCTCCAAGGTCAAAGTTGGAACAAGTAGAGGGAATTCAGTTTTCCTTACTCAACAGTATTCATCATTCGTGTAGTCAATGTGCTCATGAAGAATGCAAATCTCTTATGGTTAGTACAAAGAAGCAGCAAATTTTCAGAGCTAAAAAATAAACTGATGAAATTGGAAAGATGTAAAAATATAGTTATTAACCTCTTACAATCCCAGATTTAAAGTTTAAATTCTATGCTCTCATTGTTAAGAAAAAGTCAATGTCATTGTAAACAAGAAAACAGATTCTTGTTGTTTCGTGATCCACTAGTCCCAAAACCTATGAGCATTTCTGCTGATACTTAGCCATTAACCTATTCACACTTTCCAAGGTTCTGTGTGTTTTTCCACCCTCTGTTGTGCAATTCTGGTACAGTATAGATGGCTCAGTGAGAGTAGTGAAGTGAGGAGGAAAGAATAAAATTAAAGTTCTGAAATGGCATTAAAAATAGCAGCTGTCAACGAAAATAATCCATAACCAATCTATAAATGAAAATTTGGGTGAGTTTATTCTGAGCTGAAATCTGAGGACCATGGCCCGGGGCCTTTCTTCCTGAAGGAAGAAAGGGCACCAAAGAAATGAGGTGTACAGAGTGGTTATATACCTCCAAAGAGGGTGCTTTACATATGATTGAAATGTCCCTCCCACAATAGTCACAAGATTGCCCTGTTGGCACAGTGCTTAATGGACACACCAGGTAGTGGGTCTGCTATCTTGGTGGGCGTAGCAGGAGGCAAGTCTATTGTCTCGAGCTGGGTGGTCACAGGTGAGCGCAGCAATCAGTTTCTAGCCTAAGGAAAGATGCTTAATCCTTAAGGAGCCGCCAACGTTGGGAGGGGGAGGGAGGTTGCACCTTTATCTCAAGGGCCTTTGCTCTTGACATAGGGAATATCTAAAGCAGATATACAATGCATGCCCAATGGCCTTGGTCAGGCCCTTTTGGAAAGACAAGGTCAGGCCGAATTAGGTTTATACCACATGGCTTCCGCATATTCTCCAATATATCCTATTGCTTGCCATTTTTATTTGTCACAGCAATAAAACATAATTGTCTGGAAATGACAGCCTTGGAGGCAGATTGGTCAAATAAAATGCCTACTTGGTTTGGAGTCAGGAGATTGTTCAAATTTGTCTCTAGTGAGCATTTATTAGGTAAACTTTAACCAGGTAACTTTTCTGTGACTTTTGATTTTTAAAATAAGGCTAAAAGAAAGTGAAGACAAGAATTTAGTTTTTTTTTTTTTGAGGAAGATCAGCCCTGAGCTAACATCTGCTGCCAACCCTCCTCTTTTTGCTGAGGAAGACTGGCCCTGAGCTAACATCCGTGCCCATCTTCCTCTACTTTATATGTGGGACGCCTACCACAGCATGGCTTGTTAATCGGTGCCATGTCTGCACCTGGGATCTGAACCGGTGAACCGTGGGCCGCCGAAGCAGAATGTGTGAACTTAACCATTGCACCATTGGGCCGGCCCAAGAATTTAGTTTTAAAAGTAAATTTCCCAATTAAATATAAAGTGAGATGGATAGATTACATGGCAATAAAATGCTAATTAAGTATTTTGTCGCCAGATCCAGAAGCAAGGCTTTGAGACAAGCTTCATTATTATAACTGCAGGATCCTTCACTACATATTCTTTCAATATTCTTAGATTTTTCTCATCTTTACTATATCACATTGTATTAATGGGTACCACAAATCTGTTGATTCACGTCAAGTCATAGTCAGCTTTTCCGTATAGATTAAAAATTATTCTCCCATACAGCTGGGGCCTTATTACAGTATTTTAAGTCCTATGCATTTAATACTTCTTTGTAGAAAAAGAATGCCACTACACTAGAAATCTGATGATAATATGATGACTCACATGTCAGTAGCGAGCGACTTATTGTATGAAGTTTTAAGCTTGTTAGAACAGATATGGTACTAAAAATAAAATCTCATGTCCCCTAAAACATTTCTAGTTCCCAAGGCCAACATTTTAAAATAAACGTTGCATGTATTTTTTCCAATCTTGCTTGTGTAAAAGTATCAATACACTTTGCAAAGTGCACAACTCATTACCAGGTAGTAACTCAAGCAAAGGAAGAAGTCTGGCTGGATCAGTGATTTGTCAGCAAGGCCTCCTGAATCACGGGAGGTTGGTCTCTGGTGTATCCTCCTGGTCCAGAAAGTAGGAGGTGGTGGTCCAGTGAGCCAGGAATTGCCTGGCAGCATCAACATCCTGGCTGTTGCTTGGGGTAGGTTGCATTTTTTGGCTTTTGCTCCTGAACTAAAAGTTCAAGTGTGAAAACTCGGACTGAAGCCTCTCCTCAGCTGTAGCCAGGATACCCCCAGTTCAGCCAGAAGTTAGTTTGAGGGTGGAGTGACCCAGCATTCCAGGAGTGGCACATGTCAGCAGAAGGTGTGCCAGGGCTGTGTCTCAACTGCAGAGCTGGGCTTGCCACTCTTCCTTCACTTCATTAATATACTGGATTTCTGCGTGACTGGGGAGAGTCCCTGTTGAGACAGAAGCAAGATGTGACTTACGTGCTAAGTCTATTCTTTCAGCTTTGGGAGGCACGTATTGGAGAAGAGTCAGACTGTGGCCTGTAGATTTCCGACTTCCTCCTCCCCAGTGTGCCTCAAAGCTGCTCCTGTACACTTCTGTTGCATCTTTCTCACGAGTAAAGAGCTCATGTTTTTCCCTTGCTCCTTTTGCATAATGAAAGGCTTCTGTGACTTGGTGCCCATAGCTGACTGCATCAGAAGGAAGGAAACACTACCCTTCTGACATGACCTGTCCCCTTAGAATGCTGGCTTTGATGTTCTCCTTCATAAAAGTAATTTTTTTTTTTAATTATAATGTAGACTATACTTACGAGGGGAAAAATCAGAACATCACAGGGTTGTATAAGTTGATCGTAGAAGTCCACTTTGCTGACCTTCTGCACTCCTATTCTCTGAAGGTGATTACTGGTAAGATTTTGGTGTATTTTTCTGAAACTTTCTCTAAACACATGCAAATGTATATGGATGTAGGTATTTCTATGAGTTTGTGCTTTTTGGGTTTTGTTTTGTTTTAACACAAATGGGCTCTCATTGTTCTCTTTATCTGCTAAAATATGGTATGCAGATGGCAGTTGGAGAGGGTGTAGTTGCCATTTGCCTTCTTCCTCTCTCTGTCAGGCTTGCCCCGTGAGCGGGCTTCGTGTGATCTCATGACAGAGGAGAGCTTTCTGGTGTGGCATACAGGACCCAGCCAAGCAGCAGAGGCATGGCCAACGATACAAAGAACATCTGGTTTTCAAATACAAATCATGCAGCCGAGACTCAGGTACTTGTGTTAAAGGGCCTAGCACAGTCCGGCATCAGATTGATTTTAAGCAGCACGCGGGAACCTGGGGATGAATTTGTGATACATGATTCAGCTGAAAATGTCAACTATCTGAATGCAATGAAATTGGAATGAAATTTCCGAGTGGCTAAAATTTTCTGGTTCACTTTTGCACTGCTTTTAACACAAAAGGCAATTATGATGAAGGTGCAAAATGCCAGCTTGATTAGTGGTTCACACACACAGATATAATGCTTTTCACACATTTTAATTGCTTTCCTGCCAAGGAAGTGTAATTGCAAAGCATGAAAGTCTAGGATCCCCTTACACGTTAGTTCCATTTCATTAACAGGTAATATATCCTGAATATATTTTGAAAAGTGACTAAAACACATATTTATAGGGAAATTTGAGGTTAAGACACTGTTCTTATAGGAGAAAGTTGCAAAAATTACTATTCACACTCATGAACACACATATCCCTCTCTGTACAGAAATATTATGAGTTACTATTTGGGGATAATGTCTGAGGGTTTTTTTTTTTTCCTTAGATTTCCTTTGTTTGCGCACATCAAGCAGTAGGTTAGGGGAAAACATTGCCTCAGAAGGAGGGAAGATCCAGATTAAAGAAGTAAGGTAAAGCACTTGATAGCTTTTCTGAAGGCTAAAGTAGATAGAATCATCTTGAAAGCCAACAGTGACAAGAGAAGAAAGGGTGCTTTAAGCTCCATAGGACTTAGAGCCTGAAGGAGCCAGAGCACTAGAGTTTCTTTCATAAGCCATTGAGCGCGTAAAATACAGCTAGTCTTCCTACCACTGGCAAGGCAACAGAGAGGCCGGCCAGTGGCCGAGTGGTTAAGTTCTTGCGCTCCGCTTTAGCTGCCCAGGGTTTCATCAGTTCAGATCCTGGGCGCGGACATGGCACTGCTCATCAGGCCATGCTGAGGTGGTGTCCCACATAGCACAACTAGAATATATAACTATGTACTGGGGGGCTTTGGGGAGAAGAAGAAAAAGAAAACAGATTGGCAACAGATGTTAGCTCAGGTGCCAATCTTTGAAAAAAAAAGGCAACAGAGTAGATGAGGGAGGTGGGCAGAACCAAGGGGAGCCTCACCCCACACTGGGCAGGAGAGTACCCATCCGATGCCACAGCTCTCAAGAGGGGCACCTGGGTGTCTGAGAGTAGCCAGGGGCCTCCAAGGAGCTGAAGTAGGATGAGGAGGCTACAGAATGCCTAGGCATGGCATCTACAGTACATGCCAGTGAGCATCAGCAGCAGAAGCCAGTGGGGCCAAGCAGCTTGCGCTCTACTTCAACCAAGACCAGCAGTTAGAGGATGATGGAAGATCAAGGGCCCCATCCCCACCTGATGTCAGTATGATATATATGCCCCACTCTCCCTCTCCCTTAGCTAACTTATCCCCAGAAAAGTGGATGGGAGAAGACAGAGAAATAGCAATCCTGCGTTAAGAGAGAATTACTCAAAAGAAAATGGGTTTTGAAATAGCAAAATGCAGTTTTCCACTGGCAGTGGAATTAAGGCTTTTGAGCTAGGCTAAGATCAGTAATAGAGAAACAAAGCCACGTGCTAACATACCTGAGTCTGTGTTTGGAATTTTCATGTCCATTATGTATGCACACACATACATGCCTGACTAAATGAGTATTTGTGTTGGTGTCTTTTTTCATAATATCATAGACCCTGAAGGCAAACAGACCTGGGCTTGAATCTTGTCTCATCCACTTAATAGCTGGATGACTTTGGGCAAATTCTAGATCCAAGATTCTGCTTCTGTAAACTAGGAATAATAGTGTCTTGTAGCGAAGATTAAATGAGATACAGAGGGTACCCTAAGATCTGGCACATGGTAAAGCCACAATCATCTTGTTTTTCACGATCATGATAATAATAATCATCATTGTGTATTTGCTCATTTTGACTGTGAGTCTGACTTTTTGATTGTCAGGATTTAATTACCTGTTGTTCACATAGCCTGGCACATCCAGAAACCAGTATTGTAAATGCCTAGAGGCTTAGAGGACATTCGCTCACAGGTCTTTAGTGACAATATTTCAGGTGTACCCTCCTTTACATGTTTATTCATGTTTGTTTGTTTGTTTAATTTTGAGAGTTTGCTCCTAGATTTGAGGAAAACTGAGATAAAATTTCTTTTGAGCCAAGATAGAAATCTAAATCTTGAATGAAGGAAGCCTGTTCCCCAGCTCCACCCCCATCACTCAGGGGGAAGTCAGGTGGGTGGCCCAAAGGGTCACATTTCGTTTCTTCTTTGCCAAACTCATCAGAGGCACGGAGCCCTTGAGCCTCACCCAAGCACTCACTGAAGAGCACCATGCAGGGCATCCCGAAGCCTCTTTAGGACGTTTGCTCGTGTAGTGGTTTTATTAATGTGTTGCCCCATGCAGTAACCGGGTATTTTTTATATTTCAACATTTTTGATGTGGTGGCACTATCTACAGCAAGGAGAGATTTCACTAGACAAAGCATTCAAGACGCCTCGCCACACCTCCGGCTTAAGCATCCTACACCTCTTATTCAAGGGTGGGTGGGCCATCTCAGTTCCACCCCCTAATGCTATCAAAGTGCAAAGCCTGCAGAAATCCCGTCCCACGCAAGGACAACACAGCCGCAGGAGCTGCGAGTCCATACTCTATTTGGCAGTAGAGGCATAATAAAGTCTTTGCTTGATCTCTGGGTGGCCTCAAATAAAGCATCTAATCTGTTGACTCAGTCAATTTATCTACAAAAGGGGGATGATGATATTGTGCCAGTTTGCCTCAAAGGGGTATTATGTAAAGCTAAAGATTGCACTGTTGAAGGCTAAAGCACTATGCAAATGTTGTGATTATCATGAACCAGCACTCATTTTTTTCATATGGTGAATCAGTTTGTTTATTGTTTACTACTGGCATTCCCTATGCTATTATAAAGTGTGGATAACAGCGTTTTCACTGTGGCCCTCTAGATTTTATTCAAGATAGACATATAATTCATTTGGGTTCCTGAGTCACTCTCCTAGATCCTGAGAAAAGCGACCTTTTCCATTAGAAAGAAGGTTTTCTCTTACAAAGTGTGCAGTTTAGAGTCGAAGTTTTGGCTAGACCAGAGGGCAAATGCAGGTGGCCAGATATCAGCTGAATTAGGTCTGCCCTCACACACAGATCTTTTACTTCTTCTGATTATATTGTAGAAAAGCTAGATCAACATTTGGCAAGTCCTTTAACAAGGAGAACTGTGTTTTCTCACAATTATTAATAAGAATATATGTTCCTTGGCATATACATATGCTATTAGAGTACCCAGAAACTCCTGTATTCTTCAGGACTCATCTAAAAATATTGGTGAATCATCCTTCAGTCACACTTATGAAAACATACATTGCGTACACTTGAGGAATAAACACATACAAAGTTGCAAATGATCATTTTTAATCTAAAGGCAGCTCTGACATTTGAAGCCATGGGAAAGAGTCTGTTTTCTCCCTATTGCTGAAATTTCCTCAGGGTCCGTGGAATTGCTGAGGAGACTTAAAACAAGCCCTGGTCTACTGGGACGAATGCCAGCTTTAGCTTTGGTCTGGCTGTGGAAAGTCCCAGAGCAGATCTAGGAATATGTTAGTTTGGGACAAGTGATTAGATCATCAGCATCATCATCCTTCTAGTATAGCTCCCTCCCTTGGATACTGTTTTTTTCCCCACAGGGGGCTCTCGGGAAGGCCTTCCTCACCTCAACACTGCCTTCACTGACTTCAGATCTGAGAGAGAAGACAGCCTACGAAGGCCCAGTGGGGTCCAGGCCAGCCTGGCTTCACAGAGCATCCAGCAAGGTCATTTCATGGGACTCATTCAAGGGATAGAACATAGTCAAGGACAGTCCTGTCAGGCCCTAGAATTCCTCTCTTGACTTTGCTTCCTAAAGCTGATTACAAACTCCTGCAGGTGGGGATCCATGGCTATTTCTTTATCTATTTCACGGACTATACCATCAGATTCTCCTTTCCTGAGGAAAAGTGGGTTCTGGGACAATTTAAAGCATCTTTTGAACTCAGGGTAGGGAGCCAGGTTTATTCTTCCTTGCACATAGACATGATGTGAACTGTGTCCTTATTCCTTATTGATCTGATTAAGAGGGAATATACT
This sequence comes from Equus asinus, assembly GCF_041296235.1. Lineage (NCBI taxonomy): Eukaryota > Metazoa > Chordata > Mammalia > Perissodactyla > Equidae > Equus > Equus asinus. Next base: position 79,721,085 of record NC_091798.1, read on the forward strand.
TTATATTAGTCTACTTTTCTCAATAAACTGCCTTCAAAGGATGCTTCATATATTACAGTGACTGCTAGCCCTCACACCCCAGTTCCCACAATTACGTTACCAGAATCTTTATCAGGCACTTGCCTTTCACTGACTTGTTTAGAATTGGAAAAACATTGAAGCACTTTGGAAAACTTTTCTAAACTAGAAGATAAACTCATTTATTTATTCAACAAACACAATCGACTATATTCATTGTTAAATTATATTCAGCATTAATAAACTCATTGACATAGGCTAAAATAACTGCATTCTGAATATTCTTTGATAAAACAGATACCTGAAGCATGTTATAAGGGAAGGAGAGCTAGTCTTGGAATCCAGGCCTACCTCTACCACTTCCTAGATGTGAAGTTCTGGGTAAAACATCTAACTTTTCTCAGCCACAGCCTCTATAAAAATGAAGAGTGTAGAAATGAGGCAGAATAGCATCATGATTAAGATCTCGGGTTTCACAGTTAGGCCTGGATTCCAATCCAATTCCATTCTGGTGCTTAACAGCTGAGTACCCTTGGGCAAGTTACTTAAAGTGCCTGCTTCTTAGTTTCCTTATCTGTGAAAATAGAAATAACACTACCTCACCTCACAAAGTTGTTTTTACAAGAATTAAATAAAAGAACGTCTATAGAACTTAATTCAGTATGTGGCTCATAACAATAGTCACTAAATCATGGTTTTAAAAAAAGGAATCTTGAAAGAACTTTTGGGATGACAAGGTATAAACTCTTTCATTTTTTAAATGAGAAATGGAGGACCAGAAGTTAAGAATCTTGCCCAAGGTCACTGAACCAATGTGTTTGTGATGTATATTCCCAGAGCTTTTATTAGTTCTGGGATCTTGACAAAAATACGTCTTTGTGACCTCATCAATAGTTTAATCAAGTTCAATAATAATGACAAGAAGATACAAGCTTTCGTTTACTGAGGGGTTTTTTTTCACGTGCCTGGCTTTGTGCTCCAACTTTTATAGGCATCTTCTCTTTTAATGCTGCCTAAATGCCCATGAAACAGTGATTCTAATCTTTGCTTCACAGAGGAGGAAACTGAGGCTCAGTGAAGCTCAGTCACCAGCCCAAGCTTACACTGTCAGCAAGTCAACTTGGGTTTCAAACTGAAGTTTAACTGACTCTGTAAGTGCCAAGGCAGTATCAGTATGGACAGGTTAACAATAATGCATCCAAACCAAGCACAGTTTTTTTTTTAAACATCAAATGGTGTTAAATTAGTTAAATTTTTAATTATTTTATACTAGAATAAGCTGACGTGGCCTTTTTTAAAGGGTAGCACATAAGTCTATTTCTGGGTACGCATCGTTTATTAGATTCCATGTCTGGTCTGTACTACTCATTTTGCTATTTTGGGCTCTCACCATGTCTCACATTTTCATGTTTCCTTATTTTATTTGATTGGTAGTTTTTCCCTCCTTTAAGAAATTGGGTAGTTATGCTTCCCTGTAACCTTGGTGACCGTCAGTTCGACCTTTAATTACTTCAGTCTCCTTCCCTGCAAGAAAAGCTGTCACAATACAAGAACCACTCTCATGTTTTGCATCATCTCACACGCACACAGGGAGAAGGAGGATGTAACTCTCCCAAAGAAGGAGAACAATTGGGAACAGCTGGCACGACAACTTCTAAAGACCCAGTCGGACTGCGTCTTGAGAATCAGCTTCAAACTGCCCCGAAATAATAAGTACCCACCTGTTCCAGCACTAGCTCACTGACTAGCTCACTTAAAGGCATAATACCCGCTACAGAGTTTCACCATAGATGTAATCATTGCCATTAATATTTTGTAAGACCAACAAAGTATCATTTGTACCTCAGGAGAACCAGCTGGGACACACACAGACAGGGCTCTCCTGCTTGTTCCTTGGTAACCCCACATCAAATTATTATCCAATCTGTCTTCAGTCTTCGGAATAATTTAGTTATTAGAAAAGGTGATTAAACAAAATAGCAAAGATTTGTTTGTTTGCTTTTTACTAACAAAAGGCAAATCGGAACAGGGTTAGTTTGTCTTTTTCCCCAAAGTCCCAGCATTCAAAGCTACAACTGTAGCCACCTTATAATAATCTTAGACCCCAAAGCAGTGTGACCATTTGATGCGTCATTTTCAACACATGTTTTATTAATGCATTCTTCCTGGACTTCGTTTAAAATATTGGAAACTATAAAAAGATCAGCGTGTTACTCCCCTGCCAGGAAAAAGAAAAAAAAAAAAGAAAGAAATTAAAAACCTAACAAACACGAAAGCGGCCAGAGCAACTGGAATCTCAGTTTTGAGGAAACACATGGGGCGGAAGCATCCGCCGAAGCTCTGGAACCAACTGTCACATGTGACTCTTGCCCTGGACGCTGGGTCCTGCATGTCCGCAGGCTGGGGCGAGGAGGCCGTGCGTGCAGGCCAGTGTGTGACCGCGGAGGCCCCGGGCGGCTCGAGGTGGCGACCCGCCCTCCGGGCCGGGGGAGGGTCTTCCAGGAAGCAGCCGAGCTCAGCTGACTGCGCGGCGGGCGGGCGCCGGGCCGGCACGTAGCGCCCGGCATGACTCAGCGCTGAGTCACCGCGCGCGCTGCCAGTGGATTTCCCCGCCGCGAGTCCTCGCTGCTCCCCGAGCCTTGGCCTGCGCGCCAAACCGGTCCCATCGCTTTAAACACAGCAGGGCAGCTTTTACAGCTTTTGAATCGCGACCAAGCCCGGAATTGCCTGGCTTCGTTTTCTTTGACTTTAAGAGCTCCATAGTCCACTAATCAAATTCTTTCATCAAAAACTTGTTGGAACAAATCTCTGACATCGTCCTTCCGCAGTGACTTAGAGATGACCTCCACTCGCGTTTTGCTTCTGTCGTACCAAGCTCGCGGTCTTATTTTCGTCCCACATTTTGTGAGGTTATCTTTTCAATATGTTTGATAACTAGCCTTGGCACAAAGCCACAATTGCGGTGACGCAAATCAGGTTGGAACTTGGCATCCTGTGCGGGTCCTTGAATGACTTACTGTAAAATCCAGGGAACACTTTATAGAGACGTTCTTATCTGCCGTCTCAGTTGCTGATTAGATGCTATGCTCATTTGCAGTCCGTCACTACCCTTTGAAAGGTCCTGGGATAGATTTAGATGGTTAAAATCTGTATTCGTGAGTGGTGGTGCTCATTTCTTCTTCTCCAGGGTTCAATATGAAGAGCGACAGTAAGGCAGGATTTCTCTACCTGTAGCCCATGGACGACCTGCACGGAGAGTGCCGGGGATATTTGGCAAAAATGCAGATTCTTAGACCCCACTCCTAACTATGGCCTCAGAATGTCCTGGGCTGGGGCCTGGAAATTGATCTTATTAAGCAGCCTGTCAGAGATTCCTGTGCACACTTAGGTTTGAAAACTACTAGCCAGAGGATGAGGCTGTGAGACATTATCCTGTAAAGACTCTAGAGAGAAATTCTTAAAACTGAGAATATTTTGTTCTGAAATTGATTTTGAAGTTCCTTTGCCAGGCAATCATATTTCTAAAATTGGTTTATATATAATATTGTGTTTCCTTTAACTGTGTATTACAATAGACAGATTTTTTCTTTTTAATTAAAAATTTGGATATAAAATAAAATGAAGTACCTGTAAATTTTCTTATTTCATACCCGTGTTTCCCAAACCTGACTTTGCATCAGAATTACCCAGAGCCTTAAAACACTAATTCCTGGACCAGACCCCAGGCCTAAAGAAACTCTGTTGCCGACGGTGAAGCCCAAGAACAGGCAGTTTGAAAAGCTCAGAAAGTTAGTCTCTGCACCTTTGCAAACGGCCACTATTCCCAAACACAATAGAAACTTCATTGACTCCAGGGTTGTTGGCATGTATTGTTCTAGAGAATAACCTGGGAGTCTATTTTGAAATTTTCCTTATTTTTTTCCCTTAGATATTTTATTCGTTTACTAATTTTTTTTCATCTCACCATGTAAGTCTTTCCACTTCATCTCTGTTAGCATTGTGGCAAAAAGCATAGATGTGACACACACCTGACAGCAACATTTCCTTGCTGACTCTCTTATATATAGCCTTGCTTCTCCAAGTGTGGTTTTTGGGCCAGCAGCGTGGACATCACTCGGGAACTTCTAAGAAATGCAGACTCTCAGGCCTCATCCAGAACTACTGAATCCGAATCAACAGTTTATCGAGATCCTCAAATGATTTGTATGTGTATTAAAATTTGGGAAGTGCTGTCTTGTAGTATTGGTGAGAGTTACAGTCTGAGGCTGGTGGAGGAAAGGAGAAGAAACAGGAGGTGGACGTGTATTCATTTCCGAGGACTGCCATCACAAAGTACCACAAACTGAGCAGCTTAAAACAATGGAAATTTATTCTTCTATGGTTCTGGGGGTTTGGAGTCCAAAATCAGCAGGCCCACGCTCCCCTTGAGACTCTGGGTAGAATCCTTCCTTGCCTCTTCCTGGCTTCCAGTGGTGGCCATGGGTCCTTGGCGTTCCTTGGCTTGTAGCTGTATCATTCCAATCTTTGTTTTCGTCATCACATGGCATTCTTCCTGTGTGTCTCTGTCTTTACATCTCTTATCAGAACACCAGTCATAATGGATTAGGTCCCGCCTTAATAAATTCATGTTCAATTGATTGCATCTACAAAGACTCCACAGTGTTTCCAAATAAGATCACCCTCACAAATACCAGGGTTAGGACTTCAACATCTCTCTCTGGGGATCACAATTCAACCTGATACAGGGAGATTTGGAGATTCTATTTTCAATAATTGAAAATGCATTATGTGAAAAATACCATTAAAAATAAGCATTCTTTTAAAATACTCTGATCACATTTTATAAAATAATTATATATCATTCTTTCCCGTTGGCTATTATTTCATACTTTTTGTCTTGTATTCTCTCAGCTAGATAACGAATTCTTTTCAAGAGCAACTTTCTTTGCAACCCTCAAAACATGATGCTGAGTTTATAGTAAGAACTCAGAGGTTATTAGTTATGATAATAAAACTATGAAATACTATTGGACAAATGTACAAAGTCTCATATTTTAATCTATCGATGGTACAGGATAAGAGAAAATTCTACCACAAAAGTTAGTTTGACCATAAAAATTAAGCCTTAAAATAAAGGAGAAAAATAATTATAGCTAAAATTATAACCACGTTGACAGGCAACCTAAAAATATCTCAAGATCAGGGCAAGAAAGTGATGGGAATGCTTACAACTGCAGGACCAGAGGACCAGAGAGGCAGCTCCGAGATAGCACCGTCTCTTTCAAAGCTCTTGATGGTTTGTGGTGGCCATCTGTTTTTGTTTGCCCAGTGTTCATTCTCCCTCTTTCCATTGAGAAAGCTCTCGTCATCCTCCCCGAGATCTCTGTGTAGGGCTGTCAACCACAGTGTTTCCCTTCCTCCCCCGGGGGGAACTGATGACTCTCCTTTCTGTCCTGTGCATCTAAATCTGGGTGAGTCTCAAAAATGCAGAAAGCGGTTGAAGCTGAGTCATGTCAGTGATAGTGCTCAAAGGCACCAGCGAGGTGTTTGGTTTCTTTCTTTTACCATCAAGAACACGAGAGTAATCCTAGTTGCTGTCCTCCCAAGTCCCAATTGTTTAACTCTTCCCCTTTTGTTTTAAGAGCTAACCAGATCTTTCCAAATATTATTAATTTTTTTCTTTAAAAAATTTAAAATTTCAATGTTTTATTTTTAGATTATTTTTTATTATAATTTATGGTTAATTATATTTTTAGGGAGCCAAGAGTTAACCTCAGTTAGTTTCTGTCGCTTACAGTAAAAGGAACCTAACTATTGGGGAAGTATTGATGAGGAGAACACATTGCTTCAGCCACCCTACTAGGGTGACCTGAAATAGTCTGCGCTCATGATGAATAAAATATGTAGTCTTGAAATATATCAAAACTCTTTTCAGTTTGCCTCCACTGATTTTTCCAGCTACCATTATTGCCCTGTATTTCAAGCAGAGTCATTCTTCCCTTCTGAATCATCCAAATTGCAAAGGGGTGCAAAAGAAAGAATCACTCTTATTATGTTCCTTGTACACACCAGTAGTCATCTTTATGTTGCTTCCAATTTCTCATTGTGGTTTTCATGATATTTGCAATGTTAGGCAGATTAGAGAAAAGTACTCCAAAGTTTCTAATTACAGCTGTTTTACCAAGGGGCTAATTGGCAAAATAGAAACTGAGTCTCCATTATGCCAGGCCAAATGTGATCTTTTCTTTGTAGGCAAAGATTAGCCTAAAGCTTTCATATAGGCCGACTAAATGTGTGTCTTTTGGATTCTAGTGATGAAATTTAACTGGGTCAAGGGATATCAGTTTGTCAAAATCTTTAGTCTTCACTCTCACCAATCTCACTCCCTTCATATGCTTGTGCCCATGGTTGTGTGGTGGATATGGTTTCATTTGGCTGGAGTAGGGAGAATATAGGGAGAGTAAGCCCAAAGAGTAGCTGTTTTGAAATTATAGTGAATCATGAATATCATGGTGAGGACTTTGTACTTAAATGTAATTCTTTAATGGTTTTTGATCAAGATAAAGACATGACATTTATCGAGAGCGTATTATGTGCCCGAAACTACATTATCCATTGATTTCTTACTTATGATAGGTGAGCATTTAGCTCTCTCACACCACCTATGACTTTATAATATTTGAGCCTCAAAAGATTGTTTTTTTAAATCAATGACGGACAATATGAATATCTATTTTGTTAGAAGAGAGTAATGGTCCTCATCTTTCTCTTCACCTCTCTTTTCTCTTTGTACCTGTTAAATTGTGTCATCTGTATGTTTTCTTTTACCTTATTGGGATTGATAACATTTACATGTCTAACCATTCTAGGGTTTGTCTCTAGGTTTGACACTGAAACAAAAAATTATTGAACAACATTTGCATTACTGACTATATGACTATTCCTCATAGCAGAGAAAATAGTGTCCTTTTCTACAGTGTATTGTTTTTCCTGTTTTCTGTTGTCTTTTTTTTTTTTTTGCATTATCTCCCTTAATTTCTTCCAAAATTGTCAAACATACTACCTGGTCTATGGAAGCTTCTTTCTCTGGGGGACCTCCAGCCTGGAGCACCCCTTCAGCCTCTGAATTGAATGCTCTCTAGGCCTGTTGCATGGCTATCACTCTGTGACTCTTGTGTGTTGGCAATACTAGGTTAGAGCAGTGTTTTCCAGATCTCTTCTTTGTTCCTAACTTATTCCCTTCACTCTCAAGTATCTTTTAAAGACAGAGTGCCTGGGAAATAAATGTACTAATTCTTGCATATCTGAAAATGTTTTTATTCTGCCTTTGCATTTAATTGATAATAAACTGGGTATAGAACTCTTGGTTGCACATCCTTTTCCTTCAAAAACTTTGAGAGCATTGCTCCATTGTCTTTTTTTTTTTTTCCTTTTTCTCTCCAAAGCCCCCTGGGTCCTTCTAGTTGTGGCATGTGGGACACTGCCTCAGCGTGGCTTGATGAGCAGTGCCATGTCCACGCCAGGATTTGAACCAACGAAACACTGGGCCACCTGCAGCAGAGCACGCGAACTTAACCACTTGGCCATGGGGCCAGCCCCTGCTCTGTTGTCTTTTTTTTTTTCCTTTTGTCTCCCAAAGCCCCCTGGTACATAGTTGTATATTCTTCGTTGTGGGTCCTTCTAGTTGTGGCATGTAGGATGCTGCCTCAGCGTGGTTTGATGAGCAGTGCCATGTCCACGCCAGGATTTGAACCAACGAAACACTGGGTCACATGCAGCGGAGCACGCGAACTTAGCCACTCGGCCACGGGAGCAGCCCCTGCTCCATTGTCTTTTGAACACTATTGAGGATGAGAAATCAGATGAAAGCCTGCATCTCAATCCTTTATTTTCTCCTCTCCAACCTTCGAATCTTCTCTTTATTCGTAGCTTTTTTATTTCTAGTTACAGGCATTTTAAAATTTATTCCACTTATAATTTAGCAGATATTTTCAATCTGAAGATTCATGGCTCCCTTTGGCTTTTTAAATATTTCCTTTCTACATTTTCTCTGAACTCTCCTTCTGGAACTGCTATTAATTGGATCTTGGATCTCTCAGTCAACTCTCTATTTTCTTTATAGCTTTTCTTCCAATGTTTTCTTGATCCTTCACTTTATATTTTGAGGAATTTCCTTAATTTTATCTTCTAATCCTTCCATTTATATTTTCATTTTGGCAATTATATTTTTAGTTTCCCAGGATTCTTAGTAAGCGTCTGATTGTTCTTTTATTATAATACCTTATCTGCTTGAATTTCTTTGATAAACTTATTAGAGCTTTTTTTTTTTAATTCTTTGTCCCCAGAATTATTTATGTTTCTTTATGCCTAGTTTTCTATTGATGCATTTCTTTCATTTTGCAGGTTTTCTTCAAATGTCTAGGGACCCTTGGTTGTGTTTTTATATTTAGAAAGAGGCACCAGAAAGGCATCAATTTAGGATACATAAGCTCCTTGGTCCTCAAATTCCAGAATGATTTTATTTTAGGGCATCAACAACCCAGTGTGCTACTAGCTGCCATAATTTCCCCCAGACAGTGTTTTCAATGGTTCTAGATGATATCCTTCCTTTTTTTGGATTGGGGCAAATGCCTGGTTGTCAGATGTTTTGAACTAGGGGGCTAGAAGTAGGGAAAGGGGGAACATGGGTCATTGTTCTCTGTGGAACTTTCAATTTATCTGCATGTTTTGGTCCCATTTATCACTATTAGCCTTTGTTACATCTCTCAGTCCTTGAGAAAGGAGGCTCTCCAAATAGGCAGCCTTCTGCATTTTCCTAGGGAGCTCTCAAAAAGTGCCGATTCCTGTGCTCTGCCTAGGGATCCTGATTCATCACCTCTGGGATAGGCCTAAATGTCTGTATTTTTGTTAAAATACTTTCCCTGGCTCATGCATACATCCAGTTTTGGGCATCACCAAAACTTTGCTAGTGACTTGGGGAAGAGGTAACTTTATAAGACAAAGCAGAGGGAGGAACCTCATGACGTGGCAAATGACTGGTATAGGGAGAAAGAAGAGGAAGGAATCAAAAATATCTCCCAGGTTTGAAGCTTGAGTGACTCCAAGAGTGATAATGCCATTACCATAAATAGGAAAGTGATAAGAAGGAGTGGGTTTTGCTTCCTTCTTAATTTTTTTCTTCTAGATATTGTACTAAATGCCACCCTCACAAAATATTACCAAAGTGCTCCCTATGTAGAAAGATTACTAATAAGAATGATGAAAGATTACAAAAGAATGATGAATAAGTAGATGTGTAAATACATTTTCAGGCTGGAGAACTAGTATTATATGCACAAGCTAAACAATTTATCCACTTTTAACAGTTTATAAAGGTAATTAAAAAACATGCATAAAGCATTCCAAAACTAAATGTGAGTAACCTGCTGGTAGAAAATTCCTGGTTTCCTTTCAATCAAGTGTCTTAATTTCTCAAATGTAAAAGAATAAACTTCAGATAGACTTCTTATATTTATTACATCTGAACACAAATGCAAAAAAATCCCACAATAGTATCTACAGTTCTTCACAAGGCTTGTATCCTTACTAGAATATTGCTGTTCACACAGTTCAGTTTCTATTAATAGAACAACCTGATGACTCATTTTACACTTTTAGACTCTAACGAGGATTTTTAGATCTGCAATACCTGTGACTACCATTAATAGCTCCTTCACATTAAAACATGTTTGCCTTGGAAATAGTTCTATGAAAATAATGATTTTTTTCTTTTTTTAAATTTTATAACTTATATACAGTATTTTTTAGCCTCTTTAGTGCACAGTTCTGTGAGTTTTGTCAAACGCATACAGTCATATAATCACCACAATCAAAACACAGAACAATTTCATCACTCCCCCATACCCATTTGAAGTCAGATCCTACCCTCCCCCCAGCCCTAGCAATGACTGATTGTCTCCTCTATATAGAGTTTTGCATCTTCCAGAATGCCGGATGTTATCAGGCAGGAAGTAGCCTTTTGAATTTGGCTTCTTTTATTCAGCATAATGCATTTAAAATTCATCCATTTTCTTGCATTATCATTAGTTCCTTTTCATTGCTGACAATATTCTACTGTATGGATGTACCACACTTAGTTTATCCAAATATTAATATTTAATCATTTATCAATAACTTTATTTTGTAGAAAAGGATAGTTTCATGACTATGAAATTATGCATTTATCAAAAAGGGAAAAATAAGGTAAATTCCCTTTATGCCTTGACATCTTTAGTTACTTTAGATTTATTTGACTATATATTAGGTATTACTATTTCAAAAAATATATTTTTCATATAACTAAAAAAACATAGGTGTTTGTTCAGCTCTTTAACTGTGGGTGTAACTTTGAAGGGTGTGTTGTGATTTGAAAGGCTTTTTTTTTTTTTTAACCTTGAATGGGAATATGACATATATGATTATTGTTGCTGATAACACCAGATACTATTTTCCTTAAACTTCTGAAGGTATATGCTCTTCAAAGACCCTATTCAACCCACACCTCTGAAATGGCTCACTTCCCATTGAAACCCTGTTAATCTTTCACCCCATAGAGGCAACAGATGGGTTAGAAAATAGCCAATAGAAAGACAATTCTTGTCCTTCGGGATCAGTGCCAATGGAAAAAAGTGACCTGAAATACAGATCTCAGGCCTGACATGATGAAAATCTAATGCCACAGCTGTTGTCTCTCACAGCTGTCACTCATCGTGTTTTAATTTCACAGTTTTGATTTAATCTTTTCTAAATACAGCACTGGATAAATACAGAACAAGATAATGAGAGTTCCCAGCAAAGGAGCCAGGTTGGTATTAGCACCATCCCCTTTTCACCACCTTCACAGCCTTTGAGTTTTATTTTTTTGTGATGATTGCATCTCCAGAACATATTTTTTAGGTTCATGAGGGCCAGAGCTTCTGTACCAGCTCATGAGCATAACAGGAGTCGTGGAGTTTTGATTTCACAGTGACTTCACCTTTTATCGGATGCTTTTACCAGCATCCTGATAACATGCAGTGGAATTGGGTTTGAAGAAGAACCATCAGATAGTTCAATGATGTGCCTTCAGAGCCCCACTTGCTCAAAGATATACAATTAAAAATACTGTTTTTAGCTTTGGATTATATTTGTTATCTTGTGAAACCACCTTTTTAAAAATAAATCCTACAATGAGTTATAGTTTACATACAATATAATGCACCCATTCTAAGTGTATCTTGAAAAATGTATATACTTGAGTAAACCATCACTACGGGACATAGAGCATCCTTCACCCCCACCCCAAAGCCTTCCTAATGCCCTTTTCAGTCAATCCTTCCTCCACCCCCAAGCTCAGGCAATTGATCTGCTTTCTATCATGATAGAATAGTTCTGTTTTTTCCAGAACTTCCTGTAAACAATGTGTATTCTTTTAGGTCTGGCTTTTTTACTTAGCATAAACTTTTTGAGATTCATCAATGTTGTTGCATACTTCTGTAACTCATTCTTTCTTTTTTCCCCCTGAGAAGTATTCCATTTTATGGATATACTACATTTGTTTATCCATTTGAATGTTGATGGATGCTTGGATTGTATCCATTTGGGGGCTGTTATGAGTAAAGCTGCTATGGATTTGTACGTCTTTGTGTCATATTCATTTCTCCTGGGTAAATATCTAAGAGTAAGTGGTTGGGTTATATGATTAAGTATATATTTAAACTTTTAAGAAACTATAAGTTGTTTTCCAGAATGACTGCATCATTTTAAATTCCTACTAGAATATGTGACCATTTAGATAGCTCTAAATCCTCAACACTTGGCTTTGCCAGCTTTTAAAAATAATTTTAGTCATTCTAGTGGGATTGTAGAGGTATATCATTGTGATTTTAATTTCCAGTTGTCTAAAGACTAAGGGCATCAAACAATTTGTCATGTGCTTATTGAGGCTTTGGACAGCTTCTTTTGTAAAATGTCTCTTCAAATCTTTTGCCAATATTGTTTTGGGTTGTTATCTTCTTACTGAGTTGTAAAAATTCTTTATATGTTTGGAATACCAATCCTTTATCAGAGGTATCTGTTACAAATATTTTCTCCCACCTTTTGCCTTGCCATTTCATTTTTTTAAATTAAGATTATGATAGTTAACAACCTTGTGAAATTACAGTTGTACATCATTATTAGTCATGTTGTAGGTACACCACTTCATCCCTAGTGCCCTCCCCCCACCCCCCCTTTTCCCTGGCAACCACCGATCAGTTCTCTTTGCCCATATGTTAACTACCACCTATGAGTGGAGTCATACAGAGTTTGTCTTTCTCTGTCTGGCTTATTTCACTCAACATAATACCATCAAGGTCTATCCGTGTTGTTGTGAATGGGATGACTTTGTCCTTTTTTATGGCTGAGTAGTATTCCATTGTATATATATACCACATCTTCTTTATCCAATCATCAGTTGCTGGGCACTTAGGTTGGTTCCATGTCTTGGCTATTGTGAATAATGCTGCAATGAACATAGGGGTGCATGGGACTTTTGGAATTGCTGACTTCAGGTTCTTAGGATAGATACCCAGTAGTGGGATGGCTGGGTCATAAGGTATTTCTATTTTTAACTTTTGGAGGAATCTCCATACTGTTTTCCATAGTGGCTGCACCAGTTTGCATTCCCACCAACAGTGTATGAGGGTTCCTTTTTCTCCACAGCCTCTCCAATTTGTCACTCTTGGTTTTGGATATTTTTGCCATTCTAACAGGTGTAAGGTGATATCTTGGTGTAGTTTTGATTTGCATTTCCCTGATGGTTAGCGATGATGAGCATCTTTTCATGTGTCTATTGGCCATCTGTATATCTTCTTTGGAGAAATGTCTGTTCATGTCCCCTGCCCATTTTGTAACTGGATTGTTTGATTTTTTATTGTTGAGTTGTGTGAGTTCTTTATAGATTATGGAGATTAACCCTTTGTCAGATAAATAACTTGCGAATATTTTTTCCCAATTAGTAGGCTGTTTTTTTTGTTTCAATCCTGTTTTCCCTTGCCTTGAAGAAGCTCTTTAGTCTGATGAAGTCCCATTTGTTTATTCTTTCTATTGTTTCCCTCATCTGAGGGGTTATGGTGTCCGAAAAGATTCTTTTGAAGCTGATGTCAAAGAGTGTACTGCCAATATTCTCTTCTAGAAGACTTATTGTTTCAGGCCTAATCTTTAGGTCTTTGATCCATTTTGAGTTTATTTTAGTAAATGGTGAAAAAGAATGGTTGACTTTCATTCTTTTACATGTGGCTGTCCAGTTTTCCCAGCACCATTTGTTGGAGAGACTTTCTTTCCTCCATTATAGGCCCTCAGCTCCTTTGTCAAAGATTAGCTGTCCATAGATGTGTGGTTTTATTTCTGGGCTTTCAATTCTGATCCATTGATCTGTGCATCTGTTTTTATACCAGTACTATGCTGTTTTGATTACTGTAGCTTTGTAGTATGTTTTGAAGTCAGGGATTGTGATGCCTCCAGCTTTGTTCTTCTTTCTCAGGATTGCTTTAGCAATCCGGGGTCTTTTGTTGCCCCATATGAATTTTAGGATTCTTTGTTCAATTTCTGTAAAGAATGTCATTGGGATTCTGATTGGGATAGCGTTGAATCTTTAGATTGCTTTAGGTAGTGTGGACATTTTAACTATGTTTATTCTTCCAATCCATGTGCATGGAATGGCTTTCCATCTCTTTATGTCGTCATTGATTTCTTTCGAGAAAGTCTTGTAGTTCGTTGTATAGATCTTTCACTTCCTTGGTTCAATTTATCCCAAGGTATTTTATTCTTTTTCTTGTAATCGTGAATGGGATTGAGTTCTTGAGATCTTTTTCTGTTAGTTCATTGTTAGCATATAGAAATGCTACTGATTTATGTATGTTGATTTTATACCCTGCAACTTTGCTGTAGCTGTTGATTGTTTCTAATAGTTTTTCTATGGATTCTTTGGGGTTTTCTATATATAAGATCATGTCGTCTGCAAACAGCGAGAGTTTTACTTCTTCAGTGCCTATTTGGATTCCTTTCATTTCTTTTTCTGCCGAATTGCTCTGGCCAAAACCTCCAGTACTATGTTGAAAAAGAGTGGTGAAAGTGGGCACCCTTGTCTTGTTCCTGTTCTGAGATGGATGGGTTTCAGTTTTTGTCCGTTGAGTATGATGTTGGCTGTGGGTTTGTCATATATGGCCTTTATTATGTTGAGGTACTTTTCTTCTACACCTATTTTATTGAGAGTTTTTATCATAAATGGATGTTGGATCTTGTCAAATGCTTTCTCTGAATCTATTGAGATGATCATGTGGTTTTTGTTTCTCATTTTGTTAATGTAGTGAATCACGTTGATTGACTTGCAGATGTTGAACCATCCCTGTGTCCCTGGTATAAATCCCACTTGATCATGGTGTATAATCTTTTTGATGTATTGCTGTATTCGGTTTGCCAAAATTTTCTTGAGGATTTTTGCATCTATGTTCATCAGTGATATTGGCCTGTAGTTTTCCTTCTTTGTGTTGTCCTTGTCAGGTTTGGGGATCAGGGTGATGTTGGCTTCATAGAATGTATTAGGGAGTGCTCCATCTTCCTCTATTTTCTGGAATAGTTTGAGAAGGATAGGTATTAAATCTTCTGTGAATGTTTGGTAGAATTCTCCAGAGAAACTGTCTGGTCCTGGACTCTTACTTTTGGGGAGGTTTTTGATTACTGTTCTATTTCTTTACTTGTGATTGGTCTATTCAGATTCTCTATCTGTTCCTGATTCAGTTTGGGTAGGTTGTATGAGTCTAGGAATTTATCCATTTCTTCTAGGTTGTTCAGTTTGTTGGCATATAGTTTTTCATAGTATTCTCTTATGATCCTTTGTATTTCTTCGGTATCTGTTGTGATTTCTCCTCTCTCGTTTCTAATTTTATTTATTTGAGACTTCTCTCTTTTTTTCTTAGTGAGTCTGGCTAAGGGTTTGTCGATTTTGTTAATTTTTTCAAAGAATCCACTCTTTGTTTCATTGATCCTTTCTACTGTCTTTTTTGTTTCAATATCATTTATTTCTGCTCTAATTTTTATTATTTCCCTCCGTCTGCTGACTTTGGGCTTCATTTGTTCTTCTTTTTCTAATTCCGTTAGGTGTCGTTTGAGGTTGTCTATGTAAGATTTTTCTTGCTTATTGAGGTGAGCCTGTATTGCAATGAATTTCCCTCTTAGGACTGCCTTTGCTGCGTCCCAAATAAGTTGGTATGGTGTGTTTTCATTTTCATTTGTCTCCAGATAATATTTGATTTCTTCTTTAATTTCTTCAATAATCCATTGTTTGTTCAGTAGCATGTTGTTTAATCTCCACATTTTTGCCCCTTTCCCAGCTTTATTCTTGTAGTTGATTTCTAGTTTCATAGCATTATGATCCAAAAAGATGCTTGATATTATTTCAACCCTCTTGAACTTATTGATGCTTGCTTTGTTTCCCAAGATATGGTCTATCCTTGAGAATGTTCCATGTGAGCTTGAGAAGAATGTGTAATCTGCTGTTTTTGGATGAAGTGTTCTATATATATCTATTAGGTCCATCTGATATAATCTTTCATTTAATTCTATAATTTCCTTGTTGATTTTCTGTCTGGATGATCTGTCCATTGGTGTTAATGGGGTGTTGAGGTCCCCTACTATTATTGTATTGTTGTTGGTGTCTCCTTTTAGTTTTGTTAACAGTTTCTTTACAAATTTTGGTGCTCCTGTGTTGGGTGAGTATATATTTGTAAGTGTTATGTCATCTTGGTGGAGCGTCCCTTTTATCATTATATACTGCCCCTCTTTGTCTTTCTTTATCTGTTTTGCTTTGAAGTCTACTTTGTCTGATATAAGTATGGCAACACCTGCTTTCTTTTGTTCATTATTAAGTTTGAGTATTGTCTTCCATCCCTTCACTCTGAGTCTGTGTTTGTCTTTGGGGCTGAGGTGTGTTTCCTGGAGGCAGCATATTGTTGGATCTTGTTCTTTGATCCATCCTGCCACTCTGTGTCTTTTGATTGAAGAGTTCAATCCATTTACATTTAGAGTGATTATTGAAACGTGGGGGCCTACTGCTGCCTTTTTATCACTCATTTTCTGGTTCTTTTGCATTTCCTTTGTTTCTCGTCCCATGATTTTTGGATTCCTAATTCAAGTAGGTAAATTTCTGTATTGGCTTTCTTATTTGTAATTTGTGTCTTTATTCTTGTTATTTGTTTAGTGGTTACCAGGTGGTTTGTATAACACATCTCGTAAATGAGGTATTCCTTTTTCTGATAGCCTCTTATTTCCTTAAATTAAAACATTCCATCCCTTTTCTCTTCCCCTTCTAGGTTGTTATTGTCAGATTTTTTTCTCTCTTCCTTTTTGTGTTGTGAGTTTCTGGTTAAAATGACTAGGTTATATTTATTCTTGGTGTTTCCATTCTGTTTATCTTTAATGTTTTATTTAATTTTTGCTAACCTGTCCTGATGGAGAGTTTTCACCTATTTCCACCTCCTCCCTGGGGGAAGTCCGTCCACCTTCCGATGTATAGCAGCACAAGTCTCTCAGGCATCTTGAGATGCTATCTGGATATCCTTTGTTTTTTTTTTTTTTTTTTTTTTATAAATTTTATTATTTTTTTTTTCCTTTTTCTCCCCAAAGTCCCCCGGTACATAGTTGTGTATTCTTCGTTGTGGGTTCTTCTAGTTGTGGCATGTGGGACGCTGCCTCAGCGTGGTCTGATGAGCAGTGCCATGTCCGCGCCCAGGATTCGAACTAACGAAACACTGGGCCGCCTGCAGCGGAGCGCGCGAACTTAACCACTCGGCCACGGGGCCAGCCCCTGGATATCCTTTGTTAATCAGTGAATGTCCAATTAGTTGTAGATTCGAAGGGGGAGAGACAAAGAAGACCACTCACTCTGCCATCTTGGTCCCACCTCTCGCCATTTCATTTTTTTAATGGTGTCTTTCAGAGAGCAAAAGCTTTTAATTTTGAGAAGGTCTAATTTATCATTTTCACTGTTTTGTGATTTGTGTATTTTATGCCCTAAGAAATCACAGCTTGTCCCAAGGTTGCAGTGAACATTTAAGCTTTCTTCCAGAAGTTTTATGGTTTCAGCTCTTATATTTAGGTCTCCGATCAACATCCAGTTAATTTTTGTTTGCAATATAAGTGTTGAATTTCATTTCTAGTAGCATTTGATTAAAAGACAAGTTTTGCTGATAATCAATTGACAGTAAATATTTGGGCCCTTTTTAAAAATTTATTGTTGATTATATTGATCTGTATGTATGCAATGATTCCAATAACAGACTGTCTGAATTACCCTAACTTTATAATAAATCTTGAAATCAGTCAGTAGAAGCCTTCCAAATTTGTGCTTCTTCTACAAAAATGTTTTCTAGGTCATTTGAAATCTCATGTGCATTTAAAAATTGACTTGTCGATGTCTAAAGAAAGCCTGCTGAGCTGTTGATTGAGATTGCATTGAATCAATATGGGGAGAATTTCCATCTTAACAAGATTGAGTCTACCAATCTATGAGTCAAATATATCTGTCCATTTATTTAAGTCTTTTTAAACTTCTCTTGTTAGCATCTTGAAATTTTTAACACACAGGTATTACAAATATTTTGTTAAATTTATCCCTAAGTATTTCATGATTTCCAATGCTGTTGTGAATGTAATTTTTTCTTTAATTTCATTTCCAGTGGATCGTGGCTAGTATGTAGAAATACAATTGATTTTTTATACTGACCTTGTATTCTATAACTTTGCTAAATTCATTTATTTGTCACAGTAGTTTATTTGTGGGTTACTTATAATTTTCTATTTATACAATCACATTGTTTACAAGTAAATCTTGGCAATCTTGCTTTTTCCCTTTTTTTCTTGTCTTATTGCAGTGGCTAGGCCTCCAGTACACTGTTAAACAGATGTGATGAAAGCAGATATCTTTGCATCATTCCTGGCCTTTGCATGGGGAAATACTCAGTGTTTCAATATTAAGTATTTTATTAACTGTAGGTTTTTCATTATGGTGCCCTTTAGGAGATTGAGGATGCTCCTTTCTATTTTATTTGCAGAGACTTTCATCATAAATGGCTATTGAATTCTGTCAAATGCCTTGTCTGTATCTACTGAAATTATCATATGATCCTTGGCCTTATGGAGCTTATATTATAATGGGGGAAATCAGATTATAAACTAATAAATAAATATATATATAATATATTCATTGGGAATAAGTGTTACAGAGAAAAGCGAAAAAGAGCAAGAAGGTGATATGTTGCTATTTTAGAAGATGGTCAAAAAAGTCTTCCTTGATAAGGACACATCTGAGCCAAGACCTGGAGGAAGTGAAACAGAATGCTATGAAAATATCTGGGGGAATAGCATTCAGAAGGCAAAGAGACCAGCACATGCAAAAGAATGTTCCTTGGTGTGTTTGAGGAATATCAAGGAGGCCAAGGGGGTTGCAATGGAGTAAGTGAGGGAGAGAATAGGAAATGAAGTTAGAAAAGTAGGAAGCCCTGCTCATGTAGAGATTTGTAGGCCAATAAAGTTTGGAATGAATGAAATGGGAAGTCATTGGAGGATTTTGAGTATTAAAGGGACATAACGTGTCTTATACTTTAGAAGAAACACTCAGATGTGGGAAAATAGACTATAAGAGGCAAGAGTGGATGTGGGTAGACAAGTAAGGAGGTTGTTACAATTGCCCAGGTGGAAGATTGGACCAGTATGGTAGCAGTGGAGCTAGAGAGAAGTGGCGAGATTCTGGACATATTCTGAAGGTAGAGCTGACAGTGTTCCCAATGGGTTGAAAGTATCCTATGAAGAAGAGTCAAAGTCAAGTCAATCTAATTCCAAACCTATACATCCTCTAAGTACAGAGGAAAAAAAATCTATTTAAAGAAGAAAAAGGGAGAAAAACCACACACTTTATGTGTTTAAAAACTGGTGAGAAACTAAGTTGAAACTCATGGTCACTGATAAATACAAACCATTTTAATCACCCAAAATATCTTCAATCTAAATAGCTCAGTATGTCTGCCTGAAGTAAATTCAATGTTATGAAAAAACGTAATGTACAGATTGTATGCCAACTTGTAAACACTTAAGAATTCTGAGCATATAAAAATATTTCACTCAAAGTTTGGAAAATAAAGTAAATAAAAAAATAAAGTAAAATGAGAATCATAACTATCCTATGATATATGAGATGAACAACTATTAGTCCTACTATTCCTTAGGTTATAAATTTAAAGTCCAGAAAATGTATGACCCCTTTGAGTCAAATCTAATGAATCAAGAACTAGGATCAGAGTCAACTGATTCTAATTCTAGAATATACTAATTCTGGATATACTCTTTGATCAATTGCTGACTCCTGCTCAAGGCTGCTTACATTTTTTGCCTATTTTAATACCCATGACACCCTTCCTGAAACACCAAATAATGAGTTAAGAAGATCCTACATGATGCTAGCAGATTCAGTAGGTCCACCGAACGATAGCTCAATCAAAGAACTTGGAAGAACCAATCTCTAAGAAAACTTTGTGATCCATATCAGTTACTCTAAATATTTTTGAAACATTTAATGCTGCCATAGTTGCATAGATTTCCTTTCCACTTATTTAGCAATGGCAAAATCTGTTCAAATATATATGTGTGTTGCAGGTAGGGGAGTTAGGGGGATGTTTAGAAATTCACACAGAAAGAATATTTACAAACACATTTAAACAAAGAAGGTTTGGGAACTGTAATTTTTACTTCTTTGATGCTGAGCATATGATATGACAAACACATTTCCCCTAAAATAAAAAATAAAAATAAAAAAAAAGGGGGGCTGTAGAATTTATCTGTACCAAGGCAATTGGGTTTTGTGGATTCTTTTATTCCATTGTAAATATTTTGCATATGTCTAGAGCAAGCATCAGTAATTAGGCCATAATGGTAACTTGTCACTCTTAAACACAACAGCTGTGTGTATTTGGAAAGATTAACAACAGCTAGATTGTTCAGTAATTCTGGGAGGCTTGTTTACCAAGCTAAGATGGCTAGCAAGACTCTTCTTGTCTATTTGATATGATATAAATTTATTTTATTAGATATTAAATATTTAAGATTACAATAGTTTAAAATTTTATAAAGAAAGCTTTTTACTTAATTTTGAGGAGAATTAAAGGAGAATCATTTCTTTGTAAGGCTGCAATTTTAACCTCCTTTATAGTGCTTAACAATGTGCCACATACTATTTGATGCTTGATTGTTTTCTTTGTAATCAATCCTGATTACATCTATACACATACATATATTTTAGTATTAAAATTGATTTTCTTGGTTGTGTCTTGAAACTATTCAGGAAGTAGTATTTCTATTTTATAGACAAATCTATAAATATTTAAATGTGGTGCAACAGGCTAAAAAATCACATGAGTAGTAGAATATCAGAACTTGATTCTTTAATTTTGTATTTACAGATCAGCGAGCCCCAAACCTGTTTGTTTCCGGGCTGTTCTTTTGGCAAGACGTTTGCTGTGTTTGCTGATGGAGAGGCTCCAAATGCAGTTTATATTGGTATAAATTAAGAGTAGAGTAAATTACTAGTGGGAAGGATCACCCTTTCCAACTAAAATCCAGGCTTCTAAAAACAAGCATAATTGGGATTCACATAATTCGGGAACATCAGAATAGGCATAATAAGGGGTTGGCCCCATGGCCGAGTGGTTAAGCTCACACGCTCAGCTTCAGTGGCCCAGGGTTTCACTGGTTCAGATCCTGGGCATGGACGTGGCACTCTTCATCAGGCCATGCTGAGGTGGTATCCCACATAGCACAACAAGAAGGACCTACAACTGCAATATACAACTAGGTACTTTGGGAGGAAGAAGGAGAAAAGAAAAAAAAAGAAGAAGATTGGCAACCATTGTTAGCTCAGGTGCCAATCTTTAAAAAAAAAAGAATAAGCAGAATAAATAAACTGATAAATAAAATAATAAACAAAATAAAGTTTCTTAGTGACTTTTCTAATTTTTATGGCTGAGTACACATCATGTTCATTTTATTAAACAACTTCGAAAAACTTACTAACCTGCAGAAATGTGAATTATAAATCTTACTCAATACAGTAACATAAATTATTACCCAGGCAGTACATTTCAATAAAATCCATTTAAAATTGGAAAAGATCAGCCCATTTGGAAACTGCTGTCAATTATGCAATCAATATGGGCATTGAACATCTGTTTTATGTCCATCAGTGGTCTAAGATGAAGAGGATATGACAGATAAAATGAAATGGTCTTTGCCCTCAAAAGATTTATAATCTAGTTCTCAGTGACAATTTTGTTTCAGTTGGTTAATAAAAGCTTTGAGTATCTCTTGATAGCCTTCTTTAGAGAACCAAATTTTGTCAGAATCACATGACTCTTTTGGACAATAACATGGAGTGAATAAACAACAATGAAAACATTTGCTGCAAACAGGGTCCTTACTGTGTTCAGTGAGTGAAGATTCCACGTACCTGTTTGAAACATCTCAATGTCCAAGAAGCCCTGACCAGTCAGGTGACCTCTGTGAACTTCTTCACCCTCAAAAAAGAAAAATAATATTGGTTCTGCCTCCTGGTGCTGGCAAGGACACACCAGGTAATTAGAGATAATTAATGTTCAAGTGCATACCTAAGACTTCAATGTCATTTATAAACAGATTTCAAAGAACCAAGCACTTAAAGTAAGCTATTACAGTTTAGGAAAACAGCTTAAAAATAAAATTTGACTGATTATTCAACTTTGTTGGACATTCTGCTCAATCATCTCTCCTATTTCCTACATAGTACAAAGGAAAAATAATTATTTTTCTGGTGCCAAAGTTTTGGTAAAAATAATCTAAAGATTAGTTCAGTCTATTAGATTTCTTATATGTAATCTTGACTCATGATCATTATGTTGAATATCAATTGTATTTCAATTCAACAATCAATTATTTTGCAAGTTCAAGGTACAATTCACTGTGCTAGACATGGAAAGAAACATATAACATAAAAATTAACCTACATCTAATGTCCATACACGTACCATCTGGTAGAGATAACGTCATAAATTCTATAAAGTTGAATTTATACCATTAAGATGTACCTGATCGTTGCACTTTTGAATAAGTAATTGTCAAAGTTAACAAGCTAATATTATTTTTATCATGATTTTAGCATTATCATTCTTATCAACAGAATGGGGGCTGAAAGGAAAATATAGTTTTTAGAGCTTGCTCACTGTTTGTATGCCATAAAGAAATTTTATATATATTCACACATATATATATAAATCTTTGGGAAAAATAGATTTAAAAATAAATTAGCCTGCACTAGTGAAATGGTCTCATATTCAACCCAAAATATGAATGAAATTATGTATAGAATCATTCAGTTGTAGGATCTAGAGGAGCTTTTTCTGAGTCAACTTAAGAAATACACAAACTGCTATAAAAGTTAATAACTCAGTAAAATTTTGAGAGCCGAATGGGAGTTTTCACAGGTTGCCTAAATCTGCTCAATCTAAACTATTTTAAAAGATGCCTATCTTCAGATATTTCATATAAACCTAATGCCTATAGCTTTAGAGAACTTGCTGTAATACCTAAAATAATGAAAAATGAAGATTAGACTTCTAGGTAAAGATAAGGATCGAATATGTGCACTTGTGTTTGCTTCCTTTCTATAATCTCATCAAAATGATAGAAAATGATTTAAAAAGAAGAACAAACCCATAAAGAAAAAGAGGACAGAAGAGGAGTCAATACAAGAAAATTTTAGAAACTTAAAAGCAGACACAGAAGTGTCTATTAAAACTTTAGAAAACAATTGGGGAAAAAGTCAAGAAACAAATTAATTTACATTTCAGATTTCCTAAAGGCTCAAAATTGTTGGCACGAGGTGCTGTTGATCTGTGGCTGACATGAGGCTGGACAGGAGAAGGAGTTGAGAGTGTTTATAGGATGCAGTTAGACACCTCACAGCAACAGAGCTCTTCTCCTACTCTGTATCATGGGTCGACTGTGATCCCCACCTAGGACAGAAGATTGCAGGTTCTAGAGAGGATCTTTGAAAAGGAGGACTACAAGCAAAATTGAAGCCTGGGGTACCATGCTAAAAACAGTGGAATGAAGTGAACTTTGATATACGGAATTCTAAGAACAGCCAATTTGTCTTCTCACACTTGGTTCCTAGAATGCTTGCTTCCGGCCTCTACCTCCTAGGCCTAGGACTGGAAAAGTCACCTCCTGGGAATCTGATCAGCCAAGAAAACCTAAAGATCCTGACATCAGTGTTCCTTCAATGAAATGGGCCACCCAAATCACCCACCAAGAGCAAAGCTCCTGTCAATATACTGCACCCAGAGGTGCTCAGAGCTTCTTGTCAGCTTTCTAGCCCCCCACCTCTTAGAAAACCAAAGGTCATTCAACATCTGAGGGGAGCCTCTGACATGAAAGACAGAGATGGAAACAAGCAGATAAAAGCAACATTGAAGAGAGGGATGTTGGGAAGAGAAGAAAATGGAAATACTTTCATATCCCAGATAGACAAGAGAGAATACTGTATCCATAAAATTAGAACAAAGTGATTATCTATGTATAACTAAAGAGAACAAAAAAGAGCTCCTAAAGATTCAAATTATGAGAGTAGAAATTTTTAAAAATAATAAAAGAGTTGAAAGATAAATAGTTAAGAAAGTCTCTCTGAAAACAAAGCAAAAAGACAATGAGACGATAATAAGACAGAAAAGATTTAGAAATCAGAGGGCTAAAGGACCAGGCCAGGAGGTCCAATAACAGTTTTAGAAAGGGAGACAAGAGAGAATGAACAGAAGAAAATAATCAAATAAGTAAATCAAGAAGATTTTGCAGAACTGAAAGATATGAATTTCCCCATTAAAAGGGACTAGCAAGTGCCTAGAACAAAGATTTCTAAATCTTTCAGTGGTTTTTTTGGGGCGGAGGAGGGTAATTTTTTGCCATATTTCTGGGTAATCTGCTTATATTGCTGCTTCTTGATTTGCAGCTTTAGGCCTTATCTCCCGACTTCCTGCTGTGGCAGACGTGGACTTAGTGTTGTTTTACCATCACCCCCTCATATCGCTCTCTCTTCTCATCCTCGCATCCACCTCGTATAATTAACTTGCAATTTTGATTAAATCAATATTCAATATACATTATTATGACTATGTAAAAGCTATTCAATTTAATGGATTCAGAATTTATGTATATTAAATATTATGAGAAGTGAAAAGTAAACAGACCAAGATAAAATATTTCCAGGAATTATAACAAAGGGTTAATGTCTTGATCAAATAAAGCATTCATATAAATTGATAAATAAATGCCAATATAGGTATAAGTAACATGTCCCTAACGAGAAAATATAATCACTAAAGAAATATATAAGAAAATTTCAACCGTCCCAGCAGTAATCATAGAAACACAATGACAATAACAGTGCTCATTTTAATGGAAAAAAATAAATAATAGTCATGCTGGCCAAGGCTGGATGTAATAGGCATGCTCAAATACTCTTGGTGGCAGGGGGCTGGCCCCGTGGCCGAGTGGTTAAGTTCGCGCGCTCCGCTGCAGGCGGCCCAGTGTTTCGTTGGTTCGAATCCTGGGCGCGGACATGGCACTGCTCATCAGACCACGCTGAGGCAGCGTCCCACATGCCACAACTAGAAGGACCCACAACGAAGAATATACAACTATGTACGGGGGGCTTTGGGGAGAAAAAGGAAAAAATAAAATCTTAAAAAAAAAAAAAATACTCTTGGTGGCAGAACTTTTTTAAAAAAGCTATTCACAGTTGAGCCATGTAGCATTTCCTAATTCTTTTTTTCTTTCCTGCTTAACCTTTTGCTTTCCTTGGAGTTAATCTTTGTCTTGTTTCTTCCTCTGTGAGATTGGGAAGCTCGTGTTTTGACCTGTTCTAGATATAGAGATTCAAACGCTGCGATTAAGAGACGATCTTCCTCCTTTGATCCGCTCTGCTTTCTTCTGAGCTACCTTCATTCTCAGGCAGCCTTCTTGGCAAGCAGACTCTGAGCAGCTAGTAGTTTAGAAACAGCAGATAAAGGGAGTCTTTTTGTCAACAGCTCCAGTAAGGGAACTGATCTCTTGCCCAAGAGGATGTGCTAACTCTCTTTGCTCCCCTGAGTCACCACTTTGGCAGGGGGTAGTGTCAGTCTTATGGATTGAGAATGAGGAAAAGAGTCTGGGCAGACAAAAAAGATACGAGGCTCAGAAAGTTTTTAATCTACTTTACATCTGCATCTATAATTATAGTACAGCTCAGACTCAAACAAGTCCTTGAATTGTACAGGCTAGAAAGGACAAGAGTTCTTTTAGTCCATCCCTCTGATTTAATTAGGATCATAACCAAATTATTCCACATTTACCACCAAGATTCATTAAAGTTGAGCTCTATAAATGATGTCTTTTGATTGAGAAAATATTATATAATCCAAGTTTAAAGTTGTCAGGGGATACAGCATTGATTTTAGAGCTAATTCAGGGATTTTGTACTGATATTCAAAAGGCAGAGATTACTATGTAAATCAAAATGAAGACTATGAATTTATGGCATCTTTTAATATCACAAACACGTTTTTATGGTGTTCAGCTGGTCTTTTAAATGTTGGACTTAGTATTATTTTTGATGAGTTTTGTGACCTACACAACCTGTGTAGTTAGGCACCCATTGACTAAATGAAATTCAGTATTTCGGCTCTACCTCCCTAAATTCAGTGTTTAGACTCTACCACTGTGTGGGTCTTTAGCCAAACAATTTCAGTTTGGTAGAAATAACTACAATTTTGGTTCCAAGGAGGGAAGGCCGTCTTTATTGTTTCCTTCTTTTTTGGTAATGCATTTTTTTTAGGACGCCAAAAATCCTTAGCTATACTTCAAATACCTTGCACAGTAAGAAGGATGAAGAGTGTTGATTTAAAAAATGCATACTAACAGAATTTCAAGAATATGGATAGTTCTGTAATTCAGAGACCCTCGTAGTATTGTTGTATATCGATTTTTAGTGTTATCATATTTATGTTTGTTTTAGGATTATTTTATTATCTCTCTGCAGTGTGACTACATTTATACCTAAACTTACAAGTAAAAATGGCCATTATGCATTTATTTATCAGTGTTAGAAGACTTTGATGATCACTGTTACTTTGTGCCAATACAACTCTGCCACTTGCAAATAGTGATAATAACAATAGCTAACATTAATCCTCATGAAATCCCTACAAGTTAGATACCATTATTATTCCCAGTGTACTGAGGAGGAAGATAGAAACTTGCCAAAGGCATCACTAAGTCTTATAGCCCAGCTTGTCTGAACCCAAAGCCTGCACAAGATGAGAAACTGTGAGAACATAGTGGAAGCGTTGGATGGCCTGACAGCTTGCCTATTTCAAGTGTAGAATGCCTGAGGACCAACGTGCACTTTGAAGGGCATATGTAATAAGCCAAGAGGTCTGTAATTTGACAGAAACGGTCATAGTTGTGGTCTTTTGTAGGTGGAATAGACTACTCACTGAGTCTAACTGCTTAGGACTATACCTATAAAAATGATAAAGGTAAGTTGGAATGGATCAGATCCACCATGAAGAGCAATCTTTTTACAATTCTGGAGAGAGAGAATGATCTTTTAGTGTGGTATCACTCATTCTCTTGCCACACAACCTCCCTTCCCAATTTTTATTCTCTAAAAAAATTTTAGAAATATTTTATCATTATATATAAGTATACAAAAAGTACAGAGAATAACGTAATATACATGTACTCATCATTCAACTCCACCATGTTCTAACATTTTGCTATACTTGCTAATTTTCTTAATTCTTTTAAATTATGTGATAGATTAGACAGCTTAAATAGTATATAGAATATACTCTGGCTTAAAGAATCATAAAATGAATACTCAGGCACTCTCCAGAAAACCTAAAAAATAAAGCATTGCTTCTATCTTAGGAGCCCCCTGTGTTTCTCTCCGTAAAGTTGATAGTTTGACTGAGTCTAGAATTCTAGGTTGAAAACAATTCTACCTCTGAATTTTGAAGGCACTGATCCGTGGTCTTCTGGCTTCCGGTGTTGCTATTCAGACACCTAATGCCATTCTGATTCTTTAGCCTTTGTGTGTAACCTGCTTTTCACCTTCTATGGAAGCTCTTTGCCCCCAGTGTTTTGAAATTTCCCAGTAATTTATCCTGCTGTAGGTTTATTTTCATGCATGTGCTGAGCATTGTGTGAGCCCTTTCAATCTGGAAATTCTTGAACTTCTGCTCTATTAGATGTTGTTAGATTACTTTTTTGATGATTGTCTATGTTTTCTACTCTTGTTTAAATTTTGGATATGTTGGGCTAGTGTCCTAATTTGCTTTTATTTTCTCTCTTATTTTTATCTCTTTGCCTTTTTGCTCTACTTTCTGGGAGATTTTCTTAATTCTATCTTTAAGACCTTCTAAGGTCTTTCTATCATGTTTATAATTTCCAATGGCTTCTGAGAGATAATCACTCCGCCCCCAGTTCCTGGCTCAGAGCTCCTAAAACCCTTGGAATTTCCTCAGTGACAAGAACACTAGGAGCACCTTTTGTTTTAATGAGGCGACTATAAGTGGGCTCCTGGATGGAGCCTGGTTACCAGAAAGACCAAGCCATGATGGGAAGCTTGGAATTTTCAGCCTCACCTCCACTTCTCTAGAGAGTTCATTTGTCTCCTTTATCATATCCTTTAATAAATTGGTAAACGTTGTGTTTCCCTGAGTTCTGTGAGCCACTCTAGCAAAATAATCGAACCTGAGGAGGGGGTCACGGGGACCTCCTATTTATAGCTAAATTGGACAGAAGTTGTAGGTCACCTGGGGACCTACTATTTGTGATTGGCATCTGAAGTGGGGTGGGAGCGGTCTTGTGGGACTGAGTCTTTAACATGTGGGTTTGAGTTAAATTGCAGGACACCCAGCTGGTGTCGTAGGGGATTGCTTGGTGTGAGGAAAACCTCCACACATTTGGGGCCAGAAGTGTCGGAAGTGAACAGTTCTGTTGTGAGTAACAAAAGAGAAAGACACAAGGGGGAAAACCCGAGTGGTTTTTGTTGCCTAGCTCCTTTTTCCCATCTGTTCTTTCATAAAGCATCTTATTCTTTTTTTGTAGCTACTCGATCTTATTTATCTCTCTGAATATATAAATAACTTTAAAAAAATATTTTTCTCCTTTTTGTGTGGTTTCTGTTTCCTTGAAAATGCTTTTTTCCATTTCTTTGTTTTGGTGTCTCTTTTTCACATTCCTCAATATCTCACAGGGATCCTTGGCTGCTAGCTCTCACTTAAGAATGGGGCATTAAAAATGTGTGTGGAGTTCCACATCCATGTGTGGGATTTATTGACCACAAGCTCAATTTTCTTTTAAAAGATTGGTACCTGAGCTAACAACAGTTGCCAATCTTCTTCTTCTTTTTTTTCTCTCCAAATCCCCCCAGCATATAGTTGTATATTTTTTAAACTGTGGGTCCTTCTAGTTGTGGCATGTGGGACACCGCCTCACCATGGCCTGATGAGCAGTGCCACGTCCGTGCCCAGGATCCGAATCGGTGAAACCCTGGGCCACTGTAGTGGAGGGCGCGAACTTAACCACTGGGCTACGGAGCTGGCCCCAACCACAAGCCCATTTTAAGGTGTTTTGGCTAAACCATTTCATTGAGTAACTCCTGACATCTGTGCTTATGGGTATTTTTATGAGAGCTAGAAGATTCCCCGGAAGAGTCTTACTTTCTGCTTCTTTGCCCATGAAACCTGACTGCTAACGTTTCAGAGTCAGGAGGCTGGTGGAGGAGTGGTGGTAGCTCAGTAGCCAGCAGGTAAACATTTCATTTAATCCCTCTGTTTTCAGTGTGGTGGCCAGTTCTGCTTTTAACTGCATCCTGAGCCCTCTGGTCAAGAAACACTCTATTCTGTCCTCTCTTGTGTTCTGGGGAGTAGGAAAATGGCAATCCCCTGGCTCCACGGAGTTGCATGGTGCTGGGTACCTAACTACCTCTTAAACATTGAGGCAATCCTCCTTTTTAGGCCCAGCTTTACTCCCACTTCCAAAATTATGAGATACTACCAGTGCTGAGCTGTTTGTGGGTTTTAAGATACATATTGAGTTGCTTTTTTTTTTTACTTTCTCTACTGTCATTTTAGGGTAGGAAGCTTCTTGAGTTCTGCTAAATCCGTCTAGTTTCCAGATTTCCCATTCTTTTTGTTCTTGTGAACAAATCTTTATTTTTGTTCTTGGTGTTCTACAGTTTAACTATGACAAGCTTAGCATCAATTTCATTTCTCCTACTTGGGATTCCTTATGTTCCTGAATGTGAAGATTTACGTCTTTTATTGATCTTAGAATATTCTCAGCTGCATTTAAAAATATTATATCCTACTAGCAGGTTTTTGTTTTTTTGATGAGGGAGATTCGCCCTAGGCTAACATCCATTGCCAATCTTCCTTTATTTTGTATGTGGGATGCCTCCAGAGCATGACTTATGAGTGGAGTAGGTCCACGCCCAGGAATGTGAACCTGTGACTCTGGGCTGTCGAAGCAGAGCACGTGGAACTTTACCCACTCAGCCAGGGAACCAGCTCCTACTAGCAGTTTTGATGTACGTATCACTGTGCAGAATTCTGAGTAATTTCTTTAGATTAATCCTCTAGCCTACTAATCCACTCTTCAGCTATGTCTATAAACTGCTTTTAAACTCTGTGTAGAGTTTCTAATTTTAATTATTATATATTTCATTTCTGGAATTTCTATTTAGTTCTTTTAAAAATAATTTCTTAAACATATTAAACATACTTATCATATATTCCGTAGCCTGTAATTTCAGTATCTACAGGCTTCGAGGGTTTGATCCTGTTGTGGTGATGTCATTTTGTTTCTCCGTTGTTGTTTCCCCTGCTCTGAGTGGCTTGTTTGGTTGTGTGTTTTGAGATTTTTCATTCTGTGTTCCTGTTCCTTGGAAATTTATCTGTGAGAACTCTTTGAGACCTGGATTTAAAACATCTACATTTTCTTCTGTCAATGCTACTTGGGAATGGCGCCAACCTAAGACCACTTTAATGTAAATTTTGGGGTTAGACCTTTTGAGCCATACAGAGAGATACATTCTGACCCTAAACTCAGATTGAAGGCTAGCTTGAGGTTAAATATCATCAAGGAAGACTTCCTACCCTCATCCAGAGTTAAAGCCAAGGGAGCCAAATTTCTTTGCTATTTCCTTTTTTCTTAGTTGTTCCATTGAGAAGAACAAATTCTTTTCTTGTTGGAAGAGAGTCTCAGAGAAGAATTTCTATACTGAATGAGTCCTCAAGCTTGTCTTTTATCACGTGTTAAACCATTAAAGCTGAAGCTCTAAACCCCTTAGAATTAGTAGATGACAGTCTGCTGCACGCCCCCACAACAGTTGAGGATATCAACCAACTCCTTGTTCTGCCTCATAGCCCTATCCCATGGTTCACATTACGGTGAGTCAGATCACTTGAGGAATAAGGGAAGGAGAAGAGATGATCTCTCACTGGAACAAGCTTTATCTCAAAAAGAAATATGAAACCCATCTATGCATGCACAGACATACAAAGAAGTTATGTTTAAATATATGAGTACTTATTAAGCATAAAGGAGGGAAAGATAGACCTGATGTGGGGAAAAGGAGGCCTATGATGTGAGGTGAGCATATACAGGCAGCTGTAGTAGGGTACCCAGCCTGGCTGTCCTCATTTACCCCTCAGCTGCATGGTGACGAAACAGTCACTCCCTCTGTTTGGCAGCTGGAACATTTTTAGCAGCTTTGGAGTCCAGACATGCACACATTTAGCTCCTCAATGCTGCTGCTGATTGACAGTCCCTAAAATGGAAATCTCTGGAAGTTTGGTCATTTATGAGTCTAATGCCTCATCAGAAAGAATTAAAAAGCAAAGCGTATTAGTCCTTTTTCCAGCCAATGTTATTCAGCTGCATTCCTCTACTATACAGCCTTGAAATTACATGATGCAAAGCATGGATTTTTCCGCTGAATGAGGAAATTCTAACTCTCATGTTAGCCTCTCTTTCAATGACCCCGAATGGTGGGGAACAGCATCGCTATCTTTGGAGACATAGTGGTGGAGTTAGCTACTACAGGGAAACAGCTTTATCTATAGAGGAGTTCAATTATTAGAGGAAAAAGAGCATCTAGTTTTTTTTCCCTTCCTTTTGCTAGATATAACTTAGCAGAGTAGCGCAGGTTTGTAGGTTTGGATCTTTTGACCACTGTACTTGACACATGCCCCACAAAATTGCCCCATTTTTCTTCCTATTCTCCGTCCTCAGCATGCTTTTCTACCTCCCATCCCAATCCTAGTGTGTGTGTGTATAACTTGATAAGCTGAGTCTATAATTTGCATGAAAATGCAAAAGGCCAAATGTAACTAAGACAAATATGGAGAACAAGGTAAGAGTTCTACCAGACATCACACAGGAAAAAACGGAATCTACGAAGTGGGAACCTTCAGAACATCAACATTTGAAAAGGTAAAATGAGAAAAGCACTTAAAGGAAATTTCATATTATACCCTTAAAATTTGGGGAGAATACCCTAGCAATAGGATCTGAAATATATACTATTTTCCAAAAAGTGCTTATAAAGTGCTTTGAATTTGTAGTAAAAAAAAAATGTGCATTTGAGTTCTGACTAGTCACACATCACAAGCCTTCTTTCTTTCCACTTGCGTAAAATGGTGATAATAATTCTAGAATCATTAGACCAAATATCTTTAAAATGAAAAGTCTTATTATTATTATCAAGCTCAGTTTCTTTTGAGGTAAGACCAAAAAGAGTTTTAAACTAGGGTTTGATGGAAAGTTTTGGCTAGTCTGTGAGAAAATCATTCAAAACTTTGGGGGTTGTCAAGCCAATAAAATTAATTGATTTTTTCCCCACTTTTCAGATAATTTTATAGGAGATATGTAGATGCAAATAATTAAACAAATTAATGCCTGTCTAAAAATGTAATGGAAAAAAGATTGCGTTTTGGTCTACCTCTAATTCACAGTTCAGGAAATTAACAGTAGAAATGAATATATCTCATATATTTCTAATAAGTGTGATATTGATTAACAAACATTTTCTGAGTAGTTTCTTCATTGCCAGCTCAGTACACGCAACATTCTGTATGTATGTACTGTTTGTGCTTGCATGCTACCATCAGTGATGCCGTTTCAAAAGCTACTGTCAATTATCTACCGACTCCCAGGCATATACAAGGACTGCAATTGGAAGGTCACGCATATCTGTGCAACGACAAAAAAATTGTTGGTGTGATTTCATGTGTAATTTACAAGCATGAAATGGAACTTAATGTAAGGTATAATATTTTGGAAGTTTAAAATGTTGCTATTTCTAAACTCAGTTTGCCAGAATTGTCAAGACACTCGTTATTGGGGGTTTTATATAAAATTTCAAAATAGCTCATTTTGAGTTAACTTCAAAAAAACCACGCTTTTCTCCTTCGACAATGAAAATAACCCAAAGTCGTTACAATTAAATATCGCTAAGTTTATAATACTTTTTATGTTAATCATGTGCTGGCCAGCTGATAGTGAACTGGCTAGTGTTTCTATGTAGGGATGGCAGGAACAAAGCTTCATGAGGTCTTTACCTCTCAATGAAAAATAATAGTTTCTGTAAATCAATTACAAATATATTCGGAGTGATTTAAACATCAGAAATTTGTAATTCAAATAAATCTTTCGTTCCTTCTTTTGAGGTGTAAAATTACCATGAAAAATCATTATTATTGATACTACAAAAGACTGTACCTTGGCAATTGTCTTGTTTATAAACTAGATTCCAGATCCAAATATCTTGTGCCCAGTCTTCTCAACTACAACCCAAATAGTTGCCTGAAGCAGTTAAACAAATGTTTTTCACCAGCCAAATTCTGTGTGCCTTCCAGTGGGCTGTACAGAGGTATGTTATGTTAACGGTGTGCTTCAGCCGGTGCAAACTGACTCATGAGAACCAACTGTGAGCGTGTCTTTCCAATTCCACTTTCAGTGAAGTCACATTGATAGTTCAGAATCAGCCAAAGCAGGAGTAGTTACGGTATAGAAATAGGAAAACACTATAAATCAGGTCTCTTGCCCTGGAGAGAGCCAGCTATTAAGCAGTTGCCAGCACATCACTATTTAGGAGGAAAACAAGGGAAACATAGATGCAGTTTTTCAGTTGTAGGAAGACAATGGAATTGCAAAGTGGAGTTCAGAATGACTAGTAAGATTTAGAATAGGGAAATATCATTCAAAATGCCATATATTTGAAGAATATATTCATCTTTTGTGAGCCCAATTAGTTTTGGAAAATTTGGAAGCAGCCTACTAGGAATTTTAAGTTATGGAAAGTCCTGGAAAATCTAATATGTTTGTAAAAAGGATATCAGTGTGATCAAATGAGTATCTAATCAAATACCTTTGTTCTAGTCTGCTCCATGTCATCCTAATGTGAAACAAGAACAGTCTTTCTTAGAACCTCAGCCAAACCTGCTGCGGGCCTAAAGACCTTCAAGTGTGGGGTGAAGGTTGGTGAACTCTGGAAAGCAAATGCATACACATAGGCAGGAACCAGTTTATTACATTCTCTGCTTTGTAGAGCCAACAAAAGCCAGTTTTCACTTCAGAGCAATGACAACAGACAATGTTCTAAGATGTTATTATTTGACCCCAGTTGAGTTCCACAGTGGAAATTTCCAAGAAAAACTCATTGTTATTATAGCTCATCTTCAATATGTCATTTGATTGATTATATACAAAATATAGAACCAGTTGTTTTAAATATAGTAGGAACCCATAGGGCATCCTAGCTATTATAAATATTTATAAGTAATAAACAGATGTATATTCAAACATGCGAAGCCACTGTAATATCCAGATGATAAGTGGACCTCTTGTTGTAATTACCATTTATTATTAATCAATAATCTGTGTCCCCTTCCTTGGATTAGTTTTTCTCCACACACTTATCACTGTATGTCACACTGTATATTTTTCTGACTGTTCTTACTCTATTTCCATCCACTAAAACGTGCAGGCCTGTGTAGGCAAGGGCATTTTCTGTTTGTTCATTACTGTATCTCCACTGCTGTGGCCTCTCACTGGGGCACTGGCACTGGGTATACTTGCTGAATAAATGAATGAAGGAATGGACATGAAGATTGGTGGAAAAGTTCCAGTGACTGAAAACTTTCAGGATTCTACTCTAGAGATTTCACAGTAATCTTTAAAATTAGAAACAGAGAAGATGAACAGAAAAACTTGTGGTAAAAAACGTTACTCATTTTCACCTAGTTTAGTAAGCATTGTAGTAAGCATTGAAAGTATGTTTCAGGTATCATCATTGAATTTAATATAAATAATTAATGAAATATCTTGCTAGCATTTTAGCTAATAAGAAATGGTAACTTTCTACAGAGTCGGATGAGGTTATTATTAACCAAACTGATTTTTAGGAACAAACTCAGTCGTCCTTAAAAGTTACAGAGAGAGCACAGTTTTCAACAATGAAATGAAAGAGGATGGTTTTCCTCCTGTATTTGGGGATCCACATTCTTACTAAGAGTTTCTTTAAAAATATTTAAAGGAAGTCTCAGGGAAATTTATATTCCCACATAGATACGCTTTCATTTTCAACAACTGTCTACAGTTAATTAATCTTACAGTTCTTGTAAAGGAAGCATAAGGAATCGTTTTAGATCCACTGTAGAAACAGGTTAAGAGAAGATGGCTAACTAATTAGCAGGTATGGATTGGATACTGGGAAACTGAATTCAGATTATCCAGATTTACAATATATGGTATTAAAATCCATTAGAAAATAGTTTATTTTTTCACTTGGCTTTGACTATATGAAGCCAGTAGTAAATAAAGCTATACTTCTATCTCTCTTTCTTATATGATATTTTGAAAACTGAGGTATCTCTGCATGTGTGTGTGTTTGTGTATGTGTGTGTAGAGTTTAAATTGCTGAATTATTAACAAAAAGTCTGTTGGAGGGCAGTGGCTTTGTTATCCACAACATCTAGCATGGATCTGAGATTATAAGCAGTTTTCAATAAATATTTTTGGAATGACATCACATCACTGATTTCATAACAAAGTGTCTTTGCAACTAGCCCTATAGCATTGAATTCAGAGCTAGACTAGCATGGTCCCTAACACCCATTTCCTTCACTTATCTCCCCTTATTCTTTGTTTTCTCTATGAGAAAAATGTAGAATCTGAAGCCAACAAAGGAAACAGAAATGTACAAAATAGTATTTTTAATACAAGAGTCCATGTGACCTTTAAGAAGAGTCCAAGCTCAACTGGTTGAAAAGTTTTCTGTGGGCAAAGCATTTTCCCAAGGTCAGGAGAGTTCAAAGAACACAGTAAACTTTGAGGAACGTGCCAATGAATTTTGTAAAAGTTGTTTTGGTGTGTGTGTGAAGACACAGGGCTTGGCTGGTCATTCTGGTCTCCAGATGGTCACAGGATGCAGCCAGTAATGACCATGGAACATCCTGAAACAGATGATTATTAGTTTGATCTAGCAACACAGTCTCATTTGTTTGCTAGTGAGAGAGAATTTGTCAAAAATGTTGACTCTGTTCTCTATCGTTCCTACTGCCACCCTAGGCTAAGTGACTATTGTTTTTCAGCAGGATTATTGTGATGACTTCTTGACTAGTTGCCTCTAATAATCTTGCTTCTCTGAAATCTCTTCTCGCTGTAGCTGTAGAGATCATTTTAAATCCTGATTTAGATCTTGTCACTTCCAGCCTTGGAAAAGTTCTTGACTTCCTGTTGTAGTTAGGATACAATGCAAAAATCTTTACCCTAGCCTACAAGGCCCAGCTTCATTAGGACCCCACCTTCTTCAATTGTTTCCTATGTCACTGTCCCTTTGACCCAGTATTCCAGCCACATTGAGCTCACAAGAGCATATTCCAGCCCATGTGCTCTTCCTTCTCCCTGGAACGTGCTTTTCCTTCACAAGCCAGTGCTACACATACTGTTCTAGACATCTCTTTAAGGGTTAGGAGGGGGCTGTCAGTGGTTACTCTTACTGGGCTGGGCTGGTAACGCTTCACGACAGAGGCAGTTCTCAAACTTGAAGATGAATCAGCATTCCTAGGCAGACAAGTGGGACAAAAGTGTAACCTCAGCAGAGGGAACAGCATAGATAAAAATACGGAAGACAAGAAACCGTTTGGCACAGACGTGGCAGTGCCAGTTGTTAAAATAAAGAAATAGTCTAAGGATGAAGTTTTGAGAGAAAAATGATCTCTCTACTTGGGACATGTTGAGTTTGACTTATCTGGGATTGCAAGGTGGAGCCAGATAGAGAATTGGCAGTTGGATACGTAGGGAAGAATATGAGATAGATGTATAAAGGCAGGGAAGGATATATAGAGCGAGGAGTTATCAGTACATACAATTTTCTAGGAAATCACTGTAGAGTATTGAAAAAGAAACACCAATATTTAAACGGCAGGTACCAGTAAAGAAGACAAAGAAGGAATGGTCAGAGAAATTGTCTCTGGAAAGGAGGTGAGAGTTTCAAGGAGGAGGCAGCCCAGAACAGAAACAGTAGATAATTTAATTAAGGTGAGAGTTCAAAGGAACTCAAGGGATTGGGAAATGGCAGAATCTCTGATGAGTTTTGCCAGAGAAATGTGAGAACCTGAGCTATAAGGAAAGTAGCTAGAGACTGAGGAGAAATCGGGATGAAAGAAATGTAGCCAGAGATTGAAGACCATTCTTTCATGGAGCTTGGCTGTGAAAGAGGAGAGGGGAAGAGGAACAGGGACGCCAGGTATGAAGTAGGTACAGAGTTGAGAAAAAGTGCTTTATTTATTTTTTATAGTAGTGAGATTAAATCTGTTTTATAGGAGAAAGACGGTGATGTTGAAATAGAGCTTTAGTGAAACAATTTATGAAACAAAATATGGCAAGACATAGTAAGGGATCTGCTTTAGAACCAAGAAGAATTAACCTTTAGTGGAGGAGCAAGCTCTTGAGATGGAAAGAAAAGAGAAATGAGTCATAGACTGGTGACAGAGCTGTTCACTGCAATTCTCCTCTGTGAAATAGGACATATAGTCACTGCTAAGAGGCCAGAGGAGGTAAAAAGTAGCAACTTGATCTC
The DNA here is from genome assembly GCF_041296235.1 of Equus asinus. Classification (NCBI taxonomy): domain Eukaryota; kingdom Metazoa; phylum Chordata; class Mammalia; order Perissodactyla; family Equidae; genus Equus; species Equus asinus. The sequence goes on from NC_091798.1 coordinate 79,758,367, forward strand.
GGTGACTTTACTGATCTATATCTGATGGTGCAAAACCATACTGGTTTTATACATCAAAGGTTCATGGTTATGAGGACTTGATCCACACATAAAATCAAATATTCAAGGTTGTGACATTTCTGCAGATATGTGTCCATGGCCTGGTCTAGTCTCTCTTGGACCAGAAATAGGGATGCAAGAGCAGTGGAGGTTTGAAGGTCAAGAATGTGAAAGTAGCTGGGACAGAAGGTGAGGTCCCCTCTGAGTGTGAACATCAGACCATCGTAGTGATGATTCTTCTTTGACGTAGGCCTTGATGCCACCTTCTTTTTGCTATTGGAGTGCATTTAGGAATCACAACAATTCTAGGCACTATCTGATAATGCTTGACTGTACCCCATATTTGAGCTTTTATGTGTTTTCAAATAACCATTTAAGTTTGAGAGGAACGAGGACTTTTGGGGGAGAGGTGGTGTATGGAATTTTCTATCATTAAAATCAACAGCCACACTATCTCTATAGTCCTCACTGGGAAATAACAATTAAAACATTTGAAAATATATATTTATCCAACTTATTTATCATATGCTTGATAGGTACATTTGGTTTAAATCAATAGATTATGGCTGTGGATGATTCTTTACTTCATATATCTGTGAATATATAATAATTTCCTACTTTTGGTGGTGCTAAAACTTTCTTTAGTGTAACATAATCTCAGTTTTTGTTATTTTGCCTTTTTTTTCTTGCCTTTCCCTGTTATCCTGCTGAGTTAACAGCATTCCGGACACAAAATAAGCACTGAATAAATACCCACGGACTGACTGACCCAGTTCCAAAGCAGGATGCTCCAGTCACAGGGTCAAACCAGGAAAATGACGTTGCCAGTTTAAACCTGTCTTCCTCGTTGCCCTAAGCCACCCGTTCTCGGCTAAGCCATGTGTGTGAGCAACCTGCCTCACGGCCTTGCTCACAGGCTTCAGGAGCGTAGGAGAGAGAATTTACTAAAGTAGGGAGATCTCTGGCTGGGATTTTCTTTGTCTCCAGCTGCTAATCTTAATTACACTGTCAACCTAAAAATATCACAGGTACACACCTTTTTGTTTGTTTTCTACGGTAGCTTCATTGTTAGAAGCAAAAACTCTTGGGGCGAGGCCGCTGGGTTCAAGTTACAACCATAGGATGAGAAATTGTTCAAGGCAATATATTTTTCAACACCTATTTTTTAAAAGTCCATTAAAAAGAATGTCTTGCGTGTTTCCATCATAAATAGTAAGCCAAGGGCTTTCTCTTTCTATGTATTTCTGGCAAAGCCATGCTACGTATTACTCTGCCATGTTGTATTTTTAGAACACTATTTGATGTACAATGTTATTGATTTTCCCTAGAAAGTTTTTATTATACTGTTTAAAATGTAGTTTTAAAAACTTTGCCTGTTGTTTCACATGCAGATTTTTTTTTTTTTTTATAAAGATTGGCACCTGAGCTAACATCTGTTGCCAATCTTTTTTTTTTCCTTCTTCTCCACAAAGCTCCCCAGTACATAGCTGTATGTTTTAGTCGCATGTCCTTCTGGTTGTGCTACGTGGGACACCGCCTCAGCGGGGCCTGACGAGTGGTGCCATGTCCGCGCCCAGGATCCAAACCGGCAAAACCCTGGGCCCACGAAGCAGAGCATGCGAATTTGACCACTCGGCCACAGGGCCAGCCCCCGGTGCAAACTTTTTTTTGAATCATGTATGACTTTTAAAAAACAGTGTCTGGAAGGCTAAAATTTTCCATAGGAATGTGTCTAGAATACAGCGGTATACAAGACAGACTAGATTATTGTCCTCACAGAGTTTATCTTCCACTGGGGAAGAGATTTTTAAAAAACAAGTAAAATGATCAATGTGTAATTTTAGGTGGGGATAAGCATTATGAAGAAGAATAAAACAGAGGGAAAGGATAGAGTGATGGGGCACAATTGGCAGTGGGAGTTGCTGTTTTAAACAAGGTGATCAGAGAAGATCTTCAGGAAGAGAGGATTTTATGCAGAGATCAGGGTGAAGTGAGGACTGAGATATGAGAATGACTGGCGAAGCTGACTCAAGCAGAGAGAAAACAAGTGCACAGCCCTTGAGAGGGGAATGAGCTGGGTACGGTGTGTTTAAAGAATATCAAGAAAGGCCAGTGTGCTGGGCGCTAAGTGAATGTGGTGAAGGGTGGTCACAGACAAATGAGGATAATGTTGGGCCCTTTACGTAATAATGAGAATTCTGGATTTTAGTGTACATGTGAAGGTGGGGAGTTGTATTAGTGAGCTTGAGCTGCCATGACAAAATACTTCAGACTGAGTGGCTTAAACCACAGAAATTTACTTTCTCACTGTTCTGGAGGCTAGGGTTGATTTTGAGTTAATGTTTGTGAGAGGTGTAAGATGCGGTCCAATTTTCACCCTTCTGCACGTGATTATCCAGTTTTCCCTCCATTTATTGAAGAGACAGTCTTTTCTCCATTGAGTTTTATTCGTTCCCTTATCAAATATTAGTTGAGTGTATATGTGGGGACTTAAATCTGGGCTTTTGATTTTGTTGCATTGGTCTGTGTGTCTATTTTTATGCCAGTACTACACTGTTTTGACTACTGTAACTTTGTACTATAGTTTGAAATCAGAAAGTATGATGCCTCTAGCTGTGTTCTTCTTTCTCAGGATTGCTTTGGCCATTCAAAGTCTTTTCTGGTTCCATACGAATTTTAGGATTTTTTTTCTATTTCTGTGAAAAATGCCATTGGAATTTTGAAAGGCATTGCATTGAATCTATAGATGGCTTTGGGTAGGATGGGCATTTTAACAGTATTAATTCTTTCAATCCTGGAACACGGGATGTCTTTCCATTTGTTTGTGTCTTCTTCGATTTCTTTCATCAAAGTCTTATAGTTTTCAGTGTACAGATCTTTCAACTTCTTGGTCTAACTTATTCCTAATTATTTTATTGTTTTTCATGCTATTGTAAATTGTTTTCTTTATTTCTTTTTCAGATATTTTGTTGTTAGTGGTATCTCTTCTTATAAAGACGCTAATCACGTTGGATCAGTGTCCCATCCTTACGACTTCATTTAATCTAAATTACTCCTTAGAGGCCCCATCTCCAAATATAGCCATACTGGGAGTTAAGGATTCAACATATGAATTTGGGGAAGATACAAACAGCCCATAATAGGAATAATATGATCTGACTTAAATGTTTAGAATGTCACTTTGACTGCTGTGTACTGAATAGACCATATGGAAGAAAGAGTAAAACAGAGAAACTAGTTATAAGTCTAAGGCAATGGGTTAGGTGAGAGATGAGGAAGCCTCTGAATAGCATGACAGTAGTGGAAATTGGGATAATCTGTGGATTCAGATCACATTTTGAAAGCAAAGCTATACAGATTTGTTAAATGTGGGTGGATAAAAGAATGAGAGGAAGTAAGAAAGAAACAACCATGGTTTTGGGTCTAAGCAACAGAGAGTGTGATGGCATCATAAACTAAGATAGAGAGGAATAGATGAGGAAAGGAGTCTGATGGGAAAAACAAGAATTATATTTTGGACATGTCAAGATTGACATAGCTATTAGTCATTTGGTGATTTAGAATAAGCAGTGAGATGAATATTCAACTTGTGGTATGTTTATTCACAACCACCTTTTATCAAAGCATCTATTTTAGGAAAGTTACTTATTACTTAGTTAAATCACTTGAAATTAACTCTAGTTGAATTAAGCAGTACGATAGCACATTGAGTAGCTCACAGGATCATTGGGAGAACTGAAGAATCAGAATTCAGCCTCAGTAATCAAGGAAATCTCCCCCAAACACCCCAAATCAGAACTGGCACTGAGAAGAAAAGCACTAAAAATATTTCAGGATGATATTGTCCCCATCTGTGCTTGAAATATCTACATTTCAGTTTCCATACTGTCTGGAGACCAGCCAGCCTCCTGGTGGTCTGTTGATTATATTGGACTCCTTCCATAATGGAGGGTGCGATTATTTTGAAATAGATGATTAGATGATTATTCTGTATTTGTATTTGCTTTTCCTGCCCTCCACGTTTCTGCCAGAACTACCATTCATAGATTTACTAAATGTATTCTGCGTCATGAAGTACCATACAACATAACTTCTAATCAAGAAATTCATTTTATGGTGAAGGAAATAAGAAAATGGACTAATGTTTATGGGATTACTGGCTTAACCATGCATTCCCATTTCCCAGCAGCAGTTGACCTTACAGAATTTTGGAATGGCACACCAAATGTTCAGTTCTGGTGCCACCTGGGAGACAACACTGTGCGACGTTAGGGTGCCAGTACATAAGATATGGTATGTGCCATGACCCAGTGATGCTTCCTTAGCCAGAATACGTGAATACGTAAGCAAGGGACAGAGTTAAGAGTGACATCTCTCACAAATTCACCTAAAGGCTCTCTCACAAAAATTTTGCTTCCTACTCCAGTCCCTTTAAGCTCCACTGGCTTAGGGGTCTTAGTAAGCAAGGGAGGGCTGCTTCCAAAGGGTATCAAGCAAAAACTGGTATGATTGAATTGGAAACTGACATTGCTACTTCCCTATTTCCAATTCTGAAACCACAGGGTGAATAGTCAAAAAGAGGATTATTGTATGACTCGAGTGATTAATCCTGGCTATAATGGGGAAATAGTGTTGCTATTACACAATGGAATCAAAAAGGTGTTAATGGAAACTCAGTGATCTTCTGAGGTGCCTCTTAGTACTGCCATTTCCAGTGTTAAAAATTAGGATATCCACTACAATCCAATACAGGGATCAATAAGGGGTCATTTTCCCAAGGATGGAGGTGTAGTAAACCCACGCCTGAGGGCAAAGGGAGCATAAAATTGATAGTAGAGGAGGCAAGTCAACAAGACAAATACAGCACCAAAGGTGAGTTGCAGGAATAAGGACAGTAGCATCTACCCATACTTTCTTTCATGTGTATATATATTTTATCAGGTTTTATTACATTTTCCCTCCATTTCTACTATGATTTATATGGTGTATTTTAGTGGTAGCTAACTTTACATATTAGTACATAGTTAAAGAATATTGAGACAAGACCATGTCACAACTCCAAGAGAACTGAATATCTTCCAGAAAGCCTGGATTTCAATCCGGATTAAAACTTCAGGTCATTCCCTTTAAATGGGGAAGAATAGTTACTTTAAGTTAAGCGGCAGCATTTTTTTTCTGGAACGTTAAGTATGGGGATAAGCTTGTAAGTTGATGTTGGGCTGCCAAAGGTTTTGCTTATAATGGACATTTGTGATTCATTTTGGCTACATAGCAGCCATGCCCCTTTCTATATTTGGAGAATTCTCCACTTAGGAGTCTTGCTGTGGCCAATGAGAACCTATTGCTATAGAGGTCGAGAATGCTAGACACTTAGCAGCTTCCCTTGAAGACAGAACACTCTCATGAAACTTAGGTTCAGAGCTGGACTTTGACCAAAGAGTTAGTGATGCAAGAAACCAAGAACAGGAATCTTTGTGTGTGTGACCTGTGACTGTGGCAATGGCAGCAATTATTTCCTTATGAAAAACAAGGCTCAGACTTAGTTTGGAGCTTTTCCTTTGGCTTCTTAGCCTGAATTTGGGCTCTCTAGCTATCCCAGTGTGTCTATAAACTCTCCAACATCCTTTTAATAAACTCCTTTTCTGCTTAATTCTAGCCAGAGTTGTTAAAAATCAAGAATCCCAACTAATGTAGCATCTGTTGAGGTGGTCCCCAACATTGTGCCATTGTAATGAATCCTTTTAAAAATGCCTTTCAGACAATCCTTTTTTTAAAAGTGTGTTTTTAAAATTCAGTCATGAACTTCATATTTTAAAATTAAGCAAAATGCATTTATTAAGTCTGTGCAACTTTAGCTCAGATAAAATTATGTATTCATCAATTAAAATATATTAAAAACCACATATATGTCTTTCATCACTACTTATAGGAGCTACAGGTTGAGTGTCACCAGGCTGAGATAAAGTGCACACTATGCAGTAAAATTTTATTAATTCAAATGAAATGGGAAGAAAGACTATCTATGTTAATGTAAAATAACAATTTTTAAAGATATGAAGTTTTATAATTTCCAAGTACTTATAGCAAGTAACTGCATCTAAAGCATTACTAGAAATGTTAGAAATCTACTAGAAATTACTAGAGATCTGCCAAGCTAGATTAATAGACTACATGATCATGTAATCAAGTTTTGTTTTGTTGGAAGGGACCTGTATTATTCAGGATTTTTTTTCTTTTCAAATAATAGAAACTCAGTTCAAACTGGCTTACATAAAAACAGGAATTTGTTGGCACACAGAATAGAAAAATCCAGGGTTTGCCTGGCTGAAGGCATTGCTAGATGTAGGGGTTTAAAAAAAGTGCCAGGACTGAGTCCCCCTCTCTCCGTTGCTTGGCTATACTTTCCTCTGTATTGGTACCATTCTCAGGCAAGCACTCCCCTATTACTAGCAAGATGGCTGCCAGAAGATTTGGGATTACATCTTATCTTTTCAGCAACCCTGTCAAAAAAAGAACTTCTTTTTCTCAACAGTTTCTAAAAAAGTCTTAGGACTGACTCAGATTTACCCAGAATGACCCATGTGCCATTCTTGGCCAAGAAGATGAGATACTGAATGCCTATATCAGCATCACATTCCCACTGCTGAAACCTGAGGATGACTTCAGCTCTATGAAACCTCAAACTTCACAGAAGTGCAGGAGAGGTGATTCAACAAAAAACACTGGGATGCTATAACCAGAAGATGAGGAGTAGGATGCTGGCCAGGCAGAAATAACAGTCACTTCACTAGAGGGCCTTAAATTCCCAGCACCACCTGGAGCATCCAACTCCTCCATAACACCACTGATTGTTACTGAGCTTTGACTTATACTCTCTTTGTGTTGACATATTTTCTTTTTCACTTGGCAATCTAGTCTGTTGCCACTAAGAATTAACGTTCTTCCTTACATTGAACTCAAATTTGCTTCCTTGGATTTTAAAAACATTGACTCTCTATGCTCTGCTCTCTGTAGCACAGCATCTGCCCCTTCCCACTCAAAAATGATGCTCCTTCAAGTGTTTGAGGTTGGATATCATGCACGTCATGTTTCCCATCCAGTATTCTTATTTCTTCAGCCTTTTCTCAAATGACACATACAACCTTCACTGTCTTGGGCACTTTTCCTCAAGACATTTTCTGGTTTGTCTATGTTTCTTTTACTAGGGTATCATAAAAATATGCTCCTATAAAAGAATTTTTCAGAGGATGAAATAAAACAACAAAGAAACAAGATTGCACTCTGAAATACAGATTATGATCTTGTTAACTCTGACTTATCTTTCTACAAGCAGTCCAATTTGGTTAGAATACCAATCCTTGGATTAGGAAGTAAAGTGGATACAATAGGACACTTTATATTTTGTACTAGAGTGACTACAGTCTGGACTGCCTAGGACAGTCCCAAATTATGCCTTAAGCATAATTATTAATGGTGTCCCCTTTCACTTTGAAAACCTTATTTTGGTCACACTGGTCTTAAACCACGATCTGCTACTGATGTGTCAGGTATCCCACAGATATACAGGTGCACTAGGCTATGAACTACTTGAGAGACTGTTTTATTTGACTTTGTGTTCCTAGAGCTTAGCTCCGTTCCCAGTACACAGTGGATATTTAATAGTTGCTCAGCGAATAAGGGGATGAATAAATCCAATCATATTGTTTTAAACTTAAACACAAAACTTTGCATTTGTCCTTAAAAAGTACACATATAACTGGCTGATGCATGCTTTAAAACAGGTGATGTGTTTAAGAGCTTAAAAAAAATTCTGTATTTTTCAAAATAGCCCTAATATTTCGTACACAATATCATAGACAGTGAACAAGGGCCAAATAAATGAAAAATGACTGCAAGAATTTAACTAGTAGAGTATCCGTGTGCCTAGCCCACAGTATACATGTGCCTAATTTAACATTTATATTAAATAAATATTGATAGAATCAAGACTATCTTCAAGAATATTTAATTATCAAATTTATAGATTAAGATAGCAAAACAGATACTGAAAAAAGTGAGCTCAACAGATTTGATCTTAGAGATCTATGAACTTAGTTTAATACGGACAGTGCAGAAGTGTAGAATCAGTCAAATGCTGGTTAAATAAAATGCTTAGAAAAAGTAGCAATCTAGACTCACAAAGATGATAGAGATGACAGTTCCATTCATTCTTTTTGCATAGGAGAAAACTTGGATCAGAAAGAATAGACTTCTTGTCCAAGGCCACATGGTTAGTCACCTGCAGAAACAGATAAAGAATGCAGGTCTTCAGCTGGGAAGTACAGGGCTGTTTATTTGTGTTTAATGGGATTTTATGGGTTAATGGAGTTAATCAGAAAAATATTTTTGGTATTTTGTTTTTAAAGAAGAAAGGTTGATCACCTGGTTGATATTGCAATGACCTTATTTTCCTGAATAGCTATACGAGTGTTCTAAATGCAAAGGGACCACGTTCTAAACATGAGGTTTCCCTAAGTAGCTGTAGAGGGAACGCAGATTGAGTGAGCTAAATTGGGGTGGCCAGATAATTGATCACCCAAACTGAAACTTTTTGTGAGAGCCAGAGAGGGTGCTATTAATAATTATGCTGGAACAACAGGTGTAAATGAGGACTATCTCAGGCAAACCAGAACGTATTGTCACGCTAGACAAATGTGTACTTGTTTTGTAGTTAATTGTTTTCCATTAGGGAGCTGTGGGCAAGAATTCTGATAATGAAAGTTAGGGGGAGGGCCTTTGTTGTATTAAATATGTACCTTAAATAATAAACAAGTTTCAGGATTCGGATTTAGTCCAAGCCTATTACACATCTAGAATGTACACATCCGGAAATTATACGTCTACTATATCATTTTGGGAGCATTAGGCTTAGTAACTACAACATGAATCAGGTCTCAAATAGGTTGGGAAAAGTACAGATTGTTTTGAGACACCTCAACCCCTCTCCAATCCCATTACTAACCATGAAAGCAATGCAGATGTTTTTGTTTTCTTCTTGACTTGGGTCACATTCCATTGCAGGATGCTGTAAGAGTTTTAACCAAGCATAGAATAGTAATGAGCAATTTGGGAGACCCAGTCCTAAAACCTTGCCTTTGGTCACACGCAACTAGCACTTAGAATCTAAGAACATGGAACCATTTGATTTGCAAGGTTAATCGTATACCTGTTTACTTTGGCATATTTTCTAAGAGGTTAAGCTGGAAAAGTAAAGAGTAGGTTATGGTCCACTTGTCCAAGAAAAAAAATATAAGCCCACGAGTCTTCTAGTATTTTTCCTATCACATTGAAATATAAAAGCTTGGCCACCATGTTTCTCTTCTGTAAACAGCTGACACCTCTTGACTTTTGCTTGCAGCCGGTAGTTTCTAGCTTGGCTCCACATTAGAATTATGTAGAGGGCTTTTTAGAAATCCTGATACATAGGCCACACCTCAGATCAATCAAATTATCATCTTTGTTGGTGGAACTCAGGCATCAGTATTTTTAAAACACTATAGATAATTCTAACGTGCAGGTGAGGTTAAGAACCACTGCTGTAGACTCAACTCCATCCTCAGCTCTGCAATCCTTTAAGGGCTGGTTGAGGAGTTCTAGTCCAGTGCTCCGACAAGTCTGGAGGAGTCAAAATCAAGTTACAAAGCTAGCATGACTTACTAGTTCCAGTAACTGATCTAGAGTTGCAAGCCAAAGTAAGAAAAATAAGGAAAATTAGCTTTGGACTTAGGTAGGCTTTATTTTTAAACCTGGATCAGGTACTTAAATTAGCTGTATGGCCTTGGACATGTTACTTATTCTCTCTGAGCCTCAGCTTCCTCATCTGTAAAATGGACCAACAGCACTTGTTGCTGAGCTGCTACTATTCCTTTCCTTGTTAATGAAATCAATCCTCCTCTCCCATTTCCCCTAGCTTCGGAAGCTTCCATTCCTAGAAATATGTAAAGTCTTATCTTGATAACCTTATATTCTAGGACTTGGCTTCTGCCTTTTTGGAGTGAATGTCTTCTCAATGACTATAATCTCTCCTTGATACCAGCCCAATGTTGGGGTTCTGCAACCTGCTGGCAGGTTGTCCCGATCTTATTTTCCCGTGCACATATACATGTATGTCCTGCCCCTTCTAGATTTCTTATTTCTGGGCTCCTGCCACCTGACCATTGGCATGTTCCAAAACTCCTTTGTGGACATCACTGACGCCTGTTTCCTCTAAGTACACATATTGGGCACCAAGTTCCATTGGCCTGACTAGACTTCCTCGTGGTACTTCTAAATGGGCTAGCACCCCAAATCCTGCCTCAACTCTAGGGAATGTACTGAGTTTATTCACTAAGTCAACATTCGTGGAGCATTTACTAAATCTAAACACTTTGGCTCTGCACTCACAGACAATTTACAGAATAGTGGGGGGAGATGGACAAGAAAAGGTGTGATGAGCACAGTGACAGGAACAGTGCCAGGCCTTCATTGTCCCTATATTCTCTTTCCTCATCAAAGCTTGACGCTTCTATATTTGTTTATGTCACAAAATAGAATCATTGTTTACAAAAATATTTTAATATTTTTGGAGGAGGAATGGCAAAGAAAATGGTTACTAGTTATATTAAGTTATGTCGGATACTCATGTTTTGCTCGACATGATTGGACGGATTTGGATTATTAATTTGGTTTCGGTAATTTTTCAAAGTTCATTTCCTACTCCTTGGCATAGTGCAAGCATGCCCTCAATTCTATCTTGGGATCATCTTTGTGAATCTAAAGTGAGCTCCATGCTTTTTCTTAGGAATAATTTAGTATGCTGTGTGGATGAGGTATCCTCTGGCTCTCTCAAAACAAACTAATCTGGCTCCATCTGTCAATTTCTATAAAGACCTTACAGGTATGTGAGCAAACAAGTCTCAAAGAGAAATTTGGTGGCCTTTCCAGCAATCTACGTTGTGGAGCAATCAGTGAAGATGATATCTGAGCTGCCCTTCTACTACCTTCCCTTGACTCTGCTTATCAGTCCTGACTCCGCCCTGTGCCTTTCTAATGATCTTTCTTTGTGTTTTCTGCGGCAGCCAGCAACTTTTTATTATCTATCTGAAGAATGAAAATGACTGATTCTACCAGAGGCAATTGAGAAGTTATATATGGCTCATAGGGGTGATGGTGATGATGATGATGATGATTGCTTGTTGTTATTTTAGCATTTTATAGAATTCAGAAGTTATCTGCTGCCTTCTGGCTACTCTACTCATGACCAGTGAACCCTGGAGTTACCCAGTTTGCTTTGGGGTGATCAGGGCTGGCTTAGCAAAAATTGTAAAGGAGAAGAAAGGTTAGATTTAGTAAATCTGTCTCCACTATGGTGTATCTAGTCTCTTTGTGCTGGTTTCCTAGGGTGCCCTCTACTGGGCTCCAGTCAGGTCTTCTGATTCTGGGCAATAGTCCCTGAAACCCATGCCTCTCAACTCTCATTAAAAACCTACCACTTTATGTCATATGTCCTCAGAATCTTAGTGTATGTTTTCCAAGCTGACAATCAATCCAGGTAAACTAATCCATGCCAATGAGTTAATATGTTTTATTGTATAAATGGGAAAAAAACCCCAATGTCCCTCCTAGACCACTTAAGTGTACATTTTCACAGTGACTTTATGGAAGACAAACCTCTGCATAGTGTCTAATTCACTGGTGACTAATGGTGGGAATGGGGGCCAGGCATATGAGGAAGGCTATGTTCTGAGAAACCAAAGAGGAAAGTATTTTCCAATAGGAAGGATCTTATGGCTCCCCTCAAATTAAACTGTGTGGGCAGCTGTCTACTCTAGCTAGCTATGTGGTCAACACCCACAGAGGTAATTTTCACTCTGCCAGCAGGAAAAGAATGAACAAAAATGTTTACTCTTACCTTTTTATGAAGAATGCCTGAACTCTTTGGAGGGTATTGTCTAAATCCTAATAAGAAGTAAGTATATGGCATTGTTTGGGGGATTAGTTTGTCCATAAAGATGTGAATAGGGTACACATTTATGGGCATGACCTCTGTTGCCCCCTGTATTTTCTTGTCTACTGAAATCAGTTGGGCAATCTCTGTCTGTAAGCACATTTCCCAAGAACTGGTTAGAGCCAGTCTTCACAAGAGGAACCTATTATGAAACCAGCTCCAGAGGATATGCACTTTGTTGAAGATCTACTGAAAGATATACTTACTTGAAAATGAAATTGCTTGCTTTTGGTTCCCACCTAGCCCCTTGAAAACCAGAGGGACTTGGGGCTGAGTTATAATTAGACAGAGAGGGGAGATGACAGCTGAGTCTGATCTCCATTTTTTTGGTAAGCTTTCTTGCTGTTTAAGCTGGCATTTTCATAGCTGTTGAGTGCACGTGTTTCAAGAAGATCAGCTAAATTAATGATATATTATCAAGTTAATAATGTGCCCAAGATTGGGAACTTGGAGGACATAGCACAAAATTTTAAAGGTTCACCTTTTTTCTTAAAATTTATTGGGAATTTTTTGTCTTTCTCTTTAACATATCCATGTTGGATTTAAGAAAAAAATAACATTTTAGGTTGCTTTTCAGTTAAGTTATTAAATCTTCAGTCAAATAAATGTTCCAGTAAAAAAACTACCTTTATCTTGTGGCTCCTGATCTGTAATTGTATATCCCCAGGGATATATGTATTCAAATTTGAGAGGCACAAGCTCTGAGGAATAGTGACGGAGAGGATCTAGTCAGAGAATGAGAGTGTGTATTAATGATCGATCAGGCACCAGCCCGGTGGTGAAGTGGTTAAGTTTGTATGTTCTGCTTCGGCAGCCCGGGGTTCACCAGTTCGGATCCCAGGTGTGGACCTATGCACTGCTTGTCAAGCCATGCTGTGCCAGGCATCCCACGTATAAAGTAGAAGATGGGCATGGATGTTAGCTCAGGCCCAGTCTTCCTCAGCAAAAAAAAAGGATTGGCAGCAGATGTTAGCTCAGGGCTAATCTTCCTCAAAAAAAAAAATAATAATAATTGATCGGTAGGTAAGGAGGATTAGCCTGAGTTTCCTTGTGAATAACTTTCACAGAGGACAGTGGCATTTGATGATAAGGTCTAGTGCACAGCTGTAATGAAGCAGGGATTTGAGGAGTATCTAGACAGCATTGGAGTGGAAGAGAAAATAGACTCAAAATACAGAGTCATCAAGATGGATGTGGAAGAGGCAAAAATGTGATTGAACTAATGTAGATTTCTTAGGTTCCTTATACAGCTATAGTAATTATGAATGCACAAAATAGATGGGATGGCAAATAAATAAAGAGGAAAATTCTACATGTTAATTTTTGCATAATAGCATCTTCTTTCTCCTTTCTGAAAGTTTAAAGTGCATATCCTTTTAATCTTGAGAGTAGTATATATTTTTATCACTAGTGTTTTATATTTATTATCTGGAAAATATTTATTCCAGAAGATAATTTGTCTATAGGTTATTTGAAACTCAGAGCATGTTTTTCAATAGAAAGAGTCTTATTAGCAGTGAGTTTTTCATGCCTGTCCCAAAAGTGTATTTAATACAGAAAGTATCTGGAATAGGTAAGGGGAAGGGCCAAGTATCTACATTGTTTTTGTAAACACACTTTGATGCAAGTGATCTGAACAATACCGTGAGACACACTATTACAAAGGTTGAAGTCTCTTGTGATGAGGGCAGGAGACTGAGGACACTGGCTGAGGGCCTGGGCAGGGTTGCAAGGAGGTGTAGAAATATAGGAAGTTGGCTGTCCAGCCCACAGTTGCCCTCTCTGCTACCTGGTACCTTTCTACATATCCAACTAGAGTAGTTACTTTGGCAATTAGGCCGAAACTGATGGAACCATGTGTGGACACCCGACCTAAACCAGGCCAACCAGATATTTTAACTTGAGAGTCTGCAACTGGGGACAGACGCACCAGCTAACCCCTGCTGGTTATTTAGAATTAAGAGATTTCTAGGGGCCACAGGCAGCCAGTCCTGTCAAGAAAGTGGACAAGCAGAGGACCAGCATACATAGAAAAAAACCGAAAAACACAGAGAGAGAATTGATGAGGAACCATGCATTGCGAGTGGGGAGGAAGAGGGAGAGAAAGTCAAAAAGTGGGGGAGAAATAGGGAAAGAACATCAGAGGGAGAGACTTTTCCTTGGAGCCTGTCAATTTGTTGCTGTAGACGCCAGACCCTCTGACTGTGTTTTCTATAAGATATGAGGATCTTCTTTCCTTTCCTCACCTCTGTTCCTCTCCAAGTCTTAATCACTTATGCCCTAAATAGAGATGAATGGCCCTGATGGAGAGGAAAGGAGCAGAGGGACATTCTTAGGACCACTTTGGCCCAGATAAGAAAGTGACTGCTTATACTATAATATGATATATGGAGTATATTTAAAATTGCCCATTTGTTAAGCACACTGAATTCTAAGAAGCAGCTTCAGGCTAGCTTGACAGCATTTATATGTAACGAATAATATGCTGATTACTGTCTTCGAAATTTAACCTATGTAACGTTTTACTTGATGAAACTCTTCTCTGGTTCAATCAGCTGCAGTTGCACTAACTGGCCTTTAGAAATTAGATGCTCTCACTGAACTGAGAGACAAAGAAATGAGGAATAAAGGTCCAGATTTGTCATTAACTTGAAATATAATAGGCCATACATAGGAGTTATGACTTGATATCATAAAAATCCTCACTATGCTGCGAGGGCTGAGCTAAAACTGCTCCAGTTTGGCTCGGGTTATTTTTATGAAGCCTGGGCTGAGTCGTTGTAAACTCACCTGATCAAGGCAGACAACATGTTTGCCTTAAAAGGACCTTTGGCAGGTTTCCCTCCCTGCTTTTGTATGAGAACGGGAGAAAAGTAGCTTAATGTGAACCGACAGAGAAGACAACTTTGATTCTACTCAGCTCTGCTGCTCCCGACCGGCCAGAGAAGGCTGAATAAGTCACAATTTCTCTGGGTCTAAGTTTCCTCACTCATAAAATGTGAAATCCTTTCTTAAAACAAAGCCACAAAAATTTAAAAAAAGACTTTTAAGTAGACATGGTCTAAGTGCTCTAAAAAAGAAACCACTGGAAGTACTGGGTTCAAATATAATAGATATCCTTTAAAATGCATAGCTGATTTCATAAGAAAAGAAGAGAAATTTCCAGGGTTCAAAAAGAACTTGGGAATCCCCCCTACTGTTTTCTATCTCCCATGCGTGCCCTGATCAGGTCACACCATCTTTCGCTCTGGACCTCCGCAAAGACTGGCTTTTGTCCACCAACTCCTGCCTCCTCCAAGCCCATGTTCTTAGCTGCAGCCAGGGTGGGCTAAAATTTTAAAATACAAACAAAATCAGTTAACTCCCCTGCTTAAATTCCTGCTCTGATCTGCCATTGCTATTTGATAAAGACCCAAATCTTATCACAGTCCCTGCCCGCCTCACTAGCGTAGTAGCCAGATTCCAGCTGCACTGGTTTTCTCCAGGTCTGCAGCAGAGCGATTCCTCTGCTTGGAACACACCCCACTCTGCTCCCTCCTGCCCCAGCTTTCTCTTAGTTCATTCCGACTCACCACTCAGAGAGCTCTGCTCACCCACACGGCATTTAGAGCTTCTCCCTGACGCCCCCAAACCAAGACAGTCTCCCTTGATTACATTTTATCAGTTTTTTGTACTTCTTCCTAGCATTTGTTACAATTCCAACTAAATAAATAATGAAGGATTTAGTTATTTCGCATATGTCTCTCCTGCCAAAATTTAAGGTCTATGAAGGGAGAGACTGTATCTGTCTTGTTCTCTATAAAATTCCCTGTGTACCAAGTATGGTCTCTTTCATAGGTGATTAAAAATATGTTGAGTGAATGAGCTATATGTACATGAGGCTAGAATTGATATTAATTTATCTCTACCTCACCCCTTATATTCCGCCCACTACTCTAAGGTAACAAGCTCTTTGAAGAAACATTTTAAGAGTAGCATTAGCCTGTTACAAGTTTTCTTTTAGCCTTTTTTAGAATGCATATATAAATAGTCTTATTCCATACTCCCTGACAAACTTTTATCATTCTTCTGCAATTTGAAAGAAATATCCAGGGCAATATGCTTCATATACTTCTAATTGTTGCAAGAGACCTATTACTTCAAGCTCTTATTTAAAATTATTATGAGTGAATATCAGTTGAAATATATAAGCAAATTTAATTATTTAGATTTTTCTCTGGCCAGTGGTTGTGGTTGATAGAATTGATTTTACCGTATACCTGAAGCAAATGTTTGGTTGTAATTGAAATACTTAATTTTTGCATTATAAGCAAATCTGGTGTATGTGTGTGTATGAGAGAAAGACCAGCTCCCCCAATCCAGCATAGCCTAATTTACCAAGGATTTCCCTTGCCTATAGCCCCCTTATTTTATCAATTCAGATGTTAAAATTTCAGATCTTTAAAGTTGGAAACAATGGAAGAAACAATTGTATAGAAACAGAAAAAAATTTCTGAATGTGTGTAAAGGTAGCTTTGGAACGAAATAAGCCAATCTTATGTTAAAAATTCTAGGGGCTGGCCCGGTGGCGCAGCAGTTAAGTTCCCACGTTTCACTTCTTGGCGGCCCGGGGTTCACTGGCTCGGATCCCGGGTGCAGACATGGCACTGCTTGGCAAAAGCCATGCTGCGGTAGGCGTCCCACATATAAAGTAGAGGAAGATGGGCATGGATGTTAGCTCAGGGCCAGTCTTCCTTAGCAAAAAGAGGAGGATTGGCAGTAGTTAGCTCAGGGCTAATCTTCATCCAAAAAAAAAAAAAATTCTAATTAAGGCAAAAGATAGTCTTTACCATACAAATAACTCATTTTCTCAATGTGATAGGTTTACCTTTTCTTTGTGAAAGTGAGAATCAAGTAAACTCTGTCATGTAAAGTATGCTATGTAATGTTCTTGAGATTGTTTGCAAGTTCGGCCTTCATGGGGGACTATTTGTTTCACACTAAATTATTTGCCCACAAATTAGCACTGGCAACTAGATGAGTGCAGAATTTTTTAATGTTATGATAATAATCTTAAGTGTATAAAACAGTCAACAAAGGGCCAGGCCCTATGCTAAAAGCTTTATATTGATTATCTCGTCCTACTCTCAGACTGTTCACAACGCAGTACATCATTTTATTATACCTTCATCATTCATTTCCTGAAGCTCATTTCCCAACGTCACACATTTAGTATGTTAGCGTCAGCAAGCAAACTCAAGGTTCTCTGATTCCAAAGTCCTGTTTTTAACTACTATGGTCTAGTGCTCATATATAATATCCCTCTATTGCCTAGCATTCATGGACATAGGATTTATAGCCATGATACTTTTAGATTAACTCAATTTCATACTTGTTAGGATTACACTGTTTGTTCCAGAACTGGGAGAAGGACCTAGGTGTTCTGATTCCATCCCAGTGTTTTTCCCATTATACTGTGCTACTTCCAATTATAGAGCTTATTCACATACATTTTACTTATGACATAAACTAAAGCAATATTACTGGGTTCTATATTTAAAGAGGGTATACATAGAAGAAATTTCAAAAAATAATTTCTGAGTTAAAGTTCGATGTCTTTTTCTTATATATTTAATTGTCAGTAACATGGTTAACATGAGGTCAATTTTAAAAATGCTTCTTTCTAAAACCCTGACCATGATCTTGGAAAAAGACAAGTTCTGGGACTAGGACCTCAACCTCAGAACTTTAGACCAACCAAGAGATCAAGCACTCTCTTCATTTTCTTTTTCCCTAACTTTCTCATACCAGGGAAAGAACTAGGGAGAAGAGAATCACAGAGAAATTCTACCCTAGTTCATTATGCCTGACTTTTCTGCTCATTATTGCACATGGTAGAAGTAAGCAGAAAAATGAATCATTATGTAGCATCAAGAGAATGAATTCCTGGGCTGGCCCCGTGGCTGAGTGGCTAAGTTCACATGTTCACTTTGGCAGCCCAGGGTTTCACCGGTTCAGATTCTGGGCGTGGACATGGCGCCGCTCATCATGCTGAGGCGGTGTCCCACATAGCACAACCAGAAGGACCTACAACTATGTACTGGGGGCTTTGGAAAGAAGAAGGGGAAGGGGAAGGAGAAGATTGGCAACAGATGTTAGCTCAGGTGCCAATCTTTAAAAAAGAAGGGAATGAATTCTTATTTCATATTTTATTTTTTAATCTGAAAATCAACTTTCTTTCTTACAATTTAAAAAAAGATAAATATCTCCCTTCCTGGCATTTCCAAAGATCCACAGATCAGGTGTTAACTTGAGATTTACACGTCATGACCTCCTTTAGCAAATCTCATATGACCTGCAGATTTTAAAAAATTGCCATAGGTACCGTTTCTTGTTAGAAATCCTAGTTATACTAAACAAAACAAAAACAACAAAAAGCCCTTTAACAACCAACAAACAAAGCTTAGTGGAGAAATGAGTAAGTATAATATGTGAAGGACTTTTATTAGAGTTTGATCATTTTTAAAAGCATAAGGAATTTTTCCTCAGGCTATTTTATTTCATGAAGAACAATCCAGAACTTTTCATTGTTCCACAGAGACCTAATTTCCAGTTCCTTAATAGTCTCTTCTGGTTCTGCTCTGAATCTCTCTAGGTTCTCCAGGGGGGTCTATATTATGGATTATTGTGCTAGTCTGCTCAGTGCTGAGAATTGTAAGATCTATTAACCTTCATTCACTCATTCATTCAACAACTACAGGTCAGGCCTATGGTAGGCACTAGTGATAGAGAGATACAAAGCAGTGTCTCCCTCTAGTAGAGACTGGATGACTCTTCACAAGTCATTTACTCTTCCTCCTAGGTGCACAGCTAGACTACTTTTCCCAGCCCCCCTAATTGGGTGTGGCCATGTTCCTGAGACGAATGGCTTGTGGGCACAAGTTGTGTGAGACACTGGCAGGCCTGACCCATAACATTTCCTTCCTCTTTTTCACAGTAAACATGTATTGAAACTGGCTGAACCACGAGATAGAACTTGAGACCCCAACACATGCTTGGAGTAGAGCCACCTGACAATTAGGAACACCTGTTTTGGACTTCTTATGGGCAAAAGTAAACTTCTATTGTATTAACTACTCCCCACACATGTAGGAGTTTATTTCCTACAATCTCTAGCAGGGGCCTAATTAGTACACTGCACTCAAAATCAATTGGGAAAATAGATTTAGAAATCACTATAGACTACAGTGCTTTGATAATGTTAAGACATGCTCTGATCCAAGTACAGAGGATGGCCTGGGGAGTCAGTGTTAGAGGAGGTGACATCTGAACTGAATTTGGTAGTTCAGTGTCAGGCAAGCTAAACAGGGGAAGAGTGTTCAAGATAGACTTGCATGTACAAAGACTGCCAGGCAAGAAAGAGTAATTTCAAAGGATCAAAAGACGTTTGGGAAGGGTTAAATGCTGACTTACTTTAAAGAGCATGGCAAGACATGAGCCTAGAGAGGTAAAGAGGAGCTAGCTAATGAAGGAGGAATCGGGGGTCATCTGCCCACCACAAGACATGCCAATAGTCAAGAGGCAAGGTGGTAGGAGGGAAAGGGTTTTATTACAGCTTGCTAGCAAGAGGCAAGATGGCTGACTACTGTCCAAAAGAACCACCTTACAGAACAAAGACTCCATGCCTGTTATATGGGGGCTGGTCTTCAGGTGGGGCAGACATCTGGTCTTAGTTCCTGATAATCTTTTGTTTTACTGGATATGCATCAGAGACTGGAGCAATGTCCAGATCTTTCAGTTGTCATTGATGATGGCTATCAGAATAGACTCTCTGCCTGGGGGTCATAACATTCCTTTGAACTTTGTTCAAAAGAACAAATTTGGGGCTGGCCCGGTGGCACTGAGGTTTAGTTTGTACATTCTGCTTCAGCGGCCTGGGTTTCGCTGGTCTGGATCCCGGCTGTGGACATGGCACCACTTGGCATGCCATGCTGTGGTAGGCGTCCCATGTATAAAGTAGAGAAAGATGGCATGGATATTAGCTCAGGGCTAATCTTCCTAAAAAAAAAACAGAACAAAAAGAACAAAGTTATCAACTTGGAGGGGCCATAAAATCTACAGAGCATGTATATCTCCTGGAAGATGCATATCCTGGTGGGTTACTTAATCAGAGGTCATCCAAAGTTACAATATAGTTTCTCTTCTACAATATGGCTTCCCTTATGGCAACCTTGTGCTGAGCCAGTAGACATAGATAGTAGACATAGACATAGACATCTGACAGGCAAAACAGATGGGAAGAGAGCATCCTGGGAAGAAAAAACCAGAATGTATGTAGCCCAGAGTTATTAAATACCATAGTGACCCCTCAAATTAAACACAAATTAACAGAGATGGAGTGAGGTAGGAGTGGAAATAAGACAGGTAGGAAGAGGAGCCTGGAGTGGAAGGTAAGATTCTTATTCTCCTTATGTTGATTCTGAAGACAAGAAAGGGCTATTAAGAAGCTTTAAGCATGGAAGTAATGGGACACATTTTCACTTCACAAATATTCTTCTGGCAGGAAATCATGTGGAAAACAGATTAGGGTTTATGTAGTATTTTAACAAAGCAGTGTTTTGGGGTTTTTCCTACCGAAACGGTTATTGTGATGAGTTTTCCCATTGAATTCTACCTTATTTGATAAGAGAGGACAGTTTCAATGGTTATGGATCCTCATTCAGGATGTACTGGATTAGGAAAGACTGGAAGTGTGGGGACAAGTTAGGAGGCTATTAGTATTGTCCAGAACATTGAGGGTGAGAGTCTGAGCTAGGGTTGAGCAGAGGAAAGGGAGAAGAGGGGAAGAATTCAAGAAACAGTCAAACCACTTAAAGAGAGGCCTTAGGTGGAAGCACATGTCAGAGATGACTTAAGTTCTTTGTCTTGAATGAATAGGGACAGGGTAATGCTATTCACTCCAGAAAGGCCTAAGACATAGGAAGAAGAAAAATTGGGGGAAGGGGGAGAAAAGTTTGGTTTTTGAAACAATGATTCTGCGGTGACTAAGGCAGATCCAAGTAGAACTGTTGAGTTTTCATCTGGAAAGAAATACAGGCTCAGGCTCGCAAAGATCAGAAAAGGGGAAGATAAATTGTGGAATGTTATCAGTGTATAGAGGTCCCAGCAGAAGCCTGAATGAAAGCAAGAGAGATTGTCCAGGGTGAGCAGAAAGGAGGGCGAGGTGTGGAAGCTTAGGGCCCACTGGCATTTCATCATCCAACCAAAGGAGAACTCAAGGAGTAGGAGGAAAGGAACTCTGAAGCAAGGCTCTGAGTCCAGAACAGCACAGGCATAGCAGGCGATCAAGCACTTTAAATGCTGCAACAGTGAGGACCAGAAAAGGCCTCCGTACTTGCTAATCCAGACTCTTTGGAGAACTTTTAAGGAAAAGCTTCGTAGAACGGAGGAGTGAAAGCCAGATTACAGTGAGTGAGAGGGAGGAATAGATGTGGAAGCATCAAATGCCACTATTCTTCCTAGAAATTTTGCGGTACGGCTGGGGATTGAAAGAAATGCGGGACACAGAAAAGTTTCTCTTAGAAAGAAGAAACGTTCTCTTAGAGAGAAGAAAATGTCTCTAAGCATTGGGGGTGGTTGCAATGAAGAGGAAGGCATTGAAGATAAAAAGGCCTGGGGATAAGGGGCAATGTCTTAAATGAGCTCTAAGGTACCCAGGAGGCCTCTTTTCCCATGGCTCAGAATCGTTTTGGCAGCTTCCAGTACTTTGGCTCTGAAATGCAGCCATTTCTAACCAAGGGCTCCACAGGCAAAGTTCTTTCTGCTCTAGCCATTCAGTGATCTTCGGGGCCGATAGGATCACCAGCATAAACTGAGAGAGAAGAAACACCAGAGAGAGATGCAAACTCAACACATGCGTTAAACGCTGTTGCCGGAGACACCTCACTCATCAGAAAATGAACGTAATTTCAACAATTTGAAGGTAAATGAGTTAATGTGGAGAATGTTGAAAGGACTTTTTTAGAGGCCCCGTATCAAGGATTTTTTCTGTTTTCTTTAATTCTCTCAAATCCCAAAAGATTTGTATCTGAGGTATAAACCAAGTGTATTTTAGGTGCTTATTTGTTTTGTGAATTAGCCGTGAAGAATATAAGCCATTTCTTACAGGAAAAACAATTATTTTTTAGATGATCTGTGGATACATGTTGCTTCATCCTACTTTTCAACTGATTCGCTAAGAAATTTTTGTTATTATAATTCAAAATTTAAAGAAAATAAAATATTTTGTATTTTAATGCCACTGACTCTCTCTGCCATTTCAGTCAAGTCAATAAAAAAACTAACTTTTTCTATTTTGTCTCTACTTCTCTATGTTTAAAATAGGTTATCTGTTGCTTACCTGTTTTGCTAAAGCAGTCACTTACTAAGATGGTGTTATCCTAGTTTTGAATGCTTCATAGAACCAGAGGTGACAAGAGATCTAGAGTCAGAGAATTCAAGTTCGAGTCCCAGCTCTGTCTCACACCAAAGGTAACTAGATTCCTTGCTTGTATCATAGAGATAATAAACAAACTTCCTTATTGAACTATTGTGAGATAATATCTGTAAAAAAGACATATACAAGTTAATTTAGACTTCTATAGTTCTAGAAAAAGTAACGTGATAATACCCTTAATAGACATGAAATAACCTCATTTCTACACATAATATATATTTCAGGAGGTAAACAACAAAAATCAACCAGCAAAGTTAAGTGAGTTTCAAGAGAATTTCCTTTGGGGGCCGGCCCAGTGGCTGAGCGGTTAAGCTCATGTGCTCTGCTTCAGCGGCCCAGAGTTTCGCCGGTTCACATCCTGGGTGTGGACCTAGCACTGCTCCTCAAGCCATGCTGAGGTGGTGTCCCATGGAACAGAGCTAGAAGGACCTGCGACTAGAATATACAACTATCTACTGCGGGGTTTTGGGGAGAAGAAAAAGAAGAAAAAAAAAAGATTAATAACAGATGTTAACTCAGGTGCCAATCTTTAAGAAAAAAGGAAAATAAAATTTCCTTTGAAGTTCTCCATGGTGATTGCTGATATATGGGCACATGTAAGGAAAGTATGATTTGGACAAATAGACTCTACCCTTTGGGGTGAAATATTGACATCAGTGAGGATTTAAAGCACAAAGATAAAACATGGCCACATTGATCCAAAGAAATTGTGTCATTATGGTTTGGCTTTTTGTAGTCCTGTAAGAATATTTTTTACATAAATAATAATTTAACTTTGAGACTGCCTGTATTCCTTATTTTATTCCCATAGAAACCCAACACGTGAATATTACACCTGCTGCCCTAGAGTTCATTTAAACTTTGGTCTTTAAACAATGTATATGCTTAATCTCACCTATTTATTATCTGCCTATTATCTGTTTCTTCTTTTACTGCCCGGAGTCTGTGTTTTTATTTTCTCAGAGGGCAAGGCAACATCTGTGTCATGAGCAGTTTGATATGTATTATAGAGCCTTAATAAATATCTTTTATCAATTTTATTTGCTCTGTAAGAAATATTCACATTTACGGCTCAGTTAAATAATGATTCTGATTATTATAATATAAAATTAGAACAGTACACAGGGCATCTCTCCAGGTTTATATTTTAGGGACAATCTATTCTTTTTTTTTAAAGATTTTATTTTTCCTTTTTCTCCCCAAAGCCCCCTACTGTATAGTTGTATATTTTAGTTGTGGTACGTGGGATGCTGCTTCAGCGTGGCCTGATGAGCAGTGCCATGTCTGCGACCAGGATCCGAACCTGCGAAACCCTGGGCCGCCGAAGCAGAGCGTGCAAACTTAATCACTCGGCCATGGGGCCGGCCCTGGGACAATCTATTCTTGAAGACAAATGAGCTCATACTGATACACTCCCAATATTGAGCTTTCCTACACTTATTCTATTTTTAGAATATGTATTCTAAATACTTACCTACTTATTCTATTTTTTTTTAAACATAGACTTTACATGTTCCAAAAGCTTGCTAAAGTTTCCCAGGAAAATATCTGTTGGATTTTTATTGGAGCAGTAATTAGTGTATTTCACCTTTTCCAATCCATATTGCACATTATGATCATATTCACCTTCCTGAATTGGTCTACTCGAGATCTCTTCCAAAGGACTCTCTCATATAGTGTTTGTGTTTTTTCCAACTCACCATTAGTATTTTGCTCTTTTTGAGTTACCCTTCTTATGTGCAGTGTGCTGTTTGTATATTATTATCTTTGAGAAGTTGTATATGAAGTAAGAATTTTTGATTGGAAGGTAGGCTCTTGATTTTTAAAAGAACTGTAAGCCATTCTAAGGCCTGAAGGACATAGGAGAAGACAGCAAGCATTATGCTTATCAGCTCTGAAAGTGTTAGCATCAACATGACTGAATCCTGGGGGGGAAATACCTTCTTCAGAAGCACTTAGCTATTTACTGTTTTTCTTGTTTGTTTTACCTGGGGCTATGCCTTTGAGTACATTTGAAGATTTCCCAGGTAAATCCAACCCATATATGTCTCCCTACATATTTTAAATTCCTTTGTGAGAACCATTGTTATTTAACTGTTTTACCCTTGCCTCACATAATCTCCTTGAATGTAGCTTGGACTTTTTGGGTGTTTTTCACAATTTTCAGCTTGTGTTTTGCACATCTACTCAGTAATACATGATGCATTTAACTACAAGCATTTAACTGAGGTTTTCTTCCCATGTGCCCAAGCCTTAAGATTACTGCTACTTGAACGTGGTGAGATTACCACCACTTGATCAGACTGGCCGAAGTACAAGGTGCGGTGCCTGAAAACCAAGTCAGTGAGGTGGCCAAAGTCTACACGAGTCATGATTACCAGTGCTGGTAGGTACAACACACAGACTCCTAAAATCTCACTCATTAATACAATAAAGATATATATTTCTCCCTCACTTTCTGGTCTGATACAGATCCGGTGGCTTCCACCACTTTGTAGTTATGCAATCCTACCAGTGCCTCCACGGATGAAGGCACAGAAGAGCTAGAGAGGTGGTGTGTCTTAAGGGGCCAGGCCTGGAAGTGACTCTGTCCCTCTGCCTTCATCCTATGTGCAGAGCTAGTCTCATGGCCCAGATGGAACTGTCAGGAAGGCTGGTCAATATAGGAAAAACACGGGTATTTGTTGAGCACTATAATCTCTGGTCCTCTAATTCAAACTTCACCTTTTTTTAAAACTAAAATTGAGAAAACTTCAGCAATTTCCCGTGGTAGCTCCTTTAAGACTGAGCAGCACTAGGAAAGGTTATTTTTCCATCCCAGTTGGTTCCCGGAGTAAGAGATCTGGGAGATAACAGACACACAGTGGTTTGGGTGTACAGTCATGGGTTCACGACTGTAGACTGTATCTGGGGCTCTGCATTTTAGGGCTCCTTCAGGATTTGTGGAGACTGCACTAGGAGAGCAAAGCTGGGGTAAAATCCTTGATATGGGCTGCTCGTTGGCTTCTCGGCTATCCCAGACCTAGGATCAGTTGGCCAACAAATCTGGGCTGCAGGTTTGATAAGCTCTCACTCTTGAGGTCAAAAGAGGCGCCTTGACTCAACCCTGGGAAAGTGACTGGAAGTCGGTCGTGATTCACTTAATAAGGCAGGGGTAGGACACTTTCTTCAGCGATCTGGATTGAGAAATAAGACTGGACAGATTCAAACAGCCAACCAAAAATGAGATTTTTCTCAGCCTCTGCACTCCTCAGAAGGAAAAATAGATACTGAATGCACTGCTGTGAAACAGGTATCCTAGGAATATTCTAGAATAGTAATATATCTATGCCTCACTAAGCCTCATTGCAGCCTGCTCCCCAAAGTATGGTCACAAAATTAGACAGGATAAGTCAGCCTACTTGTGATTTTGCTCCATTGGGAAATTTATATAATTTAATGTTAACTGATTTGACTTTCAGTTTGATTTAGGCCTAGTCTGTTACATAGTCCAGCATAGAAATAGGCAGCTGGCACGTGTCTGTGCCATTGCTCTCCAGGCAGTAATAATCATCACAATGTTACCTTTCACTCACAGCAGGTGTCTCGGAGGAGCTCCAGCACCAGAATTCTGTTCGGCCAGTAGAAATACAGCCCTTTAATGTGCTTAGTGCTTTGAGAAACAATTGAAACATGACTATGATGATGTGCAACCATTTTATGATACGGCTATTGCATTATCTCTACTGTTGCAATGGCATATCATTGGCTACCACTCATCAATAGATTTTTATGGCTCAGAGTGATCTAATAAATAGCAGCAGACGGAGTTTAGAGTCTCCTTGGAGAACTGACTAATCCTACAACTTGTGGAACTGCTCTCTTTACATTTACAGTTTGGCCTTTTTCAGAGACAGAAAATGAAGATGACAGGGAAACTGACAGAAGGAGAGTTAGCTGCCAGACCCTAGAAGCTGTTCTTTTGTCTGTACTGCTCAGGTCTGCATCTTCTTCAAAATCATAGTGATTTCTTTCCCAGGCCAAGCAAACTTACTATTTTTGTTCACAGTGGACATTAAAACTCCTCATAGTGCCCAGATTAGCTAACTCAGTAAGGGGATCTGTCCAGTCCCTACTACCCTCTAGAGATCATTTTTTGCTTTCTGACTATATCAGTCTGCTCAGGCTGCCATAACAAATACCATAGACTGGTTGGCTTAAACAATCAAAATCAATTTTCTCAGAGTTCTAGAGACAGGAAGTCTGAGATCAGAGTGCCAGCATGACCAGTTTCCTGGTGAGGGCCCTCTTCCTAGCTTGCAGATGGCTGCTTTCTGGCTGTATTTTCACATGGCAGAGACAGAGAGCAAGCTCTCTGGTCTCTATTCTAATAAGAGCTCTAATTCTTTCTTTTTTTGAGGAAGATTAGCCCTGAGCTAACAGCTGCTGCCAATCCTCCTCTTTTTGCTGAGGAAGACTGGCCCTGAGCTAACATCTGTGCCCATCTTCCTCTACTTTATATGTAGGACGCTTACCACAGCATGGCTTATCAAGCGGTGCCATCCACACCCAAGATCCGAACTGGCGAACCCCGGGCCACCGAGAAGTGGAACGTGAGAACTTAACCACTGCGCCACCGGGGCGGCCCCAAATTCTTAATTCTTGTAAGAGTCCCACCCTCAAGACCTAATCTAAACCTAATGACCTTCCAAAGACCCATTTCCAAACACCATCACATTGAGGGGTTAGGGCTTCAACATGTGAATTTTGAGTAGGACACAATTCAGCCTATAGCATCAACAAATATATGACTAGGAGTACTCTAGTAGTTTCTTGATGGATTTCCCTGTTCCTCACTAGACCCTACAATCTATTCTCAACAGAGATAGATTTTTGAAAAATATAAATCAGATAACATCACTCTCTTGTTCAAAATCCTCCAATGACTTCCCATCACACTTAGAAAAACTATTCCATGGATTACAAGGTGCCAGGTAATTCAGACCCCCTTTCTTCTAGTTGCTTCTTTGTTCACTTCACTCCCACCATACCAAGTCTCTTGCTATTCCCCAGGCACATCAAGTTGACTTCCCCTTCAGGGACTTTGCAATTGTTGCCTCCTTGGTCCGGAACACACTTTTCCAGATCTTTAATGGCTTGTTCTCTGTCTTCATTTTCACATCTTAATTGGCATCTTCTTGAAACACTCCTCTTTCTCTAATTCTAACTGTATATTCTGGTTAATATAAGTACTGGTCTTCAAAGGACTTCATATATGAAACTTCATATTCTTTTTTATATTCTCAGTGACTAGAATAGTCTGACATATATTAGGTACTAAATTGTCATTTATTACAAAAATAAATTAAATATGATGTACATGCCAATGACTTTTATATATATATTGTCATTCTAGTCTTCTCTTCTGATTTCCAGGCTTGTATATGCAACTACCTACTTGATGCCCCCCCTTAACTATTTCATAGACAATCAAACATTTCCAAAATTGATTAATCTATCCCATGAAACTTGTATCTTCTCCCATGTTCCTCTTCGCATAGTGCGTCAAGCAAAATCTTGGCGTCACCTTTAATTTTTCCCTCTTCCTCACCTCCTTATGTCCAGTCAATAACCGATCTTATTACTCTGTCTCTAAAACACATCATGACTCTGCCCTCGTCGCTCCTTCTCTACCACTGCCACTCTTGTCCAAAATGCCACCAACTCTTGCCTGGAGCACAGCATCTTCCAACAGATCTTCTCACTTTCATTCTTATCACACCCCTCCCCATCTATTTTCTAAGCAGTAGCCAGAATGATGCCGGGCATTTATTTAATAGCAATGGTGAATGTGTATTGAGTTCTGCTATGTGCTGCTCTGTCAGAACTTGAAGATGAACAAACTGAACGTGAGTTTGGGCCCCCCTGGAGACTAAAAATGCAAATCTGTTCATGTAACTACCATATAAAAATCCTTAAAATGAGTTTTCATGCTCTTAGAATAAAAGCCAATATCCTTACCTGGCCACCAGGCCCTGCCTACTTCTCTGTCTCAGCTCGCACAGCCCTCCTCCTGCCTCTGGCTTCTGGTTGCCATGGCCTCATAGTCCTTTGAAACCGCCAACTGCTTTTCCTCTTCAGAGTTTTCCTGCAGGATCTTCCCTGTCTGGGGCAGTGTTTCCTCCACTCTTGTCCTGAGTAACCCCTGCTTCTTTCATTCCTCAACTAAAACATCTCTCCTCAAAGATGCCTCCTCTGAAACAGCTAGGCAAAACTGAGTCTCCCTAACACATTCTCTTCACAGCACCCACAGCTGGCTTCATCACAGTTGCTAATTCCAGATTTAGCTGTAACTGCCCAAGAGCTACCTCTGCTCCTGGATTGTACACTCCATGAGTTCAGAAGTCGTGGTTTGCTTTTTAACTGCCATGTCTTCACAGGCTGAGTCGAGTACCAGGTACACAGTGGGCATTCAATAAATCTTATTATTCTAGCCAAAATAAGTGGAACACTTTCTCCCACCCCAAAAAGTACCCAGGGGGCTTTTATCTCTGGTCCCTTGAGTGGCCCAAAATAAAATGCACCAACAGGTTACTATGAAACATACAATACACCAAGTAACTGAGAAAGGAGGAGTGTTTTAACTATGGCTTTCATTGAAATTGGTTAGTTTTCTGTTGAAGAACAAAAGTTTTGTAAATAGTATGAAAGGATCATGTTTTCTGGTAAGGAATTTACTTGCATTTGGTCAACTGCATTTGTCATCAACTGTTCATTTGCAAAGCATACCTGTTAAATCTATTCCTTATAATAAACTGCCAATTCATTAATGGAAACATTGGGATTTCATTATCAAAGTGAAATGCTACACAGAGAAGGGTGAAGACACCTGAAGATCCAGTGATTCCATTATTCTTAGGCAAAACTACTTTGCCATATTTAATATAGGACTTTGGCATAGATTTTTAAAGCCCAAAATAGTATTTTGTTTTAACAACAATTATTATTATTACCAACAACCACAAAAGGCCTACCTCTAAATTCAGATGTTTTTAATCAAAATACAAAGGATGAGGTAGCCATAATAGGAGACTATTTTGGGACCAAGTCTGTGGCAATTCGTAACTGACCCTATCAAGTTGAGGGTTCAAACCAAGAAGATATCTCAACCTAGGTCAGAAACTACACAGGGCCCACTGGCTAAGAATGATTTTATACATTTAAATGGTTGAAAAGCAATCAATAGACAATATCTTGTGACATGTAAAAACTGTATGAAATTATTTCAACAAATTTCACACAACCATGCCCATTCATTTACATATTGTCCATGTTTACTTTCTCACTATAATGGCAGAGTTAAGTAGTTGCAACAGAGATCATCAAAGTTTTTTGACTGTAATCCTCCATAATGTTTTACATTGAGAGCTGTATATCCACACAGATACACAGCTGAAAAGTTTCACCAAACAATGTTTACACTATTATAATGAGCCCTACTGTATTCTGCTCAATTCTACGTCATTTAAACAGTATTTGTAATGTTATTTCTGATTCTGACCCTCTAGTGATTGCTAATCTTGGTTGGACAAACATTAATTTGGATTTGTTTTCTCAATCCCAGTTGCATAATAAATCACCTAGGAAATTCTCAAAAAAATACCAGGCCCCACTCCAGAGTAGTCAAATCAAAATCTCTGGGTACCTGGGTATTGGTCTTTAAAAATAGCAAATGAGAAAACAGCCCCTCAGGGTGACCTTCTCGAGGAGCCCAGGTTGAGAACTAATCCCCTTGCTACTCAAAGCCTGGTCTTCAGACCAGCAGCATCTATACCTGGGAGTTTGTTAGAAATGCAGAATCTCAGGCCCCAACCAGACCTACTGAATCTGATTGGGCTTGTTAATAAGATCCCCGAGTAACTGACATGCCCGTTAGAGTGTGAGAAGCACTGATCTAAACCAAGAAAAAAAAAGTTTGTTAGCACTGGAGCATTAGGTCATACTCTCTTCTTTGTCAGGGAAAGGAAAATTAAGATATTTGCTTCCCAATTAGTACTGAATTTGTACCTGCAAGGGCAAAATGTGAAATGGTAAGGACTAATAATAAACAAAATTTATCCAGAGAGAAAAGCTATTTCATGAGTAGGAGTTTCTACCCGTAGGAGGCCGTCCAACTCCAAAAAAGGGGAGTCAGGGCTGGATGCCAAGAATTTACCAGGAGTGACTTTACTGTGCCAACTCCAAGCAGACATCTAATCTGGGTTCCAGCCCTGCCCTCTCTCCCTCCCTCTGGGGCTGCAGCGGGACCCATTACACAGCTTTCTCCAATCACAACCTTTGCACCTGGGCCAGAACCAGACTGACTTCTAGGAATCGGAATATAGGCTCTGCTACTGTCTATTTGATCAGAAACACTCATGTTTTAGAAACCAAAGCTCTCTGGTGCATTTCATCCCAGTGAGATCAAAGGCAGAGTTTCTGAGTTTTCTCTGGTCGCTGGATCTGAGGCTTCCCAGGAACACAGTGAGTCACAGAGGAGCCACGGAGGGGTGAGGTCTCCAGCAACCTACACAGACTCCTTGGCAACTGGAACCTTGGACGGAAAGTTTTCCCTCTGTAATTTCCTCCAGCCTCTTCTACAGTTTAAACTATTTGTGTTCTCACAGCATTTCCAAATGGTGGTTTTACCCTCCACTGACCTGAGCAATTGTATTTGGCACTGTTGTTAACTTTTTACGTGCTGGGGAGAGACCACAACATTTAGCTTAGATTTTTGCTCTGTTTTGTTTTTGGTGGAGGAAGAGGATGTGAGCAGAGGCACTGGATTTGAAACAGGCATTGACAGAAGTTTAATCAAATAACACTAGGTCTAGATATGAGTATTAGATGCCATCTCTCTTTTTCTTCACAACTCCCTTCCAAAACGAATAAACAATAAGAAAACAAACAAAAGAGATCTAATTTAAAATGACCCCATCTTAACCCCTTTAGAGAAGTTTCACAACTTCCCCTGGTTGTTATTGTTCTCAGCCCCACTGGTGAGAAAGCGGTCTTCCTAGGGTAGTGGTTCTCCAAGTGCAGTACCAGGAAAACTTGCTTCACCTGGAACTTGATCGAAATGTACATTCTTGGGCCTCCCCCCAGAACTGCTGAATCCTCAGCTCTGGGACTGGGGTCCAGCCCTCGAGGTCATTCTGAGGCATGCTAAAGTTGGAGGACCTCCGTTCTAGGGAATAACTGAGTTCACACCAGCTATAATTTAAACTGGTCTCAAAGACATGTTGACCTATTTTGGAAAACTGCTAGTTACTAACCTATACTATCTTAGAAAAAAAGTTGAATTTATGAAAAAGGATTCTTATTCTGAACACAGATAGATTAAGATCGACTTCCTATGGCCACCACAGCACTTTTCCAATAAGAGCTTAAAAAGTTATATAAACATTACCAAGTCTCATTAATCCTCACAGTTTACCTTGTGGGTGGGTCATCTTTTGTGAAGATGATGTGCTCCAGTGGACATGAATCTGTCAGAAGGAAGAGAACACAGAGCTCTCATTTTGCAGTTAAATTATAACTTCCGGTCAATAACTGGGTAAGTTAATGTCTTTCTGGAAAGAATGAGAATGCCTTGAAACAAGGCGAAGTTCACCTGTCAAGATTCAGTTAGCACAAAGAAACCTCTGTTTCCACAACTAGTGCTTTAAAAGCTAAAAAACAAGCTAACATGCATACGAACACAAAGACACATGCAGTCTCTAAGATGTGTTTGCCTAGCGAACCATAAAACACGGCCTAGCGGGGATTTCTGAACTAAGTGAAGACTAGAAGTTTCTGCCCAGTTCTCTGGGACAGCTGTAGTGCCTAAAGGAGATCTGCCCAAGATCTACAGAGGCTCCAAGTAGAAATATCTTGAGATTACACTAATGTGTATTAAGGGGTTGCAAAATGGCAACAACAAAGGGATCAGAGACAAATGATTTTTCATTTAGATTTTATTTTGAAAACAAAGGTTAAATTTTGGGTAATATTTTATTTATTTACTTTATTATTATTATTATTTTTGAGGAAGATTAGCCCTGAGCTAACATCTGCCACCAATCCTCCTCCTTTTGCTGAGGAAGACTGGCCCTGAGCTAACATCTGTGCCTGTCTTCCTCTACTTTATATGTGGGACACCTGCCACAGCATGGCTTGACAAGCAGTGTGTAGGTCTGCACCCGGAATCTGAACCCACGAACTCTGGGCCACCGAAGTGGAACATGCAAACTTAACTGCTGCACCACCAGGTCAGCCCCTGGGTAATATTTTAAACAAAACAACCTACATGACTTAGTGTGAAAGCAGGAAAAGAAAATCCCAGGTGGACAGAATTTC
Source organism: Equus asinus (assembly GCF_041296235.1). Lineage (NCBI taxonomy): Eukaryota > Metazoa > Chordata > Mammalia > Perissodactyla > Equidae > Equus > Equus asinus. The sequence goes on from NC_091798.1 coordinate 79,791,261, forward strand.
TTTCTTTTTAAAATTTACATATCATGCATTCATTCATTCGTCAGTCTGTCATTTGTTCATTCCTTCTCTCTTCTTCTTCACACTTGGAGCTCTCCTTGCCTAAGGGATCGAAAATCATCACTGGTGATGAGTATTCTGACTTAGAACTATTGATAACCAAGGAAACATAAAAGATTTGATTATTTATAAGCTGTGTGATCTTGAACAAGTTATTTAAGTTCTCAAGAGCCTGTTATCATCATTTCTGCAACAAAATTATAATATTTCTTTTATGTCGTTCTTGGTAGTAGGCATCCTATGCATTCTATCAATGGGATTTCCTCTTAATGAAGTGGGCATATATATATAGCAAATATTTATCTGGCTATTTTGTCTGCTTTGCAAACTTATATATCAATGTACCAAATTTCTTTGTTTATTCTAGATATGCTTTAAATTCAAAATGTCCAAAAAGAAGTTATTCACCACCCAACAAATCTTCTTTTTTTATCAGTCATATTATTATATTATCTTAGCCATATTATTCCTATGAATCAAGCTAATCAGGTCTACTGCCCTCTTAACAACCTGATAAATGCAAAGAGCATCACAGTCCTGCTGTTGCTTGCTTTGTAACATCTTCCTTACCTTCCCTCTCTCCTTACCTCACCCTCTTGTGTCTGGACTATCGTCTGTTACATGTTTTCCTGCTTTTGTTTATCTTTTTCTTGTCAGTCTAGTCTTAACAGTGCAGTGGATGATCAGACAACCTTTAGCACTATACTGCATGGGTTGGACTCTTACTTCTAACCCTTCATAGTTATATGAACTTGGGCAAGTTATTTCAACACAAATAGCTCCCCCCCGCCTTTTTTTTTTTGCGGAAGATTAGCCCTGAGCTAACATCTGCCGCCAATCCTCCTCTCTTTGCTGAGGAAGACTGACCCTGAGCTAACATTTGTGTCCATCTTCCTCTACTTTATATGTGGGACGCCTGCCACAGCATGGCTTGCCAAGCGGTGCCATGTCCGCACCCGGGATCTGAACTGGTGAACCCTGGGCCGCCAAAGTGGAACGTGTGAACTTAACCACTGTGCCACCAGGCAGGCCCCAAATAGCTCCCATTTTTTCATCTGGAAAATGGGCATTATAAAAGTATCTATTTTACATATGAATTTTTTGAAAATTCAGTGATATAATCAACATAAAATTCTTATAGTACTCAGCTCAGAGCGAGTACTATATAAATGTTAGATTATTTTATTCATTGCCCAATCAATCTTGCTAAAGCATATTTTATCATGTCATTGCCTACTCAAAAAAATCCAAAATATCTTCCCAATGCCAACAAGTTCGATTCCAGAGCAGAATGTTTGTAAATGGCTGATGATTTTATTGGAGAACAGGTATTCTAGAAATTCCTTAGAGTGGTGCCCTTACCTTAAGCAACCATGTCAACTAATGCACAAAGGGAAGCTAATATTTGGACATTAACATAGGGGAGAAGAACAGATAAATCAAGAACACCCCATAATCCTTCCTGGAGGACCCATGGGTGAGACATCCTCTCCATCGCTTGCAGTTGCTGTGTCATCTTTGCCCGCACTTGACCATTCCTTGAACCTCTGAATTTCCCAGTTCTTCCTCCCATCACAGCCTTATATGTGGTAGTTTGTACTTCACTTAGTCCCAGAGAGTTTGAGAAAGCTTACAAAAATGTGTACAGCAGGAGAAAAAATAAATACATAAAACCTTGTTAAATACATTTTAAAATGTAGCCAAATGAGCCCTCTTAAAATCTAGAGTGTTCAAACCAATTTTCCCAGTGTGTGTGTGTGTTTGAATTGGACCCAATAAAATGCATCTATATACCTAGCTACCTACCTACCCACATATCTGTCTCTATCTTTATTTCTACATCTCTATCTATCTATATATAAATTAGGGAGGCATCTCACCCATGGGGTGGGGGCTGGAGATTGACTTAGTTATGACAGTGAACTGCTGATTAATTCAGGTACTCAAAGTTCTTCTAAAAGGTGAATCCATTCCTCTACTAAAAATTGGAGAATTTTGGAAAAACTGACACCTTACCTCCAAAATAAAGTTTGAGGTTATTCAAAATAAAACTAAATGACTTTGAATAAAGGCTGAAACAGTGGGAGGACTGCAGCTTATTTTTAAATAATCTTCTGGAGGGTTTACAAAAATTGAGGTATGTGGAAAACCTCTATCTCAGTTTCACAGAAGTAAAATATATGAGGTTAGAAACAGATTAGCTGAGCCTTAAAATACAGGATTATTTTTCAAGAAAGCAGAAGAAATTTACTTCTCAGTATAAAAAAGAAAGCAAACAATATCCTTTCCCCATTCTGATGTATCAGAAATATTATGAGGAACAGAGAAAAACTGTTTCAGATATTCACTTACAGGTGAGCTGACCACATGTCCTGTGTTGCCCTGGAGAGTCCAGATTTATATCTGTTGCTCCGGTCTGATAATTAGTAGTGCCTCCTTTTGCTCTGAAGTGTTTTGCTTTAAATGATAAATTTCATGTTTACCCCATACAGTCATGCACTTTATAACAACAGTTCGGTCAATGACAGACCACATATACCCTGGTGGTCCCATAAGATTAGTGCCTATATCCTAGGTGTGCAGTAGGCTATACCATCTAGATTTGTATAAGTACACTCTGTGATAACATAATGATGAAATCACTTAACAATGCATTTCTCAAAATGTATCCCTATCATTAAGGGATGCATCATTATACATGTAAAACTGGATGAAGAAAATTTTATATATTGACTGATTAAATGCTTATTTGCCCAATTTGCAAAAGCAGAGTTCTAGCTGAAACTATCTGCTTTGGTTGGAAACAAACCAATTTACCTTTCTAAATGAGTGTTGCTTCTAAGAGGTATAGGGCTTCCCAAATTTTACGTGTAATAATCACAATTCTGCATGGATTTGGAAATCCCAGTGTCTGTAGGGATTACCATTTCATTCTTTCCACTTGATGAACCACCTCTAAAAGACCTCTGGGAAGGGCTGGGACTGCTGGGAACATGAGGCCAAACCAAAGTCCCCTTGAGGTAGGGATTAAAGGCCGTGTATTAATCTCATACAAGTTCCCTTCACAAATCCTACAGAGATCAATATATTCATAGGTGACAAGCCAGCTGCAAAGACAAACAAAGCCCTTAGGTTAATTCTCCTGATCCAATTCCCCAATTTTCCATGAAAATAAGTCCAAGTCCTTGTAACTTTAAGATCTTTCCCAATCATGAGCTGTCTAGAAAAGCAAGAGAAACTCCTGGGAGGTTATAGGGAGAGGTCTTACAGGCAGACAGTAGAGCGCAATATTTCAGTGGACCATTGCCAATTTGCATCTACTGGGGAGAACGACCCATGGCTCTTAGATAGTTGTCTCCAGAGATAGCTCCAGTTTGTGCCACCAAATCCTTTCTCTGTTTCATGAAACTGCATTAGAAAACTGTTAAAATGGACAATAAAGATAGGACTTACTTTTTTATCAGGATCTCAAACTAATTTAGGGAAACATTATCCTCATTTTTATCTCAAACTTCACATATGCTTTAATGACTAAGATAACGTAAGTGATTATAGGAGATGACATGTGAGAACATTCTTTGCAATGAGGTTATACAAATGGAAGGCAGTATTATGGTTACAATTTCATGTCTGAATCCTCCAGATTCCTCTGGGGGCTTAGCCCCAGGACACTACAGTGTTGAGAGCTGAGTTTCCAGTAGACCAGCAGAGGTGATGTTTACCATTCTATTCTCAGAGTTAAGTGGGTGGGGCATGGGGCAAGTGTTGTTGCAAGGCTGATGTGTTCATTCTCCCTCCTTCTCAAACTTGTTTTGGCAGTCGGGTGAGCTGGCCAACTTCTTCTGAAGACAGTAAGTGGGGGAGGGATTGGTCAGGAGTAAATCCTGTCCTGTTGACCTGGCTTTTTTCCCTCTTTGAACAGCAATTTCACATTGACTCAGGTTGTCCTTATCTAGAGTTCAACATTTATGCTTCTAAGATTCTGAACTTCTTGCTCCTGAAGCCCAAAGAGGCAAATAAATGGGAAAGAAAAATCAAGAAGAAAAAAAAAAAAATGAAGGTGGAGCAGAAAGAAACCTAGAAAAGCAAGAGGATAGAGAGGAAAAGATTGAGGTGGAAATTACTATTGGGTGAAGATCTTAATTGTTCTGGGTTTCAGTTCCCTCTTCCGTAACACAGGAATAATCAAGTAAATAGCTTTTAGGACAGTTGGGATGATTCTATAAGATAAAATATATAGAGGACATGGAGCAGTGCCTGGCATATTATTGGTGACCAGGAATTATTATTATATTATGTTGTTCTAACAAAAGACTTGGAGTATAAGGAATAAATTTTAAAAGTCACGTTTGCATCAGTCTATCTTTGGCCAAAGATAGCTCCGGGTTTTTTCGTTTTTTTTTTTTCTGAGAAACAAACTGTAATCTCTACCCTTGCTGAAATGGATGGTAGAGGTGATCTGATGTTTGCCTTCTGGTCACCATCTTTGGTGCCCATGAGCCAAGTATGCAATGAATATGTACAGATTTGCTTCCTCCAAACCCTAATTATGAAGCTATGATTCTCATGTGTGTGGCCAGAGGTTTTTTATCACCTTTGATTTACTTTTCAATAAAAATGACATGATTCATCAAATAACTCAGGGCCTTTTGCAATGGGAATAATTAGAAAGTAGCCAGAGATGCCTCATGGGTGATTCTGATCTCACTGAAGAGTCACGCCCACGCCCTGAGTCCCAAGCGTTGTTTGGTGCTAAGCCTGAACAGCTGCCACCTGGGTTCTGGATTCAGCTGGTTTGATTTTGGATGGTGTAAGAGGCACTAGAAAAAGATGATAAAAGGCCTTAAGAAATCCTTTTCAATTATAGGTGTGGTGTTTTCAAAATTACCCTGTTTTCAGTGAGCTCAGCTCCACCCAGAGGAAAGAGAAGTGTGTAGCCAGCCGAAGAGAAATGACTTTGTTAAAGCTCTGCATATAGAAAAATGGAAGAAGGAGCCTGGGGAACGAAGCTGGTGCCTCCATCTTTACCCTCAGGTGCAGTATTTATATGAAGTAGGCAATCATCTAGTACACGCTCAGCCAGTAAATTCCAAGAAATGTATCTAAGGCACATCAGGTCGACCCTTACGATGAATCTCTGAGGGGTCCTCTCTGGTCTACTTGAATTCCTGTTTCTTTTGTTTTTTTTTTTTTTAAAGATTTTATTTTTTTCCTTTTTCTCCCCAAAGACCCCCCGGTACATAGTTGTATATTCCTCGTTGTGGGTCCTTCCAGTTGTGGCATGTGGGACGCCGCCTCAGCGTGGTTTGATGAGCAGTGTCATGTCCTCGCCCAGGACTCGAACCAACGAAACACTGGGCCGCCTGCAGCAGAGGGCGCGAACTTAACCACTCGGCCACGGGGCCAGCCCCGAATTCCTGTTTCTTTTACAGCTGACAAAGATCTATGCCTCATTTAGTTATAATCTTAGTCACAATCTAGCAACAGAAGCATATGCAGGTGGTATCCAGGTCATTCTCTGTCAATCAAAGAAAAGACATACATACAATTTTTATATAGTCAAATATCTAAAAACACATCATGTGCCAGGAGATTGAGAAATACCTATTATCTTTTCTTGGACCGTCTCTTGGACCTCCTTGGGGACTAGATATATCCATTCTTGTATAGGCCTTGCATGAGGGAATTACTGTAATGCCAGAAGACTATTATGGAAGAGAACAAATCATGGGAAGTTGGAGCTGAAAAAGACATCCAAAATTACCTAGTTCAGTGGTTCTTGTTGCTAGCTAGATCACCTGAGAAATTATGCAAACTACCAGTACCGTGTCCTACTGTCCAAGAGATTCTGATCTAATTGTTCTGGTTTGTGGTATGGGCTTAAATAATGGTTATTAAAGGAAAGAATAAATGTATTAATAAATGCATAATTAATACAATTAATTAATTAATTCATTAATAAATGATAAACATGTAAATTAAACACTGTTTTGGAAAACTGGAAACAAAAGCAAGTATTTTGGGGTATGATCTTGATTTGCTCCTTCTTTTGGTGTTCTGAGCACCCAACTTCCAATGTAGGGGGGCTCCCCACATCACCAATTCTCTGGCGACACCAGCTGGGTGTCCTACCATTCAGCTCAATTCTGACACTTTACCTACCCAGAGATAGCGTCAAACTCTGGACTGCCCCCCTCTCCCACCCCGCTTCAGACACCAGTAGCAAGCCTAAGTTGTTACCTGTACTTCCGACTGACTGTCTATAAAGCAGAGGTTCCCACAACACCCTCTCTCCTTGGGTTCAATTAATTTGCTAGAGCTACTCACAGAAGTCAGTGAAACATTTACTTACTGGATCACGGGTTTATCATAAAAGGATATAACTCAGGAACAGCCAGATGGAAGAGATGCACAGGGCACGGCATGGGAAAAGGGCTCGGAGCTTCCATGCCCTCCCCAGGAACACCACACTCCCCGAATCACCACTTGTTCACCAACATGGAAACTCTCTGACCCCTGCCCTTTGGGTTTCTATGGAGGCTTCATTATATAGGCATGAGTGATTCAATCATTGGCCATTGTTGATTGATTCAACCTCCAAGCCCTCGCTGCTCCCCAGAGGTGGGGGGTAGAGATGGGACTTAAAGTTCCAACCCTCTAATCACATAGTTGGTTCTCCTGGCAACTAACGCCATCCTTAGGGGGAGTGAAAAAGTCGCACATTATCAAAAGGAGAGACAACTTTGTAAAAGCCTTCATCACTTAGGAAATTCCAAGGGTTTTAGGAGCACTTTGCCAGAAAGGAGGATGAAGACCAAATATATATTTCTTATTATAAATCACAATATGATACTCCTATAGCTCACTTTGATGAAATGTACAATGCAATCAATCAAAAAAAACCTGAGTACTGGCTCAAAGTTGAAGATGCCATGAAAAAAGTAAGGGTGGTTTTAAAAATATGTTCACAGATTCTTTGATATTCCTACCTTCATGAAGTGGAGCCCAATTTCCCTCCCCTTAAGTGTGGGCTGGATTTAGTGACTTGCTTCTATCCAACAGAATAAAGCAGAAGTTGTGGCATGTGACTTTGAAGACTAAATCATAAAAAGGCACTGTGATGCATGTGTGCATGCACTCTCTCTCGGATCGCTTCTTCCAGGGAAAAGAGCTGACATAGCACAAGGACACTCAGGTAGTCCTGTGAAGCCCACATTTCCTTCTGCGAAGAGCAATTTAAGCAAGCCGTCTTGGGAGTAGATTCTCTAGATCTGGTCAAGCCATCAGATGACTTCTCATGAGGTTGCAGCCCTGGCTGACAGCTTGACTGCAACCTCATGACATCCCTTGAGCCAGAGGCTCCTAGCTAAGCTGCTCCCAGATTCCTGGCCCTCAGAAAATGTGTGAGATAATAAATGCGTGTTGTTTCAAGATGCCAAGCTTTAGTGTAATTCGTTATGCAGTAATAGATAACTAATACAGTAACACATGATCCCTGGCCTCCACAAGTTTGCAGCACAGTTGGAGAGGTAGGTTACAGCACAAAAAACATAGCAAACTATCAAAGGCCATAAATGTTCTGTCATATGAAGGACTACTGTGTGGTAGAACTCCAGAGGATGATATGTACATCTTTGTGAACTGAGTGCCCTGAAGCTAAGGAATCCAGAGCCCTTGTGGCAGTAGAGAACAGTGGATTACATAGAAGATGGATAGATAGATAGATAGACAGACAGATCGATATAGATAGATAGATAGATAGATAGAAAGAAGATAGTTAGACAGATGAGTTATGTCCTTGGAAATCTTCTTCATAGTTGTGAGATGTCTGAGGAAGACGATGGAACTAGCGCATGGACCTGGATCTTTAAGGTTTAAGTAGCTTTAAGTTTAAGTTAAGTTTAAGTAGTTGAAGTTAAGTAGCTTTAAGTAGCTCATTGAAATTGCATGTAATATGCTACTAAAGCAGACAGGTAAGCAGTCAGATTAATAAAAGATTTCAGTTAAGGTAGTTGATTAATCATCGTGCAAGCTTACTTTTCCAGGCTTTAATGCTAACATTGTTCTTGCCATTGTTTATTGCTGTATCTTGTGTTTTTCTTGAACTGCACCAGCAGTGGGCCTTTAATCCCCATTAGTATGAAATGACCCAGCCCCTGTCAAAGTTGATTGGATTAGAGGTTGAAAACCTGATTCAAACTGTAACAACCTGAGGCCCATTTGCAGGAATTAATAATGGAGACTTGGCTGAGGTACTCTCTTAAATGGCAGATAGGCTGGTATGTCATCAGCCACATTTTCTTCCATAGCAACCTGGGAAGCACAGAAATCTAGCCTGGAGACACGGAGACAGAGGAGAGAGTTCCATAGCATGATCTGTAATTTTACAACAAACTGTCGGTTTCCCTTTGTCACTGAAGTTGGTCATAGGTGGATCTTTTCTACAACCAAAAGAATCCATCACACTATTCATGATTTTACAGTTTAGGCCATTAACATTACAAATGACTTGAACTTTGTCTACTGCATATTATAATAAGGTCCCAATGGCAAAGCATCTATTCTTTTGCACTTTAAATGATTTTCTTTTTCCTAAATGAATGACTTTCCAGAGAAATGGCACAAGTAAAAGAATTTATAAACAACATCTGTCTAGCTCATGTTATTGGTTATTTGTGTAAAAATTTGTCTTATTACTCACACAAGATTTTTTTTGCCCTTTGGAAAAGAATAATCTTTGATTTCCTGTAAGTAAAAGAGCCAGGGAAAATTTTTTATTCTGATCTAAGTTGTTTCTCCACTTTTAATTATAATATCTACTATTGCTCCATCCAGCCAAGAAAAATCTGACCTAGTGTAAAGCTCTAGAATAATTTTGATTAAAAAAAAAAGGTTCAATAGCAACAATATGTCAATTTAAATCAAAAAGACTGTTATACTCCCATAAGTCATTGAAGAGATATGGATAAAGAAGTTAATAACATAAACCTAAAATGGGTTTAAAAACTAAAATACAGCCTATAAAGAAAATGTATCACTATTGTTGTTATTATGTCAAATGGGAACATTTTTATTTTACTGTATATGATTAATTGGATGGATACAACCAAAGACTAAAAATCCAGAAATACCTCGCTCTGTTTATTTTTCCAGCAGTGTTTGGATGATTCTGAATTCCAGAACAGCAGCGAGGTCTTTTCGTCATGGAGTTTTTTTCTTTTATTTCTGGGGAAGATAAATATCTGGTTTAGTAGTGAGGTCTAGTGTAAGAGATTGTTTTTCAGAATATTTCAACTCATCTTCGGGTCATTGACCTCAGGTCTGAAATTTGCAAGATGTTTCCTCATGCAGTTTGTTCTTCGGAGCACTCCTTTCTCATAACTCTAGTATCTGTCCGTAGGCTATCTGTTCTGGCACAGGGGATTTATCTTTTCATCTCAGGAAATTTCGAAGGATTGTAAACATGTATCAGAATATCCAAAATTATTGTGTTAGTCTATTATGAAAAACTATAAGTTCTGGTTTCAGCTTCTATCTTTTCTAGAATTTTTATCATAGCCCTTTTTATTGTTTCTTACACTCAGTACTAATGGTTTCTTATGGTAGCTGGAGATGATTCTATTGGCTCATTTCTCTCTCATTTTTGATTCCTTACAATCATTGAAGGGATCAACACAATCTGAGGCAAGGATATTAGCTTTGCAAGCATTTGATTCCTACCTGGAACTTGAGGCAGAGCAATGAGAGTTGGCAGGAAGGACTTAGCTGGGATTGTGGGAGGAATAGCCCTGGATGAGTTAAAACGATAATGCCAGAGAGGTAAGAGAGAGAGGGCAACAGGGTCGCTGGGATGGTAAGAGGAGTGTGTGCATACAAACGTGCCCTAGATAAGGGTTGGTCACCTGAGATGGTGTGATTGTGGAAAGGACTGAGAGGACCTGTATGTGGTAGAAGCTGCTGGTTCACCTGGATCTGCTCCTTCATGGCTCATAGCTCAACACATTTCCCTCTTGCATCCAGATAGGGCCTTGGGACTGAGTTCTGGCCAATGAACTTCTAGCTCTGATCACAACATATTCCATGAAAGCTTCCACTCTCTCTCTTTCCCAGGCCACCTCGCTGAAAATGAAGGATCCTGAGAGTCTAAAAGATAATGCTACCAAAGGATAGAAGGAGTCCTGAGACATTGCTTGGAGGAGAGGTACATTGGAGTTTGTATAACAAGAAATAAACTTAAATTATGTTAAGCCACTGAAAGCTGGTGTTAGTTTATTATAGTATTAATTATCCTGACTAATATAATATCTCTTTGGTTCTGATGTTATCTTTGATATTGCCACAGAACAGAATAAGAAGCAGAAAAATATTACTTAGAGAGAGGATATTCGAGTCAGGGGGAGGAAAAGCAGAAGAAAACAGATGGCATTGGGCATGGAGGGCCTCCCAAGATAGGAAACGTTTTGTGGATGTACTGATCTAATTTTAGAACTGAGCGGGACACCTCTAAATGGGCCTCGATGTGTGTAAAAGTAGACTGGCATATTTTTGACAGCTATAATTAAAAGAATATCTATTTTATACATCTGTAAATGAAGGACAATAAATGAAGTTTATTTGAAAGCATAAAATAGGAAAGATCAGAGATCAAATATCAAGTTCTTAAATATATATATAAAAAGATTTTTTTAAAAGTGCTGAAGTACACTATGTGTATTTCAAAATACCCTGGGAAGAAAGAGGAGAGACTGAAGCCCTGAGCTTGCTGGGTGGAGGGTGCTGTGAGGACGGACACATATGTGGAGAGTGTTTGGATTGCGTGCAATTAAGGATGAAGTGTGCTGGGCCTGGGAATCCAGAGAAAGTGGCAGGAGAGGACTAGATTTTCCCCATGCTTTTTAGCACTTAAATTCAGTGACTTAGAAGTCAGTTTCTATGCAACAAAAGAAATATTTAGTGATCAGCTTTGGAAGTTATTTGAAATTTTCAATCATCTGAAGGGTAAAAATTGTAGCTAAAACTTCTTTTGAAATATAGCATAGTTTTTTTCCTGAAACATGGAATAAAGCCAAAAGTCTGAAATAATACCCCAAACGGTCATTCCTCGGTGAATGATTCATTTATGACTATCAAATATATATCATTACCTTTAAACTGTGTTAACACTGTGGCACCCATTGACTGGGATAGAATCACTCCTTTGTTCCTTCCATAAACTCCCAGTGATAGACCTTTCCTGAGGCTTGGGGCTTCCCTTTTCTTTTCCCCCTTCTTTTCCATATCCAAATTAGAAATTTCCTTAGGTTGAGAGGGCAGTCCAAAAGTTTACGAATAGAGATCCTCCAGGATCTAGCACCCACAGCTCCAGAGGTCCTCAGGCTCACTGTGGTCACTGTGAGTCGATCATCGTGGTCACTTAACTTCTAAGCAAATTGTAAAAGTGTGTCACTTCCAGCAGGAACAGGGTGCCCAGGGTCCTCCGACTCTAAAAATCTCACAAGCTAGGAGTGTGAGTGAGTGAAGGAGAGAGAAATAGGCAGAGCATAAAGGATGTTTAGGGCAGTGAAAATACACTATGTGATTTTATGATGATGGATTTTGTCATTATGTATTTGTCCAAACCCATAGAATTACACCACCAAGAATGAACGCTGGGGCCAGCCCAGTGGTGCAGCAGTTAAGTTCTCACGTTCCGCTTCTCGGTGGCCCAGGGTTCACCGTTCGGATCCCGGGTGCGGACATGGCACCACTTGGCAAGCCATGCTGTGGTAGGCGTCCCACGTATAAACTAGAGGAAGATGGGCATGGATGTTAGCTCAGGGCCAGTCTTCCTCAGCAAAAAGAGGAGTATTGGCAGTAGTTAGCTCAGGGCTAATCTTCCTCAAAAAAAAAAAAAAAAAGAATGACTGCTAAGGTAAACTTTGATTGTTGGATGATCATGATGTGTCAATGTAGGTTCAACAGTTGTAACAAATGTACCACTCTGGTGAGTGATGTTGATCATAAGGGAGGCTATGAATGTGTGGAGGCAGGAGGTATATGGGAAATCTCTGTTCCTTCCTCTCAATTTTGTTGTGAACCTAAAACCGTCCTAAAAAATTGTCTTAAAAAAAACTCACTAGCTATAATTGTTTCACTAGAAGTTGACTGAGCAAAAAAAAAAAAAAAAAAAAAAAAAATAGGTATCTTAAACACTACCTGTGTTACATTCAGGGCTTAAATAATTTCCAACAAACTACACATTTTTTCTGATTTCAAAGATAACCATGTTCTCTGTAGAAAATTTGAATAATACAGAAAAGCCAAAGAAGAAATTGAAAATATCTGAACTCTATTAACAACTTGGTATATACATGTTTGTGTGTGTATTTGTGTGTGTGTGAAGGTGTGCATAAACATATATTTACATTGCTAATACAATATATAAATACATGTTATATATTTATATACATACAATATATAAATACATAATTTTTGTATTTATATTACATATGTAAATATGTAGAATTTTATTATGCATATTTTTGTTAGCTATAAACTTTGAGTTGTTTTATTAAAGTTATCTTATTTGTTCATTAAAATTTTGAAGACACACTAAAAATTCTCTCAAGTGATTTCACAAGAACTTTCTTCCTACTTTATTTCATTCTCCCCAAAATTCGTACCATAGAAGAGCAGGTATACTGTATAAACTTTTAATCTTACCACTCTTACGTTTTTCTGTAAAATAAATTATATTCTTTTCTTTGAAATAAAGCTTTAGATTTATTAGGGAGAACTGTGAACTATAACTCATCAACATCATCAAAAGGAGGCTTATTAAATCTTTTATCATGTGTATTTCTTTGCATGCCATGAGCATATATACTGCCATTGGGGTCACTGTTGAAGACAGATTTTAAAAAGTCTACCTATCTGATAATGAATTTAATAGTTTGGGCCAGTGTCTATGAGTCTTTTATAGTCCTTGAAGGGTCACTTATTGACTGAGGGGAATCAGTGGTCTCTCTGTTTTTCCCATAATGAAAATGATAAAACATTTTAATGGTTTTCTACTTCACTGGAAACCTTGGCACCCTCAAAATTTATTTATAAAGAAGGCTCCCACAAGTCACTTGTAAGTATGTGATGACATGCTGAGCTTAATTTTTACTTTACCTTGAAGCAGGCAGAGTGTAAGCAATTGCCCTCTCTGCTTCACGTTACACCGTTTAGTCCTAAAACAGAAAGCAACTATTGTTTATTCCAAGAGCCACACAGGGCCTTGGGTTCTACAGATTACACCACATGACAACTGGAATCAACTTGATGAAATGCATGAAATTTATTATATTTCCAATTGGCGTTTCTCCACTCTGAAGGTCTAAGTCTTCAGCAAGCATGCTTAGGAGAAGGTGTGGGTGCAGAGAAGTACAAAGCACTGAAGTTAAAAAGCTTGTCGTCTTTAGAGAGTTTCTAATTTGTGGTCACAGTGTTCTTTATTACAATCTAAATCCTGTGAAGAATGGTTGTTCTCCAAGAAGAACAAAATTGGTCAAATAGTTTAAATGCTGGAAAAGGAAGGAATTTTATAATTCCAAGTGGACAACCTTGTATTCTAGAGATAGTATTTGAGCAAGTTACAAAATCCACTGAACTTTGCCTATAGACTTCTACTGGTTGGATGAGATAGCAGATAATCTCAAGTAGAGTACCAGAAACCAAGAAAAGTACGTAGTCGGTTGGTTAATAGACAGTATAAGCTACTCTCTTTGTAGCAATGAAGCAGCATCTGAGTCTACTTACATGGAATCATGGCATGCTAAAATGGAATTTTAGAAAATGTTGGGCAAGGGAAACTTTCCGGAGTAATCATTTAGTGAATAATTCTGTTTCTTAGTAAGATCACCTTTAAATAAAATAGGAAGACACTAATCTAGAGTTGTACTATTTTCCAATCTCCCAGTAAACCTTTTGTGTTCCAAATTTGTCAAGTATTTGTAAGTGCTTGTGTCCTTTACTCCTAGACTTAAATATTTGTTTTGCAAAAGAAATCCAATTTACTCCGTCTTTAAGACCTGCTCAATTCCTACTTTACTTCTAATAATTGCATCTACTTGTGACCCTTCCAAAAATAATTTCTCCCCGAGTAGGATTCATTCCCTTTATCATTTGCTCCTAATAATAAGCCTACTATGAAAATCTAGTATATGTTCTATACATTTTTCTTGAGTTGTAGAGCCCAGACTTGGTTATATTTATTTGTATAAGTTCCTTTGTTTCCTATCCAGGAAAATAATTTTCTTTATAGGGTTTCCTAGTTATCAGCAGAGTGTCCTAGTCTGAATTTCAAAGGAAACTGAGCACTGTATAAATAAAATACAGGTAGATTGTTATTGTTTTTAATTAAGATGCCAATCTTAACTGAGCTAACATCTGTTGCCATGCCTGAGCTAACATCTGTTGCCAATCATATTTTTTTTCCTTTTTCTCCCCAAAGCTGTACGCCCCACCCCCCAGTACATAGTTGTATATTCTAGTTGTAGGTCCTTCTGGTCCTGCTGCCTCAGATGCGGCCTCAGCATGGCTTTGATGAGTGGTGCTAGGTCCACACCCGGAATTCGAACCGGTAAAACCCTGGGCTGCCGGAGCAGAACAGGGGAACTTAACCGCTCTGCCAAGGGGCCGGCCCCACAGGTAGATTATTCTTGAATCTACCATGGGTAATCGTTTGGACTTGTTAACCCCTAGGAACAGCTTTGGACTACTTATGGTTTTTAGGTTTTGTGTTTATTCTAGAGCAGAGAGAGAGAAAGGGAGAGAGAACACAAACACCTCCTGAGCTGAGGGAAGAGCAAAACGGTTCAACCCCTCTTGCCTCTCTCTTATGTCAAAATAATTCACCTACATACAGAGAAACTTTCCCCCCACCTTTGCCACAAATACAAATTGCACTGAGAGCATTTACAGCTGAGTGTCTTTCTACCTCATCTATGCCGAAAATGTATTTACTTTGTCAGTGAAAATCCTAGAAGTGAGGAATTATCAACTGCTCTCCACTTCTCTTATGGCAGGAACAGAGCTAGTATTTTTTATATGATTTTCTAAAAATCCAGTATTGAAGATATAACCCATATTTCAACACTTGATGGCAAGGATACAGGCAGGAATTGTGTGAGGAAAAAATAATCTGGTATTTCTAGCTGGAAAGTGGAAGGGAGGTGTATAAAAACTACCTTGGGGAAGTGAGAAGAATATGCCATGCATTTTGAAGCGTTAGTCAAGTTCTGACCAGGATCAGCATTGGAAATGGAACTTCTCCTACTCTCCAATATCCTCAAACCCCTCAGGCCCAGATGCAGGTGCGGCATGGGGATGGGGCTGAGCTGGGGACGGAAGAGATTCCCATTCTCCCGTGATGTGAATCTCCAGCCACAGCCTGCTCGCTGGGGACACAGGACCTTCCTCTCCATGAATAATTCAGTGTGACTGAACACTCTGAGACCGCCTCTGCTCCGGTGGCTATTTATTCCCATCTCAGTGTCAACATCTCTGGGTTAAGGAGTAACTAAAACATTTTAGAGGCTCTGTCAGTTGTAAACCTGGGTAGTAGGACAAAAACACAAGGAGGAACCTATTTTTCATCGCTCTGCTGGCCCTGCCTGGCTCTGTCTAGCCTCTAATCCGTGCCTTGGCACCTGAGTTGACATAGCATCTCCAGCTGCTAACTCATTGTCAGGTGTGATTTAGGTCCTGGGGAGAACTGGCTAAACATCACCCATCTTCATGTTTTTAAATCTATTTTCCTTCTAATGAGCAGACAGATGCACTTCATCTTACTATAAGCTAAGCTTTTATCAGAATTCTTATAATCAGAGTGCCCCACAGAGAGTGAAAAATGTGATATACTCTATTTAAATATACGATTTTAATATAATCTTTTAGAAATTCTTATATAAAATAAGCATGCCTATATGAGAAAAAGGTAATAAAAAGACAAGACGTAAAGATCCCAAACTTTCTTTACTATGTGAGCAATCTTACACAGTAAGACAAAAAGGGAGATGTTGTAGGATTAAACAAATGTTTTTTCTCTCTTTCAAAACATTCTATACTGTTCTAGTTTATAGATTTTTAAAACACCTGGACCAAAGATAAATTCAAATAAAATCTCTTCATGTTTTTGTTCATTCTTCCAATCTGACAATTTTCTTGTACTTACTGTGGCATTTACATTGGAAAATTGTGATTTTGAGCAATTTATCAAAAATTTTTTTGCTGACTTTACTGTTTACTCTTAAAAAAAAAGTTGCTTTTTTCAAACATATTTTTTTGTCCTTTGCCAGAAAGAAAGTCTACTTTCCACAGTTCAGTCTTTATCTTGGAGATTGGCAAGAAGCAATGACTTTTAACTCATAATCCTTCGTGTTGTCTTGAGAAATCACAGTGTGGCTGGATGTGGGAAGGTCTTGACTCTTATCAATAATTAGTTCCTAATAGCATGGAATAAAGGCGTTGCTCAGTTATGATGTTCTTCTGAACCTTGGACATTAACAACTAATCTGGTAGATATTGATTTCTTACCTTCAGAGTACAATTAGTCTTATTCCCCTGGCTCACTAGGATTAGAAATTACATGTTATCTAGGTTTGAATGTTAAAGTGCAGACTGTTATTTCATATGTATTTAGTACAGGCATAATGAATCAACCATGAAATGACAAATACACGCTTCTTTGATTTCCTACTGTGGAACCAGATAAGTATGACAGCGATTGTAGATTACAAGTCTTACGTTACAAAATATTCACACACATGTAATTTTCCACACAAAGCCCCATGTCTAACAGGTCATGGAATAATAATGAGATATGAAGAGTAAATATCTCCTCTTGTCTATTTACTCTCAGTGTGGCCTCCCCCCCCTTCCCCAGTAATCCTTAAAAAGCTATCCTAGTTTGAAACTTGTTATATAGACTACTGCCAAATTGAAAATAACCAATTTTTCACAGGTCTTCAGTGGTTTTCAAGAATTCTTGAATATTTAGGAAGGAGAATGAATTACAGATATAATGCAACAAATTATAGCTTTGAAAATAAAAGCTGCTTGGGAACATGAAGATAATATGGCATCTGATTTGCTCAATAATTGCTATCCATTTGGATTTTAAAGGCAAAACATCTGTAAGTAAATCTATGAAAGATGAAGAAAAATTATGCTATTAATTTAGTTATTAGGATAAAGATGATTTTTTTTCAGTTCAACAAATATTTGTTGGACATCAATTTTGTTGCAGGCGTTGTGCTAGGTGCTTAGGATGCCAAAACAAATAAGATGCAGTTCCCACTCTTCAGGAGCTTACCGTCTGCAGTGTGGGTTTCTTAACTGGGGTTCTGCAGATGGCATTATGGGTTCTGTGAGAGGCTACCAGGAGTTACAAAAGAGATTGGAAAACAGTTTTAAAATTATTTGAACTTTCTTCTCCATGCAATGCCGGTACTTGCAGTGAAAAATAGTGATCAAGCAGCCCTGTTATCAATTTAAAAAAAAATTTTATTTTATGGTGGTAAGAACAATTAATATGAGATCTACCCTCTTAATAAAATTTTAAGTGCACAGTACAGGATTGTTGACTGTAGGTACAATGTTGTACAGCAGATCTCTAGAATTTATTCATCTTGCTTAAATAAAACTTTACGATCATTGATTAGTAACTCTCCATTTCTCCCTTCCCTCAGCCTCAGGCAACCACCATTCTACTCTTTGATTCTATGAATTTGACTAGTTTAGATACCCCGTATAAGTGGAATCACGCAGTATTTGTCTTTCTGTCCCTGGTTTGTTTCACTTAACAACAGAGTGAAAAGGCAACCTATGGAATGAGAGAAAATATTTGCAAACTATGTATCTGATAAGAGGTTAATCTCCAAAATATAAGGAACTCCTACAACTCCATAGCAAAGAACCCTAATAACCACATTAAAAATGGGCTAAGGGGGGCTGGCCCCGTGGCCGAGCGGTTAAGTTCGCGCGCTCCGCTGCAGGCGGCCCAGTGTTTCGTTGGTTCGAATCCTGGGCGCGGACATGACACTGCTCATCAAACCACGCTGAGGCAGCGTCCCACATGCCACAACTAGAAGGACCCACAACAAAGAATATACAACTATGTACTGGGGGGCTTTGGGGAGAAAAAGGAAAAAAAAAATAAAATCTTTAAAAATGGGCTAAGGACCTGAATAGCCATTCTTCAAAGAAGACATACAAATGGCCAACAAGTATATAAAAAATGCTCAGTGTCACTAGTCATCAGGAAAATGTGAATCAAAACCATGAGATATTACCTCACTCCTGTCAGGATGGCTATTATCAAAAAACCAAAAGATAACAAGTGTCATTGAAGATGTGGAGATATTAGAATGCTTGCACACTACTAGTGGGAGTGCAAAATAGCGCAGCTGTTGTGGAAAACAGTATGGAGATTCCTCAAAAAAATTAAAAATAGACTGACCATATGATTCAATAATCTTACTTCTTGCTGTTTATCCAAAAGAATTAAAATCAGGATCTAGAAGAGATATTAGTACTCCCGTGTTCATTGCAGCATTATTCACAATAGCCAAGATATGGAAATAACCCAAATGTCCATTAACAGATGAATGACTAAAGAGAATGTGGTATATACATACAATGGAATACTATTCAGCCTTAAAAAAGAATGAAATTGTGCAATATGTGACCACATGGATGAACTTTGAGGATAAAGATGATATTTAAAAAGAGGAAACCACGCGTTCACTATGTAACACCATAACACTCCTGATGGTTCTTGAGTACTTCTCTAATTTGTTTTAGTGTTCTCACCTACTCTTTCCAGTCTTTTCTTAAATGATTACTACTTCCCTCCTGTAACGTGACAAAAGTCTTCAAAATGATTTTGATGGACGCACAGAGCAGAAATATACTATGGGGCAGGGAGATGGACAGTTTCATATACTTCATAAGTCAGCTTTTCAAAATATCTTTTTTTTTTTTGAGGAAGATTAGCCCCAAGCTAACCATCTGCTGCTAATCCTCCTCTTTTTGTTGAGGAAGACTGGCCCTGAACTAACATCCATGCCCATCTTCCTCTACTTTATATGTGGGACGCCAACCACAGCATGGCATGCCAAGCGGTGCCATGTCTGCACCCAGGATCCGAACTGGCGGACCCCAGGCTGCCAAAGCAGAACGTGCAAACTTAATCACTGCGCCACTGGGCCGGCCCCCAAAATAGCTTTTAATCATGCATTGTAAGCTGAAATAGAAAGTATTATTATCAGAATTTTCCTTGCTTTTCTTGCTCTGAGTTCCCAGAATTCTTTTTTCAACTCTCTCTCTGTCTCACATACGCATACATCCTTACCTTTGAAATAAATAGAAGCATGCTCCAAATCCCAAATAAGTGATGTTGAAATGAGTTGCATCGTCTCTTTCCTTTATTAGTGTTATAAAACAAATGCCATCAGGACATTCTTAACTTCAAAAAAAATCAAATTTGTGATTTTGCTCATAAACTCCTAAAGGCTTATCACAGGCAGAAAGTACAGTTCACCCTGCTTAAATCTGAATTCTTTTATCTACTGGAAAACAAGTGATTACTCATGTTTCCTCACAGGACTAAAATACTATTTCATGTGCTGAAAGTGGTAACAATTTCCACAGCTGAGTCATTTTTAGGGACTTCAGCTCTAACCTTGGTGCTTAAGGCACAGTCAAAACTGTTAGACTGCTGAGTCCCTCGCCAAGGCCAGGCTGGGAACTGAACTGAAGCATCCTGTGGTACTCTTGGGTACCACGGCACAGTATTTGATAACTGCATCCCATTGTCATAGATGATGGGAAATAGGGTTATTCTCCATTAGCTTCCTCTCCTGAGACCACGTAATTTACTTAAGTAAAAGATGTTTATTAAACATAAATCAACAATTCTAAAGCATTAGTGAATATCTAGGTTGTTTTGAATATATTCCTTGTGAAACTTTTATCTCCAGTGGAGTAAATTCCTAATTAAGGGGATTGCTTAACTTGTCAAGGTGATTTGAATAGTTACAGACCAAAATAAAAATAATGTATTATTTTCCTTAGGAATATTGTGCATGTATTCATTGTATGTGCTAGTTTGCATGTGTTAAGAGTTCAATAAAGCATCTGAGATTTTCTAAATTTTTGTAATGGTGAATTTGGTTTTCTACTAAAGTGTTGAAATTATTTTTATGGGATAAAAGTTTGGGAAGGTGAAATATATTGGGTAAAAATAACATCAACATACCAAATAAATCTTATCAATAAGAATGTCACTCACCAGAGTTGTACTTGGTTTCACTAGTCAGTCAAAAAGACTAGAAAAGATGGAAGAGTTCTACCTCAGTCACTTTGTCCATTCTGTAAATGCTGCTTATGGACAGTGTGGTCCTTTGACTTACATCTTGCTAGAGAAGCACTGGGGAGACCAGGTCCATGCCACTAGCAATTAAATGGCCATTTGAAACACAGGAATGCCCTTGGCGCCTTCTTTGCTCCTGCCAAGGTCAGGCTGTCTAGAGGAGATCCAGTATGGCATCCAGCAGCTTTGAGAAGGTCAACACCACTTATCTGATTGAGACCTACCCTCAAAACAGATCTGCCAGAAGCCTTAAGGCTAATCTTAGTGCTGGGGAATACAGAGTGAATTTGTTTAGAAGCTATATTCCAGAATGGCATTTTCTTTTTCCAGTCACACCCTCATTCCATGTTTGAACTTCTCTGATCAGATTTGGGAGACATGGAAAATACTGACTAAACCCTAAAACACCTCAAGAGATTGAAAACAACTCAAAGCTAAAGTTCTCCAGTGTAATTCTGTCTGTGTCTTGCTTACTAAGACTTTCATTTGCCTGGTCTCCCGTCCTATTGGCAGGAATTCCACCAGCCCCATGGCTACCCCATGCCCCAATTGCATACAGGTTTGCACGTGCATCTAAATTAGAAAAGTCCTTTTTCTAACATTCCAAAAAATAAAAGCTAAAAAAAACCTAATCAAAAACAAATTAAAAAATCAGAGAAATACAGAAGCAGAGTCATTGCCCGAGGAAATGTTAGGTGTCTATTGACAGACAAAAGAAATGTCAGAGACATGAAGAATAATACAGAGTTTCTGTTTGGGGTGACAGAAAGGTTTGGAAATGGAGGTGATGGTTGCACAACATTGTGAATGTAATTAATGCCATTGAATTAAAAAATTACATTTAAAAATGGTTAAAATGGCAAACTTTGTGTTCCATATATTTTACTACAATTAAAAAAAAACAATAATGTAATATACTAAATACCATTGAATTGCACTCTTTAAAAGGGGTCAATTGTATGGAATCTGAATTGTATGTTAATAAAGTCGTTCAAAGAATGTCATGGAGAAAAAGAGGATCAAAACTCCCGAAAGAGAAAGACCACTGTGGAGGTGTTAGTGTCAGCCTTGTGGTTTTCATTTTTAAGAATTTCATTTGATTTGCTTTGCTTCTTCCTCCACGTACTACACTTCCCTGGCAGACATCCCGTTTTAATCTACATTGGGAGGAAACAGGATGGCAAAATATTGCTGCTGTTGGAATAGGGAGCTTATTTGTTTTAGCACCGTGGCTTCTAGAAATCTTGTTTCTTCCTTCCTATATTTAAAAGAATCATGCTGGACAGGAGCGGGCGGTCCTTTTGATTCCTTACCCAGATGGCGTTCTGGACAGCAACAGAAATCCAGTAACCTGAAGGGAGAAAGCTGTCCCTGATTGGTCATGGCTTCAGCCAGATTTCCCCCAAATGCCTAACATGGAGAAATGAAAATAGCTGTTGACAATCGCCTTTGTTAGAGAATTAGACATGTAGTTATCTGCAAAAATTGTTACAGTGATTATGACTCATGGATTCCATCACGAAATCTCACATTTCTGTAATCATTACCTAAGCTCCCAAAGTCATTAAAAACTATTAACAATTTTAAAATGCTTACCAGTTTCAAAATTTTCTTTCTTTCTTTTTTTTTTTGCAGGGGAAGATTTGCCCTAAGCTAACATTTGTTGCTAATCTTCCTCCATTTTTCTTCCTTTCCCCAGCCTCAAAGTCTCGGTATGTAGTTATGTATAGTTGTAAGTTCTTCTGCTTCTTCTCTGTGAGCCACCACTACAGCATGGTTGCTGCTGTGTGGTGCAGTGTACTCAGTGGTGTGGTTCTGCACCCGGGAACTGAATACAGCCTGCCAAAGCAGACCGCGCTGAACTTTAACAGCTAGGCCATCAGGGCCAGCTCTCAAAATTTTCATCTTAAATTTTATATATTATAACCAATTTCATTAATTGTTTCTACTCTGTCATGGAACAGACTACAGCACAATGCTGTAGGTTGAAAGAGACGACTAACTTACTTGTCACTTAAGGAAATTCAATCTCTTACCCACCATTTCTAAAGTTCCTAAAAAGGATTATAACTTCAGCAATGATGCAGCCTTTGTTTTTTATGCTGTTTGATTTCATTGTGAAGCTTTTGTTTTCTACTGCAATGACAACCCACTGATCAGAACTCAATATAAGAGGGAGGAGACGGGAGTCGGGGAGGACTAACAGGAAGAGGAGAGGAGAGAGTCATTTTATAATTTATCAAGATAAGTGCTGCCACCTCAGGTTTTATTAAAATAAAGCCATGCTTATCAGGGATGATAGAGTACTTGAATATTTAAATTATGGCTCTCAGGCAAGGTATTAACAGAACAAAATTTTCTCTTAGATAATTTTTTTAATTTTAATTTTTTCTTGGGATGATACTGATTTTTCTCAAAAATACGTAAGAATTCCAAAATAAAAGGGTTCCTTAGGACAAACTCTTTCTGTTCCTATGATTCTTCTGGAAGCATCATCAATGAAATCATCACTAACACCACAGTGTTTGCTCTGGGATAGACTTTCTGATTTCTCATTCCAAGACAAAGACAGACTGAAAAATCCAAACCAAGAAATATTTTCTCCCAAACAAACTCTGTGCTGTTTGAATGATCCTCTTCTTAGCTGTGCTAAAATGCTTGATGGAGTTATTTTTAACTGGGAACAGAACATTCATTCTGGAAAATGTTCAGATCCCTAATTTTATAATGAGCAGAAATACATACTTTCAACGAAAGACTATGCACACCGCAGTAGCCTCATCCACACTCAGGTGCAGAATTATCAGCAGAGAATAGATTTTATGGCTTTTAGGAATGCAAGTCTTCTAGATGCTGTGAAGTCTCGAATCTGGATCAGCTGCATCACTGCTGGAAGAAACAGGTGCTTGACGTCATCTGGATACAGAGTTTGTTTCTTCGCTCACACACAACATTTCCTCATCAATAATGAGCCTGGGTGACGCTGGATGGATTCTATTGTTTTTATTGGTTGTTATTACTTTTATTTAACAATGTTAGCCATATAGGATGATTAAAAAACAACTAATGTTCTTGGAATAGGTACATCCTATTAACTGATATAAATCGATTCAGTCTTTCATTATAGCAGTGAATTTTCAGGTTGCACAAAGATAAGTAATTTAGATTCCAAACACAACAATCACTGGGTTAACCATCCAGGACAATTCACAGGTCCCTATTATACGGCTGCATGCACTTACAGAGTTTTAGCACAAAGTCAATACAAATATGAAAGTATCCTCATTCTAATCGTTCCTGAGGCGCTAAAGATGGGTGTCAGCGATGGGTATCCTCCTGAGTTCTACGATCTGGGAGTCAGTCAAGGTGCCTCCCTCCTGGCTGCCTTGACCGGATTCATTATCACTGACACTGAGACCAGCACCTGCAATAGAAAAAGAATAAACACAGAACTCCCGACTATTAGTGCAGTGAATTAAGGGTCAAGTTACATTAAGCCAACACGTTTATTTTTATTATATTAACAAAAAGTGAGCTATACGTTTAGAATATATGTTATTAATTAATACTTAATTATAAAACTATATATTACATTCCTTTTGGTAGTTTTTATAAATAAAAATTAACTTCTAAAGACATGGTTTGGGTTCTCAATCTTTTCTTTGTTTCCACATAGTTGACAGGTGTAACTTGCTCCCAAGAACAGCATTTCTCAATTGGGGGCTTATTTAAATTAAAAAATCAGGCAGGTTATTAGAATTTTTCAGCAGGGGGGTAAGATCTGCTGTTAGAAAACATACAACTTCCAACCCGACTTGAACTGAATCCGGTAGGGCCTGCAGGTGAGACTCAGCGTGGGCAGTGATCCGAGAAGAAAGACACACATTGACAACACCTGGTGTCATATCAGCGCCCGGAAGATACTGGCTCTTAATGACTCAGATCTGATCCCAAGATAAAAATAATTATGTAACACAGTGCCAAAAGAGATCCACACAAGAATCCCACAAAGCTAGCTGTTAATGACAGATAGCACCCAGAATTTCTGTTTTGAGGAAGCTCTGCTATTCACTACTTTTTTCACAACTCAGAATAATTCAGAAAACTTAATACTATGCTAGAGTAACACATCCTTCTTTTCTTCTCCAATGCACAGAGGAACACCTCAGCTCGTGAGCTCTCTCTCTCTCACACACGCGCGCACACACACACACACACAGAATGGGGATGTGGTCACAGGCGGTGCTGCTGGTCTGAATCACCACAGATTACAGCTCCCAGATCCTCCCCCTCTGCCGGGCACTACACTCTGCAAACAAGGAAAGTGAAAACCCAGTTGCCGGGAGCTGAGACTTCCTTTTCTCTCTGAGGTGTAGGAAAGGCGATTCTGCAGAGTTGGTAGCTCTAGGAAGATGGGGAATTAGCTTGGTCTGAAGCTGTTTGGAGATGGCAGCAGAAGCCCACTAATTATCTTATTGTAGGCAAACCCTCCCTCTTCTGCTCTCTGTCCTTCCCACTCTCTCTCTGCTACAGGCTGCTATTGAAACCCCACTTCTCCCTTTGCTCCTGTGACATTGCGCTTACCCATCTCATCCTCTGATCTGCTGGCTCTTTCGAGAGCTCTTCTGCTTTCTCTTGAATCTCCTCCTGCTGTCTGACCACTGGAGGACTTGTCTTCAGCTCTGCTTCAAGGCCCACATGATCCGCCTGCCCCTTGTCTGCTCTCTAGCCTGATGTTTCACTAGAGCTGATGGTCGCTCCCTTTTCACTCCATGTTTTTATGCTGGATCTTCTGCCTGGGATGCCTTCTCATTCCCCAATTCCTTAATCTGCTGCCTCCATCCTTCCTATAAATATCAACCCAGGTGTCACCTCTGCTACCCATGGAAACATGATGATTCTTTTTAAAAATTTCTGACTCCCCCATTGGTTTATGTCCTTTGTATCTTTATATCTTCTGGCTCATAGGGCATCCAGCACACTCTGGGTGTTCAGTATATGTTTGTTGAATGTATTAGTAAACTATGCTCTGCATTCTAGTTCTTGAAAATGCCTCTTCCATCTTTATTGCCTGTTCATTTCCTCCGATCCATTCTGCACGCCTCTGCCCTCTCCTTCTGAAGAACAAACATTGGCTCTTATTGCCAATTGCATCAAGTCTGGAGCCCTCTGCATTCAACCCTCTGCTTTTAAGACACTTCCTAATCTGGCCCTTCCCTACCAAACGGACGTATTTCAATCTTTGCCCATTGTAGAGCTTTCTCAAAGTGATCAAGTCTCTTGACTGGGCCTGCATGTGCCACGTTAATTCCAGCGTGAGCAGCTTCCTGCCCATCCATCAAGGCCCATTTCCACAACCTTTCACAAAAACTTCTTTCAGCATTCCTTCAAAACAGGGAGACGGAGGATGTAATATTTGAAAAGTCTTGTTTACACTTGAAAAAAATATTAATCACATCCCTTATATTCTCTCAAATTGCCTTGGTTTGGACGATTTGCCATTGTCTTCACCCAGCCCTCTTGCATCAGTAATGGTATTAGCCCGGCCCTTGAAGGTAACATTCGAGTCTGCCACCACGCCTTAGAAGGACAAAGGGCCCATGCTTCCTGGCCAGGGGAGCAGGGGAACTGTCCCCCTTGGAAGAACCTCAGTGGATTGGTAAGACATTGGCCACTCTAGAAGGATAAGATGACTGAAGCCCTGAGTCCTGAGCAGCTTCATTGAGTAAGGAGGAACTAAAGAGCTAAATAACAAAGTTGCACAATATGAGATCAACTACAGAGAAACAGAGAGGACCCCACAGTTAGCATCAGGACAGAGTGGGGCTTAGTGAATGAAATAGCACCACCTCCCACTGATTTCCGTGTCAGCCTGCTCTAAATCCCACTCGGAATGTGTAAGTGTTTGCTCACCATAGGGACAAAGCACATTAGAAAGAAGTTCTGTAGCGAAAGTCTGCTGGGCAGACCACGAGCAACAGAGCAAACTGGGCTGGGGAGTTTCACATGGGCGCAGCTTTACTGTGAATGGGTGTCACCAGCTTGTTCAGTAGTCCAGAGCCCTGTGAGATGTCAGCAAGTTGTAGACACAGCCTCCAATCACATCTACATGACCCACCTCACCTTCCTCCTCCATTTCTGCCCAGTGGAAATAAATGCATGTAATACTCAAACCCTAATACCTCACTGAGACTCAGAAAGGACACATACTACACACAGCAGTAACATGGCAGACGGAGCACTGCCCAGGTCCCTCGTCTCTTTGTAATTCATTCAATGGTCTAGGAGGGTATTTGCAGTGAGTATCCTGATTTTCTGAAAGGTATTTTTGTGCTTAAATTTTAAGCCAAAAATTCAAGAAAAATCCAGTAACTGTGACAATAGTTGCTCTCCCCTTTGGTAGACAGAACAGGTCATGTCAAAGGAACTAGAAGTATTGATTCACACTCATCTAGTGGCTCTCCTTTCCCCAACATTTCAACATGCTTTAGTCAGGGAAGGGGTGATTATTAGTCCTGTTCTACAGACACAGGGACTGAACAGGGATCAGAGGTGTTCACTGAGTTGCCCATGTCACACAGCAGGGAAGTCACACAATGAAGATATCTAATAGGCCTTCTGACCCCAGATACAGTGTTTTCCTCTACTGCCTCTTGTGATGGCAGCTCTTATCCTGTTACTTCCTCATCCCCTGGTTTTCGAGCGTTTGTCCATAGAATAAATTTCCAACTCCTTGGTGCATCTTCAAGCCCCGACCCACCCCATCCCCCAATTTCTACCTCACTCAATAGTCACGGTGCAGCAAACAGCCAGGTGTTACAGAATATATGATGAGCATTTAAAACTGTATTTGAGTATAACAATAAATTGAACCAACAAATAATTCATACCATGTGTTGAATTTAAACTCTGCCAGACACTGTGGTAGATTCTTTACAAACTCTAAACCCCGAAAAACGTACAAGCTAATTATAATGACTCTTATTTGATAAACAAGGAAATTGAAGGTTGAGTCCCTTGTGGAACGTCACACAGATAGTAGACTGCAGAACTAGATTCCAACACAGGGTTCTTTAACCCCAAGGCCCATTCCTATTTTCCACGGCCTTCTAAAATGTGACGATGATATGAAGGTCATACTCCTTCAATATTTTTCTGAGGAAAAGAAAATCAAAATCCTCCCAAATTTCACTCTTCCACTTTGCTACTCATCTACCTTTGTTTAGCACACTTGGCTGCAGAAG
The DNA here is from genome assembly GCF_041296235.1 of Equus asinus. Taxonomy (NCBI): domain Eukaryota; kingdom Metazoa; phylum Chordata; class Mammalia; order Perissodactyla; family Equidae; genus Equus; species Equus asinus. Next base: position 79,818,960 of record NC_091798.1, read on the forward strand.
TTCTTGAAGTTACGTAAGTCGTTGTGGTTTTACGTGATATTTCTGACAGAGAAATTTATTAACGACTTCTTTGAGGAGTTGGAGTATTTGGGCCTTGATTCTGAATGTTTTCAAGGGCTTGTTATTTATTTTCTTCTGACTGAAAAACAAATCATTTAAAGGTTTCCAATACAGAAATGTTTACATGACAGTTGTGTCACTGGCCTGAGGTAAAACCAGGAAGCTAAAAGACTAGGGATAATGGGAAATCAGAATAATTTATCCCCGCGGATATGTTCCAAGACCCCCAGTGGATGTCTGAAACCACAAATGGTACTGAACTCTATATATACTATGTTTTGTCCCACACATACTTACCTATGATAAAACTTAATTTGTTAGGCACAAAAAGAGAATAACAACAATACGTAACAATAAAAGAGAACAATTATAACAATATATTGCAATAAAAGTTACTATAGATCTTAGCAACCTCAACACATGATTTTTTTCTTTCCTTATTAAGTCAAGAACTTCCACCTTTTCACTTAAAGGAAGCATTTTGCGGCTTCTCTTTGGCATATCAGAATGGCCAGCATCACTACTCTTGTGCTTTGGGGCCATTATGCAGTCAAATAAGGGTTACTTGAACACAAGCACTGTGATACCATGACAGTCAATCTGATAACCCAGACGACTACTAAGTGACCAAGGGCTGGTGGCTTCTGCTACCAAAGTGGGGATCCAATGGACAAAGGGATGATTCATGCCTTAGGCGGGATGGAGCCAGACAGTGTGAGATTTCATCACGCTACTCAGAACTGAGTACAATTTAAAATGTATGAATTATTTATTTCTGGAATTTTCTTTTTTTTTTTGAGGAAGATTAGCCCTGAGCTAACATCTGCTGCCAATCCTCCTCTTTTTGCTGAGGAAGACTGGCCCTGAGCTAACATCTTCCTCTACTTTATATGTGGGATGCCTGCCACAGCATGGTCAGACAAAAGGTGTGTACGTAGGTTCTCACCCAGGATCCGAATTGGTGAACCCTGGGCTGCCAAAGTGGAACGTGCAAACTTATCTGCTGTCTCACTGGTCTGGCACCTCTGGAAATTTTCCACTTAATTTTTTTGGACTATGGTTGACCATGGCAAACTGAAACTGCAGAAAGCAAAACCTCGGATAAGGGGAGACTACTGCAGTCTCTCTGGGAGAAGCCCTTTGTGAAGAAAACCCTGTTTCTAAGCCCAATATACTCCTAGTTTGACATATTCTAGACTCTTGTCAGCTGTGGATCAACATAAAAATGCCAGTGCTCAGACACTTCTTGTTAGGAATGTAACTAGAGTGCATGCCCTTCCATCCCACCTCACCCTTTGTGTAGACTGAGTCTCTGTTTGAGTTAGCTCAGCACGTTCTCCTCTTCCCTGTGATGGAGGCAGTCCCAGGGTGACTGTTCTCATTCTCCTAAAGTCCTGGTTGGGGGCACTGATGATACATCAGAAACTTCTATTAAAAAACTAATAATAAGAAAAATCTTACATAAACAACCTCAAACGACACCTAACGGAATTAGAAAAAGAAGAACAAACAAAGCCCAAAGTCAGTAGAAGGAGGAAAATAATAAAAATTAGAGCAGAAATAAATGATATTGAAACAAAAAAGACAGTAGAAAGGATCAATGAAACAAAGAGTTGGTTCTTCGAAAAAATTAACAAAATCGACAAACCCTTAGCCAGACTCACTAAGAAAAAAAGAGAGAAGTCTCAAATAAATAAAATTAGAAACGAGAGAGGAGAAATCACAACAGATACCGAAGAAATACAAAGGATCATAAGAGAATACTATGAAAAACTATATGCCAACAAATTGAACAACCTAGAAGAAATGGATAAATTCCTAGACTCATACAACCTACCCAAACTGAATCAGGAACAGATAGAGAATCTGAATAGACCAATCACAAGTAAAGAAATAGAAACAGTAACCAAAAACCTCCCCAAAAGTAAGAGTCCAGGACCAGACGGTTTCTCTGGAGAATTCTACCAAACATTCACAGAAGATTTAATACCTATCCTTCTCAAACTATTCCAGAAAATAGAGGAAGATGGAGCACTCCCTAATACATTCTATGAAGCCAACATCACCCTGATCCCCAAACCTGACAAGGACAACACAAAGAAGGAAAACTATAGGCCAATATCACTGATGAACATAGATGCAAAAATCCTCAAGAAAATTTTGGCAAACCGAATACAGCAATACATCAAAAAGATTATACACCATGATCAAGTGGGATTTATACCAGGGACACAGGGATGGTTCAACATCTGCAAGTCAATCAACGTGATTCACTACATTAACAAAATGAGAAACAAAAACCACATGATCATCTCAACAGATGCAGAGAAAGCATTCGACAAGATCCAACATCCATTTATGATAAAAACCCCCAATAAAATAGGTATAGAAGGAAAGTACCTCAACATAATAAAGGCCATATATGACAAACCCACAGCCAACATCATACTCAACGGACAAAAACTGAAACCCATCCATCTCAGAACAGGAACAAGACAAGGGTGCCCACTTTCACCACTCTTTTTCAACATAGTACTGGAGGTTTTGGCCAGAGCAATTCGGCAGAAAAAGAAATAAAAGGAATCCAAATAGGCAATGAAGAAGTAAAACTCTCGCTGTTTGCAGATGACATGATCTTATATATAGAAAACCCCAAAGAATCCATAGAAAAACTATTAGAAACAATCAACAACTACAGCAAAGTTGCAGGGTATAAAATCAACATACATAAATCAGTAGCATTTCTATATGCTAACAATGAACTAACAGAAAAAGATCTCAAGAACCCAATCCCATTCAAGATCACAACAAAAAGAATAAAATACCTTGGGATAAATTTAATCAAGGAAGTGAAAGATCTATACAACGAAAACTACAAGAGCTTCTTGAAAGAAATTGATGATGACATAAAGAGATGGAAATACATTCCATGCACATGGATTGGAAGAATAAACATAGTTAAAATGTCCATATTACCTAAAGCAATCTACAGATTCAACTCTATCCCAATCAGAATTCCAATGTCATTCTTTACAGAAATTGAACAAAGAATCCTAAAATTCATATGGGGCAACAAAAGACCCCGGATTGCTAAAGCAATCCTGAGAAAGAAGAACAAAGCTGGAGGCATCACAATCCCTTACTTCAAAACATGCTACAAAGCTACCGTAATCAAAACAGCATGGTAGTGGTACAAAAACAGATGCACAGATTAATGGAACAGAATTGAAAGCCCAGAAATAAAACCACACATCTATGGACAGCTAATCTTTGACAAAGGAGCTGAGGGCCTATAATGGAGGAAAGAAAGTCTCTCCAACAAATGGTGCTGGGAAAACTGGACAGCCAGATGTAAAAGAATGAAAATCAACCATTATTTTTCACCATTCACTAAAATGAACTCAAAATGGATCAAAGACCTAAAGATTAGGCCTGAAACAATAAGTCTTCTAGGAGAGAATATCGGCAGTACACTCTTTGACATCAGCTTCAAAAGAATCTTTTTGGACACCATAACCCCTCAGATGAGGGAAACAATAGAAAGAATAAACAAATGGGACTTCATCAGACTAAAGAGCTTCTTCAAGGCAAGGGAAAACAGGATTGAAACAAAAAAACAGCCCACTAATTGGGAAAAAATATTCACAATTATTTATCCGACAAAGGGTTAATCTCCATAATATATAAAGAACTCACACAACTCAACAATAAAAAATCAAACAACCCAGTTACAAAATGGACAGGGGACATGAACAGACATTTCTCCAAAGAAGCTATACAGATGGCCAATAGACACATGAAAAGATGCTCATCATCACTAATCATCAGGGAAATGCAAATCAAAACTACACTAAGATATCACCTTACACCTGTTAGAATGGCAAAAATATCCAAAACCAAGAGTGACAAATGTTGGAGAGGCTGTGGAGAAAAGGGAACCCTCATACACTGCTGGTGGGAATGCAAACTGGTGCAGCCACTATGGAAAACAGTATGGAGATTCCTCAAAAAGTTAAGAATAGAAATACGTTATGACCCACTACTATACTATATCCCACTACTGGGTATCTATCCTAAGAACCTGAAATCAGCAATTCCAAAAGTTCCATGCATCCCTATGTTCATTGCAGCATTATTCACAATAGCCAAGACATGGAACCAATCTAAGTGCCCAGCAACTGATGATTGGATAAAGAAGATGTGGTATATATATATATATATATATATATATATACACACAATGGAATACTACTCAGCCATAAAAAAGGACAAAGTCGCCCCATTCACAACAACATGGATAGACCTTGAGGGTATTATGTTGAGTGAAATAAGCCAGAGAGAGAAAGACGAACTCTGTATGACTCCACCCATAGGTGGTATTTAACATATGGACAAAGAGAACTGATCGGTGGTTGCCAGGGGAAAGGGTGGTGGGGGGAGGGCACTAGGGGTGAAGTGGTGTACCTACAACATGACTAATAATGATGTACAACTGTAATTTCACAAGGATGTTAACTTTCATAACCTTAATAATAATAATAAAAAAAAACTAATAATAACCAGGACACCACTAGTTTAGAACTGAGTGTCTCATCTGCCTGTGGAGAGGCTGATACACTTCAAGAACAACTAATTGAAGAATATTATGTCCTCTTTTTAGAGCGAAATGTGGATTTCTCATAGCAAGACAAATAATTTATTTTCAAAAATTAAAAAGGTCAATAGTTTTTTTTTAGGAATTCAATTTGGCTAAAATTCAGATAGAAAAAGAAGTCCATGACTGGCTCTGGGGCCAGGGCTTCTGTTTTATACCAAACTATTTAAATATACTTGCCTTGCTTGTTATTTTGAAATATGCAAAAATATACACCAGCACAGTGGCCTCAAAAGCAGTCTTGCTCACTTTGGAATTCAATTGTGGCTGTGAAATGGGACCCTGGAGCCTGCTGATACATTTGTAAATGCTTGTAAAGAAGTGACGGTGTTTTCCAATTCAGAAACTGGCTACTGGGTTTTCCTGCTTAGAGGTTTAGTCTTTCCCACAGTCGATCTTAATTTAATTAGAAAAGAGAATATCTTAGCTAAAAAAAGTGTCAGGTCTCCTGCTTGCCCTTTGGAACAATGGCATTCTGACATTAAATTCCCTTTACTGCATCTAAATAACGGTATTCTAACTACTGAGTTAATGTATTTCAGTAAGTGTTTGAATATCTCAAAATTATTCAGATTGAAAGATGATGAGTTCTGAGAGAGATTAAAAAGGCATAGGATGTGGAAGATAAACAAACGAACAAACACATAGATACAGAGAACAGACTGGTGGTGACCAGAGGGACGAGGGGTGGGGGAAGTGGTAAAGGGGCACTTGTGTACAGTGATGGATGGAAACTAGACCTTTTGGTGCTGAACATGTAGTCTATACAGAAGTGAAAATATAATGATCGACATCTGAAATTTATATGTTATAAACCAATGTTACCTCAATAAAATAAATAAGTAAAAAATAATTTCTAAAAGGGCACAGGAAATGGTATTAATGGATATTGAAAGGCCTACTTAGTCCCCCTTCCTGAAATCTGTTCATCCATCTATCCATTTATCCATCCATCCAACCATCCAGCCATCCAACCATCCATCCATCATATATAAAGCATTGACTGAGATACCCAGCACTGTTATATATCCAAGGTTACTGAGATGAATCCCAGCCTTGTGGAACATGTGCTTTGGTCCAGGACTAGCACTCATTCTTATTTCAACACATTCATCTGGTCAACCTTTCCTGCTTCTATGTAGAGTATGTGCTTGGATGGATCATGCCTCCTACTCTTGCAACCAACCTGCTTATTTGTGACTTAACCTCTGTCCTGGCTGCTATACACTCTCTGACACATATTTTAGTGCAGGACTTAGGGAAAGAGAAGTACATAGGACAAAACTGATGTACAGTGGTGCAATTCAAGAACAACAAACAAATCTCTCCCCACCATGTCCTATCATGGCGCCTAAAGTCCCACAATTAAGGATGCATTTTGTTGTTTCATCTTGAAGGTGGACTTTAAGAGTTTTCTGTTAAGGGGCTGGCCCCATGGCCGAGGGGTTAAGTTCGCGCGCTCCACTCCAGGCGGCCCAGTGTTTCGTTGGTTCGAATCCTGGGCGCGGACATGGCACCACTCATCAAACCACACTGAGGCAGCGTCCCACGTGCCACAACTAGAAGGACCCACAACGAAGAATATACAACTATGTACCGGGGGGCTTTGGGGAGAAAAAGGAAAAAAAAAAAGAGTTTTCTGCTAAAATAGAAAAAACACGGAAAGTGCTTTTACCTTCCACCTGTGTTTATAGAATGCTTTATTATGAATGAGCCTAAAAACTAAGAAGACTGTTAACATGAAGGGCTATTGAATGCCAAAGGCCCATTTTTATCTTAAATTTACAATGTTTCCAGGTCAGTTGGAGATCTAAGAAGTGGTGGGAGGCCTTCCAGAAAGAAGCCTGGAACACAGGGAGATGTCTGTGGCTGGCTGTTATATATATTCTCAAGAGGAAAATTCTCAGGTGCACTATAGAAATTATTGAGAATAACAAATCTTCTCAGTGTAGGACTTTTGAGGTAGAAAGGAAAATAGGAGTTTGCTAGCCCAGTTAATATAGATGAGAAGGTATGGTTAAACAATCTGGCTAAAGTCAGTGGTGAATCTCATCATCTAATGCTACGCTATGCTCCAGGTCAGCGCCTCTGGAGTCCTTTATAAAGTGTCTGAAGCAGGAGCCTCAAATTGGGATTCCTTTAACTTGTGGGACATGAAGACTTTGCAAAGGTGGTGTGGGAAGGACAGCTTTAAGGAAATATATTCCCACATCTTTACCTTCCACATGCCCTCTTCTGATGAGATATTTTTGGATAATTATTTATCAGAACATTTAATGTTTTTGTTATCAATGTTGATTTATTCAACTGTAGACTAATAATTATAATGATAACACAAAAGAAATTTTGGACACTTTACAGTTTTATGGTCACAGAAGAAATTTAAGTTTCAATTTATATACATGTTTTGTTGGAGAGAAGTACGAGTGGGTGAAGATTAAATGAATTTCAAGCATAAAATACATTATGCTAGCGTAAAATTCTGTCGTGGGAATGATGTAAAATTTCCAAATGTAAGATAAAACATATATTTTTGTAATGTATAAAACTCATTTTGTAATGATAAAACTCACATAAGAAAAATGCTCATATATTTTTAAAATGAAATGAATAACGGTGAATATCAAATTGGTATTTAGACTCTTTTGAATTAGCTGAAAAGAATAATGTAAAATTTTTATTTTAAAGCTAAAATTTATAATGCAGTGGATATTACATTATTGGATACTAGTTAAACTTATGATGAAACTCTTTAGATGTTTTTTAAATATATGCAAGGGGTTACACAGCTTTTCAAAGTTCTTTAAGATTCAAATGAAAGGGGCTGGCCCCATGGCAGAGTGGTTAAGTTCTCACACTCCACTGCAGGTGGCCCAGTGTTTTGTTGGTTCGAATCCTGGGCGCGGACATGGCACTGCTCATCAAACCACGCTGAGGCAGCGTCCCACATGCCACAACTAGAAGATCCCACTCCGAAGAATATACAACTATGTACCGGGGAGCTTTGGGGAAAAACCTTCAGCAATTCCCCACTAATTAAACGCAGCCCTGACACCCCCATCAGGAGCCCGCGTCTGATTCTTCACCTGACTTTCCCACCTCACCTTCCTCTATAAAAAAAAAAAAAAAGATTCAAATGAAAAAGACTTGGAGGACCCACTGTTCCCAGTACTTGGTTTGGAGTGGCCGACAGCTAAGGTGGACCTGAGACAGATCAAGGTTTGCAAACTCACGTGTCACAGAGGCCAGCGAGACCAGCATAAACCAGCTACACAGGTCTGGTGAGCACTGGATAAACGGAAGAGCTCATGTTCTGTCTAAAGGGGCAGCCATTGCTCAACTCCGATCGAGCAGTGTTGTGCTAGATTTTAAGGACTCTGTGGCTAGATTTGTTTTTTTTTTAGAAATTCTGGATTTTTATGGGATATCTCTAAATTTTTAAATTTTTGTTCAAAAAAAAGTTAAAATGCTATGAGGGTGAAAAGAAACACCCTGCTGAACCAAATCTGGCCTATGTGTCAATTGTAAACTCTGCTGTAGATGGAATGGCATGTGGTCTCCTCCTTCGATTTGACCAAATTCTAAGATGGAAAATGTCTAGGGGCTGGTGCTTGATTATTATAGGACCTTTTCTAAAAATAGAGGGAACCAATGTTAGAGATTGTTATTTTGGTCTTTTTAAGTATTTATTTCCTAACAAGTTTAGTGAACTCTGAGGAATGCTAAACTCAATCTATAAGTAAGCAAGTCATTCCATACATTCCTGAACTGAATGCATTTAATACTTGTGATATACATAGGATCCACATCTAATTTAATTATGCTGCAAGAATTCATTTTATGTTTCCAGTGTCATAACATCAACAACTGACCACTTTGTATTGCTGGGGACACTATCTTCCTGGAGAACCACTCGTCATCTGAAAGCCCATTCTTGGTGCTAACGCTAATGAGCATTTGATGCGGTCGTTCGTTCTCTGCTTCGTAAAACTCGCTTCTCTCCTTGGTTCTTTCTCCCCATGCTACAGTGCCCTCTGTGGGACCCTCTTCAGTTCACTCTTTCAGTGTAGATATTATCTAGGATGCTCTTCTTGTTTCCGTTCTCTTCATTTCCCTTCCTCCCTCTCCCCTCCCTTCCTCATCTCTTTCCTTCCACTCTCCCAGTTCAAACTTATTTCTCCCCACAGCTTCAAATATCATCTCTGCACTGATGCATTTCAAATCAATACCTCCCACCCTGATCCCTCGCCTAAGATTCTTCAAACCTGAATACTTAAGAGCCACCAGGCCCAATGATCAATATGTCCAACTCTGAACTCATCAGTTTCCTGCTGCAAACAACTAAATGAACAATGCTCTTTATCCAGTTCCTCAGTCACCAGGTGAGAAGCAGGAGGCTTCACTGACTGTCCTCTCACTGTGCCCTCAGCATTTCTCTGTATTTATCTCTTCTTCATTTCCACTTCTCAAATCTGAGGCCTGAACCTCATTCCCCTGAACGATTGTAATAACCTTCTAGCCTTTCTGACTTTGCTTCTAATTTATTCTTCATACTTTAATAAGAGTGATTTTGCTATGTGCCCATAGCCCTGGGCTTTGGCTCATTCTGTCTCCTCAGCATATAATGCCTTTCTTCCACTCGTTACCTACCTACTTAAAACCTACGTATTTTTCAAGAATCAATTGAAACAGTTTTTTTAATTTTCTTGATCTCCTCAATAATTAATAACTCTTTCCACTACTCTTTTCTTCTTTTCTTTTCTTTTTTTTTTTTTTGCTGAGGAAGATCTGCCCTGAGTGAACATCTGTGCCAATCTTCCTCTATTTTTCTGTATGTGGGAAACTGCTGCAGCATGGCTGGTGAGCAGAGTAGGTCTGTGCCCGGGATGGGAACCCATGAACCCAGGCCGCCAAAGTGGAGCATGCAGAACTTTAACCACTTGGTCATGGGGCCAGGCCCTCCACTACTTCTTCCGCATGTCATGTTTGAGCGGATGTCTATTCCTCTAAGCAAACTCTAAATTTTGTTTTTTCCATTCCTTCATTCACTCATTCATTCATTCAACAATATCTACAGAAGGTTTACCAAGTGACAAGCACTATTCTGAATATACAGATATATACAGAAAAATGCACTTTTAAATAACTATTTCAACAGGTTCATCTGAGCATGGATGTACCTTCTTGCTTGTTTGTACATCTAGAAATGAAAAACTCACTGATATTTTTATAGCAATGACTGTTCAACATTTTTCCGAGAAAAAACAGAAAAGAAAAAACTGCATATTTGATTTGAAAACAACTATCCACTGGGGTCACATGTTGAGTGGTTGAACGTATAGGAAGAGACAATGGAATACTACATGTGATGGTACTTTGAAAACTATAGAACTGTATGAGGCCCATTATGCTGTCTTTGAAAGTTTCTGCTTCAAAGATACTCCAGAAGGTCTCTTAGACAGGTCGGAGGCAAAACTCTTTCATGCTACTGAAGCTATCCCAGGAGTATCTTTGTGTTTTAGCACGATTCCAGGACAGAGATATCTACATTTACTTAGAGTATGTATCTTCATTAAAAGCAAATTGCAAATTATTTTTAGGTTGTGTTATATTTGGTGCCAAGAACAAAATATCCTGAGTTTGGCTGGGAATAGGAATGGGTCATGAGAATCAGGATGTGCTAGGGGTGACTGACTGGACGTCTTCTGCAACTTCATGGGAAGAGGATATAAATTGTAGCATAACAAGAGTGCCCACTTCTAATGTGGTTTGTGGTTCATACATACCAGTTTTTAATGCAAATATCAAGTCATCAAACTCCTGGGACTCCTCATCGGCTATTAGTGACCCCTGGCCATATCCTCCAGAGGAAGGGAATGTGGCACCATTCTGTGGACTTGGCTTTAAGTCAGGGCTGGCCTGACTGGCTTGTTGGAAGGATGCTCTCTCCCAGTCAGGTGGTACCTTTTTGGGTTGGAAGGGGGAGAAAAAGAAACTATAATATGAAATATGTACATATTTACTCCCAAATCTACACAAACAACTTACCTCCGCATCACACTGTAAAGACTAAGTTGAAAGGGCTATTGAACTGTCTAGAATTATACCCTTGTTCCTTAGAAAAGTATGTCTTTCCATGGGACAATCTCATTTGGTGATTCTAAACAATTTCTCTGTTAGAATTACTTGTAGATTTCTAGGCTGTCATGTGTGGGGAAAGACAACCATTTTTTTAAACCCAATCAATACATTTTTATTATTTTGCAGGATATGTGCAAAGAAAGCTGTAAAAAATTTAAGAAATAGAGAAGAACCCTCCTAATCTTTATTCTAAGACACAACATAGAATTTTAAATAGAGGAGCTATCTATAGGGACATGCTGAATTGAAAAAGTTCTTTGATAGCATTCTCAACTCCTTTTTTGATTAAATGATTAAAAAGATAGTCCTATCCTGAAATGATTAAATATATTCACTTCCCTCTTGGTTACTGGTAAACAACTCCTAACTCCTTCCTTTCCTAATGCTTTCCCTTCTCCGTGTGGCTTTCTAGAATGTCTCTGACAGGCCCTCATTGACAGCTGGATCAAGGCCAATTCTAAGTCTCTGAGGAATGTAGAGCACACTTTAGGATACGCCATTGTGCAACACTCCAAGTGAGCATTCAAGTAGTGGCTGAGGCCCAGGAACTGAACTGTCATAGTCGCTGCCTCCCAATACAAGGTTTTCTGAGAGACTGAAGGGAGGACTCCTACTGAGAAAAGTGACCTGAGGACTGTGGAAATAAATTTGAGGGAAGGTGAAACCTTAAAAAATTTCACTAAGAAGTTGAACATCTGGACCAGCACTGTTCAACAGAACTTTCCAGGATGATACCAACGTTTTATACCTGTGTTCTTCATTATGATAGCTACCAGACACCTGTGGCTATTGAGTACTTGAACGTGGCCAGGGAGATTGACAAACTGAATTTTGAATGTTAGTTAATTTTAGTTAGTGGAAATTTAAATAGCCACACATGGCTAGTGGCTATCATATTGTATAGTTCAGATCTAGACAAATGCTAGAATGGATAACAAAGAAAAAAAGAACTACAAAATTTTGTTTTCAAGATCCACTCTGAATTGCTGATACTAAAAATATCTGTTTCTACTGGTACCAAGTGTGATGTGAAAATAATTCAGTTTTAAGAATTTTGGGGATATAGAAATAGTACTAGATTTCTAAATATCTAAGGGTACTAAAGACATATTGCAATTTTTAAATATTGTACTTGAATTGTGATTGCTTACCTTAATTTTAACTTGACATAAATAAGATTACTTTCTACACTACCATGGAAGACAAAAAATATCACTGAGCAGGTAGATTATCTATCTATATCTATCTACCTACCTACTTACCTATCTATAAACAGTTTCTTTTTTAGACAAATGCACTTTGACTTCTTGCCATTTTTCAGGATGCAAACACAAATACCGTTCCCCTTGGCTTTTTAGCACAGAAAGGGCAATACAAGCTACATAAGGAATAGAAGGCAAGCACATCAGAGGCACTGCAGAAATTATCACGGACATGCATACTATCCCTCGCTGGACCAACATCTTCAGGTAAGCTTTGGGTGGTCCCAGCGCTATGGGTGACATTACTGACAGGTTGGTGTCAATGTGATTTAGACACAGGAAACCAAAATGATGTGGCAAGAACACAGGGAGCAGTGGGAGGCAAATCCTGGATAGATTTTCTAGTGCAGCTGCTGAAGCACTCTTCCAAGCCTTTGTTCTATAATATTTTCGGGTTTTTAAATTAAAAAGAGTCTCGACCTATCTTCTTTTCACTGAGTGTTTGTTGGGACTGAAGTAGTCAGTTGGGATGGGTGAAGGAAGGGGCTGTGAAAGCATTTTTAGGAAGAACAGTATTTAAGAAACCATTTTTGAAGCAGATTCAGTCACTGCCATGTCAAATAAGGAAGATTTTGAAGGAAGATGATAAATTATGCTCTGACTCCCCAGTATAAACTGCTGGTTAGTGGAGTTCACAGGGCAGGGAAGAAAAGGAATTAGATAACAGGCATGATATCACAGCAAGCAAACCCAATACCACAGATCACAGGATGAGTAGGAAAAGGATTTAAAAGTCATGTAGCACCATTTAACTAGTACTCTTTATGTGATGGAAAGGCTGTATACGAGAGAGAGACACAGACAGAGAAAGGGCAGGGGCGGGCACCTCCTCCATAGCACTGATAAGGTTCTGGGTGGACTTGCTGATTTCTCCTCCAGCAGGAGGCATTCCACTCCCGGGTGTGAAGAAGGCTGTGCTGGGTCCTGGGTGCCCGTTCATTTCCACTGTGTAACTGGCCTTCATAGGGCAACACGTCTGGTTGTGTAGAACGAAATAAACCACAAAAACATAGAGTCCCTGCAAAAGAAAAGAACACTAGCATGTTACAGGAAGTCCTGCTACTGTGGCTGAAGAATAAACATGGCTGGAAGCAGAGCTGATTTTCCACCAGTGTTCTCCAAATCCTACCCAAAGCTGGGAATCACAAAACATGCTAGAAGTCCAGCAAGAGGCCCTTGTAAATTTCTGAATGTTATGAAAAAGTTAGTCAATGGCATTAGGAAAATTGCCCTCTCACTAACGAATCATTTTTCTCTTGGTTAAAACAGAAGTAGCTCTGAAATCTAGCTCTACTAATACATGAAAACAAAATTGTAGAGGTGTATCTGATTAGCTGTGTCCCTCTTGGCTTAGAAAGCAAACCTCTCACTTTCTAAAAAACTGCTGTCTTTTCTCATCTATCTCACTTATTCTCACTTTTTTCTTAGCAAAATGGTTGAAGAGAGAGACTAATGCTCCAACTACCTGGCGGACTCAGGGAAGGGCAGCACTAATTAAGCCTCCTGATTTTGTTTATAGATCTCACCTTCTTATCTCATTTGGAAATAGAATCACTGGGTAGGGACTCAGGAATTCTGTGGATTGCTTAATATTTAGCATGCCTTGCTTCTCATAAATGTTACATAAGAAGAACAAAGCGATATTGTGCATTCTGAAAGATCTGCTGGCCCTTTAAATTCTTTTGCAATCTAGTCAAACTCTTGACAACGGCTCTCCTTCCGTCACAGAGAGCAACTCAAATTTTGTATTTGTGTTCCAGACATTGCCTACACTGGCTTTCCTTCATGATGTCCACAAGGGATCTACTGTATACTGCTAATGGTGCTTCTATAAAGCTTGGTAATTTTGACCTTTATACTCAGCCAATAAAATATGTTAAATTGTGCCTTTTGTGTCTGTTAATCCATGTTTAAGTCTTGGAAGCAAATAAGAATCTCCTTAGTTACTAAAATTCTTACATTAATCCACAAAAATGAAAGCAAGACATTCAGCTTATTAAGAAGAAAAGGAGTTAATGTCAAGATTTTTCATAAAACACAAATTGAGTATCTTCATTTTGTGAAATTTGCATTCTCCCGTGGTTCCTAACGTTTCTAGGAGCGTAGAAGCAAGAAAGCAAATAATATAGATGTGGGCTTGAGACTTATATCTCCTGTTATAAATAGCAAAAAGTCTATCAGCAAATACTTCAGGCATAAGAATTGCCATCAGCTTTTAATATACAACGAAACTAGGGGACAGTCTGCAAGGAAGGCATGCTAGTATTTGATCTCTGTGGCCATTTCTGGAACACTGTTATAAATTAGGCCTTTCTCCCCTTTCTACTGGAATGACCCCTTCCTGAGTTGGCATCCAGTCTGTATAATCAACAAATATGTTTTAAAATCAGTGGTTTATCTGCTAAAAATATTTTTAAATGTAATTACTCTAACCATGATATAAAATTAGAAACAGAAATGCTTATTTCCTTTTGAATTAGGGTTGTTTTGTTTTTTAGGAAGCAACATTAATATTTTAAGTTATGTAGGGTAAGCGAATTAGTTTCACGTGTAGATGATGCTGTACCCATTAGCAGAAACAAAGCTTCCTGAAAACACACATACACATCCAAAATTTTTCTTGTAGAAGCAAATGGGTATGACCTAATTATATTGGCCACAGCAATAGACAAAACAGGAAAAAAATTAAACTGTCAGCTTTAAAAATTGTGAGAATGTCACTGATTTATTTCAGGATTTCTCTAAGTGTTACGAAGTGATAGGGCAAAAGCTGGAACAGGAAACAAAAGCCATGCTTTAAAATCCATCTCTAAGGACCCATTTGTTAAAACAGCACATTCCCTCTTGTTTGTTTTTATATCTGCCCTTTTATGCTTCAGGAAAGGAACTGCCTGCTGAAAATAACTTGCCTGTGAAAATGGCATGTGTTTTTTTCTTAAAAGCATATTTACATGTACAGTAAATACTTTTAATCTTTTAGATGTGCCCCAGGAAACACAAACACTGTTAAAGTGGAAAGAAAAGAATGTTTAAAGGCAGATTGTATGACATTTGCCCATGTCCAGCCGTGGCTGGGCAAATATAGAAAAGGGACCTTCATTATCCAAAGTACTCAGCTGTGGAGGTTTCTGACCTCAGAGTAAAAACAAGTCCTTATTTCAAACACTGCATGCTAAATCTCAGAGTCTCCTTTGTCTGCTGCTCTGTAAAAGAATCTAGAATCTCAACGATTCCTTCCAATACGCTGACCCCCCACTATGTGTCCTGTCAGGCACTGAGATGCAAGGAGAAGACATTTGGCTCCCACTCTCATGTTGCTCACAAAGAGAACAATATCCTGCAAAATAATAAGTTAACTGTTTTAAAAGCAGGACACGCATAATCCATCTGTTCTTCCTATTCTTTACCTAGTGGAGGGCTACAGAGAAGGGGATTCTTTCTGTGCATTGCTGTTTTGATGATATTGTTGCATCTCCTACCACCACGATGAGACATGCTTTCAAAAGTCTTTAGTTAGATTGTATCTGGATTGACCATACCCACTGTGGCCAATTTTGTATTTCTTTTGGTTCAGGAATTGAACGTTATAGGCAGACATTCAATGAGACACAAATGAGACCACAATGGTATAAAGGAGTTAATATATGCTGTTAACATCATCATAGAGCAAAATAAGTACAGGAGATTTTGGTGCTTCTCTTAATTTCTATCAGTTCCATCTGAGGTGGGAAAGAATCAACGTTGCCATTTGACAAATTTAACTGAGAAGTGGTGGCAGAGAAGTGGGTAAAACAGGAAGTTGATTAAGCTGCCTGTCTCTAAATGAAGTGAAGTCTCAGGGCTTCACGCTGACTTGGAGAACTGACTGCAAAGTGAGTGTGCCCTGTGAGGACTAAGATGCAGCCCTCAGCTAGGAGCAGTTAAGCTTTGTAAGACTTGTATAAGGTCCTCAGAAAAGGGTAAAACTCAGGTATTCAAACCATACTGCACGCAAGCTGTCTTAGCGATCCTCTTTGTCTCTGCCTCTGGCAGCCCTTAATTCCTTCAGGTTACAGAAAAGTGGTTAAACTATCAAATGCGTTAAATGAACCCATTTAACAGTTGCCCAGGCACACTCCTTTAATTTTGTTTGTCTCTAAATAAAGTGCAACGTTAGTTCACTGTTTATTTTTTGTGTGTTCTGAATGTATCCTGCACTCACAGCCAACAGTCACTCGAGTGACAGACTTTACACTGTGTCCTCTGCCAATGAGCATTAACACACTCCTACAGTCAGAGCTCTCAGCAATCCTGACCCAACTGTGCTGAGCAACCTGACATATTGACTCCACATCACCTCTATTTCTAATATTCATTTGAGATTCTGTCAGTTTTGACCAATGATAGATGATAAAAATAGGCAGGTGATAGCGCCGAGCCTGACATTAAAACACAAAGAATTGAATCAGTTTAGATATTAAAATGTAAATTCTATAGTGGTGCCAGCACTTAAATATTTGAGGAATAAAAAGCTAGAGATCTATAGGCAATGAGGGATTGGTCTTACAGACACCACGTACGTATCTCACCGTATGCTGTGAGAGTTGATGGACAACTGAGCTCTCAGCAGCTGGACCTGACTATGCACGAGGCATATCATGACTCATAGAATTTGAAAATAAAGGAAGAGATTTTGCTAATATAAAATTCCAGTGAATTAAGATGAAAACAACAGAGATTAAAGGAGTTAAAGAAGCTAATAGGTAAGAAAAATACTCAAGGATTGGAAATTGCTCTCTTTGAAATAAGGAATCCAAAGACTGTAACTGAAGATGAATAAAAAGATATAATATTAATATAAGAAAAGTTTCCAGAAAAAAAAAGAAAGAAATCTGCAGATTGAAAGTGTAATGCCACGTACCAGGGAAATTTTGATACAGATTCACTAATACCAAATCATAGCTTTATTAAGTTTTGAACTTTAAAATATTCAAGCAGAAAAAAAGCCAGTCTCTTAGTAAGTGGTAAATTTTAGGCTGGCTTCAGATTTCTTTACATCAACTTTTTGTGTTAAAAGGCAACGAAGTAATATCTATTAAGTTCTGAAAAAAAATGGTCCATGAATATTATACGCAGCGAATATAGCATTTGAAATTGTCAAACATTAAAAAAAATGCTGAGAATGCAGCATCCATGGATCTTGTTAGGGGGAAAAAGCCCAAACAAACTACATGATAATAAAATATAACCAATAAAGAGATGAATTGCCCATTCAGAGTAAAAAACAGAATTCAGTAGTGAAGATGGCAAAAGGATCATGTAAAAATACCTGTGTCTACACATTTAGAAACAGGACCAATATTGAAAAAAATTATGAAAATTATAGTTACAGAGTCAAATGTAAATGTTAAGTATCTAGACAACGTAAAAAGCATAATATTAACTAAAAAAATTCCTAAGGTTGGGAAGAGTGGTGATGGGAGGAGATCTGAGTATTGATGACTTTATCATCTTTTATAGTATATAGTCAATCAATACCATAAAATTGAAATACCTAGGTGATCAAAAACAGTGATTCAACCCTTTAATGTATTTATAATATCTTTTCTTAATTTGAGAGAGGCCTTTTATTTCTCTTGTGGTGATTAGAATATCTTTTGTGATGTGAAAGCATTTTTGAAATTCAATAATTATTTCTCTTCCATTTTAGTTTTTCTTGTGACAAATGCAAGTAAATTGAAGTTAAATTTTGTGTATTATAGCAACTATAATATGCTCACATATTTAAAATTTACTTATAATTAGGCATCCAATCATAGTTACTAGATCTAGAAAGATGTCTGGAATGATGTTCACTTAAAGTCAGTCAGTGGTCTTAAAGGAGACTTAATGACACACATATGTATGAAGTAGGAATAATTTTAAAAATGATGCTTTATATTTAATGACTTATTCACTCTTTCTGGTGTTCTTCATTCTTTTCTATAGAACTGGATTTCTCTCATATCATTTCCCTTTCCCTTTAGCATGGAGAACCTCTTTTTAGCATTTCTTGTAGTTCAGATTTATTGGAAATGAATTCTTTTAGCTTTTGTCTGCCTGAAAATGTCTTTATTTCACCTTCATTTTAGAGGGATATTTTCACTGGATATGGAATTCTGGGTTAACAGGTTTTGTTTTTTTGTTTGTTGGGAGACTTTAAAGATGTCATTCCATTGTCTCCTGGTTTCCAGAGTTCCTGATGAGAATAGTGTTCATTTTTAACATTATTTTCTTGTATGCAATGTTCCCTTCACTGCCCCAAGCTGCACTCATGATTTCCTATTTAGACTGTCAAGAGTTTGACTATGATATGCATGGGTGTATTTTTCTTTACTTGGAGTTCTCTAAACTTTCTGGATCTACGGTTTGTGCTCTCAAATTTGGAAAATTCCTGGGCTTCATTGTTTCCCTTATGGTCACCTAATGGTGATAAGGATTATTTATAGGTGAAGTTTGAAATGATTTTAAAAGTTTTTAATTTTTATGCTTTTATTTGTTTCAATTCCTTATAATAAGTATTCATCACTTTTCCCCCAAAATAATAGTGAACTGTTTTTTAAAATCCCAAGCCAATTTATCAGTATATTAGTAATGATCAATTCTATATAAAGGAACATGGACACATGCACACTTTATTATTATTGTTTTTCTTTTTTATATTTTTAAAACTTTGAAACATTAAGATATTAAAATAGGAATAATGTTTTTAGAGACATAGGGAAAATGTGCAATTTCAAAATCTCCAGGTATATGTTAATCCTGTTATGAAAAATAGTTCAGAAATAGGTGGTGGAGTCATACAAGTGGCCTAATCAAAACCACCCATCTTTTAGACAGCCTAAGAAAATGCCCAAAACAGTGCAGGAAAAGGGATTCAGAGGAATGAAATCTTTGTAGAAATTAGGCTTTCTTCAACTCAAAAATTACAAATTTGGGATTAAAAAAATATATCTTCCATTAAACTGTAACCTCCTAGAAAGCATGAGGCCATGTGCAGTTCACAGCTGTACCTTTTAGTTTATTGCATGGTCCCTGGCACACAGGAAGAGCTTAAGAAGTATTTGTTAAATAAGAGATAACGGTTTTTAAATTTCGTCATTGGGAGAGAGTAGGATAGGGTGAGGACAGACATGGGCCTGAGGCCTGTGTTGGTTTCAGTCCTCTAATTCTCTCCCTATGGTTAGGTAATTTCAGTAGTTGCTCAATAAAATTTTGCTTTGGCTTAGTCTTTCTGTTTCACACGTTCTGTGTGCCAAGACTCTCTCATGGGAGAATGAATCGTCTGCTCCCGGCTGGATCTCTGCTCTTCTGGTTTGATGCCCTTCTGGTGGTGGGCTTCCTGGGCACTGAGCCCCCAAGTGACTTTCTGGCTGTCTCTGGCTTCTCTGCTGAGTCTGGGTTTGCATACTGCTGCTGCTCCTTCTTGTGGCTCTTTCTCCTTAAACGGCCTCACAGCTTTCAGCTTCTGCTCTCCCCTTGGCAGCACCCCCGTGAAGCGTGCGTGAGTGATTTCTCATCTCTGGCTTCGCGCTGTGCTCTTGGGTGGCTGACCTGCTGCTGTTTTATATCACCAGTGACTTAGCAGCAAAGACAATGGATTTCACGCCAGTGACAGAATTGAAAAGCCAAATGCAGTATTTATACGTGTGTACATTTTTTTCAGGTGTGAGAAAAGTGGGAATTTCATCTTTCATTGCTTCGTATTTTTTAACTGTTCTTATTTTTCACAGTTTACGTTGCTTTTGTTAATATTTTTATTTATAAGAATCCACAGTCTAATGTGTGCACTAAATATATAGAGAAAGGAAGCGAGTGAGTTCCTCCTGACGACCATTGGTTAGTCAGCACAATTGAAATATTCAGAAATCTATGGGAACAATTATTATCCAAATGCTTTCCAAAATATTCTGATGGGATAGATAATTACCTAGTGTTCACCATGAGTTATATCAAGCTCTTCTAAAATTTCTTACTAATTTAGGGACACCATCTATGTATTCAGAACTAGTGGAGTCAACAGAAGTTCAGTTGGCTTAGTCTGCAGACTTCAGACATGGCTATGACTAAGATATCTGAGTAGCAGGCCTTCACTTTTAAGGTTTGACCTTAGAATGATGTCTATTCTAAATTCTATAATCCCTAGGAACAACAATTCTATGTTTTTTACTATAAATATCCAGAGTATAGACAAGATATTTTTTCTTTTCTACAACCAAATTTCTATCTGCAATTTAAGAACATATTTCTCTGTGTGGCACTTATAGACACGAGAAACACTTGGTCAGTCTTCTTAATGATAGATTTCTCATGAATCCAAAGACAATTATTGGGTCATGCCTCAGCAATCTCATCTCCAGATGATGTGATCCTTCAGCCTTTCCTCTTGACCCTTGTGCTCCAGCGCTCCATTGCCGAGATGCTCAGTGTTCTGCACGCTTCTGTTAAGTTTCAAAGCACCAAGTGCTATTCAGTCACGATACTACTTATCAGGAGCCAGACTATCTCTGACAAGATAGAAGGAACTGAAAATTAAGTTGTTTTTCTTTTTTTTTAAGTTACAAGAACACAAGTGCCTGACTCCATTAACCCCCCTGCTTTGAGAGTTTCTAGATTAGAAAGTTTTCAGAAGTACAAATTGAGTTAGGTTGTAGGATTAAGGGGAAGAGAAGACTGGAATTGGTCATAACACTACTGAGATGTAACTAAATAATGTAGAAGAGGTTTGAAATCTGAGCATAATTTTTTTAAGGTTTTAATAAAAAGTGGAGAAGAGAATTGAGTTGGAGTAAGCTTTGAATGTGAAAAATATTTTTTAATTAAAATTATAAAAATACCAAACTGTACCACGATTATTTATTTAAATCTTGTTATATCTATAAGTACTTTAAAAAAAATAATTTGAAGCTATTTTTGGTTTATTCTGAGACATCTCTGCCACAGGCATTGGAAATACCCAAAGTCTGTAGTTGTAATAACATTAATAATAAGAATCACCATAACAATAATAAACAGTTAAAGTGAATTGTTTTCATGCCTTCTGGGGTGGTTTTTCTATGCAGAAAAGATTATACAAAAGTTTACTTTTAGTTTTGTCTAAGAGTAAAACGTTGCAGAGTGTCCAGCAAAGTATGGCCATGGGTCAAACTGTCCCACTGCCGATTTGTATACAAATATCAAATCACCATGATGTACACTTTAAATATCTTAAAATTTAAATGTCAATTATACCTCAATAAAGCTGAAAAAAACCCCATACTACAAAGGACAAACTACTGAAACACACAAGATGAATGAATCTCAAGTTGGTAGGCTGGGTGAAAAAAGGCAGACACAAAAGAATATTTATTGGATGATCCTATTTACAAAAAGTTCTAGAAGATACAAATTAGTATATAGTGATAGAAAGCAGAATAGTGGTTGCCTGACTCTGGAAACAGAGGGAAGGATGTTCTACAGGGGGTTTGGGGAATCTTTTGGGGGTAATGGAAATGTTCTGGGGTTTGTTTTTTTTTTTGAGGAAGACTGGCCCTGAGCTAACATGTGGCACATCCTCCTCTACTTTATATGTGGGACGCCTGCAACAGCATGGATTGACAAGTGGTGCATAGGTCCACACCCAGGATCTGAACCGGCAAACCACGGGCCGCCGAAGTGGAACATGAGAACTTAACCATTGTGCCACTGGGCCAGCCTCATGTTCTGTATCTTGATTGTGGTTTAAGGGAATATAATCACCTGGTTTTTGAAAGCTTTAGAACAAACTAGGGTTTTGAATTTGTTGTTTTAATAAACTGACCACTAATCTTTTAAACCAAGGGTTAGCAAACTTTTCCTGAAAAGAGTCACATAGTACATATTTTAGACTTAGCAGGACATATGGTCTCTGTTGAAACTACACTGAAATTAGAATTTCATACAATTTTCACGTCACAAGATATTATTCTCCTTTCTATTTTTTCCAACATTTATAAATGTAAAAACCATTCGTAACTCTATAAGTACCTTTAAACATAGTTTTTGTCAGCATCCTTTAAATTGCCTTTTTGAAAACGAGGCCTTAAAAATTTAGCCTTCAGATAGCTGTTAACTACTCTGTGGATCAAGCTTAATTGTTTGGACAGTGATCAGTGACCAAAGAATAGTGTTGATGGTGATGAAAAGGGAAAATTGGATGACGCAGTGCCAATAAAAATAAGAGCAGAGAGGGAATCACTTTGTTGTGGAAACTAAATTAAATATCATACACGTTGAAGTGAAAACATGTAAGATTATTTTAAGTACTAGACTGGAGATCAGGAAAGAAAGCAAGGTTAGAGACATCAGTGTGGAAATAACTGCGCAGTAGTAAAAGCTGAAGCCATATGGGTGTATGATTTTTTTAAGGAAGATGCTTATGTAGAGAAAAAAGCTGAGTGCTCAGGATTAAACACAGCTGGAGGACATGAACAGGAAGAGAACTAGTGAAGCAAACAAGGAACCACCGACTGGTCAGGCAGGTCAGATAAGAAGACAGCCATAACTAACTATATCAGAGAAGCCAAGAGAAGGTTCTGTTCCAGGAGAAGGAGGGGGTCCACATGGTCAAAAATAGACATCCAGAAGCAAAAAGAGGCATTTACTCATTTCAGACATAACTGATATCTTTGGGGAAAACACAGTGACAATAGAGAGAGTAGTGAGAA
The DNA here is from genome assembly GCF_041296235.1 of Equus asinus. Classification (NCBI taxonomy): domain Eukaryota; kingdom Metazoa; phylum Chordata; class Mammalia; order Perissodactyla; family Equidae; genus Equus; species Equus asinus. Next base: position 79,841,780 of record NC_091798.1, read on the forward strand.
AAGACTGGAATATATAGTATATAGTGCTGTCAAGTAAAAGGTATCCTTAGGTTAGGGAATACTCTGACTCATGACGTGAGATCAGCCAGTTTGATAACTATATGTTAACTTTGGACAGGAGTGTCTCCCTCCTTCCACCCCACCTACGTCATTCATGATTATTCTTATTTGGAGCAAAAGACTATATAGCACAGAGTTCAAAGCCTTTAAACTACAGTCTGAATTAGGCATTCCATCTGAAGATACTGAATGATCAACATTCCACATTTTCTACAATGCTGGATCAATGTAGGTGTGCCTTCCTGTCAATTTTACATCTTCTCTGACACCAAGGTACCTTTTGGAGATGCCTAAGTTTTTGTATTCCTGCCTTATTCCTGTCCCACAAGTTACTGAAGGCAGACAGACAATCAGCCAAAGACACATAATTACTGGGCTTCTATATCTTTTATATTGCTTTAAAAATAAAAAAAACTAGTAAATTTTTAAGAAATTATTCATTTCATCATAAAGTGGTTACTCAAATATCAAAGATGATCTAAATGGCCTTGTTTTAGAAACATTCTCAGATAAGTCAAATCCAAAATAATGACATAGTCCGTATAGACTTTTATAGAAATATGGAACTCAACACCCCGTGCTTTGCTGTACTGAAACACACAGGTATAAACCATGCACTGAGGAGACAGGAAGAGATTTCTCAGCACAACTGACAAAACTGGGAAAATCTGGGACATCTCACCAGCAGACAAAAACTCCTTAAAGTATCACACCTCTGAGAATCTTTGCATTTATAGATTTGAGAAAATATAGCATCTAAACAGAAATCAATAGTAATTCCAGATATTAAGAACCAGAATATAGATTGTCAAAATATTATTTGTTATTATTTTCAAAAACTCATTTCTTATGATTAACAAACTACTTAGTAGGGACAATCATTTAGTATCTTTTGGTTGCAATTTTCTAATCAGTGAAACAAGAAGATCAGAATTTCTCCAGTGATGCTCTATGGAATAATCGATCTACTAACAAAAGTCTAAAAAAATGTATGGATATTTCAATTTTAAAAAGCAAAAATTTAAAGCAGCCCAAGTTCATTGTTAATATTTATTGCAGAAGGGGAAAAAAGAGAGAACAGAAAATATAGAGAAGCCAAAACTCCCCCACAATTTATACCAAATCTTAACACTCAGAAATAACCACTCTATCTTGGGTATGAAATTTCTTAAAACTACAATTTCTAGAGAGGATTTATTTTCCTCAACCCGTTAATTATGTAAGGACATGCTTTCATATGTAAGCATTTTTTTGGAATAAGAGCTGAAGGTTGGATTTATAGTTGAGCAATAGCTAGGGTAACCTCAGATCCTGGTTTGCTGGGACAGTCCTGGTTTGCTTGGGCTTCCTGGTTTAGCCTGTTGTCTCAGCATTTTTATTAACATCACTCCCTTTCACTCAAGTGTTAGCGACAGTGAATTGTAGGGCAATTTAGAAGAGCTGGATAGGGCTCAGCAAGGGCCCAGCATTGTGGAAGCTATTCTATTTGATACAGCAGCACTATCGAGTGTAGCCCAATAAAAACTCAGATTCTAACCAGTTCTCTTTACATGAGGATGATCCGCAACTTAAATTCTCCCTAACTCATTTTCGATTCATTCATTGAGTTAATACATAACAGCTGAGTGTTGCCTACTGGCGCACTGGAGGTTCCATGCAGCCAGTGAACAGACTGGCTCAGCTCTTTCTCCAGAGTATTTCATGCCCACTCGTGTGGGTCAATGCTTGGAGCTCCACCAGCAGTTTCTCTGCTCCCTGAACCTCAGATTACTGCCCGAAGGGGAAATCAGTAAAGTGGAAGCTGGGTCCAGTGACTGGCCTTACCGAAATTTGGGGATGCTCTTCCAAACGTTTTATTTTTCTTCAACAAAATAATATTGTATACTATTCTTTTCAAAGTTTTTGAATGTCTAATACATGGGAAATTCTGTGATTCATAAAATAATGTAAAAGATGTAGTTCCTGCATCAAAGACCATACAGTAAAGTTAAAAATATGAGGCATATAAATAAAATTAAGTCCTGTGGCCTAAAATTCCTGTTATGATGTCGGTCCACACTCTCAAACTTCTTTCACAACAGAATTTTCAACATTGCAATAGTAGGTAAGTTTCATATGTGGCATGTATTACCTCTCGTGATGAAAGTCAAAGGGAAAAAAAGATTTAGTTTCATGTGTTTATTCCACAGCCAATTTTTCAGAACATAATTTTTATACATATTATACTGGTAGTAAAAGATGAATTTTCTAGTAGTGTCTCTTTTAATTACCATGACCTCAACTCAATCAACTCTTTTCCTTTTTTTAAAAAAATAAAGAACATTTTAAATAGAGACTTTCTTTTCCTTAGACCAAAACAAATACAAAAATCAGCAAAATTGGTATTATATTGTTTCATATTTGAAGTCCAAGGACATTATTCACTATCTTCTACTCCCTGAGGAAATGAAGGGATTGATAATTTAACAAAAAAATTTAAATGAGGATTTTAGTCTAGCCCTAAACTTAATATTTTTTACTCCTTATAACCATTCTCTTGTAAAAAATGGGATTTAAAGTCAGATATCTCGGGATTGAATATGTGATAAATAGTATAATAAGTATAATTATATACTAATTAGTATAATTAGTAAAATAAGTAGCTTTGCTACTTGCTAAATACTGTTACATTGAGCTATACTTTATTTATATGAACCTCAGTTTTTTCATCTATAAAATATCAATACTAGTTACCTAGATGCATTATTATGAGGCTCAAATAAAATAAATGTAAGATATATATTTGTAAGTTTTAAATCTAATTTATAAATATAAGGTGATATTGTTTTTATTGTTAAAAGGATTAGCACAAAGTTAGTCTCATCCTTAACCTGGTTGGTTTATTTCAGCACATTCCTACTAGTTGAGGTGGCCTGCCACAAGGCTGTGTTCCAAGAAATAAAGTAACATTATAAGGCCAACCAGAATCTTCGTGGTTGAATATTTTACATGGCTAAGAACCACTTCTTTCCCAGAACTGGTAGAGAATACAATCCAAGGTGCTGTTCTGCCTTAAGTGTGATGATAAACACAATTCTTGACCACCTTCCTTAAGGCGTGGGCATCAGTTTCTTCAGTGATGGGGTTTATTCCTTACTGAGTCATTTCACAAAATGGTGGGGGCAGGAGGAAGGCGTTGATGCTTCAGTGGTTCCCAGTACTTTCAGAGGAGAGAATATAATTTTGTAACTAGGCCAATAAAACCTTCTGTGGTTTGGTCCTCATCTGTCCCCACTCCCTGACTCAGACTCCACACTCCAGGCATACTCAACCACTAGGCACTTTCAGTTCCTCTGAATATGCTGTGCTTTCTCTTGGGTTTGCTCTGTGGACTTGCCCTTCCCTCTCCTGCTCCTCCTCCCCTAAGCTGGCTAGCCCTACTCTTTAAGTAAGTATCAGCTTCCTCCAGGACAGTGAGATGCTTCTGCGGTCACCCCACCACCCCATACTGGCTTGGGTAGCCAACACCCCGCCCCCGCACCCTGTGCACCCTTTTACAGCACTTATTATGCACTATCCTAACTGACAGTTTTCTGGTTGGTATCCTATGTCATACTGTAGCCTGTAAACTTCTTAAAGCAAGACAACTGGATTTCTTCACTGCCATAAGCCCAGCACAGTGCCCTGCAAAGAGCAAGTCCTTCATAAATATTTGTTGACCAGCAGAGTGAATATATGAAGTGCCCCAAACCCTGCATTAACTGGGGCCTAGAAAAATAAGGGCAAGAAAACCCAGGATCCCTCTATGAACAGCTTCTACACCTTAAGCGCTTAGTCTTGACTAAGAAATGGCTCTGCTTGTATCATCTAAGCCATTTCCTTAATACATCTTCCCAGAAAGTCTGGAAGACTTCATTTGGGGTGCTCTCTTTGGCATCTGCTCCCATGACTCAGATCCCAAGTAAGTAAGGGTGTGAGGGTGTGTAATCACAAATTCACAAATTTTTATAGGCTAAGTTGGATGGAAACCACCTATAGTGGGAGGCGATGAAAGGCCTGTTATGAGAAAGGCAATAAAAGCTGAACTTTCTGTGTGTGTGTGTGTGTGTGTGTTTAAAGCCCTTAGGAATATATATAAAAGCAGGACACATTTTACTATTTTATTGGTTTAAAAAACAATTTTAACTTAAGTATACAAGGCAATAGTTATGCCTAAAAAGAAAATTTGCTAAAATTAAGGAACTAAAGCCCAAACCCTAAACCCCCAATTTTGGTGGCCTTTATGTAGTTTTGCAAATTTTTCACACAGACAGTGGTTTGTACCTTGTCTAAATTTTACCCCCCTTATAAGAGAATGCATTTTACGTTATTCTAACCTAGGTTGTAATTTTTAGAACAAATAAAAATGTGGATTTCTAAGACAAAGAAATGAAATCCCATATTCTCTGAAAAAAATCTTAAAAATATAAGAAAACATTTTAAATTTGTATGAGGAAATGTTTACACAATTAATAAAAACAATCTAGTAATATTTATTTACATGTTATAGGTGAAAAATAGTGGATCTATGTATTCTACCACATGGCAAAATGATGACTATGATCCTTTATATGATTTGTCAATAACGCGGTCTTGACACAGAGACTTTCCTGTCTCTGTGAAACAGCAGGCTGTTCCTTTAAGATATGTTACCCAAGGTAAAACAGATTTGTCTATGCTTGTCTACTTTCTTCCCTGAGGAATTATGGACACTTATCTCTGTCGTTTACATATTGTTTCCTGTTTCCTATATATTTTATATATATTTGTGAAATTAATAGGCTTGAGATATTAGTTGGGTCTGTTTCATTTTATTAAATCTTCAATATCTGAAGCTGAAGTCAGTGGCATACTGAACATTTACCTCTTTTTTCAAATGGGAGCTACATTTTAGGAAAGGGGCACCCCCTTGGTGCTATAAGCAGAGTTACTGCCTGTGATACTGTGATTTAGAATAAGAAATATACATTTGGTTTTCGTCTTCATTTCTGGCCCAGAGCTCCTAAAATTTTTGGAATTTCCTAAGTGATGAGAGCCATAAAGATGTCTTTTATTATGATAATGAGGTGACTTTTGGACCCCACCTAACAATGGCGGCTGGTTGCCAGTGGAGCCAACCAAGTCATTAAAGGGTTGGAACTTTCAGTCCCATCTCTGGGCCTTTGGGGAGGAAGAGGGACTGGAGGTTGAATCAGTTGCCAGCAACCAATGGTTTAATCAATCATGCCTATGTAATGAAGCCTCCAGAAAAACTCAAAAGGACAGGGTTCTGAGAGCTTCCGGGTTGTTGACCACATGGTAATTCCCAGGGAATGGAGCGCCTGGAGAGGGCATGGAAGCTCCGTACCCTTTTCTCATGACTTGCCCTATGCATCTCTTCAGTCTGGCCGTTCCTGAGTTATATCCTTTTATAATAAACCAGTACTCTAGTAAGTAAAATGTTTCTCTGAGTTCTGTGAGTTGCTCTAGTAAATTAATCAACCTGAGGAGGGGGGGTCTTGGGAAACTGATTTATAGCTGGTAGGTCAGAAGTGCAAGTAACAACCTGGGCTTGCAACTGGCATCTGAAGTGGGGAGGGGGAGAAGTCTTGTAGGAATGAGCCCTTTACCTGTGGAATCTGATCCCATCTCCAGGTAGGCAGTGTCAGAATTGAGTTGAATGGCAGGACATGGTCAACATGTTGACCAATGGTGGTCAACAACCCGGAAGCTCTCAGAGCCCTGTCCTTTTGAGTTTTTCTGGAGGCTTCATTACATAGGCATGATTGATTAAACCACTGGTTGCTGGCAACTGTTTCAACCTCCAGTCCCTCTTCCTCCCCAAAGGCCCAGAGATGGGACTGAAAGTTGGTGTCCTGAGAGTTGCCTGTAGGTTGTGTGGGGAAAACACCCCTCACACACACATTCGAATCTGGCCTCAGAACACCTGTCTACTGCCTAGTTGACAATGAGTATGTATCTTTAATAAGCTATTGATGGGGTTAACCTCTGTATACAAACCTGATAAAATAAGTACTGTATTAAAAACAAACTTATTTACCGTAGTAGCAAATCAGACAAAATTAGTGGGATTCCTAGAAGTATAAGATACAAGAATCAGCACACGAAAAAGGAAAGTAATTTCTATCTCATTGCACTTCTGTATGAGCCATGCACGTGCAAGGCAAACATTGTCATTCAAACCTTCCAACGATCCTATGAAGTACCTATTATCATCCTTCATCCTATGAGCCTTCCTTCAGAAGTTCAGTAACTTCCTCAAGTACACAGTTCTCCTTAGCAGGCTGGGAAACCTGGGTGTGAAGTGGCTGGAAGGACAGGGATTTGTGCTTCTCTCATACTGGACCAGTGAAGTAGTTTGGGATAATGGCAAAGTCGGGGTGGGACCATGTGGCATTAGTGGAGCTGGAGAGCACCAAGAGCTGTGTAGGGTGGATCATCTACATAAACCGAAGTCACAGGGATGGCTTGGAACATCTGTGATGACCCCTTCTCTCTCCTCCTCAGCCCCCCAATCCAATCCATCACTACATCCAGTCAGTTTTACCTCCAAAATAGCTCTTGAACCTTGGACTTCTCTCCAAATCCACTGCCAATATGCTAGTCAAAATCACCACAATCTCACACCTTCACTAAGGCAAGAATCTCTGTATCAACTTGCCCCTATTTTCCTCCCCTCCTCTCCTGTAATAATTCCCCGTAATAGACGTTACTTCACTCCTTATTTAATGCTTATTTTAATGCCTGCCACTACTTTTAAAATAAAGGCCCTAATCCCAACATGCTTTATAAGCCCCTGCATGACCTGGATTCTACCCACTTTTCCAAGCAATGTCACTGTCGCCACCCTGCCTGCATTCTCCATATCTAGCCACATTAGTCTATTTTCAAGTCTCCACCTCAAAGCCCTTGTATATTCATTTTCAGTCATTCCACGAATGGGTATTACACATGTAGGATGGCCAGGCACAGTTCTAAGTGCCGCTCCCTGACATGCTGCTCCCTCTGACTGGAGAACTCTTCTAAAACACATAATCCTGGCACCACTTACTCAGTCATCTGATTTCACTTCCTCAGGAATCTCCCAAATTAGATAACTTTCTTCTGCTTATGCTTTCATTGCTCCCTGTGCCTATCTCTTGTAGAACTTATCACAATTTTTAACAATGTGGGTCTGTGCGATCGTGTTATTAAAATCTGCCTCCCACAGCAGAAGCAGCCTCTATGATTTTACATGATCTATTTGACACCATTCCTGTTTGGGTCCCAATCGTACCCTCCCTCAGAACCTGATGCAGTCACTGACTTACTAAACACGTTTGAATGAGTAAATGATGAGAGAGGCTATCTGCTGAAATCTTTTCAGAAATAACTTAAAATATGATTTGTAAATGTATTATTGATGAAGGTAATAACAAAACTCAAATTTATCAGAAACTCTAAAGGGCCTTCTAATTTAAGACATGTTGATCTACAATATAAATAGTTAAAATAAATTTAACAATTTGCTCTATGAAGACAAAACATTCAGGAAACCAATGACAAACGATCACTTAGGTAGCCAGTGAGAGTCAAGAATCTGTCAGAGATTCTTCATCATTAACCAGTGGCCCAGATGCTTTATTTCTTCATGTCCTCTCCCATTTTTAAATTTAGAAATTTGCCTTTCCCTCCCACCCAAGGTGGAGACCAAGGTGCTTTATCAGACGACAGCTTAATGGAAATATTCCCTTTTGAGCATTTTTTCCCCTGTTTAATTTTATAGTCACTAAAGAATTTGGACCATCTCTAGGTCCAACTTCTGACTGCTCATCTCACTCCAAAATCAGGGAGGCAGCAGGGGTTGTGCAAAGTACATAGACCTCTATCCAGGAGACCTGGATTCCAGTCTCAGCTCTGTCACTAAACATTACTGAAAACCCAGGGTCCCAATTTCTCATCTGCAAAATCAAAGTGTGCTGCAGACTGGATTATATGAGTCTTTCTAGAATTAAAGTTTGATTTTTTTTTATAGTTGCAGATATTTTGTTTCCTCTTAGGGCTATCACAAAGAAGGTGAAATCTATGAATTGACTTTCTGTAGACAACTGGTCTATTTCCCCAGACACATACAAATCTCACTGTAAATTAATACATCATGAATACTTGAGTAGTGAATCAGCTTTCTGGCGCCTTGTCAAATCCGAGTTTTTGAGCCTGCAAAGTTAAGGATCAAACTTTGATCTACGGTGTCCCCAAAGATAAAGGCAGCCTCTAAAATATACTTGAGAGGAAACAAACAATATCACATCCTATACATCACTAAAATACTGGTGAATCCAATCATAGGAAGGGAAGAATTCTACCTTCTTTCCAAAGTGCTTTCTAATTTAGCCTAGCTCATGGCCTGCACAACTGAGAATTGTAGTAGTGGAAAATTAAGAAATAGATCTTTAATAGTGATTTTTGCTCTTCTTACTACACAGATCACAATTATAAGTGTTAGAGAAGAAAGAGCATCTCTGGTAAATGTCAACCATATTTGTTTATAAAGAAAGGAAATGAATTTCAGAGCTAGTTCTAACCCATAAATGGAACAGCAAAACATTCCACATATACCGTCTAAATAATTTTGATCTTAAAACACCCACAACAGTCCACATCAATTTCTTAGTCCAGAGAAAATTAAATATTTTAAACCCAGGCTTTTCCTATTTTAAGCTGATTACCATTTTTCCTCATCTATACTACAGCTTTTGGTTTTAATTACAGAAGTCTTGTTTTGTTTTTCCAACATTAAAGAATCCTTGCCTCACTGTTTTGACAATAATCCTCTAGGAACTTAAAGGGAACATTTACTTCCCAGTGAATCCTGTCCTTTCAGTTTTGCCTAGGACTGAACAATGGCATTGATTCAAGCGCTAAGTATTAGGAACACAGGATAGACCATTCTGGAATTAGTATGGTCATTATGTTTTTACTGCAGAAACAGCAGAATAGGCCTTCAAGTCTTTAGTATTTTTTCCCCAGTGTGTGTGTGAGGGGGATGGTGGTGGTAGAGAGTCATTTAAATTTAGGATACACAATGTAAGTCAACATGTTGGAAAGGTTCAGTAAACCTTTCACTATTCTTAGCATTCATTCAAGTACTTATTCCTTCAGGATCCATTCATTCACTCAATATTTACTGAGCACAGGCATTGTTAGAGTTTGGAACAAAGAGATGAAACACACAACACTTGTCTTCAAGTGGCTAGCAAGTCAGTGAGAGGAAAACAAAAGTAATGACATTATAGCATTAAATGCCATGATAAGGAAAAAAATCATATTGCAGGATCTCAGAGGAAACACATCGAAAAGTGGTTGGGGTCAAGCAGGGAAGACCACTTGTAAGATGACTTCTAAATGAGTTTTTTGTTTTTGTTTATTTTTGCTGAGGAAGATGTGCCCCTGTCCTAACATCTGTGGCCAACCTTCCTCTGTTTTGTATGTTGCCACCATAGCACGGCCACTGACAAGTGGTGTGGGTCTGTGCCTGGGAACCAAACCTGGGCCGCCAAAGTGGAGAGCACTGAACTTAACCACAAGGCCACCAGGCCAGCCCCCCAAGTGAGTTTTAAAAAGAAAAATAGGAAGCCAGGCAGTAGGCAGGAGGCAGGAGGAAATGGCAGTAGAAGAAGATCCTCAAGAAGACCAGACAACATGTCCATGCTAAAGCACCCAGGGGAGAGGAGCAGTGAAGCTTCTGATAGCAGAGTGAATATCATCCTTATGTAGCACTTTACTTTCAGTGTACAACTGAAGGGAACCACAGATGTTTACTTAAATGGGTCATGTGATTCCCAGTGAATACACTACTAACCCCAAATGAATCCTGTTGATTGTTCAAAATTATAATACTAAGAAGTATGATTCGATTTTAAACTATATTGTACAGTGTTGCTTTGAGGGGGCACGAGGAACCATGAAGACCTGCAAAGCTAGTGTACTTCCAGTGAGTTCACGAATCAGAATGACTTTATTTAAGAAAGGCTGAACAAAATTGCTGAGGTTGTGAATCAACAGCACAACAGTCTGTTGATTTTGAAAGCAACCCAAATTTATATTATGAAAACAAAAAAGACTTACCAAAGGCTCAGGCCAAGTATTGGTGTCACCTATGAAGTTAGCTCCCTATTTTCTCACCCAGGCTTCAAGCTGTCAATACGATCTTGCTTTTGCATTGTCTACTGTATAACGACATGGACTGTTTACCCAGCTGAGGTGATATTTTTCTAAGGCATAAACTCTTTAGCAGTCCCTTTTGTAATAACTCAAATCACTAATAAGATTATCATTAGTTAACAAACGTAAAGTCCCAAATGCTTTATAGGATGCTTGCAGAGTAAATTCAAGGGATAATAACAGACAGCCCCCTCGTGATAGCTTACCTCTGACCTGAGGGAGTCTCTAAAAAGAGTCAAACCACAGCACCCACAGGAAAGAGCAAAGGTGTCCTTAGTCCGGGTAACTGGGAAGTCCATTGAGGTGGCCCCATGTATTACCGTAATTCTGGAAACAAGTGACTATAATCTACAACATGGACACCTGGCCATCCTGCAAAGTTGGATGCTTCCCTTCAGATGTTAGAAAATCAAAAACTTTATAATATGGATATGGCGCTTGTTGCCTCCGTGAGAGGCACAACCATTCAAACACCAGGCATTTCTCCTGTTGCTTCCACACACCCTCCTTACAGAAGTGGCCCATAAGTGACAAAGCCAAGTCACAGAACAAATCCTGTTTCCAGCTCAGTGCTGCTAAACATAGATTAAGTCATCTCTTGGAGTTCTTCCACTGAGAAAACTTACAAGAAGCAAAGCAACTTTTCAAAGCGCAGCAAAATAAACACTTGCTCCATGACTTACTGAATTTGGCACACGGAAAATATGCACTTCCAGTAAACCGAGTGAGTCGACTGAGGCACGACTTCACCTTCCTGGTTGCTTCAGGCGACCAGACTGCTCTGGGAGGCCAACCTCACTTCGACTCCCAACTCCACCATTGAGTCTATTATTTGAGACAAAGCATGTAACCTTTAGCTACTTTAGTTCTTAAGTGGGACAATGCTGCTGGCTATCACCACAGTTCTTAGGGCAAATGTTTGATAATTAAATATGTTCTTTTAATATCAACATTGTTTTGGTAGTACACACTGGAAAACTATGAAGCGTGTAAATAACTGGAAAATGACAGTTTGGGATGAGGTGCTAAGACTTGTGAGTCATTTCAAGAGACTTCCCTAAATTGAGGAGATCTGTGGAATGGGAGTGGAGGCACTGGAAATTTCAAATCAGAGATTTAATTCAACGAAAATTCACTGAGGACCACGTGCCAGCCCTGTAATTAAGCTTTCCGAGCAGTACAAAAGCAGCGGGAGAGTGGGCCTTCAGGGAACTGGTTGGGGAACAGCCCCAAGCGGTGTAGGATGTGCCAAATGAGTGAAAATGCGGAGTACAACGTGAGGGCTGGCATGAGAGGAGATTACGGTAAACCAGTGAGGCACAGAAGGTTTCAAGGAAGTGGCACATTTAAAGCTGGATCCTTAAGAAAAGCAAGATTTGGAAAAATTTTAAAAAGGGGAACAGAACCACACATGAACATAACAGCATGGTGGAAAGCAAGGAGATGAGAATGAAAGAAAATCCCTCTGTACTGTATATGACACAATCGCTGTATTTGTTCATTCCAGCCAATATGCCCGAGCAATAGTGCATTTCATGCTCTGTGGATCTGCTTGCCATGAAAAGCTCTAGCACAAAATGCATTTACTCCAAATAAATTTGGAGAATTCTTAAAGGCAAAGCAGCTCTTCTCCTCTCTTCTTTTTTCCTTTTTCTAAAAAAATAGTAAAACTACACTTTATCGAGTGTTTACTTGATGTGCCAAGCACTAAGCTAAGCCCTTTCTGTGTGTTATTTCATTTACTGGGACTTAGGGATGGCACTGTACCTGGAATTCACACTTAGGCCTGATTCCAAGTCCTTAACTCTGTGTTGTAATTTACCAAGACTAGTGCTGCCTAAGATCCTCCCTGTGCCTTAGGGATTTTCAAGGCACTCTCCTGTGTCAGGTTATTCGCCCTACTAACTGCGATGTGAAGCTCCACCTTACAGCTTTCACCGTATCTTCTTATCGCACTCCTGATCCTTTCAGAGAAGTATGTTAACGGCTACTTTTGGGGCAAATAGTGTTATATTACATGACCCTCTCAACGTGAATGATACGTGCATTTAAAGACCAGGGTTTACATATCACATGAGCAGCCCGTAGTTTAAAAGATTATCTGGACAAGTCTAGGGAGTGTCAATGGTTGCGCTTCTCTACTCCCATAGATTCAGGGGAGGCGCATCCTGAGAGTTCAGAACACCTGCAACAGGAAGTAGAGAGAAAAGGAGTGTGACTTCCCCTCTGTCCACTCTGCTGGTTTTATTCTAGATAGTCTTGTTGACCTGGGACTGTGCCTGGCCACCCCGAGGTCAGCAATGCCCCCTGACAAAGCTGCTGAGACCCCAAGTCTGAGGAACTGTCTCCAGCTCTCTCTCCTCCCTTCTCTTTCACAAACATAGGCAGTACAGTTCTAGAGACTTTTAAACCTCATGTTTGAAGTGATGGTTACTTTTAATATTAAATAATTAAAATATATCTTCAGAATTAACTATAAAAACTCACACAAACTCAAATATAAGAAAGCATCATGGAAAACTTTAGAGTCACACATTTCACGTAATTTCTCGGAACCAAACCAGACAGTCTAAAATTTTTCTTCCTGATCCTGTAACAAAAATGCAGAAGTTTGTTATGAAGAGATTTTTTTGAGGAGAACTATGTGTTACCACGAAGTTTGTTTTTGCCCCATCTGTCATCTGTTCTCTCCTGGATTATGTTAACTTCAGGTGTCCACACTAGAAGACTACAGTTTTTTCCACAGCTCTGTGAAAGTCACCGCCGGGCCTCTCCAATCTCCAGATCAAGTATTTTTGCCCTAGTTTTGCTCACATCACACCTCCTCTGGTAAGGGATGTTAAGCAAGTAAGTTTGAACTTCCTTTAGATGGAGTAATATTAGATTGGCCTAAAGAGAAAATGAAACCTTACACAATGAACCTCATTTAACCCCGCTTAACTGTGAGAGAAAAACAAGATACACCTTTTAAAAAATTAACTGTGTAGGGCTTTTGGATAGATGAGCTCAAGATATGTGAGAAAATAAATGTGATAGGAAATTTTAGGATAAAGGCCAAAAAACAGACCAAAAGAGCTAACATCTCAGAGACGATCACTTTGCAATACTAATAATGCCGTGGAACTCACTGATGGCTACTGGTACAAACGAAAAATTCTACTCAGGAAAAAAGTTTGAAAATAAATATGTGAATCAGACAAGGAAGTAAAAGCAACTGAAGAGGGACTGAGACCTTCTCAGTGAGCTTCCTGACCACCTATGTAACATTGCAACACACCTGCCTGCCCCTCTCTCTCCTGAACTTGGCATTGATCACCTTCTAACATGCTACGAAATTTCCTTATTATGTTTATTTGAATTATTTATCCACTCCCCCACCAGAAAGCAAGTTTCTCAAGGGCAGGCATTTCTGTCTGTTTTGTTAACTGATTTATCCAAAGCGCATAAAACAGTTCCTGGAACAGAGCAAGTAAGTAAGTAAATAAATAAATAAAAGTCAAGCATCTTCCAGCGCTAACTACAGTAAATTCATAGCTCAGGAATGGAGAAGTAATTACAAGTCAATTTAGAAAATGAGATTTGTAAAACAGGAGTGGTAACATTTAGAAAAATAGTAATCACAAAAACAATTAGCATTTATCGAATGCTTACCATGTACTACCACTCTTAAATGCTCTACATATATCGTCTCGTTCTGTCCTCATAACAACACTGTGAGATAGGTATCATTATCATTCTGCTTTACAGATGAGGAAACTGAGGCACAGGGATGTTAAGGAATTCACCTAAGATCACAGAGCTAGCAAGTGGCAGAGCTAGGATTTGAACCCAGGCAGTGTGGGGGAGAGCTTGTGCTCGCTCTTTGCACACCCTGGAAGGTGGAGGACCGAGGCAAAGGGGTTTTCCACGTCCACTTTCTCTCCAGAAGTGGGAGAAACGGGAGGAGGTCTGGGAGTCTCTTTGGAAAATGCCAGTCTCCTGGCATGAGGCACACCTGAAACCGGCTCTGTGCGAAGGCTGCCGGGGGACTGACTGACAGTGAGCCATGCTGTGCAGGACAGCAGAGATGAGGGGGTAGTGGGCAGAGGCCAAGAGAAGGAAAAGACAAAGGGAAGCTACTGAAGACAAACTTTTGCATATTCTATTTTGTAAATTTCACTAGGATGTGTTCTGTCAGTGACAGCAATAACCATTTCCTGATCTGCATTTTGCCAGACAACTCTCAGCCTTCACAATAGGCTTAGAAGATGCAATTCAATAGAAATTTATGGGTTCGCACTATTAAATAACGCTATTTTATTCTTAATTTTTTCCCCCCAAAGGAGGTATGAGGTAGCAGTCCATCAAGACCGGATCAAACAGTGCTAATAGATAACAATGGTTATTTGGAAATAGGCTAGAATGAATAGTGCTTTCTCTTTAGCTGCGCGTTCATCATCAGTTGTAAAAAGTAGATGACTTCTCTGCTTGAGGAGCAAGTCCTTGGTTACCATTTGGTAAATGCCACTACGAAATGTATTCATTAAAAGAATTTTATTTCCAAAACTATATTCTGTTCAAGAACATCAAAGGGCAGAAAAACATAAGGGAAAAATTATGGCACTCCATTCATGCAACATGATAATATACATCCCACATACATGTACACACAGAGTAAGCATAAATAACTTTTGCTGTCAAACTCGTTTCTCCTTGTTTTTCACTGAAAGGCTCAGAGAGAAGAGGAAAGTAACACAACGTCATTCACTTTATTGTGATCTAGGGTCTCTTGTTTCATAGCCACCAAAACATTTTTAGATTTACTTTTACTGGTAAACAAAACACTTCTAAAGTTCAATAACAAGTTAATGGTCCAAGTTTGGTTTTTTTCCCCTTCTCTTTAAGCCATATTGACCTTTATAGAAGCAAAAGGAGAACATTTGACATTTCGTGGAAAATAAAGAAACATAATTTAGCAATTTTTAACCAATTGCCGCATGCTACAGCTTTAGAGTTGCTCAACTCTTTCCAGACACAAATGTCTCACAAGCATGCTTCATACTCTTTTTAAAATCACAAGCAAATAAACAAAATTTTAATTAGATGAGCCTGAATCACATATTTGATTGATGTCATCCTCTCCTCTCTGGGGAAAAAAAATCCATAAAAAAAGAAAGAAACACAAGACACAGATGACTCTGGGCACGCAGGACTTGCTTCTGTCTCAGACGCTGTGCTGCGTTTCTGAACTGCAGCTCAATAAGCCAAAACTGCAGGTCCCGACTCACTTAGTCAGACTTCTGGCCCAACTCTCACACCACAAAGAAGAAACACACCCAGGGAGCCCTGGAGCTGACATTTCTTTTGACTTTCCCCCTGTTTTTATCTGCTCACATGGCCTATTCCTCCACTTGGAAGAAAAATAGTCTGTTGTCTCCATCCCAGCCACTGGACCACTGGCACTGCTTCTATTTTTTGTGAAGATTTCCAATAGCCTGGTGGATGGATGGGCACATTCAATGAAGAAGTTAGGAAGGAGCCCTGAGCATTTCCCATGGTCTGTTATTCAGCTAGCTCCTTGACTTTTGATTTTGATGGCTTGTTCTTCCTTACAGTTGAGGAAGAGGAAGAAATACTGCTCCCCAACACTCCCCATTCTAGACCTCCTTTATCCCTCCTGTCTCCCGTAGCATCTCATTCCCTTCTGCATGGACATACCGCAGGTTGCCAAACACAGTTGAGGAGATTCTGGCCTGACTCAGGCCTGGCCTGTGCCTTTTCCCCATCTATCAAGGATCACTGGATTTGTGCCTGCTCTGGGGCTGGAGATCTGAGCAAGGCTGAGCTCAGTGTTTTGTAGTCACCCAAAACAGACCCAGAATGGCCAGCCTCTCACTCCACCCCTCTCGCAACAGCCATGGACGGGAGGTCACTTGAGGGGATGGATCATCCTGAGGCCACCCCGGGAGTTGGAGTTTGTTCCAAGCTATGTTCAGAAAAGGGGTCCAAGAATTCTTAAAACAACTCTTGATTTTTTTAAATGTCCAGTATAAAAATTTGTAAAAGACAGATAAAGCTGGAAAAGTTTCTTTTCCCTGATCCACATGGACTATGAGGGATGGTTTTAGTTCATTATAAAACCTTCAGTGACTGCCTGCTAGGTAGGCCAGAGGTCCAAAAGTGGCAGCTTGAACACTGCCTGCCAACAGCTTTTGATTGGCCCGCACAGTATTTAAAGGTTGTCTTTAAATAGTTGCCAACATTAACAAATTAGGAGCTTTCACATAAAAATCTGGGGTTCTGGCTTCTCTAGAAAAATCAGTAGATCTGGCCGACAGTGGATCTGCTTCCTGTCTAGCAAGGGCTTCAGTGGAGCCAAGCAGCTGCTGCCCCTTTAGACAAGGCACACTGGCTCTGGACCACAGGCCCCAACCTGGTCTGCTTCAGCTCCCATAGACATGGGAGTGTGCAACTTCTGGTGTAAGCATCCTGAGTACCTAAGTGAGAAGCTGGTGTGAGTACTATGTTCTTGTCAGTAGGTATTTGGCAGGGTTTGGCTCATGCTATTCTCTCACCTTTTCCATCCTCTTTCTACATGCCTCTGAGCTGCCCTGAGGCTGAATAGGCACTTGCTCACTAGTAAGAACCATTTTCCTTTGCCAAAGGGTCAGAAGGCCAAGCAAAGTCCAAATGCCATCCCTCTTTGATGTCCTTGTGTTTGTGAATCCAATTGCTGCTTTGGCTGGAGAGGATTTATTAGTGAGGAAGATACATAACTCATACAACTGAGCCAACCCTTTGTCAATACAAGATATAAAGTCACACCAAGGGAAAGAGTTCTAAGGGCCAAAAGAGAAGTGGGTGTGTGTGGTTTTATTTTATTTCTTAATGCGGGCTGAAAATTGGGCTGCAAAGTTGATAAATATAAGGCATGATGTTTAAAATCAAGATAATGAGAGCTCTAAAACATTTCCTTTGCTTCCACCTGAAACTGTGGAGATTTCATTTAGACTCCATATTCAGGATAGTTGCCAGCTCTCTATTTCTAAAATAGCAGAGGCAAGCTTTTGGAGACGCTCAGCAGGAAGACCACTGCAGGGCTGGGTGATAAGTTGGTAACACGGAGGCAAAAGACAATTAGGGGCTTGTTTCAAAGCGCTTCAGGGCCTGCAGCTGGAAGCCGCCTGTTGACTGCACAGCAGTGGCACGGCTTCATTTCTCTTTCCCACAGCTCTAAAAACATAAGCAAGCAACTCTTGGCAGACTTCTGGAATCTGGTTGCCTATCCATGATCCCTCACAGCACCTGCCATTATTAACTGCTACTGGGAATTTGCACTGGCTTTCTGAAATGGCACAAATCTGAATGTTTTATTATTTCTTTGCACCCTCTCTGAATGGAGAAACTCACCATGTCTCCTAAAACAAAAAAATGCCCTGCTGAACACTATTCGGTGGACATTTGGGTTTTGTTTGTTTTTCCATTGCAGAGATGGGTCCTTGTGTGTGGAAGGCTTGCTCTCTCAGACGATAAGCCATACACAGTTGTCTTTAGGATTACTGACACAGCCCCGGATGTGTGAGAATGATCGAGGTAGATAAAAAATGAGGTGAACAATGGGACGCAATAGAAAACAGACACCGAAAGAGAACGAAAAATGATAAGAAATTCCAGTTGATGAAATAGAGATGGAGAGAGGAAGAGAAAAAGAGAAATGCTAGTGATTTTAGATGGATACCAACAGTGCTAAATTCAGAGGGCTCCTCACTGGTACCATTCTCCATGCCTTAAGGATCAGATAAGGTTCTTCCACTTTAGTGCCCATTCGTGCAGTGTCCTAAATGGCAAGCGATCCCTGGAATTCAATTCAGGAGGCTCTCAGCACTGTAGGAGGGGCTATGATTATGAGGTGCATGGAAGATTTGTAAATCATGGCCCCTGATCTCAAGAATATTACACTCTGGATTACAATTTTATTTTATGCATTTCTGTGTTATTTATTTATAGTGGATTCCTTTCATGCTGCCCTGAGCTCACACTCGCAGTCAGTGGGAAGAGCGTGAGTATCCATGATTACAGTTCTGTGCTCCAGCAAAGTAAACTCCCTGGTGGCTGTCTTTGAACTTGTCTTCATAGATGGAATGCAAGAGACCAGAATTAAATATTTGTAGTAGTTAAGGTATTTACTGAAGGATGATTTTTTTAGAAGTTTTTTTTAAAGTTCTAAATTGTTTTCATAGATCCCGTAATAATGTGGCACAAACGATTTCCTCATGCCACCCCTTACCCCTACCCCAGTTTCCTACATGAACTTCATTCCAGCTAGACAAACATAACCATGCTCTCTTCCATCCTGTGCCTTTGCCCATCCCTGTCTTCTATATGAAGAACCTGGAGAGACTTTCCTTTCCTCTAAACTCATCCAAATCGCGTATCCTTTGCAGCCCAGCTCTATGACCATATCTTTCATGAAGCCATCTCTAGCTTTTCTAGACCTTTCTATGAACTTCCCTAATTATTATTATTATTATTGCTAAGAATAATTACAGATGACACTGGTAACAACCACTACCATCACAGAAGAGCAACTAATCTTTTCTGAGCATTCCTGCAGCTCCACACACTTGGCCATACTTCACATATGTTATTTGTTACTCAGTCCTCTCAACAATCCTAAGGTAGGTACTATTATCATCTCCATTTCTCAGAGAGAGATTAAGTTTCCTATTGATACCTGGTAAGTGATAGAGAATTCTTATCAGTATCATCAATTTAGCATTTAATCATGAAGTAAACATTTGTCTCTTGAGTTGCTATTTATTGCACAGTTATGGAAAGATTTTATTTATTTTTTTTCCTTTTTCTCCCCAAAGCCACCTGGTACATAGTTGTATATTTTTAGTTGTGGGTCCTTCTAGTTGTGGCATGTGGGACGCTGCCTCAGCGTAGCTGGATGAGCAGTGTCATGTCCGCAGCCAGGATTCGAACCGATGAAACACTGGGCCGCCTGCAGCGGAGCATGCTAACTTAACCACTCCGCCACTATTGCACAGTTATTTAAATATTTTAAATGTAGTTTTTGGGCAAAGGGTTTTAGTAAAAAGAGAAATTGGGGTTTAAATACAAAATGTACTCTTCTGTTAATGCTGTGATTGATATTTCAGGATTCGGGGAGACTTATGAGCTTAGAGAGGCCCTATGAATGAGGAAAGAAGAGTGATATCCCAGAAGATCACCAGGACATCAAATAGGACCAGTGGCTGTTTGCAGGAAATCCAGGTTTAGTTCCCAGCCCAAGCCCTTCCTGGCCTATTACTCTAGCGCTCCTCTTACTCTCTCAGGTATCGGTTTTCCAATTTGAAACAAAAGAACAGCAGAGAACACGTGTACTTGCAAAAGTCATAAAAAGAATGAATGGCAAAAGCAGTGTCTCCAAAACTATTTTGGTTCCTCACACAGAGCACTATTCATTTTTTTAAACTTTTGGAATAGAATCATAAAGTTCCAGAGTTAGGCAAGATATTGTCTGATTCCGTTCATTTTATAGATGAAGAAATTCCAGCCTCGTGACTTGGTCAAAGTCACCCAGTTTGCTAGTGTTATCTGTGCTTCCTCACTATTAATTCAAAGCTTTGTTCATGGGTCATCAGGACCCATAAGTACAACCCATTTCACAGGCGAGGCCATACATGTCTGTTTACATCTGGGCTACAAAGTAATAAACTTGTAATTGATTTCTCTTTATAATGACATTCTTCAAAGACTGTTTTGGCTCCAAATGAAAAGAAACAGGAAATGTGAAATTTTAGAAAGAAAAGTTAGTGACTCAGCAAGTCAACCTCTCCAGCCTTAGTTCTTTCATCCATAAGATAAAGTAGTTGATTCAAGATCACTAAGTCAGTGAGAATCTGGCAGAATGATAGAAATACTTCGGTACCCAAGAATTACCAAGTTGTTGTAGGGAAAGGAGCAAAAAGGGCAATATATGTCATGGATGATAATAATCCAGAGGAGCAGAAAACAAGGAAGAAGGTTAGGCAGGGGATGGTGACTGCTTAAATGGAAGGATGGAATTAAAAGAAGTGTGGGTACCAATAGAGAGAAGTGCAGGATCTCTCAGACTTCTGGATGTAGAGGATGAAAAGGGTGAAGTTTTCAGAAGAGGAGGAATGTGTAATAGAAGGAACAGGGCTAGAATGAATCCTATAGTTGTGAGGGGTAGTAGTGGCAGCCAGAGGGATGAGCACAGTGATAAGTACAGTGTGACAGAACTAGCCTCTTTCCCTCAGGCTGGTAAAGGGAGGCAGGAGACAGACACAGTGTTCGTGAGCATCAGGATCAGGGAGGGATACGATTTTGCTAATTCACACTGATTAACGAACCCATTTGGTGATTCAAACAGCCAGATTTCAAGCAGATTTTATATTGGGTTTCTATTTACTTTTGCATTAAAAATGTGCATTCCATGCCTGAGACAGAACAGCACATGATGAAATGACGTATCAGGGACTAGTGAAATGTGGTTTTGTTTTGGTAGAGATGACCTTTCTGTTTCTCTGACTCTACTTTTCCTAATAAAATATTTGATTTATATGGTTTAGAGGCATAAAAAAACAAACATTGTGGACTCTGTCCAAAGAATAAAGTACTAAATTATAGTGTACTAAGAGAAACCTACCAGTTGCAAAACAGTGTGGCTTTTATCATTTCTACGTAAATAACAACATAGTGAAGCACAGAAGGAGAGGAGAAAATGAGAATTTTATAAGCACATCTTATTAGAACCTACACAAATTTGGGTGATAAATACAGCAAGTCCAGAAAGCTTGCAGCAACGCTTCAGAGGTCCCCATTCTTCAAGATAGCTCTTGTACTTGCAGGTTATGTCTGTATTATGCAATTCTAACATTTTTCTGCTAACTTAATTTTGAAGTGGAACTCTTGGGCAAAGAGTAGAACTGAGAAGGGGTTCTAGCATAGAACCTGTAGTCGACTACTATAGTCAACTGGAACTTGCCAATCTTCATTTACTTGTAGCATATTATTTCATTTTTTTGAAGATTGTACACACATAAAGTCATATAGGCACTGATGAGAGACATCAAACACTTTTTCTTAGGCTGGTATGTATTTGGAAATAAAAAGTATTTTCTTGGATATTTCCTTAAAATATTGAGACTAGTTTGGAAGTAACCAAATTTGCAAATAGAGAAAATTCAAATAGATATGAAAAATATTTGCAGATTTTTTTCTGTAATGGCTACTTAATAGGCTTCTTAGGAAGAAGAAATCAAACTTTTAAAATATGATGAATAAAATTCTCTGAATAAAACAAGAGCAAAAGACTATGACAGAAAGTTGAATTTCCCAAAAGTATCTCATAGGAATATAATCTGATATTGAAAGGCCTCCAGAAGGATGACTTCTTAAGTTTGTTTTGAACAGGAACATTTCTGAATGTCCCTGAGAAACATAAATGCGCTATTATTAATAATATAAAAATTATAATGAATAAACTTATTACTAATACAGTAAATAACAAAGAAGCAGATTCCTCACAGACTCAGAAACACTGACTAAATTTTCTTACTTGGGATGAGCAGAGAAAAGGGAGGCGTCCCTGTACAGCCTCCCTTTTATTTTTATAGTCATTCTTCATGTAACTCAGAAGCATATCATCTGTAATTCGATAACCTTTACAACTACTGTAAATTTCATTTAGTAAAACTATACCCCCTTCAACTCATTGTAATAGCTCTGGTTACCCCATGACCTGTCATTCTGCCAGACTTTGAAAGGGAAAAGTATTCAAGGGCTTGTTGATGAAAAATCATGGGTAAATTTATCCAATTTTAATTTGCCTATCAATCTTCATTGAAAAAAGAAAAAAATCCTTTGAAAAACTTCCTTTTAGCAGATGAACAGGTCCCTAATACAATTCCAGCAATCAGCTCACACAGTTGTAGGAAGCTTTTCTTCTGCACTATTCCACTTGAGATTTTCCAACTCTTGCTAGTGCTGGAGATGGAGGGGGACACAGAGGTAAAATAGCAAATCTTCGGTACAAAATGCTGCAACCACATCACCCAAGAGGCTGCATATACACTCGAAGAGGAGAGAAAGCAGAGAAGTGGAAGGGAGACTGACTTTTCAAGCACCAATTTCCTCACTTCATTCTAGGAGACTCAGGCATATTTGAGACAGTTGCTCCCTGGACTGAACACAATCAGTGAATCCTGTTTCCAGTTCTCTTTTTTGCAGTTCTATCATTTCAGATGGCCTGTCTAGCCCCAGTTAGCTAAGTTTACCATGTCTTTGTCCTCACATGGCATGGATCAAGTGGAGAAAAATAAAGTTCGAGACGTCCACTGTTTTCCTAGCAAAACGTTAACTGTACTGTGCGTTTGCTGTCATGCTTAAGCTCAGTTGACATTCATTGAAAAGTAATGTGTGTTAGGGATTTCAGAACACAGTGGACTTCATGGATGAGTGTTAGCAGAGGCTTGGGAAGTCCACTCCATCTGGCCTGTTGAGCTCAAGGTATGTGGCTGCGGGATCTTCCCTAACAGGCATCCTCCTAGATGCCTAGAGCCTGGAGGATGCGATCCAACGCTTGATTTCTTCTCACCTCATCTTAGTCTCTAATTGGGTCCCCTGTGTGAGTTTGTTTCTACTCAATAAGGTCTGCATGATACTTAAGAAGGCAGACTAGGTGATTGGTCTTGGTGGAAGGCAGTTCCATTGCAGCAGCAGTCAGGAGCATGGGCTTTAGAGAGTGGAGGCGGCAGTGAGAAACGGGAAGAAAGCAAGGGGAATGGAAGGGAGCCATAGATACACCACCAACTTCACACTTTTTTTTAGAGCTTTTCCTGCCTTTGGGGGCAGGAGTCAGGTCTTTTATTTCTATTTCAGTTTTCTCAGTGCTTACAAATGTCTTAAACAAGCAACAGGAACCTGACTTGCTAACTTGACTTGATGTTCAAGGTCACTTGTATTAAGACTGGCTAAGTTATAGAACCAGGGAAACGAAGGATGTAAGATAGCTTGTGGAGAGCATATGCATAGTGGAATCCTCTATCTAATCTGGAGCATGCTGCATGATCCTGCTGCCCACAAGCTCCCTCAATAAAGACCTTCAACTAAGCCAAAAGAGAGTGTTCTTTGGGACAATGCAACTTTATAAAGGACATCAATGTTAAAACAGATGAACAGTTGTTGAAATGCATTAATTTTTATTTTTATAAGTGAAAGATAATGAAACAATAATTCATCCTGTAATTATGCTTATTTATTCACTTTAATTCATTTTGCTTTTTTTATGCATTTTAACTTAGCAAAAAAGATTTTTTTAAGTCCTAGAAACTTTTATTTATTTTAAAAAATTGATTGTCCAGTAAGACACCAATAGCACAAAAAGCCACATTAATTGGTGCTTATCAAGTGAGTAATCTCTTTATTCCCCCCAATCATTTGAAATGTTCTATTAGATGCCCTTGTAAGAAAAAAAAAGTAGTATTTTAAAAGGAATTTTACAAGGGCTTTCATTTCACAAGGTTTCAGAGTGTGGTGGCACAGTTCTCAGTAATTTAGCAAAATTTTTAACTCAACAAGCATGTATTGAGTAGCTGCTATAAGCACAGGCTTCTGCTAAGGTACTGTGGAACAAGTAGATAACAAGAGGTTCTGTGGTCTTCTAGCATTGCCAACCTAGTGAGAGAACTGGTCATAGTGCACATAATCCCAGCTGATGAGTTACTGGGTGTGTGACCTTGCCTAATTACTGAACTTCTCTATGCCTCTGTTTCTTCATGTGTAAAATGGCAAGAATAATGGTCCCTGCCTTGCAGAGTTGTTCTAAGGATTAAATGAAATAAGTACAATTCCACACAATAAGCACTTAATAAATATTGGTGGTTATTGTCGTGACTTTTATTGTAATATATATTAAGCAAAGAGGCATGGGGATGTGTGGTCTAACATATGCATACATGAACACATTCTAGATAGATTAATGGTCTTGAATGAATGAACATATGATTTCCAGTGTTACGATACTGGCTCAAACAATACGGTAAATTATAAATGTAATCTATCATATCATCACTTTATAATGAGAGTTTCCAAGACTCACAGAGTCTGAAGTGTCGCCCCAAAATGTTCCAAAATGTTAGTTATGGAAGAAAGGACAAAATATAACTATTAGATTTTATGTGTATGTCACATTTATGTAGTATCTATACACTGGGGTCTTGTAGCCAAATAAGATCATTGAGATGGGGGCTCAGAGAATGTGGCCTGGGACATAACCAGGGTTCTGAACAGACTGAATAATCAGCAATTAGAGAAACACTGCTAACTGCTTTCAGTGATATGCTATGAAGATCTGAAGCTCCGAGTTTTTGTTTGTGTGAAAATAATCTTAAATTAAATGCATATGCAATTGCAATTATGGTGTCACATTAGGGATAAGAGAAAGGCAGTTAATGTTACTATACACTTATTATGTGCTAGAAATGTTAAAGTATTTTTTGGTTGATTTCCATAGATACCTTATAAAGTAAGTAGTATTATCCTCATTTCATAGAATTTAAATAACTTGCCTAAGATCACAAAGCTAGAAATTACTATGATAGTATTTGTATCCCAAAGTACATTCAATTCGCTATTTCAACACTATTTCTCAAGCCAAAGGGAAGGTTATTTAAAATATCTGCAGAGGAAAACAATGACATGGAAATGGCCTATTCTGAAGGATGAAGACAGAATTTCCTGGATCCATCTATCTAAAAGATTTCTTTTTCAAGTTCAGTTTTTAAAAAAAAAAATTTTCAGTAGGATTTTCGTTGGCATTTGTTATTCACATTCTGAGAAGGCAGATCTGTTTCCTAGAGCAGCAACCTTTTGGGACGTGCATCTTTAGTTGCTCTTCTGTGTTGATTGTCTGTCTGTCTTATTGGTTTCTTTCAGTTTTGTGAAATAGGTATGAGATTATTTTATAGGCAGAATATCATTTTTGAATCTCAATCTTTAATTGATGGATTATAAATTCTAAGATCTTATTCAGTTCTTATTTTATATATAAATATTTATATATAAAATATTTATATAATATATACATAATGTATATATTACATACTATATAATACATATATGATATACAACACATAAAGTACACCTCATCAGCTGACTGTAAGAAGCTTCATGCACAGACTTCCTCATCAGTGTTCCCAGTAGCACCAGCACAGTGCACACGTTTTAACAGGTATCCACTAGATAGCTAATGAATTGCAGCAGCTCTAAATCTCTTCATTTATTAACACGCATCCCGATTATGTTAAAAATTTATTAGATATTTGTTAAAATAGATTTATTGAGACTTTCGCCTCTGGCTTCGATGGAGTGTATATCACATTAACCCTCACTGAGTACAGTTCTATAAGCTGAAGAAAATCCCTTCAGACACACACACACACAATAACAAACAGCAAGAAAAACAGTGACAAACAGCAGATGAAAGGCATCAAAACAACTAGTACTTGAGGGGCCAAGATCCCATAGCGAAGCAAAACCCATTGAGTGGGAAGCCCTATATTTGCTGCTTTTTTTTTTTTCCCTTTAGGGAATTTTCCAGTTCCAAGTGAGATGCTGACAGGCTGAACCGGAAGCTGCAGCCTGGGACTTGCAGCAATCTGATGAGGCTGGGAAGCCAAAAAATAGGGTTCAAATCTACCAAGGCAACCAGGACTCGAGGGGCAAGATTCCAAGGAAAAAGGGGACCATGAAGGCTTTGCCCCTTCTGAAGCTGCCTGTGCGTGGGCTGAAAGGCTAAGTAAGAGACTAAGCAGAAAGCAGCTGCTCAGGGGTAAAAAAGCTAAGCAGAGAATTCAGTAGTCTCCTAGAGCTGGGGAGTGAAACATGGAGCCCAGAGACTGCCAGGGAGAGGGAGTTCCGACGACACAGTAGGCTTTCAGTTGAGTTACCTGGGTCCCGTGAACAAACTTTTAGTTTGCCCCAAGAGAGGGGGCAAACCATAAACAGATTAACCATCACAAAGCCAGAAACCCAGTTTCTACTGGACCAAGGTGATCTGCCCATATTCCATTTGCCTTCCAAAAGAAAATTAAATCCACTCTGGAGGAAGAAATTTGAACTTATTATTATCAGGGGTTGCACCCTGACTCTCAGCTATGGGAATCTACCTGTGGAAGCTTTTGTTCGGCCTACACAATGTTTGCTTTTTTCATTTGAATGCTTTTAGGAGGAGTCTATATTCCCCAGTTTTTCTACAGTCCCCACCAATCCCTATAGTCTCACAATAAACCTATTTCACTCACTTAAGCTACTTGCTTGAACCTGAAGGCATCTGCTACACATTTAAAAGCAGATGAGTGACTCCAACAGATCTATGTCGTAAACCAAGCCCTGTGATGGGAGACACAGGGGAGCTACAGCGTGTGCGTGAAGGGAACACCTAAGAGTGGCTGAGATCATTTATGGGAGAACCAGTGGCTTAAGAGAGGATTTAAAGACAAAGCTTACAAATCTCTTCTCTTTGGCTTCTCACTTGTCTTTATACAGCTCCAGAGACAAATGTTTCTTTTTGTCGATTTATTCATTTATAATACTTTGCATTTGTAAAACATTACACAGTTTACAAATCATATTTTTATACATGTCTTTTCACATGATACTTAGGACAAAACTTAGGGCAAGAATCAGCACCTCCATCTGGAAAGTAGATAACTAACGAGCAGAGCAGTCAGTCGCTCGGTGGAACAGATGTTGCACGACACTTAATTGCACGCTCATTCTACTGCCCCTGGCAGCTGGACATTAAAGACTTACCATAAAATATGCCCATAAAAGTATTTACAAAAAATGTGTTCTCCCAACCCCAGTATTTGAGTAATACAAGAGATAAGAATAAAATTTTAGACCTTGGAAAAAATTGTAAATTAACACTAAGGCAAAGAATCTGAATGACCTGGTGAAAACTGGCCCCGAATGTTACCTGTTTGCTTTGTTTTCCCCAAACTGTTTCAACAAGAGGAGGTATGCCTGCTGTTTACTCTAATCCTTGTGGGCTTGCTATTTCAACAATCAGAGTGTGTGAGATCTTTGCACAAGTAAAGTAAAGGCCTGCAAAGCCCAGGAAGGCATGCTACATAGTTAAAATGCAGAAAATATGCTTATAGACGGCACAGAAAACAAATCTGCCATGGATAAACCACGGGGTAAGAAACTAAGACACGATTAGGGCAGAAGAAATGCAGGCACCTGTTTTGCAAGGATGGAGCCAGGTATCAAAAGATAGTCTATTCAAGCCCTCCATTATTAAAACCGTATTTGTGGAAGATACTCACTGGTAGACTAGACCTTGACACTTTTGTTTAGAGAACGCAATAGAAACAAAAGTAAAACTCCCGCAGTGTGTCTGAAGAGCCCTGCCTAGACAACCAACAGGCTAATGAGGAGATAATGTTAGATGCTGTCATTCATCGTCAAATGGAGTATGGTATTTGTTGCATGAAAACACTGAGATACTTCACTAGTCCAGATGCTTCTGAATATTGGTCAGAATGGCAGGACCTAATCAAGACAATTTAAACACACCTCCTTGTCTTAGCTTCTGTATATTTATTTGTAAAGGTATAGAAATGTTCTGGGATCTTTTGAAGAGTACATGAGGCATTCATTAGTCTCTGAATCTTATTCTACAAAACAAGTGTAGTGATTTTTTTTTTTTTTCACTGAACTTGACATGGCTCTGGGACAAATCAATGATGGAGTCCCAAACTCCCCTGGCTTCTGCGTGCTTATTCCAGGGTTTTCTGGGAAGATGGCTTTTTCACTCTTCATGAATAGTTCATGTGCTAGTCTCCAATGGAAACTATGTGACATTTCTTATTACTCCTGGCTGTTGAAAAGCAATAGCAAAGGGAGTGTCTTGAAACAATTAGTCCTCTGTAACTGATTATTTAACAATGTGTATTTCCCAAGAGCTATTTATCCTCAAAAGGAAGCAGCCAAGACTAAATATGTACTGTCTCTAAGCAGACACCTGCACCGAACCCCTCTGCATGCTAAATGGGAATTCACACAGAAGAAAATTAAAGGAGCGTTATTAATTTTCTTCTCTATTCCATTTGCAATGAACTCTGTACCTTTTCGTGAGCAAAGAAACCTGTTTCATTTCTTATGATACCTCAAGGACTATTTTCATTTGGGAAAAATCTCTTCACAAAAGATGGTTTTAGTTTTAAAGCTGAAATTCAACATATAACAACAAGAGATACATTGTTGGAAAGCAGGGGAGGGAGAGAGAGGGACGGGAGGAGGGAGAGATTTTAACCAGCTGATCTGAAATTTGAATACAAGCTATATATTTTTAGCTACAAATTCCACGTTGTCACTCCCTTCTCTGAAATAGGGAAAGATTCGAAAACTGCCAGTGAACATCTCGAGACCAGATGCTTGTGTAAACGAACGTGTAGATGTCAGTTACTGAGAGACGGTCAAACAGGACTCTGAAGAATGTGGCCTCATAACTCATTTACTGAGAAGTGTCATATCCCAACGCTATGTGAAGTTCTGCTCCCTTGCCAGCTTATGCATTCCAAAAAGAATACATTTCAGCTTTTGGAAAGGTTCTTCTATGTATACGAATCTTCTCCAAAAACTTATTTTCTAGATCTCCAAAAAACTCATGCCTGCTACTGCTGGCCACCCTCATTATCTTACATGGGATTCCCTGCACGTAAGAAGATTGGCAGTCAGTGAAATTTTGACATAGTCAATGTGAAAGAGCCCTAAAAGAAAACCTGAAATAAATGCTGTATGCGAATCTGTATCTGACTGGTTCAGGTTAAAAATAGAAAAATATTTTAGAACATAATTAAGCTAGGAGTGACACGCAAAATGTTTAACGAGCGTGGCATAAGCACGGACCAGGCAGAATGGCTGCAGACTAGCACTGGAGTACGGTCCTGCAGGCGCCTTGTCTGGCCAAGCACTAGCCTTTTAGCTGCTGGAGATCTGGGGATGCTTCCAGCCTAAATGGCTAGAAACCTGGGACACATGGAAGGGGTTTAGATAGTAATTATTTCAATATTTTAACAACTGATAGGGTTCTACCAGTACCACCAGCTGAGGTATCAGGCTTGGTGATTACTTCCATTAATTATTCCATTCCTTAACCCAAATTTGGATACACCTTGAACTAAACAGTTTAAGAAAGTTATGATCATGAGTATTAGCCTAAGTCAACTTAGAAATGACAAATCATTTGTTAAAAAATAGAGGTTACTGGATTCGTGGATCAGGGAACTAAGAAAAATATTAAACTTAGTTCCTTATGAATTTCTTGTGGACTATATAGAGACATTTGGTTATATGCTGGATCCCAAGGATATTTATAATAAACTGATGTCACAGTGATGAAGTTTCCTAGTGGTTTGACAATAACTGTCCCTGGTCTTGCCCAAACTTCTATCAATGAACAAGAAAATTTGGAAAATATGCATAGTGGATATCTGTTATTTTGGTCTTCCTAGCACTGGTCTTACTAATCTTCTATTAGTAAGAGAAGATTTCGTCTGGTGGGAATTCCATTTCATGTGGTTTTTGTGAGATCAACCCAACTCTTTCCACCACTGGAGTCTGCTCATGACCCAGGCCTGGACAGAGTACCCGTCATCATGTGATTAGTTTCTGGATGGTCTGTGATCTGAGGTGAGGGTAATTTAAGTCCTCCTCAGGATTTTCCTATTGAGGAATAAGCTTTTTCCCTGTTGGGGCTATAAAGATGGTAGGAGGTGAGTCTTGCACTGGTGGTGGCCACCATGCTTAGTGTACTCAGAAAACCCACTCGGCAAAAAGATAGAGCCTTGAAGCCTTGGGGATTTAAGATTGCCAACCAAGTACATATGAAACTATGTTTCTCTTTTTTGAAGTTTCAGGGTCTCTCTTCTGACATGAAATAAAGCTCAATGAAAATCAAGATTTGTTCACCTCACATCAAGTGCATCATAGGGAACTGGCAAACAGGTATCAGGAACGTGCTGACATGTTAGCGAGCAGCTCCTTGAATTACAAAAAAAATTCCCAGGAAATAAACTTAAAGGCCATTTTCCCCCTTCATTTTCTATGTTCTACTCACTCTTGATACTCGACAGTTTAATCTTTTAAAAATAAAGAAGATGTAAATAATATGGATAGACCAATGAGAATCTGAATAAAAGTTCAGTTCTTGGGAAAAAATGTCTTTACTTTGAACATAAAAAATGTTCAAAGAAGATTATTAAGCAATAAAAGTAATAGTAGACACATTTAAAATGATTTCTTAAATCTTACTTTTACATTTGTATCCATCATGCTTGATAACTAATTCATATACATTTTCTTAAATGCTCAAATGTATGAGAAATTTGGTAGCTCAACCTTGAATCTTCAGAAAGTGATCAGGAAATTCCTGATAATATTCAGGTGATCAACATTTCCTTTTTTAAATGGTTTAAATAATAAATATAAAAAAATCAGACTATTATAGAAACACACCTTTCATCCATCAATCTCAGAGCAGCTATGACATAATAAGAATCTGGAGAAAAAGTGATGCAGTAATCTCCTCTGAGCAAAGTACAGTAGCCAAGCCTAAGATACATAATATACTTTTGTGGCCAGAGGTGTTGACAAAAACAAGTAAAAGAATACAAAGGCCAGTGAAGAAAATAACTATTAAGTCTTCATGGAACATACTTGGAAGATCTTTACCCATATTCCATGGAAATGCCAAAACTGCAGACATGAGGCAGCTTATAAATTAAACGAACCCCAATAAATCCTAGTGAAATCATATTTTCCAAGTGTTTCTTAATAGGTATTCCTTTTAGGACTGATTCACTGAGGACTGGTACCAGGAATGTGTCAGGGTGCCAGATACCAGGCAACAGTGATACAAACAGTCATTGCTTCAATAGTGTCACATAGACGGAATTAAGCTCATTAAAGAATTTGAAATATTTTAGTTTTTACTTATTCTTAGCTTGTATTAAGTTCTCAAATAAAGAGACCATAACAATTTCTTTTATATCCTCCCATGAAATATAGTTTAGTGCTCAAAAGTCCTCTTTTATTAACAAACCTCCAGAAGAGCTCAATAAACTTCTTCCTGTGTAGGTGCTTTGACAGGTGACACTGCCCAACATGTTAATCTTAAGGTTTAAATTTATTTAATTACTGCTGACTGGCTCAATTACAGATTTCAGATGTCTAACCTCAATGGAATACCACAGATTTCTCTCTAGCCGTCATTTCTTGACCATCTTCCAACTCACCATACTTTAAGATATTTACTTTCGGCTGAGAAACTGCTCCATACCTTTTACTATTTTAACCTCAAGCTTTCAACCCATCCCTCTCAACACATGTCCTTGCTTCCTGACTTTCAGAGAAAAGAGAGGGCATTAGAGGCAAATTCCATACATTCAGCTCCAGAATAGTTTTTCATGTCCACCCATCCTTCCTTCTTTCCCTCCCCTCAGAGAAAGAAACGTCTCTACTCCTCCCTGAGATGAGCCTTCTGTCTCTTCTGTTCTTCCTGCCCTGTCCATGGTCTTGCGATGGCAATGAGCCTTTCCTCCAGTTGTCAATTTCTCCTTCTTTATTGATTCTTTTCAGAAGTAAAGGAAAGGAAACCAGAAAATCTCCTTTGAACCAACCAACCTTACTTCCTAATCTATTACTTTCTTTCTCTTTGCATTTCCATTAAATGTCTTGAATATTAAAAATAACCATTCTTCATGTGTGAAGTACCGCATAATTGCCTTACATTTGTTATTCCACTTAATTAAATCACACCATAATCCTAAATAGTATTTATTCCCACTTCACAAATGAAGAAAGGAGAATTGAGTAAGTATGCCTGACCCAGCTAAAGCCAACCAGATAGTAGGCTGGTGGAGTTGGGAGCATTCTCTACTATACCAGTGGTTCTCAGACTGTGGTCCCTAGATCACGTCCCCTGGGAACTTGTTAGAAATACAAATCCTCAGATCTCACCTAGATCTGCTGGATCAGAAACTCTGAGTATGGGGCCTAGCAATCTGTATTTTCACAAGCCCGTCACGTGATTCTGGTGCACACTACAGTTGGAGAACCACTGCACGAGACTGCATTGCTCCTCAGTTCTCATCCTATTGAACTTCTCTGCTAGACTTGACAGTCTTAGTTGCTGTTTTCTTTTGAAGCTTTCTTTTCTACCAGCAACTCCAAACTGCCCTATCCTGGTTATCTTTCATTAACAATCTCTTTTACTAGCCCTCTCTCTATACCTAGTTACTAAAACATTGGTAGCTTTACCAACATCTCCCAAATCTCTTCAACTCACCAACTTCACTGCATATTCCCGAGATCCCTGTTCTTGATGTGATCTCCCTGTTGACTAAAGGAGTCAGTGCCCAATCATTCACCCAAGCCAAGCTTTTCTCAGTGACATTGCTCTCTCACACTCTACAGTCCTACATTTAATTGGCTAACCAAATTTAATTAATATTTATCTCTACAACAATTCTCAAACCTGTCATCGACTCTCTCTTTCCAGCCAGAACATTATAGGCTGGAATATGACAATAGCCTACCTGCCTGGAGCTGCTCTTCTTTTCAATACCCCCCTAAATATTTCCAGTTATCCTTCTAAAAAGTAGGTATGAACATGTCATTCCTATTCAAAATTTAAAAACTTTAAAAACCAACAAAATTTAAAAAACAAATCAGAACAAAACAAACAAAAAACCCACCTTTGATGGCTTCCCATTGCTTAAAGGCTGAAGTTTCACAACCCATCTGGGGCAGGGTGACCTGGCATTGAAGTCAACCCACCCTTCTGTCTCCTCTCCCACCACTATGTTTCTAACCACAAAACCTTTCTTCCTCTCCCCCAACCCTCTGTTTAAAATTTCCTTTCAGCAGCCCAAGCTAACAATGTTTTTCTCTGCCTGAAATACCTATCTCTAACTACACACCCATCACTTTCTTAATAAACACTAAAGGTGTCACAAACTTAGAGGCAGGTAAAATGAATGAATGAAGCCTATCAGGTGTAATGAGGTCACATGCCCCATGGAAAGGGGGCAGCATCCACTCACGACTTGGAAATTGCTGCCATGCGAGTACTGCCATTGAAGAAAAGTCAGAAATTCAGGTTTATATGTGAAATTTCTCAACTTTAAAAGTTTGCAGCAAATATTTACAAATCTAAAACACTGTCTGTGTACCTTGTGTATCCACCAAATAAAACATATCGATAGGCTGTCAGTGTGGACCTTGGTGTTAGTTCCACTAGGGTCTAGGGATTCAAAGGTGACCAAGACAAGGCCCTTGATCT
Source organism: Equus asinus (assembly GCF_041296235.1). NCBI lineage: Eukaryota > Metazoa > Chordata > Mammalia > Perissodactyla > Equidae > Equus > Equus asinus. The sequence goes on from NC_091798.1 coordinate 79,875,423, forward strand.
GAGTGGCTCACTTTCGGGGCTCAGCTCAAATGCTAGCTTGGGCAGGAAGAAACAGGCCCTTCACTCAGCTCTCATAACATCTTGTTTACATGGCACCTTCCATAGTCTACTCATATAACTAATCGTTTACTTCCTTGAATCTACAGGAGCAGGGCTGTCATCTCCATGCTGGTACTGGCAGCACTAGCATGCTGTGCTAGTAGGAAGTGCTCACTTATAACCACATCTTTAAAGAGATGTCTATATATCAACTCGTATCAACTGGATTCCAAGCTTTTAAGTTACTTCGTATTTTTCCCTTCCTAAACTGATACTATGCTTTGATTAGGCATCCTGCTGTAGGATATGATCTCACCAAAGAATGTGTCTCCTAAAAAGCAAACCTAAATAGGCTTTGAGTCACATTTCAGTTGTATGCTATAATCCTAATATGTTTTTCTACTCACGTTCCTTGCAAGATGGTGGTCAAAATAAGGACTGTTTAGAGAGTGCTGGTAAATTCAAGAAATTATTTCAGTTTAGGACAGAACTTTTCACTTTGGAAAATAAGGAAAATGAGTTCATTTGTTCCATTTGCTAATTTCAGGGTGCAACCTTTTTTCCAGTTAACAAAAGCACTAAAAAAGTCAGCTTTAATTTTTGCTACAGTTATATAATTTTTAGTTATGCTATCCAAGCACGCTCACAAAACTAATTTAAGCCGGACTTTGCCAGACTTAGAGGATGTCAATAATTTTTGAGTGAACCAAACACTCTCATTTCACTAAGCACCAGACTTAAGAGGGGTCTGGCTTGAACATTGCTCTCTATTTTACTCCTCAGTTGGTCTAATTTCTAGCCACAGCCACAGTCCAAATATGTGTATAGGTCCTCCATGGCTGCCATCTGCAAAGTTTATAAACATCAATCCTGCTGAAAAATAAATCTTTTTGTACTTACTTACAGGTTGTCAAAATGAAGAAGGGTAAATATTTATGTCTTGCCTATCTGTATAATTGGCAAGTTAGAAGCCAAGCCACATTTCAGGTGTTAAAGATTTAGCCCCTATCATTTTATTCTACAAGCCTGTGTGATGTTACTGTGTGCACGGTTCACTGATGTGTGGACACCTGATTCCTTTACACTGAAACTCCATGCCATGTGTTCATTAGGATACATGTGTGCCATCAGTAACAAAAACCATGAGGCTTACCTGCAGACTGTTGAAAATGACAAAGAGGACCAACATCCAGAAATGTCTGTAAGCCATGTGCAGGCCTCCCCAAAGCCATGTCATGGAAATTAGGGCAAAGAGATATAAAACCAGAGGAATTTCTAGAAATCACAAAAAAGAAAAAAAAAAAAAAGAAGAATTTTTGAGCTTCAGAATACTGCATAGTCACATCTATACACAAAATTATTTTTGGCTCCTTTCTTGTGATACTCTCCATGCCTAAGTACCCATTTTGAAAGAACAACCTTGGAAATCCCATTCTTATGCCAGGGAAGAGAAGGCACATTGCTGAGTCCACATTCTTTCTGTTTGGCTGGGAGGCAGGGGGATGGGAAGGATGAGAACTGTTCCTCTCCTACACTCCCACCTGCTGGACCATTCAGGAAGTGCCATGAACAACTGTGGACATACAATCACATTTCCATCCCAGGGGAGACTGAGTGTGTAAATCTCCTTAAAAGAGCGCTCCACCAGAAAATGGTAGGCAGTGGTGTGCTCCTGAAATTAGTGTAGTCCAACACAACATTTTAAAACAGAAATGATATGAAAACCTGTTTGTATGTGATGAAAAAATATGTACTCATCTCTTTTTCTGACTGAGAAGACACCAAACTTTCAGCTAAGGTTGAGAGCAGGGATGAAATGACCGATTCACAGCTGTCGACACTAAGCTTATTCCACCCATCATTTTCTTGTGCAATTTGCTTCAATAGTTTTCGAAGAGATTTCTTCAGGATCAAGGAACTTCATTACCCTTCCCACTTGTCTTTGACATTTTGGTATCAGAATAAAAATCTTTAAGAGGAGATTTTAATATTTATATGACAAACTCTATAAAATCTGCAAAGTACATCAGATCTTAGCAGCTGCAAATAAACACATTTCCAAGCTGTTGAAAGACACCAGGGTGGACCACACCACTGATAACTCTCATGACAGACCTCAAAGTCCATATACACCCACCATCAAGTAATGCCTAAAATCCAAATACACTGTGGAAATTTGAACAATTAAATACAACCTTGGCAATTTTTAAACTTTATTTTATTTTGAAATAATCTCAAACTTACGGAAGAATTGCAAGTACAGTATGACAAGCCAAGTTTTTTCTCCTGAACCATTTGAAAGGTGCCAACCTGAGCTCCCATCACCCTCTGAATACATTCATGTGTATCTTCTACAAAGACATTCCCCTACATAAATACTATGGAACCATCAAATCAGGAAACTAACACTGATATGTTACTACCATCCTGAGATCCCATTCAAGATTTGTCAATGACTCCAATAATTTCCTGTGTAGTACAAGGATCCAGCTGACAAGTTTCTGTAGTCTCTTTCAATCTCAAACTGTTCTTCTGTGTTTCCTTGGCTTTCATCACTCTGACTTTCTGGATTACTAGCCAGTTTTTCTTGCAGAGTGCCCTTAAATTTGAGTTTGTCTGATGTCTCATGATTCAGATTATAAGCTCTGGCAGAAAGCACAGAAGTGAGGCTGGGTTCTTTTCATAGCATTCCATTGGATAGCAGAAGAATTCAATTTGTCCCATTACTCAGGATGCTCATTTGGGTCACTTGATTAAGGTAGTGGCTGCACAGATTTTCCACTGTAAAGTTAGTCTGTTTCCCTTTGTAATTAATAGGTATCTGTGTGGCATTACTTTGAAACTAGGTAAATATCTTTTCCCTTCTCAAATGTTTGATTTATTTATTTATTTTTATAATATGGACTCATAGTTTCTCAATTTATTCAATGGGTTATTACCCAATACTGTCATTTATTTTGATGCTCAAACTGTCCTAAGTTTGATTAGAAGGAGCCCCTTCAAGATAGTTTCTTTGCCTTTTGTTATGTCTTCATCATTCTGTGAGCACTTCCTTGCTCTTTGGCCCAACAAGATGTTTCAAGCTCATCCTGTATTCTCCCTGTCCCAGTTCTGGTTTCTTTTAGGGGAGAATGGCATTAGAAATCAAGATCTGGGGCTAGGTATGCTCTCTGCTATTAGGGTGTTGCTGCTCCTAAGCTCTCTCAGTAAACAGAGCTGGAGAGTATATATAGGTATGTATATGCATACACACACACAAACACACATTTACAACTTTATTTCTATATCTATCTCTACACAATGAAAATCATTAGTTCACACCAATATTTCCACTTTCAATCCAACATGACAGGGTTAATTCCAATTTTCTACATGTCCATTTTTGTAACTCCCTTCTCTGTTGTTAAGAAATCCGTTTCTCATTATTCTTAACATATTTACCTATTTGATCAACTGCCCTATTTGATTGTAACCAATCTCCCATTGCTGTTGTTCCTTCCCTTGCAGAGATGGCCTCCCAAACTCACTCAGGTTCTGACACCTCATGCTAGGCTGCACCCCACCCCTCACATGGATGTCTCCTCACAATGACTGGGTTTCAACCCTTCATGCTTGAACAGCTTCCTGTGGCTGCGCACCTTGCTCTACACCAACTAATGGCTTTTCGATGGAATTGTTTGGGAAGGGAAGGGAAAGGAAAAAACAAAAAGAGAAAGGAAAGAAATGGAGGGGAGTGAGGAAGAGGAAGAGGGAACCTGAGCAATTTTTTATTTTTGAGAAGACAAAAGTCTTTAGAAGGAGACCATGCTGATGTCTGGTCAGATACACCCTTCATCGGCAAGCATATGTCTAAATTATTATTTATAACTACACAGAGAAAATAAGAATAATACAAGACAGTCTATCCAGATGAATAATTCCTTTGTTATTAATGCCTTGCTGCAGCACAGGAGAGGAGCTATTAAGATTTATTTAATTTTTCTAAAATTTCATTTTTGTTTAACGAAATCATACAATTTGATAAAGGGCCAGAAGGCTCATTTTTACTTCTGACAGGATACCCTAATATTTGGGGAACTGCCTAAGCTGTGCTCATGAAATTTTTCAAACATTAGGTCTCAAGCCTGGCAATTACATTTTTTGCTCCCACTGTGTAAGTACAAAAGTCTATTTATGGCTCTGTGCAGAGTACAAAAGGACATGCATATTTTGCATGAGCAACCAGGAACTAAATCTTCAAAATTTGGCCTGCATGTTCCTTCTGAGTGCCTCAAGCCAAACAAGTGCTGTGTGCTGACACAGCTCAGCGGGGAAGCCAAGAGAGCATGCCGAGCCGACGAGAAACACCCATGGCCCGGGTTCTTCTGGAACTCTGCAGCAAAGTGTGGCAGCTTGGCACTCCAGATCAGAAACTCGGCAAGGAAGAAAGCCAGTTAGAAATAACTCAGTGTACTGAACAATAGACCCGAAGCTGGTTTTCCAGCAGTGCAGCAACGACATGATTTCAGATGGAAGAAACATAACCAGAGGCACATCTGGATTCTGTGGGCCTGAAATTTATAAACCTTGGAGAGGCTTCTTTAAAAAGTAAAAATCGCAAAAGCATAATTACGTATAAGATCTTAGAAGAGGCCTTTGCAAGTGAGAGGCCCTGAAACTTAAGCTGCATGGCTAATCCACTGAACTTAAGGAGGCCCCTCTCACCCTCTCTGGGGCCTTGAGTCACAACGACCAAAGGGAGAGGGTGTTGGGAGTGGGTGATGGTGATGAAAGTGGGGGGAGGGGCATGTTGTTGGTTAACAGTTACTATGAATTCCATTTGGCAAACTGAAAATTAATGCTCCATTTAATGAAAATCATTTTAGTTTCATATTTTGTAAGCTAACATTTCACATTTGGTGAACTATTAATAACTTTTCTGTTGTCTCTATAAGCCAATGCTTACTGAAGCATGCATTTATAATTGGTAACATCAGACATTTTTGTTTAGGGGTGAATTAGTTAAGAGAAAACAGAATCACTTCAATGTTCTCACTGAAAGGAAGCCCTAAAAACATAGTAATGGGCCCAAGGAAGAAGAATATCTATATAAAAGACTGTGCTATCCAGAACATATAGGAACTCCTACACCGCCACAACAAAAAAACAAACAACCCAATTAAAAAATGGACAAAGGACTTGAATAGACATTTCTCCCAAGATGGTATATAAATGGCCAATGAGCACAAGAAAAGATGCTCCCCATCCCTAGTCACTAGGGAAATGCAAATCAAAACTACAATGAGATACCATTTCATACCCACTAGGATAGCTATCATCAAAAAACTAGAAAATTACAAATGTTGGCAAGGATATGGAGAAATTGGAACCTTGTGCATTGCTGGTGGGAATGTAAACTGGTACAGCTGCTATAGAAAACAGTTTGGTGGTATCTCGAAAAGTTAAATATAGAACTACCATATAATCCAGAAATTCCACTTCTAAGTATATACTCAAAATAATTCAAAGCAGAGACTCACAGACTTGTATATCAATGTTCATGGTAGCATCATTCACAGTACCCAAAAGGGGGAAACAACCCAATGTCCCTCAACAGATGAATGGATAAACAAAACATGGTATACACAGGTGATGGAACACTACTCAGCCCCAAAAAGGAATGAAATTCTGACATATGCTACAACATGGATGAACTTTGAAAAGGTATGTTAAGTAAAATAAGCCAGGCACAAAAGGACAACTATTGTATGGTTCCACTTACATGAGGTGCCTAGAAATAGGCATATTTGTAGACAGAGAGTAGAATAAAGGTCAGCAAGGGCAGGAAGGAGGGCGAAGAGGGAGTCAGTATTTAATGGGTACAGAGCTTATGTTTGGGATGATGATGAAAAAGTTCTGGAGATAGATAGTGATGATGGTTGCACAACATTGTGAATGGACTTATTGCCACTGAACTGGACACTTAAAAATGGTTAAAATGGTAAACTTCATGTTATGTATATTTTACTACAATTAAATAAACCATGCTAAAAAAGGCAAGTTTGTGTCTAGATGAACTTCCTCTATAGGGAGAAAAAAGAAATCGAATCCTTAAAGTACTTAATTTAAACATTCAAATTAACAAGGATTCATTAATGTGAAAACAAAGTAGTTTGAAAGGTTTTAGTGAAAGAAATTACTTGTGGAAAGCAAAAAGAAATGTGTCATTTAGTACTACTATCATTAAGAAAGTTGACTTATGGCAGTTCATAGAGTCCATTGAGAATACATAAAATCCCATTATTTTTTGGTAGAAAATATGATTTCAATGAATTGAATTGCCATTTTAAAAAAAAGTATGGTGCTGTATTATCTCTTTTCTTTGTAACTGCAGCCTGGGCTTTATAGCTATGCACCAGTGACAACAATAATGGCTTTGTTATGGAAATCACACTCCATTTACATGAGGCTGAAACTTATTCTGTGTTTACAATCTTCTAAAGTGCTTGTTTTAATTTTACCTCACTGATCTTCTGATTCTAACAATTTGGATGTGCTACCAAAACAAACTCATCAAAGTAAAACAAGGAACACAACTGTGACATAGTGCAGATTTAAGATATTTATGGGTCTATTTCCAACAATAGGCAGGCATTATTCTTAAATTAAAAAAAAAAAGTAATTGAAAAAAGTGTCAAAAGGCCTTATTTCTAAAATATGGGCCTTTCGTCTGAAATTAACAGATACTTGTGATACCAGCTCAACACAAGGTTGACATAAGGGAAGCCATATTGCAGAAAAGAAACCACATCGTAATTTGGAATGACCGCTAACCCTCTAATTTTGAATGAACTAACCCAGCTGGATAGGCACCCTCCAGGAGATCTATCTGCTCTGTAGATTTTATAACTCCTGCTTGTGTATGTACCTCCTAGCTATGCTAAGACAATAACTTTGTTCTTTTGAATTCCTTAGGAATGTGATGACCCCCCCATAGAAAGCCTCTGCTGATGGCCATCATCAATGACAACTGAAAGATCTGAAAGATCTGGTGCGGACGCCAGAGGGACAACATTCCTAATCCCCTCCCCTATTATCCACTGGCCTATATAACTGCTTCAAGATTCTGTGCCCCCACTTAAGATGGTTCTTTAGGACACTAGTCCCCTTATCTTCTGATTTGTTCGCTTATCACTTAATAAATGCCCTTTCTCTGCCACCATCTTGTCTCTTGATGACTGGCTTTTATCTTGCAGTGAGCAGATCGTGCCCTTTGCACAGTAACACTTGGAGGCAAAGAAGTTTCATTGATCTGACCCATTTCTTGGTGAGAAAACAATAATTATGTTCTTGAACTTTCTTAACAAGGGTTAACACTAATCCCACAATGCAGTCACCCATTGACGGTCTCAGCAAATAAACCTAACATCATGGAAGAATACAACAGGGCATACATTTCACAGAACTGCCAAATTAGCATTAGAGTGTTGTGGGTGGAACATATAAAAACTTATGGATTGGATTTGCAAATTGTTCAAAGAAACACTCCATACCTCATGTGGGTAGCTTATATTCCTAACTTTTGATCACTAGTCCTATACTTGGTTCAATTTTAGAATTTCTTTTTTGTTTCACTCCTTCAACACATCCCAAAAGCTCTTAAAAACCCATTTGGATAACAAGGAACCCACTCTTAAGTCCTATGCCTCTGTCTCTAGATACAGTCGCAAATGTTTGTGACAGCGGGCTAGACTTTGTATATCTCCACTCTCCATTATGTGCCAGGTTTTTCACTTTATCTGGCTATCCTCACAAAATTCATAATCTGTAGAGTCACCTTCTTTCAATGAGCACTTTAGGGCGAACAATTTCCAAATACACATCTCCATCTCTCTAGAGTTCCAGAATTCCAGGCCTGGAGATCCCCGAAGCATCTCAAACTCAGCTCATTCAAAGCTGAATTTAGTATCCTTCCTCTCAAACTTTCTCTTCCTTTTGAAGAGGGGAAACCACACACATAAAGCAGTCAGCACAGAGCCCAGCACAAAGAATGTGCTCAATAAGCCTTACCTGCTCATCATCTTCATCCTCATTCTCATCCTCATCCTTATCACCATCATAACGTTAGTTAAGTTAGGGAAATGTGCATGGCTATAGATAGCCCCTGCGTGCCTATTTGAAGTGCCAAAATATCACATAATAAAGAAACATGTTTAACTTTTTTGTACCTGAATTTCCCAAACTTATTTGGCTATAGAACCCTTCTGTTTACCTGACATAGTCTAAAGATCACACTCGGAGGTGGGGTGCTTTCAGTGTGCAGACTATAAGTTCCATCACATCCAACTGTCACTGAAAACGTCCTGACCAACCTATTTAAAAAGGACCTCTCAGTGTCTTCTATTCCCCTCCCTTTGATATTTTCTCTTCTCTTCTCTTCTATTCTTTCTATCCTATCTTATCCTACTCTGTCCCATTCCATAACCCACCCATCCTAATCCCATCCCATCCCATCTCATCCCATCCCGTGCCACATAAAAATGCTGGCAATGAGACTCACCAATGTGTTGTGACCCACAATTTCTAAACCTCTGTTCTAGAAGGTAATTTAAGTAGCTCGGAGGATACCTTTACGGTAGGCACGGTAAACATAACCATAGGAAGGCCTACACCTACCACCTTCTGACACGGGTTTACCCTGACCCTTACTGATAAATGAAGAAGGCAAGCCTAATTTGGAAGGATCTGCACAGGTGAGATATGGGATCTGTAGGAAGAGAAGAGAGTCAGTATTAGCCTAGAGTATATTTTCCAGGGGTAAAGAAGAAGAATGTGAGAAAATTCTCAGAGGAATCTCAAGGTCTGCTGCGTACCTAAATAGCAGTACTTTGTCAGTGGCTGACTTAGGGCTCTCTTGGATGCTAAAGGACAATCTAGTGTCAGGCTTACTTTGAGTGTGATTTATTGAGATTGAAAAAAAAATAGTACAAACCTAGAATTATGGTCTCGCCTTGCAAAAGCTATATATAATTTTCAATTTGCAGGCTATAATTTTGAATCTAAGGAGAATAATCAAGTTAGATGAGACATACCCACATGGACCTTGCACGAACTGTTATTAGAGTAATTCCATTTGAACCAGGTACTTCAAAGTTGCCAGATAATATCCTACTGAGGGGGTGGCAAATAGGTCTATGATTCTTAAGGAAAAGGTTAAAAGATCTGTTTTCTTCTTGTGAGGAACATGTCTTGGAACTATGGAAAGGAGAATTATCATTTGGGTTCACAGCCAACAGTCATTTTTAACACATTTCATAAATGTTTCACAAAAGGATACTATGACAAAAGTTTTTAGAAGATCAGAGTTCTAAAACAAACATGAAGTCAGCCAACTAACAACTGCAGACTGGCTTAACCTAGTTTTCTAACTACATTACTAGTTACTCAGCTGTTAAAGAGTTCAAAACACTCATCTCCAGGAAAGCTCAGGCACCTAACATCAATTTCCAACACACTTAGCTTTTATAACACAATGAAAGTGTACACTGCATCTTTCAACCTGCCTACATCTATATTTTGAATCTTACTAGATGGTCTCATAACTTTTGGAAATTAGGTTACAATGTGTTTGGCCATGAATAGCTTGTTATGTTTTATAGGTAGTTTGATACGACATCACATAGCAGTCGTTAAGATTTAAAAGGCTTAAACTCAACACTGAAGTCTTGAGTCAATTCTGAGACAATGTCTCAGAAAAATTAACACTAAATATAACTCCATGCGTTCAAGAAATTATCTTTACAGTGTGTTAAATGTCAGTTCCCAGAACTGTTTTCTCGTAGATCCTCAATCTGTACACACGTCGGCTGACCTCAACACTTATTTCCTTTCCTTAATTTGGTTCTCTAGCCATCACATTATAAAACTGTAACATAAATTTAAAATTTTGTTTTATTTTTATTTCCCCTGCTACGTCATTATTCTGAAAAGTCTACTTGAGTTAAAAGTCTACTTTGGTTCCTCTCTGTCAATTGCAACTTTTCTCCCAACAGTTATCAGATTTTCAGGGTATTGTTTGGTCTCTAAAATAATGTTATATATCTCTCAAAAGCTTTGGGGATATTAGTTACTCTCTGTTGTTAAATAATCTACCTGTAAACACAGAAAACTAATACCAAACCCACATACAGAGCTGTTTTCAGGAATACACAACAATTACAGACCATAAAGTGGTACGATATCTTGTTATATAAAGGCTTATCATCATTCATTTAAACAATGGCACAGCACCTGAAGCTCTGGCAGGGATTTTTATGCATATGGGAGTGAACTAATGTCTTATTGCTCATTCTTACTAAAACCTTGGGCCAAGCCCTTAGAGAGAAAAGAAAGGGGACCCATTGTGTTAAGAAAGCAAGGCAATCCCCAGATTGAATGCCATGTGTATAACCCAAGGAAAAGGAGGCTGTCCAAAAAAATAATATCTACATTGACAGTATTTGTATACTAGTGATTAAAATAATTTGATCAAAGTGATTTGCACCCAATGATACACCATTAAAATTTTCTTTGTATATTTATTTGTCAGTGTCATGTGTAGACCTTAATATTTGTGAGACTTTAATTCCAGCTTTTTTCTCTTTTTCTCCTGTTTCATTTGGAATTCAAATTGTTAAATGGTTAGACATTCACAGGTGTCTGTTATTGGTAGCAAATGGAAGGTAGATGCTACAGCTTATTTTTGTCCTAGGATCAAAACTACACGTTTCCACTTTTTTTTTTTTTTAACGAGTGAGAGCATTGGACTTTTATTTAACTCTAGGTACTGCAGGTTTGGCATTAGTAGGTAAGGCTAATGAATGTGCAGCCATACAGTTTTTTGGTCACTGTGCTTCCCAAGACCCAAATGGAACTATTTTTACTATTCAAATCCATCTTTAATAGGCTAGACAGATCCTGCTACATCTTTTGTTTACTTCTATTTTTTTTTTAAACCAGGTAGAGTTTATTCTGTTACAGAGTTTGTGAAACACATTTGTAAAAAACTATTTTTTTTTCATGGTGGTAAAGTGGTTTTAATATAACCATAGATTAACTGTTTATTTGAAAATACTCTGGCATTAGGAAAGAAAAATGATGGAGAGAAGGAAACTGTCACACTTCTCTGAAATTATATAATTAAATGAGGGTAAAGATAAAAAATTGTTTATTTCAATTACTTGTTAATTTAAAACCATACTGATTTACAGTGTCTTTATAAAAGTGTACTATAGGGACTTTAAATTGCTCTTCAAAACCTTTAATCTTTCCTACAACCCATTTTCTACTTCTTTCTGGAAGTTGATACAGCCTAATTATAAAGCACATTACTTGCTTTCCTGAAAGTTATTTATACTAAATTTTATAATTTGCTTCTGTCAAATTCAATTAAAAGAAAAAGATCTGTTTTGAACACAGGCCCTAAGCCAATTACATTTTTTTAAAAAGCATGCATTGAGGCTGACTGGGATTTATTTATAAAAAAGGTAGAATAGTAGAGTGGTCGTGAGCATGGACTCTGGAGCCAGATTACTTGAGGGCCATGTACTAGCTGTGTGATCTTGGTAAGTTACTTACCTGCTCGGAGACACAATTTCCTCATCTGTAAAATGAGAATAATATTACCACCTCCCAAATAAGGTTTTGTGGACTCAGTGAGAACGTAATAGTTGAAATGCAGATCACTTGGAACAGTTTTACATAAACTTTGGCTATGGCTTGTTATGCAAGAAATATATTTCCGTAGCAAACCTCAAAACTGTATTAGATAACATGTGATAGATAAAAGGATGAATTACACATGGATCTTCTTTCAAATATTATATATACACACACACACCCTATAATAAAAGGTAGAAGATAAGTATTAGAAGACAGAGACCAAGTTATATAAAAATCCAGGGAAAGCAACAGTTACTTCCTGTCAACGGTGTCAGGGAGGCCTTTGTGAGGAAGAAGGAATTTCAGCTGGACCTTGAAGATGAGCTATATTTAAATATGTAAATATTGAGGTTAAGGTAGTGGGAATGGCATAAAGAGAGGCAAAAAGGCAAGTGCATAATTTAGTGTAAATTATTCCTTTTAATTGGAGTTAAAGGTCCATGAAGGTGAGTGGTGAGAAGAAAGTTTGCAGCACTAGGTCATGAAGGGATTTCGAGGCCAGGTTAAGCAACAGAGAATTATTTTACAGGAAATGGAAAGCCATTTAAAATTTCTGAGAAGAGGTGTGGCCTAATCAAAACAGAGCTTAATCTCATAGGAAAGTAAACAGATTGGTGGAGAGAATGCTGGAGGCTGGGAGCCTAGTTAGGTAACTATTGGAGCGGTCAAAGTGAGAGGAAGTGGAGGCTGGAGGCAAGGGAATGGCAGAGGAGTGGCTGCCGCAGTGGAAAGAAGGGGCTGGACACAAAAATATTATAGAGACAGAATCTACAGTGGTACCCACGAGTCAGAAAACAATGAGAAACTTTAAAATTATCCAGATATGGGAACTTCATCAATGGAGATTCCAATTCAGTAAGTCTGTAGAGGGAGTCATCAAAGCATGATTTTTCAAAGTGTGATTCTGATGATCAGTTTTGACAACTGCTGGCCTGAAAGTCTATGACTATGAAGTAAAAGAAATTACACTGGCTTCAAGGTTAGGAAAAGAAGTGACAAGAGATTTTCACATATTGAGGTATATGGGGTAATTATTCAGGTTCAAAACTGATTCGGTTTGAACTAAAAAGCCTGACTTACGGCCTATCAAACATATATTGTACATCTGCTTAACCACTGAAGGAAAGAACACACTCTCTTAAAACAAGAACGCATACTTCCCCTCCCATGCCCTATTGGCCAGGCCAGATCAGTTCTTTTCCTGACATCAGGGTCCTGTTGACCTGCTAATTTGCAACTAAGTACCTCCTTGAAACTTTGATGAAAATGTACCCTGATGTGTTTAATGTATGTTCTTAGTTCTAAAGATATAAGACTGTACTGAAAAGCATGCTTCTCTGGAACCCTTTGTAAGGCCTTTCTGGGTTCTAATCCTCATTCTGGTTCAAGTAAAACTCACTTTACTTCTCTTGTCTATAGAAGGGTTATTGGTTATTTTGCATTGACATAATAAAAGGATTAAGAAGAAGAAGAGAAGGAAGGGGAGAAAGAATAACACAGAGATCAGAGCAACTGAGGCAGGCAGAGGAGCAAAGTTGATGACAATTGTTATACTTCCTAAGGACAAGATACTATTCTCAGGAAGAGACAGAGAAGAAGTTGGGAAGAAAAGTAGGGCTCAAGTTGATGGATTTGAAAATTACCACTACGATACGAAAAAGGCAAAGGCAATCCCTGACAAACACACATACTCCAGAATTATGAATAACAAGAATGAGGCATGGCCTGGGATTTGGCAGGAAAATAAAAAGAAGAGAGTATCATGAAAACCAAGGGAGACAGACTATTCAAGCAAGTCCTGATTTATCTATCAGTACTGATTTGGGAAGAGTTTAAGGATAAGGAGATGAGAAGAGAGGTCAGCAGATTTGGTGTCCAGGGTTACAGGCGATGAAAGACAGAATAAGCAAGGTACTCTCAAGGCTTGGCAGGGGACAGAAGGTGAGGAGTATAGACAGGTAGCTCCTGGGGACTACTCTTCAAGAAGTCTGTTGGTGAAGGAGAGAGCCAGGGAAGTAACTTGATGGGGCAGCAGCATTATGAACAAGCTCTTTCAGGCAGCGAAAAATGATGCATGTTTTTAGATGGAGAGGAAAGACCCAGAAGAGAGAGAGATTTAAGACGTAAGGCAACTGTGGAAAATTTAATGAAACAGGTTCCAAGAGAAGGGAAAATAGATGAAGGGCATAATGGGGAGGGTTGGCTTTGGTAAGAATGAGTTATTTATGTCCTTAGCTAAAATGGGAGGAACAGCAGCGAAGAAGTGACAAGAGATTTTCACATATTGAGGTATTTGGGGTAACTACTGGGGTTCAAAACTGATTCGGCCTGAACTAAAAAAGCCTGACTTATGGCCTATCAAACATACGTTGTACACCGCTTTAACCACTGAAGGAAAGAATACACTCTCCTAAGAATCATTGGTAACGCCAGTATTAGTCCCTTTTCTGACATCAGAGTCCTGTTGATCTGCTAATTTGCAAGTGAATACTTCTTTGAAACCTTGATGAATATGTATCCTGGGCGTGTTTAATGTATGTTCTTTGTTCTAAACAGGTATAAGACTGTACTGAAAACCATGCTTCTCCCGAACACTTTTTTTCCTTTCTGGAAAGGCCTTCCCAGATCATAATCCTCAGTTTGGCTCAAGTAAAACTCACCTTATCTCTCCTATCTACAGTGGTTACTGGTTATTTTGGTTGACAGAAGGGAGACAACAAACATAAATGATCAGATAAAAATAAGGAAAGTTGAGTGAGATAACATCATGTTGTTTTCATATCTTGTATAGAGGGTGAGAACAGAAGGTATTAAGCACAAAACTTAAGGGCAGTGGAATCTATTTCAAAGATGACTTAAGAACCAATTCAAGATAATCCAAAGGATATCTGAGAAGCAGAGATGGCCCAGTTAAGGTTACTTAGAATAAATTACAGTAGTATCTATTACAGAGTAGCACTAATTGGCTGGAAAAAGAAAAGTGTGTGGCATAGACTGGACTGTGTGATTGGCCAAACTGCCCAAGGAGGGAGCCAAGTTGGTGAGGAAATCAAGAGAGCTAGTGAAAATATCGTTGGAATGTCCAATCACAGAGTGGAGGGATGGGAGGTCACAGTGAGGATAAAGAACCAGTAGGAGTGAGGAACTGGGAGAGGGGGCAGAGAGATGTTGTGTTCAGAGAGAGATGTGGAAAGGGAAATTGTGACCCAGGAAGGGAGGATATCATGAAAAATGGTAATCACAGTAACATGGGTAGGAAAAGGGTGGCGGAAGCAAAAAGCACAGATGTAAAAATAGGAAAAATTATTAAGCAGGGACATAGTGACCTTGAATTGCAGGAAGGAACACAAATATTTTTGACATCCTATTAGTTGGAAGGAATGGCCTCTTGCAACTGGTTGTAAGGAAAGTGATCTTTTATGAGGCAGACCATTTCAGTTAGGATAAGGCAACTGAAAGAGCCCTTTTGTGAAAGGATCAGACCAAATTTGCTACTCCCTTCTGGTCCAATGAAATTCAAACTTCACCTTTGATCTGGCGTTCTTCTGAAAAGAAACAACTTATTATAAAAATGCCCATTTTCCTCTATTCAACTTTCTGAGGTTTTTTTTTTGGAAGATTACCCTTGAGCTAACTTCTGCTGCCAATCCTCCTCTTTTTGCTGAGGAAGATTGGCCCTGAGCTAACATCTGTGCCCACTTTCCTCTATTTTATATGTGGGACACCTGCCACAGCATGGCTTGATAAACAGAGCATAGGCCTGCACCTGGGATCAGCGAACCCTGGGCCGTGAAGCAAAGCACACGAACCTAACCGCTACACCACTGTGCCAGCCTCCAATTTTCTGTTTTTTAATATGTAAACTACTAAGTATGGTGTTATGGTCACAGGCATTGTGTCAATTACATATTTTTAAAGAAATTTATGAGGAAATCGCAAATTCCCCAGATTACTTGCTCCCACTTCCTACTTCTCTAGTCCTAGCAACCCTATTTTTCTTTATTTCTGGATCTTCTCTCTAATATTGTACCACTTGATTAAAGTGTTGACTAAAACAAACTATTATTTTGTGACTATATATTTCTAAAGAACCGTGTAGGCACCGAATCATATTTCTAAATAATGAGAATGGCAATAAATAATACATGGAAAAGTTGCAAATCAAGAATGGAATTTACACCTAAGAACTTGGGGTTCGGCTGATTAGAGAGTTTGGTGTATTACAGGATCACCATGTTGACACCAATTGAGGTGGTTCATATACCAGGGCAAGGGGGAAAATAGAGCTTTCAATGCCATAAATATTCCAAGATAAAACAGCCTTGAAAAGCTGATTTTTCTGCTCTCTAATAGAGTTTTATATACATTCTTTGGCAATGGTCTGAATACAGTCACATGCTGCATAATGGTATTTCTAATCAACGATGGACCACATATACTATGGTGGTCCCATAAGATGAGTACCATATAGGCTAGGTGTGTTGTAGGCTATACCATCTAGGTTTGCGTAAGTACACTCTGTGATGTTCACAATGATGAAATCGCCTAATGATGCATTTCTCAGAACAAATCCCTGTTGTTAAGTGATGCATGACTGTACAAATTTTAGAGAGACATACTAAAAAAAATCAGAAATTGTATTTTCATCAGCCAAGAGTTGAACAGAAGACTTTAGTCATCCTTTAAAAAAAAATGAATGTGCTCTTAGATCAAAGCTGTAAACATGAATAACTGTTTTATGTACCCTTCAAAGGAGTAGAAAGTAATGCCTCATTGGTAATTTTTCCAGGATAAATAAAGAAGGACTTCGGGGGGCAGGGGGGAAGTCCTTTAAAAGAGTGGAATAGGCCAGGAAAATTAAAATTTAAACTTTCTATTAATTTGGAGAAAAACTGCCAGGAAATATATGGGAAACTCACTTAACCTATATACAAAAATTGTAACCATTGAGAAAGTTTCATTGATTCTCTGGGTCAAACTGACACATGGCAATTGTACACATATATCAAAAAAGATGCCAACCACACTGAAGGCCAAAGTCTGAGCAATGCACCTGAGCAACAATGCTGCTGTGATGTTCTCAGACACTGGCTTTAAACGTATACCATGCTGACCATTATCTTCCACCAACATCCTACTGAAGTCTACTCATGATGGATATCAAGATGGAAATTACTTTCCACTCCTTTCCCTCTCCTTCTTGACCACCATAAATGATGAACTCAGCAAGTGAGAGTGAATTCAGTTGGTTAAGTCTAGACTTAGCAGAAATCATGTCACTTTTAGTCAACAGCACTAGTTCAAAATGGCTGGAGCATACAGAGAGTTTCGTGGAGAAGTAGTGGAATTTTACTTTTATCCTACAGTCTAAGGATCGCTACTGCATGATTTTAATGATGGGACAACTTCACCTTTTGGATGGTTCAGTGTGGAATGGGGACAGACAAGAATCAAGGAGTATCAATCTCAAGACAGTTGCAATGGTCTAGGTATGAGATGATGGGAGATATAACCCAGGTGCTATGGACTGAATTGTGTCCCTGCAAAATTCATACATTGAAGCCCCAATACGCGATGCAATGATATTTGAAGAGGGGCACTTAGAGAGGTTATTAAGCTACGAGAGTGGAACCCTCATGATGGCATTAGTGCCCTTATAAGAAGAGACATGAGAGAACTAACTCTCCTTCCTTCTCCCTGTCTCTAGCATGTGAGGACACAGCAAGAAGATGGCCATCTACAAGCCAGGAAGAGGGCTCTTACTAGCAACCACATTGGTCAACACCCAGACTGTGGGACTTCTCAGTCTCCAGAACTGTGAGGAATAAACTTCAGCTGTTTAAGCCACCCAGTCTATGGTGTTTCGTTATGGCAGCTCTAGCTGATTAATATACTGGGCATAATCATGAAGAAAGAGGAAGCCATATTTGAGAGACATTTAGGACGTGTACAGGACAAAGGAGTTACATATCTGACTGTATTCTGCACCAATTACATAATGAAAGAGTTGTTATGCTAATAAAAATACCAACACATATTGACTGCTTAATATGTTCCAGAGTGTATTAAAAACTTTATATAAATGGACACTTAATCCTTCAAACAGCTCTATAAAGTTAAGCATTATCATTATGCCTTCACTACATATGAGAACACTGAGGACAACCAGGCATGTTTCAGAACCATACAGAGGGGGCATTATTTCCTAGAAATCAGAAGATGAAGGGCTAATTTGCCAGACCAGATCACTTCAAATTCTTCCTGGGGAATGGGGTCTAATAATTACTTTTATTGAATTAGAGTTCTCTAGGTTTAACTTCATGTTTACGTGTTATTTTTCTAACTGAAAGTTTGGATAACAAAATGGTTAAGTGGTGACATATTGGTGTTAGCAGTAATGGCAGCTGTGGAGAGCTTGAGTGTCACCTGTGTTTCTAATTCCAACTAATTGGACACTTTCCTAAGCCTCTCATTTCCTTGATCTTCTTGTCTGACTACAGGAATAATAACATTTGCTTCACAAACTTCTTATAAAAATTGAGATAATGTATACAAAATGCTTAGCACATTGTCTGTCATATGGTGAGTCTTAATTGGTAGTGGTGATGATGATAATGACTATGACCATCAAGGCCAAGTCAATTCACACCTGTCACTTATCTGCAATCCAGCCTTTCACTCTTTCTTCCAACCCTACCATATGCATGCTCTGTGCTCTCTGTCCACCTAGAAAACAAATGTAAATTAAGTTTAACAGTTTAGTACTGAAATAGTTTGAATAGAGAACTACCCTGTCCTCCTCAGGATTCAAATGAGACCAGGTAAAAGGCAGTTCACTGAGATAAAGATAGTCAGGAAACTTGAGTTCTAGAAAACCCCAGCTCTGCCACAAATTATCAGTCCCTTTTCTTCTTTGGTTATGTGTGTAAATTGGGAGTTTGAACAGAAATTTAAGCTTTCTCTCAACTCTATGATTTTATTTTTTACTTTTTATCCTGATGTGCTAAGCCTTAGGAAACTAACTCCTGATGTCACTGTTCTAGGAATTTTTAATGAGCAATATCAAATCCCAAATATTTTCAAAAACAATAATGAAGAAAACAAACATTGAAAGACTACACTCCATCCTTCAGGCTCAAAGATTTCTGATTTGAATCTTTGAAGACTGAGGTCATAGGTACAAATCTAAGCAGAGGATGAAGATCCATAATGTTTCTTTAAATATTTTGGATTTTCCCCACCACTATAGGCAAAATGTGGGAAGACTGAACTGTGCTCATAAAGATTATTCAAGCTCAAGTGGAAGAGATTGTTCATTGTCTATGAGAAGCTCTGGGGTTTTCCTTAGGTCCCTAGGCATTGTTTTTTAATTTTCTTTTCAGAAATGGAACTGAGAGTAGACTACAAACAAGCAGCTTACTGCCAAGGACATGTGAAACCTGTTATATTGGTCATTCTGGATCCTATTCAAGCACGTACTGTTACTAGGTAAGATTACTTTTACTTTGCTTTAGTGTAAGCCTCATTTTGCTTTAGGAAAAAAATCATATTGTACTTTTCCATTTTTACTTATAAACATTTGTGTACATTTCTGCAAGCAATAAAATTTAAAGTGACAATGACATACTTATAATTTTGGTGTGAGAAGAATAATAATAGAATCAGAGTGTCTCAGCTCCTGATTGCTACATAATAAACCACAAAACTTAGTGGTTTAGAATAATTATTTCTCACAATCCTACCATCCGGGCTGGGCAGTTTTTTTGCACTGTGTGGTATCTACTTGGGCTGGAGCCTACAAGAAGGCTTCTTCACTCACATGTCTGGAATCAGAGCTGGGACGTCTGAAATGACTGGAGGCTGGCCAAGTTTGTCTATTCACATGGTCACTCCGCATGACTAGCTTGGGGTTTCTAAATCATGGTGGTCTCAGAGTAATTGGACTTCTTACATGGTGGCTGGCTTCCAAGAGAAAGGAAGCTGAAACTCTAGTCTTCTTAAAGGCTAGATCCATTATGGGACAGTATCACTTCCATCACATTATATTGTTCTAAACAAGTCCAAAGCTAGTCCAGACTTAAAGAGGGGAACTAGACTCCACTGCTTAATGGGAGTAGGAGCACACTTACAAAGGGAGGGACATAATTGACAGCGGCCATCTTTGGGGAACACAACACAGAGTGTATTGCATTTGCCAGAAGTTCTTTCCTTTTCTTCTTTTTCCTTTGGATTTCACTGAGTTTCTTTGAACTCTTTTTGAAATTTTTAAAATGTCAGGATAAAAAAACCTTAACTTTAGGGTGTAAGGGATGATAATTTTGTAATACTCATTATAACAAGTTTTCAATGATTTTCATAATAGCAATAGAATCTAGATTTATATCGTTATTGTTGTTCACTCTAAATATGAAGAAATGGAGCCTGAGAAGAAACGGAAGCATGCATCGTCAAACATGTTTCCAAGGAAAGAAGTGAACATTCCAGTACCAGGAGATCCCAAATACCTCACATTCATGTTATACACAGCTAGCTGGATCGAGCCGCCTTTATATTTTTGTATATAATATTGAAATATATGTGTGGGATTTTTATAAGAAAGGGATTTGTAATCACTTACTTCCTCTTTTTATTCAAGTTAATTTTCCTTCCTTGATCTATGAATCATTCCTCACATAAGAACTGGCTCTTGAATCAAAAAGGAGCCAGTAAATTCTGATGAGCCCAAAAGGAGAGATGAGCTTATCATTGCCAGGGATCAAAACCAAACCCTAAAATTAAGGCTTTGTTTAAAATGCTGTTTGCAATACTGAAATTTAGTTCAGGAAACATAACTTTATCCTGACTCATTCTCACTGTAACACTCACCCCACTGAAGGGAGGAGGAGGCCAGTGAATTTCATTAAGAGCCACTGGCCTTCAAAAATTTGGTTCATAGCAGTCAAGACAGCAGAAGGGCCAAGAACGCCAAGCGGTCATCACTGTCCCAGGCCACGCTCAGAAAGGGAAGGGACGCCATCTTTGGGAGACTACAGCAGAGTGTATTTTACTACTAGCAGCTCTTCTCTATTCTCCCCTTTCCTTTGGATTTCAATGAGTTTACTTGAACTCTGAAATTGTAGGATATCAGGAGTGAAAAAGTCACTCAAAATGTAGAATGTAAAGGGATTGATACCTAGCAGTCATAACAGCATGTAAGTCTTGATATGAAATTGCTCTAGTTGTCAAGCACATCTAACCTGCACAAGAGGGATTAGCTTGGAGAACAGTTCTATAGAAATATGGAAGATTCCAGTCCTAATGAAATGATTGATGCAAGCTCTTCGGTTATTCAAATAGATCTGATGCTGGTGTTAACTAACACCATCTGTCTACCAAACCTACAATTCTAAGGTAAATAAATAATCCTAATCATTCTAGTTATTAAAAACAAAAAATAGCATGGCTATAAGGAAACTACAAACTGACCTTTCCTTCTCACAATGCATCTTGCCCATTGTTAAAAGCGATTTATAAACAAACAACAAATGCTTGACAATGTTGGACCAAAAATACAAAAATTTAGTGTAATTTGTAAAACTAGGAAATTGTGCTTTGATGAGAAAAGTGGATTTACTTTCAACTCTTGATTTATTACTTGAGAATATATTCCTCATCATACTATCTAATATATCCAGAAATGCTCATCCAGTCCAAAAATGCAGGGCAAAATATAACGAACCTACAAACCACTGAAGCGGCCTCAGGAAAAAGGGCTGCTTTTGCATGCTTGGAATTGCAGAGAACTAAGCTGGAGACTAATTAGAAGCACCCCTCTTCTCAGGTATGAAGTGTACACGGGGTGTAAAAAGCGCAGGTTTCCCAGAGGAAAGTGGAGAAGAAGCTGGTACCAGTCTGTGTGCTGCCTTTGAAGCCTATGTTTGCAGAAACCTTAGCTGCATCTGCTTGCACCATGGAATCTGAATTTCTGAGTGGGGTGTGTGCCATATATAACAATAAGAGAAGCAAAGAAAAGGCACTCATTATCCAGTTTTTCAAAAAGATAGACATGGGAACTTGCAAAATGTACTAACGTACTAGAATTTTCAGCATTCTCCCACCTCTCTCTCTTTTTTTTACAATGTAGATATTTATTTTATGTGTAGATGTGTTAATTTTTAAATTTTTTCTTTAATTCTGGAAAATTCTCAACCATTATTATCTCGTGACATCTTGCTTTTTCTCCAGTCGCTGCCTTCTTTTCTTCTGGCGGTCTAGTCTTATACCTCTTAGCTCCGTTTTCATAGTTCTCTTTTTCGTATGTTTCCTTGGTGAATTCCTCAATTCTACCTTCAGACTCTAATTCATTAACTTTCTCTTCTGTGTCTCATCTAGAGTTTATCTCAAATATTAAGATATTTTAAGATTTCAACTAGTATAATTTTCATGGCCAAGATTTCTGAAAATTATTTCATTTTCATATTTGTCTTTTTAAATTTTATTTGTTTATGTCTATTTTTGTTTTTTATTTATAAGTGCTTTTAGTGGCTATATATTCCTTTAGAGCAGGGATCAGATGTCAATTTTTTTTCTGTAAAGGGCCAGGTATTAAACAGGTTGTGCAGACCACGTGGTCTCTGTTGTAATGATATATTCTCAACTCTGCATTGTGAAAGCAGCTGTAGAATATATGTAAACAAATGGGTATGGCTGGGTTCCAAAAAAAACTTTACTTAAAAAACAAGTCACTGCAGCCACTTTGGAAAACAGTTTGGTGGTTCCTCCAAATGTTAAACATAAAGCTACCATAGGGCCCAGCAATTCCACTTCTAGGTATATATCCAAGAGAAATGAAAACACAGGTTAAATACAAAAACTTGTATATGAATGTCCATACCATCATTCTTTATAACAGCCAAAAGAGAACACAACTCAAATGTCCACCAACTGATGAATGGATAAGGAAAATGTAGTGTATCCATACAGTGGAATATTATTTGGCAATAAAAAGGAACTCAGCAGTGATATGTGCTATAATAGAGATAAGCTTTGGAAAACATTATGCTAAGTGAAAGAAGCCAGACAGAAAATACCACATATTCTATGATACCATTATATGAAATATCCCGAATACGCAAATCTATAGAGATAGAAAGTTGATTAGGACTTACCTAGAGCTCAGCGAAGTAGAGAATGGGGAGCGACTGCTAATGGGTATGGGGATTTTTGGGGGATGATAAAAATGTTCTAGAATTAGATTATGGTGATAGTTACACAACTATGCAAATATACTAAAAACCACTAAACTTTACAATTTAAACAGATGAACTTTATGGCATGTAAATTATACCTCAATGAAGCTGTAAAAAATAAGTAGATAAAACGGAGAAACAGGTTAGTGGCAGGTAGGACTGTGGTTTGATGATTCCTGCCTTATAGTTTCGAGGAGTCTAACATACTTGTCAAAGTTATTTATAGTTTATTATATTTTTAAAATTTTTTCTGGATTAAATTCATCTTTTTGATTGCTGACTTTAAAGGCCGTCTTTGTTAGTTTTCTTCCAGTGTTTGAGACTTATATTGCAGCTAATCTTGAGTAGAAAGCATTTGTTTCTTTGCTTATTCTCTCTCTTTCTGTGACTACATTTTTCTGTCTAATGGTTATGTGGTTGCTTCCACTTAGCCCTCCTCTCCAAAGAGGACTGGTTTGACGTCCTGGGCCTCCTGTTTCCATGGTGATGTATGGATGTGGCAGCTACAGTTTGTGAACTCTGGAGAGCTTGGTCCAGATACCTGATGAGATGCTTTATCTGCTTCCTCTTTGGGCTCCCAGAGTCCTATGAGCCAAAGCTCAAGCTATCGTGGCAGCTTTTTTTCAGGCTCCTTTCATTCAGGTGCTACTGCTTCAGTCTACCTGCCTCGGGAGGGACCTTTTAGTTCCCAATTCACAATCACAGCTGTTAAGATACTCCTGCATCCACTGGCTTGTGGATCCATAAAATATCAGGTCCATGGCTTCAGCCCAGCTTATCACTTTGCGTTCCTGCTCTATTTCTAATCCACACAGATGTTCATCTTCTTTTTAGTTGTCTTTTGTTATATCTTGGCTTTAACTGCTATGTATATGGAACAGGGAAGTGGACAAAACATGAATTTATAGTGACATCTTGATTGAATATTTTTCAGGTCAATGCAATGGAATTATAGCAGAAAGATTCAAAGAGAATATCAAATGCTCCTTGGTAGAGTAGACAGACATTTTTTTTTCTAGAAATTTGATTCGAGGTAAGTGTAGCATTTTCAAGTGAAGATGAGTTATAGTAGCTTGCAAATAAAATATAAAATATCAGATCAGAGGTCAGAGCTGAACATCTAGTTCCGGGAATCATAAAAGTCAAGGAAAAACTAACAGTCCTAATAATAACTTTCAAAGGGATATCTACAAACAGATCAATGAGATTAATCCTTTGTTTTCTACTTTTGATGATATAACAGATTCCTCTTCTTCTTAATGTGATATTTACCTTGGGGATCCATTCCTATAAGATTTATGGTACATTGATGATTATTGATTTATTCAAAAAATATTAATTATGCTCCTCCTATCCCATGAGCACTCTACAAGGCCCAGGTGATATAGAGATGAATAATAAATGGTCCTTGCCCTCAAGGAATTCATAAATTACTATGGAAGTCAGCCACACATACCAAAACAAGTCACCATGCTACTGTAAGATAAGAACTATAATGGGTGTAGAGAAAAGTGCTTTGAAGGCATAGATGAGGAATTGAGTAATTCTAATTTGGTGTGGGAAAGAGGCAATTCCAAAGGCTTCAAGAAAAGGTAGCATATTGGGAGCTTCCAGAATTTTTATAAAAGGGTGAGCAGTATCTTGTTGGAAGGGGGCTCTAGGGGAATTAACTCGTGTTTATCCAGGATACCATTTTTACTTAGGTTATGGGTTTACTCGGACAGCTTTGGGGAGCTAATGAAGATTATGAGAGGGTGTGACCCCCTTCTACTTCTGTCCACAGTTTCCCACTTTACTTACCAAACTCATGGGTTTTATTAACTAATTATGAGAAGTTCAAAGTAGAGGACTCTTTATATGAGCAAAGATGACAGTATCAGGTAATTTTAGGAAAGAGTAGATAGATGGTATGGTCAGAATGCAGGAAAAATATTAACCAACCTGGGGATAAAAAGATGGCCCAGGGGTGGACTGTGGAGACTCTTGTATTATAGGCTAAAGAGACTGTACTTTTGGGCAACGAGAGAGACCTTGAATGACGGTAATGCTGGAGAGTGAGGGGAACTATGTAACAATTTTGAAATACAGACATCTGAGAAAATGAAATGGAAAGGAAAAAGACTAGAACTGGTAACCAATCAGGAGAATACTCTTATTTTCCTGACTACTAGATTGAATTGTCACAGGAATAGGGAGTTAGAAATATCATAAATAATTTTGTTCAATTGACAAACTACAATAAAGCAATGCTTTACTAACATTTCATTGCAAGGGAGGTTTCCCTAATTGAGATACAAGTGTGCTGGAGTTTTAGCATTATGTTCAATGCTTGAGTGCAATGTTTTTCAGATAATCTGAGTACTGTTCATCTACCGTATCCATGATGGATCACATCCAAAAATGCATGGGGTGATTTAGTCATGAAAAGGATTAACTCATTAGGTGAGGCCCTTATCACTATTGAAAACATGCAAACATTGGCACTTTTATATTACATAGAAAACAAATGTTCATTTCGGGAAAGAAACAAACCCTCCCTTCAAAAGAGAATATGCATTTTCATAGAATGAATCCCAAGTTGAATAAATGCATAGCTTCTGGATAAATGCTATGTCCCATGAAAAAGTAGGATTTCTACATTAAATATTGCTTTTTTTTATAGAAAAGTTTAAGATTAATCATAACCTTACATAATACTTCTGCCCATACAGTGATTATAGGCTAGATGAGAGAGAATAGAGAGGAGCTGGTTAGAAACAGCTATCCTGCAAACTACTCCACAAACTAACACAAGAGTCTTCTCTTTACACCATGAGGAAAATCTTTTGCATCTTCCCTGATCCAGTTCAGGAGCTAGAAGGCTTTTCCTACATTAGGGTGACTCCTTTCATTATCCTGTAAATGGCAATACCTATCGAGCTCCTAATAATAATGTATTAGATGCTATTCTAGGGACTTCATATATGGTATCTTGCTTAAACTCTGAAAAATGCTTAAAATGTGAAGAATTCCTCTCGATCATTTGGCTTCATATTTGTAAAAGCTTAGAAAAGAGGAGACGCCTCTTCATTGGCCCAAGAGGGATGTCTCACCCCCAGAGCTCGTAAGATTCTTCCTAATATCCCAGTCATTCATATCATTTTAGAGTTTTCTGTAGGTTTGTGTGTGGTTATCGTTCCTGGTTAAGAAAACTCCTAAGAGACTCTAATCTAACAACAAAAAAAGAATCAGATCATAAAAACCTGTGCAAAGTATGATTCAAAGGGAAAAAATGAGCTGCAGTTAAAGCCAATTTGAGCTGGAAAGACTTGCATGCTTAAGTAACCAGACATGTGTAGCCACTTATGAAGCTGTCTGATCACATATGTTTTTAAATGTCTGTCAGCACAATCAGAATCCACATGCAAAATACAGCACTCATGAGCATTACGGAGGTTCATTTGTGATGAAGTCTCAGAATCTGCAAAAATGAACAGATTTCACAGGTTGAACCCAGGTTATTGTTGCTTAGATTGAAGGAAGCTTTGGGGAGCAGCTCCCAAAGGCTGTGACTACTCTTCTTGGACATTAATATCTTAAGGATACAGTTGGAACCAACAATAAAACCAATGGAGTCCTGAAAAAAGAGAGATGTCAGGAAGTACGAAGCAGCAGGAGAAAATGGAGAGCTTAACTAACGGCTTCAGAGCTGAAAGCTGAGTCTAACTTCACTCTTTTTTTTTTGATAAAAATATTCAGTGACATTTCCCCTCCCATAAAAAGTTCCCATCTCCAAAGTGCAAATACTGTTCCTTCCAGACCTGCGGCATTTGTTCTTCCTCTGAAGATGTCATCATACGCTTTCCACTGCGGCTTCACCTGGTAGGCATGGATGAACACCACGAACACCACCACGAGGCACATTAAAGGAACAAGGGCCGCAGTGAAGAGAGCTGCATAGATGTTTGGAATGAAGCACCTGGAAGAGAAAAGAGACAATTCAGACAACTTCAACACACACATCTCTAAATTCAGAACGTAGTACATCACCACTTTATACCAGATCTTTGTATCTAAATGTTGGCAAAAGCAAATTTTTGCTTTGCCAGATTGAAGTTTTGTTGTAGAGGCTACATGATGAAATCTAACCCACTGCTTCACAAAGTAGGCTCCATGGAATATGCATCTCCTGAGATGCTCAGAAAACTTCACAGAAAGTTATGGCCAAATAAATTTGAGAAATGCACACTTGCTTTTGCAGCTCCATCTTTTTGGCATAATGAGACCAAGCTCTCACTGGGGATTGCATGAAAGAAGGTATTATTTAAAGGCAAATTTGAGGATTCCCAGGGCTCAAGTCTGTCTTCTCCGCAATCTCATTTTTTGAGTGAATGACAGTTTTGTCATTCCTAAGCCATACATTTCCCCAAGAGCCATTTATTCTCTTGAAAATGAAGACAATTTTCCATTTAGAGGCTATACTGTACAAGTGTACCTATTATTACTGGAGTTTATTTAGAACAATGAAGTCCAAAGCAAACAAATTATTTATTTTGGTAAAACTGAAATTCCATAGAAAATGGTTTTAGAGATGTAACTGGAAATTTTTACTCATGGGTCATAAAATCCTCTTGTTGTTTACAAAAAATCTTTCACAAATCTCAGAATGGAGGACTGTTAAATAGGTTCTCAAATCTAAAACCGTGCTTTTGAGGTATTCTTATAAAGGACACACCTCCTACAACTTATAAGACTAAATTTTTTAATTACAAGAAATCTTAATAGTAAGGAATGTCTCTTTTCAAATATGTTTTCCCAACTTTTCCATTTTTTAATACTTAACATTGTAAACCTAGGTTATAATGTCATAAATACAATCATGGATTCTGAAGAAAAGGAAAAAAATTAAACCTGTTTAGAAGGAAAACTCAAAATCCAAAATATAGGTAAATCAGGGGAAATACCTATTCTTGCAACTTTGGAAAATAGAGCCTCAAATTTACATTTAAAGACACCATTATTAAAGACCTGACTCAGATATTATTTCTAATTAACATGATCTGTTAAATGTATTCCTTATGTAAACAAGACACATTTCAATAGATATTTCAACAGACATTCTGCATAGACATGTCAGAATGATGAATTTCCTGGCTTTTAGAATTTAATTTGGACAGCACGAAACCTGACTCCTTCTCTGTACACTCATCTGTACACCACAGACCTGTATCTTCCAGGTAAAAGGCATCTGATTAAATAAAACAGCAAATATTAATGGCTCTGATCACAAATATATTTCCACACTAAAAATAGTGGTCACGTTGGCTACTCATTTTTATGTACATTGGCTTTAAATGATTTTACTGTTTTCATCGGAATTATGGATTCATTGCCGTAGACTGGCCTAAAGGTGCTTAGACAAACACAGACACTGACGAAGGAACTCACACAGGCTTCACTGATTTATTTTTACCTTGAAAAATGTTGTCACAAATCAATTTCAGGCTGTAAAATGGGGATAATTACTGAATCTATTGTGCACTGCTCTGGGAATAAACACTCCGGACAGAGTGTCAGGGAATAGCTTTGACTCTCCAACATCTGCACTTTCCAGTGGCTGACCATGTTTGGTTCTCACCTCTCTATTTGATGCACTTTCCTAAAAACTTTCCTTTACTTTAGAGGACAACATTTGAAAGCAGAACCCCAATGAATGGCATATCACCCTGGTTAAAAACTAAACTGGGCAAAGTGAACCTCTGGGAGTTTAGAAGTAACCAGGAGCAGCACTTGGGAAGAGAAAGGAATTTCCCAAGATACACAGCTCTTAAAAATCTCCTTTGCAAGTCTCCCTACATGTAGGATGCTGGCCCAATCTTCCAGAGAAACGGGCAGTAAAATTATCCAATCCTGAAGTGACCCCTTCATCCCTCATTTCTTCAGAGCCCACAAGAAATGGCCTCTCATAAGTACCGGGCTGCTGGGAGTGCCCTAAGATTGTCCCCCACAGAGACAAAATGGGGTCAGATCATTAACGTGGAGGGCTTTGGCCCCACAGTTGGTGGCCCTCCTGCCCTCCCCTCGCCCACTCCTGTCCAGCTCTGTGCGACTCCATCCCAGGCTCCCTCCAACACTGCACTTGTGTGCTACCTCTTTTAGGGATGAGGGGGTCAGACAACTCTTCTTAAAGAGTATCATTTGCAAATGAGGCAGGGCTAAAAGGGTAACCCACAAGCACAGACAGCAGTCAGGGCCCCACTCATGTGATCCCGTCCATGGAAAGTAGGTGGAGCAGGCTACGTCACTCCACATCCCCAAATCATATCTCCTATACTAACACCTTCTTGTTTTAAATTCTCCTCACTTAACTTCTCCTTGAAAGCTAATAGGTATCATTCTAATTTTCTGATCAATATCATCTGAATGGGATTTCCACTGGAGTAGAATAAAACTTCCGACACATACTTAAAGATGTCCAAGATAAGTGAATTATATCCTCCCTTAAAAGAAAAAAAACAAAACAAGCCTCACCAACCAGAATTTCCTTCAGTCCAGCCAAATACAATGTATAGTACATCCAGGTAGTTTGAGGATGAGATCACATGAAAGTGATGGGGGAGTTAGGAAACGACTATCACGTTAGAAACAGTTTCTGAAATAAGTCTGGTGATACAGTCTTGGAAAAAATGAATGTAATGTAAGAAATGAGCAGACTGAATGCTAGGCACACATGAGGTCTGTGGAAGCAGTCGATTAACGTGCTGGCAGCTATTGCTTCAAGAACAGATCTGGCAGTTCCGAGAAAATGAGACAAAAGCCATTTGGATTTATAATTCCAGCTCATCCAGCTTCAAAGCATTCCAGTGACCCTTCCCTCTTTTGGTGCTGAATGCTCTTTTGGGTTCTTACAATCAAATGACTAACTTTTGCTATTCCCTTTTACTTTGATGGCCAAATTTTCGTTCTCATCATAACCCACAGACTATCCTAATTTATTTAAAAAAATTTGTCAGAACTTCATCCTTTTCTTATTTTCTGCCCGAGGAAACAAGAAGATGCTGTTTCATTACCTTCAGTTTTTCCTCTTCCAAGCGTACCCTTGGAATGTTCACAACGGCTTATGTCACTTTATAACTTTGTAAGATTATTACCTCCCCTAGGTAGCACTTTATACTTATTGAAGTGTTTTTACTTGCATTACCTAACTTGATTAAAAAATTTATGTGGTTGGCATGGGGGTATTTCAGTTTCTTTAGTTCTGTATGAAATCAGCATAAGAAGGAGCTCAGAAGCAAAGGAATCCAGAAGAGACATAAGCTCTACTTATAACAGCTGAAAATATCAGGAGGGACACTGGGAACTCCTTGTACGTGAGACTGTGATTTGAGTCCACTTAAACTATATTTTAAAGAACAAGTTGACCCTGGTGAACTGAAGGACTTGAAGAAAACCAGACAGATGACATCTGGGTTACATCTGGGTTATATAGGTAATGAAAGAATAATAAATGTTTGTTTCCAAGGTCTTCTTTGTAAGTCCTTCTCCTCAATAAGACAATGATAATAGCTGTGATTCACAGGCTCATGGGCCAATCTCCCCGAGATAGGTCTCCTTAAGACTTCTTTAATGATGGCCTCTATATCAATAGCTATATTTGTTGCTTCAGCCAACTTTTTCTTCTTTACATGGAAACTCATGGTGATGCCCTACTTTATCTAAAGATAAAGGAGATGGTCTGTTAAGTTTATTCTAGAAATTTACTTAATGTATGATGAATCAAGAATTGTTTATTTATTGCACACTCATTTCTACTTTGTGTAGAAAGTTCATTATATCTGTTTATTGGCCCTATTAGTTGAAGAACACAGATGTTATTCATTATGTAGATGCTTTCCATTTACAAATAAAATCTAAGCCAATATTTATGATTTCAATGTTACTTTCCTTGGATGCCCAATTTACTTTCTTTCCAAAGATGATGTTCTTATCTAACACACATTTTTTATTCACCTGTGAATTTATGTATGTACATATGCATTTATTTCTGTGTGTATGTGTGTATTTCCTGTCCCATCCAAAATGGATGGAAAGGTTTAGAGAATCACTTTAAGAACATGATTTTTTTCTAATGAATAAATTTATGATGACATCAGAGTGAAGAGATAATAATACTTTGGGTTTAATCAGCTGCATGGTAGGAAAATACATTCTTCTTTCTGTCCTTCTGTTGTAGTGCATACAGAGGTTTTCACACCCAGGAAAATCAGCTGAATTCTAAAAATGCATTTTCCTTTAAGTTTAAACCTTAAACAAGAACAATATTAAGATTAAATTGCAGATAAGCTCTAAAAAGTGAAATCTCACAGTAGGATAATGTATAGACTTAGAGAGGAAGGGGAGGAACAAAGTATTTTCCTAAACTGAATCAGCTGGATAATGACAACTATCTTAAATATAAGTGCTATTCCTACTTCTACCACCACTACTACAATATTACTGGCAACAATCATTTACTATGTAAAAAGCATGAAAATTCAATCCCTACATGCATTATCACACATAAACATCACAACAATCC
Organism: Equus asinus; assembly: GCF_041296235.1. Taxonomy (NCBI): domain Eukaryota; kingdom Metazoa; phylum Chordata; class Mammalia; order Perissodactyla; family Equidae; genus Equus; species Equus asinus. Next base: position 79,906,926 of record NC_091798.1, read on the forward strand.
CATTAGCCTCATTGTACATATGGAAAAACGACCTCTAAATTACATAAGGTCAAATTGCTAGTAGCATAAACAGGCTCATTGCCTTTACTGCTACCCCTAAATTTTAAAATTATCTCCACAATTCTAGTAAAGACATTAGAGTTAGTGGTAAACATGTCAGTGATCTCCTTGAGGACAGGGCCTGTAATATTTTCTTTATACTTCTCCTAGTGCTTTGCATAATCAGACCCTTAAGACATGTTTACTGATTTAACCAATTTTTAGCAGTCTTTGAAAAACACTCACTTAAAAAAAAGTAGGCATAGAAAGTCCTGTATTTCATGTGTTCAGAGTTCAATCATAATCCAAGCAACATTTGAATGTCTATCACACACCAGGCACAGTGCTGGACACGGAAGGGCACATAAAGATGCCTAAGGCACGGTCCTCCCCAATCAAGAGGATTATACTTGCAGTAAGCGCACAGCACTTCAGAATCTAGTCTTCTTTGAAAGTGTTGTTCTTCCATCAGCATCCTCAGCACTATCCGGGAGCTTGTTAAAAATGCAGAATCTCACACCCCAAGACAGAGCTCTTGAAACTGCATTTTAACAAGATCCCCAGGTGTTTCATGTGCACATTGAAAGTTTGAGAAGCACTCTTGTAGCATACTCCTGGGACATAACGTAGCTTAAAGTAATTAACAAATTAACTAATCTTTATATCTCTTTGGCAGTGAAGCCAAGGGACTATGTAACCCCAAGGAGAATCAGACCCAGAGACTTCACAGCATCTGGTGGTCACAGCAGCCTGAAGAACCAGAGTGAAAGACAAGCAGCAGGAAGCAAAAGGGATGGAGAAGAGGATCTGTCACATTTAGAAAGCTGGGACTAGCAACCTGAGCATTGTGACTGCAGAAAAGGAGAGAGCTAATAAACAAAGCAAGAGAGGACACAGCAGATCTGCAGGCTGTCGAAGGAAACGAGAAGGGGAGTGCTGGGCTGTGGGGGGTCTGGATGGGAGGTAAATACTCAGTCCTGCTGTATCTAAACAACCCTTGGAGGAACAAGGTTCCTGCGAGTGTGAGTGCAACAGACATGCTCCACAATTGCTCACACAGCTCAAGGTTTCTGGAAAAGGTGATCCCATGTGCCATGTACCTCTACCCCTACTCAGCCACAGGTCACCCCAGCCACAGATGACAAGCACTGCAATGGATACCTGACCCAAAGACAGCCATTCTTCTGGCTTGTCCCTGACTTCTAACAGTGACTTTGCTCTAAAAGTTGAGCGGAGCCAATCAGCTTCTTGCTCTTGATAATTTGACATGGATAGTTGCCAGTTAGTGGTGGGCACAAGAGCCAATATAAATTCAGGGCAAGCAGCCAGACTGGAGTAAATACACAACGAATATACAGAAGAAATGGACAGAGAGGGGAGGGTTGGGAGGAGTGTTCAGATGCTCACAACAACAAGTGAGAGACTCTGTGGTCCCCGCGAGATGAAGAATGTGGCCTTAGTTTTCAGCATTCTAATTCTAGGTTTTCTGAGGTCCATCTATACCTCGTTTTCTGCCTTTGAATGTCCATAAGAATGCCTGTGGGGTACAGATACTTCTATAACCCCACCCGCTTTACATGAAGTAGCTTTAGCAGGTTTTTACACACAACTATAATGACCACGGTTAAAAGAGAGGCAGTTAGTGAGTGATAAAGAGAGAAAGGGGAATGAATGCACAATTAGTCTTTAAAACAGTGTCGCTCCTGAAGATGTAGAGGGACATCACTGCCATGTCTACCAGTTTTAGAGCTCCTTCTATACCATGGTTATGTTGCTGTCTAACTCTATGCATTGACAACTGTTTCAGAAGACGCCAACGGACCAAAGAACAAGAATGAGACTCACCTTTTAGTACCTAAAATGTGCCCATATGCTTATATTAGTTGAAAAGATTGAGCAAAGAAAAATAATGACGTATCAGAGAAATATTGTTTCATCCACTTTAAAAAGAGCAGATATTTTAATTCACTGAATATTAAGCTGTCTAAAATTTTGAGGTACTCAGATACACTCCATAAACTAAAATACAGGCTTGTATTGTATATAATTAGCTCTTATTGAATGAGACAGTTGCCCACATCCCTGGCTCATTACAAAGGTAAAATATATTTATACATAAATTCCAAAGATAAATAGTGGAATCAAAGTATGAACACATTAGAGATAATTGAGGAAAACAGTCTGAAAATTATGATATCCCAAATGACCTTTCCGCCCCCCTCACTTTTTCCAGGAAACTCAAGTCTGAGCAGTCTGTTGCCGGAACAAGTTGACAATACTGTTGAAGTCTGTCTATTGGTCAGTGTCTGCCAACTTTGCTCCAGGTAGGTTCCAATGAATCAAGCCTCTTCAGAATTTAATTGGAATAAGGTCAGGCTGACTTGTTATTTTTGCATGTACTAATACTCTATGTTCCCACAAAACAAAATTGTTTGGTACTGGAAAATGTCATTGCCCTAGAGCGTTCAAAGGTGTCCTGCCCTTACCTCTTGCTCATCAAGCCTCTGAATGGATGGCTAAAAAGTTTTTTTCTGAATAATCATATCAACCTCTTGAATCTGGAGATAGTAAAATTATAGGTTTTTATAATTTTATAAAAAATAGATTTACAGAGATGACCACAAGAATACAAGATTAATGCCCAAAAAATGTTTATCTTTTTGTGCCCCCCTCTCTACCCCATCTAACTTCAGGATTTCACATGGACAACAATCCTCAGAGTATGACCACTGATAGGAAACAGCTTCAGGTGAGGCGAATCCCTCATCACACAGGCAGGATGCAGTACTTTCTGATCTTAGGTTAATGTCAGAGATGCAATTAATGTTGGAAATACAATTTTTATTTTTTGTGCTTTCAATCTGAGTTTATTTCAATAAACTCAAAGCCTTTAGGAACAGCATAGAAGAAACTGGGGGCCATGTGTCATGTTAGCATCAATGTTGCTTCCTTTTCCTGATGAAGCCTTTGTAGGCTTTGAAGCTTCCTCCCCAAATACTCTTCCAATCCTCCTGTACATACTTCATTTATAGCCCATGAGAAATACGAAAAAGGTAGAAGACAAGAATGTAGTTGTGGGCCACTCTGTTAATGATGAAGATGTTTCAAGTGATAAACAATCCTGACGGCAATGGTGATGATTTCTTCAAGGGGCAAAAATCATTTGGTAGAAGGATAATCCAACTTTTAATTATTGACCCCATTTTACTGAACAGTAGTCATATTAGGCTGTCCTGGAGATTAGGCCCACAGATTCCTCTGGCTTTATGTGAAAGTTGCAAATGCTCTAAGAAAAAACTTCTAGAGTGTTCCCTGCAGGAGTGAATGCTCAGTCATATCCACATCTTGTATCACCTGTAGTGACATTAACATTTACAGCACACTGCAATAACTGATGTTTCTAAATGATGACTTAAAATCCTTAAGAAATTGTTAAAGTTAGCCATCCTCTGTTTAAAATACACTATACAATTCCTTGTGCTATTAGTAAAATTATAATCTTAAAATGCTAGAAATAACAGGACTACCATTTAACTATTGAGAAAACAAGGGTAAAGTGAGTAAATGAGGTGACACGTCAAACATTTTAAGGTCATTATCTCAAGTCGTAGATAACATAGTTGTGTCTCAACTCCAAAACTCAGTTCTGTTGCTGAGCCAGTTTCAATTCTGATATTCCAAATTTTGGGGGGGGGAGGGTGAGGAAGATTGGCCTTGAGCCAACATCTGTGCCAATCTTCCTCTATTTCATGTGGGATGCCACCACAGCATGGCTTGACGAGTGATGCTAGGTCTGCACCCAGGATCTGAACCTGTGAACCCTGGGCCGCCGAAGTGAAGCATGTGAACTTAACTGCTATGCCACTGGGCTGGCCCCCTGAATTTTTTATTAAACAAGTATTTAAGGATGTTGGTCTTCAGGGTAATGGATTCGCACATCAACGATGTGTTTTAAGGTATCTAAATACCCTTAATGTGTTCATACTAGGTAGTTGCTGGGTTGGTCTATGATGTCACTGTTAATTAATATTTATTGAGTATTTTTATATGCCCTGTGATGTTGCAGTTATAGCTGGAAATTTAAGAAATATAAAAGGCATAACTCCTTTCCTGAAGGATCTTGGAGCAAGAAAAACAATGTAGCAAAATGAGAACATTATAAAATCCCATAATACAGTGCCAACATATGAGAGATATTTAATAAATGTTAAAAAGCTTAAGAAATATGGGTCAAAATACCCAGGAAAATGAGATAGAGGTCATGGATTAATTTCAGAAAAGGAAATTAAAACTGGAAGTAAAGGATATGGAGGCCAAAATTTATCCACTCCATGGGGAAACTCCAGTTTTGATGGGGAAATGACACATTTCCTTTTCCTTGAAGCTTTGAAATCTTAAGGATTAGATCACACAGATGTAGAAACAACATTTTAGAAGCCCTAAGCTAGACACCAGATAGATAGATAGATATAAAGTGATCTCCTTTATGATTTACATAAAGAAGCTTCTTAAAAGAAAATGATGTTGCTATTGAGGGTATATGTGTCGGAGGAAAGAACAGAGTGGGTAGAAGCCTTTTTTGGATTAGGATAACACTGTTTACAAAAAAAATAGAATGTTCTGTTAAGAATGAAGACTCTGAAACCAGACTATTTCGGTCAATCATAGGCATCCCTTTTATTGACTCTGTAACTTGGGGTTGTATTGAATGTCTCCATACCTCAGTTTCCTAAAAAATAAAATGGAGAGAACAACAGCATCTACCCTGAGAGGGTAGTGAGAACTGAATGAGTCAATACACGTAAAGCTCTCGGATCAGAGCCTGGCATGCTGTAGGTACTCAATAAAAGATAGCTACGATTATTATCATCACCTATTACTAAGCCCCAAATCCTCTTATGTATATGCAAGACTTAAGCTGTATTTAAAGAAAAACAAAGATACTAAATAGTAGAGAGGGAGGTGTGAACATCTATCACCCTTCTCTATGTGTCAGGGAAAAGCACTGAACAGTATGAGTTCAAGGAAAGAAAAATCTTTCTACCGGGGTAGGCTGGGAAGACCTCAGGGAAGAGCTGGGGTTGGATACCAGCTTTTTCCCTCTCGAATTCCTTACCAATCAGCAGATGTCTAACGTGATTCAGTCATGCAAATAAGATGATCTGCCCACGTTCACAAGGCTCCACATGAGAGGAAGGAGGAAAACTTTCCCTTTGCTGCTTTTCCCCGTGACTCATGTGTTCCTGCAAAACCAGCTGTTGAAACTTGGTTTCAATTTGAAAAGTCAAGGTAATGAGAAGTCATTTGAAAAAGGGCAGGTAATACTCAAGGAAGTCCAACATAACATGAAGGCGCCACCACAGGCTGGCGACTCGGCCTGGCCCAGAAGTGTCAGCAGCAGTAGACTGAGCGGTTGGTTCAGGATTTGAACTGATGGTTTCTAACCTGCTGTACTCCTGTTCCCATCCTCTCTCTTCCCCAACCCCCAAAGCCTCCATGGAGAGGGCAAAAAGGGTGCTGGAGGGAAAAGGCCAATTAGCTGATGGTTTTCTAGAAAAGGGAGTTTCCAGCCTCTCAGAAGCCTGGATTCTGGATGGAGTGACTGCTGGAGGATTCCCCATGTTGACTATTAGAAAGCAAGGCATTATGAACGTCCCCATCAACCTGAGCTGCCTTCCAGAGGGATAACTGCACTTCTTTCTTTCATTTAAAAATGGTTTTTCTTCATAGAATCTTAGAACTAGAAGGATAGTACAGGTCTTCCCATCCTCCCTCTGGCTTTAGGGGTGAAGAAATCAAGATGCAAGATTTGCCTAAAACTCCTGGGTCAATGCTCTAAATGAGGCTCTGAAGTGTAAGTCAGACTTAACAGAAAATGTTTTCAGGGGCCATATTCAGCTAATAATCTAAAAATCCCTTTTGTAGGAAGTGTCCCTAGTGTTTTATTTTATACTGCATACGAATTCCTAGGGACTAGGGGACTACTGAATAAATCACAGGATGAAACACAAAACATGCATATTTCTGAATATAATACTTGATAGTAACGATCCAGGCAGCTTAGACCATACTTTTTCCTCCCATGAGATAATTTTTAATGACATCACATATTAAAATTTTTGCAAAATATAAAAATTCATACAAAAGAATAAATTTCATGCATTCATAAGCCCCCCTCCCACTGAGGCCCCTCCCCTCCTCAGAAAAAAAACTGGCTTCAGTTGAATCAATATTTTATCATAAGGAATTTATTTTTGACAACAGGATGTTCCTGTTATTTTCAAGTCCTGTCGTTTCAACAACAGGATTTCAGGGCAGTGCAATGAAATGGGAACAGCAGGGTATTATTAATTTCCGAGCACAATCATGAATGCGTGAGAAAAATCCAAATAGTCCAAAACCTGCCTTAAAAAATCTAAGGCTATCTCCTTCATGAAATTTCTAAATTTCTTCTCATTTAAAAATAAATCATGATCTAATTGGCAGTAAAGATTTTTGGCTGAGGTCCTTAACTTCTTAATTGTAGCCAAACTTCTCATTGGGAGAGCTGGGCCAGTTCATGTCTTCAAAAACTTGCCTTTATTATGGTTTACTAGTTTGCTCTTTTCTTTCTTTCTTCAAATAAAAGCTCCATGTGCCTCAAAATGGAAATAATTTTTAAGACATGCTGAAAATTCAAGAGTGTGATATGTGTGCCATCTGGGAAAGTATCCTGTACTTTCAAATGATAACATCTTACCAAATGTCAGGACTGCTCTTCACGACTCATTTGGAGGCCTAGTCCTCAGGGGTGGGTAGAGGAGGCAGGAGAAATCATCTCTCAATCAAACACTTGCCTGAAGATTCTGCTGCCTGCTTTCAGTAGGAACAGAGACTAATCGAACTGGGTTTGATCATGGGTAGAAATGCATCAAAACCCACTAGTGTCTGGGACATTCTGAATTGAAGACAAGAAGACTATGATGATTTCACAAAACAAAGAGTGAGAAAGCGAAGTGCTTACAGCTGAATCACACAGGCCTGGCTTTGAATCTTGGCACTACTATTTAATAGCTATGTGACTATGGGTGAGTGAAGTTACCTCTCTGAGCCTTGGTATCCTTGCTTATAAAATATGCATAAAATCTATTTTTTTCATAAATGTGTTGTGAGAATTAACTGAGATTAATTTGATTAAAGTGCTTAGCACTGTGTCTAGTATGTGGTAAGGATTCAATAAAGGATAGCCATTACCATTCATTTTAGCATGTGAATTGGTTGAATTTGCCGAAACACTGTAAAGCTTACTCATGTACAGAAATTATACACGGCATTCAAGCATTTAACTGTATTCATATTCTGTTTCATATGATACCCAAATATTTGGTTAAGAACACTGATTTTTTGTAACTGCAAGCTTATCCACAAAGTCATTATCACCTCTAATCCAGTGTCTAATACCATTTCTAAGAAAAGCAAGCATTTCCTTGAACACCCACAGCAGTGACCTAATTGCAAAGGCTCTGGGTCAATGTTCAGTCATTTGGAGGCAAGAAAGACATAAAATCTTTAAAAAATGTGTTTCAATCTCCATTTGGTTCTGCCAAGGTAATCCAAAATTGTCTCCACTAAATCCCAGATTTAAATTCATAGAAAGGCGAGGTGTGATTAAATCTTTATGTTGGGCTATAGATTACTTAACTGCTCAAGGACGTGTTTGCCTACAGCTGCTGTTTTGAAGGGTAAGGGAGCACACACCATTGCACCGGCCTCCTCTACCGTGATCCAGCTGTTATCTGCACAGCTATGTTACTGTACCAGGAAGCCACTGTCTTTGGCAGTTGAAGCAGCTTTGCCAAAGGTTCCTATCATGTTATCTCAATATCTGGGTAACAGTAAATAGCATCCTCATGATGGCTTTTCCCCTTTCCTCCTCAGCAAAGAGGTACTGGACTTTCCTTATGCTTCTTTATTATTTCTATAAAATACTCAAGTTTAACTGATATTCTATTAAGTGTTTTAAGTAGCTTACAAAGATGTATACTTTACATAAGATAAAACAAAAATGAGAGGAATGAGGCAAACAAAAAATAAATTAAGGCTGAATCAGGAGTGGGCTACTAAAGTGCTATTTGCTAAAAATGGGCTATATATTCATGCCAGTGTGCTCTCTCGAGGAAATGTTTCAGAGGCACACACACACACACACACAATAGTTTAAGGAAAGCACAACTCTTTCCAATATGAAAGTGACATGGTTACTGTGTCATGTAACGACAATGTTCTTGCTCTTCTATTCATGGAAATTCCAAGTATTGACTTTCTCATGACTGCTATTCATTTACTTAACATGAATTTATTAAACAACAGCTATGTGCGTGCTATTTGCTAAGCTCTGGGCATTCAGCGATGAATAATACATGCCTCCTGACCTGGAGAAGATCAGAATCTGGCGTGGAGGAGAGGCCCATGCCAAATCTTAATGCAATGTGTTACGTGTGATAGCACAGCCACCTGGAAAGGGGTGGGAGCTCAAAGGAAGAAGTGAGTTATTGTGTGCAGGGGAGTTGGATGGTGAAATCATATCTGCCTATTAAGAAATGAGAAGAGAATCAAGAAGAACATTTGTTAAGTGACCTGCTAGGAAAATGATTTGGACGGTCGTGGGAGAGCATTACTCCCTTTCCTGGACAATGGCAAAGAAAGGCAATGCTCAAAACTTTCTCAGCTTTGTTTCCTGTTGGTTCAGGAATCATCTGTGCTCTTAAAAAGGGAAGCACGGCTTGAGATTTTCAGGAAGATAACATAATTATGATTAATCTTTGTCCTTCTGGGGCTATAAAACTTTTAAGGCCAAGGATTTGTGTATATGCCCTGATTTGGGGGGAAAAGGGTAGGGACCAGAATTAATAACCACATAGAATTGAAACACAGGCTTGATTGTCCAAAGATATATGAACTGTGTATTTTACTCATTTTAGAAAAAAGTTCCAGAGCGAAAAGGAGACATATCATTTCACAACTCCTTCAATACCGTCTATGTGAAGGATAATTATGGAGGAAAGCTCAAGAGAGCTGCCATCTAAGAATTTCAAAAGAACCCCACACAATCCAGAAATCACAGCTGCATCACGAAGGAGGCAGTTACTGAACTAGTGATCTCTTCTCAGGACCCCTCATCCTGATGAAAATGACAAGATATGATGCATTGGATCGAAGCTGAGTGGAGGTGGCTTGGGAAGTGAAGTAGAGGCAAAATAATTCACCACCCCTCGAAAAATTCCACTTTTCGTTATTGGCCTGAAACTAATCAAAACTTAACAACTGAAGAAAGCACTAACATTGGACAAAGGTAGCAAACTGAAGAACGCTGAAGCAGCAATATTTCTGGACAGAGAAGAGCCCTTTGATATTGCTCTCCCCCTATGTTTTCAACGTAAATTTGTTCTTTATTGATAAATAAACATTCTTCCTAAACTACAACTGGAATGTGACAAAGACATCTTCAACGAGACACAAGATATTTAAAATGCTGGGTGTAAAAGCTAGACTCTCCTGATAGACCAAGAGCAGCATGGCCATCAGCTTATAGACACCTTGTACAGAAATATGGCGGAGCTTCTCTAGCACTTCAACGCCATCAACAAAACAGAGCACAAAACACTACAATCCACACAATAAATGCGACTACAATGCAATTTTGGAAAATTAGATTCTAAGATGCATCTTTTTGAGGAGAAAGGTTCAAGAAAATAGAGAGGCTATCAGGCTACTGCAGACGCTAAAATCGGATATCGTCTTCTTCTTTGTAACTCCCTTTCTTGAATCTTCCTAAAAACTCACTCCAGAGACCCTGCTGTGAACACTCACATTTGCTTTATGTTCCAAGTGGAGCACTGTCTCTGGTCTTCCTTGAGATTAATTAAAAAAAAAACAACAAAAAAACCAAAGCCAGAAAGTTTGTTCTATAGTTTAGACATAATCATTATCAAAAAACAGTCCCAAGATACTGGTCAAATGAAGACACTAGTAGTTCTCAGTATATGGCTAGATATAATGTTTGGGATATTCTTCCATCTTTTATACAAAAGGCTTTATAAGCCAAACATAAGGCCAATTGCTAATGAAATCATAACAAGGTTCTCATCATTGTAAATAAATTCACACATCATAAAAACAAGGATGCCGAATATAATTTTCAGAAGTTGAATATATTTAAAACATGCACTTAAACACTATGTCCCAGGTTATGGGTTGAAGCTCATACATTTAACAGTCAGTTTCAGCATTTCTGGTTGTCATATGAGCCCTTTTAGGGGTTTTGGATTCCATATCCCACACGAGGTGTTGGGTTAGGTGCTTTTGCATGCAATCTTTAGTTTAATCCTCATGACAAATCCATAAGACAAGCATTATTATCTCCACTCTTTCATTTAATGAATATTTACTGAGCATCTATTACATGCCAGAGACTGTTCAGGGCTCCAGGAGTAGAGCAGTGAACAACCACAGCCACAAAAAGTCCTTGATCACTGGAACTTACATTCAAGTGGATACTGCTTTTTCTCAATTCTTTTTAATCTAAACTTTTCCTAAGCTAAGTTATTGGAGAGAAACTAAAAAATAAAAACTTCCTCTGAGACCACAGCTGGAATCGGACATCAATACCTGAGACACAGGAAACATAGGAAAAAGCATACAAAGAAATATATATATATATATATATATATATATATATATTACATCTGATGGTGATAACACCATTACAGAAAATAAAATAGGAAATGGTCATTATGACATGCTGGGAATGGCTAATTTTCTGTGAGTGGGTCAGAGAAATATAAAGTCTCCCTTATATTAAAAGGAAAACTGAGGTTGTATATGACTTTCTATGACCAAATCAGTGAACTAGACCACAGATGTCTCTTTCAGAACAGCAGGAAAAGATATTAATATTCCAGTGTTGTTACCAACATGCTGTTTTCCCAAGCAAATTAATGCTAGTCTTGAAATACAGGATACCACCCAGTGAATACCTCATACAACTGGGGAAAAAAGTCCTATCACTTTGTTTCTAAAACATAAAGATCCTCATTGCCACCATATGTTCCCAAATAGGTATGGTTAATCATTTTTCTAATTCTTTATCAGTAGGCTGTGGTGGAGGACATCTGGAATTCACCCTGGCAGGCCAGCACATGACTCATGTCAGCAAAAGAGTTGTACTAGATATCTGATAAATCTGTAGATTTTTATGAGGTATTTCTACATCCCATATACTGTATTTTTTTTCTCACTTATACTCAGTTTATTTCTTTTGCCTAAAGCATTTTCCCTTAAAAAATAATCAGAAGACACTGTTGATTCAAACTTTAAATTTGCCTAAGGTTGACATTTTTTCCTTATTAGAATTCATTTTATTATAGTAACCTTTTAAATCACAGTATTTGCCTAAACACAAGCTATCCAGCAATTATACTGAATAACAATATTTGTTACAAGTCTGAATTAATAGACAGAACAAGTGTCCATGTGTGGCCATTTAGTCAAGTATGCATTTATTTACTTATTTAATTTGATTTATTGATTCAAAATGGACTGCCTCTTTCCAAGTAGACCACCATGAGGAAAGTATAAAAATAAGACAAATAAAAATGCTGGAATAATTTGCTATGCTCCTAAGTGTGAAAAATCCACTCAGCCTAGACTTCATAATTTCTCCAAGAGAAGGGAAGAAATATCCTAGATCAGACAATCCATTTAAATAGAGAGTAGTCCTGACAAATCCATAAGCAAACACATGAATTTTCAGACTCACACTCAGGAAACACTGAGCATGTGGAAATACATGAGTTTGAAAAAAACTGAAAGTCCACTTTCTAGGAAAATCTAGCGTCCACCTCTACTGCCATTATCAGTGATGTATCATCATCTCCAAAAGACATCTTGATATAAGTGATAAATAAAAATTAATTATATACCATCCATTATTACCAATTTTGAATATATAACAAATTAAAGTTTTCTATTTAATGTGCTCTCTCAATTATTTTATAAACATTAATAATAGAAAGTGAACTTTCAAGGTCTTTTAAAGACTTGCTTATGACTTCCTCCAAACCAATTTGCCTCCTACATTGTTTCACTACCAATTGCTCTAACAGTTTGCTAAAGGGGGTTGCAGCTTTATAGGCTTTCAAATAGATAACAAGTTGAGAATAATTTAATTATTAGATGCTGCTAAGGTTTATGGGGATAAACGAGGATGGTGTCATGTTAACTCCATGGTAAGTGAGAAAGGTTTAATAGTTTACCTAGAAATTATTCTCAAATTTCTAAACCATATCACTCTTTAAAATGTGTTTTGCTAACATGAATAATTGCGATTGAGTCAGATCAATGGTCCTAGTATAGTATTAACTATTTTTTTAATAGAAGAGCAGAATGTACACCAACAAGCCTGGATTTTTTAACAATGAAGTTACAGCTCAGTCACCACCATCCACTTGCAGGTGATTTACTGGAATTGCAGGTAAAGTAAAGTAAAATAGCTTTAGTTTAGTTATTTATAGTAACTAAATATAACTTTAGTTAGCATTGGCTAAACATTGAAAATGCAAGTAAACTATGACTTTTTTGTGATTTTCATTTATTTAAATCATTTTTTAAAAGGTTGATGGATCATTTTGCTAAAATGGAAGTTTTAGAGAAGACCCTAAGATATCAGATATCTAAGCTGAAAGACAGAAAACACTGTAGAACTTGTGGAACGACGTAGCTGAGAACAGGCTGGGCAGCTCTTGAAATCTTCTCGTGTCAAGGGTATAAATAATCAGGGAAAGAGAAAAATGAAGAAGTTTAGAAAAGGGAAGGTTGTTTATCTTATTTTATTTTATTTTTTTTTTGAGAGAGAGAGAGCAAGAGATAGAATGTGAGAAAGAGGGCTGTAACTGTGCTGTCGAGACAGCTAGATATGTACCCCCTGGAGTTGGGGTTGGGGGTCGGGGGACAAAGAGTTCTGGTGCTGACTCCCATTTGAAAAACCTAAAAGGTGAGAGATGGGCTGGCTTGCTACCCTAACAGCAGGCTAGAAGAGGTGGTTGGGTTTGGTTGGGTAATCAGCACTTTAAAAGTCTTCTGAGTCAAAGTGTGCACTGATGTTTCTGGAGCATCATGCAAGAGAGAGCTGGAATGAGATGATTCCAGCTCTCGTGCACTAGAATCTCTTAGAAAAGCCAGCAGGCTTCAACAGAGAGAAAGTGAAGCACTCCTGAATCACTAGAGACTGTGCAAATAATAAGCAACTTTCCAGAGGAGAGCAGCCAACTTATGACAGTACCAATTAAATAAATACGCCAGGACTTTCCTGCCTCTCTTCCCTATTCTCCCTCACTTCACAGTGTTCCAGCCCTGGAGAACCAGAAACAAAGATTAGGTAACAGAGGTGAAAAGAGACAGGGAAAAAGAAGCTAACCACACCCTCTTTCCTGTGTGCAAGGTTCAGCCCTTAGGATGTCCTTGTTGTGGCAAGGGCAGCGGTTTTAACTGAAGAAAATTAGCAACTTTGACAATTCCATGGGACTGGAATTTTACATAATTGAATTGAGACCATCTTTGTGATTTAAAGCAACCACTAGACTTTTTTGTTTCCTAAGAGTGATTAGAAGTGTCACGAGGTTTGCCAAGGTTTTATGCAGGAGCAGAAGACTTCTGAACAAATTATAAAGAAACAGTAAGTGGCAAAATGGTATTGCTTTATGATTAGATTTCACGAATCCTAACATATTGGTTACATGTAACGGGAAAAAAAGATCTTGATAGCTATACTACTGGTCAAAATAAGTTGCCTTATTTATCAGATCTGTGTACATCAGAGACTCTATCATTTGGTTTCATGAAAGGTTCTTAATAAGGGACCAAACGGTTTAGGTGATGTTATCTTACAACCATATTCTTGTAGAGTGTTTCATGGTTTACAAAGGACTTTCATACACGTTATCCCCTATTCAGGGCAGATATTATTATCCCTCTCGTAACCACAAGGGAACCATTGGGCTGAGAAATTTGTTCAGTTAGTTGGTGTGGAAGCTAGAACTCAAATCCAGATCTTTGAATTCTCAGATCAGTGCTATTTTTACTCTATTATAGTCATCAGATTTTGATTGATGAGGTCTAGGATGAGTCTTTCTCATACTGAATTCTTCTAAAAGCAATCTGGCCACAGATTCGTTTGTATCTTGGTTGCTCGCCTTTTATTTCCACGCATTCCTTGTTGTATCCTTACAGGAGTCCCTCTCTTTACAGATTTACCTTGGGTGAATTTCTTTTATTTATGAGCAAAAGTCCTCTAGCCAAATATGAATAGAAATATACTGTATTTTTTTTTAAAGTTAAATACTTGCTAACTTACTAAAGTGCAGGCCTAGTGTTCATTGGAAAACTTGAATAGAGAGGTGGAGGGATCTAGCTGGAGAAAGGATTTTTATAAGGATATTTATAAGGTATCAACAAACTGGTAAAACATGTTCTGGCCATTGGGTGAACCCAGGTTCAAACAATCTGCTCTGGCCTTTCGAGCATGCTAATTTGTCCATCTTTATCTTTGCTCAGGTTGTACTTCATGCACGAATGTCTTCCGCTTCTTCCAAGCTATCTAGTAAAATGCTTTTCATCCTTTAATGCCTGGCCAAAGCATGATCCTCTCTTCAAGTCCTTCTTTGACCATAACTACTCACAATCTTTGCTTCATTTGAATTTCGGTATCACAAATGATTAACTGATCCGTTCTGATCTCTTACCGTTTTTGTGTCTTATTGCTCCAAACAGACCACAAGCTTTTCAAAAACAGAGCTTCAGTTTGTCTTTGTTTCCTGCTCAATGCTAGGCATAATGACACATGATAAAGGTTCAAGAAACAGGAAATATTTGTTCTTTTATCTTTATGGCACTGCCATCTGTATTTAAATGAGGTTTCAAAAGGCAAAGTCAATTTATTTTTATCTAAAAGTATTGAAATAACAGTATCAAAGCAAGTACGATTCTGAGGTGGACTAGGATGTCTTCCACTTTTCTGACATCTCCATTTTTACTTAACCTGCTTAGATTGAAGAGCCTTTGGCTATTCTCCCTGAGGTATGTTCCAAAGCAAAGCAGTAGCTTAAACAACAAGTCTTTGTTGAATTACTCAAAATCGAAAATGAGAAAGCACTTTCAGTAGTAATACTGAAAAAAAATGCATACTAAGTGATTACTAGTTAAAAAACTCTTTCTTTACCAGTGATAGAAAGTGTTGTCATCTTTGTGTGTGAAGAAATGTCTTCCATCTTTAAACTTCTATCATTTCTTTTCCTGTTTCAAGTGTATATTAAACATCATGTATATGGAAAACAAAATTGAGCTTGAGCAGTCAAATGGAAAGGTCAGGCTGATGTTGTGGCTCACTATAGACACCCCTAAGTATTGGGTACGGATGCAGCGTTCTTCAATTCATTGCAAGCATATCCTAAAACCAGGATCTAGTTCATTTTGGAGCAATTGTGATTATTTTGCTCTCTGGGGAGTTTGATAGAAAGATCCATATATCTACAGAAATGCATTTTAACGTAAACAGCCTTTTATAATAATTTATTCATTTATTCAGTCACCAAGTACTTGCTGAGCACCTATCAGGTATATACCAGACACTGTTCTCGACCCTAGGGATATACAGGCAACACAGAAGCCCTTACTGAGACTACCTTCTTTTTAAAGAAATAGAGACTTCAAAAGATAAAATAAATGTAAAATATAATGTTTAACGGTGATCAGGGCTATTAAAAAAAATAAAGCAGTAAATAGGGATAAAGACTGAAAAAGATGGTCAGAAAAGGCCTCTCTGAAGAGTGGCAGTTGAAGTGAGAGAGCATTGCATGCAAATGTCTGAAAGAACATTCCAGATAGAAGAACAGCAAGTGCAAAGGCTTTGGATAGGAACAGCTATAAAAATATCTATAAGTGTTATTTACTAAGTGCTAAGTACTCCTCTCAGTAGTAGAACAGAAAAGCTCATTTAATCCTCACACCAATCTTCAGAGGTAATTACTGATATTGTCATCCCCATTTTACAAATGGGGAATCAAAGCACAGAGAGGTTAAATGACTTGTTCAAGGTTAAACTCTAGGAGGAAGCAGAATCAGAGTCTGAACCCAAACAGCTGGTCTGGCTCCAGAGTCCTTTCTCTAACCACTGCACCACACCGCCTCTCTAACAAGGAGGTTGCTGGGACTGAGCACTGAGCAATATCTCCTTACAATAGTTGCAGCAAGAACTTTTAGAGCATAAAAGAGTATTTCCAACAAGATATAAGGATATTAGCCTTAATTTTGTTTTTAAAGAATTAAGATTTATCAGCTTGAACCAATTTAATACTTAGTAGAACTTTATCTGGAATAGAGACTCCTCTGGAAGAATAATGAACACAGATGGATTGTGTCCAGGCTACGGACAACTGCATTGTATTACAGCCGAGAACACACCATAGGCTTACTTCTTCGATTATACCTGAAATAATTAAGCAGAGAGAGAACTTCGGTGCTTCCTCTCCTACGAGTCACATCTAGTTTTCCCAGACGGTGAACAGGAAAATGCAGACAGATACACACTGGACTATGGATAAAGCAACCAGGCAGAGCCCAGGCTGTGGCTGAGCGCACATTAATACAAATGCTTGGAGTTACTACCAGCTCAAACTATAGCCTGTTTGTTCTCTTGGGAAGGGGGAAAAAAGAAGAAGCCAGAAAGCGAGTTCTCAGGATCTCACTAAAGACCTGGAGCCAAACAGTGGGCGCGTTGAGTACTTGGAATCACATGTAAAGCCGTCGTGGAGGCTCCTTTCTAGGCTGCGCACATTTACGGGTCTACAAGCACAAGTGTGTCAAGGCTCTGACATACGTAACTGTAGAACTTCATAAAGGAAACAGAGATTGTTCACTAATGCGTAGGGTATTCTTTTTTAAAGACTGCTGTATTTTCTAATACCGAAATTTTATTCACATTAAACTATCTTGATTTAATAGTTAAAGAGCTCTCTGCAATGTGATTGGCTAAAAACCAAAATGTATCGTGTTTAAGTAATATAACATTTGCTTAAACATGCAAGGCGGGAGACACGTCTTGTGATGTCCAAATGGACAGCTCTGGCCGACCTGGGAATGAAATAAAACAGTTTACATCGTGGCTGTAAGAAAGGTGGTATTTTCTATATACCAACTGTATGGTGAGACTTATAATTCATTATAAGTGACTTTATAGTGACTCAACAGTATGACTTCCAGAGTTTTTCATTACTTAAAATAAAGATTGTCTGTAGCAAAGCACAATCTTTCATAATGCATTAACTCAACTGATTTCAGAGAAGTTTAGGCAGGGCCTGGGGAGCTCTTCTGTGAACTGAATGAGCATGTCTTCCTGGGCCAACGGTGTATGGACTGGAGTAATTAGATAGCAGGTGAATCAGTAAAACTGACTAAGAGCCTCAACCTTAAAACCTCTGTGAAGCAGTTAAATAACCTCCACATTTCTCCATCCTGAAAACTATTTCCTAATGGAGAGCAAATCTTAATACACCACCTAAGCTCTCAAACCTAAGGCATTTCTTATATATAAACAGAAGGGAAAACAAACATATTAACAATGTCTTTGTGTGTGTTGAATTCGTTTTCAGCGCATCATGAAAAAGAAAACTGCAAATCAATGAAGTCTCATGATGGTATTAGGTAGAGATTTATTAACCAATTGAAATTAATAGTTATATGCTAAAATATAGCCTCTGGAAACTTTCCTCTGGTTTCAGGAAATTTTCTTTCTTTCAAGAGGGTTCTAGTCCAGGTTCTGCCCTAAACAGGTTATTTCACATTGAGCAAGTCACTTAACATAACTAAGCCTCAATCTCATTATCACTTAAACAATGAGATGACTATAGAAGGAGAGGTTAGGTAGAAAACAGGCCTTCAGTTTCTTGGCTGAACCCAAATTCTATCCCTCAATTCCATTTTGACCTGGATTCAATATTGAGTCTATTCATGTGCTATTTATTTAGTGTAACTTAAGACATTAATAAACTCTATCTTTCATAATTATTGCTAGAACGAACTCTTAGTTGATAATAATAATAGATGGAGACAATGGATCAGATTATCCAAAACTGCAGGTAATTGGAAATTATATCAGTATCACATTGTCATTAATCTTTTACTTGGATTAGTAGCATACCTAGACAGCAGCTAGAAAGTTGGCAGTCTAGGAGTCTGCTATGCATGATGACAATACCAGCATAAATATTTGTTTGGTAGATCCACACAACACATTCCATACACAGATAATTAAAAATTGAGTGTATATACAAATTAGCACCAACATACATTCACTCAGCAAATATTTTAGGGTCTATTACACTCCAGTCCCTAAGATGCAAATTTGCATAACGTGTGACTCCCGCCCTCATCAAGCCTATACTCATCTATCTAGTCATTCTGACTGGAGCAGCACAGGGACGCCACCAGTCAAACATACGAGAAAGAACTCTATTTTAAAAGATTCCTTAGAAGGTTCCTAATTCATTCCAGCACTTATTAACTCCCAGTTAAAAACGTCCCTATCTCTAATCCAAACGTTTCATGCTTCTGCTCAAACTTCTTTATTCTGTTTTATCTTGAGCACAGATGCAGAAAGAAAAATAGTCAATTTTTTCTGAACTAAAATCCTATATAAAAAAGTATCAAATTTCTCTGTTCCTACTGCAATAATTTTACATCTTGTATACTCCCCAAAAGACTTCAGTTTGCAAAGACACAGCACTACATATTTACTTAGTGATTTTTACATTTTATTTTCTACCATCACTCATCTTCGAAGAACTCTTCTGAATCCTTTCCAATTTTTTTCAGTCTTTTTTTTTTTTAAGTTGAAGAGTCTCAGCTTAGACACAGGCATCTAATTTAAGGGTAGTAAAACTAAATCATCATTCCATATTCTATACATAGTTTTTATCCATCTTTCTATTTCCTTGCTTTTAAAACTTGACCCTACTGATTTACAAACAACACACTATAGTCTTTTCATCTTTTATTTATATTATCGCATAATTACTTCCTCTTCATTTTACATGTATCTTATGTATCTATGTATCTTATTTTAATCTTTCAGGTCTGCAATTCTACGTTTGCCCTTAAAAACGGTCAGCGATGTTTTGGCACTTTGCCAATTTTCCTACCTCAAATGGACATCCATTGTTCGTTAGTTTGCATGCCCATCCATCTTCCCTTCCCCACGTTCTGGCATCACATGCCCCTCTTCTTGTGGAGAACAGATTACATATAGTTTTGGTTAAAATGGCCAAGGCAAACAGGTGACCTGAGTTGGACAGTCAATGCTTCATCCTCTGGCCACACTGACTGGTTCAGAGGTGTGTACATGACTCAGAGTCTCCCTGTTTTCATGGTGGAAAAGTAATACATTTTCCACTGGGAAGCCAGAAGGACCATGAGGCTAGGAGCTGTCACTGGCCTCTTTTCCTACCTCATTGAAAAAGCCTTCTTGGGGCCGGGCCGGCCCGGTGGCCAAGTCGCTAAGTGCTCCGTTTTGGTGGCCCAGGTTTCGCTGGTTTGGATCCTGGGCGTGGACACAGCACCACTTGTCAGGCCATGCTGGGGCGGTATCCCACATTCCACAACTAGAAGGACCCACAACTAAAATATACAACTATGTACTGGGAGGATTTGGGGAGAAAAAGCAGGAAAAAAAAAAGATTGGCAACAGTTGTTAGCTCAGCTGTCAATCTTTAAAAAAAAAAAGAAAAGAAAAGGCCTGCTCAATAGTGAAAGTAACAAAGAAACCCAGAGGTGAGTCATGGGGTGAGACAGATCCTAATGACATCTTTTATATTCAGAACTGCCTGAATCCTACCCTGCTCTGAAGGTTTTTAGTATATGAGCTATATGTTTTCTTGTGCTAGTTTGAGTTGGATTTTTGTCAATTGCATTTTAAAGACTGGCACCTGAGCTACCATCTGTTGCCAATCTTTTTTTTTTTTTTTCTTCGTCTTCTTCTTCTCCCCAGAGACTCCCAGTACATAGTTGTATATTCTAGTTGTAGGTTCTTCTGGTTGTGCTGTGTGGGACATTGCCTCAGCATGGCCTGATGAGCAGTGTCATGTCTGTGCCCAGGATCCGAACCAGCAAAACCCGGGCAGCTGAAGTGGAGCGCGTGAACCCAATCACCCGGCCCTGGGGCCAGCCCCTTGTCAATTGCATTTTAGATATTCCAAGAAGATGCTTCTAGGAGTTCCTTAATCCTAAGGAATAACTCACACATTGTGAACATTAGGCTCAATACATATTTGATATGGCTGCATATCTACTATGTATTCAGAATGTCTGTGGGCAGTAAGACAATATGAGAAAAGGACATAAGCCTCAGAATTAACACATTGGGAATGCAGGGAGCGTTAATGATGGTATTATACCCTAATTTAAATTGTACAGTTAGGAAGGGATCACACTGGTAGGAAAACTTGAGGTGTAATTTTTTTACCAATTGAGAGCATAAGGGTATTCTTTCTTCAATAACTTCAAGCAAAAAAGAGCTGTATATTGAGGTTAGAAGGGACTTGTGACATCTCAATTCCCTACAGCTCATCTTTCATCTGCACCAAAGTCAGTTTCTAGAGCTCTGGAGAGAATCAGGTTCCCTATGTGCATATATCTAAAAAGCTTGCTGTCACTGAAATAGAAGTGAATATATGAGCTAAATCCCCAAGAGGCTAGTTAATTCTTTCTAGGCACTCTGCCTGTGCAGTTGCCCCTGCCAGAAATCTGAGAATCATCCATGACTTTCTTTTACTTCCTCTAAATCAAATCAATCACCAAGGCCTGACAACTACACTTTATAAATATTTTTTGAATCCATTCATTTCTCTTCATCTTCACTGCCACTGTCTATAGACCAGATCACCATCGCCTCCGGCCTGGCTTGTGGTAATAAACTTCAACTCCACTATCCGCATTCATCTATCCCCCTGCAACCTGTTCCTTATACAACAATGTGAGGGAGGGAGGGCTTTCAAAAATGCAAATACAGTAGGGGTACTCTCTCTCTTAACCCTTCAGTGACTTTGCACTGCTCTCAGAATCAAGTCTAAATCCAATCTGTGCCCTGCTTGTTTTACTGTGTTCTAGTAGTCCTGGCCTTCTTGTAACTCCTCCAACGATCCAGGCTTCCTTCATCCAGTAGGATCTTCCTTCTGCTCAGAACATTGTATTCCTTACTCTTAACCTGGTAATTCCGACTACTCTGTTAGGACTTGTTTCCAAATGCTACTTCCTCAGGGACACCTTCTTTGACATCATGAACTAGATCAAGTCCCCCCAATATATAACTTTATAAATCCATTTGGTTTCCTCTG
Organism: Equus asinus; assembly: GCF_041296235.1. Taxonomy (NCBI): domain Eukaryota; kingdom Metazoa; phylum Chordata; class Mammalia; order Perissodactyla; family Equidae; genus Equus; species Equus asinus. Next base: position 79,928,384 of record NC_091798.1, read on the forward strand.
GTGGCATTTATCCACGTTGCAATTAATTACTTTAAGGCTTATCCATTTGAAGCTTGTAAGCTTCTTGAAGACAATCACTATGAATATCTTGTTCCCTTCTTATTTCTCCTGTTATAGTGAAGAGATCACTAATTACCTATCCATCCACATGACTAACTTTATTCCCCCTCTCCCACTAACATATGACAATATTTTCCCCCGATAACTTTATGGAACAAATGTTGGGAGACAGTTCTCCATGGATCTCAGTTTCTGCATGGCTTGTAAGCAGAAATACTGACAACTTTTTTCCTGGATTATCTTTTCAAGAATGCAAGATGGAATGGAAGATGGAGACAGTAATTCCCTCTGGAGCAGAGGGCAGATTTATTTACTGTCTAGTATAATAAAGTTGTGTCTGTCCTTCCAGTGCAAAGATCAGACAGGTTTGCCTGCAGCTCGTTATAAAAAAATCAGGCTTTCCTAAAGTTGAGGATCCTCACCTGTGATGCAAATCCACCTAGGCTGCTTTTGCATTGCCCCCGTGCATCCTGGGGGGCGGGGGAACCGATGCAAACATGAGAGGTGCTGCTTGCCGTGTCATAGGTATTAAAGTCGCCTTGCCTCTGACACGGAATTCTCATATCTGGCAGTATCTGTAAACTGTGGCAGGCTAATTTTTAGCTAGCAAGGAGGGTAAAACTTCAGATCTATCAGTTTCCGACAACAAAGAGGTCATCTGTGTTTTGTACTCCTTAACACTAAAAACAATTAAAACATTTTTTTGTATGAGATTTCCTACCAGAAACTCTTAAGCCATGAATTCTTAACCTGAGGTACAAAGAAGGGCTTCATGGGCATTGTGAATCCAATATGTAAGCACTATTGTTTTAACATAGCTTTTGAAATGAATAAATTGCTTTTATCAGATTTTCCAAGGGGCCAGAAAAAAATATTAAGAACCATTAAGGGTGCATGTCTTACTTCCTTATGAATATTTTCGACTTATTTGGCATTTATTAGAATAAGTTGAAACACAGGGATTTCTTCATTAAGTATATTTTAAATGTCAGATATCTGTAATACTTAATATAAAACCGTAATCTGTCAGCCTCTTTCTTTACCTCATATTTTTGTTCTCAAGTCCAAGGTGTGTGGTGTGAGTTGGTGAATCTTAGCTAATATGTGTACTTGGTGCTTGCTAGGCGCCAAGCATCTTTCTAAGGGCTTTATATGTACTAACTCACTTATTACTTAACAACATCTATAAGAACTATTATTATAGTTATTATTATTATTGGATGTTACAGATGAGGAAACTGAAGAGCAGAGAGGTTAAATCACTTGTGCAAGCTCACACAGCCAGTAAGTGATGGAGGAAGATTTGAAACTAGGCAGGCAGATATATGAATTTATCTATGATCTTGATGCCAAAGCTATACTTGCTTTTCAATTTGATTAAAAATTCGAGATCTTTTTGGATTCCTTTTGCTGTTACATATTGGCCTAGGTATGCCTCTTGATTTACTCTAACTAAATTGGGCTAGCTAATTATATAAATACAAAATAATAATAGCTTACCCATCACATTCTTGAATACTACATTCTTGAAAATTTCATTATTCAACAAAATCAGAGTTAGTCAAAGCACTTTAGAAAACTGGGGTTAAGCAAAAAATTGTTAGATGGTTGTAAAGTACATGTTGAAGGAGAAAAAGATATTATTTCAAAATCTGATAAACAGAATTCTTCTTAGGGACATAATTTGTTTAGCAAAACTTCTTCATAGGACATTGGGACATAAACACATGGGACTAGAGAGAAAGAAAAGGAGACCAAGGGAAAGTTGATTTGCTCTTTAAAAGGAAGTAAGAAGAAATTGGTTCTTTTCCAGGGACAGCCCAAGAGGGATGCAGTGAGAGCTGAGGACATAAAAGGGGGTAGAGGACAGAGAACACGTGGCAGGCTGGATAATGAAGAAGAAATAGAGCCATTGAGAAAGTCACTATATTGCAGATGGCAGGGGAAACTTTACGAGGATGTCAAGCAAAATGTCCATTACACTGTTTGTCTGCTCTTCATCCTGACTTGTGCTTGTAGAATTTGGCAGGACACATAAAAATCAGAAGGAGGCTATGTTACATGTCTGTGTTGATAAGAGACAGAGGGAAGACTACACATGAAAGAAGCTAGATGCAGAGTGGACAGGGGGAATAGGAGGAAAGTAGGAATCCAAACCACACGTTCCCATGGAGATGTGATGAGGACACTGTACTCCTCACCTTTCCTGTGATGGGGAATCGGGCCAAGCTGTCAAAACCACTAAATGGAAGGGTGACCCTGAGAGGATGGAGTACTTCGTAAATGAAAGTTCTAGCAGGCATCCCTTCCTAAAGCAAAACAGATTAATTGATGTTAATAATCTACTGTGACACGTAACTCTAATCTCTTCAAATGTTCAGAAAAGCTTGTTGCAGTGCTGTCATCTACTGAGGCAGATTCTTCCAGAAGGTTTGTGTTATTCAGATTTTAACCTGCTTAAAGTTTGCAGGTTAGATCTGATTGGAATGAAACGTACCATGTTTTTTTTTTGTAGACTGACCTTCACTGGTTTTCAAGAGGCTCAGACAAATGCTTGGGTAACCTCCTGGCCTATCCTGCACTTGATCTTCCAGCTACATTTGGGAAGATTTAGAGGAAGTAATTACTGTTCCCATGTTCTTAGGAATGCTCAGCCAAATGTTAAATAAAATTTTTAAATTTAAAAAATTTTTAAATTTTGGTATTCACATATAAAATCAAGTTATCACAAAATGAAAGTTGGCTAAGAGTTTCTACACACTCAATTTTATTATATTAATTATAATTACTAGAACAAAATAGATAAGAAAAGGTGATTAATTATTTCTACTAATGACAGTAGAAGGAAGACAATAATAAAGATGTAAGCTGACATTGGTGAAATAGAAACAAACAAAAACAGCAGAGAGAGATGATTCCACCTTTACCTCTGCATTCCCATGGCCATCACCTTGCACCAAGTGACCATTACCTCTTGCCTCTGTTACTGCAACAGCCTCTTAATTTCTCCACTCTCCTTCTATTTACATTGGAAACAGCAAATCAGGTCATGCCATTCCTCCCATACCCCTCTCAGTGTAAACCTAGCGTCATCACATTTACCTATTTCTCTAACTTCTTTTCTCTCTCACTCACTCCACTTGGGCCACACTGGCCTCTTTGCAATCCCCAGCCATATCAGACATGCTCCGGCCTCAGGGCCTTTGCACCAGCTGTTCCCACTGCCAATAATATTCCTTCCCAGATACCCACGTGGCTAACCTCCTTGCCTTCTTTCAATCTTTGATCAAATCTCATCTTCTCAATGACACCTCTCCTGACCACTTTCTTTAAAACTGCAACCCACAGGTCCCCTCGTACCGTACAGCACTTCTGATCCTGTTCACCCTGCTCCATTTTTCCACAGCACTTCTTACTTACAATATCCCATATAATTAATTATATTTTATGTTAGTTTTTTATTTGTCTCTGCTTCATAAACTCCACAATAGTAGCAATCTAGGATCCACTTATTTTTCCACTTTTTTTTCATTCCAACCACTTAGAACAGAGCCTGCTACATAATAGTTACTCAATTGAATTTACTGATTACATGAATGAAGTATAATTGTTTAAAAAGCAACTTCTTTGAAAAGACACTAACAATCATTGGCATTACAGATCATTAAAAAGAAAAAGGCACAAAAACAATGTTAAGAATGAAATAGGGATATAACTTGAGATATAAGAAAATAATATGAAGGATTTTATGCCAATAAATTTGAATACTACAGTAAAATAAACTACTTTCTATGACCTTGGAATAACCTCTGAAACACTATATTGATTAAACAAACACATTGCAGAAGGATTGGTACATTTATATAAATTAATACTCTATGTAGTTCACAAAGAGTATAAAATATTGGCAGAAAGGATATGCACTAACCTTCACAATATGAAGGTGTAGAAAAGGGATTTGAACTGCACCTTAGTATATTTCAAAAACCCTAAAGAAAACAAGTCTAAAGTTTTTACTTGTTGGGCTTTGGCTCAGTCATGTTTGCTGACACAGTAAGTGTGGAACAGGGTGTGTTTCCAGTGTCTGATTCTTGATAGTGGAGATGTCTTAACACTACGGCAGGGCAAGGCATCATCAGATGAGTAAGACAGATCCAGTGTGTTGGCAAAGTCTGGTCACGTATAAATGGGTGTGTGTTATTACTGGGAGAATAAGCTTAGGGGTAGGATGTGGGTTGGACCAGACAAAGTGCAAAATGAGAGGATACCAAAATTGACTTTAAGGATATCAAAGTCAGCTTAAAGTCTTTTGGAAATACAGCCACAAGTAAATAAGCAATCAATCAAGAAGGAATGGTGAAGCAGATCTCGGTAAACACAATTTTCTTGCACAAAGCAGGACTGTAATCTAGGCCAGTCTTGGCTTTGTTTGGAACTCGAGGTTCCATGGGGCCAGGCCCTCCATTTAGGTTTATGTGGATAACCGGGTATGAGGGAGAGGAGAAACAGTGGCGTTGTGGGTTCACAGTTTCCTGGACTTTGGTAGGAATCTTTCCCCACACCATGATCCAGACAGCCCCAAAAGATTCAGAAGCAGAGATTTATAAACTTTATTCTTTACTCATAAATCTTTCTTTCTACGAAACAAAAGCAGAGAAAAGTTGCAATTCAGCCATTCATTGGTTTGGAGAATTAAAACAAAACATTAAAAACAAAACAAAACAAAAAACTGGACTGAGTAGCAAGTGGGTCTCTTGTGTTTTCCAGCACACAGAGCCTGTTATTTAAGAAATCCTGATTTAGCAAACAAATTCCATTAACAACAAAAGAAAGTCTGCTGGCTTGGTAAAGCTTAGAAACGAGCAGGCTCTTTAAAAAGTCCATTGTAAGATTCAGTATTTACACCACCGACAATATTGTCAATAAATTAGACTTACTATTGTACAACACAGGAAAAAGCAATGTTCCTTGTTTATCTTTGGCTGTTGTTTACTTTTAGCTCTGCTGTGGGAAAGAGAACTCAAACAATGCTACGCTTTTCCTTAACGAGATCCTGATTAGCCAGTCTGGACCATGCATAAAGCAAAGTGTACTAACGCAGGAGAGCAAAATTAAAATCTTTGTCTCCCCTCCCCTGAGAGCAACACTGTCAAGTCGCTCTAGTGTGTCCTCAGCACAGAGCAGAGCTTCTCACTTCAATGACCTCCCTCTTGCCACCAGCTCCAACTAGCCCAATAACCTTCTTGATCCCCTTTCTCATGCTATTCCCACATCTTTCCATATTCTGGGCTAGCTGGCTGTGCCTTGCTCCCAAACAAGGAAACGCACCCATTGTATCTTAACTTCTCCGCATTACAAATTAACAGAATCACCAAAGTAGGCATTGTAAAGAATGTGAGAGATTTGACCTACCAGTTTTTAACTTGGGTTCTATGATGAGGTTTAGGGGCTCAAGAATTCCATTGAATCTATGCCTGCACATTTCGAGAGAGAGGGGGAGAGAGTTGTGAGCTTTTACTAGATTATCAAAGAGGTTAGAAACCATTTAGTCCATTAATTGTTTTAGGAATTGGAAAATGAAGAACCGAGAGATTGTTCCTCTTCTCTAGGTAGCCCAGAGAAAGGACTAGATTCTAGTCCTGTGGACTTTTGGTCCTAGCCTCATCACACTATAAGAGCTAAGGTTAACTTGCCTGTATGAAAACATTCATTCTCATTGATAATTTGGCATTTTTACTGAGGCTTCCAGTGTCCCCATCTCTCACCTGCCAGATCTTTTTGGCATGCCTCTAAAATCCACTGACAGCACAGATGACTGTGTTGCCTACGAGTTCAGGAATGTTAATTTCAAAGTGCTATTAAACCTCCCTAAGAGCTTCAACACTGAACACGTTCCCTCCATTAACTGAAACCCAAGGAGGCACCACTCCAAAGTCATCCCTAGTTAATAGTGTCCACTTATTTCCTTCTGCTCCTCAACCTCGAGCACAGAGGCTTAATCTTGAAATTTTCTATTTTCCAGAACTTGTTTCGGAACACAAGGAAAGGGAATTGTACCAAGATATAAAAGATATAATTTAATAATCAAATTGCAGGATTTTAAAATAGTAATTTGGTTAATAGTTACAAAGCAACAAAGTGGTCAAATGATCTTTGACTTTTATTTTTCAAAAAGCATTGTTTTATGCCCTCCTCCAATGAAATATTTTACATTTCATTTGTTGGCATCACACCTATTCTGCTTTAAAGCATTTGCAAACATTTAATCTTGTTTGTAAGGCACAGAAGTTTCCTAAAGGTTAACAGAACTGTAGGCTAGTGGTTTAAAGCATTGACCTTGGAGCAGGTTCAGACCCCAGCTAAGCCACTTCTAGCTGTGTGACTTGTGCAGGTTTCATGTAATTAACTTTGTGCCTCCGTTTTCTCATTTCTAAAATGGAGATGATAATAATAGCACAGACTTCATAGCAGCACCTTGTAGTAAGCACTTAATAAGTAGTAGTATTATTATTAGATGGTATTTTCTTGGTTATCATCAACATAATGTGCCTAGTTTTTCAAATTTGTCACCTCTGCCTTGTTGAGAATTGAGGTGCTTTTATGTGTTGAAGCTAACCTGCCAAGCTTTTCTATGAACTATGCCTTATTTTTAACAGTATATCCCGAGTTCCCGGACCGATCACAGTGGAACAATACTGAAACAACTGGTTTCACTTCCCTCTTTGGGCCATCAATGGAAGTAACTGGAATAAATGCCATGGCCCATCATGGAAACAAAAATTTGTGGTTTATGCGGTCTCTTTTCACTGTTGCTGAGGGGTGATCACGGTCCTGGTTTGCAGGCTGCCATTCTGAATGAGTAGCAGAAGGGTGGGGAAAGAGCATGCCACGGGCTTTGTCTTTTCCCCACAGCAGTCTACTGAGAGATCAGCTGAAACCATCGTATGTGAGAGCTTGCTTTTCCTCAATGGCTCTCACAGCAGAAAAAGATACAGTTGTGCCAACTATATCCATTGTTCCAACTATACGTCCATAAAGGTCATTCATTTTTACACTAAATCCCAAGGTATTTGAGGTATTTATGCATCCATTTTGATAGTTTGTATTAAAAATGCTTAACTATCAGGCTTAGGTAAGACAAGCCTCAAAATCTTCCTTCTGTCCCAGGCAACATTATTGGGTTTGCAATACACTAGCTCCTGACTTTGTCCCTGACTAATTGTGTGATTTTTATGCAAGTTAGTTAAGGTCTGCACGTGGGAGGATGTGGGGAACTATGAATGGGAGAAGGAGTAAATGGAAAAACAACAGACAAGCAAGGGAATGCTTGCGAGAAGAAGGAGAATTCTGCAGAACAGGAGTTCTACTGTAATTTAACGTGTAGTAGGTCTTCTACTTTGATGGATGGGGAATGGTCTCAAGGTTGCCAGGGTTGGTCAGAGAAGCTTGCTATAGGCAATCAACTTTCCTAGTCTAATGAGAGCTCAAAAAGCTGTAGTTTATAATCCTGAAGTAGCAATGGGAACTTTAAAGCCTTTTATCTTGGCACACTTCCCAGGGAAGTCGATGTGGAGACCCACTGGCTATGAACACCATTCTGTGCAATCTGATGCTTTTCGTTTGGTAGAATTTTGTTGCCAAGGCTATTGCGTCAACCTACTGAAATCTTAGTGAATGTAAATTGTCTCATCTGTCACTTAGCCTGGCAAGAAATTTAAAGAGCACGCTTTCTACCGAAAGGAAAGAGTGAGCCTTTTTACTCCATTGCACAGTAAGTAGCATTCTCAACACTATGGCAATGCTCATGCTGTGGCGTGGGTCTAGGTGAAGAAAAAGGTTTTTTTTTTAACCAAAAAGGAAAAGTTTTAGTGGAACCCAGTTCCCCTCATTATGAAACATGCACACATTCAGCGCATTTTCTAGGGATTCAAAGTTTAATTTTATATCTTTTAATCATTGTGCATAGTTGTTCAGTTTTTTAAAATTTCTAACTTTGCACTGCTTTTAGTTAAATCGCAGGAGAGAAACACATCAGTGCTGACTTAGGATGTAAACAAAGGTTTTCTGTTTTCAAATGCTAAATGCGGGCAGAGTAAGGAAAGTAGTTAATAGAACATTACCTTAGAGTTTCTAAATCTACTAAAATAATTCAGGGAATACAGAGATTTCTTCTCTTTCTAAAACAGGATACTATTAATGATAACTTCCTTTCATCGTCTAGACTGAAAATGTCCAAACCTTCAATTTCACTGCCATTCTTCTCAATCTCAAAATCATCACACGGCTGGTAATACAATAGAGGAAATGGCTAAGATAAGCGAGACCATAAACAGCTGAGACAAAGCAATGCTACAGGCTTGAGTCTCTACAGAGGAGGCATTCAACCCTGGCTGCACATTAGAATCAGCTGGGGAGGGGCTGGCCCCGTGGCCAAGTGGTTAAGTTCGAGTGCTCCGCTGTAGTGGCCCAGGGTTTCTCCGGTTTGGATCCTGGGAGCGGACATGGCACCACTCGTCAGGCCACATTGAGGCAGCATCCCGAATGCCACAACTAGAAGGACCTGCAACTAAGATATACAACTATGTACCGGGGAGGATTTGGGGAGATAAAGCAGCAGGAAAAAAAAAAAAGAATCAGCTGGGGAGTTTTTAGAATATACCCATACCTGGGCCCTAGGCCCTACGTGCAGAAATTGGTTTAGGATTGGGCCTTTGCATCAGTACTAATTTTAGAAAGCTTTCCAGGTGATTCTAATCTGTAGTCAAGGTCGAGAAACACTGGCCTGTAAGACGAAAAACATGAAAGGATAAACTTTAATTTGCAAAGTTCTATCAGGGGTAGTTACTAGTAACTATATATTATATTATTAATATTAAATATAAATATAAACATATTTATATTTAAATATATAAAAACATTTAAATATATTAATATTAAACATAAATATAAAATGATTTATATTTATATATATTTTATATATAAATATATATTATGTATATATAATTATTACATTGAGGTCTAAAAATAAACAAAAATAATATTTTAAAAGCATTATAGTAACCCTCCTCAGCTTTCATCTTATCTCTGTCAGTTTAAACACTTGCATTTTCAAAAAAGGAAACGTGGCTCTAACAGCCTTGCTCGTGGCTCCAGGAGGGAGCATGCTAGGACTCTGGGTCCCCTGCCTATCAAGCCACCCCTGCAGCTTAGGGGTGACCCGGGATCCTTTTGGGATTATGAGATAGAAATCATGGGTGGGGATATGATCTATATTTCCAAACATCCAAAAAGCATTTCCAAATATCTTCACCCACTATTCTGGCAACTAAACTTGTAACAATTCAGGAAAATTCACCCTAACTCAAAAACCAAACAAAAGATAAAGAGAAGAAACATAGCTTTTAACCTGAAAAGCTAATTGTATTTCTGGTATCAGGTCCTTGTTTTCCATTCCATCCCCACCGCAATTCTGTACGAGGTCTTCAAAACCTTACCTTTGTCACTTAGACTGTCACCTTAGACTTTCGCACTTGTCACCTGGGCTTCAGTGGCCCACCCCTAATTCAGCCTGTGAACAGCTGCAGATTAACCTTCATGCTCACAGAATTTAGTGCTTACATTAAACTGACAGTTTACCCCACATTACAGAGTTTTTAATATTTAAACACTGGCTTTATTAGCTGTACAACTGCAACATATAAGTTTACTTATAAAGAAAGGTTTCTGTTTAAGCATCAATCCTCCTTTAAAATCATTAGGTCTTAAATTTATCTGCAGGATCTTCAATAGGGAAAAATAAATTATTTCTATTTAACCCACACAAAAAATGAAGACCTGAGACAACAGGGAACTGAAAAAATCATAAAAATATCCATAGGATCCCAAATTTAGTTTCAAAGGTCCCAGGACTGCACACCTAAATTTAGTTATTTTTAGCTCTTTTGTCTCCTTAAAATGTAACACCTTAAAATAGCAATGCAGAAAGCTGCAGGCTAAAACCATAACTTGTAAACCTGTTGGAACAAATTCAGGGCTCACATTAGGGGAAACTAAATTACTGTATTCATCTCCCAAAAATTGTTTCCCCACAAGTAATCAAGCTTATCTGTGACCCAGTTCCAGTTGCTCCTAAGTGGGGGTGGGTTTCCACAAACCCACACAGTGGGAACACTTGAAGGATTTATGAGCCTGTAAATGGATGTTAGCCATTTCAAGAAATCATAGGCCAAGCCAAACTCTTTGCTATCTGTATTTAACTCTGATTACAGGGGTTACACAAATAAGAACTCAAATGTAGCCAGGACTCAGAAAATTGCTTAGAGCCTTTCCTTCCATAAATCTTAAAGCACAGGGGGTACTCTCTATTGAGCCTCTGAATCTAATCTTTCAGTTAAATTTATTTTCCTGCCTATTTTCATAGCAGCATAAAAAGTTCTGAGGAGCCATAGACAATTTTTGTAGCTCAAGTGCTCAACTTTCCCCAATGGTAATTTTAGTGTCCCCGACTTGGGCTCCAAGGACACTCTACAAGCAGTTGGATGTAAGCTTAAGTCCAGCTTTAGCAGAAATATTATGTTTACTTGGTTATAAAGTCTGCTTGCAAAGATCTGTTACCAGAGAGCCTAGATTGCATTGATATATACAGTGAACAGCGTCTGCTCTGATTGAATCAGGCAGATAAGGCTAGAAGAAAGATCATGATTATGCTATTTTAACTTGTTCAAAATGGAATTGTTTTGAGGGTGGTGATTACTATCTGAACTATTCCACTTTTTTTTCCAATTTCAAAATGTTTTACATTGTGTGCTGTATCAACAGTTGCATGAGTTTAGAATTCCTCTCACTAAATTCATAGCCCCAGTAGCCATCTTTGCTGACTGAGGAGACACTAATAATGGTGCTGTGCCATCTCTCGGGTAGGCAGTCATTTAAAAATTGGTCTTCACTGGCTCTTCCTCAAAGGGACGACGTCTCTGCTCACATGAAGCATCTGGATCTGAACTGCAAGTGTTTCAGCTGCTCCAGGTGCAGAGACTCTATGCCTTCCACCTAGGTACTACCCTTCTTTTAAAATAAAATTTAGAATTGCCTTGGTATTTTCTGAAAAGCCCAGACAAGGATGACCATGGGTCTGTGCCATAGAAGATGTAACGATTTGGGGGTGCAACCACACTATATCTACCGCTGCCATCCTTTGAGGAGGGCCAGTGCGGTTTATGCTTACCTCTGTTTTGCACTTTCTTGGTAAAGATTCACATGAAAGCTAATGAGATGAGACAGGACTACTTCATACAGGAAATGCGGAAGATAAGCAGTGACTAACCTGGTTCTCTGTGTGGGCTTAATTAGGTCCCTGATTCTTTCATGGGCACAGAAATTATTAGTCTCAGCTTTGATTTCCCCACCTAATATAAATAAAGCTGAGTTCATTAAACCAATTGATCTGCTTCCAGCCACTCAAATTGTATTTTATGTACTTAACTTGGTAAATAAAACATCGTGAGGAAACTGAGAGAAAAATAATACCACCAAGGGAAGGACAGTGGGGCCTCGGTTAGAATTCAAGTCCTATTTTACATACTGATGAGTGAAACTGACAACCTTATGCCATTTTGCATTATAGTCCCTCAAAAATATCAGTTGTGACAGTTGTAATTGACATCCTTAAAATAAGACAAAAATGAGGTGAGGTAAATATTTTCTTTTTGCTATTCAAACTCCCAACAACAAATTAACTGACTGAAAATAACTGCTCTTAAGGATCCAAACCATTGATTTGTGTCTCTTTCTGATATGGAAAGATTTACTTTAAATTTACATTAAAATTTGAAAATATATAAAAAAGACAAAAGAAAAAGCAAATTCTCACTTACATGCTAGTATACTGGGGATAAACAAGCTTGAAAGAATTCAAACTTAAACATTACATATTTCAAATTAAGTGACATCCAAGGAAAATATTTTTTTATTTGAATTGTGATACAAGCAGCACAAGAACTAACCTGTACCCAGAGTCAGTACCTCTTAAATAGTATTTGAGAGACTTAGATGTCAAGGCAATGGCATTCAGTAGATTTAATGTCCTTTAAAATTTCTCCTATTGGTTCATCCTCTTGCCAGTGTCTCAATTTTGGTCCAGCCCCTCTGCCTTCCACCTGAAATGCCAGCACATTTCCCGGCCTTGCAGCCTTCCTGATGGACATGCACAGCGGCAATGGGTCTTTCACACACTCTTAGTTACTGCTCACAGTCTGCAAATGCTAGAATGGATTCCAGGCAACAGCATGACGGAGAGAACACAGACTCAGTCCAGAGTCAAAGTGCCGACTTTGTCATGTCCTACTTTATATAACTTGGCACAAGTCACTAAGGGTTCCCAAGCTCTAGTCCTTGCCTGAAAATTTAGGATAACGATACTTCATCTATTGTGAGAATCAAGTGGGATCATGTACATGAAATTAGTTTCTCAAATGGAAAGTCACACACAAAGGAAAGCTGTCTGGCAAGTTCTTTTTTCTGTCATCAGCTGATTAGGCAATGGAGGCCAGTGAGTATGTCAGTACTAAGAACGTCACATAGTTTATAGGGCTGAGAATGGAACTGGACACATGTTGGATTCCTAGTCTCACTCCTTGGGATCAAGGCCAGCTTACAAAAGCACACGGCCGTGGCAGCCTGACAAGAATGATTACTGGGACCTGCCTAGAAATCACGTAAACCAGCTAACATTACACAGACAGTAGCATCTTTTGCAACCTGTGATATAGAAATTACAGCCATCAAGCCATAGCTATAAGCTTTAAAAAAATTATAGTTAGAGACATTAGCATATTTTCTTTAAACTTCTCTTAAACATGACCTACTTTGATCACCAAGGACTAGAAAAGCTGATTTGATGAGAATTTTAAGTTCCAGCTAATTATACAAGGAGAAAGCATCAGAGACCTGGGGGTGGGAGAGGCACAGAGAATGAGAAATACCTAGACACATGAATGAGGAAATTCTCTGAGAGAGAAGAATTAGATTTCTCTCCATATATATTTAATAGTTACGTAAACTCGAAGAGTTAAAATGTGAAGAACAAAAAAGGTCAATTTTTTTAAAGACCATGTGCTTGTGTAATTGCATTTTGACCAACACCCATTTTATTTGGATGACATCTATCACTGAGAATCCTAGGAATTATATAATTAAAGAATAATAATAAAGCAATTTCCTAATCACCAAACTCCTACGAAAAAAGTGAGGGTCTAGTGGCATCATATATAATATTCCCCTAGAGAAAGAGAAATCACCTAGATACAGTAAAGGCATATGGATGTTCAAGCTACCTCACCTATTACCGTTAGCCAAGGGTACAGAAGAGCAATCTTAGAGTTGGTCTCCTTTTGCACTAACTTAGACTTACCAGATAGTTTAAGGCAAAAGAGATGATTAAAAGTATTCTAGCTAAGAATGGTCATCTACACCAGACCAAAGTAGATAGCAATCAGAAGAGTGGATGTCAAAAAGTTCACTGCCACTTCCCTTACATTTCCTAACCTCTAGGATTGCATTCATGTGGATTTTTACAAACTGCTTCCTTACTAGGATGTACCTATGTAATAGACACAGAGACTAGTTTCTTGCTCAGCATTTATTCCTTCTTCTGGTAACAGCACTTCAGAATTTCCTTTGAGATCCATGTGACTTGGCCATAGCTGACCTCACTCTTCCTTGCTCTAAGGATGAACCTATGACCTGCACGATCAGTGTTATCTTCTCCTCTATCCACAGGGATGGACACTGACTCTACGAAGCCAATGAGACTCCTATTTAGAACTTTTATTAGAACTCCTGAAAAGAGAAAATCTCTTTCATCTGGATTGGCAGGCTGAAAGAATGAGAGTGTCAAGTCACTAGGCATCACGCGGCCGCCCTGAGGGAAACATCTTGCAGTGCTGAAATAACTGAATGACTGATGGCTATGACATGCACTCAGACCCTAGGTGGTGAAAGCTGGGGTGTTGTGACATCTTGAACCCCTGGATTCAGCAACGCCTGAGGCCAGTCATTCACAGACAATTAATTTACATAATCTTTAAGGCTTATGCCCTGCCAGTTTGCAGTCCTTTGCATTAGCATGAATTCTGAATAATATAATTTTGCTTCATAAAACGTGGGCATTTTTTTTTGAATCAGTATAAGTGTGTTTTAGGACACTGCTACTGAAAGGAATTTCAATGTGACTATTTCCTATAAGTATTTTTAACAAACTTCTTTATTTGTGTGAATGCACAGTTGCATTTTCTCTTTTAATTGATTTAAAACAAATGTAAGATGCAAGACTTAGAGTGTCTGCTACTTTTTAGAAGGGCAAAAGTGGCCTTTCACGCCTAAGAACCTAAAGCAAACACTATTTGAGGTCAAGATATTGAGTAACATAAATCTCAACTTTTCTTTCAACACCTCTCTTGAAGAGGCCCTGCCAAAAACCCTGTCCTACTACACTGCTATGTAAATCTCCCATATCCAGTTTACTGATGGCATCTCCCATGGCATCTCTGTCCAGGTCCTGGGACAGCAGAAGGAACTGTGCGAGAGACTCGGCTGGCTACCACAGCTGCCTGGAACTTCGATTAACTCCAAGTATGTAAGGGCAGGGAGAGCTGGCAGAGTACGAAACTGCATTCCAGGAAGCCCACCTGGGACTTTCTGCAGGACATCCAGCTCTTAAAACAGCCAGTGTCAGAAAGGAAAGCAGGTGCTCAGAGGCTTTTAGAAAAGGGGTTTTCCTTTTGCTTTCGGGACCAGGTTCTTTATTAGGTCTGTATGATGCTTTCTTTTTTTAAGTAAAGATGGAAAATTCAGCAAGTATTTGGTGAAACCTGGGTAGGGCCAATTATGAATACTCTCAATAAAATAAATTATCTTTCAGCATATGATATATATTCTGTACTTTTGAACATGTAGTAATTATAGTTTTATTTCCATTAACAATTTAGTTAGGGGATGGCCCAGTGGCGCAGCAGTTAAGTTTGCACGTTCCGCTTCGGCGCCTGGGGTTCACTGGTTCGGGTTCCAGGTCCAGACCTACACTTCGCTTGTCAAGCCATGCTGTGGGAGGCATCTCACATATAAAAAGTAGAGGAAGATGGGCACGGATGTTAGCTCAGGGCCAGTCCTCCACAGCAAAAAGAGGAGGATTGGTGGCAGATGTTAGCTCAGGGCTAATCTTCCTCAAAAAATCCCAAAACCAAACCAAACAACAATTTAGTTATATTGACTGATAGGAAGAGATTCTTTTCTGAAGAATCAGCATCTCCATAGGCAAAGCCTAGGAATCAGAATTTTCAGGTGATGCATGTTACCAAGAACCACACACTGAGAAACATTATCCTGGGGGTAAATTCATATTCAAGGGGGTATATCCACTTGTACTTTATAAACCGAATTAACAAGTCACATCATTGGTGCCATGTCTACCGCTTAATGCTTTTATATAAAATCCTATTTTTCAAGAGCCACAGAGTTAAAAAGAGGATGCAATATCTCTCAGACCTGCAATCACCCCTGTATTCACGCCACGGAAGGCTAAAGTGTTCCTGACTCCTGCTGAAGTGGCAGCACAATACAAACAAACAGCTTCAGCTCTCCTTCAGGCCACAAAGCAGAAGACATTTCATAGACCACTATGGATCCACTGATACATTGTAACTTGAAAAGTTAACATGTTTTTTGGTGCTTATTTCCTACTCTAATTTTTAATACAGCATTACAGGAAAGTACCTAGTGTATTCTTTACACTGGAACGCATTCAGCCAATTGTGGTCTAAATGCAGTTCATACGGTTTGTTAGCAACAGCATATAAAAGGCGGCTCTTCATGAGGCATAGATATCCATTTGGAAAGTCACACTTATAATAAGCCATGTTGGAAATATGGATCAGTTCTTGAGAACTGTGAGGTACCAATGAATGCAAAGGGACTCATTCATAAATGAGTCTCCCACTGGAACTCCTCAAGTGATATCCTGAACATCCTAGGTTTTATAATCATATGACAGTCCTGATTAACGTCAAAGTCCTCTTCTCTGTTCTTCTCTCCATCCTCTCTTTTCATCCCTGTACCTTCTCTCTTTTTACAATTACCAGGATTAATGCCAGGGACTATCTTTATTCTTGTACCTCCAGTGTTTACTAGGGTGCCTGGCACATAAAAGGTGCTTAATAAATATGTACTGAATGAATGGACAAACAGATGAATGAATAAATGAACTAAATGGCTTTCTCTTATTTGGCCACATTATCTTTTATTCCATTTTAACTTTTCACTCAGTCTATCTACTCAAGCCGGAGTGGGTAAGAGTAATCTCTCATTCTCACCATTTGCCACAGGATACCGAAAATTCATCAACCTGGTTCTCAGCAGCCTTATAGGACTGATGTCTGCTTCCTCAACTGACGATCCTGGAGGATGGAGAATGGTTTTGATGGAATACTGGCTAGCACTTCCCCTCCCTCAAAGTCCTGAGGTTTTCTATTCTTTAATTAATAATCAGCTTAAGGAAAAAGAGGCCAAGAAAGAGACCTGGGTCACAAGTCTGGATTCATGTATGTGGGAATTTGTCTCTGTGTTTGTTTATGCATGTGTGTGTGTGAAGCTTGCACAGGCTGGGAGCTGAGGTGATGGATGGAGTGCGTAAGAGCAAGAACCCTCCAGGGTCTGGTAATTTCTGAAGAACTTTCCACCACACAGTGCCTGGAACTAAACAGATGATCAATAAATCTTTGCTGAATGAATAAAAGATACTTTTTGTTGTAAAAGCAAGGTATGGCCAAAATCAGCCAATGAAAGGCTGATTAAAAATTACAAACGTATATTTGATATATATATATATATTTCTCTCTCACACATCTATGGATATGCTTCACTACCAATGGAGTCTCAGGAAGGAAACAAGTGCTTCTTGTTTTCCATTATTCCTTCAACATCAGCACACTACTTGATACACAGTAGGTGCATAAAGTAAGAAGGAGAGTAAAAGCTACGCAAATGATACAGGAAAATATGTGGTAATGCCATAAGAGTGTTTAAATAAATAGAAGGCTATTCATAGGAGAGAGAGCCTGCCTGTGATGAAAATGAAGCAAGCCTTTTAGAATATCATAGAATTTAACTCCAATGTATATATAAGATTAGCAGACAGAGAGGTAGGAAAGGAAGATGGAAGGCGATTTCTTAAAACAAATGGTGTAAGCAAATGAGTAGAGAAAGGAAAGAATAAGTTGCTCAAAGGGGAATAATTACAAGTATTTCAACTAGACTGGAACAAATGGAATGTCTAACAGTTACAGACCAAGCTGAAAAGGTATCCAGGGACACTGAAAGTTCGGCTAAGGGAAATCAAATTTTATTTAGGAACAAGCAGGAAACCAGTCACCAAGAGGATGTCAACAGAGGAAGGTAAACCAATCTGGCTCAATGTAAATAAAAATTGAAGGGGACCAGTAAGCTTTGGAAGTTGTTTGTATTTCAATATTTCAGGTCATGGATTTAAGTGGTAGTTAGAGCAATGGAAAAAAACAAGGTCAAATGTGAGACATACTGTGAAGGAAAAATGAAAAAAGAAGGTGGGATTAGATGTGAAGAGTGGAAGGTGGGAAATGCAGTCAAGGTAAGTTCAGATACCTGGGAGAATTCTCAGAATTGAAGGAGACTATGGCTCATTTCCACAGTAAGGAAAGTGTCTTTAGTTTAAATGGATAAATCAGTTAATTGCTACTAATAACAATGTAATGCAAGGTGAAGCTAATAAAGTAGATTTGGTGTGGTACAAAACCATGTGTGTTAGCACCACTTTTCTGAAAAGCCTTTGTGAATGGAAAGCATAAGCCATACCATAAACAGGTAAATTGATAATGATAAAAGGGTAGTGGTGAGAAGAAGAATAGAGAAAGTTAAAATGCATCATTTTCTAGTTTTATAGATGAGGAATGTTGTATGACACAATACACCTATAAGCTACTACATATAAAGCGTCTAAAAAAGTAAATTTCTGGACATAGTGTTCTAAAGGAATGAGGAAAAATGTGGAGTCACATCTGCTTGGAGAGAGGCAGCAGTGTTTTTCGCCACACATGAAGGTGATAAGGACTAAACAAGGAAGCTGGAGGAAAGGGAAACGGACACGCAACTATGAAGAGAAGCAGAACCAAGAAATCGGAGAGCTAGAAATGACATGTTCTTAATTATAAAAATGTTCAAATTAAATTTCTCTTCATCAGAAAAAGAAATAATTGGTAACAATTTAGTGAAGACTCCAACATAAATGTAACAGAGTTAAATATCTGCCAAGTTTTCTCATCCACAAAGCTTTAAGGTGAGACATTTTGGGAACTCAGAACATTTTTATTATGAAAGTAGGAAAGCAAGTTTGCAATAAACACAATCAGAACCCAAAGCAGAAGGAATGGCCTCCAGATGCCCCTCCCCCATCTCATTCCCTAGAGAAAACTACTCTTAGTGCTTTGCTGCATAGCCTTACACATTTGTTCTATGCATATTAACATTTGAATTGGATTATTATTGAATTAAATTGAGTTACTGAATTAAAATTGAATTCAAAAACACATGTGGCCTTGTCTTTCTAAGAAATCATTCATTCACCAAATAGGAATAGTCGTGTACCATGCTGAGAATCCAAAGTCAAATACTGTCTGCATTTTATTCTCAAGGAACTTACAGTCTAGTAGGAAAGAGAAAGAAGTAAATCAATTATTACAATACAGAACTTCGGACTATGAGAATCATTACTTTGTCTAATGCATATTAAATATTTCAAACATTTCAGAAATTTTTCAGAAAACAAGATTAAAATGCTTCAGTTGAATTAAAGGTGATTTCAAGGAAGCAAACCTAGATTGACTTACAGAAGATTTAGAGAAGGTTTCTGGTGCAAGTAGTCAGACATTTTCAGATAAGTCAGGCAAAGTTTCTTTATATTATGGAGTGACTATCACTTTAAGTGTTCATTTTCTGATGGTTTTAATATCTGAAAATATCTTTGGCCTAAAATCTTTCATTTTATGTTTGGCCCATCAAAGATCTATTTGAACAAAGTGAACAATGGTTTTTCTATTTCCAAATATTTGAGGACTCGGAGAAAAGCTAAACTTCACTTACGATTTATAACTATGTCTGTCCGGAGAAAACAAGAGTCAATGAAAACTGCCAGAGAAGAAGACTGGTGTTTTCACACAGCCTTTGTGTTCAGTCACGCATTTCCCCTTCTTTTGGAAGATGGACAGATGGGCACTCATATTTAGGTGGTTCTTTTGATCCGCCCTAGGAACTGCGTATGAAACTACCGCTTCTCAGAAACGCTGAATGAGAACATTATTCATCACTTAGGAAGCCTGCGTGTCAGGATGCGTTTAGCTTTTATACAGTCCCATTCATTTTGTTCCCCTACTAACATCTACTTCCTAACACAGCCAATTTTTAGTAACTCACATTTAAAGATTATTTTGTGACCCATCACAGACAAATTTTTGTGAATGAGATGCTAAGGTGATGACAGCACTACTAGGTGACCCTGATCGAGTCTACTCTCCTTTGTTTCTGTAATGCCTTAATGGAACTCGGAAATTAAAGCAACTTGCAGTGTTTTACCAACACATGAAATATGTGATTATAATTCATTTAACTACCCTTAATCTGTTGAAACGTATTTAAATGTATTCCCTTAATTTTCTGATGCTTTTAGTCTCTCTTTCTCCTTGGCTTCAAATACTTGAAGGAATGTCACAGGGTGTTTTGAAATCCACCCAATTTAGCGCCATAGGCACTACAGCACAACCTCCTAAACACATACAACTTTAGTTCACTGTATGACTGATTTGCCTCTCTTTTGCCATTACAAAATGGAAAAAGAAAATTTAAATGGGATTCTTTTATTAAAATCATACTCAAAATTTACAGCTTTAACAAAAGAAAATTTTTAATTACTTTTTATTATTTGGCTCTAATTATCTGTCACAGACAGATATTTTTTATATGACAAATCAAACGTCAAAAGTATGAATATTTGGCATAAAAAATGAAATTCATTCTGAAATCTCCCAGGAATATCTTATTTCATGTCCAGGGAAATTAGCAGTAAGTCCTTCTTGGAACATGCCAGAACTGTAGAATTCACTTTGTCTTGTTTCAGTTCTCTCCAACAGGACCAGTAAGTTAATCTGAAGACCTGATTGCAATGCTGGGCTCGTAAAAACCTTATCAGAGGAAATACTGACCGTTCTAGACACAACATCTATTCTCTTCATCATTTCCTCGATGAAAGATCATTTGGCAGAAATTCTGAGAGTGAAAGGTCATAGTTGCTTCCTTCCACCTCATATCTATAAGAGGGAAAAAGTCACACTTGGAGGAAACTTAGGAAATGGTCAATAGTCTGCATCACTCCGTCTGTGCTTTGCCTCTCTGGACCACACACTTAATCAAAGAGATAGCAAGTCACACACAAATGCTGTAGATTATCTGAGGATAACATCATTATCAACTTGAGAGATGTATTAGTGTCCTACTTTACTACCAAGATAATCTTTTTCTAGAATCCTCTGAATGTGATTGTTATGATTTGTCAACATTTACTTTTTTTTTTTTAAGATTGGCACCTGAGCTAACAACTGTTGCCAATCTTTTTTTTTTTTTTTTTCCTGCGTTATCTCCCCAAATCCCCCCATACATAGTTGTATCTTAGTTGCAGGTCCTTCTAGTTGTGGCACGTGGAACACCACCTCAACGTGGCCTGACGAGGGGTGTCGGGTCCACGCCCAGGATTCGAACCAGTGAAACCCTGGGCCACCAGTGCAGCGGAGTGCGTGAACTTAATCACTCAGCCATGGGGCCGGCCCCTCGACATTTACTCTTAATGAGCCACAAACAGTGCTGTGCTGGGGCTGGCTGGTACAAGCTCATGAGAACCGATTGTTAAATTTTCAAGAATTTCGTGAACCAGTGGTGAAATACACCCATTATTAAAAATAAAATTATATAGACTTACAATTAAGCTAATTATATTAAAAGGAAAGATAATAAATACTCAAAACGCATCACTTCCTAATTCTTTTATTACATTTTACTATTGCCTATGAACCTACTGCAACTGTGTGGTGGAAATGCCATATAATGGTGTGCTATTATGCATCTCTTTCCACCTCTGTGTTCAGTAATGTTGCATTGGTACCTTGAAACTAGCCACAGTGCAGCATTTACAACATAGAAATTAACTAATGCTACAAATCAGTTGTCCTCTGTCCTGGCGAGCGAGTAAACATTTACCAGCACATCACTGGCATGGTAGGTTCCAGGATTACAGAGAAGAGTAAGACCTAGCCTTCATAGAAATTGTGACCTAATTGGGAGATAGGTAAGTACTTAACTATCAGACATCTTATAAATGAAATAATAGGGGTTAAACGTGTTAGACGAAAAGAAAGAGATGCAATAAATTTTGCCTGAGGTGTTCTGAGAGGGTCTATATAAAAGAAACAACCTTTGACTAGATCTTTAAGGTTGAGGAAAAACTCACTTGGCAGAGAAGAAGGGAAATGCCCTACCAGAAAAGAACAAAGGGTGAAGTATGAGATGCCTTGGCATGTTCTGGAAAAGGCTAATAATTGAATATGTTGAGAGTAGTGTTTCTTGGACATTTCCACTTAGAACCATTAATGGCAAAGAATGAGTGGGTAATTCTTGTGAAGCTGCAGCTTGAAAAGGCTCAGTGCTAAGAGGAATTTTCTTTAATTTTATCTATTTCACCTTAAAAATTGTCATAATTTTCCATGATCTTTATTCTGTATTTTCATGTGGGATAGGGTTCTTGTACATGCTCTGCTCTCAGGATATAAGTATCTCCCAATAATCTCCCAAGATGGAGAGACAAATAGACAAAGATGCAGTAGCAAAATGAAGAAGGGCCACAGGGATAGAAAAGGAAGTAGACAGGGAGATGAAGGGAGGAAGAATTTCTTGGAATGATTCTACACTGAAAGCGACACTATAGAGATATGTTTTCTACTATTCCCCAGACTACAAACGTATTCACAATCAGGTATCAGTAGAAGGTCGTCTTCCTTATAATGAACCAGAGGTGGACGTACCAGGAAGCTAATGAAGCTTAAAGCTTCAGCACCGTTCATTTGCCTAGTCCCTTTTCAAGGCCCTGGGAGCAGCCCTAGCAATATGTTCACATGGCTGTGAGTTGTTGTAAAATTTACTAAGCTAAGCTATTTTAATGGCAATCAGTTAAGACCACTGTCTTTTCAGTCACAACTTCCCTTCTGTTACCCTGCCTCTTACCTGGTGGTACTGGAATGACTGGTTATTTGGGATGTGGCTAAGGGGAAATTCAGATGGGGATAAATTTTGCTGGAGTGTGTAGGAAATATTCATGTGGCTTAGAGTCACTTCCATTTATCACGAAGCTATTGTTAGTCATTACCCCACTCTGCCACTTCCCTTAGCGTCAATGACAAGGACATGCAGGATCAGAGGTTATACAGAAGCATGAAAATGTCAACTTCAAGTCCAGACACAGAAGACCATGGGGGAGAAACAAGGTTTAGAATGTACATGGCCAGAAGCTTCTCTGCGGAAAATGCTTCCAGTATTATTAGACCCACCCCTATTTCTCTTCTGTCAGAAATATGTCCAAAGTATAAAATTATAAATGCCTTAGATACTTATTTTTTCACTAAGACTTTATTTTTTTTAGAGTATTTTAGGTTCACAGCAAAATTGAGGGGAAAATTTCCCTTATACCTTCTGCCCCACACATGCACAGCCTCCCCCACTGTCAACATCCCCTATCAGAGTGGTACATTTGTTATAATTGATGAACCTACATTGACACACCATAATCACCCAAAGTCCATAGTTTACATTAGGCTTCACTCTTGGTGTTGTACATTCTACAGGTTTGGACAAATGTATAATGACATGTATCCATCATTACAGTATCATAAAGAATATTTTCATTGCCCTAAAAATCGTTTCTGCTCTGCCTATTCATCCCACTTCCCTCCCCGAACCCCTAGCAACCATCGATCTTTTTACCACCTCCATAGTTTGTCCAGAATCTGGATCTGCCCTTGTAAGGCCCTGTGTGTGTATTTGCATTCAAACATCACAAGGCATAATATTATGGGTCTAATACAAAAATAACATTTTAACTTATTTACCAGCTAAACTTTTTTTTTTTTACCCTAGATATTTAAATATAATTAAACTCTGTAAGTCCCCTAGTTTGAAAAGTATACACCTAGGGCTTAGCACGCATGAGTGGCTAGGAAGGGCTGGAAAAATACAGGATGGGGCCAATGCATTAAGGACATTGCCTGCTAGGTACAGGAGTTTGGATGTTTTTCCAGAGAGTAGCTGAAGGGTTTTAAGCAGATCCTATTTTAAAATGAACTTTGGTGATGGTACAGGAAAAGGATTAAAATGGGAGTAAATAATATGATAACTGACTTTAGGGCTATTGCAATAGACTTGGTTCAAGATCATGAGGACTTGAATTAGGTCTATGAAACAGAAAAGGACAGGAGGAAACAGGTTTTAAGTGTTATCAAAAGATCAATAGCCCTGTGGCTAACAGGATGTGGGAAGTAGGTAAGAGGGAGCTGCCAAAGATGACTCCAAATTTTCTAGTTTGAGCACCTAGAGGAATGGTACTGCTCATAATAAAGTTGGAGAATGCAGAAAAATCAAGTTTTCCACAACATAAACAGTAATGGCATACAAATTGAAATTGTTGCCTTAAAAAAGTTGTGATATGTTTTTAAGATATATTTTTAAAATACTGTCAAATTTCTTTTACATATGATTATCTTGGGTTGTGTTTCTCCCTTAGGAGAAGTCAGCTTTTGGATTATCAGTTATATCCTGGGTGATATTTTAGCAACAACCAGAATCTTCAAGCAAACTGGTCAACCATATTTATTTATTATTTTTTGAGCATTTATTTTAAAACCAGCATAGAAAAACTGTAAAGTTTAAAATGAATTCTGAGAAAATATGCAAAGTATGCACCTTTAGTGTAGGATTGAATGTAGTAAGTTATCTTTAAAAGCAATTTTTAAAAATATACATCAATATTTCAGGTTTAGAAAAGAGAATCAAATTATAAAACATCGAGGGGAGAAGAACTTTAGAGGTCATTTAATTAACTTCCAATCAACGCTTGACTCTCCCAGTTGACTCTCCTGGTCTCCCTTTTTGTTATGCCGGTCCTGCACACAGTTGAAGAAAGCCACGCTGTGTCCCCTAAGACTTCTCTTTTACAGACAAGGCCCTGCTTCTATCCATGAGCCTCTACATGATGTTGTTTGACATCCTCCTAACCATCACGGCCATTCTCCTTCTGACACACCATTGTTTTCCAGCATTTCTCTTTACCTTCAGAATTCAAAATGTACTATTAAATCAATACACTTTGGATACATTTATTTAACCAACAAGCAGCAAACAACTCAACCATATCCAGTCCATATTTCACCATCTTGTCCTTAAGAAAATCATGGGAAAATATGTCATGAATTACAATATTTATAGCATTCTCCTGATTATACTGGTGGCCCTTATAAAGGAAATTGGTCGAATAGAATATGTTATCTTTCAGTTTATCACCACTTTCCTTTTTTTAAGTGCTCCTAAGGAATCAATGTAATAAGACATTTTAGGAATTTTTTTCAGGATCCGGCAGATTGAGAACTCCATTTATACAACTGGGGACAATATTTGCTTATTTTCCATTTGTTACTGTCCTGCACTCCACATTCCTCAGTGTCAGTCCATCAAATTCTCTCATATTTGAATATTATCATTCAGGCAGGAAGAGAAATGTGAAGTTATTAGAACACCGAGGTGCTCTCATAACCAGCTCACTTCTTTGAGATTTCAAGTCTTTTATGGGTAGACTTTTTTCCACCCATGTAAAAATTCTTTCTATTTGAGAGAGAAAACTACAGAAAAATAGGACTCAGCTTTTCCTTTTCTAATATTACTGCAGTAGAAATTTTCTCCAGTTGAGTGTATTTTTAGTCTGAACATATACTTGAAACGGCCTCTTCTTTCCTCCAATTGTTATTTTATCATTTTTAGCAAATCTCCCTTCATTTAAGGTTCCAGCTTCCCTTTTTCCTACATTAGCCGATCTTTTTCTGTTAATATGTTCCTACTTTCTTTCATTATGTCTGTCCTCGTTACATCTGAGCCAGCCAGAAGGAATACATACACTCAAGAATTTTAATGTCTGTCTTCCCTTTTTCTCTCCTTAAAATTATTTTCAACCATTCCATTTGAATTTTTTTTCCTCTGATAGTGTCTTTCCTTTCAGAGTCTCTGGTCATGAAATATTATCCAATTTTTGTCTCAGTGTTTCAAAATCGATCTTTTTATATTTTAGTGTGCACACATATCTAATTATGTTCAGGATTTCCCTTCCTGTTTATCAAGGGCTCCATTTGAACCAGGGTTGCTTTCTGCTGTATCTTGTCATTTCTGTTTCTAGACTTGAACAGAATTATGTTAAACAGTTTGCCTCATGGCTTCCTCAACCTTCCGAGAAATTGTCAGATATTCAAATGAAATATCGTCAGTTACTCTTTTTTAAGCAGAATAGGATTTCCAGTGTATGTACATGAAAGCAGCCATGGATCTGTGGATGGCAGACACACTGGGTTTAATTCTGGCTGTGCTGTAATTGTTCTGACTTTGTGTACCTTAATTTCTCATGGAGAAACAAGTTACCTAAGGGTTCACATGGTGTTCCTTCAGCTAAAAGGGTCAGGATCTCTAGCAACTAGAAAGCTGGACAACTCATAGGATTTCTTTGCAAGGTAGCAACAGGTCTTCTTCTACCAGCGGCCCATCCCTCCAGTCGGTGCTAATTACCTTTATCCATTGTTTCCAAGGCTGCAGTTCACAAAATCCATAGGAGCAGTAGGAGGAAAGGGGACTGTGTTCGGGCATGATACTCTGAGAGGTCTGCTTCCAAGGAAAAACACATTACACAGGTACAGACACAGGAAAAATTCTGGTAGCAGTGTCTATCAGGGTCTGACATTTTTCATGTATTCTATTGGTTTAAAGTGTCAGACAAATAGGCTATGTGGGTAGACAAAAAAGCCACCACTTCCATCCTATAGACCTAAAGTAAATGTATGCTACTAACCACTGTTAATAGGACTATGACTGTGCACACAGATCTTAAATCAAGTTTTATGATTGAAAAAGGGATTCTAACTAAGAACAAAGTGAGCAGAGCCAAAAATTGTAATTTGTGCAACACAAGACTCCATGGAGATCTCATTCTAGAATGAGTAAATAAATTAAAAAAAAAAAATCAACATGGGATGCATGAGAAGAAAAAGTGAAACCCCTAAAATCCAGAGGATGATGATTTTGAAAATTATTACAGTGGCCAGGGAAAAAAACCCAAAAAATGCTTAGAACTCTAAATAGGAGTCAAGAAGCAAAGCCTAAGGATAAGAAGTAAAATAAGGTCCAGACAAAAGTTCTCTGAGGGAGCTAACAGAGGAGTAAAGGGAATGGGGAAAAAATCCACTAACAACTGAAATCTGCACTGGAAACAGTAATGAGCAGATCGGCACGCAGAAAGCACAACAGGGCAGACAAACTTGAGACGCTGAGACGGGATACACGGGATTAAGTCAAAGAGTTGAAAAATGATAAGAAAGTGCAATTATTATGACTACAGAAGACAGGGTAGAGTGAGAAGTACTCATGATACTTTGGTATCTCTGATTCTAGAACAATGGGAAAATAGCAAATAAAATGTATAAGACCGGAAAACTCAATTCAGCAGAACATATCATATCTGTGAGCCCACCAAATACCAGACAAATTTAAAGAAAAAAAACTACAACTACATACATTCAGTCCAGACTTTTACATTATAGAAATAAAAATTTAAAGTTCTACAAGCATCCAAGAAGATGAAAAATAAATTTACCCAAATGGAAAAATAGTATCAGGCTAATCTCTGTAATAGAAAATGTCATCAATAATAATATAATATTTTCCGAGCTCTGACGTAAAAAATAATATCAAGCACAAATAATAAATTATTTAATAGCATAGGAAATAAAATAAATACAGCTTGCAAATGAATTAGCAAAAAGTAGGAAATTTTTGAGAGAAAAAAACACAAAGAGGAAAGAAATTAGGGAAAATAAAATGCATACGTGGGAGATATAAAGCAGATCCAGTAAGTGAACTGGTATTCAGGAAATAAAAAACCTCCCCAAATAGAAAGGAATAAAAAGGCATTTAAGCGTGTAACTGCAGAAAAATTTTCTGAAATTAAGGAAAAAATAAATCTTCATACTAAAAGAACAAAACACTTTTCTAAGCATACAAATAATATACAGAAAAAAATATAGGAAAAAATGGATAGATTTTACCACAATTTAAAACGTAAATCACAAATTGTGACAAATATTTCATCAAATACTACAAGGGGTGATTTCTTTAATAGGAAAAAAGCTCTCACAAATCAGTAACAAAAATGGAAAATGAACAAAGAACATGAACAATTTATAAGAAAATTTGAATGACCAATAAACATATAAAAGTGAATTCAAATTCCCTGTTCTCATTAAAGAAACAGCAACAAAAACAATAATATATCACTGCATGTGAAGGTTAATTTTATGTGTCAATTTGACTGGGCCATGGGGTGCCCAGATATTTGGTCAAACATTATTCTGGGTGTTTCTGTGAGGGTGTTTTTTGGATGAGATTAACATTAAAATTGGTAGGCTGAGTAAAGCAGATGTGGGTGGGTCTCATCCAATCAGTTGAAGCCTAGATAGAACAAAAAAGCTGACCCTCCCTGGAATAAGAGAGAATTTCTCCGGCTGATGGTCTTTAAATGGGATATTGGCTTTTTTGCTGCCTTCTGACTGGAACCGAAACATCGGCTCTTCACAGGTCTCAAGCCTGCTGGCCTTTGGACTGGAACTACACCATTAGCTCTCTTGGTCCTCCGGCCTTCAGACTCAGACTACAATGACATTATCAGTTCTCCTGGGGCTCCAGTGGCTGACTTTCCCTGCACATCTTGGGAATTGCAGGTCTCCATAATCTTATGAGCCAATTCCTTCTAATAAATTTATATGATTGATCCATCTATCTATCTATCTACCTATGTATCTATAGCCCATAGGTTGTGTTTCTCTGGAGAACTCTGACTAATACACTGCATTTACCTACCAAAATCACAAAGCTAATAAAACCTACAATTAAGACTGGCATTGGTGTTGGGAGACTCTCAAGAAATATTGTTAAGATTGTAAATTTTCTACGTTTCTGGAGGAGTTCGATAATTTCAATATTTATAAAATGTCATATCTTTAATCCAGTAATTTCATTTCAAGGAATCTGTGATGTGGAAGTGTGACATAGCACATTAACTGTAGACTTTTTAAATATTAAAAACATAAAGAGGGGCTAACCTAAATGTCCACTGCTGGGGAACTGTAAAAACATTATGATAAAGTCTATCGTGAGGCAGACATTGTGACCCCATTAAAAAAATGCTGAGGTATACTTAATGGCATGGGAAACTCTAATGGTATAACATTAAATGAAATAAGGAGAAGATAAAAACAATGTGATCCCAATTTTGTATTATAAAAACAAAAGTATATGAATCTAGGTATAAACAGAAACACGTCAACGATTAGAAGTACTTATGTTTGAATGATGGGGCTATATCTCATCTTTATTTTTAAAATTGCATTTTCTATGCTTTCCATAATTTCTAAAACAACATTGATTAATTTTATAATATGTAAGCAAAGAACATTATTTTAAGAAAAAGAAATCACAGACAGATCCCCTGCTCCTGAGAAGCTACAAAGTAGAAAATTCAACCACAGAATCCACTGTCAGAAAACCCCTTTGAGCCAGGAAGGGTTTTCTCAAGTTGTACCAAGGATCCTGTTTGACAAACTGTTTACATGCGTGGGCCTTTCCTTTTTCATTAGAGACGTCTTCAACGGAACTTCCTCTAGAAATAACTGATCTGCTTCCTGAACTAATACACACTTGACAGTTTGTGGCTGTAAGAGCTTTTTCAGTTTTCCAAAGGAGAGTTTTTGAGATATTGCAAAATATCTTGTAATATGGAGTATCTGAAAATGAACTTTTTGACCAACTTCTTGTCATTTATCCCTAAATTTTTAAAGAAAATAAGTGAGATAAAATGCAATTTCCCAAGCATCCATATCACTACCACTCCACCCCTGCAGGTTTACAATGACCTCTTTCCCAGTGCTTTAGTCGGCTTGATATTTCAGATGCCTAACACCTTAGCACTTCGCATGAAAAAGCAATCATTAGTCTTCTGATTCTGCCTCTGGTTAATAACTCAGGGTGGACACAGACTGAACACAGACTGAGTGTTCTTGCGGCAACACACGTTTTCATCGTTTTGACCCTGAGTAAATCACTTTAAATGTTCTCAACATGTGAACTGTACTATCAATGTACTTGGAAAATTTAATTAGCACACAAAGTACTTAAAGTAATTCTCTGAAAGAATCTGATATCACACAGAAGCTCATCTCATACATTAAAATGTAAATTTTCCTTAAAAATGAATAGTAGAAACATGTGTTAATAAGAAATAAAAATTCAAGGGAGACAAAAGCTAATAGGCTTAATATAGCCCACCTCACCTTCAAAAAGAGGAAAAAAGGAAAAAAAACACTCTTCAAATTACTGGAAAACATGAACAAACAGAAAAATTAATGCAGGGAGATGAACAGGCAATTCACAAAAGATATAAAAATGCTAAATAAACGTATGCAAAGATATTCAAACTCATAGGGTTGCATAAAGATAAATGAGAACATGTACTTAATATAACGCCCAGTAAATAATAAATGAAGCTATTAAATCATAACTAACCACTAAAGAGATGAAAATTTAACCAACTGTCCGAGTGTGTGTATGTACGTATCTGTCTATCTCTCTATGTCTCACTTTGGCAAACAGTAAAAAAAGAAGCTTACGATGCCCAGAACTGGCAAGAATGTGGGGCAACAGACTCTGTAATAATTTGTGATTTCAGTGTAAATAAGTGTGTCCTTTGCAAAACACTTTGGTAATATCTTTTAAAGTAAAAAATTATACATGTATTCTTTGAATGAGCCATTCTACTGCTGAAAATTCATCTTATATTAACCAAATATCAACACAAGTGTACAAAGAGACGTCTGTACAGGGATATTCATTAAAATAATGTTATAAAGAAAAATTGGAAATAGTCCAGAAATCTACTAATAGAGAGTTGGTTAAATAAATATAATAGAATATTATAGTACAAAATGTGATTGATATATACTGATAATAGAAAACTGTCCAATAAATAAAAAGTATAATGCAAAATAGTACATATGATGTCTTGTTTTTGTAGTGTATGTGTATATGAGTGAGTACATATACAGAATACACACAGAAAAAAGATAGAAAAATATATATCAAATATCTTGGGATGAGGTTACATATTATTTTAATATTGTTATTATAATAAGTATTAAGACTTGCAAAAAGCCAAGTATTCATTACTGATACTAATGAAGTCATCATAAATAAAAATATTTATATGGCGCTACTCTCTGAGAATAATTTTAGAATAAACCTAGTTGTTTCTGCATATGGAGGGATACAGGTCTTCATCTTTCAACATAAATGAGACTAAAGCTCTACTATTTTTCACAACTCATAGATTTACCAAAAATTACTCCCTGGAACCAAAAGAATACTTAATCTTTCACTTCAGATTTATTCCCATTTAGATAAACTATAAAAATACCTGCTGTGGACTGAATGTTTGTCCATCCCCAAATTCCTGTGTTGAATCCCTGACACCCAATGTGATGTATTTGGAGGTGAGGGCTTCAGAGGTCATTACCGTTACATTAGGTCACGAGGGTGGGGCCTTGTAATGGGATTAGTGCCCTTATAAAGATAGGCAGATTTCTCTCTGTGCAGGCACCCGGGAAGGCCAAGTGAGGACACAACCAGCTGGAGGGCCCTCACCAAGAACCTGACAGTGCTGGCACTCTGATCTGGACCTCAGCCTCCAGAACTGTGAGAAATAAACATTTATTGTTTAAGTCACCCAATCCATGGTATTCTATCAGCCCAACTAAATGAGATGGGATCATAGAAGACTGCAGGCTTTAGAGGCATTTTCTCCCCCGTTTATGACAAACAACTAAACCAAACCAAAAGAAACTCATACCTTAGGTTGATAAAAGCTTCTGAGTTTCAGAAATATTCATGTGTATTATTTGTAATTCTAATGTCAAAGACGCAAAAGAAAAGGATAGAAATAATTTAAATAATAGTTCCAGGATAACCGGAAGTAGTAAAATGGTAAGCTGCCCTTCAGGAACTTCAGGTCAATAATGTCTAGCCAGGCTTGTCTGATAGTTAAATGTAATTACTACTTCATATGAGACACACATTCACAGACCAGACATGAGGCTCTCATGCACTGGCCCCTCCCCTGTGCCAGTCCACATGCATTTTCTCTACATGCATCCTCTCACTCAATGCATATCACAATCCTGTGACACAGGTTTTATTATCCCTGTTCCACAGATGGGGAACTTCAAGCTGTCAGAGGGAAGTTTGCTCAGGGTCACAGAGCCAGAACACGGCAGAGTCAGTATTTGACTCCTTGTCTATCTACCTTTAAAGCCCTTGCTCTCTCCTTTGCACTCCAATCAAGGACAATTTACAGCCACATCTCCAGACATATTTAGTACAGTGAGTTTGCTAAAGTACAATTTTTGTAGGTTCCTACATTTCAGTACCTTGGTGTTCTAGATATTAAGCACATTTACTTCAGAGTTGGATGCTTGTGTACTAGAAAGAAAAATCAGAGTTTCATATGGCCATGGGTGCATATTTACAAATATCAACTGGCTAGAATGACTAAATAAATACTGTTTTACCAAATGACACTATTATTAGTGACATTATTGCCTTACAAAGAATGATATTTGAGGCAGAGTTTGAATGAGTGTTAAATAATGTATAATTTTTGCTCAAATATAAGACATGATGGAATTGGTTTATCTGATATCTTATATAGTGTTCAATGAATGCTTTATGGAGAGAAGGATCTATGAATTTCTCCAGTAATTATGACAGTTAAAACAACCCTGGTGGTTCTTTAACTTCAAATATTAAATTGATCACAGGAAATTCTCATCTTTGTCTTCTAATGGCAACTCCTCTTACTTGAATGTTTTGCTCGAGTGTTTTAAGTGGATAGCACATACCATGGAGAAACAGCCACAGAATACAAAAACCCTTGTAATTATTTTTCAAATTAAACTGAATACTGACAAATGTATGCTAGACACATTTTAAGGCTTTTTTTATGCCTTTCCTTAATTATCCACAGCTACAAGCAGCTAACAAGGAACTTCATCCTGCCGTTTTGACATCAGCCAAACCAGGTCACTATGCGGAGATCACTTGTGGAGAACAGAATTTCATGTTTGTGGGTCTGTTATAAAGAACTGATGGCGACGTGCAGTCCTCCACGCAAATGAATTTGAAAATCTACATGAAAAGGATAAATTCCTAGGTAAATGCAGACTACCAAAATTGTTCCCATTTGATATAGAAAGCTTAAACAGATCAATTTCTACAGAACAACCAGAAAAAGTTACTAAGAGACTACTCCATAAAAAAAGCAGCAGGCCCAGATGGTTTCACAGGGGAATTGTACCAAACCCACAGGGACTAGATTGTCTCATCCTCTATAAAAAGGAAGAAAAGCTTCCTAAGGCCTCTTATTAAGTCAGTAAAACACTGCTACCTAAACCAAACACAGGAAATACCAGGAAAATTATAGACCAACATCACTCACGAAAAGTGATACAACAATACTAAAAGAAATATAAATGAAGAGAATCCAATTTCTCATTAAGGAAATAACACAATTACCAAGACGGATTTCTTCCAGGAATGCTAGGGCTGTTCTATCCAATAATATTGTACCCCATACTAACGTATGAAATCATACAAGAGAAATCAATTAATGGCATAATAGGTTAAAAAAAAGAAAAAGTAATGCCAACTCTGTTTGAAGTTGATATAACAGCATCACTGGAAATTCCCAGAAAATCAGTGATAAATTAAGTCAAACAATAAAATAATTCAGTAAAGTAGAAGATTATAACTTGCATACAAAAATCAATAGCTTACATTTTATACACAATAAACAGAGGACATAATGGTCAGAAGGAAACCCACTTAGAATAACAACAAAGACTTTATATATAGAATTAAATTTAATAAGAAATGTTCAAAATCTATGCAAAGAAACTTGTAAAAGAAAATGTTCAAAATCTATGCAAAGAAACTTGAAAGACACAAAACTAGTGGTTAGTTCGCAGGCTCTGCTTTGGCAGCCCAGGGTTCACAGGTTCAGATGCCAAGCATGGACCTACACACTGCTCATCAAGCCATGCTGTGGCAGCATCCCACACACAAAATAGAGGAAGACTGGTACAGATGTTAGCTCAGTGACCACCTTCCTCAAGCAAAAAGAGGAAGACTGACAACAGGTGTTCACTCAGGGCCAATCTTCCTCACCAAAAAAAAAAAAAAAAAAAAGAGGTAAACATACAAAAATAACCAGAAAAATAGTGAAAAAGAAAAAAATACTATGAGGGTGGAGGAGAACTAGCTTTAGAGAGACATTAAAACATACTAAAAAGCCTCGAGAATTAACACATGTGAGACTGATACATGAACAGACAAAAGACATGTGGAATAAAACAGTCTAGAATATAGACCCAAGAACATATGGAAATTTAACATATGGTAAAGATGGCATCTCAAAGTGCTGGGGTAAATAATGATTTTCCTGGACTTACGATGGGGTTACGTCCAGATAAACCCACAGTAAGTTGAAAATATTGTAAGCCAAAAATGCATTTAATACACCTAACCTACCAAACATCATATCTTAGCCTAGCCTGCCTTGAACATGCTCAGAACACTTACATAGCCTACAGTTGGATAAAATCATCTAACATAAACCCTATTTTATAATACAGTGTTGAATATCACATGTAATTTATTGAACACTGTACTGAAAGTGAAAAACAGAATGCTTGTAAGCATATCAGTTGTTTACCCTCAGGACTGCATGGCTGACCGGGAGCTCCAGCTCACTGCTGCTGCCCAGCATCACAAGAGAGTATCATACGGCAGATCACTAGCCTGGGTAAAGATAAAAATTCCAAATTCAAAGTATAGTTTCCACTAAATACATGTTGCTTTCACACCATTGTAAAGGCAAAATCGTAAGTTGAACCATGTAAGTTGGGAAGCACCTGTATGGGCTTTTAAATAAATGGTAATGAGTCAACCAGGTAGAAATTTTAAAAAGATAAAACATCCACATATTGTACAAAAAACAAGAATAAAATCCAAATGCATTACAGATTTAAATGTGAAAAAAAATAAATTACACTGCAGAATTACTAGATGAAAGCATGGGAGAATTTCTCTTTAATTTTAGTTTCAGGAAAGGCTCTCTAACTATGACTAAAAATCCAGAGGCAATAAAAGAGAAAATTGATAAGTCTGATTCATTAAAAAAAAAATTGTATGGCAGAAAACAGCATAAATAAAATGTGATAAAAATATCTACTCCTTATTCCACAGATACAGGGTAGTATCTGTAATATACATAAACAGCTCTTAAAAACTGAGGGATGGGTAATAGATGAAAATGGCAGAATTAGGACTTCTGAAAATTCTCTGCTCCCTAAAAACAAAGAGAAAGCTAGCAAACATTTTCACAATCACTTTCTCAGCACTCTAGAAATTAACCAAAGATTTGCAGCAATGTAGGAAGCATAAATTTTAAAACATAAACAAACAAACGAAAAGCCCTCAAAAGCTGAATCACAGCAAGAATAGAAAGCTTTACGGCAGTTTAACTTGCTCTAGTTTCATACCCTGCTCTCTAGTTTCATGTAGCCTTGAAAAATAACAGTGCACATTCCCAGCACAGTCTGGCAGTCACTAGGGAAGGGGGTTGGGTGAGAAGCAGAATGTAGCTGCAGCTCTTTAAAAGCTTCATTTCCAAAGAAAGTCCCAACTTGCAAGGTTTTCTGTATTTGACATATCTCAGAGCCTAGCCACAGCAAAATGTCTGTTCCTTGGGTAAAGGGTGAGGAATAGGGGGTAGAGAGAGGGGATTGTTTATTAAAAACAATTTAAGGCAAGTGATTTAACTTCATGGCTGCCTGAGCCAGTGGTTAACAAAAATTGAGGCAAACAGACAAACCAAAAAACTTATAAGAAAAGCTGGGGCATGAGATGTCCATAGAGGCTTTAAAAAGCTCCAATACATTCCTGAGAATTTAGAAAGCCACACGCATGCCATTGCTAATGCTCAGGAAAAAACTGAGAAGGCCCTCTGCTCTCTCACCACTCGTTGGCCTTGAGGGTCTATATAAGCAGGAAGTGAAGACTACAGCAGAGTTGTCAAATGCCTAGTGGAGTACTGAAGTCATGTTTCATCATGCACACAGCCCTTTGGCAAAGACTCGGAGAGGTCTTGGTTCCAGGCATTTGAGGAAATATCTGTCAATCATTAGCTGACCACTAAGTTAACAGAACAAAGACTTCAGTGGCCACATATGACAAAGAATAGACATCCGCAAAATTAGTTTCTGAAAGTCAATAAACAAACAAACAACTACTACTATAATAAGCAGAAACAACAACAAACTTTGAAGAGGAGGGAGAATATGATTTTCAGATTTTCCACACTGTATTATTTAGAATGTCCCGTTTTCAACAAAAATTGCAAGACATGCAAAGAAACAAGAAAGTATGGTGCATATACAAAAAAACAAAAAAAGTAATCACTAGAAACTATCCCTGAGGAAAACCAGATGTTAGACTTACTGACAAAGACTTTAAATTAGCTATTTAAAGTATGTTCAAAATAATAAAGGAAGCCACATCTAAAGAACTAAATGAATGTGTAAGAATGATGTCTCATCAATTAGAGAATACCAATAAAGAGATAGAAATTATAAAAAAAAAGAACCAAACAGAGATTCTAGAGTTGAAAAGTACAATAACTAAAATGAAAATTTCACTAGAGGGGCTCAATAGTAGTTTTGAGCAGGTAGAAGAATGAATCAGTAAATAGGAAGATACGTCAGCTGAGATTACCAAGTCTGAGGAACAGAAAGAAAAAGAATGAAAAAAAAGGGGCTGGCCTGGTTGCATAGTGGTTGGGTTTGCATGCTTCACTTCAGTGGTCCGGGGTTCGTGGATTTGGGTCCCGTGTGCGCACCTACACACTGCTCATCAAGCCATGCTGTGGCGGCATTCCACATACAAAATAGAGGAAAATTGACACAGATGTTAGCTCAGGGCCGATCTACCTTACCAAAAAAAAAAAAAAAAAAAGAGAATGAAAAAAATGAACAGAGCCCAGAGCTGTGGAACACCATCAAGTATATCAACATATGCATGCTACAGGTCCCAGGAGAGGAGAGAAATGGACAAAAATAATATTTGAAGAAATAATGGCCCCAAACATCCCAAATTTGATGAAAAACATTAATCTACACATCCAAGAAGCTCAATAAACTCTAATTAGGATAAACCAGAGAGAATCATACTTAGACATATCATAAGTAAACTGCTGAAAGGCAGAGACAAAGAAGGAATTTTGAAAGTAGCAAGTTAAATGGTGTGACCCAACAATTCCACTCCTAGGTATACACCCAAGAGAACTGAAAACACGTTCACACAAAAAACAATCCCACTCCTAGGTATACACCCAAGAGAACTGAAAACACGTTCACACAAAAAACAATCCCACTCCTAGGTATACATCCAAGAGAACTGAAAACACGTTCACACAAAAAACAATCCCACTCCTAGGTATACACCCAAGAGAACTGAAAACACGTTCACACAAAAAATAATTCCACTCCTAGGTATACATCCAAGAGAACTGAAAACACGTTCACACAAAAAACTCGTACCTTAATACTCTGTGCCATTCTTGCAAAAAATGCATAACCTCCATTTAATCATGAGAAAAAAATAAATAAATCCAAGTTTGGAGACATTCTATAAAAGAGTTGACCAGTACTCATCAAAAGTAAAAACCTAGGAAAAATGGAGGAATTGCCAAATTGGAGGAGACCAAAGAAGCATAACCACTTAATACAATGTGGAATCCTGCATTGGATTTTGGAACAGAAAAAGGACATTGGGGCAAAAAGTGGTAAAATCTTACAGGTCTGTCATTTAGCTAATAGTATTTTATCAGAGTTAATTTCATGGTTTTAATCATTGTAGTATGGTTATGTAAGCATGTATTTATGTACCCCAGGTGAAAGGTATATGTGAACTTTGACAATTTTTGCAACCTTCCTGTGTTTAAAATTCTGTCACAAATAAAATGTAAGAAAAAAGAAGAAGATCGACATAAACAAATAAAACAAGTTTAGAGGAGAGCTACTAAGATAGTGAAAAGATTCAAAAGCACGCTATATGAGGACATATTTGAACAAATCAGAAATGTTTAGCCTGGAAAAGAAAAAGAAGAACTGTGACAAACTGAAGGATTATCAACTTGAAAATATTAGGTTATTTTTTTATTTCTTGTTTGTTTTTTGATATGAACCCAACAGTTAGATACCAAGCCAGAATCTAAAGGATTCCAACTCTATGTGAAAAAGTCCTGGGAGGAAATATATTCTTTCTCACAGAGGATTCAAATATCAAGTGAATCAACATTTATCAGCAATGCTGTCAGGATGACTCGAGGATTGTACAGGGACTGGAGTCAATGCTTTACGAAATTCTCTTTTTGTCTAGGTTCCATCTTGCATGTGAAGAGGAGGATCCAGGGACGAAGAGAAGCCATGAGGGATGTAACTCAAACCATTAGTTGGAATTTTTCTCAGAGAGAGAAAGCGATAGGCAGGAAAGCTGAGGTAGTTGCTAGGAGAGAGAAAGCTAACACAAGATAAGAGAAAGAAGTGAGATTAGTAGAGTGAGCTGTACAATCAGGAGCTATAAAAGGTCAGATAAACTGAGTACGTTTAGAATAAGAAGTCCAAGAGGCTAGCAAGTCTTTGAACAGGGGTTTGAATCACGATATGCATTAGAGGACATGCCCGGAACTTTATCAAGGCAAGTTAGATATTTCCCAACCTTTCAATTTCTAAAAGCTTGTAGGGAAGCATACTTTTAATATCTTTTTATTCTGGAGCTCTGAATAAATGGAAAATGCTAGTCTAAAGCTGCTATTCCTATGTTCATGTATTTTTTGTCTGCGTGTGTGAACCCATGTGCAGTAACATACCCCCCCACCCAGACAAATCCATGAATAGATCCTGACAACATCCCTCTTCCAGAGATTTATGGCAATTTTCTCTAATTCTCAGACAACAGGTAAACAGGCCCCTATATTTATAAACATGTTTTCATGATTCTCTTTTTAAGTAATGTAATGAAAAGAAAGACTCTCATATGATATATTTCCCATAGAGCACTATTACTTCTACTTAGTTCCAATTTAGAATACACAGATTTGTGCTCTACATTAAGAACATTTCTCCTAATATATTAAGCTAGCAAAATTAGATTGTTTTCAGAGGACTAAGTGATTTATAAAATGGGTAATTTAGTTCAGGAGCAGGATAATCAGAAGAGGTTATAATGAAGATTTGTTAAGAATACCTAAACTAAAACATGATGCTGAAATACTAAGAAATTGAGATACTGAAAAACTAAAAAATTGGACTCAATTTTAAAATTGATATGTATTTTTTCATTAGGAGCAAGGAAATTCTTAGCTTAAACAGAAGAGAATTCACTTAGGCCTTTGCACATAGTTATTCAATAAATAGCCACTGATTTTTCTTTAAGTTTGAATTCATATGAATTAGCAAGAAAGAGAAAAAAGCCAGTGTTTTGGAAGTACAAAACAACCTATCATCAGTATTATGTCATTTTTATTGTTACTGACATTTATTGATGCGTCAGGGTCCTGCAGCTCAGCGGCAGGAATAGCGAGATAAGATACGTAATGTCTTCACTGTCCTCCTCTCTGTATGGCATGACTGACACTTATTCTCAAGCACTCTATCCATCCATCGTCACCTAATTGTGGCCCCAGATTAATGCCATATTATCTATTTAGGGGCAATTCTCAGGGTCGTATTCCTTTTGCTTCCATACTGGCTCTTAACTCAGTCCTGTATTCTCTTTCCTCAGCACTTTGCATGACAAGGCTAGGAATTCTCCTTCAGCTGATTTCCTTTACCTAAACCAGCCAAGAAGCCAATCCAAGAAATATAAATGGCTACTTCCAAAGACACGCAATATGAACCACTCATTAGAGACGATATCTGGGTACTCTCAATAGAATTACATCTGGTACCAAATGCAAATCAAGCAGGGACACATTTCACTTACTTTGGCTTTATTTTAGTTAAGCATTCTTCAATTATAAGATAAAAAGAAAGCTGGAAGAATGTCTAGCACTAATTTCAAAAAGTGATGAAAACAGCTTTTGAAAAGATTTAAAGGTATATCAAGGCTTCTTTTGTTAACTTTGAGTATAGTGTGATTCCTCGTAGAGTCATAGCAACATCTTGCTCAGTGACAAAGAAACAATAACAAGTCTATACTGTGTTTTCTGCTTTATAGACAAAAGTAAATTTAAAATTTTATAGGCTCTTTGGGACCTTTCTCCAAATCATGTTGTATGATTTAAATCTAGATTCAAAAATTCATCCATTTTGGTAAATTAGAATTTGCTCTTTTGTATATGTATAACAAAATTTCTTTCTTACAAATTATGACATGTTTCATGAAATATTTAAAATGATGAGAAATTTAGTATTATTTGGTGACTTCCAGGTATTTTAGACACATTTTGCTAACCATATTATTATGTAAAATTTTATTATATATATGTTAATACATAGAGAAAGCTTGAAAGCATTCTATAAACCCTCATTTATGTAAACTTACCTTAGGTTGTTAAGGCTTCCCTTTTTTCCAATTCAGATTATTTCCATTAAGGGG
Source organism: Equus asinus (assembly GCF_041296235.1). NCBI lineage: Eukaryota > Metazoa > Chordata > Mammalia > Perissodactyla > Equidae > Equus > Equus asinus. The sequence goes on from NC_091798.1 coordinate 79,968,632, forward strand.
TAAATTAACCCCACATCCTTCATAAATTTATTAACTTACAAATATGTTCTGTAATTAATCACTGACCTCCAGTTGAATTTCAATTTATATAGCTGACATAACCAAATATTCACAATATAGTATGATTGGTACAATCAGAGGATTGATGAAAGGTTCCAAGGCTATATATAAGAGGTAGAGGTTTAACCTGAAAAAGAAACTTTACAGAGTGATATTTAAGTTGGTGTTTAGAGGAAAAATAGGTATTTTCTAGGCAGACAAAAGGAAAGAAAAGCATTTGAGACATAAAAGATATATTCAAAGGTACAGCCATAAGAGACCATGGGAAATATCAAGCAATTCAGTTACAAAGGGTAACTGGAGAGAATGGGTGGGAGGGATGCTGAAGGAAGCTGGCTCAGCAGTTCAGTGTCAAACCACGGATGACCTAACAATTCATGACCTCGAAGGAAATGAAAAGCACTTGTTGGACTTTAAGCATCAGAACGATATGATCGTTTACATATTTCAGAATTTAGTGAATGGATTATAAAAGGAAGAAATTAAAGATAGGAACACAAGTTAGGAGGCAACCCAAGAGATCAAAGATGACAGAATAGAAGAGATGAATAAAATAAGAGAGGAAGATGAAAATGAGAAAGTGGATGAGGAAGACATTTAGGAGTTAGCCTAGAAAATAATTTGTGATTAAGAGAATGTGAAACACAAAGGAAAAGAAGTAGAAAAATTTCTCAAGTTCATAACTTTGGTACCTGGGTGAATGGTGGGCCTTTCATAGAGAATGGAGGTCAAAACACACATTTAGGAGATCAATCTTAAACACACTAACCAAAAGACAGCTGTTTGTCATTCCGGTAAAGATCTTTATTGGACTTCTGAATATATAATATAGGTCCCTAAAAAAACTCAACTTAAAGAAATCTTCTCCAAAACGCATTATGATAAAACTGTCAAAAACCAAAGACAAAAAGAGAATCTTAAAAGCAGCAACAGAAAAGAAGCTTGTAACTTATAAGGGAACCCCCATAATGCCATCAACAGATTTCTCAGCAGAAACCTTTTAGGCTAGGAGAGAGTGGGCTGATACATCCAACGTGCTGAAAGAAAAAAAAATGCCAACCAATGATACTCTAACTGGCAAAGCTGTCCTTCAGAAATGAAGAAACAAAGACTTTCCCAGACAAACAAAAGCTGAAGGAGTTCATCATCACTAGACCTGCCTTACAAGAAAAGCTGAAGGCGGTTGTTCAAGCTGAAATACAAGCATGCTAATTATGTTTTTACATGTAAAAACATATAAAAATATATGACACATGGGTAAAAGTGAGTATATAGTCAAATTCAGAATTCTCAGTACTGTAACATGGTAATGTGTCAACCATTTAACTCTAGTATAAAGGTTAAAGGAAAAAAATGTTAAAACAACTAAAGCTACACTAATTGTTAATGAATACACAATGTGAAAAGAGGTGAGTTGTGACATAAAAAACATAAAAGGAGAGGGGGAGGAAAAGAGTAGAGTTTTTGTATGTGACTGAAGTTAAGTAGTTAGCATAAAATGGACAGTTATATCTAGAAGATGTTTGAACGCAAGTTTCCTAATAATCATAAAGCAAAAACCTACAGTAGACATACAAAAGATAAAGAGAAGGGAATTGGAGCATACCACTAAGGAAAATCATCAATTCATAAAGGAAGACAGAAAGAGAGGAAGAAAGGAACATGGGAACTACAAAACAGCCAGGAAACAATTACTAAGACAGCATTAGTAAGTTTCTACCTATCAATAAATACTCTAAATGTAAATAAACTAAATTCTCCAATCAAAAGGCATAGAGTGGCTGAATGGATAGAAAAGAGCTAACTATATGCTGCCTACAAGAGAGTCACTTCAGCTTCAAGGACAGACATAGCCTCAAAATGAAGGGATTAAAAAGGATATTAGATCAAGTGGAAACCAAAAGTGAGCAGGAGTAGTTAGAGTTCTATCAGACAAAATGGACTTTAACTCAAAAGATGTAATGAGATAAAGAAGGCCATCATACAATGATAAAGTGTCATTTCATCAAGGGGATATAACAATCATAAATATATATATACTCAAACATATTAACCAAATATGAACAGATTTGAAGGGAGAAATACACAACAATACAATAATAGTAGGGGACTTCAGTATCCCATTTTCAACAGCGAATAGATCATCCAGTCAGAAAATCAATAAGGAAACATGGGACTTGAACTATACTTTAGACCAAATGGACCTAACAGACATAAAATAGCACATTGCATCCAACAGCAGCAGAGTACATGTTCTTCTCAGGTGCACACACAGAACCTTCTCTAGGATAGATCATATATTAGGTCACAAAACAAGTCTTAACAAATTTAAGAAGACTGAAATCATACCAAGTAGTTTTTCCAACCACAATGGTATGAAACTAGATATCAATAAAAGGAAGAAAACTGGAAAATTCACAAATAGGTAGAAATTAAATAATAAACTCCTGAACAACCAATGGGTCAAAGAAGAAATCAAAAGGGAAACCAAAAAAAAATCTTGAAACAAACAAAAATGAAAGCACAATGTGTCAAAACTTACAGGATGCACTAAAAGCAGTTCTAAGATGAAGTTTATAGCAATAAACACCTAGATTATGAAAAAAAGAAAAGATCGCAAATAAACAACCCAACTTCATATCTCAAGAAGCTAGAAAAACTAAGCTCAAAGTTAGAAGGAAGAAAATAATAAAGATCATAGACTGTTGGTGGAAATGCCAACTGGTACAGTCACTATGAAAAAGAAAATGGAGGTTCCTCAAGAAATTAAAGATAGAACTACCAAATGATACAGCAATCCCACCGCTGTGTATATATCCAAAGGAAATGAAATCAGGATCTCAAAGAGATATTTGCACTCCCATGTTCACTGAAGCATTATTCAGTTATTCACAATAGCTAAGACATGGAAACAACCTAAGCGTGTCTCTCTAAGGACGAATGGATAAAGAAGATGCGAAATTATATACATAATAAAATATTATTCAGCCATGAGACTAGACCTTGAGAACATTACGCTAAGTGAAATAAGTCAGACAGAGAAAGGCAAATACTGAACGATTTCACTTATATGAGGAATCTAGAAAAGCTGACTCATAGAAACATAGATTAGAATGGTGGTTGCCAGAGGCTGGGGAGGTGGGGGAAATGGGGAGATATTGGTTGAAGGCACAAACTTCCAGTAAAAGATGAGTAAGTTCTTGGGATCCAATGTACGGCAAGATAACTATAGTTAACAATACTGTATTATAAACCTGAAAGTTGCTAAGAGAGTAAATCTTAGATGTTATCACACACACAGAGAAAAAAGGTAGTCGTGAGGTGATGGAGGTGTTAACAAACTCTATTGTGGTAATCATTGTGCAATAGATACATGTGTCAAATCATCACATTGTACACCTTAAACTTACACAATGATATACGTCCACTATATCTCAATACAGCTGCAGAAAAATTTTAAAAAGTAAACAAAATAAATGTATAGTGCCTGGCACACAATAAGGCAAAAAAAGGGGGAAAAAAAGGAAATGAGACAAAATCCAGACAGTAAAAGTAATAAAATTAAAAAGGTGAGTGTAGAAATTGATAAAAATGAAAACAAATACACAATAGAGAATATCAAGAAGTCAAAAGCTGAATTTGGAAAAGAACAATAACATTGATAAACCCCTAGGCAAGGCTGATCAAGAGAGAAAAAAAGTGAGAGAAGATACAAATTATCGATATCAAGAATCAGAAAAGATTCATCACTACAGATCTCACAAACATCAAAAAATTTGAATAGCTAGATGAAATGCAAACATTCATAGAAAAAAGACAATTCAGCAAATTGACACAGAAAGAACTAGATATAGAAAATATTAATAGCTCTACATGTTTTGAAGAAAACGAATCAATAATTAAAAGTCTTCCTACAAAGAAAACCTGATGCCTAGCTGACTTCATGTGTGAAGTCTTCCAAAATATTAAGGAAGAAGTAACACCAAACTTGTGAACTATTTCAGCGAATAAGAAAAGAGAGATCACTTCCTATTTTTACGGAATGATCACAATCTTCGTTCCAAAATTTAACAGAAACAGTTTAAAAGTAACAACTTGTATATAGCAATGCATTAGAGATCTATTTAGGGAAAATTCTTTACCAAAAAGAAACTTTTTATCATTACGAAGTAATCACTGCATAACAGATCAGTTGTTATTTCACACAACCACAAATCCTATCATTACCTCTAGAGAAAAGGCGTGGTTTTAAATTATAATATAGGTATATGATACTTTACATAAACATTTTATATAAACAATATATTAATTTATATTCTTATATTGAGATTAAAGTGATACTAAAACATAAAGAATTTTTTAAAAATTAAAATAAATTTCCCTGGACATGATTTAGGAATATCCTATGTGAATAAAGGAGAAAAGTGATCCTTGCTAAGATTAGTCACTTTGAGTCTAATAATCCTATAATATTAAAACCACATAGACGTTAATATATTTTACATTTCACTTACTATAATTGAACTGGTAATAAAGAACTGTTTGCAGAAGCCTCAGAAGGCAAATATTTGAAGAGTCAGTTGATTTGGACATTCTTGCACAACAGTTTATTTCTCTTCTTAAAAATCCTTTCAGAAATGTGGAGAGAGTTTCTTCTAACTAACATCGCTTCCATCAGGTCCCGTTTCTCAAGAAAGAGTGGGTACACATGTAATGCTAAAACTGCCGCCAAATAAGTCCTGTCTTGCCAGGGAGCTCATGAAAAGAATGGGCTGCTGGCCACCAGGGCTTGTCTCATGGTTACTCTGTATTTGACAAAGAATGTTGCAGAACTTTCTAAAACGAATCCTGGCAACTCAAGACTTAAATTAATGCCAGGGGTAGTAAAATGTGATAATACGATTTTGAAAAGACATGATCATTCCTTTCAGAAGATTAGGCTTTTAGAATTTTATATAGACAAAATACATCATAATACTATAATCTGTACGAGGGAGCCTTATTGAATCTCAGTAAAAAGACGCAATTACTATATTTGGTATCCGAGTTGGTGTGTGTGTATTACATAGCTAGTCTCCTTTAGGTGAATGTGGTGTGGGATACATGTCTGTGGTTGTCCATGTGTGAGAGATATCTGCATACATCAATAACAAGTATTTATTAAGTATATAATGGACGATCATAATTGATCAGAGGCAATAATGATATTGAAATAACTTCTGCTTAGATAGAACTTTTACTTTCAAAGATTTTTCATGTCATTAACTAATTTTTATCTGCACAATACATAAGATAATTAGGTAATACTGTCCTCATAAGATGGTGAATAGGCTATTCTTTCTTATTTAGAAATGTTACTTTTTCCTCTAATCCTCATTACAGCAAGGGAGCTGATTAAGCTTTATTATTATACAGGTTTTTTTCCCCACATGTGGAGTCAATAAAACAGGCTGAGTGCTCCTCAAAGCTGTAAGATCCCTGATTCAGAATTAAGGCATGTATATATGTGTGTGTGTATGAAGATTTGTTAGATTTCAAGACTACTAACGTACTTTATAAGAATATATATAGGAAGGACCCTGTTGACTTGTCTTCTTTTCATCTCCTTGTGCACTCTCTATTCACTCTGATACAGTCTTTTGATATTTAGGGATCTTATAGATGATGATGCCTGCCATCTCCCCCTCCCCCTAAAAAATCAAACCCTTTAGATAATGTGCCACACTTCAAATTTTTCACTCATTCCATTCTTTATCAAAATTTTCATGGTTCCCTGATTTCGCTAGGTATTTTTGTTTGTCTCAATGTGATAAACTAATTATGCTAAGGTACAAATTACTGTGAACTGTTTGCTACATCAACCCACCTGAGAAAACTGCATCTATCAAAGGAAGTGGAGAGGCACTAGTTTCTTATTTAAAGGGATAATTGGAGGAAATAGAGCTTCAGACAGGGTGGCAGGAAAGCAAACGTCTTCCTGGTAGTCGTTCAGTCATTCCCCAGGCACCTGCTTCCACCATCTGTTCATCAAGCTGCCTGGGCACATGAAGGCTGAGAAGGCAAAGTGCTCTGCCTGGATGTACTTACATGTCACCGTGGATGAGTCCATAGATCTGTGGCATGCTCTGACGATAGATTCCTTTCAAAATCGCTATGAGGAGAATCACCACAAAAGCCGGAAGTCCCCAACTCAGAAGGAAAAACAGCAGATATCGCCTCTCTGTGTGTTCGTCGTTCATCACCAGTACGTACCAGAAATTCACAGACTAAGGAAGGAAACAAGATAAAATGAACAGGCTCTGGTCTAACGGCACAGGACACAAACTCACCTGGCTTACGCATAAAGTTACTGACGAACCAAGGGCTCAGATCTACTTAATAACTGTAGTTTTGATTTGATTTTTTTCACTAGTTCACACATTCATTCTTTCATACACTCAAGAAATTCAGGATACTTCAAAAGTCTGGAAACGTTGGGAAATAATTTACTGTACTTTTATTTTCCTTAATTTGCTTTGATTTACTCTAAAGTCATGAGCATCTGTGATTGTCCTATAAATGTGGCTTTGAAGAAACATACACTGATATTCAAATCTACTTTCCATGAGAATAACTTCACGATGATAATGAAGTAAACAGCCCTATGTTCCAGACTTTTTGATAATTTTTATTTATTGAGAGCTTATCATATGGCAGGGCCAGACACTGTTTATGGGAGGGGGGATATAATTGTGAACACAGCCCCAGTCCCAGTCTACTGGAAGATACAGACTGCACAGAGAAAAAAGTACTGGGATGGTGTCGGTTTCGTAGCTGTTTTTCTTTCTCAGTTTACACTCTCTCCTTTTCATTCATTCACTTGACAGGAATTTATTGAGTGCTTACCAAATATCAGGGACCAGTCTAGGCACTGGGGATATAGCAGAAAGAGATGGGGGAAGTGTGTGCTTTCTTGAATCTTAGTTTCCAAACAAGTGGGAAAGAAATCATTACAGAAAATATTTATAATTATATAATATTTTGTATCTGTTACTTCTTACCTCATTAAGATAAAAATATAAAAGCGACAAATATAGAGAGAGTAAGGGGAAGGAGGGGACACAGTAGATAGACAGAATAAGAAAACTGAGGCCTGGAGATGTTATTATTGGCCCCAAATCCCACACCTACCTTGTATCTAAGCTAAATGTAGAACTTACATATTCCGCCTTCTAGCAATCTCTTTCTGTGAGAGCACTTATGCTTAATTATCATTTAGTACAGGAACAACATTGAATGTCATGTCAAACGTATTTCACACAATAATACTTATTCACTGGAGAAATCCCCCTTCTCAATTTCATATGGTGGAAAGAGTGTGAATACAGAGGGATAATCTATCTATCTATCTATCTATCTATCTATACATCAGTGGGATAACCTTGGGCAAATAACAACAACCCCAGAGCCTCAGTTTCCTCACCTTTACAATGAGGTTATCATAAAGATTAAATGAGATATTACATATAAAGTACTGAGCACATAGTCACCACTGGAAAATGTTACCACTTCCCTTAAAATCTTCTATTAGGATGTCAGACAGTGTGAAAGGCAAAAGATAAATAATTTAAGACCAAAAGTAATCAGAATACAGTGGAAACTCTTTCTACGTGATAAATAAGCATGCCTAATGTTTGTTGGAAGGCTTTCAGATGCTATTTACTGAGGCTTCCAAGTAAGATTCTATCTGGACCAAATTCACCTTGAAGGCCTCGTATTGATTGGGCTAAACCAGGAAAGGATATAAATATTTGGTTACTTGGAGATTTCTGTTTCTGAATTTTATTTCCTGTCAGCACTCTATATCTTTATGTACATCTGCTTAGATGTGCAAAGATGAAGCATGTTTTGAGTTGTTCCTTATGTAAACTTGTTCTAACTTATTTTTTAAAATTATTAGGCCCAAGAAAGTTTTTCCCCCCTCTTTCTATAATTACTATAGGGACATGTACCCAAATAAGTAGACTGTATCAAGTGTCTGATGCTGAGGTAATCAATATTGCCTGGTAGAGAATGAAAATTCACACAAAGTAAGGATGATTAGCCTATCTCTAAAATAAAAGTACTAATTATTTATTTTAAATAGATACATGTATGTAGCCATACAACGTGGTAACTCAGTGGTGTAGTGGGTGGAAGAATCAGGAAGGAGAGTATGGATTGGATTGGTAAATGACTTCTAAGTTGATTCATCCTGATAAAGACCAGGACATTTCTGAAATGTCGGCTTTTACGCAGATGGACATTAGTTCCATCACTTACGATCACTGAACCTTTCAGCAACTGTCTGACCTTTGCCATAGACTCAGATAAGACTGACACCAGGGTAATTGCGAGATTCATCATGCAATACTTCTGCTCCAAAGAGATCAAGGCACAGTGTGGCTGAATTCTTGAATACTCAACTAAGCAAAACAGGCTCCAAAAGTCATTAGTTTTTTGTCGATTTAAAAAGAAATCCCTTTCCATCTCAAAATAATCCAGCCACTGAGGTATACCCTAAGGACAGCATTTTTCATTATATGTCTTTTTTTCTATAAAATGGGAATACTATGTAATGAAACAACATTTAAATATTCTAGAAATACCATATGGCCCAAACATAATCTTTCTTTTGACTAATTCACTAAAAGTTTTACTTGAATTTTAAAATATTTTAATATAGTTATGGCAGGTACATTTTGGGATATGCCTAGGCCATGAGCTCTCCTTCTCTGAACCCTGTCTCCCTACTCCTCCCCCAACCCCAACACATGTAGAGTGGGCTCAAGACCCTGCACCTCTGTCCACAGCTGATTCGATCCAAGGGAGAAGCCTGATCCAGACTGGGCCACTCATCTATCATTGAATTCCCTGAAATTTGGTGATAGTCTAAGCTGGGCAATGGGAAAAAGAGGACCTATGAACTTTAGTGGTGGGTCTAGCCAAAAGTACAGTGAAGAGAGAAAGTGTGTTTGTAGAGAGGAATGGACAGAGAAAGCCTTCCATTCATGATTACCGTCCCTTGTGGGGTCCAACTGGACTTACAGTTCTTGGGTTCAATGAGTTATCCTATATGGTTATTATTCCTTTTTTGATTTGAATGTTTGCTTATATTAGCTCCACTTAGTTCTTTGTTGTTCCAAAAAAAAAAAAAAAACCTTGATTGAGACATATATTGTTATTCTAAAGCAGTTGGCTTAAAACCTCCAGTTACTGCCATTCTCCAAACAAAGAAGATAGTGGAGCAATGACTATATTCCTTTTCCTGTAATCACTGTTCCTCCTTTGCACTCTAAGATAAGAGTATTAAGAGACCATTATGTTCGTATAATAATTTTATGTTGACACATAGAGACCATATGTAATCTGTGTGACTATCCAATGCTGGAATTAGCAGAATTATGAGAACTCAATACAAGGGTGTCACTCTCACCCAAACATGCTTCTCACAGACTGAGCATGGCTTACCATTCACTGCCCATCTTACATTTTTCCTGCTAAAGAGTAAATGTGAACTGAAAATTTCAATATCTAGGTCTCTATTTACATTTCTATCTCTAAGCTTTAAAAGTTTTGTTAGAACTATCTTACGGACCATCCCGTAAGATGCAGCATCATCATCACTGTGTAGTTACGTTACATTTTTAGCCAAAATGTTATTATCCCCAAACTTAATCAGCTATATGAATCTGACTTGACTAGTTTATACACGCACAGAATTCAAAGTTTTCTAGAATTAATGTGATGTAGGCTCTGAAGGCAAGTCCAAAAGGATTAAAAAATGTTTTCAGCATTAGTAACCATCAAACTAGCCACTTTGAAAGGGACAACTCAATAGAACGTTTTGCAGTGTGTTTAAAAATTAGTGAAGTCACCAGAGTCACATCTTTAACGTCAACTGTAAACACTGAATATATTTGAACTGCCACCTTCTTATTTTTGTCAATGCTTATCATTGAAGGACAATGTATTTAAATTCAAACACCTCTCACAATTACCGGTGTTTCAAGACTACCTGGGTGACCATAACTTGAGAGAACCTAATTAAAAGCCCATTTTAACAAATTTAAAGAAAACTACTTGATATTTTTGAAAATTTCCTGTCATAAACACAAGCTATAGAAATACAAGAAAGGAAGATTTGCAAAGGTCCCCACATACGCTCAAAAGATAAACTTTCAGGTGAATAATGAATAATAGAAATCATGATTCTTTTAGATTTATAAAAATTTGAAAAGCCATGGTGATTAGTGACTTGATTTGGGTTTTAAACACAGTTCTGCAAGGATAAGTAGTATGTTTTTGGCCAGTATCATTTGGTTCCTCTAGGTTTCAATTTCCTCCTCTGGTAAAAGAAGAGGTTAACCTATAAGTTATCAAGAGTTTCCTGACTCACGCTCTGTGACTGAATCACTGTAGAAATTACGATTCCTTAAATAAAAACCCTAATGGCATGGATGTACACTAGGGATTTTAGCAGCAATACAGACCTCATAGACCATCTGACCACAACCTCTTATTTAGAGATGAGGACGCTAAGACAGTGAGAGAAAACATAGCCTCTTCATACCCTGGGTTGGTTATAGAACTGGGAGTGAACATAAGCGCAAAGAGTCTTGTGAAGACTGACTAAGTTTAAGAATTATTTCCATAGGAATTCAGATAAATATTGACAATGTTATTATTTGCATGAGAGCTTATATTTTTGTCCTCATTTACTCCCACTCACTTCATATGCCAGCGGAGATGCATTTTCTTGGTGCAAGCATGGAGGTAACTCTTTTTTTCTCCCTCTGCATTTTTTCGCTAACACTAAACGAAAACTTATAAAGGTTTATCAGAATATAACGTCTGAAACACAACTGTGAGCTGCGGAAGATTAATTTTTGTATACCTCATAGTACCTAGTAAAATGCTTTGCATATAATCTCTATTGATAAATATCAAATAAACAAAGATGTATACGAGTTAGCAATTTTTATTGAATTTAACAACAATTTAATAATTTGGTTTAGTTTCTGAGTTTATTCATTTTTATACCTTGCCACAAAGAATTTTAGGAGGCTCAATAATGTTAGTTGATTTGATTGAATTCCTAATGAAGAGGGTCAATGTTAACTAGTGGAAACTTTAAAATGTTAAATGCAATGGTATAAAAGAGGAAGAACGGAACCAATATTTACAAATTGGGTAATAGATGTAGACACCACATCAAGCTGTATCTCATTTAATCAAGACAACTTCTCTCCTAAGTTTTATTATGATTTTTTTGTTTTTTACGCAGAAGGAAACTGAGGCTGGAAGAAGTATATTTCTCAGAATTAGTAATTGAGGCTGTTAGAATTGAAACTGATTCTGATTAAGATGCAAATGATCCAACTAAAATATTCAGATATAATTTAGGTCAACTATAGGTAGGACTAAACTAAAAGACTGTGTGTCTGTAAGCATATTAACTTACATTCCTGTACGGACATGTCTTTATTCTTACGGTAACATTTTCAGCAACGACTACTACTATTTTCTGACTACCCAAATAGAAAAATAGAAGACATATCTTGTTAATTGTTTGATTATAATAGTTCATAATTATGCTTTCATGTGCTTCATAAACAGAGATTCATTAGTCTACTCGTATGATATATACTAATATAATATATATATATATAATATAATACTAATAGGCATATTAGTATATTCTTAAAATATAAAGGAAATGTTTTTCTTTTTTTTAAGTTAAAAACAGGCTGCTTGAACCTCATAAATTTTCATGGTAAGTGGGATAAGATTGGTATTTACCCTGTCATTTACTATTTGGTTATTAAATGTGTCACCAGAAACTTTGAAGTGATTTATAGCATCAGGCCTAGTTACAGATCATGGACACTATTAATTCTGTCATTACCATATGTTCTTGGTCATTCATGTCAGAGGAGAGTCTAAGAAATGTTACCACACATCCTTGCTCCAGTTGCCCTCCCTCTTTCTTAACAATTTTTGCATGAAATAAATTGCAAGGCTTTTTGAGGATTGGAGAATTCAGTATTTCCTGGGTATGTCAATTTATCTTAGCAATTATCAGTCTGTTGTCCTTAATACCTTTGATGTCCCCTCAAATTAAATCAATGACGAAGGAAAAACACAGCTAATTTTAGCATTTCCCTTCCTGTTGTTATGCTCTGGCACTAAGTAGCCTTTCTGCCAAAGAATAAATAATAAATATATTTTTTTCTTCACAGCCTGATTATATGGAGAAATTAAGGTACAAGATATGAATGCTCAAGTGCAATTGTAAAATGATTTCTAACTTTATTCTACCATTTAAAAAATACGTTCTTCAAGTAAGCTTTAGTTTCAAAGTAAAACATTATATTCTCGAGTAAACTATGTCCCCAGACGTGACATGAACAGACTGCAAAGACAGTGCAAGGTTTGGATGTTGTTCACAATTGAAGCAGATCGCTATACGATTTAACTTGGTGACAGGAAATGATCATAAAATTGGGTCAAATGAATAGACAGACAAAATTAAATTTCTATTTACCTATATAATATTCGACTATCTCAAATAATTTACTTGTGATTTATTTCTTTCATAGATTAACTCATGGTCTGGAAATCCATCTGGTAGCATATTTCACACAGATGTTAATAGTAAAGGCATAAGTTCTAGGAATTAATTCTATGGACATCTCATAAGTAAACAAATATTCAGAGTGCAAGGATGTTCAAGGAAACATTGTTTATAATAACTGGAAATAACTGGAAATAACCAGCATTTCATTAACAGAAGACCAGAAAAATAAATTATGAAATAACCATATTATACACTAGAAGAAAAAGTACATTAATATGTGGTAAATTTATATATGTATATACACAAAAATATATATGCACTATATATAAATATACACTATATACACACACAGAAGAATATACACATATGTGCTTGTTTATATATTTATAAATATTTGTATATTTTTGGAATATTTCTGGAGGGATGTACAGGAAACCATTAACAGTGTTTACCTTAGGGAGAAGGGTTGAGGGTAGAGCAGATGGTGGGGAGAAATAGATGTACTTTTCATTTTATATTTCTCTGTAGCGTTTGATTATGTTTTGTACCATTAGTTTATGCTATTTCTAAAATAAAAGCAAATCAAAACAGAAAAAGGAAGTGGAAAGAGAACACTAACAATTAGGAAAAAAGTAAAAATATTACACGAGTTTTAATTCTCACTGTCAATCCTTCTTGAAGTAGACGTGACCTTGCTGTTTTAAGGAAGTGGGAAACCATTTCAGAGTGACCTTATGTGAAGGGCAAACAGAAAGAACTCAATTTCCATGGCCAAAAAGGGAATTTGTGAGTTGTCTGCTTTAAAAAGAAAATAAGCAAAATAACTTTTTACCATATTCCCATGATGCACATTATGACTTTCCTGTCAAAGAAAGGGAAAGCCTGAAGAAATACAGTCAAAGCCACCACTTACGGAGCTGGCTATGAGCCAAGCACGTACCTTAGGAAAGGGGTTCAGGGTTGTCCAGCTTGCTAAGGCTTCACAACTCATCAGTGTCTGCCTCACTCTAAGTCAGCCCTCTCTTTCCACTATAGCAAGCGAATTCTCTTTTGTAAAAAAAGGTGTCAACTATATTGGAAAAGCAAAGTATTCAACATGTTTCAAAATCTATGAAATATTCACCATTCATATCTGCTTGGCCAATAATATGGGAAAATATGTATGGAGTGTGCAGTCTGTGCCAGGCACCATTCCAAGCTCTTTCCATGTAGTAATTCATTTTCTCTTTCCACAATCCTCAAAGAGAGGTACTGTTACTACAAATCTGATTATTCAGATAAGAAAATCTAGGCTCAGAGAAGTCACGTGACCATAACTTGTTTACCAATAAAATTTTTCTTTAGCTACTCTAAAATATAATCCAATTTTTCTATGTGCCCAAAGTATATGATATAAAAGTAAGATGACTTTTCAAGATAAAGTCATTTAATGCATCTATTCTAAGATTGAAGATATGATGCAGATCACAATAAACAATAATTCTGATGTGCTTAGCCCAATGATTAAAAGTTAATGATTAACTTTTTGTCATTATAAGCTATGCATACACATACATATATCAAATTCTCTTCTATACTGCTAAAAAATATGAAGTAGGGTTATTAAAATGTTAATATTCTTTCAATTTTTTCAACCCTATTTAACTACCAGGATTGGATTAGCAGTTGTCTAATCATTTACAGAGATGGATTCTAGTTAAAAAACAAAAAGGATTTTAGCAACGGTATTTTATAAATGGGAAAACACAGGTTGGTAAAGCGACAACCTCTGACCACAAAGTAACTCATTAGAAGTACCCTACCTAGAATCAGAAGTTATTGAATTTTTCCCTTGTGGTCACACCACAAACCAATGAAAAATGTGTGGTGTACCATCTGAAATACATTAAACTTCGCTGGTCCTTTAAATAGTTTTCCCAACCATTAGCCATACAGAAATCTAATTCATTTACTAAGTGTGCGTCAGCCACAATCATATTTGCTTAAGACTTGAAGAGGAGACATAGAATATACCAGCCTCTTAAGCTGGGTGAAATCTTATATGCCATCCTGTCTAACTCCTTCCCTTAAAGCAGGAAATCCATCAAAAACATGTTTGAAAGTTGGTCATTTCCTCGTTTGAATATATTTCAGTGACTGGATGCTCTCTACTTTTAGAAATAGCCTCTTTAATTTTTACAGTTTTATTGGTTATAAAAGTTCTTGATGTAAATCAAAATTGGCTCCTCTAATTTTTGACCCATTTGTTCTGGTTCTTCCAAATGGAACTATATAGTCCACTCTTTCCTTCCTGAGGCAGAGCTTCTAGTATTCGTAGATGGCCATCACATCTCCCTAAGTTCTTTCCAGGTGAATAATCTCCAGCTGCCTCAAAGTTTCTTATAGGACTGTTTCCTGACTTCTCATTGGCTGGTTAATGTTCCTGCCGAAACAAGATTCATGAAAGTGGTTACAGTGTCCCCAGGTTGTCTGAACACTGTAGTTTACAATGTAACCATGGCTCCCTCAGCTGCCTCCATATTGTTATGAATGTAACCTACGTCTGGGGTTGTTTTTGCAGTTACTGTAGTAGCTATGTTTTAAGCAATCTGGTCACACATTTGATTGCCACTGAGTTTGTGTTAAATTAAAATTTCAAGTTGTTTACATTAACTCCCATCACATTATGTTTCTTTTACTCTAGTTTTCAATCTGTCACAGTACAGTTTCTCTATATTGGATCCACCTGTACTCTTAACTCGGGCAGCTTGCTGTTTCAGCTATCTTTTCAGCTCTGTATCATCTGCACACCTGATAAGACAGTTTCCTGTGTTTTCACCCAAGTCATCCATCAAAAACTGAATAGGTCAGGGGCATGCACAAAAACCTTCAGACACCACTGGGGACCTCAGTTCAGGCAGATAAACAGCAACGTATACAGGGCGCACATAAAAAGTTCAGCTAAAGAATTTTGCAATCAGAGAATCCAGCAAATACTATTTTAATTGAAATAACTGCAGCAGACTTTTTTTATGTTATACAGTTTTGATTTATTTTTATTTTTTAATTGTTGGGAGGTGGATTTGGAGAACACCATTAACTTTCCATAAGTAGAGCTGCTCAAAGAGCTATAAAACAATAATTCTATGAGATAAGAATTATGACCCCCATATGCAGATTTAGAAATAAGCCTTGGAGAGACTCAATGACTTGATTAAGGTTACAAAGATAGCTGCAGAGCCAGAATTCAAACCTACATGCAGGGCTCTGACTGTTCCAACTAGTTCTATTAACTAAATAGTTCAGTTCACTCCTCCTCCAGCCCCCACGACTACAATATCATACTTAGGAAAATATCCCTTCCTTGAGTCTAAATGGTGGTCTGTCATAATAATACCACCTCACTTTGATACTGCTATACAATGGAAATCCCACATCCTTCTTATTCAACAAGAAAAACGAATATAAAAGTGCCCGAATGCACCTGTTTTACATAAAATAGTTCATATGCACGCTCAGAAACACATATGAAACTATTTTTACCACATGAAAGATTTAACAATACCATTATGTAGAAAGCATTATCAAAGGCAGCGTTTTAGTTCAGCCATTTAATTAGTGACATTAATACTGCTGAAGTGGATCCAACTCTCTCACATTAGCCTCTTTATCAAGAAAATCAGCATTCTCTCTATTGAGAGAGAATTTGGGATTTTAGTCAGACAAGGAGAGTGCAAATCTCTCCCCAACATTTACTAGTTTCTCAGGAGCTATGCCAGGGGACTTTTGGAGTCCCACTCTGTACTCTTTCCCAAAGTGATCTCTTCCGAAGCAGGGACCCCATTTTCCAACTCTACGTCGACAACTTCCTAACATATTTCCGTACCATGGGCCTGTGTTCTGAGATTTAGCCCTGTGTTTCCCACTTCTCTCAAAGTCCCCATGGAAGGTCTCATAGGAACTTGACACTCATCATGTCCTAAGAAAACCTCATTATCCTTCCCCCAGTCTCCAGTGATCATTATTTCAGTTCAAGGCACCACCATCCGCCCATCCACCCATGCCAGAAAATTCAGAAACATCCTTGGTCCCACCTTCTGGATTCGTCATAACCAATCTCTAGATCCTGTAGTTCTACTTAAAAAAAAAAAGTCTCAAAAGCCATCCACTTCCCATTGCTTCTGCTGCCACCTTCCTGGTTCACACCACACCTTCTCTCTCCTGGATCCCGCTAATGCTACTTACTTGACCCCCATGCCAACTCTTTTCTGCTCCCAATTCACTACAAATAGGGGGATCTTTCTAAAATCCAAATCTTATCATGTCACTCCCTTGCTTAAAATAATTCTATGACTTCCCCTAGAAAAAAGTTTAAATTTCTCAATGTGTCTTACAGGGTCCACATCACAAGCCTCATCTCCTGCAACTCTTTTATTTCCAGCCCTACTATACTAGATTTCTTCCCATTTTCTCAAATTCACTATGCTTTCTAATGTTGTACAGCTTATACTGTTTTTCTTGCATTGATTTCCTGGGAAGGCAGAGATGGATATATGGAATTACTTCCATTTCAGTATAAAGAATATCAGATATGAAGACCACTCTACCCAGATTCCTTGGAAAGTTGAAGGGGAGTTGGAGGGAGGAAATGGAGTACCAACCTGAATGAGCATCCAGCTAAACTGGCAAAGATACACGTAATGTGTGACAGCAGCCATGGCTGAACAGCTCTCATCCGTGAGCTGGGGACTTGCATATGCAGACACCAGAAACACAATCTGTAAGAAACAAATACTTTTATTTTTAAATCATGCTAAAATGGAGCAAGAATATTAACAAAATAAACTGTTTTCTTATCTGAATTTGATTCAATAACTCAAAGGGAAAATAAGTTGATTTGTTGCCCAAACTGAGATGATCAAGTCATTCTAAAAATGGCAATACATGGATTTTTATATTTCTAAAAAACAATGAATTATATGAAATTATGCTACATGTTACTTTGGGCTGTCAAGAGGAAATTCTCAAAGTAAACCTTGCTCTTATTATTGATGGATAAAAATCCTATGAAATACATTTATTTTAGTTCAGTAGAAAAGAGAAAATAGAGTGGAAATACCATTCCTTAAGTCAAAGCTAATGGGAGAGAAAACAAGGAGAAACAAAAGCTCTGACTTTATCCTCATCTACATCCTCTTGCCAGGAAGTAACATATGCAACAAAATAAACTTAAAATAAATTTAAAATTTCAAATCCTATGATTACTTCAGTCCTTGGAGTTTTATTTCAAATGCCCTCAAGCCTTTGTCGAAAGTCACCTGCACGATGAGGCCTCTCTGGACCACACTATTTAAAATCACACTCTCTTTTCTCCTCTTCTTCCCACCACACAATCCTCTGATTTCTACGTTTCTTTCTTTTCAAATAGCACTTATCACCTTCTAACATGCTCTGTAATTTCCTTATTTATTATGTTCTTGGTTATTGTTAGTCTCACCCACTAGAATGTAACCTCTGAGAAGGCAGTATCACTGAATTTTTACTCACTGATGTATTCCATGTGGTACACTGGTACACAGTAGGTACTCAATAAATGCTTGTTGAATAAACGGATAAATGAATGAAGTGAAACACTGCCATTTTGTATTTTCTCCAATATATGATTACCGTAACAAATTTTGTGATGGGAAACATAAATGGCAAGAGATAGGAGCAATGAGTGTACCATAGGGGCTGGCCCAGTGGCACAGTAGTTAAGTTCGAGCACTTTGCTAGGAGGCCTGGGGCTTGTGGGTTCAGATCCCAGGGATGGACCTGCACATCACTCATCAAGCCATGCTGTGGTGGCACCCCACATACAAAATAGAGGAAGACTGCCCCAGATGTTAGCTTAGCAACAATCTTCCTCACTGGGGGAAAAAAAAATGTACTGTAACCTCTCAAGGAATAAACTCTCTCCCTCTTTAGGATAGAGGCCAAGGCTTTTTGACTTTATATTTTCATAAGCTACCACTGTGCCTGGAATATAGAAGTGTTCAATAAATGATTGTAAAAAGAAAGAATAATTGATTCCCAAAAGACAGAGGGATGTTGCAAAGAGAAAATTAGCTGACATGCCTCAAAACCCAACTTCTAAAAAGGAAACACAAATACCTTTAATGCTGTCTGAAGTTTTTTTTTTTAATGAATAATGTGCTCAAAACTAGATCAAAGCAGCAAGATGAAGTATTACTTTTATTTTCAAATGAAATATGTTCCTCCCCAATCCTTTTGTCCCAAAGGTGTGTCCATTAAAGCTCCTTGAAAATTTCTGCCCAATGGTGTTCCTAGGGTAGCATCACTGTGGTGAATTCGTCAGGATGTAGGGTGAGGCCTTGCATTCTCCCAACATCTCCATTTCACAGGGAGAGACTCATCTTAACCAGCATCCTTAGTCAATTACAGAAGAACCAAAATGCTAATTAATAAATTTACAATAACATGCACTGTATCTCATGCGATGCTGAAGAGACTTCCCTCTTGGGAATTATTTATTGAGTACTTCCTGTACCATGTATAGAAAGAAAAAAAACTGTTCCCCCGCAACTTTTTTAAAGCTATGGACATTAAACAAGTCAGTTTACCTTTCTGGGACTAATTCCCCCTCATCAGTAGTTGGAGGACGTTAGAAAAGATAAACTCTAAAGTTCCTTTCTACACTAAGATTCCAGGATTATTTTTGAAATGAGAAGCATTCCTGACTCAACTTTTTGCTTATTTAGCCCTAGATTTGGAGCATTTGTAACACACACTATTTTTTTTTAACAAAAGCAGATACTAGAAATTTATGTCTCATTATTTCCTAACAATCTGGTAGAAATGAGTTCCCTGAAAAAATCAAGTCAACAAATTTGCCTTTCTGGAACATACCACAGATAGCTTTTGTATTTCAGAGCTTATTTTAAAAACATGCTCAGATTTTCCTAGATTTTAGCTTCTACTTTCTGAATTGTAACAGATTACAGGTCATAAATTTAACCTTCCTAAATTCCACAGATATTCATTGAACACCTTCACTGACACTAGCATTGAACACCAAGCACCGAAACTATGCCTTAAAAGACCTTGGAAGCACAGAATTGTGAGTTTCAGCTAAAAAAAAGGAAATAATTTTAATATTTTACATTCTTTCTTTTTACCAAGTGGAATCTATTTCCATAAAGTCTTTATAAGCATATCTACAATACATTTGAACTTCTCTAATTCAGATTTTATAATACAAATTCTGTTAAAGTTTATTTGGTAGTTTTGTTCTAATCAACCTGAACTGTTTGCAATGTAAAACCACAGTGTAATCCAAGTTGTAACAGAATATGCTTAGTTTTAAGCATTCCATGAAACTATTTATAAATGGTATGCTAATTTAAATAATTTTTATTCTTTCAATATTTTTTTCTTTGAAACACATTAGTACAGGTTATTACTTAAAACTGTATTTACTTTCAGAATACAGTTTTAATACCCAAAATTCCATTCTTAAGGTATGATTTCTTAATATTTTATTGTTTCAATCTCATTTTCTAAATCATAAGAAGACCAGTTACACATCTACTTTTGTGAACTACGAACATTCTTCCAGAATGTTCCCTGAATTATGAGCAACACTTCTGTCTGTATGGGAGAAGATTAGTCAGCAAGAGAAGACTGAGCTGTCATAACGCTACAACAGAGATGAGCCAAGAACCTGCTATTATATGTAATCAGGCCTATCTAAAATTAAATTAAATTGAATTAAAGTAGAAATTAAATGATTAAAGTAAAATAAAATAAAATCTCCTAGCATATTTAGCTCATACATCTTTAAGGCACATAACCTAAGAAGAGATGAAGTTGTATCATTGTTCTTTCAGTCAAATACATACAGATGATCAGGAAAAGGTCATTTTCACAGTCAGTTCTCTGGAAGCATTAAATTGAACACCACAGAAGAAAAAAGGGAATTTTTCAAAAGTTCTCAGTCCTTCATGTATTGATTCATTCAGTAAGAGTTTGAGTACCTACTATCCACAAAGCATTATGCTATCTGTGAAAGATGGAAAATATGACGGGAGAATACTACTGTCTACCAGCAAGGTGCTACCTGTTTTCCTTTGTTGTTTTTTTTGTGTGTGTAACCCACATATTAACGATGTGACATCATTATTGTTTTTATTCTATTTAATAAATGGTGAAAGAGGATCTGGTAGGGGGATTAACTTAAGAATCATTGAACAAGTTTTAAAATTAAAGTGGGTTTCAAATCCCGGTGTTCTGTTTTGTAAGGCCAGTGTTCTTTCTAGAACACCACGCTGCTGCCTACAAAATGAAGTCAAGCACAAGTCCTGTCTCAAAGCGCTGAAATTCTAGTTCACTGTTTCTCAATCCTTTATAACCCACGGCTCACCACAGGTTCACAATGGCAACAGAACACAGTGCTGATAGCAAATATAATACCATTCTTAATTCTATATTGATATAACATATATACGTCTTAACTAAAGAGAGAAGAAAAACAAATATATTTTCCAAAAGAGAGTATCTGATATATTCTGTTAATAATTTATAAAATTCTTTGCTTCTTCTGGTTGGTTAGAGCTCTACTGTACCAGCCAAGGGAGGAAATACCTATTGTGTTTTGTTTTACTTCAAATATACAGCAAGTGTCTCTGTTTGCTTGGGCTAAATAACTAATAATAAAAACTGATTTCCCTGTAAACTTCAATTCTCAGTACTTCTTCATATATACTCCTCTCATCTTCACATACATACTTTACTAGTGATGCTCTCACTCCTCTCCACCTTATCTAAAACCTACTCAATTTTTATAGGACCAATTCAAATTCCCCCTGCCTACTTTGATCACAACAGACCCCTAGACTTTCCTATTTGTTTTTTTTCCTGCTGAGGAAGATCTGCCCTGAGCTAACATCTGCGCCAATCTTCCTCTATCTTTTATCATGTGGGCCATCAGGATAGCATGGCCGCTAACAGAGTGGTGCAGCTCCACACCCAAGAATCAAATCCTGGCTGCTGAAGCGGGGCATGCTGAACTTCACCACTAGGCCATGGGAGCTGGCCCAAGACTTGCCTGTTTTTTACTGAGCACTTATTGAGCATTAATATGAGCATTTATAATGAGCCAAATGCTGTCCTTTCTAATAGAGGGTAACTAAGGGTAAAGCCAGACACACACATGATGCAATAAATGTGGCCCGTGTTATAATGGGGTGTGGAGTAAAACATCAGGGGAATGCAGAGTCAAGATTGATTAGTTCTGCTTATGGGAGTCAAAGAAATATTCGGAGAGGAAACAGAATTGCCTTGGTCTGGCCTCCAAGTCCCGTTTGCCCCACCTTCTCTTCCTAAGCTTATCTTCCACAAGACCCTTCATACTCCAATCGTTCCGCCCTAATTGCATTGATTGCTCTTCTCTAAAACAAGTTCCATCATCTCTCAACTCTTTGCCTTTGTTCTTCCCTTTCCTTCTAGTTAGAATTTCTGTTTCTCATCTTCCTCTGTTGAAATCAAGGTGTGGTTGAAATGCCAACTCTATCATGAATATATGGCTATTTCTTTCAACCATAAACAACATTTTCCTCCTCTGAATTTTTAAACTAGGATTTTATTAACATAAGGACTGGTTTCCCTATGAACCTCAATTTTCCCAATTCTTAGATAAAACCACCTTTACCTCTTGGAAAACTGTCAATTCCTTAAAGGCCAAAATTTGATCTTATTCTCTATTACAATTATTTTGAAATACGTTTAAAAAAAATAGCAAGTATTCACCATCCCATACATACCCCGTCATCCGTTTGAGCATAGTGTTCTTTTAAACAGCATTTTGAGGTAGGATTGACAGACAATAAATGGCACATATTTAAAGTATATGATCTAATAAGTTTTGACACATATATATACCTGTAAAACCATTATCACAGTCAAGATGATGTTTCCCCCAAAGTTTCCTAATGACCTTCGTAGTACCTCTTGCATCACAACTGCTTCTTACATCCCCAGGCAACTGGTGTTTTCTGTCACTACGTATTAGTCTGCATTTACTAGAATTTTATGTAATTGGAATCATATATACTCTCTTTTCTCTAGTTTATTTCACTCTGCATAATTATTTTGAGATACATCCAAAGTAACATATCAAGAGTTCATTCTCTTTTTAATGTTGAGTACTATACCACTTATGTATCCTTTCACCTGTTGATGGCTATTGGGGTTGTTTCCAGTTCTTGACTTTTACAAATAATGTTGCTACGAATGTACAAGTCTTTGCGTGGACATACGCTTTCATTTATTTTGAGTAAACATCTAGGAGAGGAATGGCTAGATCATATGGTAAGTGTGTATCTAATATTTTTAAAAACTGATAAATTATTTTCCAAATTGGTTGTAACGTTTTACATTCTCACCAGCAATGTACAAATGTTCAGTTGCTCCACATTCTTACTAAAACTTGTTGTGGTTAATTATTTTTTAAAATTTTAGCATTTCTAATAGGTACACAGCAGTTCCTCATTGTGACTTTAATTTTCGTAATCAGTAATGATTTTGATCATTTTCCATGTGCTTATTTGCAATCCATATCTCTTCTTTGAAAAAATGTCCATTTAACTCTTTTGTCCACTTTTAAATTGGGTTGTTTGTTTTCTTACTATTGAATTGTATGAGTTCTGTCTACATTCATGATACAAGTCTTTCATTAGATATTTGATTTGCAAATATTTTCTCCCACTCTGTGGCTTGTCTTCTCATTCTCTTAACAGTGCCTTTTGAAGAACAAAAGATTTTCACATTGATGAAACCCAGTAACGGATCGGATTATACTTTTTTTTGATCTTTATATATTATACTTTTGGTGTTATATCTAAGAAAACTTTGCTTAACCCAAATTCACATTTGTTTCTCTAGAAGTTTTATAGTTTTAGGTTTTAAAATTAGGTCTTTGATTGATTTTGAGTTATTTTGAATATGATGCAAAGTATGGTCCAGAGTGTTTTGTTTGTTTTGCATGTGATATCCAATTTTTCCAGTATCATTTTTTCTGAAAGACTATCCTTTCTCTACTGAATTACTTTCCATATTTGTCTGTATATGTAGGAGTCTATTTCTGGACTCTCTAATCTGTTCCAATGATCAACTTGTATATGTTTACACCAATACCACATCAATTACTGTTAACTAGAATTCTTGGAAACAGGTAGTGTTAGACTCCAATTTGTTCTTCTTTTCAAAGTTCTTTTGATTACTCCAAGTCATTTGCATTTCCATATGAATTTTAGAACCGGGTAGTTGATTTCTAAAAGATAAAGCCTGCTGGGGTAGGGGCCGGCCCAGTGGTGCAATGGTTAAGTTCACATGTTCTGCTTTGGTGGCCCAGGGTTTGCCGGTTCGGATCCCAGGTGCAGACCTACGCACTGCTTGTCAAGCCATGCTGTGGCAGGCATCCCACATATAAAGTAGAGGAAGATGGGCATGGATGTCAGCTCAGGGCCAGTCTTCCTCAGCAAAAAGAGGAGGATTGGCAGCAGATGTTAGCTCAGGGCTAACCTTCCTCAAAAAATAAATAAATAAATAAAAATAAAGCCTGCTGGGGTTTTGACTAGGACTGTGTTGAATCCCAATCTGGGGAGAATTGACATATTAACAATATTGATTTGCATCTGATGAACACAGTTTATCTTTCCATCTATTTAGGTGTTCTCTAATTTTTCTCAGGAGCGTTTTATAGTCATCCACGTACAGGTCCTTCACATATTTGTAAAAAGATTCATCCCTAAGTATTTTATATTTTTACTGTTATTATAATTGATATTTCATTACAATTTTAATTTCGGATTGTTCATTGCTAGTATATAGAAATACAATTGATTTTTCTACATTGAACTTGTATCCTGCAAACTTACAGAACACTCTTGCTGGTTTGAGCAGCTCTTTTGCAGAAAACATTACATTTTCTATATAAAGGATCATGTCATCTGTGAATAAAAGGAATTTTGCTTATTTTCTAATCAGAGTGGCTTTAAATTCTTTTTCTTGTCTTAATTTACCTGCTAGAAACAGACAGATAGAAAGATAGACAGATATAATATACATACAGTGTATACATACGCACACTATATTAACAAGAGGAGGTGAAAATGAACATTCTTGTTTTGTTTCTAACCTTAGGGGGGAAGCATTCTGTTTTTCACCATTAAGTATTTTTATGGACTCAATTGTGTCTCCCCAAAATTCCAATGTTGAAGTCCTAATCTCTAGTACCTAAGAATGTAACTGTATTTGAAAACGAGGTCATTAAAGAGGTAATTAAGTTAAAATGAAGTCTTTAGTGTGGGCCCTAATCCAACATGACTGGTGTCCCTATGAGAGGAGGAAAACTTTGGATACAGACATGCACACGTATGGAAGAAAGATCATGTGAAGACAAAGGGAGCAGACAGACATCTATAAAGCAAGCAGAGAGGCTTCAAAACGAAATCAGCTCAGCCAACATCTTGATCTCAGACTTCTAGCCTGATGAACTGGGAGAAAATAACTTTCTGTTATTTACACTATCCAGTCTGTGCTATTTTGTTATGGAAGCCCTAGCATATTCATACAAGTATGAGGTTAGTTACATGTTTTTTTGGTAGATGCCCTTATCAGGTTGAGAAAGTTTCCTCTATTTCTACTTTTTGGGAGTTTGTTTTGTTTTGTTTTGTTGTTTTTGCTGAGGAAGATTCGCCCTCAGCTAACATCTGTGCCAATCTTCCTCTATTTTGTACGTGGGTCGCCACCACAGCATGGCCACTGATGAGTGGTGTAGGTCCATGCCCGGGAACAGAACCCAGGCCACTAAAGTGGAGTGTGCCAAACTTAACCACTAGGCCACGGGGCTGGGTCCTGTTGGGAGTTTTTATCAGGAATGGATACCAAATTTTGGCAAATGCCATTTCTCTATTGAGATCATCAAAAATATTATTCTACTTTTTTTGTTAATATGATAAATTACATTGATGTTTGAATTTTAAACAACTTTGCATTACTGGAACAGTTATCACTTTGTTGTGATATATTATCCTTTGATTTGCTAAACTTGTACAGTCATGTGCTGCATAATGATGTTTCAGGCAATGACAGACCACATATATGATGATGGTCCCATAAGATTAGTACCATATAGCCTAGGTGTATTGTGTTACTGTTAGCTTGGAGTATCATCTCCCATCCCTTTACTCTGAGCCTGTGTTTGTCATTGGAGCTGAGATATGTTTCCTGGAGGCAGCATATTGTTGGGTCTTGTTCTTTAACCCATCTTGCCACTCTGTGTCTTTTTATTGGAGAATTTAATCTGTTATACCATCTAGGTTTGTGTAAGTACTGTAGGGGAGGAAGAAATTTTCCTCTACCCTTCTAGCTTCTTCTGGCTTATCTAAAATTAAATTGACATGAGACAGATTAAGAGGAGAAAAACAAACCAAAGTTTAATAACACGTATACATGGGAGAAACCCAAGAAAAATGAGTAACTCACCAAAATGACCAAAGCCCTCACGTTAAATACCATCCTCAGTTAAGACAAAAGAAGATGTTGGGGGTGGGGAGAGTCAGGCACTTCAAAGGATAGGAAGGCAATTCACAGGTAGGTGGAAAGGAGCAAATTGTTTGGAAAACAAGTGTTTGTTTGGCCAAACAAAAACAAAAGAAGACAGAGGGGAGCCCAACAAACAGACTTTTCTAGGTTCCTTCATGTCTACCATCTAGTTCATGTTATGCTAAGACAATAGCTCACTTCCCAAGATCCGTTTTTAAAATCTGAATTCTTATAAGCAGTTAAGGAGAAGGTGATGAGAACATCTTTCTGAGTTGTCTGTTTCTTAAAAACGATCAGCCTAAAATAATCTTCGTGTTGAAGAGACACAATTTGGGATGGCAAATTTTGTTCCCCTTCTGTACACTCTATGATGTTTGCACAAAGACAAAATTGTGTAACGACGTTTCTCAGAACATATTCCGATTGTTAAGAGACACACGACTGTATTAAGAATGTCTGCATCAATCAATGTTTATAAGGAATGCAGATTGGTAGTCTTCTTTCCTAATGTCTGTCTCATTTTGGAATCAGGGTAATGCTGGCTTCAGAGAGTAAGTGGGGAAGTACTTCCTCCTTTTCAATTTTCTGGCAGAATCTGTGTAGAACTGGTATTTTCTCTTACTTAAATGTTTGATAAAATTCACCAGTAAAACCATATTGGGACTACAGTTTTCTTAGTGGGAAGATTGTTAGATATAAATTCAATTTTTTTTATAGATGTATAGCTATTCTGGTAATCAATTTCTTTTTGAATGAGTTTTGGTAATTTGTGTCTTGTAAGAAATTTGTCCATTTCACAAAAATTGGCAAATTTATTGGCATAAAGTTATAATAATCTTCTTTTATTATCCTTGTAAGATCTTTAGAATCTGTAGTAATTCCATTTCTCTCTTTCTTCATATTAGTAATTTGGATCTACTCTCTTCTTCCTGATCATTTGGCTAAAGGCTGATGATTTTATTGATCTTCTTAAAGAACCGGCTCTTGGTGTCACTGATCTTCCCTATTGTTTTGCTGCATTCTATTTCAATGATTTCTGTTCTTCTATTTATTATTTATTTCTTCTATGTATTTCAAGTTTAAAAAATTGTTTTTCTTTTTATGCAGTTGTATTTTTGAAACCTTACTTCTTTTTCTAATATAGGCATTTAGTTCTATAAATTTCCTCGTAATACCGCTTTAGCAGTATCTCTCAATTTTTGATACATTGTTTTCATTTTCATTCCATTCAAAATATTTTGAAATTTTTTGAAAATTTCTTTTTTGATCTATGGGTCATTTATAAGTGTGCTAATTAGTTTCCAAATATTTGAGGATGTTCTGGAGATGTTTCTGTTGTTGATTTCTAACCTAATTCAATTGTGGTCAGAGGACATGCTCTGTATGACTTTAATTATTTTGAATTTACTAGCTTATGTTCCATGCACACTTGTTAAAAATGTGTATTCTACTGTTATAGAGTGGAGTGTTCTATAAAGGTCCATTGGGTCAAGTTGGATGATAACATCTTATAAATATTCTATATTCTTGCTGATTTTCTGTTCTTTTTTTTTTTGTTCCTGTCAATTACTGAAAGAGAAGTCTTTAAATTCACAACCATATTTGTGGATTTGTCAATTTTTCACCAGTTTTTGCAAGGTATGTTTGGAAGCTGTTTGTTAAGTATATGAATATTTAGAATTATTACATCCTCTCAATAAATTGACCCTTTTTTCATTATGGAATGACCGTCTTTCTTTCTGGTATTATTCTTTGCTCTGAAATCTACTTTGATGTTAATGCAGTCAAACTAACTTTTTACTTTCAACCTGTGTGTGTCTTTATATTTGAAGCATGTTTCTTATAGGCAGCATATAGTTGTGTACTGCTTTTTTATTCAGTTTGAAAATCCTTTTTAAAAGGTATATTTAGATCACTTGCATTTAATGTGATTTTTGTGTGCTAAAGTTTAGTCTATCATCTTTGCCATTTGATTTTTATTCATCATATCTGTGAAAATTATCTGGTGATGATTTCTTTCAGCTTTTGTATATTTGAAAACATCTCTATTTAACCTTTAATTTGAAAAGTAGTTTGGTTGACAGGTTTTTTTCTCTTTCAGTACTTAAACATGTTCCACTCTCTCCTCATTTGCATTATTTCTGGAAAGGAATCTGCTGTAATTCTTATGTTTCTCCTCTGTATGGAATTTTTTTGTTTGTTTCAATTTTTGTTGCTTTTAAGACTTTCTCATTATCAGCAATTTTGAGGAATTTGACCCTGATGTGCCTTGGTATAGTTTCTTCTGTTTGGGGTTCACTGGCGTTCATTGAGCTTCTTGAGTCTGTAGGTTGGCAGTTTCAACAAATTTGGAAATTTTTAAATAATTGTTTTTTCAAATGGTTTTTTCCAACCATATTTTCTTTCATTTCTGGCACCCTATGGCACCCTTAATTTTTCCCCCACAGCTCACTGGTGCTCTGTTGATTTATTTTGATTTTCTTTTTAATTTTCATTTCAAATATACTTATTTTTTCTTCTGCTATTTCTAATCTGCTATTAATTCCATCCCGTGTATTTTTCATTTCACACACTGTAGTTTTCATTTCTAAAAGTTTGATTTAGTTCATTTTAATATCCTTCCTGTCTCTACTTAATTTTTTGAACACATGGGATTCAGCTATAATAAATGTATTAATGTTCTAGTCTGCCAATTCTAACATCTGTAAAAGTTCAGCATCAGCTGATTTATTGATTTAATTTCCTAATTATGTGTCATATTTTTGTGCTTTTTGCCACGTCTTGTAGTTTTTGATTGAATATCAGACATTGTGATTTTATCTCTTTGAGTGTTGGATATTTATATTCCCATAAATATTTTTGAGCTCTGCCCTAGCATGCACTTGGAAGGAGTTTGGTTTTTTCAATTTCTGCTGTTAAGATTTGTTAGGCAGGACTGAAATGCTTAGGCCAATTATTCCCCAGGACTGAGGCAAGATCCTTCTGTGTACTCTAACCAATTGCTTGTGAATCGTGAAGTTTTGCAGTCTAACTAGTGGGAAAGACACTATTCGTGGCCTGGCATTGTTCTCTTTTATCCTTCCGGGTGACTCTTTCTCTGGCTTTGGATAGTTTCCTTACACACTGGCCTAATCAGTACTCAGCTGAATACTGAGAACCCTGTGCATATCTCAGAGTTCTCTGTCTTGCAGTTCTTTCTTTTCTGGTACTCTGTCCTGCAAACTCTAGCCACCTTGGTTTCCCCAGACTCTTACCCTGTCTCCTCAATTCCGTGAGTCTGCTAGACTCTATCTGGGTTCCTCCTCCTCCTTGTACCACAGCCTGGAAAATTTGATAAGGTTGTCTTCCAGGGCCATTGTTAAGCTCACCTTGTTTGTTTCCCATACCTCAGGGATCCCTATCCTTCACTGACTGATGTCTAGTCTCTCGAAAATTGTTTCATATATTTTTTCCTTTTTTAATTTTTTTCAGATTTGAGGGTAAATATGGTCCCTGTTATCTCATCTTGGCTCAGAGCAGAATCTAGTAGGTATTTAATACCTTTTGGATCCTGTAATTAGTATTCCATAATTTTTTTTTTTTTTAAAGATTTTATTTTTTCCTTTTTCTCCCCAAAGCCCCCCGGTACATAGTTGTGTATTCTTCGTTGTGGGTTCTTCTAGTTGTGGCATGTGGGACGCTGCCTCAGCGTGGTCTGATGAGCAGTGCCATGTCCGCGCCCAGGATTCGAACTAACGAAACACTGGGCCGCCTGCAGCAGAGCGCACGAACTTAACCACTCGGCCACGGGGCCAGCCCCAGTATTCCATATTTTTTTAAATTAAAATATTAACACTATGGTGCTGTCTTGAGTTCAGCTAAAAAGCACTTGAATCTACATTATCTATACACTCTATTTCGTGCACTCTTTAGCTCACATTTTCTAATCCACTTAGCTTCTCTTGACCACAAAAAGTTTTTCACTCTCTTTTTTCAAAGTTAGCTGATGAGTAAGCTATTTTAAACATAGGTTTAAATAAGAAAAGCAAGATATTTTAAGTTAAAAAAAATCACAAAATGCTGAACTCTAAATTTTCTCCACTACTTTTAAATCATTTATGTCTACAAAACCCCTTTCAGTAAAACATTGTGTACAATTTTAATCCGATGCCAAAGACAAAGAGACCTTTGCATGCTGCTGATGCACTGGCCACTGTGGCACTGCCAGCAACCATGGTATTCACAAGTGTAATGGCATTTCCATGACACTAATGCATTCTGTAGTGACAGGCTCCTTTTTGCTTAACTTTTTGCCAGCATTATCTGCGCAACTTTTAAAATTATTTGAAGAAATATTTAAAACTACCTGAAGACCTTTAACAAAGTACTAAATATAAAACATCAATATAACTTAGTGATAATCTTTAATTCCTTATGCAATAGGATAGAAGCTAGAAATGAAAAAGTAACTCTAAGGAAAGGCTATAAATTTTTTCTTGCTTAACTGTGCTCAATAGAGACTGCCTGGAGCATGTTCCTATAAACAGAGTGCTTGGAAAAATGCCATGCTTAATTTCTTGTATCTTTTCTTCATTTCCTTGGGATCATATATGTTTACTACTATTTTTTTCCTCTGGGCTATCATCTTTTTTCACTGGTATTTCTACCCTAACCCTTAAGACAATGTTTAAGGGTTAGGAATATTACGTCAATACCAAATCTTAATTTTCACTATTACTAAAAACATCTTACTTAACCGTATAACTATTTTCACTGATTACACACAACCATTCTTTTCTTTTTTTTTTTTTGAGGATGATTAGCCCTGAGCTAACTGCTGACAATCCTCCTCTTTTTGCTGAGGAAGACTAGCCCTGAGCTAACATCTGTGTCCATCTTCTTCTACTTTATACGTGGGACGCCTACCACAGTGTGGCTTGCCAAGTGGTGCCATGTCCGCACCCAGGATCCGAACCGGCGAACCCCGGGCCGCTGAAGTGGAACGTGCACACTTAACCGCCGCACCACCGGGCCAGCCCCACAACCATTCTTTTTTTCCCACATTGGCTAGAAGACTTTCAATATTCTTGGATAGCCTTCCTACAGTCTTCATATCAGCTCACTCTCATAGTTTCCTTCCTTCCTGCCTGCCTTCCTTCCTCTTTCCTTCCTTCCTCCTCTTCTCCCTCCCTTCCCCCCTCCCTCCCTTCCTCTTATTGTTGCCCCCTCCCTCCCTCCCTTCCATCTCCAAAAAATCCCAACTCCTTATGTTTTATACTTACCTCAGCTGTCATATTAAAATATATGGAACCAAAGCCCCTTGAATGCTAAACTACATATGTCTCCAAACGTCTCAGGTGTGTCAGGAAGGTGTTTAATGCAATTAAATAGTTTTTGGCAACTACTGAATGTCAGAAATCTGTCTGAATACGTTTTCGTAATTATTACTTTTTTATAGTTACCATAGTGAAAATATAGTACAAAAATCAATCAACATATTTACAGTTTTCAAATGTCACATTCTGTACATATCCTATCTTTAGCATACCCTTGTCCCTGCTGCTGTGAATAACACGGGGCACAGATTGCCTCTGAGGCAACAAGTTACTGTCAGAACATTAAGTATGTTGTTTTCTCACCACATCTAACAATTAAAATAGACAAACACACACCATTAAGTCAATCAGTAGCTATTACTCAGAGTCAGAGGCAGGTGGAGATTGGGAGTGTTTACTTAGATTGTATACGCACAGAGTCAGATTAAGATATTTGTTTTAGTCCGTGACTTAAAGTCAGTCAATCAAATGTTGTCAATTATCATTAAAAAAAAAAATAAATGTTATGGCTTGTCTATACACACTGCAATTTTTGTCCGAGCTCATCTTTGGCAAAGAAAACTGCTTGGGATATCTGCCACCCATAGATGAAGACATTTTAAAAGGATGTTGTGTAAAAGACAATAGTAGAATTTACTGCCCCAAAAATCTCTTAGCCTTCACTTCAGAATTTTTTGGAGGTATTTTATCATGTTTTGATTTCCTCTCTTCCCTTTTAAAAAGTAATTTTCTCTCTGAGAAACAGATCTTTATGAGTAATTCAACAACACCAAGACTAGTCTTTTTCATCTCGTACATAACCAAAGAAGTACTAGCTTATTTTTATCAGTAATAAAAACAATCATCATCATCATTGTCATCATTTAATGAATGGTTATTATGTGCCAGGTACTGTGCCAAATGCCCTATAAGACATTATTTCATCTTATCCCTAAATAACCCAAACAATTTAGTGAGCACTGCCTCCATTTTATAGAGGAAGAAACTGAGGCTTAACTGACGACGAAAGTTTTACGTAATAAAAGTAAAAAAAGAAAGAAAGCTTGGAAAAGAAGTGTTATGTTTTACATAGGGTTTTACATAATATATAGATATCTAATATATGCTGCTGTCATTAAAAATCAGCTTCAGGGGCTGGCCCAGTGGTGTAGTGGTTAAAGTTCATGTGCTCTGCTTTGGTGGCCCAGGGTTCGCATGTTCAGATCCCGGACACGGACCTACACACATCAGGCCATGCTATGGCAGCATCCCACATACAAAATAGAGCAAGACTGGCAACAGATGTTACCCCAGGGCCAAACATCCTCACCAAAACAAGCAACTTCAGTTTAATAATTAGTTATCTCAATAGCTGTTTAAATATAAAAAGTACTTTTTAACTACTATTGATAATTATTTGATCAGTTCGTTGGCATAGTTAAAATTAAATGAGCATAGCAGAAATTTGATTTACAATTAGAAAAACTAAACACATTTCTATAGGCCTGTAAGGAAAGAAGCTTTTATCTTTTACCTATATTTTTAAGGAATAAAAAATGAAATAAATTTCCTATAACCATTACCACACTCTTTCTCTCATGTTATTCTTTGCACCATTTCCCCTTTTAGAGTTATGCAAGAAACTTATGTTATAGCAATTATTACAAAGGAAACACACATATTATTTTCATGGTTAATTAGCCTCAATTCATATTTTCACTTCAAATTAAATCAAGTAGCTAAATTTTTATACACAACTTTTCACTTGAACTGTTATTCTTTAAGAGCTGGGCAAGTTGCATTGACTTTATCTGTAATTTCACAGAGGACATTAGATTTATTAGTTGCAGAATACATGCATCTGTGACATTGACAGCAATAGCAATGTATCTGGAAAATGACATGATTGAATCAGTTCTGGTAAGGGTTATGTATTATTTAGAAAAGACAGGTCAAATAAATTGAAGTAAGCTCTACATGTAGAGCATGTGGTCCTCTGGAAGAAACTGGGCGCCTATGATGCCAAGTGGAGGCTACCTGAGGTCTTATAGCAGTTTATAAGCTCATTAGGCAGCCCACAAGAACTAAAAGATCTAATCACTTGCCCCATAAGGAACTTAAGAAGTTTAGTATGACATGAACAAGCTGTGTTCTTTCATCAGACATCAAAAAATCTATGATGAAAATAAAAACTAAAATTATACATTTTATTCAAATCAAAAGAACAAGTGGGCATGCCTGGATTTCTTCACGGCGCCACTCATCCACAGAGGCCATGCTCTGGACACTGCAAGCAGAGCTCCTTGCATGATGGTATGAAGGAAAGGGCCAGAATTGTAGAACTGAGGCTAGCATATTATACCATTTCCAGTTCATAAGCTCTTCAGAAGAAACAGAAGCCACAAATGTAGATTTCATCTCAGTGTTGTCATTAGAATCTGCTAAAGACATTTAACGTTTGAAATTAAAGGGCTCTGAGAGTCTCAAAAGTTCAAATCCTGCCAGTCACTTCACACACACCAAAAAACAAAACCAAAAATAACAATACAGTATAGTGATTAAGATCATGAGCTCCGAGCCAGAATGCCTAATTTAAATCTTGGTTCCATTCCTTGTTAGTTGTATGAACTTTGGAAATTACCTCTCTTTTCTCAACTATAAAATGAAGATGTTAAGTATAATATCTACCTCATAGGGTTGTCGTGAAGATTAAAAGTATTAATAAGTGTGAATTCTTATGTCAGTATCTGTCCTAAAGTAAGCATGGGTAATGTGTTCTAACAGGTGCAATTATTTACACGAAACTGGACAGATTGATGAACAGCTAACAACTGAAGACTCCACTATTTTGAACTGGTAAATAACTTGGAGGTCAATAAAATCATATATATACATACATTTTTAACAAACTGCATTTTATTTAAAAAATTTTTTTGGTGAGGAAGATTGGTCCTGAACTAACATCTGTCACCAATCTTCCTTTTTTTGCTTGAGGAAAATTGTCGCCGAGCTAACATCTGTACCAATCTTCCTCCACTTTGTATGTGGGATGCTGCCACAGTATGGTTTGATGAGCAGTGTGTAGGTCTGCACCCAGGATCCGAACCTGTGAACCACAGGCTGCTGTAGCATGGCACAAGAACTTGCTACTACACCACCAGGCCGGCCCCAATAAAATCATATTTTAAAGAAATAAAGGATTCTATAAATGAAGTATCAGCTTCCATGTGTTTCTCAGAGTTTGATCAGAATGAGCTGTGTTTTAATTTTGCGTAACTGTTCTTCAAGTAGAAACATTAGGATGTTTATGAATTGTCAAGAGTCTTCATTATTTGAGTAGGTCATTTAAAACAAAAACAAAACTAAAAACTGACTGTATTAAAAATAAACTAGGTCCTGCAAGAAGATCCCTGGAATCGCAGAAGTGAGTATTTGAATCCCAGAAGTGTCCTAAATATTGAATTGTGGGCACATTGAATAATGTTTTGACTCAAACAATTGGGGAGGGAAATAATCAACACTTACTGGGCTGCCAAGGTGTAGTAGGCTTTCTGTAGACAGGTTCTTTCATTTTAATCTTAATAACAGTCCTATAAGGTTATTATCTCTGTGTGATAGCTAAGAAAACTGAAACTCAAAGGTCTGACAGCTGACCAGTGACGAGCTTGGATTGGGCTTATCTGACCCCCACCTCAATTCTCTTTTTGCTACTCTCTGCTGCTTTTATGCTTTTTCATGAAAACTGCTGGAATTCAGGCAAAGCTGCTGTTAGTTCCTTGAACATGGAGACAGAAGTGAGATTTGCCACATGGCTTTCAAGAATATTTCTGTTAATACCAGTTTTCCCATATACTTGGTCAAAGTTGGTGACTCTCACAAGTGATTCAAACTGTTCTTTTCAATGAATGAATTTTATTAAACTGCTTTTAAATTTATTTCTATTAATCAAAATTTATATTCTTGAACTGATAAAATAGGTGAAATTATCAACAGAAAATCCAAGAACTTCTCCTTTAAAAATTCTAAAAATGAAAAATTCCTACAATAGACAACTCAGCAGCACATAGGAAATAAAATGAGAGAGCCACATACAAGAAAACAGGGCAAATCAGCATCAACAGGTCAAGATCTACATAAGAGATCGCTCCTGTATCTTTTTCTTTTGGTGAGGAAGACTGATGCTGAGGTAACATCTGTGCCAACCTTTCTCTATTTTGTATGTGGGATGTTGCCACAGCATGGCTTGATGAGCAGCGTGTAGGTCTGTGCCCAGGATCCAAAGCCACGAACCCCGAGCTGCCGAAGTGGAGCACGCGAACTTAACCACAACGCCACCAGCCGGCTCCTCACTCCTGTATCTAAACTGTAGAAATCTGAAGGGATATTTTGGCACTTCCTCTCATTATTATCTACACAGAGAGTTCACCTGAGCTCATGTTCCAAAGGAGAAAGTTTGATTCTCCTGATTTTGATTATAAAATACTATTTGGATTAAGACAAGGACTTGTGGAACCTGAACTGTACTTTGATCATATTACCTATGTGGGGATCTATAGATCAGCCTTCTGGCAGCTTCAAGTATCCAGAATGCTCCATACCTCAAAGTGGCCCACCTTTCCACACACTCCAATCTTTCCATGGCCCCATCCTCAGGCACAAATGAGACAAACGAGATTTAACACAAATGCACCACTCTTGAACAGAAAGTAGCAATGAAAATAAAAGGGCTCAAAGATAATAAATGATAGCCCATGATTGTCTGGTCAGAAGGAAAAGAGCATGCCAACCGCCTAATGATGTCCATAAACAGTCAGCTGTTTTGATCTAAAGTGAAGATTCTAAAAACAGAGAGGGGATTTTTAAAGGTTCAATGTAGACTATGGGCAAATATCAATTCTTGGTATAATGGAGTTTTGGATATCCATATAAAATTCTCATTTATTTTAAGTCTGTGTAGAAATTTCCACTCTCAATCTTTAGAGAAATTCCTACTTCAATAATGACAAATAACCCAACTTTATCAGTATTGCCATTGATTTGCATGAGAACATTATTGCAAGTTGTCCATCGTCTGGAAAAATTAACATAGCGTTATATACAACATAATCTATATCCTTAAAAATAGCTCCAGCTCCATGTAACTGGGATTTAATAAATTCTCAGTCCAGATTTAAATACTTTGAGGGCAGGGCTCTTGTCCTGTTTACTGAGGTATCCCTAACACTTAGTATACTGGCTAAGATCTAGTGAGAATTTAATAAATAGGTGTTGAATATTTATTACTTTAAATATTATTATTTAAATTAATAATTCATTGCTTATTATTAATAATAAATCAATAAATATTATTTAATTTAAATAATTATTTGTTGAATTTCTTGTATGCAGGATACTAATTCATTTGGAAATCTTTGCAAATCTGTGATTTAGAAATTAAATTTGAATTCAAAACCTATTCATTTGATTGATTGCAACATTAAAAGTTATCAGGTTTTTTTTTAATATTAACTATGTGTCAATTACAGCCCTGGCTTCTAATAAAACAGAAGTTACATTGACTTAAGTGAAATGCCACTTTCTATGAATAAACAGTGAGAAAAATAAAATAAAATTTTAGTTACCAAGCTCTATTTGAGATAAGTAATGATCAGATGGTACTAAATTAAAAACTTAAGATTTCAAGGAAATGTTTCAAATCACATTGTCTATTTTCAAGGACCAACAGTAATTAAAGAAATTTTATTCATCCTTTCCTCAATAAAGCAATAGAAATAGGCATCTTCAAAATTTTGTGTCATTTTAAAAATAATCCATTATTCTGCCTTGTCCCTGATTCAGTGTTGGAAAACTAGCAGTCTCAATCCTCTCTACAACCCACTTCAACTAGTTCTTATCTAGTAGGCAGAGAATATCCAGCACTGAAGTGGGCTCCACGGAAGACATGAAGGAGCAGCAGAATGTTTCCTACTTGGGAACAGTGAACCATCTAGACGCAAAGATGAGCTGATGCTATAACAAGGCTGGGTCACATACCAGCTTCCCTCTGTCCTACTGCTTTTATGTTTTAACCACAAATTTTACAAAGTGATTATTGTTTGTTCTGCAAAGTGGGAATAAGGATATAAAAGAAGATTGACACATTTCTTTTGATGGCAGTAAAATGAAATATTCAGTATTAACTGTTTTATTCAATTAGCCATAGCATCCATAGAAAGAGAGATACAGATAACAGAAGAATGTTCTTTATAAATTGATTATGTATGATTACATGAATTAATCAGAGATACATGCTCAGCCATAACCTCTCCCTACAAGGCTGCACAATGAAATTTTTGTCCTCTCCATCAAATGTACTCCCACTACCCCAGTGTTTTGGGCCCCAGTCAATGGCTCCACTACGTATCCAGTTACTCAAGCCCTTGACTCTTTTTTTTCATCCTGTGCAATTAGTTCTCATCAGCTATACTTTTTAAATACCTCTTGAATATGTCAATCCCTTTCCTCTTTCCACTACTATCTCTCACCTGAACTACTTCCTCTCCACAGTGAACAGTGAGGGCCAATTACCTTAATGTACAGCAATATATACACTATACACACACACAGTAAGATAAATACACTAACATACCTTAAAGGTAGGAACGATAAGATGTTCATTTTGATACAGGGGATAAACACAGTTTAAAATGAAGCATGACTTTTTAATCTCCTCATTACTACATTTTTCATTGAAATGACTATCACACTTTAACGAATATATTGCCAGTTCTCCTACATTCAGAAACATTCAATTGTTAAGATGCTGATAGGAATCATGGACCAATCATTGTACAAAGTTCGTGTTTAACAACGCATTATTCCAGAAATGGTTAATCAAACATGAGTAAAGGCATCCCTCCTTTGTCAAAGAAACTCCACACCACTCTTCTGAGTCACTTCTAGTCAATGGAACACATTCCATTTTAAAATCAGAGGGTTTGGCTGGATGCAAGTGAATGTACCTTACCATACTGCTCTAAAACACCATGATTTTTTTGCTTTCTTCTGACTTGTCACTCGAAAGCATCTCAGAATTGTGGGTAAGACTCTAAGCCAAATCCAGGCATTATACGCAAAGGGCACCCTATTACACAGAGCGCCCCTAGAGTTTCCCTGTAACGCAGAGAGCCATGTCCCCTCTCTCTTCACCTTTGCTCAGGACCAGATCCCTCTTCTGGTAACCTATGCTGGGACTCTGCTCTCCCATTTATTGCCTCCACCATCTATGGCCTATAATGCTTCTTACTAATTTCTCATTCATTTTTAATTTAATTTTTATATAAATTATATATATTTATAAGTATATTATATTTTATATTTATATTAATGTTATATTATTTCATATTTATATTAATTTAATCATATATCCCAAAGGAATACATATACATGGTTTTTAAGATTAAATAATTTTAGAAGGTTTATAACAGACCAGCTGCTCTCTAAGGCCTGGGGTGCAGCTGTCATCCTGGGATGTCCTTTTACCATCACCTTAAGGACTTCTTTTGTGTCTGTCCTATGCTGTTTATATCTATATATATCCCAGATTCTTCATTTCCCTCTGTTTCCTCCCATTCTTTTAGTAAAACACATTTCTAGTACCTACATGAGAGAGAGGACATAGAGATCCTTTTTTGAGGGTATCTCTATGATAAGATACATATCATATCATGTATGTATGTATGTACATGATGAGAATGTTTTACTCTTTCTGTCAATTGAAGGTAGCTTAGCTGGGAAAAGAATTATGAGATAGAAATAATTTATGGTCAGAATTCTGAAGCTATTTATTTATTTATTTATTTATTTATTTTTGAGGAAGATTAGCCCTGAGCTAAAATCCACTGCTAAACCTCCTCTTTTTGCTGAGGAAGATTGGCTCTAAGCTAACATCCATGCCCATCTACTTTATACGTAGGATGCCTGCCACAGCATGGCTTAATAAGTGGTGTGTAGGTCTGCACCTGGGATCTGAACTGGCGAACCCTGGACTGCCGAAGCGCAGCGTGTGAACTTAACCACTATGCCACTGGGCTTGCTCACGCTGTTCTTAATTTTTTGTCCTCAGTGTTGCTGTTCAGAAGTCTAATACCATTCTGATTCCTGACATGTGACAGTTTTTGGGAGAGAAAGTCCTCTGGAAACTTAGATCTTCTTTTTATAAATAGCGTTCTAAAATGTCACGATGATGAATTGCCTTGTTTTGTTTTGTTTGCTAAGCATTTGAAGGGCTTTTACAGGATATATTCTTCAATTCTAGGAATTTTTATTATATTTTTTCTTTGATAATTTCCTCCCCTCTATTTTCTCTTTTCTTGCTTTCTGGATCTCCTATTAGCCAGATGTTGGATCTTCTGGGCTGATTCCTTCTTTCTTTCTTTTTAAAAAAAATATATTCTCTTGGTCCCCATCTATCACACTAGGATACCTGTAAGAAAAATGTTCCTTTCTAATTTTTTAAATTGAAGTCTACCATACATAGAGTTCATGAATCTTCAATTGCAGTTAGTTAGATAAAATTTTACATCTGTATAGACCCACAAAACGACCGCTAAGACCAAGATACAGAACATTTCCAACACTTTATAAGGTTCACTTCTGACCCTTCCCAGCCAATACCCTGCAGCCTAAGGTAATCACCATACATGCTTGTATCACAGTCAGTTAGTTTTGCCTATTCTTGAACTTCATTTAAATGGAACCAGATAGTATGTACTATTTCATGTCTAGTTTATTTCTCTGAACAAATGTCTGTGAGATTCACCCATACTGTTATATGTAATAATATTTCACTTTGTAAAAATTGTTGTGTTGTATTTCATTGAGTGAATATATCAAAATGTATCCATTCTACTTCTGATGGACATTTGGGTTATTTACGATTTGGGGATACTATGAGTAAAGCTGCCATAAATATTTCATAGATTTGTCCTCTATGGGACATTTATCTTGGGCACTGAGCTAAGAATGAAACTAATGGGTTGTAGGATAGGTCTGTGTTTTTTTTTTTTTTTAAGATTTTATTTTTTCCTTTTTCTCCCCAAAGCCCCCCGGTACATAGTTGTGTATTCTTCGTTGTGGGTTCCTCTAGTTGTGGCATGTGGGACGCTGCCTCAGCGTGGTCTGACGAGCACTGCCATGTCCGCGCCCAGGATTCGAACCGACGAAACACTGGGCCGCCTGCAACGGAGCGCGCGAACTTAACCACTCGGCCACGGGGCCAGCCCCAGGATAGGTCTGTGTTTATATGTTTAGCAGAAATTCTCACTGGCAACACTTGGTATTGTCTGTTTGCTTTTTCTTAATTGTAGTCATTCTGGTTGGTGAACAGCTGTCTATCATTCTGGTTCACATTCACTTTTCAATCTTTTTAAATCTAGGTTCCATAGTCACCAAGGGCCAAATGCTAAGACTACTTTTTAGTCCTCAACCAACTTGTTCTGTTTGCTAGTTTCTGCTACTGGGCATGTCTCCCTTCTTTACACTTGCTTGCTCCTAGCTCTCTTCCTTATATAACATAAAGATTTCAGTCTTTGGAACCAGAGTCCTGGATTCAAATTCTAATCTCACCAGTAACTAACAGAGTGACATTAGGGAAGTTACTTAACTTTCTAAACTTCAGTATCTATATCTTTAAAATCAAGCTAATTACATTTACCTTGTGGGGTAATTGTGAAAAATAAGTTATAACATATTTAGCGTATCTCAAACTTTTCTCCTCAAGCACCTCTTTGGAAGAAGAATATGAGTGTCTGACTCTTCCTAGGAAGTCAGGGGCTGTATCCTTGACAAAGACTTCTTTTGTGTGTGTGTCATACTTAATTTTAAAAAACTATGTAAATTTTACACGTTGATTAATATCATGTTTATTTAAATTAAACCATTTACTAATTTTATTATGCTATAAAATAACATTGATGACTGATGATGCAGGAAGACAGAATATGTGTGTTCTCATTCACCCTGGAACACTGTCCTCCTTGCCCGGGGGGTAAATACACCTTTGA
The DNA here is from genome assembly GCF_041296235.1 of Equus asinus. NCBI lineage: Eukaryota > Metazoa > Chordata > Mammalia > Perissodactyla > Equidae > Equus > Equus asinus. Next base: position 80,010,211 of record NC_091798.1, read on the forward strand.
TGAGAATAGACTACATAAACTTGTAGGCAGAGTAGCTGTACTTGTGACCTTCTCCACACGGTTTCAGAATCTGCCTTCTCCTCTTCCTCCTGTCTCTATTAAATATTGGTATTCCAGGCTCCCTTCCATGTGTCTTTTACATCCCCATTTCATCCACCGACACTCTAATGCCTCCTAAGTCTCTATTTCAGCTCCAATTTCTCTCCTAAAAATCATATCAAGATTTTTAATAATCCATTCAATAAATATAACCACACAGATACTATAAAATGATTATGTCTAAATCTCAATTTATTATCTTCTCTCCCAGCAAAGCTCTACTTCTCCATCTCTGCAAACGCAGTGACTCATAACACCTATAATCCAAAATCCTTACCGTGGTCTTCAATGTTCTATATGATCTTTGCCCTATCTACTCTGCAACCTCATCGTCTATACCACTCTGCCCATTATTCACTCTGCTGTAACACTTCAGGCTCTTTTTCAGTTCCTTAAACAAACCGAGCTCTTTTCTGTTTTAAGTCCTTTGAACATGTTATTCCCTTTTTCTGGAATGTTCTTCTTTGGGCGGGCTTTTCTCCCTCTTATATGTCTCAGTTTAAATGTCGTCTCCTAGGGGAGACCACACTCCTAGTATTACTTTTTATTGTATCATTCTACTAATATCCTTCTTGCCCTTTTCTACAACCTGAAATTATCGTATCTGTTTTTGGTAATCTCAGCACATAGCACAGTGTCTGAATCAGAGTAAGTGCTCAGTAAGTATCTGTAGGATGAAGGCATTATGTATCACTCATTGTTCCCCTTCTCATCTAGTACTCTCCCTAGGAGGGGGTTAATCTTGGTCTTGTGGCCCCAAGCCTAATATCTGCTGTGCTGAGGGTGAGCCATGGGTTTCCCAATGCCCTCCTACTGAAGTCTCTCACCAGTGCCTCTGTGCTTGTCACGTCTGTGTGATCGAGCATTCCTCAGAGATGCATGGCTGTTTCTAGTTCTGAAGGCCAGCCTTGAACCACAGCCTACTTGGCTGGGAAAGTGGGGAATAAGTGGGTGTGGCTGACATCTGGCTCCAGACCTGCCAGCTTCCCAGTCACTGGGGCTCAATTCTCCTCTCTTCCTACTGAAGTAGTTAGTTTAGAATACAAAAGAAAAAGAAAGAAAAATTCTGTCTTAGGAATAGGAAGAAATTCAGTTCATTGGGCAGAAAGTACCTTGTATTGTTTTGCTTTTTCTCCTCAGCAGTTAAACAGGACTAGTTTAAAAAATATGTATTAAATTGGGCCTAAGGCATCTGCTTTTCAGTCAATACCAAAACCATGACTAGGCTGGTGATATTTCTAGCAAAATTAAAAAATGCTATGAACAAGTTTTTATGTTCAACCAATAGCAACTGCCTAAAAAATATTAATATAGTCAGTTATTTGCCATTTTTATCACAAAGTCATCCTTCCTTTTTAATTATAAGTGTTTACACTTTTGGAATTGCATTTTTGAAAATAAACATGCTTAAATTTAATGCAAACAAAATCATGTGGGTTTTTTTGAGGAAGATTAGCCCTGAGCTAACTGCTGGCAATCCCCCTCTTTTTTTGCTGAGGAAGACTGGCCCTGAGCTAACATCCGTGCCCATCTTCCTCTACTTTATATGTGGGACGCCTACCACAGCATGGCTTGCCAAGCAGTGTCACGTCTGCACCCAGGATCCAAGCCGGCGAATCCTGGGCCATCGAAGCAAACATGTGCACTTAACCGCTGCGCCACCAGCCGGCCCCCAAACAAAACCATGTTTTAATCAAGGATGCCCATTTTCCCAGTAGTAGATATTAAATAGACTTTTTTCCTGACGACCTTTAAAGGTTGCAAAGCGTATGCTTCACCAACATTGTAGTGTTAAAGGTGTCAAAAATGATGACAAATTTCCAATTGTTTTCCAGTTAAATAATTCAAACTAATAAATTAACTTCCATGAAAAATAACTGTTTCACAGCTTCTCAAATTAAAAAAGAAATGAGTTATATTATACTTCTATGAAATAAAATTGTTTGAGGTAAAAAGGTCTTTTTGGGCACCAATCACTTTGAACATGAAAGTGAAAACTGCTTGAGATATATTCAAATATTGGGTCTAGTTTTCACAAAACCTTGTGTATTTACTATACAACCCAGAATGAATGTTTACTACATTTAAAACACAATCAGAACATTGAATTTGGTTGCCTTCTTTTATAATTCTCTCTTCAGTATCAGGCACACTAATTGTTATTTCAGTGTCATGTATTTGGTTTTTTTTCCCCTTTTCCTTCAAGCAGAACCTAAATGAAAAATACAGTGTAATCATAAGTTTAAAAAAAATCTTGTGCACACAAATTCCTAATGCACTGATTCACAGACCAACTTGGGATCACCGAGCATCTAGAGAAAGGATAGAATCATATATTATTAGAATTTTGAAATACCTTAAAGACCAGAAATTCCAATCCCATCATCTCACCAGTGAAGAAAATTAGCCCAGAAGAAAAAAAAAGTATTTAATTCACTGAATAAACATTCTTTGATTAGCTTCTAGACATCAAAAATTACCCAGGCCTTGAGTATATCGAAATAAATAAAACAGACTTGAAGCTTGCTGTGGTAGAATTTCCATAACAGGAAGATAAACGAACAAATGAATATGCAACTACAAATATGGTCACTACAATGAAGGAGAGAATTAAAGAGGGGGGCTTGTACAGGTCTGAATAATGTCACCCCAAAATTGATGTCCTCGTGGAACCCCAGAAGTTGACTTTATTTGGAAATAAGGTCTTTGCAGGCATCATTAGTTTAGATGAGGTCATATGGCTTAGGGTGGGCCCTAAATCCAATGACTGGTGTCCTTATAAGAAGGTCATGTGAAGAGACACAGACACACATGGAGAAGAAGGCCATGTGACGACAGAGGCAGATACTGGAGTAACGTAGCTGCAAGCCAAAGAATGTCAATGATTGCTGGCAATCACCAAAAACTATGAAGAGGCAAGGAAGGATTCTTCCCAAGAGCCTTTAAAGGGAATATGGCCCCGCTGACATCTTGATTTCAGACATCTAGACTCCAGCACTGTGAGAGAATACATTTCCGTTGTTTTAAGCCACCCAGAACTTTGTCGTACTTTGTTAGAGCAGTCCTAGGAAATGAGTACAGGCTCCAGGTGAGAAGGCCATGGGAGGCCTCTCTGAAGAAGTGACATTTTCGCTGTCAACTTAAGGACAAGGCAGTGACAGGTAAATGTGAGAAGAGGGGTTTTGCAGGCCAAGGGAACGCACAATATGTCACAGTCCCGGGATGAGGAACAGTTTGTCAGGTTCCAGAACCTATGATTTGTCCAAGGTCATAAGCCAGCAAGTAGCAGAAGTGGAACTTGGTTCCAAGTCTTGTGATCTGAAGAGCAGGGGTTAAAGCTTTCATACCAAGTCCCAGATCTCAGAAGATCCTCAAAACAACCAACCATCCAACCAACCAACCCACCCACCCCTCACTGTTCAATTTTCTTGGCAATTAAAACTGAAGCATGGCTTGAGGCAGGCAGTGCAGATACCGCTGACAAAGGACATTTTTATGAGAGACAGGAGAAGGCTAGTGTTAAAGAGCTGCTCTACAATCTTCCTTCTTAGCCAAAGCACCCTAAAGAAACAGATGTGAGGGCCAGCTTAATCAGTCTCCAAGTTGGAGAAAGGACAGAAAAGGCTTCCTGGACACTGTGGCTCTTTCCCATTTAGAATCACCTATGGGCAACCATTGTGATGACCTTCCTAAAATATTCAGCGTCTCTCTGGCCTGACAACAAAGCTGCAAGGCTCACCTTTTTCTACACAGATTGTGGCTATAGTGTCATAGGCTGAAATCAGCCTCCAGATAGGTTTGTTTGATCTGCTTAGTGTTTTAAAAATCCAGATATTTCACACAACAGTTCAGATAGTCCATTTTTCTTGAGAAGTAAGAAGTCCTTGCCATAGGGAATGATTAGTCGGAGTTGGCTAATGGCTTCCAGGCAGAAAAAGCGCCATTCACCAGTTAGCATGGCTCCTGCCAGTTCCTAGAGCCTCTTTAAAGAGCTTGTACAGCTTTCTGCAGACATGTGGGTCTGTGAGCCTTGAGCTATAAGGATGAACTTTACAATCTTCAACCTGACCCCACTTTATCTGTACACTCAAACTTCTCACTAGTCTCACACTCAGAAACTACTATTAACTCTGAGAAACTCTTCAATCTTCTGTAAATGTTTCAATTCATTTCCCCTTCTCATCTCTCTTTCAGTCAATTCAACTCCTCCTCCAGGGAACAACCCAAGTGTGCTCCAAATACGCCTGGTCCACTATCTCTCATTACTGTGTCGGCAACGTAGAGTTTTCCCAATTGAATGCTGCCTGGCATTGTTAGTTAACTGTCAAGTATATACATTTAGCCAAAGATTATAGGATCAGCATGAATTTCTTTGCAATCATCTTAGCACTCAGCACCTAAAATACACACGGTTAAATTTCATAAAATGTTTGGCAAGTGAGTGGTGTCAATGAGTCATCATCAAAGAAAGGTTGCCCAGTTAATAATTCTAATTACTCACTTTTGGATTAGATTACTTAGGTTTTTTTGCTTCACCCTCTTATTTCTAGCCAATTTTACTCAGTGGGTATCTACCAAGGATTGGGGAGAATAAAGAAGGGTATAATTTTCTTATGAATTGCTCTAATATAAGGAGCTGGGAGAAGAAAGATTGAAATCAATGGCTAAAATAAGATTATTACATTACCTGGGCTTTCTGGGATCACAATTACCATGGAAAATTTAAAATCAATTGCATCATCATATTTTGACTTCCAAAATCATTATAATATTATAAGTTAATCCTGGATGGCTTCTACTAAGTGAAATGTCAAGATACAATATTAAGTGAGCTATGGGTTTTATTTCATATGCACCTGAATTTAGGCTATCCCTGTTCTGTATGAGAGTTGGCTCAGAAGCTGAATCTTTAAATTCCCTCGGATATCTGTACGGCCGAGAATCTGGGTTAGACAGTTTTCCCTGTTTTGTCTCCAATCTCTGTAGTTTTAGTTGGGGGACCGCCTTGGCAGTGACTTCTAGAGTGGAAACCATCTAGCAGGTTTTAAATGGTTTTGGATTGCTGCCTGGTAATAGTAAAACCCAAAATTAATGAGACAGAACTGATTTAAGAATGATGAGTTTGAAACATACCAGAAGCCCCATATTCACCCTCTTGCCCACTCAATTTAACTCATTTCTGAAGGTCGTTATTATTTTTAAAAATAGCTATTTGTATTATAAATGTTCACAAGACTGATCATTTAATATCAACCCATTTCATTTCCTTTACTTAAGAAAATACTTTGTGACTAATCTTCACAGAGGATTATAAGTGATTTCTGGTCTCTGTCAATTTAGAGCAAATGAACATCCTTAATGCACATTCTACAACTTTGTAATTAGACATCATTTTGAAGTAGTTTTATTTGCTTTTGATGGTGATATCTGCTTATAATATTTAAAAGAAATCCTTTTACTTGGCACGGTCTTATTAGGAATTCTCTAGAAGCAGGTTTTGCTTATATTTTGTTTTTATTTTTTCCTAGGAAATGTTCAAAACTAAGAATGCTATTTTACCAGTATTCATATTCTACTCTAAAGGGGAGAAAAAAAAGGCAAATCCCAGAGGGGAAAATTGCAGAAGGCTCTGCTTGTAGTACAAACAGCTATTTCTGTGTTTCTTTCACAGAAGAATAAGAAGTTTGTGAGAACATTATGCCCATAACCGTGCATTCAAATGAGAGCCTCTAAGTGGCCTTTACAGCGAACCTTTGCAATGAGGCACTGGCTGAATGTAATTCCCCTTCTGGGTGCTCCTCCTCTCTGCCGGTCCCACCTCTTCTCTCCGTCATTATTAACTAGTGCCGGTTCAAACTGGCTGGCTCCAGTCTCTGCAGCATCCTTCCTCTCTTTCTCTGGGCTTTTGTTCAAGTTAGAACAGAGCATGGCTTTTGCTTCCATGCAGCTTGTGCAATTAACATGCAAACTGAAAAACATCAGGGTGTATCATTCAATAACCTATTAATGACCTAATTATCTGAAAAGATAATATTAATCTAAAGCAAATATAACTGCATGTTTACTATTTATTATCATATATATTTGCATTCCATCTATTCTCTCAGTTCTGGTAGTTCAATACCTTTTATCCGTCAGCTAATTATAACTTGTTCTGTACGATTGTTACATTTGCTGTTTATGAAGTCCTACAGAAATATTTATATAAAGAATTTGAAAAGAATCCAAGGAAAGTTCATTCAAATATCCTAACTTTGTTTTTCTACTGGACAGACAGGAAGAGTAAACAGAACAGTCTTGAGTCATCTAACAAAGGGAAAATTGGAAATGTCACTGGCACAGTGACATTATTTTCAGCAATGCACTGGTTTTAGAATCAATTATTTTAAACAATGAATCTGTCCCTTCTGTAACAATACGTGTGGGAAGGAAAACTATTCTAAAGCAATGTCATTACCAAAATTCAAAGGAAATAAAAGCAATTTAAAGCATAGAAATATCGTATTTTGGTGAAATAAAAACTGACATTATGTAATCACACCAAATAGCTGCCACCTCATATTAACTGCCGTTTCCCTTCTAGTGTTGAGGACAAATACACCAACCTGTTACAAACAGAGTTTTGGCCTCAGGCTTCTGTATTTCTTGGCGTGTGCATGATTGTGTGTGTGTCTGTGTGTTGTGGGAGGAAGAGGAGGAACAGACCAAAGATGAGGGCAATGTGATGGGGTGGGTGACTATTTCAGTCAAGGCTTTAGAACCCCTGTAGATGCTCGTACACACTTGATAAATCTAATGGGATCTAAACCAGCTCAGCGAACTGAACTTGGCCTAACAGCAGGCAACACACACTGGAAAGTGATCTTCTGCCTACATATGTGTTTTGTTTGGCTAGTCCAGTGTTTTCAGTAATTTGAATGTGAATGCCCTGAGGCAGGGCATGTGCTCCATATGTCCCCACTGTCACCACTCTCCATTGCCTTATACTTGTCTACATTTGTACATTTATGGTGTGATTGGCCCCTGAAGGCCTTTGAGTTTGTGACCCTATTTCAGAAGCTAAGATGAGTCCTACAGCCCAACATCTCCAGTGGCCCCTTCCAAAGCCTGCCTCCAAGCTCTTGATGCGTTTCCCTTTCTAATTTAGGAATTTCGTTTCAGAGGCAAATTCACTGTGACCATAGACATGGCAGTGTATTCAAAGGCCCAGTCTATCTGTCCCCAGTGTATACGTTTACAACTAAAGGGAGCATTGTACTAAAACTCAGCCAACCCACCTTTGTAGCATCCCTTTACCAGTAATGGACAAACTTCGAGTAAGAAGTAACATCATCAAAATCATGGATGACTCATAAATTTAGAGTAAATGTCAACTACACTTTGCCTTTTAAATTATCTTGGATTCTTAGAGAAAGCTAGAAAATGACACAAATAATGTATTTTCCCTTAGAAATAGTTTGAACACTGAGTAGGCTCCTATATGTCCCCAAATAAAAGCAACTCGTGTTTTGGATAAGACAGAATCAGATTTATCCGAGTCCTTCAAAGACAGTCAATGGAGGGTGGTAGATTCTTAGCCTAGACATTCTTTTCCTGAAATGATTGCCATTCTTTGCTGTTCTGCTAGTCTGCAACAAATCCTAGGAGCTATTTACAGGAACAGTTCTTAAGGAGAAAAAGCATCAACAATGGCATTTTCAAGGCCCAAGGAAAATAAGAATACTAAGTTGCATGCTTGGGAAATATGTTATTTCTGAACTGCATGGAGAGGTGAGGTGAGGTAAGAATGACAGGATCTCTCGACTGTATTGGGAACTCTAAAATGTCATCACTGTTGAAGGATAAGGTAAATGTGTCCAATCTCTCTTAAGCTCTCCGAGAAAAGACTATTGTCTGCTTTTCATGAGGCCCCACAGAAACGGTCTAACTTCAGGATCTTTTGTAAGGATCACATGAGATTAGAATGAGAAAGTACTTAGAAACATGGAAATCACTATTCGAATGTTAGGTATCATTATTATTTTAAAACTAAATGGAAAGAAACGATACTGTTCCACCTGTAGAGCATTCCACCGAAAAGTTGTTTATCAATTCCAAATATTATTCCTAGGTGAACAAAAGAGATTTTTTTCTCTAAATTATTATCGTTTTTTCCACATGCACTTTCATAGTACTTTAATATCCTTGCCATTTAGGGCATTTCATTCACAATAACATTAATCCACAGTATCTCCACAAGGCAGGAAGAAATTCAAATGGCATGGAAAGTAAGCAGTGAGCCTAGAACGGAATCCACATTTCCTGATCTTCAGCTCAGTGTTCCATCTGCTGGGCCCTGGTATTTGAATAATGAACTCAAGTTAACCTTGCTCAAAAATCCATTAATCACAGCAGCAAATCAGAACAAAATGAATAGGTCAATGACAACCAACACCCTAAAACTGCTTTTAAGTGTCGTTCCTCACACAGCAACCTAATTAATTAGAGAAACTCTAATCCATATCTTGTACCTTATCAGAAATGGTCCTCTTCTTTGGCCACTGTATTTTAAGACATAATTCCAAGGCTTAAACTGATGGTATGCTTTTCTTTCATTGCCTTGGTTTAGCTTTGTTTTCTAAGCTGAAAGATTTGAATATGGTCTTCTGTTTGATTTACCAACAAATAAAATACATTACCAATCTCCTCCTGAATTTATTTTAAGTCTACAACCATAGTATTAGAATAACTGATAGTCTTCTACCAGTACAGATTTACAACAGAAAATATAAAGAGACACAAAATCATGTACATATGTGGGTTGTATTTCTTGTGTCAGTGTCTCAGGCATGTGACAAGAAGAATGAAGGTGAGTTCCTCTGGACATAGTTTCTGGGTTGAAAGATAACAAAAATGAATCCTCAAATCACCAACTGTACTTCTCCTACCAATACTGTACATAACAACAATCCCAGAATTATAACTTTCCTCAGCGTGTAGTGATTAATAAAAATCCTATCTGATCAAAGCTATTATTAACAATAAACTGGAATGTGGGCCCCAAGAAGGTAGAGATTTTATATGATTGTCTGCTGTCATAAACCCACATGTTGTGCATAGAACAGTGCCTGGTGTATAATAGATGCTCAATAAAATATCTGTTGCGTGAAAGGGAGTGGGGAATTAAGCAGAGGCTCTGGCTGAAAGAGCAGAGTCACATTATCCAAAGTAGATCACAGAAAGTCTTGACAGAAGTGATCAGTGGGGAAGCTTTTAATAAAATAATATCTCTTTGACATTGAAACATTATCAGTCTGACAGTTATTCTTTCCCTCCAAAAAGCATATGCTTCACTACTTATGGTAGTGTATTAAATTAGTCAATAAATTACAATTCAAAGCCAAGCAGTTCTAAAACTGAGGCAATCTAAGTAAGAATAGCTTCAAGTTGACAAAGTGAATTTTTCAGAGCAATAAGTACCACAACTGGAATGAAAGCCAGTAAATAAAAAGTTGCTTCTGCCCTAACTGACATTAAAAATCACTGAACGGCAACTCCAAAAAATCATTTATTATTTCTCCCTCTTGCTCAAACAGGCTGTCTGGGACTTCCAGTTCGAAATGCACAGTGGCTTCACACAGGAAAGTTCACTCTAAATGCAGACCACTGATAGCATAAAAAAAAAAAAGAGAGGCGTGGGAGGAGTAAAAATTACAGCCAGAGTCAAATACAATCAAATATTTTTGTGAACCAGAAATAGAACAAAAATCAAGAGACTGGGCAGGTGCTGAAGTAGTGATCCTGTTGGCCTAAGTGTCTGGAAGTATGCTGAGACATCAGAAATTTTGGCTCCTGTGGAGTAAAGAGAAATGAAAATGTTTCACAAGAGACGGAGGAGTCCAAGTGGCATGTATTGATGCCCCCCCATCTCAACTTCCTAAAAAACGACTGAAACAGTTTCTGTTGACTATTGCCTGTGTTGCCATCTTGGGAAGCTGTGAAGTGGGTAAGTGCAAACACCAATCCAGCCTTCTGACCAGAAACTGAGTCAAGTCATCGTTTGGGTCCAAGACTAGACTGACCACGTCCCCAGCAGTACTTTGTTATTGTAAACCTGAGTTCCAGAAAAGGGGCTCTAAGTTTTGGCTGGAAGCTTCTGAAGTACTACTAGACATGAAGATATGATGGAGGGAGAAAAGGAGAAGAGAAGAAGGGAGAAAAGAAAACAAAACAAAAAACCTGCCACTCAAAATGAATTTGCCAACTAATATTTAAGAACACATGAATAAACCTAGTGCAAATAAAAGGTTATCAATAAAATAAACAATTTAAACATAAATGCACTCCAGATAAAATTAATTTCATGAAACAATCTGACAAAGATCTTAAAAGAGTGTTAACATACTTTAAAAAAGTATGTTAACAATGGCCAGAGATTAATAAAGATAAATTTATCAATAAAAATAGAAAAAGTCTATAAAATATAACAGCTGGAAATGAAATAAGAATAAAGAAATATGAAAAAATACAAATCTTCAAATTTAAAAATATAGTTATTGAATTAAAAGATGAAATAAATGGGATAACTTTAAACTGAGATCAAAGAGTGAATTAATGAAAGGGTAGTAAATAGTGAAGAACTCACCCAGAATGCAGCACAGAAAGATGAGCCTAAAAATTATGGAAGAATATTTGAGACAAAGGAAAGTATCCCAACATATCCTCCAGAAAAAGAGAATGAAGGAAATGGTGAAGAAATGCATGATGAGGTAACTGGTGAGAATTTTTCAGAATTAAGGAAAAACATATCACTAGTTGAAGTGCACTCCAAGTACTGAGGAATAAGTAAGAATAAGCCTAGACCTAGATACATTATAATGAAATTGCAGAATCTTAAAAACTACAAGTAGGGGGATACAAATTATCTTCATAAGAATGACAGGCTGATAATCAACCTCTCGCTGGCTACAACAGATGGTAAGAAACAATAAAGTGATATTTTCAAGGTGCCAAGGAAATGTAACTCTTAACCCAGAATTTTATACCCAACCAAACTGTTATTCAAGATTGAGGGCAAAAGATTCATTAAAGTAAATTCTTCTGGAAAAAGAAAATTAAACTCAGCAGGAAGATATAATACTCAAGAAACAATGGTTAGCACAGCAAGTAACTATGTATGACAAAACTTTTATCTATTTAATAAAAAATGATAATTTTTCTTGAAAAAATCTATAAACAACAAAAATTTGCTAAGATTCTTGCTAAATTAGAAAGACAAAAATAATAACTCTAGACATTGTTAAATTTTTTTTACAATTAAATATATGTTAAAATTTATCATTAAACCTTAATGCAATCCACAATTTCCAAATTATCAGAGAAAAATAAGAGGCTAAAGAAAACATTATCGAAACAACAGAACACAGGGAAAGAGAAAAATGAAGAAGAAAAGAAAAATGAAAAATATAAAACATGAAATAATACAGAAGTCCATCCAATATATCAGAAATCACAATAAATGTAGATAAATTAAATTCACTTATTAAGAAAGAGGGAGAACACCTGATTTAATTAAAAACTCAAGCTATTAATTGCTTACAAGAATCACATCTAAAACAAAAACACAAAAGAGGCTGAAAATAAAGTAAGAAAAAAGATATACCATAGAAATATACTAAAAAGAGCAACAAGAGGCTACCTTAGCAATAAGAAAATCAGAAAAAAATATAATTTAAAAGAAAAAAAGCATTAAAAAGATATAAAAGGATACCTATAATAGAAAAAAACTATCAAAAACATATGAAAAAATATCAGTGTAATCTTAAAACATGTTTGGCAAAACCTGACAATTAAAAGGAGATAGTGAGAAAAATCCAATCAAAATAAAAATTTAAAACTCTTCTATCAGATACTGATAGATCAAGCAGATAAAAAAATAGTAAGGATGGAAAAGGTTTGAACAGACAAAAAGTTTGGTAAATTAATAGGAAATATTTATAAAAACTGACTATGTACTAAATTCTCCCTAAAATCTCAAGGAATTTTTGAAAATGATGTCATGCATATGACATTTTTGACCCAATACCATTAAATTAGCAATCAACAATAAAAAGTATTAAAAAAAAAGTGATTAAAAAATTTTAAAAATGTTCTCCCAAATTAATTCAAGAAATTAAAAGGAAAATCACAAAATGTTTAGAATTAAATGACAACAAAAGCCCCAAAATTTACTGGAAAGCTGATACAGTGATACTTAAAGCAAAATTTAGAGACTTAATTGTACTTATTTACAAAACAAAACTAAAAATAAAGGAATTAATTAATAATTATTAATAGCTTAATAGCTTAATTAATAAGCTAACTAAAGATGAAAAAGTAAGCAAACTAGGTAGAAGGAAATAAAGGATAAAATGTTTACTGGAAAAATTAGAGACAGTAAGCAAAACCATAAGCTTGTTCTTGGAAAATCCCAATAAAATAGATAATCTTGAGAAAGGCTGATCAAGACAAGAGGCATAAAGAGGCATAAATAAACAGCATTAGCTATGAAAAGTGAAAGATTTTTATAGGCACAATTGATATCACTTTAAAAAAATCATAAAGAGATAAAATTCCCATTAAATTTGAAAGTTATAGATGTAGATACAGATTTAGATATAGATAGAATGCAAGTGTGTATGTGAGAAAGAACACCACAACGGATGCTGGAAATAAACAGAAAATAAAAAATTCAATAATCCAGCAATTAACTAAATTTGATCCATAATCCCAAATATCTTGGCCCTAGGAGAAATCAAAAAGGTTGTTTGGAAAAACACTGCAGACATGGCCATTGTCTCTCCCCATCACTTAGAGTGATGATTCACAAAGGTTAAGGTACATAAAAATCTCTTTGGAAATTTATTCCTTATGCAGACTATCACGCTTCATCATGGGAGATTCTAATTCAAAAATTCTGGAATAACTGCATTTTTTACCAGCATTCCAGGTAACTCTGATGGAGATGGCCCTCAAGCTATATTCTGAGAAACACTGCTTCCCGACATAAAACATTTGGACATCTAATCTATAAAAGCTCAGGACATCTTCCTAACTGTGGTGAACACATACCATTGGTGTGTATATAGGGGAAAAGGTATAAATTTTGTGCTGCCAACAGAATTAATAACTAAAACAATGACAAAAGACCTATTAAAAAAATCACATGCCCATTTTTTCAGATTTTTTTTTCTGTTGAACATACCGACTATGAATTCCCATAAGTTTCAGGAGCATAATCAATCCCCCCTTTCTATATTAGAGCGCAAAACTCGCCCAAAGAGGTTACAGCTATCCCCCTCAGTCCACTGCTACCAAGCAGGGCTCAGGCTACAGAAATCGGGAGTGGGTGTCCTTGCAGATGCAAAGCCCCAGAACTCCTCCCCCTGAGGAGCAGTGAATAGGACTACTCACTCTAAATTTTTTTTTTAACTGTCCTTGGAGGATTTTAATTCTCCATTTCATATAGATCACTTATTAACTTATAAGGCTGAAAAGTAAAAATATATTTTACAATCAAAGTAAACTCCAGACACTGGACCCCAACAGAATCATCAGAAACGAGGCTCTGTGCATCACTTCCACCCACAGAGCAGAGCTGACACCAGAGCGCTTTCGTGAAGGGGGAGGAGGGCACCCTCAGGAGACACTGAAGAAGCAGAAGTGAAGACCTTAGTCCCCGACTCTGAGCAGCTGAATGGCAGACATCTCAGGGATGCGAGCCAGCATGGAATTGCCAATGGATGACCACAGGGTACCAGACTGAAGATGCCCCTACCTAGCATTCCTAGATGGATTGCTATTACAAGAGTCCCCAAGAACCAAAGTACAGCCACAAGAAAAGGCCAAGCGAGAGCAGAATCGCCAGATTAAGTGTAACATCGCCCAGCAGAATGGGTCTCAATTCAGCTATGATCAGATAGAGTTATATTCCTTACATATCTGTGTGGGTGGACTAAGATTCATACCCTCGACACTCCAGGCAGGATGAACCTAAATAAAACACAGGAGGATTGGAGAGCAGGGCATTTACAGGAAATGGTAAACAGTCTGGCATGGCTAAACAGTTAGGTGAACAAAGCTGAATACTGAAGGCTCTTGAATACCAAATGCAAAAGTTCTGACTTTAAGCTAAAGTGACAGGGAAGCATCACAGGTTTGCAGGCAAAGAAACACATACAATTAATGTGGAAAATGTATTTGACAGAGAAGACAGGAGACTGGGAGAACAGTAAGTAGACCGACTCTTGCAATAATCAAAGATACGATTTTCATTGGGTAAAATTGTGTATAAAACTCTAAAGATGATCTGAATGAATCAGCTCCACAAAGCCTTGGCCAAATGAACCTAGTATGTTCTGTCATTTAATCCTCAAAACAAGTCAATACATAGGTCTCATTATTCCCACATTAACATGAGGAAACAGCCTCAACAAAGCTAAGGAACTTCCTCAAGTTCATGCAGAACCATCATCTCCTGCTTAGATAATTGCAAAATGACTTAAACTAGCCTTCCTACTTTCATCCCAGCCCCATATACCTAGATTCACTTCAGAAGTTATAGTGAACCTCTGAAAAGTTAAGTCAGATCAACCCACTCTTCTGTACAAATCCTTCCAATGACTTCCCATCTCATCTGGAGGAAAATTCTACTAGGCCCTCTCACATCTCTCTCTCTTCCTCTGCTACCACTCTCCCCACATTCCACTCAGGCTCTCTTACTGTTTCCAGAACAAATCTCAGGACTATGCTTGCTTTTCCTTTTATCAGGAATATTCTCCCCAGTTACAGGCATGGCATTCTTTCCCACTTCCTTTGGATCCCTGCTCAAATGATACCTTCTCAGAAAGACTTCCTTGGCCTCCCTGTATGAAATAGTTCGGCTTCCACTGCTCTCAATCCTTCTCTAACTGCTTCACACTTTTTCAATGCACTTCATCCCAACCTGGCATGCACCCTTGCCCCTCCCAACCCCTCTACTCCCCACCGACAGCATCAAATATCAACACTACAAGTAAAGGGATTTTGTCTGTTATGTTTACTGCTCTAAACAAAGTCGGGAACAGGGCCTGACACATATGCACTCAAGAAATGATGGAGCTAGGTCTCTAACTCTGATGTAACAAATTTGAAAAATCATGCTTTTTAAATAAACCAACTGATTTCAATCTGAAGTACATTTTAAATGTTGTTATAATCTCTGATAACAGAAATTTGAAACTATCTAAAAATTTGATGGCTAGTATTAATTACTAGCTCTAAAATGCAGAGTGTGATTATTTCTGACATCACTAATAATTCCAGTTTAATTTTATATGTATCATTATTACAAGGGGACCACATATATCAGTGTGAGACCAGCAACGGTGAGACTGTCTTTCACATGCCACTATGAAAATGTTCTCTATACAATGTGGTCATTCTCATCTGCATGTATGTATACGTATATACACCACACACCAATCCTACAGTCTCTGATGATTTTTTGAATATGAAAACTCTTCGCAATACAAATCACTGTTTACTGTTTGTAACACTGCATTCTATTGTGACTTACTATCCTCAACTGTTTACAACTGAGATATACTTGGGGATCTAAACGTTTTTACCTAAGAGGAAAAAATACTGGGGAGAGAAACACTATTTTAAAGGTATCAGTGGAACTTGTAATGAACATTTGATATCAAATAGATTGTGATTTTCTAAATTAAATATCTCTCTCCACAAAATAGTACCCAGAAAAATAGTACTGATCAAAACATTTGGAAGTATTTTCTTTTTTTTTAACAACAAAGCAAGCCCGTCTCCACTAGCGAATAGAGACTGAGTGCAAAAACCTTTCAGCTTAGAAACAAAAACAGAAAAGATGAATAAATATCCACGTGATTCACTGGGGAAAAGTCTTCTGGGCGCTGTGAGAAAGAGAGTTTGGAAAGAGTGCCTCCTAGTGGGTAGACTTACTCAGTGCAGAAGTGACGAGATGGAAAAGTACCTTTTACATGAAAACGAAATGGGGTATTTGGGAAATCATACCATTGAGGAAAAAAATTCACAGCCTTACAAACTCATTTCCTAGCAAGTCACCACTTCCTTGAATTCTCTCACCTGCTAAAATGATTACATACAGATTTATCCACAAGGAAAATAAGCTAAACTGCCCAGCAATGCTTGAGAAATCCTTTCTAGCAAGTGGAAAATTTATAACAGTTTTATGTGAGGAAGGAAAATAAAAAAGTGAGTAAAGTAAAAACATAAAGGTGGAGTCCTTCATGGTTCTCCATGCTTTGTACCTCTGCTCCTATGGATGACTTATTTTATGACCACTAAACATTCAGTTAAGTTTTAAGATTTCAGGTGCCCAAACTTAGATTAGCAACAAATTGCGAATGATTCTTCTGAGTCAATATACAGCAAAGGATTTTCAAGCATATGCTTGTCCAGAGATAGGTATTCCATATCTGTCCAGCAGCTAGGAAACATACTTATGGACTAATCAAAGAATAATGGACAATTATTAAAATATTTCTCTTAAGAAATTGTGTTGTCAATTTTGTCACGTTTGTTGAGTCATACTCTACTTTCCATACTTCATCTATATAAAATTTAGCACAAAAGCACTGATGATAGCAAAAAGTTATTCTTTTCTTACAATTTGTGATTTTAAGAGAGTTACTAACTTCTAAGTAGAATTGTATTACTTCTAGGAAAGCAAACATTTGTGCCTAGTGAAATTTATCAATTTGGGCAGCAATACAAGAACGGAACTAGGAAAAGAAATTTGTTTTACAGAAGCTCCATTAAGTGAGCTAGACACATTCTTCGATAAACGACTAAACTTTTTGGATAAGTGATCCCTTTCATATCGCCCCTCTACTCTGAATCTTCACTCTCTCCCCATCCATGGTAAAATTACAAGCTTCTCTGATGCCTGGCCTTTGCTTAGCTCTTGCTGACCAGTCCAATCTCATCTCCCATTTCTGCCTAACTTTGCTTTACACTCTAGTCATCTAAACTGTTATTTGATCCTCTTTCCCCATCAACACATGACATATTCCATGAGAACTATCTGCTTTTGCCAATGCTACTGGCTCTACCTGGACACATTCCAGTAAGTATCACCTCTCCTCCTCCTCCTTCACTTCACCCATCAAAAGTCTACTAATCCTTCAATACTCAGCTCAGATGTCATCTATTTCAAGTCACCTTGAAATGAACGAAGTGGCCCCTTCTCTTCGCTCTCATGGCACGTGTTT
Source organism: Equus asinus (assembly GCF_041296235.1). Lineage (NCBI taxonomy): Eukaryota > Metazoa > Chordata > Mammalia > Perissodactyla > Equidae > Equus > Equus asinus. The sequence continues at coordinate 80,027,580 of NC_091798.1, forward strand.
ATAAGTCTTATCTTAGCACTGACATCCTGTCCTAAAACCATCTTGTTAGGTTTCTCCTTCTTAAAGTCAGGCACTGTTCATCCCTCACTCCCAGCTCCATGCATGACCCATAGCAGACACTCTGCAAGTTTAATTGACCTGATTAGTCTATGTTATATAGGTTCTCTCACTGTGAGAGAGATTTCTTTAAAACCCAGGTAAAATTATTGTTACTAGACTTGAAACCACAGTCTTTTCTCACTTCCATTAAAGAAAGTTATTTATAAAAATGTAAGACTAAGTTGAGTTAGGGCAATAAAAAATCATCACATAAGCAAAGGAGAATTATAGTTCCCACTCAAAAATTTGGACTCATGTAAATCTAGAAATAATTCTCTAATATTTAAAAATTAAAAGTTTGGCTAACATCAGCATTTAGCCACTTTTCATTCAGTTACAAAGAAAAACCACACACAACACAATACTACTGCATTTACATGAATTCACATATTAAACACTGAGTTATAAAAATCTATGTACAAAACCACCAGAACAATGAGAAATATAATACCATTTGGTCATTGTGAATTTAGAAGATTGTGTAAGAATGTTTCTGGACAATTAAGTTCACAATGAAAACAATTTTTTTCTTGAAGTTGGCAGTCCCATTCACTTTATTTGTTTATTTTTTAGTCAGAGTTTGCAAAAGGACTCATCACATGCTTCTAGCAACATATTAATTTTGTTAGACCAACACAGAAAGTCAATATCGGTATCAGTGTATCTAATGAGAAAGTTGTACATCTGACCCTATAGTTCAGGAAGCTGTTGCATCAAGAATCACACCATGATCTGTCCTTAAAACAGTGCTAAGACACGTGTTTCTCTGCCAAAGACTTTTAGACAAACCACACTAAAGAAAAATGAAACAAACAACAAAAGAAGTTTTAACAGGTCAGTCCATTCAAATGAAAATCTCAACACCCGTGGCTGAATTGAATGCATATTTAAATATAGATAGCCACTTTAAATTCATCTGTTATAAAGCAGAATATGGATGAACAATTAAGCTAAAGTATAAACTCAAATACAAATCTTCTTTAAAAATGATTTCTTAATGTTTTTGTAGTCCATAGTCATCAACGTACTTTCCTTAACATTGTACAGAAAAGAATACATATATATCTGTATATTAGACAATAACTTAAATATATTCAATGCAGTTTAATCCATATTGGACCAATTGATGACCAAAAGCTATTTAGAGAAGATCTGTCTAATCATAAATTGCAAAATAAAAAGATCAATACTAATAGCACCTTTTAACTTCCAAGTTGTTCTATATATAACCACACACGCACATATACATATATATATGTACATATATATTTCAGTATATATTTAAATTTTAGATTATGCTTACCTTTACATACTCTTTTTTAAAAAAAACAATTCCTTTTAAATTGAATTCATGGGAAATCTATAACTTATGATGGAATTTTATAGTATATATTAAAATTAGAGGCAATTTCTGTCATTAAAAACATATATTATCTTTTATATACAACATACTAGATCTTACTCTAACATTTGTTTATGAAAATATCCTTTTCTCTAATGGTCCCTTTATAGGCATGACAAAAAATTATGAGCATAAACTGCAATTTATTCTATCCAATCTATGTGATACATACATGAAATGCTCACAAGTTTAAATGGACATGGTTTGGGAGGAGCAAAAAATGCATCTACTTCTTATGGAGATAATTTATTTGGTTGGTTTAGTGCTGAAAACATCCAAATTCCAAGCATGATTCCTTATGACTGTTTATCTACAGAGAATACAAGATAAAATACAAATCTGGTCACTTAATATAAATCTACTGACAGCTACTATGCAGCAGATACTCTATGAGGACTCCAAATTTAACGAGACGCAGTTCCTGCATGAGGAACTTAAGGTCTACAGGAGACAATGCATCAAGAACCAAAGTATATCTATACTATTTCTAAAGCCCAAGCACCAGCGGTATCAGATCAGTTGGGAGCTAGTCACAAAAGCAGATGCTGATTCAGTACGTCAGGCTGGGCCCAATATTCTGCATTCTAGCAAATTTCCAACTGACACCAGCGCTGCCAGTCTGCAGACCACATCTTGAGGACATACAGCTATGAAAATACATAACATGGTTAGGTGACAATGAGCTAGCAAAAGTATTCAAAGTATAGAAATGTGGAAAGAGTGCCAGGAGACAAAGTCGGAGACCAGGTTGTGACTATTCCATACATCTGTCACGCATCATGGAGTTTATCCCATAAGCACTGTAGAGACCCCAGAGGGATACTAGACTCTTCTAAAATTTCCTTTTTATTGAATACGTTTGATATATAACATTGTGTAAATTTGAGGTGTACATGTTAATTTGATACATTTATATATTATAATATCATCGCCGTTGTAGAGATATCTAGCCCCTCTATCATATTACATGATTATCTTTCCTTTTTAGCAGTTGAAGTTTTAGTCTCTTAGCAACTTTGATGATCACAGTACAATATTGTTGTCTTTATTCACTATACTGTGCATTAGACTTTTTTATTTTCTTGAAAGGAAATAATAGAACACCAACATTTTAGAAAGATAATTTTGACATTAGCATGGGGAATGGATTGGAAGAAAGAAACATAACTAGCAAAAGGTTATTTTAAACAGTTTAAGAAGAGATGTTGAAGGCTTGGACTGCAATAGTGGCATTTAAATGAGGTCAGGAAGGGAAGCCCTCGAAAGACATTTACGAAGCTACGTGTGGCACAGACATGGGACTATCCACCAAAATCCATTCTCCTAGGCTTTTGTGTATAGAATTGTGGCCAGGGGGTGGCTGCCCACTTAAAGATGGTGTTTCTTGGATCTCTTACAGCCAGTAGAACGTGAACAGAAGTGATACTACTTAGGACTTGCTTAAGAGTCAATTTTTGACCCTGGACTTCCACTATACTCCCTCCCACTGGCTGGAATGGTGACCCTGGAAATAATGCGTTGAAAATGGAAGAGCTGGGGCTGGCTCCATGGCCGAGTGCTTAAGTTTGCGCGCTCCGCTGTGGCAGCCCAGGGTTCGGATCCTGGGCACGGACGTGGCACCGCTCGTCAGGCCACGTTGAGGTGGCGTCCCACATCCCACAACTAGAAGGACCTGCAACTAAGATATACAACTATGTACAGGGGGGTATGGGGAGATAAAGCAGAAAAAAAAAAAAAAGATTGGCAACAGTTGTTAGCTCAGGCGCCAATCTTAAAAAAAAAAAAAAAAAAAAAAGAAAGAAAATGGAAGAGCTATTGCAGTCTGAGTCTCCAAAGGGCTGTCCATTCACCGTGGCACTCACCTCAGACTGTTGTACGAGAAAAAGCAAGATAAAACTCCACTGGCTTACATCTTACTTATTATGCTTATGTATTATTATGTGTCTGTATATGTACATTATATATATACAAAAGTTCCTGTTCCATCAGCTTAGTTTTCACTTTTAGCCCCTACAGGATTTACTGATTTAAGTAGTTGTGAAAAGTAAAGAACACTCGGATTTCAGAATGACTAAATTTAACAGAGCAGACCACACAATTGAAGGTGTGCCCTTATTCAAATTAAAGAAAAGCAGAAGAAATTGCAGGTCTAGGGCGAAGATAACGAGCTCACTTTTTGAGGGATGAAGCCTACGGTACTTGCAGGTGGTGCTGTTGCATGTATCCAGCAGGGTTTTAGACAAATAGGCCTGGATCTCAGGAGAATACAAGAGCTTCGCAGATGCCAAGTGAGGTGAGGAATGCACAGGGAGATGCCACGCAGTAAGAAGAGAAGGTTGTCAGTTACAAGACCCCGGGAACAAAACCAAGGCAGGAGGAGGCCCTAACCAAAGAGGAGGAGGAGGGAGAGGAACAGTGAGAGCAAATGAGTCTAGTGTCACAGAAGCTAAAAAAAAAAAGGATGGATCTCATAAAAATAAAGTCAAGTGAAAAATACAAAAACAGGTGCTAAAGAACACACACAATCACACATCACGGTATCATTTATATAAAGGTTAAAAACATACAAAAAATATGACATAGGACATATTGCCCAGGAGTACACACATATAGAACAAAAGTATACAAAATGCATGAGAATAGTAAACACCAAGTTTTGGATAATGGTTACACTTCCGTTTGGTCAGGGAGGAAATTACAATCAGGGAGGAACACACAAGAAACTTGAACTTTGTTGATAACGTTTTATTTATTACCCTGGGAGCACAGGAGGGCTCACAGTTTTAATTGTTTTCATAATAAAATTTTGAAATTAATTAAAATGCTAAAAAAAAAGAGCATTTCACAAAGTAGAATGTGGTAACCAGTATCAAAGAAAGATGAGAAATGGGAAAATAACAATGGATCTGGCAGGCAGCAGTTCGTTAATGACATTATATGAGGAATTTTTGTAAGTACAGAACTTGGATTAGATTTTTTAAAAATTAAAGGAGTAGAATTCCATGTTTACATTTTGAGCATTAACTACACTATTTCCGTTGAGCTATTCACTTTATAGGAGACTGTACAATTGTTTTACAATGAAAAAAAGTAAACATTCTGTTTTCTGCAATAATTAGAGGAAAAGATACCAATGAGATGATAATTTCTCCAGTTCATCTAATAAAACATAAATTTCTTGATTAGCGTAGCTCATTATAGGAATAAACTATAAAATGTTAATTATTCCCCATTAGCATATTAAAAATGTCTTATATCTGATAAAATTTTACAAATTCTAGGGGGAAGCTGAATTTAGAATAATGGAAAATAAAAATTGACTCTGAAGGGAACAAAGATCTTTTATTCAGGAAGCCAACAAACTATTTTCAAGAGTATTGCAAAATAATCCTCTTTCAAAATATTTTTCCTAGGGCCGGCCTGGTGGTGCAGCTTGTGGGTTTCCACATTCCACTTCGGCGGCCTGGGGTTCGCCGGTTTGGATCCTGGGTGAGGACCTACCTACCACTTGTGAAGCCATTGTGTGGCAGGTGTCCCACAAAGAAAGTAGAGGAAGATGGGCACAGATGTTAGCTCAGGGCCAGTCTTTCTCAGCAAAAAGAGGAGGATTGGCAGCAGATGTTAGCTCAGGGCTAACCTTCCGCAAAACAAAAAATTTTTTTCCTATTTATTCCAGCAGTGATGAGATCTCAAGCTATTGTCTGTGTTTCCTTTAGTGGAACTAAGCTCGAAGCTTAAGCTAAACCTCACCTGAATCACAGATAAATAACTGTAGTGATATTTTAGCAAAGAAAGAGATTACTTTGAGGCAAAACTTTAATTTTTCAAACTCCAATTGTTTTTCCTCTCATTTAAAATAATAATCACTACAAGATCCTGGTAAAATAAAAGAAAGTGAACTACTAATTTGAATTTGCAGTAACAGCATTTTCTACACATCAATTACAAATCCCAATATTATATTCTCTTAGCGACTTCATTCTGAAATCTCCAATCCATGTAAATATTATCTCTCTATGACTGGGAAAGACTTCCTATTTTACCTATTGTCCAGGGATATAGAGACACTGTTGAGAAGGATATATGAGACGAAATATATGAGGAACAAGGGTGCAGATTTGGACAAAAAAAAAATGATTGGACCAAATGAGTTCTAGGGTCCTTCACAATTCTCTCATTCTAAACAGGAGTGATAGGAAGGATGCTATCAGTAGCTAGGAAACATTAAAAACTGGAAAAAGAGGTTTAAATTTGATATCTGGGGTAGTGGGGAGTTCACAGTACTTTATGTGTAGCCAGAAAACCAAAGGATGGTCTTTTAATAGGCAAATTTAAACAAAAAAGCTTTTAGAGAAATTTAACTCAAACTTTACGTATGAAACAATGAGTTTTCTGCCAGCTTTAACAGATAAATATGAGTTTTTGTGGTCCTTGCAGGTTACCTCCTCAAAGCCCTATGCTGCTATAGATGAAAGACCTAAGCAAAGGCCTGGGCACTGGAATCCACCTAGAAAGAAAATGTTTTTATGCTGTACGAAGTCAATGCGTGACAACGTCTGGAATCAGTCAAATAAAATGATTAGGGAAATGGAAGAGGTGCTGCAGTGATTGCCTGACCAAGTCAGTCCTTAAGACTCAAGAGAAGAAGGCTGAGAAGAGATAGGATCAAGGACTATGCAATCATAAAGATGGACAGGATAAGCACAAATAGAAACTGAGAACTGGAGGGCATCCGGAAGGTCTTAATGATCCACTTTAAAATAAACACTATTTATTTTTTTCTAAATCAAATATAGCAAACTTCTGGAGAAGCTTATATTAAGGCACAAAAAAGTGGTTATGGAAAATAACAGATCTACAGAAATTAATGGAACGCAACAATAAGGAGCAGTGACTATGTTGGGAAATGTGCCTTGTTGCCTAAGGTTGCCAAAATGGGCTGGGATTAGTATGTTTAGACACAATATATATCCTGAAATCCCCATCAGTGAAAGATGTACTAGGCAGGGAGGTCCAGTGGTATGACCTAGGGGCAGATTGATTAGGTCCCTGGGTTATTCTGAATAACAAATTTTTAAACTGTGAAGAGACGTAAGTAAGGGATCATTTGAGAACCTGGTGGCTGGTATATGTATGTTCCACTGACTAAGCAGTGAAGAGAGGGAAGCCTTGGCTATAGTAATATTCAAACTGGAAATGTAAAAGAATGGTTTAAATTATCATTGTGGAGTGAAAAATACCAAGGATGAGCCTCTACATGTGCTAGATACTGTGTAAAATATTTACATACAGATATCTTATTTAATCTCCATAACAACCCTACAAACTTGTTATTGTTATATATATTTTATTACTATTATTTTCTTTGGTGAGGAAGATTAGCCCTGAGCTAACATCTGTGCCAATCTTCCTCTACTCCATACGTGGGATGCCTCCACGGCATGGCTGATGAGTGGAGTAGGTCTGCGCCTGGGACCCGAACCCAGGCTGCCGAAGCGGAGCGTGCAGAACTTTAAACACTCAGCTACGGGGCTGGCCCTATATTTTAAAGACCAAAAAACCAATGCACATAGACATCAAGAAACAGCTGTCCAAAGTCATAAAAATAGTAGCCAGTGGGGCTGGATTTCAAACTTAGATTTAGCTACATTCAAAATCCACAGTCTTTCCACTAATCTTTGTACCTAACTGTCATACTGAACTTGGTGACTCAAGGACATGAAAGTCACAAGAGATAAAATCATTGAAAACAGCCTGAAGATTAAAATTTAGTGATGTGGGGGCTGGCCCGGTGGTGCAGCGGTTAAGTTCGCAGGTTCCACTTCAGTGGCCTGGGATTTGCCAGTTCAGATGCTAGGTGCAGACCTACACACCACTTGTCAAGCCACACTGTGGCAGGCATCCCACATATAAAGTAGAGGAAGATGGGCACGGATGTTAGCTCAGGGCCAGTCTTCCTCAGCAAAAAGAGGAGGATTGGAGGCAGATGTTAGCCCAGGGCTAACCTTCCTCAAGGAAAAAAAAAGCTTAGTGATGTGGATGTTAATAAAAGAGAACTGCCATCTGAGAAATAGATGTTTAGATCCACTCTCTCTGGACCTGGGCCTTCTTTCAGTCTAGTAGACGTGGCCACTACAGGCTTCCTGAAAAGCAAGGAAGGTTTTTGGAGGATCATTAGAACCAGAGCTGTTCCAAAACTCTGGGACTACTTCCTGCAAGAATTAGCACCTTCCACACCACCAGAATGGGCTGATCCAGCACCCAAACCACAGGATCTCTGTAAGCCAAACAGCCTTACAAAGCCCACTTAGATGTTCGATTGCAAGAGCTGGGAGGATACTCTGGGATCTGAGACACCTCAGTCAAATTCCAGCTTCTGCTCTTACTGGTTGTATAACCTGGAACTAGGTGTTCATCCCCTCCATGCTCAGCTTCCTCATCTGAAAAATGGAACAGTGAAATACATCTTCCTAAGAGCTATGATGAGGATTAAACCAAATAAGGCAGAGAAAGTACTCAGCATAGTAAATACCTTGCAAATGCTCCTTTTACAAAAATGATGATGATGATAAAAATGATAGGGAATAGGAGGAGGAAGAATAGGAGGAGTTCACTTAAAAGTTCAGAGATATCCTCTGGGCATCTGCATTTCTAGGTATTTGTTAGCTAAGAGCCTACTTTCTGCTTGGAAGCATGCTTTCTATAGTCTAGGGGGAATAAACAACATAAGATGAGATGCTCTGGCTCGTTTGTTCTTTGAAGACAAGAAGTTTGTCCTCTCAATTACAGACCTTATCAGGTTTAAAATTCATTTCCCCAGCAGTGTGTCAGAGTCAGAGCTTGAGATAAACCATAAGAATGTGAAGCAGGTTACACCTGTTCGTTTTGTTTTGATTCACCAGTCCTGTTTGCTTATTTTGACTATTCCAACTGCTAACACATGGTTGGCATAAACCGTCTTAGTTAATTTTCATCCATTCTCGGTTGCTGTAGGTTATTTACATTCTTAAAATTTTTGTTGGTAATGATTTAGAAAGTCACTTTTAAATTAGAATAACCTACTTGTATCTCCCTGATTATAGGCATGGCACCATTCACATCCCCCTACTTCCAGGCAGCTGCCCATGGCTCTATTTATAAATGTAGCTATTTGCAGCATCTTGCCCCTCTTCTCATTTTTGGAGTCCTGAAAATAGGGAAGATTTAAAATGTGCCTAGTAAATGATAACTCCCAATTCCAGGAACGTTGTGGAGAAACAAGCACTCACTGCTGACAGTATGGTGATTGCTACATCCCTTAGGAAAACAATGTGGCAACCATGAATGGCAACGTTTGTTCACTCTCTTTGATATGGTCTGGATATGATCCAACAGAAATTAAATGCTGCTGCACCATTGTTTTCTACTGATTTACAAATGAAACATTCAACATTGTAAGAATGATTTAACAAATTATTCTTATACACAATACACAAATATATAGATATTCTAATGAAAAATTTGCAGACTATGAAAAAGCATTGAAAATATTTGCTATAACATTAAATAAAATAGAATATATAAATAGAAGATAAAATAACATGTACATTGTGGTTGAAACTATATGAAACATTGGTTCTTCACCTGGGAGGCCCATGAGATCACCTGCAGAGCTTACTAAAAATTTAAATGCCTAGGCTCCACCACAAAAGGGGTCTATCAATTGATCTATTGGTGGTGGGATTGTTGAAAATTTACACTTCCTTCAGATTTTATTTAGTGGAACCTCCTGGAAACACTACAAAGAAGCCAAGATTCTCTGCTTATGCCCATCTAAACCACAACCCATCACCCCAAATATAAGAGAATCAAAATGTTCGAGACATGAAAGTATGAACAAATGATACTGTTAAGTACGGGCAGAAGCCGTATCGTGAGATTCTAAATGTTTACACATATGAATTATGAAATTCTGAACTATTAGTTATGTGTGTATTTATGAGTAAAATCAACCAATTTGCTCTTTTGAAGTTTATTTTGTTAATTTCCCCATCTGAGGATGAAGCACACCCACACAGCACACTGTATTAAGGGCAAGGCCTGTGATCAGGAGGCTGCGTTCCTCCTCCCCAGGGCAGCCCAGTGGGCGTGGGGGAGGGTCCTCTCAACCACAGGCCAACCAACAGCCCCCAGTGGGCAGCACATAGATAACAGCAGCTAATTTTAGAACTCCATGTGTATTTTTTGTTCCCACCTCTTTTTCTCCCAATCTCACAGTCAGCGGTTCATTTTTGCAGAACGCTTTTGCATTCCTAAAAGAGTTTAGCCTTCAGACACAATGGAAAAACAAACAAACAAGGTCATGGGACCTCATCATGATCAGTTCATGTGACTCTTCCTCCGATTTCTGACCAAAGGTTACAGAGATTAATAAGTAATACCAAAGTCAAAGAAATTAAATAACCACTGAATTCTTAAGCCAAGCTCCATAGTCACTCAACAAAACAAATTTCAAAATAATTATTTAACATCAAGGTCTTTTTAAACCAGGATATTGATTATTTTTAACTTTTTATTTGTTGTTTTAAAATGATAAATAATACCATACAACAAATAATTAAAAATAAGTTACCCGAAACTACATCTGAATATACTAATTTTCCTAAGATTACTTTAAGAATGCTGTCTTGATAAGTTAGTATTTTCTAGGTAACAATTCCCACAAATTAATAATAATGAATATTAAAAAGAAAGTTTATGTTTAAATTTCTCAGTTATAAAAAAGAAAAAGAAAAAATGACAAACATTACAATTCATCCAGTCTTGAGAAGAGCACACAGACAAGAGACTGTAAAATCTCTTTTTCGTAAATGTTCCAACAGTTACTTAGAGAATTCGTCTCTTAAGAGATCTTGAAGGTAATTAAAATACCATGATTATATGAATACTGTTAATAGAAAAGGTTTCTTGAAAAACAGGCTGTTTTTGTTTTTGTTGTTGTTAACTAAACTTAGCTGGTAGATTTAAAGGTCTGTTTAAAGATTATTAACCACTTGACCTATAAACTTAATGAAAAGGATCTAGCAGCTGCTGCTAAGTGAAAATCAATGAGAAATGAGGGAAATATCTTTTATTAAAGGTTAATTATTAGAAAAAAATCATACTTACAAACTTTTACTTACATAATTTTTAGTAATACACTTGTATAGTTATGCTTCACTAAGCATAATATCCAAATTCTTTGGTCTGGAATTAAGGACCAATTTATCACCACTTAACAGTTGTGTGACCTCAGACAAGCTAAAATAAACTCTCTGAGCCTCAGGTTTGTCATTTTTAAAATAGGGACAGTAAGAGTAGCTCGCTCAAAGATTTGTTGTGAGGATTCAATGAGATGGTCTCCATGAAAGGTTAAGCACAGCGGCTGACACACAGCAAAGCTTCAGTGAAGGCTGGTGCTATTATGCAGCTAAGCCTGGATCCATTACAAAAGCCCCACCCACTACTGCATACACTGAACAAAGGAGTAGATTTTCACTGTCAAAGTAACCATGCCAAGAGGGTCTTATTAAATCTTTAAAATTCATATCATGGTGACAAAACATTAAAGCATAATATTGACCTGCAAAGATTTATGATGCTGAGGCAGGACAAGAGTATCACGTATCTGTGAACAACTAATTATAAATATTTTCAGATAAAATGAACACGTGCATCCTGAAAGTGCCTTTTGGTTGGCTTGGTTTTCCCTGTGGACCATCAGGTGGAACTCATTTCAGAATGAAGTTCTGGAGAGAGGAAGCTTGCCCTTTGTGATTATATTTAGAAAACTACCCTGCAATGGGAAGAGATGCATGAATTGTGATAAATGGGGCTTCTAAGGCACAGAGTTGAAAAATTCTGAATGGAGGATACTGAGGTTTCCTTGTCAAAGTTAAATTTCCTGCAGTCAAGAAAAAACAAAACCTGAAGACATTTCTTCAAATTTTATTTTAATCTTAATATTATTAAAGGCATTTTACAATTCATATGTATATCAGTCATTAAATCCAAAACTATTTTTACGCTTATAGAAGTAAAACTCCTATTAATTGGTTTGATAACTTCTACCAAACCATAAAAATAAGAACTTCTTACTAAGAAAATGGTAAATATTGATATAACACAGTAATGATAGTAAAAAGTCCTCAAGTTTAGGCTTCTGCTTTGGGCTAGGAGTGAAATTCATAGAACTGCTGATTCTCTGATTGCTAGTGTAACTGCTGCTGCTGTGAGAGACGACACTTCCGGTCCAGAGGTGGATCCAGATAAAGGCAGACTGCTCCTATTCCACCCCCAGAAATAACTGATTCCTGAGAAGGCACTGGCCATTCATTTCTGCGTCTAGAATGCAAATCATTTGCCTGGGCCCAAATTACCCAGGCAAAAACACAAACTCCTAGTTGAGCGTGGCACATCATTTTACAGTGAGTCTGTCAATGATCAGAAACACATGCGTGTTTTATTAACCTAGAATGGGGTTAAGGGAGGACAGGACACAGAGGTTCAGGCATGGCCTCTGGAGCAGAGCTACTACTAAGCGGTTTAACAGATGTTTGACCTCAGGAAAGCTAAATTCTGTGCCTCAACGTCTTCATCTGAAAACGGCAAATAAGTACCTACTCATAGGGTAATTGTGAGGACGAGATAAATTAATATAGAGAGAGATATAAAGGGCTTTGAACAGTGCCTAATTAATAAACCATTAATATGATTGCTAACAATACATGTGTGACTATTCCAATTCTCTTCAATACATATAGGAATGGCCCCCCTTCGATTTTAGGGTTTGCTTCTGAACTATTTTTTTTTATTCAATTCAACCTAGAACAAAGTTTTTCAAGCCCTACTATGTTTATCTATTTTTCATACTGTCTAAACCTGGAGGGTTAAGGAGAATAAAAATATGTTTCAAATTGAAACATCAAAGTCCCAAATGTCTACTATACAGAAATAAATGTGGACATATAGGTTGGAGAACTGGAGTTAATTAACTTTGAGCAAAAGATGATGCCGGCAGAGGGCCAAGAGAAATGCTTGGTGCTGTCATTTAGTTGTAATGACAAATGTCATAAAGGCCACTCGGGCCTCAAGGCGACTCAGGTCCTCCTATTTGGCTGCTTCTCTTCTTCCTTTCCCTTCTCTCTTCCTTCATTACAAGGGGACCTGATATCAGCACTATGACAGGCTTTCTGTTTTTTACCACTGGTCTTTTTGAGAAGTTAATTATCTCCTAAAATATCCCTGTTAGCAAGGTTCTCTCTAGTCTCTCCATAATCATAATGACAATAATAACAGCTTTTATTTATGAAGTATTTACCACGTATCAGGCACCTTCTTGAGGCATTTATATGCTTTTTTGCATTTTATGCTCATAACTCCCTGAGATTGGCTCATTAAGTCAACTGCCCACATCATGCAGCTCAGAACCGGCAGAGCCAGCATTTGAACCCAGGCGGTCGCACTGCAGACTCAGGACTGTGATCATTACGGGTCTGCCCACCAGGAGACTCTGCAACTGTTCTCTTACACATAGTGTGTCCTCAACCCAAGTACTGGAAGACACTTTTTGTGGGACTTGGGATAGTTCTCACTTTAAATAACTTCCTGAGAAAGGAAAAGTCTATAACATTGTTTCTGATCCCAAAAAGTTTATACTCTTTTGGAGATGCAGAAAGCTAAGAAGGCAGAGGCCAAAATAAATACACAAATAAAGGGGGAAATATTATGTATTTAACATTTAATATTTCTTATTTGAAATTCAGCTGCAATGTTATTAAAACTACCAATGTAACAAATGAGAAGTTTCAAGGTCAACTTTTGTGTGATTCATTCTATATATTTTATATTAATAAAAATTACCACAAGCTAAAATAAACTTTATTCTCTTTCTAGGTAAACCAGTATGTGAAACAATCGGTAGACCAATTTTTTGGTGTCTATGGAAACGTTAAGAGAACGAATCCAAATCATACCTTTTAGTGGATTTTAAACAAACAAAGGTGACTGATCATGGATTCAGCACGTGAGGCCTGGATAGGAACGTTTCGACCAAAAGACAAACTGGTGTTTCCTAATGTTTATAGAATACGAAAGAGTTCAAAGGCTAAAGGCCTAGTTGTCTGTCTGGAAGGGTTACGATGTTGTCAATAGATGAAAGAACTAACCTGAGTTAAAAATAGAATTCCCATTATGCCGTACTCCCTTTTCCTGAACAACTTCACTTAAAAATAGAACCACGCTGATTTTACAGCCATAGTTACTTTCCTTGGTAAACCCCCCAAATGTGTTTAAGACATTGCAGTTCTCTATTACAACTCCTTTATTAGGTTTATTTGTAAAACAGGCAGAAAACACATTAACTGGAACTCTGTTTTCCAATATTAAATAAAATACGGCTCCTATTTAGTGAATATAAGGATCATCTCAGACTAGGTTAGTGTTATCCTTCTTTCTCTTGTGAAATTCAAATATCTGACCAAAATCATAACAGGAATAGATAAGAACACTGACCAAAGAACTTGCCATCACCATTGTCAAAACACAAATTCTCATAAAAAATTAGAATTTCAGTCGGTAGTCAGATTCTTGCTATTAAATATAAAAGTAAAATGGTGATAAGTGTATATATATATATATATGTATATGTATGCATGCATGTATATACAGCCCTAAGAAGATTCTTGCCAAGAAACTTCAGATTGAAGCTAATACTTATGATGCAATCACACGTCATCACAGCTTATACTTATAGTCCTAATCCAAGCCCTTCCTCAGCTTAGAGCAAAAATCAAGCCCTTCCTCAACTTAGAGCAAAAATCAAAAAAAAATATATTTGTATACAAAAGTATACATATAAGTATATAAAAGTATGTATGTATATCTATATAGAGAGAGGAGATAAATATATCCTCTCCCTCAAAAATTAATTGGTTTACATAAACCAATACTGAGCAATCAGGAAAATGGTAGACAATTTAATTTTCCAACAGAACTGAATTCTTTCCTAAAAAATTCTTTTGAGTTATGATTTCAAATGAGAACCTAATTATTAAATAAATGGCATTCCCTATTCAACCTCTTCAGAATAAACTTCAGGAAAGTCTAAATTCATACTGTCACTCCCAGAATGAAGCCACGCCCCACCAGGAGGATCTGTGGTCTCCAAACATTTTCAATCAGATGACCACAGAATAAATCCAATCAGTAAAAAAAGTTTTTGATCATGTACTTAAATTACGAATATTATTTATGTGTAGAATATATACATCTATTCTCAGAATTAAATACATATATTACTAAACATGGGGAAAAGTGGAAATTCTAAAGCTTGAGTGAAACAAACACTATTTTTAAATGATAATACCATAGTCACAGTGCTTATTATTTCAAAGTAGACTATACACTTAGGATGAGGTTCTTCATCAAAGATATTTGTATATATCTACCATTCTAATCGTCCTGGAACTTACCAGTTTTAGTTGGTGGGATTTCTGTTACACCTGACTAAAATACCAATGGTTTTTGCTCTAAGTGTAGTTAAGGAAGAGTTCGTATTAGGAGGATAAGTAACAGCTTCAACGTGTGATTGCATCATGGGTACGAGCTTCAATCTGCAGGCTCTTGGCAAAAATCTTTTTAAGACACTTGATCATTTTGTGAGTGCTGTTTTCGTTAAAGCTAGAAACACAATCTGTAAATCTAGGCACATATCAACTGCAAAACCTCAAATATGCTGACAGTGAATAAACAGGCAAGGTTCCCACTGTCAACCCTTCCAGGTGGTGGAGTCCAGACTCTTCCCTCCGGAAACCTGCTACCACACTTGATATGTGACCATCTGGCATACAGAATAACTTGGGTCAATCTATAATTTAAATAACTGTATTTTTTATTTTAAATATTCGTACTTTTCATTTCTTTTGTATTTTAAATAATTGCATTCTTTAAAAAAGTTCTTTAAGGTAATAACATATTGAACCAATAATCATTATAATAATTTCCTTCCACAGCCCAATAGATTATCCTATGTATTTTTGAGGTCCAAACTCCCCACTTTGAAGACCACTGGCATAGAGAATGAAATAAAAACTTCATGCTGTCTTGAAAATTCCTTCATAGCCCAGCTTTATCCTGTTTTTTTCAGTATCTCCACAAATATTTTTCAGTATTCCCACAAATGAATCTTTCATGGCAAACAAGCTGGTTGTTAAGACAGAACAAGAAGCTGGGCAGGAAACTGAGACCACAATATTCTCTGGTTGGAAATGTAGTCTGTGCAGTAGGTCACCAACCAGATAGATAGTAAGCCAGCAACTAGATAGATAGTAAGACAGCAATACTAAGAAGCCAAGGGTCCAAGTAAGAATAGCAAGTCACGAACCTCCGCCAGGCAGAAATTAGAACATACAGGTCATAGGAGCTCAGAGACCAGAGGAAGAAAAGAAATCAAGCAGGCAGATGAGAACCCCCAGGCACAATGGCAAGGCTTCGGGAATAGTCGAAAGGTCGAGGAGTCAGGAATCAGGAGATCCACTTTAACCAGCACAGGGGTTGGTGAAAGGACAAGGAAACAGATGTGAGGCCCAAGCAACAAAGCAATCTGAGACTGAAGCAATTTTCTGTTGTGGCCAGGAAGTTTCTTACACATTTCCTACCGGATCCTTTCCCAGAATTTGGCTAGCGTGACCCTGTGCATAGCAGGGGCAAACGCGAGTGTCTGGAGAAAAGGTGGAGTAAGGACGAAGGACCAAGGAAATACTCTCCATAGCCTGTAGCCTTGCTATGATGCCTCCATCTCCTGGAGTATTCCCCTCTCCTATTTATCCTTAAAATCACACTCAAATCCTATCTTCTGCCTTAGTCCTTCTTTAACTATCTCAAAACGCCACTCTGAATTCCTAGAGTGATTACTTTATTCTCTGAGCATTTTAACACAACTGTGTGAAGCCTTGCATTTTTTTCTTGTTTCATGCGTCAGCTTCCCCAAGGAGATTCCAAACACCTGGAGAGCTATGAATTCATGTTACACTTTGATTTTTAGTAGTCAATGCTTCTTAATGTTTCTGAGAGTTCCTTAAACACTATGATTTCACTCCTTACCCAGACAAATGCACAGAACAGCATGTACACAAGATTTAGTATATGATTATATGAGATCCGGTAATTGACCTGAGATCATTATAGTGAAATTCTGCCAGTGGACTCAAAGTAAAGGTGAACAAATAAAAAAAAAGGCTTCTGTACCAAAATACCATAGGTATAGATTTCTTTACTTGTGTGAAACATGAAGAATCAGACTAGGAAATGTTGGACACTAGTCATTAAAGCATTGATTACTATCCATCCACGGATGGATTACCATAACATTTATTTATTAATTTATTGACAAATTCCATAGACACCTACAATATCCCTGCTATGGAATACCTAGCAGACACTGAGGTAGGTACTAGGTGACGAGAGGGATATAGAGATGAATAAAGCAACATCTGAGCCTTAGAAAAACCCAGAGAATATAAAATATTTCAAGGCCACCTAATCAAGCCCAGAAAGGCTGCCCAGGCATTTGATATTGGGCGTGAAGAATGAGTAGTAATTCGCCAGGCAAAGAAAGGGGAGAAGTTGCAAGTGGTAGCTGAATCCGCAGGAGTAAAGATATGAGACCACTGGAGTTGGGTGTGGGGCAGGGGGGAGATGTGAGAAAGAGAAGGGATGGGAGTAAGACTGAACTGGAGCTTGGTGTTGAAGCCTACGCCATAGTAAGGAGTTTAGACTTCATCTTGGAGGCGCTCATGAACCATGGCCAATTTTTTAAGTAGTAAATTAGGAAGTCTTACCTGGGTTGGTGGACAAAAATTAATATTTATTAATTTAAGTGATCATTTAATTGCAGACTGTTACTAAGATAATATGTGAATCCTAGCAAAGTGATACATAACATTGGGGCTTATTCCTTTATTTCCCAAGTTAGTTATTTTGGTTTTTTTTAAGCCAGCTGATTTTCAAACTATCTTTGAGAATAATTCCAAACACACACACCATCAAGTTGAAAGGGAAATGTCCACAGTGGCACCACTTAACGTATTAATAATGACATACCTAATAACTAATTTGCTGATTAATTTAATTTAGACTAGCACCACTTAATGTATTAATAATGACATACCTAATAACTAATTTGCTGATTAATTTAATTTAGACTATTTCCTAGTTATATCTTCTAGATGTATCAACTTTGAAAAACTTAAGTCCTAGCGGGACTATCATGTGAGAATCACAGACCACAGCAGAAGCCACTTGCTGAGAGGTTTGGCAGGTCTACACGGGCATCTCCACGCTATTTGATGTAAACTATATTAAATATAAATTACTGTTTTATTATTTGAACTATTCCTGTCCCAGTGGATCATTAGTCTACCAGTTCTGCCTTTTTTACAGTAAAAAAATGGAAAACCAAAAAAGAAAAACTCTGATCTGCTTGCCTCTCCATTTTGGGTACGTTCTAATTTCCTTGTGAAGGGTATGTGAAAAATTATCTATAGTACATAGTGTGTTCCAAACAAAATATAACTATTCCAAAATAATAGTAAAAGTTACTCAAGTGAAAGAAAATACTGCTATTATTTAAACTTGTAGAGAGCTAATAGAATTGCCCCATTTGAAAGAGAGAAACATTGCTCAGTATTTAAAAAAAATTAACTTTGGTGTGTATTATAAAACAAACATAAGGAATTTATCTCCATCTGAAATCATGTACGATATTATAATTTCATGGAAATATTTTGGGGTAATGACTTTCAAATGAATACAGGAAGAAGGCTATTAGAAAGAAGAAAGATTAGGAAATACACGTAGTGCATAATCCTGCAGTGGGGGAGGAAACAGTCTCTTATGATCTAATAGGATTTTTCCATTCTTCACTTGGTTCATCTTAGACACAAAGCAAGTAAATCATTCTTGGTTTCTAAAAGTCCATGGTGATACTCAAAGGAAATTAATTCCCTTTGCTAAGTATGGTTTACAAAAACATATTCTTAAAGTCAACTCCATGAAAATTCTAGATTTATTACTAAAATGGGATGTCCTTTTTTTTGGTAAAATAAGGGATTTTTCCATCCCTTTCGTAATAGTTTCTAACACAAAAGTGGCTCTCCAGTATTGGGAAATATGGGGTAGAATGAAAAGGTGTGATGTTGACACAATGGAGAGCTTGATAAACTCAGCATAGTTAAAGAGGTCAGCCCTTGAAAACTGAAAGCAGAGAGCTGCCTTTGGAAAAACCCAGGTGTATCATCACTTTAAAATGTGGGGGGAAAAGAGCCTGACTACTGGGAAAAGTGTGATTAAAATTCTTATCAAACACAGGCACTACATAGGTATCAAAATGATATCATCATTTAAAAAATATTTATTTTGAACCTAACTGCACAAGTGTAAGGCAGGAACTGCCCTCTAGGTGTTAAAAATCAGAGACAGGCAGATGCACACATACTGAAACATGGAATTAAGCTTGCAGAGCAAACATATAAATGGAAAGTGAAGCATTAGCGTCTCACAGTTAAAAAGGTAGTCACTGTGGCAAGGAGGCAACATATGGAACTGGGGTGAGGACAGAATAGCTATGGAAACTCTTCCTCCAAACTGAATAAACTATGTGGAAATAGTGTGGTCTTTGGTCAATCAGAAGAGTTGGATGAAAGAGCAAGGATTTCAAAATCTATTAGAAAGTTCACAAAACAGGTATGATCTGTAAGCTTTCAGAGATGGGTGGTGACAGAAGTGATGGGAAGCGACTGACTAATGGAGCATGGCTCAAAGTTGATTTCTCAAAGGAAAGAATAACTTGGACAACTGGTGTGCTGAAGGAAAGGAATCAATAAAGATTGAATGACTCAAACCAGGGGTCTCCCCGGACTCCTCTTTTCCCCCTTACACACAACATCCAATCCAGCAGCGAACCCTGTTGGCTTTGTCTTCAAAACATAGTGCAAACCTGAAACCTCTTCTCCCCACAACTAATCCCCTTGTTCAAGCCATGTCTATCTTTCATCTGATCTCCTGCAAAGGCCTCCTAACCGCTCTGTTTGTTCTCAGTTTTCCACCCTCTGCTATTCACCACAGTCTATCCTCCACCCAACAGCCAAAACTTCATAATGACTTCTCATCACACTTAGACTGAAACATAACTGTTGATCACAAGCAACTGGATCTTACATTATCTGGACCCTACTTCTCCATCTAAATTCATCCCCCTCCATCTCTGCTTTGCTTTTTCCAGTCTAGCCGTACTGGACTTCCTACTGGTTCACAAAGCAAAATCCCAGTTCACTGCTATTTCATGCAACACTAAAACCTGACCGTGTATGGACACTATCCAATCATGTAGCCTCTCTTAGCCAGGGGAATTTGCTACTGAACTGAATTACAGAAATTTACATCTGGGAATAACAACAATGGCAATTTACCTGATTATAGAACAAACAAAGCAATGAAAAACAATATAGGCATTTTCAAATCCATCTTTAAGATAAGAACAATAAGCATTTGCTACTCTACAGAATGACACACAGAAATGGTCTATGGCTGTGGATGAATACACTTCTTCTGAAGCATGAGAAATATTGACCAGCACTGCATGTGTGGGAAGAAAGAGGAGAGAAATGATAAGGAAAGAGAAAGAGGGAGAGAGATGTGTTACAGGTGCCAAAATGTGCCAAATATACCATGTGGAGCTGGGATAATCATGAGTCCCAAGGTTGATAATTGTGTTGTTAGTCTGAGCAAAAGTCAAATGGGTTCACACTCATTCCCAACAGGAGGGTTTTGGGCTTCAAAGGTTTGGAGGCCGTGGAGGTGGGGCTGGGGACACCATACCACATGAGAATTGCAGCTGAATTTCCCAACTTTGGTCCAGATGAATACTTCATTGTATTCACTTCTTACCTCCATTGGCCTAATGCTGGCCAGGATCTGTGAAAAATACAGCTCTGTAACCAGTTAAGGCCAGGGCCAGGGCCAGGGTGAACCCAACTGTCTTGAAATGTTCCACATTTATGAATACTCACAAATTAACCTGTTAAAAGGACTTAGAGCTGTGCCTTTGTCCTATTTAAACTGCTATGAACTCAACTGACAACTAAGTTTTCTACTTGGGCCTACTGGCCAGAGAGAATCCTGACCAGGAACCACTGGGGTCCCCGATTTGGAGCAAGTCTAATGCCCTAGTCACAAAGTGATTGGACTTTGCAAACCTGAGATTAGTACATCTCTTGAGGAGAAAGGCAGTAAAATTTTTAAGAATGGGGAAGACTTGCTGAGGGAGAAACTAACCCCCACATATTGTAATAAAATTCTACAGGATAAAAAATGCTGCTGGACAGGGTGGGAAAAAAAACCTTGAAAGCAAATTTGCTAAAAAATTGACAGTGATTTATTCTGGGTGGTGCTAATGCAAAAGACTATTTTATTCTTTGTAATTTTTTTTTTGAGGAAGAGTGGCCCTGAGCTAACCTCTGTGACCAATCTTCCTCTTTTTTGCTGAGGAAGATTGGCCTTGAGGTAACATCCGTGCCCATCGTCCGTCATTTTATATATGGGGCACCTGCCACAGCATGGCTTGATAAGTGGTGCGTATGCCCATACCCAGGATCTGAACCCACAAACCTTGGGCCCCTGAAGTGGAGCACGAACTTAACCACTATTGCACCAGGCCAGCACCTCTTTGTAATTTTTTTGTATGTTAATTCCTTTTAAAAGATAAAGTGCTGCTGAGTGGAAAACTATGCCTTTATCTTTTTGGTTCCAACCACGCTTCTTCTTTTAAGACAAGGATCACAAACTCAGATGCCTATAAGGCCCAGCAACTAAAATAAGTGAATGAAACCTGCCAGACAGGAATTATGTTAAACAAGTGAGCACATCCCCATGTCAAGAGTCAGCTTCTCCTTAGTGCCAGCACATAGCTGCTGCAAAGAAATGCAGGTAGCAGTGTTGCCAGATTTAAAATTTTTTCAACATTAGAAATCTGAATTTTTGTTGACATTCAAGATTTTTAAATCTTGGCAAATATTTCAAATTAAAAAAAGCATAACTTGGTGAGGGGACAAACAAAACTCAAGGGATTGTCAAGGATGATTTTGTCCATAAAGCATAAGGTGTATATTTCTTTGTTTTGCATACAAACCCAAATTCACGTTAAAGTCTGAAAAGCACAGCTCCAGACCAAGAAAAAGAATAACAGTAGTCTGTATGCAGAAGTCTGGGCATCTAAGCAACACCTTTAAGAGAACTATTAAATCCCTGTCTAAATGGAGACATCCTTGTGCAATGGTAGACATTTCTAAAGTATTACTTTCTGCTAGTAAAGTTTATTGCATTCTATTTATCATTGTCTCTATTACATGTGAACAGATTAAACAAGATTAGTGAGTGACATCTAAAACAGGAGCTAGATGGTATAACTTTATTAAAATAATAAACGAAGGGAGTATGTTTGTCTTTCTTATATTGTGTATCAAACATGAGCTTTGTGGTGAGAAAACATGAAAGGACTAGCAAGCCAAAGAAAGGTAACCAGAGGGATCAATCAGGACAAATCCATGGCAAGAATTCTCTCTCTGAAAGAATTGGTGGCAAGGGGCATCACCCCAGGGGGACAGAAGACGAGGCTGATGAGGCCCGTTAGGTGGTAGGGGAAAGTCCAAACCCATATATGACATAGGTGCTGAGGACAAGGCCAGTGAAGAACAGTGGCCTGCAGTCAGACCCTGGGAAACAAGCAGGAATGCAGGCTCTAGTACAGAAAGAGGCAGGTTAACAACAGGTTTCCAGATTCAGCCAAGTTTTTCCCACTTTATTGCTTTTGGCCAGGTAGGGGATGTTTACCTATTAAGGGTCAGATATGCCAAAGAATATAATCCCAGAGAAGTATATAGAGTGATCTGTCCCCTAAGTAGACTAGAGGCCAGAAATCCCATCCTGAAGGTCTGGGTCTGAGCAGTGACGTGCGGCACATCAGTGTATCTTCACTATGGGTGAGCAGGGCCATGACTCATCTCCCAGTGGGGTTGCCGTCTGATATATTTCTGCTAAAATCCGGCATCCAGGAAGTTCAACTGTTTCACTTACTTTGCGAACAGCGTATGATCAGGAAACTATTTAAAGAAAGAGTTAAAAAAAAGTTTTGCAGAAGCCAAGTAACTTTTTTTCTATGTCATCTGTGGCCCTTGGACTTTATACTTACATAAAAAAGGCAGCAGCAGGGTCCATTCTAATCTTTCACCGTAACTGATTTCTAAGAATCAATGACACTAATCCCCACCCAGTTCCTTTGGTTCAGTTACTTTCAACCAGTTACCATCTTTTAAACTTATTCCAGCATGCTAAAAAATCAGACACGTTGAAAACCTACAATAAGTTGTGCTAACCCACATTAAGTTGCAAAACTTTTTATTCATAAGGAAAGGATTTCAGTATAATAAATCCCAATGATGACATTTACTATGAAAGTGAGAATACAGTAATGATTCAAGAATTAAATCTTACAACCTGTTTATCAGACAAATTTTTATGACCAATATGAAATGTAGGAGCTAAATGAAAATATGTCCACCACTTAAGGCAATGAAATGACCACTAAGGACCCAAAAAAGGTGACTGAATTGCTGGGTCCTCTACTTCTTGGCCCAAGCATAGTGATTAAAGTCATCAGAGACTTTTATGTTCTGGTTCTGGACACAAAGTAGTACCCATTATTTTGTCTTTGTCTGCAAAGGATCTTCAGGACCAAACAGTCAAATATGACAGAAGGAAATCAACTTGAAATTCTCATTACACTTTGTAGTGTTTTCAGGGATTAATGCATATAAATTTACCTAGATGAGAATGAAATTGGTAACATTTGCAAAAGTAACACTGTACACACTTACACAAAAGAGTGTTTCTTACGGGAATTTTGTTCACCAATTTTGTTCACGCAATTTTGTTCACCAGAAAACCTCTATCTTACGTTTAAAGATCCTGCTGGGCCTGGATGGAATGGGAAAGAAGCAAAGGCCAGCTAACCTGTGAGTCAGGCTCAGGAGTCAGGAGCATGGACGAGGTGGACAGAGCACGACACCCTCTGACCTCATCCATCTGTTATGGGCTTTGGCAAATCACGCAGAGTCACTGAACCCATGCCTCCCCCTCCCACAGTGTTAGGCTACATGAGCTTGCCATACCATCTATACATGCTCTAAAGGAAAGGCAAAACGGAAAAGTTTCTTATCCTCTCACCAAGCAAATATAGGCCAAAGAAGGCCTCAGAGGCAAAATAATAGCCCTTGGCAAAGGAAGATCTGGATTTTTAGATGAATAAATCCAGGAAATGTAGAGGCAAGAAGTTCTCGTCATCTGGGATATCTTAAAGAAGGAAAATAAATATATTTCTCTCCTCCCACTCCTTTTTTTTCTGATTGCTAACTGCACATGGGTAGAAACTTATTTTCAAGTCGATTTAGCCCTGATATAATATGAAAATACTGGAATTCAAAATGTCCAACTACCTTTTGGGGGCACAAAAAAGGGAAAACCTATTAGTGATAGTATATATTGAGTGCTGATGTTTTTCTAGGCACTGTGTTAAGCTTGTAGTACTCCATGGACTCCTCATATAATGGATTTAATTCTAAAATATGTATGCATTATATACGTATGTATTTACATCCAAGCTCTACTATTCCAAACGCTTAACACTACATTATTCAAATTTTGTAGCTGATAGAACAGGCACAAAACAAACAAGTGGCAGGTAAACATATAAAATTCAAATCTACTGGGGCTGGCCCCGTGGCCGAGTGGTTAAGTTCGCGCACTCTGCAGCAGGCGGCCCAGTGTTTCGTTAGTTCGAATCCTGGGCGCGGACATGGCACTGCTCATCAGACCACGCTGAGGCAGCGTCCCACATGCCACAACTAGAAGAATCCACAACGAAGAATACACAACTATGTACCGGGGGGCTTTGGGGAGAAAAAGGAAAAAATAAAATCTTAAAAAAAAAAAAAAAAAATTCAAATCTACTGAATTCCATAGTAAGATTGACAGTGAATCATGTTTACATCCTGCCTTTCCTTCCATGGTTAATTTTCATTTGTCTGGACTAAATTAATTGATAAAATTAAATTGGAATTTATATTATAAATTTTTGTATTTATATAAAACATATATTAAATGTGCTAAACTTTGTGCTAGCTCAGTGGCATTCTAGACTCAGCTCTATTTCTCTAAGGTGAGACACTTTCCTCTTTAAAACATATGTACAAACTGCAAAACAGTAAGGAGTCTTAATGAGAAGTCACCATTTTAGAAACAAATACATATGAAAGAAATCATTCCTTAAAGTAAGGACTCAAATTTCATAACTTGTCCAAACATTTGGCCAGTGCTTTCTGGGACTTCATAGTGCACACCTTGTGTTGGTCAGCTCGCCAACAAGATCAGGCCATAAGGAGCACTTCATCTAGTCCTGGAGGTCCTGTCCTTGTGCATTTAATGATGCCCTGTGCTGGTGCAGTAACAAGGAGTTCATGACATGGTTATTTCTTTACAGCTTTTTCTTAAGAAATCACAGTGCTTACTTTTTCACTCACATGGGATATTTATTTTATTATGTTAGTTTCACTCCTAGTACATGTATATTGAAACCATAATAAAACATAGCAGCCAGGGACCAAACACATTGAATGGATGTCAATTGTCGGATATATTAGCTACAACAATACCAATTGTTTTCTACTCAATTCTTAAGACTAAACCCCAATGCACAATGAGTAACAAATAATTCACTGTAACATCAGAATTATTTGTTTTAAATTTGATCACTTCAGGCTAAACGTCTAAGTCTAAGAAACATAAAGAGACAAATTTCTTGCCTTAGACTTCGAAATATCTCAGAAAATAATGTTAGATCTACTGCATTTAAACTAATTTATGATAGTTTTTAAGAAAGTATAGAGTCCAACAATTTATACTTTCAAGTGCAGTAAAATCCACTTAGCTTGACTATTTGACAGTCAACCACCTCAGAGGCTTGGGGTTCAATGATTTGTCTGCACACACTATTGGCACTCCCAGCCTAAACAGATCACAGCACATCTCATTCCAATGAACACCATCAATCTACAGAACACAAGAACTTTCAATTCAACTGCTTGTACAAAATTAATGATAAATGCAGTGTTCAATTAAAGCACTTCTTTTTGATAAGCTACTTCTGACTGCTTGTTTACAAAAGGCTTGTATAATCTCGGCTGTAAGCTCCATGTTATAGTACACCTCCAAAGCCGGGATCATCAGCAAATTAAAAGTTATTTCAACTCTAAGAAGCCAACATACTGACATTCTCATCAGCTAGTCCTCTAACCTGAAATTTACTCTGCTGTAAAGGAGGTAGATAGTCTATGTATTTATTCAACTGAGAAAAAATAGATGTTAAGTTTTAAAGACACGCTATATCAAAGCCCTGCCTGCCTCTTGATCTCATTTCCTAAGACTTCACATCTTGTTCCCTACGCAACAGCTACATTATCCTTTATGTTGTTCAAGCATGCCAAGCCTGTTCAAGCCTCTGGGCCATTGCACTTGCTGTCTTCTCTGCCTAGAAGGTTCTTTCCCCCAGTCTTTGAGTTTCTTCTGAGTTCACGATACCTACAGAGCAATGCCTTCTCAGACTCCACCCACCTCTAACTGATTTTAACTGTAACCCCTACCACTATCTAAAGTGTGTTTATTTTCCCCTTCATGTCTGTCTCAAATGTTAAGCTATTTATGCCCAGAGAGTGCAGACCTTTCCCTTTTTTGTTAGCACTGTGAACATGGTTGCCTAGCTTTTATAGAAACTAAATAAATATCAATTAATGTAATGAATGATTAAAATTGATCTAATCAAAGTATTTTGATTTAAGGACCACATTTAGGAAACAAGACATTGTTCCTTAATATTGACATTTCTCATTTAATCAAAATTTACCTTGAAGAAATTCAATTGAAGGTAAAGAATGAATTAGGTTGCACATTCATTCTCAGGAATACCTGGTACCCTGGGCTCTGCCATGTGCTGTGGCCATGCTTGGGTGAATCTGCCAGTTACACTCAGGGAACCCCCGGAGTCTGGGAAGCTAATGCCACACTCTTAACAAAGTCATGAAATATCAGTGAAATAAAGAATTATCTTGAGAAGAGAATAGTCAAAGCTTATTAGTCTGCGTGACTTTTTCAGCTAGCCAACAAATAGTCTCCCCTTACCCTTAGCCCTCAAGAAATGAGTCTTGAACTCACTAAGCAAAAGCAAGCTATTTCACCTACTCATTTCACATGTGGCTTTGATTTGGGGTGCTATTAAAATTACATCAACTTGTGCGGGTATTCCTGACATTTTATTAAAGTGAACAGTAAGGGCAGATGATAAGGAAGTGGGACAGGGTATGAAAAGAATAATGAAATGGAATACATATCCGGGAGTTTGCAGGAGGTCCAAGAACGATGAGAACCTCTGCCAAAACTTGAGCCTTAGAACTTGTTGCTCTTCCTTGGGAACAAACAGCATGTGCTGTAGGGTGGGGCAGAATGATTTTACTGCCAGATTTTTTGATGCTGTGCTCAATTTAGTTTTCATTGTTTGCATTTGGGGGCTTATTTTGAGTCACATACTCTATTACTGTTAATATGTGAGAACATCTATTAATATTTTGAGTCTTTATTAGAGTTTAACTATAAGCTATAATTTAGCTTTAGATGATCTTTCTAAAGTATGCCGAATTTCCAAGTGGAATTTATTTTTACACTCAAATTCTCCTCTGTATGTCTCCCCGTACCAGTTTTCAAAGCAATATTAAGAAGAAATTCTTAAAATGTACCTATACCTAAGATATTGGACATACATTGCAAAGTGTGAACAATACAATAACAATCTTCAAAATGAATAACTTTTTGCTACATTAGGGTTTGAGAAAAATACATATTGTATTAGCTAATCTTTCATAATTTAATGTTTATTATTAATCCATCTGAGTAAAACTACAAAAAATAGATTCAGATTCTTTTCTAACATGCTGAAGCTTTAACTAATACAGATGGTTCTCTTTTGTTCTGCGAGTCTCACAAGTACTTAAATATATACTAAAAAAGAAAGTACAGAGGGACAAAATCTACCAGAATTAACAGAAATTTCCTGGAATACAAAGGACATTTAAAGGAAATGCAGCATTGCTGTTTTCAACTGCTTGTAGTAAAGTGTCAAATAAATATATGCTTTTAAAAATTATTATTCAGTAACTTGTAAGACTGTTATGTAATCAGCCCATAAATTATAGGCAAATGGATGCTGCGAAAGTGGATTTTATGGGCTGATTATATAAGAGTCTTAAAATTTGTTGAATAGTTTGATTTTAAATAGCCCAAATGTATCAGCATAGCTAGGCTTCAAGATGGCCTGAATAAGACCCACCTCCTAATACACTCTTGTATAGTGCCCTCCCACGGTGAACCAGGGTTGTTCTCTGTGACAAGCAGAGAATGGGAGAAAAGATGGTATGTGACTTCCAAGATGATCTGGCTTTAATCTTGGTCACGCTCTTTCTCTCTCATAACATTCACTTTGTGGGAAGCCCAATACTATGTTGAACAATCCTATAAAAAGGCCAGAGTATGAGGATCTGACGCCTTCTGACAGTACCAGAGAGGAGCTAGGGCCTTTGGCCAATGGTCACATGAGTAAGCCATCTTGGAAATAGAATTTCTAGTTCAAGTCAAGCACTTATATAACTTCAGCCCTCACTGATAGCATGACTACAACCTCATGAGGCAGCCTGGGCCAAAACCACCCAGCTAAGCCACTCCTGGATTCCTGACTCTCAGAAATAGATGCTTGTTGTTTAAGCTGCTAAATTTTGGTATAATTTGTTATGCAGCAATAGATAACTAACACATACACCCTCTTGCAACCCATCTGTTCCTCTTACCCCATTTTGGCCAGAAGCCAAAGTCAATCAGGTAAGTTTTTCTTCTTTAAACGTATGTTTTTTTTTTTTTTTCCTACTCAAAGCCCCAGTACATAGTTGTATATCCTACTTGTAAGGCATTCTGGTTCTTCTATATGGGATGCTATCACACCATGGCTTGATGAGCAGTGTGTAGGTCTGCACCCAGGATCTGAACTGGCAAACCCTGGGCCACCGAAGCAGAGTGCGCAAACTTAACCACTCAAGCCACAGGGCCGACCTCAGTGAGGGAAGTTTTGATTG
The DNA here is from genome assembly GCF_041296235.1 of Equus asinus. Classification (NCBI taxonomy): domain Eukaryota; kingdom Metazoa; phylum Chordata; class Mammalia; order Perissodactyla; family Equidae; genus Equus; species Equus asinus. Next base: position 80,056,380 of record NC_091798.1, read on the forward strand.
AAGATTACGGTTAGAAATAAGCTGTGTTCTGGATATTTCTCAAGGACTGAATGAGTATATAAGAATTATTCATACTTAGTATCTAACTCTTATACACCCTGGGTTGGAATTTGCCTGTGCAGTATTAATGAATATAGTTAATAAGCAAAAAATATATGTAAAAGTCTAGAAAATGAAAACTTATCTTTTGCGACAGAAAACACATCAGTGGCTGCCTGGAAATGGGGGAGTCGGGGTGAAGGATTACCAAGAGGTAAGAGGAAATTTTGGGGGGTGATGGGTATGTTCCTTATCCTGATTATGCTGACGATTTTTACAGGTATAATATATATGTCAAAACTTATCAAATTGTGGGCCTGGCCCGGTGGCTCAGCAGTTAACTTCACATACTCCGCTTCGGTGGCCCAGGGTTCACTGGTTCGGGTCCAGGGTGCAGACGTGGCACCGCTTGGCACACCATGCTGTGGTAGGCGTCCCACATCTAAAGTAGAGGAAGATGGGCATGGATGTTAGCTCAGGGCCAGTCTTCCTCAGCAAAAAGAGGGGGATTGGCAGCAGTTAGCTCAGGGCTAATCTTCCTCCAAAAAAAAAAAAACCCTCATCAAATTGTACACTAAATGTGTATACTTTTTCAATTACACTTCAATAAAGATGTTTTTAGTTACCGGATTACTGCACACACAACTTACCTAATTTTCAAATTGCCATGACTTTCAAATTGCCAGTTCTCAATATTAGGTGAACCCTGGGCTACAGAAGCGGAGCGCACGAACTTAACCACTACACCACCGGGCAGCCCCCCTAACGTTATCTTTATGTTGTATTTTTCCAGTAGCTAAACTAGCTAAAGCAATCTTAGCCTATGTGAATAAAAATATACAATCAAGAGCAAAGAAAAAGGGGTTGTTTTTTCCCCTTAGGGTTAAAGACTGATAACACTTAGAATAATTTGTCAGTTCTGGAAACCACAAGGTTGATCAACTAGACTAGATTTTGAAGTGAGCAGCCAGAATGGTGAAGGATTTCGTAGCTGCTTGGAGCATGCGTGCAGTCTCTCAAATGAGGGAGTAAATCTGCTTATGTGCAAGAATGGAAAATGTTCCCCAACAGCCCTCTCTTTCTCCACAGGCTTCCCATTAAATGTGTGGGTACACACTTAGGAGAGGGCTTATCTTTTGACTTATGACAATTATCTTCAGACAAAACATTATTAAACAGTGTAACAATTTCACTTAACTTTATATACATTAGATATGGTTTTCTCAAACACACGGAAAGGTTTTAAATACCAAATTGCCCACAAAAAATAGTCATAGAAAACTATATAATAGTAAAAGAAAAAACCCGGCTACTTTTACATGACCAAAAAAGATAAACCAATGATGAAAAAATAAAATTTAATGATTTTTTATATTGTACAGCCTTAGAAGATAGGTCTAATGAGAAATTTCCTTCCTACTGAAATAGACTATCAACGAAGAAGTAATCACTTTAAGAATATATACTTAAAGGGAGATTCTGACTAAAAACAATGATCTGTACAAGGTCATAGCATTGAGCTCCCCCTCTTCACCCCCCAAATGAGCCTTCTCTGTGTAACGAACAAGGAGGCCCGTTGTAAAGAGACCTCAGTGTTGATACCAGTTCATTTAGCATCAGTCTCCAAAGAGCAGGATTAATCTTTATGGAAAAGCAGTTAATATAAAAAAAGATCTCTGTTGAGAAAAGACGAATTGAATTAAGACAAATCTTTGAAAGATCAAGAAGTTAAAGTGAGCACTGACATACATGGCTAAAATGTTAATTTTCATGGAAACTTAATGGACAAACAAGTGGGGCTATATTAAATGTTAATTATTCTTAATCTTAGCTGGTGAAAAATGCTTTAGGTTTGGGTGTGGCAACTCCTTTTGAAAAACTTGTTGGCACACTCCAGTGTAGACCTTGCTATGATTTCTTTCCAACATTGGACACACCTTGCTCAAAACATAAATGACTCATGAGAGGCCACAATCCAAGATGTTATATTCAGGATTTAACTCGCTAATGATACCCCAGATGTAGCCACAGCTTCTATTATGAGACAAATAGTTGACGAGGGATTAAAAACTATGGCTTCTCTATTTCACTAGAATCACTTGTGCAAGGAGAGTAAAAATACAGTTTAAAGAGGGTCAGATAAGGTAATGAGGAGAAAGGCCACAGGAGGATGATGAGAGTGTGTCAACATCAATAAAAGTTACTCAATACTTGTACATCTTAACAAAAATAAGCCTAGCATAGAAGGTGAAAATGGCTAGATAAGGAAGGAGAAAACACAGGCAACTAATGAAAGAGTTGACTAGACAAATCTCTACTACAATGATGAAAAACTCCAAGTGACTGACACATGATATCCAATATCAAATACCTTATTTATCATCAATGAAAAAAGGTCACTTAGAGTCATTTCTTCCTCCAAAGTCCATAATCATATTTACGCATGTTTTAATATATGATTCCAATTGTCAAGAACTTTTTTACATTTTAAACACTTTTACCAGCCACAAGAAGTTGCTATTATATATCTGATTTAGTTATTCACTCTTTCACTACAATTTTATTAATCCTAAGATTTTATGTCCTACTGATGGAAATGTAAGAAATACTCCTTTTTTGCTCTTATGAGCTCACAGGGCAGTAATAGGGAAGAAACCTGCACAAAAATTTCTATTTAACAATGAACTTATGCCACCATAGAATTATATAGGGATCAGTTTTCTCTTGAAGTTAATTCTTCCTTCCAGAGGAAAAAAGTGATTTTAACACTATCCAACTCCACTAGTCAAAACAAGTGATGCAAGAGATTTCATGTACATTCAACTCTGATAATGTAATGACCCCTTCATGTAAATATGATTTTAACAGAACCCCAGGGAGAAGACAATACTCAAAATGGTGAAATTTCAGGCACAAAAATAAAGAGTTAAAGAATACTTTTTAGTTGTTTTTGCTTTTATAACCTCCCTCAAGTCAGAGTGTGCAGGCAAATGGTCATTTTACAGCTGTATCTAAGGTCAGCCCTGTGTTTGTTCTTTTTCCACATAAATGAAAAAAATTAGTTCCTGTGTCTGGAATGCTAAATTTAAAAAATGATGGTACAAGAATCTTACTGTGAATTACACCAGTAAAGGAAGTAAGCATTGCCTAGTTAATGTTGTGAAATATTTACATGTAACTATAGAAAAGCATGATGGATGAAAGATAGGATAAGGTAGAGCTGAATTATTACAATTCCATGTTAGGTTTTAGCTTGTAGGTTTCCATTTTCAGTATGAAGTCAATTATTTTTTTAAATCTCACCCAAATTCGATTCCCCATCTACCATTTCTTGGTCCTGCACTGAAGACAAACAAACAAAACCTCAACCTTAATTAATTCATTTAATAAATATGTATTGTGTGTTCATTATTGGCCAGGCACTGTTTTACGTAATGAGTGTACAGTAGTGATGAAAACAGCCATGGTTCTTGTCTTCATGGAGTATATAGTCTCATGAGGGAAAGAGAAACAAATAAATAAATAACTACAACATACCAAGTATTATAAAGGAAAGGAAAAATGAAGACAGCATACTGTGTGCTGAGGACAAGGGAAGATTAAATAGACTGAAGTACAGTGAGAAGAAAGGCCTCCCTAAGAAGACGACATTTAACCTGATCCCTGAAGTGAGTGAAGGAATTTGCAACATGAGGAGCCAAGGATCAGGGAAAAGAGTATTTCAGGAAGAGGCCACCATACCCACAAAGGTTCTGAGACAGGGGACCTTCAGGGCACCCAGGAAAGGTCAGTGTTGCTGGAGCACAGTGAGCAAGAGGCAGAGTGCTAGAGGTGGGGGTAGACGGGCGAGGCAGACTGAGCTGGCCATGCACTATCTGCCCCCAGCTATGTTAAGATGTTTGAATTGAATTTGACAAGCAATAGGAAGCCATTAAAAGGTTTCAGTAGAGGACAAACGTGACATTTTTAAAAGACAACACTGGCCCCTAAATAGAGAACTAATTGGAAGGGAGCTGGAGGTAAAACAGGCTGACCAATTAGAAGCCAATTTCAATAGTCATATAAGATATGTGGTGGGTTGGACAAAAGGTTGTGGAGGGATTTTGGAAAAAGTAGATGAAGTCATGGCATAATTTGGAGGTAAAATCAACAAAACTTGCTGATAGTGGATACTGTGGGTAGCAAAGGAAGGAATGAATAATGCTTGAGAAACTCCGGGAAACATGGCCCCAGTTACTGAGATATGGAAGACTGTAGGAGGAACAGATTTCAAGGGGATATTAAACATTTTGTTTGGGCATGTTAAATTTGAGATACCAATGAGACACCCAAGAGGAGATATCTAGGGGCAATAAAGCAGACAAGACTAGAGCTTCAAAGAGTGGTTTGTAGTGGAGATATTAATTCATGAGTCATGAAATACAAATGTTACTTAAAGCTATGGCTAATGATGAGATCACTGATGGAGAGAGTGTGGAGTAATATTTCTATAATTCTAGTATGCAGAAAAATTTCCTGGGGAGATTCTGATTCAGTTGGTTTGGGGTGGGGACTTTGAACCTGCATTTTTATTAAACTGTCTAGGTGAGTCTCATACTAGTACCATTTTATTAAACACTGCTATGTAGATAGAAAATAAGTGAGCCCAGTAGTGAGCTAAGAAACTCTAGCAGTTGGTAGCTGGCCAGAAGAGGGGAAGTTTGAGAAGCCGAAGCCAGAGACCAACCAGGAGAGGGTGGACCAAGCAATTTATACCATCTTTCAAGGGAAGATAAAGGTATCTGACTAGTAGGTACTACTAGTAAGAATCTGGTCAGAGTTCCTTTGAGCAAGTTCCTATAAAACAGCGCCAAGAGGAGGCCTCCAAGAATGACAGATTGATGCAAGTGCTCAATGCTGTGCAATGAATTTGTGCTTTGTTACTGTAAGAAGAAAATATGGACAATATCAGCAACAGGATTTCTCGTGATTTCTAAGTATGACTGCCGCTATACCAAAATCAGGAGAGGGCATCATGGGATTAGTATTGACCCTGTTGGAGTTAATGAGATCTTGACCAACACAGTTCAATATTACTGGAGGTAGGAAATGAGTAATGTCACTATCTTTTTTCCTTTTCTTTCCTGTTCTATGTAACTAGCCTCAAGACCCTAGTGTTTATAAAATAGGCTAAGACAAATGGGGCCAGACAAATTATGAGGCAGATTTATTTCTATCTTCTTCTCAACTTCATATTCTTTTACCAAGACTTTTCCTAGCACTCAATATCCCCATCCTATCCTACCTGCTTTGAACTGTCACAATTCAGTCTTTACCTGTGTCAGACAAACCACGTTTCACAACTCTCCCTCTGATCACCTCTCAAAACATCATATTTCACCCAGGCTTGTGTAATAACAAGTTGATCTCTACAATTATGTGCTGATGGGTTTGTTATTGCCCACAAATGTCCATTTTAACAGGACTTTTTGTGGATACAACCTTTAATTTGAAGCAGTTCAGCTAATGTTGGAGCATTCCTATATTACTCTGGAGCAGACATATTAAGTACGGATAAGATAATTTTAAACAATCCTTAATCAACACCCCACAGATTGCTATCTATTTCACCTGTAAAGTCTTGACAGACAGTTTAAGAAGTCTTTGAGTTAATCACCTGGGAGCAAGAAACCACTCAAAAAGACTGCCGAGAGATTACAAACTGCTTCAGCAAGCTGATTTCATGTTATGTGATAACTGAAAGAAATCCTGAACAACAAATACATCTACAAGTCTGTCTTGTGAAAAATATACACAGAGCCAAAGATTTTCTTTACCAAATAATAAAGCTGGAAGGAGTCCTTAAACGAAGGGTTGCAAATTAAAGACAATCAGGTACAAGGCATTAAGATAAATGTGTGGAGGACCCAGATATAAAACAATACGGGGCCAGGAGGTCCGTGGCAAACATTCAAATTCAATTTTGGGGAAACACTGTGAGACCACACATACCACTTCTGTGGGCCAAACTCACCCCCTAGACCCCCAGTGCCCTGCATTAAAATCCCCATGCCACCAAGGAAATAAAACAAAATATCAAGTAGGGTTTTCAACTGTCCTGAAGTTTCCAGGACTGAAGCATTTGCTGGGATGCAGAACTTCCAGGGCTAATACCAGGAGAGTTATGGGCAAACAGGGACAACTGTTCACCCTAAATCAAGACAATTAATTGCTCTGGGCTTTGGAGCTGGGGGAACAAAACATAATGACAACATGGGGTCTAGTTTTCACAAAAAGTTGGAACTGGTATTTGGTTTGAAAATAATGGTCAGAAAGCATATAAGGAAGAAGGCAGAGTCATCACCAAGATATTTTCCGGACAGTAGCTAGAGTGACAAGGCAATCAGCTGCCATAGGCATCTGGTATGTACAGGTCACTGACATTATCTTCTCAATAACTTACACAAAAACAAAACTGTGAAAAGGTACTACCAGCTCTTGAAGATACCCTGAGAAGAAACAAAAGGAATCAGAAGCACTTTAATGACCCAGTAGTGTCGAAACCAATATCCGAAAGTCAAACGAAATAACTGTTCTGTAATTTAAAAGCAACAGGATACATTTCATAAACTATGTAGAAAAAAAATGATGAGAGGAATAGATTGGTTGTCCAGAGTAGTGATTCTCAAATGGGGGTGATTTTGGCCTCCAGGAACATTTGATGACACCTGAAGACATTTTCACAGTTCGGGGGGAAGAGTGCTACTGGTGTTTAGTGGGTAGGGGCCAGGGATGGTGCTAAACATCCTACAATGCAAAGGACAGTCCCTTACAACAAATTTTCTGGCCCAAAATGTCAATACTGTCAAGGTTGAGAAATCCTAGTTTATGGTCATAAAACCCTTGCAACAATCACTTGGTTAAGCGAGTGAGGCTAAAGTGCATGAAAGGTACTTTTATTCTATGAGTGTGATTCCTGGATTGACACAGGACAAGTATTGCTCCCAGTTAAATCCAGAAGCTGTGAAAGGGAACTACGTACCAAAAAAATGACCAGTGGGTAAGGGAATCATTTAAAATGAAATGTCCAAAGTACTAACCTGGGATCTGAAGACCAGCATTTTCTGTATAACTCAATATTGGATTTTATAGCTTTTGAAATAATAGGAAAAGAGAAAAAAACAGATAGCTATTAAGAATCTACACATATTTGCTGCCTCTCCTCTTAAAGGCCTGAAATACCATGCAGCTATTCTAGAAGACAGAAGCAAGATACAGCCTTCCTTCCGGTTCCCAAAGACGAACATGTAATTTTTAGTATAGTGTCTCTACCACTAAAGATCTGTTAGGTTCATCTGAAAATATTTTATGAAGAATCATGATTCCTCACAATCATATCTTTGGACTAAAACAAAATCAATTCAAAGAAAATTAAGGCTAAGAGTCGTTTTAAGGACATACTGAGACTAAGGTTATGTTCAGAGCCTGAACTTTCAAGGTAGAGATGGAATTTTTTTCTATTTTGATGGAAATATTACTACCAAAAAAAAAATCTACCTTAATTTAAAGATCTCTAGTTACAAATAGCATAATATATATATGGTCACAGACATATTTTAAAGTGAAGATTTTTAATTCAACACAATTTTAAGGACACATAATTTTTATAATTTTAACAATTCTATTCATGTTAAAATTATTTTTGTTATTATTTATTAATTACATACTTATTAATTGATTAAAAAAATCTGTGTACTTTTGGATGTTGTCTTCCATCTTCCATGAACTTAATCCATATACTCAATTTCCTTTAGAAAAGAAAAGGCATTCATTTTCTAGAGGTGAAATGCGAACACAGTGAGCAATTTATCATGTCTAAGCAAGTAAGTAGTGAGGACATCCAAAGGCCTGTCTGGGCACAGGTGGAGTTTTCCCGTCGAGAACAATACCTTCTTGAAAATTTTCAATGGGAAATATCACAAAGAGGAGTTTCTTAAAAGCCTATCATGAAAAATATAGACAGGTATATCTGCAGTGGAAAAAGTTGGCTTTGAAATGAGCTAGATGTAATTTATAGTTACAGCTTCATCAGTTACTAAGCAAGAGACCTTGAGTAAATTTGTCTCCACATCTGTAAAAGGGGTATTTAAAAAGGTAAAATAGGGGCTGGCCTGATGGTGTAGCGGTTAAGTTTGCACGCTCCACTTCAGCGACCCAGAGTTCACAGGTTTGGATCCTGGGCATGGGCCCACATGCTGCTCGTTAAGCCATGCTGTGGCGGCATCCCACATACAAAACAGAGGAAGACTGGCACAGATGTTAGCTCAGGAACAATCTTCCTCACCAAAAAAAAAAAGGTAAAATACCTGGTTCTCAACAAAGTAATCTGTAACATTATTTCCTATCCTTCTCACCAAAATGAATGAGAAAGATACACAAAGAAGTACTGAAGAGCTTTGTAAAACTGCTTTCAGAAATGAGAAAAATCTTTCTTTTAAATTAATTACATTAAATCAAAATATCAAATTCAACTTTAAAATACAGAAATAGCTTTCTGTTTGAAGGCAAACATATCAATGAAAAAGGTAATTGCTTTACACCTATGAGAAAATCTGCAATTTTAGAAGTTCTTCCATTGGCTTAATCCTTGGTAAAAGTTAACATATTCAAAAGTTAAAGATGAAATTGCCCCGTATTTTATTCTTGGTCTTTCCTCTTTCTAATCTCTAATAATTTTCTAGATTTTTTTCCTACAATTTGCATTAATATTTCAGGAACAGCTGAGAAATATTACAAATTCTGAGCATCCTTCACACACAGTACCCAATCTTCATCCTTTACTGTGACCCATTGGTCAAAGTCTGCCTCTCTTGAGTTATCCAATGAGATGAATATCATGGAAAAATACAAGATAAAAAAACCCAAACCCTTTCTAAGAGTTTTAATGAAGGTTTGTGATCAGACAAGTCTATTAAATGGTAGCACATTTAATGGGTGCTTAAATTACATTATTAACAGCCCAATAATTAGACTGCTTTGCCACACACATATACAAAATGTCAAAGTAACAGGGTCATAATTTCCGGCAACACTGGTTACAGGTGCTCTGGTCTTAGCTGTTTTTTATTCTTTCCCTGTCACTTGATTAAGCCAGAAATAACGAGCAAATGTGAACCCTTCCTGAAACGCATCATTTAATTTCTTTTGAAAAATTGCACAGCTGGAATGCAGCAGTTTCTTGGCAATGTGCTGAGGCAGGATCCAAGAAACACAAAATATTCCATCAATTATCAACTAAGGATGAGATGCACAACAAAGCTCCTCATACTAGTACTCACCCTCATGGGCTGATCTTGTTAAAGTGCAGCCCAAAGTATTATCCAGCTTTGGAAAAAAACTTGCCTCAAGTGAGCAGATTAAGTTTCCCCCCAAAACGAAAGCAGTGGATGGTAGAACTCTTAAGTACGCCAGACAGAACCAGGGGGTCTACAGAGCTGTCATTGATCAGAAAAGGTCAGTGCTAAAATCTGTTCACTTCTCAGCACAAGTTCATTTATAAGGGTGAGAGACTACTAAGGAATGGGAAATTTGAGATTACTACCATATCTTAACATACTAACAATATTCTCCAAAAAACTGACCTACTCGTTGTGAGTTAACAAACTCTTTCTGTAAGTTAGTGATTCCATAATGCTCAGAGAAGCTGACCTAAGAGGCAGCTCCAGGATTGACCTTCTGATCAAGTCACTTCTCTGATAGAAACCTTCCGACGTCTGGAAAGGAAAACCACAACTTTTCGATCGAGCTTTCAAGGTATCCCATAACTAATCTGGATCTGCCTCTCCAAGCTTTTCCCTCCAACACGCTCATCCAAAGACGATGCACGTCAGTCACAATGTCCCACTCTGGGGTTTTTAAAAAGACGTCCTATACTTTCCTAAACCAAAATTGTCATCAATGCTGTTTTCTTTGCTCCAAACGCTTTCTCCCCACTGAAAGGCACTGTCCAACTCTGATTGTTCAAATTTCATCTATCTGGCTAAAGCCTTCAGTAATTTTCAGGAAAAGGGAAAAGTAGCTGCTGTATATGACACACACTCATGTACACGTGATATACCTATGCTCATACACATTTATACACATGTTTGTGGGTAGTTTAGTGGATAAAAGAGATTCAGAGACACATGGGTTCAAATCTTAGTTCCGCTTTGTAGTTATGGTTTCTTAGGCAGATCTGATTATATTCAGTGAGACTCAGTTTACTCAGCTGTAAAATGAACATGATAATGCCTACTGATCGAACTATTGTGAGAATAAAATGAAGTTGCATATTTAAAGTCTCTGGATTATAAGAGGAGCTTGAAAAGAACATTATTAACAATATCATTACCTTTCTATGAATTATATAAAAATAAAATAAAAACTTGAAAATGGCTTCTTAAAAGAATTTATTTTAATTGAATTAAAATTTAAAATTAAATATATACCACCTGGGTATTTAACTATTCGGGAAAATGAAGAGTTAAAATCAGACAAAGCAACACAATTAAAAAGAGAGTTAAATTTCAAGAAACAAGACAACCTCAGAAGGAAGCAGGAAAAGGCCATTCTTCCTTTGATGAGAGGAATCAGTGCTTCCATAATCAAAATAACTATAAATCACGCATTTTAAAAGTAAAAAAGAATTTGAAAAACCTAAACTAACAAAATATCTTAACTGTTTTACTCTCCTGATGTCATACCTTATTTATTTTTCTGAATGAAAACTGCTTGTTCTTTCCTTTTCAAATATCCTTTCAAATTTATATCTCCTCTTGTTTATGATAATTCTCATTTTCAAAATGTGCACATGAATTGTTTTTCAAATGCACATGTTAAGTGGGTTTACTTGTGAGTATAAGGGTCTGTCTTTCCTGTGGATCTCAAAACAATTTTCTGAAAGAGGGTGGAAGGGAGAATCTTGGTTCCGCTGCTGTGTAGAGAACCATGGAAGTGAGGCTGGAGTCCTCACCCCGCTTCTCCTGGTGGATGCTCCCTCTCCTTCCTCCTGCTTACAGACTGGGAAAACATGAACAAAAGGCTGGTTTCAAACAAGTCTGAGTCTGTGACCTTATTTCTACACCTTTCCCAAGCCATTCTCCATTTGAAAGCTGAAGCAGGCTTATCTTTGGGAAAGAATCACTCACATGCAGCTGGTCAATGGTTTCTTTTCCCATTTGTTCCAGTCTGTCCACAGTAGATTTAACAAACAAATGTGGTTAGAGTCCTTACCCTCAAGTAAATTATAATCTGTAAGTGAGAAAAAGTATAACTGTGCAACAACAAAGAATGTGGGACACCACCACCACATTTATGTGGCCGATTTCATCTCCCCTTGTTTACTCTTGCGTCATATCTGTGAAATATCCCCAGCACTCCTTAGATTATAATCTTCTTGAGGACATGATTGTGACTACTTTGGGTTTTGTTAGTCAGTGTGATTTTTTGTTTAACTTCACACAGAATTTATAAATGACTGTAAACATGAGGTATTTATTAAAAGTATGTCTTTGCAACCCATTGACTGAGAGAAAATATTAGCAAATCACATATCTGACAAGGGGTTAATTTCCAAAATATACAAAGAGCTCATACAACTCCACAACAAAAAAGTAAACAATCCATCAAAAAGTAGGCAGAGGATATGAACAGACATTTTTCCAAAGAAGATATACAGATGGCCAACAGGCAGATGAAAAGATGTTCAACATTACTAATTATTAGGGAATGCAAATCAAAACTACAATGAGATATCACCTCACACTTGTCAGAAAGGCTATAATTAACAAGACAAGAAATAACAAGTGTTGGAGAGGATGTGGAGAAAAGGGAATCCTCACACACTGCTGGTGGTATGCAAACTGGTGCAGCCACTATGGAAAACAGTATGGAGATTTCTCAAAAAATTAAAATAGAACTACCATATGATCCAGCTATTCCAATACTGGGTATTTAACCAAAGAACACAAAATCAACAATTCAAAAAGATGTATGCACCCCTATGTTCACTGCAGCATTATTTACAATAGCCAAGATGGGGAAACAACCCACGTGCCCATCAACAGATGAAAGGATAAAGAAGATGGGTATATATACACAATGGAATACTACTCAGCCATAAAGAAGACAAAATTGTGTCATTTGCAACAACATGGATGGACATTGAGAGTATTATGCTAAGAGAAATAAGTCAGACAGAGAAAGATAAACACCATATGATTTGACTCATATGTGGAAGATAAATAAATACAGAGATAAAGAGAATAGATTAGTGGTTACCAGAGGAAAAGGGGGTAGGGGGAGAGCAAAAGGAGTCAAGGGGCATATATGTATGGTGACAGATAAAAACCAGACTGTTGATGGTAAACACAATGCAGTCTATACAGAAACTGAAATATAACAATGTACACTTGAAATTTACACAATGTTATAAGGCAATACGACCTCAATAAAAAAAAAGTATGCCTTTGACTTTTCATAATTATCTCCAAAGACGTGGTAAGAGGGTACCTTCAGAATGAGATCCTAATTAACATGTAGGACTAGATGCTAAGTAACTTTTAGAGATCACTATGTCCTTTAAATTTATCCAAAACAACATTCCAATGGTGTTCTAAACGACTTACTTTAGCCTTCTAATTCCATGTTAAACCAAAGTGGTAAACAATTTTCTCTTCAAGTTGCTTCCTCTTTCACGGCCACCACTGACGCAGACATCAGCTGGAAGAGAGGCCTCCAAGGGTTAGGCAGTGAGCATTATACGCAACTTGGCAGCCACTTGTAAACTCCAAAGAGAGTAAATCAAATATCAGTGACCGATTGTGAAGCTGAATTGCTTCCTCTTTTCTAGTTTCTCACAAAACTGTTTGAATTCAGCTTCCCCTCTCCCTTACAGCAGCCACTTCTGACGGAAGTCTATTCTCTCAGACTAGCTTCTATTTAGGAGAAATGGCTTATATTATTGTTCTCAAGCCTATTAATAACTTAGAAAAGAGTTACACATGCTGAATTCTAAACAACACAAATATTTTCCTGTGGTATTTTCACACTCTATTTCTCTATGGTCTGAATTCTATCTTTACTTCAAGAATATGAATTCAATAGTAAATTCACAAAGGGCAATATCATGGAAAAAATACACAGGATATATTTCTTACAGTTATGTAGTTGGAGTTATTACAATTTCATTGTAGCTTTTTTTTTTTCTGAATTTTGTCCCTAGGGTTTACATAAAGGGCATATAAAATGCAGTGTTGTATCAATATTTTTACATGTTTAAATATCGTAATATATAAAACTATATTGATTTCTGCCATTATGGGTCTTTAACATATGATTGCAGCAGATTGTATTTGAAGTAACATTGAAAAATACACTTTATAGGGGCTGGCCCGTGGCCGAGTGGTTGGGTTCGCGCGCTCCGCTGCAGGCGGCCCAGTGTTTCGTTGGTTCGAATCCTGGGCGCGGATGTGGCACTGCTCGTCGGGCCACGCTGAGGCGGCGTCCCACATGCCACAACTAGGACCCACAACAAAGAATATACAACTATGTACCGGGGGGCTTTGGGGAGAAAAAGGAAAAATAAAATCTTTAAAAAAAAAAAATACACTTTATATCTGATTAGCTTTTTCCTATTTCTTCATTTGAACTAATAATAAAGAGTTTATTGGGGTTGTTTTGAGGAATTATTCTTTAAAATATGAAACAGTTTTAATTTCAATGCATAATGAATGCTTCAATTTCTGAGAGGTATTACTTCATGCATGAATAAAAGACTAAAAAAAAGAAAATCTGAAACCCTACTCACACTTTACAGAATAGAGACTTCTGATTTTTTATGAGCAGTAGCACAGAAGTGGATACTCTGGCCCTTTCAGATTAGACTATTTAACACATTTCTAAGAAAAATGCTCATGAGACATGAAAATGTATCTGTGGTATCCAAATTCTTATCCTGAAAAAATCTATAAGAAATTCTTGTTCCTATTACTTCCCCAGATATCAGATCTGCTCCAATCTGGAGACTACTCTCCATCGCTTCCAGGTCTGTAGCAGAAGTAATTCTCCTCTCCCCATCATCAACCCATAACCAGCTGAACCATCCCTGAAGCCTCACAAAATAAACAGAATATAATCCAATGTTAGAGTAATCCTTTTTGCGTCACTAATCCTGCTAGACACAGCCCATTCCTCTGCCTTTACTAATGTCTGTATTTTAATTGTATGTAGATTCTACCTGGTGAAGACTTCTCATCTTTCAAGACAGCTTAAGCATTCTCATCTCTGTAAAGAGTTTGCCGACCCCACCCCTCACCCTGGATAGAATTAATAACTCCCGTCTTTTTGTTCCCACTGTATGCTGTACAGACTGCCATCACATGCCTATAACACTCTCTTGCAGTCATTTATTTATATGTTTATCCCCTTCCCAGTAGACTATATCTTGCTCAAACGTCTAAACTATGTCTTATTTATCTTTATGTTTGCAGTTCCTAGCAAAGAGCCTGATATATTACATATGACACTAAATATATGCAGAATAGGAACAATGAATGGCTGCTGTATATACAAGGAGATAAATTTAAATTGGGCCTCCATGAAAATTTCAGCAAAGGTCCTCTTCTTTTCCCTCCCTAGAGAATAAATGGATTTTTACGCTGCTCTGATTCAGACTCAAACAGGAGGTGGTAGACAGACTTCCTTGTCCTCATCTGACTTTTCTATATTCACACACAAGTCTTCAATAATTAACCCTGACAAACATTTTCAAAAGAGCAATTCCTAATCCTTACAGTTGAAGGTTGCTCAAGTATGGATTGCTTGTACAACATAAAGCCATTTTTTTTATGGGGTTTCACAAGTACCTAGTGAGTTAACAGTAATGATGACCATGACCTGAGCTTAAACAGTGGCAATCCAGTGACTCTGACTTCCTGGGGTTAATCTCTAAGACTCCTCCGGCCTTTGCACATATGTGGAATGAAAAAGCTGCATGAGCAATAACTACACGCCTCTGTTTATATAATTTAAAATGTTTATATTGCCCTTCTAAAACAAATATTTACTGAACACTTCTCTAGCCAGATTCAAAGAAGCAAAGACAACTAACCAACACTTTCACTTTTTACCTAAAGATTTCCAGGTTACAAAATCATACTCTTTGAATGCAAAGACTTTACTCTTTAAAAATATTTTTGGGGGAGGGATAGGATTTTGTGATCATTGTATCTCATTAACTCACTGGTTTTCAAAATACCAGGCATTGTAATGAATGCTTTTAGCTACGCATAGGTTAAAAGGCTTTTGGGGTGTGGTATCAGATATAATTATCTCAGAAACTAACGGTGGTTTCATCATAATTATAACATGATCTAAACATGGCAGAATTGTTCATTATGTCCAGACAGATTGCGGTATGTTGGGATATTTCATCCCAGCTCTAATTCCAATCAACAGGACAACGCTGTTACTTATATCCTTATTTTAATGACCCATATTAATTACTTTGGCACTATAGACATTTACTAGCTAACTATTGATTACAATTAGCTACTACAATTAGTTATGATCTATCATGAGTGTCTGCACTAGATCTTAACACAAAATGTTATTCCTGTGGAATAGAGAAAGATCTTACTTAAGAAAACTTTTCCTGTAGATTCCAATGGTTGTTCTCTCATGTCAAAACTTCCTACTCACTAAGAAGGAAATAAAGCTGCTTTAAGAGCCAAATCTCTATCCCCACACTATGTCCACAAACTTCAGAAAACTTCACATTTGCTATCCAACTCACTTGCAGAAGCATCTATCTGAACTCAGGAAGCTGGCTTCCAGAAGCCTGCCTCTCACCTCTAGTTTCATCTCCCCTTCCCCGGCCCATCACCCTCCTGAGCCCTCGTTGTCTACTTCTGTGGACTTCTGAAGGAAGGAGAGCCATATACAGAGGCTGTGGGAGCAGCCAGGGCTTTCTTGAAGTTCTCAATCAAATATCAGAATGTGTTTTAACATGAAGGAAAATTAAAAAGTATAATTAGGATTCATAAGAGTGAAATGGGCTTTGGTGGCTGGCTTAGGATCTTCTCTTTACAACTATTTTTCTGGAAAAATGAATTCTGAATTGAATATGTTTAAATTATACACCAAGATTTATAATGCAATTTGTTTATAAATTTAGACCACTACAACATTACAATTCTTTAAGAATCTGAATAATCTTTTTTAAAAATTCTCATTTTTCTTTAAAGCACTGAGACTATAGAAAGAGCTTATTTGCGTGAGAAAATGGCAATAGGTTTTAAATTGCTGAAAAACGTCCTGTAGGAGAAAGTCTACAATTTCCTTTCACTTTATTGTTTTTCTCATTTTAACCAGTTTTTATTGAAAATCTAGTATGTGTCAAAAACTGTTTATGGGTGCTAGGAACACAGGAATGAACAAGACAGGTGATTCCTGATCTAATGGAGTTTACGTTCTAGGAGGTGGGAAGGAGAGAGCGAGGAAGGGGACAGAAAAGAATAAATGAACAAGACAATTCAGATATTGATATATGATATGAAGTAAGCATAAGAGTGAAGCGATATGGGGGGGGCTACTCAGAGAGGCTGTTCTGAGGTGATAACATGTGAGCTGAGTAGGAATAAAAGATGGATGAATGGCTATATGAATGGAAAAACACTGGTGCAGAACTTTCCAGGCTTAGGAATTAACTGGAACTCAGGACCCAGGACAAGAAGGACTCCGCATGTTGAAGGAACTAGAAAGTGTTCACTGTAGCTGGCGCTGGGTGAATGGGTGGAGATGGTAGGAGGTGAAATCAGAGTAAGCAGGGATGGTCTGCAAGGGTCTGTCAGATGGAGGTTAGAAGTTCCTCTCTTATGTGCAACATGAAGTCACTGAAGGATTTTAGGTGGGAGAATGAATTGAGTTGACTTAGTCTTTAAAAGGACTACTGCAGCTGCTGAGAAGAGAACAGTTTATAAAGACAGCAGCCAGAGAAAAACCACGCAGAATAGTTTGGAGGCTACTATAGAAGAGAGATGGCTCAGATGATCATTAACAGTGAAGACAGAGAAAAGGGGACATAGTTGGGATATAGCCTGGAAGCAGCGAGACAAAGCGCAGTTAATACCCAAATATGGTTAATTCTATGCATATTTTTAAAAAGGGAAACCCACACTAGATGTTTTAAAATAGCAAAAATTGAGAATATGAACTCAAAGTTTGACTTTCATTTAACTTTGATTTCTGTGTTCCAGAAAGGGCAAGGGTACAAATTGGTTTTGGGTAGGGCTTAGAGGTAAGGTCTAGGGTTGCTGCGGAATTTCTCACAGTTTCCAAACCAAACCCCATAAAATCACTTGC
This sequence comes from Equus asinus, assembly GCF_041296235.1. Lineage (NCBI taxonomy): Eukaryota > Metazoa > Chordata > Mammalia > Perissodactyla > Equidae > Equus > Equus asinus. The sequence goes on from NC_091798.1 coordinate 80,073,798, forward strand.
ATATGCCATCTTCTACAGATGAAATTTGGCCATGAAATGTACTTGGTTGTTGATATGTGACATGTAAATGTTTCAATTTTGCAATAACATTCACCCTTACAACCAAAACACAGTGCCAGAAACCAACTTCTTCCCCATCCCTGGCAGAACACAGAGTATATGTTCCTGGGAGATAGGCTGCAAATGGGGCTCTGCCAGAAAGGCGGTTCTAGACTGCTCACAACCAACAAGCCTACAGGAAAGGCTGCTTGACCTTTATAACTGTTGTTATTTTGGCCCTCTTATATACCTTTTGGTATAGTAAATGATATAAAAAGGAATAGTCTCTTTGCTCAGGAACTTAAAGCTCAGCTAGGCAAACAGGCAACTAAATAAACATGAGACAGTCTGTTGGTAGGGCAAGCAGCTAAAGCTCAAAGACACAACTTCCTGGGACTTAGAGAGGTATATGGAAATTTAAAAACCAGTTTTGTAAGGGCCACTCACAGCCAGCCTTGGTGGTCTAGAGGTTAAGATTTGGTGCTCTCACCACCACAGCCAGGCGTCGTTTCCTGGTCAGGGAACCACACCACCCATCTGTCGGTTGTCATACTGTGGCAGCTGCCATGTTGTTGTGATGTTGAAGCTATGCCACCAAGTATTTCAAATACCAGCAGGGTTACTCAGGGTGGACAGGTTTCAGTGGAGCTCCCAGAACAAGAAAGACTAAGAAGGACCTGGCCACCTACTTCTGGAAAAAACTGGCCATGAAAACCCTATGAACAGCAGCGGAGCATTGTGCAACACAGCCCTGGAAGGTGAGAGGATGGGGCAAAAAACCAGCAGGGTTCCACTCTGCTGTATACAGGGGTGCTAGGAGTCAGAATCAACCAAAAAACTTATTGAAAAGATTCAGAAAAGGAGGCAAGATGTCAAAGAGCTAAAAAGGAGATTGAAGAGAGGCCGATCAGTTCAGTAGTAAATGTTAACTAACCATACTTCAACAAAGCTAGAAAAAATAAATAAATCGAATTGATTGTGGTGATGGGTGCTCAACTCTGTGTATATACTAAAAGCCATTAAATTATACAATTTAAATGAGTGAAATGTATAGCATGTGAACTTTATCTCAACAAAGCTGTTTTAAAAAAAAAACTGTCTGCAAGAGGCCATACTATTTTGCTCCATGGAAGTGGAAGGAAGAGGCACCATTGAGTTCTGAGGAGTCCTTCGCAGAGGGGAGAGAGGGACATGAGGGCTTTGGAGTGAACAGACTTACTTGTTGTAGGACCTGGGGCAAGTACTGTGATCTTTTGGGGTCTCAGATTGCTCATGTGCAATATAGAGGCAATAGTAATAATACTGATTATCTCAGCGTGTTGATAAGGTAATATGGAATCATGTATACTGAGTGCTTACGGTAGTCTTTCGCAGGACAGTGTTTCACTAAATAGTCTTCGTGCGTTTTTAAAATATATGCCTATTTCAAACTTTAAATGTATATACATACGCATGCACAAGCTCACACCATATACACACATACGTACACAAATATGTGTATATATAAATAAAGTTTTTTTAAATAGGCATTTAAGTCACGTGCCACATAACGATGTTTTGGTCAATGACAGACCACATATACAGCGGTGGTTCCCTAAGATTAGCACCACATAGTCTAGGTGTGTAGTAGGCTATCCCATCTAGGTTTGTGTAAGTACACTCTGTGATATTCACACAACAATGAAATCGCCTAATGACACATTTCTCAGAACGGATCTCCGTTGTTAAGTGCTGCACAACTGTATATACATATACACACATAGATACAGACATATCTATCTCCAGTTCTGAAGGTTCTAATAATTCAACACAGGCAATAAAGACATAAAAACTTAGGAAATACTCAAGATAATGGGGAAAAAATTCTCATTTGAAAAATACAAGCAAGCAAAATTAACAGTGCCTACAGCTAATGCAGATCAACTGAAAAGACTTTCTGGGACAGCATAGCAAGAGGTACGGTAACAGGCGTGCTAGAGCCGACTACTTAAAAAGGGTGGGGTTGCAAACATTGTCACCTCCCTAGAAGCTGATTTACAAAAACCTCAAGAACAGGAAACCAGGCTCAGTTCTCCAGAAGGCATTAGGTAGCTTTCCACTCAGAGCAGAATGCAGAAGGAGCCGGCAATGTGGTACGGCCACGGGAGTCATTGCCCTGATCCTCCGCGCTTCCTTCCCCGGCTCTTGTATTTCGAGCTTTCTGAACATAGTCTATTATCCTCTTAACAACTCTGCAGGGCAGGCATTCTTATTATTTATCCAACGATTTTTCCACTGCAGCTAAGGGATGTTACCCCATTTGTCCTTCTAATTCCACAACTGGGACTCTCCCCCCTCCACTCCATATTTGTCACTTAAAGCTCTTTAGAGCGATCACTAAATATTCGTAGAAACAATTTTTCTCAGATGCTGATTTTCCCTAGTTAGGGACATCAAAACAAGCTTTTAAAAGTCAAGGATAGTTTATGTTTCTGAGGCTGTAACAGAAGATTTCAAACTGGTATTTTCTGGTAAAGTCTGGATTTGCCTCACAAATTTTCCTAGTAACAAAAGCCATGTTGCAGACATGATAATGTCACTGTAGCCTCATTCAGAATATTACTCACTCTTTCTGTTGCTTTGCTACTTCAGCACTTGGGAAAGTTTGAATTTCCCAGTAGTGTGACCATGATACTATTTTTGTATCTTCAGCATCCACTTATTTTCAATTTAGTAAGAACAGTCTATGGTTGAGCTGAATTTTGAAAGCTTGCTGAAAAAAAGCAGCTGGACTTTGCTATTAACAGATTTTTGGAATGAAACATTTGATATATAAATAAAATGTATAATTAAGAAGAAAGCAAAGATAAAATAGCTTATTTCTTCTGCAATTCAATACTTTGACCAATACTCAAGTTTCACTTCATTTTGAATACCAGTATCATCTTAATCCCTCAAAGCACATACTTGTGAAAAGCATAATATTAATATTTTTCATCGTAGAAGGAATTATAAAATTATTTGATAATGATTAGTTATAAATTTACTTCATGATTGACTGCAAGTTCACATGAGACTCAGTAAGAATAATGCCAAAAATTTAAGGTCATCAGAGAAATCTGGATTCAAGAAATGGGGGGGAGAAAAAGAAAAAGGCTCAGTCTAGAGCTCTAATCTTCTCCTAGATACAACATGATTAGGTTAGAAACACTAGCAGGGTGTCACTTGCCTTAGGCATAAAAAATTTCAAAGCAATCAAAAAGTATTAATAAAAACATGAACCAAAGAGAAACTTACTAATTCTATTACCCTTTCATCAAACTTCTATAGAAAGTTCTCTTTCAAGAAAAGAAAAATACCAATGGACGGGGTGGAGTCAGAGAGAAGGATACCTGCCCCTTTGGTGTGTGGCAGCCCCAGGGCCCAGCTTCCCTTCAGCAAGCCTTTTATGATCAGAGGTGCTAGAGATGTTCCCTCTTTCTGTGCCCGGACTGTCCCCTCCTTTCACTGCCAAACTTCTCTCAGGTGGTCTGAAACAGCCTCTTCCATTTCCTCCCTACCTATTTACTGCCTAACCTTTTATGTCTAATATTCAACATGTCTTCCCAAGGTTTCCAGTGACCTTGTTTGTGCTGAATTTGAAGATTAATCTCCCACTGATGCTCAGTCCTTCTATTTGAAATCTTTTTTCCCTTCCTTAGCTTCAAAAACTTTAACTATGCTCTAATTATCTGCTTCTAATGATCCCTCTCATTCCACATGGCACACTGTTTCAAACATGGGTTTTGGAGCCAGACAGACTTAGGTTCGAAACCTTCTTCCAGCTGCAACAGTCTGTCGATGAAAGTTGGGCAGGTAACTGAACTTCCCTTAGTCCCATTTTTTCCATCTGTAAAATAGAGATGATAACAGTACCCACCCCATCCGGTTATAAGGAGTAAACAAGACAATACGTGCAAATCACTTAGTTCAGTGCCATAAAGGCAAGCCCCTAATGACATTAGCTATGTGTGTTCTATAATCACAGGTTCTCTAAACAACCCGTCTCAGAGAACCTTTTTCACAGTGTCAAGACCTCTGTGTTTACACAGCTAACATCTAAATCACTAGCTACGGAAACTTGAAACTTCTGATGCCCAAATTGCATATATCCCTCTCTATCTATTAAAACTTTCAGCCTTTTCTATTTCAGTCAAATGAAACCACTGGTTTCACAGTCACCTTAAAATCATTTACCTCCTTTGGTGACAGAGTAAATCTCATTAATTCCTAATTTAGGAGACAGTATAGCATTATAGTTAAAGGCAAGGACCGGAGCCTGGCTGCATGTATTGAAGTGACAGTTCTGTAACCAGCATACTCTTGTTAACAAGTGACTAACCAAAACCTCCAACTAACGACAAACTGGACGCATGAACATTTCACAATTTCTATCTTTCTTTGCTTCAACCCATAGAAATACGCTTGTTAGATACTTGTTTGCAGACTCTACACACACAATGGCTTTCTTGAGCCGACAGTCTCAACAAGCTGCAGGCGGAGAAACCAGGCCCTGTGGTAGCCAGGAGGAGCCAGGATTGGAGGGTCACACACAGCTTCTGGCTTCAACCAAGTGCAGTCAATGATTCTCAAAGAGTCTCAGAGAAGCTAGATATTCAAAGCCAGAGTAACATAAACTGCAGATGAAAGCAGAATCTATTCGCAGGAGTATCTGAGCAGGGTCCTACCTGGGAAACAAAACGATGTTGCAAAACGATAGCTAAACTGTTGCCGAACGAGGAAACCAGACAAGACAGTGACAGCCCGACTTCTGCTAAATTCCAGAGGACAGCCCTCCGAATTTTAAGGCAATTCCCTTGTCCCTCCTGCACATCCAGTGGCTACCAAAAATTTATATTTCAGTATTTCAAATTCTCAGACGTTCACAGTGTCATCTGAATTCAGATAATGTATAGGCTAGTTGATAATCATTTTTACATACATTTTTTTCTAGACAAATTTGCTCTTCAGTTTCAGAAAATGTACTTAGCCATACAAACAAACAAAAAACAGGGGGAAAAAACCCATAAACAAATATTTCCCCCTGGTTAAGTTTATTAATCACAGTAAATGCAGTTCTATCTTACTATGTTTTCTATGAGGAAACTTCTGTTCTTTTTTTAGATTTGGAGAATTGCTTTTCCTGACAGAACCCCCAGAATTGAGAACCCTGAACTGCAAACTTGTCCTTTGTCCTCACTGTTTACCAGCCTTATCAGGGCACACATGGGTTGGCAATGTGATTCTAAGATAAAAATTCCAAAGATATAATTAGATGTTTTTCTGAGAACTATCACCCAATGCCATGAAAATTTGTTTGCTGTTTTTCACCTCATACTTGAAGGGAATGGTCTCACTATTTCTTGCCATTTAATCATGTTCTTTTAGATAAGTGAGAAACATTAACTTGGCACGGAAGAAAAATACATACTTTTTAAATAAACAACACTGAAAATACAGACTTTATCTCAAAACTTCTAACTGTAGCATTTCAATAACCACATTTTTCTTCTTGAAGCTTATAACAGCATAAATATAATGAAAATAATTTTATGCCCCTGAATTTAACTACGAATTATAAATGACAGAAAGATACATCCCAAGCCAGCGATGTATGAGCCTTCTAACAGTGCCTTACAGATTAATTAGTTCAATTCTGAAAAAGAGGATGAAAAGAGAAAAGCTGGAAATCACAGACACATATTTGCTACGTTGCAAAAGAATACTCTCTAGACAGTGAAAGAAGTGCTGTGAAAACATCTCAAGTTTTCTACTGAACTCCATCTTTGCTAAAAAGAGACGGAAAACCAGTTTTGCAAAAACGAAAAAACAAAAAATCATCTACTGCCACCTGCTGGTAATTTGTAGTCAATGATTCTTAAAGATGCTTGAGCGACAAATTCCAGACTAAAGTGGGATCTTTTGACTTTTAAAGAGAAATAATCTTTGGATTCTTGTCTGTCTTCCTCCATTTATGGCTATCTATATAAAAGTTTATAATAAATTATAGATTCTACATAATATTGTATATATTTCTAGAAGCAGAGAAGTAGAGCCAGAAGACCACATTTTCCTGGCCTCTACTGCCTCCCTCCCCAACTCACATTGCTCTGAAAGGAAGTCAGAGACTCTCACATTTCCATCCTCCCCTTTCCCACAAAAGCCAGTCAACTTAGTCCTAGGTCAGCAAGAACAACGTGAAACCGAATGGTCTTGGCAGACCTGTCTGCAGAGGGTTCACAACTCAAACATTCTGTCCGCTAGAGAAGTTTCATTCTCTCAGCCAAAGAACCACAGGCCAAATCCGTGTTTTTGAAGACTTCTCTAGAGGAAACTTAAACTCTAAGGATGTCAACATAGCATTGATGGAGGATCGCAAATGGGAGATCTGAGGCTGGAAGCAGAATACCCTTGTTGGCAAGATTCTGTAACTGGGGATATAAACATGATTTTAAAACTCAGAAAGGGTGGGGCCAGGTTCCTGCAGTCAGCTTCATTTCTTTTCTTGGAGAGTCTAAGAATTTTAAAAAGGCTTTGCTAAAAGGTTTTAAGGGAGACGATTATTCTCTTTAATTTAGAGGGTATTTTAAAACTCAAAGTAGATCGGTAAAGCATTTTGAGGAAGCAGTATACCAATTCTTCCTGCCAAAAATAAACTATGAAAATTACTTTTTCAGTTATTTCATGTCACAAGTCAGACAGTATAGGATTTTTCATGCCACATTGCTTCATTTATTGTAAAAATATACTGAAAAACATGGATTTGACTAACCATTTTCTCCAAAATTAATGTTAAGTACAATGTGAATCAGAAGGCAATGTCCCAACATATAAATCCTGAGTCTTTCTTTCACATCCTTAGACATGAGCAAATTTGTCTGGTAGGACACTGAAGAGTTGTCTGTAATTCTACGGTTCTATAATTAAGACTTGTACAAATTCTGCTGCCAAAAAATCACCAGAGTGGGTGGTGAATACAGCCAAGTAAACTCTAATTATGGAAGGCGGGTTTTCTAAGATCTTACATAGAAGAAGGCAAGGCAAGATCAGACAGTTAAGATAGTTACCACGGCAATATAAATAGCCTTGTCAAATTCAGTGTAAGCCCCCACTTTGGTAACAGCTGTTACCTCGCATAGTTCATAGGTACTTTAAAACCCTAATCTGGGATCCTCCACTTGGAAACCAGCACTTACTTGTGCCCCCAAAAAATAGAGTTATGAAGTTTACACATGTCATTTTCACTCCTGGGACAAAAAAAGGCAACAGAAGTCCAATGCCCCAGATAATTTTCCATTTTCTATTTCAGCTCCTCCACTAGGTATTATTTTTAAAAGTTCTGTTCAAAATTCAATAAAATGCCATTACCATTCTAAAAGATAGGGTGCAAACGGTAAGTGTACAGCATAATAAGTTTACATAGATTGAACACATGCATATAATCAGCACCCAATTCAGAAAGAGCATTTTCTGCACTCCGGGGGTGTTCCCGCCTACTCAGAAAAGAAGAAATTTTATTTCATAAAATAATACTACCAAGTTCTCCCAATAATAACATTACATAGTATATTCTTACTGTCTGGATCTGTAATTACAGTCTTAAAGTAGAAGTGATTATGCGTTTTTCCATTTGCTTATACAAACAACTACACCCATCTTTCCTCTTATCAACAAACTGTGTGAACTTCTTATTCGCGTCTCAGCTCAAACGTCACCTCCTCTATGAAGGTTTCCTTGACCTTCATAGCAAAAGGAACTGTCCTCATTTATAATCACAGTGTAGTTTGTAAATAGTCTGTGTTTACACTTACAACACTAAATTATAGCTATTTATATATACATCTACTGTTCTAGACTGAGAGCACCTCGTGGACAGAAAAGGCATTTAATTTTATCTTTTGATGGGGCTTCTGTGCCTTAAACTGTCTGCTAAAGCGTGACTCAATGTTTTTCACACTATTTCTTCTGCTATCGACACCTGAATAATTCTCCAAAAAAAGAATGTTCTACCAAACAACGTTCTATAATATTAAATGAAGCAAAATATATTATCCAGATGTTTTAAGGTATAACCATCTTAGCACTCTCCATATAAATAATTTATAAGACTATATTTTATTCAGATTAAATAAAATGTGTTAATTTTAATAAAGACACACATTAGTAATATATTTAGCATATATAACTTGACGCTCCAATGCTTTGCATAAGAAGCAGGTATTTTCTCGTAAGCAAGCGATGCTATCAAGGTACTTTGAAGAAGGAAGTTTACAAAATACACGTTTTAGGCTTGATAACGCTCATTTCCTCTTACCGCTCTCCTCCCCCAATCCTTCTCCACTACAGAATCAAACAAGCTCATTTCAACTCAACTGAGATTAAACTTTACTTATACATTCGGTTCAAGAATCACAGAAAAAGAAACACAAACCCCTAATGAAAGCTGGAAATTCCAGTGCTCTCCTACCTGTGTACCTAAGCTGGCTGCCATCATGTGAGTCAGAAGCTTAGCCGCGAACATGGAATACCTGGCACAGAAGATATGGGAAAGAACAGCCAGGCAAAGACCTGTAGGAAGAAAAAAGTTCACATGTGGTTTTATAATCCATGAACAAACAATGGCATAGTGAAAATCTTTGGAACACTCAAGCACATAAGGCCCGCAGCCTGGCTATGCTGCACAGCACAGCATCTCTGCGAATGACTCTGTTGCAATGTTAATCTACTCCATTTTACAGGGCATACAAAATCTGCACACTTATCAATGAAGACCTAAGGGTAACTTTAATTTTCAAACATCTACGTGTTCACTTCCCTACTAAAAAGAAAGCACAAATTAAGGAGATTAATAATTTCATTAAGCTTTTGGTTTTCTACATTTCCATTACACAAGTTTTCCTGTTTAAGGAAAGAATCAAACTCCAATCTAATTTTCTAAGAACAGGTGGCTTGGCTAAATAGAGGGATTTAGGGAGGTGAATAGGATTTTTCAGGCATAAAATTGTGAATGGTACCACCAAAACTCAGGTTTGGTAATTACCCCTTTTTACCTACCAGGAATAGTTATATAATTACAACAGTGGTAATTATGAATTTTAAGAGCAATCTATGCTACGGGGTGCCAAAACCAGGTACTAAGTGTGTTCTTTCCCCCTGAGATGACTTTTAATCTAAACATCTATATTTCTTTTCCTTTCTCTCTCTTTCTCTCTCTCTCTCTTTTTTTTTTTTTTTTTTGGTGAGGAAGATTGTCGCCAAGCTAATGTCTGTACCAATCTTCCTCTATTTTGTATGTGGGATGCCACCACAGTGTGGCTTGGTGAGTGGTGCATAGGTATGCACCTGGGATCCGAACCTGTGAACCCCAGGCCGCCAAAGTGGAGCACATGAACTTAACCATTATGCCACTGGGCCGGCCCCCTAAACAGGTATATTTCTAAGTGTGGTGAAGAAAATTATTTTCATTTTCTTTAAATCTACTTGAATTCACCTATTTACACTACTTCAAGGGGATGATTAGAACCTCAGCACTAACCCACAAATCTTTTATCTTGTAATTTATATAAATTTATTTTAATGACAGGTTGTAAAAGCAGAGTGTATATATATTTTTAAAATACTTCCTGCCTTTTAAAATCTAAATGTGCTGCATATGGTAAGCCATTTGCTTTTTCACATAAGCCTTTTCCCTCCACTCTTGTCCTCAATAGGGTTATTTTGTCTGAGAATTATCAAAACCTGCCAACTGGCATGTGTGTGCTGCTTTGCCATGTACGGTGCCTGCATCACCTCATGTATCCACGCCTCCTTGACAAACAAGAGAGGCTGCATTTATCTAACATTTTGTTTTCTCATTATCTTCTCTGAAGGTATGGGACAAACTTTTAAAGTACATGTTGGCATAAGCAGACTGGGCATCTGCAAACTGGTGCACGGGATCTATGACTAAGTCTGTGTACAGAAATGCCTCTCATAAGTCCTTTTGGGAAAAGCTTTCAGTGGGTTTAGATTTTAATAAGGTAGATAAGGTTCCATCCAGGAAGTGAGCTTTGGCATGAGCCAAGGCTTTAGCCCTAGAAATCTGGAGTAATCCGTTTTTAGGAAGGCTGCCATGGGGTGTTCTGGGACAGGTGTGCAGGTCCTGGGGCTGCCTCCAAAATCCACCCACACAGGTTCACAGTCTATGCAGAAACTGCAGAGCCAGGCCCGGTCCTGCACTTTTCCTGAGGTAGTCTGTCAATTGCTGAAGCTGATGCTCTGAACACACTCACGAACACTTTGAATTTCCTATGATGATCAAAGCTAGCTTAAACTCAAGGTTTAAGAGTGTGTGTGTGTGTGTGTGTGGGTGGGTGGGTGGGTGTAACATACTGATTTAAAAGCAAGGCCTTGCAAGTTTTTCTCATTAGCGGCCGCATGATCACAAATATGTGCTTTACTGGAAGTTCATTGTGGTAAATGGGAACAATGTGAAGCGAGAGGATTAGCGCCGGGCAAAGGAGAAACAGACATGAGTCAACTGTTTTTTCTTATTCACAAGAAGAGCTTATTCACAGCCTTTTCCCTTAACTTGGTGATTTTCCATTATACTCCAATTTCATGATATAAACTTAGCACAGTTAAATTTGACCAGTTCAGGAATATTTAATTAAGTACATTAAGCTTCAATTAAAATGCTAGCATGACACCTGGTGGCAGTTCAGGATTCAAAGCCAGTGGCAGGAAAATGGGCAAGATTCTATTAGCCTATAACTATAACGTATGATGGTTCTCTAGAGGTGATTTTTTATTTAGGGGAGAAGAATGGTGCTAAAAAACCTCAGGGAGGCTGTGCCTTAGCTGGCCTTGGGAAAAGATACTGAATATCTTAGATTTATAGAAATAAATACTGCAGTTACCAAGTTTCTAAAGTTCTATATGCTAAGTATTTATATTTTATTTTTTTATTTGATATTGAATAGCTGTATTTGGCATGCATGATTTAAATTTATAAATCAGTTTTCGAAAAAAATTATAACAATTATTTGGTTTAAATTCTCTCAGTATAAATATGTAAATCACAGGATACAAAATGTTATAACTATAAATAGAATGTTTTCTTAAAAATAAAGTATAACAATTCAAGGTATTACCTAAACTCCAACAGTTTTTTAAGAGCATACTCTAAACAGTTTTAAAAAAAATTGATTCCTTGGCAATTATGTAGAAAAAACAAGCAGCTAATTGAATAATTTTCCTTAATTTTTTTTCTAGCACTATGTAGATTACAGACTCAGTTGGAAAAGAGCAATTACTTAGTTCACTAACACAAATGACTTTTCTGTATGATTAGAAAGTGAGAGGGAAGATAAATCACCCTTAACAAAACAACATTGATAATCTTTGATTTAGATAAGAAAAACTCTAACGAGCTGCTAGATTCTTTTGCTCTTATCAAACTGGCCCAAAGATCTTCTTATCTATCTATGCAATATTTAAATGTCTGTATGTGTATAAGCATTTGTAATGTTTATACATGAATATGCATATCCAGTGAACATCTCTATTGTTTGGTCAGTTAAGAATGTGATGTACTTGTCAAGTTACTGAAGTTTATCCCCCCACAAGTTCAGTATTAATACTTTTTCCCATGAAAATGTCTTTATTTATAAATTTTGTCTCTATGTATCTGTTTTCTCTACAGATAAACAGTCAAATGATCACCACATTATTAAATCAGTTATTAGCTTGTTAGCTTAGTTTTTTCTATTTGCCCATCTAATGCTAGCTGTTAATGTCACTTTTTCTACTTTCTGTTGCTTGTCTCTATTGATTCCCACATTCCTGCAACTCTCCCCTCAGCACGATGCCTCTTGGTTACTGCTACTAATAAGCTAAGGGCAGGAAAACAAAACTGTCAAGCCTGAAAAGTTTTCTAGGTTGAACAAAAGTCAATATGAAACACCCTAGAGTACACAAGTTCGTAGGTGAACAGAAAAGATTTATTCCAGAGGGATGAGGTTGCCAAGAGACCACCTTCCAGATAATTAGGGTGTTAAACCTTCAAGGTTCAATACAATAGCCACAAGCCATACATGGCTATTTAAATTTTAACTAATTGAAGTTAAATAGAATAAAAAGTTCAGTTCCTCAATTGTACCAGCCACATTTCAAGAGCTCAATATCCAGATGTGGCTAGTGGCTACTATATTGGACAGTGCAGAACAGTTTCAACATCACAGAAAGACCCATTGCAGAATGCTGTGTTAAACTGTCCCAAGTGAAAGCAAGAAAGAGTATGTTATATTTCAGAAGAATTTTTATTAAAATAGCTAAAATGAGCTGGTTTGGGACTTGAAAATATGAACTTGACTTACATAGCCACAAGTACCTCTCATTACTGGAGGATGTCACATCAACACTGTATATTCATTTATTTATCAATTTAACAAATAGGTATTGAGAAACTGCTATGGGTCAGGGGCTGTGCTGGGCAATGGAGACACAATGTTCAAAAAGCTAGTTATTCGGGGGCAGGCCCAGTGGTGTAGTGATTAAGTTCATGTGCTCCACTTTGGCAGCCCGGGGTTCACCAGTTCGGATCCCGGGCGCAGACCTAGCACCACTCGTCAAGTCATGCTGTGGTGGCATCCCACATAAAACAGAGGAAGAGTGGCACAGATGTTAGCACAGTGACAATCGTCCTCAAACAAAAAGAAAAAGACAAGCAACAAACGTTAGCTCAGGGCCAATCTTACACTCACACACACAAGACACACACACACACAAAGCAGCTTGTTACTTGCTTGTCTCTATATTTCTATCTGTATCTTCTCCCTCACAAGGACTTGTTTATGAGAGGTCATAGAACATACTTCTGGTCAAAGACATGTGAGGGAAAACATTCTGGGTGGTTTTCAGGAAAGTTTTCATCGCTCTTAAAACAAGATCCACTTAAGTACTTTTCCCTTGGCAGGCCTGGACATCATTGTGAGATGCTTGGAGCTGCTGCAGCCAGCTCAAGACCATGTAGGGATAAGGCTGAGAAAATAAAATCTTTGAGGAGAGCAAAACAGAACAGCGGGAAGAGGCTGGCCCCTGATGACATCGCTGAGGTGCTGAATTAATCAACCCTGGAACTAAATCTGCTTCTTTAAGATATTTGAGTTGTCTTCTGTTACTTGCAGCCAAGTTCATCCTAAATAATACAACTCTATGTACATGGCTAGAGAAATCCAACATTTTTATGCCATGGCAGAATGAAACCAAGCTCTCTGACCTCTTTATCACCAGCAGTTCTCACTTCAAACTCTTTTTTTAAGTTCTTACATCTTTTTTTTTTTATTTTTTCCTTTTTCTCCCCAAAGCCCCCCGGTACATAGTTGTATATTCTTCGTTGTGGGTCCTTCTAGTTGTGGCATGTGGGACGCTGCCTCAGCGTGGTTTGATGAGCAGTGCCATGTCCGTGCCCAGGATTCGAACCAACGAAACACTGGGCCGCCTGCAGCGGAGCGCGCGAACTTAACCACTCGGCCACGGGGCCAGCCCCAGTTCTTACATCTTTTTTAATATTCTTCTCGTGACTAACTTCCATTTCATAGTCAGAATGAAGTTATTTTGATATATCCTCCCTCATAATCATAATGGCTACTAAGATCACGATTACAGTAAATATGAACTTGGTATTTTAGGGAGAATTTGACATAAAATTTTAAGAAAATATCTCTTATTCTAAAAATTAATTTGACATGAGTAGGTATCTGGTAAAGTTACAAAAAGTTTTTTTCTGGAAAAACATTGGATTCTCAGCTTGTAAAATATAAAAGGAACAACTAAAATGTTCTTGCAGTTTAATAAACTTTGGACAAAAGAATAAGCAGCTTTAAAGGACTTTAGATTGTGTTGATTTACTTATCCTGTAAGTCTCATTATGTAGCAATTTATAGACAATTATTTCCTGTTACTTAAGTGTAAAATTGATATTGTGTTGGCATTTATACACTTACTAATTTCTAAAGTAAAACCATCAGCCATTTCAAAGGGAAAGTTTTAGTTTGACGAATGTGTTAAAGGATCTCTCCACTGGAGGAGAACAAAAAAGAAGAAGTGAAACAAATGTGAGGTCTGTGGTCCATCTCTACCCTCAGCTTAAAAGCACTGCAAACATAGGAGACTCACCAACAAGCGCATCAAACACGACCTAGTTCAAGTACTGATGTTAAAACTGAAATGGTTATGGAATGGTTCAGGGTCTTGTTAAGACCACAAGGCCACAGGAATTGCACTCAGAGTCAAAATCAGGATAATTCCACTCTGCTAGTCTGTCTTTGATAGTCCAACATCAACAGAGTCATGGGAAGCAGTGCAGGCTTCTTTGACATTGTCCTCCAAATAGTAACGTACACTTCAAACTGTGCTGAGGTTTCTTAATCATTACACCATAAAATTATGGCATTGTCATCTAAAGGTATTTTAAGTTGTATTTCTCCCAAGTCAGCTTTGAGGCAAGTTCCATAATGTTACACTAAGGTGCACAGTTATGTTTTATTTGTCCTCACTTTCCATCTTTTTAGCTTCAAAGGATAACCTTAATTTAATTTCTTAGAATTTGGTAAACTGGTTTAAAATTTTAAGTCACAGGTATATACGCTCATCTTTGATCTTTCTAAGCTGAGGATAAGTAAACTTTTTTGCCTTTATGCCCATTTCACATACTTTGATCATTTTAGTTGTTCTGCTCTACTATACAGTAACCAGAATTGGAACAGATACATTGTGATCTATCCTGATTTAAATAAAAAGGGTTAATTTCTATCCAAGTGTATTTTACCACATTTCATGAAAAGAACTATCAGATTGTTTCCAAATTCAGAGGGATATTTGGTGTGACCTGACCCTAAATTACAGAATGTGTATGCAAGACATATAAAATTCTCTTCTCTAGTTCCTGGGGGCCTATCAGAGGGATGAACATTCATCCTCCCCTGGAGCTGAAACTGAGACACAAAGACAGGACTTTATGTCCCCTGATCTATAGAACATGCAACATACGTTACACTACCTCATGGACAGAAGGGACCAAAAAACCCACTAATTTCAAATATGGCTCATAGTCAAAAGTAATAAAAGTAGATGTTGATATTTAGGTGTTGATTCTCAAAAACATGAGCAAATCTGTGAAACCTTTCTAGAGTGAGTTGCAAAAAATATGTACTTATTAACAATTTCTCAGGAAATATCTTGTGGTCATGATAGCCTTCTACAAAATCAAGACAACCTTCTCTCTTTAGTTTTCAAAACTCTTTGTTTTGATGTTCAGTATTTGCAACAAGGGATTTTTGTGGGTCATAGCAGTACTCAGATCTCTGATTCTACGGAAAAACATAAAAGGACTAGAAATCATTTTAGTGGGGGGTTGTTTTTGGCTTTATTTCATCATTCTATGAAAATTCTGTGAATATATTAGCATTAAAGTAAAACAGGATGTCTCCGTTTGATTTTGGAACTACACAGACGTAGAAGAATCTATTAAGCAAGAAATGTTATCCTTATGAAAGACGTGATTAAGAATAAGACATTATTAACTTTTGCTATGCAATCTAAATTAGGTTCAGAATTCAGAAACATTAAGGAAAATGTATAATTTTATAAAATAAAATTATAGTGGAAAGATTTTAACAACCAGGACAAAGAACAATAATTAATTACTTGTTTCTACCTCCACAAAAATTTCCTAATAGATTCAGATTATTAGGAGGACTGTTTGCACACCAAATAAAAACGACATGAATTCAATGATAATCACATTTACAAACAAAATATCATTAAAACAGGATATCAGAAATGTCTGAGTTCGTATATCTACCACTCTGCTATGTTAATACAATTTAAAATCATACGTTAAAGGTGGGGAAACTGAAGTATAGAGAAACTAAGTAATTAGCCTCAGGCGCTACAACCAGCCAATGGCAGAACCAGGATTTGAACCCAGGCAGTCTGGCTCCAGGGTTACTCTATACCCAGTTCAACGTAGAGCACATTGTTTACAGAAGCAGCTGTGGGGCTGTAAAAGATGACTCGGAATGGGCACAGAGGGGGTGAGGGTGGGGATAGGAATACAGTTTAAGGAATTTTCATACTCCCAACCATATAAACAACACAGCAAACGAGAACAATTCTATTATTTGGTTATTCAAAGTCAAGGTATAGGTAAACAGTGTGACAGACAATACAGTTCAAGTTCCTATTCCTGCAGAAATGGGGCCTAGATGCAGAAGGTGAAAGACAATTTATCTTTAACACAGTGGTTGAGCATATTTAGAGCTCCTAGGTTGTAGAATACAAATCGACTCATGGGGCATTTTTTTTTTTTCCTTAATGAAAATACAAAATGCTTTGTATATATTATCTCACACCATCCTGACATTCCTCTGCAGAGCCTGCTCTCTAAATCACGCCACTATGCACACTACCCTTTCTCATTATCTAGTTTCTGCCCCACACTCTATTTCACATTCCTCGTGAGTTGGAACTATGTCTTGTTCTTTCCTATATCCTCAGGACAAAGTTGGCCCTCCATAAATATCCATTGTATAAATTAAGGACTAAATAAGACCATGGGAAAGTTTATTTTCTCCTAGTGCTGATGAATTGTAGTATGTTTGCACCTTGCATATATAAAAGGACAGTGGGAAAACAGACTTTCATTCTTATAAATATTTAAAATTATTGATTCAAAAATACTCAACTGACCTGAGATACATATAAATCCAGAAGAGAAAAAGGCTTCATTGTACGAAGACAAGTTGTCAGTCTGGGCGTAGACGGCGTACACGGACATGTAGGAACAGGCACATTCCACATAGTCTGAAGTGTCCTCAACCACTTTGCAGAACTCACTGTCAGACAACCAGCTGGGACAAAAACACAATCGTCACTGCTCCTCTTTCATCAATACTTAGGGTGTTGAGATGGCTTTTAAAGGAAAAATAACTTACTGAACTTAAGTGTTGTTCACTCAAGACTTAAGCTGACCTCATTTTCAAGAGGAAACACTGGAGGACATACGTTGTCCAAGACATGACGCAACAGATCCCACAAGACACCTTAAGAGCAGCCTAAATACAAACCAAACCTGCGAAAGCATTCCCGATACCGAAGAAGCCAGTCCTCTCAACAGAGCCGTACCAGGTGCTTCCTAACCTGTAGCAAACACACCCTGGGTTTTCAACAGAAGGCACTCCTCCTTCACCTCCAAAACTACCGAAAGATCCACATAGCCATTACACGTGTAGTGCTCATCCTTCCTCAGTTTTCACAATTCCTTGTATTTTGAACCACATAAATTATTTATATGCTTTTCTAAGTTTGCTTCCTTATCTTTTTTGGATTGGAGCCAGTTATATTACATAAATGTTTTCCAGGTCTTTTTCAAGTGTTTCTTACTATAAGGTCTGGCTTTTAGCACAAAAACTTTGTTATGACTATAGCAACTGTGGTGTCCCACGCCGAGCCTTCTGAGCCTCTTCCCTCTTAGCATCTCTTGACTCCTTTCCTTTTCTAAGGACATAAAACTTCTTCACCCAACTGCAGATTCAAGCTTGAAACATTCATTACTAATTATACACTGAGGATTACAGAGTATCTATGTATTAGGTTTAAGACCTGTCATCAGGCATTAGACATTTCAATCGAAAATTATTTTTTCACAAAGAAAGTGAGAGACTAACCAGAATCCTGGCGTTTGGAGAACAGTTGGTTACCTAAGCTGTTAAACCTATTTAGAATTTTAGTTTGTGCAGCTGAAAGTTAGTAATAAACAGAATCTAGTGGCTGACTTGGACCCTAAACCCTCTGGGCCAGCACTGCAGGACCCTACAGCATTGATTGAGCTCTGAGTAACAGAACTGCTCAGAAAGTTGAGACCTTAAGCCAAAAAGATTCAAAGAATCATTCTCTTCTTCCCACTCCTATGTATGGATTTAATGCCAAAATGTACTCTAAGCCATATGTGGCCTGGAATTATAAATCCCTGATAATCCCTCTAAACATAGAGCATCAGTTCTAGAACCACAAGCCCAGATAGAAGGGGTAAAGAGAATTTCCTTTCCAGCCCAATAAATTAACCAATAACCACAGGAAGGTTATCTGAATTGCACAGAACTCAGGCTAAGTCCCATGAAAGCTGCAATAATAAAGAAGTAAATAATGTGTTAAACACCTATTTAAATTATTTGGCTGCATTTGCTACCTGCATAATGTTAGACCATTTCCTATGCTGCTTTGTCTTATTTATTGTAGAGCTTACTCTCTAAAGTCTCACCTGAGGTGACCGTCAATTCTCCCATACAACATCGGACCCAATGGTACTGAAATGGGGAGGGACCAAATTCTGATTTTAAACAATTAATAAGTACCTTGCAGCAGCCTGATTCCAAAGGAGACACAGAGACGTCTGGGGAACAATTCTAGGCTCGGCAGCATAAATCCTGTAGACAACCTCATTGTTGTCAGTCAAGGGTTGTGAACTCTGACCTTTCACACTCAAAGACAATACCTATATCGTCAAAAAGAACAGAAAATTTAACAATATTTTAAAATTAATGTTATGACTGAATCTCACATTCTGAACTTTGCTTCATTTTTCTAGTCACTTTAGTCACTTGCTTACTGCCACTATCAATAGTCTTAGCTTCGTTATGAACGTAAGGCCTCTCAGTAGTTTTTCATTGCAAACCATTCTACTTCCGTTTCCATTACTGAGTGGTCTTCAGCTGACAACACTCATACTGATTATAATCGTTGGACTTCATCGCAAGTGGGGTATATAATAGCATACAATATTAGTGAAAACTCTATTTTTTCACTTTCCCTACTTCCATATATATTTTACTCAATCAAACACAAAGGAAATATTTCCAACTATTTTCGAGACTAAACATTCTACAAATAGTTCATAGAGATGGGACATGCCTCATAATTATCTCACCATGTGGAGCACTTACCACAAATCTGATCAAGCAAATGCATTCTGAGGAATGTGTCTGCTAAAGAAAAACCAGATTCCAACCAGATTTTTCCTAATGATAGATTACCTTATTTCTCAGGGCAGGAAGAACGTTTCCAGTTATAAACCACTGCTGGCTGCTATACTCCGTAAACTGGACAAATTCACATGTGCTTTTCCCAGTCATTATTTCTGCATCCTGGACATCCAATAACCTCTCCGGAATTCGAATATAATCACCTTGCTTTCCTTCAAACTTGTGCCCATTGATCTGCTGAGGATACCAGTGAACAGCCAGTATTGACAAGTAGGGGCAACTGTCCAGGATGGTTTTGCTTCTACAACAGAAAAGCAAAGCCTCTGCTAAAATGGCATGCATCATATATATATGATATTATGTTTGTTCTATATAGCCATTTCTATTTGCTGAAATGCATCACCATGACACGGCCAAGCCAGACGCAGTACAGAAAATGTGCTTTCAGTTCTCTTATGGTTGTCAGGGTTTTTTGCACAAAACCTTCTGCATCCTCTTTCTGATGCCCCTTGTAATCTAAAACATGGGTTTTTGAAAGCTGTTTAACGGATATCAGATACAATCTGTGGCTATAAGATGTACTTTTTTGTAGTCACAGCAGCATTGGTGGAACGGGTTGAGGAAAGGGCACACCACTGAACCGAAACTCTCTACTATATTTAAGAATATCATAAACCTCATATATCTAGAGCCATGCTTTCACCAAGTGCTTACTACACCCCTTTCAAACCCGTCAGAGCATTGGTAATGTAACCATGTGACTGGTAAGAAAAACAACCCTGAACAGTGGTTTTTATTCATTTAACAATTCTGTTTTGAACATCCCCCAGGCATAAGATCCCGGACTCAGTGAAATTGCTTCCAAACCTCAGTGTGTGTTGAAATCACTTGGAAGCTTATTTAAAAATAGACATTTCTAGAGAACACCCCAGACATACTAAATCAGAATCCTTGCCTGGGGAGGGTGATGGGGTTTTAGGAATCTGCATTTTTTAACCAGTCCCCAAAGAATCTGATACATCTTGTCTGTGAGCCCATCATGTTTACAAGGAGGAAATACAAAGATGAATCAGATCTGAAACCTGCCTGAAAAAGTTTAGAGAATATTAGTATTTTGGAATAAAAATTATGCATTAAACGTTAAAAGTTATAAGGACCAATGGATGTACAGTATGTATAATTATATCATTGAGTACAATGGGGCTGAGACCAGTGAACCTCAGCCACATGACTGTATACCCCTCTTCCAAACCCATGGAATCTACTGAGATTTAGCCCGTCAGTGCCACCACGGGCACTGCTACTTTGGCATACTGAAACCAACATCACATGCACAGTGACTCCACCCAACTCTGAGACAAGTGTGCCAAATTCTTGGCCCCTCTTACTTGCTGACGACTACACTCTCCCTGACACCTTAAGCTCCTACATCCATGCCCTTCCACTGCACTCACTTTGATCAATCCCACAATCTGCTTTACACCCAGGTAGAAGTGAGGGGAGAAAAACTCTACCCTCTGGCACCCATTGGTATCACTACAAACACAGTGACCAACCTCAGCTGGGCCTTCAATGCTACTTGACAGTGTTTTTACTTGGCTTCCAAGTGACTGTTCTAGACTCCATCATTCTCCTCAACATCCCTGCTCAATGCCCAAACCCTTCACTCTCAGTAGATGCCCCTGATTACTGCTTAAGACAATGTATAAATAATGTATACCAAAATGGTCAACATCTTTAGAGTTTTCTAAGTTAAAAAAACTAGTTTTGATCTCTCTCTTATTTTCTGTGTTCAATTTGTCACCTATATGTTAATTCTACTACCTAATTATTTTTAAGGTACCATTCCTCCATGTTCCTGCCTCAATTTCAGCCCTCATCTTCTCTTAAGTGAACAATTATTGTGTAGTCTTCCTATTTCTTGATTTACCCTATTCTTTAATCTTTTACACTGTCTTCAATATTATGGTTCTAAAATCCTAAGTCTGATATTCTCTCTCTCTCTCTCTCTCTCTCTCTCTCACACACACACACACACACATACACACACACACACACACTGCTTAGCTTATTCTATGTTCAACCTTTAAAGGTTGATGATCTCTCCAAACACACCATGTTACTCTTGCCTGACTGCTATTGTACATACTGTTTCCTCTTCCTGGACAACTCAGAAGGAAAGGTAAGTCTAGGGAGAGGAAGTACATGGCAGAAAACATACAGATTCATTCATTCATTCCATTCACTCATTATACCATAACCACTGAGCCTCTACCATGCACCAGACACTGTTCTAGCCCCTGGGAATACATCAGGTAACAAGACAGAAGAGGCCACTCCTTTTGTGCATCTTACACTGTTTTGAGTTCTCACTGGGCGTTTGAGGGCACAGATACGGGAACCAACATTCACAGCAGATAGATGATTCATATCTAAGACATCCTTGACATGCTGGTGATCTTGCAGAAAAATGGAAAGGAATGGGACTATGGGGAGCCCAAAGCTATGAACTATTTGATTTCATTGAACAACGTAGCTGAACATAGTTCAAGAGGGAAAAAACCAGGATACTTCTTAACTACACACACATGCACACACACACAAACACACACACACACACACACACAGAGTGGCCTCAGTGCAAACTACTTGAAGTAAAGAAATGATCCATTTCGCAGGTTTCTGAAGACATCAGAGACATTTATAAACGGCACAGAGGAACTGAACTGCTAATCATTGGTCTGAGATGGACATTAAGGAAGCAGGGTGAGGACTGGAGAAAGGGCCTCCTGAAAGGGCATTCAGACCTTTTCAGATGCTTTGCTGAAGCTCCTCGTTAAGAAAACCTCAATCCCCAGGACTCACTCATCAGGGTTAAAAGAAGAGCACAGTGTAAGGGGATGCTGGATCTGCACTTTAACCTCAAATCCTACCCTGGCAATGACCTGGGATGAAAGTCTGGGGCATTCTGGAGCCATGGGATTGGAAGTGGAAGTTTTATTACAGAGCATGCGGTTACAATCTACAATCTCGTCTGACCACACAGCATGCTGGCCAGTGGGAGCTGTGGAGTCAAGCAGGCCTGGGACTGAGGCCTCACCACAGACTAATCGTGTGACCCTTGGCAAGCTGTGTAAGATCCCTAGCCTCAGTTTCTACATCTGTAATAAAATAATAAAAGCTCTAACCCTAATCTTGACTAGCTACTTAAAATGATCTTTTGTAGGGATAAAAATACGTACAAATTTTAATAAGGATTGGGTTGAACCATATGAAATTTCTAGCATTATACTGTTTTTACCTACCCCAAAAAAGGCAGTTTGACATAATTCAATCTAACACAACATCAGGACTACAGCAGAGGTACGGTTGATAACAATTATTATTATTATTAT
The DNA here is from genome assembly GCF_041296235.1 of Equus asinus. Taxonomy (NCBI): domain Eukaryota; kingdom Metazoa; phylum Chordata; class Mammalia; order Perissodactyla; family Equidae; genus Equus; species Equus asinus. The sequence goes on from NC_091798.1 coordinate 80,096,272, forward strand.
TTTATTCCTCGATCTCTCTTATAACCCTTTTATATCTGGATTGAGTATCTCTTTGAACTTCATGTGTCTTGCGACCTAAGAACTAATATTAAAAGTTTTACATATCCAACCAACATTTTAATTAACCTGTCAGAGTTCATAAAGGGCCCCATAAATAAAAAGATGATTTAAATTATTATATCAGATTTTTAAGATGTAGTATTCAAAATGTCTCTGAATTTCAATATGACTAAATGAACACTGATGAGTACATTCATTAAGAGAATAACTAACAAACGTTATAGAGATTTATATAAACACTCTTAGTCAGACACATCCCATTAGATAACAGTCATTGCTTTTCAGATAACTTATATTACTCTGTGAGAATTGGGGGCAAATCCCAATTTCCAACCATGTTCTATTATCAGCCGTTGTAATGTTAAATCAAACAGAAATAAAATATTTTTAGGTCTTTGTACTATAATGATCCAAATTACCTTATGAATGTAATTTTAAAAACCATACCTTCTGAAGAATATTAGCAAATAATTACAAAATTAATTTCATAGCTAATAATGGACACAAACCACATTTTATTTTTTCCTTTTCCTTTGGCGTGCTTTCTGCCATGAAACTCCAGCCATGATACAACTAGTCTGAAGTTCAGCAACAAGCCTGAGAGCTGCCTCCAATGGACGAAACTGAACCAAAGCTCCAGGGGGAAGCACGAGTCACAGCACATCAAAACGTACCTAGGGGTTGCAATCATCTTCATTTTTATTTTCATTCAGAATGTATCTTCTACTCATTATTTAAATAAGAGTAAGCAATAAGACTTTTTTTGTTTTTAAAAGACCCTTCAAAACAAGAGGGATATATTGGTTATAGTTAAATTTATTTTTCTTGATGTAGTTGCTGTTTTCTCCAAATCATTAACTTCACTTGCCCATTAGGCACAATGCATTGATCCTATGTTCCTTAGTTACATCATCTAAATGTGAATTTGCATTGCCTATTACTTTGTACACTGTGAAGGAATACATATAAGGTCCTGCTATCATATTAAAAAACACTCACTTTTCACCAGGAGAGCCACAGGTAATATCAGTCAGCAGAGAAAAGGCAAACTTCTCAGTCACTTCAGTAAAGGGACTGAATCCTCTGGTGTCCTTGCGCTTTGGGTTAATAAGAGCACAAAGAATCTCATAGAAAAGATTTCGGCTTTCAATACTGAATGCTTGATTTTTTCCTTCAATAGTTATCTGGAAAAAAAATCCAAGTAGGAAAATAAATCTTCAAAAATAAACTTCTTAAATGATGTGTATGGTATAACGTGTTCTTTATTAACAGTTATTAACATTAACAAAATAAGGAGGAACCTATGAAGAATTTAAGAGAAATTGGTATCAAAATTATATTTCAAATATATTCATTTGCCCTTTAATAAACACCAATTATTTGTAAAGAAAAGACATAATCACCCAAATATTTTCTATTTAATAACTAGATAAAGCCCAAAATGATTGTATGGGTCACTTAATTTTAACTACAATAATTAACATCAGGAGTCAAAATTAATCTCACTTTTACACCTACCCAAGGAATCTTATTCTTTTGACCAACAACTAGGGAAATAAATATGACTATCTGTCCGTAATAGAAATAAGATTATTCTTGATGATCTGTTTTTCAATGAACAGAAGCCACCACATATCACTAAATTTCTAAAACATCAAATGAGAAAATCCTTTTTCAACCAAGAGTAGTCAAGAGCTCCTGGTACTGTTGTCTTTATCGGTAAGTATGACCCTTAGGACTGGGTTGGTTGTTGTTTGAGGGACCAGAAGAGTAGGAGGAAAAATAGCCTCCATGATGATCTATTTTTTTCCTTGCTAGAATGACAAGGACCACATCTTTATTGTCTGACCAAGCATGGGTGTGAAGCCACTGACTTGCTATTCCACCAAACTCTTACACATCTGAGAAGTTCAAATTAATTCTCCAAAATCCAAATTAGTCATCGCTTTCTCTGTAGTTTCTACACTGTGTCTCACCTGCCAACACACATGATCGCTCTCTTTGTAATTTGCACATACTTTCATTAGTGAATTTATGACACCGTTGAAATGATTAGTCTGTTACTCCTACTAGTTGAGCTCATCGAGGAAGTGGCTCATGTTCCCCATATTTTTCTTATTGCTTTGTAATCTATACAGCGCCAAGCTGATAGCTGAACTAAAGATCAAAGTTTATAAGAGTAGCCATCTCAGAGACAGCAAGGAAGAAAGGAGAATAATCCACAAGGAAAAGATGATAAAAGGTATAGAACAAAAATTTAACAAAGTAAAAATTATAATGGAGACAGGGAACAGCCCACTGGATACTGAAATGATCAAACTGAATATGTTAAATGGAAAATAAACTCAAGAAATGCTCCCAGAACTCAGAGAAAATATAACAGACAAATAGGACAAATCCATAAGGTACAGTAAGCCTATTAAAGAGGAGGTAGAAGAAAAAAAACACGGTTCCTTAATAGGCTACACATATACTCCTGTCTAAAAATGCAGAGCTTGCTCTACACCAGAGAAAATTAGGAAAAGAAACACCACCAGATGTATCTGGGTGATTTTTCAATATTATTTCAAGAATTTTTTTAAAATCCTACCACAAACCAGACAGGAAAAAAAATTACTAACAGAGAAACAAAAATTCAGTTTGACATCAGACTTTTTTGCAAATAAAATGCCAGAAGCCAGCAGAGCAACACGTGCAGTTTCAAGAATTAAAGGCTGTGATCCAAGAATCCCAGAGCCACCCAACGTTTCATTCATATTCAAGGGCAATAGAATGCTTCTTTTAGTAAACACACAAAAAAACAAAACAAAAGGCCATTTATATAACCCTTGGCTTGCAGGGGCGCTGTTCTCAGCCTGTTACATTAACTTCTCTGCTTCTCACAACAATCCTGTGAGAGAGGAGCTAGTGCTATTTTGTTTTGTTTCCAGATAAGGAAACTGAGGCAGGAAAAGGATGACTGACTTGTCCCAGGGTACAGAGATGGTGAATGGCCATACACAGGAGGCACTCGTGACAGTTACCCTGGCCTGACTTGAAAGATCCTCCTACTTGCTTGTCCTGAAATAACACAAATTGACTCAGTTTATAGCCAAAATCAGTCAAAATTATCACAAGCTTGAATTACAAAGCCAGGCAGTAAAACATAGAGCTAAGTTTAAATCACCGGTAGATGATTACAAAATAAATCACATGGGAAAAATAATTCTTGAAATACAAGGTATGCAATATCAAAAAGTATATGATCAAAAGAAATATTCTGGTTCTAAAAGGCCATTTTACACAAACAACAACAAAAAAGAACTCCCCACATTATCAAAATTGGTTTATGAAAAAATAGAAAACTTCAATCAACCACAAGAAAAAACTGAAAAGCTGTCAGGAGAGAAAACAAAAAGGAGAACTTTGGGAGCGGGGAGGGAGTCCACCAAACTTCACAAAACAAATTATTCCTGTGCTCTTTTCGAGTGTTCCAGAAGAGAAAATTAGAGGCAACGCCTCCTGACTCATGTTTTACAGAACTTCAATACCTGGAAACCAAAGCCAAATTAAATAAAAAATTTGCATACTAAATCCAGAAGTCTTGAAAGATTGATATCATTATTAAGGAAAACCAGTAGCTTTTTAAATAATTTCATTGCACCATGCCTAGGAAAATCAAGGGACAGAATATTATGTCAGAGTAAACTTGCCCAAACCCACAGCTGGATTTTATCCCCAAAATCTTTACAGTGAATCATTTAAAGCCATTCTTTTTAGCGCAATATTTGTTTCTTCTGAACATAACTAAGTCATTACTTCTAATGAGTGTAATAACAGTATCGAAGATTTATTGAGCTCTTACTATAAAGAAATATATAGAATAGAGCAGATTCTGTTTCAAAGAAGTTAGAATTCAGGAAAAAATAAAAATTACAAATATTAAACAATTATACTTAAAATATAAAATCTTTTTGAATGAAGTTCAATTCAGTACTTGGAAGTTCTATTCCGTACGCCTGAATTTGAGCTTATCTTAGAGTATATGCTAAGTACACATGGTACATATAAATGGCTGTCAGATAGAGAACAGGTGACTCTATTTGAATTTCGAATAAAAAACCAATAATCTTTTGATCTAAGTATGTCCAAAATTGTGCATGCAAATAAAAACATTTATTTTTTATTTGTGATATATTAAAAATAGACATATTCATTGTTTATCTGGAACTCAAAATTAACTGGGCATCCTGTATTTTAATTGTTAAAATTTCAACCCTACTATATGTGATAATCTCCATTTTCAGTGCCTGTTTCATTATTGTTTTATTCTCATTAATATAAATATGTCTAAAACATGAAAATTTTTTGCATTTTATAGATATGCCTGGTCCCTCTTAATGGCTATTATTTTTTCAAATTTGTTATTAGAAGTAATGCTGAAATAAACTATCTTGTTACTCATGTATTTGGATAAATGTTCCCCACACCCAATAGCTGGATTTTTTTTTTTCTTTCTTTCCCTAGTTTTATCACAATATGACTGACATAGAAACATTAGCTGTCTTTTGACTTTGCTTGTGGTATATGTGATGAGAAATTTTGTTTAAACTCTATGGGGTCAGGTTTATCAATTATTTCCTTTATGGCTTCTGGGTTTGTTTTATGCTTTAGAAAGAACTTCCCCACTTCAAACTTATATATTAAAAATGATTCATCCACATTTTCTGCTAGTACTTTAATGGTTTCAGTTTCACAGTTAAGTCTCTGATTAGAGATTTATTTTGGATTTAAGATAGAGATCCAGCTCTGTTTTTCTTTCAACTGGTTAAATCAGCTGTTTCAACACCATTTACAGAATAATAATTTTTGACCCATTCATCTGAAATGTCACCTTTATCATATAAGAACTTTTCATACGTGCTTGTGTTTATTTCTGCACTTTCTGTTCCATCTTATTGACCTGAATGTCTATGCCTGCACCAGTGCCACCCGGTTTTAATCACTGTAACTTCATAACATATTTTCACATCTGGTGGGGGGTGGGGTGGGGCCCCTCTCATTTTTCTTCTTTTTTAGAAAATTTCTGCCCATTCTCACATGTATTTTCTTTCAGGTGAATTATAGCATCATTTTGTTCAGGTAAAAAAAGAATCCAGAATAATTTACTGATATTTTGATAGGGATTATATTACATTTATAGGTTAATTTACGGAAAACTGTTGTCTGTGATACTGAGTCTTCCTGTTCCTGAACAAGGTACAGATTTCTATTTATTCAAATTTTTTTATGTTACTTAATAGAATTTTTCAGTTTTCTTTATATATTACATATATATTACATATCATATATTACATAAAACTATGTATGATTATTGAATAATAAGTCAGTTACTCAAATCACCAGATTTCAGTATTGACATCATAGAAAAATAGTATTTGGGAAGACAGTATACCATGACATTAAAAAAAATTTTTGTTAACAATAACACGATTTGAATGTAATCAGAGCAAAGGTGGCTTCAGTTGAAACATAAAAATCATTTTCTTTTAAGAATTCAAATTATGTTTTCTACTTGATTTTATAATATTCTATAACATTTAAAATATATTTTATTCCTCTAATAATTCCCAGGTTGTTTATTTCATATAAATTATTTTAATATATGAGAAAAATTGTACTGTTTGCTAATGGCTACTCAAAAAAAGTTAATTACATTTTTCCATAGGACCTTCTTTCATAATTCAGTTTCATTAATCATGACAGAAGCAATAAAAAACAATCAAGATGTACTATCTGATGACTCTAATTAAATAAGTGTTGAATTCTCAACCAATAACATGCAGCTCTCTGATATAACTTAGAGAGAGGTAGCAGAATTTCCTTACAGTTTTTCTAAATCATATGAAATGACGTTCTCTCTTCTAAAATGTAGTTTACTGTACATTCTTTCTCCTTTCTTGGCCAAAATCAACTTGTCATTGTCCTATGCCACTTTATCATTAGAAAATTCAAGTAACAATATTTCCCGGAGTGAATTCTTATCTCTAGAAGTTTCTCTGCATGATATAGCAGTCACTTCTCTTTGCTTTACAAGATAACTGGCAAGGCCTCCTCTTCTTGCTTGTGAACTTTACGATTTTCTTTTCTGCTCTTCAGTCGTATTTTAAGAGACAACATAAGAAGTAAAACAGACATGATAATCTAAACCCTCATTGTAAACATTTCAAGTATTTAAAGGCCACTGTGTAAGAAATACGATATTTATGAATTCATATGTACATACTCAAAACTTTTTATACTTGTATATAAATATGTCAATAAGAAATATCTTAATAAGAAAGCCCCAAATAAACCCCCACAAGTGTCTTTTCCTTTAGTAATAATTCTTTTTAGATATTTTCTTTCATTTACACTCATAGGATCTTCATCTCCATTTAATTTCCTCCTTTGCAGAAGTGTAAATAAATAAATAGTTGTAAAATAAAACCTGGTTGGTCTAAGCCCACACCAATTTGAATGCCTGAAATAATCAGGTCGATCCTCAGTTCTCCTTTTCTGTAAAAGTTTTCAGAGCCCAGGAGGAGCAGGGAACAAGCAGAGGACAAGAGTTCCTGTTCTACGGCATTTAAACTGGAAAAACTAAGTAATCTCGTCCAAGTACTCTTTATGGAGTCAAAAAACTGAGACACAATCTCAAAAGATATTCATGTAGTTTCTGGAGAAGTAGAAAGAGCCTGCAGCTTCTGACGTCTGGTGCCTCTTTTCAGACACTGGGCTGTTCTTCCTGCTGCAGGAGATTACTCATCAGTCTCTGAGTTTAAGACTGAGGTTTCCAAACAGGCCTCAGTCAGATGGAAGCAAAAGGACAGGGGCGGACATGATGCATTCCATTCTTATGTTTTTTTAACTCTATCTTAATTTCACGATAACTGACATTACAACCAAATGTGTTTTCTTTATTTCTTAAATTTATGAAATTTTACTCCACCAACTGCTGACACTTGCAAGGGCTTCTTACCTTGTCTATTAAATGCATCACGGCGCTGAGCTGTTCATCCGTGTTCTCTGTGGCCACTTTCATGCTGATGCTGTGGAGCACTCTGTTGAGAATGTCCCCATCCAGGGGCTGCTGTAGCTGATCTGCAAGTCCCCAAACAGCCTGCGAGTCCGCGTCAGAGACGAGAGTGATGTTAGCAGTCCCATACGCTTTATCAATTCTGGCACCACCTTTTGGGTCAGAAAGCACAATCTGGAAGCGTTTAGGAAATGGATTTAAAGACCCTGTGTCTGGCGTTAGGATGACATCCAATACGGTGTTTCTCTGGCCAGGTTCAAAGACCAACGTGCCTTCAGTTCTCACAAAATCTTTCCCAGAAATAGCTGGAGATATGAGAGTCCGCCCAACCGTTTCAGCACTCCTCAACTCCTAGAAATTAAGCAACACACTTAAGTGAAGCTGTAACACTTCTGATCTTGTCCTAAACTCATTCTTATTTCTTAAACAAATTCTATTTCCCTTAAACAAACTGATGGGACATAACAGCATTACTACTAAAACATGGGTTTCATACTTCTTCTAACCTCCTAAGATAAATTAAAGAGATAAACACACATTATACAGTGATAGGGTTAGGAAAGACAAATGTCTTAGAATAGATCAAGAAAGAGAATTAGAAAAGAAACATTGCAGAATTTCTCCAATTGCGAATGCACTAAAAACTGTGCTTTAAATAACAGATGCTGCAAAATATAAGTATGGAGGAAAAAAGAGAATGTTTACATTGCATTTTCACATAGACATTTTAGGGAGATGGAGTTTGGAGGAGTAAAGAGAAGGCAGAGGGGAGAAAGGAGAAAGCAGAAGAAGTTGGTCTTTTGTTTACACTTAGATATGAAAATACCCTGAGGGATAAGGTCCTGGGCATAGATATCTCTGAGTTTCTCCAAGTTATGGTTATTAAACTTTTCTGTAAAGTATGAAAACATAGTTAAGGAGGAACCAAAGTAACGTGTATGTATTTACCTCGGAGCCAACAAATATTAAACTCCTGGTGCCTGCCAGGTGCCATACTGTGGATGCAAATGTGAACAACAGAATACTTGTACCCATGGGACCTATTGTAGCAGAAGATACAGACAGTATACACGTCACAGAATTAACAAATAATTTTCCATGAAGATGAATTCTATGAACAAAAATAAGACTAGGTAGAGAACGCAGGGTGATGGTAAGGATACTATTTTAGATAAGGTTGGTCATGGAAGCTCTTGATGTGATACTTGAGCAGAGACCTAAGGGCCATAAGGGAACAGGCCACATAAGGATCTGGGAAGAACTATTCTAGGCAGAGGGAACAGTGATTACAAAGACCCTGAGGTGGGAACCATCTTGGAATGTCAGAGGAAAAACCAGAAGGCCAGCTTGATAGGAAGAAGGATGAAAATACACGAAGTTGACATCAAAGAAGTGGACGAGGCTCAGATCACATAGGTCCATTATACAAAGTGTGGCAGGAAGACACTGGAGGATTCCAACAGGAGAGTGACACATTTTATTTCATATTTTTCATGAGTATTCTGGCTCTCGTGTACAGTTAGGCTACATCAGGGGATGAGCGTGGAGGCAGGGAAAAGAGATAGGAGTTTCTTGCATTAGTTCATGCAAAAGCAACGGTAGTTTGGAGAAGGGTCGTATGAGTAGAAAGAGTGAGAAGTTCTCAGACTGAGAATGTATTTTGAATGTAGAGTCAGTAGGACTTTCTGGTTATTTCAATGTTGGGTGTAGAGGAAGAGAAGAACTGAGAATAATGCCTAGCTGTTTGCCTGGATAAATGGTGGAAAATTGGGGGAAATATTGTTAGGGGAGAAATCAAGTTATTTATTACACATATTAAGCCTGAGACGCCTTTCAGACATTCAAATGAGGATGTCAAGTAGGAGCAATCAAATATATGAGTCTGGATCAGGGGTGGTAAAGAAGCTAGTGATAAAAATTGAGGTGTTCTCATTTGACAGACGATAAGTGAAGAAACAGGTCTGGATGGTCTAGCCTAGAGAGTGAGTCTTGGTAGACCTCAATATTTATTGATCAGGAAGACCAACATAGGTAACAGGAAGGAGCTGCCAGTGAGGTCAGGGTTAAGAGTAGGAAAGTGTGGTATTCCAGAAGCCCAAAAGAGAAGAGCAAGCATTCAGAAGGAGGTAGTGACCAACTGTGTCAAAGAATGAAAATCAATGAAGAGAAAGGCTTTCAAGAGCACTTGCAGCACAATGGTAGAAATGGTTTCCTTCCTTGCTGAAGGACACAACTCAGAAGTCTTCTTGCTTTGGAATAGACAAATTAAAGTACCCATTAGAATACTACATAACGATGAAAGTGAAAAAATTAGACATACACTCATCAACGCGAGTATTTCTCAAAAACATATTGTTGATCACACCATAAAACAATACAATTGGAAGAATCTCATTTGCATCATTTCCAAAACAGGTAAACCTAAATAGCATGAGAAGAGTGGCAAAACTATAAATAAAAGCAAGGGAAAATTCAACATGAAAGTCAGGATAGACGTTATCTACAAGACAGGGAGAGTCAAGGAAAAAAGCAGAACGGCATCCGAGAAGAGTTCGTGGCGGCTAGTTCTAAGATCCTGGTAAAGGTAGGTTTCTCAGGTAGGTGGTGGTGATTTCATCACTGTAAACTGCATCTATACACTCTGTCCACTGTTTTCCGGTAGGATTTATTTTACAATTCTAACATTTAAAGGAAAAAGAACAATGAAAATGTTCTTGTGTTTACAAAACATACAATAAGCACAAATAAGAAGCACTATGCAATTTAAAAGTAACGACGAAAATCAATATAGAAATAGCCTTTGAATAGAAGAGGCAACATGAAAATAAAAAGGAAAGCCATGTTCCTTCTTGAACTGTGTGCTGTGGGCTAGAACACACATACAAATGAAAGTGCTTGGAATTGGTTTTCAAATTTGGCTCAGCTATTGGCCTATTTAATTTAAAGATAACTGAAACGAGTGACACTTTTATTACCTCAAACCTTTATATCCTTTAACTTTATATCACAAATATACAGATCTAAGGGAATTTATGCTAAGACTACAGTATTCATGTACGTGAGAACACAGGCGCACCAAAGGGTATGTATGCTACAGCTACTGTTTTAACTATATTATTCAAATGTATTTAAAGTAAAATGAAAATCAATATCATTGTAACAGAATAGCAACTTGGTCCATAATTATTTTCTCACCCTTGCCAGCTGCTGGAAAAATAGAATTATATGTCTTTGTCTTCTAGTAATATGCCTAACATTCAGAGAGAGAAAATGCAGGGGCAATGAAGGAATAGGAAAATAAAATCATATGAGAGAGGTGAAATTTTAATTTCTAATTTTTTTAATTAAACTTTTTATTTTGAGATAATTGTAGATTCATGTGCAGTTATAAGAAATAATGAAGAGAGATCTCCTACACCTTTACACAATAACCCTCTTTGGTGACATCTTGCATAACTATAATATATCACAACCAGAACATTGACATTGATACAATACTATGCTACAGCCAGGATATTGACATTGACACAGTCACAATACAGAACATTTCCATCACCACATGGATCTTTTTTTTTTTTTTAAGTGAAGAAGATTTGCCCTGAGCTAATATCTGTGCCAATCTTCCTCTACTTTGTATGTGGGTTGCCTCCTCAGCATGGCTGACAAGTAGGGTAGGTCCGTGCCTGGGATTCAAACCCATGAACTCAGGCCACCAAAGCACAGTGCACCAAACTTAATCACTAAGCCATGGGGCAGGCCCCCAGGTTGATTTTTTTTTTTTTTTGAGGAAGATTAGCCCTGTGCTAACATCCACCACCAATCTTCCTCTTTTTGCTGAGGAAGATTGGCCCTGAGCTAACATCCATGCCCATCTTCCTCTATCCTATATGTGTGATGCCTGCTACAGCATGGCTTGATAAGCAGTGCATAGGTCCATGCCCGGGATCTGAACAAGTGAACCGTGGGCAGCTGAAGCAGAGCATGTGAACCCAATTGCTATGCCACTGGGCTGGCCCCTCATGTTGATTTTTATAGTGTAATAAAAATGCTATGAGTTACATGCTAGTGATAGCATGTGTTTTGCAAGGAATCATTTATAAAGAATTAGAAAGAAGTGAGGCCAGCCTGGTGGTGCAACGGTTAAGTTCGCACGTTCCACTTCAGCAGCCTGGGGTTCGCCAGTTTGGATCCTGGGTGCAGACCTGTGCACCGCTTGTTGAGCCATGCTGTGGCAGGCATCCCACATAAAACAGAGGAAGATGGGCATGGATGTTAGCTCAGGGCCAGTCTTCCTCAGGAAAAAGAGGAGGACTGGCAGTAAATGTTTGCTCAAGGCTAATCTTACTCAAAACAAAACAAAACAAAAAAACAAGAATTAGAATATAATAAAGATATTGGCATTCAGATTCTTGTTTTGGCAACTTCAATTCCCCTCTCATCTGAGTGTATGAACTAGTTTAAAATGTGACTAAAATCACTTTGTCATCTGTTCTTCATCTCCAATCCCCCTTCTTTCACTCTACAAAGTAGTGAGCCTATGATGATATATATTTCAAGGCAGAAGAGGAGGAATAAAGCACATATTTTTTCTCATTTCTCTGCCTCTCCTAAATGCTCAAAAGAAAAAATACTAAAATCTCCCCACTATGAATCAAAATATTTCTTTTCATGTTCAAACCACTTCAAGGCTGTTTAGAATGGAGTTTATGTCTAGTGTCTCATATAATAATGAGTTTCATCTTCTAGTTTGCCATGCTGTGGCCTCTGTCATAAAGACAAGCTTTTCTGCCTGAGAAGCTTCCTTGATAGCTGACCACCCACAGCTCTTGTCCGAACCTCGCAAACCAGAGTCACGTGACTGCTCCAGCAAATTGGCTGCAGGTATGTGCATTTTACGCACAGAATGTTCTCTCTGTTTGAACCACCCCACAGTGACACAGCCAAGCACATAGTAAACAGCATCTTGTAAACAAAACAAAACAAAACAAAACAAAACCTTTGAAACCTTGAGGCCTGTGGAGTTACCAGGTTTGGATTCTTGAAGCTGGGGAGATGGCAGCACCATCCAGAATGGTAGTTTTCAAATTGTAGGTTTTTGGAGTTGTATGAGTGAAGGGAAAATAAAAGAGAGGACTGAGGTGGGCAAGCCCCAGTCCCCACAACTGTGCTTCAAGCAGAGTAGACACACACTTTTGTTTTAACATATTAGAGTTTTGCTGCTAAAACACAGTTTAAAACATAATGCTGGAAAGGTGCCTGGTGTTGTGTGGACCAACCCCAGATTTTGTCATTTAGTGTTACATAGCACTGCTCTTCTGAGTCCCTGGACACCCACCTGCTCCCTCTCTTTCATCCTATGTCACCTAATAGGATGGATGTGAAAAGTGGCAGTGAGACCTCATGGACTCATGGATTTAAAGAAACATAAAGATCAGTTCGTGTTTGAAGTGCTGGAGAAGGAGATTTTCAACTAGTTCAGATAGAAACCATAACGAAGACCCTTATTTTTTGTTTCTGGTCTTATACAGCTACATTCTAAAGAAATTTTAGCTCTCTAGAGATTTTATCGATTTATGTAAGACACTTTGCATTGTCTAATCAACTTTGTCAAAAGAAAGAAAAAAAGAAAAGACTATCATTTTAAAACATGATCTAAGTGAAAAAACTGAACTGTTTCAAGGATAAAGCTTAATGTAATAAACATAACATGAAGTATGATGGTATCATCAGAAAATAATGTATCAATTATTGCCTGTTTCATAACACATGCTATAGTTAAAGAAGAACACCTTAATGTGTGTTAATCTATATTCCATGCTCACCTGGGTACTGAAGTTAACAGTCATCATTAGTCCTGTCCCGGAATCTCTAGCCACCTGCAAACTGACTAAAGTGGCCTTCTTATGAGCCACTGGCAGCCGAGAACCCACAGAAAAATACATGAGGCTCTGAGGTTCATCACTCTGTAAGAATTTAACCTGTGCAAATCTGGCACTATCGTTTATTGCTGCTCCAGCAGTTACTTCATATAGTTCCACAAAAAAATGCATTTCAACTTGAGGTCTCTGACAATAAGGAAAAGGAAAAAAAAGGATGGTTACTAACATATTTCTATTCTTAGAGAATTCTGATATTAAGAAACAGTATTATTCATATACATAATTATAGAAATAAATATACATCTAGAGATACATTCTGTATTACAAAATTAAATTCTTCTGTTAGATTGCCATGAGATTTATTTTTTGGTCTTTCTTTAAGAAACATCTTTATTCTCTCTGGGTGAGCGTCTTACTAGAAAATCAATGTCAGGAGACAAGCTATGTGTACTTCAAGAAGCAAAAGGATAAATAAAATATATTCATACAATGAAATACTATTTAGGAGCTAAAAGGAATATATCAATATTTTTCAAGACGGATAGATATGAAAACATAATAATGAGTGAAAAAGTGAAGTTGCATAATGATATGTATAGCATGATACAATAGAGTTAAAAATCACATAAAGCATATTACAAACAGTTGGTGGCTATTTATTTATTTAAAGACTAAAAAAGAAAACAAACACCAAAGTTGGCTCAGGTGGAGGGAGCGGATTGGGGATAGGGCAGGGTGTGGAGTTGGAGAAGGACACTGGGGATAGGAGAAAAAAGGAGCTTCCACTTTGTAAGGTTTTATTTTTAAAGGGTTTTATATAACTATGACCTAATATTGATAACAGTCAATTCCGTAATTTTATATATTTTTTCAAAATTTCCCAAAATTCAGTGGCAAATAAGTCTAAATTTAGTCTGCTGGTTATAGTTTGCTCATATTTCACCTCAGTTCTTTCTCAACAATCTCAAATAATTTATTTTCTAAAGCCTGGAGTCAACTTTATAATATACTGTCAATCACCTGTTTTTACTTATTCGCTCTTACACAATAATCTAAAAATCTTAGCAGTATTGTCAGCTTCCTGGCATAACTCAAAGAAGTTTAGCTGATGTATTTTTCAACTGCACATGTCATTGTCTAATTTGATACAATGCATCATTTTTATCTATCAGCACGGGCCTTATTTATCATTTGTTGTGTGATCATTTTAATAAGGAGCATTCTGTCAGGAAACAATACAACAAACTCTTCAGTATTACCCAAGAATAAGTGGTATCTTAGTCACACAGTAAATAAACTTCATCTCCTTTTGTTGTCTGAAGAAGTATGTTTAGCTTTCCTATGGCACACATCATTCTTTACTTTTGCTGATCAACTGTCAGTAAACATTAAAATATGGAGATCACTTACTCTTCTCACTTCTGAGAAACTCAATTTGGTAAATACAATAAACTAAAACACTAGGAAAGTATGAGTAACTATACTGAAGAACTATTATTTCCTAATGGCCACGTGAGCTTGAATTCACAATAGCTTCTTTTTAACTGAGGGTTTCAGCATACTGCATTCCAACAGGGACTCTTGTCTTTGTTTTCCAGTAAAATATTTCTTCTCATTGTGATGATGATTAGAACATTACTTATCACCACTTAGAGTCAAAAGAATATGTTATGATCTGAGTAAGGAACCGTCTAAAATTAAACAATGTACAGATGGGTGCCAACACATAATTAGACTAGAGACAAAAGGAATCTTCCAGTCTTACAAAGAAATACTCTATTCAAACAATATGCCTGAAGTATATTGGGAAACCAAAACTGACAGATCATATCTGAACTTCTCTAGACTTAAATATGACTGGAGTCCTCACGAGAACCCATTTCATATGTAACTGCCAGCAAGTTCCTTTCCTAGTTAAGTCAGAAGCATTCCAGGAGGATCTTTTGCCTAACTAATGTAAAATGACTTTCTGGGCTCAGAGCCACTCAGAAACAGACAAAGTAATAATGAAACAATATCTTACTTAAATATTTTTTCAAAATATTTGCAACAAATATCTAAACAATTTGTTTAGTTTAAAAAGATTTTGTGGGTTAAGAGTGTGCTTCCTAAGTTAAGTATTTTCTTTACACATTTTGCTAATGAAGAACCATAAAACAAAACAGCAGAGAGAGGGGAAACAGACTGAAATTCAAAAGATGAGTTCTAATCTTGGCCCAGTCATTGACTAGGGAACGTTATTTAAATTCTTCATAACCTGAAAATGAAAGAGTTGAATAACTGTAGAGAGGAAAATTGGAGATATGATGGAGTAGAAAAACTTTAAGTTGAGGGTCAGGAGATTGGGTGGAGCTTAGGAGAAACCACCATGAATCAGTGGTATAATTCTACTGATGAACGTGTTGTTTGCAGTATCTGCAACTCCCCTATCACTGGTGTTGATGTAGCTACTACTCAAGTCACTGAATTGCCACAGGCTCCATTCCCATCCATTCTGAATAACAGTAATACCAGCCATCTCTTATGAAGGGTCAACTCTTTGCCAAGAACTGTGCAAAGAACCTCTGATCATTATCTCATTTAATCCAATAGTCCTATAACTAACCCCATCAAACCCGAGAGGTTCAGGAAGGTGAAGCAACTTGTCCAATGTCACCCAGCTAATCAGTGGAAGAGCTAAGATTTGAACCCAGGTCTTCTATCATCAGAGGCCAAACTCTTAGCCACCCCCCAGAATAAGTTCAGTATCCTTGAAGCTTTTCCTTTGATAAAAAATGAAGAGATAGTTCTTAGGTCAAAAGTCAAGGAATAGTTGTGCTATTCTGCTGGGATATCCAAATAATTTCTCATAGCCCACCACAGAAGAACATGGCCCCAGAACCAGTCTCATTTATATCTTTAGGTATCAGTTTATCAGACATAAACGGAAGAATCTGAACCGGATGATCACTAACTTTCTTTCTAGTCATAAAATGTAAGATGTTAAAGTGTATATTAGACGCTCAGAGTAGTTTTTTAAAAAAATATATTTTTTCATTCTTCTCAGAATAGAATCTTCCTTCTTCCCTCATTTTTAATTTCCTCTTACTGAAACTGGAATGTGTATTACTCTTACCTATACCTTGCCCTTTAACAGCTCCCCAGCTGAGAGCGAAATGCCTTGAAAATTAGCTGCTTCTCAGGATGCAGAAGAAAACTCAACTCTATTATTGGAGCATAACATTAGAAAGAGAAATAACAGGTGAGACCAAATTTTTTCTCCAGCCTGACTGAAATTACTCGGATATGGGCTCAGTGGCATTTCCCTAGTTAGGAAAAACGATATACACACAGTTAGCATCCTAGGTACTGCCTACTACATTCTCTTACCACTTAATTATACTATCTTTAGTTTCCAGGAATTCTTTTCGTGTTCTCCTGCAAGGAGGGCAAGCTCGAAGGAGGCAGTCTCTTCTCCTACCCACATTCTGCCTTTCCTTTTTTCCTTCCTTGCAGTGTGTCCAACACCACCCCTGCTTGGCTCTTCTCCTTTCTCTCTCCCTCCTGCAGGTAGGGACCCCTTCAAGACCCCTTCAAAGAACTTTATCTTTCAGGATCTTCACCTACTGTACCTGGCTGCTGCCACCAACAAGGTATTTCCACTCTGTGAAAATTGTTTTCATCTCTAAATACAAACAAGTCTTACTTGTCAAGAACCAAGTCAGCAAAAGATTGATAAAGACATTCATGCAAATAGCAATATAGAGATTGGACTGATTTTGATCTCAGAAGAATTTCTTACGATTATAAGGTTAACATCTATTATATGAAATAAATGTTATAAGTCTAATGAGATCTGTCCAAGGTTCTAATTCACCAAAAATCCCATTTGAGATAAAATGCACAATAGAATTTTTAATAACCAACACATATTTATAGAGGTTAGTGGGAGGGATGCAAAGATGAATAAAACCATGTTCAAGCAGCTGAGAGTCCAATAGTCAAGATAAAATATGTATAATAAGTTGTGACCCCGAATATGAGTGACAACTTCTGTAAGAAAGGTATAGATGAAGTCTTCGTAAATTTACAGAATTAAGAATTCGAACTGAAGATATCATGGGAGGCATTATGGAGGAAGTGGCATTTTGATGAGTCATTAAGGGACGGTTAGGAAATGGGGATTTGTGGGGGTCAAGGAAGACATAAAACTATTTGAACAAATTTATATTTAAAAAGATTTAAATGCTTTCAAGTAGAATTACATAATCAAATATTTCGAATACTGAAATTTCAATTCCTCCTTTTCAATGTGACAGGAAGTATTAGTATCTGTTGAAACTCCCACTCATGAAAAGTAAAATACAATAATATATGTTAAATTAGAAAAAATCAAGAGGAATTCAATATTTTACAAAACATATTTTCTACCTCTGTCACTACCTTGGTGGCTCACAGCAGCGGCACTTCTGCCTGCCATCAGCTCTCAGGCACATCTCCAGGACACAGATTTAGATCTAAAATTCTTTTTTTTTTTTTTTGAGGAAGATTGGCCCTGAGCTAACATCTGTTGCTGACCTTCCTCTTTTTGCTGGAAGAAGATTGCTGCTGAGCTAACATCTGTGCCAATCTTCCTCTATTTTATGTGGGGTGTGACTTGATGAGCAGTGCTAGGTTGGAGCCTGGGATCCAAACGTGTGAACCCTGGGCTGCCAAAGCACAGCATGTGAACTTAACCACTATGCCATCAGGCCAGCCCCTTAAACTCTTTCTGATCAAAGAAATCAAGTCCTTGGACAGAAGTTGATTGTATGTCTTAGATCAGGAAAACTCAGGATGGCTCTGGAGCACATGTTATTGGTAAAAGCAAATACGCTTCCAGGGCTTTTAAAAGCAATACGAAAAGACAAAAACCAGCTTAACAGGACTTTTAGTGGCCATAACATGAATATTTGAGTAGCAAAAAAAAAATAACTTAATAAGAAACTAAAATTAACTGAATTTGCACCTATAATGGTATTTAAAGAAGAATAATTACTGTAGTGTATAAAAAAGTGGTTACAATGCAAAATAAGTGAGTATAATACTGTATACTTAATATTTTATTAATTTTAACGTAGAAGAGTGTTCTATCAAGACATTTGTGTCTTTTACTAAGTATGTGTTCACCTACTAAAGAATAATAAACATTCTTATCTCTGTATGCAAGTAGGAAGGGGTTAATAAATAAAAATTGTTAGACAATTACTCCTAGAAAAATTAAGAATTGTACCAAAAATAGGAATAATTATTAGTAACTGTGAAACACATACAAATGAAGATGAAAGCATGTCAGAAGTTGAAGAGTGCTGGTACCACACAGGAGTTGACAGATTATGCAGTTGTATGTTTGTTCCAATGTGACAGAACAGATGAGCCAAAGAGATGCCCTGAGAACACAGATTCGTTATCTCATCTCTCAGGAGACGAAGCCTCTAGACCGCCCTTCCAAATATAACTAGATATTAACAAGGCAGACAGATACTTCCAATACCTCTAACAGACCAGCTCCATGACCCATAATGATAGGGCAATTGCTAATGTAAAGTTGGCAGTGCAAAATCTAAAGAACAAAGCATTCTGGGGAAAACACATCATGTTGAAAAAATAAACCTGTAAGGCATGGACTTAGAAAACATATTGGTCTAACAAGTGAAGTCATACAATGGATCCCAACCAGATGACCGGCGATTCTCGTGTGAAATAGATTTGGACAAGAACCACGGTCCACGGTCCCAACCAAGAACAAAGAGGTGACAATCAAGGGCATGTAACCTTAGGGGATCCGAGGCAAGTGTTCCTTCTCTGTTGGAACTAGTAAAATTATTACAATTCCAGGAAGGTATGAACATATGTATTACTTTAACCTTAGAGAATATCACCACAAGTGTTACAGTGATCCTCAGAAAATGAAAAAACAATTAGAGAAAAAATGGAAAAAAGATTAAACCTGCAGGTTGTTATTTCATAACAGGTTTAAGTATACCTATTTATTTATTTATTTTTAAAGATTGGCACCTGAGCTAACATCTGTTGCCAATCTTTTTTTTCTTTTTCTTCTCCCCAAAGCCCCCCAGTACATAGCTGTATATTCTAGCTGTAGGTCCTTCTGATTGTGCTGTGTGGAACATTGCCCCAGTGTGGCCTGATGAGAGGTGCCATGTCTGTGCCCAGAATCCAAACTGGCGAAACCCTCGGCCACCAAAGTGGAGCAGGTGAACCCAACACAGGGCTGGTCCCTACTTATGTTTTAAAATAATTGCATTTGTGCATGCTTTTTCTGCTGTTTAAAGTGTTTGACATATACTAAGAAATCATACTTTTGAACATTCTTGATACTTTTGAACATTCATAATATTGTGGCTATTTTTGTATTAAATATTAGAATTTAATAAATGAAGCAATAGGTAAAGAACAAGTAAGTACTATTGAGTGCTTCACAGGCGTTAAAACATCACAGAATAGTCATTAAAAAAAACCACACACGATTACTAAATGACTAAAACTCTGTTAGGTCATCAGGGACCAATACCATTTGAATAATGTAGATTCCTTTGGAAAGAGTGGGACATGCCTGTTTCCTGGGTGCCAAGTGCAACATGAACTAATAGAAACTTATCCAAAAGCTCACCCCAGTATGGCCTCTGTGCCTCTTTGGTAGGTCAAAACTGAACTCTCTAACTATATATGAACAGAGAACGAGAGAACTGTCTGTTTAACGGATGAAATCTATGAATACAATATGATGAAATCTACGGATATGATAAAAGTGAAACACTAAACATGCAGAGTAATCAGAAATACTAATCCAGCTGAAAATGACTCAAGGGATCATTTACACAATGAGCGGCTGGGCCAGGAGGAATCTTGGAAATGACAAGAAAAAGAAATGGGAAAAACTGATGAGATTTTTTTAAATTGAGATACAACTGACATATAACATTGTATTAGTTTTAGGTGTACAATTGATGAGCTTATTTTCAAAAATTCATAATGTGATAAATTCTGAGTCTGAGGTCCGTTGTACAACAAAGAGATTTAGACATTCTGGCGAGGTGAGACACAGGGAATCTCCACATGAACAAGGTGTAAGTTTCAATAAGGTGGCTTTAAAATGACTAATTCTAAAGAAATATAATTAGAAGTTGACAATACTGTGTCTCAGCACGTCTTACCTTCCCCGCTTTGAGCTCAATGGTGATAAAGCATTTTGTTTGACCTGCTGTACAGATCGTGGTCCCTGACACAGACAGGAGTTCATCCACCAGGTTCACGCCATCTTTCTGGAGGACAGCGGATGTTTTGTTAAATGTGACTCGCCAAAAGACCTTGACATCCTCAAAGGCCCTAGGAACAAAGCAAAACCCATGCAAATGCAGTAACAGGGTGCATCATCCCCGTGTCTAATGCAGAATGTGTTACTACTGCCTAAGCTCCTCATCCCGAGTACAGCACTTACTTTACCACTGAGAATGCTGAAAATGACCAATTCTCCTCATTATAGATAACAAATTAAGGCCAGAGTTGATGTGGCATTCTTTGACCAAGTTCTATTCAATATTGAATCAAAAAGTATCTAGAATGTGAAAACGAAAAATATTTTTCTGCCTACTATGCCTTCTATGTGCAGAAATATGAAAACAAAATTATAGAGAACTCCTGCCTTCAAATGAATCTTCCTTGTTTGTCTTTTAACAAGAATTCTTCTAAAGGAAAAACACCACTGCTAAAAATGGTTGTTATTATAAAAATAAAGGGCAAGAGATGACCTACATTTTCAGAGAATATTTAGGCCCCTAATGGAAAAGTTGGTATATATACATGTCTATGTGTGTACACCACATGCATGTACGTAATAAGCACTCAGAAGATGTGTACTGTAAGTACTAGGCTGCGAGCAAAATGTTGGTCTCTAAGTCTCTCTAACAGTAAATGGCTACGTATACGGAGTGAACACAGAACAGTAAATACAATAAACTGACGACTTCCGTAACCTAACATCTGTATGGTAATTTATGAAGTACAAAATGTTCAAGGTTTTGATCAAAAGCCAAGTGCGTTAAATCACAAATTAAGAACTAGAGCCTTGGAACTCTGACATACCACATTCCACACTGCCTTTTTCTATCAACATTTCATCCTGCCTTTACCATTTTATGGACTCAAATTAGAGCCTGTATAGAGACACAGCATGTTACATCTTCCACATATGTATGAACATACCTGTCTGGCTGCCTTGTGACAATAAGATGCAGTCTTCTGGGGTCAGCTCCTTCACCCAGCTCCAGTCCACTCTGGGACTCCTCGCTAAATCCTAGGATGCCATTGTGGAGATCACTTCCTGAAAAAAATGGAGGGTGATGATATACTTAAGACTACAAAAGATCTTTAATGCTCCACTAATCTTTCCCGATCAGATGGTCTAAAAGTAAGAAATGCACAAGCGAGTAGGGGGAGCTACAATTTTTAAAGCTCTTTACTACAAATAGACTAGAATCAAAACAATAACATCAAGGTGGCTAACACTTTGAGAACAAAAGACCAGAAGAGAAACAGAGAAAACATCAGATTCACTCCCCACGCCGACACACATGCTCATCTCTCTCTGATGAGACTCTACTTTATATCTGATGATCCTTGACACTTTATATGTGTTTACTGTTTAAGTCAGTATATCCCCATAGAAGGTAAATTCTACCAGAGCCACAACTGTTCTATTGAGTGCTGTGTCCTCAGTACCAAAAACAGCAGGAAGCATGTTGTAAATGTTTAAGAAATATTTATTGAATAAATGAACTCCACTTAACCAATTTACCTTCCTACAAGAGCCCTGACCAAAAGATCATTTATGTTACACGTTCGGTTATTTGTCCCTGAGAAAAATGGAATTAAGGAACGCCTGAATATCTGAGTAAAAGAAACTCCTCTGAGCAACACTTGAAGTTACAGGCACCATCATACTAAAAAAATTGTGTTTAAACTGGAACAAATCTAGGGTTCACACTACACTGAAACAGTCGCTCCAAATCCTCACCAGCACAGAAGCTAGCTTCTCAGACTAGAGGAACCCAGTGCCCAGTTCCTGCTACTTTCTATTTCTCAGTGGCCCAGTTTTGCAAAGTGATCCTAAAAGCCACGATCCCAAAGCAATCAGCCTTAAAGACCACTTTCACTCATCATCCTGAAACCTGACTCCTGAGGTGAGAAACAGAAAACCACTCAACTATCCAAAAGGAGAGCTAGCAGTCACCAGCCCCAGGTCTATTTTGCAGGTCTGAAGCGTGAGTAAACATAGAACCTGTTCATCACATGGCATGCACGTGATGAACCATCTTTGTCCCAGCGTCTCAAGTGTGTTTTGACTCAGCCAGATGTCCATCCTCATCCTCACTCATTAATCACTACAATCATTTCTTAGCCCTGCAGCAGAACCTGATATCAACTTTTTCTCCTCAACAGCAGTTGTTTTCTTATCACTTTGAGAGGGAATGTGGTCTTGACAAGAACACTATAAGCTTCTCACAAGCAGAATTTTCATTTTCTTTTCCAATATGATAGGAACTAACATGGTTCTAATGAATATAACGCTTCCCTTGCCACATACACAATAATAAATTTGATGTCACATTTCTAGTAAATTTCAAGACTTGTAATGTGCCAATGATACAAAACAAAATTAAATAAACTATTTTTTCCAGTGATTTATTTTGAAGGTTTGTTCTAAAATCTAAATGTGGTTTTGGTATGCCATCTTGGTAGGCACTGATCCGCCATAGCAACTGACGAGCACTTCCATTCTCAGCTGCTGTCCTGAGCCCACGAAGAACCCTCTGCCACCACCCTATCCAGGACCATAAGCTCTCCTCATGATCCAGTAACTAATGAGGTAATGCCTGGGATAACCAGGAGCCTCTAACAACCATTTTGATTGGTCTATGCCTCTGCCAAACTAATTGCTAAATATCTTGACTATCAGCCCTGGTCATATTCAAATAACTGTAATAAAATATGTACATCACAGAATCAGGGAGGAGGCTGTTGGAGTGCCAAAATAATTTGACAAGAAACACGTAGATGGCATTAAGTTAATGTGAATCAAAATTAGTTAAGTAACTGGTAGAACAGAAGTAGAATTTACAATACCCAATAAACTAGAGCAATAGGAATAAGTAACATTAATTCTAATTGGTGCACCTTTGTAGGGTAAAAAACAAACGATGATGCTGCATATGAAAGGAAGTTACACAACTGCAAAATTATGACTGAATTATAATTAAATGGCTAAAATAAAATAAAAATTCTGGGAAGCATCAAATCCTAGAAGTGGATCACAGAGATGTTTATTCTAAAATTTTCCTTTCATAAAAGAGAAAGATAAAGCATAGACACCAAGTGATTTAATCAAGGTCTCCCAGTTAATAACTGATCTGGGCCAAAACTATAGGCCTCATGATTTTAAGTTTTCTTTCCACTATACTGTTTTATCATAGTGTATGTGAAACTCTAAAACACTGTGTAAAACTCACAAACATTTGTATAACGGCACAGTAGGTACGAATCATGAGATGGCCTTGTCAATATACCAGTTAGTGTAAAGTATTGACAAGCTGAGCTAATCCACTTAAAGAATACAGTATAATTTCAGAGAAAAACTGCAAACTATCACCAAAAGATTTTCTAAGATCCATACGGAACTCTTTAAAAACAGTCATTGTTGGGGCCGGCCCAGTGGTGCAGTGGTTAAGTTCGCACATTCTGCTTCGGGGGCCCAGGGTTCACTGGTTCAGATCCCGGGTGCGGACGTGGCACTGCTTGGCAAGCCATGCTGTGGCAGGCACCCCACATATAAAGTGGAGGAAGATGGGCACGGATGTTAATTCAGGGCCAGTTTTCCTTAACAAAAAGAGGAGGATTGGCAGCAGATGTTAGCTCAGGTCTAATCTTCCTCAAAAAAAAAGTCATTGTGGGGCCACCCTGGTGGCATGATGGTTAAGTTCGCGTGCTCTGCTTCAGTGGCCTGGACTTCAGATCCCAGGGATGGACCTACACACTGCTCATCAAGCCATGATGTGGTGGCATCCCACATACAAAATAGAGGAAGATTGGCACAGATGTTAGCTCAGGGTCAATCTTCCTCATCAAAAAAAAAAAAGTTATTGAATTTTTAGGCTATTGTCATGTGTATACCCAATAGTACAAAAGTTATACAAACTGCAATGGTTCAAAAGCAGAACAAAAGGAAATAGTTTTAATCTATTTCCCAACAGATACAAAGAATTTCCTGACAATGAGATCTTAGACTTTAGGATGGATTATGGAAAGTGGTTGGGAAATTCCGAATGAGGTTTCAAAACACAATAGGTCATCATTGTGCTTGGATGATTAAATTAAGTATTTTCTAGAGGAAGAAAATGACAAATGTTTTTAAGGTTTTACCTATACTGTGAAAGTATAGATTCAATGACTGTTTAACTGGCTCTGAGATAAGTGACATTTACAGTCCACTAAATTCTAGCCTGGCACTCAGAGCAACATCATGAGTTCATGTTACATGTCCATACCCGAGAAAAAAATTGTTTAAATGAATTATGATAAGTGATTTAAGTAATGCACCCTCTTAAATTTAGGATAGAATGATCTTATCACAAAATCTGTATCACAAAAGTACATTTTTATCTGCATCGCTCCAAAGATATACCTGCAATAATGATCATGGCAAAAGCTGCAAATCCAGCATCATCTTTTTCCTTCACAATCTGTGCTCCCCCTTGAGGGTCTGTGAGAAACACAAAGAAGAATTCCTGCCCCTCAGGCTCCTCATCATCCAAAATTTGAACCAATATTTTACGTTCTCTTTCTCCATCTACAAAGGAAAGGATAACACTTTGTTCTTCAAAGTCTTCTTCTTCAATTGCCCACGTTAGGTTGGAAATTCCATAGACATCACGAAGGGGAAATGTACTTGGTTCCTTCTGAGCAGATCTTTCACCAAAAGTTTTAACTGTTACACTTACATTGCCAGTAAACCCATCAGTTCTTCGGATGAGAACTTCTGCAACATTAAATGTGCCATTCTTCATTTCCTCTTCAACGTAAACTCTGGATGGCCCAAGACTAAATGTTCCATGAATGGCAACACTGGCAGTTACAGTGGTCACATCAGGCTTCTCAGACATGGCAGATGTACCAGGAAGGGTGACAAGTTTCCCAGGAATGGCATATGTACCACCGGCCTCAGTAACAGTGGCAACTATCTCAGTTGGCTGTGGAATGGCAGTTATCTTGGTTGTCTCAGAGAGTGTGGTGGAGGAGTCCGTCTCTATAGGAATGAGAGCTGTGTCAGTTGCTACAGCCACAGTCGTCTTGGGGAAAGAAACATCCATTTCTGCCAGGTCACCATCATCCAATATTGTGATCACTGCCACACTGAAATCCAGATTCAGGCGTGGTCTCCAATTAGCATCGAACTTTTGTAATCCTTTCATTTCTACTGAAGTTAGATTAACGTAAAAAATTTCTTCTGTCTCAGAAAGCTGATCGTTAATAATGATTATTTCAAAATCAACCTCAGCTTGGAATTTTTGAAAAAGCAGTTCCCCATTCTGAACAGGCTCAAAGTCTTCCAGGGGCTTTGCGCTTCCTGCAGTTGTCTGATAGGAAACTTTAACAAGATCGCCGTGGAACCCAAACAGTCTTTGTACATGTAATCTGATCGTCTGTGTATCCTCTGCCACGACGATATTTCTTGAACTAGGGGAAAGTTGAAAGACTCCCATTGGTTCAATTTCAGCAACAGTGAAACCTGATCTGGAAAAACAAATTATACCATGAAAGAACAGACAAAAAATAGGAACACTGCAGAGATTCATCACATATCTAAGATGCTGCTTAGGTTTATTTAAGATGTCCTTTCAAATTCCATAAAACTCTACTTACTTATTGATGAAGATACCAGAGCACGAGAAATGTAAGAACAGGGGCTGCAACGCCAGGTGAGGGGACCTAAGAAGTTTTAGCAAAGTGAAGAACTCATTCATCTCTTGTCCATTTCCCCAGTCACCCCACAGAAGCTCTCTAAAGGATCTGAAACATTGGGCTCCGTATTTCGATCCATGCACAGGAAACCAAAAACTCTTACATGTTCTGGATGCCAGCCAAACTTCTTAACTACCAAATAGAAATAGTTGCCCCTACTAGATGCAAAATCCTTGCTTCTTCCAACTGGTTAGTAATGGGACTATTCCCTCAGACAAATGTTGCTAAAATTTATATATGAATTGGAAGAAACATCTATGATTGAATGACATCCTTATCTTTTTCCTCTGGTAGGCCCATCAGCATAATTCAGACCACAGACATATTTTCTTCAGCTAACAGGTTTTTTTAAACTTAAATTTGAATGCCTTTAGGGAGAACACCCCAGAGCCCATTACTCTCTGTTGTCAAGAACTCATCATTCAACACACAGTATAGTGGTTAAGAGCTCAGACAGTGGCCAGACACTCTGGGTTCAAATCACCACCCAACACTTATTAGCTGTGTGATGCTGGGTTCGTTACATAATCTGTCTGTGACTCATTATCTTCATCTTTAAAAGGGGATACTAACAATAGCATCTATGTCATACGGTTGCTGTGAAGAGTAAAACAAATAAAATTTAATTTTAAAATACGTATCTTAAAGCAATGCTTGGCCTAGGGTAAGCACTATAAAACTGTTAGCTATTACTGTGGTTGTTAAAGGCATTTGAATTTGTCACCCTGAAATATGTTCTGTGGCCAAAGATTTTTTAAACGGTATATGTATAATCTAAAGCCATATTCAATTCTGCCAACGAATATCGCCCACACATAAACATATATACAAACATACTTCCACACATTTTCCACATTTTACAAATAAGTAAACTGAAAAACAGAAAGATCAAGTAACTTTCCCAAAGTCACACAGTAAGCAAGCGGCAGAGTCAGGACTCAATCCATGTGTCTGGCTCTCTGTTGTTCTTATCAAGCTGAGCCCAAGTATGAGAAAAATAAATTGTTTTTGGCTGGGACATAGTTATCTGCAAATATACTGATTTAAATTAAATTCAAAAGAGCCACTGGTTTAAACCAGTTGCATTATCATCTTCCTGTGATGCCTTATTCTTACTCTTAACCCCCTGGGGAAGTCAGGTATTTTTCAGCTGCTCCTTTAAAAACAGGTGAATTTGCCACCATGGTTCTTACTGGAGGTGTTACCCCAGGCCAACACTCTCGAGGTAGAGGTCATAATGAACCCTCCTCAAGGCCAGCAGTAGGTGGTGACCCTAGGAAAGCCAGCCTCCCTCTGTGGCACCTTGGGCACGCTGGCCATATTCTGCTCTACACTAAAATTGTTTCTGCGTCTGCTTCAAGGAAAGCGATCCTTGTGTCTTTTTCTGTTTCGACTGATAAATTCCAGACCATTCCTCAGAGACTTTCTTGGTTGAGAATGGGGTGGGTCTTACCGAAGCTGAGCCCCTCCTGGGGCACCGCTCTGCACCCCCGAGAGATGAGTAACAAAGGCCTCTGGCCGCCCAGGGCTGGGAAATGTCCACAGCAAGACTCCTCTACTTTGTTCTCCATGGGAAAACGAAAGGCTCCCTAAAAGGGAACATGAAAAGGGAAGTACGGTTTCACTTCTGAGTTCTCAAATTGGGATTCAACTCTTAAAAATGTACCGCAATATCTATCTTCTTTTCCAGAATTCTTTGACTACAGAAGGTAAAACATTGTAAAAGTGGGGGAAGGTAAACAAACTGATAAGAAGCCCCCTAGACCACACAAACCTTGCCTTCAATCCCAGTCTGCTCATCCCATTGATTCCTTTTTGTTTCTTTGTTACAAAATCAAGTAGTGGGAAGAGAATGGCGTTAGGCAAGCTCTGATGTGTACTTGGCATTAGACCGTGGTTTGAAATGTGGCCCCAGCATATTTTAGAGACACATATTGAAGCAGTTTGGAGGGAAATATCATAATGGGCGTATTTTACTTTAAATTACTTCAGGAACATCTTTCGAAGTGATGGATATGTTTAGTCCCTTGGTTGTCGTGATGGTACCATGGACGCACGCATATGTCCAAACTCATCAAGCTATATACATTAAAGGTGTGCAATTTTTTGTATGTAATACAATAAAGCTAAAAAATAAAGCTAATAAAGCTAAAAGATAATAATACATAACTTCAAAAAAATGTCACAAATATGGTGGAATGTAACAACTGTAAAATCTAGACAGTGAGTTTATGGGTGTTTATTTTACTAGTCGCTTTACTTAGCATCATGTTTGAAAATTTTTATTATAAAACTCAAAAAACTCAACAAATCTGCTTGAAAATATCAATCTACTTGGAAACTCCTGCTATTTTAGTTTAATCAAGTTATAAATTCACTAAAGCTTTTGAACATTAATTTTATATGTAAGCACAGACTTACATACACACTCATAAAGAACAATATTTCTACAAATAAATCTTTTTGTACCTAGTAAGTGGTTACTAATACAAAAAGAAAAAAACTAAATTATATTGAGCTGTGCATATCATCCAAAGTGACAGAAAGGGTGAGGGCTTGAAGACAAGGGCTTCTGCAGAAGAAAGGGCTAGAAAATACACAAGAAGGATAATTACGTATCTTTAACTTAGATGACGTGCCAGAAGGAAAATGAGGAGGCATCAGTGTTTGACATATCAGAGCAGGGGTACCCATCAGAGGTTAAGAAACCTCAGGACCCAGGGCAGTGCTGGTGCTCCGGGGTCTCTCGTTCAAGCATCCACATTTGCGCTTTATCTATTTCTGGGCTTTCTATTGGGATGGAAGTTGGCATGAAATGTTGTCATTCTACGGTTCCTAGCCCTCACCCCCATCAGCTTGAGGAGTTCAGTTTCCATTCCTTCTTATCTCTGTGATGCAAGACCTTAGGAAAATGAAAGTCATTCTACCCTCACTGAGAGACTGAGGCTCTCAGTCCACGATGCAGGATTCATCAGAGTCATTACTGAGGCTGAATGGCTTTTGCCTGGTGACCAGCAGGACACTGTAAATAAAGGAGGGGGAACTTCAAAGATCCTGAGCCTGCTGGAAAGTCCTTTATAAACTGTCATTATAGGAATTTGCAATGAGCTTTCTATAACACGGTAGAGGTCAAACCATCCAACATTTGCATCTTCCTCAGCCTCACAGAGCTCATGGTATGATTTCAAAAGGAAGTAGATGAAGTAACAGCTGCTCTACTGTCAGAATATTCAGGTGAACGTGTAAATGGATACCAAGGCGTGTCTTTTTTATCACTATATGGGCCAAATTTGATTTTTAGAACTACTTTTAACAAACTACTAATAGATGGGCAGACTAGTCTGCTTAGTGACCTCTATTTCCAGTTGAAGTATGAAGTTTTTAAATGACTGAATAAGGTTTTCCTCATCTCATCAAGCAGCCTGCACAACCCTGATCACTTAAACACGGGAGTGTTGTATTAGAAAGCAAAACCGTTCGGTGTCCAGAGTAAGGATGATCCAAGAAAACCATCGGCCAATTACACACCTCCATGTTCTACAGGCTCATCTTAGAAAAGCCACAACTCACCCAGTTCTGGGGTCATGTTGCCGACAACAATGAATTCAGGGATTTCTGACCCAGGAGCGTATCCGGCCGCCCAGGCCACGGTGAGAGAGCCATATGTGCCTCTTCTAGAAACCACAACGTGGCTCGTCCCAGCAGTGATGTCCACGAGAGGAAAAGCAGTAGATGCAAATCCAACCTGAGGAGAAACATGCTTAGAATATTATTCTATTTCTCCCTAAAGGTGCTCGTTTTCTGAAGAGTGGGTTAAATGTCAACTTCCCCTTTGTTTATCTATATATTTTCTTGTTTTAAACTATACTCAAAGAGTAATGTTTAAGAAATGACATCTCAGATTTGAAAATGTATTCTATTTTATAACTCAGATTATAGTTTACAGCTTTATTGTTTAATCAAATTGTAACCCTTTGAATTAGCAGAATCTAAAAAAGACAAATGTAATTATGGTTAAATGAAAGCAAAAGATTAAAAATGGCATTTTAATACGACTTGGTCACGGGCCTAGACAACCGCTTTGTCTAGAACTCAAGTTTGACTCCTTTCTAAGATATCACAAATTTCTTCGTTTATAAAATGAGCACGATGAACTCGATTTCCTGGTAAGGTTCTTTTCAGTTCTTTGATTCAATTTAATTTTTTTTTGAGGATCATAAAGCTTCAAAGTTTTTTTTTTTTTAAATAATCATCTTTTTCATCTACATTGAGTAAGATCTCGTTTGAAGCGCAACCTTCCCAGGCTATGCTGGGATTTATAGATGATTTATGGATGAAATAAGTTCTGGTCCATGCCTAAGAGTGAAATCAGATTCCTGGCTTTACTTTGTGATCTGTATGACTCAGTTTACCTTTTATTCCTAATATCTATAAATTTTGGATACCATATGATCAACAGTTATATGTAAGACTCATTCTCCCCATTTCAAATTGGAATGTAGAGTAACAGAAAAGTATGAGAGGATGTTACAGGATAGCTTCAGAGCCACAAAAAAGAAAAACAAACTTTCAATTTGACACCAGCCCAGACTCTCTGTTACAGTGAGGCTTCTGCTCAGCAATTGCCAAAGGCTTTGGTAAATCTAGATCATGCTTGCTCATGGCTAGAGGCTGTTTGAAGGTGTCCTAGCCCCATCACACACACACACACACGGCTAAGAATACAGAGGATACACCAGGGACGGGAATACACTATGGCTGGCCCTATCTTGCCATTTGGGGTGACACAGTCTGGTGACAACGTGCGTGGACAAGGAGTAGGAAATACTTTACTACTCCAAATGAATGGTTCAAGTTGAAAAGAATCTTTTTCATAAAAATCTGTGAGCAAAAAGAAGATAAAAAAACTTCAAAGCATTATTAAATTCTATACCCTCACTCCCTCTTGAACAGAGGACGTGAAGAAAGAAAACATTCCTCTCAGTTATTTGTAATATTGGTGG
The DNA here is from genome assembly GCF_041296235.1 of Equus asinus. Classification (NCBI taxonomy): domain Eukaryota; kingdom Metazoa; phylum Chordata; class Mammalia; order Perissodactyla; family Equidae; genus Equus; species Equus asinus. Next base: position 80,127,324 of record NC_091798.1, read on the forward strand.
ATTCCAGTTTAGGGGACAAAGCAAATGCATTCCCTGTGGAGGAGTAGCCCAGGAGGGAGTAACTGAAGAGCATCCCCTTAGTGGCCAGAGACCGTGTTACATAAGCTGCTGGCCAGATCTGCGCAGACTCCCGCCCCTTCATCTGCACCAGTTCCACGTCAGCATCTTGGGCCAGGCTTGCCTTAGTCAACATGAAGGCGCTCCCACCTGAAGAGCAGGATGCACTGATATCTCGTAATGGTTTCAAAAATACACATGCTACCACAGCCAGAGACAACAGCCGTGTCTTGTTGCAATCCTGACAGAATCGGCCTACACAGGAAGCAAAGCCCTCAAGGTGTTCTTTGTTCTAACGTGAATTTATGAAGACGTGAGGAAACCATCTTTCTTCCGATCAACTCAGGTAGAATATTCAAATATTTAGGTGCAACAGTGTCACAGGATCTCACCACTAGCCTTTATCTACATAAGCACAAACTTGCCACAGAAAACAGAGTCCCCAAAACTAAAGACAAATATTTACAATGTTAGTAAATGAAAAAGTCTGAAATATTAACTAATGTTTCATTCTAATTTTAATTATTTAGCACAAAATACCTCTATATTGAATATTCAATATCAAGAGAAAACCTGGAAATTTTGACTTCAGGTGATTGTTATTTTAAAAATGCTATACCTTACCTTCAAATTCTACAAGACATAAACTTTCTAAAACTCCAAAAACGGAACATATTTTTCTACCGAATGTTGAAGACTGACAAATTATTTTCATGTAGTGTATCCATAATGTCTCTTGGATATTCATAGAATTACTTAGATTTAAAGAAATAGTGAATTGTAAGAGATTCTAAGAATCTTAGTCCTTCCTGTAAAAGCTGCCCTCTTGTGGTTCCCGGATAGTACCACACTCAGGGCCGCTTACCTGGGAATTGGCAGCTTCCTCTGGGACAGAAAGGACAGCGGATTTTGCTTCCTGGAGAATTTTTGGCATTCCATAGAAACGTCCACCAACAAGCATCACAGTCACCAGCTGCAAGGTGAAATTCGAGCCCAGGGATAGAAAGACCTAGGAACAAACAGTATGAATGAGTTTTTTAGTACCATAAACTAATTTTCAGAGAAAAACACTGACATTTGACGAGTCGTTAGCACACTGTCTCGGGTTCCTTTAGTATCAGCTTTATCAACATATGTTCTTTCCCCCTTGTTATAAAAAAAAATCACCAGTATGAAGACTGTGGAGCAAGGAGTGGTATTTGTAGAGTATAAAAAATAGAAATTTGCAAATTCTCTGTGTGTTTCCAAAGGGCCCCAAGAAGCATGAGCGTCACAGAAGCAGTATTAGTGATAGAATTACGTGCCACAGGGATGGAAGGAGCTCACTGATGAATAGTCAGCCCCTAAAACCAGCAAAACTCACTTTCTTCCTCTTCATTGACTAATAACTAATAACGCTAATGATGTTTACTCAAAATGGATAATGATTTAGGTATACCGATTATTTGAATATTTTGGATAAATAGAAAATACTAAACCATGTATTAGATTACCAATTTTCATAATCTTAGAATGCAACAAAATAGGGGAAATCCTGAATTTAAAAACTGCTGTTACACTAAAAGACTTTCCTTTTTGAAACTTACAACACATTTTCCCATAGAAACATTGCTATTGATGATGGGTAAGCCCCCAAGTTACCCCATAACCCGGAACACTACTAAAAACTCAGTACATCTTTATTGAATATAAAAACAACCATTTCTGTGGAATCTGTTTGTCCTTTAAATATCATGTCCTTAAACACCCATCACCCCCCCAAAATGTGCAAAACATGTACTACAGCAGTTTCAAATGTTGTGCAACACAGGGGTAGCAGATGTTTCATTCATTCAATCACTCTTCGTGTTTTCAAAATGGCATTCACCGAACATGAATCATAGGTCAAGTGCCAAGGAAACAGAAATAAATCACAGCGTCCTGACTTCAATCATGTGCCCCAGCCCCATGCAGTTCACTGGCTGGGCAGCTGAGGGTTTCTTTAATCCTTATTTCCAAAAGAATGAAGGCCCAGGTGTCAGTTTAAAGCACCCAGTCATTTGTGCCCTTCCACCCAGCTCCTCTGTTCATGGGCCCATCCAGCACACAGACTTGTGTCATGTGGCAGATCCCTGGGGGCAGGAATTAACCATAAAGTTGGACAGGAATGACAACGCATTTGAGGGGAAGCTGGTTTGCCTACAGAAGAACAGCAGTTAGATTAATTTGAAAAGGAACTTAAAGGTTTTTAGGAGCTGATCATGTTCTCCAGCATGCCCTTCCATTTCTCTGACCCAGGACTGAACCACCAATACGGTTTTACATATTTCCCACCATTCTGGATGGCACTGGGGCACAAATAGAAGGAATTTACAGCCCCATAATATCCTGTGCACATCTCGAACACTGCTTATCCACATGCTTTTACAATGGGGTGTTAATGGGTCTTCTCCCACACTAGGCAGGGAGCAACACGACAACAGGATTGTGTCTTTGCCATCTTTGGATCTGCTGTGCTTCTCACAATAGCAGGTTCTCAATAAACGTTTGAATAAATGACTCAATGGCAAATATAAAATTCTTCTTGCATTCTAACTTAAATTCTTCTAAATTTAGACTTGTTTCTTTAGTGTGCCAATGATTCTTATTGTCAGTGTGTGCCTCATACAAGCCTGTTGTTAATCAGGGGTGGTAATAGTTTACACTCCAAGGTCCTGGTGGTAAACAAACATCAAGATCCTTCTAGTTTTCAGAGCCTAATGGAAACTTACCCTGTTCAAAGACCCATTTGAAGGTCCTTCTCTGTGGCTGACCTGTCCAAAGTCCTAACTTTTACTAGGAGGGTGGAGCAGGTTGAACTGTACGTAACTCTTGTAACTAATCCCCAGCTTCAAAGAGCGATGTGTAACACTCAGTATGTGAGGGAAGAAGGAACCACTGAAAAAGTCCCACCCTTGGTTTATGCACGTCACACCTTCCCCCAAACAGTTACCTTGAAAGACTAACTCATGCAGCAACACCTAATAATCTTGGTGCAGTCTTACACCACACGTCCTGGAATGTGAGAGGGAGAAGGAACCAATGCCATTTTAACTATGTTCATGACAGATGTTAAAGTAAGCAATAAGAGGAAGCTTTCATGCATGCATAAGCTAGTAAATTTGTGTTTCTCTCTATTGAAAATAGAAATCATAAAAATAATTAAAATAAGTTTAAAGAAAATATTAAGAAATTTATAGATAATTCAAATAGTATTAGGAAAAGCTAAGTATCTTTACAAACTGTACCACCAAGCTTTCAAAATGAAATGAAAAGAAGACTACCATCCTTCAAAACATTCCAGGTACCACTCGTGACAAGAGACAATCTAAGAGGCAGGAAGATCGAGGGTCTCAGTCCATCTAATATGTATCACATATTTTGGTTTTTCTATACATAGTCTGAGAGTAATTCTACACTATCCACATTGCTTAGCAAAATAATAGAATAATAGACTCTTCACTGTGGCATGTCTTATTATAAAATCTTATTATAAAATGATACAAAACTATTCCTTGAAAAGTTAAAGGAATGCCGCCTGGTGTTTATTAGCAGAGACTATAACTAGAATATGTTCAGAAGGTGATGTTATGTAGATGTGTATGGGAAAATGTTTCAAGGCACATAATTTAAGCACACTGTATTTTGTAAAACTTTTCTCACTTGTAAATGAGACTTAGTACAATGATATTCTGGTTAACTGAATCCGCCTCTCATTTCCCCAGCTTGTGCTCTATATTCCAGTCTTGAGAATTTTTGGATATAGGAAACGGAGGTTACAAACTGATAAAACAGGCCCATGGTATTAAGTCAGTCCCCTGGAGAACCACAGGGATGGAGAAATAGCTATGGGACCCATGTCTCACTAAGAAGCCTTCATTTTTCCCCTTTATTAAACAACAAAGACAAGACCCAGGGGCACAAAAGATCAAAAGGTTACAGAGCAGGTATGAATTAGTATAATACGCTGAATGATAACCTATTTTCTATTGATCATAAGCTTATATGAAACTAAGATCATCAATTACTGGGTGGGCTAAACTTAGTGGAATACAAATAGAAAGCTGCTTCCTTTCTCTCCTGTTACTGCTTTATGGGGTTTCTTTCCACTACCCTTTGACAACGTTGTGGTTAGATCTCACAGCTTTCAGTCACTTTCAGAAAGGCAAGGGCCACATCTATATCAATGAAAACTTCTATCTCCATTCAGTTAACCCTCCCTGTTTATCCCAGTTCTTGCTCCAGCCACACCTCAAGATCTACAGTGACAAAGGGGTCATGGTATGTTGTCTCCATCCTCCTCCAGGCCCCACTTGGACCTTTCCATCAATTTTCTGGCACTTCTAGGGGCAGTGGAGGGGTTGATTTGAGAAAGAATGACAAAGATCTTGCCTTGCTGCTGTAGTGCTTTCTCAGCTAACACTGGCTGACTGCTATCCCTCCAAGAGGGTAGGCACCCAAATGCTCGCCCTTTCATGGAATCGATTTGGGTGTTCCTTGAAGACTTCAGAATCCCACTCTTCACTATTTGTCCATGGAGACGATGACCTTTTTGATTCTCTCCTAGCTTCGCAATCCACCCTGCAGATTTTTCTCAAGATGATGCTAATCTGGTTACCCTTTGGGGCAGCCTCTCTTAACCATAAGATAATTAATTCCCCGTGTCATAATGCATCCCATGTATGAAATAAATTAACTTCTCTCCTATGCATTGTACCATCCATGGGAGGATTAAGACGGTCACTCAAATCATTTTCTGTGGTTCAGACTGAGAAAGCCTGCTGGGGTATCTACTTGACCTACAGGAAATCCACATATTCTTATCACTCTCACCCTAAATGATGGCAGAGCAGTCTGCTGCCCTCTCTCCTCATTGCCATCACAGAAAATCAGAGCCAATTTCCTAGGTTCCAGATTTTCAAGGAGAGAAGCAGGTACCAGTCTCTGTGTTCACGCAGTTCCTCCAAACTCCAGGGAGCACATCTCAGTCTTTTTCTCACTGCGCTGCCTTTTGGAAGGAGCACTAGGAAGCCTACAAATTTTTCCCCTTCAATAAGCATCCTGCAGGTGTGTGCAAGTAGGTGTGTACGCGTGGATGTGTATGCACAGCACTTGGAACAGTTCTTGGATACTACGTAAGTATTAAAAAAAGTACCTACTACTGTTTAGACAAAAATATTTTATCTCCAAATAGGAATATACTTAATTCATTTATAATCTGCAACTGTATTCTCCAACAATTGCTATGCATTTCTATGGCATTTTTCATGGTTACATTGAAATTTATCTGAAGAAGATTTTAAACTGATCGTGAGATCAGCAAGGGCTCTTCAGAAGCAGCTTTGATCAAAGAAACTAAAGATGTGCTACAAACCTGACTTTTCACTGGCACCGTGTCCACCTTATATCTGGTCCCATCCTGGACCACCAGTTGCCTCTCTGCATTTTCAGTAACAATCGGCTGCTCCTTTTGATCAGATGATATTCGATATCCAACAGCCACCTCTCCAAACGTTCCAGCAAGCCGGGTTATATTAATTTGAATGAATCTACTAAGGTTCTGCCCAATAAATATCGACTGGTGATCTGAATGCAGAGCAAATACCCCATGTGGGTCATCATTTGCAGAAACAGAGAACCGTGTGATGCATTTTTCCGGATCCAGTTCTGCTCCTCCCTCTACAGAAACAAGCTGCATCACATAATCTTCCTCCACCTCGGGTACATCATCTGGCAGCACATGAACATCAAAGGTCACTTCACCCTCTCCATCAGCTATGGTGAAAAATCCTTTCGCAGAAAGAAAGTCTCCAGTAATATCAAACTCACTACTTATTTCCCAGTAAACCTAAAATAAAAGGAAAAAAATCCAACCAAGTTATATAATTCAGTATATTGAAATAAAATCCTTTAAATTATACGTTGTCCTTCATAATATACAAAAAATAAATTTTAACTATGAATCATTTTATTCAAAGCTAAAGTTTCCAAATAGTTTAGAAACTATGGAGGAATGACATTGGCATCACGAAATATATTAACTCTTTCAGGCTGTCGTATGCAATTTGCAGGACAGGAGTACAAGATCTCATTTCACCTACTTCTAAAATAATAACCTATTCTGAAGAGATAAAGAGAAGCAAGCTAACCTTAAAATGCCAGTTCCACAAATATATTCAAGAGTGAACCACCCACATTATTTGAAGATAAAAAGTGAGTAGATAATCTGATACTTCATATCAGAATATGTTTTGTTCGCTTTTAACAAAAAAGGAATATCCATAAAGTTTCAAGAATTAAGAATCATTCTCCAAGAATTTTTGGACTCTAAACCATAAAGTTTCAGCTGAAGAAGTACCAGTTGATCTCCAATAGAGTAAAAGAGGTAAATTCATAGAGAAATCTCAAAAAATATGTTTGCTAGCAAACAGATATCCTTAATCTGTTAGATGAATATCCTGATGATTTACAATAGCATCCCCAAACATTCTATATCATTATAACACAAATGAAACCTCTTAAAAAACAGCTGCTAAATGGAAAAAATATATTGAGATATAAAGCCGTGAAGAATATATTAAGCAATTTGCCAAAATCATTGATAGACTTAAGTAGGAAAAGCTTCACATTACAGCAAACAAGAAAATTCAAAATAGTTGAGCCATACTCTTCATGATTAAGTATCAGGAAGATCTTTTTAATCTAATTGTAACTAAATTTAGAAAGATAGCTAGGGGTTGATGCTGGCTAGAGAGCCCAAAGGTGCTTAAATGAACTTTCTTGGCTTCTCTGAAAACTCATGTCACTTCAGTTTATCAAACGTTTAACCAGCACATGCAGTGTCTCCATTCTTTTCAACCGTATTTGTTAGGCAAATTGTTACTTTACTTAAAAATCCAATGAAAAATGATACCGTGATCACTCCAGAAATGCCCTTGACTCTTCTGACAAAGAAAGTAATGGTTAGGGGCCCTTCCAGAGCTGATGGCTCTGAATAGGTCTTCTCAGATAAAGACTCAGGAGCAAACTCAACAACTCCATTTGGATCACCAGACTTTTGTATCTAAAAATAGAAACGGAGAACACAGTGAATAACACACTAACTATGGAGGAAATTATAGTATCTAACAGATCAATACACAGCTAAGCTGAAGAAATAAAAGAAACAGAAATAACACCTGAATATAATCTATCTAGCTACTGATTTTTTCTTTAAGGTATGCTTTTTGGTGAGGAAGATTGGCCCTAAGCAAACATCTGTTGCCAATCTTCCCTTTTTTTTTTTCTCCCCAAAGCCCCAGCACAGAGTTGTACATCCTAGTTGTAAGTCATTCTAGTTCTTCTGTGTGGGATGCCGCCACAGCACGGCTGGATGAGCAGTGTGTAAGTCTGCGGCCAGGATCCGAACCAGGAAACCCCGGGCCTCTGAAGCAGAGTGCGCAAACTTAACCACTCAGTCATGGGGTCAGCCCCCTAAGTACCAATTTTTAAAAACCTTCTTTACTACACGGATTGTTAACTAAACAAGTAGGTTCTTATTCCCCAAGGATAATGGAATGTGTCCAGAAAATTACAATTTGTAGAATCTCAAAAGGGTAGTACCTCGATGCCTGAATTTAGCTTTACTTTCCCCATGTTTGCTTCACTTAACCAGCTAATTTTAACTAAGTTCTTTCTACTGATTCAGATACAATGTGGAGAGAAGCAAAAAGCCCTGTGATGGTAAATTTTATGTGTCGACTTGGCTAGGCTACGGTGCCCAACTGTTTGGTCAAACATAGTCGAGGTGTTGCTATGAAGGTATTTTGTAGATGTGATTAATATTTACCATCAGTTGACTTTAAGTAAAGGAGATTAACCTTGATAAGGTGGGCGGGCCTTATCCAATCAGTTGAAGGCCTTAAGAGCAAAAACGGCGGTCTCCCAGAGAAGAAGGAATCTGCCTCAAGATTGCAGTTGAGGAGTCCTGCTTGAGCTTCCTGCCTGCCTGCCCACAAAACTCAAACTCAAGACAGCAACTCCAGTTCTTTCCTGTTTCCTGCCTGCCAGTTTGCTCCATGGATTTTGGACTTGTCAGCCTCCAAAATTGTGTGAGCCAATTGCTTAAAATCAATCTCTCTCTCTCTGTTTCTCTGGAGAAATCTGACTGATACAGACCCCAGACAAGAGGATTTTCCAAACTTAAAAAAAGTGCACCTCTCCACATTGTTTTCAGTAGCCTTGGTCCCCAGCACTTTCCGCCCTGATGGACTGTGTGGTTCATATCAAACATGTGGAATTCACATCTGATCCAACACATCGCTGTGTTAACTGAACAAATACCATTCTTCCTTCCAATGATCTGACTCATTACTAGTTAATAACTTTTACGTACTTTGATGGCAAAGATATCCAATGTTTTTGCTGACGTAACAAATACCTCCTCTCTACAAGTGCCAAAGATTCCAAAAACACCAAATTTTCTCTGAGTGCAAAGTAAGTATTCATCACTATATTAAAGCCTTGCCTTTAAAAAGTTACCAATAATCTGGCTATATAATAACTAATATAAAACAAGAAAGTCTGACCCATAGGAATTATTATGACTTTACTGGTTTTGTAACTTACAATTAATTCATCATGAGCCTGTAGAGTTTCAACAAATGCAAATGCATTTTCTGATAAATCCATTAAATCCTAAATCTTATGGGAAAAATAAAGTCAGACTTACTGTTAATATAACATCTTTAGCTCTGGAGTCTAATTTAGCTTCTCCTTTCACGAGTTGAAGTTTAATAATGAAAGTCTTTTCAACCTCAGTTTCTTCATGAGGATAGATCATCAGAAGTATGGTTCTTACTCCACCTTCTCCCTCTCCAAAATAGAAGGACCCGCTCACTGGGTCTGCAATGTCTCTGTTCTGTGGTGCTAAGGCTTCCTGGGAATTGGGTCCTACTATCTCCCAGTGCACCTGCAGGGTGTTTGTTTTTTTAATAGAGATGATCAGTTTTAAACAAAGAATTACTTTGCAGGATATGGACTATTAGAAAAAAAAATACATATACATGAAAATTATTCTAGACTATCTCCAGCAAATTCCTATGTTATCAACTCATGTTTTTAAAATAATGGTATTTGCAAATATAAACCGTATATTATGTATGTATACATAATATGAGTATTCATGGATAACAAAGCTAACAAGAAAAGAAAACTCAATACCCGATCATTTTTCATCACCACAGGATAACAAAAATATAAAAGTACATATTTTAAAAATATATACACGCTAGAGAAATATAAAAATTTTTTAAATATGTGATTACAACACTGTCATGCTGTGTGCACAGGTTCTGTCAATCAAAACCTATTGGAATAAGACAATAAAACCATGTGAAAAGTCTGCTGGGTGTGCAATTCTTCTAAGTATACTTAAGTAAACTCCTAGTATAAAATGAATGGAAATTTTTATAAATTGTTATAAGAAATAAAGTTTTTGTTATAATATATGCATTTTTTAAAGTTTCTATAATTTAAAACTTTTCATATCCAGAAGAAAGAAAAATCAGGCACTTCTCTTTGCTTCTTTTATCTTTCATCAGCACTGGACAAGGCCGATCATCTCCTTTTCCTTGAAATACTGTGCCCTGTCTTTCTTGGCTTACATGATACTTACATGATACACACCTTCCTAACTTTCCTCTTTCTTTACTTCTCAATCTTCCTTACTGGCTCTCCCTCCTTAGATCCCTAAACACTGGAAGCCCCAGGCTCGGTCCTGTATCCTTCACATCTCTATCTACCTTCCCTAAGCCCCATAGTTTCAAACATGTGTCAACACCTTCCGAACCTGTGTCTGCAGCCCTGCCCTCCCCACGACCCACACTCGCACATCCCCCTGCCTGCCTAACTCCTCCACTGGATGTCTAGTAACTATCTCAAATTAACATGGCCAAAACAGAACCCTTGATTTCCCCCCAAGCTTCTGCATCTCAGTGAACAGCATTACAATTTAACCAGTTGTTCAAGCTAAAATTCTAGCCGTTATTCTTGATTCCTCTCTTTCTCTCAGCCTCCACTAGCCCAGTGAATTTCTCCTCCAAAACATACTCAGTGTCTTTTCACTTCTCACCATCTCCATCTCCACTCTTGTCTGAGCTGTCCATTTTCCCCACAGCAGTCATAAGTGAGCTGCTTAAAATGACAATCCAGTGGCATTGACATCATTCCCCTGCTTAAAACTCTCCAATGACATCCTATTTGCATTTAGCATAAAATCTTTAACCTGTTTTAAGAGGTTCTCTGTGATCAAACACCTCCTGACCCCTCTGATCTACCTTGTGCTGTTACCCCCAACACATACAGGCCCCCAGCACACAGACCTCCCCATCCCTCAAACATGCCAGGCTCGTAGATCTACCCAAATGCTCATCCCTCTACATGACCCCCTCTTCCTCCTCATCCACCTTTCAGCTTAAATATCATGCCCTCACCATCCAATCTAGAGTAGCCAGCAGGTCACTCACAATTGTGTCTCTTGATTTTATATTCCTGCAAGGCGCTTGGTGTTACCATACCATTTTCTCTTTATTCCTTTGTTTATTGTTCTGAAAAGTCTATGAGAACAGACATGAGGTTTGTCTTGCTCACCACTGTGTTCTCGGTGCCCAGAACAGGGTCTGGCACATGGAAAACATTCAACAAATACTTGTTGAATTAATGCAATTTTTCAGGATCCTTCATTTAATTTCTAACTTGCTCTCAAGAGTTCCCTGAGAACAGCTGTATGCCTCATACATTTTTATGTGCTTCATAGGACCTGGAAGCTACTTTACCTCTACCAGGTAATTAATAAATATTATTGATTGTGAATAAATAAAGGAATATATTTGAGGAACAAGAAAATCCAACACCAAACTCAATCTATCAAGAATTACTTTTAAAACCATGGGAGGAATAACTGTACCTGAATCTCACCCGAGAGGCCTCCAGTCCGCTCCAGCAGCAAGGGTAAAATCATTGTGGAATTGGGATTAGGAACAGAAATTTTGCTTTGATTGAGAAATCTTACAACGCCAAAGGGAGAGTCACTCTTGGCTATCGTGACTCTGCTCACTAGGTGGCGCCCAAGGACCGCTCCACCAGTAGCTCCAACCAGCAGAATTTCAATGGGCTCTGCAAATTCACTGCATAGCAAGAAGGAACAATTCTGTGAATCTAAACACATTAAAATGCTTCTAAAATCCAATAACTAGTCATTTTCCAAATTGGTCATACATATTCAAGGCACAGTAGTCACACACAAAGTGGGAAGAAGACGGTACTCAGCTAAAATCATGAATGATCAGCTTCAATATTACATAACTTGGGAGAGTTACCAGACTTTTTCCCACTCTTTTTAATTGCTTAACGCATTAAAAAAGTGCATGATGTTTCCACATTCTGATTAGACTTTTCAAATCCAAAGGAACAAAAATTATTTCCTCTATTTGAAAAAGTGACATCTACAGTCCTCGGTGGTCTCCCAAGCCCTTTTTCCCTACTCCAGTACCCCTAAAAGTTTTTCACTTGTTTCTCAATGGGCCCATGTATAATCTAAAATTCTATTATCAGTGCAAAATAGAGGTAAGGATTGGAGCACAGTGTTCGTGCTGTACGTATGCCCATATTATTTCCGATATCACTAAGTAGTATTACCTTTCATTGTCATCAATGATGGAGATATTTATAAAACTTAAGTTCTGCCCGTGCTGAAAGGTGACTGAACTGCCATGCAGCACGTAATCGACACCCCCAGGAACGGCGGAGGCGCTCTGAGAGATGAAATCAGCCGTCACGCGGCCGTAAGTTCCATGCAGCCTCACCACTGGGATCATGACCATCCCGACATCTTCCTCCACTGTAACGGGAATCTGGAATTAACTGGTACGCCAGACAAAGCAACTAACTTCAATTAAATTGGCAATTAAACATAATGGTACAATGCAAGCACTCAATTTTTCCAAAGTTCACTTATCTCTCTAAAAAAATGATTAGTGAAAATATCATGACTTTTTTTAGGAGGAGTATAGTTTGTCACAAGTTGAAAGTTGTAGTGAGTAATATAAGTTAGAATTTAAATAACCTATTGAATTAATCATAATCATTAGCATAGGCATTCTTCCTCTGCATGCCACATACAAATAAATGACCCTTCACTAGAAAGAGAATTTTCACTGATTTCTAATCATCTGAAATTAAGTACTGCATAAGTTAGAAAGATTCACAAAAATGTTTGAAATATAAATATTTCAATAATCCTAAGGTTAAATATAATTTTTCTAAATTGCCTCATTCCCAACCATTCAGCTTTGGCATACACAAGCAAGGTTCAAGTCTGGCCAAAGGTAACTCAAAATATATTTTTAAAATAAATATATACAAAGGCAGATATAAATATATACACATACACACCGAAGCAAGAAAATTTATGGATAGGAATTCAAACTGACAATGTCATTCTCAGGTACTCTGTAATTCACAAAGTGGTGGTAAACTTATAAGTAAGGTTACTGAAACCTACCTTCGAAGGCAGTATACCTTGGGTCAAATTCAATGATGCCCTCTGCATTATCATTTTTCATTATTACGATTCGGACGATGGAGATGTTTCCTATTTCAGGAGGCTGATCCACCTGCAGTCCACTTTCTTGGATGGTAAAATCATACCCTCTTGCAAAGTAATAAAAAATAAAATGAGTGCATAATTGCTTAGCATGAACTGAAGCGTCCTCTGAGCTCCCAGAACTTAGTCCTATTAAGCATTTTAGTCTTTTTAAAGATCTCCAACACTAAAATACTCTTTTTTTTTCCTAAAATGATGTTTGAAACAGATTTCTGTGTTGCTCCCAATTATCACCGCCTGCGTGAAACCAGAGCTAATGTAGAGTTATTAAACATAGGCAATGGGAAGATAATAAAACTATTAGGAAATCGGGAAGAAGCTGTCATAAAATGAACCTCTGGGGCGAGGAATGCACGACTGAGCACGTGCTACAGTCATGGAAGGAAGAAGAGAATGTCTGTCAAACTGTAGAGCCCTCAGAGACGGAAACCAGCTGGGCCGGAGCCTCCCAGGGCTGGGCTGAGAGGGTTACTTTAAAGAAATACTGAGTATCATGCCACTAAAGAAATTTCAAGCTAAACCTTCAAGATTCAAGAAAATATTTTAACATCTGTGGAAACCAATTATAATCAATGCCTCTTCTTTAATATAGATGATAGTTTACTTGACTAATGACATATTTATGCAAAGTAAGTTTCCTTTGTTTTTTTAGGTTGATACTATCCCCATAAAAGAAAAGTTTTGACTTCCAGAATTTTATATCACTTTAATTCCCAGAGCTAAGAAAATGGCACTAAACCATTTTAGTCTTTCCTGCAATTTCCAAATTCTATTTATCTGGCATTTTTACCCTATCTAATTTCAACAGTTTGAAAGCTAGTTCATAAGATTATACGTAAGGCAAAATTAGAAAACTGGGGATTAAAATATTAAATGAGAAGATTAACTGTTATCAGTAGTCTGAGACGGTTTGTAGATAAGTTCATTACCATAACTGAATACCGGAGCAGTAAATTTTCCGGCAACTAGGCAAAATGGGTTTATACTGTTTTCCTTTTCAGATCAAAAGAAGCCTAGAAATTTATCTGGAAGGGAAAACTGGTTTCCCCAGAATTAAACTCAAGTAGGAATTGCTTTTTTAAAGGTAGAAGAGACAGCAAATGCTTCAAGCCCTACTTGTCAATAACACAGACACGATCTCACATTTCATGAGCTACTTTTACTAAATTTCACCTATTTTAATCAAAATAGTCAGTGACCAGTTCAGATTCCAACACATTTAATATAAGTACAAATTCATTCCCATCGCCAGACACAGAGCCATCTCTGGGAAATTTAAGATTTGAAGTGTGTGCAAGCCCACAATATTTTTTTCCAGGTGGAATGATGTATACTCTACCTAAATCACCCTGAAATGTTTTAGTTAAAAAAAGCTTTTGAAGCACGGCATTTACATAACAAATGCAAAAACATTTTCAGGCACAAGAAAACTTCCTTCAGGACTTATCTAAATGCAAACATTCTAGTCGAAGGTTTGGCTTAAGCTGTCATGTAGGTCTGCTCCACCTGTGGGCACCTCAGCATGCCAAAGGTGTTTCCGCCCTTGATAATCAAGTCTGCTCCCACCAAATCAGCGATGAGAGGGTCTCAGTATAGTTAATTCTGGATCTTCAGTGAACCTTGCTGCACATTAATGGCCAATTTTCTTTGACTCAAATCTTTTCCCCACTTTAAAACTGCTACTGGGCAAGCCTCTACCTCATTCACCCACAGAGAGGACCAGAAAGCCCTTAGAGACATCAAAGGAAGACATCTCTCACTCCAGCCCTTTCACTGGAATGGAGACAGAGAGAGGGGTGGCAAATTCAGCCACACCAGCTGACCTTTGACCTGAAGAACAATGACTCTATTTCCTTCCCGAGTTACTACAATCCCCCACCGTGTTTAATTCTCTGGCTGCCCAGAGTGAATTCACACAACAGAAACACATACTTTCCACTTTCCAGAAAAAGAAAATTAGAGTTTAGAATACTGCACAATTAACAGTTAGCCTTTGTCATAATTTCCCTACTGTGCCCTGTTCTAACGTCACATAAATCTGAGAAAGAGCAAATCTGAGACAGTTTTACAGTTCCGTATAACTCCTACCCAATGTGGCCTTTCCTCTTTCCTTCTCTCTTTCTGCTTTCTTCTTTTTCCTAATTTATTATTTTTTTGTACTTTACCTTCCCAGGAGTTCCACCTTTGTAATCACGAGAGAAAATTCCTCGGGGCCTTCAGGAAGACCATCATCAAGTATTTCAATATGCAGGCTTTTTGCCACCTCCCTTGCTTCAAAGAGGAGCTCCCCTGAGGCAGGGATGAAGTCCAGGCCTGCCTCGGCCGTCCCACTCAGGGTCTCATAGCACAGCCTCACGGGGCCGGAAGACCCACCTGAACGAAGGACCGTGATGTTAACCTACACGAGAAGCAGTGTTTGATTTGATTTGGATGATTAATCTACCAGACAATGCTTAATTTTTATGGTCTCTAATTCTATTTACCAGCATTATGTTGAAATTATATATAAACTTATAAGAGTATGTTAACGTTAAAATGATCTTAGGTGCAAATGAATCACTTTGTGTAAACTTTGGAATATGACCAAGGAAACACATTTCAAAGATCACTCACAATATAAAAAACCAAACTGCTATTTAAGATTTCAAGCACTTCACACTCTACCCTTTGTGCTGCCTCTGCCACTCGAAGTTGCTCGTGTGAGAAGGCGAATTGGCCATAGGGAAAGTCACTGGCAGCCATGGTGATATTGGCAGTGCTGCTGGATTCACTCAGTCTTCCCCCCTCACTGATTCCAGCCAGCTGAAACTCATAGAAATGCTTTTCCTCAGGAATGTCATCATTCAAAGCCTAGAGGAGGATAAAAAGAGCTATTAGCAGCAGAATCTGTAACATTTAAAGAAAAATATCACATAAGCAACAACAACGAACTGTGGGATGATAACTACCTCCCAGCACGCCACCCCCCAACCACATACACACACACAGCAACGTGCATAAGAGAAAGCAGGAACACTGATACCTGTATGACTACAATCGCGGCAGACTGTCCATCTCGCATTGTCAGTTTTCCCGATGTTTCAGCAAATTCCCCCACAGAAGGAGGGAATATCCTCCAGTAAACTGTGACCTCCCCAGAAATCACTGGGCCACGAACAAGGCTACAACAACATACAAAGTATATTCAATACATTTTATTGAAGGAACTTTTCCTAAATATTTGCTTTATCTTTCATCAATAAACAATTTTGACATTTCAAGAACATGCTGCATTTAAATAACCTTTATCTATTTGGGGTTTACCTTATTTACACTGAGCTTGTGTAAATCTGCTTGATAAGAATACTGACAAAAGCTGAAGGCTGATAGTGAAAGGTTTAAAGGAATAAAAAAAGTATTCACAGACTTTTCTCTTAATACACAAAGTCCAAAATATGAATAGCCTAAGAAAGTTCTCCAAACAATAGTAAACACTTCCTACATGCAACGTTAATGGAAAAACTACGAAAAAGATAAAGTTTTAACTCAAATTCAGCTACTTCATTGAGAGTTGCTGTCCCACTCCTCATGAGAAAAAGTGTAACAAAGTTGTCTAAGGTCATACTACCTGAGTTATATAATTAGCTCTGATTTTAGAACACTTCGAATTATCAAAATGTATAATGCAGATGATTTTCTAAGGAATGACTTTGTAGCAGACACACAAGCCAACAGATATGAAGTGAATCTCTTATTTTACATGGCTGGTGACAGAACCACGCCAAAAGCATAGATCTCCTGAGGTCAACTCAACGTGCTTTCCTTGGCACAAGGTGTGCAAATCACCCAAGAAACAGTCAGAAACCTCCTCATGATCTAACTTCCACAAAGCTCAGGACGAGTCTTCAATCTGTACCAAAAGTTTGCTCTACTCTCCACAGGACGTTATCACGATATAAAATGACAATGCTTGAAGAATGTGTATGTATTGAGAACAATGAATTTAAGGCACAAAAGTGCTAACTATTCAAATAAAACTTCAAAACCTCCACCCAGGCAAAGAAAAATCATGAAGCCCTTACCTGATGATAGCAGTACCGTTATATTTTGCTGAGGGTTCCCCAATGAGGACGTGCCTAGATGATGGAGCTATCCCAACTTCTCCTGATGCTCCCTTATCTCCCCGAATGATTATGGATGCGCTACCTACATTGAAGATGATATACATATACCACTTATGTAGCAAACACACGTATGCATCTAGTATATGTCTGGCAATGTTCTAAGTGCTTCACATATACTAATCTTATGAGTTAATCCTCATGACAATCATATTAGTTAGGTACTAACATTATCCTCATTTTTACCGATGAAGAGATCACTTAAGCACACTGAGGCACTGAAGACACTGAGGCAAATACCTTCCCCAAGATTACATTTTAATGGAAGGGGCAGGAGAAAGTGGGCAACAATTCCACTGTCACCCCGTGATAAGCAAGTACTCTTCTACCACTTGTATTAATTCCCTTCTACAGTAAGCACTTCGCAACTCACTGCAATTGGCTATGTGGCTGTGGCTATGTGGCAAAAGCAAAAATTCTTGGGGCACTTTTTTATTTTCAATTTGATGACTCCACTATTTGCCTGTAAACATTTATAAAAGTGTCGAATATTCCTACTAAAATGGAAATAAAAATATCAAGTAATTTGAGTATTCATATCATAATTTAGCAGTAACTTGAAGAAAATTGTTTCCAGAGCACATATTAGGGTTTCATGAAAAAAAAGAACTGGATTACTGTACTTTCACATTCTTTGGCAACAGATTAATGGAACCAAGAGTGGTTAGTCGTGTGCAAGTATTCACAGTTAGAAATATACTATGATTTTTTAATATTGATAAACAACTTACCCTGATTTACTGGTATATTCTTGTTCTTGTGTCTAGCTAGTCTATATAACATAAGCCCTGCCATTTACTTGAACATGATGTAGACAACTGAGCTAACTTAAGCCTTATGGAAGGATATGGTGCAAGGATATGAGTCCCTCACAGGCTTCGTGGAAAGTACTCTAGACAAAAATGCGGAAAGAATATCTACCCAAGGTGCATACAGTGATACTTTCTACAATTTTGAGAATTTCCTTGGCATGGAATTCTGCTTTTTTGGCCACAGATCAATAGGATGAAGTTCTTGATGGCAAAATAGGGCATGTAACAGTATCTAAGCTTTCAGACTAAAATTTATGGGCCATTTTTTATGGTTGTGATCATTTGTACTACAATAAAACTTAATTAGAATCATTAATCCTTTCTCTCCAGATCTAAGAAACAAATTTTCATATGGACCATAGACAAATGAGAATTATGACCCTGCTTTCTGAAACGTCAAAATATCTAAGTATTTCCTTTCAGATGAAAATAGGTCTAGATAGGCTGAAATAGACATAATAATATGCTAAGTTTTAAAATAACATTTTATTTAAAAAGTAATATGTGATCATTGTAAATATGTGTAGAACATATAGGTAATCAAAAATCACTATCAACATTTCAAGTAAATAACTCTAAACATATTTATGACATGCATATGAGAAAAATGGGATTACAATGAATACATTGTTATGAAGCCTGCTGTATTAACATAACAATTATCCATGTAATTAAGTGTACTTAATTTTAATGTAATTAAGGCTTTTTCTGCCACATCCTTTTGAATAGTTGCATAGTATTCTGTTATACTGAACCAGACTCCTACTGTTAGATCATTTAGGAAGCTTCCATATTTTATTTTATAAACATTGCTAAAATAAATACCTTTATTTTTAAAAAAACCACACAGCTAAGTTGTATGAAATTTTTGGCATATGATCTTATCAACTTTGGGTATTATAATTTTACTTTTAAAAATTCTTTAGCTGTAACATCAGTGGGAAATGACATCTTTATGTTTTAGCAAACGTTTTAGAAATTGTAAAACCCAACATTACCTATCTTTGTAACCATTAACTACTTGATTATGTTTTTCTGAGAACCTAGTTTTTAATTTCAAAAAATCTGGATTTCTCTTACCTTTCACTGGAGATATTTCTACCTCGTCAAGTGACATCAGCTGAATGGTGAAACGCCGGTCCTCCTCCAACACGGTGTCTTGAAGTGTGTGCAATACAATGGTCTTCTGGGACTCAGTCTACATCAAATGAGAGGAATAATAAATTTTCCTGATTGACCAACACCAAATTTTGAATATCCTCATTAGCGGGATAATGTTTACATCCATAAGCATTCTTTAAAGTGTGTCTTTTTTGTCCCCTAGAATTAGGGCTGCTTCTAGACAGAATTACTGTATAAAAATTAGCTCTGACTATAAATCCCATTTAGGTTATCAGTAGGAAAAAGGGTGGAAAAATTTAACACAACTTCTAAATTTATTAAAAATTTTCGACCATTGAAAGTTCAATCTCTTAAAGAGAGCTAAATGGTCACAGCCTGCTGTAAACAGACCAAGGACATAGGTCTAATACTTACGGAGGTTACCTTCCTACTGCCGATTTGACTCTTGGCCTCTACTCATTTCTGCTTCCTTCCCCTTTCTTCCACAGCTGCTGAACCCCACAGTGCTGTTACTCCTTCCCCCCCTTGTCTTACACTTAGCTCTGTAATTTCTTGGAGCTTCTGTTAAGTTTCCAGCACAGGCTGGAAGAGAATGAACAGAGGAAAGCAAATATACAGAGGACAACTAGATCAATACTTTGAGACATAACCATGACAGATACCATTTTGATCTTTTTTTTCCTCTGTATGCTGACAAAACAACACCAATTTGTCCTACGCATCACTGATTAACTTCCTGCAGTTTGAATTTTACCCTTTATTGCTTCTCACGTACATCTTAGTCCTGCAATGGTATCTTTGCTTTGATATTTTTAATATTAAAAAGCACTATTTTAATCTCTTCACTCAAGCTGTTCTCTCTTCAGGGTTCCTTATTTCTATTTTACAACATCTGTACTTCTTAAAAATTTTATAAGAGCTTCTAGGAAAATGTATACTTCCTGCCTTAGGCCTTATTAAATGTACTCGTGGAAAATCTGTAATTCCTGGGATGCAATGACTCACCCCTATGCCTTTTATGAATTTTGTGAATTAAATTTTTGTGAATTAGATCTCCGCATTTTGTGAGTTAGAGGCTCTAACTGTGTGTCTTAGCTATAAAACCATTCCTTACACTGGAGATATGTGTATTTCAGAGCTGGGTATACAATATAAAGGAGAATCTTTATAGAAATTTGAAAGTAGTTTCCAAATTCTTCTCACGCCAGATGAGAAGTTTTCAGATCATGGCTAGGGCATGCAATCTAGATGTTTCGTGAGCTGTCACTTAGCAGAATCTGAGAAATGAGTGGATGAAATATCTGCGACATCTGGCTTGAGATCATTAATGCTGTTAGAGTGACCGACATATCAAGAATGGTGGCAGAATGTCTAAGTGGCAAATAAATTGTCAGAGAGCATTGCTGATTAATTTCTTAATCACCTAACAGAAGAGTGAAAGAAAAAAAGTATGTTTTCTGTGTTGTTTGGTGCTGAAAGCTCTGAAGAAAGGTCAACAGACTCCAAAAAAAGAAATAAACATAGACATGGATCACGTGGGATCGGGACTACCTAACCTTTCAACGTCTGGTCAATTAATTTGGAAAACCACCTGAGGGGCTTCTATTCTCTTGTTTAACTTTTTTTTTCTATTTCATTTGTGGAAATTCATCTGCTTAGACCTTCTCTATCTACTACGTATCTAGAGCCAATTTCATAGAGGTGTTTAAATTTATTTGCCTAGATTTGCACAAAGTAGTCTCTTAATTTTTTTCATATTTTCTCTGTTAATGGTTCATTCTTTCTTGTCAATTTTGATTTTGTGAGGTTATTTTTTGTTCATTTTTTTAACTTATTCATCAGTTATGCTGTTTTTCTGGTTTTTAGTTTCCTTCTGCTTTCATCTTTATTAATTTAAGAAAGAATTATGCAAACATGAAAGCAAAAGCCATAAAAAGATTGATAAATATGGACTCTCCATTTTCTTCTCTTTGGTTTATTTGTCTACCCCAGAGCCAAAATCACTGTCATATTTACCTTAGGAACATACTGTCTTAGATTTGGTTAGGGAAGGCCACCCTCCATGTTTTTCATGAGTTTCTGACTATTCTTGGTCTTTAGCATTTCCATACATATTTCAGAATCAGCTTGTCAATTCTCCTCCACCTCCCGACCCTTCCTTCCAGTAAGAGTTGAGAGTTTGATTACTAAACACTACTTGGCTCTGATTAGATTGGATTCACTGTGAAACTGTGCTCAGATTAATCGGGCCATATATGCTGCTTCCTCCAGCTTCTTTGGTTACCAAAGCTGACCAAGAAGGTGGAAGCTCAGTGGACACAGGAAACCAGCGAAGTCACATCCTGGGAAAGGTTGACTGATCCTCCAGCCAAGGTCCTCCTGGCTAGTGTTGATAAGACATAAACAAATACAACATTTACAACTGCTTTACAGGAATTTGGAAAGAGGAGTCATCCTCAGGAGTCACAAACACCAATTGCTTGAGCAAAGAGATCTTGGTCTTCCCTCAGAGTTACCACTGTGGGAGCCCGCGACACATGTAGATGGATAGCAATGTGCTTTCCATTTGTAAATTATTATTTTTGATTCAGATTTTTTTTTTTTGAGGAAGATCAGCCCTGAGCTAACATCCGTGCCCATTTTCCTCTACCTTATCTGTGGGATGCCTGCTACAGCATGGCTTGATGAGCGGTGCCATGTCCTCACCCGGGATCCGAACCAGTGAAGCCCAGGCCGCCAAAGCGGAACCTGCACACTTAACCGCTGCGCCACTGGGCCGGCCCCTCAAATTTTTTTTTTAAAAAAATTGGCACCTGAGCTAACAACTGTTGCCAATCTTCTTCTTTTTTTTTCCTCTTTTTTCTCCCCAAATCCCCCCAGTAGATAGTTGTATATTTTAGTTGTGGGTCCCTCTAGTTGTGGCATGTGGCATGCCACCTCACCGTGGCCTGATGAGTGGTGCCATGTCAGCGCCCAGGATCCAAACCAGAGAAACCCGGGCCAGCAAAGCAGAGCACGTGAACTTAACCACTCGGCCACGGGGCCAGTGCTGATTCAGATTTTTGATTGACTGAACACTACCTCAATCATTTTTCCCAACTGCATATGGATTTTAAAATTTCTTAGTCTTTGTAAGTTGTAGATTGTCTTTCTGTTATTATGGTACACAATCAATATTTTGACTCATTATAGAAGTTCTGAATCATGCTATTTTTTAAAATCATATTTTATTCATTGCAGAGGAGAATTTTGTCATCCATTTTTTCTTCATATTTACATTTTTTCTGCCTCAATAGTTGTAGCTATTTCTCACTATCCTTGAAATTAATGTTTTTGCCAAGATAAAACTAGCTGTGGGTCTTTTAAAAATATTTTTGCCTGGGCCAGCCTTGGTGGCCTAGTGGTTAAGTTCAGCATGCTCTGCTTCAGTGGCCCAGGTCCAGTTCCCAGGTGTGGACCCACATGGTTCTGTTAGCAGCCATGCTGTGCTGGTGGCCCACATACTAAAACATAGAGGAAGACAGCTCAGGGCAAATCTTCCCCAGCAAAATTTTTTTTTTTTTTTTGCTGCCTTGGACTGGCTGAATTCTTCTGACCTAAAAATTAAATTGTTTTTGTCAACTCAGGATAATTTTATCCTAATATAATGGGAATCAGCCTGCTAGAGACAAAACTTCTCTTATCCTCAATGCTCTACGGAGAGATACGCCGTACAATCACCCTAAGTCTCCTTAACTTCACCTATTCCCAGAACACCAAGTTTGAGTCTCATGAAAGGAATTAGAATAACTCATGTTGTACGTAATGCTCAAAAATGAACAGCTCCAAGGTGGGTATGGAGATTCAAACATAAGTAATTTGTGGGGCCAGCCCGGTGATGCAGCAATTACGTTTGCACACTTCAGTGGTCTGGGGTTCCCCGGTCGGGATCCTGGGTGCAGTCATGGCACTGCTCAGCAAGCCATGCTGTGGCAGGGATGCCACATATAAAGTAGAGGAAGATGGGCATGGATCTTAGCTCAGGGCCAGTCTTCCTCAGCAAAAAGAGGAGGATTGGGAGCAGATGTTAGCCCAGGGTTAATCTTTCTCAAAAAAAATTAAAAAATTTAAAAATATATACATATATAAGTAATTTTTAAATCTGAGCTAAAGGATATCTCATTCCTGTAGGTTGAGAGAGGCACAGTTACTGTTAGGTTTAATAATATGAAATTGCCATTTTGTAGAGCAAAATGGTCAAACAGCTGCAATTCCACATGGTTTGATCTAATAAACCCTGTGATAAGGACACTTCTCAACATGTGAATAGGTACAGCGATAACACACAAGAGTGTGTTTAATTCTACTTAATATCAGAAGAGAAGGCTTCAGAGAGGAGGTGACATAAGATCAACAGGATGAAGAAACAGCAACTGGACAGCAGAGAGCTAAAAAACTACCTGGAATATTCTGGGGATTATAAGTAGATTGTTATTACTGAAGCACAAAGGACAAAAATTAAGCAATATGGAAAGACAACGTGGAAGGTACAGCCAGGATTCCCTCCTAAGAGGCTTTGTGTATCACATTATGAAGCTTTGACTTCTCCTGTGGGTAAGAGGAAGCCACTGGCTCGTTTTAAGCAAGGGGTGGCATAATGTGATATTCCTCATAGAAAGATAACCCTGTCAGTGCATGGATAATGGACAGAAAAGATAAAAGACCTGGAATGGGGATATCAGTTAAAAGACTCTACCCAAGGAGAGATGATGGAGGCATGGCCATGGATCGTCACAGCCATGATAGAGAAGGAGGAACAGCGAGAAAGAGTATTTAAAAGGAAAAACTGACCAGGCTCAGTGATCAAATATATGTAAGAGTTAAAAAATGGGTGGAGATGAGGATGACACCCAGGTGTCTAGCTTGGTTGACTGGTTTTGCCGTCAATCAGGAGAGGCAATGTTAAGGCAAGAGTAGTTTTGACTGTGGGATGGAAGCAGTGTCTGAACTAAAGAATCTGATTTCAGACATCCAGGGTTTTCTGTGTGTCTGTGTGTCTGTGATTTTTATTCACAATGTTTATGATTTCAAAAAAATTCAAGACATAGTGAATACTATCACATAAATTTATATAAGTAATACTATGCAAAAGAAAATTAGAGAAAAACTACAGGAGTCCTGATGCTGACTATACCTCATCAAAATGAAGCGTCCCATTCAAAGGGCTGAGCTCATCTTTAGCCATCTCGTCTACAGTCCACTGAAGTCGGACAGCACCTTTTCCCCCTGGGGACCGGACAACCGTCAATGTCACATATGAATCAGGGTCATCAGACAAAAAGGATTCATCAACCATTACCTGAAAGAAAGAAAATCCCCTAAGGTGAAAAAAAGGAGCAGGAAAAACAAACTGAATCTGATTTCTATTGACAGTGACACAATTTTTGAATTGAGAACTCTATTCACGGCATGTTACAATCATGTGACAGAAAAAAAATGTTTCACCAAACCCCATCTCCTTTTTGTGCTAGACACTGAGTTACTTGGCATTTTCTAGGCACTCTGGCAACTAGGTGGAGGATGTGAGTGAATTTGACCAATAGAATGCAGACAAAAGTGATGTAGGCTACTAACAGTCTCGCCATCAAGTTCCCACACAGCCCTCCATATTCCCTCTTTTCCCATTTGCTAGGCGACTAGAGGGGACTCCCAGGACCTAGAGGAGAACAGAGCCACAAGATGGAAAGAATCTGGTGCCTGAGATGCCAGTCAGAGAGAAGTGTCCCTAAGACCCCAAGTAGGAACACTGATGCAGGACTCTTGCAGAAGAAGAAATAAACTCCTATTATATCAAGGAATCAAGATTTTGGGGTCCTTTGTACAGGCAGTCAGGCTCCCTACATAATACAGACCTAAACTGTCCTCTGAATTATTTGCAGTTTGCCAACTTTAGTAAGTCCAAATTTAGAAGAGCCTTTATAAACCTGACATAAAGAGAGAAGGAAATTCAGTATGTTATTTTACCTGTACTATTTACGCAAGATCCTTATTAAAAGACTTGGTGCAACTGAATTACACATATCAACTCTGTGAAACAAAGCTCAAATTGAGTCTATAATATCCACCTGTTAGGTAAATACAAAAATATAACACCATATTTTCCATTTTCAAGACAGATAGATACTTAACAAACGTATAATTCAACCTTGTTTTGTTTTTCTCATGAGATGTTGCATTGGTGCCAAGAGTAGGGATTTGGAGCCAACTAATATTTATTGAGCGTCTATTACGTATCAGTTCTGCACATACTTAATCTTATTTAAGCCTCCCAGAAACTCTAAGAAATCTGAGAGCCAGATATAGACATATATTTGAAGAAGAGGAGGCTGGAATCTAGGTGAGATGTTTTGACTCCACACTCAGTGCTGTTCATACACTCCTCAGAGACTAGAAATATTAAAGAAAGAAACAAAGAGAAAAACAAAAACTCCATTATAAACAGACTGCATATAAGTCTTTTTTGTTTCCACGTCTTTGTAGATTCCAAGTCTTTGTAGATTTCCATGAGCCTCTGCTATTCCTAGTGCTTTGGGATACTGAGCACATTGCCCTTGTGAGCAGCTAATTAATTCTGACAGACTTATACTAACCAATCTTCTCAATATTCTTCAGCTTTGAATCTAATCTGTATCCTCAAATAATGCTAACAGAATGTTCACTGTCTAAGATATTGTGCATCTTAGACACACATTAAAAGAGTTTTCAAGAGCTTTTCACAGTAAGGTAGGATATAAGGAAAGTAGCCACAAAGGGCTGAGCAACAAGCTACTACTAACACCAGCAACAGTAAACATCGCCCTTGACACCTATTGAGTGTAAAGGCCAGTGATGAGTGCTCACACGGGTCAACGCATGGACTCCTCACAGCAAGGGTTATGAGGGATACACAGTAAGGTCTGGGAGACCTAACTCTCCCTTTTAGGTGGTAAAAGAAATTAGAAATTTGAGACTATTACATTAGTTCCCAGACCAAGGGTGCACTAAAGTTTATGACAGCACTTAAGATAAAATGAATAAAAGGAAGTTATTTATGAATAGTAACATAACTCTTCATTTTCCCTAACAGTGAGAGAAGTTTGTGAACACACACTCCTATGCCTAATCCAAAAGTGTGACAAAGTTAAAAGCAAAAACATTATTATAAGGATTGTCCAAAAGTGTAACAAAGTTAAAAGCAAAAACATTATTACAAGGTTTGTCCAACTGGAGGTTTGACTACTAAACCCCGAACATTTTATCTAACCTCGGAAGCTAATAGAGATAATGTATAAAAATTAAATTACATATTCACATGTATTAAAATATGGTTTGCATACATGCAAAGAAAGACTGGAAGGAAATACAACAAAATGTTAATGTTGTCTATCTTGGGCTAGTCCCATTATGGTTACTTTTACTCTCTTCTTCATACATTTTTCTATCTCCCAGACTTTTTATGTGGCCTGGGAAACATTCACAGCTTCTCTTCTGTGAATCTACCACTCCTTAAGAACGCTTACTTCTGCTTATTCCTTTCCCAAGAAAGCAAAAGAGTCTCATTAGGCTACAGCAGAAGTATGTTCTGTCCCTCTCATGGTTTCCATTTTCTCATGAAGTTGAAATTTCAATGATCAAATCATCAGTCATTTATTAGGGTATGTTTAAATTTTGGAGCATCTGGGAAGCCTAGCCCTGATAGGCAAGTTGTAGGTCTAGCTTTGCAGAGACAGAACAGTAAAGGCAATGGGCATGAAAGCAGCTCTTTACTATTTAAAGTGACCTGTGGTGAATTACTGACTACCTATAAGTGATCAAATAAAGGGAACTGTGACATAGGGAGCCAGTAAAGTTGTTGTGTATGTTAGAATTATCTAAATATTTTTGATTATTTCATCTTGGAATTTTCTTTGAAAGGTAAAGTCATAATAATTATGAGATAATCATTATGTAATAATACTTATGATATAGTTTAGAGCACTTTATTTTATATTTAAGATGTAGAGATAATTTAGTAGCAGTCAGCAAACAATTGGTTAAGCTTTTTTCCTCCCCCAGTGGTTGAATCAATAATAATTGGGCTCCCTCTGGCAGGTCTTGGAAGTAGACAGCCAATGAGAAGTAAGAGGGAAGACAGGCCTGCCCCGGGACAAGTGATTAAGTTCCCAGGCTCCACTTCGGCGGCCCAGGGTTTCACCGGTTCAGATCCTGGGCACAGACATGGCACCGCTCATCAGGCCATGCTGGTGAGGCGTCCCACATAGCACAACCAGAGGCACTCACAACTAGAATATACAACTACGTACCGGGGGGCTTTGGGGAGAAGAATTAAAAAAAAACAAGATTGGCAACAGATGTTAGCTCAAGTGCCAATCTTTAAAAAATATAAGTAGTAAGAGGGAAGAAAGAGAAGAAATATAGAGAAACACATGAGAAGGAGTGACTGTGGTGTTTTGTTCAGTATAAGTCAAGAGAGTACCAAGAAGGGTGGGTAATATTAATCCCTCCCCAGCCAAACTCATCCTGACTGTAACACCAGATCCATGACAGAATCCTGCCTTGTGACCAGGATGGTGGCCTGGGAGCAGGGCAGGCAGAGAACAGCAAAAAGTACCTCTGGTCTATGACACCCAACAAATAGGAATTTGTTCTCCTTTCTAACTGCCTGATGTAAGAGTTCTTATTACCACCAAACTGTGTGCACAGATTGAAGGATTGGCCTCGAATTCAACAGCCACCTCAAAAGATTCTTGAGAAGAGAATCATAAGTAAAGGGTAATAAAGAGTTTTTAAAAAAATTAAAGACATCTTTCTGCTAAAAATTAAATGAAAACTTAGCCCAGGAGAAGGCCCCCCGCCCGATATTGAACTTACAGTCTTTTCTTCAAATCCAAATACTCCAAATGGAGAATCATTTTGCGGAATAACAACAGTTACCACAACATCATCACCAAGTCGGCCACCTCCGGTCACCTTGATTAAGGAAATATTGAACACTTCCACGAGTTCAAATTCAGCATCATCAATTATGGTGATTTCTATCATTGCAGTAACCTATGAAAGAAGAAGGAAAGAGGAAAGAGGGGGAGAGATGGAAGAAGAAAGGGAGGGGAGAGGGGAGAGAGGGAGGGACAACATAATATAATAGCAATTTTTGATCATATACATTTAAATTTTTAAGTTGAAACTTAGAAACACAGTACAAAAAAAGGCAGGATTTTCTGCCTGTTGTGTTCATAAAACTATTTTAAAGCCATACATATTCACAGTATTTCAAAGTCAGAAATTTACAGTCTATTATTTTCAAGCTAAAGGAAATTATATATGTAATAAAATAACGTTATTTATAGATACAAAAAACAACGAAGCTTTATTCTTGAACAAAAATATTCAAAATGCCATGCAGGTTCTAATAACCATCGCACAAACATAAATCTTAGTGTACTTAGTGCTAATATTACATGATATAAAATGGTCCCATAGAAATTATCATTGTCTTCTGCAATTAGAATAAACCTCTTTGGTTTCAAATATTCTTCTTTTAAGGTAGGCAAAAAGAAAGGCAGGAAGAAAACCCAAATTTGCTGCTCTTAGATGTTTATGATAAGGATTTCACTCATTTGTCTGGGTCTGTGTTAAAAGTGCTTATGATTTATAAATAAGTAAGACTAGGTCCAGCTTGTGATTTCACTATTGGTCATAAAAAATATTCCAACTGTATCGCCATATTTCACATCTTTTTCTGTATCCCAGAGAGAAATTTCAGTACTTTGACAGAGACATTTACCAGAAAATGAAGTTTTTCTACCTAAATCCACCTAAAGCCTTTAATTTAACAACAGAGAAAAGTGAGAAATCTGAACATCACACTCAGAAAGGCATAAAACTGAACAAAATCAAATGTAAAATGGAAGCTCATTAAAATGTCTGCACCTCAAATCTATACTGCAGAATACAGGATGCCTTCCCCACGGGATGCTAACTTCGAGGATAATGATGATCCTAAGGATGCTGCTAAGTGACGGGACTCCAACCTCAGGGACAGAATAAACTGCTGATAATATAACCAAGCTGGAAGGCTACTTCGATGAAAAAATAGATGTATTTGTTTCTACTTTCATGTAAAAATTTGCAGTCCTCCCCCCTCCTTTTAGTAAGAAATGTTTTAGAGCTCTAAATTTGTTAAAAACTCAGGATTTAAAACATTAACAATAGGCCTTTATGTGTAGGAAAATCTGGATCTGTTTGCTTATTTTTTAGCAGCATTTACTACCCCACTATGGGCAACTAGTAAGTGGATGCGCACTATACAGATCTGTCTGGGCAAAATCAGGCTATGCGTAGATAGATACTGATTTTTAAGTTACTAACATTTTCATAGTTGTTCACATGCCTTTTCCACTTATTGATTTAAAAATTTATGAAAACATTTTATTCTTACATATTGCAAAATAGCCAGTTTGCCAAACTTAAAATTCTTATGGAATATTTTCTAATTTAAAAATTGGTTGGATCAAATCTAGAATATTGCTTTCAGTTTTTTCCAGTTTTAACTATTGTGCTCCTTTTCTACCATTTTAGTCTTTTTATTAATTATAAAGTAAGTTTTGGATTTCAGTAATAAACGTGCACACTTTTAGTGCAAATTCTAAATAAACAAATATCTGTATTTACAAGTAGTAAGAAATTAAGAATCTAAAATTCCTAGGAATCACGTACTTCATCAGGCAATTTTTTAAACATTTTCAGGCATCCCTAAGCCAATTATTATCCTACTTTATAACTTCTATTTAAAACAGAATCAGGTAGGGAAGTTCAGAAAAGGGTGAGACTCTTGCCTCTTTATGTTCTCTTCCTCTGTCCATTAATGGATTATAACATGTTAACTAACAATATTTCTGTTTGGCTTGACATAGAAACATTTAGAGTATAATACATTTAGCAATCACTAATGCACATTTATTTGGTGGATGCCTATAAAATGTTTGAAGTACAACCAAAAGTTGCTAATTTTTTCATGACTAGCATACTTGTTTATCTGCAAATTCAAGAATCCCATGAGACGGCTCAAAGTCTTCCAGGGCAGCGCTCTCCAATGTTGCTTTCCAGTAAACATTCACAGCCCCGAAGCTTCCCGCCAGCCGGACTACAGGAACTTGAAGAACGTTCAGGGGCGGAGGCACCTCATAGGCAGTAATAACTCCACCAACATCCTTTAAATAAAGAATGTAAGTTGAAATGCAAGACAAAAGTAACATCGTATACGGCAATACTTTCTAAATCTATTATTACGTCTTCTTACATTTCACCTTTCAAAGTGGAAATCGATAGATATAATATGCATAATAACGTCTTCAGAATTCTTACATTTAGGTTCAATGAAAATAAACTTGCTTAATCCTTTGGTCTAGCTCAAAGAAAACTAATAATTAGTCTATAAGACAAACTTTAAGAAACATATTTATAAATATCTGCAAGCAAAGCCAATTATTTTGCAGAAAAGATACAATATGGCCAAATCAGCACAGATGAGCTTCTGTATTACTATAAAAATATGAAGGTTCATCTCACTCTGGCAACATGAAACTTAAAAATTCCTCTGGGATCATCATTTTCTTCAATCATTATCTCAACTGTCTCCATTCCAGGCCTCCGCACACTTGGCTGTCCCGCAGAGAAGTCAGAGTTCACCAGGTACACCTCGGTGATGTTGACAAGAAATCCTTCCTCCAACTCAGGAGCATCATCCTGGGGGTGAAGGGAGAGGGGAGAGAGACGGTGTTTTATTTTTTTAAATATATTGAATTTGCACTGGAAACCTGATATTTTTCAGTAAGGAACAAGTGACTATCCACAGGAATTGGCAGCTCCGTCACAGGAAAGGAAAAAGGAAAAAAGATTCCTTTTCACATTTAAATACGTTCCCACTGACAACTTCAGGATCTTAGGGGATATTCAAGCTTATCAGTGATGTTTCAATGGAAACCTCATATTCATGAGCAAGTAAAATAATTTTTAAAAATCTATCCAACAATTTTGACCATATCCTATTGAATATGTTTTACATATATATCTCCCTCAAGATTTAGGATAAACTGGTAAATGCTACAGACATCTTAAAAGTGAAAGCCCTAGACTTGCAAATCTAGACATAATCCTGTACGTTAATTAACTTTTTAAAAATTGTTACTTTGTCTTTGAATAGGTAATAAAAAATTTCAAAAGATAAAAAAATACATAGTGAAAAGGAAAGGAAACCTCTGTTATGCCCCATCCCTCATGACTTTCTCAGAACATCCTCTCCAGAAGCCACTGTTATCTAATAATACCATTATTAGTATCACTAATATTATTGTATAATATTATATTTAATAATATGTGATATATATTATTATTAGATATAGTGTTACAATTTATAAATATAATATTTAATTATTATATATTACTAATAACACTATTACCGCTTTCAGTTTCTTGTGCATCATTACAGAGAAATATACTTCTCTTTATACACACATAGAGAGCACTAAAACCAGATCTAAACCACAGGAAGACTAATCTTGAGTCAAGTAATCATATTATGAAATGAAAATATTGCCCTATCAAACCAAGAATAAAAATAACCAGATTTTATTTGGGCATTTTATTCAGTGTCATTAGTTTAAAATAACTAACCAACCAACAAAATAGTGGATCCAATCAGACATAAAACCAATCCAAATTCAAAGTTCATTTAAAACAATATTCCAGTTAAAAAATAAATATAAAAAATTAATATACTTGCTATTTTTACCAGTAAGTTATAAAATACTCATTCATTATTAAATATTAGGGTGGGTAGGAAAATTAGAGTACTCGGATTTTTACATATAGAAACATCCTTTTTAAAGATTTTTCCCTTTAAGAGCATCACATTTTTATCTTTAAGACCATTTTCTTTTATTTTACATCCCATTCACTGCAGCCTAGACTCACCGGCAAAATAGCAACTTTGGCATGAGCTTCTTTTACGTTTTCCTTCATTATTATTATAGTTTCTTGTAACACATAATCTTCATTCTCAGTAGCTCGATTATGGATGTGCAGTGAGAAATTGGGTTTAGCTATCAAGTGAATGGCAATGTCCCCAAGTAGTCCTTTATCTCGAACAATGTGTAACTGAAGAATGCTGACGTTCTCTGTGAGATAGACACACCTCAAGTAAATAAGCTTTCCATCTGCCATGGTGCTATTCCAGGATTTAGGGTGGAAGGTTCTGCACTAGCCCTCTTAGATGGTTAATGAAAAAGGTAAAACAAAGAAAGTATATACTCCAAAGGAGCATTTTACGCTTTGTCCTCCTTGTTCTCAAAATTATGCAGAACATCACCATGCACTCCCGGTGTTACATATATCTCAGGTCTAAACTCTCACTTCTGGGTCTCTAATGTGCTCTCCTCATGCGCTTTAACAGAAACTGCTGAAAATCTTCAGAAAGTGCCTATGTGGAGGTTGAGCAGAGGTGCTAAATTACAAATGCTAAGATGAGTCTTCAAAAATGAAAAATTAAACAAAGTCATCACTTAATAACCAATCATTAGAAGAAGAGTAATTTTATGCTTATAGTGAGGTGCCTATTACAAGGCTCAAAGTACTTCACAGCACCTATTTTTTTTCATTTCTTACATTTTTTAAAATTCAATTTGCTATATAAATGAAAAAAATATGCTTTTCAATCTCATCTACTGGTCTGTGAGTTTCTAATGACTAAATACAGTGTCTTTGTTTCCAGAACACACAGCAGAATTTCTGGCACTTACTAGGTGCTTCAAAAAATGTTTCTTGAATGCATAAATGAACAGATCATTTTATTTTAAGTCTACTGCTTCTGTTCCCACATACATACACATATAAAGGCCCTTGTGCATAATTATATGTCATTTGTTCCCATCAACTATTTGAATGAAAGGTCCTTGAAAGATGTCCATTGTTCCTATATGAAATTTTAGAGCATTCACATAGTATATTCTAAACACATACATATTATATATAAACATTTATTTGAATAAGTCAAATAACCTTTATCTACAAAAATCTATTTATCCCAGAGCTGATATGAATAGTTATTTAGGCAAAGATCAGCACTACGCTCGAAGGAAACAGGGAGTGATGACTTACACTTTACAGAAAAAACTATTATTCTAATTACTGCTCTAGGTTTCAAAAATAACAGCTTGAGCACCATATGCATTTCATTGTGTTGCTCATTCTTCCCTGTAACTATTGAATATCTACAGGGAGGAAATTGGAGGAAAGAGAACAGATAAAAAAAAGGATGAAAAAGAGAAAGTAAAATAAAATCCAGTCACCTCAACTGCAATGATTTACTAAAATATCAATGTTTCTATTATGATAGTAATACCTCAAAAAAGTAAAAGTTTTCCCTATAGCACTGTTGCTAAGTGATTATAAGATCATTAAATTTAATAAAGACAAAAAGTAAAGAGAATTGAGTATGACCTGTTAAACCAAAAAATATCATATAAAAAGAGAAATCTACATTCTTAGTAATTAGAATTCAATTATCCTGTAAAACTTACTAGTCAGCCCTGGTGGTCTAGTAGTCAAGAAGTGAGAACCACTGAGACGCACGTTAGTTTCCCAGCCAGGGGACCACACCACCCATCTGTCAGTTGTCAAACTGTGGTGGCTGAGTGTTGCTGCGATGCTGAAAGCTATGCCACCAGTATTTCAAATACCAGCAGGGTCACCCACAGTAAGCAGGTTTCAGCAGAGCTTCCAGACTAAGGCAGACTAGGAAGAAGGACCTGACCATCCGCTTCTGAAAATATTGGCCTTGAAAACCCTATGAAGAGCAGCAAAGCACTGACAGATTTAGGTGAGAGAATGGCACAGAAAAACTGGGCAGGGTTCCGCTGTGCTGGACACAGGGGCGCTGGGAGTTGGAATCGACTCCATGGCACTAACAATAAAATAAAACCTACTAGAACCTGAAAAACAATGTAACAAATTACCTTTAGGCTCTGCTACTCTAATGAAGAGAGACTCAGCACGCCAGCCCACCAAGCCATAGGGTGAGTCATTGGGCAGAGCGGTTATCACAGACTTGTTTCTTTGCTGATCAATAGTAGCACCTTTTGATGGGTCCTCAACCCCTTCAGTGGTAATACTGGTGAGAGTTATGATCACAGTCTCTGATACCTCTGGGACATCATCAGCAAGCACAGTCAGAGTGATTGTACACAGAGCTTGGCCTTCAGAAAATGAAATCTAAAATTTTAAAGAAAGAAGATTTCATTTATTTTGTAATTATTACTGTCAGTAAAAATAGGAAAAGGTTAGATTTTTTTTAATACTGGTCACAACTTAAATAACAAGAGATATTCAAGCAACACAATTATGATTCTACAAATCAATCAAATGCCTTTCCTATTAAAAGTGGAAGACTGTTAGGAAAAAAGAAAGTAAACCATTACTAAAACTTAAGCTAATAAAACATGTAATTACACTGTCATATCCTAAAGCCTATATTCTATTAAAATATAGAGCACAGAGTCTCTCTCTGGGAAGCTAAGCCCTAGATAACCATATATAAAAATCTATAAAGATAAAAGAAGGTGGAATACTAGTTTAAACATTTTTTTCTATGAAATGCTTGCCAGGATTGCTACTTCCTTTGGCTAAGTCAGAATAGACATTGATTTAACAATGAATCAACCAAAATAGAGCTAGAGAGAGAAACACAGACAGAGATACAAATCAAAGCATCTTTCTCCTCCTTTTGTGTATCCATTGCCTAAAGAGGTAAGTCCAAATTTGCTAAAAGGCATCTGAAATCCTTTCTGACAGGACTTCTATCTGCTTCTTGAATGTCATTTGCCATTGTTCCCCACTTCATACCCTATCCTCCCACAATATGGCTACAAACCACAATTATTCAAACTAGCATCGCAGGCCTATTTTGCCAACACTCATCTCTCCACCTAGGGAAGGCACTTGAGGATATAAACACAAGAGTTTTATTCATAAAATCAAGGGCCAGAAAACTATGGTCCAATTTTACACTATCCTCGAATACTAGATAATGTGATCCTCTGCCCAGATCCCTTACTGGGGCCGATGCACCCATGCCCAGCTGCTGGGGATAACAACTTCCGTATTTCTCATTAGGAACTGCCCTCAGCTGCAGCAAACTGTTTCACACAAGGTTATGCCCCACCCAGAGAGTAACCAGAGGCCAAGGACAGCTAAAACGGGGATGCAACATCTTAACCCCCTTGTCCTAACAGCAGACAACTCCAAGGACCAGAGCTCCCTCATAGGCTCGACCTCAGATGCA
Organism: Equus asinus; assembly: GCF_041296235.1. NCBI lineage: Eukaryota > Metazoa > Chordata > Mammalia > Perissodactyla > Equidae > Equus > Equus asinus. The sequence goes on from NC_091798.1 coordinate 80,162,490, forward strand.
AATGCCTGTGGATCAACTTGTCCCTCTGCACATTCTTGCCTTCCTCATCCTCCTATAGATGTATCTCCCCAATAAACTTTCTGTCCACAACTCTCAATCTCAGAGTCTACTTCCAGGAAACTCAACCTACATCACCCAACAACTCTGCTCTACTTTTTCATACGTATGGCTATTTTTCACGGAATTGTTCTCCATTTACTGCTTCCATTTTACTCAAATCTTGAAACCATGTTTCCATCCCATTTGATTGGTTTTATCTTAATACGGCCACAATTTGGCCAGTCAATGTAGTGAACCTCAAAAGGGATGACATTTTTACAGACAGCTTTGGTATTACAGAAAAAAATAAAGAAGAATCACAACAAAAAAACTAACCTTAAATTGTATCCCTCTCTACGGTGATTAGTAGGAATCCAGTGTTGACATGGTCAAACTCAAACACTTCATCCATAAGGCAGGGTTTGGTCCCATGCATCAATAGTAACCATAATTTAAAAGTGACTCTCCTATAATTTTGTAAATTACATACCACTCCTGAGGTAGGAAATATATCACTAACACTTCCGCCAGCTTCCCACGCTACAGTTATATGACCATATGTTCCTTTTATGCGTTCAACATTCAAGGTTACTAGGTTATCTTGTTCCATTTCTTCTACTTGCTTATATAATGAATTCTGAAAAATACACAGGAATTCACAAGGGGTTATTTGAAATTACCTAAGCAGACTTATTTCATGCTGCTATGCATTTGCAAACTTCCCAGTACTAAGCAACATGATATAGTAAGCAAAAAACAAGAGTTAAAAGACAATAATAAAGGATGGCCACAATTTTATTTTAAAACATGCATGTTTGAATAAGTAAAAGACTAAGTCAAAGTAATGAAAATGTTAATTTTTATAGGATTATTTTTATTTTTGTCCTCCTGGTTCTACATTTTTCAAATTTTCTTCAATGAACATATATTATTTTTATACTCAAAAAGCATATATATTTTTAAAGCATGTACATACATAGCATGAAAAGCGCTTGTAGAAAGGAAAAGAAATGGAGTCAGGAGAACAGGCATCTTCTCCCCCTGTGTAAGCTCTGGCAATTCCTTTAGGTCTCTGGTCTTATTTGAGGCATAAGTGTTTGGCCCACATGGTCTCCAAGGTCCCATCCAAATGCAATGATGTCATGAGAATCAGGGCGCTCTTTCTGCTCATTTACAAATGTCTCTAATCCTTAAGTTCACATCCTCTGAAATGTTTCTACAGGCTGTGCTGTTTCCATTGATGGTGTTTCATCCTTAGCTCATGGTCTTTACAACTATTTTTCCTGCCAGGAATATCCCTTATGTTAAAATTCCTTACTCTCTTCTTCTCACCTGCACTTCCCAGCTTCTTTCCTTTGTTCTAAACAGATTTCTGCCTCCGTGTGACTATAACACTCCTTGCCTAACATTTGCAACCTCTCTTGCCAGCCATTTAATGAACTTTTCCCCAAAATTAATACTCTAAAGAATCCCTTCTTACAATACTCCCAGTTTGTCCATCGGCAATAAAGCAAGATCACGGAATATAAAGTTTTAAAGAATCTTTCCAGTAAGGTTTTTCTTGACTTTTTACTATGGTAATCTGAAAAGAGACTCCCTCATTATTTTCTTAAAGCTTATGAAAGCTTCTATTTAGAATGCTAATTTGAGTAGATATCCAATCCTATAGCAATATTTCACACAGCATTTTAACACATTGTTACAGATGTTACATAGTAATAAAATCTTGCTCAAGGCAATCAAAGACTGCTACAGAAAATGCCTTGATTTTAAAATACACATATAATTTGGTCACAAAAGACAATGCCTTCTGAAAGAGAAGCTTTCTCTGGCTCCATGCCCTTTAACGAGGGTTAGTAAAATGAGGGTTCCATACAGCCAGAAAATATTCAAGAAAGTCTCATTATCTACTAAATCTCATCTTGGAACAAGATTATACAGACACAAAAGGCCTGTGCTGAGGAATTCCACTGATGGATTGAAGGAATCCAGGATATCGTCTATTGGCAAAGATTAAACTATGATGATTTCATGTCTCTAGAACAATTCTGGAGCAAGCTTCACAAAGAGAAATCTGTCATGCTTAAACAGTCGAGGAATAGAATGTGCTCTCCACCTGCAGCAAGATCAAGGTGAGAAGATGAAACCAAGCAGCAGAGCATTGTCGTTCTCGCCCCCCGAATCCCAGCTCCGCCCTGTCTATTTGTATGAGATCCTGCGAAGGCCATGGGAGCGGCCTATGGCTTCGTCCCCTGCATAATGACAGGCTCACACTAAGCACCTTCTGTGTGCCAGGTACTTTTCTGGGTGCAGGGATAAAGCTGTGAACAAAGCAGTATCCCAGCTCTCATCCTCTTGAATTTTAGTAAAAAAGAAACCAACAACAGACAAATTAGGTCATTATAAGTGGATAAAGAGTGGATGAAGAGTCTCCGCTCTTTCTTCAGCAGAGACCTGAAGAAAGCGAGGAGGCAGTCACGTGAAGACCTGGTGGGACAGAGGTCGTCTTCTTTCTTTCTAACCCTTCCTTCCCACCCCCGCCCCATCCCCGCCAGCTCATGTCTTAGAGCTGCCCTGTCCTACACAGCAGCCGCTGGCTACATGTGGCTATCGAGCCCTTGAAATGTGACTAGTCTGTGAGGGTAAAATGTGCACTGGATTTGAAGACAAAGTATGAAAAAAAAGGACGTAAAATATTTCATCAATAATTTTATGTTGATTATATGTTGAAATGATATTTCAAATATATTGGGTTAAACAAAAGAAAATATCTTATGTAGCTGTTTCAGAGGGAGGTAATTTGCCTTTTAACTCCACAAATGGCCAGACTGGGTAACAGAATGATCCTACAACCCTTGCAAGCAATTGACACAGGACATTAGCATGTCCAAAACTCCTCATATCTTATCCCTCAAACCTGTTCCTCCCACAGTCACCTATTTCTCAGTGAAAGGTAAATTCCTGCTTCCTGTAGCTGTCATTTATTGCTGGATTCCGCAATAGTCTCCTAACTGGTCTATTTCTGTCCTTGCCCACTTACAGTCTGGTCTCAATCCTATGGCCAGAGTGGTCCTTTTAAAATGTGAGTGAGATCATGTTGCTCTTCCACCCCAACCCTCCAAAAGTTTCCCATTTCCCTCAGAGACCAAATTCATTATGAGTTAAGGAGTTTGTGCAGGAAGGAGTGGACGTGGCAGGCCTGACAGCTATCCTTCAAAAGGCCTGCTCACAAGGTTGGCCCTTGGTAGGTGTCTGGGAACTTGGATTTCGGGAAGGTTCCCACCGTGACTAGAACCGATAAGTGCTCTGTGAGCCTGAACTGTTTGTACACACACTGCAGTTTACACCGAGCACCTGTTTTCCTTCTGGGCGTCTGGAATGTTGGTATGTGCCCAGCTGAGAGCACCTACATGATTGGTCTCCAATTAAGAGCCCGGGCACTGAGTCTGTAATGAGCTTCTCTGGTTGGCAACACTTCACACACGCTGTCACAACTCAGCTCGACGCTGGGGGAATTGTGTGCCCGTGTGACTCCACACGTGGAGAACTCTTGGAAACTGGCACGTTGTTCCCTCTGGACTTCTCCCCGTGAGCCTTTTCCTTAGCTGATTTTCCCTTGTACCCTTTCACTATAATAAATCACTGCCACGAGTATGGCTAAACACTGAGTCCTTCGAGTCTCCCAGAAAGTCATCAGACTTGTGGGTGCTGCTGGGGATCCCCAACACAGGGCCCTGGCCCTTCAACTCCTGGGCCTTATCCCTCTCTAGTGTGCTGACCTCAGCCACCGTGGCCTCCTTGCTGCTCCAGATGAGCAAGGCCTCTCACTTCAGGGCCTCTGCCCTTACTGAGGGTTCCCCCTGTCTTACATGTTCTTCCCCCAGATATGCATACACCTCACTCCTTCATCTCCTCTGGCATTTGTCCTCATGTCATTTCCTCAGTGCAGCCCCCCTGATATCCTATTTTCAATTTCCTCGCACACAACCTCCACCCCCTCCCTCACACTCTCCACTGCCTTCCCTGCCTAATGTTTCTCCATGGCACTTATTACCATCAGGTACAGTACAGATGTCTCTTATGTCTTTGTTTATTGCCTATCTCTCTTTGCCCTCTCTACAATTTAAGGACCACGAGCTTGGAGATTTTTACTGTTTTATTTTCTGACATATCTCTAGCATCTGAAACAGTATCTGGTACATATCAGGTGTTCGTTAAACGTCTGCTACATGAATAAATGAATGAAGGAACAAGTGGGTCTGTTAGCCACTTCAGGCCAATGAGACTTAAGAAGAGTTTCCTAGATGCTTTTGGGAAATTTCTTTCTTACTCCAAGAGACACATAAAGCATCTATCTCTCCCCACCTGGATATCAACAAGGAAGCAGTAGTCCTAACAACAACATTAGCTTTCAAACTACCAAATGAAGAATCAGCTTTGTGTTGGTAAAGTGGAGAGATGGAAAGAATGTGACCATGGTGACATGAAAGAGATTCAACCAACCCCCAAAGCCCACCTTCTCTGTGGACATGCTCTTGGTGTTTAAGCCAGTTTGAGTTGAGTTTTCTTTACTTGCAAAATATTTCAGAAAAAGTTACATGATAGCTGCAACTACGAACTCTAGCTAAGAAATCAAGATATACTTTTCAAACAGTACTAAATGATGCAATATAAATGGGTGTCCTTTTGCTCACTGGTAAAGGAATACAAAGTCTGGGCATGAAAATCAACCTGGGAAGGTTTGCATAGTCTCTTTCCTCAGGAGAAAGCATCTCCGTGTATACAACGCATGTACAGTTATAAACATCTCTCTGTCGCTCAATACACAGAAATAACAAAGGCTAAATAGGACGGTAATATATTTGTAGGTGATGTGTATGACAAGACACAGTGTATGGTGTATTTGGAATCTGCTTCATCATTATCCCCTGGAAACAGGGCTAATAACAGAGCCAAACTCCTAGACCAAGGCCAACTGGTAACATCTCAAATTCAATCTTACAAAAAGAATCAATACAAAAAAAAGTTTAGAACAAGTTGACCCAGAGGGTCCAGTGTATAACACTATAAATTGCAAGACATCAGTAGAATTCACCTTAGAAGACAGAGTTGGGGGTAAAGCAGGGAAAGAAAAGGGAGAGAAGCTTAAGATACTCATATTATGACTCACAACTGAGTACTGATAACAGCTAGCATATAAAGCATTTTGACTTCTAAATGTGGGATCTTTACCTGAGCAAATCCAACGACTCCATAGGCATCATCATTAGACAGAATAGTAATTTTTACATAACCGTTAATACCAATCTCTGCTCCTCCTTTGGGATTTTTAAGCTGAACTCTGAAGGATTCTTCTTCTTCTGGAACTGTATCATCAAGGATATTTACCGCTATTACAGCTTCTGTGTCACCTGGTTCAAACACCAGTTCACCTGAACTAGCATAAGAAGTATATAAAATAAGTCAACTACAATAAATTTCAGACATATACATAGTAGATTACTCATAAAACTCTCATCACATTAATTAACAATAAAAGTTTAGAAAAATCACATTTCATAAATAAAATTTTAACCCAAAATGTTCATATAATACTGATTAACTTGGTAGATAAATATTAGAAATATAGATAATAACCAAATTTCTGGCTTATAAATAGCTCTTATAGTTTGTATATTTTTCAGTCACTAAATAAAGACTTAGAAATTAGGTGCCATATAACATTATGGTGAGCATGAAGACATTCAGCATAAAATGTTGAACCTACCTAGGAACAAAGTCAGACTGGCTGGAGATGTAGGCCAGCTCATATATGTGTGAGTGGGTGGACTCCGCTAGAGCAATTAAATTCTTGCCTGAATTAAGGGACTTCACTGTAACAGAAGCTGCATCACGAGCAGAAGGTGCTTCCAGAATAAAAGAGAATTGATTCAGCTCTGAATTCCAGCAGTAAAGAGCAGACACAGCTTGGCCAATAAGAAGGATATGGACTGCAGGAAGGAAAGACAAGGCAAATCGAGTGAAATGTAAACTGTCACCTCACATGCTCCCGACATGGGCACCACAGCAAAACCTCTCCCACTCACAGAGCTCCATTTTGATTTCTGAAGTAACTAAATCTGATCCTATTTCTGAAATAACGGAATATAAATAATAAGTTTTAAACGCTGTGGAATGATCAAGCCAGCCTGACAACGTACCCACAATCCAGTTTATCAAAAAGAAATCACTGGATGGTAACCCCCAAAAAGATTTTGGACTCTTTTATATTCATGTCAATATTTATGTATTAGATAGCATGGTAGAATATCTTTAAAAGTGAAAAATACCCATGATCCCACCACGAAATGTTTCATTTTTATATTTCCTTTCGAGTCACCATCCATATGAACTCATAATTGACATAGTTATAAACAGTACACATACAAAAAAGTTCTTAATTAAAAAGATTAATGCTACCTCTACAGTGTATATAGTGTATATATATAAGCATATAAAATTATACAGTTTTATATGTTGCTACATAGCACTCAAATATATGATTTTAATTCATAGATAATAGTCTATAGGGTTGATACTTAAAATATTCAATAATTTCCCCACATTGGATGTTTATTGTTCTTATTTGATTTTTCAATATTAATTTGAGACAGAGTTCTTCATTTTAATATTTTCACTTGTTAAATTCTTAAAGGTGGTCAATTAGGCCAAAGGATATTAACAACTGTATGATCTTGGAGTACACTTTGTCCATGCTTTCTGAAATGTTATGAGGAAAGCATGCTCGTAATAGTTCAAAGCAACGGCACATATTTGTATCTACAGGAAATAGGAGGGCCTACTACACCATATACACCAGCAAGCAACCTTCAAACTGGAGAGAAAAAGGAGAAACCATAGAGAAACATGCACAAATTCTAATTCTTGGAGAAACATCTTGGAATATAAAAATATCAAATAAGATGGACTGGATATTAAAATAGCACATAGAACCAGAAACCATGAGTCTCTTCTAAAGTCTTAGCCCAAAGGTTACAATGGGAAATCCCTTATCCTTACTATTACATATCAAGAACTACCAATCATGCTCATTTATAGTAACTAAAATACTGTTGCAGTTTAGTAAATGTTGCATAAAAGGTAAAGATCAAGAAAAGTGCTGTTATTAATAAACTTGCATTTTTAAAATGATCATGTGTTTTTCATAAAGCCATGTAAAACTGGAGACACTCAGCACAGAGCAAGCTCCTCAGAGAGATCTCAACATTTCCCAAGTTTAACTGATTCTACAGTCTCCACCAAAAGCATAAACTAAAGTGTTCTGAACATCCCTGACTGTGTGTTTAACCCTCGGAGACATACCCTCTTCATTCCTTGCACTCTGATTAGTATGACAAGGCAGCAGATAGATAATCAGACATTCAGACTAGGAAATGCAGGACGGGGTCTCCAATCTGCATATACTTAGGCAGAGAGTGTTTTCTCAGAAAAGAGACATTTGCACCGATCAAGACCATGAAATTGGGCCAGGGAATTTAGAAGGGGAAAAAAAAAAACCCTAAATCTCTTCTCTGGGGAACAGGATTTTAACTAGTCTTGATTATAGAATTCTCTTCCATTTAGCAAAACTATGAAAAAAAAAGTATCCCAAAGGAAGGCAACTGGACAAGATTATTTAAGGAGTGCACATAAAGAGAAGTTCCAGGCCTCAGCGCTAGAGCAAGCATTCCTAACATTTAGAGATCTGAGGATATAAGAAGAAACCAGTAAGAGGCAGAACTGCCATGGAGGGCTGCCTGAAAGCAGTGTCCTCAGGAGACAGCTGAGTTTCACAGGAAGGACATGAAGGAAAGAATCTGAGAAAAGTTTGGGACACAGTGTATCTGTTCCACAGGAAATTATGGAAAGCTTTGGGGAGTTGGAGGAGGTGAGAGTTGAGCATCTGATCTGGAAATTAGGGCTCACAGTCTAGAGCACATATAGACCATACGGGGGCGAGAGTCTCTTTATCTTCATGGAATCCAGGCTTCTTATGGTGACTAAACAGGGATGAATAGAGTGATGAGTTTAATCCAAATGATTTCCAAAGGTGATGATTTCCAAAGGCGACAGTTTTGGTGAAGCTGAGAGGTGTCTAAGGACCAGGAAGGGTGGGATAAGTGTCTTTCTAGCAGCACACAGAGCTTTGAGCATTAAATGAGATAAAGTAAGGGGCTGGAACAGGACCTGGGATATAAGAAACATTGAGCAAGGGTTAACTATAGATTTTTGTAGTTTTTGACTCCTTTGTCCATATATTCTCCTCCACTTGCCTTTCAAAAAGTGGAATTCAGCAAAACTTGCTTGGAAGCCCCCATCCCTCACACCACAAAATCTTTTTTCAGACAATTTCATCTCTGCCTGTAGTAAAACGACCCTCCACGTACACCTGCAGTCCGGGACTCTCTTCTAAGTTCCCACCAGTAGCACTGACTCAACCTCTGCACATGCATGACTCAAAGGCATCTCAAATTATCCCAACCAAATTGATTATCTCTTTCTCAAAGGCTGGTCTTCCTTCCAGCGATCATCATAATAGTAATGGGACTATCATCTATCTATTAATTGAAGAAATTAGGGCCCAACCTTAACATTCTCTGTCTCACCTACTCTCATATGTAATCCATCATCAACTGCAGATTTTACCTGTGAGACATCTTTTAAATTAATCTACTTCTCTACTTCTCTGATTTTCCACCTGCATCATCTACCACTTTCCAAGCTCCATCATCCAACATTTCTAGTCTGAAGTGTCACATGAGCCCCCAGCTTGTCTTCAGACATCTTCTCCTACCAGCGTCTAAGCATTTTTCCCCATGGCAGCCAAAGCTCCCTTTTACACACACACACACACACACACACACACACACGAGTCTGTCTGTCTGTCTCTCTCTCTCTCTCCTTGCCCCCTCTCTTTCTCCATTTCCTCATCACCTTCTCATAAAAGGCATCCCAATACTTTTAGGACAAAGACAATAATCCTTTAGGCCCCTATCTTATAACATCCTCAGTTATACCCTGTACCACTCCTCCTTCACTGCCACACTGGCCTCTTCCTGGTCCTTCCTTAAAAGCACACGCTCACTGCCACCATCTGACCTCTTTGCACATGCTATTGTTCCCCTTGCCTAGAGCCCCCTGACACCGTACTCAACTCTTTGCCTTATTAACTCCTACTCATGTTGTAGTTCACAATTAAATGATTCTTCCTTAAGGAACCTTTCTGGGCATCCCTTAGACCAGGTCAAGTCCTCTCCATTTTGTTATGAGAGTACTTTATTCCATTCTTCCATATGAGTCATCTGTTTATAGCTAGCAATTTATTTGTGTGATTTTATATAACGTCTTTCTTTCCTATCATGTTAAACTTCTTCAGGGCAGGGACTATACCTTATTTTGCTTACCCTTGTTTCCTCAGGGTCTACCACAGTACTTGGCACATAACTGGCACTAAAAAATATCTACTAAGTAATAAAAGAGAGAGGGGAGAAAGGAAAGATGGTGTATATGTCCTTACAGTCTTTGTCATATTCATTCTTCCTCCTCCATTTAAGGAATTCAGTCACTCCCCAATAATCTCTGTCAAGTCATTAACCAGAATAAATATGCAATCCTTACAGTCATGGCTCCAATCTAATACTTTTAATAAAATATTTGACACATTCAAAATAAGAAAGTCCTTGAATATTATTTAATGCATAATTTCAGCTTTCAGGGGATCTATAATAAGACATTCTAAATAATTACCTATAATCTTTTCATACTTCTACATCCTCAAGTCACAGAAACAAAAGAAATAAAGGAGACCTCACAATGGGTCCTTTAACAAGCCTCTGGCAGAATTTTTCACAAGTTCTTTTAGAAAGTGTACCTATTCTATTTTTAAAAAGTCTTTAAAAGGAATTCTATAACTTCAATTAATGGCCCATTCAGGCAGCACTCATCATCCTTAAAAACATTCATTAGGCAACTGTTTTGAATTATAATAAGTGACTCAAGTAGATAGTCCACTTGAAAACTTGAAGTATAAGAGAAGCAAAAATGATAAAGTCACAAAATTAAAGGACAAGTAGACAAAAATGAAACAAATTCATGATGAAAGACACAATTTATTCAGAAAGTCAACTGTTGAGGGAATGATAGGAAAGTCACGGAGTTGTATATTATAGGACAACATCACAGATGTATGGCCTGTCAGAGTGCTGATATGTAAAGAGAGGTCATTTAAGAAGGGGATTAGCAGAACCGAGTCAGACACAGGACTGACAGCAGAGTGAAACTAGCGTGGAGGCCAGAAAATGATGTGACAGTCCAGAATGTGGGGAGAGCGTGGTATGGACATCTGGGAGGACGTGATATGGATGCAGGGCTGAGGATGGGGAGTAGGACACGTGGAAACAAAGTACAGTGAGATAATCTCTAAAAAATGAGAGGTAAATAACTTCTGATTCCTGTCAACAGTTGAGGTGACTGAAGGTGACAGTGCCTGATAGAGAAAGCAGCAGTGTGGAACCTAAGAGGAAAACTGCAAGAATAGATTCCTGTATTTGTACTAAATCTTCTACTCTCCTCCATCGTTTACTTTGTAGATTTTGACTTTCATGAGTTCAACTACTCCCACAAGTCGATGTCACCAAAGTCTAAACCTCTAACTGATTTCCTCCTGATTTCGGTTCCATATCTCTAACCACCTGCAGGGGCTGCTACATCAGCTCTTGCCTGGGCAGCTGCAAACTACTGCTTCCAGCATATTCTATACACCAAAGCTAGGAGGAGTGGCAAAACATGCCTTCGATCATCACTTGCGTTTGAAATGTCTTCAAGTATTTCCCTACCTCAATAATGCTCAGAGTGTAGTCCAGCAGCCACAAGGAGTCCTTGAGACCCTTTGAGAGAGTTTGTGAGGTCAAAACTATCTTCATAATAATCCTCAGATGTTGTTTGTCTATTTCACTCTCATTCTTTCCTGAGTGCACAGTGGGACTTTCCAGGGGCCATATGACTGACATTACTGCCACAGGCTGAATACAGATGCAGACACGAGAATCTAGCCATCCTCTATTAAACCATACATTAAAGAGATTTACAAAAACAAAAAGGCAATGCTACTCTTCTTACACAGGTTTTGTTTTGGAAAATATAGTTTTTTAAAAATAAAACATATCTTATTCATGTTCACATGTAATGAGTTTATTGCTACCATTTTTTAATGAATTAATAAATATCTTTAAAATTTCTCAGTTTTAATTTCTAATGCAATAAATATCAATAAATATGATCCACACAAACAAAAGCTCTTTGAGATCATCAAATTCTTAGGAGAGTGAAAGTTTCTAAGACCAAAATGTTTGGGAACCACCGGACTATCTGAAGCACAGATCAAACCCTGGGCCTGACCTTCCAGACCTTCCTGTATAGACTCTAGTGTGTGTTTCCAACCTGTGTACCACCGCTGCATGCTGAGTCAAATCCTGTGCCTCCACCACTCTCATCTGTTCTCTGTGCCTTCAGTGCCACAGACACTCTGCCCTCTCCTTTGCTCATCCCCTTACCCCTACTCACAATATTTCCTACCAACCTGGCCAAGCGTAGCTCAAGCTCCCCCTTAGACCCTTAACCACTCCAATCCCACCACTCACAGAGCAAATGGGATGCAGACTGTACCTTGAATGATCGTCTTAATAGTTTTCTTGCTTCTCTAAGCAGACATTAAACCTTCGAGAGTGAGGAATTCTTCATAACTTTAAACAACGACTTATACACAATATCTAATTAATAAAATGATGCTGTTTAATTCATACAGAATTGTTATGTCTCAATTTAAAAGTGAAACTTTGACTCATCCAGAATCGCCTGCTGAGCCACTCAGGCTTGGCTTCCAAGTTCCTCTGAGAACCTCGACAGGAGACAGGCTGACTCACTGAGCGCACCCCCGGCACTGTTCACACCTCCTCCGGGAGGCAGCCCCACAGGCTCACCACGCCAACTCCCTTCGGCTTCGTCACCTTATTGCCACTGGCCCACTCAAGTGATTCTTTACCAACCCTGAAATAATCCTACAGCCTCCAGACAGCACTGACCCTTTAGGTTTTCACTAACAGACTCTGTTCCTGAAACCACTGTGATTAAAAATATTGTTCTGTTTCTACATGTGGATTAAAGTATAGAGGACTAAGAAAGGATTTCAGACTGTGGAAGGTGGTTGGGAGAGGAGACGGGGACAGCAGAGTTCTCACAATCATTTTCTGACTTTTATTTTTAATTCTTCAATGCAGATACTTGCTATCCCCTTATAAATACTTTCACATTTAAAAAAATACATATGTAATGTCGCTCTTCATTTTTCGCTAGACAAAAGAAATTTATCTTTCTTTATTCCTCCCAGTATTTTCCCCCATATTTCAGTCATTTTGATTTATCTCAAACACAATGGTCATTTTAAAAGTATCAGTCCTTTAAAATTCTAGGATTTCTGGAAATATTATAGTAAAAATCTTTTATTACATCCTTATTAAAATACCCAGTGTCTGGCAATGTGACACCACCTCTAATTCACTAAGATTATAATCATCCTAGCTTTCCATGCTGCCTTTAGGATTAGTTAGCAGTTTACAAGCCCTTACCTATTCCTGAGGCTGGTGTGAAGGAGTAGATCCTATTAATAGCAGCAAAATCCAGGGATTGAAAATATCTGAAAGAAGACTGTCCTGTCTCCCAGATGAAAATATCAATTGAATTCTGATCTCCTACAATAATGGAATAAAAGTCAAATCTAAGGGCAAAAGTTACAGAAAAAAATCATGAAATTACACATTAAAACTATAATAAAAACATTAAATTTAACTTAAAAAATTTAGTCGGACATTCCTTAGAATTCTTTTAGTTAAACAAAATATGAGAGTAGGAAACTCTTCAAGTCTTTCTGGATTTACCATATGAAGTGTATACATGGTCAGCCACTGTGATCTGATATTAAAGAAAAATAGTGACAAATGTTTTATTTTTTAGGCATGTTGAAATTTTATCTATGAAAGTTCCACTAAGCAGAAGAGAATATTCATGTGCAGAGAATATTTTGAAACAGTCTTATCAAAAGTTGCTAAGCACTATTTATCACTACTATAAATTATCTATCCACAGCACCCAAGTACAGTCATATAAAAAACTACCTGTTTGCGCTTTGGGTATAAGATCTTCATAATCTTTTCATAGATCTTTCCACTTTACCCACCCATCCCCAATTTTATTTTAACATAACTTTAAAGTAGTGGTTCAGAGAACTTAAGATTATAGACATAACAATTAAAATGTTTTGTTCCCCAAAATCCATCTATAGCTGACAGTCAGTACTTATCCATGAAGAAACATTCTACAGATTAGCTAAAAAAATTATTACAAGAGCATTTTCATACATAACATACCACACAAACGATAGACAATTTTGATAATAACTATGTATGCATTAAAAACACTATATCTTCTCACCTAGAAAGACAGGTTTGGCAAAAATTAAGTAAATATCATCCCCTGAAGTCAAGGCCTCGACCTGTGTTGTCCCACTGATTGGCACTTCTTGAAAGTTAATAAACTCATTGCCAGACCATCTAAGTAAAAGGGCATTTGGCCCGGCCTTCGCCTGGGAGATGGCTAAGAACACAGAGCCTGCTCTGGTGAATAAGGCCATGCTCAGCACTCCTCGGACAGGGAGCGTCTGACGCAACAGGAAGCTTGCTCCATCCCATCTGAAGACCTGCAGGGAATGTTCAAATACGAAACACTTCATGACGAGGAATTTAACACGTGTGAGAGTTCAACCAATAATATGTTTACTGGACCCTTTTATTCAGTTAAGAGGATACTTTCATCAATGAGAGACTGTCAAAACTGATGCTCTCTCCTTCTTTTTATCTGTGTGTGTGTGTGTGTGTGTGTGTGTGCATGAGCATACACATGTGGAATGAGTGGAAGAGAAGTTATTTAAAAATAAATTAGTTTCAAACATACATCAGGGCGCAGGCTGGTGACAGCAAGAGAAGGGGAAAGCCAAAAATAGGAGAGAATTAATTTAAATATGAGAAACTTAGCCCTGGATAAGAAACTTTCTAATGCTGTAATATCATTACCCACTGCTCAAGCAAGAGAATACAAAAGGAAACAGCTAAACCTTTTAGTCCTGAAGGTGGCAATGCATACAAGGTTTCAAGGTGAGTGTAAATATTCTAAGTATAATTGGCAATCATTGAACAATTTTAAAATGAAAAGTAATGTGAATCAACTAATATTTTTTAAATATTACTCTGGCTACTCGATGGAGAATGGATTAGAGGAGCTCAGAGAAGTTCGGAGACCAGCCAGGAGGCCACTTGAATAGCGTGGGTGAGAAATAATGGGAATCTGGATTAGGGAAGGAGAAATAGAGATGGAAAGATATGTCTATACTCAAAATATTACTGTGAGATATAATCAAAAATACTTAAAAATAAAGTAGATGCAAATTAATAAAAAAGAGTAATCAAGAAAGATATATCCCAGCATTCTATCTCGAGCACTTGCATTTATGGGGTTGCTATTTCCTGAGATGAAAGCAGGCATTGAAACAAGTTTCATAGAGAAAATCAAAGTTTAGTTCGGGATATATTAAATCTTAGATACCTCAAATATACTTAAGTGGAGTTGCCGACAGGCAGTTAGATACGTAAGTCTGGAATACAAAGGAGAGGTTACTGATAAATATGGAAGACATTAGCCTACAGCTGATATTTAAAGCCACACAACTGACAAAAGTGCCCAGAATGAGTGAAGAGAAAGAAAAAAGGAATTTGAACTGAAACAGAACCTGAAAAACTCCAAGACATCTAAATTCAGAAAAGGGAGGAGGAACCCTGTGGAGACTGAGAAGGATGACACCAAGAGATGGAAGGAAAATCTGGGCTGTATCTTTATTTCTCTTGGAAATCAAGAGAAGAGATGGTTTAAATTTGAGGATGAGGTGACTGTCACATGCTGATGGGAAGTAATGTAAGACAATGATAGAAAAACATCCACAGGATTTGCAACCCAGTTGTCACCAGTGACCATGAGGAAGTAAAGACAAAGCAAATAGATAATTCTTTCAAGGTGTCCTACTATAAAGGGAGAAAAGAAATGAAATAGAAAGTAGAAGCAGATGAGATCGGGGAGGAATTTCTTTTGCAACTTAGAGATCCTGCATCTATGCTGATTGTAATAATCTGATAGAGAGAGAGAGATGCCAGTGACGCCAGGAAAAGGAGGCAAAAATAAACCTTCCGAAGGCAAGAGGGGCACCTCTGTAGGAGCCTGGCTTTTACCGAAGCAGCACCTCCTCCACTGTAACCGGAGGAAGGCATAAGACTGGGTTTCAAGAAGGCTTCTAAAGTTGGTGTTGGGAAGGTGAGTATTCTCCTTTCTGGTAGCTTTCATTTCAACAAGGTCATGAGCTGCAAGTGAGAAGATGAGAAGCATGTATGGGAGTCTGAGGAGTGAGAAATCTTCTCAAATAAGCATTATTAGGATTATGAGATGTAGTTTACAAGAGACATCTGGATTTCTGGGGTGGTGATGAGTGCCCGTTTGGCAATGTTAATCAAGAGGTTTTCACAATACCATCCGCACAGCTGTTTGATTTTTCTCGATAATGTTCTCCAACTCAATTAAATTCTAATTAAATGTTCACGCTCATTGTCTTGAAGACAATATAACATTCATAACTCTATTGTTTAATCATTAACATTGACTAATCAATATGTGTATTCCACTTTACCACAAATTATTGTTCTTTTACTCCAAACCCACAGACTACATCTTTGATGGATTTCACTCATAGTATTAAAAAGAATCAAACCTGAGTTAATTCAGAATCATCTCTTTGACTTGCAACAATTAAATAATCTTGACTGTCTGAAGTAAAATACCTTACTTGAGAACTTTCTGAAATAACGATTGTTTGTACCTGCAAGGAAGACAGAACCGTGGGAATAAAAAATTTAAAGGAGAATTTAACTAAAAAAGGCTCTGAATACAGTAATACAGTAATAGTCTGAATAGTCTCAGAATAGTCTCAGTATATGACGTTCCAAACTGGAAAAATCATTCTGATCCCTAGGTAAGCATATCCAGGTACTATTGCAAGAAAGACAAAAATATCCCAGGATTAAGACACATTGCTAAAATGCATATCAACGTGCAAAAAGTCCTTGTTCATGTTAACATAGAACATACATTATCTTCCATTTAGATCAATCTGATTTTTCTTTTAAATAAAGCAATCTACAAAAAAAGTGAATTTTTTTTTTTTACCAGGAATAATTTGGATCCAGATGTGAATGTATACACACTGTTAACAGAAGGCTTGTCTTCATTTCTTTCTTCATGAGTAATCACAAAGAAGGGGGAAGGACCGATATTAAAGGCCTCACAAGTTTTAGGATTTTCTATATTTAAATCCTAGGAAATAAAGAATAAGAATAATGTAATTCATGAGATACCCCAAGTTTACACGTACATTTTATTGTGTGCATTGTAAAATAAGTGATGTTTACCTCAAGTGGAACAAAAATTCCTTGCCATCGGTAAACAGTAGAAGATAATTTTCTTAACATTACACCATATATTGAATCTTCCAAAGTAAAGAAACACCACCCAGAAGCCGATGCATTCAAAAAACTTTGAAACTTAGAAAACATAACATCCATTCCCCCTGAAAAACATAAATCGTGATTTACTAGCATATAATATCCTCCAAACATTATCTATTCTAAGTTTATTGTTTAAACAGTGAGACTAGTGAGTTTGTTACAGGAAATCAAGATCCTTCCATGGGGGGTGGGGGGTGAGAGAGAGAGAGAGTGTGTGTGTGTGTGTGTGTGTGTGTGTGTGTGTGTAAGACAGAGGAAGAGATAAGCTGGAGAACTTCAAAATGATATCTAAAAATATCAACTAAAAAAGACAAAAAAAATTGTTAATACTCTGCTCTAAACCCACATAGACTTTTCCAAAGGGTATTTATAAATAAATGCTAAATGGTTTTTTTATGGGAAATATGCTCAGCATGATTTTTATCAACTTCCATAAAGATGAAAATATAACTGAAAAATTTTAAAATAAAAATCTTTCATAGAAACATGCTAAATGTTACATTTTAAAAACTTACACTACTGATTTGAAACTACGCTCATCCAGTGATTTCTCACTTTATGCTATATATTTTAAGAATGCCAAAGCAGACTCTCCTACTTCAAACGGCTAATCTTTGTCAACCTGCTACAACAGGTGCATGTTCTAAAATTCTGTACTACTACTGAACAAAGACAAAATCAAAAATCCCTATTGAATGATGAATAACTTTTAAAAAGCTCCTCCGTTCTATTATCACGACAGTTTCCCAAAGAAAGGATGTTGTTTTTAATCTTTAGCTAAAGGTGTGAATATGATGCAGCAAGAACAAATGTCAAGGTTGAAATCTAGGCTCCTTGCAAATTATTGGTCATTTTAAGATTACCAGTTCAAGAAGTCATAATGTCAATGCCTTATATGTACTGTCCACTAGTGATTTCCTTTCCTAGAAATTCAATATTTTAAATTCCTATTTTGCCACCTCTTAAAGGTACACCACAGCATTTGCTTTAAGAGTCTGAAGGTTTTGCATTAAGAATCTGACCATATGGCCAAACTCCTCCCTGCCAGAATTCAGGAATATGGTGAATAAAGAACAAACAATGGCTGCTGACGTTTAAGAATCTCCAACACACACTCTCACAAGTACTTCCAAACAACACATGCAGAGCACAAACAATAATGAGATAGCTCTGAATCAGAAACCACAATCTTTCTTTTTTGGATCCCACCTCGTCCTGCCTTCTAGGCAACTGTACCACTATTGATTATCCCCATTCCCTTCTAAATATTCAATCTTTCTCTACATACTAGGCCTTTTCCATCAGCTTTTAAACATGCTTCAGTCTCTCCAAAATAAACAAAACACCCTGAATCCCACACCACATCACTACCTTTGCCAGGTCCCTGCTTCTCAGTCAAACCTCTTGAACTGGTTGCACAGATTTGAGGTCTCCTTTCCTTCACCTCCGTTCAAAATGTTATTCAGTTACCATTCCTCTATACAAAGAGCTCTTGCTATTTTATGTCTTCTATACTGCAGCCAGCCATGGTGGTCTGGTGGTTAAGATTTGGCACTCTCATCACCATGGCGTGAGCTTGTTTCCCGGTCAGGGAACCACACCACCTGTCTGTTGGTCATCCTACTGTGGCAGCTGTGTATTACTGTGATGCTAAAAGCTATGCCACTGGTATTTCAAATACCAGCAGGGTCATCCATGGTGGATAGGTTTTAGCGTAGCTTCCAGACGAAGACAGGCTAGGAAGAAGGACCCAGCCACTCACTTCTGAAAAACTCAGCCATGAAAACCCTATGAATAGCAGTAGAGCACTGTCTGATATGCACCAGAAAGTGAAAGGATGGTGCCAAAAGACCGGGCAGGGCTCCGCTCTGCTGTACACGGGGGTCACTAGGAGTCTGAATCAACTCAATGGCACTAACAACAAATATTGCTAACTACAATGGATATTTTTCTCAGTTCTGATCTTACTGCACTTCTCATCAGCAAATGACATAGTTTACCACTTGTTTCTTTTTAAAACATTCTTCTGCTGCTGTCTGGAATCTTGTATTCCCCTAGGTTTCTCCTCAGGTCTTCTAAGCCTCCCTTGCTATATCATTCTTCTCTCCCTAGCCATTCAATTTGAGCCTTCTCAGAGCTCAGACTGGGTCCTCTTCCTTTCTCTATTTACAATCTCTTTCCAGGTTTTTACATCAATTTCCAAGACTCAAGTACCATACGCATGCTAAAGATTCCCAAACTTCTCTCTCCAGCAGAGACCTTCCTTCCTTTCAGTCTAGAGAAACATCTTCTCAAAAGTAACTCAAATTCAAAATGTGTTAAATCACATATATTTTACTCCTCTCACCAAATAACACCTACTCCTCTTTCAGTACTCCCTTTTTCACTGAATGGCATGACCCTCCATCCAACTGCACAAGATAGAAACCTAGGAGTCATCTCTGGTACCCCCCTCATATCCAATCCATCACTTAGTTCAAGCCACCATCAACTGATGCCTTTTTGTTTTCTCCCTTCATATTCTCTTTTCTTCTGTGCCATTCCATTCTTACATGTCACAGACAATGATATCTTCAAAAGGCAAATGTGATCATACCACTCCATATACGTACATGGTAATCCTCCCCTGTGCCTAAAACACTCAGAGACTTGGCATAACCCTAGAATAAAGACTAACATGTAATATATTCTTCAAGTTCTTGAATGATCTGGTCTTATCTACCTCTCCAAACTCAAGACTCTCCTTCTTTCTGAACCCAATGTCCACTCTTCAGTTCTTCACTTCTATGCTTCTTCTGCCTGTAGACTTCTGCCTCGATAGCTTCCCACTTTCTCCTCCATGTTCCTCCAACTCCAGTCTTTGCATAATCAATCCCTACTCATTATTCTATCTTAGTTCAACACTGATACCCTGGGAAGCATTCTCTTATGTTCTCACAACACTTAGAACTTCTCCTTTAAAACATTTACTAGAGTTTAAACTACACATTGATTTTTTTACTTATCTGATTTATTTGTCTCCCAAATTCTAAGCTTCATGAATTCACTACCATGCCTGGCACATGACAAGCACTCAATAAATATTTGTGGATGCAACAAAAGAGCTAGATATCTGTTCTCCATTTTTAACAGATCCATAAGATGCAATTCATGGGGGGAAAACATAAATCTTATACGTGCAATCTTTCTTATTATAGAATTTTGTTCTTATAAGAAACTAAACATACTCATGCCAAAGGCTGTTTCAGATATCGTTTCCCACTCCACACTCACAGCTAAATCAATGCCATTGGTACGGGACACATTTAAATACACAGTCCTGTTGGCTTCTTCAGTGTCTACAGAGGTGCCTCTAAAAGAAACAAATTGATTGTGGAAAGCAGAAAAAGAACATAATTTCTACATATTAAATTTTTTATATATATATGTATATATATATATATATATACACATATCACATCACAGGCATATAGTTAATACTTTTAAATTTATATAAGCCAAGGTGAGATCCATCCACAAATTTCATACAGCAGGAAGACTAGACTCTAGAGCTCAAAAATACTCCTTTATGAAGATTAACAAAAGCACTATGATCATAAGAAAATACTGAAAGTCAGTAACTTCACACTACATATTCTAGAAAATAAAGCTTTGTCGTTCCTAAGGGTTTTTTTCTATATAAACTAAAAACATTTTATAGAGAAAAAAGGAATCACGAAATTCTTAACATACTAATAAAACTAGATCTATTGGACTATTTCTAAGGTATAAGAAACCAAATATTTGTCAGCTTCTAGAGGGAATTTTAAAGCTACAATCATGTTAATACATGTCTGAAGAGCCATTCATTTGGTTTGAGCAGCTAAATATAATTTATATTATTTCTTGGTTTTTATTATTATTGAAAACACAAAACAGTGCAAGCCTTTACCTGAAAGTGTGAACTCTTAGAAAATAAGAATTCTAATAACCCCATTATGCAGGAGATGATTAGGTTTGCTCCCTGTTATGAGAGGCCATGTGGCCTCTCTGGATCTATCTGTTAGAGCTCATTTTAAAAGCCTCCTTTAAAATAGTCAGAGATCAATTTCCTTCTGCCTTTTCTTCAAGTCAAAAGGTATTTCCTACCTAGATTCAGAAAGACAATTTCTTTATGAATAAACGATACCTATTTGCAACTGCAGAGATACTGAATAGCCCCAGAGGGGCCTGGTTTTGCAAAACTGTTATGAGGGTTTGAACACGCATCCCTAGTCTAGCACCTCCAGTCGGATTAAACAAAGTGCACACAAAATGCTCATCCATCTCTGGCTCCGTGTCCAATATGGCAGATATGTGCAGGGCCTGCAAAGAAACATGAAAGATGAAGTTACTAGAATACAGTGTTTTTGCAACACACATACAGAGAAATTTGCTAAGCATTTTTGATAACAAAATCATGTGTTTTGGAAAACACCACCATTTTTTCATTTTAATACTGATCCCCATAATGTAATAGTTATAACTGTTTCAAGTTACTACCTTCAAGATTCTTTTTTTAACTGAAGTATAGTTGGCCACTACTTTCAAGAGTCAATAACACTGCAATAACTTTGTATGGCGTCAGATGGTTACTAGACTTTCACGGCAATCATCACGTAAAGTATATATATGTCAAACCACCATGTTGTACGCCTGAAACTAAAACAATACTGTATTGTCAACTATGCTTCAATAAAAAAAATTTTTTTTTTAATTTTCAACACTATGATATAGTACACTGAAGTGCCTAAAAATAAATATTTATGACATTTAAAAATAACATTGAGATTAAAAAATTAAATTTAGGTCCTCATTTTTGCTAACTCTATCCTGCCCCAGCTATACAATTGCATTCATCTCATTCTAGTCCAGGATTCACTGTTAAAAAGTAGTTATAGCCACAGCAGACACAAATTAGAAACAATCCACATGTTTATCAACAGGAGAATGCATAAAGAAACAGTCGTCTGTTCAGAGAAATGCTACTCAGCAATATAAAAAGAACCAAGTACTGATGTGTGTAACCTCACAGATCTCAAAAACTACGTTGGGCAGAAGAAGCCAGACACAAAAGAGTACATGTTATGATTCTATTTATACGAAGCTCAAGAATCAGCAAAACGAGTCTTCAGTGACAGAAAGCAGAGAGCAGTTTCCTCTGGGAAGGGCAAGGGGCAGGAAGGAAAGTTCTGAGAGATGGCAATGTTCAGTAGATTAATCTGAGTGGTGGTCACATGGATGTATACATATATTTAAAGTCATTGAGCCATACACTTAAGATTTTTGTATTTTACTGTTTATACCTCAAAATAAAAACGTGGGGAAAAAGGCAGTTATTAGGGTGAAAGAAAAATCTATTTAATGCAATTTTCTCAAACATTTAATTTGCCTAATGAACAGAAAGGTCTTTAAACATGCTGTGAAAAAGCCTTTTAAGAAAATAATAATAATAAATATACAAAAAATTAAATAAATAAAATAAAATTTAAAACATTTTTTAAAAAGAAAAAACATGACTGCAAAACAATGGTAAATTCACAAAAAACTTCAAATTTGAATTCTTTTATATCTATACCAAGATGTAAGTGTCCTCGGACAAATCAAAGTTTCTAAATTTGCAAGAACATGAAAAAAATTGGCCATGCAAATGAATATGAATTCAAAAATGTGTTGAACTTTATACAAACACCATAAATAAAATTATTTAATTATTGGATGGACTGTTTTTAGATGAAATGGTTTTAAATATATTATTTTATCATTATTATACTTCATATAGTTGGCTTTAAAAAATGTCTTAAACTAATACAATTAGCTATTTTAAACCTAAACTGTGTTTTAAAAATAAAGTTTAGCAGCAGGCACAGAAAATTATTAATATAGAGAAAAAGAAGTTTTAGAAGGTAAACTTTTGCAAGTATAGATCACATTTATAATTAATCCCAAATCCAGCATTTTTCCTCCAATAAGCTATTCTTGTTCACATAGAATAGTTGCTTCTTAAAAAAGCAATATGAAGTAAGCAATTATAGTTTGTTTAACGAAAATGTGGCAAAAAGAAATGATTGGGTAGGGCTTAATGACTGCCAAGAATGGCTTAGAGTTTCTTTTAGTTTGAGGTTTATAGACAATATGAAGTGAAGTATGATATTTAAATATATTTAACATTTAAAACAGCAATATGTATATTTTCTTTATTCTTTGCACAGTGCTCTACCCTATTAACAGAGCAAATTTCTCTAGTTGCACTCTGTGCAGACTTTCTAGCCATATAGCACTTCCACACAGTAATCTAATCATATCTTGACCATCTCCTAAACTAGAAGTATTTTTTTTCTTTCTAAGACCTAGAGTGCTCCTCTAAGAGAAAATTATTTTGTAAATATTAATCATTCATTCTCAGTAAAGGTTCCCACTGTACCTTGAAGCGAACACCTTCTTCTAAAACAATGTAGCCTTTGGAAGGTGTCAGATCTTTAGACTCCATTGAAGAATTCACTTCTGTCACAATGAACTGAACTGCCACAGTTCCGAACAGTCCTTGTGCAGGTTCCCGAACAATGTGCAATACCGCAACACTCTCCTGGACGTGGAGAGCTGTTGGTTCTCTTAGGAAGAAGTGCTCACTGTTGTTAAATGATAGAACTCCAGGGCCATCATCATTAGCAAGGATGGTAATTAAGGCTGTCAAAATGAAATAGTAAAGTAAGAAAACAGAATGGGTTATAAGTGTTGAGGAGTATGTGGCTATTTCATTGTAAACTAACTCATTTCTTCTCTAGATCATCTTAAAGACAAGAGAAATTTTAAAAAGCATTTAATAAAATTCCACATTCACTCAAGATGCAAAAATACTCAGTAATCATGGGATAAATGGCAGCTTCTTCAACTTGATGCAGTGATCGCTCTCAGAAGGCAACAGCAGACATCAAACTTAATGCTGAAACATTAGAAGCACTGCTACTAAAAACAGAAACGAGACAATGATGTCTGTCATCACTGCCACTATTCAGCACTGTCCTGGAGCTACCAGCCAGGGAACAGGGATAAAAGCAATGGAAAGAAAGAGTAGGAACTGTCGCTATTTCCTAGATAACACAATTGTCTTAGAAAACAAGAGAAAAAATTAACCATTATACGAGTTCAAAATATAAGCTGAGTAACCTTCAAAAATCAAGAGCTTTCGATTTTTACTATCACTAGTAATAATATTAATAATAGCAACTGAAACAACAACTAATACTATTAAGAACTTCCTGTTTAACCTATATTAACTCATTTAATTCTGACAACAACCCTCTGAAGCTGACTCTATTTTCATTCTCATTTTACAGAACTGATGGCTGAGGCACAGACAGGTAACTTGCAGAAGTGCACAAAGCTAGGAAGCTTCAGAACATGCATTCTTACAGACTAGATTATAATATTTCTATACATCAGCTATGACTATTTAAAAAAGTAACAGAAGAGGGACCTTATTCATAATACCAACAATACCTATGAATTAAAGTAAATATAAGATCTATATGAAAAAATTATAAAATGTTAATGCACGCTTGTGGCAGCTGCTATCAGTGCCTCACCCATACCCCCTGGGCCCACTCTCAAGACACCTTCAGCAGTTCTTTTTGCCCAGTGGTCTCTCTCTACCTGAGGACAACATTAGCTCATGCAGGAGTTAAGCCAGAACTGCTGGGGACTTAACACCCAAGAGCAATCCTCAAACGATGAGTGATAACAATTGATGAATGATATGTCCCAGTTTCTTCCTTCTCAGTAGGACGGCCAAGAGCCTTGTTCAACTCAGTGTCTAGGAAGGAGTCCAGCAGCACTGAGTCACAGTTGCCCAAAGAGGTACCATCATTCACACATCTCCTGTCAACCTTCCTCTCTCTCTGTCCTTCTTCACTTCTCACTATGCCTCCAGAGATCACCTCCCAAACAAACTATTTCCACCCAAATCCTTGTCTCAGGGCTTGCATTTGAGGGAACAGAAATAAAAGCAATAATATAAAGAATATCTAAATTAATGGAGAGGCATATCATATTTCTAAATGGAAAAACAATGTTTAATTATGTTGATTCCATCCAAACTAATCTAAAATTTCAATGCAACCTCAATCTAAATACTTTTTATGGAACTCAATTTGTTGATTCTAAAGTTCATATGGAAGAGACCATTTGAAAGAATATGTGAGATGCTTTAGAGACAGAAAAATTAAAGGTATTTGGCCTAAAAAATAACAAAATGTACTTTAAAGCAAAGATAAATAAGACAGGATGTTATTAGCACATAAATAGGCAAACAAAATAGAATAGAGTCCAGGAAAAACAGAGGATAGATAGATACATAGATAAAAATAAATTTCACATTGAAAATCAATGGCTAATGGATGTCTCATTCTCTATATGACATTAGGATACCAATTATACATTTTAGAAGAAAAATGAAGTTGTATCCTTATTCCACATGACATCAATGAATAAATTCATTGTGTTAAATAATAAAATGTAAAGCAAACTATGAAAATATAGAATACTGTATAGCTTTTGAGCAGAAAAGATCTAAATAAATAGGATTTTAAGTGTATCAGAAAATATTTGATTTGATTTTTTAAAATTTTATAACAAAAGACACCATAATAAACTTAAAAGATAAATGACAGACTAGGAGACACTGTCTACAACATATTTAACAAGCAAAGAATTGACTTCAGAATACATGAATTATTCCTACAAACCAATAAAAACCACAAACCACAGAAAAGCACATAAGAGATATTTTAAAACCTATTCACACAAAGAAAAAGAAATAACTAGTGTCAAATTCACTAACGAACAGAGAAATAAAGAAAAAATGTACAATACAACTACATATTTTTCATTCATTAGAATTAATTTAAAAAAATGTTGAAGACCAAAGAAATTACTGGTGAGGATGTAGAGAAACAGCAATTTGACATACACATGTTGGACGTAGGTAGTATGGAAGGTTGACGTTCTTTCCACTCAACATCTGTTGTACTCAACAGATAATCTTAATTGCCAACATATACAAAGATTTATATACAAGAATATTTACTGAAACTTTATGAAAGTTTGGAGATCGTTTAAAGATCAAGTAACAGGGCATGGTTTAAAAATTTACTATCAAAGCACTTACTGTTCTGAGGAATTTTTTAACATTTAAAAAGAAAATTACAAGCATAACATAAACTTGACAAAGCCCAGTAACACATTCCTTCCTACTACTCATGGGGTTGGGCATGCAACCTACATAATTCCAATCAGAAGTATATCAGAACTTTTTAGGAATGCTTGATTTTGAATACTCTCTCTTTCCTAACACATGGAATGTAGAAGAGCAATGCTGACCACCATCTTGTGACAATGGGTAACATTAGCTTTGGGATGAGGCCAATACTCCCAAAGGCAAGGAGAAGAGACAGAAAAGAACAGGATCTTTGGTCAGTTTATTCAAATTGGGTTTTCTGTTGTTTATATATAGAAGATTCTTAACCAACACATGTCCTTTTTCAACCCTTCACATACAACCCACCATGCTATACAACAAAATGCTTTCATCTTAAACACATATTCTCTGAATGTGAAACAACAGCCACAGCCTCAAGAGAAAAGGTTCTGAGGACTTAGAAATATCAATTTATTTTATTAATATGACAATAAAAGTAAAAACCAGTTCTCAGGTTACTCTAAATTCTCTCACGTTTTTCACTACAAATCAGACTTTTTCACATAACGGCCAATAACTTAGGAAACAAAGAGTAATTACATTAAGGGAATCCCAAAGAACACTCAGCCACTGGCTAAAACAGGATGTTGAAGAGTCAGTCAACAAGAGTCAACAAGTCTTCTAAATCCACCTGCCTTTTCTATCACCACAAGGGACCAAACTAAGTGACTTTTCAGAGCCCTTCCAATCCGAAATTTCTGTGTGTCCATGAGGGTTCTCCACGTGTGTCTTTTTTACCTTCTCTAAGCAGAGAGCATGATAACTAACAGGCAGTGAACCAGGATGACTATTAGTTCCAACAATGCCAAACTGTTCCAATCAAAGAATTACGACTCCCATAATCTGTCTGAGGTATCATTACACTTAAACTCTACATGAAAATACAACAGCAGTTAGATGACGCTAAAACAGCTACCTTGTCACTCCTCCTATTGCTAAACAGGAAACCAAAGAAGCATTCAAATTCCAAAGGAAAGACATTTAGAAATTAAATAAAACCTACAATAACTGCAGAAATGATTTAATATTATCTTTGCTAGTGAGCTTTTGTTTTTTAAATACACACACACAGGCTAGAAACACTGTTACACTGACACAGGAATTCCAAAACGCTTAATTTAAAATATTTTTCTTTCTAAGCACAGAAAACCATCAAGACTCTCTAATTCCTACATCTACCTCTAAACTGGGAAAACAGTACGGGGAGAGGGAGCCGTGTATAAGAAATTATCAATTACCTATTGTATGTCCCCCCAGCTCCAGTCCAGGAGAAGGATTTGTTAAAATCAACTGAAATGTTTCATCTCCTTCTGGAATGTCATCATCAAGAATCATGATGTCAACATTTTTATACCTTTCTCCATTAGCAAAATGAAGAATCTGGTCAAAAAAGGAAAAGTAGACAGTATTATATTTAAATACACTCTGAGTTTTTATAGTTTGGAAAGAAATACAATACAATTGTGAATGGTAAGTATAAGCTATTTTACAGGGATTTTTTTCCCTTGTTTTTTGCATCATCTCTTTTTATTTAAATTGACAATATTGAGTTAAAAAAGTAAAAGCTAATGGAGGAAGAGAAGAAAGTAAACATTTGGTTAAGGAATAAAAGGCATGAAGAGACAAAATAAAAAGTACCTTAAAACACTAAAGGAGTTTCAGTAAATTAAAACAAAGAAATAAAAGAGCTAAAATTTTCAAGATGCATAAGAAACATTCTGGGACGGTCAACTAATGATATAAATTCTTTAACATGATAACTTGTATCAGGATAATTTGTATTCTCCATGATCAAATATTGCAATAAGATAGCAAATGAATTAAACAGGGGATTTCAAACTTTTCAATAAAATAATGAACAAATGAAGTAAAATACAGAATAATCTTTAGAATAGCAGTGAAAAGTAAATTTATACATTTTACTAAAATAATGAAAGCAGCTATTCCACCATGTGGAAATCTTTAGTCCTAATTTACTGAGGAATATATAATAGTTTATTATTTTAAGAGTAATTGCTTTATACAGGACCTAAATCACTATAATTCTCAAGAAATTCACCATCGGGGTGAAGATGTAATCCGGCCCCAGCTGTGCTTCCAAATTCTGGGCATACACAAACAAGGACACGTGCCCAAGAGCCCCTTTGCTCCTCTGGGCTACCAATGTGAACCTTCCTTGGGTTTCATTTACTTCAAACCTATAATAAAGAGAATACATTCATTTTTCCTTGTAAGCTTTTATTCAGTAGATAGTAAAGAATCTAAAACTCAGAAAAGGGCTCTCATGCAGCCTTAGGCTTACCGGCTATGTTGCCACTTGATTACACCTCGAGCACCATCGTTGGCATCAATAATAATTTGTGCGGTCAAGCCCTCTGAATCTGAAAAAACAGAAACATTTTCTTAAATAAATATAAATGATTAGAAAGAAAAGTAGTTGATATAGAAGTTAAAGAGAGTTCCTTTGAGATCATGTAATTCCTAACATAGACGTATTGTCAACATTATTCAAATAATGTTTAAGAAAATAAAGACATAAATACTTATAATATTTGAATAAGGAAACATTTTGTTAACAAGAACCACTGACTTACAGAAATTTAATCAACTGAGAACAGTATGAAATAAGCAACTGAGGTTACAATTTTGTCTCTATTATTTTAATCCATTTCAAGAGGAAAGGAAAACAGGGACAGTGGGAAGGAGCAGCAAGAGAAAGAAATTGGAAGATAGGCAGGGAAAGCTGCAAAGAAAAATACACGTGGTAAAAGAGACAGAGAGAAAGACAGGGATACAGACAAAAGTTGGGACAGATGGTAAAGATGGGGAAAGGTTTGGTGGAGAAAAGAGAGACTAAGATTGAAGTGAGCTTCTCTTATTCCTTTTTATTTTGTATTCTGCCTACCACGTTCAGTATGTTACCAATATCCA
This sequence comes from Equus asinus, assembly GCF_041296235.1. Classification (NCBI taxonomy): domain Eukaryota; kingdom Metazoa; phylum Chordata; class Mammalia; order Perissodactyla; family Equidae; genus Equus; species Equus asinus. The sequence goes on from NC_091798.1 coordinate 80,191,428, forward strand.
GTATTCAGTCTTGAAATATTAACTGACCCTGTTACCGGATTTTTTTTTTTTTTTTTTTTTGCTTTTTAGTATTTTTGTCCTTTACCTTTTAAATTTCAGAGGCACTACCTTAATTCAGGATATTTATGACAGCTGCCTGGGTGGGGAAGGAGTAGGGAGCGGGTAACTGAACGCAGAGAACAACGGTGTAGAGGAAAGAACATAAAATCAGGATTTGTGCCCATCAGACTCAAGGCTACAAAGCAGAAGCCCAGCTCCGCCATTTCCTGGCTGTGTGACTTTGAGCATGTTACTTAGATTTTCTTAGCCACACTTTCTCATCCGTAAAATGGGAAGATACAAGGAATGAGGGTACTAACATACAAAGCATTTGAAACAGGGGCATTAGAGAGCAATCAACAAAAGTTAAACTATTCAAACTACCTCTAATACGAGTATGAAAGCAATAGGAAGTATTTTGTTCGTTTTCTTAATGTGAACAATAATTATCTTGTAGTAATTATTTGATGGCAGACAGCCTAGTCATTGAAGTTCTACTTTTTTACAAAAGAACTGAACTTTTCCAAATAAGAATATGTTAATTGTAAATGATCAGAAACACAATAAAAATTAACTTTAAAAAAAAAGAATATGTTAAAAACCGATTGTTCCCTTTGGATATTTTCAAAGTTGTCATAGTGAGCCTCAGAAGTGAATGAGGAGCCCCTGTTCCTCAGGCCACTGCTCTTGGCTGTGCTTCTCCTCCTTGAACCCAGACTCACTTCCCCTCTGCCCAGAGCACCTTCTGCCAAGGGATGGGGTCTGGCTACCTCAGACCCACTCACCACTTCTGTGGGCTGTCGCACCTACAAGCTTCGGACAAAATTCCCAATATTAAATGCCAAACCATAAACAGGAGTTTGTGTTTTAAAAACAGGAATACATCTTTTTAAAGTAATCTACACAAATTTGTACTGAGGTTCAAGTGTTACCTTTCAGTCTGTAATGAATTAACTGAGTCTTTTCTAAAGCATGAAAAGAAAGAGAGAAAAGGTCAAAAAGAAGCAGAAAACACAACAAACAAATAAAAGCTCAGCTTAACCTAAAAGAAAATGAAATTATCTGACAGTTTGGAGATTTAATGAAAATAGCTAATTTAAATTTTGAAAGGAAAACGCCTTCTTAAGAACTAAACCTATTTTGAAGGTTACAAATTTAGTTATGAAATAGTTGTAAAATTTAAAAAGCATTACAAAATAATTCTTAAATGTCTTTACACTGTCCAATGTACAAAAGTGCAATATATGGTAGTCTCTAAAATTAAAATAAATCTAGGGCCAGCCCCATGGCCAAGTGGTTAAGTTTGCGTGCTCCTCTTCAGCGGCCCAGGGTTTTGCCGGTTCAGATCCTAGGCACAGACATGGCACTGCTCATCAGGCCATGCTGAGGTGGCATCCCACATGCCACAACCAGAAGGACCCACAACTAATATATATACACGTATGTACTGGGGGAATTTGGGGAGAAAAAGCAGAAAAAAAAAAAGATTGGCAACAGTTGTTAGCTCAGGTGCCAATCTTTAAATCTAAAAGCCTATATTTTCACACATAGCCGAGATTAACAGACATCACAATGATCACTTCTAATTAAAAAATGAAGTAACTTTACTTTGTATGAGTAAATAGAAACGAAGAAACACATCATACCTAGTCTAGGAGGAAATGAAGTGAAAGGAGCCATGATAAGCTCAACATAAGTTAAATTCACGAGGAAATACTCTTCTAGTTCTGGCACATCATCCTGCAAAAATTACATCCATTATATTCCCCATAATTATGCTCTTAAAGTAATTACCTCTCACAAGTCATTTTTAAAATTATCTTATAAATATATATGCTTAAATAGTAAACAGAAAATATAAAAATGCAAGCAAAAGGGTAGAAAAGATTTAAATCAGAAAAAATAAACGTCTTGGCAATGATTCTTTTGGATTTGACACCAAAAGCAAAAGCAACAAAAGCAAAAATAAACAATTAAGACTACACCAAACTTAAAAGCTTCTGCACAGCAAAGGAAACCATCAACGAAATGAAAACACAACCTACCAAATGGGAGAAAAGATTTACAAATCAGGTATCTGATAAGGGGTTAATATCCAAAATATATAAAGAACTCACACAAGTCAACAGCAAAAAAAAACAATTAAAAATTGTGGAGAGGAAATGAATGGACATTTTTCCAAAGAAGATATACAAATGGCCAACAGGTACATGAAAAGGTGCTCAACATCACCAATCATCAGGGAGATGCAAATCAAAGCAACAATGAGATATCCCCTTACACGTGTTACAATGGCTATCACAAAAAAGACAAAAGATAACAAATGTTGGCAAGAATGTAGAGAAAAGGGAACCCTTGGGCACTGTTGGTGGAAAGGTAAATTGATTCAGCTACTATGCAAAACAATATGGAGATTCCTCAAAAAATTAAAAATAGAACTACCATATGATCCAGCAATCCCACACCTGGGTCTATGCCCCCCAAAAAATAAAAACAGGATATCAAAGAGACATCTGCACTCCCATGTTCATTGCAGCATTATTTCCAACAGACAAGACATGGAAAGTACCTGAGTGTCTGTGAACAAATGAATGGATGAAGAAGCCGTGGAGTGTGTGTGTGTGTGTGTGTGTGTGTGTGTGTGTAGTGAAATACTATTCAGCCATGAGAAAGAAGGAAATCTGCCATTTGTGAAGACATGGATAAGCTTGAGGGCTGAAACAAGCCAGACAGAAGAAGACAAATACTGAATGGTATCACTTATATGTTGAAGGTAAAAGGAAAAAGTCAAACTCATGGAAACAGAGAAGAGGAAACTGGTTGCTGGGGGCTGTGGGACGCCGGGAGGAATAGGGAGAGGGTGGTAAAAGCAAAAAAACTTTCAGCTATAGGATGAATAAGCTCTGAGGATCTATAGTAAAACACGGTGACTGTAATTGTTAACACTGTATTGTATAATTGAAATTTGCTAGGAGAGTATAACTTAAATGTTCTCACAAAAAGACAAAAAGATAAATATGTGAGGTGATGGATATGTTAATTAACTAGCTGGGGGAATCCTTTCACACTGTATACATTTATCAAATCATTACAATATACACTTTAAATATCTTACAATTTTATTTACTTTTTCAGATTCTACATATAAGTTGTACCATGCAGTATTTGTTCATTATATCTCAATAAAGCTGAAATTTAAAGAAATAATAATGAAAGTATTAAACTTATACCTGGTTGTATGATAAGCTATTAGGCTGAACCACATGAAATCACTAACATTATATCATTTTTTACCTAGACTAATATAATATGCAAACCAATTATATAAATACATGAACCTAATATATTTTAAATATAATAGGAGCAAAAGATTTATAACTACCTTAATGTCCAATGATTAGAATGAATAATAGAATGATACCATGAAATAAATACAGGCTTCGCAGTCAAGGCGACCTAGTACCAAATTCTGAAATTTAAGATGAGTTACTTAAACTTTAAGGCCTCAATTCTGTCATCTTTGTAATGGGAGAAGTTACATAATTTATGGACCAATGTGATTTACAGAACCAGCGATGTAAAAGGCACTGTCCCCCACCTACCCCCACTCTTTCCCACCGCCATGCAACAACTCTCCCCTTATCACCCCCCAGCCTGCCTTATTTCTCTATATATAGGTCTGCAGTCTCTTAATCTCGTGCTACTCAGGGAACAGAAAGGGATGCAAAGACCTAGGGAGAATAAAAGAGGAACTGGAAACTGTGTGTTCATCAAACTGGACTCTGTAAAGGAAAGAAGGGTGGCTACATATTTCCCGCTTTAAAAACTAACATATCTGAAGAGTAATCCACTTATTTATATTCAGTTACATCAATAGATTATATATTTGAAAAAAAAAGTTACCTTAAAGTTTTATCACATCTCATGTTATATGTCACATACTGACATAATATTATCTTTTGCCTTATGCTTTAGAGTTCTCATACTGTTACATTAGGGTCGCAGCGCCATGGTAATCAACAAAATAAGAGTTATTGACTTCAGATTGTGGATAGTTTACACTACTTGTAATTTTGTAAAAGTAAAAAGCCTCTGAGAAAATAAAACCTTTTTCTAAAATAGAACCCCTAAAAGACACAGTAATTGAAAATGATTTTTCTAAGGCAATATTCATTCTCTCTCTCTTTCCCACCCCTACCCCACACACATACCATCTCCTACCCTCTCCATACATACTATTTTCATAAACCTCTTGGCAATGTGTTCAGGCAGCCGAAATACTAGGTCCCAAAGCAGCACAAGATTTCACAACATGAAAAATCACTTAAAACACAATTTCAGTCACCAATGATTACTTTAAGTTTGACCATAATCACATTTTATGCCATCAGCCTCTAGTGAGTTTCTCATTATCTCTAATTTAACCAGGCCTAACAACTAAGATGCTAACCTACATGGATTTGCTGGCCCAAAGACTCCTTTGGCATAATCAAAATGTTCCTTTGGAAGCTCTTAGGCTAATGCCATCTAAATGCCCTGAGGAAATTCTCTTTATCATGAGATGCTTCTATAACAAAATACACAACAGCAGACCAGCCTATCTAGAAGAGGAACAGAAACCCCTGTGTGGCTAAAAAAAAAATCACAGAAAAAAATAAGCTGATTTAGAGGCACCAGAATATCCCATTAATTTCTACTTTGTATGTGGTTATTTAGGTTTAATACAATCATAGTGAAATAACATAAGAGTTTACCTCAAGTATAGTAATGTTGATGGCTGCTGCAGTTTCCCCTTCTTCTAAAATCAGAAAGCCAACCACTGGGACAAAGTCAACATCTGGCTCAGCCAGATTTCCTTCTGTTTGGTTCTTTAGACTCAACACTCCAGGGACCGTGGTATATGTGACATTGATAGCTCCTAATTGAATTTGTTTGGAAAAGATTTTACAGTTATTTAAACTTTTAAAATAATATCTCATTGAGAATGTTTTTGCCTTTCCTAAAAGCACCTGCAGCAGCTTGGATTATTGGCCCCAATTCCTCGCCTTTTCCTATATCCTTGGCCTTTACCATCACTGGCTCAGTGATGTCCCACTGTGGGCAAGGCATGCTGCCCTGCCTCCAGACTTGAAGTTTGGCCGTGTGACTTGTTTTGGCTGAGAGTACAAGGTGAAAGTGATGATGTGCCAGTTCTGAGCCTAGATCTCAGGGGGTCTGGCATGTTTTTGCTTGCTTTCTTGTGCCTCTACTGGTCCCGGGAGAAGAATGAGACATACGGAGGACCGCCTCCCCTGGCCAAGCCCAGCCTCAGTTACTGGACCCACAACCAGCCTATTATTCCACACTGCAGAGATTTCATGATTGTTACACAGCATTTTTGTGACGACACACCATTCCTTTAACCTTTCAAAAATAAAGAAGTTATAGGAGCCAGCCCCATGGCCAAGTGGTGAAGTTCTCGCGCTCTGCTCTGGCAGCCCAAGGTTTCACCGGTTCGAACCCTGAGTGCGGACACGGCACCATTCATCAGGCCATGTTGAGGCGGCATCCCACATGCCACAACTAGAAGGACCCACAACTAAAAGATATAGAACTACGTACTTGGGAGATTTGGGGAGAAAACACACACACACAAAAAGATCAAGGAAACTTAAAAAAAAAAAAAGAAGTTATAAAGTCCTGTCCTGAATTAATAAATTTTAAATTTTTTCCTGTTTTTGATTTATTGTAGCAATGGCTTTCATCTACACAAGCAGAATATTTAAAAAGCACCTGCCTGAAAACCCCATTCATTCTAGAGGAGCACAAACCTAGAGATCCGAATTCTCTGTTGATGAAAAGCTGAATTGTTATGTTAGCCTCTTGTAGCAAAACAAATCTTGATGAAAGGGCAAAATTTAAAACTCCATGTGGTTCATCGCTGGCTTCTACAGTCAGGACAGCTGCATATCCTTGAGCATCAAGCAGAGCGATTCCTGCTGGTGGCACTCCTAAAAATGTTAGGGACCACAAAAAATCTAACAGTGATATGGCATTAACTTCCAAATACTTAAAATATAACCCCACTCTCTGAAACATATTAAAATAACAGAAAGCGTTCTCTTTTGTTCACTTCTCGAACAGAAATCTTCAGGTTGACCAACAGAATCTACATTTTAGTTGTCTTTTTCCAGATAAAAAATCATGATTTTTTCGTTTCATGTATTATTATCATTATTTCCTACATTCATTATCTGAATTACAGATATTGAGTAGACACTGAGGAGAGTACCCAGATAATTTGCTCAAAATGATTAAATTTGAATTATTTATATTATTGGTCCAAAATCCAAATTGGTCTGCTAATATAAAACTAATTACAGAAAAATTCTCCCTCTGGAAATGTACTTTACTCCATAAGGGAATATTTAGCAAAATTTTTAGAAGTTTTTCCTGAGTTTGTAAAGATAAGTATTCCCATTCTGAGTTGATGTTTTCTGGATCTAACATTTTTATGAGACAGGCAATATTTAAAGTAATTTTTTTACTTGGTATGCATCTAATTGTTAAATATAGGGATAGCAACTATTATTTTTTTCTGAATAAAATAATATACCAGAAAAAATTTAAAATTGAATTCTCTATTACCTTGCGTCCTGACATCATAGAGAATGACTTGGTATACTTCTTTCTCCTCAGGAATGTTGTCATCCAACAAATGTACAAATATTGTTTGATTCAATGACCCCTGTGTCAAACAGAAAGAAATTTATCCCTCTGCTGTCACTGAACACAAACTATCTCCTGCTTTCATTGGCCTTAGAAATTGCACATCCAAATATATTTTCACTTAAAGGGTTCTATGGCTTAAAAAATAAATTAAATAAAGACCACTGATTCAAAGCAATAAGCTTTCAAGATTTCTATGGTAGTAGTGAATAGGAAAAACTAAAGCATGGAAAAGAAGACCAGTGTTGCAAGGAAAACAGTTATTAGAAGTCCAATGTGATAGTCAAGGCAGAAGGTTATATGGGCATGGCTTAATATTGAGGCCATGGAAACGAAGGGTAAAAGAATTAAACACGTTATCAAACGAGAATTCACACCAAGTAAGTGCAGAGAAGAGAGGAAGACGATAGAGTTACAATAAAGTGGTTCCATTTTTCTATGCAAGAAATGCTTTTATAAAGTTATTTCCCCACCAATCACCTTCTTTCAATCTATCAGAAAGAGACTCTAAATGGAATCTCAAAAATATAGTGCAAACAGGACATAAAAAGACATTCATTTTTAGAGCTATATGTGCTCTTGTGCATTTAAAGTTCAAAGACAGTGAGGAGTAAAAGAGGGACAGGCAGTATCCAACATCTTCCAAAGGACACAGTTGGCACCAACAGCAGGAAGGCAGGAGAGTACAAAAGAGTTTGGCTCAAACAAACTAGACATTTTCCATTTCCTTAAGGGAGATTTACCAAGTACATATGGAAAAACAAACCCCTCCTTAAGTCTCAGAAATTCTTTATGTGAGTAATGTTCTTCCTTTAGGTTTCTAAGCAAGTAGCTCTCTCACCAAGCTCTGTTAATCATTGTATTACATAATCCAGCTTTCCCATTTTCTTCACAATACATTGTTTCCTCTAGATATTTGTGGTAAAGCTTTTCCTGGTGGTATTACCTCAGGAAAGAAGAGGTGTCCAGTAAAGTTAGCAAAATTGAGTTCTAGATTTTTCCCAATAATTTTCCAGGTAACAGTAACATTTCCTCGACCAGGGGGGGTTCTTATCACATGGAATTGCAAAATTTCTCCTGCAAGTGAAAAGGACAGATTGTTAAATGCTTCATGGAAAATGAACTTAACATTTGGACTCAACAAAACCCAATCCCAAACATGCAACCTTTACAGCACCTTTTCCAAGAACATTACAAAGCTGGTCTGCTTTGAATTTTCTAGAAGCTTTATACATGCTTATTGTTATTAACACAGGGATCCCACTTCTAAATACTTCCATTTAGTAGAACTTCAGGAAATTCAATACGTAAAAGTTACAAAAGCACATGCTAACACGGGAAACACAAATTTTTATACACTCCAAAACATGCACCAGAACATAAACGTTCTGTAAATTAAAGAAATTAAGTTCTTACGGTCAAAACTAGTAACAACACATGTAAATTCTTCCTTCACTTCTCAAAAGGACACAAATTCCTTACACTAATAGGCAATGTGATTTTACACAATGCATGCATAAAAATGCTTGCAAATACCTGAAAATCACATTTCTTTAATTTGTAACTTACATATACCATCAATGATTTTGTTTTATAAAAAGAAATACAAAGGAAAGGTGTCAAATCTGTACATCAACCTCTGTAACTTCACCAAAGTTACAGTTACCCTTCCTGGATAATTGAGGTATTTCAGATGCTTTCCATTCCTGACTTTTATCTTCATGTAATACTTTGTAAAACTGAAGAAAATCATGATAGTCTTTTCTTTTAAATTGCTAAAAGTGGAATGTAAGCTCCCCGGGAGTACTGTTGATGGTCATGGGGCTTGCTGAAAATATGCTCAAGTCAAAAGTCTTGTATGATGATGGACACAAGTTAAGGCATACTAATGAACTCTATCTCTAAAAAATAATTATTATGAAAAGATAAATGGAATGCTGTTTAAAAGGCTTTAAAAGAACATATCCCTATTTAAATTGTGTAGCACAAACATATAGTTGAAAATTATGCATATTCATTAAAAATATCACTTTTACTTAGTTATCCAAATAAGTTAAACATATCTGACACTTTTTAAACAATAGTAGAAATAAAACAATAAAATGTAAATACCGTTTTCAAATATTTTTTAACTACCACAATTTTATTTCTGAAGATAATAAAACTAAAATATTTTTAATAGAAAGTTTTCTTAAACTAAAATATCATGGATTGATTAATTACTAAAAAATAAAATTTTCATACTAAATTTAAGCACATATAACTTTAGCACAATAAGTTATTTGGGGAGAGTGGAGAATAGAAGGCAAAAGCATCCAAAGGACCTGTAAATAAAATTTCCTCAAACACTTCAATGTTCAATGTACACATTTTTTAAGTGTTTCAATACAAAAAAGAAAATTTTAGTCGCTGTTACATTAGTAGACTATGTCTTGGACTTTTTGTTTTTGAAACCTCTAGGGACTGCTAGTTAAGAATCAGATCGTCCAAAGGTTAAGATATAACTGAAAGAATATACAATCAGCCATAATTGCCAGCATACCCTTTACAATTTTTATACTTGTACAACTCATATGAACAAAATATAGGCATTGCCATGAAACCCTGGAGTCTCTCTATTGTACACCACGCAGAATTTCTCACAGAGCAAGTATGCATTGAACAACAACGTTTATTACTGAAGGGAAGAGAGAGCCTTGGCGTTATTAAGCTGTTTCACCTACAGTGTTGTCTGGTGACACAAACAAAAGGTGTATAGAGTCATAGTTTACAAATTTTTAAAAATCACAAAACCTAGGAATACTTCAAAAAGAAAACTGTGGAAGTTTGATCAAGTGCTACAAATTCAATAGGAATACAAGTGGCAAGAAAACAAAATATAGGTCAATAAAGATCCATGTTAAAGGGGAACCTGTAATCATAATAATAAAAAAAATTATGGTTGCAAGATCGTACATAGAGATTTGGGAATAAATACACCACTATAAGGTGAAAGTAAAAATGAAATACTAAGGAGAGAAAAAAGTAAAATTCTCCTACAAATTTACTACATGTAAAATAGTCTAATACAGTAGTCCCTACTCATCCACGGTTTCACTTTTCATGGTTTCAGTTATGCATGGTCAACTACAGTCCAAAAATATTAAATGGAACATTCTAGAAATAAACAATTTATAAGTATTAAACTGTGCATCGTCTGAGTAACGTAATGAAATCTGGCACCACCCTGCTCCAACCCTCCCAGGACTCGAATCATCCCTTTGTCCAGCGGATCCACGCTGTATAAGCTACTCAACCGAACCATTAGTCACTTAGTAGCCATCTGGGTTATCAGACCAACTGTCTTGGTATCACAGTGCTTGTGTTCACATAACCCTTATTTTACCCAACAGCCCCAAGGCACAAGAGTAGTGATGCTGGCAATTTGGAGATGCCAAAGAGAAGCCATAAAGTCCTTCCTTTAAGTGAAAAGGTGAAAGTTCTCAACTTAATAAGGAAAGAAAAAAAATTATATGCTGAAGTTGCACAGATCTATAGCAACTTTTATTATGGTATACTGTTATAATTGTTCCATGTTATTATTTATTAATGTTGTTAATCTCTTACTGTGCCTAATTTATAAATTAAACTTTATCATAGGTATGCATGTCTAGGAAAAAGCATGGTGTATACAGATTTCAGTACTATCCGTGGTTTCAGGCATCCATTGGGGATCTTGGAACATATTCCCTGTGGATAAGGGAGGATTACCATACCACTTAATAAATATCACCTTTGAAATTTTAACATGTTACCATGCAAGTAACTTGCAAGGAAATATTGCAGGAAACACAATTTGAAGCACAACACACACACACACAAATAAAAGGTAAACAAAGTACTCCTTAAACACATGATCTTGTAAGCCTATTGCAATCGTGTCAACAGCAAGAATTGTGTGGAAATTTTCCTAATAGATAACCAAAATAGAATTACTGACTCCGCCTCTTTAAGGCAGACTCCCAGGAACCAGGTCTATTTAAAACGCCTCCAGGGAAAAATTACCAGAAAGTTACCTTCTACCTGGGTGAGGAGTCAAAGAACAGTCGTTGGAAAAGGAAAAACTTACAAACAAGTGCTTAGTCTTCTAAACATAAGAGAAAGGACAGAAGGCGGGTCTCAGAGAGAGACGGTAAAATTTTCAGAAAACAAACATTTTACTAGGTACTTCCCTGCCTTCCAATTTTTGTTCAGGATAAGGCCTAAGGAGGGCCCTCACCCACCAAAGAGTCTGACTCCATTCCTGGAAGAGCATCCTGATATGAAATCCAGAGTCCACCAAAAGTTTGTGACACATTTTAACCCTAAAGCAGAAGATGTATCCTATAGGGTCTAGGTCTAGCCTAACACAGATAAGGTCTACAAATACAAAATGCATTTTAATAACCCTGAGTGTTTTGTACACTTGTTACCAAAACAAACCAGGATTCTTTTTACAAAGATAAACATCAACTATAATGTGTGTAAAAATAATAGAAAACTAAAATACAGGAAATATACTTTAACAGACACACATACATATTGTATACTCGTACCATCCAAATTGAAGGCCCTCTACAATAAGTAGAAAATGATTTAAAACAACCATAGGGATATGAACAATGTGAACACAAACTGTCAACATGAACAGTTAAGAAACAAAGTTGAGTGTTTCTAATATAGCAGTTCTATATATATTTTTTAAAGAATCACATCTCTTGTTCAAATCTCAGCCTAAAAAAAGATTCCCACTGTCTCTAAGCTAAGGAAAATTTTTAAATCCATTGAACGTGACATGATGATTATGATGCTGCTGAGCTGGGTGACTAAGTGAAACATTCACACAGATTTATAAAGAGCACATTTATACGTAGTTTGCAACCACAGTAAAAATCTATTGTCCCATATTTCTAAATCCTGCCCATTACATTTGAAAGAAAGAATATTTACCACTGGGCATCTGTTCAATTGCCTTAGGACAAAAACGTAGAAATAGGATTCTACAGAATTCAATACATTGTTAAACACTAAGGCTATTCCTCCCCATGAATCGAAAATGCATTCTGGAGCCAGAAGTTCAGCACAGCCCATGCCTTAAATCTAATCACATAAATGAAACTCCAACACTAGGCCAAAAGCAACGTTAACATTGTTAAAAGCCCACACTGTGTGAGTTTTTTTACTCCATGTGTTTAGCAGCTATCTGTGAAGAATCACCGGGAAGTTTTCATTAATTCACTTGGGTAAACTTATGCTTGATAGACATTTCTCCATCCAATTTCACAGCAATACAGAGCATATGCACACAAAGTACTGAATTCTTGAGGTTCAATATAATGTTTTTGAAAAAGGAAAATTAATTTAGACTCTAGAAAAAGGTTTAGGAGTAAAGAGATAAAAATAGAAATTCCCTTCAATTTTTATTTAGAAAATGAAAAAAACCTCAGGAACACTCATGTAAGCAATAAAAGCAATTCAGTGTTTTATTTCCTGTACCAAACTCACGCTCATAGATTGATATGCTACAGCATATTTTTAACCAAAAACACATTTGGACCATTGGTTTTAGTTACTTATCCTTTTTCCTATTTGCATCTTCCACAGATATTTAAGCTGTTGGAAACTAAAGAGAGCACAACCTGATTTTCAGGTTAAGTCCGTCCAGGAGAAAGGGAGCAGAGGTGCCAGTGTCTGCAAGTTGATGCAGTGCCCAGCAAGAGAGCCTGGGTTTCCTCAGCCCGCCAATGCACCACCACCATCACCACAGACTCTCACAGGACACACTTTGATGACACCAGCCGCTTTACAGTTAGAATCCCTATAAAGTGATACTGGATATCTAAATTCTTTTGTATTCTTAAAAAAAACAATTTCCGTCACATTGTTGAAAATCTCATACCTACTCTAGTTCCAAGTCCTTCCTTAAATCTAATCCTTCCTGGTCCCTGATCTTATTTATACCCTCCATACAACTAACACATTTATTCTCGTCTGCATTATTTTCCTTCCTATATTTCTTTAAAAAAACAAAAAGAAATCCAAAATACTCTTCTTTAATCTTTTTCTCCAATTTTTCTCCTTTCCTTGCTCTCGTAGCCAACAAGCAGACTGTCTTCTAAGGCAATGCTTCTCAAACTTAATGCATGGAAGGAAAACCAGTTTTTGTCCGTTTTGTTTCATTTTGTTTTGTTTGCCCTGAACTATTACAGACTGATATTTTTGTAAAATACAATAAAACAAATGACTAAATAAGCTAAATAGCGGGAAAAAAAAAACCCACACAAAATATAAGCCCATAGATATCACTTTTGGATATCACAGCAAAATAAAATTGTTATAAAAGTTTCTAGAAAAAGTTAATTCAATTTCTGAACTTATCTTGTCACAAGCCAGTAGCAAACACTTGTGGACAGGCACCGGCTTGAGGACTGGCCACACTTTGAGGAGCACTGCCTAAGGCATCTACGTCCTCTCATCATCCTCAGATATTTGCTTCACATGCCAAGTTCTCCTTTAAAATTCCTCTACCTGTACTGCTCTCTCCTCTAGCTCACTTAGGAATCTAATCTTACTTGTTGCCCATGTTAGTCTGAGACACTCGGATTATTTTCTTCTTCCTATAACTAATGAAAACACTCTAATCTTGATCTCTTCCCACTCTCTGGCAGAGCCTTCTGTCTCTCCTCTCGGGTCTCTTTCCTTTCCCAGCGCCTTAGCCTGATGTTCCACTTGGTTCCATCCTTGACAACTTGCCTTTCTTCCTCCAACCACAAAGACCTTATTAATTGTCCTGATTTCAACTATTATTTCTAAAAATCCAATTTCCATCTTTAACCTGAAATAGTCAGGTTCTCTCACCAATTTCCTTCTCTCACATAAACATTGTTATTCAAATTAATTATCCTTCCAACTCAAATTGCTTGAAATGTTTACCAAAAGTTCCTGCATTGTCAAGTTCTGCAGCATTTATAAATTCAAGCAAAACAAAGTCTCTTCTCACAAAGCGCCCTACAGTCTGGGCTTTGGATTCAGACAGCACTGCGTTTAAGCTCCACCATGAATAACTGCGTGTTATTTAGTCTCTCTACATTTCAGTTTCCTTACGTGAAAATCTGGTGTATATCATTATATCCATTTCATAGGACTGTTGTTAAAAATAAATAAAATAATAGATGTGAGATGTCTGGCACGCAGAAAACATTCAACAAATATTATTGTCATTATTAAGATTTACTTCTCCAGCAGTGATTTTATTACATTACAAATAATTTCTTGAGAGTTGACAATCTGCCTTAGATTAGACTTTTGGCAATTTGTTAGTTACTTTTATTCACTATTGCTACGACATGAGAGTCTAAACCACTAAAAAAGGGAAAGAGTGTCGGGAAATGGCTCAGACATTTGCACTGATAAGTTAAATAAACTTGGAAGTATAGTAAGGTGAAAAGCAATGCACACTTAAATGCATTCCGTTTCCAGCACAGCAACTAACTGGCCACGTGACCATGTCAAGTCACTTAATCTCTCTGTGTCTCAGTTTGCTCATCTGTAAAACAGAAATCCAAATGCATGATCTATATCCTTTTCATTTCTTAACTCTTTGAGGTAGAATTTTTTTAGTTCTAAATACAAACTATAGTGAAACACAGACTGTAAGTACCAACTTTATCTCAAAGAGGCTTATTCAAAGACAAAAAACATTGCTATGACGTTTTAAACAAACAAAAATTAGCCTAAATATGCAAAACCCTACATGTAATGTGAAATATTAAGAAAGGATTCAACAGTTATTGTTTTTTAAGGGAAAAAATGGACATTTTATAATTTTTTCTAGTTTGGCAGTTTGTTCATAAAATACCTAAACCAAATATAAAATCCAAGCTGAAATATTCACTGATTACGAACTACTATTTGTTTTTAACAGGAGGCCAATGTTTCAGTGTTTAATGTCAAAGCTACAAGTGAGCAGACACCTTCCAGGAACTATGCCAAGTACTTTACGTTTATTAGCTCACTTGATCCTCACAAAGAAAACTACAAAGTATGTAATATGTCCTGTCATTTAACAGATGAGAAAGCTGAGCATCCCAGGCTTGACTAACTTCCTGAAAATCACACCAGGGGGGAGTGGCAAGCTAGAACACAACATCAATCTGCAAGGCTCCTAAATCTAGTTAAACAGTTCACCATGAAGCCCTCTCCCAAATAAATCCCATGCATATTAACATTCACAGCTCTACAAAATAAGGGCGAGATAAAACACGCCAGAAACTTTACAAGATTAGACAAAAATGAAGTCCATGGAAAAGAGCATGAACGTGCTCAACAGAAAAAGGTACCCACCTTCGTGACCTATGACAGATCTGGAAGTCGTCTGAAAACTAACAACTCCCGCCACATTGTCATTGGCCAAGATGTTCACTCTCACAGTGTCGGAGCTGGGCAAGATTCTACTTCCACCTTTGGTGTACACCAAACTAACTATGATGCTTTCATCATCCTCTGGCTCAGAATCATCTAAAATGGTTAAAATGGCTGTCTTTTTTATTTCGCCTATAAAAAAAATTAATGGAATAAAAACCAAAGTAAACAAAATCACCAACACAGAGACTTCACAAAGGCCGAAAATAACTTCTATTAGAACAAGTTAAGTAAAACTATGTGAGTGAATTATAATAGGTCAATAACATGAGCCAATATTAGTGCCACTATAAGCAAATGCTGTATGTTAATCTACATGTCCTTTCACATATAAAACACTAAAATTTCATAAATGTGGACAGATTGTGGAGAAGGACATTTTGAGTTATGGAAAAATTAAAAGGTAGAATTATTTCAAAGAATCATAGTTTCAGTTCCTGGTCTTTAGTCCAGAAGAATGACCTAGTGAGGAAAAGAGCTTCAAAAGCATCTTCTGTTTAGAAACAGCTCCTTCTAGGAGAACGGAGTCTCACTCTCATTCTGGCCTTACCATGAATAATTTTCACCAGGTAATCAAGCCAATACCTGCCTGAAAGACCAGGAATACTTAGGGAGAGGTGGTCAAAATGGGAAACAGAAAAAAGGCATGGCAAATTCTCAGTGAAAGAACCAGCCTGAATGGGATGAGTCTTTGGGTAGCTCGATGAGATGCCAGCATCCAATACCAGTTTCCAGGATATGGGGAAATGAAGGAAGGAGACAGAAGAGGAATCGGAGGGATGAGTGACAGCAACAGGGGTCAAGCAATCTACTTTGCAATTTGGTCTAGGACCCCACTAGTACACAGGGCACCGCTGAATACCCTACACCCAACACTGCTTCTGCTGCTCAGCCTGCAGTGTCCCTCATCTAATTCTTTGCCACTTTCTGGAAAAAGGATGAAAGGGTGGGATGAGAAAAGGCAGGAAAAAGGAGAAAGGAGACATGAATGCATCTCTCTCTCTCTCTCATGACGCTGGTACATTTCATCAATTCACAGTGTCAAGATTGCCTCAAGAGATTACAGATTATCTAAGAATCTAGGTTAGCTATAAAATATAGTCTATTTTGTGTGATGATATAGTTAGAATTCAAGGTAATACTAATTTGCATAAGGCTCTTACTTTATATATAACTTTCTTTGTAGTTACTAACACGACTGGAAAATCTAACTTTAAATTTTCATCGCCACTCCTTCCTCATTTAATTTTCATTATTTCTTTTGAAGTAGGGAGAAATGTCACCAATTACCAACCTGTGCCCCCATACTCATCAAGCATATCATATTCCATGATGCCCAAAATGATTTAGTAGGAAAAACCATTATAGAAATGTTTTACACTATTTTAAAAATTTACTCTGAAACATAACACTTATTAGATGTTTCAAAAAGTATACTATACATGCAACGTGACCCCCATTACTGTTTCCAACAAAAGTATATGCATTAAAAAGATGAAGAATAAAAAATGCAGTGAATTGCTATAAGATACGGAACTGTGAATAATATTTATTTCTTTCATTGTTTTTGTAGATCCTGAGGTTTTTATGAGTATATATTATTTTTTTCAATCAGAAAAACACTATGTTAATCAACTGTATGGAATCTGTAATTGCCCAAATCAGGATATAAACAATGATTTCAGTAAAGATACATTTCTCCCACCCAAAGAGAACTATTTTAGAACTTTCCAGATTTTCAAATATTAGATGATTCAACCAGCCCTGAAAAAGAATCAGTGATCTGACCTTAATCCTAATTTGTTGGCCAAGGTATCTATAATTCCATTGCTCATGAAAATTTACAACAGTGATCCCTTCCAAGTCTAAGAACACTATTACAAATTGACCCATCACTAGGCCTAATTCAATATGAATGAAGACACCAAAGTTCATACTATTTACACTTAAAAATTATTTTCATTGAAGATTTATCTTCATTTGTCTAGTACATCTTAAAACGCTTCCCAGTTAATATTCATTTTTCTAGCTACCAATACTTCTTACCCACGTGTTTGGTTGTAGATACATGGCTCAATCTTGTAATTTCCTTAAAAAATTAGACCTTGCTTTAGAGTTCCTCCAAGTTCCCTTAAAGGCACTGCTATCACATAGAAAGGAATAAAATTTACACACTCCCTGAAAATCTCCTCTTTTTAATAAACTAAAAAGATATACATGAAGGGTCGTGTCAGTCTACATGTCATGTCAACCATTAACAAGCCACCTAACTTCCATTTCTTTCAAATCATACTGCACTTTTACCTATTAGCAAGAGCGTACACAGTAAGAACTCATGAATATTATTATATAAATTGATGATTTTACCAGGAGGAACTAAAATCCATTTAGAACCATCACTCACCTTCAGCAAAAGTCAGAACGTCTCCAGCACCTATAAAATCTAAACCTTCAGTAGCAGTTCCACCAACAACACGCCATTCGACTGTCACCTGACCTAAGCTGCCCCCAGTCCTGTGGATCATCAGCTCCACTGTGGTTTGGGGTTGCTCCTGAACTTCGACATATAAGCCATCTTCTGAGGTATTGGGACTAATACTGTAGATCACAAACACTCCAAAGGCATCACCATTTAAGGCTATGACAACTGTAGAAGTATTTGGCTGTCCTATGGTTGGCTGGTTTTTAAAACTGGCTGTGATATTCATGAGGTGAACTTCAAGAAGAGAAATTAGGAAACTCTCATCCATCTCTGGGAAATCATCAGGGAGAATAGAAACTGTGAGATTTGCAAATTCATCACCTTCTAGCATTATGGCCCACTGCCTTGTCACAGGCTCATAGTCACTACCAGCCACAGCCTGACCGCTAAAAAGAGATGCTACCCTGGTCAAGTTTTTCCTGTAGGTCCAGGAGTCTGAGTTGTTAACAGTTGGGCTGATCCACGATGTCATCCAAAAACACTGGGGGCCCTCAGAAGCACTGAAAAATGAAAATGCTGAGCACGCGTGTTCTTTGAGGCACAAAGCGGCACAAGTATACTGCGGTTCCCCCACTGCAGAGACATTCACCCAAGTTCTCCAAAGCGGGTCAGGCACCCCTTGAATTGGTGATTCATAGTAGGAGAGTAAATCTTGACCTTCCTCAACTGCAAGAGCCACCACATCAATATCGGAAGTCCTGTAGAACAACAACAGCCGACCGAAGTGCCCTCCGCTAAAACGTGGAGTGACAATTAAAAGACAGGTTAAGCACTCAAAACAATCTGTGGCTTACACATAGTGAAGAGAAATACTGATTGCGGGTTTTGCTTTTTTTATGGGTATAAAGTACTAGTACAAATACAACCACGTTTCTTAATTACAGTTGTCTTTCAACATTTTGTTTTCTCATGTACAGAAATCTTGCTAGTTTTCAATCGAATAATACTTACTTTTTACCAAGCTATGAAAATATCTTGCAAGGTAAGCAAATCATACCCATTTCGGAATTATCAAACAAGATATTAGAAAACTAATTTTCATTACTAGATTTCAGTGAAACAAAGTAACAATGCTAACAGCATGAGTACATTTTGAGGAGATAGAACTACGTGCCACCACGCCCCAAGACCTCATATTTCCTATTTCTGAAGGAGCTGAGTGAACCATATGTTGCCTCACAAAAGAAATGCCGAAAAAAACAGAACCTGAATATCAAGCACTTCATCCAGCATCTGCATGTTCTTTAATTTAGAAGGTAATTGCACTTAAGTTCTAAATCAAAGAAATCACAGATTAAAGCAATAAATTCCTGTGGTTAGAAAACCCAGTGATGTTATGATCCATTTCACTAATAATAGGTATGATACATATAATGAGTTATTTATATTAATAGGCATAGTTCAATTAAATTATAACATAAAATAATTTACTTTATATAAAAACCACCAAACCTAAATTATTTAATTGTACAAGAGATACTTTCCCACCACCCCACAATTCCCATCCCCCCACAGATGCAAGCAGCCATCTCATATACCTTCTCCTGACAGTTATGTTAGCACAGGAACTTCTCTCCAGAGGCTCTTGAACATGATAAACCGACTGAACAAAGGCTACTGTACCATAAGGATTATCATTGGCAGGAATAATAATATTTGCCACACGATCTAACCCAATAGTACCTCCACCAGAGGCGTCAGTTAGTTGCACTTGGATAACCTAAAAATACAGTGAAAACTTCCTTAACAGAATCTCAGTTCTGAAATTAGAATAATAATAATGCAGGAAAAAAGTCAAACATAGCAATACAAGAACAAAATGGAACGTAATATAAATGGACTCAAGGAAAACTCCCCCCAATATATTTACAAACCCAACATGTAACAGAATAATCCATTATCAGCATTTAATAACAGAGCATGATTACACGCAAGAAACATCGGCTAAGTTCCTTAACATTGTTACATAAACCTATGAATCCATTTTAAGATCCCTGTTTATGTTTACCACTTCAATAATATACTTTTACATCCTATACCTTTTTCATTTAGGGAAAATATCATGTATACGTTTTATGAATAGTTAATCAATTATGCTTTATTTCTCACATTCTCTTAAATGGAAATTCTCTGACAAAATTTAAAATAAAAAACATCATTTCATAATGCTACCTAAATTCAGAGAGAAGAGAAATGTTTTGTATGTGTCAACTAACATCTAATATTTTAGAAGTGAATGATGACACAATTAGCATTCAAATGAAATTTTAGGGATTTGCTTTCTATGAAAATTTGATACTATTAAAGAATAAATGGTATTATATGCAATTTTATGAGATTTAGGCTTTACTAATACTTGACTTTCATAAAATAAAATTATCTTCAGCCAATATATGTTAGTGATGAATCAACTTTCCCACTGAGACTCTATTTTATTTGCCACCTTGCTTCTTCAGCAAAAATAACTATCAGGCAGATATATCCAGTATGGTGTTTGCCACATAGTAAATTCTCAAAACTGTTGTAGAATAAATGAATGAACAAGTGAGAAGTCAAAATCTACACTTAATTAAGGCTGACTGACCACACTCAAGCCAAAAGAGAGTCTGGATACAAACAAATTAACAGTTTATATGGAACAATGTAGCAAAAATTATGACAGATGTATATATCTTTAATCATTTAACCAAAATGTTGAAAAATACAATGTAATTGTACAAAACAACTTACACTTGTAAACTTGTACATAGTAAACTGCTATGTGTACAAGACCTATTTCTAGAATATTCTTGTTTCAGAGAATCACTTTCACACTACCCTATTTTGAACATTCCTGTAGAAATAATTTGACATGCTTGATAAATGTCACAATAACAGCCATCTGTTCTAGTCACTATAAGACAAGGTATGATTTACAGTGTCATTCTATACTAGCCATTCCTCTCACCTCTTCAATCTCCGGAACGTCGTCAGCCAGGACCTCTAACAACAAGGTTTGAATGGTTTCCCCAGGGGCAAAGGTCACATTACCTGAGACAACTCGCAGGTCGCCAGTAGCAAGCTGTCCATTAATGGTGGCAACCCACTGAACAGTAACATTGCCGAGTGTCCCAGAATTTCGAATTACTGGCAGGTTTACCTTCACTGAGTTAAACTCAGGTTCCTCTACAATAAGTTTAGTAATCTGAAAACCTGAAGGGCAGAGCAGAGTTATTTCAAATACAAAGGAAACTGAGTCAACAGAACTCACCAATTGCCATGCTACAGTCAATTCTTCTTGCCCGCTAAGCAACCTAAGTAGCTAAACCCCACAAAATCAGAGTAATGTGCTGTGATACAAATTGGTCAGGCCTGCCAAAATTTCCAAATTATTTTTCATTATGATAGAAGCAGAAATCATAAACTCAGATGCTCACAGGGGTTAGACTATACCAGTCATCAGTGAAGTGTGTCTAGTAAGTTCCATGGCTAAGAGCACAGTGCAAGCCCAGTCCCCAAAGGGGCAGTTGCTATTTTGCTCCCATGACTGATTCTACACAGGAAAGGGGGCCCAATGTTGCCAGATTTTCCTACTTATGAAGAAAGCCTAGAAATCTAAATTTTTGTGTAAATTTCTGTGAATCAAATTAAAAAACAAAACTTTTTAAGAATTTTCTAAGATCCACAAAACACATCTAGGAGCCAGATATGACCTAAAAGTTTACGACTTTCATATTCATGCTAAGAGGTTGATTTCTTTTGTTAATAACCACTACATACTGAAAGTGAATGTACACAGATGTCCTATAAGTCAGTAATAGCAAGATAAAAAGGAAACATGACCCAATAAATTCTGAGTCTATAAAAACAAAGAAATGTCAGATCTATACAGACAAGTAAAAGAGAGACACAAACTAGTCTGGTTACCAAATAATCCATAGGGGTCATCAGAGGCCTCAATAATAATGATCGCCTCTGTTAACGCCCCTAGTTTGGCTCCTCCTGTGGTTTCATTCAGCAGTTGCACAAGAAAAGATTCTTCCAGCTCAGGGTAGATGTCGTTAATGATATATATTGGCACAGCTTTACTGGTTTCCCCTTCTAGCAAGACCACATCCGATGAAGCTATACTATAATCTTCACCTACAAAGGCAAAAAGCAAAATGCTACCACTTATTCCAAAGTAGGATAATAAACAGCCATATAGTAGGGAAATACTATGAGGTCTTAAATTTCATGGATATACTTGGAAAGACTTTTTTGAAGATATCAACTACATTTATTCTAAACAAGATTTTACCTCTCTTGCCAGAAAAAAATGGGTTTGATATCACAAAATAATGGAAAAGACCTTCTAAGGGTGTTCAAGTTCATTCCTTCATTTTTAGAAAGATGTATACATAATTTGTTCTATTTGCTGTATACAGATATGGGTGATATAGATATGGATATGGAGATAAACATAGACACAGATATAAAGAGTCAGTCACTATCACAAGATAGCCCCTTACCTACAAAAGAAAAAAAATCTACATACAATACTTTTAAAACAAAGAACGTAACTAGAATTCTGATCTCACTGGGGAGATAAATTACACTGCTGCTCAGATACGGACATGTCAGCATCATTGATGTTATAGCTGGAAATTATGGAATCTCCCACAAAGTTGGATTGAAAGCTGCTACTGCCTACTGCTCAGGGTAGCTTTTATTTCTGGTCAAACAGTGGATGGGGACAGGAGAGAGGCCTCCTATGGAGGCTGAGGGCTACTTTCCTAGAACACTGGTCAATCTCCACCGTCTGTCAATGTGTTAAGCTCCCTACAGGCAGTCAGGTATTCCTCTGGACTGCCTACCCCAAATGTTTGCACATGTATGCAGACACATATGTTATGTACATACGTACACACACACACACACACACACACACACCCCACTTAGGGACTAGGTGAGCCTGGTTTCTTATCTTTTCAAGCAAGTATCATAGCCACATGATTTATTTCAAAAAAAAAAAATCAAGCATGTTATCCTATCCATTCACAGTCATGTTCCTAGACAGATTCTAATTAAAAAGCTCTTAGGCAAATCTCCCTCTAGATGCTGTAACTGCACCACCAAAGAAGGCGGTCTCCTAATGTTTGCATTTAGCAATGAAATTCTTTTGCTTGTACACAAAATAGTTAATGCTAACCATTGCTTTTTCCACGTTGTTCATAAATAAACAAGCAAGATAAATGGGTTGAGAGAGAATACTGTTGCCAAGCACTGTCATTACATGGTTGCACATTTTATCCTGCATTCCTCATATCATTTACACATGAATCCCTTTCAAAAAACAGGCACTAAAAAGTATGCACAGAGATAGCCTAACAAGGCTTTCCTTAGTTCACTTTTCATTAGTTTGCATGTATTTTGGTCATCAGAGCTTTTAAATTCCTATACAATTTTGCCAACAGTTTTTACAAATTCTGCAAAATCAGTGTCACAAATATCTGATAAAAGCTCTAGATTTGTGTCTTTACACAGATGCGAGAGTATGATTGTTTTCTGGTTGGTTTTTCTAACTACATCTTTGAGTGACTTTGTTAATCAAGAATACAATTTCCCTCTAAAACACTTCAGCGCTCCTCAGATGTCTTTCCTCACCAGCTATTGCTGTTATTGGCACGGCTTTAAACTTCACAGAAACATCTGCAAATGCTCCTCCCGTTCTGGTCACGTTGATAATGGGTCCAACATGATTTTCTGCTACTCGAACAACTGGTGCTGAGAGCTGAAGAGTTCCAAAGGCATCATCATTGGCAATGATAATTAGCTGAGCGATAGTTTCTACCTTAGGCCCAAGGCATGGAGAATTTGAAACTGAAAGACAGAGAAAAATGAACATATCAAAATTCTAAGAACTGGCCAAAATTTACCAAGAAGCTTCAGCAAGATTTCATCAGCCAAATGGGATCATCATTTGGTGTCTTCTCGCTACTATTTATATCAAAGAATATTTATTACTATGTACCAGCACTAATCTAGACACTGAGGATACAAAAATAAACAGAAAGTCCCTACTGTCTTGTAACTTTAAATTCTAGGGCAATTTTTATTATAGAATCCTTAGAAAAAAAACACTTACCCTACAGGGATATTTTAATAAGTATTAGAAATTTGTCAAAAGGCAAAAAAATGATTAGAGTATAATTAATCAACACGTTGCATAATATTACAACAGGTAATGATGAAACCTACAGAATTACGCTGTTCTAATTAGTTACCCGCACGCCATAAATTTTTAAAAGACAACATATTTCAGTTCCAAAATTGAGTAGGAAAGTAATTTAGCTCCTTGCCCTCAAAGATCAGCTGCAAATCATCATACTCTGAATAAATTATTGCCTCTCTAACTGCTTCACTGTCCTTCCTCACAAACCTGTCCCTTCCTACCCTATCTTCGTGAACCAGTCACTCAACTAACTCATCCAGAAAGCAGAGTCAGCCTCAATGCTACCTCGACATTGCGATAATGGAGAGGCCCCATCCTTTTAAGGATCTCTGCTCACATTCCACTGATTTTAGAGGGAGCAAAGCTTACTCTGAAGGCATTTAGGACCTTCCACAAACTATCGCTGATTTATTTTCTAGGTTCAATTCCAACCAGCACCCTTGCCAAAATAATAAATGAAGAGAACTTTTAATACTAATGAAGCATCAACAAACTCTTATTAAAAGTAAACAATTTTGAATTCAAATTCAGAATATCACTAACCATTGTGGTATCTGGAAATATGTGATAATGAATAAAATTCAACATTGCCAGATAATTTAAAAAAAAGAATGTAACATTTAATTTCAATAAAATAGGCCGAGACCAGCTAAATTATATCATAGTAAAAATCACAAAATAAATCAATATACTATCATTAGATTCAACTAAATTAGAAAAGAATGCCAGTAACACAGAGTTGTAGCAGTGGGGTACATTTTTGGAGTGTGCACTATTTGCCAGCATGGCTCCAAGCACTTTTATTGTATCAAGTCATTTCAGTCCCACACCTCCTAGGTGGTAGGAAACACTGTCCACATTTTACAGATGAGGGTTCAGAGGCACAAAGACACTGAGTAAGTCACCTAAGGTATTAGACTAGTAACTGGTGGACACAATCAAGAGGCATGCTATAAAGCTTTGCCTAATCTCTTGCTCCCTATATCCAACTCTTCATCAACCTGGGTACCACAACACCTTCATCTACCCAAGACTGTCCATCCTGCCATAAGTCCTATGCCCTCACTAGGTGCTGATCACCAGTCTTCTCACACTGCTCCCCTGAAAGTTGATGATTACACTTAGAGCAGAGTAACAGGGACCCTATCAGGTCCTATACTGATTTTGCCTATTAAAATTTGAGTGAATATCACACAGATTTGCACTTAATTGTTCTCTAATAATTTCAGATCATAGCTTATGCCTATTCTGAACTGTCCCAAGTATGCTGCGTGCTTCAGGAACATATCAAGCATCAAATACATATTGATTGTTTTCCCCATCCCACAGCACATTGATACTCAGCATATACCATTTTATTAATAATAATTGTTCACACTATTGAATGCTTACCATGTGCCAGACACTGGATTAATTTTCACATCTATTATTGTATTTAAGCCCCACGATATTTCTGTAGTATAGATAAGGAAACTGGGGCTTAAAAAGATTATGTCCAACAGTTTATTACTATAGACGGGAACGTAAGACACCTGACACCAGCACCCACAGGTCACTGCTGTGTGTGATACTCCCTCCTGGTTTTATTTCTGTCTCACTCTGTGAACTGTGAGTTCCTTGAAAACCAGGCTGTATTTACAATTCTTACTTAAGAATCATACTTAAGTCTTACTTACTTAAGACTAATTACTGCATTTTATTTCAATGTATTTATTATAACTGGCCCTAAATCTTGATAAGAAAAAAAGGGATGAGATATTGTGTGGGAATTTTAACCTTGACTATCATCTGAAAATTTAATGTTAGTTGTCCTGTAAAGTTAATTTCCTTCTATAAACTTGGACTACAATTACTTATAATGTTGGGAAGAATGTTGCTCACTATACACTATATCCATCCAGGTGTTGTGGTAAGGTGAAGAAATTTACTTAATCTTTATGGCAGAACATAGTCAACATGCAGACATTGGAATCTTACTCTTTGGACTATGTAACTCCAGTTTCCTTAAGAAAGTTTTATTTGTTTTCTTATAAATATCGCCCTACAACAAATATTAAATTAATATCACTAATCTTTCTTATTTCACTTGTTCCCTTATCCGGGAAATCTAGATTCTTCTTTTTATTTAAAACACTTTTCTAAAATTACACATTCTTTCAGGAAGAGGTGACTAATGAACAAGTCATATACAAGAACTGCTTTTAGCTCCATGAGCCGAAGCTGGGCTCTCTACCAGTAGCCACTGGACTCTCTCTACAAAGCCACTGAGCCACAACCCCAGGAGGAGTGGCTGCTACTTTCCAACAGAAGCTGCTGTACAAGATCCTGTACCAAACATGGCTCACTCCTCATTCCTCATTCTTATCCCCAACCACTGCCTTCTTCTCGACTCTCATGGTGACCCACAAATTTACAGGATTTCTTACTGTTACACAGCTTTCTCCCCCTTCCCTCATGCAGTTGCCAGATCCACATGCTCCTCACCAATACAAAGAGCCTCTGCTGGTTAAGGAATCTTCCAGAATGGATCAAGGTGAGAGAGGCTCAGGTTCTTGCTACCAAGACTATCCTTAGAATCCCCAGATTGATTCCAGAAAGTTTTAGAAGCTACAATATCTGGTACAAGAGTACTAGAGGCCAGTTACACTGGATTACAAAAACACTTCTAAAAATTTAGGCTGACACTGTAACAGACTTTTAAAACAGGATTTCACATTTTCAAGTGTCCCACTTCTATTTGCCTTATAGATAAACTTCTGTAAGATGATGCTTTCAAGGTTAGGGCTTACTATTTTTATAGAATTTTCTACTACACCAAATTCTTAATTTATTGTTTTAGAATTCTTACCTCTAGTTTAATAATGACACACGAATGGTTACTTACTTGGGCGATTCTGTACTTGCTCTGCTAAAGTAGAGTTGAGTAGTTCAACAAACACAGACTCAGACCTTTCTGGTTCATCATCCTCCAAAATTGAAATAGTTATTGTTGCCTCACTCTGATTGGCTTTGAAAAGAGCAAACCCAGAAGCTGGAATATAGTCTCTTCCTTGAGTTGCTCTGGCTAAATTAGGTGGAAAATAAGGTGGTTTTTCCATATCATCCAGTGTTGCATATGTGACTATGACTTTTCCCAAGAGTCCTTTTAATCTTATTATTGACAACGTGATGTTCTGGTTTGCTTCCTCAACTTTAATAGGTCTACTGTTCTCAGAAAAAATGAAGACCCCACAAGGATCATCACTAGCCAAAACTGTTAGTGTGGCATTAGTATGAACTCCCAAAGAGCCACTGGAGACGCTAAGGATTGACACAGAGAATGCCTTATCCAGTTCAGGCTCTTCATCCGGCAGTATTTCCACTGTGATGTTGGCACTCTTCTGCCCAATCTCAAATGTGACATTGCCAGAGGTGAAGGCGAGGTCACCATCAGGATCAGAGTCTACGCTCCAAAGCAAAGTCACTTGAGAAAGAGCTCCATGACTTCTCATAATCTATAAAATATTTAATATTAAAAAGTATTAAAAGAAGGATTAAAACTATTGACTTAGAGATTTATAAATACAGAATGATAATAGGATATTATAAGCCATTCTCAAGAATCTAAGATTCTTGAAAGCAGGGATCATGTACTACCCATCTTTGAAGACCCTCAGAGAGTCCTACTTAAAAGTGATTGTTGGGGCTGGCCCCATGGCATAGTGGTTGAGTTCAGCACCCTCCACTTCAGTGGCCCAGGTTCACAGGTTCAGATTCCAGGCACAGATCTACAACACTCATCAGCGAAGCTGTGCTGGTAACCCACATATAAGGTGGAGAAAGATTGGCACAGATGTTAGCTCACAGCTAATCTTCCTCAAGCAAAAAAAGAGGAAAACTGGCAACAGATGTTAGCTCAGGACAAATCTTCCTTAGCAGAAAAAAAAACAAAAAAATAGTGTTGCATGAAATAGATTGATTGAACAGTTTTAGCTTCTAACTAAACTATAGCTGTATCTTTTCTACTATTATACTATATATTAGTAATAAAGCAAATGTAACTAACAATTTATTATATTTAAGCACATTCATGAAAACTTTTATATTCATAGCAAAGATGGTATATATTTCATTCTAAGGAACAGATGAGTGATATTTTTCTGAAAAGTTCACCATAAAACTCATTTTTTAAAGCAAATTACATTTCCTTTTATCTTCAATATAATATGAAAAACAAACAGCATAAAACATTTGACTCTAGGTTATATAAAATACATTAAGAAGGAAGAAATGCTTTTGTCAGTAATACGTTAAGAAGAACAAAAAGCTTAAAAAACACTCTAAATAAGTCCCAACTAAAAGTAATTTTTATTTCTACTTAAAATATGAAAGTTGATTCAAAATAAAATTAGGACAGGAGTATTATAAAACTTGATCCTTTCCCTTAATCCCTTTTTTTTCTTTCTTGAGTCATTAGTTGCCCTTCTAAAGTTGTTCAGTTTACTCCACAACAGCTTACTGAAAGTCTGCCCTAAGAGTACAGAAATGATATATTTTGAGTGACATTTCTTCATCATTTGTATAAAATCTGAGGAAGCTGATCAAGCTTCTAACTCCTCTGAGTTACTTAACAAGAGAATCCTGCTTAATTCCTATGAGAACAATGCAGAGTAGACACACACACACATAAACACACCATAACACAACACATAACACATAAACACAACATAACATGTTGTTATTGCTGTTGTTCACAAATGTTTTGGATAGTCTTTCCTTCTGGGAGAGAGATACTAATTGCACTTCTCTATCCACTAACATTAGCATGGTCATGTGACTTGCTTTGTTCAAGAAAGCGTAAGTGGAAATGCTGTGAATCACCTCCAGAAAGAAGCTGTAAGAGCCAGGATGCAGTTCTCCACACTCTCATCTCCCCACTCCATAGGGATGAAAGCATCTGTTGAGATGGAACCTCTGTAATCCTTGGTCCCTAAGTGACTGATGAGTGCCAAATTAAGTTGGACATATACCATGAGCGAAACACAAATCTTTGTTGTATTAAGACATGGAGATTTCAGGGGCTGGCCCCGTGGCCGAGTGGTTAAGTTCGCATGCTCTGCTTTGGCAGCCCAGGGTTTCACTGGTTCGGATCCTGGGCGCGGACATGGCACCGCTCATCAAGCCATGCTGAGGCGGCATCCCACATATAACTAGAAGGACCCACAACTAAAAATACACAACTATGTACCGGGGGGCTTTGGGGAGAAGAAGGAAAAATAAAATCTTTAAAAAAAAAAGACATGGAGATTTCAGAGATGTTTGTTACTGTACCCTATCTGAATTAATACAAAAATCTCTGTGGTAGAGCTCCATTATATTCCTTAAAGAGTCAGGCATCCTCAGAATCATGAGTTTGGATGTAAAACTAGATACAAAGACAAATGCCAATCACTATTCAATTATCAGTTTGTATTGTCTGTGCCACTAGGCTTATTCCCCTCCTCCTAAACAGAAAAAAAGTAACATAAAGCACACCTTCATAAGACAATAAAACAGTCAGAACCAGGACTGGAGGAGAAAATGGACTCACGTTTAACACAACAGTGCTGTACCCATCTTCCGGTTCAGTTCCACTGACAAACAGCGACTCAGGGCTGAATTCAAATACACCATGAGCATGGTCGGAGGCTGCAATTGTCACTAGAATTTGGGAAGCCACTCCTAGACTGGCTGCATGAATACGTTCCAACAAACAGCAAGAAAATGTTAATTAGTAATTTACAAACCAAAGGAAAAGGCAAAGAACAACTTTTTGAAAAGAGTTGCACCATTCATTGAGTACATTCTAATTTGTTTTAGAAAGAAAGGCAGACGCAAATGGTTGCCACACATATTCATGCTTTTATGACCTTTCTCTATTTTGGCACCAACGAGATATACAAGTGCCACATAAGCACTTAAGGAGGAATAAGGAAAACTTGTTTTTCTTTTTCTTCTCTATGAAAGAGAACATTCTTCCACACAGGGTGTATGAGGAAAGTCTCCCACGACCTTACTGACCTCAGAAGAACATGAGCCAAAATGACTCTTACCTTTATGAAACAGGGGTTTCCCCACGAGTTCCCTCAATCTGACTAACAGATTCTTGGTTTCCAAATGTGCATTAACTCTAGGCCTATTTTTTTCATCATATTATCATATTAGATAGATCTACCTCCTCCCCTGAGCCCAAACAGTCCAATCCTATAACTAAAAAGATGTCAAGATCTAAAGAAGTATTTAGATTTTTCCTGAGACGTATGGTAAACTCTTACGTTGTATTAATGTACACAGACAAGAAAACGAACAATCCCAAAAGTAGCAGAGTAATTCAATACAGAGGTTACATATGGCGTTGATAGAGTTAGGAACGAGAGGGGTGGGAACATGAGTTCTGACACCAAAATATAAAGCTTGGTATTAAGAAAAAGGAACATTGGAGGATTAGAAAGACTTCTCCCTCAATAAACAAGTTTTCTCTGTTTTCTCATCTAACAGGAAAAAATATTTGAGGTAAAAAGTTGAACCATGCTTCTACATGAATCTACTTCAAAAGGAATCCTCTTTTCAAGAGTCCTTCCGATTAACTGGCAACTTACTCTCCCCATTTATTTTCTTCTGAATTTCTTTTTCCTATTTGTTTTGATTAAACACTTCATATAAAGTCTCATGGTTCTTTTCGTACAGAAAATCAGTGTGGCACATTTAACATGAAAATATGTCCTATTTCTCTCCTTTTAGGTATTCAAAGCTATGTAAAATGTTTTTCAATAATCATTTTTGTAAATCATATTCAAGTAAAATTTCCACTGCAATTAGAATCAGGAAACCAAATTAGGTTCATACAGAGAGGGGAATCTGGGCTTCGCAGGCAGGCAAGGACTTGATTCTGACGGGATCACATTCTAGCTGGGTGACTACAGCACAGAGCAAATAATACTTCATTAAGTTGCTGTGATGGTTAATAAGATAAAATATATAAAGGACCTGCACATAGTAGGTTTCCATAAATGGTTAGTATTGTTGTCTCTAAAAGGAAAAGTTAAAACGTAGACTAGTAAAGGGCGTTGGAACAGCTGCTTACCATGTTTGTGAATAGTTGGAAGGAAGAATTCCATGTCCCCATCACCACTACCACTGCCATCAACCCTAAAGAGTTCAGTCACTTCACAAGGAGACACACAAAGAGACACAACCCACATAACACACATTGACAGAGTGAGAAAATTGAGAGCTCTTAAAACATATCCAGCAAAGAGGAAAATGCACTAATATTCACCCAATGACATGCACTCTTCCACAGAAAATAGATTATGTTAAGTGATATAATATTAGTCAGGCTACCAATTGATAAAAATTTCACTCATAGCTTCAGGAAATACTCCACATAAGTTGTAATTGGTATTTCCCATTTCTGCCAATTTAACTAATTTATTTTTAAATTTTCACTTACAGCAATGAAATTGTTTTGAATATTTTAAATATTTGTGTGTGTATATAATCAAACACTTAGGCCTACACGCCTGTGACAGTCACCCTATGGCTCACAACCAACAATTCAAAATTAGAGAAAAGCATCTAACATTTCCCTCCAGCCACACATTCAAATTCCCACCACACTTATGGTTCTCAGACTTCATCACCCTTTTACCACTGATACTGTGGAAAGAACTCTAGACAAGTAGTCTAAAAAACTCTGCTTCAGCCCCGGCCCTGAGAATTATCAGCTATAAAACCTTCAGCAAGTTACTAAACCTCTTGGTACCTCACTGTTCTCACCTATACAAGGTGCTGCCTTTTATAGAACTGCTGCAAAGATCAAACAGATAACACCATAAAAAATAAAGTACCTTGGCAACACGTAAGGACTATAATAAAGAGAAGGTTGTTATACCTTCACCTCCAACACATCTTATACCCCACCCATTATTTTACCAAATGTTTGTAAACAATGAAGACAGGAAGGGCAGCGATGTCAGCAATGGAAAAGAAGAAGACTAAGAGAGGCAAAGCCACATCCGTACCTATGTGCCTCTACCAGTATCCTTGACTGACAAGCTAGTTAAGATCTGCTCTGTGCTTCTGTCCTTCTCCTCAACAGGACTGGGATACACCAGACATGAGAATCTATGGCGCCCAATCCTGAAATCATCTTAGAGACTTAAGAGGCAAAATGGATTGCAGGAAGTATCTGGTGCGTGGTTTTGCCCCCATATTATCCATAAGTCATGAGAAAAAGGAGTGAAGTTCAACACTAATGTACTCTGGCTAGCAT
The DNA here is from genome assembly GCF_041296235.1 of Equus asinus. Lineage (NCBI taxonomy): Eukaryota > Metazoa > Chordata > Mammalia > Perissodactyla > Equidae > Equus > Equus asinus. Next base: position 80,223,582 of record NC_091798.1, read on the forward strand.
AAAACATCTATTCAGGTGGCTATTTTTATGTAGAATAAGTTTTATAGACAAAACTGTATGGAATAAGGGACGCTCCCTTGACCCTCAAAGAAATTGAGTTCTACAAGCTATTTCACTTCTTAGGCAGTCCCTAGCTATGACTCAAAGAGTGGAGACCAGTGTCTAGATTCCTGTACCTCCAATCTCAACTCACTGGGAATTCTCTGTCACTATTGTTTACTAAGAAACTGCAAGATTGGTTTTCAAATGAGTACTCATGCCCAATTAATGCATAACAATGTATATTCTAGAGACATGAAAAGAAGTTTCTACATAAAATCACAAATATCACTATGATCACAAATATTTCTGAAGAATATTCGATGTTCGTTATTAATCAATATTCGGGAATGATCACCAACATTTTCTCTATTACATAAGTATTTTCAGCTATAAGTGATACAAAAAACAACTTCTCAAATATTTTATAGTGACTTTTGATTAGTGAAGTCCTGTCACGAAAATAATGATTTGGAGATGTGAGCACTTGTCTCTGGAGGACAAGCAAAGCTGGGATTTTTACACGCCACCTGCCAAACTGGTCGCCCAGCATATTTTTACTATTTTAGGCAGTCAACCAAGCTGGGGCGCTATTTAATCATCCCCCGGCTTGGCCTCCTTTGCTTTTATCTGAGCTGTAGGAATACAGGGAAGAGAAATTTGGGAAAATTTTGCCTACTTACCCCAAAGCCTCACTACATACTAAAAGACAAGTTTAATATTTCTGGCCTACCCAATCTCTCCCTTTGGATGGCTTATATGGTACTACAACTTTTTTCATCAAAATCTGAAGACAATAATAAGATAATAATCCTGGGTTTTGTAATGGAAGAGACTGTCCAGATGAATGCCATATCAAATCTCAAGTTCTTACATTTATAAAGGTAATATGGTGCACATCACATGCATTCTATAACACCCCTAGTAGTATCTGATAATCAAACACATTAATACTTCTGCAAGGAAGCATATATAAATAGTTAATCTAAGCAGGATAAATAAAGATTATACGTAGCTTTACTTCAACGCAGATGAGTTTTGCTATAAAATGAATTTTGACTCCAAAAATCTTTGATAGTCAGAGCTTTCTGAATCTCAGAATTGAGGATAAGGTATTGTTGACCTGCTTTATTGATAATCACTTCATAATAGATTATCCAAAAGGACTGGTTTTTACCTGTGCTACACCTAGAGATTGCTCTAAAGGAACTACTGGGAAAACTGAAAAAAGGAAGAAACGAGAGAGGTGATTTTAGGGGCACCTGCAATGAATGACAACCATAATTTGGTGATTCAGTACAATTATGCTATTTCATTCTAAAAGCACATCTACTTAAGGAAAAGACAATAGATAATAAAAGGAGAAAAAAACAGCATAATAGACATTGTCCTTATAATAAATGTTAAACATATTAACTCAGAATTAACCAAACCTCACAGCAAAAGTATATGTAAATAAAACTATGAGTTGAATACTAAGTTCTAAAACTAATACTCTAAATTTATGTAGAAAGATAGAAATTTCCTTTTTACCAAGAAAGGGTCTATCCATTGGAAATTGTCTACCATATATCTTATGCAATTATTAACCTTCAGGATACTCTTTCCAAAAACTAGTCATTCACTCATTAAAAAAATAATAAGGTTAATTCAAAGGAACGAATTTCTTTAATAGAATGTACTATCATCATGGTGGGTGGACAAGCAAATGTTTTGATGTTTTTGAGTCGCAAGTCTTACCTCCTCCCTCTGAGTTTAACAATTCAACTTTAAAAGATTTTTCCAATTCAGGGATAGAATTATCGGTGATGTTAACAGAAATGTATTTATATCTTTCTCCTGGTTGAAATTCTAAGGTACCAGCAATACCCTGAAACACAAATAAAAGATTTATCCATGAGATTATAATTATTTTGTATATGAATGTGCAAAATAAGAGTGTTTACTTTGTCTCAAATTGTTACAAGCACTGAAACAAAAGAACATAATTAAAATACAAAATTGAAAACACAAGTGGAAATGAATAGTGTTCAAATAAATTCTAAATAAATATTCTCCAATTAAATAAAGTAGATAGATTCTTATTTCTCTTATTAGCCTATTCATCAAAAAAAAAATAGCCAAGGCAAATGAGAAATCTGAATAGGTGACATCCACAAATTCCTAAAGAATTAAGTCAATGAGATGCATGGAATTCTCTTGACCAGGTATATTTAGAACTATTCAAATTATATCACTGAGTAATTTAAATACTCAGTGCGTAATTATAATGGCATTTTCATTCTGAGAATTTCTCCAAGCAATAGTAAATATCTGTCCCTTGGTCATCAATCTTTCCTTGATGATACTTGCAAGTGAAATTCATACCAGAGATCTCCCATCACAAAAGTTCACACAACAACAAGAAAAACAAAAAAGTTATCTAAATTCAAAGTCTTAAAGTCCTTTTTTCTACCATTATCTCTTATATAAGCATTTTCTCCTCAAGTCATGAGAGTAAATTTTAAAGTTGCTTAAATTTTTCTAGTGTTAGCTTCTGTGGACAACTATATTTCACGTTGCAGAGCTATTAATGATCTTAAACTTAAATTGAGGAACTCAAGTACCAATTCACTTACTCACGTACGTATTAACTTTTTAATATTTATCAAACACATAGCATGTGTATGGCACCATTTTAGGTGCTTGGCATTCAAAAACAGCCAAGACAAATCTCTAGCTCCGTGGAGAACATTCCAGAAGGAGTGTTAAGAATGTAATAAAATAATTTGAATAGAATTACAACTGCTATAAAAGGCATAGTTAGCTCAAGAAGAAAGTAAGTAACTTTGCCTAGAGTAGAGTTGTCAGTGGAGTAATTCTAGAAGTCTTAACAACAGAAATAACATTTGACTGTCTTAGGAAAGCTTTTTACTTGACCCTAGTAATATTTTACACAATTGGCCACTTCCTCTTCTGGAAACACGTTCTCTAGTATTCCATGATATCACACACTCCTGTTTTTCCTACCTTTCTAGCTCATCCTTTTCAGTATTCTTTGCCGATTTTCACATTCGCCTTATGACCTCTAAAAACTATTGTTCATCAGACTCTCTCTAGACAAGACTATCATATTCTAGGCTTTTAATATTATTTATATGCTCCCAACTCCCAAATTTCTATCTCCAACCTCTGATATCCAGACTTAAATCTTAACACCTATTTCAAAGTTTTCTTACAACTTCTGTCAAAATTTTTAATTCATGATCTTCCCTTAAAATTTATGCCTTATCCACTCCTCTCCACAGCTCTAAATTGTGGAGCAGCAAGTTGCTTATGCCAGGAACTGGGGAGTCACTTTTGACATCCTCTTCTGCTTTGTCCTTCACACCAAACACTCCTCAAATGCTGCCATTTTAATTCTTAAATGTTTCTGGAGCTCACCTACTTCATTTCATCTACACTGTTACCTGCCTAGTCCAAGATACTATCACCTCTTGCCTTGCTCCAAAAAATGGACTCTTTACTGCATCCAGTGTCTACGTCTTCTAATCCTTTCTCCACAGTTCAGCCTAATGATCTTTTATAAATATATAACACCTTTCGATTACTACTCCTTGTTTTTAAAATAAAAGCCACAACATGTAGCATGATCTCTAAAGCCTGGAATGATCCAGTTCCTGTATACCTTATCTTTTATTACCACACCTAGCTCTCCACATTTCAGAAACATTGGGCTTCCTTCTGTTCCTCTGACAGCCTGTGCTTTTCCCTACATTAGGGCCATTTTACCATTTTACTCATGCCATGTTACCAGTCTCAAGTAATTCATTCCCTCTTCAACTAGTTTGCTAGTTTTCTTCTTCTTAAACTTCAGAGCTCAGTATAGAAATCACTTCCTCAAGAAAGCCATCCTTGACTACTGAGACTATGCCAACTCCCCCCACCCCGGCGCCCCCCCACCGTCCCAGAGTATCAACTGTGAACATTTCCCACAATGGCGATTCAGTCATTAATTAGTTGTTTAATATCACCCTCAAGAGCTGGAAGTAAACACTTGGATGATGGGCATCAACCATACCTTGATATACGAGAATAAGGTTAAGAACAGTGATATCTGTTGTCTCCTCTTCTGCGCATGATCCTTCCTGGCACCTCCCCTCCCTTCCCCTAACGTACTCATCCACACATACTCACATACACAGCCTAAGCAATTTTACTTTTGTGCTAACCTAGACCAGAGAGAGCTGAAGCATCATAGAGAAGCAGTGAAGGCAAAAGTTATCAGGTCTTCAGGGACAAGCAAAGATAATGGTTCAAAGTGGTAACAAGTGACAAACTGGACATTTAAGAACCCCTAAAACTCCTCAGAAATGTCTCCAAGACTATTAGCTTTCTGACAGTCAGGAAGGATTGGAAGATAGGTTTTTTGTTTTGTTTTGTTTTAGTTATTAAAGAAAATGATACTCCAACTGGAGACTGGGGATGTTCAGACTACCTAGAAAGTGAAGACCACCAACATAAGAATGAAAGTATTTCTTTAAGAGAATGCAGAGAAGACAATACTCAGCCAAGCTGAGATGTCTTGTGGAATGTGTTATATACAAAACTAGATAGTGATGCAATAAATGTCAGGGCAAGAGAAATATAACTTGCCCAAGAAAAGAGTTTGAGAAAGAAGAAATCTGAGAAAACTTTGCCAACCAGACTACAGCCAAAATTAATTGAATTCGATTAGCCAAGGTTTCTGAGGTTTGGGAGGAAAAGTGTGTACAAATTAGTGAGCACTGCATCGTTGTACAGGTCTTATTAGGAACAAGGGGAAAAACAAGAAAACTAATATTAAATTTAAAGACAAAGATTCTTTGGGAAAACAGAAATGATGAAGGATAAAATACTTCCTGAGAAGCACAGCTGAGAAGAAATCATGAGCCACTCACTTAATATGAGTATTGACAATAATAAGAATAGTTAGTGGTCACTGAGTGTCACTATATATGTGCCATGTACAGTACACGACACTTAAAACGCTGCCACCAATCCTCAGAGTGATCCTGCCAGGCGGATAGTCTCTCTCTCTTAAGGTAGGAAACTGAGGTTAGAAAAGATTGTCTCCCCCAAAGACACACATTTAGACCAGTTTAAACCCAGTCCTGTCCAGTTCTGAATGCCAGGCTATTTTTTAACCAGTAAACACTGCTTCTCACTCAGAGGAAAAACAATTAAAACTGAAAAGACATGGATCTATAACTTCTTTATAATTTTGGTTTTGTTGATGGATGCAGACGAGAGGATTTAAAATGTGTAAGAAGCATAATTTTAAATATATTTGATCAAAACCTGTAACATTAAAATAAATAATACAAGTGAAGCCTATGACAAATATAAGGTACAAGAGAAATCAGTATGATAGCTATTTAAGTGTCAGGCTTCAACGGACTAAGTATTCTAATTTACATAAATTTAAAAGGCTAGAAGCCATCAGTGCTTATTTTCCTCATTTAATGTGTCCCAGGTACCGTGCTAAATCCCTCCCATCCTCTAAGAGAAGGATTATGTCTATTTTACAAGTGCAAATACCACGTCAAAAGGATTAAGTGATTTACCTGGTAGTCCTCGGGACTGAAGGCAGTCAATGACACTGTTCTAAATTCCGCCATAACCCTCCCCAGGAGTCCTTGGGCGCGGACGACCAATAACCTAACTTCTCCGTCTTCCTCCTGCACGGTGACGTGTGGAACACCGCTTGCCGGCAGAGTCATTGTGTCCTCAGGCTGGGGCGGCCGCCCTGTGGAGAACTGCAGCAAGCCTGGCGGATACAAAGAAAGGCAGTGCATTCTTGCCCCAATTATCTGTCGAAGAATTTCTTATTTGTTTGAAACAATCTTGCACAAAATCCTGTTATTTTGATCAACAGGATAAAATTGTGAGGGCTTTCACCACCCTTGGAAAAGATTTGATTAACATGCTTGTGGCACAATTAGGTTAAGTTTTCAGAATATTAAAAATTAAAAGGATAATTTTCCTTGTCGCTACCCAAATAAAGCTTTTTTTTTTTTCACAAAACATCAATAAAAAGAATAGTGATGGAGTTTAAGATATATATTATCAAATATTTACTCCTATTTGACTCTCTAGAATTCATTCTTGAATTTATAGTGGAACATAATTAATGGCACCATAAAGGAGTTGCAACACATTTTTTAAAAATTTACATATGAAAATCAGAGTTGAAGAGCCTCCCACATTTCTTACACCGACCTTTTAACAGATGATCTTGCCTTATTCTTACAAAAGAACTATTACTTTTCAATGCAGAAAAGAGTCTCAATTTATTAGGAGAGACAACTATGATGGTTTCCCAATTAAGAAAATTATCATTTTTTCAGCATAAGATAAAAAGAAATTAATATAAACAAACAGTGATAACTCCACTTCTTGAGGCTTAATAAAATATAAATGACAAAGGACTTCAATTAGTTAGGTGTTAACATATCACAATAGGATAATTTTTTAAATTAAAAAAATTGATAGGCATGAATAGAAATTCTTTTTTCATTTTAAATAATACTGTGTACACTTTTCAAAATATATTATTAAACTTAAGAAATTGATCTTTCTTTCATAAACAGTATCCCTCAAAATGGCAGCTTGCAAGTTAGAGGGTCCAAAGGAGTTCTTCTTCAATCATTTGCAAGAAGTCCCTGAAGAAGTTCCCAACAAGACCATGTCCCCCGGAGAAGAGGGATTCATCCTGTGAAAGGGCTTGGTTACCGTATGGATGATCACTAGCTTGGATGGTGACATCTGTCGTCTCCTTTTCAGGATCTATGCTTGCACCACTGGTGGGAGTTGAACCTAGTCTCCCATCTCCAGGAATTGCAGAAACCAGTGTCACCCGGAAATACTCATTCAGCTCAGGAATATCATCATCAAGAACATATATATTCAGGACCTACAAATATAAAAATCCAGAGGCAGTATGCAATGAGGCATGTAGAAATTATTTACCACCTAGTTGGAGAAAATAAAATAGCCAATTAAATTATATTTAATTGAAGTTACCATTTAAGGTGACTGATTTCTACACAAACTTAAACACGAAAAGAGAGAGGAAGAAAGATCTGAGAAAACAATTCTTTAAATGATAATGGGTGCTGAGCAGTAACATTTTCTGTTTAAAATATCCAATTTGCATATTAATATCATACTATCTACGATATATTTATATATCAATACAATATCATATATTCTTTGTACCAAAGACGGTGGTATTACCAACCTCGGAATAAGAGTTCCTAATTAAGGAACTGCATGTTATCTGACAGGATGAAGCAGAAGAGTAAGAAAGGGCAACACACACATGCCTAGCTCCTGCCTAAGGAAAGCCTGACATACTCAGTAGCAGCATTTTAGAAAACAGATTCACAACGGGCCTTAGAAGTCCGGCCTACGCAATCTGTCCAAAAAAGTTATGAAAGGAAGAGCAGTAACTCAGCCATGCTCTAAAAAATTTCAGTCAAAATCTAAAGTGAAAAAACAATTCCTCCATCTGTTATTAATTGAGCAAGCACGTTTTGACATCTTTGTAGGTGTAGATGTAGTGCCAGGGTTAGAAATGGCCCCAGTCCCTAAAGACTCACAGTCTATTGCAGGAGAGAGACCTACAGAAAAACGTTTAAAATGCAACGTAAAAATGTCATAATGGAGTTATATACAAAGTAAACTGAGAAACAATCAACTCTTCCTGGTAAAGGTTTTCAACACATGTGAAGTGAGTCTTAATGAATTAGTGGCAGTTGTAAATAGTAATGGGGAAGGACATTCCAAGTAAAAGAAACAACACTGGCAAAGGCGCAGGTGTATGAGAGATTATGGCAGAGAGAGAACAGCAATTAGACCATTAAGGGTGGAGCAGAAGATAGGGCTGGATGCATAATCAGAAGTCACATTATAGGGACTTTTTATGTCATCATAAAAAAATAATGAACTTCATTCCCTAGACACTGGAGCAAAACTGAAGAATCGCAAGCAGGAGACTAACAAAATGAGAATTCCATTCTAGAATAAGTATCGTGGCAGAATGCAAATGGGGTGGACAGAGCAAGAAAGGATGCAGGGGTTGAGTTAGGAGGTGACTGATCAGAAATAATGAGATTCTGAGCTAAAGCAGTGACAACAGAGATGAAGAAAAATAGCAGATGGATTTGAGATTGTTCTGGAGATGGAAGACCCGGGCCTTGATGGGAGTGAGAGATAGGAAGGAAGGAAAGATGCCTTCCTGGTTTCTCTCAGAAAGGAGGGTGACAGCAGCCTGAAAATAAGCTCTAACTCCAAATGCAGTGTCCAAAACACTAGCCATTGGGCCTAAAGGCATTTGGAGAACTTTTTCTTTTTAATGTATTTTTTCTACAGATTTTGATTCAACAGGTCTGAGGCAGAATCTGAATTTGGCTTTAATGTTCATTTTAATCAAATTTTTAATTAAGAAAGCAAGACACAGCACAGCCAATGTGCTCAGAGGAGAAGTATAAAAATGACCCCTACTACCCAAATCATGTCCTTGTTCTTGAACTAAAGGCAACAATAAGTAGTCTAAGATTTAAAATGTCTTGCCCCTAGAAAGTAAGCCAACAAATGTTGCTATGAAAAGTAACGTGAAAACATCAAGATTACATTAAAAATGAAGCCATAAATATTTTTAAAGTGTTGAAGCATACCAAAGTAATCATTCGTTTTAGTGAAATGAAGAGTTTGAAACTGAAGACCTTATCAAGGTACAAACGTATTTCACATAATGATTCAGTACACAACACAATATTTACCTTTACTATATGTTATACACTCTGCTATTTTCTATTCTATTTTTTTGAATCTGGGTTATAACTCACCGAATTGATTTCATAACTAATGGTCCATTTAAGAAAACTTAAAAAACACATGTCCAGTGTACTTTTCTGTACTGCAGAGAAACACATACATACACACACACACACACACACACACACACACACACACACTTTCCAGACTCCCTTGCAGCTAGGCTTCTAACTGTGAGTTAAGTATATTCTGTTAGACACACTCCCCAGAGATCTGGAAGGCAGCAGCAAAGCTGAGGCCACCTTACTGCTGTTTGTGCTGGAAAGCACAGCCATGGAGCATCAGCAAACACGTCAGTATCCAGTCCCTGGCTATGTAAGACTGAGAGGCTGGTGTAGATCCAGCAGGCATGGTGTTATAAACCACCCCACTATTCAATGTTATTATTTTTGCTTTAAAGGTCAAACATTTTTAAAGTAATTAAAAAATGATAGAAGAAAATACTTTAAATAAATCTTGATAGGAGCAGATACAACTATTTTCCTGACCAAAATTTGATTAACTCCATCTCTTCCAAAATGTATACAATCCACTTTATAAAACAATGGTTCCAAGTTATATTTTTATTTTAAAATTGGTAAATTTTCCAAGGTAAAATTTTGGAGATCAACTCTACTCTCCAAGTAGGAATATTAAACTATTACCACGTACTATCATTAGTACTTGATAAAAGAAAGAGCACTTTAAATCCAAAAGAGAAGTAAAAAGACTGCATTAGAAGAAAATACAGTCCTTGAAATTGAATAATTTTAGCCTTATGAAAACTCACTAATTGTCTTAATTTTCCTCATTTTATCAAAAACCAACAAAACATTTATCGTGGATCTACATGCACACTGCCGCTGGGGACATTTGTCATGAACCACTTAATTTGTTTCCTTGTTATCCAAAATGACAGAGATTTGATCAGTCTCCTTTAGCTCTAACTCTTTAAATTTTAAGAATATTTTAAATCTTCCTTCAATTTTATCTTTTTTTACCCAATTAACTCCTAAATCCCTTAGAAATTTCCTCAAAGATTATATTTGCAAGGCTTAAGTTATTTTACTATTTATTCCTGATGACCGATAAGTTATTTACATTTTTAATGAAAAATTATACTAATATGAATATTCCAACATGATAGAAAAAAGAATGTAAAAAAATTCTGATAGAGGAGGAGGTCACATCATGATTTCACTTACAAGAAGTGCCATTTATTTCTGAAGCTTCTATTCAGAAATGAGACTATGCTTCATGGAAAGTTTTTTAATAAAATGAGATCACTTGTACTTTCAAATCAAAGAAAATTACTTCATTTTTCCAAATTTAAAAATGAAATGAGATTACAGTTATAAATACTTCTCATTGGCTGATTAGAAGAGTACCATTAAGAATTCTGCAATTTCCCATCGCATCAGTGATAACAAAAAACCCACAATGACAAAACTTTAAGCTATACCATTTTCATTATATTGGAATTAAACAACAGGCAAAACTATAACACACATCATTCAAAATCCTTCATTTTTCTTCACATAAATAAATACAAAAATATCTTATACCATGATACATACCTAATCCCCTAAATATTTTAAATTGCTTAAACAGCAAGAAGCTGTAAATAAATTACAGAACAAACAGATCAGGAAAAGCCTTCCAGGAGGCTTTGGAAGAAACAAAGAAGGCAGGGTTTACCTCTGATCTCTGCCAAGGAAGGAACGTGATAGTGCCGCTGGCATTAGCAAAATCATCCACAAGGTAATTAATGCCGTCAGATTCGATCTGCGAGATGGTGTAGAAAACGTGCACGTAATCCAGAGCTCCCCTGGTTCGCTCCACCACACACGAAATGGTGGATCCCTCCTCTGCAATCTGAAATTGAACATAAATTATTTTTAAGTATATACCGATTCAAATCAGTGATAAAATTACAATGCTTTCATGAAATCCTTTGATCATAAACTTAATTCTATAACTTTCTCCCACTCTAAAACGGCCTCTACATTCCTCCACGTATATTTCTGACTGCTAAGAAATATTTATAACCATTCGTTTTTCTTTCATTCCTTTACAGGGATAAATAAAACAAAAAGAATTATAATCAGTTAACGGTACATGTAATTCAATCATTGATACCTCCTGTGTTAGCTATGGTGCTAGATGTCATGGTTATACAAGATTTTTTTTAAAAGTGCAGCCCTTTCTCTGAATAACTCCAAAGCAGACGTCAAATTCAAAATTTGATGATGAGTTCAGCACAGACTAACCAAATGGGGGCAGAAGTTAAGGGAAAAGGGTGGGACACCACATTAGTGAGAACATTCTAGGCATGGACATAAGAAGTAATAGAAGGGATTTGGTAAAATCACTTTGAAGGTAGTACGAGGTACCAAGTGGGGAGAGCCTGGAGAAATGCCTGATGGGGAGACAACAGTCAGGTCAAGGAGGACATTTATGTCCTGCTTACTGTCTTTTCAATATTTTTGTCATATATGCATATATATGTATCAACACGTGTGTGTGTGCATTTTTTCATGGGAAAATATTTTTATCTAAATACTTGAAGATAATGCTTAAAAATTATATGGAGCAAGAAGTTGGAATATCTTTTAGAATAAGGTTTTCATACACAAATTCTCAGTCTCTTAATTCAATTTTATTTTTACGTTAGCAAACATATATATAATTCATAAAAAAAGAACTAAAACTGAATGAATAGAGCACAAAATACAAATCTTAATATACATAATGTCACTCTATTTTTCATATCAATCGTAAGCACCTGTGATCAACATTAGATAGAGCTATTTTGGTGCTGACATTAGGGTTGGAGAGATTTGCAATTTGTTTACAAACAGCAATAGTTAAAACAGTGATGAATGAGCATGGAAGCATCAGGAGATGTTCCAGTAGATCCTCTCAGTTTCACTGAGCATCAGCACTCCTACTCTGAAGTGTAGCAGTAACCCCAGTGCCTCATAGTAAGCAAGATCAGGCCCCCTGGGGCAGCACTGTAACTCCTTTATTTGCCTGCTAGTCCACTGACATAAGAAGCCCACAACGACCAGGGGACTGTTGAGTGGAGCCCTCAGTGTGCCTCCTTGTGGACATCCCCTGATCCAGCCAGAACCAGAACTTCTAATCCAGTGGAGCCTAAAGCATGGGAGCAGGAAGCACAAATTCTGGCAGGAGGTCACTGGGCGTGATGGAGATAGGGCCAGTCTAACTTCTACCTCTTGCTTCCAGAGCCCATGTAGGCTAGTTACTGGGGACAAAGAACCAGATATCAGCCATTGGATACACATACTGGATCCTGGAGGACAAATCCAACCCTAAAGATGTCGTCCCTGCGCTGACACCTTGGTTGAGTCTTTTAACAGGCCATCCTATTGTTGTACTAGGCCAGCTGCTTTCAGGTGATGTGGTATATGGTAAGGCCAGGGAATCCTATGACTTATGCCATTGTTACACCTCCTTCACATGAAACAAGTCCCTTTGAGGCAATGTGATACAGGTTCCCAGTGGATATGGCAGGCCTTCTTCCTACAGCCTTCAGATAATGGTCTGGCAGAGGCACTAAGAAATTAAACTCATGAGCTAAAGTAAGTATTAATCCCAATAATAAGAGTTGCTGCCTCCTCTGGAGTAATAAGGCCTGGCTGGGATCAATCTACCACTGAGCAGCTCATTGGAGAGTGTTTAGCCCTGGTCTCCGCTGCTTGCTGTTTGGACATTCAGCAGCAACAGTTGCTAGATCAGTCTTGGTAAGAGGAAGCTCTTGGTAAGAGGAAGCTCAGTTGTAAGGCCCATGCAGAGCTTTGGTCCCTGCCATCACTAGCTTAAGGGTTTTTTTCAAGCATAAGCGATATTTGTTGTAGTATTTAAGTATTAAAACTTTATAGGGTAAAACTGTTTTTTTTCTTAGGTCTCTATCTTTCTTTTTAAATTGTCACTAAGTCTTTGACTAGTGTTCTCCTAACCCATCTTTCCCATAAGTTCTGTGTTTTTCATTATGCAATTTGGCATAGTGTGGTGATTTTTAGGAACCCACCTATGACATTATGGCAGAACTGACTGTTCTGAGGGTGAGGCCCTCCAACTCTAAGAAGCTGGTGAAAAGAGGAAGCAGTAAAGAGACCAGGTGCTCAATACAGCATCTAATTTAATTTCCACCTAGGCATCTACAACAGCAGTGTCATCATAGCCGAATGGCACACAAACAAACGTGTGGTGGAAAGAATATGGCTTTAAGCTCAAACAGTCCTGAGCTGCTTCACTCTACAATTTATCAAGCATTCTCAGTCCCAGGGATCTCTTCCTAAAATGAAGATCATACGGTCTCATGGATTTTAGTGGCAATTAAACAAGTTCCTTACATGGTACTTAGCAATATATTAAGTGCTAAAAAAAAATTTCTACTTCTTCCCCTTAAGATACAGACACACATACACAATAACAAAAAATGCCACATGAAAACACTCCCTCATTTTATCAAGAAATATATATGCCTACATATTGAAAAAGCAAACTAATTCCCATGTATTACATCACAATGGGAACAGATTTGCTCCATTTTTCTGCCCCAAATTTTAATCAGAATGAATATTTTTAATGAGCTAAATTAATAAACTTTTAATCCTAACATGTGAACATTCAACCTTTCACTTTTCAGGAAGAGGCATGGATTAAATAGATCCAAAGATACACTCGAGAATCTGGGATATTTCCTTACAACTTTTTACCAAGTCAGGGAGTATTACCACGCAGCATCCAGGACTAAGAAAGGAGCTTCTTGCTTGCAGGAATCACATGGGTTAAGTTATGTAACTAAACTTTCATTTAGTAAAGGCTTCATCAAAATCTATCACCTACTAACTGTTTTCAGTTTTAAAAAGAAGAAAAAAAAGACTATCCATATCCAATACAGTTGTGTGGAGATATGTGCTATATTCAAAATTTCACAGAAAATTTAACCGATTAATAATTTATACAATAAAGTAAACTCCATTTAGTTCCAATTAGGGAAGAAGCTTCAAACATCGAGTCCACTAAAAAATCACTGAGGATGCCTGGTAAAAATCCACCTTTCATATTTATGAATTTGCAGAGAAATGACATAATGCCTGAGATCTGCTTTAAAAAATACTTCAGCCAGGGGCTGGCCCCATGGCCGAGTGGTTGGGTTTGCGCGCTCCGCTGCAGGCGGCCCAGTGTTTCGTTGGTTCGGGTCCTGGGCGCGGACATGGCACTGCTCATCAGACCGCGCTGGGGCAGCGTCCCACATGCCACAACTAGAAGAACCCACAACGAAGAATACACAACTATGTACCGGGGGGCTTTGGGGAGAAAAAGGAAAAAATAAAAAAAATCTTTAAAAAAAAAAAAAATACTTCAGCCAAAAAGGATGAAACAAGATTGGCAAAAGGCTGATAAATGTTGAAGCCAGGTGATGAGTCACTGGGGTCCATTATTCTACTTTCTCTATTTTTGTGTGTCTATGAAACTTTCCATTTAAAAAAGATTTCTTATTTATTTATTTTTTTTCTGCTCTTTCTCTCCAAATCCTCCCAGTACATAGTTGCACATTCTAGTTGTGGGTCCCTCCAGTTGTGGCATGTGGGATGCCGCCCCAACATGGCCTAACGAGCAGTGCCATGTCCGCACCCAGGATCCGAACCAGCAAAACCCTGGGCTGCCGAAGTGGAATGGGTGAACCCAACCACTCGGCCATGGAGCCAGCCCCCCTAAAAAAGATTTTTAAAATTCAGCTTTTTACCTCCCCTTTCATCCTCCTGCCAGAGATTCTGATTCAGAAATGGGGTCCTGAATCAGGAATGGTGTCCAGGAACATGCATTAGATATTTCTGACCAAAGTGACCCATGCACAACACTTGGGGAAATATTAGACCAGAGGATGGAATGATTAATACCAGAAGATGATTAAGACATAGAGAATAAGTCGTTAAAAGATTTTGTCTACTATTAAAATATTCATCTAATTGACTTTAGAATAAAGATCCAAGCAAATGTTTAGGCCCGTATATGAAGGGGCATAACATCAAGTAGGAGTCATCAGAACCATCATCACTCAGTTTTTCACAAAAGAGTAAGTATAAAGGTTAACGATGAGAAGAGTTTTTGAAATATATTTTTCTAGAAAAAAGAATGCACTCTTCTGAGCCATGAATTGGCTTTCTCTATTGAAACAGAAGATTAAAGCTAAACAATTAGACATCCAATTAATTTTTTATTGTGTTTCATGCTTGGGTGATGATCTGTGATATCAGATTATATCAATATCACTTATAGCTAAAGGAATCTATTCACGTAACATATGGCAGGCATTTAAAAACAAATACAGTCCAAGTTAAGAAATACTCACATTTTTACAAAGATCCTCTCAAAATGTCTCTAAATTTATTCTTAAGCCGTGAGTTTATAAATATAAAACATAATCCAAGTATTAGTTATAAAAGTAAAATAATGAGACTAGCAAGTACTATGAATGACTATGAAAAGCAATCTCATTATAATTATGTGGTATACAAAATTTCAGGATACACAAAAACGGTGCTAAAATAAGGTGGAGAGAAAATAACGTAAAAAGTACACAATAACAATACAGAGAAGGCAACACGAAAATGTGGTCACTAGGCTACAGATCCAACAAAAATCAATCATCCATTAATATAGATCCCACTTGGAACCCAAAGAACTCCATGGCATGCCCCATCAGGGCTCTACACTGCACATGAGGTCAGTCATTCTTTCAAGCACAATTCATTATGTACCTGCTAGTTGCAGGACATGGTGTACTGGGTTAGGAGAGAACAAACAAAATAATTAGCATCTCTTTCAATACGCCAAGGAGTAGACAATGCCATATTTTACATATTTTTATTATGTGATTATACTTTCATTTTAACCTTAATATTACGTTATGTCACATCAATTTATGAAAAATGTAAAAGCATAACATAACCAAGAGAGATGTCTTTAAAGTATCTCTATTGCCTTCAGTATTTTTGAAAGGATAAGAAAAAAGTTAACCTTTCAATGTCGCTGCAACAACACAATAGAGAAGAATCTGTGGAAGTGACAGTGGTTTTCATTTCTGAAAATGAAGAAAATAACCATAAAATTTAAACTCTGAAGACAAACCCAGCAGTTCTCAAATATTTTAGTTTCGGGACCCCTGAACACTCATAAAAATTATTGAGAACTCCAGAGATTTTTGCTTACATTGGCGAAATCTGTTGATATTTACCGTTTTACAAATGAAAACTGAAAAAAAATTAAATATTGATATATTTACTCATTTAAAAAGAGCAATAATAAACTCACTGCATGCTAACATAAGCAGCATATTTTATGAGAGATAACTATATTTTCTAAAAAAAATTAGTGATAAGGAGGCACTGTTTTACATTTCTGCAAATCTCTTTAATGTCTAGCTTAATAGAAGACAGCTAGACTCTCAGGTCTCCTTTTGCAACCAATTTGTCTGTTGCTATTTGTTATTTTGGTTGAAGTATACAAAGAATATCCAGCCTCACATAGATATATAACTGGAAAAAGGAGTATTTTAATAGTATTTTCAAAGTTTTGGGTATTCTTCCCCAATATTATATCAAAATTTGATAAATGGTAGTTTCTCAGAGTTTAGCTACAATATGGAATCATACTCTAATACATTAAAACCCATTGGTCTGCCTTGAACTTCGAATTAATCTTTAACCCAGGCATGCTTTTGTAACAATGTGCATTGATTATTTGGAAAATATTGGTTCACTGAGTTATACAGATCCTCCAAATGTTGACACATTTCATTAATAAATCACACTTGCTAATATCATTATCAATCTTATCCAAAAGTCTTTAAGTATTGGGAAACAAGCTCACTTTGGCAGACAAAAGTGTTCAAAACTTCTAATTTTTGTTTGAAAGCTCGAATTTTTATCATTGGCAACAAGTACTGTCAGTTGTTTTCCTTGTAGTCACTGGCTCACTTCATTCATTTTCATGAAAATGTCTGCCAGATACCCAAGTCTGAATAACCAAAATTTGTCAGTCATTTTTTCAAGCAAAAACAGTGTTTCGTGAAAAGAGCAGCTGTTTTGGCTCACGACTCAATATCTGCATAATCATTTTTCTTCCATACAATTATGATCATGTTTTGTTAATGCAACCGAAGCACTTTCTTTATGTGTGCTTCTCATTTTGTTACATGGAATCTTAAAAAGATAGGTATTCAAGGGTCTAGATTTTATCAAATTTAATATTTTGTACTGCTCCATCGAAGATATTCTTAAGTTAAAGACGCACCTTTTAAACTGTGGGTGTGTGTTGATGAATAAAACAATGACAACAGTACAGTTCAATATCACAGCCTTGATTTGTACAAACACACTAGCAGCTAACGGTTTTGGCATCCACTGCTTTTGCAGTGCAAACGTCAATAAAATGAAAAAGACATCTTCGTATTTTACAAAATTAGGTCTGATCTTATGGAACTCCTGAAAGATCTCAGGAACCCTCAGGAGTCCTTGGGCTACACTTTGAGAACAACTTCAATAAGCAACTAAGAAATATCACCACTGATGATGATGATAAAATTATTTCATATTATTCCCATCTTCAAAACACACGAAGATGAAAGTAAGAGTTCTAGACTTCAGAACATTTTCAGGAAGGAAAATTCTGTAATCTTCCTGACAACCAAATTCCAGTGTTTGATCATTTAGACTCAACAACACTTTTCCTATATTAACCATCTAAACTTTTCTCTTTCTAATACAGATAGAGTCTACTTCTCTCTCATGTGGGCTTGGAGAAAAACCAATCATGTCCTCTTTTTCTTTGCGACAGTTCTACTAGTATAGGTGTTGTGGCCTCTCTTCTGCAATCAGAGGTTTGACTGGCCCTGTTCAAGTTCAGAGACGTCTGGGAAGAGACAAAGCTGTATACCTAAGTCACATCGACACAATCTATCAACGGAAGTTGTGAGACAAGCCGGCATTGAAAACTTAACCATAATGGCCCAGAAAAACAGAAAAGCACTCAAAAATTATTCTTCACTTTACACAGGTTTTTAAAATTTATCTATTGCTTTGGTTTTTCCAGTTTGGTTGTTTCTGCAGTTTAACTGAATCTGAATGTGTTTTTATTTGTACTATGAGCCTTTCATGTCTCAATATTAAAATACATTCATAAAAGTTCAACAAAGATTTACTGAGTACTCGCTATGTTCCATTCTATGTGCTAGAGATGCAATAATGAACAATAAGACCGTATGACACTCAGAGCTCTTTCATCTTTGTGGTGGAAAGGGAGAGCCAGTAAATAAGTAGACTTTCGAATAACAAAGGAAATTTAAGGGTGTGATCAATGCTACAAAAAAACTGAAAATAGCTGAAGAGATGGAGAGTGACCAGTTGGGAGAATATCTTTGGAACTGAGACCTGAATGACTAATTCTGAAGATCTGGAATAAGAATGTACCAAATAGAGAGGCTAGGAAGCACTGATGCCCTGAGACTAGAACTGAAACGGGGTAAGTCTGACTGAAACACAGTGACCAACGAGGAGAATTACACAAGAAGAAGTCAGAGCCATAGACTGAGGCAGAGTCATGAAAGGAACTGAGGAGAAGCTGATTTTCTATGGCACCCTAATGGTTCTCACAACCTGATGGAAGCCATCTGTCTCTTTAAAAACAGAGATGGTGATACTAAAGACATAGGGGGAAAGACAATAGGTTAGAGGTTACGAGAATAGGTTCAAATTCCTGTTCCTCCATTGTACCTCAGGAGCAAAGAAAAAAAAAGGGAGAATTAATATTTATTAACTGGTAACTGCCAAGCTTTGAACCAAGAGTTTGATCCTGTTTCATTTAATTTAATTGGGTTAGTTATTTTCCCGGGTCTCTGATCCTTTAAAGTGGAAAGTAATAATTAATACTTGTTGTAGCTATATTATAGATAGTCAGAAAGGTACGTAAAACAACATGTAAAGTTCTTTGACAACTGAATATCTATTTCAAGGTATTATCATTATAGATAAACATATTTCTTTTTTAAGTTATAGATTTGTATGACATTTGTCTTCCTTAGCCTAGGATATTCTATGTCTGGCATAGAAAAGACCATTATTTGAAGATTTCTTATCACTGTCACCAAACAAAAGAACTAAGAGGGGCAATAAGACACTCCAGAGAGCCAGGCACCCCAACTTGGGCTACAAGGAGGACTACGACCTAGATATTTTTTCAAGCTCTACTCATTCATGCTTTCCTTAACCATTTCAATTTACATATACATCCTTGTAAGCCTATTAGAATCAACTTGCAAAGAGAAAGGCTCTCTTGTTCTTTGGCATCCTTTCATGGACATCGAGCTGTTACTATCACACATAACACCTGCGATGTAGTTTCACGAGATCTCACATTACTGAACAGGAAACCAAGATGATTACGAATCTTTGAAAACTTGGAAACAACTGATAAGGACAGTAAAATAGCCTAATGAATTAAGCTGGCCAAGAAGTCTGATAAGAAAGGCATTTACACCCAACGTGGTTGAGAATGTTGTAACTACTTAAGTATGTTTCACATGTGAAAAAAACTTAAAAAAAACACATTTTAAGAAAGTTTCAATTACAATCATTCACAGAAGCTTTAAATAAATATTATTTCATTTGCTTATGTGGTAACAAAACAGCAGCCAAAAACTAAATTACCTATGGAATATAATTATGCATTCTGTGAAGTGCATTAACTTTAAAGATAACTGGTAAAGTTTCATTTGCTAACGTGTGATTACTTCTATCAGCTCATTAAGCATCCACTTCAAACTGTGAACTTATAAGAGCAAAGGCTGTGTAATTTACAACTGCAATCACTGGCTCTAACATACTTCTGGGCTTAGAGTAAATACGCAATCTTCTCAAATGAAAGAAAGCCCACTTCCAAACAAATCCACTTGCAACCAATTTTTTTTTTTTAAGATTGCCACCTGAGCTAACAACTGCTGTCAATCTTTTTTTTTTTTTCCTGCTTTATCTCCCCAAATCCCCCCCGGTACATAGTTGTATATCTTAGTTGCAGGTCCTTCTAGTTGTGGCATGTGGGATGCCGCCTCAACATGGCCTGACAAGCGGTGCCATGTCCCCACCCAGGATTCGAACCGGCAAAACCCTGGGCCACCGCAGCAGAGCGCATGAACTTAACCACTCGGCCATGGGGCCGGCTCCTACAATGAATTTTTTAACTCCAAAATTTTCCAAGCTCACTACTTACCTCTGGTATACAAGCTCCTGTGAAGCCAAACAAGCCGTTGGCATTGTCACTTTTTTGTATTATTATTCTTGCTGTAGTATTTTCTTCAGAGATGCGAGCTCCTCCGTATACAGAGACTAGTCTAAGAATGAATAATTCTTCTCCTTCCTCTTCATTGTCATCTCTTGCAGAAATAATGAAGGATTTGTTAGTTTCTCCCTGTCTGAACTCCAGATATCCAGAAACAGGGTGCAAATCACTCTTGGCTGGCATGGCATGAAGCTCATAAATTTCTTCAAGGGTCAGTTTCCGCTCATAGGACCTCACATCCTGCATCAGACCTGTAAATCTGTCGCTACCATTCACTCCTGCCCCAATTCTCAGTGTTCCAGGACCTGAAATTAGAGATGGGTTTAAATACTACCATATCCACAACTATGCTGTCTTAAATTACAAGCGTGATTCAGAAAGTGAAGCAATTTTTTTGAAAGGTAAGTAAAGCCTTTCAAAACTGGAATACAATCAAATAAAGGCAATCTTCTGTTATGATGAAAAATGAATTAGTAATCACTGGCATGTAAGGTATTTTGTATTAAAGGATATTTTTGTACATGTGTGTGTATGTGTGCATTTAGACAGACATTTCTTCCAGGAAATTTTAAAATTTCCTTTCACATAGAAGAATGGAATGATTCAATTCAGTCACAATTTTAAAAGTTTATTATTACTATTCTTTGAGAACTTCAAGGGTCTATCTGTTGGAATTCATCTTGAGTTAAATAAAGTTGTGAGAATTCAGCAAAAGAAGTTTTTGTGGACCAAATACATTTCTTTATCCAAACAACTAATGCAATGGATGCAGAAAGAGAAATATTCCTTCCCAGGAACATTATATGTGAGTCTTAAGGACTTTTTCCTGATAACAACAACATGCAGCCTAACTATATTACTATATATCAATAACAACCCTTTTCAGGAATTCACTGATTCTTATTTCTTTACTTATTCCCTCTCCAATAACTCAACTAAAATATTTACGTAAGATGAGAGCTTGGAAGTGATTTGGGGAAGAAGTACAAGCAACATTTCTTATTGATAGCAACAATCAAGAGAGTTTTATAAGTCACTACCCAGATACCTCTTTCAGGGTAGTCACAAGTGTCCTGCACATTACTGCTGTGACTGTCCCCATGCCTTCTCCAAAAGTTCTCGACTGACTATATAGTAATGAGAGTGAAATATCTACAACAGGCAAAAATATGGATGAATCTCATAGGTAATATTGAGCAAAAGAAGCCAGACACTCAAGTATACACACTGCTCAATTCTATTTACATAAATTAAAAAACAGGAAAAGCTAATCTCATGCTCTTCGAAATGGCACTAGTAAGTGGGCAGGGTGATGTGTTAGTGACTGGAGAAGAGCCAAAGCGGGGCTTCGGGAATGCTGTTTCTTGATCTGGGGGCTGGTTACATGGGTGCTAAAACTGACGAACTTATAGTTTTAAAAAATTCATCTACCTGTACACTTATGATATGTACACTTTCATATATTTTGTAATATATAAATATATTTCATTAATAACTTTTAAAAATGTATATAGTTTTAAAATTTTCTTTCCAGGTTACAAATTACAAAAACAATACAGTCATGTGCCACATAACATTTCAGTCAACGATGGACCGCATATATAATGGTAGTCTCATAAGATTAGTACCATATAGCCTAGTGTGTAGTAGGCTACATCATCTAGGTTTGTTTAAGTACACTCTATGATGTTCACACAATGACAAAATTGCCTAACAATGCATTGCTCAATATGTGTCCCCGTCATTAAGCAACACATGACTATGTAAGTTCCTTGAAGTAAGCTCAACAGAGACAAGAAGCACCAGCTCTCACTTCCCCCACCTTTCCCATTCTCATTCTCCCACCATGCCATCACCAAAGGAAGCAATGTTAACAGATACACGTATATATTCACACAATCAAAAGGTGAATAATTTAATGCCATAGAGTGCTGTAAGCACAATCCTTGGAGCTAAATCGGTAGCGTGCACAAGCGATTCTTTTGTCCATCTTTTTTCCTAATAGGAAAAAAAAACACAGCCAGACATCTAAGGCAGGAGGTTCAGAAGAAAAATATTCTATTAAGCGATAATCATATAAGCTCTGCTCTACTTTCTTACTAAATAAAAACAGGATCAAATCATAGGATGAATGGGCTGGGAGGGAATGGGTGATTATATTGGAGATAGACAACATTTGTGTGTAAACAAGAGCATTTGATCCAGCTTAAAGACAAAGATTATCATTTCAAAGCACTCCACAGAATTCAACAATTTACCTCCTGATACTATAAACCCCTGTAATTGCTGGGGTTTGTGATGTAATTTTTCTCTTCTGATTCCTCTTTAACCTTATCTCCACCACACTCCACCCCTAGCAATTCTGAGGTAGCAGCAGTTCCCCAGATACAATATGCCATTTCACATTTTTACACCTTTGCTCTTTTCTCTATGGGGAATATCTTGCCCCATCCCTCCTACTACCACAAGGGGAATAAATGTCCCTCCTTCGTAATTTTGAAGCAATCTGTTTGCGCAACTCTCTCCCAGAGCCTATTTCAGGTACCTCAAGGGCAAAGACTTTGCCTGATTCATTTCTGCAACACTCAGCACAGCACTTGTAGACTTGATAGACACATATTTTACTTAAGAAATTAAACCAATACACAAGCAGATTTTTAATATCTGTTAGTCTTTTTAAGAAATCAGAATTTTTAAAAATTCAAACTTCAGTGTCCTAGTTATAAAGATGACCCTCACCATCAGCAATGGCTTCTCCTTTTAGACTCTTGATTCCTCTGGGCATTGCATTTCCATCAAGGTAGAATTCAATGATACCATCATCCAGAATAATTAGAAGATGAAGCCAAACACTTTCTTCTAAATATTTCACAACTGTTGTCTTGGCAATATATGTAGCATTTGATCCCAAAGTTTTGTAATCAAGGGAAAGTGTCACATGGGATTCATTTGTTTGAATTTTTACCCCATAGTAGATACTTCCATTTCCATCATCCTTTGCTATAACAAATCCATTTGTATTGGCATAGGGCATTACCCAAGCTGAAAACGTGAAGTTGGCAATTGAGTTATTCCTGGAGGGATGGTATTTCGGATTAACAGTTCCAAATGCACCCTCTAGTCCACTAAAGTATAAAGCATCTGTTCCACTATGGTGACGCCGCATGTGTGGTTGTAAATGCACAGTGCTGGGGAAAACTCCAACCAGCAAAAAATCTATCATTGGAGGCAACCCAGCAGTGAACTCACTGGACAGTATTTCCCAGCCTACTCGTACATCACCAAAGTCACCCTGCTGCCTCAAAATGGTAAAGTTGGTAATATAAGACATATCATCTTCTGAGAGGACATCTTCTGCCACTTCCCTCTCTAAGCACTCAGGATCCAAGGTGAAAACTCCAAAGGGATCATCATTGAATGGAATCATTACTGTCACCTGGAGGTTGGTTCCTGCTAGTTGGCCCCCAGGACCTGGGGACCCACCTGCAATGAGAACATTTATAATCAATGAGAAACCAGAATTTGAAGTACTTTCTAGTATAAGGTGAAGACAAAAGGAATTTGTTAAGCAAACTTCTGGTTAAATAATTTACTCATTGATCAGAGAACAATAGTGTCACCATATGACTTTCACCACATTTTTCAGGGTTATTCCAGTTCAGTACAACTTCATTAACAACCAGTCAAGACTGAAAAGAAGATATTAACTAGAGAGGTTTAATTCTTATGCTTAAAACCAAAAGTGATGGGAAAATTGATTGTTTAAATTATGGCACAAAGACCAAGCTTTAAGCTACCATTAATCTATACTTCCTAATTTCCATTAATGTTTTGTTAGAGACACGACATTTGAAATGGAAAAAATCTATTTACAAGTTTGAGGATAGATGTAAATCTCCAGCCATAAAACTTAACTAAGTTAAGACCACAAAATGAACGTTAAAAACAACACTTCTATCAAAAAGGGTATTTTGGTGGGGTCGGCCCATGGTTAAGTTTGGGACGCTCCACTTTGGCAGCCAGGGTTTGGTTACCGGGCATGGACCTGCACCACTCATTGGCAGCCATACTGTGGTGGCAACCCACATACAAAACAGAAGAAGTTTGGCATAGATGTTAGCTCAAAGAGAATCATCCTGAAGCAAAAAGAGGAAGACTGGCAACAGATATTAGCGCAGGGTGAATCTTCCCTCAGGAAGAAAAAGAAGGTATTTTGACATTTAAAGTCAGATAATTAAGATAAACTTACTTCTTCATTAATTGCATTTTCTATACAGCTCTAATTATTTAAGTATGAAATTTTGGTGATAAAATAAAAGAGATGGGAAAACACAGCACCTGAAATGTTTACAAGCTTTAAAATATAAAATTCATTGAATTCAGGAATTTTATCTGGAAAAGCATGAAGAATTATTGGTTTGGCTGCTTCTCCATCCATAAAATTAACAGTCCCTGAAGTTTCATAGAACTCTTGTCCAGGTTGCAAAGCAGAATCATTCTGAAACAGCTGCCAAGCCACAGAAACATTGCCAAAGTGTCCTCGGTGCCTCAAAATCCTACATAACAAATTAAAGAAAATTAATCTTTATGAAAAATGTATAAGTAGTGAATCTAACTCTAATGAGAGCTTTCTGTGTTATCTCAGGAATATACTTTTTCTATTTATCATCTTTAATATAAACCAGCCAGCCATTCTTTACTGAGCAACCATGAAGAATCTCATGGAAAAAGAAGAGCGTGGTAGAACTTTAAACAATAAGGTCTTAAAAGTCACAGTCTTCAAAGTCCAAACTGAAAGATAAATTCTAAGCCCAACTGAAAAATGCCTAGATGAGAACTGGCAAAAGTTCTTCAAAAGCAAAGTACAGGGTGAGGGTAACCACTTATCATTTGAGAAAAGAGTTCCAGAAGACTTTGGATAATTCAAGTCTCTCAGTCCTGACAAAGGATGGAAGTTGGGGTGAGGAGGGTGGGAGGATGATTTCTGCTTACCCACTAAAGTGTCAAGGTTTTTTTTTTTAACAAGTGGCAAGAGCATAAAAAAGTTTACAATTCATTCAGACTACCAATTTTGAAATTAATCAATTCTTAACCAATTTTTAAATTTGGAAAGATTAACAATTGTTCCAATTTTTGCATACTTAAAGATTTTATTTTATTCTATCCAATTTTGAATTTTTCTTACACAAATAGGCTTACCAAAATGCATTAGTCTTTCCCTCCTCTACTGCTTTGTCTACGGGCTCCAAAGAGAAAATCCCATTTGGGTCATCATTAGCTTCAATTATCACTGTAGCTATTCCATATTGATATACTACAGTATCACCTAAATTAAAAATGGAAAATTAAAAGAACCAGTCAACTTACTGTTAAATTTGTGTTTTTAAATTAAGAAACAGTTTATAAGTAAATTCAAATATCCTCACCAAAGGTCATAAATAAATGAGAGAGAAAGAGTTGCCTAAATAAGTTTAATGTGACTTGTCTTTGAGAAAATGTTTAATTACAGAAGGACTACTTTGATGAAAAATGTGCAAGACACTTTTCTTTGCAAGAGGAATATGGCTTCAATAGTTTAATTAGAAATCAAAAACATAGCTTTTTCCAATTTCAAATTTTTGACATAGATTCTTTCATTTCCTAAAAAATAATGAAAGGATTACCCCATAACATAAAAATACTCCTTGTCCATATTAATTGGAATCACTGGCTCAAGCATTTCCCTTTAGATCTCTGCCTTCGAGCAGCAGAGTGTGATCTGGTCATACGTAGAACAAAGCAATCTTTATGGTGTTGAACTTGATTCCTCTCTACTCCAATTCTCTCCACAGCATGTTAGCACTGTTATTGTCAATACACTAGGTCTCTTCTCATCACTTCCCTGAGGTCCATAGTTCCTCTTTGCTCCAGTTGTTCCCTATGAGAGCAAAAGTCCTTCCCATCTTTACTCACCTACCTCTTATCGTTCCTCAGGACCCACCTCAAGCAACACCTCTTCCAGGAATTCTTCCTTGAATTCCCAAGTTAAGCTAAGTGTGTCTCCACCATGTTCCTACAGCACTTCACACTTTGTCAATTTATCATAACAATTATCACATTATATTAGTACACACAGTGACACACAAGAACATACACACACACACAATTTTACTGTAAGCACTTTGAACAAATCCTTCTTAATTCCATGTCCTAGCAGAGTAGATGCTAAGTAATTGGTACACATAAGTTATTTATGAATATTAGCTGAACTGATACAAATGAAACTTTCTAAATTAGATGAAGACTACACCTAAAACTAAAATTGTAGAAGCAGAAATTATATGTAGCAAATCAGTACATTAAAAATAATTTATATAAATATACAACTCTACTCAACCTTACTTGATAATAAGCCAACGGAAAGAGGAAAAAAACAAAAACTAGTACATTATTGTATATAAAATGCTAACAATTTAAAGAAATAAAATAACTTAAAGTATCATTTCATAAGATCTAACAAAAATAACAAAACCTAAATTTGGCAGAGTTCTGCTACTATGTCCATTTGTCATGCAACACGTCATAGGTGGTTCTAAAATTTCATTCTGTTTCTCTGCAGGGAGAACTGTCAATATTTAATAAGGGCTGTAAGGATAGCCATATCCTTTGACCTAATAATTCAACCTCAGGGCATATGCTGTGAACAATGACCATCAGGCATAAACACTCACTGCCAGCACTAGGTCATGTTAGTGACCAGCTCTCCCATCATCCATCCCCTCAGGCGCCCAGTGTTTTGACATCATAAAAGAGGAGAGAAAAGAGAGAAAGAACTAAGAAAGGATATAAAACGCACAAATTCTAGAGATCTTTGTCATCCAAGTCTTCACAGCTAAAGTCATTTGATCCATCAAATGAAGCCATTTCTGGAAGAATACTGAAGACAAACGCAGCAGCAGTATACATACACACATACCTAGGTCAGTCACCCAGTCACAGCCCCCTTCTGCCCCCTCATTCTTTCCCAAAATCAAATATACATTTCCCTGATGATACATATTACAAAACAAACTCACTAAACCTCTCCTTGCAGTCATTTTCCATTCTCTTTACAAGAGTGCAGGATCCACTATTTTAATCATAGTGACATTTTGTTCCTGACAATGGTTTAAACCCAGTGACTTGTTGGCCCCAAAGATGTTTGGGACACCATCGTTTTCACCAGAATTACAACAAATTAATAAATGGCATCAAGAACTTATCTCTAGAGTAAACTCTATGAAGACAATGTCATTTCTTCATCAACTTTCTACACCTCACAGCAAAACTTTCTGTTTTCTACTTTTACTTCACCAAAATTATCTGTAGCAATTACTTTCATTTAAATTTTAGGACAATGACTGGATTCACCAAAATGTTTTCGGCCTACGTACGATCTGACTGACTATGTTATTTGTGACTGAAATTTCCTTTATGGCCATCCTGCTACAAAGTCAAATTTTTCCTCAACAGATGATAGTTTTAGTTTTTGCTTTTTTGATTTTCTTAGTTAAGTCATGTGAAAAAATGAGAAAGAGATGAAGGGAAATAGGAAGAGAAATACAAATGGAGAGAGAAAGAGATAAGGAGAATGATAGAGAAACAGCACAAACAAAAATTAAGTGATCTCTCTCTTTTCCTCTTCCTCTTTCTGAATATCTCAGTCCACAAGGCACAGGGCCAAGCACAAGGTAGGCATTCACACTCGGGTGGGAGGCTGGGCACCAGTGACCCAGTGCAATGTGTTAGGATCACACAGTGTAAGGAGGACATGTCTACTGGAGGAAAGCTTGGTGTTGGATGTTGGAGTCCAAGAGGAGTGGGAAGGCATCCATGTGGGGCCATGGGGTTGGCCTAGAGCAGGAAGCTAGAACCCTAATGGAGTAAGAAATGCAATGTCATTGTGGGAAGAGGGTAAAAGAAGAAATGCAAGAGTGGTTACACACAGGGGGAACTGATCAAATAAGTAAATATATTAAAGATAATGGGAGCTGGATTTCTCACTATCAGAGGAGTGAAGGACCAATATGGAAAGCGAGAAAACTAGAATGAACTCTGTGATAATGGATGGAAATGGAGATATTGGTGTGAATTAATGATTTTCAATATATACAGTGCAATACAGAACTACAGATGTAAAAATAAGTACATACATACATACATACTTATAGTCCCTATCTCTGTACACTAACACGGCCTAGGAGGAGTATAATGTCAATACCAATAAGCACACCTAGCACCCAGATCCTGGTTTCTAAATAATATTCTTCACTAAAAGGAACCAGGGCTTCTTGGAGGAATGGCTGATTTCAGAGCTGTGACATGATGAGTTTGGAACACATTGCTGTGCCATGAAGCAAGAAAATGCTCAAAGAATATTAGAGACATGTCAAAAAGACAAAGAAGTCATACTGAACAGGCTACCACTGGCCAAATCTGGGACAATTTGACCATCAAAACAAATAATGATAGCAAGATACAACCCACTACATTAAATGGAAATCATAAGTCCATACTGATAAGTATATCAATGAAAAAATTGAAAGTTTGATGAGTAATAGGATATTTACATAGTTTTAAAGTATCTCCTCCACAAACTACCTATGAATTACAAAGGATAAAAAGTACAATAGAAAAGATTGGCAGTCATCGCCTAAATTGTGGTCAAAGTAAACATCACAGTAAAGGGACAAAACAAAATCATGAGCCAACTGAAGGGATATGACAACAATACAGAATCACCTCTATGAAATTCCTGCCAAGGAGGTAAAACCTGAATCTAATAATGAGGAAACATCAAATAAACCCAAAATGAGGGACATTCTACAAAATAACTAGCTTGTAATCTTCCATATTATAAAGGTCATGAAAGTCAAAGAAAGACTGAGGAACTACTCCAGATTGAAGAGATTAAAGAGACATGACAATTAAATGCAATGCATGATTCAGGAAAGAATCATTTTGCTAGAAAGGACACTATTGGGACAAATGGAGAAATATGAATAGGGTCTGAAGCAATTATTATATTAATGTTAACTTCCTGATTTTAATGGTTATACGGCGGTTATGTGGAGGAATGTCCTTGTTTGTAGGAAATACGCACTAATGTATTCAGGGGTGATGGGATATCATGTCTTCAACTTACTCTCAAAAGGCTCAGGGAAAAATAGCTCTTTGCACTCTTAAAAGAATAAAATAAATATCAAGATACACTATAGCCCCTCCAATTTACTAAAAGTGGGATCAAAATGTCCTGCTTCATATATAGTAAGAAGAAGAAGGAAGAGTCTATCTATTCCCCCTTGCAAATTGTCATTCATTGTGGTTACAACTCCAGAGAATTATCTAATAGTCAAGTGGGCCCAGCCACCTATAGAATGCAGCTCCCAACCAATACGCCCAGCACCCTGCTAGAAGGGAGAAGGGGTTACAGCATGCTGATGCCTTCAGCCCTTGGGTAGATTAGATGAGTCTCTGGATAGCTTTAGCTAGAAGATTTCTAGTCCTTATATAATATTACAATTTTCTATTTATGCTACATTGTGAAAAAAGATTAAAAATAATGCCACAGAATATACCAGATATAGGAAGGCTCAACACATATATTCTTCACCCCATCCCTCAGAAAAAATTTTGCTCTTGAACAGTCACAGATGACAGTTAAGTACTACTTGGTAGCACTAATGAACAACAGTACTTAAAATCATCTTAATAAAGCACTGAAACAACACATCTGCCATAAAAATATAATTTATTTACCTGTTGAATTAAAGAGGATTATATAAAAGGGTTCATCTGTTTCTGGGATATCATCCTCATTAATGAATACAGATATGTTCTGCTCTCTACTTCCGACTGCAAACACAAGCGTTTCTCCTTCTTCAATGGGAACAAAGTCGCCCTCGCTTGCGGTAGCCTTCCCATCCATGGTAGCATATTGGACAGTGCAAGCAACATCAACAGATCCATTTCTGAGAACTATAAAGTCAGCAGTCTCACCTTCCTGAACCCTTACTACACGAGGTTCTGAAATATTCAAAAGAAAAGAAGGAACATGTGAGCTCCTCTGATTCCATCTACATATTTTCAGATCACTTTACCTTTCCCCCTGCTCCCCACAAGAAATGCCCTCCACTCAGTCTTTGCTTGAAGATTCAGTTCTGGTCCCAACTCCTACATGAGGCCTCGTCTGTTTATTTCAAGTCAATGGCCTTCCTCTTGCCTTAATTCCCATAAAATCCATTGTCTTTAACACGCAATTTATCAGTAAATTACATACTATCTGAAATCCTCTGCTACCATTTCATACACCTCATTTCCCTATTTAGACTATAAGTTCCTTGAGTACAGGCCCAGACATCTTAAGTTTTATTTTTGCCACAGCAGTTAGCAGAAGGTTGAACCTAGGACAAATTCATTAAGCACATCTTAGCTGAAGGTTAAGAACATGACTCAATAAAATTAAAGAGGTTGAAAAGATTCCTGTAATTGTAAATTGGACAGCTTACAATAAGAGTTTAAGAAAGAATTAGACACCAATTAAGTCTCATAAATAAAACTAAAAGATGTCTCTGGTGGCAAAAGACAGTTCTAAAGAAAGCATTAAAGTGAGAAAAACAGGTAAACCTTAATTTTTACGTCCATTAAATAGTAATTATAGTAAGTGACCATGCATTAGGTACAAAACCCAGATGCTGAACTGTCCATACTGTGTAATGGAAAAAAAGACCATATGCAATAGTGTTATTTTCTGCACAAAGGAAAGAAAATACCTTGGAGCTTGAACAGTATTTCTTTTCTTTGTCCTTTAGAAGATCTTTAAAAATATTTGTTAAAATATCAAATAGATCAAATAGTGATCGTCCAAACAAATCATGAAATCGTATTTAAATAAGCACCACTTGCGCTTTATCAAAAATGTTCAGTTAAAAAAATTATTGAAAATATATATAAATACTGTTCAAGAAAGATGTGAACTCACTCAAATAAGAGAGCAATACCACCTGCAAAATAAATGGGGTCATCGTTTCTTCTAATCCTCAGAGTTGCAGCGGTTTTATTTCCTATCTTAGCTCCTCCGGTGGCATTAAGTAGGGTAATGGTAAATTCCTCCATTTCCTCTGGAATCTTTTGGAAAATGTTACACATATTTTAAGTCAGGTGATTTGTATAAATAATTGCACTATATATTCCTACATTATTTTTTATGTTTTTCAAAGAAAGCTCTATAGGGAGTGACGTCAGCATCATAGTGGAGTAAGCTCTTCCCTTAGACTCTCCCCCATAAGATAAAACAAAAAGGACATTCATAAACCAAAATGGACATTCACGCAACACAAAAGACATCTGAGAAACTCACACAGCAATGCACCTGAAGGTGGAGGTGCAGGACCCCCCAGGAGGAAGTGGAAGGAGGTAAGGGGATCTCCTCTCCCTCTCCAGCAGAGACCTAGGGTGGGGGACTGTGCAGCACAGCTCTGAGAGGAGGGGGGGAGGGGCAGCTCACCATGGGAATGCCTTCACTCTCTGAATTGCCTACCAGCTGTGGAAAAGCTCCACACAGAGGAGGCTAAGCTATTGCAGGGGTGTCATCATCAAGCCAGCAACCAAGGAGGGCAGATAGCAAGGGCAGAGCAAGAACACCCTAGGATCATGAACATGAAGGAAAGTGCCCCTCCCTCTGCCCAGCACACCAGCTCGGCAGGTCGGCCAGAGCAAGGGCCCCCATCAGAGCACATGCACATACCTTAGTAAAGCAGCAATTGCAAGTGGGCAATCACAGACGGGCCCTGTCAGCATAGATTCCAAAGGATAGGCACAGATGCCAGAGATTGCAGCATGCTCATAATACACAGCCACTGCCCCCCTTCCACAGTGGTGGCAGGTGGAATCTGTCAGGAGATACTACCAGTATATGAAGGTACAAATCCACACCATCAAATAATATGGGGAGGTATATTAATACTCAAGACCAGAAGGAAAATGACAAGCACCCAGAAAACAATCCTAAAGGCACAGAAATTTACAATCTAAATGACAGTAAATTCAAAATAGCCATAATAAAAAAACTTAATGAGATACAGGAAAATTCGGATACTTAGTTCAATGAAACCAGGAATAAAATTAATGAACAAAGGGAATTCTTCACAAAATAGATTGAAACTATACAGAAAAACCAATCAGAAATATTGGAGATCAGAGACACAATAAACAAGATAAAGAAAAATCTGGAGTCCTTTAATAACAGAGCTGATATTATGGAGCAAAGAATTAGCAATCGGGAGTAGAGAAATATAGAAATGCTTCAGATGGAGGAGGAGAGAGAACTAGGACTAAAAAGAAATGGAGAAATTCTCCAAGAAATATTCGACTCAATTAGGAAATGCTACATAAAGACTATATGTACTCCAGAGGGAGAGGAGAGGGAAAAAGGAGCAGAGAACTTGTTCAAAGAAATAATAGCTGAGAACTTCCCAAACTTGGGGAAGGAGCTGGAATTACAAGAAAAAGAAGCTAACAAAACTCCTAATGACATCAATGTAAAAAAGACCTTCTCCAAAGCATATAGTAGCAAAACTGGCAAAAGTCAGTAATGACAAAGAAAAAGCATTAAGGGCAGCAAGGGAGAAGAAAATAACTTACAAAGGAACCCCTATCAGGTTTTTGGTAGATTTCTCAGTAGAAACCTTACAGGCTAGGAGAGAATGGAATAATATATTCAAAACTCTGAAAGACAAAAACTTCCAGCCAAGAATACTCTATCCAGCGAAAATATCCTTCAGATATGATGGAGAAATAAAAACTTTCCCAGATAAACAAACACTGAGGGAGTTCATCACCACAAGACACCCCCACAAGAAATGATCAAGGAGGCCCTCATACCTGAAAAAAAAAAGTTTACAAAGTCTTGAGCAAGGAGATAAATAGGCAGACATAATCAGAAAACGGCAGCTCTCTATCAGAAAAGGTTATCAATCACTTAATTATAACATTAAAGATAAAGAGAAGGAAAATATCAAAAATAACTATAATCATGTCATTTTAACCACAAACTCACAACACAAAATGGAATCAGTTGTGACAACAATAACTCGGAAGAGGAAGAGGACAGGGATGGAACCTACTTAGACTAAAGAAATGAGTCTATCAAAAAATGGATTATATCACCTACGAGATTTTTTTATACAAACCTCACTCTAACCACTAAATAAATAATCAGAAGAGAGACAGAAATGGTAAATACTGCGAAAATCATCACAGAGAACTACCAAATGGAATTGGCAGTCTGAAATAGACACAACAAGAAACAAGGAAAATACAGAACCACTGGAAAACAAGTGATAAAATGGCAGCATTAAGCCCTCACACACCAATAATCACTCTAAATGTAAATGGATTGAATTCTCCAATCAAAATGCTGCCTCCAGGAAACATCTCAGCTCTAAAGACAAACACAGGCTCAGATTAAAGGGATGGAAGATAATACTCCAAGCAAACAAAAGAAAGCAAGTGTTGCCATACTTATATCAGACAAAGTAGACTTCAAGATAAAAAAAGGCAATAAGAAACAAAGAGAGGCAGTATATAATGAGAAAAGAGACACTCCACCAAGAAGATATAATACTTATATATGCACCCAACACAGGAGCACCAAAGTACATAAAGAAACTATTAAAAAATCTAAAAGGAGATATTAACAGCAACACAATAATAGTAGGGGACCTTAACACCCCACTTACATCAATAGATAGATCATTCAGACAGAAAGTCAACAAGGAAACACTGGAATTAAATGAAGAACTAGACCAGATGGACTTAACAGACACATATAGAACACTCCATCCAAAAACAGCAGAATACATTTTCTTCTCAAGAGCACATGGAACATTCTCTAGAATAGACCATATGGCAGGAAACAAGGCAAGCCTCAACAAATTTGAGATCAAAATCACATCAAGCATCTTTTCTGACCATAATGCTATGAAACTAGAAATCAACTACAAGAAAAAGCTGGGAAAGTGACAAATATGAGGAAACTAAACAACATGCTACTGAACAACCAATGGATCACTGAAGAAATTAAAGGAGAAATCAAAAAATACCTGGAGAAAAATGAAAATGAAAATACACAATACCAACCCATATGGGATGCAGCAAAAGTGGTCCTAAGAGGGAAATTCATATCAATACAGGCCCACCTTAACAAATAAGAAAAATCTCAAATAAGCAATCTTAAACTACACCTAACAGAATTAGGAAAAAAAAAAAAAAAAAAAGCCCAAAGTCAACAGAAGGAGGGAAATAATAAAAATTAGAGCAGAAATAAATAAAATTGAAACTAAAAAAAAAGTAGAAAGTATCAATGAAACTAAGATCTGGCTCTTTGAGAAGATAAACAAAATTGACAAACCCTTAGCCAGACTAAGAAAAAAAGAGAGAAGGCTCAAATGAATAAAATTATAAATGAAAGAGAAGAAATCACAATGGATATCACAGAAATACAAAAGATTATAAGAGAATACTATGAAAAACTATATACCAACAAATTGGACAATCTAGAAGAAGTGGATAAATTCTTAGACTCATACAACCTCCCAAAAGTGAATCAAGAAGAAATAGAGAATCTGAATAGAATAGTCACAAGTAAAGAGACTGAAACACTAATCAAAAACCTTCCAAAAAATAAATGTCCCATACCAGATGGCTTCTCTGGAGAATTCTACCAAACATTTAAAGAAGATTTAATATCTATCCTTAAACTATTCCAAAAAGTTGAAGAATATGAAATACTTTCTAACACATTTTACAAGGCCAACATCACCCTGATCCCAAAGCCAGAGAAGGAAAACACAAAGAAGGAAAATTACAGGCCAATATGGCTGATGAACATAGATGCAAAAATCTTCAACAAAATATTGGCAAATCAAATACAGCAATATATTAAAAGGATCATACACCATGGACAAGTGGGATTTATCACAGGGACACAGGGATGGTTCAACATCCACAAATCAATCAATGTGATACACCACATTAACAAAATGAGGAATAAGAATCACATGAGCATCTCAATGGATTCAGAGAAAGCATCTGACAAGATCAAACATCCATTTATGATAAAAACTCTCAATAAAATGGGTATAGAAGGAAAGTACCTCAGCATAATAAAGGCCATTTATGACAAACCCACAGTCAACATCATACTCAACAGGGAAAAACTGGAAGCCACCCCTCTGAGAACAGGAACAAGACCACAGTGTCCACTCTCACCACCCTTATTCAACATAATACCGGAGGTTTTGGCCAGACTGATTAAGCAAGAAAAAGAAATAAAGGTATCCAAATTGGCAAGGAAGAAGTGAAACTCTCGCTGTTGGCAGATGATATGATTTTATATATAGAAAGCCCTAAAGAATCCATCAGAAAACTATGAAAAATAGTCAACAACTACAACAAACTGCAGGGTACAAAATCAACTTACAAAAATCGGTTGCATTTCTATACACTAATAACAAACTAGTGGTAACAATTCCATTTACAATCACAACAAAAAGAATAAAATATCAAAGAATAAATTTAACCAAGGAGGTGAAAGACCTATGCAATGAAAACTATAAGACATTATCGAAAGAAATCAATGATGACACACAGAAATGGGAAGATATTCCATGCACACAGACTGGAAGAATAAATTTAGCTAAAGTGCCCACACTACCTGAAGCAATCTACAAATTCAGTGCAATCCAAATCAGAATCCCAATGACATTCTTCAGGGAAATAGAACAAAAAACCCCCAAATTCTTACTGGTCAACAAAAGACTCCAAATAGTTAAAGCAATCCTGAGAAAAAAAGGAACAAATCTGAAGGCATCACAATCCCTCTCTTCAAAATATACTACAAAGCTATAGTAATCAGAACAGCCTGGTACTGGTACAAGAATAGGTACACAGATGAATGGAACAGAATTGAAAGCCTAGAAATAAAACCACATATCGACAGACAGTTAATCTTGGACAAAGGGAGCTAAGAACATGCAATGGAGAAAGGAAAGTCTTTTCAATAAATGGTGTTGGGAAAAGTGGACAGTCACATGCAAAATAATGAAAGTAGACCATTATCTTACACCATATGCAAAAATTAACTCAAAATGGATCAAAGACTTGAAGGTAAGACATGAAACCATAAAACTCCTAGAAAAAGCAGCACACTCTTTGACA
This sequence comes from Equus asinus, assembly GCF_041296235.1. NCBI lineage: Eukaryota > Metazoa > Chordata > Mammalia > Perissodactyla > Equidae > Equus > Equus asinus. The sequence continues at coordinate 80,260,062 of NC_091798.1, forward strand.
TCGTCTTAGAAGCATCTTTTCAAATACCATGTCTACTGGGGAAAGGGAAACAAAAGAAAAAACAAACAAGTGGGACTTCATCAGACTAAAGAGCTTCTGCAAGGCAAAGGAAACTAGTAACAAAATGAAAAGACAACTCACCAACTGGGAGAAAATATTTGCAAATCATATATCCAACAATGGTTCAATCTCCAAAATATACAAAGAACTTACATAACTCAAAAAAAAAATTTAAAAATGGGCAGAGGATCTGAACAGATATTTTTCCAAAGAATATATACAAATGGCCAATAGGCACACAAAAAGATGTTCAACATCACTAATCATCAGAGAAATGCAAATCAAAACTATACTAAGGTATCACCTTACACCCATTAGAATAGCTATAATCACCAAGACAAAAAATAACAAATGTTGGAGAGGCTGTGGAGAAAAGGGAACCCTCATACACTGTTGGTGGGAATGCAAACTGATGCAGTCACTATGGAAAACAGTATGGAGATTTCTCAAAAAATTAAAAATAGAACTACCATACGGCCCAGCTATCCCACTACTGGATATTTATTTAAAGAACTTGAAATCAACAATTCAAAGAGACTTAGGCATCCCTATGTTCATTGCAGCATTATTCACAACAGCCAAGACATGGAAGCAACCCAAGTGCCCATCAACTGATGATTGGATAAAGAAGATGTGATTACACACACACACACACACACACACACACACACACACACACACAATGGAACACTACTCAGCCATAAAAAAGGACAAAATCATCTCATCGGTAACAACAAGGATGGACCTTGAGGGTATTATGTTAAGCAAAATAAGCCAGAGGAAGACAAACACCATATGATTTCACTCACAAGTGGAAGATAAACTAACATATGGACAAAGAGAACAGATTAGTGGTTACCAGAGGGGAAGGAGGTTGGGGAGTGGGCATAAGGGGTAAAGGGGCACGTTTATATGATGACTGACAAATAACAATGTACAACTGAAATTCCACAATGTTATAAACTATTATGACCTCAATAAAATAAAATTTAATTTTTTTCAAAAAGCTCTCTAATTATAGTACCAATGATCATTTTCATTTCTGAGGCAGAACCACTGAAAATCATTCAAGTAGGATTTAGACCAAAAGAAATATGTTAATGTGCATTCATCCAAACAGCCGCTTTATTTTGACAGACTACAAAATTAAATAGATACAGAGATATTTTGCCTTATATAAGCTAAAAATGAAAATACTATATAGCTCATATTATTTCTTTAAGAAAATGGGGAAAACATTGTTTATAAGGTAAAACATGGAACAGAAAAATAACTTTTTGACACATTTAGAACAGAGTTCAAAATAGCAAGGAAAACTCAGGTAGCTCTCAAAGGTCCCTTACAAACCTTACTGAAGTTTTACCTAAGTGATAAAGACCTCACTCCCGTGTCCTACCGAGAGGAGATTCCCTACATCTCTGAGCCTAAATGAATCCCCAGGTAGGCATTCTTTCTCTTTCATTTCACCCATGTGAGCTGGTCTTCTCCTCATCCTAAAACGGAAGAGTGTTGGAATTTTGTCTCTCGAGGGACAGGTTTGAAGGAAAGGAGACGGGCTTCCATAGCTGTTCGAAAAAGCACAGCTCTCCTCAGAAAGGTCCTCTTCTCATTGTTACTAAGTTCTTTCTCTTGTAAGATGAACACCATACTGGATCCATGATCCATCTGGCCCAGTGTCCTGATTCTGAGAGTGCACCATAAGGTGCTTGGTTGATGGGGCCCTTGTCTTTAAAGGGTCTAAGTACAAGCCAAGCGCTTAACCTCTCCCACAAGTGTGAGCCCCGATACTAGACACCTACGCAGTGTCACTGTCAGTTTTAAGAGTTAAAAATGCCTTCAGGGGTACCAAAAAATAATATTTCTCTTTTGGCTTACAGTCAATTATTGTCATACTTGACTTCTTTAAAAACATACTAACATAACAAAATACGTCACCAGATGTTTAATTGTTTAACAAAAAATAATTACCAAGCAATGACAACAAGTAAAGAGAGAGTTATATATGCAACATTTACCTCATCTGGAAGGGAGTAAACGGTGATATGTTTTAAAAATTCCTGATCTCCAAAGAAAATAGTCCCTTGGACAGGAAACACATCTTGTGTAAAGTCTGGACTAACCACCCATGATGCACTAACATGACCAAAGTTGCCTCGATTTCTTATTACACCATAAACAGCTGTGAAATACAAATGTGCATAATATATAGGAATATATGTTAAACAATTTTAAAACAATGAGTATAGAAATGGCTTAAATAAGCGAAAGTAAAAATAAGACTTTTTTTTAAAGATTGGCACCTGAGCTAACATCTGTTGACAATCTTCGTTTTTTGTTCATTTTTTTTTTCTTCTTCTTCTTCTCCCCAAAGCCCCCCAGTACATAGTTGTGTATTTTAGTTGTAGGTCCTTCTGGTTGTGCTATGTGGGACACCGCCTCAATATGGCTTGATGAGCAGTGCCATGTCCGCGCCCAGGATCCAAACTGGTAAAACCCTGGGCCGCCAAAGTGGAGCGTGCAAAAGTAACCACTCAGCCACAGGGCTGGCCCCAAGACCTCTTTTTAATAAAAAGAAATTATTTGTTTAGCCCGGCCTCCAAGGTACGCATAGAAATGTATTAGTCTAGTCCTCCGTCTGTAGGTATACAATTGATAAAATAAATGGACCCGATCTTTTCTATCACTTTTTGGGATTTTAAGTCATTCAGCACAGGGAACAGAATGGTGACGAATTAGGTCCACCTATCATAAAGTCCTACAAGGGTATTTGCTGAAGGCAGCCACAGGAAGCTGCACACTCCAACGTGGTGTGCTTACCCAAACAGACACTGCTCTGGAAATCAACCACTGCGCTTCTCATTTCAGGCCACTACGACAGTCCCTAGCAGTAACTCTGAGTTTTCAAGTTTTTCCTCTTTGACTTGACTCATTCTTAAGTGTTTGAGTTCCATAGCATATGGTGAATTGAAATAAAAATATAACTGAAGAGAGGCCAGCTTGGTGGTACAATGGTAGAGTTCACAAGCTCTGCTTCAGCAGCCTGGGGTTCATGGGTTCAGATCCCCAGCACGTACCTACCCACCACTCATCAAGCCATGCAGAGGCAGCATCCCACATACAAAATAGAGGAAGATTGGCACAGATGTTAGCTCAGGGACAATCTCCCTCAAGCAAAAAAGGGGAGGCTGGCAACAGATGTTAGCTCAGAGCCAATCTTCCTCACAAAAAACAAATAAATAAATAACTGAAGACAGTACCATCACAATACTATGCAAAAAATAAAAATAGCAATCTTAAATATGATTTCTTAAAAACACCAAGTTCTGCACTATATGTCATTTCTAAGACAGATGGACAACTAAAAATAACTATTTATTAAAGAAATGAACTAAAAAGTGATTCACTTCCTCTTCAGTAAACAGTAATAGGATGTAAGAAGCAGAACAAATTACCACTATAGGTATCATCTCCTTTGCTTTCATTTATCATAACAATTAGATCATCAGAAACAAATTCTATAATCCCATGAGGATCATCATTCTTTAGAATCGTTATGTTGACAACTGTAGCACTTCCCAACTTGCTTTCTCGTTCACCATGGCTGCTGAGGACCACCCAGTACTGTTCATCCAACTGAAATGAACATGTCAAATTAGGAAAAACACAAAGCTGAAATCTTCAGAGCAAATAAAAATATATATATTCAAAAATAGTAATACCCTCAATTTTTCAGAGACATACTGGTAATTCACTGAAAGGACAAAAGAGCTGATGTTATTTCTTAAAAAAATTTTTAACATTCTCCCATCAGTGAAGAGAGATTATCAGATATAAGCATACATTATCCAAAAAGGGAAATGATAAACCATGATACTATACTAAAATATTAAGACTGTACCTTATCACTGATGATCTAGTCATTTAAACTGAGTCAATAAAATAAAAGTAATTTAAAAGTTACAAATATATTGGTGCGCAAACACAATGAAACAATATCTGGTCCCATTAATATAAAACAAATTTATTTCCCTTAAAAAAGTAATTTTACAGAAAAACGTCTTCAGTTGAAAACCATATTATTAAAAGTTCAATCAATGCAGATTACATAAAATAAGGCTTAACATAAACAAAGCTAACAGGAGATGAAAACTGATCACACACAGAAAGTTTCATATTTTTGGTACTTCTTTATGTAGGACAAACATACACCATTCAAATCTGAATGAGTCTTACCTTGTTTTTTTCATTTTCAAACATAAGTACTTCTAAATTCATTCTTGCCCACTTCCTTTCCTATGGCTCCTTGCCAACGTTCGAATTCTTTATATTCATAACATACTAGATACTATCAAAAGCACAAGGAAAAAATAAAATCCCGTACCTCTGGTATCCCATCCAGTCTTGTCAGCAAGGTGATCACAATCTCCCTTTCCCCAGGTTTAAATTCCAGCACCCCTGTGTTTCCATAGAATTCATTGCTCTCTCCTGGCTCTACGCAGTAGCGTAGAAACTGCTCGACCAGAGCTCCCCGGGATCGAGTGATGTGGAGTTCTACAGACTCTCCTTCCTTAAAAAGGAAATCCACAAGCGTTCAAATCCTCTGAGCTCCTTCTGCAGTTCTGAGTCTATAATAGACTGAAGTTTCCTTATACTTACTTTTATAACATAGGGTCCTCTGGAAGCAGGAGAAAATTCAAAAACTCCCCCAGGATCATCATTTTCCAAAATAATTAGCTCACGGCTGGTATATCCAGATTTCAGCACTTGATTTTCCACATTGACCCTGGAGAAATCAGTGGGGAAAAGGCATCCGCTACCTATGGTCTTTCTTCCGAATTTTGCAGATTTATTTACTCCAGATAATGAATATGAAGGTTATTAGGAGTTAAAACTTAAATTGAATTTAAGTGTATTACAATCACTTAAGATCAAAACAGTTTTACTCATAACATTTATGAAAGAACTTCTTTTTCTGAATTCATTATATCAGAATATCAGTAAATATCTTTGATATTTGACTGGAACCAAACACTGCGTATGTATGCCAAAAATATAGTAATCAAAGGTTGTAAATATATTTTTATAAAACATCAAATTTACAGCTTTGTTTCCAGTTTTAGAAAAATTGCATTTGTAACATGTCATTAGAAAATACATTTAAATAAAATTGTTCTAACTTTACATACACTTGAATTTTTTCAAAAACTCATTACATAAGATTATACTAACTGACTAAAAGTTGGATAACTGCATGGGCTAAAGCAAGCCACGCTGATCAAAAACAAATAAAATTATGCTTAGATTTTAGAAGTATTTTGTGACCTTTCATATGATTCTATTCATCTCAATATTAACCTCATGCACTTTTTTTATTAGAAAAGAAAATGTAGGACATATGAAAAAAAGGAATAGAATAGATCTGAGATGCATGACACATTATAAAAATTTCTACACATATCTCAAAAGAACATATTAAAACTAGATGTTTTTTATTTCTGGTTTTTATGCCCCGTGCATAATTAGAATGATCAAAGGACTGGCACTGCAAGGCTCTGAGGGTTTAAAAGCCTGCGTGCTCTTTGAGAATTCTCAATCCCTCAAGCTGCTCTAAACCTTTCCAAATGTCACTTTCTATTGAACCAAAAAGTACTCAAGACCAGACCTCAAAATCACAATGAAGCCACAATTAATATGTAGAAAGGACAGCTCGCTTCCTATCTAACAGAGAATCTGAATTAACATTCTTCCCTAGCTTTTGGAAATCTGACAACCAATACCTAGCACACTAGTGGCCACATAAGACATAGCCCAAATAATAGGACAGTTATTTGTTCTATTGTTAATGCAGTCATATGATTTTCATAGCAAATCTGTCCTCATTTCATTTACATCAATTTTTCATTAATTAAAATTTCCTACGTCCACATAAGCTAGGAGACAAGAAAACTGGATCAAAATATAAAATATAAAAATTCATTCTCAGCACTAAACAAATGAATTTATTTATAACCTTTCTTAAAATATACTACCTTATGTTAAAAAGGCAAACTTGAAAAATTCTTTATACAACAACTGAGAAAACACAGGCAAGAAATTGCTTAAATGCACTCAGAAACCAATGGAAGAGATAAGAGCACTGACTGCAAATTCTGTTAAAACTACAAGACTCATAAAAGATGTTAGGTAAGAATTTCACAAGCAAAGCACAATAATTGTTCCCCAGGTTATGTGTAAACTATAAGGAAAGTTAAAACTTTAAGTTCTTCAAAACATGTAATTACATTAATTCTGAAACTTTGAATCAGATATCTTAAATGCACTCAATTTAAAACCCTTACAGAAAAAATAAATACATTTCCTATAAGCCCCCCTTATCATTAGAAAATGAAACTACACACAAAGCATGCGCAGGCCGGGGACAGGCACAATTTCTCAAAACCTGTAGTCATGCAGAACAGCAGCCTCATCCAAAATAATGGCTTGCAAAGCAAAATGTTGAATCACTAAAAACCAGGCATTATTTTGTACACTTACCCAAAATACACAACAAATCTTTCAGTTTCTACCCTGTCAACACAGAAAGCAGCGTGGGAGGGGGAAAATGGAGACAAAGACACCATATGCCAAAATCTCAATACTGCTAGAAATTTAGATGGCAGCGCAAAAATAAAGCTAAAGGAACCCTTTCTTATTTTTCCCCCATCAACTAGTAATGTTCACTTTATGGGAACTCTGCACACTGGGTTCTTTGCTATTGACAAATGCTAGCAAGAGGTTCGGCAGTTCCCACTTAGGGAAGATGACCCCATGGCCAGCCAGCATGTCAAGACCCATTGAAGACATTCCTTTCCAGGCCTGCTCCAAGGCGCTGGGGCCTGCAAAGCCCGGTGCATGCTCATACACCACAGCAGCTGAGCAAATTTCACTCAGCCCGACTTAGAATTACTTAGTAGCTTTAATTAGGTTTTAAAAAAACAAAAACCTCCATCCTCAGGTCTAAAGCCAGTTGTTCTCTGAAAAAATAAATATCATCAGAGAAATACATACTCTTCATCATTTGCATAGGAATATACTCAAGAAGGCATAAAATATCAATACCTTTTAATTATAACAAATATTACTTAAAAATAACTTTATATCAGAAAATCTAAACACTTTTCCAAATCCCCAATTTACTGCATTTTCAAACTGCCTTAAAAACACATGTCAAAATATAAGGGCTTACTGCTTCACTTTTAAAGCCAAGTAACATTATCTGTAAATAAGGGGTTATATGAAAATTTTTTCTGAAATAAACTGGCATAATGAAACTGTTTCTGATTTAGGGAAAACTAAACAATAAAATATTTAACTGGTATGGTATTAAAAGCATCATAAATTATTTAGTAACAGGGCAATTTTTATCTCTATCCAGTTGAAATATAGAGAATTTGCATCTAAATTTAAGAGAAAATTATAAACTATATCACCATATAGTATCATCTTTTGTTGCAATGTTATATTGTAACTTATTGTACTCACATTTACTAGCATTCATTCATTCTTTCATTTCAGTTTTGTTAAAAATTTGCAAAATTGAGACAGGTTTTGATAAAATATGTTATTTCAAATCATAAATTTTATTCTCACATTCATTTAAATATGTCTTATAACACTCAAGTGTTATTTTCTCATTCTTATTCACGCACAATTGAGATAATACAAGTATGATCTACTTACTAATTAAAACATTTTAGTATAAATTTGAACTTCCTATATTTGAAAAGAGAGAAACCAATCACTTCTAAAATTCTCTGCTCCACTCTTTGTTACTTCCTTGTGTACCATTTTCACCCATCGGAAAGAGAGAGGGAAAAAAACACCCAAAAAGTATATCTAATTAATTTCAAAAGTTTACACGGTAGGGTTAAAAAACTGACTATTTTGAAAGAATATGAAGAATAGTCACTTGAACTTAGAGAGGTATAATTTAAATCATTCTTCAAACATTTAGTGCAGAGCAGAAACTCTTAGCTGAGCTAACAAAGTTTCTACAAATTGCTACATCTTTGGTTTATAATTGCTGCTCATTTTTCTTTAGGTTTTTTTTTTGTGTCCACTGATTTAATAAGTACGCAAACATAAAGAAAAAAGCACAAGTGAAAAAATAATAATTTTCAGTGTACATTTCATTACATTTCACTGATTTTTTTCCATCACACGAAATAGCTTTCTTAAGAGTTAATGTAAAATATATATTAAAACCATAAGTCATTTAGACAGTGTGTGTGTGTATGTTGTATTTGGTTTTCACTTTTTGATTTTTTTGTCTGCCTATTTTGTTGTTGTCTTGTGTTGTTTTACTTTTCATGTAAAAAAAGGAACTAAACATAACGTGGTTCTGAAAGCAAACAAAATTAACAGTGGACATTCAATAAATATGTTCCCTAAATTCTGCACTTTTCTTTCACAGAAAAATAAAAAACAACTCATCACATTTATGAAATGTGTTTACATAAAACACCTAGAAAGAAAAACCTACAAGAGGCTGATAGTAAAGTATAGAGAAGACTAGGGGTTACATAAGTTAATTATTACTTAATACTTCAGTCCTGATTAATATAGTACAAAATAACTCCTACTGAATTTATCTGTGAATTTTACTGTTTCTAAAATATGAATTTTGCAAAGCCTTCAGGTCACACTAACCTTCTTTAATATGTATCAACCGTAACATAAAGAGACCTGTAGTCAATAAGCTTAGTTTCAATTTTTTTAAAAATTAACATCAATTAAACACAGTATATTTTTTTTCATTTTTGGACGGATTTTCTAAATTACTGAAAAAAAAACCTCTCTTTGAGAGATTGTGATATTGTCTTAATATAAATTACTCACTGAAAAATGTTAAGTATATCCTTATTACTACTGAAAAATATCCCTTAAATTTATATTATTTTTGATTCTCTGGAAAATAAGTATTATTTAACACTTAAATTCAATGTAAAAAGAGAATTTCATTATCTGAAGATTAACGCCTTCTTTTTACTGACTCAAAAAAGCTCTAATCCTTTCCCCAGTTGAAAATGAAGCCAGCAGAGCTGTTTGCTTACCCTAACATTTCAGATTTGTTGCTGCCTATTTTTTTATATAGCAACATATTAGCTATAGTTAAGATTTACCCGATATCTCCCACAAATTCTCTATGTAACGTTTCTTCACAATAAATAGCAGGGTAAAAGTTCACTATGTCATAATATCGATAGTCTAACCAGAAGCCATCAACATAGAATGGAAAAGCTCAGCGTAACGTTATCTACCCATTTTCTTTTTACTTTATGTGGAGCAAAGAATTCAAAAACAAAATTATTTCATAGAACTCAAACATACAAATGTTACTAAACATTGCCCAAATGGGTTAGTACCTGTCCAGAGAAAGCGTTACCGTCTCATTCATTTCCGGTATGTCATCAGCTTTGACAGTAATGTTGATTGTCGTGTCACTTTGCCCAGATAAAAACACAACAGAGCCATTAAAGGGACTTATGTCGTCCAGGGTCACTGCTTTTGAATTAAAGCCAGAGGGCTTCAAACTCCAGTACACGGTAGCCTGGCCATCAGTTCCATCCCTATGTAACGGAATGTACACCTTATAAAAAGAAAAAAACAGAACAACTTATTCTGAAATATACGCTCATGAATCCAACAAGCTTTTCAGTTAGTGCGTGCACATCTTATTATATGAATATACGTATTCTGCATAGAGAAGAGAACTGTTAAATGACATTAAAAACACAACTGAACAAGCCTTCTCTTTAGCCATGAAAAAAACAAGATATAATTATTTTTTCATTAGTTGTTGCCAGTCAAATTTATCTATGAAATTGCCTCCACCCAAAAATATGCTTAACCTGGGATTTGTCTTAACAAAAGACAAATATTTTAAAAGCCAAAGAATTATAAAAAAACATGGAATAATTTGGCTAAAGAATAAATTTCCATCAGAGGGTCTCTGAAAAAGGGATTAATGTAATATCACAGTATAAACTGAAAAATAAACTGTTGTGATTAAAACTGTAAAATTATACGTTAGGTAAAATGCATCCTAAAGTGATAGGAAGAAATATAAGAAAACACTAAAATATAAGAATAAGGAATGTTTCTAACAGTAGAAACAAAATCAGATACTCAAATCATGGCTCTGGGTTACCCTGGGCAAGTTACTTAACCTCTCTGATCTCAATTTCTATATGTGAAATGAAGCTAGTGATTCCCTATTCACAAGTTTGTGATGAGGATTAGAGTGCCTCTCCATAGTACGAGCTAAATAAATGGAGGCTATTATAATAATTCTGAAACAGATTGTATTTGGTAGCTTTATTTAAGTGCAGTACATTTTAAATATACATAATGAAAGGATCACCGTAGATCATGATGAAGTTTTTTCAAACAAAGAATATAAATGAATACTTAACAGTAGATATGCTATTCTTTTTAAGCTTCTAAGACAGTATCCTCTTTGTTCCTTGCTCCTTAACATAGCCCATCTTGAAAAAAAGGGAAGCTGTTTTCCTCCCCAACCATTTTGCTACTTCGGCTAGCAACAGTCAGGGCTGGAGACTAGGGAGCAAAGGAACAGAAGGTTGGGCCCCTATCTTCCCCCCCCATCCCCCCACTGCCCAACCCCCAAGCCCCGACCCAGGGAGTCAGGGGTCAACGCCCCCTGAGAGAGTGGGCGTGGCCCGGACTGTCCACGGAACAGAGAAAACAAGGAAATGCCCACTCTTCCAGCGGGTTCACAGGAGGAAGAGAATGCAGGTTCACGGGCCCAAAAGTTTTCCTAAAAGCCAATTTCCTCAAGAAAAAAATATGAAATAGTAACTTTACAGCTTTATAAGATAAATGAATAAAAACAATTCACTCTTTAAGAACAAATTAAATGCTTTATTTTCGTTTTTTAATTTTTAAAAGGAAACAATGTATTAAGAAAAATACAAAAACTCAAAACCATCTTGAAAAATGAAGCTTCTCTGCCAATATATAGGATCAAATACACAAACAAAGGACGTTGCAGTCACCATATTTTGACGTGAGGATTTGATAAAAACAATTCTCCTCATTCCTGATCTGAACCTCAACCCAATTTAAATCAAATCTACATGTGACAGACTTGGAGAGATGGGGTATTAGGGACAGACTGACTCAGGGAATGGTAAGGCTGAAGGTCAGAGCCATCCCAGATTGACGGTGGGAAAATTCAACCAGAGTGGGAGGAGGAGAGGGGTGCTGTATATGTGAGCATGCTTTTATGTGTGTGTGTGTGTGTGTGTGTGTGTGTGTGTGTGTGTGTGCAAAAATTTACCCATATACATAACATAAAATTCCTAAGATTTGACATTCCACAACTTTATTCACATCACCTCCACCACCAAGCAGAGGACTCAAGGCAGCCACCGCAAAGTCCTGCCCAAGGCAAACATGAGGAGTGCCCAGCCATGGAATAGGTCAAGGATAGCTGTGGTACCTATGACTTGGCCAATAAAAAAAAAAATTATGTTTGGCTTGATATCACTCTATCAAATATCATAGCAGTATTAAAAGCAGTCACATCAAAATATTCTTCTTTTGCTGTGAGCAATTAATTCTAATTTTATTCTACCAAATATGGCAAAAGTTGATAGACAATCACACACTCATCAGTTACTTACATCAAATTACATATTGAAGGCCTGCTGTAAACAGTGAAGCTTTTCAAGGTCTGTTAACTCTATAGGCTAACTCTACAAAAATAAAAAGATAGTGTCTGTACGTTATCTCAGACTCATTAGACCCCATCAAGCCTACTTACCACTTCAGCAGTGGAATCTTCTGGTTCATGCAAAATGATTGGAAGATTGCTAATAAAGCCAATTTCTCCATTTGCAATTTCTGGAGTAACCACTAGAGAAATATTTCGGATTTTCCCAAATCTAGGACTTATAGGTGGGATTGGGGGAATTATGTTCACCAACTCCACAGTTTCCAACTACAACAAACCAAAAAAAAAAAAAAAAAAAATGATGAAAATTAAAAGAACAAAAATTTAAAACTAAAAAAAAAAAGTGTTAATTGCATGGAGAAAACAGGGTAAACGCCACCAATAACTTGGCAACTTCATTCTCCTCCTTCTTCATTCACCATCTTGTTTCAATCTCCTGCACTGGCTTCTTGAGTTCTTTCTGCTCCCCAGGTATTATTATTCCCCAGCGTTCTCCCTAGCCCTTCTTATAATTTCATACCCTCTCCCTAAATTCTCTGGATCTCTCTTTCAAATTCCAAGTCTTTATAACCAACTGCCACTAGATATGACATAGATGTCACACAGACAGCTTACAAATAGAACGTCCAAAATAGAAATCACTATCTCTGTTCCATGTCCTGTCATCACCATCATCCCCAGCACCTGCTTTTCTTCCTTGTTGCCTACATCCAACTACTCTGACGTTAAAGCTAAGTATCAGAGAGCTGTCTACATCTCTTTCCTCTCTTCCACTGACCTACACCTTCGATCAGTCACCCACTCTCCTTCTCTGTCAGAGAAAATTCACCATCAGAAGACCATTAAGAACTCCAAATGTGACTTAATGTTTAAAAAAATGCAACACACATAGAACATATAGTGTCCCACAGTTAATGAACATGACCACCAGAGTAACTATCATGGTGTTCTCCTCATGTAGAATGGCCTCCATTATCGCACAAGTCCAAAATGTACCCACTCTTAAAGACCAGTTAAATTTCCCTCTCTACCGACAAGATTTCCTTAGATTCTCCAGCTCTCTTTATTCTATCTTTTTCTGAATTTCTACTGCTACCCTCACTAAACTTAGAACTTAATTACAAGTTTCACATATTGCTTGCTTATTAGCATTTTGTGTGTTCCAGACTTTTACTTCCCAATAGGACTACAGAGATTTTGTGGGCCTGTGTCCTTCGCAGCATTTCCCAATACACAACATAGACTTGAAAACACAGCAGTTACACAATAAATATTTGTTGAAATATCCCTCAACACAAGCTGAGCTCTATAGGAATCCTGATATATCACAAACCTTCAACATCGCACTATTCTAACTTTTTCAAAATCCAACGTATCAATCCTCACAGTGTTCACTCGAATGTAGGAACAGATAATCATTACAGACAGCAAAAAGCATAGAGATTTTAAATTAAAAAGCAATTTTGAATTTAATGAGACATTATGGATTGTTAGGCTTTGTAATGTGGAAATGATGCACTAAGTAATCACCAGTAGAGTCTTGAGATTTAAGTTGATTTTCCCCAGTGGACACGATTGGTACTATCCTCACATACTCACATCTTGTGAGAACAACATACATTTTAAAGGGCAAAAGTAAATGCCTTTTTTAAATGTCACACACTTTGCTTTGAAAATCATATACAGGAGAAAGATACAAAAAATTCCATATTTGGTAAATATTCATTTGAGTAAAAGAAAAAAACAAATTAGACTAATTTTGCCAAATGTTGGTATGTAGACTAAGTCAAGTAAAATAAAACGTGATTCTTTAGTATACTGCATTTACTTTATAAAATAAAATGCAAAGACATATAGTTAAAACCAAATAAGAATAACTGTCATTCTTTCTAGAGAAAAGAAATATATCTACTCACATACATATATATGTATTTATCTTTAAAAATAGCACAAAGAATAAACAAGTAAAATATACTATTTGAATGGCATACAAATACAAAGTGTGCATTTTTTGGAGGCAAAGATGTCTTTAAAATACACTGGTCATAGGTGAGTAAGTGCGTGTTTGTGGGTGAACATTTTCATTCCCGTATACTCACAAAGAGCTAAACTGATAATACTATTTAAAACATCAAGGGAAAAAACTCAATATATTTTTACTTCAAAACTTTCTAAAAAGAAAGGAGGAAAAATGGTCATATTTTACTTACATTTATCACAACTGTTACAGAATTCTAAATATAGTGTTTTGAATATAAGGAAAGAAGATATAGAAGGGTATGAAATGAACTGATCAAAAGGAAAATGCAAATTTTACATGGCTTATTTCCTAGTCTCTAAGCCTTTTTGTCTGTGTTCCTTAAGCCTCTGCTGAATCAAACTGCTCCATTCATGAGGAGTCGTTCTTTGCTTTCAGACAGTTTGCTACCGGGACAGCACATTAGTAAGCCCAAGCCTGCCAAAAGCTGTCTCTCAGACTGATGTATTTAGCTGAGAGGGTTACTAAAGAATGACGAGCTCATGTCTCAGATTCTCCTTTCTTCAGTTTCATTCAACTTTCCACACAGAGTCTGATGCCTCCTATTCTTGAGCTGCTCATCCATTATGTACTATACAAACTACACAACCTTCTAATGCCAACCAGCCTTCCAGAGCCTAGCTGTTTTGAACCTCAAGGAATTATGTCAGTGACTAATAATGCCTTTTTTTCCTAAAGTGTTAAATCAACTATCGGCACTGTAAGACCTTTGTTTTTTAACTGAATATAAAGACAGATAAAGAATTGAGTCTAGATTTAGTGGTGCAAACCGATTTCTAACCCATGGTCACCAAAATTCAGATATTACATGCTTCTTCAAGTTTTTCCTTACTTCTCAAGTGTCATCAAAAATAAATTCTATCATGTTCATATAGAATGTTTAAATAAAATAGCGAGATAGTATCTGACCCATAGAAGGGTCTTAATAAGGTTTTGTTTACATTGGGATTCTGCGTAGCTACTTGGATAGAGATATTGGATGTTTTCAAAAGACTAAGAGTTTAATATAATGGTTACTAATATTGGCATAGATTTAGGGGGTCTCTACTCACAGGAAAAACTGGTTTGGAGCCAGTGTGAGAAAAGAAATCAGAAAGCTAAAATGGACACAGAAAGCTTCTCTACAACTCAAAATCAAGCCTTCTGCATCATCAGTCCTCACACTCATGTCAAGTCACTGCAACCACGATAGGAATGCCAGGATGGCCAGGCCTCCACGAAAGCAAAGGCAACAGTGGAAAAATCTCGGCTTCATTCACTTGTTTTAATAATTTAGTTCTCGTATGGTTGGGACCTATGCAAGATTAGAGATAGACAGGAGGGAAAACTGAACACTGAGATACTAGGGCCAAAAAAACCCTTAAACATATGCTATGAATTGAATGTCTGTGCTCCCTCAGAACTGAGAGGCTGAAACTCTAATCCCCAGTGGGATGGAAATTGGGAGATGGGACATTTGGGAGGTACTCAGGTCATGACAGCAGAGCACTCATGCTGGGTTAGCGCCCTTATAAGAAGAGACACCAAAGGGCTTGCTCCCCCTCTCTCCACTATGTGTGGACATGGAAGGAAGACATCAGTCTGCAAACCAGGAGGACTCTCACCAGCCCCACCATGCTGGCACCCTGAGCCCAGACTTCCAAACCTCCAGAACTGTGAGAAATAAACGTCTGCTGTTTAACCCACCCAGTCTGCGGGATTCTTCATAGGAGCCCAAACTGACTAAGGCAACATATATTAATGAGAATGTTCTGAATCCAGAGCCCATCGATAACAGAGAAGGTGAAGGAGAACACTGACATCAAAAATAAAAACAAAAAACAAAAACCTTCATTAAATTCTGAAACTGCATTTGACAAGTTATTATCTCCCAGAGACTCTTGAAAACTACTCCTAAGTTTAGGAAATGCTACCCTAAGTGCAAACTGGTGAACTCAGTATGTGTTTCCACATATCAATTAAACCATCTTTTATGAGTAAGTTATGACATGTTTTTGTATAAGGCCAAACTTAAAGCTTTCTAAAAAAATCTCTAAATCTATCTCCAAATGTGCCCTGGTGGCAGCATTCTAGTTGATTTACCTTCCTGCTCAACAGGGCCAGGGCCGTGGGCTTGACCCCCTGCTCAATTCCACCTTAGTGAGCCAGATCTCCCGCCACCTGGCCTGTCATCTCACAAGAGCATTCCACAGGCCACAGGGGGACCAGACACAATTGGGAATAACGTCATGTTCTGTTCACCCATCACTCCAAGAAGAGAAATTCAAGGGCCCTCCAAAGAGTGGTATCCTCATAGACAGAAGTATGCATCGTATCCTAACTTCCCCCTTTTGAGAAAACACAATAAAATAGTAATAATAATAGCAATAACAATGAAGATGAACATCAGGATCTCCCATCACTAGTGACAAAACCTTTGGGGACGTTGTCAAAGGTCTCCCTCTGCAAAGGCATATTACAAAAAGGAATCCTCTACATACTGACAAATCATATATCCCCATAACAGGTCACCCACTAGACCCCTCCACCAGGAGTCTTCAGGAAATGTACAAACATTACAAGCATGAGCGGTGGCCCAGCTAAAAACAATGCCAAGAGTCTTCAGAATGAAAGGGCCCACCTCACTGAGTGCTGAGCAAGGTGGGACACAGCCCTGGGAAAATCAGAACGCCAAGGGAAAAAAAGCTTTCAGAGATCAAGAGTAAGTTACCCACAAAGGTAAATAATTTCTTTCCCCTCAAATTTGTCATCAGCAACTCGGGAAGCTAAAAGACAATACCTTCCAAGCTCTGAAAAAGAAATTATTTTAATATAGAAATTTCTACCAAGCCAAACTGTCGGTGTGAATATGACGTTTTATTTTCAGCTGCTCAAAGACTCAAAACGTTTACCTTGCACATTCCTATTCTGCACATGTATTTAAGGAAAGCTATACTGCAACAAAACTAAAACATAATCCAAGAAGGAAAAGGCAAGAGATCAAGAAAATTCAGGAGTTCAGTAAAGACAGTCCTAAGAAGCAGGAGTGAAGCCAGTGTAGAAAGCAGTTAGTAGAGCTACACTCAACATTTGACGTATATTAGACAGCTGGAAGACCTACCGTGGGGAGGATGCATACAGAAAGGAGCAATTACAAACTCCAGAGAAAGCAATAATAAGCCATAATACCAAGTCTAGGCAAAAATATGAAACAAATTTAAATGTGGCATGATTCAAAGAAATTATTGGACTATGAGATTTCATTTGATATATATTTCAGTTAGCAAAATGTATGGAGACATAAGATTGTATGCCCTTTCTTTATTGATCCATTTGCACTATCTGATTCTGTATTAAATTTATTTAATACACAAAATTTGATAAGCACCCTTCATTGCTTTCTAATTTTCAGACTCGACCAATATCAAACGCATGGAAAACATAATCATGGTATCATAAGTGAGTGCAGATGTTTCAAACTTTGGCAATAAAAATAATACTTTGGTTAGTAAAAGTTAAGAAATAAAAGAGATAAGAAGGAAGAATATGTTATAGGGCCCTTATTTCTTCTTATTAAGTTGATGAAAATCCAGAGATTCTATCTACAGTTAACAGAAGAAACAGATTTTTTTAAGTATATTATTTAAAAGTATCTACATTTTTCTCATATTGCTTTTTTTATTCCTGGAATGCCTTCCCTGCATGATGAAAAACATATTTATCCTACAAACCCCGTTCCTATATCACGTCTCCCCACATCAACTTAAAAGAATGGTAGATCTCTCTCTCTCTCCTGGCCCTCCCTCATTAACAGTCTGTGAGTTACTCCATAACGTCTTCCATTATATTCTGACCTGCATTTCATGTCTGATACACTTTTATTATCACCTGATTAAAAATATTAACTTTAGCGGAACCCTTGTTTTATTCATCCTTATATGCCTTAGGAGTAGGAGCAGACACAGTCTCTCTTTGGACTTCCTAAATAACTTTTAGCAACCAATAGCAGAATCCAAACTATAACTGAGGGCAAAATAATGGTTAGCTAACTCTCTCACAAAGATAAGTACACTTGCAATTTAACCAACGTTGAGATTATTTTAATCATTAAAGTACCTGTACTAGGAAGTGAGCCCCATTTTGAAGGAACGCATCATTTCTTATCAGTAATTTTGTAGTGACATGGGTTTTTTGTTCTGGAAAAATGAGGCTATTTCTCCTGGATATATTTAAGATGCCATCTTTTGCTCGCAAAGGGTCCACAGCTCCAGCAGGAATATAAAGTGCAGAATAAAACATCTTCACATCTCCTTTAGTTCCTCCTAGTCTTGTAAAACTCAAGGATAAATATCGTTCCCCTGGGCTGCTTTCAATCTTCTGATTTTCCACAGGAAAAAATGTTATTAGGCCATAAACATCATCACTATCCTGAATGTAAAACAAAAGCTACAGATAAAGGAATAAAATATTAAAGTGCAGAATTCTCACATCTGAGATTACCAAACTGTTTATTTTCTAGGCTATTCGAACTTTTTTATACTTATTTCTATATCATATCTAAAAATGATCACTTCTTATCTGTAATAGAGTAAAAAATGAATCAAAAGCAGATGTGAAAACTTTTCTAATATGGTTTGTGGAATTTTTTAAGAGTAAACTTATTATTTACAGAAGAAACAACCTTGAGCAAGGGAAGCAACCATTATTTCCAAAACCACTGTTCTTCCCGTCACGTCAAACTAAACATAAATGTCATCTGTGTGATCAAATTCTTTGGCTCTTCTATAGCTCAGAAATACTCACACGAGTAAAGCATAACAAGAGACCTACCTCTGCTGGTTCGCTGACTTCTGCACCTCCTCGTATTGTATGAGGAAGAATCTGAAGTAGATAAGCTTCAGCCTCTTCTGGAAGATCATCATTAACGACAGTAAAGGGAATTGTTGCCAACATCTGCCCTTGTGCAAAATGGAGAACTCCAGAACTTGGTCTGATATCTGCTGTGACCAGTGAGGGATCACTGTTATTCCGTGTCAATACCCAGTTCACCGAAATATTCCCATGTGTACCACCATTTCTAACCACTGTAATTTCTTCAAATCTAGAATTTTTTAAAAGAAATATATACGGTTACATAAGACACTCTATTTCCCTTAGATAGGCTTTTCCACTGTCACGTTGGTCATCAGATATTGGTAAAAGCATAATCCATATCATAAAGAATGATTGCTTTTAAGATTAAGGAGTAGATATGTAGAAATGTCCTGGAAAACCATCATAATATGAATTCACTTGCACATTCAAATCACTCTCAAAATAAGAAAACAGTGAAACTATAGCAGAAAAAAACCCACATACTCTTTAACAGTTAAGCATTGTGTCCAACATCACAAATATTAAATCTTGGAATAATATATTAAAATAAATGTAGCAATGAGTTTAAAAGAAACCATACCTTGATGTGGTATCTTCATCAATTACAACTGCCCTTTCAAACAAGATACTGTTGAATGAGAGGACTCCATAAGGTTTGTCATTTGGCTTAATGGTGACTTGTACAATAGAAGGGCTTAAGAGGACAGCATCTCCCTGTAAGGTATCTTTTAGTAACACAACATGAAATGATTCAGCAATCTCTGGTATGGTGTCATCAACTATTTGAAATTTCAGGTGTGATTCATAAATAAAAGGTGGAAAAACAATAGCTGTATTTGGCTGAAGATCAATAAAGTCTAAATTTTGCTGGGCATGCGCTGTTGAATTCCCAGTTATAATAACATAATTGATCAAAACTTCATATTCATCAGAGCCAATGAGATTTCCATTGTCATCTTTTCCACGAACCACTGGAATTAGGAGTATGTGGTCTTCCTCAGGTACCAAATAAACACTTTGAATGAATCTCACAGGACTATCATTTTTCTTAATGATGATCTCAACTGAATTCCTAGAGGTGTTGATATCAGCTCCTCCTTCTACACTTTTCAGTTGAATCAAAAACATCTCATCATTTTCTGGTACCTGTCAAAGAATATAAACAGTGGCAAAAAAAATCAATAGCCAGAATGGCTGCAAAGAAACCAAAGTGTAAAAAGTCACTAGGTTTCTATACAATTACACAGAAATAAAAAAATCTTTAACTTAAGGGAGCAGATAGAGAGGCTTCTTTAGTGTCCATTTAATAAAATATTTTCCAAAGGTAAACAATATAGTTTAGATAAGGAAGGAAAAGTTCATAAGGCAATGGTATGAAGAGGTAATGACATATAATGTCTTTCAACCTTGGTCGATCTTTAGATAACTCGAAAGACTTGACAGTAAAAATGGACATAAATTTTTACTAGCTTTATCAGGTTGGTAGGGTAAGAAGCAGAATTCCGAAGAATCTGGACAATTATATTAAACATCATATACAAATTGTCAGCTTTCAACCATGTGAATTATTCTTGCTTCCTTCTAAATGGTTTCTAATTCAAAGGTTAAACATATGATACTAATCATATGATTCCCAAAACAGACATCATGCCTTTCTGGAGAATAAGCTATAAGACTCACTATTAGGCAAAACGTTGACATTGTTAAAGTGAAACCCAGGAATAATCTCCACTGTGTTGTTTCAGCTTTTCCTTCACTATGAATTCTATTTTATGAATGGAAAGAGAAAATAATACATCTTTTTACCTCCATCAATAGCAATATAAAAGGTAATGCTATTTGTCTCAAAAAATAAAATATTATGATTTGATTGATGATCTTTTTTTCCACAACTTCTTTGGGGAATAATTGACAACTATAATTGTAATATATATAGTTTACAATGTAGTGATTTGATAAAAAAACACATTGTGGAATGATCACCAGGATCAAGATAATTAACATATCCATCACCTCACATAGTTAACTCGTGTGTGTGTGTGTGTGTGTGTGGTGAGAACGTTTCAGATCTGCTTTCAGCAACCTTCCAGTATCCCACGCTGTATTATTAACTATAGTCACCATGCTGCATATTGGATGCTCAGAAGATGATTTAGTTTTACAATTAAAACGTATAATTAATCACTGTCCCAAATTATAACCTTTCAATGTTCTGGGATCTAAAAACAAAAGGTTTTTATTAGGTTCCAGAACCAGATGAACTAGAGTTTTCAATACTACTTAATATTTCATTTTTTCAAGAGAAATACTCTTCTCAAAGCATGGCTTCTAATTGATTTATTTTTTTCCTTCTCCTGGGATTTGCTGTGATTTTCTGTGATGCAGTTTCATGATTTTTTGTAGGAAGGTGAAGGGATGATTATAAGTTCCCAGCTATTTCCTTTTTTTTTCTGGCAATACTAAGATTATTTTATTAAAAGTCCTGTTTTCTCTTGTTTAGCTCATGAGGAACATCCTTGCTTAACAGTGTTCAAATTCATTCTCTCCTCAGCAGTTAAACTAGCCATGTTATATATCTCAATCCTTGGTAGCTTCAATGTGAAATGTGAAAATAATGAAAGCCTTCCTATGAATGTGAACATTTAAAAGACCCAAACAAAAGAATATCAATTGCAGCAGAATTTTCTTCGCTTTTATAGTACAATATTTATGCTGGGTAATTAGTATTGTACCTGTTCAAAACTGAAATCACTAACAAAAATCAATTATCAGAGCTTACAAAATGCTTAAATTTTTGGATTATGCATGGTTGTCAGTTACATTCAAGTTCATCAGCTTTTAGATATACAATTTAATGTGAATTAAATAAGGTAAATATTAACAAGATATATCACAAAATAGCTATTTATAGCTAAAGTATGATTGGCCACAATACAATAACTTTACATAAGACTATGTTCTTGAATAATTTCAAACACTGAACACAATTTAACACTTGACATCATGTTCTCTAACATGTCTGTAATACAGAGTCCTGGTCCCATTTAAGCATCTGACATTATCCCACCTCGTCATCAAGGACTGTCAAGTTATAAACTACTGTTGCTTTGCCAGGGGGAAAGGTGATATTTCCTTTAACTGGACTCAAATCTTCTTCAGGTGGATTTGGGTCCCCCTCTACCTGCAAAGAAACACACAATGCCATCAATAAATACAAAATACTTCACAAGAGTAAGAAAGCATTACTGTGATGTCAGCTGACAAAAATCTGAAGTTCACTTAAAAATGTTTTGCAAGAATTATACTGACCTGTATGTAAGCCTGTCCTAATTAATAGTCAAGGCCTAAAATATAGTTATAGATCTTGACTATAATTACATTAAACTACATGGTTTCTTTCTTTTCATTTTTTTAAAGATTTTTTTTTTTTGGTATATTTTAGTTGTGGGTCCTTCTAGTTGTGGCATGTGTGACGCCACCTCAGCACGGCTTGATGAGCAGTGCCATGTCCACACCCAGGATCCGAACCAGCAAAACCCTAGGCTACCGAAGTGGAGAGCGCAAACCCAACCACTCAGCCAGGGGACCAGCCCCTAAACTATATGGTTTCTAAGAACCTTCTCTTTTTTCTCAACCATTACATTAAACCTGAGGAAAAAAACATATTTTTTCTTGAGAGAAAGGTATTCAAAATTAGTAATTTCTCTTAAGTAAGAGAATCAAACACCAGTTCCACTACTGACTGTGTAATCTTGGGCAAGGTATTTAACAACTCTGTGCTGCATTTTCCTCATCTTTAAAATGAACATCATAATATTTACTTCACAGAGTAGATGTAAAGATTTAATGAAATCATTCCTTTCAAAAAGTATTTAAGTCCTCACACCTGACCTCCTCTAGGACCTAAGGACACAGCAGTGGACAAGGCAGACTCTCTGCCCACAAGGACCTTCCATTTAGCGAAAGGGAACAAATGATAATCAACTGTGTATGTGTCAGATGATGATAAGCATTATGGAGAAAAAATTCAGAAGGGCATGAGGGGGACTGAGTACTAGGAAGAGTTGCTGCTTATACGCAGTGACACTCAGTGTGAAGCCCTTAGAACAGCATACGGCAACATTAAGTGCCCCACAAATGTTAACTGTAATTATTTCAACACAACAAAAGGCTCAAGACCCAGTAAAATAACTTCAGACAGCTATAGGCAAGTTGAAAACACTGTAACCTGATGATGCCTTATCCTTTCTACACTCAATTTTTTTCCAATTTCTCCCATATTCAGTTTCAGATATATTTTCAAAAATGTATTATCTAAGTGCATATTCCTAAGTACATGAAATACTGCCTGAGGCTTCCTGTGTAGAACTTGCATATTTAATTAGTGTTCACCATGTTTTTCCATGAATTATAGACTTATGCCATTTTACTGTCTTATGTAATTAATATAACCCACCACATGATGTAGTCCCTATAAGCAGAAGTAAAAACTGTTCCATTTTTCAGTACAATTATGCCACAGAAATCAGAAACTATGCCACAATTATACACTTTATTGATATTATAATTAATATATTAAGGCAGAAACTGGTATCAGAACTTTCTAATGCTGTTTGAAAATAGCATATGATCATGTTCTGCATCTCATAAAACACAAAAGTTAGTTGAAGATTTAAACATATATCTCAAAGAATGGCAGTATGGTGACACAATGGTATACATGTGGTCAGATAGCAATAAAATGGAATAGTTACAGCCAGCATCCTAAGAAATGCACCTCACCACAGCCTATCTTATTCATGTCAAATGCTGTAACATCTGTGAACCTCCCTGGTGGAGTGTGAGTGCTGTTAAAAACACCACCATTAAATGTGTTTTTAAAAATGGGGAATGTAAATGGGGGAAGACTACATGCTAAATAATCTTATATAAGGCTAAGTAACCCATAGGCATTTTTAAATCCTTGAAAAGGTTTATCATAAAGGTTCTACAAATTTTATAGAATTAATATTCTTCTTATTTTATTTCGTGGTTTATTATTACCCCATATCTAAAATGATATCGTGTGTTTCATGTAAGCACAGTATATTCAAGCAGCAAGGAAAACATTTTTTATAATAACCATGAAATTTATCAGATAATAGAGGTATTTACTTTTATATCACTTTTATTAAACATTAATAATACGTTTATTATACAAGGGATCCTGATTTTTAAAATTGTAGCCATCTGCTATGAACTCTAAAGTGCTACCACTTAAAGTGATTTCAGAGTAGACTTACCTCAAAAGTCACAGTTACCATTCCATAGGTTCCTTTTTCTCTGATGAGAGTAAGAGGCACAGATTCATTTCTCCCCCTGGGCTCACTCACCATGACTGAGAAAGGCTATTGGAAAGAACAAAGACAATCAGGTGCTGATCAATCAAGAGATAAGAGGTGGTGCAAACCGTTACCTTAGAAACTTCCACAGACAAATCAATCCACATTGGACTCTAAGAATGTGGCATTTCCTAGCATTAATTAACTGTAGCTAATGAAAAGCTATTACCATTATCACAGTCATCATCAATGTTATCCTCATCACCTGTATCATCATCATCCAGCCTAGGAACCAAAGCCAGCCAATTTAGCAACTCCATGAGCTGAATAGTTAAATATTAAGCACGCAGGGCAGGTGCCCTGTCAGAGGCTGCCTGAAGCATGAAGACTCCACCAATCAGGGACCTGGGACCAATGCTAGAGACTAGGATGCATTCTCAGAAGCTAAATGTACAAGATCAAGAAAAAGAAAGGAAGGAAGAAAGGATGGAACCTTTAAACAAATCAGTATGAGGTTGGGAATGATAAGTTGGGAGTGAGTGTAGAGGAAAAACAGTATAGAGAGAAATTAAGCAACTAAGGGAGACTGCTTCATAATTAACATTCAAATAGAAATAATTTTGTAAATGACAATATAATGGAGGTTACAAAATGTCTACTCTGTTGACATGATCCACATAGATTTTTTAATAAAGATACTGAAACTACAAAGATCATATTTACCTATAACCCACCTTTTTTCAAAGAAAATTTAAGGTACTAAGAAAATGACATACAATACACCAACTGCAGTAGCAATCTAAATTGGAAACTACATTAAAAGCTGGGGAGTATCACATCATATTTTAGTAATGATAACTAGTAACGTGATTCAAAAGGACTCCATAACAGGAAGGTTATTGTAGTACAAAACTTAGTGGCCAAGTCTAATTGGATTTGAGATAAATTTTGTTTTATTTTAAGAGCTGGAAACAATTTCTTTCAAGCGGGGACCTGTCTTGTATGTTTGCTTCTAAAGATAAAACCTTCTGAACATAGGATTGGCCAGGGACACAGGAATTCGGTGATAAGGGAGAAAAAAATGAACTACTGAGCAAAACTAAGGGGATGACATGGAGTTTTAACCTTTAAAAAATACTAATTAATGGGGAAAGCTCAGGATGGGGATTGACTATAGAGTTTTTAAGAGCTGTAATGTCTGCTATTCCATTTTAAGTTCACTATAGGTTTTTTCAGCATTCTTTCAATATGTTTTTCTCGTCTCCTAGTCACTCCAAACTTTCAGAGGAGGCTGAAAAACAGACAAGCCTTCTTTACGCAGCAGTTAGGGAAATCAAGCAAAACAAACTGGGTTACAACATCTGCAACAGACTGAATGTGCCCCCGCGAAATTCATATGTTCAAATCCTAACCCCTAATGTGATGGTATTAGGAGGTGGGGCCTTTGGGAGGTGACTAGGTCAGGAGGGCAGAGCCTTCATGAATAAGATTAGTGCCCTTAGAAAAGAGACCCCAGAGAGCTCCCTTGCCTCTTCAGCCATATGTAAACACAGCAAAAAACTGACTATGAACCAGGAAGTGGGTCCTCAACAGACACTAAACCTGCTGAAGCCTTGATGTGGGACTTCTCAGCCTGCAGAGCTGTGAGTAATAAATTTCTGTTGTTTTTAAGCGCCCCCAGTCTATGGTATTCTGTTACAGCAGATCAAACTGACTCAGACAACATCCGAGCTACGCTGGACCACCCAGAGGAGGTAATAACTGAGTCAGGTGCAACGATCAGCAGACAGAGGTTAGGACAAGAGATGACCCTGATCTTACAGGTCTCCTTGATTTAAAGAAATGTTAGGTAGAGCAAATGGACAGTCTACAGAAGGTGGAGTAGGATGGAGTTAGAGTAAATTTTATTTAAATATCAAAAGACAGGCTGATACTAGGTAACATCATGAGAAATAAGCAAAACATTTAACAAACTACTATCTAGCGACCACTATATTAATCAAACTGTAACCATACCATATTAAATGAAATAATTCCAAATGCATTGTCATTTGATAATATTGTCACAGTAACAATCCGCGGCCATCCAAGCTTCACGTTTGCTGAAGGTTTCTAAAACAGAAGCCCAAAAACAAATTAATAAATTAAAAACAGGAGGAAAAAATCATTTTCACAGAATTTCTGTCTTTAAGTAATTATTCAGAATGTGAATAAAAATACAAGTATACTTTTAATGCACAGATAAAGAAAATAAATTCAAACTGAGTCAATATGGTAAAGAAATCTCAAATAAAAATTCTTCAAAAATGTTTTTAAAACCTTTAATCACTGATTATTAAAACATAACTTATTATAATTACAAGGAATCACTAGCTAGTAATACTACATAATAATTACTCTAATATCATTACTAATATAACAGAGAATTAAGTAAGTAGTATGAAATTCTATTCAAACATGATTCTTCTCTTATAGAAGGTGCTGAAACTTAAGAATTAGTTATTCTATAAATGAGAGCCAAATTAAAGATAAAAAATTAAAACAACTTTTCTAATAAAAATGGGAAGAGTTTTCTGCAACATTTCTATTTATATGCAACAGCAGCATAAAAGAAACTGAAAGAAAGGATTCAGCAAAGCAAAACATAGCTGTTTCAAGTATCATTTTCATAAAAATTTTAATCATACTGATACGATCATTCTAAAACAAATTCTCATTGCCTTTCGGAAAAAATCAACTGGAGCAGTGTTAGCAGTCATTGCCTCAACCTACTAGATCAAGCCATAAAAGACAATTAAGTCTTAGGCTATTCAAGCGTTTTTCCCAGGGGTACTCCGAATTTATTCTAAGGCATAGAACCTCCCACTTCCATGCCTGTTTTTTGTATCTTTCTCCTTTGAACTCAGAAGTCATGGTCATTCTTTGTGCATCTGGTACTCTGGGAGGAATAAAAGAGAAAGGAGCCAAAGGGAAGACAAGGTTTTCTTGAGCATCTGTCACGGCAATTCTAAATAAGCTGAATGGATCCAAAAACTAGCCGTAGAATCTTCTAAACAAGATTGTCTGAGGAATAACCAGACCATGGAATTGCTGAGGAGGTTATCAGTTCTGGCTTCTATGAAAACCACAAGTCACCCAAATTGGCTTACCTCTAGAGCAAAAGATTTTTAAGGGTTCCAAGATTTTTATGAGTTTAAGGATAAGGAGGAAATAGGACTCACCTGTAATGTTAAGTGAAAAATAAAAGTTTCATCAGGTTCTGGTAAGTCATCGTCACACACTGCTATGTACACTGTCCTATTTGTTTCTCCAACAGGTATAAAAGCTGCAGCGTAGGTGTCAAAAAAGTCACCACTGTCGTCTCCATACAGCTATCAAATGCAAAATATGAGTTGTTCTTACACAACACAGTGTCAGGACAAGCAAAACTGATGCTAACCGGAGCAATCAACAGCAAAAACCTGAATCATTAAATGACACTGGTGTTTATAGATAGGATGTAAAAAACAAAACAAATATTTAACTGATAAAAATCACCTTCAAAAAACATTATAAAAAGAAATGATTCTACACAAAAATATTTATGCCCTAGAAGGTAAAGGATTCATTACCTAGAAACATAAAAATTAAATAGGAAAGCAATGATGTGAATTTTTTTCTCTGTCTCTTGATATATCTGAAGTGGATTACAGCAAACCTAAGAAGACAAAATGAGGCCAAAACTCTCCCAAAGAAGAGGTGGAAGTAGCCTGCCAAAATATGTCAGGAAAATGAATTATTTTCCCCATAAGTTTCAAAGAAACTGCTCTTTCCAAAACTTTCAACCTGAAGTTTTATTTATATTCTCCTACAACTTCAATAAAGATCCAATTCTTTCAGGATTCCAAACTTATTAGTCATTATAAACTTTTCCTTAACTTTCTAAGACATCATTCTGTAACATCAGCACTGCTAATAAGATTCTCATGGGAACAATAATTATGAAATCATAAAGGAGCAGCTTCTTGTGCAAATCGAAATGAGATTTCTCTCGCCAAGAACTCAAAATGAATAATTTGGCTATTAGAAAAAGCTATGATATTGTACAAATAAAAAATGAAAGACATTTATAGGGAAATTTTAGTGAATTTCTAGTTTTCATTTGTAAAAATTAAGTTTTAAATACTTGAGAAATCCAAGTAAGCCATCAGAGGTGTTGGAAAATGTGTACTCACACCTTACACGAGTGGCACAGTCTTTTAGAAAACATTAAGTATCAAGAGCCGCTGAAACAAACAGAAAAACACAGCAATCCAATCCAAAAAATAATTCAACAATCAAAAACATGCAAAAATCGACACGTATGTAAAGAGTTTCATCAGGGCAACATTTATAACAGCAAAAATTGGAAGCAACCTCAACAAAACATAGTTGAGGAATGATTAGGAAATGATGACACCGCCATCAAGAAAAGTTGTGAAAATGATAGAGTAACGTGAAAAAAATATTAGGATACAACCAAAATTATATGAAAAGATTATCAAATATAATATATACTCAAACTAAAAATGAATTCAATAAATGTATGCATATGTCATAAATTAAAAATTAAAAGCAATGTACAAAATTATAATACTTGGTTTGTCCCATAGATAATTTTTCTTCTTTTCTCTTTCTACAGTGTTGCACAAGGTGATAATTTAATCTATTGCTTAAAAACCTATTTTCGAATACAAAAATTTCAAATACTTTGGGCCTCATATATAGCAATAGCCTTAGTGGTAACGTGACATTACTTTCCAGTTTAACATAGACACAAACATATGCACACACAATCCATCCATAACTAAACTGTGTGAAGGACAGGTAATAGTTTAATGAATTCCACCAAACTTCTACTTAAGTTAATATACTTAATTTCTCCCCCAAAAAGAGCTCTCTGACATAAGTAAGGTTTTGGTTTCTTTTTAATCTTTAGCCTATTTTCTAGAATTGTCAGTATTTTTCTTTTCTCTTTTTTTTAATTGAGGTATACTTGACATATAACATTATATTAGTTTCAGGTGTACAACATAATGGTTCAATATTTGTATATATTGCAAAGTGATCACCACAATAAGGCTAGTTAACATCTGTCAACACATATAGTTACAAAAAATTTTTTTTCTTGTGATGAGAACTTTCAAGATCTACTAAAAAAGAAGATATAATAAAAACTAAGGATCTTTTAAATTGTCATTTCTCTATTTTTAAATATTTCATATATTTTCTCTAAGCCACCTGACAATAGATAATATATCTGAGCAGAGATAACGAGAATCCAAATTAAAATGTTCTTTCACTTAAAAATACTTGATATGTTTGTTTATTTGTTTTAAAATAAATATATGAGTATTTTAAAATAATCAGTCTGTATCTTCACAATACTCATATTGTCAAATGCACATGGCTGCCTTGCAGCACTCTGTAAACCTATAAAAGATACGCATGGAAGAGTGTATTTGCAAATCATTTATCGTAACAAAATTACTCAGAATCTTAAACAGTAAAAAAAAATCCTTGTCACTGAGACTAAGAAATTTTATATTATTTTGCTAAGAACAGAACCACAATCATTTCTTACCGATACAATTGCAGTGACATTGGCTGGCTCTCCTATCCTTTCAATGACCAGACGAATAACTGTTGTACTTGTTTCATTAACTACAAATTCTGTTTGTCCGCCAAACCTTATTTCCGTTTCTCCAAACACAAAACAGATGAGTAAAGCTAAAAGAAAATTTACTAATAAAGATGCAGAGGACATCCCTATAGAAAAAAAAAAGATTTTGTTCACAAAACATATCTAACACATTTTCATTAGATTCTGCTGTCTACAGATATAAACACAGAGTAAAGAATTAGACAGTATGCGATTAAGACAAATATATCAAATATTAAGCCATTCAATTCAAATGCGTAATCACAGAAATAAGTTGAAAGTCACATTGCTTCTTATGGTTCTCTTTTACTATTCATAACTACTTTTTGTTCTTTAAATTCTATACCAAGATAGTAGTTATAACTAGCCTTAAACTTATTAAATTTAGTTTGTTAAAAAATCTGACCTTCCACTTTATTCTAAGAAAAACCAAAGCAGCAACATGGAAATTGAATTAAAGCCCATCTTCCCCCAAATGAAACTGTAAAATACAAGACAAAACTAAAAAGTTATCAAATTTAATGAGACTTATTCATCTATTTATTTGATGATCATACCAACATGACAGAACTCTTGAAACTGGCATATAAAGCAGTTGACGCTAAAAATTTTTATTTATTTATTAGTAAAGTGATTTCCTGTTTTTGTCTACTTTTTCCTGAAATTTGTCTTATTGGAGAATGCTTTTCAAAAATTTTGGTTATTTCAAGGAAATGCTAATCCTTTCAAAGAAGACATAAATTTCCAGGACTTAAATTTCTCCCATTTTACTAAAGGAAACACTAATACCACTTGCTAGAAAATGTCCAAGTTGCTTAAAAAATAAGCAAATTGAGCAAAGTGTATATTTCCTGCTTTTCCATAACTTATTGTTTTCCTCTTACTACAATGTGTGTGTTTATGAGTCAACAATATTGTTCGTACTTTGAGCACTGTGTGATTCAAGTGCTTTCAAAGGCACAACAGTGCAGTGGCCTCTTGAAAGCACTGCTGTTTTGTAATGTAGATGTACCTCTAAAAATGTGAACAATTTATCTCACGGATCATTAAGATTCCAATGGATCTATGAGATCAGTCACACGAACATAACAAGTTCATGCGTTTTAAAGGAGAATTGCATTATGTACTCTATGAGCCAAAATGCTTCCTATTAATCTTTACCTTGGTCAAGAGGTAATAAAATTTTCATGCATGTGGTATTTCCACATGGCTACACATGGCTTTATATTTAGGAACCACCAAATACAGGAGTTCTTGATATATTTTAGGGTTTCAATGCAATTTTCTCGGTCCAGTATATTCAAACAATGCTGTCTGAGATTGCTCAATGATGGCTCACCTGTTTATGGCTGCAAATCCATAGACGGGGATGTGCAGTTCATAGGGAGCCCAGGAAACAGACATAGGCCTATAGGGACAGAGATTCTGGAGGATTCAGGCATTCTTTCCACCTGTGCCTTCTCTTTAAGAAAGCCTGCCAGGGGCTGAGGAACTTGGGAGAAGAAACAAAATAGTTCTCCCTCAGCAGCTGCAAACTCTTCCCTGACTTCTAAGCCAGGAACATTCCAAAAGAAAGAAAATGAAAAAGATGAGAGAAAGGGAAGGAAAAAGGCAAAGCCAGGGAGAGGCAGGAAACTGGGAGTAGTACTGGCTAAACCAAGGACAGCTGAAGATCCTTTGTGGAATTCTAAAGCCAGAATGACTTCACACTACTGACAAATAGTGGGAAAGACATGAACTAAGGATGAGAAAGAGAATACAGAAGGGAGCGGTGAGGAGGTAGCAACCCATGCCTTGGATGTCAAAGAAAAAGATCAACTTTGGTCCACCTTGATTTTGAAAGAAAAATTTCAATTCCTTGAACATGAGATGTGATAGAACCTTGAGCTGAGAGAAGACACTTGAAGTTCTAAGTGAGAAAGAACGAAGGTACTTCCAGCATGAGAAGGGGTAATCATGAACGACTGGGAACATAAGTTCTCAAAATCTGTCCTACATAAGAATCAACTCAGATGTTCGTTAAAATGCTGATTTGCACACCCAGAAATTCTGAGTGAGTTAAGGGTGGGGCCCAGGAATCTGCATTTAATAAGCAGCCCTGTTGATTCTAATGCAATGGATCCTTGGGATACACTTTGAAATACACTGTCCTACAGTGTGAGGACTGTGTCCTGGAGTAGACATACAGTAGACCCCTTTTTTGATTTAAGTTAGTTACTGAATTTTTCAATGCGATATGCCTGAACTTACTGCAGACTTCATATATTTTTCTACATGTTACTATACTGCATTTTAAGATACCATATATCCTGAAGAAAAACTGTAATGGTCTATAGAAAGTAATCATAACAGCAAATGCTTATATAGTGGTGGTCTAGATACTTTATACACAATAATGCATTCAATCTTCACATCTCTATGAAGAAGGTGCCAGTATCATTAACCCCATTTTATAGCTGAGGAAACTAAGGCACAGACAGTTTAGTTAACATATGCAGCGTTATTTAGCTAAGTAAGTGGCTGGGAAGGACTTGAACCCAAGAGTCTACCTCCAGACTCTACCCAATAACCACACTATATTGCCTCTTTCATTTTGTCCCTACAAATCACAAATCACCATCTTGAATAATATGGTAGGTAGTTCATGCTACGTTTCCAAGCATTTGAATATTTTAAATTCATGCACAATAACCAAAACTACCATAAAACTGCATAATTACAAGTCTCCTAAAAGTTTGCACCTTATTATTCTGATAAACACTACCTTTATTTAACTGAAACTACAGTTCTCTTGACTACTTTAAATATTTAACGGCATCTTTTAATGTCAGGACCAATGAGCTCGAATGGTGCATTCTTGCTGTTTCCCAGGCAATTAGAGCCCCAAGATCTTGCAGTTAAGTCAGTAAATTCACTTTAAATTGGTGCACATCAGTGAGTTTTGAGATTATGCAAAATGAACAAACAAGCATGACTGGAAATGCCTCAAATTCTGTGACATCATTGATAATTGAATCTCCTCTGCTTTCATCTTTTCAACTTGTAAGAAAAGATGCTGAGGCAAAGTTGGCATTCAACAGAAATTAAAAGATGAAGAAAAAGCTTTGAAAGTGAAGTTCCCATTAGAAGACAGGCGTAATTACACAAATGCTGAATAGTTTCTTTTTTAGAGTAACTAGGTACATTTTCCTCTATCATAATAAAAAACTAGTCTTTGGAATTCCCTTTATTAAAGTCAGAAAAGTAGGCATTAGTAACTGACACAACATGTAAGTCTTATCTCTATTTCAGGTCACTTTTTCTCTTATTAGATTTAATAAAAGTTTTACATGACCAATCAGACCCCCATGTTAAAATTCTCTACAAAATGAATTTCAAACAACCTATGTTCAAAGATCATGATGTGCTTAGTTCATATTCTGTCACAATTGTGAGAGAATAATTTTAGCATTACTGAGTCATTCCTCTGCTCTGTAATGGCGTGGTGCTCCAATATTCAAAGCTTCTCATTTCCAACTATCACCCATGTTCTCCTCACACCTCCTACTCTTGCTCAGTATGATTCAAAGGAAATGAAAGCTGTTTCAGCCAATAGATCTCTCATCTCTTAATAGATCTCTTATCGTGTTAAAACAATATGAGATTTAGGTTACTTTCTTGCTTATTTCCTGAATTGTACTACAAGGTTTTGATAGAGTCCTGACAGCATGCAGGCACAAAGTGTCAGGTCATTGGATTCTAGTAATCATATTCAGCCTATTCAACAAGTCATCTAATTCTGTAAAAAATATTTCAAAATTAAAATCAGGAAAATATTAGAGTAGCTCCTACAATGCAAATTGGTTGCTTTCAGAAGAGCAGCTTACAGTTTGGTATACCATTTGTAAACCAAGCACTACGATACATTGTGTAACACCCTGTGCTAATCATTGAGGACACAGAGATCCATAAGACATGGTCCTTGGCTCCAAGATACTCACAAGGATGGACATATGATTCAGATCAGGCCAATCAAAACCAATAAGACACAATTCTGAGACTTTTGCTCAAGCATAAGGATGTGGATTTCCTCTACCGCTAGATTCGGGATCATGTTGATTGAGGCCAGTTTCCTCCAAGCCCGGAAATGAAACCAGCACAGCCAAAGAGTGAGCCAAGAGGTGGAGAGGAGCCAAGTCGTGACAATCAAGCTTAGGTTCCTGAATCCAGCTTTACCCTGGCCCTTTTAGTCACTGAGGAGATAAATTACGTTTTTACTACAGCCAGTTTGGGGTGCATTTTCTGTCACTTTCAACATCAATATTTATCCACTAATCTCCAATCTGTGACACTGTGAACTTACATTAGGATATACCAAGTGGAAGACCCCTTGGAAGTAGAAGTTAATGCCTTCTGATTGTCGCTAAAATGCCAGTATCATGCTTCTTTAAATTAGCCTGGCATTAACTCCTTTCTCTTGCTTTTTTCCTGGATGCCTAGCTCTTTCTTCTCTTTTGAAAAGCTACTGGTATTTGCTAACTTTATTCCCCACTTTGACTACTTAGCACATAAACATATTAAATGTCATTTATAAAACAACGCTCACCAATACAATATGTCATAATAACCAGTGAATTCTAAATCCTGTTTTTCTAGGATATTACATCCCTCCCATCTTGTCTCTTATTAATTGGTACTTTAGGAAGGGGAGCAAGTATAGTATATTCTGAGTAAATGGGAATAGTCTCCTATTTTAAGTTTCAATAAGTCTGTAGAAACAGAATAGAATAAAATAAACAAATGAGACTCAAGACCCAATAGATGACAATGTAAAGAAAAACATAAGAATTCAATTGATTTTGCAGTAGTCAACTTTCATACAAAAGTTTTCATCAACTTGAAAGTTATCTTTATCTTCTGAAGTTTCAGAATAAACAACTGTACAACCTCTGTGAGTGACAGGACAAGGTGAAAGTACAAACATTATTAGCAGAATTGAAGGGATGCAATGACCCTTTGACTAGCACGTAGAGATAAAGAGAACTACTCTCACAGCCGACACAGAGAGAGAGAAGAACAACAAAAATGAAGAACAAGAGATCTCTTCCAAAAGACTCAATGAGTCAAAGGGAAATTTAAACCCAGATTAGGAATGCTGAACAACCAGCAGGGAAACACACTATCTGATCAGAAGAAAATAAAGGGAAGGTGGAAACAGCCATACTGAAGATCTGTACAGAAGAGACGAAAGGATGACAGATTCCTTTGAAGCAGATTCCTATGAGGAAGAAGCCATAATTCTAGAAAGTGAAGTAAAGCTGCTCTAAAAGTACTGGGAAGAAATAAATCACCATGAATAGATGACATATCTATAGAATGATTTCAAGCCACAGAGACTGAATCTGTCAAAATCCTAACAAGAATACGCAAATAAATACAGAAAACAAAACAATGGCCTACGGACTGCCAAGCCCCAAGAAAGAAGATGCCAAGGAGTGCAGTAACTATAGGACCATTGCTCTAATTTTCTATGCAAGTAAAGTGAGGTTCAAAGCGCAGCAACAAAGGCTTTAACCTTATACAGAGCACGAAATGCCTGAAGTCCCAGCTGGATTTCAAAGAGGAAGAGGCATACGAGATCTAATTTTGATTATTCATTGTCTACTGGAGTGCTCCAGAGAAGTTCTGAAGAAGGTTAGCCTATGTTCTATAGACTACAGTAAAGCCTTTGACTGCGTGGATCATGAAAAGCTATGGGCTGCTCTTAAAGAATTGGGTGGGCCTCAGCACTTGATTGTCCTGATGCGTGACCTGTATTGCAGACAAGAAGCCACTGTCAGGACAGAATACAGAGAGACAGAATGGTTTCCATAGGCAAAAGTGTCAGACAAGGGTAGCTTTTATCTCCCTAACTGTTTCATCTGCATGCAGAACATATCAGACGAAAAACTGGCTAGACTCAGATGAAGCAGGAGTGAAAATTGGTGGAAGAAATCTCAACAATCTAAGATACGCAGACGACACAGTCTTACTCACAGAAAGCAGCAATGACTTGAAACGACTTCTGACGAAAGTGAAAGAAGAAAGTACCAAAGCAGGACTTGCATTTAAACATCAAGACAAAATCATGACTACAGATGAATTACACAACTTTAGACAATGAAGACACTGAAACTGTTAGAGATTTCTTCTACCTTGGCTCAGTCATCAATTTAAATAGAGACTGCAGCCAAAAAATGAAGAGAAGACTGAGACTCTGAGGGGCAGCACTGAAAGAAATAGGAAAGATTCTCAAGTGTAAGGAAGTATCATTAGAAACCAAGGCCAAGATTATCCACACCCTCATAGTCCCAATTACTATGTACGGGTGCGAAAGCTGGACAGCAAATAAGGCTGACAGGAAAAAAATGATTCATTTGAAATATGGTGTTAGAGGAGAGCTCTACGGAAATCCTGGACTCCCAGAAAGAAGAGCAAGTGGGTCCTAGAGTGAATTAAGTTGGAACAATCCCTGGAGGGAAAAATGATACAACTGAGGCTGCCCTAATTGTGGCACATCCTGAGAAGGCAGGATTCTTTGGAAAAGACAATAAGGCTGGGAAAAGTAGAAGGCAGCAGGAAAAGAGGAAGATCAAGTGTGAGATGGATTGACTCCATAAAGGAAGCCATAGGCCCGAGTCTACAGGAACTTAATAGGGCTGTTGAGGACAGGACATTGTGGATGTCACTCATTCATAAGGTTGGGAGGACTCAGAGCCCACTTGACAGCATGTAACAATTGACCCTTTAGCTTCAGCTGTTGCCTTGTCAATGTTGTAGCAAGCTCTTCCCATGGTGTGACCACCAGGTAATTAATACTGAAAATATGATCCTAATGGAGCAAGGTTTTCAAGTTTAGAATTACTCGAATTCTATTACATTTTCTAAAGGGCATTCTAAAACTATAGAATTACTCCCGTGGAACAAGAGAAGTTTCATCATTCATAGCATCAATTATTCAGCCTCTAAGAATTCTTAATCTGCGTTATTTGTATTTGGCAAGTGCTACAAAAAATTAACCTTTTCCTTCTTCCATAGCAAAACAGAATTTAAATTTGCAAGTTGCAAAAAGAAAATAATCTAATGTTACAAATAGAAGAATTGCTAAATATTTTTAAATGATAAAGGATATAGTCTCTTATAATTAACCAGACTATAATATTTATTACCTTTATTTTTTATTTATTTTAAGTTTTTAAGGAATTTATTTTACGTCTTTAAATAACATATATACACACACACTACAAAATTTAAAAGGAAGAAAAAGGTAAGCAATGAAAAGTCAGTCTCCCTCACCCCACCCCACCAGCCATGTTTCTCCTACCCATAGTCAGTCAGTTATCAACTTCACTTGTCTCTCTCAAGAGAGAATCTATGCATATATTAAGATGTATGTCTGTAGAAGAAAATTCCTATGACAGATTTTTGTTTTCTTCTACATACAGAAGAATCAACATTTTTTTTTTCACGATGGTGGTTAATAGAGAGAGAGATACTAGGCTAGGATGTAGGCATTCACGATGGGAATACATTTATCCTCTCAAGTACACGCCATCATCCTTGCAGAGCTCATCATGAAAATGACAGCTTCCGTTGACTTTCACTATACCTACCAATTCAACCTCTCAGGAAAGTTTGACACAAATCTGGCAACTTGCACTTTCCTACGCCACACATTGTCAAATCTACATTAATCAGGACTGCCTGACCTCTACCCGTGGAACACAAGAGTCATGCTAGGATCCCCCTTTACATCATCCCGGGATTCCCTTTGATTCTCTCCTGTGTTTGATCTCCTGTTTGCTGATTCCATGCTTTTCCTCTTTCTTGGTTTACTTGGTTTATTCCCTTGTTTTGATGGAAAACATCCTCTACTAACTTGCTAAGAAAGGGTGTAGAGAGAGAAACATTTTAGGTCCAGTATGTTAGGAATTATTGTGATATTAATCTTCCACTTACCACATACTTTCATTAGGTACAGAATTCTAGGTGAAAATAATTTTTTTTCACTATTTTGAAAGCCTCATTCCATTGTTTTCAAATTTCCAGCGCTGCTCTTAAGAAATCCAAAATAATTTTGATTCTGAAATGTTTTATGTGTTTGCTCATTTGTGTTGTCCCCCCTCTAGAAGGTTCTTCTCTTTGTCCACACGAGTTATGGCATTTCATAGGATTTCTCCTGGAATGGGTTTATTTTTGTCCACTTGGCTAAGCATTCAGTCAATCCCCTTCAATCTGACACTCATTCTTGAGACCTGGAAAATTTTCTTATATTATTTCATGATGATTTCTCCCCTGTCCATCTTTATTGTTATACCATCCTAAAACTCCTATTATTTGATATTGGTAATCTGGGACTAACTCATTTTCTAATCTTTTATTCTCTCTAGTTTCCAATTCTTTTATTTTTTGCCCCACTTTCTGAGAATTTAATTCATCATTAAATTTCAATCCTTCTACTAATTTTGACTTATGCTATCATGTTTTCAATTTCTAACAATTCAATGGTATCCACTTCTTTTCCATTAATCCAACACCTTCCTTTATCTCAGAAAACACTGATTTTTTTTTTTTTAAGTTTTCTGTTCTCTTTATAGTCTCTGTCACTCTAAGTTGGTTTGTTATTTATTCTGGAGTCTATCTTCTATATAAGAAGATTTCTTCAGATATCTGACAATTCTTGATTTTCTGTATATGCTTCAAAGTAGGAGACTAAAATGATGACTCACTGCTCTGAATACATGGATCTGCATATCTGCATATGATTAAGAATAAGAGACCAGAAGGACAATTGGAAATTCTGAGTATGTGTAGGAGAGTGTAGCTTGTCAACGTTGGGTGAAATGGGTAAACTTTTTATTAGAAAGTCTCAATTGTAGTACCTTTAGAAAAGACTTTACTCTCAGGTTCCCCAAACAGCACTCTTCCATTCTCCTTTCTAGAAGATACAGATGTAACTACGAAGACGTCTGAGACCAAGGGCGGAAAAGGGACTGGAGTCTCAGCAGTCAGCAATCATATGATCATCTAATCCCCTATTTTCTTTAGAGACCCTCACCCTCAAACACGCCTCACATCCCCAGTCAAGAAACCATGTTTTACTGTTTCCAGAGAAGGAAGAGTTCAGTTGCAGGGGGTAGGAGGGAGTCAGCAGCAGTGGAGAATGGAACAGACGATGAGTCTAGGAATCCAACTACTCTGGGAGCAGCTTTCACCTCTTCTAGTCGCTCACCTCCCACACGTAGTTACAGAATTACCTGCTACTACCATTTCCTATACTGTTTGAAGGATTATTCTGTGCAAATCTGGCTATTTATTGGCCTGCTAGCTTAGAGTTAAGCGGCCATGGCTCTGCTAAGCCAATTACTACTCATCCCTCTGCCTTCTGGCACAAAAACTGCACTGCTATTTTCTCCTCTCCTTTTCTACCCTTGTGGGTTGATACAATTTTTTTTAAAAAGAAAAGAAAAGAAAAAAAAGCCCTTTACCGTAAAGTTTTAGGCCATTGAAGTAGGGCCAATATTAAAAGTATATATCTAAAATTCATATTTCCCCCAATTTTCTTAAATATTCAAGATCACTTTAAATTCTGTTTGTCACGGTTGTACAAAACATTTGAGTCTCCCATTAGGTGCTACCAACACTTTATTTTCATTGCCTTCATATTTTCACTAGTTAATTTTTTTACTCATTCACCTACTTTTGTGTTAATCATGTATTAGGAGTCAAATTACCTAGGATCTAGTCCCAAATTGGGTGATGGGTTTATGGGGTTCACTATATTATTCCTCTACTTTTGTGTATGTTTAAACTTTTCCATAATAAAAAAGGTTTTATAAAAAAAATTTAAAAGGCTCCTAACTACACTTAAAATAAAAAGCAAACTCCTTACCATGGACCACAAGACCTGGTATAAACAGATCCTATCTTTTCTATTGAGTACCACTCTCTCCCACACTCGCTAAACCACACCAGTGTTCCAGATCTTTGAGTGGGTCAAGCCCTTTCCCACATTTGGGAGCATGGCCATATGCTCCCGAGGCCTAGGACTCTCTTCCCTCCCACCTTTCATATGACCCTTTCTCATCTTTGATGTTTTTACTTAAATGTCACCTTCTCAGAATGACCTTTCTATTCTCTGTCTGTGAAGAAGCTTGTCCTCTGATATCCTTCTCTCAGTCTTTTGTTTCCTTCATTGCACTTATCACAATTTGTACTCATTCCATCTCTCTCTTTAGAACAAAAACACCTTCAGGACAATGACCTTGCCCATCTTGGACACCTTTGCATTCTCAG
This sequence comes from Equus asinus, assembly GCF_041296235.1. NCBI lineage: Eukaryota > Metazoa > Chordata > Mammalia > Perissodactyla > Equidae > Equus > Equus asinus. Next base: position 80,300,066 of record NC_091798.1, read on the forward strand.
CACCTAGCACAGTCCTTGACATATAATTGCCCGGAAGACAGGTTTATTTAATGAGAAAATGAGTGAAGAAATAAATTAACCCATCTTCTTAGAGTAGTGGGAAGGCAAGGAAAAGAGGGTGTCGCAAAGGAAAGCAAGAGACTCTCTTCAAACTCCCTTGCCTCATTTAATTTTGTCAGGGATAACACAGTGGTCTTACTTGGACTCTGATTCCCAAAACATGGGTACAGACATGAGGTTCATCAATACTGGTCATTTTTAAGAAAAAGTATCCAAAACTTGGATATAAGGCAAAAACGTGTGTGGCATGTACTTTCAATATCATGCAGGGCACAAATCCATCCAAGATTTAAAGAAACGTACTTTGTTCAACTCAGCCATTGTTTACTATTGATAAAATGTTTCAAACAGTGAAAATACATGTAAATTTGGAAATCTGCATCTGGTCAAGGGGCAGATAATTTTTCAGTGAAACAAATAATCCAAAGGCCACAGTTTTATTGCCCAGTAAGACATTAACCAGTTTTATAACTAACCTAGAAATTTTATCCTAACTTTCCTTTATTAATTTTCTTAGAAATATTTAGCTCCTCGAAAGCTCTTTGAACCAGTATTAACACTCTACTGGGTCCCTCTTTAATGAGTTAAATAAAATCTTTGACATGCCCATTTTATATTTGTATGAGAGTCATGTTTATAAACTTTTATGATGTGTACTTTAACACAATAACCTTGCTTTTTTTTTTTAACAGGAGAGTGACCATGACAGAACAAGTCATCCTGGCACACACATAGGACTTTGGTTCCACAACAGCCATTTCAGTAAATAATCATACAGTTTGAAGCAACACTTCCAGAAAAAGTAACATGTCATTTAACACAAATGAGGTAAGTAAATATTTGATGCAATACATAAAATCTTTTAAATAACATATCTGGACTTCTGATTTCTCTTATTTCCAAAATATTTAAGTTTGACATTTTCTATGAGGCCATGTACTCCCATTTGCATGAGTCACCAGATAAACAGATCACACAAGCCAGAGGCTCCCTGGTAGTCTAGTGGTTAGGACTCAGCGCTCGCTCACTCTCTCTCTCTCTGTCTCTCTTTCTCTGTCTCTCTCTCTCACAAAAGCCATTCAAGTTGCTCATATTTGGATACAAATGCCCACAAGGAAACAGGAAAAACAGTGTACAGAAGCTTGAATTCTAGAGCTATGTGGGATCTAGAAGATTATGATTTAATTGTGTTCTCTCTCCCACTTTGGCAAAGCACAAAATGAAAGATTCACTACACTAAATCCTTTGAGGGAAATTCAGAAGCAATAAAGTTAGTCAAGATTTGTTCATGCAGCTGCCAAAGCTGAGTGTGTGAAAGGTGTCAAGGAGAAGTAAGACACACTTGCCTTTTTTCTCCCTCGAAATATATGGACCATGCGTCAAAACGAAGATTTCTGGAACCACCATTAGATGGCACCCTTCCATCTTCAAAACCAATCAATAAACAACTCGAATTATGAAAAGAGGTCAGAAGAATTTAAAGACAGATTTTTGCCATCTATAACTCTTCGCAAACAAATACAATTTGTAATTCCTCACGGAATTCAAAGACGAAAGTCACTAAAGCAATTTTCTTGAAATTAGGATCTAGCTGAAAATAGCTCTAATTAGTTCTAGTCTTTCTTTCCTCTGAGATTCAGTATTACCTAAAAAAAAAAAAACCCAAAGTTTCTCTCAGCCACTTTCTGTGAGTTTCTTTCCATTCTGTAGTTACTTGTCGAATATTGTCTGTTTTTACTGAAGCATCTAGGCACTTGTACTTTCTAAATGAATTACTTGCACTCATGGCAGGTCAGGGGAAAGCAAAGAGAGTTTCATTTTATAAACCCAGAGATTTCAACTCAGTGAGGCCAGAGACATGTGTTTTTTAGTCCAAATTGCATTTATAAAATAATACTAAAAGAATTTTTGCCAAGATTTAAAACTTGAAGATTTCACATTTTAAAAAATGGATTTCTAGATTATTTTGGAAAATCTCCAGAACTGGCAAATCTGAGTCCACATTTCTACATGACATCAATTAGCTGGAGCTGAGCAGCCAATTTAACAAATTTAGACGTTTAGCCAATGTCTGTTACTTAGACAGAGAATTTGCTCTCCAGTACCCTGCCAATGTCTCCTCAGAGTAGGGTCAAAGAGAAAAGTAAAATATTTGTTATATTCATGTCATTCAAAGGTGGAAAAACAGGCACACGTGTGTGCCCACACATACACACACACGTGCATACACACACACACCTCGTGGGCCGCCTCTCTGCAGTGTCCGAGGAATTTGATTTTACAGGACAATGGGAAAGCACTCCTGGCAGTGCCTACCTGGGAATCTCACCATAGATGCTATGAAGCCTCTAGTTGGACACTGCTGGTGCTCCTGGGGAGTGTAGAGTCCCCAGTCACCTCTAAAGCAGGAGGCAAATATTCGCCCTGGAGTCAGACTTGGGCTCTACTTTAGTCTCTGCCATATGCGTGATTTTGGACAAGTCAATTCCCTTCTCTGGGCCTTGAGTTCCCTCAACTGTTAAAGGGAGGAACAGCTACAGTGCTAGGGTAGTCGTGAGGTGCAAGGGAAAGAATTCATCCCACACCTTGAAGTGCTAGATTCCAGGCTCTAGACCTTCAATGTTCATATGATCAAGAGACCAAAGGAAACAGGAATTGGGCATCGCCTGTGAGCACTATCCTCCCACCCACTCACCCTCACAGCAGCCACATTAGAGTAGACAGAGGATGTCTGAGGTAGATGGAAACATTAGAACCTAGGAAAGTTTGAAAAGCACAATGAAAACCTGCCACGGGACTTCAAGGTCAGAAGGGGAATGAATTGGGACATTGTATTTGAAGAACAAAATGGCGGCCTCCTGATGTTCCTGGACTTGAACCACAGCATCAGCTGCTCAGCACACGGTGACTGGCATGGGAATCACAGGTAGAAGAGAGGTCTGGGAATCTGGAAATGCCCACCCTCCCAGTGGCACCTATCACCCCAGAGAGGGAGAACGGTCCCTTTCAGAGTTAGAAAAAGAAGGCCATATTTTCTCTGTAATGAGCTGAGGTTCCTCCTGAGAAAAAAAAAAGTAGAGAAACAAAAGAGACCAAGAGGCCCTGAAGGTGTTCCGAGGTCAAAACCACTGCCACAGCTGTGAGCTCTGAGCCGGAGCCCAGCATCCTCTTCAGGCTCAAACACCACACGTCTTAACCACCCACCTGCTGCTGAGCCACCACCATGACTTTACATTGTGATTTTTAAAAATAATTGTTTATTATTTTCATAATAAAAGAGAACAACAAAGCATAATACAGTACTTTATTCAGATTTTCTTAGTTTTTACCTAATGTCCTTTTTCTGTTCAAGGATCTCATCCAGGATACCACATTACATTTAGTTGTCATGTGATCTCAGGCACCTCTTGGCTGTGACAGTTTCTCAGACTTTTCTCGTTCTTGAAGACCTGGGCAGTTCACTGGCCAGGTATTGTGTAGCACATCCCTTAACTGAGATTTGCCTGATGACCTTCTCATGATTAGACTGGGGTTATGGGTTAAATGGAGGACCACAGAGGTAGAATGTCATTCTCATCTCATCATATCAAAGGTACTTACTATCAACATGACTTATTGCTGTTGATGTCGACCTTGGTTGCCTGAATGAAATAATTGTCTGGGTTCTTGACTGCAAAGTTATTCTTTTTTCCCCCTTTCCCACAGCATACTTTTTGGAAGGAAGTGACTGTGTGCAGCTCTCTTTTTTTTTTTTTAAGAATTTTATTGCTTTCCTTTAAATCAGACAAGTTCAACCTCCTTGTATGTATTCATCTACTTATTAAAAACTATACCAAGCATCAAAACATTGTCTAGATGCTGTATTGTAAATCTGTATAACCTGGCAGTGGAATCTAATCAAAAGATGCAGGGGATACATATGAAAACCTAACAGAATTAATGGAATACAGCTTATTATAGCATACATTTATGAAGATGTGTTGCCAAAAGGTTAATTAGCAATTTCAGATTTTGCTCCTCAATTTCTCTGAAGTCCTACGTGCGTAAGCTTATTATTTCGTCTGTTAATAAAACTTGATCATATTGTCCTAGATTGCAGTGATGCTTATGTGCCCTTCTTATTGTCCACACCTCCAGCAATCTCCAACTGACAGCTAATTTTTACTATATTTCCTCAACTAGTCACTTGAAGCAACTGTGACATCTCCAGCAATATCACTTGCAAGCCATTTTCTAGCCATTAAGGGTCTAAACTGTTCACCAGACTGGTTGAATGTGCCAATGGATTGGTTGGTTAGTGCCAATTCTCATGCTGAAGAAATGCAGCAGGGCCTATTAGCCGTGCCCTTACAGTTCTCTGCCACTTATTAGCTGAGCAACTTCAGGCAGTCATTGAACCTTGTGAGTCTACTGCCTCATCTGGAAAATGAAATAAGGCTACCGACTTTATCTGGCTATTTTGATATCAGATTTATTTATCAAGTCACAAATCTTCTGTTTTCTAATTCATCTATTTCTTCTTTAATCTTTATCAATTTCTCTATCCTGAATGGTTTATTATAGTATTTTTTTTAAGATTCATAAATTGAAAATTAATTTCATTTTCATTATTCCTTAGCCCCTAAAGCTATGGTTTTGCTCCAAGTGTAGCTTTGGCTGCATCTCATAGGTTTTGATAAGCTGAGTTCTTGCTGTTATGCTAGTCTAAAAAGTTTGTTATTGCAGATATTAGTTTCTCTGTAACACAAAGATTATTTAGAAGAGTTTGGTTTTCCCCTGTTTCCAAGTAGAAGGGAGTTTTTAAAAATTGATTATTGTTTTTATTTTTGTTTTAATAAAAAGCAGGCTTTAATTTTGTTCATAATATTCTGTTTTCTAGTGATCGCTTTCACTTAAAAACATTGACACAAAACAGAATTGTGTGAGCTTAATGATGATACATGAAAAAAGATAAACCTTTTGTTCTTTGGTCTTGCCTGAATTTTGTTAAGGTAAAGTAGTTTCTTCAAAGTGACCACACTGGGGCCGGCCCGGTGGTGCAGTGGTTACGTTCGCATGTTCCGCTTTTCGGCAGCCTGGGGTTCACCGGTTCAGATCCCAGGTACAGACATGGCACCGCTTGGCACGCCATGCTGTGGTAGGCACCCCACATATAAAGTAGAGGAAGATGGGCATGGATGTTAGCTCAGGGCCAGTCTTCCTCAGCAAAAAGAGGAGGATTGGTGGCAGTTAGTTCAGGGCTAATCTTCCTCAAAATAAATAAATAAATAAATAAGTAAAATAAATAAATAAATAAAAATTAAAAAATTAAGTGACCACACTGGCTAAATATGTGATGTTCAAACAAATTAGGCAAAGTGCTGAAAGATCACTCATGGTCCAACTAAGTGATTCCTCTTTCCCATCTATAAAGTATTCAGGTTCCATTAGCTCTATTGCCACTGCCAGAGCCATTTTCCTAACTTAAACAAAATACTTTTTTTTTTCTTCCCAAGGAAGATTAGCCCTGAGCTAACATCTGCCAATCCTCCTCTTTTCGCTGAGGAAGACTGGCCCTGAGCTAACATCCATGCCCATCTTCCTCTACTTTATATGTAGGATGCCTGCCACAACATGGCTTGCCACCAGGTGCCATGTCCGCACCTGGGATCGGAATTGGCAAACCCTGGGCTGCCGAAGCGGAACATGTGCACTTAACCACTGTGCCACTGGGCCAGCCCCAACAAAATACTTTTTAGATATTCAATTTCTTCAATTAACAATTTTCAAATTTTCCACAGGGTCTCAAGAACTGTACAAAATTCTAATGTTAAAATAAACACCTTCATTTGAAACCAAAATATCTGAACACCTTCTTCTACACTTTCCCCAATTTCTAGAATACTCCACAACTTTGAAATGTGTAAAACCTAAGCCTGGATTGCAGACATCTCCATCCAAAGAAGTTTGAAGCCAGTGACCCTACAATATTAATTTATTTCTTCATCTGTATCACACACATTGAATTGTGAGAAACAGACTTAATGTCATCTCAGTATGCTATAATGCTTTGCTGATATAATTGTATCTCTAAGGAAAATCACTGAGACTGAGCTTCTTTCGAGTCCAATTACACAGAGTGTTTTACAAATAAAAAGGACCATGATAAAGACTAAAATCCATTTTTGATAAATCTCTATAATGCCTCATAAGATTACAAAAGTATCTATATCAAGCAGGTCAAAATTTCCAAACGCTAAAATACGCTTCACCAAATCCATTAAACACTGTCAAGCAACCTCTGCAAATGTCATTAACTCCACAGTAAACTCATTTCAGGCTGCTTCTTTACTGATAAAAATGTTAATAGCATCTATCGGAACATTTAAAAATTCTCTGTGAAAGTTTGATATTTTTCCAGTTCAGAGAAAGCCTAAGAGTTTCTCTATAACAGATCGCTGAGATGGTTCTGAGTTGTATAAAGTATTTCACAAGATCTTCTGATTTTTCATTTTAAATAAGGTATTTGTTAGGTCTGAATTAAAGACGTCTTTATGGAGAAGCAAATGTCTAATAATATATTGACTTGACTCTTGTTTTCATGAACATGTTCTGTAACTAACCTGTGCTTTTCTCAAAGTATTCACTCTGACTCATCTAATTTTTTTCTGTTCTTACCTTAAATTTCCACTCTTTTGGGTCTTTCATGGTCATGATCTCTACCTACACACATTCCAAAATTAAACGTTTCTTTTCTTTTCTTCCTTTGAAAAGACATAGTGTTTATTTTCGTTGTTTTAAATGCAGCCCAAACTATGTTTCAGTACTATGCTGGGGTTTGGAAGAATGATTTGATTAAAATTTGGGGGGTCACATTTGATTAAAATTTTCTTATGGCTATGACGTAATGGAAATTATTAATTCCTTCTTAGTGTGTAACAAGTACGAATTAGTCTACAACACCCATGGTGCAAATATTTCACCACACAATTATTTCTCCAAATTAAATTAAATCCTACTCAAGATGCCAAGTTTCATGCTGGAAGGAAATCCAGTTTTACCTCTTGGAGGTCCCCTACTTGTATGCTTAAGGAATTCCAGTGGCTTACGCATTCCTGAAGGAGGTCTGGTGTCTCCCAGACTACAGTGCTCCAGCTGCCACTGAGCCTCAGGACCTGGTGCCCTGTCCAAACCTGGTCCTCCTCCATGTGCCCGGGCCTCCTGCTTCAGGCTATGGCCCTCGTGTCTCACTGGCCCCAGCTCCTGGCACAAGTCAGCACTATCTTTCAAAGGAGGGCCACTCCACTGCCTATACCACTTCTTTAGTGCTCTCTTCAGCCCAGAGTGCCTAACCGGCTCTCCCCAGCTAGCAAGTTTAATGCCAAGTCCTTTCAAGGGCTCAGTCTTTTCGTTCATGCACACAAGTCTGAAAGCGCTTAAAGGAAACCCATGTGTGGCATGTGGACCCTATTGATGTGCTGTGGCTGTGTTTAACATTCATTCATCATTTGACAACAATCAAAAAATACTTACTGAGTCTCTACTGTGTGCCAGACACTGTCTAAGGCCTGGACACGCAGCAGTAAACAGTACCAAAATCAAGACATTAAAATAGAATTTCAACTTGCATAAGTTTTTCCTAGGTAAAGAAGAGGTAAATCTTTTTTAGATCAGTTTTTACCTCTCAGCTGGACCCTCCACGCTGATATATGAAGAGTTACTGGAGAATGAATTGTACGTCTTAACACATTCAAAATTAGAGCAATGTTTGTTCTTTTTTGCTTTCACTACCGAATCAGAATGCCCTTGATATTAATTGCCCACCTTTAAAATTTTATAATATTTCAAACACTTGAGAGATTTTATTTCCCATCCCTCAAAATTCTCTCTCTGTCCCCTAAACGCAGTCTTCTTACCTATAAACTACTCCCCATCCTCAGCCTTGCTTCCTCTTCAAGCTTCCACCTCAACTCTACCCTTCCCTCAATATCAAGTGTAAACTTTCCCTCTGAGCAATCTCAGCTTTTCCTAGTCCCTATAAAAGACTCCCAATTCCAACTGTTAAACTTTCACATAAGCTCCAATCCATATTCCCCAAGTGTGCTCTATGCAATGCTGTGCCCTCATTTTGACCACACTAAAGAATTCTGTTGTGAATTATGTTTAGGAAATAAACGTGTGTGGATACTATACATACCCTCTTAAATATTCAAAATACTTAAAGCATATAACAAGCACCAAGAAGGCCTAAACACAGACCTAACTTTATTTACCCCATCATTTTCCAAACACATAATGACCACAGAGCAATCTTCCCCTATTGCCACCTATTTACATCCTGCAGAACTACACACATGTTGTCAACTATCTAGACACTTCAGTCTAGCTACCCCACAGTTTCTCGCAGATTCATCTGACTATAAGAGGCAATAATCCTTATTAAATGAAACCCCGATTCTACATGTTGGGCTCAAGATACTTTCAACCGACTGCTAGGTATCTCCATACAGATGTCCTACCAGTCCCTCGAACATGTCTCAAACCAAAACTAAGTGCTACACCTCCCAACCTACCCTCTTCCTCTGTCCCCTGCCTCTGCATCCCCACAGCAGAGATGAATTGAGCACCTCTCTCTTATAAATCACTTATAATATTATTCCTTGACCTATAACTACATCCATATCCACTAAACTTTGGTCTCCTTAAGAAGGAACATCATGCTTTATGTATCTTTGCATCCTCCTCTGCACTGAGCCTAGTCTTATTCCAAATCATTCATCAATACTTTTTTTTATTTTAAAGAAAGAGTTGTATTACATAACCTTATAAACACTTGTTTTGAGGTCACGATGTCTAGGTTAAACCCAAGCTCAGTCCTTACCATCTGTGTTAGCTTGGCAAGTGGCTTAGGGTCTCCAAAACTCAGGTGTGTCTCTAAACCTCAGTTTTCTGATGCAAAAGTAGGATTAAATCATCTACCTCAAAGGGCAGTCATGAGGATTAGATGAAATAATGCATGCAACACTCTTAGCACATTGCCTAACTTACAGTAACCACTCAACAACTGTGCATTATGGTTACTAATTCACCCAGTTCATATTAACAAAACCACAGCTCCCACAAGGATGTATCAAGAAGTAGGACTCTAGGTTAAAATTATTTTTAGCAACTAAAACAGGAATTCACTTTAAATATCCCTGAGTAGTTGACTTTTTAAATCATTTACAATTCTCTAATGGCCAGTTAAGTAATGAGCCATTAGCAGTTATGCCTTTCCTTGAGCAGATTTCTAGTTATTTTAGTCCTTTATATTGGTTTGCTCAATCCCTCTGCAATTCAAGATGAAGAATTTAAACTATTTTGTCATTAATACAGTAACATCAGCATATAATCTTTGTGCAAAGATCTATTTTTTAGGAAGTAATATATCAGAGCAATATGAAGTCACTGAAAATCCTTTATAAAACTATTTATAGACAAGAGAATATGTTCAAGGGTAAAAAGTAGGATAAATACAATATCATACTATGATAGCATTTTTATTTTTTAAAAGTTAAAAATAAATACACAAGCTTCATTTGCCAAGTAACAGTAGTTAAATGAATATATAACATGGCTGATATGCTATTATTATTATAGCAAGTTGGAATTAAAGTGCATTATTCCACTCTAAAATTGGATGAGGGCAATTGTAACAGATTACAAATAGCTGCAAATTCGTTGGTACTCTTCCCTTGAGGATAGAATCTAATTCCTTTCCCCTTGAATCTGGGCTTTGGTGATTTGCCTGACCAATAAAGTACAGCAGAAATGTGATATTCTGGATCTTCTGAGGCAAAGTCATAAAAAGTTTTGAAGTTTCTGCCCAGTCCTTTCGGAATGCTTGCCCCAGCAGAAGCCAACCATGATGTAGGATGTCTGACTATCTTGAGACTGCCATGCTTTGAGGAAGCCCAAGCTAGCCACACAGAGAGCCATACTCTAAATATCTCCCATTTCCTAACTGCAGCTAGCTCTTATAACTCTTTAAATATTTACTTGTGGTTTAGGATATAGTGGAAGGATATCAACACATAAAGTGACTGAGAGGGTGGATGGTCACTTCCTTCTTCTTGAATCATCATCTCATGTGTCCTCCTGACACCACATGCATCTGGTTTGCCTTCTCACTCATGAGGTACCCTTCAGCCTTCTTTGCTGGATCCTTGTCTTCTTCCTGACCTCCGCAGGATAGAAAATTCCAGTTCCCAGGCCCAGACCTCTTCTCCGTCTACACTCATTTTCACTATGAGCTCATTCTCACTGCTTTAAGTGAAGTCTTTCAAATTTACATGTCCAGCCAAATTTCTCCCCTAAACTCCAGACTCATATATCTAACAAATTGTTTGATATCTCCAGGTGTAGATAATTTTTTAATCTAATTTTTATTTTCAGAATATATAACACATTTACATGAATCCAAGCTTAAACATATATAACAAGGTATATTCAGATAATTCTCACTTCCAACCACCTATTCCTCTCCTCCTCCATAGATAAACCTTTTTTCCAGCCCTTGATTTATTTCACCAATGTTTCCTTGGCAAACATAACCACATATAGGCAAAAAAAATTGAAACAAACAAAGCAACTGTATATCAAGTGATCACACACATACACTTGATCTAAAGTATCATGTGATACTTTAGAATATAGTATTTTGACTCTCTACCCTCAATAGAATAAATTCTAAGGACAAAAACAGCTGCAAAGAAAGCTTACACTTCATTCAGTATTCTTATTGTCAGTGTTAACATCAGTATTATTATATTTAAATTAGATTTTTATATTGTAGAATATACATCTTGAAATCATATTTTATATGTTGTAGAATACATAGTTTTGAAACTATACATATTGTAGGACAGAACAAATAATAAGTATAGTCATGTTCAGCTTAACAATAGGGATATGTTCTGATAAATGTATCACTAGGCAATTCCATCGTTGTGTGAATGTCATAGAATGTACTTACACAAACCTACAAACCTAGATGGTATAGCCTACTACACACCTAAGCTATATGGTACTAATCTCATGAGACCACCATCATATATGTGATCCACCATTGATCATTATGCAGCACATGACTGTAATTACATAAGGGAAAAGAGAAATGACAATAAAACCAAAGAAATTATGCAAAGTCTTTATAAGGTTAAATTTGAATTGGAAATATCAGTACTACCTCATAACTTTTTTTCTTCACAATAATACGTATTTTCTGACTCTGTCCATTAAAAAGGCTTAGAAGTAATGAGAACTCAATAAAAATAGGCATCACTAGTGCCCAGATTTTTGTCTCTAAACACCATTCCCCACTAAAAGGAACGAGGTCTCCTTGGAGTAATAACTGATGTCTGGGGGGGGAGGGGGGGCGCAAAATATGCAAAATGAACCTGAACATCTTCTACTAGGCAAGGAAGCTATTGAAGATTAATGGGGTCACGTCAATGGGACACAAGAGAAACATAAAAGGGCTCCCACTGGCCAAAGAAAATTTGGCCAAAATTTCTGTGCATCTAAAAAGGTAGTGACTGCAATTGTCTGAAATATATTGAATACATAAATGCTTATGATTATAAAGATACTAAAATAAATAAATAAGTTAATCAATCAGTCAATCTATCTTTCTCATTGGTCACCACTGAAAGTAACTAGGGCATCGACTCCTGACTCTGAAATTAACATTTAAAATGGAAGAATTAAATATTTATCCTGAGCAAACTCCTTTTCAGGGTAACTAAATAGCCTAGTTGTTAAGGAAAAAGTTCTTCCTTAAAGAATTCCAGCTAATGTGGCAGGAATGATAGTTAGAAAAGCACGTGTTTGCAACTCCTATTAATATAATTAAGGAAATTATCACTTGTGGATGAAACAATTAGATAAAAATCAAATCAAAATGGATTAAAGACTTGAATGTAAGACCAGAAACCATAAAACTCCTAGAAGAAAATACAGGGGTAAGCTCCTTGACATAAGTCTTGGAAATGATTTTTGGATTTGACTCCAAAAGCAAAAGCAACAAAAGCAAAAATAAGCAAGTGAAACTATAGCAAACGAAAAAGCTTCTGCATAGCAAAGGGAACCATCAACAAAATGAAATGGCAACCTGCGGTATGAGAGAAAAGATCTGCAAATCACATGTCTGAGAAGGAGTTAATATCCAAAATACATAAAGAACTCATACAACTCAACATCAAAAAGTAAACAATCTGACTAAAAAAAGGGCAGGGGAACTGAATAGACATTTCCCAAAGAAGACATACAAATGGTCAACAGGTACATAAAAAGGTGCTCAACATCATTAAACATCGGGGAGATGCAAATCAAAGTCACAATGAGATATCACTTCACACCTGTTAGAATGGCTGTAACCTAAAAGACAAGAGACAAAAAGTGTTGATGAGGGTGTGCAGAAAAGCAGCTGTGCACCGTCAGTGGGAATGTAAATTGCTGCTGCCACTATAGAAAATACGGAGGTTTCTCAAAAAATTAAAAATAAAAGTACCATATGATCCAGCAATTCCACTTCTGGGTATATATCTGAAGGAAATGAAATCACTATCTCAAAGAGATAGTTGCACCCCATGTTCACAGCAGCATTATTTACAATAGCCAAAACATGGAAAAAACCTTAGTGCCCATCAACAGATGAACGGATAAAGAAAATGTGGTATGTATATATACAATGGAATAATATTCAGAAAATCTTGCCTTTTTTTTAAGATTTTATTTTTCTTCCCAAAGCCCCCGGGTGCATAGTTTATGTTTTTAGCTGTGGGTAACCTCTAGTTGTGGCACGTGGGATGCTGCCTCAGCATGGCTTGATGAGTGGTGCCATGTCCGCACCCAGGATCCATACTGGCGAAACCCTGGGCCGCCAAAGCAGAATGCATGAACTTAACCACTCGGCCACGGAGCCGGCGCCAATCCTGCCATTTCTGACAATATGGATGGACCCTGAGTGAAATAAGTCATACAGTCAAAGACAAATAGTGTAATAATCTCGCTTATATATGGAATCTTAAAAAACCAAACTGATAGAAACAGAAAACAGATAGGTGGTTGTCAGAGGTGGGGGATTGGGAGCTGGGAGGTGGGGGAAATGACTTGAAGGTGGTCAAAAGGTATAAACTCCCAGTTATAAGACAAATAAGTCCTGGGCATGTAAGGTACAGCATGGTGACTAGAGTTAACAGTACTGTATCGTACATTTGAAAGCTGCCTAGAGAGTAAATCTTAACAGTTCTCACCACAAAAAAAAAAAATTGTAACTATGTGAGATGATGGATGTTATCTAAACTTAATATGGTAATCATTTTGCAATACATACATACATGAAATTATTATACAATGTTATATGTCAATTATAGCTCAATAAAACTGGCGGGGGGAGGAGTTAATGGGAAACCTGTGAATGGAGGGACGGGGCTGTCATCACCTGACCCCACTGCTGACTCCTATTGTCACTAAACTGAGAGAACCAGACAGGATCGACAAGGGCCCAAGAACGCTGACCATCAGTTCTTTCTCCACAAGCCACTGTTTTAACTGAGCCTCTACAGTCTGGAACCGGGTTAGGTTATTGGAGGATTCTTCCAGTTTCTGCTGTCTATCAACTGTCAACTGATTGAGTTCTCCCCACTTAGAATCTAAAAGAAAAAGACAAAGGATGAAACTGGTGTTTGATTTTTATGCATTTAATATGACTATATCGACGAAGACTACAGGATATGACACGACACAACACAAAGTTTATAGCACCACCTATTAGCATTCTTGCCCAAAGTGCAGAACCTGAATCCAATAAAAGCTTTAGAGATAACTCCTAGTGTACCAGGAAAAAGATAGGGGATAAAGAAATCCATTAACTTTTCCAAAAGGAAAGAAACAACTGAGTCCAGAACATGGACCTTCTATGGGACAAATTGCCAAGTTTCTTCAACAAATCAATGGTAGAGAGAAAAAGCAGATTCAAGGAGATGTTAAGAGACTGACAGATGGAATATCTAGAAATTATTTATACCCTAATTAGAAGAATCCAATTCTAAAAAGACATTTTTGAGATAATCAAAGAAATTTGAGGTAATCACAACACATTTGAGATAATCACCGCAAGGGCTCACCTTGCCCCGAGAGGCTGTCCTCTTAGACAAGATCCCTTTAAAATGACCTCAGGCTAACATCCCTATTGCGGGTTTCACAGCTGGCCCTTGGGCCTCACTCCCCTTTGCCCTGATGTGGGAGGTGATGCAGTTCAGCCCAGACACATCCCTCCATCCTGCTGCCACAGGCCACCTTAGCGCTCTCAGAAATTATTCAGGACCTTTTTTGCTGTGGTCCTCAGCCACGAATCAAACCGCAAGTTTTGTGGAACCCCTCCTCACGGCACTTCAGCTGAGGCACAGACACACACGAGGCAGGGAGGCTCACAGCACGACCACAGCTCTCCCAACATAAATTCTCCTCAGAAAATCCTCTCTCAGACTTCACTCTTTTGAATTTTTTATATACTTGATATGAAGAAATTCAAAACATACGGAATTAGTTTCTGTTACCTTCTTAGAAATTCTGAGTCTCAATAACTTCTAACAACTCATTTTTGACATCTGATATACACTTTTTTGGTGCCTCAGCTGAAAAGTCCCATTTAAAAAATGCATGAATATATTGTCCTCAGGAGGTCAAAGTGGCTTTTTCCCCTTTTTAATTAACCCAGAAACCACAACCTCTGCCAAACTGCTACACCTCAACAAAGTAGCCCATGATAGCTACTTTTCTTGTTATTATTTTTATTAATAACAGTAGCAATTGTGGTGGTTTTAAAATATGGGCCCACAATTTTTTTGACACTTCTCCGTTGAGAAATGAGCTACATGCCCTCTCTTTTTAAACCTAAGCTCTATGGACTCTTGTCCATAGAATTCGGTAGAAGTGAATACTGTATAGCTTCTAGGCTCAAAACTTAGAAAACTGGCAGCTTCCACTTCCTTTCCCTTACAATGCTCGCTCAATGCCTGTTCATGGAACCTAATCACCATGCTGTGAGGAAGTCCAAGTCTCCCCACGGCATGGTCCACATGGAAAGGAACCGACAGCCAGCATCAACTTGCCAGCCACTGTGAGTGAGACATGCTGGAAGATGATCCTCCAGCCCAGGTAAGTTGCCCTAGTAGGCACTGTGTGGAGCAGAGACAAACTGCCCACCAAACCCTACCCAAGTTGCAGATTCATGAGCAAAATAAGTGGTTATTTGAAGCCATTAAGTTTTAGAGTGGTTGGTTATGCCGGAAGCATATATAACTTGGAGTTCCTCCTGAAGTAAGAGGGCAAAATTTAACATAAAATTGTTAGGGGCTGTTAATCTCTTTGCATTCTCTGCCTTTCAACCTTTCTGTGTCCTTATGTTTAATTTGTGTCTCTTGTAAACAACATGTTCTTACTGAAAAGTTCAATTTATATTCACTTACTACAATTAGTCTTACATTTGGATTTGTTCTGCCATCTCATTTTGTGCTTTTTGCCCTGCTCTTACGAAGTTTTGTTTTTTCTTCTTTGCTTCCCTTTGCTGTGCTTGTGAATTTGTTCTTCGAGAGACATCATTTTCATCCTGTAAACTCTTAAAAGTTTAAAGTTAGCATCTTCACTTGGCTCAATAAAAGGATCTTAGAATACTTAAACCCAATCATCTGTCACACAAAGCCCACTATCATGCTCATTTTGTTCATGATCTAAGCTGTATCCTGTTTTACTTAACTCTCAATATTTATCATTAGAAAGACAGAATTTAATAGTTATAGTTATTATCTTCTTCATTTATCCAAATGTTTACTCTCTACTTTAGTCAACCTTGTATCTTAGACCTTTCCGGGATAATTTCCTTCTTTCTGAAGTTCATGAGATAGCAGCAAATACTACTGAAATGTTACTAGTGTTTGTTACTAACAGACTTCAAGGCAAAAAGCATTACTACAGATAAAGACAGTCACTATATAATAACAAAAATGTCAACTTACCAGGAGATACCATAAGCAAAACACAGCTTCAAAATATAGAAAGCAAAAATTGCAAGAACTCCAAAGAGAAGTGAGAAATGAGGGATTTCAATTCTCTCTCTGTATTCTATCTATCAAGTACACAAAAATCAGGAAGGATGTGGAGGATGAGAATGACACACTTAATAAGCTTTATCCGATTGGCATATGGAATATATCTCCAAGAATCAGAGAATACAATGTTCTTTTGAGCACACGGGAAAGGTTTAAAAAGACTGACAACAAATTCCAAAAATTGGGTATCATAAGACCTTGTATTCTGAATACAATAAAATTATTTTATAAATTAACAATACCAAAAACCAAAACATAAAGCAGCACCACCCAGAATTTTAAAAAACAAGCCCTAGAAAGACTCAGAGGTCAAAGCAGCAATCATTCTGGAAAGAGGAAGCTGAATGATGCAAAACCCAATCTGAGGGCTTGGGGAAGACTTCCTCAAAGCAGCACTCATATTAGAAAATAAAAAGGCTAAAGATAAATATGCTGAGGATCCAAAACAAGCCTACGACAGTAAAAAAGAAAAAACTTTGTTAGGGGCTGAAGCTTGGGCTCCAGTAGCTTTAAGGTAAATTTAAATCCTCTTCAGGGATCTAGAGGACGCAAAAGGAGCTAGGGAAGAAGGTATCCTTTAGGGACCCTAATCATCAATAATTTGGATTTCATGTGTGACAATCTCAGCTAATAGCAGCTAACTATACTCAGCGCTAGGTGCTATTCTAATTGCTTTACTCGTGCTAACTCATTTGATCCTCACAGCAACCATTTGAAATATAAGATAGGTACTGTTATTATCCTCATTTTCAAATGAGGAATCTGAGATACAGAGAGATTAAATACATTTGTCGAGATTATACCTTGGAAATGCAAAGCCAGGATACAAACCCAAGCTCTAAAGGTCCAGATCCCATGCTCTTAACTAAATACTAGATTGATATTCTCTGTTCATGAAGGAATCTTGCTAATAGTCATATAGGGAGGATAATTTTAAAAATCACTATGCCTAGACAGCCTATCATATAAAAAATACCATTAAATGAGAAGTGCACATCTTTATTCTCTCTATAATCAAACTCAGCCTCTTACCGGCAGCATGGCCTACTCACTAGCATAGTCTAGTGAAGAGAAGAGCCCTATACCAATGCTTAATGATGTAATAAGAATGGTCACATTATGTACAATTGCCCACCCACAGTGATTTGCCATTTGCAAGGTAATTAGTTGTCGGTATAGATTTTATCTGTGGCTGACATGATACTTTAATAAGAGCAGAAGCAATGACAGAAGGCAAGTATGTGGCCCTAATTCTATCCATGGTTACATTCATCTCCTGTGTTGAAAGAAGTGAGCCCGGGGAGGGGGGGAAAGATGGCATTAGGATTTCTAAACATATGGTGCTAAGAAATCATTAGGATTTTAAAATATCATTAAAAATCACTATAAAATATCAACAAATTTTAAGGTCAAATTTGAGGTGAAAGTAGAAATCATCAGCTGTGTGTTTTTCAAGTCCATGGAAAAGGGCTTCAGAAAACAATGAATGAATAACCAACCCCCAATGTAAAATCACTCAAGAATATTGGTGAGGAGTGGCCGAGTGGTTAAGTTTGCGCGCTCCGCTGTGGCAGGCCAGGGTTCGGATCCTGGGCGCGGACATGGCACCGCTCGTCAGGCCACGTTGAGGCGGCGTCCCACATCCCACAACTAGAAGGACGTGCAACTAAGATATACAACTGTGTACGGGGGGGTTGGGAGAGATAAAGCAGGAAAAAAAAAAAAAAGATTGGCAACAGTTGTTAGCCCAGGTGCCAATCTTTGGAAAAAAAAAGAATATTGGTGAGAAATAAAAAGACAGTAAAGTAAAATTTCCTGCAAGCTAAAACAGCTTCTGGAAATTCTTTTTTTTTTTTTTTAAAGATTGGGCACCTGAGCTAACAACTGTTGCCAACTTTTTTTTTTCCTCTCTGCTTTTTCTCCCCAAATCCCCCCAGTACATAGTTGTATATTTTAGTTGTGGGTCCTTCTATTTATGGCATGTGGGACGCCGCCTCAGCATGGCCTGACGAGCGGTGCCATGTCCCCACCCAGGATCTGAACCAGCAAAACCCTGGAGCGCCAAAGTGGAGTGCGCGAACTTAACCACTCGCACTCGGCCACGGAGCCAGCCCCTGGAAATTCTATCAGTAATATGTTTCAAGGTCTCAAGTAGTAGGTATAGTACTGACTTATAAAAGCTAGGGCATTCTAGTCACTTAAAGACAAGAACAATTTTAAAAGTTTGCTGACTTTCTCTAAGAAAGGTACTTAAATACTATGCAAAACTGCCACACAATGGTCGAACTGTTTTACACTGGTATTCAATCATTATCTCCAAGTATTTATAATTTTGGTAATAAATGTTCAAAAGAAGTGAGGTCCTGGCTGAGGTTTGGAAATATTTTTATTATAGTGAGGTTTTCAGTGAAATGCTACCCAATGAAACAGATGTATTTATATTAGGAGATTTAAGATAAGAAATAAATTAATTTTAAAAGTTAACAGAAATACTTTTGTGAGATACCAAAATAACAAAATCTTACATTATGATCATTTTTGTGATTATCAATGAGTAGATAACTTTCGGACATTAAATTGAAAACCTGGGTTTATTGTTATTTTTAATTGATTTTGTTGACTTTTATGAATTTTCATTTCATCTATAAAGCCAAAACGTTAACAACTTAAAACCAAGTGGTATTAAGATTACATGAATTAATTTATGTGAACGTATGTTGCAAATCATAAGGCATTAAGCAAATATATTTTTTAGGTTTTTTCAAAAGATCTTAAAATATTGCGCCTCCACTAAAAGTAGACAAATTTGTTCAAATGTCAATTTATTTTACCAAAACCTTTCAGGAAATTAGTTAAGATTTCAGATAAACAAATACATAAATGCACAAACATACATACACACACCAAACACACACCCCCGGAATTAGTGGTATCTGACAAACGATACACTAGTGAATCAGACTTGTCATTTACTTAAAGTCCAATTCTCAATCAAGTGATTTAACAAAATAACATTTTAAAGCTTCCAGAATTTGTCTTAGAAGAAAAAACAAATTGTTCTCATTTTGGCTGTTCAGCCAATGTCATTTAGATGAGTCCCTACCAAAAAGACAGAAGTCATTAGAGAATTGAATTCAGTGTGCACCAGATACGACCAAACCACATTTCTGATTTCAGCATAACCTAGATAGGTCAATTATTATGCTGGCCACTATAAGACTTTCCTTCTTAGGAAAACCTACAGCCAGTGGTGAGGGAAAAGTCATGGCTGCAAATTGTTCCTTTATTTTGTTTTCTCACAATTTGGTCGTCTTAAATGTCCTAGTTAATTGGCAGAGATTTACACAAGAAGAGTTCTAAATGACAAATCTTCAGACCATACCTGATGCATTTACCCCATCCTGCACCCTGAGCTCAACAGAATATATAACAGAAAAGTGATAAACTTCTTCTAAATGCATCCTAGCTATTTTATCTACTCTCCCTATTGACCCAGCAATTCCACTCCTAGATATATAACCAAGAGAACAGAAAACATATATTCACACAAAAACCTGTACACACATGTGCATAATGTGTCAAAAAGTAAAAATCACCCATATGTCCATCAATTGATGAATGGACAAACAAAAAGGAGTATATTCATACAATGGAATATTATTTAGCCATAAAAAAGTAGTAAGTAGTGATACAAGCTACAGCATGATGAACCTTGAAAACATTATGGTAAGTGAAAGAAAAGAGACCATGTACTCTATGATTTCACTTATATGAAATGTCCAGAACAGGCACATCTGTAGAGACAGAAAGTAGACTCGTTGCCACCAAGGACTTGGGGGTGGAGGGAGGATGAAGAGAGAAAGTTAATGGGTACAGGATTTCTTTTTGCCATAATGAAAATGTTCTGGGATAGAGAGTGGCGACAGTTGCACAACCAACCCTGCACTTCCAGCCATCTCCTTCTCTTCTTTCAACAGTTTCAGTCAAGGTGATCTAATGTGTATCTAGGACAAGATACCTGGATCCTTCTTACATCTGCACCTTTGATCTGAGCTACTCCCCAGGCCCTTCTCTGACCCTCTCCTCCAGCATTCTGTAAGGCCAGATCAAGTCCCACTTTTTCCAGAACACTTTCCATCCTGAGCTGACTAGTCTGCTAGAGGACAGGTCAGCCTTCTTTGTTTCATAGCTGCTCATCAACACTGTTGAATTTAATTGAATAATATAAAATGACTCTGTAGCTGCAGATGGGGCTTCCTCTTTATATCACAGATTGAAAATAGAGAAGATAATGCAATTCTTTCATATATGTTCTCAAAATTATACTGATCACTTACAAAACTTGTAGCTAAAACACTTCTATTATGCCTTCTTTCAGTTAAACATTATTTGAAAAATGAGAAATGTATTATTTTACCCCCAAACAATTACATAAGTACAACTTTGCAAAAACAGTGTTGCATTAAAAGATGAGCTAAATTGAATTACTGCCCCAGGACATGGATTAAAGGATAATATCATTCCAGTTATCCTAACAAAAGGATTATCAAAACATATAGTGGTTCTTTCAGAGGAATATGAGTATAGACATGAAGTATATTAATATTACCTAATTATCAGAATTCATGACTAACGAAGCTAACAAAATCTTATTTTCAATTAGCAAACCAACACAAACCTTTGAGTTATTTCTGCAATATGCCTCAGAGCACTTGTTCATTTGTTATAACACTTTAAAAAAAAGTCTTTTCTCTTTTACACATATTCTCCAGAGAATTCTTTCTTGCAAAGAGAAAGTCAACATAAATAATTAAGAAGTGCTTCTTCTCTGTTAATTTTGAGTCATCTTATTCAATTATATACATACCCTCTGTTTATTGTGCATACTGTATGTAGAAATAAACAATTAAGAGTGCCACACAAGGGCTGGTCCCATGGCCAAGTGGTTGTATTCGCGTGCTTTACTTCGGCGGCCCAGGGCTTTGCCGGTTCGGATCCCAGGGCAGACCTAGCACCCTCATCAATCCATGCTGAGGTGGCCTCCGACTAGGAGAACCAGAAGAATCTACAACTAGAATATACAACTACGTACTGGGGGGCTTTGGGAAGACGAAGAAGAAGAAGAAGGAAAAAAAGAAGATTGGCAACAGATGTTAGCTCAGGTACCAATCTTTTTTAAAAAAGAAAAAAAAGAGTGCCACACAATGCATTTTGAAGGTATATTTTATTTGAAGCTATTCTATATCTTTCAGCCTGTGCCACATTTCAATAATGACTATTTAATAATTACAATCATCCCCTTATTAGCTTGGCATTTCATTTTCCTCGCCCCATGACACCCTATGGTAAAGGCAAGGAAAACTCTCTGTTGATTAGTTATTTAACACCAGCAGCAAGAACTACGCTGGAGGGAAAGCCACTTGGAGAGGATTACACAAGAGCTACCGCTCAACAGCCTCAGACAGAGAGCAGCAAATTATAAACCCAAGTACTTCGTTGCGTGTAACCAAATTGGCTAGTTGAAATGCTAATTGCCTTTCAGCAAAACTAAAGACGGACAGGGGACCTTGTGCTTCAGAGAATGAAATGCATTTTTACTCCACTTCTGCACTATTGTCTTGCTGAGAACGATTTGAAATCTATTCATAAAGGTAGCTCTTTCCCTAACCTTTAAATGTGGGAAATTTATTTAGCCCCACCAGCACCTCCAATGTGCTGATGTGCCAAGACGCGAACAGATGGTTGGACCTAAGCCACGTTAAGCCCCTAAGAAAGAGCAGGAAAGAATTCTCTGCTCAAATATATAGCACAAATCAAGAAAATGTGCCTAAAAAAAGGAATTTTGAATAACAAATAAATTCATGAAATAAAAATAATCAAATAATATAATCTTTAAACCAGGAACATTTCTAACATAATTACATTCAAATGCATATGGAAAGAGCTATCATTGTCTCTCTGAAAAAGACCCCCAACCTCCCTTTATATCCAATAATTCTGTATTAGTTCAAAACTCATTTATGGACAATTATTCCAACAGCCAGTTTTCCCTCTTTATATGAAGAGGGTTCATTCTGGGCTTTCAGAATCCTGAATAAAGGAATGAGAAATGCCCTGTCGACACCCTGCCTCATTCTGAGGTATAGCCAGACTTACGCCTGACTGCACCAGAAAGGGCCCCATGACCACCTGCCCAGCAGCCGGGGGATGGACTTGCTCTGGTACATTTTAAAGTGTATAGTGTGTCACAGCGGAATCAGAAAACACAGCCTTTGTATTACCACAGCCTCCTGTGTCCCAGCTCCACCCTTCTCCTCCTCTGCCACACCTCTCTCAGAGCAACAGAGCTGGGGTGCTGGGGCTTCCTGTGTGGCCTGACATCCTGGCATATAGGGGAACCCTCCATACATGCAAAGATGCTTCCTGTCTTCCCAGTCCTGCCTTGTGAAGGGAGAAAAATAGACGTGTATGCGTGGGGAAATCAATTCTCTACACTACTTCATTCTGCATGAGTGATAGAAGGAGTCCGGTTTATTAAGAGTACGTTGATCATCATTTCTCAACAAATATCTTTATTTATATATAGTTTGAGCTAACTGAGAGTGATAGAGTACTAAGACTAAACAGAGCTTTAAACTGTAAACGGTTTCAATAAATAATTCAGTTCTCATCCTGATTCGGCAGGAGTTAAGGGAAGAAAGACATCTCTCTGGCTGGATGTTCACCTTTGGACCATGGGGTTCCTGGTGATTTTTCTTTTTTTCTGTAATGTTTGAATTTCCTACATGACTTTGTATTATCTTTACAATCAGAAAAAACAGTTATTTCCAACTCAAAGAGAGAGGGAGAAAGAAATGTACGCTCCACTGTGTCTCATACTTAGCCGTGTGTTTTTTTCCCACAAAATCAGGGAAATGCCCATCCAAATCCCTCCATGGTAACACACTACACTCTATAATCAAATTAAACAATCATCATCTCAGGAGCTCGATATGCTTTATAAGCATCTGTAAATTGTCTAGTTGCCCTCTGTGTGAAAAAGTGGTGATGGCGCAGTGCTTCCACTGTGCAGATTTTGGACCCAGTGCATAAAATAATGACTTGTCACAGGTATAGGTCAGAAAGCCATTTATTCAACATATTAACCACTTTCCTAAACCCTAGAATTCTAGAGAAATATATTACACAGTCCTTGTCCTCAAAGATTTTGTATCCTAATTGGGACACCCTTGAAGTTTTCAATAACAGTAGGACAGCACTATACAAAAGGGCATGAGGCAGCATTGGTTGAATGGCAATAAATCAAACATTTAATGACCAAGTTAACCTGATATCATGTTTCTCACATATTAGTTTACAGGAATGTACAGGTGACTAAAGTCATAAATGGGAAAATAGGATATGTGACTCGAAGAGAGACTCTTAACTTTTCTAGGTTTCTGTTTCCCCAAATATAAAATAAAGGGCTTGCTCCAGTTTGGCTCCAAATCTCCTCCCAGTGCTTAAGGATTTCAATGTGTTCAGTCTACGACTTTCTAACGATAAAGGATCATACACCTGACCTAAGGCAAAACGTATTTTCTTTGCGGGTGCCCTCAGAGCATAGATCTTTCTGCCTCACTTTCTTCATCTGCAAATCAGGATAATAGTATTTGACGATTAAATTTAAAGTTACTTTTTTTAAAGGGACTAGAAGAATTCCTGGCATCCAGTGGACATTCAAAAAACAGGGCATACTATTATCATTCATCGTGGGAATGTGAACAGAAGGGTTTAGTCACAGCTAATTCTGCCGTGAACACTGTTTTTCTTTGGGTGTAGATGGGCAAGGGCACCTCCAAGTAGAAAGAGATCTGAAATACTTTTGCTTAACACTAGCCTCTGCCTTCCCAGATTATTTCTAATCGTTATTTTTATCACCATAAAAGGATATGTTTCCAAATATATCTCACGTTATCATTTTCTGACAATGAATACAATTGGCATTCAATATTTGATAAATAATATACAGCATAAAATTGTAACTTATTAAAATAGAATAAATGTTGACTGATACATTATTTTTATATCTGATGATGTCAAGATTCAGTGTTGTTACATAATTTACCTTCACTGCATTATGGACTTTCATTTTAGTCTAAGATTATTTCTTAGCTGGTGCTTATAGGCAGTTTCCGCTTTTAATCATTACATTAAGGATAATGTAGATACCCACAGCACTCAGGAAAAATCCTCGATCCAGCTCTTACTAACTGGGGAACTATGGACAAGGAGCTTAAACCTTCCATGCCTCGGTGTCACTATCTGTAAAGTGGAATAATACCATTTAATTTGTGGTATTGTTGTGAGTATTAAATAAAATAATCTATATAAAGGGCTTCTTAGGATTCATTACATAGCAGGCATTCAATGTGGGGTGACTGGTACTGTCATTCATCATGCAAATAAAAACGGAGATAGGATTCAGTCATACTTTCTTTCAGTGTATACATTTTAGTTCTTTTAAAACATTATAACCTTGAGACATATCATTTCTAGCTGAAATGTCTTCTCAACCACTTATAACAATCCCTTTACTTTATAGATGAAGAAACGAAGGCCGAGAAGGATGAGTGAATATCCAAAGTCACTGTAAGTTAATGGCACAGCCAGGACGTTATACATAATGGCATATATTTAACATATTTTAACAGAGTTCCGAGTGTATTTGGCAGTCCCCTTAAGCCTAGGAAATAACCCAAAAATAAACTGCTGGTGTTCATTTGTACCCTGACTAAAACATCTTTTTGTCTTTTCTTTAATGCCTTTCCTGGCTTATTTTTTCTGTTTATTTTTTTGGATCAATCTAGCTTTTTTGATAAATGACACACAAAGGGGAGGAAAAAACACTTTAGTAATTTAAGGTAATAACTTCAACAATTTTTAAATAATGCTGTATTAGTTAAGGTACATTTTTTTTAGCTTTATCCTAATTGTCAGTAATGCACCCTTAAGATTTGATATCAGTAACTTCTAAGTGTGCTGCTTACATATAAACAAATTACACACATTTTTAGAGGTTGTGGATTTCGTGAAATGTGAAAGGTTGGTTTAAAACAAAAGTTACACAGAATAAGTTAATACTGTAGCTTAAAATCAGTTTTTTTGACTGCCATAATTTCTTAGTCTTAAGAAAAAAATCAATTTTAAAATAGTTTGACACTAAAAATGTGTAAGCTTTTTTTTTTTTAAAAAAAAAAAAGCATTATTCTACAGCTCCAGATTAATTCCAAACTCTCTGAGCATATTTCACTGAAAGTTCTTCGACGCAGCGGTTACTTTGGAACAGCAGACTGATGTTGATCTCAACCTGCCCATTATTAATTATCACCTATGGCGCGCCATTCTTGATCGGTTATTTTCCAAGGAGACTTTTCAAAATTAAAGCTAGGGTTCGAGCTTCAAATAGGCAGAAAGAGAAGAAAGGAAAGTGCTCCCTCTGCTTTCTCACCTCTCACCCTCTTTGAGATCAGGCAGCTTCGGAAGGGGCAGGCGGCAGGCAGGCACTGCTGGCGGCACCGCCGCAGCGGAGGGCAGAGGCCGTGGGCAGCCCTGCCCCGTCCGCCGCAGCCCGTGGTGCCGGGTGCGCGCCCTGCCTCCCGGTGCCCTCGCCTCACACCTCCAGCAACAGGTGCCGGAGCAGCGACCCTGCGCCGCCGCGGATGCTACAGTGTTCTCTTGGGGCACCAGGAGGCTCGCAACACCATCCCCCAGCCGTAGCCTACCTGGCCCCGGGGACACCGACATCCGCGCGCCCTCGGTCCCCGCCGGTCCTCCCTTCGCACACCCTGGCTCTGCCTCTCGCTCGCGTCTCCACGCTTCTCCTGGGCTGCCGATTCTTTCTCCCGCTATCAGGTCACGACGGTGGCTCCATCCCCCTCCTTCTCATCCTCCCCCCTGCCACCTCCCCCTCCATCCTCCGTCTGCTCCAATAGGACTCGCGGCTCCCCGGGCTGTGCTCACCTGACCAGCGGAGCGGGGGTGGCCGCCCAAAGAGCGCGCCCCCGTCTGCGCAGCGGGCAGCCCGCTCCGCGCTCCGGCGTCGGGAACTCCCTGCCTCGGCCATCCCTAATGGACTCTTCCAGCAGAGAGGCGCCGAAGCCGACCTGCCCGCGCGCAGGAACGCGCGAGTCCAGCCCCTGCCCGCGCATCCCAGGCGAGGTGCGCTTTCCAGTGGGCCGATTTCCTAAACTTTCTAGTTTATACCCTTAGGCACAAGGATCCCCCCACCTACGCAGCCGGGCACTCCGCCCTGGGTACTCCACTGTAAGCAATTCCTGGTTTTCTTTCCAGGGAGAAAACCCACTTAGTGAGTCTTGTTCCTTTTCTAAGGACATGTCTTCTAACGTGACTGAGGCAGCCCCTGAGATGTTCCACCCCTTGAGAATTTGCGCATAAATTGATGAAATATTTTAGAAACGAGTAATGTACTCCAACATACACTTATAAGTAGAGACTGAGGTCAACATCTGCGTAATTTATCTGTTTCCTCGTTTGTAAAATAGGATTAATGATTCCTACATCATGTGACTGTTAGAAGGATTAGATGAATGAGATCGTTTTGTGAAGCGCAACTCTACACCTGACACGTGATAAACCCTCAACAAATGTTGGCAGTCGTTCCCAGGGCGTAAAAGTAAAGCCCGCAAGGTCAGACTATATCATGGGCAACGTGTAAATCCCCATCTGTACCAGACATTTTTAAGGTACACGCCGCATTCTTAGTTTCAGACCAGGAGGGAGATTAAAGATTAGCAATTAGTCCAACCACCTCACCGCTGATTTTGTGGACGAAAAAATTAAAATAAGAGCTGATCGAGTGGCTTACTTACAGGCAGAAGCAGAACTAGGTTCTAGGTCTCTTAATTCCAAATACCGGGCATGTTGGCACCCTTCGTAACAAATTGAAGAGGAATAACTAGAGAGTTACTTTGAGTTGCAAACTGCCATCCAGGAGTGCTCATGTAGGGTGATTATGAACCGTTGCTGAACGCCTCGTCTCAAAGCTGCAACAGTCAAAAACAGCTGGGCGTCAAAGGCAGAGGGTATGCAGGCAAAAGAATTCTCCTACAGAAACTGTGTGGGGATGCAAATACTGCCCTTCAAGGCCTCAGAACCTGTAGTGAGAAGAGCAACCTAAATGTTGGAGGACACTGAACAGCTTTCCTCTGAGGCTCCGCTACAAAGGTGGACCTGGGTCTAAAGCCGTAGGGTAAATCCATGGGGCACATTAAAAGAGTAAACACAGACGTGCTTACTGCCTCCTGCAGTAGAGAAACTGAAACTTGAAGACAATTTAAAGTCAAAACAGTGAATCAATTATCCATGTATTGATAATGTGAAACAGAAAACAATTTTAGGAAAATGTTTTCTAACATTATTTACTGTAAATGTGTGTTTACTCCGTTCATACACCCCATGTATTTATTTACAGCTTCTAGATTATTTAAAATATATTGCTAAAATATATATTCAACAATATTGTATTATGAGTATGCTTAAAGGCTTTATTTTTGGCTAAATGTTACTTTAATTTATTAAGACTGTGACAGTCAGTGTCTATCAAGAAACTATTTCGTCTTCATTATTGTGTCAACAAGTCCTGTGGGATTAAACACATTCCGCACGAGTGGACTTAGCATGTGCTTTCAGTCTGTGTGTGACGCCTCCCTAGGCACTGTGATGGGTCAAAATGAAACCTTACACCCGTTCTCCTTCTCAAAGCTATCTCAAGGAGTGAAGTAATTTATTAACAATTATTACTGAGTGTTTAGGAAGCAGGAGACACTGGAAGGCACTATGAGAAAAACAATGATCTCTAAAATACATCCCTGAGTACGCTGAGCTTGCATCTCGCTGGGGTGAAGGTTTAAGGAACAAGAAGGCAGAATATGCCAAGCAAAACATGAGCATCCCAGACAGTGCTAGAGATGCTGCAAGAGGAAGAGATTATACGGAACGCTGAAGGCTTCTCCAGAGAGCTGATGTCTTTGCCTTGAAGAATAAAATCATAGGAAATAGTATAGCTGGCATTTTTAGCCCAAGTATTTGACAAAGTAGTGTAAATGCTATCAAATGCTGAAAGTACTCAATGAAGGCCCATCGCACTTAAATCCAACCTCCTCACATAGACTAAAAAAACCACCTCATTCTGTCCCTCTTCTCTCCAGCCTTATCTTGTGCCATTCTCCCTCTTTTCACTGTATTCCTGTCACACTGACGTTCTTTCATTGGCTCAAACACAGCAAATCAATCCTGCCTCAGAACCTTTGCACAAGCTTTCCCCTCTGCCGGGCGCACAGTTCCCAGAGATCTCCATATGGCTGGCTCCTCTATCATATCCTTCATTTGAGGAGCAGCTCAACTATCCCTTCCTCTGAGGTGTCTGCCCTCATAACTTACATGGGCATTACTTGGGCATTAACTGGGCATTTACTTACCTATAACCCTGTTTTATTTTCTTTATATCATTTATCCCTACAATACCTTATTTCCTTACTTAGGTGTTTTTGTCCACCCAGAAGAACAAAAGCCCCATAGGGGTAGGTTCCACGTCTCTCTCATTCACTGCTCTGTACCCAGTAGCTAGAGTAGGCTCTGGGATATAGTAGAAACTCAATACTTATGAAAGGAAGGAAGGGAGGGAGAGGTAGGGCAGGCCTCTGTACGGTGTTCTGTGAAGAACCTAGAAGCCTATCAGAGCAAAAAGAGTCCCAGAGCCTATTTCCTTGTACTTCACAATCCAACCTTAGAAAAAGTGACGCGATCCCATGTTAAAATACAAATACGCCTGACTCAGAGATGTTTTAAACTCCTTCCATCATTTACAGCTTAGAGAGACTTTGTTCTTCAAGTCATGCTTTGATAAGGAAAACAGAAAGGAAGAGGATTACTGGGCATCTGGAGGTGGGAGCTGGCCTAGGCCACTGACAGAGAAGGGTGTTGAAAGGAAAGTTGAAAGTTCTGAAGGCAGCGTTGGCCGAATTCCCAATTCTGCCTCAATGCAGCACGGATGGAGTTTAAGCCTTTCCCCCGATAGTAATCTTCATTGAATCAATTCAACAACTCTAAATTTCACACAGTAAAGAATAATTAGTTTTCTTAAACCCTGTGAGAAAAATACTGATGTCATGCAATTTTTCTCCCTTCTGTGATTTAGTTAGTCTTGCAGATGAAGTAAGCTTTATAAATCTTCTCCAAAAATATTTGTAGTTCCTTGAAAAAGGTATTTCTCATACTTGGCATTCTCACTTTAGATATCCAAGTTCAGGCATACGTAAGGGAATTTCATCAAAGGAACAAAACCAAGCTTAGACAATATCTACCCCCCCCCCCACCTCCAAGAAAATACAAGTAGGATATTCCTTCAAGAGTGCCCGGATCTGTCTGCCAGAGGCTTCTTCTGTTTGGGCCCTAGGTCTTAGCCAGGAAAAACATTAAGACTTGTCAAGAGCTTGCCATAGACCTGGACTCCTCTTTCTCTCCCCACTGCTGGGTTCAAACCTACCTGGGCTACTGTCACTCAGTTCTCCTCCCTTGCACACCTGTAGGTAGTCAAGTTCTCAATAAAATTGTTTATCATCTTAGCACTCCATAATGGGAAAACAAACAGAGCTTAAATCCACCGTCTCAAAGAGCCTGGCATACAGTAGTAGCTCATTAAACATTTGTGGAATGAGTGATGCAACTGGACAAATAGTGAGAAGGAGGCCCCACTTTCAGACCCAGAATTAGAATTTGTGAGCCAGAGGAAACAATTTCCTGCTGCAAAGGGATCAGAGAATCCATTTAATAACCGAGAAAACTTTAAGCTTGAAATTCTGCTCCCAGGTGAGAAAAAGACAAATATTCTTGGGCCTTTTGGAAGTAAAAAGCCTTGGAAAATCTGAGCTATTCCCTGAACAGTCTCTCACACGGAGCTTCCCTTGGTGTTACCACTTCCTGGAACACTTTATTCCATGCTGATTTTCATTGAACAGATCTCTTGCTTACTATTACTTAAAAACCTACTGCCTCTGAGCTGCCAAGCCTTGCTTTTCCTCTTCTTCAGATAGTATTAGCTACTATTAGCTGCAATGCATATTTTAAATGAATACTTATTTAACCAGAAGCATCACTAGACACTCAGATATGAACATGGACAAAATGTGGTCTCTGCGCTCAACAGTCCACATCGAATAAGGGAAAGAAGACATAAATTGTGATAATCGAAAGTACAATGTGACCAGTGCAGTCAGGGAGATACAAAGATGGTTCAGAGATGGTAGAGACGAGATTACTGAATGGCTCTTGGCTGTGATAGATCTGTCACACCCATTCTGCCTTGGTTCCCAGGACTTGCTGTTAGCCTGACAGAAATAGCCGGGTGCTCCCAATTACCTCTGGACCTGAGTTAGCCATGCTGTGACCACGTCACATTCAACAGGAAACGTACATATAAACAGTTTTAAATGTCTATGACAGGAGTAAGGCAACTTTTTTGTAAAAAGTCAACCAGGGGCTGGCCCGGTGGTGCAGCAGTTAAGTTCACATGTTGTGCTTTGGCCGTTGGGGGTTCGCCGGTTCAAATCCTGAGTGTGGACCCATGCACTGCTTGTCAAGCCATGCTATGGCAGCCATCCCACATATAAAGTAGAGGAAGATGGGCACAGATGTTAGCTCAGGGCTAATCTTCCTCCAAAAAAAAAAGGGACCAGACAGTAAATATTTTAGACTTTCAGGCCATGCAGTCTCTGTCGCAACTATTCACCTCTGCCATTGAAGTGTGAAAGCACCCAAAGACAAAATGTAAACAGATGACCCTGGCTGTGTTCCAATAAAACGTATTTACAAAAGCAGGCAGTGGCCAGAAATGGCCGAAGGGCCACAGTTTGCCCACCCCTACTCTATGCAGAAGCAAAAGTTACTTTGGTTATCATGTTCTTTTTTGATACTGGTATCCTAAATTGATTCATTGGCTCAACAAACATTTATTGAGGCCGATGATATATGATGCTTTGGAGATGTGAAGATGAGTAAGGAAATGGTCTCACAGTGCTCAAGAAGCTTTCTGCGGCAGAATTTGCAGTGCTCTTCCACCAGGTCCCTCTATGCATTACATGTTACATATTTTCTAGCCCTGATTCTTTGCAAGAAATCCAGAATATTCCCTGTCCTAGGTTCTCATTTTTGCAATCTGCTGTTGTTTTTTTCGCTGCCTAGTTTTTGATCAGTATTTTCATCTGACTTTCACAACACCTACATGTGCAGATTTTGGCTAACTTCTTGCTTGCTCTGATCTAAAATTCTGACCCTTAACAGACTTGCTTTGAGTTCCTCATTCTCACCCTCTTTGAAAAAGAAAAAGAAAAAGAAAAAGAAACAACAACAAAAAAGCAGCTAACAAGTATTATCAACATATGCACCAACTGGGTCTTCTTGTCCATCTTCTGTGTACATTATAAAATATTATAAATCAATGTACATAATGGACCATTTTCTGCTCCCCTAGAACTGGATTCTGCCCAAGACAGGATCAAAAAGACATGTACCTGACTTCTAAAGAAAGCTGCCAACCATTGAGACCAGCCTCTGCCTCCAGGGCTTTTTAAAAGAGGTGGAAAGACTATAGACATCCATACCACAGGAGAAAGAAGAGTTAGCCATGAATACTTAGCCTAGAAGGAAGGTTCTCTCTCCTCCAGGAGAATTGTGGTAGAGATTGGAGATCATAGTAGAGAGGGTGGACTGACAACTCATTCCACTGCTGGATGTCTGCTCAGGTCAATAGATTTGTTGATCTACCCTGAGCCTACCACTGAGAGGAAAAAGAACTGGGAAAGAAAGACGGCAGGACAGAGAAAAAGGATGCGGAGGAGCAGCCTCACTCTCACCTTTGAACAAGGATGTGTAGATGTCCTGTAGATTGTGATACCACAAAAGCTGCACTCTAGCAAAATCTTGTCAATACCTGACACAAGAGAACAGCCTGTGCAATGGGAAGATCCCAGGATCAAGAGGCTGTGTATTTTCGGGCAGTAACAGAAGGTGGTGGTTAAGGAAGAACCCACTTCAAGGAACCATGCAATGTGGAGGGCTCACAGAACCCACCAGAACTTATCCATGTGCCTTTGAGAAAGTCAGCACACCAGTCATACAGAGGGTAACTAGTGTTTTTTATCCAGAGAAGCAGCTACAACCCTAAGGAAAGGTACTATGCCAATGCGCAGTCAAAGAGATGTTTGTCTTTCTTTTCCTATTCTCTCCCCCAACTCTCAGAATTAGAAGAGTTAGGCTTGAAATGGAGCAAGTAGAAGAGAGAGATATTCTACAACCAGAATCACCATACACATGCACCCACACACACACTCTACACGTTTCAGTAACTAACTATGTCTCCCCTCCATTTCAGGCCGCTGGAGCCATTGGTCTAGTTAGTAATGAGGAGGGGAAAGCTTTGAATATGATTTGAGATTGGCATATATTGAAGTTATGGAATCTTCCCAAGATATGTGCTACCCAGTGGGAAAGAATGCTTTGACATAGCACACATAGGGAAGAGACTGAAGACAATCGTACTGATTCATGTTCATGTTTGGAGTCCATGTTTCAACCCCACTGAATTAAAACCCCTCAGTAAACCAGTTCCATCGGCATTTCTGAAAGTGTGTGCTGTGGATTTCACTTCCCCAAGCTTGCAAAGGGGGAAAGGCTCAGCAGTCACACCATAAATGTGGGAAACATTCCTAGAAAATCACTAAGCACAATAAAATGTTAAAAGATCTGAGTAGTATCATAAACAAACCAGTTTATAATTTGTTTAATTCACTGTTTTATAAATTTATTTGATCACAGAACCTTTTTTTTTCTATGTGATTTTCATTAATATTCTTCGAAACACACTTTTGGAAGTTCTGTTCTAAAGAAGGGTTTGTAAACTACTAAATTACTTCTAAATTTCCAAATTACTTCTGTTCTAAAGAAGTACTTTATGAGGGGGTTGGAAAACTGGGGAAGGTTGGGAAAATTGGGAGGAATAATTCCTTCTGCGGGGTATAAGGCTTGTATCAGAAAATAACTTAAAGTTTGAAGGCGGGAAGAACTGGAAGGTTATCAATACCATGGCTCCTGAGAGACATTTTTCACATCTTTCCTACCCCACACAAGACTTCCAGGACCAAACTTCTGCAGGTGAAAAACCAAACAAAACCAATACAAAGCCCCAGGACAGTTGACAGATGTATAGTTTTGTGAGGGAAGAGCCAAGACACAGGAGAATGGCAGACAGGGTTCACACACAGCTCCAGCAGGAGAGGGCTTCATATCTCTCAGAGGAAAGAGTTAGGTATGAGGAGCATCTCAAGCTCTGGTTCATTGAGCAAGTAGGGTCTGCTGAAAGATGCTGCTCGGAAAGCTATGGGTGAGCCGACTGGAAGAGGCTGAGGAGCTCACAGGAGTCATGGCCTCTATATTTTCCTGGCTTGCCAAAACTTTTGGTTACCCTGGATCTTAATCTAGACAATTGACGAGCTATCTAGAGGTGACCAATGTGTCGTGATGTGTCATGATTGGGTTGAAATTTCTAATCTGCTGTGTCAGAACCTTCTCTGTAAATGATTGGATCTCTACGTAGATGAAGTATACAAAGAGTAGTTCCTCCTTAATTTAAGACTAGATATTTGACTAGAGAGCAGTCAACCCAGATCATCACAGACAACAGAAGTTGTGTCATTTTAAAATTTTAAACCAGAAATGTGATGACAAAAAAAAAAACCTACCGAATAACAACATCAAAATCTTTTTCTCTCTTGTTATTTATGTGAAATTAATGTTTCACCTTTTTTGTACATAGTTACGTCTCCCTTCTTGAAATTTCTGTACTCTCAATATTTACTTTTTCTAAAATTAACAAGTAAAAAGCAAAAGATAAATTAAGTATGGTTTTTAAGTTCTACTGCAAATGTTTTAAATCTTTATCTTCGTAAGTTAAAAATGTTTTTCCTCGAGAAGTCTATTTACAGAACATGACATCTGAGACTTTGTAAGATCAGTAGCACAATTTCTATTTCTAAAGGCATAGAACAGCAAAAATAAAAGCATTCTCATGGTTAGGTCCAGATGATGCCAAGAGATATATGTATATAGTAGAGCGTAGACAGATTGAGCAAACAAATAAATTTATTAATCTTTCACACTTTAGTTTCCTTATCTGCAGAATGGAGATTCTTATATTACCGACTGAACGAGACTGTGTACAGATTGAATGAGATACTGAAGTCTGGTATGTAGTATTTTCAATAACTGACAGAAAAACAATGAAAACAAAATTAAAAACAATGATTTCTTACTCTCGCTGTATTTCAGATGCAGTTGAGAAAGTTTTTCTTTTGAGTTAACCAATCCAATATTGAAAACACTACAGTGGTAATTATACATAAATAAATTTACAAATTCATAATTATGTATTTAAAAGCATTTTCCCATTAAAATCGTTAAATAATTTCTTCTCATTACTATAATGTGATTGTGTCTGTCTTTAATATATCTGGATTTTTTCTACTAATAAAGAAAGTAATGTATATATAATTGTTAAGTAGCTCCATCAAATGAACATTAAGATCAAGTAATAGCCGAGTATACATATTGCTTTCTAACAAGTAGTCTCATCTCCTTACAAATCTAAATATATACAGTAGTAGTACTTGATTACACATATTGTATTTTATTTTTATTGTGGCCATATGCAACATTTTATTACATTATTTAGCAAAGGATGAATTAAGTATAATTTTATCTCCAGTGGAAAATATTTTACATCTTTATCTTCCCAAGTTAAAAATATTTTTCCTCCAGAAATCTCTTTACAAACATTTACAGAAAATGCTGAGACTTTTTTTTAGATTAATAATAGTTTCTACTTCTTAACAAGAAGCATGTCTCAGAACAGTTTTTCTCATATTTTAAAAGGAATTTCCCCATGAGTCAGATTCGAATGTATATGGAATTTTTAATCCCTTAAGAACAGCTAATTAAATCTTTCTTCCCGTTGCCTCTGGTTTAGGCATGCTGCGTGTGGCACTTCCCGAGGTCTGTCACTTTGCTTTCATGGCAGGCGGAGGAAAGCAGCAGAGCTCAGTAACCACACTGCATATCACACTGTCACCATAGCAGCATTTGTCCACTTGTCAGAGTCCTTCTGAAATGACTCAGCCGTTCATCTGCTTGAATCAATATTGAAGCTTTTGAGATTTATTACTTGAGATTTGGGAGGAGGCGAGGCCCACATATCCTTCGTTTCTCACACTGAGTTCTACTTGGGCCAAGAGTGTGATTTCTGTCTATACTTCATATTTGAGGATAAGCTATAAGGTTTCCATTCCTTGCATAATTATCTTGTAATAAGCTTGCATTTACAAGCCTGATAATACAGTGAAAAAGAATTTAAAGTTTCCAAACACGTTCTGTGGGCTGTGGTAAACTTATTAAACGCTGACTTCAAATAGCTAACTTCCTGGGAGGTGTGGGCGGGGGCGGGGGGAAGAAGGAGAGATGTACAGCTTTTGATATAACATCTTTAAATCTTTAATATAAGGTTCTCTAAATTCCATTTATATATATATATATCCCATCTCGAAGTGTAATTAATAAGAACCAGGATAAGCGTGTTATCTACTAAATCTATTTAATAGCATCCACTTATTCATACTTTCCTTATTCAACAAACATAAAATTTTAAAACTGACCTTTTCTATTTTAAAATACTGAGATTTCTTCAAAGACTTTCTTATAATCACGTAAGTCACAAAATGAGTGATTTCTCAATCCAAGCCCTCACTGTGTGCATTTTTCATTATCACTGGGCTAAATTCAGTGCAGAGCTCATCGATATTGTCCAAAGATGAAATTATGAGAAATTTTCATAAGTTTGACAAGATCCTGCTTGACAAGATCCTGAAGTGTCTTTGAATCTTCATTCGCATATTGGGCCAGGCTACAGTGAGAGAAGGCAAGCTTCTCTTCAGTTTTCTTCCTTGAGCTCTCTCCCCAGGCCTGAGTCTCCCACTTAACATCCCACGACCTAGACCAGTCCTACTGGGATCTGCACAGGATGCTGCCATGCAGTTATCTTCAAAGAGGTGAGTCTACACCAGACAACATGATCAAGTCATCTGTGTCGGGTTATAGGATCTGCTCTCCCAGGACCCTCAGGTTCTACCAAGGACCTCTCCAATCTGAGGGAAGGTTTATTTTACCAGTAGCTGTGAGCAAACAAAGCCACTGTAAACAAAGCTCCCACTGTCTGTTTCCCACATGGGGGGGGATGTCAAGCCCAGTGGGAGGAGAGGTGTGACTGATGGTATGTTTGGGGACCATGCAGGATCTTGAAAAGTTTATATGTGTGTGGGTGCCTGGTGCACTTAACAGAGACATCTCTGCCAGCAGCTTTAGACTTAAGTTGGAGGGTTCTGCCTTTCAAATGTCCAGGCAGCTTTCTTCACTTAAACAGCTTTGTACAGCCATAGGAATTTCAAATCATACTGAAGGGCACATAAAGGTATTCTCTGTAGTTTCCGCTTAAGGTGACACAAAAGTTTTGAAAGTAGATAATGGTAATGGTTGCACAACATTGTGACTGTAATTACTGCCACTGAATTGTAGATTTGAAAGTGGTAAAAATGGCTAATTTTGTTATGTTTATTATACCACAATTTTTAAAAATTAATAATATCATACATCAAAAACCATTGAATTGTACTTTTTTTTTGATGATGAAGATTGGCCCTGAGCTAACATCTGTTGCCAATCTTCCTCTATTTTGTATGTGGGATGCTGCCACAGCATGGCTTGATGAGCAGTGTGTAGGTCCACACCTGGGATCTGAACCCACAAACCCCACACCACTGGGCTGGCCCCTGAACTGCACATTTCAAATGGGAAAATTGTATAGTATGTGAATTATCTCAAGAAAGTGGCTAAAAAGAAAAGACAAGGAAAAAAAGAGTACCCTTCAGAAAGCTTTAATGCTTTGTCTGTAGCTTGTATATTAGTCAGGTCATATCAGAAAACTTATACTGGAATTGTCTCACTTTTCAGAAAATCAAAATTCTTTTGAGTTTTCTTCTTGGTTGGGTTCTGAGGAAGTAAAAAGGTTTTTAAGACTGTGCTTGAAAGAGTACCATGCAGACAAATACAGCTTTAGCATTATATTAGAGAAATCCCACATGGAATACGCCCAAACAAAATGGAGTTCTCTAATACGCCATAGTTTTTCTTTTCTTTTCTTTATTTCTTTTCTTTTCAGTTTCTTTCTTCCAAAAGCAAAGGAGTGAATTGTGAATATTTCCTACAAAAAAAGCTGAGCTGGTTAATTTCTGATAATTATAAAATCACGGGTGGTCGCTAGTTCAAAGAAAATCTTTCCCAAATAAAGCCAATTATGAGCAGAGACTTGAACTGTGTCCCTTTATCCACTGCCAAAATGCAGTATCAATAGAGCAGAATGTGAAAGCTGTGGCTTTGATATGAGAGGTCCTGAAAGTATTCATCTTTTGGTAGTTGTTCTGCCACCATATGGAATGGAATAAAAGGAAAAAGAATTATGCAGCATCAACTTGAATTATGCAATTGGAGGAAAGCAAAGGCAAATCATAACCAGATGCGTCTGTGCATACATTTTATTGTAAAAATTTTCTTTGATATCACTAGGCACCCAACGCACTCTACTGGCAGTGGGAAGTAATTGAAAATAATATAAAAGAAGTTAGACTAACCGTATTATCATTCAAATAAACACGCATTTACCCCAGAGAAATACTATCAGAGCTGTCTTTCAAACGTCAATATTAGTCTGAACCACATGAAACTGATATTTTCTTATGTTAAAATGATCAAACATTGGCCAAATGGTTGAATAACAGCAATTCCATGTGATTCAGCCTAATATGTAATTTTCCTCCTAATTTAAAATGGCAGCCTATTCTTTTCTTTATTGTCGTCACAACAGAATAAAAGACTTTTATTTAATTTTTATTTTGTTTTATTTATTTATTTATTTTGGTGAGGAAGATTGTTGCTGAGCTAACATCTGTGCCAGTCTTCCTCTACCCTGTATGTGGGACACCACCACAGCATGGCCCGACAGCGGTGTGTATGTCCACACCCAGGACCTGAACCCACATACCCTGGGTTGCTGAAGTGGAGCATGCGAACCCAACCACTACGCCACCGGGCAGGCCCCTTATGTAATTTATTTAATCTAACTTATCTAAGAATTGGATATTTAAGAAATTATCTACAATTTTTAGCCGCCTCATGTGGAATGATTCCATAAATACACGAATCAATTAATGTTCCTTTTCCACCCTTAATTAAGAATTTTTTGGGGGCTGGCCCCGTGGCCAAGTGGTCCAGTTCACGCTCTCCACTTCGGCAGCCCAGGGTTTCGCTGGTTTGGATCCTGGGTGCAGACATGGCACCCCTCATTAGATCATGCTGAGGAGGCATCCCACATAGCACAACCAGAGGCACTCACAACTAGAATCTACAATTATGTACTGGGGGGCTTTGGGGAGAAGAAGAAGAAGAAGAAAAACAATAAGATTGGCAACAGTTGTTAGCTCAGATGCCAATCTATAAAAAAAAAAAGGATTCTTTTAAGTTGAATATACCAAAATTTCTCACTCTTTAGTCTGTTGGGGCCTCTTCTCAGCTGGTCATGAGGCACTTCAAGGGAAGCCCTTCCTTATTCAGGATGATGAAAGGAGGAGGATACTTTCCCCTAGACCGTCTCTGCTCCCACATCCCTTCTGCAAAATGGTGATGTAAACCAAGTGCCAGGCTTCCTCCCTCTGGTAACTTGAGGGTCCCAGGGGCAGGTACCGTGGGTGTGTTGGGGGATTGGAGGATCAGAGAGGGAGGTCTAAGGCTGCTTGAGTGGGATTGAGTGAAGCTTGATGCTAATACAACTAGAGGGCAGAGGCAAATCCTACCTGTGAATGATCATCCTATCTCCAATCAGAAACACTGTAGCTCTTCTAGAGTCTAGAGAAAGCCTAGTGCTGGAAATAGAAGATGAAGCCACAGATTAGAAGCTGCCTTGTTTTAGCAATAGCATTGAAAGGAGAGGAGATGAAAGGGAGGCGAGAAGAAGGGCATAATGGGACTGAGTTGAAGGAGAAAAAGAACTTTGCCACTGAGTGCTGCCTGTACAACCAGGTTTAACTATAGCGCTAGGGTGGGATGGGGAAGTGGATGGGCACTGTCCTTGTTCCAGAGCTCAGCAGCTGGAGCAGGCTCAAGATCCAAACAAATGCTTGGCCTATGCTCAGACCACTGCAGTTGGCTCCCATTGTCGGGGCAGAATTTGGGTGGCATTACTGCCAAAATTTCATGTTGTCAGTGATAATCTACTCTATCCAACAATTGGAAGGGTTCTGTTTGCATTCATACAAAGGCAACATAGCACACAATTCTGGGCAATTCCCCAGGAGAAGAATAACCCTTAAACAAAGCCTCCTAAATCAGAGTCAAAGGTCAGAGGCTGTCTGGCAATGACTAAGAAAGTAGCTTTTTCCCAGAGTTCAGTATAAGACTAACCTGAGGAGGAAGTATTGGAAAGAGGCTCAATACCTAAGGAGCCAGCTCACTGAATTAACTCAATTCTGTTCTTTCCCACCACTGATTCATTAAACCGGTACTCTTGATCATTCTTTTCTGTCCTCAGGGTGAAATCTTGAGTGGATCCCATATTTCACATTCATTTTCCATTGTAAACAAAAGGTCTCATTCTCAGATAGTACAAAGCAAAGTTTAACCTGCTATTTAAGCTTTGAGAGTTAGTTCTTTGCTATTTGAGCCTGACCCAGGTTATAAAGCCTGCAGTGGGGAAGGAGGGCGTGGCCATTTGTTTCTCAATTCCTCCCAACTCATACTTTTCACTATGTTCTTTCATGGCTCCTTCAGGGTTGGGAAGCAGGGAAAGCGATATATAGAATTATAGAAATGTCCTTTCTGAATGAGTTCTTTGGAAACTCTTGTCTGTGGGGATACCTGACATGGGCTATGCTCCCCTGGGCAGGCCACTTGCGATTAACTTTCCAGTCCCCACCTTCTGAGAGTCAGTAGGGGTCGCTTCATCCCTCCCGATAAGTCTCTTGGGTGTGGCACCTTTAGAGAATTTAGACCCTTCTGTTGGGGCCACAACTCACCCTCGGAACACCACACCTTTCCCCTGCCATAACTCTGACTGCAGGGCAAGGTCAAACTCACCTTTTAACTTTATCAGGATGAGTCAGGTGCCAATCCCTCTATCCCCCAAACTCCAAGTCAAGTTCTCAAGTGATTCTCCCACTCTCCACTCGTTTTGCTGGGGATGGTGGATGTGGAAAGCACAGCACGAGAACCACCCTCTCTGAAGGAATTCTCACTACAGGCCTCTCAAGACCAATCTCCTAGCCTCCACTTATATACCCTGAAGCTAGGTGACGAGTTAAGAATCCCCAAATCAGTTATCAGTCTCTTAACACTGTAGTTAGTAGTATCAACTTAAAAGCAAATTTCCCTGTTATTTTACCCACAAAAGGAGTTTAGTCGGGAATAGCCAAAAGAATTGCAATTCAGAATGTGCATGCTATAGCAAACCAAAGGCAAATCCAGAAAACAAAGGAGGTGAGCTGCTTTTATAAAGAAAAAGGGAGGGGCTGTTCTAAACTGAAGTCTATTGGGGGAAAGCAAGAGTTCAGGGCAGTAATAGCTTCTCATTGGCTGAGCTGTGGGGTTTGTCATTGGCTGGACTGTTGCCAGGGGGGGAAAGAAATCTTCCTTTAGTAGTAAAATAGTTTTACTTCCTGTTTG
Organism: Equus asinus; assembly: GCF_041296235.1. Taxonomy (NCBI): domain Eukaryota; kingdom Metazoa; phylum Chordata; class Mammalia; order Perissodactyla; family Equidae; genus Equus; species Equus asinus. Next base: position 80,341,126 of record NC_091798.1, read on the forward strand.
GTGTAACCGACAATGTGTGATAGGGCATGGGAGCTCCCCCTACAGGCCTTCCCTGATTCCAATTTAGTTAAAGTTTCTTTTATTAATTTCCACAGTGGTTAATCTTGCAATTCTGGAACAACTATCTGAGTTCAGAACTCTGCTCTGCAATTTACTAGCTATGTGATCTTAGACGAGATACTTAATCTCTCAGCATCCTTATGTACAAAGTACTGAAATCTGTAAGAAATAAAAGCAACAGCCACAGCGTAGGTTGTTTTAAAATTAAGTGAAGTAAATACTTAGATGCTCGCTCACCGATAATGAAGCAAATGACTTCTTGTGCCCTCTGAGATGACCACTACTGAGAAGTACCCAACATCAACAGGGTAGGATTCTTGCCAAAAAATATTTAACCTGAATCTAACATGAGGAAACAATCAAACAAATCCAAACTGATGTACAGTTTGCAAAACAACTCCAGTCTAGATTTTTCCAATATGTCAAAGTCATGTAAGACCAAAACATTGAGATGGGGGAGGGGATTTGAGGAACTCTCTGGATTAAAAGGAACTAAAGAGGTGTGAGAACTACATGCAATGCATGAACTTTGATTACATCCTGGATCTCATTTTAAAAATAAATAAATAAACACATTAAAAAAAACAGATAAAGGACACAATTGAAGCAATCTTGGATATTTAAATATAAACTGAATATTAGAGAATAAGATTGTGTCAGTATTATATTTCTTGAGGGATAGTTATGTTGTGGTTATGGAGAAGAATATCCTTGTTCTTAGGACACATATCCTGACATATTTAGGAGTAAAGTGTTATGATGTCTGTAACTTTTCCTCAAATCATTCCTCAAAATATTGTATTAAAAATAAAAATAATAGAGGCTGGCCCAGTGGCATAGTGGTTAAGCTCGCACTCTCTGCTTTGGTGGCCTGGGGTTCACCGGTTTGGATCCCAGGCACAGATCTACAGACTGATTATCAAGCCATGCTGTGGCAGCATCCCACATATAAAGTAGAGGAAGATGGGTGTGGATTTTAACTCAGGGCCAATCTTCCTCCAAAAAAAATTAAAAAATAAAAATAATAGTGTCATACACATAATAAATCTCTGAGAACAATATTTGGAACATAAATAATCACTAAGCATAAATTGTGTATTATTGGCACATATACCTAGACAATAGGAAAAATCACATTTAAAATTATTATGCATATGTCAAATTGAATTAATGTACTGAACCACGAACTTCCTAACACCCTCTTCACCCGCTACTCACCTTTCCCAACCCTCAACACCTATCTTTCTTTAATTTCTCCACTCCTCCCTTCAGATCACGTCTCCCACTAACACAGTTTCTAAACTTCTAATTTACATTTTGGTAGCTAATATATCGGAAGAATATTGTTTTCCAGTTATACTTTCATCTGTAACAGTTAGATTCACAACTAACTCATATTATAAAATCTTTGTACCTTAAAGTCCACACAGTAACTTGCCTTAGATAACTTAGCTAACAGCTGTCCCACCTTACAGCATAGTTCAGTGGTTCTCAAACCTTTTAGAGTCAGGACTCCTTTACCCTCTTAAAAACTGAGGACTCAGGGGCCAGCCTGGTGGTGCGGTGGCTGGGTTCTCGTGCTCCCCTTTGGCGGCCTGGTGTTCAAGGGTTTAGATCCTGGGTGCAGATCTACACACCTCACATCAAGCCATGCTGTGGCAGCACCCCACATGCAAAATGGAAGAGGATTGGTACAGATGTTAGCTTAGGGACAGTCTTCCTCAAGCAAAAAGAGGAAGATTGGCAACAGATGTTAGCTCAGGGCCAATCTTCCTGACCAAAAAAAATAAAATAAATTAAAAAAATTGGGGATTCAAACTTTTGATTTTGGTAGTGATAGCTATCAATATTTACAATATTAAAAATTAAAACCAAGAACAACTCAAAATATGTTTTATTAATTGAATTAAAAATAAACCCACTTCATGTTAACATAAGTAATATATTTTTATGAAACTTTATTTCACAAAACCAAAATATTTAGTGATATCACTGGCATCATTTACCATTTTACAAATCTCTTTAATGTCTGGCTTAATAGAAGACAGCTGTATTTTTCAAATAATTTTGGTAACATACACATTACATAAAATTCACAATTTTAAAATGTACAGTTCAGTGGCATTTAGTACATTCGCAGTGTTGTGCAGTTGTCACTGCTATCTAGTTCCAGAACATTTTCAGCATCCCAATAGGAAAACCTGTGCCCATTATGAAGTAACTTCCTATTCTTCCTTTCCCACAGCCCCTGGCAACAACTAATCTGTTTTCTGTCTCTCTGGATTTGCCAATTCTGAATGTTACATATAAATGGAACCATACAATATGTGGCCTTTTATGTCTGGCTTCTTTCACTTAGCATAATATTTTCGAGGTTCATCCATATTAAATTGTATATGTATGCTTTCGTATATGTATGCATTTTGTTTGAAGTGTATGTATACACCACATTTTGTTTGATATGAAGTGGCATTTCATTGTGGTTTTGATTTGCATTTACCTAATGGCTAAAAATTTTGAGCATTTGTATATCTTCTTTAGAGAAATATCTATTCAAGTCCTTGGCCCATTTTTTAATTGAGTGTTTGTCTTTTTTGTTGTTGAGTTGCAAAAGTTCTTTATCTTTTCTGAATACTAGACTAGCTGTATGATTTATAAATATTTTCTCGCATTCTATGGGGTGTCTTTTCCCTCCCTTGATAGTATCTTTGATGCCAAAAAGTTTTTAGTTCTAATGAAGTCAAATTTATCTGTTTTTCTTTTGTTGGTTGTGCTTTTATAGCATATCTTAAAAACCATTGTCAAATTCAGATCATGAAGGTTTATTCCTATGCCTTTTTCTAGGATTTTTATAATTTTAGCTCTTATGTTTGGGACTTTGATCTATATTGAGTTAATTTTTGTATACAGTTTGAGGTAAGGGTCCAACTTCGTTGTTTTATATATGGATATCCAGTTTTCCCCTCACCATTTGTTGAAGATATTTTTTCTTTGTAGAATAGTCTTGACATCTTTGTCAAAAATCAGTTGACCATGGATATATAGGTTTATTTATGAACTCTCAATTCTATTCCATAGATGTGTATGTCTATCTTTATGCCAGTACCACACTGTTTTGATTAGCATAGCTTTGTAGTTAAGTTTTGAAATTGGAAAGTGTGAGTTCTCCGACTTTGCTTTTCTTTTTCAAGATTGTTTTGACTATTCAGAATCCCTTGCCATTTGTTATGAACTTTAGGATTGGCTTCTCTATTTCTACAAAAATGTCTGTTAGGATTTGACAGAAATTGTATCAAAACTATAGATTGGGGGCTGGCTCCGTGGCCGAGTGGTTAAGTTCGCCCGCTCAATCTTCAGCAGCCCAGGGTTTCACCAGTTTGGATCCTGGGCGTGGACCTAGCATCACTCATCAAGCCATGCTGAGGCAGCATCCCATATAGCACAACTAAAAGGACCTACAACTAGTATATACAACCATGCACTGGGGGGCTTTGGAGAGAAGAACGAGAAAAGATTGGCAACAGGTGTTAGCTCAGGTGCCAATCTTTTTTTTTTTTTTATTGAGTTAATGATAGGTTACAATCTTGTGAAATATCAGTTGTACATTAATGTTTGTCAGTCATGTTGTAGGTGCACCATTTCACCCTTTGTGCCCACCCCCCACCCCACCTTTCCCCTGGTAGCTGCTAATCTGTTCTCTTTGTCCACATTTTTAAATTCCTCATATGAGTGGAGTCATACAGAGATTATCCTTCTCTACCTGAGGTGCCAATCTTTTAAAAAAAGAAAAAAGAAAACAAAAAACTATAGATTGCTTTGGGGAATATTGCTATATTAACAAGATTAAGTCTTCTAATCCATAAACACACATGGCTTTCTATTTACTGATAGTCTTTCATTTCTTTCAGCATTGTTTTGTAATTTTCTGTGTACAAGTCTTGCACCTTCTTTGTTAAATATATTCCTAAGTATTTATTCTTTTTGATGCTATTGTAAGTGTAATTATTTTCTAAATTTTCTTTTCAGATTGTTCATTGCTATTATATAGAAATACCAGTAATTTTTATGTGTTGATCTTGTATCATGCAACTTTGCTAAAGGCATTTATTAGCTCTAATGGCAGCTGGATTCTTATGTTTGCTCTGCATTCAATCTATTGCTATATGGTTTTGGCTGAAGTCTATGAAAAAAATCCAGCTTCTCATAGATATTTAGTTAAGATAGGGAGAAGGATTTTAATAGGTTCAGATAAAGATGGATATTTGTGTTTGATATTATGTTAAGACTCAATAAGTGATATTTTCTTAAAGCATAGTTGCAAATGTGGCATCTATGTGAAATCATATCAATAAGCATTTTTTACTTAATCACGTTAAAATCCTATGGCCTTACATTTTGAATGGATCTTTATCTGTGTCTGATTTTGTAACATTGCACATTTGAAAAATATGGGTTCACTGAGTTATGCAGATTTTCCAACTGTTGACACTTTTAATTATATGATATTTGAAAAACCACATTATTAATATCACCACCAGTTTCATCACAAAATTCTTTCAGTTTTGGGAAGCTGCCAAACTTATAGAGGCAATAAAAGTTTTCTAAAACCTGATTTTTGCTTGAAATAAAACTTGAGTTTTATTAATGGTAGCAAATACTGTCTTGTTTGCTTTGAAGTAACTGGCTGACTCTGTTTATTTTCAAGAAAATGTCCACCAATATCCCAGTTTCATTGACTGTAGTTTTTCTGTCAGTCATTCTTCCTGTTAAAAATTGTGCCCTATCGGGCCGGCCTGGTGGTACAGTGGTTGGGTGCGCACGTTCCACTTTGGCGGCCCAGGTTTCGCTGGTTCAGATCCCAGGTGCAGACGTGGCACCAATTGACAAGCCATGCTGTGGTAAGCGTCCCACATATAAAGTAGAGGAAGATGGGCACGGATGTTAGCTCAGGGCCAGTCTTCCTCAGCAAAAAGAGGAGGATTGGCAGCAGATGTTAGCTCAGGGCTAATCTTTCTAAAAGAAAAAATTGTGTCCTATGATAAAAAATGGCTTGTTCAGCTCCCAAATGAAACAAGGGCACACGAGCTCTTCCTCCAGACAACCATTGTACTTTGATATGAGTAGAAGAGCGTTATGCATATTTCCCATTTCATCAAAAAGAATAATAAAAAAAATGTAGTCAAGGGTTGAGATTTAATAATCAAGAAACATTCTTAAATGACCTTTTTTTAAAATAAGCATGTAGTAGTGGGCAGTACAATGACTACTAATATAGTTTGGTGTTACTGCCTTGATTCACATTAAGGATTCACTATGAGTGCAAATAATAACACAGGGAGCAAGGCAAATAACTTCTGAGAATTACTGCAAAAACACTTTTCATCTTGAGGACTCTATGAAGGAGTCTCAGGGATCGACAAGGCCACACTTTGACAAAAAATGTGGCAGACTACACTTTGACAATAGCTGGTATAACTATTGAAATATCAGTTTTGCACAGACTGCCTTCACTTCATAAATGTTGAAAGAAGTAGATGTCACCATTCTTATCATAATCTCCTTGTTGAACTTTTCCAGTCCCTTACTAATGCATTTGGGTGCTCTCATTACACAAACACAGCCAGCAATAGCAGTCCCTACTTCCGGTTCTTAGGAAACTAGAATTGTAATGGGTAAAGGGCAGATATTTAGAGAAAGGTGACTATGGCTCATGGAAGGTAGGACAAGGCAGAGAGAAAAAAGAATTTGCTATAAACCCTTTTATATATTCACATCAGATTGACCTCCAAACTCTCTCTCATCTGGATGCTAAAAGTAAATAAAGTGGAAGAGCTAACCTGTCTATTTTAGTAGATCAGCCTATGCAGTAGATAAGGGCTTTTGCCTTATGAGTAACCATAATATTTTTATACAAAGAATCATTCTTTCTCAAGCTAATGCCTTCTTTTGCATCAGCATTAATTATAAAGCCTATATAAACTGTCTTCCACAAAGACAAGAATTAGACACTACGAGTTTTCTTTTGAGGACTGGTGTAGTAAAATATTTGTCTTTCAATGAAATGACTGAAACAATAAGATTTAGAAATCTGTACAAACCAAGCATTCATTTATATTATGTTACATTATAGACAACTAAGTCTGTAGGATGACCTTAAGGAGAAAGTTATGAAAGGGAAGTTAATCAAGTTTCTATCAATATAAATTGATTCTCCCACAAAAAACAGATTAGATTTGAAATTGAAAAGTCCTCCAAAGGAAAATAAGTCCTTTTCAAAACAGCAAATAAAAAAATGAGTTTCATTGTGTTTCTTCTTAACAGACTGCTCACTGATCAGCATATGTCATTACCAAACACACCATTCTGCCTGGAAAGGAAGGAAGGTTCCACTACTCTTGCTATATACCCTACGGAGTAAATGCAAGCATGAAACACTCTTTGAAGTCAGCAGGCATTCTTTGCTTCAAATAATTCTGAAGGGATTTAGAAGCCAGATAGGATTAAAGCTTGGAAAAAAAGGGGAAAAAATGAGCTCAACCTTAACTTTAAATAAAAGAAAACATGGTGAGAAGGGAGAAGGAAAACTTTACTTAGAGCCAACAATCGCTACAGTGGTAAATCTGGCTTATTTGGAATGAATGGGGGAAAAGAGATCCTAAGAACAGACTCACTAATCAAAGTATGCAAGAAGGAACCAGTAATAAATATTGCTAAAACCAAAATTGAGCAACCTGACAAATTTGAGTGCTTTGAGAAAATATTTTTAAACCAAGTATTTTTAATCCAAATCAATCTGATACTTGATGTTCTCTCTGATTCAAGCCAATCTCCTTCTTGCCTGACTTACTGCATCAGCCTCCTAACTGATCTCCCTTAGCAATGCGTTCGGGTGCTCTCATTACACACACCCAACTGGCAACAGCAGCCCCCACTTCCAGTTCTCATGAAACTAGAATTTTAATGGGTCAAGGGTAGATATTTAGAGAAAGGTAAATATGGCTTATGGTAGGTAGGACGAGGCAGGAGGAAAAAAGAACGTACTATAAACCTTTTTGTATATTCCCATCACACTTACCTCCAAACTCTAGCTCAACCAGTTGCTAAAATCTAGCCCTCCTAAATGAGCCCTTTAAAAGTTAGATAATGTCGTGCTCTGCTCAAAATCCTCCCATGGTTTCCCATCTTGCTTGGAGTAAAAGTCCAAGTCCTGGCTATGGGCTGCAAAGTCCCAGAGGATTCGGCCCCCTCTAACCTCATCCCTACTGCTCTCCCACCTTGTGCCATCCCCTCCACCCATGCCAGCCTTCTTGCTGTGCAATACACTAGGCACAATTCCTCCAGGCCTAGGACTTGGTTGTTCCTCTGCCTGGGAAGTTCTCCTCCCAAGAATGAACATGGCTCACACACTTGCTCCCTTCAGGCCTGTGTCAGTCTATCACCTTTTCCATTAGGCTTTTCCTTACCTATCCTATTGCAAATACAAACTCCCTCCCCCAGACCACTCCAACCTCCTTCACTATTTAATTTTCCTCCATTAATTTATCACCATCTAACATACTAATATTTCCTTTATTTATTTATTTATTTTTTCTTAAGGAAGATTAGCCCCGTGCTAACTACTGCCAATCCTCCTCTTTTTGCTGAGCAAGACTGGCCCTGAGCTAACATCCATGCCCATCTTCCTCTACTTTATACATGGGATGCCTACCACAGCGTGGCCTTTGCCAAGCGGTGCCATGTCCACACTCGGGATCCAAATTGACGAACCCCGGGCTGCCGAGAAGCGGAACGTGTGCACTTAACCGCTGCGCCACCAGGCTGGCCCTCCTTTATTTTGTTTTTATCTCTCTTTCACTGGAAGACTACAAGCTCTATGAGAGCAAGAATTTGGGCCTGGTTGTTCACTATACATCCTCAGTGCTTAAGACAGAGCCTGAAACACAGTAGGTGCTTAATTAATATTTCCCAAATGAATAGATGTAATTTCCATCTATATCTTGTCCGATAAGCACCACCTTCACTTTAGGCATATATACCTCACTGCTCTATGATCCTTTTATGGGCATGGAAGCTTCGTTCTTGAACTTCTAGCTTGGTTTTTCGGATACTGTTAGTTAAGTTGAGGATTGTCCCAGAAGAGGTCTCTAACTATCTGGAAAGACCTAGACTAGAATGAGAAGATACTGTTAACTCTTCCATTCTCCCTTTATGCTTCCCCACCCCCTAATCTTCCTGACTCCATGAGCACACTACTGAATACTTAAGAAATCTGACTGCATGTCTGCTCTCTGGACTCTATTTTGACTTGCTCTCTACTTCCTTCTGCCCTCACCCAATTCCACTGGCTGGGTCATCCCTCATGTTTTCCTTTGGTGAAGTGGACTTAATTGAATTTTCTTTGACCATCTTAGGTCTTTGGGGAGTAGGCACAACAGCAAGTGAGTTATAAGTTCGAGAACATTCACCTGCACCGATTTACTTATATGGCCGTAGTGATTGTAAAGATCACAGGAAACAAAGTATTTCAAGTTATGGTCGACTTAATTTTAAACATATAACTTTTCCTTTCTATATGTACCAACTACCTAGCCAAAGAATTTAAGAATAATATTTTCATCTAGTAATGTCTGTATGTATGGAGGTATTGGGATGGCCATTTTCAAGTCATATTTAATATCCCTGAATTACTTACTAGTATTTATAAGTAACTCTGGATTCCTAAAGTATGCTTGATCCCTTTTAACCCTTTTTATCCACATTACAGCAGAGCTGTGATTATGATAATCACTATGTTCTAAAATCACAGGGTTAAAGACAGGGAGGTCATCTGGATCATCTCTAGAACATATCTAAATCAAACAGTCTGTTGTGGTTTTTTTTCTCATGACTTCTAAGGAAGAGACACAATAATTTTCTCTATACAGATTGCTTGAAGATCAGAGATGAGGAGAGTTATTTAGGTTTCACCTCATAATCCAGCTTTAAATTCATTTGAGTTTACTTCAAGTATTTCCTTAGTATACAATAGTCTTTTCAAGTTTTGCTTCTAGAAAGTAGAATTAGAAAGAAAAGCTGATAAAAGGATACAGAAAGGAGAAGAGAGTAAAAGAGCAGGGTTGAAAGAAATCTGGCAGAGGGGTATCAAGAAGAAATGTAAAAAGAATTCAATGTTCTGTACTCTTTCATTTTTTTTTGATTTCCAAGGGACTTGATCTGGTTCTTTTCTCCAAGCACTCACTATGTGAACACAAAGTACAAACAGATTCAGGAATGATTAAGAGACAGAGGTTGACTACAGGTTTACCGTGGATAAAACAAGCCCAGTTATTCAATAATAAATTGTGTCTTAATTTTTTTTTTTTTTCCTGAGGAAGATTCACCCTGAGCCAACATCCATGTCAATCTTCCTCTATTTTCTATGTGGGTCGCTGCCATTCATGGCCACTGACAAGTGGTGTAGGTCTGCACCTGGGAACCAAACCTGGGCCATTGAAGCAGAGCACACCAAACTTAACCACTAGGCCACTGGGGCTGGCCCAATATACTTTTAATAATAATAAAAGCACAGGGCTGGCCCCGTGGCCGAGTGGTTAAGTTTGTACACTCTGCTTCAGCAGCCCAGGGTTTTGCCAGTTCGGAACCTGGGCATGGACATGGCACCGCTCATGTAAGCCATGTTGAGGTGGCATCCCACATAGCACAACCAGAAGGACCTACAACTAGAATGTACAACTATGTACTGGGGGACTTTGAGAAGAGGAAAAAATTAAACAGATGTTAGCTCAGGTGCCTTTAAGAAAAAAATAATAAAAACACATGGTAATAAAAATTCAATCTACATAGAGAGGTCTAAGACGAAAAGGCAAAGTCTCCTACTTATTCCCCTGCCACATCTAAACCTTTTCAACCACTGTTAGAAATTCCTTTATGAATTTTCCAGAAAGAAAAATTAAACGCATCTCCCTGCATAGATATACGAATGTGTGTCAGGGGGTGGGAAGATGGGGGATGTATATTTAAAATGTTGTTGAAAGGAATAACATTATACCTCTCCTATGTGGCAACATACTTTTCCTCTTTAAAATACAATTTGGAGATCTTTCCATGTGCTTAGTCTCAGAAACTCCATGAGTAAGGAAAAATGTCTTTTTAAGCACTGTATTCCCCAATGCATAGAACAAAGGGCTCACATATACTTTTCCTCCAACAAAAATTTGTTAGGTAAATGCATGAATAAATCAGAAAATGCAGATTAACTTCATTGTTTTGAGCAAAAGCATAATATTACACTATTTAAATGTACCAAAAGTATCCAGTCTGCTACTGATAAACATTCAGAATATTTTCAGATTTTTAGCTATTACTTTAGTAAACATTCCTGAACATATCTGTTAAATCTTATACATATGTATCTGCAAGTGAATACAAGGTAATTACTTAGTAATGTAATAGTTCAGTCAATCGCAGTTTTAACTTTGATAGACACTGCTAAGTAACACTCCTAATCAGTTGCACCAGTTTGCACTCTCATTACAACACAATTTTTATTCTGTAGCAAATCACAAAACCTGTTAGTGACAGAAACACCCATTCCTAGAAACTACATGTTCTTTCATCTACAGCCTTGTAATGAAAACTGTGTCAGACGTGATCTCAAAAAACTGAAAATCCTTTTGGCTTTGCTGAGCACTGGGGACATCCTTTTTCTCAAAGACAAAGTACTTGTTCCTACTGGCCAGCTTTTTGGAACTTGGCCAAAATTCATGGCTAACTGCTTCCTTTGTATATTCCAATAATAAAATATTCTATTGTTGTGTTTTTGTAAAAAGTGCAATAACTGCACCTGTGTTAAATATAAATAATGATTCAAGAGCATGCAGATATCATCAAGAAAGTATTTATACAAAGGAAACAGGTAGCAATCCTGGAGAAGTGCTTGAAATTCTATCATTTGGGCTCTCACATGGATTCCACTGCCTATTGACATTAAAATAAGAAGAGTAACCTATGTGCAGAAAGAAGGTTGTATTCACATTAACATTCATGAAGGCTGAGCAGCTGAAGCCCTACACATCAAGTAGGGAATATATCCTTTGTCTATTGATGAGAAAATGTCTCAGTGATAAATGGTTACAGACAGGGGTGTCACAAGGGCAAGAGCACACAGAACAGCTCCGACAAACTTTAAACAATTTTTTTTTAGTCTTCTTCTCCTGCAGTTCTTTTTGTAGCATTGTGGAGCGCAGCGCCTATCGCCTCAAATAAAAGAAAAATATTGCAGTGCAGAATTCCTAACCTTTACTGAGGCACATCCAGAAAACAAAAAACATACTCTTTGAAAATAATCTAAAACAAAGCTTCACAGGCTTCATGATGCGTAAATATTCAGACATTCTGAAAAGAAGTGTTCTGCACCCTGCACCCCGCCTGTTTGTGTCTAAAATGTATACTGTCATCAGACAGCATGGTTGTCAAAGTGCAAAGTCTGTAACCTCAACGACAGGAAACGTTAGGCCCGTGGTTAAACGTTAGGCCCGTGGTTAAAACGCTTTATACTTATTTACATAAACTCAAACCCATTATCACACTCATCTAGTAAGTTTGTGAGAAAAACCATAAGTGAAGTCATGAGTTTGTTATTAACAAACAAATATCTCATAGATCCCAACAGTGACTACCAACGACTTTCAGTTTATTTTCAAAACAAAATCAGTTAAGTTACAATTTGTGCACAGCTTTGTCTCATTGAGAATAGGAAGCCTGAGAACCGGGACTGGGGCAAACATTTCCCGGGGCCTGACTCTAGGTGGCTCACTTTCCTCACCTATAAGTACAAAGACTGAAACCACAGTCCCCCGCCGCCCCAGGGTTTCTCTCCAGTATTTCGCCTCTTCTGCAGAAGCCTAGAGGATTCAGCAGGAAGAGTAATAAGCATAGTGCAGCTTTCTAAAACATGGATGTCAACCCCGTGCTTCTGGGAGTCCTTCCTCACCCTACAGAAATCTCTAGACGCCGAGCAAGAAGAAATACACAACAGCCCTCGACAGACCCTCAGCACCTCCCCCCTCAGTGTTTTCTAGACAGTCTTTGTCAGCGCCGTGTGTACGAAGGACAAAGGCGCAGCCATCAAGTCGCCCTAGGTCGCAGGGTGAGCCCGTGGACTTGGCCCGCGGAACTATCTTACTGGAGATGAAGGGGCGGGGCCCAAAGGGGAGGAGTCAGGGGCGGGACTGGAGCGCGGGCCCCGCCCCCAAACCCCAGCAGCGTCCCTGCGCCTGCGCGCCCGGCTGGGCCTGTGGTTGGGGAGCCCTGGGTCCTTGGCTCGCCCTCGCGCCCCCGCCCTTCGCTTCCTCCCCCGCCCCTTCCCACCTCCGCCCACTTGACGTGATGACGCACGGCAGGTTTGCGGACGTGGCGGCGGCGCAGGGCCCAGGAGGCGGAGACGTTGGCGGCGGCAGCGGCCGCGGCGCACGGGGGCAGCCGAAAGGGGAGGCTTGGCCATGAACTGGACCGGCACGGCGGCGGCGGACTAGGCAGGGGTCTCCTCGATGCGTCCCGGCTGCTAACGGGACAGGTAAAGATGGCGGCGAGAAAGGGGGTGCCCCTGTCCTGGCCGACGGGGTGGGGCCCGCTGCACCCTCCCTGGAGGCGGCGCGGAGCCCTCGGCCGCAGGTGTGTTGGGGGTGGCCGGTTGGGGAGGAGACCTCTTGGCAGGGGAGACCTTCGAGACCAGCCCCGCTTAAGCCTCTCGTTACACTGTCGGGGAAACTGAGGCTCAGAGGAGGGGCTCCTGCCTGCCCGATTCCCGGAGCAACGTTTTTCCCACCCAAACACACTACATTTCTCCCACAGCTGCGTGTTTGTGTTGAATATTCGCTGATCTTATCTCGTCCACATCTTCCAAGTGTGATAGTGTGACCTAAAGGTCTGAGATTGAATCCTCGCAGAGGATAGCAGGGAAAGAAAAAACTAGATGTGTGGAATGGACAGGGAGGGAAGTTAAGTTTCTAAAAACTGAATTGGCCCTGGCGGATACGGTCCCTGTGATACTGTCCCACTGCTGAACTAGCTCGTGTCCTCGGGCCCCTTTATTGCTCCCTGGCTGAGGAGTGTCAAAGCGAAACACCTAACAGCAGCTATTATACAGGACGAAGGTATTTGGGAAACCATTTTCAGTTACAGGCTGAGCTGATGAACGCTTTACCGTCGTATCCATTGGGAATTATATTTCTGACCGCTTGTAATCTATGCAGCATGCAGGCTTGTTTGAATTTTCTGAAGAGGAGATTCGTGCTTTTTTCCTGCCCAAAGAGAATTAAGACCGGTGAAGAGAATTGAGCAAGATGACTTTGAATACTGTGTGCTTTCTGGTCTCTCTATAATTAGCTCAGATAATTATCTGCCTGGGACAGAATCTGGCTTTTCACTTCGATTAGGCACAACCAATTCTTGCTTATTCAGAAACAGAATACCCAGTTTATGGTATTCTGCCTGCATTTTATTATGAAAGGGAGTGAAGTGATAGTGAGACAGATGAATTCTAGTCTTTAAATATTATTTAGCAATATATTATGGAGAGAGGTTGACAGAAATATCTAAAATGGCTTTTGGGCGTTGCTCAGTGAATTTCAGCTGTGCTAAGGCAGTTTAGGATTCTGAGAAATGATCGGGAGAAGTCTAAAGGGCAGCATAAATGGGTCATTATAGCCACGTGTAAATTGCTGTATAAGTGGTTCTTAACTTTTTTAAATCATGGATCCTTTTTGAGAATATGAAAACAATAAACATTCTCCCAGAAAAATGTACATATGTATAAAATTTTGCCTAGGACTCACTGACGTTCCCTGCATTAAAAAACAGGACAGAAAAGACTTGGTTAAATAAGTAGAAATAGAAGTATTATCTATTTTAGGTGAAGGTGAGGTACTCTTTCAACTTTTTTGAGAATTAAATAAAAATAAAGCATCTTGAATTTATGATGGTATTAAAACAAATTTAATCTGTAAGCTGCTTAGAGTTGTCACTTCTGGGAATTCCTGGAAGGAATAGGTGTGATCATGACTTCAGAACTGCTTTTGAGATGTAAAATGTGGGTAGCTTGCTTTAGTGGCTGTCAAGTTAGGAATCCCAGTTAATGGTAATAAATAATGTAGCACCTAGGGGAAGAGATGAAATAATCGACTTAGTATATAGCTATTAGTTATCTATGTTATCTGAATAGAAACCCTTGAGTTTTTGAAGCATTACAATGTTGCCATAGAGCACGGTCAGAAACTGCTTTTGAAGGATTGGTTTCAGTTGTATGAAATAGTTCTCAAAATTTTACAAGTATATGCCTCCGTGGAGAGTATAATCTATTGTCATCCATCTTACAAATTCTGACTTTTGGAGTTGGTCTTTTCTTTTTTTAAATTTTTTTCTCTTTTTCACTTGATACTTGTCCATAGTATTCACAGTTGATCTAAGTCCTCCTTTGAGACATCATTTTGCCTTGGCTTCACTGACACATTTTCATGGTTTCCTCTTCCTCTGAACATTCTGTTTCCATCTTCTTTTAGGCTGATTTTCCTTCCCCCAGAACTACTACATTCTTCAAGGCTCAGTCTTGGACCCTGTTTTTTTATTCTGTACTCTCTCTAAGTAATTTCATTTACACCTACAGCTTCAGTTAGTACCTATGTGCAGATGAGTCACGAAATTATCTCTAACCCAGATGTTCCTGAATTTGACTGTATAGCGCCCCCCCAGCTCTTCTTCTAGTGTACTGTATCTTAGAGAATGACACCATTTACTCAGTAATGCAAATCAAAAATCGTGGTGTGATCTTTCTTTGCTCTCTTCGTATCTGAGCCACATTAAGTCCTAAATATTTTATCTCCAGAATGCCTCTTACTTCCTGTCCACTTCTCTCCATCTTTCACAACAATAACTGAAAGCAATCTATCATCTTTTCTCATATGAACAATTAATCTGAAGCTACAACTGTGTGTGGAATTTGTTTTTTATGCTCTTGTTCATTTTTAACGAGAATAGATCAATTGGACGAAGGTGAGTTGAGAGTGAGTATGTAAGTAAACAAAAAGTATTCATTGATGTATGTTTTTAACTTAGGTCAGCTCTCAGTCAGTCTTACACTGTCTTTTCTGAAAGTAGAAATGCTTATAGTGATCTAAAATATGTTCAGTTTTTATGGACCATAAGTTAAGTTTGATGAGGACTTTGATAAGTTAAAGTTTGGTGAAAACCTTCCTGGGAAGAAGTCCCTGGTTGAGAGCAAAATCATGACCTAGATAGAAGGCACAGACTGTGCTAAATATAAATACTAAATTCATTGTGATCCAGGGAGGTAGGTAGGTAGTCCAAAAGATATTTCAATCCCATGTGAACTTAAATGCAGAATAAGCCAGAAAGTTTTGGGTTCATAAAAGTATTGTGTGTACATATAAAAGATATACTTTGATTCCAGCAGAACTATAAATTGTATATATGATCATGACCTGTTAAGACAATTCAAAATTATTTCCCTAGTTTTCTTCACATACTCAGAATAAGGGGATCTTAATTTTTTGACCTAAATTTGCCCTTGTTAAAATGTAATCACCCCCACATGTTTTGTGATATATGGTCAGTAAGAATGGATTACCTTTTCCTCCCATCCCATTGTCTCCACTGCCAAATATGTTCATTGTACTTCCACAGCTGTAACTTGAACCTAAATTTTTAAATAAATAAAACCATTCTTTAAAAAAAACAAAAGAAGTGTCTTGAATGTAAGATTCATGTAAATCAGTCAAATGGATCAGCTACATTCCAAACTTTTCTCTGCCTTCTTTTCCCCCCAGATCTTGACATTATGGCAGGAAGGCATCCGAATCGTAGTTTTCCTCTTCCAGGAGCTCATTCAAGTGGTCAAGTCCATACATTTGGAAATTGTACAGACAGCGATGTGTTGGAGGAGGATGCTGAAGTGTATGAGCTTCGATCCAGGGGAAAAGAGAAAATCCGAAGAAGTACATCAAGAGATAGACTTGATGACATTATAGTATTAACAAAAGATATACAGGAAGGAGATACTTTAAATGCAATAGCCCTTCAGTACTGTTGTACGGTAAGTTTTAATTTGATTTTGCATAATGTTGTCCAAAATAAATTATCTGTTCATAGCACAAATTGAAATAAATTCTGTGCCCTTCTGTCTTGTCTTTTTCTTCCTTCTCTTTTTTCTTCTTTCAATAGAAATCTGTATCATGTTAACTTTTTAAATTTTTAAGTGAATAATTTGTTTATTTCTAAATCTGTGATTCTGTTTTCAGTATTGAATATCAGCAATGTGCTATCTTTTTCTCCTAATTCCATTTGTAACAGAATGTAGAAATATATAAGGAAAAGTTTTTCTCTGCCCCAGTTTCCTTAGATAACACACTTTGGTGTGTTTCTTTCCATACCTTTTTTTTTGTAGCCCCCCCCAAATATACATATGTTTGGTGTATATATACATAAAAATAAAATACTTGGGAGGGCATTGGTTTTTTTGTATTTAAATTGATTTATACTATGCCTATTACTCTGCGAGTTGCCTTTGTGTTTTTCATTTCTTAGTATGTCATGGATGTCCCTCATAGCCTTAGATCTAACTCGTTATTGTATATAGCTACAAAATGTTCCATAGTATGAATGTACCGTAATTATTAAGCCGTTCTCCTGCTTATGGATAGTAAGGATTTTCTCCGCGTTTTGCATTGTGTGGTGAATATCATCACAACTATACAATCACGCATCGCTTAACGATGGGGATACATTCTGAGAAATACATCATTAGGTGATGTTCGTGTGAACATCACGGAGTGTACTTACACAAACCTAGATGGCTTAGCCTACTACACACCTAGGCTATATCGTTCTAATCTTATGGCACCAGGGTAATGTATGTGGTTGGTCGTTGACTGCAATGTTGTTATGTGGTGCATGACTGTATCTTTAAATGGTGGTACCTTTATTTTTGTGGGATAGATTCCCAAAAGTGGGATTGATAGTAAAAGGAAGATATATTTTTAATTTTAATAGATATTAAACTCTGTCTAAACCCATCTTATATCTGTGTCACGTCCATCTTACATTCTTAGCATGAAATCTATTTTCGTGGAAACTGTTTAGAACATTGGTTTTCAAACTTTTTGTTCTGATACTCCCAATAGAATTTTGAAATGTATGTACTATGTACCTCCTTGCACATTTTAAAGTGAACTTATTAAATATTTCCTAATGACTTAAAATAGTTACAAAGGGTGTAATTTCCAGAATGTTGTTGATATTCATATTTAAAAATAAGACTGTTAGAATACTCTTTAAATGCATGCATGAAATTCTGAATACCATCAGGATTTGCTACAGGAAATCATTCATTTAAAATATATATGTGAGCTCTTTTTTTAGTAGCATGAAATTTTTTATCATTCTTTTTCTCAATTTTTCATAGTGTAAAATATTTTCATACTTCAAACCCTTTTCTTGATTATCTGTCATCGTTCTCTGCAATAGAAACAGACACATATTTATAAATTTATATATATTTAAATTGAATTAAAAAAATTTCCTATGACTGTGAGGTTCTATGTATTATTTTTTCCCAAATAGAGTAATTATTGCAATTATTCACAATTCATCAAAACGTATATCACAAATTTTGATTTAAAAATTTAATAAACAAAATATTTTATTGAAATGCATTTCTTAATGAGGTAAGACCTGGGTCTTTTGCAACTTGTTCATGTATGGCAACACTGTTTATTATTAAATCAGAAACTTTCTGATTCCATTTTTTACTGCAAATAAATGTGAATATGTGTTTTGTAGAAACATAAGACCACTGAGAAATAGATTACAGGGTGTGCTTTAGAAGGTCAATGATGGAAAGTAATCAAGACTTTAAAATTAGGGACAAGGCTAAAAATGTCATGGTGGAGATCCAAGTGAAGAGTGTGGTCCAGCAGCTTTTTTAGAGAAAGACTGGTTTTCCTTTAGTGAACCTGGAAAATTTTCTTAGAAGAGAAATTTGAAATGCCATCTAAATGATTAAAAATAGGTCATATTTCCAGTGAGGTGAAAAGGAGAAAGTATTTCAGGCATATAACAGTGATGTGGAGACGATTTCAAGGAGGAAATAAGGTGAACCACAGAGGAAGTTTAATAGGTGTTTCAGAAATGAGTGGCACAGACTGATTGGTATAAAGCCCTTTGCAATAACTGAAGAAGTTTGATCCATATAGTGAGAGAACACCAAGGTAAGGTTTTAACAAGAGTGCTGCAAAATGGTGGGGGAGCCCGCTGGTGAGTTTGAGGGGATCCAATAAAGAGGTTATTGGAATAATTCAAAATGAAGATGACCAGGGCCTAGACTAAAATATATGTAGTAAGGAGAGAGAGGAAGTTGATAGAAAATGTATTTGGCGGAAATCACAGGATTATCAGCTGATTCCTTTTTTAAAATGAAGAACGATGAAAGGCAACTAGCTTAACGTTAGCAGAAATGATGGCATTGGCCACAGAAGTGGGAAAATTGATAGTTAAGATAAGCAACGGTTCCTTTTGCTAGGAACTCAACTAGCAAAAAAAAGATTAACCTTACAAAGGATTTATCATTTTAAAAATACAGTACTTAGTACTGTATTCCACTTAGAAATAGTCAGCTTTAGGAATTACTAAAAATATGCCTGTTATAAAACAGTGATAAGAGGAACAAAAAGGCCAAGGTTGCAATCCTAAATGCAACCAAGGAAGTTAGTGTAACAGAAAATTTTATAGGGAGGTTCAGAGAGATGACCGAGGCAGATACTAAACTTTGGTAGCCTAGTTTAGAAAGGGTATTGAGTAATTATTAGTCAGAATATAAGCTACCAAGCAAAAGAGCATTTAAAGAGAATAGGGTCGGTCAGGCTTTTGGATTTGTCAGGGAATTGTTTGCCTTAAGAAAAAACAGTCTCCAGATAGTAAAATGACAAAGCACTCTTTATCTTTACTGTGTCATCTCCCAGTTACTCTTTAATCCTCCCTCCCTCCTCCTCCGACACATATACTTCAAGGGAGTTGATTTTCCCAACAAGAACTCTCATTCTTCGTAGGTCTTGATCAGGAATCTGCAGTCGATTCAGTTCGCCACTCCTTCCTAAAAACCCTCTTTACTTGACCTCCATTCTTCAGGTTTCTGATTTTCCTGCTATTTAGTAACAGCTAACATTTGCATAACATACTGTATGTCACTGTTCTAAATGTTCTTCATACATTGTAATTCATTAATCTTCAAAACAGGCTTGTATGGCAGGTAGTAGTATTACTGTCATTTGACATATGTGGAAACCGAATTGCAGAGAGGTTAAACAACTTGCCCCAAATCATACAGCTAGAAGGTGTCAGAGCCGTACTTCAGACTCAGTCCATGCTTTTAACCACCATGATATATTGCTTTCCTGGCCACTCTTTCTTATCTCCTTTGTGGATTTCTCTCACTCAGCATACCTCTCAAATGTTGGCATTCCTCAGGGATCTTTCCTGTGTCACCTTTTTCTCCCAGGCCTTTTCTAGTGAATCTGTCTGGTGACTTCAGTTACCATTTCTGCTGGTAATCCACAAGTCTCTATCTCTGGCCAAGATCACTTCTGAATTTCAAATATACATCTATAACTGCCTGTTGGACATCTTCCACTTGCATATTTCAAGCACTTCAAGGTCAACATGTATGAAATCTGCATTCATTCTGTTTTCTCTCTCCACAGTGTTCCATATCTCAGTAAATGGCATCATTATCCATTGAGTTGAGCAAGCCAGAAATCTAAGTTTTTTCCTAGATTGAGTTTACCTCTGTGACATCAATCAGGTGCTAATGATCAGGGCTTAGGTTAAGACATTGTTGGAAAGGATGAATGGAACTAATAACTTAAAGGTGGGAGAACCTGGTATAGTAATTGGTAATCTAAGAAACAGTCCCCTGCTCCTCCTCACACTGGCAGGTGGATAGGATATACAGACAGGTTGAGGACTGTATCATATATCGGGACAGCTTATAAAAATGACTGATCTTGGGGGTAGTTGAATAATTCATTTTCTTTGAAGTTGAAATAGTGGCATCTTCAAGATTTGTGTTTTTTTCCTTAGTGATACATAAAATAATGGCATATCTTAGAGTTGATAGCATCTTAGTTTTGATAAAATATGGTGGTTTTAGTGGGGTAAATTAACATTTGCCTATACTCTAATTGCTAAATTGTAAGAAAGAACATAAGTATCTCTGTGTAATCCCTCCTTCACAAATTGTTTACAAGCAGCAGAAGTGTGATATCTGTGCATGATGTACAAAGAAATATTGAAGGATCCTAGAATTCACTTAAATAGCTAGCTAGGATTAGTGTTAATAATATATTGGTGATAGTAAAAAGTAATTGGTGATTTCCTAAGACTGGTAGATCAAAAGTAGTGTGGGGCCAGCCCCAGTGCCCTAGTGGTTAAGTTCAGTGTGTGGCCTGGGTTCGGGTCTGGGGCACAGACCTACACTGCTGGTCAGTGGCCATGCTGTGGTGGTGGCCCATATACAAAACAGAGGAAGATTTGCCACAGATGTTAGCTCAGAGTGAATCTTCCTCAGGAAAAAAAAAAAAAATCATGCAGGGCTGTTATCTACAAATAACATCTCTCTGGGTGTGATAATACTACTAATAATTAAGCTCACATTTTTTTCCTTTCAAAAGTAACTGGGATGAATGAATATTGCTACCTCTATTTTGACTTAGAATTCAGTTGAATATTGCTTTTTTTTCCCCCACAGGTAGCAGATATCAAGAGGGTAAACAATCTCATCAGCGATCAAGACTTTTTTGCCCTTAGGTCTATCAAAATTCCAGTAAAAAAGTTTAGTTCGTTGACAGAAACACTTTACCCTCCAAAAGGAAGACAGGCTTCACGACCTTCATCTGTTCAGTACCTTCCAGAACAACAGGAAATTTTGTCAGCTCACGATTCTCTTTCTTCCAGTGAGTTAGCTGGTAGCTTTTTAAAAGAAGTAGACCGAGACATAGAACAAATAGTAAAATGTACAGACACCAAAAGAGAGAACCTGAATGAAGTAGTGTCTGCCTTAACAGCACAACAAATACGTTTTGAACCTGATAACAAAAACATTCAACGTAAGGATCCTTATTATGGAGCAGACTGGGGAATAGGGTGGTGGACAGCTGTAGTGATAATGTTGATAGTAGGTATAATAACACCAGTATTTTATTTACTATATTATGAAATTTTAGCTAAAGTGGATGTTAGTCACCATTCAACAGTGGATTCTTCACATTTGCATTCGGAAGTCACACCCCCATCACAGCAGAGAGAAATGGAAAACGGAATTGCTCCAACTAAAGGACTACCCTTTGGCCAGCAAGGTGATTATAAACTACATAGTCAAGATCCTCAGCCACCTGCTGTTCATCACAAAACGTAGTAATTAGCTCATAATTACAGTGTTAGTGATCACATGTGAATCTGGAATGTGGTGAATCAGTTATTCAATAACCACTTCAAAGGCAGAATTTAGGGAGGTTGAAGATGCTTTTGTTTTTCACTTTTTTTTTTGAGCCACTTAAAAATGGGTTGAGTGTAAAGTCTGCAGTTGCTAGCTGTTGATATTGAGAGCAGTAAATCCATGTGTATGTTATATCAGTGCTTAAAGCAGAAATGAATTTAAATGTGTCTAGGAAGTTCTTCAAAAATGCATCATTTTTCTTATTCAAGATTGGTTATGTTTAAATTTTAAGTATTTTTTGGCTCAAGGTTATTAATGATAAATTTATTAAGCAGAATAATGATAGCGTCAGATATCTCAACTGAAGAAAATTTACTACTTCTGAACCATCAGAATATTTAGTTGCAAAAAAGTTGTTTGGTTCTGAAATTATTTATGATATCACATACTTAAAACTCCATTTTGAAACTTTTAAAAAAATATGTGTAGCACATACGCTATGGAAACATAAGTAGAAACAGAAATGGGAAAGTAACGTACAGTGTCTATAATAGAGGCTAAGAAATAGATATTATTGTTAAGCCCCCAAAATAATGTGTTATGGTTGGGAAGTTGCCATATGGTCACTAGAACACTGGATTAGGTCAAGACTAAAAGTCATCTTTGTTAAAGAATTGCTGCCTCTGTTTCTGTTTTTTACATGATTATATTTGCCTGTGTTATTTGAAAGCACGTTTGCAAATCTTTGATGAAAAGTGTTTTACATGTAAAGATTAGCATTATTTAGGAAATAATTCCTTACATACTGTGATAAGTTGTTGCTATGTTACATATAGTAACATGCCTTAATGACAATGCCTTATAATATTACTTTATGTAAGCTAGTATAATTTTTAGAGTTAAAATTAAGCATTATTTCAGATGGTCCAGTGGGATTCATAACACAGGCTGTATAAATTCGTCCCCATCTTCACTATCAAGCACAACTTAATGGGGTCAAAACAAATTTTCATTGGCTGCCTGAGTTCTGTTTGCAGAAAATCGTTCATTAAGCAAAAGCAAGCGTAAAAAAGACCTTTTGCATTAGCAATAACAGATGGCCTTATTTATTGATCCCTTAACATCTATTTTTCAGAGAGAATGTCTAACTTAGACATTTTTTTCCCTGAACCGTAAGCTCAAATTGGGGAACAGAGGCCAAAGGTTTGTGGATTGGCTGAAAAGGCTTGATTGTCCACCTTTTTAAGATCTATGGATCACAGTCTGGCTAAATACAAAGCATTTGCATACTGATTTCATCATTTAATTTTTAAATGTGTTTTTAAAATGTAACTAAACTGATTAGAAGCAAGATTTGGTGGAGTCTGGATTGCCTGTTTTGTGTTTAATAAAGTATGTACTTTAAGATATATAATACCACCTCATTTTCTGGGCATTATTTCCTAATTTTTAATATTTCAGCTTTTTGACCAGTCATTTTCTATTTCAAACTCCAATCTTGATACAAAGTGGGGTGAATAAATATATGTGGTAAATGAGGTTTTATGTATTTTCAGGAGCTAAGTATCATAAAAAAACAGGACAAAGAAGTGACACATTAAAGCCCTTGCATATATTAGAGGACCTTAGTTACCAAAAAGTGTTAATATGGAAGTTACAGCAAGTTGATTTTTTTAGTAACTCTTTTAAAGTTTAAAACATTGTTTTAATGTGCCTTGGGCATCTTGAAAAGAGGAGTATGATGTTTCTAATTTATGCTCAGTGTTAACTTGGTCAGTTTACATTGTATTTATTAAGCCTGCTGAAAAATCAAGTTTTAGAGAAGAAAATAGATGATTGTAGGATGGGCTCTAAATGTCTTTTGAAGAACTTTGTTTACATCAAATTGATGAAATTACGGAGAGTCAGTGATGCCTTTTCGCTAGTGGTACTTTGAAATTGTGATATAGATGTCTGATTTCCAAAATAAGTAACTTATTTTTAAAAGTAGTGAGGCATACTGTGACTTGATTAAAAGCCATTTCTGTCTTGTACGGCGTCCTGTTCCTTGAATGAAAGATAACATGTCATTATGATACAGTTTCCTTTTTCTATATATTTGAATTACATATTTTTAATTGAATATAATTTAAATTACGTATAATTCTCTATGTCGAATTATAGATTCTAATCACTATGTCATCTGTAAAAGACAAAATTTCCTAAGCATTTAATAGTTATGGAATAACTTTAGCTATTAAAAAGTACTAATACACATCAAAATTTGCAGCAAATGCAGATTACTTTGTAAAATTTAACAAAATAAGAAAAGTTATATTTGTGGATTTTGTGTTGAAACCCTTATTTGAACTTACTGTGAGGCTTTACATTAGAAGATATATATATATTATGTATACATATATATATATATGCGCAAATGTAAAAGTAACAGAACTGTGAATCATTGCATTTGGTTCACTTAAAAACCTGGAGTTGCAAATGAAGAAAAATCTGTTATTTTTAGGGCAGATTCTTTTTTTAAAAAAAATCTGGGTACAAATGGTTAAGGTTGTTTTGAACTAATGGATGCCATTAAATATGTTTTTGCCGTCCTACTTGTAGAAAATTATGGGATTCATGTCCTCAAAACATATATTAAGATGGATTATAGAATCTGCTGGCCACATTAAGAATTTGAAAGAAGACTGTAATATTAAATTAACTTCTCCAGAGGACTTACTGTTTTTGAAAGCTTTTCTTTTTCTGGACTGTACTTGCTTGTTTGATGGCCTGAAGAGTTCTTTAAATGAACCACTACTTAGTAATTAGTTCTTTTTAAAGGTATCTACTTCTAAAATTACCCACTTGGGAATATGAAGGATACAGTTAGAGTTTTAGAAATATCATGAAGCAAGACTCAAGTCAGAGTGTAACAGGGTAAAGGGGGAGTTTTTAGAAGCTTGTATTTAAAATGGTGCATTATGATGGGAATCATTCTTACTTTGAATTACAACAATGTTGCTCAGGAAATCAGTATTTTTCTTCCAAGTATGTGCATATTGCACTGTTAGATCATAGAAATATCTGAATGCTTTATTTAATTTTTATGTATGCAAATACTATAAATCTTTTGTATAATGTATTTTATACAAATACAAAATGGAATTGTAGAACATTATGTTAGCATGTACATCTGTAAAACTGGTTTTTAAAACTTTTTGCCCCTTATATTTCTTATCTTAAAAGATCTGTAAAATGTAATAAAGTTTCTATTTTATTATTCAACCTAAAATGGAAGCTGGTGAATTTAATTGAATAAAGCAAAACTTTTCTCCTTTTCTTTCAAACTATTTGATATAGAGATACCAATTCAGATTTCCCCCTTTTTATACTCAAAGTCTACTGGAATTTTTATAAGATGTAAGTGAAATGAAAAAAAATTTCAGTTGAATGTTCTTTGGGAGAATCTTTGATCTCAGGGAAGAAGAATTCCTGAGGCACGGTCCACAGCTGTGTGTCAGTCTTACTATGAAACGGAAAACCTTTCCACTACAAGAATATTTATTTTTAGAAGTTATCAGTAGCAAAAGGAATTGAGAAAGTTCTTTGGAGCTTTTATTTATTAAGTGGAGGAAGTTGTGGTGTAATCCTTGTTTTTTCTCCCCATTTTTAAAAGCATCTTGATCTTAAAATTGTATTTTTTTTTTTAATAAAAAGGAAGTTTCACTAACTCCAGAGCCTTTACCCCTATTAAGGCAAGCCACTGAGACTGTACGTTTGAAGGGAACGGGAAAGGAAAGGTTAACAAGATCCTCTGAATTTCTTAGCGTTCTCTTGGATCCAGCTCTCTTAGTTTATCATCATGCCTTTAATCACCCAGTTTTCTTGTGGTGGTGGTGGTGGTCTGTTCAAGAATATCTGATACTGGCATCCCTGCTGTAGGGGAGGAAGACAATTCCTCTACACTATGAGTCCTTCTGGCTGTCCTAAGAATGAAATTGACATGAGACAGTGTTGACGAAAATAATCCATAACCAATCTATAAATGAAAATTGGGGTGAGTTTATTATGAGCCAGATCTGAGGACTAGCTTAGACCTGGGCCTTCCTTCCCCAAGGGAGGAAAGGCACCAAAGAAGTAGGGGTGTACAGAGTGGTTATATAGCATCAAAGAACATGTTATCACATATGATTGAAATGTCCCTTTTATAATAGTCACATGATTGCTCTGTCAGCACAGCAATTGATGGTCACAGCAGGTAGTAGGTCTGCTGTCTTGGTGGACGCAGGTAGTCCATCAGTTGTCTGGAGCTGGGTGGTCACAGGGTGAGGGCAGCAATCAATTCCTAGCCTAGGGAGAGATGCTTATCCTTAAGGAAATGCCAGCGTTGGGGAAGTTGCATCCTAATCGTAAGACCATTTGTTCTTGTCTTTGGGACATGGGAAATGCTTAAAGCAGATATATAATGCATGCTCAATGGCCAGTCAGGCCCTTTTGGAAAAACAAGGTCAGGCCGAATTAGGTTTACACTAAATGGCTTCCTCATATACTCCAGCATATCATATTGCTTGCCATTTGTTTATCAACAGACTAACAGGAGAAAATCCAACAAAGTTTAGTAAGTATACATGGGAGAAACCGAGGAAAGCTGAGTAACTCACCAGAATGGCTGAGGTTGCCATCTTAAATGCCATCTTCAGCTAAAGACAAAGGAGGATGTTGGGGATGGGGGAGTCAGTTATGGAAGATTACCCGAAAAAGCACAGTAAACAAGAGTAAGGTTATTATGCAGATTTAAGTCCTTGCCTTCCGCATTGATAAGAGTTTCTAGAGATAAGGTCATTCCCCTCTTCCTGGTACAGAGAGGGAGACACATTTGCAGGTGGAGATTTCCCTTACAAATGTAAATGTCTCTTACCAAGGCTAACTTCTACTAGGTTTCAGAGCTTCTCCCCTGTCTGCAGTTTCTCAAAAGTAACCAGCCCCAAATAGTCCTAATGCCAAAGAGACGCATCTTGAGGTGGCAAATTCTGCTCCCCTATACTGCTTGAATATATAGTTATTTTACTAGGTAAAACCAGTATTAACAAATTTGTTTTCTCTGTCAAATATATTTAAGTAGGTTCAAAATAAAACATCTTAATATAAAACAAAAGGACACAATTTTGTAAGAATTTAATGTGTAAAATACAGAAAAATAAGCATTTATAGCAACAAAACAATTTTTCACCTGTTATATAGCAATTTTAAAGACACTTCACCAACAAGTACTTTTTTATATATAAGAGATTATCTCTGCATTAAAGTTTACCTTCCTATGGAATAACTTCAGTCTCTTGAGGTTATAAGCCAGAAAAATAACATTCATGCTGGTAAAGCAACCTGCAAATACTTCCTGCCTGTTCTCACAATTATCTCCTTTAAACTTGTAAAAAGATCCTCCAAAGGGGAAGACAGTGTGCTGAAGGGAGATGGCTGGGGCCTCCCAGAGCCAGTCCTGCAGGACTGAAACTGCGAAGACAAACTGAAAGCCAGGAAAAGCAATACCTGTTATCTTAGGTGTATTTGCCCGATTCAAGCGGTTATCTGCAGATTTATAATAAAGCAAGCAAACAGAACCAGAGAGAGAAAGTTTCTATAAATTAAATGGTATTTGGCTACAGTACTAAGGAGGGGAGAGAATAAAACACCTATGTTAATTACCAATCCGAAATGACTATTTGCTCATCACAGCTGAAAACTTCACGTGAGGTTTCTACCCTAAGTACAGCAGGTTGCTGCTTTAAAGTAGACTTGCTTTATTCATATTTCCCATTTAGAATCTTTAAGTTTTTTGATAAGCTCCTTTAAACAAGAAACAATTCACCTATGACCAACACAGCACTGAACTAAAAATGGTCCTCACAGCCATCTTGAATTATCTAAGCAAGAATTACAATTGAAAGTGATCTTTTTCCTGAGAAAGCCATGTTACAAAATGGCACAAGACAATATAAATTTTCTCCAATTTTCCCCAATAGGATACAAGATGGGAAAATCAGATTAAATATATTTTGTGAAGAAACCATGTTTGTTTCTCAAAAATGTGTTTTCAATCTATCTCTTTCCAAGCCAGAATCTTTTAGAGTGACAGCCAAATTTAAATTAAGAAGTGATCATTTCTATAAGGTAAGAGAATGAA
Organism: Equus asinus; assembly: GCF_041296235.1. Classification (NCBI taxonomy): domain Eukaryota; kingdom Metazoa; phylum Chordata; class Mammalia; order Perissodactyla; family Equidae; genus Equus; species Equus asinus. The sequence goes on from NC_091798.1 coordinate 80,368,848, forward strand.
TATGTATGTGAATTTGGGTGGATGTTTAAGCAATTTTTCTAGGGAATTGTTTATAAGTGGAGAAACTAAGGCACAGAGAACTTAACCAAGCTCAATTTCAAGGTTGAGTTTAATAGTAAAGGTAAAAATAGAATGTAGGGCTCTGATTCTCCAAGGGTAATGGGTGATATCTTCCCAAAAGAGAAAAATACATTTCTTTCTTTTAGGGGGTAATATTAATAAGTCATTTTTGAAATATATAATATGAATTTCCTTGAAAATCTTTGGCATTTTTGGAGGCTGAGGTGTTTAGGGACCTCCTCCCAATATAAAAAGGCAGGGGAGCTAGTTTTTAATTTAAACAAAAAAGATTAATGTTAATTTTAAAATGACCTGAGTTTTATTCTGCACTTTTCTGCAACTGGATAGCTATGAGTCCTGTAAAATGTAACAGAGGCCACTACACCTGACAGATTTCAAACACACGCACTCTGCAGTGAGATTTATACAACTAGAACTTACCCCACATTTTTGTAAAGTACAAAATTAAATAAGATGTCTCAGTCTAATTTTTCATAAGCCCAACTACTCAAAGATAGCAAATTTATTGCAGTGGGATAATTAATTCATATACTTTATGGCATGAAGTTAGCCCAAAATTCAAGTATTTTTAATATTCATCCCAAGTCTTTGTAGTGGCTGAGATGTGAGCTATGAAATTCATATAGCTTAGATTGGCCTTTTTCCCTATGTGTACATTTTTGATCACAAAACTTCTAATCTCATAAAATATGCACTTGTAAGAGCTCAGGTAGGTTTATGTAGTCATAACATAGCAGCACAGAACATACCATGTAAAAGTAAAAAAGAAAATTATTTTCAAGTTTTTTTGTTTTTAAAGTGCTCCATGTGCAGTATTAAATCAACTTTCAGATTACAGAAATCCATTATGATGACTAGTAACAGTTTTACAAAAGATCAGCAGTTAAACAAGAATAATTTGTTCAAGTATGAATACATAGGTTAAAAGATGCAAAAACTCTTTAGGCACATTCTAATCCAAATAATACAAAAAAAATCCACTTGAACACAGAAGAGGGATGACAGAGGTGTTGAGAAGCAATGTCAGAGTATCAGACACTCATTGGTAAGGTAACTAGTATGTGAACTCAAAGTGGTTCTGAATATTTTGGTAACAAATACTTGTACAACAAAACAGGAACAAAAATAAAATACTTACTCATTCTTTATCAGAAATAAAATAGAAAAAATGTCCAAATGGTTAGAAGCTGTACCATAAAAATACTTTTTGAGAAATTTCAAGGCTAATAGGTTGCTTCATCCATGTTGTCATCACTGTCTGCGCCAAAATCATCTCCATCTTCAAAGTATGAATTAATGTAGTCATTTTCCTAAGTAAAATGATACATTTCTCAGTGAACATTAAAACAAATGAGTAGTAATACTATTAAAGAACATTCTGTAGGCTGTCTCTTTAAGTTTATAAATATCAAATTTAGGTAATAAGAAAATATACCAGGCTCAAAAGAAGTCTCTGCTATTTCATCTGCTTCAAGAACACATTAGCTCTCACTCACATCCACCTGTGCCGCTTTCTCCCTCACGACCACCACCTCCTGCTCTTCTCAGGCACCAACTAGCTATGACAACATGAAGAGAGGCCCATGACACCTTAGTGGGATGATACATGGTTTAGTTAGCTGAATCACTAAACACTCAGTCCAAACAAACGCACAGACGCTCCAGAAACAAAGCCAATTTTCATGAACATTTGTTAAACTACACTAGAACTGAGGTTTCCAGTCACAATGCATATCTGAGCATAAGCTGAGGGATTTTTGCTTCCTATCAAAAAAAGGCCTCAAGATACCAAATCCAAACCTAGAGGATGCCATATTACACTCCATCCAGGGCCCCTCAGCGTCCTTTCGGTTAAGGGGGATTAAGCCTCCGGGAACATGCCAATTCTCATGGTTGAGTAAGACTATTATCCATGTAAATGACTCAAGATATCTCTGTGCTTTCTATCAACAATTCAAAAATCCATTTTGGATATAGATAAAAGAAATTTAAGAGAGTTATTAACCAACTGCAGTGTATGGACTGTAATGGGTTTCTGATTGGAATAAAAAATTTTTTTCATGACAATTGAAAAAATTGAACACTGACTAAATATTTGATGATATCAAGAAATATTTCATTGTGTTAGGTGTAACAATGATATCGTGATGTTGTTAAAGAGCCCTTATTCTGAGTATGTATTGAAATATTTATGGATGAAACGATACAATGCCTGAGATTTGCTTTACAATAATCCAAGGCAGATGGGGGATGACAAGGGGGTACAGGAGTGGTCTGAGTGGCTGAACGAATGGTTGAAAGATTGGCTATGAATTGATCACCCATTGTTAAAGCTGGGTGATAAGTCCATAGGTGTTTATTTTAGTAGTCACAAGACTTTTATACATCATTGAAATCTGACGTAAAAAAATTAATCTCCACATCTCTACTGTCTACAGCAAAAATTATAATAGAGAAGAAATAGAGACTATTCTCAAAAGAAAGTCTCCTGGGTATCAGGTTTTTTAGTATCCGCATGGTGGGATTCTATATATAAATTTATATAAATAATGCAAGAAAGGTAACTTGTATTATTCAAATATATATTTCATTACTTTGTCTTCCCTAAACACTACAAGTTGCTGCATCCAGCTAAGACCCTTACCATCTCCAGGAAGTTGGCCTGCTTTCTCTGGTGCCAAGAAATCGAACGTCTGGCAAGTTGGCTGAAGGCTGGGGCCAGTGTACTGTGGAGGGGTGGCACAGCTGAGAGTTCAACTGAGGCCACCCTGCAAATGAGATCTTGGCAAGGACACTGGTGTGGAAATATAAGCAAGCCAATTTGCACATAAAAGTGGAAATGAATAAGGAAAGGATGCTCTACTATTCCAAACGAGCACACGCCACTTGTGTTCTAGACAGGAGCACCTCCAAATATGTTCAGTGATTCAGAGTAGGTAATTTTGTGATGTTAGCAATCTTGATACAGATACCAAGTGAGAACTTGTTGAAACTGAGGGTTTAAATGGTTCTTGGCTTTCATCTGAGCACTTGTTTTTTCTTAAATTATGTCAAATTAATACACAGAAATCTCATTAAATTGAAGTCAGGAGGCCAAAAGGGGAGTTCTCACACCCTAGTCTATAGCAGAACCCAACATGAAGAAGAAAGACTTCCTCTTCTTGACTGGCAGGAAGCTCAGCCAATCAGAGATGGTCACAACTCAGCCAGTGAAAAGCCACTGCACATGGAACTCTGGATTCCTCCAATGGACTCTTTGTTCACAAGAGCCCTGCCAACTTCCTCTTCCTGCTATAGAAGAGTTTCTCCTGGGTTGGCTGCTGGGGACTGGTGTGTGGCTGGCCATGGTTGCAGACCGTGAATTACAATTCTTTGCTGATCCCAAATAAACCCATCTTGCTGGAGAAATAACTGGCTGTCTGTTTAAGGTCAACAATTACAATATTCAAAATAATGAACGAAGAAAAAAGTCTGTATTTCCTCAATTTTACATATAAGTGTTACATAGATAATTTGCTCCATTTTGCTTCTCAAAATAAAATGCTTGTCAAATCCTTAATACATCAGGTAAGTTAATTAACACTAATTTTCATTAATTAATTAATTGCTAAAAAGAGCAAAGAGGCTAACTCTAAATCTAGAAAGGCTTTAGCGAACTTTCCTTTCCTTCCCTCACCCAGCCTCACACTCAGAGCATATATCATTTCTCTATTAAAATGGAAAGATTTTTCTTTTTTCTTAATGAAATGCAGTTACACAAACCCACTGGTGGTGTTTAGTACCCTGCTAAGGCCCAACACAGAATTCTGAAACTACTAGAATCCTGATGTTTGCTGTTCTTGTTAGAGGAGATTTTAATTTCAACACAGCTCAAGTCAAACAGACTTTATAAACAGAGCATTCCAAAAGGCAGTCTTGTCTAGAAAACTCACCACTACCCACTTGAAGCTAGTAGCATGCCACCCCCTCAAGGCCAGTTGTGACAGCCAAAAATGTCTCCAGACATTACCAAATATCCCTGGGAGGGCAAAATCACCACCAGTTGAGAACCACTGGTCTGTAGCAACAAGCTTTCAAACATGATCCAACCTTGGCTCCTTCCAATCCCAGCAACTGAGCTTTCTAAAATACAAATAGGATTACTACTCCACTGCTGAAAACCCTCCAGTGGCTCCACAGCACTCAGGATAAAGGCATATTTCTCAGCCTGGCATTCAAGACCCCTCATTCATCTCTTCAGCTTCATCTCTCCACCTACCCCCACTTACACTCTCTGGACCAGCCACATTGACTTACCTGGCCAATTATACTATTACGCCACACTCTCATCATCTGCAAGCCTTCTCCATAGTCTTTCCTTTATCTGCAAGTCTCCTCCACCCCATTTCTCATCCAGATCTGATCTGATTAACTCTTCAGATGTCATAAGTGTATTATAACTGTCTCCTTTCTTGCGTGCTTCCCCACTAGACCAATAACCTTGAGGGGAGAACTGCATCTTATCTTGACATTCCCCTTGCCTAGTATAACTCCAAGCATACAAGCCATGTGCAATTACTATAGGCTGGATGAAAATGAATCGAGGGGACATAAGTATATATAGGGTAACTGAAACTTTGGATCAGGATACAGTCAGTCATGGAGACTGTAGAGAGAAAAAGAAGTCCAAGGGAAGAACTCTGAAGAATACTGACATTTAAAGACTAGAAAGAAGAGAACTCAGAGACCATGAAAAGGTACCAGAAGTAGGAAAAAAACAAGTACTGTGTCACAAAAACCAAGGGAAGCAACCGTGTTTGTCCAGCACAATGCCTGGCATGTAGCAGATGCCTGAAATTGCCTTAAATTGTTGAATTTAAATAAAGGAAATAATATTTTATTTTATTTTTTTTTTAAAGATTGGCCCCTGGGCTAATGACTGTTGCCAATCTTTTTTTTTTTTTCCTGCTTTATGTCCCTAAACCCCCCCTGTACATAGTTGTATATCTTAGTTGCAGGTCTTTCTAGCTGTGGGATGTGGGACGCCGCCTCAACGTGGCCTGACGAGCGGTGCCATGTCCACGCCCAGAATCCGAATCCTGGGCCACTGCAGCGGAGCGCGCGAACTTAACCACTCAGCCACAGAGCCGGCCCCAAGGAAATAATATTTTAATAATGAGCTGTCAGCAGTATAAAATGTTGCAGAAAAGCCAAGTGAAACATGGACTAAAATTTATCTATTAGTGAACTTGATGGCAATAATTTCAATAGCATGTAAGTGGAAATCAGATTAAAAAGAGATAAATGGGGGGAGGGTAGGAGCAAGTGATAACAGCTAAAGAGCTTTCCAAGAGATAGAACAAGAGTTGGAGAGGGAATGTGTTGAACATATTCTACAATGAGAGACGAACATGTTTTAATGCATGAATGGAAGAGAGGAGTAGGAAAAGAAGTTGAAAATGTTGAAAGGAAATGACATGAGGATTATGGTCCCTAAAAAGGGCATGACAATTAGCCCCAAATAGAATGAAGGACATTTCTCCCATTGATAAAAAAGAGGAGGAGGTAGGATATTTAGTTTGAAGGCAGAAGACATGAAATTAAGGGAGTTTCCTCTTGATGGCTTCATTTTCTGTAAGAAGGTGCTACTATCTGCTAAGAGTGAAAGAAAAAGTAGTCAAGGAAAGAGATTAAGAAGAAAGAAGATGATGCAAATTAATTACTGTAGAGACACGACAAGAGAAACACAGAAAATGTGTCAGCCAGCAAAACGGAGCTAGTGTTACTTTAGTGGCATGAGTTTCTGTGATTCCTCAGAAAAGCTCAATAAACAGGTCTGGAGGAGAAAAGGGAGAGAGAGTTGAATTGATCAAAGGTTACTTTGGTCTAGAGTGTGTGCTGGGAGGACAAGAGACAAGAGTAATGGCAAGAAAGAAGCTGAAGGGTGAGCAAGGGTCTGGGCTCCTTAGGGAAGGAAATTGAGACAAGGAACCAATAAAGTAGAAATAGAGGATCAGAGTCTGGCAGCCTCAATCATGCTAGCATGCAGGAATAAAAAAGTGAATGATCTGGAAAGAAAGTTGGAGACAAATGTGATATGTTTAATTTTAAAATGTTTAGAGTTAAAATTTATCTGGAAGAATAAGCAAAGAATACTTGAGAAAATTCTGAAAAAGAAGCTAACGTGCCCTAAAAATATTAACGAATAACCAGAAGCTTCTATTAATTGGAACAGCAGAGTGATGGCTCAGAAATAGATCAATGGAATAGGGTCCAGAAATACATCTAAGTAGATGTGGGAATCTAATAGCTGATAAAGGAGAATTTCAAATGACTGAAGAAAGCAAATTATTTAATAAATGAGATTAGCAGCTGGCTAGCCATTTGGAAACAGATAAAAATGGATCCACACTTCTCCCTTCACATCAATATAATTTCAAAGGAATCCATAATTCAATGCAAAATAATTAAAGCATATAATAAAGATTTCATAGTTGGAACAGTTTCAGGAGGTGAAAAGATTTAGAGTGTGGTGTGAGAAGCTGAAATGGAGTGAAGAGAAGGGTCATTAGAATGGAGAAGAAACTCTCAGCCTAGAGTTACTGCATGAGGTGTCTACAAAGTCCCAAAGAGGCCATGACCAACAAAGTTGCCCTGCTCAAAAATAGCTTGAATGGACCAGCCCTGGTGGCCTAGTGGTTAAGTTTGGCGCACTCCGCTTCAGCGGCCCAGGTTCAGTTCCCAGGTGTGGACCTACACCACTCGTCTATCAATTGCCATGCTGTGGTGGTGGCTCACATACAAAATAGAGGAAGACTGGCAACAGATGTTAGCTCAGGGCAAATCTTCCTTAGCAAAAAAGATTTTTTTTTTTTGAGGAAGATTCACCCTGAGCTAACTACTGCCAATCCTCCTCTTTTTGCTGAGGAAGACTGGCCCTGAGCTGACATCCATCCCCATCTTCCTCTACTTTATATGTGGGATGCCTACCACAGCATGGTTTGCCAAGCAGTGCCATGTCTGTACCCAGGATCCAAAGTGGTGAATACCAGGCCGCTGAGAAGCAGAACATGTGAAATAACTGCTGCACCACCAGGCTGGCACCCTCCCACCCCCCAAAAAAACTTGACTGACTCCAGCTTACTTTGAAATTTACCATGTTTCTAAAAGTTGGAAATCCCAAATCCAAAACACTGAGTCCTGACTCAGATACCTGAGGCTGGATTATAAATGTTCTCTGATAGTGTCCCCAAGCACTTTGGGATTTGAAACAAGATGATACTGCACGGATTTCCCCTTCAGACCTATATGACTAGGCCCTTAATTACCTTAATTGCTGACATAAAAATTTATGTAGGCAAATTTTAACTAATCTGATCAATTTCCTTAACTTCTGGACTTCCACTTCCAAAGTTGCCTATCAAGTTACTTTTACCTCCTCTGTTCAATCTAGCATCATTATAATTTCAATGCTACAAATAATTCTCTTGATACCAAGGAATGGATGCCAGTGATAACAGTGATGCCCTGGTTCCCATCAACTGAGTTTTTGTTTGTTTGTTCATTTTAATCATATACCATATATTTGATTCCTTATTAGACAATGCTTAAGCTCAGTAACTTTGCTACCCTCCCCAAACAGCCATTACCTCTTCCTGCTCTTCTTCATCATATTCCTCTTGTTCTGCAGCATCATCTTCCTCATCATCATCGCCTTCTTTACTTTTCTCTTTGCTTCCTTCTTTTTCTTCATTTTCTTCATCTGATTTTTCACCATCACCTCTCTTTTCCAGTTCCTGGTATAAATGAACTTTATTAATTTAAATGGAAACCACTAGACTTTGACCTCCCTGCCCAGCCTGAAGAGAACACAGTTACCTATCACCTCTTTCTAATGCTCCCTTACCAACACCTCCAGGCCACCAACTAGGGAACTGAGCTAATGCAAAAGGAGGAACTCACTGTCCTGCCATCAGTACACTAGTATTTTCTTTGATTTTATCACTTCATAGTCGGGTCCCTGGTAATGCTGGGTATCAGCTCTAAGACACAAAGCTTTATTTTTATGATTTCTATCCTACCTCCTTCTAAAATATTGAGATGATTCAGTTTATAGAGAACTTTCAGTATGTTATTTTGTTTTCCTTCTAACATGAAAGGAGAAAAGAGAATATAATGGTAACATTTCAAAATGCCTATGTTTTAGTTTATAAGTAAAATCATTTAAAACAATATCAAGTCATCTTGAGGTGAATTATCCTATTTGCAGATTATCCATGTTTTTATCTCTGTTCTTCTTCATTATTTACTTCCTATTTCCAGGGATTTTTGCTTCTTAATGTATCTGGTAGATTGAGGAAAAGATTAAAACTCAAATCACAGTCAACAGTAGCACTTATTAGCAACTCTAAGAGTGAAGGCACAGGAGAGATGCATAGTTAGTCTGGTTGCCTGTGGGTCTGCTTATCCACCCTTAAAATTACCATGCTACCTTCTCATAACACACAAATTTAACTTTAAAATTACATTTTTATATTTCCATTATGACTACCAATTTTTCCCACTTGATAAAAAGTGGCCTGTTTTCATTACTGTTGCTATCTGTTCACTAAAATGTTCTATGCTAAATTTGTACAAGTGAGGGAATTTCACAAGTTTTCTAGGATGTGAGTATAGCATTAATTTCACATATTAATACTCATAATTAAGGCATAATATCATTTTAGCTAAGATGTGATTGATTATTCTTAAACAGTAGTCAGAACACTACTTCATAAATCTGCAAATACTCCATCCTATTATAAGATATTTGCTTTGTAGATTACATACAGAGAGCAAACATATTTTATATTTGAAGTGACTACAACTTAGCTATTCCTTTATTGGTTTTTAAATATTTATTTTTTAAAATCCCTTAAATTACATTCAAATTTGAATTTAAGGAAATCAAAGGCAATAGAAAGACTACATCAGATAGACTCAATTTCTAATCACCTTTCCCGTCACCTCACCCCACTCGGGCAGAACAAGTAAGACCAAGGCAATAAACATAAGATCATTTATCTTCATCCTGACCCATGTTGCCTTAAATGAGTTATTACTATAATATAATATGTGCAATTTTTCCAACTGGAAATCCCTTTGGAAAACTGCAAGTAAACAAAATAGTGTTTATAGATCTTTGAAAGTGTCTGTAAATACACACAAATACACACAATGTTATGTTAACGTTAATTAACATATGGAATGTTTTCTTTTCTATTTTAATCAAACCCTAGTAAAAAGGACTACAACCCATAAGTTTGTGTAGTTAAAAAGGAATTGTAATGCTATATTTATTTAACCTTTACAAGGTATACACTATATCTGAAAAATCATTCTAATTATTAGCTATTATTTCATAATTAGCAACAGAATTATTTAAATCAGTTTCTAAAAATATTTTTAAAATACAGAATTCATTCAGTGCCATGCAGGGACTAGGAAATCTTCATTTCCATTATTGCCACCTCAAACATCTTTAAATAAATAACTTCGACTTTATTTCTACCACATAGATCTAAATCAAACCCATAAAATTCCTCAATAGGTTAACAAATAGCAGATTTATGCAATTAAAAAAAAATGGTCTCAGAGCCACACGCATTGTCTCATTACTTCATCCTTTGCAGTAAGCTACCAGTTTGGTTCATCCACTTAGTAGTCTCCATTTTCTCTTCTGTGAGACTTAACTACCCCTATTACTTTACAGATTTGTTTTAAGAATAATGTGAATAATACAATGTGAAAACTTTGAAAACAGGTAATTTATGGGCAGGGAACAGGTCTAGCTTAAATACTATATGGCCACCTATAGAAAGAGCCTCTTATATGTCATGCAGAAATAAAAAGCTCAAATACTGGTTAACTGCTCTCTGACTATTCACACATTAATCACGAGATTTGACCATATGTCACTCCCTCTCCATCCACAGAAGTTTTATTATAATAAAACTTGCAACTGCTTATGCAGAAGAAATGAATAACAGGGTCATCTGGAAGTTAATCTTGCTCTATTAAAACCGTTCACTCATTGGGATTTCTAGATTTAAAATTTCCAGTTCTAACAACGTGTATACTGAAAAAGGGGTTTAAATGTAGTGAATAAGGAAACACAATTTGTTCTGATGAGAAACTACATCCATAGGTCTAGATCAATCTTCCTTATAGCACATGTCATCTTAGCAACTTCTTTCCAGGAAGCTTTAAGAACAGTCAGAATCTGTGTTCAATCAATACAAGCTGGCTAGTTCTACAGCCTCATCCATCATTCCACCAAGTTAAACCTGACAGTTATTGCTATTCCTTCAATGATCCTTCTGGCTTTATTTTCAGACCTGTTATCTCCAGCTCAAGTACTGATCAAAAAATTACATGACAAAAATATGAGTTTCTGTTACTAGGTAGCTGTGCCAACTTGGCCAGGCAAGTAAAGTTTTAAAGCCTTGACTTCCTCATCTGTAAGTAAGGAATAATAATACCTATCTCTCTTTGTTGTTATGAAGTCTTAAGAACATAATGTATATAAATAACTCATCAAAGAGCCTGGTACATAATAAGTTCTCAATAGGTGCTAGCTGCTATCATCATCATCATCATCATCATCACCATCAATGCCAGGTGATACATGCATTGATAGTAGAAATAAATTGGTATAACCTCCATGCAGAGTGATCTGTCAATATTTATCCATATTATACAATACACATAACAACTGACCCAACAAATCTACTTCTAGCAATTTACTCTACATATGTGTAATGACATACTTAACATGAACTCACTACAGCATTGCTTATAACAGCGAAACACTAGATGAAACATAATGTCCATCAATAGGATACTGATTAAATAAATTACGGGTTCATTCTTACAGTAGAGCCAAAAAAAAAGAATGAGGCAACGCTATACAGACTGACATGGACCGTCTCCAAGATATTTTAAGTGATAAAATGAAAATGCAAAACAGTATAATATGCTATCTTTTGTCGTTAAAAAGAAAAAGAAAAAAATCTGTATTTGCTATGCATAAAATATTTCTGGAAGGATATATAATAAACTGGTAACACTGGTTGTCTATAGGAGGAGAAGTGGATGGCTAGGAAGAGGGATGGGAAGGCAAATTTTCAGTTTATTAACCTTTTGAATTTTATCTTTTTATTCTTGAAATATTAAAAAAAAGGAAGATGGGGCCCGCCCCGTGGCCAAGTGGTTAAGTTTGAGCACTTCGCTTCAGTGGCCCGGGGTTTCGCCAGTTTGGATCCTGGGCACAGGCATGGCACTGCTCATCAGGCCATGCTGAGGCGGCGTCCCACACAGCGCAGCCAGAGGCACTCACAACTAGAATCTACAACTAGGCACTGGGGGGGCTTTGGGGAGAAGAAGAAGAAGAAGAAGAAAAGGAGATTGGCAACAGATGTTAGCTCAGGTGCCAATCTTTAAAAACAAAAAAAAGATATAAAAATAAGTTCCATAAGATATGGTTTCCCCTCAATAGAATCTTCCATACTTAACATAAGACAGAAAAAAAACATTAAAAAGTACACATACAACAGTAGGAGGAAAAAAAAAATGAGAGGTTTTTCAAAGAAGTACATTTTAGGTATGTAATTCTTACATGTTTCTTTTCCATGCATAATTCAAATGCAAGGGGAAAAGAGGGATACAGTAGAAAAGGAAGCAGGCTATAGAAGGTGAGGCAAGTTGACAGGTGAGTAGTAGAGAAAGAGAGGATGGAGCCGCCATACTGCCAGCCAAGAACATTCACATCTTTCCAGTTACCCTGCGTGCTGGGCTCAGTTCTGCCAAATCCACATTATTAAAAAGTGAGAGAAGCTGGAAAGGTTGAAGAAGGCAAAAGAAGGTATGACAGTTTTTCAGTTTGATCTCATAGTAAGAAGAAAACCTTACCTCGATCTTTTTCAATACGTCTGCAGGATTAGTGAGCGAAGTGCCTTGGCCTGTAACTTTTGCCTTTTTGGATTTGTGGCCTGCTGAAGGAAAACTACTGTGAATATATTTTTCTATAACAGCAACTGTGTATTAAGTTTCTTTGCCTTTTAATATGCTGTCAGGCACAGTGGTACAGCATACGAGGCAGGCACATCATTTGCAGACAATTAATTTTCTTAAAGAATAAACAAAATCAATCAAAACACCTCACCAATTCGAACACCTCACCAATTTTCCCTGGTGAGGAGTAAATGATAATCACTTAATAGGATATTTTCTAAGACTGCAGCCAGATGAATTAATGTCATCAGGGCCAAAATTGTAGAAATGTTACCTCAGGTAGCAGCAGTAGAGGACCAGCGGAAAGGCTCTCAGGAATGCATCATCTGCACTGGCTTCCTGATCACTGATCAGGAATTTTAACTAGGGCAATTTTACCAGGTTTGGAAAATAAAAAACAAGTCCAGGGGCTGGCCCCGTGGCTGAGTGGTTAAGTTCGCACGCTCCGCTGCAGGCGGCCCAGTGTTTCGTTGGTTCGAATCCTGGGTGCGGACATGGCACTGCTCATCAAACCATGCTGAGGCAGCGTCCCACATGCCACAACTAGAAGGACCCACAACGAAGAATATACAACTATGTACTGGGGGGCTTTGCGGAGAAAAAGGAAAAAATAAAAGCTTTAAAAAAAAAAAAAACAAGTGCAGAATAAATACGCATTTGCCAATGGTTACAGAGATGAGAAAGAGGTTATATTCAGTGCAATATAGCATTATCTTTGGAACGAAGATGAAAATGGTTAAACTGAACATACTCATCATATGAATCTGAAAACTCAAAGCAATATAAATAAAACATTTTAATGGCTTTGGGATACATAATTTTTTAAGCCATATCAAAAATATTGCATTTTGAGGGGCTGGCCCCGTGGCCGAGTGGTTAAGTTTGCGCGCTCCGCTGCAGGCGGCCCAGTGTTTCGTTGGTTCGGATCCTGGGCGCGGACATGACACTGCTCATCAAGCCACGCTGAGGCGGCGTCCCACATGCCACAGCTAGAAGGACCCACAACGAAGAATATACAACTATGTACCAGGGGAGCTTTGGGGAGAAAAAGGAAAAAATAAAATCTTAAAAAAAAAAAAAAATTGCATTTTGACACTATTCTGAAACTGCAGAGAATAGAGAATTATTTCACATATAGATCCTGTCAGTTACCCAAACATTATAATATACTATAAAATTGTCCCATTGTGATAAAAAATTACTATAGTTCTTTCCCCAAATCAAACTAAATACCTAGAAATTACTTGGTAATAGAGGAAAATATGGCTCAGAACGATGTAATTTTGTTAAAGATTAACATTTAACCTACAGAAGAAGAAAATTTTTAGATTGTGGTGGATGACCCATAACTGATGGAATTAGAATTTACTGTGTTATACCAAATTGCCCCTCAGGGAGTCACTGAGCTCAGAATTCCCAAACACATCCATTAGTGAGGTTTTGCTCAAACAAAAGTAATAGTTAGATTTAATGATGGGTAACTTTCTCTGGCCCCCTTGAGGGCAAAGACTGTTTAATTTGAACTGTAGGACATAAAATACAGTATCATATATGAACAAGATCTCAATATATATTATAACATTGATGCCAGAAAACATTAGCTAAGAATGTAATTTACTCACATCATGAATGTTTTCCTCTAAGGAGCTTTTATCAAATTATTTAAATTTCATATCACATAAGTCTGTTAAATGGATATTATCGAACACGGTCAGGTAAATAAACTTATTAAAAATTACTACTCTCTTAACCAAAAGAGTCAGTTGCATATTCAAGTCCACTCAGTATTTTTCACTATGTATCATTCTGGTTTTATATAATGCCTAATCTTTATATGTTTAACTGGAGAGAACTGTCAAACTACCAAAATTTCTTAAAAGATTGTTTTAACCCCAAAACATTAACGTGATTTTTTTTTCCATCTTGGCCAAATATATGCATATATTTGACTTTTTTTGTTTCTTTCAATACCTGCCAGTAGCTGGTTCTTCAAGAAACAAACTTTTTCAGCCTTTGGCTCTTTTGATATTGTTTACTTTCGCGTAAATCAGTGGAGGCCATTTTAATAAAATAGAATATAAGCTTACCAAGAATAAAGCACAAAAATTACACAATAAGCAATAAAAAATATTAGAGGAGAATGGAAAAAGATTTATTGTTGTTGTTTGGTTTTTTAACAAATGGAAGTCCTGGTGCACTGGAAGCCTTTACTGATGATCAATGTGTATCTGAGACTCCAGGCATGTGTCATCAGCAGGGATGTATTTGAAAAACTAATTCTTCCAAATCATTCTTTTCAGCTCTCCTAAAGCTGACTACTAATTTTCGACCCATTAAAACATGACCAGTATCATTCATACACGTTATTTTATTGTGAAAATAATATATTTGCCCAATAAAAGTCAAGAGTATAAAGGGGACAGCAGATATAGTATTATATCTTATAATACTCTGTACACAATCGAGCTGAATATTCTTATATATTGTAGGTTTGAAATAAAACAAAAATACTTCCACTTTAAATACATACGTCAAAACTTACCAAATTGTATATTTAAAATATGTGCATTTTATTCTGTCAATTCTACCACAATAAGCTGTTAAAAAGGGGAGAATATCTTTCAGAAGACAGAATGACTTCGTAACTCATTCTATGAGGACAGCAGTACCATAATACCAAAACCAGACAAATATTCCACAAAAGAAAACTAAAGACTGATGTCGTTCGTGAATACAGATGCAAAAAATCCTCAACAAAATGTTCTCAAGTTCAATCCAACAATGCACAGAAAGAATTATACACCACGACCAACTGGGATTTATCCCAGGTATGTAAGGCTGGTTCAACATTCCAAAATCAACTAACGTAATCCATCACATTAACAGGCGAGAGAAGAAAAATCACATGATCTTATCAATAGATGCAGAAAAAACATCTGACGAAATCAAACAGCCACTCATGATAGAAACTCTTAGTAAACTAAGAATAGAGGGGAACTTCTTCGACTTGATAAAGAATATCTACCAAAAAAACCCTATAGTTACATCATACCTAATGGTGAAAAATTTGACACTTTCCCACTAAGATCAGGAACAAGGCAAGAAAGTTACCCCTTGCAACTGCTTTTCAACATCGTATAGGAAGCCCTAGCTAATGCAGTAATATAAAAAAAAGGATATAAAAGGTACACAGATTCTAAGGGAAGAAACAAAACTGTCTTTGTTTGTAGGTGACATGATCATCTGTACAGAAAATCTGAAAGAATCTCTCAAAAAACCCCTGGAACCAATAAGCAATTATAGAAAGATTACAGGATACAAGGTTAACACACAAAAGTCAAGCGCTTTCCTATATACCAACGATGAACAAGTGGAATTTGAATTAAAAACATAATACCATTTACATGAGCACCTCCCAAATGAAATACTTAGAGATAAATCTAATAAAATATGTACACAATCTATATGAGGAAAACTATAAAACTGATGAATGAAATCAAAGAACCAAATAAATGGAAAGATATTCCAAGTTCACGTATATGAAGACTCAATATTGTCAAGACATCAGTTCTTCCTAACTTGATCTATAGATTCCATGCCATCTCAATCAAAATCCTAGTATGTTACTTTGCAGATACTGAAAAACTGATTCTAACGTTAATAGGCAGAGGCAAAAGACCTAGAATAGCCCACACAATATTGAAAGAAAGAACAAAGCTGGAGGATTGACATCACTCGACTTTAAAACATACTATACAGCCACAGTAATCAAGACAGTGTGGTATAGGTAAAAGAATAGAGAGCCCAGAAAAGACCCACAAAAATATAAAAAAGGGAGCAAAGGAAATACAATGAAGAAAAGAGTCTTTTCAACAAGTGGTGCTGAAATAATGGGACTTTCACATACAGAAAAATGGATTCAGACAGACATTACACCCCTCACAAAAAATAACTCAATAGATCACAGACCTAAACGTAAAACACAAAACTATAAAACTCCTAAAAGACAACAGGAGAAAATCTAGATGACCTTGCGTTTGGTGATGACTTTTTAGATGCAACACCAAAGGCACAATCCATGATAGAAAGAATTGATAAGAAAGAATTGACTTCATTAAAATTAAAAATATCTGTTCTGTGAAAGACAGTGTCAAGAGAATGAGAAAACAAGCCAGAGACCGGGAGAAAATATTTTCAAAAGACATATGTGATGAAGGACTGTGTGCAATAATAGAAAAAAATACATACTGGCCTCCGCTCCTGGGTGCTGGCACAGAATTCTTCAAACTTTTCTGATTTCCTAAATGATAAAGGCACTAGGAGCATCTTTTGTGCTAATATTTTGTCTTTGACCCTTTGACAGAGTTCCTAAACCCCTTGGAATTTACTGGGTGACAGAAGTATCTTTTGTTCTAAGGAGGAAACTCTTGGTGGGATCCTGCATAGCTTCAGGATAAGGGCTGGTCACCAGGTAGATCAAGCCATGATTAGAAGTCTGGAACTTTCAGCCCCATCTCCCATCCCCTGGAAAATGGGAGAGGGGCTGGAAATTGAGTTAATGATTGATCATGCCTATGTGATGAAGCCTCCATAAAAATTCTAAAAGTACGGGGTTCATTGAGTTTCCAGGTTGGTGAACATCCATATACTGGGAAGGGGGCGCATCCCAACACCACGGAGACGTAAGTTCCTGTGCTGGGGACTCATTTGGACTTTGCCCTATGTATCACCTTATATGACTGTTTATTTGTATCCTTTATCATATGGTTTATTACATAATAAATTGGTAAACCTAAGTAAGTGTTTCCTTGAGTTCTAGCAAACTGTTCTCGCAAATCAAATCCTGGCAGGGTGGGTGGGGTCACAGGAACTTCCAATTTGCAGCCAAGTCAGACAGAAGTTTTTTTCTTTTTAGGGAGATTAGCCCTGAGCTAACTGCTGCCAATCCTCCTCTTTTTGCTGAGGAAGATAGAAGCTTGTTGGAGACCTACTACTTATGATTGGCATCTGAAGTGGGGACCAGTCTCATGGGACTAAGTCTTTAACCTGTGGGACCTGTGCCAATTCTGGTTAATGTCAGAACTGAATTGAATTGTAAGACACCCAGCTGGTGGTGGAGAGAATTGCTTGATGCGGGAAAAAAATACTCCACACATCTGGCGTCAGAACTGTTGTGAATGTGGCAGTAGTATGAAAGCAAAGGAGAAACACATAGCAGGAGTGTGATTTCCCTATAGACTGTTATCCAAAATATACAAAGAACTCTTAAAACTCAACAATAAGAACACAAAAAATCTAATTAAAAAATGAGCCAAAGATCTTAACAGACATCTTGTCAAACAAGATATACTACTGGCAAGTGAGCATATAAATAGATGCTCCACATCATTTGTCATCAGGGAAATGCAAATTAAAACAAGATACCACTATACACCTATTCTACGGTTCAAATCTAGAACACTCACAACACCAAATGTTGACAAGGATATGGAGCAACAGGACCTCTCATTCATTGCTGGTGGCAATGCAAAATGGTAGTCACTTTGGAAGACAGTTTGGTGGTTTCTTACAAAACTAAACATACTCTTACCATACAATCCAGCATTTATGCTTCTTGGTATTTACTTACAGGAGTTGGAAACTTATGTCTACACAAAAACAGATGTTTATAGCAGCTTTATTCATAATTGCCAAAACTTGGAAGCAACCAAGATGTCCTTCAGTAAGTGAACAGATGAATTGTGGTACATCTAGACAATGGAATATAATTCAATGCTAAAAAGAAATGAGCTATCAAGCCATGTAAAGTTGTGAAGGAAACTTAAATGCATATTACTAAGTGAAAGAAGCTAATCTGAAAAGCCTACATACTGTATGATTCCAACTCTAAGACATTCTGGAAAAGGCAAAACTATGGAGTCAGATTAGTGGTTGCCAGGGGTTAGGAGGAGGAAGGGATAAGTAGGCAGAACACAGAGGATTTTTAGGGCAGTGAAACTACTCTGTACTACACTGTAATGGTGGATACATGTCATTATACATTTGTCAAAACCCACAGAAGGTACCACAGAAAGAGTGAGCCCTGAGGTTTGGACTCTGCATAATAAGGATGCATCAATGTACGTTCAATGATTGTAACCAAGGTACCACTCTGGTGGGGGATGCTAACAAAGAGGGAGGCTATGCATGTAGGGGAGGGCAGGGAATGTATGAGAAATCTCTGTACTTTCTGCTCAATTTTGCTGTGAATGTAAAATTGCTCTAAAAAAATAAAGTCTATTAAAAAAAACAAACAAAACAAGGCCTGAACAAAATAAGAGGGAGGTGGGGGGGATTTCTTCTCTTCTCTTAGTTGCTAACCCCATTGTTCTTAATCTCTTTGGCTATCTTCCTTTTTCTCCCTTCATTCTTTGTAGCAAGATTCTCCAAAGACTCATCTGTGCTAGCTGTCTCCATTTCCTAAACTCCCATTTACTGTGTAACCCATTCCACTCTGGATTCCACCTCTACAAATCTTTTAAAAAGCTCCCACTGAGGTCAACAATGATCGACATGTCAAAAATTAGTTTACATTACATTTTCCAATCTTTGTCTTGCTTGACCTCTCAGCAGCATTGTTTAACCTCCTTTCACATTGTTGACCACCTTCTGAAATACTCTTCACTTCTGTACACTCTCGCTTCTGTGACTCCACTCTGTTCTGGTTCTCCTCCTCCTCTCTCTTTCCATCTCTTTTCTTTGCTGATTCAATTTCCTCCACCGGCCCATTAAATTTGGGCATTCCTCCAAGCTCAGGGTTAGGCCCTCATTCTTCTACTTCTCTAATTTCACCCTGGACAAGCTCATCTTTTCTCACAGTCTCAATTATAATATCTATGTTGATGACTACCATCTCTATTTTGAGCTCCATCCCTCTGTATCCAACAGCATATTCAACATTTCTACTTATAAATCTCAAAGGAACCTTAAGTACTATCTTTGAACTGAACTCATGATTTTTCCTTCATAAACCTGGTCTTTCTCCAATGTCCCTCCTCCAATCTCATCTTAGTAAACTCCTACTCTTCCTTCAATCTGGACTCCAGTTCCATTTTCCTTAAATAACCCGTCCCTGACCTCCCAATGAGGACAGTGTGTTTTTGTTTAATGTTCTTGCTCCACTTGACTGTAAACTCCATGAGGTCAAGGTTTATTCCCACTTTGCTCACTGTTTTATTCCTCTGAGCACAGTGTCTGGCAACAGTGGAGACTCAGCAACTATTTACTCAGTGGAATTATGAAAGAACACCACCATGGAAACTTTCACTTTGGTATTTTATGTACAGTATAAAGTTCTATTCTACCAGTTCCCAAATTTCACCAGTTCCAAATGTTTTAGTTAAAAACTTAAAATACAGCCAGTATAACCATCCAAAAAATGTCAAATATACAAATGAAAATGTCTGTGTAATTCAAAAGTCTTTCCCAGCACATCAAAATTCCATAAATAAAGAAAAACAGGGGCCGGCCCAGTGGCACAGCGGTTAAGTTCACACGTTCCGCTTCTCAGCGGCCCGGGGTTCACCAGTTTGGATCCCGGGTGTGGACATGGCACCGCTTGGCACACCATGCTCTGGTAGGCATCCCACATATAAAGTAGAGGAAGATGGGCAAGGATGTCAGCTCAGGGCCAGGCTTCCTCAGCAAAAAGAGGAGGATTGGCAGTAGTTAGCTCAGGGCTAATCTTCCTCAAAAACAAAAAACAAAAAACAAAAAACAAAAAACAACTAAACAAACAAAACAAACCAGAAAGTCAATAACAAAATGCTTTACCAAAATAACCAAAATGCCAAACACATTTCAAGAAAAAGTATTCAGAACATTGAGTGTAACTTCACGTTGACAATTCCATATTAGATAGAATTTAAGCAATAACCTTTTCCCACCTGGATTATTATTATATTACTCAGCATACCTTTTTTGCATTTTTTTGTTGGCATCATCTCTCTTGGGAGTCTTCTCCAATCTGGGTGTGCAAAAGAAGAAATACAAAAATTTCACTTTCCTCTAGAATCAGTGGCACTGGACATAACTATTTAAAGCACACGACAGTTGCTCATGCAGAAAAAGTAAAATTTCTTAGTATCTGACTACACAGATTTAGCTTAGGAATCAAAACATAACAGTGATACGTTTTCTCCTATGAGGAAAAAAATTCATTAAAATAGCTTTGAAATAGTGCCATAAAATTTCTACAACATTCTTTTAATAGCTATATAATTTAATTTATGTAATAAATTTTAAATACAGAAATTTTTTAACAAGAATAATGATATAGAAAAATATTTATGGACATGAATTTATTCATGACATTATTAAATAAAAAGTTTCTAAAACAATATATATATAGAATCCCATTTAAAAGAATAAACCTAACATACAAATCTTTTTATATATAGCATTTGTTCAGAGAAAGCTCTAGATTGGGAAGAAAATGTTACAGTAATTCTTTGTGGGTGTTGGGATTACAGCTGTTTTTCTTAAGTATTACTTATCTACTATTTAACTACTCTATATTTTTAAAGTTTTCTGTAGTTGATATGTATTTCTTATGTAATAAAGGATTTTTTCCCCAAAAGTTAATGTGACTACAATCCCAATAGATGCAAAATTAAATAAACAATTTTAATAATTATCTGAAAACTTTAAAATTAAAAATACAAATACCTATGGAAAAGTAAATTCCCTCCAATAAATGATTTTGTTAAACAATTCCTCTAATTTGTCACATTCTTCTAATTTTTAAGCATAGAGTTAATCAGAAAAATGAAGCAACATAAAAATGAATTAAAAAATACTGCCTGCTGATAAAAAAAATCTCAGTGCATTCTGTAAAAAACATTCATATCTTAAGCTATTTTACCTGAACTAATAAATTTTGCTTTGAATATATTTGTTTTTCTAAGTGACTCAGATGATCATAAGAAAGTATATAAAGAAAATCTTTTAGGAATGAATATTTAAGAAGCGGAAGAAACGAGAGATCCAGGAGAGAGGGGACAGAACCTCATCAACCATCGACACTGAAAAGAGCACTATAACCCGTGAAAGCAATAATCCTGTAAATGCTGTTTTTGTTTTTACATAAAGGCAGTTTCTATAAAAGGACAGGATGTCAAAGGCAAGTGAGCTAAAACGAGGAGACCTGGGTTCTAGTAGTGCTGTCCAAGTCGCCCCAACAGGTCACTTCATTTCTAGGGCAACTGTTTTTTATCTGCAAAATGAATGAGCTGGATGAGATCTCTCCAGCCCCTTCCACCTTGGCTATGTCAAAGGCAAATTTGTGAACGGTGAAAAAAAGCCTCTCTTAGGTGTGGTTCTGTTGAGAAGGCATCTTAACAACTAAAAACCGTCTATGTCTGCTTGAAAGAAAAGAAGACCCATTAGCTTGGCTTAAAAAATTGTTTTCTCCTCAAAAGCTATCTAATCACATAGGAGCACAGAAGTGTGTACTGGTAGTACAGATTAAAATTGAGATTGTCGGAAAATGAAAATGGAAAATCCAAATAGGTTTGGCAGATCCTCTTTTATAAAAAATCTATTTTAAGAACTTCCACAAAAACACTTCAACTCCTCCTTCTAACAGTATAAAAATCTTTTCATCTTAGTTTTCAAGAGATATGTGTTACTAATCAATTACAGGAAAAGAGCCAGACTCTATTTTCCTATGGTGAATATAGAAAATTTGTCCTAAAAAAATATGCGATACGGAGGTAGGCTTTAAAAATTATTTTAACATTTTCTGTTTTCTAATTACCTGGTACCCACTCTTCCTTGTACACCTTCATATATCTTTTACTATATCTTTCAATATCTAGAAAAAAAGAAAAAAGTGTTCATTAGAAAAAATCAAGAATGAAACCTGAATTTAAGCCATTCTTTTACAATAATTGAAAACCCCAAACACCTTTGACCTCACATATAGCGAGTCTCCTACATTCGTACATAGTGTGTTCCTGAACACACATGGAAAAGTTCAGTGAGCATTACATGTTCGAGGAAGTGGAAGCCACAGCTGGGTATGAACGGCGGGGTGAGCAGAGACCTAAACTCTGATGACGGTTCTTAGAATTAGTCAACCTGACTCACCTCTGAGAATATTCACAAAAGCCCAGAGCCAGGGCAGGAAGCCATTTACATAAAAGGACAGGGAAGTCTTCTCAGCATCTTTTATTTCTTCTTGTGACAATGGCCTCCAGCTCCCAATCTTTAAACCTGTGTAACTGGGATGTGTTAAGTACCTAAGCGGGGATGGAGGGCTGTTTGCTCACTGCTGGTGCTTAACACACACATTCAGCTATGCTTCTCAATGAGCTACTTTTCACAGTCCACTGGGGAGGGGAATGGGGAAAAGGCCAGGAGTAGGCAAGGTTGGACTTGATGGGGTGTGATCAGGAAGCTGCAAGCTTTCCATGCAACTACTGAGAACTCGGCAGGGACGGACCTTCTGAGCTTGCCAAAAATGGGAGAGGTAACACTGTGGCTCTTGCTTCTGCTTTGCCCACTTTGCCACAAGAAACTCCCTCAATGAGGGCCCAAACCCTTTCCCGACCACACAAGTTGGCAAGGAACACCATCATGCAACAGCTTAAAACCATGGTTCAAAATAAAAAGTGATTTGGGAGTATAGCCATGAAAAAGGGAAGGTGATACAAAAGATGAAAATATAAAAATCAAGGCCCAAATATATACTGATTTTTCTTCCACGTTAAGGAAATGCTTCCAAATAATACTGAGACCATGGTGTTAGATAAAAATAACCAAAATAAACAGTAGATCAGAGACCAAGAAACCAGGCTTTTCTAGGTATTTAACTGTTTAACTTCAACCTTGCTCTTAAGTTTTTCATCTGTTAAGAGAAGTCAGCATAAATGAGAGATTCCCAGCATTTGCATTTAAAAATTTTCTCTAAAACAGATTCCATATTTTAAAAATATTTAACCCTCAGTATATCAAGAAAAACAGCTATTACCACTTATTATCTCAGTCCAACAAACCATTTTTTATATTTTTAGGTTACTTTCAAATAATTTACAGAATAAGAGGTATTGAGAACCAACTACTAGAAGCCAACTAAAAAGAGGCAAGTAATAATGTACACCTGAAATTGCACAATATTATAAATCATTATGATCTCAATAAAATTACTGGGGAAAAAAAAAGAGGGAAACGATTTGAATAGACATTTGTCCAACAAAGATACCCATGGACAAAAAGCACATGATAAGATGCTCAACATCATTAGTCATTAGGGAAATTCAATTCAAAAGCACAATGAGATATCATTTTATATCCAGTAGGACAGCTACAACCAAAAAGACAATAACAAGTGTTGACAAGGATGCGGAGAAACTGGAACCCTGATAGACTGTTGGTAACATAAAATGGTGCAACCATTTTGGAAAACAGTTTGCCAGTTCCTCAAAGTGTTAAACAGAGTTACCATATGACCCAAGATATATACCAAATAGAAATGACACATGTCCACAGAAAAATGTGCATGTAAATGTTCATAGCAGCATTACTCATGATAGCCCCAAAGTGGAACTGAACCAAATATCCATTAATTGATGAATGAATAAACAAAATGTAATATAAATATACAATGAAATATTATTCAGCACTAAAAAAAAATGAAGTACTGATATATACTATACCATGGATGGACCGTGAAGACATTACGCTAAGTGAAAGAACATAAAAGTCATCAGGGCCGGCTCCGTGGCCGAGTGGTTAAGTTAGTGTGCTCCGCTGCGGCAGCCCAGGGTTCGGATCCTGGGCGTGAACATGGCACAGCTCATCAGGCCACGTTGAGGCAGCGTCCCACATCCCACACCTAGAAGGACGTGCAACTAAGATATACAACTGCATACAGGGGGGGTTTGGGGAGATAAAGCAGAAAAAAAAAAAAAAAAAAAAGATTGGCAACGGTTGTTAGTCCAGGTGCCAATCTTTAAAAAAAAAAAAAAAGTCATGGGGCTGGCCCCGTGGCCGAGCGGTTAGGTTCCCGCACTCCGCTGCAGGCGGCCCAGTGTTTCGTTGGTTCGAATCCTGGGCGCGGACATGACACTGCTCATCCAAGCCACGCTGAGGCGGCGTCCCACGTGCCACAACTAGAAGGACCCACAACGAAGAATATACAACTATGTACTGGGGGGCTTTGGGGAGAAAAAGGGGAAAAAAAATAAAATCTTTAAAAAAAAAAAAAAAAGTTATAAAAGAACACCTATCATTCCATTTATATGAAATGTCCAGAACAGACAAATCTCTAGAGAGAGAGCAGATCAGTGGTTGCCATAAGCTGAGGAGAGGGGAGAATGGGGTGATCCTAATGGATATAAGGTTTCTTTTTAGGATGATGAAAAGGTTCCAAAATTTAGATAGTAGTGCTGGTTGCACAATTCAGTGACTACAGTAAAAGCCACTGAACTGTATACTTTAAAAAGTGAATTTTATCTCAATAAAGCTGTTATTTAAAAAGAAAGAAAACTATTGGAAGTTTTAATAAGAAATTAAATATAGTAAACTCTAATTTATAGTCCATTATTTTTCTGGTTTTGAAGGTACATTTACCCAAAACAGGCAATGTCCCTTGAATGCAGCTAACTGCATCAAATGTGCATTCTAGGTTTGTCATGCACAAATCCTGAATATATGCATTTCACATATCCTGATTCCAGATTTCAAATACATCTTTAATAAATTCTGACATTACTTCTTGTTCTGCTTCTTGCACCATCCACATGACTCTAGATTACAAATACATCTCTAATTGGTTCTAGCTTATCATTACTTCCAATTCTTCTTCTCGTATTTGCATCATCAAAATGTAATACTTTTAAAGACTTTGATGGCTCACATATTGGTTGAAGAGAGAATGGCCCAGTCATCTTCTTTGGTCTATAATTGTAAAACATTTTCATTATTAAACTTATAATTACCAATTAACATGATCAATCCAATAAATTGTTTCATTTCTACACAGTCTATTTCCTTTCAATCATCCTTGCCTTTCCCTTCAGCATTTGTCCAGTTACAACTATGTCAAATAAATTTTGGTACATAAATATCATGAAAAAAGAAAAAAGTCACACATCATTTTAGCAAACAGGATGTTCCCAGAAATATTATGTGATGAGGTGCTTTGCAAAGATTAGCTGTATGAGAATACCATATTTCCTTTTCATCCTTAGAGATACAGTGTTTACTCAGTGATTCTTAAGTTTGAGAAAAGTCATCTAGGATACCATCATCTGAAGGCTCAGTCTGAGATTTTGCTTATACAATCAATTTCACCATCATCAGTAGCATCCAGAGAGCTGCTGTCTCTTTGCCATTCATCTTCTGATTTGTCCAGTAATTGTGAAACATCCTCCTCTGTCAATTTCCTTCTTTTTGCCATTATGGGTAGAAAATGAAAAATTCTGAATTCTCAATTGTATTCTATGAAAGCTAAAACAGAAACAAAACAACTATGAAGTCGAGAGTCTCTCCAGACTTCTTTTGTATCTTCTTGAAAATTAATGTGGGGCCAGCCCGGTGGTGTGGTGATTAAGTTCCTGTGCTCTGCTTTGGTGGCCCAGGGTTTGTGGGTTCAGATCCTGGTTGCAGATGTACACATCACTCGTCAAGCCATGCTGTGGTGGCATCTCACATACAAAATAGAGGAAGATTGGCAACAGATGTTATTTCAGGGATAGTTTTCCTCACGAAAAAAAAAATGTACTACTATGGGCAACACAACAGAAAAACTAAAGGATGAAGTAATAGTGATGATTTCTTTAACTACTGCACCATCTTTGTATGGAATTTCATCATTCTTCCATTTTTTTAATACTTTAGTCTTTTTGTTCAGCAGTGGGGAATAATTGATGAATACTTATGAAATAATATCTCTCATGATGAAACAGCAAAATGTTTCAAGATGCAGGAAAAATAAGATCACTAAGATTCCAAAATGTATTTTAGATTTATAAAAGGGTCCAATGGGTGATATGGTAATACTAAGATAATATGGGTTTTCTTTCTTAAAGTAAATTCTCTTTTTTCTTTGGAAGATCTCTACAAAAAACCAAAAGTTATGAATATCAATTATTATACAGTTAAGAACTGCTCAAAAAGAATCTCAAAAATTAAATTAGGGGGTCCAGCCCAGTGGCACAGCAGTTAAGTTCACGTGTTCTGCTTCAACAGCCCGGGATTTGCCGGTTCTGATCCTGGGTGTGGACCTATGCACCATTTTCAAGCCATGCTATGGCAGGTGTCCCACATATAAAGTAGAGGGAGATGGGCACAGATGTTAGCTCAGGGCCAGTCTTCCTCAGCAAAAAGAGGAGGATTGGCGGCAGATGTTAGCTCAGGGCTAATCTTCCTCAAAAAAAAAAAAATTAAATTAGGGTCTCATGGACTCTGACGGTATATTGAGAGTTAATAAACCAAACAAACTCCATTTATTCAGTAACAGATCTTGTGGTCATACTGCAGGTAAACGTATTATTTCCACTAAGCTTTTGATGTTCTGAAAATGGCTTACAGAACCATCACCACTGTCACTCTTGTTTCTTTTGGTTTTTTTTTGAGGAAGATTCGCCCTGAGCTAACTACTGCCAATCCTCCTCTTTTTGCTGAGGAAGACTGGCCCTGAGCTCACATCCGTGCCCATCTTCCTCTACTTTATATGTGGGACGCCTAACACAGCATGGCTTTTGCCAAGCAGTGCCATGTCTGCACCTGGGATCTGAACCAGCGAAACCCCGGCTGCAGAGAAGCAGAACATGCAAACTTAACCGCTATGCCACCAGGCCGGCCCCGCTCCTGTTTCTACCTCAGAGGACCCCAGTGGTTTAGGAATCTGAGCTGGGAACCATTGGACCAGATGTTCTCTACATACCCTTGTAGCTAAAGTTCATTAAAATAATAATATCCATTGGTGTTTTTCCTTTATTATAAAAATAATAAATTTCACTGTAAAAGAAATACCAACCATTTCTATAATTTTACCTGAAAACTTTATAAACAGATGTTGAAGACATTACAACCTGAAATACATTTATTCTGTGCCCTCAATTCTCTTTGACAAATCTCAACGCCCTGAGCCACCAGCCACTTGATTATCAGGAAGTCTTGAGATCTCCGAACCTATTTGTTGGCCCCAGTCTCTAGTGATTCACTTCTTCACATTAGTCCTTAATTCTCTCTCTGCTAACACAGGTGGCGAGCGATGGGAGAAGGCTGGTGAGTGACGTAACACTATCTGGAATAGGCTCCCTCTGACAGTTGCATACTTCTGTTTAGTCGGGCCAATTCTTTTTCATTCATGTGTGTGTATCTAACATACATATATATAGTGTAGATTATATTAATCTAGACACACACATATGAATGTATATATTATATTTTTAAAAACACTTTATTTTGAACCATAGTTTTATAAAACACATTAGATCAAGAAACAGAGGTAAACATGAAGACTTCAAGGAGACTGTATTGTATCAATTTGGAAAATTCTATACAAGAGTTTTCTCCTGAAAGAAACAGAAGCAAAAGATTCCTTATGTTTTTAAATATTTTATTGCGCAGTTATCAAAGACAAAGAGTCTCTTGATCCAGGCATAAGCCAGCCACTCCCAGAAACTAGCAACGAAATTACGTTCTTAACATCTCTGTCCAAAAGACTCACATAAACGCTTTAATGATATACTGTAAATTAGACATATGCTTTAATAATAACCACATTGAGTTAAGTAAATCTGTCCCAAAATCTAGAGAAAAGACTAATTTTAAAGACTAAAATAAACCCTACACTATTATTTTTTCAAGTAAGAATGAATATTTACTAGTTGTTAGTCTTACTTTTTAAAATGAGCTTTAATTTCATTTTTGAATTCAAATAGATAAAAGTACGCAACATATGAAAATAAAAAAATTCAGCATTTTTGAGGGAAAAATATCTCTTATCAAACCACTATATAACTTCAAGCAGCTATGTTTTGAAAAATTAAGTGAATTTGTCTAAAATGCTTCTTATAATTACAAACACATGTTATATTCTATATAAGACATTTCTTGACTCTTAGCCAATTCTAAGCCTTTTAGAGAGAGGGAAAATGGACTGCATTTTTAATACTAATGGAATGAGATGATACCATGTGAATTTCTCATGTTTTAATAATGTTGTTTTGAGAACTGAAGGATGATATCGATCTTTCTAATTTCAACATTCAAGGGCAGAAACTGAAAATCAATATGGTTCTACTGTGCTAAATAACTACTTAGGAACAAGCTCTGTTCCTCTAAAACCACTTCCCACTTCCAGTCTGAGATTGTCAAGCCTTCAACTATAATTTCTCCTCTCTGTCCTTGGTATAACCAATGAATACATGTTTTCTATATTCTATTGTATCTGATATATAAATGGTAAGCCAAAATATAATCAAAGCTTTTAAAAATTTTAACCTGCATAAAGGTTTATGCATAAGGATAGTAATCACAGTATTATATATATATATGTGCAAAAAAACTAGATAAAACCTTAAACCTAACAGCAGGGAACTAGTTACAAATAATAATGTTATATCTACACAATGGAATACCACAGAGTCATTAAAAATCGTATTTTCTAAGAATACTAAGGAAAATGCTAATAATATACTATTGACTGAAAAAAGAAGATACAAAGCAATATGAATCTAATTTTATAAAAAGAATATACACATAAAAAGAAAAAATCCAGAAGATACAAGAAAATATTAATAGTAGTTCTCTAGACATAAGTACTATAGGTAATTTTTATTTTTTAAACATTTTTATGACATATAAAACTTCTATTGTGAAAGGTAATTTGAAAAATAAAATACCAAAAAGTTTAAAATATATTTTCTGTGAAATCAATATAAATATGCTTTCTCATGGTAGCTGATAATTTCTGACTGAATTGAATCAATCAGCATTAAATAGCCATATATCTTGTGCCAAAATACTGTTTCCTCTGTATACGCTGAAACACATAATCAAAGAGTCCAACACGCACCTTGTTTTTCTTCAGGTGTTTCCATGAAATAAGGCATTCTTTTCATAGTTTCTCTCAACTCCTGTTTCAAGGCCAGCATATAATCCTCACCCTCTCCTGTTCTCAGAGGCACTGGTTTATAATCTGTATCCTGTTTAAGTTAAGAGACGATGTTTTTTTTAAAATAAATTAAATATTTTAATATCTCTTATGTCTATATTCTGGAAAGTGTCAGTTTTATTGAAAATTACATTTTACAGGTACTAAGTTTTACAATCAACTTAAAGATGTTGAACTTTGTAATCTATTTAACCTTTTAGCTCATTTCCTACTTTGCTCTTATTTTAGAGGTAGGAAAGATGCTTAATTTTCCTTCTGACCACATCAATCATCATTCTGCTATCTAGTCTGTTGACTGTGATTCCACAGTTTTAAAATCAAGGCACCAATGAGAGTAACTGCTTTAGTCTCCTATTAATCTCAGTCAGTGGTGGTGGTATTAGTGGGAGCAGTAATAACAAAAAAAATATGAGTAGCAGCTATCATTTAGCAAGTGGTTACCATGACCAGGATACACTCAGTAGTCAACATCCATGATCTCATTTAAGGAATCATCAATATTTCCCTTTTTACAGTGAAGAAACTGAGAAGTGAACAATCTATAAGCCCACACAACTCATAAATGGCAAAGCAAGAGTCTGAAGCTACATTTTCAATTTTAAAAAATTACATACACACACTCATCTGTATTTATGTGTGAATATATATTCATAAAATACATATATTCATAAAAAAGTAAATCCTCAGGATACCTAGTAAAGACATTTCAGAAGCTAAGTATAGGGTACATTTTCAAACTTTCACTCTGAATGTATTTATTCATTCTACAAGTATTTATTGAGTACCTACTCCAAGCCAGACATGGTTAGACAACAGGAAATACTAGGATGAACTAGTCAAAGTTCCTGTCCGTATAGAACTTACTTTCAAAGGGAGAAAAACACAACAAATAAGTAAACAAATGAGGTAATATATAATTTCAGGTATTGACAAGTGACATAAAAAAAATGAAGCCAAGTAGAGGGAAGAGTGACTGACAGTGCATCGAGGCGGGCGGTGGCCGGTCTAGACAGGGTAGGCACACATGACCACTCAGGGAAGTCACATTTGAGCAGAGACATGGACAGAATTAGGAAGCCATTCATGCAAAGACTTGGGGAACAGATGGTTCTAGCCGGGGAAACCAGCAGAGGAAAACACCTGAGGGAACAAGGAGGCCAGGATGGCTAGGGAGAGAGGAGGGAGTGGTCGGAAAAGGGTCAGAGAGACATCGGAAAGGCCAGACGAGACAGCCTGTTAGCCATCGGTAAGGAATTTGGATTTTATTCCAAGTATAAAACAAGAGTATGTTCTAATATTCCCAGTGTTTAGAAGTAATCTCACATGGAGAAGAGCTCGTTTTAAAAGAAATCAACGTAAACTGACATTACACCTGTACGTGAGATATTCACTTTGTTGTTAGACTATACTGAATATCAAAAAGGCAAAAAAATATCAAGAGCAACAAGCAGAGACTGCCTATGAGAGACATCTACATGCCCAGATACATTTGTCCAGGGTCCTCTACTTACATAAATCTTTCAACAAAGGACTTTTCCTTTTGAAATAGGGGAGATTCCTGGAGGGAGGGATACTTGGTTATTTATGATTTTTTCACTTTTTCTACCACAGCATATACATATCTGGAAATGTAAGTTTACATTTTAAACTAAATATAAAGAGAAAGCATTAGATTAAACATTATGCAAATTAAGCTTGCAGCATACTCATTAAATGTAAAAACAACACTAAATGCAGTGGAGTTGCTTACATTTTGAGTAACAGTAACAAAATTCAAATTGATTTTGATAAAATAGGGAGCTAAGCAAAAAAAACCAAAAATCAGCAGGGAAAAAGGTCAGGCAGTATACTAGGAAGCAAAATTAAATTCTACAGACACAAGCTGAAAAGAAAAATCATTAAGTGAAGTCCAGTAGAGTGGGAACTGAGGACCACCGCAAAATCTAACTTTACTTTTAAAACTATTATTTTAATATTGGAATATATCAATGACAGCAATAAGATGTAAGAATTGAAAACAATTCTTCTTAGTTCACACATTACTGAATATATTCATGAAAAGGTGTACACAATTTTGTTTTCTGTATTTTAAGAAAGCTGTCTAAAAATTAGAAAAGGTTCAGGGAAGAACAGTGGAAATATTTAAATTAAAGGTAAGTGAAACACACTCTCTTTTACTCTCTTACTTTTCTACTTTCTTACACTTTAGGATATCATAATGATAGCATATATTCAAGTCCTACATAAAATTTTAATTTTCTCTGAAACATGAAAAACACACTGAGAATTCCACTGTTAATGTACTTACAGGAAATAGTGGGGGCGGTTTCAATACTACATCCGGTAACTTTTCACCTCTGCTAAATCCAACTGCCTCAATATTAAAGGTATAAGCAGCACGTCCTCTTCCTTTATTCCCAGCCATTGGAACTAGTTACACAGGCAAATTCTGAAAGACACTATTAATGATAAAGATTTATTGAATCATCTGAAAAACAAAATCAGTATTTTAAGGCAAAATACACTCCACCCCCTAAGTACCATGGCCAATTTAAAACACTTCTGGAAAGCAACACTTGTAAAGAAATACACATTGACACTGATTCCTGAACCCCTCACGTCTAGTCCCGTTTGGCAGGTGAGGTGATGATGATGGCCTCAACCACCTCACCCAGGTCCTGGGTGGATGGCTGCCCTGGGTCTCCTTTGAGATGCTGCTCCAAACACTCTCAGCCAGGTGATGCAATTCTCTCTACCCCTTGGTGGTTTGGCAACAAGATCTCAGAAATACATAAAAAATATGAACAAGGGAAGGTTGGCTGATGAAGAGAAGATACCTCGCTTTTTCATTCAACTTGAAGACTATCAGCAGTCATATATACTTTAAATTTTAGTGACTTATTTATCCTAGAATTTGAGTGTTGGAAAGGATCCTTGAGATCTAGTCCAATGTCCTCCTTTTTGAAATGGGAATGGGCTCAGTAAGACTCTGAAGAGGTCTGTCCTAGCCAAAAAAATTTTTTTAAAGTTCAGAGGAAAGCATCTGAAATAGTTAAAGGTAAGATAAACCTGTACTCTCTCCAACTTTGGGGACAATAATGACATCATATACTCAAGTCCCATACTGAACTTCTGGATCATCTGAAACGATTTCACTGTGATGTGAGAACTGAGGCGGCAGTCTACTAACAGGGATTCCCACACTAGAGCTCTTTCACCACAACTCTGCATCCGACTGCAGTGAAGACTATAACACACATTCTTTAAATCTCTCTTCCCACTGTTAATATTGAGTATCATCAGCCCTGTAAGCTCAAGAAAGCAATAATATGCCCTCCTATACCACTATAACAGTTCCCTCCCTTTTTTTCTTACCATTTACTTGTTGGAAAAACGAGGTCACTGTCCTATACGATGCTTCGCCAACTTTAAGGCATATGTGAATTACCTAGGAATCTTATCAAAATGCAGATTCTGATTCAGTTGGCAGAGGGTGGGGCCTGAGAATCTGCATTTCTAACAAGCTCTCTGGAGATATTAATGCTTTTGGTTTGCAGAGCACACTTGGAGAGTAGCAAGGCTGTACAATTTCCTATAATCTGGATTGGAGTGATTGCATACATGAGATGTGGTTAACATATTCCTCTATTTCCTGTATTTTCTATAATCAGGTGGACTAGAGGCTTACTCAAATTTGGGCTTGATTTTTTTGCAAGAATACTTAAAAGATGCTCTGTTTTTCCTACTGCGTCACATCAGGATGCACATGCAGTCTCTCTCGGTCAGTGGGTTCAGGTGCTGTCAGTCTGTTTCATCCAGTATACAGTTCCTCATCAGCTTTCACCTAATGGTTTTAGCAGCCATTGATGACTGCAGACTACATCCATTATTCCATTATGGATTGTAACATGATGATATACAAATTGTATCATTTTTTCTGTATTTATTAACTGGAATTCTACCAGGAATCAATTCTCCTCATCCAACTATTCAATTACTATGAAACGCAATTCACATAGGAAAGGTACTTATTTTAATAACCAAGCTCAGTCCCTCTGTCCACAATAAAAGAGGCGGAAAATACCCAAAAGGCCTTGTTTCAATTGCTGAGTCACTAGAGCATATGCTGAGCCTACAGAAAGCAGGTCTCCCAAGTATGAAAATTGTGCAGCAGAAGGGCTCACACCTACACTCTAAGAAACTAACTGCGGGGAGCCCAGTAGGCACGGGCGAGACCACTGGGCTGAATTCCAATCTGGGACTTGCCACTAATCAAAGATTAGAACAATTCTAGGCAATGTTTCCAAAACCTGCCTGATCACGACAATTCCCCGAAGGATTTGTTAAACATAGGGAGTCCTAAGCGATCCCCAAGTCCTCAAACACAGCACAGCAGAATCTGTGGAGGTGGGCCCTGGGAAGAAGTTTGGAAAATTCATCCTGAAAAGAGAGTATATCAGCTACCATTGCTTGATAGAATATCCCCTGAGAAATATCAAACTCTGCTGACTCTAAACTTCCATATTTATCAAGTAACCCTTGGGTTTATAAATTGATACTGGAAGTGAATGTACTGCCCTTGGCAGAAAAATCATTCCTAGCTCCTGAGACACCCTGAATAATTGCATGGCATTCTGGCCCACAAATCCCTCTCTTTCTAGTTTGATTGTCATGAGTCAGTTCTCCTGTACCTGGAGAAGCTGCTACATTTATTTTCTTCTCTTGCAAAGGCGGACAGGTACGCCCTGGACTCTGGCAACTGTCTCATGGAAAAAATGACTCACAAGCAAGGCCTGAGCATCATTCTTTGAAATCCTTTAAGTTGATTCAACCACTGCCTGTTCCTTTTGCACCTCGTCAAACTTCTTGAATGAAGGATTTTTTAAGCTAGCTTTCCCCATTTCCTCATTACCCAAATCTTCCTCTATTTCCTACGGGCCAATTTCATTAAGTCATTCATTCAACATATATTGAGCATTCCAGGCACTGTGGTAGGACCCAGAGAGCATTGAACAAAAACAGGTTCCTGCCCTCAGGGCTTATTTATCAGTGGATGAAGGAACACAAACAAGTAAACAAGTAAGTGTCTAACATAATATTATATGCTCTTGTTGGGGTTGAATTGTGTCACCCCTCAAAAATACATCGAAGTCCTAACTCCTGGTACCTGCGAATGTGACCTTCCTTATTTGGAAATAAAGTCTTTGCAGATGTAATCGAATTAAGATAAGGCTGTACTGGATTAGTGAGCCCACTTCCAATGACTGGTCTCCTTATAAGACGGAAATGTGGACAGAGAGAGGAACACAGGGAAAACACCATGTGAAGATGGAGGCAGAAGTTGGAGGGAAACAGCTGCATGCCAGGAACACCAAGGAGTGCCAGCAACCACCAGAAGCCAGGAGGGAGGCAGGGAAGAGAGTTTGCCTGGGAGCCTCCGGAAGGAAGAAATCCTGCTGACACCTTTATTAGACTCTGGCCTCCAGAAACGGGAGAGAATAAATTTCTGTTGTTTTAAGCCTCCCAATTTGTGGTAATATGTTATGGCAGCCCTAGGAAATCAATACAGCTCTGAAGAAAAGGAAATCACAGTAACGGGACAGAGAATAACAAACGGGTATGGTAGTGGCTTTTTCACACAGGGAGGGTCTTTCTGTGGAGGATAAATCTGAGCACCATGCTGGAGAGGGCCCGTGAGCCATAAGGTGGAGGGATGGGATGGAGATGGCTACAGAAAAGAAGGAAGAGCAAGTGCCGAGGAGGAAGCCACAAGTTGGGAGTGTGTGCGGAGCAAGAAGCTCATGTAGTTGGTAAGGAGCAAGGAGAGGCTGGTGGAGGCCAGATCTCGCGCAGCCCTGTGTGAGCTGTAGGAAAGGATTTGGCTTTTATCTTACTTGTGATGGGAACTACACTCATGAACATACCGAAATGCAAAGGTCCCTAATGGTCTCCAGTGGCAAAATCCAGTGGCCTTTTGTCGTTGTTTCTCCTCTTGGACTTCCAAAGCACACTGCTCATTATTGCCTCCGCCCTTTTGAAATTCTCTCTTCCCTAGGCTTTAAGAAAACTCTAGCTTCTTCTATCCCACTGACCATTTTTGTGTCTACTTCTCTTCTTAAACCCCTAAATATGGATTTCCTTAAGGTTCAATCTTTGGTCTTCTGCTCTTTTTTTATCTTCAGAAAATGCACCCATTCTCTGGGTCTGATGACCTCTCTGGCACCATTACCTCTAGCAGTGACCTTTGTCCTGAGTTTCAGCCCATGTTCTTACCACCATAAGAATATGTGGACAGCACCTTAAACTGACAATACTGAGATCATCTTCCCTCACACTAACTAGCTTGTCTTTCATGTATAACATCCCTATTTTTATCCACAGTATGTTATTTTCCCAGTCATCAACATTTGAAGATGTGGAGTGAGTCAGTATTGATTCTTCATTCTGTTCCACATCTCCTGTCAAATCAATCATCTAATTTTTCCTTCAAAATGCCCTTTCCTTTCCATTTCCTCCACCATAATCCAGCTCACCCCTTTTCCAACTCTTTTTTTTTTTTGAGGAAGATTAGCCCTGAGCTAACATCCTCCACTAATCCTCCTCTTTTTGCTGAGGAAGACTGGCCCTGAGCTATCATCCGTGCCCATCTTCCTCTACTTTATATGTGGGATGCTGCCACAGCATGGCTTGACAAGTGTTGTGTAGGTCTGCACCCAG
Source organism: Equus asinus (assembly GCF_041296235.1). Taxonomy (NCBI): domain Eukaryota; kingdom Metazoa; phylum Chordata; class Mammalia; order Perissodactyla; family Equidae; genus Equus; species Equus asinus. The sequence goes on from NC_091798.1 coordinate 80,404,843, forward strand.
GATCCAAACTGGCAAACCCCAGGCCATTGAAGTGGAACACATGAACGTAACTGGTATGCCATTGGGCTAGCCCCCAACTCACTTTTGATTGACTGCAAATTTTGTGGTACCCCTTGTTCTTCCTGTTTATTTTCTTTTTCTTCTGCATTACTCATTCTAAAGCACGGCTCTGATTATGCTACTCTTCTCATCTTCCCTCTAGGCTAGAGAATTGAAATCCAAACTCCCTATCCAAGTATTCAGAGCCCTTTCGAGATGGCTGCACCTATCCTCCTGACTCATTCTTCTGTAGCCATGTCTTGACTATCATTCTCTCCACTGCAACCTACTCCCTGTTCCTCCCTGCCTCGTTTCATCCCTTTTCATTTTAAGATCCCCTTTAAGTCCCTCAATATCCACAACAATCACTTCATCCCACCTTACTCTTAGAAAGATCCTCCTGTTAAAATAAATGGATTTTTGGGGGCTGGCCCCATGGCTGAGTGGTTAAGTTCGTGCACTCCACTTTGGCAGCCCAGTGTTTTGCAGGTTTGGATCCTGGGTGCAGACATAGCACCACTCATCAGGCCATGTTGAGGTGGCATCCCACATGCCACAACCAGAAGGACCACAACTAATATACACAACTATGTACTGGGGGGATTTCGGGAGAAAAAGCAGAAAAAAAAAAGATTGGCAACAGTTGTTAGCTCAGGTGCTATAAATTAATTAATTAATTAATTAATTAATGGATTTTTGAGGCTGGTCCAGTGGCATAGTGGTTAAGTTCTGCACGCTCCACTTTGGCTGGATCCTGAGTGCGGATCTAGCACCACTTGTCAAGCCATGCTGTGGTGTGGTCTCACATAAAAAAATAGAGGGAGACTGGCAGATGTTAGCTCAGTGACAATCTTCCTCAAGCAAAAAGAGGAAGATTGGCAACAGATGTTAGCTCAGGGCCAAGCTTCCTCACAAATAAATAAATAAATAAATGGATTTTCAAAAATTGCGGTGATACACATTGCTACAGTCTTCAATTCTGAAAGAAATATAGACAATGCCCCATTTGGGAAATGAGCTTTTCCAAAAAAGGGAAGGAGTTTCACTTACGTTTTTTGTTTGTTTGTTTGTTTCTTCAATGGTATTAACACTAGAGATTTTACATCCCCTCCTGTCTAGGCATGGTGCTCTCTATACAGCAACAGCTCCTCAATTAACGTCAAGCTTTCCTTATTTATTTATTTACTGAAGGCGATTGCATGAGCAAATTTACCCACAGAAGTACAATTTCGTCAGCCTACTATTAAGTTGTTTTTTGGTTTTTTTTTTTTAAATTTCCAGAACTATAAAGTTTGGAACCTGGCTATGTATTGGAATCAACAGGAGAGTTAAAACAACAACAACAACTCAGGCTTCACCCCAGAACAATAAAATCAGAATCTTTGGAGGTAGGATTTGGACTGTAGGACTTCTGAAAGCACCCGAGGGGATTACAATGTGTAGCCTAAATTAAGAACCACTGCTCCAGATTAAACTTCCCATTTTAGCAAAGAGGAAAGTGAGGCCCAGACCCAGCTAACCTGACCACCTGAAGACACACAGTTAATTCCTAACAAGGACAGGGCCACGTTAAAGCCTCAGGATATCTTTCCATTGTCCTTTCCACATTACCGCTGCCTGAAACACATTTCTAGACTAGTTGAATAGCTTTTTTTTTTTTAATTTTTTTTTTTTTTTAAAGATTTTACTTTTTCCTTTTTCTCCCCAAAGCCCCCCGGCACACAGTTGTATATTCTTCGTTGTGGGTCCTTCTAGTTGTGGCATGTGGGACGCTGCCTCAGCGTGGTTTGATGAGCAGTGTCATGTCGGCGCCCAGGATTCGAACCAACGAAACACTGGGCCGCCTGCAGCGGAGCGCACGAACTTAACCACTCAGCCAAGGGGCCAGCCCCAAGTTGAATAGCTTTTTAATCCCATGGACGTCTTTAATCTTCACAATGAAGTGAATTAGTAACGGCAAAATTGACTGGATTTAAAAATGTAAAATTAGAAGCATCACTTTTCATTTTGGGATGCCTCCCAAAAATTCCTATTCAGAATTGTTCTGAGATGGTCTGATGGGTGTAGTTCAACCGTCCAAGACGTGAAACGCAAAAGCCCATTCTAATCAACCAGAAAAACAACCTCGTGGGAAAGCTGAGCTAATCTCTGAAATTCTCCCTAGCACTAACATTTTATAAGTTATGATTGTGCTTAAATATATTGTTCTCCATGTCTCACACAGTCTCTTGCGCACATTCGCTAGGTGAATAAATGTATGAACGGATGTAAGGAGGCATGGAAGCTAGGGGACGCACTGAAAGCCAGGTCACAGTATCTTTCCTGACGAATGACGCCTAAGTTGCCCCAATCAGAACCTGACAGTCATGCTGGCCTCCTCTCCGCCTCCCTCCATCCCCTCATCTAACAGGAGAAGAGTACAGCTCTGGGTCCTCTCTCACATGTTCACCTTCCTTCACCTCTAGCTCAGGCCTTCACCATCTCCCACCCGGACCTCTAATACAGAGCAAATAAACTTCCCATGGCCACACTCCCCCTTTCAATCTACTCTCTAGTCATCTTCTAGAACACAAACCTTGCCGCACCACTCTCCTTAACTAGCAGAGCTTTCAAGTTGAGTTTAACTTTCTGCCCCTTGCTCCATGCATCCCACACTCCAGCCACTCCCAACTCTGCGACATCAGCTCTTTCCCATAGCGTTCCTTTTGCCTGGAGGGCCTTCCTCCCAGATCCACCTGAGCAAGCCCCAGCATCATTTAAGATGCTATGTAAATGACACTTGTCTGTGACCATTTCTTCCACCTTACACGGAACTAGGCCTCTCCCTTCTTGGGGTTTCCCAAGTATACACTGCTTTTATTACCCTTTTTAAAATCACGTTGTAATTGTCAGTTCTTGTCTGTCTCCCCAGTAAGCTCCTCAATTATCCATTCATCAAGTACTTATTAAGTACCCTGCCTGTCTGACCATCTCCCATGTACTGGGAATACAGCAGCGAAGGAAACAAGTCTCTGTTCTCGTGGAGCTCACAGTCTAGTAGGGGAAATGGAAAATATAAATATATTTTATAGAAAGTGTCAGGTAGTGATCAGTGATATGAAAAAGCAGGAAACATGCGTGCCATTATGCAAAAGGCGGTTGAAGAACTCCTCCTGTATTCTGTAATATTTGAGCACAAACCTGACAAAAGTGAAGGAAGAAGTCATGCCAAGAACCAGGAAAAGATATCTAGGGCAGCAAAAGGATATGTAAGTGTGAAGGCCTCCTTGAAGACTTATTCACCTTTTCCTGCCCCATCGCTAAGCAGACCTTGGCAAAAGTCCAGTAAATATTGGATGAATTATTGCTAAGCTCATGGCCTAGTGACGATATCACTCTGTTTCACCTCTAGTGGGTCCCCTTTGCCTACATGAAAGACACCCAAACTCCAAAGAGCTCTGTACTCCCCTGCTGAGAACGACCTAACAAACAGTGGTCTTTTAAGGGCAGCTCAAATGCCACTCCTCAACAATCCCTTCCCTCTGTATTCTTACAGCACCTAGGTTTTACTTCCTCTGTGGGACATACTCCGTATTGCTTTATATTGCAAATATCCGTGTAGAGATATCATCTTCCTTCAAATTCTTGAGAACCCAGATCACGACTTTGATTTTGCACAATTCTGTTCTTCACAGATCATCTAGCTCAGGGACTTCCACATAAGAACAGCCCTCAACAGAGTGACTGGATAAATTCAAACTAGATTAGGAAAATATTCAGAAAGGCTAGCTCCCCACCAAAGGCTTTAGGAGTACAGAGGAGCAGAGTACAACTCTCCTTCTAGGAAGGCTGCCACAATAAGGGTTTTCATAATTATCTTTTATAATGCAGTCTCATGGGTCTTTTATAATTTTTCCTGGCTGAGTAGGGAGGTTAGTCAAGTTCTCAAGGGAATTTCTGAAGCCTTAATAGATGTTTCAATAGCTGGGAAGGGTGGGGTGGGGACTAGGACCTGGCGTTCATAGCGGAGGTGATTTCTGTGGCTGGTGGGGCCACACCCAGTCGTTATCCAATTTTCCTGTCCTCACAAAGTGCGGCTGCCTCCACCTTTCCTTAGTTGAGCCTTTCTACCAACTTTCTCTGCTCTCTTCCAAGAGCGGACAAAGTAACCAAAAAAATGGACAATGGGGGAAGGAATACAGAAGTTAATTATTTAGAAGAGAAGAAAATCCTTATTAACAACCCCTCTTCCCACGATACAGGGGGAAAGCTCCAGCAGTTAAGAAAACATGCTGAACAGCCTGCCCTTAGCTGCCAGTCTGTGGCAGTGACTCGTGCCTGAACCAATCACATAGTCACCAGATTTGAAAATCTACCACGAGGAAGAGCATAAATTCCCTTCTAACTCACTGCAAACGGTCCCAGGAAGATGAGACTAGGTAAGATGTGGAACCGACGATTTTAAAAGATTTTGAAGGGACCAGGAAAAGGGAGGTAAAGCTCTGTCCCAACACCCCTCAATCCAGAGCGTTTTAATGAATCTCCATCCCTGACTTCCCCCACCTTCTCCATGTGCCCCTTTAACTACCCTCTACGCTCTCCATCTCCGCGCAGGCCATCCATTGCTTGCTCTGTTACCTGTTCACTAAGTCTCCAGGCTTGGGCAAAAGTGTGCAGCCGAAGAGCCGGCCGGCACGGAAGGGGTGCGGACCGAAGGCGCCGGCTCCCGAGCGCTGGTTCCACCTCTGAAGACACGCGCTCCGCCCTCCACGCGGCCTCCGAGCCGCGCTAGAATCCCAGCTAGTGAGCCCCGCCCCCTAGCTAGGCCCCGCCCTCTGGGCAGAGAGCTTTTTAGCCCTCGGCAGACGCCGTAGTCGTCCCACGGGCTCGGCCCGACTCTTTCTGCGCCGGCTGACAGTGTACATCGCGGTGCGCGGTCGGTGGGCGGGTCTGGCGCCTCCCACGCCTGACTCCCGGCCTCTGCAGTCAGACCCCCCCGAGGCAGAGAGAGTGTCGCTTTCTCTGTCTTCAGACTCCTGCAGTGGCCCCTGAGTTAATGCTCCCTCTTGCGATTGCTCCAGCGCCCGGGTGCAGGCCGAGCAGCCTCTGTTTTCTGCGGACCAGGCGGGTGGGTGCGCGTCCTTCCTCCTCCTCGTTCTCCCCCCGCACTCCCGCAGCCCCCGCCCCCTCGCGCCGCGCCTCCTCCCTGGCTGCGGGCAGACCGCTCCACACCGCCGCAGCGCATCGCGTGTGGACGGCCTGCGAGAGGCACACACGCCCACATCCACTCCGCCACCGCTGCCCAGCATGTCGGCGCTCGAGTGGTACGCCCACAAGTCCCTGGGCGACGGCATCTTCTGGATTCAGGAACGCTTCTATGAGTCGGGCAACCGCGCCAACATCTGGCTGGTGCGCGGCTCCGAGCAGGACGTGGTGATCGACACGGGCCTGGGGCTGCGCAGCCTTCCAGAGTACCTGTACTCCTCCGGCCTCTTGCAGGATCGCGGGGCCAAAGAGGACTCGGCGTGCCGGCCGCTGCTGGCCGTGGCCACCCACGTGCACTTCGACCACTCCGGCGGCCTGTACCAGTTCGACCGGGTGGCGGTGCACCACGCCGAGGCCGAGGCGCTGGCTCGCGGGGACAACTTTGAGACCGTGACCTGGCTGTCGGATAGTGAGGTGGTGCGGGCGCCCAGCCCTGGCTGGAGGGCCAGGCAGTTCCGAGTGCAGGCGGTGCAGCCCACCCTCATCCTGCAGGATGGTAATGGGCCCTCACGGGCGCGCGCTCTCTCATTAAGGGAGGTGATTGGGGAGAAACCTGTCCGAGGGATGCATGTTGTAGACGTCCGTGGCTGCAAGGGGCTTGTTTTGTTACCTTGCAGAAACAGCACTTCTGTTTCTCCCTTCCCCGAGTCAAAGCCCACTCGACTGGAGCCAAGGCTATGCAGCCTTCCCTACCCGAGACTAGCTCTGGCACAGTGTAGCAATGCCGCGTACTCGAGTGAAAGCTGGCCCCACCCCCTAGTCAGTTTCTTGGGTAAGGTACAGTAGTAACACTACGGAGACTTGTGACTAGGTATTTCCCGTTCTTTTCCCGAAAACCTGCCTGACATTTCCAGGCGCTTTTCTAGCGAACCGACTTTTAAGGAATGACTCCTCGCTGAGAGTGCATGTCATGCTCTCTGCTTTTGAGAACTGCTGACTTCATCAGCTCGGTCAGCGGTAACCGCTGGGTAGGAGCAATTCCCACCTGTAGGCTTAGAAAGCTTTTAGAGAGCAGTGGTTCCAATCTGCTCATGCATCCTTATCTGCTAAATAGGTTTCTGTTCTTGATGTTGCCTCAGGAGAGAGAGAGCTTGATAGTGAACATAAAAAGTAGAATATGGCTGAGTCTTATATGATGAGATATCTGGTCTGGTTGAAAGCAAGGCCTGAGAAAGACTAATAAGGGAGGTTATTTCCAGTGATGGTGAATTATGTGGACTAATGCATAGGTAGCTGTGGGCCTCTGGCTCTATGAAAGACAGGATGGTGATCAGAGAGAAATTATCAGAATAAAATAAAATAGAGTAAGGCCCCAATCCTCCTAACCTCAAACAGGCCTTAAATAATTGAGCTAATTAGCCACAGCAGGATTATTTGTGTATTAATTTCCTTTTTTTATTTTTAGAATACTTTTGTTGATTTCATTTTATCCTTACAACACATTTGAATTGAGACGGCTGAAGATAGTGACAAAAGCTAGGATTTGAACCAAGGCACAATAGATCAAAGCATGCAGAGCATACATAAATCCTACTCCATAAATATATTATGGTAATTCTGAGTAGGATGTGAAACCCCCTTCTTTCCTTTCTGTGTTGAAACCATTTTGATTGCCACTTTAATCTATTAGACTGTTCCTGTAAGAGGTAGAAAAATCCAGTTGCTGCAGTACAATAAGGCTCACTTTATGACCAACCAATATGACAAATAATGAAATATTCTCCAAAAATCAGTTTATCTTACAGGTGAGATCTTGATCACTTGAAATACAGAAAGAGAAAGCGAGATTCTGTACCTCACAGCCCAACTAAAAAGTCTTTTCATTAAAATTTTAAATCTAAAGATTAAAAAAAGAATGGTTTAGATGGGAGTCTTACATTATCTGACAATTTGAGATAAAAGAAAAGTACACTTACATTAAATGTACTTTTAATTACTGTATTTCTTGATGAAGTTGATTTTAGAGGTATGATTTCCATGCACTTGAAGGGTATTCAGACTAAATTCTGGCACCCAGACCAAAGAATGTTTACATTAGTTCTTAAAATACATTTAAATTGCCTAAACAAATACATTACTTTTGATTTATTTACTTTTGCTCCTGTCCCAGCAGTAGGAAATCAATGATGAAAGAATAGTAGGAATTATTGTTTTATAGATGAAGAGTCCAGTCAGGCCTGAATATCAGACCTGAGGTCACATAGCCAGTTTTTGGGAAAGAGCTGGGACTAGAATCCAGGTTTCCTAAATCCTGGTTGATGGTAGAATTATAGCATTTTAGAGGTACAAGGGCCCTGCCAGCTACCTGTGTGGTGCTTTAAGCCTTTGAAGGTGTGAAAAGGAAGCTTAATATTTACCGAACACTTGGAAGGTGATAATACTGTGTTAAATCCAAAATTGTTTTTCATTAGGAGCTGGATGCCTCATCCTGTCAAGTTGTATCTAATTTCCTCTTTTCTCAGGAATATTAATTTCCTGTCTCTTCTGAATAGTATGGCCTGCTAACTGGATATTCTCATAATCCAGATGCCTGGAAAGAGAGATAAAATATTTATATTAAGAATTCATACACAGTTACACACACACATGAACAGCACATACCCAAACAATATAAAGTCTTCATTGCTTTGGTTAGAACATAAGGAGGCTGAAGTCATTAGTTTATATTGCATTTCATTTAGTGAATTGATGATCACCTCTCAAGGAGAAACATAAATCTGTGCCCTGTATCACTAACCCAAAAGCTGATTTGTAAATGAGGGACAAAGAGGACAAGGAGAGATCATTATCCAGTGCATCATCTTCAATGGAAAAACGACTCTCCTTACTAATGCTGAAATAGCATCTTCTCATAAGAAGATAGCAGTAACCCTTAGAGTGGTACACTACGTTCTTCTTGAACGGGCACACATTACTTTGTCTATTTTTCATAATATTCAAGTTATATAAAGTGCAGGCATTTTGGCCCCTATTATACAATTTGCCCAGAGTCACAAAGATATTAGAGCAGTTTTTTTCAGGTGGACTTGAATAGTTTGGGGAGGTTAAAAACAAAAAGTAGATTCCAGAAAGGTAGCAGATTGAACAAACCCATCTAATTTGACTCCTACCCAACACCCCACTAAGACTACTGTAAAGGGACCGTGGTTTGTCTGTTTTAAGTTTAAATCCACACTGACTGAGGAACACTATTTCAGACGCTGGAGAGTAACTGTGATGACTGAGTTAGCAGTTTCCTGCAATGCCAGCAAAGGGAAATCAAGAGCCAATCCAGTTTGCATTGCAGGAGCCTTCCTGCAGCCTTAGAAATTAGCAGTAGCTGGTACCTTCATGGAGGCAAAGGGAAGAATACAAAAATAAGTAAAATTGGTTGAAAGCCATTTAAGAAGCTGTTAAAACTAGAACGCTTCTTCCTAAGTGAATGCCCATCCAGTTAGTTTGTTCTCTGGGGAGAGTAAAACAGAAGGGTTTCTTGATTGGGGAATGCTAATTACTACTGAACTGAGGGGTTCAGTATGGAAGATAAGAGGAATAAGTGTGTGTGTGTGTATATACATATATATTGCCTACTAGTTTCCCAGAAGGATGAAGCCAGGCCTTTACCCTCCAGGTAGAAAATTGGGAGAATCTTATCTGGAAAATCTGCCCAGCCCTAGAGGAAAGACTGAGTTGCTGATCCCTAAGGAATCCTTGGCTTGATCTCTCTACAGTTAGGCCTAGGTCACCAGGTCCCCTGCATGTGCTTCAAGCAGCCTTTTCATCCCCTACTCTTAAACAGGCAATGAAGCATTATGAAAAATCTGAGAAAATCCTCTAACATGAGATCAAATACTGAGAGAGACAGCATAAAGCAACTTGAGAGGGGAGGACTATCATTAAGATCATGAGGGGATAACAGAAACTATTGCATTCAAAATATCCAAGAAATAATAGGATGCTTTAAAAATAAGACACAGGCAGAACAATATCCACACACACACACATGCACAAAAGAGCTCTTGGAATTTAAAACATCAGAAATTACTTAGTGGAAGATCCAGAAGATAATGTTGAAAAACTTACAAAAAGTCCAGATAGGCAAAATGAAAACTAGGAGAGAACCGGTAAAGGACCAGTTTGGGAAATCCAACATTGAAATAATAGGAGCACAGAGAGAGAATAGAGAGAGTGGAGGAAAAGAAACCATAGTAAAGATAATCCAAGAAAATATCCCCAAATTAAGGGATGTAAATTTCTAGATTGAAAGGGCCCACACAGTTCCCAGCACAATGGATGAAAACACAGCCAACCTAAGGCACATTATTGTAAAATTTCAGAATACTGGGGTCAAGCTTCCAAAAACTTAAACAAAAAAGGTCATCTCTACAGATCATAATGGCTTTGGAGCTAGAAAAGAAGAGCTATGCCTTATTTGAATAAAATTGATTTCCAATTTAGAATTGTACATCCATTCCACTAACAATCAAGTTCTCAAAAAATTGTTTTCCATATGCTATTACTTAGGAAGCTAATAAGATCTACCTTTATCCTATTCACTCCCTTCAAACCAAGGGAGTAAACCAAGAGGAAGCATGGAATACAGGAAACAGGAGATCTAATGCAAGAGAAAGTTGAAAGGAAGCACCAGGATGATGGCAAAGGCTGACTCTGACAATGATAGTACCCCAGGCATAGAGGGCTCCAGAGTGGAGCAGATGAATCATTAGTCTTTTGGAGGGTGAGAAGATGAAAAATGTATAGTACATGTGTGGTTATAGTAGGTGGCAAGTGAGGAGAAAAGAGAACTAAAAATGCTTATGTTTCACAGTGGAAGTCAACAGACAACATCTAAAATTTAAAAACCAAGAAATGGTAATACGTGAATGAAATCAGTACAGTGTATCTAATTGGTAAATCAAGAGATGGAGTATGAACATTACTTAGAGATCACTACCTCTACCAGAAGAAATAGCTACAATTGTTAAAAGTGGTTGCCTGTTAGGAGCAGGATTGGAGATAGAATCAGAATAGGACGAAGAACTTTTTCTTACATTTTAAGAACTTCTAGGATATTTTATTTGAAATATGTATATATATTTTTTGATTAAAAATGAAATAAAAATAAAAGATGGGGAATGCGAAGATGGGAAAGTGTATTTGGGAAGCCAAGGGAAATCTAGTATGGCTGGAATCTGGTGACAGCTGGGTCAGGGTGAGGGCTTGCAAAGATAGAGTGTGTGTGTGTGTGTGTATATATATATGTGTGTGTGTGTGTGTGTGTGTGTGTATGATATTTATATGTGTGTGTGTGTGTATGATATATATATATGATATTTATATGGATACATTTCATAGGCAGTTCTGGTTCTTTTAAGAGGTCTTGATGAAATTGTATATGTGAACATTATAAGCATATGGGAGGCATTTATAAAGTCTCAGGGAAATGGCAGATCTAATGATATTCAGCCACTATGACCTTAATTGCTTGCAGTGCTATCGATTTTGATACGTGGGTTCTTATATCTTATCTGTTGCTAAATATTTTGAATATCACCTAGATATAACCAAAGATCAATAAGACTCTATCCCTGCCTTGGTAATTCTCTACAGTTTCTTTTTTAGGATCAAACTTCCCTCACTCCCTTTCGTTCTGTACACCTATTTAACAACTGATCTCCAGCAGCTCTATTATTAAATCAACTTAGCTATAATTTCTTTACTTTACCTGCCAATCATGCAGTAAATAGCAGTGGATTGTGATCCCCAGAGGCACCTTAAATCTGGAACTATTATCCTGTAAGGGAACCTGGCCCCTTATGACTGGACTGCAGGGAAATTTGGGAATGTCTGATTGCATCTTAATGTAATTACTGGGATTCAAGACAAGACCAGGAAGACCCCTGCTCCCACCCCTGGCCCCACTGATCTATTTTGTGTCACTATAGTATTGTTTTTCTGAAAATTTTCTACAAATGCAATCATATAATACATAGTCTTTTGTGTCTGTCTGTCTTTCATTTGACATGATGTTTTGGAGACTCATCTATGACGTATCTATTAATAATTCACTCCTTTCTATTGCTGAGAAGTAATCCATTTATGGATGTAACATATTTTATCTGTTCACCTATTGAAAGAAATCTGAATTGTTTTAGTTTGGGGCTGCTGTGAATAATGCTGCCATGAACATTTGCTGTAAGTCTGTGTGTGGATGCATGTTTTCATTTCCCTTGGTAAATACCTAGGATGGAATTCCTAGGTTTTATCGTAAGTATATGTTAATTTTTGAAGCAAGTGCCAAACTGTTTTCCAAAGTAATGAATTTTACATTCCCAACTACAGCATATAAGTGTTCCAGTTTCTCCACATCTTTGTCAATACTTGATTTGGTCAGATTTGTCAGTCTGATTTTAGCCATTCTACTGAGTATGCAGTGATATTTCATTGTGGTTTAACGTGCATTTCCCTAATGGCTAATGATGTTGAGCATCCTTTCAGGTACTTATTTGCTATTCAAATATCTTCTTTGTTAAAGGGTCTATTAAAGTCTTTTCTCCTTTTTAAAAATTGAAGTTTTGCTTCCTTATTATTGAGTTGTAAATGTTCCTTATATATTCTGAATTCAAGTCCTTTAGCAGATACACATTTTGCAAATATTTTCTTTCAATATGTGGCTTGCCTTTTCATTTTAAGGGTGTCTTTTTAAGCAAGAAAGTTTATAACTGGGATGAAGTCCAGTTAGTCATTTTTCCTTATGTTTTTTGTGTCATATCTAATAGTTCTGTGTCTAGCCCAAGATCACAAAGATTTTCTCCTATTTTTTTCCTAGAACCTCTCACAGTCACGTTTATAATCCATTTTGAATTTTTGTTAATATTATGAAGTAAGGGTTGAGAGGTTCTTTTTTGTTTGTTTGCCTATGGATATCCAAAGTGTTCTAGTTCAATTTGTTGAAAATACTATCCTTTCACCCATTGAATTATCTTTGTTGACACCTTTGTCAAAAATCCATTGAGCATATATGTGAATGTCTCCTTTTGAACTCTCTTCTCCTCCATTGATTATTTCTGTCACTTAGCCAGCACCACACAGTCTTGATTATTGTAACGTTATTATAATTCTTGAAATTAGTTAGTGTAAGTCTTCCAACTTTGTACCTGTTTTTCAAAATTGTTTTGTCTATTCTAGCTCGTTTGCATTTCTGTATAAATTTTAGAGTCAGATTTTCAAATTCTACAAAAAAGCATGTCGATTTTGATTGAGATTGTGTTGAATGTATAGATATATAATGATTATTACAGTAGCCACTAGCCACATGTGACTATCTAAATACAAATTTAAATTAATTAGATTGATTAAAATTAAAATTTTAGTTCCTTAGTTGCGCTAGCCTTATTTCAAGTGCCGTTATACACATGTAGCTAGCGGCTACCATACTGGACAGTGTTGATACAGAATATTTCAGTAATCTCAGAAAGTTCTAGTAGACATTGCAGCTATTGGAAACATTGGATTTAATTACTGTATTAACAATTTTGAGTCTTCCAGTCAATGGACACGGCCTGTCTCTCCTTTTATTTAGGTCTTTTAAAATTTCTCCTGTTATGTTTTTATAGTTTTCAGTATACAGATATAACAAAACATCTTTTTAAAAATGTTTTCCTAAGTATTTTATTCCTTTTGATGCTACTGTGAATAGAAATTTCTTTTTTCTTTTGAGGAAGACTAGCCCTGAGCTAACATCTGCTACCAATCCTCTTCTTTTCTTTTTTGCTGAGGAAGACAGGCCCTGAGGTAACATCCATGCCCATCTTCGTCTACACTCTACGTGGGACGCCTGCCACAGCATGGCTTGACAAGCAGTGCTAGGTCCACATCCGGGATCTGAACCAGCAAACCCTGGGCTGCCAAAGCAGAATGTGTGAACTTAACTGATGTGCCACTAGGCCAGCCCCTAGAATGTTTTTTTTTAAATTCATCTTTTGATAGTTCATTGCTAGTATATAAAAATACAATTGATGTTTGTCTGTTGATCTTATACCCTGTGACATTGCTAAACTTGCTTTCTTAATTCTCTAGCTTTTTCCTACATTTCTTAGGATTTTCTACATGTAAGATCCTGTTGTCTGTGAATAAAGACGGATTTGCTTCTTTTCCAATCTGTGTGACTTTTACTCTCTTTTTCTTGGTTTATGCTCTTGCTAGGATCTTCAGTGCAGTGTTGAATAGAGGTGGTAAGAGCAGACTTCCTTGCCTCTTTCCTGTCTTAGGAGGAAAGCATTTAGTGATTCTATTCAGCGAGAGGTTAGCTGTAGGTTTTTCATAGGTGCCTTTTATCAAGTCAAAGGACTTTCCCTTCTATTCCTAGTTTGCTGAAAGTTTTTATCACAAGGATTTTGTCATATGCTTTTTCTACATCTATTGAGACGATCATATGACTTTTCTCCTGTATTTTATCAATATAGTATATTACATTAATTGATTTTCAAAAGTCAATCCAAACTTACATTTCTTGGATAAACCCCATTTGGTCATTATCCTATTTATAAATTGCCAATATTTTGATAAGGATTTTGAGACTACATTCATTAGGAATATTGGTTTGTCATTTTTTTTACGTTATCTTTGTCTGGCTTTTCTCAGAGTAAAACTGAATTAGAAAGTTTTTCTTCCTCATCTATATTCTGAAAGTCTTTATTATAGGATTGATATTTTCCCTGTCTTAAATGATTGACAGAACTGATAAGCCATTTTTGAGCCTGGACTTTTCTTTGTAGGGAGATTTAAATTACTGATCAATTTCTTTGCTTAATATAAGTCTATGTCGATTTTCTATTTCATCTTCAATCACTTTTGGTAATTTGTCTATTTCAACAAAGTTGTCAAATTTGATGGCTTAAAGTTGTTCATAATACTCCCTTATACTCCTTTTCATTTCCTTAGGTTCTATAGTGATATCTCCTCTTTCATTCCTGATTTTTGTAATTTGTGTTTTCTCTAACTTTGTATTTGTCTGGTTAATGTTCTATCAATTTTGTTGGTCTTTCCAAAGAACCAACTATTAGTTTCCTTGATTTTCTCTATTGATATTTGTTTCCTATTTCATTTATTTCGGCTCTGGCCTTTATTATTTCTTCCTTAAAACTTATTTTGTGTTTGATTTGCTCTCCCTTTCCTAACTTCTTTAGAAACTTTAGTTATTGATTTTAAACAGTTAATCCTTTAAAATTAGCACTTACAGCAATAAATTTTCTTCTAAGCACTGCTTTAGCTACATTCCATATATTTTGATATCTTTTTATTTTTATTCAGTTCAAGAGATTTTCTAATTTCCTCTGTGACTTCTTTTTTGATCCATGAGGTATCTAGAACTGCAGTGTTTACTTTGCATATATTTGGATATTTCCCATATTTATTCATGTTATAAATTTCTAATTTAATTGCGTTGTGGTCAGAGAACATACCTTGTATGATGTTATTCCTTTTATATTTATTGAGACTTGCTTTATGGCCTAGCTGTATAGCCTGGTGAATATTCCATGTGCAGTTGAAAAGAATGTGTCCTTTGCTGTTTTGAGGTAAAGTGTTTTCTATGTGTCAGGTCAAGGTGTGGTTAATAGTGTTGTTCAGGTCTTCTGTATCCTTACTGACTTTCTACCTACTTGCATTATGAATTATTCAGAGAGGACTATTAAATCTCTATGCATAATTGTTGGACTGTTTATTCATATTTCAATTCTGTCAGTTTTTACTTAATGAATTTTTATCCTCTGTTTTAGGTACATATATATTTATAATTTTTTTTAATGTATTGACCTAATGTGTATCCTCATAAAATGTACCTCTTTCCTCTAGTAATATTCCTTATTTTGTCTGATATTAATCCAGCCACTCGAGTTCTCTTATCATGAATATTTATATGGTATAAATTTTTCAAACTATTTTTGTCTTTGACCTTATAGTTTCTCTCTTATAGACTGCACATAAATCTTGCTTTTTTAGCTAGTCTGACAATCTCTGCCTTTGATTAGAGTATTTATCTTATTCATATTTAATGTAATTATTGATACAGTTTTATTGAGGTCTGCCATTTTGTCCTTCGTTTTCTGTGTGTCATTTTCTGTTTTCCCTCTGTTCCTCCTTTATTGTCTTTTATGTCTAACAAATCCTGATTATGACGCCACTTTAATCCCTCTATTAAGTTTTTAACTATATTTCTTTGTTTTTTTCTGTATATGTATGTTTACACTAGAGATAACAATATGAAACTTTTAATTTATGATGATTTACTTATGTTAGTACTGATTTAAATCCAATAAAACATCAATTTTGCACACATGTAGCTCAGTTTCCTCCCACTTTCAAATAACTGGGAGGAATATGAGATTTTACTCTACTTGTAAGGTAGCAAGTTAGCCTGCCACAGTTGAATGGATTCTGAGAGAAGACATGAGGTTCCTGGGTCAGAGATGAAGGACAATTTATAACTCACAGCAATAGCGGTAGCCAGAGGGTCATCATTTGTACCAATTGCTCAAGCCTTAATTCCCACAGGGTGACAAAACAAGGTGCGAAAAATAGAATACTGTTCACTAGGGCAGCGTTCATAAATTGCGTCACCAGGACACTGGTACTATGGGTGCTTAAAAATAAAAGTTTCCTAGTCAAATAAGTTTGAAAAACTGTACCTCCATATCTCCCTCATGTATATTTACAATGTATATTAGCATATTAAAAGCTTTAAGAAGCCTCACAGAAAAGAAAGCTGCTTAATTTTCTTTGAAGGAAGAGTTTTCAAAATTATTTGACCATAGAATCTTCTTTTCTTTTACGTATCATGACAACCTGCAGAAATAGCGTTCTACATTACTCACTTTGGCAAATACTGCTATAGCAAACAATAGAAATAAAATATATAGGCAACTTATTTTTAAATCATCATTAAGAAGTATGATATTTTTGAAATAAAGTAAAAGAAGTGTCATCCTTCCCAACCTTTTCGAAACCTATTAATGTTCTTTTCTTCTATTCTTGAAGTATTTAGTTGATTGTGTATACTTACACAACACGTTTATTTGTAAACTCTGTTTTCATTTGTAGGGGATGTGATCAATCTTGGTGACAGACAGCTCACTGTTATGCACATGCCTGGTCACTCCAGGGGCAGTATTTGCTTACATGACAAAGACCGAAAGATTCTCTTCAGTGGAGACGTCGTGTATGATGGATCACTGATTGACTGGCTCCCGTACAGCAGGATAAGTGACTATGTTGGAACCTGTGAACGTCTGATAGAATTAGTCGACAGAGGTCTGGTAGAGAAGGTGCTTCCTGGGCACTTCAATACCTTTGGCGCTGAAAGGCTTTTTCGATTGGCTTCTAACTATATTTCAAAAGCCGGGATATGTCACAAAGTTTCTACTTTTGCCATGAGATCTCTTGCAAGTTTAGCCTTACGTGTAACAAATTCTAGGACCTCACCTTAGTATCTATACTATTAATCTATTTTGATTAATTCTCTAAGTTAATCCAATTCATTTTGTGCTGTTTAAAATGATGAATAGTGAGCATTTCAAGAAGTGCTTTTATACTACTATTGTATATTAGAAGAAAAAAGGTTGAGAATGAATAAGCCAAAAAAGATGTGCTTAGTTTAACTTTTTTTTCTTTCTTCCAAATAAGAAACCACTTAAATAAGTTTATATCTTACCAAAGCTGTCATCTGGTAATATTTGCTCTAGAAATGATATAGAAGTATATGTGGAAGCAAGGATGCATTTTACAGTAAGAAAAAGAACTGTCTTTGCATCCCATTTGTCTTATTTTATTTCATAGATGACTAGAAAACAAAGCATAAAGAGTTTTCTGTTTATACTCCAAACTTGATATTTTTAGTATATTATTTAAAGATAAAAGTTCTTGGGTTTAAAATACATTAGAACTCAATGGAAACATGTAAGCTAACATTTAGAATGACAGCTAAAACAATTCATTGTTATGGTACAGAATTTTTATGCTTCATTTTATTTATTCCTAATGTAATTATAGTGTACATTATATGTTGTGAAATTTTACTTACAAAAGGTACAATGAATTTTGTTTTATTGCCAAGCTTTAAATATAAATTGCAGAGTGGTTCAGTCAAAAGCTACTGTATATTGTTGTTTGTTATTATGTATGTGTAATATTTCAATCATAAAAGTGAAATTCACATGTCTGTAATCTAACTACAAATTGTCAGATTTCTCAAAAGGACACTGTCAGGCAAATTTGAAAATATACACATTGAGAATAATTTTTTATTATATCCTATTTTAATATTAACAGTTATTATAAACAAAATTTTTGTTAAATAGTAGCTTCAGTATATGTATCATATTTTATAGTATCCAAACTATAGAAGTCTACAACATCCTGACATAAACCATTCCTTTACTTAGCATAGATATACCACAGAAGGCTTTTCAAATTAATTGCAAAATGTGCATTAGATATTGACTTAGAGTGAACTGCCTTTTTTATCCTGATTCACAACACCTATTCCTGTTTGGTGTTCTTTGTCTTGAATGAAAAGAAGTCTACATTAATAAAGTTATAGGAAAAGTTATCCCACTGTTTAGTAAAGTGTTTTGGTTTGGTGCTCTTAATAATTTATTAAAAAGCCTTTTGGAATATTTCATAAAGGTTTTTTAAGCAGTTTTTTCACTGCCTTTTTATTATTGACATGTCTAAAACCAAACTGAGATGGCTTTAGGAATCAGATTTTTAGTATTAGGAATGTGTAACAATTTTGATTTCTGAAAAATTATGAAACTTTTCCTACGCTACACTCACCAGGTTCTTTAGTCTTTTATTCATTCAACACACAACGCACACAAACACATACACATACATACACCATACATACACACAGTCATATACATGCACAGTATTGTGCTAAACACTGTGGAAGCTTAAAAAGTCAGAGATTACATCCTAGCTGGAAGTAGAAGGCAAACAAGACATGAATAATAATATATGCAGGTTGAAGTGAATACAAATTACACACGAGTGTCAGGGACATAAATGGAGGAGTGTGAAGTTTGGTTAGGGAAAGATTCCTGGGGGAGGGGTTCTTGAGTCATATTTGGAAGGATGATTTGTTAGGTGGTCAGGGTACGAGACAAAAAGACCCAAGAATGGGGTCGGAGGCATTACTGACTAGAGTAGGCTATTCCTTGTGACAATTTAAATTTAATTTTCAGGAATCTTAGATTTTCCAAACACCACATATTTAGCATGAGAAAGATGAGTTTGTGACTGTGTATACAAGAATCATCCTTAATGACAAACAAGTTGTACTGCCATATGCCACCAAATGAACCTTTACTTAGAATCAGTAAGGAGGCTGTGATTGTTCAGATGTAGAATATCACAGGAGTGTCTTTGTGATAGTATTCAAGGCCGTAGGTCTGTTTCAATTGGTAGTGCAACATCAAGAGTATAGATTTGGTTCAGGGCAACTACAAACAATCACTGAATAAGCCTTAAATGTAGCCATTATTTTTATATCAGCAGCACAAGAGAAAACCAAAAGTCCTTAACCATTGACCATTTTATCATACTTTAGGACTTTTTTTTTTTTTAAATCAGGGTATAGTAGGCACTAAGTTTTATTGAGAAATATTTAAACCTGATGAAGGCTTTCTTTATTTCTTAAAAGTGTGATTTTTCAAAACACATTGATTTTAGTTTTAAATTTCCCCAATTTTTTTTTTTTTTTTAGTTTTTCAAATTGTACCAAAACATAAGACTGTGATATTTTGCTCTTTCTTCAATGTGAATAAATTGGAGAAAGGATCTGTCATTCGTTTGGTGCCCTTGCTATGCATTTTTAAATGTGAGTTATTTAATTTAATCCTGGCCCCAGTGCCAGGAAGTAATTGACCAGCCTCACACAACACAGGTTTGGACAAAGCTGGTAATTGAACACAGGTCTGTCTGCCTCCCAAACTGTGCTTTCTCTTATACCTGCACAATAACATAAAATTGGCAAAGTGTATTTTTACTTTTCAAGATGCCACGTGTGCCAAGAATAAATCAAGTGATGTTAAAGCATAATAATAGCATATTTTAAAAAAAGCTTTAAAAATATATATTTTCACCCTGACAGTGACCCTTGTTGTAATTTGTGGATTTTGGAAATAATAGTACATAAGTATAATTCAAAGTTGTCAAAATGTAAGACATTTAGAAATAATTTTTATTTATATAGTTAATAACTTAATCTTTGGAAATTCATTTTCCTTATTTTGTGTTTCCTTTTAACTGAGAAGTCTAAAACAAACAAAAACCTTGTGTGTTATCCTGATATGGTTGAATAAATGATTATGCATAGTTGTTCTTATATGGATAGTAATATGAATGTGACATGCACAAATTGTCGTCTTATGATTTTCAGATAAGTGTTAGTAAACTTTTGTGTGATCAATATTAAAGTAGACATTTTATTTCAATCTATATTTGGTATTTTTTTATAATGTTGGCAAAATCCCACTTCATTTCTTTCAAGGATATTTCCTATATGAAGTGCAATTTTGAAAAGCTTATAATAAATAAGACATCAAATCTGTGGGCAAGAACAGAGAATCCAGAAACCAAAAAATACCCATATAAGCCTTTAGTAGTTAATAAATATGGCATTTCAAGTCAATGGATAAAAGATGGACTATACAATATATATTCCAATTGTTGATGTGGGATAAAAGGCCCCTGCCATCATAAAATAAATTCCAAATGGATTAAAGACCTAAATGTGAAAAACGGAACCACATGTGTGTTAAAAGAAAATGTAAATCGTGTTTAAGACATTAGGATAGGGAAGATCTTTATATAGAAACAAAAAGCAAAATTACAGTCATGCATCACTTAATGACAGGCACATGTTCTGAGGAAGGCTTCATTAGGCAATTTTGTCACTGTATGAACATCATAGAGTGTACTTACACAAACCTAGATGGTATAGCCTACTACCTACCTAGTCTATATGTAACTAATTTTATGGGACCACCATCATATATGCAGTCTGTCATTGACTGAAACATCATTATGTGGTGCATGACTGCACACTAAAATTTAAAATGTCTTAGAATTCAGAAGCCATAAAGAAAGTTAAAAAGAGAGAGAAATCAGAAGAAAACATTCACACCTTGTGTAACAGAAAAATTTTTGAAACAAATATAGAAAATGCCTACAAATCAATAAGAAAAAGGGAAATTATTATAGGGGAGGAAAGACCTTTTCCTATACCCTCTGAAGTTCAGTGGCTGGGGCTGAGAAATTTACAAAAGACAGATTGACAGGAGCAAAGCATACAAATTTTATTTGACGTTACTATTTTTATGTATACATGGAGGCCTTCATGTATAAGAAATGAAAACCCAAAGAAGTAGTTAAGCTTGAGTGCTTATATACCATTTTAACAAAGAATGAGGTGCCAGCCTGGTGGTGCAGTAGTTAAGTTCGCATGTTCCACTTTGGCGGCCCAGGGTCCACAGGTTCAGATCCCGGGTGCAGACATGGCACTGCTTGGCAAGCCATGCTGTGGTAGGTGTCCCACATATAAAGTAGAGGAAGATGAGCATGGATGTTAGCTCAGGGCCAGTCTTCCTCAGCAAAAAGAGGAGGATTGGCAGCAGATGTGGGCTCAGGGCTAATCCTCCTCAAAAAACAAAACAAAAAAACCCAAAGAATGATAAATTGTGGAGACTGACTAGACAGGAAAAAGGAGTTTGGGTTAGGGTTGGTAAATTAGGAGAAAGTGACTAGGAAATATATGGGGGAAACTAATGAAAGACAAGGCTTATTTTAGTAGGTTTGTTTATACCTACTATTAATCTTGGTGTTGACTCCCCATCTCCAGTAATAAGAATATTCTCCTCTTCCTGGTACAGGGAGGGCACCTTTCTCATGGGAAATTTTATGCCCTACTTTAGATAGAAAGGGGGAGGTCACAGAGTCCTTCCTATATTTGCTTTTTCTCAATTATCTTCCACTCAATCAACAGGCCAAAGTGGCATATTTTGGGGTGGCATGTTCTGATGCCCTTCACTACCTATTAGAAAAATGAGTACATTACATGAACAGGTTATTCATAGAAGAGGAAACACAATGGGCCAATAAGCAGATAAGACTATGTTGGGGGCCAGCCCGGTGGCACAGTGGTTAAGTTCACACATTCTGCTTCCGTGGCCCGGCATTTGCTGGTTCGGATTCCAGGTGCGGACCCGTGCACTGCTTATCAAGCCATGCGGTGGCAGGCATCCCACATATAACATAGAGGAAGATGGGCACAAATGTTAGCTCAGGCCCAATCTTCCTCAGCAAAAAGAAGAGGATTGGCAGCAGATGTTAGCTCAGGGCTAATCTTCCTCAAAAGAAAAAAAAAAGACTGCTGAAACTCATCAGTAATCAGGGAAATGCAAGTTTAAATAATGAGACAGTTTAACCAGATTGGGAAATTTTGAGAATATGGAGTGTTGGCAAGGGTAAGTGGATATCTCCATGCTGTGCTGCTAGGAGTGTAAAATGCTCCGGCCATTTTGGGGTGCAACTTTGGAGTGTGATTTAGCACATTCTGATTTGGGGTTAAGAGTGGCAGGTTGAAAATATTGGAGAGGTTGTGGAGAAAAAGGAACCCTCATACACTGTTGGTGGGAATGCAAACTGGTGCAGCCACTATAGAAAACAGTATGGAGATTCCTCAAAAAATTAAAAATAGAAATACCATATGACCCAGCTATCCCACTGCTGGGTATCTATCCAAAGAACTTGAAATCAGCAATCCAAAGAGACCCATGCACTCCTATGTTCATTGCAGCATTATTCACAATAGCCAAGATGTGGAAGCAACCTAAGTGCCCATCAACTGATGATTGGATAAAGAAGATATGGTATATATATACAATGGAATACTATGCCATTAAAAAGGATAAAAATTGTCCCATCCACAACAACATGGATGGACCTTGAGGGTATTATGTTAAGGGAAATAAGACAAATAAAGAAAGACAATCTCTGTATGACTCCACTCATATGCAGAAGATAAACAAACATGTGGACAAAGAGAACAGATTAGTAGTTACCAGGGTAAAGGGGAGTGGAGGGTGGGCACAAAGGGTGAAGTGGTGCACCTATAATATGACTGACAAATAATAATATACAACTGAAATTTTACAAGGTTGTAAAGTATCATAACCTCAATAAAAAATAAAACAGAAAAAAAAAGTGGCAGGTTGAGCACACACCTTAACCTCTGCTCCATTTTTTTTTTTTTTTTTTGAGGAAGATTAGCCCTGAGCTAACTGCTGCCAATCCTCCTCTTTTTGCTGAGGAAGACTGGCCCTGAGCTAACATCCATGCTCATCTTCCTCTACTTTATATGTGGGACACCTACCACAGCATGGTCTTGGCAAGTGGTGCCATGGCCGCACCTGGGATCCGAACCAGCGAACCCGGGGCCGCCGAGAAGCGGAACGTACAAACTTAACTACTGCGCCACCAGGCGGGCCCCCTCTGCTCCTTTCAGAAACTCAGTATAAGGACAGGAAAGGCATTTTTTTCAAATGGCTTAAACTCACAAGAACAGCAAGGATGGTAAAGGAGATAACAGCATCAACATTTTGGACACTGAAAAGCTGATAGATGAATGAAAACTGATTTGGTAAACCCAAGAAAGCTGAAACAGGAATGATGAAAGCCAAGAAGCAATCTTATTACGACACAAACCCCCCTACAAGGCTTAGAAACTGGCAGTGTCAGGTACCTCTAGGAGTTGGAGTGACAGTCTTTCTGATTCACATTCTGTTTGCCACTTAGACCACCCAAGCCCTCCCTACCTCTACACGGCTAAGCAATTTTGTCTACTTCAGGGAAGATTAGAGGTTACCTGAGATTTAACGTGAAGTTAAGTCATTTTTAGCTTGGGGCCTAGCACTTGCATGGGCTGCTTCCAAGGCCCTGGGAAGGGCCCAAGAAATGTGTTCAAATAGTCATTTTGTTTGTTCTAATTTGCAAAACTAAGTTATTTTTTATTCTTTCTCTCAAAGTTCCCAAATTGCATAAGTTTCAGATCCCACAAAACTGGGATCTGCTGCTGACTAGAGGATTGTCATGTGGGGAAGATAAACCAGGAAACTCTATTTGAAGGAAACCAGACCTTGTTAAGCTGAGGTCCTACACTGAAATGAGAGCGATTTAACACAGGTTTATGTACAGTGAAAGTTTGTATACTAAAAGTTCACACTCCCAGCCTCCTGCAACCTACCTCAAAGAACGCTGGCAGCTAGGATTATACTCTCCAGGCAGGAGATTGAAAGATCCTTTTCTTAGAAATGTAACACCCAGGGCTAGCCCCATGGCTGAGTGGTTAAGTTCTCACACTCCACTTCAGCGGCCCAGGGTTTTGCTGGTTCGGATCCTGGAAGCGGACATGGCACCGCTCATCAGGCCATGCTGAGGTGGCATCCCACATGTCACAACTAGGAGGATCCATAACTAAAATATACAACTATGTACTGGGGGGATTTGGGGAGAAAAAGCAAACAAACAAACAAAAGATTGGCAACAGTTGTTAGCTCAGGTGCCAATTTTTAAAGGAAAAAAACCCAACGAATTCTAACACCCGAAAGATCTAATAATGTTGAATCTGCGGTATCAAAAGAAAGGGCTCAGTGAAATCACTCTTCAATACAGCCCACAACTGCTGAGCCTCCCTTCCTCGCCACTCAGACATACAACGCTGAAGTCTTCTCTTAAGTCTAAATATATATACCAAAAGCCAGCATTTTATGGAAAAACAAGAAGAATAAATGTAAATAAATGGGAAAAACACTTAAGGCAATGAGAGAATTTAACAAAGTAAGAAGATATAAAATTAACCTTAAAAATCTATAGTCTTCACCAAAGAAGAACTATAGATGGCAAAGAAGCATATGGAAAGATGCTCCACATCATGTCATCAGGGAAATGCAAATTGAAACAATGAGATACTACTACATACCTATTAGAAAGGCCAAAATCCAGGACATTGACAACACCAAATGCCGAAGATGTGGAGCCACAAGAACTCTCATTCGTTGCTGATGGGAATGCAAAATGGTAGAGCTATTTTGGAAGAAGTTGGCAGGTTCTTATAAAACTAAACATACTCTTACCATATGATCCAGCTGTGCTTCTTGGCATTTACCCAAATGAATTAAACACTTACGTTCACACAAAAATCGTCACATGGATGTTTATAGGAGCTTTATTCAGAATTGCCACATTTTGAAAGCAACCAAGATGTCCTTCATTTGGTGAATGGATAAACTGGGTACACCTAGACAGTAGAATATTATTCAGTGGCTAAAGAGAAATGAGCTATCAAGTCATGAAAGGATATGGAGGAAATATAAATGCATATTACTAAGTGGAAGAAGTCAATCTGAAAAGGCTACATACTGTATGCTCCTTAATTATATGGCAAAGGCAACTATAGAGACAGTTGATCTGTGGTGCCAGGGGTTGGGGTTGGGCACAGGGATGAATAGGTGGAGCACAGAGGATTTTTAGAGAAGTGAAAATACTCTCTGTAATACTATAATACTATACTCTCTATACTCTCTATCATACTATAATACTATAATGATGGATACAAGTCAATACACATTTGTCCAAACCCATAGAACATATAACACCAAGCTGAACCCTAAGGTAAACTACGTACTTTGGATGATTATGATGTCACCGTAGACTCATCAACTGTAACAAATGTACTGCTCTGATGGGGGATGTTGATAATGGGGAGGCTGTACATATATAGGAGCAGAGGGTCTATGGGAAATCTCTATACCTTTTGCTCAATTTTGCTGTGAACATAAAACTTCTCTAAAAAAAGTCTTAAAAAAATCTATAGTCTTAATTTATACAAACAAAAATGAGTTCAAAGGTATAATTTATATGATACATGTGTACTTAAATAATTTTAAGTACCCAGGCAAAAACATAAAAAAAGGAAACATATAAACATATATAAGGAATATAACACACACACATATATATATTTGAACACATATATGTTCAAACACATGTAAGGAAAACCATGCTTAAGAAACACTATGTACTTGGATAGAAATATTGGGAGACAATTCTCCATGGGTCTCTCACGTTTCTGCACATCTGGCAAACAGAGGCACTGACTGTCTTTGTTCCACACTACCTTTTAAAAAAATGTTTATTATCGAATATAATTTACACACTATAAAATTCACCCTGTTAAAGTGTACAATTCAGTAGTTTTAAGTATATTCACAGAAGTGTGCAACCAACACCACTATCTAATTCCAGAACATTTTTATCACCCCAAAAATAAACTTTGGACCTATTAGCAATCGCTCTCCATTCTCTCTACCCCCGGCTCCTGTTAACCACTAATCTACTTTCCATCTCTAGGGATTGCCTACTCTGGAAATTTCAGATAAATAGAATTGTATAATACGTGTCTTTTGAGTCTGGCTTCTTTCACCTATCATAATGTTTTCAAGATTCATTCATACTGTAGCATGTATCAGTATTTCATTTCTTTTTATTGCCAAATAATATTTTGTCATATAATATACCACATTTTGATTATTCACTCATCAGTTAATGGACATTTGCATGGTTTCTACTTTTTGACTATTATGAATAATGCTGCTATGAACATTCATATACGAGTTTTTGTGTGGTACCTATGTTTTCAATTCTTTTAGGTTTATTCCTGGCAGTGAAATTGCTGGGTCATATAGTAGCTCTACTTTTCAATTTTTGAGAATTGGTATACTATTATTTCTCAGGATTATTACATGTTATATCGCAATATTTTTTCCTTTATAAAATTATGATCATCTATTTTTTTAATGGATCAGATGTAACATTCACTAACTTCTTTGAAAATAGGCTTAATCATAGTCCTTAAAACATTTTGTCTAATTTTTTGGGAACGGCTTTAGGTTTTGCATGCTACAGAAACAACCAAATTTCTTTGTCAGTTACATTAATCTTATTATAAGCTCTCATTAGACCTTTCAAATTTGAAAATTATCGGTAATAAATTAACCATAGCTATTTTAAGTCTCTCTCATCTACAGATAGTATTCTTTTTTTTGGAAGATTAGCCCTGAGCTAACATCTGCTGCCAATCCTCCTCTTTTTTGCTGAGGAAGACTGGCCTTGAGCTGACATCCGTGCCCATCTTCCTCTGTGGGACGCCTACCACAGCATGGCGTGCCAAGTGGTGTGTAGGTCCACACCTGGGATCTGAACCAGCAAACCCTGGGCTGCCGAAGCGGAATGTGCGAACTTAACCACTGAGCTGCTGGGCTGGCCCCAGTTTTGTTTTATTCTGACGCTTACCTGAAGGCCCTACAGGCCAGTGTCTGTGTCTTTAACAAAGAAGAATCATTTCAGAGCACAGTAGAAAAGGAATGTGCCAGTTCTTCAAATTATTTACACTTCAAAGAAGAGACTCTTGGGTATCTGCCACACACCTCTTCATCTCACTGCCCAGTTCTTCTTTAACTTTATTTTTCAGTGCCATCCATTAAAGATTGAAGTCTCAAAACTTGGAATTCCACTTAAGAGGCTTTTCTGACAAGCAAGGGAGTTGAATTTCTTTGTTTTGTATTGCAAATTGTGAATACAGTAAAGCAATACTGATACAGATTCTACCAAGTCACGTTATGTGGTTATTCAGGTACCGGTTTGATTTATGTTAAATGATTCTATATGTGTTTCTCAGCATACACGTTCTTTGATGGGAGGTAAGACTGTGGGAGCTAAAACTTGTGATTTTCCCAATCCACCACCCTTACTCTAGGAGCGGGTATTCATTCGCTCAAGATTTATCATGGCTTCTTTTTCCCCAGCAGACAAAATACAATCTCAAGACTGCTCTAAGGTTTTGAATCACCAAAATGAAAAGCCTGTTCTCAGGATCAGCTATCTAATTTCTGGGGCCCAGTGCAAAATAAAAATGTGGGGCCTCTTGTTCAAAAATTATGAGGAATTTCAAGCTAGCAATAGCGGAGCATTAAACCGAGCGCAGAGCCCTTCTAACTGTGGGCCGATCTGCGCACACGTGTGTGCATGTCAACATATACACACAAACTCTTATATGTAAAATTAGGCTTTCAAGGACAAATTTCAAATATATGCACTTTTATAGATAAATATATGTATATACACACACACAAATAACTATTCTCTTTAAAAATCTTATCTCTTGGAGTTAGTTTCTCCTGAGTTTCTCCCATGTATACATGCTATTAAACTTTGATTTTCTCCTGCTTAAAAAAAAAAAAATCTTACCTCCTCTTAAAACTTGAGCTGTTACTTCTAGGAAGATGATTACAACGTTTGTATCTCTACTGTATTCATTCAACAAATATTTCTTGTTTGCCAGAATTCTGTTCTGGGCATTTAGAATGGATATGATGACTGCAGGTCCAAAAGCCATCTTGGACCACAGAGGGAATTTGGGAATGAAAAGATACACAGTGGAGCAACAAGAATGTAAGACCCTGGTGTACTGACGCCATGGGGCCATCATGCCAACGCTGGAGTGCATGGCTTAGGCTTTCATGTGTTTATGTTACTTAAGCTAAATGTATTTTGGAGTTTTCTACTACTTTCACTGAATCTAATCCTAGCTAATAAAGTAGACATCTCAAATTTAACATCTCCCAAAATGGACTTTGGATTTTTTTCTCTCAAACCTATTTTACATTAATGGTATCTATGTCCGTCCAGTTGCACAGGCTGAAATCTTTTGGAAAAGTGGTCCTCAATTTTGGATTCATGATGCTTCAAGGGGTCAAGGAATCCATAAACTTGGATGGGAAAAAAACTACACCTATGATACCATGAACCTGTAACTGAAATTTAATATTTCCTTCAATTTATGATTACAAGCAATCAATCACAATAATGTTAGTAGTATCTGTGACTTTATCACCAATAAAAAAAATCACATTTTTATATCACATTACAGTTGTTGCAGAGATTTCAAATATCTTTAATACTTATTACTTTGAATTATAGGAGCAATTATGAAGAAGCACATACGTTTATCACATATTTTCTAATATTTTGATCATGATATTTCAATATAATTGGTTTCCTTTCTAATCTTATGTATTTCATTTCACACACTTAAAATATTGTCCTGAGAGGGCAGTTCAAGAGCTTCACCAGAGGGCTAGAAGGGTCGATAACACAGACAGGGTAAAACCCTTTCCTTCTGCTAATCCTTGACCTCTCAGTTTATCTCATACCCACATGGCAGAGGGTGCTAGTTACCACCAGTATCCATTCTTCCTATTTTTCCTAGTCTCAGAACCCCAGGGTTTTTTGGGGAGGAGCAATAATGTTCTTACATGAAAGACTTCCTTTCCCAGATATTGTTTGTAGTTAAGTGTGGCTTTGTGACTAAATTCTAGCTAAGGAGTTATAAGTTAAAATGTTGTGGAGGACTTCTGGAAAGTTTGCTTGAAACATCCAACTTAGCTGGGTAGAAAGCACAGAAAGCCCCCATACCATCATTGAAAGGCCTACTTCTGGAATTATTTTACATTAAAAAATACACCCTCTAGGTAGACTTCTGTTCCTAATTGCTGAATGCAATTCCTAACTGATACATCCCACTTATAATAAGTCCTTCAAAATCTAATTTAAATTCAGAGTTTGAGTACTTCCCACTATCTCCACCTCTGTTACCATTGTCCCAGCTCCCATCAAATCTCACTTGAACTATGGCAATAACCAAATTTTAAATGGTCTCCCTTCTCCTGCCTTGACTTGCCACAGTGTATTCTCAATAAGTATCCAGAGTGACCTTTTAAAATTCTTAAGGTGGATCATATCATTCCTCTGCCCGAAACCTTCAACAATTTTTCTTCATTCCAAATAAAAGTTAAGTCCTATTGATGGCCTTTATAATTTTATAAGATGCTACCAATCTACCCCCTTACCTCTCTGATCTCTTCCATCACTCTTCTCCAGCTGACTCAAATTCTGTCCCATTTTTCCCCTTTGTTGTGCTTTGAATATGGTAGGTGCTCAGTAATATATTTATGGAATGAATAACTGAGAAAGCCAACAGAAGGCTATTTCAAGCCAATCTTTGCTCTAGGCTGGAATTATTCAATGTGATGAGCCTGATTACTTCAAGTGAGTGGATTCCTATGTGTACAACTGATACCATAATTCTTTATGGTGCCAACAGGGTAGAAAATTAACAATAAAAGGGATCATCGATAAGGAAAGGAAGAGTTGTTGTATCATCACTCCAACCTAACAGACAATCTTGCCACAAAACCAACCCCTCTTGATTTTCCCACTTCTCTCACAGGTACCCAGAAGCAACCACTCAATTATCCTAACTCTTTCCTAATAAAAATGCCATCATTTTCATGACATCTCTCAAACTTGTCTCTTACTTTTCATCCCTCCTAGCTTCTGTCTATTTCAGAGTTCTATTATCTCACACATGGATTACTGCAGGAACCTCCTACTGTGCTTCCTATCATCTCTCTCCTAATCCTGAGCGCTACCGTTAGAATAATTTCCCTAAAACACTGTTTGTTTGTTTTTTTTAAAGATTGGCACCTGAGCTAACAACTGTTGCTAATCTTTTTCTCTTTTTTTTTTCTGCTTTTTCTCCCCCAATCCTCCCAGTACATAGTTGCATATTGTGGGTCCTTCTAGTTGTGGCATGTGGGACACCGCCTCAGCATGGCCTAACTAGCGGTGCCATGTCCCCGCCCAGGATCAGAACTGGTAAAACCCTGGGCCGCCAAAGCAGAGTGCACGAACTTAACCACTCAGCCGTGGGGCCGGCCACTAAAACACTGATTTTAATAGTGTTTTCCAGCTAAATATTATTTAATATTTATACATTTATTTACTGATGGAAAAACCAATGTGCAATGAAGCTTGTTACTAGAGGTAGAGAAGCTGAGGAGTCTATTTTGTCTTATTGCTATATGCAAGTTCATAGCAAATGAATAGTAATGAAACAATTATCTATAACATAATTGTCCATATAGTTGGTATAATTAGATATAATTATAAAGCTATTTGCCAGTAAAAGAACTGAAGAAAAGTATTTTTAAATAACTATGTTTTATGCATTCTCTGTAATCCATTTCAGTTCTTATTTATTTACTACAAGATAAATGGCACTGAGCTAAATATTGTGAGAATAAACAAATAAAAATATCAAGAATGTGTTCTATATTACCAAGTCAGATAGAGATTCTGGTAAGCTATTGGGAAAAAATGAGATAGAATGGAAAAAGGAGGGGCTGGCCCAGTGGCGTAGTGGTTAAGTTTGTGTGCTCCACTTTAGTGGCCCAGGGTTCATGGGTTCAGATCCTGGCCATAGACCTACACACTGCTTGCAGCAGCATCCCACATACAAAATACAGGAGGACTGGCACAATTGTTAGCTTAGGGCCACTCTTCCTCAAGCAAAAAAAGAGGAAGATTGGCAACAGATGTTAGCTCAGGGCCAGCCTTCCTTACCAAAAAAAGAAAAGGGAGGGGAGGGGCAGGAAACAATAATTGAATTGCTGTTCAGGTTCAATTGAATTGTTGATCAAGGAATAAAGGAGAAATACATTTATACTGAGGTGATTTGTTTCCATTGAGACAGGTTATTTCAAGCTTTTAAAAATATCTGACCATTAAGTAGACAATAAAATGGACTAATTTTTAAATATTAAAATGATGTTTCTTACGGCTAAAACTGCAAAAATTACAACATTTAAATGTGAGCCTTGCATTACCAAGAGTTCAATATTTTTTTTTTTTTTTTTAAATTTTTTTTTTTTTAATATTTTATTTTTTCCTTTTTCTCCCCAAAGCCCCCCGGTACATAGTTGTGTATTCTTCGTTGTGGGTTCTTCTAGTTGTGGCATGTGGGATGCTGCCTCAGCGTGGTCTGATGAGCAGTGCCATGTCCACGCCCAGGATTCGAACCAACGAAGCACTGGGCCGCCTGCAGCGGAGCGCGCGAACTTAACCACTCGGCCACGGGGCCAGCCCCGAGAGTTCAATATTTTTAATAGAAACATATGTACATTGAGAACATTACATAAGAAATGCCAAGGAAGACTCAACTTAACCCTGAGGTTTTATTTCATTTCTTTTTAGCACCACTGTAATTTAACCTTCAGAGTCATAATGATAAAAAGCACTTGAGAAACAGCTGTAAGAATCACCTTGGAGACCACACCACATTCTCAGGTCACATTAGTGAGGTCGCCGCAAACAGTGGACAGGGATTATCAACTGTATGTGCAAGTAACAAATACACACTCAAATTAGCATTAATAAAGAGGGGCTTATCAAAAGGATCAAACTGATCATTTCAAGAACATTTGAAGAAATAAAATATAGTTAGGCTAACTGGAAAATGGAAAAATTATGTTGGAAACCCGACACTTCCCTTCATTTCCCTCAGAGAGGTTTGGCTTCTGCTTCTCTCTGTGATTCTGCGTTTACCTGCGGAATCTCCACTCCCCCACAAATTATCTTGTACTTGGCTCTGATTTGCTGTCCCTCATAGGTCTCTTTTTTGTCCTTTTGGTTCAAGTATTTAGCATCTTCTGACTCATTGGCTAGTATCTATATCCCAAGAAAAAGAATCTGTTTGGTTCAGTTTAGGCCAGGTGCTTCTAGGTGGACCAATAGGCTGTGGTGGTGGAGACCTTAGTCTATGTCCTTACAAGGGTTGTGGCCAGTTAACATACACAGCATCTACAGTTTTGTGAAATCATTGTGGGGTAAAGGAGTAAAGCGGGCTGTGGTGATAATACATCCCCAGTTCCATTCTGGAATCTTACTGTTAGCAACTTGTTCACACCTTTCCTATCGTACTGATTTTAAGAAATTAAGACAACACACACACACACACAAACAAATTATCTTAGCTATAAAACAGTTGACAAAAAATTAAGGTTGTGGGGGCCGGCCCCATGGCATAGTTGTTAAGGTCGGCGCACTCTACTTCAGCAGCCTGGGTTCAGATCCCAGGCACAAACCTACACTACTCATCAGCCATGCTGTGGCGGTGACCCACATACAAAGTAGTGGAAGACTGGCACAGGTTTTAGCTCAGGGCTAATCTGCCTCAGCAAAATAATTAATTAATTAAGGTTGTTATTTTGACACTTCCACTAGACCGGTTGCCTGAAAGACAACTTAATCAGTAAATATTTATTGATTCCCTTCACTGAGCTCAGCATTGGACAGCATCGGGGTAGAGAATGAGAAAGACAGTAAGTGACAAGATTGATCTTTGATGGTCAAGCTTTTTCTAAGTTACGAGAAGTCCAAACCCTTAATGGACCTTCCATTTCTGGTGATTCTCAGTTGGCTCATAGGTGTGTAATCTACCTTATTCTTATTGTTTCCTTGCTCATCACTGCTGCTCAATTCTTACCACTACTTCTCCAATCACACTCTTTCTTCTCAAAACTTGCCCCTTCAACAGGCTTCAAATGGGAGAGGGATTCTAGGAAATTCTCTCAGGCAAATTTTTTGGGGAAGGAAGGGAAGACACATCATGTTCATTTTTTTTGTTGTTGTTAAGTGGGCAGCAACTAAAAACAATCAGGAGAAACCATATAACAAT
This sequence comes from Equus asinus, assembly GCF_041296235.1. Taxonomy (NCBI): domain Eukaryota; kingdom Metazoa; phylum Chordata; class Mammalia; order Perissodactyla; family Equidae; genus Equus; species Equus asinus. Next base: position 80,437,799 of record NC_091798.1, read on the forward strand.
TTGATTCTCTTGTTTCTCTTGAGAAATCTGAAAATCTGGCATTTTGGGATCTGTATTTCCTTATAGCTGGACACAAAGAGTAGTCTCTCTCTTTAGCTGGAGAATGAGAATCCCAATTTGTCATAGCTCCTCTTCTGTGTGCTGCACCAGCCTGCTTTACTCATTTGACTTATCTGCCTTGCCCTTGTAGGTACTCGTGTTTGCACACCTTGATCTTTCTTAGTTCGTGAGACGTACTGTGTCCTCTTATTTTTTCCAAATCTAATCTCTGGAGAAATTGAGAAACATCGCCAGATTTGAGAATATTTTGTGGCACCACATCACACTCAAAATAGTGAGCCATGTCAGAGATAAATAATTTCTATTCTCTTTTAATTTATGGACCATTTTTGCTTACCTCCTCTGACATCTACTTCTAGAACTAAGGAAACCCACTGTCCGACTAGTTTATTCCAAAACTTAGTGACAGTGTCCCTGACTTAATCATTGGTCCTGGTCACCATATGTGCAGGAAATCTAGTGCCAAAAATGCCTCCTTGTGGTTTGCCCTAATATTGCAGCACATGGAATAAGGCTCTTTCTGCAATTATATTGCTCATCCCACCAACATGATTATTTTTTTAAATGGTAACGTCTGGAAAAATTGTCCACTACTTGGAAATGGACAAAAGAGATTATCAAGTTCAGTAGACCTTCTGGAGATTATCTGATTATATAAGGTTGTGTGTCTTTGATAAACTTTCTGTTGAGGAGGCTATATTGCATTTCAATACATTAGAAATGAACTTGTACAAAACTAATAGTAATGCAAATAATTCTTGTACATATCAATGCAAATTAATTAATTTTGTCCTGTAGATATAAAATAGATTTCTGCCTTGTAGAAAAGATTATCACAAACATTAAATTTTATTACCCTATAGAATATTAGCCAGTTTTGCATCTATTAGCAAATTCTTTTCAGCATTCCTGATTGTGTGTATGTATGTATTTTTTGAAATTTTCCTTTAAATTGATTCCATTATTAATAAGCTGAATAAAATCTTTCAAATGTGTTCATTTTATATTCACATGAGAGTAAAAAATTTTTTTTTCTTTTTGAACATTACACCTGATGCTTTGATTATCATATTTCAATAGCTCCAATTAAAAAAGAAACTGAGACAGGTTACTAAATATGTAAACCTAAATTATACAAAAATTAGTAGTAGTGATCTTGAGGTAAAAAGAACATTTGGGGTATAGTGGCTATAGTTTTTGAATGCAGTACATAAAATTTTCTGTGGTAAAGGAATCTCCTCCACAAGGTTTGTCTGCCCTCAGATCCTTCCTTCCACCCTTGGCAGTGTTTTTTAATCCACAAAGAGGAAAAAGAAATTTTAGAGATGGTGAAATTAGATGAGAAAGGAAAAAAGTTAGTGGAAAGAAATGAAGACAGAGTCAAGAGCACTGCTTCAGCCGAGTCTTTCTGTGTGGAGTCTCATTATGGGCCTAACACCTTGGAATTCTGTGTGCTCCAGAGCGAAGACACTCCTCTTCCACCTCCATGCCCCAGTGACTTCCCTGCTTATTAAAGGAGAACATTCATTCACAACAACCCAACCACAATAAAGTACTCTCTCACTGGACTTGAGTTTTCTTCTCTGTCGTTTTCTTTCTTTAGAAGGGAGGAATAACAATTTGGTAACTGAGGTCAGAGCTTTAAAAAATATAATTGAGTGTTTTCTTCAAGAGCCATTTGTCTCGTTGATTCACAAAGAAACAAGGATATTGCCATCTAGTGGTTTAATTGAAGAAATTCAGTGAAACAGTTTTTCTCATGAAGTTTCACATTAGTATTTTCTTTATGTGGCCCTATACAAAAAAAATTTGTTTTTAGAAAGCAACTATTAATATACTTTTTCAAATTAAGGTTTCAGACTTGGTCACTCTTTTTCTTTTCAGGTTATATTCCTTATCCATTAAGCTCAGTAGGATATGAATTAGAACAGGCAAAGATCTGTTCATGACTGAACAATATATTAATAAAAGACAATGTTTCAACCGTAGAAATTGTCAGATGTTATATAGCCTAAACCAAATAATGAAATAAAATTAATGATCAAATTAATAGTTCATATCAAATTTTAAAAAGGAACTATATAAAATAAATAGGTATATAGTATGTACAGTTGTAATAACAATGTTCTCTAAAATATGCTCTAAAGCCAGGATCTTAAACCAGGAACTTTGCTTTTATTAAGTAGCTCCATTACAGCAAAATTGGCTATAAAAGAATACTCCATTAAATAAAATATTATTTTATCATTGACTTTGAGTATAAAAGAAGAAATACATTTTATGAAATTCTTTAAAAAACTGAGGTTTAATTTTATAAAAATTATATTTATAAATCTAGAAAAATTTTATTTACAGATAAACATAAAATTCAGAGATATTACCATTTATTTTCTGCACTGGTATAAATGTTTATAGCCCTATGTAAAACAGAATCACTCTACTGTTCTATAGAACTATTTCATTCTAATAACAACATGAGAGACAATAGCTTGCACAGATATTCTGACTCCATCTGGCCATGATAGGGATTTTCCCAGCTTCCCCTTGGATTTTCCAATCATCACATACTTGGGTATCATCAAAAGGAAACTTATTTTTTCAATTTCTGAGTACTCCGATTTCACTTTTAAAGCAAATTTTACACTTTGGGGACCATAATGACTTACACTGAATTTAGCAAAGTAGAGCTCCCTTCTCATCCTTGGTCAGGAGAGCGCCATGACAGAATCCATCCAGCCTGGGACAAACAAGACAAAAGACGATTTTTCATGGCATCTTTTAGGGTAGATAAAGTTTAGAGGGGAGACACAGAACCTAGACAGAGGGACAGATAGACTCAGTTATGATCCCTGTATAAAATGATGAAAGCTTCAACTATGAAAATGGTTCGGGGCAGAGATTGCCATGCCACCCCTGGGTAATATATGAGAGACAAGGAGAAGGAAGGGGTATTACTGTGTACTTGAACGCACCCTGCAGCCTCCTCAATTGTTGGCAGGGCTCAGGTAACTAAAGATTGCACTGTGGTTGTTACGGAAAATAAAAATAGACTCAGAGTTTGAAGTAAGATTTGATTTTGTCATCTAGCAAGAAGGCTGCACGCAGGAAGGAAGTCATATGGGTACACAGGAGCCAAAGTTGGATGACCACACTCCCAATTCCTTGGCTAACTTTGGTAAGTATGCAATTAACCTTGATATATGCCAAGAGCAAAAGAAAAAAAATTAGTGGATTTTCTTAAGGTATATTATGTTACTAGGCAAGCAAATCAAGGTAAAATATTATAGCACTGCTAAACTTCAAGAGCTATTTGTAAAGTGTGTTGATAACCTCTTTTGAAACAGGTCACAGTATTTGTCAAGAGGAAATAAAATATGTCTATCAATTTGTAGAGATGTCAACCTTCTCTTTATTTATACAATATGTAGATCTATTTATTATATGGGATAATTTCTTCTTCATGATCTTATTAAAAATACATAGCCTTGCCCCTCCTTTCTCAAATACTGAATTATAATCTATGGGGGTGGGACTCTGCCATCCCTATTTTTAACAAGCTCTCCAAGTCATTCTGATATATCTGAATTTGAGAACCATTCTTTTAGACTTCATTAACAAAACCAACAAGACTAAGTACTTTTCATGAAATAGGTTTTAAGGCAATCAAGGGTGAAAGAGTGGAACAACAGGTCAAATTTAATAGTCACTTAGCTGAAGGACTGGCAGATCACCAATGAGATCCCCAACTTACAATACCATCTGTACGGGGAATAATTTTTAATGAGTCTTATTACCATAGGTGGCAACCTGATAAAATCTCTGTGAAAGAGTGGAAATACTCAAAACTTAGGCAATTGTATTTACTAATTCAAGAGTTACTTATTGAGTTTCAACTATAGGTTAGGTGCAATGTTAGGCATTAGAATCATAGAGAAAAAGGTTTTTCCCCTTAGGAAGCTCTTCGTATAATAAAATGATTCTTAGACTTCAGTGGGAATAAAAACCACCTCAAGTACTTGTTAAGATTGCAGATTCTCAGTATCTGATTATAAAGAATACTGATCTGATTACTAAGAGAGAAAGTAAACAGACATTTAGAATACAAGTGGTAAGTTTTAAGAGATACACAGACATGTTATTTGATCACCGATCCAGACCAAGAGGGAAGGGTATGATGGAGTTCAGGGCAGGCCACCTCAAGATGCGCCAACTCTGGTATGCGGATTATTTCAAGCTGAAGATAATAAAGGCTCAGAAGACTCAGGAAGAACATTCGACCAACTTCCCTGCCCCTGCCTCCAACTGCCTAAAAGAAATTTAAATAAAGGCTTGTCCCCAGGACAAGCTTTCACCATAGATAACTCTGGGTATCTGGTAGACTGGGAAGATCCTTGCTAAGCTCACTCTTATCAAAGTTCTATTTACCAAACATTTGCTTTTCTATTTCCATGTGAGTTGCCTTCTTCCTCTTTGAAGCCCCAATCACTACCCCAAAATGTCCTCCTTGTCTGTAGCTGAAGATATTTAAACAGGCAGCCTCGGCCAGATGGCTGAGTTACTCAGTTTCTCCTGAGTTTCTCCCATGTGTACACGCTATTAAGCTTCGTTTGATTTTCTCCTGCTAACCTGCCTTTTTAATTATTTGATCAGCCATAAGAACCTTAAGGAAAAGGGGAGAATTCTCCAACTTCGCCAACAGGTAAATATTAGGGATAGTTTTTCATAGAAGGTGATACCAACTTGGATTCTTGAATAAAAACCAGTAGTTTTCTAGATGAAGAAAGATGAGGAAAAGCATGGACAATGGCATTGAATGATGAGAAAGTGTGGCATCTATGAGTCACCAAGAAAGGTTTTTTATCTGGAATTTAGGAGTTGAAAGTGAGGCACAAGGGAAATGACACTGGAGAAGTAAGCAGGACTAGATCATGAAGAGTCTTGTATCCTAAAGAGTTTTAATTTCACCCAGAAATAAGTGGTGAATCATTAAAGTACTTGAAGTAGTGAAGTAGACGGTAATTGCATCACAGCAGGTTTTGGGAAAGGCATTCTGATAGTACTGAATGAATGGGTTGAGTTGGGGTCAGGGTGAGGCAAGTAAAGGAGCATGGCAGGAAGGCCAGGTAGGAGGTTGATACAATAATTCAAGCAGGAAACGTGTAATGTCTGCTTTAAGGCAGAGTTGCTGGGATGGAGAAGAGAGAAGGGAGAGATGTTAAAGTGATTAAGTTGATGGGATGTGGAGAAAAAGGTAGGGATGAAAGGAAGAAGGTAGTGTGAAGGATGAATTCCAGGTTTCTGGTTTGATTCCATTCATCACATCTCCTTGGTGATAGTGTTCCTGCTTTGTAACTGGGAGGACTTTCCCCTTGCCTTCTCACTGCTTAGTATTTTGTACTTTAGGTAGCTATATCATTTGTTGAATACTTACTATGTTCCAGATGCTACTACCACCAAAACATCGTCTCCCTATAGAAGACGCTGTCAGTGCCCTGCCCACATCCCTCACCCCTTCCAGAGGTCACCTGTAGCCCTGATGGACAGTTCTTGTAAAAACGCAGTTTTTTACTTCAAGCCCTGAACTTTTCCATGTGAGGGCTTTCTCTGACCCTGGAGTGTGTCTGACCTGTGCTCAGGGTAAGCCAGAAGTGTCTGCGAGTCAATGCCCCAGGAGCAACCCTCAATCCATGAGGAGTGGAGGTTGGGGATAACTACCCTTCCTAGCTTCCCAGCCCTTTGATAAGGGATCCCCAGTAGGATTCCCTCCTGTCTCACTTTATCACACCCTCACCATGTTTCCTGGGATGATCTCCAAATAAACTACTTGAATCCAAATCTTCACCTTAGAGTTTACTCTGGGGGAAACCCAAACTAAGGTACTCAATTCTCACAACAACGCAGTGAGGATGGTAGGAACTAGTCCTGTCACCATTTAATATATATGCAAACTGACACTTGGAGATTAAACAAATCGTTCATATCACTTAGCTGGTAAAGGCTAGAGCCTGGATTCAAATCCAAGCCTGTGGTCTCAACACTATGCTATACCGCCAGTCCCAAATTCCAAGATCCAAACTACGCATCACCAACTGTGGAGTGAAAGCCAGAGGCAGTCTGTCAGTCTCTTTTAGGTAACATTGAGACTGACTACTTTTCAGATTCTGATCCTTGTTATTATGAAGTCTTAGTCTGAGACTTGCCTGCCAGCACGCTTCCTCTCTTCATGTCTACTTGAGAGAGCTGAAAATTCATCATGCAGTTTCTTCCCCTTACATAGTATGGTAGTCATCTGATATTTAGAAGTGAGCAGACCACTTTTAAATGAGGTCAAATGTAATGATGTGGTGGCAGGAAATGGTATGATACATCAACTACTCTAAACCCTCTGCTCTACTTGTCAGATTTCCCCTTGCACTTTCATGGGTTAGTTCCTGGTTAAGAATTTGAAGCGAGTGATGAAAGGAAAAGGGCAACTGCTACTGGAGGTCATTAAAACTTAGCAGTAGCTCATATCTTTCTCTCCTTGCCTATATTGCACATAACCCACATTGAAGGGAAGTATGGACGAAGAACATTAGAAATCAGATCTAATCTCAATTCCTTCACCAATTAGCTGTGTGACATTAAGCAAATCACCTAACTTCTTAAAATCTTGGTTGCCGTCTGTGAAAAGAACGGTTTCAGGTACAGATGATCTGCAAATTCCTTTTTAGTTTTAACACTGCTGTGATGCTATCCAATCCTGACTTAGGGTTACTTGGATAAAGGAGCCTCAGCTTCAAATATACTAGTCCATTTTCCACTCCCAGCACGTATTTTTTGCTTTCCTAAGATGAAAGTACAAAATTTCCCTTCCATCTGGAACACTTTCTTTTCTCTTATAAAATTTCAACCCAACTTTTAAAATTCTTTATCTTAATGATTACAGAAATAATCATGCTCTCCTCTGAATCCCCAAGTATTTATTATCACACCACTCATTCATATGGCTCTTAGCATTTATAGTACAGGAAAACTCTGCAAGAGACATTACAATAGGCATAGAGTATGAGATTAATTACTAGAGAAGTGGTTTAGACTGTAGTTCTCAACATGTGGTGGACAAATCACATTGAATTTCTGTGACTCTATCTCTTTCTCTCTCACTGATCAGACCCACACCAGTGTGCCATAACACTCCAGGTTGAATATAATTAGTATATAAATGAGCTCATATGCTTATATAGGCCATAATTCACAAAGTGAAGCAGTACATTTACAGTAAAATAATGAGTGAAAGGGACTCCAGCAAAAAAGAGAGCTCAAGTGCCACAGAAAGGGGGCAGCAGTGCCTTGGCAGAGAGGGGGGTACAGCATCCGTGATGCTAAATCTTCCATTCTTTAAGAGAAGCTGGAAATCAAAAGTCTTTGTTCTTTGTCCCTGGTTTTTAAATGCTAACAACAAAGGAACCATTTTAAACATACCTTCCATAGGTCTTATTTAGCTGGTGGGTGGTCCTGGTCTCTAGTCATCTCTTCCTCAGCCCATTGCAATCTGGCTTTTGCAGTGATATTACTCTCCCATAACGTACCAGTTCCAGCTTTGTGACCCAAGACAAGTAACTTAACTTGTCCCAGCATCAGCTTTTTTGTCTATGATATTGACCTCACAGGATGTATGAGCAGTAAATGAGAAAACACCTAAAAGACACAGCACATAGAAATGAGCACAAAGCACTCCACAGATGTTTGTTCCTACTATGCTCCAACCACACTGCAATCTGGCTTCCTCCATTAACATGGTATAGCTTTAAACATCCACGTGCCATCTTTCCCTCTGCCAAAGCACACTTTTCTCCCCTCACCTTCTGAGTTTTAACTCCTTGACTAGGGTGCCTTCTCAGGTTGGGTATGTTTCTTGATGGTAAAAACTATCCTAGTTTTCCATCACATTTAAAAAAATCTTTTTATTCTGGAAAATTTCAACCATATACAGATGTATGAAGATAGTATAATCAACCCCTGAGTACTCATTCATCCTCAGCAACTTTCAACATTTGGCCAATTGTGTTTCATCCACACCCTGACCAAATCCCTACCATCCCCCACCCCCCATACACACACACTGTATAGTTTTGAAGCCAACTGAAGACATCACATCACCTCATTTGTAAAGACTTCAGTGTTTATACAGCTTTCAAAGAACGTGTGAGAAACAGAATGGTCTTGTGGAAAGATTCTTAGTGATGATGTGGTGGGAGGAGACAGACTAGTAATATGTATCCCTAAAAGATAGGGGTTCTTTCCTTTTCAAGTTTTAAAATTTGAGAAATTCTGTGTGAGCCAACACTATGCAACTGAATGAAATACATCTACAAGCAAAATCCGGTCATGAGGCCAGAAGTTTGCAACCTTTGCTATAAATAATAAATGGGGAGAGGGGCAAGCAGGAAGGGATGGACTTATAATAGAGTCAGGTTACAGGAAGAAATTCTTTCTCCAATTACCAGGTAAATCTGTGAGTTTAAATCGTTTTCCACCTTATAGTTCTCATAATTAGAAGAAAATTTCCAAATACATTTTGCATAAATCTTGATTGCCAATACAAATGCTATGACTATTTTTTTTCCGCTTTTTCTCCCCCAATCCCCCCAGTACGTAGTTGTATATTTTAGTTGTGGGTCCTTCCAGTTGTGGCATGTGGGACGCCACCTCAACATGGCCTAATGAGCGGTGCCACGTCCATACCCAGGATCCAAACCGGTGCAACGCTAGGGCCACTGAAGCAGAGCATGCGAACTTAGCCACTTGGCCACGGGGCTGGCCCCGTACTATGACTATTTTTAATTAATCCAATCTGGCTTCCAACACCAGTGTTTCATTAAATGTGGTCTGGTTGAAGTCACCAATTTCGCCAAGTTTAGAATTACAAACCTTCTTCTAGTACTTTAGGAAAAAGTATTCGTTTGACACTTGAGCAGGGATCAGAAGCCAGTCCTGTGAAGAACTTAAGAAGAACAGAAGAGTAAATGCAAAAGTCTTGAAGTAGGGACAAGCTGGGCATAATGCAGGAACAGATAGAATTCTAGTATCAGTGGAGTAAGTTAAGTTTGGTTAAGTTTGGCCTGCTCTGCTTTGGTGGCCTGGGTTTGGTTCCCGGGCATGGACCCACACCACTCGTCTATCGGTGGCCATGCTGGGACAGCAGCTCACATACAAAATAGAGGACTATTGACAACAGATATTAGGTCAGGGTGAATCTTCCTCGGCAAAACAAATAAATAAAATAATAATAATAATCTCAACTTGTTCAACTACAGGTATTTCTGGTAGTCTTTGGCTAAAGAGTATTGACTTTGTGAAGTCAATCTCTCTTTATTTTTATTATTTTTTCCAACTCAAATGATAGTATGTTTTATACACTGATCTGTACTTTCTTTTATTTCACTTGATATATTTCAAACTTGTTACATATTAGTACATACAGATCTGCCTTATTCCTTTTAACAGGTATGTAAAATCTCCATGCTATGGAAGTAAATGAATACGTTTAACTTGCCTTCTGTTTGTGGACATTTAGTAATTTTCCAATTTTTTTCTTTTATAAGCTGTAATGAATAGCTTTGCACATACTTTACACAAAAGTACATGTATATCTACAGAATACTTTCTGGGAAGTATAAATGCTGGTTCAAAGGGTATGAACATTTAAAATTTTTATAAATATGAACTCCAAGACTTTCCAAAGAGATTGCCCCAAATTACCTAATCAACAATGTTTTGTTTTTTTTTTTAAAGATTTTTTACTTTTCCTTTTTCTCCCCAAAGCCCCCCGGTACATAGTTGTGTATTTCCAGTTGTGGGTCCTTCTAGTTGTGGCATGTGGGACGCCGCCTCAGCGTGGTGTGATGAGCGGTGCTATGTCTGCCCCCAGGATCTGAACCGGCGAAACCCTGGGCTGCTGAAGCGGAGCGCGCGAATTAAACCACTCAGCCATGGGCCGGCCCCAACAATGCTTAAGGAAGACTTTTCCTGCTAATTCTCCATGGTAGGTTTGTAATTCTAAACATAGATCTTCGCAAATCCAGTAGGTGAAGATTTGTATCTCATTGTAGTTTATTTGAAAATTTACCTTATTTGTAGAGAAGCTGAGCAAATCATATGTTTAAAAGTTATTTGTAGATCTTTTCATGTGAGCTGTCTTCTCACATATTTTAGGTTCTATTATAATATAGAAACATATTATATGTCATATATAACAATATATAATATATGTACATCATATAACATGTAATCTTTTACCTTATTTCACATAGTATTTTATATTCTATTGAATTTTACTTGCAGGGTTTATTACATAACTTAGAAATATGTATATATTTCCCACCCTATGCTATGCAGGCTGTGATTATCAACTTCTTTCATCTATAGTCACAAAGTTTATCTTTACTTTAACATTCAGATATTGATGGGTTTAAGCTCTAAACATAATTTTTTTCAGTGTTTCTTTTCTCTTCTAGTTAACGATTCCCACATTTTATTCTTCAGTCAAAATACTTTTTTCTTTTAACTATTTTTTTGCTTGTTTAATAGCCTAATTCTCCTTCCCTCCTTCCCTCTTTCACCCTTCTCTCCTTCCTTTCTCTCTCTCTCTCTTTCTCTTCATATCTAAGCTGTTGCCACAGTAATCACTTTATATAATTAGATGCCCCAACTTTGGGAGGAATGAGAAGAATTTTTCACGAACATTACGATTTATTAAACTAGAAGAACCATTATTTCCCTCCTGCTCTTGATGTTGTCTGCCTATAGTATGTAGGTGGTAGCTAAAAATAATCCTATTAATCTTCTCCTCTATGCTGTATTCAGCAGCACGTTTAGTGTCTCACTGCTAATGAGAATTCATCACAAAAAAATGCAAAATCCTTTGTTTCTGACTATTGTGATAAGAAGACCGTTTAGTTTCAAAGACATCCTATGAATCTACAAACATGAATATCAAAATACAACTTGTTTGGTTTTAAGAAATCTAAAGCCAGACAAAGAGATTATGAAATTTTTTCTTCTTTAACCAAAGCTCACAAAAGCTTGTTACCAGACCACTGCTGGCTACTAAATATTCTGATTTGAAGAGTAGATCTGAGATTAATAAATCATTTTCAGGTTTATGCAGTGCTTCACAGGGAGGCATTCAATCCGTCTAAACAACTCAAAAGGCTAGATGGCTTACTTTTTAAGTGAAAAGCAGCTTCTTAAGGATTTATAGGTTGTACTTCATTTTCACTACATTTTTCAGCATAATTTGGTCTTGTCTTTTGCTCTTTCTAGTCAAATCTACTTGTTAGATTTGAATCTACTTGTATTCACTATTAGAATCTATTAGAATCTACTTGTATTCACTGCTGAATGTGACTTAGCTCTGGGCACAAGAGGCCCCTGCTCAGGGCCCCATGCTATGGAACCAACTCCCACACTTCTTCACCTGCACCCTACATGAAGTGAGAACTCTCAGGGGCCAAAGAAGATGTATCCACCTGAAGGGTAGCAGAATATACTGTCTGAAAATATGCCACTTTGACATAAAAGGTATTTTGAGTTGAAGGCAATTACGAGGCAGCAAATGCAGGAAAAGTTCTCTCTATCCTCCCCCTTTTCTACCTAAACATAGGATACAAATTCTCCTTTTACTGGAGACAGACTCATTAGCACAAAGATGGTACCAGAGGAATCTGCAAACTTACCTTATTCCATTAGTTTCCTCCCATATATTCACCTTCCCACAATTTGCTACCCTTGGAAGCCTAAAATTGCTTTCCTTTGTCCTGTTACTTCTCTACAAATCTACTTTTCTCTGTCGAAGACACTATATAAGCTGGAGTTCTAAGCCACATCAAGTTACTCATTTTTCCCTGGATATCTCTCATGTATACATGAGGTAAACATGTTAATAAACTTCTGCTTGTTTTTCTCTGTTTAATCTGTCTTTTATTACAGGGATCTCAGGCAAGAACTCAGAAGGGTAGAGGAAAAATTGTTTTTCCTCCCCTACCCATCTAAAACCCATATATTCCCTACAGGACCAAGCTCCAGATACCTGGGACCCCAGAATTCCCTGCCCAAATGGCTCTGAGCCTGCCTCTAGGGCTTTTGCATGGCAAGGACCATGCCATTGGAGTGGCCACATGGCTACTATTAGCCAAGGGTGAGAATGGAGCCTGCCTTTTCAGGCTAAAGGATCCACACATGTACACGGGATGCCCCTCACAGTGTGGGACATAGGTGGAAGAAGGAAGAAAAGGGCGAGTTAGTGTGGCTCTTCCCACATTACCAGGATTCAGTGTAGAACACCAAAGAATTAGAATTCTAACTCTGATCCTGGACTTCAGGTCATTATGAATCTATATTTGTCAAAGTAGGAGGATAGAACATATTTAATTTACCAGCTTGCTAGCTTGATTTATGACTTTTAAATATTTATACATAAGGTATTCAGGGTCTCATTTTCACTAGCAACCACATCTGTTAAGGAAATGCCCCGTGACCAGGTTCCTTGTCCTCCACTGGGTCTTTTATCCTGACTCCAGATTATTCAATTTGTTTTTCACGCTATTTATGGAGGAAAATTTTCAGCAACTCTGTTCCTTTCTCAAGGGGAACTAGCATTTACCAACTGTCTTATAGGATACTTTATATACGTTAGCTTATTTAACCTTCACAGCAAATCCATGAGGTGTGTAATACTCATCATAAGGATGAGGAAACTCAAAAAGTAAAGTAACTTGCCCAGGATTTCGCAGCTAATGAAATAGCTAACTGGCTTCATCAAACCCTCTAGTCTTCCTCCAGTCCTCTTTCCCCCCACCTGCTGACTTTTAGTAGATGTCCTTACTTTCCGTTTTACTAATAAGGTTGAGAACAGGTACAAAATCCCCAAATTATCTTCTACCTCACAGTCTCTCAGTTCCTTCACTCTACCTCTCTTTGCTCATCTTCCTTCTCTTTATTTAGATAATCCTCCACTTTTTACTCCAAGACATCTAGTCTTATCAACTTTCTCTTCTTCTCCCTCACCCCTATCTTCAACCGGTACCTCTCCACTGGCTTCTTCTCTCCTAATAAAGCATTCTCTATTCTAAAGGAATTGTAAAAACAATTTTCTTTGACTTGATATCTTTACTAATTTCTTAATTTTCTCCTCTTCACAGTCAAATTTCTTCAAAGTGAAGTTAATTCTCACTGCTTCATCATTTTTTTTACCCTTTAGCATGTAGACTCTTTCCCCTAACTCTATAAAAATTGCAACCAAAGTCCCCAGGAGAAATTAAATTTTTTTTTTTAAAGATTGGCATCTGAGCTAACATCTGTTGCCAATCTTTTTTTTTTTTTTTTCCTTCTTCTTCTCCTCAAAGCCTCCCAGTATATAGTTGAGTATTCTAGTTGTAGGTCCTTCTGGTTGTGCTACATTGGATGCTGCCTCAGCATGGCCTGACAAGTGGTGCTAGGTCTGCGCCCAGGATCTGAACTGGAGAAACCCTGGGCCACCCAAGTGGAGTGTGTGAACTTAACCACTAGGCTACAGGGCTGGCCCCCAAGAAACTACTATTTTTTGATGAGTAACATACCTAATAAAATGCATAAAAACACAAACTTTAGGTGTGCACTTAGATGATTTTTACGTGTTCATACACTCTTGTAACCACTACACAGATCAAGATACAGAACATTTCCAACATTCCATAAAGTTCCTTTGTGCTCCTTTTCCATACATATCACTACTACTGCTCCATCCCTGCCTGCCCAGAGGTAATACTATTCTGATTTCTATAAACATTGATTAGTTCTGCCTGCTGCTGAACTTTATATAAATGGAATGCTGAACTATATACTCATTTGTATGCATTCTTTTGTATCTGACTTATTTCACTCAAAACAATATCCATGAGTATCCATCTTGTTGTTGACTCATCCAATAATTCTTTTTTTTTTCTTTTATCACTTAGACTAGTCCAGCGTATGAATATAACTCAATTTGTTTGTCCTTTTGCTTATTAATCAAAATTTGGGTTGTTTCCAGTTTGGGATTATTATGAATAAAGCTGCAATGAACATTCTTGTGAAAGTTTTTCTGGGGAGACATACTACTTCTCTGGGCTATTTACCCAGGAGTGAAACTGCTGTGTCATAAAGTAATTGAATGTTTAACATTAGTCGAGAAAGATAATTTTACAAGTTGGTTGTATTGTTTTACACTTATATCAGCAATGTTTGAGAGTTGGTCCACATCCTTGCCACCATTCCATATTATTAATCTTTCAAAAATCTTTATTTTAGGGGCCAGCCCAGTGGCGAAGTGGCTAAGTTTGCACGTTCTACATCGGCGGCTTGGGGTTCGCAGGTTCGGATCCCTGATGCGGACCTATGCACTGCTTGTCAAGCCATGCTGTGGCAGGTGACCCTCATATAAAGTAGAGGAAGATGGGCACGTTATGTTAGCTCAGGGCCAGTCTCCCTCAGCCAAAAAAAGGAGGTTTGGCAGTAGTGTTAGCTCAGGGCTAACATTCCTCAAAAAAAAAAAAAATTTTACTTTTAGCCATTTTAGTACATGCATGACCATGTTCATTGTGGTTTTAACTGGTATTTTCCTAATGACTAATGATGTTAAACACCTTTTCCTATGCTCATTGGCCATTTAGATATCCACTGTTGCAAAGTGCCTATTCATATCTTTTAGCCAATGTTCTTATTGGGTTTTCAGTCTTTTTATAATTGACTTGTAATGCTTTGTCAGATATATATGCATTGTAATTGTTTTCTCCAAGTCTGTGGCTTGCCTTTTCACTTTTCTAAGGGTGTCTTTGATGAGAAAAGTTTTTAATTTTGATGATATCTAATTTATCAGTTTTTAATTTTATGATTAATGCTTTTTAAGTCCTGTTTAAGAGATCTTACATGCCCCAAAGTCATGGAGATATTTTCCTATGTTTTCTTTTAGAAACTTTATAAATTTTCCTTTCATATTTAAGTCTAAGATCCATCTCAAGTTAATTTTTTATATAGTGAGAGGCAGGAATCAGGTTCATTTATTTTGTGTGTGATATCTAGTTATTGCAGCACCGTTTATTGCAAGGTCTTCTTTTTCCTGTCGAATTGTATTAGTGTCTTTGTAGTGAATCGACTGACTGTATTAATAGGTCTACTCTATTGTTATATTTTCCTGTCCTTTCTCCAATGCCATACTTTCTTAATTATTGTGATTTACTAATTTTGAAAACTAGAAGCCTTTTCGCAATCCTTACTCCTGCTCATCTTCTGTGTGCGACTTGAATTTGCCAACTACTCACATTTTTCATGGGGAAAAACACAGGCATTGGAGTCAGGCAGCTTTGTCTTTAACATATAGCTCCATCACCACATGATGGTGATGTGGGATCAAGGGAAAGTGTAAGAAAAAATATCCAAAACTTGGAAATAATGCCAAAGGATGGCTGTATGTCATTACGGAATATTGCTTAATAGATCTATCCAAAGATTACATAATTCTCTAGGAGGCATACCTTTGTTTGATTTGTTATTTGCCAATGATTAGGACTAAGACTGTGTAAAATGATAACTTGCAGATTTTTGCCCTATAGAGATGCAATGATTTTTATCTGGTAGAGAATGTAACTCCAAAGGCTATAGTTTATTTTAGTCTGTAGGATATTGTAACTCAGCAAACTTATTTCAGCATGCCTTTTGTGACTGCCTATATATACTCAGGTTCTCTAATTTTTCTGTGAATCAGCTTTATCATCTCGTGGTTTCCTCATTAAAGAGTTAAATAGATTTTGGAAAAATATTCATTCCAGATTTGTATAACAGTCATATCTTTAAATCTTCAAAATTATACTTTGACAATAGTGAGGAGGTAAATATTATTCCAAGCAGTTATGTGAACTGAGTGACTGATGATGCCATTATGCAAGATAGAGAATATATAAGAAGTCTTTTAGAAAATAATGATTTTTGCTTGGGTATATTATTTTCCATTAAGATGGAAATACACGATACACAAATGGAAATCTAGGCTTGAACACTGAGAATAGAGGGCTAGAGGGAAAAATCTGAGAAATTTTGGGGTCATCAGCATGTTAAGTGATTGTTGAAATTTAGGAAGTAAAAGGGCCCAGGGATAGCATGGACGTATTAAGGACATAATTCTAAAAAAAACAAAAAAACACAAAAAAACAAAACCCAAAAGTAAGAGTTAGGGAGTGGATGAAGAAAAGCTGCCAAAGGAAACCAGGAAGGAGTTGTAAAAAGTAGCCATGAGCAATTTTAAGGAGTGAGTGGTCAACACACAGATGCAACCCAGGGGACAACTAGGATGGGAATTGAAAAGAAGCAATTGAACTTAGCAATTAAGAAGTCTATGGTGACCTAGGAAAAGCACTTCCAGTAGGGAGGTAAGGATGTTAGTCAGATTTGCTGTGGGTTGGGAGAAAATGAGGTATGAGGAAATGGATGCTGTAAATAGAGATTAGTGCTTCAGGAAGTTTGGCTCTAAAATCTAAATCAGATCATAATAATTCACTGTTTAAAACCTGCTGATGGATTTCCATTACACTTGAAATAAAATTCATCCCCTCCTCATGGTCTATTAGGCTCTATATGATTAGGACTCTGCTTATCTGTCTGACTTCTTGTACCACTCTGTGACTCTCATTATGCTTCAAACTTAGTGAATTCTTTCTTGTTCTCAAATATACCAACCTTGATCCTATCTTAGGGCCTTTGCCATGTCCTCTTTTTGACATTCTCTCCCTACAGACCTTTGCAAGGCTTGTGCAACAGTAATGAAGGCGAACTGGTCAGATCTCTCTTTAAGATAACCTGCTGTGAGGAGCACAGTTAACACCTTCCAGCTGCCATACCCTCAGATCCACTTACACTGAGGCCACACTTACCCTGGGCTGCGCCCGGCCGATGACCGAGTACAACAGGGGTACTAGAGCTGGCCGTCCATGGCTAACACAGGACTCCTCTATAGGGCAGTTTTTCTTCTGAGGCAAGTCACTGGCCTAAGACTTCTCTACAACTGCATTGCACTCTGAAGCTCTTCTGACCCAGTCGTCCTTGCTTCCTGCTCTGCTCTCTCAGATGTCAAAACAGTATTGTAGTTTGAAGACTCTCTTGCCTTCTGCTTGCCACACCTTTATCCTTCAAAAATGTTTCCTAAACTCCTTCATGACTAATCCTATCTCGTCACCTAGACTTCAGAGGACCTAACGTGACACAGCTGGCAATCATTTAACATCTCAGGTCACAGGTCACTTTCTCACAGACCTTCTCAATTCTATAGTACTCAATCCCTGGTCCGTGCCTATCTCATTCCTGTCTTATTTTCTTCTAGAATTTATCACTGTCTCTTTTAATTTTTTTAAACTGTTTTTTGTATGCCATTTTAAAGTAAATTACAGACATTCTGAACATTTCCCGTCTAAAACTTTAATTTGCATGTCTGAAAAAGAGAACATTTTCAAAGATGGACAAAATGTTATTGGAATGCCTGACAAAATTAGTAGCAATTTCTTTATACCATCTAATTCCCTGTCCATATTCAAATTTCCTCTATTGCCTCCATAATGCCTTGTACATTTGCTTTGCCCAAACCAGTATCTAATCCTGGACAAGGCATTCTATCCGGTTGTAATGTCTTTTAAGTCCCTTTAATCTAGGGACTTTAATCATACACTGACTTGTTGAAGAGAATGGCCAATTGTTCTATAGAATGTGTTACTTTCTGAGTCTATCTGATTGTTTTCTCACAGTGCCATTTTTTTTTTTGAAAGTAGTTTCTCTATCTCCTACATTTCCTATAAATGGGAAATTAGGTATTAAGGTTTAATTAAATTCAAGTTAAACATTCTTGGTCAAAAGAGGTAAGAGGTTAGGTTGGGTACTTCATATTGAATTCAATCAGCGGACTTATAATATCTGATAATACTCCAACTGGCAATGCTCACTTAGGCCACTAGATTAGACTGGTGACACCCTGAGACAAAATAACTTTTTCTCTCTTGGGACAGAAAGTCATCTGTGTGGTGTTACTTCAGAAATATTTGAAAATACAGTTCTCCGTCACAAATCAATGATCTTACCATTTTTAATGCGGTTTTATTACTTTGAATTCCAAGCATTTAATTTGTTTGCTTGTTTACTTTGCTTAATGTAGTCTCTGCCATACAGAAATGTTTCCTTTTTATATGGTAGAATCTGTTGATCTTTTCTTATTGTATCTTCTAGGGCTGCCATCACAAAATACCACAGACTGGGTGGCTTAAACAACAGGAATTTATGTTCTCACACTTCTGGAGGCTGGAAGTTCAAGATCAAGGTGCCAGCAGAGTTGGTTTCTCTGGAGGCCTCTCTCCTTGGCTTGCAGATGGCGGCCTTCTTGCTGTGTCTTCACATGGCCTTTACTCTGTGTGAGCACATCCCTAGGTGTTTCTACCTCTTCTTATAAGGACATCAGTCCTGTTGGATTAGGGCCTCACACTTACGACGTCATTTAACCTTAATTACCTTTTAAAGGCTTTATTTCCAAATGCAGTCACATTGGGGGTTAGGGCTTCAACATATGAATTTTGGGGAGACACATTTCAGTCTATAATACTTATATAGCATCTGGCTTTTGTGTTAAATTTATGTAGGACTTCATACTCTAATATTATAAAAGTACTTCCTCACACTCTCCTCTAGTACTTTTCAGACTTCATTTTTTAAATAAATCATTCACCTATTTGGGATTTATCCTGGAGTCAAGTATGTGATATGGACCCACCTTTATCTTTTTTCCATATGGCCACCCAATTTGTACCAATACGACTTATCTATTATAGGAAAAGCAATGGACTAGATGCAGTTTTGCCATAGACTAGATCGGATCTTTTAATACTACAAAGGGAATCGTAATTATAAAAATGGGACTTATTCTTATAATCAACATTGAAAAGAAAGCTACAAGATATGCCCTAGAAATAAAGCAACAGGAAAGAGAGATTTGATAAAATACACTTGAAAGCAGTGATTGGAAAAAAACAAAATAAACTTTTTTCTGGTCTGGAACAGGTCAAGGTCAGACTGCATAGTAAACAGGTTTCAGTTATATTATGAAAAATAACCCCTTGTCCTTCATGTATTTTGTAAATATTTTTCCTGCTTCATTATCTGCCTTTTAATTTTTTTAACCTTGACATTTTTTGTTCTTTATTGGTTTTATTATACTTGTTTTCATAGTGAGGGTTCTTCTTTTTCATTGTGGTAAAAAAATAATATTGATGTTATATTTATGTTATACTCATTTATATAAAAATATAAATGATTATAATTACTTAATATAAATACAATATTGTATTTAATTCTTATTTTTCTCATGTACACCTCTCAGAAAGTGTATATGATGATTGAATTTTCTGAAATCTTTATGTCCTCACACTTGATTTTTTGCCTTGAAAGGGAATAGAATTCTAAGTTCAAAATAATCTCTCCTTGCAATTTTGAAGGTATTATCTTCTGGTATCTAATGTTTCAAATGAGAAATCTGATGCTAGTTCAATTAATTTCTTTTATAGGAGATCAGATTCTTGCGTGTGGAAGCTAACCTTTCTCTTTTTGAGGTCCTGAAATGTCTTGTTGATGTAGCTAGGTGTGATTTCTTTTACCATTTATTTTGTTCAGTACTCGGTGTGTCCTATCAATCTGGAGACTGGTTACTCTTCAGTTCCTTAAAATTTTTCTTCACTTAGTTCTTTGATGTTTTTCTGCCTCTCCCTCATTTGTTGCTCTCTCTTTCTGGAATTCCTATTGGTCATATCATGGACCTATTGGATTAATCTTCTATATTTTCTCAATTTTTCCATGTTTTTGTCTGAATGCTGTATGTTCTGCAATATTTCTTCAATTAAATTATCTCACTATTCTATTAAATTTTTAATTTCTGCCATCATATGTTTATTTTCAATAGTCTTTTCTTATTCTCAGAATGTTCTTTTTCAGAGTATCCTGTTCTCTAATATTTTCTTGGTGACCTCTTTGGAAGTTTAATATTCTTAATTTATTATGAATTTCTTTTGGTTCCTAAGTTGACTCAGAGTCTTCCTAGATAGTTGTTTTCTTTGTTTTATTTTTCATGCTTTTGATTTTCTTTATATCTCTGATGATATTTTGTTTACAGTTTTATTTTTTTTTCTTTTTCCTCCTGAAAGCCCCAGTACATAGTTGTATATCCTAGTTGTAGGTCATTCCAGTTCTATGTGGGATGCTGCCACAGCATGGCTTGACGAGTGACGCTAGGTCTGTGCCCAGAACCTGAACCGGTGAACCCTGGGCCACTGAAGCAGAGCACACAAACCCAACCATTTGGCCATGAGGCCAGGACCTCTCTGATGATTTTTGATTCTTCATTCTTTTTTTTTTTTTTCTGCTGAGGAAGATTCACCCTGAGCTAACTTCTGTTGCCAATCTTTCTCTTTTTTTTTTTTTTTTGCTTGAGGGAGATTCACCCTGAGCTAACATCTGTGCCAATCTCCTCCTATTTTGTATGTGGGTTGCCACCGCATCATAGCTGCTGAACAAGTGGTGTAGGTCTGTGTCCAGAACTAAACCTGGGCCACTGAAGTGGAGCATGCTGAACTTAACCACTCAGCAATGGGACCAGCCCCTTCATTCATTTTTAAGAGTGGGGTTCAAGATAAACATGAAGAGAGAGAATACTGGGGAGGGGAATCTGGAGAAACTGAAGTGCAGTGGTCTCCCGAAGAGCTTTTAAATTGAGCTTTTGTATTTAGCCCTCTTCTCATTTCCACTTCTTTTGTACCAGACAACTCTAAATCTAGGGTCTCTCTTGGGACTCTGCCAGGTAGATAAACACTTTCTGAAGCTTTACTCACTTCCTGCAAATTTTGAAACTCCATTTTGATGATCTGTTTCATTGGTCAACAAGCTGTTTTGATGAAAGATATGTGAACCTATCTCTTTCGATCTTTCAGATATTTTTTCTAACATCTTGTCTGCTGATGGTAGCCGTCTAGGTCACATCAGTATTAGAAATTAATTTCTCAACTATTGTTTCATTAAGGTTTCAGGAGGAAGTCTAAACCAACTACTAATCCCACTACCTTCTTAAATGAGAAGTTTTATCTTCTTTTGGTTCTGGCTCTGGACTTAGTATTTTGATTACCATAGTAACAAATACATTTTGATATCCTGTAGTGTGATTTTTGTGTTATTATTCTTTTTCACAATTTTCTAAGTTATTTTTATGCAATTATTCTTGAGATGATCTTTAGAATAACTTTGTTAAATTCAAGAAAAAAATGTGAGAATTTTTATTCTGATTATATTAAATTTACAGATTAATCTAGGATATAATCAACATTTTTACAATACTGAATCTTCCTATCTAGGAGTATAGGTTCTTTGTCAATTTATTCAAATCTCGTGTCCTTTAGTAATACTCTGCGATTTTCTACCTATAGGTTTCCTGTTAAATTTATTCGAAGGAATTTTGTATCGCTATTATAATTTTATTTTGTAAATGCTTACTGATTTTGCAAATTTCTCTGATAATCAGCTACTTTACTGAATTCTTTTATCGATTCCAATACTTTGATATTCTTGGATTTCTCCAGGTAATCATATCATCCAGACAGACACAATGTTAATTTTATATATCACTTTTTTTCTTGTTTTATTACATCATTGATTAGAATTTTAAAGATAGTGTTGATAACTGCTTTAATGGTGTCTGCAGCAGAACTGCTAATCCCATCTTATCTTTAGTAATAGAGGATCTGACCCCAAGTTTTAGCAGAGCGCATGATTTTCCGGTTAGAGATTTCTTTTCCCAGCCTGACTTGCAGCAAGGAGTGGACATGTCACTAATTCTCACTAATAAAATATGAGCAGAAGTGATGCATGTAACTTCCCTATCATTCCCTTAACAAGATATCCTGTTGAAAACATTTCAGTTTAACATTTAAAAATCTATTTTCCCAAATTATTTGCCCGCAAATACTTGCCCATCCATTCTTCGTGAAATGACAGTAAACAAAGCACAAAATTCTAGCATTTCAGGGACTAGGTTTGAGAAACACTGGCATTTTAAGTATGTTGCTCAAGTTAAAAAGATTACCTTTTATATCTGGTTTATTAATATATATTTTATTAGGAATGGGTATTGAATATTTTCAGTGCCTTTTTGGACATTGAGATGATCTCTTAAACCTGGAATCATAATTAATTAATACAGATTTATACTTTGAACTATCTTTGCACTTTAAAAATAAATTCTATTTGGTTATAGTGAAATATTCCCTTAAGATAATACGAGATTGATTTTGTCAACATCTAGGATTATTGTACCTATGTTCACTAATCAACATAAAATATAAGCCAGGCACACACAATGGTGAGCAACGCACATACAAAGCACACACTCTCATCACGGAGCATACATTCAGTGACTTTAAATGCTTTCTAAATGATTTTGTGCTAGCTTCAAAGATTAAGCTAAAAAGCTCTCCCCAACATGCTTTGAGTTTAAAGCACAAGAGTACGCTCTTCAAGAATTTTTAAAACTCACCCATGAATCTGAGTGGGCTGGATGCCTTTTTATTTTGTGGTACAGAACTTTGGCACCATTTTTTTCAGTCCTATCTATAGTTATTGACTTAATTCACTTTTCTATCTTTTTTAAGTCCTTATCTTTGTTTTCCTTGAAGTGACTATTTCATTTTGATATTAATATGTATTGGCATCATGAAGTTAAATAAAGTATTTTAATAATTTTTATAATACCAACCTTCTTAGTGGCAATATTCCCTTTCTTGTTACACTTCCAAAAAGCTGTCACTTTTATTGGTATTATCTAGAACCAGTTTATTAGATTATGAGACTACCTTTTCCACTTTTGTTTTTTCTTGGGGGGGGCTACCTTTTAGCTATTCATTTTTAGCTTTATTCCATCATCCTGCCTTCACTAGTTGAAATTTAGCTTATCCTTTAGGCCTAACACACGTCATCTCCTTCAAGAAGCCTTTCTTCTACCCTGCTATGTTCTCTCCCTTCTCTAAACCTGTATATCTATCTCTTTGTACACATACCATAGTGTTCATGTATCTTCTCCTTCCCCTGCTCGACCCCGACCCGCAGGCTATTTTCTTCCTTTATGAGATTTGCAGTTTAGCTCAGTACTTTGCGAGTTTTCACAGCAACATTCCATTCAATGCGACAAACATCTACTGAGCTCCTATGCATCAGACACTGTATTAGGCACGAGGAACAGAGTTAAATGAAACAGTCCTGGCCTTCAAGAAATTCATTCTTATAGAAGACATGAACAAGTAAACATAGTAAACACCCGACTGAGCTTCAAGAGACTTGCTTTGGTAGTGAATATAACATCGTGTTATATTCGTGCAGTTTATAGCACTGGAAAATAAAAGACATAAGCGAACAAATCCGTTCAAAGGAGGAAGAGCGAGCGAAGGGCGGCTTAGGCGCAGCTTCACCGTAAATAGCCTAATAATCCACCTCTGTGATTATCCAGACGTAACCCACAGCACCTGCCTCAGCATCACTGGAACAGTTTGTAAGGGGGAAAAATGCAGATTCAGGCCTACTAGAATCAGAATGGGAGAAAGAGGCATTTCAGTCTGCGTTTTAAACACACTCCTCGTGTCCTTAGGCCATCCAAGGTTTTAGACTGCAGTACAGCCGAATTTCGTAGACCTCGAAATTTGCTACTCCCTGCTACTACGAGAGATGGCCCCGGCGTGTCTCTTCTTTTCCCTCCCTTCCCTTCCTGGGAGCGGCCCGTCTTGTCTCCGGACCGTCGTCCACAGGCAGCAGGCCTCCTCGCGCGAGGCGAGGGCCAGCCACCCACCGACCGAACCCCCACGCAGAGACTCTGACCCACAGAGCCAGGCTCCGCAAAGGATTCGGGGAAGAGGCAACAGGCCAATCAAAGGGGCGGGAGCGGCAACCGGAGACGCGGCCGACCGGTGTCTTTGATTGACGTGAAAAGCACCCAATGAAAGCAGGAAAATAGTGACGCTTCCGCCTCAATGGGCAGGGCATTAGCGATTTCAACCAATCCAGCTCAGAAGTGACTACCTTGTGGGAGGTCCTTGAGGCCGCCGAGGTCGTTGGTGTCTGTTGAACGGGTGCGGAAGTCGTGCTGCCTTGGGTAGGGGGTTAAAGTCGTTCTTGAGAGAAACGTCTCTGTCCGAAGAGAAAATGAGTTTAACTCTGAGGTCGGTAATGAGGAGGCGGCAATGCTCTCCACACCCCGCAGCGGGCCCCAGGGCGGGTGTGTGTGGAAGGGAGGCAATTTGGGACCAGGGAAAGGAGCCTCGGCCAACCTTCCCGGGCCCGGACCCCTCACCTTGGAGGCCCTGGTGTCCCGCAGGTGTGGGGTCCGTGCGTTTCTGCTGAGGTAGTCATATCTATCAGCGCGTTGTGCTTTGGACCGCCGAAAAGAGCTGTTTTAGTTGCAAGGAGGAAGCGAAATATCGCGAGGTTTCTTCTTGCTGTGTTTCTGCGAGAAATCAGGCCATGGAGCATCCTTTCCTTCAGTTCCTCGCTCCTGGTCCATAGCCCCCACCTCAGCTGCGGTGCTGCTCACGTACTTACCTGTACATTTTGGAAATAACATAAAAGCCCTCCTTGCTCTTCGTCCGGGGTCCCTTCCCCCTGCTTTACGGTATAATTTAGTGACTTTAATTGGTAATCCCTTAGATTTCCTAAATTTCTGAGTTTCTTTACCTTTCGTTCTCTTCCAGCCTCTGCTCCTCTCCCAGCCCCATCTAGACATTTTACCTTGAAAATATCTGTGTAGTTACGCCACTCTAAAAAGGTGCCATGTTCTGCTAAGGGATAATCGTGGTACCCTTGGATGGGGTCATTTGTCGGTCGGTTGTGGACTGGGCCTTCCGGAATTGTGGGAAGAGAATGACTGACCGCGGGAATGTCCAAGCTTATGTGAAGAAAGATCTTCCTCAGCTTTACCATAACCCTTCTGGCCCATTTCTAGCCGTCTCTTGCCTTTGGTTTTTTTGTAGATTTCAGAGACCAAAACTTCAAATGCAAATAGATAACCTGTTCTAATGCAAGTAACTGAGTTTTACATTTTAATGTTTTACAGAATTCTTCTTTCAGAATTTGTTCTTGTTACAGATGTTGCAGCCCCATTTGAAAATTTGGAACACTTAGGTCGACATCTCTTAAGGAAGAGATTTCTGGCTTTTAAAATAAATTTCCTTTTTTTCCTTTAAGTTTTTCCAGAATTTATGAGAAATCTGCATTTCCACGTTAAGTGAGATTTACAAGACCATTGACTCGTCACATTATTATATAGAATTAGCACAAATGTTATGTACTTTTTTTTGGTGTTTAATATTCGTGATATTTTTGGAGTCAGTATTTTGGCAGGTTTATTAGTATCAACGGAAGAAATTATAAAGTCCCAAACTATTAGAAGCATGTGATCTAAAAGCATTTTTTAACTTTCAAAGCCAGAATACTTTGGAAGTTAATTTTTAAAGTATATGTTTTTTTGTAGCAATTTTGATAACTTAATTATAAGCACTGTCAAAAGTAAACCAACTATATAGTGATGGTCAATTATTTATTTTACTTTTTTTTAACACTTTATATTGTAGAATGATGTAAATAATAAGTATGGGTGCTTTTTGTTAAGGTATCTGACGTAAAAATAATGTTTCTTATTCTCAGTTCTTGTTTCTTCTACAGTGGGAATAAATACAAAGCTAGGAGGAAGGAAGGTTAGGTCTTTATTTCCTTTAATAATCTATAACACTTTTCAGTTTTGGGCAGTGCAGATTTATAGCAGTTTAGACTGGAATGAGCAGGGCTTTGACTCATATAAGGAAAATTTATCTTTCTCCAAAATACTTCCTTTTTAGAACTTTAGAAGATTATTCATTGACTAATTTTTTTGTTGCATTTTTGGAATCTTATTTTAATCATTTGGAAGCATAGGAAAATATGATTAAAGTGGACCAAATAATTTTTTTTCGTTTCATAGAAATGAGCTTGTAGTAGACAAAACAAAGAGGAAAAAAAGAAGAGAACTCTCTGAAGAACAGAAACAGGAAATTAAAGATGCTTTTGAACTATTTGACACAGACAAAGATGAAGCAATAGATTATCATGAATTAAAGGTATTAGTATAGTTAAAATTTTTTTTTTCTGTTAAAATGATTTGCATTTTTGATGGTTAAAAATACATTTCTAAATAAGTATTTTAACTAAACGGTTTTTGGAAATATGGACCCATTTTAAATATTCACAGTTAAGTGCTATAATAAAATTGAATAGTACTCCTCTGTCTTCTTAGAAACTCCTTTTTGCATGGTGAAGTAAGTAGTATTTTAAATGTAAAAATACATTCCTATGGAGGGACTTAGTTTTCATTCACATAATTAAAAGATTTCAAACTATAGGATTTAAACAGTTCTTACTGTATTCTTCCCACTGTTTTTTTCTTTTTTTCTGGTGACTCATTCTTTTTCCACGTTGGGGGAGTGTTGTCTTTTAATTTGAACATGTTAGTAACAGTCTCAACCCATTTTCTCTGGTGCAAACAACATAAGTGATGTCTGATGTTGACACAATGCTAATAGGGAAAAATGTCAACTTTAAGATCTAGAATTGTTTATAAAAATGCAAGGGAAAATTGGTGCTTGGGGTAGTTTGGGGATCTCACACTTAGCACAATGAAAAAGGTAGCATTTTAGTAGCTTTTTCACTCTGTTTCTTTTTTTTTTTAGTTACCTAGCTTTGATCAATTCTTCCTTGATGTCTCTTCCATTTGTTGCCATCATTATTATTTTGGTTTGGGATCTTAATTCATACCTGGAGCTTCCTAAATGGTTTCTCCATTCCTAGTTCACCCTGTACACTTCTATTAGATTCATCTTTCTAAAATTCTTTCACTGTATTGTTCATTGCTCATAAACTTTTAGTGGCTTCTCATTGTACACTGCATGAAATTCAGATTCCTTTGATTTTTACTGTATGCTGTCCATGTTTTTACTACTACCTACTTTTCTCATTTGCTAACCGCTTGCTTCCACCTGAGCTCTTCCCATTCAGGTAAGGTAAGCTGCTCTGTTCACTGTCCTCAAGCCTGATCCTTGTTTTGGTGTCTGTTTCAATACTAATCATCCTTTTCTAAATGCCCTTCTACTCTACTTCATCCATACATTGAAGCTCATCTTGACTCTCTCCAAGTAAGACTTCTTTAAGTAGTAACATGTGTCTCCTTTCTTGTTACTGGTAACAAGATCTCTTCTTTCTCTAAATTCTGTCCCCTACACTACCTACTTGATAACCAATTATGTAGGGTCTGATGATAATTTTTACTTTAATTTTTTTATCTCTTCTCTTGTATAACTTTTTAATATTTACGCTATGCCTTTTTTCCATTTTGGTTGATAATCCTTTGAGAACAAATAACTTGTTAAAATTATCTGTGCACTAAGTCAGTGCGTTGTATAGTATATTCTATGAACACTCATTGATTGGTTTGTTATATTTAAAAAAGGGATATATAAAGGAAAGAAATTGCCCTTTAATTTCTATAGTGAAGAAAAACTATCAGTTTGTTATTTTAGAGACATAAAACATGCAAAAGAATTATGTTTTGTTAATGTGTTGTCATCTCTTAAGTTGTAAACATTTATTTAAAAATTGGAAATCACTTCTTTTGAAAGAGTGCTTTGTAATTTGCTTTTCCCTTTTAATCCAAAAGGTGGCAATGAGAGCCTTGGGATTTGATGTGAAAAAAGCTGATGTACTGAAGATTCTTAAAGATTATGACAGAGAAGCCACAGGGAAAATCACCTTTGAAGATTTTAATGAAGTTGGTGTGTATTTTAATAGTCTTTGTAATTAGCAGTTGTTAGGAAATTATCTAGTTAATATCAGTATTTTTTTAAATTCTTTGGGTCACGGAATTTTGTTATTGAACATTGCTGTATAATGTGGATCTTACTTGGTTTTTTTGGGGAGATTTTCAAAGAAAACCTTTTTGCTGATTTTCAAAGAAAAAACAAGATTTACAGCTTTCCTGTGGGATTTATCATTTTGTCTTTTATTTTGTCCTGAAGATTCTAACGAAGAAACTATTGTATAGCTTTTTATGGAAAGATGTCTTTCTAAGTAATGTGTTTATATTATGTGATAAAATTAAAAGGGTGATCAAAAATTTTCTCACAGTAAAACAGAAAAATTGGTATGCTTTCGTTTGGAAAATATTTCCCAAAACATTCTGATAGATGGTTTTTGTTGGCAAAGTGGGAGAAGAGGAAACCTTTAGCAGTTGTTGTCTTTGGCTGTGGTTCAAGTGCATGCCTTCAGGTTGACAGATCTTACCAGGGCCTACATACCCTGGATGACCTTGGCTCAGTGAATAAAGTCATCTGTTTAAAGTTGCTGGTGGGGAGAGGATTGTGGTCAGGGAGGCATTGGCAGACTGAAAGCAGGAGAAAACATTTTAGAACAACCAACTGAAGATAATGTGTCATGAGCTTAATATGGTTGAACTTTTGTATGGTTGATTTTAGTGAATTATTTGTAGTGTGTGTATATATCTATCAGACTTTTTTAGAATAGAGGTTTCTGGAAGGCAAGGACTTTGCTATTATAACAAGTTATAATATTGCCTAGAGTATTATACATAGAATGTACATATATTCAGATTTGTTTTTATTAAATTAATTTTCTAAGTCAATGATACTGCTTTATATGGATCATGATATAAGAATAATATATAGTTATTTTTGGATTACGCAAAAGAAGTGGTACCAGAAGTATAGCATGTCTGGGAAACTTCACGTAGTCCCTGCTCTAGAGGATAGGGAAATGACTGGAAAGGTAGGATTGGGCCCGATAGGTAAGGTCTTGCATAACATGTAGAGTTTAGACTTTAGTTACCAGAGGATCATTGTCAATTTTTAAGGAAGAGGTGATGATATGATTCAGAAAGGTAACTTTCTTGAGAGTATTAAAGATGAGCTGGAGGGAGAGAGACTGCAGGTGGAAAATAATAAACTTCTTATGCTGAGGGTGGTGAGAATGAAAAGAAAAGGGTCCATTTAAGAGTAAAAAAGGTAGTATCCTCGGTACTGTAGGATCTAATCACTGATTAGGTTTATGAGATTGAAAATGTTCAGACTTTTACAATTTGGGAAACTATCTGTTAATGGTGCTGTTATCTTTTTTGAGGCGGGGCATCGACAGTTATCTTGGTGATAGTGGGAGAAATTTGGATTCCAAAATGTTAAGTTTAAAGTAACTTTATGTTTAGAAACTTCCAAAAGGCAATGAGAAATATAGTTAAAGCTATATTTCTAGTTACCTTGAATAATTTTTGATAAAATTTTAATGTGGTATTTTTTAATTTGCTGTATTCTCAAGTGATTTTTTTTTTTTTTGAGGAAGATTAGCCCTGAGCTAACTACTGCCAATCCTCCGCTTTTTTCTGAGGAAGGCTGGCCCTGAACTAACATCCATGCCCATCTTCCTCTGCTTTATATGTGGGATGCCTACCACAGCACGGTGTGCCATGCGGTGCCATGTCTGTACCTGGGATCCAAACTGGCGAACCCTGGGCTGCTGAGAAGCGGAGCATGCGCACGTAACCGCTGTGCCACCGGGCTGGCCCCTTAAGTGATTTTTATAAGGTGTAAAGTCTAACTGTTTTGAGGAAGTACATTTCTAATAGTATAATTAAATTATTTGAAATAGAGTTACAGGGACAGAAATTTGTGAAATAGATTGAACCCACCTCCACTGCCTGTAAGTCAGTTGACTTATTTTCATTGAAAAAAAGATGTATTTCTTATAATTAAATTCTACTTTGTAGAACAGGAGTAGAGCATGAAAGCAGAGAGGAGAGTCACCATAAAGTCATAATTTTTTTTTGTTGTTATAATGTTTTAGCTGTCCAGAATGATGGGTATTTATAGTTTCCAAGAAAAGTTGCATTCTAAGGCAAAGGATTGATAAAAGATTATATAGACACATAAGTCTGAAGTAACTAACACAATTAAAGCACCAGTGGGATAAGAATTTATACATCTTGGAGCCCCATCTGTTCCCCAGATCACCCTGTTGCTTCTTTAAGTACATTAATACTTTCAGCAAGCTGCTTTTTTGGTTCACCTGTCATGTAAATTATTTAATTGGTGAAGAAAATTTCTTAACACTTTTTTTTCCTTGTCCTGCTTTTTTGTTGGGACTAAATTCAAAATAAGTTGAGTAAGAGCCATAGAGTTAAGTGTGGTATTTTATTTTGGTGTTAGGGCTGTATATATGCCAACTCCTTTTTGACTGAATATTTATGAGCTTTGATGATTTGCATACTTATAGTAATATACTTCAATTAGTTACTTGGAAGACTTTTTGGATAAAATTAATGGATAAAAGGAAACTATTGAATATATATGTAGATGATTTAACATTAACGCAAATAGGTGCTTATTCTAAAGCTTGTTCAACCAAATAGGATGAAGCAGCAGCAAAACAAAAATAATTTATGGGGGACTTGAATTGTATTTTTCCTTTTGATGCATTTAGCATTCTACTACTTTCCATCTACAAGCATTTGCAAGTTCTTAATGATTCTGTAAACCTCACCAGGACTGAGTTATTCTTAATGACAGTGAAAGTGATAAATACTTTTTGTTGTAGTGGAAGACTAGCATGTAGAATTATTTTAGAGATGTTTACTTAGATATTTTCAGAATTTTGTCTAGTAACTTAAAAAATTTTATACCACAGATTTTTATTTCAATTTTTGTTATTGTGGCTATTGATTAAAGATTGTGGTAATATTGAAAATATTTAAGTTTACTATATTGTTATATGTTATTGCATTTAGTATATTACAATATATCATCACTATTGAAGTGTGCAATTACGTTTAATTTTGGTTAATTGTCTGAGAGTTAGCTTGCTGAACAAAATGTACGTGACTTTAGAGAGATCTCCTTTCCAGACTTCTTTTTTACTTTCTTACTACAATCAGATTCAGTCCTTGTAATAACTACTTTTCATATTTTGGAAAACCAAGAGTTTCTTCTGATCATGAAGATATCAGTGGAATTTTCATCTTCTGTCTGAGATTGTGTCTATATTAGTGATGGCAATGCATTTTGTTAATTTGTCAGGGTCTTTTTTTTTTTTTTTTTTTGAGGAAGATTAGCCCTGAGCTAACATCCATGCCCATCTTCCTCTACTGTATATGTGGGATGCCTGCCACAGCGTGACTTGATAGCGGTGTGTAGGTCCACACCTGGGATCCGAACCAGCAAACCCCAGGCCACCAAAGTGGCATGTGCAAACTTAACCGCTATGCCATCAGGCTAGCCCCTGTCGGGGTCTTTTTGCTTATTTTTAAGTTGGTTTAAATTTGAGGAACAATCAGTGTTACTGTTAAGTTTAGCCCGCAAACAGCTTTTGTTTAGTTAGCTTTAATTGTTTTGTTGGTATGTTATCTCTATAACTAGGTTACCAACTCCTAGACGTGTCAGTGGAGCCTAGTACAATTCTTGGTAATAGTAGACTTTAAATAAATATGGTATAAATATAGTCCTTTTTATTTTGCCTCTGTGTAATATAGTTTTGCTTACTTGTATAATAGGGTGAATTGTTAAACCTTAGGTTAAATTTTAAAATATGGACTTGGTTTTTCTAATTTCAGGTTTATCTCTTTGGGTTTTTGGGCATTGATTTGGTATTTTATTGTCAAACTAAATGTTGACAGATTCACAGTTTTAATTCTCATCTAATACTTGATTTCACAAGTGAATGCTTTTGTGATTATAAAGGTTTACTTTTTATCTTTTATTTTTTTAACTGTAGTGACAGACTGGATATTGGAAAGAGATCCACATGAAGAAATATTGAAGGCATTTAAACTATTTGATGATGATGATTCAGGTAAAATAAGCTTGAGAAACTTGCGACGTGTTGCCAGAGAATTGGGTGAAAACATGAGTGATGAAGAACTTCGGGCTATGATAGAAGAATTTGATAAAGATGGTGATGGAGAAAGTAAGTTTTGATTAAAACATATATTCCAAGTGTTCCTAATGTACACATACAGTAAATTTTCCTAAAACCAAATGATTTTCAAGACCCTTTGCAAACTGTCTTCATTTACTGTAATTGTTGGTCATCTGTAATGGACATTCTGCATAAATATTTCACATATTCAATTTAGAATGAAGTAGATCTTTAAAACCAACTATAAATATTGTAATATGAGGTTCCACAATTTAAGAAGGTGCTTTACTTTTCTTTGAGGATGAAACATCGCTAAAATTTCAGCATTTAATGCCTTCTTCCTCAACCTGCGTGCACCTCTAAGCTGTTACTAACTTCTGTTGATCCTACTGTTCAGACATTCTGAATCTGTTTTATATCTTTGTGTACTGCTGCTGTCCTAGTTCAGGCCCTAATTTCTTTGCAGGAATGTTATCATAGCCTCATTCCTTATTTCCTTGGATGCCAGCTGGATGCAGTGTCCTATGTGCTGGCTGGTCCTACACAATGAAAAAGGCAGATGTGGTCCCTGCCCTCATTGACTTTATAGTCTCTTATAGCCTCCTAATTGTGCTCTATGCCTGTAAGCCTCTACTCTCTTCCTAATTGAGTCTATTGATAGCATTCTTTTTCTAAAATACAGGTTTGATGATGTCATTTCCCTATTCAGCAACTTAGAATGATTCTTCAACTTCTGCAAAATTCAGAGCCTTCTATGAGCTGTCCTACCTTAAGTATCCAGTTTTCTTTCTCATTGTGGTCTTCCACTTTTCTCCTTTAACC
This sequence comes from Equus asinus, assembly GCF_041296235.1. Classification (NCBI taxonomy): domain Eukaryota; kingdom Metazoa; phylum Chordata; class Mammalia; order Perissodactyla; family Equidae; genus Equus; species Equus asinus. The sequence continues at coordinate 80,470,736 of NC_091798.1, forward strand.
CTCGCCTCCCATGCATACACAGTTTGACAAAATACACTCTATCCTGAAAACACTTTTTTACACTGTGCCTTTCATTATGCCCTTCCTTAATCCTAGAATGCTCTAATTGTGAATTTCTGTCTGCTTAAAATAGTAGTCATTCTCTCAGGTACGTTTTAAATGCTATCTTTTTCTCAAGAGCCTCCCACAAAGATCTCTGTTTATATGAATTATGAGACTTCCATTGAAGGCCCATAGCATTTAGGGCAGCAAACTATTTGACACTTTTATATACTGCCTTCTGTTAGTTATATACATGCGTACCTCTCCAGCTGTATTGTAAGCCCCTTAAGAGCAGGATGGAATCATACAGTGTGAAAGGCCTGAGGCTTTGGAATCATACAGACCTGGATTTGAATTGAATCTCTACCACTTACTTAGTTGCTATGTAATTTTGTGCAAGTTTTCAATGTTTTCCGAGTCTCAGTTTCCCCATTTATAAAAATGAGAATGATAATACCTTCCAGGGTAGTTGTGAGTATTAAATGAAGATAATTGAAAGTGCCTAGCATTAAATATAAGCTTATTTTCCTTTATTTTGGTCTTTGCTCATCTTTATATTTCCCTGCATTTTCTTGAACATGTTGAGTGCTCTAATGTTGACTTAAAGCCCTGAGCAGGAGTGTGTGTTACAATAGATATATACAGTAGATACAGTACCAGCTATACATATATACATAAATATATTCATATATATATTGCCTCGGAAATACTGGCATGCTTTAATAAAAAGGTAAGACAGTAGCAACTAGCTATTAGTTCAGGTTTGTAGATTGTCCTTTAGAGTTGTGCAGTATTGTCTTTCTCCTTATATTTATGTGAATATTATTTGAGCATTATAAAACTTCTGTTTTTTAATACTAGATCTTTGAAAGTGTACTGATATACTTATTCATATTTTAAAACAGAGATGATTAAAACTTGAGGAAAATGAAATGATTTCTTAAGCTGTCATTCTAATATTTGGACTTAGAATCTACTGTGTTCTTTAAATTAAATTAAAAAAATATTTTTAAGATTTTTGTGGCTTCCCTAGCTGTTGATTATTACTCTAAATTAGCTGTAAAAGAACTCTGTTCTGTAAAGGTACTATCTTCAGTGGCACAGAGAATCTTGGTGTGTCTATTTCATAAATCTTTAATAACGGCTACTCTGTCTAAAGATCAGAGTTCTATTTTTTTTCTGTAGTTGGCACATGCAAATTAGATTTTAGTTATTAGCTTCATTTCACATTAGAAGAAAATATCAGAAAGCTGCCTCTTAAATTCAAACTTGGTATGAAACTTTGCTTAAAAAACGTGTCCGTATCTTGCATCCCTTGTTAGACTGCTCTGTCTGCTACTTTTGAATCTCAGAGTTCACACCTGTGCTCCATTACTTGAAGATTTATTTTAGTGCATCCTTAAAACATTTCTTTGGTCTTCACTGCTTGCATTACTCCACTTTAAGTCACTGTACAACTGTTGCTTGGGCATTCTACTGACATTTATTTAGATAACTAACAGGCAAATAATATTTTTTTCTTTTTTTCCCAAGTGGTTGATTACAAATAAAATATAGCTGATGCATAGTCTCGTATTGTTAAGATTTGTCCCTTTTTGGTTGGAGAAGTGTGGTCTTATCATATTAAAGTAGTCTAATCTAGTAGTTTATAATCTGGGATGTGGGTCTCTAGGGGTAGGGACCTTCTAAGGTACTGCACAGGGTTTGGGAATTCATGTACTGCATGCATCAAATATTGTCTGTAGTACATATGAATAATAGTATTGCACATGATACATATACTACTATTTCTCATTTATATCTGTCAATGCTATTGTGATTCATAAATTACTTATTTTGCAGAATTCATAGTAGCTTTTTGACATTATCTATTTCTCAACAAGACAAACTAAGAATACCTGCTATTGTGGCAAGTCCAGAAAATTACTGTCTAAAGGCATTTTCACATTCAGAAACAATGAGAACCACAACTCTAATCTGTTTAGTCTGGCTTTGGGATTCTGCCTTAACTTATATGGGTCTCTGCAGCTATGTGAAAATCTGCCCATTTTTGAAAAAGTAGGAAGTTACATTTTATATTAACTTGTTAGTCTAATCACTTAATTTGGATTCTTTCAGCTGCAGAGGTTTGTTTAGATATAACCTGCTTTCTTTGTATATGATAAACTGGTAAAGATCATAATACTTTGCTGCTTTTTTTGTGAACTTTAGTAAATCTTCTATCTTTATGAATTTTTCACACTTCAGTATTTAAGAACAATGAAAATATTTTATCTTTTTGTTCTGTATATAGAATAATAAACATGGTGAATGAGGAGTTAAAGGAAGAGATACAATACAAAATGTAAATAAAGCTGTGGTAATGATATAGAAAGAATCCCTTCTCCACCATTCCTCTCAAGATATATAAAATAAGACACAGTAAATCTTTTTGGAAAAATGGAAGCAGCATTAAAAAAGCCAAAGTAGACCATCTTTTAAATAATTTTGATGAGTGTTAACATATATTTAGTAGTTACTATATGTTAGATTCTTTCACGTTATGTTGTAGATTGTCACTTAATTTTCCTAATAGCTTTTGTGAAGTAAATAAAATATTGTACTTATTCGCACATAGGGTAGATGCATGTATAGATGAGGACGCTAAAGCTCTGAGAGGTTAATAACCTAAGGTTGTCACGGAACTAATACATGGCAGAACCAGAACTCAAACTCAGATGTCTGTAACGACAAAGAACCTGCTTTTAACCGTAACACTGTATTGCCTCTTGTGCTATACAGTAAAATATTAATTAGATTTCTATGTTTATGGAGTTTTAAAAATTGCATACTATTATAGGAAGCAATATATTAGTAAAATATTCAACTGGCACTTCAGACGCTAAAATTTGTTTTTTCCCTTTCGAAGCCAGATGGTCTCTAAGGTACTTAATTTACTTAATTTCTCTAAAATTCTTTATTTTAATGACATGTAATAAGATTTAACATATGAAATGAGTGATTTATGAAAATTTTGTTAACAAAGGTACTGTAGAAGAAAATGAAGTTTCATACTTGTTTGATTCAATAAATATTTTATCAAATGCCTATTTTAAGGTAAACATTGTGCTAGGTTTATTAGATATAGAAACTTGATATAAGATTGTTGATAGAGAATGTTATAAAGCCAAATGTACAAAGGTCATCATAGATCCTCTTAATTGTCTGAAAGACTCACTGGTAATAAAGAAGTTAGATTTCCTTAGCCACTTTCTTCTCTTCAGCTCTCCACTCTTTTGGATTGCATAAGAATGAAATTATTTAAAATTTTTTTGTATTTTAATTTTTTTTAACTGGGCAGAGAGAGGGATCATAGCTTTCATAAGATGTTGAAACATGTTCATTTAACTACAAAGTTTAAAGATCACTACTACAATTTGTAAGATCATTGAAAGTATTTTGAGTAGTTTAGGTTTTGTATTCTGTTCTACTGTGTCTGTTGTAGTGTCTTGTAGATGTTTAATATTAGATGCATGGATTCATGGTTCTTTATCAGCTTCTGGACAGCTCATCTTCTTAACTCCTTATAGCTTATTTTTGCATTATTTTCTTTACTTATGTTTCTGATGGTGTTCTCCTACCTTAGCTTTCTTTCTACCTCCTGTCAAACCAAATCCTATATTTTTATTTTCGAGCCCAGGTCAAGATTTATTTTTCCCTAAGTTTTTCTCATCAGTAATGATTTTTCCCATTGTTGTGGATTTTTCTTAATACTGATATGTGATTTTTATTTATTTATTTATTTTTTTTTTTTGAGGAAGATCAGCCCTGAGCTAAGATCTGCCAATCCTCTTCTTTTTGCTGAGGAAGACTGGCCCTGAGCTAACGTCCATGCCCATCTTCCTCTACTTTGTATGTGGGAAGTCACAGCATGGCTTCATGAGCGGTGCCATGTCTCCACCTGGGATCTGAACCGGTGGCCCCCAGGCTGCCAAAGCGGAATGTGCGCACTTAACTGCTGCACCACAGGGCCGGCCCCATGATTTTTATTTTAATAATAGATCATGTTTTGTGTTATACAGCAGTTGTTCTCAGGTATAAAATGTGACTAACATAATTATGGAAACTGGTTTTCTGGAACCAGTAGACCTTTTTCATTCCTGAGGTACATATTTTATGTCCTCAACATTTTTTGCTTGGTTAATTTTTTTCTAACTTTTCGTTATGAATCTTCTGAGACATAGAGGAAAAAATGTTAGACTAGTACAGTGAACACCATTATATCTTCTGCCTAGATTCAATAATTAACATTTTATTATATTTGCTTTATCTATAGTACATGTATATTTTTCTGAATCATTTGAAAAATATATCATGAACTTGACCCCCCTAGTATTTTAGCATGCATCTACTAAGAATAAAGATATTATCTTTCATAACTATGATACCATTGTTACTGCTAAGAAAATTAACAATAATTTTATAATATTACCTAATATTTTATTCAACTTCAGGATATTCTGGAATAGGAACCTTGTGTCTGTTTTGATATATTACGGAACTCCTAGTATGGTTTGGTATTCATTAGGCACTTAACAATGTTTGATTCAATGGAGAGTCTTTGTATATTACTGGCTAGGGTATTGAAGACATAGCAACAACGTAAAAGATCCTGTCATAGTTCAGTATTTTCTGAAGAAATTGAGATGCAGAACTGTTTGTGTCAGAACTATGACTTTCGCTCTGCTAAATTTAGGAATTTAGGTCTGCTTTTTCTCATTGTAGTGTTATTGTTATCATCAAAATAATCATTCATAACTTCTCCCTTGTTAAGGTTTTTGTTAAGTCTTGGGGCCCATGAATTCACCTGTTTTACAAAGAGGAAACGTTCTTTTCTGAACATTTCTATTAATAATTTGTATGTGTGTATATTGGTTTTTAAAAATTATACTTAATAAGGTTATCACCTATTCTAGATTGCTTCCTTAAACATTATGTTTACAAACTGGAAGTTCTTACTGAATTTTATTCATAATTTCGGTAAACTAACAATTAGTCTTTATCGGTGATTATTTTCTGCAATTACATCTATATTTTATAGTTGCTGTATTACCTTGGTAATTAAGATTAAATCCATATCCTTTAAAGTTACTATTTCTCTGGATACTTTTGAGGTATGGTGACCTGGCTTCAATTAGTTTTTCTTTAAAATAGGCTTTTAAATAAATAAAAGTTTAAAAAAACAGCAATTTGCCCTTTTTTCTAATATATTTTTGTCCTTTAGAATTCTAACTTGCATGATATATTTAAGCTTATTTGTGAAGGAAGGGTTTGCTGAATGAACTAGTAGAATAAAAATTATAAAGAGGGTTTAACCATCTAAGAAATGAAAATTGGCAAGCTTTTAGAACTATTTTGACAAGTGTGTATAAATGTTATGATTAAGATGGACTTTTTTGTAACTTATGTATTTTTCCTAGTTAATATTATAGAATACTAATTTATATTATTTACATTTTATATATTTTTGTATTCATAAAGTTCTATTTAATAAATATATTCAACTTCCTAGCAAAATATTAAAAGCAAAAAGCCATACCTTGGTTTGTTAAGAATTTTGTATAATATAAAATTTAAAGATATTTATTGTAAAATAGTAAGTATTGTTCTCTGAAAAAACTTGTATTTTTACAATTTCTTTCTGACTTACATTTTCTTTCTTACCACAGTAAATCAAGAGGAGTTCATTGCTATTATGACTGGTGACATTTAAAGAATTACAAGGATAAACACTAAGAATGTTGCAGTTATCATCTTAAATTCTATTTTTGTGCCTGGAGCCATGTTAAAAAAAAACCCAACTTAGTTCTTTTTTCCAAAAGGACCAAAAATAAGCATCTTATGTATTCATATTTTACTACTGTTAAGTTTCTTTGTATAAACAGTATTGTTAGTACTGTAATAGTTTAGCTTTGTATTTATAATATAGCTTTTATATATAAAAAGTTTGAAAAATTGAATCGTGATAGACATTTCTTTGAAGATTTTTTATTCAGCATTTTAGTAGTCACTTGTTTCGGTGCACATGTTTTTCAGACTTTTCATTAATAAAATGTTTATTTTCTTAGTATTTTAAAGTTTGGTAAATTTTCTGTTTTATTTTGATTCCAAGTATCTGTTAACCCTCAATAGTATCTTTCTTAAATCTTTTCTCTTACACTACTGGTTTCAGAAACAAAAATTGAAATACAAATAGCAATAGAATAGCACATTTTTCCATTAAAAATTTGACATTTTATGTTTCAGTACAAGTTGATGACTCAATATAGGCATAATTCCTTCTTTGAGAGTCGCGTCTTTTAGTTTGCAGGGAAAAAGTATTGTGCACATAAATCCATTTATCCTCGTGCATTATGTTCTATAACACTTTTGGTATCTTAACGTAAGTTATGACAGTTAAATCTGGGTATTTCCTTCTTAAACTAATTGAATACAGTTTGAATCATCTAACTTCTTGACAAAGTGAAAGATTTAAATTTTGGAATTTTGATCTGTTGAGATAATTATCACTCAATTAAACGTCACAGTGATGAAAATGGAAAACTGTAAGCCATAGAAATCACTTAAGGCTATGTTTTACCTCTATAAAGAACATTGTGTGATTCACCAGGAAACAGTAGAGACAGACTTTACAGGTGGGCTCTTCTGCCTTGTAGAAGTGTGTGTTAGGGGGAAACAAGTGGTTATGGGAGATAGATCATAGGGAAATGTTACCTATACTGATCCTTGACTAATAATCTGGTTCCTGTGGTAGGGGTTCTCCAGGAAGAAAGTTGACTTATTTCAGTGATCTTTTTTAGATTTCTTGTTTAAATTTAAAATACAGTAACAATTTGAGGCATTTTAAATGTTGTGAGCCTCATGGAGTATTACATAAAGAGTTATCCACTAGAGATTTAACAAAAAAATCAGTAGGGAATAATATAATAGTGGTAATGTTTCAAACAGTTATCTAGGTAGCAAGTTAATTGTTCATCATATTAAAATTTAATTATGAGTGTGAAATCAGTGTTCACAGTTGTAACAATATTCATGGCAACAAATAGACTTTGAAATTTAAAAATTTTTATCACCCTTACTGATGAATTGCCTTCTATGGCTTGATCACAAAATAAGTTGATTTCTGAGAAATTGAAGAGTAAAGAAAGTGAAGAATAAAACACATATAAATCTAGGCTTACTAGTCTTCTGCCACTTTGTTGGAACAAATAACTCAAGCTACTTTTTGTCACTTATAGAGATAACTTCTTTATTCTTAATAGGAATACTTACTCCTTGAGATATCAGCAGTTTTGTTTCTTCTGTTCTTACTGTGAGAGGGAAGAGTGCTCATCTCAGCTCTTTATGTTTGTGGTAGCTTTCTCCTACAGACGGATGTGAATTATTCTCAAGTTCTTTCCAGAGTTAATCAGAAACTGTAGAGTAGATAAAATTTGCAAGTAGAGGTGGCAGTAGAAGAAAGCAGAGAATTTGCTTTAAAAAAGAAGGAGGTGGAGGTGGTTATTAGTCATATTTATCATGATTAGTCATATTTATCATGATAAGTCATATTTATCATGCAGTGGCATTTCATGATGTAAGAAAATGTCTGTTAGTTGCTAAACTTGCCTAGTGCATTGCTGTTCTGGTGTCCTGGTAAGCTTTGATAGTTTGAGATTTGTCAGCTAGGACCTTTTCCTTCACGTTTGTTATAAGCCAACAAAGCCTACTTTCTGAAGAAGCTATGTGCCTAATAGCAGCTCTTATTTAGAGTCTGGAGGTAGGTAGTTGGGATGGGGAGGAAAGCAACCTATTTGTTCTGCACTCAATGTGTTGTAGGTACTGTCCTAGACTTATTTAATCCTTTATTGCCGGAAATTCATGCAGCACTTCTAATGGAAGACTTTCTAATTTAGTTGCTGTGCTGGTGTTAATGGCCTTACATCAGCAAACAGCAAGGTGAGTAGACTATCCAGTTGAGTGACTAATGGCCTCAGCTCCATAAGCCATCTATCTGATGCTAGTCTCTGGAAGTGAATTCTCTCAGGGATTTACTAGTGATGTGTTCTTGAAAAGGATTGTTTACAGTGTTTTGAAGACATTGCAATGTGAGGAAGGCAAAATGATTTCAAATATCACTTAAAATATGTAATTTAAATTACGTGAGTAATAAATAAAGACATTATATAAAGCAAAGGCAAGAATTCTTTTTTTTTTTTTTTCACCCTCAATCCTATTTCCATTCCTCTGCATAGTATCAGTGTCCGTTAGGCTTCAGAAAGGAGGAAGAGCACAGTGGGATATTTTAACAGAGTGTAATATCAGGAACAGGTTAAAATGGTACTGGAGAACCAAAAAATCAGAAAGGGAACACTAAGATAGGTAATTGCAGGAAGCAGCCACCACCTCTAGAGCTGAGGGAACAGAAGGTAGAGGTTGTGATTACTAGAAACTAGAAGCTTGGAGGAGAGGTCCTGCAGAGCAGGGACTCGGAGATGTTTGAGGAGAGGGCACTGGTAGGTGGTGCTGGTATTTTTCCTTTTTTCTTTTTTTTTCCCTAAAGATTGGCACCTGAGCTAATAACTGTGGCCAATCTTTTTTTATTTTTTTCTGCTTTATCCCCCCAAGTCCCCCCTGGTACATAGTTGTATATCTTAGTTGTAGGTTCTTCTGGTTGTGGCATGTGGGATGCTGCCTCAACGTGGCCTAATAAGTGGTGCCATGTCCACGCCCAGGATCTGAACCAGTGAAACCCTGGCTGCTGCAGCGGAGCACGTGAACTTAACCACTTGACCATGGGGTGGGCCCCTGGTGCTGGTATTGATGGGGAATGCCGAGAAAAAGCTGGAGGCTGGAACCAAGCCGCTGGAGCTGCTGAAATGAACTTTTGCCCTGGGGATGCTCACAGGAACAATAAACAGGAAACAGCAAGAGTCTTACCACCTCCTGCCTTCCTGTTTCACTCATCTAGTCTTCCCATTAGTTGAACCTAACAAAAATTCAGCTGGGAAAGGAGAAATGTAGTTTACACAGTCCCAAACCCAGTATTACACAGTTGAGTATAGAATTGTGGTTTGGAGTTGTGGGAAAAAAAAATAGCTTAATAACCAGCATAGTCGACCATATATTTTATATCTGAACCAGGTTATTTGAGAGTGAAGGGGCTTGGTGGAGACTATTATTTGTGTTGAGATAACAGGTGTAAATCAGCTATCCTAGGCAAACCAGGAGGTATGGTTACCTGATCTCTGGGAATAATAACCATTGTTATTTTAGAGAAGATTATTTCAACCTGTTTCCTTTGCACTTACATGAAAGTATAGAAATGAACATTTTTTCCTCTTGAATGTTGCATGCATTCTGCAGCAAAGTTTTTTAAAGGAAATGTCTTTTTAAACTTTAGTAGCATTAAGTGCTGCTGTGTTCCAGGCACACACAGGTATTTACATACATTATATATTTTAATAATAACTTTCTGGAGTAGATAATGTTGGATTGTCTTTTATTTTACACACAAGAAAAGCTTAGAGGGCTTAAGTAGCTTGCTCAAGATGACAGGAATTGGAATTTGATCCTAAACTTTCTGACTCCAGAGCCCACTCAGAACCACCAGATTGTACTGTCTCCTTACAATGACGTTTATAGGCTATCTCAAGGTGTGAAGGATCAGACCTTTAAAACTGCCAAACTAATAGAGAATCTAGAATTCAGATGCTCGGCAGCAGAAGTATTTATTAAATATTTATGCTTGATCTAGCATGGCATTCATTGTATTATGTGTTATTGCACGTGAGTTAGTGTTTGATGCCACACCTGTGGAAGCTAACAATCTTAGTCTGTATTTTTATAGTCATGGAGGCGACACGTTGAAAAAGTAGATGTTTGGGAAGGAAGTATATTAATTAAAAATACAATATTAAGCAAATACTGAGAAAGCACATATTATTGAGTAGTGACTAAGACTCATGGAAGGTTTTTATTTTGAGAGTAAAATTTAGAAAAACTTTTTTTAAGGTAACCTTTGTGGAGAAGATCTCATTTTTGGCATTGCTTGAAGGAAGAAAGAACTCTTAAATCCTTAGGAGGAAATGGAAGGAACCTTGGGTTTAGAAGTGGTTGGTAAAAGGATGTGTGGGAGGGTGTTTGAGGCATCAAACTGGAGAGGAGGAGGGTTTATGGACCCGGACCTGAGAGTCTAAATCAAGGGTCCTGTAGGTCTCAGTGGAGATGCATTCGTCAGAGAGGGCGTCAGTTAAGGTCGCTTTAATAGTAGAATGATGAATTGTGCAGGGTTTGGGTTGCAAGCAGGAATTCTTGGAATGAAATATGGCAGTCATCTGGATGACACCTTAGCTAGGTTTTGGAGATCTCAGTTAAACAGCCTAGGCTCACCCATTCAGTTGAAGTAGGTAATTTGTCTACATTTCCTCATTCTGAGTTCGTTCATCTGTCGTCCTGTAGTTAAAGCGTTCTTTGAAAACTTCATCTAAGACTCTGAAAGATTGCCAAGTTAAATCTAAAACTAGTGAAATTAAATCTCTGCTTTATTTGAGGTAATATATTTGTTAGTTACTTCTGTGACGTATACTCTAAATATTAAGTGTAATTAATAATATTATCTAATTGTCTACAAAAATCCAAATTATCTTTTTTCTTTAGAACTCTGGAAACCTGAATATCTTGTGCTATTCTGAGAATATGTAAAATATTTTTTCATTGTATGATAATTTAGGAAGATTACTGACATTTTATAGAATCAAAGATCAGCAGGGCTACTTCCATTTTGTACTTAATTAAAAATACTTTTAAATGAGTTTTCTTTATTCCATAATAAAAGAAATTGGGATACTTGATAGAATCCCTAGAGTCCGACATTTCTAATTTTAATATGCTTGTAACATTTGTCCAACACACCACTGTGTTTTCTGAAAAGAGCGATCATTTTCACTGTATGGTATTACCATAGACTGTCTATCCCCAAGGTCTTCCAAAAGGTCCTGATAAGCCTCACAGCTAGAGAAATGTGTACTTTTGTAGAACATAATTCTGGCAGCTTACTGATGCCAGCCTATTCCTGATGGATGGCTAAGCATATCAGTAGTTGCTCAAGAAGCCTCAAGGAAACCAGAGATTGAGGGGTGGTATGGGAGAAGCTGGTAGGAGTCATAAGGAAATTATGAATGGCAGGGAGACACTGATGGTAAAGGACCAGTGAATAGTTATTGGCTTGTGCATTCAAGTGATTTACAGATTTACAATCTGATCTCAGGTGTTCTGGGATCTCCAGGACCTAAAGGGTGTGAGAAACAGCTAAAGAAAGACAACATCATCTAAATTTCAGTTTTTGCCCTGGGACTGACTCTGTTGACCTTAGTTTTCAAAAGGGGACAGAATGAAATCTGACCGAGTTCCATACTGTTCTAAGGTGATTGTGGGTGAGCATCCACTGATGGAATTGAATGGGAACACCTGGTTCTGGTTTCATTTCAAGACCGGTTTCATTCATGCAGAGAAGAAGTTGGCACACATTTCTTCCATTATATATCACTCATTAGGGTATCATTTCATATAATCTAACAATGAAAAGTGTATCTCTTGGTACTTCAATTTGGTAATATTCTTGTGAGTTTTCAGTGAACAATGATTGTACTTTCCTATCTTAAGGAGCTATTTGCCTTGTATACGTTAATAGATTATAGACCAATAACAGGAATCATTAGCTAGATTCTTGTAATCTATGAATCTAATTTTTTAAAGCTTCCTTAAGTTGCATATTCAATTTTGTTAATCTCTATTAACTAAATCTTCATGTTTTGAGGATGTTCTTTTTTAGGGGGAGGGCTTTTGATTCTTGTAATTGGGAATGCATTAGGAACAAATTTACATGTAGAGCGGATGATAGTCAATCCACAGGCCTTCTAACCTTGTTCAATCAGCCAGTTCTTCTCTTAAACCTTTCCCTATGCATTTCTTCAAGGAACAGTGTACTTAATCTGACTGTTCCAATTTGAATAGCAATTTGAAGAGAGAAAAAAGTAAGACAAAATATATTTTCGACCTCCACCAGGGGGACCTATTGCTGCAACTAAAACATTGAATCTGAGGAAGCACATACATTTCACCTGACAGTTACATATTAGTTTTAATTTTTTTAAAGCATACACACATTTGAAAAATTGCTTTTATAATCCACATTATGGTATTTCTCAGGTTATAACTTCATATTATATGTAAAAATTAAAATATAAAAATAGAGAAATAAGATATGAGGTTTCCTTGCTTTAACGTTTTTTCGAATGACTATAAGATGAAAATATAAATTCAGTCTTTATTTGATAATAGTTTGTATTTAAAATATCTATAGGATGACCTACATAAAGCAGAAAAAAAGTCTTTTTCACAAAACATGTTTCTAAATTTTACCAGTTCAGTATATTTTATTCCCTACTCTGCTGGCTTTTATCTGGGATTTACAGGCTTACAGTTTCTATGAAACATTTTCATTCATACTGTAATATTTATAATCACGAAATGGGTAAGTTCTGTAATCACAAAATTGGTAAATCTTTTTGCTTCACTTCTAGTTGTAAAGACATTCTGTTTTGTGCTTTCAGATTATACATGCTTTCTTAGTATCAGCTGCTATCCTATTTGTTTATACTCATATCTCTTAGTATTCCTTAATATTTTTTGTGGTTCAAGTAATTCTATTTCTATATTCTAGGTATTTTTACCTGACTTGCATTATTACCTTCTGATTTTATTGATTAGAAGTAATTTGCATTAATAATTGTCAGTGGTGAACAGGGTTTACAAATCTGTGGGGCAGATGGTACTATCCCCATTTTTCAGATCAGGAAATTGAGACTGGGAGTGATTATATTACTTGACTAGTGTAATGTACTCTGCCTTCTGATTCTAGGATCAATATTCTCTCCGAAGTACAACAGCTGATTTTAAAATATCCCAGGTATAGACTAACCATTGTTCCAAGCATATTTCCTCAACCTAGACTAGGAACTCATAATTTGAGTTAGTGTGTCTTCTGACCAGATATGTTTTTCTGTATGAGAAATGCCTTGATGTAGATAACCTATTTGGATGATTTCCATCGTCCTTGATAAATACCAACACTTGGTATTTTAGATGTAGCAAGATATGCTTTTTGTAGATATGGTAATGGTACATTTGGCTAAACAATGTTGTAATGATGCTTTTGAACTTCTGCTTACTCACACACACCCACACACATGCACCATTTTTCTCCCCAAAGAAAAGTTTTAACTTTCTGTTATGAAGAATGGAATGCAATTCGAGCAAAAGGAAATGAAAAGTGTCTTAGACATATGAAAAGTTTTACTCATACTAAGAGAAATACAGAATTAAAATACACTGGAATACCACTCTCACCTATTCAATTATTTTTGTAATACACTTTGTCGAATGCTAGGAGGTGGGGGAAAATAAATAAACAAACCAGACATTCTTCCACTGTTTGGATTAAAAATTGATACAACTCACACAGCTCAACAACAAAAAATCAAACAACCCGATCAAAAAATGGGCAGGGGATGTGAACAGACATTTCTCCAGAGAAGATATATGGATGACCAATAGACACATGAAAAGATGCTCATCATCACTAATCATCAGGGAAATGCAAATCCAAACTACACTAAGATATCACCTTATACCTGTTAGAATGGCAAAAATTTCCAAAACCAAGAGTGACAAATGTTGGAGAGGCTGTGGAGAAAAAGGAACCCTCATACACTGTTGGTGGGAATGCAAACTGGTGCAGCCACTATGGAAAACAGTATGGAGATTTCTCAAAAAGTTAAAAATAGAAATACCTTATGACCCAGCCATCCCACTACTGGGTATCTATCCTAAGAACCTGAAATCAGCAATTCCAAAAGTCCCATGCACCCCTATGTTCATTGCTGCATTATTCACAATAGCCAAGACATGGAACCAACCTAAGTGCCCAACAACTGATGATTGGATAAAGAAGATATGGTATATATATACAATGGAATACTACTCAGCCATAAAAAAGGACAAAGTCGTCCCATTCACAACAACATGGATGGACCTTGAGGGTATTATGTTGAGTGAAATAAGCCAGACAGAGAAAGACAAACTCTGTATGACTCCACTCATAGGTGGTAGTTAACATATAGACAAAGAGAACTGATCGGTGGTTGCCAGGGGAAAGGGAGTGTGGGGGGAGGGCACAAATGGTGAAGTGGTGCACCTACAACATGACTAATGTACAACTGTAATTTCACAAGGTTGTTAACTATCATAATCTTAATAAAAAAAAAATTGGTACAACTGCCATGGAGGGCAATTGATACTATCTCTCAACACTGTGTATAATAGATACCAGTTGGCTCAGCAACATGTTTCTTGGTATTTAGCTTTTGGATATACTTGTACATATGCAAAATAATTTATATTAAAGATTATTCATAGGTTTGTTATAGCAAAAATTATAAACAAGTGTCCTTTGATAGGAGGTTGATTAAATGGAACACTATACAGCTGTTAAAAAGAATGAGAAAGCTCTATACTGATATGGAAAGAGCTTTAAGCAATATTAAATGAAAAACTGCAAAGTACAGAATAATCTTAAGCTACCTTTTGTGTAAAAAGGGAAGAATAAGAATATATATTTATATTTCCTTTGACATACATGAAGAAAGTCTTGAAGGATACACAAAGGACTAATAAAAGTGATTACCTGCTTGGGATTGGAAGTAAAAGAGGCAAGTGGGTAGCTGAGAGACACGTATTTTCTTTAGAACCATGAGAATTTTCTACCTAAAAAAATGTGTATGTGAGAAAGAGAGGGGAAGAGAGAGAAAAAGAATATGTAAGTCAGAGATTAGGTAGACACATATACTTTTGCTCCCTAAAATGACAGTCAAGGGATATTTTTAAAAAGGCATACACCCACAAGGACAGAGAATGGAAGAGGAAGAAATAGCAAATTTTTGGAAGCTGGAAAGCAGATGAATGAATGGTACTCTCTCAGCAGACCTAGAAATCCAAATTCTTTGCTGACAGTGGGAAAAGCTGAGAAGCTTTCTCATTGCAGAATAGCCAAAAATTCAGGAATTGGCTTCTCCAGGTACCTCTGGAAATAAGATTGAAGGTGAGGCTAAAAATAGGATTGTTTGAAAGCCTCCTTAAGAAGCAGTTAAATCCCCAACTGCATGGCCAGGCAAATCCCCTTCTCCAGTCTTCAGGTTTAGACTCTGGAATGGGTAAAAAAAAAAAAAAAAAAACCCGAAAAACCCAAAACCCCACAAAAATCTCTGGATTGAGATGTACCAGGAAGAGGTTGGGGAGGGGGCAGTAAGTGGCTGAAAACAAAGTGATTGAGCATTTGCATACTGAATACCAAGACCTTCTCCCTCATCTCTCTTTGCCCACTTGGTGCCCAGAGTGTTGACAATCCACTCTAGGCTGAAGATGCTTCTTTATGAAATCTGACCAGTCCAAAGAAAAGGTACCTGGGGAACACCCTACAGAACACCCTACAGTGAAGCTCACAGTTGACAAGTGCTAGCATGAACTCAGAGCTTTCAAACAACTTTTTAGTACCTCACTCTTAAATATGAAAAACCAAAGATCACTATGTAACTGAGGAAAGCTTTTAACATGAAAAGGAAACACTGTAGTGGATGCTGTGTTGCACTGCTCAGATCTGCCCTTCAAGGACTTAGGCATTCTCTCCTCCAGTTGCTGGTAATGTTGACTGCTGAGGGCTTACAGCTGAGTGGCTGAAAGGTGTCACTTTGCCAGGTTTACATCCTCTCCCCAGAGTAGCCCACCTGTAGTCTGGTTGAGATGTAGGGTGTGAGCTGGGGGCAGAAAGATGTGGTTCTCTTGCCTGAATTGGGAACAACTCTAAAGAGCTGTTGCAGTTCTGGAGCTCCCTGTGAGACTGGCTATTGCAACAGCATCACAGTTCAGCATCTCAGTGGGCGCAATTCTGCCTCCCTCACTCACTCAAAGGTATTGTTCCCGGAAGGCACTACCCAATTAACCACATGCCCCTAAATCTTAGTCTCAGGAAACCCTACCTATGACAGATCCAAAACAAATAAATAGAGAAAAGTCGGAAGACAGAGATTAGTAATCTCAGATAAACAAGAGAAGATACTACATCTGTGATACAAATGTCATAGAAGAAACATTGAAAGAACATAAAAGAGCTTCTAGGGGTTAACAAATATGATGGCAGAAATGAAAAACCTCAATGGATAAGTTGGAAGATAAAGTTGAGGTAATCTCAGACAGTAGAGCAAAAAGAAAGAGGGAAGAAAAGGTGTTTTGAAGGTCAGTCTAAATATCTGGCATCTGAATATAAGAAGTTTCAGAAAGAGAACAGAGAAAATGGGTGTCATGGAGGAGGATAAAGGGAAAGGAATCAACAGCAAATTAATTCAATAACGTTTCTCAGAACTTAAGGATATGAGTTTCCAGATTGAGTGCTTGGCTCAATTATGAGTATAGAGCACGTCATAGCAAAATTTCAGAATACCAAAGGCAAAACGAAGATTCTGTAAGCTTCTAGAAAAAATAGATAGGTCACATACAAAGTATTGGTAATCAGAATGACTTCTTAACAACACACTGAAAGTTTGAAGACTGTAGAAAAATACATTCAAAATAGTGAAAAAAATGACTTTCAACCTAATTCTCTACACCCAGCTTAACTATTAATTAAGTGTGAGGTAGAATAAAGACATTTGCAGCCCTGCAAGTTCTCAAAAAATTTGCCTCTTCACTTGTCTTCTCTGGAAGCTCCTGGAAGATATACTCCCCTAAAAGGAGGGGGTATAAGAAACTTAAAGATATGGTGTCCATGAAAGAGGAATCTAACACAAAAGCAAAACAAAATCTCTATGATGTGGATAAAGGGCAATACTAAGATGTTGGTTGTGCTCTAGGCCTAGTGGGTGACCAATCCAGATTGGAGCCGGTCAGGCAGCTCCAACAGAAATTATTGAAGAAGATGAAATCATTAACGTGAATAAAAAATTGAGAAGAGATTTAACAATTTTCAAAGAGTTTGGGGTTAAATCGGTAATAACTACACAGAAAACTAAGCAAAAGGAAGAACAAGACTTATTAACTCGAGAGAAATGAAAATTTATGCAAGAAAGAAAAAGTAATAATAATGTTCTTTATTGCTTGATTGTAAAAAACACATACATAGTCATAAAAGGTAAATATTCAATATTGATCTAACCAAAATTTATAAAATAATAACAGTGGGAGATGAGGGAAGAGTGTGTGTGTGCATGCATGCATGTGTTGTATTTGCTGGGGTTAGAAAGAGAACTAAATGGTCCTCTTCTACGGAAAGAAATAGCAACTCAAGAATGGAGTATACTTTAGTATTAACAGCATGAACTTTGCGTCCAGACCACCTAGGTTTGAATCACAACTCTGCTACTTTCCAGCAATAGGACCTTGGGCAATTTACTTGACTTCTCTGTGCATCAGTACTCATCTGTAAAATGGGGATGATGATAATACACATCACACAGGGTTATTGTGAAGATAATATAAATGTGAACTTAGAACACCACCATACTGCTGTATAGTAACTGCTATGTAAATGTTTTCTATATATGTTATATGTTGTGGACTGAATTATGTCCCACCAAGCCCCCACCATTCATAGGTTGAAACACTAACTGCCGTACCTTAGAATGTGACTGTATTTGGAGATAAGGCCTTTAAAGAGGTGATAAAGTTAAAATGAGGCCATTTGGGTGGGCCCCAATCTAAGCTGAATGGTGTCCTTATAAAAAGAGGAGATTAGGATATGCAGAGAGATACACAAGGGATGTGCAGAGAAAAGACCATGTAAGGACACAGCATGCCCTTCTCACAGATAACACCAAACCAAACATGATGTCATTTCACTCGGTTTTTTAAAAATGCCTGCATTAAAATGTTTTTCATTATGTGAAGATAACCGTGATTCACTATAGAAACAACAATCAGGTTACTTATATTTATTTTGTTTGCATTATGTGTTCTCTTTACTACATATGTTTAACCAGGTGGAAAACAACAGAAAATTTCCATTTTTTTAAAACAAATATAACCTGGTCAGGAATTGAATTTACATTCTAATTGCATTATAATAAATCAGGAATGTTTACGGTCACATCTAGCACCCAGTTAAAACTCAACACATGTATAACAATAATAAGAAAATTTGTTGGCCAAAATGTTGTAATAGCTACTAAAAATACATGAATAAATTTTAATATCCAGACAGGAAACAACAGACATACAGTCTGTATTTGAGTCACATGTATCATTTGAACAGGCGCCAGAATTATGTAGCTAAAGATTAAAGTGTGATTTAGAGCTATATTCCACTCCGTATGCACGTGCATTGCCTCCATTAGCATTAATAGAATTTACATGCATGCAGTTAGAGGAGAGAACTGAAATTTGTTGAAAGGCAAAGGAGGAATGATTTTTAACTTTGCCTGTAATTCTAGGAGCGTGGGACTGTATTATTAAAAGCCCTGTGAAAGGCCTTAATTTAGGAACTGAGATATAGAAGCTCTATATCAAACTACTACATGTATACTTCGTTTGTATTATTAGAGAAAAGTGAGCCAAGCAAGGTAAAGCATTTGTTAAAGGCTGTTCTGGGATCATGGTACTGTGTAGAAATGGGAAACAATGTATGCCTTTTGGATGTGAATTAATTTGAGGAATATGAACAATTTTTAATCTGGGACAAAATGTAATTGATGTTGTTATGGCCATTAGCAGGCATGCGTGCATGCACACACATACACCAGTTTCTAATATCAACTTATGTTACCTATATTCACCTGTAAGCATTTATTTCCTACCCTTCCCATCGACTACTTCCTAGGAAATGGCTCTCATTAAATATACCTATTCCTTGAGTGAGTATCAGAAGGAAATAAATAAGCTAAATAATGAATCAGACCAAGATGGCGACAAATGATAGACTTAACTTTCTGTGGGAATAATTGTATTTGAAAGTACAGTTTATTTTGAAAAGCCCCTGGACAATATATTCATTCATTCATTTGGCACATTCTTAGTGAATGTCTACTATGTGCCAGTCACTTGTTTGGCTCTGCTGACCCAGAGGCGAATAAGATAAAGTTCCTGACTTTGAGGATTTTACAAGTGAGCAATATACATTAAGAACTTTAAAAATGTTCACACTTTTTGATTTAGCTATTATATTTTTATTACTCTAATCTAATAAATTCTTAGAGATTTGCACCAAGATTGATGTATGTGAATTTCCATTGCATCATTATCGAATGCCTAGATACTTTTGCATGTGTTTTGAAATTCTCTGTAATAAATTAGAAATGAGTATCTCTAGCTAGCAAAAAGGGGTACTTTTAATTGTCTTCATGCTTTTCTGCCCTTTCTGAAATTTCTGAGCATGCATTGCTTTTTTAATTAAAAATGTTTTTAAGGTCCTTTAAATCTAAAGATGCAACACATAGACTTTGGAATAGAAGATATTTGTGAAAAGCAAGGCCTCACTGTTTCCTTTGCTTACAGATTGTCTTCCACTGATTTCTGATCGGTTGCTAATGCCTGTGCCTGAATCCCGTAGTGGATTCTCTATATCATAAGAAGCTAGCTCAGAAGTGTTTGAGGTGCTGGGTATGAGTAGAAATGTTTGAGCTAGACTTGAGCTTTAATTGAGAAGAAACTATGAAGAAACTCTGACCCTGCTCCTGACACAAATCTCCTAAAAATCCTTGTAAATAGGGGTGATAGAAAAATCTTTTTTTCCAGCATTTATCTTTGACCCCAGTTCCCAACACAGAGCTCCTAAAACATTAGTAATTTCCTGAGTGATAGGAGTGTCTGACACTGAGCTCTTAAATCCCTTGGAATTTCCCGGGTGATAGGAATGTCTTTTGTTCTAATGAGGTGAGTCTAGGTGGGCTCTTGGATCACCAGAAAGACCAAGTCATGATTAGAAGCTTGAAACTTTTACCCCGCCCACCATTCTCTGAGACAGGAGAGGGGCTGGAAAGGGAGTTAATACTCCATCATGCCTACATGATGGAGCCTGCATAAAAATCCCCATAGAATAGAGTTCAGGGAGCTTCTGGGTTGGCAAACACATTACTACCCAGAAGGAGATGCATCTCAACTCCACGGAGACCGAAACTCTTGTGCTTTGGACTCTCCCAGATGTTGCCCTATGTATCTCCTCATCTGACTGTTCATCTATATCCTTTATCATATCTTTTATTGTATAATAAACTGGTAGACTTAAGTGTTTCCCCGAATTCTGTGAGCTGTTAGCAAATGTTGATTGTGAGGAGGGGAATCATGAGAACCTTTAGTTTGTAGGCAAGTGGAACAGAAGTTGTGGATAACCTGGGGACCTACTATTTATAATTGGCATCTGAAGTTGGGGGCAGTACTGTAGGACTGAGCGCTTAACCTGTGGGGTCTGCACTAACTGGTTAGTGTGAAAATTGGATTGAATTATAGGACACCCAGCTGTTGTCACAGAAAATTGCTTGGTGTGAGAAGAAACCCCACACATCTAGTGTCAGAAGGAATGTGAGTGTGGTAATAGAGAGAGAATAAAGGAGAAAGACGGAAGTAAGTTTTTCCTTACTAAAAGGAAGGACCCATTACCTGTAATCAAATCTGCAGATAGACGGACAGAGAATAGACTACGAGTTCTTTTGTGGCTCAGCCACAAAGCCGTCTACAAAAATAGGGCTTTTGCTTTAGATGTGGGTGAAGGATCTGTGAAATCTTGACCTTGTAGAATGGAGACTGCTTTGTGTTTTTATTTATTTGTTTACTTATTTTTATTTATGTTAAACTAGAAGTTTCTATGTATGATTCTGTGACTCACAATTTACCTACTACTTTATAATCATCTTAGTGTATTTCAGGTAAGTTGTGACAAACTTATGGGGCTTTTCTTTGTTAAATTTGTAAAGCATCCTTTATAAAGAAATGCCAAGCTTTTATAAAATAGATTGGAAGCACCTTTCTAAGATCATACACACTTTCCTTAGTATGGATGTTTTACTGGTTTTCTCTGCAGACTGATTTTTTTCTTTTCCATCTAAATAGTCACCCCCAACTCCCTGAATTTATATAGACTCAGTTTTTACCCACAGCAGAGACAAACTAGGACTGCTTAATCCTAAATGCAACTTCCTGGAAAAAGAATCCGATTAGACAAGCTTTAGTCTAGTATCCAAATCTGGCCCAATTAATCGTGGCCTATGACACCAGGTCACTGAGTAACTCCTGAGTATCTTGACCCATCTCTGGATGAGGTGTGTGGGGACCTGGAATTGGCCACCCCAAGATATGTCTCTTTGGCATCAGGATTATTTGAGGCTGATTGCTTTTGATAAACTGGGACAGGGAAGGAGGCTCTGAGGAATGGAACTTGCCCTTCCTTAGGACACATTTACATTTGTAAGGTAAATCTCTATCTGTAAAAGGTGCCTCCCTCTCTGTACCAGGAAGAAGAAAGGAGATGACCTTCTCTCCAAAGACTCTTAATCAATACCAAAGGCAAGGACTTAAATCTGCATTTTATTGTGCTAGTCTGGTAACCTCCTGTAACTGACTTCCCTCCCCCTCCCAATTTTGGCATTTCTTTAGGGATTAAGCATCTTTCTTTAGGCTAGGAACTGATTGCTGTGCTCACCTGTGACCTCCCAGCCCAGCTCCAGACAATCGACTTGCCTCCGGCTACGCCCTCGGAGACAGCAGACCACTACCTGCTGTGTCCATCAAGCGCTGTGCTGACAGGGCAGTCTTGTGACTATTGTGGGAGGGACATTTCAATCACATGTGAAACACCCTGTTTGGGGGTATATAACCACTATGTGTACCCCACTTCTTCGGTGCCCTTTCCTCCTTCGGGAAGAAAGGCTCCGGGCCATGGTTCCTCATAAAGCTTTGTTTAATTTTCTCTTGCTATTCTGTCTCATGTGAATTTAATTTGTTCTCTGGCCAGACGAACCCCCATTTGGGAAGAGGAAATGTCTTCCTCCCCTACAGGTGGAATATTTGTTCTCAGAGAAGGAGGCTGACAACCTAGGATGTGTATGCTGCAGATAGAAGCTGGAACACAGTCCAGTTGGAAATCATTACCCTAGTGTATTATTAGTACAATGAAACAGATTATTAGTGGGGCTGGCCTGGTGGTTCAGCGGTTAAGTGCGCACATTCTGCTTTGGTGGCCGGGGGTTTGCTGGTTCAGATCCTGGGTGTAGACATGGCACTGCTTGGCAAGCCATGCTGTGGTAGGCATCCCACAGATAAAGTAGAGGAAGATGGGCACAGATGTTAGCTCAGGGCCAGTCTTCCTCAGCAAAAAGAGGAGGATTGGAGGCAAATGTTAGCTCAGGGCTAAACGTCCTCAAAAAAAAAAGAAAAAGTTTATTAGTATACTTAAAGGATTTGATTATCACCATCAGTTTATAAAATTTTTCCCATGACGTTATAGCTGTTAAAAATGTTTCTATATGTTTTTTATCTAAATTAATACTATAAAGGGAAAATATTGATGTGATTTTAGCCATGTGATTTTAACAACCAAGTTGTACTTTGTAATAAAAAGAATTACTTTGTATATAATAATATCAATGAATATATAATAATATATATGGAGATGAAAATGAGTATTGAGTAAAGTTTGTGGAAAGTATATGAAATAATGATTCAAATGATTTAAATATCACTAGAAGAGATATATTTTATAAATAAAACAGTTTACTTAAAAATTTCAAATTCAGGGCCAGCATGGTGGACAGTAGTTTAGTGCGTGGCTTCCTCTTCAGAGGCCCAGGGTTTGCCGGTTCGGATCCCGGATGCGGATATGGCACCACTTGGCACGCCATGCTGTGGTAGGCATCCCACATGTAAAGTGGAGGAAGATGGGCATGGATGTTAGCTCAGGGCCAGTCTTCCTCAGCAAAAAGAGGAGGATTGGCAGCAGTTAGCTCAGGGCTAATCTTCCTCAAAAAAAAAAAATTTCAAATTCAAAGAAGTGAAGGAATTGTTAAAGGTTTACAAAAGGGTAGTGTTTCCTAAAGGGTTAGTTTTACAAGCTGCTTCTCCAAAATGTTCCAGGCTCTCTATAAGTTTGGGAACTGCTCGC
This sequence comes from Equus asinus, assembly GCF_041296235.1. NCBI lineage: Eukaryota > Metazoa > Chordata > Mammalia > Perissodactyla > Equidae > Equus > Equus asinus. The sequence goes on from NC_091798.1 coordinate 80,493,993, forward strand.
TACATTTTGCTCTTGGAAATTCACATTTCATGTCAGTATGCCAAAGGTTCTGGGATGTCCACTAGGAAAGGAAGTTGTTTAACTTTGTAACCCCAAATTATTTCAATACAGATGTTCTTTTATTTAACAAAAATACTGCAAAATTAGTGTTATGAGCTCAGCAAGTTGGCTGAGTTTGAGGGTTTCATATCACTACCTGTTAGTTTTCCTGTACTCCTATAGTCACTTGGAGTTACTGTGTTCTAATAATACATGTTTTAGAAAGGAATGATAAGAATAAATGTCAGACAAACATTAGCTTTGCTAGGTTCCTCAAGCCCTCTTTTGGTGTTCAAACAGCTCCTAATAAAGATCATATCACTGAGGGGGACATCTTGTACATTATTGATAATTGATGGACTATCACTTTGTGTTCAACAGCTCCTCAAGCCACCTAAGTGAGGATCTGTTGTGAAGTCAGGCTTAGACATTTTAATCTCTACTTTTGTATACTACAAGGATCTCATCTCCGTGGATACCATAACAAACAGATGTTCTTGGCTGAAGTCACTTTGAAAGAGTTCATGTTCAAGCGATAATAAATGGAAAAGAAAAAAATATGACTTCACTTTAATCTTTACCAAACAATGGTTATGTATTTAGTTATTCATGTATTTATCCAACTATTATTTAGTGAATGTTTACTATGTGCTGAGCACAATGTGGAGATAAGCAGTCTGTGCTCTTTCAGTGTTGACATTTTGTCGTGAGAAAGAAGCTTGTCTGCAATCTGACGCTGAAATATTACACTATATTCCAAGAATAAATACTTCTTCTAGGGAGGTAGGAGTGGGGGCTAGTATTAAGGAAGTTTGAGATTTATTAACTGTTAGCCAAATTACTGAAGGCTTAGCATAGTGGTTCCCAAACTTTTATGTGCATTAGAATCATCTAGAGGGCTTGTTAAAGCACAGATTGCTTGCCCTCAACCCCAGAGTTCCTAATTCAGTAGTTCTGGTGTGGAGCCTGAGAATATGCATTTCTAACAAGTACCCAGGAAATGCTGAGGCTGCTGGTCTTCGGACCACACGTTGGGAATCACTGACATGGGGAGTGTATTAACTAGTGCTACTATAACAAATTATCCCAAACTTAGATTACTTAAACCAGTAGGTATTTATTATCTTACACAGTTTCTGTGGGCCCAGGAATCTGGGAGTGCCTTCGCTGGGTAGTTCTATCTTGAGGTCTCTCACGGGGTTGCATCAACACATTGGCCAGAGCTGCAGTCATCTGAAGGCTAGACTGGGACTGGAGGATCCACTTCCCAGGTGGCTCACTCACACGACGCTTGGCAGGAGGCTTCCATTCCTCCCTATCTATTGGCAGGAGGATTCAGTTTCTTGTCATGGGAATCTTTTCATAGGGCTGCTTGAGTGTCCTCATGTCATGGTAGCAGGCTTCCCCCAGAGCTAGTGATCCAAGATAGAGAGCAAGGAGGAAGTGGCAAAGACTTCTATGACCTAGTCACACACCATCACTTCCACTGTGTTAAAAGTGAGTTACTGAGTCCAGCTCACACTTAAAGGGAGGGGAGTTAGGATCCACCTTTCGGAGGGAGGGGTGTCAAAAAATGTGTGGACATATTTTAAACCTAGCATAGAGATTATAGTCTATAATTAGTACTTAACTAATCAACTATTAATTGTTAATTAATTATTAGTAATCAATTAATTAATCAGTGATTATTAACTCTTCAAAGATGATAGTATGATAAAAGAATGAACTAGAAATGCTGAATAATCAGAATTCAATAGCCAGAATTCATTCTTGCTATACTTTCACTTTTAGTGCTTTCAAATATTTTGAAAATAAAAGTAGTGTAACATTATTACTCATATTTTGAATATTACTTATATTTTGAATATTCCTATTTTATAAAAATATATTTTGCTTAAATGTAGATACTAGAATGTCTCTTTATTTTATATACGTATGTATGGATGGATGGATGTACCTATTTAGCTCTGAACATAAGTTTGATCCAGTGAAGGCTAAGAGCATGAGTTCTTGGGTTTGAATCCTGGCTCCATGACTTACTAGCTGTTGATCTTGGGTGAGTTATTTCACTTCTCTAGAACTCAGCTTCCTCATCTGTAAAATGGATTTATTCATAGTACCTACTTTTAGAATTGGTCTTGAGATTAAATGAGATAGGGCTGGCCCTGTGGCCAAGTGGTTAAGTTCACGCACTCCACTTCGGCGGCCCAGAGTTTTGCATGTTTGGATCCTGGTCATGGACATGGCACCACTCATCAAGTCATGCTGAGGCAGTGTCCCACATAGCAGAACTACAAGGACCTACAACTAGAATATACAACTATGTACTGTGGGGCTTTGGGGAGAAGAAAGAAATAAAAAAAAAATAAAATAAAAGATTGGCAACAGATGTTAGCTCAGGTGCCAATCTTTAAAAACAAAAGATTAAATGAGATAATAAATGTTAAAGAGCTGAGAAAGTGCTTGAATATTGTTGTTTCATTTTTTATGAATATATATGTATACCTTAAAAACAGAGCAATTCAGAAGGGACTAAAATGAAAAGCATAAGTTTAATTAAGAGCATAGCAGACTTCAGTGAATGTTTGGAGGGAGAAAAAAAGTTTATATCCCAGCCAAACAGATAACTTTAAACGGTATTAAACATTGCTCTGGAGGGCTGGCCCAGTGGCATAGTAGTTAAGTTCACGCACTCCTCTGAGGTGGCCTGGGGTTCGCTGGTTCGGATCCTGGGAGTGGACCTATGCACTGCTTATCAAGCCATGCTGTGGCAGGCATCCCACATATAAAGTGGAGGAAGATGGGCACGGATGTTAGCTCAGGGGCAGTCTTCCTGAAAAACAAAACAAAACAAAAAACAAACAAAAAAAACATTGCTCTGCTCAAAGAAAAAAAACACCTCAGCTGTTTCTTGTAACTTGCACTGTAGTTCCTGCCATACTGCTTGCCTTTACCCTTCTCCATTCTTTCTCCTCTCTCACAGAATAGTCCCTTCCCCATATTTCTTACATTTTTCATGCAGAGCAATTTAGTCCTCCCTTTGGTCTTTTCTCTCTCTCTCTCTTTTTTTTTTTTGTGAAAAAGATTGGCCCTGAGCTAACATCTGTTGCCAATTTGCTCTGCTTAGTAACACAGTCAGAAAGATGTCCAACAGCAACCTTGAATCTACAAAAAGGATTTTGTCAATCGTGATTAGTTAACCAAGGATTATGTAAAAATGAACAATCTCCTAATTGTTCTGGCTAGTTGAAGCTCTGTTATAGTATGGTTTGTTGATTGATTTTGTTTTAAGGATTCTATCTGTACCTTTTGGTAGACAGTGAGTGAGGCAATGAGTATTTGTTTATCCTTAAATATTTAATAGTTTTATTGCTATTTTTAATGGAATATTTTAAAATCATTTTATTGGCTATTCCTAACAAAAAGGAATTCTTTGGATTTTTGTGTACTGATCTTGTATCCAGAAACCTTACCGGTTGTAGTAGTGTGGATGTGTGCATCACATTAATCAATCTTTTGATCTTCCTTTTTTTTTTTGAGGCAATGAGTATTTAATGATTGGTTTCGATGAGCCAGGTGTTAGAAGTGTGGGGAGGTCTACCGTGAGAAAAAGTCTAGGACTCAGGTCTTCTTCTTCTAGTCCAGTGCTGTTTGTGTTGACTTTGTCTTTCTAAGATTGTTTTTTAACTCTGATGCTCTGTTTTTAGTTTTAATATAGTTAAAACATCATTCAACTATTTTGATTTAATCTTTTTCAGATTTTATTTGGGATGTTTCTTTTTGTAGAAAGTATAGTATAGTAGAAAAATCACTGGCTTTGAAATCAAACCAAATTGTGAATTCCTGTTCTGCCACTTAACTAGCTGAATGACTGTGAGCAAATTTAATTAGTTCTCTGAGCCTCAATTTCCTCATCTGTTAAATGGGATAATAATTCCTACATTATAAACTTATTACAAGGATGAAACAAGTAAATGCTTACTTTCCTGTTTCCTTTACTTTTCTCTTAGAGAACTTTTGACCAATTAAAAAAAATTGTTTAGATTAATTTATCTTGACTAAAGGTATTTATCATTTTCAAGTTCTCATTTGTGTTTACATTTTTCTAATAGGCAGTTTGAAGATGATTAAAGGTGTTTTTCTGATTAATGATTGTCCTTTCTATTCATAGTATGTAATGTGGATCTCTCTTCCTTTGTGAGGAAAGAATGGATCAAAATTACAAGGTAACAAACTCTCTCTTACTCAAACTATATCTTCTTCTTTAAGCAAGTGCTGTGATACATGCTTTAGGAGGCGCAAAGAGGAGAATTGTAAGAGATGATCTGTGCCCTCAGGTATCTTGGATTCACCAGTGGAGAGACATCATAGACAAGTGGAAACGTAAATAAAAATAGAAGATTTAGATAGCATTCAAAGCACTTTTCGAAGAGCTGTCACAGGTAGTGCCTGCATAATTGTCAGCATACCCATCATTAGCATGAATGTGTGCTAATGCAGCTCTCTGAAGACCAACTTTTGCATGAAATAAAAGCATCCATCTAAAGCTGAGACTGGCAACCAGTACATTTTTCCCCCTCCTGTCTCCAGGGCAACCCACGGAGGGCAAAGTAATGCTGTCTATAGTTATTTACCAATCTCTACTGTAAGGTCATGAGACAAAAAACTGGCCCTTCCTTCTTGAGAATTATTCTTGAGAATAGCATTGAAATATGCAGTATTTAATCTTCATTTGTAATTATCATAATAGGCAAAGAGAAGAAGGATTAAGATGATTAGACAGGTGGAATGTTTCCTTTTTCCCACTAATGGTATTAGAGCACAATATAAAATAATTGCTTATACTTTGATCCTACCTACCCTTCAAAAAGTGGATGGGGAAGCTGGATCTGTGTAGTCAGACAAAGTAAAATAAGAAATAAAACAAGAGTTAAATGGATTAACTTTAGGCACCTAATTTGCATATTTCAGGTATTTTTTTTCCCCCTCTAAACTCTCCCTTGCCACCGGTGTTTAAAATTTCATATATCTTCCACATTCTTGATTTCATTTAGATTTTGTGAGATTTCTGTATGTGTGTGTATAGGGACTATATATCACTTTTACCTATATGAACACTTCCATATTTTCTGGTTCCATGAGATGTCCCAGGCTCATATTGCTCCAGCCCTGGAATCCGCCATTTCTCCAAGGAGTCCTGGTTCTTTTTATCGATATCTTTAGAAACCAAGATCTGGGGGCTAGGTGTGCTCATTACTACTGAGGTGTCATTGCTTCTAGACCCTCTTAGTGGACAGAGCAAGGAGCACATACATGCACACACTCTCTCTGTCTCTGTCTCTCTCTTTGTATAATAAAAACCATGACTTCATATTGATATCTTCAATTTCAATCCCAAACCACCAGATCCATTTTAGTCTTCCTCCTTTCATTATTTGTAAACCCTTTTTCCAATAGTGAGATAGTTAGCTGGCTCTCATGATCTGTAATGTATTTATTTGTTCAATCCTTGAATGCATATAGTTTCAGAATAATTTATTAATTAGGGTATAGTACTTCTGTACAGGTTTTTTTTTTTTGTCTTTAGACCTAAAATGTATATTAAAAATGTTATTTTCCAAAGTTACTTAGGTTAGTTCTTTTCTTCTTTGTTCCCTTAAATAGGATTATATTATTCTTTCTAATACAGTTAGGCACATTTGTTGCTGTTTATATTCCATTTTGGTTTTTCTCCAAGTCCTGGTTGATTTTAATCATTTATTTATATTTGTGTATGTGAAACAATGTCATTGTTCTAAAAAATCAGAATAATATACTAAGATATACTTAGAGATATTCCTGCTCATCCATTCTGATACTGTCTCAACACAAGGTTGACATAAGGGAAGCCATATTGTAGAAAAGAAACCATATTGTAACTTTTAATGACCTCTGATTAACTGGCCCAGATGTGCTCTGTAGATTTTGTTGCCCTTCCCAGCTGCTTTACTATGATAACTTTGTACATTTGAGTTCCTTAGGAATGTGATGACCCTGGGCAGAGAGTCTCTGCTGTTGGCTATCATCAATGGCTACTGAAAGATCAGGCTATAGGGCCTTGTTCCGGTCTCTGAGGTATATCCAGTAAAACAAAGGACTATCAGGAACTAAGACCAGATGTCTGCTCCCACCTGGAGACCAACCACCTCCCCCACCCAGAGACCAACCCCCTATATAACTGACCTGTAGTCTTTGTTCTGTAAGATGGTTCTTTCGGACATGAGGCATCCATCTTCCCTCTTGCTAGCAAGCTGTAATAAAAAAACCCTTTCTCTCCTACCACCTTGCCTTCTGACTATTGGCATGTCTTACAGAGAGCAGAGGCCCCCTCCTTGGGTGGTAACAATTCTAATCTGTTCCTATTTCTCCATTCTTCCTATTCTGTTCCCACTCCTTGTAGGTAGCCAATTTCATTAATTTCTAGTTTATCCTTTCTGTGTGTCTTTTTGCTAAAATGAGCAGATATGTGTATTTTTCTTATAGTTCTCTTTTCTTTTTCTTATACAAATGGTAACATACCATAGATAGTCTTACATTATGCTGTTTTTCTCTTAACCATATATCCTGGAAATCACTCCATTTCAGCTCATAGAGATCTTCATTATTCGTTTTTTACAGGTGCATAGTTCTCTGTGGATGTAGCATGGTTTATTCATCACCATTCTATTTATGGGCATTTAGGTTGTTTCTGATATTTTACAATTATAAACAGTGTTGCAATAAATAACCTTGTGCATATGTATCTTTCTATTGTTGTAAGTGTCTCTGCAGGGTAAATTCCTTGAAGTGGACTAGTTGGGTCAAAGGTAAACACATATGTAGCTTTGTTAGGTACTGTTAAATTCCTCTTAAAGGATTGTACCAGTAACGTATGAAAGTGCCTGCCTTCCCAAAGCCTCACCAACAGAATGCGTCCTGCTTTTAAATTTTTGTTCATCTGGTTTGTGCAAATCTTAATTTTAATTCTCTTAAATTTTGCGGTTGATTTGGAACTAGCACTTTGAGAATTCCTCTTTACTTTTTAGAATCTGTGAAGATCCTAAAAGTTTGCTTTTGCTTTTAAGATCCTGTCAAGTTTTATGATTTTTAGTCACAATCATAAAGTTTTATCTATCTATTGACTCACTACCTATTCAAAAATATCTTCAGTGACCTCTGTTTCCCAGACAATACGCTAAGACACAGTTCTTGCCCTCAGGTTGCTTACTGACAGGGAGGATGAGGTAAGCAAAAAAATGGACAATTAAGAAACAATGTAATAATACGTGAGTTATTATTGGGGGTGCAGTATGGTGATGGAAATAAGTACAAAGTATTAAGGGAGCATTAAAGGGGAACATTTCCTTCATATTTGCAAGGGGCTTCCAGGAGGAAGGGATTTCTTAGCTGAGTGGATCTTTAACATGAGTAGGAATTAACCAGTGGAAAGGGGGAGGAAGGAGTGCTGGTGAGCTTTCCAGATAGACGCAGCTCTGCATGAACAAGACCTTCCAGTGAGGGAGAGAGAGCCAAATATATTCTGGAATTACAAGCAGTTTAATGTGATTGGCACGTGGGACTCGTGTCTGCACTCATAGATGTGGTGAAGTGGGAGAAGGGCAGAGAGAAATACGGTTCAAGAGGCATGTTGAGAAGTTTAGGCTACATCCAGAGGACAAAGGAGACTTGCTAAAAAGTTTTAAGCAGGATAGAGATACGATCAGGATTTTTATTATGGGAATGACAATGAGGTGTTTCCAATGAACTTGAGGTTTATCCCGAAAGTGTTAAACTATGTTGCATACGTAGAGATGTGTTAAGTCATGTAAAAAAAAGGAATGATCCCCAAGCCAGGAATTGACTATGACCTTATAGAAGGTAGTATCTTCTTTAAGAAAGAACTGACCAGGGTCGGCCTGGTGGTGCAGTGGTTAAGTGCACATGTTGCGCTTCGGTGGCCTGGGGTTTGCAGGTTCAGATCCCGGGTGCGGACATGGCACTGCTTGGCAAGCCATGCTGTGGTAGGCATCCCACATATAGAGTAGAGGAAGAGGGGCATGGATGTTAGCTCAGGGCCAGTCTTCCTCAGCAAAAAGAGGAGGATTAGCAGAGTTAGCTCAGGGCTAATCTTCCTCAAAAAAAAAAAAAAAAAAGAAGAAAGAATGGACCAATCTGAGTGTGGTCAGCAATGAAACAAAGTAAAGGGAGACGGTATCTGAGAGGAAGTCTTTGTCTGCTTTGGTGGTTCAAAGTGAGTCCTTTTCTCAGAAAAGGAGCTGCTCTTGGTGTCTGGGCTTTTCCAGTAGAATGTAAATAACACTAGTAACTATGTATGTTGAGAGCCCAACCCAGCTATATCCATAACAGCTGATTTGTTTACATTAACATGACTTTACTCTTCAGATGCTTCACTAAGGTGATTTTATTATTCCACTGTCTTCATCAACCTGATTTGACTATTTCAGAAAATTCCTGCCCAGGAAGATAAAGTTGCTAATAACCTTATTGTTCATTTCAGAAAGTCCATTTAAACCAATATTAGACTACTCAAATTAAAGCAGCATCAAACAGCTGTTTACCCTTCAAGAATTGCTTTGAAACCCTTTTTCAAAACCTTCCCCTCTCTATGTCTGTCAATCCTAAACTATTAGATCACAAAGTTGCCCAACCATAATCAAGTCCCCCTTCTTACACCAAAAGATCCACCTTAAACCAGACCCTCAAATCCTATAAATAGCCTATCTTTGCCTTTTCTCTTCTGAAACACAGCAAGATTCTTGTCAAGGTAGTGGCCTGTCTTATTGTGGTAAGCAATAAACTCAAGCAATAAGCCTACTTTATCAACAGGTTATATTGGTGGTGTTTTCAGGAAGTAAAGACTATGATAAGATTCATTTCTTATTCCATCTACAAATGATGCTTTTTGCATAAATGGTGACCCATGTGGTTTGGAACTATGACCTAAATTAACAGTCTAAGAATATCTCAGTTAACTTGCTAATTTTTTCTCTTTCTTTCAACCTGATGCGTGACATTTACAGCCAGAGAGACCTCAAGGAATGTCATCGTGGCTCAGTCATAATTATTGTTTTTCAAATTAGTGAATCTGGAAATGTATTATGGTTTCAGGAATAAGTAAGTGAATTATGTATCCTAGCCAATCAGCCTACATCAATCAAAAAAGACTTTTGAAAAAAGCTATATAGATTTTATGTAAATTTGGTATTTATGAGCACCAAACTTTCAGCATTGACATCTGCCTGAGAAGAAACTTCATTTACAGCAGTGGCAGAAATGAAGTTCACTGTGAACTAGTTTTGGATACCATATGCTTTAACATGCTGAAGAGGAGAGGGAAAGAGGCATTTTAAAAACAGATTTTTCTTGCTCTCACTGTGGATGATGTTGCGTGACAACATTGTGACATCATAACTTAGGCTATTTTATTTGCTGTTGCACCAGTATAGCATCAAGGCATGTAACAGTACCTTGGATGCATATAGTGCTTTCCTTCCACGGAAGTTAAGGCACTTCACAGGCATTTTCTTTCTAAAACTCACAACATCTCTCTAAGGTATTGCCAAACTGGAGACAAATTTCACAGTTTAATCATGTGGAACACATTGGTAAATATAGATGTGCCTTTTAGAAAGTTGCTTCAAAGTGTATTTTGCAGCTCACTCGACGTTTCCCAGGGTGTAAACCAGTGGTGTAATGTAAAGCTTTTGGCCCTCCCCCATGTGAGCTGGGAGGAGAGATGTGTTTGGCAGCACACAGTGGTGCAGGAGGAAAGGAGGGTTGTTTGGAAAAGGCAGGCTGTTTTGTTATGCGTCCTCCCCTTTTCTTCGTATCTCCACACAGGGGTGCCTCCTTTTCCTCCATCTCATTCTTTTCAGCATCAAAAAAGGAAACTGAGTTATAAAATTTAGCTTGTAATTAAGAGTCTCGCTGTATATTCAGGGCAGAACACAAAAGTCCGTTTAACTCACAAGGCCTGTGGATTATAATCCTGGCAATCTCACCAGTACTTATAGTTTTAATGGAAAAAGAGTTCTTATGAAATGGCAATGTGGCAACATTGCAGATGTGCTGTTTCTTGCTCTAATCTCTCCAAATCCACTGTGAAAGGGAATGTACTCCTTCTCAGAACTCTTCTGCCTCCAAACCCCACCCTTTTCCTTCCTAGACCCCTACACCTCCCAATTCCCTAGAGAATATGTCTTAATATGGAGCAGAGACCTGGATATGAGTCCTAGTTGTGTCCTGTAAAAGATGTGCGAACCCTGAGTTATGAAACTTCCCTGAACCTGTTTCCCCATTTGTAATTTATACATAAATTACCTAATTCACAGGGTTGTGGTGAAGATTAAATAGGATAATGTATATAGAAGAGCTGGAGAACTGTCCAGCAGACAAGAATAAGGCTCTACCCTTTTGGGTATCATCCAAACCAGGACGTTTTCAAGAGTGAAAGGGGGAACTCCAGGACAACAACAGACATAAACCGGGACTGTCCCAAGCAAACCAGGATGTATGATCCATCTCTATATAGGGGACTTTCACAGGGGAGGGCCCTGTGCCTAATTGTACATGTTATTATGCATAGGGATGCCTGCATTTTATGAATAAGAATATCATTTATTGTCCACATACAAGTTGAGCCTGTGCCACATATGTCTTATTTTCACAACTTTTTTGTGTAGTTTATATTTTCCAAAATGTTCTACATGGACAACAGGTGGCACATCAGATCATTGCAAGTGGTACACAGCAAACATTAATTTTTTTAAACTATCGTGTCAAATCCATAATTTTGGAGGTAAACATTTTATTTTAGACTAAGCTTATTTTGACTAAACTTTGAATTGATTTAAAGGAAACAATTAAGTAAGTCGCACTACATTTGGATTACAGATATGGGGAGGTTGATCTGGAATGACTGATATGTGGGAAGCCCTGCTTGATAGGATACAGCCAGTAGAATGAAAGAATAAGCTACTCAGTATTTGAATAAACAGGATTGTAATATATCACCTTCATTCCAGGAAAAGTGCTTTGCGAGAGTTGGAGATGAGATAAATACCCAATCGTGGCCCAGGTGAGGGGGATAGAAATGGAGCAATTGCAGCCGAAGATTCACCTTGGATTCACTTCCTGGTAAGCCCTGGGCCTCATCACCATTTTTGTACATTATTAATATAAACTATGTATGAAGAATTGATAAAACTTGGCAAAATTTAATACATACACTGGTTTAAACTTTGTCGTGACATTTTATTCATGTTTGTTCTTTGAGAGACATGATTTAGGAGGAGACGTAGTTGGTCTTGTCTTGAGAATTTCAGGAATAGAGACTCCTCAGACTCTGAGTAGTTCATTTAATTCCCTGGTAATCAAAAAGGGCTTCCTGATATCTGGTCCCAGTCCCTTTAGTTTAAGCACAGTCTCCAAAGAAACAGAACAATTGGGAAGATCTTGTCATTCTGCTCTTGATATTTGTTCCAAAGACACTGACAGCAGTGGACTTCCTAATTCTCACCTTAATTTGTTTACACTCAGTGTCCTTTTTGTTTGTGGTTTCTGTTGATGGAAAACATGAGTGCTTCTTATTGTTTTTGTTTGCTTAAAATGGAGACAATTTAGATAATGTATCAAGACACTTGGGTGTAAATTATTAGAGGTCAGCCCTTAGCAATTACACGCTTTCCTAAAACACATCAAAATATTTGAGAAATGGTCATTTACAGATATCTGTGTGCACCCGAGCTGAGGGTTTGTAAAGGTTTACAAGTATTTATGTATGATTTTATGTGTATTTTCAGAGTTGTTTTTTTTCTTTTCTTGTGCAACTTTGAAAAATGAAGAGAATTAAGTTGTTTCTAAAAAGCCAAAGCAGCCTGCCATCTCTTTTTCTTTTCTGGGCTACAGTCCAATTTGCACAGCAGTTGCAAAGAAAAAGCAAACGCATCACTAGATTCAGCGAGAAATATTGTAACAGTATGTAATCTCTGTCAAGATAAAATTGCTTTGTGATTTACATTACAATAAATCCTGACCTTTAAGTGCTGCAGACTAAGCTAATCTGTGAAGTACTTTATTCCAACACTGAATCAGCGAGTGAAGCTCAACCAAATTGACTGTATTAGTCCCACCGTGGTGTGGTTAAAGAGCCTATATATATCGAAGCAGATTACAGAGCATTGTTCTATGTGTACTATAATAAGTAGAATAATTGAAATATTCAATCTGTTTCATCATTGTGAAATAATAGAATTATTTTAACCTCCCTTCTGTTTGCCTATTATGGGAATTACAAGTAGCTTCATTTAAATATCATTAGGGCCTGATTTAGATAGATGAGAACAAGGAAATTCAGAATTAGGCTAAAATATCACATGATATTTTGACCTTAATTCACTCCTTATGGCTGTTATTTATTTTCTTTTTGTTCCTCTGTTTTTTTGGTAAAATAGTTAAGATGTTATGTTGAGTTTCTCAACATTTTTGGCTTTTTTTCTGACCAAGTCAAGTGTTAGGCTTATCAATCATTGGAGAAGGGAATTTTGTCAGAGATATTATGAGTTTAAAAAATAGCTAAAATTGACCAAATTTGGGAGATTTTCAGCCGTTATGTCTTCAAATATTTTTCTTTCTTCCCGTCTCCTGGATTTTGATTACAAAATCAAATCATTTTGATTACAAAATCTTCTGGTTTTTGATTACACACATATTAGACAACTTTATATTACCCCAGAGGTCAATGATACTTTTTTTTCCCAGTCTTTTATTTTCTCTCTTTGCTTCATTTTGGATAGTTTCTGTTGCATGTCTTTAAATCCGCTTTTATTTTTCTTTTTTGCAGTGCCTAATCTGCTGTTAATCACATCCAATATATTTTTACTTCAGGTACAAAATTTTTCAACTGCAAAATTTCCGTTTTGAAAACTCTCTTCCTTTCTCTCCTCATTACACTCATTTTTACTAAAAATGTCATCTCTGTCATGTATGCCTCTTTTCCTACCTAGTGATTATTGATTGGTACTGGATAGTATGTTTTTGTCTTTGGGTGCTGAATTTTTTGGCATTTCTTTAATTAGCATTAGATTTTGTCCTGATATGCAGTTAAGTTCTTAGGAATCAGATTCCTTTGAGGCTTGTTTTTAAGCTCTTTTAGGTAGATCCTGAACAGCCTCTACCCACAGCTAATTTGGCCCATGGCTAAGGTGGCACCCTTCTGAAGACTCTTCCTCATGCTTCCTTTATTATGAGGTCTTCCCCCTCTGGCTGGTCGGAACACCACTGTTTCTGTTCCTGTAGGCGATGTGAGAATTGCTTAGTGTCCTGCTTCCTGCCACTTATTTATTTGATCAGAGGTACTATCTTCTTCTGCACATACAGATAGTACTCAGCCAAAGGTTTGTGGGAAATCCTCCACAGCACTCTGGAAATCTCTCTGTGTAGCCCCCTCTTCTCTGGTACTTTGCCCCAGAGATTCTAGCTGTCTTGGCCTCCCTGAATTCCAACTTCTCGCTCTTCAACCCAACCACAGGGCACAGTTTGGGTGCCCCTCTCTTCTCTGTGAGCTGGAAACTCTCTCAGGTAGTAAGCTGGAGCAATGGTAGAGCTCACATTGTTCCCTTTTCTTAGGGACCACACTCCTGGGCTGCCTCTTGTTCAATGATTGAAAACAATTCTTTCCTATATTTCTGTCAAATTTTCTCATTGTTTAAGGTGGAAGGCTCCCTGTTACTCTATGATGGTCAGAAGCAGATGTCTCAAATGACTAGAGTTTAATTTTTTTTAATTTTTCTTTTTTTTTTTAAAGATTGTCGTCTGAGCTAATATCTGTTGCCAATCTTTTTCTTTTCTTTTTTCTTCTCTCCAAAGCCCCCCATTACTTAGTTGTATATTCTAGTTGTGAGTGCCTCTGGTTGTGCTATGTGGGATGCCACCTCAGCATGGCCTGATGAGTGGTGCCATGTCCATGCCCAGGATCCGAGCCTGAGAATCCCCGGGCTGCCAAAGCGGAGCATGCGAACTCAACCTCTTGGACATGGGGCCGGCCCCTCAAATGACTAGAGTTGAAAAGGTAGTTTCAGATTTTTATTTAACTATTTGTTTGACAGTTCTTGACAGGACGCATTTCTGGAGACATCAAAGTAAGGGATAAGAAGTTTATTTAAACAAATTCTGGACACAATAAACTGTAACAATTGTTGATGCTCATTGTCTAACTGCAAAGCAATGTAATGATTGCAAAGTACATAGGACACCATAATCACTTCAGCAACTTAAAATCAGAATGTTTTTTACATCTTTCAGAGTTGTGCACAAGAAAGTGTTCTGTGGAGTGCTAGAGGCCTCTCCATTGTTTCTTATGGTAACTGTTGCTCTGCTCTATTTTAAAGTTATATTGAGTTCAGGGGAACAGTTTTCATTTTAGTAAGGCAAACTTTTTTTTTGCTATTTTGTGTTTTTTTATTTTATATTTTTATAATAAATTTATAGGGTACCTTGAGGGCAGCCCCATTTGCATCGTAGGGGGCCACCTAAGAAACTCACCTGGGACAGACCAATCTGTTCTGCCTTGGAGCACTACTGCCTGGAACCAGAATTGTTCATGAGATACCCACGTTATAAATAGAGACATCCTCGAGGCACCATATCGATGTATACTGGAGGGTCTTCTCATGCATTTTGAGGGGAAAACAGCAGTTTTGATATATCCCCAAGATGAGAGCAAGTATTCCTGATGCTAAACGGACACCTGAGCACTTAGCTGAAACATTAGTATTTTTTAAAGGTCAATTTCATAGTTCCAAACAATTTTAAAATTAAAATATAGTGATTTTATAGAATCATTTGCTTCAGTGCCAAAAAGAGTACAAAACTAATAACTTGAAGGAAAGAGTATATAAAATATTGATAGATTGATATAAGTAAGGTCACACACACACACGAACAGCCTTTCAAGCTGCTATTTATTTTCTTACCAATTTTCACAAACTGCACAACTAACAGACTGTTGTAACCCGATGGCTTACCAACGTTCCAATTTTCCGTGACCCAATCTGCAGACGAGAGCGCAAAAGCAGCTCACTAGTCTTTTCTGATGTCAATGAAATCACGTGTACTTCTAAAAAGTGATTTTATTTTTATTAGGAAGAAGTCTTAAGTCCCATACTGCAACACGTTCCAACCATTCGGGGATTTTCTGTCCTAAGGTCTGTCAGACACCCTTCCACCTCCTGTACACACATACTGACTTCACATAGGTTCTGTCGATGTTGATGTTTTGTCCCCATCTGCTTGATGTGGGGGTTCATTGAGATATCTTATCACCTATTCTTGTTGTAGTTGTTGGTCTGTGGATTTTTGGTTTAGCTGTCATAATTCTTTTCTGTGACAGAGTTTGGGGAGATTCAAAACTACCCCACTGCCACCACACTCTTCCTTGAATTTCCCCTACCTTGACTCCTTAAGCTTTGTTTCTTCATGTGTTAAAAGAAAGATAATGAAATGATCTAACATCCCTTCCAACTCTAAGATCTGTGATTGTGTAAGATAACCCTATTTGGACCCACAATTGTGGAGGATGGAGTACACGCGGTATTGCCTCTCTTGTTTTCAGACCCTGCGTGTCTAAGATTAAGTTGTGTGTGCTATGATTATATTCGGTCCCCTGAGTCAATACTCATCCTTATATCCATCCATCCTAATAACCAACACAGAGCCTCTGCTATGTGCTAGCCTCATTTCTTCAGGTACTTATCCAGTTTACTATGCTATTTGAACCTATAAATAGCCACACTGTAAATATCATTTCTCAGCTGATCACCTAAGCAGACCTGATTGTTACTTGGAGGGAAAATGTGAGTGTTATGGTTTTTGTGTGTGTGTATGTGTGTGGGGTGAATGGGATTAATTATTTCAGTTTCTTGACATAGAGAATTTCTTGCCTGCCACCACAATCTTGGACCACTTAGCATGATCAAACTACGGCTTGAAGTTTCCCTAAGGGATTTAATAATCAGCTAAAGAAAGCCACTTAGCCTCGCCAGACTCTATTAGTAACCAGACTCTGAATCTGGAAGAATTGAATAAATCTAGGCCTATGGCAGGTCATTGGGGAATATTACCCATAGGCATGTGACATTTTAGTGTTATCGAATAGCCTTGTGTAGGCATCTTCCCACTCTGCTCTGAGGAGGGACAGTCCTGCTGAATAGTTGTCAGGAGAGACTCAAGCAAATGCGGGCAGAAGACACACTCAGTGAATATACAGGGGCACAATTTCAGGCAACGCTTCATTCTTCCAGAAGAATCCCAAGCTTAACAAATGTAGATTGCCTACTTTTACTACATTCCCTGAGGTCATACAATTTATATAATCAACATTTGTGGAATACCTACCATATGTGAGTCATTTTGTTAGGTGCTTTCTTTATCTTTTTATCTTAATGTAAATTTTTCTTATTAAAGTCGTACTTGCACATGCTGAAGAAATCAAGCAATACTTCAAAACTCATAAAAAAAAAAGCTGGCCCCTGTTTTATTTCTCTCGTCTTCTAATTCCTTCTCTCCAGAGGCAATTACTTTAAATTATTTCTAACTGTTTATTCTAATATTTGCTTTTGTATATCTAAATAACAGCTTTTATTACTATTTCTTGATTTGTCAGTTTTAAATATTATTTATTGACTTCCTGCTATAGAAGATTATGGTTTAGCTCTCTTATATCCCCATCCTGTCAACACAGAAATATTTCCCCTTCCTCATCCTTCTAGTAAAATTATAAATCATATTTTAAGTCAATATTTGTTTGCAATGTTATGATCATATAAATATTATGCATTAATAGTCAACCATATACTACACTATATTTCATTTCCTTTCTAATATAACTTGTTTTCTCCGAAAATAAAAATTTCCTCGTTTTTCAATTTCTTCCTTTTCTATGTAAATATCACTAATTCACCCCCAATTCTCTAGCAGAACTGAATTGTAACACTTTGGTACCTGTCATACTCATTATGCGTTGGAGGTAGCCCTTCTAGGGGCCTGTTCTGCTCTAATCTGCACTGGATGCTCTTCAGGCTGCCACAGAGCCGTCATCCTGAGAGTCCCACTCATACGTCTGCTACACCTCTTTACTGTGCCCCATTTGACTCTACAGACAGTTCTCAACTTACGATGGTTCAACTTAGATTTTTTGACTTCACAGGTGGTGCAAAATTGATACATATTAGGTGGAAATCATACCTTGAATTTTGATCATTTCCAAGGCTGATGATATGTGGTAGGATATTCTCATGTGATGCTGGGCAGCAGCAATGAGCTGCAGCTCCTAGTCGGCCATGTGATCACGAGGGTAAACAACCCATACCCTTACAGCCATTCTGTACCCACACAACCATTCTGTACCCACACAACGATTCTTTTTCACTTTCAGTACAGTATTAATAAATTACATGAGATATTCAACACTTGATTATAAAATAGGCTTTGTGCTAGATGATTTTGTCTAACCATAGGCTAATGTAAGTGTTCTGAGCATATTTAGGCTAAGATATGATGTTTGGTAGGTTAGGTGTATTAAATGCATTTTCCACTTACGATATTTTCAGCTTGTGATGGTGTAATCGGGAGGCAACCCCATTGTAAATTTAGGAATATCTGTAATGCTTTATTTTATTTTATTTTTTAATAATAAACCTATATGTATATTTTTTAAGTATGCTATTTTTTATTGTGAAGAAGATTGGCCCTGAGCTAACGTCTGTTGGCAATCTTCCTCTTTTTTTTTCTCCCCAGAGCCCCAGCACATAGCTGTATATCCCAGTCGTAGGTCATTCTAGTTCTTCCATGTGTGATGCTGCCACGCATGGCCTGATTAGTGGTGCTAGGTCTGCATACAGGATCTGAACCCAAGAACCCCAGGCCACAGAAGTGGAGCAGGCAAACTTAACCACTCAACCATGGGGCTGGCCCCTGTAATGCTTTTTCTGACTTTTCCATTTGTTTATTCTCTTTATTTTTCATCTTGGATTTTTTTTTCCCACTAACTACTTTCCAATTCATTAAGCCTTTCTCTCCTTTGCATGTCTAATGTCTTATTAAATCCATCTATTGATTTCTTAATCTGAGTTATTTTATTTTTCAGTTCTAGAATTTTCATTAGGTTCTGCAGTTCCAATGAAATTCTTCATTTTGCCATTTATTTTCTTGAATATATTATTATAGCTATTTTCAAGTCCTTCTTGACAACTCTAATCCTGGACTATCTGTGGGTCTGTTTCTCTTTTCTTTTTTTCTCTCTTTGTTTTTAGTCATTTTTGCCTTCCTGGTATGCCTAATGATTTTTGACTTAATGTTGAACGTTGTAAATTAAAAATTATAGAGGCACTGGATGATTTTATCTTTTTCCAAAGAGAATTTTCTTTTCTCTATCAAGCAGTTAGAGGAGGGATAGATCATCTCGATCCATTTGTGGGTAGTCTATTTCTAGGCACTTCTTACTTCTAGAGAATTTTCTTTTGGGGATCTCAGCTAAAAGTCTGTAGGTGTTTTCCAAGACCTCTTATCCTTGGTGTGCTTTGAACTCCAATTTTGTCTTCTTGACACTGTAGTCAATTGAAGATTACTTCATTTTTAGCTTCTAACTGCAGATTTCTTCTTTGTTTCTTGGCTTCTAATCCTGCACAGTTTAAGAATCTGCAAATGCCTTGAGGAGAAAAAGTTCTGAGGAATATCAGATTTACTTCTCCCTGTGGTCCCCTTTTCTTTAGGATATTGGATCCTCACTACGTATCTCTGAACTTGAATTTGGGTCTCTCCAAGCCATTGAGACTGACACAAACTCTAAGCCAAGCCTTTTTGTTCAGCTTCAGTGCCCCACAATGCAAATCAACAAATGCTCTGTGGGGAAAAAGCATCCATGAGTATAAGGCTCACCTCAATGCATTTTCCTTTTCTCTGTGACCTTGGCTCTTCAAGTTCTGACTGCCTGAGTTGTTTCCAATGCCTTAAAACAACTCTTTCTTCCAGCTTTTAGTTTGGAAACTCCAAACTTCCAGGACTTCCAGGATCTGAAAATTTTTCTTATATTATTTCTTTAATAATTTATGTTCTTCCAGTTTTCTGTTCTGTTTTTCCCTTTCTGCAATTCCTGATATTTTGATACTGGACCTCCCAGGTGGATCCCTTGACTTTTAACTTCTTTCTCTCTCATTTCCATTTCTACATCATTTCCCTTGAACCAGTTTATTCAGAGGGGAATCTTCCACCTTGTGTCTTGGAGTGTGGGGTAAGTATGATTGCTGGTGTTCTGAGAGCCAAGTAGGGAATGATATTGAGGAGAAAGGTTGTTCCGAATGTAAGCTTCCACTCAATGCCCCTGTTTTGCACTTGATACCTTGCCCATGCCTTCAGCTGTAACTTCTGTCCCAGAATCCAGAACTTTCCTCGTTCATCCTCTCCAGAGAGGAAACTTCAATCTTCAGCACAAATGGAGGAGAGATGTTTGTCTATAATTTTGTTTTTGGTCCCACTCCACACCTAACTTCAGAAGACATGGTGTTGCCAGTTCTTGAGACTTTCCAGGCTCTGTGGCACAATTAGGTTGTAGACTTTGGTTTCAGCTTTCTCTGATATGTTAAGACACTTACTTTTCACCCATTTGCTTTTCAGCTTCTAAAATTATCTTGTCACCTCTTGTTTCCTACATCTTCTCTCCCATTTTCATTGTCTTTGTGGATTTATACTTAAAAATAATTTTTTCATTTTCTTTTTAAAATCTAGAGCTTTGGGGGAAGGACCAGAGAACAGGTGTGTTTAATCCACCATACTTAACAGGAAGTTTTAGGTGCTTTATACACATCACAACAAATTTCCACAGTAGGAATTAATATATATAAAGAAAATGCTAAAGGAACATAGTAAATGACAAAGTTAGAATTAAAACTCAGTCTGTCATCAAAGCCCTATTTTGGAATGAGCTTTTTTTTCTTACTTTGAAATTTCAGGTTTTACTCACAAGTATGAAGAAATCCAATCCTTTTCAAAACCAAGTGATTCATGAAATAAGAATTTTTGCAATATGCCTTTACCTTCTTTATTTAGCAGTAAATTCTTATATTCTTATCATGCTGTAATGAATTATAAATTTTCAAAAGCTAATGTAATTTTACGAATACATTTATCATTGTAGTTTTTACTTTGTGCTTGAAATTACTAAAACTAAACTCTGGAGAAATTATTCTCAAATTGAGACTTTTGTCTCAGTCAAGATTATTCTCCCCAATAGACCATATCCATTTTCTTTCATAAAAAATAAAGTTTCTTGTTTACCCCTTTTGTTATGTTTTGCTTAAAGCCTAAAATTTCTAAGAAGTTTCTTATTCTGTTTCCTTTTGGGCTATTCCAGTATTCCTTTTGGCTTCCTCTTAGCATATCTTTGACCCTGGAGACCCTTGGTAAAAATCCACATATTTACCACACAATTAATGATTTCCTCTTTATTATGGGAAACATGTAAGATCAATGTGAAACAAGTAAGATCATTTTCAAAAGACAATTAATACATCTTGTAATGAATGGAACATATAGTACTTGGAAAGTTTTTGTAAAAAATCTCAGTCTAAAAATTGTGCCAGCTTGCCCTTTCATATTCCTACCTAAGAATGGATAGGGCCATACCTATGGGGCAATTTCACATGAGGAAATGGCATTATGATGGGCTGTGGTCACCTCCAAACATTTTTGTCCCATGAGAGTTATAAAGGAACATATTTCCCTTTTGAAGTTGTCAGTTACTTTCAGGCAAAACCTTTGTCTGCACTTCCTTCCCTGTTTTCAAGAGATAGGGTAGTTACATCTGCTAAACATTTGCAGGAAAAATATTCAAATGATCAGAGAACTGAAACCAATGTGGAGACACCTGATGTTGTATAATATTGTTTGAATTGAGAATAAATTGGATCTCAAACAGTTTCACTGATCTCTAAATCTCTTGGTACCCTGAAACTTCCACGTCATTACCTGTTTTGGAAGAATCAAAATTACTCTCTTTTGTTAAATGCTCAACAGAGTTTTTCAGTAATCTTAAAAATTTCTACTCTCTAGGAGCGCTCTTTCACCCTGTTAGATCAGAAACACTCACTTGTTCTTTATCTGCTCTGAGTGATTCATATATTCAGTTTATCAACTTTTCCTTCAGATTTGCACTTCATTTTTTATGGTGATTATTCTATTATGTTCTGTCTCTCCCAACTAGATTCCAAGCTCTTACAGTTAACAAAGGGATGCCATGCTGACGTAACCGAAAAGTATGCTCAGTAAATGTTGTTCCCCCAGATACAGAAAATGTATGTTTGTATTTTAATTCTGTAGTGTGAATTCTTTAGTGAAAGAACTGATGGAAGATCTCCATTTCTACGTGGGATCCTGGGTAGTCTGCCATGAGCAAAGAGACAACAGGTGGGTCTGATATAGGAACCTTTTGAAATTAAGATATTGATATTTACCGTATTCTTACTGATATCTGACTGGTATACACAGACCAGAGGAAGATAAAAATTAAATAAGTAAAAGGAAAGAGTTTTAAAGTAGGGTAGTGAAATCCTAGCTGAGTAAGTGATCAATTGGCAGATAGAGGCAGACTGAAGAATTTTCCAAAACAAGTAAGCAAAGGAGGATCTAGAAAGCACAAAAGAATACCTATCTAGATCTATTATAAATCATGGTGACCTCTTCTATAACAAGGGCAGTTTCCAACAGGCAACTCTGGGTAAGAATTTAAAAATTGGTGTTAAAGCCAAGTGGAGAAAAATAAAATTGTAAGCAAGAATAGCTTCAAAATGACTTTCTTTCAAAGCCTTTTAATGATAACAAAATAGTAACAAAGAGGAATAAATCCCTGAAGGAAGAAAGGTGCAAGTAAGGATTAAAATTACAAATGTTAGATAAGGAAAATCACAAATTAATGATGTAATTTTCCCCCAGGTGTAGCAGAAAAAGAGATTTAAATCATTTTGAGGAATTGACTCTCTCTGATGTGGAAATTACTTTTCTCTTTTAATACATAAATTCTGCAGAAATGTAAGTTCTTGATTCAAACTTCGATCCTCCCTACCTTGCCTCACGTTTGTCTTCCTCATGTCCTTTATTTGTTCTATTAGGAAAAAAGCTCATATGACTCTGTGCGGACATGCATGTGAGGACTTGCTGATATTTTAGGCCAGACTGAAGGGTGAGCCATCGAAGACTACAGGGAACATAGGAAAAATTGAGGAATACCAGCTAGTAACTCAGATGATTAGAATCAGAGATGGAGAGATATGGTAGAAGCAGATGGTTACCATACCTTCCACATAGTAGGGTCCAATAAATATTTGATGTATGAATGAAAAAAGACGGTTACATTTATGAACATTGGACGAAATTGTCCTGCACCAAAACAGATAATAGAAATAGCTACCATTTATCAAGTGCTTTCCACCTGCCAACCACTGTCCTAAGTACTTTTGTATTTTATTTAATATGTAAAACACCTTTAGAAGCTAAATATTATCCTCAATTTACCCATGAGGAAACCAAGGCTCAGAGATGTTAAGTGTCTAGCCCAAGATCTCTCAGCCAGTAGCTGTTGGATCCAAGACTGGAATTCAAGTCCATCTAACTGTAGAGCTTGAGCTCTTAGATATTACGACGATACCTCTTCTTCCTGAACAAAATGAGTAAGGTCAGGATGTCCCCCTATTGCTTATAGGATGAACTAGGTTCCAATACAGCATGGTATAGCGGAATTCTTTTGGCTTTCTTCCTTGATCACACTGTGTAAAATTGCCTGGTGGGTGTCATCATCTGGGTGTTCCATAGGCCGTAGTCAACCATTAAAGGGCCTAAAACTGAGCTCATTGTCTTCCCTGCAAACTTCTTGTTATTTGTTTTTTTTTTTTCTTTATTATAGTTAATGGCACCATGATCTACCCAGGAACTGTGAATAATTCTGCTTTCACAGACTCCACAGCCAATTTAGTCACGAAATCCTGGGCTTTCACTTCTACAATATCTGTGGGATCTAAACCCCCTTTCTATTCCACTGCTGACGCCTTTGTCAGGCCCTCATTCTTTTCTCTCATCCTACTTCAAGAAGCTTTTGATTTGTTTCACTGTCTCCCATTGTGGTCATCTCCAACTCAACCTCAGCAATGCAGCTAGAGTCATTGTTCCTGGTTAAATACTGCTGCCCTAGGAGAAAAAGAAATCTCTTTGCTCCCATGACTTCATTTACTATCTGTTTGCTGATAAATCACAAATTTATATCTCTAACCCAGATTTTTCTTCAGAGCTTCCATACTACTGTTTCCAACTCAGTAAACAATACTGCCATCCACCCAATGCCTCCGACTTTCTCACTCTAATACACATCATTTACAAGTTCTTATGGTTCTACTTCCTGAACAGCTCTCTTTCTGTCCACTTTTCTCCATCCTAACTGTCACAACTCTAGTCTTGTTTCACACTTCTGCAATGGCCTGAACCACCGAGGCAGCCATGATAATACCCTTTTAACTGGTTCCTGTATACCATGATTTCCCACTTCTAACCATTCTCCATACATACTGTATTTTATTTTTTTTAACATTTTAACTTCTCTGAAATCAGGATATATCTTACAATTGATTCTGTATCTATAGTTTAATTAGCAGCATTTTTTATGTCATATAAAATGATGGTGCATTTTATATTTAACGGCATCTTAGAATTGATGAAATATGATAGGAAAAATCACCTTCTGGATATGCTACTACCCTGCTTAGACTCGTCAATGATTTCCCATTGTCCTTAGGATAAAACTCAATATTCTTAATGTGCCTATGAGGCACTGCATGTTCTGGCCCTTGTTTACCTCTGTAGAATCCTTTTGTGCTAATCTTCTCATAGTTATCTACCCTTCAGCCACATTCATCCAACAAATATTTATTGGGTGTCTGTGTGCTAGGCACTATAATGATATATTAATGAACCAAAAACATAAACATGGTCTCTGTCCTCGTGGTGCTGACTGTGCTTTCAAAGCCTCCTGGCCTATCTTGAATTTGCCATGTTATTTCTTACCTTGACCCTTAAATATGCTAGTCCCTGCCACAGAATGCCCCCCTCCCCACCCTTTGCTCTTCTACCTAGCTAAGCCCTACCACCTACTCATCTTTTAGGGCTTATTTTGCAGAACTCTCCCCGACAGCCATTCTGTTCAGTACTCTCATGGCTCCTGTACTTCCTTTCATGGCACTCACAGCACTTGCTTTCTTGGGATCTGTCTTCCCCTCTGGACTGTCAGGTCTGTGAAGGCATGGACTGTACCTGCCCACTCATGGCTTTCTCCCCAGCCCTTAGTCCAGTGCCTGGGTCATGTTAGAGCCTCTAAATGTTTGTTGAATGAATAAGTAATGGAATTGGAAGCATGAATTCAATTTTGAACCACCCTGAAATACTCTGAATTTTTTACCACTTGAATATGTTATTAAAACAAAATAAAACCCAAATAGAACCATCAACATATGGGGTTATGTGAGAAGTTTTACATTGACAAGCAAGAAGAGGAGAAAATATATTATCAATCTCAAGCTGAGATGCACAGAAGTTGATATTATATGTCATAAATATTTTCTTTCTTAAAATAAGTGCTATAATACTCTAGCATCATTTTCATTACAAATCCATATACCTATATTTGCATAGTAGTTTCTGTGTCTTGACAGATTAGATCATATTCTTCCTCTGCTGGTTTTAAAAGCTTCCTTCTCCTTGGTCTACCCTTTGTATTGAAGATGGGCTGCCTCTGTGCGTCACGGATTAGCTCAGTGGATTATGTTATGAACTAGCTGTAGATTCAATTCCAGGTAGTGAGTTAGCCTAGCACTCCAGACATAGTCTGCTATTTTGCAAACATGGTTTCAGTTACATTCCAGAGAAAGCAATTCAAAAAAAAGCTCACTAGTGTCATCTTATTTTTAAATATAGTGTGTTTTCATTAGAGTTCAAAGCAATCTTTAACTGCTTGGTTTTTTTTGCTTCAGATGTAAATTTTTCTTCAATTATGTGTACTCTAGTTCATTATGCAATTGTATGTTTCTTGTAATTGCCTCTACATTTATATTAGCATAATCTTCCTCTCTGTTACCAAAGAAAAATTTGAGAAATAGCCAAAAAAAATCTTACCTTTGAAATGCTCCACAATAAGTAGAGAAAGAACCACAACTTTAGGTTTTCTAGTTATTGAATTTTAGTTCTCTTATTGTTAGTGACATAGCTCCAAATCCTTGGATGAAAGGGCTATAAAATTTGAAGTATTATTGCTATAACCTATAGCAACAAACTGCCTCAACATAGGTATAATCAAAAGGAAAAGTTTTATAACCACATTCATATTCAAAGATCTTGTGATATAAGCCAGCCCCTGTGGGGGTATTATTTTCAAACATAACACGTTGACATTATATAATTACACACTGCTGGATATTGAAATATCAAAAAAGGAAAAAGTGCTTATAGTAGTTCTCACAGCACACTATTATGAGTATTCACATTTATCCTCACATCTTTAGAGAATTATTTCTAGTTATGTATTACAGACTTTAGCAAAGATTTAGTGATTTATTTAATATCAATATTAGGTTTTGACATTACTGTCTTATCAAGCACAGGGAGGTGTGGTCCTAAGACTTACTTCCACTCAATAAAAGGGCCCCAAGGTGAAACTCTTCTCCATTGTTCTGCAGTTTGTTAAATAGACATTTGATATATATATATGTGTATGTAAATATTCAAAATTCCTTTCAATTATTCTTGTAGTTTGCACTCCCAATATACTTAATTTTTTCTCTTTATTGTTTTTTCCACCTTTGATGATGGCATTGTTCTTTTCTAAGATAAAGTCTTTTTTTGGTCCCATTTTACCATCCACTTCTGCTTTATGCATCTTCTGTAGAAGTGATGAGGGATTGTCAGAATTTCTGCTTTCTCAGATTCCTGTTTCACTATTCTCAATGCTACATTCCTTCCATTTAATCTCTGGATGAAACCAACTTTTACCTTTCTCCCTTTCAAATGTCAGGTTTCGAATCTTTCCATTTTTTTCACTTAACGTGAGCTTTTGAGTCAGTGTGCTGCCCTATGAAATGTAGTTTCACAAATATTTAGGCCCCAAGTACCGTCATTTTCGGAACTTTACCTAGTCTCTCTCAAGTTGTCAGCTTGAAAATCTTACGTCTCTTTTTCCTACTCTGTTATATAGGTACAATCTATTGGCTGCTTTTGGATTTCTCTTTCATCAAGTCTTCTTTTCTGAAATGGTTGCATGTAATTATAGGGCGTATTATTTCATATTTAATATTCTTAGCAATTTTTTCTAAAGTGACTTACATATGGGAGAGTGGGATTGGAGGAGAGAGGAGAGACAGAGAGCTAGAGCATGACACTGAGAGACAAACAGTATGTATTTTGGGGGGAGCATTAAGGTGGCATAGAACAACAGTCACTGTTTAAGAATAAATACTAGCAAAGCACCAAACTGGGAGTACGTGTAGCAGTCTGGGGAATAGTGGTCTAGGGGGCAACTCCCTCCCTCATCAACAAAAATCAACCAATCAACCAACCAACCATGCAGTAATAGGATAGGCTGTCCCAAGTAATGGAGCTCGGACTTAAGTGGGTACATGCTTAAAAAAGGTGAACCAAGACCCTTCATGGTGATTATAGAAGGCTCAGGGAGGGCTTGGAGTTTACTAAGCTAACTTTCGTCGCCAACTCTGTCATCTCTCCTTAGATCTATTGCTCTTTCTTTCTATTGGTACAAGCCAAGGATCCAAATGCTGGGATGCAAGGTGAAAGTCTTTAACTACACTTCTTCAGCCCCTTGCCCCTAAACCATACAAGGGCTGAGTTGTAACCATAATAGGTTTTCAATAAACATTTATGGATAAGAATGGTAACTTGAAAAAGAAATTCAGTTAACATAGTTTGTTTGCTTGCTTTTAATAAATTTTACCTGGAGAATCCTTATTAGGGGCACCTTTACTGGCCTTGAAAAACTTCTGTGGGTGTCATCTTGAGGTACGCAGCTAAAATCATTATCTTTCAATAGAAATAAAGTTGGAAAATCCTGTTATCACCAGAAAATTAGAAATAGGTGAAAATAGGCATCAAATAAAAACCAAATGAAAACACTCTGGAGATCTAGTGTGTCTATTCTGATTTATCTCCCATAAAATCTGCTTTTTGCACCTTTGTGGTCTCTTTGGGGTGTTGGTGTTCATGAATAAAAATCTTACTTTAAAAAACAAAACAGGGGCCGGCCTGGTGGTGTGGTGGTTAAGTTTGTGCGCTCTGCTTTGGTGGCCTGGGCGTGGATCTATGCACTGCTCATCAAGCCATGCTGTGGCAGCATCCCACATACAAAATAGAGGACGATTGGCACAGGTGTTAGCTCAGGGACAATCTTCCTCAAGCAAAAAGGGGAAGATTGGCAACAGATGTTAGCTCAGTGCCAATCTTCCTCACAAAAAACCAACAAAACAAATTCCTTTGCTTTAATTAGGCAAAATGAAAGCCTTCTGTTACAATTTATATTATTAAAATTTTGACATTTTCTAATGGCATAAAATAAGTTCTATTTTTAACAAAGTCCAATATTTAACAAAGTGTCCTCCAATATAAGGAGATTTCCAAGTTCTAGTGATGCTTGAGGTTTTGTAATTATTCAATACCCAAAATTATGGTGTAATAAAATAATTTTGATAGTTCCTGGTTCTATTTAAGTACTAGTTGGATTTCTAGAATTATAAACACCCAGAATAAGGTGACTAATGATTAAAATTTAGAAAAATAATAATTGTTAAAAGCTTCATACATAACAGAAATCATCATTTCTGGGCAACAGAATCTGTTAGGGTAAAACAGTTAAGTAGGATTTACCTATGTCAACACTACTTGAAAGCATTCTTTAATCTGGACCTTCATGAACACTACAAAATTATTGAGAATGACTAAACTGTGTAACTGGATTTAGGAACAACAAATTATAAAAGACATAGAATGAATTCTGATCTCTATGTTCGGTTGTTTCTCATTAAAGAACTGGTGATAACTCTAGACAATATAGCTAAGGGCACTGTCTCTTCTATAAGCCCAGATTTTTTTTCCTTCCAAGTTTTCATAGCTTTTATTTTTTTTTAAATCTATCTTATAGCCTTTTTCTTGCATCAAGGCCTTTATTAAAATTTTTTAAATAAGCAATTACGAATGCTCAAAATTCACCTCAAATAAAGTATTTTTTTGGAAATTTTGCTTTTCCAAAGTATTTCCTATTTAGTTTTCTGAAAGAAATGGCTATTTTATGCTGCAACTCCCTGTCTTGTTATATTCAAAGCATTCTGGAGCTGTGTTCATTCTGCAAATATTTATTGAACACCTATCATGAGTAGGTATTGTGCTGGATACTATGGATGCAATAGTGAGTTACAGACCATCCCAGCCCAGGAGGAACTTACATGCTAGTGGGGAGAATAAACAAACAAAAAGGTGATTGCCATGAAGTAGAGCTGGGACTGGGGTAAATTAGGAATGCTATGGGAACATGTAAGAATGGCATCTAGTCTGGTTTTTATGGGTCAAAAAGTGCTTCCCAGAAGGAGAGGCAGTGAAATTGAACCCTGAGTAGGACTCAGCTAGATCAGGTGGAGAAAAAGAGTGGAAAGACTCTTCCAGAAAGATGAAATAGCATGCACACTCTTAAGCTGACTAGGTTTTCTTTTCATGAATTTTTTTTGTACACTGGGGTGACGGGAATGTTGTTTTGAACTACTCCTCGGGGCTGGCCCCATGGCTGAGTGGTTAAGTTCGTGCACTCTGCTTTGGAGGCCCAGGGTTTTGCCAGTTCAGATCCTAGATGTGGACATGGCACTGCTCATCAGACCATGCTGAGGTAGCATCCCACATAGCACAACTAGAGGCACTCACAACTAGAATATATACCTATGTACCAGGGGACTTTGGGGAGAAGAAAAAAGAAAAAGATTGGCAACAGATCTTAGTGCAGGTGCCAATATTAAAAAATAAATAAATAAATAAAAATATAAAAATAAACTACTCCTAGCAGGGAAGTGTCACTCCTTGCTTTGTGTCAGTGCTAAAACTGACACCTTTGTATGGAGATATCCAAAGCCTTTTCACTGTTGACTACCCCCCAGTAAGGCAACTAGCAGGACTAATCACTTGCATATAATACAGCATATGCAAACCTACATGGATGAGCTTGCTCATACCTGCTCAACAGGTCTGCTCATTAATAAAGTGCACAAAACAAAAGAATACTTGGAAGGAGTATGGCAGTCAACAGTTACAATATGCTTGGCTGCAAGTATGAAAAAACCCACCCAAACTAAATTGGTTAAACAATTATGAAACTTGTTTTATATAATTGGCATCAGGAGTAAGGCAGGCTTCTTGTCATGCAGTTGCTGGTGTGAAGTCATTGAGGATTCAGGTTCTTTCTCCTCTCTGCTCTGGCATGCACAATGTCAGCTCCATCCTATTTCTGTTTCTCTCTTGTGGTTGCCATCAGGGCTATATGATTTCTTGTTCACATCCAGCAGGAGAGAGTGAGATCCTCTACCTCACGTATGGAATCAAGTCATTCCCTTTGGTCAGATTGGTGTAACTAAGGACGTGTCGTACCCTGGACCAAAAGCAGCTCTGAGAGCTACACAATATTCTGTTCGCTCAGTGGGGAGGTACACTTAGGGAGGGCAGGAAGTCAGGATGTCCTCCCCTGAGTCATGGAGGTGTGGACACCTAAAGAAAATCATCCTTTTGTTAAGAAGGAGGAAGGGAGAATGGATGTGGGATAGACAAACAACAGTGTATCCAACCAGGTTGTTTGCTGCTTCTTCATAGTTGTTTAATTCAAATTCAGTCTTGTGACCAGAGCAAAAATACTTCTATATCATTGGGAGAAAAGGGCATGATTCTAATGGATTCTAACTCTTTGAACTATGTGTGGATTGGTAATTAGGGAGAGATGAAGTAAACATTGACTTGTGGAGACCGCTGTTTTGTCTTTCCTTTCCTTCGCTTCCTGAATTGTACTTTTGAATTTCTACATTGGTTTTTGTGGTGCACATTTACCATAGAGTAGAAAGAAATTGCAGGCATTTGTTTTGCTGTAAAAGTATTTTTAGATGTTTTGTGGGCTGCGTATCAATTACTGTATAACATAGAGTTAGGAAGGAATGTGCAAAATATATTTAGCAACCTTTGATAATATTTTAAGAGCATTTGATTCTGACACATGCTATGTAATTTATAGAGATGCAGGTTACATCATTATAAGGTTACATATTGGGAAATCTACAGAAAAAAATTCTTAACAAAAATACCTTCTTGAAACACAGACTGAGGAGTGTTCCCTCAAAGGAAAAATATGTGATGATTGCTCAGGTTTTTCTTTCTCTTTTTTATTTTCTTTTTGTACTTCTTGTGCAGGTATAGTTTTTTGGCTTCTGATGACAAACAAATGACCAAACCAGAAGTTTACGTCAGTTGAATGATTGACCCTTATTTTTTATTCAGGACTATTCTTTCCCTCTGGCTACACAGGGTGAAGAGATATGCTTGCCAGAGGCTGGACGAAGATAAACATATTCTCCTATGTAAGAGGCAGAGTGCAACTACATAAGCAAACACAAAATGTTTCTCTCTGCAAGTTTGTTCAGGGCAACCTTTGATGGACAGAAGGGAGAATAAAATTAATAGCTTAAATACCAGAAAAATCGTGATTTCCACCTAATGCATAGTGACATATTTTTCAGAGTGTTTTTGTACACATTTTCTCACATGCTGGAGTAACCCTGTGATAAGAAAAGGATGGTCATGTTATAACCGTCTTACAGATGAGAGAATTAATACATGTGAAAGTTAAATGAGTTTTCCACAATCTCAAGTGGAAGAATGAGGTTCAGAAACTCAAACTTTTTGTTTCCTTTCCTAGTGTGTGTGTATGTTTTCCAGTAAAATATTTTGGTCCTTCTTCTTTTTTTTTTTTTTTAAAGATTTTATTTTTTCCTTTTTTCTCCCCAAAGCCCCCCGGTACATAGTTGTGTATTCTTCGTTGTGGGTTCTTCTAGTTGTGGCATGTGGGACGCTGCCTCAGCGTGGTCTGATGAGCAGTGCCATGTCCACGCCCAGGATTCGGAAACACTGGGCCGCCTGCAGCGGAGCGCGTGAACTTCACCACTCGGCCACGGGGCCAGCCCCATCTTCTTTTTTTTTTTTTTAAAGAAAGAGAACAAAACCAAATACAAAGAAAATAAAAGGAAAAAAGTGAGTTGAACAAAAATTGCCTGCTATGTTAAACATACATAATGATCAATTTCTAAAGAAGACGTATTTGCTGGATTATGAGCTTGTGCAAGGCAGCAAGTGTGAATTTTTAGAAATTGAATGACTTAAAATACTCTAAAAAATACCCTTCGAAATACAATATTTTCATTTTTGCTCTTCATTTTCCTGTCAGGCAGGGGTCTCACATATCCGGTTCTGTCTCCCTCAAGGGCATTTCTTATGTTTATGCTTTTGTCCTCTTATTCCCCTTCCCCCAACCTAAACTCACCTCTTTCATGAGGGTGTTTGAGCCTCAACTTACCTTGTGAAGTGTCTACTCAAGGCCTGGAGACCATTAATAGGCCCTCTGACATTATTTAGAGAGCATTGGCTTAGCAGAATACATTAAGGGGAAGGGTTATCGGTGGGAGTCTTTGAAATCGTCTATGTCATGTGGTGGGGACCTATACCTGGGAATGCCCCCAGACACAATCTTAAGATTTTTTTTTGGTGAGGAAGATTGGCCCTGAGCTGACGTATGTTGCCAATCTTCCTCGTTTTTGCTTTGAGGAAGATTGCCTCCGAGCTAACATCTGCCAATCCTCCTCTACTTTGTATGTGGGTTGCCACCACAGCATGGCTTGATGAGTGGTGTACATCTGTGCCTGGGATCTGAATCTGTGAACCCCAGGCTGCCAAAGTGGAACATGCCAAACCTAACCACTACACCACTGGGTCAGCCCCAAAGATTTTGGTGATTGACACATAGTTGGTCCTCAATAAACAGCTATAGATAACTATTGAGTTTGCTGCTGGAGTAACTGTGTTGCATGATTTTGTGCTTTCTGAATACAAAATAGACCCTTAGTAAGGTATACTTTTTGACAGCTGCTGATAACATGTGAGAGACAATTTAGATCATCTGCAACTAGAGCAGCAGAAAATAAAAAAAGCAAACAGGCTACATCACTACTCCTGCTTATTTGATGAATATCAATAAATATGGATGAAACACCTGAAGGAGCACATGAATGCCTAGTTAGCAAATTTGCCAACTATGCAGACAATGGGTGTACTGCATGATTATGTTTGTCGAAAATAAAAAAGAGAGACACATAAATAGGGATAGTGAGAATGAAGATTCAGTGACAACATCGCATAATGCTTATAAAGAATCTTTCATCTTGGGTAGTTGAAAGCATTTTAAAAGTGTCCTCATGACACCCTTCTGGTGCTAGTAGATGGTAAAGCAATATCAACTCCATTTAAATTAAAAAGGATGCTGAAATGGGAGTTGAAAAATTAAGCAAACTGCATAGTGTCTTGGTCTCAGAAACGGAGGCTGTGTCTATCTGTGGCAAGTGTATTGTGTCATTTGCCCCCAAGCAATCTTTTTCTAGCTCTGTATAAATTATCTACCTGGCAAAAAGAAGACTGAAGCTGGGAGCAAAAATATACTTCTGTGGGTGTAATTGTATTCTTGGCCAAATAGAATTTGGACTTCTTCCATTAGCAGGAATGCCTGGTGGTAGTACTAACTTTAAAACCCTGAGTTGTCAACAAACAGAAGGAGCCTAGTTGAACAGGATTAGAGAGGAAGAAATGGAGAGATGGGATAAATACACAGGCACATCGAAGGATTTAACCTGAAACTTCCTTGAGGAAGATGAATTGGTGGGAGGGCTCCTTTCCTTGAGGCTGGGCTCATTTGTTTACCCCTCTTCCCCAACACTATTCTTGTCCCCCTTTGCTCCTTGGCTTCCCCAGAAGTACCAAAAGACAGAACTGGGAACAGCCAGGATCCGGGGTTTCCTCCTGGTAAGGAGTAGCAGTACTAATGATATTCCTTCCTCTTGCTGAGGACACTGAGGCATTTCCCTGAAGCACCTCTCTGGGTCATATTTTCATCTCATCTTTTACTTCTCTCGCATCTTGCTCACACCAGCACCAACCACACTGGTCTTTTCTCTTGCTCGCATAGTCTAGGCGTGTTCCTGCCTCAGTCTTTCCTCCTCACGTTTCCTCTACCTGGAATGTTCTTTTTACTCAAATATCTTTATAGTATGTCTTCTCTGGCCACATGGTCTAGATTTAGAGTGACAGAGTATCCTGTTTTGCCTAGGACTGAAGATTCCTGGGACGTGGAACTTCTGGTTTTAAAACTCGGTCAGTCCCTGGCAAAGTAGGATGTCTTGATCAGGCTATTTAAATTGCACCTTCTTCTATCTGGTTTCACTCCTTTACTGTTTTTCCTATCATTTGTCACCATCCAATATGTTATACATTTTACCTACTTATTTTGTGTATTATCGGTTGGTTGCCTCCTCCTCCAATGCTATCTCCATGAGGGCAAGGATTTTTTTTTAATTTATTTTTTTCACTGTTGTGTCCCCAGTATCCGGCATGGCTCAGAGCAGGTACTCAGTAACTGTTTTTGAATGAATCAAGAAATGAATGAGTGAGGGGCCGGCTCCGTGGCCGAGTGGTTAAGTTCGCGTGCTCCGCTGTGGCGGCCCAGGGTTCGGATCCTGGGCGCAGACATTGCACCGCTCGTCAGGCCACGTTGAGGCAGCGTCTCACATCCCACAACTAGAAGGACCTGCAACTAAGATATACAACTATGTACGGGGGGTTTGGGAAGATACAGCAGAAAAAAAAAACAAAACAAAAGATTGGCAACAGTTGTTAGCTCAGGTGCCAATCTTTAAAAAAAAAAAAGAAATGAATGAGTGAGAACTTTAGAAAATGCTAATTATGAATGAAGAAACTATGTTGGGGATGTATTTCCGGAGTTGAATTATTGAATCTATAAAGTCTTGGTCAAATGTAATCTGACTCTCAAAATAAATGCATTATTTCTTAATGAGGGATAAATATCTTGGGAAATTTAAATAATGTTTGTGTTCATAACTTAAAATTGAAGAATTATTTAATTCATTTTAAAAATGTTTTTGTAAATATAGACTATTAACAGAATGTAGTACCACTCTTACATATCATGTTAGAGGATCATTTGTGTGGGTTTAAGTCAACTGATTTTAATCTACTGAAATGCAATTAAAATTCAGTTAGTTTTAACCCATGTAAGTCTCTTATTTGCCCCCAAGAAAACTTAGGCATATGTTTGATTAACAAACATAACACTTCTTCTCTTAATATCCAGTTATTATTGTCTGGATGAATGGATGGATGACTTCAAAAGGCAAATATACAGAAAACTAGATGAATTACATATTATATATATATATATAATATATATGTTATATATATGTAACCAGTCATGGGCTGCCATTTACTTAGGGTGGCACTCTTGGGTGTCTGCCTTTTATTGATCTTAGACCTAACCTGGAAAGCCTGGCCAAGTTGTCCTGTTGCTCTATTATTTGCAAGCACTTGGGTTGTCTCTCACACGTCCATGTTGGTGAGAGCACTGAATCTGGGAGCAGCAGACCTGGGTCCTCACCCCTTCTCCCCATTTAACTTTCCATATGGCCTTGCATCATCACTTAACCTTTCAGAACCTGCATCACATAATCTGTGAAATGTGGATGATAAAGGCCCATCTACCTTGCCAGGTCGGTGTAAGCTCACAACAGGAGTGGAGATGCTTTGAAAATCCTTAGGTGCTGTGTAATGGAAGGTGAGATAAGATGAGGAGAGGTGAGGCGTTCTCCTGGGTGCATATGTTGCAGGTGATTGAGCAGCTGCTGCCAAATGGTTCTGAACTTGGCTCTTGGATCATTTCTATTTTCCACCTCACTGGAGAAGGTTTTCTTTCTCACTGGTGATATCTAGAGGGTATCAAGAATGGAGCCTGTGATTTTCCCTTCAGATATAAAGACTTAACTTAGATTTTCTTCTCAAAGTAGGTGATTAGGGAGCTATTCTCCAGCGGCTTCTTACCAGTTTTAATCAAGTCACGTTTACAGAAGCAGGTCACACTTTGGGAGTAGGATTTTGTTCTCTCCCTTAAAATAGGCATCAGTCCTCCATTTTCAAACTAGATTCTATCTTGGTAAATTGGTGAATAGCTACAAAGAGGCCAAGTGATGCAGTGATTAAAACAGACTCTGGAGCTAAGCTGCTGGTGACCAAGTCGCACCTCTGCCATTTAGCAGATATTTGACATTGAACGAGTGACTTATTCGTATGTCTTGGTCTCCCCTACCTCACAGTGTGTAGGAGAATTAAAGAGTTAATAATGCAGAGTGCTTAGAACAGCTCTTGATGCCCACAAAGTGCCGTGTAATTGTTACTAGGTTACTACTATTATGCTACTTTAACTGACCCCTCACTCAAATGGTATGATTTAGGCCTTACTCCAGACCTGGTTTCTGGTATTCTTTTGGTAAAGATCCACCAAGAGCATGCTGATTATGCTTCATTTCATTTCCATGAGCTTTAGGGCACTTAATGAATGTTAAGTATCATCTCTTGGGAATGATATCCTTCTGCCAGTCTCTCCTCTTCCCACCAAAAAATCCACCATGGACTTCAGGTGTATTTTTGGATTTTTTAGGAATAACAACATGCAGGACAGGCGAATCACGGTTCTTACCAATTATTGTACTGTCTAAAGGAGATTGCTTTGCTTATAGGCAGGCCCCTGTTGAGAGAAAAGCCATATGTAGTTTCTTACCCATATCTTGTTATGATGGCATCACCTATCCTGTCTTTATGTCACAGCTGGTTGACCCAAGGAAGGACAATTGGCAGTGCAGCTAGTCTACAGGCTGTCTAGTAAATGGGCTATGAGATGACTTTGCATGAAAGTTCTGCCAAAACATGGATGATTATTTAGGACAACTCAGATGTTCTATTTGGGTACATCTTATTGAAGCTATATGGAGAAAGCATATTAGCAGTGGTAGGGCCAAGTGAGCTAAAGTGGCGAGTAAGCAGTTGTCACTTAGAGAGTAAGCTATGAGCAAGCAGAAAGCATGCATAAGCAGAAGGCAGAAGACATACTCCAGCAGAGTGAGATAGTTGGCTTGGTTGTGGCTGGAGCAGAAGAAGCAGAGGAGTTGATAACAGAAGGAGATCAACAAAGTCCTTCTGTTGAAGGGGTGATAGGTTAACTAGCTCCCATACTTGCTTTGAGTCCTGCAATTTTTGACCCGTTCCAAATTCCAGAGGTC
The DNA here is from genome assembly GCF_041296235.1 of Equus asinus. NCBI lineage: Eukaryota > Metazoa > Chordata > Mammalia > Perissodactyla > Equidae > Equus > Equus asinus. The sequence continues at coordinate 80,530,571 of NC_091798.1, forward strand.
CACCCCATGGCTGTTTCTGGGTTTTCTTGAGATTATGTGAATGTGCATGCTCACAGAATATCCTTATTATTTGAGGCAATCTGAGTGAGGCTTTGTTCCTTACCAGCCGAAGACCTTAAGGATCACTCGAGATTCCTTTTTTTTTGTGTGAGGAAGACTGGCTCATCTATTCTTGTACTTCAGATAAAAGGATCATATGATAGGTATTCTTATGTACCTTGTTTCATTTGTTCAACATAACACTTTTGAGATTCATCCATGTTTTGTGTATTTCAGAAGTCATTCTTTCTTATTGCTGAATCATATTCCATTGTATGCATGCAACATCATTTGTTTATTCTTTCTCCTGTTGATGGATATTTGTATTTTTTCCCAGTTTTTGGCTATGAATATTCCTATATAAGTCTTTTTGTGGACATTTGCTTTAATTTCTCTTGAAATCACTGGATGACAATGTAGATACATGTTTACCCTCATAAGAAATTGTCTACTCATTTTCCAAGGTGGTTGGACCATTTATACCCCCATGAGCAAAGTATGAGAGTTCTAGTTGCTCTGTATCCTTGCCAGCATTTTGCATTGTCATTCTTTGTAATTTTGGTTATTTTCTTGTGTTTGGAATGATATCTTATTGTGGTTTTCATTTGCATTTTCCTGAAAATTAATAATGTTCAGCACTATTAAAAAAAGCTTTTTTGGGGCCAGCCTGGTGGCACAGCGGTTAAGTTCGCACATTCTGCTTCGGTGGCCCAGGGTTCGCCGGTTCGGATCCCAGGTGCAGGCCTAAGCACTGCTTGTCAAGCCATGCTGTAGCAGGCGTCCCACTTATAAAGTAAAGGAAGATGGGCACGGATGTTAGCTCAGGGTCAATCTTACTCAGCAAAAAGAGGAAGATTGGTGGTGGATGTTAGCTCAGGGCTAATCTTCCTCAAAAAAAAAAAAAAAGCTTTCTTATTGACCATTTGCAAATATTCTTTTATGAAGTATTTAGGTCTTTTGCCCATTTTTTATTAGGTTGTTTGTCTTTTGATTGTTTATTTACAAGAGTTTTTACGTATCCCAAGCCCTTTTTAAGATATATGTATTATAAATATTTTTTTCCCAGTCATTGGCTACTTATTCGTTTTCTTAATGGTTTTTCTTTTGATGAGCAGAAATTTTTCATTTTGAGACTGTCAGCTTCCTCAAAAAAATTTTAGGACATTTTGTTATAAGAACTGGAGTAATCATTTTTAGGCATCTCTGATAAAATATTTCAGGACACCACAAGGAAATCAGCTTTCCTGAAAATGCCTTATTTTTTTTTCCAGAAAGATGGACAGATGAGTAGTTTGAGATCAAGAACATGACTTGTCTATGTGATGTCTATACTATCCAATGATTATAAGTTAATAAGTCAAGGTGGTTGTTACAAAATTAATTGGGTTTTCTATTTAAAATGTGCCACACATCAAATCATTGCCATCTTGAGATAAACCATTTACTTTCTCAGTTAAATAGCTATCTTCTAGATTTGAATTTTTACCCATTGGGTTATAATGTACCAGAGCACTATTTGTTCTTAATATATATATGCAAAGCAAAATTTCCCTGACCTGTTGGCTTGTGGCTCACATGCAGTCATAATAACATTGCTTCTCAAATTATGGTGACTTTGGGCCTGTGTCCCAAGAAACTGAAGGAAGTAGACTCCTCTATTTAGGACACCTTTTCCAGGGACCGGCCCCTTGGCCGAGTGGTTAAGTTCGAACGCTCCGCTTCGGCAGCTCAGGATTTCACCATGGACATGGCACCATTCATCAAGCCATGCTGAGGCAGTGGCCCACATGCCACAACTAGAAGGACCCACAACTAAAAATGCACAACTATTTAATGGGGGCTTTGGGACAAAATGGAAAAATAGAATCTTTAAGAAAACATTAGCTTTTCTGAAGATGTCTTATTTTTTCAAAAAGATTTTCAGATACAGATTAGATACCGGTCAAGAGCATGGAATTTGGAGCACGTTGGATTTGAATTCCAGCTTTATCGTTCACTAGCTTTGTGACCTTTGGTAAACTACTCATACTTTCTGTCTCAGTTTTCTTACCTGTAAAATAGGGATAAGAGCAGTAACTATCTCACAGTGTTGTGAGACGTGAATGAGTTGATATATGTGAAGTACTCGGGACAGTACCTGGCACATGCGCATCTGTGTTAGCTGTTATTGCTGTTCTTCTTACTATTCCCCTCCACAAGAACCTGTGATGCCTGAATTCACCTACTAGATTCATAAATAATAATGATAATAACAACACATCATGTATTATTTTGGGCTGTTTCTACACTGCAGACATACTCTCTGACTCTGGCCTTCTTCCGCTCAGAATGATTTCTCGAGCTTTGGATGGCTGACCATCTTGGGCTGCTAAGAGCAGCTCTATATCTTCTATTTGGTACCATCCATGAGCACAGATGCTTCTCTTAGTTTTCCACAATCTGCCAGAGACCTGGCTATTTGTTTTATCAAAATTAACTAAAGGTTCTTGGATAACACAAGGTGAGAACAATAGAGATATAACACAAGGTGAGAACAATAGAGATAACAACTTGAAATTTGTAATAGAGGAATTCTGGGTTCCAGAAAACAGCAAAAGGCTGCAACACAAAACATGACTCCCTATACACTACTCCTTCAATAAAACTAGGAAAGCAAGAAAAATCCACAACCTGTAAACAAAATATAGGTTGGGGGAAGAACATATGAAACCAGAACAGCATGGGATGCCAAATGGTGTTACAGGGTGGCAGGTGCTGTGGGAAAGAACTGGGAGTGAGATTTTCTAGCAGAAACAGAACAGAAAAAATATTGGCAAATCTTCACTCCTCCACCTGGGTGAGAACTGCTATGGGTAGGACTGAGAACGAGTAGGACAGGGCCTGAGGGCTAGGGGAAACAGTGAAAACAATTGTGGAAAATGCAAGGAGCACAGAGTGGCAGTGGAAAATATTGATGAAAATACCTGTCATAGTCACAACAGAAGGCAGATTCCTTGAGCCAAGATATTGGCAAAGCAACCCTAACCCCTCTTCTCTCATCTACCAGCTTCTCTTGGTCATATGTAAACCAAGAAAAAGAAATTCATTCAATTATGAATAAAAAAGTAAAAATGCTACATCCGCAGGAAGATGTCATAAGGAAAGACAGAAAAGTCAGAGCTTGACAATGGAAGAAAACTCACCCAAAAAACTCCATCACAATCAGAATAAAATTGCAAACAGTGTTCTTAAAGAAAAGTGTTCTGTATATAAAGCAGTCACAGCTGTAAAAACATCATGAAATAGAAATAAAGAAACTCAGAGAAAAGATGGCCAGACAACAGGAAGGGGAAAACAGGAATTGACAGAATTCGGGAAAGAAACTGAAGGAAAAGATAAAATCATTTCAGAAATACAGACTAAATTACAAAAAGCACAAGAGACACTAGATATCATGAAAAGACAACAAGGGTTTGGGGAAGAAAATGAGAAAAAAATAAGACAAAAAAGAGACTAGAGAGGAAAATGATAGTTATAGAAGACAAGGGAGATCCACAAACTTATAATTATAGTTCTTGAGGGAGAAAAATGAAATAATGTAACATAACAAATATTTAAAATTATAATTCAAGGGAACATCCCTAACACCAGATAAGATTTGAATCTCTATATTGAAAGGGCATGTATACCTAAGAAAATTAATCCATGATGGTTAATATTAAGACTTAAGGAAATAAACTAATAAAATTATTGGACTTTAAGGAATAAAGAAGAATCCTCTGAGGCCAGCTCTGGTGGCCTAGTGGTTGAGTTTGGCATGCTCCGCTTTGGCGGCCCAGGTTCAGGTCCCTGGGTGCGGGCCTACCCTACTCATCTGTCAATGACCGTGCTGTACTGGTGGCTCACATACAAAATAGAGGATGATTGGCAACAGACATCAGCTCAGGGTGAATCTTCCTCAACAAAAAAAAAAAAAAGAAGAAGAAGAAGAGGAAGAATCCTCTGGATAACTAGGCAAGAAGTCCAAGTCACCCATGAGAAAAAAAATCAAGTTGCACCAGACTTCTCAATAACAATGTGCCTACACAACATTGTAGAGCTTGGTACTCAAGAAAGAAAGTGTGAGCCAAGGAATATACATCTAGCCAAACTCTCCTTCATATGTAGAAGTTTCAGATAAAAAGTATAGAACAAGTAAGACCTTTGAAGATGCATTTTTTCCAACTAGGAAGCAGTGGCACAAGGACTGGTAGTAAGCAATAGATATAAATATAGTACCAAGAGTAAAACAAACATATAGAAGGATAAGGGTGATTAATAGTATATGAATCTTATGCACCTTGACAATGTAAGAATTGAACACGTGAGAAAAAATGGGAGGAGGAAGAGGACAGATGGTAGAAAGTAGAGTAAACTCAAAGGTGCTTCATGAGTAATAAGCAGAGGTAAAGAAGATCATTTTAAGGTGACAGATCAAGTAGTGCAAGTGTAAGCATGTAAAAGCTTCCCAAAATAAGTACCATTAAAAATAATTATTGACTAAAATTGCATGATGAAGGAAAGGAGGGTGGGGGGAAGAAGAGTTTAGGAGAAATAGAAAAATTGGTCAAAGTGCTGTTCCTTACAGTATCACAATGGCCAGATGTTTTATATGCTGTTTAAGCTGTTCCAGTTTAATAAAGAAAACATAGGAATATGTCCAGATTCACTTATGAAGTGAGTATAACACTGATACCAAAACTACTAAAGTTGCACAAGACAAAAACACCCTCCTATAGATCAATATTACTTCTAAATACTGATGCAATTATATTAAATAAAATATAAGCAAACACTATTCAAGAGTACATTAAAAAATAACACTTCATAACCAAGTGGGGTTTATTCCAGAAATAGTAAGGGTGATTTGATATTAGTAATTTTAAGAGATTTAATGAAAAAAATCATATGATTATGTCTATAGATGCTGAAAAAGCATTTGACAAAATTCAGTCTCCATTTCTGATTTGTAAAAAAAAAAAGGCAATTGATAGACTAACCATATATATTTAAATGTAGAAGCATATATATGTATAGATATATACACATATGCACACACATTGTGCATATTTGTGTGTCATCATCCCCAAAATAACATCTTTCATAATAAGGAAGCATCGGAGGCATTCTCAGGAAAGTCAGAAATAAGACAATGACACGTTTTCAGCACTAATATTTAAAACTGTACTGGCAGTGTTAGCTAGCACAGTTAGATAAGAGAAGAAAATTAAAATGACAAGAATAGGAAAGGAAAAGGCAATCTATGAATGAATAACTGGAAAATTCCAAAAGAATCTATTAAAAATGATTACAAACCAATCTCAGAAAGGTAACAGGATATGAAATTAACATGCACAAATAAACAGCCTTAATAGACACAAAAAATGAGTTAGAAGACATAATTGAAGACAAGACCCCATTTACATTAGTAACAAAAAAGATAAAATACAGTGCCCAGATAAAACTTAAGAAATATGCAAATCTTATAAGTTGTTGTATATATTTAAAGCAAACCCAAGTTGCTTCTCAAATTTATAGAGAAAAATATGCAAGCAAGAAGTGTCCAAAAAACCCAGCATGTCTTGTCTGTCTCAGAAAAAAAGAAAAGAAACTTGGCATTTTATTGTACTTGTATTAAATTCATATGCTAAATTAGGGAGAGTTTACAAACCTTAGAAATTGGGAAGAAAAAGACCAGCAACCCAATAGAAATGAGCAAAGGCATGAAGAGATACGACACAGAAAAAACTACCTGTGATCCCTAGACATATGACAAGATGCGCAACCTCATTCACAACAAGTGAAAACGTACGTTAAAATGACACTAGAGGGCATTTCTCATCTATCAGATTATTAGCACCTAGAAGTTTCATAATACGCTCTGTTGGTCAGCCTGTGGAAATAGGCACTTTCTTACACTGCTAGAGGAGGGTGTGTAAAATGGTACAACTTCTTTGGAAGGAATTTGGCAATATCTAACAAAATAACAGGTGGCTTTTTCTTTTTTACCCAGCAATAGGAATCTTATGGATAAATCTGCACACATTGTTAGAGTCTTTCTGTAACCATGGGAAAATCCACTGTATCAGCACATTGCATCATGAAATCCCTCAGCGAAAAAAGAAAGGTCCAAAGATCATTGTGCATTCTGTGGCACAAAAGTTGTTAAATATTGTGAATCTTGTACGTGTTTCATTGCAACATATTAGTTTTCTGTGCTCGCATGCAGATATGATGGTGATACACTTTTCACTTACACTGTATGCTAGGCAACCTGCAAAGTCATCTCCATGGTCCATGTGAATATGAACAGGTAGTAGCAATTGCTGTTGTAACAGATTTGCCTCTGTCAGGGCCTGGAGCATGTGCAAGCATTTAGGCTTCATCTTGAGCTGCTGATGGAAAGGTATCAAATGCCAGGAGATACCAGATAAAACTTTTCTCCTGCATTTGTTTGTACCAGAGGCAAAGGATATTTTGAATGGGTGAAGATATGTAGTATCTTAAATGTGATCTCTGTACTTCAGTGCAGAACCAAATTTAGCAAATTCCAACACACAGAAAATGAGAAATAGAAGGGTAACTCAACAGTTTATGCATACTTCATGCACATGTAAGCTAGTTCCTGAGAGTAGGTGAAGCTGTCAGTGCTGTGTCCGTATTCCCTTGGCACTTGCTGTTGCCATATACTTTCTAGTCCAGCTCCTGGACTTCCACAAACGAAGTCCAGCTTATCCCACAGCCAGAGCTTTCTAGTGTGTCTTGATGCTCCAAGGTCCTGTACTCTGAACTAGAAGTCCCAGTGTGAGCAGGGAAATTTTCGCTATCCCAGTCTCATTGGCCTCTCTTGTCCCTGGATCTTCCCACTTCTGCTTGTTTCTAGGGAAACTCCAATCTTAGAACATTTGTGGTGTGTCTTTGCCCCAAACAATCACTTTAGAACAGAGTAGCCCAACATCAGGTTATTTTCAAAGTCTGAGTTATTTAATCTTAAATTAGACCCTGAGGGCTTCCTGCAATCCGCTGGAGTGGAAGGCTCTTCAGACCTGGCTGTGCTTCAGAAGCATGCATGGAACTTTCTAAAAATACAGTTGTGTAGGCTCCGTCCCCAGAAATTCTGGCTCCAGTTCACTTTTATCTCCTTGAAACCCCAGTATAATGTCAGATATCTTTTTGTTAGTTGTACATCTTAGTTTCTGCTATTCTGTGAGCAGTAATTAGACTTATCACACTTCCTCATCCAGAAGGAAAGCAACAGTTTACAGTTATGCTGTAATGAAAACAAAGATTTGAAAAAGGAATTTTTCTTTAAAGGAAAGAGTGTGCAGAGGTCGAGCTCAGCCTTTTCCGTTATTGTAGTGACCAGTTTAGCTCCTTGGAGCCACAGCTTCCCAAACATTGCTACTTCATATTTGTGTAGCCAAGAAGCTCATTGTGGTATTGTTCTACGATGAAAAGGAAAAAAGACAAAGGAAAAAGTAGTATATGATTTTTGCATCTTGGAGGACATAAAATTGCTTACAGTTTTGAAATGGCAGTTTTTCCGGCTTCAAGGATTCAAAGAGCTTAGAGCTCTAGGTATCCACGCACCGATCCTCCTTTAGCTATCCCTGGACCAAGAAAATGTCATGCTGAGATGATGGGGAGAGTTAAGCCAAGAAGAAACACCCTTCTTTGTTACACAATAACATCTTAACCAAATTTGCCCAGAGTGATTCAAAACAAAAGTAGGAATCAAGGGGCTGGCCCTGTGGCCCGAGTGGTTGAGTTCGTGTGCTCCGCTGCAGGTGGCCCAGTGTTTCGTTGGTTCGAATCCTGGGCGCAGACGTGGCACTGCTCATCAAACCACGCTGAGGCAGCGTCCCACGTGCCACAACTAGAAGGACCCACAACAAAGAATATACAACTATGTACTGGGGGGTTTGGGGAGAAAAAAAATAAAATCTTAAAAAAGAAAAATAGGAATCAAACTTTTTTAACGCTCACAATCTTTCATAAGAGGAAGGAGGAGCAAATAGTATTGCCATTCAAATTTGTAGTTGGCAGAACAGTGCAAGTTAAAAAAAAAATCAGATGACTTTCTTAATGTCAAGGGAAAAGATCCAGGAAAAGAATGCACATTAATGAGAAGTCTTATAGAATAAACTGCTTCTCCAAAATTGAGAATATTCTTTAAAATTTTTGGATTGCTCTATAACCTGAAATAGTAGAAATTTTAATGATGACCAGAGTTGCTTTGTGAAATCAAGTTCATCTTCGGCTACACGATGTCTTGCTAAGCATTTTAGACCAGTTAATCTCTACTTAGTCTGCTCGTATCATAATTAGTGTTTTCTTATTTAGTTACTAATCAACTAATAAAGTCAGTTTTTTCTAGAAATCCATTCATTTCAAGCTTATTTTGGTTCCTTAGAAAAAAGAGTTTTATATTAGAATCATCTTTTATGAAAAGAATGTTTTTTAAATAACTGAAGAAATAATTTATATCATCCTTACAATTTAATTAAACCTTCCAAAATGTTACATGTAGACAGACTGCTGTCTCTTAACTGGCTTATTATATTTCTGTGTTAGTCCACAGACTGGATTTTGAGGGGTTTATCTCTCTCTATTGAAAATTAAAAATTCTTTTGCAATATGTTGTTCAAGTCTGTCCCAGAGCTTGTGTGAAAGTATCGTCTCAAGTTCTTACTGTACGTCTTTCCCACTGCCTCTGTGCCCTTCTCCTTAGTGGATTCACTTTCCCACTGTAAGCCACTTAAGGAAAGCATTTATACCCTAATAACGAGAGCTACAACACCAATTTGTTAGTAGACAAAGTTGTCACTCCTCCTTCTTTCTTTTACTCATTAGTTCATTCATTTGCTCGCCATAGATACTGTCATAACTAAGAAAGAGTGCTTTCCAGCTAGATTCTTCCTCTGTTTGCCAGGAAGGTAACAAATGTTGACAGAAAGAGAAGCCACTTAAAAACAAATACACCTACAACTTTGGATAACATTAATAAGATACATGTTTAGAAGAAGACTGTCTTCTCTGGAATATCTTCGGATATTGGAGGTACAACTTGATAGAACTTATTTCTCTGAGAAGATATCCAGACTCCACTGGAACTGAGTAATCATACCAGGTTTCTTTTTCTTCCTTTGACCACTCTTAGTAATTTCATTAGTGTTGAAGCTTTAAAAGTTTCACGCTTCATAACAGTCAAATTCCAATTCTGAGGTCTTACGTGAGGGTAAATAATTTTTTGTGTGTGAGGAAATAAATTGGTACATGGTACACAGAAATGTGAAATATAATCTCTGGGTGGCCGCATGTATTCACCAGCAAAAATTCCTTCCTAAGTAATGCCATTTCCATTTATTTTATAGATTGCTGGGTAGGAATTGGTGGGTAGGAAATATTCCATGGTATAGAGTGGCTTGGTCATTTGACAACCCCTCTTCAAGTACTTTTTGAACAGGAGATAAAATGGAGAATTGGTGATAGAATTAATTAGAACTGTATATATATGATTGTGCAACTAAATGCAAAGAAATTTGGTTAATTAATGCACTGATGTCCAATTTTTAAGTCTTTAGTGAAATTTCTTAATGCTCTAGTCTCCCTATTAAACATTCTTTTTACTGCCTTAGAAACAGTACCCAAGCTTACAAAAATTACAATTAGTATAAACTTTGAGGTATAGTGAATATGTTGGATAACAGGATCAATACTCATTGAAAAGATAGACTAAAACAAATCAGATAAAATGTGGCAGTTATTAAAGTTATCTGATTATTAAAATAATATAAAAAATCAGTGTAGTATTGCAAAGACCTTAGCATATGGTTAATTCTAAATGCAACATGAGACAAAAGAGATGTGATGTGACTGTTAAGGCACACAATTACAGGCTGCATTGATGGAAGCATGGCGTTACCCACATCAAGAGAGACGCTTTTCTTGGGGTAGTGTCTGCTGGTTAGACCAAATGTGTGTTATATTCGGTTCTAGGTGTCACATTCTAAGAGGGACAGTGACATCAGAGAGTATCAAAGGGAAATGGGGAAGGTAGAAGGTGGAGCGTCTGGAAAGTATGTTGTAAGAAAACACTTGAATGATGTGAGGATGTTTGGTTTGGAACCAAAAAGAACCTAGGCACATGGCAGCAGTGTTTGAATATTTGAAAGGGTGCCCTGTTGGGGAAAGAGACTTTTTTTTGTTTGCTTTGGAATAATTGGTATAAGGTATGGGGCCTAGTTGTTGGACCGAGGAAAACTTTTCCATTGAGAATTAGAACTATTCAACAAGGAACTGTTGGCTGTTAATTCCTCATCACTGACTCATCGCTGAGAGTGCTCGGGCAGATATCCAGTGTGAATGATCATCTGTCAAGGATTGTTGTAGAAGAAATCCCCTCTGTTATTAAAAGCCTCCAAGAGCCTTTCAGTCCTTGAGAGTTTTTACTTCTACTTTCAGATATTTAGTAATGTTCAGGCAGAATATCAAGATGAGTGTTTGCACTTTTTTTTTTTTTAAAGATTTTATTTTTTCCTTTTTCTCCCCAAAGCCCCCCCCGGGACATAGTTGTATATTCTTCATTGTGGGTCCTTCTAGTTGTGGCATGTGGGACGCTGCCTCAGCGTGGTTTGATGAGCAGTGCCATGTCCGTGCCCAGGATTCAAAGCAACGAAACACTGGGCCGCTTGCAGCGGAGCGCTCGAACTTAACCACTCGGCCACAGGGCCAGCCCCAAGTGTTTGCACTTCTACTTGTGCATTTGGATTTTTTTTTTTTGGTCACAGTTTAACACGCCCAAATTGTTAAACAGAACAGGGTCTTTTATAATTTTTTAAAGTTGCAACTACTGATAGCCACTTGGGTATAAGTTTCAATGACGTTAGACAAATGAAATGTTGGCTATGAAATACTGTGGTCTGGATTTTTGGAAAAGATCACTGATTTAAAACAAACCTAAAAATCATGTGTAGAAATAAAACAACTTACAATAACAATTTGTTGAGACATGTTTCCCCTTGTTTTTCACCATAGTTTTTCATACATCTGATACCTCACAAACACTAAGTTGAAATGACACTCAGATTATTAACTCACGTTTCTGTTTCTGTGGGTTATTTGCAGAGGCTCCAATCTTCCCAAGTGTATTTTCCCTGATTTTAAAAAGTGACTTCATTTTCAGATGAAAGATTTTTATGTGAATCACAATATGGAATAATTTATCACTATAAGAAAACATTATGCCTACATTATATAGATTTACATTTATAATTAATATCTATAAATTAAGCAGCAAATATAGTAATGTTAGCTGTTTTATCATTTATGTTCATCACACTCTTTAGTGTAATGTTGGCTTATTTCTCATTTAATCAACATTAAAAAGCAGTGACTATTTTCTTTAAAAAGTTTTTTAGTAAGAAAAGAGAGTAAAATGAAAGCAACAATAGTACTTGAATTTTTTGTTTTGTTTTGTGTTATTATTGAGAGAGAAGGACCCATGTTATCTTGCCAGGGAACCTAATGCAGCTTTTGTTTCCCCTGCTACTGAAGGTGCTTATTTTCAAAACAATTGAGAAATAACAGAAAATAAAGAAACAGCAAAAGGTTTTAGGGATTAAGTTAAAACTTTTAACAGAGGCCTTTAGGCATTCATTCTTTGGTTGGATTGTATCCTCAACAATTTATTTTCACCAGGGGCTAGGGGCAGAGTTGCCCTTTATTCCACACGTTTATTTTCTATGGTAATAGGGCCTTTGGGTGAGGCCATCCATATGCTCCATAAATGTAACTGTTATTGACGTAAATGGAGTGGAGCATATAAACTAGCATTCATTGTTGAAGATCTTATAGTGTTTGTCACTCACCCAGACTTCTTGTTTACAGTCTCTGTGGACACAGTAGAGGTTTTAGCATTAGTCTGACTATATGTATTTCTCTTCCTCTAAATTGTAGTCATTCCCTTGTGAATTCACTTCTACCCCTGAGGTTACATCTTTCATTTTACATTAGCAACTCACCATTTCAAATATTTATATATTCAGGTTTTTGGCTGTCTAGGAAAAAATAGTGTATTGTACACTTACATCCTTTTTACCTGCTCCAGTTTATTTTTTATTTTTTATTTTTGAGGCAATCAGGGCAGGCAGCATGGGCTTCTTTTTGCAATACTTGGAAGAATACATTTTAAAAATCATCCTAAAGAAGAAATTTGGCCTGTTTAATTGATTTTAAGTTTTAATAAAGGTTTAAAAGAAACTTAAATAAATTTTTAATAATCAAATGTTTCAAAATGAGAAACTGAAAAACTACATAATGAAAAGTAGTCCTGCAATTCTTACCTCACACATGCTTAGTTTGTACTCCCTCTAGGTAGCTACTATGAAGTTTTTAAATGTGCCCTTATAGAATTTTGTTTATGCATACATTTGCTACAAATATAGATATTTAACTTTTCTTTATGATATAACTGGCATTGTCTTATATACGCTATTCTGTATTTTTCAAACTTAGCAATGTATCGCTCGGATCTTTCCATAACTATGTAGAGTACTTTTTTATTCTTTTTTACGGTTACATGGTATTCCACTGTCTTGATGTGTTACAAATGACTCAACTGGTCCCCTATTGATAGATATTTATATTGTTTTTAGTCTTTCACTATTTCTGTGCACAATGACCCACTTTAGCTTTACACCCGTTTCACACTTGAGCAATGATATCTGTAGAACAAATTCCAAATAGGATTTTAAAAGTTTTCATTTTCTTTCTAAGAAACAGATGACTATTACTTCTTAAAGATTCTATAAGATTGGCACTTAGCCCTCCTCCTTTTTAAACTTACGTACGTGGAATCAAAAGTTTTCCATCCGTTTTATGAATGCCTCGCCTAATCTTGCACACTTTTCTTCTCTATCTGCTCTAGAGACTGTGGGCCTAGCAAAGCAGAACCCCTGGCTAAGTCCAACTGAGCTTATGCATTCCTAAACTATCTTTCTAGTTCGGAGAAGTACTTTCACAAACTGGCTCTTTGCTGCTACATGTCTCCTTGAATTACCATTTCATTGTTTAAGAACAGGTCTCTTCTGAGCATGAGAGGAGGAGTTCTTTATTCTTTTACTAAATTGGTCAGCCAAAGAACAGCTTTTGGTGAATAAAAGATATTCTCATTTTAGCAAATGAAGGGGAAGTTCTATTCCCTCCAGTCCAATGCAAAATGTTGTTATTCCTTAAAAATGTTCTAAGTGCTCAAAGTGCTGGAAACCGTTCAGAACATACCACAGAACCCAGTTCCTCCCTACATTCAAAATGTTTACATTCTAAAAATGACAAGAGAGGGAAGGTTGGGAAGGTAGCTAGATCCGGAACAGATGGGCACATATGCCCTCTCTCCTTACCAAATGCAGTCCTATGGATGGCTCAACAGTTAATGTAGATTTCTCTTTACTAAGTTTTATAAGTAACTCTGCTGTGCACAGCCAAATGACTTGAAATGTGAAGATGTAATGCCTCTTTGCTGTGCCCTGCTGTTCAAATGTTCTCAGCTTTGACAATTTATCTTGCTGGAAAATGTCTTCAGAATGTCAGTCACTTCAGTTTCCATGCTTGCCATTTGCATGTTGCACACCTGCTGGTATCTTTGGTTGTGATCTATTGTTATTTTTCGGCGGGGGTGGGGAAGGTACAAAATTGCATTTGCAGACTTGGAGTTCAGTTTGTGTGCAGTTCGGAAATGATTCTTGTGAGCCCAGCTTTTCTTCTTAACATCAATATCGCCTACAAACAAGTGTTTATTGAGTTCCTGGTGAAATTTTAGTGCTATGTTAGCCACTTGGGGAGATAATTACAGGTGAATGAAAAGACAAGTTCTTTGTCCCCAAAGGGTTAGGTTCCCACATGAGGATACACATAGATACATAGGCACACAGACTCACAAAGGGATACTTACAAACAATACCATCTGGGCAAACATAGGTGTAGATATTCCAATAACATTTAAATCAAAATGTGTTAATAGTGGCTGCATCTGATAAAGAGTGGGAGATGGGAGGGCCTGAAGGGCATAATAAAAGTCCCTCTCTATTTATTTAGTTGAAGAAACTGGGTCATTTATCCTGTAGAATATCCACATTCTGGATTTGGTGGATTGCTTCCTTGTGATGCATTTAGCTTGATCCTCTTCCCCGTATTTTACAACTAGAGATTTAAATGAAGAGATGTGAATAGATTCAGATTCCCTTTTGTTTTGTTTTGTTTTTTTGCAAGAATATTTCATAAGTGATACTGTGTACTTCCTAAAAGTTTGAATCAGAGGACAAGTTGTGACTGGTTGTTCTAGTTTTAGTGGTATTAAGATTCATCAGTAGATTCAGGAGTTGTCAATAAGATTCATTCTTTATAAAGTTCCACATCAACTTTTGCACATCAATATTTTGGCATTTGTTGATAGTTGTTGCCTAGATTCATTATTCTCTAAAGTGCTGCTTTAGTTGCAATTCTTGAATAAAGAACAATTTTTCCTCATCAACTATTTGGTTACTCAAAATACAGGAAAGAGAGAATGAATATTTGATACTTTCTTTCCCTTAATTTTTATTTTCTCCTGGCCTTCTTTTAAGAGTGGTAAAACTTGCCCATCCATCCATCTTCAGAAGTTTCCTTTTACTTCTTATTGGCCACTTTTGCATGCATGTCCATCCCTAAAGTAATTATTTGCAAGGAATCCTTTGGGAAGAATGTGGCTGACTTATATTTGAATGACTTGGGTGCTCTTGGTAATGAAAAGGCAGAGCAATTTGCTCGTGAGTAGGCAACCACAACGCATGGTGGAACACCACTATCTATATGCATGTGATTGTCACCTCCGTGTTTTTTGGTCTCTAACAAGTTAACCGAATTTACTAAAATAAACCTTACCCTTTACCTGTGTACTCTTTAGTTTCTTTGAATCTTTATTTTTACATCCTAACCAAATCCATTGCAATTTTTAACAGTAAATCTACCTCAGTGTGTCACTTCCCTCTCCTTCAATAGCCTGTAATTGCTTTATGACTACATGGCCTGACTCCTTCTCTGGGACCAATCTGAGTACCGCTAAACACTTGCCACCCAAGGCAGCTTGTTAGTATTTGAAACCTCTATGTGAGTTTTAAGCATAGGAGAACACTAGAAAGATAATTTTTAGCATAGATGCGTCAAATTTCCAGAACATAGGATTTTATCCCAAGTTAGCTTTATTCTAGTCCTCAAAGGCTGGTGATTTCACTACCAAGTTGATGCCCTCCTAATTACTGTGATTTTCCTTTCTATACCACATGAAGGTAATGTCTTGAATACCTAGCTAGGGTCAGATTCTTCTTTGTTTGCTCATATATTTGGAATCATAAGAAATCAAACTAAGAGACTGATTATGGGGGCAGTATGTGGACAGGAAGAAAATTAGGTCTAACCAAAGGAGTGTTCTGTGTTGGTTTTCTGAGAGATGAGGCCAAAAAATATAATTTGGAGGAAAGTCAAGATCATAGTCCAGAGAGACTGATATAAATACAAGCTGAAAGGGTGAAGAGTGACTGTAATAGTAGAATTAATAGCAGTCATATGCCAGGAGAGTTGGGAGAATAATATCCAGCTTTTTTATATTGAGCATTATAATGTCCCAAACCGTATTCTAAGCACTCTACATATATTAACTTATGTAATCATACACAACTCGGTGAGGTAGGAATATTATTCCCATTTTTTTTCAGATAAGTTTTAGGACAAATACTGTAGATTTCAACGATATGACTTCCTGAAAAAAGGCAAAACTATGGAGACAGTAAAAAGATCGGTGGTTGCCAGCGGTTAGGAGGAGGAAGGTATGAATAGGTGGAAGACAGAGGATTTTTACGGCAGTGAAACTACTCTATATGACACTATAATGGTAGATACATGTCCTTACACATCTGTCAAAACCTACGGAATGTACCACACCAAGGGTGAACCTTGATGTAAACTGTGCACTCCGGATGATAATAATGTGTCAAGTAGGTTCATTGATTATAACACATTCACCATTCTGGTGGGGGACATTGATAATGGGGAAGGCTATGCATATATTGGGGCGGAGGTATAAGGAAAATCTCTGTACCTTCTAGTCAATTTTGCCACAAACTTAAAAATTCCCTGAAAAATAAAGTCAATTAATTTTTTTAAAAATGGAAATTTGTCATTCTTTGGGAGCTTCCTAAGGATTCTGAACATTAATTCCTGCTCTTGAGATCCCATGGTTGGCCTTCTTCTGTTTTCCCAAGAGCTGATTGTTCAGATTTTTAAAAACTCTTTGAATTATCCTTTATCTTTCCTTAAATTACTTTTTATGCTTAAGTTAGCCAGAGTTGGCTTCTATTGTTTGCAACCAAAGAAGCTTATCTGCATATCCACGCACTCATTCATGTTTTATTTTTTGAAAGAGCATTTGGCTTACAAATAGTAGTCACATCTTGGTCAAGGGTAAGGAAGCTTTAAGGTTATTATTAATTATTATAATAATTGGTTATTCAAAACCAGTTGAAATTTCAACACATTTTGGATATGACTTTTCAATGTTACCAAAGTGAAGTTGCCTTCACTTTTCACAAACTCAAAATAAGAGTATTATATTTATGATATTTATAGGTAGACATACTGTTATAAACATATTGTATTTTTTTGTGTATATAAATTTTACCTACAAAATGACAATTTCACATGGTTCAACTTTTTACAAACTTGAAAGGGATTCAATGCTTTGCTTCTTTTTCATTTCTATGTTTTCAGGAGCAATATGTGTAGGCAATAGAATGGATGAAAGGGAACCCATGAAAATCTAAGAAAAGAGGAAAGGGTGAAGGAGGAATTTAGGTAGGAAGAGGTCAAGAATGCTTGAAGAAATGGCCATAACAAGGGGAAGGGAAATGGAGAAAAGGGAAATGTGGAGAGTCACTGTCAGCCAAGCTCACCTGGCTTCTCTCTGAGCTACTAGCCCACTGGATAATTCTGTGGTGTAGTGATTTCCTCTGATAGCGTCCAGTTCTTAAAACTTGGCTATGGATATACTAATTCTAAGAGGAAATGTATTTTTAAGTAGGAATAAATTACACTTTTTCTCTTCTAAATACTTATCAGTCAAAATTTCAAAGCCTGTTTTTGATGTAACATGGTTACATTTATTCCATTGACTGAGAGTCATTGATAGGCTAAGAACTCAATCCTCCAAACAACCCAGTGAGCTAGATTTTATTACTCTGATTTTATAGATATGAAATCTGTAATTTAAAGAGTTGGATCAACTTTCCCAAATCTTTCTGCTGATTAGTAGCTGAGTAGAACTGGGGCCCCGGTATTTGCTTGTACTCATCCTCTCTTGCCAGCAGCTGTCCCAGCAGCCTCTCTTTTTATCCTCTCTGAAATTCTCTCCCTGATGCCTCGGCTTCTGCCTCTTCGTCCCACTGCCTCATGATCTACCGATCTAGTAAGTAAATCTTAACTTTCCCCGTGCAAGGGAGGGGGATGCCCAGGAAGTAAAGCTAGACTTTTTGGAGTAAGGCAAAGAGTACTGTATGGATTATCATACAGTAATGTTTGTTTCCATTATGTTTGCTTATGGATTTTTTCACGATTCTAATCTTTACTGTTTTAAACTAGTGATCTAGTGAAACATTTGCCACTTTATTATTTGTACTTCAGTGTCTGTTTTCTATATATTTTGATACCCGTTTTCATTTTTTACTTTAAAGTGGTGAATAAATGCATGTTTTCATTCTGTATTCCTCAGCTTTTTTATAACCTCATGAAGCCCTTTTGGTGACAGGTCATCCTAGAACAAATCAAATTGTCAAGTATCAATTAAGTGCAAATAATAATGTGCTCACTCCTACAGTAAGTGCTGTGGGGAGGCAGAAGTTATAGAAGACTTGTTTGCTACCCTCAGGAAGCTTGCAAACTAGCTAGGATTGTAAAATTAACCAAGAGGAAACAGTAGCAAGCAGTGCAGGACAATATTTGCTGAAGTATGTGGTGGAGATTGGAAAAACTGTAAGCCTTTACAGAAGTAAGAGGTTGCTGAGGTTTGCAGTTGCCAAAGGGAAGTAGAATTTCAGTGGGGTCTTTAAGGAGAGCATTCCTCGAATGGATGGAGAGGAGACTAAGTATGCCAGACCAGGGCAGCATAAGTAAAGGCAAGAAGCAGAAATGCACAATACCAGGGAATAAGACTGAAGTGGCAGATAGAAACCTTTCTGCTTCCATGCTTGTTGGTTTAATGTTTGATGTGTGCCAACAATTGTCTTTCTATGCCATGCATGTTTTATTATCTGTTGGCCACATTTCTGTTGCTTTTCAGTACAATCTTAATTATTTCTAACTTGTTTTGTTGGTGTATGGGCTACATATTTTGGACTTTATTATTCTACTTCATGGTAGTGAAATTATAATATTTTTTGGTTCATAAATTGTTTCATGTGTGTATCTCAGCATTTAGCACAATACCCAGCATGTTATTGGTGCCCAGTTAATGTTATTAGTGGGATGATTGATTGCATATGGTATATGAAGCTTACTCAGGTTTTTAAAAAAACTATTCTCTGAAATCACCTCTTTTATGTAATTAGAGTGGTGTAAGGAGGAACAGACTCAGGTACACATCACCATCCCAGTGATTTGTAAGAGTGGGTTGAAATGTTTTCTTTTCGCCTGCGTCTGTGAAGAAAGGGAAGATGAGGGCAAAAAAGCATTCTGTCACTTTGGAGAAAACATGGGTAAGGCTCTAAGTGTGAGAAACTTTCCACGTGATAGGAGAGTGACTGACTTTGCTTTCGTTTACTAACACTGTGGTGTTGTGACAAGGTCCTAGATACCATGGCAGACCTGTGGGTGGCCTCCCTTGAAAGCACCTTGGAGATGCTCTCTCTTGTAACCAAGCCATGAAATTAAATTTTGTTTGGAAACTGACTGGCTTATATGTCTCTTTGAAAGTAAGCATGTCGGAGGTATTTATTTCCAGCACAAGAGCTTCATCGGCCATAACTAATAAATTCTTTACACTGAGACCAACTTTGCTAAGCGCTGGCATGGGTAGGAAGTGCTCCTGGAGTGAAGACATTTCAAAGACATTTTAATACAGTGGCACCATGCGGAGGGCATTAATCTTTCTTGTGATTTCCTCCTATTGTAACAATGGAAAAGGCTTCTAATGTGCAAACCTCGTTAAATCAATCATCTTGGGAATTTAGATGCACAGTGTGATAAAGGCAACAACTTTCTCTACCTTAAGGCAATTTTCCATATGTTCTGGAAGTTGAGATTTAGGGAAAATAAGCTCTTTGATGGATTTATGATTCAGCTTCAAATGAAATATTTGAACTATTCACTCTATTAGCCAAAAGAAATGGAAAGTCCTGAATAGCTAATAAAGTGTGTTTTGTTTTTAGATAATATTTATTTTTTACGCGGCTGCTTTGGACACTCGTTTTATATCTTTTAAACTGTAACTACACTGATGGAATATAATAGGAAATGTATTAATTTGGAGCAAGGAGCTGTTTTGTACTGTTCTGTGTTTATTTACAATTCTCTGCTATTTTTGTTTAAGAATTTAACTGCTATTATTTGACAAAGCAGTTTTATGAAGATTAAAAAGTGTGAGGAAAATGCTTAAACCAAAGTGTCCTAAGAAATACACATTTTGCCTAGACTTAACTTCTTCCTGTTTGTATATAGAAAAGCACATTGAAAAGGAACACTAACTTCCAGAATATTTTAAATTTGGACCCAAATGCACATGGGTTATGCCTACACAACTACAACATTAGTACTGGCAGGTGGGAGTGACAAAGTTGTAGGAGGCACTGTTTTAATGCTAGTATATCGGCCAGAGGAAATGAACAATTAAAGCATTTGCCTTAAATCTCTTCTGCTATATTAGGGAAAGAAAGTGATTCAAAATGTTAACTTTGATTGGGTTTTATTAAATGCCATCCATAATTCACCTGGCTGATGGAGTATGTCTGGGCATTTCACAGCAAGATGGATAGTGTGGGAAGATCTAAGAGTTCACAGGAGCACTTGGGCACCATTGTTTGTGGACCTGTATCTAAACCATCTTGGAGTTAATTTGGTCAAAGCTTATATTACTAGATCTCTAGTGAGCTCTGCTTGAACCACGGATATTGGTTCCAGGAATACCTAGATTGGATCTATAGACCAAGTGGGGAACTCTTGCCCTGAACTCAAGAATTCCATGAATCAATAATATATTGAACCATTTTTCTCACTGCTTTCCCATAGTCCCTGGTTTGGTATTTTTGGAAGTTGTATTAACTCTTTTAGAGACATTGATGCTATATTTATATGAGATGTGCTTCCTAACTATATCACACTACGCTATCTAGCTCTATTCCAGTTTGAATTGTGCTTATTATGTGGCACTACTGTGTCAAAAACAGAAAGAAAAGAATTTATTGAAACAAAAGAACTATATTATTTAAAATTAATCCATGCTTAGTATTAGGAAATTTAAAATATCAAGCAATTATATTTCAAAAGTTATGTATGTGATATGTGTATATATACATACATATACTATAAACATTTGGCAGAAGAGTATATTCTGTAGTCTTAGAAAGAGGAGTATAGAGCCATTTGAAAAATCATGATTGTATTACTTTACAACCTGAACCATCAGTGACTCTGTAATCTTTAAACGTTTGTTAAACACTGGTGTTCCTCAGAAACTCAAAGTTTGGTTAAGGACAATAGCCTTGAAAGATAGGTAAAACATTGTAAGTATTTCTACATGGCTAAAAGCTTACATGACATCTAGGTAAACTTACACTATCTATTAATTGACAACTTAGATCTCCATGGCTCAGAGGAAAGTGACAGCTGTGGGAATGAAGTAAGCCATTGAGATAAGTGGTTATCCAGGGTCTAACTGAATAGTGGTCACTTTCCAAATATACTTATTTTGTAGAGGTGGTTTACATACAGGTGGTGTCATATGGATTTTCAAATAAGAATACCGTTTTCTGCTTTCTTCTCTTCCTCTTTGCCCCTTTCTGTCCTTCACCACCTCCTCTATCTTTCTACTTATCTGCCTTCCACAGGGTTTGAACCTAAAGGTACCCTCAGCAGGCTATTCTGTTTTCTTTGCTTGCCATCAACCCTTAGCAAAATTTCCCTCCGTGATGATCTGTATACCTAGGAACTTAACTGAAGTTGCTTACAGTGCAGCTTGTCTTTATAGTTATAGCTCTCTGGGGGAGCTGGAATGAGCAGGTCCCTATTCTCTATTTGTTTGGCCTTTGCATAATTTTTGAGGTTTGAAAATATGAGCTGACTCTTACCTGGCCACATTCAGGAAACTCTGCAATAGAAGCTTTGGTTTTATTAGGAAAGCTTTGGGAGAAGATGAGCTAAATGAGCAGACTATGTCTCTGAACACTGATGCTTGGATAATAATGGGGCTAGAGAAGCAAAAAGCAGCAGTACCCTCAGTGGCTACAGGGCCGGCTTCTTTTCTTGGCAGCGCCAAGAACAACCACAAAGCAAAACCTTCACTAGGTGGAAGCAAAAGAACTCTTACAATCCAATCACAGACAAGGGAGTGTGAGCAACTTAGGAGCTAACCAGAAGTGGAGGAAGGAGGTAGGTGATTTGGCGGAAGGCTTGGGGACGAATATCATTTTATAGTACTGATTATTATGTCATATTTTACTGTATATTACATGGCCTTCATTGTGCTATATAATAATAATAAAATACTATACATTATATACTATGTATTATAAAATTAAGTATGTATTTTGTCAAAAAGCGTTATGCTAAAATACTGTATAAATATAATGGTGGCATTATTATTGTACTCTAATGCATTCTCCCTGCTGCTGAATATGCCCAGGAAACTTTTGTATATGATATAGACACACTTGCTCCATGCATATAATTCTGATTTAAAATAGGATAAGAACGAATTGTCTAAGAGTATGTGCCAATCTCTAATAATGGAATTCTACATTTAATTTAAAAGAGGATTATGATTTATTAATAATGTGGTCTTATTTCCTCTCTTCCCCTCTGCTATGAGAGCAGAGGCCTTGGCACTTGGTTCTCAGCTTAGTCAATCCCATCCATTCTACTCTTGTCATCACACTGTGTTGCTGTCATCCACGGCTCAGCTCCATCTAAGGGTAGGCAAGCCTGCCCTCTGGCCCTGCGCTATTTGCCCGGTCATCATGGTATAGCATTTGCTCGCTGCTGCTTGTTTACTCTGATGTTTTTCATAGTGACTGATGTTGGCTTTCATACCTTCTTTTCCTAAGTATTGAAGATGTTTTCCAGGATCCTTGTGAGCTCAATTTGATATCAGTAAACTTTTTTCTTCCTTTGTGACTTTAATATTTCATACCCTTTTCTTTATTAAGTTTTTCCATCTATTTCAGATAAGACTAATTTAGCCAGCAGATCTCCAGATGGGGTGCTTAAGTTTGGAGACCACCTTTTTTCTGCCATACTTGCAAGGATCCTGTGAGCAGCCTCAAGTGTTAGGGCTACAGATGGACATTCTAAATCCAGGGCATTTTCAAACTCAACTATTGAGAAACTGGTACTTGCCCCTGGGATATTAAGAAGGTAAGAGCCTTATTATCATTAATGACTTTGGACTGACTGATAAAGTAGGATGCCTGCTGCAAATGAGGGTTAGAGTGTTTAGCAGCTTTCTGGAGAATGGTAGAAGCTGGGAAGAACACAGAAGGAAAATTGATCAAGTTAAACCAGGAATTGGAAAAAGAATTATCAAACAGTGTTGAGGCCTGAATAAGGTTGGAAAGTGTTTGGAATTGATTCCCACCTGGAAGGAGCCAAGAAGGAGTTCCTGGTTAGGTAGTAACTTTGGGGTAGGTAACTGGGACAGGATACTTTTCAAGGGGTGCTATTGTATTGGTGTGCAGGAATCAAAGGTGACTAAGAGTTATCCTCAAAGAGCAAATAGTGCTGTATTTTGCGCTAAACGAGCATCATCAAAAAACAAAGACAAGTACAAGTAACTACAGTTCAAAACGCAGTTCACATCCAAGTGGCTAGGGGAGAGAAGGAATCTGCATGAGGAGCCAAGGTTATTAACCAACACAAATCATCAGGAAGAAGGATGAGGGAGGGGTTATAAAGAGATGGGGCAGGAATGGCTCCAGAGCTGACAAGTGAACAGCTGTTGTTGTTTATTCATTGACAGCAATCTTGGAAGTTAAGAGCAACTGGGGAAAAAACATGTGCTAGGAGTTTGCAGAAGCCAGTCAGCATGGCTATCTGGCTTCTTTTAGAAATGGTCTACAGTCTCAGGGTAGAAGAAACAGAAGAGAATAATGAAGAATTTTAGGCTTTGCAATTGATTAAAAAAATTAGGGCACTAGAACAACCATGGTTGATAAAATGAGGTTCTGACTTTTCTAATGAGATACTACCTTCCTCTCATTTGGAATCAACCCTCCAAAAATCACATTTGAAATAATTTGACCCTTGTCTCTGTTTCTGTTTCAAATTTTCGTTTCTTTCTCTATGCTGTAAAGGAAGTTTGAAGCATTAACTTTTCATTTAGCTTTACAATGTAATATGGCTCTGTGAAAAGATTAAAGATATGGTATGTATGAGAAATATACCTTCCACATCATTCATGTAATAGTCATGAACTAGAAAAAACCTTACATTCTTGATACTTGAAGAGTTGTATGACTCTAGCAAAAATGACTGGTCAATCCATTTTGATGCCTGCTCAGTGACATCCCTGGGGGGTGCAGGAGTGAGAACCTGGATCCCCAAACTTATCACCATTATGGTATTAAGATGAACCATAGCAAATCATATTTTATGGTTTCATGTTCAATTCAGCCACAGCATATAGCCATGGATTATTTTAAGTAAAAATAAAGAAAACATATGGAAAATTTCTAGTCCATTGTGCTCATTGTAACTAGTCTATCTATGTAACTTAGAAATAATATTTTGGACTGAACTTGCTGAAAGTTGGCTTGTATCAACTGAGTAATTTTCTGATCCTTTCTCCACTTATTATTCCTCATAATCTAAACCACCAGTCTAGACAAGTAGCATAATTATATTTGCATCAGAAAGCGTGGTACTCTTTGTCACAAACCTTTTACAGTGAATTTTGGAGCTATGAAACTGTTTTTTTGTTGTTCTCAAAACAAGTGTGAGCCACAGATAAATGGACAAACAGCATGCCTAAAACGCCATTTTGTAAACAAGTTTTAAAATTTACTGTCTGCAGCCTCTATCTGAAGGACAAATATTGCTTGTGAAAATAATTTTGATCTTTAGAGGTCATTTTCAGTCCCAACACATAGTAGATAGAACAATATCCATTAGTTTAGAAAGTGGTAAAGATGTCAACAGTTTAAGGTGGCCTTAAGTGGCAAAAGACAAATTTGGACTAATGTCTATTTGTAGCTATTAAGAAACCCATGAGTTTTATCCATCACATACACAGGCAGGCAATTCGTGCCACACAACTAAGAACCACTCCTCTTGTGTGACCAGCTAAATTCCTCTGGCTACCAGGACTGTATTTCCTGCTTGATGCGGATATCTGGTAATTCCTTCCCAGGTGCCTGCTCTTTGTGTTCTCCACAGACTTTTCATCCTCAGTGGCCACCTGGTTTATATTCCTTTTGTTTGATTCTAGCTCCTATCTCCCTCAGTTCTGAATAGTTTTGCAGAGATCAGCATATTCTATTTCTTGCTGAATGCCTCCCTTTCTCTGAATTACATTTCGTTGTTTTTGTACTCTCATTTAATCTTTTTCTCACCTCTTTTCTAATTAACTCCATCGTTGCCTCCTTCATTATGCTTGTAATGAGGTCACAGAGGTGTTCCGAAATTTCTGCTTTTCCCATCTGCTTCAGGGTTCCAATTACTTTTCTTTGGAATTCTAAAGTGTTTTTGCTTAGTAGAAGCTTCCAATAGGGCTAACTCTAGGATGGCCTCTTTTCCTTCATCAGTTCAAATGAAAACTTTCAAGATTATACAGACTCTCAATGGTATAAAAGGCATGATTTTCTCCAGCATAGAAAGGGAGTTAGAGACAACAACAGTTGAGCTACACAGAAAATTTAAATATCTTTTGAAAGAGTGTGAAGTCTGTTCTTCCAGATTGCAAGTAGATGCAGGTGAGAAATTTCAGAAAGACACTTTTATCCACACTTGGACGTGAAGGGTATGTAGCTAACACAACAAAATGAATTTTAAAGGAAATTTGCAAATAATATATTCTAAGGAAAAAGTTTTTTAACGTTAGTATCTTGCTCCTGGAGCATTATTTTCATATAGAATTTTTCAGTAGACTATTGTTTAGCTATTGCTATGGACTGAATTGTGTAACCCTCCCCCCTCCCCGGCCCCGCACCCACCCTGTGACCCCACCCCCCAACTCTTATGTTGAAGGCCTAACTCCCAATGTGACTGTATTTGGAGGTACTGTATTTGGACCTATAAAGAGGTAATAAAGGTTAAATAAGGTCATAAGGGTGGGGCCCTAATCTGATAGGATTGTGTCCTTATAAGAAAAGAAAAGAGACCAGATCTCCCTCCCTCTTTGTGCTCTGAGGAAAGGCCATGTGAGGACAAATCGAAAAGATGGCCTTTACAAGCCAGGAAGAGAGTCCTCACCAGAAACTGAACCCTACCAGAAGCTTGATCCTGGACTTTTCAGCCTCCAGAACTATGAGAAAATAAATTTCTATTGTTTAAGCCACCTAATCTGTAACATTTTGCTAGCAGACTGATACAGCCATTAAAAGTAATTATTTTAAAGAGAGAAGCATTCATGTAGTTGGCAAAGCAGCACAAAAACTGTATACACTAAGATCTTAATTTAAAAAGCATAGGAGAAATTAGAACCCTCATATGTTGCTGATGGGAATAAAATAATGTAGCCACTTTGAAAACAGTTTAGCAGTTTCTCAAAATGTTAACCATACAGTTACCACTTGGCCTAGCAATTCTACTCCTCAGTATATACCCAAGAGAAATGGAAACATACATTCACACAAAACTTGTACATGAATGTTCATGGCAGCATTATTCTTAATAGCCAAAAAGTGGAGACAACCCAAATGTCCATCAATTGATGAATGGATAAGTAAAGTATGGTATATCCGTGCAATGAAATATAATTTGGCTATAAAAAGGAATGAAGTAGTGAAAAATGCTACCACATGGATGAACCTTGAAAGCATTACATTAAATGAGAAGCAAGTGACAAAAACCATTATATGATTCCATTTAAATGAAATGCCTAGAATACACAAATTCATAGAGAAAGGAAGTAGATTAGTGGTTGCCTGGCTCTGGGAGGTGGGCCATTGGAAGGAATGGGAAGTGACTGCTAATTAAATGGTACAGGGTTTCTCTGGGAGAGTATGAAAATATTCTAGTTATATGGTGGTGATGGTTGCACTACTCTGTAAATGTACTAAAAATCATGAATTGTTTATTTTAAATGGGTGAATTTTATAGTATGTGGGTTATATCTCCATAAAGCTGTTAAAAAAGAGTACATACCCATACAGGCACACATACATGGAAACATACTGTAAGGAAATACATTAAAATGTTAATAAAGATTTCATGTGTGTTTTTGGCTGATTTTCTACTTGCTGCTTCAAGTTTTTTTATACATTTTTTTCAAATTTTCTATACTGAATATACTTTTCAATAATGAGAAAGTAAACAAATATTAAAATCAAAGTAAATGTTCTCAACTCCACCCAAAATCTCCTCTCCACATATTTATTGAGTGTTTACTATGTGCTAGGTTCTCTGCTACATGTTGGAAAGACTCAACGAAACTAAATGAAGTATAGAAGCTTCTTAAGGAAGGGGCGTTATTTACTACTGTAAAGAAAGCCCTCAATTTGGTGAACGAATGAAAAGAAATAAATGAAGACATCATTGTCTCTTCTTTCATGGAGGCCACAATCTAGTTGTGGAGGAAAAAATTAAATAGGCAATAGTACAGTGTGATAAGCAAAGAAATAGGGTGCTTTAGGAGGGACACAAAACCCGGGATAGGCATTTAGTACAAGCTTCTTGGTGAAGGTAATTTCTAAGCTGAGTTCTGCAGAATGAGTTGGTGGGAGGGAAAGAACAAATTCTAGGCAAAGAGAGCAGCACATATGTAACAAGTCCCAAAGGTGAGCTGGGGCGTTGTCCAGTCAAGAAACTGCAAAAGCTGTGGTTAAGTTTGTTTGGAGTGTTGAATGAGTGGGAGTTGTAATGGAAGGTGAAGTTGGAGGCACGAGAGGGTGCAGATCATAAAAGGCCCTACATGGAGTGCTGAGAAATTTGGATTTTATCTTGAGGCAACAGTGAATGATTAGAAGGGTTTTAGATCCAGAGAGTGACTCCATTATACTTGGGCTTCTCTTGGTTTTGAAGAGTACTCCGTTCAGCTTCCTTTGTTATTGTAGGTATTTATTTAGAGGCTAGTCTGGTGTTAAGTTGAAAATAAAAGGAGGGAGAGGCTTGGGGGCCTGTAAGCAGAAATTTTATGGCTTCTCTGTCTCCTCCCACCCTCACCTCTTACCTTGTTTAACAAGAAGTTGGAGTTTTGGGTCTGGAAGAAAGGGAGGTGCTTGTGCTGGGGTCCCTGCCTTGGTTGGCAGGAACAGAGAGCTGTGCCTCTCATGGCACTTCACTCTGGAGAGATTTTACTGAACACTGGCTTACTCTGAAGTGGCGGGAGGCTCCAGCCAGGGTTTCCAGCCCTCTCTAGATCTTCCATCGAACGTTTGTGGTCTCATCTTCCCAAGTTGGTACAGCCACCCTATCCGAGTTTTCAGTATTTTGAGGCTCCTAAAGACAGGCAGCTCTTAGTTAACATGATTAATTACTCTGGATTATATCCTACTTCCACCTTATATTTTAAATTTATAATATTTAAAACCTCTGTACCACACTGTTAGCTAATAATGACACTATATTTTCTGTATATTTTGACCAGTATAAATAACTTCTGGCTTTTGATCTTATAATCTTCACACACAATATATCATCTCCCAAACCAACATTATACACAGCTAAGCAGAGGTGGAGTCCCTCAATGCTTTCATGTAGGAAGGAGAGGATTCAGTGTGGAGAATGGATTTGAAGGAAGCTATTGTAGTGATCCACGTGAGGGACAATAGTAGCCTGATCTGATCTGATATAGTGGTAGAAAGGAGGAATATAGTTACTATATGGGCAGTAGACATGGTAATGCCAAATGATGATAACAATAATAGAGAGCACTTACAAGAACTTACAAGCAGCTTTATTTTGTGCCAGGCACTGTGCTATGTGCTTTCCTAGGATTATTTTATTTAATTTCTTTAATCCTCACGAAGACTTTGTGAGTTAAAACTCCATCACTGAATCGTATACACCTTCTGAGCAGTTTTAGTCATCATTATGTTGGTTTTCTATCAGTTCTGTCGAAATGCCTTCTTCCTCCTGACTCAAGGCTTTTGTGTATGCTGTTCTCTCTGTCTGGAATGTTCTGCACACCCATTCCCTCCTACCCCCAACTCAAAAGAAATTACCTAGTTAAATCTACTTTTAGATCTCAGTTCAAGTGCCCTCTTCTCAGAGAGACCTTCCTTGATCCCCAAATCCAGGTAAGATCTAGTTATTTCATCATCTTATAACACTATGTACCTTTCTTTCCAACAATAATCTCAGTTATAAGTTTACATGTATTTGTTTGTTTATTTTGATCATTTTTATTTCCTACACTAGATTATAAATTTATGAGGGTAGGAACCATGCCTAGGTTTCAGTTGTATGTATTTATTTATTTTTGATCATCATTACCCCTAGCACTAGCATGTTGCAGGGCATATAGTGGCCATTCACTTAATAGTTTGAAGCAATCGTGAACTTGGAGACTTTCACTTTCCCCTGTTTACTTTTGAGAATCCATCAGTCTACAATGCTTCTTTCACTACATCTGTGTCATCCTTTCCCAGTACTTCTAGTGACCATGAGTTCTCCAACAACTTGTGACACGCAGGGTTTCTCCTGATCAATGATAGCCCTCATGCTACTGTGACTTCCAACTTCCATCTGCCTCCAGGATTCACTCCTCTCTCTGTTATGAGCATTGCTCCAATGAGAACAAAGACTTTTAATTTTGTTGATTCATGATCAAACACAGAGATGTGTGCCTTTGAGTTGACCACTATTCAAGTCAAAACCTGGAGCAGTTATTTTTGAGACAAAAGGATGGGAAATGATCAAACACTGGAAATTTTTAGTGCAAATAAAGATTGGTTCATGCATTTTAAAGGCATGCCATTCACAGTATTAGAGTGCAAGATGAAATTGCTAATGTAGAGACTGCAGTTCAAGAAGCTAGTAAAACTTTCAGCTTCAAAGGCAGAGGAGCCCAGCAGCTTGATCGCTTCTCTCTGTCTGCTTGAGGGAAACTTAAAAAGGAGACAGAAAAGAGATATCTCTGAATTGGGTTTTCAAAAAGCCAACAAATTATAAAATTGAGTCTACTTTAGGATTTTCATTATGTAAAAGAAAATGACAAGGTAAAATTGTTTTTTTGAGGTAACAAGATTATAGGTGAATTTTTTCCTTCTTTCATTTTGATATACATTCATATTGTCATATGCAATATATAACATATTTTTCAAGGAACTCTAAATCTTCTGTAAAGTTCTAAGTTATAATTAATGTGTATCTACTATGTGCTGAGTTTCCTTTTACGTCATTTTAGTTAATCCCAATGACAATCCTAAGAGGAAGATGTTGAACAGGTTAAAAAAAAAAAAAAAAAGATATATTTGCTCCAGGTCTCGTACCTTGTCAGAGGCAGAGTTGGGATTTGAGCCCTGCTGGACATCCAAGCTTAGTTTTGATCCATTGCCCTACTCTATCTCCTTTTAGAGTCACTTGGCACAGTCTCCTCAAAGACTTTTCAAATTCCCTGACACTGTTGAAAGTGGTTTTCCTCTGCCACTTTGTTACAATTGATTATTTCAATAAATATTTATTAAACATTTGATATATGCCAGTGATTGTTCTGTTTCCTGGGTGCATACAATGGACAAGCTTCTTACTCTCAGGCTATTCTAGTAGAAGAAAGATAATAAATTCTCCAATAAGCAAATAAGAAAGCTGTAAGATGACAGTAAGCAACATGTAGAGAATGAGTGTTGGTTATCTGATAGTGACTAATTATTGGACCCCATAAGCTGTTTATTAAATAACATAATGCGAAGACCTCTCTGAGTAGGAAACACTGAAGCTGAGACCCAAATGGCAAGAATGATTCCAACAGAGGAACAAGTTTTTACAAAGGCCCTGTGGCAGGAACCAGCATGGTATGTTCAAATAAAGGAAAGGGAAGACCAGGGTTGCTAGATTGTGGCAGGTGGAGAGATGAGGTTGGAGAAGTAGATTGTAGCCAGGTCATCTAGGGACTTGGAAGCTAGAGTAAGGAAAATGGATTTCAGTTTAATGGACATAGGAAGTCACTGGAGGATTTCAAATAAAAAAAAAAATATTTGTGCTGCTGTGTGGGAAATGGATGGTAGGAGAGCTGAGAAGAAGCATGGAGATGAGTCAGAAGGCTGTTGTGATATTCCTATACACTGAACCTGGGAGATGATAGTGGTTTTGATGGGAGCAGTGGTTCTCAGACTGAAGTATTCTTCAAAATCACCTGTAGGGCCTGTTAAAATACAGACTGACGCCCTGTTCTCTCCTCCCCTCCATCAAGTGTCTGATTCAGTACATCTGGGAAGGACCTGAGAATGTTCCAGCAAGTTCCCAGAGGATGCTGGTGCTGGCTCTCCAAAGGCAAAGACATTTGTAATGCAGTTAAGAGGGGAAAGATTCAGAGTGTATTTTAAAGTTGGGGTGATAGAACTTGCTGATGGATTGAATTTAGGGAGTGGAAAAAGAGAAATCAATAGCTAGAATTTTAGGGAAGTGGGAGGCGGGCATTTCACTGAGAAGAGGAGATCTTAGGAAGGAGCAGTTTTTGGTGGAAGAAGAGTAAGGAAAGAATCAAGATTCAATTAAATTAAGAAAGTAATTATGAAAATGTGTTTCATATATTTATACTGGATTGTATTAATTGTAAGTTTAGGTGATTGGTGACATTGATCCAATTCTTTCACGGAGCTGGTGGGGCTGGTTTGGGGCACATAGCTAAGTTGGGCAGGCCCCAACTAAGTGTTGGGGGTCAGAACAGGGGCTGGAACTAAAGAGGGCACATCGAGGCTGTTGGGAGCCAGAGGTGTGATTCAAGCCAGGTGGAGAGGTAACTGAACCAAAACAACAACATCAGGACTAAGTATGGAGGATTCTAAAAGACAGGATTGGCTGAGAATTTGTCTAGGGCATGTGGGCTGCAAAGTGCTTTGATGAACTAGGTCAACTTACAGGATGAGTGTGAGGACAGGAACCTGTGTATTGATAAATACACATGATAATAGCAACTAACCTTTGTTGAGTGCATAGTGTTTGATAGGCATTGCTGAGCACTTGACATAGATTGCCTAATTTAACTCTTACCCTGTAAAACTCCTTGTTTCCTCTACTCTCAAAACACTTCTCCCGCAAAGTGTGTGGATTTTTCTGCACCAGGCAATTCTCCATTTCTTGGCGTACACTGACTGGTTGTCCTACAATTTAACCCAATTCTGACACTAGCTACCTGGAGTTAGTGCAGCCCTCACAGGTTAAGGGCTCAGTCCCACAAGACTGTGCCCACTTCGGACACCAGTCACAAGTCCCAGGTTGTCATCTGTAGTTCTGACCAACTGGCTATAACTCAGGAGTTCCCACAACTCCCTCTTCGGATTTGATAATTTGCTAGAAAGGCTCACAGAACTCAGGAAAGAGCTTTACTTACTAGTACTAGTTTATTACGGAAGATGCAACTCAGAAACAGCCACAGGGAAAAGATACATAAGGCAAGGTATGTGGGAGGGGGCAAGGTATGTGGGAAGGGGCATGGAGCTTCCATGGGCTCACTGGGTTGCCACCCTTCCAGCATCTTGGTGTATTCGCCAAACCTTCCAAATGCCTTTGATTAGGGCTTTTATTGAGGCTTCATTATATAGGCATTACTGATTAAGTCATTGGCCATTAGTGATTAACTCAACTTCCATCCCCTCTCCTCCACTTTGCTGTTAGGGGGTAGGGCTAAAAGGTTAAGGTTTCAACTCTCTGATCACATTGTTGGTTCCCCTGACAACCAGCCCCTCATCCTTAGGGGCTTTCCAAAAGTTACCTCATTAACATAAACTCAGGTATGTTTGAAAGGGGCTTGTCATGAATAACAAAGATGTTTCTTTCAGCTTTATCACTCCAGAGCTATTTCAGGAGCCAGGGACAAAAATCAAGTATTATAATAAAAGATGCTCGTTTCATATTTATCACTTAGAAAAATTACATAGGTTTTAGGAGCTCTGACCAGGAGCCAGAGATGAAAATCAAAATATATGTTTCTTATATCCAATTCCACACCCTGTGAGATAGGTATCATTATCATGGCAGTTTATAAATGAGGAAACTGAGTCCGAGAGGATAGCTTCCCTGAAGTTGCATAGTTAGAAAATGATAGAGCTGGGATTCATACTTGGGTGCTGTTGAATTTCAATATATTTTATAAGATTTTAATCTGTACAACTTTAAAACAAACATTTTATAGGGGGGATTAAATAGCTTTTTGCCTCCTAGTCTATAAAATGTTTAATGTCAGGCTGTAGTCAGGGACATACTTCCTCCCATTCTCCTTATGACATTACTAATATTGAAAAATCTAGATCCAGCTATCATTTCAATTGATAGCTCTTCTTCCAGGAAGGCAATTCATTATAAACTTGAGGACTGTTTTCATGGTCTGTGTCTGAAAACAGTATCTTCTGCACAGAATTAGCTAGAGGGTTTACCGCTATGTTTTTTTTAAGTGTTAATACATTAATCATATATATGAAAGTGTTACATTTCCTCGAGAAGACATTTTTTTGCTTCTCCGAAAAGGGAAAACCCTCACGTTCTGAGAAGCCAGGCTGTTTATCTACTTCCCCTCCCTTTCCCTTGTCTGATATCTTTCATCTCATCTCCTGTTTCTTACACCCTCACCTTCCAAAGTGATGTTTCCTGGGAACACAGGAAGAGAACGAAAGATAGCCCACACAGGCAACTCTTTAAGGATGGGTGTGCCTTTATCTTCTGTACTGGCTCCGGATGCCTCCCTTGGCTTATTACACATTACTCCCCTGAATCTTGGATGCTGGCACGGTCCCTGATTGTCCCCTATGCAGACAAGAAGGAGCATTTGACCGGCTTGCTTGGGGGAGCAGACAGATAAGAAAGATGTTTTCTTAACACATTAAATTTCATGGGATTTTTTTTTCTGCCCAGAGAAGCTTTCCAGGGCTATTCACTTGCTGTTTTTTCCCCAAGTCTCTGAATGAGTTATTCATTTGAAAACTTGAGAAACTGAACAGTGATGGGACTACTGAGGAGCCCATTACCTGAATATAGGATCTTTGGGGGCAGGGAGATAGTTTTTATTAAAGAAACTGATTATTTTGCAGTACTATATTATGCTAGGTGTCATCTAGTAAATATTTTTCAATTTTTTTAATGTCATAGAAACCACTTTGCAGATTATACAGCAAAGACCACAAATATATAATATGTTTTATCTCCTGCTGGCTGGCCTGTATTTCTGCAAAAAGGACTTTCAAATGTACCTTATGTTTCCAATCAAGAAAATATTTTCAAAAATCAGACCTTCTTTATTGTATGAATCTTGTGCTTTGAAACAATGTTATGGAAACATAAGCATAAAGCAAAACATGTTTTGATTGGGTATTGATCTGAATTAAATGGAAAAGCAAGAAAATTCTGAGCTGGTCAAGTAAATAGACAGAAATATGATTTAATTGGAGGCCAAGGAGGTGCTTGGCACACGTTCTTCTTTCTAAATATTTCTCTAATAGTACAGATAGGTTCCCAATATGTTGCCATTAGTTGTGAAGAATCGCTAATTTAAATGTAATCTCCTGGGAGTAGCATCAAGTTGTCATTAACAATTGATGCACAATATTTGATATCTAATTAAGAGTAAGAGTTAATGAGAATGGGGTCCAGGGTAGGTTGAAGCAGCAATGGAGTTAAAGGGTTTTCATGGAGCTAGCTTTTGTGGAGATGGACTGAAAAGAATGAGAGGAAAATAAGAAAGAAAACCTGCCCCAGCTGGGCATGTGGGACCTTCCATTCTGAGGGAGACTCGCTTGCTTAAGACCCCTGCTGATAGGGAGGTGGTGGGGATTTTAACTGTACCACGTGACCCTGCCTTTCTTCTTTGGCTAAAACAGTTTATCTTGATTGGGAGGATGGAAAGCTGGTGGTGAATCTGAAACAAGGGCATTGATTCCTTGGAGCCAATGACCTATGGATGGGCTAATACAACAAAAGGATGCTATGGCGTGAAGTTGATACCAGAGTGGGCCATAAGGGAACCAAAGTTTTTAGGAAGCTTACATTTTGAATAAGCAAAGGAAGCCAGTAATTAAGACCACCTAGCCCAGGTGAGGCTGATGCAGAGAGTAACTGATTCTTGAAGTCTGTAGATAATCTCACAATAAACTTCCCTTCTCTTAAGCTGGCCTATGTGAGCTTCTGTTATAGTAAAAGGAGCCCAATTAAAATACTGCCTGATGAATTTTGTTTAGGATGATCTTGACAGCAAATACTGAAGTATGTGACCATTAGGCCACTAAATTTCTAGAAGTAAGAAATTTCTGGATGTAAGAAGCAGAGGGTGCTATTTAAGAGGAACGCATTAAATTTGATATGCTCACTGGCAATCTAATTTGAAAACCTTTCAGCCCATTTCAGTCTTCTCAGCCCGCTTACTTCTCTGATCTAATCCTGTATGAAGATAGGTTCTGAGACCATGCATAGGTTAAAAAAAAGAAAAAAAGAAAGAAAGATGACCACTTTTTACCTAGAAGGATGTTAGTAAGCATAGGGAGACAACTGTGATGTTATCTATAGTGCTTGGTCCCAGCAAATAGACGTGAGTGACATTCCATCCAGATTTCGCTCAATTCTACCATTCAGTAACACCAGGGTCTACCCAAATTGAGTTTATAAAGACATTTGCTCTTTGAACTAATTTACTTTTAAAAGTATATCCTATAGAAAAGTCTGATGTGCCATCATTCCTTACATTTTGGTTCCCATAAATGATTAGCTCTTCCATTGAATATGAAGAATAAATAAGAGCAAAAGATCATAAAATGAGAGCATATTGTCCAAACATGCTATGTATGCCTTGGCAAACAGAATACACATATTAAGACAAATCGCATCTAACTTGCCAGAGAACTGGATCAAAGCTGGCACAGAAAGGGCTGCTGTTGGACAGATCAGGAGGGAAGCTTAACAGTGGCCCCCTTGAAGTAGGGAGACCATACAATTGATCGTCCAGACTGGGACACTTTTGAGAGTGGTGGGAACACTACTAACAATCACACCAGGTCAGTAGATGTAGACTAGAAGTATTCCAGGAAACTGGATGTGTGGTTGCCCTCCAAAGAAGCCAATTCGCCATTTCCTCTGCAAAAATTTCTTTTATGTAATGGCCAAAGAGCTAAAAGGTGGAAAGTTCTGAACTTGAAAAGAAGAATGTTCTAAAATCCAGGTCTCTTGAAAATGTGTACTGTTAAAATGATGAATAAAATTCAAAATATCGAGATTTTTGTCTTGAGAGCCACAAGTGTCACATTTTAAAAGAGTTAACTTAGGCACTGAGGTGATGCTGTAGGAACTTTACTCAACTTAAAAACAGTGCACCTCCAGTATTGCTGTGAGGAGTCTTGGCTGCCAGGGTCCCCAACTCACTTGTGCCAGGCAAGCCAATCCTGAAGGCTTTCTGAGCCAGGTCACATGTACCAGAATTAGGTTTTTTGAAAAAAATCAAAGTAAAATTGGGGCCTGCTCCGTGGCCGAGTGGTTAAGTTCGCGCGCTCCGCTGCAGCGGCCCAGGGTTCGGATCCTGGGCGCAGACATGGCACCATTCATCAGGCCACGTTGAGGCGGCGTCCCACATCCCACAACTAGAAGGACCTGTAACTAGGATATATAACTATGTACCGGGGGGAGTTGGGGAAATAAAGCAGAAAAAAAAAAAGATTGGCAACAGTTGTTAGCCCAGGTGCCAATCTTTAAAAAAAAAAAAAAAAAAAAAAGCAAAGTAAAATTCACGTAACATTAAAATTCACCATTTTAATAGTTTACAATTTAGTGGATTTTTGTAGTCAATGTTGTGTAACCATCACCATTATCTAGTTATGGAACATTTTCTTTACCCCTAAAGGAAGCCTCCTTTCCCTTAAGGAATCAGTCTGCATTCACCACTCTCCTTGGCCCCTGGCAACCACTGAACTTCTTTCTGTCTCTATGCATTTGCCTTTTCTGGATATTTAATATGAATTAAAGTATACAATATATGGCCTCTGTGTCTGACTTCTTTCACTTAGCAAAATGTTTTCGAGGTTCATCCACATAGTAACATGTATCAATACTTCATTATTTTTCATGGATGAGTAATATTACATTATATGGGTATGTCATATTTTGGTCTGTTGATGGACATTTGGGTTGGTTCTACCTTTTGACTATTTTGAATAGTGCTGTTATGAACATTCATGTACAAGTTTTTGTTTGAACATCTGTTTTCAGTTTTGGGGGGTATATACCTAGGAGTGGAATTGCTGGATTACATGGTAATTCTATATTAAACTTTTTGAGGAACTGTGGAATTAGTTTTATAGGCAGGGCAGTTGTAAGAGTATTCTCAAAGAGGTCACCCAGGAGAGGAAGTTGGGAGTGGCTATCTATGTATGGAACCATTTCTTCAAAAGGTTGAGGCCCAGAGATATATATTACTTTCTAACACTTAATGGGAGTATATTTGTCTGGTTATTACTAAGGTAGGCAGAATCAAGATGACTTTGTATCCGCTCCTTACTCTGCCAATGAATTTATTTATTCAATAAAACCAAGTAGGAAATTTAGCAGGCGTTTTTGATTAAGAATTTTCTCTGGGTCCTACACTTCTCTTGGTGCTGGTGAGTCCCTCTTGTTTCTGAGGTTTATTTTGAGTTTATCAATATTCAAAGTTTGCAAAAGGAGACATCACTATGTTTTTTATTTTGTATTTGTCAAACACCACTATCCTTCAGAGGCTGATCTTTCGCTATCTTAAGAATAGGCTCTTTACTTGTTTTGATAAGAAACTGCTAACATAAAAAGAAACTATCTTAAAACATACAATATAAACACATTGCTTTTAGGGGTCGGCCTGGTGGTGCAGCAGTTAAGTTCACACATTCCGATTCAGCTGCCCGAGGTTCACCGGTTCGGATCCTGGGTGCGGCCTTAGCACTGCTTGTCAAGCCATGCTGCGGCAGGCGTCCCACATATAAAGTAGAGGAAGATGGGCAGGGATGTTAGCTCAGGGCCAGGCTTTCTCAGCAAAAAGAGGAGAATTGCAGCAAATGTTAGCTCAGGGCTAATCTTCCTCAAAAAAACAAAAAACACCACATTGCTTTTTTTTCCTTTCTCTCCTTAGAAGTATTATTCTTATCTTTATGAAATAATTTTTATTATTTTTTCCCATGAAATGATTTATTTACTAGAAATAAACCCCTTCTTTAGGAACAGAAAAATCACATCTTTGGAAAACTAACAGAAAGGAGTTTGTGATTCTATTTTACCAATATTATTTCAGAAGTTTATTTAGAGGGTTGACTAGCTTCCAAAATTAAATTGGTAATACAGTAATTTACCTTGGTTCCTTTTGGGTGGAGAGTCTAGGAAACAAGTTTCATCCTGGGTTTCCTTGTTTTTCAGCTAATGAACAGGCATGGAACACCTGGAGGAGTGGTCCACCACACACCGCCCACTATGATCAGACAGTGGTTTCAGATTGTTTCCCAGCTCCACAAAAGCTCTAATTCTCTACCTTTCAGAATGCTCATTCAGCAGAATTATTACATATTAACAGAAAAGATATTCTAGAGATGTGAATACTTTTGAGCTCATATGTGATAATTTCTTTGCTTTTAAAACATCTTTTTTTGGGAGGCGGATATATATATATATGACATATTTATTAGTGTGATTATACAAGGATCAATTGATTATATTTTCATGCTGCTTTGTTCCAAGATCATCAGATGAAGATAGTCTCCACTCTGTCCTTTATTAAGAGGATTTTGAATATTTTTGTCTTTTTATTATTGTGGCATTTATTTTACAAAACAAATTAACTTCCCATTTATGCTCCCAAATGACACACCTTTATTGATTAAATAAGACAATTACAATTTTGCTTTATTAAATTTCAAATGTTTCCTGTGCTATAAAACTAGCACCATCTATAAATAATAATACAAAATTCAAAATAATTAATAAAATGCTCAGAGGCAATGACAATGAGAGGCATGAACTAACGAGCAAGAATAGCATAGATAATGTTTCAGGTAGACAGAAAATGTGTATGACATGCTGGAAACCTTGCAAAGATGTTAGAGGTCGGCACTTTGGTCAGATAACTAATTTTTATCATTTCAGAGATCCAGGCTAATCATATTGTATGGGTGTGTGTGTGTATTTATAGCTGTATGATTTTTGTGCTGCAGGATCAACAATAGAATGCAGATTGTAATTTGTTCAAGGTTTTTTTCCAGTTTTGTTCAAACAGTATCATTGTAAACCTTGAGGTCTGAATGTCGGAAAGAGGATGGTTAGCAAAGGAAAATCACCCTGAAGTACTAGACTCTTTTGACTGGGAAAGAAATAAAAATAACCAGGAAAAGAGAACAGCAGCAGAGGGGCAGCATCTGTTTCACTTTTTTAGGAACTGCATCTCATGGACCCAGTCATTAAAATTCCAATGTGTCTATGCTTGATTTCTGCGAAGCCACATTTTAACCCTCTTAGATTTGGAGTAGAGAAAGACGGAGACGGAGAGACTGAGGGAGAGACGGAGGGAGCAGGTCCCCGTTATAAGTGTTTCACGTCTACTACACTGGGTAATACCTACTATGGGGATTGTAAACTTTCAGGCACTGTGATATAGTTCTGAACATCTGAGATACTACACACTGAAAACACCATGAAATAAAAATAATCTCTTCACACTTCCCAACTGGCTGTTGATCAACTTTTTCCTTTCCCACATTTATGCATGAAGTGTCCCTTCGCAGCCAGAAACCCTGTGGTGTTTTTGGCTCTGATTTGGACAGTAACTTGCTTATTTTCAGAGTTAACGGCAGAAAGCAAAGAAAAATGTAGTCCATTAATGTGTTACATTATGTAAAGAAAACAAGATTGCTAAATACTGCCATCCAGTATAATTTCCAAGCATTTATTTAAACCTTTTATTTCAAATCAAAATCAAATGGAACAGTCCCCAAATATTAGAGTTGAAAAAGAGTTGTCTCTGTATGTCTTAGAGTAATTGACTCACTTATTTAAACTTTCTGCAAACCCATCCTCTATCAAGCAACCTCCAAGTGGAAACATACACGTATATACACTTAAATAACCACAGCAAATATTGAATATTGACTTTCCTGTTTTTCTTTCCTTTTTCTCCCTTAAGGGAAGAACAGTGCAGGGTTTAATTCTCTCCGTGGCTGTGTGTATGAGAGTGTGTGTGTGTGTGTGTGTGTGTATGTTGCAAATTTAACAAGCAATGACAGTAAAAGATGAATATAGTGGGTTGCTGAACTGAAAGAGTATGTGATCCAGAAACTTGCTTTGAGGTTTGTCAGGTACAAGTTTTTATAATGGATACTAAGTGTGAATAACATTGGTAGTTTGCAGATGAGCCTAAAGCTAAATATATGCTGTCTGTTGCTGGCTGCAAAGGACATGGTAGGGCCACTAAAGCAGATCTTTCTTCCTTAGGCTGGGGATGCTCCTGTTAATATGCTATTTCAAAAACAAAATTCAGTGCTAACTTCTGGGCTAATAGTTCCAAGGAAATGTTTTATTTTGCTCAGAGCAATTAATCAAATTACGCAATCCTAAAATTAAAAGATATCTTCTCTTTGTTCGTGTCAAATCAAACAAATAATATGTCCTCATGCACTAATTATATATGTGAAGGCAGTTACATACTTATTTTGTATATCTTTTTAAATGCATAGGAAATAGTTTGGAAAAATACACTTGTAATTGGTAATAGTTCTTACCTCTTGGGAGCTGATTTGGATTGGGATGATGATCAAGTGGGACTTTAGAGTTCTTTGTAATGTTTGCAGTTTAATGTAAATGCATAAATGTGTCACTTCAGAAATTTAAAATGAAAATAATTTAAGAAGTTATATTTTCTAGATGCTTGCCCTTAAAGAGAATATCTAAGCTATTCAAGATAGCCTGCTATTTTTCCATTCAAAAGTTTTTATTGATGGAGAGCTTTATTCCTAGTCATCCAGTG
Organism: Equus asinus; assembly: GCF_041296235.1. Taxonomy (NCBI): domain Eukaryota; kingdom Metazoa; phylum Chordata; class Mammalia; order Perissodactyla; family Equidae; genus Equus; species Equus asinus. The sequence goes on from NC_091798.1 coordinate 80,571,189, forward strand.
TTTTTTAAACTCCAGGGTTGAAATTTTGTCCTTTATCTCTAAGGTAACCTAAGAGAACAGAAATATCTCTAAGCATTTCCTTTAGTTCTGTTTTCTTTGTAAAAGGTGAATATAAGTGAAGAATGCTGGGCAACATATGAAACAACAGGGCATTGCTAAACATTTCTAAGAAGTAATGGCAGGATTCAGGACAATTTCATCATCAGCATCACTGATAACATGGATTTATTTATGGAATAAAGTATAAGAGCAAGAGTAGGAACAATACTAGATTTTGTGTATAAAGCCTTTAGTTGTAAATATCTTAATTCAAAAGACTAGGTTTGCAGGTAAAAAATGCAAAACAGGGAGTTTTGCAGTGGGGTTTTCACTCTCATCTGTACACATAGCAGTTAGCTTCAGTAGCGGTGTTTTTAAAATAGAAGAGACAGGGCCAGCCCGGTGGAACAGCAGTTAAGTGAGCACGTTCAGCTTTGGCAGCCCGGGGGTTCCCCGGCCGGGATCCAGGGTGCAGACATGGCACCGCTTGTCAAGCCATGCTGTGGTAGGCGTCCCACATAGAAAGTAGAGGAAGATGGGCAGGGATGTTAGCTCAGGGCCAGTCTTCCTCAGCAAAAAAGAGGAGGATTGGCAGCAGATGTTAGCTCAGGGCTGATCTTCCTCAAAAAAACAAAAAAAGAGAAGGGACAGCAACACAATACAATAGTTAAGTAATAGGGATAAACCAACCCCCAGGATCTTCATGCAGGGGCAGGCACATAGCTTTTCCACTGCTAGGTTAATTAGGACCGGCTCAATCCTCCACACACCTGACTGGCCAGAACTACAGTACTGCATACTTGGGGGGCCAACCAGTTTCCAGGATTATCTAAGAATTTTGAGAATTATGCAAGCCAAAAGGAAGCCCTTCCCCAACAGCAGTCCCACACACAGATGTGCCTGGCATCAGCTTTGTGCTCTTGACTGACATCAGTTTGCTTTTCGCTGACATGTTCTGCTGCTGTTGAGCTCTGGTCTTCCTCCATCTGCTAATCCATGAAGAACAAACTTTGCTGGGGTGATCTTTCAAAGGAGGATGACTCTGATCTCTCAGAGGCACATAGCCCTGGGTGTTCCTCAGTGGGTTCTCAGTGCCTGCTCTTTTATTTTTAAAGATTTTATTTTTCCTTTTTCTCCCCAAAGCCTCCCAGTACATAGTTGTGTATTTTTACTTTTGGATCCTTCTATTGTGGCATGTGGGATGCTGCCTCAGCATGGCTTGATGAGTGGCGCCATGTCTGCGCCTAGGATTTGAACTGGCGAAACCCTGGGCCCTCGCAGCGGAGGGCACGAACTTAACCACTGGGCCACGGAGCTGGCCCCAGCAAATTTTTTAACAGGATGAAAATCTTGAATTCCTAGGAATTGAGAATTCCAGAGATTGTATCCCATGAAGCAAATAATCACTAAGAAGAATGAGATCAGGTATTGCTTAAGTTGCATAACCAAATTTATGAAGAGTTGACTCATATTGAAAAGTGTTTATGTATAAAAGCACAATTTAACTACCTTCAGCTGTTTTGGTTTTAAATTTCTGCCCATGTTAGTAGGAAAATGTCCCATTTATTGAAGGCTGACATACACCATGAACATCACTAGTCGTGATATTAATGTGGCCACATCATGGTATGAGCAGAACACCATTTTCTTCTTTAGGAAAAAGTACAATTAAAAATATGTTGAAAAACCAGAGGCCAAATTTTTAGTTTACATACTCTAACAGTTTAACACTGAAATGTCCATATCATCTTGGAAACTCTAAGATAACCTCTTAATAATTGAACATGTTAAGGAGCAACAGCTTTGTATATATTTTGTAAATGACTTCCAAGATACACCAACACAATCTTATTGAGAGGATATTAGCATCAACTTAGACTTGATAATATTGCTGCCCCTTTTCTTTTAGCTCTGCTTGGCTGCCTGGCGTTTGCCTAGATAGCAATTAAGACTCTCAGTTCAGAAAGCCTGATAAGGTTGCCACCGTCTCTGATAGCAATATTGTTTGAGTCATTGTTTTTACCTATAGTTAATAATCCTCTTGTGAGGCTTAAAAATTGAGCTGGTCTTCCCTTTATATAGCCTCTAGGTCATTTTAGCTTGAAATGATACCCATAATGCTTTCTTCATGTCACAATGTCCTGTGACCCAAATCTCTCTTGGAAAAGCTGCTAAAACCAAGAAATAGGGGGAAATGGCAATTATTAGTTGGCCATGGCATATATTTTCCTTTTCACACCTTTGAATTATGCTTTTTAGCAGATCTGTGATAAGGTAGGGCAGTGAGGCTTGCACAGCTGTGGTTTAACCTTAAGTACTTTTGTCAGATTTTGTTTTTTTATGCAATGTATTTCACTTCTGACATTTAGAAGATTGCAGCTATGAAGAATTTGTGTGGACCGTCTGCAAGCATTTTATTTTGCTAATGAACTAAAATTGATCTTTGTAATTGAAAGATAATGATACTCTTTGACTGTAATGACTAAATACCAAGTGAAATTCAACACAATCCTGGATGTAATATGACTGCTTTATCTTAATTGTGAAATCACATTGTATAGCTTTTTAAAATTGTTTAATTATTAAAGAAACAAATCAGATGAAATGAGCAGTTGGAAGGATGCTGGACTGTATGTCTGCAGACTTGAATTTTAAGCTGGACTCTTGCATAACCTTGGGCAAGTCACTTAATTTCCTTGGGACTCAGTTTTTCACCCATAGAACTCGTAGAACAAGGTTATTTAAGGTCTCTTCCAGCTCTTCCATCTCTAGAATCTGAATCCCACCAAATTGATTTTTCATAGTCAGTAAAAAATTTGAACAAAGCTGAAGTGTGAAATATTTGACAAGCATTAACAGGATTGAACATGTTTTAGATGTGCGGTATTCTGTAGGAGAAAAGAACACTTGAGAACTGCCCCCACCTACCCTACTCTCCACATAACTTGTATTTCTTTAAATTTAAAACACTGTGCAATTGCCAGTTACTCTACACTGGTTTTATACTTCTTGTGGTAAGGACAGAGAGAGAGTGCTCCAACGTGTAATTTCACAGGGCATGTTGTGCTTTATAAACTCAGTAACGAACACTGGGTTGGGTTGGAGATCTGGATCAGCTTAGGTGGTATATAGTCCAGACTATACTTTACCAGATTTATGCTTGATAAACAGGGTCGTGAATCTTATTGACATTTTTTTCCCCTGGGGGTAGGAAAAAAATAGAGAGACAGAAAAGCAAAACTCCTTGCAACAGCAGAGCACCTGCTTTCTTAAATCTTCCCCAGGGAGGTTCATTATTAAGCTCTGAAATGTAAGATCTTATTATAAATGGCAGATTGGAACCTGTACTCTCTTCATTTGTAATATGCTTATTTTACTGATTTCTTATTAAAATCAAATTTACCTATCGGCTCATACACAAAAATATACTTCTTTGTAGGAATTTTATGGGTGGAAACAGAATATTAAATTGTACAGAGAATGTTCACATATTCATTAATAAAGAGTCCTCCATGAGTCAGAACGTACTCATTTTTATTGTCTTTGCATTTCTAGAGTCTGTGTAAGATAACTGTCTTAAAAATATAAGAGAAGATTTTAGAAATAGGTAAAAGAGGTTTGCTTAATATACCAGAAAATATCTGGCTTTATTTTTCTGAGGGATAAAAATAGTGTATGCGCATATATTTTGAAACGAAAAGGTATAAATAAAAATGCAGTTGTAGAGCAGATAACCTGAATTAATCGACTACTATTTGTCTGCCTTAGTATTCACATGAGGCTAGCTTTTAGCCATTTACGTTAATAAATTTTTTGCTAAATAACCTCTGAGTTACAATACTTGATCTCACTTAATACATTTTTTAAAGGACAGACTGATGTTTTTTGAAGGAATTCATATTCTATTGTCTTGCAAAGAAGAGTCATATTCTCATAGCCTTTCCTTCTGAATAAACAAGTTCCATGTTTGCCACTCATGATTTTTTTTAATAATGATGATTGAAACACTAAATAATTCAATTTAATTTAGACAGAGGAAAATAAAACTTTGGTACAATTCAGAAATTTCAAAGCATTCCAAGACTGTGGTAGACAGAAGGTCTGTTTTATCTAAACCTGAGGAAGAAATGAGAAAGCAAGCACCTGAGTGGAAAGGTTTTGGGATTGGGAGTCTATTAATGATGGTGAGCATTGTGTTGGCTTAGGTGTGTAGTAAACCCAGTAGCAACCTGGAGCAACTGCAGTCAGGACAAACCTATGTTAATTCTTCTGTGATTAATTGGCTTATCTGAAAAATGGGGACAATGGTAGAAAAGTAAAGATAAGGCAAGAAAACAATGAAATGTGCTTGGAAACCATTTATATCTGAAAATTATTTTGAAATGAAAAGATTATTTTCTGTAGAAGTTTAAGTAATACATTAAAGCAGATTTTAATGTATTAACTTGCTAAAGAACTCCAGAAATAAAGGTGTTATTTTTTGGGAGACGACTCCTGAAGTTCAGAAAAATGCTATTTTATTTATAGTATGAATTGCAATCGAACCTATTCCATGAAATCATTTTTTTCTAGAATACTGATAAAAAGCAATGTACCTAAAAATCTTATGAAAAAAGAGGTAATTATACCCCAATAAAAATGAGAGAAAGAATACAAAAATATCAGGGTTTAGATAGATAATTAAAATCTTTTTCTACCACCAGTCACTTTCGTTTTCTAAACTGACACTATTTTTAAAAGAATAAAAAAAATATACTTTTTGTATTTTGGTGATTACCTTCATCACAGTCATTCTCCAAACCAGGAAAAAAGGCAGTGCTATTACAACTGTGAGACCAGAATGCTGAACAGGTTTGTTGAATTCTGTGCAGGAGGCTAAGGAACCGGCAAATGCCTGGGTGAAATTCCTCTTGAATATGCTCCTGTTCTTCTGAGCCGGTTCTTCAAGCACAGGCAATTTCAAGTTCACTTATACAGGGGCTCTTTCTTTCTGTTTTTTGTGACCTAAATTTGCTAATACTATATAGGGAATGATGAGTTGCACTTTGATTCTTTAGGTCTGTGGATGCTCTTTTATTTTAGAGACTGATAAAAAGGTAAACTTCTGTATTGGTCTAAATATTGATAGCTAGTGGGGGGGAAGGCAGTGGAGGATAAGGACATCTTCCCTATATTTGGTTGCTAATTAGATTCTGTTATGATTTAAGAAAACCGCAGCTCAGAGATGATTTTACACTCACAAAATAGACAGGTGATTATGGTAAGAGAGAATGAAAAAGGGCAGCTTAGAAAAGAAATAAGTAGAGAGGTCTTTAGTACGACTTGAGAGATACACCAGAAAATACTCTGGGTATAAGTGAAGTAGAGGCTTCTGAAGATGGAGAGAGAGAACCTTAACCTAAGGCTTTGCTTGGCTCTTCAATATTGCTTTTTACCTTGAGATTTAGATGGATTGGGTTTGGATAGCGATTCACCTCAGTGGCCATAATCTTTTCAGTGTTTAGTACTCCTAAATGCCTTAATCTTGCTCTGGGTACCCTTTTTTTTTTTCTGTGCCTTTCTAGGCTTTGCACACTGTGGGTATTACCTTTACCCTCTATTAGACAGATGACAGCAAAGTAGTGTGGTATTGAGTTTGCTTTGCTCATCATGATGAGAAAAGTTATTAGAAATAAGATAATAGTACTTTACAAAAACTGGTTTAGGGGCCAGTAATTCTCAAAATGTGGTCCCCGGACCAGCAAAAGCAGTGTCTCCTGGAACTTGCCAGAAATGAGAATTCCTCCCCACCCCACCCTGTGCTGAATCAGAAACTCTGGGAGTGGGCTTGGCAATCTGTTTTAACGAGACCTCCAAGTCATTCTGTTGTGTGCCAAAGTTTGAGAAGGGTTGTCCAGAGAATAAAGTTCTTTTCTCAGTTCTACCACTTTCTAGCCATTTGACCTTGGTAAATTTGCTGAACTTTTCTGAGTCTCTGGTTCTTGTGTCTGTAAAATGAGAGATGATCAACAATGGCCCTTCCAGCTCTCACATTCTGTGAGTCTGCGATTCTAATTACTTGGTGAAAGAGAACGTATTAGGGAAAAGCAGTGCCTAGACATCCAGCTACAATGATAAATCTGATATTGCTCAGTAACATGCTCCTTCCACATGTTTAATGTGCAGCAATCCTTCTCAATCCTCATTAGCTCTGTATCTTTCTTGTGGCAGTTACTGTAAAATAAAATGAGCCTGCTAAATAACTCAAGACCAATTCAGTCGCAAGTAAGTAGAATAGATTACATTGATCTTACTTTTAATTGTTGAAAATGACACAAAGCATCAATGATATTATAAAATGTAATTTAAAAGTACACAGCTTTTAGTGGAATGACTTTCCCCAAATTCACCATAAACTGAGTGCTCAGAAAGTACATAATTAAGAAGCAATAATAAGGTGACATAACCCCCTTTTTACAGTATATAATTTATTCAAAGTTTATAAAGTGATAAACGTAGTTTTTCGTAAGGATCTGCTTAGGCACACGTCTGGTAGCCCATTGGAGATTAGTCAGTTCAAATGGCCAAAGGGCAAATCTTTTATTTGTGGGTTTTTAAATTCTCCTAAAAGCAACTTTCAAATGACAACCTGCTTTTCAATTTATTCAGAGGCATGTTACGTGGTTTGGAAAGTTAAAGCTTCTACTGAAAAATGCGAATTCTTTTGTGTCTTTATAAGTATTAGATATGAACATGAGTATTTATATCATGTAAGCTGGGATACGAGTCTGCTCTAAGAGACTATGAACCCTGGATAGTGAGAAGTACAGATTTTGACATTTTGTGTATTTGGGTTATGGCAACGCTGCAGACAAAGTTAACTTCCTTCATCCCATCATTGTACTGAGTCTTGATTTTTATATACATGACATGTCAATTTTAAAAAGGGACACCAGTGATAAATCTGCTTTGACTAACTTGACATAATTGGGCGGAAGGTTCATTATGTTAAAAAGAAAAATTAACCCACCAGACACAGTGGCACAGGTATGATCTGACTTTCCCTGTCTGTGTCTGTTCATAATCTTATTCCACCAAGCTGAATACAATATACATTGGTTGCTTTGTTTAAAAGGCTCTGTCCATGTATATGCATCCTTTTTTTCTTTATACAATTGAATGCTAGGAATTGTAAGCTTGTTTATGGTATCTGGAAGCCATATGAATAAGACAATTTTTATTATTGTTTTTGCTTGTATTCTTGGTATATATATATATATCAGGCAATTATTTTTATAAAGATAGTTGTAAATGAGGTCTTGGAGTAGCTTCATATAAAATTATACAGAACCAATTTCAATTGAGGGTGACTCTTCTGCATTTTGTAGAAAGTTATCATATACTCTCGTTTATGATAAATGATACCAAATCATTTTCTTTGGGCTTTAGATGGACACTGAATTTGTGTGCATCAAAACCTGTTGTTAAAAATATAAAAGGAAGACAATAAATGGTCGGGTTTTCTTTTAGAGTGGCAATGTCATTTATCCAGAAGGGGGAGCTCTCAGTCCGCATGCGGCAGAGCAAAGCAGACAGTCTAGTGTCTTATCTGCTGCTTGGAAATTGTCTGACAGGAAAATATCAACACAAACCATGCGATTTGCCGCTGGAGCACGCTGGACCTCATCTGCTTAAAAAGATGCACGGATATAGTCATCACAGTTCATAATTTAATAAACTGCTAAAAAAACCACACATTTTCATTTTAGCGACTTTGGTCTCACAACTAAATTCACATTGCTACAAAGACATTTGAATTTTGCACTAATATGTCATGAGCACTGCACCCATTGCAAATTAATGAGTCTCTGAATAGCACTGTGCATTTGTCATTTGAATTTATGCTAATGCGATGAGGTCTCCTGGTGATGCTGATAGTCCATAGCAGCTGCTTGAACCACAGAATGTACTGGCACTTCCCTTCTACTTTATATCGCTACCTCTTTTCCCGGCTTCTCTGGCCTGTCACTTAGGCGGGCAGTCCTGTAGCTGGTTATTGATAGGGCTGCTAATTATCTTTGACTTTACACTATTGGCCTGACCCCCAACACTGAGCAGAAGTAATGTATCAGTGTTGAGAGAATTATGTACATCACACGGTGACAGCTTCAGACCAGGAGGTCAGAAGGAGTTCATTGAGAACCAATGGTATTTACAAAGGATGTTGGGATGGAAATTGGTAATATTTTTCAGTGATATTGTGTAATTTATATCAATAGGTCAATCTAAGAAAGTGACTGTAATTTTTGTAATCATAATGAACAGCATTTGTATGTGTGTGTAAAAAGAGAAGGTGGTCCTTCTAGTTTTTTCCTTTTCTATTCAATCTGTTTTATTGCAGTCTAAGAGAATGGCCATGCCAATACTTCTGGGTTATCAGGGCATCTAAGTCTTCATTATGGTTGTACACATTGGCTGTTGGTCAAAGAGATGTAGTGACACAATTGGATCTAGTGGAGGGATTGTTGGCATAGGGGGCATGTGTGTGGGAGGGAGATGCACAAATAACCATTTTCGTGGGACACAAGTCAGTGACAAAAGCTTTCCAGCGTCTGTTGTTATCTTCTTTCCCTAAGTCTTAATTATGAAATTAAAATTTTTTCTTAGACTAATGTTTCCATCTGACCTGCTTCTAGAACAAAGAATGAAAGTATGTAGAATTTATTCTAATCGATTCAGGAAATCAGATTTGGTATTTAGAAATGTCATGGAAGAATTAAGCAGAAAATTAAAAGCTAAAAACAAAAGTATAGATTAGACTATGCACCTTTTGGAGAATTGTAACTGAATTTAAGAAATGTTCCTCTTTTCCCAGGGCCAAAGCAAATCATGCAAACTTTTTTTTCAAATAAAAAAACATTTTTTAAAAAGCGACAAACAAACAAATGTACACCCTGATTAAAGTGTAGCATTGTTAGCATTTATTTCCTTGATTGTAAAATAAGCCACTGAGATAAGTAAGAGTCAATTCCTGAATTATCTCCAGGGGAAAAAAATTCCAAGGCAGATATGTATATATATATATATATATATATATATATAAAATACATAATTATTTGTTAAGTGATGTCAGGAAGTACGAAGTATAGAAGTAAAAATGACCTATTAATCTCACACAGTGCCCAGGAGCAAAAAGGTTCTTTTCTTATGAAACTCAAAAAGGACAAGGATTTTATCCTGACTCTACAGCCTAGTAAGCCGCTCAGAGTACAAGCCCCAGGAGATGCAAACCCTTCTGTTTCTCCCCACCTATTGGCACCAGCCTAAGGGTTAAGGGGCCACTCTGGAGAAAGAGAGCAGACTGAGAAGCAGCCCACGGGTCCTTCACTGCAGCGCCTCCACGTGCCATCAAGGCAGGGAGACGGTTTTCACTCTTCTTGGAAAAACTTTGAAATGTAAACTGTTTCGATTGATGGCTCCTTCTGGCCCTGGCAACTCTTTTTGGTAGCTGGTGCTCTTTCTGTAATACTTGTTAAAAACGTCTCCGTAGCAAAGATGTTGTTTTTTATGTGATTTTTTTTTTTAAGTCAGCGCATGTGTGAGTACAGACAGGCTCTCATCTTGCACGGCGGAGACTGGCAGGTGAACACCTACTCCTGTTGCCCTTATTCATTTGCAATACTTTATAAGATTAGTCTCTTTGAAAGCTGTTTTCAGTCAAAACTGTCAATCCTCTTCGAATGTGGTCCCTCTCACTGGGAATGACTTCTTAGAACTGGTGAGAATGCTGTGGCCTGAAAGTCCCTCTCTTAGTCCAGAGAGGCTTCCATGAGTCTCTGATAACCTGCCCCTAAACCCTCTATGACAAAGCAGCCTGGGGGCAGCTTGAAAAAACCGGACACACATCTAAGGTATCATATGTTTTCGAGCAGTCTTTAAACTACGTACACAACTTCTACCACCATCCACATAAATGTAATCATTTTATCTTGTGTTGGAAATTTAATTTTTGTTCAGTCATCTATAAAAGGACTGTGGGTATGTGACTTTTTACATTCTTGTGACATTCTTAAACAACGTCCCTGTGGAAAGAATTTGGGTGGTGAAATTGATCAATCTGCTTAAGCTGATTGATTTAAAAGTGGAATCGGCCAAACTGCATAAACCAGTGTGAAAAATATTCACTTCATTCTAAACATTGACTGCTTATATTGGTCTTTTTCATCTATTGATGGATTTATAATGGTTGAATTATTTGTTTATCCTGTGCTGTATGGAGTTGAGTTCATGGTTACATATTATTTGTTGGAGACTTATTTCTCTTTTTCTGATCATTACACTATTCTTCTCTGTTTGGCTGCCGTTGCTTTTCTGAAAGCTCGTACTCCCTTGCGTGCATCATGAAGAGGAAAGCCTTGTGACTGTTTCCGAGTGGAGGCCCCCTCTCCCCAAGTGTTTTGCACTCTGAATGCATCCACTTGCCAGACAGTCTCCTCACCAACAGCACATGCAGAGGCAGGGAGTCTGCAAATCGATAGAGATTTGACTTGCAAGTGTTAAGGTGGTAACTGATTAAGTGTATGATCTTAAGGCTAAGAAACTACGTTGACTGTGGTCGTTGTCAGCCAAGTGGCTACTCAGGTGCTCAGAGATGCTTCTTTCCTTCCACTCTGTCATATATATATATGTACATATATCTATACACACATGCGCACACATTATACATACACATACACACATTCTCTCATATATATATACACACGCATATATACACACACTATACACACACAAATTCCCTCATAGATACACACAGGCACATATATACATACACATACATATGTATACACACAAATACACACATACATATATTCCCTCATATATACATATACACACACATATACACAGACACATATATATACACACGCATATATACACACACACACACACAAATTCCCTCATAGATACACACAGGCACATATATACATACACATACATATGTATACACACAAATACACACATACATATATTCCCTCATATATACATATACACACACATATACACAGACACATATATATACACACGCATATATACACACACATTATACACACATGTATACATACATTATACACACATATACACATTCCCTCATATATATATACACAGACACACATATATACACACGCATATATACACACACACACACACGTATACATACATTATACACACATATACACATTCCCTCATATATATACACAGACACACATATATATGCACACATTTACACATTACCTCATATACACACACACACATAAGGTTAGATTAGAATTATACTCTATTATTTTAGTTTTTAAAATTATAGGTAAACAAGAAACACTTGTGTAAACTTATCAAAAAAATTTCTCAAACACATTTTTAAATGATTTACTGAAATACAGGTAAATTTAATCCCTCTTAAATCAATATGAAATATTTAATTTCTTTCTTATGGCACTAAAATTTTATTTGTTTATTTTTTTAAAGATTGGCACCTGAGCTAACAGCTGTTGCCAATCTTCTTTTTTTCCTGCCTTTTCTCCCTAAATCCCCCAGTACATAGCTCTATATCTTTTTAGTTGTGGGTCCTTCTAGTTGTGGCACGTGGGACACCAGCTCAGCATGGCCTGATGAGCGGTGCCATGTCTGCACCCAGGATCTGAACCGGCGAAACCCTGGGCTGCCAAAGCGGAGTGCGCAAACTTAACCACTTGGCCACGGGCCGGCCCCGGCACTAAAATTTTAAGTGATGATTGATTCTATTTCATTTCAGTATTCAAGTATTTATGTGCTTCGTGCATTGTGGTTCCTAAGCAGTTTGTACATGCTCTACGTACAAGGCCCCTGCCTTCAAGATGCTTATAATCTAGTATGAAAACAAGATTAGAAACCATGTAAACAACATAATATAAATATAAACATTAAAAGATATAAACAATGTAAAATTATTCCTTTGTATTAAAGTGAAAAGTGCTACGTAGTTATTTACTTTCCAGAACAATGTTCTTAATTTCTTATATATAATTGTTATATTTGTTTTTCAGAATATATGAAACAAAATGCAAACCAGAAACTAAATGACAGAGTGGTTTGCAAGGTCAGTGCGTAGCTTGCTTCTCTTCCTCTCATCTCTGCTTTTTTTCTCTTTGGGCCTATTAGGGACCTCAGAGCTGCACTGAGACCCTACCCTTGTTGCCGTGGCCATATGGGAGCCAAGTAGAGACCAAACAAAGGATGAGCCCTCTCTATAGACCCAGGTGGAAGTCCTGGAATCACAGGCCTTTTTCAAAAAGGATTAAGTTTTCAGTAAATTCCTGTCCTTACAAAGCCTTTTTTCTTTATTACAATGGCTTAAATTGACTGAAGAGAATTATGGCAATTCACTCTCAGGGAGGCCTTAATATTCTCATTTCTGAAGTGAAGATAAATTTGTAAAAATCTATAAACAATTAGATGATATCTAAGAAAACTTCTAATGAAAAACTTCTTTTTTCTGTGTTTCCAAATGATAGCATCACAGAGTTCCAATTTTGATTACTTTGGGGTCTTGGAGACTAATTCATAGTTAAAAAAAAATCCCTAAAAGTATTTATATTGAAACATGTTTTGAGTTTGATTAAAAAGTAACGGAAAGAAAAAAAACAATTCAACCTCATAAGATTTTTATTTTACGATTTGAAGATATAGGTAAGGAAAAAACCAATGAGAGAGAAAGAAAGAGATGGAGATATGGAGGGGGGAAGAGAAAGAGAGGGAGTTGCAAATTAGAAAAAAATTATTATTATTGTGGTAAGAATACAACATAAGATCTACCCATTGAACAAAGTTTTAAGTGTACAGTACAGTATTATTAACTGGAGGTGCTGTGTTGTACAGCAGATTTCTAGAACTTATCTTGCATAACTGACACTACATACCAGTTAAACAACAACTCCCATTTTCCCCTCCCCATAGCCCCTGGCAATCACCATTCCACTCTCTGCTTTTTATTGTTCAGGCTCAATCCTGCCATATATGACAACATGGATGAACCTGGAGGACTTTCTGATGGGTGAAATAAACCAGTCCCAGAAGGACAAATACTGCATGATTCCACTTATAAGAGGTACGTAAAATAGTCACTCATAGAAGCAGGGAGTGAGAAATGTTTTAGTGGGTGGAGGAGAGTGGAAGTGGAAAGGGAAGTTGGGTCTAAATCCCTTCTCTTAAGTGCCTCAATGAATCTCTGCTATCATTTTCTAAGTTCTTTAGCTAGGTTTTCTTTTCCTGAATCACTCACCTTTCTGCTTCTTTCTGCTGCAGACCCTGCGATGTAATATTAAAAAGATTCCTGAGCTCCAGCACAGAACAGGTATGCACCATCCCAATTATATAAACTGTATAGGGGGAGGGGCAAAGGTATTTTAAAACTTACAAGTGACTGATAAGAGAGAAATTATTGAAGTGGGGAAATTTGAGACTGTCATCTAGCATTTATTTAAGGTCACTTGAAAGAGCTTTTTAAGTCATAAATGAGAAAGGAAAATTAAAATGCTGAGAATATTGTTTGAACAATGTCCACATAATGTAATGATATGGCGTTGGTGGGGCCTGCTCCAATTCATGTGGAGACATTAGAGTAAATTTTGACACTCTGTTTTAAAACCTAGCAACAGAGTGTTACATGTGAACTAAGGCCCTATAAAGGGATGCAGCTGATCCTGAAAATACGATCCATGGCCCTTAATTTTTGGTTTGGTGACTAGCGAACTTCAGAGTCACAAGCCTGTGGAGCCCATCTCACCTCCCTTGGCCCCTTCGTGTTCCCTGGAGGGCCCGATTTAAGGGAATGGTCGCCATAGGGCGGGCATGTAGGAAGTGCTTGCCAAGGGATTTTGCTAAAATATGATAATCGGCTTAGTAGGACTTGGTAGCTTAAAAAATCATAAATGGTATTGAAAAGATGTCTACATTTCTGCATCTTCCAAAAGAAAAAAAAAAAGAGCCTTCAGAAATCTTATCTGGCACTATGAAAATAGACTCCACCGAAGATTCCTCCCCTTCCTCCTCCCACTCCCCAATTTAAATCAACTAATTAAGAAAGACTGTAACTAGAAGGGAATGATTAACTCATTAATTTAATCATTGTCATACTTGTGAATATGGACTTGTACCAGAGTTGAAGTTAATGATTTCAAATATATTGTCAAAACTGCCTATGGTTTTCAAAGAGGAGGATTTTATGTTCTGTAGTTTACACGCTTAGAAGTTAGAACTCGGCTGTGATAAGGTTTGACATCAAAATAAGTTACTGAAATTGCGCAGAAAATGGTAAGAAGGAAAAAATAAGAATTTCTCTTTATCGCTGGTGCCTTCAATGCTACTGCCACCAATTCTACTTTCATCTTCACATAGATTTTTCTTCTTCATCTGGGTAGCTGGGAATTGACTTTTGTTTGCGCATAAGGCTGTCCACACGTAGGGATGTTTGAGATCCCTAGAATTCAGTCTTTGGCCATCTCTTCTTACTATGAATGTTTTGTAGCAATTTTATGTCTAGCATTTTCTAAAAATATATCTCCAGACCAGCTCTTTCCGAGCTCCTTACCTACCTTGTTATCCATCAAAGATAGCAGGAACTGAGGTAGGTTCAGTGGATCCAGTGGTCAACAGAGCAGACTGCTCCTGTTTTGGCAGTGCTTACAACCTGGGCTGATGCATTCAATAAATGATACAAATAAATATCTAATTATGAATTGTAATGAGTATTCAGTATAGCACAGGAGATGATGAAAGATGATCACTTCTCACATGAAAGCTGATTTAGATTAGGAAGCTTCTTTAAGGAAGTAGCAATCATGTTGGAACCTGGAGAATGAGTGGGAGTGGCCTGGTGAAAGGTTGGGAAGAAGAGAATTCCAGGCAAAGATAAGAGCACATGCAAATGTCCTGAGGCAGAAAAGACCTTGGCACTACCAAGAAACTGAAAGAAGGCATGGGTGCCTGCCAGATAATGAGAGTGAGTGGGTGATGTAAGATGAGACTAGAGAGGAAGAAAGGAGAAACTCTTGCAGAGACTTTGCTGATCATGGGATTTAGGATTTATTTTAAGAGAAATAGATAATCATTGACAGATTTTAAGGAGAGTTGACATGACCCAAGTTTTGTTTAAAGACGATCACTATGGTTATTTGTGGAAGATATACTGGAGAAGGGAAGACAATGGAAACATGAGAACAATGAGGATGACGCCTCAGAAAAAAAGGTGGAGGTGGAGAGAAGGACATGGATTCAAGATATAATTTGAATTGCTTGGTAGATTTTGGATACTGAATAGATATTGAATTGATAGGTAGAATTGATAGATCAGATGCCCACTGAACAATGTGTAGTGGGGAATGGTTTGGGAAAAAGTTTCATTTGTCAGAGATATCCCAGCCCACCTACTGCCCCCAAAACTGTATGGTAATTCCATCCTTGGAGGAGAAGTACTGTGCAGGGCAGCCATGTGGCTGTTGTGTAATTTCTATGCCTGAAAAAGTGATCTTCTAATTACGTATTAGTAGTAGCCCTGTTTCCATTAGTCAGATATTATATGTGTGCCACAAATTCACCTCTTCAAACCATACAAGATGATGGTAGACAGGGCATTAGCAAAAATGTTTGTAACTTGAGGATGGAATAGACATCATAGGAAAATTATCTCTGGTGCTAAGAAGGAGCCATCTGTCAAGGTAGGACATTTGGAGTCCAAAGCTTCTGGCTATCATTTTCACATCCCAGTTACACTCACTTGCATAGGTAAAATCTTTAAGCAAGCCACCCCTACATCATCACAGACAGCTTTCGCCTTGGAGTTCTAGGTCAAGCATCCCTACTGTTCACAAGCACAGATCATACTGCCTATAAGAGACTTCTTCCTTTGATAATAGAAAGTAAACCAATAGAGGCAGCGTCTCCTCCGAGTATTTGTCCCCTCCTTCCTCTTTCCCTGTGTTCTCCAAGTCTAAAGGGGCTGCAAGTTTAGACATCCAAAGGCTGTTATTGCTACTCTTTTGATTTTCAAGCTTGATAGGCCTCTGACTAAAAAGCTAAGGAATATTGATTAGATCTTTAAGATTCAAAATAATTCAAATCTTTGAGTTTAGGTCCCAAGAATCCAAAGCAGAATAGAATATCTATTTTACCTCATCATTTCTCTATCAACTTTCTTCATTATTGCAGCACATGTACCACCATCCGCCCTCTGGCCTAAGCCAGAACCTGCACATTTTTATAGTTCCACTCTCCTTTCTCTCCTCACCCTCCTCTGGTTCCTAAGACCAGTCTCTTGAATCTCTCTTCTTCCCTTTGTATCCATTGCCCAATTAAAGCAGTTAGAATGATTTTTCTTAAATTCGTATTTGATTTTTCCTTCTCTTGCTTCCAATTCTTCAGTGACTTTTTTATTATCTTCAAATAAAATTCAAATTTATTGGCAAGTCAGACGAAGTCTTTAATAACAACTGATGCCTCCCAGCTACCTGTTGGTCTGTTTTCATCTCCCGCCGTTCCCGTTCCAGTTATACTGCAAGGTAGGTTCTCACATACGCCTGCTCATTCATAACCATGTGACTGTTCAAATTCTCTTCCTTCTTCTTGGCTCTCCCCTTCACCCTCCATCTTCCGGCTAACTCCAAATCAGTCTTGAGACTCAGTTCAATTATTACCTCTGATAAACACTCAAATAGCCCTTGTTCCTGCTCGGGCACCCCCTGCCCCGGTGGAGTTAGGGGCATTTTTGCATTCTGTACTCGACTCTGCCATATGATTTTGCTGTATCGTCTCTGTTGGTTGACTTTTTATGTGGGGCTCAGGTGTACAGGATAGTGGCTAGGAATGTGGGCTTTGGAGTTATTCAGACCTAATAATCAAGTGTGTGACCAGGCAAGCTTTGGTTTCTACATCTATAATGATGGATTATTGATTAAAAAGATAATGGAAGTAAACTACATAGCTGTGCTGGGTACATACTCCATGTGTAATAAGTGTTGTTTGTTGCTATTACTAGCATCAGTAGGAGCAGTATCTTTTATCCTTAGTTTCTAATGTGGTGTGTATCACTTAGCAGATACTTAGTAAATGTTGGTTGATTGAATAAATAAGTCTATACCAAGGCAATTTGGCTTATAAAGTCTTGAAGATAATTTGGATTTCTTATAAGAAAACTATCTGAAGTTCGAAGCTGTTTGGAGACCTAATCAGTTTTGCATTGTATTGTCAAGGACACGAATATGGAATACTCTAGATTTCATAACTACCATTTGACTTGCAGGTTAAGAAACAAAAACTGTAAGTGTTCATTTAACTAAAACTGTTGGTATCACCTGGCAGAATTATAATACACCATATAATTATGAGTGATATGAAGAAGACTGCTCAGAAACTCTTTTGTTTTTTTTGAGGAAGATTAGCCCTGAGCTAACATCTGCTGCCAATCCTCCTCTTTTTTGCTGAGGAAGACTGGCCCTGAGCTAACATCCACGCCCATCTTCCTCTACTTTCTATGTGGGACACCTGCCACAGCATGGCTTGACAAGCAGTGCCATGTCCACACCTGGGATGTGAACCGGCGAACCTTGGGCCTCTGAAGCGGAATGTGTGCACTTAATCGCTGCGCCACTGGGCCGGCCCCTCAGAAACTTTTTTTGAGGTGCATGGTATAGGCTGTTTCCACTAATTGGAGATTTTGTATCCTGAATTCCCAAATATAAAATTTCTATACAGAACTTGTTATTTATTTTCCTGTATGAATTAGCTGATATGTGAATATTTGAAGGCTGTCTTTCTTTTTCCTTTAACTCTTGATGTGTAATTAATGATAATTAGCATACCTAATTAGATAAGATTATATTTAGAACAAAATTTTTTCTTCTCTATAGGTACTATTCATAACAAACACAGCTAAGCCTTGGCACCTTAGACACCAATAAAGCAGATTAGAGGTGTGAACAACACTTTAAATGGTTCTATTATTAAAATTTGTAATATGTTTTGCTATTATCATTTTAATATTAAGTATAAATATTTGGACAGAAAGGAGTTTGAGCCAAACAATAAAGACACACTGCAAACCACAGCAGGACTGCAAGCGTGCCAAGACTGGGGTCATGATTGGTGCTGAACTGCAGCATCTGGACTCTGAGGGTTGGAAGGGACCTTAGGGATTGTTGAGTCCAACTTTCCACATAATGGATGATTCTCACCGAGCCCTGCCCCGTAAGCCATTATCTCGTGTTTTTTTGACCATTTCCAGTTTCGGACACCTCTAGCTCATGAGCCTTCGAATAGCTCTAGTGAGTGTTTTAAGTTCTTTTGAGCAAAACACTATTTTTCTGTAACTTCCATTTATTTGTCTTCATCGTTCTCTCTGAATGTATTCTGAGCATTGATTTTACTTGATGAAAAGTCACTTAAAACAAGACTTTATCTCAAAGACGGTTATGTTATAGAGTAGAATAGAAAATTTCTACTAGAAATTCTGGTATTTCTAAGATAAAAATCAAGACTTCTGTGATTAGGGGAAAAGTTAAGTTGTTCTACAAGTTTTGCTCACACTTCCTCTTTGGGAAAGAATTTTTTTTTTTCTTAGCAAAGGAAATAATTGGGCCATTTGAGTGTGAAAAGATAGGCCCCAGAATGTGGTCTGGAAGGTGAGGGCTCACTGTCTCTACGGGAGAAAATGTTTTTTCAAGGGCTTCCAAAGAGGGAGAGAGTATTGGGCAAGAAACCAGCAGCTTAAGGCTGGAGGGGAGAGGGTGATATGAGATGGCCAGAGGCCAGGGCCTGAAGAGAAAATACGGCCTGTGCAAAAAAATTAGTGTGGTGGGGATAGCAAAAGCACTTAAGGAATACAAACATCTGGAATGCAATTTAAATTTTTTGGTTTGTATGATGCTTCCACGTATTGCCTTCCATCTTCGGATGCATTACACTTAACCTGAAGTTAAAATCTATTTCCCATGCAGCTGGGTGGCATTGTGGTTAAGTTCTTGGCTCTTGCTTCCATCACTGGCAGTTTGCAGGTTTGGATCTCAGGCGCAGACCTAGCACTGCTCATCAAGCCATGCTGTGGTGGCATCCCACATAACATAGAGGAAGATTGGCGCAGATGTTGGCTCGGTGACAATCTTTCTCAAGGAAAAAAAAAATCTACTTCCCACACTACCTTTTATTCATTAGTGCCTTTTATTATTGGTACTATTGGGGAGAATTGATGAAAAGGGGCCATATTTCACAGCTGGATCAGTTGGGTGAGCAGGAGAATAATAACTCAGCAGAGGACCTTGAGAATATTTGGGGTGGGGTGGAGTTGACACTGGATTTTCTATTCACTGTATTGAGAGATGAGATTACTTTTTTAAAAATACTAAATATAGGGTAGATTGACCCAAGAAAGTGGGAAGAGTTGAGGACACGTAGGTTGTTAACACAGGGTCTCACTTCAAAAAACTTAAATCTTATGTTGCAGTGGATTACTCTGAATGAGTCTGGCTGTGTTGGGGTGTGAAGTGGAGGGATTCTGACCCTCTTTTGCTGTTAACATTTTCTATATTATTTGAGTAGAAGCACTGTTTATATTCTGTCAATATAACTCTTAAAAATTGGTCCCTAGAACTGAACGTAATACCTTGGATCTTTTTTTTTTTAAAGAGAGACAAAGTAGGGTGGATGATTGTCTCCCTTATTTTGGCCTTCCATATTTTTAAATAATATGAAAGCATATTATGTGAAGACAAGATCTAAGTATTGCACTTTCTCTTTACTCATGACCTCATCTCTTGCATAGTTGCACATCATTTACCCAAACTGTGATGCCCCTTGGTTGGTGGTTCTAGCTGCAGAAATTCTGTGGTGGAGGGGGAATACACTAAACTTGGAGTTGGAGGATCCTGCCTTGACTATTAGCTCTGCCAAACATAACTACATGAATGCTTGGAATGTCATATTCTGAGTCTGAATTTCCTTATCTATAAAATTCAAATAAAAATGACTTTTCTATCTCCCTTACAAAATTGTGGTGATTGTGAAATGCCATGATATGAAAACGTTTTATAAACTGAAATACCCTATATAAGTATGAAAGGATATCATTTTAAATCTTTAATAAATATCCTTTAAAGAAATGGTGTGAGGCATAGGGGGTAATAAAAGCACACTGGGATGCTTTTGAAATCTCTTGTTTAAAAAATAACAAATTGGGAGAAATGGAGATAATATCTTTAACTTGTCAATGAAATCATTATTTTGCCTTGATAACTTTGTAACTCTTTCTGATTGAGTGAACCGTCCACATGACTAATTTTCTGTATGTTAATTCATATCTTCAATCAACTAACTTCTTCAGATAAATTGCATGTCCTTTTGAAAAATTGGTAACTATGCTATACAATTTGCTGCTTTAGCAAAGTAGCTACTCAAGGTGGTAGGTAACTTTATTTCTATGAAGGGCCAATAATCATTAGCCAGAGAAAGAAAGAACACCCTCAAGCCCCAAACCCAAGCAGTTTAATCTATTTTCCCATGAAAGACATAAATATAAATTTCACAAGTCATACAAAAATGCAATTTTATATCATGGCCAGTTAAGGAATGAGAGAGACTGAGGGCAAAGAGAAAAGGGAAGAGAATAAGGACAGAATCTTTCATTCATTGTGTTTTGAATCCTTATATTTCTTTGTTCTACCGCCTAAGCCCTGACTTTCCTCTCTGAATGCTTGGAAAAGTGTCTTTCTCCTACCCAAAGCTATTGAAATCCATGACTGTTGTCTGGCCCCCAATATTTCTTTCTTGACTGCTATCATTACACCCATGCCTCTGCCTCTTACTCTATCCCACCTTTATCTGAAGGCCAAGATCCTCCCCGTGTCCACATGGGAACAGGAGATCCGGTACTTCCATAAACCATTTCTATCTGGTGATTTAAGTCCTGTGGCCTTTGCCTTCTCACACCCAATCTTAACTCTGAAACCAAGTACTTGGGACACACCTGTCGCTTTTCTGAGAATCTCAGACTGAAGTGTTGTGCATGACGTAGAGACCTCAACCATACAATTAGAATTCTATTTTGGACATTTGCACAACTGAATGAACTTATCAGTCAAGAAAAGGATATTGGGTAGGCAATTAATAACAAAGCTTTCCAGGGGCTTAATGAAATTAGGTTCATGACTGGTTCCAGTTTATTGTCTGGTTTTCCCTCACCAGTCTAATTAAAGCACAGATTTGAGAGCTAGAAGGGAGTATTGAACATTGTCCTGATTAATTTTCATGCTGGTAAGACCTTAAACTGATTTCTTACCTTCTCTGGGCTTTAAAGTCTACAGTAATTTGGCATGCACCGAAAAACTGGCTAAATGCTGAGCCATTTTCCCAAGAGCCTGAACTTTCTAGAAAGCCCAGTAGATGACTTTTAACATCCTGTAACTTGGAGGGAACTTCAGATGATGCTGCCAATTGTAGGGCTCACCTTGCCTTAGATGGGCCAAAACCCTAGTGAATGCCAAGGGCCAGCACAGTGTCTACTTAGTGACTGTTGCTGACTGCCTCACCCAGGCTGCTGGAGTTGAAGCAAATTCCATTTGGAAATAGGCCAGATTCTTCTGTTTCCTGGGGGACTCCAGAATTTTATAGTGTATGTTTATATTTGTATAATCAGCACATTTTCTAATTAAGTGGGAATTAGTGTGTTTTAGTAAGTATAGTTAAAATTATCGCCTTTAAACACCAAATTAGACTGTAAAATATAACTTCCAAAATTGTGTGTAACAATAATAATATATACAGTGCTTACTATGTGTAAACACTGTTTTAATTGCTTAACCTATATTAGTTCATTCGATCCTCACAACTCTATGAGATTAATTTTCTCTTATTAACCTCAATTTACATATCAGGATATTAAGGCAAAAAGAGATTAAGTGATTTTCCAAAATTACCTAAAAAGTCAAGGTTATACAAAATCTCCCACCTTTTTTTTATCCTGGAAGAGTCTGGGGTAACAAAATTCAACAGAACTCTAGGTGTGCTGATGTTTACAGGTGTTTGTGTAGGAAGAGGTAAAAAAATCAGGAGATGGGTGCCTGATTTAGAGACACATTGAGTTGAGATTTAGTGAACAGGAGAGAAGAGTGGATAGGCAGTATAGAGGGCAGTATAGGAAGTGCAGGAGTGTCAGAAAATTCAAAATACAGAAACTATAACTCTTGGAATTTTATGGGGATAATCAATAGATAAAATAGCGAATAAAGATGGAAAATGAACTAACTGGAGGAAAAGCAAGAAAGGTTAATTCAAGGAGCTTGCGTGGACAGAGTCCAGTCCTGACGCTGATCCATGCTG
This sequence comes from Equus asinus, assembly GCF_041296235.1. Classification (NCBI taxonomy): domain Eukaryota; kingdom Metazoa; phylum Chordata; class Mammalia; order Perissodactyla; family Equidae; genus Equus; species Equus asinus. The sequence continues at coordinate 80,593,599 of NC_091798.1, forward strand.
GAGCTGTTCAAAGAAGACAATTTCGATGTTTGGTAGAAGAATCGGTTGAAACCCTGAGTGGAAAAGATTGGGCTGCACTTGTGACCAAAGAGATCCTATACAAGTGATTTTGTTCTTGGGTTGAGGGGAAAATAGGGACAAACTGTTGAGGAATTCACCCAAGCTATGAGACACATGTACAGAGGTCAATAAGTGTATGCCTTAAGATTGGCTGTAAACATTGCACATTTTAACACATATATCAATCCAAAGGAATTGTCTAAGAGTGGGGAAGTGATCAATCGGATGCAAAGATAATATCTTCTTTTAAAAAACCAACATTTTAAAATGCTTCTAGGAATTTGATGGGCTACGGTGGCAGCATTTTTCCTTCAGCGCTCAATCCTTTCAGAGTTAAAGTTCCTTTTGTTACAGTATATGTTTGGTAATGTCACCTCTACTTTCCTGAAATAAACTTCACTGATAATATAAAATCAATAATGCTACAAGTTTTATATAAAGGAAAAATAAATGAAAAGATTAATATTAAAATAGTACTTATTTCTATATGCAAATGTTCTGGCAAAGCAAAGCTAGAAGATAGAATGAGGTAGTCAGATGCGTGGCCCATTTGAATGGATTCCTATGGATTTGATGGTGCAAATGCAAACTGACACAGTTGGGTTAGACCAGCAGCCCAGATACCATGAGTAGTGTTGCTGTCAGCAATGTGGTTTTCCAGAATGATGAGCAGCTATGTGTATATTTTCAAACAAAATAAAATACAATCTTCTCTCACTTTCCATAGTAGTTACAATCCTTGAATATCATGGATATCAAAACTGCACAAAGCATGCTTTGTGTTTATATGTAGAAGGACTTAAGTTGTATGCTCAAGTTTTTCACCTAATTGTCTGGCCTGATATTCTCAAGTCAACAGAGATGCTGAATGACTTCTTGTGGTGCAAGGTGTCTAGCATCCCTGGAACCCATCCACTAAATGCTAGTATCATCCTCCATCATTGTGGCGACAAAAGAGTTAAATGCCTCATCCAATCTTGGACACTCATTTTAGTCTGCAAAAGCAGAAGAAATCAAACTCTGATGTCAGTAGTGTCTCAGAATGATCAGAAGACCATTTTTATCTCATCAGCACCTTGCCCAGGCCATGTGAAAGCAAAGCAATAAAATATCCCAAAACCAAATGCTTAAAGCAATGAGATATTATTTCTCACAATTTGGCTGGTTGGGTGGGCAGTTAATTCCTGTTAATGCCAGTTGAGCCTCTCCAGTCATGGTGACAGTCCAAAATACCCCCATATATTTTCAAATTTCCACCTGGCAAACATCTAACCACTCTCCAAATCTCAGTTAGATATCACTTTGTCAAGGAGACATCTCCTGATTCCACATACAAGATTGAATTCCCCTTGTAGTACTCTCATAGCATTTATTTCCTAACACTCACCACATTTTTAATTGCTTGGATATTTTCACTGTCACATTATTCTGTGTGGGCGGGTCCTATGTTTTGTTTATCATTGTATCCTGGTTACCTTGTCCCAGATAGTTAAAAAAAAATTGTTTTTGCATTATATTGCATTGAATTGATTTGAAATTCAATTTGTGGATCCATTGCCAAAAAAGTGACAATAGTTTTAGACAATGTTGGTGGATTATTTAAAATATTATTGTATCAACTTGATTTTTAAAATTTATCCTTGGAGATTAAATGAAATGAAATTTTTTTTTAAAGGTATGCTCTTTTTTTTTTTTCAGTGAGGACGATTGGCTCTGAGCTAACATCTGTTGCCAATCTTCCTCTTTTTTTGCTCCCCAAAGCCCCAGTACATAGTTGTATATCCTAGTTGTAGGTCATTTTAGTTCCTCTATGTGGGATGCAACCACAGCATGGCTTGATGAGCCATGCGTAGGTCTGCACCAAGGATCTTAACCAGCAAACCCTGGGCTGCCAAAGCAAAGCACATGAACTTAACCACTTGGCCACGGGCCAGGCCCAAAAATGAAATTTTTGATCAATAGAAAAATATACATACAATGTAATGTACATTCACTCTTCACTGAAATGTTGCATCATTACACTCTCCACTGTTCTGCTAGTGGGTGCTTAGACTCTTCTTTGGACGTGCATCCTTACCTATCTAGATTTCTAATCTCTTCCTGTCTATATATTTCTTGGGTGCACACTCTGAATCTTGAACTTGGTTTGAGCCTTTAGCTACTTCACCCTGAATACTGAATCACCCTTCAGCTTCATTACAGCATGCTCATCCCTTAACGGTTGATCCTTGGCCCTACTCTCATCTTGTTACTCATAGTCTATACCTGATCTGCAAAGATGTGAGCCTCAGTCTCCACCTCTTCCTCTAACTTTCTGTTTTCTCCTGAGCCCTGGGAGGACCTGTGGCACCCAAAAAACTGGCTGCGGGAATGACTTTAGAACATGACTCTTCATATTTCCACTTTCCCAGTGTGGGCTCTCCAGGCAAATGATATTGGCTTATTCACATTAATAATCCTTTGAAATACCTTCTTATCACCAATTTCTGAGTCCTCTCATGGTTCTGTAATTACAACTTTGGAAAAATTCTGACTCTTGTTAGTATAAAGTCCATTTCTGCTTAGTTTCGTGGGATTCAGATCACAGAGGCTTTGATGTACTGTTACGTTAGCTTAACCAGTGCAATCTATTTGAACTAGGAGTGAGGATCTCCCTCTGAAAAACAGGGGCTGGGTTTGATTATTTCTAGAGTCCTTCGAAAATTCAATATCGGAAATCCTGAAATTCCTTTTACATTACTTTTGTGTGTACTCCATGAAAACTGTTTCCCTGGATTGCTGGTTTCTTTCTGCCTCTACTTGGCACAATATCAATTCTTAGATAAAAAACTGGAACCTGAGAGAGTAGGGTGGGATGTGAGCAGGTAATTTTTTTATTTGCATGCCTGCCTTACACATGTGCTTAATCAGCCTTGTAGTTTGAATAAGCAGTAGAAGCAATGCTATGTATTTGAGCTATTTTGAGACATTGAAAACATTGTGTCTCTTTCAAAATTGGCCACGTCTTTTTTGATTTTCTTCCCACTCTGAACATAAAACAGGTGCACCAGCAATAGTTGGCACAAAGTGAAAAAGTTTTTGCATTGAAGACTGATCATTTCTTGTAGTTCACTTTATCTTAGTCATCAGTGTTGATTCAGAGATATTAAGTATGGTAATAACTTGAAGCCAAATTAGTCAAGATTTGGCCAGCACTAACCAGGGTTTGCTTTAACTGTGGGAGGAACTTGCAAAAGGCAATATTGATTATGTCTGGGATATGCCAATTATAATTTGACATTCTGATTTCTGCTTTTTGTTTAACTTAGAAGCAGATTCTGCTTTGCTCTATTTGTAAAAGACAACTGGATGAGCGAAGATTACTACTTGCAATAAGACTAGCAATTTATCTGAAATTAGAGGCAGAGACAAAATATCTACTTTTTGCTCATTCCAACTCAAAATGGGTGAAGGTGAGGAATTTTACTGAACAATATTATCTAGGTAAAAAGAGGAAGATTAAAAGAGTAAGAAAGCCAGGAGTAATACTTGAGATGAAAATTAAAACAAAATATAATTAAGTACTTGGAAGATTTTAAATATGATAGATGGAGTGATGAAAAAAGTGAAGAAGTTATGTGCCCATGAAAAAATAATTGGGAATTGAAAGGATACAGAATGAGTCGATATATAGAAAATGGGTATTTTAGAGAAATAAGTTGCTACTTTGTGATCAATACAATCTATACCCCATGACGGAGATTACATTCTGTCTGAGGTAATTGCACTTTAATACGGGTAACGGGATGTTAAAACGGGACTGTTCCTCTCTTAGTTTTGGTTGAGGAATGAAGAAATTGGGGGCTACATTCAAGAATGGATTATGAGAGTGACCCCTTATCTGAGAACCAGAGGGATGACTCTGAAGCCCATGTTGAGGACCAAGAAAGTGGGGAAGAGAGCAGGAGTCTGTCAGGAGAGTTTTTGGAGAGAACTCTGGGTGCGGTGGGTGTCACCCCTCCTCGACACAGGAGTGACTGGAGTCTTGTGGGAGAGGTTCAGCTCAGAATTCTAGATGTGTGTTCCTTACAATGGGGAATACAGTGGACCAATGTCTGATTCATACCTGAGTAAGTTAAAGCAGCCTTTTAAGGAAAAGCACTGCATCTGGAAAGTTTCTGTATATGCCTCTGCTAGGGGGCTAAAGGTGCATGAATCATAGCCATGGGGAAAATTCAGTTGGAACTTTAGTCTGAAGTGATTTAAACATGGGACTCCACAAAAGAACATGGTGCGTCAGGGTGAGGGGACCCCATAGTGGGAGGCTAAGGAGTGTGCCACTGAGGTTTGAAGCCACAGAGGATTAGGAGCAGCCAGCCCTAGGCAAGGCACTGCCCTGCTCAGGGGCATCACATTTACAGGTGCCCAGCATGAAAATCTCCAAAGATTCTGCAAAAGCACCCATGAGAGAATGAGTCTGCCCGGCCTGAAGAGCAGGCGGCCTTTTCATGGCAGCACAGTCAAGGAAGAACTTCCCTGCCTCCTTACCTCTCCTCCCGCACACCACACTTTTGATCCTGGAAGGTCAAGAGTCAGCTGCAATTGAGTAAGGGAGAAAGGAAAAAGTGAGAGAAAGAGGAAGAAACAGACCGCATCTCATTCCTGAGGCAGGTGGCCCATTTGCAGCCAGCCTTAGTTGGAGAGCAGTGGGGAGAGGCTTACTTGTGAATGAAGTTTGATGGGTTAATTAATACATTTGATTAAATATTGTAATTTCTGAAGAAAGGGTTAAAGGGATCACAGGGATTTCTATTACCAACAAGAGACTAGGAAACCATGGGGCCCGCCTGACTTTAATCCAACACCAAGGATAAAACTTCCCCTGCGATCATGTTTAAAAGGGCGGAGGAAGACAGAAATCATAGAAATAACTTTTGATTATGTGCCATAAGTAATTTTTCAAAGTACTGGCTCTAGAGGAAAAAGCATAGGTCCTTTCTTGAAGGAGATGTGCCTTTGAGCTAAAAGATCATGAGTTTTAGAATTTGTTTTGTTTTAAATTCTCTGTTCTGCCATTTCTTGGCTATAACCTAGAACAGTTAACTTAACTTCTCTGAACCTCATCTGTAAAATGGAACTAACAATACTTAACCTTGAAGGTTTGTGAAGATCCAGAGTTATTCTCAAGAAATATTATTTCTCCTCACCTTTTCTCTCCCTTTTCTAGATAAAATCTGAACCTATTGTTTTAAAAATATACTTCATGAAAGATGTGTGGTAGATGGTGTTGGGTATAAAAAAAGCTCCCACAGGTCCTGGCTACTGTTTATGGATATATAATTCTCTCTAGAAAACATATTGTAAATTCCTCTAATGCAAGGAGCGGCAGTTATGATGAACATCATAAAATAGGATAGTCATTGGGGACTCTCAGTTACACAGGAGAGATCACTGACGTGTGTTATTAGAGACAGTTGTGGTGTGAGGTGGTCGAGTTCAGACAAACTGGATTGGATAGGATTACGGCATAACATTCAAGTATGGAGAATAGAATTTATAAGTATTTCCAGATAGAAAAAATAGCTTAAGAAAAAGTGGAAATTGGCAAAGCTTAGCTAGGGGACAATGAACTGATATTTGTGATGGAGCAGAGGACTTGCAAAGGTTTAGGAATCCCTTTGTAGGAGAAGGAAAGAAGCCCACTGATGGAAGATCCTTGTGAACTAAGCACTTTTGCTGGTCATGTATACCATAGTCAAGATGACACCCTGAAAGTTTTGAGAGAGGAAAAAGACATTGCTTTAGAAAAATTAATCAAGTTTGGTTTACAAGATGGATTAGCTGGGAAGAGACCAGAAGCAGTTAGACCATTTATAGATTATTGCAATAGTTAAGTCATGAGGATCCTGAACTCGGAAGGTAATAGCTGTGAGAATGGAAAGAAAGGGATGAAATATAGTAAGTGAAGAATTGACAGGATTCGGAAAATATTTACATTTTCAAACATTACAGTTGGAAAAGTCTTTAGACCAGCTCTATCCAATTGAATTCTCTGTGATGTTGGGAATGTTCTCTACACTGTCTGCTGTGGTAGCCATTAGCCACATGTGGCTACTGATCGCTTGAGATACGGCTAGTGAGACTGAGGAATTGAATTTAAAATTTTATTTGATGTTAATAATTTGAAACTTAAATTTAAATTTAAATAGCCCCATGTGGCTAATGGCTACCGTCTTAGGCAGTACAGCATCTCTTCCACGACAAAGTGCAACATCCACACCTGAGTTATAATTGGATATTTTGAGTATCGCATTAGCAGTGATTTGAGTTTCGCGCTGTTGCTGTCTTTGGAAATTAGTGCAATTATTTGAATATTTTATTATATTTTTCTCTGACTGCTTTATGGAAATAGAAAATTGAAAATGCTATTAGTTGTCTTAATAAATGTGGGTCTCCCAGATTAGGTACAATTAAGGTATAGGTGGAAATCATTGTGTCCTCAAAGTGATAGAACTTCCTTCTCAACTTAACCTGCGAAGTCAATTGTGGAGAAAATAAAGATGAAGGCCATATATAAAAAAGATAGAATTATATAGCAAAACATAATTCAGGATTTAAATAATTTTGGTATTATTCTTTTTCTCATTATTATTTTTCAGCAACAACTCCTAGATGCAGTGACGTGGAACATTATCATTTACTTTTCTTACATTCCATTTCTGTTTATAATTTCGACAATGTATTGTACATGAATGTAGGTATTTCTTCTATATAGTGCTTCTCACAACATTGAAAGTTTTTACTATAGTTTATTAATGAAGAAAATATGACTAATTTTTCTATAGTTATATATCTAGTGAATGACCAAGGTGGATTTTGAACAGCTCTAGTTGATTCTCAAATTTCCATTTTTGGAAGCAGAAAAACACGGGACAAAGAAATCCTCAAACTATCACATGCAAAAAAAGTCTGTGTTTTAACATTTTTAACTTTGGTTGTTCAGATCAGGCTTATTATTTCACCATTAAAACTAGTCTTAATCATATATTTGAATTGTTAGAGATTTGATGTTAATTACAAAGCACAATGCATTATCATCGTATTAGTAAATAACATTTAGCCTTTATTATTAATGGAGTAAAAAATTAATTTCTCAAGGAACACATATATTTTCTTATAAAATGTGATAGGAAAGTATTCTCTATAAGAGATTCTGCACTTGACTGTAACATCACCCTTCCTGATTTTTTTCTGAGACTAAAATGTTCGTATTCCTCAAGTTCATGAAAGGAAGTACAAGAATGATTGTTCTTTGGTCTTAGTCTCAAATTTTTGACAAGGAACTACAACCCTGGTTGTAGCATTATATGTCAATTATATTTCAATTTTTAAAAAATGTATGGACTAAGAAAAAATAGTTCACAAATTTGCTCAGAGTCATACAGCTAGCAATTCATAGAGATGGGGTTCAAATGCAGGCAGTTTCACTCCAGAGCCCTTAACCGCCTTTTGGGCAATAGTTTACCTTTTGGGATAAAGAATGTAAAATAAATAAATAATAACAAACAAACAGAAAAACTGGTTGCAAACCCTTCCCAAAAAATCAGCAGCAATCTTGCTCTGATACCCATGCTTTTGAAAGCCAGCCAATCACTAAACTCCTCTCTGAAAGTCAGCCAACACCTATATACTCCCATTTCTAAAATTCAGCCAATGCCTGACCTCCATGCTTACCCCAAATCCAATACAAGATCAGGCTTTTGCTTTGTTCAGGAGACTGTGTTTTGCTCTATCCTAGCCTTCAATAAATCCATCTCTGTTTCAGATATAATTCAGTAGTAGAGTCTTCCCTCAATATCTCTTTCCTCTTTTCCTAGGTGAGTGATGTCCTGCTAGCTATGACTAGACATGTTTCGGAGGGGACAAATGACCAAGAGCTTATCTAAAAATCTGGTGGAAACATCTTTCTCTCCTTGCCTCCAGGTTTTCATCCCCCTCCTGGAGAGACTCAAAAGGACATGCTGAAAGATGAACAGAGTGGTTAATTACAACTAAATCTCATGAACCAGTAAATATTAAGTGTCTTTCATCCTCTGTCTCCTTTATCCCTTGGGGTTCCTCCAGTACCCACTGAGAATGGGCTGAACTAACATAAGATCCTAAAGAATGGAAGTTCTTCCCTGACTTCAAGAAAGAATTTGTTAAAAACATGATTTCTTGGGCTGGCCCTGTGTTATAGTAGTTAAGTTACCACACTCTGCTTTGGTGGCCCAGGGTTTGCAGGTTTGAATCCTGGGTGTGGACCGAGCAGTGCTTGTCAAGACACACTGTGGTGGCATCCCACATAAGATAGAGGAAAATTGGTATAGATGTTAGCTCAGCAACAGTCTTCCTCAAGCAAAAAGAGGAAGAGTGGAAACAGATGTTAGCTCATGGCCAATCTTCCTCACCTAAAAAAAAAAAGATTTCTTTTATTGTATAAAATATACAAAATTTATATAAACAAACATTTTGCTATGGATTTAATGCTAAGTTTTATAGGGCCATATAATTGATCTCTATTGTAATTTATGTTACATAATATCCTTCTGTCATTTGTATTTCCTGAGAGATTCTGGAATGTCATTCTGGCACTTTCCACTGCAAGATTAGCACTGCTGCTCCTTGATGGAGAATACCTCATTCATTAGCAGTGGTCTATAAATGAATAGATGGGCATTGTGGTTTTTCCCTCAGGGGTACAAAATTCCTGGATCTTCAGAGTTAGGACTAGAAATCTGACAACATTTGGCAAAATATAATACCACGAAATTATGCCTAAATTAAAACCACTGAGTTAAATTTATCTTAAGAATAAGGGAATGAATATTGCTAATGTGATTCCTATGGAGGACTAAAAATGGAGCAAGTGGCATAAAATAAAGGGTATAAATCTTGATTGAAGAATTTCTCCTTCAAATCGTGTCTCCCCATGAAGTATAATCTTAATATATTTTAGCACTTGTGAGTAGATAATGATTACTTCTGTGAGATCAAGCTTTTGGCACACAAACAGCAGGGAATAGGTAAAGTGAACTGGATACTAATAGGCTGACGTCCCCATGTATTGGCTCAATAGAGCCAGTTGTTACAATTTCAGGAATTTTGCTAGCTGGTTGACATCACATTGGTAGCTTGAACTCTGCCGTGATAGGTGTTTTTACACCATAGAAATTGACAAACACGGCAAATCAAGGCTCCCTCTCACTACTCCCACCTTGTGTCCCCCTGTTTAATTATAGATAACTTCGTCTGAAGATAGATTTTGACACCAGTTTATCTCTATGAGCCACATGAACCCCATAATGAAAAGACAATATTCTTATTTCTTTGTGGAAAAGGGATAAGAGCGGACAGATGCCTTTTTTGACTAAATTGAAGTGGAATTATTTATAACTCTAAAATGAGTTTTAAAGGATTAAGTTCTGATCTAGTCTGCTTTTCTTTTTCTTTCTCTTTTTGTGACTGCATAGAGAAACTGCATGTTCATTGGTATCACATGTGAAGGTCTGTTTTCCACAGTGGCTGCTCCGTTTTACATTCCCTCTGACAATGTACAACGGCTCCAACTTCTTCACAACCTCATCAGCAATTGTTATCTTTTTAAATTTTATTTTTTTTTGAGAATAGTCCTTCTAACAGGTGTGGTGATATCTCATTGTGGTTTTGATTTGCATTTTCCTGATGATTAGTGCTGTTGAGCACCTTCTCATATGCCTGTTGGCCATTTGTATGTTTTCTTTTGAAAATGACTATTCAGGTCTTTCGCTCATTTTTAATCAGGTTATTTGTGTTTTTTTTTTTGCTATTGAGTTGAGTTTTTTGCTATTGAGAAATATTTTGGATATTTACTCTTTATCAGATATACGGTTTGCAAATATTTATTTGCTTTCATTCCCTAAATTGCCTCTTCTCTGCTGATTGCTTCTTTTGCTGTGCAGAAGCTTTTTAGTTTGATGTAGTCCCCCAAGATTAAAGATAGAATTATCATGATTCAGCAATACCACTTCTGGGAATATATGTAAAATAATTTAAATCAGGATCTCAAAGAGATATCTGCACTTCCATGTTTATCTCAGCATTATTCACTATAGCCAAAATAAAGAAGCAATCCAAATGTCCACCGACAGATGAATAAAGAAAATGTGATATATACATACAATGGAATATTATTTAGCCTTAAAAGGAGAAGGAAATCCTACTATTTGTGACAACATGGATGGACCTGGAAGAGATTATGCTAAGTGAAATAACTCAGTTACAAAAGGACAAATATTGCATGGTTTTACTTACATGAGGAATCTAAAGTAGTCAAAGTAATAGAAGCAGAGAATAGATTGGTGGATGCCAGGGGAGGGGGAAATGGGAAATTCTTGTTTAATGGGTACAGTTATAGTTATGCAAGATGAATAAGTTCTAGAGATCTGCTGCTCAACATAGTGTCTATAGTTAGAAATATGGTATTGTGCACCTAAAAATTTGTTAAGAGGATGGATCTCATGTTAAGTGTTCTTATTGCAAAAAAACAAACAACTCTCCCCACGACCCAACCCCAAAAAGGACACAAGGAAACTTTTGGAAGTAAGAGCTAGGTTTATTACCTTGATAGTCGTGATGGTATCTATGTCCAAACTCATCAACTGAATGTATCAAATGTGTGCAGGGTTTGGTACATCAATTATGCATCAACAATTCTGTGAAAAAGAAAAAAGAAGTGAAAAGTCTGATGGCTAAGTCTTGATTTTAACGCATTCTTTCCCCACCTATCCCAGAATCCTGGTGACTGTCAAAAATGAGAAATTCTGGGTCTTTGAGCAAACAAAGGATTCCTTTACCTTCACATATTTTCAGCAAAGATGACTTCCTCTTCTTGTAGGCTAACCTCCTAGGAAGGGCTTCTAGGGTTGCACCAGCATCATCATCATAAATGTGTGTAATGATTGTCTCCTTCATGTCCCGTGTGATCTCTGGCAATTTTGGAGCCAGATTTAGTCCAGTCAGACAGCAATGAAGGAGAGAAAAACATTCCTTCGTACTCTGTGGAGGGGGTTTATGGGATTACGGTGGGGCTGGAGGTTCTAGGGAAGGGATTGCCAGCATTTTGGAAGATTCTTTTCTACAAAAACATGGTTGGTTGCTGATCAATGTAAAACAAAGTTAAATGACCATTTGGATGAACAGGGTTAGATTTTTAAGGCTCTTATTTTTCTTTTCCTTTTTGGCTTATTGCTATATTCTGAGAAATTGTTTGTAGTGGGATCTCACTTCCCATTTTATTTTTTTCTTGTTAATATAGTAGGTTGATTCCCATCTCTGGCTGCACATTAGAATCACCTGTGGAGTTTGAAAAAAAAAATCCTGATGCCTGGCCCCTATCCCAGAACAATGAAATTTGAGAGGAATTGAGAACGACTGCTGTGGAATGTAAACTTTTAATGGGGTCAAGATAACTTTAATTTAATTTTGTTTCATCATTTGAGTTCATTAATATGTAAATTGATTGTTTTTTCTGGCTATCACATTTTCATATGGTTCTCTTAACTTTCTTTTTTTGTGTATATGAAATATTTTTGATTGGCTGACACCTACTGGATAAGCTGCTATTTTGTTCAGGACATCAGTTTTACAAGCTGTAAATCTGATAAGCAGTTGTACCGGCTTTGTTTTCCTTGATATAAAAAAGAACCTTTTGAGACATCAGCACATCTGGGGGAAAACATGCTCTTAATATTTAGGTTGTTATTATTCACTTTGAATTAAAAGCTATCAAATTTGACATGTATCTTTAAAATATAGAAATGAATCCTTGCGGGTAACGAATCCGATTTTGAGAAGAAAGCCAAGTAGGCAGAGAGTCTTAAGGAGTTTTCCTCATTGCCGTTTTATCACAGGAAGGGACCTTTGAGGATATTAAAATTGGACTCTTGTTTATGGACTTCGTAAGAGATACATCTCCTGTTAAATATGGTTGCTTTGTTTTTTTGCTTTTGTTCTGCGGGCTTATGCAGCATTTGTTGATTAAAAAAAAATCCCCAAGACATGAGGTAAAATGAATGCCATGTTCTGGTGACTGGTATACACCAAACCAGAGGGAAATTCACATGAGAAAAGTGCTGGACAAAAATATTTCATCTAAGATATTTTCCAGCTGAGTTGCCTTTGCATTCTGTTCCCACCACATTCTCTGAATTGCACGGTGGAAAAGCTGAGACTTTTAACTTATGCTCTGCAAAGTACTGGGAACTTGGGTACAGAAAACCAGGTCATTTTTTTTATTGCTGTCTTTCTGCAAGGGTTTAATTCTTTTTTATATTATTTATGTAAGGGAAGAACAAATTTAGGAAGAACTTACTTTAAGAACTGTCAACTACCCCAGTTATATATTCCCATGCTGTATAACAATGTACTTTGTTATTATTGACAAATTATATAGATCAAATGATAACCTTTATAGGCCTAATTTGGTTTTATATGTGTTGCAAGTGTAACAATATAGGAAGCCTAATATTGTATGTAAGAAAATGTTTATTAATAGTGTATGTGGCTATCCACAGAGACTAATGTATTTTATTGAGAGTACATTGCCTAAATATTGATTATTTCATGCCAAGAATATGTTTGGTTCTCTACAGTAAACAAAGTTTCTTCCTTAAGTTCTTACCATCAAAATTACATACTATTCAGCAGGACTATCTGGGCATGAAATGAGCATGTTACTAGATTTCTCTGTGTTTATAGTCTGCCTTCTTTTCTAATTTAGATCAGGAATCATTTGGCAAGAACCGTGCTTAATCCTATCAGTACTTATAGAATAGTAAATGAAGTAGATCCCTGTGAATTTATTGAAGGATTCCATTAGGAGAGACAAAACAACTTTACCAAAGAAAAGGCACCATACTACACTATATATATATTAGTCCTAAGAAATTCAGAGTCTAGTTGAAGAAATGAGAAGACTACAAATAACCATAAGGCAAGATAGATAATAGAAAGAGTCAGTCTAAGATTTATACTTACTCCTGGTTCTACTATTAACTAGCTATGTGACAGTAGGCAGATTGTGTAGCCTTTCTGGGACTTAGTTTCCACATCTGTAAAATAAGAAAATGAATGACTTTGTCTCCAAGATCTTTTCTAGCCCTTAAATAAACATCATTAAAAACAGGACACATTTATATGATGGAGATTTGAATGCACTGAAAACATAGTCATTGTTTGGTAGGAAATTATCATCAAAAAAACTAATAAAAATTGAGTGCATCAGTAAGAGATAGAGAAGGCTGGCACATGAATCAGACATGAGTAATCAGGAGAAAATCCCTACCTTGGTTCTCTTCCTTCCCTCTACTGTAATGATCTTCCCCCGGACTCTCCCCTGGCTCTCTTCTCACCCCCCAGGTCTCTGCAAACAGGTCACCTCTTCCGAGAAGACTTCCCTGATTAACCTATTCACAAAAGTCTTCCCACCCACTTCTATCTCACACCTTGCTTATTTTTTTTTGTAGCTCTTATTACTTACTACCTACCATTGCAGTATATATTGGTTTATATAGTTAATTATCTGCCTCTCCCACTGGGATATAACCTCTAATTTGGGAGAAATTTTATTCCTGTGGTTCATTGCTGTTTCACCAGCATCTAGAGCAGTGTCTGGCACATTGAAGGCACTATGTAAGTATTTATTGATGAAGAAAGTAAACTTACAATGACTCCAACTTTTGAACAATAGCCCTTCTCCTTTTTCTACAATATCTATTTACTCTCAGAAATATTGTACTAATGAAATAGCTTACTAATTTTTCTAGCTTTTGTAGATGAGATTTCAGTTTCGTTCCCTTCCTTCCTTCCTTCCTTCTTTTCCTCTTCTCCTTTCTTTTGAAATGTGGAAAGGAATTTTGGGTTAAATAGTAAAGAATATGAAGGCTTTACTTACTTTTTGCCTAAATATCAAACTAGAAACCTTAGGAGATTGGACTTTCTCGTGTGTTTTCTGTTATTTTCAAGCATTATCAAACAGATATAAGAAACAATTTTTGCAGATTGTTTTCCACCTTATTTTTAGGACAACCTGAATGTGCGTGAAGACTAAATATATATACTTATATTTATTTTTAAATTAGAATTAACTTTTTGAACTTTGTAAATTATTTGTGTCCGCTCAGGTTGGAACAACAGATTGTACTTTTATTTTTGATTCATTCAGAATAAAGCATCAGTACAGTGAAAAGCTGAACTGTAGCTAAATTTGGTTCCCATCTTGAATCATTAGAATACTTAGACAGTCACATTGTCACCAGCTACAAAGTCAATGGGAGCAGTTGCACAGGATGTGTTAACTCTATAAGGAGAATCTCCTTAGAATTCTGGAGGTGAAAAATGATTTCTTTTGAGAAAAAGTGGACTTAAGTGGCTTACATCAAACTTCTCTTCCCTCTAAACAAAGACTATAGAAGTCCAAACAAAATAAAAGAAGTTAATAGATTGCTTATATGAAACTAGATGATAAATTTATAGCCAAAGCTTAAATTATTTGAAAGAAGTAAGAAAGAAGGAGAAGCAATGATAGTTATTTCATAAACCCTGACATTGATTTATAGCTTACTTTTTAAATTGCATCCAGTCATATTTATGGGTTCCTGCTTTTTATCAATTATCACCAAATTTACATGCATCTACATAGATATAGACGTGAATTTGGTTTCATGAATTCATATAATTATAAAAGAATATACCTTAACAGATTGGTAAATCAGTTTTCATCTTTATATATAGGCTAATTCCAGCCTCTGATATTCTGCATACGTGTGCTGGTCTCTGCTCAAGAAAGAAGCCATGGACACAAGCACCTTGCGTAATTTGGTGCTATTTGCTGCTTGACCCACTATTGTTTTAATGTGGCTCCTGGCAACGAAAGGCTTTGAGGGACCCTATTCCTGCTACAACTGTCTGCCATTAACATGAGAGAAAATGAAGGACTCCAGTTTCAAATAATATGGGCTCCTTAATCTTCACAAGCACAGGAAAGTCAATCAAAATATACTACTTGTCTGCCATCAGTATTAACCTTGGATTTCTGTCCTTTCCAAAGCTGAGCAAATTGGATATAAATCTAGATAGTTAGGTTTATACAATGAAAGTGATTGTGTTTGTGCTGGGCAGTGATTGCATTTGTAACTCCGTTCATATTGAAAGTGACTCATGGCTGAATTATGAATGGGACATCGGTATAGAATTTACAAAAGGAAAATTTTGGACCAGTGCCTCCTGGTTGTAGCAAAGGCAGACTTTGTCAGTTTTTGGACTATTGGTAAGAACAGTAGGATAAGAATATGAAATAAACCATTCATTTTACTAGTTAACAACACTGAGAATTTGTATTTGACATGACTGAGACCAGTGCAGCTAGACTTTGCTGGGTATGGGCTGAGCCTAGGTTACCATCTGGTGTGGCTACTGATTCCTCTGTACCCATCTGGGCTAGATTCATAAACATCCCAGCTCAAGACATCTTGGTAGCTGCTGCCACACCCTCCATTTCGAGTTCCAAAACATCATACTTTTCAAAAGTACAGTATACCGTATACAGTAATTTGATGCAAATCCAAGTAATGCAACTTCATGCTTGGGGTCTATGAAAATGTACTGGTTTATTGAAGAGTTTCAAGCAAGTGGATTATTAACATTTAAAAATATGCCTTCAAGTGTACTGTCAAAAATCTTTCTGTCTGAGTTGTGAGTCCATAGACACATCCTAGGCAAATTGAGTAAGTTTCTGGGCTGATTCAGTCTAGTTCAGTTAAAATCTTCAATTTGTTGACTTATTTGAATTGTATTGTCACTCCTCCTTCCAGAGCAGGGTTGGCCAGAAGTGCGGAAGGGAGTGAGGTCTGTTCTTTCCTTCTTCTCCCTTTAGCACCTTGGAGGGGAGGGTCTCACACTGTGTGTCTTGAATGTCTTGTCTTGCTCCTTGTGCTGAGTCTAGTTCCTCTGGCACTGTGGGAGGGAGGGAGGAGGGATGATTTTCATTGCTTCTCTGGCTTACATTTTGGTGGCCCCTGCATGGCAGGAATCTGAACGCTGGCTCCTCTGAAGGCATGTGTGTGACTTCTTCAAAGAGCTTGGGGGTAGGGGCAGGGGGTGGGGGGTGCTGCTTTCTCTGTCTTCCCTGTTGTGTGGGTTCAGGTTTGAGTGGAGATTTCCCTCTGGTGTGGAATTCAAATTAGATAGCTCAGGCCCAGCTACTCTGCAGTGTTCACCTCAATCATGGAACACTGGTGTGAACCTGCCAGCTGTTCCCCACCCTACTATCCATCACCCCAGTTCTCTTTTTCTCTCCTGAAATAGGCACTGAGGCAGATGAGCAAGTCTGCTGCCTCAGAAACTATCATACTGAGGAATGATATACCAGTTTCCTTTTCCATGTAGCCTCCTCTGAACTCCACAAGTGATTCTCCTGGGTTCCTCCTCGTTTGTCTGGTAGGGGGAAGGCACCTGTTTTTCTTCCCCGTGAGGAGGCAAGAGAATCTTTCTCACCATGAGCTCTGAATTTCCCATAAGGCTGATGATCCCAATGACTCTTTCTTCCTCCTTTTTCCTGGCCATGGCTGATGTAGATGGCAGAGGCAGTGGTAGGATGGCAGTAATTAGTTGGGTAGAGTCCTCTCAGCTGACTCTTAGTGAGCCGTGGGGAAAGTGTCCGTCTCCAGTCCTTGGTAAGCCTTTTTAAAATTCGGAGGTATTAAGCTCCTTCTTTTCCTTAGCTTTGAGCCCTAGTTGCCCATTTTGGGATTACAGAAAAAAACCACCCCCTGTTAAAATTATCAATAAAGTTTCATTTTATGTTCAAAATTTGAAGCAATGACTCTTCCTGAATTAAAAATAATTCTGCTAACAATTCCGCAATTCAAACCTGGGGAGTCAAGTAGACCAAGTATTGAACCAATATTTGCCTTATTTTTGCCTGGGGGTGACATTTAAGCTGTAAACAGTAATACTCTTACCCTTTGTAATATGTGAATCATGTGAGTATTGAATCAGACAAAGTTTTATTCATCCTGTACATAAAATGTGACCAATCTATATTTCTTAAGTGTTGTAAAAAATAGGGTGCAATAGAAACAAGTTGCCTGCAATCTTTTACATAACTAGATTCCAATGAAATGAGCATTTCAAATAGGGTACTCTAATGATTCTCTGCCTGTAGCTTCAAAATTAGTACAGTTGCTGATATGAATGGCAGTTATTAGCCACATCCTTATTCAAATAGTAACTTAGAAGATAATTTATTAGTTACACCTGCTTACATTTAGTCTTTGTCTATGTCATTTTAGGGCTCTGAATAAAAACAAAGAAGTAATATGACAAAGAAAATTCAACCCAGCATCAATCCAGTGTTTGAACAAGATTTATAAGGGCAAAATTATATGGGGATTATTGCTTACCCGTGAGTACAATATTTAAGGGAAGTGGTAGAATGTTGGTGTGTAAGAAGGCTAGGAACCTGGTTTAAGAAGGAGAAAAATGAATCAGTGATGCATTGCCCAGCGATGGAAGGAAGAGGGTAGGAGATGGAACACACGAGATAGTCAAGACCTGTAATCTGGGTGTGGGGGGCAAGTGGAAAGGGAACAGAAGTTATGTAAATTATGAGTACTGTCAGGGAAGACATAGAGAGGCACATGTGTTGTCAAGAGGTGGGGAACATGAGAATGTCTTCACTCATAAGAAAGGTTCCAGTGTGTACTGTGATAAACCTAATGCATTGGCATTACATATATGTATGACATATATCACATACATATGTATCATATACACACATACATATATCTGCTATATGCATACATGAGTATGTTTCTGTATTTTTTATTCTTGATCATATTATGATTACATTAAAATAATAACAAATGTGTGCAGTTTACAAAACAGAATGTAGATTGTATTCTGTTGCTCTATCACTGTAGAACGTGGCTCCTTGTCTTACACTCTATTTGTGAGAGAGTGTAAGAGAGATTGAAGACTTGGAACCTTACCTGTTACCTGTTAGCCAGGCCCTCACCCATTCCTGTCTCCCAAGTAGTTTTTTTCCTCCATCCCAGCACTCCGTGATGCTTTAGGTGATTTGGTGGTCAGAAAAGTATCACCAGCCATCTCATCATAATTCCCCCTCTGCTATGCAAAGGCTATTCTGGTTATTTCAGTTTTCCTCCACCTCATGCCTATTGTGAACCTCAGAGATTCGTAGAGACTTGTTCCTTTACACCTTCCTAAGCATGGAAAATGATCATCTCTGACTTTTGCACCACCTGAACCCCTGAGACTAGCTGAGAGGCATGTGGGATCTCTGGAGGGCAGCAGCAGTGGGGGTGGGGAGGATTGTTGACCAGGACTGGCGCTTCATTTGCCTAGTACCTGGCTGTAGGGCCAACCACAAGGAAGATGTGCAGGAGTCCAGTCAGTGTCCTAGGGACTCTGCCCACTGGGCTTGATCTGGGTCGGCATCAGTGTCTCAAAGTGCTCACAATAGTCTTTACCACTGAGTAGGGGCACTCTGAGATCTTCCAAGGAGATCTGACCAGATTACAGCAGGAGTCTGGCCAGTACTCAGGAAAGGAGACTGCAGTCAGGGTCTTAATCGAATAAGACTGAAACAGCCCCAGGAAACCAAGGATGGCCCTAGACATGAGAAAGGAGGGGGAAATATTGTCAGGGCTGGGGGACTGTAGTTCAAAGGAAACACGAGGGTTTGGGACCTCTCCCAGGAGCCCCTCACACCAAATTTAGGTCAGAAGGACCAATGTTTCTAGACTTGATTTCCTGGCTGAGGAAGTGATGCCCAAAACACTGCCAAGCTTTGCTGGAGCAGTCATAGGACCTGCGGGAGTTGAAGGTCATCAGTCCATTGCCGGGCAAGGCTAGAGAAGGCAGGAGCCAACTTTGCCCTTTGCCCTTCATTTTTGTTCACATTCAGGCCAGAGACACATTTAGAGGCATAGTCTAGCTGTGTCTGTGTGCGTGTGTTCTCATTCTTTACATCTAACTGAAAAGTAAAGTTTCTAAGGTTTGTATGTGGGTTTTCTAACAACACATACAATATTTCCAGGAAGGAGGTTGGGATGTGTGCGGCAGGTTGAAAGCACAGAGTCCAGCATAGGGAAGAGATTTGACTCCTTTAAGATTGGGACTTAGTGGCTTTAAACAAAAAGTGGGAGCGGATTCAGATGTATCCTCTGGCGGTTTCTTTATTCCTTTGTAAAGGTGGTTTATTCTTGCCTGAGAAATTAAAAAAAGTTCCAGAGGTTTGGATCTGTATTTTATTTATAGTCGATATCTACGCTTTTACTCTGAAATGCTCTGGCTCAGAGCTTGGAAGGAGGAGGAATTGCAATAAAAAATGTACCGAAGTGAAAACTATAAAGAAAACTCATGACAAAGGCACAAGCATTTGCATTTCATGTTTGTAAATGACTCATAAAGTAACAAAACCCTTTCTGGTATTTCCCCACATGAAACTGAAGTTATAAGCTTCTAATCAGGTCTGTCCTTAACTGCATTGTCCAAAAATTTCATAAGGAAATTTTGGTTTTCCCTAAAAGAGAGGTGGGATTATCTATTTGGATCAATTGTAATGGTAGGGAAAAATTAGTTAATTCTCTGTAGAGTGGGTGAAAATTGGAGGTTGCTGTAAGGACAAATGCACACGAGTGGCATGCCAGGGCTTCTTGCAGAGAAACTCATATGCTTGGGTTCGGTGTTTGGCCTCAGGCCAAAGGCTGCAACTAACAGGAAAGTGTCAGCATCTCAATATAATTGCATGTCCCAGAGCCTATTATTGCACTAATAAAAATGCTTTTCAATAAATCTAAGAAAGGAAGAGAAAAAAAAACCACCGGGAAGAAAGGAATTGCCTGAAATATTTTATTATATTTAATAAAATTCTCATTAATGGCAAGAGTAGCTTTCTGCTAAATAAATGTGCTTTAATTTTATTTTCTGATTAATTTGATTTGGGGGGGAAATGCAAGTAATGCTTTTTTTTCAGTGTACTTTCTTAAGAGAAGAGTAAAAGGCAAGTAGGCATCCCTGTAGGTGGATGTTTTCTCAAGGAGAGGGAAGAGGCAGGACCATGGCACCGGAAGCCTAGTGTTTAGCTAGTAATTATGTCACTGATGCTCTCAGTGACGTTGGGCAAATGATTTAACCTCTCTATCCCCAAACATAAAATGTTAATGTTTCATGTTTATGAAAATCTTTGAAATAATAAAAATGTCAAAGCTATTTGACATGTGTACTATTATTTATAATGGGTGCAATAGAGGGCATATGTGCCCACTAACAATGATCTTAATCACACACAGCAGCGTATCTGAGATACTTGTCTCTTTTGGCATATTTCATATCAATAATGAATACTCTAAACACCCTTATGAAAAAAGCCACTTGAGTATCCTTATAGGAACAAACCCTAATAATGCTAGTATATGAATGTATTCATATGGATTTTTCTTTTGTGCTTCCTATAAAACAAAGAAACACAAATAAGAGGAATAATGATAACTAAGTTTTGTCCTCACTTACTATGGACAATGTTCACAATCATAAAGAGAAAGAAAAGGAAAGGAAATTCTTTTATGTGAAGCTTCTACTGTGAGCCAGGTATTTATATACATTACCTTTTCTCTTAGTGTTTAGCCAAATTTCTGGCACATAGCATGTGCTCAACAAGTATTTATTGGGTGAACAAATGCTTCCTGTTTCTTTTTTTTTAAATTCTCAAAATAACCTTACAAAACAAACCTTATCTCCATTTTATAGAATAAATGAAGGTTAAAAAAGTATAAATATTTGATTTTGAGCACACACTTAGCAAAATGGCAGAGCCAGAATTTGAACACTTCTTTGCCTGACTCTAAAACGAATGTTCTTAATGACAGGACTGGGGAAGTGTTTTGATTAATAGAGGTTACTATTCCAAAGTTTATCAATTAATATAATGACTTCATTGAGTCAGAAAGAAGTTGACATGATAAAATCACCTACTCACTTTGAACTCAAAGTATCTAGTTAGCACCTTACTTGCAGAGCTATCTCTGAATGAAAGTGTGAGAGAAAGGGAACTGCTGAATGCCCCTCCCTGGTGGAGAAGCTCATGAGCTGAAGTGGCCTGTGTGGGATCTTGTGGGCTAAAACCAAGCCACAAAGCATTTCTTTCACACAGTCATGGATATGAGCTGCTGATGAGTGGAAAATGTAAGTCATGAAAGCAAGGAAAACTCAGATAATATTGTGAGCTAGGAAACAGGGAGGATACAAGGAAAGAACAGCAAGTGAGTCGGACATGGTTTGGGCAGATACTGCAAGGAAACTGCTGCTCATGGCTGAGCTTTTCTGTCCTGACTACTTTGGTAAAGGGCCAGGAGGAAAGAATACATTTGGCCCATTATTGGTAGAATACCGTCTTTGCCTTGTGGGCTAGTTACCGCTTATTGCCTCTCTGTTCCCAATCCCCTCTTCTTTGCCCTGCTTTGTACTACTGGAGCTGGAACCTGTGAACATTTTTCCTCAGCCAGCTGGCACAATGTTCAGCTTTGTTGGTAGGGCGAGCTGGAAGGACACTGCAGGAGGAAGGAGTTTCTGTTCATCTTTTGAGTGTATTGGTTTCTTCTTGCTCCCAGTCATGCTCACAATCCTGCTGGTTTTGCTAACACCCCGGGGGATGGTTTCCCAGAGAGTTTTACTGACACTCAGGAGGGTGGCTTCCTGATCAGTTTTGCCAACAGCAGTGGTGGCTTCCTGGAGGGTCTCACCAGAACCCCAAGGGGCAGCTTCCTAGAGAGTCTTCCTGGTGTCCCAAAGGATGGCTTCCTCTTTGGCATCCCAACAGGCAGTTTCCTGTTGGCCAGCCCTGACCAGTGGTAGTCCAGCTAACTCCTCAGCCATCCAAAGGCCACAGCCACACCCTCTCTAATCAGGTTTGACTTTCAGCCTTGGGGAGAGCCCTCTTCCCAATTTATTCCTTCCTTGAATATTTTGTCTTAGCCCTAGACATAGTGGCTGCTTCCTTTATCTACTCTTCTCATGATCTTTACTATTCTCTTACCCCTTTGTAGTTAATCCTCTGTTGCAAGTTAATAATTCTTTATATTACATTTTTCTCTGTTCAAATTTCTGATGTGGTTTATGTTTCCCAGCTGGCCCCTGATCAATATACCAGCTTGCCCTCAAAAGCAGAGCCTGAGGCAGAGGCCAATGTGAGAGTTTTTATTTGCAAACGTAATCTTAGGGAGCAGAAGACAAGGACGGGGAGTGAAACAGGAAGAGGAAGAGTAAATACAAGCACGTGTTATCAAATTGGTTGCACCAACAGGCAACTGATTTTTCAATCCCATGGGACCTTCTGAGAAACCATATGAAATATATCTCAGAACTGAGAGGGGGAAGAATGGAGGAAGCTTTTATCCATTGGCTCCCCTCTCCCATTGTTCAGGGTGAAGGCCTGCCAGACCGCATCAGCTCAAAAGTGATTGAAACCTGCATAGAACTGGTTGCTGCAGCAGGGGTTGGAATAAGAGGTGAAGCCAGCGGAATGTGTAAACTGGTGCATAGGAGGTGTTTGTGTAATTACCAAAATAACAAAGGGATAGTTAAAAATCTTTTCTTGAATGTCTTATAAAAATTTAGTTAAAATTCCAGGTTTAAGAAAATGAAATGTATCAAAATGTATGAGCTGCAACTTGGTTCCTTCATTTAAGGTGTCTAGATCTATTAGGGACAAGGACGAGTGGGAGATCAGCTCTGTGTAAAATAGGCACTGAGCAGGGCAGTACCGAGTTGATGTTAAATTATAGCATGTTACTTTGGAATTTACTAGGAGATGTTGAATCTTACTGGGGCAAGAGGCCCACTTGTCCAAGAAATGGCATTATCTCTGCCAAAGCCAGGAGGTCATAGATAACCATGGCAAGGGAGAGGAGACGTTGTCAGAAATTCAGGAAATATCAAGAGATAGGTCAAGTTGCCAACAACATGAGGAGCAACTTAAAGCAAAGGCTGGAAACTGAGTGTCCTAAGATTTTGTTATTCTCTAGGCCTGGGGTGTGGATATGATTAGAGAGAGAAAATTGTGACTACAGGTAAATTCTGATGCTGAACGGGGAAATAGATGGAGATACCCTATATTCTTTGCCCTCTCAAATAAACATCTCCTCATGTCCTCCCATCCACTTTCTACCTTCAATCTCAACTCAGTCGGAGAGGGGAGAAGTCAAGATCTTCCTTACTCTCCCTCCAGACTACTTTCTGACCTCATGCCCCAACTTTCTCCCATCCTCAGCACCTGAGGCCCATGGTATTTTTTTCTACAACTGGTTTTAACTTATCATTTCCATTTTCTAATCTGTGAGCAAAAATTACAAGGCTTGACAGTTATTTTGAAAATATTTATACTTTTTGATTTCAAAATCTTCAAAAATATCTTTGAATTTTTTTTTAGAGAAGTATTATTTAAAAAATTTAGCATTTTTTAATTCCAGGAAACCAGAAGTTTATGTGAATCATGGAGAAAGGATATACAATTTTCTGCAAAAAAGTGGTTAATTTTTCCAAATAATTTAAAGTTCAGGAGTGGAAAGAAATGGGAAAGAACTTTTGAAGATGACATTAAGAACCAACACAGACTGAGAAGTCAGGCTTTGTGTAAATACCTTCATTTGATCTGCTTAGAAATGCTACCAGAAAAGCATTAGCTTAGATTTGCAGCTGAGGAAACTGAGTGCAGAGGGCATGAGTTACATGCTCTGGGTCACACAGACAAGCCTTTCCTGGATTCCTATGTCCTCAATCATTTCTTCCTTCTCCGAAGTCCTGTTGCACGTTTTATATGTAGTGTGATTTTGGCCTTTCTGATACCCAGACCTGTATGGTCAAAATGTTTTTAAGCTCAGCCTCTTTAGTTAGATTAAAGACAAGGAATATTTCTTTAACCTAGTGATGCTAAAAGGATGATGAGCTCTGTGTGGTATAGGGAGAAGAAGATAGATTGGTGGATTGATGACAATTCTCTCACTAGCTGGTGACTATAGGAAAATCACTTCAACTTTTCATGTCTCAGCTTCATTATTTTGTAGAATGGTTGTAATACAACTTATCCACCAGGGTTTTTAAGATGATTAAGCTAGATGCTGTAGCTCAACAGTTCTCGAAGTGTGTTCTTTGGAATGCCAATCCCAAAAGGTGCTGCCCCTTTGCAAGAAAACTCCTTGCTTAAATTACCTTGTGAAATGTAGTGTACCACATAAACCTTTTAATGAGTCACTATGCAGATTAGCACATTCAAGAATCTGGAAAGTTGAGCAAGAAAGCAGGCTGTTGACCTTTTTTAACCAAATGTTTCTCACACATGCCTGACCAACCATTCTTTTACTTAACATATATTGAATAGGTATAAGGTGCACTGAGAACATAAATAAGACTGAAAAATATAAATAACATTCTGTGCCTGTGTTATGATATTCAGATTTTAGGATTGAATCATTAGATTGAAAAGACTGTATGGCCACTAGGATTAGATGGGAATTTATCGAAAAATGTTATTAAGTAAAAAAAAGCAAAGTGCAAAAGATGCTCCCATTTGTGTTCAGAAAAGGATATATATTCCTATGTTGTGCGGAAATTTTGGGAAGGATGTAATAAACTATTAGTAATAGTTTCCTCTGGGATGGTGTCTGTGGTGGAAGGGAGTCATAGATATAGAAATATTTACCCTTTTCTACCATTTCAGTTTTTTGCTATAAGCAGATATTATTTGGCTAAAAAAAGAAAAGAAAAGTTAAACATAATAAAGAGGACAAACTAAAAATGTACCTTACTTTTTGATGATTTTTTATAGATTGAAACTTTAAGAAATCTTTCAAAGTATTAAATCATTTGTTAATCATTATTTTTGTAAAAAGGAATTTTATGATAAGTAGGCCAGTTTCTACATTTGTTTTGGGAGCTTGCCAGTTTGATAATTTAAGTGAATAACAGTTTTTTACCTTGTTATGTGCAAGCTTCAACAAAGAAGCTAAACTTCCAACTCAGAAGCCACTTCCAGCTCTCCAACACTACAGAAACCAATAGTGGAGATCCGTAGTCGTATTGATCTGTAGAATTAAATTTCTAGTTGATTCTTTAATCCAGAATCAACTTACTATATAATGCTATCTTTGAGAATCTCATAATGATAAAATTTTAGTAGTTGTATGAGATTTCATATTTCCTGGCTTAAGAAGTTGAAACTACAATTAGGCCAATAGACTTGTTCAGAAAGGTCACACTGTGTGACGTCCTAGGGTTTCAAATCCAAAGGGTGCAACATATTATAAAGTACATCTCATACAACAATTTCTTACAAGGGAGAAGAGGTGGATTTGAATATGCAGTGATCGATAATATAAACAGGAAAGAGAGAAAAATCTTCTGTTCCTATTCACAACATAAGGAAGGTAATTTGCAGTGTATTTCCCGTACATGACGTACTTAAAGCACATTTGGCATCACTTAGCAGTAAGTGGCAAATCATTGTTATGTCTCTCAGTACCCTACACACCCTCATCCATCCGGTGATGGGGCATTAGAACAGTTCTGTGGCTATATCTGCTCTGTAGGTCTTGCCAGTCTTTTGATTTTTGAATTTTGCCTTAAATCAACCGGTCTGTTTTTAAAAAGTTATTCCTTAGGCATAAACAGAAGCTACCGGTTTCATCCCTAGAAGGGGAAAAAAGAAATAGAGATGGTCTCTTGTTTCACCAGTATCCATCCATCCTTCTTCTGCCCACCTCCTGGTCCATTCTCCATTACTGATTTCCCACTGGACCCCACCTTCTGATCTCTAGCTAGAAAATTCACCGTTTCTTAGTGGAGTGGAATTTCCTGTTTGATAGCCATCTAAAAATAAAGTCAGAGGGAAAGAAAAGAGAGGAAGTTAAGAAAGGTCAAAAGGAATGCTCTGGGGGACATTTCTTGTTCTCAGAAGTGGCAGATTAGCATTTAAACCAATAAAAGAGAAAGCAGAACAGCAATTTCTTCAGGTATGTTTTTAGTTTTCTTTCTTGTTTCTTTCCCAATGCCTACAATTTGAGAACTAGGAGGCAACAAAGAATGTTTTTACTAGCCCCAAACCATCATTACCCAAGAACAATGTGCTAAAAGCATGAATGAAGATATCAGGGATCATTTGGAGGAAGTTAGGAACAATCTGCTCTTTATTCTCACAGTTGTGAACATTCGTTGAACAATTATACATCTCTACTAGTATTATGGTGAATCTTGATTGGTATTCAAACACTTTAGAAAATTGTTAAGCAGATATATGATAAGGATAACCCTTATTCATTTGTTTTACCAAGAGTTAGGCACTATCTGAAGTACTTAGATGTTATAACTCATTTAACCATCATGTCAGCCCGATAAGGTAGGTGCCATAAATATTATTTCCAACTTAGATAAGGAAAATGAAGCACAGATAGGTTAAATAACTTGCCCACAGTCTCACAGCCTGTGAGTGATCAGGATTAGGTCTCAGGCAGTGTAGTTCTAGAACTAGTGCTCTTAACCATTATAACAACACAATCTCTGGATGGATATAAAGAATTATAGATGTAAGTAAATGTGATTTTACATAATATTTGCATATTTCACTTGCTAGTTTTATGTATTAGATTAAAGAATCTTAGAGAAGGGAGAATTTAGCAAGGGAGTGGTAGTGAGAACCAATATTAGTTGAGTACCTACTAGAAGTGCCAGGTCATTTAGATGCATGAAGAGGTGGAAAGAGCATCTGTTGGAATGCTTCAGTTGGCTTAGGGGTCAGCAAACTTTTGCTGTAAAAGGCTAAATAGTAAATATTTTAGGTTTTGTGGGCCACGTATATCTCTGTTTCTTCTTCCTCCTCTTCCTCTTCTTCTTCTTCTCTTTATATACTTTTTTAAAATGTAAAAATTATTGTTAGGTGCAGTACAAACCAGATTTGGCTCTTAGATCTTGGTTTTCCTACCCAGCCTCAAAAATTGAGCTGAATTTGCTTGCTCTTGTGTTAAATAGCTAAGAGGGGCTTCAGAGGGTAGTTCATCCGGGTTCTGGTTTTGCTCCGCTGAGATGTACTGAGACCTGCTTTGTATTGGGTTCGTCCTCAGGCTTCTTCTTTCATCATTGCAAGGTGGATGTGCAGAACAACTAGGGGTCCATGCTTCCTTTATCATATTTGAGGGAGGGTGTGGTGGGGAAGAGAGGGCCTCTGCTGATACACACAAAATAGAAATCCTGGGCATCATTCTGATTGGACAGTCTTAGCATTCCCCACATCCTAAACTGATTCCTGAGACCAGGAATTTATGGTACCGATTGACTTAGGCATGAGTTGACTGAACTAAAGGATCATGTGGCAAGAGAGATGGCATTATCTGTGACTGCAGCTCATTAGCCTGGAAGGAGTCCTGAGATTTTGCATTTTTAAGGAGTTCCCAGGTGATGTTGACAGTTTCTAGTCCATGGACCACACTTGAGTAACAAGATTTATCTAAATCTAACCTGAATGACTATTAAATATTGAGGGATTCATAGAATGAATACTGGGGAGATAATCACAATGCCTAGAATTTTTTAGAATTATATTTTCTATAACTGTTGAAAAGAATGCATGTACAATGTGTGGGCTAGAATCAGGATATGAATAATAGCTATTGCCAAGGTTTTACAGTTAGAGAGAGGATGTCTTTCATAATAGAGAGAGAAAAATTTAGAGCTCTCAGGCCAATCCTGGAGGGAGGCATGGAAAGGTAGAGATAGATGTGGAAGAGTAAACCCGGGAAGAGAGAGAAATATCTGAACCACCTCATGTGATCCCACTTTTACTTATGAATGCTTGTGAAAACCGAAATGAGGAGACTGATTTTCACGTGGAGTGAGGCAGAGGTAAAATTTGAGGAAGCCAGAGTCTGAAAGACAAGGATGCCAGTGTGTGTCGTGATCTCAGGGATTGTCGAAAGTCTTGCAGATGCCAGCTCAAGGGACTGGGGAGTTCTCACAGCCCGGCGAAAGCCACCCACCTTTTTTTTTAGGAAGATTAGCCCTGAGCTAACATCTGTTGCCAATCCTCCTCTTTTTGCTGAGGAAGCCCTGCCCTGAGCTAACATCCATGCCCATCTTCCCCTACTTTATATGTGGGACGCCTGCCACAGCATGCATGCCAAGCGGTACCATATCTGCACATGGGATCCCGGCCAGCGAACCCCTGGCCACCAAAGCAGAAGGTGCGCACTTACCTGCTGCGCCACCCGGCTGGACCCAAGCCACCCACTTTTTAACATTTCCGTTATATGCAGTATTTTATGAATCACCCCAGCAACTTTGTGAATTGGGTGTTATTATCCTTCGTTTTAAAATGAGGAAACTGAAGCTCTGAGATATTAGAGAACCTGCCCAGGGTTTCACAGAGAGCAGATTAGGAAGTTGAGTCCCAACTGGTCTATCTATAAAACCCATGCTCATTTGATTACACTAGTCATTTTCCAACAGAGTTGAGCAAACATCTCAAAAAAAAAACCTTTTAAAAAGATGAAATATTAAGTGGGTCCAGTGGTGGCTTGAGACTTTCTATATGGAAGGATTTGGGGGCAACAACCTGTTTGTGGGTGTGTTGTGGCTGGGGGCTTGTCTTGAGGCTGTGTTTACATAGCTAGTGCACTATTTTTATTTATGGTGTACGTTTATTTAAGATGGTTTTTTGGGAATCAGCTAAATCCCCTTCAACCCACTTTTTCCTGATGTCCCTGTGTGGGACCTCAGTACATAACAGAGACAAAATTGAGCTCCTGTCTTGCTGTCTCTGAAGCATCTTTAAGGAAACTTAAAGGGAAAAACCACTGGAGTATGTACTTCCTGTTACTTCTAATTGTAAAAGTGAGGAAACTGAAATCCAGAGATTTAAAGTGAATTGTCCAGGGTAACATAACAAGTTAGCTGCAGAGTGACTCCAAGGATTATTAAATCCAGGTGCTTAGAGAAAGATCAATTTCTTCAACTTGTGTTTAAAGTACAAATAAAAATTAAGACAATTGCTTCAAGTGTTGAAGTATTTAAGGTTGGTGGAAAGTAGAATACTTTAGATTTAGAATTTGCTTTCTCTATAGGAGCAGCATCAGACAAGGCATAATAAGATGTGCCTTTAGAGTTTCTCTTAGTATGGTATAGTATAGTTTTATCATTTATTTTTGTTTTATAATTATTTTTTCTTTTTCTTTGTTTTTGGTGAGGAAGATTGGCCCTGAGCTAACATCTCTTTCCACTCTTCCTCTTTTTGCTTTAGGAAGATTGTCCCTGAGCAAATACCTGTGTCAATCTTCCTCTATTTTGTATGTGGGACACTGCCACAGCATGCCTGATGAGTGGTGTGTAAGTCTGCACCCGGGATCTGAACCCTGAACCCTGGGCCACCAAAGCAGAGTACGCAGACTTAACCACTATGCCACTGGGCCAGCCCCTGTTTTATAATTTTTTGTTTGTTATATTGTTACAATTTTGAAGGTATGGTTAATGTTTTATCAGAACAATTTTACTTTTCTTTTAAATATTTGATTTTATGAGTAACTACACTCTTAGTTATAACTACTACCACCTACTGAGGCCGAATTTTTGCCAGTAGAATGTGTATGTGAATTTAGATTAAAATCAATGACAGGTTAAAAGAAATTCACTTTACATAAGAATGTTTTTCTTTTAAAGCATTACTTAAATTAAATGACACATGTGCCTATGTTATTTTGATTTTATAACTGTCAATTATATTGCTGTTAATTGCCAGTAGGGCCTTATTATAAAAATGTCCTTTAAAAAATATTGAAGAATAAATTCATTTGAATTCAGTATTGACTCTGTCTTCTATTAGGCTTTTAGCCAAAATGTGACTCAATAGGGTGAACACAGTAGCTGGAGCAATATAATAGCTTCACCCTTGGAAATCCTTTAGAGTGAAATGGTAGCCACAAGGGCAAAGGGGCAGGTCTTGACAACAGTGCCTTTCATGGGTGCAGACGGTCAACTAAAGGACAACACACAATGTTGCAGGCTAGATCCATAATTCTAATGGCTCAACTATTTGGCAGGAAGCATCATATACATAAAAACTCATGAGACTAAAATAAAAAATATTCTTATTACTCAAAATCTTAGTTCCTTAGAAGGAAAAAAAAGACTAAAGAGCAATTACAAGGAAAGAGAGAGAGAGAGACAGGAGAAGGGGGAGGGGAGGAGAGGAGAAGGCTGGAGGCTGCTGTAGCTGGTTTGGACTTCTGTAAGGTGCTCAGAATTGTCTATCTGCACCACAGTTTAATTTGTGTCCTTGAGTTCTGTTGCTTCTCACTCTTGTCCACATTCATCACCAGAATAAGCACAGTACTGATTCTACTGGCATTAAGTGAAAAATCTCGTAAGTTCTCCTCTAATACTTCCTCTGAAAAACATCCTTTTTTCATTCGTGAATTGGAATTTTTATTTTTCATACTTAGGAAAAAGTTACTCATTAATTTCTTTTTTTTCAGGTATATTAGCAGCTATAATAAATGAGAAGACCACCTTGCCAGTAATAGGGTATTTACTTAGAGATCATAAGTACTTCTTATTTGAAGGTTTCAGGTCCAAATTTGTATAACTCCCCAGTGAGGAAGAAAAATATAGTAAGTCTGCCAGATATGCTATGGATAGACAATGTAGGGATTTTTTGTTTTTTGACCTCTTGATTTACAGTTTCAAGTCTCCTTATTTTCTGTAGAATCAAATATGATTCATATGATATGACTCAAATATCAGTTCCCACAAAGTGAAATAAAAGCCATCACTTTCAAAGACTTTTGTCTTAGGTCCGAGGCTGGATGTATTTATATCCCTATCGTTCCTAATGCATGTGGCCTTTCTCCTCATTTCATTTTATGCTGAAGGGGATCAGAATATGCTACCTCAAAAGAGACCACTTTGGCATAAGGATTATTTTGAGCTGAAGGCAATTAAGAAACAGCAGACACAGGAGGAACTCTGCTCTGCCTCTTTCTACCTACAAGTGAGGCATAAACTTCTGTTTGTGAAGGTATGCCCCCCTCCCCTCTCCTGTTCCAGGAGGTGAACAACCCTTATCACAGGAGGCAGAAAGTCGGCACTGAGATGAGTCTGTATAAACAAACCTTACTAACGTAACTCTTGTCTTCCCTTAGTTTCCCCTCATATTCACACCTCCTCACAATTTACCACCCCTAGAAGCCCAGATCCCTTTTCCTTTGTCTTGTCACTTCTCCACAATTTATCACCCTTTGTTAAGGTGGTATATAAGCCCCCAGTTCTAACCACTCCTTTGAATTACTCATCACTGAGTTCACCTGTGTGTATGCTCATTACACCTGTGAATAAACTTTTTTTTTTTTTCTCCAGTTAATCTGTCTTTTGTCAGCTTAATTCGCTGGCCCTGACAGTAAGCCTAAGAAGGTAGAGGAAAAGTTTATTTTCCTCTTCTACAATGCCTATCTAGAATACTCAGACTTATGTTACATAAGAAAGTTTGTTGCTTACTTGTACGGGTAACTCTATGTGACCAGCCTGGCCAACTTAAAAGTCAAGTTATGATAAATTGGTCACATTATATAGTTTTTAATTAAAAACTAAAATAAAAGCTTAGTGCTATATTTGGTTAATTCAAAGACTATATATAGGGAAATAATATTTTTTGCCCTGTTAAACTTTTCACATGGCCCCCTCTCCCCTCACCCCAACTGGGAACTTGCCATCTTGACATCCTTTTCAAAAAGATAAATGACAGCATTTACTGAAGACGGTGAGTCAGTGAACCTAATGTGAAGAATGATGTGTGGATTAAGAGTTTGGAGATCTGGATTCTATTTGATTTCTTCTGATGGATCCAGGGAACTGGGCAGTGTGTGGATCTGGAGGTCAAGGCCAGGATTTTATCCAACAATAGGGTGGTGGTGGCAGGGTCTGAAGTTCAAGGGGGAGAAGCACTCCACCATCAGGGCATCTATTCAGGAAGGTGAGGTAGGCAGGGGAAGAGGGAGTAGACTGAGGGTCAGCAGTTCTGAGAGTGCAGAATAGTGGAGTGGATGAGTGGGAGGCAGGCTCGGAGAGTGATGGAGAGAAAAGTAGGCCTGTGGCTTGGACCAGTGTGCTGAGTTAGTATAATGAGTTATAAGTAGGGGCAACACCTGCTAGTCCTGGTCTTAGGCCCTGTGTGATTTTGGCCACATTTCTCTTTCCAAGAACATTTGTCCTTTCAATTCAGCTTCAGTAAAAACCAGATTGCCAAACCTCTTTACAGTTTCATTCGGTGATCCAAGTTGATTTTTGAGGAAGGACTCCTTTTTCTTTCTAAACTCAACTTGTATCATTAAGATGCATTACAAGGATAGAGGAGGTTCTGAGAAGACAGAAATCTAGTATGCGAACACCAGGTCTAAAATTGTTTAAAGGAAGATTCATGTCATTTTTGATTGCTTAGGGTAGTATTACCCAAAGTGTGTCCAGAGGAACACTTGTATACAATAAAAGTACTCATCAAGAATTTATATAGAGAGTCTTTTAACTCAGAACTCCTCAGAACCATTATTATGCTAAGTAATATCATGTTCAATATTGAAACAATTTATTTCTTGAGGTCATCCCTATCTTGAAGTTTAACAGAGCTATTAGAATCATGTTAACTCAATATGGGATCAAGAGAAGACAAATTATTTTCCAAATAATTTGTTCTCCCTTTTCCCAGATAATTATTTCCAGGAGAAAGCATCAGGAGATAATTCCAAGCATTCTGTGGTAAATTACCTTGGTTTCTATTGAGGCAGTAGTCATCTCAGATCACCCCGTGAAGGAGAGATTGTTCCATTCTGATTGGACATCTGTAGAGCTTCAAAGGCTGTTGTAGCCAGAAAGCTCTTGGAATTCTGACTCCCGGGTTCCCAAGGTCCAGCTCATTGGGCCAACTCATTTTCTTCTATTTTAGTTCAGTCACTGCAGATATTGGAAATTAGCACCTTACCTCCCTTGCAGATTTCCTTTTCCATTCTTCTTCAGAAAGGATCTTTGATTTTCATTCTGGTGGGTGAAATGGTTTTCTAACCTAGTAAGAGGCTGACACTAAAGCAGGAAGTGAAAAAGGAATCACTTTCTCTCTAAACTCGCACTGCTGGTTGACTGACAAATAGTCCTCTTCTTGGGCATTTCCTCCAGAAGTGCCAAAGCACTGTGAATTCCAAATAAATTTTGCTCTGTGAAGTAATACTGTTAACAGGAAACTCTTGAAAGGTTTGGTTTTTCTTCTTTGCTCCTGAGAACAACAAAGTAACACCTACTGATGGAATTCAAAATATGATCAAATAAATTGTTTTATGCCTAATTTAGTGGAGGTCTGAATATTGTTTATTGGTAAAATTTAATCTACAAATAATAAATACGTGTTTATTGACATGGCCAAGAAAACCTAGTCACTTACTACTTAAAAGAATCACATTTAGGGGCTGGCCTGGTGGTGTAGTGATTAAGTTCATGTGCTCCGCTTCAGCAGCCCAGAGTTCACAGGTTCGGATCCCAGGTGTACTGCTCATCAAACCATGCTGTGGTGGCGTTCCACATATAAAATAGAGGAAGATTATCACAGATGTTAGCTCAGTGACAGTCTTCCTCCAGCAAAAAGAGGAAGATTGGCAACAGATGTTAGCTCAGGGCCAGTCTTCCTCACACACACACATACACAAAATCACATTTATTAGTAAGGAAAAAAGGGAACCTTCCACGTTCTCTTGTTCCTTTAAAAAGTAAAGAATACCTTTAAAACGTACTAACAGCTTTTCTTTTATTAGTAGCTGAAAGAAATCTCAAGGAGAGGTGGATACTTTAAAAATGAAAGAAGCAACATGAAAAGGTGCTCATCTTTCTGAAACTTCTGTTGTTCAGTACTGCCTAATGTTAGACATTAAAGGTTTGCATGTTCATCATCATATTTTATTGAAGTTGGTAATAATTTACTTATTATCTGCAATGGGTTTCTGAAAAATATTTCTCTTTCCATTAAGGATTTCATTTTCGGCATTTGCTTGTCAGTTAAATCCTCACATCATTAATGTAACTTCTCATCATAGGCAAAATTGAATATTCATGCCGAGCTCAAATCACTGTTATTTTGGCCTCTTACTTTTTTTTTCACCCTGAAAGTGTAGATTGTTAACCCATCACTTTACAATTGAGATTGTTAAATTTCCTGAGACTGCTTTGGTTTGTAAATGTAACTTGAAGTTTACCTTTGGTCATTTTCCTTAGGTAGTAATTTCTGCTTTTAGCCTTGACCAGGTCTAGGCATACCATTTAGCCTTTTGCTCTTGGCCAGCTATTTTATTAACTCTTTGGTAATGTTCCAGGTCCTGAAGCCATGCTATTTCAGCCCTTCATACAATGCCTTGCCTGCTTGTGTCCATGGCAGATAAAACCCTTTAATGATGATCATCCTCTCAAATATCTGACCTTCACCCATGGAATTACTGTCTTTGTCTGAAAGACACTTGAAGGGTACTTTTAAATGATCAGCCTTAGACTAGATGATCTCTCAGGCTCCTTCTGACCATAAGATTCTAGGATTCTATTTGTCGGTTGATTTATTTCACTTTATTTTTTTTTAATTATTTATTTTTTTGGTGAGGAAGATTCATCCTGAGCTAACATCCCTCGCCCATCTTCCTCTTTTTTTTTTGCTTGAGGAAGATTAGCCCTGAGCTAACACCTGTGCCAATCTTCCTCTATTTTGTACGTGGAACACCCCCACAGCGTGGCTGATGAATGGAGCAGGTCGTGCCCGGGATCCAAACCCATGAACCCAGGGTGCTGGAGTGGAGTGTGTGAACTTAACCACTTGGCCACGGGGCTGCCCTGATTTATCTCACTTTAGGTGAATCAGCATTAATGAGGCTAGCCTTCATATACGTGTTTTGAGGTGAAGGAGCACATTTTCCTTAATCTTATTGTGACAGGATAGAATTCGTCCTCCCTCCACCCTCTGCCGCATACTGGCTCCTGGCACATACCCATCTGCCTTCTGAGACCAGATTCAAGCGGCACTGGGATAATAGTAAGAGTCCTTTGGTAATGCACCACAGGGAAAAGAAGAGACAAGGACTCTGTACGCATAATAACTTACAGGAATTATGATATTCTGAGAACTGATGACCCTTGGCATTTTAGAATTCTGATTGTCTTGTAGCTGCTTGATTCTAAATCATAATCACTGAAAGAAGCCTTCCTTCATCTCCTTCAGAAGAAAAAACACCCCAAGTCTAAAGGACAAACAAATAAGCAAAACTTTCTTAAACTGGATGAAACATTGACAGGTAGTCCAAAGTTGAATAGGAGCAGATATGAAGGTAGGCTGAGGGGTAGGGTGGGTGTTAGTGGGAAGCAAATGGGTTCTAAGGACAGGACCTGCCATGGAGGGGAGAGGGAAGAAGTTCTAGGGAAATAAGAAGACAGAGAGGATGCAAGCCTGCTGTCCCTGTTTAGGAGGGGATGTGGCTGGAACGAGCTGAATGTGATGTGGACGTGTCTAGAGTGGACGCTGTGTGAATTACAGTGTATGACTTGAGCCTGAATATGCTTGGGGATTTTATGCTTATTATTGCTTAGTTAACAATAAGATGTTATTTTAATAAAGGATTGTACAGTTTGGGCTTTCTATGAGAGCATAATAAGGGGGTTATATTGTGAATACACAATTAATATTCATTTAGGAGGTGTTTATGCTAAAACATATACAGTGCCAATGATGAATGTCAGGCTTCAGAATGTAAGCTCCTAGAAAGTAAACATCCTACAGAATATGCTGTTTATGAGACTCAGTTAATCCAATTCTCCCTTTGCGTTACTCCCTGATGGCACACATATTGTTTCAGGTCACACTTAGCCATTTAATGGTTGACTTACTATCAGAGAGTTATTTGAGGACACCACAGGGCAAGAGAAAGCCTAATTAATATTAGACATCAACAATAATTTAGGCTTGTTTTCATAAGTTGCCTGGTAAAGGAACATGCCAGCCCTGGGTTATCACTATGAATTAATAGTGGCTTCTTGTGCTGCTGGCCAGAATCATTATACACTGTTTAGCATACAAATTATTATGGATAATATTTTTGATATAGTAGAACTTGACTCATTCATTTCACTAATCTGCAGGTCCAATAATTCTCAAACCAACCTCAGCCATCTCTCTCTACTCTCAGTAAAGTTTATTAATAGCAGACAGCTGTCATGAAATCTCATATTACAAAGAATTCATTACTTCTACAAAAGATGCTAGAGTACATTTATTGGTCTATTACCAAATAATCTCATAAAAAATTAAAATGCAAGTCTATTTATCAGGTAGAAAGAGCAGTACACTTTTTTTGTGATATGATAACATAGCAGTTCATCCTGTCCTTATGCCCAGAAAGTACTTACACTGGTTAATTTGCTTTGGGCTTTAATAAGGTTCTTCATTAGTACAATAGTAAAACTTTAGAAGAACACTTAAGTAGCAGAAGAATTCCGTTACATTACTACAAACCTTCAGCAAAAGTAGGAAGAACAGTAAGTGTCTCAATGGGCGCAACAAACATAAGATTGTTACTTATGTGTCTAATTTTTATGTCCTCACCCTCCATAATAATCCAATACAATTTCTTACCAAATGTACAGTTCATATAATAGAACAGATTGAAAGAGAGTCTATAAATGGCAAACTAATAAATTTTCCATACAAATGATGGGTTAACTATGTGGGGGAAAAAAAAAGCAACAGGCCAGAATAACAGTGATTTGAGTTAGGCATGAATATTCAATTCTCCCTATGATGAGAAGTTACATTAGTGATGTGAGGATTTTACTGACAAGCAAATGCTGAAAATAAAATCCTAACAGAAAGAGAAATATTTCTCAGAAACCCATTGCAGATAATAAGTAAATTATCACCAATTTCAATAACACATGATTACTGCATGCCAGCTAATTCATTATATGCCACTTGAGCTTTGGTTGAACAATAGTACTTTTGTGAAACTCGATTCAACAATTCACAATTTGGATATCTACTATGTGTATCCTGTGTGAGGCTAGCTTAGTTAAGATTGAGAAGGAATCCAATTCCTTTTTAAGAGCCCTCCATTTTGTTTTAATCAATTGAGGGATGTGCTAAATAAATGGAGTAATACCACATTCATTCAGCAAATATTTATGGAGCACCTGCTGAATTTGCCTCATTATAACTGTGTAACAGATGTTAAATGGGAAATTTTGACTCAAGTACCAAGATATGATAATATCATAAGCCAGGGAGAGGTACCACATGATTATGCATATTTCCAACAAGAATGATGGAGAACTGGCTTTAGGACTCATGAATCCTTTGCTTTTTTTGAGTATATCAAAAGAGGTTTGAAAATTTGAGATAATTTGGTCAGCAGGATTTTTTGGAAAAAGGTGAGTTGTGATTCTTTCCCTCTCTTCTCCCATCTCTCACCAAGATGGATGGTGGGGAAGTGCTTTATAAATGTTTCCTGAAGGTGAAGGGACACGTTAGATTAGTCTTACATCTGAAAAAAATTTATATGGAAAGGCAAAGGTACTATTTTAGCTGAAACAATTTTGAAGAAGCAGAATGAAGTGGGAGAAATCATTTTACCCAATATCAAGAATTATTATATAGCTACAGTATTCAGGACTGTATGGTATAGGTAGAGGGATAGGCTTCTGGATCAATAGAACAGAATAGAAAGCTCAGAAAAAGTCCCACAAAATTCATACGGCCAAGTGCTATTTGACAAAGGCTTAAAAGCAATTCAATGGAGGAAGGATAATGTTTTCAACAAATGGGGCTGGACCAATTGGCTATCCATAGGTAAAAATGTGAACCTTGACCTAAACCTCACACCTACAAAAATTGAGTCAAGAAGGATCATAGATTTAAATGTAAAATATAAAACTACAAAACTTCTAGATGATAAAATAGAAGAGAACTTTTGAGAACCAGGGCTTGGTGAAGAGTTCCTAGATGTGACACCATGAGCATGATCCATAAAAGAAAAGGATAATACATTGAACTTTATCAAATTTAAAAACTTTTGCTTTGTGACTCTGTTAAAAGGATGAAAAAGTAAGGTACAGACTAAGAGAAAATATTTGTAAACCGTAGATCTGACAAAGGATTTTTATCTGAAATATGTAAAGAACTCTCAAAACTCAACAGTAAAAAATTTCAAATGATTTACAATAATTCAAAAAGATATATGTGACTCTATGTTCATTGCAGCATTATTCACAATAGCCAAGATGTAGAAGCAAGTGCCCATCAAGGGATGAATGGATAAAGAAGATGTGGTATTTATACAATGGAATACTACTCAGCCATAAAATAAGGACAAAATTGTGCCATTTGCAACAACATGGATGGACCTTGAGGGTATCATGCTAAGCGAAATAAGTCAGACGGAGAAAGACAAATGCCATATGATTTCATTCATGTGTGGAAGATAAACAAACAAACAAACACACAGATAAGGAGAACAGATTGGTGGTTATCAGAGGGGAAGAGGGTGGGGGGAGGGCGAAAGGGGTAAAGGGGCACATATGTATGGTGATGGATAAAAACTAGACTGTTGGAGGTGAACATGATACAGTCTACACAGAAACTGAAATATAATAATGTATACCTAAAATTATACAGTTATGGGCCAATATGACCTCAATAAAATAATGTAAAAAATTCAAATGATTTAGTTAGAAAATGGTTAAGAAACGTGAACAGATATTTCACTGAAGAAGATAAATGGATTACAGATAAGTACATAAAAAGATATTGAACATAACTATGTATTAGGAAAATGCAAATTAAGATCACTATGTGGTATCACCACGTACCTATTAGAACAGCAAAAACCTAGTGACAATGCCAAAACCTGTCCAGGATGAAGAGAAACTGGATCTCTCATACATTCCTGTTGGGATTGTAAAATGGTGCAGCCATTTTGAAAAATAATTTGGCAATTTCTTAAAAAAATAAGCATACCTTTACTACATGACCCAGCAATCCCAGAGAAATGAAGACTTACGTCCACACAAAAACTTGTACATGACTGTTTGTAGCAGCTTTTTTCATCATAGTCAAAAATTAGAAACAACCAAAATGAGTCTCAGTAGGTGAATGATTATGCAGACTGGTCCAGCCATACCATAGAATACTGCTCAGCAATGAAAAGGAATAAATTATTGATACATCTAATTACTTCAATAGACCTCAAGGACATTATGCTGAGTGCAAAAAGCCAGTCTCAAGTTACATTAAACTTATTCTTGGATTTACAAAATTATGGACATGGAAAGCAGATTAGTGGTTGCCAGGGGTTAGGGGCCGTGGCTGAAGGGTGTAGGTGTGACAATCAAGGGGTAGCTTAAGGGAGATTTTTGTGGTAATAGAATAGTTTGATATCATGATTGCAGTGGTGGTTACACAAATCTACACATGTGATAAAATGACGTAGGACGATGCATGCAGATTGTAGCAAGGTCAATTTCCTGGTTTTGATACCATACTATAGTTATGTAAGATGTAACCATCAGGGGAAACTAAGTGAAGGGTATGTGGGACCTCTCTGCAACTTCCTGTCAATAATTATTTCAAAATAAGAAGTAAAAAAAAAAATGTGTTTGTGACTTGAAGTGATTATTATAGTTTCTATTACCTGAAAATAAGCGGAAAAGTCATAGGACTTCCAAATTTTTATCCAGAGGGGAAGAATTGCTATGTTCACTGAGCAAACAAAGCGGCAATCAGAGATAAGATCAAGCTGCTTGTTTGGTTGCTCCACAATGACTGCTTGCTCAATGGACCCATAACGTATAATACTCTCTTTTTAAAATACTTTATTCCCTTGGTTTTGATAACATGACACTTTCCTCATTTTACCCATGTTTCTTCTCACAAAATCTGTTCTCTTTTTAGTATTCTTTCTTTCATTTGGTGGAGCCATTAGCCAGCTAGTTATACAAGTCGTGAGCATTTGACTCGATTAGTCTTTGCTTCTTTCCCATCTTCACCACTCCAATTACCCCCCTTCCCTATATAATCGCTCACCAAGTCCTGTTGACTTCACTTTCTAACATATTCCTTACTACCACTTCCCTTGTTTTTGCCTTCATTTGCTCTCACCTGAAATACCGTAACATCTCCAACATTCACTTAACACACCTGCAGGCTTGTTCTCCTTAACTCCATCCTGCAACAACCAGCCAGAATGATCTACCTAAAACGCATTTGACCCTGTCATCTCTAGCCTAAAACCTTTCAATGGTAAACCTCCTTACAGGAAAATCTGAAGCCCCTTAATTTGCCAACCAAGGTTCCTGATGGTTTGGCCTCTGCCAAACTCTCTAAC
Source organism: Equus asinus (assembly GCF_041296235.1). Classification (NCBI taxonomy): domain Eukaryota; kingdom Metazoa; phylum Chordata; class Mammalia; order Perissodactyla; family Equidae; genus Equus; species Equus asinus. The sequence continues at coordinate 80,634,158 of NC_091798.1, forward strand.
TCTTCTCCACAACCTGACTCGTATTTGTTATACAGATTCTCGTCTCCATGCCATTGTTCTCTCTTCTGGCTGGAATGTTGTCTTTGCTTGGAGTACTTATACACACATATACATGCTCTTTTATAATTTTTAAGACTGAATTCAAGACTCAAGGCTTCCAGGGAACCTTCTCTGAACCTGTTAGACCAGGTCAGGTTCCCATCTCTGTGCTCTCCAAATTGCTCTGTCATTTAGCCTGTGCCTGTGGTGTAAGCGTAGTCTTACTTTCCAAGTAGAGAACTGGACTACATTATCTCAAAGTCTTTCAAGGTTTGTTTTCTATGAACCCATAAGGTACCTTGTGTCATCTGGCATCTCTCATTCATCATTCATTCAAATTCAATAAACATTAGTTAATTGCTTCTGCATAAGAATTATATTACAGACAGGAGGTGTAATAATAACTGAGAACTGGTTCACTTATTTACCTCAAAGTATATGGCATGCATTTTATATTTGTGGTCAGATGGGGAAATCAGGGCAAGATTCTCCCGAGTAAGTTGCAGTCATGCTGCTTTAGCCTCCAGATGAGCCCTGGAGAAGTGCTGTATTGCTGAGTCATGCAGTGGGAGGACTTGTGCTGGTGCAGAGGTTTCCTGTGGTCAGCACATCCACAGCACTTGCATCTTTCCGAACGTATGGAGCTGCAGACTGTTAGAGGCAGTTTGTGCCGGTTAATTCATCCTGAACATTTCAGCAGTAAGATTGGCTACAAAGTGATGCATTTGGAGTCTGATCTTTCTCAGTGGCACCAAACACAGCATAATGAAAGAGCTTTCTGAAGAGTCAGAAGGATTTATGGCAGTAGTCGTTGGTAAAGTCAGAACTGAACATTTTCCTATCATCAGAGAATCACACTGCTAGCTTTCTACTATCATTTTCCCCTTCCCCCATCTTGATTCTCAACATTACTCTGTTTTGATTGTTATTTTGGTTGTAAAGGATTAGGAAATGTTATAGTAAAATTTTGCAGGAACTATAGAAGGCTGAACATGCTTGGTGTAATGCCTGGTCCTTTGTAATATTAAACAATCAGTGTACAGAAACAAAAAAGTATGTCTTTGCAATTTTGTGAGATATCAAAAGAACCCTTAGGAGACAAATTGGAGAAGAAATACTGCCTCTCTTTTTATAATATGACAAAGAGCTAATTCAGCTACTTTAACAGAAACTCAAATAAGCCCAACCCTTTCAAAAAGCCTTTCTATTCAATGTAAAGGAAAATGTCTTCAAATCCTGAGAGTTCAGCTTCCACTGGTTTCAATGGGAGCTGTCCATTCAGAGCCAGGGGCTAATTTTGGTCTGTGTGTTTCCCCAATAAGTTCTCTTGGGTGATGATTTTAGCTTCAGCAAAGTGTTTCCTCCAGCTATAGGAGCCAGTGTTTAAAAGTTTAAAGCAATGCGAATAGGCCAAAATCTAAATCAATATTCCGTAGAACAAATAAAGAGCAAAGAGATTTAGGCGGCAGGCACACGGTATGTGCTCCAATTCCCTGGTAGGCAGATCAAGGAGGTTTCAACAAGAACTTAAAAATAAAAGGGCCTAAAAAACAGATGTTAACAAAACTATTCTCTCCCCTTCAGTGAGAAATCACTGGTTAAGTTTTCAGATCAAGACACTGGGGTCATGAAGGGAAATACCACTGTGTGGTGTCAAGTGAGAACTAAAGGGCAAAAAGGATTCAGATCAATAGGCAGTAGCTTATTTATCTTCCCCAATGCCAATTATTTTAGCAGAGTTTGTACTAACTTTGTTTAGCTTTAGGTATATTTCTTTGGTTCATGTAGTAGTTTATATGGAAATTGCATCGTATGAATGCCATGTTTTCTCCTTTTCTCCATCTACCCCCTGCCTCCCTTCAACTCCCTCTTAGAAGTCCCCTTACTAATGACATTCGTGGGGAGGACAGCTTGCCTGTCCATCTCTGGGGCTCCGAAGATTACTCATTATCTTTTGCCCTTTGAGAACCCTGAGTGATTCTAGCTTCAAACTGATGACTGGAAGGAAATATTACATTGAAAGGACATCCAAAAGCAAGCTGATCACAGGCCCAGTTTATCATAACATTTGACTTTACTATGACAGTAATTTGAGGTGTCATGGTAGGAAAAACAAACCACAGGAATGCACAGGACCTTTGATATTCTTTGAAAGAGGGTTTAGTGTAAAATGGTTTAATTGTTGAGATGCCAAATGCATTTTATTATGAGGAAAATTTAGCTTTTAAGAATATTCTATAATAACTGCAGCAATAATAAAAATAAGTGGAATTTGTAGAGTGACTTGTGTTCGAGAGCAAAGTTTTATATCCATCATCTCCTGAGCCTCTAAAGCAATTTATAAAGGATTCTCCAGTTTTCCCAACATGTGTTCCTAACAGGTAAGTACAAAAGTCAAAGAAAAATCTCTTTTTAAAGTGGAAAAGGAATATCCAGTGAGGAAGAACTGAGGAGGTATAATTTACAATGCAGTCACTCCTAAACTATGTAGTAATTTATATATGTATATTTTGCCACAGTAAAAAAATGAAAGAAAATGCAATTATTTGACCTTAAGTTACGGAAAATATATCATGGCAGTATCACAGGAGATGGATCCTCCTTGAACAAGAGTGACTAAATCATTGAGAAGGTGTTGTAGGTACCCGACATTCCAACTCCACTGCCCTTTCTGTTTTCTTCTCCTTCGGAAACTGAGAGTTTCCTGGATTTCTTAGCTCTATTTTAAGATACTAATACTTTACTCAATGAGAAAATGCATGTGAAAGTGCTTAAAGATAGCAGTTATTTTTCATTCTAGATGATAACTTGTACCATTCTCAGATTGTAATTCTAGTAATTTTTGAAGCTTTTTACTCTCTTCTCTTTTTTCACCTCTCAGATTTGTGTGCTGTGTTTGGAGTTATGGGAGCTATACAAAAGTGTAAGGTTCCATCCCTGTTCTAGAGGAGTTTGTTGCCACATTAGGAAGAAGGAACATATGCACACGAAAAGTAAAATTACAAAATAGGATGTGTCTGGAACAGCAAAAACTTGGTAAGGAAATCAGAGGAATTCTTCATGTGGGGCTGGCATACTGTTGAGGCCTAAATAGAGATTTCTAGAAGATTTTGATAGAGGGAATGGAGAAAGCACTGCTGCAGGGGTGAGTGAAGGGGTAGGAGTGATAGTACAGAGAAAGGAGGAGGCAAACACCACGCTTAAGACATGGAGGCAATATTGATGAAGATGTGCATGAGAGACAGAGGTTAATTAACCGTACTGGTTAGCCTGACAGGAGAGGAAGGTTTGTGTATGGGCTAACGAGAACCATGTTTGAAAAGAAGCTTGGGCTCATCTCTGGAAAATAGAACATTAAGCTATGGAGTTAGAAAATTATTTGCCAAGATGAGCAACTAAGGTTTCTGAGAAGGGACATGACTTGGTGAAAGAAATATTTTAGACAACTCTGGCGGGAATGTTCAGAAAGGGGTTAAGGCTAGTTTCAGAGAGAGAAATTAGGAGATGGCCCCAGGAATCTAGCATCAGGTGATAAAGATCTAGAATTATTCCAGCTATGTACAAAACCCACACATTCCTGTGTTTGGGGAACACAAAATTCCCTAACGTTCCCCAAGAGTCCATCAACCTCGGTAGCTTTAAATCAATGGAACGCTTAAAAAATTTGCTTCAGGGATTATGGATGTGTCTACATTGTTAACTAAAGAAATAAAACTGTTATGGAGTCCAATTTAACTGAAATGTGGAATTGCGCTGACTAAGAATAGCAGATGCTCAATTTATGTAATCCTTGAAGTCTGGAAGTAAAAATTACTACCTCATCTAGGAAGGAAGGGGTTTGTATTTCAGGGTTTTGGAACTGACCAGACTTGCTTGGGTTGGATTCCTTTCCCTCAGACCTTGGCTTCCCACGATTAGTACGGAGTTCATATTGCCCACCTCCTGAATTCCTTTAGTGGACTGCTTGTCGATGAATGAAGACTTCATGTGGCCTGTCTTGAGAAAGCGGAGGAGAAGCTGATCAGCGTCCCAGCTTACAACTTGGTTAACTGGCAGCACATGGCTTCTTATTTACTTTTCTGGGGCTGGTTTTTTTGAGGAATTATTATAGAGCAGAGGAGTTTAAACAGGAGCTATGGCTCTTCTAAATATTGGCAAGGTCAAATTCTGCTGAACTTTGGGATTAGCAGCAATCTGGATGTGTTTTCCTTTTGGTACTTACTATATTCTCTTCAGCTCTATTTTTTTGTGGTCCTTATTGTTCCTGAACATCTCTTTAAGTTAAGATGTTGTTTAGGAGTTGCTAGAGCTGGCAGACTATGACATTACATGTTGTATTATTCATTGTTTGGTGACTAGACTTCATATCTGTGGTAAAAATAAAAATGATGCCTCTCAGCTTACTTCAATCTATTTAGTACTCTCATGAATGGCTTCCTGTAACTCCCTAACTCCCTTTAAAGAATGTATGAAGACGGAGAAGAAGCAGGGGGAGGAGGAGAGTCAGTCTCAACTGTGATCTGTATGACATAGTTTTTAGAAGCAGGATGAATGGCAACTTCAGTTTACAGAGAAGTGTAACAATAGTCTTAGTGGCACTCTAAACATAAAGAGTTATTTTTCTTCGACAACTATAGTTTTCCTTCCCATTCTTTCATTTGGAAGCAGTCTCTTTTATGTGTAGACATTGCAGGTAAAAATCAGGTTGTAATTTTTCTCGTTAAGATGGAGGAACTGATTTCTGGCCATGTTGGTTTCCACTTCACTTTATAAATGTGCCAGTAGGTGTTGCTCTGTCAGCACTAATGTGGACTCCACCGAAACTAAATGGTCACTTTGTGGTGACTGGGTCCCCATTCTAATTTGTATATTTCTTCTCAGAGATCAAAACACTGCCACCAAACACTGAAGGCCTGATGGGATTATTTCGACTGCAAAATAAGTTTTTAAAAGATCTTGTATTCTGCTGTGTCAATTGACAAGACTGGAAAATAATTTCATTGACTTACCAGTAGTTAAGGTATTTTGGCCTTTGGGGTAGCAAGCAGTAACCAGTTTGAATAACTGGAAAAAAAGATCATTTCTCTTTCACTCTTCCTAATTACTACACTTCATTCGTAATACATACTATTATCACCCCAGTGTCCCAAACCCACATTAAAAAAAGAAGGGGAGTGGGGGGAGTCTCTATGTCTGGTATAAGCTTCCAGGCATAGATAACCTTTGAAACAGTCTCTCGTTTGTCAAACAAATGAATTTACTCAAGACCCACAGTTTAACTCTTCACAACATCCCTCAGCATCTCAAGTATGTTTACATTGAAAAGTGTTTTCATATTCTTATGTGTAGGCAGAAGCAAATGATTTCTTTGTATTAACCTCTGTAACCCTGCTGCCTGTACTAATTATTAGGCAGAAACAACAGACGCTACTACTTCTGATTTTGGCTTAAATTTGCTAGGCAAAACCCAAAATCTTAGAGAAAAATATTTGGAATTTCTATATTCAAAGATGAGGTTATTAAAATTAAAGAAAAAATTCTGATAATTGATTCTTAGGCAATAAGCCAACCACTTCAGTGTGTGCTCTGATGGAAAAAAAAATACGTTTGTGTACATTATACTGCTTTTGCATCTGAAGTTTACTCAGTTGTACCCAGTGTGAAATTGAACAGTGAAAATCTGAACCTGTCAGAGCTACTTTTTTCTTTTTTAATTGTGAAACACAGCAGAGACCTATACACTTCAGGTGAAAACTTGTGCTTTAATCTGAAAACACTGTTTAAAGAATATGAATTTATATTCTGATACACAATGAAAGTATAGACATAGGGTGAAAGGAAGAAAGAATAAAATCCTAGAAGGAGATGAGAGAAGGCTGGGGGAAGTGTGAAGAATGAATGGGAATGTGAAGCCGTTATATTTTTGTTTTCATAGTTGCAACTATTCAATAATATGAAGCAATAACAGTTTATTGAGCCTTTAACAGGTAGAGCTGAATCACATGGGCTAAAGAGAACATGGATTTTTCTATAAATTGCTCAGCACTTGTTTTAAAATAGTCTTTAATAAAACAGTGAAGTACTTCTGTTGTAGAAATCTCTTAGCACTTTGTAAATAGCAAAACAATAAAGAATCTTGAAGAGTAGGGTTCAGAGCAAAGTAAATAAATCAAAACATTTTTCTGTATTATTTTGTAATGAATTTTCATTGATTTTTTATGGTCATATGACTTGAGCTCTGTGATCTTTTCCCCCTGTCTCCTTCCCTCTCTCTCTTTTCCTTCATGCTCCCTTTTCTCCATCTCTCTCAGTAGTGTCATTTGGGGGCAACTTCAGTATGTTAGATAGCTGAATGAGATTACACCAGGTGAAGGAAAAACACTCAAACAGTTTTTCTCCCTGTAGAGTTTCATTATTGAAATGCTCTGAAGTCATGGGTGGTGAGTGTGAAAATGTAGAGATGTAGATTGGTTGGTAATCAACTCAATGTTTGTAGTAACCGGAGACGAAGCATTCTAATCATTCGTTCTCTGTACCATCTCATGGAAGCTGGGTTTAATTCAGCTAAATGGCCCATGATATGGACTTCTCCTCCCTTCAATTTGGTTTCTCCCCTCTGGCGAATTCTTAATCAGAATTTCCTACTATTTAGTAATTAAATTAAAATCTGTAAATTGTAGGCAACTGCATATAATGCAATGATATATTCATAAAGCACTGAAATTATTTAACGTATTCCATGTAATGAACATTATAATATCATAATAACACAGTTAAGCTTTGGTATGGGGAAATAATCTGGCTAGATATAGCAATAAGGCATAAAGGATCACTTATCTTTATTTCTGAAGGAAAGATTTAAAAGGTAGATGCTTTTTCTCAAGAAAGCACTGATTTAAAAGGAGTTAGATGTGAAATTTTCACTCAATTAATAATTAATTGTATTTATGACCTGATTGCTTAGCATGTGCCAGATATTTTGCTAAGCATCTTACATACCTTGTTTTGTTTAATCTTCAAAACAGTTTAATGCTATTACTCACTTTTTATGTATCAGAAAACTTGAGACTCAGAAAGGCTCAAGAACTTGCCCAAGGCCACACAACTAGCTAGTGCTGGAACTAGGATTCAAATCCACGTGTGCCTGACTCTAGAGTTTGGACTCTTAATATTAGGTAATGGAAATATAATCAAAATATATTTATACACTTAGTTTTGATTAATTTTATTTATTTTGTATGAAGTGTTTATCTTAAAGTGTGATCAAATCAAAGAGATATTTAAAAGTGTGGCATATTTATCAAGTTTAAGTCAGACTTCCTGCCCTGCAGGCATTTGTAATGGAAAGTCAAGCATTAATCCCCGAAACTGTGAAATAGTAAGTCAACAGAATGTGAGACTATAGAAGATTAGAGGAGACAGGGATAGTGGGAGAAGGCTTCCTGAAGGAGGTGAGACTTGTAACTGTATCCCGTAGAAATATAGAGGTGTTTGAAAGTTGAAGAACATGAGAATATTACTAAAGGTGAATGAATCACGATCAGGAAAAAGTGAGGCAAGTACACTAGCTCAATACTTCTTAACAGGGTTGCACATTAGAATCATCTAGAATGCTTATTAAAAATACAAATGCCTAGGCCCTACCCTTTACAAGTTGTAAAAATCTTTGGCAGACAGACTTGGGCAATGGTATTTCTTAAAAGCTCTCTAGCAGATTCTAATGTGCTGAGAATCACTGATGAAACTGTATTGGCATATTTGTGTTGGGGTCAGGTAGGAAATGAAATTGAGTGGGTACTATACAGCCACTAAAGATGGTATGATTCTGGCATTGGTCTTCACGGCATAGACACATGGGCATGACTGGAGATTTCTAAGCAAGAGAGGTCAGTTCAGTTCAATTTAGCCGATAAGAGCTGAAAGGTAGTGCAAGGTACTGCAGAGAGGACATGACAAGATGAACAAAATCTGATCTCTGCTCTTTAAATTTTCATAAATATCGTAGGAGGTGTACTGATAGCTGTATTAAAGTATGCACATGTTAAGGACTATAATGGAAATGCAGAAATACTCCGAGATTACTTAGGAATACTATTCTACTTCTGGTTGGGAATATCTGAAGATTTCAAAAAGGAAGTAGCTATCATTTGAATTTTGAACAAAAAGTAAAGTGAGATTTTTGAAAGAAACAAGATGAGAGGAGCATTCTTGGTATAGAAAGGAATGGAGATCAGAGGCCCAGAGTTTACGTGAGTGAGGGTAGGATTGTGGACAGTGGAAAGGACTTGGATGAGAAGAGAATACAAAGAGAAAGGAAGGCTTTGAGACCAGAGCGCTGGAACGTCCACTTGGAGGTCAAAGTGTAGCCCCTGACACTCATGTAATGAACTCCATGTTCATCCCCAAAAAGGCTATGTGTGCTGCTCATGATGGAGGTGAAGTATAGCTTAAGATCAGCCAGTGGGGAAAATAGTAAGAGAAAGAGGGACCTGCCGTTGCAGAATGTTAAAAGTGCTGAAACGGACTATGTTAAACTTGCCGTGCATTCTTATGACTGTTTACATTATTCTCCTCCTCCCCTTTTCTGGCTCATATTCTACCAGACTTTCAAAACCATCTTTTCTGTAGGCTTTTCTCTGAGCTTTTAAAAGGAAGACTTAATTTAAAAAAAAAAAGAAGACTTAATTTGAAGTTTCCTTTCATTCTTTGTTTAAATTTGAGTTTCAATATTTATTGTTTTATTAGTATGTGAATATGTGTGGTTCTTCCAGATTGCGAGTTTCTGGAGGGAGGAACATTTTACTGACAGTTAATACAATGTGGAGACAGGAGTATGAAATAGTAAGTAGATTGGCTTGTCTGGACCATAGAGAATATAAACATTAAAAAAATACCATAATATTTTTAAATAATTTATTGATCTCATGCACTAAAATCATTATTCAAATTAATCCTTTCATTAATAATCCTATTAGGTAGACATTATTATCTCCATTTTTTAGATGAGGCCACCAAGGTTTAGAGTGGCTCAGTAACTTGCTCAAGGTCTCATTGGCTGCCTGACTCCAGAGCCTCGCCTGGAATCAGTCTACCGTACAGTATGGTTCTGAGTCTTTCCCAAGCATCAGAAGCCCCTGACTGGAGGGCCCAGTCTGATTCAGTGTTATGAGGTGGGGCTCAAGAATTTACTTTCTAAGTTTCCAGGTGACATCAATGCTGCTAGTCTGAGGACCACATTTTGAGAGCTATTGCCCAGAAAGTCTGGTTTGAGATGTTGCCCAGAAATCATGGATTTCGAAAAAGTATTCCCAGATGCTACTAATGAGAAGCTAGGAGTAAGACCCACTGACCTTAATCCTGAAGAGCCCTGAATGCTAATTTGACTTTATTATGGCACCAGTTTACAAGAGAGAAGAGTGTAATGATGGTTATGCTTTATTATTATGAGAGGAAAATTAATTGGCAGACATACTAGACCACATGTATCAGACTAAGGAGATACTGAAAGTCAAGTCTTGCCCTCCTCTCTGGCGTTTTGCACTGGAGAGTCAATCAGATCTTCCTAAAACATTGCTTTCGTTGAGGTGTTATTCAGGTGTCTATAAAAGCTCCCAACAAACTGCTGGCTTTAGTAACGTGGTCCCCACTCCCAGCTTTCAGGCTGTGTTTTATGCTAACACTTCCACTCTGAGCAGCTGGGCTTTCATTGCCTGAAGTCTAACCTCATGCTTTTGCTTCTTCAGTTCTGCTTGATGACTTTTTTTTTTTCCAGTGAGGAAGATTGTTCCTGAGCTAACATCTATGCCAATCTACCTCTGTTTTGTATGTGGATACCACCACAGCATGGCTTGATGAGTGGTGTGTAGGTCTGTGCCTGGGATCTGAACCTACAAACTCCAGGCCACTGAAGTGGAGCGCATGAACTTAACCACTGTGCCACCGGGCTGACCCCGTCTCTGATGATTTTGATGTGGCTCTCATCCCCTCAGCTCTGCCAAATCCTATTCACTTTCCTAAGCTCTCAGTTAAAAATAAACTTAAAATACAAAATTAACACTCACGTGGAAAAAAGCAAATAGCATGGGGAGGCGGATAAAGAAAACTTAACTCCCCCAGTCCTACTGCCCAGAGGAAAGAATCTTTAACCCTTTTAGCTGTTTAACTCTCTATACTGCTCTTTCATGACGAGCAGCTTTAGAAACTATTTATTTCCTGTCCTGAACATCAGGATATAAACCTTTTGCACTCCTCATTTCCCGCTCTATCCTCTCTGTTTAGTAACATTATATTTAATCCAATCAATTTTTGTTATTATGATTATATAAGTATTATTCTCTCCAGATCCTAGTAAGGCACCATTCTCATTTTATTTTCTTCTACAGATTTTCATTTTGTTCTGAAGTTTGGAATATCTTCCTTTTTTCCTTGCCATAGCCTTCTTCTAATAACTCTTCACTTATATCTAAAATCTTTTACCATACCAGGCATTTTTTTCAAGTTTTTAAAATGTTTTTTTTTCTGGTGTCCTTATTACTCAGTCTTCGCCTTTTTGTTTCTGTGGGATGGTTATCACCAAGCCTGCTCTAAAGTGGTAATCTTAGGACTTCCCTTAATACCTTCCTGGTTTGAGTCAACTGTTTCTTTTGGGGTGTACTCTTTTGGCTCATCTCTTTTAGTTTGCTCCCTCCTTTTGCTAGGGCACGTTCTCCAATAACTTCCGAAGAAAGGGTGCATGTGAGGAAAATTGTTTGAGTTCTTGCATGTCTGATAATGCCTTTATACTTAGATATTTTATTTATAGTTTGGTTAAATTCTATAGAAATTGAAGTTGAAACTTATTTTCCCTCAGAAATTTGAAAGCGTTGCTCCATTTCCCCCCTTATTGTTCAGTGTTGTTGAGAAGTAACATTCACAATTCAAATTCCTCTCTAAGAGAACTGGATGTTTCTTCCAGCAGGAAAATTTTAGACTCTCCTCTTTTTCCTGCTGTTTGGAAATATCACTAGGGTATGTCCTGGTATGAGTATTTTTATTTATTTATTAAGATTTCTGTTGTTTTAGTAGGGTATTTGAAGCTGGAAACCAATCTCATAAACTTTAGAAATTTTATCTTATAGTTTTTCTTTGAGAATTTTTTTCTTTCCATTTGTACTGTTCTATTGTCAGATGTTGAAACTTCTGGATCAAAACTTCATATTTTATATAGTTTTTGTCAGACACTTTATCTTTTTTTCTGGTTTTTTGCTTATTCTTTTCAGAGATTTATATATTTTATCTTTCAACCCATCATTTAAGTTTTTATTTCATCAGTATTTTTAATTTTGAAAAGCTCTTTCTTGTCCTCTGATTATTACTTTTTTCATAGAACCTTGTTTATGTGCAACATAATAATTGAAGAGCTTTTAAAAAATGCTTCTAGTATTCGTTTTCTCTGGGATTATATATTTTGATTGATTTTTATCTCTTTCTTGCATCTTGAACATTATTCTCAAGTCTCGTGATCTTGTTCATATTTAAAAGTAAGGCTTCAAAAAATTGAAGGGGAAATCTGTGTTTTTGGATGTGGCTTACGGACTGGAAGGGATTATTTTACAGTTGTTATCTAGGCAGCTGATGCTTATGCTAGAGAAGTAGTGTGTGTCAGAATGTGGTAGTCTTTCTCTAGGCTCATTGAACTTTTCCAAAGGAAAAACATTCATTCTCCTTCCAAGGGTGTAGAGACCTATTTGCTAGTGTTTTCTGTAGTGTGTGGTGACATATGAATCCAGAGTTTGTTGGGGCTAATTGATCTGGATATTAACTCATCCTTCTATGAAAGCTTTCTAGCATGTGGTTTCATCTCTCTTAGTTATCATTCCTTTATCTGCTTAACACCTTCCATAATTTTGTTGAAATTTCTTGTCTGCCAGTGGACCCCCCTCTCCAGATTCTATGCTGGGTACCCTGGGCAACATAGGGGTGTCTTTGCTGAGCATTCTCTCCATGTGGTTTGCTCATAGTTCCTGAGTAAGTAGTACTTGGTATAGGTTCATAACTTTCTATTTCCTTGCTATTATTTTAGAGGCCTTGGGAAGAGCACGAGTAGATTCATGTATACAGTCCCCACATTTAGCCCAAACTTAAGGCCCAACTGAATACTAAATTCTTCTATAAACCCTTCCCGTCTTGACTTCTTGACCCACTCTGATAGATCTCCCCTCAAAATTCCTATTGTAATAAAATCAATTTTTTCTTTAGATGACTTATAATTCTTTAAATTTTCCCTATATGTTAATTCCAGATTTTTAGCCAAATCATGGCTTATACTTCTTTTGAATTCCTCCAGCACCAATTCTTATGCTGGACAAATGGTGGATGACTTGAAAATAATCATTGATTGATTGGATCCAGGATATGGAGACAAAAGATATACACGTGACTGATAGTAGAAGCTTTGGTTATTTGGTAAAATAACAGCAATATTGGCAAAGTTAGAGAAGTTGATAAGGGAAGCCAGTGAGTGAATGTAGTGGACATTTGTCAGAGCTTATTATTTGCACAGAATCTTTGAATGCCCTATCTAGTTTGAGGATATTACTTAACTTATTAGTCCCTCTCCAAAGCTGAGGGCAGTAATTCACTTTCCCAGCCTCCCTTGCAGATATGATACAGTGATGTAACTGAGATATCACCAATCAGATGACCACCACTAAGACTTTAGTCCAGAAGTGAGCAATGGGAAAAACTAAGCACAATGAGTAACTCATTTCAGGTAAAGGCTGTGGCAGAGACATCTGGCATTCCAGGGCAGCAGTAGAAGAGTTTCTGGTGTCCTGGACTGTGTAGGTTGGGTCTTTGTTGGGTAATCTCTCAGTTTAATTTGGGCATTGTTCCTGACTAAGTAGCCTCTATGCCTGACCCTTAGGTGACCTTAGACACTCTCTCTATATTCTTTAAGAATCCTTTTTTGTCTGTTTGCATCTAAGAACTCTGAATGATAAAACAAACAAGGAAAAGTTTGTGTGTGTGAAATGAGGTATAAAATCAGACAAAAGTAGGTCTCATATTTTTTCTGGAACATGTAAACATATGTAAAAGGTAATTCAAGAAAAACAGGTCTCTGCCAAAAAGTGGAACCAAAAATAAGAGGACAATAGACAGGTAAGTTTAACATCAACACATAGTCAAGGAAAGGAGAGGAAACGTAGCTTCTGACTTTATAATAATATTGATACCAAGCCTCTTAATCTCAAATTCATGTGCCTGATGGACAGCAAGCCAAACACTGAGACATTCGTGCTTGGAGGTGGAGAAAAGCCCCAATCGAGTTGGCCGAGATGAGAAGGTGGGAGCATGGGTTTGCTCAAATCTGCCTTAATAAGAGCAGAAAATGGGGTTTTATAGAGCTAAGGGGTTTGGCAGGAGGATCTTCTGAGAAACAAAGGGGTTACTCCCCATAAGCCCAGGGGCAATCTGACTTCTAGGCGGCAGTGGCAGTTGGGGGTCAGCCAGGTGATTGCAACCTCCCTGAAGGCATTATCTTTCTTCTGCAAAACAAGCTCACAAATCTTCTGCAAAATAAACTCACAAATCCTCGAGATCCCCGAGTTAAACAGAAAAATAGCAAATTGCTTGTTGACCTGGCTTCAACATGAAAATGAAAGGAACCAGGAGTCTTTGTCTAATTTGGTTCAGAGGTAAAATGCTTTTATAAATATCTTCATCTAAGCCTGAATATTTGAGAATTCTTTGGAGATTGAGCATATTACTTCTTCCTCTAATTTTTGTCAGATTAATGTTGGTAGTAATTTATGTAATTGCTTATTGACATTTCTTCATTTGTTCTCCCAACTACTTGGCACTGCATGGAAGAAACCATGCTCTGAGAAAAGCTAAATGCTGTTCTTCTGTTACCATGAGTGAGTTGGCCTGAATTAAAGCAGCCAAGGAAATATGTTCTTTTGATTGGAACTTCTGTTCCTACTATTGTCTAGGAAGGCTTAGCAAACCTATAAAAAGAGAGAATAAGATGAGAAAGTTAATGTACAGGTAGATAGGGCAACATACGAGGAAAGTATATTAGGTAGGATGTGGGGATGGAAGTATGTGTAAGGAAAATAAATTTAGTTTGGTTTTGGACATATGGGGACTTCAAGGGTAGTGTGGTGATGATGTATAATTGGGAATATGAAACTGAAACTTGGGTGGAAATTTATGCCTAAAGGCAGATGAGAATCATTCACAAGAGATGGCAATTGAAGCCAGGAGAACTGATGCTATTTTCAAAGGGAGAGAATAGAGAGACAGAACAAAGGACCTGGGACTGAGCATGGGGAGAAACTCCTACTAAGGGGTATTGGAAGAGGAAGAACAGCCAAGAAAGAGAATGGAATAATCAGAACACGAGGAGAAGCAGAATGATGCTTTCATGGAAATGAAGGCAAGTTCAAGGGAATTTCTTTAAAACAATACAATGCTACAAAATAGTAAGATCTTCAGGCACTGTGCTCTGTATCCTAATCCCTTTCTTTCATGATACATGGAAGAAACTCAATAAATGTTTGTTGGATGTATGAATAAATGGTCCAGGAACATAAGGATTGGGAAAATAGAGTAGTTATCTTTTTCATCTTAGTAGATTGATAGGAGGCAGTCATTGATGGGAGGGAGTCACAGGTTTTAGGGATTTAAGGAGAGAATGAGAAAGTAGGCTTAGAGACAGTTGACCTAGACCGCACATTTGAGAAATTTGGACAGTAAAGGAAAATATAAAATAAGATACTTTTCAGAGGGGCAGAAGAATTCAGTGAAGGGATTTTATAAATTGGTATAAACCTTTGTGTGACTAAGGGTACAAGGAAGGAGCCAGTAGAAAGAGAGGAATTAAAAATATTGCAAAATATTAAATGAAGGAAATGGATGTATCAAAAGTCCCCTTATCTGGGAAATTATAGAAACAGCATTTACAGATGTATCTCTTTTGATAAAATACTATGAAAAATAATTTCGATCTGATCTACTTCAAGTCATAGTAGAGTATACAATCTTAGACCATAGGATTTTGGAACTCCAACAACACTCATCCTCCTCATTTTACAGGACAGATCCCATGAAGTAAGTTTGATCTCAAAGCCTGGTATGGATTCAAGGATTGGCAAGAATGAGGATTAGCTAAGGTCATTTTCTTTTTGCTTATTAATGAACTGAACAATTCTAAAGATATATATGAAATCAAAGGCATAATGAGTGGATGCAACTTCTTGATGCCTGCTTTGTTTGTATCATTTGAGGTGCAGGCTCAGCTGCTATAACAAAGTGGACCTAATCCATAGTGTCTTAAGAGTGATAGAAGTTTATTTCTCTCTCATGGAAAAGCATAGAGATGAATGGTGTGTGGCTGTCAGAGTAGCTCTGCCACTCAAGGTTGCTATCGTCATCACTATTTCACAGCCAGTGACAGGAGGACAGAGAGAATTCAAGGCAAACAGTCCATACACAGGTGACTTGGAAGTTGTATGCATTCCTTCCATTCACATCCTATTGGCCTAAATTTAGTCATATGACCACACTTAGCCATATGAGAGGCTGGGAAAAATATCCATAGCTGGGTGCCCATTGCTGTTACTGCACTTTAAATGCTTCAGAGTCTTGGATAAACGGTCCTCCTCATAACATTTGTTAGGTGTTTTGGATGGGAGAACTGAGGCAGTGAAACAGACAGGTGAAATGAATACTTAATGAACCATCACAACATATTGAATAAATATGAGAGAGATTAAATACAAATTTGCAGAGACATCTATTTAAAACGACAATTCTATTTGGGTGCCTGTTTGAGTTTCTACCATGCAGCATTTCAGCCAGTAGGTATCTGTTGTCTCTGGGCAATTAAAATTATTCAGCATCAAAATCTTAGCTCTGGGACCAGAAAAGAGAATCTAAGAAGCCTTCACTGATAGTCTGATTCAGAACAACTGCTTTTCCCTTTGGTCTATTCATGCATATTTCAATCGGCATTAATGTAAAGTACCTTGTGGAGTCTCTTCTATGTGAAATTCTTGTTCTCAAGTTGGCAGCAATCCTGGCATTAGATTCTAAATGGTCATTCTGGAACGGTAAATCAGCAATCCTCAGCTGATGGGTCTAACTATGAGGAGATTGCTGGAGGCAGGTGGTGTTGTGAGGCCTAATTCTGTTGGCATTAAGTGACAATTCATATTTGCTACAGGAGCAGTAAATTGCACTGTTTTAAAACAGGAAGTCTGAGTTAAAAGCTGTGTAAAACCATTATACTGTAGCCAGCACTCCGGGCTTTTCTAATTAGGTCATTTGGAAAAAGATGACCTTTTAGTTTCTGTGCCTCTTTGCTGGGGACACGTGTTCCTAATTATCATTTGCATTTTACTCCACCAGAGCTGTTGACAAGCTGAGCTTTTTTTTGTATGCGCACATGAGTGTGTATGGGGGGTTGTGCATGCATGCATGTGGGTGCACTCCATGAAGTTAATAACATTTCTCTGTTCTAGCATTGGGCAAACAAGCAAATAGAAGCACTGTACAGTAATTTTAATGTCAGAGTTACCAAAAATCATATGGGTTTGCATGAATAACACATTAAGGGACACTTCTGACATCTTCAGTGTTTTAGGCCAACTTGACTGTACCTTGTCTGAAATTGCTGTATCAATATTTCTTCTGTTTTGGGCTGGCAAGTGTGAACACACTGTGTAAGATACAAGGGAGAAATGAACTTTGATCCACACCGTTACTGGAAACACAACTGCTGGTTACACTTAAAATTCTGTCCAGGACCAAAACCAAAAATTTCATGATGATCTTTTAAGGCTCACTTGTGCTGTCTGCTGTTTTTGGAATGTTTACAAATGCAAACAAATACTGTCATGCAGTGACCACTTCTTCCAAAAGAAGTTCTGGATCAAAGGACAATGTAATTATTTATAGTTCAAAAATATATTTCATATTTTAGGAGATAGCCCAAGAAGCAAGGCATTCCCTAAGGCTGGCATTTCTGCTGACTTCTTTTTTTGTTGTGGGGGAAGTTTCTCAATGCGCTATCAGGTTCTTCATCTGAAATCATAAAATCACAAAGTCATAGAGCTGGCAGGCCTTTGAGAAGTCTTCCAGCTCGCAGTCTGCCTGGAGGCCTTTCTGAACTTAAACTCTTCTGAAATGTAATGGTCTACTCTTTACTTAACAATCTCTCACAAGGGAGACTTGACAAGGAAGGATGGTACTATCTAAATGTTTAATATATAAATTACTCTGGCAGTTTGAGGAAAATGTATGGAAGATGATTTGAAGTTTATTATGAAATTGCTAATAATTTATTCAACTCAATTTTCTCTTAGAAGTTCTATAGTGGGTAATGATGGGTCTTTAATGGAGCAGTTCCAAGTCTGGAAAGGGAGCTGGCAGTCACTGTATGACAGGGCCTTGCAACCCTGCTAAGGCTCTCTGAGCTGAGTTCCGGGTAGCACAGACTGAGTGAGTCCGAGGTGAAGCTGCTGTGGAATAGGTGAAGAGTTTCTTGATGCAGGCACCCTCTGAAGTCTGCTAGTTTCCTCCTACTGCTCTGGCAATCCCAGAGGATTTCACCTTTCCTTTTCTTTATCCTTGCTCTCAGGTGGTTGGCAACTTTTTACTACTGAGATGTTTATTAATAATTAAAGCATTGTTGCAAATGGCTGAAAGGAGGACATTTGAATAGATAGTAGAGTTGAATGTTGGTGTCCAGGAGACACTCTTACCAGTCAAATAGCTGGTTATGGTCCTATTTGTGAGATGGCCATGAGAGTGCACCTAGCAGAACTCCAAGTCCAGTGACTGTAATTGACCAAGGTTCCCCAGCTATTGCACTCTGAAATCTATCACTACGTTTGCATCAAGGCCATACTTCCCAACCAATAACTGAGCCAGGCAAGGATACTAAGGCAGACTCATCCTGGGAGACACACGACTCCTCTGGCAGCCAGCTTTGGCTCGGGGACTTCCCCACACAACAAACACTAGGCTGTGGTGCTGAAAAAACTATGAAGCCTTCAGGGTATTATAAGAGAATAACAGTGTGAAAAAAGAAAACAAAACCTGGTTCAAATCTCATCAATTCTAGATGCCATCTGCCATGCTCGTCACAGGGGCATCCTTTTGGCTGGCTCTTCTTAGCCCCTTGCCTGCTGTGGCATTGCTGGGGGTCATTTTATCTTCCCTAGAGGGGATGCCCTCAAATCAGTCCTTCCTGGAAGTCTGGGCCATTTGTCCTTGCCTCCTTCCTCACTTCTCACTCTAGCCAAGGAATTTAAAAGGAAGTCAACACCATTCTGGTTTCCACAGAGATGCTGTTCACAAAGTCCTCACTAGGCCTTAGAGTCTGAAATCCCCTATTTTAGAATAAGACTTTGCCTTCCCTTTTGCATAAAACAAAGGACCATTAAAGTAATTTCCTCCAAACAAGAAGCATTCTTTTTCTAAGATTATATGTTGCTTTTACTGCTAGAACAGGATTTTGCAAATGACACTATTGACATTTTGGACCTAATAATTCTTTGCTGTGGAAAATTGTCCTGTGCATTGTAGGATGTTTAACAGCATGCCAGTAGCACCACTACCTCAGTCATGACAACCCAAAATGTCTCCAGATATTGCCCAGTGTCCCCTGGAGGACAGAATCACTCCTGGTTGTGAACTGCTGCCTTAGAACAACAGGAACAAACTGAAGGCAGCTTTTAAAATAGTGTTTTTACCTCTATATGGATGACCACCTCCACTGCACATTAACTGTAATGTTAACCAAAAAGGTAAGGCCCAAGGAAGATTGTGTGCATGTGCAGCAATCTGCCTCTATTAGGCTGGAAAAAGTCAACTGATTTACCATCTGAACCATATTATTGGCTAAAGCAGGAAAAACACTTAACATTCCCCACTCTCTGCTAAACCCACTGCACAGCCAAAACATTGAAATGTGTATAGAACTATATATTATCTTTCAAATATAATAGAAATCTACTTCCATTTTTACTTTTATTTACAGTGAGAAAATTGCTTATGTGACATAGGTGCATGCCTTTTCAAGATCATATCTCCCAGATGTGTGAAGGATGCCTCTGCTCTGTGCCCATCTTTGTGAGCATGCTCATTCTGGAGGTAGGATTGTATGTGGAGAGACTGAGGGCAGTGTCTGCAGCTGACAGCGGCTGGGTGTTGATTTCCTCTGGCTGTGCATGACACATCCCTACTGTCTGCTGCTTTGTAAAATTCCCATCACCTGGCCTTGGCTGGTATTTCAGCCTTGCTGGTGAAGCAGTCTGTTTGCTAGAGTTGTTGATTAAGGTCATCTGAGTTTTGGCATTCACTGTACTGTGACTCCAAAGGGCAAACAGTTTTGGGTGGCTATTGTGGTAGATGGGTAGAGGTGAAGCTCTGTCTACCTCCTTAGATCATTGTAGATTAGAGATGGAACATTTGTGAAAACGGATGTTCTAAGAACTGGGCAAGATATGAAGATCTTAATTGCCTTGTAGGGCTTTCCTGATGTATTTCGTTCTTTGGTTTGTACATATTTCCTCCTCTCCATGACCTTTTGATCGAATCAAAGAGCCAAGACCTATGCAATGAAGCAGTTCCATGATAATGCAAAGCAGAATAAGACTAAACATCTGAATGAGTGGCATACGCAGCAATTGCTGTCAGAATTCACAGAAGTGGATTGTTGTTGGGGGTAAATTTAATATGGAAAGTGCTCCAGGAGGCTTTGGAACTTGGATCAGGCTTTGAAGGTTAGGCAGGATTTAGATGGGTGGAGAGAAGAGTTTGTGCAACACAAGACATGGGGTGTTAAAATAGGATGAGTGAAAGCTTGGAAATGAAGTCAGTGTGGGATGCTGCTAAGGAGGTGGCCCTGACAGAAGATTTTGGCAAGGAGGAGTGGGGCCAAATTTGGATAGGTAGGATGGGTATTCAGTTTGGGAGCTTTTGGAAATTTCTTACAAACTTTCCTTATGTAGCTACAACGATAATAGAATCACTGAAATCTGACTCGAGGTGGTACTCATTGTTCTAGAAACAAGTGTCATCTAAAGAGCATTACAGGAAAAATCTGTTAACTGAGAGGACAACAGGGAAACAAAAGTTCATTTGTGAGAGATTTGTTCTCTGAAAATGAGCAAGGACTTGTGCAAAAGCAAAAGAAATTCCTCTTTCGTGAGTGATATGCGTAAAAAACGAGTGAACTAGTCAATACTTGTGGATGTTACATGGCATGAACTTTACATGGCTTGGAGCATCTCACAATGCCAAGCATTCGATAATGTCTGCAGTAAAAATTGGCCTCACTTACAAGAGGTACAACTTGAATGTTGACTTTATAAGTTATTAATCTTAAATTGTCATAGGCTGATTTAAAGATGCAAAGAATGTTGGCTAAGTTGGTTTTAGAGTTTCAGATCAAGTTTTCTTAAATACGTATTATTATCTCTGAAAGACTGGGAATGAGGGTGGGTTATGATTTTTAATTTTTCTTTATTTCCTTTTTTTAAAAAAAATCTTGTTGATTTTCAAGTGCTTTGAATTCTCTCACTTGAAAATTTGGGTTCATAAAATTCCAAAAGTGTCTGGAAAAAAGTAAGTTCCAAGTTAAAAAAGTAAATGTGACTTCCAAACATCACCTGAGACAATGCTTTAAGAATGATCAGGTACTACACTGACTGAAGAAGGTTATTTCTTCAAACCCTGCCTTGTTCCAAAGACAGCTACTAAAAGAGGTTTTTCACTGCTGAGGAACCTTCTCTGAGGCATTTTTTTCAACAACTCATTATATTTAATGACCCCAAAGTGGAGACAACTAATTAGATTATAAAGATCAAAAGCTGGAAAATTTTGGAGGCATATGGAGAGAGGAAAGGCAGATCTTTGTCTATTTTTTATCTTTCCACTTAGGTAAGGTGATGAGTTGGGCAGGGGAAAGAAAGGAAAGCAGAGTATTTATTAGATGTCTCTCTTTGTGAACAAGTGAAGGTTTGATAGTGGGGTCAGCCACCTCACTGCCACCAACCTGAGGAACACCTGCAAGTGAGCAGTGAAGTCAAGATGCCTGGTTCTTACATGAGAGTCTCTCTCCCCTGAGTTGTCGAGAGAACTAGGAGAGTCATTATCCTGCACACTCAAGGTGACAAAAAGCAAGCTGGAATTGGAGTCAGCCAACCTGCTCTGCGTTAAGTAGCTTGTGACACTGGATAAGTTCTGTGTATTCTCTGCACCTCAGTTTCCTCTCTGTTCCTTGAGGCTGCTCCTCTCAAAGGTCCCTTTTCTGCTCTAATTCCTAGTTTCATCTTCTAAACCTAAGGTTCCATAATTCTTTGATGTTTTTTATTTTCTCTTAAAAATTTATGACATTTTGCACTCATCTGCATATGTTTACCTTAATATAAAATTAACATTTTGTTTTTTCCACAAAAGACTCACTTTATGCTTTTTCCGGCTCTATTGAAATATCTTGAGAGATGATGTTGTATAAGTTTAAGGTATACGTGTTGATTAGATACACTTACATACCACCAAATGATTACCACCTTAGCATTAGTTAACACCTCCCTCACGTCACATAATTACTATTTCATTTTTGTGGTGAGAACATATACGATCTACTCTCTTAGCAACTTTCAAGTATAAAAATAACATTTAAAATGAATGAGTCCAGTGGATGCTGTGGTAATATGGGCCTCTCTTATCCTGCAGCTTCTCTGGTTTCCTCGCATATGACAGTAGAACCACAAGGTACTTCAGTTTGGGAGGCAGGGGATTAAATATTGTTAGCTAATCCCTGCTCTTATCAGTCAGGATAGGGTAGTTATACTGTGGTAAGAAATAATCCCAAGATTTCAATGGCTTAAAATGGTAAAGGCTTATTTCTTCCTCATGGCAAATAGCCCCCACTGATCTGCTCTGCTTTTCTTGTTCAGAGCCCAAGCAGAGGGAGGCTCCGTCTCTGTGCTTTCATGATCCATGACGGGCAAGGCAGGACAGTGGCAATGTGATGAATCATTCCTTAGCTCTTACATCACTCATATTTCATTGGCACAAGTCACAAGTCCATGTCTAACTGCTAGTAAGGATGAGGGAATGCCATGCTACAAAGTTCCAGAAGACAGAGAGCCAGAAAGATATGGTGAACAGAACTAATGATTACCCCATCAGCTAAAATCAAGAATGGGCCAGAAAGAGGTGCCTAGGAGATAAGACAGTTTTGGAGGTGTCACCAGGAGCTTATTAGCTTCCCTAGAGCCTCGCCACTAAGTGAACTCATGCAATGAATTCATGACTAATTTGTGTTTCCCTTCACTATGCACACACTTTCCTTCACAATACCTTTCTCCAGAGAGTATGTGGGATTTTGAACACTCTGTTACAGTCATGTTCTAGTCCTGCTTCCCTGAGGTTACTTCCAGAGACTACTTTGATTGGAGTTCTGTGTTTTTTAGAACCCTTTGGCCATAGATGACAGTTTCCTGCATGACTTACTCCCACAATAGGTTAAGCATAGCCCTTGTCTCTGGATTTTAGTAGTTTAAGTTTCAAAGGCCCATCTTATCTCTAAGTTCTTGGAAAGTACCTCATTATCAAAAGAAGAGGGCATCCCCCTTCTTTTGATACTAAGGTTCTTGCTTTCTCCCTATGGAAGAAGGGAGGACCCTGAAGACACGATTGCTTTGGAGGTGGGCTGCAGCCAGTCTAGCCTGGGTCCTTTCAGTTACCCCGGGTCTCTGACCTCTGGTTGGGTCATAGCAAAGTGCCATGCCGGTTTTGTACATCTTCCTTTTCACCTACAGAATGTCTGTTGACCATTAGGGAGTGTTTGCTGGGCATATCTTTTGTAACATGGTGCCAGGAACTACAGAAAGTTTGAAGTAAACTGAGCCACTTCGTTTTTTTGAGGCTCCTGAGATACTAAAAATAAAGTAATGCCAAAAGGGATCATAGAAACTGTGATGAATTCAAAGTTGATGAAATGCTTCTTCTTAAAAGTCTTGCCAGAAGTCTAGGTGTAATCTCTTTTGGAGATATCATTAAAAATCTAAATTTGAGTCTTCTTTTGAATAGTGGCCTATGCCAAATGGTTCTCTTGGATCCCCCATCCCCACTATCCCTGTGATAGGTCCTGGAAATAAGTGTAAGACATTCTGTCTGCTCTTGAGATACTTAAAATCAATTTGGGGAGTCAGTATTAAAAGTACTAATATAGGTGGGTGCATTATAAAGTGCTTGGTTGGCAGCAGATACTGGATGTATTTTTTAGAGTTCAGAGAATGGAAGGATCATTGTAGGGTAGAATAATCGGAAGTGGTTTCATGGAAGAGTCAAGATAAAAGGATAAAAGAATTTTAGGAACAACAATAACAACAACGAGGTATTGACTTCCTCCTATAAATTTATATTCAAATATAAAAAAACTGGCTGTACTTTACCAGTTTTACTTGTCGCTACATCATCAGCCAAAAAAGCCCTGGATCTGAGTTCTTCTGAAATCATGTATAATTTAAGCGCTGTGTTGCTATCCCTTTGAAGTTGGCTAATATGTGAACCAACAGCCACCAGGGATGAAGATTTGAGAGCAAACAACAGACTCTGCTCCCTCTTCCCTTTGAGTCCAGGAGGGAGCTAATAACTTTCCCTCCTGGGTGTGCAAACCCTAGTGGGGGTTGAGCAGTATGGATGGTTGAGTGGATGCAGGCAAGCTTTCTGGAGGGGCTTCTAAAGCCGTCCTGTCTTTGAAGCTAGTCAGGATACCTCATATGGAGCTATCCTGAACATGGTGGGACCAGACCCACAAAACATTCTCGCTGTAGTAGGGCTGTGAGCCATCTCCTACGGCCTTCCTTTTGGACAACCGGAGCCTGGGGAGCACACCCTGTGGAGTCACTAAGTCTGCAAGAACAGGGGAGAGCAGTTTACCACCCACTGCATTCTGCTCCCCGCTGTGGTGCTGACTGAAAGGGGCTCATCAGACTGAACTTTCTTCCCTTCTAAGAGGATAGTTTTTTCCCTCTTAAAACCAAAGTTAGAATTTTTCTTTGAAAATGAATTCTTAGACTCTGGTTTTAGTTAGAAATTTCCATAGGGAACAATAGAACTATAGTACATTTCTAATTTAAAACTTTGCATTGTTGATGAAGTCTTGAAAATAACAAGACTAGGCAACCCAAACATCTGTTACTCTCAATCTTTTCTCCCCCAACTTGCAGCAAATTTGTGGCACTAGACTTGGAATGTGGGCACTGTCTCTGATCAGTACTTTGGGGCTTTTGGAATGCACAAGAAAATATAGATAAGATTCTCAGCTCAAAATTTATAATGCTTTGCAGATTGCACTGTGGGTTTCTGAAACAACGAAAAATCGTGGTGGGTTTTAAAGCAGTTTGGAGGAACAACCCAGCTCTTTGAAGTAGAATATTTAAATTAATGTTAGTCACAACATAGAGCTCAAGTTCAAAATTTGTGTCTCCCTCCGATTACCACACATCAAACTACTTGAAATGGAGACAAAATTGCATTCCTCTGGAGGGAAATGCGATGCTATTTTGATGATCAAATGTACTGGGAACAAAGGTTCTTGTTAGCCATATTGGGTGTGGTGTTGGGAGGTCTCAGCCAAGTTGGCTGTGGAGCAGTTGTGGTGGCCGAGCAGGCCACTGTTGCTATCAGCAGCCTCTGGTGGGAAGGTGGGGTCTGGGCCTGGTGTAGGCGAGGACCAACCTCCCAGCATTCACTCACCTGGGACATGGAATGCACTTGCTGCTTGGGCCATGGCTTGGAGTCACGGAGGACTGTCAGCTCACTCTGCATAGGCCCAGGAGAGCTGTAGAGACACAGCTTACCTTTGATGTTGGTAAAGGATTCACATCCTGGATCAAATCCCTACATGCGACTATTTTTATTATTTGTTGGCAAAGCCTTCTTAAAATGAATGTGACATTGAGAGGCTAATTATTTAACAAAAGGTTGTTACAATATAACCTACCAAGAAGTCATCATCCTGCTCATTTTCTTCCTGTTTTAAAATGTCCTTCTGATGCACCCGTGTTGGGCAGCCTGCAGCCTGGTGGGGACAGAGTGGTGCTGGGAGGAGACTACATGTAGGAAAGGAAAGACTTTCCTTCTACCCTCCTTGGTTTGGTAGCTGGGTCTACAAAATAACTGGACAATAGGCAAAATAATAAGAGAAATGCTGTACAAATTTATTAATTTTTAATATTACGTGCAAGGAGGCTTCAGAGGAAAAAAGTACATACCCCCCAAAAGTAGTGATATTTGAGAGCTTATATACCGTCTTGCTAGGGGAAGGAGAGAGAGAATGTAGGCCACTTGGGGGACAGTAAATGATTTTTAGGAAAGATGAATGGGCCATTCGATGAATAGATGGGAGGTATGGTAGTTTGTGACAGAGTTTGTCTTGGTACAGTATTGACTTCCAGTATCCTCTCCTGTGACGATAACAGTCAATCTTCCTGGTTGATGATACTCCAGGAGAGGGGCTTTATGACAACTAAGTCCCTTTTGGAGGATCTGTCTTTAGGTAGGTAAGGGGAGTTCAGAGAAAGCCTCTCCCTGCATTTGCTGTTTTTCAAGTGCCTTCAGTTCAAAATGCCAATGTATCAAAGTGGCATATTTTGAGGGGGCATGTCCTGAACTCCTTCAGCGCCCAGAAGGTAGTCTTATCGGGCCATCTGCAATGAGGTCATGGGCTGATCTACGTGGGAATAAAGGATGACCAGGTGAGCAGGCTTGGTCTGGTGCTATCTCTTAAGGACAGGATATAGACATCTTAGTGCTTGAAGTCATATGCTCCAGGGAAGCTTGGAGTCAAGCGTGGAAAAGCCATTGCTTCCAAGCTGTGTGCTCCTGCTGGATGCTTTTCTAGAGTGATCAGGTTCCCTCTTTTCAGTGCTCTGTCACTTTTGAGTCCTAAGTAGTCAGGTCTGCTTGATCCTTCAGCTTTACAATGGGCCCAGTTTTTTCACAGTGGGCCCTTTCTTCTTGTTAAGAGGAATGTTGGTCTACTTGGGAGCAGCAATGAAGAGAATGTTCTGATTTTCTTTTTTTTTTTTTTACTGCATTCTATAAGATGTCATTCTTACTACTTCAAAAAAAGAACTGTTTCTTCTTGATTCCTAGGACCAAGAGTTTTTCCTATCTACTTCTCTTATGAAATGATAAACATGTGATATGTGTGCATCATATTTCTAAACCAGAACTAAAAACTAGATCTCTATTAGTTTGGAGATCTAGGGTCTGACTTTTATAATGAGTAAGTTGTTTTCATCTCTGCAGAAATTACTGCTAAGTATTCTACCATGTTGGCTTTTCCTCCGTTGTATTCTTATGATGGCTATATCCACCCGTGAACTCAAACAAACACGATGGCCTGCGAGACTAGAGAATTGACGTTTCTATCCAAGAACTTTCCTTATCTCTAGCATCGACGTGAATTCTTTCCCACATGAGCAGCATCTCATATGTAATATACGAATTTGGTACCTTGTTGATGGATATAAATGGCAGATGAAATTTAGCCAGAGATTAAGAAGAAAAGTTAATGGCCAGCCCCTACTTTCTTCTACTTTAGAAGTGAAAACAGTGGTTTTCACCACTGTTAGTTGCAGTCCAAACAACCACAAATTTAAGAAGACTTCCATGCAACTTCAGAAATATCTAAAAATAATTAATTTTATTTTAAAATGTTTAATTGAAAAGTGTAGAGAATACCCAATAACTGCTCTCAATCAGTGGTGTAACGTAGCTTATCTTTTCTCCCCTTCCCTCCATGTCCTCTCCCAAGAGCATATGTCTTTCTATTTTTGCCCACCAATGACATTTTCTGCTCTCTAGAAGGATACCTTTGAGATCATTCTGTTCTCATCATCAGTCCCATTATCATCTCTAACTGCAACATTTACAGCATTTGTGCAAGTATAACCCGTTCCAGAGGATAATTTCTGGCGCCCTTGGGTGGTTAGATGTCACCTTACCTGCCTGTGTCCTCTTTTCCCTTAGGCCTTCCTCTTGGCTTCGCTCACAGATAGATTCACACACACAGGGGTACATTCACATAATATAGACGCATTCATACATGTACATCATACACAAATTAACGTACATGGCACTCAATAGCATTTTGTTAACTCAAATAATGAACATAAACTGTACAGCGTGTGTGTGGAGGGGGTAGTTTATTTTGCCTGTGTTCTGTAGATGCAGGCAATGAGAGTTTTCCTCTATCCTTGAAGTTTTCATTGTGTAGCTTCAGAGATTTTTCTTTCTGGATAATTTCTTTTCAAAAAGTTTGAAGAAAATTTTCACAGCAATTTTGACTTACCTGTAGGTGGAAAAAAGGATAATTTTTACACTTTACAGCAATTTTGGATTTTTTACACGTGGATAATTCTGTGAGCTTTCAAAGCAAACACTTTAAAATTTCCTATTCTTTAGATTGAAGTGGTTGAAAGTAATACTATAATGTTTGTATTTTGCCTTTTATAATTATTGCTATATATACGCATTTATATATTTATATAATCAACATTACTATGAATTTCTAATTGATTAGTTGCTTACTTTATCAGTGCATTTTTTTTAATCTTTCTGAAATCTATATATATCTCAGGCACAAAGAAAATATTCTTTTTCTTTTTGAATCTCTGGAAAATCCACTTATTTGCTTTTAACACTGGAAAAAATTTTATTTTTTGTTCAAGTAGGCAGTTTTTAAGTTGAAAAATAAAGCATACTTCTTTTCTAAAAGTCTACTCTTTAATATCACCTTCAACTCTGTGCAATAGGACTGGGTCACTGTCTTCGTCACCCCATCCACCTTACCCCTGAGTGGTTAGCATTTAGGCGATGTTGGCCCTTTATGTAGGTGACAGCCTGTCCAGGAAATTTATGATAGTGTAAAGCCCTGTGGAGGGGATTAGAAATCCTCTCCCTTTGAAAGTAGAATGCCCTCTACTAACTGGTAAGAATAAGCCTTTTTTTTGTATTGGGAAAACTTCAGGGGTTCTGAAAACTAGGAGGAAAAAAATCTCACACAATCTGAGAATACTATGTTTAGGAAAGTTTGGCAACAGAGTGAAAAACGACCTTGTGTTAGGATTCTAAGGCTGCGAAGTAGCTGTTTTCATGGGCTATTGAAATCTAGAATGGTCTCCTGTTATTTCTGGGAGAAATAAATCAACTGTAAAAAAAGTAAGACTTTCAAGCTGTAATAATAAAGACTGAATTTTAACTTATGAGGTCTTTCAGTAACTGTAAGTCAACTCTAATTCAATAATATTCCCAAACTGGATATTAAGTATTCTTTTAGAGTAGAGTGAACAAAGCATGCACTACACAGGCAAAATATTGTTATTACATGAGCTTCATGTTTGACATCCCCCCACCTCTCTGTGTAGAATTGGTAACTACAGTTTTACTATACGAAGCAGCATTACCTGCCCACAGCTGTGTGTCATCAAATTCTCTCAAACAGTGCTTGGCAAAGTAGGGCTGCAGGCTAAATCTGCCCCACCACTTGTTTTTGTAAATAAAAAGTCATATTGGACACAGCCACACCTATTTATTTAAGGCTTATCTATGGCTGCTTTTGGTTAAACAGCAGAGTTGAGTAGTTTTGACACACACTGTATAGTTTTGCAAAGAGAGAAATATTCTAGCCCTTAGAGGAAAAGTTTACCAACCCCCAGTCTAAGGTATCAATTTTCCTTTTTTTTTTCTCCTTCACTGATGGTATCACAGAAAACTTTACATAATGTATATTTTTCCTTCTGTGACCACTCTCTTTTTGAAAGCTAAATTAAAGTAAAACATAAAGAGCAAAAACAAAACAAAACAAAACAAAAACCCAAAAAGAAAAAAGTCCTTACAAAATTTGAGTACTGATGGGAATTTACAGGATCAGGAAATAGGCTTGTTAAAACATGCTGATGTTAATGAAAACTTTTCTTCTTCTCAGGGAGCACAGTGAGAAAAGAACACTGGTGTATGAATCGGAACACTTACGTTCCTGTTTCAATTTTGCCATTCTCTATCTTGGGGGTTGGCGAATGTTTGGTAAAGGGAAAGATACTAACTACTTGAGGCTTTGTGGACCATGTTTATTTTATTTAATACAAAACAGGCGGTGTGCTGGATTTGGTCCAGTAGTTTGACCGCCGCTCTTCTCAGTGCTCCTGATAAGCTATAAGCTCCATGGGCTGCATTTTCGAGAGACTGAAATCAATAATATCTTCCAATGTTAAAATTCTTCTATCTTGTTTTGTGAATCAAAGCCATTGTTTATATTTGACTACATTTTAAATGGATCATTTTCTTACCACGTGGAAGGTAGAGTCAGAACAATACAGGTGAAAAGGTGTGTGATAAGAAACTCAATTTTTACATTTCCAGGTATATGAATTTCTATTACTTTGTAACAAGTTGATTCCAAACTTAGAAATGTAAAACAGCAACTCTTTAATCTTAGGCTCAGTCTTGTGGGTCAGAAATTCAGGAAGGGCTTGTTTGGACAGTTTTCACTTGGGGTTTCTCATGCGGTTACAGATAGATGTCTGCCAGGGCTGTGGCCATCTGAAGGCTCAAGTGGGCCAGCCTTGAGCCTTCCAAGCCATCCAAGATGGCTGGCAGTAGATGCTGGTCAGATGGAAGCTTAGCTGGGACTATAGATTGAAGTGCCCACACATGGCGTCTTCACCATGGAGGTCTCAAGAGTGGTCAAACATTTTACATGGTGCTTGGCCTACTCCAGAGTGAGCATCCCCAGAGAATGATGTAGAAGCTACATGACCTGTTCTGACCTGAACTAAGAAGTCTGTACTCTATTGGTTAAAGCAGCTGCAAGCTTGCCCAGATTCAAGTGAATGAGGGCTACACAGTCCCTCCCAATGTGAGGAATGTCAAAGAATTTCGGGCTGTATTTTTAAATCACCATACCCAGCTTTGGTGACTTTTATGTTTATACCTTTAACACTGAATTAGCAGAATTTTTGTACCAGCTATTGTATAATTAACCACAGTTATTAAGGGCAAGATCTCATAATTAGGATCTTCTCAGATCTCAAAGGAAATGGACATCCCACATTTTCTTTATTCATTCATCCATCAACAGATATTTAGGATGCACATACACACACACACACACAATGGAATATTATGCAATGTTAATAAAGAAGGAAATCCTGCCATTTGTGACAATACAGATGAACCTAGAGAATATTAATCTAAGTGTAATAAACCAGACAGACAGATACTGCACGATCTCATATGTGGAATCTAAAAAAGAAGAAGTCATAGAGATAAAGCAGAATAGTGGTTACCAGAGGCTAGGGGGTGGGGGAAATGTTGGTCAAAGGGTACAAACTGTCAGATATAAGATGAGTAAGTTCTGGAGACAATGTACAGCATAGTGAGTATAGTTAATAAGCGTGTATTGGATACTTGAAACTTGCTAAAAGAGTAGATCTTAAGTGTTCTCACCACAGACACAAAAGAAGAAAAAGGTAACTATGTGAGGTGATAGATATCTCAATTAGTTTCATTAATCACTTCAAAATGTGTATGTATATACAAACATCACACTGTACACTTTAAATATATGCAATTTTTATTTGTCAAATATACCTCAATAAACCTTGGGGGAAAAGAAAGGTGAGTTTAGAGAAGAAGTAGTGTTGGTGGGGTGCTCACAGAGGCCTTGTCAGCTGTGGGAAGGAGTTTGGATTTCACTGAAGAAAGTGAGAAGTCGTTACAGAGTCTTGAGCAGAGGAGTGATATTCTCTGACTCAGAGTTTTAAAATCACTATGGCCATAATAATGATAATAATAATAATAATAGCCCATATTTTGGGGGGATGGGTGGGCAAGAATGGAGGCAGAGGGTTTAGTTAGGAGGCTTTTGTGTTATTTTATGCACTAGATGTTTGTGGAATAGAGTATTAACAGTATGGGTGATTAGAAAAAGTAAAAATAGATTAGAGACTATCCCCAATTTTCCAGATAGGTAAATAGAGACTTAGGGAGTTTAACCAATTCTTGTAGAAGTGGTAAATTGGTATTCAATTTATACATCTAATTTCACAGATCAACTTCAGTGAAATGTCGTGTAGATTTGTCACATTTAAATTAAGTCTAAATAAATGAGATTTTACTGTAATTTAGGTGGTTTAGGTTGAGTTAAAAGACATTAACCATTAAATTTTTAGACATTTTCTGTGATCATGCCTCTTCGCTGTCTCCATGTAGAAAACATTTAAAATATAATAAATTGGATGAAATTTAAATTATATCAGCATTTTGTTATATTATTTTTATGGAAAATGAGGAAATCACTGCAGATATAAAACCTGTTGCCTCATACGAACATTCTGCACAATCCTGATGAACAAGGCCTAACAGTCAACCTGAGGAAGTTTGCTACTATCAGTTTGGGGAATTGATGAATGATCAATGATGTATCAGAATTTTTTTTCTTCAGGTTCAATAAGGGTGGAAGAGAGCACTGCCAGGTATGTTGGGACTAATTTGGAACCAAATCTAAGAAGTACATAGTTTTCATCGAAAGGTTCCTGGAACTATTCATGGCGGTACCTTCACAAGCCTGGAGAGTCTCCCTTGTTTAGATCTTTCTTCCTTTGGGCAAGAGTTGGGAGAGAGACTCTTCTGTTCTGTTCTTGCTGCAGTACTTTAAAAAAATGTTTATTGAAGAAGCAATTGACTCCTTTATCATGAAGATCACGGAGTCTTTTTTGTATTTTCTTCCCTATGTTTACCTCTGCTGTGATCTCTCTGAGTTACCGACAAAGGGATTTACTTGCGGCTCTAAAACCTCTCTGTTGCTCAATTTATAGGTTACATCGTGCTTCCTCTCCCACACGATCGAGATCTTCAAAGTAAGCATCTTTCAAAGGAGCGACAAGCAAAATACAGCAGCAGGATCAGTAACTCCCTGTGAAGCAGCTTTGCCTGCTGTCATTGTTGACTGCTGGAGGTGCTGATCCATGTCAGTCACTAAAACGACACCTTGGCAAGATTGCAGTCTGCACCCCGAGTTTTTGTGTATAGGAACACTTTTAGATAATGAGATTTTCTTATATTCCTCACACCTTACACAGTGCCTGGAACATAGTAGGTACCCAGTAAATATTTATTAATATTAACTATAAAACCATATTTTGAAAGCTTTGCTAACGTGTGGTAGATTGATTTGTTGCAGATGGAGTAATGCAAGAATTTCCTCATCAATCCTGGATAAAGTTTATTAATACTAGAATAAATAACTCTCCAAGCAGGCAAAGACTTTTAGCAAGACTCAATGGATTGATATAAACTTATATTTTTAAAGCATCAAACTAAGAAGAGGTTAAGACTAACGTTTACTTATTAAGATAATTTCCTAATCATTTTTATAAGAACTTAATGAGTGACAAACTGACGCTGGATATAAATTTATGATTTCCCAAAATAACATTTGATTGGTTTGAGTGATGTCTTACATCAAGTAATCATAGTTAATTTTTGCTTCTGGAGAGATTTGACTTTACCAGTCTATCATGTCATCAGATGTATTTCAAGAATAATTTCTTTGTCTGTTGATACAGAGTTAAAGAATTCCTATGGAGATTCTTGAATCTATAACTTGTATTTTTATCAGGGCAGATAGGACAAGTTCAGAATAGTGGCAAAAAGACTACATCTTCATCTGAAATATATTGCAAACACATAAAGAATGATTTCACATCAAAAAATATTTTAAGTCCTATAAATCAAGGGCAAAGTTATGATTTTTCTCATGCATGAGTTATGATGTAAAAAACAATGGGTCACTTATTTTAAGTTTAAAGAAAGGCCAATAAATGCTGCGACCTCAATTCTGTTGTAAATATCAACAGTTACAACAATGAGAGAAAAGGAGTTATAAATTAAATATACTGCTAAGACAAATGTGAAAACTATTTTTCTTGTTATATTATTTTTTTCTTGTTATATCTATTTCTTTAACATTCAATATGTATAATTAAGATTGATTTTTAATTTTAATTCACAAAATAATCCAGGTCTAAAAGAAATCTCAGAGTAAAAAAAGGATTATATGATGGTAAGGATAAAATTGTTAGGTTTTACATTTCTAGATGTTTTTCTGAAGGATGAATTTTGAATGATTTCTATTTTGGGGGAGGGGGAGGGTTATAAACCAATCACCCTAACACATAAACAAAGCCCTAACAATATTTACAACACAATCATAGATGCACAGTGAAAATTGGGAATAGGGTAATCCTTACCATTTAGAAACAACTCAGGCAACATATAGGAACAGAGAGCTTAACCTGGGTGAAGTAAAGAATGTTCCCTGTATTATTCTAGCACCTGCTACCAGGGCTGACATAAGTCTGGATCTGGCTGTCCCTTGACCCAGATTCCAGTTTTCCACTGGATCAGGTTTGGCACAATTCTTTCACTGGTCTCTGTCCTTCTCCATGGCAGTAGTGGGTGCTTCTTCTAACAGCTACTGTGTTTCCCCAACTTACCCTTGCCCTTGAGATGTGGTGGTTAGCCCAGCACACTGTTTCTCAAACCCTGGCTGCACACTGGGAGTACCTGTGAGTTTTTATAAACTACCCATATCCTGGTCTCTCCTCCAGAGATTCTGATTTAATTGGACTGGGTGGGGCTCAGGCTTTGGCATCTTTGGAAAGGTCCTCCTGTATTTCTAAGGTGCAACTAAAGGTAAGAACCACTGGTCTACTTAATAAAGCTTGGAACAGGGAAGAGAGCACCATCTGTGAAGTTCTGCCTCAGTTCTTATCCTCGATTTTTTTTTTTTTAAGATTTTATTTTTTCCTTTTTCTCCTCAAAGCCCCCTGGTACATAGTTGTATATTCTTCGTTGTGGGTTCTTCTAGTTGTGGTATGTGGGACGCTGCCTCAGCGTGGTTTGATGAGCAGTGCCATGTCCGCGCCTAGGATTCGAACCAACGAAACACTGGGCCGCCTGCAGCAGAGCGCGAACTTAACCACTCGGCCACAGGGACAGCCCCATCCTCGATTTTATGTTTTGCCACTGCTCCCTCAGAGTCTCAGAAAACCCAGCGAAGCCAGTCTCAGGTGAACCCAATGATGGCAATTCACGGTTCTTGACTTTCAATTCTCTTTGCACATAATCTTTTTCAGGTGGGAAACTCAAAAGAGTGGTCATAGAATGACAAGGACTCCTAATGGTACTTGGCATTGGCTTGTGACACATGGTGGAATGAATTCTTTTTAAATGTTCAGTAAGTGAATTGGGCAGAATTGGAGAGTAATGGATTGGCGTACCAAAATGCATATATACAGCAAAGTTAATCAAAGCAAAAAATTTTAACCAAGAGTATCGCAGTAAACAAGCATTGGTATAGGATTTGTAGTCTTAGATTCAAGTGCTGGCTTTGCCATTACTAGCTGTGTGACTTGTACAATTTACCTACTCTTTCTGAGCTTTAGTTTCTTTATCCATAAAGTAGAAACAATATCTGCTGTACTTTCCTTACATGGTTGTTGTGAGGATTAAATTAAATTACAAAGGTGGAATAACATTTTATATTACTAGGTGATATACAAATGTTATTACTATGGGTTGAGCTGCTTTAATATGCATTTATGTGAAAACATTTCATGATTCACTTTTTCAACAAGGGAATAATTCTGGGGAACAATGGTTGTAAAACTGTAATTAAATCAATGTGTCATAGTCTTCAACTAATCTCCCTGGGTGGCAAGTTTATACGAAATGAAGAATGCATCTTATGTAAACCTGATGTTTCATCCGTACATAGGATATAATTGGTTATTGGTTTTGCAAAGCAAAGTTCTGCACCATTTTCTCATAATTTAAAGGTTTTATCCCAATAGCTACTGAGCCCATAGTAGCCATTAAAAGAAAAAAAAAACAACAACAACTATAGGAGCAGAAACATTAGTGATTCTGTTAGGCTGTGGAAGAAGTCTTAGTCTTGTCTTAAACTGTAGTGCCTCAGTCAATCTGGGCTGCTATAACGTATTATCATAAACTGGGAGGCTGAAACAACATCTACTTCTCACAGTTCTGGAGACTGGGTGGTTTGAGATTGGGGTGTCAGCATGGTTGGGTTCCAGTGAGAACCCTCTTCCAGGTTGCAGACTGCTGACTTCTTGCATCCTCATGTGATGGAATGAGGGTGAGCTGGTTCTCTGGCCTCTTTTTATTTTTTTTTTTGATTTGATTTTATTTTTTTTACTGCAGTAACATTGGATTGTGACATTATATAACTTTCAGATATACATCATAATATATTTCAAATTCTATGTAGATTACATCATGTTCACCACCCGAAGACTGATTACAAGCCATCACCACACATGTGTGCCTAATCATCCTTTCCAGCCTCTCCCCTCCCCTTTTCCCCTGTGGTAACCACTAATCCTATCTCTGTTGCTATGTGTTTGTTTGTTGTTGTTTTATCTTCTACTTATGAGTGAGATTATGTGGTATTTGATTTTCTCCCTCTGACTTATTTCCCTTAGCATAATACCATCAAGTTCCATCCATGTTGTCACAAATGGCCAGATTTCATCATGTCTTATGGCTGAGTACTATTCCATTGTGTATATATACATCTTCTTTATCCATTTGTCCCTTGATGGGCACCAGGTTCCTTCCAAGTCTTGGCTATTGAGAATAAGGCTGCGACGAACATAGGGGTGCATGTATCTTTATGCATTAGTGTTTTCAAGTTCTTTGGATAAACACCCAGCAGAGGAATAGTTGGATCATATGATAGATCTATTCTATATTTTCTGAGGAAGTTCCATGCTGTTTTCCATAGTGGCTGTACCAGTTTACACTCCCACCAGCAGTATACGAGTGTTCCTTTCTCTCCACATCCTCTCCAATATTTGTTGTTTCCTGTCTTGTTAGTTATAGCCATTCTGACCGGAGTGAGATGTAGTTTTGATTTGCATTTCCCTGATAGTTAATGATGTTGAACATGTTTTCATGTGCCTGTTGGCCATCTGTATATCTTCTATGGAAAAATCTCTATTCAGATCTTTTGCCCATTTTTTAATTGGATTGTTGGTTTTGTTGTTGTTGAAATGTATGAGTTCTTTGTATATTTTGGATATTAACCCCTTATCCGATTTGTGGTTTGCAAATATCTTCTCCCAATTGTCAGGTCGTCTTTTCGTTTTGTTGGTTTCCTTTGCTGTGCGGAAGCTTTTTAGTTTGATGTGGTCCCATTTGTTTATTTTTTATTTTGTTTACCTTTCCCTGTCAGACATGGTACTTGAAAACATGCTTCTAAGACCGATGTCAAAGAGCATGCTGTCTGGCCTCTTCTTATAAAGAAACTAATCCCAATTGTGAGAGCTCCATCTTCATGACTGAATTATCTCCTAAAGGCCCCACTTCCAAGTGCCATCACCTTGGTGATTAGATTTCAAGATGTTCATTTTGGGGTGATACATTCAGTCCATAACGTATCACTTCAAAAAGTGAAGCTAATGTCCATAACCCCCATTTACCAAGCCAGTGCTATGCGCTGGATACCATGGTAAGGGCTTCAGATACTTCTTCTCATTTAGGCATTCCCAAATGTTGGTGTGATTTAGGTTCTATTATTGTATCAATTTTATTGCTTAAAAACAAAACAAAAAAAAGTGTGGCACAGAGGGGCCTATTTCCTCTTAAATCTAAACTGTCCAACTCAGATCCCTTGCTTTTAACCACTAAACTCTACTGTCTTCCAGAAATCACTGTTAGGGTTTATTGGCATGTTGGTTTGGGGGAAGACGATGAAAGAAGCTTGAAAGGGGAATGGGGATGAAGGATAGTCTAAGGTTTCTTTCAGAAATAACTACCGTGGCTCAGTGTATGGACCCATAGTTGAACTGTGTGGAGGGTGGGGCTACACATACTAGCTGAAAAAATTGTTCTCACAAGAAACTGGTTGGCTGGTACTCAATCGCCCTGCTCCAGGTGACGAAGTGTGACATCATTGGGACTTCAGTGCACTGGCCTTAGAGAACACCAGAAGGCATCATTGTAGGCTCAGACATGAGTATTCTTACCTGCAGAAGTGACAGTGGTCTCTTCAAACCATGGACCTTGGAGAAAGCTCAGAGCACAGGGCAGGAGAATAAGAACATGATGGGTGCCACACTGCAGTAGACCATACTTGATCTAAGTACAGGCAGCATTCTCTTGGGAGTTCCCAGAGGAAACATGTGGGCACTTTGCATTACTAAGGAAAGACACATTCCAATAGAACACAGGTGACTCCTGTGGAAGTGACCTCACAGTCTCTGTAGGCTGGAGTGGCCTGAATAACAGTAGCAACAAGAATGATAAGAATTAACTTACGCTGTGCTCTTCTAAATGCTTTACATATGATGACCTCAATCTCCAAAGCAGTTCGATGGGCTGGAGAGTAGGTAATATTAATACTACCGTTTTACAGATAAGGATCTCAGAGACAAATAACTTGCCCAGGTTCATACAAGTTAATCAATGCAAGGTGAGATTAAATCAGATCTTTTTGATTCCAGAGCCATACCACATATTATAATTTATTTTCCTACAAAAAAGCTAGTGGAAGAGGATGCTGTACACCTTTTGATTAGAACTGCCATGAGTTTTGGAAGTGAATGAATGTCCACCAGGCTAGTTTGCCAGGAGCATGAACACCAGGGTTGGAGTCATTGATATGACAAGACATAGCTGGGGCTTTTGTTTGGCACTGCTCGTAGTTCCTTTGACTGATCTCATGACCTGCAGAAACTGTGCTAGTCATTTACGAACAACAAGTGAAATTAATTACCTTCTAAATGCAGATTAAGTCAGAACACACTTTGAATAAAAGGATTTTGATTGTTTGTTTTGCCCTACAAAGGCCGGCATCAATCAGCGATTCCAAATAAAATCACAAACTTGTGTTGATCTCAAATATCAAAGAAGTGAGTCTCTAATCCTGCTAGAGAACGCCTCAATTTGAGAGTTAGGCCTGGTTAGGAATACGAACAGATTCTATCCAGTTATAAGGGAGATGAATGTTGAAATATTGAGAGTTGTGTGGAGGGAGAACTTGTATATTTACAAGTTCTGAGAATGATAATATTGCAAAAGGGATTCAATGACTTGATTAGAATACAAAGTTACAACATAACCTAGCGCACCACACCATATCATCTATTCCCAGGATATATGGCCTGCCTGATTTTTCAGCCTCAGAAACTGTCTTCTTTCATCATCAGAGTCCAGTTGACTCCTAGACGCAGACCTGGCCCAATGTTATGGCCCTCAGCATTAAGTCGCCTATGCTACCCATTTATCTCTGACCTTAGTATCTAGTTATCATTTAAACTTTTTTCTCATTCTTTTAACTGTTCCTGCTGTCTTCCAGTTCTAGTCTCCAAATGCTGACATTTTCCTCTGTGGCAGAATCCTAGCTTGGTAATCTGCCCAGGACCACAGTCCCTTTCTTGCATAACTCAAATCTGTTCCAAAACTCCAACCTGGTGACTGGGAATCCACTCAAGGTTTTCTGTTGCTGACTATCTTTCTGTACAGACTCGTGACCATCCTCTGCTTCAGGTAGATATTGACAACCACCTGCCTGAAGGGGTTGCTTGCCAGTGCAGAGGGTTTCAAACCTCAACTTTCACCAAAATCACTTGATGAACTTTTACAATTCGGAACTCTGGGCTCCACCTCCAAGAGATTCTGATTCAGTCAGGCTGGGGTGGAGCCTAGAAATCCACATATTGAGCAGCTCCCCTGGTGGAACTCTGCAGGTGGGTGGAGGACCACACCTAGGCAGAGGCAGGCTGCTCAACGGTCTGTTGCTACACCAGTGCTGGCCAACCTTGGACTTCCTAATATTCCTAATACTCGCAGATGGGTTGCTGTTCCCCAAGGTCTTATCCTATTCCTGTGATCCTTCAGATCTCAGCTTAGATGCTGTCTCCTCTTGCCTCCTAAGACTGTTAGATGCCTCTTGTATGTACTATTGTATATCCTGTCCTTATCTCTATCTTGCATGTACCTCACTGTATTTCTCTATTCACTTCTCTATATGCCCTGCTAGACTATGAACTCTGAGGGGAGAGTTATGTCATGTTCACCTCTGAATCCTCACTGCCTGCTATAGTAACAGGCATAGAGGAGAAGAAATAGTTATTGAACGGTCAGGTCTAAATGGTTCTAGGTGGTGGCAGGTCCTAGTCAGTCTTGTTCACCTGATTCAGCTGGGCTACTCGAAGGTCTTAATTTGGATTACTTTAGGGCTGCTGGTCTAGAAATGTACCTGGGATATAAGAGAACTAAGGTTAAGGACACAATCTAGCCCAACCTATCCTATTGATTGCTAGACTATGGCAGAGCTTCCAACACTGGTTCCAATGTAAGGATCCACCTCAAGTAAGGATAAGAAACCAAGCCCATATAATTTCTTAAAATTCAAAATATTCTAATTTTCAGGGCGAAATACTGCAATCTGGACATAAGGCATTTAAACATTAGAGAAAATGGGAAGCCCTATTTTGATTCTGGTATGGATCCAATGTTTAGAGATGGTTGGTGATAAATTTTGTAAAGCAGCAGTTTCCTCATTTTTTTTCCTCTTCTAATTGTAGTTAGTCTCTGATTCCATGTTAGCGAAACCTTAAATCTTAGAATCACTGCATGCTAGTCCTGGAAGGGACTTTTGAGATGATCATTTTTATAGATGAGGAAAGTTGGGTTTAATATTTGTTCAGTGTCTATGGTGTGCAATAAAACAGAACAAAACAAAAACTCAGACTGGAGGCTGTCACATGCTGAGGCTTACATACCTACTTAGTTTTCCATTTCAGCTGGATCCCAGATCTCCTGATCTCCACGACAATCCCTGCTCTGTCAGAAATTTGCATCCTCAGGTGGAATCCTGGAGACAGACCACAGCACAGACTTGTCTGATTCAGACTTGTCCTGCCCTGCAGCTGGCTTATTTCATTCTCCACTGGCTCTTCAGGATTTCTTTATACAATGCATTATTTTTTCCCAAGGCTGATATTATTTTAATAATTAGCCTGTTGAGTGTGTATACTTTGGGACTAATTATCTTATTACTTATTTGAGACACATATCTGGAATTGGCAATAGGGGAACGTTTAAGTGGTGTTTAAGAAGGAAATGGGGGGCAGTCAAGAATGGCCATACTTAGGCAGTTAGATGTTTTTTGGCTCATGTTTTATGAGCATAGATTTATTTTTTTGTATATCTCTTAAAATATAATTAAACTATTGCCAACTGCTGATGATTTCCTCTAATGGAAGAAAGCTGGGGTTTAGGTAATATAAAATCAAGGATAGTCCAAAAAATATTTGGCATTTGAGTATTTTTCTATTCATTTTTTTTTCCCAGCAAAACGTTGCTGAGCATCTTTATGTGTCAGGCACTGTGTTGGGCACTGGAGACATTTGTATCCATATGAATTAAACATGGAATTCGATTTAGAATTTCATCTTAGATAAAATGTTAGCTGTACGATTTTAAACAGTAGAGAAGCTATTCAGAAGCTACTTTTCATCCTATGTTTCACTCTTCCCAGATGTCTACTCCTGGTGGGGACTTGATTTTTTTTCTCAGGTTAATGTAAGATTTGCCTTCTCTCAAACTCTCCCTGGAGGAATCCTCCTAGATTAGATGGTATCTTTGCATGCAAATTGCATAGAGAAGCTTGGGGTGTCAACAGACTGTCCTTATGTAGGTTAAATGTTAGCTGCTAATGTAATTTCTGAGATAATCTAAGTAAGGATTTAGATAGAACAAGTGTTCTCAATACACTAGGAGACAAGTTCTGCCTTTGACAAGCCGTATTGTCTGGTCAGTTGCTTAAAACTGAATTGTACTTTAAGGAGAAATCTTAGTAAGTATGAAAAAGAATTGATGGTGCTGAATTAGTGCTCACTTAGAATAGGAAGGAAGTCACACACACAGAGTAAATGGTATTGGGTAACTCTCTTTTGCCTCTGGAAGCTAATATTTCTATGGTTATAGGAAGAATATAATAATATTTCTGATGCCTTTAATCCTCCCAGAACTGCTGTGTATTAGTCAGTTTTCTTAAAGATGGAAGCACAGAGCATCAGTTATCCCTTTACTAAATAATAAATAACATATCTAAAATCTAAAAGTAAAGGAAAACACAGAAGACCTATATATTGATGAAAGAGTGCAGAAATAGAAATCTAGGAAGTATTAGTCTTAAATTAAAGGGACACCCCCCCCAAACATGCACACACACATGTAAATTGTTTTAGATGATAAATAAGAGTGAGAAGTGGTTAAGCTTCATTCCAATCTACCCAGTTTACCTTCTTCATTGGATAGACCCAGCAATTAGGTAAAGCCTACAGTGGTCTAATGTCATTTAAGGGACATTCACCAGATCCTCCTGCTTAAAGTATTATTCCTTTCTTTATACTTCTATTAGGACATAATGTTCACAGGATCTCTGTCAAAATATAAATAGAAGCATGGCAGGCAGAGTATATTGACTGTGTAACACAAAGTCATTTCTTGGATTAACTCAGTGTTGCTCATCATATAGGCAAAGACGGGATTCTAGGAAGATGAGCAAGTTTGGGGGATGAGCAAGGATGGGGGCTGAGGGACAAGGAATGATGGAAAGCTCCAGCAGATGGGATGCAACCCTGAAGAGATAACTAAGGGCACTGGGGAGATGGGAATGGACAGGAAGCCTCAGGCCGATGGAGCTCACAGGGTGGCTCCTCCTCTCACTGGTGGCCTGTTTGTCAGGAGCCAGGCTTCGTAGTGCTGTCACTGCACACTCTCCTGCTCGTATGAAGTGGGACATTTAAAACTGCAGAGCAAATTGTTCTACCTGCCTTATCTAGCTGCCTTGAAGATTAATAACGTAATGGTTAAAAAGTGCTGGAGATGAAAGGTTCAGTATAAATGTTTGTTTACTTTGCCAAGGGGAGCTCTCTTTGAGAGCTGAAGTTTTTTAAATAAATGTAAACACCTAGTGTTCCTGGTGCCTTCATCCTATTATTAGGGAGCTGCCACATTGGCACCTGGACAAAACATTGGTATTTGATCCTCCCTGATGTTTTTCTCACAGTTTCCCTGGGACAGTCTCCACCGGGACGAGCCATGTCAGATTGGATCAGCCATTTCATACGAAAGTAAAGTCAGAGGACAAGCACCCAATCTAGGAGCCCCGGGCAGGGCTGGATTACACACTGATGCTCAAGACCTCAGTGCTCAAGATCCCAGCAAAGCAAACACAGGCACGTACATGCACATATTAGCAGATCTAGACAAAATTTAATTTCACTTATGCATACCTATGAATTTGGTGTAATTTTGAAAACTATGAAGCAATTATTCATGGTTTGGTCTTGGTTTTGTTTCTAATGATGTATTGGAGTTGGGCATAGGGGACTTGTGGAGTACTTAGGGCATCTAAGTACTTGGCCTTGGCCAGGAGAAATAGCAGCAGAGCACTATGGAGTGACTCTTCTTGTGGCTGCAGGAAGAGGTCAGTGATTCTGAGTGGGGAAAATTTCCTGTAATTTTGTTCCTGCCTTTTTTTCTCCATGTCAGAGACCTATGCTTGATCTGTAATTGGGTGCTCAAAAGGTGAAACCAGGATCAAATCATCAGCTGCATCTTATTCTATGGCATGGCCTGATGGAACAGCAATGGTGTGATTGTAAGGACAGTAGCAGCTTAACGGGGACAATATAACAAATGGGAAAGACCTGAACCATCTTCTTATTTTATTGGGCTACATTGAGCAAAGAGGAGCTTGAAGGGAAATATAGAGGTCTCCCATTTTACAAAACTGGGAAATAAAGGTGCAAATATTGTATGAGGCAAGAAACGAGGCTTCTAGACAAAATAGTTAAAAGTCAGCAAATCTATTTCTTCTTTTCTCCTCAGGGTGGGATGTGTTTTCTTTATCCCTTGAATTTCCCCTCACAAATATTTGACTTTGCATTTTAAAATAGACCATCTAGAAATAATATACCAGAAAATTCTCCAGAAAGAAATTTATATACTTGTTTTGACTGCGCAGAATCCTAGCCGTAAGTATGCTTAAATATATTACCAACGATATACTCTAATTCCAAGCACTTGGGTTTCAGAATGGGATAAAGGATTTTTCAGAGAATGAAGGAAGATAGAAGGGGAGGTTAAACACGGCACAGGCATTCTAATACTGGGATTCTCTGGAGGAGGGAAAGTGGATCTCTAACTCTTCCAGGAAACAAAAGCAGAAGGCTGGAACCACTTTTCCTTTTGTTCTTCCTAGTCTTCAAAAACCTCTGCTTGCCCACAGAAAAAACTTGACAACACTTTGGCCTATAAACACCAGCATACCAACTGTACCAACTGCCCTGCTATTTTGGTTAAGCTAGAGGAAAAATAGCAGACTGCATAGGAGGAAGCCTGGGGGCCCGCCAAGGCCATGACGTACAGGTTTCCAAGCAAATCTATGGCTGAATCAGAAAAAGCATGTCTGTAGTCGGGTTCAGATATAAGCCCTCCTCTTCTCGAATTTCTCAGCTTATCTCACAGGAAGAAGAGGTGGGGATTCACAGTAGCTTTCCACCTCTCAGAGGTCATCCAACAGGCCATCAAACCGTATTTTGTTCAAGTTTCATGAAACCCAGAAGGAGATGTTGGTGGAGGTG
This sequence comes from Equus asinus, assembly GCF_041296235.1. Lineage (NCBI taxonomy): Eukaryota > Metazoa > Chordata > Mammalia > Perissodactyla > Equidae > Equus > Equus asinus. The sequence goes on from NC_091798.1 coordinate 80,677,954, forward strand.
TTCTCTGTATCGTTTTTATTTTGCCATTCAGCCAGCAAACAACTCATATACCGTCTTCAATGAAGCCAAAGAGTCCCAGTGGAGAAATAATTAAAACCACTGATATTTTCCTAAAGTTGTTTGATGTTTCAACAGCTTCAGTGAGTGGCTGCACAGCAGTAGCATTCACACTGCTGTTAGCATGGAAAACAAAGAGACTTTGAAAAAGAGTGTTGTTCTTGTGTTAGATTATTCCTAGTCTCTGGACCTGATAGCTGGATGAGTGGTTTACTTTTCTTTTATCAGGTGTGGATAGAATTGGTAGCAGGGTCATCTATTGGATATTGAATAAAATAACTCAGAGAAAAAAATGTCACCAAATTTCAAACCCACATGTAATTAAATCTAGGGACTTCTCTCTCCTTTCTTCATGTTTTTCATAGGAAGGATCCAGAGTAGATCTGTCAAAATCTCTTAGTTTTTCAGAAAATGGTTTTCTATCCTAAATGGTCAGGTAAATCTTGGAAGTGATTTAAATAATGGATGTTTTAAATATTAGCATTTCAGAAATATGTTTCTTTTTGGTCCAGGAAACATGCTAACTAAGGCCTAGTAAGTTCAAAACTGTTCAGTAATGATGTGAACACTCAACTTGAAATCATACTGCTAACATTTTAAAGCATGAAATTTTCGCATTAAGAAAAGCTATATTTTTAAGAACAATTGTATTAGTCAGCTTGGGCTGCCATAACAAATACCATAGACTGGGTGCCTTAAAAAACAGAAATTCATTTCTCAAAATTCTGGAGGCTGGGAAGTCCAAGATCAAGGTGCCATCTCCATACTACCCAAAGCAATCTACAGATTCAATGCATCAAAATTCCAATGATGTTTTTCACAGAAATAGAACAAACAATTCTAGAATTTGTATGGAACCACCAAAGACCTTGAATAGCCAAAGCAATCTTGAGAAGGAAGAACAAAGCTGGAGGCATAATGTTCCTGATTTCAAACTATATTCCAAAAGTGTAGTAATCAAAACAGTATGGTACTGGCATAAAAACAGAGATATAGATCAATGAAACAGAATAGAGAGCCCAGAAACAAACTCCTGCATAATAATTTATGTATAGTCAATTAGTTTGCAACAAAGGAGCCAAGAATATACATTGGGGGAAAGAACAGTCTCTTCAACAAATCGTCTTGGGAAAACTGGATCACTATCTCACACCATACATAAAAATTAACTTAAAATGGGTTAAAGACTTGAATGTAAGACCTGAAACCATAAAACTCCTAGAAGAAAACCTGGAGATTGACTCCTTGATATCAGTCTTGCCAATGATTTTTTGGATTTGACACCAAAAATAAGGCAAGAAAAGCAACAATAAACAAGTGGGACTACATCAAATTAAAAAGCTTCTGCACAGCAAAGGAAACCATCAACAAAATGAAAAGGCAATCTATTGAATGGGAGAAAATATTTGCAAATCATATATCTGATAAGGGGCTAATATCCAAAATATGCAAAGAACCCATACAACTCAATAGTAAAAAACCAAATAATCAGATTGAAAAATGGCAGAGGATCTGAATAGACATTTTTCCCAAAAAGACATACAAATGGCCAACAGGTACGTGACAAGTGCTCAACATCACTAATTGTCAGGGAAATGCAAATCAAAGCCACAATGACATATCACCTCACACCTGTTAGAAAGGTTATTATCAAAAATACAAGAAATAACAAATGTTGGTGAGGGTGTGGAGAAAAGGGAACTCTTGTGCACTGTTGATGGGAATGTAAATGAGTGCAACCACTATGGAAAACAGTATGGAGGCTCCTTAAAAAATTAAAAATTGAATTACCAGATGATCCAGAAATTTATCTGAAGAAAGCATAACACTAATTTGAAAGGATTTATGCACACCCATGTTCAGTGCAGTGTTATTTACAATAACCAAAACATGGAAACAACTTAAGTGTCCACAGATAGATGAATGGATAAAGAAAATGTGGCATATATACAATGGAATATTATTCAGCCATAAAAAGAATGAATTCTTGCCATTTGTGACAACATGGATAGACCTCGAGGACATTATGCTAAGTGAAATAAGTCAGAGAAAGACAAATACTGTATGACTCACTTATATGTGAAATCTAAAGAGGAAAAATGAAAAAAAGAGAGCTCATAGATACAGACAGCAGATTGGTGGTTACCAGAGGGTGGGTGAAATGAGTGAAGCGGGTCAAAAGGTACAAATCTCCAGTTACAAAATAAGTAAGTCATGGGAATGTAACGTACAGCAGGGTGACTGAAGTTAATAATACTGTATCACATATTTGAAAGTTGCTAAGAGGGTAGATCTTAAAAGTTCTCGTCACAAGAATGAAGTTTTGTAACTATGTATGGGGATGGATGTTAACTAGAATTATTGTGGTGACCATTTTACAATATATATAAATATCAAATCATTATGCTGTGCACCTGAAATTAATATATCTCAATTATACCTCAATTTTAAAAAAAAGGAGGCCAGCTGATTTGGTTCCTGGTGATGGCTCTCTTCTTGGCTTGCACACGGCCACCTTCTCCATGTGTCCTCACATGGTGGAGAAAGAGAGATCTCTGGTGTCTCTTCCTCTTTTATAAGGATACTGATTCTATTGGATCGGGCCTCCACCCTTATGACATCATTGAACCGTAATCACCTCCAATATAGTCACATGGGGTTAGTGCTTCAACATACAATTTTTGGGAAGGACACAATTCAGTCCGCAGAAGCAGTGGTGGGTAGTGTGAAACCTTTTGATGTACCAATAAGCCTTGATTCAAGAAGCAGATCATTCAAGGGCCACATAGAAGTAAAAAGCTACTTAGTTTTGACATTTTTTTTTGTGGGGGAAGAGTCATAGATATATAAAAGTGTACCTCCTTCCCCCATACTGCCAGTACACTTTAAATTAAGAACAGGACTTATAAAATAGAGTCACCTTTTAAAGAACTTATTTGAAATCCATATTTAGTTTGAAAGAAAGAGAGAGAAAGAGGCGGGGAGAGAGAGGGAGAGAAAAAAGTTGAAAAGGAGGGATTTGTGGAGACAAAAATAGTCTCAGAGAAGGAATGATAGGAGAGAGAATGAGAGAACTGTGTAGAAGAGTGGATGGTGGAGATTCATAGAAGGATCAATCAATGAGGGGCAAGGTTGGAGGATGAGCCTGTGGCTGTCTAGCACAGGGGTCAGTAGGGGCTCTGGCATCAAGTACCTGGGTTCAAAACCTGCCTGATCCCACCAGTTATTCACTGTGTGGCCTTAAGCAAATTCCTCCATCTCTTTGAGCTCAGTTTCCTAGTTATAATACTTATCTCATGATATTATGGTAAGGATTGAATGAGATAATACTCAGTGCTTGACAGATAGTAAGAGCTCACTAAATGTGAGTGATTACTATTACCGCTTGTCCCCCTTTGATGTATGCTCTGTAGCTGTTGTTGGTAGCTCCTTCTATGGGGATCACACTCAGGTTATTTTGCTACGTGATCTGGAATTTGTTCCCATGCTGGTTATGGACTCAGAGTTACCTTGCATATGATGTTGCAGCAGGCATCTTGATTTAATGTGGCCCACCCCCCACCAAGCCCCTGGATTATGGCTGTTAAAGATGGTATGCTTGATGGCCAGACTGACTTACTGATGCTCAGTATAGTTGAGGCTCAATAAAGGTCTCTTAATGGATAAATATGACTTGATGTAGCCATTCATGTATTTAAGAGAATTATTTGGCTGTGGTATTTGAAGTACTTTGACTCTATTTGTGTTAAACATGATTTGGGCAAATTAAAAATTTTCTTGATCCTGATTTTCTCCTTTATTAAAAGGATTCTCAAGATGTTTGTGAATCCTGATGAAAGTGAATGAAAGCTCTAGATGTGTTCTTGTTTATCTTCCTTTCCTGGCTTTTTTTATCCCAGGTTCCTGGGTGCTGAGAGAAGCAGTTCCTTTGGGGACGTCATCTTGTGACTAGAAGCAGAAAGTATCAGTGATCGAAGGGTCAAATTTTTGGTGCTTGGGAGAAATTTGCAGTTCTGTGTAACAGATGATGTCAGTTGACAGACTTGAGAGACGCCTGTTACTCAGCCTGGTGGTCCCTCGGCTGGAGTCCTGATTAACGGGGCCCTACATGTGTTTTAGCATTTGTGGAGGGTGTGTAGGAGATTGGAGGCACCACAAGGAAATCCTGGTTCTTTTATTGTCTCTCATTCCTTTTTACCTTCTGTTCTCATTTTTATTTTCTCGTATTTCCTGTTTTTCTCGGCCTTCTCTTCTCCTGCTTACTGCCACATTTCAAAGAACTTGGCCTGTTTGCATTGTAGCATTGGTTCAGAGAAGAGACCTATAACACAGGCAGTGGAGAGAGGGTGTGAAGACGAACAGATCAATAAAAAGAAGGCAATTTGAGTACATGTGAAACGAAAACTATGCTTCTGGTCACATTTTACCTCTATTGAGGACTTTTATAGCAGACACTTTGTAGTTTTATTTTACATAGTGATCTCCTTCCTTCTCTTTGACTTTTAAATTCTCTCCCTCTCTCTGCTATTGGCTGTGCTGAAGATCACATATTCGTACACTGTTATCATGTCTGCATGAGTAGATGTACTCCGAACCCCTGTTGTCTGAAATATATTACACCAGGAATCTCATCATCTGAATCTTCTCTGGCGGGAGAGGGAGGGTGGCAGGATGGGGGACTTGGGGGATACACTTTGCAAAAGTTGTGGGAGAGCAGGGAGGAGAGTTTGGATTGCAGAGCGCTGTGTTTCCCCTGAGAACTATTTATCCCCATTATGACTATTTGCATTCCCTGCAAAGCTTCCGTTTCTCCCTTTCTGCCTTCCTCATTTCCTCAGCCACTCCCTCGCTAGGACTGGCCTGGCTGCGCATTTCTGGGTTGTAGTTCTGTGTCCCTGTGCTTCTTGCAAGAAGCGCCTCCCCAGACTGACTTGGCGGCTCTGCACTCAAGGATGTGGCTGGCACGCTTTCTCTCCTGTTAGTATCCTGTTCAATTAGTGTTGCATGACAGGCCAAGGGAGTGTCTACAGCCTCGCTGGGGAGTGACAGCAGAAACCTGCTTTTTGTCTGGTGACCCTGCAGGGACTTCTCCATCAGGATTTGAAACTCTGGTGCACAACTCACTGCATCTCATTCTCTGCTAATTTGCATCTTAAGCGAAGCATCTTACTTTCTAGTCATCCATATTTATGATCTATCATAGTACATGGGTGACTCCTTTCAGGGCAATTTTCCAATGCTATTAGTCTCTGTAATCCAAATTAGGGCCACTCTGATAACTAGGCAAATAGTTTTAGCAGATTTCAAGCAGGGATTAGGTAAACGGGGGTACAAAAGAATAAAATAACACTTGTAGTAAAGCCCATTTAGAGAAAAAAATGCATATTTTCTGTTAAGATCTGATCACCTTAATGATGTATTAATAGCAGTAATAAAAAAGGCCTTGATATTTGTATATTATTTAAAAATACACCAAGCACTTTCAAATGCATTTTTTCATGTGTTCCGCTCTAAAAATCTGTGAAGTTGGCAGAATGGAAATACAATTCAGAGAACTATCAGAAAGATGAAAGACTTATGGAAAAGTTCCAGAGCAGACCTGAGAGCCTAACCTACATCTCCTAGTCTTATCCACTTGTCACCATAACATGTTGTTTGATAGAGTAGTTTTAGACCAGATAAACGTTTTGAAAATTCTGTTCACTCTAACAAACAGTAATTGAAGCTCCCTGCTAGGTATTGTGTTAGGTTCCATGTACACAAAGATGACTAAGAACTGAGCCTTCATGCTTCTCCTGCTTACTGGTTTCTGCCCCCCGTATTCTTGCTCAGAGATTAGCCTGGGATTGTATGGTCTGCATATAGAGTTTAGCATCAGCTCTCTTCAACAGCATTCCAAGAGGGAAGCAGCTCCCGCACTAGAACTGGAGTGTGCCTTTCCTACTCAGCCGAGAAGAATTTGCATCCTAGTATACACTTCTGTCCTTAGGTTAACAGGGACAGATCTTTCTAAGTGTTCATGAAGATGAATCCTACGGAAGCCTAGATGGCAGTCTGGCCATCCTGATGTCCTGTGACAGGTGTGTCAGCATAAACTTAACCTGGTAAACTTTGTCTTGCCTTCACTAGAAAAGTGTGGCTCTGGTAGGGGATGAAAGTATATATGAGAGAGTTTGGAAGGAGGGGGAGAGGTTGAAGAAATCTATGGTTTAGACTGGTCTTAAGAGACACTGTATGATTCTTTTTTTTTTTTTTTTTTTTTTTGAGGAAGATTAGCCCTGAGCTAACTACTGTCAATCCTCCTCTTTTTGCTGAGGAAGACTGGCCCTGAGCTAACATCCATACCCATCTTCCTCTGCTTTATACATGGGATGCCTACTACAGCATGGCTTTTGCCAAGCAGTGCCATGTCCTCACCTGGGATCCAAACCGGCGAACCCTGGGCCGCCGAGAGGCGGAACGTGAGAAATTAACCACTGCGCCACCGGGCTGGCCCCTACTGTATGATTCTTGATCATCCCTTACTGGAAGGTTCTCCTCTACCTTGAAAAATACATTTCTTATCTTGTTGTAGTGACCATCCAATTTCTCTTCTTTCTTGTTTGGATGATTGGTCTATACTTCTAAATCCATTTTTTAACCCTCAATGCCTTCTTGTTAGCATATAATATGGCTTTTCCTCTGCTCCTTTCTTACTTCTCAAAGGTACAAATGACCTAATTGCTCAAAAAAAAAAAAAAAAGCACCAGTATTTTTTCTGTTCTCGTCTTCTCATCAACCCAACAGCAGACAGAAATTACTAAGCCCTATTTCTTAAAACTATCTTTTTCTTTGGATTCACAAGTTTCCTATCCCACGTTTTTCTTTTTTCCACCTCACTGTTCTTATTCCTGCTGTGAACACCTAATGCAGTCACCACTAGATTCAATTCTCTCTCTCTACTGTCTGTGCTTTCACTTGTATCCATTTCATTTCTATCCATTGAGTCAATAATCATCTATATGGCAATGATTTATAGATCAGTAAAAACTGCTAAGTTGCTTTAGATAGTTGATCCACAACTTCCTCTGAAGTACCCATATAGAAAAAGTCCCCCAAATCCCCATATTAAGAAACAAAAGTAAAAACAACAAAGTAAAAACAGTGTTAATTTTCTCTACCTAGGCTTTTTCTTGTTCCTGTATTCTCTATCTTAGTATCATCACCATCCACCCCAAGTTAGAACTGAGTCAACTCTGACTCACCTCATACACCAAATGCACTTATTTCCTAAGATTAATCCAGTTCTTGGGTGTCTCTCAGAGGCCCCTTCGGCCTCCCCAGTTTACTATCCTCTGGGCCTTCATCACTTCTCCCCTAGACTATTGCAGCAGCCTTCTGACTATCCTAGAATTTTCCTGTAACTTTTCATATGCGTATGACATCGTTTCCAAGTAGCTAGAACTCTTGTAAAAGTATTTTATATTTCCTATAATTACCAGGACAGTTCCTTATACATAGTAGGGACTCAGTAAATATTTGTGAATTGGTTTTTTAAGTCACAGTTGGGTTTTAACTGAGTTAAGGAGGGCCTACAGGCAAGCTGGGTCTTTCCCAGAAGAATTCTGATTGAATTCTCCTGTTTTCCATCCTGGAGGACCTCTTGGCACAGAACACTACTCAGGCTGGACCTGCTCAGGCTTTTTCAGTGCAGTGGGAAAAGGCTTGTTTACTGGCCATCACCAAATGGTACTTAGCACTAACTGTTTGGATTGTGCTGTATTAGGCAAGTATCAAGTTGCATGGTGGATACACTCTACATCTATATGAAATCTTCTTTGGGATTTAAATATGCATATTTATCAGTATTTAAATATTCAAATCAAGTTGCATTATGAGTATGCAATGCGTTATAGGTATGTGATGCTTCCATGTGAGATATAAATATGCAAATATAATCTACTTTGCACTGAAGTAAAATGTTTCTGGGCACTACTGAGAGAACGTGGGTATCCATGTGATAATAGGTGGATGCAGTGAGTTTAGGTACAGTGGATTTTTTTTAAGTGTAGGTTAGGTTCTTAAATGAACAAGAGGGTCAAAAGTTGCGTTGAGTCATAACAGTAAAATTCCCTCAAGAAGTTGTTACATGAGAGATGGATATAACCTATTGTCTCGTTGAGTCCAAAATATCCATATTTTCTTCCCAGTATTTAAAATATTGTTATTTTTCTTAACTGAGAAGCATGTCTAGCTAACTTTTGCTTACAGCACACACTAAACTGAAAATGCATACTGTTAAAACCCAGAATCACCCTCATGATGGGATGCTCAGATTCTGAAAGGCATACACGGACTGTGACAACTGAGGGGACATGGAGCCACATCTTCCATTTCTAGCACCCTAGTCTGCCCTGTGTGCTCACTGAGTGGAATAGTGAGGAAAATCACCTGTCCTCTTTATTTTTTAAATTGTTGAATATGTGTAATTAATTTTGCATAAGTTAAACAAGCTTAGGATACAACTCCATTGAACATCCAATCATTTATGCATGGAATAGATTTTGGACGTCCTAATAATTTTTAAATGAAGCAATTTTAAATGCTATCTATTGCTTGGTTTGTGTCCGGAATACTTCTAGACCCGAAACAACTTATAACTTTTCCTCTTTAGCAATGAGTCTTGAAGATGGGACAGAATTTAGATTCTCCCAGAAACTGAAGATAACATGGTCTCTATTTTACTATAATTTTTTTTAATAAGGAGGAATGTGTTACACCACCCCCTGAGGATCTTGGCCACATTAACAGAGGCATATGATGTTGTACTCTAAAATATTTCAGCCTCATCAAGTTTGAAAAGGTATAACTATTGAATTTGCTTTCATTGACAGCCCACTTTCTTCTGGAATATTGTAATTTACTGTTAAATAATAGGTATATTTTGCCTCGAATATCTGAATATGTTTAAATAAGTCTATGGGACTCCTAAGGATGCAACATTTTATACTAAGGAATTGCTAATACAAGATGAGTTGTAATTATCTAAGTAAATTTTTAACCTGGTCAAATTTTCTTAAAATAGGTCGACTTGTAGGTTCAGCAGGATCAAAGGTAGTTAATGTTTTCCAGCTGCAAGTGTGATAAATACTTGCTTGTTAAGTCAATTACATTAAGACAAAACTTGAATGTGAAGTGAGGGTGTACTATAAGTAAATTGCAAATAGCATTCATGTGACAGATCCACTAATTTGCCACTTGTTATTCCAGCAAGATTTGAAAAATTAGGTAGCTGAAGTTGCTGTAAGGAGCGCAGTTTACTGCAGAGATGCCCCAAGAGAAAAATTTAGACCTCAGCTTTGCCTGTTGATTTTTGCCAAGTAGTCACTGGGGGTCTGTTTGGAAACAATCTGTGATCATTCACACCAAAGCAATAATTTTATAGAAAAATTAGAAACAATTAAACACGTTGCTTCTTGGTAATATAATGCTATTTGCTTAAGACCTGCAAGTACTCACTGCAGAGTATCAGTGGTATTGGCCTAAAATACAAGTATAATAGGAAAATTCAAGGAAGAAATGACAGCATTCCCCGTTGAACTGAAATTTAATGAGGATGGTGGAGAGATGTAATTGTGTGTTCTACTTGACTCAACTTTTAATTTAAGTGGAAACTGTAATATGTGTTCTAAAGTTATTGGCACTTAGTAAAATAAGTTACAATTCTTCCTTCTCCCCATTTACTTGGAGTTACAAAAGAGAATTGAACCAAAGTTGGAAAAATAAAAACTTTACTGCATGGTCTGCACTTTGTCAGGAATTTCTAAGACAAGGAATTCAATTTATTTAAAAGTTAGTTTATGGTTGATTTAATAATACCCAAAGATAAATATTCACCTGATTTATTATTTCGTTGATTGTAGGTCCTCTTGACAGTGGATATATTCTCCCTTAGAACTCAGATGCCAAGGTTTTCCCAGCTAAGGGTGTTTTCGACCTTCAACATTTATTGATGAAGAAATTGACAATGTTTGTGAGAGATGAGAAAGTAACTCATGATTATAGTAGTTGAGTTTTCTTTTAAGTTTGATCTCCTGTCTCAAATATTTAATTTATTCATATATGTATGCATGCATACATTTCCTTACTATTTTACTAATTTATTTATTTACTTACTTGCTTTTGGTGACTAGTCTTAATTTTTCAGGTTAACCTAATTTCCCTTTTCACCTGAGAGTTGTTTATAGAAGGCTCTGTGAAATATTGTAGTAGATTCTAAATATTAGTAGAATAATTTTCAAGACTGAACTTCTCAGAAAAACGTTCTTAAATGGTGTGTAGTATTAATGATAAAAACTGAAAACATTTCTGGAGGAATGGGTCTTTCTGTAATGGGAGAATGCTTGCATAGTTCTGGCTTTTAAGTTAAAAATTGTCTCACAGACACTTTTTCTCTTCTCTTTCCTTGTGTTTCTCTCAAGCCCCTCCTTCAAAGTTCCCAGGGTCACATTGTAGGTGAGAAATGGAACTAGCGCCAGCTAGACCCGGGTTCAGGTCCTGACTCTGTCAGGAGCCTCTGAGCAAGATGCTCTTCCTTTCCAACTACAGTGTACATTGATAATACAGGGGTGATGATGATAGCTCCTGTTTGACAGAGTAGTTGTGAGGATTATAAGAGCTAATGTTTGTAAGACATTTAGCACAATGCTTGGCGCAGATGGTAAAAGCATACTAATAATTCCTTCTAGAATCAAGAGCAAGGCTCCTGCTTGTTTCAGCTTCATCAGTTACCCAGCCTTCATCTGTATCCCAGAAAGAATCAACTCTGCATCTCCCAGTTTGCTATGTAGGCAGAGAAAAATATATGCTTCGTACATTTTCCTTTCATTTCCCTCTTCAGTTTTGTATACTTTACCTGAGTCCCAATTTTTTCTTGCCTAATTAATAATCATAATATTAGATAACTGAAATGATGATGACAATGATGATACAAGCAACTCACAATTTTGAGCACTTATTTTGTGCCAGGAACTATGTTAAGCATTTTACGTACCTAATATTCTTTAATCCTCAAAGAATCTTGACCTAAAAAATATTAATATACTTATTTTGTAAATGAGTCATATATTTATAGGAATGAATAAGCAATCTTTTTCTACTTTCTATGAATAAACTACCAATATCAGGTACTACATAACAACAAGATTGGAAATAGGATTAGAATTCACATCTTTCCAAGACTGATCCTGGAAATTAATTTCTAAACAACAGTATCAACAATTTACTCAGTGCTATGGCAGGCATTGTATTAAAACCTCACGTGTTCTCAATTCTTATGACAACCCCGTGAAGTAGGTTCTATTAATTTTCCAATTTTACATAGGAAGAAACTGAAGGTATCTTACCAAAGGTTGTGAAGCTGGCGTGTGGGGAGGCCAGGTTTTGACCCCAGATAATCTCATTCCACCCTTAACCACTACGTTGCCCTGTCCCCCGTACATGTGATGATATGGGTATATAAAGGATTGCATATGGGTTGTTTATCTTCTCAGCACCAAGCAAAATTTCAATGAACATCTGAAAAATCTTTTTTCAGGCCCTTCCCTCTGAGCTTCTGCAATCTCTGTCTTCTATGATCAGTGTAATTCCCTGCTCTTCTCTGCCAAACCACACCTCTTTCATTCCTCCTTGCATAATTTGAGTCTTGACTCCAGATGATCTTTCTGGACAGACCAGAAAAAGAATGATATGGCCTGTAACTCTCATTACCAATAGCCCTTGGCCCCAATTCACAAACTTAAGCCTGCATGTTTGTGATATTTGCTTATTTTCTGTGAAATGTTAGGTGCATAGTTGCTTCTTTGTCTTCTTTACAATTTTTGTAAATCCTGAGTTCAGCAAAGGGTAGGAAACAGGCTACCTCTTGGTGTCTCTCTGAAGTATACTGCATGCAGTAGGAGCTCAGTAAAGTTTTTGATGATTTTATAACCCTAAGAGGAGCATAAACAGAAGTGGAAACTGCCTTAACAATTTAAACCTGTGTGGGCCATCTGCATATTGTCTGTGTACAATTCCGCATACTAAGTGTTAATTTTGAGATTCCCTCTTACTCTGGAGGCATAGTAGAAATGATTAGGTTGAGAATCACAACCCTGATAATTAGCTTAGAGATTCTGAATCAGGATGTGTGCTGCAAAAAAAGTGATTTTTTGGAGCATTTGGCCCTAAGGGGTTGGATAACCAGCTGTCTCAGATTTTATACCTGCCAACATATGGTTCGGTCAATAGGTACTAAGAAATGTAACAGAGCAGGAGGGAGTTCTCCTCCCAACTCTCTCTTGACCTCTGGAGAGTAGGACAAGGCCCTCATTCTCTTTTGGGAACAGTTGGAAAAATACAGAATTATTTATATTGTATAACATTTGCAAAGTGCTTTGCCAGCATTTTTTTTTAAAGCTCTTGCTCTCAACTCTATTTGAAATGAATCTGTGTGTTATCCCCATTTTATAGAGCTTTGTAAGGTGCAGAAAGATGTAATTTCTTTGCTTTGGTACCCAAATGAGTTAACAGCAGACCAGAACGAATACTCATATACTTTGAAGGGGCATTCTGTTTTTTCAGTTTCCATATTATCTTATTTTAAAGGCAAATAAAAACCAAGAGGGGAAGAGAATGGAAAAGAAAAATAGTAGAGTGACCAAGAAGGAAAAGTTAAAATAAAGGAGAGTACGTATTCTCATCTTTTTGAATCTCAAACGTGCATTGGTTCTGTAGTGGTTTAAAAATGTATTCACACTCTATGAGATGTCCAAAGACAACATTACTTCTTTATGCTACAACTTGTATAATCTTGCTTATTGGTATCTCCCCTACACTGTGCTATGTAGTGGAGGAAAAAACCTAACCTGTAACTTTAAACTTCCAGTTTAATTGATCTTTCGATTACTCCACAGACCTCTTCCCTTTCTCCCTATTCTTTTTCCCAAGGTGGCACTTGGGTTCAGGAGAAACACTGATGACTGCAGGGCCCTGGAGTGTGAGGGGGTGCTCTTGATCTTGGGCTGGTCTTGGCTGCAGCGTAGTTGTGTTGCCCTTGGCTGAGGATCGGCTGGTCTCTGCCGAGGTGAGGTTGGTTGATATTGTACCGGGTGTCCTGGTCCCTGCTGCTGTGGTTCACAACTGGTGTACCTCCTTGTTTGTTTTCATACTTGTGAGGAGCCCTCCCTCTGCTTTCTCATGGGTCTCATCTTGGCTCCTACTGATTCTGGAGAATGCCTAGGGTGGAGCTGGGACTCCCATTTGCTATCTGCCTATCCCATGCTATTAGCTTGTTCCCCAGCAGACTCTCAGCTAACTTCTACCGCTGCTTCAGGGCACAGGGGAACTTCTAAGTCCCTTCTATACCACAGAGGAGAGAAGGAAGGCTTGAGAGTGTTAACTCAGGTTCTTTCTCTGCCCATCACCATTATTCTGCTTTGGTAACTCCTAAGTAGATCATGATGGTAGAATTGCTGCAAAGCCATATCTTCCCAGAGTCCCAAATGAGAAATGGGGCAAAGTCTTCTTGCTTTAGCATTTCCCCCAAATGTTCAACATACCTATCTCCTCCTGGACTTTTACCTAGAGTGCAAAGTCAGGACGTAAGAGTCTTATTCTGTTCTTCTGTCTACTTCTTCTTCACACAATTAACACCCAGTTCCCCAGACTACTAGCTATTTGTGTTGTATTCAAGAAAATACAAATTTTGTTGAGGAATCTACACATTGTTGGAAACACTTGTCCTCAGTGTATCCATAGAAATATGCAGTCTTGTATTTGGACCAATGGACTCTAATCTTGATTCTATGACTTTAAGCAACTATTTAACTTAACATAATCTTGTTTTCTTCATCTCTAAAATGGAATAATAATTGTTCTTTGTATGTTGTATGATTGCTCTGAAAACTAAAATTTGACAATATATAAGAAGATGCTCTGGGAGGAAACAGCTCTAGTCGGGGTGAAGTGATCCCTTACTAGCACTTGAGTAGGCTCAGAGAGTAGAACTTGGGGATTTAAGACCAGTGACAAGATTCTTTCTCCCTCTCCTCCTGAATTTATGTTTGAATTTGTGTTTGAATTTGTTCAGGGTTGTTGCTTCATGATTTCTTCATCTATTTGTATCTACACTTAATTGTGTTTCTGAATAGGGAGGTAGTAATGTTTTATTTTTTAGTTTGTAATTTGAAAAATTCACCCTGTATATTCCCTGATGGACATCAGAAGACATCACAGAGTTCTGGAACACAAAATCTGATAATTATAACATGTTGTCAATGTCATAAATGAATTAATGGGAATATGCTAGAAAAACTTTAATGGGTTCTAATGTATGCCTTATAAGGGCATATATATCCATAGACTATATTTATATTTAATAATACCATAGCTATATTTATATATATATGTATATAATTCATATATATTCCAAAAATACAGACATATATACATATAAAATACTTATAGCAAACACACTCACATATGTATATACAATTTAGAAAAGCTGGTACAATATGAAAATCCAAGCTCATAAGTGCCCTACATTGTGGGTCTGCTTTCCTAAATAAATGAAGTAGATGAGCTATATATAGATTTCTCTTTGGTAAGACCTTATTTTTTATATGTCATTAAGAGGTCTTCTTCATACTCTCTAAGTCAGTTCTGATTTGGAGGTTTGCCAAAATAAAGTCCCACCAGCCACAAAGAAACATTGTACTTAGCTGATCTCTGTAATACTAGCTTTTGGAGACTCAATTCCCAAACCAAAAGATTTTGCCTAACCTTTTACAGATAGAATCACTTAGTTTGTGTAATGGAAAAGGAGAAATCAAAGAGGAAGACAGTTACAGCTAGATTGCTGTGATGATCTGTATGAGATGATGCATAAACAGTTTTTTCTTTTTAATGTTAATATCTGTTTCCAAAAATCCCTGAAGATTATACCTTAGTCAAAAGTAATGGTCTAGGAGAAATATTTTATTTAAATATCTGTTATAAAATCCACAGTATACTTCTGAGTAGACTTATTTTCAATGAATGAAAATGGTCTTAAATATGAAATTTCTTTAAGATACATACATACTCATTGATATGTCTTTGAAATGAAGCTTTTAATCTGTGCATTAATTTTAGAATTATATCTAATGATACTGTGAGAACTGAGAGAAAAACAATAAAAAATAATCAAGATACATTTTGCAAGTCGTAAGCAAATTATAGATATATTGTTAAAAAAAATGAAAGAAGTCACTTTTTCCTGAGAAGACTCAGAATTCCTGACATATATCCTTTTGAATTTGTAGCATTTGGCATTATATTGTATTGTAGGGATTTGGTTTCAAATGGCCTGAAGACCTCTTCTACTCTAGCCTTCCCAAGGTGGATATTTCTGAGCTGGAAAAGTATTTCACCTAATTTTGGAAGCATCACAGAAGACACAAAGACAATATGATATCCAAAATGAATTACCAGGCTTCAAACTCAGAGTTTCTTTTTGAAATTGAATCCAAAAGGAAGTTATATCTTGGCTGTACACTTTTTACATGGAAGATTCCTTTGAGATTTGTTGCATCCCTGAACAAGTGTAATACCAAAATCTATTGAGATTAATATAAAAATAAATATTTACTGAGTGTCAGCAATGAGGGAGATGTTGCGATCTAGCATGTCTTAATATTTAGTTAAAGGGAATTCTTTTTGATCATGGTAAGTTAGGCCTATTTCCTATTACTGAGTGAGAAATATAGCAGCCTCATGGGTTGAACTGGGAAAAATGCCAGTTACACACGTATGTATAACTACCTTTGGGGCATCTTACACAGTTTGCAATCCTTCTTGGTTCCTTTTGGGCAGTGTTTTTCTTTGGTTACCCAACTTCTTCTTTGGTGTTTTCTAACTAAAAGATATAGATTTCTTATGCCTGTTATTCTCAAACATTGTCCTAATTTTAAAGCTATGTGAAGTACTCAGCTTTATAACAGGTTAGTTCCTTCAGCAAATGTTCTTTTTTTCTTTTCCTCCGTCTCTCCCTCCGTCCTTCCCTTCTTTTTCTCTCTCTCCTTGTTTATTGTTCTTTTCTTCCCATCTGGAACCCCTCCTCCCCCCCACATAAAAGGTTGTAAAATCTAGATTTTATTATTTAAAGATTTGTGAGTTGTGCAATTCAAAATTTGTCAAAATACTTGGGAGGTTCTTTCCATTAATGAACAGAAAATTAAATATTAAAAGCATATTGTCTACTTGTAAAAATTAAAATATATTAAGAAAAAAAACTTTCAACATTCTTTTGAAAACTTTCTAGAGCACCACCAAATCCTTTCCAAATAGTGTTCTGCTCTGATGCATGCATGGATATTGTTTCCTTCAGATGCATGAGATTTGTCAGCTCAGAAAGCAGTTAGGTCAAATTGACACACTGTGACTTTCTCTAGTTTATTCATAACAAAATCTGAGTCTTGTACCTTGATGATTTCTGAAAGTAATATTCAGAAAAACTACATGGAGAATAAAAATTGAGTCAGTGTGTTTTTAAAAAGCAGTTTTACAGCTCAGTGTAGTTGTATGAATAGCTTCTACATTGGTGATCCCAGTCAACTTCCCTCTACACTTTCCTATACCCACCTAGCCCCTTCATCTTTCATTTTAATAATAATACAGATAATGACATTGAAGAATTGTTGGCCTAGGAGAGTCATGAAATCAGTGAAGATTCTTCTTTCTTCCTCTTTCTGTCAAACTTCAACTCAAGAAATGTTAGTTTCTAAGGAGATTTGATTTTTTTGTAAGCAATGATAAAGCTTCCAAATAGAAGTATGCCAGCAAATGTCCCACTTTGGAACTAGCTACTAGTGTGTTCTAACTGAACTAGAGGGTGTAGAAGAAGAAGAAGGAAATAGAGAGTCTGCAAACATTATCATAAAAGACCCATTTTGTGCCATGTGAAAGTATTTGGACTTTCTTCTGAAAGCAATGGAGACCTACCGGAGGATTTTAAGTGGGGAGGGGAGTAGTCATGACTCCTGGATCGTGACAACTGGAGTTGCATTTTCGGGCGATCCTTCTGGCTGCAGTTATGAACCAGTAGGGAGATCTCTTAGGCAGCTGTGGTAGTGATCTAGGTTAGAGGCAGTGGTGATTTCGTCCAAGGAGTGGCTGTGGGGAGGCAGAAGAGGGACACTACAGTAAAGATGTCAAGTCTCTAGGGCTTGGAGTTGTGGTCCAATATGGGCGGATTGAGACTCAAGTCACTTTTGTATTAGCTTAAGTGTGGATACATTCTCTAGTCTAACATCTGGGTTTCTAACTTGTTTCAGAATCTCTAATCTCTGTCTTGTGCTCCAATTCTGGAATTCTAGTATTATTATACATTCATTTACATGAAACTTTTTTGTTTAAATTATGCTTTTTGGTGAGGAAGATTGGCCCTGAGTGAACATCTGTTGCCAATGTTCCTCTTTTTTTCCCCCCCCCAAAGCCCCAGTACATAATTGTATATTCTAGTTGTAGGTTATTCTAGTTCTTCTACGTGGGATGCCACCACAGCATGGCCTGATGAGCGGTGTACAGTCTCCACCCAGGATCCTAACCAGCGAGCCCTAGGCCACCAAAGTGGAGTGCGTGAACCCAACCACTCAGCATGGTACTGGCCTCCTACATGAAATATTTTGCTCAGTTAATTAGAATACAGTGTTAAAGAAATAAAGGGAAGAATTTTCTCTTCATAAGAACAAGCTACTTTTACACAGACATAAGTAATTTTGTAACCAGAGACTAGGCTTCTAATTCTTAGAGGGCATCTCAAAAGAAAAACTAGCACTCAATGGGCTATAGATCAGGCTGGGCTACAGATTTGCTGAGTGCTCTCAGTATAAACATATCACTGTCACGGGAACAAATGAACTAAACTAAACTAAACTAAGCCATTCCTAAAAAGTATTGGGGGGCTGTTGAGAATTCAGTAGCACCAATGTTCCTTGCCCAGAAAAGTACTTTGCCATAAACTCTGGGTTTAAATACTTGTACTAGAAATCTAGCTGCCGAGTTCCACCCCAAAACAGATTTCTATGCAAATTAAACTCATTGGAAAGGGCAGATAGTCAAAAGATATACATCTTTAGACTTTGCCTAATGTCTTGAATTATTTGGTAGCCTAGAACCGTTAGGACATGAAGTCAAGGACGTTGTGGGATCTGGGAGCTTAACCAGGATTTCCTATGGAAGAACATCTTGTTTGCCCTGCTTACTTTTGAAAAGCGCCCACCTAAGAACTGTCCTAAACTTCATTGGGATTGACTTGGTTCCCCTCATTGAACAGACAATGTCCCTAGGACAGGACTTCAACTTATTCAGTTAGACTTCTCTCTCTGCTTTCTTCTGATCCTCTCAGAGGTATTGTAGCAGCTTTCTAACAGGAATTTTAAAAGTTTAGATCTTGTTTGCCTAGCTCCTAGAAACAAATGATGAGAAAAGAAGTGGCAAAAATGACATTAACATTGGTTGGTCAAGATAACAATGGTAGCATTTGGTAATGTTTTGTGCTGTGAAGCATTGATAAAGGTGGTGTCAAGGGAGTAGAAGTAATGAAGGAGAAAGCGACTGTGTTGGCAGAAGCAGCAAGGTAACTTTGGAAGAATCTGAGTTGGAGAAAGCTTGTCAATGGTATTTGCTATAGAGTGAATGTTTGTGTCAACTCAAAATTTATTATGTTGAAACCTAATCCCTAATGTGATGCTGTTTTGAAGTGGGCCTTTGGGAGGTGATTACGTCATGGAGTCGAGGCCTTGAGAATGGGATTAGCGCCCTTATAAAAGAGACTTGGGAGAACTCTCTCACTCCTTCTGCCCTGTGAAGACACAGTGAGAAGACCACAGTCTATGAACCAGGAAATAGGCTCTCACCAGACACTGCATCTGTTGGCACCTTGACCTTGAAGTTTCCAGCCTCCAAAATTGTGAGAGATAAATTTCTGTTATTTATAAGCCACCCAGTCTATGGTGTTTTGTTACAGCGACTGAACAGACTAAGACAGTGTTGGAAGCATCAGCAGAAACAGGGAGTCAACAAGGGGTGTGGCAGGTGGTTGGAGTGCCTTCATCTGGTACATTAAGGTCTTGTCTTCCTTGAGCAATTGCAGGCAGTTGCACTTCAAGAGACCATGAGAGCAGGAAAGGGAGGTAACCACATGAATTAGTGTATTAGCTCTAATTGCTCCAAGGTTTATTTTCTATCATAATTTGTGCTACACCTTTAAATCTAAAGGTAAACATTTGGGCAGTGCTCATTGTTATGGTTTTGTTAGATTTATGAAATGTCCATAAAGTGCTTAGATCCAAGCTGGCTTTACTTTACGTGCAGAGTAGTAGGTGGAAATAGGCTTTAAGGAAATCACTGGAAATTGCAGAAAATATTGCAATATGTCAAGTGATTTAAGTTGTCAGGAAGGATCAGAGATTAGTTTAGTTACTGAATTTCATGCTTAGTTTTCTTTTTTGCCAAATAATACTAGAAAACAGAGGTTAGCTATTACTCTTACTTTAATACTTTTCCTCTTGATTGAAATTGACATTTTTATGTGGACCACAAAGCATACAAAATACAGCCATATTCTTCTTTCTCTAAAAAAAGGATTACATCAAATAAAACTCAGACCATACACCTGTTTCTATTTTTTCGTGTTCTGATGTTGGCGACGGAGGATCTGTACTGATTCCTTATGGAAGATAGTTTTAGTAATGCCTCTTCATGCTGCTGGAATACGTTTATTTAATAATTATTTTTGAAAGATCTACTACATGCCAGACACTTCCTTGGTGGTTGGGATACATTATTTAATAAAAAAGGCAAGGATCTCTGCCCTAGAACTTACATTTTTAGCAGAGAAAGGCAGACAATAAATAGTCAACAATAAGTAAATAAATTATAGTATGTTAGAAATTGATAAGTGCTATGAACAAAGGAAAAAGTATAGCAGGGATGGAAGGATGGGGTTATCATTTGAAGTTCAGGCTAGTCCTCATTGAGGTGAAGTTGGAAAAAAACCTTGAAGAAGGTAGCGAATATAACCATGAAGATATCTTGACTAAGAATGTCCCAGAAAGAGAGAGTAGCCCATGCAAATTGAAGGCAGAAGAGATCCAAGTGTTTCACCATGTCCAGCACGCCTTGTCAGCTGCCTGATGGATGGGAAGTCAGGGCTCTTTCCTTCACTCAATAAACACATAGGAAATGTCTGCCCAGCACCACGCACTCTGTGAGGCTTTTAGGAAGATTAACATGTTTCCTGACCTCTCAGAGCTTACAGTCTATTAGGAAAAATATACATTAAAAACATAAAACCTTAATTATAACTGTGAAAAGTTTTCCAAAGTATAAGGATGCCACAGAGGAGTATAATAGGAGAACTGAACTTAACCTGGCACTCAGTGTTGATCTTCTTGAGGAAACAACTTTCTGATGAGATGTGAAGAATGAAGAGTGAGCAAGGCCAAGGGATGAGTATCACTTTCCAGGTAGAGGAGTGAGCCTGGGCAGGAGGGACTGAAACAGGAAGGAGGCCAGCAAGTTCATGGAATTAGAAATAGGCTGGTGTGACTTGAGTGTGGAGAATAGGAAAAGTAGCTGGAGTTGAGGATGTGGCCAGGAAGACGCAGGTCCTTAGACCATCTTAAAGAGTTTAGATTATAGCCACGGGACCAAGTGAAGCCATTAATTGAGTTGTATGGGATGCTGGCAATACAGAAAGGGCAGCTAACTGGGAATCAGCTGAACTGGGTTCTAGTGCTGGCTGTGTGACTTGAGTAACTGAAAAAAATTTCCCGGCCTTAATTATTTTATATATCTATATCTACATCTATGTCTATATCTAGATCCTTTTCCATATTATATCCATATCTATATCTATTTGCTAGATTACTTTTTCTCTAGGATACTCTAATAGGTTAAATTGTGTCCTCCCCCACCCCAAAGGCGTTGAAGTCATAACTCCCAGTATCTCAGAACGTGACCTTGTTTGGAAATAAGGTCATTGCAGATGTGATTGGTTGAGTTAAGATGAGGTCATACTAGAGTAGGGTGGGCCCTTAATCTAACATGATTGATGTCCTGATAAGGAGGGGGAGATTTGGAGGCACACAGAGGGAAGACAGCATGTGAACACAGAGGCAGAGATTGGCGTGATGCAGCTACAAGCCATGGGGTGCCAAGGCTTGCCAGCTGAACTAACTACATCTGCAAAGATCCTGTTTCCAACAATGTCCTATTCATAAGTACCAGAGATTGGGACTTGAACATATCTTTTTAGGGGAAACAACTCAATCCACTATACCACCTATTGTTCCTATTCTCTAAAGAATTGTCTATACTCACAGTTTTTAATTTCTTACTATCCTATTTAATTCTGGATAATTTGGTTTCTGTTTCCACCACTGTAAACTAGCTGTCATGACAAAAGTCACCAAAATGATCCCCTAATTGCCAAATCCTTTAGCTAGTTTTTAATCCTCATTATACTTGACATTTAAGGGACATTTGAATCTGTTGGCCACTTCTGTCTTAAAGCTTCTTCATCCCTTAGTTTCAAACCCACATTAGTAATTTTCTTGTACTTCTCTAAATTTTTAATTTTCTTTGTGTTATTCTCTTCTTCTGCTTGCCCTTAAGCAATGGTTTCCTAAGAGTCCTATGCACTCTTTTTGGTTTATTCATCCATCCCTATGTCTTCACTCACTGAGTGCAAGTTGATGACTCTCAAATTTGCATCTTTAGCCAGGGCCAGCTTGATTTCAAGATTACAAAATTGACGTGCCTGTTGGATATCTCTGCTTAACATACCCAAAACTGAACTCCTTGTCCTTATCTCCTAACCTATTCCACTTCTTCTATTCTTTACCTAGTAAATAGCATCACTTCTACCCATTCATCTGAACTAGACACCTGGAAGATTAATCAGATCCCTCTGCCACTGTTTTCCTTACAATCATTTAGTCACAGTTCTTATTTCTTTTCATCTCCACTGCAGTGGTGTTGGTTTTTAGAACATAGCTGGTCCCCCATTCCCAGGTTTGTGCTTTCTCAATCTAATCTCCCCTTCACCATCAGAGGGATCTTCCTACACAAGAAACTTATGATGTAAACCTTCTGCTTAACGCCTTGAACTGTCTTTTACTGCTTAGAGAATACAGTTCAAACTTGCTAAGCATGGTATCCACGATCAGCCTTCTGCCGATAGCCCAGCCTGTTTTTTACCTGCCAGCCCCTAGGTGAGGCTTCACTCACACCAGATGGCTGCGGCTCTCCAAACATGCCAGGTGGTTTTCACCATGGTCTGCCTTTACTCATGGCCATGCCTATTAATAAAAGCCCCCTCCCCCAATCTGCCGTGATGAACATCCTTTTTCTTCCTTCAAATCTAAGCTCTAGCATTATATTTTCTATGAGTTTTCTCTGATTCTTCCCATTCCCCACTCAGATAAATTGCCTCTCTCCTTTGGGATGTTCTATCATATCATCTATGACACTTTAAGGATTTAACATATGTGCTTCCCCGTCTACATTGCAAATACCTTGAGGACAGGGACTGTCTTTATTGATCTTTTTATTCTCAGGACCTAGCACAGTGCCTTCCCATAACTAGTGCTTAATGAACGCTTTCTGAAGGCATGGCCTATGCAGTTTTCAAGTACTTCGTTTTTAAAAGGAACATGGTGGTTTTAGGATTTTGACTTCTTTGTGAACCAAATTATTTCTCTGAGTTATCCGTAAAGAGGCAAATCTTGAAGAACATCCAGGAAAGAAAAAAAGTATCCACCTGAATATGAAATCACTTCATAGAGTGACAGATAATGAAATACTGTACATTGAAATTTGGCCATTGTCTACATTCTGATACGCTTTGTGGTTAATCACTTTTGCTTTAAAAATTCTAGATCGATCAAAAGGTCATCACAACTCTCAGTAGACACCTTAGAAGGGAAAGTATTTCTTTAAGTCAGCAATGACTGCTGAGTGAGTATCTATTGTCTTCAATGGAAAGGAGTTAGTCAACTTTTCCGTGTTATACCGGAGGAAAGAGGGAGGTAGTGACTGTAGACAGTAAGCATTAAGTCCTGCTTAAAGAGGGCGTATCAGTAAAGGTTTCCCCACAGTAAGGAAGCTGGTCCCAGCTTGTTTTGAATGCTCAGTGCTTTATTATGTTGTTTCTAGATGGCTTTCCTCTTTTTTTCCTCACTCTTTGGGCCCCTCGTCTCGGGCTCAGTAACACGGTAGAGATGCTTTTTGACAGACAAGAGATAATCTTACACTTGACTTCCAATATCAAGGCATTTTAACTGGCACACTTTATATTGAATAATTCATGGGTATTCAAGCTTTACTTCACTCCACAAAGAAAGTGCTTTCTCTTAGCAGCCACAGTAGATATGAGCAGCTAATTCATTATTTAAAGAGATTAAGTATTAGCAACTGGTCCTGGCTCTTCAGAGCTCTCTTTATTCCCTGTGCTCATGTTATCCCCAGTCTCTCAGCTGCCTAGAACAGTTTTTAGATTGATTTTACCATATTTAAGTCTTTTTAAAAACAGATCTACCCCAAAACCTCACTATTTTCAGACTGCTTTGTCCTATTTTAAAAACGTAAAGCGGTGTCTGTTAGAACTCTGTGAATCTCTGCAGGCTCATGGGAATACATACAATTGCAACACTTTTTACTTTCAGTTAAGAAAATGTGGCAGGTGGGAGGAATGTAAGAAATCTGAGTTTGCTCAAATTTACAGACCGCTTGCTGCAATGGGCCAAGGAAGGCTCGGGCGCTTTAAACAGGTGGCGAAAGTGGGTGAATCCTCAGCTTTCAAGTATTGTTGCTCTGAAAGGAAAAGTCCCATGGAGAGCTGTCCTCTTTATACGTTCAGAGAAAGAAAGAGGGGGAAAGGTTTGAAATGTCTGTTTCTCTTCTGTAGACAGATCTTCGGGTTGGATCTCATTCAGTACAAATTTTTACTCTTTCATTTCCAGTTAAGAAGAGAAAGGAAAATTTGTCAAGAGGTTATGAGGTTTCACTTTCCGTGGACCTTGCCAGAGGGTAACATAACAACGTAATCAGATCTGGAATGGTGAAATAGTGAGAAATATATATATATATATATATATAGATATATATATATATATATAACGCTTCTTTAAAAAAGTGACTGATTCTAAGGAAATATATTTCTAGGATATGAAATGAAAGAAAGCACTGGACATCATGTTGCTTAAAGTACTAATAAATGCTTTTCTTAACTTTACATTTTAGATTAGGCTTACCTTTTCTAGGAGTGTTTTAAAGCAGATATTCCACTAGAGTGATAAAATAAGTTGATGCTTTTATTTCTACTCTATATGGAAAAACTGGGTGCCTCTAAAACTAAGGAACTATGAACTCATTCTTTTTCCATTTAAATTATCAAAGGGTACGGATCGTAAATGAACTCCCTATGCCTCCAGCATGCTCTTGAATTTTGATGTATCTTTCAGTTACTGCATAGTGAATATATTATGCGCATACTTCATTCATTCAGAAATTTCTTGAGTGAGAAAATCGGGAAAGCGTATAGTAGATGATCAATAAAAATGTATTTCTTGAATGACTCACCCTTAACTAAGCCCAGATGTAGACCATACTGTGAAAAACCTTGTTTTGAAAGGTAGAACAATGAGTTGGCATCACATATCAATTGCCCTTTTATTGTGTTAAAGGCAAAATCCAGTGTGCTGACAAATAACAGACAAGAGTAAGATGCTATCCTTGCCTCGTAAAACTTAGTGTCTACACCAGCCCTGAAAGCCATCAGAGAATAGAGAGGAAACTCATAGGAGACTAGAGGACCACAAATGTTATTTCTAAACCTGAGATTCTATAAGCTTTTTCTTGTCTATTATGCAACAAGGAGCCCAATTGAAGATTTTTCATGCAGAAGAATGCATGATGGTTAGTAGTTTGGGTTTTGAAGTTAAAATGACCTTTGTCTAAAACATCTTTTTACCATGTAATAGTTGTCCAACCTTGGGCAAATGGTGTAATCTCCTCAAACCTCCTTTTCTCATCTGTAAAATGAGGATTTTAATGGTATCTACCTCATAGGTGTGAGAATTAATGAGATAATGCTGGAAAATTGCTTAGCATAGTGCTGAGCATATAAGAAACATGCAATAAAACTCTTTTCAAAAAAGTATTTTTGGAAAATTAACCTGTCACTGACATAGAAATTTAATTTGCAATTGAGATTGTAGAAGTTTAGGAAATTGCTGCATTGTACAAAATTGGGAATTTTAGGAAATGCTACTGTATTTTGTCCTAATTTAAATAGTCGTTCCAGACCAATTGTGCTAAAAAGGAGGGAAAATATTTTCCTATTACTTTTGGACATAATTATCTACAGATCTCAAAAGAGACCAGCTCAACATGACCTGGTAGCTACTGCTTCCGTTAGGGGTGTTTTGACGTATTTTCATTGAGGTAAAATATGTTTTAAAAGAAGAAACAGTAGCTTTATTCATTTTGCAGTTTTGTAACCATTTTTAAGTTTTTGTAAAAGTGATATTATGTACTACATTATGTATTGATTATCTTAAGCATTCAACTGAGGTAGAGATAGGAATTGAAATTTTGTTTCTTGAATGGGAAGAAGGATTGGCGAATGAGGGCCTATCTATTACCACTCTCTAATTTTAAAAACTTATTTAGGAGTCTGTATTGTGAGAAGTTGAGACAACCTGGTTGGAAACAAACTCTCTTCTCCAAAAATCAGAATTTAAACTGTGGATCCTAGGTTTTAACATTTACCTATCATATCATCCATCATACAGAATCAACATTTTTTTCTACTGGATTTCTTCCAGAGACATTTTTAGACAATGTTACCTTTTTCTAACATGCACACGTATACATACACACACATTTACAAACACAAAGCTTTCAAATGAAGGCAGCCCCTCCCACTTTCTCTGTATTGATGAAATCTCAATAAAGAGGAGACAAAATGGGGAAGACTAAAATATCGTATATTTATAAAAAATTTATAAATCACTCTAAAACTATAAAAGTAAGCTATTTTTTTTCGCCCTTCGTAAGCATGCTTACTTTGATATGGATTAAAAGTGCTGACAGCCAGTCTGGAGGAACAAATTGTGTTTGGCAGTTTTCATTTGCAGTTAGTGAAGGCAGACCATTCCTCAGTGGTAGGGTCACCTAAGGGACGCCGAGTCAGGTTCCACCCACAATTATTGAATGCTAACAATGTGCCCTCCTTGTGTTATATGCTGGGGACTCAAAAAGGAACCAATGCTGGAAACTCAAGGAGCTAACATTCATATGGGGTTGCTCTAGAGTGAGGGCAGATAGCTAAAATATTTGTATTACTTTGAGATGTATAGCAAGTATTCTGTTGCTAATAGTAGTCAAAGAGCTAAAATTTGGGTGTGACATTAGTTTTTCATCTGCCTAAGAGGATTCAAGGTTATTCCTATAATGACATCACTTGCATGCATATATATTCTGATATGATTTTGAGACGAGTGAGAGAAGTAACAGGTAGAGCCAGAATTACATAGATTCAGCAGCTTGTATTAAGCAGCCATTCCTGCTCTCCAGCTAACAGTTGTATGCTTTAGGGTATTTTGTAGAAATTTTGAATTTTGATATTACAGTTCCTTCCATTGTCTTTTAAATTTTACGCATGAATACACCTTTAATGAAAAGAAAGTGAGACTAGATAAAATAAAGGTGCTTAGAGATTTACATATATGCTTTATTGAGAATGATGCCCTTTATATAAAAAATGTTACAGCCTATACATTCTATATATTGTAACAAAAAATGAATTATATTTATTTATGAATATTCCTTAGTGTTACATAATTGTTTATCTTATTAATGTTATTTGTTGGGTAGAATTCTAGAAAGTTCAAAATTCATATTTAAGAAATGTAGTTTAATATTAAAGAAAATATTAGTCATTTCTTTTTCTCCATAAAAACATTTTTTGAGATCTTTAAAAGTATGATATAATTCTCATGCTTAAAAAATACTTTTTTGAATGCTATGCTAATGAAAAAAGGACAGTATTATTTGGTTTATTTTTCTGATTTCCTTTTCTCTTTTACTTTTATCATTTTAAACAAATCTGGTTTTGCCACTGAATCATATGATTCTTGTAAACATCATCCACCATGCAGAATACAATGAAAAAAAAAGTTGGGGCACAGTGATCTAGTGGATTTCAGCTGTAACTTTTCTCCAAATGTGTGATTGTCCTTTAAACACTGTTGCACCAACACCTGAGAGTCATTCAACTTTCAATACTTGGCCAGCTACACATCTTGCCTCTGATACTGTTGACCTGTCCTTTCTCTAAACCTCAAATTTCCTGATTTTTGTCATATTTCGGTGGGGGGGGCGGTGTTTAAGATTGCCCACTTCTCTGAGATACTAATATTAGGGTTGGGAAACTCTTTCCAATTATTGACCAGTTCTGTCCAGACAGGGTAAATGAGGACGCTTTACAAACGATCTTTGGAAATAAAGAGATATATTTAATACCTAAGATTTGATTCATCAATTGTATTTCAGTTGACTGCCTTACTGTGTAAATTCCTCATTTATAAGAAACTCAATTAGTATATACAGGATGATTCAAGAGTAGTAAGATATTCCAAAATTTCTACAAAGAGCAGGTGTGTTTTAAAGTAATGTGAGCCTAACAGGCCTGAGAAAGCTCAATGTATCTGGTACCAAACAGACCCATAAGAAAATAAAGATATGTTGCTGGCCAACTTTGGTGCCAAAATTGTGAGTTTTAAAGTGAGTATCAAGATAGACATGATAAAACCTTAGAAATTATGTTATCAAAAGAGGAAAAGAGAGAGAAATAAATGAATCTCCTAAATCCTTTTGATAATTTTGAACATATTTAAATGTCTCCAATGAATAGACTCAACAAATAGCAATCGTTGTAGGGTTGCTATGTCTTTAGAGTGACTCATCTCTGTGATTATTCATATTCTAGCATCAATTCATTAATATTAAATGATTTCGGTTTGAAAAGTATCTCTTTCCCTTTAACAACTTATGAATTTTGCCACCTCAACTGTAGACAATTTTCAGAACAAATGTAAAACAGTTTTGTTTACTGTCCCATGGGTATCGTCTTTGGAAAAGAAGTTCAAACCATGAATTCTAGAACACTTGGATCAAAACTGAGTGTGGTATACTCAACTTTTGTCTCCAAAGGCTGTACTGTTACCTATTAATTCAAGTTAGTGTAGATAAGTTTTGGGTATTTTATCATCAATAAGCATTATTTAACACAGTGAAGATATCTAAGAGAGCTGGATTAGAATTATCTCAGAGTTTCATCATTTTAATGGTTGTTTTTGTGTTAGTCAAGTGTATTTTTTAAAAGTTAGGTTAACTATTATCCATTTTCTTTTTAATTTTTTTATTGAGATATAATTGACATATAACTATTTTAGTTTCAGGTGCACAACATAATGATTTGATATTTGTATATATTGTGAAATGATCACCACAATAAGTCTATATCCATTTTCTTCTCAGCAACAAATAACATAGATAATATAGAATACAAGTATGCAAAATACAGTATGCTTTGGGAAATATCATGTAGATTTCTGTGGTTGATTATCAATCTATCTATTATCTACCTATAAAATTTCTTTTGCATGTGATTACCAGATAAGAAGCAATAACAGGCCAAGATTGAAATCTGGCCATGTGCAATCTGCAAGATAAATCATTCTGTATGTGGGAAATCATAGTGATTTCTTGAGATACAGCATTTAGGGAGAATTTTGTCAGAACTTAGGCAGCCATGCTACTAGAGTCCTAGGACTCAGATTATAAGAGAAGAAGCACCGTGCTTTTCAGAAATATTTATATATGGAGAATATGGCAAATGAAGGCAGATATAAAGCAAGAAACTGAGGGTTTTAACACTTGAGTTCTCTTTAGTTTGTTCCAGTTCCTGAGATTGACTGAATAAGGCTTGAAATTTGCCTACTTGCTAAAGCCTATTTATATCATCTATCATGTATCTGTGTGTCTACCAAAGAAACTTTAAATGTATACAAATACAAGTTAATTGTATTGTCTGGACACAGAGTATTTCATATAAATACATAATGACTTTTCCACATAAGTGAAGCGTAACCCTATGAGAGCTACACTTAAAAATCAACAATTTGGGGCCAGCCCAGTGGCGCAGTGGTTAAGTTCATGCTTTCCGCTTTAGTGACCTGGGGTTTACCAGATCTCAAGTGCAGACCTACGCATCGTTTATCAAGCCATGCTGTGACAGGTGTCCCACATATAAAATAGAGGAAGATAGGCACAGATGTGAGCTCAGGGCCAATCTTCCTCAGCAAAAAGAGGAGGGTTGGTGGCGGATGTTAGCTCAGGGCTAATCTTCCTCCAAAAAAAAAAAAAATCAGCAATTTGAAGAAAGAAAATCTTCAAAGTAGCAAGTGCTTCTGGAGCTTCCTAAAAAGAATAGATGAGCCATAATTATTTCCTTCACCTCAGGGTTATAAAATGCTTTGGCTCCTAATGCACCAAAGTTTTCAAGAGCCCCAGAAAAGTTTTGCCTCTTCCATGAGGAGTTCATAGGGCTGTGCTCTGGGGCCCTGATATGTTTGATTTTATGTTTTATTCTGTTTCAACCACACTCTCAATGGTCACTGCTGTCCATGAACCTACCTTTCAAATGGCTCTCCTGTTGATCTCCTCTCTTCCCTCCACCATAATTTGCGTATTTGATACTACCTGAGGCTGAGAATCTTAGCTTAATAGAATTGTCTCAAAATATGGTTTAAGTAGACTCCAAGGAAACTCCTGGATAGCTATTCTATGACTATAATTTAGGGTATTGTGTTGGGGGAATTGTTGGAGCAATTTCATTCTTTCTACTTCTTCTTTGTTTATATCCTAGGGAAGAAGGAGTTGATAATATAATTAATTAAAGCACAGGCCATTTATTGGGTCACATTTAGAAGTAGGGAATGTTACTATACTTTTAATGCCATGGCCCATCCATATCCATGTCCTGTCTCTAGCACTTTTGACTTCCCTGTATATACAGATCAAAGAGGCTTTACCTCCTAGAGACAGACCTGGCTCACTTGTGCTAACTCGTGTGTCCTTTCTCTTTCTGTTTCGGCCCTTCTGCATCTATGACTGGGTAGGTCAACCATGTTGGCTCTGTTTTGAGGACCCCCAAATCTTAGTTTTTGGAGGAGAAGAGCAGGAACACTTGTTTAGACCTCATGTCTAAACTTTGCTCTTAACCAGAGAAGTTGTGTAGGTGGTGGGTTGGGGTAGTGAAGAGAGAATAGTGGGTCCTTTACAAACTAATAAAGTATTCATTTCCCTTTAAGTTATTGTTCCTTTCACGCATAATTCCTTGGCCAGAAAACACAAAGAGAAAGGGTACAAACCTCTTCCTCATGCCTCATATATTAAACATACGTTTTGTTTGTAGATTTTGTAACATCTCTTTTGGCTACTTGGAGACTTCTGGGATTCTTGTTTGTATTCTTGATAGGTGAAGTTTCTTTTAGTTGAGTTCTGGATATCTGATTGCTATTCTAATTATTTTAAGACAATAAATGATGATTTAAAATCTAGAGACTTGAACGTTATGTGTCTTACGGAGGAAGTGAGTATTAAGTAGAATTAACTTTGCTACAGAGCTTTACCTACTCAAGTAAAATTTTGAGTTAGAGAATCAGTTACAGACGTTCCAGGAAAACTTAAACCAAATAAATTTCAATGAAATTTCAGGCAAATTACTATTAGCTCTTAGATCTATAAAAAAGGCAAAATACCTGAGGTCAAAGCTGAAACCTAATTCAGATCACTTGTGTTAAGCTCCATTTAAGAGGTTCATAATTTTTTCATTAAAGGAAAACCTATTTTTTTTTTTTCCATTTCATTCTACAAAATACTCTCCTTGTTATGGAGGTTTTGGTCTTTGGTCTAATTTGTATTGCTGGAGCCAAATTGAATTGCCATTTTTGAGCCAAACTTGTGATTGACTGAATTGGGCCATTATTACTGGAAAGAGCAAAGAACGTTTTGCTGAAGCCCTTGAGGTGTTGAAGACATAACATCTGCAGGCAAAAAAATCACAATTATTTTTATGTGTAATGGTATAACTGGACACTGATTGAAACTGTTTTGATTCAGAACCCAAAGAAACAGACACACGTAAGTGAGATTTCAGCCCTTCCCTGATCAGAGAGGCAAATAGCTCACACTTTGCTTTGTTGATGTTGAGACATTGCTAAGGACTGGGGCAGGTGGAGCAGGACATGAGCTGCTGAAACTATAGAGATCTACTTAGCCTAACACACCGTTATTAGAGACACAGAGGTTCTGTTTTGAATTACTAAGCTATTACTTTTGAATTTCGCGCAGTCAGATATCCCAGGGTTTCCATTTAGCATTTACTAAACCACTTAGAGGATTTCCTTCTGGAACTAGCAGAACTCAGCTCTGGCAGGGACCTGATAAAGTTCTAGCCCTGGATGAGAGTGAGAAATAAAATCTCTTTGCAATTCTGTCTTCTAGGGAGGACAGATAAACAAGTCCCATAAAAAATGTGAGTCTACTGTATTACTCTCTTTAGGAGGTCGGTTTGGGGTTTTTTTTTTCCTGCCCACTGCAGTGCATTTTGAGGACCTAATACCAGCTACTAAAAAGTTATGCTGTACTGAAAATAGAAGACATTTAAAAACTCAAGTAGTAGCTAGCATTCAAATGTTAGATTAATTTGAAATTAATTTCAGCACATAAATATCTGAAGAACTCTTGAACAGCTGGATTGTATTATTTCCATTAGATGATGTTCAAGGTGTAGGAAGGTGAACACATGGCTCCGTTCAGTTCTGTCTCTAAAATAGATTTGGCTTGAAATCGTTAGCCTATATGGCCAATTCAAATAGCTGGTTGGAGAACTCAAGACGTCAAGATATCCCTCCTATTGTAGCATTTATTTTGTTTTAGCTTCACAGAATGCGATTATTACTAATGGAAATATTCAGAGCTAATGTCTTATATTAGAGATTTCTATTATATATTTAGTTAGCTTTTAATGAACATAGCACAGAATTACAGAATTTTATATTTGCAAAGAATTTTAAAATTTGCCTGCTGAAGTTCTCTCTCTGCTTTAAATAAGACAGCATTTCAATCATTTGGAAAAACTGTCTACCTTTCCTTAAAATTCTCCTGAGAAATGTACTTCATTTCAGTAGTTTCCAACCAACACATCAAGTTGCATTAGTCGGTTCCACACGTGCAATGGCTTGTTGCCGTTCCAGTTCCTTAAACTGTAGGCAGAGGTTTGGGAGAGGACTGGGGGTGTGTTTGGGAGGAGTCATCTTTATCTTGCTTTAGCCTATTGCTTTTTTGGCAGTACCTTCCCCAGCCCAACCTGATGAAACTTGAGGGAAATGAGAAGTTTTCTTTTTCTTAAAAAAATTTAAAAAAATGGGAGGACCCCAGTTTTACATCACCATTGGACAGTTTCACTTTCTCACAACTTTTATACTCCGTCTACTTAGACAAATCCATTCTAAATTCTTTGTGCTCCAACCGAGTCCTTTCTGGTCCTCTCAGAAGCAACAAGGAAAAGCTGCTCATGATCACTGATTCCACAGCTCTCTCTGTACTTGACGACTTTTGGCTCGTGGCTGATTTGCTGTGACAGCAGCAATGTGTGACTCATCAGGGGCTGCTCTTGAGTCAGCAAGTGATAAGACAACTGGCTGTATCTCTAAAAGAGTCCTCAAGGCTGACGCTCACACTTATTGGCTTAAAAGCGTAAGAATGAACAACAGAGAATGATTTTGGGAGAGGATTTGTCCCCATCTGAGTCTTCAGATTACTTTTGTTTTAATTCAACGCCCAAACCTAAAGTTTCTAGAAGTTCAGCTCACTTGTTTCCTGATGCATAAAGGTGACTTCTAAGAAGTACTTCGCTTACTATAGACAGAGAGGCAGTCCCACTTGATGAGGGGCCTGAGGGACACCAGGAAGGTCCTTCCGTCAATGTCAGGTCATCAGAACCAGAGATTCCTTGGGAGGGAGCAGAGATTAGTGAAAAGAGCTTTGGAGACAGACAGCCCTGGACTTGAATTTCTCCTCTTTCACTCAATAGCTGATGGAAAGCAGAAAGGAAAAGTTTGGAGATAACAGAGCTGTGGTGCTAAGGACTGAGTGGGGGAACCACATGCCAGGCAGGAAGCCCTTGGGCATGTGTGTGTGTATACTGGGGAAAGGTGGGTAACATGAAAGGATCATAGGAGAAGTGAGGTGAGATAGCACCAAAGACAAATCTAAACGCTTTCATAATGAGAACAATAAAATAGGAAGTGAGAAAGGATAGCTAAATCTGTCTGTTGATACTCAAATGCAGTTATTAGATTTCTTCTTTCTCTCTAAATATACGTATTTAAAAATTTTTATTATATATATGTCCTATGAACCTGCTGCATACCAGGTATTGTATCTTTCAGGGTGTTTTAGCATAGATTATCTCATTCTCTGTCCTCAGCAAGTTCTGACAGAGAGAAATTTAATCTCACCATGGTCATAAGAGTCTGCAAGGGAATGTTGTAAGGAGTCGTGTCCTAAACCTTGATCTGGCACCTTTCCATGTGACTTTGGAAAGAGTATAGAACTACAAAGCTTGGATAAATACTGACTACCACAGATGAGGATTATTAGGTACTAGATGGTATAAACTATGGAGCCTCATGAATGTTGAAGAAGAAGGTGTCTCCCTCTGTCTCTTTTCTGAAATGTCTTGTGCCCTGGAAAAAGTATCTTGCTCCCTTGAAGAAGTGCCAAGAGATCTGTGAGCCCATTTGCAGAATCACATTAGCTGCATGTGTCCCCAGTTGGGGATTGTATAGATAATTCTCCTGAACAATTACGTGAGGCCCACTCTCCTTCCAGGTGGTAAAATCAGGATCTTTTAAAGCATTTCTGTAGCCTGATTATAATACGGGAGTTACAGAGTGAATGAGCATCTATATTCTTAAAACAAGTTATGTAGACAGACACTCAGGAAGGCATTTTTCCAAGTGAAGGAGAAATGGAGAAACAAATTTTGAAAAAGTATCATCAGAGATATTATCCATTATCATTAAATATAGATACATAATATGGAATGCAATTAATGTTATTTTTGATTCCTGGCAGAACTTGAGACAGTGGTTTGTCTGACTGCTATAGGACATCAGTGAGCAGGACTGGGCCTCATTAGGGAGGTGAAAGGAGGAAGAAAAACTGCCAACACAACAAATGGAGACCCTTGGTACAGACGTTTAATGCACTTTGTCATATTACAGTGGGAACCGTACATCTCTGTGGTCATGAAGAAGAGAGAAAAATCAGGGCTCCCAGCTAGGATGTTTAAGAACACAAGTGGTTGTGAGTTTTATGAGGGTTCAGTATGGAGTAATCTTTGGAAGACAGCCATTAAAACTGAGTTTCACTTTAGCATTAACAGGTTCAAACAATAAAGGTTGATGAAAACTTTATTTCTAATGCATCATGGAAAACTTCAGGGAAAATCAAATTTAAGTTGGCAATATTTATTTAATTTGGTTTAGGAATTAAAAAAAATACATCATATATAACTCGGCCATGTGAATCCTCTCTCTAAGCCCCTTCAATGGCTTCTCAATGCTCTTAGGAAAAACCTTCACTCTTTATCATGGCCTCTTTCCTAGGTCTTGGCCATCCCAGTCTTGGTTCAATTCTAACATGGCAAGCTCTTTCTTGCTTCAGAGGATCATCTTCCCCAATCTCTTTTCGATCTAAGCACTGCATCATTCTTCAAATTTTATCTTAAATGTCTCCTCTTCAGGGAAGCCTTTCCTGATTAACTCAGACCCCACTTTACTTCTCCTGCCCCTTCTGTTATTCTTATTTCAGCCGTATATTTCTCCTCCAGTACTTTTTACAATTTTCCTTATTTTGTTAGTTTTTTTTGCGTTTTTGGCCTGTCTCCCATACCAGAGTACGAGATCCATGAGAAAAGATTCTGTGTTTGTTTTCCCTTCCACTGTATTTCCGGCGGCTACTAGAGTAACTGGTAAGAGGAGATACTCAATACATGTTTGATAAAGAAAAGAATGAAAAATGTCAGTTATTTATATTAAATTTGCAACATTACAAGAATACAGAGGATCCAGGCTCTGAAATTTCTTTCATTGGATACATTCACAGCAGACATAGGGGTTGAGAAGGCAGGCTAGGCCAAAAATAATGCTCTGGGTACATAGCAATTTGTATGATTGTGGTGTGCTAGTTGAAATATCTAATAAAGCTATCGTCATGAAAACTCTGGGGAAGTTTTGTGAGCTTACTAAAAAAAACAGCAGCAACATAGAATCCTACTTTGGATCCATAGGATCTGTTACAATAAATTACTTTAAATCCAGAAAGGAACTTTGTTTACTTGCTTCTGGTGTCATATCTCCTGGGTTCACTGGAACACTAAGAAAATGAGAAGAGCAACGGTTTGTAGAGGGCATCCAGTCCAGGTCCCAATCCTGCCTCATGAGGTCTTTGCTCCACATGGCAGGCATCGGCAATACAATGATGAAGAAGGTCAGGATTCTTGGCCTCACAGAACTTCTGGTCTCAATTTCTATTTGGATTTTCCTTTTAAGCCTTTATCATTTGCCCAAGGGCATCTACTTGAGACAAAAAATTCTCCATAAACGCCTGTGGTCACTTCCTGTGAATGTCTTTAAGCATTTCTAGTCTCATATTTTTCCATAGTTTTCTTCAGTGTTTACCTTTGTCATCTTGTTCCAATGCTAAACATTTAGTAAAATTTTAATGGAAAGTAAGCAATTAGGGGAAAAAATAAACTTTGAAATAATAGAATTCTCATTAACAGCATTTTTTTTCTAATTGTGGAACTAGAATAACTAGTTGTGTGACATTATATTTTGGGAAAAAGATGATTCTGGTACAACGTCCTTACATCAGTATGTCCCCTCCCCCTCCAATCCCCCACATTGGTGTGAAGCTCCTAAATTTTAAACAACAGCAAAAATAATACAAAGGCCACTTTATTTTTCACATTCTAAAATGCAGTATACATCCTATAAATTAAACCTGTCGATATCTGTCAATAACATAAAAATCACTTAGTATGAATTTATGTTTGTCCCTTGTATTTAAAAAAGGTATATACTAAATATCACTGTAAGCATCAGTTATCATAATGTTTTTTAATTCGTAATAGCCTCTAGGAATTTTAAGATATGAAGGACATTTGTATTCCTTAACAATACATTCATTTTTCCTAATGTCTGCTTTTCATGGCTTTTCTGCATCTTTCCACATATAACTTATTTTAAACATATTGCCAATAGTGCCTACAAGAGTTCCTCTTTTTACTTCATATTTGCTACTTCCAGTCTGTGGTGATTTTTAGATACAAGGTAGCCAATTATGTTACATTGCCCTTAAAGTAAGAGTAAACTCTCGAATGAAGGCGTGAGCTGCTTTTGTACATGAAGTAGATAAAATTAAAGACATGGGTTTTGTGACACTAATTTTGTTTCCTCAGAGACCTTTTATATATGTCCTTTTTCTGGTGAAGCTTTATTCTGGCCGGTTGAGTTCATGAGGTAGAGAAGTTCCATAGAGGAGGAATGTAACTGGGTTTTAGCTCCCTACTTATCTTTGCTTGGTTTTGTTCCTAATCATCTGAGCTCAAAATTAGCTCATACTTTTATTCATATCTCATGCGAACCATTCCAAATAATGTCTGAAAAATGATACGTTAAACCAGGAATACAATCTGTTTAATGGTCCTCCAAAAATAAGCAAATCATCTTTGCTTTGTATCTTCTTTTAGGCACGAATAAAAGTAAAAAGAAAACGGCAGCAATCCCAGACGTTTTCAACAATGTTTTAACACGCCTGCACTGTACACTTAAAAATGGTCAAGATGGTAAATTTTCTCTCATGTGTATTTCACCACAATTAAACACTTTTAAAAAAGGAAAAGGAAAATAAAAATAAAGGAAAAGGAAAAGGAAGAAAAGAAAATCATTTGAAAGTTGCAATGATCCCACTCTAGGAAACACTCAAAAAAAAAAAAAAAACCCCAAAAGCAGCACATTCCAGAGACATGTCAGCATTGCCTCAGGAAAAAGAAAAATAAAGAAAAACAGAACTAATAATAAAAGTGGCATGCAAGCAAGACAACTCTAATTATTTAATTACAGAATTTAGAATAATGCTGTAACTACATTATTCTGAGTAGCTATCAAGACAGTAGTAATTATTTAACCACAGTGTCCAGAATCACGTTATTACAGTCTTTTAATCATGTTGGAAGTTTATAAGATGCTGTATAATACATAAAATGTTAGAAAAATAAATCAGAACTTCTTTCTCCTACAGGTTTGTTGGGAGAATAACATAATTCAAATTTGAAAGGAGAGAAGAAAGTTGTTGGAAGAAGAAAGGGTGAGATTTTATTGCATAACACTTAACTCTTGATTCTTCTTGCTGCTAACAGGGGCATTAATGCTCTAATAAAGAAAGCCTTTAAAAAAGATAAAATGACAATTAAATATACAACTAAGAAAAACTTTTGGCAGAGAGTTTGGGTGACATCAAAATAAAAATTTTGCCCTGTCCTACATTAAATCCTTGTTTTTTACTTTTAATTTTCAAGTGTTTCCAGACTTATAAAACTCTTGTGAAAATGGTATAAAAATTTCTTTCACCCCTCTTCACCATATTATTAACATAATATTAACATAACACCATAAGATTAACATCTTACATAACCACAGTACAATGATCAAAGCCTGGAAGTTAACATTAATATATTCCTACTAACCAACCTACAGCCTATTCAAATTTCTCCAGTTTTACTACTAATATTCTTTATTTGGTCTAAGATCCAATCCTGAATCCCCAAATTGCATTTAGTTTTTATGCCTCCTTAGTCTCTTCTAATTGGGGCATTTTGTCCATCTTAATTCTTCATTTTGTAGAATAACTCTGTTTCAATTTGAGTTTGTCTGATGTTCTTTCTTGTTCAAGTTTATGTTATGCATTTTTGTCTAAAGTCATAGAGAAGTGATTTTTGTGTCCTTCTCAGTGCATCCTATCAGAAGACACTCTTTAACTTCTGATACCATCAAATGTTCCAGGCTTCTAGCGTATTCCCCCTAACTCAGCCCTGGTTATTTTTCTTGGAGAATGGTATTTAGAAACCAAAATCTGGGTGTTAGGCATGTTCATTACTACTGAGTAATCTTTCTTCTAGACACTCTTAGTGGACAGAACTAGGAAATATGCACACACACATACATATTTGTGTTTATATATATATGCATGCAACATACATACCAATTTATATCTATTTCTATCTGTATTAAAAACAACAATAACAGAGTTTATTCTGATACAGCCAATTCTAATCCAAACCACCAGGGCTATTTTAGCCGTCTCCTTTACCCTGTTTGTAAATCCTCTCTCTGACAATGAGATAGCTGGCCCTCATACCCACAATATATTTAATTATTTGCTAAATCCTAGACTACACATAAGGCAGTTTCACAGTTGTTAATATACCCCTATGAAAAACAAATTTATGACTTAGAGTACAACATTTGTGCTTTTGCTCTAACAGTACATAATAAAAGTACTGATTTCCACAGATACTTAGGTTAGTTATCTCAACTCCAATAAATTTAATACATTACTTCCTATCAAATACAAAAATTGCATTTTGAGACAGAACACAGTGCGACTGATAATCATTTATATGTAAAAACAGAGTGACTGCACCTGAGTGATTGGGGCTGTAGCAACACTCAGTGCTTCTGCTTTTATATTTTATTTGATTTTCAATTTTTTCATCTACTATGGTATCTATGTTAGATATCTTTTTGAGAAAAGCCCCCTAGTATTCAATGTAAACTCTAGTAGCCAAAAGAACATTTTCTTCTTATTTTTTATTTTGTTTTCATGTAAGTTAAAAAAGAGGTTTTAAAGATTAATTTGGAAAACTATGGGAGAAAGCCAGAATACAATTATGTATTTATTTTTAACATGCTTTTTGCTAATTGTGAAAGTAATTAATGCTCATTGTATAAGATTGATAAAGAAAAACATTATAGAAGTTAGTAAAAATTATTTATTATGTCATCATCTAGAGATAACCACTGTTAAAATCCCAGCACCTGTCCTTCACTTTTGTAGATGGATATATCAATAGCCATATGTATAGTTTTTAATTCTGGTCTTTTCACTTTTTATTATGTTATAAGCATTTTCTTTGTCACTAAACATTCTTCAAAAAACATGATTTTTAGTGGCTGAATATTATTCCATCAAATTCCGTAATTCATAGGGCCGGCCCAGTGGCACAGTGGTTAAGTGTGCACGTTCCACTTCTCAGCAGCCCAGGGTTCGCTGGTTCAGATCCCGGGTGTGGACATGGCACCACTTGGCACACCATGCTGTGGTAGGCGTCCCACATATAAAGTAGAGGAAGATGGGCATGGATGTTAGCTCAGGGACAGTCTTCCTCAGCAGAAAAAAGATGAGGATTGGCAGCAGATGTTAGCTCAGGGCTAATCTTCCTCAAAAAAAAAAATTTCCGTAATTCATCTAGCTATTCTCCTAATGTTGGAGATTTAGACAGTTCTTAATTTTTGTGCCCTTTTAAAAAGAACTTCATTGAATGCCTTGCCCCTGTTATAAAACTTTATATGTGGTTGATGGTGAATGAAGGGTTAATGTAATTAAAATGTAGTAGACAAAAATAAAAAGATGGTTAGGACCCTTCAGGGGAAAATAAGTGAGAGGACTTTTTATGAATGAATGGAAGAAAATGAGGAAAGTGGAAAGGAGAAATTCACACCAGTTGGAACATACAGTAAGGTTGTTCTGCACTGAGAGGATGAAGGTGGAATGGGTTAACCTTTACCATGAAGTTTCTGCAAAGGGAGCTTTACTGGGTCTATCAGTTAGTTTTTGCTGTGTAACAAACCACCTCAAAATTTAGTAGATTCAAACGTTACTCTTAAAAAAATATTCTCACAATTCTATGGTTTGGTGGGGCAGTTCTTCTCATCTGGGCTGGCTTGGGCTTCGACTGCATGGTCTAGGATGGCCTCAGTCACATATCTGGTGCTTTAGCTGGAACAGCTGGAGTCGCACCCCATATGGTCTCTCATCAGTCAGTGAGGCTATCCTGGGCTTATTTACATGATGTCAGAGGATTCCCTGCCTGTTTATGACAGTCCCTTTGAATTTCCCCTATAATGCCTGTCAAAGAGTAGGCAAAAGTCAAAACTTAAATTGGTTGGTGGTCAGTCTGTTTATGGAATTATTCCATTTCAGTTATTTTAAGACTTTGGAGTGTATAAGAATCGCCTTTGGAAGTTCTTAAGAAAAAATCTGAATTGTGAGCTTTAGGTCCAGAGGTTCTGATTCAGTGGGTTGCAGTGGGGTTTAAGAATATTATTCAAAGTAAGTACCCTTAGGATATTCTGATGCAGGTAGGCCAGATTTTGAGAAAACGATTCCAGGTTATGACTCAGAGTATTACAAAAGCATAAAGGAAATTCATGAAATACATACGGATGATAGATACAGAGATTTAAAATTGATATTCTGACTTGAAAAGAATAGGGTGTGTTCATTGCATGCTTTTATTTAAAAAAAAAAATCCCTTTCCCTTCTGTCCTCGTGTTGTTCCTGGCATTTCCATAGCCGTAAAATAAGCGAGACTGGGAAAGCCTTAGATCCAGAGAGTGGAAGTGGTTTAGAGTTGAGCGAAA
Organism: Equus asinus; assembly: GCF_041296235.1. Taxonomy (NCBI): domain Eukaryota; kingdom Metazoa; phylum Chordata; class Mammalia; order Perissodactyla; family Equidae; genus Equus; species Equus asinus. The sequence goes on from NC_091798.1 coordinate 80,718,915, forward strand.
TCCAGGAGACAAAACTCAAGAGCAAGGCCAGAGGTCTGTTTGTTATTTTGGGGAAGGGTAAATGGATTTATAAAACCAGGAAATGATTCAAAAATCAAAATACAGACAAACAAGCAAACAGACTCATATGGATGAAGGTACTATTAACCAAGGACTAAACAGGGTTCCAGATGTGGCATACAGAAACAAGAGGGAAAGAATAGATGACGGATGGTGATCTAAGCATTAAAAAATGCTGGATTAGGAAGATTTACAGGTAGATGTTAGGAGTGCAGTTAGTGGGATATTAGGATTCAGGGTCAGAAAATCCAATAATCTGTGGAATGTGATATAAGGTTGGAAAGAGTTATCCAGTTCTGGAATACCAAGGTCAGAGAAGAATTAGAAGTAAGGATGGTTCTCATTTCTGATCCAGCAAATTACTGCCATAGAGCTTTTTATATCCTCCTCTCTTAGGACCAAAGGCTGACTTCCATGATTAGAGAGGCATGGGAAAGAAAAATCATTAGGAAGGACATTCCCCTGGGCTAGTTTTCTAAGTTTTGTTTCAGGTGTATAATACTAATCACGTAAGATAGGAAATCAGCCAGATATCACCTTTTCTTCTTTAATCACTTTTCTCCACCCTTCCCCCCATGTTAAGCAGGAACGGTCAATCATTTTATTTCTATTGTGGCCAGTGTTGCCATTTATATTAAAGTATGGCCATTTTTCTACATGACTTATTTCAACTACTGGACTCTTCATTCCTTGAAGCCAGGAGCTTTATTTATCTTACTTGTCCATTGTATGACACAGTGCCTTGAACATAGGCGATGTTTAACAAATGCTTTAGGAATATGAGAAAGAAGAGACTGGTTAATTTAAATACAGGAACTTAAGCTTTAAAAGAAAGATACTCAAAATGTGTGAAATATTTGGTTATTTTCTTTAGTAATGCACCTGTTCACGTCTTTTGCCCATTTTCAAACTGGATAGTCTATCTTTTTTTCAATTGACTTGTATTCACGTATCCTGGTACAAGTCCCTCGTCAGACATATGTATGCCAATATACTCTCTTACCCTGTGACTTGTTTTTTTTCCATCTCCAGACATAAAAGAATACGTATTGTATGATTCTGTTTTATGGAGTTCAAAAAACAGGCAAAACTTACCTATTATAATATAAATCAGAATAGTGCTTAACTTTTGTGGGTGGGGGAAGGGATAATGACTGGGAAGGTGCAAGAAGTGGCTTCTGTAGTGTTAGTAATATTCTACATTTTGACCTCGATGGAAGTTCCATAGGCATAAGCTTTTCAAAAATTAGTCAAGCTGTAGAGCCAGCCCTGATGGCCTAGTGGTTAAAGTTTGGCTCTCTCACTGCTTCGGCAGCCCAGGTTCACTTCCCAGGCACGGAACCACACCACCCGTCTGTCAGTTGCCATGCTGTGGCGGCGGCTCACATAGAATAACTAGAAGAACCTACAACTAAGATATACAACCATGCACTGGGGCTTTGGGGAGGAAAGAAAAATCAAAAAGGGAGGAAGATTGGCAACAGATGTTAGCTCAGGGTGAATCTTTCCCTGAAAAAAAAAAAAATAGTAGTCAAGCTATGCATTTAAAATTTGTGTGCTTTATGTTATATCTCAATGAAAAGTAAAAGTAAAAAAAAATTAAATGCATGAAAGAGACGTTTAAACCTGCTTTTAGTCACTGTCAAAGGAAGGAAGCTCAAGTCACTTAAACGAGGAAAAAACACAGACTTCTGTCTTTGTCAGTGTGATCCGGGCCAGCCCATGCCCACTTGCATGCTTCACAAATACTGTCTATGTAGTACCCTGGCATAAGTCCGGCCCCGAATTAACCAGCCAATTTGGATAATTTAGACATGATTAACCATCGTCATCTCTCACCATTCAGATTTACCACGTGGGGATATCTAAATCATCTGTTGAGAAGATCACATCAGCCAAGAGGACTGTGCTGCTTGAATTCTGGCTCATTTGGCCTCTTGAGGCATATCATAAATCATGTGGTATAAGCAAATTTTCAGTCATAAACTACTTCCAGTTAGCACTCTACAGGGAAATCTTCTTTTTTTTTCCCTCTTACTTAAAATTGGGTTTAAAGCTCTCTAGTATTTATTACATCCAACTGTGGTCCCAAATGAAAATGTTCTATAGCCTTTACTACAACAATCTGTAGAACTCTTTGCCTGCATGGAGAATCTGGTTAGATTTCTTTTCTGGGAGACTGCCCTTCTGTTTATTTAAAGGGAGGGAGACGCATAACATTTTAAAGTGATCATCATTTTTTTCTTATGTGGTCCGAGTATACATCATTACATGATGTTAAACTACTGTCTAAAATTTTTCATTCTAATTCTAAAGAATTGCAAAGGCTATGATTTCTACTTTATTCTAAGTATTAACATTGTAAACTAAAACCATAGCATCACTCTTTTAACAGTATCCAATGGAACCTAAATACTACAATGATATCCAACAGACATCATCCATTTACAAAAATAAATAATGTGCCTTACTAGTTGAAGATTTTTCTTTTTGAACTCACAGTGCCATCCCATTTTCCCCAAAGGATTTAACCTAATATAAGGCATATTTATGCTTGAAAATCCTTTATTGTGTACCTTATCTTAATTCTTGGCAACAAAAATATTTATATTAATTGAAATTAAAATCTCTACTTCCTCTGACCATAAAGCTATAAATGTTAAAATTTTCTTCAGATCGAATTGCCATTAGAACCGTTATTAGTGCATAATTGATCAAACCAATCTGAAAATTTATGAATCCTGAAAAAGTAATTATTAAAATTTAAAGGAGTTTTTTTTCTTCTGGTTTGAAAGGCATCATGTATTCATGGATGTATATTATTTATTGCTAGAATGAGACAAGTTTACATCCATTCTATTTCTGTTTTTTGTTTTTATAGTTGAAAACATTAATGAATAGTTTCACATAAATAAGCAGATGGAAATGAAGTTTATTTTTTATGTGTCACTATTTTTAGTTCTTTATCAGTCATATGTCAAAAATTATATAGTGATATATTACTAAAATTATATTTTAATTATCAACTCGATCAGGGCCTCCTTCAACTTCATCATAAGCAAAGAATTAGTAGTTATTTGACTTGCAAAAGGATGTATTACTCAGTCATTAGTCATTTACTTTCTCAATAAGATAAAGGCTTTCCCAAGGCTTTTCACCTGACAGTCATTCCTGTTACTTTTTCACATAAAGGCGCCTTGTTTAACTCAATATATTCAGAAAGGGAGATGAAATAAAAATATCATTTATTTCAATATATCTTAGCTAATACGCATTTTTTGACAAAGCACTTCTTTTTTATAAAGTATTTTATATATATTTCCATCAAACGTCTATACTTAACTCTTTCAAATCGTGGAAAATGGTTACCTTATAACCTAATTGGAAAGTTCAGTTTTCATTGTCTAGTAAATCGGCCAAGGTAGACTTACCTTCTGTCCCAAAATGCCTGCCTTCGTTTATCAGTTAAAAAAAAATTGATATGTTTTCCCATGATAACCATATCACTTCTGATTTCCAGAAGTGTTTCTGATGGATAAATCAGTGACTGGGTCTTAACATGAATTGTCACTGGGAGTCAGTCAGGTGGCTGCATCTTTAGTATTCTGTGACTAAGGGCTCACAGGACTCTCCCTCAGAAGCAAGGTCAATAGGCAGGGGAGGGACAAGATGGAGTATGTAACAAAATTGTCTTCACTCTTGGTACCCTACTCACAGTATATCTAAGTTCAAAGTGTACAATGTGGGCCAAATTATCCTGTCTTTAATTTCATTCTTAGGTCTTAATAGAAATAGGTACAATAAATATAAGGACAGATACAAAGCCATATCCTGCATTTATTGTGCCTTGATTTAAGAAGTCTTCAGAGATATCAGTATTTCTAATTGTTCCTTTGATGGGCACCAGGAAGATTTATACTTCAAGGCATGCACCATGGTGAGATTCAGGATGAATAAAGACGAGCATGCTTTTTCTTTTCAAAGTAGAAGAGTGATTATTGGAGGGCAAGTGGGAAAGGAGAATATGCTTGCTTCCTTGACTGATTTCTCTAATAATACACTCTGTTCATTTCCAGTTTGAAAGTAATGCATGTATGTGCACAAATATACACATGTATAACATGTATGAAAACAAATTAGCTGAAATGATTTTGAATGTCAGCCTGTTATTTTTAGTATTTAAATTTGGCAGATGAAAGACAAAGCTTTGTTATTTTATTACGTTTTTAGATGGATGATGTGGCATGAATTTACTTATATTTGCTTTTTTTCCTTTACTCCACCTTTCAAGTTTTTTAAAAGATTTTATATTTTTAGAGCAGTTTTAGGTTCACGGCAAAATTGAGGGGAAAGTACAGAGATTTCCCACACCCCCTGCCCCGACATGTGCATAGTCTCTTCCATTATCAACATCCCACATCAGAGTGTAATTTGTTACAATTGAGAAACCTACAATGACACATCATTATCACCTAAAGTCCATAGTTTATATTAGGGTTCTCTTGGCGTTGTACATTCTATGGGTTTGAACAAATGTGTAATGCTATGTATCCATCATTACAATATCACACGGAGTGTTTTCACTGCCCTCAAAATTCTCTGTGCTTCACCTACTCATCCTTGCCCTTAGCCTCCTACAACCACTGATCTTTTTACTGTCTCCATAGTTTTGCCCCTCCTTTCAATTTTGTATATGCCGGAAAATCATAGGATGCTATAATATTTCAGCAGATCTGAAAGTTAGGAGAATGACTTGCAGCGTTAAAATTAAAAATTCTGTCTTTCCTGAAAAGGTTACCTACTGTCTAGCCAGAGAATAAGGTAGGAGAAGTCATGGAAAATAGAATCTGTTTGAAACTTAAATAAGGAAATCCAAAATGGCATTGGATTTAGTACTTTGAAGAATTTAGGTTATGAATAAAAGAGAAAAGGACATAGATAAAACTTGTGTCCTTTTTTCATTTAAATTTTTTTATTTATAAACAAAGTTTTAACTCCAAGTAGTTACCCCATGCTTGATTGGGGGAGAAGGAGAAGAAGAAAGTATCAGAAAGAGATAATAAAATATTTGTATAAAAACATGGTTCATTAATTCAAACGCACACTGCTGTTTTTAAAAAGTATGCTATTTCGAAAGTAAAAATCCATGTAAAAATTAGGAAAAGAGCATAAATAAGAAGTAGATATCATTCATAGCTACAACACTTAGAGACAGTCATGTAAGACTTTATTCCAGTCATTTGTCCATGCCTGTGTATTTTTGTATAGTTGAAATGATATTGCATGTATAATGTGGCTTGTAACACTTTTCACTTACAATATTTTGTCATCTAACTAAAAATTTTAGAAACCTGGTTTTAATGACCGTATAGTATTCCATCATATAGATGTATCATAATTCATTTCCAAGTTTTGCTCTTTAACTTTTGCTGTAATTAATATCTTTTCGTATAAATCTTTTTCTAAATTTCTATTTTTCTCTTAAGATAGAATTTTAGAAATGGACTTTTCAGAGCAAAAGAACAGGCGATTTTAAAAGCTTAAGTTGCTGAATTGTTTTACAGAAAGGATGCTCAAATTGACAATTCCACCACCAGTATGAGAGAGCAATCATTTGTTTGTGTCTTCTCAAGCACTGGGTATTAGCTTTAAAACTTCTTTGCTGACTGTGTAGATGAAAAAGCATCTCGTATTAAAATGCAGATTATTTCTAACTCATTCACTAATTCCTCTCTGTCTCTTTCTCTCTCTTAATCAGTTAGGTTTTATAAATAATGATGCATATTACCTACAAAAGTATGGAGATTGAATAAACAGGGCAGCATACTTAAAACCTCCCAGATTTTTTGTACAGCTGTAATGTAAATTTAATCATTTTAAAACATGATTCTCTTTAGAAGTATTACTAATTGCAATAAAGTTTGATGTTGAGAGTTCTTCATAGTTTCTTTCTTTTTAATTGTAATTTGTCCTTCAATGCATGCCATAGTTTCTCTAAATGTCCTTTCAATGATATACTTCTATTACACTGTGGTAGGCAGAATAATGCCCCCCAAAGATGTCCATGTTCTAATTCCTGCAAGATGTGCATATGTTATTATATACAGCAAAGGGGAATTAAGATCGCAGATGGAATTAAAGTTGAAATCAGATGACCTTATTTCAGGAAGATTATTCTGGATTATTTGGTTGAGCCCAATGTAGTTACAAGAATCCTTAAAAGTAGAAGAGGGAGGCAGAAGAGGAGGTGAGAGTAATGCAATGTGAGAAGGACTTAATCTTCACTGCTGGCTTGGAAGATGGAGGAAGCGGGCCATGAGCCAAGGAATACAGGCATCCTCTAAAAGCTGGAAAAGGTAAGGAGACATCCCGTTCACTAGAGCTGCCAGAAGGAAATGCAGCTCTGCCAACACCTTGATTTTAACTCACCGAGACCCGTGTTAGACTTCTGACTTACAGAAATAGGGTAATACATCTGTGTTGTTTTAACTCATAAGTTTGTGGCAATTTGTTACAGCAGCAGTAGCTAACTAATACATAGACAAATGCTTTTTTGTGATTCAGTATGCATCTGGAATATTAAAACCTTCCTTGAGTCATAAAATTGTCCTCATTTCATTATCCTTCAAATTTCAAATGCTGTTTGCCAAAACACGAATTGATACATTTACTACAATTACGTTTTTTTCTAACTAAACTTAATAATATAAAACAGGTGTTTACTTTCTAAGATCACTTTACATTTTTCATGCACGTTATTTATGATTTTCATTCTATGTACTGATCAAAATCTATTACCTTTATTACTCCAGTTGCCATTGTGGGATTGGCTCACCGCCCCAATTTTATTCCTTTATATTTTTACTGGGTAGAATTGAAGACCAATATCTCAGACAATGTAGGATAATGCTCACCTCCAGTGAATCAGCCCAAATTACTTGTTGCATGAATATTTCTGTTAAAATGTCCGTGATATTTGCACCTTTTCAGGGTCTGAATTTCTTTAAAAGTCTGCATTAGTAGGTTTATTCATTCAGTAAACATTTATTGAGTGCTATAATATGTCAAGTTTTTTTGTAAAATATTGTTTATACAGAGAAAAGAGACTAGTTTATCCTCTTAAGGAGGTCGTAGTTTATCAAGACAAATGTAAGCAACTAGCATAATGGCAGGCTAGACTTATGACTAACTTGTAAAAGGAACACATAGGGAACCCCTTCTATCTTTCCTCTAAACCACTGTAAAATTTTAACTGATCTGCCAGCTTCCTCCCTGGTCCCACTGCAGTCCATTCTTGAGATAGTATTCAGAGTAATTCATTTAAGCATAGGTCAGATCATGCTGCTTCTTTGCTCAGCTACCCCCCAACCCCCGCCCCAAGTGGCTTCTTAACTCACTCATGGTAAATGTCCTCAAGGCCTGTGAGGTGAAAGGCCCCACATGTCTGCCTGTCGCTCATCAGCACACTGCCCCTGATCACACAGCTCCAGGCATGTGGGCATCATTTCTAGTTCTTAACATATACTGAGCATGTTTCTGCCTTGGTCTTAATGCACTTGCTGTTCTCCCAGTCCAGAGAACTCTTCCTCTAGATGTATACCTGGTTTGTTCTCTCACTTCCTTGGGATTGCTGCTTAGATGTCGTTGTGTCAGTAAGGTTTTCCTTCAGCACCCTATTGAACAGCAGTTACCCTACTGGTAAGGATGTCTGAGCCCCCTAGCCTACTTAATATTTCTGCTATCCTGTGTTTTACTTTTGCTTGTGTGTTTTACTATTCCCTATGGCATAGTTTATGTTTTATCTATTCTCTTTCTCCCTCTATCAGGATATAAGATCCAGGAGGAATTAGTTAATGTGATCATTGCTCTATTCCCATGTGTAGAGTAGTACTTGGCACGTAGGAGGTGCTCAAATATTTGTTGAATGAATGATTAAATGAAGGGAATCTGATTCAATCTCAGGATGTCAAAAGGATTTTCCTGTGGAAGTTACCTGAGAAATTGGTTTTGACAGATGCCTAAGAGTGACTCTGAAGGGACAGGAAGGGGTATTCCAAGTAGAGGAAAAGGCAGGCAGCAAGGCAAGAGATCATGAGACTTCCATTGTCACAAATATAATTATCTTCCAAAGTGATTAGACTCTAAATGCATTAATGTTATATCAAGGAGAATGAGCCTCACCTCCAAGAAAACTTGGAAATTGTTTCATGTGCTTGTCTTGTCTTCTCAACTCAGAAAGGCAAATTCTTTCCATTACTAGTGGAAAGAAGATGAACAGTGAACATGGATAGACGACTGCCCGCTCAAGACGATGGAGATGCAATGGTATTTTATAGGATGAATGAAAACATTAAACATGGCCATGCATGTTCCTAGTATTGTGGTTTTGTATGTAAGGAACTTAAAGGGATGGGGGCTCTAACTTGGGAAAAGCTTTCCTATTATTTGGACATATTTGTTCTGCATCTGGCTCAGTGTTTCTGTTTTCAAATTGCACAGGAAGTGTTGGTTACAGCTCTGCTTTAGGCTGACTTTCTTTATAAGTTTTATAGACATTCAAATCTAGAGAATGGTAGAATATGTCAGTAACTCATGCAAAGGATAAAGGAGAGGGAATCTTTGAAAAGTAGTCATTCAAGGCTGGGATTGATAGGTGCAGTGTTAGATGATATATACAGTTACAAAAACATAGAATGGTATAATCATTGCCTTAAAGATACTTATAATTTAGTGAGAGGAGTAAAATGAACAATAAAGTTGCTATTATCAAAGCCAACATTTATTGAGGACATACAATATCCAGGCACAATGGTAAGAGATTTCATAGAGTAGTTACTTATTATTCATAGCAACCTCATGGGATAATTACTATTATATTTATTTTATAGATGAGGAAAGTGAGGCCTGGAGAGACTAAGTAACTTGCCCAAAGTCACAAAACTAGAAAGCAGTAGAGATAGTATTTGAACTCAGATCTGCTGAACTCCAAGCTCATACTCACATTGTATTGACCTGAAAACACAAAGTTGTATACTTAGAATGAACGTTTAAGTAAAGTTTCATACCTAAATGTATATATACAAGCAACAATACAAGCAGTACAATGATAAAGTAACATAAGCAACTTGGTGTATATATGTATGTGTATATACATAATTGCTTGTATTGTTGAAGCAATTAAAAACAAGTAAATTAGTCTTTGCTCTTGTGCACTTGGCTAAACTCAAATACCAAAATGCAGAAATTACTAACATTCTTTTGTATTTGATTACATTTTAGAGGGTGAGTGGAAAGTTTTAATGGTTTTATCAGACTTTTATTTTTCCTGAGAAGTCAGAAAAATCAAAACTTTTTTCCCAAAGTGTGTTTACTTTTCTTCATTACTTTTCTTTTGTTGAGTAATATTTGTTATTAAGGAATCTAATGTGTATAGTACTGGATTGACATTTATCTTTCTAAATAAGCCACTTTGTGAAAATTTGGCATTTAGAGAGGTGCATTAACTTTTCTCTGCCCCTCTTTAGTGCTCTGCTGGAGTAATTCGTCGGTCTGTTACACATCCTGGAGTACTTTGCTGGCAAAGTGAAGAATGTCATCTGCTAAAGCTCCAGAGAACATGCTGGCTTCTGTAGAAGCATAATAACTTATTAAAAAAACAACAGCACAACTCTGGAGATTCTGCTGAAGTTTTTGCAAATAATCCTCAGTGCCTCTGGAAAAATCTCCATGTTTCTAAAATTTCTAAAAATTCAGTAAAAATCTCATTAACTTGATGTTGGTATTTTATAGCCAGTTCTGATTTGAAGAGTGATTCCCAAGTCACTTAAATTACTTTATCTGTACAAATACACAAGTTGGAAATTTGACCCTAGTGCAATGTGCCTCCAGAAACAGTTGATATCAAGCAACCATTTTTCAAACTCTGGAAATAGTTAGAGTTAACTCAAAATTTGTAAAGCACCTAGCAAAAAGGAGAAAGGAAGAGGATTAAGGCAGTGTTTACATTTTATTTTTTCCTTCGGATTCTTTTTTCTAATCCCTTGTCAAATAGTTATTTGTGTCAACAGCAAGTGGTTTGCCTGAAGGAGCAATCCCTTTATGAGCTTGGCTCACTTAAAATCAAACAATGTCGTTTATATGTCCTTAATTCAAAGATGTTTCTCCTTGGTCTCTGTTATTTTAAATCATTAGCACTTTACTTTCCTAAGGTAGAAACAGCAGAAATGTATTTATGTAGATTAATAATGAATAAAACAAATTGCAGCTTTATTTCATAAAAATTAAACTCTGTATCTTTTTTTAAACCAGGATCTTCTCCTCCTAAAACTTTCTCTTGATAGCACCTGACTGAGCCAACGAATTAAGACTCAAGGAACCTCAGTCTTCTTTGAGTCTTATCTTGTCTTTCCTTCCCACTGCCGTCTAACGAGTGGCTAAATCTAACCTTCTTTTGCAACACTTTTAATTGTTTTCTATTTTAGCCTGGCTATTGCTGTAAACCAAGTTTCAGGTCCATACTGTCTAATGCCTGGAAATATTGTAGTAGAGTTCCTATTCCTCCCCAATGCGATTTCTTCTGTGCACCTCCTCCAGGACCCTCTCATTAATTTAACCTCCTGCTCAAGAACCAATGATGATTCTTATTTTAAAAATCATTTTTGAGTCCTTGGAACTCAATCAAGTGTCTTGCCAAGCTGATCCCAAACCTACCTTTCTAGAATTATTTCTACTTCTTCAGTTTACCATGTATGTTCTAGGAAAACTGCACAATGATGTTCTGAGTGTATGATCTGATTTTCCTATCTGGTCACCTTTGCTCATGATATCTTGAAAATGGGCTTCAGCAATTTCATGTACAGCAGCCTATATATGATCTACCCTAAGTTTATATAGATCTGGGATACAAGCCTAAGAGCGGAGATCTTGTGTTTAACCACAAGGATATTGCACATCTATATTTGTTTAATGATCAAAGATAGCATCCTACTATTTTTTCCTAATAAATGACAGCACTGTGGCATCCTACCTTGGAATAAACACTTTGGCTTAAACATATTTGAGAAAAAACTGTCATCTGCCTAATAAACTTTTGAGATAGTACATAGAGTGAACAAGAGCATGGACTCTGGCCCCAGACCCCTAGGATCAAATCCTGGCTGCTACTTGCTAGCTCTATAACCTTAAGCGTGTTATTGAACCTCTCTATAACTGTCTGTTCATTTATAAGTTGTATTGATTATGTATGTTTATAAGGAGGATTAGGTGAGTTAATATATGTAAAGTGCTTAGAACAGTATTTGTAACTACAAACTAATAGAAAGAAAAGTAAAAGGTAGTCATTAAAAATGGTACGCAACAAACATATTTTAGAATGTCAAAATGTAGAAACCTAAAGAGCAGTGTTCTCTCTTGCCTTTTTAACTTGATTTATATACAAATTTCTTTTTTAAAAATTTTTAAAATTTTTGTTTTATTTTTTGATGAAGATTAACCCTGAGCTAACATCTGCTGCCAATCCTCCTCTTTTTTGCTGAGGAAGACTGGGCCTGAGCTAACATCCATGCCCATCTTCCTCTACTTTATATGTGGGATGCCTGCCACAGCATGGCTTGACAAGTGGTGCATAAGTCCACAGCTGGGATCCGAAGTGGCAAACCCTGGGCTGCCGAAGTGGAACACGCACACTTAACCGCTGTGCCACCTGGCTGGCCTCCCAAACTTCTTTACTGGGTACATCTCCTCCAAGGAATCCCAATCTTTGGGTATTATCAAATGAGAAGACCCTTTCTCATTGCAACCCCAGTGAAAAGCTGTAGATGACATGACGTGAAGTAAGCTGTCCCTTGTAATAACTCCACAACTGGATTGCTTCTGCTGACCCAGAGACTCTCCACAGTGCGGCCATGGTCTTTGAATATGCTGGAGGTCAGAAGGACAGAGAGCCCTTGGAAATAATTATAATAGTTAATGAAAATAGTTAAGATCATTGATCAATACTATATGCCATCACTGTGTAGGTATTATTCATTTTATCTTATTTCAGCCTGACAACAAGCTAATGAAACAGACCGTGTTATAATACTCTTTTTTTCTAATGAGGAAATGGAGATAAAGAGAGAGTAAATAGCTTGTGTAAGCTCATACAGTCAGAAAGTAGTGGAACCAAATGTGAACTGAGAAGTCAAACTCAATCAATCTGATTCCAGACAACCCCCTTTTCCCACCACTTTAACCACTAAGCATATTGCCCCTTTCTATAAATACTTACCTCTTGTATTAGTTAACTTGCACTGCCTTAAAATACCACAGGCTGGGTGACTTAACAGAAATAAGTTTTCTCACAGTTCTGGGGGCTAGAAGTTCAAGATCAAGGTGTCAGGAGGTTTGATTTCTCTTGAGGCCTTTCTCCATGGCTGGCAGATGGTGGCCATATTGCTGTGTCTTCATGTGGTCTTTCCTCTCCCGGTGCCTCCCTGGTGAGTTCTTTTATTTATTTGTTTATTTATTTATTTTTTCTTCCTTTCTTTCTCTCTCTTTTTGTTTTTTGAGGAAGATTAGCCCTGAGCTAACTGCTGCCAATCTTCTTTTTGCTGAGGAAGACTGGCCCTGAGCTAACATCCGTGCCCATCTTCCTCTACTTTATATGTGGGACGCCTACCGCAGCACGACCCAACAAGCAGTGCCATGTCCGCACCTGGGATCCGAACCGGTGAACCCTGGGCTGCCGAAGTGGAACATGCAAACTTAACTGCTGTGCCATCAGGCTGGCCCCCAGTGGTGTGTTCACATTTCCTCTTCTTATAAGGACACCAGTCAGATTGGATTAGGGCCCACCCTGGGGGCCTCGTTTTAACTCAATCCCCTCTTTAAAGGCCCTACCTCCAAATATAGTCACATTCTGAGGTACTGGGAGTCAGGGCTTCAACATGAATTTTGGAAGGGCACAATTCAGGCTATAACATTTTTGTTATCTGTGACCCCAGAAATCCATTCTTGGACTGTGTTGCATTAAAAAAAAAGAACAAAAAAAAGAAACACATGCTTCAGGCAAAAATTTCAATCTTTATTCATACTTCTCTCAATGAGCATCTGATGATTTTGTCAGCACTAACTCTTATCTCTTGTCCTTTCCTATCTTCAAACATCCCAGCTCTTGGGAATTGCTCACACTTTTATTCCATCACAGCACCCTTGTCTAGGTCTACCTGCCCTGCTGTTTTGCTTGCTAGATCCCGTCTTCTCTCAAAGAGCAGAGGCCCTGGGAGAGAAGTTCTTTGTTCAGTTTCGTGGTTCTCTTTTGAGAATCTGCATATACTAACTTAGTTCTCTTTTCCATATAGTTCCCCACATGACTGGCAAAGAGGGGGAGGGAAGAGTGTGGACCTTGTCATGTTCATGGTCTCTATCCTGCCACATTAACTTCTATTGAACACTTACTCTGAACCAAGCACTGTGAGGAAGTGTTTTACATCCATCACTTTCTTTTCACTTATACCTTAGGTTTATGTTAGCTAAAATTACTCTCTCTACTTACAGATGAGAAGAAAATGGGTGTTTCAAGAGATTATATTGTTTACTAAGTGTCATGGAGCTAGTAAATGGTAGAGCTGGAATTTATACTTCAGAGCTTAGGTTCTTAACCCTGGTGGCCTGGCTGCGATTATTAATAAACCGTTATCATTATATGTTACATGGCTGAGCAATTTCTCCCTATTTATGATGGTGAAGAATTTGTAGACACTCATTTAAAGAGGACTGTTACAACCATGTGAGTGTAACACTTTGATCCTCAAGATTGCAACATATTAAAGAGTATGGAGATTATTAAAATAAGTACATTTAGGTTTCAAAATGACTGTATTGTTAAACAATTCATACCCATATATAAAAAGTCCTTTTTAGAGCCTCTGGGCTGCATGCAGGTGCTAAACATAAATGGAACCCTGATAGGATCTCAGAAAAAGAATCCCACGTTCCAAGTGTAAGTTGGAAAGCCAAATATTGCACTGATTCTGGCTCTGGGAAAAGTACATACTGTTATATTCCAGCACATCAGAATTTTCCAGGGATGTGCCTGGTGTCTTGGAGTAAAGCCAATGTGATTTTTCTGCCATCTAAGTCTTGCTTCTTTATAGGTCTCTTTGCCATGTTCATTATGTAAATCATAGCTTCCTGTCCCTGAATTGTGAGACTTTTTTCTTTCTCTATACTAATGGAAACACCCTCGCTGTTTTCCAGAATCTTGCAGATATAATCATCATTTGTTCCTTTATAGCTACAGGCTTGACTTTATACAAATGTATGACAGACAGAACTGATGAAGGGAAGTCGGTCACATGCACCCGTACCATTCCATAATTACTATTACTTTCATTTATTAATTTTAATACTTAAATAAGAACCCCTAGGTTGTCTACTTTTGGCAGAGGGAGGAAGATTTTACTTTTCTGTTGTTCTGCTTTACTTGGAAACTTAGACCCAGGCTTTTAAAAAAACTCTGATGTTATGACATTCAATTTTAAATACGTTTTACTGGTCCTCTATCTTAGTTTGGACTGACAAATCCTTTTAGGATCTTTGGAAAGATGTAATTTTTCAATCAATTTGAAAAATCAACAAACCCAACATCAACAACTCAGCGAAAATAGAAATTGATATCATTTAGAATCACTGAAGGCTACATATCTATGATTCTAAAAACATCATTTAATGAGAATAAATGATCAGTATTGATTTATTTTCAGTGAGACTTGAGGGTCAGCTTTTAGTGTGAAGGATTCATTTAATTGAGTCTAAAGAAATAATATGTGAATGCCTAATATTTATGAATAAAATTAAAAGAGCAAATGGGTTATATAGGTCCTAAGAATCAAGTATCCAGTTGACAGAAAGTTATTCAGAAAAATCCCAATATTGCCTAAATAGCATAAGGAAGTGATGGCTGACTCTCAACTTTAGAGAGAGAGAAAAATTTTCTCAAGTCACAGATAACAGGCAAATTCTTTAATTCTAGCCATAATGAAGACTTTTGGTGGGATTTATATATCTTAAAATTCCCAAATCTTATTCTCTGTAAATTTAAATATCTTATTTATAATTACTCCTGAATCACTTTCTGAAGACACAAATTTATTACCATTGTTTTGGATGATAGACTATCCCTATACTAACAATTTTAGGAATCCAACCATATGACAAAATGAGGAAGATGGCAGAGAGGGGAATATGGCCTTGTCAGCAGGCTTGGAGGACATTCAGAGAAGCCTGTGAAGTGGCTGGGTGGGTCTCCAAATCCTGATTAAGAATCCCAGTGCAGATTAATGGGAACCTGACTGAAATCAATGCATTTGACTGATCTCAGCTACTCAGACCCCAGCGCCTCCGCCCTCTCCCGGTCAAACTGATATGGAGTGGCCCAAGGCTTGAGGCATTAAAAACATTCTTATCAGGCAGAATATTCCCAGGACTCAAAGGTCATCTCCTAGGAGCTGGGCCAAGGGCCATTCTTGAAGACAGGCCTTTCTTTGGAATGTGCAGGGTTTAAAAGCCGAAGCCTCAATTAACCCTTTTGTGAACAAATTTATAGCTACAGAATGGTAGATGAATGGGCTATTTCACTACAATTTTATTCAAGTACATTTCTCAAAGTAGTTAAGGAAGTTGTGGGGCTCATGTCAATAAGAGTTCTAACTGTGAGAGGAAACTATTGTTCTGAATCTTTTATTAGTGGAGAATTTAGTAAATCGTCTAGAATTCTAGAAGGAAATCCATGTACTTCAGTATCCTTTAATAAAGGAAAGAGTACATTTGCCTTAAATCAAATATTTGTATTTTTTCCCTTCATGGGAATTCTTGTTTCTTCAGAGGAGCCAAAAGAACAAGATATAGAACCCCAATAATTTCAAATAGGAGTGTAATATTTTCACAAGAAGCACTGATTTATAAGTCCAGCTCCCAGAGGTACAGACAGGTTTATCATCTAGCAATAAATGTCTAAATGCATAATGGAATACAAGGCCTAATTTCTAAAATATATTTGGATGATGCATTACTCATTGACAAATGTGGCTAAAGCCAAAGAAAAGAGTTCAATTATTTTTTTAAAGGTTGGTTGTACAATGCATTATTAAAGCCTCTAGATAAAAAGCAAAAATATTGTCTAGTCTAGTATTATGGGGAAAGATGGAGGAACATTTGGTCATTTTTGTTCATTTGTTTGCTTTCTTGGTTTTTAAAACTCTAATAATCCCTTTCAATTTTGGAGCAAATACGTATCTAGTGGTGACAGAGGACCAGTGGTTAATATTAGAATCAGCTTATCACGAGAAATGTATATTAATAGTCAGGATACTTTTACCTTTTGCTAATAGCTCACGCTGGCACTAATTAGCTGTAACATAAAAATAATAGAAGCCATGCATACCTCTTAATTTTATGCATACTTTGGAGGTTCTATTCTCCCATGAAAATGATTTGTTCAGTTAAATCTCAATAATGATGGCCCCAACATTCCATTATAAATTCAGAGAGGTATGTATGTGTATCTATTTCAAAATAGCCAAATTGCTTATGCTGTTTATAAAAACAGTAGAACTTGAGTAGACACAAAAGAATATGGCTGGTTTTAATTAAATTGTAGCTGGAAGAGGAAAGGTGATATGGGTTTTTGACAAAGAGTAGAGCAGTTGCATGTATGGAAAGTACTGGATCCCACTTTGTTATAGGATGTAACAGTGGGTATGGGATTGCCAGAAATGCCACATTCCTCCAAATAAAACTTTATTAAGAAAAGTCCAAAATTTGAGCCCAAGAAGTCCTGGGTTCAGAGCTTCAGATTCAAGAGAAAGATTCTTAAATGTAACTTTCAGGTGCCCTGTAGAGCATTTCTTAAAGCCTCCATTTTCAAAAGGCCATTTCAGTAGCTACCCCCATGGTTCTTATTAATAGTCTTTCTTTTAGCAGTTGTTTTTCTTATCAAACTTCACAATTCTAGATAGATGAATGACAACTTGATTGGCAGCTTGACATTGCTAGATAAACTAACTCATTTTTGGAATAAATTCAATGTCCAGTGGCTCAGAGGGCTGCAGACTGAATATGTCAGAAATTTGTTCTTATTTTCGATAAATACTTCTACTTGTTTCATTAACAATAATCTAGAGAGCTAGAATTGTTGAGAAGAGTTTTATGATAATTGTGACTTTTTTAAAATTGTATATTTTTAAGATCTAGGGTCAGTGTGAGACTCTATTCTTAAGTAGAGGCTTCTGGAGTGATTTTCACTGGAAGCCATCTCAATTTGCTTTTTCAGGAATCTGTATTTTCAGAAGTACAAATGAACAATAATTTTTTTTCTGAAGTTCAAATGTAACATGCAAGTCAGTTTACCTTCAAATGAAGACTTGCCTTCTTCCCAATGGAGAAGAAAAATTGATAAATAAAATTCATCACTTTATTGTCAGCATTCCTCAGAGTAAAGTATAACTCAAGTACATGACATAAGATTTTGCTAAAACAACATGATTATAAAAAGGGCAACAGTTGAGGCCGGCCCCTGTGGCTGAGTGTTTAAGTTCCCGTGCTCTGCTTTGGCAGCCCAGGGTTTTGCTGGTTCGAATCCTGGGCGCGGACATGGCACCGCTCATCAAGCCATGCTGAGGCAGCATCCCGCATGGCACAACTAGAAGGACCCACAACTAAAAATACACAACTATATGCCTGGGGACTTTGGGAGAAAAAGGAAAAGTAAAATCTTAAAAAAAAAAAAAAAAATGGCAACCGCTAACTTCTAATGCTCCCAAATGTGGAAGATTAGCAAAACAGAAACAAAAATTCAATTAAAAAAATTCAAGGTATACTTATTGAGGTTTTACTTGGTGGAAAACAGTATTATAACCTTTGAGGGATATCGGAAAAACTAAAATCAGTGTTCCAATTACAAAGGAGTTAATGATTTTATCATAGCAGATAAATGAAACATCTATTGTTATAAGTAGAGGCAATGAGGGGCCCAAGAATTTCTTATGAAAAAGAGGAAACTAGTGTGAGCTCAAAGATCTGGAGATAACTCCATAAAGGAAGTGGCAAGAAAAGCCAATCTTGAATGAGGGATATAATTTGGACATATGGAGGGAAGAAAACAGTAAGCCTTTGGGGAAAATCATAAATAAAACAAGAGGGTTGGGATAAGCAAGTTAGGACCATAAGCATGTCTGTAGTATCAGACATCAAAATTTTGCAGGCTTGGGCTTGGCTGTATTAGATTAATAAGTAGTTCCATAAAGCACAATGTTTTTGTACTTCCAATTTCTAAAGAAAATCTGAGAATTGTGTTTATATTCCTCCTACATTTAGTCTCTCTTGCTCTCCTTTCAATATGCTTTCAACCTAAATACTTGGATGTCTAATAACTCTTTAGGACTTAAGGGAGTCAAATCTTGAAGGACATTTCAAGGAATTTCAAATGTCTATTTTTGATGTTCACATTCTAAAATTTCTCAAAGTATTGCAAACTTGAGGAATATTGGAGGAAATATAAAGAATGCTCATTGAAGTTCCCTTTTTCCACTTCGTTTTAGGTGATTCAGGCTTTCCTTCCCGATGCCCCAACACAGCTGTTCTTAGTATCTCTGCACTGATGTATCTTCACATTCGTGTGACATTTATGAAGGGGAAACACAAGGTATTGATTCATTTCCAAATGCTCACAAATGAAATCCATTGTGTCCCTGCTGGTGAGTCATTTCCAAAGTGGTATTAACTGGGATTTGAGACCAGGGTCTGGAAGGACATTATAGCATAGGGATGAGTGCTTTAGGTAAATAGCTTGTTTCTCTTGCTGTTTCTTCAACTCTAAAGCCCTGGTTAATATAAATTAAACTGAAAGGTTAAAATAAAAAGGTGTTGGAACTTCACCCAAACTGCAATCAGTGGCAGCGGTTTAGCGTCCCACTAATCACCATCGATGTACAACTTGGCAAATAAAAAAATGTGCTTACTACGAGAATTCACCTTTAAGGTAAACACCCTAGCTCCTTCTTCCAAAAAATTGCTATTTTAAAAGTATTCTTATGCAGAAATTCTAGAAACATTGCAAATTACAAACACCATATTTTGTTCTGATAGAAGACCTCTAACAGCTATTTCACCCTTTGCTTTTTCGGTATGCATAAAGAAGATTCCTACAGCACCCAGTGTAGGGAAGGTGCATCTTAGAAAGATTCAGACTGTTCCATTTCCCAACATGGGTGTCTGAGAGAATATCCAGGAATTACTTAAGTGTTTCCTTTTCCAGTTAGATTAGGAGCTGAAGTAAATTGTGATGGATGTCACTACAATGTATCAATATCTGATTCTCCTTCTCCTCCTGAGGAAAGACTATACTTCTCAGTTACCTTGCAGATAAGAGAGAGTAGTTTCTAATTCTAACCAACGCAATGTGAGCAAAAGTCAGGTGTGATACTCCTAGTCTGAGGCAGTGAAAGGTTCTACTAGATTCTCCAGGTTCTTCTGCCTGAGGGATTTAGAGGCAATCCCTGGGATCTAAGGGACTGAGACGGTAAACCACAAAATCAAATGAGCCTAGATTACCAGGTCTCTGACTGGAGGATAGCTGCGTCAAGAGTCGCCCAGGGTTTGCAGCTTGCTTAGCATAACAGAAAAATAAACTTTTGTTGTATCAAGCCACTGAGATTTTGAGATTGTTTGTTATCGTACCATAGCCTTTCCTATCCTAACTACTACAGAGGGTTAAATAATACTTCTTTAAGAAAAAATGACATTTGTTTAAATATTTCTTCAGTTTGGGGGAGATTAAATCACTCAAATTCAGAGAAAAATAACAAAAAACCAAAAACTTAGAATCATAGTATCCCTTGATCTGTCTCTTCATTCTCCCATTGCTTTCAAATTGTTATTATATGTATGGATGAAGCACACCTTTCAGGAAGTGGAATTCAGGCTGGTAAGTAGAAATGAGTTTCTATATATTGATTCTATTCTTTCTTTTTTTGGGGAGGGAGAAGTGACATTTCCCTCATAATCTATATTTTAGATATCCTTTCCACATTGACAAAAATTACTTTGTTTTTCCATAGTTTGTAAAGAAAACTACTCCAAACCTAAAACACTAAAACATAGAGGCCAAAATTAAATTAAAGAGTCAAAATGAAACTGAAGCCAGGAATTACTAAATACTTGTTCTCTTATCAAGGAATTTTGGATGCCAATGCAAAGTGAGTGTAGGTGGGGCTGCAAGGCTCCAAGAGGGAAGCAGGAAGTATTTTTCTGGCATCACCAAAAAGTTGGTTCAAAGTAGCCATTATTTCATTTGATCTTTTCTGCCCAGTTGATGCCTTAGTTACTTCTATGTTGTCGTATAGTCTCCCTAGAAGATGAACACATATTAACATAATGGATTTAGATATTTTGTAATGACCAGTAAGTGTGGTGTGGCAGATTTCATTTTCCAAAGATAGTTGCACCAGTGTATCTCAGACCACATGCTTTTCTTGCAATGTAACATTGATACTCTTCCATTGAGAGATAGGTTGTATGTTCCCTCCCCTTGAAACTAGGCTAAGCTTATTAACAATTGCCTCTACCAAGAGAATGTGGCGAAAGTAATGCAGTAAGACTTTGGAGGCTAAGTAGTAAAAGGCCATATGGTTTCTGCCTGTTTCTCTCTCTTGGGATATTTGACAAAGGAAGACAGGGTTGTCATGTAGGAAGTAGGGCTGCTTTGAGGCCTCCATAGAGACAGAAGATCTCCAATCGTTCCAGGCCCAGGTCTTCAAGTCTCAGCCCAGGCACCAGACATGTGAGCGAGTGAGCCTCCAGGTAATTCTAGATCTCAGGCTTGGAGCAGCACTAGCCAGCCCTGATTTCCCACAAAGCCCTTACAAGATTGCAGGCTCATGAGGAAAACAAATGTTATTATAGTTTTAAGTCAAGTTCTTTTAAAATTAATTTTTATTGAGATATTTTTATTTGATTATATTAATTATACTATTTGAGATTTGATTCACATGCCGTAAATTTCATCATTTTAAAACGTACAATACAGTGGTCTTTAGTATATTCGCAAGTTTGTGTAATCAATACTACTATCCAATTTGAGAACATTTTTGTCACCACGAAAAGAAATCCTATTAGCAGTCATTCCCATTCCCTCTTCCTCCTATCCTTTAGCAGCCGCTAATTCACTTTCTATCTCTATGGATTTGCCTATCTTGGACATTTTATATCAATGAAATCATACAATATGTGCCCTTTTGTGGCTGACTTCTTTCACTTAGCATAATGTTTTCAAGGTTCATCCATGTTGTATCAAATATTGATGCTTCACTCATTTTTATGACGGAGTAATATTTCACGATTTGGATATACCATATTTCATTTATTCTTTTATCAGTTGTTGGACATTTGGGTTGTTTTCACTTCTTAGCCATTAGGTGTCAAATTGTTGGGTCATATGGAAACTGTATGTTCAATGTTTTGAGGACCTGCCAAACTATTTTCCGAAGTGACTGCACCATTTTACACACCCATCAGCAATATATGATGGTTCTAATTTCTCCACATCCTTGCCAACACTTGTTATTGTATGTCTTTTTGATTATAACCATCTTCGTGGTTATGAAGGGAAGTCGCTAAATTTTGGGTCATTTGTTACACAGCCATGCTAACTGGTTTGATGGAAAAAAAAACTAGATTGGGAATCAAAAGACATGAGTTCAAGTACCATGTTTATAACTTGTAACTTGACCCTCTGGGCCTCAGTTTTTTCATTTATATGATGAAACTACTTCTTCCACTTCTCATTATGTTTTAGTACATTTTTTCTTCTCTATGCCATTCAAATCAACTTATCTAAATGTCCATTGAAATTTAGGTAAACTTTGTGAAGCACATTTATCTATATTATCAAACTGAACATGGATTTGTTTCATTTTTTAAACAGTTAATAGATATTGATCAAATAATCAAAGACCAGTTACATGATTATAGAGAAGACTAATGCAATGATAAATCTGCCATATTTAAATGAATGAGAATCTTTGTATGGGGTCTTTGAACTTATTGGTTATCTGAATGACTTGAGCTGTATATACCGATATAACGTATGATAGATAAATCGATTTATGAAAAGTGAACTCAGCTAGCTTACATTGTCCATTTGGATCCTGTCACCCCTAGAAAGAAATTTAAAGAACCGTTTCATGGTTCATGGCAAATACACTGATAAGACTGATTGGATAAAAGTTGAATTCCTTTACAACTTTTAAATGATGTCAAGAATTTGAGGTTATATCACTGAAAAATTGTTCAGTGTTTTTATTGACCATTTAAAACATAGGTGCATTAGAAAGAAATCCATTTCATTCAAACAAGTCAACTCAGTTCAAGTCTTTAAACATCTTGGTGCAGTATAACCTCCCTTTGTTTTTTCGTAGTTTGAAACTTGAAGGCGGATCCAGTTAATAACACTGACCTAGAATTTTGATCCTATTCTTTGACTCTATACTCTTTGACTTTGTCTATACAACCATTCAATTGGATTGAATATACTTTAAAGAAAAAAGTCAGAAAACAATATCTTTTGGCCTACATGATATCAAAATGTTACTTTTTCTAAATTTTTCGATGTATAAAATATCATAACTGTAACCTAAGTCACCAAGAAAAAACTGATGGAAAAAAAGTAAAGTTGTATATGCAAGATTCTTAAAGAATTTTGATGTGTTTTTGTTTTGTGTACATGAGCTCCAGGAAGATGACTTTGTTCTATTATACTTCTCCATAGCACTTTTTTTTTTTTAAAGCTTTTATTTATCTATTTTTTAAAGATTGGCACCCGAGCTAACAACTGTTGCCAATCTTCTTTTTTTTTCTTCCCAGAGCCCCCAGGACATAGTTGTATATTCTAGTTGTGAGTGCCTCTGGTTGCGCTTTGTGGGATGTGGCCTCAGCATGGCCTGATGAGCAGTGCCATGTCCACGCCCAGGATCTGAACCAGTGAAACCCTGGGCTGCCAAAGAGGAGTATGCAAACTTAACCATTAGGCCATGGGGCCGGCCCCTCCACAGCTCTTTGAACAGTACTCTACATAGAATAATTACTTTCTAAATACTTGTTGAATGATAAATATTTAATCTTAAAATACAAAAGATTTGTACACACTACCTAGGTTGTGATGCAAAATAGTTTCACACCTAGAGTTTTGTCAACTTAAGTTGGTAATTGTGCACTTGTTATTAATTATTGTTAAATAAAACTCCAATTATACACATTGTTGGAATAGTTAATAAAGGTAGAGTGATTCTACAGAGGTGGCATGTTACAATGGAACAGCATTGAAATGGAAAGTTGCAGTCAGATGCCAAACTTCTTAGAATATCTTTTTAGTGGAAGTCTTGTTAGGAGTCCTAGGGCAGGTCAATTTGAATGAAATCTTAAGTAGATACTCATCCTTAATTTACGTATATTTAGAATGGATAAGTAAACGCAACAAGAAAACACACAAGGAAAGACCAGGGATATTTCAGTTAGCTCCCCCTGGCTCTTAAAACAGAGTATGTGTGGCTCTATTCAGTTCCGGAGTAGCTGAATGACCTGTAGCCAGGGTGTTGGGTTTCATTCTTTCTTTGGTCCAGGGTTGCTCAGGTAACATGGTTTATTATATTGTACTTCAAAGTATAAAGACTTAAAACTAACCATAAGAATTTAGCCTCTTTCAACTTTGCAGAGATCCAAAATAGAATACACCTGCAGAGCAATGTAACTGAATTCCATTAAGCAATCACCTGCCAATATTTGAATTTTGAGAGGATATTAAATGTCTTGTTAATTTAACTATGCTCATAATGCCAAGTTCTGAAATTTTGTCGAAATAAAGTTAAAATAAATATGAAATAACTCAAACTAGCATCAGAGACACATTGAAAGATAAATGAAAAACAGCACACGAATCTATGCAGCCTGTTTATATCGCCCTGGAGATTTAGATAAAGAAAAACAAACATAACCTTTTCAGCTGTTTCTCACAAGAGAAAAAGAAATTAAATATTTGATTATAATTGTTTTAATGAGCTCTGATTCAAAATGATGAAGTTGTAATGGTTTGGGTAAAAAATATTCTGTTAATGAGCTTTTATTTCTATGAAAACCTGCAAGATGTAAAACTCTCCAAGGATAAAGTTTAGTGGCAAAGCAGTGTTTACTTTCTGAAAATTAAAATCCCTAATATTTATCTGCTTTATTTTCAACCAACATACTTATTAGTTTTTGATATTACCGTGGAAAAGCGATGTGTTGAAAGAATACAAACAAAATAGTACAATAGGCATAGAATATGTTTATGTTACTAGTTTTCAAACTGAAATTTGGCTATAAGGTAAACTTCGCCTGATGTTTAGGAATCTCTTAGATTTTTTTAAGAAATAATTTATGTCTCCTATTCTGACCACAGGCACAGAGTAGTGAAAAAAGGTATTCCATGTGAAACAATAAAACCACCAGGTCCATTTAAAGCAGGATATTATAAACTGATACTTGTTTAGAATATCCATTATCATTTCCTCACTAATGCGTATTCCAAAATGACCACTCTCTCTAAAGGAAAGTTAAAGATATGATGAGCAGATGTCTATCATTGATTTCAACTTTTTAAGATGACTCAGTAAAACAAAGCAATGTTTGAATTAACATTCAATATTACTATTACAAATTACGAAAGATTAAATCCAGCCAATTTAATTTACCTGCATATTAGAATTCTAAGTAGTTGTCATGAGAAACAGAAAAGAAAGATATGATTGTGAAGGGCTAATGAAAGATTCTATTTAGGTGATCAGGAAGTTTGGTAAGACTGCCACTGAGGGTTGTTGATTTGTTAAAGTTTCACTCTAGCAGTGAGATCTCAAGCTAAAGTTCATCCTCATCAGTGAAGAGAAAAGCTTTGAATTTTGAACTTCTGCACATAGTCAGTTCAATTTAACCTCTAAGTTTCAGCTGGGTAATGGCAATATGCTGCTTGATATAACACACACATACACACTCATCTTTTTTCTCTGGCTTTGTAGTGTGAAATAGAACAAGTTGAGAAAATGTTAAGAAGGAAAGGGAGCCAGTGCCTGGAAGCTTCTCTCCTTAACCTAGATAGTTTCTTTTCCTCTTGTATTTCAGTTTCACAAGTTTAGGTATACCATAGGATTCCTTGTCGTTATAAATGTTTAGATGTTGAAACAGTTCACTTGCAAACCTAGTATATTGCCAATAAGCTGGCAAATATGAGGACAGTATTTTTGCTAATTCCTGTAGGTATATACACTATAATTCATAAGCAAAATAAATTAGAAAATAGATTTTTCTATTCTTTCAGGGCCAGATAAGGAATAATGGCAATAATAATAATAATAACAGCAGCTTGTAGTTGTTGATTACTTACTCTATGCTGCAGCCTATTCTGAGCGCTTTATATATACATTATCTAATTTCATCGTTACAGGAATATTATGAAGGTAGGTACTGTTTTAATCCTCATCTTACCGATGAGGAGGAGCCTGTGACACTGAAGAATTAGGTAGCTTGCCTAATGTCAACAGTAATTGTCAAATCAGAACGTTTTAATAGAGGGAAAGATTAATTTGGGGGTTACAAGGCAATTAAGTTAATCTTCTTGTTACTTTATTGAGCTGAAAATGAGTTAACAAAATCGTGTTTCCAGTACATAGTTTTTAACTGTTTATTACATATAAGAATCTATAGATATTATATAGTGTGTAGTATATTTCTAGAAATTACAAAATAATAATCACTATTTATTCATTTAACAAATATTTATTGAGTCATTACTGTCATCTACCAGGATGTTCTAGGAATTGAGGATAAGATATTGAATTTCCTGCCTGAATTGAGTTTATATTCTAGCCTTATCATACCATTCAGCAACTTACTGCACTCAAAATTGTGTTTTTAGGATTAATCCAATCACACATAAATTAAGTTTTTTTACATTTTCAGTTAGTATACCATATATGAATATACCACATCTGATTGATTGATTAATCTCACTGTTCATGAACATTGAGATATTTATCAATTTTGTATTATTACAAAGGATGCATCTGTGAACATGTCTTCTTGTGTGTATGTGTGAGAATTTTCGTCTGGCGTGTATATTTTTTTGGTTCTCACATTAAAGCAAGTTAAACATTTTTAATTCTTCTTTTGACTCACTGTCTCTTACCTTCATGCATGCTACTGTGTTTTACTGTAACCCTGGTGACAAGACATGCCCAGATTCTCAATAAGTGCTCTTGAGACTTGGTACCTCTGTCCAGCTTCAGTTTAACTAAGCCTCTTGGGATTTGGCCATCAGGAGAAAGAACTTATTTGCTTTAATTTGAGTAAAAGCAAAATCGTACTTGAGAACCCATAAATGTGAGACTTTACGAGAAAGAGTACAGAGGACCTTTCTGAAATCATGGCTAGAGAGGGAACATTTACAGAGCAAGCAAGTCACTGTAGTTACCATCTGAAAGAAATACATGTAAAATTTGGATAGTTTATGTAGGTAATTATTTTTAATGTCCTTTTGATTTGCATGTGTCTTTTTAGAAGGAAATTTCAATTTCAACATTACAGGTTAATTCAACTATTTGGGCTACTTCTCAAGTAAATATATTTTTTAGTCTTAATCTCTTGGTCATTGAGTTTGAAACCAAAATGTATCCGCTTCTTATTTTCCCTGGAGAATTTTTGTTTTAGAAATAGATTTCTTGTGAAACGTTTAGTCATAGACCAGTTGATTTTGAGAGTTTCCTTTTTGTTTTTCAGTAAACAATATACTCTGAATTCTGACTCAAAAGGCTTGTTTTGTTTTCCTCTGGCTTTTTCTTTCTGGAGTTTCAATGTAGGTTGTTCACATCTGACCTGAAGAGCAAATTGCTCTTACATCTCAGAAATTTAAATAGTTAAAGGCACTGCGTTTTGGAAATAAATTCTTCATTCTTTTTTTCTTATCTGTGAATATTCCCAGAGTTTAATTCTTGGCCATTTCTCTTTCCTTTTGGTATGCTTTCCATGGATCAACTATGACTCACGGTTTTGACTTTCACTTCCATGTTGATGGTCCTCCTCTTTACAGCACTTCTTCTATTTATAATTTGGTTAGGTTCCAAAGGTTGGTTTAAGTCTGTTTGCAAAGTGACACTTAAAATGAGTAACTGCTAACACCCTCTGATGGTACTAGCCAGAGCTGATTGTTTTTTTCCCCTCCTCTGGCTCTTAGATTCGTCTGAGTCATAAGAGAAACTTTTGTTTCATTTACCCCAGTTTCAAAGCTCTACATCTCAACTGTTTTTGGGAATTGCTCCCTTGGTGAACTGTCTATCTCCTCAAACTAAAGATATGAAAATTTGAGATAATTTTCTTTCCAAATAAGCTATGCCTTTCTCCTTTTTAAAAAGTGATACCACTGAAGTCACCAGAACTCCAAGTCTCCAAAATGTCTATACTCCCCTGTCACTTTCATCTCATACATTCATTTTCATTAAATCCTGTTGATTCTTTCTCTAAATTTTCTCTGAGGTCTGTACATTCCTTGCCATTACCACTAGGAACAAACTAGGTTCAAAACCAGTCATCAGGTGCTCTGAAGATTGTAGCCTGGTGCTGTTCTGGTTCTTCCAGAGCTCCAGACTCGTCTAATCTGGTCACTCCACTCACCCTCCTACAGGGCCAGCTTTATACGCCATGCTTGGCCCAGTAGCCTGTATTGATCCACAATTTATTACTAGATAAAATTCAGTATCCTCAAGATGGCATCAAATTACACAATAATCTGGTTTCACACTAATAGCTAAAATTTTTCTATCTTTCCAAAGGGGATCCTACTTTCCATCAAATTAGGACATTTCCTCACAGATGCAGCCTTCACATTTGCTACTCCAAGCTTTTACTCCTGGTACTGGCCCTGGATTGCTTTTTCCTCTTTCCTCCTATAAATCTTCTTGATATTTCAAGATCCACGTTGTCTCACTAACTCTTGAACTCCTTCTTCAACATCTTCAGTTTTCAAAGATCCCCCATTAAAAAATCTTTTTATTATAAACATAACATGACTTAAAATAGAAGATGTCAAAAGTCCAGAGAAACTTCAAAAAGTTGAAAGAAATATACTGTAATCTCATCTAATGCTATCTTATTTATTTTGACTATCATTTTTTGGATGATTCTCCTTCATAGCTTCAGCTATGTCTTATCACCCAGTTTTAGTCTCATACTTTCCATTACACATAGAACCTTTCCACTTGGATGCACATAATCTCAAACAACTATTACAATTTGGCATGTTTTCTTTTAGTCTTTTTTAATGAATTTTTTATGTTTAATACTTTTATAGCATAATGTTAGGTGAAACTTTAAACAAAACTTTTAAAGGCTGTATAGCATTCTAATGTATACATTTGCCTTATATCCCACTATAATTATATATCTTTAATTTTAAATATTTCTTATTTCTTATAATAAATGATACTGAAAGAACATTTTTAGATATAAATCTTTATCCAATTTCAGATGATTTCTTTAGGTTAATCTCCTATAAATGGAATTATTGGGTTCAAGGTATGAGAATTTTATATTTAAAAAATTCCTATTGTCAAATTGCTTTCAAGGAAGGCCATCTTAATTTATAATCCCAAATCAAGATTCTGTAAGAATGCTTGTATTTATTGCGACAAAATAGTGACTTAATAGTCTGGTTTTTCTTTTTCTTTTTTTTTTTTTAAAGATTTTATTTTTTTCCTTTTTATCACCAAAGCCTCCCAGTACATAGTTGTATATTCTTAGTTGTGGGTCCTTCTAGTTGTGGCATGTGGGACACCGCCTTAGTGTGGCTGGATGAGCGGTGCCATGTCCGCACCCAGGACTCGAACCGACAAAACACTGGGCCACCTGCAGCAGAGCGCCAGAACTTAACCACTTGGCCACGGGGCCGGCCCCTGGTTTTTCTAATAAGATTTTAAACAGTTACAAGTGGTATAACTTTAGGAAAGTTATTTAATCTCTCTAGTCCCCAGGATCCTCTGTAAAATGGAGATAATTATGGCGCCTACCTCACAGGTTTGTTATGAGGATTTAATGTACATAAAATTTTTTACATACTGTCCAACACAAAATACATAGTTAACAAGTAGTAGTTATTAGGATTATAATTGCCCATGCATTACACAAGTTATATATTATTTCACTTATATTCTTTTACTTTAGACTTCATACATTTGCTAGCAAAAGAGAATTTTCCAACGGTTTCTTTAACTCAATGCTAAGAACTTTCATATAATAAAAACAATTTTATGAAAGCTATCAAAAGGTAAACAACAATTTTAAATATAGATTCCCCAAACAGTAAAACAGAGACCCTTTAAATGATTACAGGTGTCATCTCTATATTGTCCGGGCCACATTTCTTCCTCCCCTTGAGAAGTCTCCAAGCTTCTAGCATCACTGTCAATCAGCTCCTCACTGCTCTTCTTGCAAGAGTTCCACACAGAAGAATGCACAAGTCTTAAGATGCTTCCATTGAACTTCAGTGGAAGACGATAGGGGTGCACAGCTAGGTTTTGTGGAGCCTAAAGATCATACAATTTTAGAAGAATTTTTAAAGGAAAATAGTAAAAATCATAACTTAAAAAACTGTCAGCGTCTTTACCAGGTCCTTGCAAGGGGCTGAGAGGAGTCCTAAAGTTACATTAGCTTCATGGAAAATCAACAACTACTTCGTTGCATGCGTCACCACACTTCGCAAAGTCCCTTTCACACAGTAGGTGCTCAGTACACATTTGTTGACTTGAAAAGGAATTGAAACTTGAATAGGAATTGGAGAATTATCACAGGTGCTTCAATACTGTATATAGATAAAAGTGCTAGCTGCATTCACGGTGATCCCCACGTAGCACTGATGTAGAAATATAAGTCTGCTGACAGCATGTTAAATACAAAGGACAAAATCCACCCTTGATTTTTCTTCTGATACCCATTATAAGCCCTTGATGTAGAGATTACAAAGGGAATACACTCAGCTCTGACAAAACTTATCTTATTCCTGCCAGCTTCACTACTTGAGATATTCATTCACTAGGCTTTTATGTTCTTACGCTCTAAAATTATTCCAGTGGAAATGGAGAAGTTCTTGCCAGTTTCATTGATAGGATGAAAACTGATCACAAATTTTAATCATGACTAAAGCATTTTAATGGTTAAAGAAAAGAGACTTGGTCTCTTCAGTCAGGAACCTGCTTATTCCACCTCTTTTACCAATTTGGACAACTGATGATTAAGAGTCTATGAGAGCATTCCCAGTCAGTTAAAGCTTTGTCATTAAAAGTAAAATAAAAAAAAAAAAAGTTCCCATGTATTATGAAATGTCGAGAGGTGAAGTCCTGTTTTAAGATTTGATTGCCAAAGGACAACCACAACAGAAAAAGTGAGATGAATAGCACTTACTGGAATAAGGTAAATGTGACTGTTGAAAAGACCAAACTCCTTTAAATGGAGGAGGGTCTGTTTCTGCCTCAGGCTGCTGCTGCTTTCCAACTGTGAAAGCTTCTTACTTTGGAAACTAAGGTTTCTGCAAACTACCGTGCTACTGTCATCGTGGCTTTAATTATTGCTCTTTCATGAAATCCACTTCTCATTTATTCCTTAATGGAAGGAACTTTAGATCAGAATCTGTATCTGTGTCTTTCCCAGCTCCTGAACCTCTCTTTTACCTGAACACCTTGTTGAGAACTATTCAGGAGCCTGGCTTCATAATTCCTTTACAATAAAGAACAAAATGTTCCCGGCACAATAATTCTACTTAGGAATGGATAGATTCTCACATACTTAAATTCTGAAAGGTACATGAGATGGTCTGCTCGAAACGACAGGTTGCCATGGTTACATTCTTCTGTGGCTCAGATGGGGATAGGGGCCAATTATCAAGTTTTGTTTGGTTGATTTTAAGTAGTTTGTTACCTGGATACTCAACAAATAAGAAAACAGGAAGGAAAAAAAAAAGACATTTTCTTCTTCCCTGGAAAGGAAACTGTCATCGTGGAAAAAAACCCCTCAAATTCTGAACAACATGGTAAATTATTTAGTTCAGATAGAATGTTTCTAAACTGTTGACTTTATTTAGAGACTAGGACAAGGCCTGTGAACTGAGATAGCTTTAACACTACAAATTGGAATTTTTGTTAGCTCTGTTGATCCTATAATACCAGCTTTAAATAATTCTCCTCTTTCCAAATTTGTCTGGTGCTTTTCAAATTTGTATGTGTGTGTATTTTAATAGTTACTCCTTTTGTCCATTTGCTGCTTGGCCTTCCCGTGGTGGAAGTGGGATTGTTAATTAATGATATTCCAGAGGCAATTTCTGGAGTGACTATTGGAAAACCCTTCTTAATTAACACAATGATAAATGCCCCACTGCAGCAGTGCTGCAGCGAAGTTCATCTCTGTCATTCAAAATCCATGATTCTAAAACATCCTCCGACATTTTTGTGAGGCTTTTGGGCACTTAAAGTCTGGATCTTTTATCAAAGGTTCCACAGCAAGCCGGAGAAGGAGAAATGAAGAGTGAAAAGGAGAAAGAAGAACTGGACAAAATTAAAATGCTATTCTGTCATTGTAATAGTTCATATGGGCACTGACAGGAGAGCATTTTAATTTTGTCAAGTGTGTCTGCTACTCATTTATTCCATCTCCTGCTTGTTATCGAAGTTTCAGATTAAATGTAAAGATATGAATGTATTGCCATAATAAATTTATAAGTGGATATTTAAAGAGCAAAGATTTGAATGACACAAATGAACCTCGGTGTAGCAGTAAAGTGGATGGGATTTGCAGAAAGATGCCACAGAAGTCAGAAATGACTGTTGGAATAGCCTTAATTAAAAAAAAAAAGAAAGAAAACCTTGAGCTGCATGAGCCGCCACAGAAGGTATCTAATATGAAATTAGGCTTACTTGACATTATTTATGCCAGTTTAAAATAATCTAATAAAAGCTTTAGAAAATCTGATTAAACTATATTATTCAAATGTAAGGCAAATACTTAGACAATGGAAAACTAAGCTGTTAAATTTAGGGGCAGAAGGTAAGATTCTAGACAAAGTTAATGTAGAATGTTATTTTAAAAGTATGGATTTATTTATAAACTGTATAAAATACAATTTATTTTTTGAAATTATATTTTGTTACATGAGTAGTAATCCCAATGTAATAAGCTGTAGAGGTACCGCTTTCTAAGGATGCCTTACTTTACTCCCCACAAGGGGCTCAGTGTTTGTTTATATGTCACAGCAACACCACATAACCTGAGACACTCCTGTGGGCTTTGCATAACATTGGTATTCACAATAAGAGAGAAAGTGATGTAAAGAGGCACCTAGTTGCTATTCCATGATGTAGGTGAGGACCCAGAGTGCACGCCTGGAAAGAAGCAAGGGGGAGTTAAAATGAGGACACGGGGATAAATTATTTGACATGATCCTGAGCAGACCTGACTTTTGTAATGACACTCAAACAGCAGATAACCCCGAAGGCGATCTGAAAAAGAAGAATAAGGTGGTCATGCTAGCAGATATGAAAGGAGATGAGTAAGCTTTCCTGAAATGTCTGAACCACTATTGAAAAGAATGTCCTTCGATTGTGACCACCACTTTTTTTTTTTCATCTCATGCCTGCTGCCTTCCGGCTAACATAAGGATTCACTTTTGCTTATCTGCTTTAACACAGAAAACCCCCAGTGAGGATAAAGTCATAAGGACTGTAAGGAAGAGGGAAAGAAAAATGCATACAAAAATAGCAATGGAAGTTTCAGAATAATAGCATGAGAAGGACCTTGTTTGGGCTGGTTTTCTGATTTTATCTAAATAAATATTACTTTCAAAATAATATCTGCTTTGGAGAGGGAGGAAATGAAAAAGTTCCTCACTTAGCCTCAGATCCAGTGTTTTGTTTTCAGTTGAGTGTAGACAGTACATCTTAGGAGCAGTTCAGTCAGTTAGTTTAATACTTAAAAAAATTACTTCAGGACTGATTAAGCTCATGCTTTCAGTTGACCACTTCAGTGAGTTGGGGTGAGGGAAGAACATTGGACACTTTAACAAATGACCAACAGCAACAGATGTTGCCTAACAAGTAGATCGCATGTGGTAGATGCCCTGTCAAACTTTCAAACAATTAAATTTGATTTTATTATAAAGTACAGCTAATAGTAAGCATCTTTGCTTTTTAAACTAGACTTTATTGGTTGCATAACTGCTCATACAAAGTGGGAAACCTCATCTTAGAGTGTGGCATGGATCTTCGATAAATTATATCCGAAATTGGATTGCCAAAATGTGCGTATCTAGCAGGGTCACAATTTATAAATCACAACTGGAGTGTGCAGTCTGGAAGTAACTAATCTTTCTCATGAGCTCCCCCGTCACTGAGGAGAGTGCGGTGGGGTGTGGTGGGAGGAAATCTCAACAATCAATGGTCTCCTGGCCTCTTCATAGTTAAGACAGTCCCTTTATGAAAATGCTAGCCCTTTGTGTTTCCTCTTCTACCCCAGAGTGCGTCCGAGTAGGTTAGTGGCAACTGAGGGTGGTGTGACTAGCCCTGTCTGGCCTCTATGGTTGCCATGAAGGCAACCACTACTGAAGTCCATGGTACTAATTATTTGCATGTCAGCATACTAAAAGCTCACTAAAATTTCTTTTTTGGGAGGCAGAGGGAGATAATGACATGTTTATTTTGACTAATCTCTTTTAAAACATATTTTATTTATTTTTTGATTAAGGTAACATTGATTTATAACATTATATAAATTTCAGGTGTACATTATTGTATTTGACTTCTGTGTAGACTGCATCGTGTTCACCACCAAAAGTCTAGCTGCCGTTTGTCACCGTACAAATGTCACTTTATACTCCTTTCACCCTCCCCCCACCTTAAAATTTCTCGATCTTGATCCCAGGCCTCTGCCATTTCACCTGTCCCCTCAGAATCTCCATAGCCCCTTACTGGGACATGCAAGAACTTCTAACCCCTACACACAGGCCGTGGGCAATTAGGAGCACTGCCTCAGGCTCGTGTCCCTAGCCACCTCCCTGTACCGTGCTGCATTCTCCTTCCTCCCCACTCCCCCTGCCCCCAAAGACTGCTGCTAGATGCTTGCAACTTCTCTCAGGTTTTGGAGAAAAGAGGGCCTTTCTATAGTGTGCCCAAATTTCCTCATTTAGAGTTTGTGTAGGCCCTTCCTCAAATTTGGTCCCCTTTTGAACTACCTCTGGCTCTCATCTTGATCCTCTCTTCACTAGGGCCACCAAGAGAGGGCTTTCAACTTTCTCTTCCTATATGGAAAGTACTTACTGTGAGTCATTATGTTAGTCAGGGTTCCCCAGAGAAACAGAACCAATAGTATCTCTATCTCTTGCTTTACATCTGTCTCTACCTCTACCTCTCTGTCTTTATGTCTGTCTCTATCTCTGTCTGTCCATCCATCCGTCCATCCATCCATCCATCCATCCACCTATATCTGGAAAGAGATTCTTTATAAGGAATTGGCTAACATGATTATGGAGGCTAAGAAGTCATAGGATCTGCCATCTCCAAGCTAGAGGGACCTGTGTAAGCTAGTGATGTAGTTCCAGTCCTAGCCCAAAGGCCTGAGAACCAGGAGAACTGATGGTATAAATTCTAATCCAAGTTCAAAGCCGTGAGAGCCAGAGAGCTGATGCAAGGTCAAGGGAAGACCAGTGTCCAACTCAGCCATCAAGCTGAATAAAGGAGTGCATTCTGCTTTCCTCTGCCTTTTTGTTCTGTTAGTCCCTCAGTGGGTTGGATGATGCTCACCCACATGGGGGAGGGCAATCTGCTTTGGTAAATCTACGAGGTTTGAATGTTAATCTCATCCAGAAATACTTTCACAGACATCCAAAAATAATGTTTAGCTAAATATCTGGGCACGCAGTGATCCAGTCAAATTGACACAAAATTAACAATCACAGTCATGTACTCTTTTTCTTTCACTGCATTCTTCTTATTTTATCTGACTCAAACTGCAACCCCCTAATCCTTACAGTCCCATCAAGCCACATGTGAATTCATCCCTCGGTACCTCTCTGACCTCATCTCCTACTAATTTTCTCTTGCTCCTTCTGCTCCAGATACATGGACTTCCCCATTTTTCCTTGAAAACGTAAAGAGGCTCCAACCTTAGGGTCTTTCACTTACTGTTGTCTGTGTCTGAAAATTCACATATACCGGATATCAACATTGCTTGCTTCCTCATTTTTATTTAGGTCTCTGCTCAAATATCATTTTGTCATAGACTCCTTTCCTTTCTCACTTTGGGTAAAACAGGAATGCTCCTCCAAACACGCTCAACTCTCTGTCCTCTTATCTTTCTTTGTTATTTCTTCATAGTACCACCCATCCAAATATTATGTTTGCTTGTATATGTACTTCTGTTATCAGTCTCTCCCTATGAGAATGTAAACTCTCTGAGAGCAGAGATTTTGTTTTATTGAATGCTATATCCCCTGTAGTAGAACAGTATCTGGCACATAGTAAGAAATAATAAATATGCGCACACATACATATGAATTAAACATGCATACATATATTTGTCAGATGAGTGGATGATAATGTTGGATGATATGCAGGAAGATAAACTGGTTTACTGAAAGAAAATATGCATGGGGAAATATTTCCAAAAATACTATTTCCAACACAGACGTTACTTATATTTCATAGGCCTTTAGCTTTTTTTCATTTTAAATTGTTTCAAAAGAATTATTTTAAAATTATTTAGTTAATATGCCAATCAACGCAGTGGGAAAAATACCAGAAAAGTCCATTGTGCATATAAATGTAACTCTTAGTTCATTAAATTTTTTTTTCTTTACAATCAGTATTGAAAAAAATTTATTTCAGAAGAAAGTTCTGAAATAAAATGTGTATGAAAAAACTAGACCCATTTCAGAAGTGTTTTATATTTAAAAAAATAGTTCAATTCAATTTACACTAATTATTGAATAGCAACTATATTTTAGGCAATTTCTTAGGCTCTGGTAATACAAAGTTAATGTCTTGTATTCTATGAAGAGTGATTTATAAAAATAGTGGTTTGTGCTTGTTGAGTTTTATATTTTACAGGACCCTTTATATGTTTTCCTCATTTGATTCTCACAGCTATTTCTGAAACAGGTTGTTGTCCCCACTTTTCAGAGATTTCGAGGTTAAGAGATTTGCCTAAGGCCTCACAGCCAGTAAATAGTGGAAGCAGAACTTAAATTTAGATTTGTATATGTCAAACTTAGGATACTTGCCTCCTTTCTCATAATTTATACTTTTAGGCAACTTCATGATTTAAAATATAATGTATATATGTTATTTAATTTAACATTGAAAACATCCCTGTGGACACATTTTGCAGGCAAGGAAAGACTGCTTTATAAAAGTCCCACTGACATGGGCAAAGTTATATAGCTCATTTGTGGCAGAGTCAGTTCTTGAATTCAAGATTTTTGACTTGAAAATAAATGCCTTTTACACTGTCCATTTGATCAAAGGAAAAGTTCAGAAATATAATTACTATCAGACTAAGAACAAATCAAGAACAAACTGAAAGGAAAAAAAATTGAATTTTAGAATAAAAGTTGAGAAATTTACTTGATAGAAAAAAGCTTCAAATAGTTAATTAAGCAGTGAGAAATACACCTACAGTTGGTAAACCTCAAAATGTGTATTTATATCCCATAGGATATTACTTATCTATCTATTGTTGTTTATTTACAATTTAAGGCAGTTTCTAGAGTTATGTAAAATAAAACAAAATGGCAAAATTTAAGAGTGGACATTAAAGAAGAAATAAATAAAAGTGAGGACATAACACCAAACCTTAGATTATGAGAAAAAAGGAAAAAAGGCAATGCAGGGCGTCACCTGCACTGGGTGGGCCACGTTTTGCTGTCACTTAAAAGGGAAGTGTGATCTCTTCCACAATTCGCTTTATTCAAAATATAATAACAAACCAATGACTTAGAAGAAGCAAAGGTTTCTTTGAAATAAGTCAGAAAGAAATTTCTTCAGAGGGTCTTCATAAAATGGCGTCGTATAATATCATGACTGTTTTCAGCAGTGTTCTTAGAATTTTGCAAGGTTGTTTACACAGTGTCACTCAACATAGGGTGAATGCTTCATCCCAAAACACAACTCATAAAAGAATTTCATTGGCATTTGTCAGGCTATTATGTCTCCAACAAACATAAAAATCATGATGCTGAAGAAAGAGGTTTGTTAACACAAGAGTTTGAATGTTGAGTAAATCCACATGAGCCTATTTCCTCTGTCTGGGCTCTTCATCCTGGTATAGATTATTCTCATTAAAAGAATTTGGTGAGATCATGTGATTTCTCCTAGGGCAATGCTTTTCAAATATTTCTGCAGAAATACCTCCAATGGTAGCTGTATGTGATAGTAAAGAAGTTTGTGGTGAGAGGGTAGAATGGAGGAGACAACTATGTGAGGGGTAGAGATAATAAAAAAGCAACTCAAACTCTTGCTCAGGAAAGTCTATATTTTAATATTATAATTATGTATATTTCCCAAATCCCTGGACAAAATTGATGCTCTTGGAAGATATCAGCTTATTTATGTCACTTTGATGAGTCCCCAGCACAATGTCGCATGCTCCCAGGGTTATGAGTACCTCAGTTTGATAAGCAACCCCTAACGGAATTGTATTAAGGCAGAGGTAATTTATATCTCCTTGCTCTCTTTTAAAATGTTTAAGTTATAAAATATTGTAAACATAAAAAATTATAAAGATTAATGCAAAGAACCCTCATATGCTTATTAACCAAATTTTAAGCATGTTAACTTTGCTATTTTAGCTTCAAACCTTTAGTAAAATTAAAGATAAAGCCGATGGCTCCTTTGCAGTCCTTGCAGATGCTGCTGTTCCCTTCCTACTCTTGGGTCACCACTCTCCTGAAGTTGCTTTGTATCCTTCGTAAAAATGTTTTCCCCCTTTTTTCCTTTTACTGCTTATGTATGCACCTGTGAAAATACAAACAATAGTTTGTGGATTTAAATATTTTTACAGATGCAATCATGTAATATGCAGCATTCTGTAAATTCTTTACTTAATTCAACATTAGGTTTTCAAAATTAATCCATTTTAATACACTTAGATCTGTTTTATTAACCTAAACCCTTTGTAGTGTCCCATTTAGAAATGTACCACTATTTTTGTATATAATTATCCTACTGATGCATATTAACGTTTTCAATTTTCCTCTATTACAAAAATCTGCTGCAATGACACTATTGTTTAAGACTCCTTGAACATATGTTTAGACTTATTTCTAGTATATATGCCTAGCAGTGAAATTATTGCGTCTAATGTATATACGTCTTTAACTTAATGAGATATTGCCAAATTGTTTTTCAAATTTGTACTCTTACCTGCATTGTATACTAAATCCTCATTAGCACACTGACCAAGTCGTAGCATTTAATGTTTTGGGGGTAAAATGTTATGTTATTTTTAATTTGAATTTCCCTGATTTAAGTGGAGGCGGTTGAGCATATGTTCACGTATTTATTGGCCATTGAACTTTCCCCTTCTGTGAATGTTGATAAATTTTGCCCATTTTTTCTGTTGGGTAATTGCAATTTTCTTATCTATTGCATTTTATATATGCTGGGTACTTTCTCCTTTTTTGTTGTACAGGATACAATTATCTTTTCCAAGGATGTGTCTTTAAATTAAATGAATGTGTCTTTGAGCTAGGTTTATGGAATCTGTTGTTATAGCATAGTTTTAAACTTTAATATAGTCAATTTACTTTCCCCACCCTTTTATGTTTGTTATTTAAGACATAATTCTTCTTTAGTACAGCCATAAAATATTCTCCAAAATTTTCTCCTAAAAGTTTTAAAGTTTTATCCTTTATATAATAATTTCTTAAGCTGTCTGGAATTGATTTTGTACGTGATGTGTGGAGGAATCCAATTCCTTATTCTACTTGATTTTCCTATCCATAGAGAACAAGAAATTGTTTTCCATATAGACAGCAAAGTGACCCAGCATTTTGTATCAAATAATCTGTTCTTTTCTCACGAAAGTGTGAATATTTAGCTGTATATAAAGTTGCCGTTTATGCGTGGGCACATTTCTGGGCTCTTTATTATGTTCATTGTCCAGTAAACCCCTCCTCCTCCTCTTTCTTCTTCAAAATTGCCATGGTCATTTTTAGCTCTTTACTCTTAGATACACATTTTAGAGTCTATTTTTCAAGTTTCATGAATAATCTTATCTGGTTTGAGAATCATACTTGTGCTAACTTCACGAAATGAGTTGAGGAGCTTTTCCTCTTTTCAAGCCTCTTGAACAGTTTTCATAAGACAGGAATGATCTGTTTATTGAAGGCTTTGTAGAATCATTTGTAAAATTGTCTCTGCTTCATATATTTTTCATGGGAACTGGTTTTGGATTAGTGATTTATGTTTTTGAATATTCATGACCCTTAAAATTTTTCGCATATTCTTTCGT
The DNA here is from genome assembly GCF_041296235.1 of Equus asinus. NCBI lineage: Eukaryota > Metazoa > Chordata > Mammalia > Perissodactyla > Equidae > Equus > Equus asinus. The sequence continues at coordinate 80,758,575 of NC_091798.1, forward strand.
CAATTTTGATAATGTATATTTTTCTAGAAAAGTAAATATTTCTTTGAAATTTTAAAGATATTGTCTTTTATTTGTTTATAGTATTAGGGTTTAAAACTCTACTGTTTCAGTGGTTATAGTCATCTTGTTTTGAACTTCTAATACTTTTAATTTGTTCTCGCTCTCTCTCTCTGTCTTTCTGGATCAGACTTCTAAGTGTTTTACTATTTTTTCTAATGTACCAACTTTCATTGATAATTTCTATAATTTTTTTCTATTTCATTAACTTTTACTATCTTAATTATTTCTTGCCTATTTCTTTCTTTGATTTTACTCTGCTCTTTTGCTGGTTTTCTGAGTTCCTAAGCTAACTATTTGAAGCATTTTTATTTTTTAACAAATCTATTTTAACATAAACTTTCCTCTTAATTTTGCATTAGATGCATTCCATGAGTTTTTTTAAATGCAGTTCTTTCATTGTAATTCAATTCTAAATACTTCATAGTTTCCCCTTTACTCTTTACCCAATGCATTATTTAATGATTTAATCTTTATTATATGCTTTATTTAGTTTTATTCTTTAACCTAAAAGCCATTTAGAAATGTATTTCCAGTTTCCAAAACATGTACCATATTTATTTTTATTATTGATTTCTTATTTAACTATGGTCAGAGAATATGGTCTATGTGGTAGTGATTTTTTTACGTTTGTTGAGATTTCTTTGTGACCTAACACTAGATCAATGTATGCAAAAGTTTCTATCTGTGCTTAAAAAGAATGCATGTTTTATATTTTAGGGAGTACAGTGTTCTAAATATATCTAATAAAAAAGATTCAGTTAAATGTGTTGTTTAAATTTTATATATCTTTTTAACTTTTTTGGTCTATTTGTTTTGTCAGTTTCAGAAAAAGGAATGCTAAAATATTCCATTTTGATTGAGGTTTTGTCAGTATTTTTCTTGTAATTCTGTAAGGTTTTCCTTTTATCTATTCCAAGTTATCTTTTTAGGTATATGTAAGGTCTGTTAGAATATTCTGTTGGTGCATTGTTTTAATATTACGTAAGTTCCCTTTTTATCTCTATTATGCTATTTACCCTTAATTTAATTTTTTCTGCTATTGATCTTGCTACACCAGCTTTGTTTTATTTAATTTTTACTGTGAATTAACAGTATACCTCTGTCTGAGAAACTGGTGCATTCTCACATTTATCTAGCCATTGTCTGTGGTCCTAAAACAGACTAAGATACCACTCAGCACCATGATATTGCTGAATACAAGATTTCAAATGTTGCCTCTTCCTGATGTCATGACCCCATTCCAGATGTGAATTGTGGGTAGTCTCATTCAGAGTCAAATTCTGCATTTGGATTTGTTGCTAGGTTGACCGTAGATCCTTCTTTTGGCTCACTGTGAAGGTTCCTCTATGGCTTGTAGTTGGATCAGCTAGGGTGAAACACGAGACTTTTAAACATCTTGTAACCAATATCTACTTTCTCTTACTTGGAGTAGATTCCTAAGGAACTGAAGAATAATGTATAAGGGAAACTGTAGATTAATTACATGAGATTTAAGGTGAAAATTCCCTGAAGAATTTGGAAATGAGGGAAATAAGATTGTCCCTGGAAAGTTAGACTAAAATTTTTACATAACTGTGTTAAAGTTGGGAAATATTAAATTGGCTCAAAGATACTATAGCCAACTGCATCCTGAATGAAGGTATTAAAGTAAAAAATGTGTCCAACAAGAAGAATAGTAGTCAGCCTTGAAATCTAGAGAAAGGAAAGTCACAGAGAGAAACTTTAGTTGTGTCTGTGCAGCTTTCCCAAGGGAGGGAACCTTACTTGGCTAAAGGGCTTTTGAGCTGTGTGGTCCCATTTGCTAAACCATGATTTCTGAGGAAAAGACTACAGTGGGTTGTAGCCAACAACCTCCAAGTATTCCAAGCCTAATAAAAAGATTGTCTCCATTATCTACAAATGGAGATGCAAGGCTCTCCTGTCCTGATGCCATCAAACTTGATTTCGCTAACTAAATCCTCTTGTTCTAGTTCCGTGCTCATTGAGCAAGCTCTTCTTTGTTATTTGGTTTCCCAAATAGGTCTGCTTTTAGGGGAGAAACTTAGCCAGTCATCTGGAAATGAGTATTCCAATTACTGAAGTAACAGTATTTCTCACCATAAAGTCATAACTTAGTATTCTGATTATGATTTTCTGTCCCATGTGTCATTTTTTTTTAAAGCAATACTGTAGATAGTTAAGGAAGGCAGAGCATTTTGATTTGGAACATAGAGCTTCATTTCTTAAATGGTTGTATGGTTTTCCATTTTCCTTTCCTTTAATAAGCATATCATTAATTTAGGATGTTAGCTATGTTTTGCTATACAAACAATGCTATAAGCATGTCTTTTACATGCTTTGTAAACATGTGCAAAGATGTTGGTAAGATAAATTTAAGAAGTTGCTGCCTATGTTTCTTAATTTTAAGAAAGAATGCACCTTTCATGTTCACGTGAGTATTCTGGCACATGTGAAGGTGTTCTGCATTGGGATTTATATCACACAGAAAATCTATATACCTATATCTATAACTATATGTGTGCGTGATGTTGTATTGCATTGGAACTTACAAAACAGTCTCATGACTGATTCAGTGGGGGAGTTAACATGAGTCTGCCTTGGAGAGATGGATTTACTTTCAGGCCCTGAAAAAGTTAAGTATTTGAGCCTAAAGTCTACTAAACAAGTCTAACTTGATTAAGGAAAATTCTTCAAGACAATGTATGTGAGTCCAAGGCTTCCTGTGAGAACTTTCCCAGGTGACATTCTGACATCACTATATATTTAAAAAGGTGTACTATCCCTTCCGTTATTTATTTAAGTAGCTGACAGATAAATCTGTAAAGCTACCTAATCTCCCCACCGTAGTTTATCTCCCATTACTCTGATTCCTGCACAGCTCTCTGACTTTCTGCTTAATCCAGAGCTAGAGAACTGCTCACATAACTCCCTCATCACTTATTGTGATTGCTCTCTGGCCATACTTCTTACTCACATAGTCTTTGAAATCTGCCTGGTGCACAAGGACTGTGGTTGAATTTATTGCATGGCACTTTTCTGAAGACTAGTGTTCCCCTTCAATCCATCTCGTAACAGCAGAGGCAACCATTTTCACGTAGTGTGTTTCTATTCACCTTACTACAGTTGATTGAACCAAAGTTAGATATCTTACCCAAGATCGGAATCAGAGTGTTTGAATACAGACTTATTTATACCGAATACACTCTGGTTTCACTCTGATTGCTCTTTATAAAATGAAGAACTCGAAGGAAATTTTTATTTCAAATGACCTAGGAAGCAGAGAGAGTTTGTCTAGACTGAGATCTTGGCAAGAATAAACATATGGGTAAAAAGAGACGTGGGTAATGAGAGTTTAGGAGAGAAGACTTCCCAAACTATGTGTGACCCTTTAGTCCTTGGTTTTAGCAGATTTCTTCCTGAAGCTCAGCTTCATCCCTGTGCTTGAGTTCCTTTGTCCTTATACTAAATTTCATTTTCTTTTCATGAAGCTAGCTTAAAAGGTTTTCTGTTAGGCCTGTATGAGGGATCACATGTTCCATTCTATCCTCTTCCTCTTGCTTTGTCTTGAATACAAAGCTGTGACCCTGAGTCAAAATTTTCCTCTAAAATCTTCCAATCCACACACCGAAGAATCAAATTCAGGGTGGTTTATCAAATGTGAAATTCCTTGTGCTATTTGTGAAGTTATTTATTTAATGAAATGAAAACTTGATAACTTTCACTGAAAATTAATTTCTATGTAAAATATTCCAACGTGTTTTATATTCGTGGATTTTTTAAAGTAAAAACTACACGGCTATTAAATAACTTGAAACAATACATACTTATTTCTATAATGTGTATGCATATGTACACACACACATGCATGCACACACACACACATACTTTTTTCTCCTAGGCTAGACTTTCAACCAACTTTGTGTGAATTTTAATGTTCATGGCAAAAACTGAAGCTTTTTTCCATTTAAAGAGTTACAGTCTTACCTTTTAAATTTTCCCAATAGAATTTACAGCACAAAAATGATTCTTTTATAGAAGAAAAAAAATCTCTTCTCCTTTCATTTTTATCTGTACTATAAACGTCTATTTAGTTCCCATGGAAATGCAAACTCAAGTTTAAAATATCTGTGTGCTTGCGTTTGTATATGTGTATGAGGAAGGCATGCTATGAGTAAAACCCCATCATGAAGGCTAATATTCTGTTTCTGACAATGAGATCAAATGAGTTTTTCAGGAAGGCCCTTTTGTCCTCTATGGAGCAGGCTCAAGGGGGTAGGAATGTTGGAGTTGAAGCAGTGTAATGGAAGGTTTTCCAGAAAACATGTGGTTTATTTGAATTATTTTAATGCATTTTCTGAACTTTTCATTCTGGGAATATATATGATTTCCTTCACTAGAAACTTCAAAAATAAAAACATAAGGTAGAACAAAGGCAAAGCCAAGCTGATGTGTGGTTTAGGTCTCTAAATAGACTCAAGTCAAGCTGTAGACACTGCTCAGATATCAGACCTGTCCCAGGAGGATGATGTCTCAGCCCTAAGAGACTCATTGTGGTTGTCTGCCATCTTTAAAAACCCCAGGGATCCCACAGCCATTGCATCCTGTTCGGATTCCTTACCAGAATTCCAACAGCTAAAGGATCTTCCCAGATAAAGCTCAATCTAGTATTTCTTTGACTCCTTCTAGGGATGGGTAGCATGGCTAAATTTAGACATTAAGCTCTAGCAAGGGTCAAAGAGCAACTCATGTCATCAAGTAAAAACACTCTATGTGTGTTAACAAGAGTGTCATTGATACAGATGAGGATGCCACTTAGTATCTTGTTTTTGGCCCTACATTACTGACATTCATTAAAATTTGTAGGCATTAAGTTGGTAAAAAATTCCAAGCAAGAAAACAGGCCAAGACAAATGTACTTGTTCTTGATACTTTCATTTTCTATTTGGAAGAACACGGATGTTGCTGCCTTGAAATATTTAAAGACCAAAAAGATGATTGCTATAGAAATCTCTTTTGTTTAAAACCGTATTTTATAGGATCATAAAAATCTTAAAGATGGCAGATCATGTAATCCAGATAACCTTTCTAAAATAGAGACGTATTTCAATTTCCCTAATTAATGTCAATGAACTTTAGCTTTCCTACCTCCAATTTCAGGGAATTTAGCAAGTTAGGAAGCAGTGTAATCCATGGATGGCTAACTTTCGTAGAGCGTTTCCTCCTTAGTGTGAGCTGTTCTTATTTTCTGCATAATCAGGTGTGGGTTACTCTCACTTGACTATGGTCACAAATTATTACAACACCATTGATGAACTTAATCATCCCAGGTGTGTAAAATCATGTAGGCACTGTATTTTCAAGCAGAGAAATGAAGAAAAATCATCTTCTTGCTTTTGGTTAAGACCGTTGTAAGCTTAGACTTTGAGCACCAGTGCACCCCAACAGAAAGCAATGATAAATGAAAACTGATTTGAAAAAGTTTAGAAGACCTTGCCTTTCTCAAAGGTAAGCATCCCAAAAAGTAATGTGGCAAATGGTGCTGAAATCATAAGCTTGTCGTATCCAGTGCCTCTCCAGACAAATGGAAACAAACAAACAAAATAAGACTAACTGTGCTCCTGTGCCAGGGAGGAGCAGAGTTGAGCTCACTGGATACAATTTGGGGTTGGTGCAGACTCTCCCTTCACCCATTCTGCCCTATCACGTGAAAGACAAGTAAGAAAAAATGACCAAAACCCTCTTTATCCCTTAAGATCCATCAAAATTTAAATCTTCTATACCTTTTCTCATGCCTTTGCTGACTCTACAGAACTCCCTTTTTGTGTCCTATTATATCCTGCACAAATGTCTAGCATAGGACTTGCAATAAGATTGCATCTACTGGCCAACACGTTTAGCATCATCAAGCAGGCTGTACGAGCTCCTTGATGGCAGACACCATGTCTTATTCAACTCTAGACAGATGGGAGCCTAGTTCCTGACACTGAGGAGGTACTCAAATTATATTTATTGGATGAAGTAAGGAAAGAAGAGAGAACATTCTTTTATTGCAAGACATTTATTCCTCTTTCTGAGCAGCAACTTTCTCCCAGATAGTAATTCTCCTCGGTTGGCTTGAACTCTGTAGCTCTTCCTGCCCCTCTGTTGTTGAAATCTTGTCTCTCAGAGCTCAAAACATAAGAGTATGTAATGTGAATCAAATTCAGTAAGAAAATGGCTCCTAGAAGTAAGAAGATATGCTTCATTATAGCTTGTTTTATGACTCTCTTTATTGTTCAGAGTAGCAAAACAGTTAAAAAATGATACAACACATGGTATATAACCATTACCACTGAAGCAATTTGAATTGCTTTCTGTGACTACACTGTCACTGATCTAATTTTTACTAAATGTTAAGCAGGTTTCTGTGCTAAAAATATATTGAGCTGAAACAGTGGATTAAGAAAGATGTTGTTCTAAATCCCATCTTGTAATTTTCACTTAATGGGCCTAAATTCCTTGAAGTCTCAAACTTTAAAATTGACTTGCAGAGATCTTAAGTTATGGCTCTGAATCCCTTTGGAGGAGGTGCTTATGAATATTAACTGTACCTTAGGATGCACTGTGTTGGTACAAGACTCACTTGAGCACTGAATTAGTGAGAGGTGAAGGATGAATAATGGGCTCAGTGTGTGGAGTTTAAATATTCGACAGAACAGACTCTGTATGGTATTGTAAAATGTCTTGTAGCTTCATTTCTGAGTTTGAAATGTTACAGTGCTTGCTTATTGTCACAGCATGATCTTCAGCACAGTTGGGTAGTGCTTTTTTAAAGTAATGCAAATGCGTGAATGTCAGAAATACCTTCAAATATCGGGGACTGCATCTTTAAGGAGTACATTTGGCATTAAACAGCCTTTTCCAGCTAATGAATTTCTCAAGTTACAAGAATAATGGCCTTTTTAATCTAAGCAAGAGTAATTAAACAGACATTTGTTATTAATGATGTTGTTAATGGCAGAAGATATTGAATTCTCACTTTATATATTATATTGCTTGAGAGTGATTATTTTGAATATCAGACATATGAGTGTATGATGGTTTTTAAAGTACGACATCTTCTTAAGAGCATTGTAAAGTACTAGTTATTTAAAATGGAAAAACCGCCCTAACTTTTATTAATACCAAGAAAACTAAATATTTCCAAACTGAGGCAGAACTAACTCTTAGGGACAAAGAACGTTTGTTTGATTAGTTCTGCTCATCAGTTGAAATGGTGCTTTTCTTCTGTCGAGATAGATATGTGGCAGCCCACAGCTTGAGAAAGAATTACTTACTCAAAGTCTGCTTCAAAATAGAAAAGCAGATGATATTGGTTAATTACTTTGTGTCCATTTCCCTTTCTTAACAGCTTCCTCAATTCTATTCAGGAATCCACCCTATCCCCAGCTTTATCAGAAGGGCATCCTAATTAATTCATTCATCCAACAAATATTTACTGAGTGCCAATTATGGCCAGGCACTGTTTTATGCACTGAGAATATAGCTGGGAAAACAGAAAAAAACAAAACAAAAATATCACAAATAAACAAAAGAAATATACAAAAAGACAAAAGTCCCTACCTACTATGATTGTGGTTAATGAATCAATCAAGGTAGAATCAATCAGGCCACAGCATCCCCCAGTGAGTCTTATGGTCTAGTGCCAGTGATGGGCGTGTGGGCCAAATGACTCCCATCAGACTAGAGAGCAGGGCTTTCATCTCCACATAGGGGAAAGAAAATTTTTTTTTCTCTCGTATTACTACACATAGACAAAGCAACAGCCAGGCATAATTGTCACTGGCAGCCATATTGTGACTATGAGGGAATCCAGGCTTAGGATGAATCAGAACCTAAGGACAACCATGAGAGTTTCTACTGCCTGCTCTAAAAGCATCCGAACAGATATACATTTTAAAAATTGAAATTTTAAATACTTTTGGGGCAGAAACGAATGGCTGTGTTCTTTATTATAAGCATATGAGTGATGACTTGATCTTAGTGCCATTGAGGGCAAGTAAAAGATGCTTTGGGAATTTGAGAATCAGGGTAAATGATATATTTACAAGAGTCATATTGAAGGAGCTTCAAAGATGAGCTAGCATGTACTGACAGGAGCCATGGGATTGGCTTTTGAGGGTGCACGATCAAGGCGTCTAGAATATAAGACTGGATAAAGAAGAGTTCATTAGCTTAAGGGCATGGGATCTTCCCATGGGATTTAACACCTTGTCAAGGACTCCAGCGGAAAAAGAAAACCCATTGCTAGACTAGCTGTTGAAGCCTGGAGACAGTGATGGTCCATACTGGGGAAAATAAAATGACTGATTCACCGTGGCAGATGGTGGAGGAAGGAATTAAAAGGCTAAGGGAAGTGGGCATGCTGAAATGCATATGTTATGTGACGTCAAAAGACTTGCCAGAGGATTATGTTGCAGGGAGGGCCCTGGGACATTTCATTCACCAAGGCCATCAGTAACTCATTGGTGAGAGGAGTATCAGCATCTCTGCGAAGTTTAGTGATAGCTTTTCTGTGCAGGCCAGGGCTGATGGCAGGAGTGGCAATCATTGAACCAGGATCTTCACGAACTTATGAGAATGATGGGTCTCTGAAGCAATGAAGCTGAAGTGGCAGTGCCTAGCCACTAAAAGCCAGAGATTTCACAATTATTTTAAGAATTGGCAAGGTCAGAAAAATAGCCAAGGAGGCTGTCAACACGGAAGTGTGGTGGTTAATAGAACATGGCTTTCCTAGGTCAAAATAGATAGATAGCATGTGAGCTACTTAATATATATAATAAAAAGAAGACAAGAATGGATGAGAAGGTATCTGGGGGTCATTGCTCAAAAAGGAAGCTACATTCTCTTGCCTAATTTTGGGACCTGAGTCAGTTTTCAGACACAGAATCCAATGACTGATGGGGTGGCTGGATCCCTCAGAGAATCGTTGGCAATACAGTGTCAAGTATATACTGTAAGGATTCCCCTGATCTTTCCACAAGAGGATGTATGGATATTTACTTGGGTGCCCATGGACTGAGGAAAGGGAGATGCGAGACATTTCCAGGGCTATTTGATACAGGGTCTGAATTGACATTGCTACCTGAAGTATTATTATGTCCCTGTTAGAGGAGGAGGAATACAAGCACCAAGTACTCAATAGAGTCCTGGCCAAAGGCCAGCTTAGAGCCGGTCTATTAGGTTTTTGGCCCCACACAGTTGTCATTTACCCAATCTCCAAGTGTAAAATTTAGAGTTAAGATACTTAGCAGTTGGAATAACACCAATTGATTCCTTGGACAGTAGAGTAAGAGCTTTTAGAGTGGAGGATACCAAGTAGAAGTCTTTGTGATTGCCTCCTCCTCCCATCAAGATAGGGAGTCAAAAACAGCATTGACTTCTTGGAAGGATGACAAGATTAGAATCACCCTTAAACATCTTAAGGATGCAGGGGCGGTGGTCTGTATCATATTTCTATTTAATTCACAAGTGTGGTCCTGGCAGAAAAAGAATAGACCTGTGAGAATGACTGTAGACTGCTACGAGCTCAACCAAGTAAGAGCCCTGATTGCAGGGCTGTGCTGGTTGTGGTATCTTTGCTTGAATTAATTAATAACTTCTCTGGTACACGACGTGAGGCTTGAAGTAGCAAACATTCTTTTCTTGTAATCGAGAAAGAAAATGTGAAGTAGTTTGCACTCACGTGGAAAGGACAATAATATACATTTAAAGTTTTGTTTGAAGTATATGTTAACGCTCCCACTCTCTGTTATAATATAGTCAGAAGATATCTGGACCATCTAGACTTCCCATGGAGCATCACATTGATCTGTTACATTGAAGATGTCATGCTGTTGAGGAAGAATGAGAGAGAGATGATTAGCATGCTGGAGGTCTTGGTAAGACACATGTGCCTCAGAGGGTGGGAGATAAACCCACTGAAGATTCAGGGACCTGATACTTCTGCAGTTTTTAGGGCTCCAGTGGTCAAGGGCATGCTGGGATATTTCATCTAAAATTAAAGGCAAATTCCTATTTGCCGTCCCCTCCCCCTGCCCCCCACCACACAGAAGACATAACATTTGGTAAACCTCTTTGTGTTCTGGAGACAGTAGATTCCCTACTTAGAAATATTGTTCTAGCTGATGTGCTAAATAATACAAAAGACTGTTAGCTTTGTGTGGGGCCTGGAGCAGGAAAAGGCTTTGCAGTAGATTTAGGCTATAAAGCAAGCAAATGTCCCCTTAAGGTATACTATCTAGCAGACGCTATGATGCTGAAGGTGTCAGGGTGAGAAAAGATGTGGTGTGCAGCTTATTGCAAGCCCAATGAGAGAATCACATCAAAGCCCTACAGTTCCAGAGCAAGGGCATGCCGTCTGCAGTTGGGGAACAGCTCCTGACATGTTTCTGGGTCCTGGTAAAGACCCATATGAGCTGGATTCTGTTGGATGCCCCAAGGCATTAAGTTGGGTGGAAGCAACAGCAGTCCACCATAATAAAAGATGAATTTGTGTTGAGCCTGAGCAGATCAGAAAGCATAAGAAAACCATATGAGCAGGTAGTTTAGACCTCTCCCCTACTATGTCAACCACTATGGTTACTCCAGTACCCTTTTTCAGCTCATGTTTGTGGCCATATAGGGATGTCCTTTATGACTGCTGAAGGAGGAGAACAAAGCCCAAGCTTTGTTTATGGATGGGCCAAATAATCAACGGAGTCCTTGCCAAATAACCAAATACATTGGTTCATTGTGTGGATTAAACCAAAAATGGATGTGGTTTCATTACAAGCTATAGTTAGTCAGTAGTAGAAGACAACTTTTCCATTGTCAGAGTTTCTAGTGGTGTACCTGTTTACCTACTTTGTGTGGAAGAAGTGGTCTGAGGTGAAAATATATAGAGTCACGAGTAACTCAAATGGCCTGGATGACTTCTCAAGGGTCTGGAAGTTTGGTGACAGGAATGCCTGAGGTAGAAGTTGTGAATGGACGCAAAGTGTGAAGAAGATCTTTGTATGACTTTTGAATACTCACCAGAAAGCATCATTGTGGAAGAGTCATGGAACTATAAACTAGGTACGAATGGCTCAGTTGGTAGATATTAGTCTGCCTTTGTCTTCAGCACCCCCAGAACTGGTATAATGGGCTCATGACTGGAGAGGACTCAGCAGCAGAGATGAAGACTTCACATGCACCAGACAGAGTGACTTTCACTTGACAAGGCTAATCTAGCTATTACCAAGGCTGAATATCTGATATGTCTCTATTCCTTGAAGAGACCGACTAACCACCGGTAGCAAGTTGACCGCATTGAGTCTCTTTTGTTCTGTAAGTCCTCGTGGTTTGTTCTCACAGAAATAGATGGCTGTTCTGAATATGAGTTCGTCTTTTTTGCTCTCCACGTCACCATCATCCAGGAACTTTCAGAGTGCCTTATTCCATTCCTTATTCGTAGTACGAAGAATCCTACGAGTAAATCCACTTCACAGTTAAACAGGTGCAGGAGCAAGACCATGACCATAAAATCTGTGGGCTGCATCAAATACCACAGCATTCAGAAGCTATTAGGTGAATAGAGTATTAGAATGGCCTGGTGAATTCAGAACTGAGTTACCTGCTCAGAGGCAATACTCTGGAAGGATGTGGTTCTATGCTTTAGGTGGATCAGAGATTTCATTATGGCATGTGTCTGATAGAGAAATTCATGAGTCTGGGAATTTTGTCTCTATTAAAGTTAGGAAGCAGGAGTGGTACTTACTATCATTCCCAGTGGTCTACTGCAGGACTTTGTACTTCCTGTCCTTGCAACTCTAGGCTCTCTAAGGCAGAGAACCTGGTCCCTAAATGGAATACACTCTTCCCAGGGACACCCTCAAGCACAGAAATTAGAAAAGCCACCCATCTTCCCATTTTTCTTTTCCCATTTTTCTGTGTGATTAGACATAATAACCCTAAACTGTCTGGCCAATCATTCAGTCTTAGAAAAAGCTATATATTCCCATGTGATGCCCCAAAAGTCTCTTCCATGAGTTAATTTTCTGCATTAGGAATAAAGGGGTCATAGCTGCAAGGAATAAAGGGATGTAATATTGACTTTATCTTCCTTCTATGTTCCATATCTTTTCCCTGGATCGTCTCTGTCCCCAGAAAAGTGCAAGTCAGGAAGCTATGCTCCAACAGCTCTGCTTGTGTGCAGAAGTGGCCCAATTCCTTGAGCAGAAGGCTTGTGGCTTACACTATTGCAGCTGAAGGAACAGTGCTGGGCCCATGGAAGATACCAAGCATAGATGTGCTGCACTGACTGAACTAAACTGTACGAGGTGGTGTTGCCAAGATGCGTTAGTCTTCAACAAGTCAATAAATGACTCTGAGCTGTTGTTTAGTCATTCTTGTTACGAATATGAATTAGATGATGGGATGATTTGGCATTCTCAATGAGATATCTTTCAAACCAGAGATTCAATGGGAAATTATTTTTCGGTGGAAAGGAAGCACTCTAGTCAAGCTTGGGGGCAGCTCCCACAGTGACATGTGATAGTGTAGGCTTCCTTTGACTTTTAAATCTTTATTTCTCCTGAGGAACGAAAAAAATGAACCAAGCTTTAAAAAATCCACCAAGCTCTCTAGAGAATAGAGTTTTCAGGGAGCTGAATTATGTGCCTCTTTGAATCCATGAATTCAAGCTTTCCTGCCTCTGTGGCTTCCAGCTGACACCTTCCGAGAAGCCCTGGTTTGCGCTGTATTTTCTCATCAGGAAACTCAGCCATCTTAGTTTCAGGGTCATTTGAATCACATGGTTAACCTGATTCTTTTTTCATTTTCCAAAATATCACAAATAGGTTTTTTTTTTTTTTTAAGAAGGGAAAAGAAAATCTGGCTTCAGTTGTTAATTTCCTCTGTTCTGTCAAGATTAGGCTAGTAGTTCTGAGTAATTCTGGCTCATTTTCTCAAGGGACTAGGCCTGAAATAATCCAGTGTTTATTTTTATACAAATTCTCACAGTACTACAACATTTCAGTGACTTCCTGGGATGTTTCTAGTTTTTCACAGGCCAAGAGGCCATTCTCAGAGGTAGCTCCTTCATGTAAACCTAAAAATGGCACTTTCCCACATTATAGTTTATCAGGAAGTTTAAAGTTCAATAGTCCTCCTCTCTTTTCTTTCTCGTCACAGAGAAAGGAAAAAATAAGGGGCAGTTCCAGCATTTTAGCTCATTCCAGCTCGGTCATTCCATTTCAGTGCTTTGGAACCTGGGAAAGAGGCAGGGAGATTGGAGTGTATCTTGGCTGAGAGATGGCTGGACTGGGAAACAGGACTCTCTGTCATTCCCTGTGTCACTCTCTGTGTGACCCTGACCTCTTCCCAGCATTCCTGACCCCACCTCTAAGTTGGGGAAAATGATGCTTGTCATGTAACCCTCACAGCTTTCTCCCAAAGTCATGAGATACTGTGCTGAAAAAATGTGATCGTGTTTGGAAGGCCAGCCCTATCTTCTGCAAGATTGGGTCTCAATCTGCCTTTCTAGATTTGCCCTCCACTACTCTTTCTCAAGAACCCTCACCTTCAGCCCAGGTGGTGGTCTCGCTGTCTACTCTCCATAACAAGCAACTCTCTACCTCCCCACCTTTCTTCAATGTCTGCTGCTGCTATTTCTCTGCCTATTTAAACTCAATCTAATTCTTCAGTTCAGCCTCTCTCTTTTCTTTCCTCTCAAATCCTATAACACTTTTCACTTGATATTTCACTTGCATGCAAATTTCCTGCTGCTGTATTTGTAGAAGGTATTATAACACCTTTTTTCCATTCTTTATCTTTTCTAGTACGGGCGTGAGTGCTGGAAGCACTCAGATAATCTGATTGACCAGACAATCTCTACATCAGCCCCTTAGCCATTCAAGCTGTGTTTTAATGACATCATGACCCTCTATGGACACACACACATATTGTTAAAGTTGTACACCAAAATGTGATTATGGTATGTGGCTTCAGGCGTATGAAGTGGATAGTAGAAAAATCTGTTTGAAATATTTAGCCTAGAGTGTTAAATTCGATCCTAGAAGGCAAAAAATCGCTTAGCTCTCTCAGGTCCAGAGCTATATTTAAGTTTATTGTTTCATAACAAGTCTGGTCTATTTCAGTGTATTGTTCTCCGTACAAGGTCTCCCTGTAACCATGCATTATCATAGACTGTTGCCAACATTCTCAAAGTTTCAGAGATGGATTCTTGATTACTTGCTTCCTGCCCCAGGGATTCTTGCTGTTAGGATTGTCATTAAACAAAGCAGCCTCCCTGGCATTGTATTCTGACAAACAATTTGCACCTTTGTAAACTGATTCACAGACCGAGTTTGTTTTGATAATTGATCCTTGACTTGTATTTTAAAGGACAGCAAAATTTGAGAAGATTTCTATATTTGTTACAAATGCTTTTCCTGGAATTTTAAAAATAATTTAGAAACTCCAGTAAAAAAAGAACATTAAGAAATAAATTAAGACTGGAGACCATTATTTCAATTATCATGGATATAATTAATGAAATGACCAGTCCAGTTCCAGACTTTCTCTTCTTAAAGTCATCCCCCTCCCCTCAACCCTAAGTGAGAGATGGGATCTTTGGCACAGAAGCAATGGCCCATATGCATACAGGACACAGAGCAAATTTTATAGTTTGAAGTATTATTACTGTGAACTAGTCTGTCTGAAGACCAACATAGGAATCTTTGTTGATTAGCTGCGTTAAAAAAATACTCCGCATTGACAATTGTTCTTCATTTCACGCTCCAAGTCAATAATTCTGTCAGTCATGCAGCCTTTGGCAAGTAAGAGGAAAAGTTTCTCCCGATAAATCTATTGTAATCATGGGATAATTTAGCCATTCTCCTGTTTTCTGGTGTTTAATTACATTTTGTTTATTAGGTTTTTTTTTTAAGAGCTTAGGGGAAATTCATACAAATATCAACAGATGTCAAGAATTCCAAATAAAAAAGGGAAGCTAAAATTAAAAGGGAGGATTAGAGATGGTAACTGATATGCTTAGCCCAGGTAGAGAATTTGAGTGGCTGGTCATTTTGGTGGTCTAATGAAGTTTAGTGTATAGTTGTTATTGGTAAAGAATATTAAAAAATATATATATCGGTACAACGCATTTTAAAAATGAGAAGGAGGGGCCTGGTCTTGTGGCCAAGTGGTTAAAGTTCTGCACATTTCACTTTGGTGGCCTAGGTTCACAGGTTTAGATCTGTGGTGCAGACCTACTCCTCTCAACAGCCGTGCTGTGGAGGCATCCCACATACAAAGTAGAGGAACTTTGGCACAGATGTCAGCTTAGGGCGAATCTTCCTCAAAAAAACAAAAACAAAACCAAAAAATGCGAGGGAGATTTTTAAAGCTTTTGAGAGTTAACAGTGTGATACTAGCCCTTCTATTAAAAAAGACTACTCTTTCCACTGTGAAGTGACTCTAGGATTAGAATCTGATTCAATAAAGAGGGGAAAATGTGACTAAACATAATTGTCAACAGACTTAAAATGACAAACACTGTTCCACACAAAATAATTATTTTCAGTATTTCTTGAGGAAACAAAACGAGGAAAAGAGTAGATTTTCATTCTCTACAGTGTAACATTTTTAAAAGGGCTGGAAAATACATGATTCTGACATCTTGAACTCTTAAAATTCCCCTAGGAAATGGCCAGAGATGGATTTTGATGGAAACAAATTCCCATTTTAAACTCTTTATAAGTATTTTTCTTATTCTTCAGGTAGTAACCCTTTGGGCATTGCTAGAGAAAGCAAAGTGAAAGAGTGTATGTTCTCAACTGGTTAATGAAAAATTGAGATAAACAAGAGTTGCTTAAATATAGACTCTTCTCCTCACATAACTTGTCTCATTAAAATGCTTTTAATATTCTGTATTCTGATTTTTCTTGAAGGAAATATTGTTCTACCAAATTCCAATGAGACATGCTAAAAATAATTTCTGTGACAGAAATGTTAATTTCCTATCTAAATAATTAAATTTAAAACTATTGCATTTTATATTTCAAAAAAGATCATTAGATCCTTTCCTGTAAGGGAAAACTGAGACCCAGAGAGCATAAAAAACTTGCCCAAAGTCACGGCGTTAAGGATCGATAGTCAGGGTTGTGTTGAACCCAGTTACTTATCATCTACCCTGGTTCTCTTTCCTTTGTGCTTATTTGAAAGTCTACCTTTCTTTCCACTGCAAAAGGGAGGTCTTATTGAAGTCTGCCTATAGGACACACAGCACAGAAACTTAGAATTTTAGCTGCCATATAGGAGTCCAGCAGGCTAGATTTAGGTTGTGCAACATTCTGATTTTTGTTTGTAGATTTTTATTCTATGTAGGTTACAATACTGTGTATGGGCTGGAAAATACATGATTAGAATTTTTTTGTTGTTCTGAGGAATCCCAAAACATGACTAGGTTTATATCAAATTATGAAATAAATAAGTTTTCTTTTGAACTTTCAATTTTTCCACTTTGTGTCATTCCTTTCACCATCTCTATAACGTCTTTCATCTGGGATCTACTACTCTATTATTTCCATTTGATCATGTCACTTCAAAACCTGGATAATATCAATCATTTTAAATTTATTATGAATTTGAATGAATATGCTACCTCTTCTTAGAGTATTTGTATTTTGACATTTTCATTGTAGAATAAAATGCCATATCTCCAATTATAAAAATGAATTCAGGCACTAATTATGAGGTTAAAAAAATTTTATTTATGGGTAGAAATTTGTTCTGTTCCCTTGAAATCATGCAACCTATATAGTTGTCTATGCTATTTTCTCCTTACCTTAAGACTTCTTTTTTGGCATTTGCTTCCTAAAACAATAACCATTGGCCCTCTACAATAACCATTGGCCCTCTACCTTATATCAGAATTTGTAAAAAGAACCATTAGGGTGATTTTTTTATCAGATTCAGTTAAATTCATGAACATCTACTAATCTACTCTATAAAAGTACTGTGCTTAATAATATGAGGAAGAGAAAGATGAGTAGGACATGGGACTGTCCTGAAAGATTTGGAATGTTCCACAGTGTATTCTTGGGTAAAATGTGGCTTGAACACCACATTTTCTAATTTTCTAACTTCGTAGTTCAAAACATGGGCTCTAGGTCTTTCTCTACCAATTGCATGCAGCTATTACCAACTGATCCAAGTTTGTATTCTGTTTGAAACCTTTTTGGCATCTCTGTTGGACAGCATAAAGCAGTGGTTCTCAAGCTTATTGGACTCAGAGCCTTTTATAGTCTTAAAAATTATTGAGGACCAAAAACACCTTTTGTTTTTGGGAAAATATCAGTATTAGAAATTAAAGCTAAGAAAGTTTAAAACTATTTATTAATTAATCTAAAAATAACATTAAAGCCACAACTTTATATAAAAATAGTCACTTTACATAAAAATAAATAAACTTTATATAAAATATAAAGTAACATAATATATTTTTATGAAAAAAGCCCTATAAAAATACACACATATTTAATGAAAAGAGTGACATTGTTTTACATGTTTATAAATGTCTTTAAGGTCTGGTTTAATAGAAGACATACCTGTTTCTGCATTCGATCTCTTATTATATGTTGTTTTGGTTAAATAATATGAAGAAAATCTTATCTCATACACATATATAGTTAGAAAAGGGAGGATATTTTAATAGCATTTTTAGATAATTATGAATATTCTTCTTTGATATTACACCAAAACTCAACAAGCGGTAATAATTTTTTAAAGGTTATTTGCAGTGTAGAATCTAAAATCACACCAAGAACTTTCCATACTTGTTACAGTAAAATTCATTGGTTTATCTTATACTTTAAATTTATCTTTACCCATGCATGATTTTTTAATATTGTTATTGACAATTTGGAAAATTGGTTTACTAAGTTATGCATGTCTACTGAGAGTTGACACATTTTATTATACAATATCAATAAAACACATTCATTAATGTCACCAGCAATTTATCAGCAAAGTCTTTAACTGTTGGGAAGCTGTCACAATGACACATACAAATTTTCCAAAATGCTAAGTTTTACTTGAAAGCTTAAATTTTACCTTTGGCAAAAAATACTGTCCAGATAGTTTTCCCTGAAGTGACAGAGTCATTTTTGTCATTTTCAAGACAATGTCTGCCAAATAAGCAAATCTGAATAATCAAAGTTCATTTTTTCAAGTAAAAATAGTGTTCCGTGAAGAAAAGTAGATAATTCAGTGGAAACTTGAACACGCATAGTACTTTTTCCGGAGACGACTATTGTCCTTCAACACGCAGAAGTGCTATAGGTGTGCTACCCACTTTGTCACGCAAAATATTAAAAAGATGTACACTCAAGACTTGAAATTTAATGAAACTGGCTTTTTATCTTTAATCTTTTATAGTGAGTGTGGCAGTGACGAATACAATGATTACTAGGACAGTCAATGCCGCTGCTTTCATACACTCAGAGGTGCCAGCAGTTTTCCCACCATTTCTTTTGCACCAGTAGTGCAAATGTCAATAGAGTTAATAAAGAAAAATAATATCTTAAGATTTTTAAAAAACCAGTTTCGAGCTTATGGACCCTGACAGGGAATTGGGGCTCCCTGGAGCTCCGTGGACCATATGTTGGCAACTGCTGCTAAGTGGACAGAATAGTCTATTAGAATATAATCTAGTCTGATATTTACTAGCTGTTGTGATTATAAACAAAAAGGGTTGCTATTGTGAGCCTCAGTTATTTACAATATGAGGGGAAGTGGAAATCTCTAACTCTTAAATTCTATTCTTTTCTGATTTTCTTTTGTTTGCATCTATATTGCCCCCACATGGCAGGGCAGACCAATTCTACAGCTTGAAAATAGTCATTTGCCCATTGATCAAGCTGCAATTTATGTCAAATAAGGAGCTAAGAATGTTAAATTTAAATATTTCTTACTGGTGTGCCATTTGGGGATAGGAATGTCATTTCTTTATGATTTTTCTTTTTAAATTTGAAATAATGCTCAGCCTTTTTACTTTTGTGTGATTATAATTTTTATGCTTTTATATTTTGTATTATTTTAATTTTGGACAAGAATCTGAGTCCTGCCAACAATAATCATAGCTACCATTTCTTGAGCAATGTGTCAGACACTATGCTAGCCACTTCATGGTCACTATTTTATTTAACATTCTGAGGAAATCAATAAAATACTCAATTCCACAAGGTTCTCCCTGAAAACAATGGAAGTGAATTACTAACAATGGGAAAGAATATGACTCATTTTTTGAAACAGTAAAACGCAAACCGTTTGCATGTATAACTCTAACATGCAATAGGTGATATTTTGTGGCAAGAATTTTTTTAAATCTATCTTTTATGGTTTGAATATTTGTGAAACATATACATATATATGTAACAAACACATAAATGTGCTTTATCTAAGCAAAATATCATCACGGTTTTTGCAAGATAAATAGTAGTAAGCAGGTAGTTCAGGTAGATGGAAGTCAAGACATCGTTCACAAAAGGATCATTATGAACAAATTTGGAAGTAATTTAAAAAACAGAAGTGTGCTTCACTTCCGGTGTATGCAGTTGTGTTTATCACAAAGCATGATCTTTTTCTCAGTCCCTGAGGAAACTGACATCTGTATTTGATTTAATGAACTCTTGTTTGTTCCTAACCCATGCAAAGGAAAAGACCCTAGTGAATCTATGACATACCCAGCTTTTCAACTGTGCTTCCCAGAAGTCAAAGCAGGCACTCTGGGAAAGAACTTGTAAGTTTCTACATGTTTCAACAGACCGAGTCACTTAAAGTTTGCTCCCTTTTGAATCTACATTTATCTTTAGCTGATGAAAATATATTTTTTGTTATATTTTATTATTATTTTAAGCAAAGATCAGAATCTTAGCATGATCTTGCATTAAATTATGTCATTCAAACCTAAGTCCTGCTCCCTTGTTTTTAGCCTGAATTCTGAAAAAGATTTAGAATGAACACAATAACTACAGTGGTGTGTCAGGGAATCGGATAAGGTATGATTAGACCAAAATCAGTCTCATGTGAACGCCTGCTTCTGAGTGTTGCCCTTCTGTCTGTAAGGCATAGCTAATGCACTATTAAAAAGCCCTTTAGTGGGAACATTTGAAACTGTAGTTTTGTGCTGATGCTAAACTTTAATAACTAAGGCTTCTTTCCATGTTTTTTAAAAGCCTGACAATAATGGCTCAGTAATTACTGAACTAATGTTATCAATTCCAACAGATATCACATTTATTAAACAGAAAATGCTATGTTGCTGTTCATCAGTTAGAAATGTGTGTAATTGAAATATGAAAATGAAGTCTGTTGGAGTATGTGATTCATCATGAATTCTGCAAGCCCTACACTAACTCTCCTTTTCCTAATTAAACTGTCAAAGTGAAATCTTATAATTAATGCAACCACATGCCTTACACTAGGTTTTCCACTCTCATGTAAAGCTCAATTCAGCAGAAACTTTGCAAGAACCTTCTCTAGGAAAGATGCAATTCTTTGCTCTTCTGATCTCTTGAGCAGAAATCTTGCCCGCCTCCCTCCGTCGCAGAATATTGTGTGGCACAAGATTTCTGTTCTCTGAATGATTAGGAGTAGAGTGGGCTGACGGGTATGTCAGGGGAACCGGTAATCCCTGCTTTGAGTTTTTTCTGGTGAGGCAATAGAGAGGAAGTTGAGAGCTGGAGTGAAGTCTTCCATATTCCTTCCGGCATTGTATATTTCTACATCACGATTGGGCTTTTTTGAAGCTGTTGCTAAAATTTAAAGACTTAGCTGGGTTTTTTCCTGATTAGAGCTTTGAGGACATGGATTTTCAACTCTGCTCTCTAACACTTGATGGCACAGAGTAATTGACAGGAATTTATTTTATACTCAGGATAAAAACACCACACATGATGTGTACTCTGGTGGGAGTATATGTACTGAATTCTGCTTTGGCAAGGAGGTAGCTCGGATATATCTTACTTAGAGCTGATTTCTGCATATCTCTGTCCAGTCACTTGGGTGGCAAGAAGATTTCACCTCTTGTGGTAACTCTAATCCATTGGTAGTTGCTGTCTGGGCTGTTTGTCTTAAGAAGGATTGTGAATTTATTTCTGGCTGGGCAAAATAGGGCTGGAATCAATTAGTAATGTCTGATATGGTGTGGCAATGGGCAGGCAGAGCAAAGTGACTCTTAATTCCATCCTTGGGTTTGTCAGTTCCTTAGACATGTCTTTGTCAAATGCCTTTTCATCCTGTGTGTTGTTTCTAGTCTCAGGTTTTTATCCTATCCTGTCTCTGGTCAGACTTAAGTTTGTCTTAAGTTTTCCTAAGAAATAGGTTCTCAACTTAGTTTCCGACTCTAATAATCATGTAATCTAATCATCCAGACTATTCTTGTTTTCTCGGTTTCTACAGAACAATATGTTACTCACTGATCTCATCTTCTACATAGATGCAGTTCTCATCACTCTCTGCTTCATTTGGACTCATAAGCCTAATTACATTTTAAAATTTGTAGTTTTCAATTTAGTCAATTAACAGGTACAATTATAATCATTTTATCTATTTAAATGTAGATAGTGTACCACTTGTTGGTATATCCAATCAGGCAGGCAGGTTGGAGCAGTTTACGGAGAGTCGTGAAGCATCTGCTTTAATGATAACAGTTCAACTCAGCCTCTTTATACATCCATGACCATGTGAGTGTCTAGAACTCTGCAGTGTGCTAGTGAGTGGGACTGATTAGGAGGGAGCCAGGGAAAAGAGGCTTTCTCTATTTTTTTCTTGTAAATTGTTTTATACCAGCGCATATTCCATTTGGAATTTTTTTTTACCATGAGTGTTGTAATCATTATACCATTACATTTATAAACATATATGACCTGCATGCCAGCTAGGACATCTCAACTCTTCATGATCTAGACAAGATCCTCTTGAACCCCCGTTATTTCACCTATGATAAGAACATGCAATTTCCAAGATTTCTGAGAATTACTGTTGGGCTTACATTTTCATGGCTCTGATTTCCTTGCTCCTTTCGATTTTTCCTTGTTTCTCTGTATCTTCCAGCTGTGTCTTTATCTCTGCCCTAGCTCCAACCCAAGCACGGAACTGAGACCCTTTTCTTAATTTGCACAGCATGTACACAAACACACACAAAGGCTTTGTGTAGAGCAGGTGTTTCTGAAAGTTTGAGAAGATGGAGTATTTGACACCACAGCAGCACAAGCAATTTAAGATGAAATTATTCATTATAGTTCCAAGGAGATCTTTGGCCATTTCATCATGTAGCTCTGCCCTTCTATGTTTTCTCTCTCAAGAACAAAAATTTTACTCTTAGGAGGAAAAAAATCCTTTTACTTTGTTATATAGAACAATTTTGTTTTCTCCAGCTCCTTCTCTGAAACTGAGAACTGAGTTTTTCTGTGCATATGAAAAGACACAGTGATGCACTTTGCTGATCAGGCCTCTGCTGAACTATGGATTTAATACCCGGCTTTCATCTTCTCTTTCTCTCACACAGTATAGAGATAATCCTTACCTAAACCTAGGCATCAGTTTGGGGCTTTACATTTATCTTTATTAATGTGCATACACATACTTGTAAAACATATACAAATGCCTATAGGTCTGACTTTTTGCATGCATGTGGGGGTGTATTTTCTTTAGCTGTTCTCGTGTTGATCAACACATAGTTCAACTACTAGCAACAATGCTGTGCGCCTATATTTTATTGACCTTGAGGTTTGCTTGGGGATAGATCCCTAGAAGTGCAGTTAAATTTTTGATAGATAATGTTATTCTGATCTTCAAAACAGATGTTTCAAATTATAATTCAATAATCCAATATAAGAACATCTCCATTTCACCACAGTATTGCCAACCCTCAATATTTTCTAATGAAAATATTTTTTGTTAATCCACTGGGGGAGAAATGGTGTCTTGATATTATTTAATTTGCACTCACCTGATTACTAGTGATGTTGAACATATTTTTCATTCATACATTAGCAGTTTGCATTACTTCTTGGATTGCCTGTTCCTGTCCTCTGCTCATTTTCTATGGATCCTCTCTATTTTTCTTCTGTTTGGTGGAAGCTTAGCTATGTGCTAAGAATGTCAGCTGGTTTTTATGTATTAAACACTACGAATATTTTCTCCAAGAATACCACTTATCTTTTATATTGTTTAAAGTGTATTTTGCATCCAGAAATTTTAGAATTAGATTTCGTTTTTAAATCTATCACTAATTTTCTTGGTGCTTCACATATGACTTCAAAAGCCCTTTTTATTTTCCACTACTTTATTCTAATTCTTTCATAGATTGTTTTCCTACGTGTAGATCTTTATCAAATTTACTTTTGTGAATGGTGTGAGGTAGGAATCTAATTTCTTTTAATTTTTTTCCATATGAATGGTGAATTCTCTGAACACCACTTATTAAAGAGCTCAACACTTAAAGCTGATTTGAAATTCTACTTTTTCTGTATACTGAATAACTATATATAGAAGGATTAATTTCTGTACTCTATTCTGTAGCTTTTAAAAATATTTTGATACTGTGCATGGCTGGTGCCTCTCATTATACTTCATTTTTAATTAATTTCTGGCTGTTTTCCAAGTCTCTAACACGTATTCAGTGATTTTCTTCTTGGGCACCATGGCTGTCTTCCCCTGCTCAGTCTCTACCACACAGGGGCTGCTCAGGTGCTGGCTATGTCTATAAATATCAAATGTCACATTTTCTTCTCAGATTCCATGAAGAGATGAAAATAAGAAATTTCCATTATTTTAAGCTCATGATAAATCTTTCTTTCTACTTCTGACCAAATGACAAATCCCTAGGCATACATTTTCATTAAAATCATTTGAAACAAATAGTAATCTTGTTAGAAAACAAGAGAAGTTTATAGTCTTCATGAAAAAACGTATGTTAGCCTGTTTTTTTTTCTTTCTTTCAACTTTCTCATGTGAGTTTTAGAAAGCACAGATATGCAAAAAAACAAAATTAATATATAATCCCATCATGTAGTGATAACTATTATTAACCTTTTTTATGCAGAACTTTTCTTCTTTTATATGTGCTTATACACATTTTAATATTATTTTGCAAAAATGAGCCTATATCATAATGTGCATATTGTTTACTTACTGCTTTTTCACTTACTATGTTGTGAACACTTTTTTTTTAAAGATTGGCACCTGAGCTAACAACTGTTGCCAATCTTCTTTTTTTTAATTCTTCTCCCCAAAGCCCCCCAGTACATAGTTGTATATTCTAGTTGTAGCTCTTTCTGGTTGTGTTATGTGGGACATGGCCTTGGCATGGCCTGATGAGCAGTGCCATGTCGGCACCCAGGATCCCAACTGGCGAAACCCTGGGCCGCCAAAGTGGAGCACGTGAACTTAACCACTCAGCCATGGGGCCAGCACCTGTGAACACTTTTTTAATGAAATTAATAATTCTCTTCAGACATCATATTAATGCCCTTATATTGATGTACCATGAATGATTTAACCAATCTATGATGTGGGAGTTTGTAGTTTGTTTTCATTTATTTTATTTTTGAGGAAGATTAGTGCTGAGCTGACATCCACCACCAATCCTCTTTTTTTCTGCTGAGGAAGATTGGCCCTGAGCCAACATCTGTGCCCATCTTCCTCTACTTTATATGTGGGACACCTGCCACAGGATGGCTTGATAAGTGGTGCATAGGTCTGTGCCTGGGATCCAAACCGGCGAACTCCAGACTGCCAAAGTGGAGTGTGTGAACTTAACTGCTGGGCTACCAGCCTGGTCCCTTCATTTATTTTTAATCCTATAAAAAACACTGCAATGAACAACTTTTTAGCTAAACTTTGTATGCCTTTATGATTATGTCTTTTGTGAATTCATGAGCAGAATTGTTAGAGCAAATATTACGTACATTTAAAAAAATCATTGCTGTATCTTGCCATATTACCCTCAAGAAACCCCAGCTAAAGAGGCATTGATGTCTCTACATAGAATAACAATGTTCTTTAGTCTCTGTGTATGCATGGGATAGACTTCATTTGACTATAATCCAAACTGGGCATCTCAGAGAGAGCTCAGCAAAGGGATGCTGAAAACAGAGCTGGAGACTGTGGGCGCTTCTCCAGTTCACACTTTTGGAACTGTTCTGTGTCTCAGCATAGCAGTCTGTCCAGTATTTAAGTGTATTGACTTAAAAATACTTGCTGGCTGGTGGCCAGTTTCAGATAATGTTAGATGGAAAGGAATTCTCAAAGGAGAGATTATGGGAGGAAAAAAAGGAATAATCGTTTTCTTATGGGACACAGGAAGATGCTAATGCTCTCTGATAGATGAAAATGCTACCTGTGTATAAGGAATTGTTGTCTGTTTCTAGTCAATTCCAGCTTATTTTAGCAGAATGGTTCAAAATATGGCTAATATAGTCAGAGAGGGAAGGTTCTAGGCTTGGCTTTGCCATTTACTCTCTATATCAATGTGAACAAATGCGTTTCACCTTTCTGAGTCTCAGTTTCCTCAACTCATCAGGTTTAAGTGAGGTAATTTGTGTAAGCCCTTCAGAAAGTGCTTGGAAAATAGTAAATATTCAATAATTGTCAATTAATACTAGTATTATCTAATGATGACTCAGCAAAACGGTTATTCTGGTGTCATCGAGTAGACAGGAGCAATATCTCTTACTCCACCGGTGGTTTTAAGTTTGACTGGACATTTATCTTCTCCTATTCTTCCTTTGGGATCTGCTGAGTAAACCAAGTAGGAGGAGAGGAGGAAGAAGGAGAAATCAGCTATGAGAGAATTATGAGGCACTCAGTTTCTATCTGGAAGGTAAGCTGCTTATTTGGACAGACAGGTAGAGAATATTAGCTGGATGCAGAGGACTAGAAAAGAGTGAAGCCTGTATTTATATGCATTTGTATTCATTTGAACTATTTTGTGTAAGCATATATCAATTCGTGATAATCTTATATTACTCAACAAATTCCTTAGCCAAATGAGGCCATCTGGGAATTCCAACTATGTCCACTTCTCACACAAGTTATTGTCCATGTGTTCAAAATAGATGTTTTCAACTCCCTCATGTCAGTATTTTGGCCCCTATATTACAAAACCACTTTTAGTAGCCGTCCTACTGTGGTCAAGAGAGTCTTAGGTTCACCTTAATTATCTCTAGCTTTAATTTAAATCTGTTTCCTTTTCTTTATCTTCCATAGGCAGATAAAAGCTTGACATTTTCATGATAAAAATGTCTTCATATATGTGAAGACAATAATTAACTAATTTCTTAGGTCTGTTTGGTAGACTAAAAAACTCAATCCCTTTAACCTTTCCTTTCAGTTCATTTTTGAAAGAATTGGCTTAAAGTGCTTTCAGACTTTGTGTCCTGAACTTTCACCTCTTGAACTTGGCATTTCAATTGAAAAGGGTGTGATTTTCTTTCTCTAGGCCACAATATGATATAATTATAATAACATTAAACAAAAATGTAATGATTACAGGCATCAACATAAATTCAAGGATTTATGTCTCTTTAACATCAACAGCTGTTCATTCATTTAATACATATTGATTGTTTACTCTGTGCCAGTCTGGGTGCCAGAGAAACAATGTTACCTATGACATAAATAGTCCTTACCTTCACGAAGTTTATGTTTTAGTGGAGGGGAAAAAAAACAATAAACAGAAACAAGTAAGATAAATAATATGACTTCAGATGGTGATAAGTGACCTAAAAAAAATAAAGCAAGGTATGATGATAGAAATTAGAGGGAGGAAGGTCAGGGGCTGTTTTAAAGAAATCACATCAGATAAGAAATGACATTTTATAAAGGGCAAAATTATGTTAAAGAACTGACCATACAAAGATCTGTGGAAGAGTAGCTCAAGCAAAGAAAGGAGTAAAGTGGTGTTTGGATGTGAAAGTCTTGGGGATGAGGCAGAGTGGTGCCAGCTGAGTTCAGAGAGGTGACTGGGGCCAGGTCAGATGGCATTGGAAGGTGATAGGACTGAGTTTAGATTTTACACCAAGTGTGGTGGGAAGCTATGTGGATGAATAAGATGGCAACAGAGTTGTGATACAATGTTCTACAAAATCCCCCTGACCTGTGGGGAAATGGACCACTGGAGGAAATAGCAGAAATAGGGAAACCTGTTGACAACATAGTTTCTCTCATGCTCCATAAATATCTTTTCAATACCCTATGTATTTTTTCCCTCCACTGCCGAACTTAAAGAGTCCACAAGAGGACACATTTGGAATACTGTGTTCCTGCAGGTCTTGAAGAAAAGTGACACAAATTGTCTCAATGTAGAGCATTCTCACTGGACAGGTATAAGTGCTACGGAGCTAGGGGTCTCTCCACCGTTTGGCGCATGGAAGCCAATACTATGGTATACTGGTCTTTGAGGGAAGAGGCAGTATATTACGCAATTGATTGGTAAGGAGACAGAAGGAAAGGCTCTCAACTCTGTCTCCCTGATCCAGGGTATGGGGTAAGGTTTAAGGGATCAGGGAGGTCAGGCTGGTATCTGGAAGCACTGGCAAGATGAGTTTTGATGGGCAGATCAAAATTTTCTCCTCTGTGCATGCTCTTAAGAGGCTGGTTTGCCACCCCTGAAAAATAGCCTTAACATTCTATTGTTAAGATGAGGTCTGCCTGGTAAAGGAGGGTAAAGTTGTTATGTAGCTTTAAGTCATTCCTTCTTTGTTGATAAGAGTTTCTAGAAATGTAGTCCTCCTCTCCTTCCTGACACAATGAGAAGGCACCCTTATACAAATGAAGATTTTTCTAATAACTGTAAATTTCCCTTACAAATGGGTAACTTCTACGAGGTTTTTCAGAGCTTTCCCTGTGTCTGCTGTTTCTTAAAAATAATCAGCCCAAAATAATTCTTATACCAAAGAGACGTATTTTGGGGTGGCAAATTCTGTTCATGGTCCTGTGGTTACGTAAGATTCAATGCAAGGTACAGGAAATCCTAGCCTCAGGGATGAGCTTCAGAGTGGCCATAGCACTCACTTATTTTGTCTGAAAGATCATTTCATTTATCATGTGCCCAAAGAGGGTTGAAAACTGCAATAGGTATGGAGATTGAGGTAAAATATTTGGAAGATATGGTCCAACCTCTCCATCAAAAAATACACACGCAAAACGAATACATGTGCTGATGAGGTAATTTCCAATTTATCAAAATATGATTGTTTGAGTTTGATACTTTTGTTCTTTGCGGTATCAAAACCTAACCCTTAAATTTAGGTTCTTTCTTACATAGAGGCAAGCATTCTTGGGCCTATACCCAAATCTAGTGGTCTTTAATCATTTTCATTTTCATCTTTCCACTTTAAAAAAAAAACTAAAGCAACAGTTTAAATGTTTTTCTGTTGGTATAACTATTAGTATTCTAAGAATATTGAATTCTACAATTTTCATCACAAGTATAATGCTCGTATTTTATATACATCAAAGTGAAATTGACTACCCTTGGATAGCTTAGGAACCTAACCCCGACATGTGATATTTTCCCCGATGGTATGACACATTCTGAGCTCAAATACTGATTTACAAATGTGCTCTTGGATTTCAAGCTATTTGCAAAGATGGAGACTGACTGTACTGTGTGCACTGCATAGAGGAAACTTGAAGTACAGATAAAAAACCGAGTGGGGTTAATTAGGAACAACAAAGTATGTATGTTTATAATAAGAAATGGTTAATGTTTCCTCTGTTTTCGCTTGAACCTGACTCATCTACTGCTTGTTATTTACTGGGACTAGAGGAGGGTTTTTTTAACCTTTTGAGCAAGTTGGCTCTGTGTGCAATTATGCCCTAAAATGGAGCCCTTAAGCTGTGTTTGTGAGGGGTAAAAATACTCATAGTAGAACAAAAGTGATTCACCTCTCACTTTGCAGAGACAAGCAGACAAAGAGAGCAAGAGAGTAAAACATATTTTGACCACTGAGAGACAGGCTTCTTGGAGGCAACGTTACTCCGTCACAAGATTTTTTTATGCCCGTTTGCTTCCTCACTAAAGCACCAATCTCCTTAGCATGTATCCAGGAACCTGCCTCAGTATTTTCCCACGATGATTTCCTTAACTTGCCATCTCTTAAGAAAAGGAAGCCCACATATTCCTCAAGTCTAGCCATTGATGGAAATGATTTCACCGTCCTGAGCAATGGAAGCTGCTTCTTCCTCTGCACACAAGTGCCCAGATTCCACAAGGCTTTTGCCTCTCTGGACAGAGGGGCACTGTTGCTGACTAGGCCCTACTGTGTATTTTACTACAATTGTACTGGATTAAATGACAGTGTAATCATGTAATAAGTTTACTTGGCTGAGGAGGAAAGTGCAACTTAGGGAGAATTGTGATTTCCTGAAGGACTAACAAAGTAGGAGTATTTGAATGGTGGAAGCAGAGCTGAGGAGCGTTGTATTCCACAGTCCCTGGGACAGTTATAACTCGCCAACAAATAAGAGCATTTTGACTTATACTCTTCATCAAGGTGCTGCTACCCATTTTGAAGTTTGAGTTAGGTTATTCTTTTGTTTGTCAGTAAATGGTAATTGACCAACTTCTTATTCCTGTAGCTTTAAAAAATAAACATCCCCTTGCAGGCCTCACGTTGTTTTCTCCTTTTCACAACAATCAAAAAGCAGGCACACGTTGAATAATTTCATAAAGTAATGTTAGTTACTCCCCAAAGATACCAACTATAATTATCTTCCCTTTGGGGTTATTACTTCTGATGCCAACTGTGTACAGACAATTCGTCTCTTCCTGCTGTAGAAGTGGGCAATAAACAATGTGCTTAGTGCGTAGAACTCCTCAATGACAATTGCTAACACCAAAAGTGTACACCAAAATATCGAGAGTACAGGGGCTGGCCTGATAGCGTAGTAGTTGAGTTCGCGTGCTCTGCTCAGCCCGAAGTTCGCCAGTTCAGATACCGGGCATGGACATATGTACTGCTTATCAAGCCATGCTGTGGCAGGTGTCCCACATATCAAAAATACAGGAAGATGGGCACAGATGTTAGCTCAGGGACAATCTTCCTCAGCAAAAAGAGGAAGATTGGTGGTGGATGTTAGCTCAGGGATAATCTTCTCCCACCCCCCCAAAAATTGAGGGTACGGTGTGTCTTCACGTAGACACCAAATCTTTATCCAATATGTATTTTGTCTAAATAGATAATTTCTCTCCAAAGAATTGTCAGGAATAATATTTTACTGGAGAAGTCTTCTTAGTTTTCATGGTTGGGTTGCCAGAGCCAGGAGCCATGGTGAGGAAGCTCAGGAAAAAGCCAGAGAAAAGGTTCTGGCAACAGTTAACTATGGGGAAATGTTTTCGGTTTATATGGTCTCACCACTCAATTCTCTTTTCCTTGGCTTAGGGGGAATGCAGATCTTATTTCTTTAATATTAACTACATTAATTCCAATTATCATTATCTGAAATTAGTGTCTTTTGCTTAAATGAAACTCTGCTGTTTCATAGGGAAATGTTTCTGCTTTAGAAATTATACTAACTTTAAGTATGATCCGATAGAACTTGAGAAATCAGCTTTCTATGGCAGGTTTTTTGACAGATAGATTTTGATGAACCTTGTCCAAATATCTGATTTATTAGGAAGAAAGATTCTAAGGAAAAGGGTTGATATCCTCTCTTCAAAAGTTTTTCCATGCTAATAAAAGAACTTTTTACTTTCCTTGAAAATCTATGCTTTTACACAATTAGCAGTTTCAGAATTAATCTTTGTTTTTCATTTTCTGTAAGTCAAAACACCATACGAGGTGTGCTTTTGCAGAAACAGAAAATGAAAGGAAGGAAACAAAAAGACAATAATTTCCTCCTTCAGCACATTCTCTTTTTACTTAAACATTTGTAGAAGTGAGAATGTGTCTGTGTTTGGAGCATCAAGCTTCAGTCACGATGGCTTCGTGCTGTAAGAACCTGCTCCAAAACCTGCTCTCTGAGTAGCAGCTCAGATGGAAAGACCACAAATGTGTCACTCTGCTGGCTCAGCTGCAGGACAACAGCGCCCAGCCACCCCAAGCTGCAGAAGACTTCAAACTGAGAGTTATAACGCCAACCTCAGGGATCACCAGGCTCCCAAAGACCAATTGCTATGATTCCATGCTAGCATTTAAATAATATTTCGGATGTGTCACAAAATGTCTCCCCCACCTCTGCTTCTTTCTTTCCCTTCCTCCTTTTCTGTTTCACAAACACACATACACACTTTTCACTTTTCTTATGAAATAGTGTCCTCTGGAAAGAGAGTAGGAAATTGTTCAAGATACATCTTAACATTCTATGAACAACAACTCTGCCTTCTATTAAAGGCTACTCAGAATAATCCTAGTTTGGAAATACCCCACCTGATTCTAAGTATTTACAAAGCTCTGTTTATCCTGAAACATGGAATATATTGACTGCACTGCCTTTTCTCCTTCTTGGCTGCATTATTTTTTCATTTTATGTTTTATTATAACATTTATTTGAGGAAAAGAGTGAAGAGAACAAGTGCAAAACTCAATTTAAGTCCCTGGATGGTTAATTGTTGGTTGGTTGATGAATGTAAGATGGAGGGAATTAAAATTAATGTCTAGCCTAAATGTTGGGAGACACCAGATTTCATGATTCCCTAACTGAGAGTTGACTGTACATATTACTGTTTCGAAGCAAGTTGCTGAAGAGGTTTATCTTTTGCATCTGATGTTGATTTGTTCTACCCTACCTGGCTATCTTGGCTATCCTGGATGCCATCTCCAAAATTACCTGCACGTAGACACTGAATAATGTCCTCTGCATGCTTAAGATTTCTCATCAATTTGCTCTCGACCCAAATCTCCCATGTCCTACACATCACCTTACTGATTCTGTAATCCATGGGTCAGGCCTAGATATGTAGCAAAGATGTCCCTGGCTATGTGCTGACAGAGAAATTTCAATCCGCCCAAGTTCTCTTTCTCTGACACATAATAGGCAGACTTTTTTTCCCCAGTAAGTATGTTTGACAGCACACATAGGCTTGTTGCTGTTACATCAGGTCTTTGTAGCACATTTTTGGCTAAATTAAAACTGACTCATCAGGTATCAGTTTGATGACAGCCTTAAGATCTACGTGAGCTCAGCTCTGACTGCATCCATATACATGTTTAATGGTCCTCATAAAAATAACATGTCCAAAAGAGAACTCCTGATTCCCTACTCCCACATCACAGTTGGACAGTTTTCTTCTTTCTGTCCCCTCTCAGCAAATGGCACCACCATTTGCCATCTTTGATTCTTGCCTTTTCCTCAACACTCACATACAATACATGAGCAGGTCCTTTTGATTCTATCTAAAATGAGTATTTAAGTATGACTACCTTGCTCCAGTTCGATTACCACTACCCAGGTCCAAGCCTCTGTCATCTCTCCCCTGGACCAGAAGAAGCTTTCTAACAAGTATCCCTGTAGTGTTTCTTGCAGTTCTCTTAAATAACTTTTTTCAAAGACAAATCAGACCATTTCCCATCCAATGACCTCCCATCATTCCTAAGGTAATACCAACTCCTCCCCATGGCCTTCCAAGTCCTGCGTTATCTCGCTGTCCTGTCTTTCCTACTCCTGTTCCTCTAACACACCAAGGCCATTTCAGTGTTTGACAGCATTGCTTTCTCTTCCTGGGATGCTCCTTCCTAGCTCTTTATGTGGTTAGCTCATGTGGCTGGCTCCTTTTCTCATTATTGATGAATCACTTTAAATGCCACTCCTTAGAGATCATCTCATGCCCACCTCTCTAAAGTCCCATCCAAAGGGCTCTGCCCAAGCCCCTTCTCTGAGAGTCAGTCTCTATCTCTTCACTTCACTCTATCTTCTTTCCTCTATAACCCTTACATGATCTATTGTTCTGTATTACTTACCATCTGCATCCCCCAATGATGTGAGCATCATAAGAACAAGGACTTTGCCTTTTCACCATTGAATATCCAGTGCCATGAACCGTGCCTGGCACAAAGTAGAACCTCAGTATATATTTGTTGAATTAATGCTGCTATCATGAATAAAGTTTCATATTTTGGGATGTAGCAATGAAATTCATGAAGACATTTGTTTTCTTATAGTTTTGAAAAAAATCCTACAAAACTGATAATAAAAAATAATACTTATGAAAAATAAATATAATAATTCCTCCCTCTGTAAGTATAGTAATACTTGCCTCTATGTGCAAGAAAAATAGAAAAACTCATCATACCTAATCACTCATTTAATTATAGAAATTAAGAATGAAAAATTAATTTTTTTCCAGGTTTAAAGATTTAATTAATATACAAGTTTATTAAGCTTCAAATATTCAAGAGGTAAGATAATAATTCAAAAATCTCAATAAGTTCATTAATCACATTAGTAAGAGGTCATCTTCATTGATTCCTTTTTGTATCAAATGTTTAGTACTTATCATTTCACTTGAATTTCACAACAATGCTGTGAGTTGTGCATTATTATTTCCATTTTGCAGAGGAGAAAGCTGAGGCTCAATAAGGTCAGGAAACCCACCAGAGACTCCACTGCTCATAAGTAGTAGAAGCTAGAAAAGATTAAAACTCAACATTGTTGTAAAAAAGTTGGAGCTCTTCATCTGCCCCTTTGATGTCTTTTTTTTCTGCACATCTTTCTAATGTGAGAAATTGCTGATAAAATGAAGCCTCAACATGGCTTTTAAAAACAGTAGTAAAGCGTGCTTAAGTTTGCACTTAAGATGCAGGGAACAATCTTTGGCAGCGTATCAGGATACACGCCTACCTCATTCCTCAGCTGTGGCTTGTTCCTCCTATCTTAGAGGCTGAAGTTTTGATCAAACTGGATGATAGGAAAAACATATATCCTTCAATAATTGGTCAGAATAATAAATGTCCAGAGCTGGCATGGGCCACTGTACAGGAAGCACCATAAATTTCATGCAGAATCAGCTCAAGAAGGCAAGCTGAGGCCAAAGAGTCACAGCTGTCATTTGGCTGTGGGAAAGAGTTCAGAGGTCCCTTCCACTGTTCATTCCCATGAACTTGAGGTTCTCACAGGGGCACTCCGGAAGGTGACGTTTCATTTTCTGTAGTAATGTGATCCAGAACATGACAGAGTGCTAGTAGTTAGTCAACAGGTTATGATAAAAGTCCAAACCTGATGTATTTTGTTTTGTGCCTGAGACTGGCTGTATTTTCACATACAAACACATGTATGCAACTTAACAGATCTAACAGAAGCCAGTCCCAAATACAAAATTGACATTTCCAACTAGTATTTCAGTCTCTAGAAAATTCATAGAAATTATGAAACATAATTAAATATTTCAAGTTTCCAAATAGAAGTGACCTCTCCCCACAAATGTAATTTGCATTTATGTGGTGTAAAATTTACGTTAAAGTTTGAAAAATTAATTCAATGTAGGAGAAATTTCTTTTGTCATGGAAGGATAGGACTTAATCCAAATATGGAATATTAGAGATGATCATGAGAATGGAACTCTGCCATCCGCAGGAGTCTCGTATTACTGTCAAGGTCTCTTTGGGCTCCATGTTCTTGAGATATTTGATTAGTTTAGAAGGTCATGATTGGCAATTTGTGATAAAACCTTTGTGGTGTTGTGAAATTTGATGATAAAAGTAGTAATGATGATAAAAGTAAATCAATAACTAATAATTATTGAGTCTTAATACACACCAGGTACTGTTCTGAGTGTTTTGTACTTATTAATTTTTTTAAAAGTCCCTATAACAAACCTATAGCGTAGGAACTATTATGATCTCCTTTTCATAGATGGGTAAATTGAGGCACAGGGAGGTTAAGTAATTAGCCCAAGGCCAAACAGCTAATTTGTGGTTACCAAAGTTATTTGGTGACATTTGTGATAAAGGAAATGGGTTTTGCTATTATTGCATCAGGAAAAGGGCTTTGTGGGAGGGTGCAGTTAACAGAGAAAGTTAAGAATGCTAGTTTTGCCACTAGTTTTGCTGAATAGTTGATATATTTTAGACCAGAAGACATAAGTTGACAGAAAATAAAGAAAAAGTAATAAACACTTTTTAACATATTTATTGCATTTTTGCTAAGTCCTTTAGGTCTTAATATAGTGTAGCAAATATACAAATATATCCCCTATTTACACGCAGTCTTGTGGCCCATTTTGGCATTTGATTTACCATTTCTAAAAAGCGAATGGATCTGGTAGAACCAAGAGCTTGCTGACTTGGTGAGGAGCAGAAATGAGAACGGTGCCAAATTCTCCAGGGCAAGTGTTGATTTCTTTTGACGATTGTCTTCCTATCAGCATACTTTTTTTTGTGCCATCTCAGAATTGGAGCACCAGGAAAGGGTTGACTTTTTAATGCTACTTAAATAGAAGAACACGTAACGGCAGAAATTAGAGTGCAGTTTCTAGCAAATAGTTTGAAAATCTAATACAGTGTCAAATGAAAACAAATTTCTTGGTCTTTAAATTAGAACAATGGTGAGAGAATCAAAAACAGCTGTGGCACTTCAGGAAGAAGAAAAATACTCAGCTGTAGTGTGGGGGGGTTACTGAAACTGAGCTGTAAAAAATTGTCATTGGGTTTTAGTACACGTTAGCTAATTAATGCTAATGAATCTGATTTTTTTCTTTGTACATTTTGAAAGTATTTCAAGATGAACAGGCGGACTAGTTTGTGTGCATATCTGCACTAACCTTGGCATCTGAAATAGTTCCTCTTTTATTCTGTGAAACCCAGTATAGG
The DNA here is from genome assembly GCF_041296235.1 of Equus asinus. Lineage (NCBI taxonomy): Eukaryota > Metazoa > Chordata > Mammalia > Perissodactyla > Equidae > Equus > Equus asinus. The sequence goes on from NC_091798.1 coordinate 80,794,454, forward strand.
AAATACTCTCTTCTCTTTAAGCCAATAACTGGGTTGATTCATAGTCTAGCTCTTACCATTGTTATTTAATTCTTCCATCGTATAAAACTCTTCATTTTCCCCCATGATCATCAATAATGCCTGCAGTAACTGTCAGTGTTGTGGGACCAAAAAGTGAAAGTGAAGAAACTTCTATACTCCATGACTGGATAATTGTTTTAGAAGTGAAGTAAGTGTTGGCTACATTGTTCCAACCGCACATGGTGAACATGACTTCTCTCTGTCTCTCCAAAGCTAAGAAGCTACTCTCTGTGTTTTATTTATATGTTTATTTGTATTTTTATTTTTATGTCGCTTGCTAAACAGGTCTTGGAAGAGCAAACAGTCAATTGGTATTTTGGGAAAACGTTCATTGAAAATGTCATGGGGCTGTTTTTGCTGTATTTCTGTGCACACATTGTATATATGGTTGGGAATATATGCAGCTTTCTAATTTCAAAAACCACTTGGGTGTGGGCACTGTGGTCAGAGTCTAGGGGTCTAGATGAGTAGATAGACACCCAAAAGTCATTAATTCTGTAGTTTTTCTCTGGTGGCAGGGCTGTGCACATGTTTACGGTAGAGATGACATGACTACATTTATTAAGATACAGAAAGCTTTCATTTTCCTGGACTTCTCCAGCAAAACCACAATGATCCCTTAGAAGGAGACAGCCCCTCACCCTCACCTCAGCTGCTCTTTTCTTCACCACTGCCTTAGGGACACCTTTCATTTCTTCTGCTCATTAAGAAAAAGGTATAATTGTTCTTGTTTACTTATCTTTTGAAACACATTAAAGAGCCTTTCTAACACTAGCAAAGCCGAAAGCTGGTCTATAAAATCCCTCAGAAACATTATAGAGACTCTTAGTAAAACAGGTTAAACCAGAACTATATTTGGTCCTTGAGACTGATACTGTGACATAGAAAAAGTAGCATTTCAGTATTTTGAGGTTGGTGTATAATTAAGGATTAAAAGAAAGAAGGAAAAAATCACCAAAGTTAGGCAGAAGTGAGAGAAAACAGTTCAGAGAGTAATTGTCAAGCAGTTCCTTCTTTTCCTTTTAACTTGTAGGGACATTAAAACTTTAAATCGTCCGAAAGCATTTTCATATTCCTTTGCCTCTCGGCTTCTGAGGTTGAACTGTTCTAAATCTTTACTAAGTCACAAAGTGCTTTCAATTCTGTCAGTTGGTCTCTGAAATAGGTTAATTTTTATTTGTTTGCTTATTTATTTATTTATTTATGCCAATTCTGCATCCATGAAGATAAATCTTCATCAACCTCGTAACTGGTAAAAATCTTAAAATAGACAAAAGCCAAAGATCAATTATCAACAAATAGGGCACATGAAAGGAAATAACATGTATATATAGGCTAGAAATGATTTCCATGACATAATTAGAACTAATTGAATAAAATTTGGAAATTAAGGATATTGTCAAGAAAAATAAACTAATAGTGAAAAATGTAGCAATAAGATAAAAGTGATGGTGGCAACAGAATTGAGTAATAATTAAAACCTACTACTAAGTCCCTGTAAATCAGGACCTCATGATCTGTTGGTGGAGACTAGATAATCTCTACTCTTGCTTAGCAAGAGTTAGTGGGAGCTAAGAGTATTTACAAATTTTGGAGGTGAATATAATACACATGTTAGAAATAAACTGTTTTCAAGCATACTTATGCATTTAGTAGCATCTCTTAACATAAAATGCGTTTGATGATGTTAATTATAACTTAGTCCTATCCATTTGTTAAAAAAAGAAAAAAATCCACTAAAGAAGCTGAGTAGATATTTGTTAAACTGAGAAATGTGTGTTCAGATTTAGGTTTTACAGCAGAGAGTAATCACTTAGTTGCTAGGGAAAGATTAGATGTTCATTAAAAAAATGCTTTTGATAATTCTGAAGAAAAGGTACTTATTAATAATCCAAATGCTATGAATTTTTAGATGAAAAGCTATCTGAAAATCAAGCATTATAATAAATGCAAGGACCTATACTTATAATGTTACCATCTTTTACAATGCTTATCTTAATATTTCATGTTTAATTAATTCCTTCATTGCTTATATTATAAAATTTTCCTCTGACTTAAAAGAATATATCGTCATTTTAGAAAAATTGGAAAATAAAGGACAGAAAAAACAATTTCAAATCCCCTATTATCCCCTGATAGGAATAATCACCTTCTTCACTTCTGAAAGTCTAGGGTTCTTACTCTCTTCTATGTATGTGTGTGTGTGTATGTCTACATATATGTGTCTATACGTATTTTTTTACATAGTCTACCTTACACTGTATATGAAAGCTATTATTTTAAGTTAAAAACACATTCTCAGATATTTCTTATGTTTTCTTGTCTTAAATAAAATCTAGTAAGGAGAACAGATAAAAAACAATGTTTTGCATGAATAAAAGAACCTGTCTTACTTTTAGGTGGGATTGTAGCACTGTAGAGAAGTCAAGGTGGCTAATCTGAAATTACCCATCAGTAGCCCAACCACATAGATCAGGATCAAATAAGACTGAAGAGTTGAAAAAATTATATTTTTAGGCCAACCAGCCCTCCAGGTTATTGCGTCAGATTCTTTTGTCATCCTTGGACACCATTAGCAGGGTGCTTCTTCTTTCTCCTTTGTGTGGTGTGGTGTCATTTACACCTTTGACTTTCTGATCATAGGGGCCTCTTTGGATTATAATAAGTGTGGGCTGCAGTGGAGCTAAGAACAAGTGTACAATTGATTTTACACAGTGACAAAGGTCCTGCTAAGAGGTTTGTCAGTGCAGTAATCACAGCTCATGCTTTTGACCCAGGACCTGTTTTCTACCTTTGTCTTATTTCCAGCGTAAATCCTTGTGGATGAAAATGAAGCTTCCAGTGCAAGTGCTACTTCTTCATAACTTCTGACAAAAATGTGTCCCGTGAATTTCTGAATACCCTCTGTCTATGTACATGGGGATCTGAAAGAGAGTCAGGAATATGTCTATTAAATGGGGCAAGAAGGCTACACTGACATCATAAATAAACCCTGAAAACGAGGTTAAGAAAACTGAAGCTTAAGAGAAGGAAGGTTCGTTTCTCATTCCCACAAAGTCTGATGCACTTCAGGAGATGCTTCCATGCTATGACTCAGGGATACAGGCTGCTTTATCATCTTAACATGTGGCCTCCGAGGCTGCACTGAAAAAGGAGAGACAGAGGAGGCACACCAGCTCTTTTGTTATCTGTGTCAGTCCGCAAGTGACATGGGTCCGTTCACCTCTTAGTCTGTTTGTCTAATAGTCACATAGCTTTAACCTAACTGCAAGGGTGGTTAGGAAATCTTGTGGGGTGTATCAGTCAGGATTCTACTAGAGAAGCACAACAAATAGGAGATATACATATTAAGAAATTTATCACAAGGAATCGATTTACGAAGTTGTTGGGGCTGGATAGGAAAGTCTGAAATCCAAAGAGGAGGCCACCAGGAAGGGGAGATTACGGGCAAGCTGGAACCCATAGGCACAGACTGAAGATGCTATCCATAGCAGGAGTGTCTTTGCTGTCTCAGGGAAGCCTCAGCTCCGCTTTTAAGGCCTTTTAACTGATTGGCTCAGGCCTACCCAAATTATCCAGGATAATCTCCTTTACTTAAAGTCAACTGATTGTGGCCTTTTAATTACATCTGCAAACTCCCTTCACAGCAACCTAGCTTAGTGTTTGATTGAATTACTGTAGCTAGCCAAGTTGACACTTGAAAAAAAATGTTGCAAGTGAACACGTGGAATAATAGGTGAGATTTAACGGTCTCTGCCAGAATATGAGATCATTATACCAGGTCTCATGAGGCATTACTCATTAACGACTACAACAACGAAAAGAGATGTGAAAGAAATAATCAGATAAATGGCCTTGTGAGTTGATGTGTGAGATGGAACAGAACCATCATTTAATTATATAATATGTGCATTTCATCATCTGGGCTGAATTAATAGATTACTGAAGACAATTAATCTAGAAAAATTTCATCTAATTCTTAGAAACCTGCCAAGAACCGGCGATCACCTTATCATACTAACTTACCCCTGAAAAGGTTGTTTTGATATTTTTTTTAGTTGTCCTGTTAACTACATTTTTGTCCATACTATTCTTGTTTTTCTATTCCATCTATTTTGCTCTGCTATGCTATTGTTGCTATCACCTAAGCATCTCACGCGTATTTGTTAAACTCTTATTAGTCAGTCTGAACTGGCCTATATCCTTAATCTTAATGCTACAGAATTTAGATTTTACTTGAAGTTTGAGTGCTATCTCTTAATTATCTTCCTTCCTTTTCTCATGCCTCTTGGCATTGTCTCCTATTCCTCTTTTGCTTGTCATCAGTAGCCCACTGAGCTGCATCGTCTTCTCACAGTGGCAATGAGCAAGACAGCTTTACTTTAGCAACTTCGCATCACTACCAGCCAGTTGGTCTTCCCACTGCCCAAGTCACAGCTTCCATCACTGTTGTCAGTGTCACCTGGTAGTGGCTGATGGTGTTTCATGTGTCTCTCTGTGCTCTGAAAACAATATTTGCCAAGAGTTGGCCAGACACTATAGTGGACAGAATCAAGCAGGTCTTCCATCTGCTGCCTGCATTGGCTGTGTGTATACCCTGTGTATTACCTGAGCAGAAAAAGAGACTTGCTTCCACAGACATCAGATCTACCAGGTGAGGAGCCAAAAGCAAGCCCTTTCTGGCCAAGTTGTGCTAAGCCTTTCTCTGTTGGAAGTTACTCTTTGCCAATTAGGCAATAAGTCAGAACTAAAAGCTGCAGGAGACAGACAAAGCAATGCAGAATTAATGAACTTCTTTGTGCCAAGGTACAAAAATAATATTTGGGCAGTAAACATTTTAGTTTTAAGGTCAAAGTTATTCCACCTTGGGACCACTATTAGGTTAGCAAGTGATTTATCAGGCGCAGACAGAGCTGTTTTAGGTGGCCCTAAAATGAAGTGATTGTGTTCACTTCACCAAAGTGTATAATTTTCCTTTATTATCTACTGGGTCAAGGTCTCACCTTATCGTAACATACCTAAATATGAATTTTCATTGCAGAATATCATTAGTGCATGGTCTGAGTAAGCAATGTGCATTTTTAAAATTGTCTAAACACCTCTTTACATGCCAACTTTGGCGATAATTACCAAATGTCTATATCTAGAAAAACAGGCAATTCAGAAATATCAATTTGTGCTATTATTTATGATACACATGTGCTAGTTTTCCCTAAATATAGACATTTGGTAATTATCACTGGGACTATTTGTTACAATTCTAAAGTAGATACCAATGAGATAGAAATATAATTTATTTGGTAAAAATGTAGATGCTGAAAAATTCTCATTATCTTTCTGCAGAGTACAGTTCTTAGTTTCCTATTCATATTTCATGTAATAATTTTGGATTAGCCATCTGGTTTGTTGAGGGTTGAAAATCTGTTTAACACCAACGCAGAATTTTTGTTAAAAAATAAAACAAGTCACACAGAAATCACAAATGTTTTTCAGGTATTTCATGATGCTAATGATGAATAACTTTTGGGAGATGGCATGGAGATCTGCACTTTTATCTTTAGCACCTTTTTTTTTTCCTCATTTGTGCAATTTAGAGTCACCTGCAGCATGCTTTTGAAACTTATTTTTCAGGGATGTGTCAATCTAAGTGGTTGAAATATAATAATTCTCGCGAAATTTGGTGTTGGCCCACCGACATTATTCTCTTTATACCGCTCTTTCTCTTGTCCAAATGGTTAGCACCGTGGATTAGATAGAGCATTTTCTCAATGACTCCAAGTGTATGTCCCTGAGACTGAATTACCTCCTCTTGGCCCCATGTCTGCAAATGGACTCCAGGCCTCTGCTACTCATCCTGTATGGATGTGGTTGGTCCACACCAGGAGACAGGGAAGCAGAGTGTGGATTTATTGGTACAGATCCATCACTTTATGTGAGTAAACACCTTGATGTGTATGCTGCATAAAAAGTGGGTCTGTAGTGTTATTCTTATATTTGGTAGGCAATATTCTCGCTAGCAAGTCCCTTTCTAAATATGGCAAGGAACAGGCTGCTACCTATGGATATGGGTGTCTGTAACTCTGTCCCAAATTATTGACCCCCACACAGCAAAAGTGTATTCTGTTGTATCTTGCTGAATGATGTTTGTAGATATGCATTGCACCTGAGGTGTTAGAACATCTGGATAAAGCATTCCACCCATCCAAGTATCAAGAAGGTTGGATGTGGGTTGACGTATGTCTGGTATTGGACTCTAAAGGCTAAATTGGGCTGCCACAGCTCATCTGAATATGCTGTTAGAAAACATTCCTTGGAGGGAAAGAATATTCAAGGCCTATCAACACACATGTGGGTTTCTGTTAAGTACTCCTCCAAACACCACCTGTAAGAAATGCTTAATGAAATTTGAGAAAGATTTTGTCTCTTCTTGCCAGGACTGGGCCCAAAGCTGAGTAAGATAATCATAAGAAGAATGCTTCTAGATGCCCAGAGAAACAACTGGGAGGAAGCAGCTGGTTGACTTTTATAAGGTTTTGAAATAACACCTGATTTCATTTTGATTGGGAGAAGAATGATCAGTTTTGCTCCATGATCCCGTATTTCAACAGCTAACCTCTGACAAAGAGAAGGCCAGGGAGCTGCTTCTTTCCTGACAGAAGGACTCTAAGTCATAAGGGTGTAAGTTTTGAGAAAATGTGCACAGAGGTATGCACTACGTTAGAAAAGAGATTCAGAATACAGACCTAGATACTTCTCAGTCTTCTGAATTCTTTTCTTTACCTAATGTTTATTCCTTAAACATTTTAATCTGGAAAAGAATGAAAAATGATCTGTATGTTACTCACAAGCCAACACTTCTGGTGCTCTCAATAACAATTCATTTTTGTTGTTGTTGATGTTAATTTGGCTATGGTAAAAAATAAAGAAAGAATGTAAATGAGTTAACAGGCTAATAAACCGATATGTGTGCAGACTAAGCATTCCTACTCAAAGCTCCATACAGGTAGTAAGGTGTTGCAGACAACACCGACTGATGACAACACTCTTCAATTAGCACTAAATTAGTCAGTCTCTTGCTGCAGGTAAAGACACATTGAAAGGCACACAGTCCAATGCAGAAAAATACCATGGAATACCATGGAATAGCCCGGGTCAGATTAGAGAGGAACATTCTAATCAAAGACCTATAGAATGTTCATATCCTAATCCTTTTTCACAAGAAAAATGATTCTTGTCTCCTTTGCTTTTAATGGGAGTAATTCCTATCACTAATTGATTAGGGATATGAAGATAAAAGTAGTTATGAAAGATATGATCAAGGCTTATTAAAATCTCCAGTAATGCTTAAATATATTTGGCAATGGATCTGAAATGGATTTTGCCTTTCATTCTTACTTATTTTTTTCAAAGGATTTGGTGTGGGTAACAAGTTTCTGTATTTGTTTCTGGAAGACGATGTCATTCTCTTGCCTAAATGATGGAAGAACTAGAGTAGAAAGGGGTGGAGATGGCTGGGTGGGAAACACGGCGTGCGTGCTCTCAGATCAGATCCTCACAGTTTGGGACAGTGAAATATAATTTTCATGGCCCCAATAATTTCTGAATGTCAATTTCAAGGCTGAATTAAAAGATCTAGGCTTAAAGGAAGTGATTCAGTGATTCTGTCTTCTGGATGTTCTCTTGTTTCTTATGACTGTTTTCTACCCTTTTTCTCCTGCTATTCTTAAAATAAAAGTGCATTGTTCTGTACACAGTAGATATTCTGTACATACTGATTTATGTTGATGCACACGGCAACTAAGAATATTATTTTCAGATTTAAAGTTTAGGTCACTGTTACCAAGTCTGGGGTGCTTCATTTTGTGTAACTCTTCCAGGCTGACTCTAGTATATGTCATTTTTCTGGTCTGTGATGTCCGTATTCACTTAGTTCTCCAGGGACAAGAGACCTCCAGCAAAGCAGTGGTCCCTACAGGTTCTGCCAGGTTAAGTACAGGCAGTTAGCAATTGAGAGTCTAGCAGGAGAAAATCCTTAGAAGTATATCTATGCCAAAACATATTTTTAAAACTCATGCTATTTATAATCTAGAATCCTTCATCTCAAGGCTGTTAGACACTGCCCTTTTTTGAAAGCTGTCCTTTTGAGTGCTGATGTTAGAACCCAAGTCTCAAAGCATCACAGAAGCCAGTCTTTTCCCCAGCTGCAAGCTTTAGGGTGAGTTTTAATAGCACGCCAATTGCTAAGGCTGCACTAGCTACTGCGGGCTCATTCAAAACACCAAGTAGGACTGGGAATCCCATTTGGTGTGATTATATCATTAAGCCACATTTGTCTACCTTCACACACTCCTGTGCTTGGCGTTGGTGCTGACAATAATAAAAATCATAATACCTTTTTCACAAGAAATGCAAAGCTATTTAAAACGGTCTTATTACAGCATCCCTGTGAAGCTTTCCTAGAAAATACCTTCATGTGGGTTTCCCCAGCTGAAGACAGTGATCTTCACTGAATCAAAACATGAAACCAGTTCCCAGTAGTTAGAGTTTTTAACTCTGGAATGAGGGTTTACTGCATTTAGAGCCAGTAAAGGAAAACTAGATAAAAACACTGCATAATCCTATATTACTAGCAGATTCCTTTTCTAAAAAGAAATACTGTCCTTTTTCCCTAAATCTATTTGAGTGTTAAAACTAAGATCTAAAGATATTCTTGAAGCATAGCAAAGCTTAACCTAACCTTGAATAACCCTGATGTATTGTTTTAGTCTGATAAAGATGCTCTTCAGCTTCATCCTCTCGTCGCCATTTTAGAGATAAATTTCTACCTATTTATGATCGAAATGGTCATTTCTTATTGCTGCTCAGGTGAGTTTATGATAGAACATAAAGAAGACTCCTATGAGGCGTGGCCACGTTCAGACCAAATTGTCAGAATGTTTTTTGTCTTAGGTGGCATCTTTAAATTGAGTGCCGTTAATGCCCAGAATTAGGAACCTCAAGAGGCAGCCCGCAATAGATAGGGATTCTGCTCCCAAGGTGCTGCATGATTATGTTGTGAGATATTTGCAGAGAGGTTTATTTTGGGCTGGGTGAAATTAGCATCTTTGTTTACAAGAATACCATCTCACTGATCAAGTTAAAGTACATGCCTAATAACCAGCATTTCTAAGGCTTTTATGTTGCCCTTAATTAGACTCTTCAAAGTTAATTAGGGGAACAAATGGTACTTTTTGTTCTTTTAAGTCCCCTTTAACAGCTTTCTCACACTTAAAATGGTTCCACATTTATAGGTAGCTGGGCTTCTGCTTTAAACCTACTGGTTAACTGCTCACTGGTTAACTCCCCCTTCATTCACAGAGTGCAATACACTCTATTTTCTTGGATGCCTTTGAAACTTCCCCCCCCCCCAATTTTCAACCGTTAATATGGTTTATTTTTAGATACAAAATTATTCGTTAAATTTTTTTGTACCTGTTTGGAAACAGCGTTTGCTCAAAGCTTAGAAACTGGCAAAACTAAATCATGGAACACTGGCACATGCAAGGAGCCTAGGGCAGCTTTTGCCTTAGAAAATTGCACAGAAAAATTGAGTCGTTCCCCCTCCCGAGGTGTGGGGTAGTGTTAGTGTTAGTGGTGTGGGATATAACACTCTTTTCATTTTAACTGAAATAAAAATGATTGACCTCATTTTGATATCTATCATACATTTGAATATTATTCTTTATAAAAATATTTTTATTTTAATTTTTAATAAAGGGCTTATTGCATACAGAAAACTGGCACTCAATATAATAAGCTAATCCCAAGGAGGTGAGATTTTTCAGCCATGATGTCTGTCTGCTTTGTGCCACTAATGGTAATATACGACTATTAGAAGTGAACCGAATAAATGAGAAATAGTCTTTGCATTAGAGCAGGAGTCTGTCACTCTTCTGGCAACCCTGCCGAGAGCTACACATCAAAGCCACCACACTGTGCTAATAGTGTCACTTATCCCACAGCCTTTACACTGTCCCATATGCAGTTACGATGCAGGGGGTGTGCACATGAGGGTGAGAGGGGAGTTGACAATGTGCTAGAAGAAACCGTAGGAGATAAACTGAATGTGATTTACCACCTCTAATCCTTGCAATGGAAAACATTTAGGAAGAGCAAATAATTGAGGTCTTTCAGAAATATGTTTTTATTGAAAAAAAAAACCCTTGAATTAATTAGAAACCTAAAACTGGAGGAATAAAAATAATTTTTTAAAAAAGTCATGATAAAATCCTTAATATATTTATATAGTTGGAACAAAGAAATTATGATTTAAACCTCCTTAAAACTAGTTTTGATTATATGCCTGAAGGAATGTAAAAAAAATGCCATCATTATTGTTTTTTTATATGGCAATCACAATCACAGATATCTACATAACTCAAGTTGCTGAAACAAAAATATTTCTATTAAACTGAAAGCAATCAGTGATAATGTATCCATATTTCACTTATTGCTGTCTTCCTAACCGGGCTAACATTGTTTTTGTGGTATTTGATTTTTGTGTCGTTGTTGTTTGTATATTTAGTAATCACTGAATGGTACCAGATTGAGAGGCTGGGTGGAGAAGCGTGCAGACAGCCCAAGTGGCGTCAGACAAAGCCCCGCCCCACCCACCAAGCTGCGCCTCCCATGCCTTTAGCCAAGCTCTGCAGAGCGTGGCTAGTACCTGCTAGGATCTCTCAGGCCTTGGTTAAAAATGCCAGCCTTGTTTCTAGGTCAGTCTACTCAGTTGTTCTCCTAGGAACTGAGCTAACTGTAAATGCTTCTTCTGGAGTCCTTTAAACTATCTAAAGGGTTTGGGAGAAATGGGAAGGAGAATTGTAAATGGCTGAATTGAAGTTTGCCTCTATATTTCAAACATGCACAGAGTTGGTATAAAAGATTTTCCAACAATGTTTCCATGATCTAGGAGAATAAAAAATAAGCATTTCATGGAAGAGAAAAGCCAATAGACAGAGGATTAAAAACAAAACAACAAGCACTCCCACACTTCAAATTACCCCAAAGGCGTCCTGTACAGATTTTGGCAGTTACGTCTCTTATTAGGAGGTCAAATCTAACAGTTTCAGCTCATTGGAGGAGAAATTTTAAGCAACCAACGATGAAATCATAGAAGGGATGCCCTGGAGTTTCCACATTTTAATCCAGAGGAGTCTCTGAGTCCACCTTTTGGTTCTTGTTTAATCTTCTATCTGTAACATATAGAATGATTTGATGTACAGTCCATTTGGTGGCTTTGAGAAAACAAAGATATGACAAATGACAATCTCTGACAAGGACCAGGATAGAGAAGCTTTAAAAAGCAGAAAAAAGGAAAACGGCAAAATTTGGAGTCCTTTCAGGGCGGGCTGGGAACCCTGTGGTCTGACACTGTGCTTCCTTGAGGACAATATCGTAGAGATGAAGCGAATTTTGTCAACTCCAAAGAGCTGTTGCTCGCCTCACAGTCTCATCTCAGTTAGCAGCATCTCCATCTAGCAGAGCTAGGAACCTCTGAGTCTTCCTCAGATCTTCCTGTGCCCCTGCCCTCCCTTCCTTACCCAGTTAGTGAAGTCCTACTGATTCTGCCTCTTAAGTAGCTCTTCATTTTGGGTCCCCGTCCTCGTTGCCACTGCTTTATTTTTGGGGTGACTATGAATTTGAGACCTTGTTCATCCTTCTTCGTGTTCCTTATCCAGTACCATAAGTTAGAGGCAGGAAAAATGTTCCTGTGTAGGCTCTTAGTGCTTAATAGCAGGGGCCTTATGCTTCAATATTTTCTGAGTGCAACTGCCTATCAGTTGGTCGCCCCAGTTCTGAAGTCCTCCGAAACCACAAGGCTGGTGCTAGAACGTGCCATGTTGCCATTACATAATTGCCAGTGCCTTCTGGGAGAACAACATTCATCATATATCAAAGCCTCCCTAGTCTTTTCCTCCCGAGACCCTGCCACCTTCATCTTTTTTCATCCCCCATATGCCCCCTACGCGTCAGCCACAAGGAACTTCTCACCGTTCTCTGAATATGCCACTCTTTCAAACTCTGTGTTTCCCATATGCTGTTTCTTTTCCTGGGCTGCCCTTCCCTCCTTTCTCTCATGGTAAACTCCCACTCATGCTGTGAGACCCAGTTCAAATGCCATCTCTTCTCTGAATACTTCCCCACTCCAGCAAAGAAGAACTGCGATTCAGGGATCCACTGGCCTTTTGCAGACAACTCTTTTAACATAATTGTAGCTAGTGCCACCGCCAGGCCTGGGCAACAGGGGCCCTGAGTTAAAGGTCTCTGACCTTCCTCCAGCCAGGGAGAGGTCCATGTGGTGAAATGGGTGTGCTACCCAAACTCCTAGCCTCTCTCTTTCTAAATTATGCTCTGGATAACTGATACCATAAAACTCCCTACCCAAATGGCCTCAATCCCATCCCAGAAACTGCTGAGGGTCCTTTCCCTGGGTCTTTGCATCTGAGAGTAGTCCATTCAGTTGATGTGAGCACTACTGGGTCTGAGGGAAGGGGGAATGTGGTTGGAACTTAGACTTGTGGCCTACGGTATCCACATGCATGTGTCCAAGGCCCCTCATGGTAAAATACAGAGCCGAGGGTTGGGTAGTGAAAGGAAGGAGGAGGGTTACAGGCCTGGGGCTGGAAGCAGCTTCTTTGATGGCATTAATTTCTAGCCTGGAATTCTGAGAAATTCAGGAATTCTAAACTTGAGCCTGATAGTCCATGTTGTTAAGAAGGTATATTTGTCAAGGTAGAAAAATACAACATTTTGTTTAACTGTTTGTAGCTTACTTTATAATTTTTTAAATATTCAGGCATCTGTTATGTGGGCCTCCATTTGTACTCTTGCTCAGGTCCAGCAAATATTAAGAAGGCGCCTACTTATAATTATTGCTTGACATCCTTATCTCCCTAACTGGTCTATGAGTTTGGGGAGGGCTGGGGCTCTTCTTTTTTTCTTATTCTTTTTATTTCAACAGTTCACCATCTTGCTTTAAAATGTATTTGTTGATATAAAGAATTATATTAATAATAGTTGATTTAGGAAGGCAGGGACATATAGAACACATTTTAAAGAAGAGTATCTAAATTGGTTAAAGAAAAAAATCAAACTCTCACTGGGTGAGAAACAGACTCCTGAGCCTTGGGTAATTATCAGTCTCTAACAGCATTAAAGGATAGCATCATAGGATGCTTCCGAACTTCCTTCCTCCTGCAGACACATTGGATGTACAGCTGCACACGGAGCCATTTCCTCTGAGACAAATTCAGAAACTAGCTGAGTGACTCCTACACCTTGGACAAATGAGAAAATACCCACATTGAAATGGGTGAGAAAGGCTGAGACACACTTTGCCATACACCCCACCCTTGGCACAGTGCCATACAGCTGGAAAAAAACCCCAATCCCAGCTTCTGAGGAATGAAAAGTTTGGACTGCACATCTACTGCCCAACTTTTAAGCTCCCACCCCAGGGACGGGCCCCTAAGACACCTATTTCTGAAAGCAGTAGGGCTTGCCTCCACAAGACTCACAGGATTGTAGCACGCAAAGAAGTAGTTCTTAATGGGTGTGGAAACACTCCTCATGACTATCCTTCCAGGGCTCAGGGCAGAGGGAGAAGGCAAAAATGCCCATCTTCCGGTCTTTCCCTAGAAAGAGTCTGAATGCATACTTTATAAACTGTTGCCTGAGGGTCCAGCTTTTAATTTGCATGCACCTAGAGGCTGGCTATGATTCTCCCCAGAGACCAGGACGCTAGTAGACACTTCCCCTGCCTCCTACCTCTGGCTCATTCCAACAATAAAGCCAAGCACCAGTATGAGCTTGTCCACACATCTAGCATCCCAACTTTTATGGCTACCATCCAAGGGAGGGGCCCTGAATCACCTAGCTCTGATAGCGAAGTCCCACATTCATGAGTCCCACAGGACACTCCCCTCCCTACCCCCTGCAGCTATACACCTGGGCTCAGCACAGAGGGAGCAGGCAAAAACTCTTATCTCCCAGTTTTTCCCTAGAAGGAGTTTCACTACATACTTTCCCAGCTGCTGCCTGAGAGTTTGACTTCCAATCCGCCTGCATCTAGGACTGACTGAGATCTTCCCCTTTGGAATGCTGCTGGGCCTTGGCACACCCTCAGCAACATAATCAGCTTTAAATAGACTATTATAACTATTAGTTAGTTTTTGTAAGCTTTATGGTAACTGTAAAGCAAAAATCTATTGTAGATATACAGGGATAAAAAGAAGGAATCTAAGCATACCACTACATAAATCATAAAATCACAAAGGAAGAGAGCAAGAGAGGAAGAAAGGAAGAAAGGAACTACAAAACAGGCAAAAAACAATGAACAAGATGACAATGGTAAATCTATACCTATCAATAGTTACTTTATATGTAAATGGACTAAATTCTCCAATGAAAACGAGAATGGCTGAACAGACAAAAAAACAAGACCAAATTATATCCCTACAAGAGACTCACTTCAGCTTTAAAGGCTCATAGAATGAAAGTGAAAGGATGAAAAGAGATATTCTATATAAAAGGAAACCAAAAGAAAGCAGAAGAAAAGCTATTCTTATATCAGACAAAATAGACTTTAAGTCAAAGATTGTAACAAGTAACAAAGAGGGTCATAATATAATGATAAAGGGTCAATTCATCAAGGTGATATAATAATTATAAATGTTTATACACCCAACTTTAGAGCTCTTAAATATACAAAGCAAATATTATCGGATCTGACGTGAGAGAGAGACTAGGAAGACAATAGAAAATATTAATGAAACGAAGAGCTGGGTTTTTGAAAAGATAAACAAAATTCACAAAGCTTTAGCTAGACTTACCAAGGAAAAAAGAGAGAAAACTCAAATAGGTAAAATCAGAAATGAAATAGGAGATATTACAGGTGATACCACAGAAATCCAAAGTATCATAAGAGACTACTATGAATAATTATGTTCCCACAAAATTAGACAACCTAGAAGGAATGAATAAATTCCTAGAAACTTAAAACTACCAAGATTGAACCATGAAGCATAGAAAATATGAACAGACCAATTACTAATAAGGAAATTGAATCAGTAATCAAAAATCTCCCAAGAAACAAAAGTTGAGGATTAGATGGCTTATCTGTGAATTCTAACAAACATTTAATGAAGAATTAATAGCAATCCTTCTCAAATTCTTCGAAAAAATAGAAGAGAATACTTCCAAACTCATTTTATGAGGCCAGCATTACCTTGAGACCAAAGCCAGACAAGATACTAAAAGAAAAGGAAACTATAGGCCAATATGTCTGATGAACATAGATGGAGAAATCTTCAACAAAATCTTAGCAAACTGAATTCAACAATACACTAAAAAGATCATACATCATGATTAAGTGGGCTTTATTCTAGGGATGCAAGGATAGTCCAACATACGAAAATCAATCAATGTGATATGCCACATTAACAAAATAAAGGATAAAAATCATATAGTTATCTCAATAGATGCAGAAAAAGCATTTGACAAAATTCAACATTGTTTCATGATAGAAACTCTCAATGAACTGGGTATAGAAGAAAGGTACCTCAACATAATAAAGACTATTATGACAAGCCCATAGCTAACATCATACTCAACAGTGAAAAGCTAAAAGCTTTTCCTCTAAGATAAGGAACAAGACAAGGATGCCCACTCTTGCCACTTTTATTTGACATGGTACTAAAAGTCCTAGCTAGAGCAATTAGACAAGAAAAAATAATAAAATGCATCCAAATCAGAAGGGAAGAAGGAAAATTGTCTCCGTTTGCCGATGACATAGTATTACTTATCAAAAACCCTAAACACTGCACCAAAAAACTGTTAGAACTAAAAAGCAAATTCAGTAAACTTTCAGAATACAAACTCAATATATAAAAAATTAGTTGCATTTCTAACACCAACAACAAATTATCAGAAAGAGAAATCAAGAAAACAATCCCATTTATATTAGCATCAAAAAGAGTAAAATACTTAGGAATAAATTTAACCAAGAAGGTGAAAGACCTGTACACTGACAACTGTAAGACAATGATGAAAGAAATTGAAGAAGACACAAATATATGGAAAGATAGTCCTTGCGCATGGACTGGAAGATTTAATACTATTAAAATGTCCATACCGCCCAAAGCAATCTACAGATTCAGTGCAATCTCTATCAAAATTCCAATGACACTTTTCACAGAAATAGAACAAACAATACTAAAATTTTTATGGAATTACAAAAGACCACAAATAGCTAAATCAATCTTGATAAAGAAGAACAAAGCTGGAGGCATAACGCTTCCTGATATTAAACTATATTATGAAGCTATACTAATCAAAACAGTATGGTACTGGCATAAAGACAGACACATAGATCAATGAAACAGAATAGAGAGCCCAGAAACAAACCCATGCATAGTTGGTCAATTAATTTTCAACAAATGAGCCAAGAATGCAGCAGGGGGAAAGGATAGCCTCTTCAATAAGTGGTGTTGAGAGAACTGGACAGCCACATGAAAATGAATGAAACATGACCCTTAACTTACACTGTAGACAAAAATCAACTCAACATCGACTAAAGACTTGAAAGTAAGACCTGAAACCATAAAACTCCTATAAGACAACAAAGGAGTAAGCTCCTTGACATTGGTCTTGACAATGAACTTTTGGGATTGACACCAAAAGCAAAGGCAACAAAAGCAAAATTAAATAAGTGGAACTACATCAAACTAAAATCCTTCTGCCCAGCAAAGGAAGCCATTAACAAAATGAAAATGAAACCTACAGAATGGAGGAAAATACTTGCAAACCACATATCCAATAAGGGGTTGATATCCAAAATATACAAAGAACTCATACAACTCAATAGCAAAAGCAAATATACAATTGAAAAATAGGCAAAAGACCTCAATAAACATTTTTCTAAAGAAGGCATACAAATGGCCAACAGGTACCCGAAAAGATGTTCTACATCACTAATTATCAGGGAAATGCAAATCAAAACCACAATGAAATGCCAACTGACATCTGTTAGGATGTGCATTATGAAAAAGACAAGAGATAACAAATGCTGTCAAGGATGTGGAGAAAAGGGAACTGTTGTACGCTGTTGGTAGGAATGCAAGCCGGTACAGCCACTACAGAAAACAGTATGGAAGTTCCTCAAGAAACTAAAAGTAGAACTACCATGATCCAGCAATCTGACCTCTGGGTATATCCAAAGGAAACAAAATCACAATCTTGAAGATATATCTGTACTCCCATGTTTATTGCAGCATTTCACAATAACCAACGCATGGAAACAACCTATGTGCCATTCATCAGATGAATGGATAAAGAAGTTGTGGTATATTTATACAATGGAATATTATTCAACCATAAAAAGAAGGCCTTAGTCCTCACAATCAAAGTCAGTCCTCAGGAAAGAATCTGAAACTCATATTAAGAGCAGTTTTATCATTTTTATTCATTTGCTTATTCATTATTTCTTATCACTTTATAATACATTTGTATTTTAATAGGATTCAAACTAAAGAAATTATACTCCTGAAGTGGAATTTCAGATAACTTCCAGTGTGGGGTGCAGGAGTTGGAATGATGAGGCATGCAAGGAGACCAGCTCAAGAAGTAAGTGAATCTACTTGTGACATCTTCTTTTTTGCTGAGGAAGATTCACCCTGAACTAACATCTGTGCCAATCTTCTTCTATTTTGTATGGGGGTTTCCACCACAGCATGACTGCTGATGAGTGGTGTAGGTCTGTGCCCGGGCCGCCGAAGTGGAGCACGCCAAGCTTAACCGCTGGGCCACAGGGCTGGCCCCTACTTGTGACATCTTTTTATCTCAAGTTATAAGTGGCTTACTTTTCTGCCCAAAGAGAAGTTGTGTCATGTACACTGGATGACATCCTGTCATCTTTAAAGTTATATATTCATATGTAGTTAATGTCTTAGGAGTATGAAACTGCAAAATATATTTCTTTTAGAAAAGACAGTATATTAATAGCAAATTGTTGTAAATATCAATAGCCACACATAGGAATTTAAGCAATTGAAATCTTATACCTTATAGTAAATCTTATACCAGTAGTAAAGTCTTTTAGGGGATTTTGTCAGTAAATTCAAGAGAAAATGCTTCCTTCTTACTAGACATCTAAAGGCTAGAAAAGAAATAAAGGCATGTTTTCTTGAAATCAGATTGAAGTGAGGAGTAGACATCTATTTTTCATTTTGTTATAACCTTTTTTCCTCAAATGTATTTGTGAATGTGCTTTCCTACCCCTGTAGATTTAGGGTCAACATGATTCAGACTTTGATGATTAAAGATATGATGGCTCCTGAGACTATCACAGAAAACATCTAAGTATCCTTTTCCGGTAATGAAGCTCTACGTGTAGCAGGGATAAGAGGTTAAGCTGACTGATTATTGACACCAGAACATACCCTGGAAATTAGGTGCTGATATCATTCAGTTTTACCATTATTTGCCCCTTTCTTATAAAAATACAATGCTTCTGGGCAGGCCCCAGTGACCTAGTGGTTAATTTCAGTGTGCTCTTCTTTGGCAGCACAGGTTTGGTTTCTGGGTGCGGACCTATACCATTCTGTTAGTGGCCATGCTGTGCTGGCAGCCCACACACTAAAAAATAGAGGAAGATTGGCATGGATGTTAGCTCAGGACGAATCTTCCTCAGCAAAAAAAAAAAAAAAAGACTGCTTAGGCATAAAGGTGACTCATAATTATAAGTGTTAATTAAAATTGAGAAATGGGTACATGCACACACTCATATGTATACATATATGTATATATCTATGTATGTATGTGTTTCTTTTATAGTTCTTCACAGTGTCTAGCTTGGTCTTCTGTATATAGTACATATGCAAATTGTTGTTTCCTGAAAGACCAATGCAGTCCCATCAATCTGAGCTCCATTCTTGTCCCAGTGGCACCAAAAGCCTCAAATCATTTTTTGGGGGAGGTTGGGGGGAGAACTGACATTTTATTATGTTGAACCTTCTATTTCATGAAACTGATATTTTTAAAGTCC
The DNA here is from genome assembly GCF_041296235.1 of Equus asinus. Taxonomy (NCBI): domain Eukaryota; kingdom Metazoa; phylum Chordata; class Mammalia; order Perissodactyla; family Equidae; genus Equus; species Equus asinus. The sequence goes on from NC_091798.1 coordinate 80,813,595, forward strand.
TTTAATGTCTTTGAATACTTTTTTTTATTGTGGTCAAAATAGTTTATAACATTGTGAAATTTCAGTTGTACATTAATATTTGTCAGACACCATATAAATGTGCCCCTTTACCCCTTAGACCCACTCTCTGTCCCTTTTCTCCCTGGTAACCATTAAATTGTTCTCTTTGTCTGCAAGTTTTTTATATTCCACATATGAGTGAAATCATATGGTGTTTATGTTTCTCTGTCTGGCTTATTTCTCTTACCATAATGCCCTCAAGATACATCTATGTGATTGTGAATGGGACAATTTTGTCTTTTCTTATGACCGAGTAGTATTCCATTGTCTATATATATACACCACATCGTCTTTATCCATTCATCAGTTGATGAGTACTTAGGTTGCTTCCACGTCTTGGCTATTGTGAATAATGCTGCAATGAACATGGGGGTGCATAAGTCTCTGAATTATTGATTTCAAGTTCTTTGGATAAATACCCAGTAGTGGGATAGCTGGGTCATATGGATTCCTATTTTTAATTTTTTCAGAAATCTCCATACCATTTTCCACAGTGGCTGCACCAGTTTGCATTCCTACCAGCAGTATATGAGGGTTCCCTTTTCTCCACAACCTCTCCAATATTTGTTATTTTTTGTCTTGGTGATTATAACTATTCTAATGGGCGTAAGGTGATATCTAAGTGTAGTTTTGAGTCGCAGTTCCCTGATGATTAGTAATGTTGAGCATTTTTTCCTGTGTGTATTGGCCATCTTTATATATTCTTTGGAAAAATGTCTGTTCATATCCTCTTCCCACTGTTTGATTGGGTTGTTTGTTTTTTTGTAGTTCAGTTGTATGAGTTCTTTATATATTATGGAGATTAACCCCTTATTGGATATATGACTTGCAAATATTTTCTCCCAGTTGGAAGGTTGTTTTTTGATTTTGGTCTTGGTTTCTTTTGCCTTGCAGAAGCTCTTTAGTCTGATGAAATCCCACTTGTTTATTTTTTCTTTTGTTTCCCTTGTCTGAGTAGACATGGTATTCGAAGATGTCCTTTTAAGCCTGATCTCAAAGAGTGTAATGCGTATATTTTCTTCCAGGAGTTTTATGATTTCAGGTCTTACCTTCAAGTCTTTGGTCCCCTTTGAGTCAATTTTTGTGTATGGAGAAAGATAATGGCCTACTTTCATTCTTTTGCATGTGGCTGTCCAGTTTTCCCAACACAAAAGCCTCAAATCTCGATGGTTGACAATGTCCCGAGTAAATCCATGCTAATTCATGCTTTTGAAAGCTCTGATCAAAAGAGCATGACCTTTAGACCTGGGTTCAAATTTTGATTCTACCATTTACCAATTTTATCGCCTTGGGCAAATTACTGACATCCACTGCATCTCAATGCTCTCATCTCTAAAATGGGGTGAATAATACACACTGTGTATAGTGTTGTCCTGAGGGTTGAGTAAGATAGCGTGTGTAAAACAGCTGAAGTGGTATCTGTCCTGGAGTAGACGGTTCACTGTTGTTAACCTCTTTCTTCTTTTTGTCTTTTCCTAGAAGTGGCTGCATATGTATCCTCTAGCGTCATGGCCTTTTTTCAGGACACGCTACTGTAGGTTTACTGCAGTAGTGCATTTAGGGGCATAGGATCTGTGTAAAACCTAATTAATTGCTGTTTTTATACTCTCACTCTTAATATCATGTGTTGATCCCGCATTGTCAGAGAAATATTCTATTCATAATTTCCCCAAGTTATCGTAAAGTCAATATTTTTCTTTTCTTTTAGTTTTATTGAGGTATAATTGACAAATAAAATTGTAATATATCTAATGTGTGCAGTGTGATGATTTCATGTAGGTATGTATTGTGAAAAGATTGCCACCATTGAGTTAGTTAACATATCCATTGCCTCACATATTTACCTTTTTCTTTTTTGGTGAGAACACAAGTTCTAGTCTATCAGCAAATTTCGATTTTACAATATAGTATTATCAACTGTCATTACCACGCTAACACATTAGATCCTCGGACCTTATTCACCTTATAACTTAAAGCTGTACACTTTTACCAGCTTCCCCCTGTTTCCTCCACCCTCCCAGCCCCTGGCAATCACCAATCTACTCTCTGTTTCTGAGTTCTACTGTTTTTTAAAAAATTCCATGTATAAGTGATACCATGTAGTATTTATCTTTTTCTGTCTGACTTATCTCACTTAGCATAATGCCCTCCAGTTCTACCCATGTAGTGCAAATGGCAGAATTTTTCTCTTTTTTAACATAATTAATCCTGTTTCTCAAATAAAATACATAGACTGAGATTAAGAAGTGTAGGGGTTGGCCCCATGGCTGAGCAGTTAAGTTCATGCACTCTGCTTTGGTGGCCCAGGGTTTCACCAGTTCAGATCCTGGGCATGGGCCTAGCACTGCTCATCAAGCCATGCTGAGACAGCATCCCACATAGCATGACCAGAAGGATCTACAACTAGAATATACAACTATGTACTTGGGGGCTTTGGGGAGAAGAAGAAGAAGAAGAAGAAAAAAGAAGATTGGCAACAGATGTTAACTCAGGTGTCAATCTTAAAAACGAAGAAGGAGAAAAATGTTAGGGGACATGGATTCACAGAAGGAGTGGTTTGAGGATTATTTGAGAAATATCTGTCTAATTTTTCAGTTGACCTAAGTGACCATTTCTATTACATATATGGTTAGAGATTAAACACTTATTCTGGCAAATAGGTGCCATTTGTCACAGGGGGTAGGGAGTATCATCTGGACAGGGAAAGCTTCAGTGTTAGTCTCTTGGCTTAGGACAATTATCCTTTGCTAAACCCAATATCTCTGCACCTAATTTCTATCCCGCCTTCACTGGAAGCATACAAAGTCCTTTGAAGTTTCTCTCTTGGGTCTCGGAGGGAACATGTTGAAGGGAAAGAGTACAAAATGGAGGAGCCCTGTTGTGTCATCAGCTTGAAATCCCTTCTCAACTTTCTCTTGCTCCCTTCTCCCACATCTTGCTTAATATGGAATTTGTAAAGTCACTCAATCTTACTTTCACACTCTCTCTCAAAAAAAAGGCCTCTGAGTTTAAACTCATTTAACAGATGACCTTTCTGATCCAATGGCTTGTTGAACAATGTGGCAATGAGTGTGTCTTAGTTCACTTGGGCTGCTATAACAAAATACCTTAGACTGAGTGGCTTAAACAACAAATATTTATCATTTGTTTTTCAGAGTTCTGGAAGCTGAGATGTCCAAGACCAATGTGGGCAGATTTGGTTTTGTTGAGGGCCTTCTTCCTGGCATGCAGACTGCCTTCTTATTGTATCCTCACATGGCAAAGAGAGGAAGCTCTGATGTCTCTTTCTCTCCTTATAAGGGCACTAATCCCATTCTGGAGGCTCCACCCTCATGGCCTCATCCAAACCTAATTATCTCCCAAATGCCCCATCTTCTAATACCATCACACTAGAGATTAAGGCCTCAACATATTAATTTTGGGGGAACACGATCATTTAGTCCATAACAGAGCATGGATCCTGAATGTGATTGGCCATGGAATTAGTAATTTTCTGAGAAATGTGGCTTGCTTCACATTACTTTTGTTATTATTAATAAGACTCCTTTGTCTCCCAAGTGTTGAACTATATAGACTTCCTTCTTTCTTGTTCTACTCTCAGCATCCAATGAGTAATTTGAGTACCCATAGAATTATATTGTGCTATGGGTTTTGTTACTTCATTTTCCCAGCCCTCTTTATTTCCTTTTTTCAAAATCTCTCCCTATTTTCCTTTTCCTTTTCCATTTATTCTTACACTAAATCTGTTTTCCATATGCAACAATTGTCAATCTTGACCAGTATTCTGTTCTATATAGTGCCACCAAAAGATAGTAAGTCATGGATATGGATTAATTATCCAAGAATCTACTTCAAATCTTCTTTGAATCTACTTAAAGCTTAATGATAGAATTTAAAATCTTAAATAGTTTTTAGAAATCATCAATTCAACAACTTCTTTGTACAGATGAGGACACTGAGACTAAGAGAAACAAAGTAACTTTCCAGTCATCACATACCAGGACTAGAACTCGGTTCTCCTGGTTCGATGGCAATATTCTTTGCCTAGTCATTATTTCAGTATTTTGTTTCTCCAAAATTTTTTCTCTTCCAAAATTGGCTCCCACTTCCTTTAGGAAGCATTGAATCTAGTCTGAGGTTTAGGTACAATTCTGCCTGGATAGATCAGATTGGATTACATTAGTGATGAAAATTAGCACTTGTGTGTGCCTTGAGCTTAAAATAAGTCAAGGCTAATGGAAATCATCCAGTGGACCCAAAAGCAATTTAGCATTCCTTTCTGCTTTTCTGCTTTTGCTTTGGTTTTACAAAGAATCTACATATGTGGAGAGGTTTGAGTGGGTCTAAAACAGGCAGGAACTTATATTTTATGAAGTCACATTTTTAATACCAGCATGGGTGATGAAATGCAATCAGTCATTTTTCATGGGGAGGAGGTATGGGAAACACACACATTTATGTAGATAGATGTGTGTGTGTCTATACGTCACATATATGGAGCATGTAATTTTTATATACCCATATGTACAGTATATAATACATAAACATATACATATTTAAGGTCCTGGGCTGTATATGAATCAACTTGACTCTAACTATATGGGATACAGCAGAAATAAAAGGTAGAGGAGATATATGGCTCATGTAAACTCACTTAGCTAAAATAAAATCAGTACACAGGAATTAAAAATCTGAACTAGGTGGCAGTTTCAGTCCCATCTTAGCCTCAACCTGAATTAGCCCCTCATCTTTGAATTATGGCTGTACAATAAATTAGCTTTAATTTTGTGATGGTGAGAGTTGGGACTTTGGAGCAGGGATCTAAAAAAGCATTGCATTTCAGAATTAAATGCTCAGGAAATTTCAATACAGCAATGGTTTAGAACCTGGTAGATTTGGTGACTGTCATAGACGACTCATGCATATAGATAACCCTCCAATGGTAGGAGATGAATGCAGAAGTGTTCAATTATGTTTTTTCTGTTCTTTTATTTCTCCCATGCCCCTCCTGCTTACTGCACTCCAGATTTATTGCCCTTCTTCCTGCTGTGTGTTCCTTGTCTGGGAACTATCCCCCAAAAGGTCACATGGTTTATACCCTCACTTTCTTTAGGTGTCTGCCTAACAGTCGCTTCCTCAGAGAAGCCTTTGTTGACTGAACTCTCTAAAGCAGCGCCCAACACTCTAATTCCTTCTCCATGCTGTATCTTCTCATAGCATTTCCACTAACTAGTCTTAACATATTAGTTTGTTCATCTGTTTTTGTCTGTCTTCCCAGTAAACAGTAAGTTCCTTGAGAATGGGGACTAGGTTTTGTTCTCTGCTTGTCTCCAGGGCCCAGAACAGTGCCTGCACTAAGTCAGTGCTCCAAATGACACTTTTAAACAGATGAATGATTTCCTGCATTCATATTATCTATTTCACCTTCGGAGAGCACCTGCCACATGCAGGGACATGTGCCTTTGAAGGAGTGCTGGTTATAAGCTGAAATATCCATTTTTTTTCCCCAAAACTTCTTTTTCTTTCAAAGAAGTTGAATCTGAAGAATTTTGTAACTTTGGATTCAGTTTTTTACTATCAAATTAAAGCTAAAAATGCTGCCAGGAAGGAGGGAAAGCCAGATTGGAGGGGGAGGAGGCGAGAGGTAGAAGGGAAGCAGAGAGTTGGGGGAGGAGAGAGCTGAGGGATCCAGGAAACCTGAGGAGAGGCAACAAAACCAATTAAAGTTAATGAACTACAGCTAAGCTTTTTATTTTAGTTGTTTTTTCCCCCCTCGCAGTATACCAGCCTCAACTTGGAACTATTTTTCTTGGAGAGACACTTTCAAAAAGTCGATTATTTCCTCCCTACCCCCACGCTCAGAAAAATATAATATGACACTTGAATCAACAAAAGCGTGAGGATATGTTGTGTGCAGCTATCTGGTGGGTTTGTCACTTGGCCTTCAGCCTTGGTCCTACCACCCACTGAATTCTGGCAAAATCCCAGAATGTCACAAATCTTGTTCTCCTCTATCTTCACAGAAGCCGAGAGAAAGTCGGCCCTACCGAGTAGTTATCTGGAGACAGGAGGCGGAGGTCCAATTGTAGTATCTAATATTAGAAATAGAGACGCCTCCAATGGTTTTTGGCAGACTGAGCCTAGAAAGAGTGGCTCTGGCTCTCCCACTCAAACGTCTTAAATAGTTTATATATCTGTGTGATTAATTTGGCTAGAAACGTGCTTGCAGTTAATGTATTAGGTATAAAAGTTTAGAGGAAGATTCTTATCTCAATCATACCCATTCTCTAGAATAACTTCTTCTATCAATCCAGCTATGTTTAAATGATGAGTGCTGATCATAAGGAGACACTATCATATTTATTGAGTGTTCTTCATTACCCACAAGCCCCCCCCCCCAAATTGAATATGAATGAAATGTACTTTACTAACGTTTTCTACTCATTCAACATTTTGGCCAAATATCACATTCAAATTTATGATTCCATTCTAAAATGCAAAAAGGGGTATAAACTGATCTAAATTACTTCAAAAGACATTTAAAATCTGAGTTCCTGACACTCAGGTTTCCCATTGGAAGTATGTTTTCAAATGCTCTGCTTTTCACAATGATCTCTTCCTCAACCTATTGCCTTCACCTCAGGCTTGAAATCGGAATTTGTGTCTATTGATTTCTCAGCTGCCATTTAATTCCATTCATTCTTTTTTAGATTCCTAAATGATATATATTTCCCTTTTTTTCAAAGAATTTAAGAATCATAGAAGTAAGAGTAGCCTTACTGAATATGTGGCTGGATGCTAACTCTTCTCTCTGTCACTCCAATTCCTTCTCCTCTATGCTCAAAAATACTGGGGTGCTCACTGTTGCTTGAGGCAGCCCCTTCTTTGTTGAGAAAACCTAATGATTAGAAACGTAATCCTTGTACTGACTAAAAACGTATATTGAAACTTCTATTCATTTTAGCCCATCAATTTTGCTCATTGGTGTTTCATTCATTCATTTACTCACTCATTTATACATGCACTCCATAATTATTCAGTTATTTATCAAGATTCTACCCTGTGTAGAGGCTATACCAGCTCAGGGCCCTGGAGCACCACAACGTGAGTCTATTCTGGCACACATGCTCCATCATTTTTACAGTTGGAAAGGAAAAACTACATTTGTAAATATAAATATCCTCACTTCTACTTTTTGCTGATACCATGTAATTTTAAAAACTGTTCTGTTTCTGGCCACTTTCTTCCCAAAAAGTCTTTGTATGTCAATATCCCTCTTAAAATGTGCGCTCAAATATGAAGGGGATTTTTACATTTAAAAATTAGTAAAACCATTACCTCCCACATTTGAACAAATGCCTTCTTTTAATATTGCTTTTTTCAATATGCTTTTTTTCTTATATTTCAGTGTTGGTCATTATTTATTCATTTTATCTGAAAATTTTAGATTTTGAAATCAAGATAAAGTACAGTTAGGTCAGGAATTCTCCAGCTTGTGCTTGGATATGTTTGTGTGTGTGTGTGTGTGAGAGAGAGAGAGAGAGGGAGAAAGAGAGAGAGATTAACTCAACTTTCCTTTTTATATTTTTCCATATTAAAGTTTATCTTGTTAAATAAATTATTCTTCCTACCTATATAAAGAGTATTTGCAAATAATTCAAACAACATGAACATTCTTCTTACCAATAGAAAAAAGCTATGACAGAGAAGTCACAAAAAAGAGAATGAAGAGGACTAATAACCATAAAAATTCAGCCCTCACTTATAATAAAAATGTAAATTGAAACCTCAATAAAATACATTTTTTAACCTACCAAATTGCCAAATGTTAGTTGATTTGTTTTCAAATTTTAATTCAATACTCATGGTAAGGAAGATGCAAGCATTCATTTATTACTTGTTTGGATATAAATAGTTACAATCTTTGCAGAAGCCAGTTGGAAAATAGAGAGGAAGAGTTGAACATTCATAACATTTCCTGGATTATATTATAAAGGAATAACTGAGAAATGGGATTAATGATTTATGCACAAAATTGTCTAGCATTATTTATGACAACAAAATTTGAAATTAGACATCCAACAATGGGGAAATGGTTAACTGCATCATAATACCACTAACAAACCATTACACAGATATTTACTTCCATTTTCAAAAATATTTAATGACAGAAAGGATGCTTTCATTGTACTTTTAAGTGAAGAGAATATTCAATTATATCTAGACTGTAATTTTCATTAGTTCAAGAGTTTTTGTCTATTTTATTTATGGTTGACTGTCCCCAGTGCCTAAAATAGTGCCAGGCACTGGCAGGCATGCTGTACATATTTGTACAGCAATGAATTGATGAACGACGATGTAGTATACTTCCACTTAAAAATACACATGCTCACATTTACACACAATTAAGAAGAAAAATCATCAAAATACTAGCTTTGTCAATCTCTGTGCTGGTCATTACAACACATTTTATTTTCATATTTTCAGTACTTTCCAAATTTTCTGTGTTTTATAAACAAACAAAATTTACTGAACCAATAGCCTTGTTATCTTCAACCAATAAGTCCAACTTGTGGAAATATTCTTCATTTCTGCTTCAAAGCCATGCCCAATAAATTGGTGTATTTGCCTTTCACGCTTACACTTTCTGAGCAGGATGGAATCCTTTACACTATGAGATCATTCTCTCCAGCCTGAAAACATTTTGAAATAAGGATCTAAATGATTTTAAACCCACCTCCTATCAACTGTATTGAAATGTGGGATCAGCCATACCATTCTATTTTATTTATGATGATTCGTTGTAAAATATTGCCAATGGCCTCTTCGTAGCAAAATACATCCTGACCTATACATCTACTGAGCTTCTCAGAACGAGAAACAAGGTTAGTTCACTTTGGTTTGGTCTTAGTGATCCTTGCTGTGATTGTCTCTTTTTCTTAAGTTCTCTTAACCCAAATATTTGAAAATTAGTTCCAGAATTTTGTCTGCTTAATGTCAAACTTAACTGTCTCTTCTCTTGAAGATCTACATTTTTGAAGATGAATAAAACATCTGCTTGTCTCCTGAGTAGCCCCCACTTCTCCCTGGGCTGTGGTCTCTGAATTCACCAAGGAGAGATTGACTTTCATATCTGCAATTGTGGACAAAGTTGCTTTTCCCAGATCATTTTAGAGTTGCCTTTCAGTTAGATTTAGATTTAGATGTTTAAATACATTTTAAATGGCAAGGTGCTTTCCTACTATGCCTTTGCCTTTTTCATTTTCTAATTCAATATTTATTTTTCATTTTCCAGTAGAAGATTGTTCTCCGTGGTGGAGATGATTAAGGCACCTTTGTTCTTGCTGCCCTATAGAAACTGACAACACCACCATTATCTCCTGACATTATTCTTTAACTTTCCAGTTGAATTTTCTGTGCTGTCTTCTAAATTTCCACCAACTGGAGGAATATGTTTTGTTTTAACTCTCTATTTTAAAATAATTTAGGAATTGCAGAAATGTTGAAAGCAATTGTACAAGTATTTAGCCTTTGTCTAGCTTCCTTGAGTGGTAATCCTCCCAAACCTTCTTTCTTAAACTGAGAGTAAGTGCAGGTATGCTGCCCCTTTACATCTAAATGCTTCCCTATGTATTTCTAAAAAACCAAGCATATTCTCTTATACAAACAGAGTATAGTTATATAAAAGAGGAACTTGGCATTGATGCTGATGAGGTCCAGGATACACTACCATAAAACATGGCCCTCAGCATATTGATTATCTTCAACTGAAGGAGTTTGAGAAAATGGCAGAAGCAGGAAGGTCGCTCTGACCTCCCCCCTCACATTTCTTCCCTAAAAGGAGACAAATCTCCCATGTGAAAGACCCTCTTCCTGTACCAGGAGGAGGGAAGACCTTCTTATCACCAGAAACATGGAATTCAATCTTGTTAAACTAACCCCTTACCTTCCTAGTTGCAGCTTCACCATTTAACACTCTAAGCCGAAACCCCTTTGTCTTGTCAATTCTCCACAAATTTATTGTTTCTTTGTCTAAAAGGTATAAGAGCTTCATGCTCTGGTCACTTCTTTGGGTTGCATTCTCTTGTGAAGGTTCTCATGTACATGTAAAAATTCAATAAAATTTGTAAGCTTTTCTCCTGTTAATCTGTCTTTGTCAGTTTAATTTTTAGACCTAGCCAGGGACCCTAGGAGGGTTGAGGGAAACTTCTTCCTCCCCTACAGTACAATATTATTGTAATAAACATATATAGGGGGCCAGCCCTGTGGCCTAGTGGTTAAGTTTGTATGCTACGCTTCAGCAGCCCAGGGTTTCGCTGGTTCAGATCCTGGGCACGGACCTAGCACCGCTCATCAAGCCATGCTGAGGTGGCGTCCCACATAGCACAACTAGAAGAACCTACAACTAGAATCTACAACTATCTACTGTGGGGTTTTGAGGAGAAGAAGAAAAAAAAAGAAGCTTGGCAACAGTTGTTAGCTCAGATGCCAATCTTTAAAAAAAACAACTTATAGTAAGTAATTGTAAGCTCAGGTGCCAATCTTTTTTAAAAAAATTTACAGTAAGTAACTGTAAAGAACTTATTCAAATATTGGTAGTTTTTCTAGTAATGTCGTTTATAACAAAACAATTTTTTTTCTGGTCTAGGATCACATGTTGCATTTAGTTGCCATATCTCTTTAGTGTCGCTTATTCTGGAACAGTTTCCAACCTTTTTTTGTCTTTCACGACCTTGACATTTTGAAGAGCACAGACTAATTATTTTGCAGCATGTCTCTCAATTTTGGTTTGTCTGATATTTCTTCATGATTACATTCAGGTTGTGCTTTTTTAGCAAGAATACCACAGAAATAATGTGTTCTTCTCAGGAGGCACATGATGTTCATTCGTGCCATTACTGGTGAATTAACTTTGATCATTTGGTTAAGGTGGTGTCTGCCAGCTTTCTCCCATAGAGGTACTATTTCCCCCTTCATAATTAATAAGTATCTTGTGGAGAGATACTTTGAGACTTTGTAAATATCCTGTCTCATCAAATATTCACAGTCTAGTTTTAGCATCCATTGATGATTTGTGCCTGAATCAAATATTACAATGATTATTTCCACATAGTGAATTTCTAATTCTATCATTTTTTTTCTACACTCATTAGCTGGCATTTTTCTGTAAGGATGAGCTTTTTCTTTTCCTCTTTTTAATTATTTACTTATTTATGACAACAGAGTTTCACATATTGAGGTATATCAGGTAACTATTCAGGTTCAAAACTGATTCACTTGAACTAAAAAGCCTGATTTATGGCCTATCAAACATACATTGTACATCTGCTTAACCATTAAAGTAAGGAATGTGCTCTCTTAAGATAAGAATGCAGACTTCCCCTCCTAAGCCCTATTGGTAACGCTGGAATTCCTTTCCTGACATCATGGTCATGTTGATCTGCTAATTTGCAACTGAATACCTCTTTGAAATTTTGATAAAAATGTACCCTGGATGTGTTTAACGTATGTTCTTTGTCCTACAAAGATATAAGACTGTACTGAAAACCATGCTTCTCCAGAATGCTTTCTTCCTTACTGGAAAAACCCTTCCTGGGTTATAATCCTTACTCTGGGCTCAAGTAAACTTACCTTATTTCTCTCATCTATAGGATAGTTATTGGTTATTTTGCATCCACGTTTATATTAGAATGGCCTTATGGGTTTTTTATATTCATTTAATTCAATGCTAGTTTTAATTCAATGATAGCTGTTACTATCATTGTTTATTTTGATGCATAATTTGTCCCAGTTTGGTCAATAGGAACCTATTCAAACTGTTTTGCTTGTATTTTGACATATCCTCATTTCTTTTTAGAGGTGGGGCAATTCTTTCTTTCTGGACTCAAAAGTATTCCAAGAACATTTTGTATTTTCCCAGCCCCAACTCTGGCGTTAGCCAATTTTCCGAGAAGCTCTGTTTCCTTTTAGTGTAGAATGATGTTTAGAAACCAAGATATGGTTGCTATGTGTGGTCATTGCTACTGGAGCATTGTTGCTTCTAGGTTGTTTCAGAAGACACGCACACCATACACACACATACATACCTATGTAAACATAGCTGTATCTTTTTCATTATCTGTCTTTCAATCATCTATCTATCTACCATCTATCATCTGTCTATCTATTTATATTGATACCTCCAGTTGAAGTTCAACGTCAGAGTTTCTTCCTTTCCATAGTTATAACTCTTTTCTCAGACATTGAGAAATCTGGCAGCTATCTATATTTTGACAGGTCAGAGAAGGTCTGTTTCTCTACTTAAAAAACCCTGACAAGAGTTTTCAGTAACAAATTAATGAGAACAAGAGTGCCGGAGCAGAAGAGGGCCCTACCATCAAGTTCTTTTAAAGGCAAACACCCTTTGCAGTTCCTTGAAGTGTCACATGCTACTCAAATGTGGCCTAAAGACTCCAAAGGAAACCACTTTCCCTCCTACATGGGACATGATATACCTGGAATAAGTCTTCCTGGTGATGAAGGACCAACAATGCTTTGATGGTTGAGCAAGCAGTGCTTTCCGACAGTCAATCAGCACTTTCCAACCGTGCTTTCCAATATTTGATCAGTGATGCTTTCAGAGAAAGATCTTGATCAAAAGGGAAAAATGAGGAAGATGACATGAGTGGAGCCATGTTAAAATAGAGCTAGAGCAGCCATTTCAGAGGAATTGCCTTGCGTGTCTTGTTATCTTCCAAACTAGACCAAACCGCCAACTTTCCAAGAAGTCAGCAAGAATGGGAATATCCTTTTTGTAAGGACTAATGAAATTGGACTTTGCCTATGACCAAATCACTAACCAATCAAATGAGGTGCAAATCTATCCTTTCGTCCAATGATCAAATTCCAAGCCACAATTAATTAATACAACTTACTTAATCTTCCTCCTCTTTTTACCATAAAAACCCTGAGCCTCTCTCTTGTAATCAGGACACTATTTGGATTTTTACCTGAATCTGTGCTCCCTAAGTTGCAATTCTTTGGTTTCAGATGAGGTCTGCCTCTTGAATTGGTTTCTGACTTTTGTAGGTTGGCAACCTTCTAATTCTTCAGAATACATTCTCAGATCCCAGTTTGAGAAATCCCAGGCTATATTTTTAAATCGTCCTCCTGTGTCATTCAAAGAAACATCTCACACATATTTTTTTCTAGAGATGCTATTGCATCTGAGAACATCTGCAACAATCCAAAACATGTTTTCCCCAGCATTTTGCTTTAATCTTTCTACAGATATCAGACATTCTCACAGATTCTGTGATGTATTAGTTTTACTGAACAAACGCCATTTATGCCTGTGTCTTCAGTAGTGTCAATCTGAATTGAAAACATGTCAGCTTTGTTAACATCCTTAAATTCTTCTTTCAAAATTATGAAGAGTCCATTAAAAAGAGATTGGGTCATGATAGAAACCATTTTAGAATAAGTGACTATAATTATTAAAGTTTTGGTAGAGATACACTCAGCTAATGGTAAGAAACAGGTCTAAGTTATGTCTTCCCTCTCACTATAGAAAAGCAGTATGGGAAGAATATCTAGACTCTATCTTCCAGGTAGGAAACAAAAATTACAGGTAGCAAATTTCTTACTTCCTTCACTGTAAATTGAAGAATTAATATTCAAAAATGATTGACTGAATTCCCACAAATTTAAGCTTTTTTCTTCTTTATGCTTTTATGAAAATAGAATTCTCTGAGGCCATCTGGGACTCTTAACTGTTTTTCTGCAACAGGAGCAAAAATGAATGACTGTTCTATTTATTGGTGAAACATTAACTAGGACTCTGGTAGTTTGAGAATTTATTTAATTTGATTTTGATCAGAGATAGAGTTTAATATGAATATCTACTTAAAATGGATGTGTACAATGTGAACTCTTTTTAAGATTGTTAGCATTTTTGAATGCTACTTAATTAAAAATTTTTAAAGAGTTTACAACATTGTTTGATGCCAGAGGGTGTTAAACAAAGACTCTCTACTAATTCTGATCAACTCTTTCTTTACTTAGTAGCAGCATACTTGTTTTACTGCCTGAAGATCTGGGTTCTAATCTAATTCTCCTATTAGCTAGATTTGTGAGGTTGAGGAACTTACTTAACTTTTCTCAAACACAACTTAATCTTTAAAATAAAAGTACAAGTGCCTCCCCAGTTCATTTCACAATAATACTGAGAGATCAAATGAGATTAATGCTTTTGAAAGTGCTTTTTAATTTGCAAAGTACTATATAAATTTACGTATTATTTTTGTTATTGCATATACAAAATGTTTTGTGAATCTGTCTATATTTGAATTCACTACACCCTAAAAATGATTATCTAGAGCAATGTTTCTCAAATTTGAGTGTGCATCAGACTCACCTGGAGGTCTTGTTAAAACAGTTTGGTGGGGCCCACTTGCACAGTTTCTGACTTAATAGATCTGGGGTAGGGCCTGAAAATTTGCATTTTCAACAGGTTCCTAGGAGATATCAGAATTGCTGATCTAAGAACCACACTTTAAGAACCGCTGATCTAGAATTCAGGCCTGTATTTTCCCATATATAGCAAATACCATTAAAAATATTGAAAATAGACAACATTCACCATTAAATAATACCATTAAATTCAAATAATAATACCATTAAAAATATTCAAAGTAAACATTTACCACCTTATGTACTTTTGTTATGCTTTTCTCCTCAAGTTTTATTTGCATTTCCAGTAAAATATTAGCCCCATTGAATCAGACTCAAAAGTGTTAATAATTTATGATAATATGCAGCATATTTTATGCTGTAGCTTCTTAGTTCTGATCTTGAGACCGTTCTCAGTTGAGCAGATTCCATGGCTGAGAGCGTTTGTCCCAATGTTACTGCTATCTGAACACAGTAGTGAGTCTGTAAATATGTACTTTATTTCCTTTGTGTGTTTGTGAATTTTTAATTTAAAAAGGAAAGTCATAAACAGTCTTTTCTTAAAATTCAAATGCTTTCCAAAAGAGGTGATTTAAATCACAGTAGAAGAAACTAGCAGACCTTTGTTATTCAAATCTAGCTTCCTACCTGTGTACAAGAAATGCATATGTTATGAATTAAGCTGTTGTCAGAATATCTTGCCTTTTCAAACTTTGGGGATGCCATATACATCTTGATAAATCTCTGGAGAAATTATGGTAAATCTCTCTGAAAATAAACTTACCACTGGAATAGAAATTATTAATAAAGGGAAATTTTGATGACAAAGGAAAATGATATACACCTGAGACTGTGTAAGGTGGAATAGGAGCATGTAGAAGGGATCTACTTAGACTGTGTAAATTTCACTGACCTTAAGATTAATTTCAATGTATTGTGTGTATTTTCCATAAAATGATCCTAAATGTACTGAGAGCAAAATGACTTGGATAGTAACTTTTGTTTAAGTTTTCTATTTAAAAACCAGATTCCAAGATCAAGGCTTTAGGAAGTTGGCTAAATTGGATAATTTCTTTTTTCCTTTTTGTATGTATTGTTTTACCAGGGACAGATTCCTTCTTAAATTAGACTAGTTCTTTTCATACAGTGTCTTCAGGAAGTATAGTTGGACCAAATGGTAAGAAATATCAGCCAGAGAGTTTACGCACGTTGAAATGTATGGCTAAAAGAAAAATACATTTTAGCTATTTTCATGGCTCTGAAGGAAATATCTCTTCCGGTTCTCTATCCTTAGCATGAATCATCAAAGGGAGCTGAAAAAAGTAGTGGTCGGAAATATTACAAATATTCAGAGTCTGTGATTGTCTCTTGAAGGTTATGTCAAGGTTGTTTGTCACTTCCAGAGCGCATGACCACCTCACACAGACATGTAAACCACCTGGAACATAAAAAGCACATTTTTAAAACAAAGATTGGAGGAATCTGAAGTGATTTTGACTTCATTTCAGGAATTACGTTTCTTAGACAAGAGGCCTAGGTTATTGTAATTTGGCCAATACAGAGATCCAGCTTTGTGAGAAATTTCAGACTGCAAAGATTAGAATCTGGTAATTTATCTTTGTTAAACCACTTTGAAATGATGTCAACAAAGTACTGTAACTATATTTCTTTAATCTAGGGAGCGGTCACTGTACTGTAGCAATATATTACAATTTGAATTGCAAAATGATAAAGTTCATTCTCCAAAGAAGATTCTCCCTCCTCCCTTCCAGTTATGAAATAGAAACTTATTGATTATAGCTCCAGACCTATAACGCCCTTAAGTTTCTCCTGCTGATAAAATTACCCCTTATTCCAGGGCACTCAACTTTGTGAGTCTCAGGTACAAGTTGAGAAATACATTGAAACCCAGGAGAATGAGCCATACTTAGAATGCCAAGCAACATTACACAAAAGGTACAAACCAAAGAATTCCTGCAGAGTTACAGAGGAGGAGAATCTGGCCTGTGGCTCAGGTTAGAAAGCAGAAAATGAAAAGAAAAACAAATATCATCTGCTGTGTGATAATGCAGAAAGAAGTTATGTAATGGCAGCTGAAGCCTGTTTTTATTGTTCTCACTTGGACGCTGGGTCCAAGAGTCTTAATCTGTTCTTGAATATTTTTCAAAATCAAGTAATTACTAGGACTTGTGACCCCCTATTAAAAAAGTGGCAGGATCTAACAGACACCAGTCTTTTCTGGTGGATTCTTATGTGAACGGAAAAATCTGCCTCAAAGTTGAGTTTCACTTAATTTCTTTACATGACTTTGTAAAACATTTGTAACATCTGTGGGCACTAATCTCAGGCTTAAATATCTTTAGTTTTTCTTTTCCACAAAGAAATAGTTCCCTTCTATATGTGTGATTAGATATTATATCTTATGACATATCATTTGAAATCTCACAGTTTGAGCATATGTCCTCTTCTTAGAGTCTCTTTCTTTTCCAAGGAATTTCTTTTTTAGTTTGGATTAAATGTACTATCGCCTGGTTGACAAACCAAACGACTTAGGCACCTTTCTTGATTACTACATAAAGATGGATAAAGGTGAATGATCCATGCACTTGTATTCCACTTTTGATGATGAATATCAAAGGCCTATTTTTCGCTTCCCTCTCCTTACACTAATTATGATGACCATCAACTTTTTGTACTTAGAATTAACCTTCAAGGCAATTCATTAGGGAAATCAGAGTGACCCATTAGTGAGGCACTATTGGTTAAATCATAACCAAATTGGTTTAGGGCCTTGATTGGTCAAATTTTGGTTTAACTCCTTCAGGTTTATTTATATTTATTATTTGGTAGATGCTTGTGAAAATCAAAGTTCAAAAGTTGGTATTTAAATACTCCAACTGTCAGTATCCTCAAATTTTGCCATTGGGTCATTAATATTCTAAACATCTATTACATCAAATGTAAATGGGCTTCATTATGTCTGCTCTGAATTGACTCTGAAATTTTCATTTCTGTCTATTTTTCTATCTGCACTAAATTGGGTTAATATATACACCTCTGTTCTCCCTCACATTTAAATTAAATCCCCTAATTGCAGAACTTAAAATTAGGCCTGTCCTATTTTTGATTTTAAATGTCAGATTCTTGGAAAGACACTGGCCTAATGAGCCTGTTAGTAATCAGTCAGTCAGTCAATCAATACACATTTCCCCATTTTTATTGTGTCGGTTTAGTTCAGAATATTAGAACTTCTCCCCTTCTTTGAGGTTCAGTAGCCCTTGCAGGGTGTTCAATATTGATCCGTGCTCTGTTGACCTTCTTCTTGTGGCATTTCAGAGGGACCACCAAGTAGCAATCAGATCACAATCCCTCAGTTGTGGTAAGAATGGATTCGGTGTTCTCCAATTACTGTTCTCCTGATAATAATTCTCAGAGGGTGGGGCTCATCTTGTGAGGTTTTCTCAGATCCTGCCAATCATTGTCAAGAGCTTTTAAATAGAAACACTTTGAACACTTCAGAAACTCCTAAAAAAGACTTATACATTTTTCTTTTGTTGTCTCTTTAGGTTTCTCACTGTTAATAACTACTGCCAAGAGGTATAAATGGAATAGTTCAGCTAAGAGAAGACTCTATCTGAGGACTGAAAAGTCTTCTGCCCCATGACAATTTTTCTCTCATTTTGTGATTGAGTTGGGACAGAAAATTCAAGATAGGGAAGCAGAGGATCTCTTTCAGCTGATACAGTTGAACCACCAGAGAGCAGTTGATCCCTTAAAACAACTTCCCTGACTATCTTATGGCTTGAGACTGAGAAACTCAAACACTTTGGGAAAGGAGATTCAGACCTGCTGAGACCAAATGAGACGTCTGGAATTCTTAAGACCAGATCAGATCTGGCGTCCATAATTTATGGAAATGAAAAGCAAAATGAATTCTGGAATAAGTACCTATATTTTGGAATTTGCAAAGAACTGAGGCTATCACACTAACATCTGTGAAGGGTAGAGTAAAGAACTAGTCCTAGTTTGGAGGGGCTTTCCTGGTTTAGAATTGAAAGTCCCGTGTCCCGGGAACACCCCTCAGTCCAGGGCAAACCAGAACAGCTGGTCACCCAAGAAAGGGATATGAGAATAGTGGAGCCACTTTTCCTTCTTTTTCTTTCATTGGGCTTCTCTTGAATTAAATGTTCAGATATGTGCATTAAGCGTTTCATTATCATATATTTATGAGTACAGACATGCATATTTCCTTTTTATTCAATTGATTTTTTAAAATGGTTTGGTAGATATATCACTAGAGAGAGAGAAGGTACAGAATATTCAAAACTGTGGGCTGCAACAGCCACTTTCACGGGTGAAATGGAACAGTTCCCATTCATAGGAAGTTTTTGGAATGTAGGTCAAGGCATACTTAAACAGAGGGTTACTGATGTTTTCACACTCACGCTTAGACACATAGTTATCTCTTTAAAAATCAGTGTTCTATCATCTGACCTGCTAGTGGGCAAAAGCAAATATGAATTTATCTTGAGAAATCCACAGAGTGAATGATCCACCTTGAGACTTCATTTTATATGTCTTTCAACATGGACAATAGGTAGCTATGTTTACAAAAGTTGGCATATATGCAGAAACCAAGATGGGAATTTGAATCTCTCTGGAATTTTGCTTAGATCAATTTAATAAAACATTCATGAAGATACATTTTCTGTGGAGCTCCTGATTGGGTTGAATTGAGTTGATGCAGTGTACTGTTATAATGCCAGAGGAACTGAGCAATCAATAGTGGGGAAGCACTGGAGCACTGATATTCAGGGTCCAAATAGCTAGGATTCAGGATAAAACTTGCTTAAGATGGTGTCTTGTGTAATGCTGTCAGCATAAGAAGAGTGGGAACAGTAGGCCTCCAAATTCCTGTGAATGATAGTATTCCTAAAAGGGGGAGAATTTTCAACTTCTTATGGTGAAGGTGGAGAAGAAAGAAATGGAGAGAGCTGAAGCAGAAAGATTCTTTAGTACCGCAGACTGATTATGCTATTTCTGTACACCAATTCATTCCATCTATTTAATTTTTATTTTGCATTAGCTTTGGCCATCAAATAACTTATAAATTAATAGTAACTCAGATAATGCAAAGGCATAACAAAAAAAGATTTTAACTAGTGCCATAACAAAAAATCAAAATTTGATGAGCGCTATAAGAGAGGCTCTAATACCAGTTGGTAGGATTAGGAAAGGTTTTGCTGAAGATGTAACTGGTGAGATGGATCGTGAAGGCTGCGTAGACTATCAGGAGGAAGAGGGGGAGAATATTTTGGCCAAAGGGAATGGTATTAGCAAAAGCTCTGGTTTGTAAGAGCACAAGAAAGGATGAGCAATCCAATTTTCTGAAATGTAGGGTAAAGGTAGGAGAGAAATCACATAGAATATTAGAAAAACAGGATAGGTTTATAGTGAGGAAGATTTTAAGTGACAGAATGAACATGTGGTACAATAAGTGATGGGGAAATCTGATAGATTTTAAGTAAGAAAGTGGCATAATTGGTATATTGATTTAAAAAATTTAACCTGGTAGAGGAGTGAAGAATGTGTTGAGTAAGGAAAGACTGTACGCAGGGACATTAGTTAGTAGCTCTTCGGAGAGTCGAAAAACCAGCCGTGAAGGGCTGATTGAGAATGGAGGCCATGAGAACGGAGAAAAAGAATTAGGTCAGAGGGTCATTGATGGGCTAGAGTTGCGCCATCTGGCCAAGGGTAGCTATCCTGAAAGCAGCTAAGAAGTCTACTGTGCGATTTTTTTTCTGAACAAAGACCAATTCAGGAAAATAATGAAATAATTTCTGTGAGGGAACATATACACATATATGAAAATATATTAGCAACTAAATTATATTTAAGCATTCTTTTGCGATCTCTCTGTTATTGCTGGAGGGGTTTTGCTTGTTTTTGACAATTTTTTTCCTTACATAAACTAGACTACATATTTTCGGGGTGATGCAAACTGGTAGTGCAGGGACAACGGATTTGGAAACTTTAGAAGAGTAAAGTTAATTTGGCTTGAAAGTTTAGCCTCAAGCCAAGACCCCAAATATCAGCCCCATCAGAAGAGACCAAAGTGCTGGTTAAAGGACTGAAGGGGTGGTGCTGTTAAGGCTGCTGGCTGGAAAAAGGAGGTTCTTTGTCCACGGCAGAAAAATGTGACAGCATGGTCAGAGGTGGGAGGAGATTATGGATTCAAAATTCTATGTAGAAGATTGAGTGCACTTTTCAGCAGCCAAATATGTTATCAAGAGGGAACATACACACTCTATCACTTTTCAGAGAGGGGAACAAGTGTGGGAGTCTCCTGAAATCTTTACTTCAGGGTCTGTTTCTTTTTCATGTCTTGGCAACATACTGTCTAATGATTTCTAAATGAAACCCTAAAAACGTCCTCACCAGCAGTGAGTTCTGTTTGTAACTAAGCCTTTTAGCAGTGGCATATTTTCTAACTCTGTTGGTGGTTGTGACAATGATGGAACTCTTTGTTAGAGAACTGTATTAGGAAGGATAGGCTAGTCCATGCTACAGTAACAAATATACCCTGTAATCTCAGTGGTTTAACCCAACAAACCTGGTGGAGGACAGCTGAGGTTCTTCCCCAAGCAGTGACTCAGAGACCCAGGTTCCCTCCATTTTGTGCCTCCACCATCTCAACACACAGCTTTCAAGAGGGCCACCAAAGGGAACAAGAGCGATCTAGAGGAGGCACTATGCTCAAAACTGCCTCAACTTTGCAGTGATTCATGTCATTTCTGCTTATAGCCCTTTGGAGGCCAGAACTAGTCATAAAATTTTAATCTAACTGTAAGGGAGGCTGGGAAATGTAGAGGACCATGTGGGTATTTGATAAATAAGTGTTTCTGCCACAATCCAACCTTCCAGTCACAAAATATCCCCTTCTTCTTTCATCCCATTCTAGGAAAACTCACTCCTTCCCCAGGGAGACAATCTAAAATTTGTTCAACCACTGACTCCAACTCAAAGTCCAGGAACTCTGGACTCATGGTGCCCTCTGAATTAGGTCTAATGGTGTCTTCTCTTTTTCCAGAGTCCTATGAAATTGAAAGACAAATTATATCTTCCCTCCCCACCAAACACAACAATGGAATACTCTGATTAGAAAGTGGAAGAATTTGAAACAGTCCACAATCCTTGGTTCACGGCAAATCTGAAATCCCTCTGCACAGATAAGGTGAAAGCCCCTACCTTGAAGGGGTGGGGTTGGGCAGGGAGTGGGTGGGAGTTTCCTTAATTAGGTCATGATTGGCTCTATTCCTTTGTCTGTTGTTCTCAGTGGTCCTCTGTCAAGTGGATGCTGAGGAATGTTCACTCTTTAACTTTAGCACCTTTTCTCAGCTCATTTCCTGCTTTTGGAAGGCTAGGGCCAAAAAGTTGTTTTAAATTTTGAACAGACAGATAATTTTTCAACAACTCACGTGGTTTCTTTGGCAATGCAGTTGCTTTACAAACTTAATAGGTTTCAAATCTATTTGTTTCCAATAAATTTCATGTTCCAGAAGCCCACCCAAAATTCGTTTTTTAGACAGTGTCCTTTAATCTGCTATATGTCTTTGTTCGTAATACCCTTTTCTCTCTCAATTTTAGAGTGGCTACCTTGAGACTATTAGGCTTGAATTAAAAGGCCATGTCCTTAATTTGATCTTTGCAATGAATCACTTTATTAACTCAGAATGCTTGCCATATCATAAATTAGAGGCTGGACATATGTCCTGATATCGGTTTTGGAAGAGACAATGGGTTGGAATCATCTACATCCTTCAATGCCTTCCAGGAGAGATTGTCTATGTCTGGAAGCATTTTTGATTTGTATGATTGGAAGGATGGGCAGCACTAGTGCTACTGGCATTTAGTGGGTAGAGGCCAGCGATGCTGCTAAACATTCTATAATGCACAGGGCAGCCCCACATAACAAAGGACCCAAAATGTCAAGAGTGTCAAGGTTGAGAACCCACCTCCCAATATGCACAGACATGTTCCAGAACCTCCCACCTTCAGTTACCCCAGAGTTTTTCAACAGTTTTTAGACAAATTGAAGGAACTATTCCCCTCCTTCAGATTTCTTTGGAATATCCAGACTTGATATTCTGGGATATAAAGCCAGACTCCTTCACCATCTTGGAGGAAACCAGGCCAGGTATACTAGTTTTACATATTTTGATACAGATATATGATATATGTCCTTAACCCAATTCTAAGCCCATAGCAGCTACCTAACAATATTTTAGAATAAGCTATTCCCATTGTTTTTTGCCATAACAGGGTGGCTTCTCCATTATGTCAGTGTTTAGCTTATCCTTTAGAACAAATAAGAAGTCTAAAAACTTGGCCACACATATTCTTTCTGGAGGATGAAAATCTCAATGGTAAAATTCTAGAAATATAAATGACCAAATGAAGCAGTGAATATAGGCAAAAGTTGAGTGACAGAGCAAAAATTCCTATAGTTTTCATGAGAGGTAATATTAAAATTGTATTATTGGGAAGTTAGTAACATTTTTACATACTTTTTCTCTCTATTCTTGAAATGGCTTACAACAACCGGTAATTAATCAGTTTTTTTTTTAAGAAGAACTAATATCATTGTAGAAGGTTCACTTCATCTTAGAGTGTATTGTTCAGTGAAAAAGACCAGGAAAAGGCTATCAGATGAACTATTTTCTATTAATAAGTTATTACTTAGACTAGTCTTATCTGCAAAACTATCCTTTTTGACTTAGAGGATTTATATCATCTTCATCTTCTCATCCATTCTCAATACTCCCTCCATTTTTGTTGTTATGTCTGTTTCCTTCTGGTGCTCATTTTAGCTGTAGAGAGAAGGAAAGCTTGAAGGCAACACCCTTAGAGTAATTTCTCTGATCCCTAAAGCATGACTTCATAATAATCACAAACTTACACTGCTTAATA
This sequence comes from Equus asinus, assembly GCF_041296235.1. NCBI lineage: Eukaryota > Metazoa > Chordata > Mammalia > Perissodactyla > Equidae > Equus > Equus asinus. The sequence goes on from NC_091798.1 coordinate 80,837,055, forward strand.
AATATAAGGGGGGATTTATTACAATTTGCCATATTTCTTGCACTCCCTATGCCTTATTTCCATTTTGCCTGGTTTAATAGTTTTAGACTTGAGGCTCATGGATTATCACTTGTTTTAAATGATATACTCCTTTTTGCAGAGAAAGAAAAGCAGCCAAAAATTACAGAAATTGTCCAATTTCTTGTAAATGAGAATGTCACAAGTAGAATGCCAGCTTGTTCACCTTGTCCTTTGCCCTAACAGCAAGCTCTTCCATTCTACACCTTTTTTGTAGTTATGAGTAATACTCCAAATATTTTACTGCACAGCGATGAGTCACAAAGGACAGGAACTATAAATACTCTTGTTCTCCAGAAACAATGAAGCTATCTATTCTTTCACATTCACCCACCTCATATGCTGTTTCATTTAAGGTTAAGCTTTTGAAAAAACAACTTTTTCCTACTTTAAACATTTAAATCCAGTACAAGTTATGTTTTCTAGTAAACTGCTTCATTTTCATTATCTGATGCTTCATATATTTATCTAAATCTAGCCCATGGTGCACTGCCAGCTACACCTAACCACACACACAGGTCTGAATTACTCCAGTCCTATTTAAAGAAAAAGAACAAAAAGTAAGAATGGCAGATGCGTTTCTAATTAATATCCTACTGGGTTAATCAGCAGATCCCTGGGAAAACTCTGAGACTTTCAATATATTCAGAAAATCACTATTTTGATCTATAGACCTCTCTTTAAACACATACATACAACTGTCAGACTTTTTGGAAGATGTGATCCTTGCAAATAAGGTAGTAAATAACATTAAGCCACAAACTTGTCTCTTTGAATAACCTATTTCTGTGCTTGATTTTGAATATTTCAGCTAGGGATTTATGTTTGAAATTTATAGCAAATACTATGCACAAGTGTTGTGGTTTACTAACATTGCATTCAAAATTTCTTGTAGGTATTTCGAACAATTTGAAGTGCAGCTCTTCTAAAACTAACTAAATACAAACAAAGCGTCCTTTTTAAAAATAATAAGGAATATTGCAGAATCATTGACTTGTTGAGTGCTTCTGGATGTGAGGACATTGGAGGCATAGTGATTCACTGAAGGAGAGGAAGAAGGGAGAGGGAGTGATTTACAGGAAAAACTCAAAGTCTTTACAGTGAGACAAGCCAGGACTGAAAGCTTAGTCTCCTATTGTGCATCTCCCCCAGTCACTAAGCACTCTACTCTTTGGTTACCTCATCCTCAAATGTGGAATAAGAATACCTCTGTCCCAGGGTTTGAGATTTAGGGGTTGAGGGTTTAACAAGATGGAGCGGTGCTTGGGACATTAAAAAATGCTAAATTTAAAAGTTCAGTTTCATAAAGAATATGGAACTCTCATTGTAAAAACACTACTGTATACAAAGCTAAGTTTTAGTTATATTGTGGTTTTCATTTCAGTTTTGGAGTTAATGTATTCAGGTATGTGCCTGGCACATGGTGGGTACTCAATAGATGTTGAATGAGAAAATGCTGCTTTAAATAGGAATCTTGGGATTTAATGAGGAATTTAGTAAAAGGAAAAAAAAAAGCAACCAGAATAGGAAAAGGTTCATCAGCTCTCTCTTGACTGTCTTTCCATCCAGGATTTATGAAGTACTTCCTGTGAGCAAAGGGATACATTACACGATCATTTTACTTGTATTATACTTAATAATTGTTTCAAGTACTTTCATTTTTGTCACGGTATTATCCTTTCTACAACCTAGTTTTTCCATTGAAAATGATAATATTAACAGTTTTTCCTAGTCAGAGAATTTACATCCTTTCAGTCTCTGAGGGGGTCAGGGGCGAGGGAAGCTGAGGGAGGGGTTTGGTGCTTTTAGTCCGCCATGTTTGGGGATGGGGCATGGCCATGGGCGTCCCAATGTGCTTGCCTCACAAGCATCCCCACGCCAGACGGAGTGAGACATTAAATAGCAAATAAAAAACTCCATGCCAGATTAAAAGTGACTGGGGAGGAAAGCAAAATGGGTTATATTTTAGTACTTTAAACTGCATTTCCCCCCATTTTCTTCTCAAACGAGAAGCTCCACATTTTCATTTTGCACTGGATCTGGCAAATTATGCAGCTTGTGCTGATACATATGGCTGGGTCTTGATGCTTAGTGATTCCGCCTGACCTGCCTGTGCCTTCCTATCAGGCTTATCTGGTAGAACTCGTCTTTCTCACACTCCTTCAGCCTCGCTGACCTTCTGTCTGTTTCTTTACTATGTTTCTTTGTTTCCTACCCCAGAACTTTACGCTTGCTGTTGCTTCCTCCCGATACCCTTCCTCTCTCTTGTCCTTCATTTCTCAGCCCAAGTATCACTTCTTCAGACAATCCCCTTTAAGCACTCTAACTGAAGGAGCCTCTCTCCCATGCCAGTCCTTTTCTAGCATACCTCCCTTTTATTTCCCTTATAAAGCTTAACCACTCTCTGCTTATTTATATATTGACCATTTTTGCCCAATCAAATGTAAAATTCCATGAAGAGACATCATATTTGTATCAAAGTGACACACATACTAGCGGGTGGAAAAGGTCCCAGTGACTAGTAGGTGCACAATAATTCCTTATTAAATAAATAACGACATACTATTCATTCATCCTAAAAATTTATGAAAGATCTACTCTGATAAAAACACTAGGATTTGAAGGGGATATTAGTAAGGCTCTTCTAGGAGTTTTTAATCCAGTCGGGAAGATGGAAGCAGATATACAATTAGAAACAGTACATAATAGGGGGCTGTCTGGTGGCACAGCGGTTAAGTGTGCACGTTCTGTTTCTCAGTTGCCTGGGGTTCACCGGTTTGGATCCCAGGGGTGGACATGGCACTGCTTGGCAAAAAGCCATGCTGTGGTAGGCATCCCACATATAAATTAGAGGAAGATAGGCATGGATGTTAGCTCAGGGCCAGTCTTCCTCAGCAAAAAGAGGAGGTTTGGCAGTAGTTAGCTCAGGGCTAATCCTCCTCAAAAAAAAAAAAAAAAAGAAATAGTACATAATAACTTGAATGGTCAAAATTAGTGTTAATTAATTAAAATTAATGTTATAAAGTAGTGTATTATTTCTTGTGTGGCAACAGAATAGAGTGGCTTGGAAAAGTTTAGGGCACAGAGGCCTGTAGGAAATCCAGTTTCTGGATGGTTGTGTTCACAGCAAGGAGGTCAGATACTCGGGAAGAGCAGCCTAAAAGAGTCTTGACTGAGGGGCACCAATGACAAGATTAAAGGTTCAGGGCAGAGGAGTGGTTAAGAAGGGCTTAGTTTCTGAAAGTCAGAAGAGAACAAGTAAATTGATCTCTAAGAAAGTGGAGAGGGTTTCAGCCAGGAGGTATGTGAAAAATAGCTCAGTTGTAAAAGGTCACTATTTATCCCAAGGCTGTGGACGTATGTACTATGTGTTAGTGTCTCCTGAAATGACACCAAGCTCAGCCTTGAATTCACCCTCCCAAACCTCCATAATCATCTCTTGATCCTGTTATAAACTTTTTGCTTTGGAATTTATTTTCATCTCTTTGGAGTTGACTTATTTAAATTGTCTCTTTGGTCCTGAGCCTTCTTTTCATCAAAGATCCTCTCTTTAGCTGCCCATAGATCCACAGCATCCATAGGACCACAAGACTTGAGGCCCTGAATCTCCACCCTAGCAACGCCACCAAGTTCCCTTTTATTCCAGGAGAGCAGCAGGTACACCTAGAAGTTTGGCCAAGACATGAAGGGGTGGACAGGCAATGATTTAAAAATCACCAGGCTGGGTTTCAACATCCACTTTTAGCTCCAGTTGGATGCAGAGACAAGAAACAGATTTTAGGAGGAACATCTCATAATCTAGAATTTTGAAGTCACACAACTAGTAAACTAGGCTATGACCATTGATTCCAAAGGAAAAAAAGTCACATATCCTCTCTTTTGGTTTTAGGCATTTTCTTAGATCACTTTCCCTCAAAGTAGAGCCTCATTTAAGACAATGCCTAAAACCAGAAAAGAGAGCATGTGTTCAGGAGAAATCTCTACATGAGTGAGAGAAGAGGTTAAGGAAAGGGAAGACGCTAAACAAAGACTTAGTTTCAGGTGTCTGACTTTAGTCCCCCCCCACAGGGAAGCCCGGGAGCATAAATTGCATCAGAGAGTCTGTCCCACCTTGAGGAATCAGGGCTTTTGTGTCCATATTAATTATTCATCGGCTCAGAGTCACCCAAGGTGGGATAGTTCTCTCAGGTACCTCCAATTAGTCGATTCCAAGACCCTGTGGGGTTATCTATTTGAGGAGGTTGAAGATATGAGGTGTTAGCAGCAGCAGTAATAGCAGCAGGAAAGAGGGATCCCTGTATATCATTATTGCCACCAATAATGTCCTCAATGGGCATCCAGCTGGTAGAAGTAGATATAGATGCAGGCAAGTGATTGCAGCCAGAGGAGAGAGTCTTCACAACCTCTGGTAGCTTGTCCATTTCAGAAAAGCGAGAGCATAAGACAGAAATAGAGCAGGACCATGCACATAGTAAATTCTATCGAGATACCAAGGAAAACAAGGTAATGGGCTTGGGCAGGTGGAAATTGGAAACCTTTAAGACCACAGATTTATTAGATTTGTAGGTATTAATTGCAGTGCCTTAAGGAGGAAAAGGGTAGTGAGAAATTGATGCAAGGGGGTAAGACATCCACAAGAATAGTCTTCAATTATTCATTCATGTATTTGAGCCCAACTTTATAGAGCAAAAACATATTTGAAATTGCTGTGATCCCATGGCATCACATGGCATATTACTATGAGCAGGAAATTTAAGTTTGATTTTCATCTTACTGTATATACTATTCATCAATTTCATGTATATCATAAAATTTAAAATCTCTTTGAATGGAAGAACTGTGAGAAAATGCACACAGAGAAAGTTCACTCCTGAGAAGAACGAAAGGAGTTCATTTCAGAAAACTTTGGGTCTAAGTGAGCTGTGTAAAATATTCAATATTAAAAAAAATCACCACTGATTGTGTGAGGAACAGGATGTTCCTTTGTAGCAGCTACTCAAACCAACCTTTAGAGGAATGGCTGCATTAAATCTTTCTGAAAAAGAAGGTTAAATCATCTTAGACAGAGGGACAAGTTTGAAGGATGGACCAGAAGAACATACATCATTGGATCATGTGATAATAGCCTTGACCAACATTTCTAATACTGAACACCCTGAAGGCAGTGTTTTTTTGAAAGAGGATACATTTGGATTCAGACACAGTTGGTTTTAAATTGTAACTTGACTACTTGTGTGTTTGTATGATTTTGGGTAAGTTGCTTAGACTCTCTGAGTTCATTTTCTCTGTCTATTCAATGGCCCTTGACAAGTTTTTATGAAGATAAATAAAGTGACACAGACATAGGACCTGATATATAATCAGAAATTGTTAGAACTCTTTCTCTCACTCCTCTGGTCTTGAGGTCTTGTCTCTTTGTTCCACAAGGTATATGCCATCTTTGCTCTAAATTGGACATCCCATCTCTGTTGATGGCAGTAGGTGTACTGCAGCCTCCACTTGGAATCAGTGGCTATTGGGTGGAGGATGAGTAAGGCTGGATTTTTTAGCACTCCTGGATGGTGTGTGAGTGAGGGAGCAAATGAGGGAGCAAGTGGATCAAGGGCATCCAAAGGTTAAGGATATAGTAAGTGGTGCTATGATCCCTAGTGAAAGAGCCCATCAAATAGCCGTGGACTCATACATAATACCTTCCTTCAACACATGATGGAGTCATAATGTTAAAGTAAAAAAGAAATAGATTTACATGTCATACAGAGTTTTCTTTTTCCTTTGAGATCAAAAATATATGATATAATCTCTAATTATACTTTGTCATTTACACACAATCTTCAACAATTTATTTCCGGAATTTTATACAGGGTCCTTAATCTTATATTTTTCCTTCATAATTGAACCTCAGTTGACTGGGTTTAAATCTAATAAGAACCTGATTGGGGTTAAAGATGTGCCGTAATGGGAGCGCCTAATGATTTCATCTTTCTTTCAATTATGTTAAATTTATGATACCTATGATTTTTATCACTATTACCAGCATTTTCAACGTTCATTTTCCACTCATTTTGGCAAAATAATAAGGGCAAAGAGCAAAAAACATTCAAATAATTACATAAAGCCTGCTCTTACAGACAAAGATGGCATGACTGCCCAAACAGAACTCTTGGCTGTCAGGCGGTGCCACCACACATTAGTGCAAAATGTTCGTTGATCTGCTGATGTATGAAAGTCTGGATTTGGCATACAAAAGGCACTTTGGAGTGTCGATGTATAATGCATGAAAGTGTTGGCTGTTCAGAAGCTGAAAATATGAAAGTCAGGGACAGCCTGTATGTATATGAACAAAGAAAAGGAGACAGATATAGTAAATCATGGCCGACTGTCCTGTAGGTGTTAAGGAAGTCTTCTGAGTGAAGTGGCTTTGAGTGCAGTCCTAAGAGGTGAGTGGACTTGAATCAGGGATTGGCCAACAATCCAAATGTGCACCCATCTTGGAACTGCCAAAGAATATGGTGTGTTCAGGACGGATGAGTTCAGGACGTAGAGTGTGGGAAGAGACATGAGGAGTTAGTTTGGAAACAGACTTTGAAGAGCTCTGCGTGCTGTGTTCAAGGAGTTTGTACTTTATTTTGTAGGTTAGCAGGTCTTTTTATGGTTTTGAAAGTAAATTGAAAAGTTAGGTGATTTCAATAAAAAATCCAGATTTCATGCTTTTCTTAAGAAAGAACAACACTGAGCATCGGTTCCTATGAGGCAATACTTTCCTGGAACAGATTAGCTGCTGCCTTTTTTATACAGGGCTTCTGCTCTCCATCTTCTTTCTTCCTCGTGGCAGGTTTCACTCATCTAAATGAGCTGCAGGGCCCTGAATGTGATGGGAGCCTGCCTGGCCCTGATAGACATTTACATTTATGGTCTCTGAATGTGATGGGAACCATCAGAGGCTTTCAAGGAAAAGAACGATCAGAGAAATCCATTTAAAATTTTTATCATAAATTGAGTACTGTATTAGGCTCTGTGCAGTAAAAATATGAGTCTGCAAGCCACGGGGAAGATGGTTGCGGTGGGTTTGCAGGAGAGAGAGAGAAGGAAACTAGGAGATTATTTAGAAATTCAGAGTGAGAGATGGGGAAGATTGAAGTATCTTCTATGTTTTTGTGAATTCCACAGCACTTGACATATTACCTTGCATATAATAGGTACTCAATAAATGTTTGTTGAATTAACATATATGCTGATAAACATTTTTTAATCTTGTGTGGACCTTTTCATGCCATCTTTGGGCCCTAGTTCATCATTTACTAAGTACAAGTAAAAAAGTAGAATTCAGTGACAGCTCCAAGTAGAGACTCATAATAGACATTTTGTTTAAATTGTTTTCAATGTTTGACATGGTACAGATTAATGCATTATTGAGACTTCTCCAATTTCTAATTCTATGCTGATTTTGCACAACGTTACCTTCCAAGTGAATTGTATTGAATGTGTGAAGATTAATAAAACCATTCACTTTATATTAATACTTTTATAAAATATTGAGTAGATTCCAAGAAATATTTATAAAATATAGGTAATGTATAAGTAATCATTGTTCAAAGAATGCTTATGTATGGATCAAAAAATTACAAAATGGAACATTATCATTCCTTTGAAATCTCCCATGTTCCTTTATCTGAATCTGTTTCATTTCTATGTATGGATTCACTACTCTGAATTTATGTTTGTCATTTCCTTGCCTTTCTTTATATTTTTAATCATATGTTTCTAATACTAAACCATATATGGGCTGTTTTTGTGGGTTGCCTTTACCTTTCCATAAATGGAATCATACTATGTGTATTCAGTGACTTGGTTTTTTCACTCAGTATTAGGTTTCAGAGATTTAGACATTGATGCAGGTAAATGCAATTAATTGACTTTCCATTGCTCTCCAGCATTCCATGGTATGATCCCATCTTGATTTATTTACCTATTATTGTTTTAATGGGCATTTGCTTTTGTCAACAGTGCCATCATGAATGTTCTCATGATATGTATGTCTAAGTGCTTCTTTAGGGTTTAAACCTAGAAATGGAATTTCTGGGTCAAAAGAAATGTGTCTATTAAAATTTGCTGGATAATTTCAAACTGTTTTCCAAAGTCGTTTACCAATTTACACAATGGCCATCAGTGTATACATGTATAAATATTTCTTTGTATCAGATGCTTGTAGACACTTGTTGTTGTCAATTTTTTGCCAATCTAGTAGCTATCTTATTGTAGTTTAATTTACATTTCTCTGAAAAATAATGCAATTTACCACTTCTTCATTTGCTTATTACCCATTTAGATTTCCTCTTTTGTGAAGTATCTGTTCAGTTCTTTGCCAATTTTCTCTTCTGCATTTTCTTATTTATTAGTAGAAGTTCTTTGGAAGTTCTGGATCCTATCCTTCATTACGTATGTCGAAAACATTTTCTCTTTTTCTCTGGATGGTGCCATTTGTTTAAGAGAACTGCTTAATTTGAATGTGGTTCGATTTTCAATCTTACCTTGTATGGGTTGCACTTTTTGTATGAGGTTGAAAAAGTTATTTTATTACTGAGTTTATAAAATAGTCTCCTGTGTTATAAAAGTTTTGTAGTTTTACTTTTCATATTTAGGCCTCTAACAACGCTGGATTGATTTTTGTGAAAAAAATAGGGTAAAAATCCAGTTTTATTTATTTTTCCACAAGTAGCCAATTGCCCCAGCACCATTTAATGTAAATTCCATATTGTTTCCATTGATTTGAAACGTCGCCTTTGTTATAAATCAAGTTTCCTTGAATGTGGAGGTCTTTTTTCCGGGATATTTTGTTTGATTGGACTACTTTTCAGTCTCTGACAGTACCGCACTGTCTTAATTTCAATGACTTAAAAATAATTATTGATATCTGGTAAGAGATACACTCCAGCTTGTTGTTCAGGAGAGTCTTAGCAATTCTCAGCCCTTTGCTCTTCCATTTTGCATGGAAGTTCCACTTAAAAATTTTTATTTAGAGGGGCTGGCCCCATGGCCAAGTGGTTAAGTTTGCGCGCTCCACTGCAGGCTGCCCAGTGTTTCATTGGTTCAAATCCTGGGCGCGGACATGGCACTGCTCATCGGGCACTGCTCATCGGGCGTCCCACATGTCACAACTAGAAGGACCCACAATGAAGAATATACAACTATGTACTGGGGGGCTTTGGGAGAAAAATGAAGAATATACAACTATGTACCCGGGGGCTTTGGGAGAAAAAGGAAAAAAAATAAAATCTTAAAAAAAAATTTTATTTAGAAATTGTTTAGAATTTTATTGATAAATTTTGGAAAACTTGAAATCTTTATGATATCAAATCCTCCAATTTATGAATGTCTCCCCATTCAGTTGTTTTGTTTTTTAATAAATTTTATAATTTTCTCTTTAAGATATTTACAGGTTTTTGTTAGATTTATTCTTTAGAACTCATATATTTTTATAAAACATTAAATAACATTGTAAAATATGTACATTCTAAATTTGTGGCTGGAGTGTAAAAAATATAATTGATTTTTGTATGCTATTTTGTAGCTTGCAAGCTTGCTAAACTTACCTTCTAATCAATTCTAATAATATATCTACTGATTTTCTTAGGCTTTGTAGATAGGCCATAACATATCTGTGATTAATGAAAGTTTTCTTTTCCCATTTCCGATGTGTATATTTTGATTTCTTTTTCTTGCCTTACCGTGCTGGCCATGACAACTAGCACAATTGTGAATAGAAGTGATGATAACAGGCGTTGTTGTCTTGTTCCTGGTGCCGTAGGGAATGTTTTCATTATTCCACTATTAAGAATAATGTTTATTGTAGGTTTTTTCCAAACTACCTTTATCCAGTCAAGGAAGTTCTTTCTATTTCTTGTGTGCTAAGAGACTTTTTAAAAATAATCGTGTATAATTCCTGAATTATTAAACAACTTTTCTAAACCAGTAGACATGATCTTATGGTTTTTTCCTTTACTCTATTGATGTAATGAATTACAGTAATTTGTTTTTAAATGTAAAGATAACCATACATTCCTAGGATAACCTACTCAGTCACGATTTTTCATACATTGCTAGATTTAATTGGCTTATATATATTTAGATTTATGCATCTGTGATTATGAGAGTCCCTTTCTCATATTGTCCTTGTCTGGGTTTGTACCCAAGATGTTCTAGTCTCATAAAATAAGTTGGGCAGTGTTCTCATTTTTTACTATTCCTTAGAATAGATATTTAGGATTTTAATTATTTGGTCCTTAACTGTTTCATTGAACTCACTGGTAAAACTGTCCCAACATGGAAGTTTTCAGTACAGGAAGAATTTATCCACAAATTTACTTCCTATACAGATTATAGAACTCCTAAAGTATTCTAGTTCATCTTTAGGCAGTTTTGTTAAGTTGTGTTTTTTATAGGAATTTTCCCATTTTATCTTGGTTTTAAAATTTATTCATATAAAAACCACTTATAATTTTTGTAAATTCTATAGTAATGTAGCTCTGCCCTATTTTTAATTCCTATTTTTCAGTGCCTTATCTACGTTTTTTATTACTTGTGCCAGATGATTGGCAATTTTATTATTGTTTTGAAAAATGGGAAATTTGCTTTATTGATTCATTTTGTTGTATGTGTATTTTCTTTCACTAACTTCTGTTTATAATTGTTATAATAACTTTTCTTGTTTTCTTAAGGTTTACTCTTGTATTATTTTATTTTATTTGATCATCTGAATTCTTTATTAAAATAGACATATAAGTTCCTTTCTAAATGCTGTTTTAATTGTATCCCACAATAATGGTACATAATATTCTACTGTCATTTGGATTTAAATATATAATCATTTCATTATGTTTCTTTTATTGAATCATAATTATTTGGAAGTATGCTTTTTAAAATTTTAAACATGTGGTTATTCTGGTTATCATTTTGTTAATGATTTTTAATTTAATTACACTGTTATCAGCAACATGGTCTATGTGCTTTTCCAATCACTATAATTTTTTAGCGAACACCCTAGACATTTTAATGTGACTATTTAATATATAATCACCTAATATTAAGTAATATCTTTACCTTTCTTCCAACAATATGAGGACCTTAGTGCTGTTTTACTCTAATATCTCCTGTCCCAAGGTGTATGATTTTGGTATCATGTTTTTTGGGTCTATATTTTCTAATTACACAATAAATTATTACTACTACTATTATAAAAAGTATAACATTGAATTCATAGAATTCATTGTTCACAATTATTTTCCCAATTACATTGAACATATAATTCCATTGAATTCTGGAATTCAATGTCAAATTAAGCCAACTATCAACCTATCCTTTACTCTTTGGATGTGATTTGAATTTTTAATTCTCATAAGATTTTTCTCTTTATCTTTGATGTTCTGTGCTTTCACTGTGGTGAGTCTAGGAGAAGATTTCTTTTCATTTTTCTAATTTTGGAATTTTGGGTCTTTTTGAATATGTGGATTGATGTCTTTCATTTGTATCAGATAATTCCCAGAAATTTTCTTTTCAAATATTGCCTATACCTTAGTTTTTCTCTCCTTTTTCAGATTAACTTTCTTTAACTCAAATCTTAGCTTGAATTTTTCAGAGCACTCAAGTTGTGCAAATTAAGGCTGCAAAACCATGTGAAAACTAGCTTTTGCTTATGAAATCTCAGGGGAATATCTTTAATTTTATTTCTGAAATGAAGGCTGGACCTCTGGGGTCATAGCTATGTAAGAACTTTCTCTTCAACTCCTCACCCTGAGCAGGCCTTTGTCTTCTCCTCTTGTCCTTTGAGTCCTTAACAGCCATGAAGAGGAAACTTTAATTTTACTTCATTTAGTAAATTCCTCAGGATGAAACCTAGCTTCAGACATCCTCATAACACTATTTTCCACCTTCATGTAGGTGTTGGAGTGCATATTTGTTATTTCTTTTGAATTAATAAAAGCATTTAAGAAGATATCTTATTAACATTTTTAGAAGTTTTATAGTGGGAGGGTAGGTGTGCCATAGTGCCAGAAATGAAGTCTGAATATGCTTTGACTGGCAAGAATTGAGATAAAACTTAGAGGAGAAAGAAAAAAGTACCATTGGTTTTAGTAATTTCCTTATCATAGGGATGGTCTCAGCATAGGCAAGCCAGACAGGAGAGTGATTCCTTGTGCAGAGTAGTACAGGACTGAGGCCAAAGAGAGCTGCTCCTTTGGAAGATGTTAATCTCAGGGAGGTCTAGAGGGAGTTTCATTGTGCAAAATGAGAGGCATAAAGTCAGTGTGTATCCCAGATGGGGCTTCCAGGTTAAATATAGGACATCTAGCTAACTTGAATTTCAAATGTATAATGACTATATATTTTAGTGTATATCCCAAATATTCTTTCATCCAGTTTTCTCTCACCCCAAATATCTGAGATGGTGTTGGATATGGTGAAGTATATGATCTAGGAGTACTCTGTTGTGACTACTAAAAGCCTTAAAGAAGTGCTTTGCAAACTTTAGCATGCAATACGCATCACCAGGAGGGTCTTGTCAAACTGTAGGTTCTGACTTAGTAGGTCTGGGGTGGGGCTTGAGATCCTGCATTTCTAACATGAATGAGTTCTGCTTTAAGTGTAAACATGACGTGAAACCTCCCCTTAAAATAAGAGAAATTTCAAACAATAATCTCTCCTCAATGGACAAGAACTTCTTATTGCTCCCTCTTGGAATCTTCAAGGCAGGAATGTTTTTCTCAGCTTTTGAACTTTGTTGCTAAGCATGTTGGTAAATATCACTGATAAACTTTGGCTATGTGTTGCGTAGCCTGGATTCTTGTAGCCAGCTCTTCCTGAAACATATTTTCAAAATGCCACCTCACCATTAAAATGCTGAGATATTGGAACCCACTGCTTCCCTTACCTACTTTATATAGATAGAATTCAGGAAGCTTCACGGACAGCCAAATAAATACTAGTTTGCCATATGTGATATTCCCGAGAACAAGTCACTGGAAACCCCAAGGAGAAGAGTTATTGTGAATAAACAAATTTCCAAATAGGTTACAGCTTATTCTTTTACGTCTCCTTAGATTTGAGGTAGAATCTGGACTAGTGTTGGGAAACCCAGTAGCTTCCATTGTATCTAGGGGCATGTATATATGCATATGTGCATATACATGCGTATATATAGGCACTAGGGGAGTGTTGTTCCTGCTGAATTGTCACATAAACTGCATGGAGCTCTAAATGGGAGAACAGTAGAGTGGTAGGTAGAATGCAGAAACATGCTAGAATAGTTTCCATAGATGTTTACCTCCCTTTCTCCCCTAACCTCTTTCCAGTTCCAGAGCACGTTTACTAAAACAGATGGGAATGCCTGGAAGAAGTGGAGTAACTCTCTGGGGGAGGTTTTCCAACATTTTATTAGAAGCTAGAAATGTTCTCTTCCTTCTTTAGAATGCTGCTTCTCAGTTCTTCCATGAGATGAGTGCACCATTCCAATTCATGAGGAGTTTAGAAGGTTCAGAATGGTGCGCTCTAACATGACTAATGAGTGTGAACTCTGATTCACCTTATCTTCCTGGCCCTTTTAATCTGTATGTGAATTTTTGGGACTTTTTAAATTTGCTTCTATTCCCATGGTATTTCAATATTGGTCATTGTTTGCCATTATACTGAAATTTTGTTTTATTTATTTTTTCCTATAATTGCCATGAAAATGAATACAGATCATGATATGTTTAAAAAGCAACAATTTAAAAAAAACTTACTCTTTTCTCCTAATTCATCAAATGTCATTCCTTTTGCGTGTGAATGGTTATATCTCATTAATGGCTTCTGTGGTGTAACTCTGTAATTAATATTTATATATTAGCTACAGTATCTGTTCTTATGGAAAAAAGAATTATATAGTATAAAATTGAATGTTTTAAAGCATTCAAGTAAACCAAAAATATTTCCTCAAAAATGTGTTGAAAGGATGTAACAATCCAGCATGTGATTTTAATTAATGTCCAAGTAACTAAAAATGTATTTAGTTCATAAAGAAAACATATTGACATCTAATTATGGATCATAGAATTTGGTGCAGCAAAACCGTAGTGCATCTGTTCAGTGAAAACATAATCATGGAGAATACTAAATGGCACAATATATAATGAAAAATTGAAATAATGCACAAATAAGACCATTAAAAAATCACAGTGTGAAACCAAATAGAGTTAGAATTTAGCAAGAGAGGTCTGGTAGTTCTAGATTTACTGATAACAGAGATTGTCAAATTCATGCAAAACTTACTCACTATGCTAATTTTAATGGTCGTGCAGGAGAAGTCTCTCTTTTCTCCTTTAATGGAATTAAAATTTTTAAAGTAGAAGGGGAAATTTAGCACCATTAGCCCACTTTCACATATACATATATGTATAGATTGAACTAAGGGTTATCCTTTTGATCAATCACTTTTCTGGAATTAATGATGGCAAAGACTAACAAATGCCAAGAATGTTGACTTTATTTTTTACAACGTCACTGGCTCACTCCTTTTTCTCTATTCCCACTGATTTGGTTCAGACCCTCACTTCCTCTCACATGGGATTTCAATATCCTCCTCAATAGCTTGCTAGCTGGTTGATTTGGTTCATGGTGGACCCCAGATGCCCTGATCTCTTTCCCCTCCAATCTATTCTATACCTTAACAGCAGTTATCTTCAGATTTGAGCTTACATCCAAGTCACCTGAAGACTTGTTAAAACACAGAACGTTGAGTTGCATCCTCACAGGTTCTAATTCAGTAAGTCTGTGAAGAGGCCCCAGAGTTTGCACTGCTAATGATTCCCAGGTGATACTGATGTTATTCATGCAGCGACCACATTTTGAGAACCAATGCCTTTGAATCTTGCTAATCTCCTGAAAGTCTTTCTCCCATTCTCCCATTTTCACAATCCTTTAGTGGCTACTCATGGTCTTTCCAATCAAGCTCAAACTTAGCAAGCTGTTTAGGGATCTCTACCATGTGGCCCCCCAATCTATCTTGTCTGCTCATCTCCAAATTGTCTCTCCCTGGGTACCAGATGCTTTAGCACACAGAATAATACAATGTTTAGAGAACGTGCCCAAATACTTTTTAGCTTCAAGCTTTTGTTTTGCTGTCCCAATCCCCCTGGAAAGCCCTCCTCTTCATCTCCATATCTCAGTCATTCAAGTCTCAGCACAAATGCTCCCTCCACCATGAAGTGTCTCTAATTCTCTCTTATTTAGGTAGGTCACCAGTAATGTCACACTTCTCTGAACTCTTCACATTTCATTTCTCTTATGCTAATTTCTGTTTTCTCAACTTTTTATTATTTTTACTTGAATACATATCTAAATTCTTCTATTAGCTTGCAAGGTATTTCACAGCAGACCTTGAATTTTGTCCTTTTCTCTAGCACAGTGTCTTATAAGTAGAAGTTACTAATAAATATTTGTGGATTTTTGTTATTTATATAGTGATCATGAAAATAGCAGTGATAAAGATGATAAACAGTAATAAGACCAACCAATATCTACTGGACTCTCTATTGTGCGGCTAGGCAGGATTCTAGCTTCACGTGCATTATTTCATTTAACCTCCTCATTATCCCTATGAGACATTTCCCTTCCCATTTTATAGGTGAAGAAATTGAGGCACCGAGAAGTTAAGTAATTATCTGTAGTCACATAGCTGGTAAGTGGAGTAACTGGGATATGATCTAAGGCAGTAAATCTCAAGAACACAGTCTGCTAACTCTTTATGTAATGAAGCTTCTTCTATCATAAAAATGTAGATGCTTAAACGTCGGCACAAAATGGACACATATGTCTGCAAAAACCTTATCTTGTGGTTAGAAAACTGACCAAACAATGATGACCACTAACTCACGTTTAGTAGCAGAGTGACTGAATATTCTTCCAGTTGTAACTCTCCATCCATTCTACTTATCTAGTCTTTGTGTATATGACACAATCGCAAGGAAACCATTGTACCCTCTGTCTTGTTTCCATGACAGTGTGGTAAAGCCTGTTTCTCTAACAGTGGAACTGGGACCCCTTGCATCAGTACTACCTTGGGAGCTTGGGAAAAATGCAGAGGCTCAGAATTAACCAAGATCAAATAAATCAGAATCCCTGATAGAAGTGCCTGAGAATCTGCATTTTCCCTAAGCCCCATGGTGGTTCTTATGTACACTAAAGGTGCAGAAGTACAGGTGTCTCTGGATCATCAAGCCAGTGAAAGTGACTTATCAGCATTCTTTAGTATGAGTGGAATGGGGGCATGGGGAGGTAGATTCTAGCTGGTGACTGCCCCCAGTTGGGTTTCACATAGGGTTCCTGTGAAGGCACAGAGCACCAAGGGAAGATTTGTTCAGACTACCAGGACTTCTTTAAGAGTGACAATAACTATTTGGAGAGTTAGTGTAGATTATTTTAATCAAGTCACTGTCCTTTTAACGCATATAAGGCTCAGTTATCCTAGTGTTTCGTAATCTTAATTTACCACCAGCTTTTAAAGAAAAAAGCAGAAGAAAACAAAAAACACCTCTTTGACTTCTAGAGTTGACAAATTATTCAATATAAAGTTTCTTAAATATTGTACAAACGTAAAACAAATTATACATTTTATACAATTATAAAATTAAACATAATCTATAAATTAAGTCTAAACAAAACTATAAAAACATAAAAGTCAAGTAACAAACTAAAAATAAGGAAGGATTTTTATTGAAACTACATTTCTTGTGTTATATTTACAAGCAACAAATGTACCTCTTTGTTTACTGTGTCACTTGTTGTCAACATAATTTTTATGCTTTTGAGCACAAGGGACTATAATTTGATTCAGCATCGTTATAATTATTTCTCCTTTTTAAATGAATTTTTAATTTTAACCACTACTCTATTATTTTCGTGGGCCAATCGATTTAAGAATATGTACAAAATATAAAATACAATAATAAAAATGATAATTAAATGAAAAATTCTCTACGGCGTATTTGTTATTGTTTGCACTGATAAGGAATTGTCGCAAGATGCTCTGCAGTCACCCTAGCTTGGATAATCTGTTGGGCAGGTTTTTTCTGGTCAGTATGTTTCCACAACTAAGTGCTTTTTGATGACAATTAGTGTGTAACTTTCATTCAGAAAGCATGCAGGACAGTATTTGGCCTACAGTCACTAAGAATGTGATCAAATATAAACTAAGTCTTGGGTCAAAAAGGCAGTCAGGTAGACGGGATGGAATATGCTAAGACCAGCATTCTAAAATCCTTTTAAAAAAGAAAACATGACATTAAAAACAACAAGAAAATTTACAGAGCCTCAAAAGCAAAATGAGTAGACCTTTGTTCTTGGGATCCTTGAAAACCTGGAACCATTCTTTGGAGCGTTGGTTTGGATTGGGAGTGTCAAGTGTATGGGGAAATTAGCAGAACAGAAGAAACATTTTGCATCATGGACAAGAACTTCAGCAGCTTGGAAGTTTGTTAGATACTCAAATAAAAGAGCATTTGAAGAAAGAAAGAATATTGCATGGAGAAAATTGGACAAGTAAAAGATAAACCTTGACACTCTTCTTTCTTACTCTGTGACTTCTGGCACTCTCCTTGCAGACCACTCACGCAGCTCGATGTCATACAGAAGTGACTTCTGATACAAGTTAATGGAATACAAAAGCTTCACGTGCTCAGGTGGAGTTTTTGGTCTCCATTCTGCTGCAGCGGTGGTGACGGTTCTGCATATTTCACATCTGTCATTATGCAGTCTTCACCCTGGATTTCTAATTGTTTAAGATCTTTTGAATATCATATTCACTGTATTAAATGATATAACTCACAATAACAGAGGAATAAAATCTACTTTCCCAACTTCAGGAATAATTCCTTCTTAAACATCCTTTGCTGATACAAATCTGAATTATTCTAAAGAGTTCCATATTATGAGAATTGAAAACTATTTTCCTCCAGAAACTTATTCCACTGTATGACACCTCACAGTTCTGTGTAGGCATCCTTCCCCATATCTAATCTAAACCCTCTGTACTGCATTTTATTCTTTTTCCCTTTGTCTGGCTTTAACATCAGAAGAACAGATGGCCATCTTTTGTCAGTGCTCGAAGACAGTTTCTAAGAAACATTGAGTCTGCATCAGGCCTCACTCGTTAGGCAAAACTCCTATTCAGGACAGAAGCTGGGACAATCTTTGAATTCATCAGGTGTGTCTTGGAGCCTCAGTTTCCCTTTTCCTCACCTTCAGTCACTTAAGAGCTTCAATTTTTTTTTTTTACTTTTCTGGTCTCCATCTTCAGATATGAAACTGTTAAACTTATTCACACTGAGGTGTAAATGACTGCTAAAGCTTAAAATGTAAGCCACTGGGGGAGAGTGTTTTAATTTTAACAAAGGGCATTTTTTCTTAGATTGAGGTTCTAATCGCAGGGTCATCATATTTATAAATTGGATAAAGGATGGTGGGAGGAGCGTGGAGGATCGCTGTCAACGTCACTAGATTCATTCTGTTCAGGGGATGGGTTCACATGCCCCACATGTGAGCAGTAGCTCTCCTCATTCATGATTCATTTAACAATATTCACTGAACACCCAGTGTCTGGGGTACTGGGAATCCAGCAGTGAATCAGATGATGTCTTGTAGAATTTATAATCTCTTAAAAGGGTAAAAAAACAATAAACCAACAAAAACAAGAAAGTGCCAGGTGTGAGAAATGTTAGGCGGGGAATTAGAATAGAGCGAGGTGTCTAGAGAGGGACAGCGTGACTGGCTGGCTACTTTAGATTTTGGAGTCAGGAACGGCATTTCCCAGAGGAGGTGACATCTAAATTGAGACTGAAAGTGAGACAGGGCCAGCCCTAGGCAAAGAGGGAGAATAGCACTCTAGAGAGAGGTAAGAGCAAGAGCAAGGACTCTGCAGGTGGGGATAAACTTAGCAGTTAATGTCTGGCTTTTACTGGAAAAAGAGTCTAGAGGATGAGGTTGGGGAGAGAGGGAGGGATCAGGTCATGTAGGGCTTTGATATGCCAGGATAGAAATTTAAGATTTATTCTAAGCAGAGTGGGAAGCCTTTGGAGCCGGATCTGATTTACATTTTAAAATATTACCACGTCTGCTGTGTGTTATAGCAGGAAGCCCAGTTAGGATATTGAGAATTCCGGGTGAGAGAAAATGGTGACTCAGGATAGGATGGTGGAGGTGGAAACACAGATTTCTTTAAGAGGGAGGTTGTCAGGGCTTGCTGATGGGTTGCATGTGGAGTGCGTGTAAAAGAGGGGAGTCAAGAGCAATGCCTAGGCTTAAGGCCTGATTAATTCAGGGGTGATGGTTCCTTTATTACTATGGGGAAAACTTAGGGAGAAACAGTTCTAGGGGTAAAACCAAGATTTCATAGTGTGACGTGCTGTAGTATTAGGGTCACAGACTTTGAGGTTAGGCATAGCTGAGTCTAAATCCTGGCTTAGGTGCTTTCTAGCTCTGTGATCGTGAGCATAAATGGAAATCAATATAAGCACAGGATTGTGAAAATGAAAAAAGAGAGACATTTCACAGAGAGCACTTAGGTGCATCAGCATTATTACTAAATTGGAGATGTAGAACCTGAAATCTATTTTTTTCTATTTTCCAAATTCTAATATTCTTGGTTAATATTTTATGCCGTGACTCCAAGATATCATCCCAAGTTGCAGAGTTTAAAAATTAGAAATAGTATTTTCATTGTCTGACAAATTCTTTAACTAAAAAGATTATAGTCCTTTAAATACACCACAGTGTTGTTTTAACTTCAGTAATATGTTGCTTCCTAATGGTCAATTTGTTTACTAAGACCTATAGATGTTTATACCATTGTCCAGTTCAAACATTGGTCATTTTTGCATCTTGCATTCTCTTGTTTGGTTTTCTTTATAAAGACTATGAGCCAGCAATTATCTACTTTATTCTTATACTTTTAACCTTTTATTAAAAAATGTCATACTGTATTCTGACCTTCAACAAACACTATTCTTCTATATTTGGGGTCTTAATAAAATATAATTCATGAGTCTCTCTTGCATTTTTCCAGGTTTCTGATGAAAACAGAAGCCTGGATTCTGGTCTTACTATCATGATCAATTTTTGAGGGGAGTCTAGTAGGAAGGATTAGAAAGAGTAATTTTTTTCTAGTTGTGAGGGACTTACCCTCTGTCTCTTTTTAGGCCATGTCTTATGAGAGGTGGCACAGCTTACAGTTGGGAGAGGCAGAGTTTGTGATAACACTCAGGTCATTTTTAAATCATCACTTGTACAAAATCCTTGCATAGAAGAAATCTGTTTAAGTTTTGAGTACCTGGAATTGGCATATTCTATTGACTAATCACTATTCTGTGGTCCCACATTAGCTACCTTGGACTTTCTAGATAGATAAAGAAGAGAGGATCATTTTCACTGAGTAGGAGGATGCAAGCCTTTGATGACAAATAGATGATGATCCAGTACTTTGTGTATCAAAGTTATCTTTTTTTAAGTTTATGAATGAAAATACTTATGAGAGAAGAATCAAGAAAGGAAGATACATTGCACATACCACTTCCTCTCAAATAATAATGCTATTAAACATGGCACATTAATTTCTAGCCTAGCGGTAGTGTTGATGATGTAATACTCCTGTGAGGGTAGCCTTTGTATTACATACATTTTACTTATCTTTAACTCATTCAGTATGATCAGTTAATCAATATGAATGAGACCATCAGAGAGACTATTATAGAAATATGGATACTTTGATACCTATTGCATATGCCTCTTTGTTGAGATACAGAATGATTTTGGTGGGCTAACTTGAGAAATTCTGAATGAAGGTACAGAATGAAAATTCCCCAAATAAGCAAGAGGTACAGTGGTTGAAAGCATTATAGGGTCCAAAATTCTGAGGAAAGAAATAACTTTATATTTGCTTCAGAGAGACACTATTTATCTCTGTTGGCCAATACACTTTGAAACAACTATTTGGTTTTAATGGATATATATCTTGCCACTCTGCCATCAGTAATTTGAACAGCTTGAAATACTGTATGTCATCTTACATTGCTTTCTCTTTGAAGCAAACACAATCACTGGATTGTTTTTCATTGATTTAAAAACATTGACTTGCTGAAGTATGAGCCTGTGCACAGTCATAATTCTTGTCTTTTCTTCCTCAGCAAAGCCTGTGATAATTCTTTGAGTTTCAAGCAGGTGTCATGCATCAGATCCAAGTGCTTAATAAATGCACCAGAAGTATATTTTCCTTAAGGCCTTGTGTTTATCCCATTTCCATTTATCTTGTGAAATATCTTCAAATGCTTTTCTAAAATCCTGGGAAAGAGCAGGTTAGCATTTCTATTTGGCAAGCAGAGCTAGTCAGCGTAAAGTTCCCCTGTCTATTTTGACCTTAACCAACATTGGTGATTCGCAGCTTGTGTGCCAAGGGACTGTGACGAGTGACGGAGTTATTGGATGGGGCCCACCAATCCATATGTGCACCAAGCACTTTTTTGGTAATCTGAATAAATATCTCTGTCATGAAAATGTACTGTTTTTTCCTAAATGCATGTGAATGCTGCTGTTATCAATAAAATATAAATACATTTAAAAGTGATCCTGAATTCATGGTGACTTTTTGTCATTTTATATTTTCTCTGTTGATGGATAGTACCAGTTTAGTTGTACTTTTTACATTGAAATTGACTATGCTCAATGCATTAAATTTTAAGAAAAGAGGACGTCATTGACCACAGGTACTGTACTGATACCAACTTGAAATGATCTTTTATTATATCAATATTGTGAGCTGGTCATCAACAATTTACACTCATTTTGATCAACAGCATCCTAATAAATTAATAATAATATAACTAGCAACAACTATTATAGCTATGTATCTGGTTCAGGCAGTCATTTAGTTTTTATACCAAACCTGTGGAGTAATTATTATTATTCCCATTTCACTAAGAGGAAACCAAGACTCAGAAAACTCAAGGATATTGCCTTAGGACTCACAGCAAAGGAATAAGTGATGTGGGCTTTAAATCCTAGCTTGGCCACCTGACTCTAGACTCCTTGCTGTTTTGACTCCGTCACATGGCAGAGCAGTGTGACATGTGAGACATACATATCAAGTTGTGCTTTAGAAGGCATAGATTCCTGGAAGGGATGTGACTGGACCTGTCTTAAATTATGTAGAATCTAATCAATTATGATTTTTCAAGGACGTTTAATCTAGAAAAATTTGTTTGTAATATCCATGAAGTCATATGAATACTGTTCAAACCAGCAACCACCCCTGACTGCTAAACCTCCAACACCCTACTAGACATGTCTGATATTGACCTACTATTTCAAATATCAAGAAAGACTAAAAAAAAAATAGGGAGAAAAATCAAGCAATGATAGGGAAATTTACCAGCATAGGGAAGAAAAGGAGGAGAGAGCTACGTGCAGTTCATGGACTTTAAGAACCAGAAGATCTGGGGCATTATCAGTAGGGTCCCTGAAGGTTTCCAGCTCATTCTTTTAATTCCTAATTCCTCTGGTGAACTAGGTGCTAGCCTCACCTACCCCCACTCTTCTGCATCCTTCGTCTCATTATTCTCTCTTCCACTGTGGAAAATCCTACTGTTTGTTTACAATCCAGAGTTTTAAAGAGGCTGAACTAAAATTGGCTGCTTCTGGGACATCCCTGCCAATGGATGGGATCCAAATTGGCTCTGCCATGAAGAGGCAGCTATGCCCACATAAGGATATTTTGGCTTAGTGCTTCTGTCGTCTTGTTGCCAGGCAGACAATCATCCAGGAGTGGGAAAATACAGCCGGGGCAAATGTTTATAGCTAGAGTGGTCAGCTGGTTGGAACACTAGTCTGAAGGAAAGGCTATCTGGATGTGATTTTTGACTCCTCATGGGAAGCACTTAATAATGTTGGACAAATCACTTAGCCTCTTCATCCTCAATCTATTGGACGAGGACCACAGTACAGATACCTGCTACCTGACCACGGATATTTTTAAAAGTATTCAGTTTATTTCTTCCAGCTCTGACTGTACAGAAGATAACTTTCTTTTCTGATATGAGAGCAGTGAAGTAACTCTTTCTCTGTAGTTTTCTGGTGTTATAGACAAATTTAGGAGAAAGAACAATTCTCCCCACCTTAGAAGAAAGCCTTCCCTTTGAGCATTTCTCATGGGCTAATACATTACCTGAAGATGGGAAGACAGGGTGTGTGTACAAAAATCACATGTAGAAAGCATATGTGTAAAACATAGATGTATATACAGTATTTATGTAAAGATGTCTTTATCTAGACATTCCAGCATAACTCCCAGTTAAGCCACAACTTTTATAACGGGAAAGCAAATCAGATTTGACTACATTGGCTGTTTAACTGAAGGAGCCACACAGATGGAAAAGAAGCACAGACAAATTGCTTTTGGCTCTGCTTTCCTTTATAACAACATCAGATATTTTTAGTTTCTTTTTCTTTATGCGTTGTGCATGTTTCTGCCTCATATAGAAAGCCATTGCACATTGTCTTCACCAGTTTTGACACCCTCTACTAATAGGCCCATTTAGCATTTCATTTACCTTTTAAACTTCTGAGATCTGAAGATACCATGAGAAAGTCCATTTTTCAGATGTAGATGATTGGCAGGTAGAAATAATTTAATGTCATGGAAACAATTCCTAATAGTAGAAAGAGACTTCACAGTGGATGCATATTTCTGGTTAGTGCAAAGTACATTTCCAAGCTGGATGGACCTATACACACCTTGGTTCCAATAATTAGAATAATTTTTTTTCAATGACAGACCCTGTATTAATGTGATGAACTGCAAGATTCATTAAAAGTGATTAACTAGGTAATTTCCACATGAACCTTTCATATGTTGGCCACTTTTTTCTCTCTCTCTTGAACTTTCCTGTCTGGAAATAGGCAATAGTGGCTATGTTCATATCCAGGTTCCTTGTGATATGACAGTGTCAGGTTGGAAAGAGATGAGTATGGTACAGGTTCCACCAAATATTCCAGTAGGCTCTCTCATAGTGATCGTTATCCTCCAAAACTGATCTAGGAGCAAGGAATTAAAAACATATGACCCAAACAGTGTGGCAATTTTCTTAAGAAGTTAATCATAGAGTTAACATATGATGAAGCAATTTCACTCGTAGGTATCCACCCCAAACTTGTGTTCATATAAAGACTTGTCCACCAACATTTATAGCAGCATTATGCAGACTAGCCCAAAATTGGAAACAATCCAATTGTTCCTCAACTGGTAAAGAAAGAAAGAAAATGTGGTATATCCATACAAGGGAATACAAGTCAGAAATAAAAAAATACCAAACTACTAATGATACATGAAAGAGAGGAACCTCAAACATATGCTAGGTTAAAGAAACCAGACACAAAGACTACGTGCTGTGTGATTAAATTTATATGAAATTTCTAGAAAAAGAAATTCTATGAAGAAAAAATGCAGAACAGTAGTTGCCGGGGGCTGGGGATAAGAGTGGGGATCAACTGCAAAGGACATGAGGCAACTTTTTGGGGTAATGTTTTAAACTGGTTGGTGGTGAAGGTTGCACAATTGTATATATTTGTTAAAACTTGTTGAACTCACACATAGTAAGTGAATTTTATGGTATACAAACTAACCTTAATATGGTTATAATTCTGAATGCTTATCGGTTTCTGTAGCTCTACATACACCTCATTCCAATTGTGTGTGCTGTGTATATTAGGGAAATTGGAGTGTGTATATGTGTCTCTGTGTGTGTGTGTTTGTGTGTGTGTGAGAGAGAGAGAGGGAAAGTACTCCTTTCTCTAACATATTCCAGCCATGATGGAATTCTATCTGTTTCTGGAATATGCAAATTCTACTCTGCTCTAGGAAATTCTTCTGCACATGCTGTAACATGCTTTCTCTGGAACTTTCTTTCCCACTCTGCTTCTCCAGGCTGACTCTTCTTCTTTCAGGTTGTTGCTAATGTTACCTCCTCAGAGAGGGCTTCCTTGGTTTTGTAAAGGAGATTTCCAGCCCCGATAATATTTTTTGGCCCATTGTGAATGTCCTTCACTGCGTTTAACCTAATCTTGAGTTATTTTCATTTATGTATCTATGCATGAATGTTTATATGTATATATTTAGTCTCTTCCCTGGTAAAATATAAGTCCTGTAAGTGGAAGTATATCCCTTTATGCACTACAGTGTGGGTATTTAATATTTTGTAAGGAATTAATAAATGAATGAATAGGAGTACTCCCTGTCTTAAGCCATGAAAGATGAGAAAAACCCCAAATATTTTAGGTAGGTCTGCATTCCAGTTTTATTCAAGGATTTTCATAGTCGTGAATGAACTCACCTCATCTGACAAATACTGGTATTCCTGGGAATATTCTGGAGTTAATCCGGTCTTCTGAGGATCTCTGAGCATAGCTATATGTCTTGACTGGCAGAGGACTCCCAGTGTCTGGGAGGGACACCCTAGCATTCCCAGGTCTAGCTCCTAATCTCACATGATCCGGGAGGCATAGAAGCTCCAGATTTTTTCAGTGCCCCGGAATTACCAGTTGCTAAATATTGTTTTTTGACACCTCATCAAGCTCTTTTAAAATCCTATTTTTACAATTGAATCAGACCTCCCAGTGTGCAAACCATAATACAAAACTAATGTACAGTTAACTGTGGCCTAAATAATGAGGCT
Organism: Equus asinus; assembly: GCF_041296235.1. Lineage (NCBI taxonomy): Eukaryota > Metazoa > Chordata > Mammalia > Perissodactyla > Equidae > Equus > Equus asinus. The sequence continues at coordinate 80,862,857 of NC_091798.1, forward strand.
TCCCCAAAGCCTAATCTTCCTCCCAGGAAGTAGCTTATAGTCTGGAAAAAATCCCACTCATTACATAATCTGACAAAATAATATAATATAGTTTTAATAGCTACAGTTAATACATTAAACATATGGTTTCTTCAATAATTACTAATTTTTACATTTCTTACTACTAATTATGGCATTAAATCGTTCAATCCTTAATTTGTTCTGTCATCAGTTTTTATTTATTCCATACTGAATGGCGGTAAGTGGGGACGTTAGCACTTCTCCCGTTAGCTTAACATCGTTGGTATAAATCTGCTGCACGTTGTAACGGTTTATTATCGTATTATTTTTGGTGACTTAATTTTCTTGTGACAATCGTCTCAATTTAGCCACTCCAGATGTGAAATAGTGCCAAAGGATATTTTAAAAACTTATCAAGACTGTTGTTATTTGTAGTTTTATATAATTTGAATACCATTTTAATCCCTGTCAGTTGTAACTGCCAACCTTCCCCATCTGCCTGTTTGGTGCAGGATAACTTCACCACTGCTGTGTTGGGCAGACAAACTGGGTAGTTGGCTTGAGAAGAGTCAAAAGACCCCCAGGGAGATACTTTGGGGACTGAAATGAATTGAAATGAGTAATTACTTGTTACTCTGAGGTGTGTATATAAGTATTAGGCATCTGTGTCTCTGGGTAAAGTGAGGCAGGCTTCGTGAGGGGGTTGGGAGTAGAAAGACAAGCAGTAATCATTCACTTGATTCAGAGGCTTTTGACAGACTAGGACCAGGGTGAGATGAGGAGACTTGCCTCAGGCACAGAATTTAAGGGAGTGCCAAAAACTTGGTCATCCAGTTCAATCACATCTTAATGCAATATTTGAAAAAATCAAATGGGCAAACTGTGGTCTGTGGGACGGTGCCTGTTTTTGTAAATAAACTTTTATTGGAACCAGGGCTGGGATTGTGGTGAGGCGAGTGAGGTAGGCATATAGAAGTGGAGGGTTGTACATTGTCTTTATTTAAAGTTGTGATACTTTGTAATGGATTTTTTGCGTTAATTCTGATTTTTAAAAATAGTGATTTGTAATTTCTTAGTTTTTCTGAGATCTTCCCAAGCAGTAGTGGCTATAGGAATGCTTAATCACCCACACTAGTTTTGGGAGATGTGGAATTAGTGTATTTTGGGGTATACATTGGATCGCTAAAATCCCAATTTTATTTAAAATGCCTGTATTAGCGGGGTTGTTTTAAAGGCCGATGCAGTAATGCTTTTCTTTACCTAGAGCTGCAAATGCCTAGGATATTGTAAAATTTAATTTTTTTTTTGAAATTCTAACAGCACTTGAACTAAGAACAGTTATATCTCAGGGCAATCATGTCTCTGTAAAAGTAAATGCCCCGTTCTTTAAATTTTGTTCAAATGTCTATCTTTCCTCTTGATTTGAATAGATTTTGCATTCAAAAATGAAATACTAAAGGAACATATATATTCTTATAAAAAATACATTCAATATATGTGTACACACATATCACAGAGAAAATAAAATCTGTTTTTCCTTGAATGATTCCTACATCAATGTAAAATATTTGGAAGAATCAAGAAAATACAAAACTATATTTAAAAGCCAATAACGAGTCAATTCAAGCCACCATTGATGCTTACTTTGTAGATATGTACCTAGTTGACTACTATGAATATTTTCTATGGCTGCCTCTATTACCATTCCTCTACAATTGTTTTGGACCCCATTATTGCATGTATTGATATTTTCTTTCTCCAGACTCTTCCAAGGCTGTAGTGTAATAGAGAGGTGGATGACAATGCAGAGTACTTTCCTACAGAGTGTGGCTCATTTCTATGAGCGGCTAGTTTACGACCCAAAAATAGGAGCTTTGAGTCTTAGATGGTTCAGGTGGGCTCGGCACTCTGTCAGATGGGGGCTGTTTTTTCTCCTAGACCTCTTGTACTACTAGGCTTCCACGTAAGGTTGTATCTCACTTGCTTCTAAATCCCTCATTCCTCCTTCTCCCTCGCTGCCTTTGAAGGTCCTGCCATGGGATTATCCACACTTCCCTCCTTACTGCAGTCATTTACAGAACCCTCTCATTCCTAAGTATTTCAGCTTCTGCTTCTTTGCCATTCTTATGAACACTACTCCCTTTCATACTTCTTAGTGATTTCAATATCCACATAGGTGATACTTGGCTTTCAGCTTCTTGACCTCTTCTTCATTACTCTATTCCTCTACTTTACCTCACACATTTACTTCCATGGTCATATCAATTAATGTATTCCTACCATAATCTTGGTTTTAGGAATTCTACTTTCTGACCACCTCCTCTCTTTCCAACTACTAACCTGACTCCACAACAAAACAAAACTCCCCAAACTGATCAGTCACATTTTCGCTGTCCTCCTTTATCCCATTTCATACTCTCTTTTTTGCTTCTCACCCAGTTTAGACTCCATGGTTTGTAATTGTAAACATTATTTTGCATATGCCCTCATTTCCCTTGTCCCTTGCTCTCTTACTAACGCAGGAGTCAGGATTTAAACTCAATCAGACTAATTCCAGTGTTTGAGCTCTTAATCACTACGGTATACATATATTATCTCATTTGAGTCTTAAAACACACCTGTAAAAATAAATCAGAAAATAGAAGCTTGGAGAAGCTAAGTAAGTCTTCCAGGATCGCACAGCTTATAAGTGATGGAATAGTATTTAAACTCTGCCTACTTTGTGCCTACACCTAAGCTCCTGAATTTGTCTGGGGAAAAACTTATGCTGACTCATTTCACTTTAAATTTATGACCATTTCAATGAGAACTTTACTCCTGTCAGGCAGACCTACACTTCCTTAGTCTGTCTTCTTTTTCCTGATACCTCTACCCTCTTCTCAAATCTCAACTCCTTTGTCATTCTCAATCTCTTCTGATAATCTTGACTTGTATTATACAGAGATCACAGATGCAATCTGAAGAGATTGTTCCTAGTGTCCTACTGCCACATCTACCACTCTATCTGCGTAGAGAACCGTATATTTGACATTCCCTCTCCTTGCTATGGACCAGCAAACTGTGCTGCTATGCATCCACTCCTTCTAACTTTTGCTAGATCTGGGTTTCTCATCCAAGCAATTGCCCCTTGTCTATGTTATATCATAAAGTTTTCCCTCTTCACTGGGTCAACTCCACAGCTGTAATATCTCCCATTAGAAAAAAATGATGAAAGAATAGACAAATAGATCAATGGAACAGATTAGAGCCCTACATAAATATAATCAACTGATCTCTGACAAAAGAGCAACGGCAACACAATGGAGAAAAAAATAGTCTTTTCAACAAAAGATGCTGGAACAACTGGGCATCCATACGCAAAAAAATGAATCTAGACCCAGACCTTACAGCCTTCACGAAAAATAACTTAAAATAGATCACAGACCTAAATGTAAAACACAAAACTATCAAACTCCTAGAAAATAGCATAGGAGAAAATTCAGATTATCTTGAGTTTTGCAACGACAATTTAGATGCAACATCAAAGACAAAATCCATGAGAGAAAGAAAGAATTAATAATCTGGGCTTCATTAAAATTTAAGCTTTTTCTCTGAGAAAGAGATTGCCAAGAGAATAAGAAGAGAAGCCACAGATTGGGAGAAAATATTTGCAAAAGACATATCTGATCAAGGACTGTTATCCAAAAATATACAAAGAACTCTTAAAATTCAACAATAAAAAACCAAACAATTCAATTAAAAAATAGGCTAAGGACTTTATCAGTCACCTTACCAAAGAAGATATACAAATGGCAAATAAGCATCTGAAAAGAAGCTCCACATCATATGTCATTAGAGAAATGCAAATTAAAACAATAATACCTTTAGAGATACCACAATATACCTTTAGAATGGCCAAAATCCAAAGCGCTGACACCACCAAATGCTGGTGAGGATGTGCAGCAACAGGCACTCTCATTCACTGCTAGTGGGAGTGCAAAATGGTACAGACACTTTGGAAGACGGCTTTGCAATTTCTTATAAAACTAAACATACTCTTATCATATAATCTAGTTGTCCATGCTCCTTGGTATTTACCTAAAGGAGTAAAAAATTTATGCCCATACAAAAACCTGCACATGGATATTTGTAGTAGCTTTATTCATAATTGCTAAAACTTGGAAGCAACCAAGATGCCCTTTAGTAGGTGAATGGGTAATTAAACTGTGGTACATCCAGACAATGGAATATTATTCAACGCTAAAAGGAAATGAGCTATCATGCCATAAAATGACATGGAGGACACTTAAGTGAATATTACTAAGTGAAAGAAGCCAATTTGAAAAGGCTACATCCTGTATAATTCCAGCTATGACCTTTTGGAAAAGGGAAAACTATAGAGATGGTGAAAAGATCAGTGATTGACAAAGGTTTTTCAGGGGAGAGAGGGATGAATACAGAGAACACAGAGTGTTCTTTGGACAGTGAAACTACTCTATATGATGCTATAATGGTGGATACACATAGTCATATATTTGTCCAAACCCATAGAATGTGTAACGCCAAGAGTGAACCCTAATGTAAATGTAACTCTCTGGCGGAGGATGTTGATAATGTGGGAGGCTATGCATATTAGCAGGTAGGAGGTACATGGGAAACCTCTGTGCCTTCTGCTCAATTTTGCTGTAAACCTAAAACTGCTCTAAAACACAAAGTCTATTTAAAAAAGTCCTTTTGTTATTTCATGTCCCTTTCTAGTTTCTTCTCCATTTCTCTGCTCTCCTTTATCACAGCATAACCCTTCAAAATAGTTGTTGATACCCACTGTATCTAGAGCCTGTCCTCCTATTCTTTTTTGTTCTCACAGCAATATGCTTTTAACTCCATCTCTCCACCACCTGTAGCTCTTGTTAAGTTTATCAGTTTACCATTTTGCTAAATCCGTGGATCCTTGATCCTTGTCTCATTCGACACTTTTTTTTTTTTTTTTTTTTTTTTTACAGGTCACTGAGGGCTTCTTTCTCCATCCTTCTTAAACAATTCCTTCACATGATTTCAAGAGTAGTACTCTCTCTTGGTTCTATTTCTACCTCTCTGGCCACTCCTAAATATCAGAGTGCTTGAAATCTCAGACGCTGTACATTTTTGCTTCTTTATCTTCACTCCCCCCTCTAGCAATATGAACCCATCTCAAGGCTTGAAGAACTCTATCCTTCTTACTAGTTTAGCCAAAACCTCTGCATCCATCTTTGATTGCTTGCTTTCTTACACATATGGGAACCATCTGTATGGGGCTCCTGTTGACTCTACTTTATATGTATAGTAAAAAATCTAGAATTTGATCACCTCTCACATCCTTCACGACTACCACCCTTGTCAAAGCCAACAGAATCTCTTGAAAAAATCCTATGAAGCCTCGTAAGAACGATTACATTCTAGCAACAGTTTGATCACTATCAATATCTGTCTTTCTACTCATTCATTAAATACTCTTATTGTGATCACTCCTCAGGTTAAGAAACTCTCACTGCTTTTTTTTAAAACAGAGGTTCTACTTTCCAATCCTAATTATCCGTTTTTATTAGACATTTTATGAACATCTATTATGGATGTATAAAAATGAATAAAACATTTCCTACCCTCAAGGAGTTTTACATTTGGCGAAAAGACAAACGGAGTGAATAATTACAGGAGCAATAACTGTTTTAGTATTACATGTGTGCACAGAACACTAGGGGGAGGAGCAGTCAATTAAAATTACCTCATGTAGTCATCGAAGATCTCAGAGAAATAGCATTTGTTCTGACTGGTGGAAGGTGAGCCCTGTCCTTTGAATTGTTTCCTAGTTTTCCATACTCCTTTTGTCCTAGTAATGGATCTGACCAAACGCAATATGCTGGGATTTACATACAAAGATGATTATTTTTGTTTTCTTTTCAAATAATAGCCCCAGATCTCTTCCAGCTCCCGATCTTGCCTGGTCCCATTTATGGTTGAGTGCACAAATTTGCATTGTGACTGGTGCTGCTTGTGGTCAGTAAGAATGAAAATAAAGTTTGTAGCCCCAGAATCTTTATTTTGACCCAGAGGTTCTCCCATGACACATATGAAAATGCTGTACCCCTTTTGGTGGAGGCAAGCTTCTGTGCAAACGCTAGCCTGATAGCAATAGCTATTACTGCGTGGGTTTTGTGTCCACTCAAAAACAATATTGAAATACAAGTGAGTGAGCATGTGTGACAGGTTTATCTTCTCTAGGTTATAGAAAAAGCAGCCACTCCCGAGCTTATTGTTGTTCAGTACCTTATTATTGTTATTAATAAATTACCTCTCAAGTGATCAAGAAAAATTACTAGGCTACAATACCATGGTTTTAAACAACCGTTATATTCAGTAGATCCACTGAGATTCCAGAAGACGTAAGGCTCTTTTATGATTTCAGAAATCATGTTAATCTTTTTAAAAGTAGCACAATGTATTGACAAGAACATAATATTTAGACTCAAAGGACTTCAGTCTTGTTCTATGTTCTAAGACATATCAGTTACATAATATTGAGCAACCCACTTAAGAATACTGAACCTCAGTTTAATTATGTGTACCACGGGATTGTGCAAACTGCAAAATACTCAACAGTTTTGTTATTATTATTATAATAGCAGTATCAATGCACAACGCTTGTCTTTTTCTTTTGACCTTATCTCTTTTGTTTTCTTTCCTGAATAGAGGTAGCTGTACAGTCCTTCTACCACGTGCTTTTTCAAGTTCATCATGAGTTTCTCTGGTGAACTGGGAATTTTACAATTGGGTAGTTAGGATACAGTGTATGATCAGGGCACTGCTGAATTACCTAGAGAATTTCTCAGTGTTGAGTTATTCATTACTTCAAGAGGATTTTCTATTTTTTAAATCTGATGGGTGTGGCGAGAAAGAAGGACCAAGCTGATTAGGATTTCTAGAGAAATGGAAAATATAGGGGAAGAAAGAAGAAGCGAAAGTAAAATGTCTTTAGACAGTACGAGGAAAATGTTCCCTGGGGAGAAATTGAACTGATGGCATCCATTTGTGATTAGATGGCTCCATGCTGCTTCTATGAAGAAGGGCGCCCAGCTCTACCCTTGCCACTGGGGGCCAACTGGGAGGCCAGCACAAGGACTCAGGCTCACTGCTGCCTCTGATTCCAGGGAGCGCTGCTCCAAGGATGGCCAGTATAAGAGGGTTTGCAGAGTATGAGCTTCAGATAGAGACTAGTGGTTGAATGAGACTAATCTGTTCATTAATTCCACAAATACTTATTTAGTGCCTGTTATGTGACAAGAGTAGTAGACAAAACACACAACAATCCTGTCTTCAGGGAGCTTACATCACAGAGAAGAATAAGCCTTCATTGTGAATAAAACTCTTGATCCATTCACTGGATTTTTAACGTCCCCCTGGATTGTTTGGGCGATCAATATAATAACCTGAGAATTCTCATTGTATTTCTACTGATGCAGGTTGCTGTGTTGCAGGCACTTTGATGTAATGGAAAAAGCAGCAAACTGGGAATCAGACTTTGTAGTTGCTGTCTCATCTGCCACTAATGAGGTACATGAGCTTCAGCCTATCACAAACTCAGAGTCCAAAGAAAGAGGTGGGTTCTTGGATCATTTACATACCCCCGTTGTTCTCAGCCTGTGTGATCTATGTTCCATCAGGCAGAGAGGAAGAAATTCTCTCCTTGTGAATTAACTTCAGCATAAAATCAAGCCTCCTTTTGCAGTTTGCTCTCATTTCTCTGCAACATGAATGGTGGACACAGTTGGCATCCAGGCTTCTGTAGTGCCCAGACCTTTTCAGTCAGACTTTCTTGGACCTGAGAACAGAATGTTCCACTCTAAGAATAATCTGTCAGAAAATTAAAATGAAAGTGTGTTCAACATCTCCCAGGGCAGGCTCTCCATTATGTTTAGGATCAAGTGTTTTGGCTCATGGAAGACAAAGCACTTTCTACTTCCTACAGTAACACCAAGACTGAACTTGCTCCAAAGACTAAAATAGTTCAAAGTCTGACTGAGCCTTGTAGATGTGTGGATGTCCCCAATATCTATTTCTCCTTTTTCTTTAGTAATAGCACCTCCAAATTATAGCTGGGCACATGGCTACTCAACATCAAGGCAACATTTTCCTACCTCTCTTGCAGTTTAGCTTGGCCAGGTAATCAAGGTCTGGCCAAACTGATGTGATATGAACAACTTCTAATTAGTGCCTTTAAAGAAAGCATATGCTCTATTTTACACACACTCCTCCCCGCAACTTCCCTATGCTGGAACAAAGACTCAGTGGACGTGGTGCCGAGCCATCTTCAACTGCAGACAGGCAAAGCCCTGGTGGGTGGTGAAGCTACATTAAAGAAGGATTTCGGGTCTCCAGGTCTGTGGAGCTGCCACACTAGCTTTAAACTACCTATTCAGACCTTGATATCTTTCTTAAACCATTGAACTTTATGGCCTCTTTGTTTCAGCAGCCTAACCTGTATCACAATTAATACAAAGATAAATGACTCAGTAATAAATAGACATAAAAATGTTACATTATCAATAGTTTTCTTTGACCTGTTCTAAAAAGATAACTAAGCCAATCCAGCCATATTCTATGTGAAAAGTATATATATATATATCTACCAGGAGAATAGGGAACCTTTTAGGGATGACCTATACAAGTGTACTTTTAAAAATTTTCATTTCTTTTCTTTGGAGTTAAAGTGTAAAAAATAATTTAAAATGACACATTTGGTTGAACACTAAATTTGCATAATTTTAGAAGTTCTAAATTGTGATTCTGTCACCAATAATAACTTTTTTATAATCCATGATCACTGATAGTCCAACCAAAATAAAGAAGACCTGACAAGTGCACAGAGAAGGTGAAAATTATTGTGTTGTGGATATACTAATATTGAATTTCCTAATTTTACACATTTATTTTCTCGGTAACTACATCCATGCTTGCATTTGGTTGCCAAATTTGTTTGTAAAAAAGTTGTTGATGAACAAACAAAAATAATTAAACCCCTCAATATTAACTAAATAATATCTTGATGAAGATTTTAAAACAGTTTGGCTAGCATTTTTTCTGCTTAGAAGTGATGTCGCTGTGAAACGTGAGGATAACACTTCATGTGTTACTATTTGTTGTGAAGTGATTTAATAAATGTTTAAACAAGTCATTACCATGTTGACAGCAATTCTTATCATGGAGCTGTAACTTTGATATTGATTGTCATGCTAGGCTTCCCACCCACTTCCTCTGCCCTGAAAATGTGCGGACACATAAGTCTGACCCTCAGAGAGTGCTGACAGACTGTGTTAGTTATCGATGCCTGTTCTTTAGTCTTCCTCTCTTCTATGACAATCAGCCCTACTTTCCACAGTGAGGTGGTAGCATGCATGGAAGGGATAAATCGTGTCTAGTACATGCTCATCTGCTAGCAGAGCTTAAGACTAGCATATTTGGAGAATCACAGTTCTACTCATATATAAGTAACCTCAAAAAGAAGCAACAGCCAGGAAGCCCCTTCCGATTTGTCTAATAGTTTCAAACTTGCAATCAAGGAATGAGTTTACTTTAGGTTCCTGGCCCCTCTGAGTGAAGGCCACTATCTTACCTTCAGGAATAAGTAGAGTTAAACGTTCTGTGATATTCATTCCTTCAGTAATAATTGCTGAGCACCTGCTATATGCCAGATAAATAATGAGCTAAACAGGTGCTATTTCTGTCCTCTTGAAACTTGCAGTTAGGTGGTGGATGTGCATCCTTGTTTTGAGCCTCCTATGGTGTGTGTTTCTGCTGCGTGGGTTTCCATTCCTCCACGATCTTCAGACCGCTCTACCAAGAGCTCTTCCCCATGAGTTTCATCAATGAAGAAACAAGGCATGACCTGAGAATGGTGTGGTGCCTTCGGTTATACAGTCTCAGAGACGGAAGTTCTCTTAATTTATCTGTTGCATAAGTTTTCTTGAAGAGACTCCTAAATGGATAACTGTTCAATTTCTGCTCCAACACCTTTTAAAAGGGTATCATGCCTGATGTTATCAAATTTTTTGCAATATAAATTCAGTATTTTCCAATTTATTTATATGATCATAAAAGGAAAAGAGGTCAGTATGGCGCAATCTGATCTTAATAGATCCATGTTTAATCCTAATGATAACCTATTTCTCCCTAAATTCTGACAACTTAAGGAAATATTTCAAAAACTTGTTCAGGGACAAGATTTTCAGACACAGATTTTTATTATCCACCTTTTTTCCCTATGAAAATCAGTACAATTGCTCATCTCAAGTCTTCTGTCATCTTTCCCATTCTCCCTGTAACTGTGAGACTAAACTTTAAATATTCTTGTCTATGTCACAGATGTTGTCTTTCCCATTACAGTGTTTCTATTATATCTGGGCCTTTTTCTCCATTCTCTTTGAGTAGCAGGCAAATACATAGCTTTTTCTTACATAGTCCAAGAAAACAGTTTTACTTTAAGATAGTCTTTCTCAACCAGGTTGGTATTTTCCTCTTAGGGGTCATTTGACAATGTCTGGAGACATTTTTGGTTGTCACAACTGAGGGAGGAGGTGTGACTGGCATTTAATGAATAAAGGCCAAAGACACTTGCCAAATATTTCACAATGCACAGGATATCACTCCACAACAAAGAATTATTTGCCACAAGATGTCAATAGTGTTGAGCTTGAAATAATTTGATTTAAAACAATTCAAATATTTATTTGTCTTTATTACAATGTTTTCTTAAGGACTTTTTTCTATATCTCCTCTCTTAAGAAGCTACTGTTTATTGAAGTATTTTAGTATGCTTTCTTTCTTCACTGATCTATTTTTCTATAAACGCTGGAATATTTGCCTGTACTAGGCACTTTAGGTAATACAAAGATGAATAAGTCTTTGTCTCTGGCTTTATGGTAAAGAATCAGTATCTGTGAATTAAGATATTTATGGTTAAAGGCAAAACTGATTAATCATGTCAGAGCAGACAGAGTATGAGAGAAAGTTGGAAGGACTGGTTGTTTCTGGCTGAAGGGATGTAGAAGATACAATGGGGTGGGTAGCATTGGAACTGGGTGTAAAGGATAATCACGACTCGAACATGCTGAGGTGATGGAACCAGGGCAGGCTCAGGGGACCATCAGCAGTGGCCAAGCTCAGGTGAGGTAGAGTGGATGGAGAGACGAGGTTGGGAAGTTGTTTGTTCCCTTAACCTAGATGTTAATGGTATAGGCCAAATTATTTTTTGTTTCAAAAATATGCACATCAGGATCATTATAACAATTTTTTACTCTTCTGAGCAAAAATTGTGTCAAATTTTTATACTGTATGTTGAACAAATCAGAATTTTTCATTGAAATCTGAGCTTGTTTGGCGTTGTCCTGAGTTTTCATGAGTATTTTTACGGCTTTAGCATCAGCTATTGTTCCTCATAGTCAGCAGGCAGAAATACCTTTTGTTTTCATTTTTCATTCTGAAAATTCACCTTGAATATGCATATTCTCACAGCTTCAAGGGTCATAATAACCCAAAAATGCATAATTTAGAACAGAGCTCAATGATTCACTCCTACAGTTTGGAGTGAAAATAAATTCTAGCCTGAGAAAACAAAATTTGATATATAACATCTTTGGAAATCTCCATCAAAATGTAACATTACAATGGAGGGACAATATTCAACTGTCTTCCTATTGCCCAAGAGAGTCATCAAATTCGCCTGGGGGAGTAGGATTTAAACTGCTGATTCCTAGGCCCTCTCTATGTTGAATATATTGAATCTGAATGGGGAAAGACGCAGCAGGAAATATTCCTTTTTCATTTTTCTTGTTATAAGTGCCTTAAATAATGCCTGTGAAAATAAAGTTTAAAACCCACTGTTCTAGAAGTTGGAAGAGTCAGACTACTCAGGCTATGATTAAACATCTTGTGGATGTGGTGGTCAAAAACTGTAAGTAATGAGCAGGATTCCAGAAATGTTATGGCTTTGTATACAGAAGTGAGGCCTAGGAGAATGCACTGAATTATGTATACAAAAAGAGGCGAGATGAGAGAAACTATAGAGCATAAAGTAGAAAATATTTATTTGTCTGTGATAGCATTCCTGAGGGAGAATTATTGTAGTTTAAAAAAAGGCAAATGTATTCATTCTGCTGTAAAAATAGAGACATGCCTAATCATTATATACCAAATTGGTTTTTGGGATCCACCTGCACATGATTATAAAAATACCTTGTTGTTTTACGATTCTTGGAACAAGGAAAATTGGGAACATAAATGCCACTCTTTCCTTTTAGTTGAGCTCATAAAAATATTAAGAAATCATATTAGTTTTCATGAAGATTCCACCTACCTTTGTCCTCTAATGATATAGAACTTTAAGGTGATGATAATTCGAATGAATTTTTTTCCTCTTTTTCCTATTCTTATTCTCTAGGCATAAAGTTCATAAATGAGTAACTTGTTTTACGGAGTACACATTTTCCTGTTGACTCAGGTATTGTGTTCATGTTTTATTTTGTAGTCTTTTAAAGTGTGTCTGTACTAAGTGTGGCTCTAAGATTGTCAGCTCTAAAGGGCTGTGTCTACATGGTTCCTATCATGTATAGATGAGTTCTTAATAAATATTTTTTGATGATGACGATGGTTGGGTATATCTGATTTAAAGGATCAAATTCAACTGCAATGAGGTATGGTACAGCCTTTTTCATGACACTTGCTCCTTAGCATGGCTATATTTTCCTCTGTACAATCAGGCTGCTAATACCATCCCACCCCGTATTGAGATGATTCTGTGGAATAATTATGTAAAACACATAGCCTGGGAGGTGTCCAATAACTATCGCTCCTCCTTTCTTCCCTTACGCATGTCATAGAATTGACTAAAACAATTCTTGCCCTTCATCTACATCGTGCACAGTAAAAAGATAACTTTTACTTAATGTGGAAGATTGGACACTTTCCAGTATATTCAGCATTTCTCCCTGTGGACCTCCTCCTCCAGGAGGCTTGCCCAGCCCTGCACTATTCAACTTAGGCATTGCCACGTGACCAGCATTAACGAATGAAATGGGAGTGGAAGTGATGAGTCACGTTCTAGCAGACGTTTTAGAGCCAGTACATGACTCCCAGTATTCTTTTTTCCTTTGCCACAAGGACAGGCAATGCTTCATACAGAGGCTACTCCATCAGCCTGAGGCCAGGGAGAATGCTCTCTTGACCTGTAGCAGAGATAAAGCTGACCCACAGTGAACACAAGTCATGAATGAGAAAGAAATATTTTTTGTTGGAAACTACAGACATTTTGTGATTGTTTTATGTCACATAAATAACCCACAAGGAATTTTGGGGGGAATAAATAGCAAGGAATATTGATCAGAGCCTACTTGAAGTGCCACCTTAACATGCTATGCCTTCTCCAGCCATGGAAGTGGCTCATAGGAGTCCTTTTTGCCTCTCAAGCCTCATCTGGCCTCTTCACTTGGCACCCTGTCATAACCAGCTCTAAGATATTATAAATCGTTTGAGGAAATGTGTGCTCCTATGTAATCTCCATAGAGAGAGTATGCACCGAACAGCTTCTGTAAACCTAACTATAGAATGTTGAGTAGATGTATTTTACATTTGAAGGTCAAGCAAACTTCGCTGGGTCAGTATACCACTGGTAAATGGGTGCTGCGGAATGTCAATATCAACAGGAAGGAGAAAGTTGTGTCTAATTTAGAGGCCTAAAAATTTGGGAGAAGGCTGTTCCCAGAGCCCAGGAGAAGCCATCCTGCTTGAATATGATTCTGTCAATAATGCTAGGTCCAGTTGCTCTTTTAAGGGAGAAACTGTTTTTTTATAATTCTAGCATTTTCTGAATTTTCCCCTCAATGAGTCATAGTATTAAGCCATTTGGGCTATGGCAGTAGAAGCCTTCTGAGAATTTAAGGAAAATCTAGATGGGTTTTGAGCCCACATTCTTGTAAACAAGATGCCTCCATTCTATTTTAACTAGATATATCACTTTGATACAAAGAGGGTCATTAAGAAATATTTATTAGCTTGTTAAACTGAACTGCTGTTGTTATTTCTGGCACAAGTATCATAAAAGCATTCAAAATTTCATAGAATTCTACTAACTATTTCAGCATTAGGAATCAGAACACTTTTATCTGTTTCTTTTCCTAAAGCGAGGGATTCCTCTAGGCACCAGTACGTCTTAAATATTTCTCCATATCATTAAGTGTAGATAAGCTCAAGGCCACTCAGATATTTTTTGTTAGATTTTTATGAGGAAGTACCTGGCCAAATGGATACATCTCATGCTAGTTTCAGAGAGACTGATGAATACCATCTTACCTGGATATATTCTTGAAGATCTTTCACTGTTTAGTCATTTAGAAGTATAGATTGGATCCTTACTCTGCCAGATGCTGTGAGCATTGTGTGTCACCGTAGTGAGACAACAGCTTATTCTGGGGCATATATTCAGCTTTTGTCATTTGTGAGAAAATCTCTTGAAAGTTTTTTCAACTTGGAAAGCTTATTTTAAAGTGGTAACATAGCAGAGTAACAGTGAAAAAAACAAAACAATAAACTGTATATTTTGCATTAGGCAGACCAGAAAAATTTGGTTGTATAAGGGTGTTATTGACCAAAATTATTAAACTAAAGTCAGCTGTACTAGTTTATGGATATCAAAACCCAAAGTTGCAGCAATATGAATAGGAGAAACTAGAATAAATTTTTGAATATGTTCTAAAGAGAGAGTCTCAAATGGAAGAGGTATGAGTTGTTTAGTCTGCATTAGTCTCTCCCTTTGATTTGCTGGAAGTGACATTTTATGATGTGCATTTTCTCTTATAATAATCTACTTTTGTAAGAATGGCTACCCTATTTAGTAAATCTTAAATTTTCCCATTGATTGGGATGTCAGGCTTAAATTCATGTGCCAACAATTGCTATAGGCTGTGTGGATCCTCGTATTGAGAAGAACTCTGAGGTCATATTTAGACTCAGCAGGAAAAAATGGTCCTGATAAAGGAGTGATATTTACCACGCTTGGGAAGAGGGCACGGCTGTGCCATATTGAAGGAGTATCGTAAGTGCCATGTATTTGCTATCTCCTTCACATAACATTTTAAAATTGGGGAATTATTATATAAATTAGAATTTTTTATCTTCTCATATTCTCCAGGAAAGATTACAAGGCAATTTCTTCTTTGATTCATTACTACAGTCTTATTTAATGTCACTAAAATCTCCTTTAGTTTCCAAGATGTTGGTGTGCCCCCATCTTGGGAGGATTTCAAGTGGCAGTTTACTAGGGAGGCATATGAGACTGTATCAAGACCCAAGGACGTGGTTGAAAGAACTCCTGAAGAAAAAAATACCAAAACTCATGTCTTGATAACATTGCTCAATACTTACTATGGATGTGAGTTGTAATAATAGTGGGAGCCAGGGAAGGTTTGAAGTAATAAGAGATTTTCAACGATATTGTAAAGTTGAAAGGACGTTAGATTACATGAATTTATGTGAACACGTACTCCTGAGTATGATAGTATATTCCTACCCCAACAATGCGAACATGCTTCATGAGGTCATTAAGGCTTAACAAAATCCATAAGCAGATTTGTATCACATTACTCTGGGACCCCAGGAATCAGTTCTTGGTAGAAGGACCCCAAGTACTGATAATTCTGTTGATAGTTCATTCTCACTGCATGACTTTTTGCTACTCTTTAATTTCCTTCTTTCTTTGAAGGGAGGTTGAATTATGCTAGGCATAATTTATCTTATATTCCCGTTTTAAGATAATTCACTTACATCTTATATGCATTTTTTTATTGAAGTGTAACTTACAGCAAAATGCAGAAATCAAAAGTATACAAATTGATGAATTTTCACTAAGTGGACGCACCCATGGAACCACCGCACAGGCCAAGAAGTAAAATATTATCAGCATCTGATAAATCCCTCCTAATCAGTAGTCCTCTCTTCTCTCAGAGGCAACCAAAAATATTTGACTTCAAATATCATCAAATTCTCTATTTTGAACTTATATGTTTGGCAACTTCTGAACAACATTTTTGTGAAATTCATTCATGCTGTAGTGTATAGTACTAATTTATTCTTTTCATTGCTCTATAAATTTCCACTTACAAATATTCAAATTATTTATCCATTTCACTACTGATGAGTATTTGGGTTGTTTCCACTCTTGGCTATTGTTTATAATTCTGCTATAAACATTTTTACACATGTCTTTCAGTGCACCAAGGTATGCATTCAGTTAGAATATCCGTAGGAAGGAATGGGGGTGTCATAGAGAATGCATATGTTTAATTTTAGTAGAAACTGCTAAATAGTCCTCCAAAATGGTTGGACCAATCTACACTTCCAAGAGGAATATATGAGTTCCAGTTGCTCCACATCCCTATCAACAATGGCAATTGTCAGTCCTTTTAACTTCAGCTTTCTGGTGGTGTGTAACTGCATCCCATTGTGGTCTAAATTTGCATTTCCCACGTGACTGATGAGAATGAACACCTTTGCTATTTGGGTATCCTCTTTTGTAAAGTGTATCCTTTCCATTTTTAAATCAAGTTGTAGTTTTACATTACTTTTTGGAAGGTTTTATCTATTCTGTTTTCTAGTCCTCTGTCATTTATATGTATTGCAAATGTTTTCACCTGTTTTGTGGCTTGCTTTTTCACTCTTCATGGTGTACTTGGATTAAAAAATATTCTTAATTTTAATGTAGTCCAATTTCTATGTCTCTTTTTTTTAATAGTTCAGGGTTTTTGAGCCCTTTTCATGAAATCTTTGTCTATTCAAAGTGATGAAGTTATTCTGTGTTGTTTTTAGATTCTTTTGTTCATTGCCTTTTCCATTTAGATCTATGATTTGGAAGTGATTTTTGTTCACGGAATAAGATGGGAATCAAGGATTACTTTTCTCCTATATAGATATCCAACTGGATAAGTACCGTTTATTGATAGCACTATTCTTTTCCCACTGCTCTGTTGGGCCATCTTTATTATGAGTTATGTGCTTATATTTGTGTCTACTTATAGACACTTTAATATGTTCCAATGATCTGATTGTCCATCCTTGCACCAACACCACACTATCTTAATTACTGTATTTTAATAAGTCTTGAGATCTGCTGGTAAGTCACTTTGGTATATTTGACTGTCACATGATTTCAAGGTTCCCAACAGAACTTTATGAAGTCAGAACTTTATAAAATGCTATGAAGATCTTTAAATTTTCATTATGATGTAATTTTTCTTAGTTGTGTAATAGCAGATTTCTGAGTTATAACCTATTTCCCAAAGATATTATGAGAAATCTTTATTTTTATAAACATTGCTTAAGTACTATTGCTACTGCTGCTGCTACTGCTATTAGTAATGTCATGGTGAAAGGGGGTTTTATGAACACTTTAAAAGAAAAATAATGCAAGGAATTTAGCCAAAACCCTAAGTGTGTCAATATATTTTTCATTCATATAAGAGCTAAAAATATATACTACATGCTAGTCCATCTGAATTTTTTTTTATTTCTACTTAATGTATATCCTATGAAAGTACTGAAAATCTATAAATAGTATGCAAGATTTATTTGTCAGTTTAATAGGTAGATTATAACAGCATCTCAAGTTTGTGACCAAAATCTCAACTAGCTATTTTTGTTTAATCAAAATGTTGCAGAGAAAAAAATAGTTCATTATGTTCCTACTAGCTGTTTGAAAAAGTTCAGCCTTCCCTGGGCATGGTTTCTCTGTATAACACTTGGCGGAATTGTAATGCTTTTACTGTCACCTCTAAATATCATCACACCTTGGAGAATCTGCAGAGTTATGTAACACTGTGATTAAACAGAATCACACCCCTTTCCTAGCACAGACTCCGAGTTTTGCTGATGTAGAAAACGCAGAATCCCAAGACCTCCAGCTGTCTTACCTAAAGTTTATGGGAAGGAAGGAAGACGAACCAATGGCTGAAAAGAAATTAAGCAAAACCCCTCTTGCAGTACAAATGAGAGAGAAGGGACAAAAATAAATTAGGCTCCCCTGGCTTCACTTATAGTCCTTTTTAACCAACAATATTTTCTTTCGTTCTTGGCTCACTGCCCTCAAAGAATTCAGAACTTGAATTCAAATTGATTATTAAATAGATAGAGACTTAATTTGGAAATGAGCAAAGTAATGCCGAAAGAACAAGAATATTTCTAACCCTTGAGATTTTCGGAGGAGTGAACTAAATCAGATCTGTGGATGATACTGTTGTGGATCACATGGTGCTGCAGCGAAAAAAATACACAGCAGAAAAATTATTCTTTGTTTCAGGGATAAAAATGTTACGTTTTTCATAGTTGACATTTCTGTGACACTCGAGCTGCGGAAGCAAACACTCCTTTCTTCATTATCAATGAAAGGGGTTAGCCTTGGAGCTCAGCTATTTAAACACTGCAACAGACATCGCTTATACAGGTCAGTTACAGGTCCTAACAATTAAAAACAAGAAGGAAAAATGTTCATAGTCTCACATGACAGTGTCTAATTTGGTGATTTTTTGCACATTTCAAAACTGAGACTTGAGGCTGAGTGCAAAGAGTACGCAGGCCTGGCTGACACATCGAGTTCCTGTGAATGCTACTGGAGAAGTCACTAACCTTCATCCCGGAGCTGGCACCTTGCTTCAGGAGAGCAAACTTCCCTTCTACCTGCATCTCAGAAAACTTGCCTGTCAGGATTATGTCCGTGTTGTTCAATGCCTGGTCTTTCATTTTGGAGAATCAAAGAGTATTTGATGAATAATTACTTGCTTACTATTTTTTCATTCCATTCTCAAGTTTCTACTTTGACTTCCTAATCCAGGATTTACTTTCATAGTTCTCTTCTAATTATGTAGGTCATCAGATGCTCTAACAAGGCAGGTGGTGACAGGTCTGCTCCCGGTTTAAGTGAACTCTTCAAAAATAGCCTTCTTGTACACAGAACTGCTGCAACTCTATGTTTCAATCTTGAGAGTATGGACTTGTGGGGAAATGTCATCAACTAATATTCCTATTTAGAGTTGACCTTCATCATTTATTTTATTGGACAGATTACCAAAGTTTGGTTGAGAAATACCCCTGTGTTTTTTCTTATTTGTTTGCAAGAAGTGTTTTAGTTATGTACTTTTTTTTTTTTTTTTTTTTTTGGTGAGGAGGACTGGCCATGAGCTAGCATCTGTTGCCAATCTTCCTCCTTCTTTCTTCTTTTTTTTTGCTTGAGGAGGATTGTCCCTGAGCTAACACCTGTGCCAATCTTCCTCTATTTTGTATGTGGGATGCCACCACAGCATGGCTTGATTAGTGGTGTGTAGGTCCATGCCCAGGATCTGAACCCA
Source organism: Equus asinus (assembly GCF_041296235.1). Classification (NCBI taxonomy): domain Eukaryota; kingdom Metazoa; phylum Chordata; class Mammalia; order Perissodactyla; family Equidae; genus Equus; species Equus asinus. Next base: position 80,882,254 of record NC_091798.1, read on the forward strand.
TGAACCCCCGGGCTGCCAAAACGGAGTGTGTGAACTTAACCACTATGCAACCAGGCTGACCCCGTTGTTATGCACTTTTTACCATTCAGCCTGACCCTGCTATTTTTGAAAGTACTTCTCGTGTACCAGATTTCTTTGATAATGCTGTTGTTTTGCACCTTCCGTCACTGGTGATCTGTGATTCCTGTTAATTATCTCAGAAGTACGAATTCACCAATGGGAATCACTTTTCTAGCCTGTGCTTCCCATGCTTATGTGAAACCTCCCACAGATTCACTTTCTATTCCTTTAATGGGAAAAGTTGAGATTTCCTTGTGTTTATGATTCAAGAAAAACATAAGACAGAAAATGCAGATTTAAGTGACTACTGTGTTCTAGGCACTTTCACATGTGATATCTGACATGCATAACCAACTAAAGATAGAAGTTTATATCTTTTAATGCATCATTTTACTGGATCACTGACTAGCTTAGAAAACTGAAGCTCAGAAAGGGAAAATTACTTGTCCAAAGTCACATGCTGAGTACTTGTTTTGTACAGAGTTCTCTGACCCCCACCTTTGTACTGCCTTTGTGCTATTCCCTTCACCACCACAGACAGCTGACATTGAGTGCTTACTGTGTGTCACGCCCTGTGTTAAGAACTTTACCCACTTTATTTCACTCAGTCCTCACAGCAGTGTGAGGCTGTAGTCCCCATTATATACATTTAACACAAAATGAAACCCAAACCAACTTCACGTTTCAAGAGCTTAAGAGACTTGTGCAAACTTACGAGAAAGAGGCTCTGCGAGGTTCAAACTTGGGCCCACCCGAGAGCACAGACAAAGCTCTTTCCCACCGAGCTAGAGGACTGCCCATCAGTCAGCAGGGAGTGAGAAATGCTCAGAGTTGATTTTGGTCTCTGGGCCATGGTTCTCAGCCCTGGCCTCACACTAGAATCATCTGAGGTATGGGCTCCAAACCAGATCAGTTAAATTAGAATCTGTTAGGGGAGGGGCTGGGTATATTTTTAAAAGTCAGTAGGTGAATACAATAGCGGGCAGCCAGGCTGAGAACCATTGCTGCAGTTGCGTTTAAGTCCTGTCTCATTTCTCCCCTTCTTTTCCATCAGCTGGTGAGTTCTCCCTGTGCACTCTTCCCTGTTCCACTTCCTGTGCCAACTGTGATACAGGCAAGGGCCTCATTTCCTGTCCCCATAACTTATCTGTAAATGTACCTGTCACCTGGCTGAGGTTGAGGCCCAAATGTATGAAACGTAGCTTAAATTGGGGTTCACATCGTCACTTGGGCTCACCTCTGGGCTTTACTTCCTCTACTGTGGTGCTGTTTTAGGATTATTATCATTGCCCTAGTCCAGTCAAAGAGCTGCTGCCAGTAGCTGAAATACAAGTCCTAGAATTGAGCTTTTGCGGTCTGATTGGCCTCACTAGAGTTCTCTGTTCATCCCTGAAGCAGCCTCTGCATGCGGTGGGCTTATCCTAGGCCACCAGCTTTAGCTCCTGGAGGGGAGAATGAGCTTCAAGCTGCGGGTAGGGAGTAGTTCTTCCAAAACAAAATTAGCATACGATTGCCTTAAGAAAGGAAAACAATCCTTTCAAGCTGATTTTCAGTGTGCGCAGTGTATTCACCTGAGGACACTTAAAAATATACCCAGGCCCCTCGCCTCAACAGATTCTGGTGGAACCCTCAGTGTCCACCCAGCCTTGAATGGCACCATCTCCTAGCTTTATATCCTCCCCATTAGCCATCTCCTTTCTGGGACTGAGCCCCACCAATAAAACCCAGCTTACTTGGCTGGAAACCTCATTTGTTGCTTAGATTTTGTTAGCTCTTTCTCATGATAAACAAAACGAAACAAAAAATATTGTACTGAATTATCTTTTGGAGGTAATTTGTGATGAACAGAACTACCAAACGAAGAGGCCCATCATCTACCAGGTATAGAAATTGAGTTCTTATTAAGAATTTGGTTAAATCCTTTCAGCTTTCCGGACCTCAAATAAAATAGCAAAATGATGCTTTGTCGTTGTTAGTGCTGTCCAGTCAGTTGTGACTCCTAGTGACCCCGTGCACAGGAAAGCGGAAACCTGCCCAGTCTTTTTGCAGTTTTCACAGCTAATTTTTTGGGAAGTGGATGGCCAGGTCCTTCTTCCTAGTCTGTCAGTTCCACTGAATCCTGTCCACCATGGGTGACCCTGCTGGCCGGCGGCATAGCTTTCAGCATCACAGCAACACACAGCCACCACAGCACGACACCCAGCAGACGGGTGGTGTGACTCCTTGACGGGGAAACGAGCAGACCGTGGCAGTGAGAGCACCGAATCAGAGCCAATAGACCACTAGGGCTGGCTAAGATGAAGCTCAAGGATTCTAAAGTCTTTTCCAGCTATAATGTTCTATAAATTTACACTAAATTAATTGAATTTTGTTTATTTTTCTTGAACAATTAAAACATTTCTAATGAGATTTAAGCGTCAAGGAGGGTGATTATACATTTCTGTTTTTCTGGGACTTTCCAGGTTTTCACTTTTGTACCTATAAAATTATTAATTGTGCCATGGTTATTCTCAGAATTTCCTGATTTGAATAAGTTATATGGTCACTGTAGGGAAAACATAGTCTGTTGCTTATACTGCTACTAATATTTACCAAGCAGTTACCACGTGCTAGACTCTATTGTGAGTGCTTTAAATATTTGAATTTACTTAATCCTAATAACGATCCTAGGAGATAGGCACTATTTTCAACTCCATTTTATAGATGAGAAGAATGAATTTCAGAGATGTTAAGAAACTTGCCAAAGATCACAGAGCAAATAAGTGATAGAACACTATATTCTCCTGCCTCTCATGTTTAATGTTTGTGAACTGAATTAATTAAAATGAACAAAAATAACATTAACGGAAGCACTAAATCAAAATACTTATCAAAGTTTTAGAATTCAAATAATACCTATGATTACCAATTATAACCCAAACCATAAACTAGAAGATACCAATTTGAAAACCCACTGTAGGTAAAACCCTACAAAGAACAGTATAGGAAATTTGTGATATCACACATGTAATGTGTTTCCTGGGAAAAAGCTTTGTAATATTGGGTCTTCCACTCCAAATCATACAGTTTTAGTGATAAAGTTAGATGTTTTAGTATATGTGTGTATATGTATATATTGTGTGTGTATGCGTACTTATATGTAGTACATATTAGTATATACTAATTTAATTTTATCACTAAAACTGTGTATTAGTATGTACATGAATTATTGTAGTAATTTTGGTACAAGATATACCATATACATAATACATCTTGCATCAAAATTTACCTAATAAAACATAAGTGATATGTATGTTTAATAAAGACTTTTCCCCCCTCTGTTTTTGACTCAATTTCCAAACTCCTCATTCTTTTTTATTTCTTGCTTAAAGAAATAAGTATGCAAATATTTCAGTTACTATAAAGTTGTAATTTTTCTTTTGCTCTTTCAACTTATATATTTGTTTTCTCTTAGTTGTCCTCAAGTTAAAGTGCTATAAATGATTAGAATTGTAAACAGAAAAATGTCTTAGGAAACTGTTTTCTCAATTTTTTTTCTGTTTTGAGAACAGTGTGTCACAAACTTGTCTGAGTCTAGTTGTTGCCTGGGTAGCCCCAATCCAAATCTGTTGCTTTGACTTTCTAGGGCAGAGGCCTACTAATTGCTATTTTTGACAAGTATCACAGATGACTCTGTTGGGGAAGAAGAAATTTTCCTCTACCCTTCTAGGTTCTTCTGATTGATCTAAGAATTAAATTGGCATGAGACAGATTAACAGGAGAAAATCAAATTTAATTGCATATGTGTGGGAGCCCCACATACTTGAGAGGGCCAGGGACCCCACATACCTGAGAGTTCAGAGACAAAAAGGTAAAAGGAGGTATGTACACCATCTTGAGCCAAGGAATGAGCTAGGGGCCTGAGGCTTCAGAGGGGAGGAGGGTAATTCACAGGATGATAAGAGCTGATGTTCGGTAATCAGAGGTTTGCCCTGCCATACAGATAGGTCATAAAAATTTATTTCTGGTTATAACTTTTATTATGGACGAGGCCCCCCATTTGAATTCTTTAAAGGAGAGGTAAAAGTTTCTCTTGAGCCCACAGGATCTCAGTTGCCTTTAGCTCAAAATATTCCACATGCCAAAGTGGCACATCTTGGGGAGGCCTGTTCTGAACTCCTTCAAATCTGAAGACCAGGATCTTAAGAACATGAATGTCCGGGAAGCATTATTTTATACTACAAATGATTTCTGTTGTGTCAAATAGAATACAAAGTCTGAAAGAAACCTTGTTTATAAGGATATTGGATAAAATTTTATTTCTTTTTCTTTTGAGGAAGATTAGCCCTGAACTAACATCTGCCACCAATCCTCCTCTTTTTGCTGAGCAAGACTGGCCCAGAGCTAACATCCATGCCCGTCTTCCTCTACTTTATACATGGGACATCTGCCAAGTATGGCTGGACAAGCAGTGTGTAGGTCTGCACCCAGGATGTGAACCGGTGAACCCTGGGCCAGAAAGCAGAACATGTGAACTTAACCACTGTGCCACCAGGCTGGCCCCTGGATAAAATTTTAAATTGCACAATAAAAATTTATTTAAGATGTTGTAAAATAAGTTTTTGTACTGGCAAATATCTACCTTGAACTCTGTGAGTACATTTATATTTGGGGGGACTGAATTTACTAAAAATAAATTTGAAAATCAAGTACACAGTAAACTCATTGAATTTCCCAAAATGCATTAGTGCTTTTTGATAACTTGAATTTTTTGGCATTAATCCTCATGGGAAGAAATGGTGCCAGATATATATGTTTTGCTCTAATCATTTACATGAAAATGACTAGAATTATATTTATTTACCTACTTTTTCAGTTTTTCTAATATTAAATATGAAAATATACATTCACTTTCATTAAACTTGTTAGAAAACAATTTGGAGCATCTTTGTATATTTTAACAACACAAATTATTTTGTTATTGATGTGATTCTCTCAAACTGTAAATTTTGTCACTTTTGCCACAAAGTCACAAGTCTGTCACATTTCTCCGTGATTGACAGAGAGCCCTTGATTTAGGCCAGCTGTTGGAATGCTGTGCATTTACTGCTAAAGCTTTCTGGAGGCCTCGGCTATCACATTTTCATTGAATGTGAATTCCTTTTTGTACGTGTACATATTGTACAGAGAACAGAAGAGCTCACAGCAGCCTCTAAACGGCATCTGTTCTTTATAGTTAGATGAAGAAGCTGCAGAAGGTTTGTGGAAACTTGCTGAAGCTTGTTGTCACTTAGCAGGAAGTGTTTAGAAGTTTGCGAAGAACAGAATTACAATTTGTCAAATGTTGCAAACTTCGCAATGAGCACACAATGTTTGATTGCACCGTTGCTCTAAATAGGATTGCATTCTATGTACTTTCAAAATGACCAACTTTCTTTTTTGGTAAAATACAAAAAATTCCTGCACAGGAATTCACAGTCACTCAGGTGAGATACATTCTTCTTTGTTTTTACCTTTTTTAGGCGTGGGGGCTGTTGGGGGTGGTGGCAAGCGGAGGGCGTGGGGCAGTGGAAGGGGAGGGAGTAGGGGCAATATTGTACAAGTCACAGTCACAGCAGTCCTGGCACCTGCCTTGCTGATTGGGATGAAGAAAGTTTTTTGTTTTTTAATTATAAACTTTACTTTCAGGCTTGCAAGAAATTCTTAAGCCAATGAAGTGCTGGGGTCAATGCTTTATCATGTGGATCTGCACAGAAGAGCACTTTGTTTAGAAGTCTCCACACCTACTCAGGATTCATCCTTTAATCTTTATATGTGCTGAGCTAGCTAGAGTCAGTAAAGAATGCATTGAATTCCAAAAGTTTGACATTTTTGTTATGGTGGCACTTCCTTTTCTCCCCTTATCCTTGTGTGATTTCTAACTTCCTCATAATTTTTCCTTTTAATCTATCCACCATGCATTTTTATCTTTGAGGAGGAAAAAATGCTCTCTTCTCACTTTTCTGTGATTTGGTTGATTAGGTTTGGTTAGAGAGACTGTATTGCTTTGGTTGAGGAAGAATTTGATAGGTGTTTGGAGTTCACCAGAGATAAGTTATTACTGTAAAACCGTTTAACTCAACCAAATGAATTAGGATTGTGAGGTGTTAGAAAATTGGGTTACAAGCACCTTTTTCCATGATTTAAAAAAAAAAATCTTTCAACTTCTACATCATAAATTTACATTAGAAACATACAGTGTTAAGATGAAAAGTTTTAGTGAAAACATGATTTCACTGTAAACAGGTCCAGGTGCCTTAATGAACTGTTTAAGTCCTGGGTCTTTTTTCACTCCTAGGGCTAGGAGGACTCGCACATGGAATTTAACAGCAACATTTGGAGAGTCATCTGCTGACTAAATAGGCCTCTGGAGTTTGGAAGGATTTCTCTTTATTTTTTCCTGTTGGTATGTGTTAACTCCTTTAAGAGAAGCTGGATGATCTAATAAATTCTGGGATTTCTCTTTATCTTAAATTTTATAATTTCTTATTCAAAATAACTAAGGCTTTCTTCTGCTGTGAGAAAACAATACTTCTATTGTCTTCAGCCCTTCTTCAAAATGCTGTCTCATAATTTAGCTGTTCTTGTTCTTGGATTATCTTTTAAATGTGCTCTAAAAGTCTATGCCATTGAGTTTGGAGAGAGATTCTCTTGTCTTTCAAAAATGGAATTTGAGTGAACAGAATGGAATGTGCTGGAATGTGCTGGAACTGGTCCTTGTAGCATCCTCCTTCCACCTTGGGCCTATTTCCATACTGCAGGTCATCTGAAATGGCACTGGGCTCTTGTGAGACTTCAGAAACAAATTGAGGGCTTGGTCATTCATCTGAATTTACTTAGTTTAGAAGAAGTTCTTTCTAACAGGGTTTCTAATGTGCAGTGTTAATTTCTTTTATATCTCTTTCAAAAGGGATCTTTTATGATTATTCTTAAGAAGAATCTTGATTTTGAAACTTGATTGAAAACCTGATCCTTTCTGGGTTAAACAGGGCCTGCTTTATTGTTTACCAGGGCAAACTGGAAAGGAAGAGAGGATCATTTGTGCAGGTCTCTGGCGCTCTTGCTCTAGAGTGGGTATAAAGGACCATTTGATGAGTTGTTTCAGGGGAACTTTATAAGCACCCCGAGAACTGAGGAAGGAACTCATTAATTCCTCAGGAACATTACCTCCCTTAATGAAAGGAAAGCAGCCTGTTGGCTCTCTAATGGTAATCAAGTGAAATGCAGACACTTCTAGGCTTTTATTTTCAATCACCATTTACAGGAGGCCTTACGGTTTACCATTAAGTCTAACCAGAAACTATTACAAAGCAGTTTAATTGTATGTGGATCCTCTTTTCCTATAAAGATTTCATTCTAACTTGGGAATATTTTATCAAATAATTCTGAAATCTTACCAACAGTCATCATAAAATCAACTTTCAAGCTATCAACTTGAAGTCACTGAATGAGGAATTGGGAAAAGCACCTAATTGTCATTTGCACCATACATATATAATAGATGTGAATAACCTCAAGAACATAGATAATAGAAAAATGTAAAATGATTAGAAGTGATGCATTTTGAGTATTTATTACCTTTGTTTATAATGTAATTCATTAAATTATGTTTATATAATTTAATATTCGATAATGGTTGTTTAACAACCAGCTGCAAAATTTCTGAAAATTTAATGATTGCTCTCACAGCCTGTACAAACCAAATCTAGCACATTGCTGCCTCATCTTTTTAAAGCTGCCACTCTCAACTTCAAGCATTTCTTTTATGATGAGATCTATGGATGGCCTTGCTCACTAGGTAAATCTCCAATGTCTTCTGTATATTTCACTCAAAATAACAAAATCTCAGGGAATTTATTATACTTCTGCTAGAACTAATGTGAACTAACGTGTCCAATATAAGATCAGATTCACTATTTCCACTTTTCTTCATTCTCCTGCCTACTCAATGCTAGTTTTCTTTTTCATTCTTTCCAGTATACGTTAAGTAGCACCATCTTTCTTCCCATTCTAAAATCCTTAACTTTGCAAAATGTTATCATATTAAAGTTGCAACTTGCTTGCCTTACTCTCTCACTAAAACAAAACCTGGCAGTCACTTTAAAAGAAACACCAGACTTCTTCTTAAAACCTTGAAGAACTATGTCTGTTTTTAAGACAAATGTCCCTAACCTGCAATACACCAGGAAAAAAAGAGTCATTGTATTTCACCATCAGTGTCCAACTAACCCTTTTTACTTATTTATTTTTTGTCATTTTATGAAGAATTTACTGAAGAAAAGAGGAAAAATGAAAGATAACTTTGTTAGAAATTTGAATAAAAATTTAAATAAGGTAAAACTCTTTGTGTCAAGTAAATTTTGGCCTTCAAATATCAGAATCGATAACAGCATACTGTCATACATCTTCTTAGCTAAACCAGATAACCCAGATTTTTCTTGCAAGTATTATATGATGAAGTTCTTTCTGTTGAATGACTAATTGGATGAGAATATCATATTTCCTTTCTGTCCTTAGAAATATATTGTTTATTGAGGATATTATCATTTAAAGTCTCATATTCTTAGATTTCACTTATGTGATTTCACCATTCCTGTTATAGTCTAGAGTGCTATCTGTCTGTTTGCATTCATCTTCTGATTCATATAATAATAGTGATATGTCTTCCTCTGTAAATCTTCTCTTTACTATTATGGGAAGAAAATGAAAAGTTCTGAATTTTCAATTGTGTTCAAGGAAAGCTAAAAAACATACCACAAAGGTGGGTGTCTCCATTTTCTTCCTACCTTTTAGAAAGATAATGCTACCTTTGGGGTAATTCAGTAAGAAAACTGAAGTGATGATTGATTTCTCTGTTACATTAAGTTTCTAGTTGATTCTGTTACTCTTCTGTTTTCTCTTTATTTGAGTTTTTTCTGCAGCATAATCAAGAATAATTGATGAGAAATAATGAGATAATTACTAGGATGCTAAACTAGCAAAATGTTTTAAAGTATAGGCAAATAAAACCACTAAGATCTCATAATGCATCTTATAAAAGGGCCCAATTGTCCAATAAGTTTTATTCTATGTATTTTTTAAATAAGTAAATTTTACCTTTGTTCTTTGGAAGAATGAAGGAGTCATGTAATATCAATCCTGTGCAAAAAAGAAACTCAAAAACTAAGGTGGGACCAATGGACCTTAGGGTTTGATAAACATAAGGGTTTTGTTAAAGTGTAACTCTACAGGAGTTTTATATGAACAGTTTCCCTGAAATCCTGTTTGGATACTTATCTCACCAGTCTCCCATTCATGGCTGCTTCTAAAATCTCTTTTCTCTTTTCACTCATGTAGCTGCCCTGCTCAATCCTTCTTTCTTTGAATCTACTTTACACCATGCTCCAGACACAAGACCCTCCATTCTGAGTGAGCCCTGAGCAAGCAACGCTCATCTCTGTATTCTCTGCTTTTCTCTGGAAAATCATAACTCACTGTATTCCACCCTGCTAAACACATACAGCCACACACATACAATTCTAGTCAATCAAATTACTTAACTCAAAGTTTCTGTTTTTTCAACCTTAAATTGAATCCATCCTTCATTCCTCCAAATTTGCTCCTCCCTTTCCATTCTCACAACTGCCTCCTACTTGGGGTCTCAGTCCTTCCAGCTGAGATTCCTGTAATTATCCCTGGTACATTTACTTGCTCTTTTCCATTCTATTCAGCCTAGCTTCTCCTGGATTTATTTTATTATCTATATAATATTGTCAGTTTATTTTATCAATACAACACTTTTATCAAGTTACTACCGTTTAAACACCTGCAGAGGTTTTAAACGCACCACAGGCTTAGCACCAGGGTCAGCTCCATGGATGTGCAGCATTTGCAGTCACGCGAGACCCACACTGAGAGGGACGCCATGTTTGATGCTCTGCTATCGCCATCTTGAAATTCTTAGGAACCTTGAGTAAGGGGACTTGCATTTTTATCTTGTACTGGGCTTCCCAAATTAGGTAGCCAGTCCTTCTTAGCACTGAGGGCTTCCTGGATTCACCCCATCTGAAGTAAGTTTCTTGCTAGTCTTACTTTTTCTCGTTCTCACACCAAAGGTTTGTTCACATTTTTCTTTCTGACTGATACATAATAAATAGGTGCATGAGGAATATTTATTAAATTAAAATTTATTAAATTTGTAAAATTTGCTATAAATTTTTTAAATGTCACTTGTGAGGATTTTCCGTTCCACAGCCTTCTCTGAAAAGCTGCATTTCAAAATCTTCCCTTTTTTTTGAACATCCTCAGTATGTATTCCTAATCAGTTGTCTTGCCCGTATTGTTAGTTTATACTTGAGATAATTACTAACAAGTTTGGAGGAGTGTTTTAGGTTCCCCACATACATATCAAAGTTCTGTTTAGGCACTAGAGTGGAATTTCCTTGTCCATTAATAATAAGGATAACATCCTATCTATTATCTTAGAAAGTTTGTTTCCTTTTCCTAATTGTTAGGCAGGCAAGATATAATTTGAAACTCATCTGGCATATCAGAAGAAACCAAGAGTCCAAGGTTAGTCTAGAAAGATCTGGATCTGTCAATACTCATAGATGGATTGTTACCAGATGGCAAAAGTTCACCAGAAGAAAATGTAAGCTACTCCCAGGATAAAGGCAGTTGAGTGTGGTGGCAAGGTGAGTTACCCTGCCTCTCCTCACTTCCCCTACTTCTTGGTCACGGAGTGTGGGCATTTTCAAGATCGTATTGTGAAAGGGCTGAGATCTAGAGAAGGACATGCAATGATGGGCTAAAGAAAGATTATTTTTTGAAGCATACATTGAAGTAGATATTACTTTCACTGGCATCACCTTTTATAGAAAGATAATAGTATTCCCCAATTTATTGCCAACTACATTGGCCTTTATCTTTTTTACTGTATTTCCTTTCTTTATAGTATAGCATACATACAGATTATGCAATCTGTCATATACAGAGAGATTAACTAATGCACAAATTATATGACTGAATTTTCAGAAAGTTATGAAAGGTGAATTTTAACAAATTGAATGTATCTTTGTAGCCCAGATCCTATCTAGCACTGACTAGCACCCTAGTCATATTCCTTTGCAATATTCTGTCATATTCCCTTGCAATCACAAACCCCTCAGAGTTAATTAGTCTTCTGATTGCTAACATCATAAATTAGTTTCGTCTGGTTTGAACTTTAGATAAATAGTCATAAAAAAATTCCTATTTGTAGGGGCTATTACAAATAGACCTGCTATTAATATTCTTGTACATGTCTTTTTTGTTGGTGGTGAACACATGTACACATTTCTTTAGGGTACACCCCTGGGAGTAGAATTGCTGAATCATGGAGAAGAATTGCTGGGTCGATTTATACCATTGGATATGAATATGGTCCATTTTAGAAAACCATGCCAATCAATGGTTACACCACTTTGGCTCCCATCACCAATGTATGAGAATGGGTTTTGCCTTTCACAAGTTGTCACAAGGTCTCAGAGAACTGTAACTGCTGAAGTGAAATTCGGGCATCAGAAACAGTTATCTATTGCCTCTGCTTTGTCCCTTAATAGTTTTATTTGTGTCTGTCTTGTCTTCCAATTACATTATGAGATATTGAAGGAAATCAAAATAACTTTGCCTTCTCTAATGTATTCAACAGTGCTAGGCATTTATTAAGTTTGAACTGATCCCAAAGTTAAAAATTTATTGAAATATTTGGGATAACCTATTTAAACTTTAAAAAAACGTGTAGGCAACAAGAAACACTTTTTTCCCCATAAAGGAAAGTGAAGACTTTAAAAACATCTCACATTTGCCAATATGTAATTACTATGTTGAGTTTATTACTCTATTTCTTCTTTTTAAATGATTGTCTAAACCTTTCTCTTGTAAATTTCCGCCTTTCAACTAAATGGCAAGGATACGTTTCCTTAAAACTCCTGATTACCCATTATTCTGCCAACCATAGACATTGCCGTCTTGTGCTGTGAGACAGTCCATATGTAGGCAATTGCTCTGTAGTTCTCAGGTCACCTACCTGCTATTAATGGCCCCATAATTCATTTTAAAGCTGGTATATTAGGTTAAAGAAAATGCCAAGTTATTGTCAAAAGTGTTTCCGACTTTCAGGCAGACCTATGCCATGAGTTTTGAAAAACACATTGAAAGAAAAATGAGGAACGGTGCCTGGGCTTGAGTCATATCAACATAAACATTTTTTTAAGCTCCGCTCTGACACAGGCAATCTTATTTGAAGCCAATGCAAACCATTTCAAGGTTGTGAGAAACCTTTGCTTGGCCATGAATGAAACTAGCACATGACATTTATATCAGGAAAGCAAAGAGTTTAGAAGGAATTGAGAGCCAAGACTGGGCAAGCCTGCATGCTGGGAAGTTCTGCAATTCGTGGCTCATTTCCTCTCAAGCATATGCATGTTAACGTTTCTTTAAAACTTCAGAGAAGAACTTACTCATGCTTTTCCATGCAGGTAACTTGAGGTGCAGACAAAGGGTCTTATGATTTGTACAGGCACAAGGTGCACAGCATTTTGAGGATCCCAAGATAGCTCATGCGTTTTTTTTTCTTCACAGTAGGAGTAGAACTGGAAGTTCTGAATCAGGAGTGTAAATGCATTGCAGTGTAACAAAAATTTGAGAAATAGTAAAGGAAATAATGATTAATTACCTAGGTTTCTATTATCACATCTCACTCAAGTTACCATTAACCATAGCACTGCAGTGCTATTGCAGTGCATAGCACTGTTTATTTAGGGTCTAGACACCTGCTGGTTTAGAAAACTGAAAGAGATACAAACCATCTCAAAATGTTAGATGGGATAGTATAATAAGGTCCTGTTTTTGTTGAATTATTCCCAAACCTGAACCAAATTTATCCAAATACAGCAGATCATCCAGTAACAGTGTGAGCCTCTTCATTCTACAATTCTTGAAGCGGACGTCGCAATAGATTGATTTGATCATTCATTTATTCAACAAACAAGTATTAAGTGTTTGCTATCACAACTAGATTATAATAGCAACAATAATGTGGTCCTGCCAAAGAGGAAAGGTTAGGTGTATGGGTTGGCGTCAGAGTTAAATGCTTTACTGACCCTCTTGGGGCAAGAGCTCCTGACTCCAAACTCCTTGTAATATTCTTTTTCCCTGCCACATAGCTTACATTTTTGGATTAGAACAGATCAGTTGTATTCTGTTACTTGAAATCATGTTCTTTGCTAGAATAAAACATATACTTTAAGGGGCACTAACTTAACCTTATTGTACATTACTGAATGAGACTACTCCTCATTATAACTATCTCTTGAAGAATATTCTTGAAATTCTGTTTTTCAGTACCACCAAGTAAATAATGGTCTACTGGTATTATATGATGTCTACTGTAATGACTTCTTAGAAGACAAAAGGAAAATATGTCTTTTCTTTTGTTGTTTGCAATGTGTAAGTATAGGTTTATTGAAACTCTGAGGCTTACACATTCTGGAATGTATTTCAACATAAGTCTTTTTTCTTAAAAAGGGATCTGATTTTTTTTTTTTTTTTAAAGATTTTATTTTTTCCTTTTTCTCTCCAAAGCTCCCCCCCGGTACATAGTTGTATAGTCTTCGTTGTGGATCCTTCTAGTTGTAGCATGTGGGACGCTGCCTCAGCATGGTTTGATGAGCAGTGCCATGTCCGTGCCCAGGATTCGAACCAACGAAACACTGGGCCGCCTGCAGCGGAGCGCGCGAACTTAACCACTCGGCCACGGGGCCAGCCCCCCAACATAAGTCTTTTTATATAAAAGAGACAAAGCTGATAAAATGCATTGTAAATTACAAAACCACGTATATCAGTTTCTGTCTTATTTTAAAGTGCTGTCTAGTTTTCATTCTTTTATTTATAGATTCCACTTTTTCTCTTTAAACCATCAAACAGAATTGCTTTATCATGTTTTTCTATTGACATAAAATAAAATTGAAACTGCTTTTTTTCTGTATATTTTGGCCCTCAGACCTGGGCAAGTGAGCCCCGACCTATATTTTAGAAGCCCCACTGATTATAAACACAAACACACAGACAATTTATTAAGGATCACGAACACATCAGCTGCTTGAGATTGGGCAGTTAGCGCTGGCCCAGATGTTTAGATGTCCCTAAACATTTACTCTAATGATGAGCGTACTTCAGGTCCCAAGGAAATGTTTTTCTACTTTTTTTCCAAAATAAAAGGTAACTGTATCCAAATCGTATGAAGTGTTGTGAGTGTTATCACTGTCCAAGAGTCAGAATGTGGAAGGATTTGAGTGGGAGTTACCTACAGTAAGGAAAAAATTCTAGCATAGCAAAGTTTGTTTCCCAGTTGGGTCAAGCATCCATTTTCTTGCCTCTCTTTGTGTTTCAATTTGTGATTCTGAAGGGACCATGAGTTAGCAAATGTGGACAACTTTCCAATATTAACTATTGAAAAGATAGGAGAATATATATACTGCATTTAAGAGGTTTTAGGTTAATTATGATATGTGGGTCTTATTTATTCCCCTGTCTCTAACCCCACAAATGTTGGGGATGTGCCTGTTTCTATTTAGAATTTAACCTACCAGAAAAGGACAATGTCTAAACTATGCCAGATACCTGGAAGAAAATAAGAAATTTCAGTTAGGAATCTTGGTCTGGCATTCAAGACATTCCATGGTATGATCCTGGATATCTTTTCAGTCTTATTCCCAGAACGGACTTTGAGACAAAGATTTGTGTGCAGAGAATATATTAAGGCAAAGCTCCCAGGAAAACCCTGTAAGAGAGGAGGGGAGCAAGAGAGAGAAGGGGAAGAATGGAAGCAAGAGTACAATGGCAGCTGGCACAGTGTAGTCTGAATCCGTGGCGGAGCTCTAGGGTATAAATTACACACTGCCATTGGAGCTGCTATCAGCAAGCCAGCTGGGTTCTGATACTCTGGCACCAATCAGTCATTGGGAGGGTGGGGAAGGAGTGGGGACAGAAAGTCCCAGGAACTTCTCTTCTCGTCTTTGCTGGCCAAGCAGCTCCAGATCTGAGTGGGTCACCAACAGTGTCCACCACGCCAGTACTATCCTTTATGTCACTGTGAGAAAGACTGAGCCCTCTCTCCGCCTTACAGATTTTGCTCCACAAGACCATATTAAGCGCTCTGAGAAGACCAGTGTAAATAAAACTGTTTTAATAAAGAGTTACATGAGCTAATGTACCTCCGAAACATTTTGTCATGTGTCTATCAGCATCTGGGGGAATGCATTTTGAGAAATACTTTTCTAAGATTTTTATGATTTGTTTCCCCACAAACTATGTGCTGTCTCAACTTTCTGAAAATTTATCTTAGCCCCTTTGACTGGAATGTAATTTTCTCATTAGAAGAAATAATGTTGGAAGCTTTTTTTTTCTTTTATCTCTCTTAGAACGCTTAACACAAACCAGACAGGTTTCTGCTTGTTTTTTTTTTTTTTTTTCCGCAGTTATTTATGCATGCATGGCCTCTTTCTTTCCTTCTCCCCAAATCACCCACAAAGGTAAGATAGTATTTAACTTTCTAATGTAGTGTTTAGAACTACTGCAAGGAAAAGTTAGAGATGAGTAACTAATAGTTATATGTTAAATTATATTAAATTGACTTAAGCATTGCTTAAGATTTTAACTGATTTTTTCCCCCAAATTTTCATCTGGATATCTTGGAAAGAAAATTTTGAAGTTAATGTCTATGCTGAGTATTTCCCAAGCCAAGAAGAAATATCATCAAACACAATTGAACTTCTTTCTTAGGTTATGTGCTAAATCAAAGTGGTAATCTAATTCTGAAGAAGTTATCAACAGTGAACACAGGAAGATGATGCCAAAGAGTTAAGTATACAGACAGATTCCTCACCAGCTTTGAGGACTATCTCTAGTACATGTTGAGATAAGAATGATTTAAGCAAATAATCAGCTTGAAGATATCCGTATCTGTTAAAAAAATCTGAAATATTTTTATTTATTTTCAATAGAAAAACTATCACATATAATTTGATGGTCAAAGTTTATAAAAGGCAAAGATTTTACATGCCCTAATACAGTGATAACACTCAGAGCAGATCTAATTTTCAGGGATAAAATTGAACGAAATTGCTAAAGGGGAATGTTCTATCTTCTATTTTTATTCTGTTTATTGACGTGAACTTCATTAGGACCCAATGTTTTTACTAAGGGCTGCATGTGACACAATGGGCAGGGATTTGCCTGAGAAATGGGATGAGTAGTCAGCAATGGCCCGAGGAGACAGAGTATGGGAATTCTGCTAGGGAGCACTGACCTGATGCAGTGGTTAGGAGCCAGCCACTCGCAGCCCAGCCCCTGGAGGTGTTGACTTATTTTGCCTCTCCCTCCAAGGACCTCATCTACTCCCATGCCTTCAGTATCACTTAGGTTCATGACCCCCAAATCTAAATCTCCAACTCTGACCTCTCTCACAGGGACAAAACTAAAAAGGAGCTAAAATTGTCACAAGTTTTCTGCTTCAGGTCTCTTAAAATAATGCGAGATATGCCAAACCAAACACATTAACTTATCTGAATACTGTTTCTACATTAACTTGTTTGGTTAATTTTTTTGCTACCTATAGTAGCCCATGTTATAAACCTTTTTAAAAAATTTCTGATTCTTCTCTCTTTCTTAAATTCCACATGACATCCAATTAGTTTTAAATTTCTGTATTTTGCCTTCTAATCTTGTCTTTTTTTCTATTTACACACAATTCCTCTAGTCTAGGTTCTTATCCATTGTAAAATATTGTAAAAATTCTTTTAACTAGTCATTCCAACCCAGTGTCCCTCCCCTCAAATTTACCTTTTTCAGTACTGTAAAGGTTATCTTCTCAATACCAAGATGAGTTAGATTATGTAACACTTTTTCTTAAAACAAACTAACCCATAAGTACAAGCAAACACCTTTGATAGCTCCCCCTTGCTTGTAAAATGAAATCAAAACTCTTCACAATTGTTCAATTGTTTTTGTCTTCTCATCTGCATCATATCTCTTATGTCATAGTAGAAATCACTTGCTTTTTCCAAATAATGCATTCACACCTTCATATTCTTACTACTACTTAAAATGGTCTTCCACATCCACTGCCTCCACCTGGTGAAACCACAGTTACTATTTAAGATGCAGGCAAAATCTTGTTTTTCATATGAAAACTTTCCTGATCATTCTATCTTCTCTGGTCTTAAAACCTTTTGTTTAATAGTACTTGATTTATATTGAAGTGAATTGCATACCCATCTTAATCTTATTCATCTTTGTATCATTAGAGCTCAGTAGATGCTCGAGAAATTTTCATTGAACTAAATTATTCAACTTAAATCAGGAAGAATCTGACTTACCTAGAATATACTTGCAGAATTGTCTGGGTTTTAGAAATAGGTGAATGAATGGTGAGGTTTATGTTTAAACTGAGATAACTCAGGTGATACCTTATATTTACCCACAGCCATGGGCTTTATTTCTAGGTTCCTCTGACATCAAGTGAAACTCACACTTTAGATTTGCCTCAGTTAATTTCAACAAGAATTGATTCTGATTCTGCCATCCATAAAGTAAAAGTAACAAGTCTTGTCTTCTATACTCTCAAAAACATTTGTTAGGGTCCTTGTTAGAGAATTGATTTTTGCAGGAAAAAAAGAAGTTTCTGTTTGTGCTTTATTAGAATCTCCCACATCTAAAATGCTTCGTATTTATAGGCATAATTTTGCATAAAATTCAGGAAAAAAAGAAAAACTCAAGTAATCACCCAATCAAGACATGTAAAAACAATAACCACCACAACTATAGAATAATGCCTTCCCCATACGCATTGCTTTTTTTTGAATCACACAAATATCAGAAGAAAAATAACTCATGTTTTCCCTAATACCTCAGATACAGTCACATCCTTCTGCATTGCTATCAAATGTGAGTACTGGATCTTTAGATGAAATAGTGGGTCAAGCCTGCTGCCATGTTTAAAAGACTGACACCATTCTCTCTGGCAGGTTTTGACCACAATGTAAAATCTCCCCACAGTGTGACAATTGATATTCTTCAGTACAGAAGAAGCCGTTGCCATCTGTCGTGTGACTGCTCTGAGGATAATGAGAACCCTCGGACCTGTGGGTTGGAAATAAATGACTTCATTCCAAGGAAAATAAATCTAAATAATACAAATGTGGTGGGAGTGTTGCTAAATATTTCTGGAGATCTTGAGGTGCTTGGGGAGAAAATGAATCATGTTAGTAATAATTTTTGCTTCTCTTTCTCCTAACTGTGCCAATTTAAAAATATCATTCAGGCAGGACCTGCGTTTTAAACTCTACCTGTACTTCCAGGAGGGTGTCCTCAGGGCTTCGCCTGCAGGGAGGTCACCGGGAGTCAATGCAAATCAGGCCTGTGGCCTCCCAGCGGCAGGCTACCTCAAGGACCCTCGAGGCACAGGCAGATTTTAGAACAGCAGAAATACTACCGGTGTGTTGAAACAAAACAAAATAAGATTGTTTATTATCCTGTTTAAAAGGAGGGCAAGAGTTTTCTCTAAGTCTTTAACCCTCTGCTCCTGCCCAACAAATGCAGTCCCTGAACCAGCAGGCTGTGTCTACCGGGGCTTCACTGCAGGGAGCTGTAAGGGGTTGAGTTAACGGGAAGGCAGTCTTCACTCTGAAGTTCTCCCTTCTGTCAGACCTTTTAATGTAATCTTAACATCCATTCTGTTTAATAATCTTTTGTCCAATAGACATAAATAAAGCATAAATATGTATCTGACTGCAATGAATTCGTTTCCTAACAGGAGGAATCCTTGCCAAGATTCTGCAGTGATCTGGTCAATGTAGATAATGTGCATTAGAGCAGAAGCTGGCAGTTCTTGTTCTATGAAGAGACATAGATATAGATTTAGCGTTGACGGGAGTCTTTGAAGAGGATGAAACAAAACAATGAGTAGCTGACAGTCTTTCATGGTTTGATTTTAGTTAGTAATTTCAGCTCAGGTCAGTAAATCTTTTGTTAGTACTAAGAAAATTTGTGCTCGCATATTAAAAAGTAATATACACTTCTTTGCAAGTATACTTTTGCCAAAAACAGTATTAATCCTATAGATAAATAACAAAAATAATTGAAAGCCCTATTTTCACCCTGTCCCTTAATTTAATTTAATTTTTTCTTGAGTGGAGGGAAATTATGTTTCCCCTCAGAAAGTTAAATCACCTGAGGTTATTGAAAAGGCATTGACGTTGAGACTGGGAGACCTGTGTTCTGGTCTTGATGGGGCCATTAGCTACCTATTTGACTGTGGACAAATTACTCACTTTCTCAAGTTTATAGTTTCAGCCTCTGTATTGGAAGATTTGGGATCCCATCATCACCAAAGTTCCTTTCAGCTCTAGGATTTTATGAAAAAACACCAAGATAACAATCCCATCTTTCACCATCCTGAGCTGGTTATGCAAGGCATTCAGGCCTATTCAGATAATATTGTGGCTTACATTTATTAGTGATTCTTCTGTGGTACTTGATTTTAACCAAGTTTTCAAAATTATTTTGATTAAGAGTTTACTTGTCTTTTCTTGTTGGAGTTCAATAGCTGATTTGAATTGTCGCAGTCCCCTAAATGATTGTTCACTTTCTTCTTTTGTCTAGGTCCTCTTTTGAAGGTCAAAGCTTGAGGATCAGCAGCACAAATGTCTTCGAATAGCTCCCAAAGTAGGGATGGTCTCTACAGCTACTTAAACTACTGACTTGTTCCTCCTGCCCACACTTCTGCTTTACTATTTCCTCATTTTTTTCCATTGTCCTCTCTGGATCACAAAGTCCAAAGCTTTTCTGATTCCTAGAAGCTTTAGGAGTACTGCTCCACAGGAGAACCAGTACTCGGAGCAGGAGTGTGCTGTCACCTGCCCGAAAGTTAACAGATGGGAGGTGCTTGAACGAATGCTCAGCCCAGTACTTGTCATAGACCCGGCAGTCAATAAATGGGGGTGCTTTTCCCCTAAAGGTATATATTCCCTATTCTATTGTTTTAAATCTCAACTTCACAGATCATGCTTTTTCCTAGATTTACAATAAGATTGTTTAGTGAGGACTGAAGCGTGGAGTGGGTGGTTATACTAGACACACTTGAGATCTGTAGTCCTTGTCGGTCTCCATTGTGTTGGCCATTTGTCCTGTCTCGGGCACTGCTGAGGTGACCTGCGGTGCTTAGGCTCTGACAGATTGCACACAGGCATCACTTGGCCACACATCCTCTTATGATCACATTGAGGATTCCTCCTCCTGCCCTGGGGCTTCCTTGTTGATACTGAGGCATAAGACCCCAACAGAGCTGCTTGACATTTACACAAGTACAAACCAAATGTGCAGATGGGAGGAGGGGAGAAAGAGAGAACTAGGGGCTGGAAATTTCCGCTCTGCAGAACGAATCTTTGACCAATGGAGAATGGAACTAGCAGATAAAATCCCTCCTTTTCCTTGACCTAGAAAGACTTTCTACTTCAGTAGTGAACACGTAGAATCTCCCAAGATTCAACAAACAGTTGCACTTGATGCCAGTTCCATAAAACACCCAATTACTAGCTCGTCTGTCTTCTCTGCCTCATTGTCCTCTCGTTGGCTCATGCTTCCCTGGGTTTGCATTCTCTAATAAAATAGTAATACATGAACTTTTGTTTCAGCCTCTGCCTTTAGGGGGACTAAGACATTGGTCAATTTAGACTATATTTATGAACACATAGAATCACTGATAGCATGATGAATTGTGACAGAGTGGAATATAGGAGAGTGGAAGATTATGAGGTTGCACGCATTAACTAGTTACCTATACCTCCTTGATTGTCTTAAATTTAATGCTCTATGGCTGGGTAGAAATGCATTGTGATGGAGAAAACAGCACATGTAGGTTCTCAAGGATCCTCTCTTTTATTTTTTAGATGAGAGTCTTTCCCAAATGAGAAAGGTAAAATAGTATTGAAATCAAATCTGTTTTCCAGACTTATTTTAAAAGATATGCTTACTTTGAAATGCTTCTTGTTGTTTCGACAGAGACAGATAGTAGGATGAGATTTTGGAAATACAATGTTGATTATAAAAAATGTTATAAAATTAATGTTGAAAGAAAATTCATATCTTTTGTCTCTCTATATAACAGTTTCAACTTCACATTTGCCATCCTCATCTAAACAGATTTTTAGAGAAAACAAGAGAATAGACATTCATGTATTCAACAAATACTTGTTGAGTGTCTTCTCTGTGCTAGGTACTGCTGTAGGTTCTGGAAATTCTGCAGTAAGTGAGATTAGACAGATCCCTGCATTCATGGAGCTTATGTTCTAGAGAAATGGAATAGACAAAAATAAAAGAGTAAGCAGGAAAAGCAACAAGACAATTTTTAGAGATGATAGTGCAGGGAAGAAAATAAACAGAGTGATGTGGCTTGTAAAGATTGAGGGAATCTGCTTTAGATAAGGTAGTCAGGAGAGACCTCTTTGTGGAGGTGATACAAGCACAGAATTTTTCCTAGAAGCTGGCTGTGCAACATCTAGGCTAGAGATTTTCAAACCAAGAGAAAAGCAAGTGCGAAGACCTGACGTGGGATATGAATTAATACTGATTAGGAAAAGTAGGAAGCTAGTGTGGGTTGAGGGTAGTGCCGAGAGCTATAGTGGAATGAAATGAGACAAGAGAGGTTAGACATGGTCAGAATTTCATTTTAGGCCACATTAATGAGTTTGAATTTATTCTAAATGCAGTGGAAATCCATTGAAGTGTTTTAATAACACATAAAATAACATATAATACATTTCATAGCATTCTTGCAAAAACTGGATATTGATATAAAATTTTGAATGACTTTTTTTTAAACATGACTTTACTTTTTTAGAGTAATTTTAGGTTCACAGCAGAATTGAAGGGAGGGAACAGAGAGTCCCCTGCCCCCACACATGTACAACCTCCCCCATTATCAACATCTCCCACAAAGTGGTACATTTGTTACAATCTATGAACCTACATTGACACATCATAATCACCTAATGTCCATAGTTTACATTAAGCTTCACTCTTGGTGTTGTACATTCTGTGCTTTTGAACAAATGTATAACCATACGTAGTCATCATTACAGTATCATACAGAGTATTTTCACACTCCTAAGAATACTCTGTGCCCTGCCTATTCATCCCTCTCACTCTCCTAACTCCTAACAACCACTGATCTTTTTACTGTGTCCATGGGTTTGCCTTTTCCAGAAGGTTGTTTCGTTGGATTCATACAGTACATAACCTTTTTAGAATGGCTTCTTTCACTTAGTATTATACATTGAAGGTTCCTCCATGTCTTTTCATGGTTTGATAGCCTCTTTCTTTTTAATGCTGGGTAATATTCCACTGTCTGAATGTAGCACAGTTTATTTACCCATTTGCCTAATTGAAGGACATCTTGGTTACTTCTAAGTTTTGACAATTATGAGTAAAGCTGCTATTAACATCCATATGCAGATTTTTGTATGGACGTAGTTTGCAACTCCTTTGGGTAAATATCAAGGAGTGAGATTGCTGGATCATATGTTAAGATTATGTTTAGTTGTGTAAGAAACCACCAAGTTGTTTTCCAAAGTGGCTGTACCATTTTAAATTCCCACCAGCCATGAATGAGAGGTCTTGTTCCTGCACATCATCACCAGCGTTTGGTGGTGTCAGCTCTTTGAATTTTGGCCATTCTAAAGGTATACAGTGATATCTCATTATTGTTTTAAGTTCTGTTTCTCTAACGACATAAGATGTGGAGCATCCTTTCAGATGCTTATTTGCCATTTGTATACCTTCTTTGGTGAGGCGACTTAAGGTCTTTGGCCCACTTTTTAATTGGATTATTTATTTTCTTAATGTTTAGTTTTAAAAGTTCTTTACATGTTTTGGATAATAGCCCTTTACCAAATATATCCTTTGCAAGTATTTTCTCCTAGTCTGTAGCCTCACTTCTTATTCTCTTTACACTGTCTTTCTCAGAGCAGAAGTTTTCAATTTTAATGAGGTCTAGATCATCAATTCTTTCTTTCATGGATTGTGCCTTTGATGTTTTATCTAAAAAGTCATCACCAAACCCAAGACCATCTGGATTTTACCTTATGTTATCTTCTAGGAGCTTGATAGTTTTGTGGTTTATGTCTAAGTCTGATCCATTGTGAGCTACTTTTTGTAAAGGGTTTAAGGTCTGTGTCTAGATTCTTTTTTTTTTTTTTCATGAGAACATCTAGTTGTTCTAGAATCAATTGCTGAAAAGACTATTTTTTCTCCATTGAATTGCCTTTGTTACTTTATCAAAGATCAGTTGACTATATTTATGTGGGTCTATTTCTGAGCTCTCTCTTCTGTTGCATTGATCTGTTTGTCTATTCTTTCAGCAATACCACATTGTCTTGATTACTGTAATTTTGTAGAAAGTCTTGAAGTTAGATAGTGTCTGTCCTCCAACTTTGTCCTTCTCCTTCAATAATGCGTTGGCTGTTCTGGATCTTTTCCTTCTCCACATAAGCTTTAGAATAAATTTGTTGATATCTACAACACGACTTGGTGAGATTTTGATTGGGATTGCATTGAATCTACTGAATTGACGTCTTGACAATATTTAGTCTTTCTATCCATGAACATGAGATATTTCTCTATTTAGTCTTTCCTTGATTTTGTTCATCAGAGTTTTGTAGTTTTACTCATATAGATCTTGCACATATTTTGTTAAATTTATACATATCTCAATTTTTGGGCACTAATGGAACTGATATGGTATTTTTAATTTCAAATTCCACCTATTCATTGCTGGTAGATAGGAAAATGATTGGCTTATTATATATTAATGTTCTATCTTTCAATCTTGCCATAATCCCTTATTAGTTCCAGGAGTTTTCTTGTCAATTCTTTCAGATTTTCTACATAAACGATCATGTCATCTGTGAACAGTCAGTTTTTTATCTTCCTTCACAATATTTATATATTTCCTTTTCTTGTCTTATTGCATTAGCTGGAATTTCCAGTATGATGGTGAAGAGGGGATATTCTTACCTTGCACCTGATCTTAGTGATCTCTTAATCCTGACACTATGCTATGTCCGAGCTTTCTGAATTTGTTAGATAAACTTTCTTATTGTTTAAGTCAGTTAAATCAGGATTTCCTGTTTCTTTCAGCCAGAGGTAAACTAACTGAGAAAGTCCCCACATCTAAAAAAGAACTCACAAACCAGAGATGAAGGGCAAGCAAGGTGAAAATATAACTCCATGGTGCACTACATTAAAAGTACCTCAAGGGACAATAAACTCAAGAAAAGCCTTAGGTATTTCTGCTAAAATGAAATCTATCACCTTTATCTAAATGCAGTTTTCCTTCTCTGACATTCCATAGCACTCTGCTTACACTTTACTGATGCCATTTACATTCTGACTTGTAGTTGTATCTGAATTTGTCTTATGTTTCTAACTTGTAATCTTGGAGGTTTATATTTTTGCTGTTTGTGTAAGTATGTATTTTTGTATCAGTAGGAACTGAATAAACATTTACTGAATGAATAAATAAATAGTATACAGGATTTTAGAACGTCAAAAGAAAATGAAGTCACTGAAGAGAGCCTAATCCTACTCCTGCTTCATAAATACAGTTGAGGTAAGCAGGAAAGGCATCAAAGAAGAATTTGAATGGATTTGAAAGATTAGTGGGGTTTGAATAAGGAAAGAAGCTGGGGAAGGATGTTCTAGAGGGAGGATGGAAAGACAAAAGGCATATTTAGAGCAAAGTTGTAGAATTGTCTAGTTGTCATGACAAGTAGAAATAAAATTGGAAAAGTGGTTTGGTGTCAAGCTGAGGAGGATCTCAAATGCTAAAGTGAAGGAATTTATCATTTCCCTGTAAGAAGCGAAGAGGAACTAAATAAAGTTTGAAACAGAGATGTTAAGTTATATGAAAGTGATATTTTATAGAAATATTAGTCTAAAATTCCACCTTTCTTGCCCCTTGCCATATGAATATATGGCCTCTTTACAACTTTCCTTTATGGCTGGATCCCCTTCTAGTTACATGCCCCAAAACATACTATGACTGAGAACAACTATTCTGACCTAGATATTTTCTGAATATACAGTATTGCTGATGAATATACATGGTCATGAGATTCAATTTAGCAGAATTCAAATAACTGTATTCTTTATGACCCTGCTCCTATCCTTTGCCTATATCTTTCTGTCTGCAGCCCCCTCCTCATTCCAGGTCACTCTTTTACTGTTCTTACCAACTGGGAGAGAGGATAGTTCCTTCTGCAGTGTGAATAGAATTAACATTGCTGTCGGATACCTGTGGCTGTACACAGAGCGAGGAGAGATTTAATACCAATGTAGTGCTCATGGAAGAAAGAGCATTGCTTTTAGAAAACTAAAAAGAGCAGCAATATTACAGAAGATATGGGCAGTGAGCATTTTTAGCATTGCTACTAAGTTTAATGTGGAATTTTTGAAAAAACCAGGGCTGTATGGAAAGTGTGTCAAATGTGGACTTTTCCGTAGCGTAGATCTTGTGGAGTGAAGTAATATTAAAGCATGTTCAGTGATGGCTGGTAGGCCAAGCAATGTAGTCTGGTCACAAGCCCAAGAATACCTAGGCATAGTCCCAAGAGAAGTTTGTAATCAAATGCAGCTTGCAGAGAGAGTTTCAAATCTTACATGATTTTCATAATGAATGTTTTGGATTATCACAGTATGTTTTCCTATGCTCATTTTCATCTAGATGGAGGGGGAATTTCAAGAATCCATGCCGTCTACTTTTTATTTCAGTTCCTTAAGGTACCCAGAATTTCCTTGCCAGAAGGATCCATGTAAAAATTAGAATCCATCTTGAAATTCAACTAAAGATTGCATCCCTAAGTTGTTTCAAAAAATTGAGAGCTGAGCATATTGTAATCCTCAGAGCTGTCCCTAGACAGACAATATTGCAGAAGTTTTTGCCCATGTGTCTTTGTTTTGCAAATGAATATGCAACATTACATTAGAGCAACAAAAAAATTAATCTTGGAATTGAAGAACCTAACAAATGCTGAACTGAAAAACAATTTAGTTAACCTTAGAGAAAGAGAGAAGTATCTAGTAAATTTATAATGCCTCAAATTTTACGGCGATTTTTCCATTGACAATCAAGGGAAAGAGGAAGGAACTAGAGACTGCATATAGTATTAAATGCTGTTTTAAATGACTATCTATTGTTGTTCCTGTAAACACCATATAGTAAAGCTAAATTATTCAAATATTACTTAGAAATGTATTCTTACAAAAGGCACCAGGCACATAGCCAATATCATTGCAAAACAAAGAGGCAACAAAAAATAAAATTGTACAATTTACAGAAACCATGGCTTAGAATACCTCTTGTGACTGGAATTCTTAGAATTCTAGTGTAAAAACTGGTGGGACTATTCTTTGCATTCTCATGCAGATATCACAATGAAAATACCTTCTCATTTAATATGGTATCATGGATAATCTATGGGAAAGTTTATTGTATATCTTTTGCTGAATCGATTTTTGTCTCTTTCAAAGTTGCTTTCTTAACAGCTTTTGGTCTCTTTCCTGACCAATTAAAATACATTGGGCACCCTTAATTTAAAGGATAAAAAATCATAACTGAATTTTCTACAAAGTTGAAGACTAACAGTGTCTGCAAAGAGACTTGAAAAATCGAAGTAAAAACATTTCTTTACTTCATAATTTGGTTTGAAATGTCCCAACTAATTGTTTCTCCTTGAGGAACATTATTCCAGATAGTTTAAGAAAGAGATATTTTAATAAGTAAGTTTTATCTAGGTAGATATTTCAATTGAAGATGGTTGATTAAGTGATAGCTTCATCTTCATGGTCTTGGGAAAGAAAACCATTACATTCTGCCTAGTAGAGTCAGATGGCTAGTGGTGGAAATGGTTGGACTGAGAAATGATCTCCATCCTTTCCACACTCCATAAATGAGGTCAATTGGCTGTAAAGTGTGTCTCCTGCTTCTCCTCTTTGTTCCCCTCCCTTCATCTAATTTTTCATTCTCATGTCTCTTTTGGTATGACTACCTGTGGTAATGGCATTTTGGACAATGAAGTGTGCTATTGAAATTTATTCTTGTTTAGTAGGGGTTTCTTCTATAATTTACTCAACTTTCCAGTGTAATTTCATTATATACCATAACCCATTACAATGAGAAACTGGCACACAGAGGGGTTCAATGTTTTAGTCCCAGTATTAGTGACCAAGATATGACCAGAATTCAGTTCTCCACTTTCTAACATGGCCCTCTTCCCATGGTCCTGCCTAGTCTTCAATCAAATGAAGCTGGAAATATATTTTGTTAGAAACATAGTTCTTTTCAGGAGAAGGCTTTAGATTCAGCTCTATCTGCTGTCCAGCATGGCCATTCGAATTTTTCATGTCATTCCCAGGACTGTTTGAGCAAAACAGCATTGAGTGTGGCATTGAAGACACAGCCTGATGACTCTGAGTTTGAGGCTGTTCCTCCCAGGCCTGAGAAACCCTCCTTGTCACAGGTCTAGACTTTGCTAAGATGCTTTGTCCTTTTAGGAATAGCTTTCTCCTGAGACACCAAGTTCTGAGTTAAAGTCTGTTGAGACATTTAGAAAGGAGAGAACCAGCATGTTGTGTATTTTAAAATATAGTACTTATATATCTGATATATGCATAGGTATGATTAAGAATTGCATATCTCAGAATCATGTATACTATTATTGCTTGTTATAGCATTTAATGTGAATGTGTTTAGTAAAATTCTTTGTATTTATTCAAATTGGAGCTATGAAATGGCTTTAGAGTATTTCCATGCTCATCAATTTTGTTGAACATTTTGGAAATAAATCCAAGTTCAACTGAACAAATCCAAGATATATTATTTAATTTCTATTATAAACATTACTTCGAAGTTTAAAAATTCTCCAGCTAATGCCTGAAAACTCTTTGGGATTTACTAAAGTGTATTTGTCAGTCTTTTCGTATCTACTGTACTTATGACTCAAAGAGAAATCAAATAAAGAACAAGCTCCAAGAATAACTTTGTGTTAGTGGATAAGACATACCATTCTAACTTTGTTTCTTCTGCATGATTTACTGTGTCTTTTGTATTGTTTCATGATTTTTGATACTTCAATTTGTTCAGTTTTGAACTGTATTGTGATGGTTCTTTGTATGCTTGAGAATGATTTTTAACCCTCAAATAATTTTTTTTTGCTTTTTAAATAGAGTTGTTCCCCAATTTTTTAATAAATATCATATCTAGTAATTTTACTTGCATAAATTTTACTTAAACAATTATATTAAATTAATTTTTAATTTTCAAAACTAATCCTTAGTTCTGCTGCTTATTTTTCTTTCTTTTTTGGCTAATATGCCAGAGACCTGTGGTGAATTGCCTTTAAGATTAAAATTGTGAATCAATCTGTCATCTTTCTCTGTCTATCTATCCATCTATCTACCTATCTACCTATCTATCTATCTATCTACCTACCTACCTATGTCCTAAAGAATCTGCAAATCCTATCTATTAATAGACTCTTTAAAAATTAGTCAATTGTGAGTGAGGTTTTCATCTTTCTAACTTTAATCAATTCCTACAGAACATTAGGAGAGAAATACAAATCTCATTTGGCCTAAAAACAAACACTTTATGGGCCAAAATTTTCTACTTTCTTTATCTGGCAAACTATTTGGCAGCTATAAAACTGATTTCTCTTTAAGTCCTTCCTCTTTGAGGGTAGAAAGTTTCCCTGAATATTGCAGCAAATGACAACTTTTCCTTAATTATTAAAAAGTCTTATTTTTATTGACTTTTTAAATTTTTTCAACTAAAGTCTCAAATTTATCAGTGTAAAGGTATATATAATATACACGTATTACCTTTTTATTTTCCTTTTCAGATTTAAAAAGGAGTTTAAACATAAGAAAGCTTATACTTTCCATCTTAAAGAGGAATTAGGAACTAAGAGACATAAATTGTATAATTACCTAAAAAATATTGACAATCAAGAATTACCATGCTAGCCTCTGACACAAAGTACAGCAACCATAAAAAACAATTAGAAAGAGAGAGGAAACAGATTAGGAAGAAGAAAGCTTAAAAAATGAACAGAAGAAAGATTTTAACCATGAAACAAGAACAGAGCACTACAAAAATGGACATATAGAGAGCGAAAAAAAGAGCAGCTGAAAATTAGAGATTTTATGAGAGAAAAAATATATATATAAAGAATTGGAAGGTGAAATTGGGAAAATCTCCCAGAAAGTAAAGCAAAATGTCAACAAGACTGAAAACAGAGGAGAATAGATAAGAAATTTAGAGGACCAGTCCACTAGGTCCAATATCTGAAAAATAGGAATTCCATAAAAAATAGAAAAAACAGGGAAGTAAAACATTAATTATTTTCTTGAAATAAAGCAAGAAAACTTTTTTCAGGTTGTAGTGACTCCTCCAGTTTCCATCTGAAGGTAGATAGCAGCCTCATACCAAAGCATACCATCACAAAAGTTTGCAACTATGGGGACAAAGGGAAACAATAGTATACAATTCCAGGGAGAAGAAAAAAACCAGATCTACTAAAAATGATCAGAATAATTCTGAACTTTTCAAGAGTAACATTGAAAGCTACTGGGCAGTGGATAACCATCTTCAACAAAATTCTGAAGAAAAATAATTTCCAATTAGAAGTGTACACTTAATCAAGCTATCAATAATGGGAAGATCAAAGGCATTTTCAATCATTCACTTTCTCAGGTAATATATATCTTTACTTAACAAGATATTGGAAAATACGTGCCACTAATCAAAGGAGCAAAACAAGAATAATGAAGACGTGAGATGTGCTGAGCTGGAGATCCAGCACAGAAGGATGAAGAGACCCCCAGGGTAAATGCTATTTGCTGCTTGTGCAGCAATCAGCTCAGAAAGGAGGTCAGAGGACTCCAGGACAACGTCCTTGGTAAGCAGATGAAACAGAATAACTGACATGTCTGAACCTGTAGAGAGGAGATTTAGTAACTGATAAGGAAGAGTTTGGGTTGAGTTAGTAATGAGTGTAAAGAGAACCAAGCAAGCAAATAAAACAAGAAATGTATGTTAACTATAGGGAAAACTATGGAATGAGAAAACCCAGCATAAATAGTAAATCTGTTACACGGCTCAGCTTTGAGTAAAATGTATTGTCATCATAATGTATATTCTGAATATTAATCTAAACAGGTGCAACATAAACTATTTGAGATGATGTGGGACATGGGGGAATGGTTCTGAGCTTTGGGGGAGAGGATGTGGGAGGAGAGAGCTCTAAATGCTCACAGTGTGTGTTGTAGGTACATAAATAATACTTAAAACACATATTCAAAAATTAGCACAAAAATCATGTTACTTAGAGATATAATGAGTTATGCCAAAATAATCAGTTAAAAAGTACAAATAAAAGCATATTAGACACATGGTGATGTATACCAACATAATCAGCTACATGAGCTAAAATTTGTTGCCATGAGGAGGGAAAATGTGGGAGTAGGGGTGGGAATCTGCTATTTTTCGTATTGAACTTTGTAGGACTATTTGATTCTTTTAAAGTCTTTGGAGTTATAGATTTTATTAAAATTAAAACAAAAGAAAAATAAAAACACTAAAACTAAGCAAAACAAAAAACTAACTACTGAACCACATATATTGGAAGATATTCTTAAAGTGCAAAATTAAAACAAAGAAATGAAATAAGATACACGTGGAGATCTCAACCAGTTGAAAATTAACATGGTATTTATCTGCTTCCTAAAGAGCTTTATTATATTTTATTCATTTATATTTGAATTTAAATAGCGCTTCATATTCTTCTTTTAATTTTTTTCTTATTTACCTCCAACATATGTAGCAAGACCAACATGTGCTCTTGTAAGCTACTTTGAAATTTTCTGGAGACAAAGAATAGTATAAATAAATAATACTGACGTCAAAGCAATTAAGGATTAAAAACTGACACATGTGAAGCAAATGGAGAAAAATAAGATGACCAGTACCAACAACTAAAATAAAGAATTGGGAGCTGGAAAAATTACTATTAGAATCAATAGCATATAATCTAAAATTATTTCATTAACGGTTTGAAAGACAATTATGAGGTCACCTTTGTGTTTTGAGTTTTGTCAGACGCAAAGATAACATGCTCTTCTTTATGAAGGCAATTGAATTTGTGTATGAGACAATGTATTCCATTTAGTAATTGCAAAATAACACAAGACAGAAACTAAAATTGTTGGATAAGTGAAAAGGACATGAAATACTTTGTGCAGTTTGTATAAAAAGTGAACATTTGAGAGAGAGCTGTATTTGAGGTGGGACTTAAGGATGGGGGGGATTTCTGATTGGGGAGAAGGCAGGAAAGGTGGATAAAACTCATCAGACTGGAGTTGAAGGCACATACTGGCAGGTCATAGAAAATAAAATGATGTAGGTGGGAAATGATGTAGGTAGGACCAGGTTATTGAAGATTATGAATTTTAATATAATACTTACCAGAAGTTATTGTAAGCTCTGGAAATGCACTATTAAAGAGATTTTTAAGAAGATTAGTCTGGCATATAGGTGTAAGAAAAATCAGGGGTAGGAGTCTGGTGACAATAAGATCAGTTGGAGATTGATCGTAGATATGAATTGATTAAAGTCTTCATTAGAGCAAAACTGGAGCAATGGGTATAATGAAAACATATCTGAGAATTTGGGACATTATTTACATTTTACATTTATGAAATAAGATCAGAGAGAAACGATGGTATCATTAACTAAAATGGGTAGTTTCAGATGGAGATTTGGTGAAAGTTGTAATTATAACTCCTGTAGGCAGTTTATCAATATATTTGTAAGATTGCTTCTCACCTTCCATTCCTCTGGAGTGCTAAAGATATCTGATCAATCACTTGTTTTGAATGTATTTAGTGAAAATGACTCTACAGATAGAGTCTGGGATATTACACAGGTTTTCAAAGTAAAGATGAAGATATACAACAAGGTAAAGTTGGAGAACTGCCATAACTATCCCGAGAATTCATACCCACTGCCAAGCACATGGTTACTGAAATAGTCAAGTAGTTAGAGCATTTCTTTAACTTTAGTTGCCCAGACAATGGCTTTAGTTTGGATGTTTATTTAGCTGACAAAGGCATGGCCAATTTTTAAGTTGGTGGGTGTTTGCAAACAAATTATCTTTTGTTCAGTCTTATTTAATCGCTATAGATTTGTCATTGCAATGATACCTATACAAATAAATGCATTAAAGTGATTTCTATGCATGTCATTAAGTTGAGTCCCCTTGTTTTTGTTGTTTAAAAACGTCACGACTATGAGATTCTTATGATGAGCCAGATCCAGAGGTTAATTAAGCAGGCAATAACTTAAGCACATTACTACAAGTGAAGCCAGTGGCAGACATGTGGCTAAAATTCTACTCCAGATTTTAAATATTTATATTGCAACCAATAAGCCTAAACCCTGTTCACATTGTGCTACCCATGCAGGAGGAAGGGGGAGGCAGACTGAAGGTGATATGGGGTGTAGGAAGGATGAAGAGCGGGGCAGGGAGAGACACCTCTCTGCCCAGCATCTGGGCATTTTGTAAGCTGCAAAGAGGGAGCTTTTAAAAAAGTATTTGACTGGGAGGTACACAATTTTAACTTACAACATTATGTTTCCTTTTATTTGGACAGTTTGTTTAAATTTGGCTTATTCAGTATATCCTTGGACTATTTCCTCTCTTTTAACTAGATGAAATAATTATAGCTTTTTTTCCCCCTGAGCAATAACAAATCAAGCAGACCTGAAAGACTTGTGTTTTTCTGTTTATTTCTTTTGTGGATTTCTGAAAAGTATGAAACCAACTGCTGATCTCCTCTGGTGGTAGGAAATATTCATAATTTTATCAAAAGAGTTACTGAAGTTTGACTTGTTTTCCAGTTTGCAGTTGAATTTGAAGAAGGAAGATGCCTGAGGACCACTAATCAGTGTTGCTGTGTGTGGTGGTTGTGAACATCCGCAATACTGCTCGTTGTGGCAAATGGTGGTGTAGAACTCACTTCATTTCACGTGTGTGCAGCACACGCCCTAGTAAAACACTGTATGTATACACCAAGTATACTTGATGTATACACTCGATGTATACTTTATGTATACACTTGATGCATACTCTATGCATACACTCTATGTTTACTCTGTGTATACACTGAGGTCGCTTCCAACTCAACTTACCTAAAACTGAATTCACTTTGCTCTTCCAACCTATGTTTTTAGATGCTTTATTTCTGCTAATTTGCCTCTATATTCCAGATACTGAAACTTAAAACTGTTATCTTACTGAAACCCTTAACTTTTTGTGCTTAGATTACAAAAGTTATTAGTCTTCCAATAGGACATACTATCCCCCAATTTTTCTTATTCCAGTCTCTCACATGCATCTCTGATGGATTGATCTTCCTAAAACGTGTAGTTATCAAACTTTTGTAACATCCGCCTCTTTACCAAATGAATAAAAAGCCTCACCCTGACATTAAAGACCTCACCTTATGTTCCCGGACTCACCTCCCTACTGACCCTCTAGAGGATTCTTTTTTCAAGGGAACTAAGTCTACACTCTTTTCCTAAATGTATTTAGATTTTCATGTTCTAGTGACTGCTTATACCATCTCTATCTCCTTAAGTAACCTCTAATTATACCAATTAAATTCTTAGATTTTCCAAGTGGAAACAGCACCTACTCCATGAAGCCCCCTATTGTCAGCTATAAATTATTGCCAGTCTTTTGAACTCATAGCATACAAGTCTCATAGCTACAAAGCCTATGGGAAATGTATATGCAGCCTTGTATTGTCTATATTCATGTATTCGTAGATACTTACTTAACCCAATAGTAGAGCATATAGTTGATCCTCAATAATGTTAATTTCCTTCTACCTGTAGATCTAACGTTGTTAATATCTAATATTCTGTATTCTCTACAGTGCTCATGGTAAGTGCTCACTAAATATTTGTCAAATCAGCAGTTACGTGAAACCACTATTTGGAACCTATTTAATTCTTTCAAAAAGTGGACCTAGTCTAAGAATTAAAATTCTACCCTGAAATGTGTACAATATTTCTATATTAACCTCTGAAAGTCTCATACTCACAACATGTGCACATAATCCTTTGCCTAAAGATGCTATTTTGGGTAAGAAGTCTGGAGATTTCATGAGATCCAAGAGAACTTTCTGTGGTGCATTCTAGGAAGCCCTTGCAAAAGTTATCCTAGCAAAATTTTCCACACAAATTAAATATGCCAAAATGGCTTACATGGAGATTAACCTCTGAGTTTAAGGGTAAATTGACTTCCTCCATTTATTTAAATTAAGTTACTTCTCACTGGATTCGAAAGTCAAATGAGGTCAAAAAATTGAATTCAGTGGAGCCTGTGTATAAGGAAAGGTATGGGGCAACAGCATCCATTCTTTAAAGACTTAAATTTAATCCAATGATAGACAGTCACTTTAAAAAAAAAGTAAAATGAGTATTTGGAAGAGGAATAAAGGGCAGGAATAAATTCTCAAGTATGGAGAGTAAATGATGATTTTATGACAGTTTATCTTATTTAGTATTTACATTTCATTAGTGATTGTATTTAAATGTTCTGTTTTAAAAATATGTTTTTATCCCACAGGTTCTCAGAAACTAAGGGAAAAGAAGGTGTTTTCTAGCAATTACTTTGCTAGTTATCAATCAGTTTGAAGCTTTTTTATTATGGTCTGTATCTGGTGAAAACGATTTCTCCTGAAATGCCTGATTCTGCAGACACAATTCAAGAAAGTAAGGTCTAGGATTCCTGTGCTAGGCCATTCAGTTATGCCTTTGGACCCTAAGACTAAAATCTCTGAGGTCCAATTTAAAATCTGTGAGAAGCTGTGCTACCCTAGTGTTACTTCAACAGCTCCAGTGGGGTAGAGATTCAGGGAGAGATGCCAGCAAAGGGTCTAGGTTTTACCTCCTGTTCCAGCTTCTAGGGGCCTGTTGACAATAATCTTATTTATTATGAAATAGAATTTGACAGTTTTAATAATGCTTCTTCTTTTTAAAAATTTTATCTACCCTGGCTTTCTGATAATTTCCTTCCTCTGGATCTTCAACCTTAGAGACAGCTCCTCCTCGGTGCTCTCGTTGCTTCTCTCACCTATGAAATCTCTTGTATCTACACCTCTTCTTTGGGAAATCTCACACACCCTCATGATTCCTCATTGTGTTTCCTCACCTTTGATCCCTTTCCTAAGAAGCCACACAGCTGGTAAGTGGTGAAGTGTGGATTTGAACACAGGCCTGCAGACACTAAAGCCGAAACTCGTAATCACGTCTTTGCTCGAAACTAACTTTGCAGCTTAAGCATTATCATCATCATTGCTGATATTTATTGAGTACCTACTCTGTGTCAGGCGCTGGGTTTAGATCCTTTATATCTCTTATGATAAACCTCAAGATAGTGTTATTCCACTTCACAGATGAAGTTTTGTGCTGTGGGAATGGTGCAAATAAGAACATCAGGACTAATCATTCACATTTTTGCATATGGGGTGTTATCTTTACTCTGACTTCAGTTCAACAAGATCTCAAAGGTTGACATAATTCTGGGGCATGTTTATTTGCTTCTGTCTTCCTTTTTAAGTTTCTTTAAAGTAGAAGACAAAACACAAATGTCTATATTACCAGAGCATGTAACGTAAATGAGTAAATCGGACTCTGAGATCATAAGGACGAGGGAATTTTGTGGAGATTTGAAAGTTGATACCCTACATGAAGTCATTCAGGTTTAATTCGTAATGACCTTGTGCAGGTAAGCGTGTGCGCATGCACACACAGGTCACCAGTTTGTAGTCCTTTAAACTATCAATTCTTTTCTTTCTTAAGAAAAGGTATTAGACAGAATAGATTGAGAAATATAGTTCTGTTTGGGGATGAACGTGCAGTAATTGGTTTGCAAGCATATGTATTTATGCCCTTAAGACGGGTCTGATGAATGCATGATGGTCACCTTGTAGGAGTCACGGCTTCAGCTGGATTGTCTAAGGCCGTAAGGCACATGCACTTTAGTACTTTCTCAAAGAAGAAAAATACATCATGATTTCCTTTCTTTTTTTATCAGATGACTATAATTCATAGCTTGAGAGCACAACGGTTACCTCTCTGTGGGAGAACTGCCGCAGGTGGACCACGGTGCCCACTGCTGTGGGGACAGTCAGCAGGCCGGGCAATGAGTCTGGCCCTCACTGTAGAGAGCCATAGGCAACTCCTTTGCCACTTGGCTTTTCAGTGCTGGCAGATGGGACTTCATTGTTTCAAACTTTCAGTTTGGAAAATTCAGACATTAAGGGTTAATCTACATTTTAAAATAGCTGCCTTTGGAGGAAATTCTGCTATAAATGAGAAACCTGTGAGGAGTTCTGGGTTCTCTCTTTATGTTAGCTTTGGCAGGGCCAGGAGCCTGTTTTGATGATAAAGCCAGCATTGGAAACCTGTATTTTATATCGCAGGAAAACCGAGCAAATTTAAAACACTCTACATTTGCCTTTTGACACCCCATAACCAATAGATGAACTTTAATTTCTGGGAGGCCTCCCAGTGATTAATGCCTTTCCATTTATGACGTGAGAAGAATGAGCCGTATGTTACAGTTGGTCTTCTGTCCGTTTCTGAAGAGCAACCATGCCAGGATTTTGATGTGCACTCGCGTTCTGGCACCAGGCTTCACACTTCTCACCCAGCACAGAGCCAGCTCACAGATCCTGCTCGGCACAGCGACTCCAGACACACAGCCTGTATTTGAAGGCGGCCTCCTAAAATGTGGCAGGCACATCCCCGTTTTCCTATTTGGAACCCGTCCTGTGGGGCTAGGACCTCTCTCAGCTGCCTGTAGAGCAGCCTTGGGAGAGCTGCGTTGGTTAGCTACTTTTTGAAGCCATCTCCATGAAGGTGAGGCTTGGCGCTATGCAAACGGATTCTGTTGACTATACTTAATGTTCAGAGGAAACTGTTACATTTCTCTCTTCACATTTTTCACGTTTCCATTAGAGATCACATACTCTTCTCTCTTGGAGGGGACAGTATTGGAATCAATACCTTTGGAGCCTTCCTTGATTCCTACATCCTCCACGGGAGAGGAGTGACATTCACTAAGCCATATGTGGCAGTTAATGCTGTCCACCAAATATTTTTGATTCTTCTTCCTTTAAGGCACATGGTAGGATTGCATTTCCTGCCTTCCTCTGTGGCCATGTAACTTGCTTTGGTCAATAAAAATTGAGCAGAAGTGACATGTGTTACTTTGCACTGCAAATGTTAAGAGCTACTGCATGATTCACCACTTTCCTCCTCTTGCTGCTGCAGTGATTGGAGAAGCAGAGGTCAAGAGGAGGCCTCCATCAGCCTGGGTCACTGAGTGACACTGAGGAATAGAGAAACCCTGCTCACTGGTGTTAGACGTGTAGCATGAGCAAGAAATGCAAGTCGGTGTGTTAACCCCAGAGATCTGAGGATTTGCTACTGCATCATAACCTAGCCTGTGCTGACTGATGGGCCTTGTTAACTGGAGAGTAGAACCACTGCATTGAAGCTTAAACAGTCCAGAGCCAGCTCCATCTCTTTCTTGTCTCACTTTCTCTTTTAGGTACCAAGAAAACAGGTGAGTTTCCTTCATGTGGAAAAGAGACAGAGTCCACTTTAGCAGTTACACCATCTTCCAACTTTTCCGCCTGCAACAGGCTAGAGATGCCAAAGTGTAAATCAAGAAAAGAAATAGGAGAACCTGCTACGTTCTGCAACTAATTTCACTATTAGCAATTTTACTACGTTTTGATCCCACTTAGTTCTTGTCCATTTCTTCTCACATCGGTTAGGAAGCCCTAAGAAGAAGAAGTGATGATGACTGTTCTCCCAAACTTCCATCACTTACAGATCTTAGCTATTTGTACAGCACACTACTTAGTCACATCCATAGCTAACAGATGTAGGCATACTATTTTTGTTGTTTCTTAAAAGTCCTGAAATGGTAGCAGACTATTGGTTTATAGAAGTGATAGTCAGGATTCTAACATTGGCCCTAAGTTTCTAAGCCCCTGGTGTATGTGCCCTGAATCCCCTTCCCTTTGGTATATAAATGAAAATATCATTTATATATAAATAAAATATAGCTTCCATTGTTAGTTTACATTATATGGCAATGGTTGAAGAAATTTTGCTGATGTGATTAAGGTCCCTAATAAGTTGAGTTTGAGTTAATCAAAAGGGGGATTATTTTAGTTAAGCCTAATCTAAACAGGTAAGACTTTTAAAGAGAGTTTAAAGGTCACAGATAGAAGTTAGAGTTATTTTCCTCTTGGTCTTAAGGGAGAAAATAGTGATGTCATGAACAGCTGATGGAAGATGCCACATAGCAAGGACCTGAGATTGGCTTCTAGTTGCTCAGGGTGGTTCCTGGCTGACATATAACAAATAGGGACCTCATTCAGAAACAAATTCTGCCAACAACCTAAGGGAGCTTGGAAGCAGCTCTTTCTCTAATTAATTCTCCAGATGAGAACATAGATGGCCAGCATCTTGATTTAAGGCTTGTGAGACCATGAGCAAAGGATCCAGCTAAAATGTGCCAGACTCCTGAACTACAGAAACTGTTAGATAATAAATTTATTGTTGGTTTAATCTACTAAATTTGTAGCAATTTATATGCTGCAACAGAAAACTAATACAAAAGGAATCTGATCAGATAGTTTTTTCTAGAAATATCTGGCTGTTGTTTTAATAACAAATCATCTAGGCATGTCCTGCTATCTCCTTAGCTTCCTGAAATCAGCTTTAACTCCCATATGGAGGGAGGAAATTGGAAGAGGTTCTCACAGTGGTTAAATGTGGCACTTGATGTTTTCAGTGCACCTCTGATCAAACCACTGCTAGCAGCCGTAAGAGAGCTTCATGGTCTCTAGTCATTTTGGATGGACGGTGTCCACCTTCTCTACACAGGGAGTGCTGTTGTCCTCAGACTAGAGTCATTCACTAAAAGTCATAAGAACCTGGGATAGCACCAAGATGATTTGAGGATACCAGGGAGTCTGTGATGTGTCTCTAAAACCAAATGATAGGCTCCTTTTGAGCACATTGGGGAAGGGAACTATGATGATGTAGAAACATCCATTTGGGACTGGTTGGAATGCATTTGGTCTTTTAAGGTGGATTTTAACATTAGAATGTAAACTTTCATGATGGTGGTCCCATAAGATTAGTGTCATATAGCCTAGGTGTGTAGTAGGCTATACCATCTAGGTTTGTGTAGGTACACTCTATGATGTTCACACAATGATGAAATCGCATAATGACATATTTATCAGAATGTATCCCCATCATTAAGCAATGCATGACTGTAAATTAGTTCAAAAGTATTTAAAGCTGTGGCTTCCTCTAAAGAGTTTGCGAAGGCTCTTGCTGAAAACACTCATAACATAGAGTGGACAAATAGAACTTATGTGTAAAATTGTTCGAATCTATGACACGAGAGTTTCTGAGGAATGCTGAATTGTTGCTTCTTCCACTGATTAATTAGATAAACATAAAAAAAAATTGTGTGATTACTTCTCCACATTGTTTCACCAGTGTTATAGATCATCAGTTCTCAGATGGAAACCCCAGCCAGGGCAAAGAAATGGCTGGTGTTGGCTTTCTTCATGCCCTGTAGTCATTCAGAGGTTTCTAGGTAGCCTACTTCTTGGATTATCCTTCCATTTTCATTGGTTGGAGAAGGTGCATCAGCCTAGAGGGGAAACAGTTGATATTCAGAAAATAGCAGTCCTTGGTGCCTCTTACTCTGGGTGGTGATTGATGGTTCCAGCTAGTCTAGCAGTTTGCTCATTGGTTTTTCTTCAGTTCATGCTATTGTCCATCTGTGTTGATAGTAGAAAAGCTCTCAAAGAAGATGATTTTCAGGGACTTGAGGCATTTGAGTAGGAAGCTGAGATAACTAGGACACTATGAAAAGATGCAGTACCATGAAGAGATGCAAGGTTGGCTGTCTTCTTGTTTTGATCATCTTCCCTTCCCCATCTTATAAAGACCCTCTCCCTGATTCCCAGGAATGTTGTGCTGCCCATTTACTATTTAAAAATATTATCTCTTTTGCTACTTAATGTTGCCAACCTAGCATGCTAGTTTATCTCATTTAGAAGGATACAAATATGATTATTTAATTAAAGTACATAAGTAGGATCACATTGTGAAGGATCCATGAACTTATTCCTTTAAGGCATATTTAAAGTCTAAAAGATGGTATTCATTAATCTAAACAAATCTCTATTTGAGCAGTAGGGCAGGGACTTTTGAGCCCAGAGATGTGTGTGTACTTCTCTTCTAAGCATATTTGTCATTCTCTCATATCTTTTCCCCATTAAGAACAGGGGTCTATGACTGAATACTCCACTCCCAAAAGGCTGCCAACCATCTGCAGT
This sequence comes from Equus asinus, assembly GCF_041296235.1. NCBI lineage: Eukaryota > Metazoa > Chordata > Mammalia > Perissodactyla > Equidae > Equus > Equus asinus. The sequence continues at coordinate 80,922,913 of NC_091798.1, forward strand.
AGATGGAAAATACTTTCTCCCAAAGACATGTAGTTCCCATTGGTGTTTATACCACTCTATCACCTACCTGAGTTCTAAACCAAGTGAGAGATACACAAAAGAGTGGAGCGACTGGAAATAAAATGTCAGTTTCAATGCTAATAGCATTATTGTAAAACAAGATGTAAGAATATGACTCATATGTGCCCAGAATTAGGCAGACCTTTCCACCCAGTCAGAGACAGCCTGGAAGACTATAACCTTCCCTTCAAGAACAATTTCCTTACCACTCAGCTACCTACAAGTGGAGAATTGACCCGACCATATGCTCTCTGAAAGCAGGCTGATCCCAAAGAGAGGAGGAGAGGGAAAGGGTTGAGCTACTCATATATCATTCCTGCTCTCAAATTTACCAATTTCTACAGCTTTACTTCCACAACTGGCTATATAATTTGTGGGCCTAGTGTAAAATAAAAATGTAGGACTCCTTGTTCAAAAATTTTAAGAATTTCTATGATGACAGTAGAGCATTGAATCAAACATGGGCCCTTCTAAGTGTGGAACCCTGTGCAAGTGTACGGGTCATGCATCCACGAAACCAGCCCCATTCACTTCTTACCTGGGAGGACTGAGTAAGGAAGTGGAACGGATGCAAGAAGGTATTACATTAATTCACATTCATCTACATGGACACGCAAACCAAGTATAAAGGAAGTTTCCTCAAACAATGAAATTTCCAAGTCTCCTGTTTTCTTATCCCTTAGGCTTAACCACCAAGTCTGTGATCCACTAGGGGAGTGGAAATACCTATCAGGATAGGAGAGCGGCAGTCTCGTCAGGCAATTCTTGCTCACATAGCCATGGGCCTGCTTTCCTAGTACCAACCACCAGTTGCTTTATTGATCCTTTTGACATACAGAGAAGAATTTACTTAAGAAGGCTTTGAAATAGGTCAGAATTATGCAATCATAAAATCAACTCCAAGGCTACTTAGTACCCAAGGCTAAAATTTTACTCCTATTTTTTTATTTGTCTCAAATTATGTCCAGCTACACTCTTCAATAAAACTGTCAGAAATTGTGTGATGAAATCAAACTGCATCTTAAATATATTTCTGTAATAAAATGCTAACAATACAATAACCCATATTGAACTATAAACCCCTCCTATTATCAAGTTCACAGGGAGAAGTTAAAGTTCAAATAGTAGAGTCCCAAATAAATTAATTTCCAAAATTATCAAATTAATTTAAAAATAATTAAAGTCTGAAGTCAAAAATCCTTGGTTCTTGTTAGTTAAATGTCCAAAGAAATTAAGCCCCCAGTTAAAGACATGAATCTTTCCCAATACTTCATATTTTTTTCAGTTTCAACTGGAGGGATTCTGCAAGAGAAATAAACTGGCTTTACCAGTTTCATAATTTTGAGAAAAATTTATTTCACATTTTAGGAAAGAAAACATGGCCTTAGGACAGCATTCCAGAGATAATTTTAAATAAAATATGCAATAAGGTCACCATGGAGAAAACTGAACAGCTTTAGACATTGGAAAGTATCAGCAATAGGTTATTTTATACTTGGGATTGTCATTTTGACCACATGACAAAAGATTGTGGGTATTCCCATTGCCTGCCATCATCAGGCAGCAGACAGCAGGAACATAAACCTAGAGGGAGGAGGGTCTTCCGTTTAATTAGGAATGAGTCAGAGAGGCCGTGGAGGGGCTGTGAGTCATTCTGAAACTGAGAGTGAGCTGTCCTCATGGGGTCAAGGCAGAGCCAGCGCTGACACAGGGCTTCCATGCGCTGTCACTCTCTGAGCAGCGTGGAACAGTGACGGACACTCAACACAGTCTCTGTGGCGGTGGCAGAGTGACAGTACCAACGGTTACTTTTGAGATATGACAAAGAACAGTCTTGTCCTTGAGCTCCAGTGCTGGCTGTGGGAGAAAATGGAGGCCTCTCCAAAGATTGTTGAGTTTCTCTGGTGGCCAAAGGTGGCAGAGCACGTCTCCAATATCAACTGAGAAATCTTCCTTCTTCAAGCTGTGAAGTCTGAATCCTAGCATCAGTTGTATGGCAGGAACCAATATAATGGATCCCTTAGACCTTAGATCCCAGAGTAAGGACACTGGTTATGTTAAAATTTATCACTGAGAGGCCTCTAGGAAAGAGAGTAATCTTCTTCTAATAGATAAAATGTGAACTCAGTTAATTACTTGGAATATTAAACAATATGTTTATTAGTTACAAATAGAATTCACTTGTGGAGTCTAATAACGAAAGACTTTTTCATCAATTTGTGCATATTCACTTTAGTGTTGTCTTCTTTCTGACAATGTATTGTCAGTGTGTTTCAAGCATTTCTATCCTTGCCCCTTCTCTGCATTTTTCCTCTCAGAAAGGAATGAAGATTGCCTCGAGTCACCTTCGTTGCACCCCCCTGCATCTTTTGTGGCAGGGCTGAGTCCTAAAGAGCCTGGTTTGTAAAGGGGAGACATGGCTGTAATGATTCCCCATGTCTGATGTTCTGTCCTAGAGGCAGAAGAAGTGCGTTCAGCTTGGAGAATGAATCAATTCATGATGAATTCAGAAGCCTCTGCCCTTGAGCCTTTTCCGCATTATCCAGGCCAGTCTTGGAGTGGTTAATGGTGATATGGTGAAGAGGTGAATGGGGGGTAACTCCTGCCCTCTGAGTCCTCAGAGGAGAACATCTGTTGCATAAAAGATAAAACTCAGCTGATAATGTTTTTATTATTCTCAAAAATAATTCCTTTTTCTCGAAGAAGAAAATCAGTGTAAGGGAAATGTGACATCTCATGAACTATTAAGGCCTTTGTGCTCTTCTGTATTCAAATCAGTTGATGTTATCCACAATTTTATTGATGAAGTCTTACTGGTTTTATAGCTCTACCGATGGCTGTATACATTCTGAACCAAGTCCGTGTGGTTTTAAGCAGATTTAATGTGTGCCCATGGAACAAATACAGTAGTTCCAAATTTTCACTTACAGAATTTCCTTTAAAGGATTTAAGGATTCAAAAGCTTACCAGCTTTGCACTTCCGTCTTCGAGTTTTCCATTTTCTACAGAAAGATACAATAAAAAAATATGCCCAGAAAATGTAAATGTAGGAACGATAGCTAGATAAAACTCATGAGAAAATTGTCTGTAAGTGGTTTATGATATCGTATCTTCAAAGCAAGCAAACTCATCACCAAGCCATGTTTAAAGTGAAAGTTTCCTTATACAAGGATATGAACGTTTTCATCCTTCATTGCTGTCCTTTCTCAATGTCTGCCTTTTGTATGTAGATGGCCATGAAGCCCAGCAGCTCTTCTGACATCACTCTTCTCTTGTTCGTTTCCCTACCACCATTCCAGGCTAGGCCCTCACAACCTCATATTTGCCCTATTGTAGCAGTCTCATGACAAGCTTGGGACTTTCACGTTCTTCAGCTCAGGACTCCACTTTCCCTTTAGAGTGGTGACAAATGGTCTTTTTCTTTGTAGCAGGCTCTGGGGTCCCTGGCCCTGGTGTCCCACCACACTTCCCTTTCCTTTGGTAGCTGTCAATATACAAGATATCATAGGGGCTCATCTTCAAACCTTGCTGTTCAGCAGCCCCTTTTTTGAAGTCTCTACTTCATACGCATATCAGTCTTTTTCTTTTTGGCTGTGTGGTTGTGGATAAGTTATGAAAAACAGAAAATAAGAAAGTACAAAGAACTTATATAGTTTTGGGCTGCCATCTGATAAGTTAACTGAAAGATGAATTTGACTTTGTTCATTTGTGTTTATTTTGGAGGGTGGGGGTTCATCAATTCTATCTAGCTTTCCAGGTTCCACCTTAGTAAAGGCCAATTTAAAGTTAGTCTCACATCCCAGCTTCACAGGTAATGTAGGCAGAATTATAGGTATCTCCTGGGCCTTTCCTGAGTAGTTATTATCTCTGAGAAGGTCCAAACGAGATGAGGCCCAGATCCCTTTATAATTGTCCCAAATAAATCCTCTCAAGATTTTCTCACCTCTTAGTTTATATTTTAATTTTACCTCCCACTCTTCTTGCAAAGCAGTGGATTTTAATCCATGGGCTTTAATTTTACAGCGCTGTGGGGTGCTGCAGAAGCCCACAGATCTGTAGCACTGGAGGAGAGCGTGAAGTGGTGCCGAAGCACGCGTAAATGTTACGGAGGTGTCCTACTCAGCCTTCAGCCAAAGTAGCTGTGTTTCTTGTTCTTATTTTTCATCTTATTTCCTCTCCTTTACATTTTGAATTAAAACGAATGGACTTGGATCCTGCCATTCCCTCAAGCAATCATCCCAAATCTTTCCACCAAAATTTCTTGAGAAAAAGTACTATACTACCCTACTGAAACTGTCCCCTTGAGGGTTACAAATGTCATTCAATTTTCTAATTAACTTTTGTTTTTATCTTTACAACCACCTTTGAAGCCACTGACCATTCTCCCCTCAATCAAGACTCTCTCTCACCATTTCCAGGATATTGTCCTATCTCTGACGATTTTTGCTCCACTTTTTCTTGATTTTGTTGCCCACCCCCCCGCTCCCCATATAGCATCCATCTTAGGTCATGTTCCCTAGAAGTGGAGTCTGAGATGAGAGTTACTGGCCAAGTGATTTATTGGAAGTGCTCTCAGAAGAAGGGGAGTGAGGGAAGCAGGGTAAGGCAGGGGCTAAGCAAGAAAATGGCTTCAGTTAGAGACCAATTTCAGTCTCATCCTATAGAACACTCTGGAATACAAATGGCAGCACTGTGTTTTCCCTTTGAGGCAAAGGGCTGGAGTTTTGTACCCAAGCTTTTAGCCAACAATCACAGCAATAGGGAGATGGATGCTCCAGCTTGTAAAGGGGATCCGGGCAGGGCCCTGTCAGCATCCGCTACATCATCTTTAGCTGTTTTCTCTTTCTTCTTGATATGTCTTCCTTAAAGCAGTGTACTCACACATTCTGTGTATATGTGTATGTCTGTCACACACATATTGCTAACATCTTGTCCCAACTGCAAATCTTCATTTCGTAATTCATTGCACATTGGATGTCTTACAAAGTTCACATGTTCAAAACTGAAATCATTACTCATTATTTTATCGCCTCAAACTGACTTTGCTATATTTGTAAATGGTATTGTTATTCTCCATTGTTGGCACTCAAAAGATTTTAAACCATCGTGCTTTCTTCCTCTGTCATCTAACTCTGTCACGGTTTCTTCTTTGTTTCCCACTTTCAGTTCTCTGCAAACCACCAATGATTCTACTACCTTGACACTTTTCGTCTTTGTTCAGGACATTTGTTTCATCTTTAATGCTTTTCTACGCATTTGCACATTTGCGTATGAAAGAATTGATGAAGAAATGATGGACTGAATGATGCTTAGCTTCTTTTCTCTGACCCATTGCTTTCACTATACCTCCCTTTCCTTAATCTTTGAATATTCTCTTGCCATGTTGACTTCTCCAAGTGAAACTTTTTCAACTTCTCACTTCAGGCTAGTTTTTTGTAACTTTCTAACTAGATAATCAGACAGAGTCATCCATGTACATATACTTAATAGAGAGTGACAAAATGACATGAACGTTGTGAAGACAGTATTTATGACTTTTACCCCCTTAACCTATTGGGTTGAAGTAAGAAAATATGACCCATGCTATATCAGGAAAGGAAATATTTGGGAGCAAATTCTGTGGCATGCCTAAATTCATCATGAGTTCTCACAAAAGTGGTCTCATGTGTGGTGTATTCCCACCATGCAGGATTATCACATTCTGCCTGCCTGCAAATATCCAGAGATCTATAAATGTAGCAATAATAATTAATGTAATTTCTTCTTAAAATGAAGACAGCTCCATATTCTTGGATGAATCTAACATTATGTATTTACTTATAGTCAAAGAGTATCTTTGTATATTTGATGCTAAGGGTATTCTTTCAGGCTCTTTCTCCTTATGGCCCCTGCCCACAGGCCAACTCTGCCCTGTATAGGGAGCAGATTTGGTCAACTCTGTGGAATAATTATACATTTCACAGCTGAATAAGAGATTTAGAATTTAGAAATGAATGTTTGATTAGTTCCAAAATTGACAAAGCACGATTTCAGAGGGGAATGACAGTGGAAAAATTTAGTAATTACTCTCAAATGGCCAACAATGTGAAAAGATGCTCAACATCCCTAATTATCAGGGAAATGCAAATCAAAACCACAATGAGATATCACCTTACACCTGTTAGAATAGCTTTAATCAAGAAGACAAGAGATAACAAGTGTTGGCCAGTACGGGTAGAAAAGGGAACCCTTGTACACTGTTGGTGGGAACGTAAGTGGTTCAGACACCATGGAAAACAGTATGGAGGTTCCTCAAAAAATTAAAAATAGAACTACCATATGTTCCAGCAATCCCACTTCTGGGTTTATTTCCAAAGGAAATGAAAATAGGTTATGGAAAAGATGTCTGCACTGCCATGTTTATTACGGCATCATTCACAATAGTCAAGATATAAGGATATAGAAACAACTTAACTGTCAATGGATAAAAATGTGGTATATACATACAATGGAATATTATTGAGCCATGAGAAAGAAGAAAATCCTGTTATTCATGGCAACAAGGGTGTACCTTGAGGGCATAATGCTAAGTGGGAAAGACAAATGCTAAGAGAAAGACAAATACTGTGTGATATCACTCATATGTAGAATCTTAAAAAGCTGATCTTGTAGAAACAGAGAATAGAATGGTGGTTACCAGGGACTGGCGTCGGAGCGGGGGTTGGAGAAGATTGTTGGTCTTTGGGGAGATGTTGGTCAAATAGTACAAACTTGAAGTTAAGAGATGAATAATTTCTAGAGATCTAATGTAAAGCATTGTGACTATAGTCAATGATACTGTATTATATACTTCAAAGTTGCTAAGAGACTAGATCTTTAAGTGTTTTCACCACAAAAAAAGAACAATTATGTGATGTGATGGAGGTCTTAGCTAAAGCTATGATAGTAATCATATTGCAGTGTATAAATATATCAAATCAACATGTTGTCTATATTAAACTTACACAATGTTATCTATCAATTATATTTCAATAAAAAAATTACTCTCTTTTTATACTTAAATGGTATACTTATTTTTTCTTCTATGGCTTTACATCAGCCACAGAGTAACTATAAGTCAATTTCACAAGCCATTTTTAGAATTTTACTAATCTTTTGTTTTATTAAGGAATATTGGCTTAGTAAAAATATTCACATGAAAGTAAGTCTCTTTGATTAAAACAAAAAGAACATGACTTGAAAATTTCTCTTCCAATAACAGCAAACTAGTTGACCTGAACCAGTCTTGTCCTCTCAGAAAAACTGAAGAACTTCCTCAAAGTTTAAAAAGACATCTTTTTGAAAGTATCAAAGAGCTTATAAACTAATGAAGAATAGTTGGTCAAGATTTTGGAGAACTCAGATAAGCCACTCAAAATTACTTTTGTTTTGGGAATATTTTCCCAGCCTGAGAGAGAAGCTTCAAAGCTAAGTTGTGCTTTTGGTAGTCTCACGGATCTGGGAGGAGAGAAATCAGATTCTGCCAAGGATGGAGAATCTGGTCCCCAATTAAAACTGGATTTATGAAGAAATATGCCTTTAAGGAAGTGTGAACCAGTAGCAAATCAGATTTCCTAGGGATTTTCAGGCAGAATTTCATCACTTAATGTCAAGGAAACCCCAAGTCCTTCTAACAACTTCCAGAAGCTACCACAGATAATTCCTGAAGTAAGTTATTATTATCTCAGATATCAAAATCATCTCCCAAATAATTTATTAAACTTCTATTATATAATTAAAGATAACAAAGCAAGCGCAAAATATCAGAAACAACATACAATAGAAACAGACGCCCAAAGACATGAAATTTTGGAACTGTCAGACACAGACAGTGAAACAACTACTTTTAGTGTGGTTTTAAAAAATAAAAGGTAAGATTGAATAATTTGGCAGGAAACTAGAAACTATAAAAAATGAGATAGAAGATGCCTGTACACACCTAAAACGTCCAAAATCCAAAGCAATGACACCGCCAAATGCTGGCAATGATGTGGAGCAACAGGAAATTTATTCTTTGCTGGTGGGAATGCGAAATGGTATAGCTACTTTGGAAGATAGTTTGGCAGTTTCTTACAAAACTAAACAGACTCTTAACCAACAATCCAGAAATCACACTCCTTGGTATTTACCCAAAGGAGCTGAAAACTTACATCCATGCAAAAACCTGCACAAAGATGTTTATAGCAGCTTTATTCATAATTGCCAAAACTTGGAAGCAACCAAAATGTCCTTCAGTAGATAAATGGATAATGAACTGTGGTACGTCTAGGCAATGGAATATTATTCAGCACTAAAAGGAAATAAGCTATCAAACTATGAAAAGACATGGAGGAAACTTAAATGTATAGTACCAAGTGAAAGAAGACAATCTGAAAAGGCTGCATCCTGTATGATTCCAACTCTATGACCTTCTGGAAAAGGCAAAACTATGGAGACAGTAAAAAGATCAGTGGTTGCCATGAGTTGAGGGGAATGGGGAAAGATGAATAGGAAGAGCACGGACGATTTTCAAGGAAGTGAAAATACTCTATATGATACCATAATGATGGATATATGTCCTTATACATTTGTCCAAACACATAGAATGTACAACACCAAGAATGAACCCTAATGTAATCTTTGGATTTTGGATAATTATGTGTGAATGTAGGTTCATCAGATACAAATGTACCACTCCGCAGGGGACGTTGATACTGGTGGAAGCTATGCACCTGTGGGGGTAGAGGTGATGTTGGATATCTCTGTAGCTTTTGTTCAATTTTGCTGTGAACTTAAAACTGCTATAAAAAATGAATTCTTAATAAAATAATGGCATAGGTAATTTAAAAAGAAAACAAATAAAAATTGCACAATAGGGCCTGGCCCAGTAGTGTAGTGGTTAAGTTTGCATGCTCTGCTTCGGTGGCCTGGGGTTCATGAGTTCGGATCCTGGGCATGGACCTACACGCTGCTCGTCAAGCCATGCTGTGGTGGTGTCCCATATAGAAGTACCAGAAGGACTTACAACTAGGATATACAACTATGTACTGGTGCTTTGGGGAGGAAAACAAAAAAAGAAGATTGGTAACAGATGTTAGCTCAGGGCCAATCTTCCTCACCGAAAAGAAAGCAATTAAAAAATGGTACAGTAAAAATTATGATAAAATAATTTAAGAATTCTGTTTATGAATTAGACACAGATGAAGAGATATTAGTTAACTGGAAGTAGATTAGATGAAACTATTCAGGAAGACGTATAGAACAATATAAAGATGGATAATACAGATGAGGGATATGCAGCTTAGAAGATTCAAAGAGACTCTAATATCCATTTCATTAGAGTCTCAGAAAGGGAGAAAGAAGAGAATGGAGTAGAAGAAATATTTGATGAGAAAATAGCTGAAAATACTCCAAAATAGATGAAAGACACTCATCCTCATATTTCAAAAGCCAAATGAATCACCTGTGGGAAAATTTTTTTTAAAGTCTTCTCTTAGACACATAGTGATACCCCAGAAACAAATCTTAAAATGGTTAGAGGACATTACTGTTAAAGACACAATGGTTACAATGAGAGCTTACTTCTTGAGCGCAACAATGGAAACCAGAAGGACAAAGGAATGATGTTTACAATGTATTAGAAAAAAATAACAGCTTCTAATCTAGAATTTTATATCCAGTGATTAAACATCCTTCAAAAATGAATGCAAAATAGTATTTTCGAGTGCACAACAACACAACAAAAGAATTAATCTCTATCAGCCTGCACTAAGGAAAATTCTAAAGGATATGTTTTAAGCAGAAGGAACATAATCCCAAATGAGAGGTCAGAGACGTGGGAAAAGAACATGCTATATATGAGAGTAAACCTAATGAATATTGGCTGGTTAAAACAACAATAATAATTATCTTTGATGTGGTTTAATATATTTCTAGTATAATATAATTAAAATACCTGACAGCATTAGCTTATAAATCAGAAGTTGGATAAGCAGATTTACAATTTTCCAAAGTCCTTATGCTCTCCTGGAGAATAGTAATGGTGGAGAAGAACACTAAATTCTGATAAGTTAAGAATTCTTGTTTAAATGTAGAGCATAAGGCATGCTGCAGATGCTGTTGTGCCTTGACCCATAATCCACTGGCCCACTTAAATACGCCTATTGGTGTAGTAGACTGTTCAGCATGCATACTGACAACTTAATATCACAAATGCCTACATCTCTCTTTCTGAAGGAATTCTATGGCTCTCTGAAGCTTATTCCATTACAATAGACAGAATACACTTTATGCAGAAAAGCTAACTACTCCAGGCATGTCCCACAAGCAATGGGGATAGAATTTGGTGAAAAGTGCCCTAGCCTGTCAGTCCTCCAGAGGGATGATCCTATGGTACGCTCCACAGGTTCTGAAAGGATTCACAGTAGGATTGAGCCCCACTTGTCCACAGGAATGCCTCACTCATTCATACAGCCTTTATTGGCTTCTTTCCCTTCTGTGTCTCATATCCCACACATTCCCGGTTCTTCCTGGGGTTTTCTCCAAGTAAACTTCTGGCACGTGAGGCCTTATCTTAGGGTCTGATTTTAGGAAAGCCCTGACTAAGACAGTTGCACTAGACTTGGCCCTAGAAAGCAGACTTTTAGGACATGATTCAGGTATTGGATCCCTTGGCCGTCAGATGACATGGACCCAATTGCTGATGATAAGTAGGCTGTGGAAAATCTTTTGTTTATTGTACTATCACAGTTTGGTAGACTATCACAGTGGTGGACTGGGATAAAGTATAGGTTGGCAGGGGGAAAGTGCTGGCTTTTGCTATGGCTTTAGCACCTGAACAATGAAAGGGGTCATGGCAGTTATAAGCAATGTTAGCTGGCTTTTCAACTCATGGAGGCCTTGAAGAAGGATACAGTTAGACTTAAGTCAGCTATGTAATCCAGAAGGCTTCCATGGAAGTGTTTAAAGAAATTCTTATCTCCTGCATCCAGAGGGCTGAATACACTGTAACTCAGGCCCCCAAATTGTTATAAGGATATTATAACGTACAAAAGAGATTGAATGCACTCCAGAAGAGATCCTATGCTAAAGTCAGGATCCTGATGGAGAAGGAGCAGGACTTACGACCTGACAGGGAAGGAGTGAGGGATGTGTTTGAAAACCTTGAAGCCCTCGATGTCTCTGAATCCTCCAGGGCAGCAGAAGCAGTCCTCTCCTTTGCTAGAAAAAGAGCAGCCTCCCATTGCACTTAACTATCAGAGGCAGGATGGATGCAATTACTCTACTGAGCAATGAGGCTAGAATGACTTTGATCCACAAAGATCAATGGCTAATCGACCATGGAATTCCTAGAGGCTAGATAGACAGGCAGCTAACAAAGGTGCTTCCTAACTAATCCAAATGGTCATGAGCAGATGAGTCAAAGGCTAATGTTAGCCACTGAGATGGAAGCCTTCTTAACCAGCCTGTTAAAATAGCAACCTACTCTTCCCATTAAAATAGTCTGGCCTGCCACTCTCAATTACCTTTACTTAATTCTATCATCTCCTTTCACACTTAGCACTTTCTAACACTCTAGTTTCCCCTATTTATTATATTTCTTTTTAATTATTTACTTCCCCTACAAGACTATAAATTTCACAGGGGCATTTTTGGAGGGTCTATTTTGTATACTGACATATCCCAAGCACCAAAACAATGACTGCCACATAGTAGGGGCTCAATGAACTTTGATTAATGAATAAAGTAACTTTCCTCGCTGCCATGAGATATTATTTTATTATGAGTGGTACCATGATGCAGTACAATTGGTCAGTATCGAGGGGTGACTTAGAAAAACAACTTCCATGAATCTTATGGCACTGTAAAGATGCTGTCCATTCCTTTGAATGAAGTATGTGTATTCTCAGGAGGCATTCCTGGCAAGCTGGGTGTACAAAGAATAAACTTTTTCCTAGGTAATTGGTTTACACTTGTCTTGTAGACCCAGGACTTGGGTTTTGTTCTTCTGAAGCAATTGTTTCTCTTTATTATCATTCTCTGGGATGTGATTCATTCTACCCTGTTTTACGTGTCATTGTAGTGTCCAGAAATTCTTTAAGAAAAAAATGGGGTGTATTTATAAATATTAATTATCTTTCAAAACAAACAGTTCTCAAAGGACCTAGAGTTTGGAAGGGGTTAATGCACTATCCAACATGCCTGGCATACTCTGAGAAGGGTATGTGTACTCCAAAGACCTGAGTAATGATGCCATTAACCTTTCCTAGCCTAGCTCTGTAAGGCACTTCACCATTGGTTCAAGTGACTCTTTTTCCTTTCATTGCGAATAGCTGGAATTTTTATTAAGTGTCATTAATCAAAGGTGAAAAATTCTCTGAGCGGGAAAATTGTCAGGGAAACTGGCTGCTGTATGTGGAAAAAAATAAATAAAAGGGTTTGATAATTATATATTAACTCAAGCAGTCATAGTCTTTTCAAATCATCACAGGTTGCAGCTCCTCTTTGATTTTAGGGGTCTAATTTGGGGGAAGACCTATTAATCTTTTTTCCATTTCTTTGCCTTTCTTATTCCGTAATTGAACTGTTCAGGTGTTATTGATTAATGTAGCTTTCTTAAATGACAGGTTGGTATGGCAGCCAACCCGATTCTCTATGCTGTTCTTTCTTCTGAAATGACTCATGAGATATTCTGGAATATGGGGAAAGAATACGAATTTTAAGTTTTCTTATAAAAACAGATAGGCAACACTAAAGAGGGGAAATCAAGCTTTTCTTTGGATCACTGGTGCTGGGGCTAATTGGAATGAACTTTTATTTGGATCCAGAGTAAGAGCTAGCCTCTTATAAATATATCAAATTTGAGGGAAAAAATGGAACTGAGGAAGGTTTTTATTAATATGCTCCCATAAGCCTTTAACTGAAGTGACTGCAGGAAGAAATTCCACTCCAGATGTAGCCTATTGAGGCTTATGCTAGCTGCAACAAGTAGGTGAGTAAAGCTCCCTGGACTTTTAATAGGCTCACATCACAGAGAAAAAAGAAAACATAATCTTGAGAACTAGGGAAAAACAAGATCAGTAGAAAGTAGGCATTTAGAAAGGTAGACCCTATAGGATTATATCATAGCCCAGAACTGCCAATATCGTTTATTTTGTGGAATAAACATCTGTGCTTTGCAACATAATTGGGGGATACAAGTGCACTGTGAGTTCTGTTTAGTTTGCAACTCTGGTTGTTTCTTCCCCCACACTGTTTGTGTTAATTGCCCCTTGTGGATGAGCTGCAGAGTCTCTAATCCTCCTAGTGTGCAAGTGAATTTGTGCTGTGCTTCTCTCAAACACACCTGCAAGAAATTGCAATAGCTTTAAAAAGTGAAGATGTTTCCCTCACTCCATGTTGCATAGGGGTCCTGACTACCTGAGGTATCATCACAAAAGATAATTTAATAATAGCAATGATGATGTAGGCACCTGAAATTCCATCTGGCAGTGTACACTGTGGTGTGATATATATGTATGGAGAGAGATTTTTATAAACTTGGCTAATGTATTTCCACTGCTGTATACACATGCTGCATGCTCTTGCTTGGACATCCAAAGGAAGATTTCAGCAATAGTTATAACAGTGAATTCATTACAAGTTGGTGAATGCTTTGACAAATTGTGTCCTGTTTCATACCACCCCTGAATTTTTCTCTTAATGTTTAAATTTAGGTTAGAATAAAATTGTGTAAATACAAAATTGGAAAAATAATCTGCTTCCTACTTATGGTCTTGTTGGAGCTCTGGATTCCAGAAAGCAAAAATAAATGCTATTTTTACTAAAATGTGCAACAGAGTTTAAAGATTTTCCAAGCTTTCAAAATTATTTATTTATTATACCTTAAAAAATGGATGGCCATTTTTTAGGGCGGGGAATAATTCTAAACAAGGCTAAAGTATTTTTAGATGGATCTGTAACACTGTTGAATGAATAAATGGATGAGTGTATGGCTGGATAAATGAATGAACTAGATGAACGTGTAAATTCATTGACTAAACATTATTTTTGATTTGTTCGTTTATATATATTTTCAATTCTTTCTATCCTGGGCATAGATCAAATTTTCTAAGTGGGCAATATTTGTTGGTTCTTGGACATTACTATATGCCTGTACATCTTACTTGTCATTAACCAAATATTTTGAAACTTGGACTTAGAAAGTTAGAACAATGCTATGGCTGTGAACCATCTGCTTTCTCTCTGCTCTCTGATCGTATTGCTCTTTATCTGCCACAGAATATGCAATAGAGGACACTTTGGATTTTCCTATCTTTGGAAATTATTTCTAGATTTAACTGGGTCTCCTTATAGCTGATAGGATTTCTGGAGTGTGTGTTTTTGTGTGCACAGAAGGGTGGGAGAAGCGGAAGTTAAGTCGACTACAGAAGAGTCTCTATAGAGAATTCTCAATAGTTTGTACTTACTTTTCTGTTTTGGATGCTCTCAGCTCATTGCTAGCTGATTAGTTTGCTTTCATATTTGATATATATTAAAATGATTTTAACTCTTAGCACTGTGATATATTGCTTAATACAACACATTAACTTTTATTAAAGGCAAAAAGCAAAAGCTGTTTTCAACTAAGATGGTGTGGATGCCACTGAAGCCTCACCTGAAGGCTTGTCTGGTCTGTATTCTTTCTCCAGAACAGGTGTGTAACATTTTGAAAATTGAGCCTGAAATTTGGTTCCAGTTGAGCTAGGCATCAAAAAGCACATATTGTCAGTCTGTTTCTTAGAAAAAATGATACTAGTGAGGCTGCTATCTTGAGATGTTAAAAATTTCCGTTGAGATTGAGTTTAAAATGCCAAATGAACACCTCAGAGAACATGTTCAATCTGAATTAAATTTTTTAGTCTTCAAAAGTGTTGGTTGTAATTTGGTAGGGATTTCAGATTTACTCAGCTCTTTTTTTCTTTAATGTGAGATTTCACCAAAACACTAGCTTTTTTATCAAAGAAAAAAATCAAGGCCGTGAAATACAATATATGGTATATCTTTCTCACATGTATAGCTTTTGATCAAGCAAAATAATCTCTAAAATAGAATAGGTTCTATTTTATTAATATGAAAAAATACAATACATTCTTCCCAGAATAAAAATACTTCTGTGTCAGATAAGAATGCATTCACCTGCAAGCAATAGAAAATATCGCTAACATTGACCTAAGCAATGACATTTAATTATCGTAAATCAGAGGAAGTGTGGTAATAGGAATGAGGAAGCTTGTGCAGCATTTGCACTATGCTGAAATAAACTGCTTTTTCTAACCTTTCCCCTTACCATGCTTGTTACTTCATTGCAAAATGACCATTGAAACTCAAGTTGTACCTAGCCAGGAGAAGGGCTAGTGCTAGTAGAGTTTGCCATTTTCTTTTCCAGGAGAGCAGTGCTTTCCCAGATATTCCTCAGGGGACTTCTGATTAGATCTCATTGGTCAGAATTGTAGCACATGGCCACCCCTAGCTGCAAGGGAAGCTGAATTCTAAGCATCTAGTTTTTGCAAGACAATGGAAAGCAACTATTTAGCATTTCCAAACTCTATTGTAGAAATCAGCAAGAAAATAAAGGGTGGAGAATGATGTCAGCAGTATCTACCATTATGTCCATACTCTCTTATGTCCAACTGAGTTCTAGCAATTTGACCACAAAACAAGTTGTGGGACAACAGAGGAACTGAGTCATTTTTGTAACATTTATTGCAGAGGATCTTGTTGAGAGATAAATGCCATAATCTAGTAGTGTTAATACATATTGTAATTGCACACACAAAAAAGTCACTGGCTATTTTAGAAAAATGAACTTCAGTTGTATTATGTCTATCTTAAAAAATTAGGATGAAGAGTGGGGTTTTCTCTTTAAACAATCATTTAATACAGTCCCTTTTGAGTAAATTGTGTCAGCAGATTAGTGTGGTGATTAGATAAGGATTTTTTTTGGTGAGGATTTACTTAAATGAGCACTAGTATCACTACTCAAATGAGTATTCATAACCACTACTTGTTTTATTCTAGAGCGGCAACAAAATGGCAGAGACGACAGCTGCCACATCATATACATACACACACTCCTTCCTACACAAACTATGCTTTGTACATCAGATGCAGCATAAATACCATGGCATGTGGCAGTTGCTATGGCGACAAGCTTTTTTTTTTAATGAAGAGCAGATGGAATAGGCATGTAAAACTTGCATAAGTTGTTAGTAATCTGTGAGTTACTGCAGATTAGTTGATGAAGGAAACTTTAAAATTCTAGCTTTTCTAATTCTTCCATATAACATTTTCCACCACCACTTTTCTTCTTTTCTTCCGTCCATTTTGGTATCCAAATGGCAGTGGAAAATTGTTAATTGTTTTTCCTGTACCACAGAAATTATATATATATATTCCTGTCCTTGCTTTGCCAAATAAATTTCTATTGTGGAGCTTTTAACTCTCTCACAGTATACATGTGTATTTCCAATGGCTCCATCTTAAGTCCCTTTCATTTAAGTCCAATTCATGCAATATACACGGTAATTTTGAGAATGGTTCCAAGTTTGAAGTGGTTACAACCAGTGAGAAATAGGCTTGTTATACAGTACAAAGAGCTGTATAATGTGTAAGTGCTGTAGGACATATAATTAGTATTTCGGATTAGTTTTTGTTCCGTTTGTCTAATCGTCCAATCTAGGCAGGCCTTGTTCTGAAGGGCCCTAATCATCTGTACTTTCTAGCTGCTATATGGAAATGGACAAGGGAAAAAAAACCCTTGAGGAATGATTTGTGGTTGTAATGTCATAAGCAATGATTTTCCTATATTAAAAAACTCTCTATATTTATGTGTAAAACCAAATGGCAAAGGAGATCTCAACATAATTCAGCAACTACTTAATGTGCACTTGGCATAAGGCAACATGAGACAATGGTACCTCAGGGGCAAGGCACAGAAACTGCTTTCAGGGACAAGAGACTTATGGAGGAAATGCCACAAACGTGTCTCTAATATGAAATAGACCCTAAATGTCGTTGAAGAGGGAGCTGTTGATAATCCAGGCAGGGGGAGATCATCATGATCGTGGCTCTCTTTGATGCTTCCAGATCATTTGGCCCTATTGGTTTTATGCAAATCTTTCTTAGACCTTCTCTCCAAGCATCTGTGATCCTGCACTTTTATGTTTCTTTAATCTTCTTTGATGGCAAATTCTCTATCACCTAGACTAAGGAAATATCCTGGGAAAGTTGGTTCCCTTGGAGAAGAGAATAAAATTACATTAGATCCACTTTAATTATTCCTTGGACTCTTTCTTGAGTATTTCCTCAAAGATGAGTCAGGTTTATTGTTAATCTTTATATTTTCTATTTTGTGTGAGGATAAAACAGAGAAAACGGATTCAGGATCAGCAGTTCTTTAATATTCTCGGCATGTAAAGAAATCCCTGGGGATTGCACCTTTGCTTGCCATTTTAGATGCTGTGATGACTTGTGCTTCTGCTTCAACTGGTAACCAGCTTCCTGATGTTATGTTGCAGTCTCTTCCAGTTAGGCTCTGATGTGTATTTGATGAGCAATGTGCCCCTGCCCTTACTGTCCAGGTGCTCTCAGACATGCCTCATGGAGGAACTGATAGAATCCCAGGCGGAACTGATGCCGATCTTCACAGACTATTCATTACAGGAGCAACTGTTGCTGCTTCTGCAGACTGATGCAAAAGTTGGGGCCACAAACCCTTATTCATTAATTTATCCATTTCGCATCTACTTATTAAAACGTACCATACACCAAGCCCATACAGGGCACTTGAAATACAGAGGTTAACATAATAGAATTCTGGTGCTTGTAATAGAGAGAGGGTATCAATAATAATATATCAATATCAATAAAAAAGAATGTACATTCTTTTATTTTTAATGATGGTTACAAATTTTATCTGCTATAAAGTGATATGACACATCTGCTATGTGGGTTGATGTGACAGAGCACAACTGGGGAGGGTAATTTAGACAAGGTGGCTAAAGGCAGCTTCTCCAGAAAGAAACATTTGAAGTGAGAGCATTTGGTTCCTAAATTGAGCTTCAAATCAAAATGGTAGCAGTTTCCACTTCCGGCCTGGGTTGTCTATGTTTTGTGTGTTCTGCAGCACTTTCTAAGTAGTCAGTGTGAAAAATCTAAGATTAAAGACATCCTCTGTTTTGTTGTTGTGTAATCAAGATAGCACCCATTGTGTTATCAAGCTTGCAAAAGTTATCAAGCTTGATTAACCACTCCATGCATTGAGATAAGGACAATAATCATAGTAGTTTTTTAAAATTATGATTTCACTTTATTGTTATACCTACTACAGTAAGTCTACAATAATTGTATAATTACAGAAAGGAAAAAAAGAAAAGATAGTCCTTCCTCAGTATTAATATTCTGAATCCAAAATGCATTTATTATTTCTTAGTGATAAATTCTGGGTACTCTATTTAATTTTTCAAAAAGTCCATTCGTTAGAGGTAAGTATATCCACAGTATTTTAGCACATAAGATAAAAATGTGCCTTTTAATGTCATAAGAGTATCGCATACAGGTGCTACACATGTTGGATTTAAAACTTGAGAAAGTCTCACTTATCAAGAACCAATACATAATAATTACTGTAATCATACTGCATTCCTTAATAAATTAACCCTTCACTCCATGGGAAGCTAAGGAGAATTAAGCATGCTTTGTCTTCCAGAGAGTTACATGTATTTTTATATTTCCAATTCATTACAAAAATAATTGTGGACTCTAATTTTGTTTAACTAGTGTGCTGCTTATAATTGCAAAATAGCTCTTAGACAATTGCTGCACAGGCTTGGCTATGTAAGGCATTAATGACTGTTCAACCTCCAGTAAGACACTTAATGTGGAAGGACGTGAGAGATTTATAATTAAAACAATCTTCTCAATGAACTGTTTGCTCAGAAAACAAACAGCTCGCCTTTACCTTGGCATTAGTAATTGACAATTAACTGACAACATTGTTGACAGTGCATTTAACTATGTTTTACCGCTTATTAGAAATAGGATTTACTTCCGTAACATTATCACATTACATTCTTATGAAATTATTAACCATAACGCACTAGTGAAATACATGATTGAATACTCTATTCTTCTTATTAGTGCCATTGGTATTAATCAATGCAACGGAGAAGCTGGTATTGTTTCTAGTTGTGATTATTCTCTCTTTGTATTTTCACAAGCGATGTCAGATGAACAGACTTGGAAAAATGTAGTTCACATAAAAAAAGAGATTTAACTATTGAAATCGTAGCAAAGCTCTTGGAATTTTTTTCCAAGACAATTCTTTTTTTTTCAAACTTTTAGAATTTTATTTTTTTAAAAAAAGACATGCTTGTAACTAGCATACATCATGTTACAAAAATGCTATCTACTTAAATTTTCCAAGACAATTCTTATCGAATGGAATAGATTTATCATCACAAATAAAACTGGTCTAATTGCTTATTTTTTAATACGTAAATACAGTGAATTCCAAAGCACCAGACCCTGAAGGTTTTCTCTTCACAGGCACAACAGAAATTTTACGTTTTCTGACATTCAGGCACATCAAGGTTTTCAGTGTGCTCGTCTTGTAGGCTAGCCATCGCTGGGGCTGATGCTTTGAAAACTAGGAAGTCGGTGGGTTGGACATTGAGGTCCCTTTCAACACCATTTTTGCATCCTCTTTCCTTATCAGCCCACCCCCTCATACACCTTTCCACTTTGGGGAAAGAAATTCCATATTTGGAAAGAAGACATGAGATTGACAACTAAGACTATTACTTAGTGTCGGGGCCAGCGGCAAGTTAAGCGTAACTCTCTGAACCTCGGTTCTCTTATCTGTAAAGCAAGTCAACTAAGAGCACCTGCCTTGACTACCTCCCAGGGTTCTCCTGAAATCACAGTGAGAAATGTTTTGTGAGAGTGCTATCCACACGTTAGTTGTTGATGCTTCAAAACTCATTTTCAGTTCTCATTAATGTAAATAATATAGTCATTTCCTATTAGTATTTGTATTTTAATCCAATCGGAGGCTTAAAGCAAAGTTATTATATGCAATGTAGTATAGTAGGAAGATCAATGGTTTGGAGTCTGACAGATTGGTTTTGATTCTTGACGATTTTTGACAACCTGTGTGTCTTCAAGTAAGTTACTAAACCCCTTAGGCCTCAGTTTTCTAATCTGCAAAATGGCAGAGATAATGGGAAGACTAAATAAAATAGCATGTGTAAGATTACTGGGGTATTATAGGTACTCAGTCACTGCTAGAGATTACTAATGACGACACTGAAGGAATTCGAGGACTTTGGTATAGTCTTTTCCTCCTCTGAAATTACACCTAATAGGCTATTTACCTCTGCAGTCCTTGCTGACCCATTGAAAAAAAAATGGGTTAATAATAATTTCAACTTGTTTTCTTGCATAAAAGGCCGATCTTTCTTAGTACATGCTTCTATTTCATGGTTTTGTCACACATTCATTTCCCCAATTCATCTTTTAATAATAAGAGCATATATATCATCTACTGTATATTTATACACATAGGCTTAACTACTGTACTAGTTTTCTATTGCTGCCATAACAAATTACTACAAATTTAGCAGCTTAAACAACACAAATGTGTTATCTCATAATTCTATAGGTCAGAAGTCTGAGGAGAGCATAGCTGAGTTCTCTGCTCACCAGGCTGCAATCAAGGAATTTGGCGAGAGCTACAAATGCATCTGAGACTTATGGTCTTCGTCCAAGCTCACTGGTTGTTGGCAGAATTTAGTTCATTACGGCTATAGAACTTGGGTCACTGATCTCTTGCTAGCTATAAGCTGGTGGGGCGGGGAGGCTCAGTTTCTAGAGACCGCCTGTCATTCTCTGCATGTGGCTCTCTCCACGACATGGCAGTTTGCTGCTTCAATGCCAGCAGAGAATTTCTCTCTTCAGTTCTCACTCACATCACAGGCTGACCCGAAGTAGCAGTGTTGGAAATGGTGGATTGAGGGGAGGGTGCTTAATGGAATTCTGCTTCAGGCAGTTATTCGAAGAGCCAGGCTTCTTCTCTCTGTCTCTATGGCTCCACCCTCTTCTAAGCTCCCAGCATGTCCTTAGTTCACACAACAGCTGGACAGTGAGCCTCAGTCTAGATCTGGATGGTCCTTCTTGGGCTCATTCTACATTTAGACAAAATGAGTAGACCACTTTTTTCTTCTTCAAGCCAATCATTCTCTCCACTCTCTTGTTATGAAATCTAGGTAGGCTTTATTAAAATGTACACAATTTCCTTGAGAAAAGGTCATATATTTATTTAATTGTGCTGATTCACTGGTTTAACATATTACCTACCTTACTTTTGGGGCCCTGAGTGAAAGAAACAGAGAATGAATATATTCCAATGAATGGAAGCCAAAGGTAGGTAGAAATATTTAGATAATGGAGTGTTTGCCTTACAGTATAGATATTGTAGTCAGCAGTCCTGGGGGTTATGAGAAACCAGGGTGAACTGTAAGCAACACGACAACTAGAAATGGCATAGTCTTCTCATTGCTTTTGACTTTGGTCTAAAAGCGACTTGTCCAATAATAGAAAGATCAGATTTAATAATATTAATAACAATATTTATAATATTGTTAATATAAGTAATATTAATAATGAACAATTAAATTAATAAAATATTGTTTCATAACATTTTATTCTCATACATTTTTAAATTCCTTCCATGTGGCAATGTCACCAGACAAGACAGAGGAGACAACATGGAAACACAATTGGTTTATTATTCTGCAAACAGTCAGCAGGCGATCCAATAGGTCTGCCATACCTTGAGCACATGGGACAATTTTCAGTCTTTTATACCTAATAATATATAACACAAAGTCTTCCCTTCATTTTCTTCTCTCTCATTGTATGAAACCCTCTCAATTTCCTTTGCTCAAGGTGAAGGTAGCTAGACCACTCATTGCTCCTTTCCTAATGCATTGACAGTTTTTTCTCTTAAAATATTTCTGTAGTGGGGAAGTTAATTGCCATGGTGACCATGGTATGTGCACAGTTCAGTGCCATTAGATTTCTAGTCTATTTTGCCAACTCCGACTGTGTTCTTTGCTCATTCCACTTGTTAAGGTGGCAAGAAAGCTATCATTCTGAGGTTCCTCCTTCCTATTTGGTTTCTTCACTCAGTCCTTGTGACCAGTATCCATCCCTATGAATCTAATTATTTGACTCTACTAATTGAACGTAGTGCATTTTTTCTCCTCCAATACAATGGGCTCCTCTTCTGAGAAATACTGCTGACTTAACTTTTTAAGCACTTAAAAATTTTTTCTTTCATTTAATCCTCTCAATAAGCCTTTGGAATTATTACTGTTTTCCTGGTGTTGAGACGTGAAAACCAAGGGCTAAAGAAAGCAAGTGATACACCCAAGGCCACAAGGCTATAGACAGTTGAAAACATTTTAATATTTACAGGTCAGGTTGCAAGTCCAATGTTTTAAAAAATTATACCATATTTTTCTCAAATCAGTTCTATTTTGCTTGAGATAAATATTAAATCTTGGTTCTATAATTTTAAATTTCCTATTTTAATCCCAGTTTTAAGATAAAAATGAAAATTTTCCAATTTAGTTTATTATGTAACTTTAAAATACAAAGAGTTAAGATTAAGCATAGAATAACATTTAATTCTTAAAATATTAAAGTTGATCATTCTTATATAAATAGGACCAGATGAAACATAAATCTATGTTCATTTCATATTAAAGTTCCATGTTAGTTACATTTTCCAGGCAGACATTTAGTGAATTATTCTAATATATTTAGTGCAACATCATTCCAAGCAGTGATGTTTGGCCTGAAGTATAGTGGCTTTTGTCAGTGAATATATACTTTATTTTCTTTATGACTACACATGAAATAAATATTAATAGTAGAAAATTTGGAATGTACAGGATAAATTGATTTCTATACTATTTAGTGTCAGGAGCTCCTGACACCTTTTGCTGTTCTCAGTAATACGTATCAGGGATGCTGGGGGACTCTTTTCTTTCACAGTGAAGTTCACTGGATGGAAGGCACAGTCCACCCTTTATCATAGTGCACATATGTCTCATATGGACAATATATAATACCATTTTTGTTTGATCTAATAAACTTTTCCTCTGGAAAAAAATAAATTTGAGAGATTATTTTATTTGTAACAATCATTAAAAGAAATTCACTCACATGACTCAGAAGGAGGAGAAAAAGTTATATCCCAGGTTGGTCTCAGTGCTTGGTGCCCTTAAGTGAAAGCACACTGCCCTTCTCTCCACCCTGCTCCAGCTTCTGTGCTTTGACTATTAGGTGGAGACCAATTGAATATTCAAAGAGTAGTTATCAAGTGAGTACTAACTGGTAGGCATCATGCTGGGCACAGCTTTCATGCTTAACTTTTTTATCAGCCAACCTAGAACAGTCTATGTCCTCTTTTAGAAAATGAAAGCTGAGTAGTGAACCCAGTGCTATCTGAAGTAGAACTTGGGATATTCTACTGAAAAAAATATGCATGTCCTACCCATATTCATCCATTCTCCCCTTGGGTAGGCCCTGTTTTTATGATGGGGCAGTGTCCTCTACACCAATTCTGTGGAGTTATGCTGATGGTCATTATTGACCCAGGCAGCCATACCGACTCTGTTTTCCTTGTCTTATGAGGGTAATTTAGTTCTGAAAAACATATTACACAGAAAATTTTCAGAAGTAAAAAAAGTTATTAACATTTATTTCAGTAGGAAATTTTTATGCATTCCTGAGCCCAAAGTGATACTAATTTATGCTAAGACAACACTAGATTCCACTGAGATGAACAAAATTACTTTAATAGGCAACATTAGTTATCATAACACAACCTAATAAATCATATTACCTTCAATTATTACTTTATAATATAATTGTTTACTATCATTAAATTCTTTTGTAGCTATTACCACCATATGTTTAAGACTACGCTTACAAACACAACAAAGTATAATACTCAATATTTGTGTATTTCAACCTGTAATTCACAATCAACAAAACAAGAATAGTGAAGACTAAAAATAAATTGAAGACAATGAAAATGACATCACCAGTGGATCGTTTACCTCTGAAGACTATAACAGTATCTACTAGACAATTAGATTGTTTTCCATAGTTTTGCTATTATCAAAAGTACTACCATAAATACTCTGTATTTTAATCATTTGATGCAATCCTGAGTACGTCTATAGGACAGATTTCTAGATGTTGGTTTCATAGAATGTTTGAACATTTTAAAGGTTTTAGGTGTTTGCTCACAGAAATACCTTCTCAGTTCACACTCTCTGTGGCAGAATATGACACTGCTCAACTCACCTGATCCTTGACATAACTGAATATTGTTTTTCAAATATTTACCAGTTTGCTAAATAAAGAGTGTATGTTTATAATTTTCAAGGCTTTTTCTGCCAAAGAGGTTAAGCCTTTTCCCACACGCACAGTATTCTTGTGCGTGTGTGCAAGCATGCATGTGCATGTGTGTGTGTGTGCCTGCGTGTTCGGGGGGTAGGGTGCTTGTGTCATTTGTCTATTTCATGGCCTTTATCTCATTTTCATTTTTTTTTAATTTCCCTTATTTTTTTTTCTTTTTATTTTGAGGAAGATTAGCCCTGAGCTAACTGCTGCCAATCCTCCTCTTTTTGCTGAGGAAGATTGGCCTTGAGCTAACATCCATGACCCTCTTCCTCTACTTTATATGTGGGATGCCTCCCACAGCATGGCATGCCAAGCAGTGCCATGTCTGCACCTAGGATCCAAACCGGCAAACCCCGGGCTGCCAAAGCAGAATGTGTGAACTTAACCGCTGTGCCACCGGGCTGGCCCCTCCCTTATATTTTTGTTTATAATGTTTTCAGACCTCAAAAGTCTTATGCTGGCGTGAAGTCAAATCTTTGCCATAAAATGTTGTCTGGGAGGGCTTCTCTGGAACCAAGTGAGTCTGATACAAGAAGATTCTCTGAGCTGAGTCACTCTAGAGCAATAGATATGTTCTGGAATGATGTGTGAGGTCTCTTTCCTTAGGATCCCAGGTGTCTGAATTGAGAGCATGCCTTGCAGACAATCCAAGAACCAAGGGTAACCTAAGCAGCAACTAACAGAATGCAGTCAGTCTTGAACAGCAGCACTGTGTCAACAAGAAGCAGTAGAAGTGGTGAACTGATGTATCTCCTCCTCTAGTGGGTATGTGGAAAAAGGATGGAGCATTTGAAGTGTAGGAGAGATCCTCAATGGGAAGGTATGAGGTTTGCTGGTAATAGAGTATCTGAGTGCTTAAGCATTTAATTGAAATTAGAAATGGCTATATCTGTACATTGAATTTTTTGGAGCAGGTTGTATAGTTTTAAAAGCATATAATATGTTATTGACTTTAGCCATTAAAAACATTGTATGTGAATCAATTAAAGTCATTTTTTATGCCATTTTATGATCTGTGATTGAATTTCCAATTTGCCTTAAACAAATATTGTCATTCTGTTCTACCCTTCAGATGTTTTCTGATAATTTTTATTCCTTTTCCTTTAATACTTTTTCTGTTTTTATTTATCTTATTCATTTCTCCAGAAAGCAGAAGTCTAACCCAAATTTTCATAAGTAAGTTTAAAACTTTTGTGTTTATCCTCATGGCTGCTGCATTTGATCTTCCAGCTGTCATTTCTTTTTTGCTATTTTGCGTGTTTGCCTATTGTTTCCTTTTTTCTTAGATAATATTCTCCTTTTTACATTTTCTAGTGATCTGGAAGGAAAAAAGCATTCTTCGTATTTCTAAATTCTCCCATTCAAGGAAAAACTGAGTCTTTAGAATCTTTCCTTTCTTGGGCACAGATGTAGCTTTTCCCTATTTTCCACTCCCCTAAACTACCTCCTGAACTTTGCTAATGTGCACCTGGCTGTTCAACCTGTATTTTTGTTCTTAAATTGTTCATTTTTGCATAGCACATTTTCATGTTTAGTATATTTACATTTTATTTTAAAACTACTTAAAATAGTTATTTTTAAAACTAAAAATTTACGTATTTCAATTCTAAATGAAAGATCTATTATTTCCCAGATTTTTAATTCTTATTTTTATTTCTCCTTTCAATAGACTAGATTATAATCTAGTTTAGATTATTTTTAATAATAGGCTATTTTTAAGACAGTTTTAAATTTATAGAAAACTTGAGAAGATACCACAGAGAAATTGTATATACTCTCACAGCCAGTTTCTCCTAATATTGACATGTTACGTAAGTTTGGTACCTTTGTTACAATTAGTGGACCAATACTGGTACCTCGCTATTGATTAAAGTCCATACTGTATTCAAATTTCCTTAGTTTACCTAATGACTTTTTCTGTTCCATGATCCCTTCCAGGACACCACAGTACATTTAGTCCTCTTGTCTCCTTAGTCTCTTCTTGGCTGTGATAGTTTCTCAGACTTTCCTTGATTTTGATGTCCTTGACAAGTTTTAAGGAGTATTGACCAAGTATTTTCTAGGATATCCCTCTATTAAAATTTGCCTCATGTTTTTCTAATGATTCAAATGAAGTTATAGGTTTTTGAGAGGAACACTACAGAGATAAAGTACCATTTTCATCACACATTTTCATCATATTGAGAGTACTGTATCAGTCAGCTTCTCCAGAGAAACAGAACTAATAGGATTGGTATAAAGAGAATTATTTTAAGGAGTTGGCTCACACATTGTGGGTTCTGGCAAGTCTGAAATCTGTAGGGCAGATCCACAGTTTGGAAACTCAGGCAGGAGTTGATGCTGCAATCTTGAGGCAGAATTTCTTCTTCCTCAGGAAACCTCACTTTTTGCTCTTCAGGTCTTCAACTGATTGAATAAGGCTGACTCACATTATCAAGGGTAACATCCTTTAAAGTCAACTGATTGTAGCCGTTAACTGCATCTACAAAATACCTTTACAGCAATGCCTAGATTAGGCTTCGATTAAATAGCTAAGTACTATAGCCTAACCAAATTGACACATAAAACTTACCATCACAGGTACACACTGTCAACATGATTTATCACTATTCATGTGGACAATGATCACTTGACTGGCGTAGTATTTGTCAGGTTTATAAAATGTTTGTACGGTTGCTCATTTTTTTCATTATGTGTAGCCCACACCTAGGGGATGCGGATTTATGTGTCTCCTTTATAAAGGCAGAATATCTACATAAATTATTTTAAACTTTTCAAGGGAGATTTGTTTAATTCCTTCCCCGTCTGGTTATTTATTCAATCACTTATTTTTAGCAGTAGGGGATATTTCCTTCATGCTTTGGGTGGTAATGCACTGCTACTTTATTTATTTTGTTACTCAGCTTGTTCCAGCTTTGGCCATGGGAGCTCTTTCTGTTGGCTCCTGTGTCTCTTTCACATACTTTCAAAAATACAGGGTTTTTTTTCCCATCAACTTTCTTACTTTATGGAAATACAAGACGCTTCAGGTTCATCTGATATATTTACAACCTTTCCTTGAATCAGCCGTTTCTCCGAGGTACTGTGGTTGCTTTTATCAGAGAGTGGTATTAGAAACCAAGATCTGGGGGTTACGTGTGCTCATTGCTACTGAAGCGTGACTTCTTCCAGGTCCTTTCAGATGACAGAGTAAGGTTCGTATACACAAACCTGTGTAACTACACGTTTATAAATATTTCTATATGTAATTATCTGTATTTATATTAGGCTAACCATGAGTTCATATTGATGTTTCCAAATCTAATCCATTCCCATATGGATCAGTCTAGTCTCTTCCTCTTGCTTATCTGTGTTTCTAGTCCAACAGCAAGAAATCTGGCTCTGCTATTTACCAGACATTTCTTTAATTGTTTGATTTCAGTGCACATGTATAGCACCATCAGAATTGTTAACCAATATCACTGTGGAAACAACTTTATCAGCTAGAATAGAGTACTTATGCACAGTTCCTTTTGTTTTTAGTTTTATTGACTCCACTCATTGTCAGTTTACTTAGGCCAGGACATTTTACGCCCACCCTCTTCATTGGAGTTGTTTCATACATTTGAAATACAGTTAAGTTCTCTTGTCACAGTTTGCATTCCTTCCTGGGATCCTTCAATTTCTTAAATTATTATTGTTTTTCACTATTTGTTCTATAACGTTATATGAGTTTGACAAATGTATAATGCCCTATCTCCACCATTATAGTGTTACACAGAATAGTTTCTCTGCCCTAAAAATACCCTATGCTTTACCTAATTACCACCCCACCTCCATGGCAGCCACTGATCATTTTACTATCTCTATTCTTTTGCCTTTTCCGGAAGCACAAATAACTGGAATCATACTGTATGTAGTTGTTTCAGACTGCCTTCTTTCAGTTAGCAATACGCACTTTAGGTTCATCACGTCTTTTCACGTAAATCGATATCTCTTCTTTTATTGCTGAATAATATTCCATTGTATGCCTGAACCACAGTTTCTTTATCATAGATTATAATCTTCAAACAATCTATTTCATAAAGAACAGTATGTAGTAGAAACGTTTTTTGAGTGTTTGCTCATCTGAACTTATTTTTCTGCCTCAAAAAAATTAAAATTTGAATGAGTATAAGATCTTTATGAACACAAACTTTCATTCTCAATGATCTGTAATAACACAAATTGATAATATTTACTGAGTATAATTCATCAATTCTAAAAAGTACATTTTTTCATATTTTAGCATTTCTGAAATTGTGATGAAACTTATAATTAATAAGCTCACACAATCCCTTTAGGGTGGCACTTTGGAGTGGCAATGACAGTCTTGTTAGGCATCCACAAATTTGGTCACAATTTTTTGTTTGTCCTCACTTCAATTAAGTGTATGCATTGGTGTTATTGCACATGTTGGGTTTAAATGCTATGTTGAATGTCTTCAAAAGAATTGCACACTAATTCAGCAGTTAAATATAAAGTTATTGAATATAAAGAGAGTCATAGATCAGAGAAGAGAGGCATAAATTTGATGTTAATGCAGAAATACGAATTGTTGGAGAATGATTTTTTCGTCAAGACTATGCTAAATGCCTTATGTTACCAAAGAAAGGACAAAACTCTGAAGTAGAGGACTGAACTCTATTAATTATTTATTTCTAACAGGTTTTTGTGCACAAATATTGTCTATTACATTCAAAGGAATGCAAATGAAAGCATGAGAAACTGCCAAAAACCTTGGCGTAGCTGAAATTAATTTCAAAGCAAACGAGAGGTTGGTGTGATGGATTGTCACTTAGGATTATCATTAAGGCATTATGACAAAGTTTAATTGACAGTCTTTTGCTCCCTGACTTAATAGCAGATAAAATAATGGTGTGTCTTACGAACCTTGAAATCTTATATTCAATAACATATGGTATTTTTGGTGTACTGTGCTACGTCGCTTACGTACTCAGTACCATTTAAACCTTGTTTTCAACCTATGAAGCTAGTATGATTGTCCGAATCTATAGACGATGCTAATTAGAAAGAATATGTAGCTCACCTGAGGTCATAAAGCTCATAATCGGTAGAACTTGGACTTGAGTCTTTGCTAACAGAACCCACGCTTTATACTCCACTAAAGTGCTTCAATCCTTTCTGCATTTAGAGTTAATGAAAAGTTTAAAGTCAGCTGATATATATATTTTTTAATTCAAATACTTTTAACTGACTTTTGGATTATTTCTTGATCCTATCTGCCTCCTTTTTCCATTCTTTTTCTCATCTTGGTATCCATTAAAATGATGACTAAAGTTTTAAAATGATGAGAGTGGGAAAGATTGCACAATGTCACAAGAAATTTGGGGCAGTAAAATAGAATTGGAGAGTTTTTTAAAAGTAGATATATGGGAGAGAGGACCATGCTAGAGGCATCACTGAGAGCCAATTCAAAATTCACTCCTGAGAAGTAGACAATAAAATATGTTGTACTCCATTATCACTGATAATCAGCAATATTTTAAAATCAGGAAATTCTAGATTTGTGAGGCATGTATTTTAAGTGGAGCGATGTGGGGTAGCAGGAGCATTACTCCCATGTACTGTGTGATAGAACCACACCAAGCTTGAGGATTTTGCAGAAAATCACATCAATGCTATGCGGAAAATGTAGAAACTCACAACATGAAGAGGAAAGGAATAACATCACAGAAACAATAAAAAGAACTAAGGGAGACTTGGAAGACAGAGAACATAACATCCGATATATTTTTCAAGAAAAGAAAGCAAGGTCCAGCATCATGGTGGAGTGCTTAAGTTCACACACTCTGCTTCAGGGTCCCAGATTTGTTGGTTCTGATCCTGGGCACAGACATACGCACCACTTATCAAGCCGTGCTGTGGCAGCATCCCACATGGAAGAAATAGAATGACCTACAACTAGGATATACAACTATGTAGTGGGGCTCTGGGGAGAAAAAAAAAAAGAGGAAAAGTGGCAACAGATGTTAGCTCAGGGCCAATCTTCCTAAACAAACAAACAAACAAACAAACAAAAAGAATCTAGGTGGCATCGGTTCCTTGAAAAAAAGAAAAGAAAACAAAGCAAGCCTTCTCCATGGAGAGCAGACCATTGTTATGGAGAGCGTTCTTGGCCTATTTCACAGAAATAGCTCTTTTTCTCCTCCTGCCAAAGCCAAGAAGGGACTACATATATATTTGGAGATTGATAATTGACATTTAAGATCAGAAAGGATACAGTTCAATTAATGGTGATGGGATATTTATTTGAAGAATAATAAAATTAAAAGAGATTCACCCTTTCCACAATATATCAAAATAAAGTCCAGATGGAAACACTTAATGTAAAAATTAAAATCTTAAAATAACAAGAAATATTGGTGATATTAGTCTGACCTCTGAAGAGAGGAATGCCTTGTATATAGGAATGGAACCAAAGAGGGAACTGAATCAAAACCATTCATGTTCCAGTATAAAAGAGTTAAAACAATTGAATTAATTTGAAAACAACGGTATTCAATAAACTGAGAAATATATTTCCAATATGTAATAGATGAATGGTTACAACTCTGAGAAGGACAAGCCTTTTCTCACCCACCCATAAACCCCAACACTTCCTAACAAGTGAACAAACAATATGAATAAATAATTCATATCCCCCAAAAGGAAATAGAAATGTCAATCAGTATATTAAAATTTTTCTACCTGTCTCAATAATTCTTATCCTTAGAACTTACTCTAAGGAATTATCAGAGTTATTTATAAAGAGACACGTACAAGGATTTTTTTACCATGATTCTAGTGGTTCTCAATCACCACAAATGAGGTTAATATTAACATGTACAAAAATTCCATTTGATAATGTTTGATGAGGTGGTTGTATGGATAAAATAGACGGCAGGCTTTATATACTTTTTAGCAGAAAAGAATGACTCCAAATCAGTGTATCATGACATGGTGGTTGAAAATTATGGTGTAAATATCCAGATAAGAACTTGGTCAAGAAGTTATCGTAGAAAATTAGGTAGTCATTTAATTATTTTTGGTAATTCTATTGATAGATACAGTAGGGGTTAAAATAGGTAACAAAGGTAAACAGAACAATCTCAGTTTTCTAAGAAGCAGAATTCACTCATAAATATATTTCCAATAAGTGAATCAAACATTGTAAGGTTAATTCTCTCGTGGTGGTGCTGTATAGGCAATCACCCCTACTCTCTCTTTCCTTCTTTCCTTCCTTCTTTCTTTTCTTTTCCTCTCCCTTCCTCACTTTCTCAATCTCTCTTTTTGTCTTTTTCACTCTGTCTCTCTCTGTCTCTCTCTTTGTCTCTCTCCCTCTGTCTCTCTCACTTTCCAAAAGTTTTCCACTAAATATGTATTACCATGTTAGCAGAAACATAATTAAACGTTACGAAAATTGCCATTAATTGTCTAGACATTTTTTTCACCTCAGATAAGCTTCTCTTTTGCTGCTTAATACGCCTTGGTTGTTTGTCTTCCAGGTCAGTTTCTTTCTCAAATCCCCCATGATTTTAGGGAGGATCTCTGCCTTCCTTTCTTTTTGACTTCATCTTTTTTGTCTTTTCCCTCTGCTCTGGGAGAGCTTCACCTGTGCTCTCTATGTTACTGATTTGATTTCAGCAATATCCATTTTTTTAATTAATAATCTATGAAAGGATTTTAAAGAAATGCTATTTTATGCTTATCTTTTTTCCTTTAAATCTTTCAGTGTTATATATAACATACAAAATAAAATTAAAACTAATAAAAATTAAAATGAACCTTGGTTCACATTTTTTTTTCTTTTTGAAGATTGTTTTTCTAAATTTCAGCATATGATTTTCTTGTAGTGATATCTTCTTACATTCTATTGTGGGTACCAAGTTGTTGGTTTTTTAAAAAAATTTCTTGGTGTTGTAATAAGTATGTTTTATAAATGTAGTTTCCAGGATGATATCCCTTTTGTTTTTTAAAAATTTTATAATATTCCTTTAAAATCCATTATTGGCTTTTATTCATTCAGTCATTTATTCATTCTAGCCTAAACTAGATCTTTTCAAATTTAATATTTGCAAATATTTACTTGCAAATATTGTAGGTATGTCATTGCCCTTGATTTCACCTGCCATCCACCCTGACGGAGTGACCTCTCCAGTTCTGCAGTTGTAAGGGAGACTGACAGGTACAGGGCAGGTGACAAGCCAGCTCTCTTCTGGTATGGGTCTGTCAGACTGAATTGCGAATCTCCTACTTGCACTGCTTGGTTCTTGCACATTCCTGGTCAACTCACTATAAGACAGACTA
Source organism: Equus asinus (assembly GCF_041296235.1). NCBI lineage: Eukaryota > Metazoa > Chordata > Mammalia > Perissodactyla > Equidae > Equus > Equus asinus. Next base: position 80,955,817 of record NC_091798.1, read on the forward strand.
AAATTTCCAGAGAAATTTCTATTGAGTCTCTCAACAGATTTATGCCTCTCAGGGCATAAAATCCACTTTGAATGCCCATCTTCTTTAGGCCCAATTGTGTTATTGGAGTCTAGACACTAACTGGAAGTATATGAAGGATACTTAGAGAGGGATATTCTAACTTTCTCAGGAGAAACATCTTTTAGTAGAGAAATAGATGCTTAATTTTCAGGTAATAATTCTTTTGGACTGCAGAGTTAAGAACTAGAATGTGTAGGGGTGGAGAAAAGAAAGATTTTCTAACCTGATTTCAACTGGCCATCTACCTCTGTTTTCGGTAGCTAAACGTACATAGCTCACTCAATTGGTTTATAAACCTTCTGCATCCATTATGTTTTTAAGGGAAATTCCTTTAAGAATCTGCTAATAGATTGACTACAGGTCTTCATGCTGTGACTGTAATTTTTTTAAAAAATCCTGAGTTTTAAAATATTTTTTCATAGGTATTTTTTAATACCTTTGAGAGTTTGGAGAAGCTGCATCATGGGGTGTTAAATCCTTTTAAGCAGAAACTGTAAGATCATGAATTTAAATGATTAACTCTTAAAATGTCACCGATGTGAGAGAATTAGCGGGAGAATTTTCTTTGAAACAAAGGAACTTGTCATATTTCTTTCCTTTTTCCTTTGCCAAATAAGATATCACTTCCAAGTTTGATTTATTTTCCTTTTCCTCTTGAATTTTTGATATTTCTGTAATTTCTGTATTGGTAACGCTGTAAGTCCCCTCCCCTTTTAACTCATCTGATGAGTCTTCCAGAAATCCAGTCAGACTTGTCTCATTAATTCTTAACACAAATACTGCAAATACTCAGTAAGTTTAGTAACAGTAAAATCACGTGTCTCAACAATTTTAGAAAAGTTTAGATTCTTTTTCCTTCTCTTTGCCTCACCTTGAATCTCATTCCCTTCCCTCCTCACTCTCTCCGCATCTGTGTGCTAGCCTCCACAGGTTATCCTGGTGTTTCTAAGCAAACTATTTTAGAATCAAAGAGTATTTTCCTATTTCAGACAGACCTTTCCTAGCCACTGCAGCTGCGGTTTGAAAAGTGCTAGACATCTTTCAATTGTACGTTGGACCCAAAATCAGTGAAATTAAAAGACTTTGAATATCCAATAATCCCCCTTCCCTTCACATACATGCACAATAGCACTCTATTCATAATGAGTTGAGAGCAAAGAGACCTGGAGTGAGTGCTGGTTCAGCCAAATGGGAAACAGCCTCAATCGTTCTGCGTATTTTCTGCTCTCCTGTCCTACAGGTCCCGACTGCTCTACGGAATTCTATCAGTCACACTTGCCCAACCGACAGCGTATATACAAATGGGACCACGTGTCACAGTCAATAAAATCCTTTGGGGGTGAGATAAGTGCAGGTAGGAGCGGTTAAATTCATGAAAGCATAGTGATTTCTTATCATTTCATGAGTCAATCGACAAGCAAATCAAAAAAACATGATCAGTATTTGCTCCTCTTAATATCTTTTCTGTCATCCTTCTTTTAATAACGTGGGGGAGAGTTAATCTATACAGAGATCAATACAGAATTTATCTACTAGATGATTGTAAATCTTAGAAAATGTGGACAATATCAAAGTCCTTGAGAATTATAACTATTCAGATTAAGACTATCTCTAGTCCTATTAATTCAGCAGACATTGTAGTAAAAGAAGAGAGGTATATTTAATTTATTCTTAAAATTTATTTTAAATTCTGAAAAGAACTGCAAATTTATGTTTAGCCTTATAGAGAATAGACTTGACACGTATGAATTATCTGTGAATAAGTCACAAGTCCTGGGAAGTGGGCCCACATTCATTCAGGTATATTCTTGGGTGACAGAGATGTATCAATTTATTCTATGCAACTTATAGAATTCTTAGATCCACCAAAAATAGCAATCATAGGAAATTAACTCTTTGAAAGAAAGTTTAAAATAATGCTGACACACTTTGAGAGCATTTTTTCCTGAATTCGCACATTTAAATGTGTTGATTTCAATCAGTTGACCACACAGTAAAATGCCATGTGTGTGTGTTGTATTTTATGCGATTGTGATTCAGAAAACATGCTACAAATAGACATAAACACACAGATATAGACACATGCAGGCACAGAGACAGACAGACACATGCACACACACACACTTAGACCTCCATACAAAAAAGGTCACGTAGTTCATGTTTTCCAGCACTACAAAAATAACGATAGGAAAAAATTGATTCACTACTTTAGCAGGGACTTACCATCAGATTTAAATAACGCTTCTTGTAGCTTACCTAAATCCTAGATATATTTCCTCTTGATTGATTTTGAGGAGGAAATGGGAATGGTTGGTGTCTTAGGTTGGGTTCTCTGGAAGCAGAGCCTAAGAAAAGGATTCAAGCTGTTCTAGGTTTGGGATGTGCCAGGTGTGAGGTGTGGGAGGGCATCTCCTTGCTGAGATAGCTCTCACATGGTGAGGTCAGTCCTCCAGAGAAGAGGGCAGCCGTGAACCATTAGTAGCCAACACTCACAGCACCTGGGGATGGGTGTACCTGCCGCTAAACAGATCTTGATGGGATACCAGCAGTTTGCACGAAAACTGTATACAATCGTCCCTTGGTATCTTCAGGGAACTGGTTTCAGGACCCCCGCAGATACCACAATCCACAGATGTTCAAGGCTTTTATATAAGATGGCGTAGTATTTGCATATAACGTACACGCATCCTCTAGTATACTTTAAATCATCTCTAGATTACTCATAATACCTAATACAATGGAAACGCTATGTAAATTGTTGTCATACTGTATTGTTTAGGGAATAATGACAGGAAAAAAATGTCTGTACGTGTTCAGTACAGATGGAACCCTTGTAGGCCTTTCAATCCAGGTTGGTTGACTCCAGGGAACTCGTGGATACAGAAGGCCAACTGTCCACTTTTTACTGAAGTAATTAGACACATTTTGGGATGATTAATACTTTTCTTTCTTGAGAGATTCTTATTTGCTTAATATTTTAATTTTTATTAATATTTTATTATTCCTAAAAAATATTAGCTTTTCTTAAGCTTTGCTTTCACAGATTACTGGAGGGTAATACCGAAATTAGTGTAAAGGGACAATGACCTGACTATTCCACCTATTCAATGACTGCTCTGGGCTTCTAGTATCATTCTTCCCTCTTCACTGGTAACTCATAATTTGGCCAGATGGTTATCATATTGATTATATATGATAATATTTACTATTATGTCACCTGGAATTCACTTACTGTCGTATCACTTGGAATTCATTAAAAATTAATATTTTAGCAGAGGGTATTTATATTAATAAGTTTTAGGATGGAATTAATTTGTTATTTTGAAAATCTTCAAAAGACTTTTTTATGAAAGATTTCATAAGTTTATGAACTCTTCTATGATTCACTTAATTTGCTTTAATTCTAAAGATTACAAGACCATTTCCACTGGAAGAGTTCAAGTTTGAAATTATTTTGGATCTGAATTCATGCATGCATTTTGGGTATTATAATGAAGTTATACTATTACAATGAATTGTAATGGAAATATGGCTATCTCTTGGAATAACTCCTTTATAAATGGTATGTTGTGATGTAGCTTCATAGAACTATCTGGAAATTTAACTGTCCTGAGTGGGATAAACTATGTTTTAATGTTAGGGAAATGAGCACTCAAAATAAACAAAAATATGACTTGGGCACCAAATTCTTGTTTTATTAAGTAATGAAAATAATCACATAGGTATAATACTGGTAAAAAAATTAATACCAAACATTTACATAGAACACATGCCAAGCAATGTTCTGAACCCTTTTGATATATGAATATATTTAATCCTTACAACAACCCTATGAAGTATGCCTGATTAATACCCCTATTTTAGACATGAGAAAACTGATGCACAGAGTGATTAAGTGACTTGCCTGAGGTCACATAGCAAGTATGAGATAGAGCCACAATTTACACACACACAGTCTGACTTCAGAATTGAATGCCCAGCTACCTCACTAACAAAAGCATTCTCGTGACTAATCTTACTCTTCCTTCCCATGTGACAATCTACAGGTACACAAGGAGTAGATAGTACTGCTCCTGGTCACATTGGTATGCATTCGAAATTACCAGCAGAGTTGTCCCTCCAACTAAATCATGACCGTTAGCCTCAAAACCGCTATGAAGCAAAGATGATGACATCACATAGGTGCTCTTATGCTTTCCCTTCGCGCCTCCCTCCTACATCCTTCTCTCTCCTCCCTTTCTCTTTCTCCCACTATTTCTTTGCCAAGTACAATGCACTATTTAAAAAGAAAATTAACTGGTCAAGGGATTTTTTTAAAAAAGCCTAAAACTCTGTAGATCAGAAAGTGGGACAGGAAATTTGATAATAAGCTTATGAAAATAGTATAGCTTTAACTATTTTATAAATATCAGCTTAAGTATGATACACTTAAAGTATAAATGCCTTCTGTATACCTTTTCATTTTGCTTTCTAGAACCTGAGTGATGCTGAAGGTAATTGAAGAGTTATAGTAAAGGCTTTATCTTACTGATGGCTAGACTAGAATTTTGCAACTTAACTTATTAATGTTATTGTTTTTAGATGTGGAAAACATACAATCTAAAGTAGTACTAATAGTTGATGTGTTGGGAAAAATCTGCTCATCTTATGATTTTATTGACCTAAATTTTCTTTGGGAATCTTTAGGCAATCATCCTGGAATGAGGGAAAAAATGTTTATTTGTAATTTTCGGAATGAAACAAAATGGTTGTGATTGTTTTCTCTACTTATATACTTTTTTTATATTCTGAGGTTTTTGTTCTTTTATAAAGTGAAGAACCGTCTTTTTCAAAAGTGAAGAAACTTTTGGTGCTTAGCTCTCTCTTTGGAAAGGGAAATTAGCAGCTGTAGAGTATTATTCAGACTAGTCTGATTGTACGTCTAGAAATGAAGTCCCACCTTAACTGTTTGATAAAAGATTGGAAGAAAATATTTAAGCAGGTGTTAATCAAGTCTTTAAAAAAATATTGCACTCCCCAGCTTTTCCAGGTGCAGTTCAAGTTGTCTTTCCACCTACAAAATAAAGCAGGTACTAGATAGAGGGATAAAGTCTATTTTGAGACCTGGAATCTTATTTATTAAGGTTGAAGAATCTTATGATTATCACCCAACACCTAGTACTCATTCCTTTTAAAGAAATAATCATCTTAAACCTTTTTTTTCAGCTTTATAATCGACATTGCATTAGTTATAATTGATATACATTAAACTGCACATATTGATATGTATAACTTGATAAGCTTTGCCATGTATATCTCCATGAAACCATCACTCAATCAAGATAATGAACATAACCTTTTCATTGTAAAATAAATAAACATACAGAAAGTGCACAAAAAGTTGTATAACTCAGTGATTTATCACAAAGTGAACACTCATAGCCACTCCTCTGGTCAAGAAATAGAACATTGCCAGTCCCAAAGGGCCACCTGCACCCCATGAATTACTACCTTCTAGCTCCCTCACTGTAGTAAATCTTAATCTAATTTTTTGATAATTGTTTGCTTTTTTTATAGCTTTAGCAAATAAATTTTCATCTAAAAACACCATACATGAATTTCATCTATTTTTTTAACTCTATATAAATGGAATGATATAGTATGTATTCTTCAATATCTGTCTTCTTTTGCTCAATATTATGTTTATGAGAATTGAATTTTATCAGATGGTTTTTTGTGCATCTATACAAATGATATGATCGTTTTTCTCCTATATTTTGTTAAGTTAGTACATTACATTGAAATATATTTGAATGTCAAGCTAATCTTGCATTCGTAGAATAAATCTAACTTGGTCAAGAGACAGAAATGAAGATATGTAAGTATATATATAAAATAAATATATATTTATGTATATTGCTATATTATTTTTGTTAAAGTTTTGTTTAGAATTTTTACATGGAGGAACATGATATATTGGTTGCAGAAAATAAGAAATTAGAAAATACAGATTAACGGCAAAGTATGGAGGGCTTACAGGCCCAAGGTACTATTTGTTAAAATTATTCTTGAGACTTAGAAGAATTGGAAGAGAAAATTTTATTGGTTCACACTTTGCGACACACCAAGCTGTATTTTATAATATTAAACAATACAAAATCAGCATTTTTCAAACATTTTTGATGAACTCACACTGAGCTGTAACATACCAAGAACATTTTGCTTTATTTTTAATATCATGTGTCATTCAACGAAAGCTAATCCATATGTTTATGATTCATTAAATTAAATTATCAAAATATTGATTTTGATAGCCAATTTATGTCTAAAGAGAAATTTTGGAGTTTTAAAAACAGATTATTTTATTGTACTAACAGTAAGAAGATCAAAATGTTATGGAAGACGGAATTATTTTTAACATTGAACAACCAATTTTTTAGGTTGTTAGAAAATATTTACTCCTACTTAAAAAGGCGATAAATGTGTTTGTTTGGTTGAATAAAGTTAGAGTCTATAAGAATATGGAAACATGAATAGAAATTTTATGACATTTCTGCTTTTAAACAATTGTATGCAAATGTGTACAATATTGTAAAAAAGGCTCTTCTCAGAATATTTTACAGAATGTTTTCCAGTTTTGCACATATCACATGACAAAACTTAGATCTTTAATTAATTCCTCAATAAGTTCTGAAAATAAAGCTTCAAATATGATCAAAATTCAAGTTTTATTTCATTTGTTTTTAATGCTCTTGGTGGTTTTAATCCTTCCCATCTCTCTTTTAGCTTCTTGTAGAGATAAAGTTACAGTAATAAGAATTCTCCCTGCCCCCAGATGACTTGATTCTGAATGTGAAAGTTGCTCTGTTTCTAACACTTATGGAAACGTGTGTCTACAAACACATTCATGTGCTTTATGAGTTTGAAAACATGCAAATCACATGGGAAAATATTTGTCACAACACTTTCAATCAATATATACCTATTCACATCTGGAAGAGTTGAAGCCTAGATGGCCTGATTCTATTCCTGTGGAAACCAAGAGGTGTAACTTCGTCAAAACTGTGCTAGAAAATCTGTGTAAAAATGTGTTTATTTTAGAAATTCCAACCACCTTAATTACATCTCCAACCAGCCCATTTCATGTCATAACACTAAAATATATATCAAATAATGTATTTTAGCGTTTAAGATTATTAATATTAATATATTAAACATTAATATTATTCAAACATTATTTAACAATATATATTTTAGTGTTTAAAATATGCCAGGCATTGTGCTAAGAGCTTCACGTATTTTAAATAGCCTCACAGCAATGAAGAAACGCTTAACTCTCCTTGCCTCTCCTCCATTTTCTACATACCAAAAATGTCACCCTCCCACAAACTACTTTCTTCCATGAAGATTTCCCTGCAAGTTGTGCATTTCTCTAATGATGAAATGAAAGCTAAAATTTACATATCATACTTACTTATAATATATACCTCATATATGCACATTGGTCTTTTTATAGCTCTCTTAGTTGGCATCATATCCCCCCAGATTTTGTTGGCATAATGTGTAGGGGCATCAGCTATGGAGTTCAGCAGTTCTGGGTTCCTTTTTCACCTTTGTTACATTCTAGATGTGTCACCTTGTGCAAGCTACAAAACTTCTTTAGATGTTAGTTTCTTCACGGAAATAATAACATGTAATTGGGAGGGTTACCTTGAAGGTTAAATGACATAACTATGTAGCATCATTCCAGGCACAGAAGAAGCATTCAGTAACTGGTGGCATAGACAGCTTAGAAGGCGTGAATTTTTGTTGCACCCCTTGTGCCTATTTAATTTAAAGTCTTTTAAAACAGGGACTCTTAAGTTGGGCAGTGAGTTTATCTTCCTAGAGGGACATGTCACAATCACCCTGGGGGCTTGTGTGAACTACCCCTTCTTCCTGTCTACATCTCCTTGTCCAGCTCTAGAGTCATTTCCTGAAAGACAATTTTTCAAAGGTCAATATGATAAAAATCTAATCACTCACATTTACTTGTTTCTTCTAAATATTTTGAACAAAGTTACAGTAAGTTTTACCACAAGGAGTAGTTTTACTAAGCATTGGAGTTTCCTACAAAGTTTTATTTGACAATTTTCATTTTGTTTTCCTCACAGTGTTTTCAGTAATTTTAATTTATTTCCCCTTGAATACTTGTTGCTATAACCAGGAGGAACTGAGATAAAAAGCAGAGACTGCTTACTGCGAGCTAAGACTGCCATCATTCAACAAATCCCAGACTGGAGATGACAGGGGTGGATCACTCAAGAGAGGGGCCACATACGATATTGCTCAAACCAGAATTTATTTGAGAGGGAAAGGGGACACTCAAATATTTAACAGACAATAGTTTGTCTACCACAAGTGGAAAACCAGGAATGTTCTGGGCCAAGATGTCTGGTCACCCTACCTCGAAGAAGACGGGTAGCAGTGGTAGGATTTAGGAGTGAAGGACAGAGGGGGAGACTGATGTACACTGAAAGAGGAGACCGAAACATAAGATGTAATAAAGGAGGCAGAGCAGAGAGAGGGAAAATCTGAGGGTTACAAGAATATACTGACAAGACTGTATTCAAAATATATTTATATTTAAAAATATATTCAAATAATTATTCAAAACTATATTCTTTATGAATTATGTAAATGTATTCTTCATGAAAATTTTTTCATGAAAATATTTTCTTGATGGATACATTTTCCTATTGAGGCCGAGAGAAATTGAACATTCTTTGAGATGTTGTTTATGAAAACAAATTGAAAAGTGGTCAACTAAACCTTTACAGAAATCTTGAAAAGAGGGTGAAACTATTCTATCCAAAATGGACTGTTGTAATTTATTTTTTAAAAGTTGAGCAGATAAGAGTACATTGGGCTTCAACAAATTAACTTTTGATGAATTTGCTTGCAGTGAATAGACTTTCAGAGATTGGTCTGATAAATTCTGAGTCCAGAGAAAAGTATTGAACATAATTAATATTAGGAATCAAAACTCATAAGAATTAAAACAGGGATTCCTTTTAAGTTTTGTTCATTATGCATAATGGGAAAGGGAATATGTTTCTATATGAAATGCTTGGGTTGCTTTATCTCTTTTTCCATTGGCTACTTCAGTGGAAATCCTACCAGGCAGGGGATTAGCCAAAACATAGGTGGGAGAGAGGGTAGGAAGAGAATGTGGAAAGAAGTGGGTAGGAAGAAGCTAAAATTGGATTGGAATTCTCTACAAAGGTAAAATAATCAGGTCCTTAACACAGAGTTAGAGTTGTCTTCTGTGTTTTGAATTTAAGCAGTTTAAATATTCCTGGGGACGGAAATATTTTTGTAGCATAAAACACAGGTGCAGGTACTGTGCAGCCAAGGAAAAGCATTGGTAAACATTTGAACGTCCTTCCAATGGCATGGTCTAGAGCCAAGCTTTCAATCTGCCTCAGTGGCTTAAGTTTCTCATCACACTCAAATAGAGATGGCCTGTTCTCAATGTAATGAAAGGACGATCTCAAAGGAACATGAGGAATCTTTGTGCAAAGGCAATGAGGGCTAAAATAATCTTCAAGGGAGTTAGCTATGTTTGTTCAGCAGCAAGGCGTTTTTAAACGGAAAGTGTTCTCTGGCTGTTTGTACTGGACAGTGATGTTTTACATTCCAGTCATCTCACTTAGTCTCATTGGACTGGATTCTCCCTTTTAAGTTAAGAGGTAGTTGGCAGAATATCTCCCCTGGCATAGAGGAGAGCAGAAACTTTTCTTTCTATGTTTTCAGGCTTTTCAAAGTTCCTGTGTTTATGCCAGGTTATAACAATAAAAGCTAGAAACAACAAATTACTCTAGGATTTTGGTAGATAAGAGAAGTCCTCTTTGCTAAGAGAGGATCTTTTTGGTATTATTGCCTTGATAATGCATTTTCTCATTTTTTACCTTCTTATGTTCTCTTGCTAAACAGAACTGCGTGTTCTCAGAACATGGGCAAAATTTCCTCCTTCCTCTCAGTGTGTAGTGGCCATGACAACATCCATGTGTGCCCTCTCCTTTTCAAAGAAGGGAAGTACTTATTTCCTATTCTGATCCATTTTACTTTTCCTAATTCCCAATTCTTTGTCTCTCTCCATTAGAATGAATGTTCCCAAGGACTGTGTGATCATAAGAATCATCACCAACATTCTTTCCTTCGAGAGAATACACCCTAGCATCTAGAACATCTGCACGGGGGCTGAATTACGACTCTTTTTCCAATTTTGGCATTTTTGTTGACAAATATTTTTTAGAACTACCTTGTCATTTTTTTCTCCCTTGAGTCAACTTATTTGGAACAGTTTTCTCTTTGGGGGATATAATACTATTTATATTGAGGCTGTAGCTTCTCCCGTATTCGGATGGGGAAGTAGGAAGGAAGAGAAGGCAAAGAGTGCTATGAAAATCAAAGACCTAAGTACCTTTATTTCAGAATTCTTTCAGAAAGCATGCAATTCTGATTCCACAAAGTGTATACGACAATGCTTAAAACACTGATATTTAAAGAGTTGTGATTTGTCGAGAAGAGGGATGAATTTGAGGTAAACGTAGCTCCTTTCTGGGTGGGACAGATTCACCTTTAACAGCAAGGAGGCTTTGTGTGGATTTTGATTCACAATCGCAATGTACTGGGCAAAATTCCACATGTCCAATCACGTTACTATTTATTAATCCAAATTGAAGTATTAAAAACCTTGTAAAATTCAAAAACCTTGCTCTTATGGGAAAAATCATCAGTTTCTTAAAATAACATTTTGCCAATGGCGTGTTTGTAAAAGTTAGACATTTGCTATCAGAAAATATTTACTCAGGTTAGTTTTCTATGTAGTGGTGTAATTCAAACAGAAGAAGTGAAGTACTCAGGGGGCATAATATAAGGCAAAAAGATACTAGCATTGGCCAGGAATGGGCTGGATCTCTTCAATAAATCCAGGGTTGCAGGATGAAAGCTGAAAAGTAACTATCCATTCTTGTCAGGACTTAAACTCCAGCATGAGCTGTGGTGGAGGTCCACAGGAAACCTTTTTTTTGGAAACAAACAATTATTCTGGACATGTGGCAAGGCAAAGGAATTGGAATTTGGCAGGCTCAACTGCATTAATTTTGCTCTGGGTGTAAAATATGTTAATTTGCCACTGTCTGGAAGAAATCATGATGAGTCATTCACAGAACTACTTAGAATCTACTCCTAACATTTCTAAGTATTTATTGGTTTGGCCATTGCTTTTTCTCTTTGTAAATCTACTTTTTAATAACTTGTAAAAAAAAAGTATGAAAAATCATTCTATTTTATTCCACATGAAACAAATTTCTAGCAGAAATTCTTGAGTTGAATAAACAGCTGATGGATCATATTTAATTTCCATTCTGAAATTATTTCATATTTTGTTTGATCTTGGAATGTTTTATGAAAAGGAGCAGGATCATGCTTTATTCCTTCTGATAACATAAATCATTTCTCTCTAATTTGTTGTCAAATCATAACCATACTGTATCCATAAAATGAGTTCTCCCAAGACCAAAATATTTTACCTGCACTTTCTAAGAATTCAGAATAATCAGGTAATCAGCTGTGTGCTTAAGTAGAAGAGGATTGTGTTAAAAGCAAAAAATATGAATCTAGTCAGTTAAAAAAATGTTTTGTTTTATGATCTCAAAACGTCTCCATAATTTGAAACACAATACCCCTAGTACGCAAATAACCCAACATCAGCAGATGTCTCAAACCTTGTAACAAGAAGTTCCTTTGCTTGGTCTTCAAAATTACAGCATCTGGGCTCCTCTTTTCTCAACTACACTTCATATAACTAACACTAATCCTAAATTAAGCAATTTGAAAATAAAATATATCAGTCTACTTGGGTTTATAACCAATCATTAAAAAAGTGACATTAAGCCATTGAATTAAGCAGACACGCTGTTTTACTGTTATGAAAGAAGTAAAAAGTAACAGAATAAAATCAGTATTGGGAAAAATTGTTTAGCTTTCTGTATCTTGGAGAGAAAACACAGGTCCTCAAAATGCTGCCACTTTCCTACCTGTTTTCAACCAGCAAGGAACATGGAATTATAAAAATTTCCACACGTACCATTTGTCTCTTAAAATAGCACTAAATCTATGTGAGATCTCCAAATTAAAGCTTCCCCCCACCAACCCCCCAACGACAGGACATTGTAACCACAAATGCCTTGAGATATTGGCTGAATTATCCCCTTTTCCAAAATTGTCCATCTGTCTTTGAAAGTAGTTGTGATCTGGAGGTTCAAGTTGACTTACTCACAGAGCTGCCTGCCAGACTAGATGCACATTGTAGGTGGAAAATTGTTGGTCTTTGTCCCTCCCAGCTTGCAAGTAAAATGAAGCTGCCAAGAGATAAACACATTCTAAGTTTATCATGCTATTCTTGGCCTCAAACTACAAGCCATAAGGCAACTATTGCTCAAGGTACCGTGTTTACAAGTGTTCAGTCCTCCGCTGTTTCAGAGACCCAACAAGATGGAATTTCTTCCTGCCAGCCTATATTTTGTTTTTTCCAAGCTTTCACATTTCTCAACTTCTTTTTAAAAAGTGAGGAAAAGGAGTAGCTTCTTTGACAGCATCTTGAAGCTTTGAAATCTCATTAAAATTTTGATTACAATGTTTTGGGGTTTTCTCCCCCAGAGACACCATAAGTTCCTAAAAAGTCTAGAAGCTTCTTTCTATTATTATCATGAGTATTATTATATTTATCATCATCATTATTATTTTACTTAGAAGTGAACAAGAGGTATACTAATATATCTTTACACAGGCCTTTTCAATTTTTGCTGTTTACTCTTTCCTTCATTTGTTTACTGCATTGACCTTTAACACATTTATTATTATAAAATCCATGTTTCTTTTTTAATTGATAAGATTTTTCCTCTTAGGTGGCTGTATTGAAAATAATTTAATCAGTTTGGTAATGTTCTCAGAATGCTAAGAAAGAAGTTTTTTTTGAGAGAAAGAGTACTGAGTTAACTTTCTTCACAAATGTCTTCCTGGCTGCATTGGATAACAGGATGTATTGAGTTCATACATCTTAAATATAAAAGAGGAATATAGCTATATCACATCCTATATTGGCACAGTATATTGACATGTATTATGTATGATGTTACACTGTTTAAATTATTAGAAATCACATTAAAAGAAATTATAATAAGATAGGGCTTTTTACCAAATCTAGAATATTTGGCAAAAATATGATAATCAAGTTCAATCCTTGATTTACAAATAAGACTGAGCTCTCAGAATTTTATAACTATATTCTATATCATAATTTCTTTGCATTTCATTAAAAGTAACATTCTTTTCCGAGTTCAGCATAGTACATGTACAATTTACCTATGAAATCAGGGCTTCATTGTTTTCCTGGACAAGGTAAATAATAATTCATATCCTGGAAAAAATTCTGGACATACTCTTACTAATTTCTGCTTCTTCAATGGTTTAGTGTTGCTGCAAACAAATTGACTGACTACATAACAAATGGAAAGAACATAATGGAAGAAATTTTATTTGTTCTAGTTTAAGTTCTAAGGGTAGAGAAGAAAGATTTGCAACAATATACTCTAGAAGTTTACAAGGAAAATGTGTTGTTAATTTGAAGCAATGCTCAGGATCACTCAAAGGATCAAAGTCATTATGTCCTCGCTAAAATGAGCAGAGGGAGCTTTCCGGACTGGCAAGCCTAAGGGTTAGAATAAACTACACAACTGTCCAGTGGCTTCTGAAGATGTACGGATCACTTACATCAATGGAGAACAATGAATGAGGCTTCCATTTGAAAATCATCTATTTGTTATTGTTAGAATTTACCTGCAACACTCCTTTAACAACAACAAAATAAGCTATATTCTCATCAATGCCTGTAAAAACGTTAACTACCCTCCCCTGTATAACTCAGAGTAGATGGCAAGACTTGTGTGTATTCTGAAGACCATCTGGCCAGAGGCATTTGATATCCTTGCTGTATAAATCTCTTGCTCTTGTTTATTACTTTAATAGTGTTTTAAATGTTCTTATCTAACACAGAGTGGCTAAATAGATTCTACAATTTGCTATAATACTTCAAAACTCATATTGTTGAAATGTGTAAAAGGCTTCAACTTTGAAAGTTTAAGAAATGGCCTTGATTCTGAAAGTAAAGAACCAGTTAGTCATCAGTGCCGAGCAGTGCTAGCAGCCACTATCCTTTGTTTGAATGAATATGCATTTTCTACAACTGGTGGAGGAGACTCGGCCAGAGCATTGTTATCTTGGTGTTGTCAAAGGCGTGAGATAGGTCACTAGACAAATATCTAATATATTAGGAGTCGTTGTGGAGAGACACTTCTTAAATAGTATTTTTACGGTCTTTTGCACTGTGTGCATTTATTTACTTACTTATTTGCTTTTAAGTCGGATTCTTGGTTTAAGCTAAATGTAAGTAGTCCCAGAATTAGAATTATGAAGTAGGTGGGCTCCGGCATTCAGTGCTACTAATAAGAAATTAAAGTTTTAAGTACCAGGAGCTCACAAATAATGAAACAAAACACAGACACACAAGCTTTTTCTGAAAGATTAAGAATTATTTTTAAAAGTAGATAGTTTTCTCATTTCTGAAATACTTTTGCATTATTTACTAAGCCAGGGTGTTCTTTTAGTTTTCCATTTAAGCCTCTGTTGGCGTCTTTGTTTTTGTCACAATTGCTTTCCATTGTGTTTCGTGGATGTCCTTCAGGAGGCGGGGTGTGAGGTCACGCAGTGTGTATGGTAGTCCAGGTAATGCTATGATAACAGCAGTCCCTACATCTCAAAATCTCGGTGGCTTAAACAAAACAAAACTTCATTCCTCACTCACACTAGAGGTTCAACAGAGTGCAGCAACAGTCTTCAGGTTAGCTGGAGACTGTTTATCATAGTTATTCCAAGACCCAGCTGATGGGGGCTTTATTTCAACACATATTTTGCTGACTATTGAGGCAGGAAAAGGGGACAAGGTGAATTACCCTATGGCTCCTAAAGCTTCCCAAAGCTTCTATCTGGAAGTAATATGCATCATTTCCTTCCACATTTCTTTAGCCAAGGCAATCCACATGATATTGCCTAATCCCAAACATGGTAGAGAAATACTCCAACCTTGTGTGGTTTTTTTCCTTACAGATTGGCACCTGAGCTGACATCTCTCGCCAATCTTCTTGTTTTTCTCTCTTCTTCTTCCCAAAGCCCCCCAGAACACGGTTGTATATTCTAGTTGTAGGTCCTTCTGGTTGTGCTATGTGGGACGCCACCTCAGCTTGGCCTGATGAGCAGCACTAGGTCTGTGCCCAGGATCCAAACCAGCGAAACCCTGGGATGTGGAAGTGGAGCATGTGAACCTAACCACTCAGCCACGGGGCTGGCCCCTCTGACCTTGTATTTTGAAGAAGGAGAAATAGAAAATTCCTGAAAAAACCTTATTACTTGACTACCTCAAGGGATAATGTTTATGACCATTAAGGGAAGTCAGTTTTTTTAAGCCACTAGGAGTAGAAGGCATTTGATACAGAGTTCTATTTTCCTGGCTAGCATTAATTTAATACTTGGGTACCATTCTGGCAGATTTTGAGGCCTTGCTTCCACCTAAATCTTACTTTATTGTGCCTGCCATAATTATGCCATAAAAACTGCTTTGGGGGAAATTTCAGTGTTTCCACACTCTTGCTTCTGAAGTTGACATGGAAGTATCTGTTTCTATCTGCGAACAGTAGTGAATAAGCAGCAGTGGCTTAAACCTGGTTGAAGGAAAGTTGTATCCTGTGCACATGTGCAGCCACAGTGGGTAAAACAAGATCCAGCATATAACAACAGGAAATCATATAAAGTCACCCAAAGACATGCAGTAAACATGATCCTTGTTATGAGGCATGCAGTTTCAGAGGTTTTATCAAAAAATCAAAATCAAATCAAAAAGGACAGTATGTTCATTCATGGGAAATACATAATATTATAGAGAGTCTGGAACTTTAGTCTTAAGCAGGATGCTGGAAATACTGTTAAGTATTATCAATAATTTAATTTAAAGGAATGAATATATTTTACACAAAAATATAAAATTTCAATCAACTAAAACATCCCATTAAGGACTTTAAGGAAATCTTGATGAATCCTACATATTTCGGTTCCTTGTTTTGGTGTACCACATCACTTGCAACAGTGACATGATGATTGTCCTAAAACTTGCATTTTACATTTTTTCCCCAACTAACACAGACACCAGATACCCAAGAAATGACCTAAAAAAATATCCTTTGAGAACAGTGCAAATTTACATGTGCTGTTATTGTTACCTATTTTTGGACACTATCTTCTAATAATTTTCCTTCCTACAACCCTCAGTAACTTAAAAGATACTGGTGAGAAAGAAGAGCTGGGTCATGATTCTTAGAAAAACTCGTGAGCAAGTGTTCAAACAAAATAAATAGCGGAGGATCAGAGGCTCAGCAAGCATAGAGCACAATAGAGAACCTCTAGAAAGAGAATCTAAGGAATCATGAGAGTGAGAATATATGGGATGACAGAGAGAGAGAGAGGAGCAGGTCTACCTTGATCCTTGATGGCTTCCTGGTTCCACTTCCCTCTTTCTTGAAGTGACCTGAGTATGTTTCTTTTCCTCACAATCAAAAGATTTGTCTAGAGTAGTGGAGATTTCTTAATTCTGTCTAGCAAAATCTAACATCTTGCTTTAAGAAAAACACTAAATTGCAATTACTCTCACCTTTTTCAGGTGTTAAGTTTCAGTAGGCCCAGAGATCGTTCATTTATGAGTTTTTAGCTGGCTGTCTAAATCCTTATATAAAACATGAGGATTAACTTTTATCTAAGAAAACTGTGTAGCTGTTTCAGAAATTACATGGAACTTAAGCTTTCTATGGTACTGGTGAACACACAGATGTTGTTTGTTATTGATCGTTTATCTCTGATATGTTGAGAGGTTAAAAGATCCCTGAAAAGGTCCTAGAGTAAGAATTATAATTATGTGGTCACACAATTTAAAGTGTACATTCTCAGTATAACCATAGGCTGCTTTTCCTGAAGTATATCCATATCACTGTGAGACAGCTGATGTGCAATTTTCTTTTTTATGAACCTGTATTATAAGCAACATCTATACCTTTGTGACCACAGGGAAAACTTTTTTTGAAACTTTACAGCATATGGGTGCAATTTGTTGACTGTTTCTATGTTTGGGGATTTAAGACAACATATAATTATGCTTGAGAAGTCAGCCCCCTGTGATACCAATGAAGAATGGTGGTGTTGCTATTATATCCCAGTTGCCATTAACTGCTGCAAGTCTCATGAAAAGATTATTCTCTTTTTTTTAATAGACCTAGATAGTTTTATTTTTTTACCTAAGCAAAAAAAAAAAAAAAAATACACTTATCTCCAAAGTATTTCCTCAAATTGAGAAAACACATGATTTTGATTAAATGTTATGAGTTGGACATTACAATAGTCATAATGAAATGACTGATATTAATGAAATTGAGTCTAGATGAATGATATTGCAAGTAGTTAATTCTTATTGTCATCCTTTTTGTTTCATGAAGTTGGTTGACAGGTGATGCCAAGACTTAGGCTGTATCTATTGAACATGTAATGACCTGAAGGTTTGACATCAGCAGGCTTCAGCATATGATCTAAGTGGTTTACTTAAATACAATAGTCAGCATAACAAATGTAGGCAAGTAGAAAGAACTCTGGACCAGAAGTTGGAAGACCTGTTCATGTCTCTGTTCTGCCTCTTATAGGTCATTGCTGGAAGGATATGTTAAAGCCTTCTGGAGCTTACATCCTTACTCTGTGTTAAAAGAATGAAAATACCTGGATGTTCTAACCCACAGAGATGTTATGAGACTTGAATCAGATAACACACATAAAGTAATTTGTAAGTTACAATATACTAAATAAATATAATTATCAATCAGAGGTATCCCATTTAAGTTATTCACTTGAAAATATATAATATATATTAATAAAAGATACATTAAACCAGACACTGAATCTGAAATCAGAACTTGAATGTTAACACTGTCTTTAGACAGGCTCATAAGACTTTAAAGTAGATGTGTAACTGAATGGACCTTAATACCTTCTTATTTTCCCTAGGAAGAGTTTTTGGCTTCTCTGCTATTTAGAAGGCCATAGCAAAAATAGAAAATAGATTTTTTTCTTTTTCCCTTAGAGAAATTTATCTTATAAATATCTCTGAATGTACTTAATTCCCTCATTAAAGGCAATATATCTGTTGGCTGTGATGGATTAGTGGAATTAATTTACCTTCCTCCCTTAAACAACTAAAAAAACAGACAAAATATATGAAACAATGGGCATTGGGCAACAATCAGTGCAGGACAGTGATCTAAGACCAGGGAAACCAATGAGCTGAGCTCTATGATTATCCCAGTTATTGTCAGGTCCTGTGCAAAGAGAGTAGGAACCAACCAGAGCCCAGTAGTCTTCCTGAGTTGAAGAGGCAGAGGAAGCCAAAATGACTAGAATTTGCAGAGCAGAGCCCCAGAAAGGAGAACTGTATTAAGAAGATAGAACTGCAAAGACAGAGAGAGTTCTGGAAATCTGCACAGGGTTCTCCTCAAGTCTTCAGTTGTGTACATAATAAGTGCATGTACGTGAGAAAACCAACCAAGGCCAGAAAAAGAATCTCTGGAAAAGAAGAGTCACAACAATCCCTGCTGACCACAAAGCAATAAGAATAGTTTGTGTTGCCACAATGAAGAGCGAAAGCCCTCATAATACAAAGGGCATATGGTAGAACACTCACAATGGCTATTGCCTCAGTAGGGGGGCAAGATTAGCTCGAGACTAAAGACTGCCCTGGAACTGCCTAACAAAGCTTAAAACCAAATTTTGAAAGGATCAAATGATTTCCAAGTAACTTGCATCCTAAGCCAAAGCTCATGAATATTTATAGAAATAAAAAATATATATCAGCACTTCACAGGTAAAAAATATCTGGCATCAAATCAAAAATTACCATGCATGCAAAGAATATAAACCATGAAGAGAGGAAAAATCAATCCACAGAAACACAATGAAATAGAGGATAGAATTAGTAGAAAAGGACATTAAGACAATTAACAATGTAATATTCACACATTTAAGAAGATAGAGAATGGCATGAGCATGTTCTAATATCCTAATATGTGAATTATATCAAAGATTTAATATAGAAATCATACCAAATTTCTTACAGAAAATTGAAGGAGCAGAACACTTCCCAGCTCATTCTACAAGTCATCCATGAAGCTAGCGTTATGCTGGTTCTCAAAATAGAAAAGCAACATTATGAGAAAACAAAACCTTGGCCAACATCATTTAAAAATTCTTAACAAAGTTTTAGCAAATCAAATCCAACAATATAGAAAAAGGATAAGACATCACGATTAAGTGGGGTTTATCACAAGAATGAAAGATTTGTTGGTGATCCAAAACTCAATCAACATAATCTACCATATTAAGAGACTAAAAAAGAAAAAAGAGAGATATTATCTCAATAGACACAACAAAAACATTTGTGAAAAATTCAATATTGATTTCTGATAGAAACTCTCAACAAATTAGGAAAAGAAATTTCTCAATTTGATAAAGGTCATCTACACAAAATTTACAGTAAACATCATATGTAATTGTACAACATTGAATGTTTTCCCCCTAGGATAGGCAGCAAGAAGAGGATGTCCACACTCATTAGTTCCATTAACCTTGCACTGGGGACTCTAGTCAGAACATAAAGACATGATGGAATAAAATCATATAGGTTGGAAAAAGAGAATGAACTGTCTTTATTTGCAGATAATAAGACAATCTATGTAGAAAACTTATAAGATCGACCAAAAAACTACTAGAACTTTAAATATGTGTACCAAGATTTCTCAATACAGAGCCAAATGCAAAAATCAACTTTATTTCTATAAACTGTCAATGAACAATTTTGGAAAACAGTATCATTTGAGATAGCATAGAAACATGAAATACTTAGGGACAAATTTGACAAAATATTTGCAATATCTATACACTGAAAACCAGAAAACATTGCGGAGTGAAATTAAATAAGACCTAAATAAATGGAGAGATATTCTATGTTTTTGACTTAGAAGACTCAATATCACCAAATGTTAATTTTTCCAAAGTGGATCTCAGATTGAATACAATTCCAATTAGATCAATTCTAGCAGGACTTTTTGAAGATATTGACAACCTCATTCTACATTTATTTGGCAATGCAGGACCTACAACAGTCAAAATGACTTTGGCTTTTCCAACTTTGAAAAAAAATTAAAGAACTTGCTCTACATGATAAAAATATTTAATATAAATCTCCAGTAATTAGGATAGTATGGTAATGACAAAAGTATCAGTGGAATACAAAGAGAATCCAGAAATAAACCCACAAATATATAGTCAATTGATTTTTTGATAAAAATGCTATGACAATTAAATGGGGAAATGATTATCTTTTTACACATGGTATTGGAACAATTAAATAACCATAATCAAAAAAAGAAGAAGAAAGAAAGAACTTTGACCTTTTCTTCATATCATGTACAAAAATTTAATAGAAATGGATCATCGACATAAATGAAAAAGTTAAAACTATAAAAGTGCTGGAAGGAAACAAGTGAAAAACTTTGTAACTTGAGTTAAGCAAATATTTCTAACACGATGATAGAAGCACAATCTATAAAACAAAAAATTTGTAAGTTAGATTTCATCAAAATTTAAATCTTCAGCTTTTCAAAAGACACTCTTAAGAAAATGAAAAGATAAAGCATAGATTTAATAAAAATATCTGCAAAGCTCATATTTGATAAAGGACATGTGTTCAGAATATGTAATGAACCCACAAAACTCAGTAATATGTAAATAGTCAACCTAATTAAAAAACAGGCAGAGGATCTGAACAGACAATTCATCAAAGAAGATACTCAGCATCAATAGGCATTAGTAAATGCAAATTAAACTGCAATTAGATATACCAACAAACCACACCCACTAGGATGGTTGAAACAAAGAAGATCATTTTGGAACCTAAAAAGTTAAATGCATTCCTACCATATGATACAGCCATTCCATTTCTAGATATTTACCCAAGAGAAATGATAGCATATGTCCACATAATTACTTGCACAGATATGTTCATAGCAGATTTATTTGTAATAGGCAAAGACAGAGGTAATCCAAATGACCACCAACAGGTTAATATATAAGCAAATTGTGGGATATTCATAAATAGAATACTACTCAGTAATAAAAAGGAGCATAGCAAAATCAATAAATCTCAGAATAGTTAATGCTGAGTGAAAGAAACCAGAGAAAAGAGAGTATGAACTTTCTCTATGATTCTGTTTATATAAAATTCTAGAAAATGCAAACATCTATAGTGACAGAGAATGGGTAAGTGGTTTGCTGGAGATGGCATGTAGGGGAAAGGCAATGGAGGGCTGGATTACATTGGGGCACCAAAAAGTTGGGGGAGGGGTAAATGTATATGTTCATTACCTTTATTGTAATAATGGTTTCATGGGTACATGATTGTCAAAACTCATCAAATTCTACATCAATATATGCAATTTCTGGTACATCAATTATACTTCAATAAAACTCTAAATTTAAGAGTAACATATTTTTACTAAAGCAACAATGACTACAAATACCTTCATTTGCATATAATCAGTAATAGCAGCTTTTACATAGATCAAAGTAACTATCTACAAGCATTTTCTTTTAAATGGAATGTACATGGGCTTTGACCATCAGACCTTTTAACACACCTCCTACTGAGAAGTAAAACTAAAGTTATACCTAAAAATACATGGGTTTGAAATAGTGCCTAAATGCCTTACTGACTATTCATAGGAATGAAATAATCAATTTGGCTTTGATAATCAATTCTTAGATTAAAGACAGCTGAAATGCACAAATCAATGATCTGCGTGGGTTAGCTCTCCATGACCCATTGTGGTCTTAATAATGTTATTAGAAGAAAAATGTCATTATCCAATGTGATCTCATAAGCTGCCACAATTTATAGCCACTCTTGCTTATTTTCTATTCTAAAGAAAAGCTTTGTGGCTTCACTTAAAGAAGGTGAAGTCTTTTGTTTCTCCCTGAGGTTGTCATACCAACAACAATTATTTAGCTCTAATTGGTCTGTAGGAGGTGAGGATCAGCAGCCTGAAAATGCACTTTAAGGATTTCAGATTTCAGCTCAGTGGTTAAATTATAGCAATCTCTCTCTTTATAGTAATATTCTGAAAATTCCTATTTTAGACCTCTTGTTTGCTGCCCCCATCCCTTTTTTTCTAGATGAAGTTTCAGTCCATTAATA
Source organism: Equus asinus (assembly GCF_041296235.1). Classification (NCBI taxonomy): domain Eukaryota; kingdom Metazoa; phylum Chordata; class Mammalia; order Perissodactyla; family Equidae; genus Equus; species Equus asinus. The sequence continues at coordinate 80,978,294 of NC_091798.1, forward strand.
AAGGATAAACTCAGGGTAATTATGGCTTTAAAATGTGATTGTTTTGCCTCTTCTTAAATTTAGCCTGCTCCACTTCTTTGGAACTGAATGTGAAACAATGCTTCTATATTTTCAAAAGTATGTATTCAGTTTGCAGTATATTTTTTTGTGTCTGAAAAATGAAAACAGTGAAAAACATTGAAGTCAGCCCAATTCTGATTATTTTATACCCACTCAAACTCCCATCTTCCTCCCTTTTTTAATACAAATATTTCCTTTTATCTACACTGTATCTGCTTCATTCTGCTCATGTGTAATATATTTGTCACAGCTAAGGCCTATGGCCACGTGTTTAGCAAGGACAATAAATTAGAAATTCAACAAAATATGATTTGATAATATTAAGGTTATCAATACTAGTCATTTGTTTGTTTGGACTTAAGACTTCCTTGTTGTCTTTAGTGCTGGTTTGATTTTCACAATTATAATACAATTTACCAAATCTAGCATCTTATAGAAAAGACTGAATCAACATATTCACATGTTGATACTTGGAACAATGACATAGTCTTCCAAAAGCTATCCAATATTTTCCCTTACAAAAGAAATATAAACAGATCATTAATTTATGAATCTGCTCATGCTTCTTCATGCCAGAGGACTAGAGTATCTGTCCATCTTTAAATTATATGTATTTATATGTACATATGTATATCCATATCCTCAATCTTTGGCTTGACCTACTTTCTTTAATTTCACTCTGTCCGTCGACCATGACAACATATTATTTGGGTAACTCCCTCGATATAATTTAATGGCATCATCTATTTCTTCTAGAATATTTAACTCCTATAGCCAGCAATCTAGATAGTCTTATTCCCTTAAATATAGCTCCCAATTGCCCCAAAATCTTGGCAGAAAATATTGAAAGGTAACAAATCAAACAAAAATGAGAAACTTTTACCTAGTTTTTGAAACATTTGAATCAACTATTACTCCAACCTAGAAGAAGAAGTTATTAATTTTACTCGGAAGTTCTGGGGAAGGTAACCTCACAGAGGCATAACAGACAAACTTGAAGAATAATTTGAGTAAAAATAAAATTGAAGGAATTAGGTGTGATAACGCTTATCATTGCTAATAACTGTCTAATGTGGTTAAGACTGTGCCTTAACAGACAGCATCATGTCATTATGTTCTAAGCTTGACTTTGCTGCTTCTTAGCTATGTGGTTTGAAAAAGTTAACTAACATTTTCTAACGTAAGATTACTCACCTGTAAAATGGCAATGATAATTCCTACTTCAACGTGTGGATGTGAATGGTCAAATGGGATTCTGTACATTAGGTACTGAACACCAAGTGAGCATTCGATAGATAAATAATAGCAATAGGGTGCAGGCAGAAAACAATCAGACCAATCTGAAAAGAGAATAATTTAATAGTATAATTATGGGAATGATTGGACGAAAACAAAAGATTAAAAGTAAGTTTGAGACTATATCAACTTTTTTTTAAAGCAGACTGTGTTTTTTAGAGCAGTTTTAGATTCAAAATTTAGGGAAAGGCACAGAGATTTCCCATATACCCTCTATGCCCACACAGGAATAGCCTCCCCCACTGCCAATATCCCGACCCAAGTAGTACATCTGTTACAATTGATGAACCCACATTGACTCATCATAATCACCCAGAGGCCGTAGTTCACATTAAAATTCACTCCTTGGGTTGTACATTCCATGGGTTTGGACACATGTATAATGACCTGTATCCGTCTGCCATTGTAGTATCAAACAATGTAGTTCTGTCACCACTGGTTGCCCTGAGGAACTCAAGGGTGGGTTTGGAAGCATTTAACTGTTGGTCCAAATTGGGTTTTTTTTCCCTTTTGTCATGTTAAGGAGATGCAATCAGCAACCTCCCTCAACTAAACCAAGCCTCACCACAAGAGCTATGCCTGTGACCTTTGCCTTATTTTTAATGCTAGATCTCTCCAGGAGGAGCTTAGGCCTTATTACTGTAACCTGCAGTATATGTGGAAGCATGTTTTCCAACTGAGTCTGCACAAGCAAATACCTACCTCTCCCTTTTGAATATTCATTCCCCATCCAAAATAAATATACCTGCTTCCCTTTGTTCGGGCATGCCATGACTCTGGAAATGATTCCTCATGGTCTCCTATTTGCTGCAAGCATACCTTACTTTGTGAGACTACTTACTTCTGGCAGAGAGTCTGATTTAACTTGCCAGGAGGGAAGCCACTTTGGTTCGGTAACAGTTCCACTGGCCTAAAAATCCAGCTGGCTGGAGTTGGGGATTTCCCTTCCCTCAGCTCAGTTAGTCTCTGATAAAACCCTAGCAGTGTGGATTTTGCTTAAACAGTTTTTTCTGAGGGCACAGCTTGTTTAAGGAAAACAGAATGCTCTGGTGTGTTTTAAAATGATTCCTTTTTTCCTCCTCCTCCTGGAAGCATGAGGGGATTGTTTTCAAATATTCACTGTGAGAACCAGGTTGAGCTCCTGGAGGTAAAACTCACAAAAGTGTGGGCCCCCCCCCCCCCCCGCTATGCCTGGTTCTTCCTGGAGTTTTTAACTCTCAGAGTTGTCCACATACAGCCTCCAGTAATTTGTCAATTACACTTCAGATGTCCCTCCGAGAGCCCCACTGGTTCCTGGTGACAAATAAAAATGGCAAGCAATAGGATATATTGGAAAATATGAGGAAGCCATTTGGTGTAAACCTAATTTGGCCTGACCTTGTCTTTCCAAAAGAGCCTGACCACCCTCGTTGAGCATGCATTGTATATCTGCTTTAGATATTTCCTATGGTAAGAACAAAGGCCCTTGAGATAAAGGTGCAACTTCCCTCCCCCTCCCAATGTTGGCATTCCCTTAAGGTTTAAGCATCTTTCCTTAGGCTAGGAACTGATTGCTGTGCTCAACGGTGACCACCCAGCTTGAGACAATAGACTTGCCTCCTGCTATGCCCTCCAAGATAGCAGACCCACTACCTGCTGTGTCCATCAAGCGCCGTGCCCACAGGGCAATCTTGTGATTATTGTGGGAGGGACATTTCAATCGTATGTGAAACAGCCTATTTGGGGGTATATAACCACTCTGTATACCTCACTTCCTTGGTGCCCTTTCTTCCTTTGGGAAGAAAGGCCCTGGGCCATGGTCCTCAGATTTCAGCTCAGAATAAACTCTCCCAAATTTTCATTTATAGATTGGTTATGGATTGTTTTTGTCGACACTGGGCTGTTTCTGCTCATGGGTGTCTCTGCTCCACTAAGTTGTGAGTCTCTGTTTTTGTCTGTCTGTCTATCCAGTTTTCAGGGCAGCGGTTTTCCCTGTGACCTTACTTCTTCTATGGATCTAGAGTTAATGATTTTTCAGTTTGCTCAGTTTTTTAGTTGTAGGACAGAGTGGTGGCTTCCAAGCTTCTTATGTCGACAAAAATAATCCAAAACCAATCTATAAATGAAAATTTGGGAGAGTTTATTCTGAGCTGAAATCTGAGGACCATGGCCCAGGGCCTTTCTTCCCAAAGGAAGAAAGGGCACCAAAGAAGTGAGGTATACAGAGTGGTTATATACCCCCAAATAGGATATTTCACATATGATTGAAATGTCCCTCCCACAATAGTCACAAGATTGCCCTGTGGGCACGGCACTTGGATGGACACAGTAGGTAGTGGGTCTGCTATCTTGGAGGGCATAGCAGGAGGCAAGTCTATTGTCTCAAGCTGGGTGGTCACAGGTGAGCACAGCAATCAGTTCCTAGCCTAAGGAAAGATGCTTAATCCTTAAGGAAATGCCAAGGTTGGGAGGGGGAGGGAATTGGCACCCTTATCTCAAGGGCCTTTGTTCTTGCCATAGGGAATATCTAAAGCAGATATACAATGCATGCTCAACAGCCTTGGTCAGGCCCTTTTGGAAAGACAAGGTCGGGCCAAATTAGGTTCACACCAAATGGCTTCCTCATATTCTCCAATATATCCTATTGCTTGCCACTTTTATTTGTCATTATATGCCAGATTATAAACCAGAAGCACTACATCAACTTTTGATAAGACTTGAGATATTTTATCACAGATATTTAAAATTAATTCAAAATATGACTTTCATTTATAGTCTTCAAAGTACTTTATCTTTGAAATTAATATGCTATTTAAACAAATCAGTGTCAATGATTTGTTTAGCTTTCGTTAGACTAAAGAATATTGAAAATGTTGATAAGATGACAAAATAAATTATATTTTTTAAGTATACACTTATATTTTCTAGTATACACTTTATTTTCCTACACAAAAAATATTTTAAAGATAAATATTCCAATGGGCTACCAGACATTGTGTTAAGTGTGTGGTTTGTGTGTGTGTGTGTGTGTGTATATGTGTGTATATATTCTCTCTCCTGGTATCCTCTATTTTGTGTTTATTTGTGCCTGTTTTGAAGTTGGTTTAGTTTCATGAAGGCGTTTAATTGATTAAGTACTAGATAATGTGAGAAAACGCAATCAGGACCTCGGGTGAAAAAGACATGACTGCTGTTACTGTAGCTCAAGAGCAGAATACGGTTTTTCCTGAGGAACCTCGTAAACACCTAATATATCTGTGTTGCCATCACTAAAGTCTATGTTTGAAGAAAAATATTAATGTGAATTCTACAACCCTAAAATGATTCAAGATGGAAATGTCAAAAGAGTATTGGTGGTTGGAGCTCCTATACTGGAAAATGGAAGGAAGCCAAACACTGGTGCTAACACTCTGGTCTTGCTAAGAAAATGCCAAGGGATCTTTTCACAAGAGCAACTCGCAGATTGCAGCACAGTTACCTTAGCTGGCTCCTGATGTGCAGTATCACACCACATTTAAATTTCCATCTGTGGTGTCTGGAACTATTGTTCTCACTGTGAACTTTTTTTTCCCCAAAGTAAATCTACAGGATCTAAAAGATCACAGAACACATTTCCTTTAGTGGGACAGCCAACTAGACATAAAGAAGTTATAAATGCAGTTTGTAATCTTTCTAGCATCCATGGAATCATTTCATGTTTCAAAAAAGTAAATTGATATTAAAATTACACATAGAAAATGCTGAATTTTGGCATATCTGGAATCATTCATTTTTCTTGTAATGTCATCAGTGCTCTGTTGGTACGTTGTGCCTCTATGGATAGGAAAAAGGAGGATGCTATGTTCCTTGTCCTTTCTCTGCAAAACCTAATCATGGACACTCTTAGAGTGGACCCCAGTAGCTGATGGTTATAAAATGAATGAATTGGTAAAAGTGATTACTTAGCAAATTGTTTTTAATACAATTTTATTTGTCTATGCAATGTTGCCTTGTGTACTAGTTGAGTTGTGATGCTGAAATTTCACATGCACACTCACACACACAACATCTGGTTGGTAAGTATAATAAATTGAAAGGAACATTAAACTGAGGCTCATGAGCTAGTTATATGACTAATCTGTCTACTTTAAGAAGAGGCAATGACTTTATGATCTTTAAGCTTTCCCTTTTTACTTTTTTTATATAAAGGAAAACATACATGTACTGTATTCAACTCTCAAAGAACTTGGAAGAGAAAGTGAAATTAAGTGTTTTAAGATCTTTGAAAGGAAAGCTTACATAAATAAAGTGTTTATTTTTTCTATATTTAATCAAAAAGCAAAAACACATACATTTGTGATGTCTTCCTTATTCTTTGCCTTATGGATTAACCTAATGGCCATTTTCTATATTTTTAATGTATATTTTTTCATCTGGAATACATATACAGTCATGTGTGTTGCTTAACGATGGGCATATGTTTTGAGAAATGCGTCATTAGGCAATTTAGTCATTGTGCCAACATCACAGAGTGTATTTACACAAACCTAGAAGATATAGCATACTACACACCTAGGCTTTATGGTACTAATCTTATGGGACCACCATTGTATATGTTGTCCATAATTGACTAAAACATCATTAATCAGCTCATGACAGTATATATGTAGTCAGTATGTATATATTCACTATATATTCAACATATACATATATTCAAAATATGTGCAATATATGATTTTCTTCTTTTCTTCATTTTCTACATTACAAGTTAACATACACTAAGTACTTAAAACAGTATCTAACATAGTCATACATCAATAAATATTAATTAAATAATAATTATTACAGTTACTATAATATTGCCATTGAAATGGCTTTGTATTCAGTGTTTGGATATCAACATTATTCTTGATCTAAGTCTGTATTTATGGAGAGTTGCAGGCTTTAGAGGTTGCATGATCTGCAAGGACCTTGAAATGATCAGCCCAAGAAGCAACATTAAAGCAAATTCTACCTCTTTGCTCAACAATCCTGTTGCTAAGCAACTAAATGTGCTTATCCTCTCCTGTTTGGGTCAGGACTGGGGGTAATGAGCTGATGTTGCGTGTCCAGAAACGAGTTAGTGCCTGACGATGAACTTTAAACTTCTTGACTTTGCATTGCTTTGCCACCTAGTGACCTCCTGGGTAATTCCGAGCACATTATTCCACTTCTTTAGGGTTGTTTCTTTCAGATCATTAAATTAACAGTTATGTATAGGGGCCTTTAGCAAAGTACCTGCATCCTGATATAAAGATAGTCCAAATAGTTCGACAAAGTAATGGGACTTCAAGACAAATATTTAGAAACTTTTAAATAAAAATTGCATTGAAATGTCTCTTTTGCCCAAGTGAAACATTTTCTTGCTGATTTGTTTTCCATTTCCTTCAAGAAATGAATGGCAGAAGTGATTGACAAGGCACTATATACATTTCCAAAGCCAATTCTTATGACATAATATAGTGCTACAAATAAAAATGTCTATAAAGATGCATAAGTTATTTCTGTAGGAATAGAAGGGATGAGTTACATGCCATTCCATTTTGATGATCTTGAATCCAGTTTCTAATCAACGAGATTGCCCTATACAATAAACTACTGATTGTGACTGCTGGCGTTAACAGTAATAGGACAAGAAGATGTGTGGCACAATTTTCTCCATTCAGCTATTCATTTTCCTACTGCTTCGAAGGAGTCTTTATATCCTTGTGATCCTTCTCAAAGTTAGCCTGATCAATTGTGCTAAATGTGCCCAGTAGAGGCGATGAATGCACGGACAACTCTTGTTGATTGCTACGTAGTGTCAGTTTGGCCTCAGTTCCTCATTTCTGTCAAAGTTCTCAAAATATGAATTCAGTTTCAGGGTGGTTTTGCACCCTTTTAAGAGAATGCGTTCTACGCAAAGCCCACTTAGTTTTATGCACACTACTAAATATAAGAAATAGATGTACAGAAGCTGATATCCTCAGGCCATATCATCTCTATGTATTTAGTTTCTCTGAACTCTGCAAATTCAGTTTTTCTCTGCCAGTGCTAACTACAGACCATATGATGTGTTGTATTCAGTTGGAACAAAAACCTTTATAAGAACAGTAATAGGATAGAAAACATCAACAAAACCTCTACTTTTTTTCAGTCTTCGTAATCTCTAGCTCTGACATTTGGACTTGAAGTTTGGAGGGAATCTATGAAGCTGTAGTGAGAATTATTTATCAACTCCAAAAGGCTTTCTTTTGGAGGAATCCAAGTTCCCAGTTTCATAGCAAATTTATAACTCAATATAAATGTCAACGTTTGAAGAACATTGAAACACAGCATGGATATTTATTTGAAAAAAATCACTTGACAAATTTCAGAATGCACTGTTTTGTTTATTTTTAAAGAACCTGTCAAACTATATTGTTGGATTAACTAAATAATATAGTTTTCCTGTGGTAGATTGCTATGTTCACCACAGTTATAATGTGCCTTTCTTCCCACTTCCATTTAGTGTGTGTGGTAGCAGATGCTTGTGTATCTGCTATTTGTTCAAAATTATTCTTACTGATATGCTGTTGAGAATACAGTGAGAAAGGATGCCTTTACAACGAATGTCCTCATACCTAATTTATTATCCATTTTCCATTCTTGACAGCTTAGTTATGTCTCACTGAAACTTCCACATGAGTTCAAACATGCTCTCTTCTGTAGTACAAACTACGTTGTGTTGGCCAGATGCTACCTGTATTTCTAACCACTGATGATGCCAATTGTCGAGACATAATTAAAGATTGTTAACCATTTGATGTGCATTAAAAAATCAGTTTTCCCTCAAAAATTCTTTTAAAAATAAGAATCAAAGTAGATTTTCCTCTCTCATCGTTTTCTTTGTTCTTTGAGTATTAGTAACAAAAAAAAAATTGTTGAATTCTTGATCAATGTAAACTCTGTGCTAAAAGCTTTATATGTTTAATTTTATTTGACTCTCGAAAAAACACTACAAAGTAGAACAGGTGCCATTTTCTGCCCACATTATTGGCGAAAGCTAAGGCACCGAGAAATTAAGTAACTCAGGTCATGCAGCCAGTGATGGTAGAGCTGGGATTCCAATCTAGGCAGCCTCGTTCCACGTCTTGCCCTGTTAAATATTCTATGCAGCATTAGATCAACAGAAGGAGGCATCAACACTAAATAGAATTCTTTGTTTAAATATTTTTCTTGTAGATGTTTTACATTACTTGGTGTTGATTATAGCCAATATTAATCTAAAAATTTCCAAAACAATATAACCTTAGATTTTTAATATATAATTAAAGAGCCAAAGTACTAAGGCTTATAAGTCATAGACTGTTGTGACTTGGAGGGGATTTGCTATCATTCGGTCCTACTCAAGCATTCCATGAATTGGGAGTCTGAGGTCTGTAAGGTAGAGTTATTTTTCTCAACTCATATACCTGATTAGAATCAGAACCAGGGTGAAGACTACGGTCTCCGGGTTCCCGGTGTGCTGATTAATTGTTTCTTTCTTAGTTATAAAAGAAGACAATTTCTAGGGCAATTTCAATCCCTTTTTCTTTTAGGGGGATATTTTTTACCTAGCATGTTGTGTTCAGCTGCTGTTCACTACACTTGGGCAGAATGTGCACATATATCTAGATATGGGTCTTTAATTAAATTACGACTACTTCCAAAAATGTTTTCAGGCAGTTAGATCACAGTTGTGAGTATGTGAGAAAAGATTTGTGGATAGTGAAAGTCTGAATAACTTGCTGATAGCTAAAAGATGATATTGATGAGTAATGATGCTTTTGTTAGATGGAGATACGAGGTGGTCCCTGATTCCACTGGAAAATACCAGTGAGAGGATTTTAAGAAGGCCTTTTGAAGATATTACCTGGGAAAATGTGTATGAATTTGAGACACTCCGTGTCCTGTGGGCAGAATTTTTAACACTCTCAAATGCTTCACACTTTTATGCACCAGGCGAAATCCACTTTCAACAGTTTAGGCCAGATACGATTACAAAAAAAAAAATTTCCTGAGATAGTCACCAATGTAGAAAGATATTTTCAATGAAAAGAGTTCAGTTTCTTTGATCTCTGTATAAGAAACAAGAGAGCAATGTCAAATCTCTTCATGGGAATTTCCAGCAGTCTTTTATGCCAGAGGATTGTAGAATACTTTTAATTGTTCCATCTACTCCTTTTACTCACATGGAATCAGGCTAAATATAAAAAGCTTCTAACCTAGACTTTTATAAATTTTTTTTTCTCTTATGTACTAGGAGAATTTGCATTTTGTCAATTATTTTGAGAATTTCTGAGAAACACGTTTATGTTTCTGTTAGAACATTTTTAGTTTTCTTTAGGCATGGAGTGTCACACTGATCACAGCAATTTATTTTATTTTCTCAAAGAGCAGGCATCACAGGGATGTCTCAGAGGATCTTCACTTCTGGGAATAATTGTTTTCCATTTCACAGTATAAGTGGTTATCATCCTTGTTGTGTCATAGAACAACATCTATCCCATAACAGATACTCACTAAATACACTTGAAATTGATGAACTTTGTGGGATTCTTTTCATCTACCCAACTGTGTCGTTTTGAGAGAAAATCGACAGTGACTGACCACACCAATGAGTTGAATACCACTCGCTGTGCAGCTAGTCCTTGCATGTATTGCCCTATGGATATTGACAGGAAATGACCTTCATTGTAATGCTTATTTTAATATTCTTGACTATGATAATCAGTATCAACAGAAGAGTCAGCAACAGCATTATTTAGAGATGTACACTAGAGGGTGGTGTTTTACCTGGACAGTAGACCTATCAATGCATTGGCTTTGAGGAAGAATGAAAATTTTTTCCAGGAAATTGTTCCCCATGTTTCATGTTACGTAATTCTCAGCACATATGCCCCATTAACAAAGTTGATAAACCCCAGGGAATGGAATCAGAGACTGAGTCACTTGGTGGCCTTGCTATCCAGTTTCTTCAACACATTGCTGTAGGTGTTTGGTTTTCTTGAGCTCCACATGCAGAGTGTCGCTTGAAAACCAACACTGATCACTAGGTGAGAATATATTTGACTCTTTCTAACTATGGGGAATTGGAAAGCAAATGAGGCAACTAATGAACATGGGTAAAGCTATTAAACTCATCACTTCCATCTTTAAATCCTCTGAATCATGTGTGTGTACTTCCCCCGCTGACCTGAGAAGAACAGAAACCATCAGTAGTGGAGGGAAAACTTACCTCTGGAAAAGCTCATGTTTATATGCCCCACCTCCTCTGGTTTTTACTTAGTTCCAGAAAAAAAAGTTTCCATATAGTGCAGCCCAACTTTCATAATATCTTGCATAAGATGATCAAAATGTTGTTATACTTTTTCCCCCTCAGTAAATATTTTAACGTTAATGATAGGTTATGGCTTTGGTTCAACTTATTTTGCTTCTAGCTATTGCTTTCATCTTTGTGTTTTTCTAATTGACTCTTCTGGTATTGGTACAATCTTTGCTTAAATCATGAATTCTACCGTGGTTTATCACGACCAATGTCCAAATTTTCATCAACTTGTCCCTGAACATGCAAATAAATACATGAAAGGGGGAAAAACAATCTCCAATTTATTGCTCTCAAATTTCCCTCCAAGAGAAAATTATTCTCCCTGTTCTGGCCAATGGAAATTTCCTTGTAATGCAAGCAAGTCTTGATCTGACATTACAGATTTTCAGACCCACCTTCTTTATTATTCTTTACCATTATCTGATTCGGAAAGACTGCTGGAATCAAGGTCTCCTGGAATAAATTTAAAAAGCACAATTTCATCTGATTGAATTAAAGTTGAATTGACTGTTTCCTATTAATGTTAAGCCCTGTCCAATACAGCCAAACTCTCTATTGAAGCTAGACACACACTTTCCTTCAAATGTTCCTTAGCATTTAGCTCTGCTGTTTCTGTGCTCCCCTTTCTTCAGTGATACGATAACACCGTAATAATACTTAAACGCTGACACAACAAGAAATCTTGCCAGTTTGGCTTTCAACCTTGGCAAGCTTTTTGTTATAGTTGCAACCCAGCTTACTCCTTGAGTTGCACAAAACTTCCAGAGCTCCTCCGCAGCATGTCTAATAAAGGGGACTAAAAGAAAAAGTAAGAGAGATGCTAATTTTAGACAGAGAATAGTAAATAGGACAATAAATAAAAGCTCTGTTTTGGCACATTGGAACTTTCTTTTTTTCCCTTTTAAATGTGTGATTCCTTTTCCCAAATGTTGCACTAGATTTATTTTTAAAGGTGTCATCTATTTCCATTCCAGGGCTATGTCATCTATAATTTAAATTTATGGGATAAAACTTGAGGTTCACCAGTGGAGCAGCTGGAGAGTTCTAGCCACTTTACCATGGAAAATGCAGATTTGCAGAGGGTTTTTGTGTCTGACAAGCCCCACTGAAAGCACCTCACCCCCTTTCCTGACAAACATCCATCAACATGTAATATTTATTCTTCTGTTTTAGTTTCACTACAAATAATTGGCGGTCCTTCAGCAAGAAGTTTCCTGCTGAGACAGCACCACCTGTATAGCTCCACCGAGTTGAGAACAAATGCGCTGGAAAAGAAGCTTTCCTGGAACTGATGGATGAGATGAATGAGGGATATTTACTAAAAGGAGGGAAAACCAAATTTGCTCCTTTAGTTGCATCACAATTGTTAGTTTTCCAATCTTCCTTCTATCACCATCAGAATAGCAATGGAACGTTCATACATACATTTTACCACTGGTTAGAAAAACATTCTTGTTGATTTGTCTTCCACCTCGTTTCTCCACTTCTCTCTCTCTCTCTCCATAGTTAGGTAGATATAGATATCTGTATACCTGAGCCTTTAATTTTGCAATTATTTTCTCTAGACTCAGTCTATGGGCTTGTATTGACTTCTGTTTGTAACACCCAGCAAACATGAAAATTTGCACCCAACTGAAGCTGTTGTAACAGTAAATTAGATGGGCCATGGCCTTCATATGATTGTCATGACTTCCAGTTTTCTTGTAACTCCCATACCTAGATTCCCCTTGGGAACAAAGATGTTCTTAAAGAATTGTGTTTCTATAAAATGTGCATGGTTCATATTCGTAAAGAAAGAGAAAAATATGAAGGGTAAATGAAAAAAATAAGTTGATATACTGATTATTTTTAAATAACGGAAAAATAAGAGGGACAATTCAAATTTACCCTAATTTCTGAGGTTTTTTTTTTTTTTTTTTTTGAGGAAGATTAGCCCTGAGCTAACTACTGCCAATCCTCCTCTTTTTGCTGAGGAAGACTTGCCCTGAGCTAACATCCGTGCCCATCTTCCTCTACGTTATACGTGGGACGCCTGCCACAGCATGGCTTTTGCCAAGCAGTGCCATGTTCGCACCCGGGATCCGAACCGGCGAACCCTGGGCTGCTGAGAAGCGGAACATGTGAACTTAACCGCTGTGCCACTGGGCCAGCCCCCAAATTTACCCTAATTTCTAATGCTGGAGTTTGCAAACTTTGAGCAGCAAAATTGGTGTGCTACAGAGTGCACATTGTGCTTCTTTATTAAAATTAGCCAGTAATTGTTTTCTCCCAATTTCCAAGAAAATAATCAAATTGTTATCTGGTATTTCCCCCATTTTTAGTGCTAATCTCACGATTATTTTTCAAGATTTGGGTCAAGCATTACTCATATTCTAGTGAGCAAAATGAATGAACAAGTAAGAGAGGAATATTAAAGTACAAACACACCAGTAACTGCCATAAATATCAGCTTTTGATGAATGGACACCAGTGCTCTTGGTTGTTACTTTGCATTCTGTGCATTTAACTTAAACTTAAAATTAATAAGCAAAGTAAAATCTCAGACACTACACACCAACAATTATGCTGAATTACTGCAAATGCGACGGAACTGATTAATAGTTTGTGGGCTTTCCTAAAAGACATCATAATTTCTGAGGATTGTTCTGTCAGAGGACATCTGAGAACTACCATCCAATGTGCTTCATTGATATTTTTAAAAATTTTTCAAAGGAAAATGACCTGATTAAATAGAATAGATTTAGTGAAAACCCAAAAGACTATGTATTTTAGGTCATTTTATTGGCGATTATTTTTTATTTATGTATCTAAATAATGTGCTTGCAATAAATATTTGCTGATTATCTTTGTGGTCACATGACAAATTAGTAGTCAAACTGAGCTTAGAGTTCTTAGGGATGCAAATTTTTTAAATATTTATTGAACATTCAAAGGGCACCAAGTGTCATAACAAGGAATAAGGGGCAAATTAAAAATACCTGGTGTGGGCCAGCCCAGCGGCCTAGGGGTTCAGTTCAGTGTGTTCTGCTTCAGTGGCCTAGGTTTGGTTCCCGGGTGTGGACTTTCTCCACTCATGTGTCAGTGGCCAGGCTGTGGCAGCAGCTCACATCCAAAAAGAGGAAGATGGCAACAGATGTTAACTCAGGGCAACACTTCCTCAGCAAAAAAAAAAAACCTCAGCAAAAAAAAAAAACCTGGTGTAAGATCTTTCCTCAAGGAAATTATAATCTAAATAAAAGACATACAACCCGTAAATAATTTACAGACCAATTCAGATATAGGAAATCTCATATGACTCAGGAAGGAAAAAAAGACCACTTAGGGATTGTATTAGAGAGGGACGCTGAATCAGCGCTTTTGTCATCATGAATGAAATCTTCCTCTGGACTGGTCTTGGAATCAGAAGCCCCAAGTTTCTTGTTTTTTCCCATTCTAGCTCAGTTCCCTTATTTAATTTGCAAACTTTCCTGAACCTTAATTTCTTCTTCCATCAGAGACGGCTAATACTACTTACCTCTGAGTTTTGTAGGATGAAGTTGTTGACCAAGTGCTTAGTAAACTGTAAATCCTTATAAACATGCAAGATATCTTTATGATCATTTCTCTGTGCCAAGCAGAGTAGGGAAAAATCTAGTTGAGGGTAAAGATACTGCAATGATAAAATAATTATACTAATGGATATTTACTCCGAGTGTTGTGTATGCCAGACACAGTTCTCGGTTCAACGTGTGTTAGCTCCTTTAATTCTTTTTTTGAGGAAGATTAGCCCTGAGCTAACTGCTGCCAATTCTCCTCTTTTTGCTGAGGAAGACTGGCCCTGAGCTAACATCCATGCCCATCTTCCTCTCCTTTATATGTGGGATGCCTACCACAGCATGGCGTGCTAAGTTGTGCCATGTCCACACCCGGGATCCGAACCAGCGAACCCCGGGTTGCTGAAGCAGAGCGTGCAAACTTAACCGCTTCACCACTGGGCTGGCCCCTCCTTCAATTCTTAAAATACCCTCGACTCATAGGTATACATGACCTAAAAAGATAACAATGCGTATATGAACAGTAGGTTAAAGTATAGGTACCACATGCCATTCATCAATGCCAAACAAGATGTTCAGAACATCAGACTTGTGAATTCTGAGTAAGAAGAGATCCTTATGAGCTGTAGAGGTCAGGGATGACTTCATGAGAGGCTTGGCTGTAATCTGAACTTTTAAAGATGGGAAGGACTTTGATAATTAGGAGGAAGGACAAGAGCATTGTAATCCCAGGGAAGACAAGAGCATAGCGTGCAAGTGTGATAGGTAGAGAAGGAAATATCTTTCATGACCCAAGAAATATACCTGTGCCCCAGATGTGATGTATGCTAAAAGTGACTTTGAATTTGTGTGCCAACAATCAGGGCATGCTTTTGCTAGTTTGTCTTGCTAGTTGCCAATCAGCAGCTATTTATATATATTTAGCAACTCCACATTTTAATGCTATTCTCCCCTGCCTTTCAAGACATTTGAGTTTGAGGCCCCTTGCATAAAACAAGAGCAGGTTTAAAATGAAAAAGGGGAAAATAGAAGATCAAAGGCCATCACCTCCCAAGGTTTACAAGTCAAGGGTTTGTGGGTTCAGACGAAGAAAGTGCCATAATAGATATTATGATGGAAAACAAAAGGATTTTAAAACAAGAGATCAAGAGTTCATGAAGACTGCTTGAACCTTTTGAGAGAAATAGAAGAAGCTCCCTAAAGTTCTTTAGGTTATTTGCGGTTGGTGGAATTAGGCTCTGTTTTATAGATAAGCAAACTGAGTTGAGAAGGTTGTGACTTGCCCAAAGTCATACCACTAATAAGAAGTGGCTTTGGGATTGAAATATTACTTGTTTATCTATCGTGTGTCAAGTACTGAGTGTCACTGCCCATACTTTTTCTCCTTAAATCCTCATAATAAGTTTTGTATGTGTGGTATTAATACTCCTGTTTTTGCAAAGGGTTTTTTACTACACATTTCAAATTGAGGCTGGGGCCTCCTCATGTCATGGCGCACTCCAATAATCCCAAATTTCTGACTCCAAGGACAGACACTTTTACTTCTCCATGCCAGCATCATCAAAACCTCAGAATCTGCAATTCCAAGTCACAAGAAACTCACCAGGCCTTCATTCTAATGTGGGTTATTAATATCTCCAGTCAAAGCCATAGGGCATGCTCAGCGAACCTGTGGAAAAACCTCAGGTATAGCAGATACTAAGGGAACACTTCAGACTTCTCTGGACTGTTAATTTTGTTCGATAATTTAAAGAATATTCATGGAAGATATGCGTAGTCAACTTGCGTGCTTTAAATAAGAGAAGTAGACAGAGACACTGTAATTCCACACCTGCTTGTGACCAGCCATGGCCTCTTGGGCTTTAGAAAAATGACTCAACTTTTCTCAGGCCTCTGTTGGATCCCTGCAGCAGAAACCTTCTGAATGAAATATATCTTGTGGTTGATAATCCTGCTTCAAATCTACTTGGTGCCTCAAACAGCAGGGTGTCTCGAAATACTAGTCTCTGCTACTAGAGCAGAAATCTTAAAGAGCCATGCAAATTGGATCCACCCGGTCTTTAACTTGGGCCAATTCTTCCACAGTATGTGCAGACACATTCTGAGTTGACTTGACTGCATAATGGAGATAATTATAAGCACTTACTTATCTCACAGGGGTCTACTGAAGATTAATTAGTTAATGTTGGCAGACCAAAGGTGCAATATATGTGCTAAGTATTATTATTATTACTGTGCTACTTATCTTTAAAGAATGTTGTTTCTGAAGTCATAGTGCCTATGTGCCATCTGCTCACAGCAGCCTTTACCATCTCTCTACTCAGAGACTGAATCCGGTGTCTGAATAAATAGATGTGCTCAAAAAAAAATCTATCACACCTCCATCTGTGCTTATGGAATATGAATTCAGACATAGGCAGAAATGCAAATCAATCACAAGTGGAGAGGCTTCTCCAGTGCCCAGAGTCACATTTTGAGATGTTGCTCTAATAGTCTTGCCTTTCATTTTAGAATCCGCTAACTCACGATGCAATGCTTCTGTGAAATTCTCTCTCTTCTGCATCTGAAATAGGGTGTCGCGTTAGAGCCCTGAACTGCCTTCTCTTTTGTTCCCAGAAAGTTGAAAGAGAAAACTTCCCCAGAACACGTTCACTGCTGATCTTTTGCAGAAATTAGCTCCATGATTTTAATGCTTTAGATATTAGCATAATTATCAGAAGCTAATGAGTTTTTAAAGCTTCTTCTATGAAATCATGATTTTGAAAGTATCCCTCCTGTCAGAATTATAACTAGGTTACAGACAACATGATATGATCTATGACCCATTTTTACTAATGACTAAAGAATGAACATTCAGCTTCTTGTGAATAAGCACTCCTTCACGTGACAGGGCATTGCAACTGTGAACATTCTGAAAATCAGAAAAATTAAAACCTTGAACTAAAATTACCTAAATGTTTCATGATGCCACTGTAGTAATATAAATACCATTTCTTACCTTTGAAATACTTATTGGTATCACAGTTATCATAGATATTTAATATTCTTCCACAGTAGGTGGCTCAATGGAATTATTTCTCCCCCATCATCCTAGTAGCTCTTGCTCGAGTCAGCTGCAGAAAGTCAATTTATCTTCTGAAACTCACCTCATTTGATCCATATATCGACGATAATTCCAGTAATATTTTGTTTAGTTTTGTTTTCTTATATTCAATTTGTTCATAAATTTCCCATCTATTCCAAAGGTATGCTAAGGCAGCTTTTATGGTGGCTTTGGAATTAATCAAGCAGGAAATAAACTCTGGTTCATTAAAGCTTCTGTGACCTATTATATGCATAATCTGACCTCATAGACGATGCAAGTAATATTTGAATTTGATTCATCTAATCTAAATTATGCATCTACCTTATGAATTGGTTAGGTTTTAGGGATATAAAGAGGAATAAAATAGCATACTTAGCTTCAACTCAAGAAGATAAATCTATAACTAACTATATTAAAATGATAAGTTCCAAACTAGGCAATTTGAGTACGTCTGAGAGAGCTCAGAGAAGAGAATGATTCATTTTGTTGATAGTCAGGAAAGAGTTTCAGAAGGCTTCAGATGGATGATATTTGAGTTAGGCTGTGAAAGATGAAAACAGAATTGGTAGGTGGAAAAGGGAGAGAAGGCATACTTGGCTTTCCTGTCTCTATACTTTCAGGCAAACTGATGCCTCCTCAAACTATGTGGTCCTATCTTGTTGAAAAAGAGCCTTGGGCACCCTTCACATTTTTGAAAATTTTCTTCTTAGGCTCTTGGATTTCACTCCCCTCTGGAATCCCAGCTCTTTGGCCTTGTTTTCTACTACTGGCCCCTACACTTCAAAATAGATGTGTCTTTGCCAATTTTGAACTTCCACTCGGACAAAGCTTTCACCCTATTTTACAAAATATAACATCCAGATATTACCCACCTGATGCCCCTGCAAAGTTCACATTGGCCAACCTAGAGGAAACCTGAATATTTTAAGGCAGAGGAAACAGTAGGGAAAAGACATAGGCAGCAAAGATCAGGACACGTGTGACAAAAGTCAAGCCATGTGGTGGGGCCAAAGCTCTCTGTTCCCTCATGCATCAGGACATTTGACAGAATGATGTAACCAGCCTCATAATAGCAGTGATACTGTGAAATAGCAAAGGTAATCCTACCCCAGAGATGCTTAGCCCATCCCTCAGAAATTGCTAATTATAGACTGGGTATACGCAAAAATAGGCTTAACTCCCTAAACAACCATGACATCATTTCTTCTTAAAGAAGATGGTCTAATCTGTCATTCCTTGAACCCAGATTCTGTACATTTAGGGGTCCAAGTCTCTCAGTGAATAACTCTTAAAAACATCTGGGAAAACGAAATATTTTATAAACTTCCTGATTACCAATTTGTAATCATAGAGTGAACACAAAGATATTCAGTGGCTTGGATCTTGGGTATTTTAGAGCTTGCTTGCCTTTGCCAACCCATTCTCTTAGTGATGTGATAATGTCCCATAAGATGAAGGTTCGTGGTTTCAGCTAAATTTGCTGTTCTTTAATGGTACTTACATTATCGGATAGACTAAGAGTCTGAAACCCTTGTGTCTCCTCTGTAATAAGAATGTGATGGAGTGGGGCTAGCTCAGAAGGCTCGCAGCATGACAACTTATGCAATGCCTTCTCTGTAGACTAAAAAAGGGAGTCTGGACTCAGGGCTGTAAATTTGGCACTGTCCATGAGTTCTAAATTGACTTTAAAATGAATGAGGTAATGGAATACTCAGACAGAAGGCTCATCCATTATAGAAATACACCTCAAATTGGTCCTTCTTTTGGTAAAGGCTAAGAAGTACTTCTAGTTAAAACTTGGCAAGTTATTTGCTTACCAGGTCTTGCTGGGATTTGAATTAACTGTCACAGTGATAAAATTTTCCTAGAAACTAAATGAAAAAGCCAACATAAACAAATGTTACGGAAAGCCTTCAAAAATTTCAGAATTAACTATTTGATCTAGTTAGCACCTCTAGTTCTGTTGATAGAGCCCATTTATAACAGCTTTCTATAAGGGGATAGAGTGAAATTGAAGCAAATTACCCATATGGCATGGGTCTATCTATTTATGTAATGGAAGAAGAGGCAGAAAACAGAGAGAGAAGAGAAGTGGAAGAAAAGAGATAGTGCTAAGGAACAAATAAAATGCTCCTTTAGTAGACCCTAAAAATTCTCGACCAGGTCATTGAAAACAACAGTAAATTAAAGAGTATTTAAAAAGCATTCAAATCGCATCCAGCTGGATGTAACCCACAGGCCTCTGTGAGATTTTCACGTTGGTCAGGACTTGCTTAGTGAATTGAGACTATTAAGTTGCATGTGGTTTCCATTCTCTTGTTTTTATAGCTTTTTGGAATTTGCTTTAGATCTGTTGGGACCTCTAACCATTTTCTGGCCTGAAGATGCTGTTGTAGACAATACTGCAAAGACAACATCTTTTGTACAGCCATCTCATCACACTCAAAGTCCTGGAATCTTTATTCGACGTTAATATGTCATAATTTAATCCTCGAAACTACACACTAAAGTTGTTACCCGTACATTTATTTTGTCATTCAATAAATTGAGGCTTTTAAATTTTGAATAAATTGCCCAAGTAAGTGGTACAGCCAACTTCATACCCAGATTATCTGAATACAATTCCTGTGCTCTTTCCTCTAAATCGCATACGTGCTATTAAGTTCTTATAGCTTCATTTGTATGTATGAATCCTTTTGCAATTGCATTATTAGGGTTTAAAAAGATTACATTGATCATTGAACATCTCATTGCCTTCTCCTGACCCCTAGGATTATTTTTGCCTTGAGCGGACAGTGAAAAACTGTGACATGAAATTTTGTTATCAAACTTCTAAATTTATTGGTCATTGTCATACCATGAAAATATGAAGTTTATAAAGAGGCTAGGTAATGTCTACCTGAATTTCTAGATTTTTAATTTTATGTTTCCTTATTTTTTTAATTTAAAAAGTGATCTATGGATGTGCAAAAAATTTCAAAGAATAAAGAGGTTGTAATATGAAAAGGAAGTTGTCCTCCCGTCTTTGCTCTCCAGTCCCAATTTTTAGTTTAAAGTCTTTTGTGTATATTTAAAAAAAAAGTTTATATATATACAGGCAGACATAAAATAGTTCTTTTCTTAACGTTATATTTCCATTATCAGCTCTGTAGCCTCCCTTGCTTTTCACAGCTGCAGAGTATTTCGTTTACGGGTGGACTGAAATCAATTTAACCCATTTAGTACTGCTTGACATTTAGAGATTTTTGCTCTAAGTGTGCTACAATGAACATCCTTGTTCTTATTTCTTTGTTTACAGATGCATGTATAAATGCTGGATAAATGCCTCAAGGTGGCATTACTGGGTCAAAGGCTAAATTAAGTTTAGACTAGATACGTATGGCTGAATTTTCCTTCTATATATGCCTATTTTCCAGTTCGATTATGATTTGTAAAAGTATTTATATATGTTTATTATAAGTAAAGAAAATTATCCTATTTAATAAGCTTTACAAAGAATTAAAAATTCTTCATATTGTGAGGTTTTAGACAGAATATTTTAATTTTTATGTAGTCAAATTTATTAATCTTTTCTAATGTTCCTTCTGGATGGTTCCTCTTATTTAGAAAGAGTATTTTCATATCAAAACTATTTTTTTTACAAATGTAAATTTTTTTAGTTCTTTTAAAGTCACTTTTACGTTTAAAATTCTTATGCATCCGGATTTTATTGGGGTCTACTCTTAAGACAATAAGCAGCTTTTTAAAATTTTTGTTTAATGCCTAGCCGGTTGTCCCAACATCATTTATTGAAAAAGCTATTTTATTCACTGATTTGAAATGACAGCTTTATCGTACAGTAAATTCTCATGTGTATTTCTGTATTTTTCTTCACTTTTTCTTCCATCCAGTCGATCAATCTGCCTACTCAGACACGAGCACCAAACAATTACGGTAGTATTAAAATATATCTTACTATCTTACTGAGGTAGTCTCCTTTACCGCTTTTTATTTTTTCAGAAACTTACTGCCAATTTTCCCATGTTTATTTTTACATAAGAAATTTAGAATCAGCTAGCTCAAGTTCCAAAAATAAGGCTGTTCGTATTTTATTTGGATCATGTGAAATCTGTAGATTAATTTAGTTTGAACTTACATTTTTACAATACTGAGTCTTTCTGTGCAAGAAGTTTTGTCTTTTTTTCTTTCGAAGGCTTTTAAAAACTACATCCTTTAGTAGAATTAAAAATTTTTTATATTTTTCACATTTGTGATTAACTCCATACCTATGTATTTCTTCTTTTTTTAAAGATGAGATCCCTATTTCTCTCCATTTATAGTTGAGTATGTTTGTTTCCAGAAAAGCAATTAATTTTCATATATTTATTTATTTGTATTTGACTCCCTCAGTAAAAATTTCTTTTGCTTTTAATTTTAATTACTTTAAGTTTTCCAGATGTATAATCATCTGAAAAACATGTTGTTTCACCCTTTCCAGTATTTATAGCTCTTATTTTTAAAATTGCTTTAAGTTTCTAGAAAATATTTTAAAGTACATCTTCTGGTACTTTCAGAACAGTGTTAAATATTTAAATAATAGCGATAATAATAAACATCCTGCTTTGTTGTTACTGAATTTAATGAGGATGCTTCTAACATTTCACTATTATCATGGATTTTGTTTTGAGACATATATACCAAGCAAATTTTAAAATTGTATAAAATACTAATTATCATTTTATTAAGAATTATAAAAAGCAAGATTAGATACTAATTTTTACTAAGTAATTTTTTACTATCACAAAGATGATCATATGTTTTTATTTTCTTACTTTTTAATATTTTAAAATACATGATAGAATTTATACAAAGATGTTTGTATTTATATTCCTTGAATAAATCTTTCTAATTGTGTTCTATTCTTTTAATATTCTGAGATTTCCTCCTTTTGTTTTGTTTTACATACAAAAGCAGTATGTTGCTATGGTTTTCCCCCATTTTTAAATCTGGAAAGATAATTTTCCAAATTTAGAACATTAATTTTATGTTGGCTTCATGAAAGATGAGTTTGGAAGCTGTATGTTTCTATGCTTTCTAGATTATTTGAAACAGTTTTGTAATTTTCTGCTCCTTAGAGGCTATTTAGGTGTCACTGGAACTCTGGTTTAGGAAGGGTTTGGCTTATTAGGAATAGGGATAAATAAATATTTTTCTTAATTTTTCCCCCAAGAAAATTGGAAAATTTGCCTTCATCTGATTTGACTTTTGTTGTCCTTTAGGACCAATTTTGTCATTTCTGTTATCATAATAAAGCATTCTTTTATTCAGATTTCAGATTTATTTTCAGTGTGTGAGTTGAGTATTTTCTTATGATTAGTTTCATTTTCCCTGCATCTGTATTTACTAACAAATTCTAATTTTTTTCTATTTTATTTATGTTATGTGATTTCTCCTTATCTTATTTTTCCAAGATCGGTTTGTATATAAACACATACACATATATCATACATACATACGCACATAGGCACACACATACGTTTATTTAGTTTATGTATGTATATAGTTATATGTCATACATGTGTATAGTATATAGTATGCATATATAATATAGCTACTAACACATTTAATTTTTCTTTTATTATATGTACTTTCTCCCTAACATTATTTTTCAATATTACTCACTTACATATATGTATATATTTATATATATTAATATATGCATATATGCCTAATATATATTCAGTTATATATGATACATATTTATGTACATACATTTCAACCAGTTAGTGAATTTGATTTTTTCTCCTTCTCTGTTTTCCTGTTTATTAATTTTGCTTTTATCACTAGTGATTCCTTCCTTTTGCCTTCCTTAGTTTCATATTATTGTTACTTTTCTAATTTTCTTAGTAGAATGGTTAATTACTTTATTTCATTCTTGATGGTTTAGAAAGGTAATTATTAAAGCCTATACATTTTCTTTCCATCACGATCTTAGTCGATTTCCATAGGTTCTGACATAGATATTGACTCACTATTGTTGTTTGTAGATAGTCTACATTTTTGCTCGGGCTTTATTTTTTTAACTCATGAGTTGCTGAACATGCAACTTCTAAATCTTTAAACAGTTGGTATATTGGTTTTTCCTTTTGTGTTATTTTAATTGCAGTTCAAGCAGAGAATTTCTCTGAATTGATCTCTTTTTAAAAAATTGCTTTTTCTTTATAATCTACTCTGTGTGCTGTTTTGCATATGGAGATTGATATATTTCATCAAGTATATCTGTATACATTTATTTGGTCTATTTGACCAAATGAGCTCAAAGATGTAAGTTAAAAATACTCTACTGCTGTTGTGTATCTTCTATCTGTGTTAACGCACCTATTTTTAACTCTTTTGATGTTCTTTCTCCTCCTTGATTTCAACTCTAATATTAATATCTCACATTTTGCTTTCTTTTTTGTGAGCATTTTCCTGATGTCTTTGTCTGTCTGTTTCTTGTATTACTTTAAAGCCTCTTCATTGTAAAAGTTTACTTGAATTCACTACAAGATTGGGCTTTTTTGCTAATCAAATAAGATATTATTGTGTTCTTATTAGGTTATTTTATTCTAATTACCTTCGTTGATGTCAGAAACAGGATTGATCTTAGTACTATAATCTTATTTATATTTCATATTTCCTTGTTTTCAATCTTTTGCTGAACGGTCTGTATCTGCTGTCTTCTCTTTGTGTCCTTCTTTTTTTCTTGTGACTACTTGTGATGTTTATTGCCTTTTAAGTTCTTCTTGTAACTTTAAAATATTAAAAACTGTTTCTGAATTTATTAACTTTACAAAGTACATTGAATCTCTACATCAAAAGCTAAAGAAGTTAGCTCACCTATACTTTTGTTACTCTCACGTCCCAATAATATATATTAGTTTTGGTTGATTTTTATTTTAACCTTTTTCTTTTTTTTTTTTTAAGATTGGCACCTGAACTAACATCTGTTGCCAATCTTCTTTTTTTCTTTTCTTTTTAAAGATTGGCACCTGAGCTAATGACTGGCCAATCTCTCTTTTTTTTATTTTGCTTTTATTCTCCCCAAATCCCCCCCAGGAGATAGTTGTATATTTCAGTTGTGGGTCCTTCTAGTTGTGGCATGTGGGACTCTGCCTCAACATGGCCTGATGAGTGGTGCCATGTCGGCACCCAGCATCTGAACCGGCGAAACCCTGGGCCACCGAAGCAGAGCATGCGAACTTAACCATTCAGCCACGGGGCCGGCCTCAACCTTTTTTTTTTTTTTAAGGTATTCTTTTTGGTGAGAAAGACTGGCCCTGAGCTAACATCTGTTTCAAATCTTCCTCCTCTTTTTGTTTTTTTTCTCCCTAGAGCCCCGGTACGTAGTTGTACATCCTAGTCGTAAGTCCTTCTAGTTCTTCTATGTGGGATGCTGCCACAGCATGGCTCGACGAGCAGTGTGAAGATCCACACCAAGGACCTGAACCAGCAAACCCTGGGCCTCTGAAGCGGAGCATGCAAGCTTAACCACGTGGCCACAGGGCCAGCCCCCTATTTTAACTTTTAGCTGTAAAATTTGTTTCATAGAATTAGACAATATTTATTGAGTTCTCACCTGGGAAATGACTGTACATTCATTTCATCAAACTTCCCTTTCTCTCATTCTATCTCCCCAGTTTTGTTGCTTATATCATTATATAACTGACAAGCAATAATAATAATACATTTAATGATCGTGACATTTCTTTGTCATTAGTTATTTTATGTAAATGGAATCAATGCTCACCATCATTAGATTCTATCTCAAGTTTCCATTCCTGGTGGCTATTTTCATGTATCTCTATCAGGTTGGAGCTTGTGACCACGTAGTTCTCTAAAGTGCTCATGGGCGTTGTATAACCTGGGCTCTAGAAACGTCTGTCTCTTGCCTTAATTATTAAAAGACAATTTGTTGGGGAATAAAAAATTTAGGCCACCTTTTCTTTCCCTCAGCAATCTACTCTCTCTTTGTTTTTTTCTCTAATGGGTTATTTATTTTGTTTTCCTGGGATTAGTTCTTTGTACTTAAAGCTCAGTAATTGCTCTGGGATATGCTGTGATGTTGGTTGATCCATAGCATTTTTTTCCTTAAGACAGGATTTATAATTTTAACATACAAATTCAGATCTTTATTATTTCGGTGTTTCAAAGACCTCATTAAGAAACTTTATGTTCTTTTCTTCAGACATATGAAATATGTATATATATATGCACATATATACACTCATGTATATATAGAATTTATATCCTTTGTCTCTTATTTTATGTCTAAACATTTTTTTCCCATTTAGTCATTTTCTATTTATTCAAGTTCGTCTTCCATGTCCAAGTTGTTTTTCATATTATTTCTATTTCTTTTTGTTTTTTTTAATGTGCACTCTTTTACAGAATGCTTTTACCTTCAACTTTCATTTCAATTTTCATTTTCATTTCATTTCATTTCATTAAAAACGAGTCATGTTGTTGACTCGTTTTTAATTTTTTCTGGTGTCTTTTGCTATCCTCCTTGATTGCATGTATCTAACTTCTTTGAACTCCAAAAAAAGGAAAACCCAAATCAAACAAAAAACCCTCCAAAACCAGTTCTCTTTCTTTAAGCCACGATGGAGAGAGGTTTGTTCAAGACTCTCTGCTCTCTTTCCTTATGAGTGTAAGCTTCTGATGCCCGATCCCATGCTGCTCTCCCTCCGATTCTTGTTTCCTTGAATAACAGGGAACTGAAGGGGGGCGGCAGTCTATGGTTCAGCTCTTTAGTCGTGAAGTGTGTACAAAGGGGAGGGAGGCTGGCGAACTAGGGCGCATACTGCTCAACGTGGACAACCTCTGCTGGATTGAAAGAACTCTCCAAAGAGAGCTAGTTTCTTCTGTTTGTGTTGAACGAGACATCTGCATGGCTCTCTCCCAATGCTGTGCGATGCAGAGTTTGTGCAATACTGTGCCTTGTTCATACAAGAATGGAAGCGATCTCATGTGGAGGCAGCACGGTGTGGTAGTTACAGACACAGGCTTTAGAATCACATGCTTTCCTGAGTTCAAGCTTAACTTTACCGTTTACTAGCTACATGCTCTTGAAGAAGTGGCCTTTCTTCTCTGAGCTTCTCTTCTGTACCTACCTCATAGATTTGCTGTGAATATCAATGCCATAATGTGTTTGGAGCCCTCAGACACAATAAGCACTCGATCAGATTTCACTAACACTAGTATTGAGATACAGTGTACTTCATGGAGAGGACCTCAGGCTCTGGAGGCAGGCTGCTTGGGTTCAAATACCAGCTCTGTCTCTTACTAGCTGTGTGACATTGTACAACTTACTTAACCTTTCTGAGCCTCCTTTTCCTCATATGCAAGAAGGAGATTCTATTAATACCTACTTTGTAGAGTGCTAGAGAGCCTTTAGAACAGCATGTGGCATATCATAGGGGCTCCATAGATTTATTGTTAATCATAACACTTTGACATGCAGGAAAACTTAATTTGACATAGAATCAAAGTATATTTTAATCTCGATCCATTCATAAGCATTAAACAATGCCTGAACATATGGACCTCAGGGTGTTTATGACTTGTGAGCATTTACCCCAGTATTTAGTACAGTAATAACTTAGTAAATGGTTGTAGATTGAATAAATATATTGATAGAAAGAGTGATGTGACATTGGTACCAAGCCCCACTCTCCCCTTTTTATTGTGGAAAAGATTTTGAATTCAATTTTTCAAGGTTTCCTATTTGATGATCTTGACCTGTTTATTCTATCTTTTGTTTTTATTTTCAGTAACTATTTTTTCTTTCTATTTCTATTTTAACAATACCAGTTATCTACAGGAATATAGCATGGATTGCTAGGAATTTGAAGTCCTTTGAATTCCAATATAAAGATTATTATCTCCTAAGATCAAGCTTCTAATTCAGTTTTAATACTGTTAAAGATTGCCTTAATTGCAGCCCATCTAGTTGAGCTAGGTGGCTTACAATATTTATCTGAAGCATTAGCTTGATACGGAGAACTTTCAGTTTCGTATTTTCCACTTAATTTATCCAGCTCATCTTTGTTTGTTTGCAGCCACTGGTGTATCCTTGGTTTAATAGGAAAG
Source organism: Equus asinus (assembly GCF_041296235.1). Classification (NCBI taxonomy): domain Eukaryota; kingdom Metazoa; phylum Chordata; class Mammalia; order Perissodactyla; family Equidae; genus Equus; species Equus asinus. Next base: position 81,005,706 of record NC_091798.1, read on the forward strand.
TGACTTTCCATCTCCAAACAGTAGTCATGCTTCGTGAGCCTGGCTGCCATAGAATGGCCAGTCTGTGTGTGCAATTCTTGTTTAACCAGTTTACTGCAGTTATGATCTTTATGATTATTGTCATTACTGTTCACTGAGTACCGAAAACCTATTCAACACTTTTTTTTAAATACACAAATCAAATGTACTTTCTGCCCTGGCAGCTCCTGTTCTGGATGCTACAACTGATACTGCCGAAAAAGAAGAAAATAGTGTGAGAACACAACGAATTTAGGTCATCCAGGGTTAACACCATCTCATACTCAATTCATTCATTAATATTAATTTGAGTACCTCTCTCGTGCTGCATTATGTTCTTTGAAGAATATAAAAAAGTAAAGGGCATATGACTTTCCTAGAAAAATATGCAATTTAATTTGGAAGACCAAACACACGCATAAAACATGACTAGACAAAAGTTACCAGATAGCCTTGTTAGTCAACAGATATGCATTAAGCCTTTACTAGATGCCAGGTATGAAGTAAAGGCATTACTGGTTAAGACATAGTCTCTTTGGTTTTAAAGAACTAAGAGTTTGATGAGGGATAAAATATCACTAAATACTACTATTACAATTGATGTTTATTGTAAAATTACTGTATGTACAGTTACTCTTTTACATGCATCTCACATGCTGACTGCCATAATTCCCACAATAACTATCGAGTCTGAGTTACTGTCGTTCTCATTTTAAAGCTGAGGAACCTAAGGCAAAGAATGTTGAAGTGAGTTGTTCCAGATCATCTAGCTGATACAACAAACAGTGTATAAAGGCCTAATGAAATCAGAGTAAAGGTGAGACATGGTGATATAGGAATTAGGAAAATCTTTTTGAAAGAGGTAAATTTTTAGCACAATCTCCAAAGGATAAGAAGAGGACTTTCCCGTGGGAGGAAGGTCGGGAGTCAATGATGGTGAAGCAGCACAGGTGGGGAGAGGAGTGAAAAGGCTGAGGGGCAAAGGGAGACAACACTTGGTTCTGGTCGAGACTTGGAGAAATCATGAAACAAAAGCCTCTGAAAAGTCAGAGTGATGCTGAGTAAAAGAGACTAAGAACCTCCCCGCCATAGTCTCCCTGCCTGGTTTGGAGAAACTTGGACTCAATGTTTAAGAAACATTTGGGAATTGACGTGATAGAACTAAAAGCTCTGTTGTTTTCCTAGAGGCTGATCACGCTACAGAGTCACTATTCGGAGTCAGGACATTCTTTTCAGACCATCACTCTTAATATTGCAGATAACACAAGAAAGAATACAGAATCAAGCTGCTACCTCCATTGACACTTACTGCGATTAACTCATTTGTTAGTTTATTGGCTCACTTAAGTTATTAGATCAGTGACAGAATGCTAAGCAGGGCAAGTGATTTTAATAGAGGTGAGAGCATATTGTAGGATTATTAAATCACGGGACACTAGCTAAGCATTGGGAACAGCAAAGTGATAAGAAGTCAGAGAAACTGAAAGGCAAAACAAAAGGCTCTGAGAGTAAGTCCCACCAATTCTTCAAGTTTGCCTAGAGCTGGCCCTGAGAAAGATATAGGGGCAGAACTTTCAGTGATGTGCATAATTAGTGGGGTAGAATGTGAAAGGGGTGAATTACTCCTGAAAGGTTTTTATATGAGATCCTTTACAGTGGTAAGCAGGAGCTAGCTGATAACAGTTAAGGAGAGCCAATTGTTAAATTTACAAAATGTGTGGGAGCCAGTTCATAAGCTGTTGCTAGGTTGAAGTTTACCATAGTAGGAGTATTTACACTGCGGAAGTTGGCAACAATACAAATCAAGCTTTCCATCCTCCCATCTTCCCCAAATCCTACCCTCCCACCTCCCAATACACACACCTCCTTCGTGGTGAATTGAAAGCCAAGGAAGGAAGGTTTTAAGACATGAGGTTTAACTAGGACACCATGGGCGTTGAGTGACAACTCCTTTTCATTGTGGAAAGAGGAATTAGAGCTGCTCTATGAAGGTGAAGAAGAATGCCCTCCTTCCTCTCGTTCCTTGAACTTATATGAGGAAACACAAACAGGCTGGCTTGATGTTTTCAGTCTCCTGCTTTTCTAAGAACACAAGATATCATGGAACCTATGATTCGCTAGAAAGAAGAATGTACAACGTCGAACAAGGAACAAGGGCGATTGGTGGTCCTTTAGGACACAAGTGGGGAGGGATTTGGGAAGTTAAAACTCTGAGGAGTGTTATTGATTCAACAGTTTATGAAACCACAGAGACTGAACTATGTAGACAATATATCCTCGCAAAGTGGTTGTTTCTCCTCTCTCCACTTCAATCCTCGTTCTTCCAACTCTTCTTCCTCCTTTGTGACTTCATTTAGTTTTTGGAACTCCTTTTAGACCAGAAACTATCGGAGGAAAAGGAAAGGTTTATAAAAGGCCTCTGAGAAGGACAAAAGCAGACTGTTGGAAGAAAAGATGGCAGGGAAAAAAAAGTGCACCAATACCTTTTAACATACTACTAGGAAAGAGCCTTGAAATTTTCAACTGGAGAGGAATAAAGCCCCTTACGCAGATGGGGGAAAATAAAAGTTAGATGAAACTATAAAATATTCCAGTTACTAAACTGAAGAAACCATTAGTGGAGCTCCTCCTTTCGTTTAAACAGCATGAATAAAACCCATTTAACAATAAATTCTTCTCCTGTAAGCTGTTTGTAGAGTCAAGGAACCTATCTCATGCAGGTGTTCCATGTGTGAAATGCCAAAACAGATCATCGAAGCCCCAAACATACCATATTGTGGGCAGAGGGAACTCTAAACCCAAAGACACAGAGAGAAGAAGAAGGGGTTTTCAAAACAAAAGTCTGTTTTCGCTTCAGTGCCTCTTTAGAATGATTCAGTTTGTTTTAATCAGTTACACTTTTTGTGCCATAAATTCCACATGTATAATAATTATACTGGTAAAATTTGAGTTTAATATTGCAAGGAGAGAGCTTGTGAGTTCTGTGAGAAGATGTAGCTTTTCCTAAAGGATACAAACTCAACTTCAAGTCATTACAAATGAAATTTACTGTAGAAATTATTCGCAGAATAGCTTAAGGGCTTGATTTGGCATGCTCATGCATGCTGAGCTCCTGGAGAAGTTATGGAAACTTATAGCTCTATAAATGCCAGCTGTTGAAGGCAGGCTGCTCATGATCTGAGCGGAGGAGGAAAGAAAATGTAGACAGGAATGAGGAAAATAAATGGGAGCAAAGAGAAACATCAGGCCTCATACTTGGTTTACACAAAAGACTATGGCAAAAAAAGGTTGGACATTGCTTAGGCGATATGGGAAAAAAGGAATAAGAATGATTAAAAATATCATTGCTGCCAAAGTGGGCTTGGAGGCCCAGGGACTTCATTTGTCTATCCATCAAATCAGCTTTAGTCACTGGTACTTTTGCAGCCACTGTTATATATATAGGATAAACACACATCTATACGTATGCTCATATATTTATACATAAATATATAGACACAGTAGATGCATGTCTATACTCACATTTATAAGTATATATGTATACACATGTAAATATATATATATATATATAAAATGGGATACGAATAGGAAGAAAAGAAATGTAACAATTGTCTGCCTTCTAGAAACCTATAGTTTAATTGAAGATACAAGATATGATATACAGAATAATTGCACTATAGTACTTTGATCTATTTGTTATTCAGCCTACTTTGATTTGGGTCCTGCCCCACATGTCATTGAAACAAGTCTATCTGCGTTTGTAGTCAGATATGATGTTCTTTTTAAAGTTCTCTTTAAAATTTTTATCATTGCAACATTTAACTGATCTGCAACATTTGACCTCATCATTCTCTCCTATTTCCTTCATCTCTCTGGACATTCTCAGTCTTCTCCATGGCCTTTTTGCCCTTTGCTGGTCTGTCAAAAGGTGATGCTCCCCAGAAGTCTATTCCTGTAACTCTTCATTCTATGGGTGATTTCACCTGTACCCATGTTTTTATCATCACGTAGATGTCGATGACTCTGAAATCCAGCCTAAACCTCTATCCTGAACTCAGATGTTTGTATACAACCAACTACAATAAATATCCACTTGATTCTCTTACACTGCTTCAAGATCATCATGTCCCCATTGAATTTATAATTTTCTTACCCCTTAATCTCTTATAATGAATCCCCATGAAATACTGTCAATAATAACTCCCAAATAACTTTTCAATTGAATCTTTTTTCTTGATAGGGACCCCTTACTTGCTAGTCTGGTTTCTCTAACAGCCTTTTAAGTGATCTTCCTCTTTTCAAAATTCTCTCCAAATAATTCCTGCATGGATGAGTCCAAAATTTGTCTGATTTAGTCCTTCCTTTTGAACATTCTTCAATTTCTTCTAACACCTTCAGTTAAAGCCCTAAATTCCTGAGCATGGCATGAAAAACATTTTATATCTGCCCTCTGCCCACCTATCTAGCCCCATATAGCTACCCCTCCTTTTCTCTCCTTTTATGGGTAGCTGTGGATGCCCTTAGGACTTGGCTCTGGTGTCACTTCCTCAAGGGAGTTTCCTTTGATGTTTTTCTTGTATGTTCTCATAGCACCTGAGAGTTGCCTCTTTCAACTTGGCTACACTGCTTCAGTCCATTGCATTGCACTCATTGGTTTTGCATGTTTATCTTTCCCATGCATTTGGGAGCTATTGGAAGGCAAAGACTGTTTCTCATTTGTCTTTGTGTCATCAGTATGGAGCAAATGTCTGGTAGGTAACGAATGTCCAGTGCACAACAAAAGTTTTGTTCATGACTGACTTAGAGGGTAAATAGTGCTAAATCTGTTAGAAATTGCATTTGGGAAAGGGAGATGAAATTTTCTTTTTTCCCACCCCAACAAAACTCCAGTGGATTAGACTAGTGAGTGTTTTATTTCTCTTTCATCTAGAAAACTTGATAGGTTTTTGGCAAGAGTTGGCCTGGCAGCTCCACAATGATCAGATCTAGGATCTTCAGGTTTTCTCCTCAGAGATGAGCACGTGGTTTTTACACTCAAGGTCATTCCATGATCCAGGATGACTATTGGATTTCCAGCCTTTATGTCTGCAGTTGAAGCAAGAAGAAAAAAGAAGTGGAATGAGGTCAAAACAGAGTAATATCCACCGGAGTCAAGCCCCTTTAAAGAACTTTCTTGATGGCCTCTCTCCACTTCTTATTCTTAATTCTCATTGGCTGCCTCATCTGCAAGGCAGGTCAGGAAACATAATTTTTTAGGTGGGCATATTTGCTTTTCGAATAAAGTGAGTATCTGTTAGTAGAGAAGAAGGAAAAGTAGATTTTTAGTAGGCAAATTTTAATACTAGGACAAGTGCCAAAATTAATTGTACCAATGACCAATTCTATAGGAGTTTTGAAAATAACCTAATAGTTGAAGTGTCATCACAGGAAGGAGGGTAAGAGTGTCTGTAAATGAGCTCTGAGAAATGGGTAAGATTGGAGCAGACTTTAGCACAAAATGGCATTTCAGAGCAGGAAAACACTATGAATAAGGATTAGAATTAAAGATGAAGGGTGGTAGGTTTGGGATATTTATTGTTTGCTATTGGTCTTTACCAGACTCTGAATTCCTTGAGGTAGAGACTGAATCTTCACCATTCCAGTTCTCCGGTATGTAACACAGCTCCTGACACCTAGCAGGTGCTCAGTCATTTCCGTTCCAGAATTGATGCTGTGGATGGAGTAGAGAACACGTTTAGAGAAATGTTTTGAACACGCAGAACAAGTTGGACTTAATTCCATGCATGACTGGAGGCACTGGAAAATTTTGAGAGGAATGACGTGATGAAAATATTTCCAAAGGACCAATTTTATGATAAAGGTGCTGGAGAGGGCCCTAGGGAATAGTTCAGAAGTTCAATTTGAAGAAGTGAGGAATTTAAATAGAAGGGAAGCAGTAGACAAGCAAAAACAAGGAGCGTTAAAGAGATTCGCTGATGGTAATTGTTACCCTTGTCCCTAATACAACCTTTTCCCTTTCTCGCTTAATTTTTTTTTATCGTTATCACCTTCTAATTTACTTAAGTTTTAAAATAGTATGTCTTTTGGGACAATAGGAAGTATTGTGAATTGGTGTGTTGGATTTACGATGTTGGCAGAACATCCAAGTTAGACTGGGATTGAGAAATAAGTTCAGAGCTGGAGATACAGATTCAAGAATTACTAGTATAGAGTTGTTTACTGAAGTTGTAAAGTAGGGGCAGCTCCACAAGGAAGATAATGTACAGTGATAGAAACAGAAGGCAAAAGAATAGGTAAGAAAGAAAAGATTTCAGATGATAATGATCAAAGATGTTTGCAACTGTAAAACATTCTTCAAGAAGAAATACATCTTGAGTTAAAGCCAATATACAGCTCTCTGCCCTTCCTCTCCCTTCTCCTCAGCCAGGGGGAGCATGTTTGGATAAGCCAGGATAGACTCTTGGTCAGGGGTGGGAATGGGACGAGATTTTAATTTTAATTTTTATGGTTTGGATCCCAGTTTTTTTAATATATGTTTATTACTCATTAAAATGAATTAAATTTTAAAATAAATAAAAGGTGTTGTTGATTTTGTAGCCCTGGGTACTGCCAGAAGAAGTTCTTTCGATGCTCAAAGCCGTGGGTTTTTGAGCTATTGTCTTGCAGTAACCAGACTTCTGAGAATGATCTGGTCTGAGTGAGAGATTGTGGCTCTATAGAATCAATTTCTCTTAACTTTTTCATTCTTTTATTTGCTTCTGGAAATTGTTTTTTCCCTAACTCTTCCCATCAACTATTTCCTTGGTGAGGTGTGTGGTAGCGAAGAAGGGTTTCCTGGGCTGTTCTCACGCTGGTGGAGCATGCAGCAATGACACTTTTGGGTAGTTTTCTCTCACATCTTATGGGCCACAATGTAACTTAATGGCTCTATGCGCTTAGTGTTTTAACTGGTAAAACTCCAATTGGTATGTAAGCATGTGTGTGTGTGTATGTATGTATCTATCTCTCTATCATCTGTCTATCAACCATTTATACTGATAAAACTATTGTTTTCCAATTCAGCTGACTTCTTTAAGTGACAGAGTTACTAGTTCCTAGAAAGTCTGTTGCTAGCCTTGTAAAAATTAAATTTCTCATGTGGCTCTGGTCTGCGTGAAGAAAATCCATAAGGCAATGTTGTGGATAAGACAGATTCAGAGGAAATGAGGTGGGCAGATGACTATTGTCCTAGTGACTACTTAAGTGATGCTCCTATGACAGGAAAGTGGTCTTTTTTAAAACCAATAAAAGCAATTGAGAAAAGGAATTTTTTAGAAATGTGTGATTCAGGACCACATTTAGTAACTAGCTATGGAGCTGAGAAGACCAGAAATAAGGACAACACTGGCAAAAGAAGGACCCAAAGGATTTGAACATATAGCAAATTCAAGTCAACAAATATTTATTGAAAATTTATTTTGTTTCGTATCTTGATGAGAAAAAATAACATGTCTTTAGGAGAAACTTGCACACAGAAGCTTAGAGACAAAGTCTTTAGGACTATTTTGTTAAGGATTTCTGGTCTCTTCAGATGGAGTTTGTCCTTGAAAGAGAAACCGAAGTGCAGAGCTGGGACTGCCATCACCTTAGGGGTTTTTTTTTCATAAGTAATGTTTTGTTAGTCTCACTAACTTTAGGCATAAATCTTGGTATAGTAATGCTTATTCTTGGGGACTGGTTAACTCTTTTAGTCATGGTCTAAAGAGGGAAGAATTTTGTGCTATTTTATTCCCAATAAGGATAAAAATTTAAGCTGAAATTTAAGCTAATCATGGATGTCCCCAAGGCAGTTTGCCTATACGCTTTATTGATTTTGCCTAGTAAGTAGATCAGGTAACGTATCATCTGTAAATTATTCATAACTGATTGGAGTAAACTTGTGAATCTTTTTTGAATTGGAATTGGATCACATCAAAAATTACATTAAACAAGAATCCTTTAGGTTGTGCTCCAGAAACTTAATTGTACTATAAGGTTTTGCAAAGAAGACATCTGCAATTCTACAATTGTAATTTCTATCTGTAATATTTCATAAAGTAGACTTCTGAAATTTAGAGATTACAGTAATTACCTCTGGACATCTCTGTATATTTCCCTTCTAGACTTACTGCATTTTACAATTTCTACTTAATAAAAGGTCTTTCTCTCCTCATCTGGTAAGTAGCCTGCCACAGGATTTCCAAAAGCAAGTTCCAGGCAGAGCTTTATTTGCTTTCTACCTTTGTTTACATTCTGACCCCAGTTTTATTTGCAGAAATTATTTATTAAGCTCTTTTTTCCCCATCTTGCTTGTGAAGCAACTCTTGGGTCTGTAAGCCATAGAGTAGTGTTCTCATCATGCATATATTTAGCACCCTAATCTCTGCAACCAGTTTTAGCTGCTTGTTAGACTTTTCTTGACATTTTCTTGTATGCTTTTTGACATCTGCTTGCAAACTCCTGCAGCCTTTTCAATCCTGATATTCACTTGTTTCATCTGATGTTGTTATCATTCTCCTTAGATATGCAGATGTGTTGCTTTCCTTCGAGTCCTGCCCCTTCAGTCTTGCTAGAAAGACTGTTTTGGAGACCCACCCCCATTGGTTGTTGATTTGTTTCTTTGCTTGTTTATAGTTATACTGTTTTTTCCCTCAGACCTCTAGTATCATACTCTTCCTTTGAGAACTGATTGCCTTCAATTGACTCTTTAATTCAATTCATTTGAAAACACACACATGCAAAAACTGTGCAATAGACAATATTTCAAAGAAGGTAGTATTTAATATCAGCTTTTCCAATGATATTCATTGCTAACAATATTCAACAATATTCATTGCTAAACTCTATTTCACAAGAGCTTGAAAACCCTCATGAAATGAACACTTGTCAAAAATGATTTTATAAACTTAAGTAATTAGCAACCTAAGGTGCTGTCTCATCACATGGCATCACTTTGTGTCAACAATCATCCTTTCTGATCATCAAAGCTGAATTAATCGTTTATTTGCCTCTAATATCATATAGATCTATGACATTATCTGAGTGTTTAGCAATGAACCTGAGTATGGTGTAGTGCTTTCTTCAGATCTTTGAATATTTCAAAAGGCAGAATCTTTTGTTTCTCTGGAAATGTGCCGCACTTGTAATGTAATTTATATCGTTGGGAAAGCTGCCTGCAAGGATGCAAGCACACAGCACCCATGATTTCAGGTAAGCCACAACAGGTCTTGAGACCCTGAAATAGCCCACAAAGTGGCTCAGAGTCTTGAAAGTTTAGATCTAATGCTATATTTCTAATTTTTGAAATAAAATCTCTCAGTTCTATGTTTCAATTTTCAGAAGACATTTTGGTAGTAGTTAATTGGTAAAAATCTGTCAGTGCTGAAGGTGAAGCAGTAAGGAACTCAGTTTTCATCGATGCTGAGTGGTGCGATGTCTCACACATAATATTTAAATCAGTTGCTTAACCTCCCTTGTATATTTAATGCAAGACAAACTACCAACACAGCATTTTAGAGCAGCTAGGTAACTTTATAATTGGATTGAGTTTAAATGAGCAGCAATATGTTTCTTTCAGTAACCTTAAAAAAATAGCTGTGTACATGATCTTGTCCCTATTCAAGTCACAAATAAAAACTAGCATGAGATATTTGAGTTTTATTTTTGGTATCAGACATTGGATTACAGGGGTGGTCTGAATTATTGAAAGATTCAAAAAATTGTAAGCAATTCAGTCTTAAAAATACACTGTCCTATAACCATGATAAAATCTTTCTTAAGGAAAGTTAAATAGTATTTCTCTTATTTATCAGACTTTGAATATTTTCTTTACTATCCTGGATGGAAGAAAAACAAAAACAAAAAAAGGCATAGGTTTCTGGAAGAATTGATGTCTCTCTGGCTCTTTAAACATTGAGCTAAGTACATGAGTTATTGAGGTGAAATAAGTTGCTTTCAACAGTTGTTAATATATCATTAATAATCATACATGCAATAAATAATAACACAAGAGTTATTTCCTAAGAGATATACGACTGCAAATTGCAGTAACAAATCACAGCGTGTGTAAAGAATGCTCATTACTCTAGTGTGTACAGAAGCTGTTTTAACAACTGTATTCTTTATGGTGAAGCTCACCCTAATTAGCCTTGCAGATTCCTTGGGGAATGTGTGCGGAATGTTTGACATTGTGATGCTCCAGCTAAAGTGGGGGAGGAGGATATCATTTCTGTACCAAGAAAGCATCAGGCCACAAGCCTGGCTTTCTGTTCAGTCACTTGTATTAATATATGCATTGCGGTGAAAGTAAATAGCCGTTTGAAACAAGTAGATAATAAGGGTGTTTGGAATTAAATGACTAATTAAATCAATATTAAACATGTAAGCTAGACGGCAATGTGGACTAACATTTTTTTCTCAATGATGCCCCTTTCAATACAAAAGGTGCATAAACCAGCCACATGTCTGGATGTTCTTGAACACTAAGACTTGTAGCCACAAACGTAGGAGGAACACGCTTCCTGGTCTCTATTGCGTTTGAAAGCTAAGTGGACTATAAATTTTTTTTAGAGAAAAAACAAGGTTGAGGCACACAAAAAAGCAGCATGTGTTTTTCCCCTTTCAGTGAAACATTATATGCGGATTCTGCTGCTCTGTTAGCTTATAGCTTGTTACTAAATCAGACCTTTCCTGCAGTGAAAAAAATTGCATCTTTTCGTTGTAATCCTTGACAGCTTAAAGTTTAATGGAGGCAGCTTTTTTTTAAAGGTATATAATGGGTTGACACCATGGAAGGCTGCTGAGAGCTCACAAACTCAGAAATAGCATGAAATGCAATAAGAACAGGCTCTTGCTGGTTTTTTTAAAATCATAATTTCCTATTCCTGATAGAGAAAGCAAGTGAAGGAAACAGCTTTTTGTTTTCTTAAGGTAAGTTGTTTGTCTCATCCCAATCAGATGATTTTCTTCTACCCTGAAGTGTTTCAAAGTGGGGATTCGTTCAAAAGGTAAGAGTGAGGTAACACAGCCATTAATAAAGAGAAAATACATGTCTGCCTGAAAGTAAGAAGTAGAATATGAATTTCCAAGATGGGAACTCAAGGAAAAGGACGAGTTTCCCCTCTTTTGGAGAGAAGAAGCAGGCAAGAGTAAACCATCACCAGATGACAATAACGCCCTGCTTGACACCCAAAGGTCATGCTTGGTTACATTTCAATTTAGATTCCAGAACACCATCTTCAGATAACACGTGTTTGGGAGTGTGGCTGAGAAGGGTTCAGAGATTACACCTGCAGCAGGCTCTAAAACAATCTTGACAGTTGGCACCAGGATTCCTCCTGGGTTGAGATAATGCTTTGGTTTATCTTGGTTTGGTTCTTCTTGGTTTAGGATAACTTTGATAAATGCTTAGAATGATACAGTGGGCTGGGGTGGTAAGTCAAACTTTAAGGGAATATGATGGCTAGAGATAAAAAACCAAAAAGACAGGTAACCACTTTATATAACAAGGAATAGGAATATGAGGAACTAAAAGAAAGAAGGGACTAGAGGAAGTAAAGAGGATAGCTCAAAAATATTACATGGCACAAAATTTCTCTTCTTTTACAAAGAAAGCTGGTTACAATATAAAGCCTGCTTCTCTACAACAGCCACTAAAATCTGCCACATACACATAAAATTCCTTGCATGGGTACTATTTAATGGAAAATAAGGAAGGAAGAAATGGAAATGTTCCTTGAATGAATCGATATGGAGCAAAGAGAAGGAAGCATTCATAGAGGTGCTAGATAATAAGATGTAGAGTATTCAGTTAGTGAGAAGTGGCCCTGTAATGGAGGACGTGAGAAGTAGAAAAATATCTGGAAGTGAGCCAGAAGCAATCTGCTGTCGACATGCTTACTTTACATGTCCTTTGGAGAAGAGTGTTTACGTTTATCAGAGAGTCTTGTTTTACATTGTTCTATGATACCTTCTGAGACCTTTCTCAGGATTCCATTCAGTTCAGTGCAAGAGTGACACCCTATGGTGTGGCAAAATTTATGATTATGGAAATACTAATAATATCAATGTTTTTCTGCTTTTTCTCCCCAAATCCCCCAAGTACATAGTTGTATATTTTAGTTGTGGGTCCTTCTAGTTGTGGTATGTGGGATGCCGCCTCAACGTGGCCTAGTGAGCAGTGCCATGTCTGCGCCCAGGATCCGAACCAGCGAAACCCTGGGCTGCCAAAGCAGAGCACGCGAACTTAACCACTTGGCCATGGAGCTGGCCCCTCAGATTTTAATGTTAGTTTTGAGAATAAATTGCAATGCTAGTTCTCAGGTTGAGTGATTACTCTTTACAGAACAGTTCGGATGGTGCTTGTGCTTAAGTGTTCAAGTAAGTACATTTAAAATGCTATGCATCAGAGAATTTTTAGAAAATAGCCTAGGAAAAGCAAATGAGAAAACTAAAATTTACAGTAGAAGGTAATTGGAATGTATTATAAGATACTTTTCTAAGCATATGCTCCCAATATTTTTAAAGACTTTTAATTTATTTAATAAACCTTTATTGAGAACGTACTATGAACCAAACAGTAAACAGTATTCTAAATACATATAGGTACTCAAGTTCTTGACTTTGATTACCCAAAATTTGAATTTTCAGATTTAAACCATATTTTTGTTATCTTCTTTTAAAGTATCTATGACAAAGTCTGGGGTATTAAATCTTCAAAACATGGGTTAGTAGATATAAATCAAGTGCTAAACTAAATTTTGATTTAGAAATTTATGCTCTTCATTTCTTATCTACATCTCTATTGAATGCTGAAGATTTGTGTTTAAAAATATAGTTCAATATCTTTTAAAATGATCATAGTATTGAAAGAAATTTTGAGGGGATGCCTGGACCTCTAATTTATGATATGCAAATATAAATTGATAGTACACAAAAATGTGCTGAGCACTGTCAGTGTTCAAAGTACTCTACTAGCACTGGGTGTGATAGAATGTTGAAAACGACATGGACTTCGAACTTAATTTACAATTCAGTGGAAGAAATCATTCATTTAAGTGGATTATACTGTAAGGCAGGAAGTAAGAAGTATTTCAAGAAGCTAAGAAAGGGGTACATCAGGCAAGGGAGATTGCTTCCAATTCTTGTGAAGGCTTCCTTGAGCTGTGCTAGACCCTGTGCTAGAATCTAGCTGTGCTAGATACTATGTGGATGTGGAGGGATGTGATAAAGATGCTTTAAACGTATCCAGAGTGTGTGGAGAAAGGCAAGCAGATGGAAATCATGGTGCATTTACAGGGAAAAGTAGGCACTTCATGAGGATGTTGAATCCTTGATGGGAAGTGATGGGCAAGAAGATTAGGAAGATGGGGGCTGGCCGGGTGGTGCAGCAGCTAAATTTGCATGTTCTGCTTCAGCAGCCCAGCGTTCGTCAGTTTGGATCCCGGGTGCAGACCTATGCACCACTTGGCAAGCCATGCTGCGGCAGGCATCCCACGTATAAAGTTGAGGAAGATGGGCATGGATGTTAGCTCAGGGCCAGTCTTCCTCAGCAAAAAAAGAGAGGAGGATTGGTGGTAGATGTTAGCTCAGGGCTAATTTTCCTTAAAAAAAAAAATTGGGAAGATGGACCAAGTAATGAATGTTCAACTGACGAATTTGAACTGTATTTGGTAGGACTTGGAGAGTCCTTGCAAGTTCATGAGCAGAGTAAGCAATGTTAAAGCTACACTTTAGAAGGGTTAATTTGGCAGTAGTGTGTAGGAAATTGAAATGAGGCGGTTTATTGATTTATTTATGAAGGATTTCTAGTGGCACAGATTCTTCACACTTTTGACATAATCCATTTTGATTGATTCTACATTGAGTTGAGAACCAACCAAATATTCACATTCAAAAAAGTTTTTGTTACTTTAAAAAGCACTATCTTTTGGGAATTAGGGGTTTATCTTTCACTAGCATGAAGAACAGCTGATAGGAGAGCAAGCTCTTCTCCTTTTTTTGCTGAGGAAGATTCACTTGAGCTAACATCCATTACCAATCTTCCTCTTTTTGTATGTGAGCTGCCATAGCATGGCCACTAACAGGCAAGCGGTGTAGGTCTGTGCCTGGGGACCAACCGAGGCCGCTGAAGTGGAGTGTGCTGAAATTAACCACTAGGCCAAGGGGGCTGGCCCAAGCCCTTCTTTAAAAACTTGTTATTACTATTTAAAGTATATTTAGTAAGAGATAAATAGGCATGATTAAATAGGACACTAAAGCCACCATTTCTTGGGGGTGTCTAGGTGTCAGTGATTATGGTAAGCACATTGCATGAATTATCACATTTAACCTTCAAAACCACCCCAGGAGGCAAGCAGGTTATTATTGTTGTATTGTGGATTTGGAACTCTAAGGCTTTGATAAGGCAGGTGAAAGAGACCAGCTTACAACTACATATCTACCTCAAAATGGCATATTGGTAGAAATCCATAGGTGTGCATTGAATAGGGACCACTAATGAAATAATTAGTGCAGGAAAAAATAATACAAATGCAAGATACAGATAACAGTAATACCTGTGATTTATTGAGCACCAGCTCTCCCAGTGCACAAGGTGAGTTGCAGATATTGTCCCTGGACTGCTAAGTTAGACTTGAGGCCCGTTGTCACATCTGTAGTATGACCAAGAATCAGCAAGATAGGGCTGCTTTTCAGGGGGAAATGGACAAATGGGACAAGGAATATTAGGATGTGTGAGTTCTAAATAGGAAGCCTTCTACTTGGTGTTATTTTAGTCAGGCCTTTAGTATGTCCCATTTTGAGGGCAAAAAATAAGCAGAATGTGGAGAAACAAGAGAGGGTTTTGAGAGGAAGAACCAAGTGATCAAGAAGGCAGAAAATATTTGCTTTGAGAAGCGGCAGGACTGTCACTCAGTATTACCACCTTTCCTGCTTCTTTTATTACTTGTTCACTGTGTAACTTTGGGCCACATTGTTTATCTTTTGGATCTCAATTTCACATCTATGAAACAAGGGCGCAGTTAGAGGTCTCTTGGAGTAAATGTAAATGTTAGTGAAGGATGGGCAGAATTGCAGTGGGAAGGGAATTTTTCTGCTAAAGGAATGATGCATGCAAAGAGCATAGAGGAGCAGGCAGGCATGGAACATTCAGGGGACTGCAAGTAGGTAATTTGGTATGGCAGGCGTGAGTGGTGAATGTTAGGGAATTTTGAGAAAAGAGGACAAAGAGATAGCACTTAAAGAAGAAACTGAGAGGGGCCTGCCTGGTTGTGCAGTGGTTAAGTTCGCATGTTCCACTTCTTGGCAGCCTGAGGTTCACCAGTTCGGATCCCAGGTGCGGACATGGCGCCACTTGGCACACCATGCTGTGGTAGGCGTCCCACATATAAAGTAGAGGAAGATGGGCATGGATGTTAGCTCAGGGCCAGTCTTCCTCAGCAAAAAAGAGGAGGATTGGCAGCAGTTAGCTCAGGGCTAATCTTCCTCAAAAAAAAAAAAAATGAAGAAGAGGAAGTTAAGAGAGTCCATCTGTAACAGTGGTTAGGAGCATGGTCTTAGGAACCAAATGGTCTGGATTCAAATTCTCCTTTACTGTTTATTTGTTGAATGATGTTGGGCAAGTTGCTGAATGTCTCTTAAACTTCATTTCTTCATTTGTAACATAGGCACAGTAATGTCCTAGCTCTAGCACCATTGTGAGGATTAACTAAGGTAGTGCTGTTGAAGGAAGAGGCCGTCACTCAACATCTAAAATGAAAGGCTGAACTTACTGCTTGGCAAGCAAAGGAGAATGGTCCTCATAAAACATACTCTCTCGGAACAAACTATTAGGGTTTGAGGAAGTGTAGGGCTCTGGGATTGGCATACTTTCAGAGGTTGAGGTGTTTAGCCACTTAAGGGTGGCTACTGCCGTGTGGTTCTTCCGCATGGCTGACTCTTAGAAGCAGGGTCACTGGAGTGAGGCTGCTGCTGACTGGGACCATCACAGATTGGCTGGCTCTCAGCAGTGTGGTTACTGATGACTAACAGCTCACCTAAGTGTCTGATAGACCAGGATGGGCTCAAAATTGGTTCTAGCATTTTCTTGCTACTATGACCAAAGAACAATCAGTCTTTTCCTTTCTTGAATATAGAATGTAAGATTATCATTTTATTCTCATTTCAAGTACTTAGAGTGGTGTCTCCGCATAAGTGTTATATTATTAATATTTCTATTTACTATTTGACTGAATTGAGAACTCCTTTTGTTCACATAATCATTATGGGGATTGTTTTTGTTGTGTTTTTTTTTTCCCTGAAAGCAATGGAGATAATCTACTAAAGGATTTTTAACAGTGGAATGGCATGATTCAATTTGTCTTTAAAAAACAAAAACCATCTCTAACAGTATGGGTCAATGAGAAAAATATATACATAAAAATTATATTTTATCTCTCTGGGTTTATGTGTGTCAGAGTGTTCATCTCAGATGTATTGTCTATTGAGTTATAGTGATAAAAAATGAGGAAAAGGAAAAGAAATAAAAGTTACTTTATATAGCTCTGTGGCAAAAACACCTCCCTCACCAATTTTTACCAATAAAAATAACTCACTTTTGAAGTTCCAAGGGATTTTCACATTCAGGGGGTAAAAGGAAAATCAACTAATGCTCCAGTCTAAATTAAATGAAAATTCATTATACAAATTATTGTCGAATTTGAAACAGGTGTTCCTTTCCTACTTAGGGAGATAAGAAATGAGTAAACTACCACAGATTTGCTATTAATTCAAAGTGTTTTTAAAATGAAGAAAAAGTTAAATTCTTAGAGTTATACTTCTAAGTTTTCCTCTGCGGAGGTCCTCTTTAATAGAGAATTTATGGAACATCAGAAAGAAAAAAAGTAATCAAGAAAGAGATATATCATTTATGATATTTGGGTCTCCCAATATGGTTGGCCAAATGATCAGGGAATTGCAGCGCTACTGTTTCTAAAAGAAAATCTTGATTTATTAGCTGGAACCACCCAAATAATGGTATCTCTAGTATCTGTGCGATTTTGGAAATGCCCAGTTCCACCCCCATAAAAGGCATATAGGGATTAAAATATCCAAGACAGCTGCAGGTAGCCTCACATCCTATTCCCTAAAAGAGGGAGCAGAAAAGACAAATATTACACCCAAATCTGTTGGTAGGAATCTGTCGTCACAAAACTGAGCTGTTTTCGTGTAACTGGAAGAATGCCCATGAGGTTTGAACAGAAACTGGCGTTCCTCTTTTATATTGTATTGACCTCACTTAGAAGAGATTCAAGGCATCAGTGTGTTCTTAAAAATCTCAAGCTGATCACTTAAAGTAACACAATTTGAAGTATAATTCTGTGCAAAAGGCTCACTAGTATACAATTGTATTTTCTTGCAACATGTTACTTCTGTAAGCATGTTCTTGCATCATATCCTGACGCTCTCATGATAGGATACAGAAAGGCCAATCTGAGGACAAGCATTGCCTGGAAGTAAAACATACTTAATGTCCAAGTCTGACTGCAATAAATAATCCTGGATCCAGTAAATCAGATTTTCAAAATCAAATGAATTCTGTAGTTGCTACACAATTTTGCATTTCCCATCCACAAATCAAGCTTGTTTAAATTCATGTACCTGTTCTAAGCCCACCCTACGTATTTCCCAGGAAAAGGCAACCATGTCTCAGCTGCCTGCCAGGGAAAATAAAATTAATGGAGTAATGGTAATTTGGTATAATTTTTTATTGAAACATGACAAAATTTGGGCAAGCACCGCGCCTTTGAACCCTAGCCACTTACTCCAGTAGTCTCCTAGGGGTGTACATCATGGGAACAAACAGTACTGAAATTGAGAAAGAATGACTGCCTTGTTTTGAATCTGCAATAACCAGCACCTTTCGGTGGGGTGTAAGATAGACCCATCATATCCAAAATTCCAGTTGAGAGCGTGGGTAATTTTAACATCAGATAATTGCTGAATGCTCAGTTTAGCATACAGTGAGCATTTAACAAATGCCACAGAAGAGCGGCATCAGTGTGGGAAAGTAGATCTTAAGTTGAAGCATAAAGTTCAAAGACCTTAATATGCCTCCAGGACTGACCCCTACTTATCCCTCTGGCATCATGCATCGCTAACTTCCCACGTTCAAACTCGAAATTCCAGTTGTAGTAAATACTATTTATTCCCAAACTGCATGTCTTCAGACTATTCCCCTCCTCTTCCCCACATTATCTTTTACTCATTCTTAATTCAGTTACCTTGAGCAGTCTCCCCCATACACTCCCATACACCCATCCTCAAGCTGCGTGGCTCTTCTGTAGACTATAACTACTCTGTCATTTCCTTATCATATAATTAGTCATCTCCGTACTACGTAACTATTTCCCCAAGGGGTTATATCCCTCTGAAGAGCAGGAACATTAACTTTCTTATATTTGTTGATTGAATAAAGTCTTGTATTTGAAACATATGCAAGTTGATTAAGTGCTTTCCAAACAGGGTATCCCTAGGTTAATATTGTCTCATCCACTGTGTCTGTAGGTCACTTGAGTTTGGGCCTTGTTCTTAGTATAATGGTTCAAGAAGACCATGATTGGGAAGACTCCACTTTTCTTCTGAGCATCCCAGTTAGATTATTTCGGAGAATCCTGAGGCAGCCAACTCAGTCTATGGTATATTCGCTCTGATGCCAGATTCTCACGAGCAGTCAAACTTCATTGCAATGTGATTCATCATTACAACTATAAGATAGAACTGTACCTCTGGTCAAATAGTGTCCACTGAAAACCATAATCACAAACAAATAATGAGATCGTTTTGCAAGCCATATTAAAATATAACCCTTATTATTTCATAGTCAGGGTAACATGAGTATTAGAGCTATTTCCATCACGAGCCTTTTATGGAGATCTCGTTTAATGAAGCTCTAAAATGTCTTTTATGGAAACTAGTAAAGCAAGTTTGGTTTTCTAACGCTGTATAGTCAATAAAGTCTGATGACTCACTTCATGAAACCTATGTCATTCAGTAATTTCTCTACATCAGGAGGAAGTTTGGAAACCAGAGCTGTAGATAAAAGCTTTATTTTGATTTGAAGAAATATGACCCTATCTGGAAATACATAATTTTCAAAAGTACAAATGTAGAAATACTTTATTCTGATTTTCTGGAAGGAATAATGATTTTTTTTAAAGCACTTTTTTAAAGTAGATGATAATGAATGTAAATCATTCTACAAAACAATGCGAGCTTATTTTCACATTTGTTTAGGATTAAACTGCATCCATAAACTGCTTCCACATGTATGCTAATTAACTCTGTAGCAGAACCAACCACCCAACTTTAAGGATTACAGACAAAAGCTTTATGAAATCCTACCTTTTCAGTTCAGCTTTTATCACCATATTTCTGGTTACCAGGGCTCAGTGGTGAGTAAGTCTATTTTGGGGTCTCCTTTGGCTTAGGGCATTGGTAATAGGCTATGGAATCTTTCCCTTGCAGATAAAAAGATTGAACACAAACCAGCTTGATGCAGACCCGTAGTTACTATTTGATAGCTGTCAGTAGTGAATACAAAATGAAATAGTGGTTTTCCAGGAAATAAATCTTAAAATAAAAAAAGGCACCCTTGCATTGGTATTAAATGGCGTTATTGCTTGGCTCTCCAAGAGGCCAAAGACTGAGTGGGCATTTAACAACACACACACCTCTAGGACTGGAAATTTTAGGTCACACATTCGCAATATTATTTTGATGCCTTCAGGAGGTTGTAATGTGCCCAAGCCCTATTTGGAAGGGCATGTTTGTATTTGATGCTTATTTGTAGCTGTAGAACAGTGAACTGAAAATGAATAACGGTGCTTTTTGTAAGTATGCATTTGTTGTGTGTGTGTGAGAGACCATGTTTTAAATATGGGCCCTATTTATTATCACAAATTGGCAGAGAAACGGATTCTAATGTTTATTGTGAGAATCTCTTCATTTGCTCATAATGTTAGTGCTTTGTTTCATTTTGTCTTGGAGTAAGTATGTAAATAAACATTTTAAGAATTTTAAGAGTATCTAGTTCTACTTTGACTGAAATATGGGTCAGATTCCTCAAGAAAACAGTTTCTTTCACAGTTTCCATCATCTTTGTATAATTTTTGTGATGATTCTGTTAATAATTATGAGCAAACAATGCCAGTGATAATACTGACCTACAGCTTCCAAGTTTCTTAGGCTAAAACAATATCCCAGAATTCCTATGGTTGTTTCATTCCTCCAGTCATACACTCATTCAACAAGATATTACTGAGCAACAGTTCTGTACCAGATACCATGCTAGGTACCGGTATACCCACACATGCATAAATATAGGTAATGTGTTCCTTTATTGTTCAGAGCTTTCAGCATAGTATACACGTGTGTATATAATGAAATATTTGTGTAGAACATTAAAAGGATCTGTGAGAGAATTAAGAGGAACTTACCCAATTTAGATTGAGGGTTGGGCAAAACCTCTGAGCATTTGCACTATGGAACTTGATTGCCTCATTCAGTTAATAACTTTTACTTGGTTTAAAAGATTCTTAACCAATAATAAGGAAGGGTGTTTTGTCTTCAATATGCACACTCAGAGTGGCTTTAGGGTATTTCTTTCTGTGCTATATTGACCACTGGCTCCCAAATTAACTGAATCAGAGATACTAGAAGACAGGAAAAAAGAAAGAGAAGTTATCTAGAGTAACTAGCTCTTCACAGTATTCCGTCTCTCAAACATCCCCATACACAGACACTCATTATCTTCTTCGTATTCAGTAGAGACGTAGAGATATTTTTATATAATCCTAAAGTTAGCCTACTTGGAAAAGGGAATAATTTAAAAATAAATTGAAGATCCAACTGTATACTTCAGGCTTTTATTTTTTTTTGTTTTGCTAAATTAATGTTAATGGGATTATTGGGTTAATATTGGCGCAGTTAATATTCTGTTTCAATACACAATTCCTTCTATCATTATTTTCCCTTTGTCTACAGAAATACCACTTGCACATGAAAATATCACCTTGTCTCAATTATACGTTTTGATGGTAAAAAATATGTTGGAGGACTGACAATTTATAGATTGTAATAACCTGAAAAAATAAATCTTTCTTATCTCAAATATTTTTACATTTTAAGCAAATTTTCTTTTTTGGTGTAAAAAAGAATTTTCAAAATTACTGTTCCGTCTCTATGTTGTATAAGATAATGAAGTGAATAAATATCTATCATATTGTTGTGTTTAATGAGTATTTTGGATTGAGATAAAGGAAGGACTGTTGAGTCAAATTTCAGCCTGTGAGTTTCCCCACTTTATAAAATTGTATACACCTATAGAACTAATGTGATGAAGGAAAAAAATCTAGGTCATAATTGCTATCATCCACACCAGAAAGAAAAGACGTTTATCTTATCAGACCATAAGGATCCACTGAAATAGGTCTGAAAGGGTCTGAAGCTGCTGACAAAACCACAACACTGGGCCCAATTAACAATACCCATTTTTAATTAACAGTTGCTGACTCTTTGCCATTGAAATATTCACGCTCTAGGTGTGAAATGGCAACCCCCATTTGTCATATCTGTCAAAATTAATTTTGAAATCTCATGGTCTTCCTTCCACAGGATAAAAGTGAATAACTGGAGCTTACTTCCTACCTGCCAAAGTTCAGTTCCAGGACAAAGACTAGGAAAATAGAACCTAGAAAACTGGTTGGGTCAGCTTTAATAATACAACTCACATAAATTATTTTCATAGCATTTCTAACGTTGCAAACTGTGCCAATATTTATCCCATACTTTGGAAGAGGGCATGTGTGGGATTTTAAAGTTTCTATCCTTAATTCTTTTTAACTTTTTCATTCAAAAAAAATGTATTGAGCACCTAATATGTGGTAGACACCAACTGAGGTGTATCTTTGAATCTTGAGGACACAAATATGAACAAGACAATGTGTTTTGGAGGACGTTGCAATTTAATAAAGAAGGAAAAACTGCCAGATTCCTGTATACGTGACTATGAGGAAAGAGTGTGATCTCTTTACAAAGATGTAGAAGGGTACCGCCATCAGAGATAACACAATTGGGCAAGACAGTTACAATAAGGATGAAAGGGCATACCGAGGTGTCTAAACCTGGGTTAGACTTTTTGCAAATGAAGTTTTTTACACGTAAAACGTTTGGATTCAGTAATAATGTTGGATTTGGAATCATTTGTGTATATTTATTAAGCATTTAATAAAATTTTTTGAAACAAATAACACAGCACGGTCTTTTTTTATTGAAGTATAGTTGCCATACAATATTGCATTAGTTTCAGGTGTATAGCATAGTAATTTGACACTTATATACATTATGAAATGATCACCCTGATAACACTAGTAACCATCTGTGACCATACACGGTTCTTACAATATTGTTGAGTATATCCCTTATGCTGTACATTACCTCCCTCTGATTTATTTATTTTATGCCTGGAAATTTGCACCTCTTAATTTCCTTCACCTATGTCACCCTTCTCCCCATCCTCCTCCCCTCTGGCAACCACCACCTTG
This sequence comes from Equus asinus, assembly GCF_041296235.1. Classification (NCBI taxonomy): domain Eukaryota; kingdom Metazoa; phylum Chordata; class Mammalia; order Perissodactyla; family Equidae; genus Equus; species Equus asinus. The sequence continues at coordinate 81,028,322 of NC_091798.1, forward strand.
TTCTCTGTATCTATGAGTCTGTTTTTGTTTTAACGCAGCATGTCCTGCTTATCTTATTTGATCCTCCCAACAATCTTATGAAGTAGATAGTACTTATTTATGTTGTATAAATGAAAAAATTAATTTCAAAGAACTAATTCAACAACTTAAAGTTACAGAGTGGGTAGTGGCAAAGCCAGTACTAGAATGATCGATTGACATTAATTCATCAATTCATTTACTGAGTGATCACCATATGCTCTGAGGTATTGGAAATTGAAAATATAGAGATGAGTAAAGCAAACGGCCTGACCTCGAACCTTTACTTCCAGCAGAGGTGAGAGATATGTACATAAGAAATTATGATAAAGAAGAAAAAATACAACATACATCTCTCATCGTGTATGAGATAAAAGAATAAGTGCTAAATTCCTCCTGTGGAAAGAGGAAAGTATTCCAAAAGAAAATGACAATTTCTGATCCATTTCATGGTTTTTTTCCTCACGTGTCTGCCTTCTTTTGTCCATTCTGTGTAAAACACAGTTCTCATTAGAGAAGAAAAAGGATCTAAAAACATTGCATTGTTCCAGTGCTCAAGAAGCTTATATTCTAATTAAAGAACAAAATACCACCCTTGAAGCAAGAGAAGAGCAGTGGGGTTTTCAAGGTTGTAATCATTGCCTAGGTCTCCAGCTCAACAAAAGGGAGAATAAACGAGTGGAGCTGGGAGAAGCTGACTCAGTCCTTGATCGCTGGGGAATTTACCGCTGCTAAAGGGAGAATTCCGCTGAGTGTATCACGAGGGAAAGCCAAGTGAAGGAAGTTAAATTCAACAAGAGGTACCTGGAAATATGCTGGTTCGTTGAAAGCCCTGTACTGTTTCAGGTGGGCGGGAAGATGAACGGGATACAATTCCTGTAAGATTTAAATTCTGTTATCCAAATTCTGACACAGAAGCCCCCATACATAGAAACACTACTCACTCGGAAATTTGAGGCTTTCAATAAAGAAAGCATATATTAATAATTTAGCAATAACTCTTTTGCTCTCATTTTATATATTAATGTTAAAATGTTAGTAAATACAAGTAGGTAAAAGGAAAAAAGAATCATGTGGATATTCTCCATTATTAATTGGACACACAACCACACACACTTTAGTGGGTTACATTGTCTGTGATTTAACACAAACATTCTCATGTTATAGGCCACCAATATCATCTAGGGTTTTATTTCTAATGGCTGCCTATTATTCATGACATCTGTGTACCACACATTATTTAATCAGTCTTTTTGAAGTACTTTCAATTTTCCCTCTTGTAACTGATAGGTATTCTCATAGCTAAATCTTTCATACTTTCATGATTGTTTCCTTATGACATATTTGTAAAAATATAACTATTAGATCAATGAATAATAAATATTTTAACACTTTTTTGATATGTTTGATCAATTCTCTTTCAAAATGCGTGATGTCTCACATCCCCTTTGGTATTGTGAAAACTTATTTTCTCTGAATTCTGAACATCATTAAACACAATTTCCAGGTTGAAATACAATACATATATATATATTTCATTGTTTTAATGTGCATTTATTAATTATTGGTGATGTGGAATGTTTCCTCTGTGGTTAATTTTTGTTGTTCCTCCTTTGTCCACGTATTTACTGGTTACTTTTTCTTTATTTGTGAAAAATATTTGCATATTAATTCTGTTGATTCATTGCCCTCAGATATGCTACAATTAAGATGAGGCTGCTTTTTACTTTATATTTTTATACAGTAGAATCCGACAATCTTTTCCTTCTTACTTTCTATTTAGGTGGTATCATATATAAAATTTTTCCATTTCAAATTACATAATTAATGTGTATTTATTCTAGCATTTTTTTATTTAGAGCCTTAGTTTATCTAGAATTTGGATGTATGGTGTGACATAAGGATCCAATTTTATTTTTTCTTAATGGTTAACGATTTTCCCAACTACTGAATTCTTTCTCTACTGATTTGGCATACAGTATTCATTATATCCTCAATTATTCAATATATTTTTATCTGTTTCTGATCTTTCTCATCTTTACCATTGATCTATGTCTGCTTTATTCTTTTATTTATTAAGCCTTTAAACTAATTCTTACATATTCCGTAATGCTACTTCTCAAATATTTCACAGCTAGTCTCTCACATATACCGTCCAAAAACTCCTTTGAACAATTTTGTCAGATATGAGAAAACTAACTTTCTGATATTTTCTTTATGATTGTATTAAATTCATAGATTAATTGGGGGAGAATTGACATCTTCACACTGTTTAGCCTTTTTACTAGGAATGTCATTTCTCTTGCTGTTCATTTAGTTTTTTTCTGTGTTTCTTGGGAAATTAACAACTATTGGCCCCAGAAGAACTTGTATTGGAGAAATCCAAGAATGTTATTATGCAGGATAGCAAAACTTGCTATGATACCCCTGAATGAATTACACAAAATCTAGTTCAATCTTGGAAATGTTTACAACTTTTTCTTGGAAAAGAAAAGATTGGCTGTTACGATATTACCAAGTTAAACACTATCTAAAGATGTAACACATACGGTAAACAAATGATTTTTACCACCTGTAATTTTTATCAATCATCTTCTTTTTCCTCTAAATTAAAACAATTTGATAAAAAATGTGTTGTGGAAGGGCTGGCCCAGTGGCATAGCAGTTAGTTTGCATATTCTGCTTTGGTGGCCCAGGGTTCCCAGATTCGGATCCCGGGCATGGAGCTGGCACCACTTGTCAAGCCGTGCTGTGGCAGTATCCTACACAAAATAGAGGTAGATTGGCACAGATGTTAGCTCAGTGACAATCTCCCTCAAGCAAAAAGAGGAAGATTGGCAACATATGTTAGCTCAGGGCTGATCTGCCTCACACACACACACACACACACACACACACAAAATATACTATGGAATTTTCTTGTTAAATCTTAAAACTGATTAGAAAACAAAACTGCTGGAAATGAAAGCAACATTTGATACACAGAAAGACAAAATACCTCAGAATATCAAAATCGTAAAGTTAGGTATCTGAATTAGATGCATGCATTAATGAACCATGAACCTCTGGTCACTATCAGAGGCTAGCACCAGTGTTAAGGAAGGTAACCAGATTAGATGTTCTTCATGTGGTATAAAACACCAGGTCAAAAATAAATATTTGGAATAGCACACAAGTATAAGGAAAGAGTCCAGGAGCCCTGGAATGAAGAACAGAATAGGAATGTGATTACATGGAGAAATGTTTCTAGATACATTCCAAGGAAATATGTAAGGATACATTACAAGTACTGGTATTATAAAACATTTCTTATTGGTCCATGCTGTACAGAGAAAACTCATGGAGATTAAAATAATAAAATTTTACAATTTTTTTCCTAAGATTCTAGCAGCAGTAATTATTTCATGGTTTTTTAATAGCAGCCTATGAAGATGTGATTGCAGACTTTTGAGTTGTTTCTTTTTAATAGAGATAAATTTCACTGAGCCATATCAAACTTACACTGCATACCATAGGGCCAAAAACATGTATTAGTGATTTGAAAGAAGGAACTAAAAAGTTATATCCAATACATGTAAAGAAACAGAAAGTTGTGACTTATACAAAGATAAAGATAAACTGGTAATAGAAACTGCCTTTGAGAGGGCCCAGATGTTGGACTTAGCAGACTTCAAAGCAAATGTTGTAAAAAGGTTCAAAGTACTAAAGGAAGTCATGTTTAAAGAATTTAAAAAAGATAGAATAACTATGTCTCATGAAATAGAGAATATTTATAAAAAGGTATAAATTATTTTTTTAAAGTGATGTCTTGCGTTGAAACATACAATAACTGAAATGAAGAAAATTACTAAAGGGATTCAACAGTAGATGCTTCTCCCAGAAGAAAGAATCAATGGACTTAAAAATGGATCTACCCAGATTATGTAATATGAAGACAGAGGAAAAAAGAAATGAAGGAAAATGTACGGTCTCAGAAAAACATGGGACACCATTAAGTGTACCATCATAAATAACGAGGGTACCAGAGGAGAGCAGAAAGAGAAAGGATCAGAAAAAGTGTTTGAAGAAATAATGACTAAAAGCCTGACAAATTGGTGGAGAAACATTAATCTAAACATCCAAGAAGCTCCATGAACTCCAAGTGATATAACTATAAAGAGATCAACACATCGATACATCATAGTCAAAACGTTGATAGTCAAAGACAGAGAGAAACTCTTGGAAGCAATGAGAAAAATTACTCATCACACACAAGGGAATCCCAATAAGATTAACAGCTGGTTTATCATCAAAAATAGTGGAGACAAAAAGAAATGAGAAGACATATTCAAATGCTAAAGAGAAAAAAATTGTAAACCAAAAATTTTATATGCAGAAAAATTATCTTTCAAAAATGAAGGCAAAATTAAGATATTTCAAGATGAACAAAAACTTAGAGAAGTTTTGTTAGCAGACCCACCTTATAAGAAACACTAAAATAAGTTCTTCAGGCTGAATGCGAGTGACACTAGGCAGTAATTTAAATCCACATTTTAAAAAAAAGCACCAGTTAATGTGATTACGTAAGTAATTATAAAAGACTATAATTGCATTTGTCTTCTGTTTTCCTGCATTAATTGATTTAAAAATCAATTGCATAAAATTATATGTATAACTTTATTGTTGAGCCTGTAGGACATAGAAATATATTTAACAATAACAACACAAATGAAATGAGTGGAAACAAATGTATATCAGAATAAGGAAGTGACACTACATGGTAACTTGAATCCACAGGAACAAATGAAGAGAATGAAGAGAAACAGAAATAGATTGTGTGTCATACTTTCCTTTCTTCAAGCTGAAGTATTTTCCCTTTAGTGTATCTTGTAGTATGATTTACTGACAACATATTCTCTCAGCTTTTGTTTGAAAATGTCTTTCTTTTGTCTTCTTTTGAATGAGACTTTTGCTAGGTATAGAAATCTATTTTGACAGCCATTTCTTTCTTTTTTTCTCATCATGTTAAAGATGGCGTTCCATTAACTTCTGGCTTGCATTATTTCTAATGAGATGTCAGTCATCCTTTTTGTTGTTGTTCTGTATGTAAAGTGTCTTTCTTCAGTCTATTTTTAAGAATTTTTTTCTTTAAATTTGGTCTTTGATAATTTGACTATGATGAAATATAGTTTTATTTGTACTTGTCTTACATGAGTTTACTGAGCCCTTTAAATAACTGGGTTGTTCAGTTTTTGAAATTATTTCTCTTCTTCTTTTAGGACTCTGGTTATACAAATGATATATTGTCCTACACATCATTTACAAGCTGTTCTTAGCTTCTTTTGGTTTTTCACTATGTACTTCAATTTGGGCAATTTCTATTGACCTATTTTTAAGTTCGTTGACCCTCTTTCTACTGTATTCATTTTGAAATTGAGCCTCATATCCAATAAGTTTTTAATTTCAGATTTTTTGTTAAATCTATTTTAGAATGTCAATTTGATCTTTAGAGATTCCATTTCTCTATTGAGAAGTAGCTTTTCCCACTCTTTTGTCTACCGTTTTTTCTAATTTCTTTAACATATTTGTAGTAGTAATTTCCAATATCTGATTCATTTGTGAGTCTGCTTCTATATATTTATTTTTCTCTTCTTTTCATGCCTCATAATTTTTGACAATATGCAGGATTACATATTTTAAATGAACCAAGGAATTTGGAGTAAAAATTATTTTCCTCAGAGGGAGCAGATTCCTTTCTCTGTCAGGCAGCTGGGGTGAAGAGTTGAATTTTTTGACCCAAATAGAAATTCAGATGGGTTGCATCAGAGTTGCAGCCTGAGTTTCAATTTACCTTCAATTTCAAATGTCTTAAGAGTAGGATCTATCCTGAGTGATTACAGGAACCCTCTAGGATAAATTTGGGATCGAAGCACTGCAATATACGGAGACTTCCAGCCCAGCCCATAGCATCCTATGCTGCCATACTCGCAGGACAATTCTCTTGGGGGAAGCACTGCGTAGCCAGGAGAATCAGCTCTGAGTTTGGGGATATAATAGCTTTCAACCCATCATGCAAACCCATGAAGCTATTAAAAATTCTGCTGTGTTACTTGCTACTCCAGCAGAATTCTTCTGCCCATGGTTGGCCTATTTCTTACCCAGTTATTCCCAGACACAGCCAATGCTCAGAGAGGGAAGTGACGATAGCATTTACTTTAAAAAGGCGTCTTTACTTTCTAGAAAGGAAACTAGTTAGTTTAGATATCTTCTTCTACCGTACTCCCTGAAGTCTTAAATATGCACACACATATACATACACACATACGTACATACATATATATGCCTATATATATGTTTTATCTTTTAAAAATTTGTTCTAGTTGTTATGGTGAGAATTATGATCACTTGTACTTCCTAAATGAATGTGGAACACGCCAGTACCTTATTAATGTTCACTTAGTGATTAAAAAGTAATTGATATACTGTTATTGTTTCCATTTTTTGGCTAAAAGTGTGTGTTTTACAGGTTATGGTCAATAACAGTCAATAGAGTGTCTGTGCCACAAGAACAGCTATTGTTTGTGGAGTTCTTACCATAAAGCAGGTAAATGTTCTAAGTGCTTTACATATATTACCTAATTTAATCCCCACAGCAATCCTATGAGTTAGTTTCTATTATTAACCCTTACATACACACAGGAAAACTGAGCCATGGTGAGCTTAGGGCAGCTCTCCGGGTCATGTACCTTGTAAATACTGCAATCAGGATTCGAATCTAAGCAGTCTTCGTCAGAGCCCAAGCTCTTAGTCACTACACTATATTGTGATAGTGAATGAACACTTAATGTTGTTTTTTTACAGAGTTGTCCTTTACTCCTCTCTACTCTTCATACTCTAAAAATATTTGTTTTACATAATCCTCTAATTATATCATTCTCTTTCTGTATACTCTTTGCTCTGCTAGGGATTGCTTCTACTCCTTGTTTATAGAACAAACATTTATATTTCCTTTAGAATTCAGCTCAGCTACCTTCCTTCTGAAACTTTTTATCATTTAGTCAGAATTAATTACTTCTTTATCTATTCTCTCTTTGAATACCGTACATTCACCTACCTTCATTTAACTTATTGTGTGTAATATAATTTATATATGTATGTCTCACCCATTAGTCCATAAGATTCTTGAGAGTAGGAACTGGGGTTTATTCATATCTTTCTATACACATCTAATGATGCTCGACATGTAATAGTCACTGAATAAACGTTTACCAAATTGATTTCAATCTCTATCTGTTGCTGAAATTGATTCTCAATAGGAATTTAGAAGATTAGAAGTCTCTGTGGTATATTGCACTTATCTTGCTCCAAAGGTTAAAGCGTAATTGGTCTCAAAATAAATATTGTCATACATTTTGGAAGATCACCTTGGATAAAGTTAAAATAGCAAAAAACTGTGGTTATTTAAAACTATAAAATTATTCACTTTAATTTTTATCTGTTTTTAATAGTTAAAAACAAAATTCAGGTCTCCTATTTCAAATTAAACTACCATTCACTCTTAACTAATAATACCTTTATGTGCCTGACACTTCAGGTGGAATGATTAAATTATGCACCTGTAGAAACATCTCAGAAAGCAATGACAGGTATTACAAACCTACTACGTTCCTAGGTACTTAAAAAAAGTACTGTATTTAAAATTTGAGACATTGATTTCAATTCATTGTTTTTCTTGTACATGACATTCTTCTTCTCCTTTTTCTTCACGTACGGGGTGTAAATTTTCATTTCCTTGACTTTGCTTTGCTCTCATTGAATTTATAACACAGAACATTGTACTGTTCAGCTTTTTTTTTTTATTTTTCCAAAGATTGGCACCTGGGCTAACATCTGTTGCCAATCTTTTTATTTTATTTATTTTTTCTGCTTTTATCTCCCCAACCCCCCCGCCCCCGTACACAGTTGTATATCTTAGTTGCATGTCCTTCTAGTTGTGGGATGTGGGACGCCGCCTCAACGTGGCCTGACGAGCAGTGCCATGTCCGCACCCAGGATCGGAACCCTGGGCTGCCGAAGCGGAGCGCGCGAACTTAACCACTCGGCCACAGAGCCGGCCCCTACTGTTCAGCTTTGTTAGACAGTTACTTGAAGCAAGGAAGTAGGAGTATAGAACCATTTCCCTTGCTCAAATAGAAGAGACTTTGAAGGGACGTTTTCTTTAAAAAGTAGGGTCAACAGTGGGCTGCACACAGAAAGATTAAGTCAGAGCATAGTCTTTAAAGCCACTCTTTCCATTCTTTGCATATAGAATATGTCTTGCTGCACTGAATGGGTTGAATATATTTTATCCCACTAATTTTTAAACCTGAAGTCCTGGAACAGCAATTTGGGGTAAGCAATCCCAAATAGCATCTCATTTAGCTTTGGCAAAGTCATTCATTCTTGCAACCCTCTTGGATTCTTTTTATGTCCTACTGTGGAATGTGCATAGCACCCAACTGTAAAAATTGCTGAGAGTGCTGGGCCTGAGAAGGAAGCAACAGAAGAGTTAGTTTTGACTCCTTGGGGTCTATAATTTGTATTTCAGTGAATGACTCCCATGCCATTCTTTGAAATTACTTTCTACTCTCTATTTCTTTCTCATCTAGATTCTTTGTTTTTTAAGATGTCTAATAAGGAAGAATGTAGCAAAAAGTATGTGAGTAGTATCTTCCTAAAACCGCTAGACGTGCTTTTTTTTTAATGAAATGGAAGAGAGATGTGGGACAATGATCTGATAAGCATTTCTTTGAATGAGAGGGTCCAGGATGGGAGGGAATATTTTTCAAATGTCTTGTGTAATACTGTCACTCTTGTTCACAAGAGAGATTGTAGTATTTTATGTTAAGATGATTTATTTCATTTCCTAAAAAGAATTGTTGCCTCAACGAGACTCAGTCTCGTGACTTGTATTTTAGAGTAATAGGAAAGCTTTGTCTGAGGATGTGTTTCCCGTGCCAGTTAATGCCCTCTCCTCTCCAGGGGCAGCAGGAGCACTGATTCTAACAGTTTGCCTTCATGTCTGCATCTGAAAATCATCCTTCTCCCAAATCATGTCTAAAAATCAATGTATCATAATTGATTCTTCTCCTTACCTTGAGTCTTTCTAGCTAGAATATGGGCCAAAATAATTTTGCCTTCTCTTTTGCAACCAGCCATAACTACTTATACTCCATGGTAAGTTTTGGTTCTCACTAAAGGCGTAACTAAGAATAAGGCAGAGAAGGCAGAGTCCAATTTCTCCCTGCCCGTAACTTAAACCTCTTTATATGTGTCTGAAGATTCTATATAAAGGAGAATAAAGTTATATGGATATAAATGAGAGTGTATTTATATGCATGCACCACTACGTTTATATATTCATACTTTTATTCATTCATTTGTAAAATATCACTATTTATTATTATTTAGTGATTAAATTTTGAGCCTACAATATTATCTTATAAGCTGTGTGTGAACAGGGCAGGCCAATTAACCTCTATGAGGCTTAATTTTTGATCTGAAAAATGAGGATACTAATACTTGTAGTGTTGCAATAAAGAGCAACTGATATAATATATAAAATATTCAGCATAATTTCCAGCACATTATAGGAGCCCAAATAGTGGGAGTTATCATTATATTTATTCCAGTACTCTTTCTACTTTCTAGTCACTAGCCTAGGTACTCAGAGATACCGAATCAAAGAAAATATAACCTCTCTTCTCAAGAGCCTCAAAAATCTACTGAAAAAGATTTAAAAGGGCATCAAAAACTAAAATATATTATGATAAGCGTTTTTAAAAACATTAAACTGTCAGGTGCACCTTCAAGTAAAGAGGGGCAAAGCAGGAACCTGGTGGGCAATGGTTAACAGTGGAATTTGTATCTTTACCGACTTAGTTGAAACTAGTTACTAGCCGGGAGATTTTGTCCTGCTTATTAATTATTTTTAACTTGACTTTTTTTTTAAACATTGGCACCTGAGCTAACAACTGTTGCCAATCTTCCTTTTTTTTTCATTCTTCTTCCCAAAGCCCCCCCAGTACATGGTTGTATATTCTAGTTGTGTTTATGGGATGCTGCCTCAGGATGCTCTGACGAGCAGGGTCATGTCAGCGCCCGGGATCTGAACCAGCAAAACCCTGGGCCGCCGAAGCAGAGCTCACCAACTTAATCACTTGGTCATGGGCCGGCCCCTTAACTTGACTATTTTTTATTGTTTAACTTACTTGTTGCTTTTGTTTCCATTTGGAGTTTATATATTTTTGTGTAAAGCAAAGCACAAGGAGTTGTTCTGTATTTGGACTTGAATACCAAAAAAGTGGAGGACTCCCCTGAACGCAGAAGTGTTGTCTTGTCCTAGAATGAGGAGGAAGCCTTGTACCAGTGAAAGATTTCTTAGACTACAGTAACGTGTGCTGGGACACTGGGCTTGCTGTGGACTTTATAGGATGAATGCCAATGGGCTTTGTCAAAATGAATTTCAGATATTTAGAGATCATCACTATTCTCTTATCATTCTTATAATATTGAGGCAATTTTCCCAATTTCAAAGCTTTAAAATATAACAGTTTAATATTGAAGAAAGCAGTATAAGACACAGTAGAGGAATTTGCAGAGAACTCTAACAGTCTAAGGTATAGGAGTGAATGTGATGTGGACCACAATAAAATGCAATAACTCTAAATGTTGTTAAGAGTCTTAATCAGCAGGTGGAATTAGAAAAAGGATGCAGCATACATATTTACTTTCTCCATTACTCTGATGGGTCTGACAAAGCTTGAAATGTGTGTGCTTCTCCAGAATATCATTCCTTTATGCTTTTTGAGAGAGAATTAGAAGTCAGGGTAGTATGAACCTTTAACAGATACAGAGAGAAGCTAAATCTGATTTTGTTCTTTTCATCATTAAATACAAGTGACAGTAACCAGGAATAGCTAGAAAATGAAGTTCTTAGAGATAGATATAAAATAATGGAGAACTACAAAATACAAACAGGGGCCGGGCCCAGTGGCGCAGCAAAGTTCACACATTCTGCTTTGGCAGCCTGGAGTTTGCCAGTTCCGATGCCAGGTGTGGACCTACACACTGTTTTTAAGCCATGCTGTGGCAGGCATCCCACATATAAAGTAGAGGATGATGGACACAGATGTTAGCTCAGGGCCAGTCTTCCTCAAAATAAAAAGTTAAAACAAAAAGAGAAAAATGCAAAGAATTCAGGCATGGATAAGAAATACTTAGGAATCGAAAACTGAAGGGAGATGGACAAAAACAATTGAATGTATGAAATAGAGAAAAATTGATATCAATGCAATCCTTTTAAAGAAACAAACAAAATCTTAGCTGAAATAGTCTTATTATGGCTCCCTCCCTTGTTTTTCTCTCTTCGTTTCTAGGTGGGAAAAAAATCCCACTGTTTTGCTCCTTATTGGCTTGCTGTTTTTCATGGCTAGGGAAACGGAGGAGAGAAAGAGAAAAATCGCCCAAGGTGAAGCATCCATGAGGGGCTAAGCCAGGACTTTGCCCCAGATGTACCTGAGTCTGTCAGACCACCTGTGTGCTCTGAGTTTTAATTGTGTCTGTTTACAAATTTGTGGAAACTGTAGCAAATTAAATGTACAGACGTAAAACGTTTGGTATCTCAAGCATTGGTACTATAACCTCCTCTGGAATCTGTCCTGTGCTAAATATTCGTCTCACTTTGCTGGTTTCCTCTGATGCTGGAGTTCACTTAAGGTTCAATTTTAGGAAGTTAGATTTCTAATAAGACTCTTTCAAGCAGTTTTCATATTTAGCCAATCTTGCAGTTTTCAACAGTACATGGAAGAGCAAATAGGGACATCAGAAAAAAAATTAGCTTCTGTAACTTACAGATGAAACTGAAATTTGGGTTCCCTGGCTTCTAAGATTTGGGAGCAGTGTTGGCAATCTAAATTTCTCAATAGCCCAACACAACACTCTTCATAAAGGGCTTCTGTAGCCTCCTTATGATAACAACGTTTCTTAAGTTTCCAAGTGCAGACTTGTCCCTCTAAGTGTTTTCAACTTGACAGATAGCTCTTTTCCGAAGTGCATAAATTCGGATGCTATGCTGCTACTACATATTACTTTATATATATGAAGAAAGATGTCAAATGTAGAAAAATTCATTTCTGACCCTGTTTTGAAAAGACAAGCAAATCTGGGTTTAGTTTTTAAAACTGTGTAAAGCTTGGCTATTTTTATCGTACATGTGTAATGCCATCCCTCGTTTTCCTCTAATGAACACTCAAACAAAATTAACGATTCACTGTTCTTTAGACTGTTACTTGAGCTCTGCGAGGCAGTCAACAATCTGTGGCCTGCAACTCCTGTTGGCGTGGAGAGGAAGGTGGGCAGAGGGGGGAAGGTGGGCAGGAGGCGGAAGGATGGCAGGAAACATTTTTTGATTTATGCAATTTTTATGAAAAATGTTCTCTTTACGTGCTGCATAGTGTTACTATTATTATCATTTGGTGGGCCTGAGGCATGGGCCACACACATCATCTGGCTAAAAATAATTCTACAGCCTGTCTGGGTGTCATTATGGTGTTTGTTTCATAACAACTGCTTATGAATCTTTATTAAAATTCAAGCGGGCTGAGACTTGGAGCCAACAGTGGGGCCCGTGTACACTAATAGAACACAGTTTGACCTTGGGAAGGCTCTGGCAGGATCAGAGCAGGGTGTGTCACAAACCGGGCACACAGCAGAAAATCTCAGACCCAGAGACTCTGAAAGAGACAGGATGGGACCATTGAAATGTATTTCTCCCAAACAAAATAGGTGGTATTTATTTCAATGCAGAATGAGAGGGAATGGATCTGCTGTTAAACAACCTAGGTGGGAGTCACCCACCACTCACCTTGCTGACTGACCTAGTGGAGTGAATATTGAAACGTCAGGGGCTTGCCAAGGAGATTTCTAAAAGCACAAAGGCAACAGCACAGGATTTTTCAGTCATATAGTGTGAAATCATAAGGTTTAGATGGTGATCTAACAATTTTTATAAAATTGCACCCATTCTTTCATATATTGAGATACAACCCATGTTTATGAAACAAAATCTCCATAAAAATCTAGGGAATATCAAGCATGAATTTCACAGATTTAATCTCTAAATTAAATACCTATGGTTTTTGCAAGTATTTTTTTCTGAATTAAAATACACCTAAAAAATGACTAAGAAAACATAGACATAACACTGGTTGTGAGCCAAAAGTACATAGTTGTAGAATCAAGATTACATAAAGTTTTAAAGAGATATGCTTGGCATTTAATGACTATTCACTCCATTGATTACAATATATTTATTAAAAATTTGGGTGAATCTAGATACCAAATGCATAAAAGACCCAATAACTACTTCCCGTGACCATATTGGAGTGATAACATTAGCATTATTTCTCTAGGGCCTTTGGGCTTGTATGGTTAGACAAGGTAAATGAATAATTATAGAATATTCTAATTCCATCACGCTGTGTAAGGAAGCAAATATAATGGTAATATGGAGGAAGTTAAATTCCTATTGTTCTGTATCTGAATTAAAAGGATCAATATGAACTTATGAAGTACTATATTTGTAAATAATACATTATTTACATCTGTTTATATATTATGTCTCTTGCTACTACTACTAAAAAGGACTACAAATAATAACTAGTTCAGTAGTATCTCTCATCCCCAGATTGTGATCCGGTAGTGTCATCTTTTACTAAGAGAAATCAACATGTCCTGAAGAAATGGATGACTCCATGCCTCTGGTAGGAAATGTGCAAGTTGAGTTTGGGCCATCTTTCATACCAGAAAGAATGAAAGCCAACGAAGACTACTAGTCACATCAAGGGAACACCGGAGCTAACATGAAGAGGCTTCCACTGACCAAAAATGGGACAATTTATAAGAATATTAATTACAATGGATCAAAGTACATAAAATGTTTAATTACAAGAATTCAATAATAATATTTTAAAACTAACAATTGGTTACTTCAAAAGATAATAAGAAACCATTATCTTGAAAACAGGTAGATAGAGAAAAAGAATCAAACATGTATTCTTCCAGATAGTAGGTAAGGAGAAGGTATTTCTTTATAAGATGTGTTCCAATTAAGAGATTTACAAAATGATAGAATTAGAATATCACTATTTTGCAAGCCTCCACAAATTAATAGATCTATGCATTGAGTATCAATGGATGCTAACATCACAGAAAGGGAGACAAGTGTTATGTGCCTCCTGGTATAAGAATGCAACACTCCCAATCTATCCGAAGAGACCACACTTGAGTTCAACCGTGTCTCTGTATCCAGCTTACAATTTTTAGGAAAAGGAGAAGCAGAGGAAGCATGTTTAACTATGCCTGAGCATGAGATCAGCGAGATTCAAACCGTGGAAAACTCAACAGGTCAAATGGCCTGGCTCTTTAAAAGATCAATTCTAAGGAAATACTGGGTTGGAGGAGAATATTGTAGATTAAAAGAAATTTAAGGGGCCAGCCTTGTGGTGCAGCAGTTAAGTTCACATGTTCTGCTTCGGTGGCCCGGGGTTTGCTGGTTCAGATCCCTGGTGCGGACCTATGCACCGCTTGTCAAGCCATGTTGTGGCAGGCGTCCACATATACAGTAGAGGAAGATGGGCACGGATGTTAGTGCAGGGCCAGTCTTCCTCAGCAAAAAGAGGAGGATTGGCAGCAGATGTTAGCTCAGGGCTAATTTTCCTCAAGAATAAAAACAAACAAAATCACATTGAACATTTAATAATGGGCAAGACCAAGAAAATCAGTATTTCTAGGGAACTAATATTTTTAAAATTCTGTAGGTAATTCTAATGTGAGCTGAAGTTGGCACTATAGGGTTAGAGACTGGTAAAGAAGTCGGAGGTAAGTCCAGTTGACTTCACTATGTTATGTAAGTACATTGGCATTAGGAAACTGAGGACACAGAAAAAGCGGTGAGATGTGTGCTGGAGCATTTCAGCATTAAGACGGGAGCAGATGTTGACGGACCATCAGACCTAAATAGGAGAAGTGGGAGCTTTGACAACTACCCCTGAGAAAGCTAAAGAGATAATTAAGATCCTGCCAGGCTAAACAGCCAGAGATGTTTTGAGCCAAACCATTTTGAAGGTGAAGATAAGCTGTCTGGAAGGACTTGAGTATAAGTGATTTCAGAATGAGAGTAAATATTTCTAAAGTTAAATATTAGTGGAAACATTATCAAATTTTGCTTTAATGTTTCTTTCTCTTTAAAATTGCTTTACTGGGTAGACGGGTAAGCAGAATGATGTGGTATAAGGAACTATACGTATAACAGATGGAACTGGGTTCAGATCTTGGTATTGCTGTTCATTAACTTTGTAACTTTGCTGAATTCAACTCCTAAACCTCAATTTCATTGATTGTAAATTGGACATAATAAGCCATATCTTAGAGAATTATGAAGAATAAATAATATTTATGTGATAGCACCTACCCCATTTGTTGTTTTCTAAATATGTCTTTAATACTTAACTTTAATGTCAACTACTTAAAACTTAAAAAAGAACGGAAATATTCTAACAATATATCTATAATTGACATTTAAGAAATCTTAATATTGTGTATAAAAAAAGGAGCACAGGTAAATTGAAAATACCTGCATGCCTTTCTACTTTTTCTTTAGTCAAAGTACTACTCCAAAATTGTTTCCTATTAGCCTGATGCATTTTTTCTTTTGAGGAAGATCAGCCCTGAGCTAACATCTGCTGCCAATCCTCCTCTTTTTTGCTGAGGAAGACTGGCCCTGAGCTAACATCCATGTCCATCTTCCTCTACTTTATGTGTGGGATACCTGCCAAAACATGGCTTGGTAAGTGGTGTGCGTAGGTCTGCACCCATATTCTGAACCGGCAAATCCCATGCCACTGAAGTGGAACGTGCGAATCTAACTGCTGCGCCACCGGGCCGGCCCCTATCCTCATACGTTTTTAAACAATTTTATTGATGTAAGATCCACCTGTTATATAATCCATCTATTTAAAGTGTACAATTCAGTGTTCTTTAGTCTACTCACAGGATGTGCTACCGTCATCACAATCTAATTTTAAAACATGTTTCCCTCCCTCCCCCCAAAGAAACCTGTCAATCAGTGGTCACTGCCCATTTCTCCCCAACGTCACCAGCCCTAGACAACCAATGATCTATTTTCTGTCTCCATAGATTTACTTATTTTGGACATTTTATGTACATGAAATCACACATGTGGTCCTTTTGATTGGCTACATTCATTTAGTGTAATGTTTTCAAATGTTCTTTCATCCTGCAACATGTATCAGTGCTTTGTTCCTTTCTATTGACAAATAGTATTGCACTGTATGGATATACCACTTTTTATTTATTCATTTATCACTCGATGGACATTTGGGTCATTTCCACTTTTTGGCTGTTATGTACGTACGTGTGCACATTTTTGTTGGACATATGTTTTTTATTTCTCTTGTGTGTATTCCTAAAAATAGAACTGGGGCATCATATTATAACTCTATGTTTACCATTTTGAAGAATTGCCTGTTTTCCAGAGTTGTACCATTTTTCATTCCCACCAGCAATGTATGAGGGTTCCAATTTCTCCACATCCTAGTGAGTGTAAAGTGGTACTCCATGGGGTTTTAATTTGCATTTTCCTAATGACTAATGATGTTGAGCATCCTTTTGTGTGTTTATTCTCCATTTGTATATCTTCTTTGGAGAAATGTTTAATCAAATCCCTTGTCCATTTTAAAATTGAGTTGTCTGTTTATTGTTGAGTTTTAAATGTTCTCTCTGTATTCTGGATATTGTCACATCAAGACGCAATTTACAAAAGTTTCTCCCATTCTGGCTCCTGTGCATTTTAAACTTTTATTACATATATTTAATATATCACGGGTAGACAGTTAGTGGTGAACTGCCAAAAAAAAAAAATCCTCTGTTAAGGGAACTTTGGGAAATAAAGGTTTTTGAGGACATTGAGGAAGGATGCTGAATACTGCAAGGTGTCAAGAACCTTGCCAGCTCTCTTTGCTACACACTGATTCAAAAGAGGACACGTCCAGCTCCATCAGACACGCTGTGTCAAAAAGTCACTGTCCATGCTGCAAAGGGCAGCGCACATTCTATTCACAGAGAATGCTCTAGTTCTCAGGCTATACTTTTGGCCTAGGGAAGCAGAGGAATAAAAGGAGAGCTCTGAAAAGACTTTCAGATTTTCTTATTTTAATTATTATTTTTTTTACCTTCTAAATTTCTTCCATCTTTATGAAGGCTTGTCAGAAGAATATGTCTCTTTTGCACGGGTGAACTCATTCACTCATCACTTAGCACATCACCACCGCTCTTCTCTCCTGACCCGTGTTTCAGGTTCTTACGCTTAGACAGATGATTTAGACTCTGTTACTCTTTGGCTTTTTATTTTTTTATTCCAATTTTCATTACTCTTGGCTGATCAATCATTTGAAAAAAAAAAATTCAATTTTGTGTCTTCCCTGCTCAGACATATTCAATAATTCCATTTCTTACTACAGTATAGTATAGCAGCTAAGAGCTTGGCTTCTGAAGCCAGATGTCTGGGATGCGTTTCAAATAATTTGGGCTTGGAGAGAAATGGGTGGAGGTATCAATATACAGTGCATTTGTGATGGTTTATTAAACTACCTTTCTATTTTTAAAAAATAGATTTGGAATTTTCTGTAACAAAACGTTAAAAATAAATGAGTTGATTCTGTTATACTCTGCTTTAACTAGAATAGGTTTTTTTCTTTTTATTTTGTGAGGAAGATTGGCCCTGAGCTAACATCTGCTGCCAATCTTCCTCTTTTTGCTTGAGGAAGATTGTCACTGAGCCAACATCTGTGCCAGTATTTTTCTATTTTATATGGGATGCTGCCACAGCGTGACTTGATGAGCAATGCTAGGTCCACACCCAGGATTGAACCTGCAAACCCCAGGCCACCGAAGTGGAGCATGCGAACTTAACCACTGCACCACCAGGCTGACCCCTAGAATAGGTTTTTTAAACCTCATTGAGCTAGATAGTAAATGTGAGGCATAAAGATGAAATCTTATACAAGATATTTAGAAATTCTTAGTTTATATTACTATGATAGTCTAGCTAAAGAACATTATAGATGATCCTCATAATGTCTTGGGGGATTAAGAGCATAAAAAGGTCTATATATTTTACATGTTTATGTAACATCTTCCTAATTCTAAGTCTTATAATGAACATTCTAAGCATTATATTTAGGTTAATACTATAGAACTGCATTGCCCAAATGCTAGCCTGTAGCCACAAGAGGCTATTTAAATTGACGTCCACTAAAAACACAAATAACAATCAAAATTAAAATTAAAATTCTCTGTCCCACTAGCCACCTTTCAAATATTCAAGAGACACATGTGGCCGGCAGCTACAGTACAGAGCATTTTCATCATAGCGGAAAGTTCTATTGGACAGCAGTGCCGTAGAATATCGCCAGCGCTCAGAGTCAACCATTTGTTTCCCCTGCCTCTGAATAAATATGTAGTTGTTTTGGTCAAGAATGAAAGTTTCTCCCTCAAAAGTCATACAGTACCAGTCCTCTAATGGTATTTCAGATGATATTTCCCATTTTTTACTGAAGAAGAGTTTCTATTGCCTTGGGATAGACAATTCACAAAGAGACCAGAGATGACAGAAACACAGACAATATAGGATTAGTAGAATTAAAGTGTGGAAAAAATGACATTTGACATTTGAGTGAAAGGTGAAAGAATGAGTTTGGAGCAAATAAGCTAAAAGCATACTATATTACTTTGTTTGTAAAGAGGAACTAGTGTCATTAACAGGCCTAAAAAAAGGCTTGGGCAGATGTTAATTTTCATTACAGAAGCAAAAACTACTTATTGTCATAGACGACAACATTACAGTAAGACCACGCCTTGCTTCATTTACTGATTTCATTTAAAACCAAAAGGAATCAAGACTATCTTTTGTTTACTTAACTCTGCCATATATACATATATCTGTTCTTTTATATATATATAGTTTTTTTATTATTTTTATTCAATTTATTCAATTTATTTAAACTAAAAACAACCCCCAAAACTGTTCACCCATTTCTCCCACCTCCAACCCCCTGTCTCAATCTTTATCCATGAGCTAGGGGATTTTTTTTTTAGCGTGTATATATTTTTAGATTCCACATAAGAGAGAGATCATATGGTATTTATCTTTCTCTGTCTGACATATTTCACTTAGCATAATGCCCGTGAGGTCCATCCATATTGTCGTAAATGGACAGATTTCATTCTTTTCTATGGCTGAATAATATTCACTTGTGGTATATGTATGTATATAAACACCACTATATATATGTATCCATCAATGGACACTTAAGTTGTTTCCGTATGTTGGCTGTTGTAAATAATGATGCAATGGACATGTGGGTGCATGTATCTTTTCAAATTACTGTTTTTGTTTTCTTTGAATAAATATCCAGGAGTGAAGTTGCTGGATCTTGTGGTAGGTCTGTTTTAATTTGGGGGGGAACCTCCATACTGTTTTCCATAGTGTCTGCACCAATTTGCATTCCCACCAACAGTGCCCACAAGGGTTCCCGTTTCTCTACATTCTCACCAACATTTATTATTTTTAGTCTTTTTGATAATAACCCTTCTAACAGGTGTGAGGTGATATCTCATTGTGTTTTTGATTTGCATTTTCCTGATGATTAACAGTGTAGAGCGTCTTTACATGTATCTGTTGGCCATCTGTGTATCTTCCTTAGAAATATGTGCATTCAGATCTTTTGCCCTTTTTTAATCAGATTTTTTTTGCTGTTGAGTTGTATGAGATCTTCGTGTATTTTGGATATGAACCCTTATCAGACATATGATTTACAAATATTTTCTCCCATTTGGTAGTTACCTTTTCATTCATTTGATGGTTTCCTTTGCTGTTGAGAAGCTTTTAGTTTGATGTAGTCCCACTTATTTATTTTTACTTTTGTTGCTTTTGTTTTTAGTGTCAGATTGAAAGAATTATCACTAAGACTTAATCGAGAAGCTTGCTGCCTATGCTTTAACTTTCTTCTACGAGTTTTATGGTTTCAGGTCTTACTTTCAAGTCTTTAATCCATCTTTCTTTTTTTGAGGAAGATTAGCTCTGAGCTGACATCTGCTGCCAATCCTCCTCTTTTTGCTGAGGAAGATGGGCCCTGAGCTAACATCATGCCCATCTTCCTCCACTTTATATGTGGGACACCTACCACAGCATGGGTTGCCATGCGGTGCCATGTCCGAACCCAGCGTCCAAACCGGCGAACCCCAGGTCACCGAAGCAGAACATGTGCACTTAACCGCTGCACCACCAGGCTGGCCCCTTTAATCCATTTTAAGTTAACTTTTATGTTTGATAGTAAGATTGCGGTTCCGTTTCATTCTTTTGCATGTGGCTGTCCAATTTTCCGAACACCATTTATAGAAGACACTGTCTTTTCCCCATTGTATATTCTTGGCTCCTTTGTCATTACATATATATATTCTTTTATTCTCAATTTTATCACCTGAAATAGTCAAGATACTATAAGCTGCTCTTAGTATCAAAACAGAAAAATAACTTCTTAGTTAAAGACTTCACATTTGTAATATTTACTTCATACAATTCTTTTCTTCACAGTACACTATTCATAAAATAAAATTGTTTCATAGTTAGTATTTTGGGGAATTGATATTTTTAATAAATAAGAACATTTCTAATAGCCTAAAACATCCATTTAAAAGCTAATATTTGAAATTATTTACTTTTTCCATAAATAATTATCTAAAATTATATGATAATTTTTGCCTTATTAAAAAGACAATAAGAGTATGCTTAATATTTTCTTAACTAGCTAAGCTCATAGATTTGTCCATCAGTTTTTATACTAACGCTGCTACATTGGTGGTCCAAGAGCTTTTGGGGTTAGGTTTGCTTCTAAAATAAATGACAAGTAAATTGTGATTCTGATGCTCATTGTGCATTTTTTTTTTCATTGCAAGGTGTCATTTCATAATAGGTCAGCTACTAACCCTTCTTCTTATGTTTCTAGTCAGGTGCACAATCATTTGGTAAGAAATCAGTGTTTCCAAGGAAACTAGGTGGACAAACTTGTTAAATCAATTCACTTACCTCTATGTGAATTACCAGGTCATTTGACTGCTGTTTGAGGGTTGGACAAGCCTCCCTAGCAAAGCTCATGGGCTTTATGATAACTCTTTTCTTCATTCTTCCAAAGGCTTCCTTGTTTTTTCCTGATAGGCTGACATCTGAATCTGGATATAACTGACATTGCTGAAATGGGTTGATGCCGTATTTTAGAAGATTATAAATTTTTTTTAGTTATGTTGATTCAAAACTGGGAAGCTATAGAAATGAAAGGAAAGGTAGAATTAGTATAAGAACCAAACCTAAGAACCAGAACTTTTACTAGAGGTATTCTTGACAGAAACCGAGGGTGATCTCTTTCTTAAAAGCAAAAATAAGAATGAAATATTCACCCCCGAGTACTTGACTTCTTATGACTTCCCTCATGTTAAGAATATTATGTGGGGCTGGTTAAGTTCACGCACTCTGCTTTAGCGGCCCAGTGTTTTGCCAGTTTGGATCCTGGGCACGGACATGGCACCACTCATCAGGCCATGCTGAGTCAGCATCCCACATAGCACAATCAGAGGCACTCACAACTAGAATACACAACTATGTACTGGGGGGCTTTGGGGAGAAGAAGAAGAAGAAAAAAAAAGAAGATTGGCAACAGTTGTTAGCTCAGGTGCCAATCTTTAAAAAAAAAAGAATATTATGCATAATATTTCATACATCAGGTAATAATTCTTATTTTGCTCCAGCAAATGTTTAGCTGAATGCTATGTGAATGGTAAAATAATTCTGAAAGTTCATCTGCTTACCTGGTAAAGGAAAAGGGCAATTTTAAGCTTTGGGCTACTTTGTAGGATTCAAAAAGGTTTTGATCACTAATAAGTGTTAAATAGTATTTTGAAATTAAATTCTTTTTATGTGTTTGAAGGAAATAAAAATAAACAATTTTCTTTTACTGGTTGATTTATAAGCAAATATGAGTGTTCCAGAGCTAAAAAGAAATCTACACAGAATTATGAAAGCACTCAGGGAGATATATCTCTTTGAGAAAAAATTATTTTTTTTTCCTTTAAAAGAGGAAGATGGGGTTGGCCCCATGGCCTAATGGTTAAGCTTGGTGTGCTCCACTTTGGCAGCCTGGGTTGGCAGGTTCAATTCCCGGGCACAGACCTATGTCACTCGTCAGCCACACTGTGGTGGCGACCCACATATAAAATAGAGGAAGACTGGCCCAGATGTTAGCTCAGGGTGTATCTTTTCCAGCAAAAAAATAAAAAAGGAAGATGGTTTTGAATTCTCAGCAAGGAGTCATCATCTCAATTAAAAATGGTTCTGAAAAGTGATGTAAAAGCTGCTAGTTCATTTCATTTGTGCTTTGGCCATTAGAAGCATGTAATAACAGAAAGAAATTAAAGCAATGGGAAATTAATTTGAATTCTGTTTAATAGCATTAAAGAATAAAAGAAAAACTGTTTCCCAAATATGGTGTTACATTTTTTACTTTACATGTAATACTTGAATTGCTCATTATCAGTTATGTAATCAGAACCAAAGCCCCAAACTGGTGTTTGAGCCATTGTACCTGATCAGTTACATGGCGCTTTCCACACTCGTGAGAGGAAGACTGTTCATGAAATTGTTGGGAGTGAAACTGTCTATGAACATCTGCAGTGGGGGCTGGTTTTCCCCTGTGTGAGGAGAGTAAAGATATCTCTGCTTTCGTTTGTCTAATATGACTCAGTGTTTGAAACCGATTGAGACACCCGGACTGGAGCAAGCACCTTTTCAGGAATCATTCTTTCTGAATGTTCCCATCAGGGAGATGCCCGTGTGGTCCTGTTTGCAATTTTCCTTAACACTAAAACACAGTCATCAGCACTTAACAATATCAATTGTGGCTTCCATAGATCCAAATAACTATGTTATTAAAGATGTTTAGGGGCCCACCTTTTGGGGCTTGGAAGTTCAAGCCCTCTTGCTTCTTGTCCATCTTGTCACCCAGGGCCGCAATGCATAGTAGCACCATTTGTCCCCTGAAGGAACTGAGGGGGTGACTTTCATGTTGTTCTCCATCTGAATGGTGTCCCTCAGATAGTTTAATGCCAAACGGCACAACCAAACACAACAGCCCTAAAGAGTATTAGCATTAAAATGACCTAACTTTTATAAAATTAGTCAATGCCACCAAACTATTTAAAAATGTATTCTTATGATTTGAAAATTAAGTAATTCAAGATTCAAGGCCTAAATAGAAAATGAAACCAATCTGAATGATATGAGATTCTGGACATTTTGTAGTATGAGGCATCTAATACTAGCCCATGTTCATTATTAAGATTTGCAAAGATCAATAGCTGAATCTTTTTGTACTGAAGACAATTAAATTCCACCACAGTGAAAATATGCATTTCTGAAGGTGCCACATAGTGGAACACGAGGGACTAGTGAAATAGTTACTGTAATAGCATATCTTCTGTTAAGGGAGGACCAGGAACAAACTGAGAATCTAAGGGAGAAGATACAGTAAGTGGTTTAAGAGGAGCAAAGGAAATGAGAGTTTCCACATTCGTCTTCAAAACCCAAGTTTATTATTAGGAGCTACATGTGATGGTGAGAAATCTATCGCCATTGGTTGTCTCTTGTACAAACTCAAGTATAAGTTTTGGTCCCTGAGGGATGTACTTTGATACTTGACTCACAAACCCTGAAGTAAATTCAGTTCTGCATATTATTCTCTTTGTTTTTCCAGTTAAAAAAAATCGGAGATTGTGTCTAATGCCTTTTCTTGTTTTCATTTTGGAGTTGGCATTTTTTTCAGTCACGGGGCCACACATTTCTTTTTGCTTATGGTCTCAAAACTGATTTACATAGAGAATAAAATAGTAGTGACTCAAATGTTCTTTCCTTAGCAATATATTGCTACCAGCATCACAGGTAAAAAGACGTGTTCAAGAAGACGTCCTCTCCCTGTATCCCTGCTTTAAAAATGGCCCCAACATCAGAATTGGATAGAAAAAGGGAACTTTTTCAAAGGAAGAGTTTATATATTGTGTACTAAGTAAAAATAAAATGTGCTTAGTTTTTTGTGGTTATCATATTTAGCACTTACACTTTTATGTTTATTTGCTACCTGGGGAAATGTGACTTCAACTTCCACCCACAATGTGTTTTGGATTTATACTGAAGTCTCCTTTTAAAATGCCTAAATAGTAGAGTACATAAAGAATATTCATACATTTAAATAAATGGCAAAATGTATTTATATGTATCGTAGCTTCTCTTTGAGAGTTGGGCTAGTAATAAGACCTTATAAGTGTTGGTTCTTTACAGTTTACAATAAGCTCTGTAGAGTAATAACAAAAAGACAGTGATAATGTAATAATGTTCTCAGTTCTTGGATCTGCTGAGAAGAGAACAAGATGCTCCTAAACATCAATTAATGGGAGGCTCTTTTGTATTCAATGAGGATGTGAGTATTCCATTACTCTTTTGTCCAGGAATGAACAGTGGAGAGCTTTCTCCATCTCCCAGATTCAGGTCATGTATTATTAGATTCTGCAAATTGCCATGAAGAAATGGCGGCAGTAGCATATTGAATGACATCGCAAGATCTACAAACACTTTTGAAACATATTGTAATGAACTAGCGTATATTTGTGTTCCAGGGGCTGAGCTAAGAACGGCATGCCAGTTTCTGAGGATTTCTGTGAGCCTTTTCATCTTGCCCTTGGCTGACTCAGTCCTGTAGCTGGGGGGTGTGGGGCAGATATTTGAACTCGAGTGCCTTTGGAGAGTCCCCACCATTAAAATAGTCTCTATTGGCTTAACCTGTGAATAAACTTGTACACTCCAAAAGCAAAGAGTCAAAAAGGAAAGTATAAACATTTTTTTTCCCTACCCTTGCTTATAATGGGGTTTATTGTTAGTAAGGGGAATTTGTGAAGAAATTTTTTCTTTTGAAATGGAATAGAATAAATAGAACTTTATTGCACCCGGGAATGAATGTTCTTTGAATGCATTTCAAATGTGTTTTGCATATGCTTGAGCCTAACATGTTAGCTTTCCTTTGGCAGAAAAGTATTCTGCTCTGCCCTTTCTCGCCCAGTTGACCTAGCAATTCATTACTGATATCTCAATTTACTGATCAATCACAATTTATTGAAAGCCACCTGTGGACGAGGTTTGCAATACAGAGCGATGCCATCTAAGAGTAAGAATTCTTTTGCATGGTGCTCAGTTTCCTACCACCTAGAGATACAATGAGGAACAGAGAAAAAATGTCTTTAAACATTGCTTCCTTCCCTTAGTGTGACAATGACAGAAAGGTAAACAATCTACTTTGGTCCACACGTGTGATTCACATTCAAAATATTTGCTTGGTCTCAAATTCATGGACAGATATGTTTCATGTGATTAAAATGTTCAAAAGTGTCTCTTTTAGCCTTTCATTTTATTTGTCTGATCTATATTCTTTTCTGTGCAATAAGCTGATAAATATTCTAGCCAGGTTTTTTATTAATTCTTTTTGCTTTTCTTTTGTAGCTTTTGACTGACATCTATTCACTTCAAGGGTGATTTTCCTGTTGGCAAGAGGCAGAAGAGACACACCAAGCATCACCTTCAGGAACAAGCAATTGAAGTACTATAATGAGATGGGTCTTTTCAGAGTCTATAATTGGTGACAAGGTATGGCAGCTTCATATCAGACAAAGATGTACAACACAGAGCTTATTAATGAGGATGGAGCGTCATACTCAAGAAAGCTTCCTGTGACTATGAGACAGGAGAATATAACAGATAGTGCAGGTTGTTACTAAGTCCAATATCTCCAATTTGCATCATAAAACCTTTATGTAAGCCAATTCAAGCTAATCCAGGATGGGAGACTTTTTCCCTTTAGAATTCACTAGGGTAGCCAGCAATCCATCACTCTGGATCCAAGCCCTCATAGACAACAGCAATAATCATCTAAACTTGCAGATATGCTCAATTTAATTGGGTTAGTTTAGTAACCTTCCTTGTTTGAGAGCCAACTTGCAAAGAGATGTAATATTTTCACAGTTATGAAGACATAGCAGCTGGCCATGGTAAGATTTGATTGTGGATGAAGAAATCAGATTTTCATCAAGTTAAGAACTCTTCATGGAAATATATATGGAATAAATAATAAAATAAAATGATTAACAAGAAGACCTACAAAGATATTGGCAAGGCATACAAAAACTGCCTTAGTGACAATGCCGAAATCTGTTAGTCATCTTACTCTGCTGGTTTTTACTAATATTTTGGGAGTAAAACATTAATTTCAAATAAAACCAAAAGATTAAAAAGCGGATAATGAAATAATATATTATTTTAATATTTAGAAGCTCTATGAAACTTCAAGATGCTCAACTTATTTTGTAAATATTAATTGATTAAGCTTTATACAATTTTCAAAGAGAGGCAGCAGTGTCTTTTTTTCAACATCCTTAAACACTTAAAATGTAAATAAGTTGTACGTAGTCAAATACAATTTCAAGGTAAGTAAAAAAGAGAACCCAAGTATTGGGTTCCTGGTGCTTTGCTCTAACTGAGAAATGATACTTTTTTGTGTGTGAACAATAGAAAAGTAGTTAGAAAACAAATACCTTTTCCTAAATGTAACACTGGTACCTATTTTAATGAAGTGACCAAGATGGAGAAAAATAAAACACCATACAATCCCCTCGCCATCTGCAGCATATCAACAAATTTCCTTGACGAACTGTTTATAGTGTAATTACAAAGAAAAATAAACTTAAAATAAAACAGAACAAAAAGTAAAGGATTGTCTAACATAAAATGTCGCTCTTCTGGTTATCAAGCATTCATTTTCTGAGAAAGCTGCTTTCATTTCAGCTTGCTCTACTTAAAAGGGGGTCTTTCCGTTTATAATTGTGGACCCTTCATTCTATTAAGTTGTAGGATTCTCCCTCAGATTGTCACTCTATGGTAATGTTTCTAGGGAGTTCATGAATTTCCCACTCAATTGAAATATTTCTTGAAGTCCAAATTTGGTCTTCTTTGATTATAAGCTGGAAATCACAGCTCAATAAAACTTTTAGAAGCATTTAAAATTATAATTGTGTATTGATGAAAATGTCCAGAAACCCATTTTAAACTGGCACTGATTGCACGGGTATTATTACTAATGCATCGCATACGATAAGTTATGAGAAGCCAGAAGCATTTCCGTCTGGGCATCAGGACTCGGAAGGAAGAGTCCCAGGGGTCAGAGACTGGCTTCTTCCCTTTGGTCAGGGCCGTGTCAGGGCTAATAAATTAGAATTCCAGATTCCAGGGAGGATGGAAAGCCCTGCCTCCCTCCAACCAAACTTTGCTCTTACCCTCAGGACTGTGTGTGTGCCTGTGTGTGTGTGTGTGTGTGTTTTGGTTCTAAGTAAGACACATCAAAAAACTAGAAAAATCTATTTGCTGCCTGATTCAGCATTTACAAAGTGAGGAAGTAAAAGGGAGAGAGGGGATTCACTTGATGCATTAAGACCATCCAATATCTTAAGTGATAGATTTAAAGTAAGTGCTACAGGATGTAACCTGACATAGAATTTTCTAATTTAGTGAGTCCACTTGAGTATTAAATTTATATTTCATATGTCTATTGTACTTATTTCCGACTATCCTATTTTTCTGGGTAGATGAATAAATAACTGAGTTTTAAACACTCAAGTTTAAATCGTTGGGTCCCCCATTTTTAGTCCAATCTCCTCAGAAACAACTTTGTATGCAACCAAAGATGCAGTAGCAGAGAATTTGGTGTAGAGTGTGGGCTTTGATATTAGATAATCCTGAGGCCAAGCACAGGCAAGCCCCATCTTAGTGTTAGGACCATAGACAACCCTTTGCCTGTCTGGCCTTCCCTTTCCTCATTGATAAGCAAAGGTAATGATGTCCACTTTGTAGGACTGTTTAGTGTTTAGAAATAATATACGTAAAGTGCCTATCTTGGGAACTAGCATTTAACAGATGCACAGTGGATATTATTGCTATTATCATTTCTGCTGTTACTATATGGGTGAGAAGGTCTCTGGGGAGAGGATACTCGACTGAGTGAGGACTAGTGTGGGATCATATGATGGATGTCTCTTCTTTTTCAAATTCCTGGCTCTTGTGACAAACTATGTTTGTACCTTTTCTCCAAGTGATTCATTCACATCTTGCCTGGCCACCCGCCTGTAACCTTGCCACTCTTTCACTTTCCCTAAGTTTTCAGTAATAAAAATAAGATGACAGTTTGCTGCTTCCAAGTGTGGTGACTCAGCCCTCAGTGTTGTTGGCGCAGGCACCCGCTTTTCCCTCATTTCACGCGGTAGAACATTGGGAGTAAGGAGGTCAGGCGACGTACACTATTTGTTTCCTATCCTGAAACTTAAAAAAATAAATTATTTTTCTATGTATTTTTTCTGTAAAATAACATTTTGTTTACCAAAAAAAGAGGAATTAGACAAGTATCTGTAAATTAGTATTAATATCAAAATTCAGATATATTTTCTGTCTAGTAAATATCTAGCTATCCAGGACTATTATAGATGTAGTTTTTATAATAGTTAAAATTATTTCAGTAATGAAACATAGTATGAATATGAGGAATTTGAATGCAAGAAGAAGATATTTTTTAAAGAGTCTAGTATTCAGGGAAAGAAAGGGCTAGGAAGCTAACCGAGAATGCCAAAAATGATTGTTTTCAGTTAGATGAAAATCTCTTGTAAAATGTGCCCTTTAAAATGAATGAAGACATATTTTATCCTGCTGTTTTTTTCTGACAGATGTCACTTTTCCAGGGCAAATGTTTGAATACCTTAGTTACTTTTAGAAAGTAACAGCTGCTAATAATTTCCGAAACCGATGACCACAGTCCACCAGGTGTTGAGTTAAGCTGAAACTTCCTTCATAATTGTTGGCAATTTTCACTCTTCCTCTCCCTCTAAGAGAGCATTTTTGCAGAAAGCCAAATATCACACTATCACTGGCTGAAAATAATTTGAAGTGTTGTTAAAACCTATCGATCCACGGAGCTACCCTACTTGCTCAACTTTCAAGAGAAAAAGAAAGCTTTTCGGTCTTTACCAAACATTTAAATCTTAACTCTGGCCTTTTTTTTCCTTCTTTCAGGAGACTTATTTTCTCTGAGTAGTTCTCTAAGTTTTATATCTGTACTCATGAAGAAGTATTTTAGCTCCTTGATCTTCCTATGTTGTATAACTTATTTCAGTAACTCTTGGTCTTTTGTGTCCAGAAATCTGTAGAAGGTTCCTTTTCATCTATGAGAAGACATAAAAAAATTATAATAATTTGCTTTTCAGTTTATTTCTTCTTCAAGTTAATGTTGTCTTCTCCCTGGGCTTTTCGCTTATGAACAATAAGTAACATAGAAAATGATGTTGTGTTCTGCTTCTCATTCTCCAAAAAGGTCTCAACCCTGCTGACCATGGAGGAGGTGGCAGGTATGTTCCCAGAGAAAGAGTCGCTGACAGCTCTTTGGTGGCAACAGCAAGCGAATGCGTTGTCTTGATTTGTAAAGGGTTTTAATGTCATCAATAGTAATTCAGCAAAGAGAGAGTTGTAAAATGCAGCTCAAAATGTAGCAAATTGCATCATTGTTAGTGCTTTAGAATTTTAAAATATCTGCAGCAGATGGTAGAGTGCTAGGAGCAATGTCTTGCTTTAGCGTCTAGGAAAAGTTTATGTCATCATAAACCCCAGCATGATTGTGGCTTCTTTGGCCTGCTGAAAAAAGTTATTTATTTTCCTTCAAATAGTAATTTGCTTTTAAAAATATTTAACAGAGTATCAAGAAATCAGGATTTCTCAGAAAAATGGTTCACTTTTCAAAGATATAAAAGAATATTATACAGTATCCTTAAAAGTAGGAAAATGTTTTGAAACAATTTAATAGAGGTTTTTTCTTGACAGAAGTCCTCTGTTATATATTGTCCAGTCTGGGTATATGTCCTGAATAAGCAAACTATTTATACTAAAAAAAAAAAAAAATCCAGTAATGTACAAATTCATCAAATTTCAGTTCTGGCCACTTCTTTAAATATTAGCTACTCGTATCTCCTTATTTACAAATGGTGGAATTGCACCCCTCAGAATTGACCCAAGGACATACACCTGACATTAAGCTGCCAGGAATCTCTTTTTCTCCTTTAATTTAGATTTTTCTAATGCACTAAACTATAAAAAAGGAACAAACTAATTGATATTTGTGGCAAGTACGAAAACTTCCTAAACTGAAATTGATAACTGTCTGTGCCTTAATTCTACCTATCAGTCTCCTGGAACCTTCAAGAAACTGAGCAACGTGTTGCCGTATTTTTGAGATGCATGCAAAAATCAAAATAAACAAGATAAGGAGCAAAAAAGACCAAAAAATCAAAATAGGAAATATTTCACTGACGAATGTTAAATACAAATGGCCTTGGGTCATATGTCATGGCGGCTACTAGGACAGGCTTTGAAGTCATTCTACCTGGGCTAGAATCGCAGCTCTGCCACTTGGTGCTGTGTGATTTGAGCGTGTTTCTTAATCTCTCTGTGCTGTGGTTTTCTCATCCATAAAACAGAGCTACCCATTCTCAAGTGTTGTTGTGAGGATTAAATGGGTTAATAATGTAGAACACTTTAACTAGTCTCTGGCAAACGGCAAGCTTATAACAAATTCAATGGCTCTTATTATATATTAAACATCATGCATGATAGAGCAAACTTCTTTCCGGAAGACAGCAAGGCAGTGGCTGAGATGAGCATGAACGCACAGGTAATTCTGGGGAAAGCTAACTAGGGCCAGAATTAGAACAGGTTCCAGAGCAGTTTACTAGAGAGGTGCTCCAAAAATCGTTTTCTGCTTTGTCTGTTGTGTTGGAAGTTTCCCTGAAGCAGGCAGAATTAACTGTCTTTAGTTTTCCCCTTAACCTGTGCTTCAGTGCCCTCCGATCTTTTGTAACTTAGTTTCGTTCTCTTTATTTGGAAAGAGATATATATATTTTTCTTACATTTAAGTATTCTGAGGAGACTATGATTCCAATTGAGGCTGCTGAGAAAAGAAGCTCAGATAAGAATAAAATAAGGACATCCACTCTACAGGCTTTTTTATCTTCTACTCAGCCTCCCTTGATAATACTCAAGAGAGAAAAGATAATCTTGTGGAAGACGAGAGAGGAGCACTTTTATTCTGCCCCATAGCATCACAAAATTCTAAGACAGAGCTGACTTTAGTTGTTTCTCACAGTCCAGCTTGACTTCTGGTACAAGGGACCAGGTCAGCATTTTCACCAACTAGCTGTTACACCCCACCCCCATCCTCTACCAATCTCTTCCTGAAGGCCACACCCTGTGTGGTTCTTCTGCTGGTAGAAAGCTAAGGGAGAAAGTAAACAAAGAAACAGTCAAAACAAAGGCAGAACATGTTGCTAGGCATGCTAGGGGAATATTTCCAGAGATTTTTTATTCTGAGCCTCAATACTTAACTTGTTGCCTTAGTCACCAGTCTGTAGAGATTCTTTTCTTTCCATACAACATTTTGACCTTTATCTTCACTTTCTTTAGTTATATGTAATGTTAGTTGTTGGGATCTCGCATTCTTTAGTCCCTACCCAGTGCTTGTTATTTTATGATCAAGGACAAAGGCATTGATGGCGCTGGCTGATGTCCCTGCCTTGTACCTGTCACCATTGACATTCACCTTTATGATTGTTACCCTTGAAAAACAATAGATCATTTTTGAGGGTCATTTCCTTTCACAGATTCAGTCCTCAATGTATATGAAAAAAAGCCAATCTTTCTCCACTATCTTTGTCTATCAATTCGGCACAGCTCTCTAACTACAAGGTACAAAAGAAATGTGTTAGAACATAACTCACTCTTACATGAGTTCAAATTAGAACTCAGAAAAAAAAAATTGGGGAAAGTCACCCAAATAAGACAAAGGTATAATATAGTTTCCCTATAAACTGATATGATTTTGTCATCCAATATCACTATATATGTTATTTCCTGTGCCAGAGAAAAACACAAAGAACAGAGCTTTTTCCAGTGACCTTGCATCCTTTGTTGATGCTCAGATGCTCCATTATCCTAGGCTGTGCCTCTGATTCATTCCATTCCCGTGTATGAAAAAATTAGAATCCTTTTTGTCGTCTCTAGAACTGAAATGTAGACGGGCACCTTGGATTATCAATTTCTACATTCTTCCTTGTCGACGCACAGTAACCATTGCTTGTATATGTTCCTTTGGAACAAATAAATCACGAACATGCTGTATATGTGAAATGCAGGGGGTCATTAACAAGTAAGTATTCTTTTCCTGTGTTGGAAGATAGGTAAGATGACAAAATTCTTATAATACAAAAATACGTGTTAATGGAATGATCACTTGCAAAATTAGTCCCTACTGTCCACTCCTGACACATATTCCCCATTCATTATATCTTTATTGACTACTTTCAGCTGATTGTCCAAAGACAGTAGAAATCAAAGGCAGGACAAATGTATTGCTATGTGAACCTGAACGTCGTGAAGGATGCCAGATTTTATAAAATCAGTGTGCCTTGGAGTAAGCCCACATTGCCTTCCTGCTTTCAAAGTGAGCTCTGTTTGTTTTTTTTTTTCAGGTACCTATGAAAATCTTCATCTTCAGAGGAGATTCTAATTGGGCTATAAGTGCCTGGCACCTCCCTTTTAACTATCGTTGAAACAAGATGAGCCTTTGACTTAAGTTGTCTTTTCAACGGAAGAGAATGACTTCTGTCTCGGCTTTGAGAGGAATGGAGTTTTCTCTTTCAGGTATTCTCATTCTCTCTTTTTATGAAATTCAATAAGTAATCCTCAAATATCTCTGGAAACCATTGTGCAACCACGAGGGAACCAGCCTTTGGGTGAGGCCTAGGATATGGAAGGCAGGTCGAGAGACAAAAAAAACAGGAGTTCTTGATAGCGTCATTGAGCACTTATCCTATGGTACCTGAGGCACACTCGAGCTCCAGTTATGTGTGCTAATGAATTTCCCTGCAGTTAACACATTTTTGAGTTGAGAATATCAGATATTTCAAGCAAAAGCCCCACAATTTCATACACTGAAAGTTACAGGGAAAAATTATTGGAACCATAAGCAAAGACACTGACGAATCAGCATATGGAAGAATTAGACCAGCTACCAACTGCAAAAGAGAAAATTTCCAAGGACAAGGATATTTTATTCTCCAAACGAGAATATTTGGATATCAGAAAACCAAGAGAGGCCTTGGCGAAAGCTGATAGATCACTAGAATATTGTTTTCAAATACATCTCTCTTTATGATCAGGTTGTGTCAGAAAAATACCTGATTAGCTTTTAGTTAATTTCTTCTGTAACAATTATTATGCAAAATTGTGTTTTACTCAAGCAATAATCAATCGTGATTTACTTTTTCCAGTTTCAGATAGGAATGAAACTGTAAATGGAATTACTAAATATTTCTCCTTCAAAATAAGTAAAGCACTATTATGCCATAGATTAATAGATATAATGAGCCAAATCATGTCTTTTACAATACGACATGATTCTAATGTCATAGCAGATATAACTTGGTTATCCTACAAAATGATTCAAATTATGGCCCAGAACCACTGTTTAAAAAGGACTTCCTTCTTTGAATACAGGTTTTCTTCCAAACGCTTTTTTCCCTTAAGGTTATAATCGATTATAAACATTTCTAAGTGACCGACATTTGGTAAACACTGGAGAGTCCAAGAAATATGAGTCATGATCTCATCCCTCAAACTTTTCTAGTTGTTTAGGAAAAACTAAGTATAATATTGAATAGGATAGAGCTAAGGGCAAAAACAGTGCCAGAGACAGCAAGCATTAGCGTCACTGAGAGAAGAGAGTGGTTCCTGTGGGCCAAGCTGATACTCCCCAGACACCAGAGACACTGGATCTATCTGCATTCTGGAGCTTGTTATTTAAAGTGTGTCCAGGAATCATAGGCATCAACATCATCTAGGAGCTTCTTAGAAATGCAGACTTTCAGACCCTGGCCTGGATCTACTGAATCACGATCTTAATTAACAAAATCCCCAGGTGATTTACATGCA
The DNA here is from genome assembly GCF_041296235.1 of Equus asinus. Lineage (NCBI taxonomy): Eukaryota > Metazoa > Chordata > Mammalia > Perissodactyla > Equidae > Equus > Equus asinus. The sequence goes on from NC_091798.1 coordinate 81,062,604, forward strand.
CTGTGAAGTTTGAGAAACACTGCAGATAGGGTATGGAGGAAAGAAAGATGTTAATTCTCCTTTTTGAATTTTTTTCCTGAGTTAGTATTTCTAAGGATTTAATGCCAGCCTTAGTATATGTACAGATTTCTTATTGACTTTGCAAGCAATATTTGAAGCAATATTAATGTTCCCTGTGCAAGATGACTCTGTTTGCAAGATGGGCACTCCACAACCACTGTGCCAGTGTGGGAGGGCTTCTGCTCAGAGCTCTCATCCCCAGGGATCATCCATGCATTTCTTCTTCATTACCTCCCGTCTGACTGCAAGGATGCATGGGAAAGAAGGAGCACTTGACAGGAGTCCTTGCTTCTAATCTCAGTTTGGGTACTAATTAGCAACATGATTTCAATTATATAATTATTCCGGGTAGGATTTTCTTATCTGTAAAAGGATATTGAATGATCGTAAAGTCTTCATTCAGCTCTGAAATTTAATAATTCGATTTCAGATTATTGTACCTTAGAAGATAAAAGGAATGAGACTAACACTACTTAAACTTCCATGCAATTTTTCAGAGAAATGAATGTTGAAGAACTGGTATTGTGTATGGAGTATACTTGAAAGCAGATTGTTGTTGTGTTAAAAACAAGAAAATGCAGAGATTCCTCAGTGCCATGTTGTTATTTAAAGGAACTTTTTGCTTACTTTAAAACACAAAACAGATTTTTTACCTTCAACAGCCAGTTTTGAAATACTGTACATATTTCTTATATAAGTGAAACATTGCTACTATGACTCATAAATAAAGAATACTAATGAACTCACTCTTCCCTTATATACTTATTTTCTTATTTCTCTCTTTGACCTAATTTCCTGGAACTTTCTTTTGTTATTTGGAAGACTAATAGCTTGTTATCAAATGCCTTACCTTCAAAAATTCATAAAGTAAATGATTATTGAGTTATAGGGGCAAGGTAATACTAACCTCCATGGGACATTCAGAGAAATAAAATGAGTCCATGGTGTTAACATTTTCGAGTAACAGAATGGTGTAATGAAGGGTGTAAATTCAGACACACTATTTATTGAGGAAACCCCTGGCCACATATCAGGCACTATGCAGGGTAGGTATGGTCACACCCGAGACCTCATATAATCCTCATGACAATGCTATGAAGTAGATATTATTATTATTTCCCTTTAACAGAGGGAATACCTGAGATTTAGGGAATTAAGTTATTTACCAAAGGTTACTCATCTTCTAATTTAAAGCCCAGTAGATCAAAATCATGCTACATTAGAAAAGCTTTTCTGACCCTGAAAGGTATATTGAAGTAAGAATATACTGAAGTATTTAAGAAAGAAGAAATAAAACCCAAGAAAAATCTACTGTAGGGGTCCAGCAAATAGGTAGTAAAGACTTGAACCATGCTGTTGTGAGTTGAATTGGGTCCCGCCAAAAAGATATATTGAAGTCCTAACCCCTAGTACTGCAGAATGTGACCTTATTGGGAAATAGGGTCATTACAGATGTAATTAATTAAAATGAGGTCATACTGAGGTAGGGTGGGCCCCCAATCCCGTATAAGTGATGTCCTTATAAGATGGTCACGTGAACAGAGAGACACAGGGAGCACATCATGCAATGATGAAGGCAGAAATTGGAGTGACATATCTACAAACCGAGGAACACTGAAGATTGTCAGCGAACCGCTAGAAGCTAGGAAGGTTAAAGGAAGGATTCCTCCACAGTTTCAGAGGGAGCATGGCCCTGCCAACACCTTGATTTCAGACTTCTAGCCTCCAGAACTGTGAGACAATAGATTTCTGCTATTTTAATCCTCTTAGCTTGTGTTACTTTGTTACAGCTGCCTTGGGGAACTAATGCATGACAATAAGAAATGGATACAAGAATAGAGAGACAGGCACAGAAACTACACTGAAAAAATATGGCAGAAATTTACGCAGGGAGTCAATAACTGACAAAGGTGAGCCAAAAAGATTCCAAAATTGAACTTGGGAGACCACAGAACATAGTGCTGCCTTTACAAACTGGGAGTTAGATTTTTAAGACTGAGTGAAGAATGGAAATGGAGTGGAGATGGTGTGTGTGGATGATCACAGTGGAACACATTTTAAGGAAAGAGAGTAGTTAATACAATTAAGAAGATAGAGAGGTTGTGCTCAAAGAAGACTGCAATTTTTGTTAAAAATATATATGAGTAGATTGATAAAAATTCTAATATATTGAATGCTTTCATGTTCAAGTCACGTTATAGATGCTGTTATTAATCCTCACAGCAGCACCATAGGATATGTTAAAGATGAGTCGTTCTCCACCAGATGCATCTTCCCTTCCAAAGTCAGAGTTGAAGCCTGGAAGTGAATGTTTAGTCAGTGACATTTCCTCACCCCTCTTACAGGTGGGTATGGTCTTTTTTGATATTGACTTGTTCTCACTGAGAGAATGTGTAGAATTTATACGCTGAGCATTGAAGAAGTAGGTATGCTTTCCCCCACACCTTTTTTCTTGTTTGGCTAGCTGGATGCCAACGGACTACAAGATTCTAGAGCTGGGGTTGGCAAACTATGGCCCATAGACCAAATCTGCCCTGCTGCCTGTTTTCTAAAGAATTTTATTGCGACACAGCCACACCCATTCGTTTACATATTGCCTATGGCTGCTTGTGCTACACAGCAGAGTTGAGTTTCAACAGAGACTTTATGACTTGCAAAGTCTAATTTTTTTATTTGGCCCTTCACAGAAAAAGTTTACCAACTCCTGCCCTAGAAGATAGCAGAGTCAAAAACTGGAAGGAGCCGGGGTTCCCAAAATATTGAGAAGAGAGCTGGCACCAACCTGAAGTCAAACTTCCTGGATTATTATATGAGCCCAGAAAACCCTGTTAAATTTGATATACTACATTTCAGAGTTTATCTGTAACAACAGTTTATCCTGTCCTTACTAATACATCCATTTACAAATTAAAAAATAAATCAGAGAAGTTGTCAGCCACCAATATACTAGTAAGTGAAAAGGTGAGGATTTGAATGCAAGTCTGGGTGACTGTAAACTCTGTCTTATTTCTCTTTCTAAATTCCTGGTGATGATCATCTTTGGATGTTGAGTTCACAGGTGATTTTTATTTTCTTCTTTGCATTCTCATGTATTTTCTTCTAACAACTTTATTGATTTACAGTTCATATGCCAATGAATTCACTCTTTTAAAGTATACGGTTCAATGATTTTTAGTATATTCACAGAGTTGTACAACTTGTACAACCATTACCATGATCTAATTTTAGAACGTTTTCAGCACTCCAAAACAAATCCCATTAGTGGAGACTCGCTATTCTCTACTCCTATACCCTGAGAACTACTAATCCTCAATCCTATTCGTAGTGGAGCAATGATGGATTTAGCTCTTCTGAACACTTATATAAATGGAATCATACAACTGATGGATTTTTGTAACTGGCTTCTTTAACTCAGCATGACATTTTCAAGGTTCATCCATGGTGTAGCATATATCAGTACTTCATTCCTTTTTATTGATGAATAATAATATCCCATTGTATGGATATTATGTAGCCATTATTCAGTTGGGCTGTTTCCACTTTTTAGCTTAAGAATAATGTTGGGATGAACATTTGTGTACAAGTTTTTGTGCAAACATGTATTTTCATTTCTCTTGGGTATATATCTATGAGTGGAATTGCTTGATCACACAGTAACCCTATATTTAACATTTTAAGCAATGGCCAAACTGTTTTTCAAAGTTGCTGCACCATTTTATAATCCCATCAGCAATGTATGAGGATTCCAATTTCTCCACCTCCTTGTGCACTTGTTTTCATCTGTCTTTTTTATTTTAGCCATCCTTGTTGTGTATAGTGGTATGTCATTGTGGTTTTGATTTGCATTTCTCTAATGATTAATGATGTTAAATATCTTTTCATTTGCTTATTGGCCATGTGTATATCTTTTTTGGAGAACTATCTATTCAAATTCATTGGTCATTTTAAATTTGGATTATTTGTCTTTCTATTGTTGAGTTGTAAGTGTTCTTTGTATATTCTTGATAAAAGTCGCTTATCAGATATGTGATTTGAAAATATTTTCTTGGGGTTTTTTCACTTTTTGATGGAGTCCTTTGAATTTCAAAGTTTTTAATTTTGATGAAGCTCAATTTATCTATTTTTTCTTTTGTCGCTTGTGCTTTTGGTATTATATTCAAGAAACCATTGTCTAAATCCATGGACACGGAGATTTACACCTATGCGTTCTTCTAAAAGTTTTATAGTTTTAGCTCTTACTCTTATGCCTATTATCAATTTTGACTTAATTTTTCTATATGGTGTGATGTAAGGGTCCAACTTTACTCTTTTGCCTGTGGACATCCAGTTGTTCCAGGACCTTTTGTTGAAAAGATTTCATGGATTTTTCAACTTTTAATTAACATGCTAGTTTTCTGATTGAAAACACTAAATGTCATAAAAATTATACCAAACGTTTTTCAAAATTAAATTTAAATATATGTAGAAGGATAACAGAATGCCACAGAAATTGAAGGCAGGAAACTGATTCAAGGAAATTGGGAAGGCTAACCTGTCATACGCAAAATAAAAGGCAAAGAACTTAAACAGAAAAAAGAGAGACAAACCTTTGGGACAGTATTTTCAAAGGCTAGATTTGTTTCATTTAAAGAGTAAGTGTTTGAATAATGCAGAGATAAAAGCAGTGAACATGGACTGTGCTTTCAAGAAATTTGGTGATGAGACAGAATCAGAGTTCAAAGGAAAAGAAGAGGTACAAAGAGGATTCCTATAGTGTAGAGGAACATGTCTTTTTGAAGAATAGCCTTAGTGTCAAGGAACTTGATTTTTTGGAAAATTGAAGTTGTTAGCTAAGCAAAGATTGAGAATGCGGGAAAAAGAGGAAATAATTGATGAAACAAGATGTGAGAGCAGGCTGTCTAATCGAGCACAGGCTTTGGCGTAGAGCTATGGTCCGTATTGGTTGAATGTAAGAAGCAAAAGGAGAAAGATTGAGTGATAGGTTGAGAAACTGAGGACAAAGGGAAGGTGTAGGAAGAGACAGAGAGGGAGGAAAGTATACAGCAAGAAGGGATGGGTCAAGGGTAAAAGAGGACAAGTGTTTTTAATAGATAAAGAGAATCCTCTTTCCATGACATGGCATTCTGGTGTGATCACTGAGTTCAAATCATAAACTCAACAAGCTGTTGTTTGCTGATTCACCTGTGTATAAGGGATAACAAATGGGAGTTCGTTCCAGATATGTATTTTGCTTATACACTCTGAGTGTTAATCAAAACAAACAAAGAATATGACTCCTCTGAAAATCAAGACATTTAGCAATCCTGAGGCTGCATCAAGAAATAGTAACAATCACTGAGGGATTCAGGTTAGTTGGCCCTTTTAGAGAGGGAATCCACTTCACAGTTTGCCTCAGTCCTTACCACTCCCATATGTACGTGGGCTAATAATAAGTAATTAATAAATAAATAAGCAGAGAATTATAAGCAGAGATTTATAAGCAGAGATGATTCCCTGCTTATTCATTTATTAACTGCTTGGCTTCACAGTTGAAAAGGAGGAGTGTTTATTTAGTGAAATCTGTAACATGGAAGGCAGGGCAAAGTGGGACATTGATAATAAAAAAGCAGATCTGGCTTTATTGTGCTTAGGAATTCAAGGGTATTTTACCCAACAATTGTAAACCATGAATAGAAGCTGAGGGGGGACCAAAATAAATACAAAGATATTTTTAAATTAGAACAGTTCCACCTCTTCCCACCCCTTCTCTATGATAATCAGCAAAGAATAAAATGTATAAAATCCAAAATCCTCTAGTTCCCAGCAGGCTAACTGGTATAAATGACTATTGCAGTGTCATATTTCTCAGAATCTGACCACATAAGAACATTTTCATATAATATTGCTTTTGAATGTTTGTTCCAAAGTAAACCTGTTACAAGGTTATGGATCATATCTTTTTAAACAATGCAGGAAATGAATGACTCTAACTGTGTAAATTTATAACTATCATTATAAGACTTTTAAACAATTCCCTGAAACTGTTCATCTGTGAGCTTGAATAAGTCATTAATGCTTTCTCACTGTGTTTCAAATTTTTCACTTCTGATGTACTGGAAGATCTTTCCCATCCCATCACGTGCCAGCCTTCCAGCCACTAGAAAGAATAGATTGGGACTTTCCTGCTTTTATTGATGTAATGCTTATGAAATTAAAAAAAAGTGTTTGATGTGTTCACACATTTAAATCTGCTTCGGCACAATGGATGCTGCCTACATAGTTTTCTTTAGAAAAATGCACACACATGAGAAATGTGTCTTACTCCCCTTCACCCATACGGTAGAAACAGTCTCATAAGCAGAATGGAATACTCAGGAGGGGGCATCCGAAAGTTGCCAGATTTCTTTCTCTTAGCTTCAGCGTCACATTCTAACTTTTCTGACGTGTTGTCGTCTGGCTCTACTATTTCACTCTACTCTGTGGGACCACCCACAAGTTGTCTGCTTTTGTCTTTTGATCTCTGATGTATCCCTTTTTAATAATCTCCCATCTGATCAATTTGGGGGAAGTTGAGAAGAAAGGCATTGGAAGCCAGCAAAGCTCATTCTCTGAGTGTATCTAATTTAGAATCTATGGAATGCTGGCATGTGGGCACAGGTATTCTGTATTTTCACACTGCTTTGTAGTCACTTATCCCCATCAAGAATGGATAGACCTACATTTTCCAACAAGGCTCTCCAAAAACACATAAATAGCAAGCTGTTCCTTCACATGAATCTTTACAAAACAATATCAATAACAACAAAGGAAAGGAGAAAACCGCTCTAGTATTAAAGGAGTTTTTGTTTTTGCTCTACTTGATTCCAAAGATAAGCGTTAAAAAGAGAAATTTAAATACACACATACATGTACACAAGCAAAAATGTGTTTACTGCCTTCCTCCCCACCCACCACTTCCCACGATGGGGAGGGAGGAGGAAGACCATACAACCACGGACTGAATAATGTGTGGTGCTTGTAGCAGCTACGACTATGGAACTGTGATCATTTCTGTTAATACTTTCTGTTGTTGTGCCATTTATTTTGATGTTCACCCCAGAATATAATTGGGCACTTGAACATATTCGTGCTGTTGTTAAGGTTGTTTTGGGGGTTGAATGATATAATGCCACTTAATTGCTAGATTTTAAAAATAGAGTTAGAGTTGTCTATCAACTTCAAGTCAGTAGATATCACTAAGATTTCAATCAGCTGGTGCTGCTGCTGATGATAAATAAGGAGAAATGGTTAGGAATTTCTGAGAGTCTAGGTATGAAATTACAGCAAAATTTCACTTCAGAGTGTGTTGAAAGATTTAAGCATGAAAACTGCCTTAGAACATGAGGCTTCCTTCTAAAATTACTAGCCTCTTTCTCTCTTCCTTTCATACTAACTTGGATTGGCATCTGCTTAGCTTAGATTGATGGAATCACTACTTAAGAGAGTATGAGTAAATTAATTAATGTGGAGTCTTTACCAATATTTACCAATAACAGTGCAGATGTTTCCGGAATTTTAAAAGAAATTGAAGAGATTATGAAACACTCCTCCTCTTATTTTTAGAGAGAAGTTAAATCTGAAATCTGGAAACATTTGTCATCTTCTATAAAAATGTAATTAAAATCCTTTTCTCTAATTTTCAGTGGGATCTCAATATGCCTTACTGTAGGAACTGCATTTGTGCGACCATATTCTAAATATTTTAAATATTTTTGATTTGAAGAACTGAAACCACAATGCTGTTAGATCAATAAAAGGCATTTTATATCATTTAAATTGCGAGAATTAGTTACTGCTAAAGCTATCATCCTTATTTGCCTTCAGTTTAGCACCATTGAAAGGTACTGCATTCTTGGTGCCCTTAGGCAACAAGAAGACAATCAAAAGCATTATCCTAAATTGACTTTCACGTGCAAGAAATTTACTGATCTAAAAATTTACTAAGAGGGAGACCAGCACATCTGCCCCTATAGGAAATGATTTTTGCATAGTAAGTGTTGATCTGCATAACCATATGATCATCGCAACTGCTGATTACCAAATCTGAATCATCATTACTTAGCAAACGTCTATAAATACACATGGCACCATGTAATATATTCAGCTGTGCTAAATTAATGACAAAGTCCTTACCCCAAGGAGCTTGGGGGTCTAAAAACAAAGAATGACACAAAAGACAAATATGTAGAACACACACTGAGTTGGGGGAAATTTTCAGTGAAATAAATTCAATGAAGTATTTTTATGGCTTGTGGCAAAGGAGGAATTAAGGATCCATATAACGTTTGCCTTTCAGATTGCTCTCACTACAAATTAAGTGCTGGCCTATGAAAGAACTATAACATTTTAATCTCTTGACTTCCCAGGAATTTCAGACATATATTTTTGACTATTTTTTTTAATATCTTCACATGAGTATATTTTTAAATAACATAAAATCAACGTATCCAAAACTGAACTTGATATCTTTTTGTCACTATTTTCTTGTTCCTCAAATCAGCTCCTGCCTTGGTTAAAGCACTGTCTTCTCCTAGTGATTATTCAAGACATTTCAGAGCTACCTTCTTCGCTATTCTCCCTCACCTGTCACGAAATCCTGTAGATTACCAAATTGACGCTATATTCTCCATTTGCATCTTCTTAGTCCTAATTCAGGTCATCATGTTTTATTTTAGATGATTATTGTGACCTTCGATCAGTCTCCTCCTTAAGCTATCCCTTAAAGTCACTCTTCTAGAACAAATATTAGCCGCTCCTCGTCTGGGTCTTGATGGCTCTCTCCTTAAAGGCAGCACTGCTTCCAATGGCATTCCTGGCCCTTTACAACCCAACCCACACTCCTCTTTCACATCCTTACTTCCTACTAATCTCTACTCACTATATACTAGAAATTATAACCTCATTTAGGTTCCTTTGCATTGATTTATAATACTCCAGTCATTTTATATAGCTGTATATCTTCATGTACCTCTCTATGGTTTCAGACCTGGGAGAAAAATGCTCTTCTGTGATGAAACTTTCTCAAATAGCCCAAGAGGGATAAATGTCGTCCTCCTAGATATATGTACTTATATAACATGATAGAAATTGTCTTTGTCTAGCAGATATAGGCTGCCTGTCCAACAATGTCCCTCATGTACCATCAAGATCACCCAGATTTTTCCTTTGTCGTTTGGTTGGTGCCATAATGCCTGACATTGTTTTATCTGTATTTTCTACCATGATGGATTCAAACCTATGCATAGAGCCAACCTGGAGGAAGGAGAGATGAAAGATTCATTTTAGTGATCATTTTGAGTTCTTTATCAAGCTGCTTCCAAAATTGGACCCATCCATGGCCTAATCTCTTATGTGAGTTAGTGACTTTCCTTTTGCTTAAGCCAGTTTGGGTTTCCAATACACACATCCTAAAAAATCCTATTTCTATCTATTTGGATTTTCTAATAACTATTTGCTTACAAGTATTTTCCCCGTTTAGATTATAAATCCTATGAAAACAGGAAATGGTTTCTATCTCCTGTGTGTCCTATAGTGTCTATCCTGGCACATTGGATTATCAGCAGTTTAAGCAGAGACCATATGATCATCTGTCAAAAATGCTTCCAAAAGAAATACTCCAGGGATGGCAGATTGGACTATATGACCTGAAGTGCCCCTTCTACCTCTTGGCAGTTTTTTATGATCCTATTAATTTTAAAAGCTCTGAGAGTATTTCAAGCTGCCAAGTTGACTATGATGGTGAACATAGTAAAAAAAAAAAAATGATGTTTTAGTTACCTAGAGATGTCATAACAAACTATTACAAACTGGATGGGTTAACACAATATAAATTTATTATCTCACAATTCTGGAAGATAAAAGTCCATGGTCGAGGTGTCAGCAGGATCGTGCCTCCTCTGAAGGATCTAAGGAAGAATCTGTTCCAGGCCTTTCTCTTAGCTTCTGGTGGTTGGCTGGCCATCTTGGCATTCCTGGGCTTGCAGCTGCAGCATTCCAGATGTCTTCTCACATGGTGTTCTCCCTGCGTCTTCACATAGCTGACTTCTTATAAGGACACCAGTCATAGGATTAGGAGCCCACCCTACTCCAGTGTGACCTCATTTTAACTTAACTATTTACACTTGCATCAACCTAATTTCCAAATAAGGTCACATTTAAAGTAGTGGGGTTAGGACTTCAGCATATGTTATTTTGGAGGGACACAATTTAACCCATAGCAAATGCCAACAACCAGTGCTTTCTTGGAGGAAGTTTTGTTAGGGTTCCTGGCTCTACAGAGGAGAACAGAATAATTAAGACTGAGGGAGAAATCTAAATGAATTAAGGGGAGCAAAGAAAGTACTGGTTTTACCCATAAATAGAACTGACACCTGGTGACCAATGACCACTTTTTTAACAGATAAGTTTTGCTCCATGATCGGCACTTACGTATGAAAGAAAATCTAATCCCAGGGGCCACTATCTACCTCCATCAGGCAAAAGCGATTCATGTTAACAACACGACCTTACTAGTGAGGAGGTGCTTTTATTCATTTTTGCTCATGAATAAATTAGCTCTTTAAAAAATTCATAGGAGAAAAATACTGTGTGAAGTTGCTTTCACGTTTATGGAGGTTATCTGTTTATCGAGATAAGGGCATTATGTAATTTTAATGAATGAAATGTAACAATATATTCTTTGGTTTCATAACAAGATTAAAATTGATTCTGAACATAATACAGATCTTCCTGGTTGAAAGGCAAACCCCCAGGCTTTTTCGTCTTCATGGAGGTGTTGTCATAGAACAAAATCACTTGTAACACGTGTTTGGGGTCAGGCATATCCCGATTCAAATCCCGCCTCCACCAATATAATTTTCATGTAACCTTGGGCAAGTTACTCAACCTGCCCAAACCTCAGTTTCCTAAGCTATAATCTCAAAAGATTGTTGTGATGATTGAAGTTGGTAAATGCACGCAGGGCACTTATTGTCTGGCACGTAAAACAATAAAATTTGGTCGTCATCATTATTATAATAGGCTAGAAGAATTTCTATTCAGAAATGTTTGAGGCAGAAACAAAAGAAAAAAAACCGTAAAATATAATACAATATTAGAGAAATGATCAGTTTTGTGGACCCCTTTTTGCAATTATTCAGTTATCTAATCACACGTGGAACTAGAATTTAGTTTCCTTCTGGGAAAAAAAGTATTCATCTTTCTAGTACCATTAAAAGTAGGACTCATTCAAGCGACTGTTTCTTTCTATCTCCGGTCCTGCCACCTGACGTGAGATACAGACTTACTGGTGAAGCTTAATTCAAAGGGGATAGGCACCAGATAATTCAGAGACAAACGACATGGTTTTGCACCGCAGTGACCTGGACTGACTCTACAGAGCTCCAAGTGCCCAGGTAATTACTAGTCTGCCATGCAGTCGGTGTTCTCTTCTCATCTTCCTCCTACATCCATAGCCTCTTCTCATTTTTTACTGAAGGCTTCTTAGCATCTATTTATCTGTCATATGTGGTGTCCCTCAAAAATTTTAACCTCTTTTCTTCTTTTGCTCAACATTTTCTATGGATGATCTTCTCCTGTGGTACCAAATACCGTATACTCATACACTGATAGCCACGAAACCTCTGCAGTGAGGCACTTGCCTCCCAGACCTTTCCACCTAGTTATGGAAATGGATAGAATGTGAGCTACAGGGAGTTATCTATAGTATTTATGACTATATCCAGCATTTATTACCATGCCGTGCACGAGTAGGGGTTCAGTAAAGATTGTTTGAATAAATAAAATGAAAGAATATTCCACATGTACCACTGACCATTTTTCCTCCAACCCGCTCCCTGCTCTCAGTTAATGGCATCATAATTCACAAGTTGCCTAATCTAGAAACCCAGGGAACATGTTTAGTTCTTTTTCTCCTTCACTTTCCACATCCGATCAATCACTAATTCTGTCAGTATTCTCTCTTTAAAACGTGTTAAATTGGTCCACCTTATGTTTTTGTTCCAGCTACCATAACCTTAAGCCTCTATTACTATATAAGCTCCTATCCGGTGTTCCTACTCCATCCGTTTTTGCATAGTACACCCAGAGTGAACTGCTGTGAAATCTAAACTCGTCTTCACTGTGTGCACATCCCTTGAGAAACTTCTTAGCTTCATCTCTCAACACTCCCTGCTTTCCACTCTTTTTTTCTAATCATGCTAAATGGCTTTCCATGTTATGCTGACTTTGACCTTCAGTACACGGAACACACTTGGCCCTTGTCTCAGAAGGCTCCTCCTGCCAACTCTTGTCTAACCAACTCTTTCTTGGCCCTCAATCTGAGTTCAAACATCACCTCCTCTGGGAAACTTACCCTGATTCCCTCAGCCAGTACAAGCATAGATGCGGCCTCCTTCTCCAGAACACAGAGCATGCAGTTCTGATGTCATTTAGCATTTAACGCCCTGCATTGCCGCTGCTCCTCTCCCCAGGAGATGCTACAGGCACATTGCATGGGAGGATTGTGTTTTATTCATTGATATATTCCCAGCACCTAGAACAGTATTTGGCAAATAATCAACACTTAATAAATATTTGTTGAATGAGTGTTATGTAGACACAGTGCAAAGTAGCCTTTGGCCAAAGCAATGATTACAGTATTAGCAAGTCTGTGCTAGTTTTTTTTCTTCAGAACAGTTCACTTTGATTTATCTTGAACTGTTATGCAAGCTGTAACTAAAAACGACTATGCTTGACACTGACTATAAAAATACCACTGTGCAGACTGTGTTTTTAAAAACCAGTATTGAAGCTCAAATCATTTATAGTGGTGTCCATATTAAATGCTGTCTACCTACGTTCACTAAGTGTTGAAAGATTTTTTTACATCTTTCCTACAGATTTCTCCTCCAGCTGCTACCATAATAGCTTCCCTTACTTGGTCCACACTGTTGCTAAATGGAAACAAATCAGACCGTGTCACAGAATCCACCTGACTCCAGGAGTAAGCGCTAGTCCTGTGAATCATCCATTGACTCATTCAGCATAAGCAGCAATTAATCTAACCCAGCATCTGTAGGTACATGTGGAGGTTGGTTTGACCGATAGAGTGCTACCTACACTTTAGAAAACTTCAAAGTTGGAGGGATGAGGGTAAGACAGTGCATGCCTCATCATTGTCTCTTCCTCATACACATACAGAATGGATTTTCAATTCCGGATATTTCTTCACATATGAGGTTAGTTATTACATCAACTGTGATCACCCTTTCTTCTCACATTCATTGTTTTTCTCTTAGTCCAAGATCCTGTTACAATATTACAGAGAACCAAATCCCAAGTATCTACGTGTAAGTTATTGAATTTTGAAAATTCTTATACTTATTCAAAGAATTGTTATTAATCCTTATAAAGGTATCCACGATCACATTATACATATTTTTTTCACCATCAAAAATAACAACAGAATTGTTCTTTAAAGTACTCCGGGGAAAGTAGCATGACTAACAATACGGATAGGGCCAGAAATGAGAAAGGCTGGTGTTAATGGACTGAATTGTGTCCTCATCAAATTCGTACGTTGAGCTCCTAACCCATAACGTGACTGTATTTGGAGATAGGGTTGTTAAAGAAGTAATAAAGGTTAAGCAAGGTTATAAGGGTGGGGTCCTAATCAAATATGACTGGTGTCCTTATAATAAGAGGAAGAGACACCAGGGAAGCTCATGCTCATGGAGAAAAAGCCACGTGAAGACGCAGCTAGATGGCGGCCATCTGCAAGCCAAGTAGAGAGGCCTCAGAAACCGAACCAGCCGTCACCTTGATCTTGGACTTCTAGCCTCCAAAACTGTGAGAAAATAGATTTCTGTTACGTAAGCCTCTCAGTCTGTGGTATTTTGTTATGGCGGCCCTGGGTTTTAAAACCCACCTGGGTTTCAGTCCTCGCCGTAACACTTACCACTGCGTGCTGACAGGGGAGACATCTAGTCCCGAGTTTCACTGCTTCATTTTTGAAAAGAGGGTAGCTGGAAATGCCACCTTTATAGAGACTATGTTTTGTATCTTTTTAAAGTGTTACGTAAGTATTTTTAGTTATCTGTGTCATATTTATACTCACTAAATTGGAATTTGTAGTATTTTTTCTTTAAATTCAAAGATTTTCTTGACTCTTTATTGAGTAATACCAAATTTGTATTGTATTTTGAGACAATGGTCAGAGTAGAGAAAAGAGCCCGTGTGTTGGCATCTCACAAAACAAACCCTAGATTTATCAGCGACCACCCGTGTGTCTTATGGCAGGTCAGCTAACCTCTCAGAGTCTCAGTTTCTTTCTCCATAAAATGAGTCTGAAAACAACTAGAGCACGTGGGATTGTGGGACTAAACGACAACATGTAGTCTCTAGCACGTGGCTGCATCTAAGAAAGTCTGTGTGGCTAGGAGGAGTGTGCCTCGCACTGTGGCTAGGTCCTCTTTGCCCAGCAGGTGGGAAACTCTCTCCAGATGTTCTTGTGTTGCTTTGTTTCATGCAGAACAAGAGAACAACAACAACACGACAGCTAAGAATTAGTGGGAACTCACCACGTGCCAGGTGACATAATAAATACTTCAACCAGACTTATTTATTCACAATCCCCCTTTATTGTACTCATTGTATGCTTAAGAAAACTGAGGCCCAGAGCAGAGTTGCTAGATTGAGGGCGGCCAAGTATGGTGTGGATATATGTATACTAAAAAATATTCCTTGTTTATTTGAAATTCACCTTTAACTGGACATGCTGTATTTTACCTGGCAATGCAGCCCAGAGAGGCTAAGTAATCTGTCTAAAGTTACACAGGAGCTAGGCTTCAAATGCTTGCACATGACCCACAGAGCCCCAAATCTTATCCTCTATGGTTTACTGATTACATCTGATTTTAAAGACATCATTTGGGTGGGAGAGAAGACATTAAGCTGCGAACGATCCCAGCTGATAATTGGAAGATCATCATAGATTGGGCTGATTGTAAACAGGGTCGAGGCAAAGACTTAAGGAAAGCTGAGGGCTCTGAGCTGAGAACTTACAGCCCTAATTAGTTGGGCAATCTGCTTTGACATCAGGAGCAGAACAAAGTTTAAAAGCAATGTTTCTTTTTGCAGAGTTGTTAAAAATATCTCTCTTTTTTTTCTCTTGCATTGGAAAACATTTCCTGAATTGGAAATAATGCTACAGCTGAAATAGCTGGGAGCAAGTTAGAAAATGGCTATTAAGTGTGCTGCTTTGTAGAAGACGGTTCTCTACGATCACTTGCCAGTGCGTTGTAATGAATTGAAGCCGGAGCTCTGCCCATGTGAGGACAAGGCAGTAGGGATCTGATCAGGTTCCCTCAGCCCTTAAAGTGACACTGGAGACCTGTGCTTCGGAATAACCTACAGATCTGTTAATTACACCAATTACGAGGTGTGCTTATCGTTTACACCTCTCTGTTCCCCTTCCAGGCAGCAAAGAATGTAGCCAAAAAAAGTAGGCAGAAAAATCTGGAAAAGGACATTTTGCAATAGGAAAATATTGAATTCCATTAATTTATACAACTTATTTTTCCATCACAAAAAGAGCTATTTATTTATTTATTTTTAGAAGACCGGGGGAGGCTTGACAAATATAATCACCTGCCTGCTGAGCATATTCATATTTAAATAAATGAAAGAGAACAAGGGAAGAGCTAAATAAAGCTTAAAATAAAACATAAATAAAAACAATATGTGGTGGAGATGTCCCAGCCAAAAGCGAGATTGAAAACCACCAGTTATTGACTCTTTGGATGATAGAAGAGCATAGGTTTAAAAAACACTTCAAGAACCATTTAACTTTTAACTTCAGAGGTAAAAGTATTGATATCAAGTAATTTAATTTTAAACATGCTCAGATCTGCTGAAATGGTCCCCAACTTTATTTTTTTTCTTGATTGTTTAGATTTTTGGAATGTGTTTTACTATAGAAACAAAATTAGAAATTATGGTGACTTCTCTAGGTTAGCCCACAAAAGCTCCTCTATTCTTAATATGCCTGAACTGATATACTGACCCAATACAACAAAACAGTGTTTTCTGTGTTCTGACCTTGGGTTTCACTCGGGCCCTCCATAACCACCCTTGCATTCTTCATGTCTGTTCTCTTGAAGAGCAGCTAGTGTAATTTACTGTTGACTTTAGAATAAAATCCAAGCTGCATACACCGACTGACATAGGAGGCCCCCATGATCTGGCTGTTTCACGCTCTCCAGCCTCATCTCATCTCCCTCTCCTGCTTCACTTCTTACCAGCCTCACTGGCCTTGTAGTGGATCATTGTTAGCATCAGGTTTTTACCTGCCTCAGGGCATTTGCACCTGTTTTCTCTTTATCCTTGATTCCTTCTCTTCACAGAGCTGGTCCCTTCTTTCTGAGGCCTTTCCTTATTGCTCTATATAAAGATGTACCGCCTGTCATTCTTTATACTGCAGAGAGCTTGTTCTCCTCAGAAAACTTATCCATGTATCACTCATCCACTTAGCTCTTAGCACCAGTTTACTGCCTCCTCCAATCAGACTAGAAACATTGTGTAGACAAGCCCCATATCTGTATTACCTCTGGAATCCCAGGATGCTAAATGGCTATTGTTGAATGAATGAATGAATTTATGTGTGTTCCCTGCTAAACTAACCAATAGTAGCTGAAGCAGGACTCTGAATCCCTCTGGCCACAAGCCAGGGAATCCTCCTGAGAAACTTGTGCCGGTGTTTGGAGGGGATTCCAAACACAGGAGAGCTTTAGGCTGTCTTCAAGGGTGGGGGACTGCATTTCTGAATATGCCAGGTGACAGAGGATGGATCAGGTCATTCATTAAAATGAAAGTAGCTGAGATAATTTCTCTGTGAAAAATAAAATGCATTGGAGGGAGTGCTGATATTTGCAGAGATCTGTCAGGAGTCAACTATAGAGAGCTGGCTAAGGGGCTAGGGACAGTGGCATTTTAACCAGGTAGATGGCAGTGGAGATTGAGGAAAGTTAACAAATTCCAGAGTTGTTTACAAGATTAAATCAGGAGTTCTCAAACTTCAGCACAGTTTACAGATTGCTGGGCCCTAAAGTCAATATCTGATTTAGAAGGTCTAGAGCAAGTGCTAAGAATTTGAATTTCTAACAAGTTTCTAGGTGATGTTTATGCTACTGGCCAGGGTACTATGCCTTAAGAACGACTATTTTAAATTCATAGGACTTGTAATAGATCGAATGTTGGGAATGAAGGAAAGAGTAATAAAAAGAATGACTTGTAGATTTCTGACTTGAACCATGTTGGTATAATTTACTGGGATGGGGGAACTGAAATTTTAGAGGAGACATTTATGAGTCCTTCATCTATCTCATGAGTTTGAGGTTCACTTAAGACCCACAAGAGAAAATCTTTCTAGGGTGATGGATATTTGTGCCTGAAATTCAGAAGAGTGCTCTGAATAAAGGTGTTAATTTTGGAGTCCTCAATATTTTGATGGTATTTAACATTGTGGATGGGGACAAGTTTGCTGAATGGGAGCAGGGGGACTAAGGATCCAGGCTGAGGAACTCTAACATTAAGTGACTGCATACAGAGAATTAGTCCACAAAGAAAACTGCAAAAGTGTTATAGAAGTATAAGGAAACCAAGAACAGTGAGGGGTCCCAGGATCCAAGGGTGCACAGAGATAGAAACACCCATGTTCACACGTGTGCACACAAGACCTTTAATTTCTAAGTGACTGATAGTTTCACCGCAAAGGACGGGTTCCACTTAATGGCTAATTGGATTTTTATTACATTTCACTTCCATTCTTCTTTTCTTACATACCTATCCTCCTACACACACACACACACACACACACACAAACACACACATAGTCCTTGATCCCAATTACACTTGGCAAACACTCTCAGCAGCTCTTTGTCACTTTTCTGATTTCAAGTTAAGCTCAACTATTCCCTTTGTACGAGCATCTGAAGCAGCTTATTCTGAGATCTTACATGGAAAACCCATTTTTCTGATCATTTCTGGTTTATCTTTGGCTCCAGGGACAGTCGAACCCAGGCTCTCAAATGCCATGAGCTTACTCTCTCTCTCCCTCTGTCTGTCTTTCTATATATATCTCTGTTTCTGTCTGTCCATGTTTTTCTTACTCCAAGTTCACATGAAGGAGAAGAAGATCCCCAGTGGCTTTGGGCTGACATCTTTACTGCATCATGAGCAAAGAGGAAAGAAGAAAGAGAACTTCCCTTCTCCACTATAAATAACTACTGAGGGAGGCTTGTGATTGGTCAGGCTCGAGTCATGGAACTGTTCCTGCACCAATCACTGTAACTAGCAACATGGGCCCTCAGTTGAACTAGCTGGTGTCATGTTTCCAACCTGTGGGTAGGAGAAGGGTAGTTTTTCACGCCTTTCCAGAATTCCAAGTTTAGATTGGGGAGAAATAGTTCTCCAAAGAAAGAGGATTGCTATTACCAGAAGGGAGGAACGAATTCAGGAAAAATAAAGCAGGTGTCCACCCTTACACTTGTTGGCTTTTATTCCCACAGCACCCTGTGGGAGGCCACAGCCCTCACTGCAGTTTCCAGTTTTGTACGTATTTCAGAGTTGATTTAATACGCAAATTCTATACTAGGTTCTAGGAGGACAGGAATTACATCTTCTTTGCTCTCAACTGTGTCCCCATGGCCTAGCAGGGTGACTAACACATAGTAGGCCCTTGGTACATATATGTCTAATGAAGTAATTAATACAACCCTCACAAATACTTTTCCTCTAGATGAGTTCCCTGTCCTGCTGAGGTATCTTTCCTCTCCATCCAGTTCTGTGGAACCTTTTATTTACCCGTGTTTATTCAGGCTTATGATTTGAGGATTAGCTAACGGGCTCAAAGACTGCTTTACAAGACTTCAGAGTATGTAGGGCAGAGGTTGACAAGGTTTTACTGCAAGAACCAGATATTAAATGTTTTATGCTTTACAGCCTGTATGGTCTTAGGCACAACTACTCAATAACTTCGTAGCAGAGAAACAATTATAGACAATATGTAAAGAATGGGCATGGCTATGTTATAATAATACTTATGTATTAAAATAAGTGGTGGGTTGGATTTGGCCTGAGGTCTATTGTTTGCTGACCCCTGACCATCAGCACAGTTTTCTGCTGGTTACCCCATGGAACAACTCTGCGTTCATGAATGTATACGCAGCTTAGGCATCAAATATGAATTTCATTTTAGTGATAATAGCATTTTTTCCTTCTCATAATCCCTAACAGATAGGTTTCTGATCCTTTCATTAAGTTTAGTAAAATGGGAAGTTCTCCTGTGTGAGTAAAAATGTCATACCCGGAGTGAAAAAGAACGAAGAGTAACTCAACGTTTTTGAATGACCAGTAAATGAAGAAAGAAAAGCATCTCTATTCTTGAGTTATATTTTCACTGTGTAATCACACTGGTACCCAATAAGAATTGATTAGCATACCTTCTAGAGAGTGCACAGGATTGAGACATAAAGTTCACCATCACTCATTTTATTTAGAAAATCAAGTTTTAAATTTTTGCCATTCCAGCTCTGTTATAATTGCTTCCAAGCATACAGTTTGAATTTGATAGAGAGAAAGGGAAAGAAAATAAGAGGAAGGCTTGGAAAGAAGGAAAAAGAATGAATTAAACTTGTCTTTCAGGCACGATGGCTAATAGACCATTAGGATAGTTCCAACGCTAGTAATGCCAGCAATGGTAGAGTTTCTGAGGGAACTCATGCAGCAAGGCTGACGGTCAGTTTTATTATGGAAATCTGAATCATACGATGATATGGGGAGTTTCCACCTTTGAACATTTCGCACTCTGAGGTGTTCTTCCCAACCCAGTGGAGAAAAACAGATGCCTGTGGTACATGATCATGGCTGTGGAGAGCTTCTAATCATAGGTATGAAAACACATTGAGGTATGAGTAAATACCTGAAACCACGAAGTGTCTCCTTACTAACTTCAATGGGAACTGATGAATAAGGATGACACACTAGCACTACAAACAGTCCAAAGTGAAAGAAGATCCTCAAATTATTCTCTCTCTCTTTTTTTTTAATTTAATAGCTTATTTAGCCACCAGTGTCATTGCTTGATCCGAATTTTGGGAAAAGAAAACAAACTACTTAAAATTTAATTTTTCTTTGAACTGTGCCTTTTCAAATCTTTGGATTTACAAAATTTTAAAAGGCAGAGCGGACATTCCGGCCAGCCCCTTTGCACTCCCTTTGAAGACAGGAATCCCTCTGCATTCCTGATAAATGATGTCTACCTTCTTCTTGAAAAATGCCAGGCAAGGAACTCCTTCTTGAATCCTTCTTTTCCTCTAGATGATAGTGCCCATTGGACTTTTCTCACTGTTAGAAATTTCCCTTTTGTTCCTACCTTAAATTTCCTGTCTGCAGGATCCACTTGTTGCTTTTCCCACCCCAATCCCCAAGCAATATGCAATGCCTTGTCTCTCTTCTACACCAGAGCTCATACATTAATTGAAGAGAGAGCCATAAGCTCTCAATTCTTCCAGGTAAACTCCTTGTTCTTCATGTTGGGTGATTTGCAGTCCTCTCACCCAGCAGGCTCTTTACACAGATGTGCTTCCAACTCAGCAAGGTTCTGCTTAAAGTGAGAGCCTCAAATCCGAACTAAATACTTTCTTTAGAGTCTGAACTGTGAGAAGCACAATGAATGATTTTCTCTGACCAGACTTTCTTTTTATAAAGAACTATCTGGCCCACTAAATGCCATATCTTCAGGGGATGGAGTTCTATAATATCATTGTTTCCAATATGATTTTTAAAATTACTTAGTTACATGTAAATCAGTTGCGTAGGATCAAATGAATTCTATCTTCCAGTTCATGGCACCTCATCGTCGTTGGTCCCTGTGAATGTGTGCTGTCATTTTGTCTGCATGCCTTTTTAACGTATGCGTGTGGTACTGTGTATATATTTCTTTTTCTTTTCTTTTCTTTTTTTACACAGTACTATTTTTTAAAAGATCTACGTGGGCAGGTGAGTATTTCGTCTGTTGCTCTTAACTGCTGCATAGAACTTTGGGGTCCGTGTTTATCCAAATTAACCTGTCTGCTCGCCCAGTGATGGATATGCTGACTGTCTCCAAAGCCCTAACACAGCACATAACAGTGTGATGAACTCCCTCAACCCTGTGTAAGAATTTGGGAATCGCTGGACCAGAGGGTGTAAATATGCTAAATTTGACTAAATAATGCCACATTGCTCCTCAGAATGACGACAACAGACTACCCTTGCCTGCACGAGGGTCTCTATAACCCCATATCCTCATCAACGCTTGATGTTTTCCATATTCCTAATTTTTGCCAGTTTAAAGAGGTAGCTTATTGATATCATATGCTTTAATTTTCATTTTCTAGTTACTAATGAATTTGAGCATCTTCCTATGTTTGTTAGTGTTTTAAAAAAATTTCTTCTTTCTGTAAACTGCTTCATTTCCTTTGTATTTATTTTTCCATTCCAGTTCCAATATTTTTCCTGTTGACTTACAAAAAGGAATTCTTGAAATTTTTCAAATACCTATTGTTTTTAAACACTGGAAATATCTTCCCTCAATCCATCATATGTCTTTTATTTTTATCCATTCATAATTATTTGGCTTATGATATATGTTTTTAAAATTTTGTCTACAATATTTCTCTCTACTCATCTCATTAACAATATTTTCCTGCATTTTTTCCCCACTAACTTGATAAGTCTTTAATCCATTTATAGTCTAAATTTGTATGCAGTGTTGTGAGCCAGTTTTATTTTGTTCCATGAAATGAGCCGCTATCCCCTACCTCATTCAAGAACAAATCATCCTTTCCACTTTGGGTTAAATCATGTATTAAGTTCCTGCATATACATTTGAGTAGTCTCCCTTGATCCATGGGCCCATTTGCCTGTTCTTGCGCTAATGCATGACTTTTATTATAATGACCTTGTAGTTTATCTTCATATCTGGTTGGAAAAGTCTCCTCTCATTATTCTTTTTTTTAATATTTGTCCAAGAGATATTTGTGGTCTTTATTTTCTATGTAAACTTTAAGCATATTTATCAAAACATCTAGCTGAAAATAAGAATGGGATTGGATTGAATTTATACATTAATTAGGAGGAATTGATATTTTTATAAAATTAGGTTTCCTATTCAAGAAAATAAAATTCCTCTCTATTTGTTCAGGCCATGTTTATGTTCTTGACTTTAAAGTTTCCTTCACAAAGCTATTAAGTACAAGTTTTAATCTAATTTCTAGATATATGTATTCAAAGCTATTTTTTTAATCAATGTTCTTTTTTCCCTTTGGTTGCGTTTCACAAATTTTGGCATGTACTCTTTTTATTATCATTTAATTATAAATAGCACTATACCTCTTGCTTGAAAAAAGCTTATCTCTGTAAGGCAGATCATGGCCTTTCTGCTCTCAGGAACACTAGACAGCACTTCAGCGCTGCACTTGGGGGCCATTTTAAACAGCAAATCACCAACATAAAGTGCAAAAATACAAAAACTCTGGCACTAAATAGCCCACAAAAGGGACAGTTGTTTACAGTACGAAAGCTGCAACAAAAAGGCAGAGCATTGCCCTATTGGACCTCAGCCCATCAGGAAACTCAAAGGTTTCACTGCTCTACACATGACCACAAATGACTGTGAACATACCGTGAGTATTGATCTGGGGGGCTACAAATAAATTTTAGCAAGTAGGGAAATTTGCAAATATGAAATCCATGAATGAATAATGAGGATCAAGTGTATGTACAAATTGTCTGTAAAGATATATACATTTCTCTGCACCTCAACCCCCTGGTATTATGATTCCCTCTCACACCTGTAATTTCCCCAAGTTGTTTTTTTGGGAGGGTTTGAGGGCTGGGCAGGGAAAGCCAAAAGACCATGTTAGTTTTCTTGAGTAGTACATAAATTCAGTCAGTCAGTAAGGAAAGTCACCCATGCAGATTACCTCGTTTATTTATGGAGGCTTCTAGGTAAAGGGCTTGGCAGCAGTGATGGGGGTAGGTAAGGGTGAGACAGGGCAGGTAAACCTGGAACTCGCCTCTAGGTTACCGACCAAAGATCATCACACTAGCAACCAAGCTGAGGAGGCAGTAATGACAGGGAGGAAAGAGAAAGAGAGAAACTGGACAGCTGGGTATAGTCTATGAACAGAAATAGAATCACATAGAGGGAAGAATCATAAACTACCTCATGATCCCCAACATCAACTTGGATTGCTCTCAGGGATGTGGGAAGGGAGAGCTGGGTTCTGTCAGTGCCTGCTTCCAACACTCTGAAACATTTGTGCCTGTGGCGTTCCTTACCATTTTACTTCTTCAATGCCTCAAAGCAGTTGGTGGTGTTATTATTTATGAATTGCTTTTATCTGGTGTTGATGACACTGCTTCTTCCTCTAGTTCAATCGAATTCAGTCTAACTCTTCCAAGATCATATGGTATGAATTATCAGGTTCTCCTAAGAGAGCTGAGCCCTATGTCAGAGAATCCTAGGGCCAGCCCTGGGGCCCATGTCTCTATGTAGGACCCCTCTAGTGTACAAGAATGCTTTTACACACTACATCATCAATACACTTTCTCTTTCACTGAAAACAAATACAAATGCAGTCACTTACAATGCTGTGTTTTAGTCTATTTTCCCTTAAGGTAGCTATTGTCAAGTTTAGTTATTTTTGATGACTAGGATCAAGCATAAATTTGCATAAGGTAACCCACCCATGGATAGTACAATATTTTCCTTTAGTTAGCTATTTGTTTCCCTTAAAAATACAGCCTTCACTTAGCATAATTGACATATATGTGGGGAACAAGAACTTCTGACGGTTTTCAGCAATTTGTTGTATTTGAGTTGTCCCCCAAAAGTTTTGCCAAGCCAAAATACTGCTGTTTTGAAGCTCCTTTTGTTTCTACAAAGAAAAGAATTCTGGAGAATTAATTTCAGGATCTTCAAACTCAGCATAGTAATTGCCATTTGAAAGCTAGATTCGATTCTGGTTAGGTTCGATTTTAATTCTCTCTGCCACACTGAAAATCTGTATCCCATCTCGCCACTCTTGTGAAATTTAGTGAAACGTCAATCCTCTGAGGGTGGAGTGGTCAGACTCGATGAACATGGTCATCTTTTCAAATGCACCTTTAACTGTCAAATGAAAGGACAGTGTGATCTGAATATTGCCTTTAAAAATAGGTAAATTTGTTGCAATCACCAATTTAAGTGGCAGTGAAATGACTTGAGCTACTGTAAAAGGATGAAAGGAAACTGAACACAGAGGAGTTTTTCTGGGAAAAATTTTGGATGGAATTGTTTGAATGGAGGACCTTTTTTGCCGAAGCAAAGCATTCACTATGTCTCAAATTTCTGCAGGTTGTGTTGTCTCTAGTATTTCTTGCTTTATCTCTGAGCCATTTTTAATGCCTGTGTGAAAAAAAGTTAACTTTATTTTTTGGCCAAAAAAATGCTTTTCATCTCTGCAGCAAGTTGAGCTTTTATATTTATTTTTCAGTGCAAGAAATCATGATAATTTGAATTCTGAATTCATAGAATTGGACATAGAAAACAATTGAGTTTTGGAGCTTCTAGCAATAGAATCAACTGGGAGGACCTAATTTCATCCAATTTGTAGCTTGATTTCATCCAGCAAGACATACTTAAGCATAAAGACCTAAAACTGGTAGGTGTTGTATTGAAATAGCATCACACTTAGGATGCAATGAGGCATAAAGCGATGCTGAATGCTTTACATTCACTAACATGACATTATTCCAGCATGACACACAATCCAAAGCTTTTGCAATTACAGCTGTGACCCCAAATTAGATTTTAAAACATGTATATATGTATATGCATTTCAAAATTTTTCCTTCATTTTTATCTCCTAATAGTTTAGAAATGCAAATGCTGGTGGCTTCTTAAAATAACTCTGTTCACCCAGAATATCATCCTTCCCCTCAAGTAACTTTTCTTTGGACAAAGTCTGGTCTTTTCAGGGAGAGGTAGGACTGAAGCTTGAGTTCTAGGGAATGGAGTTAGGGGCTGAGGAGACCCTGCTTCTGTTTCAGAGAAGCTCCACTATTCACATGTAATGATTAAATTGCTCTCTCATTGAGTTGTGTGGGTTTTTTCCCATATAAATTAAATGCAAGACTCAAATAAGGTTTTGAAAGCCACAATGACAGTGCCAGCTGGGCTGATAAAAGTCCCCCTTCCTCTCCAGTGTCAGGATTAAGTCACAGGGGCTCTTCACTGCCTCCAGGCTGTAATTCTGAGCGACATGAGCTCAGGGTGGCGTCTTAACATTTTCCCTGGGCTTGTGGAAGCATTTCCTCTCCCTGAGAAGACACTTTATCACTGGGGGCCTCAGATGGGGAGAGCCTCCCCACCTGGATTTGCTGCATTCCCAGAGTACCGGGCCGCAAAAGGCCTGGACTGACATGCGTATTGTCTAAATATGCCCGACGTGGGAGCATTTCATTTGTGCCTTATGTCCCACAGCTTCCTGCCTCCCTTAGAAGATTATATAATCACTTATCTTTTCTATTTTTAAAGCAGATTAATTTGATTTAGTAGAAAGGAGACAAGGGAGAAAAGAAAGGAATAATGGGAGAAAGCCAATATTATTTCTTTCAAAGCAGTTTGGTTTAGAGTCATTTTAATAGGTCTGGAAAATTAGAATTGGAAAGAGAAAATCAATTGTGATGCTATATTCTGGTTTGGAAGGGAACATAAATCCACACTGGCACTGACTTCCTAGTGCTAGATAATTAGGCCTGCTTTGTTCTCATGTGGGAGAGGCAGGGGACTTATCGGTTTCTTAAATCTATTCTTATTATTAACAATGTCGTGAATACCAAGAATTCTCTTAGGAGTACCAGATGTTTACAGGACACATCCACAGTAGGAAAAAAGGGTGAGAGGCTTATCTACCCACGTTGTTGGAGGGAAGGCCTCTGTCCTAGCAATGGGTGTCCACGTGAGACTTCAACATCCGTCTCCCACTTGTTGAACACAAGATTGCCTTCTTTTATCTTCTTTCTGTGTGAAC
Organism: Equus asinus; assembly: GCF_041296235.1. NCBI lineage: Eukaryota > Metazoa > Chordata > Mammalia > Perissodactyla > Equidae > Equus > Equus asinus. The sequence continues at coordinate 81,088,778 of NC_091798.1, forward strand.
ATTTTAGAAGATTTTATCCTCAAAATTTATTCTGAAATAGCAAAATAAATGCAATCTATAGCTTGGATTTGTATGCAGTCTAAAGCTTTAGGAAACTTTTGGTTTTAAACAGTTTTTTTGTTGTTCCTTTTGCCTATTTCAGACCAAAACTAGGTTCATGTGGCTGAGAATATGGAAAATAAATTCCTGGAGGGTGGGGAAAGTTTAAGTGGTCGTGGTGGGAGGAAATTTGAGGGGGAAAAAAAGAGGAGAAACAAAGCCTGAAGAACAGCACATTGACCAAAATCGCATCCTATGAAGTTGGTCATTGGTCGAAGGGATTTTGAGAAGACAGTGAGGGAAAGAGCACTGGGGTCATAGGAATAAATGAAGAACTGCCAGAATTGCCCTCCTGGAATGGACAGAAGGAAAAATGGTGAGAAACATATATATCATTTCTAGAAAGATATAACTGTCAGTGAGGCAAAGACTTGGTTATGAGAATCAAAGAGGAAAAGAGAGGTTGTGTGAAATGCTGTGAGAAGCTGAAGATAAGTTTGGAAAATGTCAAAGAAACATTGCACCACACAGAGCTAAACAGGTAAGAAAGACTTTATTCAATGCTGTTGAATAAGAGTTAAGACAATTGCGATAGGGGAGAGACTGGACTCAACTCTCCTGAAACAAGAGGTGGGAGAGTTTTTAAATGCTGGACGGAGCTGGTGGAAAAAGTACTGGAGGATGTTAGGGAGAGGTTGGTCAGTGTGATTAAGCCATCCCTGTTTCCTAATTGTTGCTTGCGAAGGTGGGCTCCCACCCTCTCATAGAGACTGGGAGATGGGGTGCTATGGCTCTTTATATAGTTATATGACATCATATAATATACTATTATATATTATATTATAATATACTATTACATTATATCAATATATTATATTATTAATATTATTATATTATTGTATAATTGTATTGTATTTTTTATATATTGTATTATAACTATAATATTATAATTATGTTGTATTATATTATATTTTAAAAGGATGGCTCCCAGGTTCCTAAGAAAGACACTCCTGGGTTATAAAACTAGTAAGAGGCCTGGAGACGATTTAGAGCTCAAGGGGGCAGAGAAAGAATTTACAATTTCAAGTTTTCTAAGAAAAGGGAGGTCAGGGGTTTATAGTCAGGACAATACAGTTTAGTTAAGCTGAGGGTAACTTTAAGGCCACTGTATTGGTCAAAAAATAGCAAAATTGTGAATGTGGGGAGATCCTCCAGAGCTAACTTTCGTTATATAAAATAGAAATATATGAATCTACTCCATAGAATTGTTGAATGACTTAAAGAAATTTATACGTATAATACATTTAGGACACTGCGTTGGATATAACAAGTGTTGAATAAATATTAGCTATCATTGTTTTTGTTATTATTATTTCTGTAAATTAAATGGGAGGAGAAAATGAAGGATACTAAGATGCAGGGGTCCAACTCAATGATTAAAACGTATCATTTGGGAATAATCTTTTAAGAACAAGGTACAAATAAAGGGTCAGTGAAGCTTTATTAGGATGCTTTAAGCCGTTAGTTAGGAGATATTTTGCATTACAGGTAGAAAAATGCACTGGGGCCAAAGTCTACTCTCCACCTCCAATTTTTCAATTAATGAATATCAACCATGTACATACAAATACAAAAATACAAAAAGCAAGGTGCATTCCTGTTTTAAAAGAGGTCAATAAGGAATAACAGATACAGGACAGTTACAATCCAATGTTGCAAAGGCAATGATAGAAATATGCACAGAGTATTATTCTAATAGTCAATAGGAAATAAATTAGCGCAAAATGTTCCTGGGTGATGAGCTCTACTCTACTTGGTGGTAGAGTTATATAATGAGAGCATCAGTTTCCTGACTAATCTGCAGAAGCTGGAAGGCTAGATTTGGTCTTGGCTCCCCTGGGTCCAAGCTGGAATGCTGTTTTGTATACCAACATTTGGTTAATGGCCTCTATCCATCCCCACAAGGAACATGGTCAAGTTTTACCAGGGGAGCTATTAGGACAGAAATAGGAAGCTCTTTGGTTCAGTCCAGTGTTCCTCAATATTCCAAAGAAATGGAAAAAAAGAGGAAACTTTTATTACTACATTAGAAGCAGACCCACAGCCACCCACAACACAAACTCTCTGAATATAAAAATGGTGGAAAGTCTAAGGGAATGAGAGAAAGTGAGAGAGGGAGTCTGAAGTGGACACTCCCTGTCTCAGTGGTAACACTAATAAACATTCCCTTTGACCAAGTCAATTTCCTCAGACTGGCACTGAAATCATTTCCTGGATATGAGCCACAACTTTTTCTTCTGGTTTCATGGTAACAAGAACAAGAGAAGCCACTGACTGTTCACCATTTTTGTTATATTTCTGAATGAATACAAGTGTTGTCATCCACTCAACTGCATCTGGGATAGGCTCTCAACTTCTCTCATGAGCTACAGAAGGAAGAGTGGTGCTCACTAGGGAAACAAGTGCCTATGGCTACTCATCTGACACAACTCAATGGTAAAAGGACATATGGATCTCCCTGACCCATGTCCCTGAGCCTTTGCAAGGGAGACGCATGAAGAGAGAAGTCAGAAATACAACAGGATCCAAAAGGGGCAAAGTGGAGGTTACATTGGTCATAGATTGTGCAAGGGAACCAAAAGGTCCATGTCCTTTACCCCTGATCCCACAGTGAATCTAAGAAAGGTTGGAGGCACCCAACACTTAGCCCAAGCTATCTAATCAATAATGGCCTTGCTAACTCATTCATTCCTCCCGACTCTGACTACCTCTGTCACATTGACTGATGAGCAGTCTGTCACTAACACTAATATGGCCAAGCTGATGCATTAGCCACACTAGATTATTTGCATAAGGTAATAATCATTTTGAAGTCTTTTTGTCTAAATTTTCTTTAACTAAAGAACTTGTCCTTGAACCTCTCCATTCTCTTCTGGAAATGGTTTAGACTTTTTTCCCAGATCAGAGAACTCCTCAGATTAAATGTCAAAATGCTTTCATTTACCTACCCTTTGTATGATTTTGGCTCCATGCACCTATCAAAGCCATCCAAAGAAGAAAAGAACTTGGAGAATGGAAAGGCAAAGAAATCCAGGTGAAGGATCTATTTTCCTGAAATCTACAAGTCTCTAAAGTCTGTGCTTCAGCTTAACTCTTGGCTAAAAAATACTCCCTCTACATGCAAACTAGCACTGCTAAAACGTTAATTGTAAAATACTGAGCAAATCTTCAGCCATAAAAGGAGACTCTAAAGAATACCTTTGAAGAAAAAGTAAAGGGAAGTGTTTGCCTAACTCTTGCCAGAATAGTCAACCCTTTCATTTTCCTTACATCAAAAGCCAAACTTGCAAGCTTACTCTGATGCACCAACATTTGATGCAACGTGAAAGGGTACTTATGTGTGGAAAATTCCAATTTCAAGGACCTTTGTAACATTACTGTAGTTTCACAAACCCATAAGCCTGGATGCTATACACACCAGGAATAAAGTTATCTTCTTCCACTTGTCCTTTCTTTAGTGTATGCTAGTGTACAGACATGTGTACACACACAGACACATAGACTCACAGACACACACACACTGCAGGCTAATGCTGCCTCTGGAATGCAGAAGACAAAATTGCCAAACGTGGGCAAGCAAAGCCAGAGAGCATTTTATCCCAGTTTTTCCCAAGATGTCATTTTGATTATCTTTTGCTCTTCGTTAGAGTTGCCACTAAACCCCTGGCATCTATGTTAACATCTAAGCAGGATGGAGCCCAGATTAGCAAGCAAAATAAGAATGGAGTTCAAAGCGGATGCTCTTCTTTGGGTCCAGGGAATGTCACTCCCTGGTGATTTGGGGGTAATCAAGCAGATTAATATGTGTACTTTGAAGAGAGAAGTTCTGCTTCATTCAGATAGGTTCTAGTTATCAATTTTTTTCTTTCCTTGAAAATAGGCGTTTGCTGCTTATTCTTGTCGGAGTGTGGAATATTTTCTAGGAAGGTATTGCTGGTATCTTTAAATCAATATAATATAGATGACATGATATAGTTTCTGTTCCACTTATGGAATAAATAACAGTATCTATAATTACTTTCATAGCTCTTTTCGGAAAGGTAGTGTTGTGTTGATACACAAAGACAAATTATACCTGAAATATTAGTTTGAAAAGAATAGTGGCTTTATGCAATGATGATCAGTTTGGACAAGTTGCTGTGGTACCTTTGTTACTGACTGGGCATCGTTCACTAACAGAGGAATCCACTAGTTTGTCTTTACATACAGTTTATAATTCAAATAATTTTAGCTTGATCACTAATGTAAGCTATTTCCTTTTTTACTGCTAGTAGGAAGAGAGCAATTTTAGGCTGCTTTTTTGACATAGTAAGAAGATGAAAATAAAAGAATAAACTATTCAAATGACAGAAGGTTGTAAATAAGGATTTTTATCTCTGTTAGGCTAAATAGAAATTTCACAGGGCAGAGCCTGGTACACAATCCAAAATTAAACACAACAACTCATATAATATTAGCCCCATAATTCTTTGTCTGGAGAAATTAAGAGCGTTTTCTACCTTTTAAAAGTTAGAAATTCAGTGCGTCTATTTGTGAACTCAAGTTGTTTGTAAAACAGCCTCTAATTATTGTCTCACAAGAAAGATTGAACCACCTCCTGCTGGATTGTACTATGAGTCACAGCAACCTCAGCAACTCTGTCTAAAGTAATGAGTTGTGGTAGCATATGTCCACAAAATTAATTATGTTGGGGGAAAATAATAATAACGCAAGAAATATGCACATTAAACCTCCCTTAAAAATGAAGAGACTTCAACATCGAATACACAATTATTTTGACAAGTTTCCACACAAAAAAGAAATCATTACTAGTCATAGGAAGGGCTACATTGATGATAAGATTGCATTTATCATTGTTGTCTCTCAACACTTTTGCTTGTGTAGGATGCTGAAGCAAGAACAATTCTGATGGAAAAGAGGCCGTGATATGTTGATGACGCAAATAGGATGATTTAGACTCTTGTACACCACCTAACTGCTACGTTTCAAGTTAGTTGATGTAATAAATGTGAGATTTGCTGGCACTGATACTGTCTACATTTCCATCTGCCTTGCAAACTGTGGCAAAATGTTTTTTTCTCCCAATAATTTCTCTTCTTCTCATATGAATAATCTGAGCAAACAAGGTTTGGAACAAAGAACATACTTATTAACAAAAGGAAAAAAAGGAACAGCTATTTCCATTGAATATTGTTTATCTTTGCTGTATCCTCGCAATGATATTACAAGGGTGCTGGCGATTGTTACTTTAAATCATGGTATGATTGTCTACATGTAAGAATGAATCATCAGCATTTATGAAAAGTCAATTTGAAATCTCAGTTATTTGTTTTGAATTAAGTGGTGTTTTATAACAAGGATGCATGTTCAGAATCATTCCAGCGCATTGGCATTTTTGCTTAGAGTTTGGTAAGAGACTATGTAAAATATCTTTATCATCAAGCCGTTAGTCAGTCTACTAACCAGCTAATTGATTAATTGGTTACAGTGAAATAAAATAACTGATTCACTCTAAAACTAAAATATGGTTATTTTGGATTTGGTTCCAAATGGAAAGGATTTGATGCTAATTGGTGGCTGTGTTAGTTTGCTAGGACTGCCACAATAAAACACCACAGATGAAGTGGTTTAAACAACAGAAATTTATTCTTTCAGACTCCTGGAGTCCAGAGGTCCAAGGTCAGCAAGTGGTTTCTTCTGAGGCCTCTCTCCTTGGCTTGCCGCTTTCTCCACATATCCTCACATGGTCTTTCCTCCATGCATGTGTGTTCCGATCCCCTCTTCTTACAAGGAACGCCAGTCAGATTGGATCAGGTCCCATGCTAAGGAACACATTTGAACTTAATCACCTCTTGAAAGCTTCTATCTCCAAATAGCAGTCACATTCTGAGGTGCTAAGAGTTAGGGCTTCAAGGTATGAATTTTGGCAGGAGACGATTCAGCCCATAACACGGCTTACGATTAATTCCTCTGTTAGCACAACTCTTGACTGTATTTCAATTGTTGGTAACATGGACTCCATTTCCACATATATTCATTAATATCAACATTTTAATAATGAATGCAAAACAAGCAGTAGGAAGATGTAAGAGAACATTTATCTAACTTCTGGGTAAATTAGACTTTAAAACATTTACCCAATCTCTTAGAATTGCCATAATCAACTGTTTTATTGCTTAATTCCTTGTACAAATATTTATTGTAAAATTAAGTTGACTTCAATTGATTTTATTTTCCTTTGAGATTCTACTCTACATTTCATAACAGTAATCGAAGTGATTAAAGTGCCTCTGAAGGATCTAAAAAAAAAGGATTGGAAATGACTATTTGACACATTGAATTACAATTTGGATGAGATTCAATTTTTTCTTCCTTTTTGAAAATAAAAATGTATAATGGAGATCTCATTAATAGAATGATATATCTGGAAAATTCCAGAGCATACATATACCAATTCATGCTATTTATGAAACTTCTAAAAAGTAACCAGTAGCTGTCTTTGTGAAATTGTAATATGTTTATTAATACAATTCTACTCAAATTTAACAATTGCTTCTCCAGCTTTGCAAGCTTTTATCCATTGTTGAAGCAAATCAAGTCAAGGGTAAAATCTGATATCTACTTAATAACACATAGCGATTTAGCATACCTATCCCAATTAGGAAGTGAAAGTGATAAAAATACAAACATACATATTATGCCATGTGAAATTTCATCTAGTCCGAAGAGGAGCTTATAGCTGAAATTGAAATAATGTTCAGTTCAGACTCCATGCTATTGAAACAGAAAACGAGATATAGATTCAGGCAAAACAATTAGCCAAATAAAAGTGTAGAGGTTAAAGTCTGCAAGAAGAATTATATAACTTTTAAAGAAGACTTTCTATGTCTCTTTATGTTCTAGGTGGAACAGAACTTTACTTCAACAGAGAGTGACATTTTGTTCTCCTAGTGAAGAGCGAAAAATGCCATTCACAAGCTAAGTAGTCTTCTACAGCCCTTTTTCTGGTTTTGTCTGTTTTTCAACTCACCAAAACACGTTCTCAATATAGTTATTACATTGGAGGAAGGGGATGTGGGTAAGGGCTGATGGCTTTGGGATCACAGTCTAACTTTCATCAGGATAGAATTCTTTGAGACTCATTGAAAATGTGTATTTGCGTCAGCTTTATTTTCTTTTTATCTCAGGAGAAATTCTTTGATGTTTAGATATTCAAAGTTAAGAAGATAGGCGACAGATGAAAGTCTGAGAAGATTATAGGAGAAAGAAGAAATATAGTTCTCTGGAACCAAAAATATACAGGCAACACTTCCCACAGGATGACAGAGGAAAAGAGCCTGCCTCTTCCCTCTCACAAATGCTCTTCTACATGCGTCCTTTGGTGGAAGAGGCCATCTTGGGATTTCAACAGGCAGAACCTTACCACTCAGGAGACAGACATACTTGAATACGTAATGGATTTCTAAACATGTTGAGTGACTCCTGATGTGTGATCCCTCCTGCCTTGCCCTTTTGGCCAAGCTCAACGCAGATCATAAAGATCTAGGAGAAAAACAATTGGATTATCAAAACTCATTTCTTAAAGCTGTAGATCAAGGTTGTATGTTGGAAATGCTATGAAAATTAGTTATTTATTGATTGCTGTTAATTGTCACCCAAACTTTCCACATCACAAGAATGAGGAGAGAAGATAAATACTTTTCATTTAAAATTTTGTTTAGGGAAAATATTTCATGGTAATTAAGCATCTAATTTCAATGTGCAAAAATAGCAAAATGTGGCCATTTTAACCAATTATCTGATAAATTCTATTAATGTTGATCATTTATTTGGATGATTAAATACAATAGGTGTTCAATAAATTGTGCTGAGTTGAATAAATGAACAATTCATAACAAAATATTACTTTTCCTTCTGTGGTAGTTTCCTTCTCCTTAAGCCTGACTTTTATAGGTACTTAACTAAACCTGTTTTTTCATTTGTTTTGTGTAAATAAGCATCTTATATTTTTTAAGATGATGTGCTGCTATTTAACAGAACTAAAAGTAAGAGACAATAGAAGAGCGTGGCTGATTTGAAACTCAGCTCTACCACTTACTAGTTTGACAATACTGTGGTGCTTCAGATTTTCCATAGGTATATAACAAAAACAACAACAATATTCGCTTGAAAATATGGAATGATTTGAGGCATCACAGTATGCAAAGCACTTAGAACATTGCCTGGCACATTGAAGATGTTAGTTCTTATCAGCACCCCATTGCCTGAAGCGGAACCCTCCTCTTATATCTGTACCTATCATCCCTCCTCTTGACTAGATGATTTCTTGACTGCATATGAGGAAACTTTAGAGCTTGAACTAAAAGAGAGGCAGAGGAACAAACATGATCTTCATTTAAGTAATCTAAGGGCAAATTAACCTTCCATACTGCGGAGATACACCTAATGATTAGTCCCCAGGCTGATCCATCATCAGTAGTTTGTAGCTAGTTTGTTCCTCACCCTAGAGTAACGCTGAAGGCACTTCTTTCTTTAACAAACTAGACATTAATTAAGGTAAGCAGAGGACAAGAGTGTATAATTGCTATTGTAACGTATAAAGAATGTTACAAAAAGCAGTGAGCTTACTAATAAAGAAAAAATACAATTCTTCTTCCTGAAAGACAAAATAGAAGAACATCTCTTTTTGAAGAAATGTACTTAAAGTCGTAGCAGGAAAACATTAATGAAACTCTATTTTCCCTTTCCAGCTGTTTGATGCACAGAATAGAGAAAACTTTGGGGCAACATTGGTCATATTTTAAGAAGTTCAGCAGAGTATGACTCAGATCCACTCAAGCTGATACCTTGATCTCTCTCCTAATTGTCTAGCATTTCCATTGTATTTTTCATACCACATTCTGGGGGTACCATTAATACTGCCCTCTTCTTAATTTTCCTCCTTTTTCAGTATCCGTTCATTTTCCTATGCTCATATTTTGAGTATTCTTTTTTTTTAATTTTATTTTTTTTGGGTGTACATCATATTTCGAATTCTGTATACATTACATCATATTCACAACCCGAACACTAATTATAGTCCATCCCCTCACATGTGACCCTAATCACCCCTTTTGCCCTCCCCCCTACCCCCTTCCCCAAAGGTAACCACCAGTCCAATCTCCAATGCTATGTGGTTTTTTTTCTTGTCGTTTTTATCTTCTACTTATGAGTGAGATCATATGGTATTTCACTTTCTCCCTCTGACTTATTTCACTCAGCATAATACCCTCAAGGTCCATCCATGTTGTCACAAATGGCCGGGTTTCGTCATTTCTTATGGCTGAGTAGTAGTCCATCGTGTATAAATACCACATCTTCTTTATCCATTCGTCCCTTGATGGGCACCTAGGTTGCTTCCATATCTTGGCTATTGTGTATAATGCTGCAATGAACATAGGGGTGCAAGTATCTTTATGCCTCTGTGTTTTCAAGTTCTTTGGATAAATCCCCAGCAGTGGAATAGCTGGATCATATGGTAGATCTATCCTTAATTTTCTGAGGATATTGAGTATTATTCTTGATTTCTCCCTTAACCCTTATATCCAAAAAGTCACTAATCATCTCACTTTGACACCATAATAGCACTAAATGAGCTATTTCTGTACATTCCTATATGGTATAGTATTATGATTAAAAGCTCAGCCTCTAGAATTAAGTAATCTGTGTATAAATCCCAATTCTGCGATGTGATCTTAGGTCAGTTCTTCATTTGTAAAATAAGGATGAAAATATTACAAATCTCAGTAAGGTTTTATAAATATTACTGCTATAGTACACAAAAGGAGCTTGACACAGTGCCAGTTCTGGAACACCTCAACACACAATGGTTATTGCTTTTGTTGTCTCCATTGTCCCCACTCCAGTCAGATCTCTGCTGCTTCTTTTCTGCATCACAGCAATAGTCTTTCCACCTTCAGTCTCTCTCATCACCAGTTACCTGTACGATATTGTCAGATTAATCTTCTGACTCCATACTGCTTGCCAGATTACTTTCTGTCCCCAAAAGGCCAAATTATTTGTCTTGGTATAATACAGGTTTCCCCCGCTATCCGAAAGTTCACTTTAGGCCACTTCCCTTTTACCAAAGGCCTACATTTGTACAGCAGTCCCTGCTTATCTGTAGGGGATACGTTCCAAGACTCCCAGTGGATGCCTGAAACAGGAGATAGTATGGAACCCTATATATATTGTTTTTCCCTATACATACATACCTACCTATGATAAAGTTTAATTTATAAGTTAGGCACAGTAAGATATTAACAGAAATAACCAATAATAAAATAGAACAATTATAGCAATATACTGTACAGTTGGCTTTCAGTATCTGTAGGTTTTGCATTCATGGATCAAAATCCGTCAATACAAAGGCAAACTGTGTTCATTGTACTCCCGCCATTTTACATAAAGGACTTGAGCATTGGCGGATTTTGGTATCTGTGGGTTTTCCCAGGGGATACGAGGGACGACCGTAATAAAATTTACATGAATGTGGTCTCTTTTTCTCCCTCAAAATATCTATTATACTGTACTTACTCACTGTTCCTCTTCTTGTGATGATGTGAGATGATAAAATGCCTACGTAATAAGATGAAGTGAGGTGAAGGATATAGGTGTCATGACCTAAAATTAGGTTACTATTGACCTTCCCGTATGTCAGGAGAAAGACCGTCTGCTTCCAGGAGAGCAAAAGCTTGGATAAGAGGGGACTACTGTGCTTGTTATCACTAACAGAAAGAAATCTGAAGAGAACTTTCGCTTTTATGATAAAAGATAAGAAGTGAAAATAGCGTCCAGCATTTGTTTTGCCACAGCCGTTGCAGAGGCTAAGCAGTCAAGCACACTGTCATACTTCATGCCTGCCACATCAGCCACAGCAGCCACGGCAGACAGTAAACCTCAACCCTCGATGTCGAGGCAGGCAGATGTGGAAGATGGCGTAGACATTAGTGATCCGCCTGCCCTGACGGATTCACACGACGATGAGATGTTAATAGATGACCATCTTGGTCTCTCTCCGACACCCCAGTCTCCTGTAGCTCCCGCTGCCCCGATCTCTGACAGCTCGGCTTACACCTCATCCTCGCCACCACCATCACCTGTCAGCCTTCTAGTGCGCTGCCTGTCCTCCCGATTCTGGTAAGTGAAACTACGCTGTATGTACAAGATTTCTACTTTATATAGGCTGTGTATTTATCATATCTTTCTTCCTTTTACTGTACATTGGTGTTATTTTAGGTTTTATGTATTATTTGATATAATTCGGTAGGTTATTTTTTGAGTCTGGGAATGCTCAAAAACTTTTCCCATAGGTAATTGCTTCTTGGCTTTATGCCATTTTGGCTTACAAAAGGTTTCATGGGAATGCTCTGCTTTCGGATAGCGGGGGAAACCCATATGTCCTCTCCATTCTGCCTCACCCTCTCTAGCCTGTTCTGCTCTGCTTCTTTATACTTACCTGATATACTAATTGGAGTGTACACCCCTTCCTGAACATGCCAGATGCCTTCCTGCTTTTAAACTTTGCTTGTACCATGCTTTCTGCTTGGATGCCTTTTAACCATTGGCAATTGATGATATTTATTAATTCTTTAAGTGCTACATCAAACATCACATCTTTTATTAAATCTTCTTTGGGTTCCAAGTCAGAAGTGATCCTTTATTGTTTCCTTCAATTGATCTTCCATAACATTCTATACTTTCTTCAGGTTGCTTATCTTTTTCATGACGTGTCATATACTATAGGTGTGGTTGTATTAGTCATCTCTCCACGACCCCACTGTAAACTTCAAATGGATGGATCCTGTATCCTAAACATTTTTTGATCACCTGGATCAGTGATTCCTAGAATGTAGAGAGGATACTAGTGCTAACGTGAAAGATGGTTTCAGGTGGTGTGCAGTTAGGGCCTTAAATGACATTAAATCACATAGTAAGAAATATATTACTTTACAAAGATCTGGATGGTTACATCAAGAAAGAACCCCCTGTTTGGTGCTGTCTCTGAAACCTCCCTAATAACTTAAACATTTTTTTTAAACAAAATTGTACAGGTCTCAGACTCATAACCTTCAGAAATCAGCCATCTTTAACCAGCACTTGAGTTTTACTTTATATTCATTGCATACATTTTTCTAGTTAAGAAACCCTACTGACTAAATAACAGTACAGCTGGTATGGGGATTTGGCAAAAGTGACTGCAGGTAGTCTAGCAATGCCCAAAGGTTGTTGAGTGGCTCTCTCAGACTGCTCTGCCCGTGGTAGACACTGAGCAGATGCTGGATGATTCTCCCATTCCATATACTTCAGAAGGGAATTGTTGTGAAAAGGGGGCTGCTAATTCTTACCTTCCATTATCAGCAGAAATAATCCAAGTGTCCTCATCATTATCCTTTTCATCGCTTGAACTTTCCGGACTGGTCTCCAAGCCATCATTTACAACTAGATTGCTTCCCTTTAGCCTCTTCTATGTAAGAACTCTTTCATCGCAGTGCACTGGTTAGAGAGGGCCGTCATCCATTCATGTTAAAATGCTCAGACTCTTCCTCACACTGCTTACACAAATCCTGAGAAAGAATGAAAGAATCTTATTTTCCTTTGCAAATAGCTGACTGTAATGAGGTTATTTAACACCAAAAAGAAGATTGTTATTGCCATAGACTGAATTGTGTCCCACCTCAGTTCAGATGTTGACGCCCTAACCCTCGACATGATGGTATTTGGAGATGGGGCGCCTGGAAGCTTATTCGGTTCAGATGAGGTCATGAGGATGGGGCTTTCAGGATGAGATTAGCGCCCTTGTGAAAACGATACCAGAGAGTTTGCTCTTCCTCTGCCCTGTGAGAACACAGAAAGAAGACAACCATCTGCAAACCGGGAAGAGCATCCTCACCAGAAATGGGCCATGCTAGCTCCCAGAACTCAGACTTTCAGCCTCCAGAACTTTGAGGAAATAAATAAATTTCTGTTGTTTAAGCCCCTTGGTCTATGACATTTTGTTATGACAGCCTGAATAGACAAATACAATTATGTAACTTGGCACAACTCTATCAAAATGAGACCAGATAACATTCATAGAGGTGTCTAAGAGCATGCAATATTTCAAAACTCCTTTTGAAAACATACTGCTGTTATGGCTCCTCTACCACAACTTCTGGAAACAGTGTACCCAGCCGGAATGGTGCTGGCTGCCTCTAAAAGCTGGCAGAGAAGACGTCAATTAATGGCCTGGGGACAGTAGGCTAAGAAGAATATTTTCCTGTTTCCAAAAGAAGAGGATATAGCCTCTGAAAAATCTGTGCAAGCATCTAAAAGTACATATAATAGTTAAATTGGGAGAACATTTCTAAGCCTAAATACTGACAATACTGTGGAAGACCTGAGTACAAAGGGACCAATGTGAATCCATCTTCTATTTTAAGGCATCAGTTGATACATCTAAGTGGGTGATAAAGCCTATTAAAAAGTCATTATAACTTGAGTTTTGGTGATTTTCCTAAATGTTATTTATTCAAAAACCTTGTTACATAAGATGAAGAATTGTCTCTCTGTCTTCATCCGTGCTGTCCCTTGAATGAATCAGCCATGGTTCATCACGAAAGTACCTTGAATCACACCTGCATCACAGCAGATCATGATCTCCAGTTACTGATGATGTCAAACAAAGGCTGGATCCTTTGCTGATGTTATTTCTTCCTGGCAGTTCCAGCATCTTCCATAGCGTCATTGAGTTACCTACCACTCCATTACTCTTGCTTCTCTGTTAGTTTTATTCTACCACTAGCTGTTTCATTTAGAAAACATATAGAAATCAACAACAAGAACAATAACAAAAAATATTTTAACATTGCTGTTGGTCGAGGGATTAAAAGTACTTGGCCAGATGATTCTATTTCTTCATTAATGTCAAATTGTGAAAGATTCTACTTTTAATAAATTATTTGAGAAAATGGAGGGAAAATAAATACAGAAGTTAATTTATATATGCTAACAAGAAATAACATTTTTTCCACATTGGTATTACCATTGAAAGACATAGCATTAAAAAAATATGAGTGTAACCAATGTATTACTGCATCTTCAGCTAAAATATAATTTTGAATAATACACTTAGAATATGCAAATTTTCTCAAATTCATGTTAGTTTCAGATATTATAAAATATTGGTGTACGTGTTCTACGTATTCACTTGATGATACTTGTGATTAAGAACCCTTACTTACATCTCAAGCAAAAAGTGAAAAAGATAATGGGAAGAAGAAGGACATCAACAGGATGGCTGAATAAGACGTCCCTTGCATGCAACCCGCCCAAGAACAATAATTTGGCATTCACCCACAGACAAAAGTGCCTTCGTGGGAGCTTTGGGATCCAAGTAGGAGATCTGGACATGACATTATATATATATAACTCTAAAGATTCCACCAAAAAACTGTTAGTGCTACTAAATGAATTCTGTCAAGTTACAGGATACAAAATCAACCTTCAAAAATCAGTTGCATTTCTACACACTAACAACAAAATATCTAAAAGAGAAATAAAGAAAACAATTTCATTTGCAGTAGCATAAAAACAGTAAAATAAAATTAACTAAGATGGTGAAAGATCTGTACCTCGAAAACTCAAGACATTGATGAAAAACTTTGAAGAAGACACAAATAAATGCAAAGGCATCCCATGTTTGTGGATCAGAAGAATTAATACTGTTAAAATGTCCGTACTCCACAAATCCATCTACAAATCCAATAGTGAATAAATTATGAGGATCTATTATTAAGCAGAGTGACTATAGCTAACAATACTGTACTATACAGTTGAAACTTTCTAAGAAAGTAGATCTTAAATGTTCACACCACAAAAATAAATTGTGATGATGTGAGGTGATGGATGTGTTAACCAACCTTGTTATGGTAATTATTTCACAATATACACATGTATCAAATCATGTTGTACACCTTAAACTTATACGATGGATGTTAGATGTCAATTATCTCTCAGTAAAGCTGGAAAAAAAAATAGGAATGATTTTTCAAAGTACAGATCAAATGAAGAGTCTGGGGATTTATTCATGGTTGGGACTCTTTGAAATCCGCACTCTGTTTTGCTTTTTCTCCCCACTAAGAAATTTGTTGGAGTCTTTCCTCTAACATTTTGAGATTATATAATGTGACACAAGGCACTAAAATAAGAAAACCAGATTGAATTATGTTTATTTTTTTTCTTATGGGGATTAAGGAGACTGGGTACATCCAAAAAAGCAGACCACATCTAGTAAAGTCAGACTTCAAACGTCAATCAACAGAAAATAATGTTGATAGGTCAAAAAATTACAAATATACTTCGAACTCAAAAAATTAAGGAGTAATTTTAGTAATTTAGTAATTTTAGTTACTAGGAGTAACTCAATTGTATGAATGCATCACGTGACACCTGCCACTCCAAACCTAATTTTTGGAGTCTTACAGAGTTTTGGAAGCATTTCTTTGATGAGAGATGTAGTGATGTTAATCAAAGTGTAAACGCTGTTTAACGCAACCATCTCTCTTAAGACCATAAACACACCTAAAATGGAATATTAGACCGGTCCAGAAGCAAAGGAATGTAAAATCTAAATTATTTATACCTTTTGCCACAAGCAGCTTTTAAGAGCTGCCAATTGGTATATCAAGCCTTTGTTAGTTTTTTTTTTTTTTTTTTCCTCTTCTGTATTGGTGGATTTTGAACATTGAGACCATAGTTTTATTTTACTCAGTAAATTGATTTGACTTAAGGTTCAAGGAAATATCTATTTCCCGCTGCTTTTACAAATTTTAAGGTGTCACACATAGCAACAAGAATGTTGCATGTATTTTTCATTGGACAATATTATTCAACCACAACAGAAGTGGCAGAAGCATTTCACCACAGAAAATTCCCCAAGAGGCTAAATTATGAAGAATTTACATCTGAAATTACATTAGTGTTCTCAGACTACAAGAAACTTGCTAATAATTATGTTCATTAATTTTGTCTCCTTTGGTTCATTAATTTTATGTTGTTGACTGTGAAAATGACACTGTGCTTCCAGCCTGAAGATTGTAAGTCTTCCTTTGCAATTTTTTTCATTATCTCAACCCGTCCAAATTAGATTAAACTACATTCATGGCATATGAGCTAAACTGAGTAAATAAAGTTTGTCTTTTATGAATGAACCAAAAAGATTACCAATTAAGAAGAAGAAGGCACTAAAAATTCTTCTATAGGGAAGTACTTTGCTCTCTTCTTAATGAGGCCGAGACCAGGGACAGCAAGACTTATGTATGATAACAATCCCATTCAGATGAAATGAGATCATGTAACTCTGAAACTGTAATAATCACGTTTTATGCATCAAGAGATAGGGTTAGGGCAAGTTAGATAAATCATTAGTCAAGAGCATAGTTTGCTAAAGATCGAGATCTTTTGGGCACACAGAATCATTTTCCTTGTGTCCTTTTCAAGCCTGTATCTGTCTATGGAGGAAAAATGGATCTCTTCCCCCATAAGACAATGACAGAAATAGGCTGTGGATGTGTGTCAATGTCCAATCAGCAGCAATATGCATAGTAATATGTGGCACAGCTTGTGTAATGAAGTTCCCAGCGTGCGGTCCGGAAGGTATCCTCCAGTGTGTAGGGTGATTTATTTCCTCTGTCAAGAGGCAGGACAGCCAGGACTTGTCCTTCCCTACTCTACCTGCAAAAATACTCTGTCATCTTGGGAAGTGGTAATGGGCTCTGCGAGCGCTGTGCAGGGGCATTGTTTTGAACCATTCATTTAGCTGGGCTGTTTCCCATCCCTGTAAATTCTGAGAAGGAATAGCTCCATATGTAATTTAACAATTTTCTCTGTAGTCAGGATGAAAGAGAAACAAAATTTGTATTTGCTCCTTAAAATTATTGAAGTCTGTACATTTAGAGTAGGTATTATTTTTAGTGCTAAAACATAGCTATTAACTATACAGTATTTCTTAGCCATTTATATTATGTTTTGATCTAGAACTTTAATTTTTTTAATTTTTTTTGAATTTATAGAAGTTTGTCCAACAATAGCTATTTTCTCCCAAACCAGAATTGTATTTATTTTTTAAATAAATAAAACTAAATAAGTAAACTGAAATTAAAAATGTTAAACCAAACAATTCTTCATGTTTAAATTTATCATCTCTAATTAAAATAATCATTAAATAATAAAGCATGTTCTATTTTCCAAAAGCTTAGAAAATCAAGCGACTAAAATTGAACAAGAAATCAGCTAATATTGGTATGTTATTTATGTTACCAAGATTTTTGATATCAAATGTTTTTATAACTACTTTACAATGTTTCCTCACAGAATTGTGATTTAGAAAGCCATCATTATTTGCTTTTAGAAAGTATATCTTACATTCTCTATCCCTAGCATTACGAAAGACCGCATTTTGAAGTGTTTGTAAGAATTTCATTTGGGAAACTTACAAGTGGAAATAAGGCTTGATTTGTCTATAGAAGAAACATTTATCAGTGCTGAAAAGCTAATAGGATGGAAAACCATTGTTTTTCCAAAGAAAGAAAAGGGAAATACAGAAATTGTTTTAATGTTCAAATCAAATATTTCTGATGACAATTTTGAGACTTCTTTTTAATAAGTTCATCTTAAAGAAGTATGGCAGTTTTTTGGCCAAATCCATTGAAAAAGCATAATGTCACAGGTAAGATCTTAGATGGCATGTGTTTGGGTTCAGACTCAGTTGGTTGAAGAGGTCCACCACTTACTAGTTTCATGCCCATAGACAAGTTGCTTGTATACACATTAGATTCCTTATATGTAACACAGGAATAATAGGTTCTTGGTTGTTATAATAAATAAGTTTTTAGATAGTTAAATGAATTAATTTTGTAAAAGTTTTGGCACAGCAACTGATGCCTAGTGACTTACGTATGATATTCAAACCACATTCAATGAGCTTATCTATGCCGCTTTAAATTCTGCTACACAACAAGTTTATACTTTGCCACTTTGGCCACTACAATGTTTTTCTTTCTGTGAGTTCAGATTCTAGTCCCTGAGTTCTACAGAGCTGCTGTGGGGATCATTTTGATATTTCTCTAATGGTCTTTCAGGCATTTCAGATGAGAAATATCTCCTTTTGTCTTCAGCAATGACTTATTACTTACCACCTAGGGCTTGGTAGGATACTGTTTCAAGATTAAATCTGCTCCTTCCATTTTGACAGCTTTAGCCATTGTCTTTGGATTATAGAGAATATGTTTTTCTCAGTGGTCTCTGTGTCTATGGTTATTAAAAGGTTTTAAGTTTAAATTTAAAAGGAGGATGAAGAGCTTGGAAGAGCAGTGAGCCAGACTTGCTGAAATTTCTATTGATGAGAAGAACTGTTACTCTAAAATGAAAAACCTAAATCATAACATCAAGAGTGATTGACTTTACTCTTCCAAACCTATTTTGTCTTTCTCTATGCCCTTACTTTTATTGGACTGACTTTGGCCAGGAGTTTTTCACACATTAGTTTATTTAATCCTTACAACAACCATGTGAGTATGCGTTATTAATCCTGTTTTAAGGAAAACCATGTCTTTGAGAGGTTAGGTGACTTCCCGAGGTCACATGGCAATTAGGGAAGAACCAGACTCAAACCCAGTCTTGCCTCACTCCATGCCCATGCTCTTTACTATACTATAAAAACTCCTTCCTTTTCTCTTCTTTCTCTATCTTCTTTATCTCTCTCCCTCTCTTTCTCTTCCATTTTCTCCTTTAGGTAATCATGATACAGATTGGAAAATACTTCCATTTCTTTCTGTATTTATTTTTTAGTCATGTCTTAATTGAAAACATTGTTGAATAATCTCTGTATCGGGCTTTCTACAAAACGTGTCACTACTGTAATTGGACTCTTAGACTCATGTCTTTTCTCTACATTACTGACCTTCAGGATAAATCAGTTTCTGATTGAGTAGATTCAAATTGGGGTGAAATTAGTCTATTATGATGAACAGAGACACTAAGACTTTGCATTAATAGCAAAGACAACACCAAGATCAGGCTCTAGAAGATCAGAAACAGGTTGTGTGGTGCAAAATGGGATGCAAAATATCAATCAAGCTGTCATGTCAAAATCAGGGACATGAGAGGCCAGAGTTAGGCTGCTACCTAGATCAGGAAAATAAGGTTTACAATCAAGAAGACAAGGGCAAATATTATGGATCAGGATCTTAACAGAAGATATAACAGGGGACAGAGAGCTCTTGGAAAAGTTGGATAACTTCACTGATCCTGAGCTTTTTCACCCTCAAATATGGATATAACTCCTTGAGTTGTGAGGATTAAACTTCCTCATGGAATGCACCGAACAGTTCCTGACACGTGGCTATAACCCACTAAATGGTCACTGTGATGGAAGAAAACCCTAGAGTTTTGAAAATTTGGTTATGACTTTGACTCACAGTTTAAGATTTTCTATAAAACAGTATTCCTTAAATACTAAAGTGTTCTGCTCAACACAGGCTAACATGATCATTCATGTGTCATTGCCTTTCATGTCCCCACGGATGCCCAGACCCCAAATGTTAATGTTTGTCTACATGAATGCATTAAAAGTTTAAAAATAGGGTATACATACACACACATATATATATATATATATATATATATATAATGAATATATTCATTGTATCTTTTTATTTCTCAAGCTATATCTATAATGTTATGGATTTATAAGAAAGAAGAGAAATTTGTTTCTTAGGCTATAATTTCAAGTTAACAAGTTTTTGGGAAACTCCAAAATGGTGAGTATTCCTTAATGTTATACATGTTGAACATTACTCTCTTTGAGACATGTGTGGTAGATGTGAGCCATGATTAGATGAAAAACAAGTAAAATTATATAAGAATATCAGCCAAGCACTTCAAAACATATCAGCAATAATACTTTTACTGGTCACTGAATACCCACAGAAGTTAAAAAATCCAGTGTGTTCAAATTCATTCAGACCTTTTTTTCTCCATTTAACCTTACATCTAGATTGAATGTTATCAATATCTATAATTTCACTCCTCTCTTGTCAGGTTTTGGTTATGGGAGGATCAGAGGCAAGGAGGGTGTAAAGAACAGAAAGAATCTTGGTTGTCAGAAATCATCCTCCTAAAATACGTCTGGTCATTTTATTCCAGTGCTGAAATTCTGTCCATACCTCCTCATGACCTATATCTAAAAATCCAATCCAATCTGAAAATCCAATCCATGTATTTCACGACCTCTTCCAACTTGTTTTCTCTTACACGTGATCTTCAATTGCAGGCTTACTCAAATACCTTTGGAAATGGTCTTGCTCTGCTCTCCATGTGCCATTCTCCGTGCTGAAATGCCCTTTCCCATCTGATATTGCCTGACAAACTTCTGCTTATACTTCAAGATGTAGATCAAGTGTAACTTCTTTTGTGAGACTTTCCTTAACTGTCCCCTGCACAGTTTACTATTTCTTTGCACCTTTTGATTCCATCCTCTCCATTCCGTAGTTCATACTGCTGTTATAACACTTAGCAGAACTTTATTACTCTTCTTTGTTTGTTTTTGATGTCCTAAATAGATAGTGAATTGCTTGAAAACTAAGATTCTGTCTTCTTCATCTCCTTGTCCTTGAATCCTGTTACACTGCCTGGATTAATACAGAGTGGAACACAAGAGGTATACGTTGAGTAAGTGAATTAAAGAGTTCTCCTGTGAGACCATTCCACGGTTCACCCAGTCTTGTATTCTATCTGGAATGTGACCCTGGGGATGATACAGCATGAAAGTCTAACATCTCTTAGGGGATTTTAAGTTCCTCAAACTTAAGATCTCAGGAATTTTTGGAATGTTAGCATAATACAAATTTGGGGTCACATTTTTAATAGCAATAATGATATGTTTCCATTTAAAATTTGAAATTGATAAAAATTGTTATTTAGATATGTTTTCCCTTCAAAAGGAAGTAGTCTGAGCAGATCCTAGGGTGTATCAATGGAGTGGTGTGTGGTGTCATGACACAGTCATTCAATTTACTAATCATCCAAAATCTCCTAGGAACCATGATGGTTAACAATTACACAGTTCCAAATTTTTATTCTTGGTCATACTGTTTCTTTTTTTACTTATAATGTAATGTTGATAAAAGACAGAAAACATAAAAGATGAAACAGAGATGAGCAAGGAGAATACAACACTACAAGACTGTCTAAGGAGGGTCTTCAGTTGCTTTCATATGATCAGAATTCTAAGTTGTGCTTTCATCTTGAGCAGAATCAAGATGTCTCTAGTATTGCAAAAGCCAATATTAAAAGAAAAAATACAGTGATGAACATATCTGATTTGTATTTTTATCTACTGAGATGAAGACTCTAAATATCCATTGTGTCATTTGTGGGCACATGCTTGGAAACAGCCTAAATTCTTTCTAAATCATCATTTAGAGAGAAAAGAACACAACAATTGTATTTTAAAAAATTTTAATATTAATGCAGCTAATAATTTTTTCTTTTGATGAAAAAGTTATATTTCAATCTACAGGCTGGTAACATTCATTCAAATGTGATATGTCATTTTGTAAATTTGTTCAAATCAAGATTTTTTCATAACACAATTAAGTGAAAGTAAATTAAATTTTATGAATGACTTGTTAAGTAGGAAAGGTTGAATTTTTTCTTTACATGCTATAAAATTTATCAGAATATGAAAATCAACTTTATAGTAAAAGATTTTACAATCTTTTCTAACATGCTAATACAATTTTTTAAAAAAATCTTAAAATAACATTGCTGTCACATACCATATACACATAAAATTATAATTGGATTTTAAAAAATAATAAGAGGGCACCTCAAAATTCTGTATTTCTATGAAAGGAATTCATGAGTTAAAAACTCGGAAAACTTCAGTGTAGTTGAGTATAGAATTTGAGGGTATATTTGGATTCTATGCAAAGTATTCCATTGACTTCCACTCCAGAGGCTACAATGTGTTTGTGGTGTTCTAACTATAGAGGATTTTCAATTAGATTATAAAAGAGAAGTCATAATTGATGCTCTGAAAATCTCTATTAAAATTTTGAATAATGCACAATGAAGCCATATTGCATAACAGATGCAGTCAAATTTGCTGATGATTCACTCAGGGGACTACCGTGGGAAGATTAACGCCTCAATGGAATCTGAATATCTATCTATCTATCTATCCATCCATCTATCTATCTATCTATGCATCCACATACATATCATACATATATTATCTAATAAACCAGCCAAACTGGCCATTTGCAGCTGCTCACTACATCTGAGCTGCTTACCTTTTTGATAAGGCTTAGATATAATGATACAGCTAACTGATATGGAATATTTATGCCAAACCACTGAAGGGCCACTGTTTTGTTGTTGTTTTTGGTTTTTTTGGTGAGGAAGATTGGCCCTGAGCTAATATCTGTTACCAATCTTCCTCTTTTTGCTTGTGGAAGATTTGTCCTGCGCTAACATCTGTGCCAATCTTCCTCTATTTTGTATGTGGGATGCCACCACAGAACAGCTTGATGAGCAGTGTGTAGGTCCGCGTCTGGCATCCAAACCATGAAGCCTGGGCTGCTGAAGTGGAGCGCATGCACTTAACCACTATGCCACTGGGCCGGCACCTGAGGGCCACTGTTTATGATTTTCAATATTATTTTAATTATGATTTCCAAGTGTTCAAATAATAGAGAGCAAGTTTAGAAAACGCCTAATCATTTCTCTTCCCATTATATTTGCTGCTTATTCTCTAACTCAGGCCCAGAGCCTTACTGTCTCATGCTTCTCCAGAAGATACACAGCCTTGGGGACTTGTGCCTTCTTAGCCTTAATCCCTGTTAAATCCAATATTCTCTCTTTATCTCTGCTGCCTCCACCATTTATTAGAAAAGGACTGAGCTTACACTTATACCTTAAGGAAACCATAGTTTCTGCATATCAAAGGGGGTGTGCTTACTCTGTTACCAAACCAGGGAGCAGCAGAAGTGAAACTACAGGCAGAAAGAGCATCTCCGGGGGCAATTATGTAAGGTGACCGTATATTGTTCAATTAGTTGAATACGATAATAAACCAAGGAATAAATATGGCTACTTTACTCTCAAAATACGTTTTGACCTTCTATTTTTCTCCTTCAATTTTTACTAGGCAGTCAAGTATTTTGGTAGAAGATTTCAATATATTTTCAATCTGGGACCCAAGCGGCTATATTCCATTTATATATTTGTTTATTTTAGCCCATGACTAATGAATGCATTCCTTACAGAGACTAAACCACCACTGTATCAGGCTCACCTGGTATTTCAGAAGATTTCTGATATTTAGGAAGATATTTAGCAGACACAAAATAAAATAAACAAAAATGTGAGTGAATCTCAATCTAAATTGTATTTGATTCAAATCATCGCTTGGATGGTTCTTAGGTCTCTTGTGTCAAAAGGACAGACCAACACTTTCACTAACAGCACGTTTCAACGGGCGAATTTCTATTTTCTTACAGCCTGAATTCAATGCAGTCTGATCACCAAAGCAAGGTAATACCCAGCATGCATGTGATTTAAATACACAAGACTTGCATTTAAAGAACATTTAATATCCTCTTAGTTGCCCTTAGGAAAAAGAGAGTCCCTGAATCCATTCTTCTGTGTTTCAGCAGGGACAGAATAGTAGAAAATTAAGACGATTCCTCTCACTGTGGACTTCAATCCTGGAGAGCTAACTGAGGAATGCCATATATTGACCCCTTTCTCTTTTGTTGCTCCTGTACAAGGAGAGCCCAAAAGTGAAATCTGTGGAAAATAGCTAAGTGTTCATCCTTTAGTATTTTACCACTCAGGTACTACTAATACAAATTCAAAAAAATGCTAATAAAGTCTGAAATTTCCCAGTAGGGGAGTAATGGAACACTTTCAAAAAAGGCACTTTCAGTTAATGACTAAGGCATTTTTTGCTAACAGCAATTTTGGCTTCTTATCCCAGGTGGAGAAAAATGCATTAAACAGGAGATTAAAATGTCCTTTCAACTGCTTGGTAATGCCAGCTGCTGCTGCAGGCTAAGGCATCCATGAAGTGGCATTTAGTTGATGGTGGTCCTGTTCCAGGGATGGAGCAAGTATGAAAATCCCACTGGATGGGGGTCTCTTTAAATATGCTGTATCCGCACAAATAGCAAGTGTAGGAGCTGGGCTAGGATGGTAAACTGTACAATCTGCTCACTGCATTTTGGTTGCTAATTAAGAGGTGACATACGGTATGAATGCACAGAACCTGTTGAAATTCTGTCAGGCTCTGTCTTTGCTTTCACATGTTTGAATGCTATTTAATAAGGCATCTTAATTGAAAGCAGAGAAATATATAAAAGTAGAGGACAAATATGTTGGATTAGGATTCTGCGACGTGTGTGTGTGTGTTCATGATTTCTAACCCCTCGGTGCTTCTCTCTGAGACAGCTACTCCACTTCATAAACACAATATGCAAATTTTGTGATTTTCTTCTTGCTGTGGGGGATAGAACTGGAGTGGAAAGTTGGAAACAGAACTTGCAAACACAAATGTGAACTTAACAGTGACTCTGACATAAAGGAAAAATGGTTTCTCTTGCCAAGAAATACCGTTTTTATGAGGAGTGTTTAAGCAAAGAAGATGGAAAAAAAGGGAGGGCCCTGTTACTTTTAACAATGTATTGTGTGTGTATATTTTTATAGCTAAATGCATATTTTCTCTCAGCCCTTCCTTAGTGTATGAAGCCAGATTAATACCAAACTTTATTTTCTGCAAATTGGCTTCACAGAGTAAACACAATGAAAAAAGAAAAAGAAACAGCGAGAGCTAAAGCCACTGGTCTCTGTGAAACTGAAAATGCAAGAAGCAGAAACGTGTTGAGGTTCAGCATAAGGATGAATGTCCCCAGAACTGAGAATTCTATCTCTGTGCTTTAGTTTCCCCATTTGTATATAGGGGTTAAAGTGTTAGAAGATATGAAGCACTCTGAATTTTCCTGGGACATAGCAAGTACTCAAAATTATGTGCTCCATCTCTGTGATGGTTATTGTTTAGTACTTAGAAGCGCCCATAGACGTAGGAAATCTAATAATAGTAGGTTTTCTCCTTAGAATTCTCATTGTCCATGCTTTCATGTTGAGCTAAAATTATTTTAAATTTGTTTTACTTAAGTTAACTAAAAACTCTTCTACCTTTCCAAATGACAGGTAAAAGTTGGCGTTATTTAGCTACTATATATACATTCACTTTAACAATCATTTAGTCACAGCTCAGAAAGACATGTTTTGAGATTGAAGCTTCCCTTTCATTTCCATTTATACTGTTCCCATCTCCCCAGTCTCCTGGTTTATTTTACTCATAGAGTCGGGTACTACTTCCTCATTTGATGCCCAGATCTGTTGACACGCCTCTTCAAATTTCAACCCTATCTAAGCCAAAAAGACATACAAACTACTATGCCTGAGCAGTGAGATAATGTGGAGCATTTGTCTTCATTTGAGATACCCAAAGCATCTGTATGGTAAACCTACAGTAGCCTGAATTCACAGTCCGCTGAAACTCTGAGTTGGCAATAGGACATTGGAAACAGCCATCCATTATCATATAAATAACTGAGGAGTACCTTGAGTAAATGACTTTAGCAAATGTGTTGTTCAATTTTTTTTTTAAATCATCACATCAATAGCAGTAAGTACTAATTGGTACCTTGTTGAGCATACGAATTTCAAAATTTAGAGACTGGGAAAACTGAGTAGCGATTTGTAACTATTTAGGCGAGTCGAGAGAGACAGGGAGGGAGGGACGGGAGAAGGGGAGAGCTCTCATCGGAGATGGTGCAATCTCTGGAGCCGGCATCCGAACACTTTTACACTAAGCTACGATGTTTTTAAAAACATCAGATCTTCAATGTGTCATCAATTCTGTTGCAATGATTCTCTATAGTTCTATCTCCGTCTTTTGTCCGTACTGGACATGGAATTCTCAAGAAATACTCTCGCCAGGGCGGTGAAACCTAAGAGGGACTGCGCCTGAGCTAGAATCAGGGTGAGCTGAGACAGTTCCTGAGCTGCTTTGAAATGGCCTAGCTTCCTGACAATGGAGGAGAGTCGTTGTACAAGCAAGAGCTTCTACGCTGGGATGCTCTGAAATTCTTTCACGTATTAGTAATAACATAAATATTATTAAAGATTTCAGACTCCTCATCACTAAGAAAATAAAAACTATACTAATGCCCTCAATTACAAGTCACTTTACAATATTACTTACCGTAAGAATTTAGTTTTCCTTGGTAAGCGCCAGTTAAAAACATAGCAATTATATGTTCTTACAGATTACTTGGCGATTCTATTTCTAAAGTTTGTATGACTTGCCCTCTGATTTTATAACCGAAATAATCTCTTTACCCTATAATTACCTGCTATGTAAATACCTGTCAATAGATGATTGACTCCGGCCATTTCCATTTAATTAAAAGGTCAACGCCGACACATAAATACTTTTTTATTTAATGATAATATTTGTGCCTATAACCACACAGGTAGTTTAGTATCCAAGACAAATTTATTTTTGCTGTGCACACTGAGATACACAATATGAATTTGATGTCACAGTCATGTAATGTCCAATTCCCCATGTGGCAATTCTAGATGGTAGGTCATTAGTAGATAATAACAATACATAATAAATGCACATAGAAATGTTGCATAAGGATTATTGATCATGTATTAATTTATTGAATTATTGCAAAGATTAGATAATAAGAAGCAGGACAAAATCATTCCAGAGATTTTTTTCTCCGGTTACCAAAATATACATAACTATTTGTTCTTATAATTCTTCTCCTTTGAGCCGAGCAGAGAAAATAGGAAGCAGAGGTGAACAGGACGTATAAAGTGTATTCTTCTGTTCCTAGGAGTCTGTGGGGATAGAAGGGTGAAATGGAGCAGAAAGACAGGAGGTCAGATGGGTTGTGTGACAGGAGTAAAGAGCAGGCTAATTGAATTTGCAAATGATATGAAATTGGGAGTTGGCAGGAACAGAGGGGAAGACACACTCTGTGAGTGTTAGTAGTTGACTTACTTAAGTTTGAGTAAGTTGACATTCTGGAACTCTGAACATTTACACTGCATACTTTGGCTCTGCTTTGTTCTTTGCCATAGGATTTATTAGTTGCTGTCCTTGAAAATAGCCAATGATTATTCCATTGTCCATTCACCAAATATGTACCCAAAATGTTCCAGCTCTTTTTTATCCCAAGGAAGGACACAGAGATTAAAATGAATATAATCATTTTATTTTTATAGCTTTCCTGGCTTAAAGACACATTGCCCTGGAAGGTTTTAGTTAAGTATAAGACACATGGCACTTTGAGTTATTTGGATGTTACTTGGCTCTTAATTTGAAATTTTTACAAAAAGTCAATTCAAAATTTCATCTGAAGGAGAATACCATGGACAACGTAGCAGGGCAAAACACCCTTTAGATGGGCTATGTAAAAGAGACAGAAAATAATGCAATTTTTGATGAGTTGATAGCTGGAAACTGCTTCATCCTTGTTATCATTATTTAGGATGGAGAAATACCTTTTATACCTCAAAGAACTTGGCCTCCTTTGCCGTCTGTGAAATGTCTCATTCTTACTTTCATCGAATGTGACTTCATTTTTGAGTGATGCAAGGGGCCTGACTGTCAGTGGTGTCAGAAGGAGCCTTCCCTGAAGTGGGTCCTGAATGAAAGTTGGCAGGAGCATCGCCCCTCCCTCTCACCCTCATTAACCTTCTCCTGCTTCACCTCTTTTCCACACAGCTCTAGTAGCTCTCAAAAAAATGCTCTGCGAATGAATATAGACTTCATAATATGATACGGAGAAATGTAGGTCATGAAAATTTCAAGCCTGATAGAAATAGTTAATGCTCATTTATGCAATGACCTATGTTGTTTAATTTATTTATAACTTCTAAATGTTATAACATTCTTTTAAAACTTATCTCCTGTCAGTTTTCTTACAGTGCCCCAGGGAAAATTTTAAACTTGAAAGTTCCAACATTTCAAATTTATCAAAGTGAAAGGATTTCTCAGATTCTCTTTTTACTGGGTTTCATGGATTTTTACATTGGAGAGTTAATATAACCAAAAAAAATCTTCCCGTAAAAAAAAAAAAATCACCTCTAGGCTGAGACCATCTTTGGAGAGCTTCTGCTCTAAAGCAATTTTCAGGCTATTTACATAAGAGGAGGAAACTGGAATTTATAACTGAAATTATTTAAATGACAAAACTCGCTAAACTTCATGCGATGATAATGTCTGATGAATATACACATTTTCTAAAGAAAATCAGATAAAATCCCATTCGCTTAAAAGTCTATCTAGCTTATGGTGAAAAAAGACTTAAGGTGTTATTTTTAAAGTGTTCTGCAGACTGTGAACTTTCAGCCATTTTTTTAAAGAAACATGTTTATTCCCAGTAACAGTAACTGATAACATTGGTTAAGAGAGACAAACCATTTCACAGCCAGTCTGTCACTATTGTAGCATTCAGAGCCCAAACAGAAAACAGTGTGGCGAAATTACGTCCTTGTACTTAGAAAAAAGTTCACTCTACATACCGAATCACCTGTATGTCTGTAGGTTTAATGTGTCCCTTTAATAAACCTATACATGTCTTAGAGCTATAAATTCTTTCAAGTTGAACAGCAGTCCTAATTAAGCACCCTAAAATCCAGAAATCTAGCCAGTGCCTTAAATATGATTTACTCATATTTTTGCAGAGTTTTGCAAATCACACTGTCATACATTCTCATAAATCCCATATATATGGGGGTCTAAATTACCACTCACTGTTGACTATTTAATTAAACAAGAAAAGCATGGGTAAATTGCTCCTGTCACTATAAAGGCTATGGACATACTCAGTGACTGTCGTTCAGCTACACAAGTCCAAGAGTGATTAGGTAGCTTCACGCTATACACAATATATCATTTTTTTCAAAAACAATGCAAGACTTTTTGAGAGGGGAGGATTTTATTTGTTGTACATCTTTCTGTCTGTAATTGTGTGATTTGGTTATTTTGAGACAATAGCTTGGTGTGAAAATTATACTAGGCAGCAATTTTAGCCCACCTACATCTGTGGCATTTGCTATTACTTTTTTTTGCATTGTTCATATTCATATTTAAGACATTTAAAAATGTAAACAAGTAACTTGAAGTATGGGCCAGCTTTCTAATGATGAAGAATACGTTTTCTCGCTAAAATGTTGGTCCGTGCCGTTCCTTCATCCCCTGCTCCCACTGGCCTCCTCTGCACTTCTATCTCACAGGCTTTGTTTTCAGAGCTCATGGAAGTGTCCTTGTGTTCTGCCCTTGGAATTCATCAAATGGGACTCCTGCTCTGGGCCCGATGCTTTGGAGGCCCCCACTATGACTCTCCCTCCACTGTCCACTTCTCAAGGTAGACAGAGTCTATTGGGCTGGCTCAGGGGACAAGCCCACTTGGAGCCCATAACCCCCAATTAGATGACATTTCAATTTCTGGAGACCCCAGAATTTCCTAGCCGGATATGCCTGTGCTCATTCCTAAGGCCCGTGCTAGAGGACCTACCAGGATCCAACACTTGTACTGAAAGTTCCAGGCCTGGATCTCACAGGCCAAGTCTGGGTCACATGTGTGCAACCCTGAACTATACAGATCAGGCCACCACAACATAGGAGTTGAAAAATAAGAGTCCAGTATGTTCCCCAAAAGAAAATTAATGTGTTACTACCGTAATAAAGATACCAAGCAGGTAATACCACAGATACTCATCCACTATAACCATCAATAGACTCTACAGAACACAGACTCAATTTATGGTGACTTGATTTAATGACTTGCAGTCACCTACTGCTATGTTATCTATTTATCACACACAGAAAGAAAGGAGCAGTATGCCACCTTGCCTTCTAAGCTTGCTTCCTGGAGGACTCTGCTCAAGCATCCCCAGGCTCTACTCTCAGAGTGGCCCTTCATCACTTTCTCTGGAGGAGATTAGAAGGGAGGGAGGCTCCTGGCCCCAAGTTACAGCCCAGTCACACTCTCGGGACGTCTGTTGGCTGTTGGCCAAAAC
Organism: Equus asinus; assembly: GCF_041296235.1. NCBI lineage: Eukaryota > Metazoa > Chordata > Mammalia > Perissodactyla > Equidae > Equus > Equus asinus. The sequence goes on from NC_091798.1 coordinate 81,119,066, forward strand.
CTGAGTTAAGGAAGGGAGCAAAGCCAAGCTGAGAAGAGCAGAAAGAATAGGAAAGGAGAATGAGTGTTACTGTACAGTCTACAGATATGAGACCAGCAAACCACTTCTGCAGATAATTCCTAAAGAGGAATCCACTTAATGTTGTGGGAAAACAGAAGCATTTGAATAAGTGTTACCTCCATGGGGGACTACTCTGAAAAGTAAAACTAATTTTGGGAATGTTTGTTTAGAACAGAGAAGTGATTAAGAGCACAGGCTTCAGAGTCCAGCTCCCTGCGTTCATATTGAGGCTCTACCACATACTAGCCTTATGACCTTGATCAGTTTACTTAATTTCTCTGTCCTTCACAGTCCACGTCTGTTAAATGGGAATATTTCAGAATCTAGCTAATAGAGTTGTTATGAGAAGTAAATGAGTTTAAAACTAAAGTAAAACCAGTAAAGATTTAAACTAGAGACTGACATTGTAATGATTTAAAAATTGGCATAGCTATTAGAACGCATGTGTAAACAATACTTTATATACATTAGGTACTACATTATTAAAATAGCTCTCAATATTTTTAAGTGTATGTCAAAAACAACCCATAAAACCTTTTAAAATAACTAATAAAAGCAAAGGAAAGAAAAAAACAAGTGGTACTGACGGCACTCAGTATTGTGGGATCTTGTAAGGTGAATGTGCAATACGCCCCGTAATGGGGAGCTAGATTTGTACCTTTTGGAAACAGGCTAGCTCTGTGTGTATAAAAGTCCAACCACCATTCACTCCAAGGTTTGAAACTCTTGGCCACTGTGGAATAGCAAAGTGGTGAGGAATTAAAGGATGAAAATGTCAGCGCCAATAAGGGTTGGTTCACAGATTTGAAAGGCCCATATGACTTGTGTAATAATTAGTGTGCAGGAGACAGCCAGAAGTACTGACAAGATGGCAGATGAAGAAGACAGAGTGGACTTCTAATTGAAAATCAACAAAATGCTTGAAGATATCCACTCATTCTAATATTTATTAGTTTCACCATTTATGCATTAATTAATTAATTAATTAAACACATAGTCATCAAAGACTTAAAATAATATACCAGTGCTGGTATATATATATATATATATATATATATATATATATATATATATATTTTTTTTTTTTTTTTTTACAGAAACTGTCACTGGACAGAAAGGCATTTCAGTGGGTCAGCAACCTGAGAAATGGCACAGAACTATAAGAAAGACATCTCTGAGCATTTGGGTGAGCAAGTCCTTTAGTGTGACTGGAACCCCTTTGTATGAGGTGTGATAAGATTAACCAACAGACAATCATTGAGCTCCCTAAATGCTATGTAATATTTACTTTATTGTATACGTGTTAAAGAAGCTCTCAATCATAAGAGTGATCAACAGCTTTGCATTTTATTAAGATGACTTTTGTGACAATGTGGAAAACAAATATGGTGTCACAAGATTAGAAGCAGGGCTTCTGGTTAGGATGTGACTTTAGGCAAGCCATCTTAAGGGCCTGAGGGAAGTAGTGGTGTGGCTAGAGAGGTATAGATGCAGATAATTTATGTAGGTGGATTTGGTGATTGGTTGGAAATCTGAGACTAGTAATGTCGTTCAGCAGAAGGAAGATAGGAAACGGTGTCAATTTGGAGGGCAGGATAATGAGGGATGTGTATTGAAACTGTCAAACTGGAGATCCAGGAAAAGCTCAGGAGAAATGTTTGGGTCAGTGATATAGCAGTGTGTGTCATTAAGGCACATAGAAATGTAGGGTGAGTAGGAAGAAAAGAGCAAGCCAAATAGAGACCTTGAGGATCATTAATCGTCACAAAAGTATAAAGAGGAAGAAAACTTCATATATAAAACCAGAAAGGAAAAAGGATCAAAAGGAAATGTCGAATAGCATGGACACCAAAGAAGTGGCCACCTGTGTCAAATGCTAAATGGTCAAAGGATTCCTTAAAAGGAATCCACTGATGATTGCGCATCCAATGGGAATATCTTCTATAAAAATAAGAAATACACCCACAAAACAGCATCCCTTGATCAACTTTCTGAAATATTCACCTGGTGATCTTAGGTTTTCTCCAAAATCTTCTTTTCCAAACTGTTGTCTGCAAAAATCGTCCCTAATTTCCTCTGTTGTTCTAGTAAATTACGTCCTTAATTAAGATAATCCTCTAATTTTGGGGGTTAGAAATTGAGAGATATTACTAAAGAATTATAAAAGGGTACTCTATCACTGAATAATATTAAATATATGAGAACCTTTATGTAAGTCATACAAACATTAAAGAGTCTCATCTTATGGCTATTCCTATGCAATCCGGACCCTACTCAGGAGAATTACCTTTTATTATGCCTTTAACACCAATGTCAGTGCACATCACTGTGCTTCAGCTAAAATTAGCCTGTCCCTACACATGTCTGTGGAAAATCCAATGTGCTTCCAGGGAATTCGTGAACTCCCAGGGAGATTTACACTGTCTGACTCCAAACTTCTGCTCTATCAGTTCAGTTTATGGACGATCTCACCATCCTCCAGTGATAGCATCATTCATGTTTTGTTATTTCCATACCCACAAATTCCCCATAACATCTTTGTATGTGTTTCTGCCTTTGTTAAAATTGTGAAGAGATGTTAGATGTTTCATTAGGTTTTGTATCTTAATTCTGAAAAGTGAAGCCCTTCCTGGAGAGCTTTGTGAAATCTCAGGTTCAGGAAAGGGGCTCCCCTGGCTGGAAGGTGGCTAAGACAATAGAAAGTTTGTGTCTCTAACCTGAGCGCCAAAAGAAACCAAGTGAAAAGATAATTAGGAATGATTGTTGAGTGAGCATGACAATTGATAATGTCCCCTAAACTCAAGCACGACTTCATGCTCACAAGAGGCCAAGGAGGTTGGATTACTATGAGTCCCGTTTATACAGGTGAAGAAAGGCTCAGGTAGGTAACAGAAGCTAAAAGCAAGGAGGCAAAGTCATTCTTATACCATACTGGCTTCTTGTTTTAAGCTCCATAAATTGGCAACCGGCCACAGGTAAGTTGTGACCCTGGTCAGAAGAAAACCAGCCGTCATTACACTGGGCTTGTGCTTCTCCTCAGCTCTTCCCAGGATATTCTCACACGTTCTTATCTATTTAGCATATCTATCCCTTCCTCTCTTCAGAATTTCATCCTCTGAATTCCCATGTCAGCTACAAAATTTTCCTGATCATCCCAATTCTAGTAACTTTTCTCTCCTTTATATGTTCATAGCTTTTAAGTTGTTATAATTTATCTGATACTTGTCAAAAATTGCCTTGAGTGTACAGTTATAGTTTCCATTATGTATCAAGACTTTCCACTTGTAAACTTCCTGGGAACAGAAAGGATAGCTATGAAGAATTACAGCCATCCTACTTTTCCTTCCTTCTTTCCTTCATCCAGATTCTAACAACTACATGCCATGTAAAAGATCAGGAATATAACCTTACTTATGGTGATGTGCAGATTTTCAAATGTAACCATTTCTCCTAAACAATCATCAGTGTTACAACCAAATATTATAAAACTAAAAGGCATTGGCATCTGATGTCTGATCTTCTGTGGCAGTAGTTGTCCACTCTCACACAGGCAAAGCTTTCTAAAACAAGGTTAGGAGGTCAAATTCTTGATCCTTTATGTAATATGCATTGAGTACCTAAGTCATTCTTGTACTGTACTAGATAATGAGGTTTTTTAATTTTTTTTAAAGATTTTATTTTTTCCTTTTTCTCCCCAAAGCCCCCCAGTACATAGTTGTATATTCTTTGTTGTGGGTCCTTCTAGTTGTGGCATGTGGGACGCTGCCTCAGCGTGGTTTGATGAGCAGTGCCATGTCCGCGCCCAGGATTCGAACCAACGAAACACTGGGCCGCCTGTAGCGGAGCGCACGAACTTAACCACTCGGCCACGGGGCCAGCCCTAGATAATGAGGTTTTAAGGGTAAAAGACAATCCATCCTTTTGGAGCTTATGTTCTAGTGGGAGACGTGGAAAAGTAATTGTATCACAGTGTGACATATATCCTCAGTTTACCTGAAGCCTGTTATTTGTCTCCCTTTCAGCATTATTTCCTAGAGTTTTGAATCTATTATTCTCCCTGCTCATTCTGTTTTTCATACTTGTGTCCTGGAATGTACCAGAATGCAATTTACTTATTTATTATGCATTTTATATTATTTATATTAAATAATATTACTTATTATTTATTTATTATACTTCTTTCTAACAGGCAACTTCCAAATCATAACTTCATTCTGTCCCCCAGTTCATGTTTGCTGTGCATTTTAAAGCTTGCGCTCTGGGGTGGGCAGCTTCTAAAACATCTTCCAATGATCCCCGTTTCTTGGTATGTATGCTCTTAGGTAGTCCCCTCCCCTTGTGTGAGGACCGGACCTTGTGGCTTGCTTATAACAAATAGCAGATGGCAAAAGTAATGGAATGTTGCTTCTGAGAGTGGGTTATAAAGGACCATGACTTATACATTACACATTCTCTCTCTGGCTTGTTTAGAGTGTTTGCCCTGGTGAAGTAAACTGCCAAGTTGAGAGCTTTTCCATGGAGCGGCCCATGTGGCAAGGAACTGTGGGCAACTTTCAGCCAATAGCCAGCAAGAAACTCAAGCACCCTGTTCAATATCACGGAAGCAACAAAATCCTGCCAACAACCAGATTCTTAACCCACAGGAACTATAAATAAATGTTGTTGTTTTGAGCCAATATCTTTTGAAATAATTTGTTAAACAACAATAGACAACTAAAAGCTTGGAACAGACTGGATCTGTCATGTTAATATATGGACTTAATGTCTAATCTTTGCCCTCCTTTTTCCCAGAGATCTTTCTAACTTCTCACTAACACATCCTCCACTTTAGCTTCATCTCTTTTCACTTATGACTTTCTAAATTGCCAATACTTCTTGTTGAAGATTTCCAATGCCTTATAGGAAGCTAGATTTTGACAACAACTGTAATAAAATTAAGAATAGGTTACAACCAAGGAAGTGAAAGACCTATGCCATGAAAACTATAAGACTTTTCAGAAAGAAATTGATGATGACATAAAGAGATGGAAAAACATTCCATGCACATGGATTGGAAGAACAAACATAGTTAAAATGTCCATACTATCTAAAGCAACCTACAGATTCAATGCAATCCCAATCAGAATCCCAATGACATGCTTCACAGAAATAGAACAAAGAATCCTAAAATTCATATGGGGCAACAAAAGACCCTGAATTGCTAAAAGCAATCCTGAGAAAAGAGAACAAAGCTGGAGGCATCACAATCCCTGACTTCAAAATATACTACAAAACTATTGTAATCAAAATAGCATGGTCCTGGTACAAAATAGCATGGTCCTGGTACAAGGCACACAGATCAATGGAATAGAATTGAAAGCCCAGAAATAAAAACACACATCTATAGACAGCTAATCTTTGACAAAGGAGCTGAGAACATACAATGGAGAAAAGAAAGTCTCTTAAATAAATAGTGTTGGGAAAACTGGACAGCTATGTGTAAAAGAATGAAAATAGACCATTCTTTTATGCCATTTACAAAAATAAACTCACAATGGATCAAAGACTTAAAGGTAAGATCTGAAACCATCAGACTTTTAGGAGAAAATACAGGCAGTACACTCTTTGATATCAGTATTAAAAGGTTCTTTTGGGACAGCATGGCTTCTCAGACAAGGGAAGCAATAGAAAGAATAAACAAATGGGACTTCATCAGACTAAAGAGCTTCTACAAGGCAAGGTAAAACAGGATTGAAACGAAAACGCAAACCACCAACTGGGAAAGAATATTTGCAAATCACATATGCAACAATGGGTTAATCTCCATAATATATAAAGAACTCACACAACTCAACAACAAAAAATTAAACAACCTGATCAAAAAATGGGCAGGGAATATGAACAGACCTTTCTCCAAAGAAGATATATGGATGGTCAATAGGCAAATGAAAAGATGCTCATCTTCACTGATCATCAGGGAAATGCATATCAAAACTACACTAAGATATCACTTTACACGTGTTAGAGTGGCTAAAATAACCAAGACAAAAAAATAACAAATGTTGGAGAGGCTGTGGAGAAAAAGGAACACTCATACACTGCTGGTGGGAATGCAAGCTGGTGTAGCCACTATGGAAAACAGTATGGAGATTTCTCAAAAAATTAGAAATAGAAATATCATATGACCCAGCTATCCCACTACTGGGTATTTATCCAAAGAACTTGAAATCAGCAATTCAAAGAGACCCACGTACCCCTATGTTCATTGCAGCATTATTCACAATAGCCAAGACTTGAAAGCAACCTAAGTGCCCATCGACTGATGACTGGATAAAGAAGATATGGCATATATATACAATGGAATACTACTCAGCCATAAAAAAGGATAGAATCTTCCCATTCACAACAATATGAATGGACCTTGAGGGTATTATGTTAAGCGAAATAAGCAAGATAAAGACAAACTCTGTATGACTCCACTCATAGATGGAAGCTAAACAAACACAGGGACAAAGAGAACAGATTAGTGGTTACCAGGGTAAAGGGGGGTAGGGGTGGGCACAAAGGGTGAAGTGGTGCACCTATAATATGACTGACAAATAATAATGTACAACTGAAATTTCACAAGGTTGTAAACTATCATAACCTCAATAAAAAAAAAAGAATATAAAAAAAAGAGAATAGGTTATAAATAAGACCATAATTTTTTCCTTCTCTTTAGGATAGAGTCTCAAAGTCTTGAAAAATAATTTCTGTTTTGTCCCTGAAGACAGGGCCCTGAGCTTGCTCCCCATCTCTCCTACCTGGACAACTGCAATAGCTTTCTCACTGGTCTTCCTGACCCCAAAGAGTCTGTTCTCCCCACTGCAAGTCAGAAAGATCTTTCTGAAATGCAAATCTTCTCATTGCAATACTCCATATACCACCCAACACAAACACACTTAAAACACTCTGAGACCTTCTCATTGATCTCTGAAAAATGAGAAGATCGCTTTAGGACCTACTAGGGCCTCTAAGGCCCATCCAGTGCACACCTCTCCAGCCTGGTGCTTCATACTCTTCTCACTCTTTGTCACTCCAGCTCCTCATGTGCATTCCCTTACTTCCACAGCATACTTCCATACCATGTTCCCTTTTCTAGGAACACTCTAGGTAACTAAGGCATGGTCGTCTTTCAGATCACGACTCTTCACTTAGCTTTTATGTCTTCACTCAAATTTTCCATGATCTCTTCTTTTGCGCTCACATAGCACCATAAAACTCTCCTTCATAGCATGTATCCCAATCACAACATGAAGCTTTTTGGTGAGTATATCAGCGTTTCTATTTCCAGCACTCGATTAGAAGCTCCCTCCTTGCAGGTACAGCGTAATTTTTTTCCTCACCAGTACGTCATAATGCCTGAAAATAGCAGATGTATCATAAATATTTTTGAACAAATGAATGAACTAGACAGTTTTCAACTGTTATTTTAAATAAATTATGCTATTATTAAGCTAGAACTTCAATGGAGTACTCGTTTTGTGTTTCAGTTAATATGACCACAGCAATGAGGAGGAGATTAGAACCAAAGGGAGGTGGTGCCATATATGTATGTCAAATATGCTTTTTGAAACTATGGAGTATATATTAGCCACAATTTCATGCTGTATGACATCTTAAACATGCAACAGTAATAATTTAGTATTAATGTACAACATATTAAATTTCTGAGTACTTTTGACCAAGTTTGATGAAGTATTAGATTAAACCATTCAAACAGAAAATTAGTCACTTATTTAATAATTGATCGACAACTAATCTACTTTTTAAAACCAGGCTTATTATTCAGCCTAAAGTTTATGACACTCCCAGAACACAAAAGGCCCACTCAAGAAGTGACAGTGCTCTGTTGGTGTTTTCTTCTTCCTCACTTGGTCACATTTCTCTTTGACATTATTACTTTTCATAAGAATCAGGCTGCTGGTTTTCTTTAATCTCCGCTCCACTGATTAGCCATTCCTCAAAACTAATTTTTAAAATAGTGCTCAAAGCTTTTGAAATCCTGAGTTCTTCAAATTTAATTTTTCTCATTTTCTTTCTTATTTATACTCTATAAATAAATATATATATTTCAAATTGAGACAGACCTTGAAACATAACATGTCTTTATATAGCTGTGATACACCCACTCAGAAGAAAACAATTCATGAACATGGAGTTTAAAATATATCATGAAATTCGCGCTTCATGCTGTGCCAACTTAACACAAACATGCCACATCCTTTGCATTAATAACCATAGATGATGACTGATAGAAGCTCATAAGATTGCAACTTAAAATCAGTTTACAGATTAGAAAATAATTTGAATAATGAAACTGAGACATATAGAATAACCCAATCTGCACTTATTCATAGGCGACCGCATCTATAATGTCATATATGATTCACTACACATACGAGGCAATAGGCAATTAGGCCATTTGACTTTTCCCCTTCCTTCAAAAAGGAGCAGAATATCCTTTTTAAATATGTTTTTTCTTCTAAAAATTCATTAAAACAAGAGTTGGATCATGTTCACAGGATGAGAAAACAATTTTGTTTAATTCTGACTGCTTAGAAAAGTCTCTCATCTATCACCCATGACTTGTGGGGTTATTCAAGCCAAATAAACCAACCCCGCCCCCAGATATTTAGAAAACAATGTTAAGATCGTATGAATCTGAAACAAAATCACTTTGTAGATTATGAAATCTGGTAATGCTACTCACTAACCAACCTAAACGAAAAATTTGCATATAGAAAAAAAGATAATAAACAGCATTTTATGTAGGTGCTATTATATGATCTACTCTATAACAACCAAAATATTAAGAAAAATTGTAGTTTTTATTCTCACTTTCTCTCAATGATTTTCCGATCTAAGTCATCAAATACTATTTTGAAGAATCCATCAACTTTCAATTTTTTCCCAAAGTTGAACCCAGGAACAAAATTATTTTCTTTATTTTGTCCTTATGTAGCTTATACCAGAAAAGTACAAGTTTCTAGAGTGGAAGATTGAGAATACTAATATTGGACAAATAGACTCAAATCTTATTTAAAGGTTATCCATATTGATTAAAAGTGATTTGTGAAGCTTTCCCTCAGGAGATCATCCTTGTTCCAGTGGACACCTCTCCAATTTGAAATACGAGAGTCCAGAGACTGCAGAAAAATATCTGAACTGTAACTCAGGAGATAGACCACAAGTGGGAAGAATTCTGAAAGATACATCAAAAGTGAACATTTTATGCAAAGGTGTCTTTATCGATTCATTTTTAAAGGATACATTCTTCAAGCAGAAACATTGCCCAAGAATTAAATATTCTGCAAAAGTTAAACATCCTTGTTATTACTTTGTTTTGTTTTTTAGTTTGGTATTTTGTTTGATTGTTAAAACCCAAACTTTATTATATGGGAAAAGGTTTCTGCTTTTGTATTTACTATAAGATAATAAATAGACTAGACTGGTTATCTGTTCACAAAACACGTCTCTATTTCCTATACAAACTGCTTGTCTCAATTTGACTACCTCCCTTCAGTTAGCTTGACTCTGGATTCATTGCTGGGCAATGGACGTGAGCAAGTGTGACGCTCGCCAGTCTCAGGCCTGGCCCTCTCATGGGTACCAGCCCATGCTCTTTCTTTCCTGTCAACTTGAGGCAGACCAGCCTGGGGGATATTGGGATCCGTACGTTGAAGAACACATAGGCACAAGATGAAGGTTGGGTCCCTGAAGCACACGTGTAGGGAAACTGCCCGTGGATTATAAACATTTACTTTGAACTTTTCTCAGCAAGAGACAAACTTTACTGTACTAAGTCACGGGATTTTGATCCAGCAGCTATGTTTTAGTCTCCAAATCGATATTTTAATTGAAGTATAAGTTATATACAGAAAAATTAACCCTTTTTGTGCATAGTTTATGAGCTTTGGCAAAAGTATGTAGTCACTACCACACGATCAAGATATAGGATTCTTCGATCCTCCCCCAATATCACTTGTACCCCTTTGTAGTCAAGATCTCTGATCACTATAATCCCTGGCAACCACTGATCTGTTTTATTTCTCTCTAATTTTGCCTTTTCTGATATGTAAAATTAATGACATCATACTGTATGTATACTTTTGAGTCATTTAGCATAAATATTCGAACATCAACATCATTGCATATGTCACGTGTTCATTTCCTTTTTATTGATGAGCAGGAGTCCCTTGTATGGATGTACCCCCGTTTGTTTAAGCTTTCACCAGTTGGAGGACATTCAGGCTGTTTCCAGTTTTTGGTATTTATGAATAACGCCACCATCAATATTCACCTGCACGCTTTTGTATGAACACAGCTTTTCACATCTCTTGACTAACTATCCAAGCATGGATTACTAGGTTGTATGATGAGGGTATGGACGGCTTTATAAGAAACTGCCAAATTATTCTGTGAAGCATCTGTATAATTTCTCATCCTTGGCAGTACTGTGTGAGTGCCAACTGCTCTGCACCATTGCAAACAGCACTTGCTATGGTTGGGTTTTTTGTTTTGTTTGACCACTGTCATAAGTGTGTAGTGGTAGTTTGTATTAGTTTCTGTTCCTGCATGACAAATTATCACAAACATAGCGCCTGAAAGAAACACAAATTTGTTTTCTCAACATTCCTGTGGGTCAGAAGGCTAGGCACAAGTTAGCTGTGTACTCTGCTCAAGGTCTCACCAGACCGAAATCAAAGTGTCAGCAGGGCTGCAACTTCATCTGAGGCTCAGAGTCCTCTTCCAAGCTCATTTAGGTCATTGACAGAATTCAGATTTTTTGCATTGTGGCACTGAGGTCCCTGTTTTCTTGCTGGCTGTTGGCAGACCTCTTAGAGGTCTCCCAGTCACAGAGCTCTCTCAACGCGGCAGTTTAATTCTTCTTTGAAGCCAAAGGGAGATGTGTCTTTGACTTCCTCTGTCTCTGACTACTAAACCCTCTTTTAAGAGCTCACCTAGTTAGTTCAAGCCCACCAAGATAATCTTCCTTTTGATTAGCTCAAACTCGACTGATGAGAGACCTTAATGATATCTACCAGATCCCTTCACCTTTGTCATATGATGTAACCTAATCCTGGGGGTGATATTCCGTCATAGTCAGAAGTCCCACCCACACTCATGGAGAGGAAGATGTACAAGTGCACGCTCATTGGAGAGTCATCTTAGAATCCTTCCTACTGCATAGCTCATTTTGGTTTTAATTTGAAGTTCCCTGTGACTAATGATGTTGAGCAACTTTTAATGTACTGATTTGCCAACTTTATTTCTTCTTCAGTGAAGTGTCTTTTGAAATGTCTTGTCCATTTTTTATTGGTTTGTTTGTTTTCTTGTAATTGAGTTTTGAGAGTTCTTTATACATTCTGGACACAAGTCCTTTATCAGATAAGTGTTTTACAAATAAATTCTCCCATCTGTGCCTTGTCTTTTCATTCTCGTAATGTTACTTTTGAAGAACATGTTCTTAATTTCAATATAGTCCATTTATCATATTTTTTTCTTTTATAGTTCTTGCTTATAGTGTTATATTTAAGAAATATTTGCCTAACTGAAGTTCACAAGGATTTTTTTTTTTTTTTTGAGGAAGATTAGCCCTGCGCTAACTACTGCCAATCCTCCTCTTTTGGCTGAGGAAGACTGGCCCTGAGCTAACATCCGTGCCCATCTTCCTCAACTTTATACGTGGGACGCCTGCCACAGCATGGCTTTTGCCAAGCGGTGCCATGTCTGCACCCGGGAGCTGAACAGTGAACCCCGGGCCGCCGAGAAGCAGAATGTGCGAACTTAACCACTGCATCACTGGGCCGGTCCCCCACAAGGATTTTATGCTATGCTTTATCTAGAAGTTTTCTAGTTTTAGGTTTTACATTTAGGTCTATGATTTCTTTTATTTAATTTTGTTTCAGGTGCAAATTATAACTCGAAGTTAATTAGTTTGGTTATGGATATCCAACAGTTCCAGCTTCATTTGTTGGAAAGACCACCTATTCTCCATAGCCTCTGCAGCTTTGTCAAAAATCAATTCTCTATGTATATGTAGGTCTATTTCTGGACTCTCCATTCTTCACAATTGATTTCTGTTTCTATTCTTTGTTCAGTATGATACTGTCTTGATTACTGTAGTTTAAAAGTAACTCAAAGTCAGATAATATGAGCTTCCCAACTTTATGCTTCTTTTTCATACTTAATGGTCTTTCAATATTAAGTATGATGTTGGCTGTGAGTTTTATTTTTTTAGGTGCCCTTAAATAAAATGAGAAAGTTCCCTTCTGTTCCTAGTTTGATAAGAGTTTTTGTCATGAACAAGTATTGTATTTTGTCAAATGATTTTTCTGCATTGATTGAGATGACCATATGTTTTTTTTCTCTTTTTTACTCTGTTGGTGTAATGGAATTGCTTTGACTTATCAGGATGTAATAGCATTTTTATATATTGCTGGATTCAGTTTTTTGAACATTTTTGCATCTATGTTCAGAAGGGCTATTAGATTGTAAGTTTGTTTTCTAGTAATGGTACTGTTTGATTTTGGTTTCAGGGTAATGCCAGCCTCATAAAAAATGTTGGAAAGGATTCTCTTCTCTTCTACCTTATGGAAAATTTTGCATTTAATTGGCATTATTTCCTCCTTAAACGTTTGGTAGAATTTGTCAATGAAGCTATCTAGTGAACCTACCTAGGGCTTTCTTTTTTGAAATTTTTAAGCACAAATTCAATTTCTTTAGTAGATATAAGACTTTCTGGTTATCTGTTTTTCTTGAGTAAGCTTGGGTGATTTGTGTCTTTCAATGAATTTGTCCATTTCATCTGTTACCAAAATTTATGGGCATAGAGTAGTTCATAGGATTCTTTTATTATTTTAATATCTGTGGGTTCTTTAGTTATCTCATTTCTTTCAAACCTGATATTGGAATTATGTCTTCTCTTTTTTTCTCGATAAGTCTGACTAGAGATTTATCCATTTTATTTTTTTCAAGGAACCAGATTTTGGTTTTAGTGATTTTCTCTATTGCTTTTTGTATTTTCATTAACATTGTCATTCCTTCTGTCTACTTTTGTTTTCATTTACTCTTCTTTTTCTTGTTTGTTAAATGGGAGCTTTCATTTCAGACTTTTATTCTTTTCTAAAGTGAGCATTTAATGCCATAGATTTCCCTCAAAGTACTGAGTTAGCTACATTCTAAGAATTTTGATATGTTGTGTTTTTATTTCTATTTGGTTTAGAATATTCCTAAATTCCCTTGAGACTTCCTCCTTAGTCCACAAGTTATATACAAGTATGCTATTTAGTTTCCAAGTATTTGAGTATTTTCCATATTTACTTTTGTGATTTATTCCTAGTTAAGTTTTGTTATGATCAGAGAATATACTTTGTATGGTTTGTAAATAGCATTTATGCCTAGAAATATGCATGTACTTTCTCCTCCTCGGCTGTTAGTGCAAGAGTGTGAGTCAATCTGGTCAGAAGGTTAGCTGGCTTTAGCTTTCACTGTTGCTTTGATTAACTTCAGTGTACACTGACCTCAGATGTCACTAGCGTGTCCTTGTTCTTGGGTGGGACTGGTTTGCCAGAGAGTTTTCTCAATGTTTCTCCATCTGTATTATGGCTTTTCCTCTGAGCCATGCTCTTACCCTTCCCCCTGAAGTGTATTGCTATTGCTTGTTACTCTGTGCTTGCTAGCCTCGTGGTGGAAGACAGGGGGACTTCCCTGCTGTCTTTATATGATATCAGTGTCTTTGCCCCTGGCATGAGTTTTCCTCAGGGATTCTGTCCAGTCCTCAGTGGTAAGAGACTTCTAATGACCTGGGCCTCCTACAGTTTCTTGACTATCCTTCAGCAGTGGAAGGATTCTTCCCTTCTCTCCCCAGGCACAATGAGTCTACACCTGTCCCCCGGAGCGGCAGGAGTTTTTGTGTTTCTCACAACTTTAGGCTCTTTTTCCATAGGGGAGACAGACCTGGACAGGCTTTCTGGCTTTTCCTACAGTGACAGCCCTCACCTCCCCTCTTTTGCACCATGAGGGGGGCTTCCTCCAGTCTCTTTCTCTGTTTTCCGTTGTTCTCATTGCACCTGGTGGATATTTTTGGACAAGAGCCTTTGACTGGATGTAGACTCCCCTGTATTTTCAGCTCCCAGAGGTTCTATGCTCTTGTGTTAGCCCATACTTTGGTAATGCATTAAAAATTTTAGATGAATTCTCCTTACCTGCCCCATCTTCCTCCGCTGCTCTCCTCCTGGTGAGTGAGTGCTTGAGGCTCACATCTCCTTAGAAGTTCCTGTCTTTCTTTAGAGTTCTGGCTAATTGGTTGCCTTACAATCTCACCGACCTTATGAGTACAAGAAAAATTAACATTTTGTAAATTATATGTCTTCTTATTGGTAGGGTAGGAGCTACACTCCTTCCTGCTTTCTACATCCTAAGAAGAAGCCAGACATTAGCTAATACATTTTGAAATATTTTCTATATATTGACTCTAATGTTGTAATGTGTTTGAGATCCATAAATGAGACAGGCTTGAGAAGTGGCTTGTATTTCTGGTGGTGGATGCTAAGGATACCACTCTTGTCTGCACTTGACAAATGAAGAAATTGAGCTTAGGTGGTTGTCCAACTCTCTCAAGGTCATCCAGCCAGTAAAGACAAAGCTGGACTTGGAACCAGGTCTGACACCAAAACTTTTGTCCCTGACCTCTATAGTTTAGATTCTCACATACGAAAATGCTCACTCCCATCAAAACACACTCACATAGACTGTTCATTGGAACAGAAAATAAAGATGTTTAACATGAATTATCAAAGCAGCCACCTCCTCAATGGCAGGAATGGTTCTTGACTCTTTTATCCCCAACATTTAGCAGAGACCTTTTCTGAATGAGTTTGTTAATAAGTTATTGTATGGCTAAATGGATAAAGTGCTTTCAGGAGTTAAAATGGAAAGTTCACTAGTACTTAGGTATTTCACTGGTATGGTTGCATGAAGGATACCGAACTTTTCACAGTAGGATATGGTGTTTCCTGATAGCATTTGTTTTTATAAAATTTGTTTCAAATGTCCTGTGAACTTTATTTTCAGGTAAAGTGATATAATCTCAATTAAATAGGAAGGAGACTTTGAGAAATTTACCAGAATGATGAGGTTGTGATACCAAAGGTTTTAACTAGTTATTCAACAAGTTAACTGCATGTATCATAACTCTAATCCCCCACATTTATTTACAGCATTTTAAGGATCATATTCTGGGAATAAACTAAGGAGGCAGGACATAAGTCCACCGAGAAAGGAGTGACAAAGGAATTGACAGAGAAAAACAGAAGTAATAGATAATATCTGGGTTCTGGAAACCATTCCAGGGGGGTTTCTTTACCTGCTCACAAATGGATTCAATAAGATTGTTTTATTAAAGAACTGGGAATGTCATTTTTCCCACACAAACCAGATGTGATTTTTTCTATGCACAATAGCCCAAGGTGGTTCACCACGTGTGGATAGTTTCTGACATTAAAATGTGGTCTCTAAGGCTAGTGTGTGTTGACAGTTCACGTGCACATTCAGACGATCATCCATGGAGCATTATGCAGACATTTGAGATCACTATGATTATAAAGGAACACTGCTGAATCAATAATGTTTTTAAGCAGCCTTCGGAATAAAGGAGAATTATTTAAGAAATTGTGTTCTCACTTCTTGCTTTGCCTATCTTGGGAGGAGGTCCTATTGTACAAAATATTTTCTTTTTTTTTTTTTAAAGATTTTTTTTTTATTTTTTCCTTTTTTTTTCTCCCCAAAGCCCCCCGGTACATAGTTGTGTATTCTTTGTTGTGGGTTCTTCTAGTTGTGGCATGTGGGACGCTGCCTCAGCGTGGTTTGATGAGCAGTGCCATGTCCGCGCCCAGGATTCGAACTAACGAAACACTGGGCCGCCTGCAGCGGAGCGCGCGAACTTAACCACTCGGCCACGGGGCCAGCCCCTTGTACAAAATATTTTGCAGTTTTATCTCTCCATGTTATTTAATGGTGTGTTGAAATGAATTCATCCTCAAAAATGGTTTTTCTGTAAGAAAAAAAGCCACTATAAGTATTCTAGAAACAAGGCTCCCAATTGGGCTATAAAAGTATAGATAGAACCAAATCAGAGGATTCCTGAAAATGGCTTCAAGAAATTCTACAATTCTCTCCCTTTTTTAAAAGTAATTTTAATGGGTTTATAATGGTTTATAACATTGTGTAATTTCAAGTGCACATTGTTGTTTATCAATTCCTGAATGCACTTCATTGTGCTTATCCCTAGTAGTCTAATTTTTATCCATCACCATACATATGTACCCCTTTGTCACTTTTGCCCACCCCCCAATCCCCTTCCCCTCTGGTAACCACTAATCTGTTCTCTTTATCCATGTGCTTGTTATCTTCCACATGTGAGTGAAATCATGCAGTATTTGTCTTTCTGTCTCTGGCTTATTTTGCTTTGCATCACACCCTCCAGGTCCATCCATGTTGTTGCAAATGGGACAATTTTGTCCTGTTTTATGGCTGAGTAGTATTCCATTGTATACTATATATATATATCTCACATCTTCTTTATCCATTCCTCTGTAGAAGGGCACTTGGGTTGCTTCCCCAGCTTGGCTATTGTGAATTGTGCTGCAATGAACATAGGGTTGCATAAGTCTCTTTGGATCATTGATTTCAAGTTCTTTGGATAAATACAAAGTAGTGGGATAGCTGGATCATATGGTATTTCTGTTTTTAATTTTTTGAGAAATCTCCATACTGTTCTCCATAGTGGCTACACCAGTTTGCATTCCCACCAGCAGTGGATGAACGTTCCCTTTTTTACACATCCTCTCCAACGTTTGTTGTTTTTTGTCTTGGTAATTATAGCCACTCTGATTGGTGTAAGGTGATATCTCATTGTAGTTTTGATTTGCATTTCCCTAATGATTAGTGATGTCGAGCATCTTTTCATGTGTCTGTTGGCCATCTGTATATCTTCCTTGAAAAAATATCTGTTCATCTCCTCCACCAATTTTTTAACTGGGTTGTTTTGGGGTTTTTTTGTTGAGTAGTATGAGTTCTTTATATATTTTGGAGATCAGCTTCTTGTCTGATAAATGATTTGTGAATATTTTATCCCACTTGGTGGGTTGTCTTTCTGTTTTGTTCATGGTTTCCTTTGCTTTGCAGAAGGTTTTTAGTCTGATGTAGTCCATTTGTTAAATTTTTCTTTCATTTCCCTTGCCAGAGTAGATTTGCTATTCAAAAAGATGTTGCTAAGGCCAATGTCAAAGAGTGTACTGCCTCTGTTTTCTTCTAGGAGTTTTATGGTTTCAGGTCTTACATTCAAATCTTTAATCAATTTTGAGTTTTGCTTTTTTGTTTTTTTAAAGATTGGCACCTGAGCTAACAACTGTTGCCAATCTTCCTTGTTTTTTTTTTTTTTTAAGGATTGGCACCTGAGCTAACAACTGTTGCCAATTGTTTTTTTTTTTTCTGCCTTATTTCCCAAACCCCCCAGTACATAGTTGTATATCTTAGTTGCAGGTCCTTCTAGTTGTGGGATGTGGGACGCCACCTCAACGTGGCCTGATGAGTGGTGCCATGTCCGCGCCCAGGATCCCAACCCTGGGCTGCTGCAGCGGAGTGCACAAACTTAACCACTCGGCCATGGAGCCAGCCCCTGAGTTAATTTTTGTGTATGGTGCCAGATAATGGTCTACTTTCATTCTTTTGCATGTGGCTGTCCAGTTTTCCCAGCACCATTTATTGAAGAAACTTTCCTTTCTCCATTGTATGTTCTTGGCTCCTTTGTCAAAAATTAACTGTCCATAGATGTGTGGTTTTATTTCTGGGCTTTCTATTCTGATTCATTGATCTCTTTGTCTGTTTTGGTGCCAGTACCATGCTGTTTTTATAATTATAGCTTTGCAGAATGTTTTGAAGTCAGGGATTGTGGTGCCTCCAGCCTTGCTCTTTTTCCTCAGGACTGCTTTGGCTATTCGGGGTCTTTTGTTGTTCCACATAAATTTTTGGATTCTTTGTTCTATTTCTGTGAAGCATGCCATTGGGATTCTGATTAGGATTGCATTGAATCTGTAGATTGCTTTGAGTGGTATGAGCATTTTAAAGATGTTTATTTTTCCAGTCCCTGAACATGGAATATCTTTCCATTTCTTTACGTCCTCTTCAATTTCTTTCAATGATGTCTTATAGTTTTCAGTGTACAGGTCTTTCACCTCTTTGGTTAAGTTTATTCCTAGGTATTTTATTCTTTTTGTTGTGATCATAAATTGGATTGTATTCTTGATTTCTCTTTCTGCTAGTTCGTTGTTAGCGTATGGGAATAGAACTGATTTTTTTTAATTGATTTTGTACATGAAACTTTGCTGTAGTTGTTGATTATTTTTAATGGTTTTCTGGTGGATTCTTTAGGGTTTTCTATGTATAGAATCATATCTACAAATAGTGAAAGTTTCATTTCTTCCTTTCCGAATTGGATTCCTTTTATTTCTTTTTCTTGCCTAATTGCTCTAGCCAAAACCTCCAGTACTATGTTGAATAGGCGTGGTGAGAGTGGGTACCCTTGTCTCATTCCTGTTCTCAGGGGGATAGATTTCAGTTTTTTAGCATTAAGTATGGTGTTGGCTGAGGGTTTGTCATATATAGCCTTTATTACCTTGAGGTACTTTCCTTCTCTACCTATTTTATTGAGAGTTTTTTTTTTTTTATCACAAATGGATGTCAGATCTTGCAAATGCTTTCTCTGCATCTATTGAGATGATCATGTGATTCTTATTCCTCAATTTGTTAATGTGGTGTATCACATTGATTACAATTCTCTCTTTTTTGTTTTGTTTTTGTTTTAAATAAGTCTCTCTCATAGGAAATTGGGGATTTGAAAAATGAAGTGTCAGAAAATAAATTAGCTTGATCTAGTAAAGTAATACCATAATATTTAGTAAACAATTGTATCAGAAAATCTGAACTTCTTAGACATTTGTTAAGCCAGAACAGACATATCACATAAAACAATTTTCACCTAAACCTTTTTATGTGTAAACTACTTAAGCACATAACCAGGCAGGATACCCAGGGACTAAGGAAGCAGGAGTGGTCACCCAGGCTCTGTATTATCTTGGGAAAGTCACTGCATATATTTTATCCTCTGATGCTCCTCTTTCAGTTGACTGGCATATAATAAAAGCATAACTAATAAAATATTCTTACATAAACCATTACCATTTTTAAATATTATATACATGAAAATAACATTCCAAATTAGCAACAGTTTGTGTAGCTCAAATTTTCATTTTGGGTCTACTTACAGATTTCTAAACACTTTGGGTACTTTAAACAATTAGAAGTTACCCTCCAGAGACTGGATAGCAAGTTAGCTATCTAGAGGTTTGGGAATATTAGAAAGGTTAAAGCAGGAGGCAATGTTCCAGGGGGTGAAGGACATTGGAGTTGAAGTCAATACCTTGTAGGACTTCCTTCAGAAAGTGGATGGATCTGCCCTGTCAATGACTATGATCTTCTCACATGTCCCTTCAGGGAAAGGTGGTACTGGAAATCAGCCTAGTTGTTATTAAAATTAGCATCTATTGAGTACTTACTAAGTCCCAGATACTGCTAAACACTCTCATTTGGGAATGTTTTCATCTTATTAACAAGCTTAGGAGGAAGTTAATATTATCCCTGTGTCAAAGATGAGTAAACTGGGGCACAGAGAAGTTAAATTCCCCGAGTTCACATAGTCGTAAGTGTAGGTTTCAGGATAGGAACCTCAGTAAAAGCCCATGTTCAAATCTCTAAACACCTTGCAATCCCAAGTTAGGAAGACCGTGTGTTTATAAACAAAAGGAAAAGAGATTTGTGATGAATGTGAATTTTATGCAACAGTAGATTCATTACACATGGAGATATATTTAATCTATTTACATTACATATTTCCAGTATATTTTACTTTTACTGATATTTATTTATTTTCAGAGCTATAAACTTAGATACTCATAATGACCACTCATATCTGATAAGTATAGTTTTGGTTAAATAGCCATGTTGCTGAATATTAATTGTAAACAAAGTTGTGATTGACCAAATGAAGACTAACTGTTAGACACTGTGTTACTGTCTAGAGGTAGGCCTCCACGTGTATTATCAACAAAGAAAGTGTCTTATTCAATTACAGCTTGTCAATTAGTATAATTATAAATCTGTGAGATCCTGGCAGTGTCAAAACGTTTCTGGAGTTACATACTTTCAGAAATCCAACAGATCGCCAAAATTAATTTCATCCTGAAGCCAGAAAATATACTAAAGTCTTTGTGGTTAGTTTGAGTTGCTGACTATTTGGCCCTCTGCAAGTTTTGTAACTAGTGGCAAATCTCATGGCTCCTTTCTAGGGCCAAACCTCAATCTGGCATAGTACCATTGTTTGGTCATTTCTGTGGGAAAGTGTGTTCTACTGTTTAATCAACTAATTTTTTAAAAAATGCTGGTAATACAGCTCTGAATAAAAGGAGAATATCCCATATGAACTTATACTGCATGATTTTGCATTAGCCACTATCGTATTGAGTCTTACAGTGTCTTTCTTGAGGTATAGTTTTGATATTAGGGTGCCTCCTCCTTGAATCAAGATCCAAGATTTGTCACTTTTTTCCCCCTCCTCCTTTCTTTTCAACCAATACTTGTTTAAAGTCTATCTTAGGCTGGGCACTTTGTTATAGAAGATTTTACACACTCCAGGCATGATTCAGAAAGAAAATGTAAACCATTTTCTGCTGATTTTCCAGGCTCAGTTTTTTTCTGTTATCCTGGTACCACACAATCCTAAAGCATTTATAAATCTCTGGGCATGAAATAAGTCAGTGAGCCTAGTGTTTGAGATGCCATATCCATGAAATAAAAATAAATTCATTTTATTATATATTAGGTAAATTTAGTTAACATTGACTATAAATACAAATACTGGGACATTGATGTGATATTCCTATATTTCTTTTCATTACTTTATATATATCTTTATTTGATTTTAATCAGAGTGCACACATAAGTTTGCATATCAATTTGTCATCTGTCATTACTTTGCAAGCATTTGCTATGTTGTTTTCACTGTTATCATTCATAAAGAATACATAAAACTTTATCTACTGAATGTACCATTATTTATTTTTCTTATTGTTAGACATTTAGTTATGCATTTTTGCATAGCAATCTATCCCCCAAATAGTAGCTAAAAAATGCAATTATTTTATTTAATCATGATTTTGTGGGTCAGGATTGAGATGGGGTACAGTAGGGATATCTTCTCTCTGCTCCATAATGTCTGGGGCCTCTGTTCATATTACCCAAATGGCTAGTGACCAGCTCAGATGTTGGACTGGGATTGGGGTCAAGTATCCATTCATTTGGTTCTCCTCCAAGTGAACTCTCTACCTAGGTAGCTTGGAGTGCCTTACAACACGGTAGTCTAAGGAGCTTCAGATTTCTTACAATGTTGATTTTCTTCCAGAGAGAGCAGAAGCTGCCATACCTCCTGAAGGCTAGGACTGGAACTGGTGCAGTGCCATAAATTACTAGGCCAGCCCAGATTGAAGGAGAGGGCAAATAGATTCCCTTTCTCAATGGGAAAGTAGCAAGTACATACACAGATGGAATGAATTGATGGTGCCCATCTTTAGAGACTAAATGCCACATTGTGTAATCCATTTGCCAGTTGTCATACTTTTCTGCCCTGGCTGATTGCATTTTGGTACTTCCTTAACCTTAATTGAAAATTGAATCCATTCATCAGATTTCCCAGAAAATCTGAACACACCAAGAATATCTTTTGTAGCTTTTCTATGGGTTTGTGGTGACATAAAGAAGTGACCATATCACTAAGATCACAATATTTTATTTAAATGATTCTTCTTTTCTCTACAGAGTAAGTTGTACCTCACTAAAGTGGTTTCAACAAAAACAATATGATTACTGAAAACAGCCGAAGTTTTTTTTCTCCTCAGTATTTTTTTGTCTTTAAGATACATGCTAACAGGGAAGGTTTGTCAAAAATCACTATTTAAACCCATTTAAAACAATTTCTCCCTGTGAGGGTGTGTCGCCAATACAATGTGCCATTTGTCATTTGTTTCATTTTGCTTTTGATTTTTAGGTATTTGTTGCATTTTAATTTGACTTTATTTTATAAATTATGTTCAAAGATTTGAATGAATTCAAAGTCCAATATTTAAAACTAGGTATATTTTAGATGTCTATCTTCTATCCCTGTCCCTTTCACTCTGTTGTTACTCTCATTTATGAGGTAACAACTTTTGAAAGTTTACCCTTCCATTTTTTTTTTTCCCCAACGAAGATTAGCCCTGAGCTAACTACTGCCAATCCTCTTCTTTTTGCTGAGGAAGGCTGGCCCTGAGCTAACGTCCATGCCCATCTTCCTCCACTTTATATGTGGGATGCCTACCACAGCATGGCTTTTGCCAAGCAGTGCCATGTCCGCACCCGGGATCCGAACCGGCAAGCCCCGGGCTGCCGAGAAGCAGAACGTGTGCACTTAACCGCTGCACCACCGGGCTGGCCCCTACCCTTCCATTTTTTAAGACAATCAAATAGCACGTATGTTTGTGTATATGTGTGTATATAGCTATTGAGAGATAGAGATAGGACAGTTTATAATCTCCATCTCTTTTTTAGATAAATGGTAGAATAGCAGAACTTTTACTGCACAACTTCAGAAATTCTTTTAAAAAATTGTTTTTATTTTTTCACTTAAATGAATTGGTTAACACAATTCCATCTTAGGCTGGTGCCTATCCAGTCAGTGGCAACTCATATTCTAGTAAGAGATCAATAAAGGGAGTTTTAGAAGCCTTGTTCTCCTGGTTTAATTTGATCCTATTTTTAGTTTTAAATGCTAAAATATTCTGTTTTATAAAGAGAAAAACTTTGAGGTCAAGATGAACTCATTTAAACTAAAGTAAAACGACCCACCTATGAGATCAGTAGGTCTTTTTAGACTGGGAGCAGGTAAAGATTACCCCATGGTTGTTTCAGTACCCACTGTTTCCACAGGTATTGATTTTAATGGCTTTGAAAACAAGTTATTGTGAAATTCTGAATCATGGTATACAAAGAGGATAAAGTAGATTAGAGAACATTGTAAGCTACTACTGTGTTTAAGATATCGTGTAAAGCATTGTGTAGGGGAAACACAGGGAATGCAATAATAGTCCTTGCCTTCAAAAATCGACAGCCCAATTAAGGAGATAATACACTCAAAAAGTATAAGACCACTTATAATGACATAAGTGAATGTGCAAAATTATGCCATATAAACTGAGTACAAAAAGCTTCCGTCTTTATTTTTCCCAAAAGATAGTTTTTTTCAGCTGATTGTTTTAACATAAAAGACTACCATTTATTTTTTAGGGTTTATAAATAGTAGTTTTTCAGGAAAGTTCTGCTTAACACATCATCCAAATGAAAAAAATCTTAATAGAAAAAAATTACCGTAGTAACATTGAAATTAAACAGAATCAGAAAAAAAGCATCAATTTTATATTACTATTATCCTTCTTGAATATTTGAGGCAAAGGACATTCAGACAGCCAGAAAGAATAATAGTGTGTGTAAGGACAAGTGCAAGGTGGGAGTTGGTTGTCAGAGGTGGTAAGGGACTAGAATACAGCATGTGAAGGGCAGGAGTTAATTTGTAGTAAGTGAATGGAGAGGCATTCACTTGGGCAGCTGGACAGGCAGACCCGACAGAGAGGCTTGGAGCTCTGATATATAGTCATGCCCTACCAACCTCTCTGCCCCTGGCCCAACTACACAGAAGAGAAAATTATTTATTATTTTTGAATTGGATGAAATGGACTGGGAATAGGAGTGTAAAGAGTTCACAGTCTCCTTATGGAAGTTGTGAAAACTAAATCACAGTCCTGTTTTTCTTTACTGAATAAAATTTGCCGTTCTTTTATTAAGATACAATATAGAAACAAGGAAGAATTATAGGCACTTTGTTATCATTCAACTGATAATGACATTTCATTAAAATTGGTAGATCAGACAATTCTACACAACAAAGTTAACCGCTTCCAACATGTGGTAGATTTTCTTCCAGGACAGTATATGGTTGTCTATATGTGTACGTGTGTGTTTCGCTGGGATTATATAGTACATCATTTATATTCTAGTTGTTGCTTTGTTTTCTTACGAGTAACATAATCATTTCCAATCTTATAGGACACTATTTGAAATAATTATTTTAATAGTATTCCATATGCCCTTTTCATTTGTTTTTATTTCCACCATTGTAGATAATGCTGGTGGTAATTATTTTGTATGTAAATATTTAGGCTGATGTCTCAGAGTTTTCTTAAGAAGATTCCTAGGAGTGGAATTATTAAGTCAAAGTTATGAGCAATTTGTTTCCCACCTTCCTTCCTCCCTTCATAGTTCCTTTCTTCTTCCTTCTTTTTATAAGTAAGAAAGATTTGTTGGAAGAATATTGTGTATCTCACAGAATAAAAGTAAATTGTAGTCTCAGGATCTCGACAGAAAGAGAAAGCCCTAGGACCTCAGCAGCAGAAATAAATGGAGTATTTCTTCAGGATTGGCCATTGAAGGACCCAGTACCAACTGTTTTCGATCTCTGTGTGCCTCCATTTAAGATTCGTATTCCTAAAGAAGCGAATATATTTGGGTCATGTTCCTTCCATGATAATTCCCTCTGAATTGTCAGAACTTTATGCCACAGAATGAGGGATAGTTCTCCTTAATAAATGATGCTGGCCAGACAAAAAACAAACAAAAAAAACAAGAAAACACTGTCAATTATATTTAACAACTGATATATACATATATACCCAATGTACTTCTTGGCTGCTCCAAATTTCCTTCTCCAACATACAGTTGATATAATATAATCAACTATTCCACACCTCAACCCTCTCTCTAATGGGAAATAATCCAAGATCATATTCTACCACTACATCCACAAGTCATGGGGAAACTTCACTGATTCCATCATCAGTGACATTCACTTTTCCTTTAATTTTGTGGAAATATTCTGATAGAATCTCTTCCATTAAACGGAAAGTAAGACCCTGCAGAAGACAAGGATGAACCTTGTATGGCAACATACTAAGAGAATAGAGAAGGGAGTGCTTTTTGCAGTTTCTCCCATCTCACATGTGACTATTAAGGCTCCTGATACAAAATTTTAACTGGCCTTCCAGAACAATTGATCCAGTTTAAAATCCGATCAGGAATATGTGTTTCACTGCAGCCTGGACAACAATGAATATTAGAAACATTTGGTGGACAAAAATACTGTTGCTTTAACCTAAAATATTTTAGTACAAATGTGATTGGAGATTTTTCATATGTTTAGTGGACATTTATTAAGCTCCTTTTGTGAATGAATGTAATGTCATTTGCCCAATCTTTCTTTTGGGACATTCTACAGACATCTTCAACATACAGCAAGTGCTAACTTAGAGCACTACTCTGATTACCACTCAGAATGAAATATACACACACACATACACACACGCGTGCGCATTTGCAGATGGTTAGTAGCTCCTGAAATATTACATATCTTATCTCCATTTCATCTCTCGTAAACAGTAGTTAGCTGTTATATAAGATTATTATATAACATTATAATTATCTGAAAAAGTAGAGGAACAGAAAAAGTATATATATTTTAATAAAAGTAAAAGTAAAGTTAAAATGAAGAAAAGTCACACAACACCTTGGTAACTTCGAAGGCACGTAACATAAAATTAGAATTTCTCAGTCTCTGAACTATACCCTAGAAGTTCACGAGGCACATTAGGAAGCTGAATCGGAGTCTTCTGTACTATTTCCTAAGTCCTGCTTGTGAGTGACCTAAATACAGCTGTTCTCCAGTGATCTGAGAGATACGGCTTCCAAAGATTGGTAAAGTTACATCCAGGGAAGAGCTTGGGCTGTGGGAGAGTTCCGTCAATAGGTCTTAAAAGCCTTGCTTTTGGTGGGGGGTGGGGATGGGGGACAAAGATGGCAAATGTGGCCTTGGTCTCACTGTATCTTGGAGCACACCCTGAGTCAACGCAATACTCTTCTGAAGCTGACATTCCTCTTAATGTGCCTCCTAGAAAGCCTGGAGCCACAGGATGACATTTAACTTTGAACTCTCTTCTTTGTATTTAGTGAAGTGAGTGCTAATGAGATATGGAAGCTAGAATAATAATTGCAAGAACGCTAGTTAGCACTTTGCAGTTTCCAACAGAAGAGAGTGAAGTTACTGAGCAAGATTTCACATTTGATCATCAGCTAGCTGAAAAATTCTTTTTGGCTTTTTAAAGTAACCAAAACTAATGAAAAATGAGGGGTTTAAATAGCAAAGCAAATCTGAAGAATTTAATAGCTGCTAAAAATATTTAGACTTAAAACATCATTTAAAAAATGTTTTTCCTTTCCTCAAACTGCAAGAGCACAGTGTTTGCACTAGTATTGTGGTATTTTCCATATATTGCCATGTTTTATATTATGATCACTTCCCTACTAGCTTGTAACTTTCGTGAGCATTGCATCCAGGGTCCATAAGACATTTACCTTCTTAGTCACCATAGCATTTCGAATATGTCCTGATCAGGACTGAATGGATGAGTACCACATTTATTTATGGCTATAACATTAACAAAAACAAATGGGGTTGTTTTGTTTTGTTTTGTTTTGTTTTAACAATTTAGCTGCTTATATATATTGTGTGAAGAACTTCATAAAATTCAACAAGCTGTAAATACTTTGAAATCATTCTTACTTTTATACTTGAAGGGTAACTTGTTAAATCATCACAATATAAATCATAAAAATGTTAGAATAAGAATATGATAATGTCCTATCATCATAATATAAGATCATCATAATACGTGAATCTGAATTTAAGAACATGATCTTCAGTTGTGAAAAAGTGAGAATTCAATCAAACATGCATTTTTATAAATCGGGTCTGGTATTCTTTATTTTTGTTTCTGAAAAATTTCACAATAAAAAATAAATTTAAAAAAGGATCTGAATATGTCATTCGCAAGTCAATATTTGATTTTAACGAATATAAAAGATTTAGCTGCAATCTTTGCTTTATTCTGGGTGATAAAGGAAGACAACATTGGAAGCATGAGATTTTTGAATTAGGCAATGAGGACTTGGTGGCACTGACTATAAAACCTATAAAATAGGTTGTTATATGGTTTTAATTTCTCGGCATGTGTTAGCCATTGCTCTTTTAATGTCTAGGTAATACTTTAAGGAGGGTAAATAGACCAAATTGGGAAAAAATACAGTTCTAGCTGTTTTACCAATGTGTATCACACAAGGTTTTTCTTTCTTTTTCCTTTTTTTTCTTTCTTAATTATCACCCTGTCAAAATTAAATGTGCAACTCACAGGAAATTTAAAGGCTAGTTAATATATTTCAATATATTTAGAGTCTCTTTGAATTTCTGGATGCATTACTTCTTCAATAAACATCAAAAAATGCAAAATTCATTTAACATCTTTGTATTATGCACTCCTTGCTTATCTTGGGTAGATCCTGATTTTAGTATTTGATAGTCCCTGGCCATTTTGTTAAACAAGAGCTTTTCTTTATTTTAAATTCTCTAACACAGGATTTTTTTTTCTAATTTAAGCAGATATCTGAATTTTTCGCCTGTGACCTGCATCTTTTTGCTCTGCTTGTATCAGTGTTTGAAGTTAAAGGTCCACCCCACATTACCTATGTCGGAACAGCCTTATGTAAGGGAAATAGGACTTCATGACTTCAAAGAACAGTGTAAGAGTAGGGTAAAGAACAGAGTAACAGAAATTCAGAAGGAAACAGATTGTTCTCCCTGAGGGAAAAATGAAAAAAAATTGCAAAAGAACTGGTCTCTTTTTTTAATCTCTGGGATGAAAATGGTAACCATAGAAATAACAATAAAATTTAGGCTTCCTTGTCAAAGAATTTCTCTTGGTGAATGACAATCCTCTATACTATTTTTAGATCTTTGACCTTATCGCCTTCCCAATATTTTAGAATTTCGAGAAAGAATGCACCTGTGCCATTCATGGGCTAGCAACTTGGCCAGAAAATTCAAACAGAGCCGAAATTTGAGCTTCTCACCAAGACAGAGTGTAACATACAAAGCACAACAGTGAGCTTTCTATAGGGGACAGGAGAAAAAGAAAGGGTTGAGATGCATTCTTCACTCATATTTTTAGCAGCTATGTTCTTTCAGTTCATAAAGCATAAAAACTCTTTGACTAGCTTAAGAGAAAACTTAGTGGAAGAACAGAAAAATAGCTCATGAAATTTAAGAAAATGGCAAAGTAACTTGGACCTGAAAGAAGGAGCTAAATTACAACAATTGAAGTTTATAGGGTTTTCTTTCTGGAATGCTATTCTTATTGAGAGTTTGCTCCACTGACTCTTGGCCTTGGGGATTTTTATCTACCAAACATCCTGGAAGAGAGTCTGATTGGATCAAGTTAAATCAAGTGTGTACTCCTGGATCAATCAACTGTGAGCAATCAAAAGTTCAAGAAGGTTGAATAAAATCATTGAGAGGAATTCCTGCCTAAGCTTGGGAGACGTTTTCCAGGGAAGGGGTAAGGATTTTGGCAGGGTCATCATTTTTTTTTTTTGGTGGGGAAGATTCGCCCTGAGCTAACATCCATTGCCAATTGTCTTCTTTCTTTTTCTTTTTTTACTTTAGGAATATTTGCCCTGAGCTAACATCTGTGCCAGTCTTTCTCTACTTTGTATGTGGGTTGCCACCACAGCATGGCTGATGAATAGAGTAGGTCCACATCCAGGATCCAAACCTGCGAACCCTAAGCTGTCAAAACAGTGCATGTAGAACTTTAGCCACTTGGCCACAGGGCCGGCCCCCAGGGTCATCATTTTAAAAGGCACTGCCATGATATCCACATGATTAGGGTCAATAGTCAAAATTACCATGCTTAGGTCATAAATTACTAAACAGACTTGAGGATAGCAAAGGCAGCAACCTTGCTGCTAAAGTTATTCATTCATTTACCCACTCATTAATATATTTACACATTAATTGAGCATTAAGTATGAAACAGACTCTGCTATATAATTAGGATACAAAGATGAGTAAGGTACAACCTTAGGTTTTAAGAGTTATGGTTTACTGAAAGGGACAAAACATGCATGTATCAAAAATAATTAACCATAAAATCTTCAACGATCAGAACAATTGAAGACACTAAGCAGTGAACTTAAGTTTAAGGGGAACAGAATGTGTTTTATGTATTCATATTCTCCTAAATTCAGTGCGACCAGAACTCTCCCAGGATCCATATTTAAAGCAAGCGTAGCAGATCCTGTCTCTTGCATCTGTGCCTGTGTTCATACGCTATGCGTTTCCTGTCTCTCTCTGTTTCACTCATGTCATTTTCATTTTTGAATGAAAAGCCTTGGTTTTCAGGTTAGATTTCAATGTCCTCCCAAAGACCCCTCTGATTTCCATATCATGTCCACCAACAATTTACTGGTGCCTAAAATCCCCACATGATAGAGTCTTACTTGCTGTCCCCAAGAAGAGACTAGAAGGAACAATGTAGCGATGACAAAGACAGTCTTTACATTTTTTTACAGTCTTGCTCAGGGCTTTACATGATAAGAGAAAGTATAATGCAAAGGAAGTATTTTCTCTCCTTATGTACAGGACTATGCCTAGCTGAGGCCTATGCAGGGTTCATAGAAGTAAAAGCTGAATGAGGTTTTTCATAAACATGATGGTTTGATTTTTTAAAAAAGTTATTAGGTCTGTTTCCAGCTTCTGCAATTAGAAATATAAATATAATATAGCAGACTTGCATTTATGTTCAATCATTTAATTCTATTTACAGTGGAGTGTTCTATATATTTGAAACCATGTAGTGAAGCGCTTTCATGTAAAACACAAGCATGTACCCTCACTCAGTAATAGCTTTATGTCTGCAAGACAACATCTCTGTATAATAAGAAATATATGAGTCTGAGTAGTTGGGTTCACGCACTCTGCTACGGCGGCCCAGGGTTTCTCTGGTTCAGATCCTGGGCGCGGACATGGCACCACTCATCAGGCCACGCTGAGGCGGTGTCCCACATACTACAACTAGAAGGACCCACAACTAAAATATACAACTATATACTGGGGGGATTTGGGGAGAAAAAACAGAAAGAAAAAAAAAACAAGATTGGCAACAGTTGTTAGCTCAGGTGCCAATCTTTTAAAAAAA
Source organism: Equus asinus (assembly GCF_041296235.1). Taxonomy (NCBI): domain Eukaryota; kingdom Metazoa; phylum Chordata; class Mammalia; order Perissodactyla; family Equidae; genus Equus; species Equus asinus. The sequence continues at coordinate 81,149,431 of NC_091798.1, forward strand.
TATATATACTTTACTTAAAAATTTGAAGTTACATAAAATTATCTTATGTCAAAATACTTACCTACCCTGATTTAAAAGGAATATATAGCTCTAGACAAACCATATATAAATGATGAATAAACATAAGGGTTTTAATAAAAGGAATTGCAAGCATGACAGCTGTAACCTTCAAGATAAATTTGAAGTGAGGTCCAGATGGGGATTGGGAGTGGTCAACATCCAACCTAGCAATCTCCACCAATCAGATAAATCAATTATTTAAATAGTTCTCGGGGCCAGCCCCGGTGACCTAGTGCTTAAATTCAGTGTGCTCCACTTCAGCAGCCCAGGTTCAGTTCTGGGGCACCAACCTATGCCGCTCGTCTGTTAGCAGCTGTCTTGTGGTGGTGGCTCACATACAAAAATAGGAAGATTGGCAGCAGATGTTAACTTAGGGTGAATCTTCCTCAGCAAAAAAAAAAATATATATATATAATAAATATATAAATATATGAAATATATATAAATAAATATATAAATAAATATATATAAATATATAAATATATATGCATATATAAATATTTCTCAGATCATCTTTATTTTTACCTTTATTATTACTTTATTGGGCTATAATTGACATATAATATTATAATAGTTTCAAGTGTACTACAAAATGATTTAATATATGTATACATATACTGTGAAATGATCACCAGAGTAAGTCCAGTGAACATCCATCACCACACACAGTTACAATTTTTTCTTATGATGAGAACTTTTACGATCTAGTCTCTTAGCAATTTTCAAACATAAAATACAGTTTTGCTAACTACAGTTACCATGCTGTATGTTACATTCCATGATTTATTTATTTTAAAACTGGAAATTTATACCTTTAGAACACCTTCACCTATTTTTTTCCTTTGTCTTTGCTTTTAGTTTTAATCATTATCAGTTTTAAATTTAATTTTAATCATCTTTAATTTTGAGGGAACATCCATGAATAAATATGGATAATTATGTGGGGGAAGACAGTATAATGTAGAAATGCAGAGCGTGGGTCTGAAGTCAGACTGTGGGGGGATCACTTAACCTCTCAGTGTCTCAGTTTCCTCATTCATAAATGATAGTAACACCTACTTCCTATGGTTCCTGTGGGCATTTAACAGAATAATACATGTACAGTGCCATCTTATAAGAAGCAGTTGTGAATATGAGCTATATAACTCACACTTCATGAGGCAATCTGAGTAATTTTTTAAAAGATTAGGTTTTTCATTGACTGTAACACAGAGCCGTAGTTGTGACCATTTTAAACTCTTTAATATACATTCATTTCTTTATTTAGCAGGTGTTAATCTAGTACATGCCTTAAGACAAATGCTTTATTAGATACTGGCAACACAAAGATGGTTGCTGAATTTAAGGAGCCTACAAACTGAAACAGGGAGGCAGTTTGTAAAAAAAATATTCAATAGCATATCATAATTGGGATGGTAGAGGTAGGCATGGGATGGCATTGGGATACACAGGAGATAGTGCATCTCACATCTCCCTTGTATGTGAGTGTCGGAAAGGCTTCAGAGAGCAGTGGCCGTGAGTCTTTAAAGCTTACGGTGTGCTCACCCAGAAAAATGGCTGGGAGAAAGTTTGCAATCAAAGTGGGTGAAATAGCACAGGTAAGAGGTGTAAGACACAGTAGTGACCTATGGTAACTCTAAATAATTTCCTAAAAATGCAACTTAACAAACCAAAAGATAGGAAAGGATAAAGCTTGATATCTGAGCAGAGAGTCAGTTCATGTGTAATCTTAAGTGCCATATTAAAAATGATGGGCTCAGATACCTTTTATCATCTCAACATTTATACAGTTTACTCATTTATTATGTTTATTCTTTTTCTGTCTCTTCCCACTAGAACATAAACTCAAGAAAGACAGGGATTTTCATCTGTATCCAAGCATCAAGAGCAGTGCCCAACACATGATAGATATTCAACAAATATTTGCTGAATAAATTGAAATGTTAATAGTCTAGGTAAAAGAAAATGAAAGTAGTATTATTAAAGCTGGAAAAATAGATTTTAAATATTTAGGTATTATAACTATTCAAATTTATGACTGTCTAGATAATGGTGAAGGAATCAGAGATTTTTAGCAAACACCCAATGTCTAAATTGAATATTATATCAGTTCCTGCAAAAGGAATATGTGAAGAGAAGAGTTTGGTGTGAGGAGGAAGGTGTCAGTGCATAGAAGAGTTTAATCTTTGACTCGCCGGGCTTGAGGGACATACAGGTGGGGAATTTACAGATGTATTCAGATATATGGCCCTGAAGTTCAGAGATATGGGTATGAACTTAAATGAATATATTTGAGAATATTCAACATACTATTGTGGTTATATTGAATTAACTTGTGAATATATTTAAATTCAACATCTGAATGTACATCCAGCATCTCCGATCTGGTGGTAGTAATTACTATATGTCCAGTACCATGTATCTTTTTTCTTATTTCCCCTACCTACCCCTTTCCACTCCCCTTACCTCCTTGTTCCATTCTTGCTACTTTATGTCTTTTAAATTAAAAAATATAATTATATGTGTATATGTATATGTATGTATGTATGTATTTATGTATGTATATACATATCCTGGCACAATATGCTGTTGGCAGACAGAGTGCCATGTTTAAGAGAATGAATATCAAGATCAGGAAGAACTGAGCACAAATCCACTCACACGTCATCTTGAAAGAAAAGTTTTTTAATCTCTCTGGAAGTCAGATTTCTCATCTGTCAAATGTGAACGCCCAATCTCATAGGTTACTGTATCACTGTGCTTAGTGCTACAGTGCTTGGACACAGTTCAATAATTAGCTTTAAACATAACTTTACTTATTGTTCTACCAGGTGTGAGGACTGAATTGCAACTAGTAATAAATCAAAGGTGGTACAATGAAAGGTTTTTGGACAATTGGCTATCATTTCTGAACTTGTTCTTGTGCAGATTTTAGATGTTCTTAAAAATATTTTACATTTTAAAATATTCTTTCTAATAAAAATAAACCTTAGTAAAAGACTTTTCTGCACAGAAATACAGGATTATCCATCCAGAGTGAGTATTCTTGATTTGGCTCAGATAGCAGGGACCATAGTTGAACCATATCCTTCTGAATCTAAATGTTTCTACCATTACCTATACTGTACTCTGTAAGAGAAAAGCTCCCGTTTGTATAGGAATTTTAAATGTATGATCCATCTTGATCCTCCAATCACCCTGTGAAACTGGAACATCATCTCGGTGCTATAGATGAGGAATTTAGGCTCAGACTAGTGGTAGCATTCACTCAGCAAACGGTGGAAAAGCAGGTCTCAAAGCCAAGGTCAGCTAAATACCAGTCCACTATCTTTCCCCCTACCCTTACTACCTCTTCATCCATCTCCTACCCGGAGACACTGCACGGGGCGCCACTAAGAATGAACTGCAATAAGGATGATATGTCTGGACAAAATTAGCACTGATTGCAGATGTTAACAAGCAATCCCTAAACATGTAAAATTCAAGAACACCTAAAGTTGCCTAAGATTAAACCTATGCTCCTATATTGCAAAATGCATCCCAGAATGACTCGCTCACATTCTGCACAGGAGTTATTTCAAAACTTTAACAGCTTGTTGAAGCCCCTACCCCATCATCAGCTGGACTTCAAAGATCAAATGGAAGCCATGAGGCCACCCCGCCACTACCAGTTTATCTGTACCCACGTATGCTTCATTCCCTCTCTAACATCTCACAGAAAATAGTGCCTCTCTTCCATCCGGTGCTAATAACATCTCTGTGGCCTGGATCCCAATCACTTACCTCTACTCAGAGACCCTGTTCTTTTAATTATACTCTCTTAAGTCTCTCCAGTATTGAAGCAAATAAATGAGTAAATAAACAAATAATCATGGATAAAACTAAAAAGCTGCTCTGTAAATCTTTCATGCCTAATAAGCTTCTGCATTTCTTTCACGCTTTAGCCATGTCTATAAAAAGGAGTCTGTCTGTCCTTCACTTCCTAACTTCTCTTTTCTCCAGGCCACTGACCACACTGTTCTGTTTCAGTGTGGTTGACCAAGAACCACCTAATTGCCGAGTCTGATAGACTTTTATTTTCAATACGTTTTTTCCCTGTCCTCATCTTACCTGATTTTAATGCCACTTTTGGCAGTAACTGTAGTCCCCTTAAAATTCACTTCTCTCACTGCTTCCCTAAATGTGCTCTTTTGCTATGTTTTTGATAACTCTTACTTAGATTTCTCCTCTTTCTCCGGTGGTTCTTTATTTGTTGAACAACCTTCAGAGTGCCATGCTCAGCTCTCTTCTCATGATCTCATCTTCTCTTATGACCTCACTTCTCTCTATAAGTTGATGATTTCCAAGTCCCTTCTGTCATTCTACCTCCCTCTGCTTGGCACCACACATATATATCTCACTTTCTACTGGACATTTCCACTTCTGTATGACACTGGTATCTGAAATTCAATCCAAATTAATTTTACGATTCTTCCCAAGTACCCACCCCCTGCAAACTCCTTGTCCTAGCAGCACCGTCTATCCAGTCTTCCAAGCCACGCCCTGGGAATCACCCTTAGCTCTACCAACACTTCGTCTCATCTCTAAACCTATAAGACTCTTAATTCTCTCCATTCGACCTCTTAAATATCTCTCAAATCCATTTAAAGTCTCTGTAACTCCAAAGCCACTGCCTTATTCTACATCTGCATTATTTCCCAAGTGGATTATTTCAATGGTTCTTCCCACCCATTCTTCACGTTACCACTAACAATCTCTCTAAAACCCACCTCTTTTATGCCATGTTCCTTTAAGTAAATTTTTAGTGATTTTGTTCCCTTCCAATTACAGTCCATTTTTTCCTTTGTAAACTGATTTCATGTGCCTTTGAAGATTTAGTTCCCTACACACTTCTCTAACCATCAGTCTATTGCTCCTTCATTTGGTCAATTCTTGTGCATCTTAAAATCTCGACTGAGACATCACGTATTAGGAGTACTTTTCCTGGATTCCCTTATTTTAGGTGAGGGGCCCCAACTCCATGTTCCCACACCTTTCAATGTTTACACCAAACATGATATTTATCGTATATTGTAATCATCTCCTACTTACCTCTCTACCTTTAGCTCCTTTATCACAAAAAGCTTGTATTTTGTTAGGTGACCTAAGAATGTGCTATGGCATTTGGAACGCATTATGTACGTAATAAAAATTTGTGAAGCGCCTGAATATAATATATATTTGGAGACGGCTGGCTGCATGACAAGCACTGCTCTAGGCATTGAACGTACAACCATAAAAAACATAGATGAAGTCCCTGCCCTCAGAGAGCTTACATTCCAGTGGGGTGAATAAATAAATAAATGTGCATTCCACATGGCTGAAAAAGAAGAGCCATTTAAAAATTTCTAATGAGTTATTTTTTGGTAACAATCAGAAAGACAGCTCTTCTTCAAATTGCAGGTTTTATTCGTAGTACCAAAATTTCTGGGTAAAGTGTAAAAATTCTACCAAGCTGGAAGTTTTATCTATAAACCTCATATCAAACTTCAGAATGTCTCCAAATGTGTATGATTTAATGTAAGTATGATGATCATCTGATAAAAGTCATAGAAAATAGTGTAAACAATTCCAATTACATTGACTTAAAACATTTTAAATCCAACTTTGCATATAAGATTTTACTTCAGAAATCTCAAACCATAAAGTATGCAAAGAAAATGGGCTGTGAATGGATGCAAGTCTAAAAAAGTGTCTAATTTCTAATTCCAGCTGCAAGGAAAAGAATGTCAACTATGTTAGACTGTGGCTGTGTCTGCATCCACAAACTGATTTTTAAAATGATTGAATTCATTTAAATGGCCAGTTATTTTGACAAAACCAACAACCAAAAGTGGCCAAATCTAGTCAATACCTGGTTGTTTGCATTCAGCCTACTTGCCTCCTCCATTTGGTGCTTATGTGTAGATAGTCTGTGTATCAAGAAGTCAGGGTGGGCCACTAATGTCATTTTGTGAAAACAGCATGCTACCAAATAAGAGCGTTTTCTGGCCATTTGCTCTTGGCCACCCACGTGTCTGAGAATGCAGTACGCTGGGCTCAGTACCTTAGGCCTCACATTTTTCCTCATCTTCTGAAGATGTGGGAAGAAATGGTTTGATTGGAAAACGGTCAGCGTGGTGGTTGTGGAGACATAGTTACCATAGAGGCTTGTTATCAATCCAAGGATCAACCAGCAAGGGCTGCTACCTAAGAACCCAGCAATTTGCACCTTCCTTTAATTAACCTGACTGGTCTATTGGATAGAAATGTTTACTCAAAAGCATAGACTTGCATAAAAAATTTTTTAAAGTGAAGTGACCGCTTTTGAATTGCATTTGTTTCTGTAACAATTCCCCAGTTTTAGTTTCTGTCAAATAAAAGACCAACTAGTATTTTTCTAAATACAAACACCAACAAATATGCTTACTGCAATTACTTTAGCTGCCTTTTTACTATTGTTAGGAGATATTGAAAGGCTTAATTGCTTGTATTTCTTGTAATGCTGATTAAAAATAAGAAAAATGCACACATACAATTCAGTGAGGACTGTGAGGAAAACAATGTACAGCTGAAAATGGATTCTGATGGTCCCACTGATCCTTAGCCACAGTTATTACAATATTAGTGTATAAAAATACAAAATTTATATTGAGGATACTACATACTCCCATTTTAGTTTATTTTAAACAAAGCCAGTTCCTTACATCGAATCCGTACATCTCATTGCTCTACTGTGTCCAAAAGTACAAATTTCTATTTGGAGCCTAATGCATATGTGAGTCTATCCCACTGGGCAGGTGAAAATTATTTTGGTAAAAAGGTATGAAATAGACGTGGTATTATTTTTATAAATTTAAGTTGCCCTGACTGATCGTTCCCTATGGTTTAGAGAGAGAAATAGTAGAGATGGCAAAACTAGAAGAGGAGGTGCTAATTCACTCGCTCATACTAGGCATTTACATTGGGAAGAAATGACTGGAAAAACAACCATTTATTACTCATTAGGACACCTGAGTCAGCAAAATCACCTGCATGTGGTTGAGAGAGGGGTCCCTCATAGTGCAGATTTTGTGCTTGGTTTTAAGGAGGACTCAAGAGCCAGTAGCTGTGGATGGCATTTATATTTAGTAAGAGTGCAATATACTCGTTTGAAGTTGGGAGATGAGTATTTATTGAAACAGCTGGCAAATCAGCAGGAAAATGCTGATTTTGAAAAAACTATTCTTCTTCTGTGGAATCAGACCTACTGTATTTAGCAACACCATTATAATTGTACACAAAAACTGCATTAAAATACCATTAAGAAGGAGACAGAAATCCAGAAAAATAAGAGAATTCTAGTTAAAAGCTGTCACAGCATTCCTGAGTCAGCTCTTTCGCACATAAATGCACAAATGCACAAATGATCTCTCAAGTATGACATGAGATGAACCGACTGGACTCGATCTCCCCATCACTTATGGCCACTGTGAAATACAATCAGGATGTTTCTCCAGGCTGACTGACCACAGCTCATCTATCTCTCTAACCAGGAGCACCAATTCCACCCTCTCACGGAATTAAAACACCGGGAAATTAGATGAAATTTTAATTTCAGCATGACAGAAACACAGCCTAACGTTTCCTTGAAAATAATCTGTGTATTAGTAAAGGACATTCTGTAACTCCTACCAACCCTGGTGCCACAGCTTAGAAACACAGAACTGCATTTTTGTACAGATAGAAGGAAAGCAGTGGATCACCAGGTCATTTTTTTTCAAATGAAGATACTGGGAACTGCTTAATTTATGTGACTTACTAAAGGTCACAAAACTGGTTTGTGGCTAAAACCAAATCTTATGACTTTCAATCCAGTGTCCTTTCGACCACAATCCCTGCCCTCTCGAGTTTGCCAGTGATGGTTGTTGCTATGTATAAAATAAAGATAGACTTTGTCCCAACGCTGGCCCTTAAAGGCAGCTAGGAGGGCAGAAGTGGGCATAAACAGTGGGCGTTTTGTGAAGCACTTAACTGTTACTATTTTCTCCTCCTGAATTTAATAATGACAGCAGTCAAGTAGGGTTTGTCCATCTCCCCACACAGGCCAGGAAAGTCCTGTGGCAGGCCAGTGAGCTGTTTCCCCGGCAACAGGCCATTTCTGTGCCTTTTTCTGCCCTGAAAAAGTCAGGGAAATATAGGCCACGCAGAAGGACAAGGTGCAGACTCCTGAGAACTCTTCTGGTGTAGCTCAGCTCTCGATCCAGATCCACCTTCGAGTCAGAAGTTCATCTGAGCCCTCCTCAGCAATGTACTAACGATTCTTCAGACGAAAAAGAGATTAACTTGAATTTGCTTTTATTCACGTAGTCTAAGATAAATCTAGTGTTGGCTTCAACAGAACCAAGCTTAAGTGTTGCACAAAGTTTACCTGGATCTCGCTTTTGATAACTTTCCGTGGAATCTCCACTGTTTAGGGGAAAGTTGGCTTCCCAGGATGCATCCCTGAAAGTCCATGCAGCTTGGGAATGCATCTGGGCTTAGACCTCATGTCAGTCAGAACTCAGGAGAAGGTACAGGCGGTGCCAGTGAGTTCCAGGAGGCTACATTTTTGTGCCTGGCTCTATTCCTCAGAAGTGCAATCCTGCCTCCTCCCACACCCCCAAGATTAGAGATGGATTTATCGAGAACACAGCTTCCTAGCCCTCACAAAATTCAATCATTGTTCACCTTTAGAGGGGTCTGAGTTTACTGGGTAAGATTCATATCATGACCCTGGGAAGTTTAGCAGGTAAGAAACAGAAAATTTGAGAACTTCTTCCTCTGAGTTGAGAGCCCAGTGAATGTTCTTGTGGTTGAAATTTTAAACCTAACTTAAACCTTTGAATATTCAAGTTCATACCTTCTTGGCAGAGCATGACCTCCCTTTCTTCATGGGGAAAAATTCTACAAACTTCAAAAGTTACTTTTAAAATCATTTTAATTGCAAATGAATTAGAAACATAAGCATGGAGTATCTCTGAAATTGCACATAGTCGCTAATACTAAAGGAAAAAGATTAAAACAATTTTTTTTATACTTCATCAAACCATAAATATCCAAAATATTCTTTTGGAAAATTGGGTAGGAGGGAATAAATGCTGTAGAATGGCTTATTTTTCAAATGTGAAATAAAATCGAGGAGAAATTTGTCTTGAATATGTGTAGCGATGACCTCAACCTGAATTAATGTATTTCCAGAAAGGTGTTTTGCTTTGCTTTCTATTCTGTTTTATGTTAACATATTTTTATTCTTCTAACCATATGTGTTATCAAGAGAACCATTAATCAATCCTTATAGGAAACACAGACTTGGCCTTACAGAATTCTGGGGCCGAGTCTGGCTGTTAACATGGATTACCTACAACTTTTGTTGGATCGAGTTTGGTTAGCAGTCTAAACAATCCTGAACCATTACTATGTTCCTTCTGATAGCCCATATCAATGATATTGAACATTTCCACACTTTGATTTCAGGCAGATTGATTTACATGACAGGCTCAGTAGGATCTTCCAATCTATCTTTTAGTAATTTTTGTCGACCTTTATTTAATTGCATTTATTTTGGCATTTCGCTTTTCTTCTAGAAGTTCCTTTATGGACTTTTGAAAAGAAACATTTTTAGCACACTCCTGGGCTTGGATGTAATGTTGCTTTTATTAATTTTGCTCGGGAGCAATCAACATTTATTGAGTGCTTACTAAACACACATATGTGCAAAAGCCTTCTACCTGTTTAGCACTCACATGCAGGGCTTCTCATATAGAATTCTAAATCCAGTAATAAATTCTACCCAAAGGCAAATGTTTTCTACCTTTTGTTACCCTTTCCCATTTCCCTAACCCCTATCCTACTAGCCTACCATGCTTCTGCAGATCTTTTGATTAATGACGTACTGCAGTGAAATACAACAAGGATAGGCCAGGGAGAGACGCTGCCCTAAGAAGCAGTGCTATACTTCACCTGCTGGTAAGTTAAAAAGTTGTTAGAGGTAAGGACACCCAGGACATCTTTATTGATCCATATACCCGCTTGCTCTGCTCCCTTTGTGTGTGAAAGGATCACGAGACCAATTCTTTTAACTGTCTCCCAAGATCAATATCTGAAAGATACAAACTTGAAGGTTAAAGAGAGATCTACATATACTGCATATTCTTGCACGCACTGATTTACTAGACAACTGTGGGATGGGGCTGTGAGAAAGCCTGATTTCTCCGATTCTTTGAGCTAAAATGAATATGAAAAAAGTAGGCTGAGTGTGAAAGTGTTGCTGCTAAAACCTCACTGTACCTCACTGCTGTAGCTTCAGTTGTCCCTGGCCCACAGCAAGTCGGGATTGCCCAACAGCCAAACAAAAACCCTTGAGTAGGGCAGCAAGAAAATAAACAAACAAACAAGTTTTGGATAAAAAAATTGGCATTGAAGAAAGTAGAAGTCACCTTGTGGCAGGGGCTGACCATGCTCCTGATTCTACCCAGGCTGGATTTCTTCATTTCTCTCTGGGTGGGGAGGGAGCCAGTCCTAGAAACTAACTTCCAGTGTCACCTGTGTCATTTCAGGTCTTTCAAGAAACACTAGATGACAAGTTGGAATAAATCTGTGAAGGCTGAATGGGTAGGGAGCAGAATAGGGCAAGATCTGCATTTTAGCACAATAAATGTCTGATATTTGTGAAAGGAGAATGGTAAGAAAAGAGAATTGGATAAGAAACACTTCTGATTCATCGCAGTTCTGAGAAATCTCAGCCGGGTCAATGAGGAGTCTCCTAGCAAAGACTGCTCACTAGAACCCAGCACTGGGCATGAATGACTGGGCCTGAGGACCCCCAGATGCTTAGTTATTGATTGGAGGGCGCATGCACTCAGCACCAGCGACACACAGTAGATTTAGAGGTGCCACAGCTGGAGGCTGTCAGCTAACTGTGCCCTCAGCAGGTGCTCTTGGGGAGAGCTTAGTGGCATCCTTTCATGCTGGCATACCCTTGAGTATTGATAAAACGTGAGCCTTTTGTTGGGGCCTGAAGTTCACAAAAGTGTCTTAAAATGAATCTTCCATTAGAATGCTTGCTGCTGTGGTATAATTCAGCTCACACAATTTCATTAAACTAGATTTATCTCCCTTCTGTGCAAATACCTTTGAGGTAAGTTCTCCCAAGCTTACCTTGCTCTTAAACTTTCTTCTACCTCTTAAAAGTTTCTTTGGTCTTAATTTTGAATTCTTCTCCAAGTCTCTTTAAAAAATAAAATAAACAACAATTATAAAAACATGTTCCTTTGTAGCAACCTCCTCACAATAATGCTATTCCAGGATTTCAATTCTATATGCTATGTATTTTTTTGAGGAATCACATCTCTAAGTCACCTCTCCTATTGCCCTTTCTTTTATGCTGGCATGCCCATTAAGAGCTATAGAAATTTTACTTGGGGGGGGGATACTATGATCTCTGGAAAAATTGGAGTTAATTCCAAATGTAAGAATAACTTTGGGAAGGAATTGTCAATGCCTCTTTTGCTCCCTGTGTGTTATTAGTTAAGATAATTAATGCTAGCTGCTACAACAGGCAAACTCCAAAATCTTTGTAGTTTAGCACAATAAAAGTTACCTAGCATAGGTTAGCAGAGGGTTCTTCTCCATTCGGTAACTCAAGGAGCCAGGTTTCTTCTATTCTGTTATATCCTCTTATCATTGTATGACTTCCAAATTGGTTGTAGCAGGGACAAGAGAAGGAGGCACGCTGGCTCTTAAACGCTCTGAATGAAAAGTGACACGTCGCTTCCACTCTCATTCTCGTCTGCCTGGACTCACTTGTATGTCCCCAGCAGAAATGCGATGGAGGCTGGGAAGTGTGAGTGAGCACAGTGACCCTTGCTGAGCACTATTTGTTTTTGCACACGGTGCCAATTTTGCTCTATCCTTACTCTAGGCTGGGTGACTGATCTTCTGTCTTTTTTTGTTTTTTCTGTTTTATAGCCACTGAAGTATCTCCATATGCATGTATTCTCTTCCTTTCCAGGAAAGATAGGACAAATATTTGTAGAAAGAATGAGATATTTCTAGAGATTAACTTAAGTTTAAGATATTCTTCTAAGTTTCACATGTTTCTTGATGTCACTATCATTTTTATGCTTTCGAAGTTTTTGGGATTTCTCCTTTTTTCCAAATGTCTTATTTAAAGGGCTTGAATCAAGAGGGACAGTACAGTAAGAGTGGACAAAAAAATTAAATAGTTATCTTTAAAATATATTATACAACACCTAAAGACATGCAAACAAATAAGTGGATTATGAAAAATGAATTATTACATTCTGTTATAAAATGTTGAACATAATGTGATAATTCTGGTCTTGTCCTTAGAACAAAATTCTTTAATTAGCTTATTGCATAGCAGCTGAAACTCCATTTTACTGAGTGTATTAGTTTCTTATTGCTGCTTTAACAAATTACCACAAACTTAGCAGCTTAGAACAACACAAATTTATTCTCTTACAGTTCTGAAGGTAACAAGTCCAAAATGATCCTTATGGGATGAAGACCAAGGTTGGCAGGGCTGATTCCTTCTGGAGACTCCAGGAGAAAATCCATTTCGTGCTTCTTCCAACTTCTAGAGACCTCCAGCATTCTTTGGCTCATGGTCGCATCCCACCAAACTGTGCTTCTGCCTTTACATCACTTTCGCTGTCTTTGACCTGCCTGCTTCCCTCTTATAAGGATCCTTGTGATAATATTGGGCCCACCCAGATAATCCAGGATAATCTCCCTAGTCTCAACATCTTTAAGTTAACATCTGTGAAGTCCCTTTTACCATGTAAGGTAACGTATTCACAGGTTCCAAAGATTAGGATGTGGACATCTTTTGGGGGTCTTTGTTCAGTCTACCATACTGAGCCATCTATAATTTTCCTTACATACTTTACATTCTTATCAATAGCCCATGCTTATCAATCAGCTGGGTGAAGACAGGAACATAATCTATAGTCATGGTACAATAGATTTATGTTCCTGAAACTAAATGATACAGTTGCAAAATCTTCAACATTAGCCAACTAAGCATTGGTTAATGAATACCCACTTAATAGGTAGTATTGATCACCTGGGAAGAGTTGAGCAAATTTGTATAGAGGTCAAGGAAGCATTTGGGAACAGAGAGATCAAGACCTCCATCACTTCCATATTGAGGCTCAAAGTTCTTTGATGGGTTGTGGCAGCTGGACAACACAGGTCCACAGGTAGGACAGATTCCCCAGGGGCACCATATTCTAGTTGGCAACATATTCGGGGCAATAAACATAACTTAACTCATAGAAGAGGGATTACATTTTTAATTTAAATCACAAATACCTCCAGCTGTGATGATAAATTGGATAATCTAGAGATGAAGAAGTTTTTATTAAATTACACAAACTCAGTAAAGTAAAGTGAGACTTTCTCAATAGACCTGATTCTTTCCTGGACATTAACGTGGTCTTTCCAAACCTAGACCTCATTTTTCCTTTTAAGTGTCATACGCTCTGATATTTTCTATGATTTAATTGTTACCATTGCAGAGGAGTTGCTGCAGAACTACTCTGAAATCTCTTAACCAATGTAATGGAATTATAATGGCATTATAATGGGCTCCCCATAATTTCTTTTTACTATTGTAATGCTGTCATAATGGCATTGTAAGGGGTTCTCCATAAACATATACTGAAATCATTTTGCCACCATCATGACAGAGAAATGAGTCCCCACAGAGTTTATTTGAAATTGTTTTGCTCTTATAATGGCATTATTAATGCAGTCTTCATAGACTTACAGGGAAATTGTTTGACCATCATAATGTGGTCTTCATAGACTTTCAATAATATCGCTTACCATTGTAATGTGGTTTCCATTAACTTGCATTAAAATCATTTTCCTACCATAATGGCATGATAATAGGGTATCCATGAACTTGGACTACCAAAGTTTGGTTCTCTTGATGGCATCATAGCCGCATTGATACAAAGACAGTTAAAGTAATGTTGATGCTCTGTTGTGTCATAAGCAAAAACTATAAGTAATGCACATCTACTTTTCACACTTAAGTATCATGTGGTTTTTCCTTTAAAAGTAATGTCCTGACCACAATATACTTTATAAACTAACAACAATCACTTCTTAAATAACTAGATAAGAGAAGCCTAGATTCTTAGGGCGGAAGATCTCATCTTACGCATCCTCTCTATAAATTCTAATGGTTTTTATTAATTTGACTACTTTTTTCCCTGTTTTTTTTAACAAAGTGTGATACATTCTTTCCTCCTGATTCTTCAAAAAACAGAAATATTATTTTTATAAGTCCTCTTTTATACTATAATTTATGATTTTTTATGAAATTTGATATGAAGTACAATCTACTTTCTAGTCCTTAGTATGAGCATGCTGAAGTATGTGATGTTCATATGTAGTTTTTCATAACCTTGGTCCCTTTGATTTAAAAGAGACAACACAAGCATAGAGAAATCAGTGGCAATGATGGATATTGTATAAAGATAGATTAAAAGCATGTAATAAATAGAGAAGATTAAATATTTACTAGGTGCACAGACCCGGTGTTAGATACGTTACTAGGATATGCAGGCAGAGTAAAAGGTGTGATGTTGAGGGAGTTTTATGTTTGCATAGGGTGCAATTATGTTACCAGTAATGCACCTTTGCAAATAGCTTTTTGGGACCCATCTACTACAGACAATTCACCAGCCTAGAAAATTTAACCAATCCTTCTCTGAATTAGCAATAGCATAGTGAAGATATATATAATTTTAGGAAGCACAATGTGTTATGCTTGTATTATTATGAATTTTATTTCTGTTGTCATTAAAACCCTACTGTGCTCTCAGTCTCATTTCCTCTAGGCATACCCATGAGTTCTCATATCAGAAAGCAAGCCTATGTAATTAGGTATGAAATAGATGAGGACCACGGCACATGATTTAGATAGAACTTTAATTATCAAAAGAAAAAAAAGCAAGTGGCTGTTTTATAAAAGCCACCAGCCATGTCTTTGTCTTGGTGTAAAGAGAAAATTGCCTTGGAGGCAGTTCTTTTTTAGCTCTAGAATGTCTCTCCAAGGTTAACTCTTCAATTATAAGTAGAAGGCAAGTATGCATTATTGCCCTGGAAAAGGATATAGCCAGATTTCTTTTTGCCCCTCTGATACCCACTTAATAGGTAGTGTTGATCACTGAGAAGGAGGTGGAAAAATTTGTATGGGGTCAAGGAACTTCTTGGAAATGAAGGGATCAAGACCTACATTGCTGTCCTTTTGAGACTCAATCCTAGCACATCTTCTGTGATGGATTGAGGTGGTTAGACTATGGTGGTCCACAGGTTCCCCAGGGATACCTGACTCAGTTTACACCACATGGATGCCTGAGATGGTGGCTGAGTTCAGTGCCAAGACCTATTTGGTCATGGGTTGGTGGACAAAGGCAGCGACGAGTTTATCTCAAGCTAGTAGCCTCTCCCCGTGCTCCGTGTGCTTTCAGGCAATGATTATTTGTTATTTAATAGTAGCAAAATAAAATAATATTTCTCTAACAGGGATTTTTCTGTGTGCCTTACATAAATCATCTCAAAATATTTCTGATATTCATCTTACCCATGGGAAACTGGGAGGAGAAATGACTTGACCAAGGTCACCCGGTTACTAAGTAGTTGAGACAGGGATTACCTCAGGTAGTTTGACTCTGCTGTCTTCCTATTTTTGCACTATAACATGTTGGGATTCCAAACTTGGGGCACCCTTGTCCCTAGCACACTGACACAGCAGGATCTTACTTCCAGGGCTGAGATCCAAGATGGTAGGTATGATTTAAAAACTAGAACTTAGGCTTACAGTGTATAAGGAAACATTTGGGAAATAAAATTCCTGCCCTTCAGACTCTGAGAAAGTATTGCCAGGATACCAGTGACATCAGAGTGGTACATGAATTTACCATCCCATTGTGTGGGTCCACATGTGTTCTACAATGACAAATGTGGCTGAGAAAAAGTGATTATAGAAGAACTGGGGAAGTTTCTTCAATTGAATTGGTCACATTTGCTAGTTCGTTCCCCAAAGTGTGAAGCAGAACTGACCCCTTTGGAATGAGAAAGTCACCAGAGTTTCTGAAATATTCGGAGAGTTGGAGGGTCCCAGAGAGATACTTGAGTTCCTGCTAATGGGCATGTGAAGGCTCTAGAGATTAATTTGAATACTTAAAATGGAAATGACTTCATTTGTATCACAAGCTCATGAAACAGGTCATTTTGCATATTCTACAAAGACCTCCGGATTAACACATACTAGCCAGATTTTATAAAATAAAAATGCGACCAATGATTATCTCAGAATTACTTAGTGAAAGCCACTGGGTTTTGCTGCCAAGGTTGGTTATCAAACTTATGAATAAAATAGAAAAATAAGTCACAACGGTCAGAGTATGGTAGCAAAATAACACGAAGATAAAGTTGAAAAAAAAAAACCGTGTCTAAATTATAACATGGCTGTCACATCATTGACAATTAAAAGGGCAAAAAACAAATATTTATGACTCAGAATTCTATCATTTCACTTATGCAAAAAAGATTAACGTCAACATTAACAAGAGGTCTTGTAGGTCAGTGGAAAGAACACTCAGACTGGCTATCAGACAGGAGATATGATAAACCTACCTCACAGGTTTGTTGTGAGGACTAAATGAGATAATTCACCTACTGCATTTAACATAGCACTTGACACGTGGTAAGCATCCTAGAGATGATGGCTGTTACACAGTTTTTATTATTGTGTTATTGTTGTTATCTACCAATAAACCACGTGGCTTCAGACAATTAATTTCTGTTGGTCTTAAGTTGCCTATCTTCAAGAGGAGAGAATCAAATTAGACAAATCTAAGCCCTTTTTAATATTCAAGTTGTTTGAATATATGAATTTATGCTGATGGAATTCTGATGGCAGTTTTTTCTGAAAACTTCTGTAAGATAGCTCAAAATTATTTAGGCACAGGTAGTAGAAATATTGCAACAATTTGATGAAAAAAATAACTGAGTTATTTAGACCAGTTGCAAGAAAGGCACTTAGAGTGACCTGCTGGACAACAGTCAAAGATGAGGACTCCAAGTGTAAGGATTGTTATGGACCTCAAGAAGAAAACAACTGGTGGCTAAATTGCAAGAATTACTGCCAAATACTGGCTAAAGGTGGAAGAGGTTACTCAGTAGCCTCTCTAACACCCTGGAATGTCAACATTATCAGCAGAATCAAATAAAAATATATTTATTGCTAGTAATACCAATTATATATGATAAATTGTGGAACGTCTGAACTCTTTAGAAGAAAATCTTTTGAGATATTTCAATATGAAGAGGAAATAGTTTGTCAGTCAGTCAACATGATTTACTCAGATTATTTGGCTGAAGAGCTGTTGAAGGGTTACAGAAGAGCCAAAGTTAAGGTTGGTGAGATCAGATATCCAGACAAACATTAAGTAAGTTGAGTTCAATGGAAATTGAAAACCAGGGCTAACTAACTCTGTGGCTATAAAAGGCAGAAGGTGAGATGCAAAAACATACAGACACAGTTCGTGGCCTTGCCAGCTGCCAAAACTTTCTGGCTAACAGTTATTATTTTCCTACTTTGGTAAAACCTCATTATTCTGACAGTTAGAGCAAGCCTTTGACAAAAGGGGGATGTCAAAAATTGGTATTCGGCTTTTTGACAAACTTGAAACCTTAGGCTTTGTTTATGAACTCTAAAAAGTGACAGACCTGTGGACGTGTTCTTCTCAATGTAAAGGTGACTAAGAAAATTATGAGACATGGCGGGAGGGAGTGGTAGCATTAGCGACGAAAAGTCTCCCCTCTTAGCTCCTAAAATTCCTACCGTTTCCCTTTGTCCTACATTTTGGCCTTTTCTTTTATTCCTTGAGCCATCTCAGTGTCCTCTCTCCATGCTTAAGCTGTGACTCCCAAAAAAAAATACACTAACAATGTATTACCTGCCCATACCGTCTTTTCTTTCAGTTCTTTGAGTCATCTGATCTTTTCCTTAATCAGCTCTTCTTATTCATCTCAACCATTTTTACTCAACTCAGGATTTACTTTTTCTGAACATAGGGAGACTTGATGAATGAATTTGGAATATTTTAAGGAATGACTTTATAGCCTTTCAATGGGATTTTACAACTCACGCTTTCAGTAGCATGGTCATTTCCTGCTCCTGCAGCATAAATAAATAGCTATTCATTTAATACGCCATTAAGTAGCCCTAATTGTTCAAATATAATACTTTGATTGAAAAGATTACTGTAGCTTTATGTTCAATGAGAATATGAACAATTAATATTTTTAAGTGTTTTTTAGGATAAATTCTCTAGACCCAGACTTTTAATCAAAGTATAAATATATACAATGAGAAATGAAAAGTGTGGAAGCCTGAAATGTACAGCTTAATTGATACCCATGGTGTGTATATATATGTGTATATCTGGGTAGTGGTTAAATGGACACACACTCACACACACACACACACACACACCATAGGCAGATAGATAGACAGATAGATCTATTTACCACCCAGATCAAGATATTGAACATTTCTATTACTCTGGAAGCTTCCCTATGTCCCTTCACAGTCAATACCACCATCTACCTCCTTCTCACGCCTCCTCCCATCAAGAAGTAACCACTATTTTGACTTCTATCATCATTGATTAGTTTTGCCTGTTCTTGAACATCAAATAGGGAATCATATAGTAGTTGCCTTTTGTGTCTAGCTTCATTCGCTCATCATTATATCTGTGATAGTCATCCAAATTGCTGTATAAAACAACAACTTAGTTTCTCAAGGCTGTATAGTATGTCGTTGTGTGGAAAATGTATTGATTGAGTGTACTATTAATGGGCATTTGGGCTTCTTTTAGTTTTGGGTCACTATGAATGAGACTGGCATAAGCACTCATGTTCAAATCTTTGCATGAATATGTTTTCATTTATCTTAGGTTTATGTCTTGGAGTAAAGTTTCTGGGCTATAGAGTGCTATAGGTACAACTTTAGTAGATATTGACAAATAGTCTTACAAAGTGGCTGAAGTAATTTACATTCCCACAAATGTATAAGAATTCCAGTTGCTGCAAATCCTTCCACCACTAGGTATTGTGGGTATTTTTAATTTTAGCTATTCTGGTAGATGTGTAGTGTTGTATATTCTTATGTATGTTTAATGTGAATTTCCATGATTTATGATGCTGAATTCAAGTATTCATAATTGAAATTTTGTGTTTCTATAGAATATGTTACCAGCTCCCTTGGCAAACATATTACAATTATTTATAAAACAACACCAAAATTTTAACATGTTGAATTGGTTGGGAGTTAAGAACTGAGTTTTAATTCTAGGTGTGCCAGCAACTAAAAGAGTAATGTTGGACAATTCATTTTTCTTATCTGGCTCTTGGGTTCCTCACCTATAAATTAAGGGTTCAATCGTATTGTTTTAAGGTTGTTTTTATTTCTAACGTATAGGGTTTACTCTTTTATTCTCTGTCCTAGTCTGACTCTCTAGCCAGAGAAGGCCCCTGACTGTACTCAGTGGGGAGAAAAACACATGCAGACAGAATAAGCATTGTTTTCTAGGTCAGTTTTCATCCAGTTTTCATGTTTCTTTGGATTCACTTAGATTTTTAATCCTTTTCTTTAGCAGAAGCTGAAAGAGTCTAATGATCTGAGTTACCACATTTCCTTTGAAGGATTTTTTCCTGTAAGATTCCCAAAGAAATTCCTTCTTGGTCCTCTTGGCAGAAGGACTTTGCTCCAGGGCCATCAGCTTTCTCTCATTTGTGCTGACGCGGCTCTCCTGTCAGATCTAAATCTTAAAAAGGGTTATGCCCTCACCAAAGTAAATGGCTTTCCATCTGCTTCAGGGAAATTCCATAGCTCAGGAGTGTTGGAGCACATCGTGTGGTCACAATAACAAAATTCAATTTCTTGTTATACATAGGGCAATTGCGATCCAAATTGGTGTAAGGGTCTTCACTCTTATCTGTATTTGAACTAGAGCCACAAAAAGGAACGTGCTTTTTCCTTTTGGTTTAAACCCAAACCAATGGTGATTGATGGCCTAAGCCATATATTTTGTTTTTTCTGTTTAAGATTTCCTTAATTCTACACGAATAAATGATTTCATTGAAGACCGGACTTTGTAGTGCCAAAATTGCTACCAATTATAAAGTTAACCTCTTGTAAAAGCTGCATTAACTTTTCAAAGCCGTTAGACTTCTAGTTACTGTAGTGAAGTCATTATTTACTTGGAAATGAACCTAGCACTTCACTGACTTGTGAATTTTGCAAACATTAAATCTGCTTCAGTCGCTATGATATTCCTAAGAATACAACAGTAAAAACAAAGAAAAGTCATCTTTCTCTGCCCTCGTGGGCTTAGAATCTTGTGAGCGTCATGGTGCAAAGCGCCTAAATTTCAAATCTTATACATCCAAGAACCTGAACTACGTGGCTTAATAGAGAAATCAAAGTTTCAAAAATTACTAGACATTTAAAAGGACCCATCATTTACATGTAGAAGAATTAGTTTCAAGCATCCCTTTCTTCTACAAATACTTTTTTTGCTTCATTTGATTTAACTGGCATTGTTCTAAGCCCCAAGGAGTCAAGACTAAAGGAGACAGATGTGCCTGTTGCCCTCTAGAGTTTCTGGTTTGCTGTTATCTTAGATTCTGCTTGTAAAATTCCATGCTTAATGGCTAAGCGCTTGGGTCACTACTAAATTATTAACACAGTTTTAATCTTCATGTAAATACTCATGTTCATATGTATCCTCCTCCCAGGGAGCCCAGGACCTGGTTCTTCTTTCCCTTTAAAACTACAAACATGGAGTGTATGTGTGTGTGTGTGTGTGTGTGTCTACTTGAGAATATTTGTTTTTTCAAGAGTGTATACAGCTTGGAGGGAAAGGGAATGAGAGGCTAATTCTCACATCTTTAAATATTCCCTGTCAAGCTTGCATATTTGTTACAACCTGCTCTCCTATATCCTATGCAAACCAGTATATGGTAGGTTTAGAGTACTAGATTTAGAGACAGAAAGCTTGAGTTTGGAGTCCAGCTCAGCCATTCAATACCTAAAGTGATCTTGGTCAACTTATTTCTTGTCTCTGAATAATCTCATTTGTAAAATGGGGATAATAATTCCCACAGTCTTCTTAATCAAATTTTAAAAAAGGAAATTCGATTGCACAGGAAATTTGGGACAATTATTTTAATCATGTAGCATGAGTGGTTGTCTATGTAATAAAAGGAGCTAGTACTACAGTTCCTTCTCACTATCATGACCATTGACAACTGGAGGAGTGAGGAAGAAAGAGTGCTGCCTGCTCACAACTCCTGTGCCCATAACCTTCTTTGTTCTTCGCCAGTCATTGTTTGTTCAAAATACAGTTTACCAGGGATCAAATCATGCTTTGAGCATAAGTGTAATATCTGGATGGCTGGGCACATATATGTTCAGAAATACACCTTCTTTCATAGAAGGAGGGCTTTTGCAAAGTTCCCTCCACCATGCTTCACTCCACCATCAAATGTTTCCTATCCCTATAAATGAGTTATCCCCTTTCACTAATAAGGCATGGAGAAGCTAAATGATATCATTCAAGCACACATGACAATTAGATGGCAGAGCTGGAATTAAAACCCATTAGTTGGCTTTATTTCCAGGTCTGTTCTCATGTCATTGAACAAGGCTCGTGCTCCATTTCAGCTCAGATTCCTTCCAATTGATGTTTTGTCGTCTGAAATTTCACAGATTAACACTTTGACCCTTAAAAACAGGTTTAAGTGATTGTAGCACTCCTGCCTCAGTGCACTTTTCTTTTTGCTTAATCAATTCATCAAGACCTTCTATTGTTAGCAGAAGAAAGGCAGAGACCAAGAACTTTCACAACAGCTCCCAACTCTCCATTATTCATCGGAATTGGGAGTCTTTATGGCAGCAAAATAGACACAACCAGAATTACCATGATTTAACAAGTGAGTTGCTCTAGATCTGAACATGAAAAGAATATGCCTGTGCTACGACAGCAAAAACACGGAAACTCATTTCATAATCCTGGTTTTTTCTCATAAGAAATTTTAGGGTGCAGCGGGTAAGTTCGCAAGTTCTGCTTCGGCAGCCCAAGGTTCACTGATCTGGATCCCGGGTGTGGACCTACGCACCACTTGTCAAGTCATGCTGTGGCAGGCATCCCACATATAAAGTAGAGGAAGATGGGCACGGATGTTAGCTCAGGGCCAGTCTTCCTCAGCAAAAAGGGGAGGATTGGTGGCAGATGTTAGCTCAGGGATAATCTTCCTCAAAAACAAAAAAAGATGTTCAGAAGGGCAGCAAAATCAGCTTGATGAAGTCCTGAAGACAGCTAAAAATCTAAGAGCCTGAATGGCTGAGAGAAAGTTACAGGTTTTAGAGTCAAGCACATTAAGTGGATTAAAGTGACTAGCTAAGGACACGGAGCATGCTCAGAATGTGACTGCAGCATTTTCAGGACAGAGGGGGCACTTTTTAGCATAGCTTCTTATGCCACAAAATCCCTAAAGATGCCATTTATGCCATCTGGCTTTGTTGTTCCTCTCAATCAGCATCTTTAGACATTTCTACTATTCATTTTTCCCTTTTCAAAACATCTCTCCAATCAAATCACCATCTAATTTCTAAATTCTGGGGAGAAAAGCCTTAAAAATTAAAATCTTTGCCCTTAAACCACTTTTTCTAGTTATTAGTCCACCTGTTGATAGCGTTTCTTTTTGTTTGGAATTTGAGAATTATTTCGATTTTTTCTGTCTTTCGTGTATTTTTTTTCTTGTCTTCATTCTGCCCTTTTGCGTCTTTTTCCACGATCGTCCAGCTCACCCTCTTATGCTTCGTCAGATAATTGCTTATTGAACCGCAAACTGGCATATATGCTTTCATCTTGAATTTGCATAAATAGTTAAAATCTAACATGGCAAGGAGCTGTGTTAGAGTCTGAATCTCCAAGTTTGCTGTTCCTCTTTCTGAAATTTGAGCATCATGCTGTGAACTGCTCTCCTTCCTGACTTTGCCCGATCCAATTCGTGAGGCCTGAATGTAGGTCAGGAATATGGTGAATAAGGAAAGAAAGTAAGTAAAAAAGCAAAGGCAACTCTATGAAAGAGACTAAAGAAACACTTGTGCTCGAACACACACAGGCAGCCAGCTCAGCAGGCAAGGCAGACAATATGATCCAGAAACCAACACCAAGCTGCTTAGGGTCTTTCAGCTAATCCAGGCTTGAGGGATTTTCCCTCCCTTTGTGTTTTGTGGACTGACACTGGGGAAACAGGAAAGCTGTGAAGGCGTTCATTGGGAAGGCTTCTGGTACTCCTGCTTTCTGTAATCTTTCTGTTTCCTGATATCCTGATTTTACAATGAGGTCGATTGAGGACGCCGGGAAATCAAGGAGCTGGTTCTGAGAGCATCTAACAGCATAGCTGCATATTTCCTTAGTCTTTTACGCCACTTTTACTAAGGAACATGACCTATATTTATTCCACAGTCAGTGACAATATTAATAAAAGTGCAGCTCTCAGAGAATCTCATCCACAGAAGTGATCTGCATGTGAGGAAACTGAAGACATAAAATGGTTTGTCCCAAGTTATATTATTGTTGGCAAAGCTAGAACCAAGCTCCCCTCACTCTGCTCTTGGCCCCAGGCTGCTTCAGGTGTTGAACTGATGGGTATGGCTAAACTTTCCATTATTTCCAAGAAAAAAATAATCACCTAACATTTTGTGGAATGCTGATCACATACCAGACACCACCGTGTGAGATGTTTTTATGCTTTCATCTACTCTGTGAACACTCATCCAGGGGCACTTACATGCAGCCTCTTTTTGGCCACCATGGATGAGCCAAAGAGGGTCTCTGTCCTTCTAGAACTTGTTTCTGGATTTGTGTGTGTGTGTGTGTGTGTGTGTGTGTGGGCAGAGGGCAAAAGTGGGGAGTACAAGAAGGACAATAAGTAAACATACATATACAAAAGATTATATTATATATACATAAGATTCTATATTATATTCATAACACTAAACACCTGATAGTGTTTTGTGTTAAGTGATTATCAGAAATAGGATAGAGAACAGTGTGGAAGATGAGAACTACTTTATATTATCTCATTTAATTATAATATCAGGAACTAATATTATCTCTAATACACAGATAAAGAAATCAAGTCTCAGAGGACTTTGGTGGCTTCTTCAAGTTCACACATCTTGGGTCGGAAGGAGCCAGCCCTAAGCGTGGGTCTGCCTCACTCAGAGTTGTGCTCCAGTCACTATGCCCGATTGCCTCTAAGTGAGAATGTCACGGAAAAAATTATTTCCTTGAGGTTTTATTCAACGCAAGGATTGTTAAATGAGAAAATACAATGGATAGTGCTGATGATAAAGTATCTAAACAGTTGAGCTGAGTTGCTTAATGAGATTAAGTCTCGTGGCGTCAGAACTTGAGTTATTTCATCTTGAGAATGGCGGAAAGGAGGCCAAATAAAAATGCATTATTGGATTCATCTGGTTCCTATTTTCAAGGATCAAAGAATCAGCTAATAGGTACACAATTCTTGAAGCCATTCTGTTCAAAGCAAGGTCAGCAGCTAATAAAGACATCTACTGTTTAATCTTGGATCAGACCGCTTGACTTTGCTTGTATCACTGATACCAGCCATTATTGGCTGAGAACCAGCAGAGTACTCAGTACAGCATGAAACAGGAGAGGTTTGGGGATCTGTTAATTGCATCTTGTCTCAGCTGTCAGAGGTATACCACTCCAAAATCGGTCCCTTCCAATTATTCCAGGTTGCAGCTGGCGTGGTGAACCCTGGGTTGTTTTCACCCAATGAAAGAGTCTAATTTTATCACAGAATCACAGGACTGGCAAGACCTGGAGAGGTCAGTGGAGGCTCTCAGGCAAGCCTGCAGTGAGCGAATCTAGCTCATCCTGTTTTAAACCGCCTCCAGAGGGGAGATTCCAGGATTTCTCATGAAAACCACTGCCAGTGTTCAGCAGCCTTTCCTGTAGCCAGTCTAACAGCCCTGGTGCTTTCTTTTAAATTCGTCTTTCACAGGGTTCATAATGCTAGTTTAGCCTCTATTTTCCCTCTTCATTTTTTAAAAAAAGTATTGTTGAAAGTTGAAATAACTCGGGTTTGGATAGAGGAATTAATGATTTATAATTGTTGTTTAATGGCATATTGTATTGATTATTAGCTTAGTATGCCTGAATTGAACACTTGTTCTATAACAGCTTTAAGAATTCCAAAGAAATAAAAATGACGTAGAATGACTTCCCACCTTGCCCCACTTTCCCCTTCATTCCCTATCTTCCAGGCATGCCGGCCATTTTATATCCTCAAATGCGCCGACCTTATCTATTCCTTATTCAGGGCTTTTGCACTTGCTATTTGATGCTGTGCCTGTAACAGTTCGCCCTAAATCTTCCAGGGGAGCGCTTCTCCTCCTCAGAAGAGACATCCCTGATCGACCTATCGACCTATTTAAAGTTCCCTCAGAGCACGTATCGGTCCCTAAAACTTGTCATTTATTCCCTGCTCGGCGCACTTGTTGTTTCTCTCTCTCCCAGTAGAATGTAAGAAATATGTGACAGGGGATCTCACTGGACATTTCTCACCATTGTAATCCCAGTGGCACATGGGATTGTGCCTAACACAGGCAAATGATAGGCATTCCACAAATATTTGCTAAACAAATAAATGAAAGGATATTTGCATAGCAATAAAGCAGGTAAATATGTAGTATGTGTGTTTCCTCGTAGCGCCCCCGAGTGGTTTGTTCTGAGAGGGTATGCAGCACGCTGACTTCTACTTTAAAGTCAGACCAGGTGGCTTCAAGTCTCAGAGCCAGCATTCACCAGCTGTGAACCCTGGGTCAAGTTATTCAATTCTGAGTTTTAGTTTGCAATCTGTGCAATGGTGGCAATAAAGTGACCATACTTATCAGTTATTAGGACAAATGGGTTCTTTTACATGGTACACAACAAACAATTTACTTTTTAAAACAAGAGTTATTGAGCATCTACTACATGCCAGGCGCTGATCTAGGAGCTGAGGATATAGCAATGACCAATGATACCAATTTCTCCCCTCAAAGCTTACACTGCAGTGCACATAAGCACGTTTCAAGATTAAAGAATAGGCTTCCGCATTTAACCTGCATGGGGATTAAATCTGAATTCTGGTCGGTATGTGAGTGTGGGCTTTTCATCCAATAGTCAGTATATATGTCCTAAGTGCCTATAGGGTGCCAAGGGATAACTATCCAGTTAATAATGGTGTGTTAGGAGGGTCTTAGACACGTCTCCATGTAAGAGGGCGTGACCATTCTCACCCACAAATAGATTGCTTGCATTGAGACCTACAGTGCATACAGAGCTCTCTAAAGAGGCATAGAAAACATGTTTATTTCATATCAATCATATGTATTCCGGAAAGACTATTGACCAAAAACAGGGGAAGTTTTCTTTGGACTCAATAAAAAAAGCCTTTTTTTTCTTTTTCCTGGAAATAAGAATGTTTCTCAATTTAGTCAGTGAACCATGTGCATTGGTGAAAGTTAGAGTTAGGACTTTGATTTCTTGAAAAAGTTATGTAGTTTTCTTTTTCTTTTTTTTTTACCAGTAATCCATTCTCATTTTAGAATTTTTTTAAAAAAAGAGAGATAAGCAGCCAAGAGAAATCTTTATTAGTGTATTATATTAATAGGTTTAGGTAAACAAGTATTCACACATATGTTTTTTAAACATAAATGAGTTTATGTTTCTAAAGTTTGCCTTTTTATTTACCAATATGTGGTGACCACATTTTATGTCAACAAATACACAGATTCCCCATCATTTTTAACGACTGCACAAGATCTGTGTGTGACTGTATCATAACATATTTGTTCAGTCCTCAGTTGTTGAACATTTAAGTTACTTCCAGTGGTTTTGCTATTCTAAATAATGTCAGTATAAACATACCTGACAAAACATCTTTGTGTAGCTGTTCAATTTCCTTAGGATAAATTTGGAAAGAATTACTGCACCTAAAAAGAAGGTAAAGATCAATGGATTTGATTATATGAAGCCTAATTTTTAACACATGCAATAATAAACCAAATAAAATGGAAAATGTGAAGTGTGGGAAATATTTGCAAAACATACATAGTATAAAAGCAGGATTGCTCAAGCCAGCCTGACAGAGTTCAAATTCCTTCCTCATTAACTCTATGAGCTGGGGAAGGTTACTCTCTCTGTATGCGCAGATACCCTCACCTGTGAAAATGGCGGTAATAACAGTACCCATCTCTGAGGATAACTGTGAGGAATAAATATAAAATGCCCTGAACTGTGACTGAAACCTAGGAATGGTTATGTAAAAGTTTGTTAATAAACATGTCAGCAATGTGTAACTTCCTAAATATCTCAAGAGTTTAGAGCTCAGTAGGGTTAACATGAATAGCTGAGCAATAAACAAACTAAAGTCACATAAGAAGTAATACAAATAGCTAATTAATGCCTATTTAACAAATATTAAATAAAGTGAGACTAATACTAAGACCCTCTGAAATCAGATAGCAATGTAAATTTGATGAACACATTCAGAAAACAATTTGGACAAATATAGTAAGAGCTTCAAAAATGATTTATCCCTTTGACTCTGTAATTCTATTTTTGAGGATATACTTAAGGATATAATCCAAAATGTGCACAAATCCTAGACCACAAAGATGTTTATCAAGATGGTGCATACAATATGGAATCCAAACAGCAAAGTGGTTGATAGCTGAGCTTGGAAGTCGGACAAAACCCGTCTTCAAATCCTGCCTCCACCGAGAGTTGGCAGTTAGTTTGAGGCAAATATTCAACTTCTTTTAATTGAACTATCTCACCTGAAATTGAAGATAATACCTAACATCATGGATTTGTCATAAAGAGTACACGTAATTGACAGAGAGCAAACTCTCAAGAAATTGTTACAATTGCTGCTATTAATAAAAGCCCTAAATTTTGGATAATCTAAATAATCATAGAGACATAAATTATCACATATATTTTTTCAAATATTTCAAAGACATGTATAAATAATGTCACTGAACATTCTAATAGACAATATTTAGTTAAGAAAATGAGATTCAAAAGCGAATCTATTGTATAAGCTTAACTATGTAAAACTGTGCTTTTAGAAGGAAATAATGTCAAATGGTCATGTAAGACGAAAGAAGTGAGTCACTCTTTGGAAGTGAGGGGACAGTGTGCATAGTTGTTTGTCGTGGTGGTAGACAAACATTTATGAAAGTAAATTTTAGCATTTAAAACTCTTTCAGATTAATATTTCAAATATGTAAGTGAAACACGCCCATTATAGAAAATTGGAAAATACAGGAATTAGAGAGAAATTATCACATTTTCCAACATTCATGGACAGGTACTTGGACAATTTGGTGAATCCTCTCTCCACGTTTCAACAACACCCCAACCCCAATACACACACCAGAACATACACAACTATGGCTATTTTGTATGTTAAATACATCTAAAGAAAACACCTGGCTCTTTGTGCTTCAGTTTCTTTGTTTCTGAATTCCTTACATCATATTCAGAAGAGTTTAAAATATTTAGATTAACACTCTGTTTCTTTTCCCACCTCTCCTAATAGACACACAAGCTATGCATCTCATTTGATTAGCAGGTAGAAATTATGTTTAACCCCCAAAATGGAAGTGATCACAATATACAATGTTCTTTCAATGGTTCTGCTCCATTCTACACAAGGGTCATCTGCTATCTTTAAAATAAGGAAAATAATGGCACCTACCTCCGAAGTTTTATTATAAGGATTAAATGAATTGATATATGTGAAGGAATTAGAGCAAGCAGATAGTATGAGTTCAATGAGTATTAGATATTATTATTGTTGTTGTTGTTGTCATTGTTATTGTTATCTTTCACATGGTCCCGTGGTTTTATGGAAAGGAACAGGGCAAAGAAAGGAGGGAAAATGGGGCCACATTTTTAATGGCGAAAGCAAAGATAACAAAGCAAAAAAGTCCTGTCTTTTCCACGGTGTTTTTATCACACTATAAGGGAAAAATCATTAGATTCAGGCATCAAGAAATACACAGTTGTGAGTATGCGTGGAAAGACTGGGATCTAAGACTACAAAATATTTTAAAGTATTATGCAAATGCAATATAACAAATTATCATAATAAATATTGTGAAACATCTCAAGATAATTATTTCTCGTGATCATTGTGTAACCAAAGCTAATATTTTCTATTCAACAGAAAAGTAAAATAAATAACTTCATGGAATTTTTAGTACCTTAATTAATCTAATTTCATCCATAAAATATGTGAGTCATCTTGGCGAGGATCAAATGCAATTTTATTTATCAATTTAAAATTTAAAAATCCAATTGACTATTTTTAAATTGTATAAAAGCAAAAAAGAAACAGAAAAAGAATTATTGCTTTCAAAGGCATCCTTTCTGCTTTTCCTACTCAAAAATGACTCTGATTAAAATTTTTAGCTGTGGCAGGCGGTTATCCAAAAATATGATCAAATGATAAACGGGTGAGAGAGTCACAACTAAACCCCAGCTTTATGCCATGCTTTCTAAGCAATATTTTTCAACCAAATTTGGGTAATTATTTGTACAATGCAGACTGATGTGACTAATATTTGAGCAGTCTATTAAAAACATAAAGTGAGAGAAATGCTCATGTTATAAGGATCCAATGAACAAAGAGAAATCCACAATTAAATTCCTTAAAATTTCTTCTGCTTATCATACTGTCATAGGTTGGGTTTCTCAGGAAGTGAACTCTGAGACTGAGGCGCAGGATGCTTATTGAGAAGGGCTCTTAGGATCAATACCTGTGGAAGGGAAAGGAAGGAAGCAGAGAGAGAGGTTGAAGTGTATCGCAGGTCCCTTGCCAGCCTTGGTTGACCCCACTGGGAACTCTTGGGCTAAAATGGCCCTTCAGTGTTCCCCCATGGTGGTTCAAAATGGCCAAGTCTTCACACTCAAACATCATGGACGTTGGCCTCTCTGACAAGGGTGTGGCCTTGGATGAGAAAGCTCTGTACAGATGAGGCAATTTCTTGAAAGGGCTGACAGCTAAACCTTATCTTCCAGTAGCATGCCCAGTATCTGGGCAACAAGATCTTCCTTGAAGGATGAACTGGGTAAAATGTTATGATCTGGGCAGAATGTCCGTAACATACTCTGCCATGTTTATTTAGACAAGCAGTATGATTTCAGAGTAAACCTTCAAGGGAAATTTTGTGAGCCTTTTTTCCCTCACTCCTCTCTCCCACCTGATTTCATCAAGTTAATTCATAATTGTCCTTGAGACAAAACTTCTGCATCACCTTCTCCAGGAAGCCTTCACCACCCAAACATACCTGTGTGTATTATTACTACTAAATTTTGTTTTAGAATTATCTTTTAATATGTCAGTTTCTCTCAGGGAAGGAGAGTTCCTTTAGGGAAGGGCGTGTGTCTTGACCATCTTTATATCCTACCTGTCTACCCCAGAATCTGCATTATGAGTCACTCAATTAAACAGTTATTGAATGAATGAATGAATGAATTTTTCTTATATCTGTTGGCTCCATCATCTTAATCCCTCCTAATTTTTCCCATATAGTAGAATTAATACAAAATATTCTCGTTACCATAACTTGTAAGCTCTGTTTTTTAAAAAAAAAGACTCTGTCTTTATCATGAGTATATCACCAGGGCCTGATTTAAAAGAGTTTACTAGTCCCTCAATGGATGAATATTGATTTGATAGCTCCGGAGGTAACAATGGTGTAGTTTATACACATGGAACTACATAATTTGGAGATTTGTTGCACTTAGGAGACTTCAGTAAATTTCAGAAAAAAATTCACATCAAAATTTTAACATTATTAAGTATTAAAATAAAGTCTTTTATTACTTTAGAACATTCGTCACAAATTATACCATACAATACTTTTGTTGATGTTTATTTAGAAATGTCTGGATTCTTATTTCTACAGTCACGGACACCCATGTAGGCAACAAACCTCTTTTGATAGCCTGACAGTTGGGTGGTTTAATTGTAGTTTATCACTTAACCCTAGTAATTGTATAAAGCGTGTATTATTTTCATCCTCCTTTTGTAGAAAAAAAAATTTGAGGCTCTGGGGATTTTAGAAAGTTATCCCATGCCCACGTCTAATGAGTGGCAAAACTGGGATTCGCACCGATTGATCAGATTTCAAGACTGTAGGCTTTAATCCCACAACCAACAAGCAGTGCTTTAGAAATCTACAGATATTGACAGATTTTGTATAGTATTTTTGTTATATTTGTATGCACATATTTTTATCTTCAGAAATTGTGAAGAGTAAAGCATGGCTTAAAAAATACAAGAACTGGTGGGGCTGGCCCCATGGCCGAGCGGTTAAGTTCACGCGCTCCGCTGCAGGCGGCCCAGTGTTTCGTTGGTTCGAATCCTGGGCGCGGACATGACACTGCTCATCAAACCACGCTGAGGCAGCATCCCACATGCCACAACTAGAAGGACCCACATCGAAGAATATACAACTATGTACCGGGGGGCTTTGGGGAGAAAAAGGAAAAAATAAAATCTTTAAAAAAAAAAAAAATACAAGAACTGGGGGCCGGCCCGGTGGCACAGCAGTTAAGTTCACACATTCTGCTTTGGTGGCCTGAGGTTCGCTGGTTTGGATCCCAGGTGCAGACCTATGCACCACTTGTCAAGCCATGCTGTGGCAGGCGTCCCACATATAAAGTAGAAGAAGATGGGCACAGATGTTAGCTCAGGGCCAGTCTTCCTCAGCAAAAAGAGGAAGATTGGCGGCAGATGTTAGCTCAGGGCTAATCTTCCTCAAAAAAAAAAAAAAAGGGACAAGAACTGGTTGTAGTATGTTGTGAGAAAGACATGTTGCGCATTGCATTTTCCAAAGATGGCTGCAACTGTACTCCCCTGTCTCACATGCTCTTCTGCAGCCTGACCTTGCTACTCCCCATTCCATTGTGGAGTCCTTTTCCCTTTCTCTTGAATCTAGGTTGGCCTTAGTGGAAACCAATAAAATGCAGCAGGAGGGACACTGCACGACTTCCGACGTTGGGTCAGAGGAGCATTGTGGCTTCTTCCTTGGTCTCTTGGACCAGTCACCCTCTAGCTATTTTCTCTTCAGATTCTCTCTTTTGAATTCCACATGTCATTTTTTAAGAGGCCCAAACTACATGGAGCGGCCACAAGGGCACTCTGTTGATAGTCACAGCGGAACCCGGACATGGAGTTATCCCCAAGAAACACATGTGAGTGAAGCAGCTTCCAGATTCTTCTACACTCCAGCAAATCTAGTCACCTCAAGCTGTTTGAGTTTCCCAATTAAGGCCCAGACACAATAGAAAATAGATAAGCCATCTCTAATCCATCTTGTCTTGACCCACAGATTTTTTTGAACATAATAAAATGGATGTTGTTTTATACTGCTAATACTGGGGGATTTTTGTTACACAGCAGCTATCACATATCTCAGCTCTAGTGAGTTTACCTTTTCTTGCTCAAGTTTTAGTGAGCTACATGGTTCTAGCTGCCAAAAAACAAAATAAGAGTTCTGCAATATTCCATAAAATGCTAACTGTTCCTTAACGAGCACTAACTATACACAGATCTGATTCTGGAATACAAAAATTCCAAAAACTTATTTAAATTAAGAATGAAAGAGATGACTCACCAATTAAGTCACTCAAATTACTGTCTTATATTCACCACACTGAGCAATTCCTCCATTTCCCGCCCCAACTCCTCAAAATGGAAGACTTAACAGTTTTATTTTTATTTTATTATTTTCTTTTTTTGAGGAAGATTAGCCCTGAGCTAACTACTGCCAATCCTCCTCTTTTAGCTGAGGAAGACTCGCCCTGAGCTAACATCCATGCCTGCCTTCCTCTACTTTATATGTGGGATGCCTACCACAGCATGGCTTTTGCCAAGTGGTGCCATGCCCACACCTGGGATCCAAATCCGTGAATGCTGGGCCACTGAAGCGGAACGTGCACACTTAACCGCTGCGCCACTGGGCTGGCTCCTAGACTTAACAATTTTAGAATGAAAAGTTTTATTTACCTTTCCCAATAACTACCTAACTGGCTAGTGACTTTAATGCTTTATAAATATGATAATACTGACAAAAACTACAGAACTCGATTTAAATCAGATTTATGATAATGTCAGTAGTAGTGCTTGACTCTGCTGCTATTTAAATTTAAAGACTCAAGTAATTCATTTTGAGGTCAAAAAGGTTTTTAGTTAATTAACTGTCACTAGGCAGTGTGTGATGGTTAATTTCATAAGTCAACTTGACTAGGCTAAGAGATGACCAGATAGCTAATAAAACATTACTTCTGGGTGTGTCCGTGAGGGTTCTCTGGAAGAGATTACTACGTGAATCCATAGACAGAGTAATGAAGATTGTCTTCACCAATGCAGGTGCACATCATCCAATCCACCGAGGGTGTGACTAGAATAAAAAGGGGGAGGAAGGGCAAATTCACTCTCTCTGCTTGAGCTGAGACGTTAATTTTTGCCCTCAGACGCTGCCGCTCCTGGTTCTCAGGCTTTCAGACTCAGACTAGGAATTACACTAAGGCCCCTTGATTCTCAGACCTTTGGACTCTGACTTACACCACCAGCTCCCCTGGGTCTCAGGGCTTCTGACTCAGACTGAATTACACCACTGGCTTTCCTGGGTCTACAGCTTGCAGTGGGCAGATCGTGGGAATTCTTGGTATCCACAAACAGTGAGCCAATTCCTATAATTAATAAATAAATAAACAATAAATAAATATTCTATTGATTCTGTTTCTCTGGAGAATCCTGACCAATACAGGGTTCTCATAACAACTCTTCTCATAATTATTTCTCTACTTGCTCTATCACTTTTTTCCTATGATATTGATGGTCCCTAAACAAATTTAGTCATAAACATTGTAGCCCAAGAAGACACAGGTTAGAGGTTATAATCTCTAGCTTCTAACTGTCATCCTTGACCAGAGTGAAATATAAATAGATTTATTCCCCTTTTTGCCCAAAATTGATTTAGTAGAATACACGTATTGAGTGCTGGCGAAAAGCAATACTTTTTGACAATCCAAGTCTCCATGTACAATATTCCCAAAAATATGTTTGGTCATCACTGTCTTCATCAGTGTTATCAACGTTAGAAGTTTGTGATTTTTTTGTTGTTGTTACATTTGATTAGCCCTTGGATCCCATCTGTTCCTGCACACACATATGTGTGTATGTGTGTGTGCATGTATGTGCAAATATGTGTGAATAATTATGTACCCCATAGAGTATCATAGGGAATTTATTATTTCTAGAATTTCACAAAACACTTTGAAATAAATATTATTTATTTAC
The DNA here is from genome assembly GCF_041296235.1 of Equus asinus. Taxonomy (NCBI): domain Eukaryota; kingdom Metazoa; phylum Chordata; class Mammalia; order Perissodactyla; family Equidae; genus Equus; species Equus asinus. Next base: position 81,184,042 of record NC_091798.1, read on the forward strand.
AATTTACAAATATTACAAATCAGAACTGGGAATAGTTAACACGAATCTATTAAGATTAAGCCTTATTCTTTGTAACGTGAATGGAACATTTGTTTATATCAACATTCTTCATTATTTCATTACCCAGTATAAAGCAAAAGAATAACTTTAAATATATATTTCTTCTAAAGGTAAAACCAATAATTGATTAAATGCCATTCACCTTTGCTTCATATGGCTTCTTGGTCTGAAGGTATGCTAAAATGAAACTCTTGATGCATCTATTTCTATTTGTCTTTTACTACAAGGAAGTCAGATTAATAAGAGCCTTTAGCTGATGGAAAATAAGTCAAGCCCTGGATGTAGTTAACGTTCAAATTAAAAGAACAATTTGACAATTGATCTACCATTAGGAAAAACATTAAAAAAATCTCAGACAGGGCCTGGAAACAAATTTGTCTTTCTTAAATGCTCACTTTCAAGTGGGTCTGGTTTCAAACCCACTTTGTATCAAAAGGGATCAATTTTTCCCCCCTTTGCCTGTTCTACTTTTGCGCTGGTATTGTCTGAATCCCAGAGTGAGCAGCAATACATCATCTTGCTTCAACATCTGCTAGAGCCCCCTCTCCTCCTAATCTGCCCAGATCCCCAAAGCCTTTTCCACCTGCTATAGCGCCAAATGCTCATTATAGCATACAGCTACGCCCTTCACTGTCCTTCCTCCCAGATCCTCAAGGTTAACGTGGAACAATGACTATTATTAAGCAGAGGCTTTAGGAATATGAAAGCCGACTGGGCACGGAGAAAGGGGGAGGGGCAGTGGAAGCCTTGGGTAGAATGCCAGGAGAGCTGGCAGGAAGGAGCTGCTAGAAAGCTGTGGCCAATTTTCCAGTCGAAACATGAGTCACTGAACAGAGATGCCCTAGAAATAAATAGCTTCCCTGTTCATTGCCCAGTGCAAGCAGAGTCCACACCCTCCAGTGGTTTTGTGTCAGGGCCCTTTGAGGTACGGCTTTGAGCAGCTAGTGGAGAAAGGGAGATAAAAATGGCCAGTTTGAGGAGGCTGGCAAGTCTAGAAGTTGTGTTTACTGCATGGCCAACTATAAATTGTAAGCAGTTGGAAGTTGTTCTGCCCCTTCTTTTTTCTTCAAATCACTAACCTGTTCTTTCTGCTTGCATCATCAAATCAACCTCCAATGGAAAATTTGAGGTGCATTGGATTAAACTGCATAGAAAACAGACAAATTCAGAAAGCTCTCTGACATTCTACATTCATTGTATATTACCACAAGACCTGAAAAAAAATATAAAAAGGAATCTAATCGGGGGAGAAAAGGCAGCTTTAATCTAAATTTTCTGTCTTTAGCTACCTCACTCCCAGATGCCATCCTTGGTGTAATTTCCTTTTAGTTTTGTAGGAGATATTTTAAGAAGTCAAATGCTGTTTCCTCAGTGACATTCACAGAGATGATCTTGATAAACCACATGAATGCCCGCTGGCCTCTGACAGAGTTGGCCGACTCTGCCCTGGACGTACTCTCCTGTTAACGGACCATTGGACAACATCTCCAGCAGGATCAAGTCACTCTCTGTTGCTCTTCAACTGCTGGAAAAACCACAGATTCCCCCAAAAGCCACCTAGCAAAATTTTACTTGCCTCCACCACTCTGAGCCCCAAGGAAGTATCACTATCCTACAGCCACACAATGTGCTGATCTAAATAAGGCACAGGCCACCTAGCTCAATCACCACTCTAGCCAGGAGACGGGAGGGCTTGAGTGAGCTCTCATTAATAAAAACAGCTGAGTGTGGAACTGCCCGGGCAAATGGAGTAGGAGCTTGTTACTCGCTCTGTGAAATGACAGCACATCCAAACTGTCAGACCCACGCTTAGGAGATTGTTATATTTCCCTTTTATTTTTTTAAAATCCAAGTTTGAAAGTTACAACTAATTTTGGATAGACAGTTTTTAAAACTTGCAGTTAAGAAAGAAGAGAGACACTCAGAGGGTTAAAATTTCCTCATTTTCGCTTGGATTGATCAAGATACAAGATCTTTGCTGTGGGTTCCTGTAGGATAGAAAAGGAACTAGAGTTTAACTAAACAATGGACATTTCAGAAACGTAATTTTAACAGCTTTATTGAGATATCATTGACATTTAAAAATTGTATATATTTAAGGCATACAACCTGATGTTTTGATGTAAGTGTACATTGTGAAATGATCACCATAGTCAAGCTAATTAACATATCCATCACCTCTTCTTTGGGTGTGGGTGAGAAGATTTAATTCAAGATCTATTTTCTTAGAAAATTTCAAGTATACGATATAGTATGGTTAACTATCATCACCGTGCTGTACGTTAGATCTCCAGAACTTTTCATCTTGCATAACTGAGACTGTAGCCTGTCACCAACATCACCTCATTTCCCTTCCCCCCGGCCCTTGGCAATCACCATCTACTTCCCTGCTTCTACGAGTTTGGCTATTTTAGATTCTACATCTAAGTGAGATCATACAGTATTCGTCTTTCTGTGTCTTGCTTATTTCACTTAGCATAACGTCCTTCGGCTCCCTCTATGTTGTTGCAAATGACAGGATTTTCTTCTTTTTTAAGACTAATATTCCATTGTGTGTGTGTGTGTGTATGTATTGTGGTATACAGATATATATACCACATTTTCTTTATCCATTCAGTCTGTTGAAAGACATTTAAGTTGTTTCCATACTGACTATTAGGAATAATGCTACAATGAACACAACTTTGAAAGTCTAAAATCTGAACCTCGTCCTGGACATTTCATATACACAGTCTATTAGCCTCTATCCCTGCTGTTTTACTACGTCCATCTTGAGACTAAGAGATAGAAAGTAAATGCCAGCGTGGAATACTTTGTGTGGGTGTAGCTTTATATGGAAATGAGAAAGTTAGGGGAAAATAGTTTTCTATTGAGGTAAATCTTAAAAAGCATATGGGTGCTGGGGAAGCTTGATCCTAGCTGTTTCATTGGCTTGTGGGGGAATACTGAGCAAGTTTTATTTTACTTCCCTGGGCCTTTTTTTCCTTATGAAAGGAGGTAATAATAGTATTTTACCTACCTCATAGAGTTATTGTGAGGATTAAAGGAGATCGCTCAGGAAGGTGCTAGGAACGGAACATAGTAAAAAACCAATCAACCTCAGTTGGTGTTATTCTTAGTCTATTCTACTTGAAGATATTTGCAAGACATTTAAAAATTTTCCAAGAGACTCTATTTCTTTGCTCTTTCCTTTCCTTCTCTCATTTTTTGTGCTATTTTATTACTATATTTCCATTCAAACCCTATAAAGAGTAGGTTTCTGTTTTGTTTATAAAGTTTCATAATCTTAAATCTTCATAATCTTCAATTATACTATCATCTAATATTATACCCCATATTAGAGGGTAAAAATCAATGACTGAAACTTAATCAGCTGGGGCAGCCGTAACAAAATACAACAGACTGGCAGGCTTAAACAACAGAGATTTATTTTCCCACATTTCTGGAGGCTAGAGATCTGAGCTCAGGGTGCCAGCGTGGCCAGTTCTGGTGAGAGTTCTCTTCCTGACTGTCAGATGGCCACCTGCTCACCATGTCTTCCTGTGACAGGGAGAGAGACATTGCAAGCTCTCTGACGTCTCTTCTCTTAAGGGCACTAATCCCATCATGAGGGCACTACCCTCATGACCTCATCTAAAACTAATTACCTGTCAAAGGCCCAACCTCCAAATACTATCACATTGGGAGTTAGAGCTTCAAAATACAAATTTAGGGGGAACGTGATTCAGTCCATAGCAGACTGTTTTTTCAAAGCCTGAGACCTGATTTCATCAGCCTAATGATAAGGTTTGCCAGAGAAGCAATAAATTTTCATGACCAAGATTCCACATTGTAAGGCATTTTGACATTACAACTGCAACTTTGAGTTTGATTAGCTCTATACATTATTTTAATCAAATTCCCTTTTTTTCCCCTAAGAACTCTCTCCAAATTACTTCTTCAATTGACTGTTATGCACAATTACCAGTCTGACACAAATTCTGACCTCTTCTCTTTACGGTTCCTTTTTTAAATCTTTCTTTAGCCAGCTTTATCCTAATCCACTCGACTGCTCACTCCCCACCTCGTGCTCGCCTTGTGCTCCTCAGCCTCGGTTAATATAGTCTCTGAGTCTCCCTTTGGTAACTCTGAAAATCTTGCCTTTGATTTAAGCCTCTTATTATAACTTCTCTTCTCTGGTTGCTTTTTCTCAGAATTCTCTGCATGAATTTCACAGAAGCATTTCGGATTTCTTGACCACTTCTTTCTACTTTCCAGGAAACTCCGCTTTCCTGGCACTTTCTCCCCAGATTCTCCTCCATGCCTCTCACCATGCCCTCTCTAGTTTCTTCTGCTCCTTCTACAAACGTCAATCTAGGCGTTCCCCTAAGACCTCTTCCGTTTCCTCTCTACTCCCTCTGGTTTTAGTGACACCCTCCACTTTCAAAAGTTTTACTTTCATGTTTGCGAACATGACACCTGACTCTTTTTCCTTACTCTAAGTTTGCAACTCCAGAGTATTAGACAGGGCATCATCAGGAGCCCAAGCCTTGGAGACGGTCAAGCCTGAGAAGGGGTACTTCTGAGGGACAAGACAGGGAGGAGGGAGATACGAAGTTTTTGATTGGTGACAGCACGCTTAGCTAATTAAGACAATTCTCTTTGACAGCCTTCTTAGCTGATTCATGATCTGGCCACTTCATTTCATTTAACACTTTAAGCTACTTCTTCGAGTACAAAAAAGCTCAGACTTCCGCTAATTCCCTGTGTCACAATCACACTGCTGCAGCTGACTCACTTGTCCAGTTGCCATTTGGACGTCCCCTAAATAGTATGTGTGTGGACTTGACTTCACCATATGTGTCTTCTTTGCTGACCATCCTTATGTTTTATATTAGTAGATTTATCTCTCTGCCAGTAATCCAAGCTCAAATCTCCCCAGCGTCCTTGCATTTTCCACCATTCACGTATATTTAATGGTCACCGTGATATCTGCTTCTCCTGGAATTTCTCTTGCACCCAGCCCTTCCATTTCATTTCTATGATCATTATTTTGTTCTTACTTTTATTTTACTTTGCCCACATTATTGTATTCCTTCCCTAAATGATGCCTCTACTTCTGATCATCCTATCTTGCCTGCTCATTCCTGTATCCAAGTTCATTGTTGTAAGCCCTCCTTTTCATATGTTTTTATCCTCTTCAGTGGGTCCTCATTGCCTATCAAACAAACCGTAAGGCTTCACCTTGGTTTTCAGGGCCTTCTACCAACCAAATCATACCAGGGGTTAATTTCCAGAATACACAAAAAGCTCATACAACTCAACAACAAAAAAAAGTGAACCACCCAACCAAAAAATGGGCAGAGGATGTGAAAAGACATTTTTCCAAAGAAGTTATAGGGATGACCAACAGGCATATGAATAGATGCTCAACATCACTAATTACTGGGAAATGCAAATCAAAACTACAGTGAGATATCACCTTACACTTGTCAGAATGACTATAATTAATAAGACAAGAAATAACAAGTGTTGGAGACGATGTGGAGAAAAGGGGACCCTCATACATTGCTGTTAGGAATGCAAAATCGTGCAGCCAATATGGAAAACAGTATGGAGATTCCTCAAAAAATTAAAAATAGAAATACCATATGATCCAGCTATCTTACTACTGGGTATTTACCCAAAGAACATGAAATCAACAATTCAAAGACATTTATGCACCCCTATGTTCACTGCAGCATTATTCACAATAGCCAAGATATGGAAGCAACCCAAGTGCCCATCAAGGGATGAATAGATAAAGAAGATGTGATATATATATATATATATACAATGGAATACTACTTAGTTATACATATATATAAAAAGATGAAATCTTACCACTTGCAACAACACGGATGGACCTTGAGGGTATTATGCTAAGTGAAATAAGTCAGACAGAGAAACACAAATACTGTATGATTTCACTCATATGTGGAAGATAAACAAACACATAAATAAGGGGAACAGATTGGTGGCTACTAGAGGAAAGGGGGTGGGGGGAGGATGAAAGGGGTGAAGAGGCACATATGTCTGGTGACAGATAAAAACTAGACTATTGGTGGTGAACATGATGCAATCTACCCAGAAACTGGAATATAATAATGTATACCTGAAATTTACACAGTGTTATAAACCAATACGACCTCAATAAAAAAAATCAGATTTTACCTAATTTTTATGAGGCACCATGTATTAAGTCTCCTTCAATCACCCTGCACTGTTACAGCTAAATCATACTTACCATTCTTGAACGAATTTGGTTAATCACCTTGGTGATGCTGCTGCCTCATGTGGTCAAGAGGTTTCCCCACTTGTTGAAATGTTCTTTCCTTCAAAGGGCAGCCCAGATGTCAACCTCAGTTGAAATCTTCCTTGTCTCTACCTGCCAAAATTTTCATAGTTACACACATACACACACACACACACACATTTTTAAACTTAAACTCCTTACCATTGGGGCCGACCCAGTGGTGCAGCAGTTAAGTGCACACATTCCGCTTCTCAGTGGCCTGGGGTTGTCCGGTTTGGATCCCGGGTGCAGACGGACATGGCAACACTTGCATGCCATGCTGTAGTAGGTGACCCACGTATAAAGTAGAGGAAGATGGGCATGGATGTTAGCTCAGGGCCAGTCTTCCTCAGCAAAAAAAGGAGGATTTGGCAGTAGTTAGCTCAGGGCTAATCTTCCTCAAAAAAAAAAAAAATTCGTTACCATATTCAACCTTATGCTATAATTACTTATACTCCTTCCTTATCTCCTCTAATATATTAGGAATATCTTTGTGTCCAGAACTAAATCTTATTTATAGCTTCCTCCTTCTCCACTCCCAAACAAAATTGCCTGGATCCTTAAATATCTATTCAAATAATGTAGATTAAATCTTGTTAAATATCTTTTGAGTAAATATAAAATAAAATAAATTACTATTGAGCAAAATTCTGGACTTTTATTACTAGCTGTTATTTCTTAGGTAATGGACTATTTAAAATAATATAACACCATTAATGGTTAGAGGAAGTAGCCTTTAGATTTCTGAATACATTTTGTTGGTAGTATGACATAATATGGGAGGCTGCCTCCTTCTGTTTTCTGAAAACCTCCTTGTTGCATATAAAATGAATAAATTTTGTTTGTATGACTGTACATGTCTGCATTAAGAGGATGAAATTTTGAATAGAAAAATAGCTTTTTTAGGAATAAGAGAATATGGCTAAAGTTTGGTCATATTTAATCTGTAATGGAATCATAATCCAGTTAATGAATGTTACAATATATCTGTAATGTATAGTTCATCCCATGAAAACAATACAAATTAAAAAGCCTTTATTGAACAATTGTTGGCAAGAGATAAGATTATTTTAAAAGAATAACAATTAATAAAAGTAATAAAAGCCTTCTGCTACTTTTAAAAATAATTTAATAAGCTATATGTAAGGCAAAGATTTTTTTCTATTTTGAGTTGGGAAATACCATTGTTACTATCAAAGCAAATTTCCTTAATAGAGATTATGAAGTATTTCTTTTCCCTCAATTCCACCAAAGTTCAAGAATTTCAAGTACTATGAAGGAAAAACTATGTAGAGAGCTTTGAGTTTAAAAAAACACATTAAGGAGGCAGGCTTGTGGCATAGTTGTTAAGTTTGTGCGCTCCGCTTCCGCAGCCCAGGGTTCTCGGGTTCGGATCCATGGCACAGACAGGGCACCACTTATCAAGCCATGCTGTGGCATTCATCCCACATATAAAGTAGAGGAAGATGGGCATGGATGTTAGCTCAGGGCCAATCTTCCTCAGCAAAAAAGAGGAGGATTGGCAAGGAAATGTTAGTTCAGGACTAATCTTCCTCAAAAAAAAAAAAAAAATACCTGCATTAAAACCTTGTAGGAAAAGCCAGTTATTTGAAGGTATTGAGGAGAGACATCATCAGCAAAACACACATCATAAAAGTCTATCTTTAGCAATTTTTTAAAAGAGAGAAGAGAAGCTGGCTGATGTGACGGTGGCTGTGGGTGGCCATGCTTGGGAGATCCCATGAAAGGCGTCCCCGGAGGTTTCAGTAGAGTGACAGAATATTTCCATGTGCGTTTCCTTTCAGTTGATACCTTCCGGTGAAGCTTCCTGTGTGCTGCTGCAGCGCTCACCTACACCACCCACAGCACAGTTTCTTGATTTGAATTAGGTTTCATGGAGTGTGGGTCGTAGGAGTTTGATTTAATACTCAGACATCCGAGAACCTGATAATTGAGTTCAAAGAGCTTCATCATTGCCAAAACCAGTTTTCACAAAGAGAAAATAAAAACCCATAGAACTTAGGTATGTGATGTTAGATCCTTAAATTGGAAGGGACATTTATCCTAATTTTGTGATTTTGCAGATGAGGAAACAGAGCCTGAGAAAAGGTAAATAATTTGCCCAAGGTCAAATCACAACGTGAAGGTAGGTTTCCCGAGTTCTAGTCATTTGACCTCACAGTCTGACTTCTCAAAAGAAAACCATCACCTTAATATTAAGTACCTGAATGTCATGTTTAACACAGTCAGTGAAAACTACTTTCCTCCCAGATCCTTTTCAAAAGAGCAGATTGAAAGAGTGAGAAAATGTATGTCAAATTAAAATGGGCCATAATTTGGGTACATATGACTTCATTCTAAGAACCCCAAAAAGAGTATATATATATATATATATATATATATATATATATATATATATATATAAACATTTTTAAATGCTAAAATTATAAATGATGGAATGAGATGAAATGTATTTGAATTGCTGTTGGAAGTTATTGGGATCAGCCTCACACAACTATAAAAATTGGCAACTTTTATTCCTTCTGTATCATTTTCCCTAATGAGTTCATGCAGGGTGAAAAAGAGTTAGTGGAAATTATCTTTGTCATACACCTGCAAAGGCAGAGAGGCAAATCAGAAAAAGGATGGATTTAAATTATCTTTAAATCTGTCTCCTATGTGGCTTTGTTTAAACATCCTCAAGCCAGCTGAGATCAGTTATTAAATAAATTCCTATCTTAATACAAGGAAGGCAAAGTGATTTTAAACTTCAGTGTTACTTTAATTTGTGCGTAAATATCCTTGAGTCAAAGGAAATTTGAAAAGAACAGTAGACTCTATAATTGAAATTCATTTCAATAAGTAAAAACAAAACTGAGATCATCTTGCCAATGCTTTAGCTGCCCCATTAGTAAGCAGCAGTTGTTAAGAAATTGGTGACCTTTTGGGTTCTCACTCTAGCTGGTCACCATCACGCTTATCTATTTAGAGTCTAAGTCTCTGCTTAGAAAAAAATACATATAGTATAAGCTAAGGAAAAGAATCCACAGTTTCAATTACAAGCAGAAGAAATTTGTGAAAAGTTGTAGTCAAATATCTTTCTATCCAAATTAGGTGGAATGGAGAGTTCTGGAAGAGATATCCAATATGAACCAGAGCGGACAAAAACTAGAAGGAGAGGAAATGACATTTATAAATTTCATTATAAAAGCCTGAGGATTGAGTGGAAAAGAAGGAACAAAATATCATTGTGAGAGAATGGTTAATAGAAGGTGTGGGACAACATGAGAAAAGAAATGATTAAAAACCTCGAAAGTGTAAGCCTAAAAAATAATAAGGTTAAAGTCTTTATGGTTAAGCAGCTCGGTATGGTGAACTTATAGCATAGTCCTTGCAGGATATTAGGGAATTAGATTTTGTTCTCTATATTGTGATATAAACAAGGAAAAACAGATACAAGGACAGTTCAGAGATATTTACAATAAAAGTTCACGAGCTCTCATTCACTAATTCATAAAACTCAGTAATCTTCACATACTTTCAGCTATTATTCCCTCATCCCTGTTGGTCCACACCCACACACACACCTGCTGCACTAATTTCATCACAGGCATCCGCAAGGCTAAATTAAATAACCAGAGCTTTTTGACATCTCAAGACCGTCAAACTGCTCTCTAAGACGTGTGAAGTGTTACCTACACTTATAAACCTCAAATACTTAAGTCAATTTGCCCTCCAAATGGGGGAAATTACGTCTTAGTTAATTAATTATATTAGTTAATTAATAATAGTCCAGTAATCTTGATGATAGAGAGAGGGAGAGAAAGAGAGAGAGAGAGAGGTAGGTAGGTAGGTAGATAGATAGACATAAATAGATAAATAGATATAAAATACTTCCTTATATGAAATGCTTTTTGCCCAGCTAATACTTACCCCTTTCTGAGTAAAGTCCTATATCTGGTCAAGGCAAGATTTTTACCCCACCTTCCTTTCAATCTAAGCAATATAGGGGTCCATCAAAATATTTTTCTAAAGAAAAACAAATCTCCGAATACAGAATAATTATAAAATTCATTGTGCGTAGGGATTGCATTTGTTAAATTCAGAAGAAGAGGGGCGCTTGGCACTTGTGCATTATTGGAAATTCCCCAAACACAGACAACAAAAGCTCAGTCAGTTTAATCAAATTATCAGCTTTTCCTCAGTCTGTGTTTAGTCTGTGTTTGTCTAATGTCCGGGTGCATATTTTCTACTTAAGAAAATCAATAAATCTGCTGCTTTAAAAAAAGGCACATTTCAAATGCAGTATACAGCGTATTGCACTATCTGATCCAGCAATCTGTCTGCCTCTGCCCCACAGAAGCAAGGAACAAGAAATATGCCTGACGAGCTTAGGAGATGGTTTAGAAACTCATGTATGAAGAGGGGGGGAAAGGATGCCATTGAGATGTGCACACCATTAGCTTCTGATGTAGAAGGATGGCCGGAAATGTACACCTGAAACTTCTTTCTGCTGTTTTGAATGGTTTTAAGTATCATGGGCAGAACAATGTGATCTTAGCAGTGAAGGAGCTAAATTAGGTTTCTTAGGTAGAATATTTATTATTGTAATATTCTTCCATCAGCATAGTTATTACTTCTCTGTTTATCTTGAGGTCTGACAGCATCTCTTTCTTTATTATTTGTTTTTGTGCTGCAAATATTTGAGTTGTCAGTCTCATGTAAGACACTCAATTTTTCCAGTTGTGAGAAAGGATCATTTCGCTCCAGGAACAGTGCGTCATGTTCAAGTTGCTCTCAGGTTCTCTGTGGTTGTCTCTTTACTTGCAGCAACACTCCATATATAAGCAAGCACAAACAAGTTGTTGATAGAAATCATTTTAAGTATTAATACTTTTGATAAATAAGTAGTTTATATTTGCTCTGTAAAGATCACCTCACTAATAAAGCAAATCAAAGTCAAGATGTTTTTTAGACCTAGACAGAAAAATTCAGAATTTTGGTGGTAAGAATTTGGTTCATTCATTTCCGTGTCTTAATTCTGACTTTATTAGAATTAGAGCACGTTCTCACCCAGAAGAATGGATCCATATTAAATGAAATTTGAAAGGATCTAAAGAAGATAGACATTTTGGGAATAAGATAAATTTTCTCCTATTGATTGAGTCATATAAACTTATCAGGAAGGAGATGCTCCTTTTCTTAATAACAAATGATAGACTACTAGACATATGTTATTATATTAGAGCTTTTTGACCTAAAGCTTTGCTCACCATTAATCCTTAGAAATGAGCTTGTCATGATACAAGTCTTTAATCTCATAACCAGCACTGATGCCTTTAAATAAGTTGGTTTGAGAATGACAGTAGACGGAATTTGATTGTTAGAGAAATGTTATTTACTCTTTCTCCTTCTGTGTTTTTTTGGCAGTAAGAAGATAGGAGAAAATTGTGAAATTCGCATTCCAATGAATATTTGTCAAAATATGAATATTTGTCAAATATTAATAATTGCCCAAGTAATTCATGACATTTTCATTGATGTATGTGTTTATGCTAATGGGGGACAATAAGTGAGCAAGGACTGGGGAAGGAAAAGAAAGACCACTTAGAACAGCAATCTGAATGAGTTCTCAGGACAGAGAAATTCTGATTAGCTAGCTCCCTTTTCCCCCACAACATTTGAGAGCAAATTTTTACTTTGTTTATTATGAAAATGCAAAAGTCACCATTTTCAAATAACTTTCTTGCTTATTTCTAATGATTCTGGGGGAATATTTTCAGTTTTGGTGCAGAACTCCCTGGATCTGGCTTGCTGTTTTCCCCCACTGTTCTTTATGTGAAGAATTTCTAGGCAGGGGGGAAAAAGGTGTTGCCTGTGCCGAGAATCCGTTTAGTGGAGCAGGCTAATAGGCTGACCAGTCATTAACTAAAACACAGCTGGGAAGAGGCTATAATCCCCCAATTTCCTTCACAAATGCAGTAAATAAATATTCAAATGAAGCAGTGCACACATTTGCATATGTGTTAAACAAAAGCCCAGCTGAAGATTTGGTTTAAAAGCTCTGCTAATGCTTCTCCCTTTTCTACCTACAATTCCTCTACCTGAAGAGTGTGTATTTCATAAATGTTCCCATACTTCCCCAAAATAGAATTCCCTTTTATTTCAAGCATTATCTTAGAAATCTTCTCTTTTGCTGACCCCATTAACTCTTTCATTGAAGCCCATTTTTAACAGAAATAAAAACCTCCTATCAAATTACATCTCTTTCTTCTTTAGATGGTTTGAATTTGAGTATCTTTAATGTGCGAGATGCCATGGACACTCTGTGGTCTGCTGGTTCATGAATGGAACTCTATGTTTTTGGACGCCAGAGCAGTAAATACTTAGGAAATGAAACTCTGAGGCTTGACCATTGGTAGAACTAATTTGTGAACCCTGTGGCTTTAGGAAGCAGATTCAGATCAGCTTCCTAAATTCTTTAGTCTGTCCTCTGAGATTTCAAGCAAGTGATGTAACATAGGATGCTGTTCGGTTAATTATTCCTCAGAATGAGCCTCAATATCATTACAAATTCCCCATTCTGCCTCTTCTTTCTCTCTCTTGCTCTTATTCCATGATTGTAATTTCTGGAGTTAGATTCTAGGGCACACCTGACCTTAGGCTCTTCTGGGTTGCTTATCCTGAAGCAGTGTGAGTGCCTCCCAAGGTGAAGAAATATAATTAGAAGAAAAAAAGATCATTCAGTGAGGAGCCTAAGGTAGGACACGAGGGGTTACTTTCTAGGGGAAAAAATAGATTGCAAAAAAAAAAAAAAATTTAAGTGATTCTGAAAAGAAAAAGAAAAAAAGAGAGTTCTGCAGTTAAAGATAGAAGCATATGAAAAATTAGCAAGGTAAATTGACTTTCACTTGTTTTCAGCACTGCCTCTGACTAGCAGTTTGCCCCTCCCCACCCCATGGAGAAAGAAAAACAAGAAGATAGTAGCCAAAGACCCAAGGCTTTCCTAGGCTACAGGGAATTGGTGCTTTTTTTGTCAGTTGTAAGAAGTGGACTATAATTATTATGCATATATAGAGACGTACACAATGAAATAGATACATAATATAAAATCTGTATATATACATATATATGAATACTATATATAAATATGTTTGCATACATTTAGAAGATATTACCGACTCTCAGCAAAGTAAGGTGCATAGATTTGAAATCTGTAAATATTATCATAAGGAAATGGTTTAGTTATAGGAACACTAAATCAGAATTTGGGCCTTTAATATATTTTTAAATAAGTAATAGAAGAATTATTTTTGCCAACCTGTACTTAAATGCTTGCGAGGAATCTCTATTAGTGCCTTGTTAGTTACTTGCTATACAACATCCTGACGTGTTTTAATGCTGCTTTACTTAGGAGCAAGTGTAACTTAAACAATGAAGCTTTTGAGAGCTGAGAGAATAAAAAATTTTTTCCTTCTCATTCAATCACGTTTGCAAAGCTTACTTGTAGGGAGAAAGTCACTATCGTATAAACAATAAAGCTTTGTATTTTTAACAAAACCATGTCAGTGTGTTTTGTGTTACCCTTTTTTAGAAGTAAATTTTTTTTCCCTGAAGAAAATAAAAGCGTTAATACTAGGAGGCTAGCTCAAACACGTGCTCTAGCTGGTATTATCAAAGTACGAAAGGAACTTTTAAGAATCAAATTGTGTGAACTGTGCTGTATCTATGAGTATTATTTTGAAAAGGCTTCAAAGCTTTCAAAATGCATATAAAACATGGCAAAATAACAATAGAGGTCTCTCTGATTTTTATCTAAGCTTTATTGTTGCTTATTTCCTTAACAGGTTGTTAAAATATTTTTTTTCTCTGTTTAGGCCACATTAGGCAAGATACTGAGTTACCTTATTTGGTCGCACAAAGCCTTGACAAGATGAAATACCCAGAGGGACACCTGTTGAATTTAAATACAGCTCCTTTTTGTTTATTTGCCTGCTATTCCAGTTGAACTTTTCATGAAAAGTGTTTTATTATCCTCCACACTCCTGAAATCTTGTAAAAGATTCCAGTAAAGTCCAATAGCACGTGTTCGTCCACAGTCACTTTAGTGTAGCTCCTCCAGAAATTAATTAATATTGGGAATTATCCCTAAAAGAGAATCATAATAATACCATTTCCCATTCATATATGAAGTAAACTACATTTTTCAAATAACTTTCAAATGAATTACCTCTTTTGATTTTCACACGTTACTTTTTGTTGCTGTTGTTGTTGTCTTTGTTGCTTTAAGCACAAAAAGTTATTCACCATTGCTTTTTTCCTACTTTTTCTTTTCTTTAGCGTAGGCTCCAAGTTGTATGAAACTGTGATGTGTGTGTTGGGTTAGAGTTTCCTAATCAGCTGCGTGTCAAAGATTCTGGAATTCATGCAAGTAATTATAAACTATGAAGTGCCAAAAACCAGCAGAGAAAGAGAGAGAGCTTCAGTCATGGTGGCGGGGAGATTTTGATCCGCTATTCTGTCTGAGCGAAGGCAGTGTGTCCAGCAGTCCAGTCTGAGGTCGTGGCTGCCTCAGAGTTTGGGCGGTTGGAGATATTTTGGGATGCTTTCATTAGAAGGTACAGAGTACAGTTAAGAAACAGGCTTGGGGCGCCAGCATGTGATTATGGCAAGACGGCCTGACCACGGGGAAATTGCTGAGCCAACAGGCCGGGAGTTGGGCTGACCTCCCCAGGGGCCAAGTCCACAGAGAGCCACCACCCAGCACACCTTCTGAGGGGTAATCTGAAGCACTCAGTGTTCTAAACACCCATCTAAGCAACAGATGTTTTTGTCAGACAAAAGTATTGTACATTTTAAAGGCTCTGTTTATGAATCTTCTTGCCTTTCTATTTTTAAAGGTGGTTGTATCCAAAAAAATACCCCTTATATTTACTTTAGAACGATCCAGCATCCTTACTGCCTGTTTCATTGGTGGTGGTGGTTGGGGGTGGGGGGGGGAGAGTTGTGGCAGAAGAGCTCTAACCACAGTGCAAGTCACGTAGCAGGCTGCAAGTTACCAACAGCTTGTTCAGAGAGTCATTATAAAAAGCAGGTATTTTTTATACTTTTTATATTTAATGACACTTAAAGCATCCTGATAAAATCTTTCCAATTTCAATTTGTGGCTAACAAAACATTTTTTTCCTTCTAGTGTTTCTCGTTTCTTATAGCATCCGAACTTGATGGTTTTTTCCTCTCGATCTTCAAGCAGCCTGTTTATACAAAGCATGGAAAAGAGTTAAAATGAGAGAGAATTTAGAGAAGGTGTCATTTGATAACCATGACAACTCAGAAGGCAATAAGAAGAAATTTGGAATCTAATATTCGTTTTATGAGCAATAGAAAACCTGGCAATTGAAGCAACAGTTCTCTGTTACCTGGCATAGTCAGAGCACGATTGAAATAGAATAAATCTGAGGAAAATGGGAAATGTTAATTTGATAACTTGGAAAGAAAAAATGCATAATAAAAAAATCCGCTAATGTCACTTTTTGTCATCTTGCAACATGTCACATTGTCTTTATATTTGAAACCACAGCATTGTCCACAGATGCCCCCCGCTCATCCATTCTCCACTCTTACTTCCTCTCCCATCCCCAATACACGTGAAACATCTCTTCATGAGGTTTTGATTGAGCAACACTATGTTTTCTTAAAATAACAGAACAAAATGAAGTAAAATGCTAAGCAAGATAAATTAACTATGATAGACTCTAAAACAAATCATGTTAAAACATTGACTCTTAGGGTGGCAGGGATTTCAACTTAATTCAGTTTGAATTAGGTGAATATCTTGAGCTTTTATGAATCAAAATTCAGATTTCAAGTTTGGATGCTATAAGAAGCAAAACATAGGGGCTGGTCCTATGGTGTAGTGGTTAAGCTCACACACTCCACTTTGGTGGCCTGGGGTCCATGGCTTTGGATCCTGGGCACAGACCTGAACACCACTCATCAAGCCATGCTGTGGTGTGGCAGTGTCCCACATACAAAATAGAGGAAGATTGGCAATGGATGTTAGCTCAGGCCCAATCTTCCTCACCAAAAAAAAAAAAAAAAAAGAAGAAGAAGAAGAAGAAGCAAATGCAAATGGTGTATTCTATATCAACCAGGACAGACTAAGCTCAGATCACCAGTGACTGATTGTCAGGTTTCTGCTAAAAAGACAACAAATCAACAATAATGAAAATTAAAGTTTCTACAGAAAAAGCAAATCTATAAGAAATCAGGTCCTACTTACCTCTTTATAGTCTGTCTTCATTTGCGTGCATGTATGTGAGCACGTGTGTGCATATGTGTGTGTGTGCGTGCGTGTACTTTTCCTGGCCACACATTTGCCTCTTCTCTAATTTATTTCCTCCCTTATTATTTCTTTCCCTTTCCTCTTTTAAATATATCTTAAGGTCTTCTTCAGCAATTTCAGGCCATCTGTCCTCGCCGTACTAAATAAGCATTCACGGACACATGGTTGCCTCCTCCAGACTGGCAAAGGCTCTTTAGTATAGCTAAGAGAAATGACCCAACAGCAGTGGTAAAGAGGCCTAAAAATATTTAAAGTACAAAAAAAGTAGCAAGACACACCAACTTTCTCTTTACTTGACTCCTCCTTTTTTCTTAAGTTTATTTTATGTTTTACCATTGGAATCTGCCCTAACAAAATGCATTTGCATAACTGCCTGCCAAATTGAATATAAGCTTATTTTTAAAGGTAAAGAATCGTTGTATCAGAAAGAAGGAATTAATGAAAAACAGCCTTTACCTTCCTTTTAAGCCATGACTCCATATGGTCCCTTGCAGTATAATTGGCAAACATTTAAAAGACAGAAAGGTGATTATGTGTAAGAAGCACTCCTGAAATTTCTGTTTCTATAGTAGACACGAGGGGGTTGGTAGATATATATTTTTAGCAGTTTGATAAGAAAGCACCCAATGAAGATATATGCTTTCAAATAACTTACATAAATTGCAAGGCATAAAGGACATATAGTTTAAAAAAATATTCAATGGATTAAAATTTTACATGAAAGACTTTGACTCATTCCTTCTCCAGTTGACCAAGCTTTGATTTTTTGCATGCCGTAGAGAAAACTGACTCGTTTTATTCCCAAGAAAGACTATTTTCTTATATAAGTTTGTTGGTTTATTAAAGCATTTTATCTAATGAAAAATATTTTAATTGGATGTAAATTATCACTTTATTTTTTCACAACAGATGCTGTGTGAATTACATGAACTTATATGAATTTCTGAGCTACTCATAAGTATTCAGAAAACTGCTGAAACCTGTTAACTGAATAGAAGATAAGATATTCCTGTCCTCTTTATAGACTAAACCTTGCTATGTAAAAATTGTTGGGCACTCTTTTCCTGAAACTTAAGAAATTATGTATAAGCAAGTGTTTCTTCATTCTTACATCTGCACTGTATATGCTTACACCCATACTAAGTATAGCCCAACGTGACATCTTCTAGTACTTAAGTTACGAAATGTCTGAAGACTACCTGTCATATACTTCATGATAAAAGAAAACACTTCGCTCAACATTGCTGTTATCTATAGACCATAAATCTTTCCTTAGCGTGCTTTTGGCTTAACTTCGGTTATTACTAGCTAATTTGCTGGAAAAAATCTGTTTCTTTAAAAAGCCTACAATAAAAAATTTAGCAAATGATGTTTTTATAATTTCTAGAAAGAAAAGAGTAATTGTTCAAATGGTCCTTAAATTATGATGACACAAACAGAGCAAGTTGGACGATGCACCAAAATGGAAGTCAGACCTCGGAGAAATTATCATCTCGTATTTAAAACATAAACCAAGATTTCCAGTTTCACAAACCCTCCTTTAAAGTGTATATTATAGTGTAGGTGCTATGAAAACTGGTCTTCTGAGGGTTTTGTGTGTGTGGAGGAGGCAGAGGCAGTGAGGTGGGAAAGAAGGAACTGAATTTAGGTGGTGATGAATTTCATTAAGCAGTAGGTGTTCATCAGTGTGTGTCTTGCAATGTTCAGTATTTTTTTATAGAATGTTTTCCCCCTTCAAAAAAAATCTAGTGGGTGTTCAGTGGGTTCTTTTGTTGTTCAATCTGTTAATTAGAATTTTGCAACAAATCTTAAAAGAGGAACAAAGTATGGTAGAAAGGTCTTCCTTTAAAATTTAGAAAATGTGAATGCCAGAATTAAAAACATGAGTGGAAAAATACCAAAAGATTTCATATGTTTGAAAAGAAAAAGCACAGCACCCTCTAAGAAACACAGAGCTAGAATTAGAGATGGGTCCGGGATCTGCTTTGGGAAGGAGGCAGGATCAAAGCAGCAGAAGTCTCTGCAGATAGTAGATAAAGTGCCCCTATATTTACGGGTTCATTTTGGCTGACGGGGAGAGAGAAAATCAGAGTTCTAACTCAGAGCTTTTCAAATCCTGGGTAAATGGGTAGAGATCAAGGAACCGCTTCATGTCTAATACACCAAACCATAAAAAAAAAAAAAGAAAAAAGAAAAAGAATGAGAGAAAAGAGTTTGGGAAGAGAAACCAGGGAGGAGAAATATCTGGCTCCAAGGGTCTCTCCGACCCTCCCTAAATATGAATTAAGCTACAAGCTACCAGGGTAAGGCATTTCTTGCCCATTTTTAGACCCCATTAATGAAGTTTTCTCCAGCAATTCCTTTTAGCTTGCTGTGTCAAATTCTTGCTGTACATCAGTGGATGAAGAATTTGAACCATACATCTTCTGTATATTTTAAGTTAATCTCATGGGAGGAAAATAATTGGCCAACTACTCGTAGACAATCCATTTGAAAATAAGCTCCAAATTAGTAAAGCCGCAATTGCTCTTTCTGGGAAGCTACATAGCATAAAGGAATAGTACAGACATGAAAATCAAAAGACCTAAATTATAAATTCTTACTTCATTTCTTACCAGGTATATGGCCCTTGTCAAATTACCCACCTCCCTGAGCCTCAGCCTCCTCCTCTGTAATCAGGGAATAGTAATTGCTTCATCATGGGCTGATTATGAATACTAAACATGATAATATATGTAAAGTGCCCAGAAGAGGTTTGGGCCCATAGTGGGTGTTCAGAAAATGTAAAGTTCCTCATCTCTGCCTACCTCTACCTGGACTAATAGCACACGATCAGTGTAATCATGAAAAATAATTGCTCAAGAATTTTCTGGAACAATAGGAAATTCTTTGGGATATTTTTAGTATTGAAATCAACAGTCTTCTTAATAAAGACTATGATCAGTGCAAAGTGGATTTTCATATTTAAAAGACGTATGTGGGTGACTCTGGTAAGGGAGTTTTCTTTTAAAAATCCCCTACTGAGAGCCACAACTATCCTAAGTTCTACTAAAAAGGTACCAAAATTATTATTTCATTAACAAATTCCCCTTAATTCATGTATATCCAACCCCAATCCATGGATTCACAGAGAGGGCAATATGAATATGGAATGTGATCATTCAAATAATACTTAGAGTTGTAATATTGTCTCAGTCAAATAAATTTTATAAATATACAGATTTTTGGTAAAAGGGGAATTTTTATTATTTTACAAAATGATCGCTGAACTTCACTCTCAATATTTGACAATAAAAAATAAATTTAAATTATTTTAAGTTGCGATATTTGTCAACTATTGTATAAATTAATAAATAATACATCATATAAATAAAGCAATTTTGAAATTAATATGTATGTTTCATTTTGGAAGATATTAGCTTATTTCTCGACAATTTTTTTAATCCTGTGGAATAATGCATGTTTGTTATCTTTAAGTTTTCTTATAGAGATTCTCTATTTTGGTACATAAGATGTGGATGGAACCGACAACTAGTAAATCTTGTGTAAAACCACTACTTTACAGAAAAACTGATATTGTGCAAATGAGGAGAATAAACTTTTTGAAAAAATAGCACCACAACATAATGCTCCATGAAAATTTGAAATTTCCTTCCTGTGGCTTGAGAAAAAGAATTTGCTTCTGGTCAGTAATATAAAGAACACAGTTTGTCTCTTTTTAGATTTTTCTGGAAGTCATCATGGCATTCTGCCAATTAAGTCCATTACTGTGGAGTTTTATTGTAGTAATTTTGGAGAAAGAGTATGAACAAATATAATGGTTTTATTTGCCATAACTTAAAAATTGACACATGTCCCTTTTTAACTGATTACTGTGTATTTTTCTTTTACCTTAAACACATGAACATGTCTGTGTGCACACATACACTCCTTGTTTTTTATGCATTTAACTATGTTCGCAGAAACACCACTCAAGTTTGTTCTTGCTGATCTTAGAAATAAACAGAGAAACACAGTAGGGCTGCTTTAAAGTCATATGTGTTCTATTTTACCTATATTACAAAGGATCCAAATATATTTTAGAACCTAGAAATGCCTAATGGCACTGATATCACTTAGCAAAGATTCCATAAGGCCGACATCTAACTTTGCTTTCTACTTACAGCAGAAACAGTTTAAATTACTGTGGAAACAGAAGCGCAAATACTTTGCCAGAATCCATTATATAAAGTAGTAATAATCACTTTCTCTTGCTGTCAGACTGGAGAATACTGCATAAGGAAAGAGAAAGCGGCTGTACAGAAAAAAGATAGAGTGTGAGGTATACAAAAGGAAAAGGCTAATAAAAATAAAAATGAAAGGGACCTGGCTGACAATGAATATTATTTCATAAAACTTTGATTTGATTTACAAGACAACAAGTTAAAGAAATTGTGTCTGGTTAGTTTAGGCAGTCAAACAGTTCATCTGGAGTGGTGTAAGTGTGCATTTGAGTTTCTGTCTGAAGAACATAGTTTGGCCACAAATTCATGATCCTGCACTTTATCTCTAGCTGGAACAGAAACAGTCTATTCTGTTCTGGTGAAGGGAGTTGAAGCATTATCTTCATTACAGCCTCTGAGTCTGCAAAAAGATGGTGTTTTTTTTTACACGTGTGTTAAATTTATTAATTTATTTCTGATTGAAGCTTAAATGTACACAACATTATCTGTCAAATATATTTCAATAAAGAATGATATTCTTTGAATTTCTACAAATGACACTGTGAGTGCAATCAGGGTAGGCTACGTTATACTGAGATAACAGCTTCAAAATTGCAGTAGATCAGCACAAGGAAAGTATATTTCTTGCTCATATTACATGTTCATCAGAGGACAACTGGGAACTCTGTTCTACATCTTTTCACTCCAGGCCCGTGATGCTTCCATCACCTGGAGAGTTGCTGGTTGCCTTGGCAGTAGAAAGGAACAGCAGCAAATTGAACTTTTCTGTTAAAGGTTCCATGCTGAAGTGACACCTGTCATTTCTCCTTACACTTCATTAACCAAAGCAAGTCATGAGGACATAAATGTGTTTCATGTCATGAGGACAGAGAAATGCAATGCTACCTGTGACCAAAAGAAGAGATACTAGTGGCCAATCACAAGAGGCAGACCAATCAGTGGGAAGGCTGAGCAGTCAATTTTGGGTTTTCGTTGTTGTTTATAATTCCTTTCATTGTAATGATTATATGAAAACCCGCATTGATTAATGTGGTCAAAATTAATGAACAGCTTATCCTACCTAATTTCATTTCAGAGAAAAAAAAATAGTCCCCTAACTTGCAGAGATCTATTTCCTTGAAATGTTTCTTCCACTAAAAACAGCCACTAGAAAGTTGTTGGACTTGTAAAACTTAACTATTGCAATGAATATCCTAGACTCTCTGTACATGAGGCTCAGTATACTCAGTGTGGCAGTGCTGTGGACTCCATCCTCTCAGTTTATTTTATATGCTCTCTTTCTGTCTTTCTATATTGAAAGTCAGGGCTCCTGCTTTATCCAAAAATGTCCTTGGATTGACATCGCCATTATGGCTCCAGTTGTTATTGCTGTGCTGTTGCCAAGGCAGCCAAAATATAGACCTGGGTTCAAAGTAGGAACTGGGTGTGTAAGAGGGTAGTCACTTCCACTCTCATGAATACAGCTGCTCTGAATGTGACAAATACCATTATCATCATGGGTCTTATTACCTCAAACCACAAGGTGCTATCTGAACAAATGCTCGGTTTTAACTGTTGGATTCCTGAATGTGTCACATTTTTCTTTGGATCTTTGGGTTCTCGTAACAGCTGTTTGTAAACATTGTAGAGCCCACATTAGGTACAGAATGGGTAAGAATATTTTGACCCAAACGTCTGCCCTCTGAACCATCATGAAGAATGCAGCATGTCTGCTGACACTTAAAGCAGTAGATTTAAATAGCAACGGGGATCAACTTCCAGCTGAATAAGTCAATAGGCATTTTCAGTTTCTGACTCCATCTGGGTCAGTTTTCTTTCATCAGCTGGCCTGAGAACGCCCAAGAGTGTTCAGACCTTAAATGAAAAAAAAGGGTAGCAAATAGGTATTTCCAACACGATTTTGTCTGGGCAATATTTTCACTAAGAGTCTAATGTATCCTCTTCAATAGTTAAAGTTAGCAGTGCTTGTTGAATAGCGATCCTTTTCTTTAGAAACAGGGACATGAGCAGCTTTAGAATTTGTCATGCTCTGATCTCTTTCATTCTGAAAATACCCCATGCTATTTTATGTAGTGGTAATGAGTTAGATATTTCTAGTGCTTGCCTGGGTAAGCAGTCATGAGGGCTGCTGTAATAAATAAATAGTAAGAGTACATTGCTCTGATAATAGCAACTTTCATTGAAGGATGTGAATGCGCTTTGCAAAAGAGTGATATAGAATCCTTAGAAAGGCTTTTATTAGCAGAAATGTAATACAACAATTTTTAAATGGAACAGTAAGGAAGAGTGGAGAAAGAATCTCTGGCATTGTGTTTCTAGTATCAATTGTAATTTTGGACACCCAAGCTCTCAACCCAAGCAGTTGAGAAGCTAAGAAAAAATTCTCATAAGAAAATGCATTTATAGCACAGTATGAGAAATATTGTCCTCAGGATTTCTGGATTTTATAGACAGCACATATCTGCCAGCAAATTGCATTAGACTGTCACTGTTGGGAGTACCCAAATGACATATATCCAGTTGAAATTTTACTTAGGATTAAAAATAAGATTCTTACAACAATAGTCTTATTCTTTTGTCTACTCTTAACAGGATAATTAGATATATTGTAGCCATGACCCCCAAAAGTTAAAGTTTTCCATCAAGTTTGCTGAAATATAGTAAACTGTTTACTATATGTACATGTATATATATATATATATATACACACACACACACAAACATATATATAAAGGGTTATAACAGTAGAGGTATAATTCATATATTAGTCTCTAAAATAAATACTTTCTTAAAGAAAATTAACTTTCTTATTAAAAAATTGGAGTTGAAATTAAAGTTAGGATTAAATGCATAACTACCAAGATAAGGTAACTCAGATGTATAGTAGGTGAAAGGACACAGTCAGACCGAGATTGAAGTTCACTATGGAGAATCGAGAATTGCCTGAATGTGGGACATGTGATTTCATTTAAAAGACGCAGGTGAGTCCTTTTAATGTTTTCTTTTCATGTGATGTTTGGACAAATTGAGGTTTGTTCTAGTCTCAACACACACACACACACACACACACACACACACACACGGAGAATCTCAAAATGAACCTGGCAGAGTTGTGTCCTGCTCTTTCACAGTGTGATGACGTTTGCGAGGTTTCTCACTTTGTTCACATGTTGCCTTGAAATAAAGACACCACCTTTAGTTGGGCTTGCATCCTGAATTTCTTTGTGAAATCAAAATTGAAAATGGAGGCCAGGAATAGTGCCTGAGATCTCTTACAACTGGTTTTTTTTTTTTTTTTTTAAAGATTGGCACCTGGGCTAACAACTGTTGCCAATCTTCCTTTTTTTTGTTTTCTGCTTTATCTCCCCAAACCCCCCCCCCCCCCCCCCCCCCCCCCGCACACAGTTGTATATCTTAGTTGCAGGTCCTTCTAGTTGTGGGATGTGGGACGCCACCTCAACGTGGCCTGACGAGCGGTGCCATGTCCGCGCCCAGGATCCAAACCCTGGGCGGCGGAGCGCACGAACTTAACCGCTCGGCCACGGAGCCGGCCCCTCTTACAACTGCTTTGTCATGAAAATTCTTCTGTCAAGCATGGCCCTATATAAATGGAGGAAAGAGTATATTTTTGCTCTATTGCCTTCTGCATCTCTTTGTATTTTCTAGTATATCTTCTAGTGTATTTTCTAGATTGTATTCCCACTCCAAAGCCCCTGGGAGCCCACAATTTAGTGCCACTTGGAATGTAGGATTTTCAGAAAGCATCCCATCTATAGATTCTCTCACTCTCATCTATTTACATGTTTTCTAGACTGAAGTTCTAAGTGCTGTGGACTATAATGTAATAAGGATATCAATATATTACACGTCGTATATAACATGCAAGCAAATATCCGTCCTACCAAGGGATTTTGTTCAGAGAATTATCTATAGAAATAATGTTATAAATGTTGCTATGTTTCTTAAGTTCACAGAAAACAAACCGAATCTTGAACTTGTGTTTTACCTTTAGTACCCTGCTCCCCTCTTGGCTGCACCTTCCCCTGGTCAGAAATGTCAGTCCTCCAGAACAGCTGGTCTCAGCTTTGTTAATAAGAAACAGTCTGAGAGTACTAACTCTCGCTAATTCATGAAAGTGCGAATGACTGTTAATACCTTAAACTCCCAAAGGTTGAGAGCTGTTAGGAAAGTTGTTAATAAATCATGAATTTGTAGAACCTAATACAATATAAACTGAAGTAAAAAACGCTCAGATAAAATGTAAGGATTTATTTTTCAGCCAACACAGGGGCAGATCATACCAGTCTAGACTTTCACCTCTGGATCTTTTTGTCTGTAACGCTCGTGATTTGGGCACCTTTTTCATTTTTAACTTTCTGCACCGTAGAATCTCTAAAAAGTCCCGTTCATCTTCACTGTGGTTCCCATTTCAGCAGCTGCAAGGCACTGGGGTGTGGGAAAAGCGTGGCAGGAAAGAAGGTATTGTGTACACAGATTTGGGGTAAATCAGAACCCCTGGGGATTTGCGTTCAACCGGGGACTTTCTGGGGATCGTGCCTTAACTGGAACTGTGAGGCGTTCAGGCTCTGTGGAAGGCTGTTGAGAAGGTATTAAAGTCCCTCAAATCACATCGTTTGTGTGGCCTTTTCTACCCTTTATTTGTAACTCAAACATTCATTTTGCTAATGTCTGAGTGAAATAGACACAGTTTATAAATCATGAAGCTGGCTTTCTGGCTGCGGTTCTAGATAGAGCTTGCTAACCCTGTGTTCTCGGGAAAATCACTTCACCTCTTTGAGTCTCAGTTCTCTCATGAATCAAATGGGACTGTGACTCTAGTTGTGCCTTAGAAGGGTGCCAGTGGAGACACAATGGACTGTTCGATGCAAACATGCTTAGACAAAGTCAAGAGCATTATGCAAATTTAACCTTTTTTAATTTTCAAACGCTATGAGATGGAACAAAATGCAGTCTTAAAATATTTTCTCTAGGTCTGTATTAGAACTCATTCATTGCAGAAATCAAGTTCAAGATGTAGGGAAGTCAGAATGTCACTACTTTCTTGAAACTGAAATTAACATGAAGTTTCAGATTTTATGAAGTAATAGTTGGGATATCTTTATACAGCTGCTCGCTCTTTGCCTTTTAGAATACCAGGAAGCTCCGTATAATTTTCAGGATGCTTCAACACTTAAGACAAAGTCCTTTTATCTCCCTTTTATGGTCTGTGCCTTTTTCTTTTATATTTGGGGTACCAGTCTTATTCTAGGTACGACTTCAAAGATATTTGAACATATGTGAAAAACTAAAATTAAACGAAACTAAAATTAAACCAAAACTGAGCTAAAATTAAAAATAGGGTTTTAATTTTATATCATACAAAGAATTTATTAGAGTGCATGGTTTTATTTTGGAACTCAAGAAGCAGTCTTTGGTAACTTCAAGATGTAATTGAGGAAATATTTCAGAGGACTGGGTCCTATGTTAAACAGATTAAAGTGGAGACAAAAAAGAGTGAAGCTTTCTATATTATTGTCATTGAGGTCCCTTTACATTCATAGTCCATGAAGCATTAGGAAATACAAGCCACAATGCAATCTATTCAGCCAGACACTTCTACTTCGCCCAAAAAGATGGTGTAGTGCAAAACCAAACACCGTATGACTTGTTTCCATAGATTGCAATTGCACAGACTTGGGTTTATGACAGTCTCATATTAGATGCCTAATTGATAACTCTATTTGATAAACATCTGAATTAATTACCACTATCAATAATGTTATTCTAAAATATTTCACAATGGATCTTATTCTTTCTAATATATAAAACATCATATATTTCTACCATTTTGGACCAAATTTTAAACATGTCTTTATAATACATGTTTATTATATATAGAATATATATTGATATATACACATATATAAACACATACAGGCATATGCATATATAATTAATAATCTCAAACCTTCTCCGTATTATTCTATCACAAAGTCAATTTTTTCCTGCATTTATGTTAATATTGTACTTTGAAATCATTCTTACCCTCTTTATCTATAAAGGGCTCTGGTAACTGTCTAAAATATCCAGATACATAATATACACTGACTTACTGGACATTAAAGTGACTTGCTCGCCAAAACCAGACACTTGGGGAATTAGGAGACGTAAGGTCACTTTTGAATCAGTGCATTGTTCACAGCTTCAGCAGAAGACAGATTGGACAAGGTGGGCTCCTTATGTTCCTTGCTAAATAGCTTAGCCCGGGGAGTCAGAGAACAATCCACTGACCTCCAGAATAAATATAATGAAGGTGAAGGGGTAAGTCAGAAAGCTGGATGTCCCCTTCACTGCTGGTTCTCCCTCTCCCCTGCTTCTAATCACACTAAGGCTCTCTCTCAAACTTCTCTTATACTCATGAGTTCCCTTTCGTACGCCCTCTCCAGTCACCAGTGTCTCTACCCTGCATCCCGGAAGCAGTTTCCTAAGTGTTTTCTTATAGTCTAGCTCTCCTGAAATTGATTTTCCATAATGTAGTTAATATAATCATCCAAAAATTCAAATACTATCAACTCTCTCCCCTACTGAGCAGTCTTTTATACCACTTCCCTTGGCTCTAAAGACAAATGGATCCATTTTTGTTTGCTTGTTCATATTCGACCTTGTCTTTCACATCATCGCTCTTCCTCCACTTTCTCAAGATCCTTGGACACGTCATCACATTTATCGATGATGGACTACGTTGAGCAGTAAAGATAACTGGCACCTATTCTGTTTGCACTTGTTCCGGCCTGTTTCCCCACGAGGCCTCTCAGTTGAGTGAGGAGGCTGCCTGAAGGGTCTGCACCAGCAGGGGAAGTCAGGGGAATGTTTGACGGCCAGGCTCTGTGAAGTACCCCTGGGAAAAAAGCAAGTTACAGAACCAGAACCTTCTGCAGGCCTAGTTTCTTCCACTACCAAAAGGAAGTACTTTTCTGCCTGTCATCTTAAATCTATTTTTTTCTGTGTCCATGTGGCGGTCTAGAGTTATGCTGAGGTCTGCTCGACTGCTCTCTCAGACCCCAGCATCTTCACAAGATAACTTTCTTAGGAACATCACCCATGTATCCACCTGATTTTGACAATAACTTTTGGGCTTTAGCCACAGAGCAAAAGCCTTTGTTACCAGACCATAGCTTTATTTACACCTGTATGTGGAGGGAAGAGCTCAACTTTCCCTGCTGTTCATAAAGCAGCTTCCTAAATAAAGACTCAGGATTGCCCTCCGGCCTGTCCTTACACTCCATATTTATTGATTCACCTTGGAGATATCTGGCGACTTTTGTTACATTTTATCTTTCATTTTCCTTACCGATCATATTTCCTTTGCTTGCTATCCTCCAAGAAGTTTTATAAAATTTTGCTTCATGGATGATATACGTTTCTTGTTTTCCAGGGTTCAACATTCATTTTAATTGATCGTTTCTCTTAATTCAAGGGCACTTTAAGAAAAAGAAAGTACAGACAGATTTCAGTGTAGTAGACCATTTTGAACTAAAAGATTGAGTTTACCTTTAATTTTTTTGGAAAAATAGTTTGAGTAAATTATTAATTAGATAATTAAATTGCAAGAGACAGTTTTAATACCCAGGAAAACCATTTTAAACACCTTTAAAAATTTCACAACTTAAATGTCCATTGAAAGATAAATGGATAAAGAAATTCTGAGATATATATATATATATATATATATACAATGGAATATTATTCAACCACAAAAAAAAGAAATCCTGCCATTTGCGATACTATGGATGGACATTGATGGCATTATGCTAAGTAAAATAAGACAGAGAAAGACAAATACTATATGATCTCACACAGTATGTTGAATCTAAGCAAAAAATTAGAAAAAATATCATAGGAAGAGATTCATGGTTACCAGAGGCAGGGGGTGAGGGAGGGGGAATTGGATGAAGGTGTTTAAAAAGTATAAACCTCTAGTTTTAAGATCAATAAGTACTAGGAATGTAATGTACAACATGATGACTATATAGTTAACACTGCTATATGGTATATTTGAGAATTGTTAAGAGAGTAAATCCTAAAATTTCTCATCACATGGACAAAAATGTTTTCTTCTTTTTCTTTTTTTTTTGGTATCTATATGAGATGATAGATGTTAGCTAAACTTATTAGGGTAATCATTTTACAATATATGTATGTCAATTCATTATTCTATACACCTTAAACGTAATCAGTTCTGTATGTCAAGTATAGCTCAATAAAACTAGGAAAAAAAGAATTTCAAAAATATTTCTATTAATTTACGAACATTTTTATTTATTCTTATTCAAGAAGATTCTTTTCTTTTTTTTAAAAGATTGGCACCTGAGCTAACAACTGTTACCAATCTTCTTTTTTTTCTGCTTTTTCTCCCCAAATCCCCCCAGTACATAGTTGTATATTTCAGTTGTGGGTTTTTCTAGTTGTGGCATGTGGGATGCAGCCTCAACGTGGTCTGATGAGCCGTGCCATGTCCACGCCCAGGATCCAAACCAGTGAAGCCTGGGTCCGCGGAAGGGGAGCGCGAGAACTTAACCACTCCACCACGGGGCCAGCCCCAAGAAGATTCTTTAAGAATCAGTTTATAAAACAATTATCTGAACATAATCAGTTAATTATAATCAGTGATAAGGAAATCAGCCAAACTGATGAGTAGCGAATATACCATTTCTATGCTAAAATGCGGTGGATGACATTTAGGCCATTTTCAGTCATTTAAACAAAACTTTATTTATTATGCCATTTCTTAGCCAATCTTCTTGGTGATTTTTTCCATCACAGTATAATTTTAAATTATCCCATTTTCTTAAGTCGATTGAACTTATAGTAATTAATGGGGATTTACTAAATTGTATACTTTTTTGAGCTCTCCTAACAGCTAGAAGACTAGTGGTAAATGATTCAGTGAAGATTTGAAAACTACCATAATATACCCATAGCAACCAGTTATTTTAAGGAATTCATGATGGTAAAAAAAAGAAACAAAAAGAATCAAATATATGGGGTCTGTCTTCTCAAAATGGCTACAAACATTTAATCCTCATTGAAATCTAGCCTTAGAAATTAGTCTACAGGTTGTACATACATTTCACACAGAAATTCTATTAAGTCTGTCTGAGGAGATAACCCATGGGACCAGCAAAAAATGGTTCTGTGGTAGGAAATGACTTTTAACTAAAGGTTAACTAAAATTGTACTGATGTTATTTTAAACTGATTGCTCAAGATAGTGATTCCTTTGGAATGGTCCTTAGTTCAATTTGCTCTCTACTTCCTTCTGCTTTTTTTTTGTTTCTTCAGTACCCTTTTATTTCCCTGATGGTCATATTTTCTTCTCTGTCTACCTCTGCTTCTCCCACTCTCTCCACAATCAAATCTCCTCTGTCCAGGATCTATCAGTGGTTGTCTTATCCTCCACAGAGATCTGTGTTTGTGGGAAATCACCCCATTTCTTTACCCCTCTATCCCGTGATTTTCCGTTATTCCATCACCATTAATTATGAGAGGCAATTATAGACTTGGTTAGATGTTTCCTTCATGGACCGTAGCTTGGTAGACTAAAATGCTGAAGGTAGATGACAAAAGTGTAACGATAATTTAACTTACTCAAGACTAAAATTTCCTGAAGGTGATTATTGTTTCTATTACTGATCTATCTGTCCAAAATATCTTGCAAAGCATACACATCATTATAGATGGTCTGTGTCTTTTATCTTGAAGAGAAATATTTGGTCTCAAAACCGTATAAAAAGTGGTGTATGAATACAACTATATAGACATTTTCTATCCAATCTATCTGTGCAAATATCCATTTTAAATTAAGCATACACTTCATAAGGCCTTTGTACAGAGTTGTAATTAAAGTAGACTTAGAAATTTCAGCCATAAGTATACTGATATTCAACTTTTCTCTCTACTAGTATTAAGAATAACAATTCTCACATGTTCTTCTCTTCTGTTCCTAAAAGCCAGACTTGTTCCCTAATTTACTGTTATAGTGTGTAGTGGAAAATTATTTCAATAGTTAAGTATTTTAGGTAAAATAAGTGTCTCTAACATATAAACAAGTATGTTTATATGCAGAGGTTTAAAATTTGGCAGTAGGAGAATTTTGTCAAGGCTAGGCAAAATAGATTGAAAAGGAAGGTTTTAGTTTTCATTCATTCCAAAGCTTCCTTAAATGGAATTTAGTTCAAGAAGTAATGGGCATTTTATTAAAAAAAATCTAGCTCTACTTCAAACCTTTTCATGAGAACTTGGCTATTAGTACTGACTAGATTTCTCTATGATTTGATCTCAGAAAGTTCACACAGCCCAACCGTTTAGGATACCTAAGAACCAGAAAAATTAAAGATCACTCAAAGGTATCAGATGACTGAAAAATAGAAATTTTAATTATACTAAAATAAGGAACTCATCAAGACTACACTTTGTAAGAGTTTTAAGCATCATAGCCAGAAGTCCAGCAGTTGATATTTGTATACTTCTTTTAAGTAAAGCATTATACGGGTTTCTGGAGAAACATACAGAGAAGCTGGGAAGAATCTTTCATTTGAAGAGATTGGAATTTAAGATGGAAGATAGAATTCCAAAGTATTGTTAATCCATTTCTTTAACCCTTATAAGTACACAATGAAAGTTGTGGGTTTCTTTCAAATTTTGCATACAGCCTAAAAAAACTGAGCCTTTTGTTTCCACTTTAAGGTCAATCTCAATATAGAAGCATATCAAAAAGAACAGAAACCTGAGGAAAATAATTTTAAAAATAAACTAATGTCTTCAGAAGGCAACAAAAGCATGGCACATTGCCAAACACTTTTAAAATTTTTTGTATTTCTGCTTGCCGAATGCTTTCCCCAGGGTCTCACACATCAAACAATTGTTCATATTTTTCTTCTTTTAAAAAAAATGCCAGGTGCCTTTTAAAATACACTTTTTTATTTTGGAATAATTTTAGATTTCAGAAATATTACAAGTATAATACAGAGCATTCCCCTATGCTCCTCATGCAGTTTTCCCTAAAGTTAACTTCTTACATTGCCGTGGCACATTTGTGAAAACTAAGAAGCCAACACTGGTACGTTATTATTAACTAAACTTAAGACTTCATTTGAATTTCACCACTTTCTATACTAATTTTTTCTTCTGTCCCATAATTGATTCCAGGATATCATCTTGCATTTAGTCATTGTGTCTCCTTCCTTAGTTTTCTCTGATCTGTGCCATTTTTTCCCATCTTTCTTTGTTTTTAACGTTTTAACAGTTTTGAGAGTACTCAGGTATTTTGTAGAATGTCCCTCCATGTGGACTTGTCTGATACTTTTCCCACATTTAGTCTGGGATTATGGGTTTTGGAGAAGATAACACGCAGGTGAATTTCCTACCTCATCATATCATATCGTGGTGTACATATTATCATTTGACATATCCTGGTGATGTTAAACTTGATCATTTGGTTAGGCCATATGTGCCTGGTTTCCCTGCTGTAAAGTTACTAGGTTTTCCATTTCCATACTCTATTCTTTGGTTGTGAATCACTAAATCCAGTACACATTCAAAGTGTGTGTGTGTGGTGGTAGAGAAGAAGGCTGGGGAAATAAGCTCCACCTCCTAAAGGGGGTCATCTACATGTATATTTGGAATTCTTTTGTAAGTAACATTTTGTCTTTTCTCCCCTATATATTATGTTATTTTATTATTTGTTTATATCAGTGTGTATTCACATACATTTGTTTTATATTTTGGGTTATAATTTACTATCATTGCAGTGGGTTGAACAGAGCCCCCAAAGATTCATATCCACCTGACTCTATGAATGTGACTTTATTTGGAAATAGGGACTCTGTGGATTTAATCAAGTTAAAAGGAGGTCTTACTGGATTAAAGTGGGTCCTAAATCCAATAGCACTGGTGTCTTTATAAAAAGAGGGAAATTTGGGAACAGAGATTCACACACTCACAGGGCAAACATGATGACAGGGGCAGAGATTGGAATGATGTGTCTTACAAGTCAAAATGCCAAGGATTGCTGACAACCACTGGAAGCTAGGACGAGGCAAGGAAGGATCCTCCCTGAGACCCTTCAGAGAGAGCACTGCTCTGCCAACACCTTAACTGCGGATTTCTAGACTCCATAAATTTCTGTTAAGACACGCAGTTTATGGTAATTGGTTACAGCAGCCACAGCAGGCCAATACAATCATGCTAGTTATTTTGTCGCTCAAATTGTTGCAGGTTTGGCCATTGGAAGACCTTTCAGGTTGGCTCTTGTATCTCTTTAACTTGCCCCATTAGATGCTGGATTTTTACATTTATTTATTTTTCTCTTCTGCCAAGCTTCTCCAACTTCTTCACCTCTTGTATAGCTTTTCTTTTTTCTTCAGATATTATCTTCTCTTTTTTTCAGTTAGCTAAAGACTGAACTTTCCTCCTAGTCTTTCTGTTGTCCTCTCCACCTTTCACCAAGAGACCTCTCAGCTGACAAAGTAAACTTCCCATCCAGAAGGGGATGAGAGGTGGGAGGTAAGAAGATGGTAGAAGTGGTGTGTCTTCCAGTGTCTTTTTTCTATATCTGGCATGTAGTCAATAGGTCCTGTATTTAACTGGTTATCTTTTTGATTAATAAAAATTTAATTAATATTTACTGACTAAGTTTTTCAATACTTAATCACAAATTCAGCCTTCTCACTCTTTCCAAAAATACAATAAATAAATATTAATGACTAGTGCAAAATTTGGAGGCTTATAAATTTTTAAATTATTACATATCCTGAAAACAAGCAATAGCAAACATGTAGCAAAATTGCCATGGGACACACAGATTTAGCAAAGAGAAATCAAGCGAAGTAAAATTTTCTCTTTCTACAGGACTATTATCTCATCCAAGAATTCCAATCAATGATTTATTATGAAATTTTATTAGCACAATTATCCTGTAGCAAAATGGATAGACAAAATATTTACTTCCTTTTGTATTGCTGTCCAATTAACAACACAATAGATAGATTTTATTCAGTCTGTAGGAAATTAGCAAATTAAGTACCAGGGGAATAATTCACCAACTGGATAATTACATAAATTGACTAAAAAATCCTCCATCCTGAGATTCTTCTTCATAAATGGGAAAGTAAATAATTCTCCAAATTTCATCTTCCTGATACGGGAATTAAATGTTATGATAGTGCCTTTACTCACATTTCATGTGCACGTCATCATTATTTTATGACTTCTAAGAAGATCAGCATAGCAACAATAAGGAAGGGGAAAATATCTACGGAAATCAAATTGCAAATTAGAGTAAAGGAAAGGTTTTATTTTCCATGATTCATTGCAAGCCCTGTATTCAGCAATTATCCCCAAATTTTTTGCTCAGCTGGGCTGACTGTAGAGCCCTATTCTAACCCACCCTGAGGTGGCGTGTCTCAGGCATAACTACAGTATCAGAAGCTCAGAGAGTCCAATTTCTGGTTAATTTCTTATGGATGAATGGTTAAACTTGAAAGTAAAAGTCAAATATTCAATAGATACCCATGAAATCTTATTAGGTTCTTTGGAATCTTTAGAGTTTCTTGAAAGCCTAAATTGGTGATCCACCTGAATCTCAAAGAAAGGCACTTATTTTGAAACTCAGTATATCATATAATAGCATCGTCTCAAATCTGTGCTCATAGTGTTATTAATGATAAATTAATATCTGTAAAGAATGTTTTTATAGATCATTGCATAAAAATATGTATAAAGTATGGCATTCATTTAACCTGGAAGCACTGGGAGTTTTCCTGAAATATAATATAAATCCAATATGTTGGTAATGTATGCTATGTTCACCCAGTCTACCCACTGGCAACTTTGCATACAGAGAAATAGGGATGATAAATCTTATTTGAAGACACTTTAATATCAGAAAATAAAGAAGCATACACCAGAGCAGTCGTCAGAATGCATACAAGAAAATGCCTTATATATGGTATATGAAAGTTTGAAAAGTATAGATGTGCTCTGGTAATCTGTGTAAAGATATACCCATAAATAATTACAAAAAATAACTGCATATTTCTTGAAAATCGTAATTCATTCTCTTATAGCTGATTACCTGATGTCCTATATAACCTGAGCCCATAAGATACCAGATATTCAAAATATCCCAGGACAAGGCTGAGAGTACATAGTATCTTCCTAAAATGAATTCCAAATGAGGGGTAGGGAAGAATCAGAAGGTACAGTATATTTGAGTATATTATGGTATATGTTATTATTGTTCCCAGTTATCCACTCTCTCCCCTCTAGGAATATAATTCACCCTTACCCTTACCATGGCTTTCTGTATGTAGACACTTTCATACCTCATTATCAGTCTTAGCCACCTTCTTAGTGACTTGCTTTGCCAATGGATGTGACATATACCCTTTGGGCAGAAGCTTTAAATGTGCTTGCATGGTTTGGTTGGGCTTCTTGCTTCTGTCCTTTGCTAGGAGAACAGCATATCCCAGACAGAGGCTGCTCCTTCAGCCTGGATTCTAGAATGAAAAGATTTGGAGTGAGCTAACTTGCAAACTCGCAAGCAAGAAATTAATGTTTAGTGTTGTAAGATAGTAAGATGTCAGAGTTGCTTGTTAAAGCAAATTCAAGAGATAATTTTACACTGACTACTGGTCTTTTAATCATCCAGGACCCTCCATCAACTCACTATCCCTCTGAGTAAATATAAATTAACAAAGGTAGTAGATCACAGGCTTAAGATGGTAATACTTCCTGATCTGAACCCATGGATTTCCCTGTTGGACTCCTTTGCCCAGGTCACCTTGGCTATTGAACTTTGAAGTTCAATGTTTAACTGTTTAAGGCTTTACACTGCCATTGGACCATCCTCTCTCAGATGTGGTGACATGTGAGGCTTCTAGACTGAACTGCTTGGTTTTTGAACTTTCTATTTGAATCTGTCTTTATTTATAGACTCTTCTGGAAGAGTAATACCACAACTGACATTTAAATATGTTAAACCTCTGCTCCTGCTAGATGTAAAACCAGAATTCCACCTGGACCTGTGCTTTTCTCTTATTAAAGGTACAGGAGAGTCACTCCGACTGTAGGTGAACCATCTACCGAATCAAAGTTTGAGGCAGATTCCAAAGGCCTCATATACATCAAACTAAGGAGCTCTGATAGGCAAAAGGCAGTTAGATGGTGTTATTAATTGACCATTTGAGAGTGTGTGTGAAGTAAACAGAGTGAGAGAAGAAAGAGGAAAAAAACTCCAACCATTTAGGAAGAAAAAACACAAAAAAGGAAAGAAAAGGTGGCTGAAAAGTGACTAAAACTGCTAAACAACACACATGATGAGACTGGATGCAGTCCTCAGTGAGATACCATTGTTTGAAAAAATTGGAAATGACATAGTATGTTTCCTTCACTCATAAAGGAATTTACCTAATTTGACTTATTTGTTGTTGACATTGAAAAAAATAAATTCATCCTTATAAATTTCAATGTGGCATTTTCACTAAATAAAAATATTACCAACACTTTTTGACTGAGTGGTTAAACATTAATAAGCAATTCAGCCAGCAGAGGTTAGTAGCATTTGGAAGAGAATGCTCTTATTACTCTTTAGAGGCCCACGGGTCTAAAAGAAACTGGTGTCAAAGTCTTGTAGGTGAGAGTCAAATCCTTTGGATTCAGTATTTGTGATATGAACGCTAGTAAAGATCAAGATTTTTTTTTTTTGAGGAAGATTAGCCCTGAGCTAGCTACTGCCAGTCCTCCTCTTTTTGCTGAGGAAGCCTGGCCCTGAACTAACATTCATGCCCATCTTCCTCTACTTTATACGTGGGACGCCTGCCACAGCATGGCTTGCCAAGCGGTGCCTTGTCTGCACCCGGGATCCGAACCCGCGAACCCCGGGCCGCCGAGAAGCAGAACATGCGAACTTAACCGATGCGCCACCGGGCCGGCCCCAAGATCAAGATCTTAAGGATGAGAAAATAGCAAGTCAGAATAGGAGGTTTTCAGACTAATAATCACAGTCACTGAAGTTTAACAACCCGATTCTCTGCTTAAAGGAGATGATGACTCATTAATTACACAGAGCAGCTCTGAAGACAGTTTTCACACATGCTTTATTCTAACCCACTTTCCTCCTAAGTGAGGAAAGAAAACAGCATGTGGAGCTCAAACTTCTTTCTTACCAAAGGAAAGGAAGAAAGAAAGAAAGAATGGAAGGAAGGAAGGAAAGAATGAAAAAGAAAAGAAAACTTCTATTTCTACAATTACATTGTAAATATACTAGTCCTGGTGTTAAATAATCCTATTCTGAAGGCAGGCTTTTGATCACTTTATTAGTTGACATTTTCTTTCCTTATTTTCAAAATCAAAATGAAAATCTCAAGTGTTACTGGGTAGGAAATAAGAGAACTAAATCATATACAAAATAAGAATGATATTCAGAATTGTATTCTAGGCACTCTTTCCAATTAACTCTTTGTTGATAATTCTGATACATGCTCTGAAGAAAAGAGGTAAAATTTACCACAGAAAGAGTTGTCTTGCCTTCATGAAACCCCTGCCATTCTTGGGGTTTCTCACAGCAACAGCCTGCCTTGGTGCTGGACTAAGTCATTTTCTGCTGTTGACTAGAAAGGGATGACTTTTACCAAACTAGGATGGGGAATAGAATACAAAAAGTGATATTGTGCTATTAGATACATCTGAATTCTTATGTAAAGGTAAAATAATTATAATGGGTGTGTATTAAGAAATGAATAGATTTTTATCAATAAATACAGTGGGCTTCTGAGGAGATACAAATATGACTAAATCTCTCTTTTCTTATTTCTCTCTAATATATCCATGACATTTTTCTAAAGAGAAAAATAATTCTCAACTATTGTTTAAAAGAATGACAGGGGCTGGCCCAGTGACATAGCAGTTAAGTTTGCTGACTTTGGCTGCCTGGAGTTCACCAGTTCGGATCCTGGGTGCAGGCTTGTACACTGCTCATCAAGCCATGCTATAGCAGGTGTCCCACATGTAAAGTAGAGGAAAATGGGCACAGATGTTAGCTCAGGGCCAATCTTCCTCAAAAAAAAAAAAATAGAAAAAAATGACAGAGAAAAATCAAATTCCCATGTCTTATAGGAATTTCTACATTCTCTCACCTAATGGGTTAGGACCCAGGAATGGTGTTTTCTGGCAATCAGATCCCTAGGCAGTTTTTCTGGGGAGGTGTGCTGCCAGAAGTCAGGGTGGACAAACCAGGGAGGAATGAATGGCACTACTGCCACTAGAGGTCAGATTCACAGAATTTGGCTCAGTAGGATCAATCTACTGTGTGCAGTATAGGAACTATAACATCGAGGATAGCCTCAATATTCCAGTCCCTAATATGGACAATAATATCAGACTGAAGGAGAAGAAAATAAATCCAAAAATTGACCTGAGTGCTTATAGTTAACAATACAGTACTGTGCACTTCAAAATTTTTTAAGAGAGTAGAGCTTACGTTAAGTGTTCTTACCACAAACACAAAAGAAATGGACACAAGTAAACTTTTGGAGGTAATGGATTTGTTTATTACCTTGATTGTGGTATAGTATCATGGGTATGCAAATGTCGAAACTCATCGAATTGTATACATTATACATGTGCTGGATTTTGTATATCAAGTATACCTCAGTAAAGGTGAAAAAAATTGGCATAAACCCTGAACTCAATTCTGAGGGTCTAAGAAATGCTTATCTCCAGTTGACGCACTCTTCATTTTCAAATACAGAAGATGTGCTCTGCTATTAAGTACAGCCACCCTTTACTTACTGTACAGAGCCTGGGAAGGGGAATGAAAACATCTCTCCAAGGTAGGGTGCTCCCCAATCCCAAATCTGTATGATACATCATGCTGATAATTCTGCCCACCCGTGAGAACAAAAGTTTCAGCATCAAGGAAATAAAATAGAATCTTTTCTTTGTCCCCACCCGAAGTCATTCTCTGAGTTTATAGTTGGATCTTGGAATGTTTCTTCTATCAATGGCACTAGTAAGACTTCCCCAGTACCAAACAGAGCCATAAACTGAGCATTTGCCACAGTACCTCAAATCTGCCTACATTTAGACTTGGTCTCTAAGGATTAGCCAGATAATTACAAGGAAAGATGAGGAACAATAATAATAACTAGACTTAGTAAAGTTTTAAAGAACTGAGTGAAAGAAAAAAGGTGAGGGAAAAAAATATCTGTGCTATCCCTGATATAAAACACCAACAAGAAAATAGATTTTGGAAACAGCTGCTATTCTTTTGCAAGGAATGAAATAAAGCAGAGTAGCTGGGAAACAAAACTGAATTGGTTAAATCTTGTTAAGGAACAAATCAAATCATCATTGAAAATAATTAAGCAGTGAAAATCAGTGGTTCAGATTATCGCTTCATAAAAGAAGAAATAGAATTGAGAAACATGAAATGTGGAAGAGATCGTTAATTTTCTGGGATAAAAAAGAGAGAAAATGACAGACATAGAAGATAGTGGAAGAACATCACCATTTCAAAAATGTCTAATGAAATTATATCTGGGCAATGATTACCGGTGGCAACTAACGTCACAAACTGAGATACCCAGAAATTGTATACCTTGTGACAGAAGGATACAACACTAGTTATGGAGAATTCTTGCCAAAAAGTCAAACTTTAATTTGGTCAAGCCTCATGATCTAATTTCCAATATGCAAAGTACAGGGGAACCTACATCATAAGGATGCAGTAAGAAAAATCTAATAGTGAGAAATTCTATAAGAGAAGTAGTCCAGTGTCTTCAACAGATAAATTGGAGAGAACAAAGAAAGTAAAGAGTAGGTTTGAAAAGACTTGAGAGGCATAACAACCAAATCTAAATCTAAATTGAATCTGAAATTGGTGTAAAATCAATGCCAGAATATAATGAGACGTTAGCCTCAGAATGCTTAAAGCAAAACAGTAATGCACAAATGCCATGCAAAACTAAATTGTCATTCATGTATGGCTGGAGTGACGGGGTGGCAGATTGGAGGGGGTGGAAAGCTCTTTCTCTTCTGTAGTTCTGAGTTCTCCTTGCCTAACACTCCTGGCCTCTTTCCGTTTGCCAGATCACATGAAAGCAGGAGCAACTGAGACAAAGAGTTGATTGGAGGATGGGGAAGGGTCAAGGAGGGAGAGCTGTATGGGTCTTCAAGGAAATGAGGTAAGAACGATGTCACTGTTTTTAAATTGACAAACGAATGAGTTTTATGGACTACTGAGATTTTAATTTAAATTGTGAGCTCCATCCCTAGACAGACAGTGCTTGATCAGCTAACGCAAATCCACTTCACCTTTAGTACCAGGAAAGAAAAGGTGGGGAGAGTAATCTAAAATTAATGTAGTTTATGCATAAGGTTCAAGAATTACCTTCTACATGATTACACATTCATTCCAGATTGGTTAGTTACGCATGAAGAGGAAAACTTCCTTCCTAAGTGCATTTCTTATGCCTAGGCAATTTCATGAGGGGCAGTGGCAATAGTCACAGTGCCAGAGACCTGGAAATGTCTGCTCCAAAAGAGTGTGGTCTTTGTGATGGGAAAGTCACTCAATTCATTGCTGCAATGCAGAAATATGGGACCAAAGGGAAAATGGGAATTCAGATGCTCTGAATATACTGTGCTGGAAAGAAAGAACTTTGTAAAAAGCCTCACAATGGGGATGCCACCAAGGTAAATTTATAAACATATGGAAGACTCTAATGATGGCTCAAATGGAACTCTTTGAGAGAGGAGGAATTATGCATAGATGGATTACAGGCCCTACCATATGCTGAATGCATAATGCCAAAATTAACCTTTTGTTGGGAGAGTCCTTCCAACTGAGTTTCTTTACTTTAATTTCTTTGAACTTTAACTAATAAGGTCAATATAGTTTAATTCATGCTTTTCTTCTTGTTCCAGAACTGCTGGGTGAGAAAGTATGCCTAATTCTGAGGGTTAGCATTAGGAAGCACAATAGAATACAGGTATAACCCAATTCTTCCACGAAGACCTTCTATGAAAATGATATTTTGGTTGCCACTCTATCTTTTTCCTTGTATTATTTCACAGTTGGTTTACAAATATGGCAAGATATATGCAGATGTCTCCTCAAATACTAACCTATGTAGAGACAAAAGAAAGATTTTCTCATTTAAGTACACTCTCAAGTAATTGATGACACGAACATAAAGTATTCCTACAGAACCATTAAGAGCATTGTCCAGAAATCATTCAACAAAGGTACTCTTAAAACAGAATGCTGCCCTAGAAAATAACTAGGGAAACCAACAACAACAAAAAAATCAAAAGTAAGAAATAATAATAAAAAAAAACTAGGGAATGCTTAGTTTAAAATAAAACCTCATTCATTAAACAAATATTTATTGATAACATGCCATCCTAGGCAGAGAAAATACAATGTTGAACAGACATATGGATACTTGCTCCCATAGAGTTTAAATCGTAGCTAAACAGAAGTGCTAAAATAAAACAAAAATCCCAAGAGAGGAGGATGCTATATTCTTCTGTATAGCTGAATTGAGAAACAGAAATGCTATCAAACCAGCTGAAACAAAAAGGGTAATGTGTTGAAGGAACAGAGGGAGGAATTGCTCTTTGTCTTACTGAGGCCACATGGTATTTCAGCTCTGAAACTTTCTACAGAGTAATTTTAGTTTTCTTCTCTTTTCTCTCTCCAGACTGTCCCGATTTCAATATGCATATGGTAGACAATGAGTGTCCCACCCTCGGTAGTTAACTCTAGCACCCAACACAGAGTAACGATTCTCTTTGAATCATAATTCCCACTTGACACACAAGAAAATCTGTTTGATCCAAAGTTAGAGGTCCCCCACACAACCAATCAACAGTGGCTGGGGTGGGTAGGAGGAAGGAAGAATCATGTGATACTGAATGGGAGTTAACCCCATTGGCCAACTATGCCACTTGCCTGTACAACATCTATTTTCTGCATCCCTAGGATTATAATAGAATCCTGATTTTTATATGGGGCAACAATGTTCCCAGATAAAATACAACATTCCCAAGCCTCTCTTGTGGATAAAAACCTCTGACAAGGTTCCGGCACAATAAAATATAAGTGGAATTTTCCAGGTGAGGCTTTGGAGAAAGTTTTTTAAAGGAAAAGATTTAGAAGGCACATGCCTTTTACTATTCTTCTTCCCCAGAACTCAGATACAATCCTGGGGGTGCCTAGCCCTCTTACTAGCATGGAACGACAGACCCAATGGCAAAAGATCGTGCTAAACTCAGCTGAGCGAAAAGCCTAAGGAGATCAAGTCTTTAATGTCACAGAAAAGGTACTATAAGAGGCCT
Source organism: Equus asinus (assembly GCF_041296235.1). Taxonomy (NCBI): domain Eukaryota; kingdom Metazoa; phylum Chordata; class Mammalia; order Perissodactyla; family Equidae; genus Equus; species Equus asinus. Next base: position 81,226,384 of record NC_091798.1, read on the forward strand.
GGAGTTCTTACCTGCAGAATATGATGATGTGACAAAAATAAGCTTTTTGTGTACTTACACCACCATGAATTGAATTTTCAATCACATGAAGTCAAATGACTTAGATAGCACCCCTTCACGATCAGTTTGTGATGTTAGCTCTATCAGACAGGTGGATTTTGACTGGTTAAGCAATCCAAGAAGACTTACTTCCAACAACTAGTGGGGATGGTAACAGTAATCAAAATATAAAAAGAAAAAAATAATTTCAAATTTATAGATAAAATTGGTGAAAAATTAAAAGAGAACAGGGAGAGGTGTGCAAAAATACAATGCAAAAGCACAGTATTCTTCATACTCCATAAAGGTTTAGACCAACATACATAGTTGTGGAATAAAAATATTTGCACAATATCTTAGATTAGTCAGAATAATGTAAACAACAAATCTATGGTAGAAAAGGAAGAATCAGTTAAGCCTAACTAATGAAAATATGCAGTAGATGACAAAGAGCAAAGATGAATGGAAATAAAGTAATAATAATAAATGAAAAATATCAAATTGAACTTGAAAAAGTTGCTAGCTGTACGTAAGATATAAACACAGAAAAAGAAGTATCCAGAAAGTTAAAAATCAAATGACAAGGGGGCTGGCCCTGTGGCCGAGTGGTTAAGTTCACTCGCTCCGCTGCAGGCGGCCCAGTGCTTTGTTGGTTCGAATCCTGGGTGCAGACATGGCACTGCTCATCAAACCACGCTGAGGTAGCGTCCCACATGCCACAACTAGAAGGACCCACAACGAAGAATATACAACTATGTACTGGGGGCTTTGGGGAGAAAAAGGAAAACAATAAAATCTTTTAAAAAAAATCAAATGACAAGTATTTATTAATAAACTTCATATAAAGCCATCATATGAGTGTTACTATTATTATCAAACAAATTAGAAGTTAATTCAAAAAGTGCTACATGAACTAAATAAGTCTATTATTTGTTATTTAGAGTTGAAAAATCATAAAGGCTAAACATTAACAAACATCCACGCAACAAACAATATAGCACCCAAAAGCATGAGGCAAACATTTTTAGAAATATAGTATTTGTCAAAAAAAAACAACATAAAGTTTTATTGTTCTTATAGTCAGTCTATGACAAATTCGCTATGCAAAAAATCAATAGAACTTCTGGAGTAAATTAATACGTTAGGAAGAAGAATGGTTTTGGTGTTGATAATGTCTGTTGGAATCCTGGATCCAAGTCAAATTCTGTATATTTCTGAAGCCTCAAAAATTTCTGCTTTTGAAAGTAAAGAAGAATGAAGAAAAGGAGAAAGAGAAGTGAGAGGAAGAAGAGAAAAAGGAGGAGGAGAGGAGGTGGAGGGGAGGACGAGAGGCAGATAAGGAGGAGAAAGGAAGAATAAGAGAAGGTGAAGAATCTAATCCAGGGTTACGGCCATTCTAAGCATTATTTCACTAAATCCTCACCTGTGCATTTCCCCTTTTAACAGAAGGGGAAATGTACTTTCAGAGGCAAGTAATTTTCCCAAGATCATACAAAGGGTTTGTGCTTGTCTGTTTATAATGGTATCATATTTTCCTTTTCTGACATTTGAAATTTATTTTTTAGGGCTACTCTGCTTCTTTGAAGGAATCAAGAGAAGTGATTTTATACTTTGAAAATCACAATATTTTAAACTGTGAGTGTGATAAGCTTTTTGACTAAAGAGTCAAAATGGCTTATTATCATTTACGTAAAACTTGATGGATATTAACAATTGGTATGCATTTTTAACAGTCATGCAATTGAATGTGAGTGTTCTGAGAAAAACTATTTTTAGGGTTATTTGCTTTTGTTTTCTACCCTCAGAAGCATGAAATATAGAGGGGGAAATAGCTTGAAACAAATAAAAATTGTTCAGTCTACACACAAATTATATGATCCAGGCTAAAATACATTCGAGATAGGAATTTTTTCACTTTCATAAAAGTAACTATTTGAAATCTTTTAAAGCATTATTCTCTTCAAACATTTTGAAACAAAAAAATTTGCCTTTTGATAGGAACTATGTGTTTCATTATAAAGATGGAACATGATGTTCTGGCTTACATATTCTCTGCAGAAGGAGGTCCTTTTTTGTACTGAATTTTTAGCATATAGTAAAGATCCAGATTGTAAAAAATTAATTTCAGGCATGACAGACTGGAAGTATATATTGAACAGATCTGGGAACAGAAATGATGCAAATGCCTTTCTTCCAGCTTCTGAAAATTATGTAATGGACTAGAATTTCAGTATAGACTTCTGTTTGAGTGAAGTGTGGACTCTTAATCAAAGGAGGGTACCAAAAATGACTTTTGGAAAACAAAAGTATAAGGCAGTTTCCCACAAAAGGTAGTTCCATTGACATTGACTCCGGAGGCATCATTATAGCTAAGCATCAGGATACTCACATATATTTTAATTATTAGTGATGGTAGCAGAACAGTGATAGAAAACATTTCTCCCAAATAAGCAGTCAGAGTAGTAAAGGAAATTGACTCATGTAAGGAAGAAGACCAGTGATGTATTAAGAGCTAGAAATAAAAATCAATGAAACTGTTTCAACTCTTCACTGTGTTGCTGTTATGTTTTAAAATATTGCACTTTATTGGGTCACGATGATAGTAACATTTACATTGCCTATACACCGATGTACAGACTGTTTAGTGTTTCTACCTCAAATCAAATAGGAATACTGATAAACAGACTGACAAAAAATACATGAAAGATGTGTTCTTTCCTATCATTAAACCATTCAAAATATGACAGTTGCATAGAGTGCAGCTAAATGGTGCTAGATGCTTGTTAGCATGAAAGTTTTACCACAATGTTTTTGAGGAATGACATGTCTATACTCAGAAACACTCGTGAAAAATTAGTAATTCTAATACATGAAGGAATGAGTTTATTTATATCTAGAATTAAGAAGACAATACATAACTACTAATTAATAAAGCAGATAGATAGGCTTTTATAAAATTTGTTAAACCAATTAGCTTGCAAGTTGTCTACAAATTCAGTTCAATTCAATGCAGCTCAACAAATGTTTATCAAGATCCTACTATGTGTTACATTTTTGTTCAGTTTCTAGGAGGAAGGGAAAAATCTTCCCCGGACTCCCCCAAAAGATGTGACAAATCGCATCATTCAAGAAGTACAAACAAAATGCTGTGGGAATTCACAGGGATCTAAAATGTCTGAAGCATCAGGAAAGACTTCATGGCAGGGCTGGCATTTGAGATGATACTGTTAAAAAGGCAAGAATTCTGAGGCTGGCCTGGTTGCATAGTGGTTAAGTTCACATGCTTTGGCTTGGCAGCCTAGGATTCATGAGTTCGCATCTTGGGCACAGACCTACACATCACCCATCAAGCCATGCTGTGGTGGCATCCCACATATAAAGTAGAGGAAGATGGGCACAGATGTTAGCTCAGGGCCAATCTTCCTCAGCAAAAATGAAAAGGACACAAATTCAACATGGAGAGCTATAGGGAGGGGCATAATTCAAGGATGAAAGCCAGTATAAGTCTACTCTCATAAAGTGCCCATAATAAAACTCAATATTAAGTCATTAGCTCTCTTTGACTCAATAAGTAGAAGGCAAATGATCTATAAGAGAGAGGAAATGATATTCATCTATGCAAACCCACAGGAGACCCTAAGTAGCCAGGACTCATGAATGAGGAGCTTGTGCAAAATGGACTTTCATTTCTATCTCTATCTCTAATCTATCATCTACTTTTCTATCAATTCCTATTTTTCTGTTACTATATATGTATAAAATAGCTCCTATCTAATTTTGTCTATGCCATAGTAGATAGCTACAAATATGTGTGTGTGTGTGTGTTTTACAGAAGTCTGCTGTTCTCAAAATACCACCCCAGATGTCATGCCCAAAGCATTTATAATCCTTCAAAGCTTGCTCTGTGAAATACTTTCATACAAATTTTCCAGAGTGACCCCTGCCCAAACTCACATCCTTAAGATAATGTATAGATGAAATTCTATGCCACAAAGACTCCCAATATAAATATAAATTCTCATCTTTCTTATTAGCTGAAGGAAATCACCCCAAAGGATAAGATTTATGTTAGAGAAAAACCACTTCAAAAGAAGAAAGATAGGTGAGCAGAATGTGAACTTTTAGTTGAAAAAAGAGAGAGAGAAAGAGAAAAAGAGAGAGTAAGTGTGTGGTTGGCTAAATTACTTCTATGATCTGCTTAAAACCAAAATACTTTTAATATTTTCAATCACAGAAATATGTTTTTAAATTTGAAATTATGGATACTGCCTTAGATTTCTATTTTTTCTTATCTTTTGTAGACTTTCCCGCATAAATAATATATCTTCCTCATTAATTATACTTTAATTTCTCTAATTTAAAGTAGGTCTAAGCTGACATCTTTATTTCAGTGTAAACACTAATTTGTTATTTTTTTAAAAAACATATCATCTTTTTTGTTCCTCTAATTTTCTTTTATATCAGACAGAATAGTAAATTGCCATATACTATTTGGTGGTGATAGAAATTCATAACTATTCTCGAATGACTTTCTCCTTTTCTACTTGTAAAATACTATTTTTTGTATTACTTCCTTTTTCTAATTGTACTCCTTTATATTCTCATCTCTCAATGTCTGCTGATACGCTGCTGCCTCCAAGAAGCTTCCTAAAACAGAACAAAACAAAATAAGAATAGTAATTATAGCTCTCTTATTTCTCTTATACGGCAGACACTGAGGTAAATGCTTTGCATCTCTTGTCTCTTTTAATACTTTCAGAAATCCTCTGAGGGAAGTATGGTCAAGTCCATTCTGAGATGAGGAAATTGAGGCTCAACACAGCTCAAGGAACATTCGGGTGTGTCAGATTCCAAAGAGCAATATGCTCTTTGTGTGTTTTGTATCTGATCCTTTTACTTGTGTGTATGTGCAAATATGTATGTGTGTGCAAATACATACATGTGTATGTATGAATGTGGGTATATGAATGTGTGTGCAGATATGTATGTATGTCCATATATAAGTATATATATATACACACACACTCCTATTGAATTTTAATGAAAACTAAAGGTCATCTTTTTGTATTTGCCTGAAGATTAGATCATAAAGTGGGTAAGGGCAATCACAGAGTTTTATTCACAGTTCTTGCAGAGTCTTCACAGAGAATTGCATTTTTTTCATTAACATAGTACCTGGCATATAGTAGTTGCTCAGTAAATTATTATTCATTGACTAAATAAAGCATCACTAAATTTGTCTGCAGAACTCTACTGACTACAGTTACAAATGCCTTACAATCTTATAATATTTTCGTTCACTGATGCCCTCACAGCTGCTTTTCACCAGGAATAATATTTTCTATTCATTTCATTTTCCCCCTCTATATTTTTAAATTTGTTTTAAGAAAATTTGTCTATTACTAAGAATAATACGTTTTGAAAGTGTCAAATTTGATTTTGAATAGCAAAAGTGATTATAGATTAACAATTTTCTCATAGATCACCTTTTATATTAGGGAAAGTAAGAAAGAAATATTTTTAGGAATCTTCTTTTTCAGTTGATACTAATTAGATTTCTTTAAATCAAGTTTAAAGCTCATACTGTTCTGGCTTGATAGTGCCAAGTGATAATCCAACGTGACATACATTTCCTATAGCAATAACATTTTGGCAGATAAACTCCCCAATGAGAAACAACCATTTCTATGCTTAGATGAATTTTGTGATAGAACGCAAATGCAAAAAAAAAAAAAAGTAACAGAATTCAAAAAAAAATATTCCGTGGTATAATGAATTCCCTTTCCATCTTTACTGAAAGTGCCTAAATTCATAGGTGGTAAAAGCGTTAAGTATGTAATGAACAATACATCATAGATTCATTATCGTCCATGGAAGGTTGATAGAATAACTGATTATTATTTACACTGAAATTCATTCCTAGAAATCTTGTATTCTCTCCCTTCATTATGCAATGCTGTCTTGGACCTGGGAGTCTAGAAATGTGAAAATTATAACACTTTGACATACCATGTAAATGAGGTATCGCTGTAACATGCTATTTAAATAAAGTTTGGAACAAACATTCAGTCGAGAAGTTTGGAAAACTTATAACGAGATTACTTCCTAACTTTTTTTATAAGAGTATTCTTGTATTCCCCCCCAGCCATCTTTTAATTCCAACAAGAAGGTACAGTGTGCCAATTTAGCTCTCTGGCAGCAAAGCCACACATTGTATTATTGTGGCAATTAGTCAGGAGCTGAGCTTGTCGTTTGAGCCTCTCCTTCTTTTCTTTATGTAGATAATATTTGACTTGGAGGATCTTTGTCTTTTTCATGGAAATACCTGAACTGGATATTATCAGTCTCAATCAACAAGATTTTCTCATCATCAGTTCTGAAATTGAGGCCTGTACGGGATTAGTAAAAGTTTCCAAATGAGTCTGCATGCTTCATTCATTTTCTTCATGTTATTTTCATGATGAATTGCAGTACCTGGACAACTGGATGTCTGTGGAAAGCTTTAGGAGAGATCCAATTTAAAAATTTCTTTTAAAAATGTCAGCTTACTTTTAAAAGATCATGGCCATCACAGCACAGATGACTGGCCACGACAGGGATGCTACTTGTGGACTTGGAAAAAAGAGATAGAAGAAAATGAAAATATGACATCCTGGGGAATTAAGTCAATATCTTTACAACTGTATTGTTCTTAGGGGAATTTATTTGCTAATGAGTTAGAGACAAAAACTACTTAGAAATAAATAAGATGTAGGTTACAAGTGTAACTAAAAATTCAGACTCCCTTATTTTATAATCTCTGCCAGACAGGCTAGATCTCACTCAAAATATGTATTTACTAAAATATGTCTTCATCTTTCTATGATTCAAGAGCTGCTAGCAAAAGGTGTCATAGACATAAAAGTGTCACTTTTCTAGCGTCCCTTTCAGTGTCCAGTTAGTGGCACCCCGAACTCTACATTTCTCACACTTTCTAAACTTTTTGAATTCTAATCACATCCCCCCATCCCTTCTCTTCAGTTTTTCCCTTTTCTTTCTCAGACTTCTTGCTGTAAATGAATATTTAATGTGAAATCCCTTTCTGTAAAAAAGAAAAAATTACATACATCTTATGAAATAACGTTCCACTAGGCTAAAGACCAGAGAGAGCAAAGAATTATCCACAGAAGAATCTGGCAAGGGAGCCCAGACAGTCCCTCCCTCAAAAAAGCCAGAGCACCTCCTCAGAAACTATTTCAGTCACACATGCTCTCTAAATAGCCTTCTGAAGAATTTCCCAAGGAGATTTCTTCCCAGGGCACTTGGGAAAGGTTCCTTCCATTAAGGTGGATTTTTGGGAAGGAGTAGATGAAAGAGACCATTGGGTCATGTTACTAAAGATAGCCCGCCATATACTTGAATCCCTCCAGGAAAAAAAAAAAAAAACCATAATGAAACAGTGGAAAGCTTTCTGAATAGCAAGAGGAAGTTTTCAAATTCAAGTCTGGCTATTCCAATGCCAGATTATAGAAATTTATAGCTTATAAATAGCCCACCTTCTAATAGTTTCACTCCTGAAACTGTTTCCCGAAATAGTGCCTTATCTCTTTTGAAATTTGTGACCCTCTTTATTTACACGAGTAGAGGAGTAAAAGGGAAATTATTATTATTTTCATAGCTCTAAGACATCCTCAATGTAGAAAGCCGCTTGTCAGTTTTATTTGTCCAAGCATCTTAAATTGATAAGCTGTTTTTGGAGGAAAGCAATAGAATCTAAGTTTAGTCTCCATTTGTGCTTTTTGCCGGTTTCCAGCAGAGCTGGCTGAGAGAAAGCTAAAGGGCACTCATTTAAAGTTGGAGTGGATAGGCTAAAGGGTTGCACTTTCTTAACAGAGTTTACCAAAAACACATTTTACTTTCTTATATTCATCGTTTACTTAACAAGTGTAGTCCTAATTTCGCCTGATTGGCTTTGCTGAAATGTATTAAAATGGCAGTGAAGTATTTGCACGGGGTGATATCAGCCAAACCTAATTTCTAGCTGTTAATCCTTCCATTTTTGTTTTGCTTTTACTACCTTTCTGGTCAAAGGGATAACATTAGATGCAGCAGTTTTTTATTGCTTTTTTTGTGTGTGCAAATTTTGGAATGCTCATATATTAGGTAATTGCCATTTTCAAATGTGGACACACACCCCTTATAGGTCTGTCTGCAGATTTCTGAACATACTTCACAGGGAAACACTTTCTAATGAGGGATTTTTAAACTATAACATTATCTTAGGGCAACAAATGGTCACATTTTTATATGTCTCCTGAGGGTGGGGGAAGTCATCCTTTTCTCCACAAACGTCCCCAACAAGTACTGGTTCATTTTTGCCTCTCTTTTGTGGTGGTTTGCATGTAGAGAAAACTCAGTGAAGGTGGTTTCTAGATTTTTACCCATTGATTAAATGTTATGGGTTTAGTGGAAGTACTGACAAACTATGTAATAATTTCATCTGATTTTTTAAAGGTTTTTTTTTTATTTTTAAGTCACAAGTCCTGAATAGTTTTCCTTTTTGTAATCTCTTGCCTGTGTTTACTAGGAAGCCATTTTATTATACATTACATGTATTTTATTAAATTCATGTTTATTTTTCATGAAATTGTCACACCCTTAAACAATGTTGAATGAATTCCGACACCTTTCCATTAAGATCAGGAAAACCTACCACTGAAAGATATGTTTTGTTCCTTTTCTTTTAGCAGCTTGGAAAAATATGTTCTCCCAGTATTACTTGAAATTTGATGAATATTAGATCATCTCTGAAATTTTTTTGATAAATTATTTATTTATTTATTTATTATTTATTTATTTTGTGAGGAAGATTGGCCTTAAGCTAACATCTGTTGCCAATCACCCTTTTTTTTTTTCTTGAGAAAGATTGTCATGGCATTAACATCTGTGCCCATCTTCCTCTATTTTGTATGTAGGATTCCACCACAGCATGGCTTGATGAGAAGTGTGTAGGTCCACAGCCAGGATCCGAACCAGCAAAACCCAGGCTGCCAAAGTGGAACGTGTGAACTTAACCACTAGGCCCCTGGGCCGGTCCCTTGAGAAATTTTAATTAATAAAACTGCTATCATTTCAGGCTTTACTATAAGCTAATATTGTAATAATATTAATATTATAATAGTATAATAATATTATAATTAATATTGAGAGAATTAATTAAGATGACCTTTAGAGATCTGAAGTTTTGCAAATTTCACCTTAAGACAATCAAAAGATAACATAGATTTTAATAGCTATCAGTTTATAGTTATAGCAGTCCATTCTAAGAAAGGATTATAAATGATAAATCAGAAAGCGTGAGTGATAACTACGATGATGCTTACTATTAAACCAAACATATGAACAAAAATCACAACTTTAGCACGAATTCTACACAACACAAAAATCAGTTGAAGTAGCTGATTTTCAAATAAACGTAATCAATTGAAAATCAATTTAAAAACAAATATAAATGACTAACTGGGAAAATGTGTACAACAAATACGACAAGCAAAGAGTTAAAATCCTATGACACAAAGAACTCATTGATTAATATGAAAAATACTAACACTCTGGAAAAGTGAATAGAGACATAATTTGGAGAAAAGAATCACACGTACTAATTGTGTGTGTGTGTGTGTGTGTGTGTTGTGTGTGAATGCATAAAAGCAAAAAAAATCAACAAGAATATGTGAACAGAAGTACTCCCTAGGGAGAGAGGGAGGAAAATAGGAGAAGAGAAGATGTTTCAAACATAGCTATAAATCCTATTTCAAAAATAAATAAATCAATAAATGAAGCTAATATTGTAAAATTGCTAACATTTGCCAAGCTTTGCCAGTAGGCTTAGGATGGCTTATTATTTTCTGTACCTTTCTTATGTTCCTTGTGTTTAAAATAATTTGTAATTTTAAAATAAGCAGAGAATTTGCAAGAGAAATTATAAAAGTAGCCAATAATAAGTAAAATAACCATTAATCTTTTTAAATATTACAAATAATCAAAAAATGCAATTAAAGAAATGATAAAAATGGGTGAAAAGTTCTCAGAGATTTTAAAATGTAGGGTACTCAATGTTAGCATGGGTAGGATGACAAAGTCACATTCATACAATGCTGTGGGAGTGTAAATTGGTGTAACCTTTCTGAAAATCTATTTGGCAGTAGGTATAAAGAGCATGAAAATGTTCAGCTCACTTTGATCCGGTAATTCCATTTCTGGGAATCTTGCCTAAAGACAGAAGACAATTGTGAAAAAATATATAGGCACAAATACATTGATCATTTATTCTTTTATCTACGTAAAGAATATTTATTAAGCCCTGACTATGTGTCTGACATTGTATTAGCCACTTAGTCTATAGTAGGCATCAAGATAGACAAGCTCTCCATAGAGTTTTTCCATTGAAGCATTTTGGTAATAATAAAAATTGAATACAACTTAGCTATGCAACAATAGGGGAGATATTTTATGTATATTTATTTATATATCTCTCTCAATGGAATAATTATAATTTTTGATAGCAAATAATTACATTTATTGAGCAGTTACCATGTCCTAGAATATATTTTAATCATGATTACACGTATCATCTCATTTAATCCTCATAACGATCCCATGAGGCAGTGTATTAATTTCCTATGCTTGCTGTAACAAATCACCATAATGTTTACTGTGGTTTAAAACAACACAAGTTTCTTCTTTTACAGTTCTGGAGGTCAGAAGTCCAAAATGGGTCTCACTGGGCTAAACTCAAGGTGTTGGCAAGGCTATGTTCCTTCTAGAGGCTTCAGGGGATAATCTGGTTCCTTCCCTCTTCTAGATTCTTTCTGGTCTTCAGTCCTCAGCGTGTGGCACCATTTCTCCTTCTTCAATGCCAGGAAAGTCAGGCTGAGTCCTTTTCACACGGCCATATCTCCAGTTCTCTCTGTCTTTCCTCTTCTACTTATAAGAACCCTTGTGGTTACATTGGGTCCACCTGGATAATTCAGGATAAACTCCTCATCTCACAGTTAGCTGATTAGCAAAATTAATGTCTTCAATCTTAATTCCTCTTTACCGTTAAACCTAATACATCCCTTATGGTTCTGGGATTAGGACATGGACATCGTTGGCAGGCCATATTCTACTTTCCACAGGTAAGTTCTGTTTTTTATTCTCCTTTTAGATAAAATAAACAGAGGGAAGAGATATTCATTATTTCGCTCAAAGGTCATACAGTTATTAGTGACAAATCTAGTATTCAAATCAGCTAATCAACCCAAAACCTGGGCGCTTAATCATTGTGTTGTACTTAATAAGCAAATTATTGACGCCAAATCCCCTATAATAAAATGAAATTTTTCAGAGAAAAGGCGAGAATCTATTAAATGTTAATAGCATTTGCCTTTTGGTCCTCAGCATATGATAATTTTTATTCTGCTTCTTTATATGTTTTTGTAATTTTCACATTTTCTTCAATGACTACTGGTATGTACTGTTCTGTTGTCAACTTGGGTTAAGCTGGGAACTGTGTTTTCCAGAAGCTTCTTCCCTTTGTGGTTCTAGGTTCTAGATGACCAAAAGTGATGTTGTGTATGTTCAGAAAAGTGGAAGCAAAGTATAGTCATTACATCCTAACGGTCATCATCAGTCAGAGAGACAGATCCAGAACTGCAGGTGGTTTCCAGCTTTTTCTCTCTCTTCCCCTCTCTTTCCTTCCTGACAAACCTACTGGCTAACATTAGCCCCAGGCTCAGCACCAGATGCTCTGCTGTAAGCTCACAGAGACAGAAGTCATCACAAGCCAATAACTGTCGACAGATTTACATACCTGCCTCCCTTTGTAAGCCCAGTTCTACAGCTGGATATGCACAGCTTCCAGATTTCAGTACGAGAACCCACTCATTCACCTATGTCAGGGGTGATTAGTTAGTTTTCTTTGGTATTATGCCTCTTTTTTGATGACTTTTACATTCCTAGCTTCTCTCACAATTGTGGAAGTTCTAATTCCTATAATCAATTTCTTTTTCCTAATATACATAGTGCTTCTGCATCCCTGATTGGATACTGACTGATAGTTATTAGAACCAGAACTGGGGTGCTCTGCCATAAAAAAACTAAAACACGTGACATTCACTTTGGGACTGTTGGTAGATGGGAGCCGCAAGGACACTGAGGAATCTGTTAGTGAAGACGTGAAGAGAGTATAGAAATTGTTATTGGAAGCTGGAGGAAACGGGGCTCAAGTTATGTATTGGCAGAAATACTAGCCTTGCCTGTTGTAATGTGGAAAAATAGAAAAGATATCTAAGGAACTCACTGATCTGGCTAAGGAGAAGTTTGAAAGTGCTAACTGCCTTCTTCTAACTACGTATGGCAAAAGACAGATAAACTAACGGAGGAAGTGGTTAGTTTTTTAGCAGAATTTAGAGAGACTATAGAGGGTCAACGACAGTTGACCATCTAGAATAATGTTCACAAAGTAAGAAATGGCCTCAGGGGAATGATCAATCCAGGGACTACTAGGAAAATATCATCTCAGTTCAAAGATTGAGTCAAGAATGCAGCTTTAATCCTTTGTTGAGACAGCAGATTGATTTAATGGCATTCCTCACAGACCCTCTCTTAGGCAAAGAAAATAGCTTGTAAGCTTGCCTCTTTTGAGAGTGTTATACCACAACACTCAGACTCTCAGACCAAGATAGAGAGGGACCTGTTTCAAAGAGATTTGTGGGTGTCTAATGGAATCAACAACAATGATATTCCTGAGAAAGCCACAGTGTTTTTGAGACAATTATATTGATGAAAGCACTGACAAATTGTATTAAACGGAAGAGGATCAGTTCAAAACAAAAATATCATAGGGTCCCAAACTCAATGGGCAGAAAGTGGGCTGATAAATTTAAACAGCTGCATACATGGGCCGTTTCCTATAGAAAAGGAAGGATGATTCAGAGTGTGGAGCCAATAGGCTGGAAAGTGGAGTTTAAAACCACAGGAAATAACTCCCAGGGAGCATGACTGGGCCCTAATCAAAGAAATGGCATCATTGTCCTGGCTGGATTTTAAAACTGTTGTGGACTGCTAGCTACTACTTACCACCCATTTCCCTCTTTTGATGAGAGTATCCACCAAAGTTTTCCTGATACCATACATACCCTAAGACCATCTTGCTGTGAGGATATTCAGTTTAGCTACGTGGAGAGGCTGAGTGGGAAGGGAGTTGACTGGTGAGACCCCAGCCATGCCAGGCATCACAGCCCAGGTGCCAGTGCCTGAAAGAACAAAGTGGAGAAGAACCAGGGAATCCTATTGACAAGCAGAACCGAGGTCCCAGGCCAATCTTCCCAGCCATATCCAGCTGTTTGAGCCACCCCAGTTGATACCCAGAGATCATGCAGAAAAGATAAGCCATCTTTGCTATGCCCTGCCTGAATTCATGACCCACCAAATCATGAACAAAGTAAAATGGTTGTTGTTTTGTTCCATTAAGTTTGGGATGGGATAAACATACAATTGAGATAATATGCATTATGTAATTAAAACAAATATGCACTAATTTTATATTCTGTATAAATAAATGAAACATACATTGTGAATGTCCCTTTTTCCCATTGGCTAACTTAATAATTTAAATTTTACAACTTAAAGGAGTACACATCTTAATGTTCTTAGTCAAAGGGTGTCAATCCATCTATAATTCAAATATTAACCTCCCCATAAACATTTCTATGTGGCCTCAAGCTGGAAGTTGCCTTCCTCTCCTCTTTTTTCTCTTAACTCTTAATTATCTATGCCGTTCATTTGGCATTCCCTGTAAACTGCCTTGTGATGTGAGTATAAGAGATTTCACGTCACATTATAAAGATCAACGTACTAAACAACGTATTTCAGAAGATACAGAGGTATATAAGGTCTTGTCCCTGTCCTCAAAGAACCTGAAGTCTTACAAGCTCTCAGATGACTCGTATAAGTAAATATATGACTGTTATACAAGATTGACAAAACTCATTCCATGAAGAAATTCTGAGTATTACGAGGGTTTAGAGGGAAGAGCGTATTTGCTAGAGGATATAGGGAAGTGTATATGTAGGAGATATAACTGATATGAAAGTGGGATTTTAGAAGCTTTCGGCTCAAAGCAGACTCTAAAGTCCTCAGGAGCAGCAATACCATGATCTTCATCTGTGAATTCCTCAAGCACCCGTCAAACAGTTTTGAAAATTATAGAAGCTCAATAATTGTTTGCTGAACAAATTATTGGATGGATTTCCAATTTCTGTGTACTATATTGTTGGGGAAAAAATCACATATCTTGTGTTCTAGGATAATAATTTGACAGTGTTTTTATTATTACCAATTCCTGTGGGATGCAGAGAATTTTGCATATAAAGCAACTGTGACAGTTTTGGATAAAATAACTCTGAAAGAATAGATTATATTAGATGAAAAAGAGGACAAAATTCACTAATATTTCCCATGCAGCAATGGTTTTGCTAGGTGTCTAGAATAACAAGGGCAAATGACTTCAACACAAAAGTCTGTGCAGCTTGTTGAAGATATGTTGAGAGGGTCTGCGTTTTCTCATGACGTTATAAATCGTAATGTTTATAACCATCAGCATATGACCTGATTGAGGTAAATGAGAACAGGAGAGAGAGAGAGAAAGAAAATCTAGTTCAGAATAGAGGTGTAAAAACAAAAGATCAGAATAAGGTCCTTTATGTCACTGAGATAAATTGTTACACCCTTTTATGTTCTACATCATGGACTTCTAACACATTCGCAACTTGTGTGTGTCATATGGGCATGAGCTATTTCTCATCCTCCCACTCATACTTCCTTCCTAATAGCAAGTTGTTCCAAAATATCTTGTCAGCAAGACTTTGCTGCTGCTTGAAGACAAACTTGATTCTGAAACCCTTTGCTCTTTGCGAAAGAAAGAAAAATAATCTTGTTTTACTTCTAGTGTTAGGATATAAATCAGTATCATAGAAAATTTCAGCATTTTATGAGTGTTTAAATTAAATGCATATAAAACACAATACCTATTCTTGATAAGATTTAAACTATAAAATGGATTCTGCATAGCTATAAATCATTTTTCAAATTCCTAGTGTTTTTGATTTTTTTAAAATTCTTTTTCCTTACAATCTATTTGTATGTTCCCAGTTAAGCAATTGTGCTTTCTTCAACACACTTTAGGGAAAAGTCTCAATTAATGTAGTTAATCTAAATGCATTTGTCTAAATCATAGATTGGTTAAAAAAAAAATTCACCAACCCCAGCCCCAACTCCCTTGAAAATTGCAAAGGGCTTGTGATAAAAATTCAGCCAAGAAACTGGACACAGCTTATCCTGGCCACTGCTTAGGCCTCAGAAAATCCATAACCCCACCCTCAAACTTCTGGAGTGGAGATGACATCTCTTCCAAGTCAGCCCTCACTGCCTACGGTTTAGTGGTTGACACCAGTGTCTAGCTCAGATATGTGACCAAGGAGTGAAGGGTGGAACCAATAAACCACCACTACAGTGCTGACTGGTGCCCACACTCCGCGGTTGCAATACTGGAACTGGAAACTCCAGTGCAAGAACATCAGCTAGCTGGGAATGGGACACATTTTTGTCGTAATCATAAAATATTTATGGCCCACAAAGAAATGGTAGTTAAGCAGCAGGAAAGATACTCATTCATTCATAATACACACATATTCATGCTTTTTTTTTTTTTGAGGAAGATTACCCCTGAGTTAACTACTGCCAATCCTCCTCTTTTTGCTGAGGAAGACTGGTCCTGAGCTAACATCCGTGCCCATCTTTCCCTACTTTTATGTGGGACGCCTACCACAGCGTGGCTTTTGCCAAGTGGTGCCATGTCCGCACCCAGAATCCAAACCAGCAAACCCCGGGCTGCTGAGAAGCAGAATGTCTGCACTCAACCACTGTGCCACCAGGCCAGCCCCCCATGCTTTTCAATACATTTATTTTTTTACTTTTACATTGGTGAATCAAAAAGAAGTCAATGGAAATGTTGTGACTGAACATGAAGGTCAATTGAACAAGGTTCTGAAATTGATTGGAAGAGATGTACAAGTAAAGGTGTGATATTGGGAAGGGTGAGAGTATCCTTTGTCTGAGGCAAGAGGGAAGGAGATCCAGATGAGTTAAGAAGAAATTCTGACATGGAGAGGATGAAAGTTAAAGGACCTCACAGAAGCCAGCTCTGATCTCAGTAAAGAAGTTATTCTGATTGTCTATAGAAAAAAGGTAAGGTAGAGCTTGGCTTTGGGGCTTGAGGATATTGGAGCACATTGGAGAAAACATTGAATGGCAGTGTGATGAGTAGGATTCATACAAAGTCAAATTAGAGGTTTTGTGAGCTATGGGCTTCTCTGAAGTGTGTTAGGCTATACACACATATAGTAGACATAGTTAATTTTTAGATTCACAGCTTTCTCTGGCAATGCTCAGGAGCTTGAAAGTGAAGTTGGAGAAAATGGTCAGTGAAATTGTGTTCAAGACCAGGGAGATAGAAATGCTGGCTTGGTAGAAGATAATGGGTAAGTATGTCAAGTAGAAAGGATTGAGGAGACCATTTTAAGATTATGGATATTTCAGGATCAGAAAAAAAAACAAACAATAAACTCTCATTGTTTTTGCATTAGCAAGCAATGAGTTTAACTTTCTTTGTTCAGATGTTTATCCTATCACTGAGCCTCAGCTCCTTCGTGATATTAACTCCATCTTTGAGCTCCAACAAATCCCTACGCCTCAAGCTAACCCTGAGGGCCACCCCATCCTCGATCTTCACCCTATCACTGAGACTCAATTCTTAGGCCTCTATCCCATTCCTGACACATGACTGATCCCACTCTTAAATGACCACTGCCCAAATCTGGGTCTCACTTCAAGGAAAATGTAAATGTTAGGGACAGAGTGAACTGCAGGGTTAGAGGTTGGAGATGAATGTCAGCAAGGAGATGATACAGACAAAGGAAGGCATTAGGCTGGATAACAAAAGAGATGTGGGCTACCTATTGCACACATTAATTTTTATAAAAACAATCCTCTTCATATCGTAAATCTAACTTATTTTAGAAAAATGGAACACATAAATATTTAAGTATTAGAATAGTCAAGTAAGTATGTCATGCATTTATGGGAATCTAGCAAGTTATTCACAGCATTACACATAATTGGCTATTGGGTCTTGGGTGCATAGGGTGGCTAGTGAAACCATAGGCAAATGATGAAGAGAAGAGGCTCTCAGAAATTGTTTGGAACCATAGTATCAGATTGTCAATGAGAAGTAAGGTACGAGCTGGCTTCTCCTCTTTTCCTAAGAGTTGTTTAATGAGGGATCACAAAGAAAATCAGAAAATGAAGGTAGAGGTAAGTTCCTATAAAGGCAGGAGTAAAAGCGTTTGATGGCATAGAAAAATGAATTCACAAGCTCAGAGAAAAGATGAGAGTCAAGGGCAGTCAAGCTTGAAGCACGTCTAAGGAATTAGGTGTGACTTCAACAGGAATCCACATATCAGATGGTAAAGCTGCAATATTTGACTTTCACCTTTGGTGATCACTGGAGTAAGGAATTGACAGGTATGGAGTTGGGAAATAAACTAGAAGGCCATAGTAAAACAGGAAACAGGATATGCAGTCTTTGCTGTTGGCAGAATTTGTAGCTTTGTGAAACCACAAAGACCTGACTGGGGACTGGGATGTTGGTATGATCTTGTAAACTTGCTTCCTCTGCTTGGTTCTGTTGCTGATAACAGCTTTGTGTTGGAAGAACGGTTGTTGGAGGATTGCCCCTTAGCACATGTGCCTTCTACACGCTGAGCTCTGCTATGAAAACAGAGGATCTTAGGTGCAAGAGATCCTAGACCTCCTTGCTCCAGGAATTATGTTGAAATGACTAAGCTATGTGAAGTTAAATAAATTGGCAGCTTATTGGTGAAGTGAAGATTTGCAAACTATAGCATTATATCAAGTTGTAGAAATCAGGGCCTGAAATAGTCAGGACAACATTGCACAATTGCTGACTCAGGAGGGCCTCAACTATTTCCTTCCACTAAATAGAAAAAGCAGCATCTAGTTTTCATCCTTAAACCAAAACACGCATTGTAGGAATGCCTTTCATACTGATCATTCTACTCTTCTTTTGTTTTAGAACTTCACATTATGGTATAATCTAAAGAGAACTAGATAGGAAGGGAAGAGTTTTCATGCCCTTAAGTTACTAAATTATCTAATTTTTCTATGTGGCAGTGACATCAATAATGGTATGATCCCCATAACTTTGAGGGTCAACATGATCAGATCTGCATGTTAGAAAGATGATTTTGACACTAAAATGGAGGGTAGACTAGAGGGCTATGGAAGAACAGAATGGAAATAAATCGAGAAACTATTGTCCAAATCCAGAGAGATCTCATGGTCTATAAAGAGACAGAATATGTTTGGGGGATTCAAGTTTGATGACTAATTGTATATGAGGGAAGGGAGGAAGCAGAGAGGAAGGTAACTAGGATGAAAGCAGCATGTCTGGTTTGGCTGGAGGTGCCCTTTCTGCGATAGGGAACATAAGAAGATGAGCATGTGCGAAGGAAAAGATGCTAAGTTCACTTTTAGGCATATTGATTTTGGATGTTCAATTTTAGACATGTTGGAGATGTCCAAAACACGTCTGAGACATATATATATGAGTCCAGGGTGTACAAATTTGGGGAGGTTGTGGATCACCCAGAGAGAAGACAGTGAAGAGGTCCAGACAATATATTTTAATTTTCATCTTTGAAATTTTAAGCTATAGTTGAACAAGGAGCAGTCGACTAAGGACTATCTTTATATAAAAGCTAACTTGAAAAAGATATTATTGTGTGCAAACAATTGGCATTTAATGGATTAGTTTCCTCATAGTTGTTTGTGCATTTAAATGTTTACCTACCTGAGAAAGAGGAGCAATCTATCTCTGTATGTGTGTGTGTGCTTGTGCATGTGCAAATGTGAGTGTGCAATAAAAAATACTGTGTATATATGTGTATCATACATAAAATTTTTTGAACAAATGCATATGAGGAAATACTAAAAATTTGTTCTTAAGGGCTAAGAGAAATGCTAGTTTTTGGAAGATGAGGAAGGAAATGTTTGTTTTGTGGATGTGATTACTTGTAGTTCTGCTTCTACTGGGGTGTAAAGTTAAATTTAAAGCCACCCAAAGATTTCCCATTCAATAATATAAAGGTTAGAAAGCATGCTTCTCCAAAGAAAGACCTTCTCAACAGCAAGTAACGCTTAATAATTCAATTGTAAATTCTAGTTCGTGTGTGTGTGTCTGCAGACACACACACACACACTATACACATATACATACAATTTTTTAACCAGTAGGAGGAAAAATAATTTTCAAGAATATGATGATTATAGTGAAACACTTAAAGAACTATAACCAAAAGCTGAAATAAATGAATTATGGCTAAATAATCAACTTAAAATTTGATTGTGTTTCTCCTGTAATAATATTTTCAAAAATTTGCTTAATTTTGCATAAACTTAATGTGTCAATTCTTATAAATCGGATAACTTAGTATTTAAAATTATATTGAAAAAATTATCACACTATTTCTCTATATTTGATCTATGGTTCTTATGTATTCTTGACATTTACACTAAACTCGTGTTTTTATACAGGCACAGTTCTATCATCCTTTTCCTAAGCCCAGATCTTTGATTAAATTTTATGCTTAAAAACTATTCTGAATATGTCTATAAAGAAATAGACTTTTCTAATGCCAACAAATTGAGTATTTAAGTAATGTAAGAGTTTTAAGAGTCCAATAAATGACACCCATATTTGTCCTTTCCTTCTGGGTTTTTAGAACTAATTGAGAACTGACAAGTGGAGCTCCAAATATTAATTTTATTACTGATACAGTTTATCAGAGAGTATGACTTTTGGTCTATGACCAAATGAATTAGCTAAATTAATTAATCAGATTTGAATGGATGAAAACATTTGCCCCCACAGGGATACAGGCTGCTCTCATGAGCCTAACCATACTGTGGACAGCAGAAAAGAATGCATGGCTCAGGTGGACAGTGTGGCTCTGCAAAGGGCCACCAGCGCCTGAGGTGAGTACATTCAGCTTTTCCTCCCAAACTTATCCCTCAGGTAAGTCACTCCACGTCAATGGACAGGGCAGAAAGAGAAGCAGCAGAGAATTGAAAGTATCCCTTGCATACTTTTCCTTTCTGGGGAAGAGGAGCTGAAATTTGCTTTCCTCCGTGAAAACACAAGCAGTGTAAAATGCATCCCTACTTCACAGATAGTATGTAACAAGGACACTTCCATCACTTTCAGTGTATACAAAGTCCCTGTATTAAGCCAGATGATAGAAATCAGTGTAATGTTATGGATATTCAGGTCAATTTCAATTTCTTTTCATTGCTCTAACTGGTTTTAGCAAACGGGTAATTCTCATCTTGTCTATGAGAAGGAGAAATATCTTTATGTGTCTATTTGTACTTCTTACTTAAACCTTATAATCCTAATAAGTATTTTAATGGACATAATTTGTCAAATTTCATTTTTCATGCATCTTTAATATTTAATGCCCTTAGAGAATGTTCTGCTTTAGACATATCTGCCCCTGCTTTAACTGTTTATTCTGTTTAGAGAGTTGCTACACGCAAACTTAAATGTATTTTTTATTGAGATGTAGTGGACATACAACATTGTATTAGTTTTAGGTATACAACATAATGATTTGATATTTGTCTCTATTGTGAAATAATCAACCACAAGTTTAGTTAACATCCATCACCACACAAAGTTACAAATTCTTTTTCTTGTGATGAGAACTTTCAGATCTACTCTCTTAGCAACTTTCAAATATACAATACAGTATTATTGACTCTAGTCACCATGCTGTATGTTACATCTCCAGGACTCATTTATCTTATAACTGCAAGTTTGTACTGTTTGACCACCTTCACCCATTTCGCCTACCCTCCACCTCTGGCAACCACCATTCTGTTCTCTGTACCTATGAGTTTGGTTTATTTGTTTTTTTAGATTCCACATATAAGTGAGATCATACGGTGTTTCTCTTTCTCTCTCTGACATTTCACCTAGCATAATGCCCTTGAGATCCATCAATGTTGTTGCAAATGACAGAATTTTCTTCTTTTTTATGGCTGAATAATATTTCATTGTGTGTATATACATATATACGTATTATGTCTTGGCTATGGTTAGTAAAGCTGCAAGGAAAACAGAGGTGCAGATATCTTTGCAAATAGTGTTTTCATTTTCTTCAGATAAATACCCAGAAGCGGAATTGCTGGATCACATGGTAGTTCTATTTTTGATGTTTTGAGGAACCTCCATACTGTTTTCTGTAGTGGCTGCACCAATTTACATTCCCACCAACAGAGCACAAGAGTTCTCTTTCCTCTGTATCCTCATCAACACTTGCTGCTTGTTATCTTTTTCATAATAGGGCTTCTAACAGGCATGAGATGATATCTCACTGTGGTTTGGGTTTACATTTCTCTGATGATGAGTGATGTTGAATACCTTTTCATGCACCTGTTGACCATTTTTATGTCTTCTTTGGGAAAATGTCTATTCAGATCCTCTGCCCAATTTTAATCCGATTGCTTGCTTGTTTGGTTTTTTCTATTGAATTGTATGAGTTCTTTATATATTTTGGATATTAACTTTTTATCAAATATATAATTTACAAATAATTTCTCCCATTCAATAAGTTGCCTTTTCATTTTTTTGTTGGTTTCATTTGCTCTGCAGAAGCTTTTTAGTTTGGTGTAGTCCCATTGTTTAGTTTTGCTCTTGTTGCCTTTGCTTTTGGTCTTGAATCCAAAAAACGATTGCTAAGACAGATGTCAAGGAGCTTATCCCCTATGTTTTCTTCTCGGAGTTTTATGGTTTCAGGTCTTATGTTCAAGTCTTTAATCCATTTTGAGTTGACATTTGTATATGGTGTAAGATAGTGGTCCAGTTTCCTTCTTTTGCATGTGACTGTCCAGTTTTCCAAACACCATTTATTAAAGAGACTATCCTTTCCCCACTATATTCTTGGGTCTTTTGTCAAATGCATGTTTATAAGGTCTTTATCAAAGAGAGTTAACGTTCTGATAAATGGGCACCAGAATGATGATTTTTGTCTTTTTTTGCAGGAGTGAAAGATGTTAAAAGCTTACTATTTTAAATGAAGAAAAAAATCAACAAGAGAGTTTGAGTAGGAAGATAGTCAACTTTTAAGTATATGATTAAAAACTCTTAGAAACAATCTATATACTTAAAGATACCTAGAAATATGCAATATAATCTTATTTACCTTAGTTTCTAAGGATTTATTCTAATTAGTAAGTTAAAGGTAGAAGTTGTACTATTCGAAATATCTAACAGCTCATTCCTCCTGTTAATGTTATGGGATGGAGTATCGTTACTATTATGTGGAACTTGAAACGCTAACCCAGAGAAAAGAAAAATTCCATGAAAAACTTAGTTTTATGATTGAATCACACAATTAGCATATAAATTTATGATGCTAAAAAGGCAATATTGTTATGGATCAGTACACTGGCCTTATTAACATTTCTATTTAAATTAAAACTTTTCATTAGATTACCTTAGCTTTTTTATCTCTACAATTAATACGGAAACACAGAAGAAATGAATCATGATCACATGCCTTCGGATTTCCTGAAAGTGGAGATAACATCTGATCAGTTTTGTTCACCAATGTATTCTTTTTGCTGAACACATGGTAAGAGTGCAATAAAGTTTTGTTGAATACACGAACAGAGTAAGAAACTGGAGACAGCTGAGAATATAAAAAATGTTATCCTCAATCTTCTTGGAAGACCTTGTTAATTTGTGATGACCTGAAAATTTTCCAAAAAAAGGAAAATACACAAGTCTCTTTCATGATTGTATTATGTTTAGAGATGCCAAATTTTTATGAAGCATTTTGAAAGCATTTTTTTCCCTAGGTAGAATAAATTTGGATTTAACATATGAAATGATGTCTTAGAAATGTCTCTCTTATTCTTTATTCCTGGAGGATATTTTAAATAGATTAAGGAGTGTGGTGATAGCCTTTATTAAGCATGGAATGATGATCTATTGACCTGCTCTTATCAGGAACAAAGACATTTTCATCTGTACTTTAATTTGTCTAGATTGGCAATGAACAATAAGAGAAAAAGAACAAGAAAGACAACACTGACTTCTCCAGGCTCTGAGTTTAGAACAGATGAAATGATTATTTAGTATAAATTGAGGGATTCCCTACGTTTTAAGATAGAAAAAAATGTTGGAAGTATAACCATAATGACCCCGGGGTAATTTACAATTTAAAGCAATTCAAAAAGTGGAAGAAATTATGTAGCAAAATAGTGAGAAATGAGATTCAAATCTCAGTTTACTTGCTTTGGAGCCATGCAATTTTATGAAGTGACTCAGTCTCTCTGGATCTTAGTTACATCACTTATAAAACGAGGATGTGAATAGCCCTATTGCATAAAGGCTATTGTGAGGATTAAGTAAGGTCATTTAAATAAGGGACTAGTACCATGCCTGGCATATGGGAGGTGCCCAATAAATGTAAGCACCCTTTTTTGTTCCTTCAGAAACGTGGGGAAATTTTGAAGGAAGCCAGCTTAGACACTCCTGCTAGGAAAGCACTTAAAGGAACGTGAGGCTAAGCAATCTTGTAAAACTATTGCAATCTTTGGCATCTTTTAGCCAGATGCTAGAGCACTCTTATGAAAGTTTTTAATTGAAATAGAAATGTTACTAAGCCCAATGCACTGAGCCACAACAATGCTGCCTTTTTAGCATCTAGTGAGTTGTGTTTGGAAAAAGTGAGAGATATAGAATTTCCCACAGACCTAAATTTCTCTAGCTAAGTGTCACACTAATGGTTTGACTGGCGTAGAGTAGAAAAGGAAAGAAGCATCACTGAAGATCTCTGCCAAGAGCCTCTCTGAGATAGAGGCCATGCCTTTGTTCTAACAAGCTCCTCAGGTGATTATTATGTACGGTAAGGTCTGAGATGCAGCGGTCTCCAGAATAATTTTCCTGAGCCCTGCAGTAGCCCATTTTTATTATTTTTTTGAAGAGAGAGAGCTCCTTAGTGGGTTGAGCTTCACCATTGAAAAGGCAACATATTCTTCTCACTTTTTTTCCTTAGGGCACAGTATTCATATGGTATAATTCTAAATAACAGACTACTGGGGAGAGAGATTGTTTTCAATGCTTGGACCATTAGGAGCCTCATCCTATATTTTTTCTCATCTTCCCAGAGTGGTTCCCTTGTGCAGCTGGGGAGGAAGGTTTAGGGAGAACTGAGCTGAATCCCAAAGCACCTTCAAATCGCAAATTAGAGACTCAGACTAGGCTCAATTTAAATAAAAATGAACCAGACTTAAAGACAGACTTGTTGAGATTGATGTGGGCTGAAGAGTCTTGCCTAGCCTTCATTTTCAGCAAGAAGGTACCTTTCTTGTACAATTGATGGACATGCTTCATGACTTGCAGACTGACTTCTATTTTTTAACTGTTAGTTTAGCTGTTACTATTTTACCAATTCTCAGATCCATTCTCATGCGGTTAATAATGCCAGAGAGCAGCTGTGTTAAGGCTGAGGCTGTCTCCCAACTTCACCAGCCTTTGAGGTCACCAGCTATAAGTAGTTCAAAGGGATTCTGCTCCCTTCAAGGGCTGATGGTTCCCCCACCTGTTATACAATTAAGGCAGTTCCCAACTTCGTTTGCCAATATAGCCTTTCTACATTTATTTCTTTTATTGTTCTTTCTTCTGTTTTTCCAATGAATATTGCCGTTGTCTTTTCTTGCTATTATTCATCTAACTTAACCTCTCTGATTAAAATTCTTTCCAGGATCACATCACACACTGCTAATTTTTATATGATTCTCGTCTAATGGTTCAACCAATGAGCTGCTCCTGCCTTGTAAAGATCAGCCCTGGAGGCTTCCTCATGAGTAACATCATTTCCTTCTCCAGCCACTCTGGTGTAATTTCAGCCTATAGATAAGTTCTCCATTGTCAGTATTTAAAGATTTCCAAGTTTTGTCCCTTAGGAGGGAAGACACAAAATAGGAAAAGAGAGCCAAGGACAATATAAGAACACAAGAACAAACAAGTACGTACTTTTGACGGTCCATCAAATATGCTAGCAATGCCCTGATCTAGTGTTCATGAATTTGATATCAATTATGACATTTTGATGTTCCAAATCAAAGATGTGGCTAAGATCATGGTTATTATAGAGACCTCAAAAAGAATGGCTGAGCTTCAGTGAGTTCTTTGTAGCATCAATGAAAGACACATGAAAAAGAAAGGCATTTAAGGGGCTCAATATTTCATTCAGAGAATTTTTTTTCCCAAGAATTTTTGAGGTCCAGGTTTATGTTCTTTCATGCCTGATATGAATAATTCCTTCTTATTAATGTTAAATGCAATTCAATTTTAAAGAATTCCTAATGTTATCACTTTTGTTTGTCTATGTGCTTCCCCAAGCTTTCAGAGTTTTATTATTTGGTTGTAAATTTGGACTAATTTGTAAAAGTGATCAATCAATAATGTCACAGGTACAGAAAAAGTGAGCGAATTCTGCTTATCAACCAGCCATATTTGGACTTTATAGCATTTTAGACTGGGGAGAAATGTTACTCATTGTAAGTGGAGTTTCAACCAGGAGTGCACTTCCATTGGCTGTTGGCTCTTACAAACTGTAAGTGCATATCTTAGAAGAGAGACACTTAAGTTAGGGACAGAAACCAAAAATGAACAAACGGAAAGCTCAGCAAATACCTGGTACAATCTGCAAGCGAATTCTAGCACTCTTCCTTTGTCCATTCAGAAACTGAGGTTTCTGACTCAATCACCTTATCTGAATGGGGGCTTCCTACTTTGATATTCGTTTGGGAGAGAGGTGGTTCATGCTAACCCATAAACTTCAAGAAAAATTTCCCTACAGAAGTATACCTGCCATATTTTTCTCTCTCCTCCCCACCATTCACATAGATCTTGATGAATATACACAACACACACACACAATATTATATTTGCTTTCTATTGATGCATAATAAATTCTCACAAACTTAGCACCTTATACAGCACTTATCTATCATCTCACAGTTTCTGTGGGACAGGAGTTCAGGCTCAGCTTAGCTTGCTGTTCTCTGACTCTCACATGGCTTGAGATTTTATCCTATCTCTGGCTGACTTCAAAGATGCTTGTATTAACTTCTGATCCTCCTATGTTCCTTTCTCAATTTTGGGATTCTGTTCCTCTTCCTAGAACAAGTCTTGTCTTTCCCTCTCCGTCATGCTTATTTTGTCCTTCAGGTCTTCCCTGATCAAGTGCCCTTTTTAACAGCCTTTCCGCTGTGTCATTATGTCTCAGTTTCTTTGCTCTTCTGCATTTCCCTTTAGACTCTAAGCTGTGTGACAGCAGAAACCAAATCTACCTTGTTCTCAGTGACATCTTTAGTACCATTACACATATTTTCTAAAAAATCTCTGATATACTGGTTCCAAAAATTCTGATGCAATTTAAGAAAATGGATTTTGTTTTATGGTAAATCAAAGCATGGGGGCTTTTATTTTTTTCAATCCAGGAGATCAGTGTGTAGTTCCCAGGTCAAAGAGAGTGCTGTTTTGATTTACTGTTTTCAGTGTAAAGCTGCTTCCCATGCTCAAAATTTTATAAATATAAAGGTGGAAATTGCATATTAGAAGCAAGTTCTTTTTAATAAGCCCATAGAATGGTTGTTTAATTGCATATTGGGTGAGATTTCCAACCTTTGTAATATTATGAGAGAAATGTGAATTCCATAAAATGAAAGCATTTTATTCTATGTTTGAACCTCCACAGGATCTATCTACTTTTGTCTGCATTATTGCTTTATTAAAAATTCAGATAAATGTGCTTAACGCATTTTTACCACTTTTATGAGAAAAATATGTATTTTCATCAGAAAAAAAGTACAAATATTTGTTCATCTCTTTTAGGCATTAATACTTCATTTGCATTTATTTTGAAATTTTTGTCAGACAATGTACTTCTTTCCATGTGAGATATGCAATACTAGATGGAATTTACCATTAGAATTTTGGAAACTCTTTTCTTAAATAAAACCAGTTAAACTAGTACAATCAATTTGCAACCATTTTTTTCATTTTCATTCTAGTAAAGTTGAAGATATATATATTCTCAAACCCAGCAATTCAGTTCTAATTATATACACCACAAAAAGGCATGCGTAGATATACTAGGATAATATGCGCCAATGCTATAGCATCCTTATTCATAATAGCCCAAAACTGTGAGCAATCAAAATGTTCATCAGCAACAGAATGGAAAAGTAAATTAAAGTGTATTCATACAGTGGATTATTAACAGCAATCAAAACTAATGAACTACAGATATACCCAGCAGCATGGAGAAATCTTAAAAGCCTAACATTGAGGGAAAGAAGTCATACCAAAGAAATATACACTGTATTATTGCATTTATATAGAGTTCACAACAGGCAAAACTGAATTATATTATTTAGTGATACATTTTCAGGTGCTAAACCATAAAGAAGAACAAGGATAGTATTACTGTACCGTCCAGACAGAGTGGGAGGGAAGGTGTTATAATTGGGCAGGCTGTTGGCAAAGTTGTATTTTGTAACCTGGAGGTGGTTACAGAGATGTTTGCTTTATTATAATTCATTAATCTATTGACTTATGTTTTCTATACTTTTCTTTATATTTGCATATTTTGCAATAAAAGGAGGATAAGACCACGTAAAATTTCATTTCTGTTTGTTGTAAGTCCAGAGCTGTTGAAAGTTGAGCTGGACTTACCAATGCCTATCACAATACTAATCCATACTTACCACTGAGGGAGCAAATGACTTTATTGAGGGAAAAGAAGATAGAGTTTGTTTTGGCTACAAAAGAGTCAACTTTCTTCATTAGCAAGATGTATAAAATACTAGTTTTCCGTTTATGGGTTTTCCATTCAGGCTGGGTAGAGCCAGTGAAAAATTTTTTTCCCTGTGAATAGTGGTCAGTTTTGAAAACTAAGACCATAGAATAGAGCCTTGTTTTTATACAAAGTTAACATGGCTAGTCACTTTAGTGCCTGATATTCCTTTTATTATTATCACGTTCTAAGGAAATCTTTAATTCCTTCAGACACAAGAAGGAACAGTTTTGACATCTTTATTTCATTAGCCATTCAGTATCCATAATAAGTTATAGAGCAGTCATAACCATGTGTGAATGACTTGATGAGAACCTTGTACTGCTTCTTACTTTCTGTAAGACTGAAGAACAAACCGATTAATTGATTAAATAGTTATTAATTGACCAGCAGCTCTGTTGTAGCTCACAGTGCTTGGAGCTCAGAAGATGAACATAAAGATGATATGCTTTCTGTCCTTAACTTACTTAAAATATTTGTTTCTTGGGGCCAGCCCCATGGCCGAGTGGTTAAGTTCACGTGCTCTGCTTCAGAGGCCTAGGGTTTCAGTGGTTCTGATCCTGGGTGTGGACATGACACTCCTTATCAAGCCATGCTGAGGTGGTGCCCCACATAGCACAACCAGAAGGACCTACAACTAGAATATACAACTATGTACCGGGGGTCTTCAGGGAGAAAGAAAAAAAAAAAAGATTGGCAACAGATATTAGCTCAGGTGTCAATCTTTAAAAAAAAAAATGGTTTCTTATTAGGTAGGATTTTGAAATTTAGTATTTTAACTGTGGTTCATTCAACTGTTCCAATTTAATTAAAAGAGGTACATTGTTGGCTCCATTTAATTTTAATTGTTTTCTACATCCATCTGAATTGTATATTTCTTACTCAATATTAGCTGCCTTAAATGATTGGGTCCCTTAGTTTACCTTAGACTGAAGGAGAAAAATGTTGTTAGGTAAGGAAAACAAAAGTTCATGGATTTGAGAAATATTTAGGAAGTTTGGCTGGAAGAAGGAGGGAAAGAGATGGTACATTCACTTTTGGACAGGTGGCCTTTCAGATAGCTGTGAGACATCCAAGCAGAGAAATTGAGTAGTTTAATATGTAGGACTGACTGAAACTCATCAAAAAGACAAATAGTTGATGACTTATTCCTTGGATTGGATTCTCCCACATGAAGATGGTAAATGAAGCTACAAGCATCTAGATAGTAATTAAAGCTATACATGATATTCCTCAGAAAGAATGTATAGAATGATAAAAGCAGAGGCCTAAGAGATAGTCTTAAAGACACTAATATTCAGGGAAATGGCAGTAGAAGAGGAGTCTACAAAGAAAATGACAGAGGGTTGTATTATTGAACCAAGAAAATTGTGCTCAAAGAGGAGGAATTAGTCAGCAATACCAAGTCCTAGAAGTAAAATAAGATAAGAGTGGATCTAGAAACAAGGTGTTTATTGATGACCCTTACAAGAACAGCTTCAGGAAATTCTTGGGGGCGGTTTCCAGATTGCAATGGATTGAAGAATGCATGAAAAGTGAAGGAACGGCAAAACAATGACTCTAGGACATTTTTTTTTTGAGAAGTTTGCCTATGAAAGGAAGAGAGAAGACGGTAGCTAAAGAGTGACTTGAGGATGGGTTGTTGGTTTGTTTTTAAAATTGTAGAGACTTAGAGATTTTGAAATAATATTATTTGAGAGAGAGCCAGTTAGAAACATAGGAATCTGAAAAAAGGGAAGAAAGACAGGATTGTCAAGGAACTATGGCCCTTGAAAATCCAAGATGGGCAGGAGGGAAAAGAAGGTTGGAGGGCAGGATCCACAGATGCACGGATTGGCCTCGCATACAAGGAATAACACCTCTACACTTGTGATGGAAGATTTGGAAGCAGTGGGTGCTGATGTGCATTAGCTTGTACTGCTTGGATAATGGCTTCTGTTTTGTGAAGAGATAATAAACTGAGGATAAAAAGGTAGCTAGCGTAGAGGAGAATAAAGGTAGTAACTATGTTTCGAATAATGGGAAGGAGAGCTAGGGAACTAAGGAGGAAGTGATCCAATCTTGAGGTTTTTCCAGGAAGGTGTGATATGGAAGGAAAATTTGGTAAGGAATTTGAGGCAAAAGGAGAGGTTGAAGTGGTGGACCACGGAGTCTAAGTCAGTCTGGAATTAGATAGATCAGGGTTGATAGAGACCCACAATTTTCAGGATGAAAGGATTAAAGGTCTTAAGCAGTTTGGAGAATGGGAAAGACTGAATGAGACCAGGAAGGAGAAGAAGTTGTTGCCAGGGAGAGAAATTAATGTACCAGTTCTAGGTGATAACAAGTTTCAAGTTTGTACACAGTAACTGCTGGCCAAAATGGAAAGTGAGAAGATCTACCATATTGGCCTGTACATCTCTCAATCTGCCATCTTGGTTTTTCTGTACATCTTTATCTTCAAGTATTTGTTGGTCCCTTTTTGCCTTCACCTACAATATGCACTTCTTCCTTTATCTGTCTATTCAAAATCTACCCAAACTTCATGAGTCAAGACAAACCTCATTCAAGCCTTTCCTCATTAACTCAACCCACTGGGATTACTTCCTATTATGAATGCATAATGTTCAATGTGTTTCCCTCGCTGGCCCCCATCAGTTACCAGGTGTGCTGCAAAAGCTGCATTTCCCACTAGCCCTGTTGTTCAGACCAGCATACCTTTGCTCCTGTGTCTGCCTGTCTGGAAAGCCTGTCACCTTTTCCTTCTCTATCTAACTCCATCCACTTTCTGAGCTACATGCCCTGTCTTCTGCTCTTTTCATTGCCTATGCATACATCTATTTCAGCACTTACTGCATTATGTTCACATTAAACTTTTTATATTTTATATCTTACAAGCCTGTATACTTCTTCAAACAAGTTTTTAATTTTATTTATTCCAGTGCCAAGTTCTATGCCTGGTACAGAACAGATGTTCAATATATGTTTATGGAAGTGAATTGAAGTAAAGCCTTGTTCAGTCTCTGAGTGCCTACGTGACCCAGACAAGTTGCATTCACTTTTCCAGCCTCTGTCTTCCCTGGGAAGGGAGAAGACATCTCAGAGTTGTTGAGGAGTTAGGTGAGATACCTAATGGAAAGGAAGCCTCTAGTCTAGTATTGGCAGAAAGAAGACTGTAGTGTATGTTTCCAACTTAGGTCTAGCCTACTTTGTGCCACCTTGCATTTTTTAATTGATATTTAACATATGTATTGCCATTTGACAATTTTATAAGAATGTCTTGATTCATCAACAGATAAAGTTTCTTGAAGATAGGGATTATATAGTACACTGGCTGTATATTTCACATTACCTAGCATATATTAAGAATATGAATAAATACTTATGAATGATGAATATTAAACATTAACAAACAAATAAACTACTTTCATAGATTCTGTTTGATGTCCTACCTCTGAGACAAATGAGGCAGGATGATTAAAAATTTTCTTCTTTAAAGAAGGACAGAGTTACATATAAATATACCTGTATTCAATGACACAAATCAACCATAACCAACCACTAAGTGAATAGGGGTTGAAAGCATGACCTGAAATTTGTATACTGTAAACAGAATGCTTTCTTCATTCACTGACTACAAGCCAAACTGCATCTAATGTAGCCTGTATAATTTGTGGTGCGGGAAAATTCTACTCTGGGCTACTCACCACACAAGGAGACAAGACCAACTACATGGATTGAATGACATCAGATACACAGATTGCTTATATGACAACTGAATCATTAAATCCCTCTCCTCCGTGTTCATAGGAATGTTCTAGCATTATGCAGACATAGCATTTAGCTGCACATTATGTTGAAATTTAAAACAGACAAAAGCCTTGATATAGATGACCTACATCAAATAGTGCTGTTTTCCTCATATAAATGTATATCGTTTTTCTTAAAAATTGTATTCTCCACTATTTAGAAGTTTCTTGGTTAAGATAGCAAACTTTATTTCAAAGCTGCTGGTAGAAAGATTTATAACATCTTATTATACAGAAAGAAACTGAAGGAAGAAAGGAATGTCAAATAATAACGTAATAGCACATGTGTAGAAATATACTTGTTCCTCAGTTCTAGCCATTCAGAAAGAAGGCAGGCGCAACCCTCACTCATCAAGTCCATTCCTTTATCCTGTCAATTTAATATGGTACTGATCAGGAAGTTTTGAATAATACGCATGTCACAACCTCAGAGTGGAGAGCTGATTTGACTTGTCTATTTGTTTGTACATATTTTGAATTTTTTAAAATGACACAATACAACTTGAAAGAGAAACATTTGATTGCAGGAGTTCGTATGTACTCTTTAGATGTTTTCATAAACCTTCTTCATCTATATTTTCGGCAATTTTTCTTGGACGTCTAACAAATACTGAAATCAGTTTGCCTCTCTACTTACCCTTTCATAATGTTCGTGACACAATCCTATGTAATTTGACACCTTGGAACTTTAAACAGACTCAGAATCTTTTGGACCTTCTAGCCATCATCAATTCACACAGTGTGCAGTAAATCCAGCTCAAAATAAACAACACAGATGGAATCGAAGCTTATAGTACAATGTCAGCAGTATCCACAGATTGACAGAGCTAGTTAGGCTGCCAGATGCACAGAATGTTGTTCTATCTACTTGTTCTTTATAACTGGACTTGATGGAGTACATCAGTGTCAAACTCCTTGCTGGTTTCCACACGCACACGCACAGAAACGCACCCGCATAAACACGCACATTCCTGCGCTCTATATCAACGGCGCCATCTGCTCTCAGTTTTACATGTGGTAGCTAACTAACTATCCTACTGTGCCTGGGTCTCACCGACTGCTTTCCCTGGAAACAAATGACAACAGTTTTTATCTTGTGCCCTCCTTGGCATTATAAAATAAGGCTCTTAACATTTCCATACGCATATATTTTACATGCATTTTTTTAAATTCTGTTCTCCGTTTTATTTACTGATTCCCCAGAGAATGGCAATATCTCTTTTTATATCTCCCCCAAATCGAGATTTTTCCTATGAAACTTCACATACTGAGATTGTTTCTTCTAACTGAGATTTACATAAAAGCAATATATATAAAAGCCCTGGGCCCTGGGATCATTTTGCTCTCTCTACACTATTTTGTAGGGTGCTACATGCTACTTGCAAAATGGATATGTGAGAGTTCAACAGAACAAGACATTCATTCTTTTCCACTACCTTTCTATAAAATTCCACTGGCAATAATGACTGTGACGAGAATGTTAAGATGAGGGAGTAGGATGAACATGAAATACCTTCATACACAAGAATCTTACCTGCTGCAGAGAGCCCATGTGTTATCTGTCCCCAAATGCAGAATTTCTGCCTTGACCTCTTTGCCATCTCATGTGAGATATAGACATGCAGTAAGATGTAAAAAGGGTTGATCACTTTTTTAACTGACAACATTCAATTGTAATATCTTTTCAAAGCAATACATCCATGTTGACTGGGAGTATGAAATGTCAAAAGAAGGATGTATGGAATGAAAAGACAGAAAGACGACCCTGGTTCTGGTCGTACCAAATATCTTTTTCTGACCCATTTCCATGTCTGGCACCTGTCTTTATGACAATCTTTCCAGAAGATCTACAGAAATTATACTTACCTTCTGGTAACTAGGTAACATAATCTCCTGGAGGCTAGCTAATTGCAGCCCACGATAACCTCACATACAGTAACTGTTAAATTTTTCATTTCTTTCAAATTATTATGGATCAGTGGAGAGGGTATTGATTTTATTCATTAACGGATTCCCAGTCTGTTCCAAGGTTAATGATTACATGTATCTCAATTACATCCTTAACAGGCTATACTGTGTGGTTTGTTTTAACTGCTTCATATATTGTGTGTCTTCCTCAGCTGAAAGTTTTAGCACTTCATGAACTAACGTATCTTTCTCCTCCTCTTCCTAAAACAGCCAACCTGCTTTGGATGGAACATAACAAGGCAGGACAAAAATGAATTATAAAAGCTTTTTACAGGATTCTCCGAGAACTACAGTGAAACAGTTTATTTCAGTCAGGTAAGTAGTCAGCAATCCATTCACATTGAAAATATTTACAATATGGAGCTGGGGTCACTCCTTTCTCTTGGTATTTTACACCACCTTTCCTATGTAGGAGATGGGAGGCACTTTTTTTTAACTCTGGTCTTTTGAATACACACAATGCAATATCTTAGGATAGTAGAAGCAAAATATATATTTGTAAATTACCTGTAATCCTTCCAATAGAAGCTGGACACACAGTAACTGCTCTGAAAAACCAAAAAATATTAAATAATTCAAAATATAATATTCACATGACACTCTTTAGGATGACAAGTCCAATGAGTCACAGGTACCCTTTCTATTTTGGCCACGGATAGTCAGGCAAGGGGACAGAGAGACCCACTGCAGGCATTCCAGCACAGAGAACACATCCATCAGTCAGAGGGCAACACAGTGATTATGACAAGAAGACAATTATTTATTCTAGTCCTTCTATTTCCTTTTTAGCCACTTGCTATTGCCTCCGACCCTACTTGCCTCTGTATATTTAAGCCAAGCAAACTTCTACTGTGTCCTGAACTAGAATCGTTGATTCTGGGATCAATCTAATCTTGCTTTTTTTTCTTGATGATAAAGCTCTGCTTCTTGCACATAGTACTGTAGAGTCCATAGCAGGAATTACATTTTAAAGAATGTTATCACTTTTACTATCCACTTGTATTCTGAACAAGCAAAGCACGAGACTCCCCTCCTTTCTGGAACCCCCAAGATTCTGACAGAGTTTGGGGACTCAGAAGCCAAATGGGAATCATCAGGAGGAGAGACTTCAGTTATACAATCCATTAAATAAAACAATAGAGCCTGCAGCTGAGCTATTAAAAAGAGTAGAGCAATTTTTATTTCAATGGCTACATTTTATTTCCTCTTCTGAGTGACTGTTAACAAAGGGCCGCTGAAAGGACTGGATAAAAAGCCGGCGTCAGATGCAGGATCCATGAGTTAAACAACATTATTAGATACAATTTCATAAAATCTAGTTGCTTTTTTGCTACTAGAAATCATGTCCTTTTGTCAACTTGTGGTCACATCAGCACTTCTGCTGATATAATTTGCTCCAGCTGCAGAGCATAGCTGGCCTGCAAATCAAGAACCAGAATGAGGACAGGCAGGAATAACTCAATGGCTTGGATAATGTGCAAATCACTACACTTCTTGCTATTAGTCTACTTTTTTTCAGAATATTTGGAAGAGGAAAGATTTATCTTTAGCAAAGCAGCCAATCAGCCACCCTCTTAAGAACTGGTTTGTCTGGTTATCTTCTCCTGATGCCTGACCCTCGTGCAGCGGTGCTCTGTAATCAGGATGTTATGTATTTAAAAAAACAAGAACACAAAACTTCCATAAACTGCCAGTCTGAACACCTAATGTCAAATAGCTCCTGGTTTTGCTCTCTTGCCCTAAAAGAAATGTTCTTTAGATTTAAAAATATTTCTGAGCACCTCTGTTTATCATATTTGCATTTCAAGTGCTTCTATCTGGCCTGGAAGGTACACGTTTACAAAATAATGCACATCATTTCAGTGTCAACAAATTGCTATAAACGGCTTAGTTCAAGACACAAAAAGATCCAGTCAAAAACGAAATAAAATACACCTTATTGATTTATGCATGAGTAAAAATGGTAGAGGCTTAACTAGTAATTCGGCATTGAACTTCAGACAGCTCTGTTTGCTTGATTAGAAACTCTATTGATTTATATGGAAATCAATTAGAACTGGATCCCACATTTCAAATGCAGCTATAATTGAATACTCAACAATCACTCATGTACGAAAGAAAAGCAGTTTCTAAAGAAAAGCAAAGCCCACTTACTCCTGCACATCTGAGGAAATCATTGTATATAGCAAGCAAATAAGAGAGAACAAACAATAGCATATACAGCTGGAAGAGCTGAATCAGTGTCCCTAATAACAAGAACGGCTTATCAAGTGTGCAAAGGCAGCACCAGCCTGTTGTTCACCAGTGCAAGGGAGCTGCAACTCTTTTCCTGGTGTGGCAACCCTCCAGGACCAGGTGCAATTCTAACTGCAAACTCATTAGGTGACCTGTCACCTTCTAAAATCCAATGCTGCAGCAAGTACCCACAGCCAAAGCTATGGTTGGAATATTGTCCGTGTTTCTTTGTAAACTTGACCTGGGAAATTTCACGACTACTAAACGTGCTTTTAGACACTTTTGTTTGAGAAAGGACAAAGAGAAGGAATGTGCCACATACCTGTGGCACCAAATCTGTTTTCCTTTTGGCAGAATTGCACACTGAGATGGGGATCAGTCCCATGCCTTTTTCTCTTCTTCTTTTATAATACGTGGCAGAGGTGAATTTGTCAAAACACAGGGCTCTGTTTACTCCTTAGATTAGAATGGAAGTAATGACGTTTCCTGAAATGTATGCAGGTGATTTCCTCCCATCCTGAAGGCTTTAGAAGTTTGCCCTTGCTAGATGAGACCAGGAAAGCCCATGGGCTCCAGTCCATCCAAGCACGTTTTAGTTTCCGGTTGGAGTCGATGAGAGCCAACCTTTTGCATTTTTCAGATATATTATATGCAAACTTTTATTGTTGCTGTCTTCTGGGAGGGTGGCAAAACTAGGGTTTATTTAAAATAGAATCATATTTTATCATGATATTGACTAGCAAACATGCAATGTTTAACTATTACATCAAGCAACTCTCTTTGTTCAAAGGAGAAACAAAGAGATTGAATTGCAAGACTTTTTACCCGTCTGGGGAAATAAAAACACCCTCTTAGCAGAAGAAAAACGTTTTTCGAAATGAATTTTGACATGTCTAATCATACTCTTTCAATCCCGCCCTTACCTGGCATCCTTACATGTGGGGCTAGGTACAAAAGGTAGGACAAAGGAGGAGAGCCTGAAATCTGTGCGGTGGCTCTTTAATGAGATCAGTTCTTTTACGGTTCCATGTTTGTTCTTAGCCCAGAGCAAGCCCTTCTTCTATCATCATTAAAGCATAAACTGGTTGTAGCAGTGAGCAAAATGTGTGGGGCACTTTTAAAATGACTGTACATACAGACATGTTTTAAGGCCACCAAATTGCTACTTCTCTGTCAGATCTTAGATGCTCATCTGGTATCCTAAATTTGTGTCTAGACAGGGAATAGTAACAAAATACAAACAATAAAAAAACGTGTTTCTGGCTTTTTCTTTCATTTTTCAAAAGGAAAAGCATAATTTACTCTATCCACACTGAAGTTAGAAAGAAGGTATTCTTTCTAAAACCTCTCTTTCTGTATCCTCTGGATTGCTTGTGTTGGCACAAATCAAGCAGAAGAATATATGTGGCATTGAACGTCCACCGTATCACTCTAATAGTTTCCTTAACAATATGGTTTCAAACATATTGGACTTGGAAGTTGCATCATCCAGCAAATATACAAAGAATCCTTTTTTTTTTTTAGTGAGGAAGATTCGCGCTGAGCTAACATCTGTTGCCAGTCGTCTTCTTCTTTTGTTTGGGGAAAATTAGCCCTAAACTAACATCTGCCCCAGTCCTCCTCCACTTTGTATGTGGGATACCTCCAGGGCATGACTGATGAGTGGAGCAGGTCTGCACCCAGGATCCAAACCCACTAACCGGCGCTGCTGAAGTGGAGCGTGTGGAACTCCAACCACTCGGCCGTGGGGCCAGCCCCCAAAGAATCTTCTTGAACATGGAATATACTGTTATTCAGGTCTGTTTTATGAGGTGTTAACCTAGCATGGGGAAGATAAGTTAAAGCAGTCTCATCCCACCAGATTCAAAGAATCATAGTTCAAATATTAATATCCAACACCTGACCAGCTCGTGTGCTATTTTGCCAGTCTCTTTTGCTGGCAGTTGGCCTCTTTTGTAAAAGATAAAGATTTCTGCAACAACAAAACCTCTGCATAAATTTTAATTTTATTGCATTTTCTTGCTAGGCCCTACATGCTATCTTCTAACATATATGTCTATGGAATACCAGATGATGTTGGAAAAGGGAAAAACACATTGGAATATTTTTGAATATTTTGAGGGTTAACAGAGACAGTCAACCTTAGTGTATCACAAAACTATTGAAACAAATTTAATTGCTGAAATAAATCTAAATGGATAAAAAGCAAAAGAATAAAATAAAAGAAGAGGAAGAAGAAAGAAAGAAAACAGAATGAGAGAGAGAGACAGAGAAGAGAAAACATAAAACCTTGGAACAATTTCTGTTACTTTATCTAATGTTTTGTCTGCTTTAAACAGATTAGTGAGTCACTGTCTTTTCGTTTGGTTTTATAGGAAATTCTGTTGACTTAAAACTCTACCGCCAACATAGACAGCAATACCACAAGTATAGTTTTATGACAAAAACATTTAAAGCAGAAAAAAAATCATTTCAGAGTCATTCATGTTATTGAGGATGACTGAATTTTCACAAAACATTCCCAAGGACTCACTGAGAGTCCAGGAGCCAGTTGTTTCTCTGGGAGATCCGGTCAGCCCAAGGCAATCCTACTGTGAAACGCAGGGGCATGCAGACTTGGCTTAGACAGCTGGTAAGTGAAACCAGTGATTGTATTTCCAAATCTTTCATATGTGGGTTTTCCTTAGAACAATGCATATTTGTAAAGTTATAGAAAATACACACACAACACACAAATTTGAGTACTACGGTGTGTTGTCATCTCATCGACCATGAATCTACCAATTCTATCTAACGCTTGTACTTGTTTTTTGTTGGTGGTGTTTGTTTTCAAGTGTGGACGCAAACCTCATAAAATGGAGAATAACTGGGTTTACTTGGGATATAGTATGTGCTCTATGAAGCAAGAATTTATAGAAAACTCTTGCTCCCCTGCTGGATTGTGAGGCTGACGAAAACACAGATTGTGTCCTGCTTAGATATGCATGTCCTGGTGAACAGCAGAGTTCCTTGCACATAGCAGAATGAGTGAACATTTGCAGAGTTAAAGTGGAATCCAATTGAATTATAATGGTAGTAAGATGGCAGTTATTTGACAATTCTCTAAAACAGACACGGCTGATAAATAGACAATTTCTAGCATCAAATGGATTAAAGAAAGATGAGTTTGTATCTTTATGTTAGAAGATCCTAATTCTTTTTCACCTTGGATTTTCAAATACCTGTGTAGTTTCAACATCACTGACCCCATTGATCATGGTTTTTTGGGTAATGATAGTAATTATCATTCACTTGGTTTCAACCCTGTTCTAGGCTCTACAGTAGATATTTTATACACATTATTTTACTTCTTGCAACAGCAACCCCTTGAAATAATCATATTTAGTCCCATTTTTTTCAATGAGGAGATTAAAATCCAGAGAGATGTTGAATGACTGCTCAGAGTGTGTGACTGAGAAATGGCCCCCCAAAAGATGAGATGACCTAACCTCTAGAACCTGTGCATGTTAGCTTATCTGGGAAGGAAAAAAAAAGGATCTGTGTAGATGTGATATGATTAAGTTAAAGATCTTGAGATGGGGAAGTTATTCCAGATTACCCAAATGGCCCCTACATACAATGAAATGTATCCTTATAAGGAAGGCAGAAGGAGATTTTACACACCCACGGAGGGTGGGGCGGAGACGGAGGGAGAGCTTGGAGCGATGCAGCCACGAACCAAGGAATTCCAACAGCCACCAGCAGATCTAAGAGGTGAGAAGTGGATTCCCCTAGAGCCTCTGGGGGGAGCACAGTCCCACTGACATCTTGATTTTGGCCCAGCAATACTTATTTCAGACTTCAGACCTCCAAACCTGTGAGAAATTAAATTTCTGTTGTGATCTTTTTTTTCTGCTGAGCAAGAGTCACCCTGAGCTAACATCCATTGCCAATCTTCCTCTTTGTTTTGGCTTGAAGAAGATTAACCTCTGACCCAACTTCTGTGCCAGTCTTCCTTTATTTTGTACGTGGGATGCCTCCACAGCATAACTGATGATTGGAAGAGGTCTGTGCCTGGGATCCAAACCCCCAAACCTGGGCCACTGAAGCAGAGCACATGGAACTTTACCCATTCAGCCACAGGGCCCGCCCCCAATTTTTGTTGTTTTAAATTGCTAAGTTTGTGATACTTTGTTACAGGGGGCTTGGGAAACTAATGCACAGTTACAGTACTTTGGCAGTAACAATGTTAGAATTTGGACATCCTGTGTAAGTGTTCTACCACTACATTACAAATTATCACAAATTTAGCAGCTTAAAGTAACATCCATTTATTATCTCACAGTTCTGTAGGTCAGATGTTCAGGTGGGCTCCACTGCAATTTTTTCTTAGGGTCTCACCAGGCTGAAATCAACACGTTAGCTGTGTTGAGATCTTACCTGGAGGGGCTGGGAGGAATCACCTGGGTAGGTTGGGCCCACCTGGATAATCGCCCCATCTTAAGGTCACTTCATCTGTAATATTACTTAAATCTGCAAAATTCTGTTTACCACGTAACATAACCCCCAGAGAGTAACACCAGGGGCAGAGCTCACGGGTGACTACTCTCTCGTGTCTAATGACTCTAAAGCCCATGCTCTTTTATCTGCCATACCAAAACACACTGTCTTCCAAAACACTTTGTCTCCAGGGCTCTTTAGAAAACATCCACAACAGCTCATTCATGAACATAATGTTTGCGTGAGGCACTTGTCCTTGGAGCCAAAATTCCTTTGCACCTGTTTCTATTTACACTTGTCACAGTAACTTGCATCAACGGTTCATGACTTAATCTACGGAGTCTTTCCCACTTCCCTGCCTAAAAGTGTGCACAAGCAATAGGGTGACTCCTGGAGGAAGAGCAAGGAGGAGAGTCAAAGGAGTCAAAGGGGTCAGGGGTAGGATTGCAGGAGATAGACGAGCATTCTCCCAGAGACCTACAGAAGTAAGATATATAATGTCCCCTAGTTGGTACCCTGGCCAGATCTCTCAGTCCCCTTTGCCCATGATATGTGCTCCATCTTCTGTATGTTTTGCTTCTAATATCTCTCAGAGGATTGCACTGGGGTTGCTGGAGCCACGTTGCTCTTCTGGGGAGCTAGCTAGAAATGCCTGGGAGTTTGTGTCTCCCTTGGGTGACCCATAGACTGTCTGGTAAAGAGATAGAAGGCCCAGTTCCTTTGCCTTGAGACATGACAAACTGATTTGCAATTTATGCTCCACAGCTTTTTCTGGCTGAGCCTGGAATTCCACCTGATAGTGCCCCTTTTCTCAGTTCTTCTCTCCCACCCCCCCCCCCCCATTCTGAACTCCTTTAGTCATTTCTCCCATGAGCGCTGCCTTAATAAATCACTTTCACTTGACTCCTTGGCTCAGGTTTTCCTTCTGGGATGACCTGACCTAAGACACTTTGGGCACTTTTCTGGAGCCAGGAACATTATGGGCTGACTACTCCAAAAATCTCTACCTGGCAGGAATGGAAATTGTCTAGGCTGTTTTGAGTGAGTAGTGAATACTGCATGGTCATTGCCTGGCAGCTAGCTTCTCTGTTCTCAACCATATGCTTCTCCTGAGAGTGAGAATGTGTGTTCGACACACAGGCTATTTGGCCCTTCTTAGCAAGTGCTTTGAAGGTCCTCCCTTGAACAGTAGAACTCAAAGACTCTTCTAGCACCTTTGGAAAAAAACTTTTGTCCTTAATTGGCCACTGTTTGAAACTCATTGGCTAAAACTGTGCATATACCATTCTTCCGGCTCAGACTCACTATTTCCCAGTGTGTATACATGTAGTGAATGATTAATTTTAAGTGCCTGTAGAAACTACAATGGTGAGTACATAAATTTAAGGCTGAATGAGTTTGCAAAGAGTGTTTTAAACATTATCCTAGCTATTTCAAATCTGCAGTTGATTCATGGATGTGAGTACAGAATACAAAATGCTGATCCACAGATGGATCCACTAAGCACTCTTAACTGCATATTGAGGTGCATGAGAATGATGCTACAAGCAGAATCAGGATTCAAGATGAGAGCTGGCATAAAAGAAGAGAGCACGATGTGAAAAATTGTGCCAGGGTTGCTCGCTAGAAACTACCAAGAACTTGTGGTCACCCAAGGATAGAGCAGGGCTCACCAGCTATATTTAGTGAGGGTTCAAAGATTTCCACCATGGAATCCTAACATCTCCTAAATTAAAAACAAAAAGAAAAACCTTTTACATGGCAAAAGGGATTTTGCAGATGTAATGAAAGTTGTTAATCATTTGACCTTAAATTAGGGATATTACCCTAGTTTAACTAACCTAACCAAATGATCCCTCTTAAAAGTTCCAGACACCAGGAGCCTGTTTGACTGGGACCCATCATCACAGGCAATTCTTGAGGACAAGGAAGCTGGTCTAAAGCTTCTAAGGCTGTTCTTTGTGACGAGCTCAGTTCCGTGGAATAATTTCATTACAAAAGGAGTAATATTTTATCTAATTAATTGCTATGGTGTCCAGCCTAGGATGTCAGTGTATGCTTGCTGAATTAATGAATGAATGAGCTATGTATCCAGCCACATGTCCAAGAATTATTTTCATAAAACTCCATCTTCTTGAGGAGTGCTGAGGGAAGACAATTAAGCACAAAAGAGTAAGGAAAGGGGACTGAGAATTCAAATTGGACAGGCAGAAAGAAAAACTAACTCCAGTAAATATCTGAAAATACCATGCATGCCCTGGTGTCATTTATGAATGTTCAAGTGTATAGTTTACTACTGGGTTGCCATGGCAAACTCCTAATGGGAACCTCTCCTTTGTCGGGGAAGCAGGGACATGAGAGTATTGACATCATTTCATTTTCCAGAAACCTTAGGGAGGTCCTGAAATGTGTCACTCTATAGTTAATTATTCACCAATTTTTGATGCCATACCCTCCAGTAAAATGGATGGATCTGCCAAAAATGATAAAGAGAAAAGCCTTTTTTGGAAACCAGTGAAGTAAATAAAAGCAAAATTGTCAGAACTATAGCATGTTAATTACTAGATAATGTTGAATAACATTAGGGTAAACCTTCCAAGCATTTGTCCTTATAAGATTCATGTTTTGTATACTATGCCATCATTTGAACATTAATCATCCCTAGGTAAAGAAAACTCTCAGAGTTTGAAGTTTACAGTTTGGTTTTAGTTAACCAAACCTGATAGTGCATGTAATTTAATGGAAGGATCTCTGACTAGGAGTCAATAGTGTGACCTAGAACTGCCTGGGACACTCACTTACCCCTCACCTTTAGGCAAGTTATTTTTAATAATTTTCTTTCAATTTCTACATATTAAAATTACACTAGTATATTAGCTTATCTTTAAGGTATCTTGATTCTAGATAAGCTTGGACTTTTGTCTTTTAGGAAAAACTTTTCAGTGGAGCACATGGGCTCAAATGAATGAGAAAAGCCATGTTGGTCATACGTTAAAACTTAGTGCTATGATTTTATTTGCACGCCTCTTATATTATTTATTCATTTAGTTAGTTAATTGCTCAGTTAGGTAGTTTTATTCCTTTTGGCCCCATTACCCTTGTAGATTTGTTTGTCTGTACGTGATCATTTAAATGCCTATTATTGTTTATATGACTGTATTAATTTACATATTGTTAGTGTACAATAATGGAATTGTTGTATTTCACCTTTTGCTGTATGTTGTTTTTTTATTCAGCACTGTGTCTTTAAGGTCTATCTACTCTGTTAATTGTTCATTTAGTCAGCTATTTATAACAGCTGCATAGTACTTCACAATGTGTATCTGTCACATGTTGCCTATATCCACTCCTCTGTGGTGGACACCCAGATGTCACTAACTCTGCAATAAAAACAATGCTGTAATCAACATCTTTATAAATGCTTGTCCGGGCATTTGCTTGGGGGATAAGCCCAGGAGCACATTTACTGGATCATATCATAGTTGTATATTTAATTTAACTAAATACTGACACATTGCACTCCTGAATGGCTGTGCTAGCCACAGGCTGAGGGGTTCTGGATCCTATATCCCCATCAGTGCTTGACATTATCCAGCTTTCTCATTTTTGTCAGTCAAAGAGATAAATTTAATTTCCATTTTTCTGATTACCAATACGATAAGCATTTTTTTATATAGCTTTACTCTTTTAGATTTCTTTTGTAAACTGTCGATTTATGTCCTATGCCCATTTTTCCTTTGAGGTCTCTGTCTTTCTCTTGGTGACTTTTAGAGTTCCTGTATAATCTTCTAGATAGTAATTCCTGGACTGTTTTTAAAAGTACAATTATTTTCTGCCCTTCTATAATGTGCCTGTTAATTTTATTCAAGGTGTTTTTTGTTGAACAAAACTTTTGCCTTACGGTGTGTGGTTTTAAAGTTTTAGGAAGTCCCTCCATGTTCTTACACAACAAGGGGATTTCTCCATAATTCTTTTATGAACTTTATAGTTTTACCTCTCA
The DNA here is from genome assembly GCF_041296235.1 of Equus asinus. Classification (NCBI taxonomy): domain Eukaryota; kingdom Metazoa; phylum Chordata; class Mammalia; order Perissodactyla; family Equidae; genus Equus; species Equus asinus. Next base: position 81,270,924 of record NC_091798.1, read on the forward strand.
CATATCACCTTGAATCCAGTGTCTATACAAGCTACATCTAATGTGTAATAAAATATATTTCATACAAGTTTATGTTGACTTTTTGTTATATTAGTTGTTGCAAATAAAAGTCAAATACACTTACTATTTGCATTAGAAAAATGTTGAATAATTCCACAGCAGTTTTGTACTATTTTGCCAGCATAACCTCCCGTGATATTTAACAGTAATAACTTTTTGCCCATGAGTCTCTTATTTTCTTTTTTTCCCTATACATGCTCCATTATCCTGTCCTGAAAGTCAGTCAGTTCTTAGGAATATGGACCTAAACCACAGGTGCTCAGGTTGAAGCCTCACCTGCCTTACGCCTAGAACCCCGCAAAAGGTCCTGGACCCTCTATAAAGCCCCAGTTTAAGTACCTGCTCCAGCAGCTCACTCTTCAACTGTCTTCAGCTTTCTCTTCAACTCTGGTTTCCCCCAGCCCCGAGGTACAGTCTTCAACTTGCCATTGACATAGCGGGGGGTCAACTGGGAATGCCTTTTCCCACACTTACTCATTCTCTTCAGTCTTTTACTTTGGGCATAAACTTTGTATTGCATATCTATAAAGGCTGAGTCTTTGAAATTAAGTCAATCCAAGATCCTACAAATTAAAACTTCAGTTTTCTGAAACAAGGAAAACAAAGATGGTTTCTTTCAGGTAGCAACTATTCCTTGCAAAAATCAGTGTCTCTGACTGAACAGTGAAGAGCTAGGGTCAGAAGGGACACCAGGAACACAACCCAGCTTGATTAATACATTAGAATATATACTGTTGAAGGGGGCTCCCGGGAGAGGGCTGAAGTAGGCTTAATCAGGATAGAAGGCAATGGGCTTCAGGCCCAGGTTAGCCCCCAGGGTGAAGAACACAGGGCTCCAAATGGAACTAGGAATCCATGGAATGGAACCAAGTTAACAGGCTCCAGTTAGGATAACAAAGAAGAGGGAAGTTAAATGAGGTAGAACACGAGGTTTCAAAAGTAGACTAGGAAAATCATCAGGACACTAAAATCAATCCAGAGCCTTAGAGAAAATAGGACCATAAACATTAAGGATGTAAGAGATCTTTAATATTATTTGATTTAAGGTCTTGTCTTCATATTGATACGATTTTTTATCCATACTATAAACACGGCATCAGAGGCCAAGTGATACACCTTCGTTCCTGGAAGGTGGGTGAGTGGAGACGAAAATACAGGTCTCTTTCCCTCTTAGCTCCATGCGCACATATATCATCCTTTTCCTTCTGAGGCAGTCACCTTCCCCTCAGCCAGCTGGCTTTTAGGTCAAGATCTGGCAGGGCAACTACATTGCTACTTAGCATAACTACAGCTTCTATTAGAGGTTTAAGGCAAATCATGATAGCTTTCTCTCCTGTGCTTAATTTTCTTCATCTCCTACTACATTCTAGATGTTGCTCCTTGCGCTAGCCAGTCAATTAGCTTTTTCTTACACGAATCTTTTCTTTTTTCCTCAATCCTTTACACTTTCTAATTTTTCTTTTGGTTCCTCTCCCCCTTTCTTCCTTTTCTTTTTTCTTCTTTCATTTGACATACATGAGTAGCACTTCTGTATATGAGTTAAATATGAAGAACAGACAAATTAATAATATGGCTGCTTCCTTCACAAACGGATTTGTAGTCCAGTATTCTAGTCAGAATTTGTTTGTAGTTCAAATCAGCATCACCAATCTTTTTCTGTAAAGAGCCGGATAGCAAATATTTTAGGCTTTCTGGGCCAATTTCTGTTGCATTCACTCAACTCTGCCATTGTAGCACAAAATGTAAGCGAATAGGGATGGCTGTGTCCCAATAAAACATTATTTACAAAAACAAATGATAGGCCAGATTTGACCAGTGGGACACAGTTTGCCAACCTCTAGTTTAACTGTACATTTAAATAATACGAGAAATATTATAAGAGGGATATAGAGAAAGAGATATGGGAACCAAGAGGACTCCCCTCCTTTCAACCAATTCATGTTCTACCCATTAATCAATAGTCTTGGTTATATTTACTTTAGACATGATAGCTTTCTAAAGTAATTCTCCTTCTTTCTTGATATTTTTTATTTCTTACTTACTACACATAATTATTGAAGAATCTGCTAGATTATGAAATTGTGTCGAACTATCTTGATGACATAATAATGAGCAATATATTGGACATAGATTTTATTTTTGCCATAGTCTTCTCTATAAATAGATTTGATACTATATCATCACTATTCTTGGAGAATTAGAACATTTTCCTATATGGCTAATAAACACTGGGTTTCTAAAAACATGCACTGTGAACAATTTATGGTATTCAGCCTTCATTATAGAATAAAATGTCTGAGAGACTATGGAAACAAATTCACCAATATGGTAAAGAATGGAGAGTTAATGCACAGCTATACTCAAAAAGACAAACGTGCCTATCATTCGTTGCTGCATATGGGTTTAAGGTTTCTCAAAATTGTGTCTTGAGGAAAATGCGTTAGGGAAAGTACCTCATAATATTAGTACTCAGGTAAAAGATCAATAGCAATATCAACATAATGGTTTTCACCTGGGGTGATTTTACCCCTCAGGGGACATTCGGCAATGTCTGGACACATTTTTGATTGTCACAGCTGAGGGGAATATAATGGAATCTAGTGGGTAGAGGCCAAGGATAAGGCTAAACAGCCTATAAGGCACAGGACAACCCCCACAACAAGGAATTATCCAGCCAAACAAGTCAATACCAATGTTGAAAAATTCAGTCCAGCCTTTTAGGTCATGGAGTTAAGTTTCTTTTGTAAAAAAAAAAATCAAGAAATGTTTATTTTGAGATACCTGTAGATTCACATGCAGTTGTAAGCAATAATATAGAGATAATATAATAATAATAATAATATATCGTGTATCCTTTACCCACTAAGTTGCTACTAAGGACAATATTTTGTAAAACTATAGTACAAAGTTATAATCAGGATATTGGCATTGATGTAGTCCAAACACGCAACATTACCATCACAACAAGGATTCCTCATGCGCCCTTTTATAGCCACACCAACTTCCGTCCAAACTCAAGCCTATATATTGTATGATTCCATTTACATGAAATGTCCAAAATATTCACATCTATGGAGACAAAAAATAGAGTACATGGTGGTGACCAGGGCTTGGGGGAGAGGGAAATGGGGACTGATGCAAACGGGTGTAGGGATTCTTTCCGAGGTGGTGAAACCCTCTAGAATTAGATTTTAATGACTGTTATACAACTTTGTGAATACAATAAAAACCACTGAACTGCGCATTTTAAATGAGTGAATATTATATTACTTGAATTATATCTCAGTAAAGTCGTTAAAAACTGAAAAAATCAATCAGCCAATTTGTGTGTTCTAATTATGGATTACTTTGTTCTTTTGTTTGATGTGTCCATTCTTTCACAATTGCTGCATTGTCTTCATTGCTACAGATTTTTAATGTCTTAAAATCATGTCGAATGGTCTTCCATCATTCTTCACTGTTTCTTTTAATTGCTCTGACTCTTCTAGTTCCCATACCTTTTCATATAGATTTTAAAATCATTTTGTCTATATCTGTAAAACTCCTGCAAGGGTTTTGCTTGTAATTATGTTAAATATATGAATTATTTGGGGGAGAAAACTGACATCTTTACTCTTGAGATCTCCAATCCATGAACATGGTGTTTCTCCACTTTGGGTCTTCTCTAATCACTTCTGTCAACATTTTGTAGTCTCCGGTATACAAATCTGGCACATGTTTTGTTAGATTTGTACCTAAGCATATAATTTTGGGAAGAAGCTATTGTAAATGTTTTTTAAAATAATTTAGGCTTCCAATTGCTCAGTAGTATGTAGAAATACAAGTGATTTTTGTGCGTTGACCTTGGATTCCGTAACCTTGAAACTTACTTATTATTTCTAGAGGGTCTTTTGTAGATTTCTTGGAATTTTCTGTCAAAAATCATGTCACCTGTGAATAGGGACAGTTTTATTTCCTCCTCTCCATTCCATATATCTTGTATTTCTGTTTCTGGCCTTATTGCTTTGGACAGAATTTCTAATGTAATGTTGAATAGGAATAGTAACCATGGACATCATTCCTTTATCCCTAAACTCAGGGAGAAATCATTCAATCTTCCATCATTAAGTATGCTGTTAGCTACAAGGTTTTTGTCAACGTCGCTTACCAAATTGATGAAGTTCCCTTCTATTCCTAGTTTGCTAAGAAATTTTTATTATGAATGGATGTTGAATATTTTCTCAAATGTATTTTCTTCATCAATTGATGTAATCGTGGTTTTCTTTCTTTAGACTGGCTAAATGGTGGATTAATTGATTAATTTTTGAGTGTTGGATCAACCTTGCATTGTCACAATAAACTCCTATTTGATCATGGTGTATTCAATTTGCTAATGTTGGTTGAGGATGTTTGCCTCTTTGTTCAAAAAAAATATTTGTTTAGTCTGTTTTTTTCCCCTTGTACTTCCTATATCTGGTTTTGCTATCATGATAATCCTGCCCTCATAAAATAAGCTGGGAAGAATTTCCTCCCTTTCATTTTTAAAAAGATCTTTGTAAAATTGGTGTAATTTCTTTTTTATATGTTTGCTAGAATTTGCCAGCAAAAACGTCTGGGCCTGGAGAATCCTTCTTCAGAAGTTTTAACCATGAATTCAATTTTTTAAGTAGTTAAATCATTATTCAGGTTATCTATTTCATTTGGGAGAGTCTTGAGCATACAGATTCTTTACAATCATGGGAGAAATGCTCTTCAAGTAATTGTTCCATTTAATCTAGATTAGCTAATTTATGTCCATAAAGCTGTTTTTATTATTCCTTTATTCTTTTAATAGAATAACAGAATTATTATTAATAATAATAGAGTAATACAGGGTTTGTAGTGATAGACCATCTTTCATTTCTAATACTCATAACATGTGTCATGTTTATTTTCCTTGATTAGTCTTGTTCGAAGTTTGTCAATTTTTTGATCTCTTTAAACAACAAGCTTAGAGTGTCATTAATTTTCTCTATTGTTCTTATGTTTTCAATTTCATTAATTTCTGCTCTTATCTTTATTATTTTTATTATTAACTTTTTCCTCTTCTTGCTTTGGGTTAACTTTGTTCTTTTTACTAATTTCCTTGGATGGAAACTTAGATTGTTGATTTGAGACATTTCTTCCATTCTAATACAAGCATTTAATGTTATAAATATGCCTCTAAGCACTGCTTTAGCTACATGCACAAATTTTGATATGTAGTATTTTCACTTTCATTCAGGTCAAAATATATTCTTATTCACCTTAAGACCTCCTCTTTAACCTATGGATTATTTAGAAATGTCATTTAACGTCAAGGTGTTTGAAAATATTCCTTTTCTCTTTCTTCCATTTGTTGCTAATTTAATTTCATATGGTCAGCGAATAAACTTTGAATGATTTAATCCCTTTTAAATGTGTTAAAGTTTATTTTATGACATAAGGTATGGTTTACTTTGGTGAATGGTCCATGTGCACTTGTATTCTTCTGTTGTTGAATGGAACATTGTATACATGTCTATTAGACCCAACTGATTGATGGTGCTGTTTAGTTCTTCTGAATCCTTGCTGATATTCTGTCTAATAGTTCTGTTAATTGTGGAGTAAGGAATGTTGAAGTCTCCAACTATAATTGTTAATTTCTATATTTCTTCTTTCAATTTTATCATTTTTTTGCTTCATGTATTTTGAAGTCCTATTGTTTGTGCTTACACGTTTAGGAATCTTACATCATTTTGGTGAATTGACCCTTTTTTCATTAAGCAATGCTCCCTGGTAATTTTATTCGGTCTGAATTTTAAAATGTCTAATATTACTAAAGCCACTCTAGCTTTCCTTTGATTGGCATTTCCATAGTATATCTTTTCCATTCTTTTACTTTCAACCTAACTATATCATTATATTTGAAGTAAATTTCTTACAGAAAACACATACTTGGTATATTAGTCAGAATTCTCCAGAGAAATAGAACCAATAGGATGTATATATCTGTAGACATAGATGTATTATAAGGAATTGGCTCATGTAATTATGGAGGCTGACTCATAGCAAGATCTGCAGTTGGCAAGTTGAAGACACAGGAGACCTGATGGTGTAGGTCCAGTCCAGGTCCAAAGCCTGAGGATCAGGAGAGCCAGTTGCTGTGGATAGAATTGTGGTTTCCCCCCTTCCAAATTCATAAATTGAGGCCTTAATGTGATAATATAGGAAGATAGGCCTTTGGGAGGTAATCAGGTTTAAATGAGATTATGAGGGTGGGGCCCTCATGATAGGATTAGTGCTCCTATAAGAAGAGACACCAAAGCTTGCTGTTTCTCACTCTGCCATGTGAGGACACAATGAGAAGGTGGACATCTGCCACCCAGGAAGAGATCCCTCACCAGAAAATCAAATTGGTCAGCACCTTGATCTTAGATTTCCTATCCTCCAGAACGGTGAGAAATAAATTCTTGCTTAAGCTGCTCAATTTTCGCTATGGCAGCCCAAGCTGACTAATGAACTGATGCTGTAGTTCCAGTATGAGCCTGAAGGCCTGACAACCAACAGAGCCAATGTTGTAGTTCTAGTCCAAAGACCAGCAGGCTCAAGAGCCAGGAAGTGCTGCTGTTTCATTCAGAATCTGAAGGCAAGGTAAAAACCACCATCCCAGCTCAAAGGCAGTCAGGCAGAAGGAACTCCTTCTTCTCATGAAAGAGTCAGCATTTCTGTTCTAGTCAGGCATTCAATTGGACAGAGGAGGCACACCCACATTAGGGAGAGCAATCTGCCTTATTTAGTCTACTGTTTCAAATGTTAATCTCATCCAAAAAATATCTTCATATATACATCCAGAATAATGTTTGATCAAATATCTGAGCATTTCATAGTCCAGTCAAGTTGACACATAAAAGTAACCATTACAGTTGGGCCATTTTTTATTCCATTTTGATAATCTCTCTCTTTTAATCAGCATATGTAAATCACTTACATTGAGTGTGATTACATATGTGGATTTAAGTTTACTATTTTATTTTTTTCTATTTATTCCTTCTGCTTTTTACCTTTCTTTCTCCTTCCCTGTTTCTTTGGACTATTTGACTTCTCTGTCTCTCTGTCTTTCTCTCTCTCTTTCTCTATGGCTCTCTCTCGTATTCCATTTTAATTTATTTCTTGTTTTTGGACTATATATCTTTTATGGATTTTTTTAGTGATTGCTCTAGGGGTTATACTTAACTTTTAACAGTCTGCTTAGAATTAACTTTTTACCATTCCAAGTGGAATGTAGAAAACTTACCAACTTAGATGTCCCTTTACCCTACCCTCTTTATGTTACGTTGGCTTATATATTACATTAACTTACATTGAAAACCTCTTGAGAAAATCTTACATTTTTTTTCTTTCAACTGTGAAAAATATTTAAAAAACTGAAGAGAAATATAGTCTATTATATTTACTCAGATAGTTAACATTCCTTTTTCTTTTCCTTTATTCCAAATGTTTTAATTCTACTTCTGATAAAATTTTCCCTTTGGAAAGAATTTGGCAAAGAATTTCCTTTTGCAATTATTTTAGAGCAAGTCTTGAGACAATGAATTCTCTTAGCTTCCTCCTCCTTAGAATGTATTTATTTCACTTTCATTCTTGAAGGGTATTTTCTCTGGATAAGAATCCTAGGTTGACAGCTCTTTTTTTCAGCCCTTTAAAAAGGTTGTTGCACTTTATTCTGGCCACCATGATTCTAGATGAGACATCTATAATAATCCAAATCATTGTTCTATTATAAATAGTACATCATTTTTCTCTAGCTGATTTCAAGAAATTTTTCTTTGTCTTTAGTTTTCAGTGTTTTGATTATGATGTGTAAGGACCTGAATTTCTTTACATTTATCCTGCTTTGGGTTCATTGAGTTTATTAAAGCTGTAGCTTTCTATCTTTCAACAAACTTGAGAAGTTTTAGCCATTATTTTTTGAAGTGTTTTTCCTCACTACACTCCTTTTCTTCTCATTCTGGTACTCCTATGATATAAATGTTAAAACTTTTGCTATTGTTCCACAAGTCCCTGGGGTTATGTCCACTTATTTTTCAATCTTTTTTACTTTTATATTTGAAATATATAATTTCTAGTGATCTCTCTTCAAGTTGAGGGGTCCTTTCCTTTGTCATTCTTATTCTGCTGTTGAACCAATCCAGTGAGCTTTGTTACTCTCAATATTTTAATTTTTATTTCTAAAATTTCTACTCGGCTCTTGTTTTGATTTTCTGTTGTTTTGCTGATAAATTTCTACCCTTATATTCATTTCAAGAGTATTTGCCCTTACTTCTTGTATTATTTTCATAGTAGCTGCTTTAAAGCGCTTGTAAGATAATTCTGACTTGCATGTCATCTGTGTTTTGGTGTCTGCTGATTTCATTCCCCCACGACATTTGAGATTTTCCTTGTTCTTCCTATGCTGAGAAATCTTGGATTGTGTTCTGAACATTTTCAATATTTTGTTATGATAGTCTGGGTCTTGGTTAAATCCTTGGAAGCACGTTGATATTTTGTTTAGAAGTCAATCAACTCAGTTGGACTCAGGCCACAAGTCATGACTAGCCTTTTGAGGGTTGTGGTTTTAGTGTCAGTTCCATTTTCAAAGCCTTTGAAATGCTTTTTATATCCGTCCCATGTTTGCTACACCCAGTGGCCAGTCTGAGATTGATGGTAGTCTATGTCTTATTTCAGTTCACAGAGCTTTCAGTATAATGTTTAGGGTCAGGTCCATGTACACAAAGCTCAAGAGTGATCCTAAGATTTTACAAACAACTTTATGGGTCATCTCTCTAAATTTTTCTCTCTACATTGATATCCCCAGTTCTTTCTGGCCAAAGAGCTGGGGATTAGTTATCTTTCTCTGATTTTTACATTTACAGTAAATTTACATTACTGCACCCTTATCTAGAGCCAAGAAGCAGGAGGAGAGAGAGAGGAAAAAGAAACAGAGGTTTGTCCAACCCGCATAGGGCCACAGATCCTCTGACAGAAAAGAAAAGTTATCTCCTCTCAGAGTTGTAGAGTTGTGGGCCCTCTGCTGTAAAACTCCTGCTAATAAGACACACCTTTTCTACCCCTCAAACCTGAACTAGAGGGTTTCTTTTAGAGCTTTCTCTATCCATGCTGAGGCCCACTTCCAAATTTTACGGTGAGTTGACACCAGGCCTAGGGTTACTGGAGGACACACAAAAAAGGTAAACTCACTGCCAGTTTGATCTTATCTTCTCTAATTGGTCTGCTCTTTACTCTTCATAGTCTTCAAATAGCTGCTCAATGCATTCTCTCCAGGATTTATAGCTGCATTCAGTGACAGAGAAAGGATAAAGTGTGCTTACTGTGTCTTATCCAGAATCAAGAACCATGGTTACGTTTGGAAACAAACTTTATGAGCATGTTATCAATAAAAAATATAACAAATAAAATGTGCCATATTGGAATTCTAGTTAAGCTGTGGTATTTTGCTCTTTATTTTAACACAAGATCGTTAATATAAGATCCTTTAATATAAATATAAGACATTTATAAAAATATAAATTACACCCAGTTCCAACTCATTCGTTCAATACAAAAAATATTTATAAAACAGCTCCTTCAAGCAAGGCAATATACTAGGCACTACAAGGTACAATACTATTTCACATGGTGTCACAGGCAACCAGTTGTGTGGCACTGTAGAATCTAAGGTACAATGGATTCCCCATTGTCAGCAGGACAATTCCTTTGCTTGGGAAGAAGCAATCACATTCATCATCTTATCTAATTTCAGTTTCGTTCTCTTAACTCAGCAGGCAATCATGTTTATCATATTTAGGAAAAATTATTATTTTGACAGATTGATAAGCTATTTTTTCAAAACTCTGTGTTAGGCCTATTTTTTGATCAAATTGTTGAAAAGTATCCATGTTTTACCTTTCTGATCTATGGCTCTATTTTAATATTCAGTTATACAACTCGTCTGCATTCTTCTCAAGGAATGGGTAGCTAAGTCACTCTTTTGCCATATCACTAAAAATTATTTTCCTGAACTATTATGAACACTGGTAATTGGTTTATTTACTATTTTTGTGAGAAACATTATCAAATTCAACATGTGAGCAAACCTTATTAACCAAGCCTGCAAAAACTAGACTTAAGATAAATAAAAACCTTAAGATATTATTGAAAGCAACAAAAGTTTTTCCTTCTTACTAGCATGTTTAAAGATTAGGATTACTTTTTGCTTTATTGAATGAAAAGGGTTAATATTATCAGGACATCAATAAATGATAAATGAAAGCAATTAATGAGTAGGAGAACCATAGTAATATTCAATAACCTGGTATTATTGCTAAGTTTGACACCATTAAAGTGAAATTCTGCCTAGAGGAAGTGTATCAGAGTGTGGTTAAAAAAAAAGTCTGCATGCTTTAAAAATAAAATATACATGTCTGTAACTAAAGAGCTCATTAAAGCGGCAAATGTCATTCACTCTAAAATGAGAAGATAAAACTTTACCCAAACTCTGTTCCTCAAGAGTTAAAATACTGTAGCATCAGATGGTTCAGTATAAAATTCTGGCTCTGACGCATTCTGTTTTCAGGATCCTGAGCAAGTTACTTGCTATTCTAAATCTTGGTGTATTCATCTGTACAATGGGGGATAATAATATAATTTACTTCAAAAAGTAGCTATCAAGATAAAATAATATAAGAAGACAGTGCTTGGCACATATTACCTAGTAAATAGCTGCTATTATTATCACTAAAGGAGTTATCCAGTAGAGCTCAGTATTTTATAAAAAATGGAAAATAAATCTTTACGTGGCAAAGACATCTCTGGAGGACCATCCAAGTCACCCATCTGACAATGTGATGTTTTTGTGGATTTTTTAAAAAATTTCTCTCATCCTCTGGAGTATGGTATGTGTGGGTTTGAGGTTTCCATAATTCTCTTAATTAGAAGAGGTACCAATCCAGTGAAATTTGTCTCTGTCAATTCATATTATTCTCTACAATGCCTGTTTATTCACTTTTTTTTCACCCATTTATTCAACTGATACTAATTGAGCCTACAAAATGCCAGGCACCATGCTAGGCACTGTGGATAAAAAGATAATTAAGATATAGTCCCAGCTTTTGAATGGTACCCAATTTTTAGCAGAAAGATAAACACTGACATCAAAATTTCAGTGGTATGCTGAAGTCATCTTGCATCTGCTCATAAGAACCAACTGCTAAAATTCCAGGAATTTTGCAAGCCAGTCGTTAAACTCTGTCATTACTAAAAAAACTAGATTATGTAAATTTTTATGATTAAATAAACTATATTAACATACAGGTAATAATTATTCAAAACTCATCACTTTACCATTTTACTACATTTTACTATTATCTATGCTTTTGAGTTTATTTATATCTGTTATTTCTATATGCTGGAAATCTTATATAATGTTGTGTTACTGTACATCTTTTCCCAATTCCATGCTTTGTGATTAGCACATTGGCCACTTGAAATCAGCCATGGTAGAGTATTTACACCATGGAAATTGGCAAACATTACAAATTAGGACTTTTCCCCCTACAGCTACATTTGTTAAACAGTTGCCAGCATAACAATTCATCTAATTATAACACACTGTGATATGTATCATCAGAGAGATATGTATAAGATGCTGTAGAAATACAAATGAATTGATCAATGAACCACTGACCAGAGAAATTAAGAAAGGCTTTGTGGAGAAGGGATATTTGAGTGGATTACCTTTAGAAAGATTTGGCTCTTCAAGAACCCTGAGGAATGGAAAGAGTCTTTTGAAAACTGGGATAGACTATATCATTGCTCCCAACTATTCAGTCCTCCTTCCTGTTTTACATCACTACCCATTGCCTTTGGACTTGGCCTTCTGAATTGATTTAGCCAATGGCATTTCAGTGGACACAAAGAAAGCCACCTTGACCAGCTTCAAGAGACCTTGCATGTGCTTGCCAGCTCTCTTGCTCTTACCTTTGCCTGGAGAATGTAGCACTTCATGTAAGGGCAATTCTTTCATCCTAGGTACCAGAATGAGAAGACATGTAAAGCAGAGATGCAGCCACCTCTCACTAATTTCAGCTGACCATAGACAGCAGCAGCTGGCATGGTAACATGAATAAGAAATTAATCATTGTTGTGTTCTGTTGATATTAGAGGGTCATTAATTATCACAGCATAATATATTGAAAGCTGACTGTTAAACATAAGGTGGGATTTAACATTGGTACTTCCCTCCTTACTAGTCATTGCCAGGGAAGCTTTCTTGTAAATAAAATGAATCTGTGATACACCCAAAATGCTTTCAAAACATGGTTAGAGGGACTTTGGTATAGTCACTTTTGAGAGCAGGAAACTATAGAAAACAAATAGAAGATGGAGATTCTAGAATTACACTATATATATTACAACTTTTTCTCAAAGGCAACACTGCATAAAACTCCAGCTTGCATATATCATCAAAGAGTTAGAATAAGAAGGAACCTACATAATCACATCACCCAGCTCCTTAGTTTCACAATCCGGGAATCCAGGGCTCAAGGAAGTTGAATGGTTTGTGTCAGAAGTGAGCCAGAAGCTGGGATACAGCTCAGGTCTCCTAATTTCCAGCGTAGTTCTCTGTCTTCTACACAATAATAACAATAAAGATAATAGCTAACAATTTTTACATATTTACTATGAACAACACTCTGTTTTAAGTACTTTATACATATAAATTCATTTAATCCTCACCAACAAAAAAGGAAAAACAATTATGAGGCTAGTATTATTGTTAATATTTCATTTTAACAAATAGAAATCTTAAAGTAAACAAAGTACCCATGAGCACGTACCTTTAAAGGATCGTTAAGATTTCACAGCCTCACAATTTATCACTGGGCCAATTTGCCTCACTCATTATGCCGGGAGGTGCTAAGACATTGAAACTGTATACAGGACACTCTTTTCTTTTTGAGGGCCAGCATATCATTTTTTCTTATAAAGATCACAATGTTGTTTTATTTTGAATAAAATTGTCTTTTATTTTGAGAGATCCATCACTTTTCAAATTATTGCGTGCTCTAACCAAAACTACCTACTCAGAAGACAACTCTTTGTGGGGAGGAGTATTTTGTTTGTTTGTTTGCTTTGACTTAAAACATTCTCCCCAAAAACACTGGAAATTACAGAAATTAAAGACTAGCAACTTGCCAGAGATTCATAAAATAATTATAATACCTGTTAGGAAAGGGACCAATTTGTTGAGAGAAAGCTACCACCCTCAAGCCTATGTCAGCAAAGAAATGTGTAGATGTGCCAACAGATCAAAATGTTTCTTTTCCCATTTTATTGGTTAAGTAAAGCAAAATTTCTTTCCCTTAATGTTCAGAATTTTTAAAAATTTGAGGATCGGTTTACAATAACTTTTGACGTTAACTAGATATGAGTTGAGAATATTTTGATTTTGGTGAGCACTGATGAAATTAGCCCAAGGCTTAAGTTTTTCCTTTGCTTTCAGAAGAAGCTTCCTGAGAGCAGAGAGAAAATTGTCTCCTAATTCCTTTGGTTTCTTGATTGCTTCCTTTCTCCAATTCACTTTGCATGTGAAGACATGGTTTTGTAACAGAATTCCACAACAATTTAGAAGCTAATCCTTATGCTTACTGAATTACCTGATGGAATTAGTCTCCGTGTAAATTCTATTCCCCTAGTTCTTCCTTGGCTTCCCACCTTTGGGACCAAACAGCCACAGATATTCAATAGAACCAGCCATACTGAGCAGCAGTCTCGTACCTGCCAGAAAGCCATCCTGGTAATCCCAACTATGTCAAAGTGCTCTCAAATGTATTAACTTGTGTTGTCATCAAAATACAGCTATTTCTCTAAGCAAGAATTGAATCCACTATTGTCTTTTATTTGCCTTCAGGAACACCAGAGAACTCCAGAAAAGTATGACCAATAGAAAAGTCAGAACCTAATGTACTTTCTTATCAAGAGAGTAATCCCTCTCATTAACTATTCTTTTCACTTCGGGTTAGCTTTTCTTAGCATTTCCTTTGCTTTCTCACCCACCAGACATTCTGATCCTCCATATCACCTACATTTATATTGGATAAAATCTCATAATCATGTAGGGGAGGAAGACATTTCCTCTACCCGCTGTGGGTTCTTCTAGCTGTAGAACAAATTCAATTCACATGAGACAGAATAACAGGAGAAAATTAAACAAAGCTTTATAACATGTATACATGGGAGAGGCTCAGGCAACCTGAGCAACTCGCCAAAATGGCTGAAGCCACCACCTTAAATATCATCTTCAGCTAAAGACAAAGGAGGATGTTGGGGGGGGGGGGGAGTCGATCATGGGATATTACCACACAAGTACAGTAAACAAGATGCATACTTAAGTCCTTGCCTTTGGCATTGATTAAGAGTTTCTAGAGATAAGGTCATCCCCCCTTCTTCCTGGTACAGAGATGGAGACACCTTTACAGATGGAGATTTCCTTTACAATGTAAATGTCTCTTAACAAAGGGTAAGTAAATTCTACTTTTCAGAGTCTCTTTCCTGTCTGCAGTTTATTAAAACTGTTTATTAAAGCCCCAAATAATCCTCATGCCAAAGAGACATATCTTGGGGTGGCCAATTCCAGTCCCCCACAATCATTTGGTGTTCAGTGAAGTGAAGAATGACGAAGAATAGAGTTTTCCACAACTACTTTTTCTTTTACATGAAAATCCTTTTCATGTGGGAATGTCTCTATCTTTCAGATTTACCATTGAATAATGAATAGAAGTTAGTTGAGAGTTTACTTATGTTAGTACTAGAATTTACTCATTGAGCATTCTTTAATACAAAGAAGCATAGAATTAGGAATTATGCTAAAGAAAGAGAATACCATAAATGGGGGAGCAACTTGTTCTGATGATTAAATTTAATTCTGGGCCTTTGGCTTAGAAAGCTCCTTTTAATATCTCTGCTTTAGAAATGGTCTAGTCGAATATGCTAGTTTCTTTTATTTCTTTATAAGCCTACATCTTTCTCAATCATATTATATATATATGTATATATATGAAAGTGTACTTTATTTTTTATTCAATTGTTACTTTAGCAGTGTCTGCAATTAAGAACCAGCTCACTAAATGAACTGTAATTATTGCAAATTGTGGTAAGCACCAGTAATTAAAATGTTGCAGTAATGCTAGCCAGCTTTGCTAGATGCCCTTTGAGAGTAGCATAAAATGATATTATGTCTTTAACTGTTGTTTGTATTACAGATGAGAAAACCTGGAAATGCAGGCCTTCAGAATCCTTTGGCTGAGTCTTTAGAGCATAATGTGAAGTGGGGATTAGCAGTTATCCGGCGAATTCAAACTGGGAAGATAGTCAATTTGGTTAATTCCACAGTCAAAGCGGCTTTTTCTTTAAAATGTGCAATCTTTAGGGCATAAACATACATGGCTTCCCCATGAGGGGAAAATGAACAATAAACTCTAATCTCTTCTTTGTGTTTGCAGGATGCTAATAGCAAGCCTTCTGGGTACAAAAGCAAGACGAAACTCCTTCAATACCCACCCATCTTTTGAGGCTCCTCACCCAGCTGCCACCCCCAGTGAACTCTCCAGCTGTGCAGTCACTTGGCAGACTGCACTGTTATGCATAACTGAAGCTATGTGTGTGTGACTCCAGTACAACTGGTGAATACGGATTGTCCACACAAAAACTCCCTAACTATCTGCAAGTGAAAAACAATGGAATCAATGATTTGGTGATCACAAAAATGACCTAAATTTCAGTTTTAGCATGGACTGATCCATCGATCAATATATTTATTTCTTTGCTTTTTTTCCAACTTTGCTCACGGTGATCCAAAAATGCCATCTAATTAACCAAAGGTTGTGACTTAGAGAAAGATGGTAACATGGGTGTAAATTTAATGAACTATACAACTTTGTAAAAACAGTACTAATGAATAGGTACTACGTTCCACAGATTTAAGTACAATTAATCTCCATAAGGTCCTCAGGGACTACAGGGGCTTGGAACAAGGGAAACAATGGTCATGTTATAAGATGAAGGACAGACATTTGCCACTCTGTGATGCTGAAAGTAATCTGGTCTCTAAAAACATTCCAACCGCCAAACACAGCGGACAGGCCCTCTGGTCCTGGCTATGATAGATTATTGGATATTGGAATAATTCTCCCACCATAAATAATTGTGAATCTAGTCAAGAAATGAAAAGGAAGTGATTTCAGACTTTGTGCAACAGACAGTACAAGGGGTTTGATCCTTGAGAAAAAGTAAACACACAAAGTTAGCTGTACATTCACCCTGGCATGCTTCCTGGGGGCCTTTTCAAATTGGAGCTTGGGGAAACTAGAGTCCAAACAGAGAGCACTGGTCTCTCCAGGCAGAGGAAAGAGAGGTTGGGTCCAGGGCTGCTGAAGTGGCCAGAATTTGGAGAGTAGGGTACCAGATAGGAGGAAGCAACATATTAGAACAAGCGCCAGCCATCTGCATAGGGTCCCCTTCCATCTTTAGCCAAATAATAAGCTGCGCATACACAGAGTAAAACTCCATGAGGCTAGAAAATCCTAGTTACACAGGGTCTGTGAGACGAACGGAGATGGTACTCAGTGCTGGAAGACTTTGGAGTTCCAAGCAGCCAGAGTGGAGCTCTCTCTCTCTGAAAAACCCAGTTGTTCCATTGAAAGTTTAGAAAGGCCATACCTTAAGAATAGACAAGTCTAGTCCTAAAGTAAAGGCTACTCTAGAACCATTTTAACAAAGTCTGAAACTAGCCCTCAAGATAATCAAGTTCGGCTACCAGCAAATTAACTGCCTGGTAGAACAAATGGCAACATTCTTTTAAAAAGATAGCATAATTTAGACTTTAAATAATGTAACATTAACAATGCCCCAGATTCAGTTGATATTTACTGGATATACAAAGAAGAATTTTAAAATGTTACTTATCAGCAGGAGAGTTAGAGTGAACAGAAACGAAGTCAGACATGACACAGATGTTGGAATCAGCACACAGTGACTTTAAAACAGTTAATAGACATGTGCTTGGGATTAAAGAAAAAGGTAATGTGTGAAAAGATGGAAAATCTCAACAGAGAAATATAAACTATGAAAAGAAAAAAATGGAAATTTTAAAACTGAAAAATAATATAATTGAAATAAACTTCCTAAATTCATAGGTTTAACAACAGACTGGACACTTTACAAGAACAGTTAATAAAAACTATCCAAATTAAGTGAGAAAAATCACTGAAACTCTGACTGTGGCACAGTATCAAGTGGTCTTATATGCACGTGGTAGGACAGGAGATAGGAAATGGCAAAAAGAAATCTAAAGAGAGAAGAATCTGAGCAGTGGTCACCTGTGTGTTGGAGGAATTGACTGGGAAGAGACATGGGGGAATTTTGGGTGGAAGATAACAATGTCCCATCATTTGACAAGTATGTGGGTCACAAGAGTTGTGTTTGTCGAATCTCATTGAACTATACTCCTATAGTCTGTGCTTTTCATTGTTTGTAAATTATGCTTCAATAAAAAAGAGAACAATCCAATGGACAATGACCAGTTAGTATCAATACCTGATATAAGCACCAAAATACTGGCAATCACCTTATCATCCATGAAATCTTGTTCACCCTTAGCTCTCAGTGTGACAAATTGTTAGTTTCATCTCCTCTCTCTCTATTTTTTTGCAGTCTCTTTCAGTGATCCTTTTCTTCATCCCACTGCTAAATATTCATGTTTCTAAGTTTCTGTCCTTGGCCCTCTTTTATTCTCACTTTATTCATTCTTTCAGGATCTAGGATATGATTTGTACAGTGCAGGTGTTCAGTGTTTGATAGATGGATGAATGGATGGATGGATGGGCAGATGGATGGATAGATGGGTGGATGGATGGACAGCTAAATAATAAGTAGTCTCCTGTTTACATTGTTCAATTTATGTGTGAGGCACTCTTCCACATGCTGGAGATACAGCTGTGAACAAAGCAGAAAAAAATAGCCTGTTTCCAGTGTTCACATTTTATTTATAGTGAAGTCTTGGATCAACTGTCAAGTTCAGGCTCATGTAATTTCTCAAATAAGAGCATACCTACCTCCAAACCGTACCCTCTAAGTCACTGCCAGAGTAGAATTACTAAGATCTATATCTGCTTTGTTGCTCCTACATGAAATCTTTTTGATATTTAATGTCCATAAGTTCATGTAGACTTTTTGGCGTGTTCAACTACATCTCTACCTTAATATCCTATGCTCTAGCTAAATAAAAATTTTTGCTATTCATTGATCTCCCTGTGTGTCTCAGCATAAGGAATTCATTTGTTCTAGAAATATCCTCCCTCTTCCCAGTTTCAATGTCTCATCCTTCCATCCTCAATGTCTCCTTGCAGAATTCTCCTTATTCATTCTTCAGAGCTGCTTAAGGGATCTCTTGACATTTTATCCATCTCCTAGACAGAGTTAAAGTTTTCTTCTCAATGTTTCTCCTCATCTCCCCTCATTACTTGTCTATGGGTTTGTGCCTGTAAGCTGGGTGTTGGTACGGATTACCCAGCCATAAACAGAGCATTCTGTGGACATATAAGAAAAGATATAGTAGAAGAATTAGAGGTATAATACCAAATAAGGCACTGGTGGTCCAAAAGATCCTATTCAGGCAGAGGGAAGAGTAGGATGTATAAAAACAGAATTGGAATCCAGTGTTCAGGAGTAAAGATTGCCAGGGACATGAGGCAGCTATGAAATCCAGCTACAGACTGGACTTGGTCCACACCCAGATCCCAGAGGCACTTGTATCTTTTAGGGGCTAGGTATAAAAGTGGCTATAAACCAACAGCTGGCTGACCGAAATTCACATAAAGATAGTTAAAAACTAAGAACACTGGAAGTAGGGAACACTTGTCCTCCAACACAAAATCTTCTGACATTTTGAATTCTATTCAATTCTCAGTAAACTAGAATAATGCTGTTGCCGGGTTAATCAGCTATGTGATACAGGCAGTTGATATGGGCTAGTTGGGAGTGTAGTCTGATACCTTATCCAAAAAGGAGCTTGTTATGCTTGTTCTTAGTAAGCCTGTTTCCCCTTTTAGGCAGTGAGGTCCTTGAAGGCCACACTAAGTTCTCTGTATCTACTATTATGTGTGGCCCATTGTAAGCACTGAAAATTCTCTTTTAATAATAAATTCACAGTTTTCAGTGAGTAGAGCAATATTCACACAAAGCATTCTTTAGTCCTTAAACATGCATTCTTTGTTTGGGATGTGATGGGTTTTGTTGCCATGAGAACATTTTGCCAATTAAAATTTTGTGAAGAAAATAATCTAAAGATGTCACATCCAAATATCAAGCAAATAGATCAGCTCAAAGTCAATTAATAAGCTTTATATTGCATATATAAATGAAACTTCTTTATTCTATACTTTTCATTTCGTAACTATTTTAATATGATCTTTAACTACTACTTAATTATCTGAAGCTGTCTTCTGCCCTTGATAATTTGAATAGACCTCCTAGATATTTCAAAGCCTTTTGCCCATGTTGTTCCGTGGAACTCTTACTCAGAGAGATATTAACAGATGCAACATGTGAGGATGTGGATTTTAGAAGTGAAGCCACCGTGATCTCTCTCTAGAAGATTCACAATGCAAATGAATACATTAAAGGTTCTAAAATGTCCTATGGGGGGAGTGGGTTTTTAACACATAGATTTCCAAACAGTTGATAACAAACACTTTCTTCATGACAGATTAATGACCTTTGGAGCAGTGCTTCCTGAGGGTGACAGGTTAAGAGATTCCTTCTAAAGAAGAATAATTGTCTTCTTTAGGAAGCCTTGGAACCAAATATAGTAAAATTATGATAGACTTTGGAGTCAGAAGTCATAGATTCAAACCACCTTGTTCACCATAGGTTCACCAAAGAGAGTTATAACTCTCTCATTCTGGGCAAGTTCTTTAATCTCTCTGCAGATTATAAAGACCGTCTCGCAGTTATAAAACGCTTAACAAATACTGGTCTTATTTTTCTTACTTTATAATCCTCTCATATCCTGATGATGGATCAAGTACTGGACTTTGGGCCCAGCTGGGTTTGACCATCTCTCGAACAAGCGGTGGGCCTCGCTGGTAGCACCTGTGCTTCTGGAGAGCCAGGTGGGCTACAGCGATATTGAGACTGGGCAGAAGATGAGTGGGGAAGTGGTTACTCCACCCACACATTCTCACATGTTGCAAATTGCAGCTGGTGATTATTCTCTCAAGAGAAGGCTACTAGCGTGCATACCAACGAAAATAAGCCCTCAGCGCTTGTTTGGCACGTGTGCCTTAATTACTGACCCCTACTCTAGGGAGGTCAACAAGGAAGAAGTTCTCTCCTTTCTGTGAAACAATCACAAAATCTGCCACAAGAGCTAGGGTCAATAATTTTCAAATACCTGGGGGTTTCTTCAGGCTGAAAGTACAATATCATCTATAAGGTTTTTCTGTATGAAATTATCCTGTGCCAGTTAGAAATCAAACGTTGAGTGAGTACTAAAACCTTGGAGTTTCATAAAGTCATGAACAGATACGTTTTCCCACAAATTTTAAACAGATGAGGCTTTAATCTAAGAGCTTTTGTATCAGTTTCCTCATTTTGCTTTGTCCTAAGAAATGACTAGCATAGACAAACATCTTGGTGAAAGGGATATCCTGCTTAGAATGGAGCTTGGTCTCTCAGACTAACCACTGGCCCACAATCCCCCTCTCTCCATCCCCTCTTCCCCATTCCCAACCCATGGCAAAGTACGAGCCAGAGCACATAGCATGGAAGCTGTTTCTTCTTTAGAAAAAATTCCCTTAGCCAATTTTCCTTACAAATCAAACATACCTTCCTAAGGATCACAGCAAATTGAGGAATATAGGCTAAAACTTGCAAAAGACTGAAAATTAAATGTTTAAAAAATAAAACTGTATTTTTTCTCTTGGAAATCTAGAGTAATGACATGAAATCCAGAACTTACATATCTCGAGGGAGTAGTTCTGTAGTCGAACGGAGTGTCAGATAAACTGTGGCTGGTAGGGTGCCTCCAGGTGGGAGGGAGCCCTGGGTGGGTTAAGCACCCAGCAAACTGTACAAAAGAAAAGGCAACCCAGCAGCGTTACTCATCCTTTTTCTCTTTTTCGTTTCTTTCTTTCTTTCATTTTTTTTTTTTGGTAATAAGAATATGAAGTAGTTCCAGATGGTGAGCAAGTGGCCAGACTCAAACAAGTTGCTAAGCTTGCTGGCATATGAGAGCCTGCTTAGCGGCGACATACAAGTACAGAATCCCCACAGTCCTGCTTCCTGGTGAAGCTGGAGAGAACAAACTAACAATCGAGAAATGAGGACCGTAATTTATCTTGGAGGCCATTTAGGTTGTTTATCCCAAACTACATTTTGATTCCAGTTACAGTTTAATTATGAGTATTTGTTCTCTAACAGAGACTAAACAAAGGGTAACTATTTTCTTTTATCTTTTTCTTTGTTATGAAAATTTCAGTTTCATGTCTGCCTCTCCTCTCTCCTTAAATAGTGTCTCATGCTATGTAAACGCATTCAGCTCAGTTTCTTCCCATTCGCATGAAATCTCTAAAACTAACAGTAAGAAAGAGCAGAAGTTTTTACATATGAGAAATGTGTGACTCAATAACAACTTATGTATTTCTTTAGCTTTCCTTGCATATATCTGACAAATCCCTTCAGTTATAAAGGAGACACCACCAAGTCTCTCTGGGCATCAAACTCTTGACCTACGTTGTCTGGTGGAGGAAACCCACTGAGTCTAGATACCCCTCTCCCACAGTAGCTGGCAGGGTGTTTTTTGTGTCTGATCATGAAATGGGAAGTTATAAAGACAGAAGGAGTGGGGTCATGCTCTTTCTCTTCTGTGCGCCTCGCAAGCTTGTGTCCCAGGCGGGCGCTAAGAGATTTGCCTTGTCTCAGGGTCCGTACATGTTCAGTATCTGTTTTCACAACTGTTCAAAGGTTACTTTCAGCACATACTTTTTATCCATATATTGTTGAGAAGATTTTTCTTCCATTAAAACACCTTGCACTATTGCTTGCTGCTACTTTCTGTGGTGGGAAATCACGTTTTCCTCTGTACTCTGTTACAGATGGACCCCTGAGACTTGCTCAGCCATCTTTAGGTTCTGCCTAAATTGTAGCAACAAAGAACATTTGATAATCCCTCCATTTTTGGCAGAAAAAGACACTTCCAGATTGGATTGAAGCTGAAACCAAATCTTACATTGCTTAAAAAATTAATAAATAATAATAATAATTAATTAAATTTTAAAAAATATATAAACCATAGTGTGTAAACTTTTTAAAAATCTCTTTTACTAAGTCGTATAATTTTACTATTTAACTAGTTCACTGTTCCTACCACAAGAGTTATACATTTTTTTATCTATCACTTGCATTATTGATGTATTAATGGTTCTTCCTTTAATTATTTTTGAGTTAATTCTTTGTTTTTTGACCATTCTCCTAAAGAACTTATTTCTACTGCATCTGTGTCTTACACCATCTTGCTTTTTAGTTTGTCATAAAAGGTTTTTATATTTCACATTATATCAACTGTGGTTGTCACATTATTTCAACAAAACTATCAAGTGCAGTTGATAGAAATTTATTGAACAAAAAAGAAATGAGCACAGTTTTAGTTGATCAATGATAATCTGCATTTCATTCTATACATGAGTAAATATAGATTGTATTAAGTTGGTTTTATTTTTCAAAAATTCATCTTTGAACAGTGAAAGTCACTTTGAAACATGTACATGCTCAATGTTCAATTCTTTTTGGTCCAGAGTCAAACTCCTCTGTCCATAATCCACAGAGCTCACATGACACTACAGGTAAGTAGGTAAAGGGTTGAGGGCGTTTGCTTTGGATTTGCAAAATTCTGGATTTCAATCTCAATTTAGTCATTTACCATCTGTGAGATGTACAATTCACTTCAATTTCTGAGTCTCACTTTTCCAACTCAAAAATAGAAAAATATTTACCTCATAGGTTTGTCATGAGGATTATAAAATATAAACTTATAAACATATACAATTTATAAATTAGATAGACAACATGTGGAGCATGATAATAATTGTGGTTATTATTAATATTATTATTCCAGCACAATAATTTGACACAGAAATTGAAACGAATATTCAACAAATTTGAATATTTTAACAGTGGATTCTCTACTGAAATGGATTTGTACTTAGCAAAAGACGCTATTCTAGCAAGAAGGTGAACATCATACTTAGGCATTGACTTCTGAAAAATATATTTAAAGAGGTTTTTTTGTTTCATGGTGACAGCTTTAAAATTTTAATATAATCATTAAAAGAAGGAACTTTCTCGTGATTTCTCAACTTGAAACATTTAAAGCACCATAGGACAAAACTTTGAAAAGAAGTTACATTTCCAGATATCCAAGGGCTCCTGTGTCCACATTTGGGACTTTGTAGATATTGACCACATGAGAAAAGGCTGATTCCTTCTGTAAGGTAATGTAATTTTTAATTTGAAATAATCATAATTTTCCTCAAGAAATTTGAAGATAAAAGATTGAGTCTACTTTGAGATATAGGAAAGGTGAACAGTAGATATTGAATAACTCTTCTCAAAGCTTATGTTCTAATAAATCTCTCTGCTGTTAATCAGTATAGGTGCCACCCACAAGGTTAGGAGTTCAGAGGCATTCAGAACTTTGCCGTCTGACTTGCTGTGAGGTACTCATAGTGGCCCCTTCACTGACGCACCAACAAGGCCCTCACTCTTACAATACTAAGTGAGTTAACACTGGAAGACAAAATCCAGACCTGGCATTGGAAAGAGAATCTCAATTACAGGGCCAGCCTGGTGGTATAGTGATTAAGTTTGCGTGCTCCGCTTCAGCTGCCTGGGGTTTGTAGGTTTGGATCCTGGGCATGGACCTACACACTGCTCATCAAACCATGCTGTGGCAGCATCCCACATACAAAAATAGAGGAAGATTGGCACAGATGTTAGCTCAGTGACAATCTTCCTCAAGCAAAAAGAGGAAGTTTGGCACTAAGTACTAGCTCAGGGCCAATCTTCCTCACGAAAAAAAAAGAAAAACAAAATAACCCCCATGATAACAATATAGCTTACTTAAATAGACTATACTTACTTGCTAGAAATAAATTTTCTAGGAAGAGAGATCATGATCCGGACCATCTGGTTCAAAAGTGGGTATCTGACGACCCTAATTTCAACAAACATTTTTCAAGTGCCAACGAGGAACAAAGTAAGGCACTGGAGACCTAACAATAAGTGGGATACTGATTCCTGTCCTTAAAGATACCACTGTCTCTGAAAACAGATAGATAAGAAATATTTTGAATGTGCTAAGTGTTATTATAGAGAATGCGTGTGATCCATGGAGTCACAGTGAAGGGTACGCATCTTAGAAGCTCCTAAAGCAGTCAATGTGAAAATTCTTGGAGCAGGGAATACAGTCAGGAGGGACACATGGACAATGAAGGGACACATGTGGACAAGCAAGGCCACAGCTTGGTAACTGGAGGATCAAGATTGCTTCAGGCATTAGCTTCTATTTAGTTTCTGTGAGAAACAGGGATGAATATCTAAGCAACATTGACGAGAAAATGGCAGGTAGCTGACAGAGCCTATCTGGGCTTGGATAAAATGGAAAGGAAAACGTCTAGTGGAGACTAGCTTCCCTTTGGTTTTGTAGACAGTGCTTTAGCTGCTGCTCCACCACTGGTCTCAGATTTTTGAAGCGTTATCTCTCTTGGTTTGTCTTTCACTTTGAGCTAAGACTTACTGTGAAGAGTTGTGTTTCTGCTGCTTCTAATTCCTTGTCTCCGTTTATGGTATGTAAAAACTCTCTTCTTTCTTTTTAAATGTAGTGAATGAAATAGATTTTTCGCTTATAAATAAAACTATTCCTCATGGGCCTTGTGTATTTTAAAATCTATCTTAATGGGGGAGAGATTTGAAGCATATTCTTATCCTCACAAAGAACTATAATGGTAGTAGTTTGGCTACAAGCAGAACTCATTTTATGCTGCCAAACCCTTGCAGCCTCCTCAAATTGTCAACAGGAAGTGGGAGTCCCTTGACCACAAAACCTTTGGAATTGTTAGTATTTTGAGAATACAGTGAATGGGATTTCCTAATGTCTCTTCTCAGTTTGGCAAGTGGGGTGGTGACCAGAGAATCCTTGATGCTGACTCCTCAGGTCTGGAATATGTTTCCTGTTCGTTATCCTGTAGCCTGATGTTGCTAGTGTTTAAGTTCCAATACAAGAAACATCTCCTTAAAACTTTTTTAGCAATTGAAAGGAATTTCTCACTAACTTTTGAGGTCATCTTTATTGAGGAGATAACATTAATTTTTGTCATTCTTTGGATTGTGCTAATTTGTTCTCAATATTTGCTTTATGTACTCAGAGACAAGTGTTTTTGATTGAGTGGAAAACAATAAATGCAGTGTGTTAAATAGCATTGACCGTAAACCTCAACAAATACACTATTGTAAGTAAGTACATAAAACTGT
Source organism: Equus asinus (assembly GCF_041296235.1). Lineage (NCBI taxonomy): Eukaryota > Metazoa > Chordata > Mammalia > Perissodactyla > Equidae > Equus > Equus asinus. The sequence goes on from NC_091798.1 coordinate 81,296,586, forward strand.
ATCAGCTGGGTCCTCTAGAAGCAGATATGAAGACAGAAGAAGAAGTACAAGTGATTTATTGGAGGAAGTGCCTGTGAAAGATAAAGGAAAAGTGAGCAGGAAGTCAGGGAAGGCTTTCAGACGATGAGGCGGGTATGGCACCTGTGAAAAAAGAGGGGGAAGAATGAAAAGACTTGAGCAAAAAGAACCTCAGACAGCTGTGTAGCTCAAGAGTCTTGGCCAAGCCAATGGGTACTCCCAGAGCAAAAATTCACCAGTAGTGGGGGACTGCACTGGGCAAGCAAGGCTGGAGTCTAGATTCCCTACAGTGCTCTGTCACTGACTGATAGGAGTGCAGCTAGAACAGGACCTCACCAGGAATGTGAGGTGGATCTGAAATCTATGGCAGCTGGACGCTGCCAGGCAACTCCTCACAGCAGTTTCTCTCTTAAGGGGGATCCTGAGCAGTACCCCTCCCTGGCTGCCACACTAGTCTTTCACAATATTTTGCTTTCTATCATGGAAATCTCACCTACCAAAAACAAAAAAAAATGAGAAAGATTTCAAAAACCATTACACTTTACTAGCATTACAAAGTTTATCAAAAGAAATAAATTTCAAAGTTCCACTAAAAGAAAGTCCTGCTACAAGAGTTAATTATTTAAGATTGATATTTTTGACCTTAAAATGTCCTAGAGTCATTTAATTTTTTCAACACTAACATGAAGTTTGCAAAGATAATTAAAGGCACTTTTTTGGAACAAAATTTAGGATTTTATTTAATCATTGTATTAGAAAGGAGAATAATCTTGCCATTTACAACAGCATGGATGGACTTTGAGGGCATTATGCTAAGTGAAATAAGTCAGACAGAGAAAGACAAATACCATGTGATCTCACTTATATGTGGAATCTAAAACAAAACAAACAAACAAACAAAACATGAACTCATAGATACAGAGAACAGATTGGAGGGGTTGTCAGAGGTTGGGGGTGGAGGTGGGCAAAATAGGAGGAGGTAGTCAAAATATTCAAACTTCCATTATAACATAAGTCCTGGAGATGTAATGTACAGTCTGACGACTATAGTTAGCAATACTGTATTGTATATTTGAAGGTTGTTAAGAGAGTAGCTCTTCAAAGTTCTCATCATAAGAAAAAATTGTAATTATGTGTGGTGATAGATGTTAACTAGTTTCATTGTGATGAGAATTTCACAATATATACAAATACTGAATCACCAGGTTGTACATCTGAAACTGATATAGTGTTATATGTCAATTATATCTCAATTAAAAAGAAAGAAGCATAAGTAGGAGTATCAAAATCATGAAAAAATGTTTAAACAATATTCAATAATTTGTGTTAGGTAGTATGGGAATTATATAAAGGGAAATTAGACATGGAGTTTTGTATAATCTATCCTACTTAGAGTCTTCAACTGTACCTAGTGGTACCAGAACATCTTGATAGAGAGAAAAAAGAAAAACACGTGATCCATCATATACAGTATACAAAGTATATAACAGAACGTGTTTTAGAAGAAAAGTTAATGATGGGAGAAAATATTCAAGACTGTTACTAAGAGAAATAAAATAGTGAAAAACACTTCAAAAAAGTCCTTCCTAGTGCCAAATTTATACACCAATATTTTAACAACATTTATCCCAGGGTATTGGGATTATATTTATATTTGGTTGGGTTTTATATTTGCAAATATTATACAATAAAAATGTATTATTCTTGTAATTCTGAGCAACAATATCTATAAATTTTAGAGTTAAAGGTAATTACTAGCAGAGAAGTTTATACGCACACACCTACTAATGCTTGCAACACAACAGCAGCAACAAGTCAATAGGAGAAAATATTTGACATACACTTTCCTTGCACCATGTAATTGTATGAAATAGTCAAAATGAACAGGTTGAAATACATATGTGTATCCACTTTCATTTCGATGAAGCCTCCATCTAAAATTGGAAAGATACTCAAACTTATAAACTACAAACCAGTACAAAACCACCCACCTCCACTCAATTCCAACAAATGGCATTGGCTTTTGTGTGAGGTCGGGTGGTCCCTGCCATCATTTTTTCTTGTCTACGTTGCATTAACTTTGTTTGTGCCTATTTTGACTTGAAATTTACCATGTATGTTCAATATGTGTAAAGAAATAATGTTGAAAGTGCTATTAAAAGGACATACAGGATATATGATTACAAAGGAAAAACATTGCAGAAATCTTTTTAACTGATAGAGGGTGAAAGATCACAAATTTGGACAATGTAGAGGATACATTGTCCAAGAGAAAATAAGATTATAAAGGACAAAAATAAAGTGTTGTGCTTTTATGATTGAATGTAACTGTCAACAGAGAAGGAAGAGTGATCTACGAAACAAAAAATATTTGAGTTTGGATAGATATTGCACATTTCTTTTGGATGCCTTTGGTTTAATACTGGTTCAGGGAGTAACTAGGAGTTGGTTTAAGATTATATAAAGGTCAGGCCTGGTGAGTATACCACTGATAACACTTTGGATGCCACTAGAATTTGTACCTGCTTTGGATTTGAGAATCAAATTGAGCGGCCAGGTGTGCAGTAATGGATACATTTGATGTGTGTGTTGAGAGGAGAGGGCGTACATTCTTCAACAGATTTTCAAAGTAGGTGAAAAGAGTTTACTGTGGAAAATGATACTCAACAGAATTCATATCACCAATAAGAAATGGAACACACCTAACAGAAAATGCGTCCACAGACTACCAGTTTGCACCCCTGCCAGTCACCATTGTCTTAGGAACAAGTGGAGTCGTGAGCAGAGGCTTCTGTTTTAAGGTTCTCCGTATAAGAGGCAATATTTTCCCCAAATTCGAGTAGACATAAACTCCTTGAGAGCTGAAAGTAAAAGAAAGTTTAGAAATGCAATAATGGTTTTAAGTTCCATCTGCCTTGTCTTTTTGCTATAACACAGATTTCTGTTATTAATGCAAATGCACCCAAAGCAGTATATAACAGAGCAATTAAACTGAAGGACTCAACATGGATAACCATCTCAAAGTAGGTCATGAAAGTGATATTTCCTTAAGGTAGCCTAACCTAAACCAAACAGTAACATAAAAATATGCATTTCATAAACATACAAAAATGCATCTTTTATGAAATGTGAAATATCTTGAATTCTTTATGCCAATACAACCTTTCTAACTAAAAACAGCTGCTGTAATCATATCAGTTTTAAAGCTAAATCAAGGACATAGAAAATATCAGGAATGCCTAGTAGGTGCTTTAGCTTTGCCCAGTTGAAGCTTTCATTATGTAGAATCACAAATTGTTTGATTTGGGATTAGAAAATCTTCATACTAAGTGTCTCATCTAAGGAATTGTTTCCACGCAATTCCTAGATCAGTGAATGCGTCAAACTGTTTCAGTCCTGTCCGTGCTGCCTGAGGCCACTCCTCCATCATCCACAGGAGAAAACCTGCTCTTGGAGACCATTGCATAGTTATATCACCTTTTTCTCTCTCCACCTTTTGTCTCTGATTTTACCAACTTTCCCAACATTCTCTTCGTGCATTGATTATTTTAACCTCTCTATTTCTGCATTTGTCTTTATCACAACTCTGTCATAAACCTGCTAATTTCTGGGCTTATCTGGACATGGGAGCCTATAGACCAGTTTCTCTCTTTTGTTCACCTCAAGCTCAAATCGCTTCATCAAACCCAGCAGATCAGCCATCCATTACCACAGCCACACCTTTGACATAATCATCTTCAGAACTCCTGTACTTTTGAAATATTCAGTTTTTATCTGTCATTTTCACAGGACAGTCTCCAAGATTCAGAAATAAAGAAGGCTTATGGAGAAATCAGATTCATATAACATAATGTCTTAACATCTTAAAAGCTAAGAGAAAGAATAAATTACTTGCAAAGAAATGACAATTAAACTGACAGCATCAATAGACACCAGAAACAAATGGAATAGTGTTTTCGAAGTGCTAGGGGAAAATGATTGTCAAATTAAATTCCTATGCTCAGAATTAATGAGTGAAGGTGAAATAATGATACTTTTAGACATACAAAGTATGAGAGTTATTCTGCTCATAGACCCTTACTAAATGAACTACCATACTTCACTGGATTTAAGATGTCATCAATTGTATGATGTACCAATAAAAGAAAAATGCCGTTAATTAAACTATGATATGCCCTCAATTGTAAAGTGCAGTTAATTATAGAGATGTTAAAAATATGAAAAACCTGTATCTTAGAACGAATTAAATAAAAATGAATAGAGGAAAGTCTTCATCAAGAAGGAATGAACGCAGAAGGTAGGAATAAGATGTAAGAAACAATATTGAGCAAAGAAACTGGTATTGAGCAAAGAAACTGGTAAATATAAGCAAAACCTGACAACAGCTAATAATAACTTTGTGGCTTGAAAACAAGATTGAGCTAAAATGCCAAACAACAATAACATGGAAGAGAGAGAAAATATGATGTTAGTCTGTGATCCTTACATTATTTGGGGGAAATGTTAGTAATACTCTTGGGTATTGTTAAATATGGTACACATTTTAATGGTTACATGTAAAAAAGTAGAAAAAAATGTTCACTATTCAAACAGGTAAAGTAAAAATATAGAAATCTTTGTTCATATAACAGAATACAATAGAGCATTTAGAATGAATGACTTAGATCTATTTATATAAATATACATAAACCTCAGAAAACAATGATGACTGCAAAAAGTAAGCCGTAGGATAACGCTGATAACGTAAATCTAAATTTTTTAAAAAGTAGTATTATAATAATATAGATTATATGTGTCTAATCTATATGTGCATGTATACATGCATGTGTGTGTACGTAGTAAATATATAGTAAACATATAAAAACACCAAGTGGAAATTTATTCACCAAATTTATTAACGTGGTGGCCTTTGAAGAGAGAGAGAGAGAGGAAAAACACCGGAGATGGGAACAGAGGGGACTGAACTTTATCTGTAAGGTTCTATTTCTTTTGTAGAAAAATCTGATGAGAACTTCATAGAACAGTAATGTTAAGTTTTAGGCACTGAGACCACAGAGGTTTGTTACATTACTTATATATTCTTCTATATTTTGAACTTCTAACAACAAATACAACAAAAATTTTAAAAATTCATTATCTTGCTCCCCAGATCTGAGCCTCTTCCTGTATATTTACACAAGCCAAGAAAATGGATAACTGTTCTTTCTCCATTCAGTCGATCACTAATCCCTCCCATTCTAGCCCTCAGTATCTCTTGATTTCATCTGATTTTTCTTTGCCTTCAGTCTTGCTCCTCTCCCCACCTACAAGGCATTTTCCAGATTACAGCAGGCATGGCCTTTGTAAAGGGAAAAATATCTGACATGTAACTCCCCTACCTAAACTCCTTCAATACTCTTTGAACTCCTTAGCAAAACACGTAAGGCTTTACCTAACGAATCTCTGAACACCTATTTAGGATCATGTCTCTTCCCTTTGTATTCCAGAATCCGGTCAACCTAGATGACAACTGGATTTTAGGAAGATGTAGCTGCCTCACTCAGCCTGGGGCATTCCGCCCAGCCCTTCTCCTGTCCTCTCGCTATCTGCACTCCAGACCAGCCTAACCCAACCAATCCTGAAAGGGTGGACTCCACTCAGATGTCACCTCCCAGGAAAGCATCGTTGTCCCCCTCAAAGCTGTCTCTGCTGCACTTTTCATGTGCCCCTATTTCCTTCTACTGTGAGGTTTAACCCACCATAATGAAATTGCATTATTTTCTAACTTCTCTGACTTTGAACTTCTTGAAGGAAGGGATTACATAATAATGATAGCTAGCAAAATAGCTGCTATTTATTGATTGCTGAATATTCCTCAGTCCTTGTGCCAAATGGTTTGCCTGAATTCCTTATTTAATGTACCCAATAACCATCAGAAAAATCTCACTTTCTATGTCAGTACATAAATGCTCAGAGTTTAGGTATACACATTAGAATGTCATTCCACTCTTTTTGAGAAACATAGCTACAGACCGATGGAGCTTGACTTCAACTCCAGGGATTTTAACAAGATTTAACAAGACCGTTTATCCTTAATCACCATCTCCTGCCACCAGTTCCCAGGTATTGTACAACAATACCTCATACGTAGCAGTCACTCAATAAACATATTTTAAAGGAAAGAAATAAGGGAGAGAGGGAGGGATGCTGAGAGGCAGGAAGGCCGGAGGAGGAAGGAAAGAAGATTGAGTTATGATGCCAATTCAGAACACCAGTACCAAACCCTCCTTATAACATTATTGCAATTTTGAGAGGCTGGGAAGTTTTGACAATTGCATTTCTTTAATCAAGTAAATGGAACAAAATTATGGTAAAGGTCAATTTATAAGTGTGTAAAGAGTAGGAGAATGTATCATCCTTGCACTCTTTGAAAGACTATACCAAGAACCAGCTAAGATGTTTGCCATTCCTGATCCATTAGTTTAATGAATGTAGTTTTCATAATCCTAGTTTGAAGATATATCGATAGATATTCTGTGGATTTACCTGCTGGGAATATTGAAGTTTCAGTCTTATAAAAATGAACAAAGTAGATAAGTAAGGCAAGAATAGAGTAGGTTGATCACTTTTGTAAGATTATGAAGATCCAAATATAAATGTCTAGTGGTTTCCCCTTATGGAAATAACAATTCCCATTGAAATATGAGTCAATGAATTTGCGTAGAACATTATGTATGCATATGTATAACACTATGTATACTTGAGTGGTGTGATTCTTCTTATATGTGGCTTCTGACTATTTGCTGAATCAGGCAAGAAAACAGATTGTTTTTAAAGTAGTTTTAAGGTTGGGTAATCAGTAACAAACTCAAAATACACAGTGGCTCTTTTCTCAGTGGGATATTTGATATTGATATTTGACTTTTAAAGAACAATGCATGACTCTCTCTTTGAGAACCATCACTCTCTCTCTCTACTTTCAAATCTTCAGTGTAGCAAGAATTTCCTTTTCTTTAATCTAGGCTTTTAAATTTGGGTAGCATGACATCAGGACAAAAGAGTAGGTAGAGAAGCACCTCAAAGGAAATTAGAAATAATAAATGCTGAGATTTTTTTTACCTCAATTACCTCTGTGATATAGTTACAATATTTCCAAATAGTGAAAAAAATTCAAATTGGGATGTTTTCCATTTCTGTCCCATGGACAATTTATGGACTTCCTTGAAGGAGAAGGACCTGATAAATTGAAAATATGATCTCAATATATATTAGTACAGTAATTGTAAATGCCAACATACGAGAAAATTTCTATGTTTTACCTTTTATGTGTGTAATTATTTGAAAGATAATTAAATTAATTATTTTTATATGCAAAAAGATGTACACTTCCAGTTAGTAAATAAAGAATTTTGTTTTAATGTCAGTCTGGTGTAATTAGTTCTACTATTCTGCTTCATTGGGATCACACCTAAATTGTAATTCTTTTATACATCAGTAAAGGAGACAATATATATCTGACTTTGGGTCAATGGGTTAGTTGCATGCAGACAAACACTTGAGTGTTTCCCAAAATGAGCTACGTGTAGTGGTATAGGGACATTAAAAAGAATTTGGATAACATTGTTAAAAAATTAAGAATTTTAAGTTACATTTTAATCTCTTTTTTTCTTTTTGAACAAAAAAAAGAGAAGACCTGAGGCCCAGAACTTTTGGCAGACAATAATACCTTGTTAGAATTAAATGATATCATTTTGTTTTGATATTTACTTTTACTTTCTTCTTATTTATTTCAATGATTCTAGTTTTTCATTGAGGGTAGTTACATATGTTTTCTTACAAACAGATTTACTTCAGTAAGAAAAAACAGGTCAACCTGAAAAATATTGGATAATTGTACAAGTTCTTTTTATGATAAGGTGGAAATCACAAGATCGAGGGAAGAATGCCTGAAATTGAGTACCACATTGTGGTGAGTGTTAAGTAAGTAATGCATTGATTGACAGTAAATTCCTTCTATATCAGCAAATGGAAGTGAAGAATTGAGAATTATCCTCCAAATGATACCCTAAACACATGAGTCTCAATAGTCTATGTAATTTTGTGCAAGGGTGTGTGTGTGTGTAAGTGTGTGTGTGTGTGTATGTGTGTTAGCCATTGGTATTGAGCAATTTCCTCAGTTCTCCAGTTGCTTTGTGACCTATAGCACTTTCTGCCTTACAGTCACTGAGAAGTAGAAAGCGTGTGCTGATACATTTTACCGGGAAGATGAGTGTAAACACCTTCTGAGTACATGTGCACAACCCCTGGGCAGAGTCAGAGTGAATATAAACAAAGTGCATAAAGGGAAAATCTGCAATGGAAGTAAAAATCTTCTCTTTACCTATTTGAAAAAAGACTCTGGTACAGAGTCTGTTCTTTCATTGCTTGCCGGTTCCATTTAAAGGGCCCATATGTTTCTGGAATCTGAAACTCAGAGTAAGGTCAAACACCACGCTGTAATTAGGGTGTTCCTCTTTAGGAATGGAAAAGGATTTGTGTAAGTTTTGAAAGCATTATGAATGATGAAGGAACCACAAGCCCGTTAAGTTGGTTGTTACTGTAACCTTTGGACTGAACAATTCATAACAGCCCCAGTTCAGAACCATAGCGAAATTCAGAATTATTCAAGCTCTCTACATAACAGGAACTTAGCTTGCTCCAATGATAAACAGACACGCATGAAGAAAAATTCCACTGACCTTCTCTTCACCTCTGCCTCAGCGGCCTCATTGCCTTAAGAAGTAGTGTCAAAACAGAACACACACCTTCAGTCTCCGCAGTTTGGAAGAGCAGGGAGGTGAATATTTGGCTTTTAAGGGAACCAGAATATGGCTAAAGTTGAACTGTTGCATAATGGTGAGCCAAATATTCTAATGGTTTAAAAAGATAAATTAACACCTTTCTATATGCAGAAAAAATTAAACTTAAGTCTTGGTGGGGCAATAAATATAGTTTTCTTTGTTCATTTTTAACAACAGTCAAGAGAATCACTTCAATAGTAGTGAGATATATGGGTATATGTGTGTGCCTCTGTTTGTGTGTGTGTGTTTGTGTGTGTGTGGAGAGAGAGAGGAAGAGTTTTAAGTTGGTGGGAGAGTAGAAAACCATTTATTCACTTTGTTTGGGACAGTTAGCAATATCTATCAAAATTTAAATTGCAGGCACCTTCTAACCCAGTTATCACACTTCTAGTAATTTACTTTATTTATAGTTGTAGAACAATATATGCACAAGAATGCTCATTAGAGCATTGTTTATAACAACAAAACTGAGGGCAACTAAGATACCCATCAATGACGGGCTGGATAAACAAGCTATGGTATAGCCACGTTCTTGAATACTATGCAACTCAAAAACCAACAAAATTAAAAACATAAGGTAAATATATATGCAAGCACATAGAAAAGTTCCACGATATATTCTATATCATTAAACAAGGTACAAATGTGTTTTAAAATAAACAAGCAAACAAAATACACGTATGTATATATGTCTATGTCTTTATCTCTATGTACTGCTTATAGTTTATAAATATTAAATCATCTGGAATGTTATTCACTAAACAGCACCAGTAAGGTGCTACTATCATGACTTCATGGGAAGTGCGTTCTATGGCAGAGAGATAGCAGAGCGGGAGAACAGACAGAATAGTTTCTCGCTCTTGGAAGATATTTATGTGAACTCCTAGACATAACTGGGTAAGACTGCGACAGAGGTTGGAAATCCTGTTAGCAAAGGAGGGGGCAAATACCCGTGATTTGGGAGTTGCTTAAATGTGACTACATGCATTGTATAAATCCTCAGAAATGCAAGTTACAATTCTGTTTTTTAAAATTTTAATTTAGTTGTGTGATATCAAGTAACAGATGAAAGAATTATATGAAAAGGTCTGTACAAGAGTGAAGTGTGAGGAGGTATGTTCACCCACAGGACACTTAAATGTTAAGATTAACGCTAGTAACAGGCACGCGTATAGAGCTTGGTGATTGGCAAAATGTGTTCACGTGACAGTGTCTTGCTCATAGCCAAATGGTTTGAAATTAAATAATGCATCTACTTCATTAGTGTTACATCATGTTAGATGCATCAATTATGAATGGAAAATATATGGAAAGGAAAGAAGAAATGTGCCTTTAATAATGCTGACTTTATAATAAATTGAAATGAGTTAACCAAAATACTCTAGGGCATTATGGGTTAAGATCAGGAAGGAATACTTTAGTCATACGTTAAGATTTAAAACAGAAAAACTAAGTGAATGCATGTGAGTTTTCTGATACAAACGTGATTCTGAAAAGTACAAAGCATGGTGACACAAAAGTCCTCTGATTACAAATTACAACAGGTTCTTTTTCTTTCAAATTTCCATAAGACTGACTCTATGCTATGTTTTTAAGAATAAAAGCAAGTGTCATTCCAAATGTAAAGCAAAGATTTTTCCGGATTAGTGGTTTAAACTCTATCCTCTAGTGTAGCCTTCATTTTGAGAAAATGGTAAATGAAAACTCAGTAAAGTGTTTGAAATAATTTTCATATTTGAATCAGATATTTGAAAACAGAAGACCTAATGAGGGAGGAAGTAAAAGGAAAGAGGAAGAGGAAAATAGGTGGGAGGTTGTTTTCAAGAATATCAAAGAACCATTTCAATATCTATTGTAAATGTTTACTTCAAATTGAAAGTGGTATAGAGAGGAAGTTTGTAAAGAATTCAGGGGAAAGAATTGATTCAGCCCATGAGTTTCCTTAGTCTACCAAGTAGAATTTTTTTTCTTCTTTTTTTTGCATACTGTGTTATTTTAGGAATTCTATTTCCTTTTTTAAAAACAGGCATTAAAAGCAATACAATTTAGAAACTACTGACTTCTTAAATTTCTCCTAATCTATAGAAATTCTCTTCAGGGGAAAAGATTCTCTATAACTAGTATCTGTTCAATATTTGTTTCTTAAGGAAAACAGCAGCAATAACAACAAAAGTAAAACTGATTGTCAATTTTATCAGAATGCTTCCAGCAAAATAAGCTTTGTCCCTGTCTGGTAACATCAAATCAGTTGAGCATTTAAGTAAATTCTAGTAACATAACAAAGTAGTTGTTCTACCAAATAAACAGAATTGAAGAAAGAAAATAATTAAACGGTAGAAATTTCACTCAAACCAATTGATTCAACAGTTTTATTTCGATGACCTGGTGATCTTGGTTCACCCTAATAAGAAACATATTTTACTCTAGGCGGAATTGGAGAGTGAAAAGGTAAAAAAAAAAAAAAATCCTTAGAGGCAAAAATATTTCAAACTGGCCAAATCCAATTACAGTGAATTTCTGGGGCGCGGGGGGGTGGGGGGGGGGGCAGGGGGGAGTGTATAAATTATTTTGTAGAGTAGCAGGGAAACTGTATACTAAATATTATTCCAAATAGGGCTTCAGTGTTTACATACAGTTTTTCTAAACAGAAAATACATGATAATTTCCTTGTAAAAGAACTTGATCAAGATCTTTAATTTTTATGATTAGATAATGTGTTGCTAATATGGCTTTTTTCCAAGTACAAACACAGAGTGTGAAAGAAGACCTTACAGTCACTTGCATTGATATGTAATTGATTCATTGGCTTGCTACATGATCCAAAACTCAGTTCTAATGCCTTCTAGGAATTTGTACCAAGGGAATCATTTTTCTTTCAATCTCAGTTGACATTTCAACATTTTTCATTTAAATATGAATGAAATTTAATTCATTTAATGAGTAGTAACAGATTATTTTTCTTCCTGTCCTTTTTTGGGGGGTTTCATATAAAATATAGAATTATTCAAATAGGTAAATATGGTGGCTGCTTTGTAAGGTGGATATACAACTTATCTGGGGCTCCTGGGACTTGAAACTCTCTGGTATATCTCTTTGGTACCACTAGTTGATGAAGAAAGTGTTTAATACATTTGTTTAAATCTAGGAAAAATGCTTACAGATCTTAAAAATATCACCACACTTTTCTATCCTTACTATACCAACTGATTGTTTTGAACAAGCCCTGAGAGTACCTATTATGTTTTATAAATGTTCCAGGTGTGAGGAAGATGGAGACAAAAACACATAGTTTAAAAAAAAAAAATACCCTATCAAGGACCATACAGACTAGAGTAGACTGACATGTAGCATACAGTATAATACAGAGTGATGCCATATGATATAGTGTTATAGTGGTATCATAGAGATGTGAACAAGATATACTTGGTGCTCAGAGGGGGAGCATTTAACCCTGGTGTTGGGTGTAGAAAATTACCCAAGGAAAGTTTTTTTGTTTGTTTGTTTTAAATGAAATCTAAACTGAATCTTGAAGATGAAGCTGAAGAAAGCCAGGTGGATAAGGTAGAGAAGATGTTATTCAAGGCCTAAAGATGAGAAACTGGAGGGTACATCCATGGAACGAGAAATCATTTTATTTTGTTGGAGGGGACATAGTTGGAAGCTGCTGCAAGTAAGACTAAATAGCTAGCAAAGGCTAGATTACAAAGGGCCTTCTCTGGTGAGCTAAGGACATTATATTCTGTTCTGAAAATGATGGAGAGCCTTCAAAGGGCCTTAGTGGGATGACAGGAATAGACGTGCAGTTTGGGGGATGCACTATGGCGGGAGTGGGAGACTGCATGCACGTGCTCTTGTTTTGCATTGCTTAAAATCATTCCTCTTTTCTTTAAAGCTATCCTTCCATCTGCTTATTCCTTTAATATCACACTCCCCTTACCCCTGATCAATGAACAGCTGGATAGATGAAGAACCATGAACTATTCTACTCCATTCCAGCTCACAATAGACTTTTCACTGATACTTCACTGGTTATTACTTAGAGGGACTTTTCATGGACCATTCTACAGTAAAGAGTTTCTACTGAATTTGTCAACAGATGACAACCTGTATTATATGGACCCATCACAGTGGAAAGATTGTTAAGACATAATAAATGATATAACCGAACATTGAGATATTAAAATATGTTGTGCAAATTTTCTGGAAATTCCAAATAAGAAAATACCCAGACAACAGACCAAACTTTTCCTTCTTCATCTGGAAAACTAGAAATTTAGGACACATGTTCAATATGGTTTAGACATGTATCTCTGATATACTTGGTAAATGTTGACTATTGCACAAATGTTTTAGTTCCCTAAGGCTATGTACCAAGAAAAATTATGATGTCTGGCGCAAATATGAAAGGACAATATTTTCTCAATGGAACTTCACCTGATCTTTTTATTCAATTATTTTACCTAATAGTCTTCTGTAGTATATACTCTATTATGCTATTATATTATGTATATTGGCTTAGCTCAATTTGTTAGGATATGGTTGTTGTATTAGAGGTTGCTAATATCTCATATTATCCATTCTGCTGTTCTTTCCCTTTGTAATTGACCTTCCCCACATGGTCATCCAGCTATTTTCTGTATTACCTAGCATCACTTCCAACTACTTGCATCTTATAACTAAGTTGTTTCCAGTAGGATATGAGCAGAAATATGAACAACTTTCAGGTCTTATCCTTGAGGATGATTTGTCTTGGTCACCTCTTTTTCTCTTTTTCTTCTCCCATTGGTTGGCTAAAAGACAAGAAAAGGAAATTTTCTTGGACCCAGAGATAGAAGCCACATAATACAGAAAGCAATGTAAACCCACCAGCTTGGATCCTGGCTTCCTACACTGACCATTTTCTCCTCAGAGTTATATGAGAGAGAGAAATACACATCTACCTTCTTTAAGGCACTATATATTTTGTCTCTCTGTTATAGAAGCTTATTCTGTATGGAGAATCATACCAGTGATAATGACTACAAGGTTTTCAGCCCCAGTGTAACACAGTCAATGGTCTTCACACGAGAGCAACTATCTCAAACACATGTCATAAAAGGAAGAAGTTTTGCAAAAATTGGGCAGGGTTAGGGGTAGAGGTATGGCAAACATGCAGATAGATCATAGCAAAATCATCACCGGGACTGGAAAAGTAATGATACATCATGTGAATTGTTCTTGTTCCCACTTTTCCCTCACCCATCACTCCCAGACTTTCACTAGCTCCCAGCTCAACAGTTAGGAATTAAGTATGTGGAAGACAGACCTTCAAAACAATATGCTAACTGGAAGCTGAAACTGGTTCAGGACTCTTAGCCACATTGATAATGACCCACAGGGTAATCGCCCTATGATTGATGAACCGCTGAGTATGTAACTATCAAAAAACACTGAATGGACATGCGTTTCTTGCATTGTGAGTAAAACCTACAAACAGAGACACAGCTGGTCAGCAACTTGGTCATTTGGACTTTCCATTGTGAAAAAAAAATTCCTCACTCATTTTCATTTCTTTCCTCCTACAAACTACATTTGGATTTTACACCTTAGACTATGACATCTTACTTCTAAAAATTAAAATGTAAAGGTTTGGGCGGTATTATTCATCAGCTTGCTTAAAAATGCATTTGAATTTATATTTATAGCATTATGCAAATATAAATATCATGAAGCAAGAATAAACACTGAGACTTAAAGTGTTTCATTCCAAGAGTCTGTGGAAACCTTTAGAAGTGGGCAATAGAAAACTCACACTGCCTTATTTTGTTTATGATCTACCCCTTGAGAAGTGGGAAGACCAGAAAATTTGTGCATTTCTTCAGAAGTCAGCTTCATCTGGGAATAGGACAGGTGTGAAACTGAGAGTAAAGTCTCAAAGTAATGTAGTTGACAGTAAAATTTGAATTAGCGTAATGTAGATTATTTTTCCCTTAGTTCTCAGAGCCTCTAAAAAACTCATAATAGTATTCCCTCCGAAAATAAAGTCGATCTTCAATTCATGACATTTCAGAGTTGATTACCATGATTCCAAGACGGTATATGGGTTGCAAATGCCAGCAATAGTCTTTCAGTAACAAAGTATGGACCCAGTAGAGGTTGAACTGAGATCCTAAGAATTTAGAACCTGATATGTTCAGCATTTCTGCTAAATTTGAAAGGAAGTATGTGCCTTGAGAGGTTAATGTTGACTTTAACTATAACAAAGAAACTGTAGTTGACTATAATTGAGCAAAGCATGCAAAGTAAATCATACTACTTAAAAAGCAGAATGAGTTAATACATCTGTGCAATTTATCACTGGTTTTACTGAGATTTAAAAAAAAAAAAGGTCTGAGAAAGAATATGACTATTTTCATAGTGGAAGAAAGAAGTACTTGTTGGTAATCCTTTAAAGAAACTTACTTATTGGAGACTTATCTATCAATTTCAAATAAATATACTTATCAGCACAAAGAAAATATTCTTGCACCACTTAAGATTTATCTGAAATGAATTCCCTTAATTTATCCATCAGTGTTTTCATTATTCTATACTGGAATAGCTTTTAAAAAATTGTTGGATGATTTACTTAAAATTCAGAATTTTGCTAAAGCTGGAATTTTAAAATTTAGTTTTCCACCTTTTTTTTCTTTGCAGTATAAGTAGGTGGTGGAATAAGAAGAGACATATAGAGTACTACCATATTTAGAAAATATCTTTTGAAAACGTTACTTCTTTTTCGGAATAATATCCTTATTAAAGGGTCACCACATGAAATCTCAGGGGAGGAGTTACAGGGCAAACATAGAACTTAGTAGTAGGTGGAGTTCTCTGGGTCCAAAAGGACTGCCTAGTTTTGAAAAATAATTTACTTTCATTTGCTTTGAATCTAGTATCAGGGATGATAAACAAATAAGCCTATTTGGCTGGGAGGACAGATAGCAAAATAAATTGATATATCCAGACCAAGTGATAAAAACTATTTCTGCCTTGATAGTACATTTTCCAAGGAATCTAAGAATGTTTATAATTACCACGTTTACTTGGAAGGCCCTTTATCTAGATAAGAAGAACTCAGCCTGTATTAAATGTACATCCTTTATGTCTCTTAACGTTAGTCAAGTTCTTAATATTTTTGTATGGCATCATCGCCTGTTGGCATGCAACAAAAGACAAGAAAGAAAGGAGTAAAATCTAATGTATATTTATCATAATCTGAAATAGGCAAATTTACTATTTGGATTTTTGGTGGGAAACTACAGGTGTATTAATATCAAATTCAGAAAAAATATTCTTGAAACTTATGGAAGGACACATAAGACATTCAGTCCTATAAGCTAGGGATGAAAGAGATTAGGAAAGGCCTCCATTTTTTCCCTAATAAATAAATGTATTAAAACGGCTCTAGGATCTTCCATGTCTGATAAATGAGCACAGTACAACATGAATAAGAGTTGAACTCTAGGTATTTCAATAACTACAAATATCTTAAGACTGGAGACATATTTACTGCATACTGTAGTTAAACCACATACTCCAGTTCCCATATCACCAACTGACAATGGACTATTCAACTCACATATTGGGTTAACTCAGCCAACCTGAAACTGAACTCTCCCCTACAGAAATAACTCCTCCTGCTGTCCTTATTTTATTACTATTACCATTTCTCTCCTATTTTTCTGTACTAGAATTATCAAACATGACTCCAAATTCTTTTTCATTCGCCTTTTTCAACTGCACCGTGATTACAAAAGTCTATAAATTTTTCTTTGTACACTTTCTAGAATATGTATCCTCCTTTCCATTCCAATTTCCATTGCTTTTGTTTAGAATTCTAAAATCTCACTGTTAAACTCTTACTGATGCTTTCCAAACTTCTGTCTTTGCCTCTAATTTCTTTCTCTTTAAAGATATTCTGTACATTGTTGCCAAATGGATTTTCCTTAAATATCATTTTCATCATACCACTTGTGTGTTTGATAACTTGCAGACCTTCTAGCCCTGAATCTCAAGCTTCTTAACAGTGTGACACTGGGTGTATAGTATCACTCTCTGGCCTCAGTTTCACACATGACAATGAAGGTGTTGGACTAGTCAGTCTCAAAGTCCACTCTACCATGTATGTGAATCTGAGATTATGTGAGCCTGTGAGCTTCCTGGTCCTCCTACTATCTACAGCAGCAATTCCCACACTTGGCTGTACAGAAGAGTTACCTGCTATACCATTTATTTTCCGTTTGCCTACTCCCATACACTCTTCATCCTTCTCTACCCCATCCTGAGCCCCAGGAGCATAACCCCCACCCAGTGCACCACCTGAGTTCCCCTGCCCACTGGTTTCTCCCAGGATTCAGCCAGTGGGAGGCATTAACAGGAGACAAGTGGACAGGAGGAGAGAGATCAGAGCATTTTTTCCTTTGTCTTTTTCTATTTGGGAATCACATCTCTAGAGTGGTTTTTAGTTTTGCCCCTCTGTGACTACAGGTCCTGCCAGGAGGCCAAATGGATCCCAGATGTTACTCATTTCTGTCCCCTTCTCCTTAACTCTGCGTTTGATGCATTAACCTTGCTCATACTTTTGCAAATTGTCCCTTCATTAAAGTCTTTTCATTTGAATCATTTTTCTGGGACCCTGATCAATATATGTGAAGAGATTATTTTTTTTAAGACCAATGTTCAGCCCTCACTACAGATGAGTAGAATCAGAACCTTGGGTGTGGGGCCCAGGTAGAAGTATTTTATAAAATCTCTTCCTGGCAGATTATAAAGTCCAAATATTCTATATCTCCATTCAAAGCTGTGTGTAATCTGATCCCAACCATCTTTTCAGCCAAGCAGACATTACAGAAAAAAAATATCTCACAACAAAATTTGGCTACTTAGTAATTTTGCCAATAGGCTAATTTTAAAGAAACGTAAATAAGTATAAATTAACATAACACAAACTGGACCCACTGCTTCCATGCTGAGAAGTGCTTCCCAAATGGAGCAGTAACCAGAGACAAGAGGAATTACTGGGATGAAAACTTATGGAAAGAGGCGACTTGAAAGTTAATGAAATATATTAGAAAGGGGAAATCTTCCAAGGCATCCTATGCTTCTCAGGTATCTCCTATCCTTGAAATGCATCGTCTCAAAATCTCATCTACACAATTTTCCAGTCAGGTATGTCTTTCTTTTCATTTGATCTGTTATTAAGAAGTCTCATGTTTGACTTTCATATTCTTTCACTTGCCTTGATTGCCATTGGTTTGCACGCTACTAAGTAGAGAAATGGACCAATAAGTTGATAGGGTGAAAGGAAGAGAAGCCAATTACACAAGAACTGGTGATATTTGGGGTGAACAGATGGTGATTAGTGCCTTTAGTTATTTACAGATCTAGGATTTTAGATGCTTTCAAGTCTTGATTGTCTGACAGATAACTTCTTCCCTGGAGGCTGTCATAAAGGCCTGTTTCAACTCTTCTGATTTCAGCTGGGCAGCCACTGTTAACTGCTGTTGGAAAGCAGTTTCCAATCAGAGAGTCAACCCAATCTTTTGAAGATAGAGCCATTTATTCAATCATTAGAGTACCAACCACCAGCAAGCAGAGCAGCAGAAATTTGATGTCTGGAGCTGGACAGTAAAACTGGGCTTTACTGGATATGGTCTTCAGCTGAGTCAGTACATCACTGGTAAAATGAAATGATAAATGTGCATTTGTGGCAGTTGTATAATTTATTCACTTCAGATCTATATACAGAACAGCTGCTTGAGGACTGAATGTTTGATTGCAATTTGTTCTGGCCCCATTGTCTCTATCTGTGTTTGGTTTAGGGTGGGGCAGAGAATACGATGGTGATGACAGCTATGAGTAAATTACCTGGAGCCCAGCAACTAATATCACCATTGGCTTTTATTGTTCACAAATAGAACTGACGTTGGCTGCAGAGCTCTGTTACTTTAATTTCAAAGCCTAAAAGGGGAGGTGAATGAATCTCAGATTTAGTTATAGTATTTCGCCAGAAAAACTAAATTCTCCTGTTAGCAAGATATTTTCTAGGGAGGTAAGTTCTTGTATAAAGGAGAACAAGATAGTAACGTTTGATTAACTTGTCCTAAGATTTTTTAACATTAGCTACTTTGTGTAAAAATGTAAAACGCTTCTCAGGAAAAGAATTCTTTTGATTCGTAAAGAATCCTCCGTCCATGATGAAACTTGAAGTCCTATATTCATCAGATTATATTAACTTGTTGTCATTAGTAACCAATGGTGAGTCTGCCAGTGACTTTGAGGTGATTAAAACATTCTTTGATGACTTTGGTTTCCTCTGGTTGGAGCCAGATGTGAAAAAACCTGTGTTCTCTCGCCAATCAGCTCCAAAGTCCAAGCTATTTCGTGTTTAAGTAAGGTTGTGTCCTGTGGAAAGATACTTCTTCATGCTAGACTTACTGTTTAATACACAGGAAGATTACAAAACCGTGTAAATGAGCAGCAAAAAGAAAAAAAAAGCATTTCTCAGTCAGTCGGAATGTATGTTTATATTACAATCAAGACACTTGAGCCGCCATAGAATGAAACAAAATCTCTGCAGGTATTGTGGGTCTTGGAAAGGATTGCGTGACTATGTCATTAGAAAGTCATATTTTTTTTTCACTCTTTGAATTCTTTAAGGAAAAAAAATGACTTTTGGCTGAGAGAAGAATAGTATGTCTTCTAAACACTAAAAAATTCTCTCAGAGGCCTTTCCAAGATGTTTTGGATGGCTCTCTGCCTCTCACTCTCTGGCAGCCCGCTCGTCCATCAGTGTTTGCAGAAGGTCAATAAACCCTGGGCAGGCGGGTGCTGCGGAGTGCATGTGTGAGAAAACCTGCTGTTGTTGCGGTAAATGCAGTGTCCACAAATTCATTAGGAATGCATTTGTTCCTGGAAGTGCTAGCTATTCCGGTAACTGGCTGCCGCCAATGTTTTTAACCATATTCTCTGCTTTTATGCAGACGTTACAGGGCAGAAAACCAGTCCTCTGTTCTCACTGCCTGCATCAATTTGCAGTTTGTTACTTGATCGGCTCATTTTACCTTTCGTCTCGTGTAAAGGGCAGTCTGGGACACTGTAGTTATGTCTGGGGCCTTCTTATTAGACTTTATGATGAAAAGGGGCTCTCTAGGGTAAGGACAACTCTGAATCTACTTATTCAGCTCTAAAGAAAATAACGGGCATTAGGAAGAGCTGAAAAATTGCAAGCCGTGTGAAAATTGGAGGAAAATAACTTCACCCTCCCAGATTTTCTCATACACAGCAACAAAAAAGTTATATTTTGTGATTCCATTAACATGTTAATAATTATCTTATTAAAGATTCTTTCTTTTTCTCTCTCAGAAAATAAAAATAATATCTCCATTCTTTCTAAGCAACACTTTTGTAAGCTAGCCCCTCTGAATGTCAATAATACTCATGCTACTTGGAATCTATCAGGAGGAATTGGAAAAGACAAAATGAAGTGGTTTGCTAAAATGGCCAGGATCGTATGGGCATACACACCAAACCAAACATCATTACTTTTAACCTGATCTGACTGCCAAGATAAGAGGAAAAAACACTAAATAATAATGGAATCACTGCCTTTTTCTCAGAAGACAACTCTGGTCTGGCTTTCTTGAAGTAATGTCACCTTAAGGGGGTGACAACACTGAACTTCCTGTGATAACAGTATCTGACACAACGTGGCTTCAGCTTACTTGTAACTGGCATGTTAGAACTCGTGAGAAGTGTGAGGCCCTTCCATCACGAATGAAACACATCTGTCCAGGAAATACACTTCACCGTGCCAAAATGCTTTTAGTGTATCTGCCCCCTGAGTGCCCTCTCAAGCTACAGTTCCCTGTCAGCAAGTACCTTGTAATTCCTTTCCTTTTATGTTGATGAAAGTCTTGATCTATTATGCCAATATTGCATACTTTCCACAGTCTCCCAGAAACTATTACTCAGTAATGTGCATAGGAGATCGAGCTCTGTTACTTAGACAACCAACCTCAGCTAAGAGCATCAGCCCTCGCAGAAAAGCAGTAGCTAGATGGTCAGCTTTTCTAATATGGTTCAAGTTCTACTTTGGGAAAGGAAAAAAAAAAGAAAAAAGAAAAGACCAACGGTGAGAGTGGACACCAGAGAAGACAATGCACTGCTTTTAGAGGGAGCCAAGAGGAGTGAGTCAAGGAAGGATTTGACTGGCTTCATTCTCCAACCTAGCGAGTTCTAACTGTATCCAGTGAATTCAGGTTAGGATGAGTCAGAGCTGGAAGTTCCCCTGGGGTTCCACTTACACTAGCAGTGGCAACAGAGCCTCAGAACGAAGCCTGGGTAACCCCTACCCCCATTCTTGAGAAAATCGTAGGAGCCCAGATTGTCTCTATGTTTTAAGTTACTCAGGCATTTGGAAATGCATCATATTCACCATCCCTCTGAAAAGCAAACTGAATTCTTAAGTTCAGGAGTTTTGTTTTTAGCACAATCGGAGAAGATTCACAGGAAGAGACCCAGGTTAGAGCAATTCTAAGCTGCGCTAATGTTCACCCAGACCACAGAGTAAGACAAAATGAACTAGATTCAGGAGTATAGTAAGTTGAAAATCATTTAACCCACCACAGTTGATTCCTTTTGACAATTTCTAGATGAATCAAAGTATCATTAGCTGTCGAGAATTTATTAAGTGCTTACCTTTGAGCACCAGCCACTGTGTTTGGCACTGAAGTTACAAAAAAAGTAATAACTAACATATCTGATACTGCTGACTCCATGCCAGGTAATGTTATAAGTGCTTTAAAAATATTAACTCATTCAATCTTCACAATGACTTTCAGAGGGAGGTATTACTATTATACCAATTTTCTAGGTGAGGAAATGAATTCAGAAAGGCTAAACAACTTGCTCCAGGTTACGGAACTAGTAGGTGGCAGAGCAATGATTCAAACCAGGCAGCCTGGCTCCAAGTCCATGCTCCTAACCACTGTGCTCTCACATTCCATAATCATTAAACACAAACAGAAACATTATTGGTTAAATGACCACTAAGGTCACAGTACATTGATGATAAAAGCAAGAAGACAGTCCATCCACTTCTGAATCCCTGACCACATGTGGTTAGGTCTCTGAAACACAGCCAAATGAGAGCTAAGAAATGTCCATCAGCTCTGCCACAGCCCAAGTTATCCTGAAAAAAATCCAGCCCTTGGAATGTGGCTTTTTCAGGTTAATTATTTAATCTCTTGTTCTTGAACTAGTCAATGAAAACAAAATACATTCCAAATTTCCTAAAGCAATATCTCAGATTCTATATTTTATATCTAAAACCCACACAAGAGGAACATGATATCTTTGAGGGCAACATTAAAGTTTTATCAGCATTTTTCTTTTCTGATAAAATGGCACACTGAAGAAATCTGCTTTATTGTGGAAGTCCTCAACAGTTGCAAAAGTTTCAAGCCATGGTCCTCAGTGGATGTTTCTTAATGAATAATACAGGATTTGCAACAGAACTTTTAGCCTCCATATCCCAGGCATTGTGAGAAGAGGATAATAAATCCCATGGCATAGGTACAATTCAGATTTTTAACTCCATATTCATATGATTGTTTAATATTTATTGACAAGCACTATTTGTTGGAGGCCCAAGCCGGCCAAACATCGAAAGTGATTTCCCTCAGTAGAAACTCTGGCTTACAAAAATAACTTGGCAAATAATTTGTAAGTAATGTTTTTAAGTGATCAGCATGCCATCTAAGGAAATGTTGAAGTTGGTATGCTATTTTAGAGAAGGAGCACACAAAAGTTTCCAATACAATTTATCATGAGACAAAGTCGTAGGTGGAAAAAATCCTTAATATTACTCTTCGGGTAGATATAACAGATAGAAAATCACTCCCTTTAAAACATGTCACTGCAGGAGTGACTTAATTACTCTTTTTGGCTTCTGAATCATGTGTTCAAGCTTTGTAACCTTTTGGGTAAAAAAAACCCTACCATTTACACTGTAGTTTGGGGACTGTTTTTAATAGTTAGAAAAAGAAAGCCAAGTAACCAGTTGTTACCACTTCTATCATAAAGTAAGATGTGGCCCATTTTCTTTTTGATGTGACTCTAATTCTTTCATCTACTTAAGTCAAGTATGTAAAAACACATATGTAACTAAACACGCAGTTATGTAATCTGTATCTACACAGATCAATTACTATCCAGGGTACTATTCCAAGCCCTCCAGGTTGAATAAAACAGTCCCAGACCTTAAGAAATTTACAGCTTACTGGGAAAAATAAGAGACGTATAAGAGTAACTCTTATAAAAGGTGTGCGATAATTAACAGTGATAATGTCAACTATATATTTGAAGAATTCAAATGAAGGAGCAATCGCAACTGTTTTGAGACATTGAAATGCTTCAGGGAAAAAGTGCATCTGAGAAGGGATTTGAGCTATGGGTTAGTAGCAGTGGGCTTGGACAGAGGGCCCAGAAAGGAGGAAAATAGGCCAGGGCATGAACATGAGAAAGAAACAACCCAAAAGCCAAAAATTAAGCACGGTATCCGTAGGAAAAACAGTGGAGAGACAAATTTAACAGAAGTGTAAAGTACCTTTAAAGGTTAAAATGAGAAAAGTGAGTTAAACAGCATAACAAAGAGTCAGCTTGGATTTCATCTCAAGATGGTGAAAGACCTTTTGAAGGGGGTCTTTGAGTAACTGGAGTTACCCTTTATGCAAGTATGTCAGGTAGGGATTTGTAAGATGGCTAAACTAAAGACTAGAGATAGCAAAGCCCAATCAGGAGTGTACCTGTGTGTGTGTGTGTGTGTGTGTATGTGTTAAACTGGGGTATTTTGATGAATCCACAGAGCCTAGAAGATGGGGCAAAAGGAATGGGGCCAGAGAGAGGATTTGTGATTCACTGTTGAGGACGAATTTCTAGAATCGTGATCTCATTAGATTTTCAACCAAGGTTAGGAACTTTGAATTCCTAAAACTTTTTTTAATGAGTTACTACTACTCGATGAGTAGGAGGAACATCCCAAGGAGAAGTGTTGGTACAAAAAAAAGGTAAACCCAATATTAAGCATCTCTTTATCAGAGGCTGCAGGCAGTTTAACATGTGTGCGGCTGTTGAGAGAACCTCTCAAACCCCCACAGCATATTCACCAAAGTAGTTTTGCAGCTTGAAATCACCAGAGCAGATGCATTTTCTATGACCAGGACTATTACTAAAAATAACCTCCAAGTTCTTTGTTCCAGATGAAAGTGCTACTTGGGTAAATTTGAGCTTTCAAGTTGAAGGTGCTACTATTGTTACTTAGATGTGTTCTTCTTATTTGAGAGTGTTACTTCCTGTGGCGTGAGTGTTCCCCAGATAACACTAGCACATTCTGCAGCCCCTCACAGAGAGAGGGGGGGAGAGTCTTATAGCCAAGACTGGCAAGTCTCGCTGGTTTCCAAGTCAAGGTCAGAGAGAGTGCAGCATTTTGTTGTGGCACTCTCTCCGACAGCCTCAACAGAGCAGATCAGCATGGTCACCCACTGCTGTCACTTTGGAGTGATTGACAGCTATATCGCTCAGTTCTGTGCTCTGATTCCAGCTTAGTGTCATGCAAGTGTAGGTGATTTTGTCTCCCACAGACCTGGACTCAAATTCTATTTTACTCATATTGATCACAAACTCCTTTAATCTAGGGTAGAATAATTTTTACTTTAGAAATCTAGGCTTCATCAATTCTACCATAGGCAGTTATTTAGTTGTGTAAACTTAAACTGAATTTTTGGCAACTACCAAAATGGACATTCAGAAGTAGAGCTGCACACTAACCTCCCTTCCTCTTGCTCTCCATCCTAATTATTTTTTTTCTTTCTTCTTCTCCCCACAGCCCCCCAGTACATAGTTGTATGTTCTAGTTACAAGTATATTCTGTTTGTGCCCTAATTATGAATAACGGTTAACTTCTCCAACATATCACACTGTTGATAGGTTTGATGATTCCACTGACTGATTCAAAAATATACTTGGGTAACTTTTGAGTTCCAAGCAATGCAGGCAGCTCTGAGGACTCACAAGAAATATAAAGAACAGTTTTACCCTCAGGCAGTTTATTGTCTAGGCACAGGAACAGAAAAACATACCTTTTGTGAGAATCTTTTTGGCCACGACTTTGAGAAAATATCTTCTCTCTTAAGTGTTCAATGAAGCCTTAAGAAAATATAGGTTGCCTAATAACATAGACTCTTGGATAACTCACCAAATATTATTTACCTGAGTATTTTTGGATAGCCTTTATCCAGACTTATAATGCTTCATTTATTTGTCCACAGAAGTCCTCACAAAACTGAAACCTCCATTCCTGGACAGCTGTTTTTGGAGTGTTCGTGGTCCCACTGAAATATAGAGGAATAAATGGTACTAGAAGGAAGTGGCGAAAGTGTCGGATATGATGTGTCTGAAGAAGATCTTCTTCAGGCATGGAGTGAATGAATAGGCTGTCACATCTCTTACTATTTCATTAGAACACATACATAGAGCTCCTTCTTCAGGACTAAAAACTCCTATTGACAACTGAAATTGTTATAACAAGAACTCAAGACAGCTCAGGCAAAAGAATGGTCATTATGCTCTCTATGAGATCAAAAATAAAATGAAGCTAGACCTCTGTCTTAACAAATAATCTACTTTCTGAGCCTTCTTCCTCAGGCACTTCCGGCCACACCTAGGGACTCTTAAGTTATTGCACTTAAAGGCCATATTTTTATCATTAATTATTTTTCTGTAATTGATTATCTTCGAATTAATGGGTTTAGTTTAAGTAATTACAAAATAGTTTTCTGTTTCCTTGACTGTTTTACAAAGAATTAGAGCTGAGGATATTAAATGGTTTGAGGTACAATCAAGAAGTGACTTTATTGTTCTCTGGCCATTGCCTTTTAATATATGATGATAGAGCTACTTTCGGTGCTCCTTGATGATAACTTCAGCATAACTTAGATTTCTCATCATTTCAGTTATAAGAACACTCACATTATGATTATGATGATGGAAAGGTAGATAGATAGACAGATAGATAGATAGATAGATAGATAGATAATTGAACTTTTAATTGGCCAGCCTCTACTAAATAAAAGAATCAATCTCATATGGAATTCGTGGTTATTTTCCTCACTCCCATATATACTAGGTTTCTTGCAAAGATAGTGAAAGTTAAGCTTCAGAGCCTTGAACTTTCAGGGGCCCCTTGCAAACCCTGTACCTAATGTTGCATTTGTAATTCTGTATTCTGCTTTTTAAAGAGAGTTCCCCAAATTGTATAAGGCACCCAGACTCCTCTATCCCAGCAATTTAGGCCTGAAGGATGCATAACCTGAAAGATGTGTGGCCTGAAGGATATGTGGGAAGGAGGAGAGGAGCTAATCTACTCTTTGATTCCCCTCTTCTCCCTCACTTGTTTCTACTCCCCTCTCCTCCAAAGTTAGAGCAGAAGGGGAGACTTAGAAGAAAGAAGCATTTAATAGCAACGGTTGGTGGGTCACTCTTGGCTGTGGAGGACCTCTCTGAGACAGGCATGTTAACGCTGGCTCTCCCTTGGGGTAGACTTACCCGACATAGGCAACACTGTCTCTGGATGACCTCAGATGACTTCCTACAAACGACCTCTCCCCTGGTTCCTGGCCCCTGCAGTCCACATCACAGCCTCATCTGCACAAATGTCAGGTCGGCCTCCTAGGTAGGGCACGTTTAGATAGCTTATGTCTGATCACCTGTTATGGCATCCACCTAGCTCACAAAAATCCTCCATAGCCTTACCTAACAGCGGTGGTATAGGATGTGTCACTGTTGCTCTCCCTTTCCTTGTCATTTCTCCAATTGTCTTCTTCTCCATCTACTCAGATAATATCAAGGGGCAGACCAGCCAGTCTACTGCATAGGCAAATATTCAACCAATAAATGAAATGCCAGTCTCTTCCATTTAGAAACACGCCCAAATCTTTAAGAGTGATTTCTTTGGAATCCCTTTAACTTGGCTGAGTGGGTGGGCAATTTCTCCCCAGGCTAAAGAATTCTATTTTCACGAATTCTACTTCTTCAACCACTCTTAAATTTCTAGTCTTGTCTTTACCAAGCCTACTGGGAGTAATGGAGGGACAAATTTGGCTAGTTCCTGGGAATCTTAGAGGTGGTAGCTAGATGCTTGTTTCATTATTTAGACTATAGCATTATCATTTACTAGTCAAGGTTTTTTCTAAAATACTGAGATAATAGGAAGAGTCTCATCCAAACACTCATTATAAAAGCTTTTTATTAAATAAAATTTTTTATTGAAATTGTACAAAGCTTTAAAAAAACATATGGCAGAGTGGAGTTCAGTTGGCAGCAGACGTGAGGACTCACTCAGCTACTCATTGATTAACCCTTCCATGGACACTAACGAGTGCCTTCACTGAACCAGACACTAACACACATTTCCTGCCCACATGGATCATCCTAATTCCTGCCATGTCTTTCCAGTCTCATGTCCTGCCACCAGAATACAAAAGTCTCTTAGAAGGTGAGACTCTAGTAAACGAAACATCGTGCTTTGCTGCCTGAACTGGTGTAAATGATTCCTATAACTAAAATTAGAAGTGCAGAAAAAGGAGTTAGTTGCTGGTGAAGGTGAAGAAGTGTTGTTTGTAGTATTCATAATGATAATGACCAACACATTCTCATGTAGAAAGATACACAAGTAGAATGGTTTGTTCAATCATTGAAAAATAGTTTATTGAGGGGCTGGCCCCATGGCCGAGTGGTTAAGTTCGCGCGCTCCGCTGCAGGCGGCCCAGTGTTTCGTTGGTTTGAATCCTGGGCGCGGACATGGCACTGCTCATCAGACCACGTTGAGGCAGCGTCCCACATGCCACAACTAGAAGGACCCACAACGAAGAATATACAGCTATGTACCGGGGGGCTTTGGGGAGAAAAAGGAAAAAATAAAATCTTTAAAAAAAAAAAAAAAGAAAAATAGTTTATTGAAGAATTTCTATGCATTGTTTTATGCTAAATATTACTCTATTGTTCCTCAATAGCAATTTGAAACATTGTGATTAATACACATACGTGCAATACTTTCCGCATACAACAAACATCACTCTTCACGTATCATCAATGCTGGGCCTGAAGAGCAGAACTGGACAAGCGTGTAAGTATAACATTTGGAGATTTCACAGAGTATAGCATTAGGAAATTTGAACAGCACGATGAATTCCAAGTATTTCAGACAACTCATTCTCTGTGACAATTGTGATGAGAGATTCATCTGAAGTTCATCTATTGCCAAGTAATTTTTCAATAAATTTTGTTGAGAAACTGCTCAGTACATTAGACGTCAGCTTTTGAAGTATTGTAACTTGGTTCAGATAACTTCACTGAGTGCTATCTATGTTGCTTACCACTCTCTCCAGGTTTACACTGTTTGTGGCTCATAGTAGGTGTTCATTAAATATTTGTCAAGGGAATTAATGAAAGAGTGAGTGAATGAATGATTGAACACAAATGATATATTTCCCCAACCTATTCATCTTCCACAGCAAACCTGAGGTTTTATTGGAAAAGTAGATAGGGAAGGACCTTACCATAATTTGCCAAAACACTTTTTATTCCTTGGCATGCTTGCCACTATGCACAGGGATTATACACGTTTCGTCTAATTCTCACCTTTCTCTGAGGTTTGTGACTCTATGTGGCAACAAAGTTTATCTTCTCTCCAAATGGACTAGTCTCATTCCTGGAAAAGGTACCAGAGCAAAGAAAACACTTCCTTTCTACTAACTCCTAAGGAATGAGTCCATTTCAAACATGAAGGAATCTACCTATAATTACCTGTGTTTTCTATGCTTCTGGCATGTGGTTTGTTGCAGCAAAGGGAAATCAATAATAACTTAAGTAGAAGTACAAAACGTGGAACAGCTATACCTTGCTCTAAAACTAGTTCTAGGTTTGAACTTAGCTTCTAGCTCTCATTTAGGAATTAATGATACAACTGTTTAAAAAATATAATAAAATTAAGCAAGATTTTTACTGATTTTCTTGGAGAACGCAATGATGCAAAACAAAGAGAAAGTTTTCATCAGATTGAAAACTTTAATACTGCCACATATCCTTTATATTTTTGTAGCCTGTTCTTTATTTTTTAAA
This sequence comes from Equus asinus, assembly GCF_041296235.1. Lineage (NCBI taxonomy): Eukaryota > Metazoa > Chordata > Mammalia > Perissodactyla > Equidae > Equus > Equus asinus. The sequence goes on from NC_091798.1 coordinate 81,325,619, forward strand.
CATATGATGAGAATCATAGATCTTTTAAATGGAACTTTTCAAAAATAAATCTCTAGTACCACATACATAATACTTAAGCCATGATGCTTTACATTTTTAAATAGTTTTTATGATGTTATTATCACTAAGATGGACGGGGGAAAATAAGACAATGAATAGATTTCTCTTGAGGACCATGCAACTTGCCCTTTAGTAAGTATTAGAGCTGAAACTCTTAAACCTTTTATAGACTTTCTTTTCTCCTCACGAATTGATGCATTTGTCTAAAACGAGTCACGTTATTACCATGGAGCTTCTCTGGCAGTGACATGCCAGAATCACCATCTAGGCCTTACTGCCTGAATTGATGATATAAAGCTCTAGATTCTTTTCCTCCTCTCATGATGACCTACCAGCCTTCACCACTTCATGGAGCTGCAGAAAAAGAAGCCATGGCTCCAACACCTGGCTATTCTTGTGTATGGCATTGTCTTTAATTTCAGAAGCAGCTTGGCTAGTGGTGATTTCCTTTAAAATTCTACTAGTAGCCAGAAATAAAAAACGACCACTGTTTTTGCCCTTTCACTTCTCTGGGGCTGCACTCAAGCTATTACTCATTTAATTCAAGTATAAAAACAGAACCCACTAAATATCCAAAGTGAAAGTCTGGAGTGTGTTTGAGAAGTTTTTTCACCTCAGTCAAATGACTGAGTGTATTAATTCTCCATTTCACTTAGTATTCGCTAACTGAGGGAAAACAGGGATGGCTCAAGAAAGTCGTATAGTGATAAAGGCAGGAAAAATATATTGACAAGGAGAGGCCTTGCATGTGATGAAACTTGCTAACCTCAGTGAATGCAGTGATAACACCACTAGCTTAAGATATTTTAAAAAACCAAAAACTACAGAGTAATATAATTTTCTGCAAATACACAACAGTGATGCAAACTGCGTTATCAAGAAAGCATTTTAGATTGTGTTTTTAAGGCTTTCCAAATTTTAAGACTTAAGTAGTTTGCCAGGGAACAATGTCCCTTATCACTCTCTGGAGCTAGCCAAACACTTTAAGCTGACTTTTTAACGGCATGAGCAGGATTTCCCTCCTCATGACAAGTACGATTTTGAAACCAAGAAACTTTAGTTTGCCCTTCAAGAAAAGTGATTTATAGGAGTTGGTGAGAGGAAAAAAAGGAACCCTACTTTACCCAAAAAGGAGACGAAAACCTTGCCCAAGGCAGCATTGTGACATTGCCAATGTGAGAAGGTTGTGAAATCCTGAGTGTATGTTTTTGTGGTGATGTCTGAAAGTACTGGTTACTGTACTGATGTCTCGCTATCATGCGTCTCTATTTCCGGATCTACTTCCTTATAATTCCTATGACAACAGGGCAATGAGTAGAGCAATGCACAGGTCTCTGCCTCAATTCTTCTGTTGTTTTCATGGATAGCTGGCTTCTTCTGAAGGTTTCCAAATAATTTTCTTCCACTTTTAAGAAAGAAAAGAAACTCTATATTTTCCTAATTAAACAAATACAGTATATTTGTTAAGGTCATTTAACCTTTTGTTCCATAAGCTCTCAATGTCTTTATTCCTCTAACCCTAGGCATCCATTAAAACCAGTCTCTGACTATTAATGTGCATTTTGCAAATAACCAACAGGCTAAATCACAGTAACTGAGGAAAATCAGGACAAGTCTAATGGTAGCCAAGCTCTGAATAGGACTTTAAAATAAAAATAGAACATGTGACTCAGAATACAGTACGAGTTCTTCGTCTTACAGATGTTCCCAGGCATCAGAGTCAGCGTGGGCTATGACACTGGCAAGTGTGGGCTAGATGGGTAAAAATTTGGAGAGAATGATAGGCTTTTTTTCAGACTCTCTTCCTATTACCTCGCATTACTTCACGTTTTACAGAATGTACAGAAAACTTTGTCTACTCATTTCTTATTTGCCTTAATAACAAGCTTTCAGGGAGCCTTAAATTAGTAACAGAATGGCCTCCCGCTTCTAATGGCATTTTAGGTTTACAAAACACATCTCAGGAAACAAGTGTCTGGCTTTAGTTGCTTGCTAGCTAAGTGTCATCACCTCGTGAAACAAAATTCACCAGTGATTTCTGTCATAACATACCATGCACAGGACCAACCAGACAGAAAAAACAGCATCTCTGACCATGGAAGGGACACAACAGAAACATTGTCATGATATTTATATCCCACCTACTCAGAAGACCAATCGAGAAGCTCCATATGGACTCCAGTTTGCCACTAGCCCACAGAATTAAAATTTCTTAACTGGCTTAAATTAAGAACTTGCAGATAAGTATAAAACTTTGCAGATATTTATGTTTATAAATCTAGGCAGTTTATTTTCATATAGTTCTTTTCATCCTACCTAATTTTCTTTTAGTTGACACGTTAGGCAAAGGAAATGCGTTCTTAGAAAGCTTATAAAAGAGAGGGCCAGGTATAATTGGGAAAAATAAAATAATGTCAAAATGCCCTGAGGTGCATTAATGAGAGAAAAAGTGTCTGTCTCTCGTTTAAGACAATAAGCCTACGTGGAGGTAGACTGGCTGATTTGAATTATCTTAGGGGACTGAAACCCCTTCCTCTCACTTCTCAACACTGGCCAAATGGCAGGTGGTACAAGTCCAGTTCCCCAGCAAGTTCCTGTAAACAACACTGCTTATTTATAGACAGCTTCTCAGTACTGTTTTCAGGAGCTCAGTCAGACTGCAACTCAGAGCCACCTATCAACTGCAAAGAAAAATAAAAGCATCAAATCCCATCTTCAAAAATTTGCTCTACAGCTGAGACCAGGGAATCTGACACCCAGTGTATCTGTAGGACCCTCAGAATCATGACTGCGAACTGGTATAAAGAAACAGAAAGAAGCCCATGAGCCTCTGCCTTGGAACAAAAAAGAAAATTAGGCTGACAGCATGGAAATCTTCCAGCAGACCTAAGCACAATTTGATGTATCTACTTCTCCTCTCTGTTCTTTGTTCTTTCTGTCGGGTATTCGTGGGAATTAGCATGGTTGGAGGAATCGCTGAGCCTTGGTGTATAGATATATCAAAGTGGGGAATTGAGATGATTGAAATATTGAAGGCTTCCCAAAAAACCACTTCATCTTATTTATTTATATAAGACAAATTAAAGTAATAATAATTTCAGTGATAATGCCTTCCTTTGAAATATATATATTTCAATGTACTTTCATTTATTCTCATAATTCTCCTTATGATATATGCAGCTATGTACAGATTAACTCATCATATATTTCAGACAGTAAATTCTTCAGTTGTTTTAATCCAGACTTTTGATGCATAAAAATAGTAGGAAGAAGATAGCTGCTTAGAAAGATTAACAATATGGCAGTTTTTAATGTAATGGCTAAATGAAATCACTTCATACATTCACCAATTTTTATTCATTAGCTGTTAAATTCAAGGCATCTTATTTGCTCTGAAGTGGATACAATTGCAAAGGCATATAAATATAAGATTATATTTATTTAGTAACTCTTTAGTAACTAAATTTCACCCAAGAAATAAAATGCAAGCTCCAGTAAGGTAGAGATATATTTTCTCATTGCTGGCACACAATAGGCATGTATTACATGTTTATTGAATGAGTGTGTAAAACATAAAATCAAATAATTCCAATATAATGCAGGATATACGTCCAAACATGAGTGAGTGGCTATGGAATTTCAGAGAAAGGAGGAATCACTTTTAGCAGAATGATCAGTGAAGAATTCATGGAGCTGTAAGAACTGATAAGGATTTAAATTAGGGAGCAGTTCAAAATGGGGAATCATTTGATAGGCAGAAATATGAAAGGAATTCCCAGGCAGAGAAAACAAACAGAGTAAGACCGTATGGGGATGGGGTCGATACAGCATGCAAATAAGTGGCATCCAGGAGACGAGTTCAGCATGAGTAGATGGAGAAGTAATGGAAGAAAATGGATTGAAGCCAAATTACAAAGGCCCTGGTTGTTATACTGAGGACTTCAGCCTTTATTCTGGATCAGTGGACTCCAGGTCTCACGGAATGCTGAATTTTTCGAGCACTCACCACAAGGTACATATATTTGTGAATTAGGATTTTATAAATTAAACACATCACATTAACCTACTTATCTATCTATACATATATATAAAGACACATGTTAAAAGTAGAAATTTTTAAGTGTCCTATAGCTACTATACTTTTTAACAACGCATTACAAATATAATTAAATACTTATTTTGTACATATCTGCTTAATACATGTCATCTGTATACCCTGCTGAATTGGAATCTCCATGAGAGCAGAAAACTTGTCATTCTTATTCTCGCTATATTGCAAGAGCCTAGTGCAGTATTTGGCACAGAGTAGATGCTTGTTAATTATTTGTTTGATGAAGAAATAAATTGAGCTGCTGACTAACTGATCAAATTTCTTTTGAAGCGAGAATACGCTAATCTGGAATCATCAAACATCCTTCACGTTTCCCACTAGAGACGCACCATCTATCTATCATTTTCTTAGAAACGTAAATCTTCAGTCTTGAAATTACTAATCACAGACTCCATGTTTTAAAAAAAAGATGGAAGAAACAAAACTGCCCCATCTTGAACTATAACACTGAAACTTTCTTAATATGTTCCACGTTTTTACAAATTGAAGAAACAGCTGGTCTACTCAAAGCATTTTTTTCCCGCAGAAAATGGACTAACAAAGAAATATAAAATTCAGTGTATAATATCTTCATATAAAACAAAGTTTCTCAAAGTGGGTTCCTGTAATCCCAGGTGTTCCCAGTAGGCTCTTTAGTGGCTTTTATAGCATCAGGGTTGGAAAGAGAAGTCAGAGTCGGGGGGACTCCACACTATTACTTCAACCAACCATCTCCAATTTTCTCTATTAATATGAGTACTTTTTAATAAGACGCTCTTTGAAAAAAGAGCTTTAGGCAATTAAAATGATACTTTGGAAAATCACATTTAAAGTTGTGTAAATCTCGTAGAAATCCAATAGGTCCAGTTAATAACTGTGTAAAACCCTGAGCCTTACTAGTTTTTTTTGTTATGTTGTTTATATTATACCACACCTACTTTTTCATCTATGGTATTGTTGCTGAATCCAGAGTAATGTAAATAAATAAAACTAACACTCTAATTAAAGAGCAGTTTCACCCTTCTAAGTTTTTGGTGGTTTTTCTGTTCGCCTTCCCAAGCCCATCCCCTCCCTTCTATTTTCTACCTATCACCCGAACTCCCTTGTTAGTTGGCTTCTGGTTGGGGTTGAACCAATGAAAAGCACTGCAGGGAGATCAGAGTGTGGGAGGAGAAAAAGGACACAGCTCATTTTCCAATCTTTACCTGCGTTAACACTGCTTCTCTGGCAGTAGTTGCATTCCTTCACGGTTCTCATGGGCAGACCCTTCGCAGTTCCAGATCTCACTGGGTTCTAGAAACAGTTTTCTTCCTTTCAGTTCTAGAGGGTAACGACTTCCCACTTTTGCCAGTCTCCATGTCCTTGCCAGCCTTTGTTGGTTCCCTTCCCCTCTCACGTCTCTGTAACTAATCTCGTGTCTTTATTTGAGCCGTCTGGTGAATTATGTCTCCTATTATGAATGACTTGACTGATACAAAGGTTAAGCTTATTAAAATAGCAAGATCTAAAATACAGAAAATAAAAAGGCTGGATATTAAAATGTTTTTATTATTGACTCTTCCTTGCTGACCATGTTTTGTATACCATGTTACACAATTTCTTTTTGCCAAAAACAACGACTACCCTATTCTTATAGACTATGAGCAAATAAGAACATAGAAAAAGTGAATTTAATGTCATCTCAATGAATGTCCAGATTACCTCATTGAAAATGAAGGTTCAGAACTCCCCACTTCCCATCTGCATGCAAGCCAACAGGTAACAAGGCCACATAACTTACTCCACAAAGTCACGGAAGACTCAGGAAATGTCCCGGAAAAATTCAAAGAGTAACATCTATGCATGTGCACGTGCATACATTTTCTACACAAAAGCAGACTATGCAATAATCAGAAGCCTAAGAGATGAGTCAATGACTAGTAGCAAAATATTTTCATCCAGGTATAAATGTCAGTTTACCACCCGTATTTCAGTAAAGTATAGCTGGTGAGCACCTTGATAACCGTAGCTAGCATTTAACTCTAAAAATTGTTGTCTCTAGAAACCCTGAGAAAAAAATTAATGATATGAATACCACGAAACTTTAACAAGACTAAATAAATAAAGAACATTACTGTATGTTTTGAACATATTCTTGAAAAGAGATCATAGAGAGAAAGTTTCCATAGAGCTTTTTTGAAAACATTGACTGGTTATTTTTATATAGCTGTAAAAAAAATTTAGCATTCCTCTTTACAAGGGAATAAAGAGAAAATTCTTGTGATGAGTTTTTAAGGAAATCTTGTTTCAAGAGAAACGTTCAACGATTCACTCTATTACTTTAGGAATACTTAAAGGAATATCTGCAAAACGAAAATAGAGATTAAAAACAAAAGTGATACTTGAATATGAACTGGGCCTTAAATAATTACAGCACAAGCATCTCTCAAAATAAGAAGGAGGCCTCATCTAGATCTACCATTAGTGAATATACAGGCCATCTTCTCAGGTCAAAGAGTTGAAGAAAATTAGATTATTAGCTTCTGTCTGCCTTGAATTTACAGAATCCACATCAAAGAATACAAAACAAAACAAAAGGAACCCGCCAGACAGTTTAGGGCAATTTTTGTCTTTGTCAAGTAGAATCACAGTACTGAAATAGTAGAATGTCGCTGTGGTTTCTTCAGTGATGCACGTGAAAGATGGCTGTGATTACAAGAAATTTATGAGAAATAGCAGCATCCTGCCCACAATCCACCCACATCAAAGTGAGAGAGTTGGGATCAGAGGTGAACTTGCCTCCCTCGAGTTTGTATGGCAGAATGACCAAGACCACCATGACTCCATGGGTCTACGAAGTAGGAGACTGCTTATGCCCCAGATGTCACCAAATTCAGAGAAGCAGCAGTGGGAGATCAAATTACATTTTAAGGCACATTTTCAGTCTTGGGCACTGAGAAGATTGATTAATAAGAGAAGGAGAGCTCCTACATGAAAAAGAACATATGTCTTCAAACTGAATTATGTATAGAAACAAATCTCATGAGATATTAAAACCATGGGACCATTTTGCAATTTGATACAGCTAAGTTCTTCTAATCCTGTAGTAATATTTTTTCTTCATATATATAATAAATTCATTAAGGTCATCCCTTTATGCTACTTCCTAATTATGATGTGATCTCTATGTACTTTCAATCTGGCTTCCACTATCAGCAAGTAATTGAAAATCCTTAGAAAATCCTCCAAATTTTCTTGGCAATATTCAACATGATTGACCACCACTTCCATCTTAGAATTTTTTCTCCATTGGGATTGATGACAGAGTATAGCCTTGGTTTTCCTTCTATCTCCTCATCTTTCTCTGGCAGCTTTCCTCTGCTCACCTCCCAGATGGCAATCTGCCTTCAGTACATACTTTTAAATTGGAGAGTCAACTGCACATTTTGGGTCTTGAGACATGAGAGGAAGCAGTTTGCTTTCATTGTCAGAACTCCATCATTAACCGATTCCTCAAATTCTCATTGAGAGGGTTCTTCGGTTTTCTAAGATCAGGCAAAATAAAACCTTGCTTATAATATTCTCACTTAAGAGTAGTTTTGTTTGATTTGTTGTGGAGTGTGTGTGTGTGTGCACAAAAACAGTCTCAGGCAGACTCTTAGGCACACCGAAGAGAGCTTTTCAATTCAGAATACTTCTGTGATACATAAATTCATTGTAAAATTACATATTAAGCACTAACATGGGAATTTGTTAAATATGGTAGGAATAATGCTGTCTAAGAGTTTTCAATTTCTTACCTAAGAAACAGTTAGTGCAAGGTTAATGAAACATTATAATTATCAGAAAAAGTTAACCTAGTACAGCCAACAAATTACCATTAATAAGAAACCTTGTTTCTCAGCACATAGGCTTGTCTTGCAAGATTTGGTGGTGTAGTTTTCATGGCAGACTTAGTTATTGGTTCGTGCAATTTCTTTTTACAGTTAGAGGGAGCAAAAATAATGTTCTAAATCACTTTTCCTACCAAGTTCTAGCCGTCATCAGCTGTAAACTTGTTTATATGCTTTGAAAGTTACCACGAACGCTGGTCCTGCTTCTTCTGCTCTTCACCTTGTAAACTCCTTGGGTCTCTCCTATTTCCTTAGCATCCTCTGAGTTCTAATTCCTGAATGTCCCAAAGAGCATGTGCTATTTTAGGAAATGCTATGTTATTATTAGAAGGAACCAATTGATCATGAAGACATGAGCTCCTAAGAGGTTTGGAGAGTTGCTCAGCTCAGACGGGGAGCAAGAGAGCCAATGGGAGCATCACCTCCTGACTAACATCAGATGCAGAGCACCTCTTAGCCATCGTGAAGTACTAAACTAAAAATGTCTAAAACTAAACATTTATGCTAAACCAGATAATATTTGTATTTTATTCTCATATAGATAAGTAGTAGCAACTACCAATATTTTAAGAAAAGTTATCAAAGAAAAGATTGAATTTGGAAAACATTAATATCTATTTTTCCCAGTGGATTGGGAAAATATCAACTTTAACAGTAAAACACATTAACAAAGCTCAAGGAAAACTTTCTGCAAAGGAGTTTGCAAACTTCTAGGTTGGAGCACAAAGTAATAAAGCCATAGAATATAAGAGATGGAACAAGGCTTATATATTATTTATTCTAACCCTTTAATTTTTCAGATGTGAAAAATGAGGCTCAGATGATTTGGGTAAATTTCCAGGTTATATAACTAGATATAACAGAAGCAGGACTCAAGAACCTGGGTATCCTGATTCTTCATTCAGCACAATTTTCCCTACTCAACAGTTTCTTCTGCATTCTACTTACATGGAATTTTTTTTTTTTCGGAAAAACATCCAAAAAGTGTGAAAGGATTTTTCAGGTTCCATGATAAAAATGTTGAAGTGCTGAATTGTCACTAATAGATACCTGATTTACCACTTTTTTTCTGACCTTTAGCCAGATATTCCAATAACTTTTATTGAAAGAACATAAAAACTGCTGCTCAGTAATGATCTTTAAAATTCAGTGGCTTGAAATACATTAGAATTTCAGTGAAAATTACTTAAAACTTTTTTAATAGCTTTCAAAATCAACATATGAACAAATAATTCATTGAGCTATTATATGACCTACATGCTAACAGGTAAATATTTGGTATTCGAGAGGCAATAATTTAAGTTGGACTTATAAATGTATTTTAGAAAATCTGATTTCTTGAGATTTTGGTATCCATTAATTTTCGCCATTTTTGTGTATTTCAAATACCCCAGAGTTTAATGGTAGTATTCACAAACTTATTTACTTGCAGTTCTGCCTTTCCTTGAGGCATTTCTAAGTGCCCAAAACTATTAATAAGGATGAATAAATAGACACAAATGAGCTTCTTTTCAGTCATTTACAATTTAGTCTACTATGTGCTAATCCTGTGTCCTCCGTTAATCAACCCCAAAACACAAGTCTTCCATTGTGCTCGGTAGAGATGAGGCATATGTGGTGGAATTCAGTCAAAATATTAATTTAGACATTTGGGAACCATCACCTTCTTGAGAAAACTATCAGGTAAAATACACTCATTTTCAGCCAAGCTAAATTCCCATGTCCATGGATTGCACAACCCTGTTAAAGTCAGTAAGTGTCAAAGTCTTGAGCTATGGACTAGACAACATTGCCCAATAACCACAATTAGGGTTTTCAGCATCTGCTGTTCCTCTTTTACAAATCTGAATTCTTCTTCCTATGCTATCTCTTACATACATTATTCATGCTGATGTTGAAATACTGACAATTTATGAAGAGAGTTCGGGAGTTTTGTATAGCCCTGGAAATCACTGCCCAAATAACAGAAAACGCACCCCAGGAAATTATCTCATAAACATTCCAAAACCCCATTTTATTACAATGTGCTTTGAATAAAATTATAGAATAGTATTTTGTTAAATCTTTGCTTTGTCCTGAACTCTAAAACTAGATTTTAACCCTCAGTTTCAAGTTCCTTCACTGACTTGCCCTGATTTACTTCTCTTTTTTCCTCCACTCCATATTTGTCCTTTCATCAGTTAAGTCAGCCTGCATTGCAGCCATCCCTTTTACTCTTGGCCTTCGTTCTCACTCACTCTTGAACTACTGCACCAGGATTCAGAATCATCTTTTCCCCCTAATTCACAGAGCTCTCAAGATACAACAATTTAATTTAGTTGATATTTAAATACAATGATTATTTACACGAATCCACTCTATTTTCTTCAGGAAATTTAACTCATTTTCCCCTTTGCTCCTTATAACACCAAAAAAAGAAAAAGAGAGAGAGAGAGAGAGATGAAAGCTCACACAACATGTAAATCAGCCATAAAAATAGGTATTAGCCCTCAGGCTTTTAGCTTGAAAGAAATAAAAGAAGACCTAGTGAGAATCAAAAAGTGGAACTGAAACAAAAATGTTAATATATTTTTCTTTATTAAAAACATTGGTTTATATGGAAATCTGAGTTTTTACAAAACTCTAAATATTATTGTTTTGTGCAAAACTATGTCTTCTCTGATTTAGGAATTGATCAAATTTTTGGATTACCAATGAGAAAATTAGATGTGGGAGGGACCAATTTTGCAGGGCAAATTGAAGTTTGGAGCAAAATGTATTTTTGGAAACTAAGAAAACATGATATTATTTGTTCATATTATGCTTCCAATTAATATTTACAAATATGCAAAACTCTTTACAGAGGACCTAGAAAGTCCAGGTACAGATTCTAATTTTTTTGTTAAGTACTGTATGTAGATCTTCCATCACTTAACAAATGACAGATTGTCCCATGGGTTACCCAAGATCTATGACTGAACCAAGAGAATCTCCATAATGCATTTTCTTGAGGCTTGTAAACGAATGAACTTTTGGCTTGAGAGAGAAGTTGACTTGTTGATTCACTGATTTATTGCTAATGCTAACTCCCAGGGAATCTCTTAAAAATATTTTCAACATAAAGTTAGCAAAGTTTAGAAGACATTCCAATGTTTTCATCGACTCCTTTTATGCAGACCACATTTGTTTTTCTGCGTAATCCTTTTCCCCTCCTAACAACAGCTGTAGCACTGTTTAGCGCCCATTAGTCTAATGCTATTCTTAAGTAAAACTACTAAATTGCCCGTAAGGGAAGCACTAGAGGGGGCCAAAGAGTAACTCAATGTGGGGTGTTCCAAAGGTCTGCCCAACATCTTATCGACTCTGTGTTTACTAAAATACACATACTTAAAGTAATCAATCAGATGATCAACCAACCTAGCAGCTCATTCATTATCTACTACATACAAGGCATGGTAGTAGGCAATTTTTTTGAGAATACAAAGAAATATGTTACTGACAGAGGATTTAACATGGCTTCTTTGACTCCCCTCAAGCAATAGTCAAGGGTTCATGACATGGAGCAATTTGTAATTTTGCTGAGGCATGAAATTGAATTACATGTGGCAAGAGGCTGGTCTCTAGCAGGAATCCTTTAGCTGGAGCACACTTAGATGACTGGCCCACATATCTTCTCACGGTGGTTTAGATATTCTCTACTTGTGGTCAAGTTATTATGCAGTAATTCTCATGACATGATAAAAAACTATTTTCTTTGTGAATACTTTTCTGAAAATAAAGTCAACTGCTGGTTCTGGTGATGAAAGTAAACTGGAAGCAAAACTATCCAAGAAAGTGATTATCCTAATCCAGAAAATAGAAGTTTTATAGAGACAATTACATGCTAAAGTGATATTCATGAATTTGGGACTGTGGGATCCCTCATGAACATCGAGGGTCTGCCATATAAAATAAAGTCTTTATCTTCAAGGGACATTTAGAAAAACATAACATCTTCTGTCATAGTTACCTTTTTACAACCCACATTGTCTTTAGATCATTGCAGATATGAAAGCCATTTTAATTGTATTTTGAGGTCAGGACATCCATGTTATTTATATCTTGTTAAATATTGTGCACAAAATCATTATCGTCTACTCTTCCACCACACAAGCTTTGAGGTATGGAGCAAAACTACAGTTGTTGGGTTTGGGGGTTTTTTAATTATTTTTTTTTATTTTAGTTTTAGGTACTAGCTAGTATAGCTTAGATTAAAATAAAGTTGAAAATCAGAAATACTTATTCCAATGAATTGTGGCAACATATAATATAGACCTGAGCTGAAACAACTCCAGAGGGACATGGGATTTGATGATATATTTTCTCAAGTTGGCTTTAACAGTTTTTCTAGACAGAATCAGCCGGGAAACAGTTTTTGAAGCCTAGAGCATGGTGACAATAGACATGATGTTGCACAATGGGAAGTATATGGCATATCTTGACCACCTGTCCCTTATGAAGATCAAGGCCCATCACTTCAGCTTATGGCAGCTGTTGTTTTCCACCCTCCTTTCTTCCTGCTGCTGGTTGTATATCCAGCCATCCAGGGTCTCCTAACTTTAGGCGGCTACTGTTTGTGGTTCTTGCCCTTGCTATTTTCACTAGTTGTAGGCTGTTTCTGTCCTTTCTCAAACTTGTAAAAATAGTGCTCCTAATAAGGATTGAAAATCCAATGCTTGACTTCTTGAATATAAAGCTTCCTCTTTCCCTGGACAAGCACACAACAGAATGGGGAGGAAATGAGGATAAAGGAAGTAGGAAAGAAACAAGTCATTTATCTTTTAAAGTTTGCAAAGTACTTTTTGAAAATGAGAATTCTTTGTATTTTTAAAATCCTCTCCACCCATTAGCCTCAACACTACATTGCTGCTATACTTACACCTCGCTCGTTATGTATTTACTTTTTATATAACTAAGCAGCACCCTGTCATAAATGAAATATTCATGCAAAAAAAAAAACCTGCTCAAAATGCATTTATAAAAAGAACATATAAAAACTACCATCTGCTCCCACTCCTCGCAAGCCCTTAGATACTCGAGTGTAAGCCCTCTGGTTTCACAGAGAGGTAAGGAAATGGTCCGTGATGCATTCCTGAAAGCCCAAACTCCAGGCTTCGTATTAAGATGGATCTATGAGCTCTGGCCATCGAAATGCTTAGATCAACATTGATGGGTTTAGATATTGCACATAATGAATTCACATGCTAGCAAATCGTAATGGGTAGTCATAGCCGGTCATGTTGTGCTGAAATGAGCTGAAACTCTTCTGGGAAGTTGTGAAAGCAGTTTGTAGTCAATTGATACCATAGTACTTTATAATGCACCTTCCTTTAAGGAAAGTTGTCCAGACGTTCCAGGACTCCAAGCTGAAGTGTGGGTACTTGGATACTTTATTGTTTTAATTCAGCTGAGAAAGTTGGAGATTCTGATATACTCAGGGCATGTTACTGCTCACACTTGGAGTATCACTGTTGCTACGCATAATGAGATACACAATTTTCTCAGTAGTCTAATGTCTCCCAAATGGTAAGTTGCACCTTTATAAGTTCCACGAACACTTTAAAGAAATTCTCCCCTTTCCGTATCCTTCCCTTCCCATCCAACACATCCCACTTTCCTCCATGTTCAATGCTATCCACTCTGAACACCCTGAAAAAATGGAATTGGTATATTTTTTCCTGAGTCTGTTAGAATTAAGTTTGCCTCCAAGTGACCAAAAAGCAAAATAACAGTGTCATAAACAACAAGAAAGCTTATTTTTCTCTCATAGGAAAGATATCTAGAGGCAGGTAGAACTAACATAGTGGTTCCAGGATGGTCAGAAAACCAAGGTCCCTTTTCTTGCTGCTCCACCACCCTCAGCGTGTTGACTTATGGTTAAAGATGGCTCCTTTAGTTCCAGTCACTCCATTGCATTCCAGATAGCAAGAAGAAAGTTATTCTCCCTCTTTTCTTAATAAGACTTCCAGGAAGTACCACACACTTTGAATATACTTCTTTGACCAGAACTTAGTCACATTGCCAAGTTTGGCTGCAAATTACTCTGGGTAATGTAGTCTTTTAGCTCAAGACGTTACTGCCCGAAATACATGCAGAGTTCTTGCGCTGAGGAGGAGGGGAGAATCGATGTTGGTATGGGAACTCATAGCCTCCGCTTCACTTCACTGGATCATATCAGAACTTGCTGCTACCTATCATCCTATCATTTGTTGAGGCTTAGTTTTCTAATTTTCTTAAATAGCTAAATAATCCAAGTGCTCATCATTCAATAATCAAATTATAGATGAAATGAGGATAAAATAGATAGAGAAAAGTTCTGGACTACTTCAGTAAGGCCCTTGGCTCATTGTTGCACTTTGTTTTTGTGTAAAGGAAGTTCTGAGACTTCTTCAAATAACTGACCATACTTAATCATCCAAATGAATAAGGAATCATGCCTATAATTCTATGACCAAGATTCTTGATGCTTTCCTTATCAGTAGAATGGCTATATATTTTACAAACCAAACCAGAACATTTTTGAGAGTGTAAACAGGGAGGTTATTAATAATTACATTGGAACATCAGGGATAAATTGGGATTGTCCCGAGCAAACTTTGGTGTATGGTCACCCAACTCATCCTCCAACTAGATCCCTTCACACACTGGACCTCGTATAGACATCCATTTACTATTATTAATTTGCCAGTCATTTCTCACTACAAATGTGTTAAGACATGAAGAAAACATGACAGAATTGACTGTTAGTATACACATCATGTCTCTGAGTTGGATATAGAAGGAAAGAATTCTAGTTAAAGGTCCAGATTAACTGAAAAGTAACGTTAATGAACTATTTCCAGCTCTTCATGCTACTGTGAAGCCAAAATTGTTCCAGGAAATAGGTATAAGAGATAGACATCTACTCCTAGTGCTCAGAATCTAGCTATAAGACATTCTTCTTAGAATCTCCGAGTCTGTAGTATTTTTATCCATCATTCTGACTAATTTGTCACTTTAATCTGTAACCTGTGACAGTTGACAGCTGTCAACTGGGAGGATTTGCTCTGGCTAAAGGCCAACCATAAAGAACAAGGCTAAGTGTGAGAGCCCAGTTTTCTTCATGACAAACTATTCCAGCTTTCTTCACGGGGCACTAACATGTTATTCGTTTTAAAAATCATCTCTATTTATGAAGAACCTAACACCAGATCCTACCTTTTTCCTCATCCCCATATTCCTCATATATTTTTGTATAATTTTTTTTGAAGCATAGTCCTATCTGAAAAAGATTGCTATCTATTAAATTGTACCTTACTGATCTGGAAGCTTCCAAAGATCTTTAATGTTCAACTAAGGAGAAACAAAGGCACTAGAAGAATTTGGATTTATAATAATTATTAGAAATATTCCTAAACATTCACAATCTACATGATACTTTCTTTGTTGGTTTCTGGGGTCTTCTTTCCCTAAATGGATTTTTGAGTCAGACTTCCTAAGTTAAAACCCATGTTCTGTCACTTCCTAACTGTGTAGCTCTGATCATATCAACTATCTGTAAAATGTGGATAATATTAGTAATTACCTCATGGTCGCCTGAATATTTATTGAGTTAATATGCTTAAAGTGCTTAGAGTAGCGCCCGTCGTACAGGAAGAGCTTTTTAAGTGTTTGCTATTTACAACCTAAAGATGGACACAAGATATAAAATTTGTCTCAGGATGTAGATCAAATCAAACTCAAGGAGTTCAAAACTGAACTCATGTTCTATAAAAATCTGAATCTTTTCATGGCATCCCCATCTTTGCTAAGTGTATCACTTTCTTCTATCCCCCCAGACTCTAAATCTTATTATTTTTTCTTTCTTCCCTTTCTCTCCTCCCTCACAACTAAAAGTATTCTAGTCTTCTTCCAAAATCCATCCCCTTCTTCCTCCTCCCACAGCCATTGGCCTAACTCAGACTCTCTACTCCTTGCCCAAATAATTCCAGGAGCTTTCTTAACTTGTTTTTGTACTCCCAGATTACTCTCTTCAAAACCATTTTTATACAATTTATACAACATTCGTGTTAAAATCCTACTGTGGACCATCGTTGCCCAAAATAATCTCTAACCTACTCATCACAGCATTTAACAATTTTGTGTTAAGGTTCCAACCTATCTTTCCATTCTCATCTTCCTCCACCCTCATGCCCCAGATAAACCAGCTGTGCATTTTGGCACCTTAATATTTTTCCCACACTCTTCCAACTAAATGGAACATTCTTGTGCTCTCCATTTTCTAAATATCAAAGCCTTATCTATTTTAAAGGCCCAGCAGAGAGGGAAATTTCTACATAAAACTTTTTCTGAGTTATAAGCATCCTTTCTGTCCTTGGAGGCTCTGTGACTTGTTGCACATTTTTGATAACTTATTACATTGCCCTCTAGGTTATCGTTTCTTACTAATACCTCCTTGAGGTCTTAATCCACATGTCCTTCATCTTTGCACTTCCCAGGAAAATCCTACCTCTTACACAGTGGCCACTCCTGGACCACTGATTATGATTGTGAAATTTTCGCACTACTCTAAGAAGTGGGCCTATGAAAGCTAAAATCTAGCCCATCTTCTGCCTGCCAAGCCATGTGACACTGTCTGTGTCACTATAGAGGAGGAGCCTTTTTCTAACCAATCTACCCGGAGTCTACCAAAAGGGACCGCTCTTTCTTTCCCTCCCTCCAACAGGCAAGCTGTGCACCCTCTAGGAGTTTTTCTAACTCATACACAAGGACAGTTTTGTCTAGCAGTGACCCTGGACACTCACAATAGGTTCTTAAAAAAGCAAATCAAGACTGTCACAGACTTGTGACAGAAGATGTTAATGAGGCCATGGCAGAAAGCGCAAACCTCACAGATCCAGGCTCCTCTACTACAGACACCCTCCTTCACCAAGTAGACTACATGGGATAGTGATGACAAACAAGAAGGTGACATGATCATGCAAGCAACTGCATCTCATGATTGCAAAGTGCCTGAACTAGTTAGGATAAGACAGTTTCCAGTAGCAAAAAGACTCAAGACTATACAATGGCTCAAATATGAATGAAGTTTATCTCTTGCTCACATAATATTCCAAAGGGGGTGCTCTTGGTTGGCAGGCAGCTGTCCTCCACATGGTGATTCAGAGAGGAATTTGCAAGGTAGATAAGGGAAGACATTATGTATAAAGGCACAAAGACATGAGAAACCATAGTAGGTTTAGAAGATTGCAAATAATTTTGTCTGGCTAGTGCACTGGACACATGAAGGAGTGTGGCAGAAGATAAGGCTAGCAAGACAGGCAGGGCTCAGAATGTGATCTATTTGAAACTCCTGTAAAGAATCAGATTTTGTCCTTCAAATGATAGGAAGTTTGTTTCTTGGTTTATTGTTCTTGTCATTATTGTGGGGTTTTTTTTTTATCAGGATTGTTAATGTCACTTGATAGGAATGTTAGAAAATTAGCACTGCCAGAAGTAGGAAAGCTGATTTGGATTGCTGTGAACAGAAAAGCAGAATCATCAACAAGGAAAATACGACATTCCAGAAAAGATGATAAGAGCTCAAAACAAGGCAAAGGCAGTGGTGATGGAGCAGAAGGGAAAAGGAAAAGAGCAATTTAGGAAGAAGGTTAGAGGAAGCTTGGTGATTATTTAAATTCAATGGAATAGAAAGAAAAAGTTGAGGATGTCCCAGCTTTCTGTCTGAATTGAAGTCTGTGTCTGTGCTAAAAAAAAGTCAAAAGTTACTCGTTTCTACTTTAACACTGAATTTAGTTGTGCTATCTAATAACATTGTTTATTCTGGTCACTAGTGAACTAACTGAATGAAAATAAATACCCTTTCTACTACTAGTGCTCCAGAAGTATGTGGCTAAGACCCTTCAAGGTGGAATCTAAGAATTCGTCCTCTTGCCATAATAACGTCTCGAGGATCCCTGCTGGTTAAGTAGGAAAGTAACTGTCAAGAACTGACTGCAACCTTTCAGTGATGGTTGCCTGACCTAAACGTCACCAAGAAAACACCTGCTGGAGCCTCAGAACAGAATTAGCTCTGCCTATTCTGAAGTTGCTATTCATTATTCATTGTCTTACTTTGTTTTAAAAAGAATTAAAATCTGAAAATTGCAGTCCTCAATAGAAATCGACATATATTAGAAGATTCCTTGCTCTGTATGGCTGCTGAGCTTTATAAAGTTAGAAGCAATCACGGAGACTGGTGCTTGCTGCTCTCTTTTTCCGGCCATGTGGAAAAGGCTCACTGGCCTCTTGAATTCATCTCCCGGCGATTAAAGGAAACTGGAAATGGTTTGACTCTTCACTGAGTCTTCACTGCCATATGAGGCTGGCTGAACCTGGCACTCTGAGTTGAACTGGCACAGCTCTGCAGCATTGGAATGGTATTTCTTGACAGAGCTGGATGGCATATGTAGTTTTGTGTATTGTTCTGGTGCTTCTTAAATCAAGTTGCCCAATTTAAGCCAAACAAATGTTCAATTCTCCACTGTCCCTTCAAATCACACCAATCCTTTGCTTGGTCAAATTATACCCCTTGACTGAGCTCTGCAAATTTCCCATGGTGCTGAAAAAAGACTTTCATTATAATAGACACTAATAAAATAATGCATTCAAGTATGCTTTAAGTGATTCAATTGTTTTTTTAAAGGAAGATTAGCCCCTAGCTAACATCTGCCAATCTTCCTCTTTTTGCTGAGGAAGACTGGCCCTGAGCTAACATCCTTGCCCATCTTCCTCTACTTTATATGTGAGACACCTACCACAGCATTTTTTGCCAAGCGGTACCACGTCCGCACCCAGGATCTGAACCGGTGAACCCCGGGCCACCAAGATGTGGAACATGCGAACTTAACCACTGCACCACCGGGCAAGCCCTGTGATTCAATGTTTTTATTTATTTTAATTATATTAGTCCTATAGTAGTTAACTGTTTAAATTTTTTACTGAGTAAATGAGTAAAAGTTTATAAACCTGTATAAAATAAGTGACTATAACTGAAAACAAAATTGATTCTCAGATCTTAAACCGGCTTCTAGATTGCTTTATGTCTTGAAGACAATTTGCTTGCATTAGGTCATATCCAGGATTGAATCAAAGAATGTGCAAATCACCACTATGGCTTTTGTGCAAGAGAAGAGACCAACTTGAAAGGAACACTCAGTTTGGGGCATTTCTTCCAACATGATGAGCAGTCAAGTTCTCAAAATGCTGCTGCTTTGCTCTTTACCGGAGTCAGATTTGACAAATTTGAGGACGATTATGGATATGTTTGTCTTATAATATTAATTTTCTATTTGAACTCATAAAGGCGCCCCACCATTATCAGTACCAATCTAAATCATTTCTAAGATTTTCCACCAATCGCTCAAATGCAAGTCCAGGGTCATGACTTGTTTCTCCTGTGTTCCTAGGTCTCAAGCCCCCGAGGACTACCAGGCAAATTTCCAACAAAGCTGGGTTCACAACTGAGAATTCCCAGTGTATGGCACCACAAGGAAAATAGCTGCATTTGGATAGTGACATGGAGTGACTTAGGTACGTTATTGGCATCTCACAAATCATACCAGCTCGGTGGCATCTAAAGATAACTGAGTCATATAGGACATGTGATATAAAGAATACTTGGGCCTATAACAAATACTAATTGATAATTTAGATGTCTGTAGAGTTTCAAAGTGGGGATAAGGAAAATTCTGATCAAGGAATTAAAACTTAATGAAATGGCTAAAGTTGGTCTTATGTACTGAATGTTTGTGTACCTCCCAAATTCACATGGTGAAATCCTAACCCCCAGTGTGAAGGTATTATGAGGTGGGATCTTTGGGTAGATTAGGTCATGGGGTGAGCTCCCATGAATGGGATTAGTGCCCTTATGAAAGAGACCCCAGAGAGTTCTCTTACCACTTCTGCCATGTGAGGACACGGTGAGAAGACGGCCATCTGTGAAGCAAGAAGAAGGTCCTCATCAGACACCAAAGACGCCTTGATCTTGGACTTCCCAGCCTCCAGAACTGTGAATAATAAATTTTTGTTGTTTAAGTTACCCAATCTATGGTATTTTTGTTATAACAATCAAAACAGACTAAGACAGTTAGTGTTAAAATAGAACATCCCTAGGGAATACCCAAACTGGATTCCCATAGCCCATTTACCTCTCCTCAACATTTTGTGAGGTTTTTCTTATAAAGCCCACACCCCAGACTTCAAGGCCTTTCCCTACTTTATGTTTCCTAGCGGGAATCCACCCCAGCTGTACCATCACACCACTGCATGTTCAGAATCTCCCCTGCAGCAATTGCCCAGCAGATCTCTACCCTGTACGAGGACAGAACATGCCTATGGGCCATTTACACTGACAAAGCTCTCTCTCATCTCATTATAACCGTTGCTGCTGCTTTCTGGCCTCCAGCAGTTTGTTTCAGGTAATTCTTGATGTCACCTTCCTTTTCTAGGTCTCTCTTTGAGCCCTGACCTGTGGACTTTTGGAGAGCATTAGCCTCCTTCCATCCTGTTTAATACAATCCCTCTTTCTCGCCTCTTAGCTCACCAAGAGAAGTAGGCAGGGGAAGGAAGCGGCTTGTTCATTTTCCATTGCAGGGCCACGTCTGTTCTCTTTGGAAACATGAAAATCTTTAGTCACTGGATCAACTCCCTTCGCTTCAGATAAACTTTCTTGGATCTGAGAAATGTCTTTTACTCACTTTTTACGTTTAGTTTTCTTTTCTGTGGTCAGTGTTGTTTAGCTTCGTTTTCTTCTCCTTCTTCTTCTCTTTGCTTTTATTCCTTCTCTGTAGCTCTGCCGCCAGCCCCTGCCAAGTTTCTTTATCATCTGTCTCTACAGCCAGCTTAACTTTCTGAGCCAATGGTGTCAAAGCGGAATGCATATGGGTACTGTCAATCTCACACGGTGCAACTTGGAATTAATTTCTGATGCCTACCGGATATTTAACCCATGAGCAGAGTAAAACTCGGGTGGCCCTACAGTCTCTAAATTAAAGTGCTCTCTCCCTAATTCTCTATTCCCCCTTCTCCTATTTTAGCTCAGACGGAAAGCCTCAGGTTTTGTCCAGGGGCAAGACATGCCTTCTGCCTTTTTCCCATCCTCTTACCTCGTTTTCTTCAAGGGCTTGGGCTCCCCCTGCATCCCAGCCTCACTTGTTTAGGGTCTAACACTTTGCCCAGCACTTGCTAATCCCTGGCTTCTTATCCTCCTCAGTCACTGTCTACTCTGGTCTTGCCCTAAACGAGAGGCTATCTTCAAACTCAAAAGCGGCTGTGTCAGAAAACAGCATTCTCTGTGCACAGCATGACTGACCATGATATTTGCTGAGACTCAACATGAGCTTCGACAATATCCTCTGGGCACTTGGCCTCCATCCTTGCCAGACACTTGAGCCAGCCTAGCCAGTGCCCTTTGCCCCAGTGATAAGCCTGCGTGTGGTTCAAGGTCACTCCCCCAACCCAAGGGCCCTGTATTAATGTCTGGAGCCAAAGTCCATGTCATATCATTACATCCAATCTACATCCTACGTATTCATTCTGCTGTATTCTTTTCTCTAGATACTAGCTGGCAACCTGTTTGTTTCTTCTTTACTCTTAATCTCTCTTTTAAATACACCCTCCCCAGCTCCCCATATCACACAACACAATCCAGCTCAATAAAGAGCATATTAAAGAAACCTGTTTCATTGTTATTGCATAACTACTCAGCTAGCTCTTGAACAGAGTACGCCTGCATCACTGTGACTTTGGAAGAAGCATGTCCCCACTTTGTCTTGCCTCCTCAGAGTCCAACCTGACTTAAGTAGAGTTAACGTTTATTGACTACCCACTATTTGCTAGTCACTGGGCTCATAGTTCAGTACTTGTTCAACCTTCACAATGTCCATATGAGGGAGACGCCATTTTACCCCCACTCTCTCTTGGAAGAGCATTAGACGTGGAGAGAGTAAGTAACTTGCCTCCAGTCGGCCAGATAATAAGTGATAGAGTCAAGATTTGAGCACTGAGTTCTTGCCCTTATCCTTGGTTACACTCACCACTGCATGCCCTAAAAAAAGTGCTCCCTATCCTTTAGAGCCTTTTAAGTCCTATTTAGGTATCAATTCTTTTCCCAGGAGATAATTATTTTCCTCATTCACCAAAGATTTTCTGAGCACTTAGCAAGTGTCAATGACTGTCCTAAGCCCCAGGCACATATCAGCTAACTAAAGAGGTGGGAGCCACTCAGAACCAGCTGTGCTTAGGTACAGACTGAGCTTAGGTATAGATGCAGCTGTTGTGGTTTAAGGAGAACATCTTTCCCAAAAGGAGGTGTTCAGTGCCCTGAAGAAGGTTAGGCTCCTTCACAACAGGCTCCAAGCACAGATGGCCATATTGTCATCCCCTGTGGCTGGGGCATAAACCACAATTTCTACATTTGGTCATGAATGGGGCATTTTAAGTTAATCTATTGAGAATCTGGAATGCCAGAGCCAGAAAGAACAACTGAGGTCACTTGGTTTAACCATCTTACTTTAGAAATGAAAGAATAAATAAATAAGAACATGCTGAGAAGTTAAATTTCTTAAGATGACATAGATGTGTAGTGAAAGAATCAATGAAATCCAGTTGTCCTAACTCCCCATCCGGTGCTTTCACTCATCCATCACATAGTCTCCTGGGGAAAGGATGGGGTACATGCTGAAGCCAAAATTTCCATGGCTGCAGGTAAAAATCTCATGATTGTGGATCAATTCATCAGAACAAAGCATTTCTTCTAGAGTTTTTCAAAGCAGTATCTAACAATTAGGAAATGGAAACTAGATAGATTTATAGGACTAGCACATACTTCTACAGGTTGTATCCAGTGGTGAGTGGTCTTAGCACTCGCTCCTATTAAAAATGGGAAAAAAACAGAGAACCCCATTTTTCCTATCAAGCTTGGTTATTAGTCAACATCAGCACAATTTTCTGTCTCTTCCCCAGACCCTCTCCTCCATACCCACCTAGGCAGCATTCTTGGGTTTTCTTTGCCCCTGAGGATTTTAGGTTAGCATGGCTCAGTTCCGTATCCTCATCACTTTCTCCTCTTATCAATTTACCACTTTTGCAGTTTATCCTGGTGCTTAAGGGTATAAACATCTCCTCACTCCAACCCCCCACCCCTGGCAGTGTGAAGTTAGTTTCTTTGTTTTTCTCTTCTGACACACTTGCTTTGTGCTATATTTATCTCGTGTACATTAGCATTAATATCCAGCCGCACCAGTGAAGTTGCCGCTGCGCATTACTTCCACCAGGTACAGTAGGGGTTTATTCCGCTAATTCCTTTTGGGGATAGGGAAACAGATGCAAATACAATAAGGAAAGGGCTGAACCTTCTCTCCACAGTAGATTGAATACAAATCTTTATAAGGTTTTCATGTGCCTGATTTTATTCTTTTTCTTTTTAACCTACTTTTTGCCTTTGGTTTTGGCTGGCACACAAAGCAACTTACAAAAAGGGAGGCTGACGAAAAAAAATGTTCCCCTGAAAAGAACATGCTCTTAACAGAAAAAGAAACACAGAAGATCCACAACCTAAATTATTCTTGTAAGAATCCTAACTGCCTAGAACAATACCTGGTACATAGTGGGTCCTTAAAAAGTTGTTTAATGAATAAAACCAGATGTGATTTCTTCCCTTCTGGCCAGTCTTCCTTTGGCTGAATAGGAATTCTACCTGTGTTGAGAAGGAAGAGACCATGAACCAGGAAAAGGGTATAGTCATTACCGGCTACTTATTTATTTGTCCAATTTCTTCTTTTCTTTTCATTTTTTCTTCCTCTTTAACCTTTGGTCTGTGAAATCTCCTTTTCCTCTTCTTCATCTTCCTCCTTCTTAAAACTAGTCTCCCCTTTTATTTGTTTAAGCCTATTTTATTTGTTTAAGCACTCTGACCACAGTAGAGGTTTTTTTTTAGATGCAATAAATCACTGCCCCATTAGAACAAGAAAATCAATATATTCAAGGCTTTTTATTCAGGTAAAAAAAGTAAATTTTTTGTCTTGGTTTAACTTTGTTTTTGTGAGAAAATGAATCACTAAAAGCAATGTTTATTTGATTTTTAGGTGGTAAAAATTTATTTAATGAATATGCTAAATTTGTAAGACAGTTTGCAATTTCATTCAATTAAGGAAAGGGAGATAGTTTGTGGGAGAGAAGGATGAGGGAGGAAGAAGGGTGAAAAGCATTGGGGGGTAGTAACACTCATAAGTAACAGAAAAAGACGAAAAATAGAGACAAGTAGAATGGGAGGAAAGTAAGCTTGAGACTGAAAAATTCACGGAAAGCTAATGCTCAAAAGAAGGGGAGCTCTCTGTGTACCCTCAAAGGTCCTTCTGCGGAACTTTTGTGGGGAGAGCAGGCAACTGTGGTAAGTGATGTTCCTCTCTGAGTCACCCTTACCAGAGTACAAGGGCTGTTCTCTTCTTAAAACCCCAGATCTCATCTATGAACCTTACTTCTATCCTCTTGGTCCTTCAGCTGCTTCGGAGAGGAAGATGACTGGAGCCACAGGGGGCTTCTAGGATGATGTCCAAAGACAGAGAACTCTGCAGAAGCAGTTCTGCCTGGGGTAAAAGAATGTACTCAATTTAGGGGGCTTTCAGCCAATAAAAAAATCTACCCACCAAAGAAAAGTCTAGCAGGAGTCAACAGTGTATATGCACAGTGACATGCAGCCCATGCCCATTCTAATTGGTCAATGCTGATACTTTGTCTACAAATGTTTTGAGCATCACTAACTACCTTAGAATAGCAACTGACAACAATGAAGATAGTATTTTAGATTACATGCACCTTGGATTTTTTAAATATATAAGTTTAAGCAACCTCATTTGTTCATTTATTCATCCAACAAATGTTTATTGAGTGCTTACTATTGCCAAGTAATGTGCTAAGCAATGAAAAATAAGGTTTGAGATAAAACTGGCGGCCCAATCCAGGGGTACTTGTAGATCATTCTTAGAAAATTATATTTTGTTCTGTTTTTAATAGGAAGCCAGTGAAGAGTTTTAAACAGGGAAGTAGCATAGTCAGATTTCTACTCAGAAACATCACTCTGATAGCCAGACGTAGGAACAGACTAAATGCTGTTACAATAGTATGAGCAAGAATGAGGATCACAAACCTGCAACAAAGAGACATGTTGAAAAGCACTTAAAAATGGAAACAGCACATCACGGGGACCCTTTCAGTGTCAAGAGTTAGAATAGTAAAGAGGGCAAGCTGATTTTCAGTCCCTGCATGGGATGCTTGGAGTGTATGGGATTGCTTCAGCAGGAGCCATCTTGTTGAGGAGGAGAGATGGGCCTGAGAGGAAGGAGAAGGAGGACAGTCATGTGCTGATGGGAGAAGTTTGAGAAACAGGAAGAGCTGAGAGGAAGGCTGAAGAAGCAGCGCAGCGGAAGAGGCTGAGAATGTATGGTCAAAGAGTTAGCAAGAGAATCTGGGCAGTGCGGTGAAGTTTTGCGTGATTCAAAGCGGAGACT
The DNA here is from genome assembly GCF_041296235.1 of Equus asinus. Lineage (NCBI taxonomy): Eukaryota > Metazoa > Chordata > Mammalia > Perissodactyla > Equidae > Equus > Equus asinus. Next base: position 81,351,184 of record NC_091798.1, read on the forward strand.
GAGAGCATAGACTTTTTTTTTTAAGACACTGAAATAGGAGACAGCATGATGTAGTGGGAAGTGGGTAGGGTTTGGAGTCCAACTGATATGAAATTAAAACAGCTGTCACTTTTCTGCTATGAGATCTTGGGCAAGTTACTCAACAATTCCCAGACTTTAAAAAAAAAAAAACTATAAAGTGGAGATAATATCTTGTACATAGGATTGTTCTGAGTATTAAAGGTTATAATATATTTAGTTTCTAGCACCAAGTCAGAAGATTCCTTCACTGTCTTTTTTTCCCTTTAGTTTTGCCCTCCTCCAGGCCATCAACTTCTGAGCTCATTTACAAAAAAGAGGTTACATTAGACCAGTATCCTGCTTAGAATTCCCTATAGCATGCCTTTACCTACAGAATAAGGGACACAGGTGGTCCTTCGTGGTCTGATTCTCTCTTAGCCTTTTGGCCCCATCTCTCCTCACTTTGACACCTCACTCCAGCTATACTATACATCAGGCTCTTTCTTACCCTCAAGTCTTTGAACAAACTGCTTCCTCTTCCTAGATTGTCCTCATCTAGTTCTCTGACTACATAACTCTTTATCAGCTTTTCAAGACTTAAGGTCAAGAACCAGTTCTCCATATTGATATCCTTAGCCTGACCCCTACACTGCACTAACCCTGACCATCCACACACCAAAATCCTTCTTCCTTGCTGTCATATATTTTCTAGATTCTGCCAGTCATACTTAAGCAACATCTTCACTATTTATGTGTTTGAGTTTCCCCCCAAAAGACTGATAGATCCATGAAAGCAAAATGATTTCTTATTGTCTTCTCAGTAATTTTACACAGTAGATGATCAGTAAATGTCTATTTAATGAATGCATGGTTCTAGTGTAAGGCCATGGGCCCCACAGGTTAAGTATGCACTATATTACACATTTTTAAGCCACATAAACAAAGAATACTTTAGGACAGTACTTTCTTGAGGGTCTTGTGGTCAGCTGCCTACCCTGAGGCTAAATTAGATTTGAGATTCATCAGATTATTACTTTACTAGGAAGAGCCAGGCCTTAAAATTATATTACCCTCAAGGTTTGTCCCCAGTCCTAATTTCTGATCCAGTATGGAATTGGTCAGTAAGTTGAGAGAGAGGAGGCAGAGTGAGGTAGTTAAGAACAAGGAAGCTGGAGTGAGATTGCCTGGCTTCAAATCCTTTTCACTGGTCATTACTAACTGTATGATCATGGGCTACTTACCTAACGTCTCCATCATTCAACTTCTTCATTTATAAAATGATGGCGATAATAATAAGACATACTTCCCAGAGGTGTTATGAGAATTAAGTGATTAACACAAATGAGGAGATTAGAACAATGTCTGGTATGTAATAATGAGTTTTAGCTTGTAAGACTTGTGACTTTTTTAAGGATGTTAGTAGCTGAAGTTACACATATCCATATACCACATTGTGCATATACACAGCTAGCAGGATAAGCGCCATATGTCAATAGAATTTCATGAAAGCCCCAAGGGAAATCCAGGTCCTACACTGGCCCTGAAACCAATATGTGCTCCCTGCCACCTTTCTGTCTGAGCTCCTTCCCCATCCTGTGGTCCTTTCAGAACGAGCTCTCTAGGGAAGAATGAAGTCAGGGCAGAGTACTCAGGGATGAGACTTTGTTTTTAAATAAGGAATTTGAGAAGAATAAATACTAGCAATGCCAATCAACCAATATTCTTTAAATACCTACTATGGTTGGGGCACTGTTCTAGGTACAATGAGATTAATGCCCTTTATTCAGGTCTGTTTAAAAGACCTCTAAAATCATGGAGACTTCCCATGCCTTGTGGCCTTAGAGGATTCTTATGCCAGGACAAGAAAGAATAAGGGGTTGGGTTTTTTTTCCTGCTTTGTGCTTTTTTTTTTTTTTTTTGGCTAAAATAGCATTCTTATCAATGTGTGTAGGTACTATGGTGATCACTGCTATATAAATATAGGAAGAGAGAGCAAGAAAGGAGGGGGAGGTAATTAATTCAATTGTATGAGGCTTTCCTTAAGAAGCAAAAGAAAGCTTCTCCATAATTTCACTCCCAGCTCCAAAGAGGCAGAAAAGAGTGTTATAAGAGACAATGCTTACAATCAGCCCCAGAGCACAAAGCTAACTCCAAGACAGAAGCCACTCGGTGCTTCCATTCTTCCACCTGACTATGCAAAGCAACCCACTTTCCCCCTCTATGTAAATAACTTCTTTATAAATGAGAAAATGAAGAGCAAGCCTTTCAAACAGTTGTCATAAATTAGAATAAATTGCATTAATTCAAAATGTAAAACTAGGAGAGCCAGGCGAACATGCAACATATTTTCCCCAAATAACACTGTGAACAAGCACAAGTGTATACTTTGGGCATATGTATATCTTTCCTCTGACTGACAGCCTGAAGGATAGTCCATGTGATTTTTGTGTTGCTGAGGTGGAAACAATCTTTATTTGGATTGAATAGCAGAGTAAACAGGAATGAATAAGAGACACAAAAGTTTACAGTACAGATGGTTTTCTGATTCATTTTAAAAAATTGTATGTCTTATCAACTAAAGGTGCACTTGCCTTTTGTTCTAGAGTCTTTTCAAGGCTGCACACCAGAAAAATTAGACATGATCAGTAAATTATGTTCTGGGTTTAATAATGCCACATAGGTTAAATATAGCAGTAAAAGTGTATCTTCTCTACCTTTGTAAAAATCAAGATTTATCTTGTAGTGTAGTTATGTGAATCATTAAGGAAACTAAAGGCCTCAGCGATGACAAGTCAAGAAAAAAATAATAAGACAAGGAGGATACATTTATGTGTGTGTGCGTGTGTGCACTTGCACTCACATGTACCCATGTTTATGGGCGAAGTGAGTAAAAGATTTTGATGATTCAAGGAAAAAATTAAAAGTTGTGCCAAAACTGGTCTCCAGAGACTCAGAATTTGATTAAACTATAATTACGCCTACCTGTAAGCAGCACACACCTGTGCATGTAAGAGCCCTCTTCCTAGAACTGGAAGAACATTTTCCTTCCCACACAGTCATCTGACTCTGTCATCTGAATGAACTGCCTCAGGTAACACAAGGAAGCGATAACATAACCATCCATCTTCTGTCAACAAGGCCCCCTTACCCATTCAGCAAAGCAAAAGCCTGTTCTGATTGAATTATGCACAACTTACGATAGTAATGTCCAAATGTAAAATAAAACAGCACTGTCTAGATAGTTACTCTGCGTTTTTTATTCAATGTGATTATGGCATTGAATCACGGTTTATTCTTTAAGCTACATCAAATAGTGCCTTTAACCCCAATATTTTTTGACCGCAGAATCTAGGGCCGTTAGAAGATCTAATTCAGGGGCTCTTGAGAGATGAGTGGACAAACACACAGATTCGACTTCCAGGCTCGTCCTTGATTTTGCAGGCTCTTCTGCCTGCCTTGAAAAGACCAGTTATGGCTCTCGAGGGTACTCTAAGCTGGAACAATTCCCACAAAACAATCAATGGCATATCATCATTTCTTTCCTTTTCCCAAAGAACAGGATGCACAGAAAATAATGCACATGTAGTGAAGAGTTTGAAAGCCTAATGCACATAGCAAACTTGCCACCCCTCCAGATCAGCACATTAGGCTACCAGATACCAGTCTCAGGCAGAAGTTAGTCATCATTTTCTTACAGAAGCCACGCTCTTCTCCCAGGATTGATGCATCTTCCTCCCCTCTACATAAAGAATTAGCTGAATAAAGTAAAAATAAGAGGACTCTGGGGCTGCAGATGGCTGACCAGCTGTTTCTGGGTGACTCCCCGTGAATCAGTGCCTCATTTGAGCTTTAGTGCTGCCATGTTTTGGGGGCAAAATATTCTGCATTTTAGAAAACTAGTTCATGGAAAATAATACAGCAAGCTAACATTTATAGAAAACCACAGTAATCTCGTAACAAATGTCCTAAATTATGTACTCAAAAGCAGATCCAATTTTACCCAAGGTTCTCCGTCGGCAGTGCCTGTAAGACCCTTTTTGTTGTTGTTTATAACTGCGCCTCCTCCCAGCCCCCAACCCAAGCGCCTCTTTTTTAATGATGAGCCACTTTATATATCATGTACCACACAGAAGATAAAATTTCAGCCTGGAGAAGCGGCTAGGGGGTAGGGGCGCAGTATTTAAAGGACTTCACTTTTCTGTCCCTTTGGAGATTCATCTCACTTATTTCCCTTTGGTTTGATGGTAAGATTAATGCTGATTTTTGAAAGCTTCTTGGTTCCCTTTTAAACAATATTCATTTCTCAGTGCTTAAGTGCAATGGTGGGGTATCAATAAGAGAAAAGTAGAATGGAACTTTATATCCCAACCTCTCCCACTGTCCTTCAAGGTGGAAGTTTTTGGCGGGGCAAGATTTTCACTGAAGCCTTTTGCTCATTGTCTTCTTCAGTTTTAGATGATCGTTTGATGTGACTATCTCTAAAAGGGCATATTTTAATACACAGAGGGACAGAGATAGCTCCAAATACCTATTAGCAGGAAAAAAGGCATTTTATGTGATGGGAGAGTAAGAAAACTTCTGTGATCATTTTTCTTCAATGAAAGCCATTCCTTTGGGTGGGAGAGTCAAATGCTAGTACCCGCACATGCTGCATGCATGCCAGCACGAGCCGGAGGAATGCAGATTTCTGTATCTGAGAGCAGCTGCTAAGTGAAATGGAACGTCCAACAGATGGCTGCATTGTCATTGTTGGGGGAGGAGGAGAGGAGAGCTATTTTGGCTTTTCTGTTGAGAGTGTGTGTGTGTGTATGTGTGTTTAATAGGATGTATTCTCTACTACCTGGATCTCTCTGGTGTTATCAAGGGCTTTGGTTCTCTTTGAATTTTAGAACCAGAACAGGCCTTAGGGATCATCTGGTCATTTGACATGTAACGGAGAAGAAGAGAGAAGACCAAGGACACACCGCTTATGGGAGTCAAGATCAGGACTCTTTCATGAGGCCGTATTACATAGAAGTCATGCATCGGACTTACTTGAGTATTGGTATTTAGTACCAACACCAAAGTTCAAGAAGAGGAAACAGTACAGCAGTTGCAGTTTCATAGTCTGAAAAGTACCTGTGTATTGTTTTCTTTTAAATCCTTGTGGTAGAGTTGCCTTGTAATTCTCTTGTTGGAAGAAAGAACAAAGACACTTTAGAAGCAAAGCTGGATCAGGTTTTTATTACATATTTTATTAGATGTTTGGGACAAGATGACCAAATTTAAATAACATGCTATAGAATATTAAGATTCAATAGCAGTTTCATATTCCAGAATACGAAGAGTTAAACTTCTACGTCAAGACCTTCAAAGGTCATGGTTAAGAGGCAAACAGAAGAGTGCAGAGGTCCCATCACGACCTGTCTGCTGAAGGCCTCCATGCCCCTTTGGATGGGAGCTTTGGGTCAGTTGTACAGTCACATGGCTCACCCATTGGTTCGTGTTTTTTTCCAGAAATAGAATCAATAGAGAACAGACAAACCCACAGTTGCCAGTTTGTACAGTCTTGTGGTTTCTGTCAGGGGCTACAGGCTCGAGCAGGTCTACCAGATAATGAAGGCAAACTATTTCAGTTCCTGTGGGTCCAGAGCGCCTCAGCAGAGTTCTGGTTTCAAACAAATGAATAACAAATTAAAAGGTACAGTAAAATAAGGGGGTGGTTAAAATATATTAACTAAAATCAATGGAGGAGAAACGTAGTTAAAAAGCCTGCATTCTCAGCAGTAGTCTGTGATGTATTTTGTTAATCTCTTAAAATTTATGTTAAAAGCCTTTTAACAGAAAGTCAATATATTTGGGTGGTTGAGCGAGTATATCATCCTCTACCGGCAGTTGCATTAAATACGAGGCAGGCTCCACTGTTTGTAGGAAATGAACAGGGGTCCATCCAACGGAAGTCCCACCGCAAGGAGACCAGATATTTTTCCCAAAACAGCCTGTGGAGCCAAGCCCACTATTAGCCCCCCCTCCTTTGCTTAGGTTCCCCACTGACGTCACCGAGAGTCCTGGAAATGAAGCGGGATCAGAATACCAGAAGCATAGCCTAATAATAGAGCCAAAATGGAGAGCAGATGGAGAATAAAACTTCTCAATAAAGTGTGACCTAATGTTATAAATTTGTTCAAGGAAAGAAAACAACAACAGTGAAGCAAAAAGGCCTGTAAGTAGACTTACAGGGGTGAAAGTTCTGGAACATAGCTGACTAGAAAAACACCTAGATACTTAGAAACCTTCCAGAAAAAGACTGACAAATAAACAGGAAAACAAGCAAAATCCATTTTTGGATGAGTTTGAAACGCCACTAGTAAACGTGTCCAGGCGTAAAAATGACACAAAACCAGAAGTAGAAAACTCGAGACAGATTATTAGCAGCTTCCTTTACCTATGATTTGTGCATCATTTACCCATTGTATTTTCTTCCCACCTGGAACAATCTGCAGTCCCCAAGCATAGGCAGAACTGGGAGAACATAGGTATGATCTTAGAACACGATGGTGAAAATGAGTGGAAATACTGGGCCCTAAGTAAAAGTTTTTGCAAAGGGGCCTTGTCACACCCATAGCTCCTAGAAATGCTCTCACAATTTACCCCTGCATCCTCACTCTGTGTGTGTGTGTGTGTGTGTGTGTGTGTGTGTGTGTAGTCAAAGCCACCAAGGGCACTTTTATCTTTTAGTATGGCTATGACATGTTCAAACACTCCACTTACTTTTCTGGCGTGAGCAGCAAAGTCTTGAAAGAAACTTCTGAATTTTTACTAACCGTGTATGCATTTTGACAGAAGAGAGATTTTTAGATCTACGTAATAATTGGATTTATAAACACATATTATTTCTTATATGGAGAAAGAAGGTCCAAAGATGTTGAGATTGAGAAATACAGAAAACTCTCCATTTCAATCTCTCAATATTTGTTCTATCTAGAAATCAGCAAGATGTTCTATTTGACGAACACGCTGCGTTTTCCTACAAGAATGGGCTGTTGGTTGGGAAAGCTGATGAGGTCAAGTTTTAAAACAGAGCTACATTTTCTCTTTATTTTCATTGGGCAATCACGGATGGGATTAAGAAAAAAAGGAGGCAATTTTTTAAAAATTTCCCTTTTTTTCGCTTTTCACTCCAGTGGTTCTTGTGCTCTGTTTCTAGAACCCATGTAAAGATATTTTGTTTCTTCAGGTGGCCTTTGAGGTTCTGCTCCCTCAACCTCTTTACTCTATCCAGCCAACATTTTTCTTTGAGTCTGATTCTTGCCCTGCCTGATCCTTTGGGCTTGATATTTCAGACCTTCCCTCACTCCCAGGGGAGCTGAGAGTGAACCTGATCCATGCATTGCCAGGCTTCTAGATGTCCAGCCTGGCACAGTCCCAGGCCTCTTGTCACCGCCCACCACTCCCATCTCTGCTTGGAAGGTGCTCAGCCAGATAGATCACAGGGAACTATTCTAAAGTAATGAACCCATTATACAGTGCGACTGCATGGGATTAGAGACATAAGAATCCCAGAACTTTAGACCTAGAAGACACCTAGAGATCATTCATTCTACAGCAGAGGAAATTGATACTCAAACTTGGTTGACTAATCAGAGTTCCTGTAAGAAGAGAGAGACATAATGTATGTAAGGTGTTTTATAAACTACACAGCACTATATCGTATGCATTAAAAAAAAAAAATCAGTGTTTGTCTTCCAGGTAGCATGTTTGAGTTATTCCAGAGATGCTGCCGTGACTCAAAATGTTTTAAATCTCTTCTTTAAAATTGTCATTTGAGGCAGTTAAGATTGTCACCGTACAGTCACATCTTGTTCTTATCAGTAAAGGTATTATCCAGAGCTGAGACATTCATCTCAGATTTGATCTTAAATGTCTTGAAAGGCAGAAACCATGTCTATCTTGCTCCTTGCTCCTGGTATAGTGCCTGCCACTTAGTAAGCACCTAATAATTATTTGTTCAGTGAATTTTTTTTTAAAAGAGATCGAACCCACCCTCAGAGAATGATGAGTTGCTGTGATTGATAGGTAAAGGCTCTAAAGACATTTTCAAAAGAGAATTTCCCAAATAAAATTATTTTTGAGCTTTACCATTGTTGTTGGAATCAGTTCAAGGTTATTAATTAGAAGGGGACAGCATTCATTGCATTTAGACATCTGTGCTCTGGCTGACCCATTTACGTTGTTGAATTTATTTATATCTTACCTTTCAAAAAAACAAAAAGGCAGATTGAAATAACAAAAAGAAATTCATAATAATAATGTTAATAAAAAGCATATTAGTATAATCATGTCTCAGATATGCCCAGCAAAAGGCAGCCCACAGGGTGGGTTCCTTATGTGTGGTTAGCTAAGGAGTGACAGTAAGTAACAAGAAATAGAGAACAAATGAGACTCGCCCAGTCTCGAGCACATGTCTGCATGCCATCTGGCCCTTGTTCCCTGTTGAGTAAAAGAGTTACTTACAGCTAGTAAGAATGCAGTCATAAGGAAACATTCTGGGGTGACTGGGGTGACAAGATTCCCAGATTGATAATAAGCCCCCAGGAAGAAACGCCTCTGCAGGTGTCACGATAACCAATCGCCACTGTTGTGAGCACTTACAAGTAAAGTCGGTTTCAAGGATTCCGTGTGACACGTAAAAGGGAGACCAGTCCCTCTGCAGTGAACTGATATTTTAACATGAAAGAGGAAAGAATGAACAGAACACTCAGGGTAAGCGGACTTAACCATGAGGTAAATTGTCCACCTTCTTCACATGTGAGTTACTCTCAGGAGAGTCTGAGTTATTTTACAATTGTTTTAAAAAACACATTAGGCACACACACAAAAATCCAATTCACAACACAAAAACATGAACTTTCTGCCATATTTCAACTAGCTCCAGTCTAAAGAATCCTGACCAGGTGAGGGGTAGATTATATACTCTTTGAATCCTATTGGGCTCCAGGCTCACATTTGTCATTGCTCAGTAAACACATTTCTTTTGCTTTCTACTGCTCCCTAAATCATCAGATTAAGAAAATTCAAGTGGGTCCAGCTAAAAGCAGAGCAAAATGTGGTACCTCATAAAAATGAAACCAAGGAGTGTGCAGAAGAAGAAGTAGACAACGCTGAATTTCTCACCAGGCTACCAGCTTGCTCATTTCAGGGCCATTCTGGCTTTAATAGGACAGAGCACGGGTGTCACTTGTGGCATCCACAAGACCAAAAAGTCACCTTTTCTTCTAGAAATAAGAGCTATTCCAGTGCCATAATTAAAAGAAAGGAGGACCACTTGAATTCTGAAGTGACTGGAAATTTGAGCTCTGTCTTTTAGCTAAGGAGGTAACATCAAAGGAGCTTTGTGACCACTTTTCTGTAACATTCCACAGAGAGTTTGTGGTCCAGCATCCCTCCCTGGAATCCCATCCCAAACCCTAAGCCCAAGATTGGGCTCCAGGACTATCTCCACAGCACAGCAAGAGCAAATTTCTAAACTGCACATCTATTCCATAACTGCCCAGGTTAAAATTTTATTTTTTTAAAGATTGGCACCTGAGCTAACATTTGTTGCCAATCTTCCTTTTTTTTTTCTTTTTTTTCTTCTTCTTCTCCGCAAAGCCCCCCAGTACCTAGTTGTATATTCTAGTTGTGAGTGCCTCTCGTTGTGCTATGTGGGATGCCACCTCAGCGTGACCTGACAAGCGGTGCCATGTTGGTGCCCAGGATCTGAACCAGCAAAACACTGGGCCACCAAAGCAGAGTGCGCAAACTTAACCACTGGGCCACGGGGCTGGCGCCTAAAATTCTTTCATATCGTCCATGTTACTTACAGACTAAAGTCCAATTTCTAAGCTTAATATATGAAGATTTTTAAGGAAGTGGCTTTTTGTTATCTTTCCAGCCTCATCTTCTACAGCTCCTCCACACACATCCTCCAAGTACATGTACATCTCTGGTGTCCTTCTTATATCCTATCAGATCAGAGTCCCACCCTTATGACCTCATTTACCTTAATTACTTCCTTAGTGGTCCCGTCTCCAAATAGAGCCACACTGAGGGTAGGGCTGCAATGTATGAATATGGGGGAGAACACAAACTTTCAAGCAATAATAATCACCTTGTGTTCCCAACATCAAACATAAGTCCTTGTCATGTTCATAAACATTTGTGATATAATTAAATGCCACACCACATAAAGTGAGAATGATGAAAACTGGTGACCCCATTAATCAATCAAAAGTACTCATTTAGTGTGCACCATGTACAAATCCTTGTGATAAACCATGTCAGTGTTGGGGCTGGCCCGGTGGCATAGTGGTTAAGATTGTATGCTCTGCTTTGGTGGCCCGGGGTTCATGGGTTTGGACCCCAGGCACAGACCTATACACTGCTCATCAAGCCATGCTGTGGTGGCATCTCACATACAAAGTAGAAGATTGGCATGGATGTTACCTCAGGGCCTATCTTCCTCACACACACACAAAGTCAGTGTTATTAAGGAATTAATAGTCAAATAACTTAATTGGAAATTTAAACACAAACATGTGCCAAATAAATGGTGCTAATAATAACCAACCATAGGGTAGAGCAAAGAGCACTGGATTTGGGGTCAAAAAACATGGGTTCAAAATCCAGCTCTGCCAGTTACCATCTATATGATCTTAAAGCAAGCTGCTTACCTTCTCTAAGCTTCAGCACCCTTGCCTATAGCATGGTGATATAATTACTAACTGAGGAAACAAGTTGAAAGAGAATGTAAGTAAATGCGTTGTGGAAATGCTAACACCGCATACACCAAGAAAGAGAGGTGTGGCCAAGCCGTCATAGAAAGCTCCTTTGACAGGATCCTTGATACCTACCTTCTTGCCAGGTGGGAAGAGCGGCCTTTCTGCAGGGCATTGCCTCCCTACAAGGCAGGCTCTGCTGCATTCGCCACATTTGTGCGTGCCCACTTATCATCACCCTCAAAACTCGATGTTTTATGCTGGTGCCCCACCAGGAAAAGAAGAGCTCTTGCTTATTTTCTGTTTGCTTCCTTGCATGGAAGAGAACCAGCAAACTTTGATTCTGAATCACAGAGAAGTTGTGGTAAAAGCAGAACAAGAAATTCTTCACAAGCAAATGCCACATGGGTTACTTCAAGGCTTCACGCACTCTCGCTCAAACACTCAAGCATTAAAAATGTTAAGGCTAAGGCTGAAATGGCCAATAGTGATGTAGACGTGGATGCCACCATCCAGTGAAAGTTCTTATTAAAGATCCATGAAATACATCACCATGCGCTATCAGTGGGTAGAGAAATGTCTGTCCATGATAGCACATTCACTTTGTGGTCAGCGCCAGGAGGCAAAATTGACCTTGACCAATTGCTAATTATTGTTTCACCTTCCAATCAGCAACTATCAGATCACATTCCTAAATCTTAAAGAAGTGTCTGATATTTGCAGAGTTTGTGGCAGCAAATGGAGTCCAGGTGGAGCTGCATAGGAAAAACAAGAAAAATGGCTCCTCACCAGAAACAAGAGAGGAGCACGGGAGGACAGATTCAGACACCCCAGGCTCCCAAGCCCCCTGTTGAGAAGTAACACACACACACACACACACACACACACGCCACACAAGCACACGTTATTTATTTATTTTTAAACAGTCTCACTTCCTACTGACACTAGCAATGCTCTTCATTTTCATTACATGTTGAAGAAAAAGATTAAGGAGTAGAAAGAAAAGAATTGTGAGAAAGATTGCTCTGATTCATTCAAAGCTAGGCTCCAGAATTGGCTTTGTATTTATTACGGAATATATATCAAAAAGCAACAAACCACCACAGCCAAAGAAATAGATACTGAAAACTTAGATTGAAAATGTAACTGAAGCATCATGAACTGACAAATATAGCTTTGAATATGTTACTTATTTTCTTTCTGCTCCTTACAAATGTAAAGGTGTCAATGCATATAAGAAAATATTCACTTGGGTTGCTAGCAAAATACTCAAGTGAAAGCATGGGGGGACACTCCCAGCCGCAGGAAATGTAAGTCACTTGTCCAGTCCCTGAGCGGTCTGGACACGCTTTACAAATCTCTTAAATATCTGCCTCCAAGCTCTTCACACGGGAGTTCACTCAGGCAGAGACATATTTTTTTCTTCTTAATCACGTACCTTTTAAGATTCATAATTTGGGATGAGCAAAAGGCTCGGCAGGAGGTGGGGATGAATTAAAAACCATAAAATTGATGCTATCACTCTGATTGACATAGCAGTAGTGCAGCATACATTTCCTGTTTGTCAGGAATGAACGGTGTTCACATTCTGTAATAATACCTAATAATGTTTTGGAAAGACAAACTGCTGTCTGACTACATTTTAGCAAGATGGATTTTTTTTCCTTTCTGTCAGCACTGAAATCAGAAGCTAGAGGATATATTACAACCCTCTATAAAGGATGACCTAGATACTTAATAGCTGCAGCTATTCCAGTCCACTACCTGGACCTCCCCAGGTCTCTGATGCTATATTCTAGCATGCCCAAAATCACCATTACACCTTAAGACTAATTCAAGAGAGTGTCCCGGGAGCTAGCTGTCCAGCTGCCATAATAAACTTAAGGGAACAAGTATCCTTTGCTACCTATAGCTATCTCATCATAAAATTGGCCAACCCTCTAGTTAGAGGTTTGTCTAAGCTGACAATTAACATTTCATGCAGGGCAGTAAAGAGAGGCTCGTACATAAGGGATCAGGAGGCCCGAATCCCTTTAGCTACCATGTCGCTGACGAGGTAACCGTGAGCAAGCCATTTGACCTGTCCACATCTCAAAGTTATCACATTTAAAATAGGGATGCTTCCACTTCCCTTGACTACCTGATGGGATTGTTGAAAATATAAAAGCAAAATGATAGTTTTGTAACCGGCACATACCCTCTTTCTCATAGATTCTAAATATGCTTTTATATTAGCTAAAGAAAGGTTTTGGAGAATATTGAAAATCATCTATATCTAGAGTGGTAATCTTAGCAAAAGGATGAGGAAGAATCAATGAAGTCCTAGATCTTCCAGGACAGGACGACATCAGGAAAAAAATCAAACGCACTTATAGCCAATCCAGAGTTATTGTGATGGTGAACTTTGAACCAAAGATGTGGTCCTCAACTTACTGCCCTGTTATTACCATTTCTATTCCTATTGAGTCTTGATTATAGGCACTGATTGCCTAAGGTTTCAAAATGTTAAAAGTATTATTTTGGGGAAAGGAGAATAAAGGGAAAAGATGAAACAAATCTGAAAATTTCAGGGGGGAAACAGAACAGGAATGTTTGTGGTAAATATTTTAATGACACATGTTTGCATTTTGATCTCTGATATTCTGTTATTTCCACAGAAGATTTCAAGAAAATAGAAATGTAAATCAGTGCTACAATCATTGCCTAATAATACCAAGTTCCAAGTGTCAGGCACTAGAGTCTGAACAATCCTTTGTCTCCAGAATCGTAAACACAGATTTGGATGCTTCTGGAAGCCTACAGAAAATTGACCCAAAAGAAAAAGGAAAGACATTATGTAGTCCCTGCTCTTGGTAATAATACTGTTGCAAAAGGATCAAAAGTTCTTTTGAATACAATTTATTGCTGTTGTTTTTGCTAAATCAAATAAAGGCTTTAAGCAAAAACAGGTTTCAAGCCTTCTGCTTATAATTGCACTTCATGTGACTTGACAATGCTGATTTCTGTGTAATTTTTTAAATCCATGTTTGGTAAAAAGAAAAAGCTTCTCTACTAGTTCTTCAAAGTTACTTCTAATAAAAACAGCTCGTTGGTGCACATGCTTAAGACACAGTGCAAAGGAAGTTGCAGAAAAGCTCAGCAAAGTCACCCAACTACACTCACCTGGTGCTTGCAAAACCTGCAGGGTTATGGCACAACTCTTTCAGGATTTGCAAGAGTACATTTAAATCATGGCCTGAATTAATTTTGTATTCACTAAAAATGAAGTTAAAAACAGCACGCATGGATTGTGTCCTCATAACCTTCAACTGGCAGCCCATAGACCGCTGTCTGTTTCTGGAGTTGGGTTGACAGGAACTGGAAGGAAAGCATTAGCAAAAGGGACCTTGAGTCCTATCAGCTGAAATCTACCTAAATCCCCAGAGCAAAATGTAATCTGGAAGAAATAGGAGGTTCACCTTTTGGTTCTAGTCAACAATAACTTGAAGGTTAGGTTGAGCAATATCCATCCCTCTCCTTGCTAAGTTTCCCAAATGTGGCTATAAAAAATAATGTTAAGTATTCAGGCCAGAGATATTTATCAGAAGGATATGATTTACATGACTATGTACCTCGTGGCAAGCCTCACAGGAAAATATAGGTACAAGTATGCATAAGTCATATTTATATACTTTCTACAAAATTAGACTGGCATTAATTAAATGGCAGAAAAGGCAATGAGAGCATTGTTTGGAGGGTAGCTTGTTCCAAGTTCTGATTATAGCTTGCTTCCCAAAGAAGGAGCCGCCCACAGCTTAGAAGACAGATGAGAAGATCATCATCGCAGATTTGCTGTGAACAGCTCTGCTCAGCTCTGTCCCTGCCAGACTCGGGGCCACACACACCCTTCCAAGATGGCTAGAGAAGATTCACAAAGAGAGCACCAGCTTCTTGCTCCAGCTTTGCCAGGGGCAGAGGGAGATTCTGTCTCTGGGTGACTGAAATCTATCTGTAGAGCTGAGAACTGCCCTCGACAGCAAAGTGGTCATCATCATCATGACCCCTAACATTTTCTGAGAACTCACGGTGTGCTAGGTACAAAATGCTTTGCATTATCTCATCTAGTCTTCACAACACTCCAGGAAGTGGATACTATAATAACCCAAATTTCATGGAAGAAGAAACTGAGGCCGAATTTTCCCATGGTTGCAGAGATGGTGAGGGCCAGAGTTTGGACTTGAATTCAGACAACTTCACTCTTCTAGAATCTTCACTTCTTGTAACCATTAGAGGGGCTTAATCAGTGGCAAACAGCCCATAGATTAGGCATTTTAAAATGCCTCTCCACTTACAAATCTCTTCCTATCTACTCAATAATTTTATATATATATATATTTATTTAGCTCCTGCAGAGTGCCAGGAACTACTTGAAGCTCTGAGAATTCAGCAGTGAACAGGACAAATTCTCTACTTTCCTGGTGCTTACATTCTATATTCCACAAAGACAGTCTCATTTATTCCTTAAAATAACTGTGTAAGTCTGGGACCACTAGTGTCACCCAATTTTTAGATAAGGGAGCCAGAGCTCAGAGAAATGAAGTAACTTACCCAAGGCCAGAAAACTGGTAAGTGGGAGAGCTGGGGCTTGCCACCAGCCTGCAGGCTGTTATTCCTATGTCCTTTTACGCTCCTGTTACCCAGTTGCTGTGGTTCCAAGATGGCTTTCAGCAGCAGGGCAGAATATTAGTACTGCCGGGGTGGGAAATAAGACCAAGTTGTCCCACGTCCTTCTAATTTCTACCTCTCTTCCCAATTTCTTGATCCGTACTTCTGTCATGCTTCAAGTATCCACTGTCTTCTGGTTGTCCACAGTCTCCCACTGTACTCCCCACCGCCACCAAGCCTGTTCTGCCCCTCCTCCTCTGCCTTATGTACCCCCTTCCGTCCTTCACTCCTCCTACATCCAAACTTCAGAGTTAATCTTACCTCCTGCTCTGCACTCTAGAGAGCAGGCCTGACACGTTGTGGAAAATGATCAAAAGGAGAGTCCCCGCTCTCATTACACCAGGAAAGGCCTGCTCCTAAGTCACAAATTTCATTTTCTCAGAATTTCTTGAGTGAGTTTTCCCATAGAAACATTCTCCCATGTGGTAGTTATATTCTATAGTATTTATTGCAGGTACATGTGCACTAAATATGTTCCTAGGGGCTGGCTAGCAAAGTTTAAAAGTGGGTAATAGGCTTTGAATTCCAATCAACCAAACTACAAGTGAGCTTCTGGCAAAGATTTCCTCAGTAACACATTCCTGTCTTCACTATTACTCACAATAAAGAGTGGAAAGGAGTGAAAAATAAATTAAAAAAATACATTATTCCTTAGCATTAGAGAGATAGGGCCAAATAGTAATAAACACAATGTAGAAAAAGAAATAACTTAAACGCATGGGTGGCAGTAGTGCAGGTCGCAGGAGACAAAAGATAAGTCTTTCTGACTTGAGATGTTTTCAGGTCTATAGAGAAACCCTAAATGCGAATGACAGTCAAGAACCTCCTCAATCTGACCCTGGTTTTTTCTTTAGCTGCAGATCCCATAAGAATAAAGAACACATCTGATTCTGCTCAACATTATATCAGCAGCATTTAGCACAGGGCCTGAGACATAGTAGGCACTTCCCAAATGATTACTGAATGAAGGAATGCCATCCTATACTTACCTCCAGCCACCCCTGCCAACTGCTTCGCAACCAGCAGAGCCCTCATTGGCCAGCATTCCCCAAACAAGCCTTTCACACGGTGCTCTTCCCTCAGGCAGTAGCCTCTGTCTGTATTGCCTTTTCCTCCCTTCCAGACCTGTTGAAATGAGATTCTTTAAGGCCAAGATCAAGAAATTGTATCTGTTATGATTTCCCTAGGCTGAGTCCCAGCGTGAATGCAGAGTGGCCGGCCTATGCCACACATCTCTGGGTGGGGCAAGTGGGTGGCCCTCCCTTTCCCTGGCTGGCCGGCTCCTGGGCTGTTCTGCAGGCATAAGGAGGGGACTTCTTGCCCACCTCAGACCCAGGTACTAAGTGTGTCCCAGCACAGAGGTCGTGATCCCTCAGAGGTCACCCATGTGCAGGTGGAAGGGGGAGACAGACTTTCCCACCCTGCTGGCCCTGCATTATCATTTTACAGGGTCCCTGAAAATTATGTAGCCAGTCCTGCACCTGAGGAGGAAACTATTGCATTTTCCTTTAAGCACACATGGCAACTCCCCCCATAGCTGTTGAAGAACTCTCCAAGAGCAAAGGGCTCTACACTGGTCATCTTAGCCTCTGGCTTTGCACAAAGGCTTACTGAACTGACTTGAGAAAGGGAAAATATTTTATTTTACACAAGCATGTAGATAATCCCAAATCCAAATTTACCTGGACAGATCAGAAAATGGAGTAAACAATACTGATTTTTTTTGAGATAATTATTCATCTTATTCAAGAGAAGAATTTTACAAATTTGCTATGCTACTCATAAATGCTTTTCTGCCAGAAATCCTTAGAATGCGAATGTGTAAGCTCATTCTCGGATACGGTCTTGTGTAAAGGATTGGGTACTGTTCAAATATAATGATGATTAAACTGTTCATTCATAACCATCACCTTCCAACTACTTACTGTGTTCAAAGTATAAGAGCAGATTTTGCTAAAAGCTTATCACTCAATTTAGGCCTCAACTTGACCTTGCCCATGACCACTGTAGACAGTTGCTCATCTAAAAGAGCAATGGGAGCTGAAATCCAGCCTTCACTCTGTTTGCCAAACTGTGTCCCCTGGCATGGGGTTGACTGCGTCCACCTAGGAGAAGTGGTAACTTTTTCCTAATTCTCACAAAGTACCTTCTTGGTCCTGCCCCTCTTTCCACATTCACCTCCTCAGCTGCATTTGGCCCATCTGTGATTTCTCTTCTTTTTCCAGAGTCATCACTGTTCAGCTGAACATCCTTTCAGTTGCACGAAGATGCCGGAGTAGAAGAAAAAGTGCACACCATGTGATTTCCCAAGGGCCACCATTTCCCTGGGGATAGTTCTGACTGAGGGAACACAAAAACAAACAGCCTAACACCAACAGATATCCTGTCCAAAGTCTCTTTTTATAGCACAACGTAGCTGTATTCAATGCAAAACAAGTAGAATGAGAATTGAATGTGAATTATGGAGCAGAATTTTAGCCATGATATACAAACTAAACAAGAAGAGAATTGGAATCCCTTTCCATATTTATCAGCAACAGTTTTACCAAATAGGTGGTTTATTTGGAAAAGTGGCACTTCTTTGAAATTAACTCTCAACTTCGCGTAAAAGTTCAGATTGTTCCTACCCTCCTTGGTCAACTAATAGTGATTATTTTTATTGCTACTAGCCATGCATGCTGGTTTTTGAGAACATGCCATTAATCATGATTAAAATGTGTAGGCTGAAAAATCTCTAATACCTACAAGTAAAAACAAAATCCAGCACAGCTGTAAAAATGTTTACCAACCTGTAAAAACTTGTGTGGATTTTCTGTAAAACTAGCAACTGGAAAACAATAAAATTTACATTTTTATCCTTAAGAGACTCTTCATAGGTTCGCCTAAAAGGGAGGAATAGAGTCAATTACTTTACTATTTCAAATAGATGTTACCTTTGACAAGTAGGCAAAGGCTGGAACTGTGCATTTGATTTTAACTGTGACAACTCTGAACCATTACTGGGTAAAGCAGATCGTGCTGCCCCTGTTACCTCTCCAATGTGTTTTCAAATGGAATCATTCGTGTTTCAAGGTAGAGAAAGCACCAAGAGGTGAACTTCTGTCAGCTCTTGCTGTGGACTGAATTGCATCCCCACAAAATTCATATGTTGAAGCCCTGACTCCCAATGTAAGGTTAAATGAGATTGTAAGGGTGGAGCCTTGATACAATAGAACCAGTGCCCTTATAAGAAAAGGAAGAGACACCAGAGCTCTCTTTCTATTGTCTGCAAGCCAGGACAACAGCTCTCACCAGAACCCACTGCGCTAGCACCCTGATCTTGGAGGGCCCAAACTGTGAGAAAATGTCTTCTGTTGTTTAAACCACCCAGTCTGTGGTATTTTGTTATGGCAGCCCAACCTGACTAATACAGCCAGCTAACTAAAAACAATAACTATTATAAATTTTCTGGCAAATAAGTAAAAAGACAAAAGAAATACCATATAAGATTTTTAAAAATTTTTCTAATTTCTGGAAGAAAGGTTTGAAAAAAGCATCCTTAAAAACTGAGCTCATATTGATTTGTAATAAACTTCCTAACATGGTGTTTTTGTTATGCAAGCATAGCTTCAAAAGAAATACCCTTGCTCCTGTCTATCAGATTGTTGCTCCAAAGTTCCTCTTATTCAAAAATCCCAGAGCTACCACTCTTCAAGTCCCAACACAAATGCTGCTGATTCTCTTGCACTTTTCACATGGCCTGTGCTATCCTCCCTATTCTGCACTGCCACAGTCCTTAATTTAAAAATGTCTGGGGCCAGCCCCACTGGCCTAGTGGTTAAGTTCAGTGTGTTCCGCTTCAGCGGCCTGGGTTCTGTTCCCTGCACAGACCTACACCCGTCATCTGTCAGTGGCCGTGCTGTCGCGGCGGCTCACATACAAAAAGTGGAAGATTGGCAACAGATGTTAGCTCAGGGCAACTCTGCCTCAGCAAAAAGAGGAAGATTGGCAACAGATGTTAGCTCAGGGCAAATCTTCCTCAGCAAAAAGAGGAAGATTGGTAACAGATGTAAGCTCAGGGTGAATCTTCCTCATCATAAATAAGTAAATAAATAAAGAAATAAATATGTCTATGTCACTTATCACCCTCCACCTTGTAATTTCCATGGCTGGCACACATGCCTCTCTCCTCTACCAGAAAACACCGAGCTTGAGCTTTGTGCTACCCTTTTGGATTTCCCCAATGTTCACTATGATATTTTGCAGTGAGTATATATCTCATAAATGTATGAAAGAATGTATAAACCATTGATGAATGGATAAATGAATGAAGAAATGGATTAATAATTTATTAATGAATAAAGAAATGAATACCTTAATGAGTTTACCATTTCGCCTCATTAATTTTCCATAGCATCCAGGAGAAGTATCTTCCCACCATGATGCCTCCGCTTTATGCTGCATTTATGAAAGAAAGAGAATTAACAAGAAGGGAAAATGGAATAGACCTTAGTTGCAGTGCCTCCTACTTGTTAGGCTTAGTACCATTGTTAACTTCTTTACTTCTTACTACCTTGGGAGTTAAGTTTCACTAGCCGCATTTTTCTAACAGGAAAACTGAAGCTCTGTTAGGTTAAGTAATGCGTCCATACCCACCCAGCTGCTAAACAGCAAAGCTACAATTTAAGAGCAACGCTAAAATCCAGACTCACTCCCATATATTACATTGTCTTTCCTTCTCAATGGCCTTCCCTTGACTTGTTGCTTCAGATTTCTGGTCAAAAGAAAGGTAGTTAAAGATATTTTCTGAGGTTATTTGACATGGCCATCCTACTGGGCCCACTTTGGAGGATGGGGTGGGGTCTTCATCTTTCCCAGTGTTTTTCATTCCCCTGCCGCTGTGAGACAATATCCTCTGTAAGGATTACCCTGAACTACTTTAGCTATGGTACCACCTGTACCAAATTTTTGATCCAGTGAGGTTCTGGTATCTCAGAGGATTCAAGGGGTACAAAGCAAAGGAGTCAGGTTCCTTCCAATCTGATGTCATCCCTATCGCTACTCTCCAAAGTGTAAAATTTAGGGAGAGAACATAACTCGATATTCAGATATTCAGGCAAATTTGAGTTACAGTTCAGTTCTGTCATTTATTAGCTGTGTATACTTAAATAATCTCAGCTTCCACATTAAATAATGTTTGTGAACTCAGACATATCTGAACGAACATATGGTAAGGGCTGGGAAGACGGACCCACTAAGCATTAATTTGAATCAGGGATGGAAAAACCTCTTGACCAATGTGGCAAAGACTGGCTAAAAGCTCACCCAACACACTTCTTCCTCCTGGGCACTCAGGAAAACCACATTTCCCAGCACCCTTTGCAATTAGACTGGTACCATGTCACGGAAGTAATGTTCACCACTTCCAGTCATGGTCATAAAATGCACCATGTGATCTTCCTGTCTCTTTGCTGCTCAGCCAGCTGAATACAGATGATACTGCAATGGACTCTGAAGAGGCCCTAGAAGATGATGCCACCACAAGATGGAAGAAGTAGGATTCCAGAATCATAGAATGGGAAGCTGCCTGCCATACAGACTGTGATACTAGCCAGAAGAAAAACCTTTATTGGGGAAAGTCACTAAGATTCTAGGGTTCTTTGTTACATCACCTGGCACTAATTATCCTGACCACTACAATTTGTCAAAAATCAGAGAATCCAAGTCTATGGCAAAAATAATGAGTCAACCAAAAAGAAAAGGAATGACTTGTGTTATTCTGTGACTGATGAGCATTGCTCAGAGCATTCTCTGAACTGCCTCCCTCCCTTCCCCATCCTGACTCTCGCATACCCAGCTGGTCCTAAGGCCAGCACTATCAGAGGGAGGCCCTTCTCATTAGAGTCTCCACAGGACCCCGCCAGCGCAAAGCAGTATTGCTTTGTGGTCTGGATAACAGAAGGGAAGGTGGGGAATATTACCCCACTTTAACAAGGAAGTGGCTGGAGAGCAGAACAGAGGAGCAGTAACATGTCAGAGGCAGAGAATGTCACACTAGTTACTTAGGATGCAAGCAGCCTAGTCAGAAGTGAGAGCAGACCACAGCAAATTGAAACCTCAAGAGAAGTTCAGCCCCCAGACACCCCTATAGTTAGGTAGGGCAAAATTAAGCTAAAAGAGCTCAGGTTTCATTACCCGTTTTCTTCCCTTCCTTATTTCCCTTTTATGTTGAACTTCTCTCATTAAAAGCATCCCAACTTTTCAGCTAATGACTTTGGGTAGCACAATGATTTTACACTTCCCTGTAAAGGAGAATACTGGAATCACACATTGAGTGAGGGACACGCTGAGTGTTGCTGTCCACCCTCCAGTGAACTGCATGATAATCCTGTTAACCTTCCTATCAGGAGGTCATTAAACAGTTTTGAAAGCTGTTTCCTCTCACATCAGAACTGCATGTGAAATCGGATCTAGTAGTTTTAATATAAGCTGTTCGGCTGCACAGACTTAACTAACAGCCCCTCACATGTATTTGATGGTCTTTTCTTATTCTTTCCTCGGCTATTAAGTGCCTTTGTAGCCTTTCTCTCAGTTTAGATATTTTCCTGTGTTTTTTCTTGATTTCAACATCTAACATATTTTCTTCCAATAGTGTAGCCCCCTTCTAGTACCTTTTGATGTTTTGTTTATCATTGGTACCAACCCATGTTTCATTCATTTCAGCATATCACCTTCCTGTGTATCAGCCTTTTTAAATTTGTTGTACTTGGTGTTTTGTTCTTATTTCTGTTTAGCTATTTTCATGAAACTACCCATTTCCGTTAAACCTACTTTATTTCTCCATTTCCTCACAATCTCTCTTTTCATCTCCAAAGACATTTTACCATTCAGTTTCCTTCCTTCCTTTCTTCTTCTTTCCTTTTTTTTTAAAGTATGCTAACAGCCACATGATGTCAGAACTTGTGCCTGAATACATTTTCGAGAACAAACAAGTTTTCCAATTTTATCTTCTTGATCATGTAGCCCTTTCATTCAGCTTGAAAACTTGATTTCCTTTTGGATTTTTAGAACCCCTAATTTTTTACCTCCAGAACAGAGAGAACTTAACTTTTTAACCACATTTGAGAAATTGGGTAAAATTGAAATGTGCTTCTGGTGGCTTAAATAACACAAAATGGATTCCTAGTCTCTGGGCAAGACTCCATAATAAGATCCTATCATTGAATTAACAATTCAAACACCAGGAAAGTCAGTTTTCAGGAGTTTCAGGTTAGAGACTTGACTTTTTAAGAACCATCTTTGCAAAACAGGGGCCTAGTTATCATTGGATGAAGGACACTGATTTAATCTCCAGGGTGACTGAACCGGGTGTCTGGGGTTCTTCCAAACATTTAAAGTCATTTCCAAATGTTTTTGATGCAGCATAACCCAAAAAGGATTTTGGCAAGTGTGTTTTCCCTTCATTTTAAAACCCATGCGTATTTCAAGGGAAATGCAATCCATATGTCTTTGATTCATTTACACTTAAATCATCTAAATGCCATTGTGTAAGAGCTATTTGATGTACAAGAAGCCTGCGAGCCTGTTTTATAAGCCTTTTTAAGCCTTATTTCTTTGAATCAGAAAGTCATGTTTTGCCGGCCCTAAACAGAACTTGAACTGGGAAAGGCTCAAGTTCACTTCTAAACTGAAAACCCGCAAAGTTTTGCGTGGCTTCTGTACTTAGCAATATGTTTCCCCTTGCCTGAAGCTCGCAAACACCCAGCATTTCTCTTCTCTGTCTCACATGTAGTGAGAACAGGGTAAATCAATTTTTGAATCACATTTTACTTGTAAAATTCACATTTTGAACCTCAGTTAGCTCCCAGGCACTGCCAGAAGTTAAAATAGCAACACTTGAAAATTAGGCTTTTGCTCTAAAAGGGCAAAACAGTCTATAAAGTACATAAATTACTGCTTCTGTACATTTATTTGTTTGACAGGTTTAAGATATAAGTGTGGCTTACATATGGATTTCCAGGATGCCAGATTGGATGCGCCACGAGCTACAGTCACAAATGTAACCTCTTTTTTTAAGACTTATGTTTGGGAGAATAGAATTGGAACAATCTTGCTGTTCTGCACAAATCTAATTGCTGTGTCAAAACAGCAATGGGATCTGAGGAACATTTGCATTCTTCTCATTTACTGGCCTTTTCTATGACTTTCATTGTACTTGCCTTAGTGGTCAAGAAGAAAGTATGTTGGACTATTTGTTCTCTTGCTCCCTGACACCTTAAAAATTTCTAATGAATTAGAAACTAATACTTTTGGGGGGGAAACAACATAAATCTCTAATCAGTGTTTGGAGATACCCAAATGATTAACACAGATTGCTATGGACATAGAAACATGTCTTGAGAATGGATAAATCTTTCTCAAGCAAAAGCACTAATTATCTTCAAATGTGTGATTTCTTTGTTTTTATTTAGACACATCTTAGAGGTTGCATCTTAGTGAGAAGGGAGAAATGATGGTGTGATTGTCTGAGAAGAAGCAATATTTTTAATTTGCATTCGAAGCTTAGAGGGTGGAGATGAAGTTAAAAAGAAAGAAAGCAATCCAGGTGAACTTAATTATTCCTTATGCGGTCTCTCTAGTTCACATATATGATAGACTATCATGTTTGTGCAATCAAAAGGATTATGAAATTTAAGTTTGGAAAAAAGGATTTGGGCACTAAATCTAGCAAACAGTTAATTATGCTGAGATAATTAGATAGCAGAAAGAGCTGGATTTTCGTCCTTTTTCATAGGTAGTTTTCATTAACTACCAAGTCTTCATGATTCTCTGCAGGCAGAAATTATTAGTATTCCATTCGCAGGAAGAATGGCACAACTGACAAAGAATTAAACTTTCAAAAAGCATGACAGAAGCCTTTATGTTGACCTATACACATATTTTCTTTAAAAATAGATTTTTCCTATTAAAAATTTGATATAACAAAGTTTTAAAATCTTAATTAAATTCAGGAAACACATTAGCTTAGGGAAGTTCAGCAATCATAACAATCATATTTTTGAGTATCAATTTAAAACACAAAGCAAAGAAGTTGAGTTTTTATGGTTTTGCTGCTAGTTCACCAAATTAAACCAGGGGGTATTGATTAAGCTTGTACAATAGGTTAATAGCTCTGATTTTGGTTAAAGCAACTAGTGTTATATTGTAGAACTCCATGCCAGGATTTATGAGATTCAGGTGGACATTCAAAAATTTAAGTGAAGGTCAGCTGTATTTTCTGCCCCCGACCTGGTCCTCTCTGTACTCACCCCTTCTTTCCCCAGCTAAATTCACCTCCACCTGGTAAACACTAAATCTTTGTCAGCCCTCATGTGTCATCTCAGAATGACTTGCTGACTGTGTTGAGAACCCACAGGATGCAAGGCATTAGCTACCTCCCCTATTGGGTCAGATTGGCTAGCTCTCTGTTAACTCAATAGAAGTTTCAAACCCAAAGGAAACACACCAGCACAGATTGGAATATAATTGGAACCCTTGCAGTTATAAAAGGACACTAATCAGGCTGCAAATCTTATAACAGTAAATTCCAGCTCTGAGAATTCTAGTTCTTCTTATTTTAAATGGATTGGGAAACATCTTTATGAAGCCCCCTTGATACATTTACCCACCACAGCCATGCACTCACATATTTACGTAAACAATACACATATATACACATGCAAACGCATATACACACTTCAACTCATATTCCAAGATTAGCATGATTTTAGAAATTTTATTTCTAAATGAACTTTTGAGTTCCAAATATACCCAACTATTCATGTTGAAAGTGAAAAAAAATACTTTCAAAGAGAACCATAAGAATTAAAGAAACATTTTGTACAAAGGATCGAATTGGTTCTTATTTTATCTAAATCCATTTACTCACCTCTCACTGAAGCAGTCATACAATCTGTTACACAATGAGTAAGATTCAGTGGTATAAAATGGGGCAGATGTTCCTGGGCAGTGTTTTGAGATTCAGACAATAACTATTATAAAATCTTAAAATGAAACTTTAATGATCATTTTTCTTTTAAATGTTTAGTTATGAAAAAAATTTTAAGTTTCCACTTACTAATATTTACCTTTATCCCAAAGGACTTTGATCTTCAAAATGGGCATTCAATGGGGCTGGCCCAGTGGCATAGTAGTTAAGTTCGCTTGCTCTGCTTCAGTGGCCTGGGGTTCGCGGGTTCGGATCCTGGGCACAGACCTACACACCACTCATCAAGCCATGCTGTGGCAGCATCCCACATGCAAAATAGAGGAAGATTGGCACAGTCATTAGCTCAGGGACAATCTTCCTCAAGCAAAAAGAGGAAGATTGACAACAGATGTTAGCTCAGGGACAATCTTCCTCATCAAAAAAAGGGGGGGCATTCAATACTGTAGTAGACAGAATAATGGCCCCCCCAAAAGATGTTCACATCCTAATCCCTGGAACCAATGAATATGTTAACTTATATGGCAAAAAGTATTTTGCAGATGTTATTAAGGATCTTGAGAAGGGAAGACGATTCTGAATTATACAGGTTAGCCCAATGTAAACAGAAGAGCTCTCACTGGAGGGATGTAAGAGTGCCGAAGTCATAGAGAGGAGATGTGAGAATGGAAGGAGAGGTGGAAGTGATGCCCTCTGAAGGGGCCATGTGCCAAAGATGCAGATGGCTTCAAGAAGCTGGAAAAGCCAAGGAAGTCAATTCGCTCCTAGATCTTCCAGAAAGGACACAGGTCTGCCAACATCTTAATGTTAGCCTGTAAGACCCATTTTAAATTTCCGACCTCCAGAACTGTAAGAGAATAAATCAGTTTTTTAATCCACTAAGTTTCTGGCAATTTGTTACAGCAGCAATAGGAAACTAATACGAATACTAAGTTCTATTTTGAATGTACTTTTACATTTGTTGTATTACCGCTTGATATCAATGTATTAATTAAAAACTTCCCTAGATGCTTCACTTGAAATAAATAAAATACACAACCTTCATTTTGAAAAAGAATACCTCATAGGATACCTAAAGATATACAGTTGTCCCCAATGCATATGAAAATCTACATAAATTTATTGCTCATAAAATATGATATATTGTAATATATCAATTTTCACAAAAGTTTTTAGGAACATATCAATTTGGTTGAAGGATACAGTGTTAATTACAATCTTCCCCCATAATTATCTTTCCTTTCTCTGAAGAGTTAGAGTTAAGACATCCCTATTTATCAGTTAACGTTATATTTTCCTTGGTTAGATGGAGTTAGTACTCATATTTTATAACCAGAACGAAGCCCCTGTAGATTTCTACCCATCTTTTGCCCCCAACGGTCTACCATCAGAATAACTGGGCACTGAAGTTTGGAAGTTTAGGGTCAGTCAATTACATCCATGTCATCCATCCCTGTAATTGACTACCATCACTCAGGCTCTTTGCTCTGTCCTCTCTGCTGTGGAAAGTTCAAGGATTTACAGCTTGATCAAGAAAAGGCAGGATCAGGAGAAGCAGTAACACACAAGCTTTAATGGGTGGTGCTTGGACACAGCTGTATAAGGGGGAAGTCTCCCATCAAAAGACCTTCCAGAGTCAGTGACATGAGTCCAGCATCCAGAAGGGGAATAGGGCAAGCGACCTCCTGGAGGAGAAGGGGAAACTAGAGAGGTGGCTTGCATATCAAGGTGATGTCATACAACAGAAAAGTGAGGAGTCTCTGGGTCAGAGAACTCCTAAAGGCAGCAGCAGTTTGGGTTGCTGTAGAGCTGTAGGGTTTGTCTTATTTATGGTTAGCCAACTTTGGGTGCAATTTCATAGGATATGTAAATTAGGCAGGTTCTAAATAGCTAAAAGTATGTTTATTTGGGCTATATTTAAAGCAATTAGATGTGTAAGAATTTGAGTTTGGTGCCAGGAGGCTTTGGGCTAATGGTCCTAACCTGCTATGAAGAAGTAAACAACACGGGAGCCACAGGGGCCATCTTTGGCCACTTCTATCACACCCATTCCATTCTTTGTTCCACCTTCCCAATCCCTCTTCTTCTTTGAACTAATCTCAAGACATAAATATTACATCTTCAACCTCTTTACAGAACTGAAAATGTTCCCTCCACCTCCTTGCTCCAATTCAAAATTGGCTTTTCCCCAAAGGCAGTACTTTTCTACCAGCATCTTGAGTAAACATCTTTCATTCTCTTACACATCAGTATCACGCAAGTGGGAAAGTGATGAACTGTCCCCATCCCCTTCCTCATTTTGACCATTCTCTTCCAGAAAGCTCAAGTTTCTCCTAAGAGATCTTTTTATGCTTACACTGTAGTCAAAAATAAAATAAAATCTTCTTACACCAATGATCAGTTTACTTGTTCACAAAAAACACCCTCTTTGTATCCTTACATATGTCATCTGTTGGTCACCAGGTTATGGCTCACATATTCACCAAGATTGCCACCTGGAACACAGCTTCTTTCTCCCTAAATACTTGTTATTATCCTAAACAATTCTAATGTCTGTATGGGAGAACTCTCCAATACCTTTCACACCCATCAACAATCCCTTCAATTCCAGAAAGATTCTTGGCCTCCACTCTTCTCCCCTAGCTCTTTTTCATGTTTCCACCTGGATCTTCCGAAGAACTAAAACTTCTCCCCACTTTAGCAATCAGAAATTCTGCTCCCCTGCTCTTTGTCCACACCTTGACTTTTTGCCTCCCTTCTGGAACCACTTTCTTTACACCTGCCCTCCTACATTGTAGAGTCCTTGGAACCCCTCTTGATACCATGTTATTCCTTAATTGCCTAATTTCCTTCCCTACATAGATTCACAAACACTCTCCACTCCTTTGCAACCGCATCCTATTGTCACATCTCTTAACCCTGGATCAATCATACAAATTGTCCACCCTTGTACTCTGAGGCCGAGTTTGGTTGAAAAAAGTAATACAACTCTGCGGACTGGGGCTGCAGAATGTTTATATCCTTCAACTTCAGCTTGCCTCTCTGCATTGCTCATGAAGGTTTTACTTGTCTTCTCTTAGCTCCCATTCCCATTTCCCTCAGTAGTAATTCAAAACATGTGTCACTCCACTCAAAATCTCTAGTCAACTACTTTTTTATTCTCTACGGTAAATGTCAATCCTTTCTTTAGAGAGAAAATTGGGGTTCCCAACTTAACTCAATTTCAAAGCCTGCTTTGCCTCCTGTCCATTTTACCTCCATTATGGTCTTCAGCCATTCAGTCATCCCAGTCAGAAAACTGAATGACATTCTCAATTTCTTCTTCTCCTTTGCCCGCTACAAGCAGGCTATCACCGTATATTTTCTATTTTTGATCCTAAATGTCTTTCTTCTATTTTTCAGCTAAATATCTATTTCCTTCTTCTATTTTTCTTCCATGTTAGTTCTAAAGTAACCTCAAGTTACTTTAATGTCTAATTATCTTTTTCTTAACCTTTGGAAATGCCTTTTAATACTTCTCCTGCCTTCAATATCACTTGCCTCAAGCTGATTCTCCATACGTAAGCAAAAGTGATATTTCTAGAAAGTAAATCTGATGCTGCCATTTCACTTATTGAAATCCTTTAGAAGTTCTGCACAGCATGGCATATAAATCCTTCAGAATTAGGTTCCTACACACCTGCCATCCTCTTTTCTCATTACATTTTTACAATATGCTCCAGTAATACTAATATAATCAAAGATTCCTATGCTCAACAAATCATTTGGCACCATTTATTTCATTCTTGCTTTTCTTGGTGAATGCCTACTCATTCTTCAGACTTTTTTCAATCTTCTCTGTAAAACCTTCATCTCTGTGCCTTTTTTCCAAAAATAATTAATTACTCCCTCCACAGTACTACTAAAGTACTAGATTAAACTGGAGAAATCAAGGAAGGCTTTCCAGAGGATAAAACATCTAAGCTGAGATTTAAAGCATGGTGGACATTGGCGAGGTGTATAGTTGGGGAAATAGTGATTTCCAGGCCAATTATTGGAGGGAGTTGAATGTGTCATTCCTCCTTCTGGACTGTAAGATCTCCCCAAGACAGGGTCTGTGCCTAAGTCAACATTGTGCCTTACCATAGTACCAGATTCAGAACAAGTGTCCAATAAATTTTTGGTAAAAGAAAGAGGAAGAACAGAAGGACAAGATTTTACTACTTTAACTTTCCTCTTGTCAGTTTTCTTTTATGGACATTCTTTAAAATATTTCATTTACAAAAGATCTCTTGAGTATCCATCTCACTGGTACTAAAGGGCAGTGGTCAAACATATCGTTTTTCAAAAAAGAAGACTGAAAAGAGTTATAATAGCAGTGCCAGCATTTCACAGTGAAAAGAGTGAGAATAAGGCAGATTCATAATTAATTTACTCTATATTTATACCATAGTAGCTAGGAGCTGCTAACTCTATGTATATATACATAAGATATATAAATAGACATATATCATACATGTAAATATATATCCAACCTTACACATAATATGAGGAATAAAACTTCTCCCAATAAATAGGTAATAAAAGAAGCCAGACCAAAAAAAAAATGCATCTCCAAGTGAATATAATATAATCTGATTGGATTTACACATTAATTGAAAAAAATCTCATGTTCAATTGTGAGTAAAACACACATCTTGACTTTTAGGATCTAAATGCACAATAATAGAGAAAAATGATTATCTCAAAATAAAGAGTTATGAGAAACTAAAACAGAGGGAGAATACATCTGTCTGGAAAGATTAGGAAACAATTCACTGAAAAGATGATAACTGAGTTAAGAATTAAGAATGGCAGGATCTGAACAAGGGAAGAAGAGAATGAAAAATATTTTAAGTTCCATGAGCAATTGGTCTACAGGGGGAAAATGATGGAAATGGCTGTTGAGAACTGTGGTGGTCCTGAGTGCTGTTCACCCATACATGGTTTTCTTCTCCTTGTGCTACATAGTAGGTTTGCATTTCTTAGCTTCTCCTATGGTTAGTTAGAGATGACTGACTAATTCTGGCCAGTGAGTTGCAAGCTAAAGTGACCTTTGTCATTTCTGTGCCATAATACTTGATTGCTAGTGTGAGACCCTCTAAAGCTCTTTCCATGACATAGAGACCAGCAACATTTAAGATGGCGGCTACTCTCTTAGGTCGAGTCTTTGAGTGACTGCATATCACAGAACATCCTGGCTGACCTAAAATAACTACGTAACAGATATGAGAAATAAACCTTTGTTATTTTAAGATACCGAGGTCTTGGAGTAGTTGGTTACCACACTTTAACCTAGTCTATACAGACAAGTACAGAAACAACATGATATTCCATTTGATAGGCATATGTGGCATATTAAATGGAGAAGTGATAGATAAGTTTGGAGGGGTAAACAAGTCAATTTGTAGATAAACATGAATTCCAGCTTACAGAGTTTGGACTTTATTTTACAGGCAATGTAGAGCTATTAAGATCTTTCAAACAGGGAAATTATATAAAAGGAATTGTGCTTTAGGAAAATTAATCAAGCAGGATAGAGGATGCCTAGGAAGCAGAAAGACACTTAGAAGCAGGGAAACAAGTTATTCTATTGTGAAAAGCCTAGAAGTCATGGGGTTTAAACTAGGGTAGTGGCAGTGGGAACCAATTTGGCAGAATGAATGGAACAGTAATTTGCAGGTCCTGGCAACTGGTGAGGCCCAAAAGACTTATAAATCATTCCCAGACTTTGAGCCTGAATGATTGTTAAGATAGCGCCACTGCCATTTAAATAGTAAGCAGCGGAAGGGGAACAAATCTGAGAGGAAAAAGCACAAATTTAGGGCAAGTATGACACCTAGCTAGTGATGTCCAGCAGATAAATGGAAACAAACAATATAGATTTGAGAGTAATTTGGGAAGTGAAACCACGATACAAATGAGATTGCCAAGGGAGAGAAAACCAAAGATGGACCTTTTTTGGAAAAGCTACATCTACACAACAAATGGGTGAAGAAACAGAGATATCAAGAAAAGCGTATTTTCACCAAGTCAAGAGATGAGACAATTTCAAGGAATATGGGTGATTAACAGCACAAAATGTAAGATTGGGTTAAAAATGATTAATTTGTTTCCAAAACCTATTGGATTTGTTGACTTTTAAGGAAGCAATTTCAGGTGATAACTACAGGAGGAAGGCAATGTTCAAAAGAATGAGAAGTAAGTAGTGATTTCTTCATACCACAGAAAAATGTTTAACAGTTGAAATGAATGAATTAAATTATTACATAAAGAAACATGATATATCTCAAAAATATTAAGTAAAAAAAGCAAATTGCAAAATTATGCATACTGTATGATTATACCTATTAAACATACAAGTAATAAAGGCACATATATTATTATTTATATAATATAAATATAAATGCATGAAATTAAGGATAGTAGTTACATCTGGGGAAGGGGGAAGAAGCAATAGAGAAGAGCTGGCAGTATCTATGTATTGTTTCTTTAAAAAAGTAATAATAACAGAAGCAAAATAAGAAAGAGATGGAGGAAGAAAGTGTAGCCCGTTCTTTAAAGACGTTAAATGGCAAAAGTAAAGAAAGAAATCAGTAATAGCTTGAGAGAAAAGAAAACATAATGGAAACGTATATATTTGTCTTTTCAAATTTCCAGGAGACAAGAATATTTGTAAACTGGAGTAACAAATATCTCTCAGTTAAGACAGACATTGAAAATATGAAGAAAGCACGATATCAGAATCCAGAAGGAATGGATGAAAGGATTAGGCTTAGAGAGGATACTTTCTAGTATAACCTCATTTGCCCTTATTTTTCTCTACATATTCTATGCTCCAGCCAATATGCACTTCTCACTCCTCCTCTAAGCCTATTTTCCTCATCTCTTTGCCTTCGCATGCTCATCTTTTGATATTCTACTCTAAGGTCAACTAAGTCAACTACTCCATTAATCCTAACTATCTTGTCGTGGTCTGCACTTACATAACACTTTATATTTTTCTTTTGGCTCTTGCCATAATTGGTTATTATTGGTTATTTTTTCTAACTCTGCACATGTCTTGCCTCCCTGAATCTGTCAGACTTTTTATGTACAAGCATCAAAAAGCACTTTACCTAATTTGAGTTGAAAATGAATTTATTGAAGGATATCAGATGACTTACAGGATCAACAGGAGATTTGAGAACCCATCTCAAAAAGGGGCCAAAGACCTAGGAAGCTAGCCAACTGCAATCATGGCCAAGGTTGAAAGATGGAAGCAGTCTGGGTACAACTCTCTAAGTGGATTCTCAACCCCACTGCATCTTCTTGAGTAATTTCTCAACCACTCCCTGATTTTTACATCACTTCCTCAATATCCTGGTTCTGGGGACCAAAGCCTTGACCACATCCTTGAGCTCCAATAGCCTCAGGGTGGGAGAGAAGAGGGCTTCTTCAGCTATAGTAAATAGAGGCAAAAGAGAGATTCTTGCCAGGATTCATGTAGTGGGGAATTTTTCCCAAATAAAAGGGATTTTCAGGATTTAGGAAGCAAGAAACACAACGAATATATACTAAATTCCTATATTTGATTTTGATAGGGTCTTTTTTGTTTTAGATTTCCCAACGTATTGTAAGTGCTGGGTATAAATTTACAGAATGAATGGAATAACTAATGAATAGGCATTTATTTAATTTACTTCAAATTCCAAAGAAAAAAATTTCCTACAAATAAACATTTTATGATAGGTGTCACAGATAAATTTCTGACTTTGGAGCTATATAAATTTATTCTGTGACTTTGAGGAAATTACAGCCTCCTTAGCTTCAGTTTCTTATCTGATGAAGGAAAAAGAATTCCCACCTTGAAGAGTTTTTTTAAGGACCAGAAATGATATTTTACTCACTTAGTGTTGTGTCTGGCATGTAGAAAGCACTCAATAAATAGTAGCTATTATTTTCACTTTCTCCATTAGGGATGGAGAAAAAAAGTATAATGATACTGTCCTTTCAGCATGATAGAAAGGAAGTGCAATACTGTGGTCAGTTGCAAGGAACAGGGAGCCAGATTTCCCAGATTCAAATCATAGCTATGCCACAAATCAACAAATTAGCTGGATGATCTTGGTCAACTTACTTAAGCTTGTTGTACCTCAATTTATTCATCTATAAAATGAAGATCATGAAGCTGATGGTGATGATAATTATGACAATGATGGTGGAGAATGTGATTATGATAATAGAACTAGGATTGCAATGAAAATATAGTTAACAAGTATAAACTACTTTACACAGTGTTGGAACACATTAAGGAATTTTTATATATTTTAGACTGTATAAGTATGCTAGCTATTGTCATTAGTATCAGTTTTGTTGTTTGGGTTTTTTTTGTAGAGTTTTTTTTTTTTTCTCTTTGGTGGGCTCAGTTCTTCTCATGATAAGCCACAAATTTGCCACCTGACTGCCCATAGGATAATTAAGGATAGACTCTGTGATCATGCAATAGCTCAAATTATACATGCCCAGATAAGGAATTACTCCAAAGCTTGCCCACATTAGCACAGTGATCAAATCACAAAGAATATTCATATTCATTCATTCATTAAACAGTGAAGTAAACTATTAAGTACTTACTATGTGTTCCAGACACTTTTCAAGGCCTTAGGGAACAAAACCGCAATGCCTTTGCTCTCATGGAGCTTCCATTTCTCAGATGCTCCTAAACCAACTAAAAATGGCATGCTAAACTTTGGCATGAATAAACACTTCAGACTGTTCTCCTAATAAATATATGACACTGATATAAATAAAATGAAAAAAAATCCCCACAGTTTTGGAACTGAGTACATTTCCTTAAGTTAAAATACCTTTAAGCTATTTCCAATTCTAAAATACAATGATCCCACTAAGGCCACTAACAGAGAGCAGTAATGTGCCTCCCCAATGATTATAAACTATCTAAGATTTTTTTAGTGTTTCCTGGCTGCTTGGTTTCCTGTTATAGATGTATTTGTCTAATTCTCATAATAATCCTAAAAACTAAGTTCTATTATGAGTCCCATTTTATGCAGAGGAAACAGAGGTGAATGTCATCTAGGGAGTAAGTGGCAGAGCTTGAAGATGAACAGGGAAGTGCTCCCAACCACCATGCCATATGAACACCTTCAGTAGGATTTAAACAATGGCCACCAAGTCCGTGTGCTCCCCCATCCATGATACTCCCCACTTCCATCTATGAATTTCATGGTTATCCTGGATTTAAGTTAGCTTTCCAGTGCTCCACGGCTCTTGGCTACACCAAACAATCCCTTGGCCCTTGCAGGATCTTCAACTGAATTTATGAGAGACCCATAGACTGGTGTTTTATTAAGTTCGTGTTCTTGATATATATCAGAACTATTAGCCCCCAGTCCCCACCCCCACAGCTCCCACCACATCAAAGGCTGTTGGGATTACCAGCCTCACCACTATGACGACTCTAAAAGGTGAATCCCCTAAAGGAAGTTATACTCTTAAGTGATACCTGCCTTCCCCTAAAAAACCATCTGGACCAATTTCACCATGGCTTACATCCCTATCTACCTCAGTCATCAACAAAAACTCAGTTCTCCTGGATCATTCATCGGCAGCCTGACTTTTTTCCATGTGTCTCTGAATCTAACCCAATCTCCACCCTACCCAATTCCACACTCTTTTAATGTGCCCTCTGAAAGTCATGGCCTGGCGTCAGCAAAACCTCCTATATTCTGGACATGAATTTCTGAACATTCAATTTATCATCTCTGTTTAACCAAAGGCTGGCTGGCTTTCTCATGAGAGCTCTGTTTCTCCTGCATCTTTCTCAAGTGGTGGCTGAGACTTTCCCACATGCCACAAAACACAGAGCCTGAAAGGAAAGTAGGTATTCCCTTGGCTCTTGCTACTTTAAGAAATTTCTACTCTCTTTCCCTCAAAAATCCCAACTCTTTTCACCTCAAGCCATCAAACATATAACATCTTCTGGTAGATGTCTACCAAAATTTTGTCCGTTCCTCCTATTTCATTAATTCATTTACATAAAAGCACAATTGGAACACATTCAAGAAGGGATTAACTGTAAACAGTGATTAGGGACAACTGTTTTAAGGAACTTTGCTGTAACAGGGAGAAGAGAAATGAGAAGGTACCTAGATAGGGCTCTGAAGTCAAAAGATTTCCTTTGTTATTGCATCGTTTTGTTTTGTTTTGATTTTCATGATGGAAAAAATAATAGCATGCTGCTAAGAATTTTTTAGTAAAAAAGGGATGTAGGAGATGGAGGGGAAACTCTCTAGGGCCATATCCTTGAGTAGATGAAAGATGAGGAATATAGTTATTTACTAGACATAAGTGATAGAACTGGCCTTAGAGTCTGCCTCACTGCCTTTCTCTCCTCTTATTATCAACCTTAGTTATTTTAAGATCCATATAAATGATCCATTTGAAACCCTGGCCCTCAAGTCCTTTAACCAAGTATCGTGTCTTTCCTCTACCTCAGCCACTAACCCTCACAGTCTTATCCTACGCATTATAATAAAATCATAACTGCGTAAGTGCCAATGTCTCAACTTCAAGTATCCCCACTCCAAAAATTCTTTACCCCGTTGAGACTTACAATCCCTACAATTTTCCCTGTCCATAAAAGCCATCATGACTTCCCTTTTAACTCAGATTAGATTTCATCACTTCAATACGTCCCATCTTTATAATTACGTCTTTGCCTACAAAGCTTCTCCTCCCTCTAGTGTACTCCCTTAGCAAAACTCCAAACCTGGGTAAATCTATTACACAAATGGATTTGTGTAAAAAAATTACAAACACAAAGCTACATATGTTTCACATAAACATATGACCACAAATATTAAGTGGATCCTCAGCAAGCTGGGCATTCTGATTATATTTCCCTAGTTAATTCATTTTCCCATTCTCTCTGACTATTATCTGCCTTTTGCCTTAACTTCCAATACCTCTTCCATCTACTCACTCTTAGCTGATGATTCTATCTCTGACATCAATGAGCTTTAATTTTTATGAACTTTAATTGTAAGAGTCTACCAACTTTTCTGCGACTATTTCAATACACATCTGATTTATCTTCTGATAAAATGAATAAAATGTCCCTGCTTCTGGCTTAGTCTAACTTCATCCTGTGCCTAGGTAACATTCCCATTTACCTCCCTCCCTTCCACATCATCTATCTATCCCTCAATACTGGACCATTTCCATTAGCGTACAATCATGCTGTAATCTCTTTCTCTTTCTCTCTCTTTATATATAATATGTTTTTATAATTTATATATACATATTTATAAAAATATATTTTTACATAACATACGTATAACTATTAAATACTTATTAAATAAATTTAAGAATTTATTAAAGCCCAATTGATACCTGTTTTGTTAAGGTCACCAACAACCTCTATATTGCCAAGCCAGCAATCAGTGAACAATCTTTATCTTTCACCGCTTCTTTGTAGAACTCAACACAGATGATCACATTTCCTTTCTTGAAACAATTCTTCACTTGATTTTCTTGATTACTACACTACTGACAGTCTAATCTCTTTCTGGCTTGTATTCAGTCTCTAAATGTTGACATATCCTAAGGCTTCAACCCTCTCCTTTACTCTATTTACAATCACTTATAAGTTTTTCTCATAGAACCCTGGGATTCTCAAATTTGTATCTCCAGTCTCAACCTCTTTCCTGAATCCATATTTTTCCATCAACTGCCTACTCAATATGCCTTTGAACATCTCTTAGGTTCTTAAAGGTACCATAACTAAAGCAGATCTCTTATTCTATCCCTTCAATTTGTTCTTATCATTGTTTCTTAGCTCAGCAAATGGCCCCATCACTTGTGCAGTTGCATAAAACAAAAACCTACATGTCACCCTTGAAAACTGCTTTTTTGCTGTTTCTTGTCCAGTTCTTCCTTCAAAGTATAACCTGAAACTAACCATATCTTACCACCTGCACTGCTGCCACTCTAGTCCAAGTCACCTTAATCTCCCTTCTAAACTACTACAACAGCCTCATAACTTACCTCATAGCCTCCACTCTTTCCCCCACACAGCAGCCAGAGGGAACTTGTAAAACCTCCATCATATCGCATTTTATTACTAACCCATCTAAACTCTCTCCACGGCTTTCCAACATACTCAGAATGAAATTAAAACTCCCAACCCTTGCCTTTATCATTCAGCTCTTGTCTACTTTTCCAGTCTCGTTTCCTATTATGTTCCTTCTCGCACACTACAATGTACCCACAGTGTCCTTCTTACACCTCCTTGAATACATCAAGGCTTATTCCTAGCTCAGCACCATAATGCTTGCTGTTCTCTTTGTCTGGAACAAACCCTTGATCTTCCGACAACTTGTTCCTTCATTTTATTCATGTCTGTATTCAAAGATCATGAACTCAGGATGGTTTTCCCTGACCAGCCTATCTTTGAAATCTTCCCTTTCATTTGTAATTCCTTTACACTAATCTATTTCTCTTAATTTACAACTACTAGAAATTACATTAATTTATTAATTTGGATTTTTTTCTTGTCTCTGTCACTAGTATCTAACTTGATCAAGGCAAGAACTCAGTGCCTAAAACAGTTTCTAGCACTTGTTAGGCATTCAATAGATTATGTTAAATTAGTGCGTAAATGAATGACTTTAATTTTTAAAATGGTTTTTATCTGGAATTTTGAGATTCAAGGTTTTATTCCCCCATTGGAGTTAAATTTTGTCTTAATAATATCTTCATTTTATTTTATGTGGCAGATATCGATATAGTTTAAAACTATTTTGTATGTAACTCCAGTGATTTCTGCTTTAGAAAAGTAAAGGTCATAAATAAACACTAAAGATCAAAGGTAGTTAGTACATAAATTGAAGCATCTAAGTAGATGTTTTCAATTTAACACAGTCCTTGCAAAGCACAAAACCAACCTGGCTATTCAGTCTTACAGAATACTATTTAGAATTACTGCTAATTGTTAAAAATAATTTCACTGAATTCAACAAAAGAGAAGACACTTGAATCATCTGAAGTCACACAGGCAACAGACTTTTAAGAATACCTATTTATGTTAAGAACTTGTGCTGGGCATTCTGTGTTATATGTGGAACACAGGAGAGATGAAATAAAGTTCCTTACAAGCAGAGTTTATAATTCAGTTGCTGCTACAAAACACACGCTCATGAAAAACCTTAGAAACATGTCCAAACCACAGACAAATGAGAACACACTTTAAAAAAAACTAGTAAACTATGTTAGGAAAGGGGATGGATAAAACCAACAAATTATTTTAAGAGGGGCCAATTTAATCAGAGAGGTGAATTATTTTATTTTTTAAGTTGTCAAATGAAGATAGCAGTGAAGTGGAGGCAGCAAGGATAGGTGTGATTTTTCCAGAAGAGAGAATGGTAAAGTCATGTGGAAACAAATAATCTGATCATCTAATTTAAGGAGAATTCAGAAATTGTGCTGGTTAGACTGGGAGTAGGAATCTTGGCAGCCTTGATACAGGAAAAAGAGTTCAGATTTAAGCCAATTTTCACTCAATTTTCAAAATCAGCAAGAAGATTCCAAAGTCAGATGTAGTAAATCAACTTTGAAGATCTATGGAGATTCTCTATGGTTACAATGCTTCCCAAGGGGTAGAGATCTAGTTCCCAAAGGCAAACTAAATAACTCAGACCTTCCCAATGATGGCAACTAGAAAAGCTGGACAAAATTACTTTTTAATTTGAAAAGAAAAATGTGTTTGAAGGCCTAGAAATCTAACTCAGTGATGGAAAATTCCACCATCAGGATCCCAGAGAGGGCGGAGGCCTGGAGATGAGCCTAGCATTCAGGGTTGGTTTATCCCTGAAGATGGCTGCTGTTTTTGGAGAGAGCCACTGAGAGACTGAGGGACACTTTTACTCCTTCACGTACACAAAGATGTAGAAAGTGCACTAATTCTAAACTCCACCGTTTTTACAAATGTATACATTTATGTAATCACCAGTCAGATTAAGACACACTATTTCCTCACCCCATAAATTTTCTTTCATATCTTCTTCCCCATGTAACTACTATTGTGTCTTCTATCACAATCAGTTAGTTTTGATTATTCTTAAACTTCATACATATGAAATCTTTACAGAGGTAATCAAGTTAAAATGAGGTCATAAGAGTGGCTCCTACTGTAATATCAGTAGTGTCCTCATAAAAAGAGGAAATTTGGACATAGAGATGGACACACACAAAAAGGAAGATGGTATGAAGACACACAGGGAAAAGCTGGTCACGTGACTGGAGTAATGCACCTTCAAGCCAAGGAAATCTAAGGATCGCTGGCAAATACCAGAAGCTAGACGAGGCACGGAAGCACTCTCCCCTATAGCCATCAGAGTGTGGCTTAGCCAACATCTTCATTTTGGACTTCTAACCTCCAAAAATAGGAGATAATTTCTGTTGTTTTAAATCACCCAGCTTTTGGTACTTTGTTATGGAAGCCCCAGGAAACTAATACAATATGTAACAGCGATTTGAAGGCATTGGAAAGCATCCAGAGCAGACAAAAATTTAGGGGTTTTTATCTTTAAAAGAAGAGAGGCACATAAGGTAAGTTCCACATTTATCTGACTCTTCCCCTAAAACTACTTTTCAGTTTGATACCACAGTTATGGGGAACAGAGCTCAAGCAGGAAACAGGATTCTTAGCAAATTGATGAAAGACACAGGAGCTGGAATTTAGGACTGAAAGAGTGACTACAAATTGAGGGAAAATCCAGAGAAGAGGGAACTACACAGGAGGGAGCCCTAAAATATGCATATAAATACCCATCAAGAATTAGCTGACTCCAAAATGGTACATGCGCTCTAGAATTAAGCAGCATCTAGGAAGCTAAAGAGCTGAACAAAGATTTCAACAGCTGCCTGATGCTGAGGAGACAAAGTTTGGAATTCAAGTCTCACTCATTTAGAGGGGCTCAGTAAACAATTTAGATTTTCATTAAAATGCCAAAAGAGCCACCCCTTAATACCAGGACCATACTAATCAGATCTGTCCTTACAAAGTCGAAAATCAACCCTCTACAGATCAAGGTAATCCATTGCTACTCTATCTGCCTCCTCTTTCCTGCCAAAAATCACATTTCTTTGTAGGAAAATAGCTACTAGAGCATCTAAAATCTGTGACTCACAATGTATAGCATCCAATCAAAATTTATGAGACATGCTAAAATTACGATTAATTGATTGGAAATCATTGAAACAACAGAGAGAAAATTAGACCTGCAAATGGTTCACAAACTTAAATCAGTAAAAAAGACTTTAACATACCTCTTATAAATTTGTTAAAGAAAATACAGGGGAAATGGTTATAATGGAAGAAAATATGGAGAATTTCAATAGTGAATTGAGATCTATTTAAAAAACCCAATGGACATTCTAGAAATGAAAAATACATGATCTGAAATTAAAACTCGTTTGATGAACATAACAGTAGGTTGGAGACAACAGAAGACAGAAATTGAGAATTCAAAACCAGCTCAATAGAAAATCCAACTGAAACACACAGAGAGAAAAAAGAACAAAAATAAAAGAACAATGGGACACGACCAAATACTCTAATATATTTGTAATTGGAGTCACAGGCACAAAGAGATAGAATATGGAACACAAAAAATATTTGAAGAGATAATGGCCAGAAATTTCCCAAAGCTGATTAAAGACTGATTTAAGAAGACTGATGAACCTCAAACAGGGGGTA
The DNA here is from genome assembly GCF_041296235.1 of Equus asinus. Lineage (NCBI taxonomy): Eukaryota > Metazoa > Chordata > Mammalia > Perissodactyla > Equidae > Equus > Equus asinus. The sequence continues at coordinate 81,392,366 of NC_091798.1, forward strand.
CTAGGGAAAAGAGTTCTTTGCCAGCCCTGTTGATTTGGTCATTTAAAAACTCTATGCTGAGTGCTTACTCTGAACCAGGCACCAAGGACACATCAGTGAATGAGTAATGTCTCTATCTTCACAGAGCTTGCAGTCTAACAGGAAAAACAAGCATTATATACTCCCATATTTGGTTATTGATTAGTTGTGTGGAGTGAAGAAGAATGAAGAAACAAAGATAATTCAATTTGGGATGAGAGATTAAAGACTATTACAGCAGTTCTGGAATGAGTTATACAAATACAGAAAAAGGGATGGATTTGAGAAGCACTAAGATATACTTGAAAACAATCTATTCAGATAAATAGAAATGGACGGTTAAACAATGGCTAAATAATAGAGCTGAACAATCCTTTCTTTCTTCCTTCTACCCCTAAAATATTTTACTTTGTAACAGATATTTTTCTTGAAAATCCATCAAATCCTTATTCCTCTTGCCTAAATCAACTAATATCAGCATTGCAGGAATGTACAGTGCTTTATACCCTAGAAGATTTAACACATCCTGGAATGATGAACATTAATATAATCAAAGCCAATATTTTCAATATATTATATAAAGTACATTATAAAATATTACTAAAACAACATAATTTTTGTTGGATAATAACTATAAATATTTTATCTACGATACTACTGACAAGTCAACTACTTGTCTACTGAGCTACTGAGCTACTGAGCTAACTATTTAGACTCAAATTGTTTGACCCAGGGAAGAAAAGGAGGATAGGAAGGGGAGAACAAGTCACCTTTCATGCCAAGAATGAGTTATATTCCTCTCCCCCTACTAACAAAGGCATCAAGTTTGAGTTACAATTTTCAATTACCATCTCCCAGAAAGATTTCAATCACCTTTTAAAATAAACTTTTTCCATCTCTTCCAGCAATAGGAAATCAGTGTTGAAATTTCAAAAAGTAAAGAACAGTTTAATTAAGAGAACAAAATCACCCGTAAGGCCACATTCAAAGACAATTGCTGTTAGCCTTTTTGTGCATTTTCTGCTACCCTTTAACAAATGCATTAATCATACTAATTCATTAGGCGATGCTTGGCCTATATTTTTTAATATGAATTATATATTTAAAAAAGCATTTTCCGCTGTTGTAAATCTCACTTTAATGAATTATATCACATTATGTAAACATACCATAATTTATTTACCATTTTTCTAGTTTTGTTCCCAATTTTTCACTATTGCGTTATTTGGAACTAGAGCTCAGTAACATTATCCACTTGGGATCCATAAATTTAATAGTTTGTGTTTTCCTTTCTACTACCCTTGAAGGTAAATGAAATGATAGAGAGGTTTCTTCCTTGAGCTTTGTGTTTAAACAATCTATTTTTTAAAAGTTGGTTTTCATTTCAGAAGCCTTTCTTATTTGCTTTTATTAACATAAAAGTTAGCATCCAAACACACTGTTTTGCAACATTTTTTTCAATTAACAACATATACCTGTTGGAATATTTCCATTTCAGCATTTCAATACACAGGAATTTCCTTCTCCCCTTTTTTCCACAAATGCAGACAATTTCAATATATGCTACAATAAATAGCCTTGGAAACTTTCATCTTAACGTACAGAAATAGGTCTCTAGGACAGACTTCCAGAAATATGATTGCTCAGTAAACATATAATTACATTTGTAACATGTATTCATATCTTCTTGAATCTGGGTTAAAATACACACACAGGTACATGCACACGTACACACCCCTGGGAATATACACAAAAAATATTGATGCAAGTGATTAGCTTATGTGGAGAGAGGGAATGGGCTAGGTGGAAGGCAAATAGCATGGGATTTTGCGTATTTTATATTTTTAAAATTTGTATTTTTATTGTGATCCTTGTATGTCAACTATTCAAAAAGTAAATTTTAAATACCTACCTGTCAATATCACCCATAGCCCAACTCTATTCTTGCAGGATGGAAGTCTAAAGACTGTCACAAAACCCAGACTGGTACACATGTTCGGTCTCGGTGCTCGAATTCTCTGAGTTTTGTCACATTTAGACATGTAAAAAGGCATCACCAATTCAGACAGGATGTGGAAATTCCTAGACTGCACTAGAGAAACGGTCTGGAACACTAATTCCAAAGCTTAGCCCTCAAACAGCCAACTAAATTTTCACAAGTCCCCAGTTGTTACAAAATCACTCTAAAAAGAAATCACCACTGAGAGCACTTTTCTAATAGTGCCTATCACTGTGAGCGTGTTCAACAATCTAATGCGTGAACGGGGCCCCTCACATCCCCCAGGTTTCGGACATAAACATTTTAACATAGCTCTTCGTTATTCAGTTTAGGATGCTCTAGGCAGAGGCTCAAGTGTTTCCCACAGTGAAGACAGTGATCTTTCTAGGAAGAATCTCCTCTACACAAGGATTCCTCTCCATTAATATTAGGGTGTTTGTTTTTTGGTCTAAATTATAAAACAACGGTGTGTGTAGTGGGGTAATTTTGTATGCCCTAGGATGAAAGTTCTCTCTCCATTTCCCCATTACCCTTTGCCCAGCTCACACATAGAATTAGAGGAAACACAAGAGACAATCATCATTTAACTCTGCAGTACCACAACCTAAGGACTTCTAAATCTGCTTCTTTTTTCTTTCCATTGTTTTTCCCATTTTGAACCCTTTGGCCACAAATTAGATCCAGCAGGAAGGGAAGAAAGCTGCACATTGACTTAAGAAAAGTACCTTAGGGCCCAGCCAAGTGGCACAGCGCTTAAGTTCTCCAGTTCCGCTTCGGCGGTCCAGGGTTCGCCAGTTGGGATCCTGGGTGCAGACATGGTACCACTTGGCAAGCCATGCTGTGGTAGGCATCCCACATATAAAGTAGAGGAAGATGGGCACAGATGTTAGCTCAGGGCCAGTCTTCCTCAGCAAAAAGAGGATTGGCAGCAAATGTTAGCCCAGGGCTAATCTTCCTCAAAAAAACATAAAATTTTTTTAAAAGTACCTTAAAAAAACAAAAACTCTGTTATACTGATATAAAATGTGTAAAAAAATTGCTGTTAGAATTGAAAAGTAAATTTTGCCCAAATTTAGCATATGGTTATTCAAACAGATAAATGACATCTATCAAAGACAAAGGTCCCTCACTGATGGTTCAAAAGGCTTGCAGAATTCTGAGGGAAAAAGATTTCAGTACATTGTTCTAAAGCACCCTCTCACCAAAACAGCACTCACAGAAGATGCCTAAAAGGTCAAGCCAATGTCATGTTGCCACATCGACTTTTAGAAACATGGAAACTCTATGTTGACAAAAAGAGCTTCACGCTACTTTAGGGAAAGTAGATAGCAACTTGGCAGCTCAGTAAAGTTGATGATTTCATGCAGGCGGTTAGTGTCATGAAAAGCTCTTTTCCCTATAACAGATCAAGGTAAGTATCACCAATCCTGCTAAAGAATTGGTCAAATATAGCCCCACCCTCATGGTTTCTCACGTACCCTTAGTGGCATGCTGGTAAATGTTTAAAAACTGCATCTCTCAGGGAAAACAAAGTGTGTATACCTACATACACAAGTTTGTTTTTATAAATAAATTTTACCAATATACAGGTTGTGTGGCAAACAATTTACAAATAATAATGTGTAAGGTGAAAGTGATATAATGAATATAGACATCAGAATGTCACTCACTTGCCAGTGACATGTGAGAGCAACTTCTTTGCTGAATCGCATAATAGTTTTCAGATATCGGAAAGATATGTCTTCTATTTTGGTGCTACTCAATGTAATGAAAACATACAATATACTTTAATCTGCATTGTTAACATTTTCTCTATCACTTTCTTAAGCTTATAAACAAAACAGTAATTTAATCCCTTATATTAGCATTTGGTGGTTTCCATGGTGTAAACACTCCCACAATGCCAAGTTCAAGCTACCAATGTGATATCAATGAACAGGGAGTTGGGAAGAAATGCCCAGGAACGCACCATTGTATAGTACTTCCACTATAAGATACAGGAGATATAAATAATAGTACAATGTAGTATAGAGCATAGATAATAGTACAATGTAGTAAAGTAATTAGGAAGTGATGTTTTTGTATTTATTATCTTTTAATATAATTTATTTGATGTAAGCCTGCATATTTTAATTTCTAATAATGGTCTGTTGAACAAACAGCTTGTAAAATTACTGAAAATTTAACAATTGGCTCTCATGACCTGGTAAAAGCTGGCCCCAATGCATCTTAGAATATTCCTATCAGCTATTCCCAACAAAGATTTATTTTCTAAAATGTTTGTTCTGATTTGGTTGCTAGGACCACCTGACCTCTTTTACCTATGAAAACAGTATTATTGATCACCGTTATGTAGAAATAGGCCTTAAATAAAACTCTGCATTTGTAATAATAATGCCAAAAAACAAACCAACAAAAATAAACAGACAGTGATACCATTTTAGTAAACAAAACATTTAAACTTCAAGTCCATTTAATTGAAAAAGAATAAAAGTGAAGACAGAAGTTCCTGGTGTTTCCAAAGGTGACTTCTGAGCACATCAACAAGCTTCTGAAGTTGATGTCACTCCTCATTTATTAAATCTAATTAACTGGGGCAGTGGATATGGAACTGGAAAAGGGGAGGCTGTGCTATAGAAGATATGTGCAAGTCGCCTTCTCAATTTGGAGAAGTGTATTTAATAATTGTTCCCTTGTCAATATCTCCTCTAAGACTATCCACATCCGTGGGGTCTTCCTTCACTGTAATGCTTCCTTGAAGCAAGAATGCTCTCACATTAATTGGCTATTTGCATATTGGCAAGTGATTTTTCATATCCGTGTTTATTGACCACTCTAGAGTAAATAACACCATTTTCTGTACAAGGGCAAGAATTTTAGGACTCTTTACTAAATAGAGTTTTAATACTAATGCCCAGCCAAATCAGAAGACAAACAATGTGAAATAGCCTTTAATGCTTATCTAAGTTGAGTCCTTAATCATAAAGCTTTAGCTCAGCACGAGCTTTTAGTTTACATTGAAAGAGGAAGGAAGGTTTTAGTTTTTGCAGCATATATATTTCTAGTACTCCTTTCTGATTTTATGGGCAATTCTGTCTTCATGCTTCCTTAATCTTGAAGCTCTTTCAAAGGCAACACACTGTGCCAAATGTACAGTGATTATGTAATGTGGACAAAAATCCAGTGGGAAATGTGTAGAACAGATCAAAATCATTCCACTTAAGACCTTTTACAGTCATTTGATCTAATGATGTTCACTAGGGTTTGATGTACTAAAAGGCAGCCACTGTGCGAACATAAAGTTTGCATCAACATGTGACTTTTCACTGAAACTGGTGAAAGGGGGATCACTGTGGTCTTTTGAAGACTATTTTACATACAAAATAATATCTTTACAAAACAAATCCCACAACAAACTTTCTGAATCATGGAATTTTATGCTACTTCCTATGAAAAGTTTCTTTCCCTTGTCAAATGGACATCAAAGCAGTACCTTACATGAATGGGAAAAGAAACGGAGAAATCCATTGATTACCCACCCTGGAAATATGGCTCACCTGAATTTTTGGAGAAAGAATAAATTTTCACCTATTTTACTACTTCCATTTACAATTGCAGCCACAGATCAAGTTACTACATGGACATTCATATTTAAGTTAGAAAATATTTCCTCACTTCTTTTCATTTTCTATTCTTCGTTACTTTTTTCAAAATTCACCAATATTGTATATTTCAGGATTCAAAAATACAAGTGTGACTTTTAGTTTCAACTCAGACATGTAAAGAACTTGGAAGTCAATACTCATGTTCTCACAACAATAAAAAGCTGAATAAACTGAAAAGCAATGACTTCTTGGACCACAGAGAACTGAGATGGCAGGGCAAACTGCCACCTAACAATCTGGGAAGACAGGAAAATCCAGAGTCACAGCCAAGATCTACTTGCCTGGAGCAGAAGCCACTGGAGCCATAAATTGGTAGGAACACTTAATTGGTAATTTTGACAAATTGCTGGAGGCTGAGTGGACTAGTGTGAAAGTGAGAAAATTGAGGCATGACAGTCTTAGAGGGGCTCCCACACTTTTGTGGGTTTTACCTCCAGGAACCCCACCAGATTCTCACAGTGAAGATCCAAGAAAGATCCCCCTGGGCTCTGGCAAGAGTAGGGGAGGAATAATCATTGGGAAACACATCCAGACTCTTCTCCATAACAAAGGCCTACAATCCAGGGGAAAAGACTTTGCCTGAGGCTCATCCTTGCTGACTGAAGAGAATTCCTCTAACTCTAGCACTCTCCAGCCTTCCTGTTCCATCTAAGGAAAGAAAAAAATAGGAAACAGGAGTCAGAGCTTCAAGGAAATAGAAAAGGAATGCTGCAGCCAGATAAGGGGATAGAAGGCAGTGGGGAGAAAGCTATACTACTGGAGAAACACTTGTAAAGGTCACAGCCCTAAAACACTCAGATTTAATTATAAGATAACAGAATTGTTCCCCTCCTCCATACTTTACCACACTAACAAGGTTCTAGTGTAAGGACGGTGGATTACAGTTGAAAGAGCTAAAGGATGCCAACCCTCTCTAAGGAATACTCAAGCCCAAAGTCAACAGAGCAGATAAAACAGGAACAGAAGAGGAATCTGAAGTTGCTGGTACCTACAGCTACAGCACTCATAAACACAGACGAACTCTTAGTCAGATTAACATAAATCCTCATACTATAGGCTTATTTACCTCAGTTCCTATTACCCAATATATCATGTCTGGTTTTCAACAAAAAATTACAAGGTATGCTAAAAGGCAAGAAAACATACCTCTGAAGAGACAAAGCATGCATCAGTAACCAGACTCAGACATGATACACATGTTTTAATTATTAGACAGGGAATTTAAAATAACTGCTTAATATATTTGGGCTGTAGTGGAAAAAGTAGACAACACACAAGAACAGATGGATAATATAAGGAGAAAGAGGGAAATTCCATGGAAAAAATCAAAAGAAATACCAGATATGAAAAAGGGTAAGAGAAATGAAGGATGCCTTTCATAGGCTCATCCATAGACTGCACATGGCAAAGGGAGGAATCAATGATCTTGAAGAAAGGTCAATAAAAACTTCCCAAACTGAAATGCAAAGAAAACACCAGAACAGAATATTCAAGAATTGTGAGACACTTTCAAAAGGTGTAATATATGTGTAATTTGAATACCAGAAGGAAAAGAAAGAATGAAGCAGAATAAATATTTGAAACAATAATGGCCAAGAATTTTCCAAAATTCATGACAGACACTAAACTACAGATCCAGGAAGCTTCAGTGAACACCAAGCAAGATAAATACCAAAAAATTTCCACCTAGGCACGTCATAATTCAGACTACAGAAGCCAAAGACAAAGAGAAAATCTTGAAAGACAAAACCTTATCTTACTAAGAGGAAAAAGGATTGGAATTATAGTGTACTTCTCATAAGAAACCATGAAAGCAAGAAGAGAGTAGATGGGAACTCTGTGTACTATCTTAGCATTTTTTTCTGTTAATCTAAAATTGTTCTAAAACAAAGTTTTTTGGGTTTTCTTAATGTGAAAAACTAGGCTTATGACACTAATTTTGCCCAAAGAATGTTTCCCTTTCCTCAGGGTGGGTTTGATAATCCTCTGGGTGGTCAGACATTTTGGTGTTCTTTCTAATCAGCAAAGGACAATGAAAGTACTGAAAAATTCTAACTGCACTTCATCCACTGAGAGAAGTTTCTTTGCAGATTATTTGCACAGTATTTCAAGAGGCATTATGACATAGAGGATAAAAACATGGACATTGGAACCAGGTTGTCAGCCTTCAAATCTTGGTTCTACCACTTTCCAGCCATGTCTCCTTGCTCAAGTTATTTAACTTCTGTGCCCCAATTTCCTCACCTGTAAAATGATGATAATCATAGAACCTACTTTATACAGTTGTGATAGGATAAAATATATATATACACATAAAGTGTTAAATAAATGTTTTATTTATCTAAATTGAGGACCAAAGGCTCTATTTTTTTAACTTTTTTCCTAGTCTAACATATTGGAAATATTAAGTATGTATTCTCTAGAAAAACTATCATACCTAAATCAAGTTCTTAACTCTAAATAATTCCATATTTTATTAAAACTTCTGTATATTTGCATTTAAAAAAGCATTGGACATAAAGAAGTTCAGCAAGGTTACAGGATATAAGATCAATACACAAAAATCAATTGTATTTCTGTACAATAGCAATGAACAATCCAAAAATGAAAGAAAGAAAATAGTTCCACTGAAAATAACATAAAAAGTATAAAATACTTAAGAATAAATTTAATCAAAAAAGTCCAAGGCTTGTACACTGAAAAATATGAGACATCGTTCAAAGAAATTAAAGATCTAGCAAAACAGAAAGATATTCTTTGTTCATAGATTGGAAGAGTTAATATTGTCAAATATTGAGGGCAATACTACCTAAACTGATTACAGATTCAGGATTATCCTTATCAAAATTCCAACTGCATTTTTCCAGAAAAGGACAAGTTGACCCTAAAATTCATATGGAATTGCAAGTAATCCAGAATAGCCAAAACAATCTTAAAAAAAAAAAACCAAAGTTGGAGGATTCATGATTTTTTATTTCAAAACGCATGATAACGCTACAGTAATCAAAAAAATGTGATACTGGCATAAGGATAGATATACAGATCAATGGGATAGAACTGAGTCCAAAAATAAACCCACACATCTACGGTCATCTGATTTTTGGCAGACCTTCCAAGACCATTCAATGGGGAAGAATAGTCTTTTCAACAAATCTTCCTGGGACAATGGGCTACCTACATGCAAAATAATCAGTTTTCACCATTACTTTACACCATATACAAAAATTAGCTCAAAATAGATCAAAGACCTAAACATAAAAGCTAAAACTATAAAACTCTTAGAGGAAAATCTAGTTTAAATCTTTATGACCTTAGATTAGGCAATGATTTCTTAAATATGACACCAAAAATACAAGCAACTGAAGAAAAAATAGATAGATGAGACTTCATCAAAACCAAAAACTTTTGTCTATCAAAGAACACTACCAAGGAAGTGAAAAAACAACCTGCAGAATGGGAAAAAATATTTGTAATTCAACAAAAAGAAGGCAATTCTTACAGTTAAACAATAAGAAGACAAATAAGCCAATTAAAAAATCGTCAAAGGATTTGAATAGACATTTCTCCCAAGAAATTATACAAATGGCTAGTAAGTACATGAAAAGATGCTCAACATCATTAGTTATCAGGGAAATTCAAATCAAAACCACAATGAGATACCACTTCACCTTCACTAGGATGCCCATAATCCAAAAGGTGCAAAATAACAATTGTTGGCAAGAATGTGGAGAAATTGTAATCTTCACACATTGCTGGTGGAATGTAAAATGGTTCTGTCACTGTAGAAAGCAGTTTGGGAGTGTCTCAAAAAGTTAAACCTACAGTTATCATATGATCCAGGAATTCCACTCCTAGGTATATACTCAAGAGAATTGAAAATATACGGTCACACAAAAACTTGGATATGAATGCTCATAGCAGTATCACGTAATAGTCAAAAAGTGGAAATAATGGAAACAACCTAAATATCCATTAACCGATGAATGGATAAACAAAATGTGGTATATCTGTACAATAGAGTATTATTAGGCCATAAAAAGGAATGAAGTATTGATACATGCTACAACATAGATGAACCTTGAGACATTGTGCTTAATGAGAAAAATCAGACAAAAAGCTCACCTATTGTATGATTCCATTTATATAAAATACCTAGAATAGAAATAGGAAGTAGGTTAGTTGTTGCCAGGAAGTGGGGGTAGAGAAACGAAGAGTGCCTGCTAATGGATACAAGATTTCTTTTTAAGGTGATGAGAAAGTTCTGGAATTCGATGGTGATGGATGCACAATCTTGTAAATATACTAAAAAAATAGTGACTTGTACACTTTAAGTGGTAAATTTTATGGTATGTGAATTATCTTTCTCTCTCATAGCATTCAAGGATATGGCAGAAAATAGATGACATGTTTGTATAGATTAATTAAAGAGAATTTAACAAAGGGACTACTTATAAATATAACAATAGGGTTAAGTGGAAAAAATAGGGGAATTTGAAGTATACTGGACCTAACAACAATGGGGAAGCATTATCACCCCTAGGACTGAAGGGGCAAGGAAAAGGAGGAATTCCCAGAACTTGGAAAGAATTGTAGCTGCAGTTTTAGCTGAATGAGAGGACCACACAGTAGGAGCCAGGACTTCAGTGGAGGCTCACTGTCCCTGCCAAGCAGTGCCCTGGAAGGGAGGGAACCTGGGTTATAAATACGCTATCTACTTTCTCCTCCCACCCACTGATCTCCTACCATTGCCTCCCCAATTGACCAAACTCAGTAGAAGCCAGAAGGTAAGGAAGTCCATCCAATGTAGTCAACAGAAGTTAGTGCTCTGGGGAAGAGAGCTGGAGGGAGAACAATATCAATCATATCCAGAGCGGGCAAAGGGAAGATATAGCAGAATCATTTGATTACTGTCTGGAGAATGAGTCCTAGGGGAGAGGGGAGCGACAACAGTAGGAAGCTATATCAGAATTCCAGGGTGATGATGATGGTGACTTGCTCTGGGATGAGAGTCACACACATGAAACATAAAGAGATGCCTCAGAGACCTTCCTTGGTCTTTAAAATGATAGCTTGGAACAAAACATGGTGAATCACAGACCAGAAAGGCCAAATGACCTAATTTCCTAACTTTTAGAGAGTATCTAAGTCTAACCAAGTTCATTTGAAGCCTTAATTCAGTGTCCTTCAGAGTAAAGATACCTTGTGGGGAGACAAGGCCCCAAAGAACGGCTATAGTCATCAGCCAACCCCCATCCCTGGCTCCCTGTTTTACTGAGACCACAGTCTTGAGGCTGACCCTACACTGGCTGACAAGAGCAAGTGTTTATCTGGAGGACTTTTTCTCACAGATCTTGAAGCAGAAAAGAGCCTTCCAATAACTTAGTCCAGCTGCAATTTATAAATCAGAAAACTGAGGCCCAATGAATTGGCTTGCCTTGCCCATCCAAGGTTGTTCAGCTAGCAAATGGCACAGCTGGCCCTACAATCTAAGTGGGCCTGTTGCTAGGCTGACGTGCTTTCAGTCATAGTTCCTTCACTGTGAGGCTTCCAACAAAAATGCCTTGTCTTTCAGCAGCCTCCTTGTTATAAAGGTGATCCCAACCACGACAGTCTTCTTTTGGTCTTTAATCTTGCTATGCTGGAAGAGGAAAAGAAAGAACACTGTTTAAAGTTAGATTAATAGTGAAAGGATTTCCAAAATAATATTAGTAGCATAACTTAGTGGTTAAGAAGGATGTTTTCAGGCATCATTTTCAGGAGCTCTGTATTTGTTTTGCATTCAATTATGATTCAGCATGTCAGATTGTATTACTCATGTAGTTTTACCTTCTGATATCGCAGTTATAGCTCAATCTCGTAAGTACAGACTTCTGGAGGGAAAAGGCAGCTTTTGATTTAACTTTGCTTTCACATATGGAGCACACATTGCGATATCAGTGCAACAGAAAAAGAGTCAGAAAAATGCTGAAACCTCCAGAGAAATGTGAGGCTGGGCTCTTTTGTGGTCAAAGCTGAAAGTGCCACCTGAAAAAAATACATCTTAAGGGACAGCCATATTTGTGGCTTGTATCATGACTTCGCTTATCTCACCTTGTGACCAGTCCCTTGGAGCCCAAGATCATGTCCAACAGCTGCCAAAATGGGAGTTACCTCTTGTCTCCTTTCCATTTTTATAGCATTTAGATCCCAATTGATTATAAAATTTATGGGTTCATTTAATTTCATTTAATTTTGAAGTATCTAAGAATACATATCAATAATCAAGATAGACAGGGCTGCTCTTACAGTGCTTAGGATCCCAATAAACATGTTTTGCAGACCCCATCTATATAAACAATTTAAATCACCCTGAACCAGTTGTGTCAGCACCATTCTGGCAGTCTCAAATCACTAGATCCTAAAAAAGAAATTCTACTGTAGCCAGTGGGAGCAATCCATTTGCCAGCCCTCCCGCTTGAAATCAGCTTGGCCTTTGTCCCGACAATGACCCCGTAGGTATAAGTCCCAGAGCTATTACAGTGTCTGGTTGACTCAAGTATGAAAAGGCTGGTATAGCTTTGGAGATGCCCAAAGGCGTGAAACAGGGACAGGGCCCATACACGTTCCAGCATGGGCTGGTGCTAGATATCAAAGGGAGACGTAGTAAATTCCAAGGAAGGCAGACTCTTCCAAGGCAGAGTCTTCTGAGGTTACAGTCAGGCCATATAGATATAGAAGTTTGAGAAGCATGGCCTATGATATCCAATTCCCTAAGACACTGTAACATGCTTAACAAGTTACTACCCAAAACATCTTTGCTGCACTTGACTCACACAGGGAGGGAGCTCACCATAGTTTTAGGATAATGTAAAATCTGTTTGGAAGATCTGACTCCCAGGGGCAACATATGAATCCACACTTATATTTACCAGGTTAGAATGAAAAGTTACTAATTCCCAGAAAGAAAATTTCTTCTTTAACTTGGACTGGGGTAGGGGTAGTGGAGATGGGAAATGACCTTCCTCGCCCTCTCAAACAGTAACTAGAAGCTCGAAATTCAGCACTGGACTCATGGGCAGCTCCCATTCAGAATTATACATGTATTTAAGACAAACTGTTACTCGCTTAAGGTTAATATGTCATTTCAACATTATTTTAAAGGCCAACTCCTCCAGGAACCAATATCCTTTTGAAAAATGTCTTAGTTAACTAAGCACATTTATATAGCTAAGCTGTGTAAAACAGAATAAAAAGGTATCTATGCACATAAAAATGCCAAAAAAGTATAATTTCTACTAGTTCCAGGGGAAAAAATATATATAAAATGCAGCCCCAGAAAATAAGAGAAGTTGAACTTCTTAAAAATGAAAATATTAAAAAAGACAAACAATAGATAGTATATTGAAAATCTAGACTTCTTCCTTTCTTTCATATGAGAGAAAAATGCCAGCTCCAAAAAAGTCATTTAACAAAATGTGTGTACCTATTCTTTCTATAAAGCCAGTTAAGAAACATCAGAATAAATGCATTTTTAATGTTTACTTTTCAAATCATAAAAATCTATATGAAATAAGAATCAAGAAATATCTCTAAAACACATGTAAGATTTCTCTTGATGAGGAAATTAGTAACATATTTCTTTGATTAAGGTAATTTTTTCTTTAGACAATTGTTTTTTCTTAACTTCGTATGTAAAATATACATACATACACACACATACACACACACACATGCATACACACAAAGAAAATGAGCCTAGTTGATAGAGGGTAATGACAGAGTATAGTCATAAGAGCCTGATGATTTCAATGAGCTAGAGTAAGGAGTTTAGGATAATTTAGAGTTATGTCTAAGTGAGAGCCAATAGTCTTTTATACTATTCTTTTAAACTATATATATTCTTTTAAAAAAGATTTTCTTTTTAAGAAAGCTTAATATTTCTCTAAGATAAATTGCTTCTTGCTTGAAAGAGTCTATGAAATAACACATAAAATGCATTTACAACAAACAGTGCCCAACGCAAAATCAACACTCAATAAACGTTAGCTATTATTATCTCACTTGTCAATGTAATTTAACTAAGAATGGCCAGCTATAAACAAAAGCGATGTTATGTTCTGTCTCCTAGCCAGTCTTTAAATATCTTCATGTCCTCCCACAACATTCAAGAATTTTCTGATTTCTTGGCCCAATCAAAATCCAGACAATAAGTATGCATATATATCGAGTCTTAATCACGCTCTTGTCAAAGTGCTTCTTGCTGGGTAAACTTTCAGGTTTTCTATCTTACCCTCTCACCTTCTTCTCACCAAGTGACCAATTATTAATTTGTGGAAAAGAATTGTTAATGTAATATTAGTAGGTGATAGTAGTGGCAGCCTGTGTCCTTCTCACATGGCATATAAGCTTTTAAATAGGGATCAAAATTTCACACAAGTCTATGCCTCTGAAAAAATACCACTTCATTGTGCTTCCCATCTTGCTATAACTGGTCCTGGGGCTCCCAATGTTCGACAGAACTTATGTTACAAAACGCAGATCACATTGGGTGCTGCTTCTTAAATGCCTAATGGGAAACAGAAAACCACTGTAATGCTACACTAACTTATAAGGGCTGTGGCTCCACTCACAGAAATCAGTCCAGCTTCCAGCTGGCACAGAGCCCACAGCTCAAACTAAGTCCCAGATGAAGAAACCCCTGAGAAGCAAAAAAAAAAAAAAAAAAATCTGACAGAGGAGTTCAAACAGTTTTCCTTTAATCTGTTGAACTACATGAGGTACAGCATGCTAAGGATTCTTCGAGGAGAAGATTCTATGTAAATGTTATCATTAAATAATAGTGATGACAATCATAAAAAACTGAGTGACCCTAAAGTATAATATTGAAAGACAATGGAATAATAATGATACCACTTGAGGAGAAAATTGATGTAAAAAAATGGCCTGATAGTCAGACAAGAAACGAGCGCAGAATTATAATAAATTTTTACTGCTGCGGGTCTGAGAAACGTCTAACACAACGCACTCATGTATAGCTAAGTAGTATTTGTATTACTCTTCCTGAGTCTCCCTTCCACAACCCTGAGAATGGAAGATTTCTAAGACTGTGTAAAACACACAGCAAAAACGTATTAGCTCAATTTCCAACTCTAATGAATTGGGCATTGCTACCTGGAACATGGTGTTAAGAATTCTAAGGTCATCTCAGTGGGAAACGGACCATGATCCATTACTGTTCGTTATCACGGAGTAAGGCAGAATGAGACTAAAGGAGACTTTAGGGGACTAAAGGTGGCTTTAGAGTGTCCAATGCTGTCCTAGATAGAGCCTTGTTGAAACCATCCAGTGGCCGTATGGGTATTAAACAATTTGAAATTTTACAAACAGAACTTTCATTTCAAAATTAATAGATTATTTCAAAATTGTCTGTTTAATGTTTTTCTGACTGGTACTATGCATTCCCTCCTTAACCCACTGCAATCTGTTTTCTGCCTTTATTATTCCATTGACACCAGCATTTCAATGACTACCACTAGTCTACACCATCAAATTCATTGGCCTTTTCCTAAGATTTGGCCTCTTGGCACTGCTGAGATTTTTGGTGACTTTGAAATCCATTGCACAGAACTCTCTCTTCCTTTGTCCTTGTGTGGCTTGATCCCTTTGATTCCCTTTCGTCTGGCTTTTGGAATAATGGCCTTCTATCTAGTAACTCAGGCTAGAGTCTGTCCCTGCTTCTAGCTGTCCTGCTCCCTTTTGTCACATTGATCTTATTAAAACATTTATTTCATCCTGCTGGCTTTTGACTCAAAAGCCTTGCTACTTTTATGAAATAAATGTTGAACACTTCAGCCTGGACCATTAGGTCCTTGTATTAGCTGAGACCTATAGCTCCTATAAGGTCCCTTTCCTGTGGCTTATCCCAATAGGGATTCATTTTTGACTCATATAAATTCCAATTGAAAGTAGAGAAGGGCCTCTGCTCGATGCAATCATTCCAGAACAAGAGGAGGTTCTGTGATTTTCAACATGGGTACAAAATCAAATCAGCAAATGGGAAAGAAAGAAACTGGAGGATTACACAGGAGGTTTTTGAGTCAAGACTCTCATCCACATTCCATTGGCCAGAATCAGTCATAAGGCCAAGATATCTGCAAATGAGTTTGAAAAATGTGCCAGTAGCAAAAAGAAATGGATTTATTGAATAGCTATGCAGTCTTTGTCATGGTTCTACACAATCTGTTACACACTAACTTCCAAACAATTTTCACATCTCCATAAAATACAGCCTACCTTTCCTATTCATTTTTTCCTGGCTATTCCCAGCCTATTTATACTGTTTTTCAGCAAATAAGGCTCTCCTTCCCCTTAAGTGGTCTCTCTCTGCCTTGTCTGCACATCTAAACTCTATATACCTTTCCGAGCTTGGTTGAAGTTTCACATTGCCCATGAGGCTTCCCTAACTTCACAATCACCCTTGCTTCCTCAAAATAGACAGCAGTATTTTCCATATTATTTATTGACAGATGCTGCTGCAGATCTTAGGAAGCATGGCGAAGAGACCACGTGTGCACATCCATTCAGGGAATGAACTGCAGGGCTACCAAGATCAAGAGTTAGTCGCACATTATATAGCACCCAAAGGAAGACTGGCTTGTTCCAAAGTAAGAACCAACTGCACACATTCCTGTGCATTTTGTGAGAGTCCACACCTCACTGAATGTGTACTCCACAACTTTTGGAGTATGTGCCCTTTCCATGATCAAACTGTTCCTCATTCTCTAGAAACCCCTTCCAATTGACAGCAGCGTATTCCAACTCTCACATTAGTACAGGGTGACTCCCTCCTTCCTTTTCCACAGCTATTGGATGCTAAGCTATTTTAAATAGGTTGGATGATAAATAAAGGGCAAATTCCTGCCATGCGGCAAAACAGAGAAAGCCAGCCTGCAGAAAGAAAGAAGAAAGCATCTGTTCAGTGAGAAGCGACATAACAAAGAGAAAGCTAAGAAAAGCCTGCCATAGTTCTAATTCCCGGTCCATCTTTTCCTGAGGCCTAATAACATTACCTTTCATTGGCTCTGAGGGGCATCCGTATATCCACATAGCCATTTTCCTTTTTTCCCTTTACCATGTCAGCCCTGTAGTACAGTGGTCAAGGGCATGGACCTTAGGGTCAGAGAGATCCAGATTTGAATCTTAGCTCTGCCACTTACTAACCTTGTGACATGGGCAAGTTATTTACCTCTCTAGAAATTTGCTTTCTCATTTTTAAGATCTCATAAGGTTATATAAGATACCTTGTATAAAATGCCTAAAACAGTATGTTAGATATAGTAGATGCTCAATAAATGGCAATTGTTACCTTTTAAATACTGTACTCCACCTAATATAAAGTACTATTGTGTATTATAAAGACATCCTCATGACAATAATATTAAATAAAATGTGGAAGACATGTGACGCAGATTGTCAAATATGGTGATACTATTATCAAGCCTTCAGAAAGTGTTCTCAGGTCCTTAACAGGAATCTTTCATCAACTGCTTCAAGTAAAATCCAAGGGTTACCAGGCCAGGTAGACCCGGAGCTGTTGTGACTGTTATCACTTGCTAGAGGCATAGAAATTACAACTATTGTTAGCTTCCAGGTGAGTTTCTTATCAGAATTCCAAATGCTAAGGGTAAATTGAGTTTTTGTCTTTGGAAAAGTAACACTTCTCCACTGAGCTCAATGCTTCTCAGGTTGGGATGACAAGCAATAATTATTTAAGAATGAAGAATTTTTTATTCTGTTTTTCAATTTAGTGTGATAATTAATATGTAAAAGAGAAAAAAAGGACATCTCCATTTTCATATGTTAGTTAGAATTAGCAATATTGACAAGATCAAGTAACTGTTTTGATCATTAAATAATTACAGATGCTATAGAATTTTGCAACGGAATAAAATACACACAAATGCCAAAATTCTGCATTAGTAAGTCACTGCCTTAAACATATGGAAATTTAATTTAAGACAAATGCCTGAGAAGCATCTAATCATAGAAACAATACTAGTATCTAATGCGTAAACAGTAGTAGGCAGAAGAAGAACAAGAATATCCATAATGCTTAACTGTGTATTACATGAACCAAAATAGATATTTTTGATTTTTAAAGAATTTTTGTTTTGTCTAAGAAGTTTGCAGGAGTGTCAACAGCTAGTTCAAAGATGGAAATAGTGATTTATAATTCTGTGGAAAAATTAAAGTCATAAGTACCTATGCATACATAATAAAATGTACCCCACACAATTTGCCTCTCCAGTTAGAAGGACAAAACAGTGTAGTGAACACAAGGAAGGTTTCTTTTAAAAAAAACAGTGGAATTCATATCTAATACCATGGTATTACATTAGTTACATGTAAGAGGCAATGGAAAACCTCAGAGGCCTTGCATAATACAACTGTGTTAATTATTTCAACAAACATTTGTTGAGTACCTATTCTGGGCCACATGCAAGATGCTATGGATTCTAAGGCAAATTAAGGGATCTCAGAAAGGCATGGGAATTCAAACCTTATTTCATTATGGATAATAAGGACCTCTGCCAAAAAGAAAGAAAAATAATAATAATTAGTGATACAGGGTCTCAAGTATCCCAATTTAAAATTTACTGTTATCTTCCAAATACCTTGCAGGACACATCTCCTTGGTCTTGGCAGCACCCGTACAGATGGAGAGGAAGAAAATCCAGTTCACATATGAAAAGTGTGCTTTATCACAATGGACCATCTGTTTTCTCTCTCCTTGCTCTGTTAAATCTAGCTTTTCCAAAGAGCTCATCTGATAGGAAGTTTACTATCTCAAGACCTACCTAAGGCTCAAATCCGTATATGAGATAATGTGGACTAGCTCTTGTCTGAAAATTCTTATCGTGGGGAAAATAGACAACCATGTGAACAAAAAGCAAGACATACAACTGTGGGCCAAGTGGAAAGATGAACAAAAGCTCCAGTCTTCCTTATGGGAAAACAAAGGTGGTTTGGGATTTTTTAAAAATCACAGTACTGAGCAAATAATAGGTGCTCAATATATTTTAATAAATACATTAAAATATGGAGATATCTTCCTGTATAATAGGAGTCAGAAAACTATAACTCAAAGGCCAAATCTGTCCCTGTGCCTCCCACAAGTTTTATAAATAAAGTTTTATTGGAACATGGTCATGCTCAGTTGTTTACATAGTCTCTGGTTGTATTTGAGCTAAAGTGAGAGTTCTGTTGTCACTATAGAGACCAAACAACCAACAAAACCTAAAATAGTTACTATCTTTTATTTAAAAAGTTTGTTAACCTTTGATATAAGAATTAGGAACTCTCTCATCCTCATTGCTAAACCTATCAGAGTGTTCTCTCTCATTCCAATCTATTTTTCTTCATTATTCCAAGCTTGGGGTTGCTTTCAAGTACTCTCTGCTTTCCTCTTGGTAGGCCCTGGCTTGCTGAAATTTATCATCCCTTAGGTCCAGTAGAAATCCACAGAAAGCTCTCTTTTTTATGCTGTCTTGCATGACTTGATGGAATCTCTGCCTTCTCCTGAAGGAGAAGTTCATACTGGAGCAACTTCTTGGAAGAATCATATGGAAGCAATGGATGCCATGACACGCCAAATGCACAGTAAAATAAGGAATATGAGATTACCCAGCATTCCCAGGTTTTTGATGAAGCTGAGAGGGAAAAAAAGAATATGAGTATACCTATATGTTGAAGACCTATTACAAATGTAAGACACCCATGTATCATTAAGATGAATCTGATTCTATGCTTGAGATCTAATGAAAAGCTTCAGTAATTTATAAGGAAATCTTACTTGATGTTCAATTCTCCATTTAGGTTGTAGTTTCACAGATATCAAATTAATGAAAGAAAATTTTAAATGTGTTTGCTAAACCGAGCACATCGATAAGAGGATTAGGAAAGCAGGACTAAGTAGAAATAATGTTTATTTATTGGGGGCCACACATTTTAAGCCAGTAACTATTTTTAAGCACTAATTATAAGACTCTTTAACACTCATTTTGGCAATATAAAAGAGACTAAGTAAACAAAGAAGGGGATATATGCTTCACAAACAATTACTGAATTTAAGCCACGTTCATGAACATCTGATAGTTGCTAAAAATAAAAGACTCAATTTCTACTTTTAGGAAGCTTCGAATCTACTGAAGAAGCTAAAGCAAAATAACCACCCTCCACCCAGACTGAGTTTTATGATGAGACCGAAATCTCTGTTTCTCCTAAGGACACACACAACATTCCCCTCTCGCAGACTCAACCTTAAGCAACACGTTCCATCAGGCACCTTATATGATAATTGACACATTGCCAGGCAATATGCTAGTGCTTTATTTGTATGAAATCATTTAATCCTCAACAGAACCCTATAAGGGAGTTATGATTGTCATACTTCATCACAATGCCTATGGTTAGACATGCCGTGATGTTATGCACAACCAAGAAAAACAAACAACGCGCTACCAGTTAAAGCATGACATTCCATCAATCGCAAGACTCCACCTTATTTCGGAGTAGTTAATTGTGAAAATTTGTACTGGGTAGACTCAATTAATGACGGGTATTAAGTCCATTTTTTAGGTGAGAAAACCAGAGTGCAAATAGGTAAACTTTCTTGCCTAAGGTCACTCAGCTAGAAAGTGGCAAAATAGCGTGACTTCACAGTCCATGACCTTAAACATGGAGTTCCACTGCATATGATAGAAAACTGGGAGTAACATATTGGATTTCCTGAGAAACACAAAGGTGTTGGCTGCAGGCGCAAACAGCAGGAAGCAAAGTCACAGGAAATATAGTAGCTGCCACAAAGAAGTCTTTTTCTTCCTGTGCCCTGTGAATTCTTTCTGTACAAGCTCCCGTTATTTCAATGGTATTTGGGTTATTCATACCTCTCTTTTATTGCATTATAATCATGACTTGAGAGAGATCAAATGAAAGCAAGAGGGCAAGACCAGTCCATAAGAATGTGTTAATTTAAAACACACTGTTAATAAGCACTATACATGCAGGGCTTCCACATAGCAAAAAAGTATGCATGGATGTATACAACACTAAAATTCATAATATATTAAGTGGTAAGGTATCTATTTGCATATTTATATTCTATAATAAGGTATAGATTTATAAATTCCATATTTTAATGCAGGTAAGATTCTGTTTGCAAAAGCCCTTTGGGAACAGAATATTAAGATAAGAGGCACCTGTACATGTCCCAGTGACTCAGGTTTTCACCTGCAGGGAAGAAAAAGAGCTGCAAAGCTGTGAACTGCCTTAGGGCCAAGACTGCATGTTGTCCAGCGCTTAGCACCGTATCCTCCACAATAGTCGATAATTTTTTTGAAGCAAATTCGTGACTTTTTACACTTTCAGCATAAAAGCAAACTCTTCGTTCATTTGGCAAGTCCTCGTGTTTTGGTAACGGATGTTATATACATATCACATACATCGCATTGGCTGAGCATGACTTCTTGATATGAAGTGCAAGATTTCAGGATTTCTAGTGCAATTTGTGAAACTGAAGTAAATTTTCAATTGTTTATGAACAATTGGGTCCTCCAATGGGCCAGAAAAAGAGAGAAACTTTATGTACTCCAGGCAGACTTAGCAATAAAAGCATAGGCAGATCCACAATCTGTCAACTTCTGCAGACCGCGGAGCAAAAGAGGGCATTGCAATTTCTGGACATTTGCGCTTGACCCTAACCTTGTCATTGGTAACCACGCCTCTTGCAGTGAGCTTCAAAGTTATTTTATAAGATCCACTTTGGATGAGACCAAGGCCACCCTCGATCGTATGTTTTGGCTTACTTCGTCCCAAAAAATTTGAACCCCAAATGAAACCCCGTTGCCTTGCATCATGTTCAAACTGAATTCTCCTGTCTAAAGCCAGAATCTATTTCATTCTAATTGCAGTTATTTTGTCCTATCTCATCCCCTATAATCATAGTATCATTTTAAAATGTTAAGAAACTATAGATGTCAAGAGTAATTGGAAATGAAACAAAATGTAACAATTTGATCTTTCATGAGTTAGTCTTCATATCAAAATATAAACTAAAAAGGGATTTTATATCTGGCATACTCTGGATGTAATGCTAGCAAAGAACTGGAACAAGAGAAGAAAAGTGGCAAAGGGCAGAAGGGGAAAAATTAAAAGTCTGTGTAGAACAATGATTGTTTACTTTAAATGCAAGCGATATTCTTTTGAAGTGAATATTGTGCTAAGTGTTAAGCCAAAACCAAAATTATATGAATGGAAAGAAAGTAAAGGCTTTGAGTCCCCGATGGATTTTTTAAATTCCTGTGGAAAGTTTGATGGGCTGTCTTTCTTCTTATAAATAAACTATTGTGGTTTGAAGACATGTGTTGCGTCTTGGTTTATTTGATTCTGAATAGCAGAAAGAAAGAGTCACTTGGTGGGTAATGCCCAATACATTGGCATTCAAAGTAAATACAACAGATCATGTTTAAATTTAAAAGGGTCTGCCTCGGAATAAAAGCCAAAAAGCAATATAATAAAAAGGGGCATTGTGGTTGTGAAGAAAATCCAGTCTCTACAAAAATAATTTAAACTAAATTATGGCAAGAGAAATGTTCCTCATTGAGCAGATGAACTCAACTTAGTTTGATTTCAACATTGTTAAACGTTTTCTCTGTTATTTGAGAAGGCAGAATGTACAGTCCAATTTTAAAAATCGTTAGAAGAGAGGTGGTTGTTGAATGTGTAATATCTAGAATCCCATCTAATTCATGAGTTTCAAAATTTTCCTCATAGTTTCACCGACATATATCAAGGCAATCTGTGATAAAACTAGGTTGGGAAACAGGAATACTATATGAATTCTTTTCTATTTAGAAAAACATATTTTGATTTTTACAGTTACAGAGGCTTTAGTTTTAATTCTAAATGAATCTTTATGCCAATAATCCTTGGAAATATACATATTTGAGAAATTTTTTTCAGTAGTTTAAGTTTGATTTCACCTGAGTATTATGATATATATATATGCATATATTCTGTTATATACGTATATCTTCCTTATCAGATTGGAGATGTTTAAAACCACAAAAAAAAATCAGTAGAAAGAAAGATGATTTCACATCTTATGAAAATAAAAATATAATGTTCAACTGATCCCAAGAAAATTATATTTCTAAATTTCTACCAATTTTGTAAGCCTAATAGAATCAAAACTTTACACAATGTAGAAATCTCCAATGAATTATCACTAGGTGTTGCTCATCTACATACATTTTTTTTCCTTTATGGGGTCACAGACCTGTATTCACTATTTATAATATTCTGGGAGTGAGGGAGAATGACAGGGATAAACAGGAGAGAAAAATTACACCCACACACAGAAACTAAACTAGGCCACCATCCAATAGTTTTGATTTAAGTCTCTTTGGATAAAAAGGCACAACATTTACAGTTGCAACTAATTTACAGCAACCATCCTGCACAATCCTATTCAGCTTTTTTCTGCCACCCCACCTCCATTTTACAAGGTGCGTAAATTACAGGCAACTTGCCCCCATACAAGAAACCATTCTATTTTATCTTTGTAAGAGTTTGAAACCACAGTCTTTCAATATCTTCTAGTGTTGGAAATGTAACATATCCATGTCCGCAATATGTCAACCTATGTTTTCACACTATTTTCATACGTTCACTCCAGCAGGAATTTCCCAAAGTGTGCTCTGTAGACCAACTGCATCAGAATCAATCAGATACATTTGGGAAATACAGATTCTGGGGCTCCAGCCAGCCCTGCAGGGTGAGAAGCTGCGCGAATGGGCTCTGGAAATCTACATGTTTTACAGGTTCCCCACATAATTCTCATGGGTATTCCATTTTGAGAGTCTCCTGTAACAGGCATTCAACGGTCGTTGAGAACAAGGAAATGGAGGGAAACAAAAACTAATTTTATAGCTATGTAAAAGAATAAGAAAAAAAGTATATAAAATCATTCAAAGTGGTGGAAAGAGCATAAATCAAGGCTAACAGATGCAGAACCCAAATTCAGATAAGAGAAGATTAGATGGATGGATGATAGATAGATAGATGATAGACAGATGATTGATTGATAGATAGACAGACAGATGTAAATAGACACATAGATACACAGAGAGATAGACAGATATTCCTGATTCATCAAGGCCAATAGATATCTAAGAAAAAAAGACATTTTCATAAACTGGGATGCATTCCCTCTTCCAGTGACTTGCTTATAGAGTATGCACATTATCTTCATTTTTGTTATACAATTGCCAATATCTTGCAAGACATTGTAGGATCTTGTCCAGAAAAATCCCTAATTTTATTAAGGCAAACTTTCCTGTGTTACTTGTAATGATTTGGGCACCAAATTCTAAACTTTAAGAGGGTTTTTTTGTATTTTTTTTGTAAGGAAGATTGGCTCTCAGCTAACATGTGTTGCCAATCTTCCTCTTTTTGCTTGAAGAAGATTGTCACTGCACTAACATCTGCGCCAATCTTCCTCTATTTCATGTGGGACGCCACCACAGCGTGGCTTGATGAGCGGTGCTAGGTCTGCTCCCAGGATCTGAACCTGCAAACCCTGGGCCGCTGAAGTGGAACATGTGAACTTATGCACTACACCACCGGGCTGGCCCCCAAACTTCAGTTTTTAATACAGAGGTTTACTGGCTGCCTCATGATCAGGTGATGGTTTAAATATGTTGCATGGAATAAGAAATCACTCCCTAAATTTGCCTAAAACCCAATAGCTAAAGATCTCTCAAATGAGCTTATTATGAGCCCAACTAAGAAATGAAGAGTCATCATATCACTATACTTAAGATTGATATAGAATGTTAGTAATAAAATTATGACTTAGCAATTTCATCCAAAATATCATATTTGTAGCAATATTTGAAAATAGTTTTCATCAAACAATAAAGATTTAAATTGACTTGCCACCTAACACATGTTCAAAAAACAGTTTTGGATGAACTAATGAGTTAATGAATGGCTAGGAAACCCATACACCAATTCATGCAAATTTAACCTTTACCATTTAAAGGAGATGAAACGTCATTAGGAATTTTAGTACTTTAATGTTGAAAGGAAATATTCTAATAATCTCCTTTAAATTTTATGCATTAATATTGCTAAATAGTCTTTAGAGATTCCGTGGAGACTATTTAAATTTTTTTAACAATTTGCCACTACTTATGCCTGTGTCAAGATTATCAATACTCTGGCTATAAAACAAAATATAAAACAGTTTGGCTGCAGAGGTAATGGGATCCCAAAGACACAGGCTCTAGTGGCACACTGCCTGGGTTGGAGTCCTGACTCCCCACTTCACTCTGTGAGCTAGAGAAAATGATTTGCTTTTCTAGGCCTCATTGTCTTTTCTGTACAATGGGAATGATGATGGTGATAGTAACTGCCTCTTAAGATTGTGTGAAGATCAAAAGAGATCATTCGCCCTATTCCACAGCACATCCCCAATAACTGTTTGCTATTTTTATGCAATTTTTATTTTCATCATAGCAAGCTTGCTTTTCTCATTATTTGCCTTCAAAATAATTTAATTTGAAATTATAAAATGCTCTTATTATAGTAATATACTGTTTTAACTGGTGTATGTATAAATATGTGGGGGTGTATATGTATACGCACCTGTGTATATATGTAGGTACATAAGTGTGTGTATCTGTGTGTGTATGTGTATATATATATGTCACAATATAAGATTGTCTTTGAATAAAAAGACCCAGTTGCTAAATAAAGTTTGAAAGCCAATATAATATTATTTATTATAATTAAGATTTCAAAGTCTGCCTTGTCATTTACATGTATCACCTAGTATGTCTTATAATAATTCTGTAGATTACGCATTATTATTTTTATTCCCATTTTACAGGTGAGGGATGTGAGCCTCCAAGAACTTGCCCATAGCTACAAAGCCAGAAAAAGGCAGAGCCATGATTAACATTTTGATCCCAACACTTGTGTTTTTTATATTACACTACTATACTGCTTTGTATTTGTGCCGGATTTTTAGCAGGTAAGACATTTAAACAACCTGGATTTAGGAAACTACCTTTAGATGCAGGTAAGGGGTGAATCTGAGCAATAAATTGTGTTCAGAAAAACGAGTGGTGAGAACAGGGACTAAGCTGGTGAATGGCTGGGATTTGCATATTCTAGCCTACCTGACCCTCTACTCTAGATTGCATTCTAAGATGATTTGGCCATGGTGTCCATTTCCTTAAATGACTGCTGTCTGCAGCTTCTTAAATCCATGCAGTAGCCATCCTGGAGAAGAATGCCTGAAATGAAACAGCTGCAAGGGTTCAGATGCCCCTGTCAATCTCATTTGTCATTTTCCATCAAAGCCATCTTAGTCCAACAGGCAATTCTAGGGTATTCTTAGTTTGGGCCTGCTTAGTTGGCTGAATCACTGTGACCTTTCTTTTTATGGCAACCTATTCAAACAGCTTCATTTGCCTTGTACCTCCCATTCGCACTATTGTTCTACGACCCCTTATTTCAGACCTCTCCTTAGGAGACATGTTTTATGACTAGTGTTCTATGAATAAATGTAGTTTTCTTCTCTCTCTTTTGTGTGTGTGTGTGAGTGTGTGAGGAAGATTCACCCTGAGCTAACATCCATTGCCAATCCTCCTCTTTTTTTTTGCTTGAAGAACACCAGCCCTGAGCTAACATTTGTTGCCAGTCTTCCTCTATTTTGCGTGTGGGAAGCCTCCACAGCATGGTTGATGAGGGCAATAGGTCCGCACCTGGTATCCAAACCCACGAACCCCGGGCCGCCGAAGCGGAGTGTGTGGAATTTTAACCACTCAGCCATGGAGCCAGCCCCATTCTTCTCTTATTTATAAAAATGAACTATAAAAATATGTCTCACCCATAGTAGCTCCTGATGGTAAGCTAAGCTATTTTCAAGGCTCATCCAGAGAGAAGTTTGACTTACTATGGTTGACGCCTGGTGCAAGTCAGAATTATGTTGTGTTGCTTATGAATACATAGTGGTTCTAGCATAGAAAGCTTAGAAATTCCCTTTACTTGGTTAAGTGTATTTCTACCATTTCTGATTTAGTTTTTTTACTGCATACCACAGGAAGCTAAAATTGCAGCAATTTCCAGGGTCAGATGGGGAGAGAAGTCCTGGATGAAATTTAGACAGAACCACATACTTCCCTTCCCCAAACCCCCCAAGATGTGGCCCCTGGAAAAGGCCTTTCATAAAGAGGACCTATCAGTTAAACGTCTCCTTTGTGGGCAGATCTGGCTCCGGCTGACTCTAAAGGTGTATAAAGAGAGTGGAAGTTTTTACAGCAATTGCCCAAAATTGTGTTTTAATTTCCATACACACATTTGGAATCTTATGTTATTTTTAGTTGTTGCCATCACTGTTCAAACAAAGCAGCAGGTTAAAAGTTT
Source organism: Equus asinus (assembly GCF_041296235.1). NCBI lineage: Eukaryota > Metazoa > Chordata > Mammalia > Perissodactyla > Equidae > Equus > Equus asinus. The sequence goes on from NC_091798.1 coordinate 81,419,519, forward strand.
TTTTCTTGAATCATGAAAACCTCATATAACAAAAGTCCAGTGCTATTTTAGACCAAGTAAATACAGACAAGTAGACCTTAGACCTCCTCTTGTCTTTTGGCTGTGCTTCAGTTTGGACTAAGAGAAGTCTTTCTGGAAAAAAATGAAAATTACAATTTTTAAAATGAGTCTAAATTTAGGAGACCTAACAAGCAATAACCCTACATATGGTTGTTTTAAAGTCCATGAGGAATAACCCATGAAATATGAGACATTCGGTACCATGTCCTTTTGAACTGTTTTCATTTTTAGGACAGTACATGTAAATGTGTGTTCTGACAGCATCTTTTGAAATAAGAGCCATGGAGACTAATTGAGTTCTTTATTCATGTAATCAGCAAACATTTACCAAATGTGTACTCTCTGTAGAGTCTTAGGCTGAGTTGGAAGGAAAACGATGTCTTCACCCAGACCTGGCCCTCAGTGAGTCACGGCCTAGAAAGGAGACTGAACTATAAACAAATCATTATAAGATAGTGTGGAAGGTGTTGATGAGTGTATGCACCAGTGCCATGAGAACATCGAAGAGTGAGCAACTAGCCATGCAGGAAGTGAAAGAAAAACAGTTAAGAAACTCTTTACCAAAACGATGGTATTTTAGCTGAGTTGTTTAATGAAAATGGGTCAAAGCATTTCAGAAGATAACCAGGTAAAGGCCTGAAGAGAATGAAGCATACATTATATTCGGACAACCAGAGCAGTTTATGTTAGATTTCAAGATGAATTTTGCAAGTAGAAGAGGGTCAAAGTTTCCTGATGACTTCTGAAGGATTTGAGCATGATCCTGAAAGCAGTGGGAACCTTTTGAAAATTTTTAAATTATTAAATAAATTCAAATCAGAGAGACTTTAACAACTTGGTGCAGCAGCATAGCGAGGAAAACAGAAGACCCAAACTAAGCCAGTAGGAATGAAGAGAAGGAGACACAACCAGGACTATCTAGAAGAAAGAATCAGAAGGCTTAGACACCTGATTAGTTGAAGAGGTTGAGGGAGAAAATGGATTCAGAGATAATTTCAATAACTTCACATGAGGCTTTTACCTGAGCGATGGAATAGCCAGCTCAAAATAGCCAGAACATAGAGTCTCCTACACGTAAAGTGTGCAAAGTAAGAAGAGTCACAGAGTTTCCTCAGGGCAGATTTGTTTTTTCCCAACTTCCTTAAACTGCTACCTGTTGGGCTTTTCACTAGGCTGGGCCTCCTGATGGCAAGGAGATGGCTGCCAACCCTATCTGGGCCACATGCTCTCTGCTTAACACACACGACAGAGAGAGCATCTTCTACAACCTAAGCTTTGTTATCCTTGGACTGGCTTAGGTCTTTTGCCCACCCTGAGTCAATATGTGAGACAGTGAGAATGTCATCTGCTAATAGGCTTAGGCCAAGGTTTCCAGAAGCAATCACTATGTCAAGGGAGACAGAATTATCCTAATTTGGACTTATCTGGTCCCATCTTTGGGACTGGGAATCAGATCAGTTCCACTGAAAACACATGTCTGCTAAACAATCGAATCAAGAGTAGAATATTTGTGAGGGAGATACTGCAATGCCCACTAACATGCTGAGCAAAATCATTGTTTATACATATTACTATGTTAGCAAGTGGTCAAGACTGATTTCTATAAGCAATTTCCAGGCTGAAGAATGAACTGCTTTATTTCTTCCTTGTTCCTGCAAAACGACACCACTGTATTCAGTAACTGGCAGGCTCCTACCTAAGATAGGCAAAAACGGGTATGCAGATTTATAATGATATCTTTTTCAAAAATATGGTATCTTGGAATATCAGCTAGAGAATTCTGTAATTTGGATAAAGTCTGTATTTCCTCCTAACTATTTAGGAATAAATCAATTAACAATCTCCATTTTTAAGAATGCCCTAATATATGTCTCTAATATAGTGAGCAAGAAGATGTTTTCCACTATTTTATATTTATATTTTGTAGATTTATAACTAACTGGCTGACTTCTATTGGAACTATACTTATCCAGGGTATATACTACCGAATTTGCCATTACAAAAACACATAATATGTTTAAAAGTCTTACTTAACACTGATATATGTGTGGACTTGCTATTATTTAGTACAAGTGAAAAATACAGAGATTAGCCACTGTGTTAATTTTTAAAGAGTTCCATGCCAATTTATAAATAAGGTATCATTAAATGAAATTCACTGATTAATAAGACTCACTTGTTCATTTCATATTTTGTAAACTGATCTGTATAAGATTCAATAGAAAAAATATATGGGGTCAACCAGATGGGTCAAATCCCCGTTATATCATTTACTAATCATACGACCTTAATTATGTCAAGTATGTTACTTATATCTCTGGATATCAGTGTCATCACCTCTAAAATGGAGTCAATAATTTACAGCTCATGAGAGAAGAATAAAGGTTAAAGACTATAATAAACATCATGGATCTGGCCTGTAAAATGCTCTTGATCTTCACTGACTGGTTGACAACTATACAACAAACCCAAGCACACTTGAAGTATACAAAAGCAAAAGTTTAGTAAATACCTTTGTACGTGTTATAACATAAAAATAGTAAGGTTTTTAAAAACATAGGGCTTCTTAAAGGAACTGGAAATGTTTTAAAGCTAAATAAATTATTACTCTACTTAAGATGCCTAATTGTGGGAAAAGAAGACATTCATTGATCTGTTTATTCAAAAACATTTAAGGAGTACCTAATATGTGTCTGGTACTGTGCTGGGCCCTGGGATACAGGATTGAACAAGACAAATTTCCTGCCCTCAAGGAGCTTATAATCTTGGTATAACTAATAAACAACTAAGCAAATAAATAATAACGTATCTTCAGATAGTGTTAAGTATGATGAAGAATAAGAAGACAGGGTGAGGGCCTCGAGAGTGACTTGGCAACGAGTGGAGTTAGCGCTCAGTGTTTTAAATGGAATGGTCACAGAAAGCTCCTTGCTGACTCTCTATTCATGTCTACCACAGCTTCATAGGTCAGGCTTCTCTCATTTTCACATCTAATAAACAGAAATAGCAGGTAAGCTCCCTTCTCTACAGTCCTATGAATAAAATCTTAAGAAGATTCTAGTTTGATTTTCAGAATCAAGTTAATCTTACTATTGCTTATTATAAAAAAAAAACTATGAATTGGATTGAAATTAAATATTTTGCATTGGAAATTGGAAAAAAGGTTAACTTTTCAGAATTTTAAAAGTTTTCAACCAAAGGCAGTAGAAAAGTCTTGCTTAAATAAATTTTAATATTTCCTTAACTATCTGAAGATGACTACACATTTTTGATTTTGTAAAGGATGGAATGTAGTTTAAAAATGTGATTTATTTTACTTTGGAACTGAACAGCACCTGCTTTGTTTTCATTGGAATCCTTTCAAGCACGTTCTCAATTAAGCATTACATTGTCTTAAAGAGAGTTGAATATCTATGAGCTTAGCAGGTTGTAATCATGAAAATGAAAAGAGTATTTCACCATATATTGTGGATTGTACGTGTACTGATTATAAATTTTATCAATGTTTAATGAATGTATTGAGGGATAATCAATCTGATCAATTATGATCCATAGATAGGTGTACATTGATGTTTAATTGACATCTTGCCACAATAAAACCCATGAAATTGACTCTATTCAGAGTTCCCTTCAAAATATTATTTTAAATAATATTATTTTAAAATATTAGTCCCCATCAAATTAAGGGAAATACATACATAAATAGACACCTAAATACATCCACATATGTGTGCATGTATAGTTGAGTCATGGTTTCAATCCTGTCTTTCTCTAAAATCTTGTTTGTCTACAGTGCACCAAAAACTATAGGTAAGTATTTAGGTAAAGACACCCGAGATTAGTTATAGACCACAGAAGTGTTTGTTTTCTAGTCTTCTTGATCATCACTAGTCTAGCATCCACCTTGTTAAAGTTATCTGCAGAGCATTTTGACTTACACCAAACTGCAGAGGTTTCGGTCCCTGGTGCATTTTCAGAATGCCTCCAAATGATACCATTGTCTAAACATCAACTTTTAAAGATGAAACGGCAGCTGGGTCAGCTACAGAAAGAGCATTTGATCCACCGGCTTCTGTGCCACTTCTTGAATCACCTCTTTCCTTCGTTTCCATGACACCATTCTTGTGTGTTTTTATAATTTTCTTCCCAATTCCCTGAATGCTTTTGCTCTGTCTCTTTAGTTACCTCCCTTTCCTCATTGCAGAATTTAAATATTGCTGTTCCACAGGGTCCTGTATAGCACACTTTGCTCTTCATTAATACCTACCTACCTCTGCTTGCATTTTAAGACCTGTTTCAGGCAAGATACTAGAGATAAAATGGAGACAATGGGAAGTAAGTTTCAGCATAGGCTGTGCTCTAAATGAGTGTGTAATATGGTTGAGCCAAATAGATAATGAAGTTCATCCAAGGTTCTTACTGTATTAGAATCCTTAAATTTATTTGCCCATCTGAGTGATATAAAGAGACCATACCTGAAGATTGTACTCCACTACCTTGTTATGACATCTTGGGAACATACACACTAAAATCTAATCATGCATTTCCTCACTATTGCACAGATTCAGTTATGTATGGCCCCTATAATATCCATACCAATTTTTACTTCATAAAAATACCCTTAAGGTAGGTAAAAAACAACATTCTATCACAGAGAGCTTGGAGGTTTGGACATGACACACTTGCGCTTCATATATATCCTATTTTTTAACTACACAAGTGAGTGAGAGTTTGACTGTATTTTTTTTACCTCCTTGAGGATATTAACACATCCTTGAGGATGTGTAAGTTGCCTATTTCAATATCTGAAAAAGAGTTGATTTTTTTCAGTTGTGTCTCCACTGAGAATTTGCAGTACTTGCAAATAAGGACACTGTATGGCACAAACACAATTTTAGTCACACACATATACAATATAAAGAATTATAATAATTATATGTTTCTTTTTTCATTAAAAAATATATGTTCATGCCTCAATTGATAATTTTCTAATTCTATTTATTTAGAATCCATACCCCTGTGTACCAAATAAACGAAATGTTTAAGGTCTTTAAATCCAAAAAAACAAACTCCTGTGATTTCTAATTATGAACCATCTTATGGTTTAAACTTAGATGTTATTTCTCTTTAGTGACATTTTCATTTTATAATTCTCGAACAGAAACAAACCATGGATGACTGTTAAATAACTCTTTTGAGCTGATAACATCTGAGGGAAGATAATATATTCCACTGGTATACACAAATATGTAGTTCTCTCATTAATATTCAGTGATTCTTACAGTTAGAGTATAATAGAAAGAAACTAGAAAGCCTCTGAATATTATAATCCACAACAATTTTGAACATATAATAATGTCAGGTAATTACACATACTCTATTTGCTCTTTATTAATTTTCAGATAAAATAAGACAAGACCAGGGTATTATTGAAGCAAAACCTCTTTAAAGAATTAAAAACATAAAATATTATTTTTTCCATACCTTCTAGCTGAAAACAGCTAAAGAAGAAAAAAATTCAGAGTTTGGCCCAAGGAAATGTCCCAATAAACAAAATATCCAAATAGAGTCTCCACTCACATATTCAGCAAGTATTTTTTGAGAGCCTGCTATGTGTTGGGTGCGATTCTAGGCATCTGGAAAAAGTCAGAGGGACATATACGTTCTTGAGGGAAGACAGGCAATAAACAATAACAGCAAGTAAATCATATGGAAAAGAGAAAAAGTAGAGCAGAGTAAGTGGGATCTAAAGACCAGGGATGGGTAGCAATTTTTAAAAAGCCACAAATGGCAAACAACACCTGGAACCACTCCTGCCCCATTCTTTTTTAGAAAATTGTGCTGAACCAAGCAAACCATCATAGTACTATATACCTTAAGTAATATAAAAAGTCTAAATGTTTAACCAGTTTTACTGATGCAAAAATTGTATTGGGAAAATAACAGAGACACTTAAACCCATCCAAACAACTTGGAAATGTAGCATTTAAAAAAATCCTTTCTTCCTCCTCAATCCAGACAAAAAGCCACAGCAGAAGTTAAAGCAAAACATCCTGATTAGATTAGCACCAACTTCACTGGTGGCCAGCAATTGACTCCCTAACAGGGTGGGGCAAGGAAAGAAAGTTACTTGTTTTCTTCAGGGGCTGCCTGCCTGCAACAGCCTTTATTTGGGCAGTAGCGTGAGGCAACCCATTCTTTATTGGAACCATGGTTGATGCAAGTTTATTGTTTTCCTTTGTGGAACCCCAAAGGACACAATGTTTATTGTTCATTTCCTCTACACAGCAGCTGTCTATCCAGCCTGAGTAATGCAGGGTCCAAACTTGGGTTTGGCAACCTCTAGCCTCCAGACTAAATCCCATAGGAATAGCATTGGTGAATGCCAGGCCTGGCTTAAGGTTTAAGAATTCCCTTGGCCAAATCCCATAACTTACACAGTTTAACCAGATGTTGGGAGTTAGTCACAGAGACCCAATCCTTCTCTAGACTGGAGGAAAAACACAAACACAACTCTCCTACTCTTCCTGATGTGCTTGAAGGTCCTGCCCTCAACATGCTGGCACTCTATCAAGAATTCTGTACTGGGGATCCTTACAAGCTGCATGCTGCCCAAGGACAATGACTTTGTCTTACTTAGATCAGGTGCTCTAGAAGCATATGGTGACTTGAATTTGTCCCAAGTGGCTACTACACACCGTCCCATTAGACCACTTTTTGAGTCTTACCATACAATATTTTGAGTAAAATACAGTGGTCATCCTCACAAGAGCTTTTCCTGCTATTTTTACATGCTGAATTAATTGGTAAAAATCCTGTCAACTGCACACCATTCACACAGGTCATTTACAGACTGTAAGACTGTGAGCCATAAGTGTCAACGGTAAAGAAATGCAGATGAGCTCCTCTAAGCTTCAGTATCTCTGAAATTCCTGAGCTTTTTTCTTAACCTATCCACCCCATGCCAGCCCCTTCTAACTTTTGCCCAACTCTGAAGTTGGCCTATTCAGGCAGTAGAGAATGAGAAAGGCAGACCATGAACATGCTCTCTGTTTGTGCCAGGGCTTCAGAACCACCCCACTGGCCAAGCTGAGGAATGTGAGTCCCTAGTACCATCCCATGTGTCTGGCTCCAGGCCCCAAAATACCATCAGCAACTAGCATCCAGTTGGCAACTATATCTTTCAGACTTGCTCATAAACACACACCTATATATATACCCACATATCACATTTCCCTGCCCAATGAGGTAAGGATGCCTTTTTTGTCTTGAGTTTCTAGTAATAACCTAAACTATGGTGGGCGAAAATGTCATCCGGCTTATGGTCATATCCACAAGTGCTTTCTTAAGAGGTTTCCTGACACCATGGCTTCCAATTTCGGTATTTTTAAATCCGCTTGAACATTAAAACCCCCATACTTCTGGTATCAAAAGCAAGTGTGCAGATAAAACAGAAACACACTCTGCCCATGAACAAGGAGATTGTTAAGCTTGTTTCAGTGTCAAAATGTCATCGGTGCTGGTATATATTTTTTTAATTCTCTGAAAAAAGAATCTTTCTCTTCATCTGTTAAAAATTTAAAGTGAATTGAAAACTCTTTGGGAATGCAACCCCTGTGTGATTGACAGTGACAAGCACACATACCTTGAAAGCTCCACTGTACTGTTTATACTTAATAAAAACAAATACTGTGGCATCTGAGAGTAGCGTAGTCAGCCATGCAGCTTTATACCTGGCATCTTGTAAATTAATCTGGGTGTTTATGCTGTAGATCATTCATGATGAACATATTGCTATAGCAACATGCATTTCTTCCATTTTTTTCCTGCTAATTACACTAACATCACCATCAGCTACTAAATCTTTGAATTACTAATGAATGTATGTGAAAAGCAATGTCTTGATAACACTCCTTCAGCATGTCCTCATCTATGTAGTAAGGAGAGAAAAGATACATGTAATTTGATTATTTTCAATTTCTTGTTAAAACTTGTTACTATAAGGTTAATCTTTACTCAAATACGAACATGCTGAAGGATTTGGGAGGCATCTCTATAGAACAACATATATCTCAGAGAGAGAACATGGTGATCCCATGTAGAATTCTTTCCTCAATTCAATGTCCATTGCCATGCTGTCTTCATCATTTTTATCTACATTAAATTAGCATTTGACCACAAGGCAGTATTATTTAAATCTATGAACTACTCAGGTTCCCAAGTTTCTGTAGCTCAACCACCAATACTATACTCATTCAAATCCATTTTAATTAAGCCTTTTGATAGAGCATCTAATGAAAGATTGCAGAGATTTTAGTTGATATGGAGCATATGGGTAAGACACTTCTAGAAAATTCATGTTCATCAACACTGTAAGGATAAAGAAAGACCTATCCTAGGTAACTCCCCAAACCACTGTATCTTGAAAAGGTCCTGTTCAGTGTTCATCTCAGTTGCACACTGAGTGTGTCAGGAAAAGCTTCTCCTCTTGCAGGCCACAAAGTTCTATATAGGTCACGGAAACAGGTATTTCCGAGTCACCTACTGATGTAAATTATTAGTGCTTACTCCAAGATGTCCAAACATCAAATTGTTCAGGCCCAAAAGCTGGCTCAGATCATTAGTAAAGCTGAAAATCTCTGAGATTATCCAAGTAGGGTGAAAATAGAGGTTTTCACCTATTCAATACATACTTGAATGTCCGGGAAAGGTGAATCAGGAACAAAGCTGGTGAGAAAGATAGCTGGATTTCCCTAGCTAAATAAACTACTTCAATGAAACTGGATGATGATTTGGAGGCTGTTTCAGCCAGATTGCCCCCACACAATTTCCTCTTCTAAGTTTTTATATCTATTGTAAGTTAACTAGAAGTGAAATGACTATAAAAAGTTAAGGAATGAATTGATGGTTGGGGCTTTAACATGCCACCCAATATCAAAACAAATTTCAAATTTGTTTTTCCTGAGCTTGAGAATTTGGATGTATTCTTTCATATCTTTCGTTGTAGGAATTATCGATATGTGAAACTATTTTCATGTCTTTCAATGTTCATGCGTAGGAAAGAGAAGAAAATGTTTGCATGCAGCAAAAGAAAACTAATACAATAAATTAACCATCAAAGGAATGAATCCTAAAGATCATCAAGCAATTACCTTTAATTTATTGAGGTATTATTATTTCTCTTGCCATTTATTCCAGCATCACTAAATTAAATACTGAAAAATTTGAAATGATGGGCTCATCAAGCATGTGTTTCTCCAAAAAGAATTTTCTCTACCTGAGCTCAGTTGGGTGCTGGGACTCCTTCTTTGTCCTACAAAGAGTAGGGAGGAGAATCCAGAGAAGATTTCCAGTTTGTGATCAAAACATTCAATGATTGTTACTTTTGAGACATGGAGTTCAGTAGAAACCAGTGAAGTTAGAACGGGAGGATAGAGAGTCTCAGCTGTTTTTCTCTGCAGAAGAATGGAGCATTCAGAATCACTTTGTCAGCAGTAGGGTTACTGTGCATCCATCACAGGCCCCACACAGCCCTCAGGATCTCCCCCGCCAGGACAAAAAGAAGTTGGTGTGAGTGTGAATGGATCTGATGGAAGTTATTTGAGGATAAATAATTCAACATGGCAGGCCATTATTTTTAGTATTTAACAACCCTAAATTCATGATGTAGGTATATGTAAGCAATTTATCAAAGGAAAGGTTAGAAGGATGAATACTGCTTGGCCCATGTATTGGTCTTGGCAGAACAAAAATCTCACTCCACTACTGGGATGAGATTTAGAAGAAATACGCACAAATTTGACTTTTAAAAATGTGGTGAAAAAAAAATGCATGTACCCACAACTAAAATATACAACTATGTACCAGGGGGATTTGTGGAGAAAAAGCCAAAAAAAAAAAAAAAGCATATATTTGTATAAATACAGGGAAATGTGTGGGAGAATATACAGCAAAAGCAGATATAAGGTAGGCGGGATTAAAAAAGAAAGAGGCAAGTTTTTAATATTTTCTTTATGTATCTTTGTTATTTAACCTCTTAAAACAAGCATGAGTTACTATTTTTATTTTAAAAAAATAATGCAAATATAGTTTAAAAAATGAGTTTTCTATCTGGTGAGAAAGGACATTGGAGGTAGAAATGAACTCTTTAGTCTTTTACTTCTCATACATCAGGAATTTTCCATTTCAGAAAGGAGACCCATGCCTGAAACTTTTTATTAAGGGAAAATCAGTTACGAAGCTTTACAGAGGAAGATATTTTTTTTTTTAGAAAATTTGTATAAAGAAAATTGCTTCCTAGCTGAGACCATGAATGGCAAGTTGCAGCTGAGAGTGAATTTTTAATACTTAGTTAAAAGTCCTTGATAACAGAAGTTTATTATACAAGCGTTAACAAATCCTTAATTATATCAGTGTTTGCAACAAGTTCAACTGCATTATCCCAGTGGTTCAGCACCCTATACATATATTATGTCTATCTGATTCAATTAGACTTCCAACTTAATCAATACAGAAAAGACTAAAACAATTAGCTACCTTTTCATACTCTCAAAGTTGGTCAGAGAGTAGCTTAGAAATAAATCTTTATTCTCCATCATTTGGATTGTACAGGCAGCCAGTACCCAGGAGGTTTCTAACACAGTCCATACAATGGTCATCATTGTGTAATTTAAGTTCATTCATACTCAGTCTGGTGTTTCAGGGGGGAGGAACTTAACCAAAGTGCTCTTTTAAGAATACTAAATGAGAAAATGCATTTCCAACTTTTTGAGGCAGCAAGAACTATTACAAACATTAGAATGATTAAAATATCTCTGCTAGCTCTTTCTAGAAAAGCAGAAACTAGACTGGCCAGCTTCTTTCCTGAATCCAGCCACGGTTTGATTGAACCAGGATTTTTTATTGTTCTTTTTTTGGCCAAAAAGCCACATGCCTCAAATTTGCTTTTACCGTATAAGTAAATATAATCATTCAAATATTTAAATATGAATAAAACCTCATTAAATTTCTGTACAGAAACCAGAGTCCCTTTTTTAATGAAAATGCAAAAACCCAAGGATGCCTTATTTAGAGACTGCCTAAAACGTGCCCTTTAAAATGTGATTTGAATTCACATCAGAGAAAGCTCATAACAGGCCAATTTTTGACAACTATTATCTTCTTTGAACCAACTATGTATCAGTTAAGGAAGCAGAGCAATTCTATGCAAGAACACTAGGTTGTGATTTGGGTCAGTGCTGCAGAGAGCAAAGGAGCGCCGGATGAAGAGTCAGCGGACCCCAGCTCTGCCAACAAGTAGCTATGTGACTTCAGGCAAAACCCTTCACCCAAAAGAGAGGCTGTTTTCTCATCAATCAGATGCAGATAGCAATGCTTTTCTTACTTATCTCAAAGAATTACAAGAGGGCTCAAATAAGATAAAATTAGCATCTTTCCTCTTCAGAATTATTTACTAGAATCTATAATGTGCTATTGTATTCAACCTACTCATTTGTCTATCTTCCCCACTACACTATACATTATTCTAATGCAGATACTGTGCCCTTTTTTCTTTTCATCCCAATTTCTGTAGGATCACAATACACATTTGTGAAGTGCAATATTGCTTTTAAAAAGTAAAGCACCACACAAACGCAAGGTGTTGGGTATGATTTTGCATTAGTAGTGACGACAGGAGTCAGTCTAAAGATGAAAATCCCTCTGTGAGGTACTCATTTCATTCTGAAGGGCACTGTGTTCTGAACTGACGGCATCCGCTTTTCTCTCTGAATTCAGGGCTGTGACCGAGGCCGTCACCTACGAAGCCCTGGCGTCTTCATGAACAAATTCCTTAGAAAACAACGGGTCTTTTTAGCTCAGATCTCCCACCTCACGTTGAATAAAGTGCCTTCCATGGTGGAAGTGTGCATTAAAAGGAATGCAAACAAATCAAATAACAATGATTATCAGGCTGCAGACATTCTAAATAAGGTCCTCAAATACATCTAAAACATTAGTGCATTTTCAGGACAGTTTGCACAAATATGGGCTCTTTATTCTCAAACAAGAAAAAACCCTCATTTCCAGCAAGAATTGTGACAAACGTTAGAAAAATAGTCTCTTTTTCTGTCACAAACAAAAAGATAATCTACTTCAAAGACAACATGGCTGTCTGCATCCCAGCATTGCATATACATTAATAGTGATTTCTTTGCTTCTTTTTTTTAGAATAATAAAAATGATCTTTTTAAGCTGGGTAGAAATTCCAAAAGCTATTGAGCAGGATCTATCAATTTCTGATGTCACTCAAATAGTATATAAGAGACCATCCCAGCGGCAAAGACCAAATAAAAAGCCATTGGATGCAGATAAAATTACTCCATTTCAGTAATAAAATTCCTTTAAGCAAAACAGAAGATTCTTTAGACAAAAAAGAGAATTTAGTAAAGTAATAATTTTCATACCATTAATGTCTGGCCAATAAATGTAAAACAAATGATTAAAAATCAACATAGTGATTGAGAAATATGTTAAAAGAAAATACAAGGCTTTGTCCCAATTCCACTTCTTAATCTGTAATAAAAAGTCCTGATTTAGCATTTCAAGTTATTCATTTTCCTTTTTATCTTTTTTGTGTGATCTGATATTTGTCATATTTCATCAGGACTTCTTTGCTGCACCATTTTGCAAGTGTGAAATTGAAGAAAGAGAACTCAAGTGACTTGAATAAGATCAAACAATAAATTCATGAGAGTTGCCAATGCACTAGAAGTCAGTGTCAGAATCTTCATTACCACCTCAGACCACCGTGTTGTTCTATTCAACCTCTTATTAATGCTTGTCCCTCTAGAAAAACATGTATGTATATTGAGAAGACAATTAATTTTGATGGAAGAAAACATATATTTCAATTATACTTCACAGAATCATATTGCTTCTCCATTAAAAGGGCAATTTTGTTAAAGGAACTTTTAGGTCTAATGTTGAAAGTGTAGGAAATTGGAATGTGGATGATAAAACCTTATTTCATAAAAACTGTTTGTTTCGAACTTCCCCAAACCCATAGATAATTAATTTATAGTCACTGGCATTCTTTGCTACTTCAGGCAAAGGTGAACAGAGTGGAGAAGAGCCACTGATAAACAGTCACATGAGCAGGAAAGAAAAGAGGTGGCTCAGCTAATTCATGAAAATATCCAAAACCTAAGCAAGAGTGTTCTAAACTTTTTGCCATCAAGGATTTCCACCTTTAAATACTCTCTGCTAAAGAACTTGTGTTTTGAAAGGTCTATCTTATGGCAAAAATTACACTTAATACATTTTTAATAAATATGAGTTAAGTCATAGTACTGAGTTGACATAATTCCAGGCAAAAGCAAAGACCCTAACTATCCTCCATCGCTGTATGAAAGGTAAATATATACTTCCTCTTAGGCATATTGAAGCAATGAAAAGGCTCACCCTAGGAACTCTATGGATTCATACCGTGAACTATTACATTAATCTAGTTTTTTCCTCCACACTCCAAGGCCCATAACTCCCTCCTATTTTAAATACTCATGACACAGAGTCATTGATGAATTCATCTATTATCCACTTTTTGGCATTCAATCCATCAGGAAGTTCTGCCGACTCTACTTCCATAGACTATCATCAATGTTTCCACTTCTCACTGTTTCCTCTCCCACTTTTCACCATCATCGTTTTCATGGGCCACCATAATAGACGACAATCAATGCTCCCTGCCTCCATCTTCCTCTCCCTAAAATTGATTCTCCAGAGAGAATTTGGAGTTTTCTTCCTAATGTGTCAATGACATCACGTTGCTCACCTAAAGTTCTTTGGTGATTTCCTATTGCATTTAAAATAAAACTCAGACTCCTTACCGTGACCTACAAGATGTTATATGATCTGACCCGTTCCTTCTTCTCCTTAAAGCGGTCTTCCTTAAAGAGGTCAAATGTGTTCCTCGCACTTGTTGTCACCCCCACCTGGAATTCCCTTCTCTCCAATCTTCCCGTGACTGGCTCCTGTCACCATTCTGATCTCACTTCAAATAGCACCTATTCTCAGAGGCCTTCCCAGATGCCTCTATCTGTCACAATTTTTTCACACATCTTCTATCACATTACATTATTTTATTTTTTTATTAGTACTTTCATCACTATCTGAAATCATCATACATATTTATTTGTTTACTTGTCAATATCCCCCAACTAGAACTTAAGCTGTATGATGATGTGGATTGGCACCTATTAGACATTCAATAAACTCTTGTTGAACAGAAGAATGGATGTTATAAGCTAATTCTCTTAACTGAACTTATTTGGGAATATGTCTGATCTCCTCTACTTGATGTGTTTATTCATTATGGATGTTCAACTTTGTTCTCTTTTTCCTGCACGTGGTAGGTAATTAATCAATTCTTTGAGTGAATGAATGAAAAAAATCCATAAATCATTTTGGTTCCATCAGGGACTTCTGTGCTAGACACAATGTTATGCTCCGGGTCATTATGGGGCACAGAGTTTGCAAGTGAAGGAGTAAGAAGGAAAATAAGAATCAATCCTTGCTTCTAGCGGGAGAAATGCAGAGAAACAATAAACTATAATACAAAATAGAGTAAAATAAATAAAACTGGAGGATGAGAATTAAGATCAGGGAAGGAGACTGATTGTGGAGATGGGCTTAAGTCCAAGGCATGCGTAGGGATACAATGAAAAACAAAAGTGAAGGTGGAGAAGATTTGAATGACATCCTAATTTTGCAGAAATAAATTCTTAAAGAAGAGGGATCAATGATGAATTAGACCTCTGTTTAGATGTAATTTCCTCCAAGTATCAGTCAGAGGATCCCGTAGTACTGCCTACTTTATATAATCTATGACACTGAATTGTAATTGTCAGTTTACCAGTTTGGTTTCTCCATTGTCTATAAGCTCCAAAAGGGCAGTACTGTGGATACTTTACTCACCATTTTATCCCCAGGTTTTAGCTAAGTACTTACTTCAAAGGGGTCAATAAATGGTTTCAGAAAGAAAGAATAAGTAAGGTAAGGAAGGAGAGAAGATAAGTGGAAGTAAAGGAGGAAGGGAGGGAGAAGGGGGAAAGCAAGCCAGCCTCCTTCCTACTCTGCAGCACCCCTCCCTCCCACAGTGGGTGAGCAGCATCTACTCTACTGCCCACCGTTTGAAAAACTGGATACAGCTCATCAAGTGAATGTAGCTGGCAGAATAAACTATTAGCAGCACATCAAATACATCATATTCATAGTAACAAAAAATAAAGCCAGTTCCAACAGTTGTATTTATAGGTTATATCTTTTGCAGGCTTTAATTGAAGAAACATTTTAAACATTTATCCAGATTTTAAAACCATGTATTAGTCATTGATTTAACATATTCTCATACATGTGTTCAATATTTAGGCAACTTACTATTTTTATCCTAATTAAGACTCGTCTTTTTTAACTTACAGCAAGCTAAATCGCATGTATTGTCATAGTCAGAACTCTAAACCCCATTTGTTTGAGCAAGTGAGTCAGCCACAAAAGCCATTCTGCAGTGAGGGCATTTGAAAATATAAATGTATATGGTGCCTCATTTGAAGTTATCTGCACATTTAATGCTTGAAACATAAGCAGGAAACGGTATGAGAGAAGTTTCAATTCTATATAGCGTGTATTTCACCTTTTATTTTACACTGGCACAAAGTCACTCAGAACAGCTAAATTGAGTCTACACATGAAATAGCCTGACTTGTCCGTCTGTATCAAGGTGACTGTCCTGATCTTCAGTTTCACTGTTGGTTTTGGAAGAACATGTACCACACAGAGAAAATGGCTCCTTGGACCACACAAAATGCACAGCTGCAGTTTCAAACCCAGATCTGCAAAAGGCTTCCTCTCCGGCAAATCAACGACTTCGCTAATATCAGTTTCTTCAGTTATAAAATAGACCTTTTAAATGAATACAATCAATGAAAAACTGATGTGAATATATAAAGTAATCTACTCACTTTTGACATTAGCGTATTTACTTTTAAGTGATACTTTTCATTTTGAGTAATGTGAACTACATTGATTATTTGTCCGCCAATTTAATGTCTTCGTGGCATAAAATTTATCACAAGCCACTTAAAAATTTTTGAAACTAAAGTAAGTTGCTCCCTGTCCTCACAACCAAGCCATCATTTCCAGAGGGGTTTCAGAATATATCGAGATGTTCTCAAGTGTGTCCATGCCATTCAATTTTTAGATCCTGACAATATGGCCATTCTTCTGAGACCTATACTGTGCTTTCTGCTTCTTGATTAATTAAGTTAATCTTGAGAACAATTGTTTTTGCACTCAAGTTTCTTTGCCTTACCACATTGGGAAAGAAAGCAAGCAGGAAGGGAAACAGTGAGCACAGAATTTTGAATCAGAACTCCCAGCTCGGAGTCCTGGGTCCATCCTTTGCTACCTGTGCAATCTTGGGAAACCCATTGCCTCTCTCTGGGCGTCTTGGAACCCTCAGTGTCTTTGTCAGCACACAGGGCTAAGAATACACATACTGGTATAACTTATCCCAACTGATTGCAGTGAAAATATTATCTAGGGAGCTATGTGTACTCTGCAATATAAATGCTCATTATTACATTTCCATAGCCTTTAAAATGCATTCTTTATTACAGGAAATGTTTTAAACCTTCCAGATTCAAACATGGTAAGTGTTTTTGACAAGCTTTCTTTCTGATCAAGTGTTCGATTATCTGCACAGAGTCAGATTCTCCCAGATCTAAACAAAGTCATATTGCACAGACCCCTCAACTGAGTATTTTCCTCGACATTGACAAATTCCTGGTTGCCAAAGTGTACAGGTGATGAATGCACTTGAGCAAAATAAGAACAGAATAAAAGCACCTCATTTTGGTAGCGTCTGGCAGGCCCTCAATACAGTGGTGAATGAATCTTCTCTATGGGTAAGATGAAGACCTTTTCGGTCAAAGCTTTCATGGGAAGACAATCAGTCAGTTTCCCCCTAGTTAGTTTTTAATTCAATTTCCCTGACTATGCCCTAATAAATAAGGAGGTTTTCATTAATGTCCCTCCAGTGTCATAACAAGCCAGACTTTACTATTCAATCAGTTATCATAGGCCACATTTTCCTCTTAGAAGTCAACTTGTCTACACATATTGGTACTACCAGAAATCTGCTTTATTAATTTTGCTAACCATTTCAAACATGTAGTAGTGTTTTATGTATCTTTATTCTCCTTCTTTATAACAACATAAAAAAATGTTTGTGAGATAAATCTTTGAGCATATTTTCTTCAAGCAGATTTTGGAATTCTCCTAAAATAAAAACATGAAAAGCCATGGAAGATGATTGGGATAGCTAGCAGACCAGAGTTGGCACTAGTGAATGCCAACTAATACAATTTTTATGGAGCAAATATATTCTTTTGCTGTTTTTGAAAATGAATTGCAGAAACCAAAATATAATTCCTTTTTAGGCAATTTTTCTAGCTCTAATGGATTTAGAAAAGACAAGAAGACCAAAAGACAAAGCTCTCTGACATCTGGAACTTTCCTACCTTGCTCTCAGTTCCAGGGTCTGTCCTTCTGCCCTTATTAAGCATGTCCTGCTTATTTGGTTTGGTGTCTGAGAGCTACCTTGTTTCTACTTAAAAATGAAGTCAGCTCCCCTGCCTCCATGGTGAATCTCTCACCATTAGTCTCTGCCTTACACAGCTCTGTCTTATTATGGTTCTAGCAGTTGTGTTCTTTCTCAGAAATTGTTAAAAAGGAATAGAGGTTTAGCAGACTGTGGCAATGGGAAAACAGCCTGAAAATTACAGGGGCAGAAGTTGAACAACACTGTATGTTGTTTTTATGAAAATACAAATTGCTGAGAACAGTTTGTAAAATGCAGATATATCTTAAATAGAGAAGTCCTAACATTGTAATCTTAAATTTTGGCAGTTCCGCATAGTTCATTATTACTTTAACATTCAATTATATTAATGGTAAGTGATTTCCATATTCATTAGAGTCCATATGTAGTCTGAAAGACCTGTATATACGGGAAAATGGAATTAAATCCTCCTGGCTTCTGGCAAGAAATACACAGTGTTGTTGTGGTGGTAGTGGTGTTGTTGTCGTCCATGTTGTGACGTCGTCCAAGTTGTGTTGTCCATGGTGATGGTGAAGTAATTTTTGTTTTTGTTTTTTATTAGATTTGAATGTGCAACAGAATTAGATGAAAATTGAATTCCAAACATACTTTCTTCTTTATAAATTGAAATAACTTCTTGGTTATCTTTCCAGACGTATACTTATGTAAACATACCATTGATACTTTCAGTAATCTGACAATTGAATTAAATGTAGTAAAGTCAACACAAAAGGCAAACTATACTCACCAGAGATGCTAAAGGACCTTTGTGTTTTTTTGTGGAATAAGCCATAGAAACAATGTGATCATCATTTATATGAGACACACTTTATATTTCCTGTGGTTCCCACATCAACATCAACAATCCTATAAAGAAAATAAAGATTCATACATATTGTTTGTCCTCAAAAGATATTTGTTTTAGTGAATGGATGCAAGGCTGTATGACTGAATGACTCCCAGTAATGAAGCTGAAGGTCAGGGAAATTAAGTGACTCACCAGAGATGACACACCAATAAATTTTAAGATCTTGGCCTTGAACACAGCTATTTTGACTCTAGTTTCATTGTGCTTTGTACTTCCCTATTCTCTTTCCAACAACTGACACTGACTTTCATCTACTCCTCTCTTCCGCTGTGGATCTAAGATATCCTGGGCAAGTAAAGTCCAGAGAAATTTTCAAGTCTATCGACCATATGTAACCATTAATCCATAGCATTTGCTCTTTGATCACTGGACAAATCTGGTCTGTGGGAGACATACTGGCGAAGAGATGCATAGAGAGTTGTACAGTCAAATCAGAGTCAGGAGAGAAGGAAACAGAGGACTTTCTGATTTAAGAGCAGAATCAAGAAAAAATACTGTACTCACCTTCAATTCATACTGGGGATTCCACTAAAAACAATGACAGCATTAGGTATTTTGGTTTTCCACCTTGAGGAACAGAAAAGCTTTGAACCTTTCCTGGACCCAGAATTCTCAACCAGAAAGATCTGATCAGTTAGTGGGTGGGTAGAAAGCAACTTGTGTTAAATTGCATTCAATTATTATTAAATATTGGAAACAAGTTTCAAATGATTTAATTTAAGCAAAGTTAGAGTCAATTCAAGCTTATCCCTATAATAAAACCAGCCTTCATGTGCATCTCAATATTCCTTCTGAAGACTTAAATATCAAGTGGAATAACCATTGAGACTCTGTGAATTGCTGAGAATCCAAAGTTTATCTGAGTGTGTCTATGGAAAGGTTGAAGGCTTGAAAATACTCTCCTAGACAGATGGGTCTAACCTGCTGAAACACTTTGTACATAAGTCCCAAGACCTGTAAATAGAGTAAGTAGGCATTCACTTACTTACTGAATTAGGGAATTCAGAGCCACTGATTTCCCAAAGGATGAGGAAATGAGAAAGAAGCAACATTTAAATGAACTTAGTTGCTCTGGACAATTAACCCAATGGACCAAAAGGGGTTATTCCTGTATAATCATCTTGCTAGCTTTTGGCTGGAATTTAAGAGTAAAGTAAACATGAGTAACTTGGAAATATTACACTGTGTATGATTTCCAAGTGTATTAATTCCATCTTTGTCAATATTCCTCAGGCATGTTCGGAGAGTGATGGAATTTTTTTTTCCAGTCAAATTAAGAAAGGTTTTTCTTAGACAAGGAATTCCATAATTTCTGAACTTTTACAACTGTGCTCTACCTCTCATTTTCATATGCTTCCTTAACCAGCAAATGATGTGGTAAAATTGTGGGTAGCGGCAGCACGAAGAACAGAACCATTTTAATTTCTCCCATCTGGCATATTAGCATTAATAAAAGATGTTTAAAAAGAGAAGCCTTGAAAGGCTTTCACCTCTTGATTTAACAAGATAATAAGGAAAGCTTGCAATCTGCCACTAAATATAACTGATAAGAATAAGAGTGAATATAATGTGATGATCACCAAGATTAACCTTTGAGACAATTTTTAAAATCCTGCTGATTACAATACAATCATGTTAAGACTAGCACTGAAACTGTTGTTGTTTCTTTTTAGTACAAATACAATAGGAAAAGTTCCGTTTCATAGTAGCATAGGCAGTATAGATTAACAGAACCAAAATTAAGAAGATATCTACAGCTGCCGTATCTGTCAAATTGACCCCAATGGATCTCCCACTCTACGGAGTTAGTCGCCTTCACATTATTACTGAATCATTGCATTACTGGTTTAGATCAAGTACGACACAACACTGATTGTACATTTCCGTATTTACCTGTCTCACCTAGTTTTGCTGTTTTTATGCCACTGCTCCTCTTGCTAACACCTCATTAATACTTTCCCATTTATCCTGGGTTTTTGATGGCACAAGGAGGAAGATTTTACTTACCCTGGCAGTTTCTCAATTAAAATGGGATTTGGGGATCATATTCTTCCTAATTGAAAAATTACCTGAGCGGTGTGTCCAAGTTTTTCATAGCTTTGTTGGCTGATCTTTTTAGCCACAACTATAGTTCAGAAGAACACCACAGCTGACAACTACGTAGGGTAATAAAATGAACAGCTTACAAAGGAGTTTAACACAAATGTAATCTCTATTCATTTCTTCAGGTTACCCTTGACTCTGCATCAGATGAGGTATTTCAGATGGTTATCCTATAGGATAAGAAACCAGGCTGGGAGTAAAATCTTGCTTACAAATATGCTTGTTTCTACTAAAACAGATTTATAATAGGGTCAACAAGGTCATCTGTTGATCCTGACATCAAGAAGCACCTAGAAATACAAGGACAGGCCTGGCTATATAAAACATACCCACATTAATCACTACCTTAAGTGAAGGCAGAGTTTTGTTTATTCAAGGCAAAATTTGGTAGTGTCCTCCTTAGAGCTTAGAACCAAGTAATAGAGGATGTTCCTAAGATATCCTTACTGAAAATTTTACGTATGTGTTGGGCAGGAAATTTACTTATGTAATGAATTGATAAGCATATAGGGAGTCTATGAAGACTTGCTAGTTTAGCATGTGCACATACGATATCCAATCCTCAAGGCCACCTTTGTGTTATGAAGACACAAATAAACATGTAGCAATCACAATGGATATACATATGTCTGTAATCATCTCTACTATATATCTAGTTTAATTTCTCAATTGAAAGCAACTGTGTATATTTAAAAGTTCAATGCAAAAAGAAGTGCAGACAGAAAGAAAAAAAAAAGAAGTGCAGACTGAAGGACAATAATGAGAATTCTGTGCTCAGAATGAGGGCTGAAGGTGGCCCATAGGAGGAATGTTAAACCCATGGTAACCATGGCAGATTTTTATTTTTAGACAGTTTCAATTAATCAAAATCATTTGGCTAGAATTTTTTTCTTAGATTGAAGAATCCAACTATTAAAAAAAATCCTATTCAATATTCAGGGCTATAAGAATACATATTGTACTTAAATTACTGAAAATTAGGAAAAAGTAAACAGACTAAGTCTTCATTCATTCTTCATATGGAGAAAGCAGGGGATGTGGACGTTGCATCATATTTAGGAAGAATCATAATTTCTCATCTACTATGTTCAGTATTGTTTTCAGTAATCCCAAAAGTAAGCACATTTCTCTTTTGTTTCTTTTAAAAATCTAAAAATCATTGAAAGCTGAGTTTCATAGATGCACAGAACAGGCCACATGTACTAATAGCAATGCATACATATTTTAGATGAAAAGATTGACATGTATCATAAAACCCTTTCATTTTCTTTCTCTCAATTTTTTATTAATAAAGACTAAATAGTACATTATTACCACTTTCATTAAAAAGAAAAATAATTGTATTTGATTTGAAGTCATAGAATTAAAATTGAATAAGAAGCATTGGTTAATTTTCCTAAAGCTAAAGGATATGAATAAACACTGCCTTAAAAATTTCAAAGACTTTTTAAAAATAACAATGGAAAAGAAACTTTTAAAAAATTACCTTTAAGTTTTCACCTTTTGCAAAATAAAGGACACTTGATTCAATGTTTTCCAACATTGGAAGGTGTAAAGGAGTAAAAAGGGGGGGAAAAGGCCCCAACAAGCAATTATTCTTTATGAATCTGTCCTCATGGCAAGTTTTTCTGGAAAATTTGGAATTCCCTTGACAGTAAATTTTCCAACAATTATACATAACTTTAAGATAATTTCCACAATGTGGATAAATCATAAAGATAAACTCTTTGTTTAACAAAACCACTGGACATGTATGTTTATCACTGCTTGAATGGCTTTGGTTTTAAGAAGAAGCTGGTCTGATGAATTCAAGGTTTCCACTTCTATTTCTCCAGCCAAAGGGTATGGATGAGTCACTAACAATTCATCACCACTACTGGAAAAGTAACACAGAGCACATTCCATGTTAATTTCCCACTGGTAGTATCAACTTTGTATATGAAAATCACATAAATAACTCCCTTTGTTTCAAATGTATTTCTAAGTGTTAATTAACAAAACATCAACCGTATCAAAATAGAAAGCCAACACAAGTCATCTTGAAATAAAAAGCAACATATAACATTGAAATATTAATTTGTGTCAGATCTTGGTTTCTAAATACCATTCTCCAAACAAAAGAACTAGGTGTCCTTGGAGAAATGGCTGTTTCTAGAGCTGGGGTAAGGAAAATACAAGAAAAGCCTGGAGCATCTTGTACTAAAATCAAAAACAAAAGATTAGAGGGTGTCCCCAAATGACACAAGAGGCAACCTGAAAAAGTCCCTAGTGGCCAAAGCTGGAACAATTTGATCAACAAAATAAATGGAGTATTGAATTATAGCCCAAACTATAAAACAAATATCCATGTGTCCATACTGACATCAATAAATGATTGAATAAATGCATTTATGGGAAGAAGAGAGAAACCCTTAAAGAAGAATTCCAAGTAATATATGTAGATTCCCCCCTCCAGGAGGTGGAGCTTAATTCCCCTCCTCTTGAGTATGGACTAGAATTAGAGATCACTTCTAATGAAAAGAGTATGGAATAGGAAAAATAATAACCTTACTGTGGAGAAACTGGCAAACACGATTTTAATAAGCAGTAAAGAATTAATATTGTCAATGACGTCAAGTGGATGTAATGCACCTTTTGATATAATGTGATGAGAAGGGTACTTCAACTCTGTAATATTCTTTAGAAAACTCATAATTTCAGTCTAATCATGATAAAAATATCAGAAAAACCCAGATTGGGGGATATTCAATAGAATACCTGACCAATAGTCCTAAAGACTCTCAAGGTGATGAACAAAAAGGAAAGATTGAGAAACTATCACAGACCAGAGGAGACTGGGGAAATATGATAACTAGAAGCAATGTGTTATTCTGCATTGGATCCTGGAACACTAATGGAAAAACTGGTGAAATCTGAGTAGTATGGAGTTTAGTTAATAGGTTTCTTCATTTTGAGAAATACATCATGGTAATATAAGATGGTAACAATATGGAAAACTAGCGGAGGGTATACAGGAACTCTCTGCACTATCTTTCCAACTTTTCTGTAAATCTAAAATTATTCCCAAATAAAAAGTTCATTAAAAAGTCATTGTCTGAGTGGGAACAGGGAGAATATGGGAAATTCTGTACGTTCCTCTCAATTTTGCTATGAACCTTAAACTGCTCTAAAAAAATAAAGTCTTAATTTTAAAAAAGCATTATTCACCTGAAGAAAAAAAAAAGGTAATTACCACAAACAAAGAGAACTTTGCGTATATGTTAAATGATTTTCAAAAATGTTGCCAACACCATTCAATGGGAAAAGGACATCGTTTCAACCATTGATGTTGGGGAAACTGGGTATCCACATGCAAAAGAATGAAATTGGACCCTGACCTTAGATTATATACAAGAATTAATTCAAAATGGATCAAAGACCTAAAAACAAGAGCAAAAACTATAAAACTCTAGGAAGAAAACATAGGAGAAAGGCTTCATGACACTGGATTTGGCAATGATTTCTTGGATCTTATATCAAAGGCAAAGGCAACAAAAGAAAAATAAATAAGTTGGACTTCATTAAAATTTTAAAAATGTTTTTGCAGTAAAGGACACTATCAACAGAGTGAAAAGACAATTCATAGAATGAGAAAATATTTGTGAGTCATATAGCTGATAAGGAATTGATATCCAGAATAGATAAAGAATTCCTATAACTCAACAACAACAAATAACAAATAACCCAATTTAAAAATGAGCAAGGACTTGAATAGACATTTCTCCAAAGAAGGTATACAAATGGCCTATAAGCACATGAAAAGATGCTCAACATCACTAATCATTAGGGAAATGTCAACTGAAACTACAATGAGATACCACTGTACACCCATTAGGATGGCAAGTATCAAAAACAAACAAACAAAAAACAAATATTGGTTAGGATGTGGATAAGCAAAATAAATTCAGCCTTAAAAGGGAAGGCAGTTCTGGCACATGCTACATGCCACATAGATGAACCTTGAAGACATTACGCTAAGTGAAATGAGCCAGTCACAAAAAGACAAACACTGTATGATTCCGCTGATATGAGGTGTCTAGAATAGTTATATAGAGATAGGAGAATGTGGTTGCCAGGAGCTCGGGGAGGGAGGAATGGGGAGTTAGTGTTTAACAGGTAAAGAATTTAAAAGGAGAAGATGAAAAAGTTCTGGAGACAGATGGTGGTGAAGGTTGTTGCACGATATGAATGTACTTAATGCCGCCGAACTGTATACTTTTAAAAAATGGTTAAAATGGCGAATTTTGTTATGTATATTTTACCACAATAAAAAAAAATTAAAGATAATTGTCATAATAACATGTTCAGTTTTTCTTGAATGATTTTAATTGTTTGATGTATACATATTGTTGAGAATGTTTCCAGAGACAAGAATCCAGTCGCTGAACAGAAGAAATGGAGATTGGAAACTGGATTATGAAACCAGTTACAATTAGAAAGTTACAAAGCGCCAAAACCAGGTAAAGATAAATCATTTAAACACGTCAGAGAATTAGCAATAGACAATTTAAGTTTGTTTCGAAATTCTATTTAGGAGAAATATCTAGAGGTTAGCAACGGGTAACGCATTATTAACTATTTTTTAAAAACAATAGGATATCACACATTAGTTTTCTTGATATTAGTCAAAATGAAAAAAACAAAAGATGGAGATGATAATAAAGTATACTTTTGTATATGTAAAAAGACACTCCATCAAACATTTTGCCTTTGTAAAATATGGACTTAAAGTATAGCACTATAATAAGCGGAAATAATAAACTGCCTTGAAGAAAACATCTAAAAAAATCATAGTAATTTTTTTTACTTTTTCTTTCCTCCTGAGGATATTTTCTTGTTCTCCTGATCTGCTTCTCCCCATTATAAACCCTCTCTTCCCAATTCCATTGCTCTCATTGTTTCCCTAGTCAGCCAGCCAATTAATAAAAAGCAGAGAGATTTTGTCTGTCAAGTTTGCCATGGTATGTCTTTAGAACATGCAAATTGAAAGAAAAGTTATTCATTCATTCACTCCTCATTTAATACATACTTATTAAGGCCCTAATTATGCAAAAGTTTGTTCTTGATACTGTGCTCTAGTCAAATATTTTGTTTCTGGTCTTAGTTTGCCATATAGTGTAAGTCTCCTCTTTGCTATTATGAGTCTGCTTTTTTCCCCCCTTTTCCAACCTTTTTTCAAAGCTTTCCAAAATTCCTTTTGATGTATGGTTTCTTCATAATGAACCTGAATCTTGCATGCCAATGCCAAGCTCATACTAGTTGCTCAATAAACATGTGTTGACTGGATCTGTTGAATGAATGTAAAGAGGTGAATCTTGATGATACACTCTCATCATCAATATGTAGAATGCTAGTTGCATTACCCTAGGTTATAAAAATTTAAACACAACCAATTAACTACCCTCAAAACATTTATAAATGCTACTTTCAAAGTTCAGTCGATAACAAAGTCAAATTTATACAAAAATCTGCTCTCACATGTTCTTCAAGATCATTCAAGCTCATGTTCATAGTCTTCAAGATCATTAAAATGCAAGTAACTTCTTTTTTTTGGCTGAGAAAGATTCACCTTGAGCTAACATCTGTTGCCAATCTTCCTCTTTTTGCTTGAGGAAGATTCGCCTCAAGCTAACATCTGTGCCAATCTTTCTCTATTTTGTATGTGGGTCACCGCCACAGCATGGCTGCTGATAAGTGGTATAGGTCCACACCTAGGAACTGAATCTGGGCTGCTGAAGCAGAGCACGCTGAACTTAACCACTAGGCCACAGGGCTGGCCTGATAAGTAACTTCTTTTTAAAACCAAAAGCAATTGCAATGCTTGAAATACACTGTGTCTGTGTTTGATTACTAAGTTATCGATTAATGCTGAAAGCATCCAACATTCAACAACATTGTTTAAATTTCACAGAAGTCTAGCAAAGGGAAAATAAGAAGTACACATCTGGTTAATTCTCTGAGTTATAAATTTACAATTAAAATTTAACCAAGCTTTAGATGCTTAAAAGCTTAATTGACCATGTAATTCTGAAACAGGCTACAAGGATTCTATTATAGAAAATGCATGGTTATAGGTACATAGCTTAATGATGACGGATCCTGTGCATCAAATTCTACTTTTATTTAAATTTCTTTTTTTCAAAAAGTCTTACCCTTAGATGAGAGACATAATCTCTTAAAACATACCACATGCCTTTTCTTTTGTAGCACATGTTTAAAAGCAGCCTTAATTAGAGTCAATGCATTGTTGGGTTTCTTTATTGCCACTACCCTTATCCTATTGAGCACGACAGCAAAGTTAGCCCTGCATCTTTGTGCAGGTTGGAGATCAAATTATTGGAGAGAAGGTTCTGGAGAGACCAGAAAAACAAAGTGGCTGCCATAGGACATTAACTAGAACCAACACCATGTATTTACCATTCTTTCTATGAAACAATACAAAAGATCTTACTTTTGTTCATAATATCAAATATTTGTAAGAAATAGATGCTCCTCTAGTTTAGTGACTATAAGGGACCTTATCAAACATCAAGTGAAGGGAAATAAGAAATAAAATAATTCTTGACTTGTGATCGTCTGTTTCTTATTTTGGTCCAGTGAGCCAATTGGTCCAATGAGCCAATAGTATATGGTCATATAATTACAGAATTCTAGGAAAGATCTAAGGCTGAGCATCCTGCATGGAATTGCAAAGATCATCTTGGGGGCTGGCCCGGTGGCGCAGCGGTTAAGTGCGCACATTCAGCTTGGGCAGCCCGGGATTCACCAGTTCAGATCCCGAGTGCAGACATGGCACCGCTTGGCATGCCATGCTGTGGTAGGCATCCCACATATAAAGTAGAGGAAGATGGGCATGGATGTTAGCTCAGGGCCAGTCTTCCTCAGCAAAAAGAGGAGGATTGACAGTAGTTAGCTCAGGGCTAATCTTCCCGCCCCCCCAAAAAAGATCATCTTGGTCTGAAGAACTGAACGTCTGCTTCAAGTTCATTGAGGAGAGTTTAGTCTCATTTGATTACTTTAGAAGCACTGCAAAATACTAGATCATTTTCTTTAACATCTGACTTGATACGTCTCATTCCTCTTCTCTTCATCTTCAAATTTCCGACCCTTTGTTTTAATTTAAAATAAAATTACTCCTCTTGCTGTAGAATTTCTTCAGTCTGGCTTCTTAGATCGTCTCTTCTTTTATCCAAAGCCTTTAATTCCAGCCATGCTTGAGCTTTGGTTTTCCGTCTCCCTTGTCTGCCTTTTAGACAATCTTATAGACCCCAGAGAAACTCTTTATTCAAAACTACCCAGCAATGTCCTCAGTTCTCTATAAACCCATCCCCACCAACTATGCTTGTCAGAAAAATAAAGCAATTAAAATGTAAAATAATCACAATATACAACATTATTTTCATCGTTTCTTCTCAGAGTATAATGAGACAGCAGGAATCATTTTTGCACAGCATTTGTTCAAAAAACAATCAGTAAGCATCTGCTCTTTGCATAGGACCCTTGCAGGCACTGTGGCAGGAACAAAAACACATGACCTCTGCCCTCAAGAATAACTGAACTGCAAATCAGCCATTAACAGAAGAAATAAAGTTCTTCCAAATTACAGGAAACTGAATAGGCTATCAGAAGTTAAGATTTATGAAGAATATTTAATTAGGCACTTTCATCCTTATGTTTTTAATACATTAAATTCTAAACTCATCCTTACTTCTTTGCTTCCTCACCAGAGCCTTCACATTTCTTACCCCTTTGTCCTTCTCTCATAGCCTCCTTAAAAATCTCCAACTCTTCCCAACTTCTAGAAAGATCTGCTTATCACCCTTGAAAAAAAGTACACACACACAACCAGGCAGATTGGTGGCATTACACATTGATGCTTTCCAATCTGAGGCGTTTTAGCATCCTAATTCTACAGTCATTTTACACATTGCTAATCAAATCCCTTTCCAATCTCTAAAGTAGCGATTCAAAACCATCACTAGTCTCATCCACGTCCATGGCCCCTTACTCCCTTCATATTGCCTGCCTCCAGCTAAACCCAGAAATTAGAGGCTATTAAAGCTAGACTCCCTCTACTCAGTATCTCCTTTCTCTTCACAGCGCCCTCCAACCTTCTGTAAATTTATCTTTACTGGCACTCACTCCTTCCTTCCTTCTTTCCTTTCCTCAGATCTCCAACTGGCCCCATATAAACTAAAATATTGCACTGTCCCTCAGCATTGCTTCATATATTCTAACTTTCCCCTAATAAGCTTTTACTTATACTCCTCAGAGCAGTCTTCCAAACATCTACCCATATCAGTTACCCTCTACCCACCATTACTCCTTCACCTCAATCAATCACTTCAGTAACTCAGATTTCAAGGAGAAAATGGCAGCCACCTGAAATAAGGTTCAGGTTTTGCTCAATGTGTTCCCCCATAAATACACACACATAAACTTACCCATTTTCGTGCCTATATTTTACTAAACATTTCTAATCTCAGAGGGAAAGATAAGGCTCCTTCCCCTCTTCTAGAGTAGTAATCACATTTCCTCCTTCCTCATAAAGAATCATCTTTTTCCTGTATGCTCAAACTCTCTCTCTGCTGGCTCCTTTCCTCCCATCTGAAATACTCTCAGATAACCCATTCTCCACCCCCACCCCCTGAAACAAACACAAAAACAAAACAAACAAATACCCTCATCTTAATCCTAAATCTTTTGCAAGCTACTGCTCTATTTCCCTTCTTGTTTTTATGACAAAATTCCTGCAACAGATTTTTGGACATCTTTCTTGCCTCCATTTCCTCAATCCATCATCCTTTGACTTTTGCCCCACAACTTGACACCTCTGATAGCACAAAGATTAGTAACAGCTGCCTAACTGCCTAATCCTCATCAGTTGACTCTTCCTCCTCACAGATTCTCCCTCCCTTAACTTTCATTAGACCACTTTCTTCCAACTCTTCCTCTAAGTTTCTGACTCTGTTTTCCTTCTCTCTAGTTTTTGCTACTTCTCACTTACCTGCCTCTTAAATGCTGGAATTCCTCAAGATTTGATCCTCTTCCCACTCTAAACACTCTCTGAGGGGCAAGAGATTCTGACATAGATGTTTTAGAGAAGTCTTTTGACACAGCTTCTTCAACTCTGTGGTTTTGACGTCATCTATATTTTTAACAATCTCTCAAAAATAACTATTCAATGTTAGCTTTTTAAAAATTACCAGCTCTAATCCTCCAGCTTACCAAATGGATGCCAGAAAATGGTTTCATCCAAGTATCCCATGAATGAAAACAGAAACATCAAATTAATCAAGCCAAAATATGTCTTCACACCCTCGGTCATCTCTTCTTACTAAATATCCTCTCTGTTTGATGACGATTTATAATCTATTCGCCAGACTTATCTGTCTTTGATCTTTAGGCTTATATTTTTAATAGTTTACTGAACATGTCTACATAGATGCCCTACTGGTCCCTTTAAATTAACAAATCCAAAACTGAATTCATTTTCTTCTCTTCCCAAGCCAGTCGTCTCTGTTGTAATCCTCTATTGGTTAGCAGCCACAAGATAAGCCCAGCCATTCTAATCAGAAACCCAAGAGCCATCTTTGATTTCTCCTTCCTTCTCTTTTCCCAAATTCAAAAGCTCATCAAATCCAATTATTTATGCTTTCCTTAAAAATCTGTCAAATATGCCCCACCTTTCTATCCTCAGTGGATGGTCGGAGTTCAAAGCCCTCGTAATCTTTGGGTGCAATAGGCTCCTCCTGGTCTCTTAATGTGATTTGACCATCCTTTAATCCATGTTTCATGCCAGAAGCATCTTTCCTAAAGCAAACCTGATTGTGTTCTTCTATGCTTAAAACTGTGAACAGTTTCCTACTGGCTATTAGAATATGCTTGTCTTTTCAGAGTCGTCATTGGCCACTCCTTCACATGCATCCTGAAATCTAACCATACCAAACTAAGCACAGTTCTTTTACTGAGTGCAATCTTAATGGCTCCCCATTTTTGTAGATGCCCTTATTTCTTCCTGCCTGTATCTATCTAATGAATGCCTAAGTAGTTCAGTATTCCCATGGCACCTTAAATACACTTCCATGAGTACATGTCTCATACACTGCTGCACTCATTTTTTTAAATGTTTTCCTTTTCTTCTGCTCAAGTTGTTGAAGGCATAGTATCTTATTTGTCTTTGGATATCTAGTGCTTAGCAGAGTGTGGACATTTGGTACTAAGGAAATTTTGGTGAAAAAATAAAGGCAATCACATTGCACATTTGGATAGTATGAAATGTACTGATTATATTCCTTTGAGAAAATAGCAAGTCAATGGAGGAAGGAGGTGAATGTATATGTGCGACTGAATTTGAATCAACAGCAAACCTTGGGATGGTCCTGGATTTTTGGCATGCAAGAAACAAGTTCTTTCAAACAGATTCTTATTTTATTACTCCATTGAGTGAGGATTAACCTCCCTGATTCTCTAATATTTCATCTGCAGAGTCAATCACTGGAAATTCAATTCCTTTTTAAGATCTTCTTTTAAAAGCCCATTGACTGCTTCTAAGCACTACAGTCATAAGGGGGAAAATGTAGGCAAGGGAACAATCTGATTGTTTAAAAATAATCTTGACAAGAGTTTTCAATAACTTACCCAACACGGATAGTTCACTAATTTGGGATTTTAAAAAGTTACAAAGAATAAACCTTGCTTTACCAAGATTTTGCAAGCGTTTAATTTTTCAATGCTGCAAAATAGACTTGATCAACTGTTTTTCCCCCATAAGGTTCTACTTTAAGACCTCCATATGCTCAGTTTTAATAATCTGCTTCCAAAACCAGGAACCATTCCAAATATGAGTTATGGAAATATTGTGCTTCTTATTAAAAACAACATGAAAAGAAATATCTGAAGCCCAGGTATCAATCTGTAAAACACATAGTGGCAGATCCATGTGAAAGGTTTGTATGAGGAATTACTGCTTAAAATCACTTTTACTGAGGCTGTTTAACTCGTTTCACTAGAAGTGAAAATTGCTATGACAAATATGTCACTATGGAGGTCAAATGGTAATTTGCACATGCTAAACAGCTCAGCAGGAAATTACATGTGATCCTTGCAATCACTAGCATTCCCACTAGAAATCATTTTAGAAGACATGGAGGTCACATGGATTGTGTTAGGGATAAAACTCTTTCAAACACATGTTCCACCCTCCCCCTTGAGAGGAAGAAATTGAAAGGTGTGGAAAGAGGTATGATCAAGGTGTTTCAAGTTGGAGAAATGTTGTAATTTAGTGTAGTTATAGAAAAGGGAACTAGAGAAAAGTGTCATCAGAGCCCAATAAAAAATATCTGCTTAACTTACCTGAATCTTTTGATACTATTTATCACTTGATATTAGTAAAATGCAGCTATGCTTAAATATTTTGTTATCAAGCAAAATATGATATAAAAAAGAGAAACTATTACTAAGGATAATTTAAATGTCACCTCAAAAGGAGTGGCTGTAGTATTTTAGCAGATTTATTTCCCCTGCATGTACCTCCTAAAACATGAGATTTGAGTTAGTAGTCTGGTGCTCTGGTGGTCTGGATGGGTGTACAATGGAGAGGGAAGGCCATTCAGTGGTATTTTGTATTCTTTAGGTTGAAGAATGTTGTATCCTGTTAATGATCCCAAGTAAACAGAAGATTGCGAACACTGCAATAAAATTGACGTAAAGTATTGTGGTTCCTTCTCCAGGGGTAAATCCCTGTGAAAAATCTCTCAGGGCTAAAAGTCCAGGAAAGAAACAGTACTTTCCTTTTTGATGAGGACTGTGTCTGTAACTACCTCATCTTAAAACGCTTTTACTTCTCATGTCTGTCCCCTAGTCTTGTATAAAGTTTCCTACATCTGGACATATACTCATCCCCTTGTTTGTTCCTAACTGAGCATATACTTTGTCCCATGGACTATGCCACAGTGGTGGTCAAGATGCACAGTCCCTCTTCTCAAGGAGCCTTTGGTTTAATGAGGATGAAAAGTACTAAAGAAGGGAATAAGTTGGTATGAGAGCGCATAGCATAATCATCTAGCCCATTTGAGTGATCAGGAAGACTTTCTGAAGAGACACCTGGGCTAAAGAGTATGGATGTGGTAGTAGGGGCAGCAAAGTACCCCAGGCCAAGAAAATACAGTATAAAATGGCCTGGAAGTGAAATGCAGCCTGGCTCAATCAAAAAAAGTAAGTACATTTAATACAGCTAAAGCACGGAACTCATGGAAAAACTTCTGAGTGATCAGGCTGGATTGGTGGAGATCATGGAGGACCTTGTAAGCTACAGTTGATCAACTCAAGTGTAACGGGAAGCCTCTGGAAGTTTTCCAGCAGGAGATAGGGATCAGCTTTGCATTTAAAAACATCATCTAGACTGGAGAGTAAAGGAGGGGTGGCCAGGCTTGGATGCTGAGAGGCCCTTAGGAGACTGTTTTAGTGATCCAGGTTAGACAGGACTGTGGTATGGATGAGAACTGTGGCAGTGGGTAGTTATAACCAATGCACAGAAGGAAATTGGTTATAGAAGACTGGACATGACAGGGATAGAGATTGAAGATGTGAGTTGAGAGTCATCGGAACAGAGATGCTACAGAAACTACAGCATAAATGAATGTATCAAGTGAGAAAAGTAAAAGACCAGTAACTGAGACCAAAAGAAACTGAATTTAAGTGGCATTTAAAAGACCCTGCGAAAGGGATAAAGAGAAGTAACAGAACAGTGAGAAGAATATGAGATTTCAAGAATCAAGAAGAGAGAATGTTTCAAAGGAGTTTATGGTCTATAGTGTCCAAAGTTTCTGAAAAATCAAGTCAAGTATAGATTGAGATCTGTGCCTTGGATTTAATAATAAAAACATAGATCTGTGCACTTGGCAAGAACAAACTCAGCAGAGTCCTAGAAACAGAAGCCAAGTTACTTAGCTTCAAGTGTATGGAAAGGTGAGATACAAAGCCTGTTGAATGTACAACACATCGAATAACTTTAACCATGAAGCAGAGAACAGATCTAGTCAAGGTGGAGGGGCTCTGAGAAAGAGGGAAGGTTTGAATATAGGAGTGTTTTTTTCTTTTTAATATGAGAAATATTTGAACTGTGAAAACTGATCAGTAAGCAGAGACCGAAGTGAAAAGAGATGGGATACCTGAGAAGACAGGGCAAAATTCTGAAAGACAGTTTTAGTAATTCCATAGTCACATAAATAAACATCATTTCAACTAAAATTCTACCTCCTCCAGAATGCTAGTATAGAAATGGTTCAATCACCTATCACTCTGAGAAAATACTTTAACTGGGTAAAATTTGCTATTTCACACATGTATTGATATTATTAGTAACTTTTTAGTCTGAATTAAAATGCAACTTTAAATCCTTCTAGATGATGAATTCATTGAGTCATATCTAACGAATCATATCTAACCACTGAACACCTATGGGAATCTAATAGTACAATAAAAATAAAATAATAAAATAATATGTTCGTTAGAGGTAATTGCTCTCTATCTGATGAAGATAATGATGAAGAACGCTATCTATGAGGAGTCCAAGCTTAATCCAAATCACATCATTCCAGTCCCCACCAGTTGCGTCCATTAAGGAATGATCAGCAACAGCGAAATGATTCTTACACCTACTGAAACTTACCCCTTTAAACACCCCATTATTGATAGAAATATTTAAACAACATGTTTCAACTATCCTTTAACCATTTAAACAGAGAATGAGGCACATAATTAAGCCTCTTCTTAATGTCTCAGGGCTATCCCTTGTATAAACTCTTATGCTCTTCAGGCAGTTTCCCAAATATTGCTAAAAAATGGCTTGTATCATCTGAGAAGTGTGGATTCCTGGGTCCTACCCCAGACACACTGAATCAGAATTTCCAAGACCTGGAGAAGCTGAATGTCAAACAAATCTCCCGGGTGATTCTTATTACTGGGGACGTTTGAGAAACAACAACCAGCCTTAGGGTGTGTAGACTTTGATCCCACATTAAATAGATCCAGGTTACAAAGTCTTTTGAGCTCTTTAAGAACTATTCTGCCATTTTTCCTTGTTGTCAACTATCACCTCATTTTGCTACTGATGTTTTAGTCTTAAGCAGTTTTTCTCTTCTAATCACAATGCATTAAATTACTGCAATGTAGAAACAGAGATAACCAAGTTTGTTAGAATTCTAAGTGAAATAAGAATATGTAGGCTCCAGCTGACGATCAGGGACCACACCCATGTGTAAAACCTATAAACATGTTAAATTTAAAGATTTTGTAGTATCTAACCAGATTTTATTCACTTTTAAATTTTTTGGCAATTGTGCAGATAACTGTCAGCCAATTTATTCTAATATAACCAGAGGTTTAGAGTTGGACAATGTACCCTGGTTTGGTTTGGTTTTTGTGTTTTACCAAATACTCAATTCCCATCCAGATACCTGGCATCACATGCAGACTGCCTAAATTTCATTTTTTAAATTATAGCAGGAATAAATTGTATTTGATGCTGGATTTAATTTACTTGACGAAGAACAAGGTTAAGCAATTTACTTATATACGCAAATTTCCCAAGGAGAGAAACCATTCATATGATTTCCTAATCTAATCGCTGAATTTCACAATTAAGCTAATTCTGTCCTATTTGGGTATCATCTTCAAGCTAAGTACTTTAATCTGGGTAACCCGGTGAAAACAGTAGGAAAAGTAACTTAGAGCACTAGGAGATGGGTTTGTTTCATTGGCTGTGAAAACTGAGATTTCAGGGTGCTTGGAGAAGCAGACAAACATTTAGCAATTGGCGAAGAAGTGAGCATTTCCTAATAGTATAAAACTACTACGAGTTTGTAGTGATGTTAGAGAAAAGAGAAGCTGACTTTGCTTTAGGTCTTGGTATTGCCTGGTCTGAAAACTTTGGACTCCGTGTTTAACCAGGGTCTATATTCTCTCGAAGACTTGTTTAAAGATCCCTTGTCAGCCCTTTTGCCTGAAAAGAGAAGCTGAAGCATCTTCTTAAATAGAAATTAAAGTCTCAAAGTAGTTGGCTTTCTCGAAATGCTGAGCCTCACCCTCCTCCAAGTTGTTTGTGTTAGCTTAACGGGGCCACTGCAACCTGTCCCCCTCTTCCTTGCTGTGCTATTGAAACACAGTAAGAAGACCCTTTGAGCCAACCATCTGCTCTTCAATTAAACTAGCAAGCATTTTCTCTTCAATAATTTATTGTGGGCGTCTTTTTGTTTCCAAGTAACTGTTGGTAAAAATTCATGACTTAATTGGGAAAATTAACTAAACAAAGACATAATCTCACTTGCAAGATGGAGAACTTAGGGAAGCCAGGTATGACAAGACCACATGGTATTCTTTGCCATGATAGTTGGGCCCGTATTTTCCTAAACCCTGTAATTTAGCCAATCTCCAATGAGAGTCTCAGAACAATTGGAACGGTTGTGGCTATAAGTAAGCATGATGCAAGATTCACTAATAAATTGGACTGCTTTATAATTACCCGTGAAATAACAACACTTGACCCTGATTTATTTTGTGGGCTGCCTTTTTCTCTCCAAACATGTTGAAGTTGATTTTTTTTTTCCTTAAAACCAGATGTTTTAACATTTCAAAGAAGATGGATGGAATGCAAACTCAAGACCAAAACTGTTTTAGGTTTGCATTTGTTATTATTGTTATTAAAGAAAGGGCTGGGGCTCGACGCAAACTGGAAACAAGCCAAAATTCTAATTTAGATGACAGTGGCCATCTTGAATTTTTTAAACATACAAACAGCTTTGTTTCCATTTTCTACAAACACAGAAGCAAGGAAATATGAAAACTAAATCAGACAATAAAAGAATGATTCATCTTTGAAGTTCAATGTGATTTAATGACGGTCCTTTTTACTTCACTTTACCTATTAAGCGGGAAAGGTCCTATTGCTTAGAATATGAAATTAAAGATGTTAAGGTTTACTCAGCAATAAAACCTATCAGTCCAGGTTTATTTTTGCAAATATTTTGACAGACAATTTTGTCTCTGTTTCTGTGATTGGCCCCTTTGACAACACAAGGGATTTACAATAACCTGGGAACGGGAGTTGAGAAGTTTCCAAGAGCCTTCTCCAGAGTGAGAAAGGCAAAGGGCTCCTGGTCTGTTCTCTTGATTGTATCCAGCTGGTTTCAGAAAAGCAGCCACTCAGTCCACTCTAGGACCGGAGCTCCTAGGTAGTGGTTCCAAACGGATAAGGACAGGGAGAGGGAGGTAAGAGATAAGATAGAAATGCATGGACCATGCTGATAACTGCAGTGACAATAATAAGGAAGGCTGACAGAGTGACATGTGGAAACGCAAGTCCATTCTAAGCCAGAGCTGAACGAACCCTTTCCTAAATAACGATTACTTAGGTAATCTCTCTTCACCAGATTAGATCATTGCATTAGTGCTTCAGTTCACTTTATTTATTTATTTTAAATAGATGGCCTTTGCTAACTAACCAAGGTAAGTACTTAGGCGAAGTGGACTGTTAGGACTTTTCTGATAGCATTTGCACAGCATCAGGTTATAATCACTGGTTTCTAGCTGGCAGAGAGCCCCTTGAGGCACAGAGGATTTAGCACAATATAGCTGCCTGGAGAAATGAAGGCAAGGCTCATAAAACGATGCAGTGCTTTCCTGTTGCTACAGAATCATTGTTTGCCAAGTTACCTTGAGGGAAAATGGCCTTCGGAGGGGGTTGTTTATGATTATTTTGTACAAAATGGAATGTTGAAGTAGAAAAAAAAAGATTTGATTTTTGTATGCCGCCTTTCTTAGACAAGGCATGTCATAGGACATTGTAAATCAGTAACGCATTGTTCTTGTATGTCTTGGGTAGACAAACGGAACGGCTAGTACACATCCAACAATAACTTGACGTAGTCTGTGTTGCAAGGCAGGGGAATGTTGTCCAGAAAGTGAGGTCTGTTTTGTTAAATTTCCTGGGGTCTGGAATAAAGAATGATAGAGTGGGAGTCCTTTTAGTCATTCAGCAAATATTTGGGCGCCTACTACGTGCCAGGCTCACCGTTGGTATATTACCATGGTGAACAAAAACAGGGTGTCTAGGATCATGAACTCACGGCATGTTGGACAAGACGGATGGTGACCAAGTATTAGACTGTGGTAAGTGCTACAAAAGAATGCCTCACCGTGATGAGAGGAGAGTGTTGTGGGGACTGACTAAGACAGGAAGCAGGAGAAGGCCTAAGGGAGGAAGGAGGGAGCTAAGCAGGAAAGGAGGAAGCATAGGGGGCCTTCTGAGTGGAGAACACAGCCTGAGTACTAGTCCTACGATGAGAGTCAGCTCTGGCAGGAGGAGAAACCGAAAGGAAGCCTGCCCGGGTGGAGGATAAGGAGCAGGCAGGGTGCCCTGGAAGATGAGTGAGGAGAGCTGGGAAGGGGCCAGATCCTGGCATCCTTGTAAGCTCTCTTAAAGACGAAACCTCCGAAGAGCAACAGGAAGCCACTGACATGTTTTAGCTGTAATCAGAAAATCCCAGGAAATATGATTCAGTGTTGCTGCCCTTGTCTACAATTCAACCCCCCCCCTTTTTTTTTCAGGAATCGTATTATACATATTTTCAGATACTCTTTGTCCTTATTCAAGTTACCATCTCCATTAAATAAATCCAATAGAGACCTGCAGCCTCATGCGCCTGAAGCAGAACTCGTTTTGCCTTCTGCTCAGCACATTAAGAGAGGTTCCAAATATGATTCTTTTAAACACCAAATGTAGTGAATTTTTCAATATTTTTTTCATGACAATAACCAAAGAAACCAAGAGGGGCATTTTGGGGTGGGGGGGTCCCTGCATGATTATTTTACAATTTCTCTTAATCCATTTCTAAATTGTGGGGAGAGGCTAATGCTTTTCTCTCGTACGCTGATGGTAAAAGCAAATATTTACAAGACAGGCTGTCCAGGAAAGAAATAGAATCCACATATAATCTGTTTTTATTGCACTGTCTGCTGCTCAATTTTATAAACAGCTGCTGGCCAAATGTAATTCGAACCCAAACCCAAAATTTTGTGCCTTTTTGTTGAAGAGAACAGAATATTTTGCTTAAATATGTCAAAGAAACTGTTGAGAGTCATTAGGGTTTTGGGTTGGGTGGTTTGTTTTTTTGGCAATTTGGAATCTCATTTTGAAACAGCCTACAGAACCATGTAGCAAAATAAGAATTATATTGTTATAAGAGCCCAGTGCAAGCCGAAATCAGAGACATTAGATTATGCACTTCCAATCGTGAGTAGGTGGCACAAACATGAATCCTACTGAGAAATAATGAGATGTGTGTACATATGAACCTCCTGTGTATCTTTCTGAAAACATATCCCCAAGAGAAAATGACATAAAACAACTTGCAATTAAACTTTATTTGATGCCAGATGAGAAACAAATGTTTTAGAAACAGTAATTTTAATATAATAATTTTTCCTTTGCATGTGCAGACCAGCAGCTTCTTACAATGCATCAGTTTCTTAGCCAACATTTACTTCTAGAGTAATTCAATAGAGGCTGAGATTTTAATTGCATTTCCCCTTCTATTTGTATATTTACTTTGCAAGATTTTTTTCTGAGAAATAAATTATTTCAGCTTGACTTCAGAGGTCCTGGACATATATACCATTACGAAACTAAATGCTCTCTTTATAGACATTTCATAACCAAAAATATAGCCGATTTTCCAATCTATTATATGTAAATAGATCATAAATTTTTCCAACACTAAATACTGGTTCCTTCTGGATTTCTGAACAGTAAAGCCGTTGTTACCAAGTGTTTCACCTACTACGAACCCATTTTCGTGGCAAAAATTTTCAAGCATCTCTGCCCACAAGATAATAGACCTTTATAGTACATTACACATCGATTAGAAAAAAGTACAATGATAAGAAAACTATAATTAATCCAATAATAGTTTTAATGGAATGTACGTTTTGTAATCACAAGTGGTTATACACACCTTTGAAAAACAGCACTACAACTGCATTCAAGATATACTAGCTATTCATTCTAAAGGTAATGCTTGGTTCATATGTAAGCCCCTGTAGTCTCTATCATAACTTTTCTGAAGAGCCCCAATAGTGGATAAATCTAATAAGGCATATATATATATATATGTGTGTGTGTGTGTGTGTGTGTGTGTGTGTGTGTGTATATATCTCAACAAGATTATTATAGATATGTATTTGTGTGCATATATAACCTATAAGATAAAAGTAAGCCAATATAGTAATATATAAACTCCATTAAAATAACCCAGAAAAATTGTGAATTTTTAAAATGTGACATTTTTCATGGAAAATTTTGAAGTATAAGAGATGAGAAGCTGGAAGCAGTTTCTGCCATGCATCACTTAACAGGAAGTTAAGTTATCAGAATGAAGCCTTACAGGTAACAATCTCATACCATACATGGTGTATGTCCTAGTTACCATACAGACATGAAAGGTCCATTAAGGTTCCTTATCAGCCATATATTGGTGTAATTTAGAGAGTTTGATAGCATGAACCTGAACTGCAAAAGTCTCCACACAACGCCCTGTTATCAGTCATCTAAACTTTGAGTTTAAACAGCCACAGTAAGTAGACTTTCTCCTGTCCCTACCAGAGGACACTGTCTTCCTAAGCCATTTAGCTGGAGCTATTAATTTCATTCCCTTCCAACATTTTTTTCTTAACTGAAACACCTAGAAAAAACATATTAGGCTCCTACAGTTAAACAATACAGTGCAATATTATTGGTCAACAATTAAACTGTCTGTGTATAGCTTGTTTCAATGTACAGTAGTTATGCGGTGCAATGAGCAGAGGCTCTAGTGTAATCTCTCAAATTTTCAGGCTGATCACATATATCATTCAGCCCTTTTACATGGATTCCCACTAAGAGTCAAGTTTTCATATGTTTAGTTTCCACCATTGAGATGTCTTTAGATTATGCTGAATAACATATTGTATGATTTTCCAAACCCCTCCCTACTAGGGCTGAAGACGAAGCATCTGGATGCTCACTAAGTAGCCACTGACCGACCAGGGTCAGTTTCTGAGAAGCTGTGCTCCACACCCAATCAGGGGAGGGGAGAGAGCCAAAAGCCATGTGGGAAAGGTAAGGTAAAAAAAATCTAGAAGAGGAGTTCAAAAGGGTTTTAAACAATGACATCAGAGACCAGAGTAAGGTGCTCAGAAGTCAGTTTGATGAGAAAGTGAGTATTGGACCGGGGACCCATGGAAGGAGGTGAGAAAAGTGGAAGTGCTTAGAATGTTGTTTATATCAGTGGAGTAGCTGTTCTGATGAACCAGTAGGACTTCTGCCTAGGTGGGCTCCCCAGGCCTAAAGAGCCAGGAACAGAATGACTAAAACCTAAAGACTAATTTCACCTTTAAACCAATGATCGTCTTAGCTTGAACTCAAATTACTAATTCCCCTTGCATATTCTTATCTTGGAAGATCCACTGAGTCAATCTATATCCTGCTATTTGTTAATGGTTTATGTAAATATTAACTTCTTAATTTCCAGGCTGTAGCACTCCAGCAGGAATCTAAGGGCAGTTACTGTTGCTATAAAGAAATTAGTTTCTTATCCAGAGTGATCTGGGCGTTTATCCATACTGAATCTCCTAATGTGAAATTTTTATTCTTTCACTTCAGTGAGGAGCAATAAAATGATCATCATCATCACCATGGTCATCAAGGTTCTCATCATCATCATCATCTCCACTGCTCCCTCCCCTGATGTCACCATATCACCCAAATGTTAAGTGGACCTCTCCTTAGGGTGTACTCATGGTTCAAGAAAGAGGAGCAGAGACCCTCCCCAATTTTATCTTATGCCCCAAAGGCTGTACTTAGTACAAAGTCCCCAAGAACTATCCCCCTTTCACGGCTGCTGCTTCTGTCTCTATGATGGCTTCGTCAGCAACCCTCGATAAAGGCAGCACCAACAGGTGGGCCTCAAGAAACAGTAGCAACTTCTAGTACCTATTCCAAAAGGATCTTTCTGACTCTTGTTTTATAGCATCCTTGAACATATCTTTAATTGACTGGGTAATGGACAGTTTTATGTTGCTCTCTACAACCACTACAAGCAATGATTCCTAAACTCTGTTCTTCAGGTTTCATACACACACACACACACACACAGAGCCAGCAGAATTCCTGCCTTTGCATTTAATTTTATATATGAATTTAATATATGGAAATATTAAATAAATATATAAAGAACTATAATTGTCAGGCAATTCTCTGCTTTTAAGAAATGCATACCAGGATGCTCAGAAGTTATAAGAAGGATCACCTTATGACTTTTAATCTACACATTGATGCAGTATTTACCAGTTAACCCTCAGGCTGACAGGTGTTGTTGATTTGACGAGCATTGATCTACATTAGCATTTTACAATTGAAAAAATGCCATATGGTTTTATTAAATATTTGTCACATATTAAAAATGTATACTTCATGAGCCTTGTTGCCATAATTTGAAATAAGTGAAAAGAGAGAGTATTAAACAAAAGAAGAGTCACATGGTTTTGAAATTGTGTCTAAATGAAACAAGAGAACAAGTAAAAAATCAGAATATTGCAAAATGAGGATGACGAATCTCAATATTTCCTTTCTTTGCATAGACAGATAATTAGTGATTCTTGGAACAGTTAATCTGAAATTACCCAAATAGTGCAAAATATGCAATTCTAATTATTTTTCTTTTGCTACACAATATTTATGTAGAATAAGATTTTCATATTATATAGCAACATTAAGTGAATACACTACAAAAGATTTTTTTAAGGTACTGACAT
Source organism: Equus asinus (assembly GCF_041296235.1). Taxonomy (NCBI): domain Eukaryota; kingdom Metazoa; phylum Chordata; class Mammalia; order Perissodactyla; family Equidae; genus Equus; species Equus asinus. The sequence goes on from NC_091798.1 coordinate 81,462,073, forward strand.
ACAAAATGCAAGTTTTTATATTTTACTTAAGCTTGCAATGGTTGGGTTTCTTATTATTAATGAAATAAAATAAACTATGTGATTTGTTTTGTGGTACTACAAGATCAAAGCACACATACGAATAAGTTTTGGTCATTTTTGGCAGCTCTTGAGTGAGATATGAGATCATTTTTGAGGTCTTCTTTGACCAAAAATACAATATATCTTATGACTTCCTGTTGATGTTTTATTAACACATGATAACTTAAACATGGTTCAGCAGTTGAGTAAGTTTGGGATATTCTGCCCTAAAGAGTTGCTCAGACTCATGGCTCCTCTGAATCCACTTAATGCTTTACAGGATAACGTTGTTCTGCCAGCAAGCTGAACTTGGCCAAACCCTTGATTGCCACATTGGGAAAGCAAGCGCTCTTCCCATTCCCAGAGTCAGGGTCCCAGTCTTGTCTTTCCCTGATTGTGAGTAAAATGTCACACTTTATGCTGATGTTCTCCCAAAGTGGAGCCTATTATGCTTCCAGACATACAGGAGTCTGAAACCCAGAATTTGAGAGTCTTGAGAAAAGCCTATCCATATTTCATTTCATTTCTGTAAATAAAATCCAACGAACACACTTACAATCCTCAAGTTCCCCCAAAACACCTAGAGAAATTAAACTCCAATGAAGATCTCTAAATACATTCATTCTATAGGTGCTTCCAGGAATAACGATTCTTTGGACATATTTTCCTTTAGGTTAAAATAAAATATTACATGTTCAAAGAATAGTAAGTCTTATTCTAGCTTTTCCAGCTTTCTCTTATATTTTCCCGCTTAATATTTACTGATTGGGATCAATGTAGTGGGAAAATGTGTGCACATGTGTGTGTATTCTTTCTAACTCCTTTTTATAAAGTTGATGATATTTTATAACTTTGGTTGGAAAATCTTGCTTTCCAGTGAAAATCTATGATCATTAAACTAATTGCTGTGCCGCCAATAGCATGCATCTTGGTTTTCTTTTCTTTCCATTTCCTCCCCCTTTCCTAGCTCTACATGATTACAGATTCCTTCCCTCCTTCCCTAGATCTATCATGATTAGAGATTTAGATCCAGAACTTGTCCAAAAGAATTTTCCATCAATAGGCTTCACAGGCACATTTTTCGTTTATCTAAAATGTCATTCTCTTTAGTCTCTATAGTGCACAAGGTGTTACCTAGAAAAGGATTTTGCTCAAGTTATCCAAACCCTTGTTCATTTATCAAACCACTGTCCACACTTCACAAACTGAATAGCAAATGGCCCCCATTCATTTTAAACTGATAACTTGGACTAAAAGTCACTGACTTCAATGCTAAAAGGCACGGAAAATTCCCACACTCCATCACCAAACCCTGACCTGGGAGATTTGTTTTAATGTTCACAGGAAGCCATAAATTGTAGAATACATTCTGCCCTGTTGACTCATAATTTGTAATGGAATAATATAAGCTTTACCCAGCTCTATTCTCCCAAAAGCATCTTAGGGACACATACAGCATCTAAAATCCATAACAAGAAAACTGTATTTTCCCCTGACACAAAAGCGTAGTGCCACTAGGTATTGGTAGTTGTAACTCCCAGAGAAAGAGAGAAAATAAGTGGGAGAAAATAAAGTGGGAGAGCAAGAGAGAGAGAGCTGATCTGTGGATTGGAGAAAGTTGATAGACTACAGTGTAGTTGCAATAACTTGCCTGTACTTTTTTTTTTTTTTGACAACTGTCTACCACATATATATCAGAGTAAATTTCCCCAAGAATACATACTGCTCCAGAATATCTTTCAGATATGATCCTGGCTGGAGAATGCAGAAGATGGTGTACATATCTGAAGAGAGTTTGTTGTCTATACACACAAGAAGTTAGTGACTCTTACCCATCCAATTCCTTTGCTAAAAACCTTGGGACCTTCTTTCATCCCTACTCTCAACCCTACCCTATAAGCAATAGTTATATCTTTGTGTCTATCGTGATAATTTCATTCTTAACTTTTCGTTTCTTTCCAACTCCTCTCCATCTAACTTAGTAAAGACCCTCATCATCTTTTATAACCTCCTCCTGGTATTCCCTGTTACCAGCCTCCACCCATCAACCATACTGCTACAGGAGTGATTTTTCTGAAACAAAATTCTGATTATGTCACTCAAAGCTGAAGTTCTCTGATAGTTTCCAATTGCCTATTGGGCCAATTGAATCCCCTAAGAAATGAGGAACATCACCCTTAACAAACCAGCTTTACTCTCTTTTCAGACTCATATATAGCCAGACTCCTGTCCCAAGGGCCTCCCCTCACCTTTTCCCTTCCCCTTCTGGAGATGTACAATGGACTCTTCTACTTTATCCATTGTCTGAAATACACCCACCTCACTCAAACTGCCTTACCTGATCAATTGTTGCATTGTTCATGCACCTACTATTATATTTATGGAATTGCATATAACTGTTTATTCACCCTTAAGAGGAAAAGTTCTTTAAAGTCACAACATCTGCCTAAATCATCTTTGGATTATATGCTTATGAATCTCTTGGTAGATGGTAAATGTTCAATAAAAATTTATAAAATAAATAGAAAATAAAATCGACGTTTAAGAACTGTGATGTTTCGTACAGAAGAAAACAAATCCTTGAAATTCTCACCCTCTTCGTCTCTCAACCCAACTGTCTCTCCCTCTTTCCAGAACATGGCCCCGGGAAGTATGTTCTACCACCACCAAGCTTTAACTGCCACCATTGCTAGTTGAGTATCACCCTCAAGGTCCTGAAATACTCCCCCAGTTTCCTTATTTTGCCCTGAGATTCCTTTCTCTAAAGATATAAACTGCACATTAATCAACTGTTTTGTCATCTCTCATAGGTATTTAAAACTTCCATCTAAACAAAAAAGAAACCAAAACTTTTTCTCCCCGTTGGTATTGATCTGCAAGCTGAAGAATGATCATTTGTAGATAGGCATCTATCTACGAAGAATCTCCATTATAGAATCACCAAGTGTAAGAAAAATGTCAAGATACATTTAAAAAAACCTCTTTGGCAAGATTTTAATCACAATAAGCTGATTAAACAAAACAATAATCATTAGAATACACCCATGTAGTGAGCAGGTCTTGAGATGATTTTATTTTGATGACTGTTACAGTTGGAGAGGCAGTCAAAGTGGCTTTGACTTTGACAGTTTTATTTATTTCAAGTAGCACAAGTCATACCAATTAATCAATAGCTTAATGGTTTTAGATTTCTTGAATTGTTCTTTTCATATTCCAAACAGCCTGTCTATAAAGAGACCATTTCCACTCATAGACTCTGATACTTACCAAGATAATTATTACTGTGCAATTCAATCCATTTGAGGTATTAAGTCCACTCTACATTTTTAAATAGCAGCATCACATTGAATTCTGTTGTCTTAAAGTAAGACCATCACCCTCTTCTGCCAGAGGATTTTGTTTTCAACTCAGGAGGACCTTCCTTCAATGATGAACAGGAATGTCAGTCACCATGATCCCTCACTTTACCACATTTACCTCCATAAGAGATTTGTCAGACACTCTATAATCCAGTGTGTTTCAAAGTCATCTGCAAATTGATTTCCTTTCTTGTGAGATAATATCTACTTAGTCTGGTTAGGGTCAGAGGCTGGAATTCTCTCATTTCTCTTTTTGGGCATTTTAAAGCATGCATACTGTGGTCTTTACTATGCATTGCAGTTTCACTAACACCAAGCCACTTTTCAATTTTTAGAAAATGTCCTCCTTTCAAGCATAGGGTTGAAATGCCTAAAATGTGAATGCTTGAAGAGCTGATTGGAAAACGACAGAAGATTTTAGCTTGAAGTCTGCATTTTCTCAGAAGCTTGAAGCACTTTGTACCTCACAAATTCTGAAACGTAGTCATTCAAGTTAATTAATGGCCATGGCTGGCTAGCTTCCAGGGTCTATGTACGTCCTGCCCTCCCCTGTCCCTGCCCCCCAAGCTGACTGTGGTAAAGGCAACCACAAGACGCTATCCACCCCCAAACCCCACACCCTTCCACCACTCTACAGTTAAAACTATGATCAGTAAACTAAAATTACCAGGAGGCTTTTCTTTCTTTTTATTTTTTTCTTTTGAATCATATAAAACTGGGTAAATCTGTGAATGCATAAGAGAGAAAGAAACTTTACTTTTTTTTCTAGTTGTTGTATGGCTAAATGCGTTGGTAATTCTGCTTTCGTTACTATGGTAAAATTAAAAATGAAATTGATTTGCTGATATGTCATCTCTCTTCTCCATGCTGTACTACATTGTTGAAATTATATATAACAGTCATAAGTATGGAAAGGTTTTTGGTTTTTTAAGATCCAGGGGAACTTCTTACCAGCTCTCATTTTCTACACCTTTATTATAAAGAAATAGGATTTCTTCTAAGGATAGATCCTAAAAATCTGCAAAAGTTGTAATTGTCATGTCATTGTGTTTTTTCCTTCACATACTATAGAATGAGCTAAGCTGAACTCTGAATTAAGTTAAATGTCATGATTACATTGTTTTATAGAATAAAACTTATAAATGAATTTGTAACTGGAGATCATCCAAAACAGAATACGAAATAAGTTAAAAATCAATGGAAGATGTTTTCATAAACATCTATTTCTGTGATCTATTCATTACGCAACATAAATATTTCAGAGAGATTATAAATTAGACATGTAACTGAAACAAACAGCTATATAGCATAATTCAGTTTTACACAAGTTGAATAATGATATTATAATATTTTACTATGAAGAATAGCTTCTTTTTAAGAAAGGTAGATTATTTTTCCATTTATATAAATAAATACGAATAAAAAAATGAAAACACTAAGTAATTGGCCATATAACAGTAACACACAGCTATGTCTACTTGTGGTTTAGTGTAAATTAATTCTTTCCCTCTTTCATTTTACCTCAAATTTTGTTTTTTGATAGTTAGTTCCTGTCATACATAGGAGAATTTTCTAGGGAAGGAAAAAATAGTTAATGAATAATTTAACTACAATGCCTTATTCTTCACACTCACTCTATAGATCATCAACAGCAAAGAACAACATACTTTAGTCTGAGAAGTTTAGAAAAGTTTGAGTTTAAAAACATTTGCCTCTTTTACATCAAGTCTAAAAGTATCATTTCATATGCCATGATTTTGAAGCCAAAGATTGTACTCTTTTCTTCTGCCCAGAATGAATTAGAGGTAGCTATGTACATACTGATCCATTTAAAATTGTTAGTTCAACATCTTTCCAGAGCCAAATGTTGCACAAAGTTTTATTAGAAGGTAAAAAAGACAAGCCATGAATCCTTCTGAAAACCTAACAGACGTTCTTATGTGACTGTCACATAACTCAGGTGCAAACAATTCAGAGAAACAAAAGCATTTTGTGATTCTTCTTTCATAGCTGACTTTGGAGAATCTACACAAAAAGAGAATATACACTTTTTCCAAAATAAACTTGAATAATTCATTTGGGAGAACTAATTATTCTCGATGATCAAGTCAAAAAAGTGATAACAAAGAGTTGAAATGGTGAAACCTTCATCATTCCGTGGAGAGTGCACACGTGTACTTCGTAGACCTGCTCTCCTAGGGTTCTCACGTGTTCTCCCAATGATTCCAGCTCAAAGATGAACGCCAAAGGCCAAGACTCTCCCTCAAGGCTAACCTGATAGGAAGACAAACTCAGAAAACCTTGGCGTCTTACAACATGTTTTAAATGTGACAATAAACCTCATCCCATTGGTTCCTTTTCCTTACTAGTCATTGAGCAGTGTGATTGCCTCTTTCCATCACTACAGTTGCTGATCAGATTTAATGAGCTAATTTTGAGAAAAGTACTTGTTCATGCTCTATTATTTTTCCTATTTCAGCTTTATTTGTGTGGCAATGTCTTGGGTTACGCAAAACAAACAAACAAAGCATAAATAATTTCTCATACTACTCGTGTTATATCAACAAGTCTGAGATAATTAAGACTCCAAAATAATCCTCAAATCTCAATTTTTCTCTTTCTAAATCAAACATCGTAAAACAACTAACTACCAACAAAACTAAGCAGTTTGTGGGGGTTTTTTTATTTCTTTACTTTCCCTCTGGTAGGTAATATACGATGGTAAAATGTCAACATGGTGGCCAGTGAGGAGGCGCTAGCTAAATATTTGACGAATTGGACGCTGTTCTCTAAATAATAATTTATTTAATTGCATTGCAAATCCTTTTCTATATATTTCTACAAATGGGTTATAAGAATTTGGAAAGGGTGAAAACCAAGTCGAATACCTACTGTTACTGAAAAATCACTTGCTAAAGTCTCAAAGGTTGCTAACTCTTTAATAGCAATTACTTTATAGGATTTAATAATTTTTGCATCAATAATCATAATAGATTTTTAATTGTTACCAAAATTATTGGTGAAGATATTGAACTAAAATTTTATTATGCCACAATATATATTTATAGATTATGTGTTCAAAAAGGTTAAAAGACATTTTTAAACAAGATGGTCTCATCTAAGATTCAATTATGTAGGGCATATGATAACTAATTTTTTTCCATTGCCATTCCATTAAACATTGATTTCAGATCCAAAATGTGTTTTACTTATCCATCAAATCACATCACTGTCAATGGAGAGTATAACCCCAAATCTAAAAAAAAAAAAAACACCAGTGTTTAAGGATCACTCTCTCATAAAATTCATGAGTATTACTGTTACTTGATCAGTCCTTTGTAAAAGAATCAATCTTTTCTCATGCCCCATGGTCCATATTCCATATTTTGTACAGTTAAGTTTAAAGGTATTTTTTTTTATAGCAAAAGAACTCTCTTTACCCCTAACAATGTCTGTTAACAACTGTTTGTAGGGAGGACCAAGTTAACCTCCTTGCAAACTCTAAAAGAACTCATATCATCCAGCCTTCTGGTTAAATTAAAACCTAATTGTGGTGCAATTGTAAAAAAGTCATAAAGGTTATCTAACAAGACTAAGAAATTTGAATATCGCTAGACCAAAAAGATCTTCCAATATTAACTTTATGATATACAAATTGGAGATATTTATAATTCAAACTTTACTATGTTGCATTAGTATTGATGTATTTTATAAATGTTCTGAAATTTTAAACTATGAAATTTAGAAAATATCCATTATCTTATAAGATCTGGATATTATTTCAAAAACTATATTTAAAATCTAGGGAATAAGAAAAGAAAGAAACAAAACTCTTCTTCATGAGACATTGGTGACAACAGTATATATATCTTATGGCACTCAAGAATTAATTGCTTTGAAAGTATTGTTTCATAATATTATATTAGCCACTGTTCTTCCTTTCATAGAAATCCAAGCTTTTTATTAAGAAAATACTGATAACACAGGAACTGACCATAAAAATAAATTTAGGCCTTTGGGGAATAAAACATTATGTCTGAATTAATAAAGTCAGAATCTTACAAATGTAAGCTCAAGACAAATAATAAACTAGCAAAAATAGTTCCCATTGGGAAGGCTTCTCATTCCATCCACTTCATCTCCAAGAAATATAACATGTCTATTCTAGGCTACCATATGGGCTTATGTGCTGCATATGTACTTATTAAGCACTTCTTTCTTTTGAGCATTAGTAGGGGCTAAAGCTGTCTAAAGATTTCTTCCTTAGACATTCCTAATCTAAGTAAAGATAAGGGCAAAAATATCATTTGATAACAGAATCACCTTCTGTGCACATGCATTTTTCTAGACTATAGACAATGAAAATATATTAATGCTCTGGCAGTCTCCAAACATTGAACATTACTGCTTGCCCCTGTTGCTTTCCTTTTTGGAAAGCAAACACAAAATCATTGCAATCAAAGAGCAAAATCTGATCTATTTTGGTGGTTGTTTTAGTGTTAAATTTATCAACAGAGTTTTTAACATGTAAGTTGTGCTCACTTTTGTCAGAAAATAACTGTATGCTTTAGATAATAAAAGAGGTCGATTTAAAGAACTATGTCAAAGTAGGCATCATAAAGAACATTTTTAAATTTATTGGTGTAAGGTATTCCATACTGAAAGCGACAAATGAACAGGAGTCTGTTTTTCCAACACTGTGAACACACAAGTGCCATTAACACTGAAGCAAGCCATATACCCAGCCTTGAGAATTCAATGGGTCTGCCTTCTCAATAAATACTTTCCTTTTAATGTCATTCATATCCAGAAATTACCACTGTACCTTGGTACAAGGACTCATTTGTTTGCAATGTGGTGTGATATGAAATTGTTCCACGACAGCCTATCTTTTAATATTTGGTACATATTTTTAACAAGGTGCTTGCGGTTATGTGGAAGGAACATAGCAAGACATTGAGTTCTTAGGAATGAAGATTTAAGAGTCCTATGAGACAATACTTTTAAATTATATAGACCAGAATAAATAAATTTGTACCAAAAAGTAGAATAATAGCAGACAAAATATTAATCAGGGAACACATTTCATTTAAGAAACTTGTGATTCATCATACCCATTCGTTGCAATGCTTCTTCCTAGGCAAAGGAAAGGTATATTTCTATTCAGAAATTGAATTTTATAAAAGAGCAATGTGACTGAACACCTTTCTGCTTCACATTACAGATTGCATATTTAATTACTTAAGGTATAAATAATTTAAGTTTGAATTGGACTTGAACTTTTCATTTCCTAGAACTTTGAGATATACGGCCAAGGGAAGTTCCACCCCTGATTTAATCGATTTCTCTAAAATTCCATGGACCAGAGCCTGATTCAGAGGCAGAAAGGGTCAGCTACGTGAGTTTAAGTCCTCCCTTTGATTAGAGGTTCTCAATGAAAAACTCGTGAATAGGTACGATTCCTTAAATTTTCTCAAAGTTAGGAATAATTTTCAGCTAGGCATTCAAGGCAGAATACTAAATATAGCTTCAGAAAAGTGGAAGTTATGACATAACATAGCCAGAAATGTTTTCATTTACTTCCTGCTACAACTCCTACAGGACCTTAGGATTTAGTTACTACTTATAGCTCCCTTGCCAACTTTCACTGTCTCTGACTGCGGTAGTTACCGGACTGCCCAGAGACATGCATTTGATCAGAAAAACAATGTCCTGAAAATTTTTTAAAAGCCATGACTTCAATTTAAGGTTTGCTAATGTTGCAGAAGAAAATGGGTTAAAGTGTTGCCTAGCCAGAAACAACAAACAGAAGGACACAGGTCAGCAGCTTCCAATTTCTTTCTCTATCCCTTTTTGATAAGAGAAATCAGAAGAGAGAGTTTGAACAAACATTCAGTTGGTTTGAGAGTGACAACTGGTTTGCTTGATGTTCTTAGGAACATCTTGACTCAATGGAGGTGTTACATCTGGTTCAGAGCTAGACATCTGCGGTTTGAATGAGTCACCAAGATATGCCCGCTTGGAGAGGAGAAATGCAACCTTTGTACAAGACTTTTCAAAAAGGCAGAAGCACTTCTAGGCTTGGACCAATTTTGTGTGTTGGTTAGATTTCTCCTTTTTCTACTCTCAAAAATCAGTATAAGCAGACTACAGTCATTGAAGTCAAAGATAACCTGCAAGGATCAGATCTATAAAATCTGGAAGCAAAATATAGTAAATACAAGGACACTCTGTATCAGACCACTTCAGTTAGAATTTCAGTTCCACCAGCAACCCTGAATAGTTATATAATCTTCAGTTTCTTCATCTGTGAATTGGGCATAATACAAGTCTTGGGGTGATTAAATGGGTCAGTAAACATAAAGCATTTGAAACAGAGCCCGGCATATAGCAGTCACTATATAGATGGTTTACTATCATCATCTTCATATTTCAGAAATGTATTTCTCAGAAGCTAAATTAAGTAATATATGTGAGCATCTAATAGAGTACTACATAATCTAGTTGGCCAATAGCAATACAACACTTTCAAAATTATCCTATTTTAAGTAGTTTTTTCTATTGCAAACACTTTTGTGCATCCGAATGATAAGCAAATATCTAAAAGGAAAAGCAATGTTAATGTCTTTAACAGTATTAAAAAACATTGAATACCTTTCTGAAGCTTTGGATCACAGTTGTCATGGTCACTTTACTTATTTTGGTGCCATCTTTTACCTAGTAATTAGTTAATATTTTTGCAAAGCAAGTTCCATTAGGTTTTAAAAGCCAGAGAGATTAGGAATAAGAAAGAAAAAAGAGTTTCTGCTTGTCATTAGAGACAATTTAAATAAACAACTATGCCTGATAGAAGTATCTTTTTTTTTTTTTTTTTTTACGGTGAATACAAGTGTCAGTAAAATTCACAGCTTGCTTTAGGACAACTTAGAGTAGAGGGATCCTTGAAATCTACCTTTGACATTTGTTGAAATTGTCAGTACTTAAGTAGCCTTTAGGAGTTTGTTTAAAGATGTCTTTCTAGGAAGACACTTAACTCTAAAACACATGATGAAGACCAGCTGGAGAAAAGATGGGGCTCGCACACATCCTGGTGAGGGATACTGAGGAAGGACAGTCCCCAACAGTGCTCCAAAATTCCCTAAAAGTCTCCAGGAGGAGATGACTTAAATATTCTCTCATGTGGGGCCATTTTTAATTTTCTTGTGCTCTCTTTTATAAGATATGCAAATTAATTACAGTCGTTTCCAACTCTGACTCAAATGAGTTTCAAAATTGAAACAGAACATGGTGTGGGAAAGGGACTAGTGAAAAGAACTCTTTGCTTGAAAACATTTTCCAGACTGTTCAGCTGCAGAAAGGAAATGGTGGTAGTGACAGGAGGTATGCAGCGTACATTTACGTCTTCATAAGAATTCTCATGCCTGTTCCTTTTTTTGCTCTTTTTCCTTTACAAATAATAAAAAAAAGCAACAGGAGATTGTATTTACCTTCCAATATGGTCTAAATGATTTACAGGTTTATTGCTATTTGAAAGAATAGAGAAAGAGTTGGTAGATTTTTAAAAAATATTTTTAAGTTGTTTTTAAAAATGAGTATGATTTTTGTATCTCTCCCTTCCACTTACATCATTTAATTAAAAGCCACCAGTGATCAAGAAATCACCTGGTCCTCTCAAAATTCAAATATGCAAAGTTACCAGTATGGCATATCTTATACAAACCCATGATACTGTGTAAACAAACCCCTGTATAAACACAGTTTTTCAAAACGACCTGTGAAAAATCGCCTTGCCAATAATGCTGGTAGGATTCAATCATTACTGCGCTGGGGCTGTTCCTTTCTAGTTTTCATAGCATATGGACATTCAACATAAATTTGAATACAGAAGTTCTATGAGCCCCAGTGTTCAAAATTTCCCCAATGGGATTTCAGTTTAAGAGAAGTATCTGCTTTCTTGTCAATAGAGTGTCAAGGAGTCTCATTTATTAATTTATTCATTTATTAATGAAATAAACCATTAGAACCTTTGCTCTTTGGGCTAGAATACCTCCTTTTCCACTGCAATTATACATAACTTTTTAGAAGATATCCAACAAATTACTGAGGAAGGGCACTAAGCAATCTAACATCTTGAAAGAGTTAATAAGCATCTCAGTGTGTAACTTAAAATGAGAGAGTGAAGAGTTGCTCTGGGAACAATCTCGACTTGGAGACTTTGTTTTCAGGAAGAAATTTAAGGCAGTGTATCATATCAGCATTTCAAAAACAGTGGAAGTGTTTAAAAGTGTACATGATGGGAGTAGCACAGACCAACATGAGTCCCTGATAAGGAACCATTCCCAGGTGATCAGTCAGCTACCTGGTGGCAGGTTGATTACACTGGATTGCTTCCATCATGGAAGGGGCAGCATTTTGTTCTTACTGGAATAGACGCTTACTCTGGATACAGATTTGCCTTTCCTGCATGCAACACTTTTGCCAAAACTACCATAGAATGCCTTATCCACCATCCCGGTATTCCACAAAACATTGCTTCTGATCAAGGAACTCACTTCACAGCAAATGAAGTGTGACAATGGGCCAGTGCTCATGGAATTCACTGGTTTTATCACATTCCCCACTATCTTGAAGCAGCTGGCTTGATAGAACAGTGGAAGGGCCTTTTGAAGACCAAAATGGCAGTTAGATTGCCAGCTTCGAGGCAATACCTTGCACGTCTGGAAGAAGGTTCTCCAGGATGCTGTATATGCTCTGCATCAGCATCCAATATATGGTGCTGTTTCTCCCATAGTCAGGATTCACAGATCCAGGAGTCAAAGGGTGGAAATGGGAGTGACATCATTCACTATTACCCCTAGTGACACACTAGAAACATTTTTTTCTTCCTGTCCCTACAACTTTATGCTCTGCTGGCCTAGTTCTTAGTTCTAAAAGGAAGAATCCTTCCACCAGGAGACACAACAATGAGTCCATTGGACTGGAAGTTAAGAGTGCTACTCAACCACTTTGGGCTCCTCATGACTGAATGAACAGGCACTGTGCCAGCTGTGGTGATTGATTCTGATTACCAAGGAGAACTTGAACTGCTACTCCACAATGGAAACAAGGAAGAGTATGTCTGGAGTACAGGGCATCTCTTACTATTATCATACTCTGTCATTAACATCAATGGAAAACTACCACCCAATTCAGGCAGGATTCCTAATGGCCCCGACCCTTCAAGAACGAAAGTTTAAGTCACTTCACCAGGTAAAGTACCATGACTAGTTGAGGTGCTTGCCGAAGGCAAAGGAAATATAGACTGGGTAATGGGAGAAGGTAGTTAAAACTACCAGCTACAATCACATGACCAGAATTGAGGAATGTAATTGTTATAAGTATTTCCTCCTTATTTTGTTAAATGTTTGCGTGTGTGTATATGCATATATATAAAGTAACATAAGATGTAATGACTTTTTATCATAGTATTTAAGTTACAGAATATCAAGGAGAAGAGTAAATATCACTCAAGGACTTTGCATCTTCTCCTGGGAAAACGGTGTGTGTTAGGTTGTACGCAGGATAGTTGTATCATCTTAGGCATGATTGTGACTTTGTTACCATCTTTATTCGGGGGTTCAGTATGGTGTCAGGAGATGTGGATGGGTGCAAAGTGGAAGGGGTGTATTTGTGATGATTAATTTTATGTGTTATCTTGGCTGGGCCATGGGACGCTTAGATATTTGGTCAAACATCATTCTGGGTGTTTCTGTGAGGATGTTTTTGGATGAGATTAACATTTAAGATGGTGGACTTTAAGTAAAGCAGATTGTCCTCCATAATGTGGGTGGATCTCCTCTAATCAGTTAAAGGCTTTAATAGAACAAAAGAACAGACTCCCTCCAGGCCAGCCCAGTGGTGCAGTGGTTAAGTTTGCATGTTCTGCTTTGGCAGCCTGGGGTTCACTGGTTCGGATCCCGGGTGTGGACTTGGCATCACTTGGCAAGCCATGCTGTGGCAGGCATCCAACATATAAAGTAGAGGAAGATGGGTGTGGATGTTAGCTCAGGGCTAGTCTTCCTCAGCAAAAAAGAAGAGGATTGGTGGCAGATGTTAGCTCAAGGCTAATCTTCCTCAAAAAAAAATAATAATAATAACAGAACAGACTCCCTCAAGCAAGAGAGAATTTGTCAGAAGACTGCCTTCAGACTTCATCTGCAACATCAACTTTTCTTGATTCTACATCTGACGGCCTTCAGACTTGAACTGGAACACTTGCCAGCCACCAAAATCATGTAAGCCAATTTCTTATAATAAATCTTTATAATAAATCTCTTTGTGTGCATATATATATACACACACATACGTATATACACACACACACACACACACACATCCTATTGGTTTCGTTTCTTTGGAGAATCTTGACTAATATAATGGGTAAATTAACTTTTTGTCTGACCGAGTTGAACATGCCTTTCTTAGTCCTCCTCCTTACTCTTCTGTTATTCAACCTCTGTCTGCTTCTCTCTCCCTCTCTGCTATCCTGCTGTTCTTCTATTTCCTAAATTCATGGTATTCACTGAAGAACCCTTTCCTTGGCAAACTCTCTTCCTCGACAATTTCATTTAATATCAGCTTGCACTAGTACCTCAAATGATTGTCAAATATATACTTCCAGCATGACCTCCTTCTGAAGTTACAGATCCTTATTTCCAAGTGCTTAATAGTAATCTCCATCTGTTTATTCACCAGATACCTCAGTATTTCAAAATTGAACTATCTTTTCTTCTGAAAACTACATCATGTCCCATTTTCCTTATTCTGTTAATAGCACAACCTTCCACCCTGGTTACCCCAGCTCAAAATCTCATTCACTCTTTGCTATCTCTCTTTTTCTACACAACTGGTTGGTGAATTCCAGCACATTTCCCTCTGCAGTATCTCTGGCATCTGTTCTTTCCCCTGCATTATACCTCTTCCTCTGCTATTCACTCGTTGGTTCAAGTCCCAGGTAAGTTTTCCCGGCTGGATTTCTTTAGGAACTTTCTAACAGGCTTATCTTATTCTAGGCCCTTCCTCTCCATCCATTTTCCCTATGATTCTGGAGTTATTTTACGGAATAAGTCACACAAAAATTTTAAGAGGAAAAGAAGTGAGTTACCAAGAGCTCATGGAAAAAACTCCCCACCCAAACCAAATAAATAGACCCAATTGGTGTTGCTATTTGTAGGGGTAGGCCATCACAAAGTCAATCCAAATCGTGAGACAGCAGTGTTGTTGATGCAGTCCAAGAGCAGTATGACACACATAAAGGATGCAGGTCTGGGTGTAACTTTAAGGGTACAAGGAAGAGTCAAGACAAGTGCCAGATGCAGGATAATGGCAAGGGTTCAACACCTTGAAAGAGAGAGATGGGAAACCATGGAGTCTTCAGAGGATATGGTCAACTGGAGTCAAGGGATGAGCAACTAACCTCAGAGACAGGGCTATTACAATGAATTCTCTCTCTGGCTTTGTAGAAACATCTGGCATTGCCCTGGGATGCTCCTCCTAATGATACTGGGAGGGGCAGCACCCGTGAGAATGATTTGGTGTGTATCTTTGATATGACTCCTGACCAGTGGAGTCTTGAAAGCAATGATGATTGTTTTCATGGCTATATCCTACACAGCACTCGGTGGCTAAAAAAATTTAATACCTTTATGTTGGTGAAAAACAAAACAAAAATCCTTTAGCCTAACATTGAGGCTTTCCATGAGCTAATCCCAGTTTACCGCTTCAAACTTATTTCTCACCACAGATTCTTGGCTCTAGCAAAACTTAACTGTTTCAAGTGCAAAGTTCAGATTTCCAGCCACTGCATTAGTACTCTTCCTGGTGATCAAAATTCTTTTTCTCATTTCTCTAAGTCATACTCAGCCTTCATGGACTATCTTCGATGCCATTTCCTCCAAGAAATCCCACACTTCAGTCAGAAGAAATATCCTCTCTCTCTCTCTCTCTCTCTCTCTCTCTCTCTCTCTGTCTCTGTCTCTCTCTCTCTCCTTTGTAAATCCAAGGTAAAGTAGAATCCTCTCTGAAGGCGTTTATAATTTCCCTGTGGCTCCTCTTATACGTCATACCCTCCTACCCCTCTGTAAGTTCCTTGACAACAATTTCTGAGTCATCTTGATATGCCTCCACTACAACAGCAGTTGTCTGGTACACAGTGAACATATACGTTTGTTAAAATAATAAATTTCAGTTAAACTTCTTCAGTTTCTTAAATCTATGGCTTATAGAAACATTTTTGTTGATCTGGTACATCAGCAATAGATGCAATTTGAACAAACAAAATAATTCTTCCCTTTCCAATTGCATATATTCCTGTCATAGCTTTCTAAGAACCCAATCAGATATGGCAATAAATCTGTCATCCAGTATCCGGGAAATCCTAATAATGATAAACACACATTTGGATGGTAATAATGATAACAGTTACCCACATATAGCACTTACGATGTGCCAGAAACTGACTCTCATATACATGAACTCACTTAATTCTCACAACACGCCTATGATGTCATTACAAAAGAGAAGACTGAGGTACAAAGAGCCAAAGGAACCTGCCCTAATTCACACAGCTAGCAAGCGGCAGAGTCAGGAATCAACCGCAGGCAGTCAGGACCCAGAGTCCATGCTCTTAAAGCCACTCGACAAAATACAACTCTTATCTTATTCTCCCCACCACTCAGAAAAAAGTCCAAGTGGAAGGGATGATCCCTGGTTTGAAGGGCACATCATCTTTCAGCTCACTCCAGAGGGTGACCCTTGAACCCTTTCTCAGGGGCGAATGGAAAGCACTCTAGAGCCAAGAGCACATGAGGGATCAAGGACTCCACTGGGTATTTTTTAAATGGCATTTGTACAATGAAAATTCTAGTAACACACCAGCAATGTCATTATATGAGGCTTTTGCTACAGGGAGATATAGAAAATGACGTGTTTTAAGGGTGTTGTCTTTGTAGTAGCCTCAGAACCAAGTTTTCTAAAAAGTAAAGTAGAATATATGTGAATACTGGAATCACGAATACCCTTACCGCACGCACCCTGCTGTGAGGTACTCTTTGAACAGAATTGCTGCTTAGACTTCAAACCACCACTGTGACCTCAAGAGGTTAACAGAAAAGAGAAATTCTTTGGTTCAGAAACCATAACATGGGTATAATGCCATTTAAAGGCATAAGATTTAGAACTCAATGTGGCTTTTTGGAAAAAAAGTCAGTCAACCCTCTCTGAAAAAGAGGAAAACTCAATGAAGTATAATGCTTTTAAATTCCAGATTAATATACGGACCTTATAGCAGTAAAATATGATTGTGCCTATAAAAATAGACATTATCTTCTTAAAGATCATTTAGTAAATCATTTTCTTCAATTGATTGTGCTCATATGGACATTTTTGAATTTGTGACAATCTTTTCAATGTGAAATGGCAGTTATCTGCTAGTGCTCTGGAGAAAGAAATAGCAATATATAGGCTACATGAAATCTGTAGGGCCCACGGAAAGTGTATGATATGGCAATTGGAAAAACCCAGAGATTCAGGATGTAAGCCAGGCAGCCCCAGACCAAAGCAATGGATTTAAAACACACATCTGTAGATTTGATTGATCACGGACAGAGTCCTCCTAAGAGAAAGTGCTAAAACAGAGGCCAGAAATATCTAAATGAGCTTATGACTGAGATAGAGGAAAAAAAAAAAAATACCTCTCAGGTTTTCATTAAAGGGAGATTCCAAACTCAAATCCCACAGGATCACAGGGTCATATTGTCATGATGATCTCCCTGCCCCCTCCTCTGAATTCAGTAATTTTTATCTTTGAGCATCTAACCAAAAAGGGATTTTTCTCTTTGTTTCTTGAAGCCAGGACACAGAAATAATAATAGTAGTGGTTGTTATTATTGTTATAAAGATAACAAAATGGAAGGAGGGAGAATAGAAGGAAAACATGGTTTTTAGATTGTGTCATTTCTTGTAAAATGTATCAAGTTACATTATTCCCTCTTCCTCTCAGAGAAACATCAAAATAACACCTTGCTAGTTTTCTCCAGTGTTGTCATTCTGACCATTTATACTAGTGCTACATTTTTACTAGAGCATTTGGTATATAATGACTGAATCTCCAACCCTTAAAATAAACATTTGCTCAATTAGATAGATGCTCTTAGGTTTTCTTTAATGGGTTGATTAATATAAGAGTAACTAATAGCAGAAAAGAAAAACATTCTAGTCACTTTTGATGAAAAAACTCTTACTATAAGACTTACATGATGTTCACAGCCTCAAGTGAGTCATTTTATCATTCCAAGCTGTTTAAAATAATCAGCCTCATAAAACTTTAATGACCACCACTTTCTCACTCTGTATTTATAGCGATGCCTTCTCACTCATTTACAAAGAGACAGACTAAATTCTCAAATACTTGCATTATTCAATTCTTATGTGGCGTGAGCTTTCTCTGTTCCAAGTCTCAAATGTTTCCAAGTCGGTTTAACCTCATGATACGAACTATATGATCTGTAGACTCTTCTTTACAAATTTCAGACTCTGACTATTGAGAGCATTAAAATATTGCTGATTTTTTAATCTAATGCAATAAACTTACTATATTGAGTCCACTGCAATATAGCTTTACTATTATTCCTCAGACTAAGAGATGACTGCATAATTTATTGGGATGAAGCCAAGAGCATATAACTAATAGATCATCTATAACAAGCAAAGTGGAAAAGCAGACTCCCTCTGCACAGGTGGATGATAGTATTTGTGCCAAATAATATAGCATTTCTCCCCCTGCTTGGTATTTTAAACATGCATTTTGTTGTCAGGCTCCCTGCCAACAGGCTGCATGGGTCGCAATGGAACCTAGCTGATCATTCAAAAGGTGAGTTAATTAGGGGTTGCAGTTTGGAATGTTATCAAGCCACTGCTTAGACATCTATCTGCTTTCCATACAGGTGTGAAATATTGACAGCAAATTTTAGAAGTGTGATGACATTTTTACCTTTCACTTACTTGATTAAATTTTGATACGACATACTTTAAGGGGAACAGAAGCTATATCTTTGTTCCAGCAGCTATTTACCATGAGAGAGCATTGGGGTGTTCCAAAGAATCGCAGTATTAAGGCTATTAACAAAATATTCTGGAGACTCCATACATGCTTCCATTATAGCACAAAGGTTGATTTTGAAGTAAACCGGTCAAAATTAACCATTTATACTACAGTTTCTTTCATTCACGGGTTCTGAAACTACAATGACACCAAAAGCAGATCACAATGAAGCTTTGTTCGTTTACAATATTATATTCATATATGATCACATTTCAAGACTAATAATAAGCCACTGTAGAGAAAGGATTTCAACTTCAGGGCTATTTTTGCCTTAATATCACATCAGGAGAAGCAAAGACTACAGAAGCCAAAATATTGATGGCTATCTGGAAATTTATCTGGGTGAAAATTAGGTGAAATAATTTAGCCCCAATATGAAGGGAAAAAGTCCTATGACACATTTTACCATCACACTCCTAGAAAGAGTTCAATTTTTTTTAAATGAGTGTATTGTGATTAATGAGCTTTAAATATTGAGTATCTAAATATCCTTTTAGAATTTCCCTGTCTTTTCCCCCCTAAAATACTAGGAGAATATACATAATAAGGAGACAAAACAATTAATTAGGAAAATGGTTTCTATATACTTGCTTCCCTTTTCCTCAACTCTACCAGTCAAAATCAGATACCCCCTTTAGTCTCAAGTCCCAATGCCATTCCTTCATTTCTTGATTTCCCCCAAACAAAAGGGAATTTTGCTACTAAACCCCCAAGTCTTAAATTTGTAGACCTTTATGAAATTCTTCACATATGACCTTTAAATATGTTTGCATACTTTATTCACTTTATTATGAGTGATAGAGATGATGATGATGATGATAAAAATGATAGCAACAGAATTAAGCATAGAATTGTTTTAAAAGTTAAACCAAAAGAAAAATCACCTAATTTTGGTCATTTTCTGTATTTGTAGAAAATAACTATCTTACTTTGGTCCCACTGAAAGCAGAGCCTCAGACAAGAATGTGAGAGTATGCAGTTTAATTGGGAGGTCAGCCCAGTAAGCAGAAGTGAGGGAGTGGAGACAGGCAGGGAAGTAAAAAATGCAGATGTAGGAGCTTACTACTGAGTTTGTGTCTGTTGGGACTCAATTCTGCTGGGACCTCTGAGAAGCATACAGAATGCCTTCCAACACTGTCTGCCTGGCAGTTCTTATTTTCTGTTACTTAAGGGTTGTCCCCAAGGGCAATATACACCCCATCCTTAAGTACCCCCACACTTCTCAGCAGTGCTCATTTAAGGCCACAGCTCAAAGAAAGCCCAGAGGATAAAAGCTGAAAGATGCGCACCATGTGCTTGAGATGGGACAACCCCAATTCAGAGAGCAGTAAGTCTGGGCTCACGAGAAATATGCAACACAACTGTGACGGCAATCGCAGGGGGAGGAGAGACATAATAAGAGATAACAAAGAAGTCTACTGCAATAAGAATTAAGTTATTTCTCAGACATGGTTTCCAAACAACCACTTTCATACAAGCTTTCTTATTTATTTTTTTTATTTAGTCTCAATCAAAAAGTAATTCAGCAATGATATCTTTGACTATTCCTATATAGGAGAGAAAAGGATTAGCTAAACCTTCTTGCCCCTGAGCACAGACTGGTGTTTTATTATTACAAAAATTTGGTCTTCTTTGATAAAGGTAGTCCAATCTCAGCTCCAGTGCAAATGATAATAGGCAGTAAAATGGTCAAAATGTACACAGCAGGAAGAAATTAGAAAAAAAAATCAAAGATAGTCTATAAATTGTGGTAAATGAGATTATTGACTGGCAAATATTCATTCCCTTCTCTCTCCACACCTCTGGTAGATTTACATCAGTAGCCTCTAATGAATCACACCTCCAGATGTTCAGTACTTCTGTGTAATGGCTCTGGGACTTGCTTTGGCCAATGGCACATTACCGACTATGATACAAGCAGAAGCTTGATAAACATTTGCACGTTGGTGTATATCCTTTTAGAACTCTTCCCCATTAAAGGCAGTCACCATACAGACACCCTGCCATAAAGAAACTCAGATTAAACTACTAAATGAGAAACCCTGGAGGAAAAGAAGCCGTTTTAGATTTTCTGTCACTAGCTGAGCTCTCATCTTAAAGCAGATGCTTCAGTAACTCAGTTACACCACATGAAGCAAAAGAACTACCCATAAAATCAGGAGCAATAATAGAGCATCGTCGTTTAAGCTACTAAATTCAGGTAGGTTGCTTTGCAGCAACATATTGCTGATACAGAAATTGGTGCCAGAAATGGGATTCTACATAACAAAAACTTAAAATATATGGCATCGTCCACGAGGACAGGAAGTGAGAAAAGGCCTGAAAAGTGGCAAAAGAAAAAACTTAGTAAGGGATTGAAAAGCAAGAAGAAAAGTGCAGTTGAAGGCTGGAGAAAGGGGAACCTTTTATTTGTGGAAAGGTAGATGAGATTGTTGCCCATGATAACCCGGAAGATAGAAAATGTACTTAAGGAACTCATGAATATTTCCTTGTAGAATATTGAACACATCCATTGACTCCTTTTAGCTTCTTCTGATAAAGTATTGCAAGAGAGAAAAGAACTAAAGATAGAACTGGTCAATTTCCAAGCAGAATTTAGAGAGGAAATTTCCAACCCAGAACTTGATGGGTGGCAAAATGAAACTCCTTTTTATTTTCAGCCTCTCCAGACAGAAAAAAAATTCTCCAGTAAGAAATGATCTCAAGCAAAGATAAAATCCAGAGTGCTATCATAAAACATGACTCTGGGGTCAAGACCAAATCAAAGATAAAGGTGTAATATCCTTTGTTAAGACCTTAAAAGATTTAAGGAAATGCTTCATAGACCCTGTCAGCTAAGAATTCTCAGAGCATTGTTCCACCTCAGGCAGCCTCAAGTAGAGAGGGACTGGTGCAAGCGATTTATGAGTGTGGCTTTTATCTAAGGGAGTAAACTATAGTTTGATATGTAGAGAACCCACAAGTTGTTTAAAGGAGTTGAATCAGCTAGGATCATAAACAGTTCAAAAAACAAGTTGTCCCTGGACCCCCACCTCTGCAGGTAGGGAATGGGCTGGGAAATTTACACAGCTGCAAGCGTATGCCATTTTTTAAGGAAAAAGAAGGATGAATCAGAGAGCAAAGCCAAGAACTAAGAGGGCGAAGCTGAGAGTCAACAGTGTGCAGCCATGAGCAATGAATTAGAGAACCATTCCCAAGAAGCATAATTGGATCCTAGTTGAGCAAAAGTCCCTGAACCCAGAACACAGGGAACTGAGAACATACGCCCAACAGGATTACAGAAATTGCTATGGACGGTAACTATTATGAGACTTCAATTCCTCCCCGTTTTAAATGTGAATCTCTATCGTGTTTACCCTGTCCATTTCACCACTGAGTCCTGAGTGTGTGTGGAACAGATGGCTTGTCTTTTTCATTTACAAGCCTTTGCTACCCAAGAAGTCATGCCTGAGGAATAACATTCAAGGAGCTACATATGAGGAACCAAAGACGTCTCATCGTACCTGCACCTGATTTAAAGGATTTAATTGATGAGATTTGGAAGTTCAAACCTGAGTTTGAGGCCAAAATGGGATTAGGCTTTGGCAGTCTTAGAAGGGAGTGTATTTTGCAAGTGGAATGGATGTGAGTCATTAGGGGCCAGAGGGGGATCTGCCGTACACCATTACATTGGTGGTCCCCAATAAACCACAACTTGATTTCTTTCTGATCCTGTATAGTCCCCTTCTATATTGACTCTCATCTTGGCCATGTGACTTGCTTTGGCCAATGGGATGCTACCAAGTGTGATGCAAGCAGAAGCTTGATAAGAACTTGCACTTTGGTGCTTGCCACCTTAGAACACTTCCTCTTGGAAATCAGTTGCTTCACTGTAGAGAAGTTCAGGCTAAATTACTGATTCATGAGAACAATATGGTGAGAGGCCCTAGTGAGCTCCCAGCTGAATGCAGCCATATCCATGACTGCAACTACATCACATAGAGCAACAAAACTGCCCAACTGAGACCAGTCAACACAGGACCCTAAGAAATTATAGGTCACCATGGTTTGTCAGACACCACTGGATAATTGAAGCAACATCTCCACGGGACAACTGTGCTTCCCCACCTCATCAGTCTTGGGCCTGGCCCTGTGTCTCGCATCTTTCTATTTCCACACCTAGCATGGCTCTCCTTTGACCAACTTAATGTGCATGGAAATGACACTGCTGGTTCTAGCCGTGGCTTTAAGAGGCCTCATGTATTTCCATCCACACCATTAACAGCTTCTGTCTTCTCCCATGAGAAGAACATTTTAGGGGTAGCTATTGCCTCTTCAGCTTCAGCTCCAGGCCAGGACTAGGAATAGACTCAGACAAGTAAGATGACCAGGGATCAAAATTTAAGGAAGCACTCACTCTCAGGGTCATGGAAATGCCATCCCTGTACTTAAATGACTCTGAAAGCAAGTTCCTCCTTAAATGATGTGCCCCAGGCACCTCTCTTGCCTCACTCTAGTCCTGGTCCTGCTCAAGAACACAATATACCAAGCCCCAGCTGACCTCCTGGAGACATGTTAGACAAAAGTAAATGCTTACTGGATGTTAATGAAGTTTTGGTGGTGGTTTGTTTCTCAGCAAGGTGACAATACAAATCTTGACAATCAAACTATGATATTCAGATCCATGACTCCTGCATCTTTATATTCTCATACTGTAATGGACTGAATTGTGTCCCCTAAAAATTCATATGTTGAAGAACTAACCTCCAATATGAGAATATTTGGAGATGGGACCTTTAAGGAGATAATTAAGGTGAAATGAGGCCATAAGTGTGAGGCCCTAATCCGATAGGACTGCTGTCTTTATAAGAAGAGGAAGAGACACCAGAGATCACTCTCCACTGTCTTTGCATGCACACACAGATGAAAGGCCATGCGAGGACAGTGGGACAGTGGCTGTCTGCAAGCCAGGAAGAGACGTCTCATCAGAAACTGAATTTTCTGGTAACTTAATCTTGAACTTCTTGCCTTAAGATCCAGAACTGTGAGAAAATAAATTTCTGATGCTTAAGCCACCCAGTCCGTGGCATTTTGTTAAGGCAGCCCTAGCCAGCTAATACGCATACCTCGCATGGTGTTGAACACATGTTTAAAGTTTGTTGCATAAGTAAGAACTTGCCATCTCTGCTCTGAGCAGGAAGTATATCTTATCTGTAAGTAATATGTCTAAGGCTCCAAAATCCCTCAGGCAAAAAGAAAGTGCCTGCCCAGTAGTCATATAATGAAAATTATATCCTTTAAATGACTTATTTATATTTGAATTTTGAATTATCGTTCTCCAAACCAAACTCTAGGAATACAACCTGTATTTACATTACCTTTACTCCAGCATATTGGTTTTTGTGATTTATCTAGTAGATTGAAACATGGGTATTTAGCCTTCAAGATTTTCCTAAGATTTTAATCACCGTCATGAAAAAGAATATGATTTTCAAAAGGTAGAGCCCATGTGGTGTGAGTGAAACTGGTTTGTATTAGGAACTCAGCCACTATAGTTAGGATCCTGTCCCTTCAATCTCGGGTAGGACAACAAAATTCTGTGTGCCATCAACTTCTCAACAGTCAAAGTGAAACCTTGAACTAGCAATTCCTGAAGCTGCTTCTTGTTCTAAGGTTTTAGGACGTTATAACTCTAAGTCCTAGGACATATAGTTGCCTGATTATTTAATTTATATAACACACTGTAATGTTATTTGTTAATGCTTTGGCCTAATCCTAGAATGTAGCCCACGATTTTTTTACTGTAAATATCTGATGTTCATTTAAAATAAATCTACAAATTAAGTGTAATTTTTCTTAGGATTTCTGAACAAGAAAAAAACGTACATCAGTGCTACATAATTAAGTACCATTTATTTTTTGCACTGTTTAAGCAAGCTACAGATATTCAATTGCCATTGAAATATTTTTGTAAACCATGCAACCTTTTACACAAAAGATAATTATGAAATAGCTAACATTCATTTGACCACAACCAATAAATAATTTATGAACTGGGTGTTTGAAATTATGCAAATATTCTAAATACTTTTTGTTGCCTGTACATCTGAGTAAGTATGATTCAGAAGAAAGTATGCAATGGATTAATAGATTCAACATTGAAGAGATTTGCATTTCTACAGAGTTCTTTTCTTTGCTGGCTCCTACTATCTTTAGTATCATGGCTCAGAAAACAAGCTTGACAATACTGTCTCTAAATGTATTTGAATATCCTGGCATCCCTATTCATCAGCCTCTTTGATGCTTTAAATGTCTTTTGCTTTCTTTCCAGAACTCTTTATGAAGGCAGAGAGACATGCTTTTAGTAGAGTATCCAACTATCTTATAATACACACTAAATGGAAGAGAAAATGGGGGTCTTTAAATATTTGATATATCTGCGATAGCCCATAGCAGAACTCTGTTAGAGCCAGTTGCAGAATGGACTCATTACTGTGAGCATCCTGCATACCAGGGGCCACATCCAACCCCATAGCAATGACCAGGAATGGCCAACTTCATAAACTCCCTCTGCAAAATGAAAAGCTTACTGGTACCTATAAATTGGTGCTCAACCCCTATTAGCGGTGACATGTATATTGCCACGTATAGAAGACATTGCATGAAGCAAATGTGTTTGGTTTTGAATTATAATCAAGTATAAGAAGGTTTTTATCACATTTAACAGTGATATCCAAAAATATTTCTTAAAAACTACTAAGAAGTCTGGAGATCACGTATTTTCATTTCTTTCCACAGGCAGCGTGGGGAGTGGACAGCATTTCTGTTAATAAATATATTTAGAAGTCTTCAGTTTTATGACTCCAGTCAATGTTGCTATAGTAAGAAAAGATTCAATATTCTTATTGTGAATAAATGTGCTATTGTTTCATCTAATAGCTTTCTTTACCCAGATGTACCCTGGTCTCTGACCAAATTTTATCCCACAAGGCAATACATGGATTGATAGATTGGTACCTTCCATTGTTTCATAAATCCAATGAGTACGTAAAGAATAAGAAGAGGGAATTGTACTGCACAGAGTTATGGTTTTGGATAGACACCTGAATATTGTTTATCTTGAAAAGCCTTTTTCCTGTAATATCCAATTGCTTACAAGCTAACATTTTGCATATATCCGAAAAAGAAAATTCACATCATGTAAGTTTATATCTTCACTAATATTGATGCTTATTTCCTCTGAAAGAAACAATTTCACTTAATCCTACTCAGTCTTTCATAATCACAAAAGTTCCTAAAGAAACCATTAGGTTTAACTATTAATCCAAACACAACCTTTTTCTTAGTATCTCATTACTTACTGCCTTGCTCCCATCCTCGTATCTTCTCCCTAATCCAATCAACATTTACTTCTTTTTGTTAAGTGCTTATTTTCATGCTTTTCTACTCTGAACACCCAAACCCACAAACTGATGACTGGAACAAAGAACTCACTTTCTTTGGTATGGTAGTAGGAATAAACCTTGCTTACTTTATTTTTATTTAAACGTGCTATGTCTTTTGTCCTGTGTTTGCACGGCACAGAATCACCCACCTACCCAACTCTCCCCAAAAGGGAAGGTGGCAATGTTTTCTTAAGTTGTCCATAAATAAGAAGAGGAGAACACATCAAAAGCTAGGCACCCTGGGGATTGCTGACTCTGTTCTACAAGGAATTCAGCTGAGTTAATTTTAAAACATTCCTTTTCATTTAAGTACTCCCTTAAAACAGCAGAAAGGCTAGAGCGCCATATAAGCTGCTTACAATTTCTCCTGCACATTTTATCAGGAAAGCTATCTATCCCAGATTTCTTCTCTTCAGAAAAATTTTAATGATCCGAGGTCACACCTCTTAAAAAGAATGAGGTCTAGTTTTACATAAGAGGGTCCAACTTGTAGAGTTTTATTTTCTTTTTATGCTCAGACCTCACAAACCGAGGACCACAGTCTTCAAATAGCATTCCTTGTTAAAATTGAACTCAGAAAAGGTTATTCTACCTCAGAATTTTAAATAAAGCTTCTACAACAAAGTTCAGTGTTCCGAAGCTTTAAACAAATCTGAATGGAAGCAGCACTCCGACACTAAAGCGTTTAAATCAGGTTGCTAATCCCCTTAGGGTTGAAACATGGCCTAGTGTTTGGGGGGAGAGCAGTGTAGACCTAAGATCGCTTCTCAAAGTGGGGGCCTTGTCACACTTGCATCACCATCACCTGCAGTGCTTACTGAGAACGGGTTCCCGGGCCCATCCCTCTCCAAGTGAGCCAGAATCTCTGCATGAGGTCCTCAAACCTGCATCCTGACACATTCCCCAGGTGATTCTTGCACATACAACAGTTTGAGAATTACTGCTGGGGATCCAGCGCTGTTGCCAAAAAAGGTCCAGCTGGTGTCAACTCTTAACCTGTTAAATTCTTCCATTTCAGGGGACTTCGTGCTTTTAAGTTGAACCTCACTGCCACCACTTTGAGGCCAGGATTATGCTAGGAAGATTAAGGTCCCTCTGGATATTCAGAACTTTTGTCTCCCTGCTGTCAGCAACCGAGGAAGCTGGCAAACGCTGGTCTCTCACAGTAACATTTAGTGCCGGTCAACACACCGTATGGGCTAACATCTGAGCCCAGAAATAGGAAAGGCGAGTATAAATAGATTTGAATTGGGGTTGGACAAAGATTTGGCAGGCAAAAAATGACTGTGTGTTGATGGGGTGGGAAAGGATAGCTGCCAATTCAGGGATCCGTGGTCGAGGTGCTTCCTGACCCTCGTCCACCCCAGAAGTTGCTGTGAGCTCTCTGAACTGCAAGCCTTTGGTTATAATTAGGGGGGTGCTGCTTTCCCTGGCTCTTCCATATGCATGTTAGTTGTGTTTGGCATTCAGCAGTAGTGTTTGAAGAGTGTCTGGCCCCCACCAGCATTTAGTTGAGCCAGTCAGTGGAAAAAATGACAATGGTATCTGGCATAGAATTCAGGTGTTAAAATACCTTTATTAAAATAGAGGAAATAGCACCTATTAGGAAGTGACCCCGAGCTACCAAATTTTATTAGACTGGGAGGAGGTGGTTTTTCCCCCCTTTAACGCATACTGTAAATTCCGTATGTCTTTCATGGTATTTAACCACACAGAAATGGGTGCGTTCAATAATTTCAGATTTGCAGTGCTACATTTACTGCAGCTCACTTTGTATGGTATCAGGGAATACTGAGCTGAGACTCGGCACGTTTCAATAAAGCTTTTTGTACATATTTAGCTAAAAACGAAAATTTGATGGGGCGAGAGAGAGTCAACACTATTGGCAGTTTCCCATCAGCAGTGCAGGAGGTAAAAATCAAAAATAAAGCCTGTGGAATTAGTCTGAACGTGGCATCCAAGCTGAAAAGAAATGCCATTTCTCTTTTTCATCCTGAGGTGGGAGAGGAGGCTTGACAGATGTGAGTGAAACCTCACTCCACAATAGTTGTCTGAAGCCAGCCCTGATGTCAGCACTGAAGATGCAGAGCTGTGGAGGAAGCGGGCCGTGTCCACCCTCCACAGCTCGACAAAACCGCTTTAAAGTCAGCACGAGGTGCCGGCTCTCCCCTCTCTCAATGAAAAGCATACTTCTTGATTAAAAATGTATGTTTCTACTTTATGCCAAAACAAGCAAGTATTATTTTCAGGATGATCATAGAAACCAAGTTAAATGTGTTTCTTATTTCAAGAGATAAAAAAGCATCGCATCTCAGTGAAGAAACATTTCAGTGCTGGATGTTGGTTTCACGTAGCACTACTATGCACGTAATTTATTTTGAAACACAGTGATGTATGAAAATCTTCAGCATTTTTGACAGAATGAGATTACACATCCATCCCCCTCTATGCTTTAAAGAAAGGAAACCTTGCCTTAGCCTGCCAATGTTATAGAGAATATCTGCGTGTGTCAGCGTTGTAATACCCCTCCTGTTGTTTCCACTTTCAGAGATAGTAATTCCTGGGATAACTTCATTCATAAAAGATTCCCATAGGAGTAGGTGGATGGTTAGGAAAAGATATTGATGATAATTTGTAGCCCTGTTGGACAACTTCTTGAGTCAATTTGATTCTCCCTTGTCAGTCAGGAGACTCAAGACAGTCTGAAGGTGGATGGGAGAGAGAATGTGAGGGGCATGAAGTGCCTCCTTTCCCAGAGGGTGACCTATTTTACAGGGCAGCCAGGCTCAATGGGAAGGTCTAGGCACACAGAGAGTTTCTTTCTAGACTACTGCCTGTCCCTGGCGACTGTTACGACATAACATTTCTCCACCCCTAGCCTTCTTTTCTCGAGCATGAAGCAGAGATAGAGAAACTTAAAAAAAGATTTATTGTCCACAATAGCGTGTCCAATATTTTCACCATAAACAGCTTTGCAGTAGACATCTTTGCCAGAAGAATTTTTGCCACGTAACTAATTGGCCCTGAGGCAATTTCATCAAAAAAGATAAAATCACAAAAAATCAGAGGGACATTAAAAAGGACCTAATGAAAAATGAATGACAAAATTACAAAGGCTTTAGTGCAAAATAAATACAAAAGATTTGAATACATTTAAAATGCGTGTAGATTCATGGCAATACTGCAGAAATAATTGACTTTATTTTGAGGGTTGGTTGTACCTAAGCACTTGGCTTTAAAATCTTTCATTCACAATATTACACATTTTTTTTTTTTTTTTGCTTATTGATCGTCTCCTCATTCGGTATCCATCACACTTTTATCTTTTTCGCTAAAATATCTCCCTTCATTAAGAGAAGCATCAGTTTCCAAATACCAGGATGTATATTTGTAACTGAGCTTTGTATCGCATTGTGAAAAGCCTTCTACACTCTTGTTTGTTCTTGGCATGTTGTCTCATGTCTGTTGATAGACGTCCTAAAGTTCCATGGGAAATGTGGAGCAAACTGTCAACCAGTTATTTTATCTGAACCAAACTGTTAACCAGTTATTGAATCTTTTATGGCAAAATTGCTTTGTGGCCAATTAGTTATGTGGCAAAGATGTCTATGTACAGATGCTCATGGCAAAAGTACCTAGAACAAGGGCTGGCTGCTGGCACAGTGGTTAAGTTCACACATTCTGCTTTGATGGCCCGGGGTGCACTGCTTCGGATCCTGGGCGCAGACCTAAGCACTGCTAATCAGACAATGTTGTAGCAGGCGTCCCACATATAAGGTAGAGGAAGATGGGCATGGATGTTAGCTCAGGGCTAATCTTCCTCAAAAAAAATTAAAAAAATAAAACTACCTAGGACCCCAATAGAATGGGGCAACTGCTACATTTTGGCTGCTTGTTTACTCTAGAACAATAGTAAAAATGACTATCAATTTGATATTTTGGACTCAAGAATACTTTTCAGAATAGATTCATCTATAAACACAAATATGATCATATTCCTCTGGATGTTTTCTCTTCTATATAACTTAATAGGTTTTTAATCAATTCATACAATTTTTTAATCAATTTTAGCTTACTTATGTGTCATTCTACAAACCAGAAGTCTCTATCAGCAGATATTTCTTGCTTTTACTCTTGAATCATTAAGGTTTAACTTTGTTTAATTTAGGTTTTGCATTAAAATACATGTCATAGCAGGAAAACTTCTTGAAAATTATTAATCTATGAATAATATTCAGAATAAATATTTATTAGTCAGAATACTTGATTAAACAGTATAATGCATAGCAACACCATCGCAGACAATACATCTTTCTATAATAATGCACCAGAAAGACCAATTTTAATATTAGAATGTCATCAAGAATAGCTAAATTGTAAAATTCTATGCACATTTACATTAACGTAAAACCTTAGAAACATGGAATTATTTATTAATTAATTTATTTAGTATCTACTATGTGCCTTGTAAGATATCAAGTATTAAAGAGTATCCAAGCCACACATGGCGTTCATTGTTTCTGTCCTCAAGAAATGTTTAACATAGATTAGATTTTCACATGAAGGACTAGAGAAAAACAGTACAGAATATTCACTTAGGGAATAAACATGACACCTAAGCAATATAAACAACAAGAAATCAGCAGGCAGAAATATTGATCC
Source organism: Equus asinus (assembly GCF_041296235.1). NCBI lineage: Eukaryota > Metazoa > Chordata > Mammalia > Perissodactyla > Equidae > Equus > Equus asinus. The sequence continues at coordinate 81,492,717 of NC_091798.1, forward strand.
AGGAAGGAGAGGAAAACTACTTGAGTTTTATTATTTCAAAACCAGCAGCATTATTGTTTGCAAATCAATAATACCTTTGAATCATGGTAACTCACAAATGATATCTAGATGTATGCATATCATGCCGATACGTTGGAAACTTTGCACAACTCACACTTCGTTCCATTCAGTGCAAAACTATAAGGCTTATGGCATTAGATAGAAATGGTCTCTAAAGTTTCACATCCTGAAAAATCATAGAAAAATCTTATACTTCTTTTTAAACAGAACAGTCAACCTCTTTCTCAGATCGAGTACCCTGGGCCTGGAAAATTGCTAGCCTATTGCTTGGGAGTATTTGTGGGACTGGTGCTGTGCGACCACTACTACGACCCAGGCATAATTGACCCTGCTGGTTCTTTAGTTATTGTCACAGCTGCTAGGAGTCTTTTAATAGGTTATTTAGAAAAAAGAAAAGGGGACAATTGACCCTGGATGGTTCTCAAATGGTGCTATTACTGGTTTGTTTTCATAGATTGGCAGCACTCTACAATATGCAATATTCAAGAAATAAAATTACAGTTGTATTAACACCTTCAAATTAGGGGTATTTTTTTCAAATCATTGTGTTGGGTTTTAGTGGTGCAAGAACGTGTGGTTTTAATTGGGCTTTCTTCCTTCGAAGGCTTGGGGAAAACTCTTCGGCTCAGCAACAGAGGGAAGGACGACCCAGGACAAGAGCCTCAAGGACAAGAGCCATATTATCATTTTATGAAATTGTTGGTCAGGATCTAACAAAATATCTTCATGATTTAATCAGAGAATTAAAATGCTAGGATCTGGTCCTTTGCAGTAGAACATATGATGAAGTTGACAGATCCCATTTTGGGGGAAAATCTTCAGAAGCTGAATTGTCCCAGGTTCCTGCATAATAAAATGACCTTCTGAAAAGCTGACTAGCATATTTTGGCTGTGAGCAACAGAAAACACCACAAACAAAATATTTGTATAGCTTATAAAACACTCAAGCTGAATATTAAAAGCATCTGTTTTCAAGGAATATAATTATAAAGTACTTGAAGGGAATCAGGAGGCAGGATTCACAAAACATTAAACATGTCGTAAACAAGCCATTTGACTCATCCAAACACCATGGGTAGTAGATGGACTGTTGATTTACAAAGGAATACTTTCCCTGAAGATTCTGACATCAGAAATCGCGACAGCATGGGTCAAATGCTTCCTGATGTCATTCTAGGATAAATAAATCTGGGCCACTTACTGAAGTAGTTTGATATTCTTTTTTTTTAAGAATCATGTAGACAAAGATAGCCTAAATATTTTACCTGTTGAGAAACATGTAATCTGGCCAATTCATGCAGTCAAGCCCACTGTGACAAAGTATGTATTGATGGTGAACATTATAATGAATTATACAGCCATAAATTGTGACCCCACTTTATCCGTAAAAGGGCATTAACTGTCATTCAGGAGTGTAAAATTCAAATGTGCTAAAATGCAAAGTATTTTTTGTTGTTTTTTACTTGGGCATATCAAAAACAAGAAACTTCATTGTGGACATTATGAAGTCAAATTTAATTCATAATGGTACTGCTGTTTTGTGAGAACAGACAGAAACCGCTTTCTAAGATTAAATTGAAACTTCCTTCCCCAAATGTTACGCTAAAATTATGGGCAAAATTCTTTTCTCACATTTGCATCATGGGACTTAAGCCTGTTATTCTTTCCTCCTACAAGACAGGCTCCTGGGAGTCTTACATACTTATCAGGAGCAAAATATTGGATTTGACACCTGCAATATACATCTTTGTTGAATTTTGTCCCAAATCAAAATAAAAGTCTGTTTTATATTGTCCTCCTGAGGTCTTAGGAAAGAGTTTGTCTTTTTACAGTCTCAAAAATGATATGACTTTTCAGAAAGATAGTTTCTTAAAGCATTAATCCTGTAGGAATACATTCATTAAGACCCCTTTACTCCATACAACATGCTAAACTTTGTACTACTTACAGGAGAAGAGGGCAGGAGGAGGAAGATGAAGAGAGGAGGATGATGAAGAATAAAATATTGTGAAAAGAAGAGGTCACTAGGTGTAAAAAAACTGGAAGCTTCCAAAAGCAATGGGATTCTCAGGTTAGCAAACCCTGATGTACTCATCAGAAAGTTCACGGGGAGCGGTTGCTAAAATTGTAAGACTTTGAAACAAGTTTTGAAGTTTCATGTTCTCTTTTATAAAACTCTCACTCTCCTTTTTCCCTCATTTAATGTGCTTTATTTGACTGCTGATTGGAGTGTTTGACCCTGACAGTTCTCTTCACAGACCAAATGTGAAGCCTGAGAACTTTTAGCAAGCCACACAAGACCAGCCTGGGGACCCAGTGACATCCTTGAACTGTGGCTCTTTCCTCCAGCTTGATTAGAGATTTTATCCTGACTGCCAAAGGGAATGGGAACCTTTAATGAGAAACAGTGTTTCGTGCAGGAGCCATTGATACAGGGAGGAGAGAGACTGTACAAATTAGAGACTAGCTGGGCTGAAAAATTACTCCAAAGAATTGCACCATTATAAATCACCAGATAATTAAGCATATGATGCATAAAGTGAGCATAAAGCATATGGAGAACAATCTTTGTCGATATTGTTAATATGAATCTTAAATGCCACCATAAATGTTTTGCCACCTCAAATTCAGAGTGCTGTAAGAGTCTGAATCAATGAAAACTCTGCCATTTGAAAAGGGAAAATATATGTACCAAACCTCATGTTATTTGACATTCTTTTTACTAAAAGAATGTTTTTTTGGTTTTGATGTGCAATGTTTCTGGAAAAAATGCATTTCCTTTGGTGCTATTTTATTTGTACTACTTTCTTGACTTAGTTAATATATAGAATAATTGAAAAATGAATTTTTTGAAGGAAAAACTGCAAATGTTTTCTGTAAAGCACTAATCTCTGCACTTGGTAGGTATGCCATTAAACATGAACTTATCTTGTTTAGACTCTTCTTTCCTCTTGAAGAACAGCATGCTTAAAATTAAAAATCTGAACTAGAGATTCAAAAGACTCATCTAATATGGTGACTATTACTTGAAAAATTAATCAATAAATTGTCAATGGGATTAGATGTTAAATTCAATCAAATTTTTCAGTCAAGGAGATCCACTAAATTATTCTATAGGTCTCCATTAAGTTATTTTAAATTATTCTCTAGTTCTCTTGGATATAATTAGATGAATTTTCCATACACATTGCGATATTTAAGTAACATTCACAATTGCCAGAGACCATATCAAATCCCTCAGGGGAGAGGAGCATTCCTGGGTTCTAAAACTTTCTTTCAACCCTTGCTAATACATAAGATGAACTTAGAACCACATTATTTTTATCTCTGTCAGGATTTCAGTGCTTTGATCCATTCAGGAAAACAAGTTCAAAGCTTGTATAAGCTCAGGCATAGATGATGTGGCCTGCAACATGACAAACCCGGCAGGAAACCACTGGGAGACAGACTGGCTTTTTCTCACCTAGGCCATTATTCTAGCAAATTGATTACCCCGCCACCACATGGAAGGCAAACTTGTCCTATGATCTCCATTGGTGCCTTCACATTTCTCTGTCCCTTTCCTCATGTTTCAGCCACTCAGTGTAAAGCAACACAGAGACATGCTTCTCTTTACTTTCCTGACAAGTCATCTTTTCTTTGTTCAGAAAACACAGATATGCTCCAACATACTACATGTTTACTGTACTGATTCATGCAGGCTGAGTATTTTTAAGACAAGGAAATGTGTTTTAAAAGATCTGTTTTGATCTAATCTACGTCCAGTGCTAGAAAATGGGATGCAAAAACGTGTGCTTTAAATATTTCACAATTGTCAAATGAACTGAAAATTAAGGCTCAGAAATAAAAGATATAGACGTAAGAGCACATTGGAATCACATAATTAATTTCAACTTTTAATGAGAGTTCAGTGTGGGAGACCCACATAACCAGAATGCAACGTTCTCAACATTCTATATGCCTGATCCCATTCACTTTGTTATCAGCACTAAGCTAAGGATTCTCTGGGGCATTTGCTTGTCACCTAACATGTGAGCTATCTCATCCAGCTTTGTGTCATATGCAAATTTCATCATCACATCAACCTTTTTTATATGAAAAGGAGAGAAACTAACAGCTAAATAGTTTCTGTGCATGTATGTGTGTTTACACACTTACACACACACATTCATCTTGAGAACCACTATTTTTTAAAGTACTTTTGAGCCAGTTGCTAGCGAATAGGGGGATTTTAAATTTTTTCTTTTTTTGCTTTAACTAATATTTAACCTTTGTTATTACAAGAGTACAGCTGTCCCTCGCTATCCGCGAGGGATTGCTTCCAGGACCCCCACAGATACCGACATCCACGGATGCTCAGGTCCCTCATAGGAAATGGCCATAGTATTTGCATATGTGTACATCCTCCCATATACTTGACATCATTTCTAGATTACTTATAACAGCTAATACAATGTAAATGCTATGTGAATAGTTGTTGCACTGTATTGTTCAGGAAATAATGACAAGGAAAAAGAGTCTGTACATGTTCAATACAGGCCTTTAGATGGAGGTCGGTTGCCTCTGCGGATGTGGAACTTGCGGACACAACGGCTGACTGTATAACTGATTTTCTTTTCTTAAAAAGTCAAAATCAAAGTTTCCCCTTCAGACCTGCAATTTTAGGAAGCAACATACTTATTCTGATCATGGTCACCTTGTTTGTTTGTTTGTTTACTTGCTTGCTTATTTGTTTTGGGCCCTGAGGTACACAAATTAGATTAATCATAATAGTTGGCTCGTAACACAGTATCATCATTTATCTATGTACTTCTAAATTTTATGTTACTTATTGCACATTCATTTATTTATTATATAATTAAACCTATGAACACTCTCTTCAAGCCAAGAAATAAAATATCAGCAAATATTTCCATCTGGTGGGATGCTCACCCTCCTCTCCTGCACCCACGTTTCGTTTCCTCTGAAATCAGCCTGGTCCTGAATTGTGTCTTGCTCATCTCTTCCTTTGTCACACATGCACGTCTGCCTGCACAATGGGTGTTCACTTTCACTTAGCTTTTAACTTCATAAACAGGCATCATACTGTCTTCACCTTTGGAGACATGTTTTCACTCAAGATTATGTTCTTAACATTTTTCTATGCCATTGTACGTAGGTGTAGATCAAATTCATATTTACTGCTATATATATCTCTTTATGTGACTATACCATAAGTTTTTATTTATTTTTCCATCAATGGTCATTTGGAGTGTTTTTCCCCCATGTTTTGCTTTTATGACACTTCCCTGTGAAAATTCAAGCACATGCAGAAACTGAATACCTGGGTCACAAGATAAATATTAAACCTTAATGATAAGGCCAAATTGCTTTCCAATTTATTGATGCCTAAATTTTTTAAGTATCTTTATAGTTAGTGTGTAGGTGACATTAAATGGAAATTTGAATAGATAACATATGAATAATATAAGTTGAATAAATAATAAATTACCATAAAATTTTTTCAAAATTTATAAAAGCATATACAATGAAACTTAAGTCTCCCCCATTCCTGTCCCTTAGTCTTTCATGTTCCCTCTCCAGAAATAAGCAGATTATTCTTTAAAAATTTTTAATGTCAACAAAAATGTTTGAGCATTAATTTAATTTTTGAAATATCCAAGAAATATTTTGGGCCAACTTAAGGAACCAATAAGCAATGAAATTTGGGATTAAAATTAATTTATGTCTAAAAAATAATCACAGTGTGATAAAGAGCATGTAGGTGAGAGTTACATCTGACATCTTATTTAATGGTGAAACACTGAGTGTTTTCCCCTAAGGTCTGGAACAGGCAAGAATGTCCACTTGCACAACTTTCACACTAGAGACTTTACACTGCATAATAAGAAAAAGACAGAAAAGTGAAGACAAGAAAGGAAGAAGTAGGACCATCCCTATATCCAGATGACATGAATATTTATGTAGACAACCCTAAAGAATCAACAGGAAAAAAAACCTGCTGGAACTAACAAGTGAATTTAGCAAGTCTCAGGATAAAAGGTATATATATGTAAGTCAATTGCATTTCTACTTACTAGCAGCAAAGAACTGGAAAATTAGCAACAAAAGAGCTCCATTAACAATAGCATAAAATACTTAGAATTTAATTTCACCAAAGATGTACAAAATCTCAATCTGGGAAACTATAAAATGTTGCTGAGAGAAATTAAGACATAAATAAACAGCAGATATAAAATACCTATGGTTTAGAAGATTAAATATAGGGTTTTTACATAAACTTAAAAGCTGATTTTAATATCTATGTAAAACTACAAATGACTATAAATAGCCAAAACAACTTGAAAAAGAAAAAAATTGGAGGATTTACACCACTTGATTCTAATACTAAATTCTAATAAAGCTACAGTGGTAAAACAGTGCAACATTGGCATAAGGATGTACAAAAAAATTGATGGAACAGAAAAGAATCCAAAAGTAGACACGTTTTATAAAGATAATTGACTTTTCAACAAAGGTACCAAAGCAATTCAGTGGAGGAAAGGAAAGTCTTTTTAACAAATGATGCTGCAACTTGATATCCATATGAAAAAAAAAAAGAACCTTGACTCCTACCTCACACCATACATAAAATTATTTTCAAATGGATCATAGATTTAAATAAGAAAGCTAAAATTATAAAAATTTTAAAAGAAAACATAGGAGATGATCTTTGTGATCTGAGTTGTAGAAAAAGATTTCTTAGAAAGGACACAGAAAGCAACAACTACAAAAGATCAAAAAATTTATAAATTAGATTTCATCAAAATTAAAAACATCTGCTCATCAAAAGACATCATTATGAAAATGAATAAGCAACCACAAACTAGCACAAAATATTTGCAAAGAAATATATATTTGACAAGAGTTTCTAGGCAGAATATACAAAGAGCTCCGTACAACAACTCAATAATTAAAAGACAAACAACATTCGTCCATTAACCATTGGCCATGTAAGCAAAACATGTAAATAAACATTTCACAAAGGAAGATATACAAATGACCAATATACAAACAAAAAAGTGCATCATCAGGGAAATGCAGATTAACACTAAACTGCACACACCCTTAGAAGAAGCTAAAATTAATAAGACTGACCGTAACAAGTACTGGTGTGGAGATGGAGAAACTAGCACTATACACTGCTGATAGGTAGGTAAAATTGTACAACCGCTTTGGAAAACTGTTTGACAATTTCTTATAAAATTAAATAAACATCTATCCTTTGGTCCAGAAATGCTACCGCTAGGTATTTATTTAAGAGAAATGAGAATATATGTCAACAAAATACTTATAGAAAAATGTAGCCCAAACTAGAAATAACTCAAATGTCTAACAGGAGAATGGATAAACACATTTTCGTATGTTTACACAATGGAACACTACTCAAGAATAAAAACAAACTAATTCCTGATAACAACAACAACATGAATGAATCTCAAAGACATATTACTAAAGAAAAAAGACAGACACAAAAGAGCCACATAATGGATTATATGATTCAATTTATATCCCAAAATGGATTGGGTAGATAATTCCCCATTGTTGGAGGTAATCAAGAATAATCAAGGTGACCTCTCGCTAGGGAAACCGTGAGCTAAGTTAGTCTAGATGACACTAACATTGATCTTCTATAGTCATGTGTGTTTGAAAGTACTCCAGTTTCCTAACCTTTAAAACTTAGAAAACAGTAGAGGAATGTATGTAATTGGTCTAGCAGAAATTATTACTGCTATCTTGACAAATACATAAAACCTGGTTTAGAAAAATCAGCATGAAGCTGTCTTAGGAGAAAAGGCAAAGAGTTAAGGATTAAAGGATGTCTTCTAATAAACATGGTAGCTTATATCTTGTAATAGAAATATTGACACATCCATTATTAGAAGTCAAATCAAATCTCAGTATGGTCTGAGAAGTAGGAGCAAAATGCTGCCCAGTACCTGCCAGGGAGAACAAATTTGTCTGGCTTAGTAAAAGACAGTTGGAGTTTTGTATCTTGTTTTGCATCTTGTTTTGCATGCAATCTGTTGTGATACATTGTTTTGGTTGAATGATAGGAAGAAAATATAGCAGGTATGTGCAGGTACGTCTGTTTATAACTACAGATGTGTAGTTGGAAAGGGAAGGAGTATCTTAATAATATTTTCCGATGGTTAGGAATCTTCTTTGATCCTACTCCCCAACCCAACTTTTAATTTCTTAAAGGTTGGTTGCAATGTGGAATCTTAAGCTATATCAATGAACGTTTTGTACTGTTTCATTAAAGTTGATCGCTCTATGTTACAATTTGAATGGATCTTTTAACCATGACTGATTTTGAAACATCATACATTGGTCATTTTGGAAACCTTGGTTCACTGAGCTATGCAGATCTCCCAAATGTTGGCACATTTCATTATACAATATCAAAAAATCATGTCGTGTCTACACAGAGAACACCAATCCAAATGACAGAAGATTAGAAGAGCTACCTGACAGCAAAGGTTCTGTCGCTCTAACTGATCTTCCAGGGTTTTTAGGAGACCTGGCCTCTAAAGAAGATAGGATTGAAAAAGATAAAGAAGCTGATGCAATGTCTAAAGAACTACTTAGTAGCCATTAATATCATTGTTGACAATATTGGAAAAGTCTTTAAGTGTTGGGAAGCTTTCAAGTTCATGGTGATGATTGCAAATTATCCTAATTTTCACTTGAAATCTTATATTTTATCATCGGCAACACATGCTGTCCTTGAATCAACTGTCATTTATTTATGAGAAAGTATCTGCCAAATACCCAAGTATTTGCCAAATAGTCACACTGTGTGTGTCAGTCATTCTTTCAAGTAAGGGTGATGGTGTCCCATTAACTTGCAACTCAAACAACTGCACAAATAGGTTTCCTGAAGACAACCAGGATACTTCAGGACGTAGCAGAAGTGCTTTGTGTGTACTTCCCGTTTCGTCACACAAAATATTAAAACATCTGTACTCAATGGTGGAAATAAAATGAATCAACTGCTTCATCGAGGCCATTAAAGAGAAATTGATTTATTTTTCCTGCAAGTGTATGGCAGTATCTATATACAGTATCTACTATCATAGTTGGGTGCCACTGCCTTTCTGCTAAGATGTCAGCAGTTTTTCCCATCATTGTATCAGTGCAAATGTCAACCCTATGAAAAAACCAATAACATCTTACATTATTGTGAAAATAGCTTTGACTTTGCAGTTTGCCTGAAAGGGTCAAAGGGACTCCCAGGGCTCCTCAGACCACAGGTTCAGAACTACAAAGAGATAGAGAGAGAGATGGGTATTTAATTAACTACATATCATTCAGCATACTGAAAGAACTATTCTTGAGAAAAGCTATTACTATGTATCCAGTGTCTTAGGAAGGAGACAAAAGGCCCACCCACTCTCATCCTGGTTTGTTTATAGAAAACCAAGACTACAATGTTCCATTTTCTAAATCAGTTAGGAACAAAACAGATTTTCATAACACACATACATATATGTATATGTACATATATGTAATTATATATATAGATATACACACACATATATGAGAAACAGAGAGCTTGAACTTGTGTCATCATGGTTTTGAATAATATAGAGTATAACATAGTCTTGAACGTAGCAGTTTAGTTGGTTTTTCTCTCTATTTAGTGAGACAGAGATGCAGCTTTAGTCACTAAAACTAGTCAAGACCTGGTTTCTTACTGCTCAGAAGCCAGATTTCCATCCACCCCAAACTCTGCGATCTTATTTCTGAGCATCCCACAACATCATACCGCAGAGAGCCACACTATATTATTTGGGGAAAATGGGACTATGATATTTAACTCTTCGATCTCTTAAGTGCATCGTTTTGTGGGACAGATGCTAAGGAGGAGGGAAATTTGCCAAGAAAGGCTTTAAAAAGACACAGCAATTAGCTAGAGACATCACTCCTCCCCCAGGACTAAAGAAAGACAACATTCTTGGTGTACTGCGTGGAAAAAAAAAAAAAAAAAAAAGCACCCTTATCTCTCTGTACTTTTTAGCTTTCGTCTGCCAGGCAGTGTAACATTTCTTCCTACACACGTCCACATTAGGTTAAATATCGATTTTGGAGTTGGATGGATAAAATAAAACATTTGTGAAAGAGCAAAATATCAGTCATATCCAGCCAGCCAGATATCATCAAATATCAAGCAGCCAACATTTAGATTCTTTAATGTTCAGACTGTCAGTAATAGGACATCTCTGAATTTAAACCCAGACTCTTCTTCTCTACTTTCCTGTGATATTTGAAGAAATTTATCTGAAAAAAAACACAAGCCCTGATATTACTATCCTCATTTCCAATGAGGTCACTGGCTTCCTTCCTGCCTGCCTGCCTGCCTGCCTTCCTTCCACAGATAATTTGCAAGTGGCTACAAGGTGCCAGATGCTGAGTACCGTGGTACCTCAGAGCATGGTATTATGCCTCAGTGTGTTTGGCTTTTCTGATCTATAGAAGTGATCAGAAAAGCTCTAAGAACCAGTGTAACAGAAACTGTACCTATAATACACAATTATCTAGGGCAGCAATAGTTTATTCCCTATAATTAGGGGTTTCGCCTAGTCTCAGCTATCTTTTCTTCTACTGTGTCCCGACTTCTGTGTGATGATTGTGTGCTGCGTTTTTTAACATCTCCCTTCATGGATGTTACTTTGTTATTATGTAATTTCCTGACTTTTACTCAATTTCACTCATTTGACACAACATCAACTATTCATTTTGCCAACAGTCCACTCTTTCTTGCTTTGCTGTTTGTATTGCTGTCTCTGAAATTTGGGCTGGCTTATCTTCTGCCATATTTATAAACTACACCTAAATCTGGGAAGACAGTTTCTCACAATGTTGAAGTGAGATCTTGGGCTCTAAGTCACACTGCCTGAGTGTGGATTCCAACACAGGCATGTCCTAGCTAGGGGACTGAAGGCAAATCATCTAAACTCTCAAAGCCTCTGTTTTCTCAACTGCAAAATGGGGCTAATGACAGTGTCTTCAAAGATTGCTTTGAGATTAAATGAGATAATGTCTACAAAACTCCTAGCATACTACCTGGTGTATAGTAAGGGAGTAACAAATATTAGTCCAATGAAATGAATATGGTAAATAGATTACATTTTTCCTAAATTCACTTATTATCTTGACTGCTACAGCTTAATTAGTAGACTTCCCATTTTCACTCAGGACATTGCCTTATACAAGGGACTACAAGTACTTGTGTCTATTTTTTATTTTTTTGCTGAGGAAGATTCACCCTGAGCTAACATCTGTGCTAATCTTCCTCTATTTTGTATGTGGGTCACTACTACAGCACAGCCATGGATGAGCACTGTAGGTCCACCCCTAGGAACCAAACCCCGGCCACTGAAGCAGAGTGAGCCAAACTTAACCACTAGGCCACGGGGCTGACCCCCACTTCTTACCTTTTCTTGGTGGAACTTGAATACTCATTTGGAAGTTAAATAGCAATACAAGACAGTATATGACTAAAATATAGTAAGAGTGATCCAGATAGAAAGTATCATGAGATTGCAGAGAAGAGAGAGATCATTCTGGTGTGAAAGGTCAAGAAGGTTTCACTGAAGATTAAAAAAAAAACGAAAAAGGCTGAGGGGCCAGCCCAGTGGCGAAGCAGTTAAGTGTGCACTTTCCACTTCAGCAGCCAGGGTTCGCCAGTTCGAATCCCGGGTGAGGACATGGCACCACTTGTGAAGCCATGCTGTGGCAGGCGTCCCACGTATAAAGTAGAGGAAGATGGGCATGGATGTTAGCTCAGGGCCAGTCTTCCTCAGCAAAAAGAGGAGGATTGGCAGCAGATGTTAGCTTAGGGCTAATCTTCCTCAAAAAAAAAAACAAAAAGGGCTGAACTTAGCAAGAAAGGTAAGGGTTAAATGGTAGCCAGGACAACCAGAACCTTCATGGTAGAGTTAGCAGCAGAAAGAAATGACAAAGGCAGAAGACAGCATGGTCTTTCCCAGAATATTCTACGGCCTGATTTGCTTATTCCTCCTCTACTGGGAGATCAGGTGGGAAAGTATGTTGTGGCCCCACGGTGGAGAACTTGGCGCACCTAGCTGAAGAATTTGAACATCATATTACAGAGCTGCAGTCACATTAATTTATTGAGTTAATCAATAATTATATATTGAGTGCCTACTATGAGCTGTTCTAAATGCTAGGGATACAGCAGTGAAAAAAAATCCCTGTCTTCATGGAATTTCCATTCCATTCTCACACCCTGATGCCTACAGAGGTGTAGGAGGTAATACAAGTAAGCAAAGCAGGCAGGAAAAGTCACTAGGGACCAAGGCGTAGTGTGATAGTTCATCTTATGTGTCAACTTGACTGGGCCACAAGGTAGACAAATGTTTGCTCAAACATTATCTGAGTGTGTCTGTAAGGATGCTTCTGGATGAGATTAACATTTGAATCAGCAGACTGAGTAAAGCAGATTGTCCTTCCTAATGTGGGTGGGCCTCATTCAAGCAGATGAAGTCCTGAAAAGAATGACAAGGCTGAGTCAGAAGCAAGTCCTGCTGTCTGACTGCCTTAGAACTGGGGCATGGGTTTTTTCCGACCTTCAGATTCAAACTAAAATATCAGTTCTCCTGGGTCTCGAGCCTGCCGGTTTTTGGACTGGAATTGCACCATCGGCTCCCCTGGGTCTCCAGCTTGCCAACTGCAGATCTTGGGACTTGTCAGCCTCCGTAACTGCATAAGCTAATTCCTTATAATAAATCTCTCTGTGTGTACACATACATATACATATAGATACGCATCCTGTTGGCCTGTTTTGCTGGAGACTCCTGGCTAATACAGGTGAGGGTAAGAGCAAGCTGTAAAGTGCATACCCTGCTCTGGCTGATGGCTTCCATGTGAGAATGGGGACCCAAACGCGCCAGATCACTTATTGAGGAGAAGTCAGAAATTGATTTTTTATATCTCAATTTTTAACTACTAACAACAAAGTTTAAAAAACTAAAAGCACATCACATCAGCCAAGCAAAACCTGTCTAAATGTCATACGCATCCCAACGTCTCCAATTTTTAGCTCAGCTTTAGACAACTGAGAGTCAATAGATGTTTTCTGAACAGAAAGGTTCTTCTGTCGGGACATGGTGAGAATTAGAAGAGGTATACTAAGGACTCAGAGACCAGGTAAGAGGCTCTTGCTACAACGGAAGGTCAAATGACGAAAGTCCAGTATAGTGCTATACCAGTGAGACTAGAAAAGAAGGAGCACTGGAAGGTGTGGTGGGAACAAGGGATGAAGAGTGAAACCGACCATTCCAAGATAAGGTTGATGATGAGGCTATTGGCAGAAGTATTCCTCCTCCCGCTGCTGTGACAGCCACTTACAAGTCCTGATTTCATTTCCTTGACAAAAAAAACAAAAGTTTGTTCTTCCAAACACACATTTTTTGCTAAGGTAACCCTAATTAACATAATAGATATACTTCAAAACTCAAATGGCTTAAGAAATAAGTTTATTGCTCACTCATATACCAGTCCTATGAAGCTGTAGGGTAGATGCCTTCCCCACAATGCTTCAGAGATCTTGGCTTCCTTCTCTTGAAGCTACACCCATCACACGGCCTCTGAGTCCTTCGCTCTGGGTCAGCAAACAGGTAAAGAGCCTCGAGAATCGAGCAGGGAGGTCCTGGGGGGCCTAGTCTGGGTAAGGTGCATCTCATCTGCCCATATTTTATTGAGTAGAACTTAGTCACAAGGCCATGCCTAACTGAGGAATTTGATGAACAACTAAGCAGACTGTCACACTAAACGAATAGGTATTTATTCTCTTTGTTTTAGAGAGTATTTTCTCTACTATAAAATGAAAGGTTTGGATTTGGTAATGTCTGAGATTCGTTCCATTTCAAGTTTTTTGCTTTTTGAGTGGTTTTGACCAGTACTTGGAGAAATTACAGTAGAAGCCAGAATTTATTATAGGATATATATAGAATAATGTCATGTCCTTTCTAAGACAAAACTTTATAAGGTTATTTTAATAACGATGAAAAGTAATGTTCAAATTATATATTTCATGAAATTTTATCAGCAATTATCATAACACTGATCACATACAATGAATTGACATCACATGATATTTCCTTCCTGTATTTCTAAATAACCATAGATCTTTCTGTAGTAATGACAATGAATATATACAAAAGGGAAATATGCTTCTTTAGACTTTTATTTAATTAACACCGAATGGAATTATGCTTAGAATAAATAAAAGATGAACAGCTCTTTCTTTTCATTCTCTTATTCTTTCTTGTTCCTAACAAAAATAATTTATAATTTCAACTTTTCCTGCTGCTTCTCCAAAATCTCAGTTTTAAACCCAATCAAAAGATGCCAACATATTCCAAAGTGAGAGAACGCTTTGGATTCTGTACTCCTCCTGTCTTCTCCATCTTTAAGAGATTTTAAGTCTTTTCTTTCCCAAGCTGCCAGTTACACTGAATTGTTCTGAAATGTGAATGACTTTTTTGTGTAAATATGAGCTTCCATCGACTAGAGCAACAATAAGAACTTCACACTTGTCATTTACTAAAACCTGCCTTTTGAGCCCTGTCAGTCATGTGCCTCTACATGTGTGTTTCTTGGTTGGAGCAGCGCTGTTTTATGGCAGCTTCTGTTTAGGAATTCATGTCGCTACTTGGCATTTATGTTGTTCAGCTGTTAAGAGAGTCAGGGTAAAAGGAAAGAAAACACACAGGAGCGAAGGTTTCAGGAGCAAAGAGGGAAATAAGAAAGGGCTTTAGGTTATGAAATAACAATGCCAGCCATGTGGCAGCAGTAAACCACGGCACACCCCCTCGGTTCAGGAAAGACACTGTGACAGAAGAACAGATGTAGCTCACACCCATCCTGCTGATCTGGGTGGCCGAGTGCTATTACAAAGGGCAAGTGTTGCATGAAATATTAGCAGTTACATTCACCTTCTAATATTTTCCATTCCTTACAACACGGAGCTTGATTACAATGTGTGCCACTGAGCTTAGATGTGCTTAAAGCAAAGACAAAGAGACTCTGGAAAAGACAGGCATACTGATGAAAAGCTAAATACTTTGGTTCCTAACCAGGGTTGACAGAACTGTGCATGATTCATTATGTGGGTTCAAATATGCCCAGAAGTTCAGATATTTATCCAACATTTATCTGCGTAAAACCATATCCCCTGGGGTTCTTGTATTTTAATGGGAACATAATAGGAGTAGGTTTTCTCTGGGTTCTCAAACGCTTTGAGTTTCTTACTCGTCTCAAATCACTAGGAACCTTGAGTTTAGAGATTTGGGGTTCAAGGAGCAAGCTTTTTTAGAATATGTAAACATAGAATAACGTAAACTAAATTTCGCCCCTTTTCCAAATAACTCCAGGAAATGTAATACAGATTTTCACTCTTATTTAACTAACATCTTCTATTTGTGCTTGCCAAGGAGAGAATGTGAATTTCCAGGGGTTTTTTGGAAGATGTAGCTTATAAATAGAGACAGGTGAGGAGGCAGAGGTGAAATAAAAAATGTATACAAGTTAAAAAAACATATTTTCTTCAAAAATCATTGCTTCCACTCTACAGTTCCTCCACACCTTTAACTAAATAACTTGAGTCCTGCAAGAGATGCTATTTTAGATTTGTTGTGGAGTCCATTCTATAAAATACCTGTTTTCTTAATATTTTAACATTGATATATTAATATTTTCATATTATCTTAGCAGAAAACCTCTTTAAAGGAACCAAATTCAAAAGACTGTGAATAACCAAATGATATCATCAGACTTTAAGACATGAGTACAACATAATATTTATAGCAGATTCTCATTCATTTCCAACTTCTTTGAACACATATATGTATTCTAGCTTCATTTATGCTACACATTTTTTTAGTTAAGAAAAAAAACTCAGTCTAACAGCTGAAACGGTTACATCCATTATGGCTAAAATTGCCCAGGCAGTGTACATGTACTGATAGTGCCCAACAATAAGAATGCTTTGTATTTGTACACAATGAACAATGTTCTTACACTTAATATCTCTTCACATATAATGGAAAAAAATTGTTGACCAAGGATATATACAACAATTTTCAGGCACTTATCGTTTTCTCATTTTTAGTCATTTGCCAAACCAGAAGAGTAAATTAAATCACCTTGCTTTTCCCCTCCACACTTAGAAATTGTATCCCAGTAATTCTTTGAGCCTTAGAACTTTATTGTTTTAATATAACAGAGAGGTTACCAGAGGCATACAATCAACCAACTGTTGGTTTCAAAAGTTCAGCAACAAAAGTATTCTTAAGGTAACAAAAAACAAGATGACTAGAGAAAGCTAATTATCAATTAACACCTCAGTGCCTCAAAAAGAGGTCTGAGTTAGACACGAGACTAGGACAGGATCTCGAGTACTGCGTTATGCTGTGCATGGCCCGAAACTGGGGAATCACTCCCTTTTTTTTCCTCAAGGAAGCTGACAGTATATTTCTAATCCACTATTAGAAATAATATCTTATAAATGCTGTAAAAAATTTACAAATTAATCTATAGTCATACCTTCTGAAAACTGCGTTAGGGCTCACTTTGGCCACACACATACTTCGATGAACAATATAGAGAAGATTTACATGACCTCTGAACACAGATGGAGAGTAAATTTATGGAGCAATCTGTGTTTTTCAGTGAGTATCAGGGACCAGGGCCTGTGGGGAGGGTGGTGACTACAAAAGGCCACATGGAACTTTTGAGTGGCGATAGAAATGTTTTCTGTCATGATTGCAACAGTGGTAATCGAACAGTATATGTTTGCCAAAATTCATCAAATTGCAGTCTTAAGATTGGTGAACGTCATTGTATGTAAGTTACATCTGAATAATGTTGATAGAAAGTTTGCAAATATAAAAAAATTTTTTTGTAAGAATTCTGATTTTTTTTCTGCCATCTCATGTACTAATTTGAGTAATAAAATTCCATGAAAAGCACAAGGGTTTTTCCCGTCTATTCTTTGCTTGAGGAATTCAGGCATGGCAGAACCAGCAGTCTCTTGCAACCAGATAAAAATTCACCATACTTAGATATTAAAATAAATAATTATTTCAATGAAATATCTAATAGTTGCACATCAGCAAGCTAAGATAAATATTGAGGAAACAAGGAAAGTGGGATGATCAATAATGTATTATAATGTGTTGCTTCTCAAAAGACAATCAAAATACTTTAAGGACAATGTCTTCCTTCAAGATAAAGATTATTACTCAACTTTTGATCACGAAATTCTATTTTCTTTCTCCAACCACTCATTATATTAAAACTTAAAAACTATGAATATATGCACACGTTATGCAGAGAAAACGGGTATGTGTTTGTCTGTCTGCAGTATATGCACTCAGAATGACAGAAGTTTGTTTAATAATGTGGAAAAGAGTTACTTTTTGTCTTTTCTCCCTCCAGACTTTTTTGGCACGTCCATCTGATGAGGTGGGAAAAATGAAGTTTGAACAGAAAACAAAGTTGAAGCTAAAGACCATAGAGAAGATTGATTAACCCCACGTTATCAAGTAAGTGTCAATAGCAAGGAGCTACTGGGCTTCTGCACTGTTTTCCTCTAAACTTTCGGCCTTACATCCGTCAAACTTCAAGATAACTATCCATCATGGAGTCAAAGTGGCGAACAACTGTGTGGTCCTTTGATAAGGGACAGTGTCACAATTTGTCTCCTTCTCTTCCCACAGATCGTCTCTAATGGGGTAAGGCCAGGCCACAACAGCTGCAAATAGCTGGAAGACATTCTTTAGTGTAAAAGAAAGTCTCAGAAAGTATGTAGAACGGGAATTTAAGCAACCTTCAAAAAAATATCCAAACTCAGTGATTATTTACTTGCTGTTTTGCGTCAATTGCATTTGTTTTCTTCTTTCTAAACACTAGTGTTGATAAGCCAATTTTTAAATATAGTTAAATGGCAGGATTGTGATAGATTTAAAAATGTGATGATGTTAACAATCCCCCTAAAAGGTACAACGCAGCATCTATATAACTAAGTGATATTTAAGATCTGTGGCTGGACTATTTTGGCATTTAAGCAATGCCTACAAGGAGGCAATTCATGCATTTAGATGTACAATAGAACATCACTTACGCCGTTCAAAAATGAAGAGCTAGACCCATCTTCCCTGTAAAACTCAGCCTAACTAATGTAGAATGCTTAGTAGCATACAAAATGACTGCGTCATAACACTAGGAGAAAGAAACCAAAATTTTAAAATATGAGTTATGACTACAACTGTTCATAAATATTCACAGAAAAAAAGTGGTTGGAAATTTACAAAGTATATCAACTGGTATGTTAGAGTAGTGAGATTATGGACAATAATTTTTTCTGCTCTGTTTTATGAATTTTTTCAAAAATTATTTTATTATTTCTTGACCTGTTTTTTTCTCCACACATTTGAAAACTTAGCAAGTTTACACTGAGTTCATAATATTCTGTGTCAACAAATATTAGCTTTAAAAGAAAGAGCTCTATATCATCACTAGCAGCGAAGGTGTCATTTCAAGCTGACCTGTAACTATTCTATTGCGGGCCAGCAGATCCCAGCCTCTCAAGAAGGAAGCACTCTCCACAACGGTAGTGAGAAGAAATGTAATCCTAAGTGAGTGTTCTGAGGCCTTGTCTTGCTATGGGCGTTTCAGAAATGGAATAAAGTGGAAATGGGAGAAGAGAATTTAAGATTTATATAATTAGTTCAGAGCCTCATAGAACACTCTGATGTCACCAAGCCTTGATTCTGCCTCACTCTGACCACATTTCTCCCCCTAAGCTATAGTTCATGACTTCTTCTGCCTTCAAATCTGCTCTCAGGGTTCATTTTAGATGGATTTTATGTGCATAAAAATATTTAAGGGGGAAACACTGGGTCTCCCTAGGCTCTAAGCCTCTTTCTGAGAAGACAGCTTATACGTTCCACATTCTTTAACTGTCACGGTGTCTGAAGCAAGTTTTTTTTCATTCTAAAGGCACTTTAATATATATGTTTTTACCAAAATGCAAACACCTCTCAGAGAAGTATAAAAGCTGGTATCATTTTCAGTTAACATTATGTTAGGAGTGGACAAGCCCTGTGGGAATGGGACAGTAAATAGCAACAGGGCTCACCAAAAGGAAGGGATAAAGAAACTTACTGAAGGGGAACGGAGGAAGCCAGCAAATGAAATTTGGCTTCATTTCCCATGCAATCCTGGGTCAACAGTGTTGATCCTGGTTGAGTAAAGAATGTGAACTTTAGAAGCAGGCCAATTTGGATTCAAATCCTATCTCTACCATTTAGTAATTGTGAGGTCATAAACAAGTTACCTAACCTGTCTCTATAGCGAGCTTCCTTTACTGTCCACTAGGAAAAGTAATATATACTTCATGAAAAGATTCTAGGTAATGAATGAGGTAATTGTGCATTTAACCATACATAATAAGAACTTCACAAATGTTAACTACTGTTTCTTTTATTTTCCTCTTCTTTTTATCTTCCTTTGCAAATTAGGGATACAATGCGCTCCCCAAATCCATACGTGCAATGAGTTTTGAAACCCCCTTGAAGACAGTTAACTAACATCATCATCCTCATGACAGTCAACACTCAGTCTCCAGAGGCCATGCTGGCTCCTGAGGATTCTACTTTCTGTCTTGAGAAGATCCAGCTCTGTCTTCCAGCTCTTTGAGCAAATGGCATGGAAACTCCACTTGTATGCTTCTTGTATGAGGAATTCAAACTGCCTATTCCGTACTAATTTGTTACAGAATGTAATGAGCTCCCCAGATGTGAGCTGTGCGAGAGTGGAACCACATGCAAAGACCAGTAGAGAAATGACTCTCATCATAGGTCCCCAGACGAGGCCTCTATAATTCAGAGGGCACAGCAAAGACCACGAGAAGCCCAGTTATGAACATGCAGTGTCAGCTGACAGTCCCAAATCTAAAGGTTTACTCAACCTGAGAAACTGCCAAAGATGTTGATTCTTAATTAGCAACATATATCTCTTGAAAACTGAAGAGAAAGAGGTTCTAATTGCAGCATCTAGTTTGTCACATACGAAATGTTTGGAAGGTCCAAATTCCAAAACATTCTGGAAAAAATCTTCTAAGGGTGTATGGCAAGACATAATTAGAATACAAGCAAGTTGGGTTTTTTATTATTTTTTAATTTTTTAGCTCTATAATTTAGATTAAAAACAGATGTAAACAACAATCTGTGGCACATTAATTGCTTTATACCTGATGTTCTCAGCAAGTCAACAGGAATTTTGCCCACTGAAGAACCATTAGAAAGAGGCGTTTGCTAGAACCAAAAAGATGCTACCACCTAGTCCAATTGGATGGGAAAACTAAGCCCAGATTATGTGTAATGATAACCCATGAGCATACTCTAACAGCACTTAGCATGCAAGCATTATTCCTGAGGGAATTTTGAAATAAAAACAAATGGGACTCAACTTTTAAACATGGAAAATTATGAAATTTGGGTCTATTAGACTAACAAATAGAATGAAATTCCTAACACAAACAAATGAGGGAAACTTTGTGTCTTTGTCTTGCTTTACATTTCAAAAGCCCAAGAGGGAAAAAAAATTATTTTTACTGAAGCTTTTCCATCCATGAGGAACCACTTCACACACACCCCCCCCCCCCCCCCCCAGTGCATGAATGTGTGCAGCAGTGTCTTACAGGCATGCTAAGCATCTGATATACATGATAAAGCATTGCTATACTCAGAAATATGGCTCTAAAATAGTCGTATGTGACTATTCAATGAGAGAGTGTTTAGGATAACCCAATTTCAGAAAGCTGTGTTACAAGATCAGATTCTATTTTTAGGCTGGATTTTTCTAGACAGATGTTGAAAACCCATAAAGAGGATTTTAAAAGTGTTATTACTGTTAAGTTATTGCACCCTTAATGTGGTCCGTACTGTGGCAATAGAAGCTTCAGGAAAACATTTTTTCTTTCCGTCTCTTTCTCTCTTTAAACTTTATTTATAGCCTTGCAAAAGACTAGCATTCACATAACCCGCCTTTGCAGGCGTGCCAGAAGATTAATGATATCGCAGTGTTCTTGAGAACAAAAATGTGTCTACCACTGTGTTGAATAATCTCTCCTTTCACACATTAAAAGTGAGATGAGGCCTACTTTAGAAAGCAAGGACAATGTGTCACAAAGAGTTAGTTGGCTTAAAGACATACCCGTATTGCTATCCTGAATCACAAATTGTTTTCATGCATGTTATCTTGAGAATAAGAAAGCTTTTATCACTATCACTTTTTTTAAATTTACATAGAGCTTCAAAATCTGACTTATTCCAGCATTTTTTTTTTACAATCTGTTGCTTGTAAGAATTGAGAATTTAGAGAAAGTTATACACTGTGACCTCTTTTATCTCTACTTTCCTTAAATTTGGCTAACAAGACTAAAGGTTATTTAAAGATTTAAATATTATAGATGTAGTTATTTACATAAAAGCTACCTTTGTCTAGTTTACAGTAATAATTATAATAACTTGACTTTTATTGGAACCTTTCCTCATGCCATGCACTACGTTAAGTGTTTAACATATATTATCTCATTTAATCCTCATGACAATCCTAAGAGACAGTTACTACTATTACCTTTTGATGGAGGAGAGAATCTATGTTTAGAGAGATACATGACTCACCCTAAGTCACCCGTTATAAGTGATAGAATGGCTTCTCAAACCCAGGTTTGTGGATACTTCAACGCCACACTGTTAACCACTATGATAGACTGCTTCTCGGGATACATTCATTTAATATAGACTTTTACTCAGTCAGGTGATACTTACAGACTGTTCATAACTTCCAGGAATTCATCATCAATATTTAGGTACATGTCACATGACAGTCACTGCCATTGGCCTTTAGAATTATAAAAGTCAGTAAAACACAATTCTTGCTCTCAAAATGTAGTGGGGCCACAGAGCCAATTTAAGACCTTCTCAGACAGCAGTCATTCAGTTTTCTAGACTCACCTGACATCGTATAGAACATTAAAATGTACCCACATCTCGCATTAAAGATAATCCACGTAACTACATATGATTCGAGTTACATTTTCTTAAGATTATTTTATAGGCATTTTAATATTCATTAATCTTGATGTCTTTTCACTATACATGTTTTCCCTTATCAAAAGGAAATTTTAATATATATTATACTGAAAATTCTGTTTCTTGACTGTACCGAACACAGCAGTTGGTTTTCTCTAAAGCATAATTTAAATTATAATTAACATTCTTTTTCAGACATAATTTTTATTGCCAATTTTCCTAAAGGAACTAACTACACTGTTTAATTCAGAACATTGATTCATCAACAAGTATTTAGAAATTATTTGGGACTATACTACATATATGTACATGTAAACACAGTATTTACAGTTTGTATGATGTACATAGTACCAATATTCATTATATATGCATATAGTATATATGCATAGCATATATACTATAAATATAGGATGGACAAAAATAGTAAGTACGGAGCGTATTTCTGTGTATGTGTATATGTGTGTGTGTCAATATATATAAATTATATAAAATATATATGTGTATATACATATATACATATATATAAATATATATAAAATCAAGCAATTAAGGAATATATATGTATGATTTTTGTACAAAACCTTAAAATTTCTTCTTAAATTAAGGAGTATGTACAGTGGAAAAGACCAATCCTATATTTCCCATTAAAATATTTGGACAAAAAAATTGACCCAAAAAATACTTTCAAGAGGAAATGGAAAGCTTTGAGGGTGAAACAATCTGTGTAAGTGGGGAAAAGAAAATTTCCCTTGTAACTGTCTTTAAGCAGTTCTCTTCAAAACATTTAATATGTTAAAAATAGACTGTCTCTGGGGCCGGCTCCGTGGCCGAGTGGTTAAGTTCGCGCGCTCTGCCGTGGCGGCCCAGGGTTCGGATCGTGGGCGCGGACAGGGCACTGTTCGTCAGGCCACGTTGAGACGGTGTCCCACATCCCACAACTAGAAGGACCTGCAACTAAGATATACAACTGTGTATGGGGGGTCTGGGGAGATAAAGCAGAAAAAAAGAAAAAAAAGATTGGCAACAGTTGTTAGCCCAGGTGCCAATCCTTAAAAAGAAAAAAAAAAAGGAAGATTGGCAACAGTTGTTAGCCCAGGTGCCAAAAAAAAAAAAAAAAATAGACGTCTCCTCTAATAACTTAGTTTGACAGTTTGAAGATCACACAAGTAGCTAGGTAGAGGGGTCTCTGAATTAAATATTTTTTAAAGTGTTGGCATGAAGATGTTGTTCTCTCTTAGTCAGTGGTTAGAAATGGGCGTCCTGAGAATAAAACCAATACAATGGTAGACCAACCAAACAGAATAACAGCACCACTGGTTCAAAGCTATGGCATCTGAGAACTCTTGCTCTAAACGGAAATGAAAGATTATAGAATTGGGAGTTTATCATATAAATGAGTTTTCACCTTGTGAAGCAGTAGGAAAAAGGATGAAGAGGTACTTTAAAACATAGGTTGAAAAAAATTAAGCCACGCAATGTAAAAAAATTAATATGAAAAAGGGCACAGAGAACTGAAAAAATTCTCCCTTCTAAACTATAATGATGTGGAGCCTTTAGACCTATGTTTACTAAAATAAATTGGCTGAATGAAACATAACATGCATGACTGTGGCCAGATAAGACTTGGGTTGCTTTCCAATGCCTAGACGTTTGTATTGAGAATGACACCAAGATTAAATTATATTGTGATGTCATCAAATGGAGTATCACCCCAAGGCCACATAATTCTGTGCCTTAAAATATTACTCCTAGTAGTATACTCTTGGTTTATTTGTACTGATATTTTAATGAAATTCTATATTTCCTTTTTTTAAAAAAAGCAAATCATGAGTTTTGACCCATTTCTCAGTATTCTTCCTTGAAAGTCACAGCCTAATATACATGCACTCAAATAGTATATTATTATTCTATATATTCTAAATTACAAACATTAAGCTAAATGCTGAGTACACAACCTTGAAAAATATATACATGATCCTTTCCCAGTTGCAATTTAAGTCTAATAGGGACAGAGAGGTAAATGGACAATTGCAAAAGAACATAATAAGTGTTGTGATGGAAAAAATAAAGGGGTCTTGAGAAATGTCAAGAGAAATAACTTGGAGGAATCAATGCTTAGGAAGGCTTCCTGGAGGAAGTGAAGTCTAAGCTAAGACCTAAAGTATAATTATCAGCTGAACCAGAGAACGATGGGACTATTAGGAAAGAGTTTCAGGCAGAGGAAACAGCATGTCCAAGATGCCAGAGGTAGGAAAGCATGAATTCCATGGAGGTGGGGAAATTGGAGAGAGAAGAAAAGGTCAGTTCATGCACGGCTTTATGCACCACATCAAGAAGACTGAATATTTTTAAGCTGGGGAAGAACATAATAAGATTTGCTTTGTAGAACCACCTTTTATCTTCCATGTGGAGAACTTAAGTCAGGACTAGAGGTGGGCAGACCAGTGAGGTTGTCGAAGTAGGTCAAGCAAGAGGCGAATAAGGGTAGGCACAGATGAGATAAAATAAGGTTAAGGAAATACTTAAGATGAACAATATATAGGATACATACTATATGTAGGTGAGTTAGGGGGAGGAATGAAAGAAACAAATACAACCCTCAGTTTGATGAGACAGTAGGTAAATGGTGGTACCATTTAACGAGAGTGGAGGACATGGGATAAGGAAGCTGAAAAGTCCACTTTTGAACATACTGAGTGTGAAGTACGTCTGGGCCATCAGATAGGGGATGCCTGCCAGACAGGTGGATACAGAGGTCGGACACTCAGCAGTGAGATCTAGGCTAGAAACAGAAATTTGGAAGTCATCAGCTTATAGATTTTATGATAATTCAAATTCTAAAACCAAGTGAGATTAGCCAAGGGGAACAGGTAGAGCAAGAAGAGCAAAATCCCAAAGGCTGAGCTCTGATAAAGCCTAACATTTAAGAAACGAGAGGAAAAGAAGCATTCGAAAAGGACTGTGGAAGAGAGAGCAGAGAAACCTTGGTGGAAATTAGAAGAGTAGGAGAGTTTCAGAAAGAGGGAGTGCTCCGCAGTGCCCAATGTGGCTGAGAAGTCAAGCAATACAAAGATGAAGAGGTATTCATTCCCCTTGAACAGGCCATTTGGTGACACAGAAATAAACTACCACTATTAGCACATATATATAAATAAATACATATATGTGTATATACATATATTTGTAGGTATGTGCGTCTTCACATACTCACACACACGCATAGTCATTCAATAATCATAATAACATTATGGGGTAGGTACTATTGTTATATTCTTTTCAAGATGAGAAAATAGAGACACAAAGAAGCGACAATTTGTCAAAAGTCACGAAGCTAGCAAATGGTAGAGCCAGAAACGGAAATAGGTTGAGGACTTGAGCGGGAGGTGAAGGAGAAAAGGTTGGGAGTGCAGATAACTCTTTCCAGCAATACCACTGTGATTTTCTCAGATGGCTTTGCCTAGGAAGATTGCTCATCAGGTCCAAGCTCCCTGGTGAATACTACCCAAATTGCAGACTGACTCTCAAGGGGTAACAAATGGCTTATGGAAAAATCCTTTTAAAAATTCAGTGTGCTCAAGAGTGGCAGTGGTAACAACATGGAAAAAAATTTTTTTTTTGCCAACGTACCATCTCCTTGAGTTTTGAAAACAATGCACTACTGTTGCTCCTTAAACCTAAAATTCAAGTGTAACCCTGCCTGGAGCTCCTTCGAGAACCATTCCAACAAGGTACTCCCAATGGATCCACCAAAGTAACTAGAATCTTGCACACTTAGTTTTAAATTCTTAATGTCTTTATGAAACACTTATTATGTGTATGCATTGTCTGTTTAGAGCACTGTCCTTCCAGAAACATCTTTATGATACCAGGATACATTAGACTAACTGGTCAATCTGCTCCACCGTGAGAAATTAAATGATAAATTGTTAAACAAGTTGAGTTTTCTTAGTATGGGTGAAACACCATCGAATTGTATACAAGAAGAGCAGAAATTCCTCCATAATTTTCTTTTCATTTCCAAATATTTGGGGAACATTCATAATCCACTAGTACCTTACTATAAACCATTGTTGGATGAGAAACCACATTAAAGTATTTGCTATTTACATGATCTACTACTTTAGTATATGTAAGTTCTAACATGGTATGAGTGAGAGCCTACTTATAATTAGAAAATCTATTTTTAAATCAGATTTAGAAACACAGAGTGATCTCTGTAGTAAAAAAAAGTTATGAAAAAAGATACTTAAGCAAAACTGTTATCAGCAATTTCTGGAAAATTTAGAAATCATCCATTCAATTACCCTTAGAATTCCAATTTTCAACTTGGTGGTCTGCTTTCTGTGTCTTCATTAAAAAAAAAAAAAATCATTTCCAAAAAAGAAAACCAATAATGTTTGCAGTTGCCTCAAGATTTTTCTTTGGCCACAATTGCCTACTTTGCATAATTGAATATCCCGGTGACAAGCCCATGAACTTTATTGTCAGGCTGACTAGCCAAAGACTCTCTATTCTCCACCCCCTAGATGAGAATGTAAGGGATGATGAACAGAACTAACATGAAATTTGGAAAGACAATGATTTGTTTTTAACCACAAAAGGCATAATAATACTTAGATGAGCCAAAATTTTGGAAGAAAATAAGTTTGTTTCCAACATTCTGATATGTTACATTGGCCATGTCAAAATGTGGTTATGTTGTCCCTAGGACAACCCTGATATTCCTGAGAGGCAGTCCTCCAAACCTGACCATTCTACTAAACATTAAGTCCATCATGTCACCTAAGACAGAGGTTATGGTCCCCTCCTCCACTGACAAGAGACACATTAGGGGCTGTAGCCCTGTGCTTCGCTGCAGACCTTATTTTAGTGTTGGATATCTGATTTTCAGGTTACCTTTCCCAAATTAAAGGTTACCTTTCCCAAATTAAAGGAAGAATAAGACAGATAACGTGAGGGCTCCTCTGTGCTGACTGCATTTTGCTTACATAAGATCTTTTAAGTTTCTCAATAAGAAACCATACTTCCAGGTGATAAATGGGTCAGATTCACAGAACATTGAAAGTGTGGGAGGGAGGCTGGGAGACAGGGAGGCTTTCCTTCTTTCTATTTCCAGAATGCTGTGTAAGTGGGGTACTCACAAGATTCTGGTCTAAAGGAGAAAATTAAGCCATGAAGTATTAGAAAAGTGCTAATATAATAACTGGGAAAGACCTCTGTGACTTCCTTCTTTTTATTTTCTACTACTAAGTATTTTTTGTGATTTTTTTATTACTTTTAACCAGCTCTCCTCTCTTTCCTATTTGTCTTAACTTGACTCCTCTTAAATGTAAAATACTCATAATTGTCACTGTGGTTATATGATCCAGTGACATCTGTGCATAAATACTTTCATTCAGACAATTATCATTAGATTCAAGCATAAAGACCCAGTGGACATCTGCCTTAGATGAATTCTCACTACAGAAGACATATAGAGAATCTACTTGTACATGCCCTTGCTTGATTCCAAGGGGTTATTACTAGGACTCAATAAAGATGAGCTCCTATACCATTTTCATTCTAGAATAAGGAATCCTTACTGAACACATGTTTCCACTCTATTCCCATTCCCTTTCTCTTCTGGCTGATAAAAGACTGAAGTCTTGGGTCTCAGGCCAAGCTACAGAAGAGTGTAAAAGAATGCAATGAACATAAGAATGGGGGAAAAGAATGAAAAAACCTGTGTATACGGGAGTTTTTGATAAATGAAGGATTGCTATCTAGCTTTCATGCCTCCCAGTTTCATCTGCCTCTTCTTATGTTAGTGAAGGAGCAATCTCCTTTTTACTTTCTCAGTGATAACCACCAATCTTATCTCTCAGAACTTTTCTTCGGAATCCTAAATTAGCTGTAGTTTCTGCAATAAAAGTTGGCATGAAGACTTTTTTTTTTCAGAAACAATACAGGCAACTAGAAATTAGGTACCCTGAAGTCTACACTCTTCACTCATTGAAGACAATTAACAACCCATTGTGGCTCATAGAAGCTAAACGTTCCATCATCAATTCCTTCTTCCATTTTCTAAACAGAGACTCTAAAAGATACTTGGTGAGCACATTGACTAAAACTCCAGAGTCAGCTGATGCTGACTGTTTCATAATGGGCATTCTTTGCAAGTTCATTACCTATTTCCCTTTCTTTCCAGGTTGCTTTGCCACTTTATATAAAGCAACTATTTTTCAACCAACTACACTATATTGTTGACTACAGTAGCAAGATCAGTGTCAAAGACAGGTAGATTTTTGGTGGTGCGGCTCTACATCCTGAGATAGATATGACTTTTTTCTTCTTTGTCATTTTATCCGCAGCATCTTAAAACCTAGAAGGAATCCAGAGAGACCATTTGATCCATCCGTCTGTCTTCACACTGTTAAAGGGTTATTTTTCATATTTACATTTGAGGCAATTGAGGACCAAAGAGGTTAAGGGACTTGCTGAAGGTCTGTGTGTTAACGAGAAAAGGCACCATGTAGCCCACCCCTCCATGACCTCTTATGAGTGGTACTGTATGCTGTTCATTGTGCCCTTAAAAGGCAGAGTAAAAAGGCCTTTTTCATTTATACTCTCCGTAAGGTTGCAATCTCAAAAAAAAAATCCATCATCTACACATAAAACCCAAAATATTGTATTCCAGTGAACAATCTACAAGCTGTGTGACCTGGAATAAAGTTATACCAACGTCTTTAAACCTCAAACTCCATTTTCATAAAATAAAGAAAATAATAACTATTTTCCTAGAGGTTTTTGAAGACTAAATGAGCTAACATGAAGAAAGCTCCTAAACAGTGCTTAGTGTATATTAGGCATTCAATAAACAGTAGCTATTATTATTCACCAAATCCTGGTGATTTAGATATTTAAATAATTTCCCTTACAGCTTGAATGAGATGTATTTAGGAGAATGGTAGAATAAAGTACTGCTTTTAACTGCAGGTAGTAAACATGAAATATTAACCTAAGGAACTGTAGAGGCTGGGTATATAAGCAGCTTCATGAAGGGTTATATAATATGGCCTTAACAATGGACTTGGACAAAAAGGAAAGGTTAATGTGGAGTTCCTGGCTTCTGAGGTTGACCATCAGAGATGAAAATTTTACTTTCTTTCCATTGTCCTTTGCAGTTATTATCAGATTTAGCATAAAGTTCCCCCAGTAAGTAGCAATGAAGTTTCTCTTACATTGACTGGAGGCACTCTATCCCAAATCTCTGAATGGACAGAGCTCAGAGGCTGAGATGCAGGTTGGAGGGGAAGAATACAGCTGCACTACGCATGCCCAGGTATACACGTTTTAAGACATGACTTATGGATAGCAAAGATGGTAAGAACAGCAAAGTCCTCTGGTATGCTAATCATTTTTCCCACTGGAGGAACCCAAGGCTCAGGGGAGACCTCGCGAGGCACCGCACTGGCCCGGGGGAGGGGCAATGTGGACAGTATGTAGGGGCTTCTCTTACCCTTCTAATGCACCTGTCTTGGTCTCTGTGGTGCAGTGGGTGGTTCAGCCTCACCCACCCCCCACCTTTCCATGTTCTGGAGTCTCTCAGTGGTATCTTGTTTATGAACAGTTGTTAGTTGTTCTTCTTGTGAGGGGGAGCCAAGTCAGAAACGACCTATGTTGCCATCTTGTTGATGTCACTCTCTCTCATTCTGTCAGCAGCATGTGATACAACTGATCCTCATTTCTTCGAAACTGTCTTCACTGGCATTTCCATATCATACCACCTAATCATTTTTATGTGTAACCATTCTAAGCATTCAATTGTGACTAACAGTGATGTAGAAGTTTACCCCACCTCTTTCCTTTCCACTCCTAAAGAATAAGCCCCATCCAATGACAAAGTTCTAAAATTTCTTGGTAAATGAGATTCTTTTTGTTGCTGGAATTCGGATCTTTCTACTAATGCCAGGCTCGAACTACGACAACAATAATCAGCCAGGAATTTGAAAGACTGCTTTGTTACAAAGAGAGCATTAAAACATTATAGATCAGAATGAAAATTCTGATTGGCTTTAAACTTTGTTGGAAGTCATTCTCTCCTCTGCTGGTTAAGTGTACCGAGCAGAGAGTGGAGAACAGGTGAGCCCAGCAGATGCCTACTGCCCTCATTCAGAGTTCTGACAACCTTGTTTTTCGTATCAGCTCTTCTGCACATAGAAGAACAATTTGTACACTTGCTAAAGCTAGAAGAGTGAAGCATCCAGAAATATAGCTTTCCAATAAAGTAATAATGCTCCATTAGCTGTTTTGCTGTTACACGTTTCACCACAGACGATTCTTCTTTAAGCTGCCTTCCCGTATGTGGCCCTGTGATAAATTTTATCAGTGGTCAGCGGGACAGGGTTGCAGGCTGGGCAGTAACACAGTGGCTTTTTATCTAGCTTAGTTCCCCCTGCCATGCCCCCCACCCAAAGCGGCATTTTCTTGGCGTAATTTATGTTGTGGCATTTCTGTCAGTAGATGTGGTGTCAGCAATTTGTGTTCCTAATGGAAGTTTACATGGAAATGAGACACTTAGCCACAGAATAAAATTAAGGATGGGATAAAACTAATAAAAATTGTAATGCAAAGGTGTTTGTGCCTGCTTGTATCTTAAAAAAATTTTTTTTAACGAGGACTGTCTTGCCAGGGAAGCTTGTTTTCTAAGTTTAAAATACTGGTACAAGTAATATGTATAGAGTGCACCCATTCACAGCTCCAGCTACAATTGTGTCAGCACTTGTATTAGAAGTTTGTACACTCCAGAGGCCCTATAGCACTGGCATAATATTTTAAATTAAAATGATATTTAAAGTTTTAGAACCTGGAATGTTTAATCAAAATTTGTGGTGTTTGTACCTTGGGAAAAATATGTACATATGATGTATATTTTTGTGAATTTTAAAAAACTCACCCAGTGCAAATTTTACTGGAGAAATCATTTCACTGAATAAATACACTTTGTCCCCCATATGGTTTACTATAATAAGATTTTCAATTATTCCATTGCAGGATATTGAGACAATTTAGAAATAGCTGCGTACTGCATTAGAAATGAAATAGAAGCATTGTTTAGACTTCCTAGCCAAATGCTCCCGAGACAGCCCAAGCGCTGGTTATTTAGACTCTTGACTTGTTCATCTTAAGAAGGGCTTTTACACAAATGGGGTCCTTATTCATTCTGAGGTACAGCAGACAGCAGAAGCCCAGGAAGTTTCTTTCGTGAATCGACAAACCCTCTCTCCCCAGCTCATTCTTTTCCTCATAGACAACACATTTCCCAAGAAGCAAAGAAGAAACATACACATTGTGAATCCTCTAGACGGAGTTACACTACGTGATCACGGGAAGCTTCCTGCCATTGAATTCACAACAAACGGATTTTATCATTTCCATTTCCATGTGCTTTTAAAATATTTTTAAAATATCTTAACGGCATTTTCCCCCTAACTAAAATATCCTAGTGGGCCCACTCATTATATGGACTGTATCTTTGAGTACTTGCTAATATTCTGAGCTGAATGTGAAATGTTGGTTATTTTATGCACAAAGATGTTCGGAAAGGAGATTTACTTCCGTGAATGATGCCCACATTTCTGAAACAATTTTCCTTAAGTCAAATTGGCAAGAAAGACTTGAACTCCATTAGTTGAAATTTTTCACCCTTTTGAAATGATTTAGGAACCTGTCCTTAGTAATTTTGATTAAAGATGGATGTTTTTGAAATTCAGTCCCTATATCCAAGCTGTATCTCTCAGAAGCCCTCTGGGATTCTGAGTAGACAGCGGAGCAGCATACACAGCTTACACATACCAAAGTGCCAATATATGTATTCAGCTTTGTAAATATGCCTTTAAAAATACCTCGCCATATTTAGCCACTCCTAAATATGTATTTACACAGTCTGCACACTGTAAGTGTTTACCTGGGAGACAGGAAAGGTCTCTCTGGTAAATAATATGGGTTTTATAGCCTTTCATGAAGGAATTTTTTGTTTGCTATGTAAAAAAATCAGCTCCTCTCAGCTATAATTTAATAAAATTTTTCTTTCCCTGTAAATTTACTGCACAGCACTTGAGGTAAAGCCCTGCAATGTTACCAAAAAAAAAAAAAAAGACAGACGACAGTGGTGTGAGCTTTGGGTACAGAGTGACTTTGATTCATTTTGCTAAAGACTACAGAGAGTAGAACACAGGGATACGATTTCTGAAAACCAAACAAATAAAAATAACCTGTCAGATATATTTTAGAGCTAAGGCTATCGAATACTGCCTATTTTTTCAGGTAAAAAACACCAAACAAAACAAAACCTCTAGGAAGATTCAAATGACCTAAACTACTTTGCCCTGAATTTTCTGGATCATCGACTTAATTTTACGCTTTATATTACACAAGTGGATGTAGGTTAAACATTTTCAACTGATAGGCAAAATTGTGTTAAATCCAAGATAGGAACAAATTTTTATAGAAAAGCAGCATTGCCCAGTACACCAGTCCAAGGGCAGGAAATGTTCAGTGCGCACTCCAACGTGCAAATCCATGGCCTTGAGCAATTGAGTTGATCTGTCTTACGCTTTCGAATTTGTAAATCAGGTTGCGAGCTACCCTAGACCTAATGATGGGTCCATAGTCAGATGTTAAGCACTGAATATTCATAGAGAGCAATACCTCTTTTCAAAAAAGACACATTTTCTTTTTTTAAGGAAAGATACAAAGTGGAATAGAACACGCTTGGAATTAAAGAGCTACCCACCACTTGGTAGGTTCTCTCAATTTATTCCTCATTGCCCTCTCCACCTTTGCACTCCCTGTATCGAGGTTTTTGAAATCACCTAACATTAAGCTAGAGGCCTTTGGCTTTCGTGAGCCACTTTAGGGTCCCAGAAATGGATATGGCTTAATTTGGAGTCCTTTAAAGTTTTTTAAAGGGAGGATGTCTCTGAAGGGATCACTCTCTTAATCAGCTCACTTCCTTCTAGAAAATAAATATGCAGGATTTCCAGCAGCTTGTCTCTGGACCCACCGAAGAGTTTCCTGTCATCAGTGGACTTAAAGACCTACAAGAGAGGAACAAAGAGAGAGGCCCCTGACATGAATTCTAAAGACACTTAATAAATTACAGCTTCATGGTTAAAGGACTCCTATTCTCTTGCTTTGTTGTATGTCGTTCAAAAATTTTCTCTTTCAGAATCTTTCCGTGCACGGGTGCTTGTGCACAAAATATATGAGTTTGATTTATGTTGACGAGGTGGGAAATATGGGCATTTTTGGCAAGTCCAGATACAGAAGCATCACAGGCTCTTTTCAGGATAGAAACATCAATTTTTTTAATGGGCCCAATTATTTTACCCCCACGTAAAATGCCTGTTGAAATTTGTCAATGCAAAACAGGTGCTTGTATGCCTTCCTATCTCATCTCTAAATACAGCCTGTAAGAGATCAAGTTTATATATATATAAGATATATATATAAACACATAATATATACATATATATACTATATATATACACACACGTATATAAATAGATGTGAAAATGTTTACATCTCAAACTTAGATGTTTGAAAGTACTTTACTTTTAAGTCTTTTTCTTCCCTTTATTCTTAAAATATTGAAAGATGCATCTTATTATAAAAGATTAAAACAATCTTTTAAAAATCCTTTAAAAATGAAAATATGATTTGTTTTACCTTTAAATGTGCTAGAAATTTAAATACAATGATATGCTTGATGAACATGAAACAGGAGGTTTTGCAAGTAGGTCACTAATTCAAATCTGATCCAGAGAGTACTGAATACCCTACAGCTGCCTGTTATGACTATCTAAAATGAATGCAACAAATGAATATCTGATTATATTTCCATACAAATTTTATACCTACTCTCCTAATTGAAATGGAGCATAATGTACTATTTGTGTATTCAATTTATACTTTTGAAAAATTATTCTATATCATCTTACATTTTCACAAAAGGAACAGAAAATTCATTGTCAAGCAAATAATACCCACTCATGGGCTCCAAAGGACACAAATAATACATTCCCCACCTTCTCAGTATGAACTGGCAGGATACAATTCTTTCAGCTCCATCCTACATTCCCACATGCCTGTGGACATGGCAGGTTAGAAGGATCACTCCTGTGTACAGCAAATCCATGCTGGCCATGGTGAGTTACGTCCCAGGGCACAGCAAGAACTAATAGATGAGCAAAATCACTGACCCCTATATTGGAATCGGAGTCTCTTAGGAGAAGCTCTGCCCTCTGTCTCTTAATTTCTCTCAGACATTTGGGGAAATACAATTTCTACTCATTTCCTTTGACCAGTCACTCCACACCTCATCCCCACTAAGACTCAGGCACAAGTTCACCACGCCAGAGTCCGTGACAAACACCTGCTATGCTAAAAATTGCCCCTCTATCTCCTTGCCTGTTTTCTGGGAAACAAACATGTACACTTTGATTCTCTTCCCTGAGGGTTCTTTCCTGAAGCTATGACAAGATTTCAGAATTCGTGAGTTTGGCTGGAGCCTGAGACCTGTGTTTGTTGGGGTGAGGGGATAGTGTGAAGGGAGATCAGCTAGAATTAAGTCACAATATTTTGTGTGGCTGCCACATGTAATCTCAGATGGACATTCTCTAAAATTCCAAGGTGACACTCTAGTCTGCACTGGTTAAACAGCCCCACATGTGTTGTGCTTAGATCTTAATGCCCCCTTCTAAGACTGCACAGCATTCAGGGAAGAAAATATAGGGTCACAGAGGAAATACAACCATATCCTACAGAGCATAGTTGAAAGCACTGGAACTGCTGAGAAAAACAAAGAGGGAATTTGGAATCCCCTTCAAATATCTGAAGACTGTTATGCAAAAGGTTGATTAGACTTATTCTGTCTGGAAGCATCATGGGATAGAGTCTGGCTGAATATATAGAAATTTCTATGAGTCTGTGCTGTCCCAAGAAAGAATGGACCAACTGCCTCAAGAGAACCTGGGTAGCATCCAGACAGAGGCTAGATGGCCCCTCGGGAGCTGGGCTAGATGACTTCTAAGCTTCTTCCCAAGGCTGAAGCTGTATGGATCAACAAAGCCAACCCAGTTGGGGCAGCTCCAAGGGTGCTCATGGAGCAGTTTCAGGACACTGTCAGACAGTGATCCAACTAGGCATATCCTCCTTTAGTCCTTTATAAGCCCAGAATTTCTTTCAAGTAGGCTGAATTCCATGCAGTGAATGTGATCATAAAAAACCCTGGATTCTAGCATCAGAGAACCCTAGTTTAGAATCCTATTGCATAGATATCATGGCCTAAAAAGCCCCCTCCTAGATGTCATAGGAGAGGATGGTCATATTGCACTAAGTTCTGAATGCACTGAGCTAGGGCAGTGCATGTCAATTAATCTGCTTCTAAAAAGGCTCCCTTTCCCATCAAGCACACAGACATTTATGTTTTAATCTAGAAAAGGGAAAAGATCCTACTGTGGAAATTGTGCTATAAACATATAAAATGCAGTAAATGAAATAATAATCACAGTAATGAACTTGATCAAAATTTACATGAGATGAATAATGCAAAGGCAGAAGAAATTATTCTCTCCTAGCACAGAAATCCTCTACATAGCTCCCTCCTAATTTCAAGATTCTTCTAGTAATGCAGAGTCTATCTGATTATTATTACTACTTTATATTTTAAAATCAAATCACCTAAGGATGGAAGTATTGGTCACAAGGACAAGGAGAAATGCCTGATTTATTTGCTAAAGAAATACTTTTTTTTTTTTTTTTTTTGGTGAGGGAGATTGGCCCTGAGTGATCATCTCTTGTCAATCCTCTTCTTTTTGCTTGAGGAAGATTATGCCTGAGCTAACATCTGTGCCCAGTGTCCTCTATTTTGTATGTGGGGTGCTGCCACAGGATGGCTCAATATGTGGCGTGTAGGTCCATGCCCAGGATCTGAACCTGCAAACCCCAGGCCGCTGAAGCAGAGCATACGAACTTAACCACTATGCCACTGGGCCAGCCCCTAAAGAAATACTTTTCACTCTTGATATATAATTCTTAAATTCCCAAACTAAAAGTTGTAAATTTCAACCAGGAGGGTGATTATTTTCACATATAAATAGTTGGTGAGTTTGATCCAATCAAACTGCTGAGTTTATTAACTAATTATTCTGTATAATGTAACCCTCAGCTGTAATTATTATGTATAATTATCTCTGTATTTAATCTACTT
This sequence comes from Equus asinus, assembly GCF_041296235.1. Taxonomy (NCBI): domain Eukaryota; kingdom Metazoa; phylum Chordata; class Mammalia; order Perissodactyla; family Equidae; genus Equus; species Equus asinus. The sequence continues at coordinate 81,529,197 of NC_091798.1, forward strand.
TCAGGTATTAAGCCTATATTTAACATGGCTACCCCTTTGAATTGGAATAAAAGATCTTTGATCTGGTTGGCCCTCACCACATACATAGGGTATTTCTGACATGAATTTGTACTTTTACCATCCCTTGAAGGACACTAACAGCAGCTTCTGGGTTCTTTTCAGTTTGAATGGGAACATGCAGTTCACACTGAACTAGTGCTATTAGTTACAATTCCTGTTAAAATGATTCTGTAGGCTCAAGAAGGAGTGACCAGATTTGATGGAAAATTCACTCCTAACTTAGATTGGTAAGCTTAAATACACAGCTAAGTTCGGAAATCTTTTCAATGGTTGGATTCCTTTAGGCGATCCGGTTACAATATATGACTCAAGGCAGCATCCAAAGATGCCTGGCTTTCCACTAGTGAGTGGTTGGCAGTTGGGAGCTCATGTTCCAGGAGCACAATCCTCTCGCTCTAAGCACAAGCGATCTTGCACACAGGAGAGGCAGCAAATTACCTAATGGCAAAGGCTTTGGACAGCCCCTGGCGTCCTGCCCTACCATCATGTGGCAGTAATTTCCCTACACAAGAGGCAGAGGGCCTTTCCTTGACACATAGTGTCTGCCTTGCCTCCCACACACAAACCCACAAGAAAATCTGACCCGGCAAATATTAAGGAAAAAGCCCTGACCTGACCACACAGCCATTCTGGAGCATGAGCAGTAGCCACTGCCGTGCTCCTGGCAAGGGTTTCATTGCATTCAATTGAAAGTGGGCATAATAAAATTCCTTTGTCAGGTGTCGCGGTGGAGTGTTGGCAATTGGTGCAGATTCTCCCCTTGTTAGGAACAACTATGGAACAGCATGAAATCTACGCTTTGGCAGCAAGGGAACTTGGTGCTAGCATTTTCCTAAACTGAAACAAGACGGATGAGTTGGCCTGCTACTTGCAAGTTATCTGATATGTTAAATCACCTCTAAAAATAAAAACAAAAGATTTGAAGAAAGTTGGGAATCTTACAAAAGAAAATGTGTGGCTAGATAAGCTTTTTTGTTGTAAAGAACGATTTTAAAACATGTTGAGAAGCATGAGTAGAGGACATGAAAATACAGAATTGTGAACACCTATGATGTTTAGTTTTTCAGAATTCAAGGACTGAGGGATATGGATAAATTCCCACAATAATTCAGAGAGCATTTATTTGTAATTGGTCAAAAGTTCTCTTATCCAATAAGTTAATACAGAGTTCAGTAAACACCAGACACTGAATTTAGGCATTAAAAGAAAACAAATATAAATAGACACTGCCCTCACAAATATCTATTCACAGATATAAGGTATAGACCCTCTGCAGAGCAAAGAATAGTGGCAAAAACTAGAGAATTTGACTAAAGGAATTAAAAAGAAAAATATTCCAGAGAAACATTCAAATATCTTTTCTTTTTTTTTTTTTTTCCAAATTTCTCAGCGTGATACTGGGTCTTCACTTTCTTTCCACTCTCCACCCTGTTCCATTGCTTCGCTGGTCAGAGACGCTGTCTCAGTTTCCTACAAGGTCAGGACCATTGTTACTTCTCTTTTTCCTAACTAGCTTCTGACCTATTGACCCAAAGAAGACATGCATAACCCTAGAATAGGTTCAAGTTCTAAGTAACACAAACACAATGCTTCTTCCGGAAAGAATGTTTTGGGATTTCTTTCATGGGAATATTGTGCTTTCTCAAAGGAGCTAAATGAGTACAGATTTGCTCATGGCCACCACTAACCTTAGGGAGTACAGATCAGGGGAACAGAAAGAAGAGTAGGGGTAAAGCTTCCATTCTCTGAGTCCCTGGTACAAGGGGATAAAGCCACTCATTATTTGTCACCTAATTCAATCTCAAACTGTATTTGATTTGAAAAACACAACGCTTATTAGATCAAAAACCTGGAGATGCTTCACAAAATACAGGACAAAGACAGAGAGAGTATGTACGAGCCATGTAGAATGATAAAAATAGAGCACAAAAATGCGTAAATCTTTTCCCTAATATACCCAAGATTTTTAAAGTAAAATGAAGAAACAGTCAAGAGGGCTAAAACTGAGCCACTCAAACCAGGCTCAATGTTTATAAACGAGGAAGAGCCAAACCAATAATAATATTGTGGCATTGATTCTTTATGGTCTCAGTCACACCCACCTCATCACTTAATATATTTTTTCTCCTAATATGTGTTCAATCCTTTTTGACAGCTTGGCTCATAGCTTAGATAATGGAGCCAAACCATATCCCTTTGGTTGGTCTCAAGCTTGGCCGGACTTTCAATGACTTGCAAATATTAAGAAGCACTCTCACAGAAGGCTTAATATAATAATAAAGCCACCTACCTAACAAGTAACAAGAATCAGCGTTTCTCGATTAGTCCTATGCACCAGTCATGGTGCTTAGGGCTCGCCACACAGTACGCCATTTAATCCTCACAAGAACTTGCGGCGGTGGGTAGCATTAGCCTGTTTCACAGATAGGGGAATTAAGGCAGAGAGGTTAGGTCTTTCCCCAGGTCACAGAGGTAGCAAATGGTGGCACCTTGATTTTGTCAATTACACTAAAGCGCTACAGGTTTACAGGTTTTTGTTCTGCCACACTCTGAGGCAAATTTCTTGACAAATTAGGATTGTTGCTTTTGGAAATTTAGAAAGCTTCACACTGCTGCATCACGCAAAGACTGACCAGCATTTCCTGAGGAGTCTGACTGGCAAATACATTGGTCACCTTCAGACGGTACAGAGGACTAATGTTCACAAATACACAACGGATTACTAACCCCCATCCTCTGCCACCAACACCTCCATCAGCAGCAAGAAAAAATTAGGACGGCTGCACTCTACACGGCAGATAGGTTTCTGTGATTTACGATATTTTCTTTCTTTTTTAATATAGTCATTGTAGTATGATGTCTCCTGTATGCAAATATTGGGGGAAGGGTTACACCAAGTGTGAGTTACCTCAGGCCAAACCCAAAATAGCCCTGGTTCTCCCATCCCTGGACTTCAAAGCCAGCCCATTCTCCCTGCTGCTGCTGCGGTGACACCGCTGCCGTCACAGGCCGCGCAGCCTGGGTGGTCCCCAATACCCAAGCATTCCCTGAGCCAGGGAGCAACCACATGCCCTCGTTCTGGGATGCGGAAGGCAGGGGAGAAAAAGATAGAGCTGATAAATACACCCTGGCTTGCCCAAACTCCCCCTTGGGGAAAGTCAACTATCCCCAAGCCGGCTGTGCCTACACAAGGCAAAGGTTTGCAACAGTACAGCATTGTCCCGCACTGCCTAGGGTTTTTCCTTCCTGACTACCATGTGGCAACACAGGAGGCCACGCGACACCTCATGGCTGATGGGAAGATCATGAAACCGGAAGCAAAGAGATTCAAGTTCTGTTTCCAGCTCTGTCACTCACCAGCTCAAATTCCCAGCTCTCTATGCCTATCAGTATTCCTCATCTGATACTGGGTTCTGGGCCTTGTTTATTTGCTGAAGATGGGAAAAATATAAAGTATTTCTCCCAAATTTCCTCAGCCCCTCACTCTGTTAGGAATCACTGATTTGCGGCAAGTGAGTTTCAGGCCTCCAGAATTCCACTGGAAATCAGTTTTCCATCTTCTCGAGAGCAGAGAGGGAGTCTCGGGGAGGACCTAGATTCACTTTGGGCATCTCTCTTCTGTGGAGAGAGAACAGAAGATCCTTACCCTCAGGATAACTTCTCAACAGAATCATGAACTGAGCAGTAACCTTATGCCCGCTGTGCACCGGAGAATCCCCTTTCTCCAGCCTGTAACGGGGCTTTAATCTGAGGAATGGGATCCGGAAAGCCCTGCTGGAAAGAGAGAACCACCAGCCTATGCAGCACTGGGGGAAGTTTCTTCTCTTTATGAAATTCACAGAGGAACCAGTCCTAGTGTCTGAAAGAATACAAAGCTTCCCTGAATTAAAAAAAAAAAAAAAAAGATGTCTGGATGTTCTAAGACCATGAGCTGCAGGGTGCGGAGGGAGAACTGGTTTTCTTTGAAACTAGAAAATCCATTTGTCACCTTTGTCCAGCAGACACAAGGAGCAGATCCCATGGTCACAAGTTGTTTTATCTATTTTTTTTCCTCCTAGTTTCCTTTGTTGTGAATTCCAAGCTGCTTTGAGCCCTTCCATCCTTTACAACTATTGAATCTCTTCTACAGATCTGTAAAAATAAACAGGCCATTTCCAGATTACCAGCCAGCAACACCACATCCTGTGTTAGAGCTGATGATAAATAAGAGGGAGGCAGGTAGTCCCCCAGACACATCTGGGAAGCATCCTCTTCTCTGAACAGAAGCACACAGCATTCACTTCTAGCCAAAGCTTTTTCGGCCTTGTGGTCTGCTGAGTTGAAATGGTTAGACCATTTTTTTTTTCTGAATCTAAAGATTATTATGTTTTTCCTCTGACATTTTTCCTTTTTTTAAATATCGGTATATAAAAAATACCCCCCTGGGAGAAAATTCTATCAGCTTTAGCCATGAATCCCAGGTGTATCCTAATTAGTTTTAAAACATATAAAATAAAAAAAAAGATGAAGACAGCTAAAGCAACTAGCAGCCACAGTTTGGGCTAATTAACTCTTCTGGTAACATCTAGCGACTGGAAACTGTGGTCTCAAAGATTCTGTGATGATGTAGCTAGCCAGCATTGGATCTGCTCTTTTAACTTCTTTCAAATTAATCAGCCTTATAATGATTAACAACCTGAAATTATTTTTAGCTCTAGTCCTTATTTATTCTTTTCCCCTCTCCATTTACATATTCTTTGCTTTCTCCCAGATAAACCATCCAATCTCGGCTTAAAATATAGGAATTTCAGGAAACCAGCATCTCTCTCTCCTGTCCCCAAATACGTGCAAACATACACTGAGGGGGTAACTGTAGGGAATAATCTTTCTTTTGCATTGTGCATTTAGCATTCTCAGAAGCAAGGGCAGACTGAGGATGGGTAAAGAAAGGAAAAAGTATCGCCAGACTCTGCTGTTCAAAGAACTCTCATTTTGATCCCTAGAATCTTAAGCTGTCCTCTCTCCATCTTCCCCAACTCCTCAAGGGAATGTCCTTTCCACTCCGAGCAGTCTCTTGATAGCTGATCTGCAGCGTAAGGAAAACCCCGCCTGCGGTTATAGGATGGCCCCGGGGGGGACCAGCTCCAGATGTCTTAACCATGCACAGCTGTCCATCCTTCTGGGCTAGCCTCTCACAGGCAGCTAGCGGGCCTGGAAAGATTGCAATAAAAATTCAGTCAATCCTACTGACCTCTCTCTCCCACCACGCTGTAAGAGAAAGTTCCTTTCAGGACAACGTATGTTTTATCCAGCTTACAGCTTTCATGGCCTGAGAATGCTATTCAGAAGACTCAGGCAAGAAATAAAAATCACTGATCTTCTACTGAGGAAAGAAAATATTTGTCCAGAAATCAAAAGAGCTAGCCTCCCATCCCTTCTCTGCCATTAAGCAGTTCTGTGACTTTCTTCACATGAACGTTAGCCCAGAGAATCTCTAAGGCCCCTTCCCCCTCTAAAGGTTCTGTTAAGGGATGTGTTCTCCCATTTGCTCCTTTGAGAGCAACTGCTAACTTCTGTACAGATATTAGGTGGAGGAATCAGCTACAAGGAAATTCAGATTTACATTTCATAGGACTATCAGTGAATTTTCAAAGACACGTGTTTACCACTCTTTCCTGAAATCAAGAGAGCTCTCGCAGGCCAATGCAGGTTACAAGACCTACACGAAATAAAATATCATTTTTCTGATAGATGGATCACCAGTCAGAAGGTTAAACTGAGATTCCCTGGTGAAGCAATAAAACAACTCTAAAAGTCACACTAAAATGAATAAATATGACTACAACCATAAAAACACCAAATGAACATTTTAGTCCTTATTTTGTGCCAGACACTGAGCTAGGGATTTTTGCATGTGTTATCTCGGCTTAGCATTATAAACACACTCTGTCCTCTCATTCTGTTCTCCAATTATCCCCCCAGGCCGGCCTGCCATATGCCCACCTCCTGCATGGAGATGTTGTATAAGGCAAGACCTTTACGCACAGACACTTCTACCCCGTCCAAATCCACCTAAGGTCTTCCATAGCCTTCATCTCAACACATCACTTCCCAGTGGGAGGAAAAGAGTTCCATATTTGTCAAGAGGAAAAGCAGTGTCAGTGTTTCTCTGCCTTTTCCTGGTGCACTTCCCTCAAGTTTCTGGGAGTATTTGATCTACACAAGGACGGACACTCTAGTGTCTGGATCAATAGCTACGAAAGCTTTTAAGCTATAATAACCATGATCTTCAGCACTCGATATATTATGACAAGACCCCCCTCTGTGGCAAGTGAAGTAGGTAAACTCTTAAGTAGGGATTTTTAGACCCACTCCTTGGCTACTAGTAATTTCAGTAGAAAACTCTATAATCAGTAAGCCAAATGCAAGGGGACAGGCATTCCCAATGATATTATTTTAATTCCCTACAAGTCCAACCAGCACAAACTTCATCACTACATTGTAGTGTTGTGAACTAATGAGTTGAATTTTGGCAGCCCATTAATCTTAATTTTGTAAACATTGATTTTTTTTTTCCCCTGGGTTTTGAATGGAGCTAAAATTAGCATGCTTTTTGGGTTTTTTTTTTAGTATAACCTCCATTTCAACTTCCTGCTACTGGATATTTTATTACAACAAACAGCTCCATCCTTGATCAGAGTCTAAAAAGAAGTCAGAAGAGTTCTGGGAATAATGGTCCCACCTCTCATCTTGTTTCACACACTTCCCCTGTCCCTTCTGGGACATGGAGCCGCCATTGACTTTGAAGGAAATTCACTTGAGGCTCAATTAAAACTACAGGGCACAGAGAAGAAGAGGCATATCCTCACCTTTTCTTCCCCCTAAGATCTGTTTCCAGGACCAGTCCGATATAGGAGGACTTTTGTGGGCTTGTGGTATAAGATAAAACTGGGCGGTCCAACCCAGCACTCATTTGACAACTGCTGGTTCGTCCGAGTTTCCCTCATAAGTGTAAATGGCTAAAGATTAACCTGAAAGGTTCACTCCCACCAAAGGGAGTGCTCACAGCTTCTAATATTTCCCCGCCTCTCTCTGGCTCCTTAGCCATTGCCATTTACACACAGATCAGGGAACAGCAGTTTTATTAGTGTAGGAGACGTGTGGTATGAACTACACTCTTTTTAGTTAAGCAGAGAGGGTCATTTCACATCACCTGTTTTCTCATTATGCTCACTCTTTAGCATCTTCTCACTTAAAACAGGCTATCTTTTCTCTCTTCTTCCTTTCCTTTCTCTGTGAGAGCCTATTCCAGAACACATGATCTCCTGCCCCTTATTTTCCTCAGACCTGCCATATTGCAGCCTCCAAGACTCTCTCTTCCTCTCTCTACTGTACCCCTTTAGTCTGCTGCCATTACTTCACGTTTCTACTGATAAACACCAGTCCAATCCCTGAGCATCATCTGCTCACTATGACAAACCAAACAATCACATTTCTTCTTCTGAAGCATCCTGACATTTATCACTTTCCTTCAAGATTTCATGTTACTCACTGAAATTCTAAAAGCAGTCACCAAATCAGCCTTGGGGAAAAAGAAAGCCTCTCCAGGCAGAAGGTAGTATTTGTGGTGATGAAGAATAAAGGCCCCAAGGTCAGACAGCAGACAGCCAGGTAGAAATCCCATTTCTGCTACATACCAGCTGAGTGTCCTAGGATGTGTTATATAACCTCTCTGTGCCTCATTTTTCCCATCTGCAAATTGAAGGTATGATAGCTTCTTCTTCACAAGGTAGTTGTGAAGATTAAGTGAGATCCTACGTGTAAACCCTCAGCACAGTCCCTGGTACTCAGCAGATTCTGAACAATGTTAGCTACAAAACAAAAACATACAAAATCATTATAACTAAAGGTTATATCCTCAGCCTCCAATTGCAGTTTGAGGATTATTACCCGACTATACCATTCCATTTTCAGGAACATTTTATTTTATTGTATGAGAAACATGCAAATATACTTATTTACATATGTAGGTAGGTATAATTTTAATTTCTCTTTTACTGACCAGCCACCATGCCTGAAATCAAGCAACAAATGCCTGCGTTTCATGAGATGCTGCCAATCAGCACTATGAAAGGTAGGAAGAGGCAGGAAAGGAGGTCTGCCCCTGAAATCCAGCAGGAAAGGAGGGTATACACTCAACAAGAAAATGAGCCACACAAGAGCCATCTCACCAACCTGTATTAGGCATTAGTTAAACGAGTGGCACAGGCAGTTCTCTTTGAGAGTTCAGACACCTCCTGCCTGACATGGTCTAGGAAGGACTCAGGGATTCAGGAGAATTAAAGCTGAGCCTTGAAACATGGGCCTATTTGGACCAGATAAGCAAAGCAGAGTGAACGTTACCTGCAGAGAAATTTCGGAAACAGTGGCTCAGAGTCTGAACAGAATAGAGCATGTTCCACAGATGGCTAGGTTCTGAGTTCTGCTAGAGCAGAGCAGGAACATTCCATACCTACATCCAGTGGAAAACAGAGCACGATCACTGATGAGGAGTTCACTGAATGTGGGCTTTCACTTCGAATTTCCTATTGTGGTCCAGGTGGGACAAAGAAGTTTCATCTGAAAGGCTATCTCTGAGCAGTTGACAGAGGTTCATTAGAACTCTGTGTTGAGGATTCCGAGGCCACTGGCTCTTAGGGAAACAAAACATGATTGATTAATAATGTCTGCCGTGAGGAAGGAGAGAGAGGAGGCCTGCATGCTTTATGTCTGCCATCCAGGCAATGTACACAATGGAGGTCAAGGAGGGCAAATTTAGCCAAAGAATGACATGATAAAAGAGATGTTTTAAAAAGATTCATTTGGCAACAGATCACAGAACGGGCTGCTGAGAGAGCAGAGAAGGCAAGAAAACCACTTCGGAGGCTTTAGTGGAAACCAGGACAGCAGCCACGCAAACATAAAAGAAAGACTACATTTCAGAGATTGTAAGAACAGATCCATACACTTAGCATGACTTCTAAAGAGCTTTTAAACCCAGTTAGGGTGTTTTTTAATAGACTTTATTTTTTAGAGCAATTTTAGCTCACAACAGTATTGAGAGGAAGGTGTGGAGATTTCCCATATGCCCCCTGCCCCCACAGGCCTTTGGGTGATTGTGATGTGTCAATGTAGGTTCATCAGTTGTAACAAATGTGCCACTCTGGTGGAGAATGTTGATAATGGGAGTGCCTATTCCATCCCGGCTAACCTCTGACAACCACTGATCATCTTACAGCCTCCACAGTTTGGCTTTTTCCAGAATGTCCCACAGTTTGAGTCATACAGCATGTAGCTTTTCAGATTGGCTTCTTTCACTTAATAATATGCATTTCATTTTCTTCCACTGGCGTGAGCTTGGTGGCTCATTTCTTTTTAGTGCTGAATAATATTCCATTGTCTGGATGTACCACAGTTTATTTCTCTGTTCACCTAATGAAGGACATCTTGATTGCTTCCAAGTTTTGGCAATTATGAATAAAGCAGCTATAAACATCTGTGTGCAGGTTTTTGTGTAATTATAAGTTTTTAACTCCTCTGGGTAAATTACCAAGGAGCATGCTTGCTGGATCATATGGTAAGAGCGTGGTTAGTTTTACAAGAAACTGACAAACTGTTTTCCAAAGCAGCTGTACCATTTTGCACTCCCACCAGGAGTGAATGAGAGTTCCTCCGTAGCCTCACCAGCATTTGTTGTTGTCAGTGTCCTATATTTCGGCCATTTTAATAGGAGTGTAGTGGTATCTCATTGTTGTTTTAATTGGCATTTCCTTCATGATATATGACGTGGAGCAGAGTTAATTTTTTTTGTTTTTTGTGAGAAAGATTGTTGCTGAGCTAACATCTGTACCAATCATCCTCTATTTTGTATACGGGACGACACCATAGCATGGCTTGATGAGTAGCATGTCGGTCCACACTCAGGATCCAAACCCACAAATCCCAGGCCACCAAAGTAGAGTGCACAAACTTAATCACTAGGCCGCCAGGCCAGCCCAGAGTTAAGTTAACTTTTGATTCTTGAGAAGGGTAGCATATTGGCTAGTTCTTAAACTAGCAAAGATTTATTTCATTCATCCAGTACCAAGCATTGTCACTTGGCAGACAACAAGATAAGAAGGCATTTGAAATACAGTACAGGTAAACTCTGACTCACGATAGATAAGAAAAAATTTAGATGAGGTGCATTCCTCACCTCAGTGAGCAGTTTGGTAAACATGGTAAAAGCCTTACCCTGGTAAAGCGGGGACCACCTGGAGGGAGTCAGTGACCTTGGGCGGAGGTAGTAGAAGGTACTGAACATAAATCTTGCCTTCTCCATAATTTGACCAGCAGCTGTGGCCCTGCCTTAGTTCACCCACTTTTGTCTCTCCATCTTGTGATAAGGTGACTACGGCGTACAAGGTGCACCATGGTAGTTTTGTCAGAAGTAAACACCCAAGGCCAAAGCCAAGTATCAGGTCAAGGACAAGTCTCTGAAAAGGCCTCCTGGGACACAGGGCAGAGGGAAAAGGGGAAGACTCTGCCTATGATCATTGACACTGCAAAATGTACTTATTCTTTAATTTATTGACGGACCACCATGTATGAAGCTCTGAATTTAAAAATATTTCAAAATTATAAGAACAACGTCTATCTTACAGCCACATACACTCTAAATCTAGGAGAAAAGAGATATGTTATTAAAATTGAGAAATACGGTAAGAGATGGCACAGGCCAAGTATAGCAAATGTCCCTGCCTTGTATCCAGCCAGTAATTGTCTCAGATATGCTACAAGTTGGGGGAAGGAAAGTAGGATTTGGAAGACAGGAATAACCATTCATCAAAGCGGTGAATCACAGAGATTTCCCAAAGCTAGACAAACGCTAGGCAAAAGGAATTACAAATGAGGAGAGCTGTTGGGGAAGGACTGGCCCTGACTGGGGCTCCCTCCTTCCTGCACAAATCTGTTGATTATGTGAATCCAATTAGGCTGAGGGAAAGACGGTTGGAACATTTCCTTAGACAATGCCCTGATTGAAAGGTCACTTCCTGCCGCTTTCCATATCCCTGAGGGGGGAATCCCATGCTGGCTCCCAGTACACAGTGATGGCTATGTTGAAAGCCAGGCTTCTGAACAAATGCCTGCCTGCCAGAGTCATAGGCCTCACTTTGGGGTGTAGAGATGAATTAAAGCTAAGTTTCATGCTTAAATGTCCACTCAAATATAATGCAATCCGTACAATTTTTCAATTCACAATCACTGCACACAATCATTGCAAAGTAGCTGTGAGCGTTTTTCCATAATTCATTGACTCTCTGATTTTTCATATCATCTGAGAAACAGAAATTCTTCACTCCCAAATGAGCAACATTTTGAACTCAACCCTGACCCTAACGTGATAAAAATCTGTGCCGTTGAAAAGAAACATAAAGTGTTTTGTTGTTTTGTTCAGTCTCTTCCCCTGAAAGCCATCCAAGGGCGGAATCCTGTTGCCTGTGTTCACAATGAATACGACATAGAAAGAACATGGTATTTTAGACAGAGCTTTCAGAAAGATCCATATAAGGGCAAAAAGAAACATTTGATGCTGAATTCTTTCCTAATTTAAGACATTTTGAGTCCAGTTTTTATTTAAAAAAAGGAAAAAAGGAATAAGAAAAATTCCAGGGTAAATGCTCCTGGGATTTACTGTGTGAGCTGAATGTGGTGATGAGCAGACATTGTTCAAGTCATTGAAGGAGCCCCAGATAACCTAAATGTCCCTTCTGTGTGCCTAACCAGCACTAGCCTGCACAAAAAAATCTCATCGCTTCCCCAGCCCAAATTCTCGTCCTCGGAATCCCAACATAACGCAATACTCTAGCATTTTAGACACGTTTGTGTGTTGTTTTGAAATTATGCTCGTTTCTTCATGGGAACATAGCATATTCCAATGCAATGCTTATCAAAGCAGACGATCTGCATCAGAATCACCTGGAGTTTTAATAAAATGCAGATTCCCGAACCCATGTCTGGAATTGCCAAATGTGGAATATTTATGGGAGAGGCCTGGGTATCTGCATTGTTAGAGACACTCCTGTGGTCCAGATCCACTGTGTAAAGAATCTTGAACTCTGAACTCTAGTCTTAGCTCCATTATTGAACCTTCATTGTAGACTTTCAGCCAGTCATTTAATCTCTGCGACTCCATTTTTTCAAATGTAACATAGGATTATTGTGAAATAATTCTTGCAAAAATTCTCATACATATAAAAAAATATTCACACATGTACTTGTGAATTCCCTTTTTAGATGATAAAGTCTTTGAGATCCAGGAATTTCTTTATGTATTTTCCCTATTGGTAACGTCATATTTATTGCTGGATTTCAGTAAATGGTTGTTTAACGTACTAGAGCTGGAAGCATTTGCACCCTGATACTTAGAGAAAGTCATTTAGCCACTAGAAGTCCACATCAATGCACAATTCACCTTGGGTAGATTTACCATTGACCAGGGTCTTCCCTGGGACTAAAAGGTCAATCAACTACCAGAGTTGATTAAACTTAATGACACTGTTGTTTGCTCTCTAACAAAGCTTATGAGGTGGACATGTAAGGTCTCCTTGCCAGTTTATTTAATTTTCCAGGAGAAAAACAACTCAGGTAGCCTGATAAGTCATGTTGACTACCCAGCATGGATTAGAGTAAGAGTAGGAGATTACTTTTTAATTTAAAAAATCCTTTTATGGAGGACATTATTTTAATGCTTTCTCATATCAGTACTTTGAGTACTATATTGCATCCTTATTTTACAAACAAACAAACCGAATCATGGGAAAGTTGAGTAGCTCTCTAGGATAGCCTATGTCTGTCTCCACGAGAGGGAAAGACCTGTCAAAGCATCGGCCGCCAGCGAGCGCTGAGGCTGCCAGCTGACCTCACCACAGGGACTCCCTTCTGCTCTGTTTTAGGGCTGACCAACTTACTTTGTTTGACTGACATATTTATTTCTTCAAATATGGTAAAGACTTTACTCATTTAGGTCAGTTTTATAGGCTCTAGAATCATGCTGTCTTATAAAGTCAGTGTTTCACAAATTCATTTTATCTGGTAAAAAACGACGAGCACTTTTTTATATGCACAGTTATGTATTTATAACCATGGTTATTAGAAAAAAATATATAACCAGTATATCAAATCCCAATTTCAAAAGTAGTATTACAAAGATGAGGTTAAGTAATTTAAAATGGTAGATTGATATAAAGTTAATTTAATGGAAAACACTAAATAATAGTTTAGGAATTGTGTATCTATCACCAGGTTGTGGAAGGAGTCAGAAGAGCAGTTTGGGAAAGACTGCTTTAAATTGCCTTTGCATATCTTTCTCTGTTTCATTTTGAGTTGCGTTTATAGTTTAAGAAAAAATATTCATTTCTCTGTTTTCAAGTTCTTCAGGGGCTGCTTCAAAGTAGCCCCTTTTGAGCCAAACATATATGTACTTCATTTGAATTTAAACTGCTGATTATGTGACTGAAAATCACACCAAATGTATAGATAGTAATGACAGTTCCACTTATTGACTATTAGCGTGAATGGTACACTGTTCCAGTCATTGTACATACACAACTGTGAATTATTAGAACTCCTGTGACGTACGTATCAGTATCCCCATTTTATAGATGTGCAAACTGAGTCTGCGAAGGTGGAATAAATACCTACAGCCCCTAACTTACTAAATGTGGGGACCAAAAATGGAACCCAAATCTGTCATTCCCTAAAGTCTTTATTCTTTCCCCAATGTATGTTGCCTCTCTGGACTAAATTTCCTAAACTATGTTGCAGCCAAAAATTTCTTAAATGTCTTACATAGTAAAGTTTCAGTGAGTATACTGTAGTTACAGAAAAACTATAGGCTATACTTGTGTGTGTGTGTGCGTTTTTAAGTGAACTGAATTGGTTATATTTTTAAATGGGTTACCTTTGAGAAGTCTGCCACCTCACTAGATTTCCTTTTCTCTGAAGTCAACACTCCCCTCCTTCCCATGGAAATGAAAACTTGCCAACTATATTTGTACATGAGACCCTATCTTGCATGTAGCTGGGGTCAACACCCATCCGAAGCCAAAGTTAACCTGATTGATTTTCCTTCCTGCAAATCTGGACTGAGGACGGCTTTGTTTAAAAGAGGACACAGAACTTTGGGAGCTGTGGGACAGTAGAGGGTGTGGAGAAGCAGAAAGAGAAGACTGAAGCAGGAGTGCACCAAAGAACAGACCTTGAGATGAGACAGAACACAGATAGACAGACATAACAGGAAATTTAACACTTGGCCTCTAGGCAGAAAAATTGGAGTGAAGAAAGATATTTCAAGAACTGTGGTCCCTCACAAGCCCCAGTTGTTGCATCTCCTGCCTCTGTGGTCTGTGACGCATCCTTACCATAAATTCTTATGTTTTAATTAAGCCAGTGTGACATGGATCTCTGCTATTATGACCAAAAAGGTCTAAGGTAATACACTCACAATGTTGGGAAGAAATTTCTGCTTAAAAACGCTTTCCAATGAGTGACCTGAACCATTTGATTTCTTCTGATCATTTACTGGTAGTGACCATATGACAGATGATTTCAGTTAGTACTAGAAGCCAGTCCATTTGACTGAATTGTAATATACACATTTAATATGCATATAAATGACTCAGGGTCTTTGATGGGTTTGATTAAATTGTCCAAATATTTTTTTGGCATCATAAAGACATTCTAATAGGAAATATTGCATTCTCCCCAAAAGAGCAGAATCACAAAAGATGGTCTTTAGTATCAAATAAACTCTTGTTCATCTCATTTAGTTCTTTTTTAGTTGCTTTTCCTACTCATCCTGTCTTAACCATTCTTACTAGAAACTCCAGAATAATTTTTGGCCCAGACAAAAGAAGAGGCAGATTCCACAACCAAAGCATGTATATTTAAAAAGTGTCCCTTACTTAGCATGTGTTAATACGATGGTGCATACCAGAGAAACAAATAAAATCATTACAAGAAATGACTACAAAACACAAGCACTCTGGATAATTCAAACTAAGCCTTTTAGCTGAGGCAAACAATTTGGTTTTGATTTCATACATCACCAAAGTGAGACATTAAAGAAGACTCTATACAAAGTACTTTTTTTGTTGTTCATCCATCTTTTCCCTTGAGTTTAAGAAAGAAAGAAAAAAAACACAGTAGAAAACCATAGCATTTTTTCACTGAATTGATTTTAAAAAGGAGTTTGGCAATTAAAATCAGATTTTTTAAAACAAAAAAAAAGTACATCTGAGTAAAGCTCTTATACGAAAGGTTTTAGCAGAATGTGGATTACATTATTGGTTCTTAAACCATCCTTTAAAAATGGCATCGACTCTGGAATGGAAAAATCAGTAGATCCAAAGTAGAACAAGATTTTGACACTAATAAAACTGAAAACTAAATTAAAGTGCATGTAAATCAGTTGCAGATTTAATAATCCTAGGAACATTCTGACTATAACATCTTCCTAGCTGAAATTGATCTTTTCCTAAGTGTTTGCTTTTACTGATTGCTTCTAGTTTATTACTAGAATTATTTTTTACAAGACCACAATGAATTTAACAGCATTTCAAATAATTGGTATTTCACAAATCAGAAGAGTACATATAAACTATACAAGAATAAAAATAGTAGCAGCTATATGTGCAAGAAATTTGTACAATCTACAGACAATGTTTGAGGATATATGCTTTGAAAATATTGATTCTTCCATCCCTCTAATTTTTTATTATTTTATTGAGATCATATTGGCTTATAACATTGTGTACATTTCAGGTATATATTATATTTCGGTTTCTGTATAGACTGCATCGTGTTCACCACAATAAGCTAGTTTTTATCTGTCATTGTACATATGTGTCCCTTTACCTCTTTTGTCCTCCCCCTACCCACTTCCTCCCTGGTCACCACCAATCTGTTCTCCTAATGTACGTGTTTGTTTATCTTCCACATAGTGAAATCATACAGTATTTGTCTTTCTCTGTCTGACTTATTTTGCTTAGCATACTACCCTCAAGGTTCATCCATGTTGTCACAAATGGTGAAACTCTGTCTTTTATGGCTCAGTAGTATTCCATTGTATATACATACCACATCTTCTATATCTATTTACCCCTTGATGGGTACTTGGGTTGCTTCCATATCTTGGCTATTGTGAATAAGGCTGTGATGAACATAGGAGTGCATAAATATTTTCAAATGATTGATTTCATGTTCTTTGGATAGATACCCAGTAGTGGGATAACTGGGTCATACGGTACGTCTATTTTTAATTTTTTGAGAAATCTGCATACTGTTTTCCATAGCGGCTGCACCAGTTTGCATTCCCACCAACAGTGATGAGGGTTCCCTTTTCTCCACATCCTCTCCAATACTTGTTATTTCTTGTCTTGTTAATTATAGCCTGCAGGCTATAGCTATTGAAATATGCAGTTTGATCCTCCAAGTAGATTTTGGGTAGCAAATCCATATAGGCCTGAGTATACAGTCTCTTCACCTTGATTCCTTTGGCCTGAAAGCTGTTTTTTCAATGTTTCTGCCCAAAAGAGGAAAGGTAAATGTAGAGATGTGGAAGGTGCCCTTGCTTTGCGAGCTGCCATAAAAGTTGGCAGGTGCTAAAAGATCAAGGGCTAGGAGACCAGAGCTGAAGTTATAAATACATGTTTTTATAGGAAAAATCTTGTTAGCAGTACATTAATATTATTGTATGTCATGCTATAGATGAGTTTACATCTACAAAGTGAACACCTAACTGAAAAATGAGCCAGCAAAGTTTGATTTGAAAGGAAGAATTAATACATAAGGCTTAAGTTGAATATTTGTGTTTGAAACCTAAAAACTCAATGTGCATTACTCATTGAATTTATCAGACCACTAAGAGTAATTATTGGGCACTGTTAATATATTAGTATATAACAGAGTAATGGACCAAACTGGCCCTACACTGGAGAATAAGCAACTTTCCATGAAGTCCCTTAAAGAACGTGTCTCCCTAAATTCCCACAATGGTGCCCTAGCCCCTGGTTGACGCCACTGGAAACCTGTAGCTGTTACAAAGCAAACATCTTTAAATCTCCATGCAAACTCTTCTGCGGCTTACAGGATCCTTCCCCTTACTCCTTTCTGCAGGAAGAAGCATTTTTTTCTTTTACTCTCAGTTTAAATGTCATCCCTTCACTGAAGCTCTTCCCCTGTCAGTTCCTTCCTTTTGCCCAACCCCCACTGCAGCAGAATTAATAAATTAATCATGCGCTTCTCTGTTACCATAGCATTGTTTAACACCTGTAGCACAGCACTTACTGTGTTGTATTATAATTAGCTCTGTGTGCATGGGCTTATGATCATGATCCCGGAGACTTCTGAAAGTGGGAACAGTGTGGAATTCATTCAGTGCTTTGTTTATAGTAGGTACTCAAGGATGTTCATAAGAAACAAGTGAATAAAATCCTCTTAATAGAAGCATACTCAGGCATTCACTCATTCATACGTCTATTCAACAAGTAGTGTTACTTAGTGTATATTTTGTGCCTTAGACAAAATATTTTCTCAGACCCATTCCTGAGAAGTAGAGGGTAGAGACCTAGAGGTCAATGGAAACCTTTCAAATGCATGACAACATGTAGTGGGCAAGGGAAGAGAAAAAGAGACAAGAAAACAACTTCTCCTGCTTAAAAACTTTGCCTATGGCTATCTCTGACACTAGGCATATAGCATGTGCTTGATGAAAATTTGCTGAATGATTGATTGATTGATTATAGCTGAAGTTCAACTGTTTTCTGTCAAAGCAGGTGATAAAAATATCTGCTAATAATTTCATTGTCTTCTACAAAAACTATCTTATAAAGTGGAGTTTCGTCCTGACAACTAACCCACACAGGACTGACGTCATTCCTCACCAAAACCTTCAAAAGTTCTTGAATGCGTACCTTTCTATTCTAAATATACATTCAGCGATGATTATATTTAGGTAGTATTTGCACAGGCTTTATGCCCCTTTATTTTTATGCTGATTGTCTAGAGAAAAATATTTTCTCTTTGAACTAAAAATAGTATATTTGTGCTTCTGTAAACCAGGAAATTTGATTAATTTCTTCTTCACTAGGACGGTGATCTCTTATATTAACCATGATCACCCAGAGGCAGAGCAAGTTTTGGGGCTCCTTCTGAAGTCTCATCAAATGACAAAATTACATTTGGTGCCATGCTAGTATCAAGCATGGATGATGATATTCACAAGTTCTTAAGCTTTCAGAGTCGGAAGAGACTTTCAGAATAATCTATTTCAAGTTCAATGCAGGAATCCGCTTTACTCCATCCCTCACAGGTAAAATCTGTCTGGATACAACCACGGACAGAAATCATCTCCCTCATAGACAGCCTATTCCATTTCTGAAGAAGTCTAATTCTTAGAACGCACTTCCATTTACTGAGCCAAAATCAGATTCCCTGAACTTCAAACATTGATCCTGGCTCTGGCCTCTAGTGTTTCAAAGATTTAATCTAATCCCTCTTCAAATATTGAAAGGCAGCCATGTTCCCTCTAGGTATTTTCCAGTACAGCCTCTAAACCTGACTAAATCTGTATCATCCAGCACACATGTGTCTATTAACCACAAGGACATCATGAGAGATCACTTCAAAGGCCTTGCTCATGTACTAATGCCAATATTTCTTCAACCACCGATTAAAGAAGCAAAGGGAACTGGTCATGATTGCTCCTAAAAACTCATGCTGGCTCTTAGTAATCACTGCCTACTTTTGGGTGCACCTAAGCAATCTGTTTAATAATTCAGTTGGAACTTTGCTCATTTTTGTTTCCAGAATCTATATTTCATATCAGTCACAATTCAACTGGGGCGTGGGGGTGTGGCAGCTCTAAGTACTTAAAATGAGGGAAGGCGGTGGATTTAATACAGGGAATTGGTTACACAGAAGCACAAAGGCTCACTAAACAGGGAGTGAGGAGGCCAGCCAGAGATCAGAAATAGCAGCAAGTCACTAGCACTTCCAGACTAGAGAAGAAAAGGGAGAAGTCTGTGACATCAGGGCCAGGAGTCAGGGTTACCCAGAGGAAGACAGAACTGTGACAGCAATGCAGAGCAGGCATTGCACCTACAGAAAAGACATTCCTTGAGACATTCCCAGAGATATAACCTGAGGCACCAAGAAACAGGGAAAACAACCTGGCTTTACCCTTCCTCCAGCCCTTTACTCTCCCGCCGGGGTTTTTCACTGGCTGAACCCACTGGAGAGTCAGCTGACACAGAAATCTGGGAAACGCAGCCAGGACAGGGCCCAGAGCAGAGCAGGGAAGGGGCGGAAATGGGTGCCTTTCCACAATTCTCCATGATTCTTCAAAGATTACACACTTATGGATTATTACAGTACTTCTGATAATCACCTTAATTATAGCACTTAGTTTATTATGGTTTGTTTTGGAGATTGCTCCTTGCACAAACGTCCTCCCCAAATCTGAACAAGTATGACATAATTGTGTTGCTATTGTTGTTATCATTTACCTCCACAGCATTTACCAGGGTGTTGCACACAGGAGATACTAAATTAATACAATTAGTCTGATTGTGGAAAATCCTATCATTCCAAAAAAATAGCTTCTCTTTTATTATCTCCTCCTTGTTGGATGTTCAATTTCTGCTTAATCGTGTTTGCGTTACATTTTTTAGTTTACAGTTGGTGTTAATAAATAATTAACTGGAGTTAAGTAGATCCAATTTTCCATCTCAGAGGGTTCATTTGACAATATCTGCACTTACTGATTGTTTTTCTAACAATACACACTCAACTTTCATTGTTGTGAGGAACATGAAATGCATCATGAAAATGTTCAACTGACATTTAAATGATGCAAACCAAAAGGACTTTGATGTTATGTTTTTATTTTGTAAGTAATTCCTTTTTTTCTTTTGAGATTTTACTAAAAGAATATTTACATAGTAGCCCTGCTACAGACACTTTAGTATTTAACAGCCAGGTAGCTGTATAAAATCATCAGGCAGCTGGCAGAGTTTATGAAATTTGACTAATCTTTCTCCAAAAATGTGGTGGGCTTTAGCAGTAACTGGCAGAATTGAACAGAAATTGTATCATTGCGTTGATTGAGGATGCATACCCTGCTTTTCCTGACTGCCCAGTGTAAACATTTTAATCACAGATATTAGACTGATCGTCAAATGGTGACATATAGAGCTATGCTGTCCCATACAGTAGACACTGGCCATGGAAAGCCACCAAAACCTTGAGATGTGGTTCACCTGAACTGGCGTAAGCTGTAACCATAAAATACACACCAGATTCTTAAGACTTAGTATGAAGAAAAGAACACAAAATACCTTATTCCTATTTTACATTGATTATATGTTAAGATGATAATAACTTGGCTCTATCAGGCTCAATAAATGTTCTTAAAATTAATGTCACCTGTTTACTTTTACTTTTTAAATCTGGCTCTTAGAAAATTTAAGAATATATATGTGGCTAGTATTTGTGGCTTTCTTTGTATTTCTTTTGGATGGTGCTGCTCAGAGCAAATGAAGAAGTGACTGCACATAGACAGGACATAGCAAGTAAGGAGAAGTCAGCTCTCCTTTTAATTAGTGGTGTAATAGCAACAGATTCAATGTCAGACATTTAAAAGAGACAAGACTATTCTCTTCAGTCAAGCAAAACTCCCACTGTGGTTCCTAAGAGTTCTGCCTGAGCGAAACAGATGAGATTAGGCCCATGATGTTTACTTCGTACTAAAACATTTTCTCTTTTCCAGAACTTTCTTAGTATACTGTTGGCTACCAGGCTGTAGAAGTGCAGAATAGAGAAAGGATGAAAGAACAATAAAGGAACAATTTGAAAGTGTTGTTTTGAAACATGTAACTAGTGCTGTCAGCCGCTGGTTCTTTCCATTTTGTACATTTACATTTCCTGACTGTAGTTTAAGAACATTTCACGGCGTGTTACTATCAATCATCCTTAACCTAGAATTGCACTGTACATTAGTAACAGTTAATTGGCATATTTAAAGTAAATAGCTACTTAGTTTTGTTGTGAAGGTTTTACATACGAATCTATAACACCACACGCTTTGTTTGTTTCAATAACAAATATCCCTGTCTGCATCATTGCCACTTCTGTCAGTAGATGAATAGAGATGCAATCGCATTGAAATACCCTGCACGCGAGACGACAGCTCAGATGACGAGCAATGTGAAAGCAGGCGCTCCCTGCCCATCAAACGATGCCCATACAGAGGGAAGAGCACAAAGACATGAAGGCAGAAGCAGTGGGAAGTTTTAGAAGGATGGTCAAGAAAGAAAAAGGAAAAAATAATACAGAAAGTGTAACTTTGCCTATACATTTCCTATGTGTTAATGAGCTAAAAGGGAGATTATTTAGCTGACGTTGTCTTGGCCTCTGCCATTGGTTCAATGTGAGGTTAAACTCAGCAAGCAACACACTTCCCAAAGCTCAGGGAGAGCTATCATTCTACTCCCCACTCCCCTCAGAGGCCAGCAGCGGGTGGAACTGTGCCTCTTCCCTGGGCAGCAGGGCTAAAATGGAACTGGGTTAGGTATTTGATAAAAGAAGATAAAATGACAAGGATTTCTTTCCAACTGTGAAGCCAGTACTTCTGTGGTGCATCTTTAAAAACAAACAATCCACATTTTGGGTGAACTGCAGGCTCTCCAAGACCTAGAGAGATGAATCTTTACCTGAGTCCCAACATTTCCTTTGCTACTTGCACCAAGGAATCAAAAGAGATCATCTGGTAGTTTTGTGTGTGTGTGTGTGTGTGTGATGAATTAGACGAAGTACCAACCTTTCCTCCAGCCTCAACTCTGCCATAGGATTTCCATAAAAGCAACGATATAAACAGTTGTCCATATGGATCATTATCACAGCCCATAAAAAACCTACTAACTGACAAAAAGTTTAAGACACAATTAACAATATCACTTATAATACTACAACTAGAAATCAGAAATCATAATGATACTATTGTTGGCACTAAAAACATTATTTCAACTCTATTAAGAGGTTAAAGAAGAAAAAAAGAAAAGGTGTTATGGAAATAACCTGAAGAGAGTTTACCACTACTTATTTCTAATATTATTTCCATGACAACATTCGAATCTGAGATACCAAAAAAAGTTTTATTTCCAGCATCATTTAAATACACCGTCATTAAGCAGACTTCGCTACTCTTATTATGGGCTAACCTAGCCATGGCATTTCTTCAGTGCGTGGAATATGCCAACATATCCCACAAAGGCAGGAGTGTACTGAGAACGTGTCTTTCATCCACGCCCATGAGGTATTGTATCTACCTTGTAATGAAAAAGAAGATAAGTTGCAAATAGCGTTATCTCATCTCAAACTTGAGAAAATGTAAAGAAGAAAACTTCTCTTTCTCAGGACAGCTATCAGGAAGAATTTCCCATCTGTTCTAAATTTCTAATATTGAACTCTTCAGTTGAGGTCCATAGTCTTTCATGGTTCACTGCAAATTTCTAAATGGATGTTTTGCCAGCACTGACTCAGAATTAAAAAGCCAGAATTCCTAGTGTTTTTGAGGCTGTCTTTCCAATGAAGCTTTTCTACATCTATCGGTAGCAGCACCATCTAGGCTAATGCCGGGACAGCATTTGTCTCCTTGTCACACGGCCTGCTCAGTTCAAGACTATATCTTATTCCTTCTCCATGTAACATTTCCAAGATATACGTATTCCTTTCCTTCGACAACTCCCAGTAAAGCTCCTGAGTCATGGTTAACGTGTAACTAGATGATTGCTATAACCTTCTCTTTGTGTGTGGATCCATTGTCTCTACTTCAATCTCATCTTACACAAAATCATGAAATTATGGACTCTAAAGTGGTGCTTCGTAAGCTGTCTGAACACAATTAGTGAACAGAATTTTTATTTCCTCCAATCCATCATGGACTGATACTTTGGTAAACTAAACTAAAATGAACTTCTGGAGAAGTGATCACATGCTTGGATGTCACAGCCATGTCAAATTGCTGTAGAAATTTCTAAATGCTGACTCTCAATTTCTGCATTTGTCTAATCATAGACCTTTATCAGTTTGCCAATCAGAATCAGTCTGCAGACCACACTCTGAATAGCACCAATGAGCTACCTTCTATCAAATCATCATTATTTTCTAGGCTTGTCATTTACATCATTCCAGTCCAAGCACCACAAGTAAAATAAAATGATATTGTCTGTTCAGATGAGTTGCATCTAGAAAGGACCTGGGAAGGTCTTTTCTCTCCAGTAAATATCCGCTGATCATAAAGCACTTTCAAATCCTATAGGTGTTAGATAAAACTGTCAAAGGTCTTATGGCAAAGAGGTACCAATATCTTGATAGAAGTATGAGAGGATGAGAAGATATTTGAAAACATTGTGGTCACAAAAGTCTTAATGAGAAGCAGAGAAATGACCAAAAAGCCCATACAAGCTTATTAAAGAAAATTTTAAGAATATTCTGCAAAAGGGACATAGAAACTGTATGCAAGTTCTCATCATTAATATGGACAAATTCAGTATGCAAGATGATACAGAAAAACATATTAAATAATATAATTCTTCTGTGCACTATCCCTTTATAGCTAGTAAGTTTTTAAAAAGTCATCAAACTGTTTATTTTGTTATATAAACAAAATATCCAGATGAATTCCTGAAATTTCAACCAGATTGACTAATATCAAAATGTTGCAGAGATGCGAAGAGACATCTCAGTGAGATACTCTCCTTCCAGCTGTGCCTGGATATACCATTTGTTTTATGGACTAATATGCAGAGATAACAGCACCCTCATCCATAGGCTCAAAGAGTCATAATAATCCCTTTCCTTCTGGGTTCCACTGCTTGAGCCAGATTACTTTTCATACTGTTTCTTCATATACTTTGCAACACGATCACATTGCATTTTTCTTCAAAACTCTGGCAGATTGTTTGGGCTAGAGATAGATGGAGACAAGAGGCACCATCTGGTGCAAGATCTTTATTCCTTGTTAGCACTACAGGAGTTCTGGTATTTTACATGGTTCAGGCAATAGCAAAGATTTCTTTTTAATGTATAGATTGAGAAGGTATAAGATGGTCAAATGGCCCCTGGCACTGTCTGATCACATCACTAGTTTCATTGGTGTAGAGTTGGGGTTTTTGTTTTTGTTGTTTTTTTTCTTTCAATTCAGACAACCAGTGGCATATGGTTTCATGATTCACAAAGATGGTCCTTGACTGTAGATTTGACGATCTCAACATAACTTCCAGGCGTGCCAGAGCTGTGTTACAGCAGAGAGAGCAAATAGCTCATGATATTTCTCCTCTGATGAGTAAGCTCCAAAATCACAGGTTTAAATTTGATCTGGGATTCAAAGAAAAAGAGCCATGTCCTCTCACGCCAGTATTCATGCCTTTCTTTGTCAGAGGTGAGTATCTGTTTCGACATCATTGACCCATAACTTCAGAGAGCAAAGGCTCAAATACTAGCTGGGTTAATTCTATTGACTCCGACTGAATGGATACTTCTTCTCTTTTCCATATCTTTCTATTCTTTGGAACTCCAAGCCTTTCCTGAACTTTAGCTCTTGTTCTAAAATCTGGTGACTGTTTAATACAAAATTTGTTCACCTTTCACACACAATTAAAGTCAATATTTTCTAATGCAATTAGCTAAGAATTGAGAGTCAGGAGATTTGCCTGATGATGCTGCGGAGCTAACTCACAGGGACCTTGTGGGGATAACTGAAAAAATGAACTGAAACAGTGCTTTGGAAACAAACTAAAACACACACACACACACACACACACACACACAATGGTGTTTACAGAAGTTAATCTTGACTGCAATCAAGAATAAAGTTAAAGAAAGCCCTCATCTGTTGGCCCCTGATTTCAGATGGCTCTTCGGCATTATTGCTGTTGGAATGTGTTGCCAAAAATTTGAAATATCTCTCTAAAAATCATATTAATGCCATCTTAATCTCTGAGAACTGCTCCACCATTACCCTGTACATGTACGGTCCTCATTCTCCTCTCTCCTCCTGGTCATTTTCTTTGATTCTTTTGCTAATCCTAAATTAAGCCTTCATTTTTCTCTCACGCTTTCTCCACATACATTCTTACCTCCAGGCTCACCTTTTTACACAGTTTTAAGGGTCCTTGAATCATTACTCTTTTTCTACTGAGTTCTTTGACCACTTACCCCTGCCATCCACCACTCTTGCACTGAAAGCCTCCTTTTTTGATATCGGGAAATGGTGCAGATATCAGTGGGGATGACTTGAAACAAAAAAGGAAAAGAAGAAATAACAGAACATGCCTAAGATAAATAGGGTGCTATGTCGAAGAAAGTAGATGTCAATATAACGGCAGATGGTGTAGATAAACTCAGTATTAATATGGTCGACCCGTTGCATTTGCCACATGGTTGCAATTGTAAACCATACATACAACTTAGAAGTATAACAAGCTTTGCAGGTTATTCCTTGATGCTCTTTAGTCAAGAGCTACGCCACAATCGATTCTTTTTATAATTTGCCCAAGAGGCAGAGGACCTCACAATGTTTAGGTCACTCTTCTTAAAAGCTAATGCTTTGTGAGAAGTCTTATTTTTATGTTAACAGCAAACAACCTCCTTCAAAGTTCAAGGGAGAGATATCTGTGTACTCCTCACAGCCCTCAGATTCAATTTTGTAATGGGACCCTTCTTCTTAGAACACATGCCCAAAAAGAAAAAGTGAGCGTACGTCCCTCGTCTTGATAAAGCAAGAGAAAGCAATCTCCCCAGGGCAGCTCATTTATTCTCTACTCTGTATGTTGGCCATAAAACAGAAGGTGGAGTCCAGGGAGTGACCAACATTCATGTGCTTTAAGTTGTAGTAACTTCCAAAATCCTGGTTTGGGAGATAAATCTGAAGCAAGTGACAAATTTAGGATCCAAGTTGCTATCAATAAATAGATCATCTCAAAATCTCCAATGGTTCCCCAGTGAGGATAAAATAAAGGCCACACTTATCAAATTGACATTTAGAGCTCTCCACAATCTGAGAGCAAACTCTCTTTCTAACGTTGAAACTGCTATTTTCACTCACTAATCCTCAGTTCCCCATAGAAAAACCTATTCACTGTTACTTAAAAGCATTATATGAATTCCAGGTTCTACAATTCCGTTTATATGTATCTCTTTTTGAGACATCCACCCTACCTCTCAACTTATCTGAACAACATCCTCCCTTTAGATCCATCCTAACGACTCATGCATGCCATCTATTTCCGTCCCAGCTGCTCCAGACCATGACAATTCCTCTCTCCTCTGGTCACCTGGAGAACTGATCTCACATCCTACCCATTAGGTTCTTATTGTGGGCTAGCTTTGGTTGCTGTCTAAAATGTTTTACATATGTCCTGTCCTCTCTACCAAATTCTGCTGTGCCAGATGCTATGATTAAGTCCCAGAGTGTAAGTTCCCTGGAGATGATCACTCATTTCTTTGTGCAAACTTTAAAGAGCTTAGAAAAGGCACTCATTCTATTTGTCAGTGGATCATTTTATTGAATTCCTGCATTTAAAATATAAGTGCATAATCAATGTTAAATGTTCAACTCCAAATTTCCCTGACTGTAGAGACGTTTGCCAAATTGAGGCTGGCTTTATATAAGCATATTTCTAGGCATTAATGTAAGCCTGAGATAATGCCCTAAAATCTAAGTTAGAAAAATACAGATCAAAAACCTACGAAATAAAATTTAAAATTTCCTTTAAAAATCTGCAGTAATGTGCTCTGGTTTTAAAGACATCCTTTCAATATAGCTAATAGTCTGACCATCAACAAACTATTACAAGAGTTTGTTTTTTATAAAAAAAAAAAAAAAAAACAAGGGATCTGTATGCTTGTAGGATTTTTTTTTAAACAAGAGATGTGTAGGATTGACCCCACCTAGTACTGACAACAAAAACAAAACATGCAAAGTAGGCTGTGTTGAAAAGACGCTGAGACAAACTTGGTGAGTACACTGCCAGCTAAGCTCTGAAAGAAGCATTCTTCTGAATAACCTAGGACCATGGAGACTTCCAAAAGGAATTTGGGGAAGTAAATTAGGGAAGGTGACAGTGTCTAGAAAAATAAATGTAGAGACAAAGACAAATTTTACACCAGCTGCAATGTGATCATATCTATACAGCACTACTACAAAAACTTTTCATGCCAAAATAACCATTCTATTCACCAAAAAAAATTGTAAATGCAGTCAAACAACCAAGTGGATTGACTTCACTCAGTTGGTCAACTGAACTGACTGAATGTTCAGTTATTAAAAATCTTTGCTCATACCTTAACGTGGCCTTAGAATTCAAAGAGTATATAGCTGTGAAAAGCATTTTTCTAAGCTTAAAGTAACATAACAATGTTGTGCACAGATCACCAGCTATCCATCAAGGATGTGTGCTCCCCCCACATCGAGCAGAGCTGTTGCTAGAAAGTGACTACCCAGGCAGGGACTCCATTTCCCAGCCCCCTTGCATTTAGGTGAGGCCATCTAACTAGTTCTTGCCAAAGAAAAATGAGCCAAGTGATGTGGGCTATTTGGGGGATGAAATGATTAAAAAGCATTTGTGCTTTCTCCACAACCCCTCTTCTCCTATCTTCCCAGGCTCGTCTCCTTTACATGCTTTCATCATTACTACATTCTGGTCCTTGTGATTAGAAGAGATTTTTTCATAAGCTAAGGATATTAGTCAGCTTAGGCTGCTATAACAAAATACCATAGACTGGGGGGCTCAAACAATAAACATTTTTTTATCACAGTTCTAGAGGTTGGGAAGTCCAATATCAAGGCACCCAGAGTTTTGGCTCTTTGGTGAGGGCCCTCTTCCTGGCATGCAGAAGGCTGCCATCTTGCTGTATCCTCACATGGCCAAGACAGGAAGCTGCAGTGTCTCTTCCTCTTATAAGGATACTAGTTTCATCATGGGGGCTCTACCTCATGGCCTCATCTAAAACAATTACCTCCCAAAGACCCCACCTCCTAATATCATCACATCAGAGGGTCGGGTTTCAACATACAGACCAGGGTGGGGGGTACAAACATTTAGTCCATAAGAGTAAGATTTCTTTTCCCAAACATAATATTTATTAATTTCTACTTTCTTACTCAAAGTTTAAAGGGAGGCTTAGAAAAGAGCCCAATTATCCAGTGAAAAGTGACCACTATCCATGCCTCATAATTCAACATTTGATTATAATAAAAATAATGACGATGGTGATGATAAAAAGTGAATGGGTTTTTTGTTTGTTTTTAGAAAAGAGATTCTTTAAAACAATGTCTTAAAATGAATGAATTTTGGGGGCCAGCCCGGTGGCACAACGGTTAAGTGCGCACATTCTGCTTCAGTGGCCCCAAGTTTGCCAGTTCGGATCATGGGTCTGGACCTATGCACTGCTGGTCAAGCCATGCTGTGGCAGGCGTTCCACATGTAAAGTGGAGGAAGATGGGCACGGATGTTAGCTCAGGGCCAGTCTTCCTCAGCAAAAAGAGGAGGATTGGCGGCAGATGTTAGCTCAGGGCTAATCTTCCTCAAAACTTAAAAAACAAAAAACAAACAAACAAAAATGAATGAATTTTAGAAATATTATGTTTAAAGGCTTTTCTTTTTAGTCTTTCAAGAAGAAAAAAAATAATTATTTCAATCAGAACTGAGGTAAGCAGAGCTTAAACAATCTCTGTATAATTATCAGAAAGGAAAAGCTGTTTAAGCCTGTTGCAATTTATTACCCCCAAGGCACTCATTGGTAAGGCCTCTGGGGCATTACTGTAGCCCAGTGTTAAAGTCACTGATTTAAACCACAGTTCATCCAAGTGAGCCCCCTGCAGAGTCCATACTACTACTGAGCGCAGAGAACTGCATTGTCTTCCTAAGTATCTAATTTAGAATGAACTTACGTGAGCTCTTATCTGCACCACAATCTTACGGAGCCAACAAGACTACCCAGAAGCTGGACCAGGGTAAAATATAAAGTTAGGGTCCTGTGAATTGCAAAGCAATGAGACAAACCCAATGAGTCCATAAGATCTTGAAAATGAAACACACTTTACCTAATTGTTCTACAATTTCTTTAACTGTTAGCTAATATTAGGTAAATTAGCTAAATATAATTTACAAGGGACAACGGGAAGGAGCTTAAGTAAAAATCCCATTAAAAAAAAAATATATATATATATATACAAGAATTACTTTTCCTTGGTTTGAACTGATTTTCCCCCAACTTGTGCTGTTATCTGGAGTTTCGAAATATAATAGTGCTTCTGACCGTTCTTAATTGCACTGTAATGGGTGTTAAGCACAGGAGTGTGTGCAAACAGACTCGACTCCTAGCCTTTGACTGTTCCTTGCCTCTGGCCTCTGTCAGAGAGGCTTGCTAACTGCATCTCAGGGGAGCAATCAAACGGCTTGACTCAGCCTGGGGCTCTGACTGTTGGGACTTCCTGAAGTCACAACCACTTTGGCGTCCAGAATTGGGGCACGGTGTGTCTACCCTTCACAAAATCTAGAGATTGCAAGGGAAGTGCGAACCATGAGAGCTGATTAGGCATGCACCTTAAATGGTATCAAGGGAGCCAGTTAGCAATGCAAAATATGAGATAATATGAACATAACATTCACTGCCAGTTGATCACTTATGTGAGCACCACGAAAAGCAAAATACAACAGAAAAAAAATTGGAGACGACCAACAAATACAAGATTTCCTCAAAGATAATTTTGTATAAAAGTTCAATTTTATGCGGAAAATAGCATAATAAAATGACGTGGAATGATGTGCCAGAAAAATTTGATATGTCTATTTGTCTTTCTAGACCTTACTTGGTATTAATCATTTCTAATGGATATATCTAATCCTTTTTATACACACATCCTTCCTTTTTTGTGTGTTATTGATTGAGAGAATTTGAAGTTAGAAGATGCAATTATTTTGGTTATATTTAGCCTTCTTCTGTGACTACAATAGAACGATTCCATTTTCACTCTGAAGAAGCCAAAGTAATTTTAATTCAGGAATTTCTTTCTTAATTATTAGTTTTTAAGAAACATAGCATCGTGCTTAGCAGAGGGTCCCTTTTTGCCTAGGTATTCTCGTGTAGCTACTCTCCTGTCAAGCCTGGGCTTTCACAGAGAAGAGAAAAAATCTTCATAAAAGCCTTGGCCTAATTAACGGGAATGAACTAGATTTTATGATGAACAATTTATAGGCAGTTAATAGAGCTCATACACGGTAGCCAGGAGCTAGATAATTTATCATAAAAGGAATCTCAGTTACACTCCTAATCCCCATTCTCTTGATATTGTAACCAACTGCATTCACAATTGCCACTTTTATAAGCTCTGATTTACTGATAAATGATGCTGCACTTTATAGAGTCGTAATGAAACTTACAAATGCAGTAAATACTTGTACTTCTGCCCATATGCTTCAAATCCCTTGCCAAACAATTTCCTCTTCTACATTGTTATCTCTGGATATAAATAACTTTTCAAAGATCTCCTAAGGATTCTTCAGACTAGCACAAATAATAATAAAAATCACAGCAAATTGTTTATTAATCATCCTAAGTATTTATCCCTAAAAGAACAACGTAGCTGTTCTAATGAGGTATGAATGACACTTTTCAAGATTATGAATAAGATAAAATAGCAAATATCCAAACGTAATTTTTTAAAGGGCAGAACTTAAAGTAGGTGAGACCCAGGAGATCATATTGTCTCTCACCATTTGGTGTCTTACTGCTGTTCCTGTTTTAAAGCTGTGATAAAATACAGCACATATCGTGTAGGCAGAATTGGGTGACTGTGCATGTACTGCCATCATGTTAACTACATCTCCTTTAGCCTGATCTCTAGAAGGTTCTTGAAGTCCTCAAATTAGATAACACTTCCTCCAGGAAGTCTCCCTTGACCACTGATATCCCTTCTATATGCCGTCTTACGATACTAATCTTCCTCCTACCACAAAAATAAAAACAACTGGGCTGTAATAGCCTGATTAGCATTCACATCCTCTCTTGGCCATGAGTTCCAGGACTTAAGGACCACCATGTTCCCAGTCCAGAGACAAACACAATGCCTGGGACACAATGTGTTTGTGAATGAATGATGTTCTTGGTTTCCCAAGCCCATTAATATAAGTGAGCATGAATCATTCTAGTTGTATGATCCAGCAATAAATTTGGTCACTAAAATTGACAGTGAATTAGTCTGTATTTTAAAAAGTAGAATATTCAAAAGTCATGACTTTCGGGGCCAGTCTGGTGGCGCAGTGGTTAAGTGCGCACGTTCTGCTTTGGCGGCCCGGGGTTCACCGGTTCGGATCCCGGGTGTGGACATGGCACCGCTAGGCAAGCCATGCTGTGGTAGGCGTCCCATGTATAAAGTAGAGGAAGATGGGCACGGATGTTAGCTCAGGGCCAGTCTTCCTCAGCAAAAAGAGGAGGATTGGCAGCAGTTAGCTCAGGGCAAAAAAGGTCATGACTTTCTTTACTCCTTTGTCATGACCAACATTATAAATACTTTTAAAACATTATGTTCTATTTAGATCTTCCACATTTTAAAAGAGACATGATACAATAAAAAGGTGATGGAGAAAATAATAAAAATAAGAAATGACTGGAAGAGAAATCCAGAAGAGAAATATGATTTATTGACCTGAAACAGATATGCTAAATATTGCATTAATCGTGGCCTCTGGGGACACAAGGAAAGTGCTGCCTATTCCTTGAAAGGACAGAGCCATGGGCCACTGCAAAGTTGCTTAGGCCCCATAAGTAACAGCTTCCTAACCTAACAGGCTATGAGATATGAGATTATGTGTCTATGGGTCCACTCAACAGACCATTTTTCAAGTGATTAAGGATTTATTTCTGCCTGCCAGACAACCAGTTTTTGTACAGCTGATCAAATTACAGGCATGCGGTCAATTTCAGTTTCTCATCTCTATTCCCAAATATCAAATATACCTCTTTCATTCAAAGCTTCTCATCCCCTATCTAGAGGTTATGAAGATAGGTTCTATTATTTTTTTATAGC
Organism: Equus asinus; assembly: GCF_041296235.1. NCBI lineage: Eukaryota > Metazoa > Chordata > Mammalia > Perissodactyla > Equidae > Equus > Equus asinus. The sequence continues at coordinate 81,561,406 of NC_091798.1, forward strand.
AAGGTATTTTTCTAGTAAAAAAGGGAAATGATCCTTTTCCCTCTCAGATTTACCCCATATCACAGAGATGCTAAGGTTCAAACAGCTGTCCCAGAAGGCAGGTCCAGGGCTGCTGAATCACCCACAAGAAGACAGCACACTCAGAAACACACTAGCAGGATAACGCAGCTGAAAACCTGCCAGTTCCCTGACACCTTTTCCAATTTATTCCCCGTCATGGAAGTGCAGAGACCCAATGCAGAACATGCCCCTAGCAACGTCTACCAAGGAAGCCAGCCCAGCAGGGCTGTGCCAGCTCATGACACCTAAGGAGAGACGGAACCAAGAACTCTTCTGCCCTGAGTCAAAATAAAGCCTAAAAATGGTATCTTTTATGATTCTTAACGTCAACTAAAAATAACAGAGGTGGTTAGTTCAGACCTAGGATTCACCTTGGAGAGTTTTCCTAATTGTACGTATCCCAGAAAGTGTCTTTTTTCCAAATGAAATTGGTCATTGACATGTGGATGTGCTCCTAATAGCAAAATAAAAATATTCCCTGCCCGAAGCATTATAATAAAGCTGTCTTTTTCCATTTCATTGTCTCAAAACATTTAATCAATTGACATGACATCTGGGGCAGGTCAAAAGGAGCCACCTCTATTAATTTATAATTGCAATAGCCATTAACTTGTTGATGGCACACTCTTATGACTTCCACTCAGTTTTAACAGTTTTAGGGTTTTTTTTAATGTTTTTAAACTGTAAACTCTCTTGAGAGTCACGCATAGAAACCCATACACTTTTTAATTCTCTGTTCCCATTTTGAAAAAGTCCAGCCCTACGGAGAATTCTGAAGTGGACACATTTTGTCTGCAAAAAAGCTGGCATCCCATTTAGAAGTGCTTCCTATTGCCTACCTAACTTCAAGAGCCTAAGTTCTTCCTCCTGCCAAACTCTATTTGAAGTTTTATATTAAATGAAATTTTGAAAGTGTATTTAATTCTTATAAGACAGAACTGGGTACATAGCAGAAGCCCCAAATTTATTAGCTCCCTTCTTTTTCCAGCTCAGGAAAGGATCTATTATCAGTTATTTCCAAATGCATGAGAACACCAATCAATAACTTTCTTCTGGGGCCAGCCCGGTGGCTCAGCGGTTAAGTTCGCATGTTCTGCTTCGACAGCCCAGGGTTCACCGGTTCGGATCCCGGGTGGGGACATGGCACCGCTTGGCAAGCCATGCTGTGGTAGGCGTCCCACATGTAAAGTGGAGGAAGATGGGCACGGATGTTAGCTCAGGGCCAGTCTTCCTCAGCAAGAAGAGGAGGATTGGCAGCAGTTAGCTCAGGGCTAATCTTCCTCAAAAAAATAAAATCATAATTTTCCTCTACCTGCACTATTGTCTCTTCTCTAGTTATAAAATAAAAGCTTTGTCTCCTTATTAAAGAATGTGTGTGTGTGTGTGTGTGTGTGTCTGGATGAGGAGTGGAGAGAGAGAAGTAGAATGGAAGAAATACAAATACTTCCTACAATGTTGAATGGCACAAAGTAAGCAGTTACCTTGCTCTGCCTACACATAGCCAAATTTGCCCCCTCCTCCTCCGGCTTCCCTCCCCGACTCCTTACCCCACACCACCCTGACTCCTGGGCAGACATCAGCTTCCCTGTCTTTATCTTCCTGAGTTTACAACAGGATTCTGATGACCCTATCTCAATTCTGGCAGCAGCGAGCTAAGTACTTTACTGACAAGACAAGGCTTGTCCCAGGCAGACAATGGGAAGTAGATAACTGTTGAAAATGCTTAATTCCAAACATGGGAATGAATTAGCTAAACCGCTTTGGTAATGATTTTTCTCAGTAACGAATACCATGAGGGAAGGAATTCCTTAGCACAATGGTGTGTACATGACAAGTGGTTGGGTTCATTTATTTAACATGTTTTGCATAAGTTGGGATTAACAGTCTACATTTTTTCGGAGATTGTCTCCATCTTATTGTGAATTTTAGGTCTTAACAATGGCTATGCTTCAAATATTTGAGAACATACCAGACAGACATGCTCCACCCTATTACCAAAAATATTACAAATACTAGCTAACTTGGGAATCTGCATCCCATATTTCTTCCCCACTGAGCTTACTAAATGTCTGTGCATATATGCATTTGCATGCAAATTTTTTTGCTGAACATAAGTATCCTCACAAAGCCATAGTCACTCTCTTATTTGTGCAAGCAGAAAGTCTCTTAGAACAAGGACTAAATGGCATGTACAGTACAGGGCATCTTTGAATGGCACACCCTCTCTACAGAATGTGGGCCACTCATCTAGACATCCTAGTATTTTGACATAAGCCCTGTCAAATAGGAGATTCCATGCTACCAGATACACTTCTTTGGAAAATGTCATCCAGAGTAGAAATTGATTTTCTGCCTCAAATGCAGCTGCTGCTCTGAGAAAGTTCCTATCTTATTAAACGTGTCCCTGTTCCACCTCCATCTAGACACAGGCCACATGATGGAACTGACATATTTATAGAAATGCAAATTTCTCACCGATTCATTCAGCAACTGTATACAAATCACTGTTCTAGATGCTGGGGCTATGGAAGTGAAGAAGAGAGCAAAGGTCCCTGCTCTCATGGAACCACTCTCCATGATTTCAGATAGAGTATTATTATGAAAAAATAACATCAAATAGGGTAATTTGCTAGAGAAAGACTATTTTGGATTGGACAGTCAAAGAAAACCTTTCTCAAGGCTGTGCTATTTGAGCAAATCATACATAATTACAGATAGTAAATAACCTGGTAGAAAGGATGAAGGATTTGCAGACAGAAGACTCAGGTTCTAAAATTTCTTAAACATCTTTAGGCACGATCCTGAAAGCCTTCTACCTTTGAGCAAAGAATTGGTATCTTACCAGGGACACTTCTCATTCTCCCTAAAAGGGTTGGTACTGGTTGAACTTAACGAGCTTTTCCATTCTAATATTTATACCACAACTAAACCCCACTACGTCCACCTTTTTAAATATGAAGACTCTAAATCAATGATTCCCAATCCTGGATGCACAATAACTTGGAATCCTAACCCTGCGGGCATTGCTTTAAATGCTGAAAAAAATTATGTGATATAAACTAGGAGGAAAGACTTAGAGATGCAATCCAAAGGCAAAAGGGGTTGGGGGTGGGGGTCTTTGAGGATTGGTGAGTCCATTGTCTCTGTGGGTGCTCCACTGCCTCAAAGAAAAACACCTGATATAAGCGAACATTTTTGAAGCAACTCAACATTTTCATAGCTGGTTTATCCAAGGTGATTTAGCACAAGATATCTGTATCGGGGGCAGAAAAAAATTGTGATAATATCATCATGCAAGATTTGAACGGGAGATGATGTATATGTCTATGGTGTTACCACATTTGTTATCACGTTTTTTCAAGTTATGCAACAGAAATCACAGTCTCTTGAGGTTAAGGATTGCCCTACTCTCTCCAAAAGAATTTCAATTTCACACCTCCACCCACACATTAAATTAGTAGTCCAAACCAGATGGAGGTTAGCATTCTAGGTTAGAATAACTGTCTGGTGAAAAGCTTTCCTTGCATGGTCCATAACGATTGCTTTTACCTTTAAGCCTATTAGTACTTGGCTTGATTTCTGACATTAAAGTGCATTGAAGCTATTCTAAGTCTTACCCTGAGCAATACAATTTTCCATACCATAGCCACATGGAGTGGCTCAAAAATGGTGTTTTGATAGGTCATGAGGAAGAACCAAGAGTGAATTCAAGGATGAGTCAGAAGCATTTAAATAAACAAATGCATTCACAGGCCAGCACCATTGCTCACAGTGCTTCTTTCACACCCGCCAAATGTTCATGTCTTCTTTCTGTCCACCCCAATTTTCAAGGCTCAACTCTACCCTCATCTCCTTTTTCCTCTCTACCAACCTTCTAGAAGGCATAATTTTGGATATACATATATACCATTGACTTCTCTTCCTTCTAATTGTTTTTGTGTTTGATTTAACTGAAGTATAAGTCCTTACAAGATAAGAAGCAAATCTTTTACTGCTGTCCCTCAACAGTTTCTCTGGAATTAGATCAGAATCAGGCACACTAGGGGGACTTGGAAGATGAGGAACAAATGGAACCACTTTTGGAGAAGTCATCTTGCCTAGAGCTGCAGGATTAGAACTTGACCTGAACCATGTATTCAGAAAGCAGCAGTAGAATAGCCCCAGTAAGCGTGTTTCTGGCTAGAAAGCAGTCATTTTGGAGACAGGAGGAAAGAGCTCAGAATCTGAAGGAAGAACTAGATTTGAAAGTTAGTTGAGTCATTCCTCTGTAAAATGGGCTTGCAGAATTCCGGTAGGAATAGACATAATGTGTGTAAAGCAGCCAGCCAGGGACTAGCATACAGTAGGTGCTTGGTACATAGTAGCTGTCATTATGAAGCTCCAGCATTGTTTGAAAAAAAGACAATATATTTTTGTCTGGAAATCTAGGATGAGATGAGATATAAAAAATTATAGGCAAGATTAAAATCTATGAGAAAGATTAACTGAGTCACAGTGAACACTTAGATCCAAGTGAAATTTGGATTTGTGTAGGAAGAGGGCTTCTCTTTGGCTTCTCTCTTCTTATCCCAGAAATTCTTCTTTTTTCCTTCCTTTTGGTTGGCCTTGTAAAGTATTAAAGCCTCCAGGTTCTAGAAACTACAACAATGTGGTACAAAGCAAAGAGCCCAGGATTTGAAATCAGCATATGTGGGTTCTGTTCTCACTGGAAGAAATTGAGCAAATATCATTAATCTCTGCACCTTGTTTTGATCTGTTGTAAAATGAGTACACTTACTCCACAATGCTCTTGAGAAAATTCAGATGATATATAAAACTAACTGATACCTTGGAGTTGAGATCAGCCAAACAATTCAGCAATCAAATTTTAAAAATCCATCGGAGCCAGCCCTGATGGCCTAGTGATTAAAGTTCAGCGCACTCCACTGTGGCAGCCCAGGTTCAGTTCCTGGGCATGGTACCACCCACTCATCTGTCAGTAGCCATGCTGCGGTGGCAGCTCACATAGAAGAACCAGAAGGACTTAGAACTAGAATATACAACTATGTACTGGGGCTTTGGGGAGGAAAAATAATAAAATCCATTGATACCGGATTGGTACTTATTATTTACTATAAGCAAAGCACCATGAAAAATACAAAAGAAGTCGGAGCTGGAGAATGCAAGCCAGGAGAGCTAGTTTCTGCAATTCACTTAAAAAGGGCACAAAACTAAATCAACATGACGTCAACTGTGAAAACATGGAACATCCCACATAGAAGGACAATGCACAGAGCCGGATCAGCAAGCTCCCAGGACTGTCACTCAAAGGCCACTTCTCAAAGCCTCATTTCCCAGGTCTTGCTTGGAAATTGTTTCAGCCACGTTGGAACACACACCATCCCCAAATGTGCTAAACTTTCCCTCTGTCTGTTTGCTCATGTTCCTTCTTTGCAAATCTAACCACTGAGCTACCCAGAATCTTTCCTCTTTTTATTTAAAATCCCTTCCATTCATTACCACACATCCTTTCATGAAGCTTTCCTAACTCTTCAAACTCAATGTTCATCTTCCACTTTGGAATCCCCCATTTTATTTTGTTAGCACCTCTCTGTGGCAGTTTGTATGGTCTACTTACACATTATCTTTTCACTCTTGGATTATGAAACAGAAAATTTAACCTCCTACATCTCACATCACTCCCAAGAACTTGCTCATAGTAGGTATTTACTAACTTTTTAAAAATTGAATTCCCTAATAGAACCTGGTTGAGATGCTTATAAATTATGCATTCAATCTTGATTTGGACAAAACAACTCTCTTGCTTCCTCATTCATTTATTCCTTAAATATTACGGGTGCCGAACTTGTGTAAGCTTATGGCATACATGCAAGTCAACAGCTGATAGCAGGAGCAGGTGATACGGCTTTGATAAAAGAAATACAGGGGGGCCGGCTCCGTGGCCGAGTGGTTAAGTTCATGCGCTCCGCTGCGGTGGCCCAGGGTTCAGATCCTGGGCGCGGATATGGCACTGCTTGTCAGGCCACGTTGAGACGGCATCCCACATCCCACAACTAGAAGGACCTGCAACTAAGATACACAACTGTGTACGGGGGGTTGGGGAGATAAAGCAGAAAAAAAAAAAGATTGGCAACAGCTGTTAGCCCAGGTGCCAAACTAAATTAAAAAAAAAAAAAAAAGAAAGAAATACATGATGTGGGGGGAGTAAATACTCACTCCTCACTCCTTAACACCCTCTAATGACTTTTAATCACCAAGAGAAGAATTTTCACAGTAAGTAATCCATGAACTAGAAAGTTGGCTTTGCTGTCAAACCTCTCTCTCCAAAGAGGGCAGGAGCACAATGATTCAAGCTCAGCCACAGAAGAGATATGGAGAGAAGCTGGAGGAGGCCCCTTCCCTCTCTGCATATTGAACCTGTAGTCCTCTATCAGAGGAAAATATTGGGTAGATTGACAAATATCTTCATCCTCCTAGTAAAACTTCATGTTACATACAAGTCATTTTTAACACAATTATATCTTTTTTCCTCATTCTTTTAAACTGATTCAGAACAATTGCATCTTAGAAAAATGGTAGTAGTATTGAACATGGCAAACACCTTACTTCCAGCAACAATAATCTTGAGACTAGAACATGATGTTTTTGTATATTCCTTCTCTATTTCTCCTTTTGGATTATAGATTATGAAAGAGAGATTTTATGCAGCAGTTGGTGACAAAACATATTTCTTATTAATGTGTGATATTTGCTACATTAATAATTTTATGGTTTTAATTATTGATGCGAACTTAATTGTGCCCCATGTCCCTTTTTCTTGCAGCTCAATAAAAACTATATATTTCTTTAATTAGGCTTCATTTGAAGACTAGAAGACAATGCAGGAATGGTTTCTTGCTAATTCACCTATCCACAGCCAGGAAATAAATGGAATTAGTGTCTTGAATGTGGTTTAGTGAGAAAAAATACCTAACTGTTCTGAAAGTGTGACTTTCCTTTGCACAGTTAACCTCACCCCAGAGGCCAGGGGTATATAGCCAACTGAAACCATATACTGCAAAGGGGATGTTTTTCTCCCCTTCCTGGCTCTGGAGAGAAATTTCATTGATTTTAGTAGAGATGAAAAGGAAAAATTGGGTCACCTACGTGGTTATCATGTTGTCTTCCCTCTTTATCATCTCTGCTTTACTAGAAATGTAATCTTAGTCTTTCCTGCTGGATTTCAACATTTTGTTGTGGTACTCCTCTTACAACCACTGGAAATGTTATAACCACTTTATTCTGTGTCTAAATGTTTCAAAACAATGACAAGAAAGCCTAGATGGAAGGAAAGCAACATTTGCTAAGCATCTGGTCCAGGTTATACCAGGTGCTTCCAATCAATTATTTCTTTAATCTCCAGGGTCACAATTGCAAATGCCAACAGATCAGAAATGAAGAAAGCAGGCTGAGTTTGAGAAACAAAAAGCCCTCTGAGCTCCATCTTTCATTTTCCATATTTGATAGAGAAATGAGGACAGAAAAAAATGTTTAAAGATAACATTTGTAACATTCTGTAAAAATAACAACCGAACAAGTGCAATGATAAATTGCAATCGACAATCTCAGTATCAGGTAGGCCATTGGGAGTCATGGGACGGGGGCCAACTTGAAGGCACACATCCCATCTAAAGTGGGATTCTCATCTCTGGCCCACTGTTGCCATGCTGATAGGTCTTCTAAATTTTTAAATGATGCTTAAAAGCTTCATTCTCATCTATATTCATTTTTCTACCGTTATGTAAAAAATTACCACAAATTTAGTAGCCTAAAACAAGACAAATTTATTATCTCACAGTTTTCTTGCTCAGGAGTGTGAACATGAGTTAGCTGGGTCCTGCACTCAGCAGGTGACCAGGCTAAAACTGAGGTGTTGGAAGGGGTTATAATGGCATCTGTGACTCCTGAGTCCTCTTCCAAACTCACTGGTTGATGGTAGAATCGATTTCCTGGAGGTTATATAACCAATAACCCTATTTTCATGTGACCTGTTCCCTAGGAACTACTCTCAGCTTCTAGAGGCTGCCTTCATGTCCTGGCCCTACAGTCTCCTCCATAAAGCCTCTCACCTCATGGAAGCTTACTCCTTCAAGCCTAGCAGGAGAAGCTCTCTAATGCTTCAAATCTCTCTGACCTCTTTTAAGAGCTCACCTCTTTTAAGGGCTCAGGTTCACCCAGGATCATCTCCCTCTTGATTGAATCAAAGTGAAATGATTAGGGGCCTTAACTACATCTGCAAAATCCCTTCTGCTGTATAACATAACATACTCACCAGAGTGATATCCTGTCATATTCGCAAGTCTTGTTCCTACTCAAGGGGAGGAAATTATACAGCAGAGGGAGGGAATCTCGGGGGCCATCTTGGGATCGTATCTACCACAACACCTTATCTCAGGCTTCCCACAGAAGTAGAGCACTCTAAAAATGAGCTGCTGAACAGCCATCAATCCTTGAATTTCCTTCCATTTTCTACAACTGCTTTGACCTCTTAGCCCTATCTTATCACATTATCTGATTGGTCCAGTGAGTGCCATCTACATTCAATGACTGTCACTATTTTAAAAACTTCAGTGTTGGAGTCTTTTTCCTGCCATTTGATAAGTATAATAAATAGTTGTCACAAGTGAAATTTGCACAAAAGCTGACTGTGATGTCAATAACAGGGATAGTTTTTGTAACTATAATGTAGGTTGATTCTTGAAATCCTAAATTTATCATTAGTACACTCTATTCAGTGGGACTTACTCTCCTGGTATACATAGAAAAATTCAGGCTTCAAAGCATTTTAGAAAATGACAGGCATCTGAAAGTCCCATTTTTATTCCAATGCAAATACCTTTTACCGAGAAGTGAAAATTTCCCACAAAATGTAAAAGGACTTAAAAAAAAGGGTAATAAAAAGTGCTATTATACTCAGTAAGACAACTTACAACCACGTTGATTTAGGAAAATCTTCAGGCATTTACTTGGGCAATTGTAAGGTAAACTCAGTTCTCACAATGAAAGGAAAAAGCTTTGAGGAGTTTTCTGGGGCTTCTTTTCAGCTTGTTTGCTTCTTTGCCTACAAAAATCTTTTATATCATTTTCAAGAGCAAACTATAAGAAATATTTATGGGCAGAGGAAAAAGCCATCCAGAAGAATTCAGATTTAATTTGAAAAATAGGTAAACAATCCTATAAACAAAATCAATGATTTCCCCAGGTACTTTTTGAAAATAAATAAAAACAAATCAGCTCTGCTTGTCTCATTCGTTGCTTGAGCAGTACAGAGAAATACATTGGGATATTAAAGAGCAGTTGTATTATCTTAGACTTTACAAATCAAATACAATAATTCGTGATTTGGAAAAGAACTATTGAGCTGTCTAGCTATTTTCTTTAAGAGTAGTCGAAACAATCACCTCACTTCATGCATGGAAGAAAATTCTCCAAACCCTTCTCCTTAAATAAACTTAAATCAGATAAATGACAACCTTGTTTAAAAGAAAATTATTTTGTACTTCCCCAGTTCTTACTAATGAGGCTCTTGTTCTCAATTTTAAAATTTGTTGTGTCAATTAAATGGCTTTAAGTGGATTGACTTACACTTTTTATAGCACATAGATTAACAAGATCAATTCAACGAAATCCCAACATTTTATCCCATCCGATTTTCAACAGCATGTTGAGAAATACTTATAGAAAAATGTTCCTGTATATATTATTTGCAGCTTGAGAAGATTGATAGGGTTACACAAATGTAATTGTAACTTATAAATGTAATGTGATAAGCAATCATTTCTGGGCACTTTCTGATTGTGCCAAGGGTGACTTTTGAAAAATTTATAAGTTTATTGTGGTTATTTGATAAAAAATGATAATTTCAAAAGACTAGAAAGAAGGTGGAATTAGTTATAGAGCAAAAAAAAAAAAAAAGCACTCATTTTAAAAGCACCTTCCTGTATTTCTTTTATTTTACTTAAAAATATAATATATACTAATATATAATATAATACTTAAAAATAAAAGCAAAGCTAGCTCTAGCTTCTGATCCACATCTTCCTTCCCGTTGAGTGAATAGAGAGATTTCTACATGGTATAATCTCAGAAGCACTGAGCACCTTCAACCGGCCTTGCCTTGATCCTGGTGACTATGACTTCAAGACTTTAGGTGGAAGGCATTGGCAACCACCATTTAAAGGCAGAAGTTATCTGGCAGTGGTAAGGCCTAACCACTATCACCTAAGATTAGTTCTGAAGATAGACTATGGCCTTCTAATGAGTCCCTCGCAGAACAGGAGCCAGGGCAGCTGGATTTGAAGAAGATAGGGAAAAGAAAAGTCATAGACTCAAACGTCCCAGCCATAATCATCATCCAATGAATATCTGTTGAGTTGAATCAACTTGAACAGAGACGGGATATTTCCTCTGGGACCCTGTCAGAGGGCAACGCTTTGAAGCTGGATCTTAAGGGAACTTTTGAGGCCCAGGGGAAAGGAAATGAACAGTTAGAGAACAGAAACTGCAGAAAGAGGCAAGGAGAGTATCCACATCCATGTCTGAATATTTAAAATAAAGTAGGGGTGATATGGTGCAACTACTACCCAGAGGTAGCCCTCTCTCCCCACAGTACAAAATTTAATCTCTTCCTATTTAGCTGGTAATTCATTTTAGAAACCGATAAAGGTTAAATTGACGTCTGGAATTCAGACAAAAATTTACAGAAGTTTTTCACATATCTAAGTAGCTTAGAAGTGTAATTTTCATATTATTTAAGGAAAACAGAATAACAAAATGTCCCCAGCTTGTATCTTGAATCCACAGGACAATCTAGCTATGAGAGAAAATAGAACAATTGCTTCACAACTTGAACAATCACCACTGAGTGTAAGAGTAAGTCATTTTTGCATTTTTCAGATTTACAACATCACTTCTAAACTGGTCAGAGCTTGAATTCAAATCTGCGATAAGGTCCTTATGGCAGAATGTCTATTTAATTTCACAATCTGGTCATTTTATCCAAGATGATGTAGATTTCAAAGTTTAATTTTATATTTATAACCATTATCATTGGATTTGCCCCGACAGTGTCTCGATAAGTTTCTGTCAGCGAATTGGCAAAATCGTGATTTTTCTTAGTTTATTTTTTGCCTCTCCACAATTTTTCAACCCAGCTCTGTTTCTGAGAGTTCTGCCTTTACTTCTCGTGGGAGAGAAGCTTGTTTGCACAATGCAACAAGATTTAAGGATTTGTAACATGGGAAACTGAGCAATTGTTTCAATATTTCCACCAGCAGTTTTCAGAGGGTAGGATCATACAACTGTATTTAATCAGAGGAACTTGTCACAGAAGCTCAGGATATGAATGCCGAGACACTGCTTACAATGCAGTGCTGCCTGTTAGAGTACAAGCTATGCAGAGTTCAAAGGGAAGGCCACTGGAAAAATCAGAGACTTCGGGATACTATTTCAATACGACTGGTCATTTTTCACAATTATGGTTTCCAAAATCTGGAAGCAACTTTTAATCAAGGTACACTTCTAATATGGCAATATTTCTTTCTTTTTCTTTTCTGCAAACATTTTTTAATCAATGGTGATTCTCACATGATCAGTGGTTCTTTAGACTTGACAAAATAAGGTATCCCAACAAATAAATACAGGGCCAAACATAAGAAGAATAAAACCCTATGGGAGAACCAATATTTGCCCTGATATTGCAAAACCTAAGCAACTGAGGAAAAACAGAAAAGGAAAAATTCTGTACAATGATAGTCATCTTAGCCATTAGACACTAGATCAATGTTCAAAAGCATGTGGAATACTTTTCCAGATTAAATTTAGTATCCTTGTAGGGAAGAGAATTTATCTGTTATTTATAAGAACACTGCGTGTGTATGTGTGTGTGGTTTCCAAGTAATTCAAAGCACATTAGAGATCTTAAGACCATATCTGCAAGATGACAGTCATTGTTTTCATGAAAGAGAGATGATTACACACGGTTAAGAGTGGTGATAGCAAAAGGAATTGTTTTCATTGAAAAGTTGTAATTCGACCTGTTTTGACACATTAAGGAAAGGCTTCCAATCTAAACCTTTTTCTTAACTCGCGAGTCAATCAAATGATTCTAACTGGAGTTGGAATTGAGCATTTTGGCAATAGAGGGAGACTTACGGGTCATCTAGAACATCTGGCTCATTATACAGACAAGAAAAATGACGTCCAAAGAAGAGAGCCACTTGCTTTGCCCAGGTTGTCTAGTTAATTAGTGACAGAACCACGAGTAGAACCCAGTACTCCTGTTTTCCGACGAACACTTTTTTCAGTGGAAGACAAGAGACTACCTCCCTCCCTAAACGCGACAGACTACTGTAGTTCTGGGCAGATTCGCCAGAACTGACACATTAAGCCAAAGTCTCAGAGGAGTTTTGAGAAAGCAGAGCTCATATTCTACAACTTTCTAGCAATATTCTACCACAATATTTCCAGTTGTTCTCTGTACTCCTCTGGCCACTGGGCAGAGACACTCTGTCTATATGGCTTTAGTAGCAGACCTTGGAACGCTTGCATTAAAACACAGTATTTTAAGCAGTCAAGAGAATCTCTCATAAGTTAGAATCATACATCATTTTGAGAATTGGGAAAGTAAAATGGCCTGTCACATGCTGGTCAGTGCAGGATCAGGACTGGAACACGAATTCTAATTCCCTGTCCACTGCTTTTTCATGACACCACATAGCTTCATCATGAATTGTGTCCAGGAAATGGCAAGATGCAAAGGTGAGATAACCTAAGACAGCTTTCCTATGAGAGATTTCTCAAGCAACAGGATGATACGATATGGCCGATACTCGTCCCCAGGCTTGGCCAATTCTCTCTCCTCACCCATCTCAGCGGTGGGTGTCCTCCCTCAAGGGCTTTCCTCTCTCATCCTATCAAACTATTCTCTTAGGAAAGGTTTCACAAGCTATCTTATTTATTCTTCATAGCAACCCTATTTGGTAGGTATCAGTATTAGTATCACCAATCAAAGATGTGAAAGTGATAGGTGCTTAAGGATTGAGGTAATTCTCCACGGCTATACAGTTTGTAAGTGGCAAGCAAGGATGCAAGCCCAGAACTGTCAGGACTCAAGCACCCTTCTTTAAACACTGCTAATTCAGCACTGTACCTAGAACACAGAATGTGTATGATAAATGTGAACTACATGAAACTAAAGAAGAAAGGGAAGGGAATTAGAAGAGACGGAGGAGGAAAGGAGGGAGAGGGAAAGAGAGGGAGGGAAGGAAGGAAGGAAGGAAAGAATGGGGGAAGATAGGAAAGAAAGAAGGTAGGAAGGGAGGGGAAGAATCCTTTTAAGATTAAGTTGTGATAAACAGCATTTGAACTTCTCTTTCCATTTGCATGTGAACAGGAAAAAAAATCTTAAACTGAAGAAATAAATTGGAATTTCAGGCATCTCCCAGCAGGGTGAGAAATTTGTAGGAAGAAGATAAAGGTGCCCTAAAATTTCATGTTGGCCCTTTCACAGCTTAGCAGTTACAAACTCAAGATAAAACAGTTCGATGACTATTTCAGAGAGGACTTTTCATGATGCAGCAAAATTATCAACCCTATTTCTGCCCAAAGACCATCAGCAGAATGTTCCACGAGTCCAAGGGCAGTTTCTCCCCTTGGATTCCAAATGGTTAACTCAGAGAGCCTCAAATGCCAGAAGTGGATAGTGAGAAAAGCTGGTTCAAAATGTCCTGGTCCATAGCTGCCCAGTGGAGACCAGGATGAGCAACCTAGAGTCAGAATGCAGGTTTTAGAGAACACATTTGCGGCATCTTTGGGTCAATCACCTAGATTCAGCTAAGGCTTTTCAGGTAAAGGAAGGGTTCCCAGGGAGGTCTAGCTATAGAGTCAAGGCTTGTTCCTGGACATTTCATCACATTCCTCTCTGTTTGTGGTTCTGGTCTATATGAGGAGGTGGGCAGGGGGCAGAACCAGAATACAGAAGCAAAACAGAGGAGGACATGAGGAGGACTGGGACATTCTTTTAAGTCCACTCAAGTGAGCCATTCAAGGACTCCAAGGTCCTGAGGGCCCTTTGGATCATTCTGATGTCATTTTTTTCATCTCCTTTTTGGATTATCTGTGGACCATCATCTAAGAGTCAGAAAAGCTAGGTTCGAGGCTCAGTACAATTTAACTTACTGATGGAACGGCCTTGGACAAATTGTTATCTTTGTACCTCAACTGCTCGCTTATACTGATGACAATTAACAGCTGTGTGACCCACCTTACCTGATGAATGCAAAGAAAAAAAGTCTTCTTTACTATAAAACATTTTGTAGGTGTGATTGTTATCATTTCTCTATTTATGATATGGATGTTCCACCATACTGTTAGGCCTTTGTACTTTCTTTCTTTTTTCCCTTTGTGATACATAGAGGCCACACCTAATAACTGGTCAGAATGGCTTATTACATTGATGCTAATCCTATTGCTCATTACGTTCAGCATTAGTTGCAAAGACTATTGTTATAAGAAGCAGAATCAGGGGCCAGCCCTGTGGCCGAGTGATTAAGTTCACATGCTCCGCTTTGGCAGCCCAGGGTTTCGCCGGTTTGGATCCTGGACGTAGACATGGCACCGCTCATCAGACCATACTGAGGTGGCATCCCCCATGTCACAACCAGAGGCACTCACAACTAGAATATACAACTATGTACTGGAGGGCTTTGGGGAGAAGAAGGAAAAAAAAAAATAGAATCATACCATCTACCTACTTCAAGTAGATGCCACCAAACAAATGGTAGAATTTACCTACACATGAATTCATAAATTTCAAAACTTCAGGGTAGGAAATAACACACATTTTTTTAAATAAAATATTTTCTAGAAAGAACGTTTAAACCAGTAGAATATATAATGTAAGCAATTTCTACCGTATAACTACATAATATACAAGATAGACCAAAGATTAAGAAAAATAGGACATCTAGATAACAAACTAATGTTTCATATGTATGGATATATATATATATATATATATACACACTTTATACCATCTTTATGCATACATAGTTAATTTAAAGGTAATAAATGCTACATAGATTGCAAGGTACAAGCAAGAACTTCATTTTTAATTGTCAATTACTATACAACTTTTTAGAAGATAGAATACAAGGAAAGAGACAAAAATCCTTTAATATTTCAGAAAGCTCACCACAGCTCTAATGGGTAGATCAATAAGCAAATCGTTAAAAATTGGAGATCTCATTGTAAGTATTATTGTTTTAAGCTTTTTCTGTAAAAGTCAAGCATTGCATGCATGCCAGTGAAGTTCAAAAAGAGACAGAGAGCGGTTTAAGCATTTAAATGTTGTAAATATTTAACTAAATGTAACATGGATGTGCACATATAACTTGCTAGTAGATATACATCATTTCTGCCTGATAATTTTCTCTCTCCTCTTTGTGTCTTTTCCATCTCAGCACAATGACACACGGCACTTTCTACAGTAAAACAAATGATACCACTTAGGTTCCCCCCAGGGAATAAAACTAATGGACAAACTTTGTGGGGCATCATGGGTGAGAAATTGTATCTAGTTGTTAGTAGCCTAGAGTCTGACAGGATCCAGGGTTACCTAACACAGTGAGGCCACAGGAAAGGGAGAAGAAAAGTTGATGCAAGAGGAATGGTTTGAAAAGAAAGAAAAAATGATACTGGGGTCCATGTGAGGAAGATAAAACATAAGGTAGAGGCTGGAAGGGTGAGGGCTGGAAGGTTTGGTGAAAACGTCTTCAGGACCACACAAAGGAGTCACAGTCATGCCTTTATGCAGGTCCTGGTGCGGAGTACCTGGTGACTTAAACTAGACAGTCACCTACATTATCTTTCTCAACAGACATTCTCTGGAGTCTGTGATGGTCCCCTCTACTGTGCAGCCAGTGAGACAACTGGTGGTGGTACACCATCTCAGACACCTGTGGTCAACTTCAGTTCTTTTCTTGCTGCTGCTAATTTGCATCCAAACTCAATTTTTAGAAAATTTAACAATGTATTTGTTGGGAGAAACATTGGGACGTCTAGACTTCTAAAATAAGGATGCATATTTTCCTCATTTTAAGAAAAAATATATTTCAAAGAAAATATTCAAAGGGTTACAGTAAGTTTTCCTCTTAAAATCTCCAGTAACTAATTTTAACAAAGCTTTCATAGCTTTCTCAGTTGGGCATTTAGTTTAGCTCAGAAAAAGCAATAAGGATAATATTTCTCTTCTAATAATGTCAGGAAGTGTCTGCTATTGCCCAAAATGAAAATATTTCACTGTGGCCTAATTTCCCTCTTCATTATACAGCATAAAGATCAAGAGTCATAAAAATCATTATTTTCCTGATGACTTCAATCCTCCGTTTTTCACGAAGGAAAGGAAGTAAAGGATGAAACTACCTCTCAACATTCCCAAACCAGTTGGATTTGGAGTTTGCATATTCAGGCAACTAAATGTTGGCTGTTTTATTGGATTGAATAACCCAACCAAGGGACAAGAAAATCTAACTTCTATGTTAGAATCCACATCTGCTTATGCTAGAATGAAAACCCATCTGAGAATCAATGAAGCACATAGAGAGGGTCTAATTAAATCCCTATGCCATTTCCTTTAAAACTGTCAAATTGAAATTGAAATCGTGTATTCACTCACCCCCAGTGGTGTGGTGGTAATTTTAGAAGTGGGAATATTTAAGCAGTAAGACCCAACAGTGTGTGTTTTCCTAGGATATCAACAAGACTGGATAGTTCTTAGGTAAGCAGCCAATAGTCTGAAAACAAAACCTTTCCTAAATTGTGGGTGAATTTCGAGACCCTTCTACAGGTGTACAACTGCACTAACAACAAAGACTTACTTCCGTATCAGAAATGAGAACTTGTAATAGATGCATTTATTAAATTATACTATAAAATCATGCTAAACTACTTAATGAAAATAACACAAAGCACTGGCATATTAAATCAAAGGGATAATTACGTTCAACAAATTAAAAATCAAACTTTCAAGATTTCTAGCCTTTAAAGTCACCATGAAATTTCAAATACTTGTTCTGTCCACAATCCTCTTTCTTCTTCTGCCTAATTTTGCTGTTGCCTTGAATGATGCCCAACTAAAATCTAATTGAATAAGTGTGAGAGGAATATATGCTCTGCAGCTTGTTATTGAGGTACTTTTTTACCTCATCTTAGAGGGCAGCAATACTTTGAGGATGAGTCTGTTTGGAACATGGATTAAAATATTGATATGCTCTTCACATATACTAAAAATATATATATTTTTTAGCTATAATATATATTTTATAGCTAAGACTCAAAATTACCCAGGATGCTTTTCATACCATGCTTGAATAATAAATAGTGAAGAAAGGTGACCAAATTATATAGCTAATTCACTGGCTTCACGTAGATACAGCCTGAGTTAAGAGACCATGAGGGTATCTCCAGCCTCAACAGAAGTATCTTCATGTTCTTACTTCTAGGCTATAGTGTAGTTTACTCAACCTAGAGGCAATGACAAAAAAAAAAAAAAATGGTTCTGCAGATTAAATTGTTAAACTGCTTTTCTTGACATACTTGCTGATTGGGAAATTCAGTAAAGCCAAGTAAAGAAGGCTAGTATGAGAGCATTCTAAGAATCTCCATGTAAAATTCCTCCTTTCACTCACCTCTCAGTCTGTACCCTCCTCTCCTCCTCTACACTCAATCCCAAACATAAACACATCCGCAGGGATGGTGTCTGGCTGTTCTGCAGAGGTCATCCAGGTAGGAAAGATCGCCAAGGTGGAGCAACAACAGAGAAAAAGGGAAATAGAGAGTCTGATTCTGCTCTGCCACCCCCACCCCCACCCCACCTCCAACTCCTTATGCCAGTCCCATCTCTAAACAAAGCCTCTTGGAAAGCTTTCCTCAGTTGAGCATGGCCATCCTACAAGATCACTGTGTACAAACGTAGCAACCCCGTAGAAAATTAAGGAGGGTCCATTGTCCTGTGCATCTAGGGTGTCCGTGAGGGAAGAATTAAGATTAGCAATGTTGACAGTAAAAAAAAAAAAAGTAAAGTAAAATAAAACTGAGTATCACTTCCCTATAAAGAATTACAGAAACCGATTAGAACTAGAGGTGACACAAAAGAGAGAAATAACTGGATAATGGAAAGGCAGTCTTCCCACCTTCTTCTCCACTATGTTTGATCTCATTCAACTTCCAGGGCCAGGAGATGGGGAACAGCGAAGGGGTGGACACTTAGATGGAAGTCTACTGCTTTGAACAAAGAAATTCACCTTTTCTGATCTGTCTCTCCTAGAACATGAAAACCACTCACATCATCAGGGTAGAGAATCCTAACACCAACTTACACATTGCCTTCTCTACTCTACATCGGCAACATAACTATATAGAGAGTAACAGAGTTTACAGATACATTAAAGGAAGATAAAATTCATAAATGATGAGTAAGTATTGAAAACCATCAGAACGCCAGGAGAATCCATAAATTGCATCTCTCCACAATAAGTCAGACACCCAACATCAGTCCGTGACAGGGAGAACATACACAAGGTTATGACAAAATGCCAACATTGAACTCTTGTAAAAAGAAGCATAAAATTTATGCATCTTGGGACTCTTCAAGTGAAGGTCAACACATGACCTCTAGCAGATTGCTCTTCGGGCTCTTATTTTACCTGAGCCAATTTTGTCCACACTTAAAAAGAGTACGTGGCTTTAAAAGAGCATATACTCCCACACTCCAGGATTAGTGATAAATTTCTAAAACTTCTGCAGGATAAAAAACTATTTATTTATTTTCAATGCCCATTAAATAGCAAATTTAAAGGCTCAGCTTAATCGAGTATTGTCCAGCAAACTTCATCAGAGATGTCAAATACAGGACCCTAAATTAAAAGGATTATTTCATAGCTTTATTTCCACAAAAAGTGATCACTTTCACTGAAATAAAACTTTACCCCTTAAACTAGTATTTTCCATATTTTTTTGGTAAAGGACCCATATAAATGGGATGTGCTTTTTCTTTTTTGCTGGGTTTTCACTTTTACATATAATATAAAATATCATAAATGTCTACAGTGAAAGGGATGTAACTCCATTTAAATAAATGTGCTGATTACTAGCAACTTACATTAAAAGGAAATAATTTTATAGCATTCAGATGATTCACCCTTTCATATATATCCAAAACAAAAATGGACCATTTATAAGTACTAAGTACTAGTAGCACCTTAAAATGTAAGTGATTCCGCTACAAGGAAAGCAAGTTAACAGTGAAAAATAGTTATCTACTTGGTCTTTGGCCAGATCAGAGACATGCAGAAGACACGCAGGTCTAGGCATTTTAGCTTAGCTCACACCTGACTTACCCTGAGAGAGAAAAAGAGAAAAAACTTGTTAAAATCTCTGCCGGTTTTAATTAGAGATGTGGTATCATGAACTACTTACTATTTGCTTTTTTTCCTGCTGCTGGAAAAACACCTGCTCGTCGCCCATTATCTGATCTTGTCAGTGCCCCAAGAGTGGAGAGCAATCGTTCACTATCAAATGGCTTTCTGAGTTGTACATCTCAACTCAACTTTGCACACAGAATGATGGCTTGAGAGAGAAATAATGATCCAAATGACCCTAGCAGTAATATTGCTTTGGAAGCAAAATGTTTGCAAGCTTTCCTATTGAAAATGGTTTTGTCACATCTATGTAGCCTTGCCACAAGGCATGCTGGGATCTCAGTCGTGGGCTCACATGAAAAGTGAAGTAGACTGGAATTGTGTTGAGCCAAACCTAAGAAAATTAACCTAGCTGTAGATCCAGCCCTCAAGGAACCAAAATGTTATGCTACGAGAGCATCACAGTCTCATCACTGGTGTTTATATACAGGAGGCCACAGCTGGGAAGCATGCTGTAGCTTATGCTTAGCAGGAGGGACTGGATGAACAGCTAGAGCTATCTGAGACGCCTGGGGTTCGTGGCAGGACCCTGGTTCCAGCAAGTAGAACTGGATGACACCCAGGAAAGCAAGCACAGTCAGGGGAAGGGCACAAAAAGATCAGGCGATAGGCTGGAGCTTGGTTGGCAGGGGATCGCTCAGGTCCAAGTCAGTCCCAGCAGGGAAGTGACTCAGGACAATAAGACCAATGCGAAGTCCCCCACTGGTGGAGAGGTAGCTGATCTTTCTTTTTCAATCTTAGTTCTCAATGGCTCAAAACTGGACAGAAATGAGCCTACATGTTAAAGATTTTCGAAATCTAAATTTAGATGAGGCTAGAGAAGGTGTGAATATACCTTTAGGCGGTTGTTTCTATTTTTTTCTATCCAACAAATGCTTAGTTCTCCACAGGCACAGAAGCACTCACACACATATTCACACACACATTAGTATAGTATGAATGATTTTCTTAGAGTTTTCAAAGGTCCAAATTTATTGCTGACTGCCAAGTTTTCTTAATTTATGATAACAGCTAATAAATCTTACTTAAGATTAGGAAAACCACACTAAGTTTATGATCCTTGACATTCAAGCATGTTGTTTAAAATGTTCATATAATAATAGACTTTACTTATAGATGAGTTTCAGGCCTCTACTTCATCACAGATTATGAAAGTTAGTGGGAAAATTTAGAATTGTGGAAAAACCAGTGGGAATAGATATATTTCCAATTCCAGGTTACCTAATTTTAAGTTCTTTATATCTTGATTTATCAAAGGCAAACTTTGAACTTCTCCAGTTGAAACATTTCTTAAATTCTAATATAGAAGGATTTATGCGTACTCCCCACTGTTTCATTGACTTAGAAAACAGATTGAAAGAACAATGATGCTGGATTTCAGATGTCTGGAGGAAAAACTGCATGTATGACATCTGTTTTCCCTGGGGATTTGACACACATTTGCTTTAACGTACTGGTATGTTCCTCATTACCTTAGAAGCTATATGCAAAAAACAGGAGGGTGTTTAGTTTTCAAGGAAAAGAAAAAATCATAAACCCCAAAGCCCTTCCCTCCAAAGAATAATAATTTAGGGGTTAAGCTTTCAAAAAAGACAAAAATGCAAATGATCATGTTTCTAAATGGCCCAACTTTTTAAAGATTATGTGTAAGTCCTCCACACATGTAAGTCTTCCTTGTTATTGAAGAATCATCCAGAGCCAGAAAGAACATGCATTTGAAAATCAACAGCTAAAATCTGCATCTCTAAATAGCCCAAGTCACCAATTCAAGATGTTTGAGGTATTAATCCTCTGGGAAATTATTTGGCCTCCAGGAGCAGTGCATTGTTAAACATCTTCGGTGGACACCCTGGAGTTCTGCCACAAACTGACACCTGAAGTTCCATACCGAACACAGAACACCACTATTCCACTCGACATCAGCTGGCTTGTAGCATCTACATCTCTGGATAATTGCCCTTAATTAAAAACATATAAAATATCCAAAACACTTCCATGATTGTCATTCAGAATCTGTTCAACCAATTTGCAAATTAAGGAATGCTTCCCCCTCAGGTCACCTGAATTTAACAGCTTTTGTACAGTTCCTTCATACCGAAGGAACACAGTTCAGTATGACAGCATGAAGAATAAAACACATTGCAAGTTGAAGTTCACACACCACATGGATAGATGAGATAAAAATCTTTTTTTTTCACTTTATTTGTCCTTTGCCTGAGATGACCACAACAAATGATCAGATCTTACTCTGCAGCATGAGAACTTGATGGAGCTCTGAAATCAAGTGTCTCAAATCATTTCCTAAGTCCAGACAATGATCATAAACATTTCCCAAAGAGTCTAAGCCAGACCCATTAGTGAACATGAGCTGCCTCACATCAGCTGAAACGAAAACTGTCTCCTGAAATTAAAGAGCAATTGATATCAATATTTGCTTTCTCCTGGCACCATCTTTAGAATCTTGGATTCAGACCTTTAACTCATGCATCCTGATGCACTTAAATAACACTAAAAGTACTTTAAAATCCCCCACTCAGTGAATCGAAGTAAAAAGTGAATTGATTTAGTAAGTTAAATCCACACACTTAATTAAATGCATTTCACAACTTAATTTGGAGAATTAGAATTAATTTTGCATTTATTACGATGGCTTTTCTTATTAAAAATGGAGACACCAAGGGGGTCAGAGGGAGTTAGGGATAAAAGTTAGCAGGCCCTACTAAAAAGACTAATAAAAAGTGACTTAAATGTCACCATCTCCCTGTCAAAGTGTGTAAGTGATATTTTCAGTTTGACATGAGCACTCCATCCTTGTTTGTTGGTATTGAATTCTGAACACAAATTCTACAGTTTTCAGAAAGAGATAATATGTAAGTACTTAACAGCTGAAACACTGGCAGGCTTGCAAACCAAAATCTTCCATTTATCCAAAGACTAGGTTTAGTGCACGCAGCCACAACATCAATGTAGAATACCTACATGCGCTTGCCAATGACAGTCTTTAGGGTATAACAGTAATTCAATGCCCATCGTAGCTAGACATGCAGCAGAGATAGCTGACCAAGCCTAGCCGATTGAGGCAAGTTATTAGCAAATATCTCTGCTGAAGATAAGATCTGGTAGATTTTATGGTCTATATCTCTTTCAATTTGAATTTTTTCAAAGCCTAGGAAACTACAAAAATATAAAGGGAGAGTTCTTTACTGATTGAATGCTAAAACAGGAAATTGATTAGTAGTTTGGTGGGTGACTGACAGTATAGAAGGATGGATAGACACACTTTCAAAGAGTGTCATTTATAATGCAGTTTTTATTGAAATAAAAGGCCAAAGTGTTTTACTTTCTTCTTGTAGTATCTGGTTGGAAATTGTACCCAATAGGCTGAAGATAGCTGAGGGAGAAACTGGGAAAATTTTTCCTTAAGAGACTATAATGACACAACAATTCATTTTCTCTGTACCATAGATACTATCACGGAAGAGAAATTAAAGAGTTTCCAAGAAAGAAAAAGATGTCATGATTCTAGGTATTAATTCTTCAGTCAAGAAGTTTGCCCTCACAAGACTCCATTTGTTTATATTTTTTACAAAACTACATTTCAAATGTCTTGGCTGGATATATGCACTGTAGCAGAACGAGTAACTAGTCCATGATGAGCTAGATTCTCCATACACCAGGAGCATCTCCAGTTGTAAATTAAGTACCAATAGAAGTCAAAAATCAGCAGAGTATAAGTTACTAAACTACTGCTGTGTTAATGCAGCCTTCCAAAGGTAGCTCATTTACTGTCCTGGACTTGATTAGGCCCTAGAGGAACTTGGTTCATTTTATTCAGGTAAGGCTATTTCAAACCATAAATTTCACAAACTGACCCTCAGAGAAAAATATCTGTGAATTTAAGGATGTTGGAAATCTGTAAAATTCTAATTCATTCATTTGCCATCCATATTGACAGCCTGCTCACTGTACACAGAGTTATAAAATAGATAATTCTGCTGTTTTTCAAAGATAAGTAAGGCCACATCACGGGGAGGCATATTTTGCTCTGGGATCCTTACACCATTATGATACCACCCAATATGTTATGGCAATTGTAATACTTTGTAGACCAGTGGAAAATATATCTAAAAATAACTGTGCCATTTCTGAGCAAAAGCAGAAGTAATTGATGTTTCCTAGAAAAATGATCCCACCTGGCTTTGTAGAAGAGCAGCATGAGCGTTTCAGTGCCAGGTAGATCCAGAACAGAGCTTTGTCCTCAATATCATTCTGATTCTCTGAAACCCCAAAGCAAGGTTCATAGAGATTCTTTAGAATGCTCCACTTGAAAGCCAGATTACACTATTTAAGTGGCCTATGGAGTTCTGTATTAAAGGCTGCCTGCTGCTCAGGCATTTTTTTCCCATTATAATATATTGCTGTAGATTTAACACTGTAGATGTTCTGTCATTTAACTAATGTGGCTCAAAAGGTTGTCATTGGGGACGCTTCTAAATTATATTACTGCAAATAAACCTTTCTATGGAAGGAATTGCTTATTTAGCAAAGACATTTTATGGCATATTTGCATAAAAATACTACTTCTGTCTTTCAAGTTCATCTGTAACATTGCTCCTGAGCAGAAGCGCATTAGATGTGTTACAAATACAAGCGACTTTGGCAGCAAGCTAATTTGTAAATGCATATTTGCAAACTTTAAGTGCACCGCTATGCCCTAACTTATACCCTGCATAACTCATAGATGTTTGCATAATAGGCAAAGAGAAAAAATACTTATTACTCAGCTTTCCTATTTAACTTACAGGAAAATGGTAATCAACCACTGGATGTTAGTCCTCTGTTATATGTGCCTGCAAAGCAGGTGAATGAACCAATTGAAAGTGAGGCAGTTTCCAGAGGAGAATGAAATACTGGCTGCCTGGTCAGATTGTTTGAAGAGATTTTTTTTCTTTTACCCCTCTTCTGAAACCAACCAACAGTGAATGCTAAAGCAGACATGAGAATAGAACCTATTTACCAAGCATCTTCACTGCCTCTTGATCTCAGTAGAGGGTCTGTGCTTGTTGGATACTACAGAACATGTTTTAGCTTAGGTTTTAGAATCAGAGAAGCCTGGGTTAACATTTGTCATAACATATGTGCTACGTGATCTTAGACAAGTTGTTTGACCTAAGACTCAATTTCCTCATATATTTTTAAACATGCATAACATACCGATCTTTGGGGTTCAAAGAAGTTAACAGCCTTTTGAGTGACACGAGGCAGGGACTTTTACCTACATTCTGTAAATAGGGAAGTTAAGGCTTAATGAATTTTAGAGATTTGTACAAAGTTACATACATAGATAGTAGCAGAGTTGGGTACAAATTCCAAGATGTCTGACTCTTGACTTAAAGATATTTCTCTTCCAATATGCAGGATTCTTAATTTGCCTGGTTTTTGCTCGGTGTTCTGATCTCACTAAGGTACACATGAGTTATTTTCATTTTTAACCCAAACAACTCTTTATTTGATTCAAGCACATTAAAAAGTGAAGAAAGAACAAAACAGCAGTCAGTCAGTCAGGTCAAATTTCTCATATCTGCTATTTTGAAAAGCTGTCCCCAGTTCTCCTAAACTGTTGCTATTTTTCACAGATTCTTCCTTTATTTCACTTCTGAACTCAAAAAGTATATGGCTTCAGCTTCTCTCTGAGACTCCAGCAGTGTCCTATGATACTGGGAAATCCAGACCAAAGGGGGTCATTTGTCAGTGTCAGTCATCCATGGATTGAATGATGACTGAGCACTGCCTGGGTTGCCACATGCTTATTATAAATTTTTCTCTCTTTAATTAACATGATCGTCTCAAAAAATTAGATTACAAACGGTCCTAACAAAATGTAAACCTACAAATTAATTTATCTACACATTGAATCAAAGAGGTTTTTTTTCTGCTTGGAAAGCTTCTCCTTGAGCTGACATCTGTTGCCAATCTTCCTTTTTTTTCCTCCCTAAAGCCCCAGTGCACTGTTACATATTCTAGTTCTAAGTCCTTCTCGTTCTTCTGTGTGAGCCGCCACCACAGCATGGCAACTGGCAGACAGGTGGTGTGGTTCCACACCCGGGAACTGAACCCGGGCTGCTATCATGGAGTGTGCCAAACTTTAACCAGTAGGCCATCAGGGCTGACTTGAAAGAGTTAAGTTAGAATTTATCCATGTTATTTGTACAATATACCATACTATATAACTTATATATTTATTTCCCTTTATTCTGTCCACCCCCCCCCACTAGAAATAAAATGCAGGAATTAGTAACTGTTATGGTCACTACTATATCCCGAATACCTAGGAAAACTGCCTAAGACAAAGGGACCTAATAAATATTTGTTACATAAATGAATGAATGAATGAATGCATCCCTCAATTAAGTACATCCCTCTACCTTTTTGTACTTTTCTACTCTGACTTCTACCCATAACCCAGATGGGGGTGTGAATCCCATCTAATGCCAACCCAACCACTTTTGCATTGTATCATTCGTTCTCATCCATTTAAGGTGAGTTTCTCACCTGTTAAAGGTACAATTTTCCCTTCTTTCTCCCACATCATCAGTTTATACTGCCTACAAAATCCTTCCCAACCACATACAATTATGCATTAATATCTATCAACTTGGAAAAAAATACCTTAACCCCACAGCTCCCTCCAGCTATATCGTCTTGTGTCCTACTCCCTTTACATGAATCTTTTTGAAAAAGTGTCTACACTTCCTGAATCCATTTCCTCTCTTTCTTTTTTTTTATTATTTTATTTTTTGAGGAAGATTAGCCCTGAGCTAACTACTGCCAGTCCTCCTCTTTGTGCTGAGGAAGCCTGGCCCTGAGCTAACATCCGTGCCCATCTTCCTCTGCTTTATATGTGAGATGTCTACCACAGCATGGCGTGCCAAGCAGTGCCATGTCCACACCCGGGATCTGAACTGGCGAACCCCGGGCTGCTGAGAAGTGGAGCATGTGAACTTAACCACTGTGTTACCGGGCCGGCCCCCCATTTCCTCTCTTTCTTGACACACACCCCAGAACTAAAATTGCTTTTGTTAATGTCATTAATGACCTCCACCTTGGTTCAACATGGTTTTGAAATACTTTCTTTGCTTGACCCTTGGCATACCATTTACCATTTACCTTTATTCCTCCCCTTTCCTACTGGTACCTACTCATCTTTCTTTCTTTTTTTTTTTTAAACATTTAATTCCATACACAACTCCTGCTCTTTCTCTTTTTTTGGTGAGGAAGATTGGCCCTGAGCTAACATCTGTTGCCAACCTCCTGCTTTTTTTTCCTCTCCAAAGCCCCAGTACATAGTTGTATATCCTAATTGTAGGCAATTCTAGTTCTTCTACGTGGGACGCCACCAGAGCATGGCTTGATGAGTGGTGCACAGGTCTGTGCCCAGGATCCAAACCAATGAACCGCAGGCCACTGAAGGGGAGCACGCGAACTTAACCACTCGACCACAGAGCCAGCCCCCCTATTCATCTTTCTAAACTTGAATCATTGGAATGTCCTAGGGCTATCTTCAATGCTCTTTGCTTCCATTCTCTAGTGACACTCGCCATCTAGGTAATCTCATACAATGCCAAGACTTTAAGTCCCATCTATGTTCTAATAACTCAGATTTTAATCACAATCACTAATCTCTCCCTTGAACTCCAGACTCATACCTCCAATGCCTCTTTAACATGTTCACTCTGATGTCTGAACAGCATGTCAAATTTAACATGCACAAATACAAACTCTTGATTCCTCTTCCACCCTCAAAACCTACAACTTCCTCCAGTCATCTTCATTTCAATAAATAGCATCTCCATGATTTCAGTTGTTTATGCCACAAAATTTGGTGACACAATAGGCTCCTCTCTTCCTTTCACACCCCACATTCAATCCATCAATAAATCCCAAAAGCTCTACCTTCAATATATGTTTCTAACTAACTACTTCTTAATACTTCTAACACCTTAGTTGGAATCATTATCATCCATCACCTACACTACTGCAGTGAGCTCCTAAATGAGTCTCCACGTTTCCAACTATGCCACTCTCACAGTCTATTTTCCATAGAGTATGCAATAATTCTTACAAAACATAAACTCAATCCCCTCAAAACTTGGTTGACAATCATCCATTAACTTCCATATCACTCAGAATGAGACCCAAAGTCTTGCCACAGCACACAAGACCCTAAATCATCTCCTCTGACCCACCCTGCAAATTCTCTGACTTCATTCCCTATCATTCTTCTACTAATTCTGATCCCAGTAACACTAGCCTCCTGGATATTCCTCAAATATTCCAAGCACTCTCCTGCCTCATTGCAATTATATTTCCCTCTGTCTAGCAGAGGCTCCCTCAAAATGTCTACATGGTTTCCCTATCACTTCCTCAAGTTTCACGTTCAAATGGGACTCTAACTGAGAAAGCTTCATTGCCCATTCTATATAAAATAATATCCTGCTCCCATCACTCTATATCCCCTTCTTCTTCCTTCATAATATTCATCAGTAACTAATGTATGTTATTTGTTTATTGTCTTTCCTCTACTTTAGAACATAAGCTCCAAGAGAGCAGGAACATTATCTGTTGTGAGTATTGCTATATCCCAGTCTTGGTACAGTTCCTGTTACATGGTTGACGCTTAGTAAATATCTATTGAATCAGTTAAAAGACCCCTCTTAATTATGAAAATATAGGGTAAGAAGAAACCATTGTCTCAGGGAAAGTTATACTACGACCTTGATCTGACTTAATCAGTCTGCTTCTCACTGACATTCTTTGGCATTGAGAGCTCTAGAGACAGGTCCACCAATTCGAATCAGGAGACCAGAAACCTTCAGGGAGGAAAGCTACGAAGACTCTACTACCTATTCCCCAAGATTTAGGGTCAGAGAAACTTTTAAAATAGACTAAGCTTACTCTGTGCATGATCTCTTGGTTCAAAAGAAAATGAAGGTCCCAAGAGGGAACTCACCAAGATGGCAAGAGGAGATTGAGCTGGAGACTCAGACTCAATATTAGAGTCTATGTGCTTAGGAAGCAAGGCTAACTCTGGAGCTAGACCCTCTGAACTGGGTTATGCTTTGGGGATCAGTGACTGAGCAAAGACTATGAAATGGCACTCTAACATTAGTGCCCCAGTATGGGGCACCCGTGACCAATGTCAGGGCTAGCAAAAAGAGGTATATGGACCAGCTTCTGTTGGACTGTGCAAAACCAGCCTTAAGCAGAAGAAAATCAGTCTTACAGTTCACTATCTGCTCTGTATTTGGAGGCAGAAAAACCTCCTTTTGGACTGAATGAATATTAGAGTTCTTAGACAACTCAAGAGAATGGGGATAGAGTGAAGAGTGATGGGGATGTCAGCCAAACACAAGAGAGTTCCTGCTAATAATGACATATGAAGTCTTCAAATGTTTTTTAAAAAAATAAAAAGAAATATGACTATATTTGCATATAGGGTTGGTGAAGCAAATCAGATCAATTACATGAACATGTCACAAAGCATATTCCATGTACTATAAATAGAAGCTCCCTAAAAAGAATTTCCACGACCAAATAATGTAGGAAAACACAGGCTTAAATAAACTGAAACTTCCTTGACTGGAAGACTTCTCAAAGAGGGAATAGGATAGAGTGCAGCGTTTCCCAAATGTATAGGATTAGGAAAACCTTCTTGATAAGGGAAATTTCATGAAACTAACATTCTGGGGATTACACTGGAGAAATGCTTCCAAGTTCAAACTGTATAGAATAGAATGTTTTTTGCAAGAAAGTTTTATTAATGACTTGATTGAATACTAGTGTTTTGGGCCAGTTAGATACGGCATCAGAATTTGTACAAAATAATTTATTCAATGAAAAATAGTTCATTTTAATTTTATACGTGTGGAAAAAATAAATACTTCTAAAGTCTTAAAGATGGGAAATTTAGAAAGGAATGAGCTACTGTGAGTGGTAGGCAAAGGTTATTCAATTTATAAAGCCCCTCATTTCATTTTCAGAGGAACTCTAAGTTACGTATTGTTATCTCTACTTTTTATATGAAGGAAACAAAACTTGGAGTGTTTAAGTGATTTACTCAAAAAAATTAATGGTAGGACCAGAGTCTGAACCCAGGTCATTCCAGTGCCCAAAATCCCAGGACTGACTGATTGATTGCTTCCTTCCTTCCTTCCTTTCTCGTTCATGATGCTTCTCTAAAGATAAAAATCAATCAGAAATCACCACTCTCCCTATCAAGGTTTAGTTTTCTACTATAGGAAAAACACTCTATTTTGGAACTCAGCAACTATTGTGCAGGTTCCATGAAAAATGGGTCCCATTACACGCTATAGGGATGCATTATTTTATATGGACCACCCTGTACTTCCTATATTCTCCCCAGGCTCTTTTTATTTCATGGAAGCAAAATTTTTTTCTTTTAAAACAAAAGCTTCATTTAAAAGAAGAATTAATTATTATTTAAAGGGCAGTTTAAATGCCATTTCAAGTCATACCCTATTTCTTTACATTCAAGGCACTCTACATAGAATGTAGACTATTTTTTAAATGGTCTTTTTTTTCCTGTCCATGTTCCAGCCAGTTGAGTGGTGAGCAAGAAAGGAAAGACTTCACACAGATGTGCTCAGTTACCGCTGGAGACCACTACTGTGCATTCTTGTTTTGATTCTCCTTTACAACCACACAAGAGTTATTCAAATTTGGAAGGTATAGCTGATCAAGAACTTATATAAATTCAAACAAATTGTTTGAAAGAAGAAAATAAATTAAATTTTTCTTATTCCTTTATCTTCTCTCAGTTGCCTTTAAAATTGATTATGACTTTGCTATTTCATAACCAAACAGTCCTCTGCCTTAAATACAGGTGCTTTCCCCCAAGTTGAGCTCTGAAAAATTACTGCTGTAATACATACTGACTGTAAGAATTTGACTTAATAATACTTACCATCTTGCAAATTGAGAAACTTAACTGTTATGAGGATAAATGGTGGTATATCAACTTTGTGGATTCATTCTCTAGTAAATTTCAATTTTCACTTCATCTTACAGCATCAATTCAGACCAAAGTTTCTATTGGGATTTTTAAATCCATAAACATAAATAAGTAAATATATATTCATCAGTAATCAGGAAAATGCAAATTTAGACAATAATGAGACACCATTTATACGTAAGGTGATGAAAGTGTTAATAATGCCACTGTGGTAAGCATTTCACAATATATAAATGTATCAAATCAACATGTTACACACCTAAAACTTACACAGTGTTATATATCAATTATATCTCAATGATGCCAAGGGAAAAGTGAGACACCATGATTCAGTTCCTGATGAAGGCCCTGTTCTGGCTTACAGACGGCCACCATCCTGCTGTGTGCTCACATAACCTCTGCTCTGTTCTCCAGGAAAGAGTAAGAACTCCTGTAACTCTTCCTCTTCTTCTAAGGGCACTAATCCCATCAGGAAGGCCCCACCCTCATGCCTTAATCTAAATCTAATTACTTCCAAAGGCCCCACCTCCTCATACCATCACATCAGGGGTTAGGACTTCAACGTAGTATTTTGTGGGGAAGGTGACACAAACATTCAGGCCCTAACACTGGTGGGGGACAACTTTTGAATATGTGTCCATGTGACATGAACACACATAGTCACTGTAGTACTGTTGGTATTACCAAAAAATATTTGTTTCCATATGAGTAGTTCTCAGAAAAATAATACTGAGTGAAAAAGGAAGGTAAAAAATTATAAATGTAACGATGCAACTAATATTAAACATTTTAAAACAAAAAAGCTGTAAATTATACACATATGTATATAAGATAGAAATGAACTAGAAAGATGCACACCAAATGCATAATAGAGATTCCTGTGTGGACAAGAAGAATATAATGAGACTGACACTGGTGGTAAATGGGAAACAAATATGACAAGCTTTTAACAATTGTTATTTATAAAATGGGTATTCTTGGGGCTGGCCCAGTGGTGTAGTGGTTAAGGTCGCATGCTCCACTTCAGCAGCCCAGGCTTCACGGGTTCAGATCCCGGGCATGGACCTACACACCCTCATCAAGCCATGCCGTGGAGGCGTCCTACATACAAAATAAAGGAAGATTGGCATAGATGTTAGCTCAGTGACAATCTTCCTCAAGCAAAAAGGAAGATTGGAAACAGAGGTTAGCTCAGGGCCAATCTTCCTCACCAAAAGAAAAAAAAGTTATTTTATTATTCTATGTACTTTTCTGAAATATGTAAATTTTTAGAAGTAATTTTTAAAACAATTAAATTATTAGTATTCTAGGCACTTTATGATTAGTAATAAATTACTAATTACATTGGGGTTCAGAAGTTGGAAGAAGTTGTGTTATCTTTATCATGGTTATGATAAATGGAATTTATAAATGCAGAAAAACCAGAATTGTAAACAGGACCGGTAATTACATATTGGATGCTCCAATGAAATATTTACCCAGTTTGGATGTTGACAAGACATTTTCAAATATAAAGAACTCGTGAAAATTTATACCGTAATATGCTAAGGCCACTAGTTGGCATTAGGAATGTGTTACATGATTGCATTAATCGCAATATGGGTAAAAAGTAGTGTAGTCACATTCAATACTGAGCAACCTAAGGAAAGATTACAGTGTTACTGGAAGAAGGAAAATGTTGCTGCTATTCAAAGACAATGTAAGCATGAATTCTAAACTAAACCACCAAGGATGTAGCCATTTGAGTTTCAAAACAACTTTGAGATTAGGGATATTTTTTAGAAAAGTGTGCCAAATAACGGAGGAAATAGAAAAATATGGATGTATGTGGAGGAATAATGCACCTTTCTAAAAACTGCAGCTAGGCTGGTGGTAAAGATGTTGAACCTATGCTTCTCGAAGCAGCACTCAGAGGATCTAATGTGAAAATTTTAGAATTAGATAATGGTGGCCATTGGCATTTCATTGATGTGTGTGATATGATAATTCACTTTTTCAGGCTGGTATGTCCCAAAGAATTGACTTTGCCAAACTATGACTGCATTGACTGAGGCTCCATCATTTGTTACCTAATTAATCTCTGAATTTACCCCCTTCCTCCAGGTTCTACCCGCTTTTTAATTCATTGTCCACTACAACATCATATCTCTGATACACAATTCTGATCATATAAGTCCCTATTTTAAAAACTACAAGGAGCTAGCCCTATGGACTTGGAGACATTTTCTCCAAGAATAGTTGAGTAACAAAAGCAAGATGCAGGAAAATATGCAAAGTATTCTTCTGTGAAGCAAACAATGGCAAAAAAAAAAGCTGTGTGTATGGATATTGAAAATATATATATACACATATGTATATTCACACACTGTATACTTGAATATGATTATGTAACCAAGGAGAAAATAAATAAAGGATACAAAATAAGTGTTAAGAATTGGAGAGGAAAAAATGTGGCTAGGGAATGGGGAGAAGACAGAGAAGAGAGAGAAGAGTGGGAAGGAGGACCCAATTAAAAAAGGAAAAGGAAAAAGCAATATGTATATGATCACTTTTATATATATTGATACATAACATGTGTGTAAGATTTTTAAACAAGCATTTGAAAAGCAAAACAATAATTATACTGTCCCAGTACAAGTAGGAAGAAGTTGAAACTCTTTGGCATAAAACAGTCTTTCCAAATCCCCAAATTCATATCCCACAATCACACCAGCCTATGTACCAGCTGCACCCCTTCTTCATTGTTCCCACGCCACACCATCCAAACTCTCCGTCTCTTCCTTCACACAACCATTGTGCATCTGAAATGCACTTTCCTCCTTTCTCCCTGGGGAAGCCCTGTCTTCACTCAAGACCCAGCTCAAATGTCCCTTGTGAAGCCTTTCTTAAATTCAGATACTCGGTCTTCTGTGCTCCCTTAGGTCTTTGCAGAGCCTTCTATTGTGATGCTAAATTGTGTTCTGATTACTTTTGGACATATTCTAGCATATGACTTTCTCATTAGATGGTTAGTTCCATGAGGAAAAGGATCATATGTTTGCACATCAAGCACCTGGGATAATGTCAGCACTTAGGAAATGGTAAGCAATTTTTGTTGAATGAATTAATTGATAGATTTCTATGTGGTTTTACATTTTTAAAATGATGTTCAATATTGTTTGCTTATTGTGAGCTATGTTTAAGCATTTAAATTCCCATAAGTGAATTAGTTTTATTCTGGTTAGTGCCCATGGTTTACACACATCTCATACTTGCCTGTGTAACAAAGTGTTAGGGAAGGACTCTTGCTAAGTTTGGGGGGAGGCCCCTTGAAATTAAGAACAAAACAATAGGTGGCATGTTCTCCCACATTTCGAAATGAGGCACGAGACCTCCTCTACAAGACTTGAAAGGAGGTGGACTACGACCACGTGGCGACTCAACATCTACTCAAGGGTCTCAAAGAGCTGAAACTGAGGAAACTGAAAGAGACAAAAGAATTTCTCTGGAGAAAGTTGTTGGAGGCTGCAGCAATTTTCCATCTCCCTCCCCTAGGAGAGAGGCTTTGAGAGTACCTCTCAGGGAGGTTGATCTTAGTTCCTTAAAGTTAGGAGGACAAAGAGGACAAGTGCTTAGTTCACCCTTGAGAAACGTCAGGCAAAAGATTATATAGCTGGAGTTGTCTGCTTGGTGGCAGAGCAAAGAGATGTGGCTGTACTTGGAGCTGTACTCCCAACAATAGGAGAGAGTTTCATGTTTCTGTGGACCAGAAGTGGGTCCCTTAGATGGGAGTTGGCTAAGGGGTTCTTTTGAAAGGATTTTTTCTAGGGATGGTGTAACCTTAGCATAGGGAAGCTGAGGGGTCCTAACTGATGTCCAAATTGAGGAACAGTTAAAGCATTTAAGCAGAAGAGAGGTGACTGGATGGTTCTGCTGAGGGAACCTCTAAGGAGCTCACAAAAGTGTCCCACTGGTCAGTTGTACACACACAACAAGACAACAGATCACTAGCATACCTGCCCGTGCCCTGCTCCCTCCCACCCCAACAAGGAAGCGGAAACTCCAGAGCTGGCGGTGACAGAGATGTCAAAAGGGTTCTTCATCTGCAGCGGGACCAAAAAGGGGGTGAGAGAAGCTTTTAACTTTACATGAAATTGGGAGTTCATTTTCATTACTGAAATGGGATTATTATTATGACTATATGAGACTAGAATACTTCTTTTATTATACAAAAGTGGATGAAAAAGCTATGGAACTCACCTAAGATTTCAACCAGAAGTGAGAAAAGAGCAAATCCATAGGAAGGCTTGAATTTAACATGTTCTTGTTGTTCAAACAAACCGGTTATGCATGTTACCTTACAAAACAAGAATGAAATGAGAAATATGTATTAATTTGTATACATTTATTGCCACTATGGGGGGAAAAAACCTCAAGTGCATGCTTGGCTCAGAGAGAAAGATTGGAGCATTATTATTTTGAAGGTCAACATTAAGTAAATTGTCTATTTCATTATATATATACATATATACGTCATCTTTATATTAAATCTGAACAATCAATCTTTTTACAGACACAAAATCTCCTCTTAATTTCATGACTGAAATTCACAACTAAATCACTATAGCAACTCTAACACAAAAAATCTTATCTTCATAAAGAATTTTAGAGACTCATACAATAAGATATTCTCATAGTCCAACAGAATAATTATGAGAACACTTAGAAATATTTTTTGTTCTGCTATACAATTTACTGCATGTCAGGTATGATAGTAAGGCACTGGAGACACAAAGAAGAAGAAGACCACATTCTTGTTACTGAGAAGTTCGCAGTTAAGAAGGAAGACAAACAGAGACAAAAAATGCCAGCCACTCAGCCAGCGAAGGCCTTTGTCAGATCACATCTAAACTATCATGGTACCACCTAATTGTGCTTCCCGCATCTAGACTCGTGCCCCTCATGCCCATCTACACTGATTTCTAAAACAAATCTAATATGACGATGGCACACACTTGCATTCAATGCTCTACTAGCTTCTAGTAAATTTCAATGTTAAGTTCAAGTACCTTAATCTGGGATAGTCCTTATGATCTGCTCCCTAATTACTTCTCCATTCTCCTTTTAAATACTCCCTATTTGTTAACCTCACACTCCAGTGCCTCAAACTGTAACACATTGTTTCACAACTCTGAGCCTTTGTCCATGCTGTCCTTTCTCCCAGGAATTCCGTCCCTAGCTCATCTGTCTGCAAAATTTCAATTCATTCTTTGAAACTCTGCTAAGATATTCACCTCTCCTGTGAGGTCCTTCAAGCCCGATCTTCTTCTCTGAACTAATCGCATCCTCATTCACATCCATTCCATTTCTTAGCCATACTTATATAATGGCACACATGGTATTGGTTGAAAAACATTTACTCAGAAGCTCATCTCTACCTTTAGACCATTAAGCATCTGGTATGGTAACTGGAAATTGTAGTCAATGGAAATAACTGAACCAAGCTGAATTTAGTTCAGTTGTATGATGATATTTATTGACCATGATTAGGGGCCACTTCTCAGGACCCAAATGGAAATTTGTGAAAAGGTTCTTCTAATTGATTCTAAAGAAAACACAAATGAGGCAGACTGGAGGAGAGTTGGCTGGTTCATCTCTATGAGTCAAGCTCAGGATTTATGGGATGGAAACTGAGGAGTCCTGAGAGGTTCAGAAGGTCCAAGTCCTAAAAGGACTTGGCGATTGGAAGAAACAATTAGCTAACACCACTGAGAAATCAAACAGGAAATCTCTGCAGCCTGGCACGATGTTCATCTGAACTCTGTTCCTACTTTAGATTCCGTTTGTTTTTTCATATGGCTTCCATGCTCCTCTATCTTTCCCTAAAGGCATACTCATGTTTAAAGAAACGCTAATAAAAAGATTAGATAAACAATAACAATGACTGCTTTTCACTTATTGGAAATTCACACAATTTATATAAATATATAAATGTCAGGAAGAATTATTAAGCAAACACCCTCCCCAATTGCCCAGTATCTTTCTTTTCTCACTTGATAATTTTTTAAAAATATAAACACTAAAGATTTGGGATTTTTCTCCTAGGTTTTATTACTCCTGAATATAACTGAATGGAAAATATTTAAATTAATTTTTCCATAGCACCATGATCATACCATCATTTTTAACATCCATCATTGTGATTAATGGTTCCCTGTCTCCACCACTACCGCTGCCATTAGTTGAACATTCTTAGGATCTTGCTTACCCCAGAGATCAATTTAACTTGGTTTATATACACTCTTCTCGGTTTTTACAGCTCACATACACGATAAGAAATCTAGTTCACCTGGATATAGATTGTGATCTGGGCTCCACATATCCCAAGAGACAAGCTACTGAACAACCTATTCCAAGCTAACTGAGAGACTGAAGCCTGACTGTATAGTTTCCGACCATTCACTCATTCAACAAATACTTAGCTTCGGCTGAGAGTCAAGCACTAAACTACACATTATAAATAGGAATATGCAAAGAACACCATTACCTTCAGGGAGCTCCACAGTGAATTCACAGACAATGACAAATACCTGAGGTAGGTGCTATGTTAGATGATGCTGGAGGAACTGAGGGGGGTTCCAGGAAGACTCCCAGGAGGCATCCCAGAAGAGGCCATGCTTAAGTAAGTTTGGGAGGACGTGTGAGAGTTAGCCCAAATAATGCGGAAGGGAACTCCAAGCAGCAGGTACCACAGAAGCTGGAGCATGAAAGCATAAGCCTGGTGGTGCTTTTAGAAAACTTCAGGCTTTAGATGTAGCTGGAGCCTGAGGTGCGCATGAGGGTGTAGAGAGAGATGAAGCTAGACTGGCAGGCAGGCCCTGATGGTCAACAGCCTCTTATCCCACATTTAGATTTTACCCTGACAGTGATGAGGAGTCCTTTCAGAAATTTTACCAGGTGAGTGGCTGAATCCAATTGGTGTTTTAGAAAAACCATCTGGCCAAAGCGTAAAGGAGACAGGAGAACCAGTTAGAGGGGTATTGTAATTCAGGTGAGATGGGAATCCTGAGAAATAAGCCCGTTTGAGAGGGAAGATGTTGAGGTCAGTTTGGGGTGAGATGAGATAGGTGTTAGAAAATTGACTAGAGCACATTTCTAGCATCTATTGGTATATAGTTTACCCTTCCAGCCAGTCCTGGTTTCAGTCTAAACCGCATGCTCTCCCCGGTGCACCTAAGCCTGCTGCTAACTCCAGACTTTCCGTTCTGTAGTTTTGTAGTAATATTCCTGGCGGATGGAGTTTGTACTATGCCCGAATTATCCACACTGCAAAATTGGCTTTTGGAATTTCAATCACTTTTGATTTAGCCTTGAATCATAGCAGAAAAACTGTATCTGAGTTGTCTTGCTTCCTGGGAAGTCTGGTGGGAGAACGGAAAAAAAGTCATGGGAATCTTTCCCTAGGGCTGTGTCTACTGGCCAGCGCTCCACAGGGCACAATGAGGTAAGGGCAGGCATGGGGGGGAGCTAATCTTCTCTTCTGGGGGGACCCAGAGGTGAAGGACTGTGGTCCCTGGTGTTTTGGTTCCGTCTGCCCACATATGGAAAATTAACAGACGGCTACACAGCTTTGAAAATTATGTCATAAAGTCCTTTGCCTTGATTTCTTATGGGAAAATTATTTTTGATGCATTTTTGGATTACTCATGCTTCTCCAATAATAATTTCATCACATATGTCAAGCAGTTACTATATAAGTGTCTGAAAATAAGGAAAAAAGATCTAATCTGGAGATATTCAATTATAATTTTAAAAGAACTAAAACAAAAAGTAATGGACATTTTTTAAATCTCATACTCTTAACTTTTTTCCTGTGAAAGAAGCATTGTCTCTAATTCCATCTTAAAGGTGAATGACCAAAGTAAACTAAGGGATGTGAGTGCCAAATATTCTAAATAATGGGCTCTAGTAACTAAACAAGTATGCTGGGGTTTTTATTTAATGATCAAAAGCTAAATTGTCACTATGCAACATTTTCTTATGTGAATAGATGCAAAAAGTTCATCAATTCAGTACTTTATAAATTCCAATTTTCAAATTAATTTTGAAAACTTTGAAATGTTTTAAATATGATTAACTCCAAAACTTGTGATGCTGCCCCCAAAAAGAAATACATCATTAAACCTTGATTTAACAGGTAATTTTAAAATGATAAGATTTTACATGTCTAAGATGCTATTCAGACTATTAAGAATTATAGTAATGAAACAATACTAACCACTAGTTCATTAAATGTTTTATTTTAACTTGTAAACATATATTATGCAAAAATTAAGGAATAATTATGATGATTTCAATTGGTATACTAGGAAAATGCTGAGTTAAGTACTGCTTTCTGTTCACAAAACTCCAAAACATAAATGCATTTTATATCTTCACAAAATCACCTTATATACAAGGCCAATAGAAATAACACAAGAAATCAGCACATTTTCTACCCCTCGATAGTAGTGACTGGAAATAGAATTCTTGAAAAAAAATTAAATAACATAAAACTGGCTTCTTAGTTAGCAACTTTGGAGTTTCCTGGTCTGTTATGTGGTTGGACTATTGCTGGCTTGTCTGGGTTGGGTTGACCACCCATCTAGCACTCAATCCACATGCCCAGTCTTGTGGGTGTCTTTCTGTTCTCGTGTTTTTAAAGTCATGTTTGAGTTTTCACTGACCTCCTGTTATGGTGACCTTTGAAGCAAAAACATTGCTACTCCCCCCGTGGATTATGTGTGATCTTGTAAATGTGAATTAAGTAGTGGGCAGACGGACATAAAAAAAAGAAAGTTAAAAATCCATGTAGGAGGCCAAACAAATTACAGAAAAATGCAAAAATCTCAATTGCAAACTTCTGAGAATTTCCCAGGAGCTTCGCACCATTTCCACATTTTGAAAAGAATGTAGTTTTACAAAGCAGAGACTGATGCAAATAAACGGTTGAAAGACAGGGAAATTTAATCCATTTGTTGAAAACAAAAAAAGATAATGTTGTGCAAAGTATATTTTATGTATAGTTACAACAATGCCTAGATGTATTCCAAGTGGTACTATATGGCTTCTTACAGCAACTAGGGTTTGGTCCCTGCTTACAAATGGCGCACGGAATGGCAAAGCCAGGAAGAGGCTGGGAAACTGGCTCTTCCCATGGAGGCCTTGGGAGAAGAACCAAGTGGGATTTCTGATTACCACCTCCACATATTCTTCAGCGTGAGTAGTGCTGCTCTTCACTATTTACAGGTACCATCCATTTGAACAAAGTGTTTCAGAGCTTTAAGAAAAATCTGAAAATTACTAATCTAGTCTGGAACTTCAGAAAGATAAATTTATCACAAGTAGTAAAGGAGCAGATTTGACAGTGGAACACCGTTCTCCTAACTGCTCATCCAGGTTTTGTTTATCTAAATTAATTCCGCTACCCAAAATGGAAGAGATTGTGCCAATATAGTACAGTTAGGCAATAAGCCTAACTTTCCTCCGAGACACTCTATTCTTTTGTCCACTTAGACTTTTGTTTTATTTTGAAACTCTGGGCTAGATTTCTTTTTTTTTTTTTAATTCTGAGACTTATAGCTGAGATGACTAGTTTCCTACACAATATTGATTTACTCTTTATTCTTTACTAACAGAACCAATTTACTTGTGGGTTGCAATGTGATCAGCTAAAAACCATATTTACCAGCCTCCCTTGCAGGTAGGTGGTCCTATGACTAAGATCTGCTGAAAAAATGTAAGCAGAAGCTATCGGGTGGAGTGTTCAGCCAGCACCTGCATTTGTCCTTTCCCATTCCCTAGCCTTTCTGCCTAAAATGGTCGTTCTGTGCAGAACGTCCTCTGTCGCAACTGTGGAGCAGAAAGTTAGAAGGATCCTGAAGCATGGGTGATGACATGGAACGAACATCCTAGCCCTGGAAACCTGGGCTCTCCTCTCAATTGGTTGCTGTTAATCACAATCCTACCTTTGGTACAAAAATCACAATTCTACACTTTGGGACAAAAACATATGATAAAAATTCTTCAATTTCTCCCACAGTTCAAAAGTAGAATAATAACAACACCCCGAATGTGTAAAGCTTTCTCAATAGAAGTTTATCATTCATTGGTAGTAACATAGTTTGACTCTTCTGCTCCCATTTCTAAACGAATCCTAAATTCTGAGTGTGACAGCAGGACCACAAGCCTTGGCTTGATATGCAGAAAAACGCTTTCCTGGGAAATTCTTGTGAAAACAAATGTCTGCAGTAAAACTGATTTTAATCAGATTCCATGAAGGGAAAGACCTATACTAGTCAAATACTCTGATTTATAAATTGTGTCTAAAAAGAAACACAGTTTTATTGTTTTCCTGAAGATAATATCCATTTATTAATAGCAAACACTGTAAGGGTTTGTTCCCTTATCTTAATTAAATATATAAATCACACTATATGAACGCCCTGAAGAAGTCTTTTTTTAAATCTCTTTTTTCCCTGTTCTATTGAGAAATACTTGACATGCATCACTGTATAAGTTTCAGGTGTACAGCATGGTGGCATGCTTTACACATACAGTCTCAGGTCACTTAACGACAGCAATATGTGCTGAGAAATGCATCATTAGGCAATTTCGTTGTGTGAACATCACAAAGTGTACTTCGACAAACCTAGATGGTATAGCCTACTACACCTGGCTATATGGTACTAATCTTATGGGACCATGGTAATATGTGTAGTCTGTTGTCGACCAAAACATCATCATGCAGTGCGTGACTGTATTGTGAAATGACTACCACGATAGGTTTAGTTAACATCCAGCAACTTATAAAGATACAAGAAGAGGAAAAAAACTTTTTTCCTTGTGACGAGAACTCCTAGAATTTACTCTCTTAACAACTTTCCTATATATCATACAGCAGTGTTAACTATAGTCATCCTGTTGTACATTACATCCCTTGTAATTGTGTATCTTACAACTGGAAGTTTATATCTTTTGACCACCTTCCTCCAATTCTCCCTCCCCACCCCTCCCCACCTCTGATAACCACAAATCTGTTCTCTTTTTCTATGAGTTTCGTGGAGGTTTTTTCAGATTCCACATATAAGTAAGATCATACAGTATTTGTCTTTGTCTGACTTATTTCACTTAGCATCATGCCTTCAAGGTCCGTCCATGTTCTCACAAATGGTAGGATCTCCTCGTTGTTTATGGCTGAATAATATTCCATTTTCTGTATATATCACAATCTGAAGAAATTTTGATGGCACTCTAGCCCATCCTCTCACTTTTTAATGAAAAAGCCAAAAAAAAAAAAGGCAAGAAGGGAAGTGAGATTTCTTAACCATTTACTATCCAATGGATTTTTTCTCAAATGAAAGAGATGCATTAAGTAGTGGGAGAAGAAAGCACTTCTACTTCTTGCTTAGAGTTCTCCCTCTTTGCCTTTTATCTTGACTTCTCCCTCCAGTGAGGATGCCCTTCTGCCCTCCTTTAACCAGGTAACTGCAATTCAGCCTTTAAGACTCAGGGATGGTCTCCTCCAGAAAGTTGTCCCTGACCTTGCCCACCCTCCAACAAGCCCAGGCCCTGGTCAAATGAGGAGTCTTTCCTCTTTGGTGGCTGCACGCTGTGCATACCACCATCACCACGCTACCTCAAATCACAGTGATCCGGGTATACGTCTCTTCTTTCCCAAAAGAAAGCGAACTCCCCAAGGGTTGGGGCCAAAACCTGTATACACCAGCATGCAGCCTGGGATCTGGCAGAATGTACTTTCCCTCATACTTTCTTTTTAGAAAATAGATGCCAATGAATCCTTGTGCAATAAAGACAAATGCTGAATCAGCGGAATCTCAGCTCCTTAACGTAGTTTGAAACCCTTTCTCCCATGACTTCCATCCTACTGCCAAACAGATGTCCATAAGCTCAGGGGAAGTAGCTTCAAAAGGCCATAGAGACTCTGGTAATATTGGAAAAGTTGTCAACAACCCATTTGAATGTGTTAGTACAACACAAAATATAGTTTTGTCTTTTTTGCGGGGTTATAAGA
This sequence comes from Equus asinus, assembly GCF_041296235.1. Classification (NCBI taxonomy): domain Eukaryota; kingdom Metazoa; phylum Chordata; class Mammalia; order Perissodactyla; family Equidae; genus Equus; species Equus asinus. The sequence continues at coordinate 81,604,067 of NC_091798.1, forward strand.
ATTTAACTATAAGCAGCAAATAGGGGCAGTTAAAGAAACAGAACACACTCGATAAAATCGTCTGTGCAAATGTCTGGTTGCTCAGGCTTGGTTTCCTAGCACATGGTGAAAGAGATGGCTTCTTAAATTAATAGGTTAATCTAGGCTTAAGAAAGCAAGATACAACAATGGAAAAAGCACTGATGCAAAATGCATCGGACATCAGTCCTTGGAGGAAGCATATTTCCTAGAACAGAGATAAGGGAAACTAGAATGTTCCAAATGATGTTCTTTACTTAACATATTAAATTTGTTTTTTTACCACATCAACTATAATTTCATTGAAGAGATTTCTAAACGAGAGTTCTCTGTTAATTTCCCCTACCTCTTTTTTAATGAATGCTTTTTCCATTCATCATATTTTAAATGATTCTATAAATAGTTTTTTATGTTAAAAAATAGTTTTCTCTTTAGAACAGAGTATTAAAAGGGGGTTGTATATAAAATATCCTACAGAGTGAAATATTAGGAAATAACAACAAAATAATTGATATAGTCATATTAATTGCCACCTTCTTATCTGTGACCTAGTTTGCTTAGTGGTTTTTACAGAGCCTAATTCTCTGATTTACTGGAGAATGTCAGATTCGGAATGGATGTAAGAATATTTTGATCTCTCTTTTAATTCTATTGGATTGACAGTATTTCTGTAAACATGAATCAGGCCAGTAAAACTCATTTTTAGTATTTTTTCCAAACAGCAAGTTTTTATTAAGTTGGATTTAATAAAGAGGAAAAGCAATTTTTTCTATAATTATTATTCTCTATGGAGTACATATATATATATATGAAAGCAGACAAGAGAGAAAATAATCTTATCATATTCTCTTGGAACACTATTGCAAACAATCAAACAGAATTAAACTGAAGTCCACTGTTTTCTTCAGAAACTAAAAGCAAGCCTGACAACTTTTGGAACCAGCAGGCTTACTACCTTAATTTTCTGCTCCCTATAGCAGGTCTTTAGTCTGGAGACTCTTCTAGAAAACACTTATCTCTATGAGTCATACCATCTAACCAAGACACAAAATGGCATTGATTTGTGATCAAAAATGTTCCCAATGCATCCACTCCATTCCCAGAATGTATAAAGGTCTAGATGAAAATTGTACAGAATTGTGAAATGACTGTAGGTATGTGGAAAGGCTTTTTCATGAACAACAGTGGGAATAAACAAATAATGGCGGGCAAAGTATAAGAAAGACATAGAACAGCGTGTTGTGTGACACCCCCACACACAGTCACACTCACACACACTTGCCCATGGCATGACAACGGCTAAGGATTCTCAACACGGTCTCTTGGATCAGCTGCCTTACTTGACCATTATTTCCTACAGGTGACAGCCTATCTCTCCAGTAAGGGTGAATATTCAGCCTGAGGTGTGGCTCCATTCCTCAATATTTTACTTCTTTGTGCCAAGGTGTCTTTGTGGGCGCCATGCATAACTCTGCATATGAGATTATAATGATAAAGTGAGAAATTAAGCCAGATCATCAGAGACTTGTACAAAACACCATAACCAAAGGACAGCATAAAAAACAAGCTGTTAAAACTGTGATGTTGTTTTCGGTACTTCTAAGTAACTGTTTTGTGAGCTCAATGGCTGTTCTAGTTTCTTTCTTTAGCTTGGCTGCTAAGAAAATCAGAGTCATCTTTGTCATTAAATTCACATCTAGCCTTATGGTGTTCTTTCTTATCTTGGTCTTCACTGTGGCTATGTGATCTTTCTTAACGGATTGAAGTCATTTTTACTTACTTTATGGCATTTCCTTTGTGAACCATTTGACTGTTCAAGAAAAGACAAGAAAGAAGGATGAGAGAAAGGCAAGGAGTGAGGGGAAAAAGGAAAAGAGAGTGAGCGTGTGTTCTGGGCTCTGGAGTTCAGTCCGGCCCAGACTGGAATCCCACTACTTTCTAGGCTTTTGACTTTGGGCATATTGCCTAACTTGTAATTTACTTACTCTTCTGAGCCTCAAATTCACCTAAAATAGAGGGATATTAGTACCTACCTCAATGGAGAAAATATAGTAAGAGATCAATTAATGTTAGTTTCTTTCTTCCTTCCTGATATTCCCATCAACATATAAATCGTGTGTGTGTGTGTGTGGGGGTGGGTATATATATGTGTATATGTTATAGATGAAACTTTACATATAGATGCATCTCATATAGAGAGAAATATATATGTGTGTGTTTATTTGTATACATACATACTTATATATACACATATGCACAACATCTACACAAACACATACAAAACTGATTTCTAGGATCAAAGTCTCATTCAGAAAGTGCCCATTCACCAATTTCCAAAGAACTTTGAGGGGAGTAACTAGGAAACTAATCTAACCTTCATCACAAATGCTGTTTTGTTTTTTGTTAAAATTATGACCTACAGAAGATACTGGAAAGAAGCCACTGTATAAAGCAGAGTTTGGGTAATCTCCGTGTTAAATAGAAGCCTAAAAGAAACTCCTCCCTTTGGGTCCCTCACCTGCCTGTCTGCTACAACGATCCCAGCCCGGCGCACAGTGCTCACCGCTGACCTACTGCAGACAGTTAATCAAGAGCTGAGAGCACAGCTTTCACAGCACAAGCACTTACTTGTTCTCAACTTTTTAAAGTTCATAATTCAGTCTTACTGTCATTTCTTTCCTCTTGCTGGTGCTTTTATGAAACGTAAAGTCGAACAGAAAGAAAACCAGAGTCATTAACTGTTTGAAAGTTTAATGTGCTACCAAACCAGAATTAGATGTGATAATGAAATTTCCACTGCTGAAAGCGGACTTTGCTAACTGATGTATGTAGTGAGAAGGTGGTCACATAACCAATGAAAATACAGACCACGCTCATTTTTCATATTTCTCATTCTCTTTTGTTTGTTTGTTTAAACTGGCCAAACTCCAAATTAGACGTTAGTCAAGATACTTTAAAAAGTGGATTTAGCAAAGTTCCACTTGTTTCTTTTTGAAAATATATATTCTACATTTATAGTATAGATGTTGATCAGGTAACCTTATAACTAGAGACATTCCAGAACAATGGATCAAAGTTTATGGCTTAACATTGCTAGACTTTACTCGGCCACCTAATTGGTCAGAAGAGTCACCCAAGTCACCAGAATCCAGGGCCATGGACTGGTTCGCCCTATACATGCCACTCCTCAGTCTGGCATTCAAGGTATGTCTAAATTTACCCTTCCAAACTACTTTAATTTCTGTTTTCTATGCTCAGTACAGTTAAAATGAATCCTTAGTTGTTCCCTAAATACAATACATCCTTTTCTACCGCTTTGTCTGTGCGCACACGGTTCTCCTAAAGGTCTCAGCCACTGCCTCTACTTGCTTCCCCTCCTCCAGGCATCCCCGCCCCCATGCTCCTTCCCAATGCCTCCACTCAGGTACCTCTCACAGGTCACCAACTGTTGAAATTTACCCACTTAAAGTTCTGCCCTTTTTTCAAGAAATTATTCCTTTCTGCCCACCCCAAACTGACCCAATCTCTTTCTCCTTTCCATCCAGAATCACTTTGCCTTAACTCTGGCACATAAGAGCTCATTTATTGTATGATGAGTGAATCAATGAATAAATAGGTTATACCGCTCTTTCATCTACCCCCTAACCTCTCCCACTTCCCTAGTTTATAAGCTTCTTAATAGCAAAGGTGGAGTTGGTGAGAGGTGGCTGCTGACTAATCTTTATAACCTTTAAATCATCTGATAGGTTCATTGCACATAACGAAGCCTTGATAAATATTTCTTGAATTGCATGATTAAACTGGGTCAGCCAGGCTGGGCTTGGTTAGCAGGGCCTCCGGATCGGATCACCCCCTGATTTATCAGGAGCCGACCTGGTGATGCAAGAGGTAATTTTCTTTGCTGAATCATAACTGAGTTTATATCACAGTAAGCTTTGGAAGGTACCATTTTTCAAATTAAATATAAAAACAATAACCTTTCTGTTTGTAACATTTTATGTTCTCCTGGCTCCTTTCAGGCATGGGGGCATTTCTGTAAGGTGTTGACCTAAATTTCTTCTGACCTAATTTCCTTGTTGCAAAAGGAATTCGGTGCAGCCAGCCCCCACTGCAGAAAGGTTTTGCTCTATATCACTGTCACATTTCAATGACAAATGGAATGAACTTTGTTAGTCCTTTTGAGATTTCAGAATAGCTCAGGATATTCCCCTCTAATATCTAAGAGGATTTCAGTGATTTGTCCTGCGGGCTCCAGAGTGTAAAGGGCCTCCCTTTGTCCCATGCAGTCCCCTAAGCAGATGGGCTTCCCTCCATGGAAGTACCAGACATGATTCATACACATTTTTACCGCACAGCAGCTGAAGAGGAGGTTGCAATGAAATGGAGAAGAATGGAAGCAGGGAAAATGACCCCTGGGGTTCTCGAGTCAAAAAAGAGAACTGTTTTTCAGCACTAACCAACTGAACTTTTAGCCTAAGTATTTTGAAGCTAAACCAAACTAATCTCTACTCCTATGACAGGAAAAAACTGACTTCCTCCTAATGATACAGTTAAACCCAAAAATCTATTTTTCCCACTAGAGTGTGAGCACTTGTATATATTTGTGTGCATATGTGTTTGAGGAGTGAGCTAATGAGAGAACAGGATTTAGCTCAAACAATTCAGTAGCTGTACAAGTCATAAGACAATAGATAGGAATGTAGTAAAATTTCTTTGAGCTTTTAAAGAAAAGAGAAGACAGTCTCTACCAAGAATAGCTTCCTGGCAGAAGGGTATTCTGGATGACTCCCTGGGGCTTCTTTCTGGTGCTGTTGTTAACCAATGACCATTAACTGAATCATGTCTTCACATGCAGTTTCAGTGCGGAATAGACTGATTTTTAAGATTCAGAATTTTAATAATCATTTCACTAATATAGTGCTTTAAAATGCTTAAGATTACTGGAATTCTCAAATGTTGATCACAAATTATAACTCAAAAATGGTACTCCATTATTTCCATTTGAGAGCAAGTCTCCTGGAAGACCGTCAGGCGCCACACCCTGCCAGTTGGTGATGTGGTCAGTAAAGTCTAGAGGAGGTCAAAGAGAACAGCTGTCCCAGCAACTTAGCTCCAACCTAAACGGTAACATGAAAGAGAGGAAAAGGAGAAAAAAAAATCTGACAAAGGAAAGCAAAGAGTCTGTTTCAAAAGAGAAAAGATGTAAGAAAAGCAATAGATAATAAAGAAGTACGTGGGGGGGGAGAAAGTTCTTTCTAACAAAAGACCAGAAGAAAAGTAAGTCTGAAGAAGAAAGGGAATTTTAACCACTCAACAAAAGGCTGAATATCTGTGGAGGAACTCCCCAAAGAGTCAAAAATCACAAGTAGAGTGAAAGATGCACCTAGATAACAGGTTATGTATAAAGAAAGCCAGCCAAATGAGAGCCTCAGTCAGCAAATCGTCACTAAGAATCTACTGGGGCAGACACTGCTCTGGGTGCCAGGGAGGCCGTGATGAACAAAACAGGCAAACCTATTACCAATATATTAGCCAAGATTGTGTTACCCAATGGCCAGGAAAAAATGAATATTACCTAGACTTGCATTTCTTACGTTATGGCCTGGTGCATAATGTTAAACCAAGAGCAGAGAGATAAGAGAGAGAGGATGCAAACAGATAACACGACTGTTTGACAGGTTGGCTCTTGAGCAGAGAGGGCTAATATATTATCCAAATCAAACAGAATAGATACTCCTGTAAGAGCACTCGCCTGAATCCTTAGATAGCTTATCTACCACAGGGGAAAAATGGGGAAATCTTTTGTGAAATCAAAGGAAATTATTATTCCAGGAAGCGGTTTGGCAAAAGAATTTCTTGGCATATTTCTGCGGATTGTAAAGGATTTCCTAATGTGAAGCAAAATTTGCAAAGTTAAATTGCCCAGTAAGAAATGGTCTCAGCAGACGCCACTACAAAATGGCACAGAACAAGTTGTTTGTAAATTAGAGACCTGGCCTGGGTCTTTTAAATCTCTTTGCTATCTTCTCTAATGAAGGAGTTAGCATGATCACTCCACCTTGATTCGTGTAGGATGGAGTAAAGCTTTTAACAACCACGTAAATTGGTAACGTGAAAACGCACGTCAACTCACATGGAAGTTCTGTGGTGAACTGTAAAGAGTTCTTATGGGAACTAGCATCTCATGATTGTCTATTACAGGATCTGTTTGAGGAGCAAAGGACCTTAGGTTGACGGGGTTTATTTACCTAGCATGGCACCCCGGCATCATTACCCTCTGCTCCTGCTGCGACACACACCTGCTACTCCAGGATCTTCTCTCTATCAAACACATGGAAAGGAGAACAACTTCTGACATCCGTTTTTTTGTCCGTTACCAAGAACAAAGATGACAATTTGCAGTAAAACCTGGGTCAAATTTAGCTCTTCATAAAATTGGCTGGGCCTTCCTCTGCTCAGGGGAAAGCCTTGCTGAATCTCTGCTTTCAGAAGCCACGCTAGATTGAACAATCAGACTGTTTGAAAAACCCATCATCCCACAAGGATTTGTGAAGTGTTGAGCGTCTGGCACACGGGTGTTCTGAATAAAAGGATTTTGCCAGGAGTTTTGAGATCAGAGATCCATGATTAATTCTGACTGCTTGGATCAATAAAGATTGTTTTCCTTTGAAACAGAGCACCTATAAAATTATGTAATTTGAGGTATAGGAAAATCATTGCCGAACGAGCAAAGAGTACTTTGCTGCCCACAGAATCCATTTGGTAATAATTTCAGCATGAAAAGTGAGACCACTATTTTGATAGGACAAATGCATTTGAAAGTCATGAAAGAGTGTATCAGTTAAAAATTATATTTGCATAAAATACGTTTTCAGCACAAACTCACTCAGGTTTAGCACTATTCACACCAGAAATGCAATTCAGTGTAATCTATTTCCTAAAGGAAAAGTACATGTGAGGATTTCGATTATTTTGTCTAGCACAGCTGCTGCTTGTACTGCAAAAAAGCAGAGATGCAGCTGATGACAAGGTAGGATGGAAGTGGGCACCTCCACTGGCACCCAGCCAAGAATACAGAATGTTTTAGCCAGCCTGTGGCATGTGATCCATTTCTTAATTGTTGATAACGTACAATTAGGACAATCTAAGCCCAGTTTAATGAATGCAATAAGTTAAACTGCAGCGCTTGACTATACTTGGATAGACTTTGTTAGTCTTGGAGCATGGAACTGCAGAGTAACATTTTATAAACAGTACAAAATGGAATCTTCCCTTTACAAACTATCAGCCTAGAATTATGGCCGACATCCTAACCCACAGTATAAATTCTGTGCACTGTATAAATGTCAACTGATATTCATGGCCGATGTGCCCAAAATAAATTTTCCCCTTGAAGATTTTAAAGGTAAGATTTATGTGAAGAAATTGGGCACATATTTAAAAATGACAGACTACACGTTCTGCTAATCAGTTATCAACCTGATTTATTTTGACAGACTTCTTTCTAAGATGATCAGCGCTCAGTCTAGTGTACTACACGTTTTTTAAAATGCAATGATTTTCTTGAAAATAATGAATTGATTGTTAACTTTTTATTAAAATAGATTCATGGCATTCATCTTTCCACTCCTCGTATTACTTACCTGTAAGTTTTGTAAAACGTCATCATTGGAAAGCATGCAAAAGATCTTTATCTACACCATAAATAAATTCAGCTGAATTTTTCATATCTCTGATGAGTTATTTTTTCCCAAGGAGGAAACAAATCCTACCTAAATACAAAATAATACAAGAAATGAAAAGTTTTGGAAAAAACGCATTTTAGCTTTTGATCAAAAAATAAATGTTAAGGGAAGTTCTGTTTATCCACAGCATGCTTGCCTTCTCTGATTGTGTTTTTTCCCCATCTTAAATTTGTTCTAATGTTATCAGAATTGATTTTAGTCTCAGTCATCCCAAAGGAACTGTCTTGAGTAAAGCTCTTATCGGGGAACTATAATGAAGAATCAGCTTGCAAAGCTGTTACTATGGTACTCACATATCTGAAGAAATTTTTAGTGGAAATAAAATTCCAAAGCACTAAATTTAGAGGTATTTCGTTTCCTAGTAAGAGGTATAAAAATAGTACTACTAGATACAATTTAAATTCCAAGGGGGAGATATTTATTTCTGTACGATGCTTAACCATGCACATTCTAGAAAGCCAGTTTCTTTCCACAGGCCTTGAGAAAAATTAAGAATCATGTTAACTAATTCCCTCTTAGGCCACCAAAAGGATGATGCATTAAAAAAAAGGAGATCTTCATTTCCACATCTTTGTATTAACGTTGCTCTTAAGATTAAACTTTATGAAATGAAGGCATAACTATTTGAAAATGTATTATTTTCCATATATTTAAGAAACAGTTTTTGACAATGATATATAACAGTAGTTTTAGATGCTAAATTGTCTATTATCTCACAGAGGGCCCAGAGAGTTAAAGAATGTCATCAGTGCCCCCAGCATGGTCACTAGAAAGCTCAGGTTTAAGATCTTCCATCAAGAGCAATAATTACTATAGTGTGCACAGTCAACAAGATCCCCTTTTCCAAAAATAAAAAATAAAATTTTCCAGAAATCACAACAAATTATAGCCCTAAAATTAGAGCGATTATAAGCATCATATGCAAATATGCTTCTTCCTCTGCCCATATTACTTATATATATCGAATTCCTTAAGCCAAATTGCATTCCAGAAGTGTTGCCTAAGTTACTGCGTGCAGAGGTAGAAATTTTTTTAAATCATCTTTAAAATTTTATTTTTATGATTAAGTTACCAAAAACAACAGAAAGAAAGCCTATCATAATGTTACATGGGTGAGAATATTACATTACTCCCCTACTTCTAAGTTCATAAGAAAAAAAGAGGAACTGGCATCATTCAAGAAACAAAACTAAGGCGGTTCCAGACCTACACTTTTATATGAGCGACAGATATACAGATAATTATTGAAGAGGAGGCAATAAAGAGTACTGCCACAATTCTTCCATGCATTATGTGTAATTTTATATATGGATATTTGAACAAAAAACTTCTAAACATTAAGATTTGACAAGTGCAATGAAGAAGAAGGTTCTGGACTTATGCCGTTCCGTGTGCAGAGGAGAGAGGAGAAGGGTTCATGTTATAATTGCCTTTGGCTTTATCTGTTCTGACAAACTGTCCTTAAGTGAAAGTATGCAGAAAAGCAATCCACAGCGCCATCATCTAAATTAAAATGCAAACCTCACATTAACACGAATAAATGTGTCCATAATTTCAGAGATTATTTTAGGAAATGTGGTCATTATATGTGTTTCTTTTTATGATGAATTTGGAATTTGCGGGAATTTTGGCTCATAATTAGAATAGAACAGAAAGACTAAGATATAACACAGTGCAACAGTGGGTAATTCCCACTATTCTTACAAATATCTAATTCAATACTTCTAATTATCAGTTTACACCACAAAGGAAATATTCCTTCGAGTAAAACAAATGTAGAGCCTTCATTAAAGAATTCACACAATTTTCTAGGTATACTTTTCATGTTACCGTAATTTAATTTTCACCTCTATTTGACAAGGCCTGCTACAAATAGTGGAATCTAATGGGAAAAAAAGTATAAAAGAAGGGAGTTTATTTTGCTACCATAGAAAACAGAACTCTAAACTATAGCATTCATAAAATAAAATTTACTAAAGCTTTTTTCTGACAAAATACTTACGAAACAATCTCTAAAATGTCAGTTTAAAAACAGCTCAGGAACGTTACACTGCAAAAGTCACCTTTTTGTTAATTCATTACTTATTGATAAAAGAAGTGTTTGCCTGGTTTTTTTTGTCATGATGGCTGTAATTATTTTTCTTTTTTTTTTTTTTACAAGCTGTATTCTAAATATAATCTACTAGTTTTTACCCACTTTTAGCTCACAATAAAACCAGCTCTCCACCATTCTGACTTGCTAAACAAAACAGATTAAAAAGTGATTCCCATGTTAATTTTATGAGAAGCCAGCGAGTGCAAGCTGCACATTCAGGTACACAGACGGCTGAACTTTTGACTGTGGCTCTGTAACTGCACCAGAGATGGTATTTTGCAAATATTAAACGAATGTATTTCACAGCATTCCCTAAATCATATTTCTTTGCAGTCTCTCACCTTCAAGGCAGAGCCAGAAAACTTGCAGCCCTAGAAAAGGAAAGAATAAAAATACAGTTTGAGAGCAAGTCTTTGTGGAGAGTAAATGGATTTGCTAAATTCTTTTAGTTCCTACTTAACATTTCAAGGACCAAGCCTGTAGGACTCAATCTAGAATTCTCTGCTTTCTGGTAGAAGGGCTTGGGACAAAGAGAAAGGGGAGCAAAGCCCCAGCTCTTCTGTTTCTGCGGGCTGAGGATGGCAGAGTGTGGAAAGCAATCTGAGACTGCCTCCCAACTTCCCTTTCTGGCTTATATTCTTCTTAGTGGTGAGGTGCAGGAGCCCCAAGGGAAAAGCAACATCAGATGCCATATCTGATTAGACTGCAGCCTCCCCTACACACCAGAGCTGCCCTACAGCAACTTCCTCAGAGCTCATCTACTAGCTTGAGGAATGGCTTTCCTAGACTCCACTTCGTGGTCTGGACAGAAACCAGGCATTTCTGCAGCACCCTGCTCTCATCCCATGGGGAACTGACCAGGCAGCTGAGTTGAGAGCTAGCAGGCAAGGTACCTCCATGGTAGAGGTTCAACTAGGCTTTCCATCAGGGAACAAAGCAGAGAAAGCCAAAGTGAGGGTGAGTGGACCAAGCCCCGATAAGGGGTGTCCACATCAGCGGCGAGTGCCCGCAAGACAACAGACAAGGGACAGCACCCTAAAAACCAAAGGATCAGCAAGGCTCCACACCCAAAGATGCCAGCTCTTCCCCACCAATCCTAGACTGTGCAAGCCTCACCCCTCCACCACGCCCCAGAAACCAGCTGGAAGTGGTGCCTGGGAGTGGACAAAGGCTGAGAAATCTGGGAGACAAAGCATGTTTTCCTAAAGGAGCAGCCTTACCTAAAGGGATGGTTTTAATTATTGGAGTGGACCGAATTTTCAACCGCATAGGACTTTAAATTTATAAGAGAACCAGAGTAGTTATAGACAAAATAATGGAGCGACATTTTCCAGGCACATCCAAGTTGCTGTGTAAGTGAAATCAATGTTATATAACCAACACAAAGAAGAAAGTTTCTGCAGTAAAAATAATTTTCTCTCCAAACACACATTCTTTCACACATTTATGATCACAACCTGGTATTTAGTGAGGAAAGTGCAGTGGGCTTTTTTGGCCTAAATTGTCTGCACTGAATGACTATGTTAATCACACCGACCAGATAGCCACTTACTTTTCCTTTATGGTTTTTCTGTGTATCTATCAGTCAGAATTATCAGTTAAAAAAAAAAAAAAACTGGCCCTTTCTTAGTTTACTCAGCTGTAAGAAGGGAATATTAGTACCTGGCATGGTTATTTGGGAAATTAAATAATATGATTTATGTGAAGTTAAGGGCTTTCTGTAAATTGGCTAGCACAGTGTCTGGCACCATTTTCTCCATCCCCTCCCCCACCTCATCTTCATACCTTTTCTGAGATCATCCAGGTTCAAACCTTCAGCATCATTGACATTCCACCTCCCATGGCCATTTTTCTTTCCTCTTTTCTTTCCTTTCTCCCTCCATATCTCTCTTCTTCCTTTTTGTAACTTTCATAAAGAATATGAAAACACTGAAATATGTAACATGAATGAATTAAAAATAAAGTTGAATAAAGATAATTCAAAAAGAGCAAGGAGATAAACAGAAGAACCTGAAATAGACCATTTCTCAGGAAAGGTCTAAATTGAACTCTGAACTTTATGGTAGTTCAAGTGGAAAGGGAGGTATTGGTTTTGATGGTCATGAACTCAAACTTTTAAAACAATTAACTTTATATTTAATATTCATATTTCAAAAGTCCGAAATTAGTTACAGAAAAAGGAGTTTTCCTAAGGAAGTGCTGAAAAATTCCAATTTGTTAAAAAGTTGATGTATTAGTAATATATATTGCAACATTATATATAAATCAACAAACAGTATACAACATTCTTAATATAATACATACATAGCGAAAACTCAATTAATTGGAATCTAGTCGACTTACATCCTTAGCTAAATGAATTTCTCATCTTCACCCAGATAAGGAAAAAGAAAATAAAAGGGAAAAAATTCAAACAAAGATGAAGTGGTTACTCAAGGAGAAAAAGTAAATTTTCTAGGTATGCCCTGGAATATGCAACTCCATTTCCTATGTCATTTTATATTAATTTTCTCTATATAGATAATTAATATTCACATTTATTTATATAGGCTATATTCCTAGCATCTAGCACAGTCTTGCCCATTTCAAATTGTCCATAAATTTTATTTTTGAATGAATGAAGACTCTGATATGCTACAAAACCTTTTAATATAGATCTCATAATGAAGACCAGTTTCCTTATTTTATTTAAAACAGGAATAATAATGATAATAATAATAATGATAATACCTGGCATTTGGAGATCATAAATGCTATCAGCATGCTTTCAAAAGCATCTCATTTGATCCCCAGAAGAAAACTGGGTTTCTGCGAGGTGTAACAAATTGACTGGGATTACACATCAAGTAAACAGCAATGCTTGAACACAGTTTTGCTAAACTCTTTTCACAGCCCCAATCAGCTTCAATTGATGGATTAATTAAGTGAGAGTGATTAATTGCCAGCAGCTGGAGTCTGTGTCACCAAGAGGATATTCTTCATTGCTGTCTCCTCCAGGCCCACTTGGATGTATTATATTGTCCTCATTCCCTTTTAGCTATTTTAACTAAATAGACGGTAGAGGTGACAAATGAAAGAGCAGGGGGAGAGTGACGTGTCACAGTGTTTCAAAATTGGGCAGATACAATTTAAGGATATAGTTGCTGAGGGCTTCTGGAAAGGAGGTTCCTTAGATGCTCCCAAGTCTCTGCAGGACGTGAACAGGAAAACAGGCAGCCCTGGTGTCAGGTGCCGGCAGCCATCTCGTGACCATGAGGGAAACTTTCAGAGGCAGAGTGGGGAGATAGGAAAAAAATCCAGTTTTCTTGATAAAATAGAGCCACCTACACTACACCACCTTTCAGTTAAGAGGCCCTTACATTCCTGTTAGGCCAGCTTGCACTGGGCTTTTTTCTACTTGCAACCAAAAATATAGGAACTGGCATAAGAAAGTAGTAGGAGTGGAGGGCAGTTTACACTTTCTTACATATTCCAGACTTATGTCTAAAAGTTATCAAAGTGGTACTGGTACTTTATGTATTAAAGTTTAAAAGTGCTTGAGAAACTTCTGGATCACACAAATAGGACTTAGAAGCCACGGACACTGAGGTCTAAACAATGCATGAAGGAAACGGCAGATGCTTTTACAAGGGCTGAAGGAGGAAAAAGAACAGCCCACCTCATCCTACAACTTGGTATGTCAATGGATAGCCCATCTGGTTTACAGGTGCCAGAAGCAAAAAAAAGTTGAGGAAAAATTAGACCAGAAGGGAATGTATAAGTGGAACGTCCTCTGAATGGATCTCCTCAACTCAAGAGGGAAAGGGGACGTTTTCCACCCACGCTGGGCATTCTGTTTCTATTTTCCGGGCTCTGCCCTATCCCAGGCCCCTCTCCTCACTGAAAGGCCATGGAGAAAATAGACCTCACCAAAGCACAAGACAGAATGGCCCAGCTCTGGAAGACAGCCAGTTCCTCAGCACTGATGTGGTCCCACTTAACTCCTCTGGGGTAGACGCATGTAGAGGTTTAGTGACAGCGAGCTATCGCAGCAGCTGGCATGCAAGGAACTGAAGTGGAGTCGCTGCAAGTAGGGTGGGCGGCAGAAATGATCCAGAAAGCGCTGAAGTGTAATTTCAGGCAATGCCGCATTGTTTTGGAATTTGGGAAACCGCAGGAGTAAACAGGCCAAGCTGGCATGCAGCAGGCAGAAATAAGGCAGGACTTTTTTTTCTGACCCAACAGAGAAACCAGATCAAAGATATGGAGCGGTCGGCAGCCAACTCCTGCTCTACAATATTGATTCACTCTGTGACCAACTGTTTGTTGTGTGCCTACTACGTGTCACACACTCTCTGACACAGGATTAAGACAAGGAGGAAGGCACAATTTCTTCCTTGGATGCATACAAACCTGGAGCCAACAAACTCAGATGTACAAACACTGTATCGTTTTATTTTTTCCCATAACAATTTATTTTTTATTTGAAGCCCCCACTCACACAGCGGCTGAAATAAGGCCTCTCTCATCCCCTCTTCCCTGGGTTGCCTCTAACTTCCAGACGGCTTAAAATGAACAAGGGAGTCTGGAGACCAGGGTAGGGGTGCGGAATCCAGTCCTCACTGCATCATCCCTTCTCTCTGGACTCTATGGGGAACCCCCATCACTTCTGCGCTGGGCCATCCTCCTCAGCCCAGAAGCAAGACCTCGCCAGAGACCTCGCCAGAGACCTTGCTCTCTCACAGCTATTTTTCCCCCCTGTCCAGCACTTCCTCCCTGTTTCTTTACCATTCCAGGCTCTGTCTGCGCCCCTTCTCATGGACCCACCAGCATCTAAGCTTCTTTTTTCCCTTCTCAACTCTCTTCCCTTCCCAAGACCCATCAAGTCTTTACCTACCCTGGGCTGGGAAGGGCACAACAGAAACTGACCCCTGATTTTTTCAACTCTCTTTTCTAAATTGGGAGCTTAGGTTTGAGTTAGAAAAACAAAAAGGTCAGTTCCTTTATTGTCACTTGTTTTACTTTTTGGCCCTTCCCTAAAGTAGCTTAGTTTCCTGACTGCGGAGGAAGGGTAGGGAGTATAGGAAATACTAGGAGGACAGCAGCACTAGTCAATATCTCAAAGATTACCCTGCTACAATGGAGTGTGTTCTTCTTTGAGAAGACGCAACTTTTTTCACTGAAGAGACAATATATGAGCTGTCTTAAAAACAGCTGTTCACCGAAAGAAGAAAGTAAAAGAGGACCAAAGATGGAAGCAAGACTTGACTTGTACTTTTAGATCACAAAATAGTACAGACTTAAGAACATGTGGAACCTCATAGAAAATGCACATTCAATATCATTAACAATACGAAATGTCCACCATGAGTAGAAAAATTGACCATATGCTACCTAATTTTATGTGGTGAGGTGTTGATTTGAAATTTACATCCCTTCCCTCACTTTAAAAGTTAAAAAACTGAAAAGCTGTATTTAAGAAAAATGTAATGTAAGTAAGGCCCCAAAGCAGAAGTGAGACACAAAATCAAGAACTGCATTTTCCTTTTCTTCTCTGGCAAGTACCTATTTGTCTAGCAACTTCCACTAGAATAACTGAGGAACAGAATAGTGCATGCGTATGAAAAGACTCCCACATGACACTGCTTCTTCTGAATTAGAAATTTTTACATGCACGTTACATCACCTATCTGACCAACTACATTGTCAAAGAAATATGGAGACACGAAAGGCAAAAGCGATCATTTTTAATCACCGGTCAACACAAAGTTCCCTGCCACCAATTTGTATCACAAATTTATCAACACACGTATAACCTCCCTTTACTGCAGGGAGAGTCGCGTGGGTGTCCATACACCAGCGGAAAGAATCCCACGAAGACACATCACGCTTCCCAATTTACATTTTCAGTATCCTGAACTTCAGCATACTCAATGAATCTGACAGGGAGTGCTACTGAAGTCTCAACTCTAAATAAATAGTTTAAAATAAAAAGTTGTATAAATATCAGTCTGTGCCAATGATGCGGTTTGAGAGGGAGAGCTATAAACACAAAGTAAATTAAATGGGATCTACTTTTGTGGGGTAAAAGGCTACTTAGACCGGTTATTATAGAGAAAATTTTGTTGTGTGGTGCGACAGCACGTACCCATGTGGCTAACCTACAACTGGTAGAAGAAACAAACCCCACCCATACCTAGGAGCGGTGCCACCGCCAGACCACAATTCCTGTGAGGGATGAACTTAATTTGCTGAAAATGAAGGCCAGCCTCTGTTGCAGCTCATTAGCTGGTTACAGACACACTGTGAGAGAAGAAAGTGGAATTTAGTCGATGTTCCAACTTCTACATGTGCTGTGAATAAAACAGACTATTGTTTTTTTGATAAAGAAGTATTGTTTTGAATGTGCAGAGTGGCTAAGTAAAGCCAGCAGAATTTTTTGGCCAAATATAGTCTCTTGCTCACTCCTAAAAATCCTAGCTTTCAAATTAGGAGCTGAAGTCATTGAAAAAAAAAAAAGTTTACATTCCTGCAGCCTGCTGCAGCAAAGCCAAACAAATGTTTGGCTTAAAGCTCACTTACATCTCTTTCATGAGCCTTTTCTTTAACATGGAAGTCTGAAAAATACCATTTCTTTTATCGAGTCATTTAATGCCAAGTGTTTTGTGTGTGTGAGTCTGTGTGTGTGTGTGTGTGTTTATGTGAGAACACGCACACTCAGCAACAGTACTATAGGGTCAGTGTAGTGGTTTTAAAGCATGTGGGTCATATTTGAATTTAAAGAAACCATGGTTTTACAGCTTCTGGCATAATTTAGGTCACAGTCACAAACTGTGATTTTTTTTAAGCATCATTAACCACTGAATGGACAAGGAATGTGTTATTTTCAAGGAGTTTCTTTGGTGCCAGTGCAGGCAATAAAAACCTAAGGACAGGGGTCAGACTGGGAGGGTAAACTAGGATGTAGCTGCCCTCCTGATGCACTTTTTTACCATAAAAATTCAACATGCTTTTTGGCCTTTGGTCTCTAGGCCAAGCTGGATAACATGGAGTAACAGCCTCAGCGTATTGGAGGCAGGCATCTTGATGGCAAATTTCCATAGTCACTCAGATTGGCCATTCGGCACTCTGAGGAGCCCAGTAAGATTACAAAATTTTGTAACTGAATATGCCGTGGTCTAGTATTTTCCAGGATCATGGGTAGATTCTCCTCATAAAATTCTTCATGGGTCAGCCAAATTTTTGCCATAGTACAGTTGAGTTTTGTTATAATGACGGCCTTCACGGAAAATAAATTCCCAACCTGAGAGCAGAAAATGAAATGGTTTAAATCAAGCCTCTGTATAACTAACTGTAAACTGACAATTCATGCGCAGACCTGAGGACAGGCTCACGGAGGAAGCTACATTGGCATCACTCCTATCCTTCTCTTCCTAGCTGTCTTCTGGCTCAGTATGTTGGTGGCGCCATTTTGTTTTCAGATGTAACTTGGTGTTGAAGATAGATTTCCCAAGTGCAAATGATGGATGTGTCTGAGTGAGGACAGCAGAGAGTAAGCATGCCTTCCAGGTTGAACCACAGCCTGATGAGCTGCTGGGGCCTCCTCAGATCAATGCTAGTTCCCTTCTCACCCTTTAAACACTGAACGCACACGTCCTTTCACTACAGAGGGCAGTGGTTATGTGAAAGGAATAAAATGAAGCATTTACCATAAAACATGATTTACATATTGAATTCTTTTTTCAATATAACATCAAAAAACTGGGGTTTTTTTGGTCATGTCCACAGGATCCCCAAACTCTCCATTCGGATGCCACTTTTTTGTAGTGGCATTGGCTTTAACAGAATTCTTCCTGCACAGATTTACCTGCGCAGTTTACAGCATCAGTAGTGGATATATCAGCATCAAAGGAATAACAGAAGAAATGTACATTTTATTGCATATTGTTCCGGATATCGACTCTTGAGCTTTAGATGAGTGTTTTAAGATATTATGATCTACCAAAACACATTTTTGATTTATGTCAAAACCTCTGAGAATTAAGTCTGGAGAGACCATAAGAGAAACAAAGAAGGTCACCTTAGAGAGAATGGATGGGGACTGCCTTCCATTCTAAACCCAGTACCATCACATTAATGAGACGGAGACACGCATTTTCCAAATAAGTATTTGTTGAGTATATAAACTAATTAAACACCTTAATTTTAGCCATTTTTATTAGTTTCTAAAATGCTTTCTAAATGCCTTTGTCTCCATTTAAAAAAATGTTTTTGACTACAAATTTAAGTTTTGTCTCATGTCATTGTTGTGAATCTCCACTACTGGATTATATATCTGTGGGACCTTAAAGGTGGCTGCTTTCTCCTTCAGTTGCAGGTTCTCAGTTAGTCTTTTCTACCACTGTGCCTGCATCTAATATTATTTCACCTCTTCTTCCCAATCTGTTTTGAGATAGAAAAAGAGATCTAAATTTGTTCACAATTTCTGCTAAATAACAATCAATATCACTCAGGATAAAAACCTATTATATAAATTCCCCGCAAGTTTTGCAACTGCATTTTCTGCCAAAAAGCTTAAGTTGCCAAAATCTCAGTAGTCAGGTAAGTAAGGCGTTATTGTAATATACAAGCCCTGACTGCCTCTAGACTAATTCAAAAAGTCAAGGAATACATTTACAACTGAATTTCAAGTTGACCACCAGATGAATTTTTCCTTAACAAGCATTTAAGTTTTGAGACTAACTTATATCCTAAGTTTCTCCAAACCCACCTCATATTTGAACACTAGACAGTTTACAAATAACTTCCACATAAAGCACTATTCCATTTTACCTTCAGAACATGAGTATGTTTGGCTTTTCCAGGCAACAAAGAAATAGAAACATATTAAGCTACCTTAAGTTAGTATAAGGCATTACAGGAAAGTGAGGAATACCAACATCTTTAAAACAAGCCAAATGGACACAGGATACTACTCAGGGACAGGAAGATTGCTCAGATCGGGGTGAATCTGCACAACCTCGTTATCACATTGTCACTTCAACAGCAGAAGCATGTTTCGACTTTTGCTGTGGCTTCGCCACTACTCTTTCCAATTTTCTTACCGTAGTAAATTCTTAGTAATGCTTAAAACAACTTAATAAAATATTTTAAAAATTTTTTTAGTGTTTCAAAATATTTTAATAAAAATATTGTATTAAATATTAACTTTAAAATCTACAAAAATATTTTCAGTACTATATGAAGGATTAAATGCTGCATACTTTAAGTAACTAAAAATCAAGATGGTACTTAACACTTATACACACATATATAGAATGATTCCTAGTGAAAAGAAAAAGTATTGAGTCTTCGGGTATGAAACACTTCTGGTAAACCACAAATAACTTTACCACTTCTACCTGAGTGTCCAGATATGGCTGGCGTTCAATTAACGACAGCGACTTGAGATGTGATCACTTGTATTTGATCTAGAAAAATAGGAGTTATTTAGTTATTGAAACGACTCTTGGAATGTCGCTTTCCAGTCTGCTTGTTGTCTTGACTACAAACTGAGCATTCCCTTATATGAAGTGCTTTCACTTAGGAGAGACCACTTTTCATAGAAGATTGACCCAAAAAATCTCAACCAGAATATAGAAATTTGTCAGAGACATAAAAGTCAGCCACTAGCATTCACACCACATTCTCCTCAGGGGGATGAGAAAATGCACAGCCGTTGTTTTACCAGCTTTCCTGACCAAGCCTACTTTGGTAACGCTTCAGTCCTGGTATCTTGAGAAAAGAAGCAAGAGAAAAGAAGGAAGTGTGGTGGAAATTTCCAAAATACAGAGTCTGTTTGGATAAAAACAGTGAAGACAGGCTTCTATATTTAATGATGGGGCCTGGGTTGCCCGTCTTCTGTGATCACTGGCTCTGTGTGGTACACTTTGGTGAGTTTATGATGGTGTAATCCTCCAATGAATGAAGCACTCCCTTCCCTTCAGCGCTGTTTATTCTTAGCTTATGCACACAAAGAGCAAAGAAAGTCGTCAACAACAAGGCCAGTTTATACACTGAACACCGCTAAGAGCCAGCTGACTCAAGTGAACCAAGAAGCTCTTGTATCCTGAACGTCCTTCATTCATTCATTCACACACACAAATATTTACCCTGTCCCTACTATGTGCCAGGCACAACAACGGAAGAGGTTAATTGGGGAAAGCGAAGAACAGGGACATGGCAGCAGTAGAGAGGGAGGAAAGAGGAAAAAAATAGTTTGTGTTTATATTAATAAAAGGGGAGATTATTTTCCTGACATCCTGTAAAAATCTGTGACTCTAACGTGTCAGTCATATTAATTAAGTGTTCACTTCTAATTTGTACCGGAAGATTCTGGGGGAAACGGCCATATTGATGGCCCTTTATTATTCTTACCAAAATTCTCATACGAGTTTTGAAAAACACATTTGCACTAGTTCTCTAAAATAATTCAAATCTAAAAATATACAACTCCATATATTTCAAGAGCAGAGAATAATGGAGATAATAAAATGATTAGTTGCTTTTTATGAAAAAAATATAAATTCCACAATTATAAATACCACTGATGTGCACATTTTACCACTAGGAAATAAACTGATTAAAGTGAATACTCTCATGGCAGCTAATTTCTAATACTTCGGATATAATTGTTTGGGAGAAGAATTGGAGGAGAATAGGAGACAAGGGTTTTTTTTCAGCTGGAGTTTGGAGAAGTTGTAGATCACTTTCTACCTTTAAAAATGAAGCCCTGCCCTTTGGGGGAAAAACAGTCATTCTGGCCAATGGCAGGCTGTTTTAATACCATTCTGTGAACTGGGACAACAGAAATAGCACTCGTTCAGAAAATGTTCTCAAGCCATGATTTCTAGAAGTCACCTCACTTATCACTATGTCAGAATATTTTTCTTCAGTCCATTAGAACCAGGGTTTTGCCTTTATGCTGCTTTCAAGGATTCCAAAGTTTCACTCATAACGTCAGATGACAATAAAATTCAGCGTAATGTGAACCACTCTGTGATATTGCCTTTCCTTATTGCCTTTCAGTTACACTGTTCTAAATGCAATAAAGAAGTTGTTCTGAATGGAACAGACAGAGAAATGAGCATCATTCCCTGAGTTGAAAAGTCAAAGACTGTAATACACTAACAGCTTAGAGGAGGAGAATTTGTTATATTGATGGTTGGTTATGCGTGTTTGAACATCCCAGTAACCTGAAAAGCATATAAGATTGCCTATTACAAATGGTGGTGGCTTTTCTTTGGTATGCATTCCACGATGGGCAGTGCCCCCACCAGCTGCAGATGTATCGATGTGTTTTTCTGGAGAACACGCCCAAGCTGCACTGTGGTCGTAGGTAAGGAGAACTCGTGGCCACTTGCTCTGCAGAGCAGCCCCTGTGAAAATGAGAAGCTTCTTTTTCAGAGTGGCTTGACTCTTAGCAACAGGTCAGAGCTGGAGAAACAAGCGCTGCCCAAGGTATTCTGGGGGCTGTAAACCCAGGAATGCTCTGAGAGCTGCCAGGAGGGCCCCAAATGATCCTGAGCAGTTTGCATACAACCTTGGCACAGCACAGACCTGTCTCTCTGCATTCATTAGCCTGAGGTGAGCTCCTCCATGGGAAGACAGGAGCACATGATGAGGCCTCGTTTTCTATGCCTTCTGCGGACATTCAGCAAAGCTGAAACTTGAAGAGAGCAGCACTGACTTTTGTAGCTGATGTCAGGAGCATCCAAACATGAAAGTCAGATTTAAAATACTCAGAGTATATAATGGTTATTCTACATACGGTCATCTGTTTATCTGAAGATGAAAAGAAGGACTGCCAGACAATTCTGGTCTATAAATACACTAACCTCGGTCATTATTTTAAGTGTTTCCTTCACCCTCAAAATAAAAAAAAAAAAGGGGGAAAGTTTAAAAAAACACATACACATTCAAAAGTAACATTTCAAGGGTAATTATACTCATATTTTGAAGTAACTTATCTTCCGAATGTGAGTGATTTCTGTCCAGCTCACATCTTGGGTAGGTTCGCGCAGAATTCCCACTAACTACCCCTTTGCCCAGTCCTTAAAATAAACCCATCTATTCCTTCTCCCAGAAAGAAAATAACAAAAATCTCAATGGTCACAGCGAAATTATCCCCTGTGACAGAATGAGTCATCTAAGCCACTGCAGGCAAAAGCCCATTTCTTTGAACATTTGTTCCCTGTCTTCCTTCTAGGGAACCCGCATTACTGGTCTATGACTGGAAAACAGGCGGCTTGACTTTACTTTATGCCCCAGACACAGTCTGAAGAAGTTTTGCTTAAAGTTAATGCTTTTATATAAAATTACATTTTCTTTTTGACTCTCACCATAGAGTTAAAGCAGTAGACCCACAGAAAGGAGTTTGTATTAAAACATTTTTAATTTCAGCTAAGAGTTTGTTTCAATGGCCATTTCTTGTGACTTTTTTGCATACATAACGATTAATTGTGAAAAATAGCAAAGCTGATTCTGTGCACTGATTCAAAGCATACTTATTATACAAAATAAAATAGCAGGTCAGCCCAGTGGCATAGTGGTTAAGTTCTCGAGCTTCACTTCAGTGGCCCAGGTTCACGGGTTCGGATCCCAAGCACAGACCTACATATGGCTCATCAAAGCCACACTGTGGTGGCGTCCACATAAAAAATAGAGGAAGATTGGCACAGATGTTAGCTCAGGGCCAATCTTCCTCACCAAATAAAATAAAATAAAATAACCACAATTTCCTATGTCTTTGACAGTTTTCCTTTAATATTCAAGAAGTCTCACTGATTATACTAATTTTATATTTATTTAATAAATGTTCATTTGTTGGAAAATCATTATGAAGATTTTATTGATTAGAAACCATCAGTCTTACCAGTAATTTTATATAATAGATTCATTTACTCATACCTTCTTTTTCTCTTCCATTCTACTCCAATTATTAAATTTTTAAGAGATGCAAGTTTCATGATTCTATTTGTGAAGTACCTCAAATCTGATGGATTGATTTCTTAAACCATATCCTTTTTATTTAAATCAATAAAAACCATAATGAAGTACCTATTATTTATGACATACTTTATTCATATCAATGAAATTAATAACTTTTACAAAGTCTAGCCATTTTCTTCGGATTTTTTTCAAATTTTTTTCAAAAAAAATTCTTCATCTTAAATATTGACTTTCCATGGTTCTAAATGTTTACTGGAAGTTGCACAGGCATCAGAGAAATTCTGAGTTACTCCAACATAAAAATATTCTACCAATATTCTAAAATATTTACCAATATTCACAAGATTTGTTAAAATTAGGAGTCTCTACTCTGCCTAGTTCTGGGCAGGGTATATTCTGACACAGGTTTTCAGAAATACGACAGGAAACTAAGTGAGTGTATTATAAATCTCTCTTAAAGGTGGACGTGCTTCTCATTATCTGTAAAAATTTAGGAATACAATGGAGAGAAAGGCAAGAAAATCTATGTGCAATGCCATATGCTGAACAAATATAATTAATAAATCTTAGACTCATACTGAAAAAAAAAAGTTATTGAATGGCTATCTTGGTAGGATCAGCTCCCTCCATCAAGACTGAATGCAAACTGATGACCTCAGAGAGAGAAGCCACCTTGGCACCACTACCCAAAAGAGAACCTGAACCAAACAGCCTGAGAACTCTCCTAAGGAAAGAAATATAAAGAAAGGATCATAGACAGGGCTGAAAGGAACTTCAGAGGTTGTTGGTGATGAAATCACCTATTTCCATTGAATAAAATAAAAGTTGGAAAAACCATAACATTTTTGTAATTTAAAAAAACTAGTAGATATACAATTTCAAATAAAGTACCCAGAAAATATGTCTTTTGGAAAAAATTAGAGACAGTTCCAGCATGACTTAGTAAATTAATTACATAACTAGAGTTTAGTAATTTTC
The DNA here is from genome assembly GCF_041296235.1 of Equus asinus. Taxonomy (NCBI): domain Eukaryota; kingdom Metazoa; phylum Chordata; class Mammalia; order Perissodactyla; family Equidae; genus Equus; species Equus asinus. The sequence continues at coordinate 81,627,872 of NC_091798.1, forward strand.
ATAACTTAGATAAAATGGCTAATAGACGAATTCAGAACTTCCAGCTCTCACTTTCACAACCTCTTTCTCCACCTTTTCTTGTCCAGTAACACTTCTCATCCTATTTCCACGTGTGGGCTTATCGTCATCAAATTGACCAATAATCCCAATTCAAGTGTTAACTGTAGCAGTTTAGTAAACTATCTCTACAACGGGTATTTCCACTGAAGAATACAAGCTCTCTAGACCCCAAGGAATGAAGAGAAGAATTTCAAACAGATGACAAATAAGGAGAATAACGTTTTATTCCCAAAGGGCTTCAAATTTGTCCTCAGGGGTGGGCCATCTAGTCACGCACATATGATAGTCCTGATGGTGGAAGTTACTGGATTATGGAGATAACATTTTCAACCAAGCTGAATGGTAGAGTTTTGTTAGAGTTACTCAATTATTAATTGTCCATGTCATAGAGTGCTAAATAATAATAAACACCACTCAGAGAATGGCACTATTCCTTCTCCAAAACATTTTCATGATGCAATTTGCTGCTAATGGGGAAAGAGATCTGTAGGAAGTGTGCCTTCCCCCGTGAACATACACATCTCACTAATTAAGCCATGTGTTGTAATTTTATCTAAGCAAGCAGGAATGCACATAAAAGCGCCTAAATTGTACCATAAGAACTTGATCTAAAACACAAGCGTGGAATAGAACAGTAAATTATCGCTAAGTGGAAGGTGGTAACACTAGTAGTTCAAATTCATAGTCAGCAAAGCAGTGCTACACAAATTAAAGCCCCAGGCGCACTCTTCACTTGGGTGGCACAGTGTACAGAAGCACACACTCCACGCTGTCTGTGGAGGTTTTTGACAGCCAGTGACACAAGCAAAGAAACTCACAACATGGCATTTTTCAGAGGAGCGTCATTCTTTGGATAGGGGAGATTGTCTCCACTGGAGTCTATGGCCTAAAGGACAATACTGCTGTGAAAATTCCACGATTTCTGTGACAATCTTTACCGCTTCCCTGAGCTTCTAAAGCCATTGTTACTCTGTGTATTTCATTGGAGATTTCCAGCGTGTCAGCTACAAAATCCAGAGTTGCTTAAAAGTTATCACCTCAAAGGTCTATAACGTTGTCCAGAATTAGTCAGCATGGAAGGTCCCAGATAGGAATGGCCACCACTCTGTCTAGCAGGACAATTATTGGAGGCATGGAAGCAGCAGGTACGCTGAGAAGACTGGTGGAGACAGGGCAGCTCCAAGAGGAAGTGTACATACAAACAGTGGTTTTATTTTCCCCACACTCTGCTTTTGTCTATCAATGACATATCTATAAATGGATTGAGACAAAGCCTTGGGAAGATATTGGCCGTGAGAAGATGTGAGTCCCAGACAGATTATGCATTTCTGGAATTAAAAACAAAATCAAAATTAAGGAAGAGGCTAAGACCAGAACTTCAAAAATTTCATAAATGAAACATTGTTATTTTACTTCCAGTCCATAAACTGTTATTCAGGTACAAAAAGTGGGAGCTACAGGGATTCAGATATAGATGTTTTTATATGGTGTTGGGGGGTGTGTGTGTGTCTGTGTCTCTGTGTGTGGTTTGGTAGTAAAGTACCCAGATGATTAGTTCCTATATTGACCCAATCCTTGAATCTTCATGTATATTCTCCTCTAAAGGCCCACAATAAGCTTTTGGGAAATCAGATGATGCATATTTAACAGAAAAAGACAGGGCAAAGGATCCTGTAAGAAGAGAAAGAGAGAAATGCATAAGTGTGTGAGAGAGTAGAGAAGGAGGCAAGGAATATCTAGCAAGATTGGCCCTGAACTTGCAGGTGAGGCTAGATTAGCTAGAACTATCCTGAAACTTCCCACAGACAATTAAGCCTTTTTATCTTCTATTTTTTTATATTGCTTTCTCTGATATTTCAGAATCAGATTATCAGCTGGCATTTCTGGTTTCTTTCATTTGCGCAAATCTAGAAGTCCTATAATCACAAACTGGACTAATTTGCCTCCTCTAATAATCTCTTACAGGCTTGGAAACAAACAAAAGCTTGTTAGAACTGTAAAATAAGAATGAGTAGGCTCTGTCTGAGTTCAAGAATGAAGGGCTCTCCCACCATTGACATTGTGGACTTTTTCCCTTTGCCCCGCTATGCCCTTTTGATTATTTCTTAATTCCTAGCTATGGTCTAAATGTTTTAAATATTGACCGGTTGTTAGGTGAGGTATTATTATTTCAGGCTTTATAGTTAATTTACTCCACCAACCACAGTTCTGAACTGCAATGAATACTTTAAAATAAAAATGACGGGCAGGCGGTGATGCTACTTCTTTACGAGTTGCAATATATCCGAATTAGTTCTTCTATCTGAAATGTGATGCAAAAGCAATGATGCTGGCTCCACAAAATGAACTGCACATGAAAATAAACACATTATTTAAGGTAAATGAACCTTGTAAGGGCTCTTGAATGTCAATGATATGCATGGAGAGTGTTTCATTTGTAGATGGATTTCCGAACATGTCTAGTATGAGAGATTCTGATGATAGGTGAACTCTCACTAATGATCTGAGGCTGGAGCACAGATACTGTGCAAGGCTTCATCTTCATCAACAAATAGTTCTGTAGCACCTATCACAGGCCAGACACTATCCAAGATCCAAGGAATACAAAAATGGGTGTGATATAATCCCTATGTCAAAAGACTCACAGTCTAGTCTGGGAGATAAACATATCATCAAGTACCATATAGTGTAGTACAGTACGAATAAATGCTAAAAATGGGGATAAAGCAGAAGGAGCTACTGACTTCCTTGGATGGTCAGGGATGTTTCACAAAGGAGGTGTCATTTAAACCCAGTCTTGAAAGAGTGAATATGCATTCCAAAGGCGGATAAAACTGAAATGTCCTGGCAGAAGACATTCCAGCTATGGTCAGAACATGGTTAATATTTAGTAATTCATAGCTTGGTGTAGCTATGAAGAATTAGTGAAGAAGAGTCTGAAAAACAGACAGTGCATGAAGTTTTTCTGTGCCACATGGAGGAATCTAGACTTTCTCCTCTAGGTGACAGCAGGCCATGGTGGCTTTTCAGTCATATTTGATAATGCATCAAAAGAACAAAACATACAATTTTAAAATTTTGTGATGCACCCTCTATCCTCACCCCCTTTACAAGTCTTTGCATATTACTACTCCACGGAAACACAGCCAGAGCAGAGTCGCCCTGGGCCTCTTATGGAGGATTTGGGCCCTGGAGAGAAAGTCTCTCCAGTCCTCAGGCAGCCATTTATTTTAAACCTAATTTCTTTCCCAACCCTGGCTAATATTGTGCAGCATCCCCAAATGACAAAGTATCTAACCCACCAGTAAACTACTTCCAAACACTAGAAATATTCAGTAAAAGGGATATCATGTTGCCCACTCCAGAAAAACATAACAAAACTCTCACATAAGTATTTATAGCATGATGGATAACATCACTTTTGTCTCATGAAATTCTCAGCATCATGAGAAAGTTCAAAAGCACATGAGAAGCAGTCACATCCTCCTTCATCCACCAATAAAATCCAGTCACCTTGCAAATTGGTTTCATGGCCTTGAGGAGTCATAGGGTAATAGGAACTACAACTGTTTGAGCTACTTACATGATACACTTCTGATATCTCACAGAAGTCCCTGAAGAACAACTTATCCTCGCTTCTCTCCTGACAGCTATTGTGTCAGGAGGTAAACTCAAAACATCTATTGAAGAACATGATTATAAGCGTTTCCTCAGAGAAAAGAATTTCTTTCTACACTGTACACACAAATAGTGGTTTGATTTCCCCACACTCTGGTTTTGTCTATCAATGACATATCTATAAATGGATTGAGCCAAAGCCTTGGGAAGATATTGGCCGTGAGAAGATGTGAGTCCCAGACAGATTATGCATTTCTGGAATTAAAAACAAAACCATAATTAAAGAAGCAGCTAAGACCAGAGCTTCAAAAATCTCATAAATGAGACATTGTTATTTTATTTCCAGTCCATAAACTGTTATTCAGGGTGCAAAAAGTCATTAGTGACATAATACTAATGAAAGTTTACAAAATAAAAATTTGTGAAAATGAAAATCAGCAGGAAAAAAAAAAAAGAGCCCGTCCCTGTTTTTCTGGCCTGCATGCTCTTCTCCGCTGACACACTTTGTGCTTCTCTGTATTTACTTCAACTCTTTTTTTATAAACCACTCATGTTTTTTTAATCAGTTGCTTAATCAGAGGATCTAAACGTTCTAAGGGAAATCTCTCCTTTCTTCTCCCTTGGCAACATGAAAACAAAGATGCTAGCCATGGCAAATATTTCACAAGGATTTCTGCTTCCTATAGTGTTTCATTGACAATGGAAATGAGACAGGCGTAAGGTTATCACCATTATAAGGATTTTCATTTTATTTCCATAAGCAACTTTTTGTTAACTTTTCAAATTATGCATTGTTACCTTGATCCATTTTTTTAGATGCCTCACTGGATCTGAAAGGCAGTAATTTGGGACCTAAAATTCGAACTTTCAATTGATATATTTTTACTACAACCTAATGGTGTTCACAGGGAAACATGAATCTAGATTAGAAAATGAGTTATTTTAGAAAGCCCTAGCCTTTCTAGTTCAAATCTCTTTTCATCTTTAATTTTTCCTGAAAGAATTTTTTTGCTAATATTTTTAGCTAATTACTTGCTCAGGCCATTGGATTAATTTTATTAGTGGGTTTTCAAGTTGTGTCTCTGCTAGCTACAACAATGACAATATTTTAAAATGATGGATGCTTATTTAACTTTATAGTATAAACGCATACTTTTTTCCTTTGAATTTACAGCACAAAAATTTTAGACACTGTACATGGTATTCCAATTCCTACAAGAAATTGTTGAGATTCAGGAATCACGAACCATGCCTAAGTTCTTGGAAACTATGTGTCTGCTATGGTGGCTGTTGGCTCCTGTGAATGGAAAAAAGTGCCACAGAGAATTTCAACCAACATGAAGCAACTGTTCCAAAGAATGTGGCTTAAGATTTTCAAAGACAAGTCAGACAGTTAAAGCATGCAGCTGTACTAGAAGGTGACCAAGAATAAGAACAGATGAATCAAATAACAAATGCGTTACGAGACAGGTTTGAATCGCCAGGACTAACTTAAGTTCTGTATTTTTACCTGAAGAGCATCCATACTTCAAAAGAAACTGAATTAAAAAAATTCAAACATACAGAGAATAAATTTCAAAAATGAGCAGCGGTAACTAAAATGGTAAATAGATGATATCCAAAATCAAAGGGATTAGAGGTTATCAAAAGTTACCTTGACAACAAGAAATACCTAAATCCTAAATGTTCTTTTGAGGATAGCACATATGACAATTTTAAATCACACTAAAATTCAACTACAAAATTCTCCCAGAATAAATTAGCTTCCAAAAATCAAACATTTTCAGAGAGCCTATAAAAAAAAGATAAGTGTGAAGTGTAGGCCTTCTGTGGAATCACCAAAATCTCTCAGCTCTTTATTCTTCTTTCTAAAAAGTTTCTCTGCAGAAATATAATTTAGAGAACATGCAGAAAATAAATGTAAGATGGGCCAAAAATGCATGAGGCCTGAAGCTCCAATGACAATTTAAGAGAATATAAATGTTATTAAACTTCAACCCATCTCTTCTTGGTGAACGCAACTCATTATTTCCTAAGGAAATTCGGCTTGACCAATACCACTGTAAATGACTTATATAAATTAAATATGCCACTTCTATAGAAAACTTTAGGTCAGCAACAGATGTTGGTAAATTCCTACAGAAATGCATGCCCAGAGAATGTTTTTTTTTTTTTTAAATGGCAGAAATCTGCTAGCTATTCCTGCCTTATCTGCAACAGCTGAGCAATCTTTCAGTGCCACGCGGAGATGGAAAACTTGGCTCAGATATAGCGTGGACAAGCTTGCCTTAATCACATTGCTCTTTTACATGTGCACAGGGACATCAACATTGACAGTACAGAGTAAAGCAGCCATTTGCTGAAAACAACTGTCAACGTTGTCAAGTTTTTGGAACCTCTTATAATGTGATTTGTATGACAAATCTTGTGGCATTTTGTTTGTCAGCAACAGTAGTGAATTTCCACGGATCTGGGAAGGAAGGAAGAACAGTTCAGAAGTGGATTGGGTTTCTTTACACAGACTGTGTTCAAGGAAAACGGTTATTAATTTTTAAATGACAGATTTCAAATAGATCTAGAATTTTAAAAGCAGAATTTCATTTACAATATCACGCAAGTGTATTTTTCCCCTTCCGCTCAAATCTTGAAAGCTTGCAAGAGTCGCGCGATTCTCCTTTGTTGCACTCAAGGTTTTGAAAACTGATTGTAAAAACGTTAATATTTTCTGAGACTGGAATCTGTAGCAGTAATTACTAGGGTGTGTTCTAAGTGACAACGGTAGGTTCAGTCCTTTCCTCAAGAACTAGGTGTGCACTGACATATAGCTCATGAAATCGGATGTAACACGTTCTAACTAACCTAGCGCACACCGGTGTTATTCAATAATGTACTATTAAGAGGTGATTGCAGAGATCTTATGGTTCATTAGTTTTTCAACACTTCCCTTCTTCCTACTCTGAGCTGCATTTTTCATACAGCTATTCCTTAATACGCTTCACTTGTCTGTCCTCTGCCAAGGTCCTCCTCCCCGAAGGTGGAGTCTGCTCGGACACGTGGTATGACAGACCACATATCCTCCCTGCACCTGCCAAAACGCCCCTGGGTGTGTGAGACCAGGGTGCTCTTCCAGCCAAGAAAATCTCAGGTTCTTCACATCTGCACTAGTTGCGGTTCCTTGAGAACAGATTTGATAAAGACTAATGAGAGAATCTTTTGTATGCTTCCTCTCATGTAGATCCGCTTAGAGAATTCCAGAAGGAGATATTCTCTCTGTTATGATCCTTTTCCTCTCTCTTCAAAATATGCTGAACATAATGCCTAGAACCACTGTAACAAATATTAGGTACTCCATGGTTTTTTACTGAATTGAATTGAAATGATAAATAGAACTGAGACACTTTTATCATTGAAGAATGAATGCTTCAAACTCCATGATATCCCATTCTCGTTTTTTCCTTCCTTTTTTTTTTCCCTGGAAGAGTATTGGATGAGATGCCTAGAGTAGCAACAGAAATATAATGCAAGCCACAAATGCAAGCCACATAAGTAACATTAAATTTTCTAGTAGCCATATTAAACAGCAAATAGAAATGGATGAATTAATTTTAATATATTCTATTTAACTCAATACACCCATGATGTCAAGTAAAATATTCTTTTTTCTTTGCAGTAAGTTTTTGAAATCTGGTGTACATTTTATACTTAGAGCCCATCTCAAGGAGGACGAGACACATTTCAAGTGCTCAATAGCCCCACGTAGCTGGCGGCTGCCATACTGGACAGCAGGGTTCTAGAGACCTCAATTCTAGGACTACTGCGCCCACTTGCTTGTGTGACCTCAGCTGAGTCTCTTTCCTATCCAGTCTCTTTTCTTCATCTATTAAAAGGGCTTTAGTAATTCCTGTCCTATTTTATCTGCAGGTCGTTTGTGATGAACATATGAAAAAGTACATTTAAAAGTAGTTTGAAAACTAGGAAGTTCTCTGCAGTTTTAATTATTTGTTGCTGTTTCCCCTTTCATTCCCCAGAATTCTTTTGCTTTCCTTTTGTTTTTTTTTTAGTTACTGGCTGCTTGTTAAAATCATACATGGGAAGTCTCAATGTGTTATATGGTTTTAAAAACGACCGTTAAATGCTTCGAGAACCGGGCTTTTGCTCCTCTCCATAGCATTTTGCCGCCCACACTTACAATAATAGCAGCAGCTTGTCTTTGCTGTGATGGTTACTGTTTCTAAAGGACACACATTCCAATGTTTCGGTACCTGTGTTCCATCTTCTAGTTGGGCTTTGATACTTCTAGACTAGAGCTTAGCTGAGTGTCAAAGATAATGTAGAGATAAAAAGGCAGGACCTCTGTACCTAGATTTATTTTAAACATCCAGCTTATTCTCTATTCATAAAAACACTTAAAATTGAAAATTACATATACAGTTGAACTTTCAATGGCTATATTTTTAGTACAACCTAAAGGTGTTCACAGGAACACATGGAGATAGATTAGAAAATGAAGTGTTTTATGAAAGCAACCACCCTTTCCAGTTCAAGTCTCTTTTCATCCTTAAGTTCTCCTAAAAGAATTTTTAGCTAATATTTTAGCTAATTACTTGCTCATGGGTAGAAAATGCCTGAGTAGGAAGCCCTGCCTCATATTCCTACGGTTCCATTTCTTTGAATCCTGAAAACCTCCCTTGTCATCCCATGATTCTTACTGGCTTCTCCTCCAGACTATTTCACATTCATTACCATTGTCCCCTCTCCCCTGCCCTCCTTCCCTCCCTCGCTCTCTCTCTTTCTGTCTCTCTGTCTGTCTGTCTCTCTCTTCCCCTGACCTCTCAATCTCCTCACTAAATGTGTTTTCAGACTAAAACTAGACTGTAACCACGCCCCCTTCCTTTCTCTGCCCTTTCTCCAGAGCAGCTCCTATTCAGTATCTGTATTTAGTAGCAGGCTGTAAACTGGCTGTGGCAAAAGAACTTTGAACTTTTTGTTTGTTTGTTTACCAATAACCACCATCCTATATCCTATAAATGTATAATTTAAAATAAATTATAAATGCAACCTATAAAATATATTACACGATAATACATCTTATAAATTAGTCTAGTAGAACCTAGAAGCATCACTGGCTGCCCAACTCATCTACTATCCCAGTAAAACAGCAATCTATCTGAACAGTGATCTAAACGTTGTGGGCTTTTTTTTTTAATGCTTTTGAATACAATCTTAATCACCATTTCCAGCGATGTGTCTACATACCAGCTGCAGCCCCGCTGATTAGAGCATCAATACCAATTGATTTTCTAACACATACTTGCAATGTCTATCGTATCTCATTGCACACTGTACACTATTGGTATTTAGCCAAAGCTAAGAGGGGAAAAAAAGATTTTGTGTACAGAACACATGGGCCCCAGAGACTTTCATAATTCCCAGGAGAACAGAAGAATCAGGTACTCAATGTCAGACTAAATGGTTTCTTACGGTTAATGTGTTTGGTGGCCACAGGCTCAAATAATTCTCTTGTCCAGAGCCAGGGTTACTCAGCTGTATAATAACCTCTAAAGTCGCTCCTTCGAAAAGGACTCAGGATTCATGGCTTTAATTTTGCTACCGATAATATGAAAAGTATACTCCATATAGTACTGAGCCAGCACTCACTCTCAGCTTCCACTATAATGAAATTCTAATTGTTTCTAAAGTTTAGGAAGGATAAAATGGTTAATCTCCATGATGACAAAAGGAAGCCAGGAAAATAAAGTGACACACTTGAATGAACTGTGAGGAAATAAAGTGCACAACATGCGATAATGCCATGACTCCGTGTTACTGCGCATTTCTGGGCTGAAAAGATATGGCTTGATGGGTAATTTGTCATGCTGTGCAATAGAGAACAACAGTAAAGAGACTTCAGACAGAAGAAAATTACACAAATAGTAGGGTGGAAAGGTATAATTGAAGATGGCAAAAGATTGAAAGAAAGACATTTAAAATTACCGTACTGACCTAGTAAATGCACTTGGGCGTGGAAGCCTGGCCTCTCAAGAAGAGGCATTAAATGACTGCGGGCTGTGACACTACTGCGGAGCAACGCCAATCTCCCGAGCTCTCGGAGAAGAAAAACACAATGCACAGCCTAACAGAACAGCTTCGATCTGCTTCCTTTCCGAGAGGAGCCTGGGCTTCTGCTGAACTTAGGAAAAGTTGCTTAAACGAGTTTTGGTTTTTTAAAGCTATGAGTAGATTTAATTTAGTATTTGAGGGGCTTAACTCCTTAATTTTCCGAAGTCAGTAAATCTCCACTCTGTAAAACTGCAAAACCAGTGGGGTATTTTTTTCAAATGAATTCACACAGAAGAATTTTGCTTCTCACATCTGGTTAAGTTTCTTCAAGACTGAAGAGTCCAAGAGGGCAGCATGGCATCGCACAGAGCACATCCTAAGTCTGAGAAGCAGGCAACACAACCTTAGCCCCAGCTCTTCCACAGGCTTATTCATCACGCGCAGCTCTGGGCAAGTCTCTTAACCTCACTAAGCCCAAGCCCCCTTCTCTGTAGAAGGAGAAACATGGACCAGATACTTTCTAAAGATTTCTTCCAGTCCTTTGATTCTACTCCAAACAGCAGAACCTGCAAAAAGCTTTTCAGTCAAGGGTATTTCCTTTTTCCCAAGCTCATAAAGCAGAGGATGTCCCAACCAACCATACTTTCTAATGGCTCAAGTCATTCATCTCCTCTGTTCCCTTACATTAGAGAAACAGGCCTTCTGCCTATCATGTAAGATGATTACCCGGGAAACTTATAGAATTATTTGCAGTGTAGGCTAATTATAAAGATCTTTCTATTTCTTACATGGAACTGCATAATCACAACTCATCTATAAAGAGTTGATTCTTAATGACAATAAAGAACTTATTACAGGAATATGGCATTTCTTTATACAAAGGAAAACGCAATCTTTGATGATGCTAGATACTGAATTAAAAATGAAGTGGTAGCATTTTTGTAATTCTTATTACTACACCGTGCAAGGCACCAGGAAATTAGACAGAGGTGGGCCCTGCCCTCATAGAGTCTAGTGAAGAAGAGAAGGCAGTTGAAAGAATAACCAGGAAGTGTGGTGAGTGTTAAGATGGAATAAGTGCAGAGCACTGTGAGACCACCCAAGGCTCTGTGAAACCTCCTGGGGAAGATAAAGTAAAGCTGAGACCTGAGGAACGAGTGAGGGTAGTGCTTTTGTGCAGTGTACCCTGTCACTTCTGTCTTTGCACCCACTTCCCTCATTCCCTACATGCCCTTCCCATCTCCCCATTCCTTCTCATCCTCTCAGATTTAGTTTGGGCAGCATCTCTTCAAGGAATCCTCTCCTGAAACCCCCATGTCCACCCTTCCAGAGTGGATGCCACTTCCCAGTGCTCTCACTGAACCCACACATATCTGCATCCACTAGTCCTATAATTTCTTGTGTAATCTTGGTCTCTTGGGCTATTGAAATCCAAGAAGAGGTTTCTTTGAGGCTTCTAGGAAAGCTTTTCCAGCTCTCTAGAAAGCTCCTGAAAGAGCCCCTTTCACTTGATACTTATCTTGCAGCTAGTCACTGATGAAGCTGATCCACGGAGAGGGTAAGGGAAAAGAATGGAAGAAAAGCTACATCAAAACTACTGGATTAAAACGTCCCTGAATTCTGCCTCTCCACCAGACCTTCAGTGGTATGAGCCAACAGATTTCCTTCTTACTAAAGTCATTTGGAGTTTCGTCTATTACCTACAGCCAAAAGCACAGTGACTGATAAAACATTATGGATGGGAATCACGTCTTTTTTCCTTAGCACCCAACACACTATTTAGCCCATAGTAGTTGTTCAGTAAGTGCATCCTGAATAAACGAATGAGGTAATTCAAAGAAAATATCTGCTAACAATGAAATTACGACTCATATCTAAATAAAACTGAAAACAAACTCAGTTTTCAACCAGGATTTTTAAAAGTGTTTTAAAACTATATTTAGGAAGCCTGCCACTTTTAGAGGTTTCCATGTATCATAAAGAAAGTAAATCTTGCCTTCTGCTGCCCTAGGCCCCCTCACTCTGAGCCTTTCATCTCGCCCCTCCTGTCCTCTTCATGCCCACAAGGTGCTTCCTCTTCCTCCCTCCATACCCGGAGTACTCAGATTTCCCTACCCATCCCACTTTCAAGACCTGTGCTCCTAAAAGAGCTAGTAAGCTCACTCACACTGAGTTTTATGGATCTGATTTAGACAAAGCGTCATCATTTCTAGAGACATTCGCAAAATCCAAAGATTTGAATCTCTAATTATGCAACTTCCAGTATCAGCAAGCACGTAAGGAGGCATTTTGGAGCCTGGTAGCCACTCTGTGGCCACAAAAAAGCAGGAAGAGATGCCTGATTTCCTTGCACACACAGGCAACTTCAGACATTGTCCAGCCATTGTCATCAATGGCCATCCCTACAGCTTGCCAGGAACCCACTTTTCTTCCATTTTCTTAACAGCAAATAAATCCAGTAGCCAGTGAAGCACATCTACCAAGTGATATTCATGCCTCTAAGATGTTCTGGTTGTAAACTTTATCCAGGGATGGGATTTAACATCATAAGGTCTTTATCCCTTTCGGAACCGAATAATTTCACAATTCTAAGAGGCATCTATATTAGAAATTCCCCTACCTCCAAATCCTATCAGCTAATTATAAACAATGCTTGATTTACTCCAACCATGAGCAAACTCAAGGTGACCCCAGACTCAGATGAAAGCTAAACTCTCAAAATACGTAGATGTCCCTACATAAATGCTCCAATCTAAAGCAACTACAAACTCTTTTGGTTACCTTTTATTTTGCAAATCAGATATTCCAGAGCCACCTTTATTGCCAAACATAAAAGCATCCCACTGCATGCCTCAACAGAATTGCCTGTATATCCTAATATCTTTTCAAGCAATTTTATGCAGTCAGCACCCTATACATTAGAGAAGGAAGAGATGTGTGCTCTATGGGCTTCTTATAATAGCAACGAACCTCCATAATCAGACCCATTCCTTAATTTTGCTTACTTTTTCATGCAACTGCATTAATACTACATTGCCAGACAAAGACAAGAATGAACATGACGCTCGAGTTAAAAACAACAACAACAATACAGCCATCCAAGAAGCAAGTGCTGAGCTTGTGAAAAAAACAGCTCCCATTTTATTAAATAATAGTGTTCATGTAGGGATGTCTGAAGTACTCTGCAAGGCTAATTAGGACAGATCAATGCACACTTACCTCTCCAGGAGGCTGAAAGGTGTGTAGTGACTATGTGTCATTAAAAATTTACTTGACCATGGGCATCAGATGTCCATGAGAAAATGACCCTGGTGAGCACTCTAAGTTCCCATTTTACTCGTGTCATCCTCACTGCATCAGAAATGCCGTAGACACCATTACTATCACCCAGCCTCATAGCAGCTGATGTGCTATATATGTTTGAGAGGGTGGTATCAATTAACTATATTATCTATAAAGCCACACTTGCAATTACTACCACTTCATGATTTATCATTAACACATTTGGCAGATTTTTTTCCAAAGTAACATTTATTTAAAGGTTAATCAAAATTCTTAGAACAGCATTTATTATAATGTGATTTTTGATAATTGACTAAATCAGTGGCTCTTAAGAAAAACACCCTTGTCTCGGTCTTCCTCAGTATACACCACAGTGCCATTTGGGGAAAAGAAATACATATTAGAAATGTTCATTTCAGACCTCGTCATGGAAGATCATATATTAATGTAATCAGGTGGTACATTTACATGCTCATTAGTAATACATCATTAGTCCAAATGCTCACTATTAGGAATAAATGTACAAGGAGTTATTCAGAATACCCAGAAATAGTATTTCTTATTTAAACATTCAAAATAAGCTGACTGAAATGAGTGCACACCTTGAATTTGAACTTTCAAGGCACATCACTAAAGTCAATCAGTTATGTCAGGACACTCTCCTATAATAACCTCAATTACAAAATTCCTGCCCCTCCCGATAAGGGGGGGCATGTGGGAGAGTTCCAATATCTGAATCTTTCTAACTCACTGTAACTGCAAAAATTCCTGATGAAGTGTGTGTTTAAATTTTATGCTTTAATACATAGCATGCCACTAAAACCACATTAGTTATGCTTTATGCTGTTTAATCATATGTCAAAATCTGTAAAATCTGTTCTAGCATGCTAAGGTAATTTAACTGCAATTAATCAATCAAGGAAATAAATAAAATGTAATAAATGCCAAATAATGTAACTTCTTTAAAAACAAACCACTATCTACACATTTTTTCTAAAAATACTTAGTAGCCAGCACCGCTGAAAGAAAAACAGAGTGAAAATTACTTACTGAATCTTCTTCCCATTAGTAGCTAGCTTACGCTAAATTTACAAATGTTTTAAAGAGGTCCTTGGCAAGATCTGACTTTCCAACTAAAACATAAGCAACTTGAGGGTCAAAAACGTATCGTTTTTTTATCCCCTGTACCCAATACGATGTCTTAGTCATAATAGGTGTTCAGTAAGTGTTTATGGATCTTTTGGCAGAAATTATGTATTAGACTTCATTAGTATTTAACTAAAGGTAGTAGCACTCTCTTCATTAATGCTTTCTTTTTCTCATAGAGTCAGTTAGGAACCAGCAAGGAAGGTTGGTGAATGTGTATATTTGTATTTCTTCCTCCAAATGAAAACAGTGATTTTCTTTTCAAGGATGTAATTTAACAGTTTGATGGACACAGTTTTGGACCAAGATTAGGAAGGCCAATTATAAGTCCTGGGTCTGGCCAGCAAGAAATCATTAAGCACTAACTGCATACCCTACATTATACTAGCAACTACAAATATACCAAAGGAATCAAATGCATGGCCCCCGCTTTCCAGACCATAAATCAGAGGAGAAGACACATACATGTTAATTCAACAAGTGTAACTGACTATACTTTACTCCATGCAAGGAACTGAAGGGGAGGAAGGCAACCAACAAGTCTCTGTTATCAACAAAAAGCTAACAAAGAAGTTAACCAGTACCTGCTGGTCAAGCAGAAAGCCATGAGGAATATCATTGAAAAATTACAAACTAGATGCTGGCCCAGTGATGTAGTGGTTAAGTTTGTGTACTCCACTTCAGTGGCCTGGGGTTTCTGGGTTCAGATCCTGGGCGTGGACCTATATACCACTCATCAAGCCACGCTGTGGCAGCCTTCCACATACAAAAAATGGAGGAAGACTGGCACAGATGTCCAGCAAAATCTTCCTCAGGCAAAAAGAGTATGATTGGCAACAGATGTTAGCTCAGGGCCCATCCTCCTCCTCACCAAAAAAAAAAAATTACAAACTAATTCTCATTGGAACCCTAGGAGAGAAAGCTGGTGAAATCGTGGAAGTCTTAAGGAAACAGGTGGCATAAACATAGATCAAGAGAATTTTACAAAAAACAGAAATTAGTGCATTCACTAGTGAGGAGGGAATTGAAAGTAAAGGGTCCAAAAGTTTCCAGAATAAGTTACTCACTTTCTTGATAATGACTGAATCTGTTTGTTCTTCCCATCAAATTAGTTTTGGTGACATGAAATGATGACTTATGGATTAATGACCACCCCAGTACAAAGAACACTGAAAATTCTTCCTTCAAGGTTTCCGATGGTAACCGTAACTGAGAAATCTCAAGACTGAAAGCACCACAAGGACATTACAACCAACAAGAGGTGCCCCTCCCACCATGACCCGACCCACCCACATGTGGCTGTGGAGCACTCGAAATGTGACTAGTCCAAACAGAGCTGTGTTATAAGTGTAAAAAATACACACTGGACTTCAAAGACTTTTAGGGGTTTTTTTCACTTTTAGTTTAAAGAAAAAAAATTAAATCTATCAATATTTTTTATATCCATTACCAGTTGAAATAATAATAGTTTTTGATATATTGAGTGGAATATACATATTATTAAATTATTTTAACATTATCTTTTTATTTTTTACCATGGATACTAGAAATTATTGGAAAGTGCTAGTCTCAAGGCATTTTGAAGAAGAATTATTCTCTGAAGTATTTCATGCTAGAAAGGAAAGATAACATTCAGCAATGTGCACTGGTATTTTAATATGATTATCTGATATAAAAAGTCTATATAATGAGCCACTCAATACATTCCTTCCAAAAATGCACAGCTAGGAAACAAGAGCATCTCTTCTGATAAGCTGAATCTCCTGCCGCCTCTGATCTGATAAGTGGCACCCGTTTTTATGCGTCCCTTTTTCTGTGACTGACAGAACGCTTGAGCCTAAAATTCAAGTTACTCAACTGCAGGCTTTCTGGAGAGGGCCTTGGTTTTCTGGCTCAGTTTTACCCCACTCCCTGTTTATTACTTGCCTTAGTTCTGCCCCTTATTTAATGGTTCTCTTGTAGGTTACAAAAAAGCTTTCTGAAACTAAGAAGAGCTAAATAGAAAACAGGAGCGTGAATGAGCCTCTTGCTACACAGTCAGGGAGATGCCACCCTCCAGAGCACGGGGAGATACACGATGTCTGTGGTCCTTCTCCCATTTACAGGTGTGAGGTATGATGGATGGTTAACAACACCGGGCCAGTTCTCACAATGGGATCATAAATACAGAGCTGACCCCGTCCACGGCTGTCACCCAAGGGTCAGTGAGATAGACAGGCACAACATTCAAAGGGCATCGTGAACCCTGAAGTTATGCATGCAGCTGTAGGTAATATGGTATCAAACCAGGCCGCAGAAGGAGGACTATCTAGTATATCTAGAAGTCAGGCAAGCGGTGGTCGGCATCAGATCTGATCGTATTCTGTGAGACACCACAGTGTGGAGTGAGGACTCAGAGACGGCATCCTAGAATCCAAGGAGACCTAGCAGAGGCCTTGTCCTGTAAACAGAGAAGGGGACAATTTCTGTGACTATGGGGCCACATAGGCCCCTGGAACTAGGTCAGAGTCCTGGCATCTCAGATCCAGTGGACCACACAGATTTGAGTTGAGAATAAGCAGTAACACGGGAGCCCAGCAGTTGTAGCTGGGCCACCAGATGTACCCACTGAGGAAGAAAAGGTCAAAGGCTCTAAATATGCTTCCTGTTGTTGTTGGGTTTGGTCCAGGGACTGCTGGGCTTGGCTGCAGGTGGGAGCATTGATAACACTGAGCTCAGCTTTGCTCAGGCAGACGTAGGGCAGGGAAGGGAGATGCTGGCGTACCTCTCTCCTCACAAACTGGAGGAATGATATTGCGCCTAGGCAACTCTTATTCCAAAATTGCTGTCTCAAGGATATTCAGGCTACTTAGAAGAAAACACTTCCCAAATCTATGAAAAAGCCACTGCTTCCTGTTAATCCCAATTCCTCTCCCAAAAATGCTTGTAATATTATTCAATCGTTTTACAGATCCAGACCAACAAAGTACAATCTTAAGGTTGTAGGAAAAGTACAGAATATGTGGAATGTTATGTAACCTTAAGAGTCCTTATAATAAATTTATTTTAAAGAAACAAATAAGAGTAAGAAATAAGTAATAATTTTCTCAGATATAATTATACTCAGATATAATTTTCTCAGAGATAGGATAGGATACAATCATGGCCCTTTGAAAATCAGGACCACACAGTCACCACAAATTACCAGAAGACAAGAAAAAATATTCTAAGTCAGCTATACTATTGACATAGTCTTATATGTTTTCTTCAAAGGTTTTGGTACAAAAATAAATTTTTATTTCAGAAAATCAAAATTCATAAAATGTTAAAATGTAAAGTGAAAAGTAGTACACAATTGGCCACAACAAAAAAATGAGGAAAAGTCTCAGGATCGGATCAATAATAAACGACCTGTTAAATCTGAAATATATTATCTTTGTCTTAACAAAATTCAAAAAACTGGATCAAGACCCTATCACTTCATCAATTTAAAAAAATAAAAAAGAATGAGTTCAAAAGATAGAAGTGTGGATTTTACAAAGTAGATGTTGGTAATTTCAAATTGGCTATAATGTTGATAAAGGAAAATGACACAAACCAAAGCTGCCTATAAACACACCTTGAGATTCTATTTCAGGGAGTCTCACATCAGATTAACACTCTACAAATGTCTTCTGTCCTTTGAGTATTCCCTAACACACACAGGGACAGACTCAGACCCTCCTTAGTCCAAGGGACACCACAAGGAGGTCTTCCCGAGACTGAGAGGAGGGGAGAGCTTCTCTAACAACACCAAATAAAATCAAAATATCTCCAGCTTATGTGTTGCAAGCTCACCTATTCAAGGATTTGTGAAATTTAGACACAGCCTAATAAAAATTCTAAGACAACTGAGTTGTCACAATGTGACAAGAGCATACATTTATATTGATTGGCTTTTCTAGTACTGCCTACTAAATACCAACAAAACCAAAATATGTCCCCCAACATATCAGAAATAATACATTTTCTACTTAGTTCCAAAGGGAAAAAAAAACTTTTATAACTTACGAAAACTCTAAATATGTGACAATCTGTCACTGAATTAAAATAAGTTACAGTAACAAGTGACAATGTATGTATAAAACCCACTGCAGCTATGTGTTAGTCTTCACATACAAAGGCTATTTCTAAACCGGTCAGAGGAAAGCTTTGGCTGACGGGTGCTGATGGCAGGATAGGGCCGGAGAAGAGCCAAAGCTGTGTGTAATCCAAAACTCATTGATATTTAAATTTGGAATGGCTCTTTGAACTTACATTTGAACACGCTGTGAGAACACCAGACTCCTGTTACTTTATATGTGCTCATTCTTATAAAATGTTTGCCTTGTATGGTTAAGGTATTTTCCCGAGGCCCTAATGAGTACGGTACATCACTCTGGAGTAGGGGTGGGGGAGGGTCAATCACAAGCATCCTGCAAATCCACTGCTCATACACACCCTCCCAACAGAAGCAGGACCCGACTGGGAAGGTTTAGGAGACAAGGCAGTAGTAGAGACCTTGTCTCTTGACTTGAGAATGGGAACAAGGTATTCCTCCATACATACACTCTATAGTACTTCCCCTTAACTGAGTTTTATTACAATGTATTGTAATTGGCTATCTAGTTCTTTATATCCTCCATGAAACTGCAAGATTATTAAGAAAAAAATTTATTTTGAAATAATTAAAAATTCACAAGAACGTGCAAAGAAACGTACTGCACTGTGTACACTTCCCCCACCCCACTTCCAACCCCCAGTGTTAGCATCTTACATAAATACAATATCAAAACCAGGTCACTGACATTGATATAATCCATAGAGCTTATTCCTGTTTCACCAATTGTACATGCACTTATTGCCGTTTGTGTGTGTGAAGAGCTGTATGCAACTCTATCACATGTGTGGCTTTGAGCAAGCACGGCCACAATCAAGACACTTAACTGTGCCATCACCACAAGACTCCCTAGTGCTGCCCTTCTGTGTCCACACCTACTCTCCCTCCTCCCCTCTCACCCCTAGCAGCCACTCATCTGTCCTCCATCTCTATAATTATGTTACTTTATGAATGTGTATAAATGGAAATAAGCAATACAGTATCCTTTTAAGACAAACTTTTTTTCACTCAGCATAATTTCCTTGAGGTTCAGCCAAGTTGTTGCCCATAGAAACAGTTCATTAGTTTTTATTGCTGAATAGTATTCCATACCAAGGATATATCACAGTCTATTTAACCACGCATCCATTGATGGACATTTGGGTATTCCCAGTTTGGGGTTATTAGTAATAAAGCTGTTATGAGCATTTGTGTACAAGTTCGAGTGTGAAAATAAATTGCAAGGTTTTTAAGGGGATAAATATTATCTTATTCATCACTATCTCCAACACTTTATACAACACATAGTATAGCAAGTATTCAAAAATATTCATTGAAGAAATGAATGAATGAACCACGAAATTGCCAGAAACGACAGAAAATAAAATAGGACTCATCTTGTGGGAAATACAATTAGTTGGGAGGGAAAAAGTCAGCAGGAGGTCCTGGAAGTTGCACTGGCAGTTTTAAGACTATAGCAGAGTTTCAAAGGACACATACTTCAATTACAATATTTTTTAGTTTGTTTTAAATACTGAGCTTCATATGAAGATGTTGTTTTGGCTAATAAGCTATAGCTGAACTTTTTTTTACAAGCAACTGGGGAGACTTCCTACTCTAGCCAAAATGGACTAAGACGGGCTGGATGTAACCTCCTTCCTAAAACAGTAACAACAATAACAAAACTCTGACAAACTACATGAAACAATAATTTTTAAGATATGGGACATAAGGCAACAAAAAGCAGTGATCCCTGAGAGATGAGAAGCCAAGGAGGAGAATCTTATGATTTCCCCACTTACTGTCTTCAGGGTTTCTCAGCAGCGATCCAAGAAGGGTAACTCAAGAAGAGGCGGGGGAGGTAACCCAAAGGAGGCAAACTCCCCGAGTTGAGGAAATAGAACTGAAAGTACAGGAGAAGGAGGCGGCTACAGGTCACAGGACAGAGCACCTGGCAAGAGCTGCTGCAAAGAGAAAGATCTCCTGAGATTTGCAAAGAGTCTCACTAAAGAATTTAGCAGAGTTCTGATCTGGGCAAACGTGGGAAGTAACTGCCCAAGGCTGTGGGTACTCCCTAACCCTAATAAATGGGTCTAAGCAAAGATCAATACCTGTTAACACCAGAAAAAGAGAGGGAACCAGACGTCTTGCCCAGCTTTCTCCAAGTGACTTTGGTCAAGTTCCTAGTCTTAATTACCAATTAGTAGAAAAGATACAGGACAGAGGAGCTTATTAAACAATTCCACAGGAACGCATCAGCAAATACAAACTATAGAAAGCTCTACAGCACAAGCAATCCAATTTCCTCAACAAACAAGGAAAAATAAATACAGGGGAAACCTGTAGATTAAAAGAGAAGAGAAATATCAACCAATTGCAATGTATGGGTCTTATTTGTATTCTGTTTGAAACAGTAAAAAGCATTTATAAAAATTTATGAAACAATTAGGAAAATTTGACTATTGATTGTACACATTTGATAACAATAAGGAAATATTGACTTTTGAGGTGTGGTTCATTTTTTAGAGTGGTTCATTTTTCCAGTTAAAAAACAAGTCCTAATCTTTTAAAGATACTTACTGAAATATTAAAGGATGAAATGATGCTATATCTGGGATTGGCTTCAAAATAATTTTGGATGGGGGTGGGAAGCAGAAATGGGAGATGATGAAACAAAATCGCCCATAAGATGACAGCTCTCAAAGGTAAGTGTAGTTGTATGGAAGTTCATTACACTATTCTCTCTATTTTTTAATATGTTTGGAATTTTCATAACAAAAATTTGGATAAATAAACTTAAAAATACATAAATACATAATAAATTGAGGCAGTGATTAAGGACTCAGAGGTCACAGCCCACGTTTCTGAAGGAAAACAATTTCTCAGACATAGAGATAGTAGACATGATATATTACAAGGACACTGAAGACTTGATTTGTAGGATTCTCTTAACGGAGGACCTGTTTTCTCCATACAGAACACTGGCTTTTAAGCAAGGATAGATCTTTTTTCTGAAAATAAATCTGGCAGAATGTAAGTGGTTGACTACCTAATTGAAGACACCAAAAGACATCAAAGAGGACCAAAACTGGGTCTCTAAATGTGGTTGTTACTTCTTCCTGTTCTTTTAATAAGGCTGGGTTTATGAGAAGTCTAAGAGAGCGCATGACTGCTATTCTTCCAACAGCATCCTTGCGATACAATTCCTCCAAGTCAGTTTTGCCATTCCCACATATCCTGTTTGCTTCTTGCTCTCAACTCCACTTTCCATTCACACTTTTTAGTTTTTTTGGCTTTGAAGTTAGGGAGAGGAATCTTTGGAGATGTCCAAAATTTTTCTCAAGTCAAATAATTCATTAGAAAATATATTTTATCTAGAATCTGGTTGTTTTGCAGTCGGAGGGACACTCAGTAGCTTGTCGAAGTTTCTGCCAAAAGAAGTCTGCTTTCTCTTCTTAACTTACCCAAATCCTACCCATCCAAAAGGATATGCCCACATCCAATAAATGGAGTTGCTAAGAAGATTAGTGTTATATCTCCGATTTAAAAAATTCCTCATGGGGACTGGCCCCATGGCCGAGTGGTTAAGTTCGCATGCTCTGATGTAGGCGGCCCAGAGTTTCATTGGTTCGAGTCCTGGGCGCAGACATGGCACTGCTCGTCAGGCCATGCTGGGGCGGCGTGCCACATGCCACAACTAGAAGGACCCACAACGAAGAATATACAACTATGTACCGGGGGGGGGGGCTTTGGGGAGAAAAAGGAAAAAAAAAAAATCTTTAAAAAAAAAAAAAAGTTGATTTACTGACTTTTAAAAAATCAATGTAAATTTTTAATTCTCAGGTTTTATTTAGGTAATTAGTCTGGCTACAATATTACTGCACTAGTAATATTATTAAAATATCATTACGCATCCTAATGTTAATTTTCACTACATGCCTATAAAGGCCATGGGAGCAGTTTTCAAATCTGATGTGTGCTTCAGGAGCAGAATCAGCTTGGGGGAATTAAGGCTAGTGAGCGTTTTGGTAGGCTGGTTACATTTTGGGAATTATCTGCAAGGATGTATTGCAGAAATTGCAACTGAACTTTCCAAAATATTTATCACCATACTTAGAACTTTCATTACAGTGTTTTTCTTTTTAGACACAGCCTTGTTTATAACGGCCATTTTCAAAGTTACTACCCCAGGCTTATAAAACAATGTTATAAAGTCTTCCCATCAACAGTATTAAAAACATTCATCTCTGGGAAAATGTTATAAAGAAATTCCACTCCAATGATAATTCAAATATTAACGTAAATATAAAAAATCATATTATGTGGTGGAACACCAAAGGATTAGAAACACTTTGCAAAAGGGTATTTTAATTTCTCAGGAAAGAAAAATACTAGCACAGTAGCCACTAGTCACAAGTTGTCTACGTAAATTTAAATTAATTAAATTTAAACAAAATTCAAAATTGAGTTTCTCCATTGCAGTAGCCATATTTCAAGTGCTCAGTAGCCACATGTGGCTACCAGTTACCACATTGGACAGGGCAGATATAGAACATGACCATCATCACAGAAAGTTCGACTCAATAATGATGGTCTTTGTTAGAGAGACCACTACTGACGAATGGATATGCATATATCAATCTATTTCTATCAAGCCATTTTTCATTTCTCTAAGAGGTTGAATTAAAATTAAATGACTTTTCTGGAAAATCTATATTCTAATGTAAATAGTTAAAATGTTGCCAGAAGCATTGTAGCATAGATTTTCTTTTTCCTCTCGCTACAGGAAGAATGAAATTTCAAAAGATTCTATTTCCTCGGGGCTGGCCCTGTAGCCGAGTGGTTAAGTTCGCGCGCTCCGCTGCAGGCGGCCCAGTGTTTCGTTGGTTCGAATCCTGGGCGCAGACATGGCACTGCTCATCAAACCACGCTGAGGCAGCGTCCCACATGCCACAACTAGAAGGACCCACAACCAAGAATATACAACTATGTACCGGGGGGCTTTGGGGAGAAAAAAGGAAAAAAATAAAATCTTTAAAAAAAAAAAAAAAAAGATTCTATTTCCTCAAGATAGGGAATTAGAACATTAGCCAGTCTTTCCCTTTGATTTGCATTTTCTTCCTTTATAAAGATCTATCCTAACTCTGCTCTGCTGACAAGTTTACCCAGCAATGGCCCAACCTTTATTTTGTGGCAAGGAATTCCTATTT
The DNA here is from genome assembly GCF_041296235.1 of Equus asinus. Lineage (NCBI taxonomy): Eukaryota > Metazoa > Chordata > Mammalia > Perissodactyla > Equidae > Equus > Equus asinus. Next base: position 81,651,344 of record NC_091798.1, read on the forward strand.
TAGAGGGCAGTACTTCAGGCCTCAAACGCCACAGTTGTGAAGTCTGTTAACAACCATTAAAAAAATCACTTCCTAGCCAGGCCCTTCTACCAGGTGAAGAGGCCGTTACTCTTACACCCTTCTAAAATTCCAGCAAATTCCTTAGTCTAACACAAACTTCTCATCTCTCAATTCAGAAAGATGCATTTTGTAACATATATAAAAAGACAGAAACATGGAAACGCATAAACAGTACAAGTTGACTTGTCATGTGAGAAAACAAAATTGCCTGCGGTTAGACATTGACTATGAAGGTTCTAACTCAGCAGAGAAAATGAAAGAGAGATGTCTTTACCTTTTATGCTTAGCAAGGAACCACGCTGCAGAGGAAAGACAGAAATATAAGAGTAACAAAAGTAAATGAAAAAATATAAAGAACTCCAAGCCACAGGGCTAACTAAGCCAGTTGCATTTAAATGCAACTCCTGAAAACCTTGATGAAAAGTACTATGTCTGTATCTAAAGACTAGATAAATCATATAGTTGATCCAGATGGTAAAAAAAGAGGTCTATAATTATAAGAGTATACAGAAGGTTCTAAGTATTTTCATGAAAAAGTAAACAATAATGAATAATCATTTAGTATTGAAAATAATGTGATGTTAAGAGTAGATGGTGCAAATATGAAAAAAATAATAAAGTCTAGGTAAAGAAATAATTAACGGAATATTCCAAATATTTTAGAAATGGATATTTCTCCAGAATAGCATGTTGTTTAGATACTAAATTTCTACATTAGATTCCATAGTTCCTAAAAATTAGCTAAAACCTTGAAATTAGCTACAGAAACGTACACTAGTTTGGGGGCAAAAAAAAAAGAAAGAAAGAAAAGAGTATGCCCATCTCCCAAACCTTCTGCAGATTTTTGCATCTTGGAAATTGCACTTGCTTTCAAGATTCTTTGCATTGTTTAAATACGTAACCTCATCTCTTTGCTCACTGGCTCACTCCCCCAGCAAGTCTACCATCAAATAAATTGCTATAAATATTTATCAATAAAATATTATTTTCCAAGCAATTTTTTCTAAATTTTTAAAATTTGAAGAGTTTTATTACAATTAGGTAACTACTCCTGGCGTAAGGCCTCTGAAACATTGTTTCTCAGACACTAATGGGTCTTGGAAAAGTTGGAAATTCTCAATTCATTAGGACTTTGAGTAGTTGCTTTGTACCTAAGAACGAAAATTGATCGAAAGGTTGGGACTAAACATAATTTTATGAAATACGATGAAAACATAAGGGCTTTGTTATGACGCATGTTACAATCAAGAACCTGTTTCTTTTTAGCAAGCTCCTAAAAAGTACCTCCTGCATAATTATTAAATAAAAACACTCACTTATTCAGTACTCAGCTAGCTTTTAAACTCTGAATAAGAGAAGTACACAGTGAGAGAGGTACTTACATGGTTTCCTTGGATACTGGATGATGCCATTCAGGTCTATGTTGTTATCTGAAAGTGGTGCCCTGTGGAGAAATGAGGCTTGGTGAGTGGCTGTTTATACATAGTAAGTAAATAGGAACTTTGTTTATTTTACAAAGCATTTTTGATTTTGATCCAGATTTCTTTTTCTCATCATACCCAACCCTTGTAAACAGCAATAATATGGTAGATCAGGTACTGTGCACAACTCCTTTTAACACCACTTAAGAAATTATAATTACTAAGCAGAAGCTCAGAATGTTTTGGCTAAGCACATTACTCCCTGGACTGCTTTACGTACCTTGACGACCAGATTGATGTCAGACATATCAATGAATGCTGCCTGCCTCTCTATTTTCTTTCAAAAGGAATTGTTCTCAAACCATCAATAAAGAAATTAATCTGAAATAGTCACATAAATGACAAATGCCCTTACCTTAATCAAAGAGTATGAGAACTCTAGCTTTAGCCAGCTCCTAAACATCCAGGGTTCCCATAGACATCAGCTGCCATTTTAAATGTTGTAGTGGATTCTAGATTCTCAAGAGGTTAAGTGCTATGAGCATCCAATTTGGACATTCAGTCTCTCAGAACTACATGCTTTCTAATTTTGGTAGCGTGATTAATCCCTCCTATGTGATAAGTTTTAAGCTTCTAATATTTCTTTGGATCAAAAAGAACAAATGAGCTACAGCAAAGAATGGCAACCAACTCTAACGCTTAACACAATTTAATAACCTGAAATGAAGTAAGTGTGTGCTATGTTTCCATTAAGAAGTTTCCAGTCACCATTAATTGAACAAAAACTTGTCTTGTTCCAAGATTATTCTTGGAAATATAATTTTAAAGTCTGTGTGAAATGAGGAAACTTACTTTTTTACCATATGAAAGCAATCTCATTTTTGGGGAACGATTTTTGGATAGACTTCCGATTTGAGATTTTCCATATGAACTAGCAGCGTAGGGGCTTGGAAGGGGGTAGGGGAGGGGAGCAATTCTGTGTTCTTTTGCCAGCACTGACAAAGGTCTGGTTGTCAGTGATACCTTTACAGCTAAATTTACTCCAGAGTGACAGGAACAGGTGCACCTCGGCCTGCCAGACACTTGTGCACAGGGATCACGCATCTTACGGCTTGACGAGCAAGGGGGGAAAGCCTGGGTCTTCATAGAAAAGGAGAGGAGGCAAACGCAGCCCAAACTGGGGGGTTTCTCTTCAAAGCCAGCTGGTCTGGCTTTATTCTACAGGAATTTTTTTACCTGTCAGAGTTTGGACAACAAAGCCCTCAGCAGGTGCTGACGGGTACAACTTCCTGGAGAAGCAGAAAGGCACTGGTGAGTTTCAATTGCCAAAATAAATTTTTTAATTTCTAAAAGTTGGTTTTGTTATCTTGGAAGAGGCACTGCTGAGGTACCTGCATTCAGAAAGCTGATGAGACCATTGGAATCAGAGCCAACTAACCTAACAGTGGGTTTGCCTTCTGTAGAAGCAGAGCTGGTACCATTTGACAATTTTTTAGATTTATTAAAAAAAGTTTCTTAAAGGAAATATGTTATATTTTTAATGTTGATCTCTTTCATTACTATCTTCAATCTCTGAAGGATGAAGAATTAATCACATATATTATACTAGACTATTTAAATAAACACATAAATATCATTTTGCCTCTTTTTATCTAATTGTCATAATCTATTATGAACAAAATGTTATTTTTCAATAAATCTCCAAATAAAAATGTGAAATGGTACATGCTCTTTTCAAATGTTTCATATGCTATTATTTTTTATGTGTGCATGGGACACGAACATGTTTAGAGAGAATATGAAATTAATTTTATTTTTAATATATTTTTTAAAACGTATTGCACAGAATATTTAATAACTAAAAGTGGTGAAATTTTCTCATAACTTTGCAAAGAGTTTCTTTAGAGAAAAATCTTTGGGATAAACAACCAAGATAGTACTAAGTATGTTTTTACGTCATTGATTTCCAAAATTAGTACATTTATATATTTGGTATTTTTATTTTGTGAATTCAAAAGTTTAGGCAAAAATATTTTGTTCAGAATAGGATTTTAATTAATGCATAACATGGAAAAGTGAGACCACATGCTAGGACATATTTTTAAAAAGTGATTCTATTTCAAGGACTCATTCTTTTAACTATACTTCACAGCATTTCTCTACAAATTGTTGTATTATAACAAATTGAAAACATTTATTTAAACAAGTAAGGAGCTCAAAGCTAGGAACCATACATAGTAAACATATGAAACCATTTTAATAACCAAATACCATATTCACAAGCAACACGGGCTAATGAATGTAAAAGACACACAGCATACATTGATCAAGAATGCTATAAATTATTATGCATAAAATCAATTTTCTGGGCTGTGGGGGGTAGCACTGGTACTTATGAAGAGAAAGGCTCCTACCAATATAAATTACTAATACTACGAGGCAATTGTTTTAGTCTGATGATCCCATAAATAATTTTCAATCTACATGCTTAATACATAATTGTTTAGTGGGAAAATAATAAGATCTGACTTTTTTTAATGACCACCTCATCTAAAACAATTTTCAAATCAGTGATGACATAGATATGCTACACATTTATAAGTATCATATTCTTTTAGACTGACTTAATTGTTGTTTAAAATTATGAAATATTTCTGATTTAAAAATTACCAGAAATGATCCACCCAACCAAAAAAACTAATATTTTTAAAACACAATCTTATCTACATTTTAACGGACTCATATTTTAAAAAATTAAAACCCAAATCTGATTTTCATTAGAAATTATGACATGTAGAATACGGTTCAGAAAATGAAAGTATATTGTATTTATTAAAAAGGAATATATTGTAGTTTTAAACTGCTATTTTTGTGTGATATTTCGTCATCTTCATTACATTGATTCTCGCACCCGAGTAACCAGGGTCACTGAATTTTTAGATAACTTGTCTCTTAAAGACTGAGTTTGTATTCCATGCACTTGATAATTTTTTATTTATCTAGTGTGTTAAATACTATAACCCTAAAGAATCAGAGCACTTGCTTTTCAAAATGACTAACTACTGCGAAACTGAACGCACACTGAAGTCAACTTCAGAATTATACTTTTAAGTTTTTATGCGCGTTACTCTTGACTTTAATTATTACATAGTTTGTCATTAACACTAAGTATAAGCAATACAAAAGCTTCTTCCAAACTATTTTTTATGACTCGTGAATGAGTTCAGTGTGACTGAACCCATTCGAAACAATGTTAGTTACAACCCAAATACTTCTAAATAACTAAAATTTATCATTTCAACTATGCCCTGCATTGTGGGCTTAATCTAAAACTCTATGATTTTTTTCTTTTAATTATGAAAAGCTTGAATACTTAGTTTGACATGCAGCTACATTTGTCCTTTCTGATAAAACTTCAACTTCTGTGCCACAAAAATACCTCCTTCATTGTATGGGAATGGTTTCTTTTACTAATTCTACAGAAATTATGGCTTAAAGTTGCAATGACTCATACGGGCCCTAACAGTTTAATCTTAAAACATACGCATTTTAAGCATCATTTGCAATACATCTTCGTATCTTAAGTACAGGTTATTTATAGCGGAGAAAAATTGAGTTTTCTCCTGTTTCAGAAAGACACTTGATAAACATTTTGTTTACCTTACACATTCATTGGGAAAATCTTGATTCCCCCTGTAACTAACTTCAATAAACTATATTGTGAATATCAACCTACTTAATATCAGGACAAAGAAGTTTCCAGTTAAAATGGTTTACTTGTAAGTATTTAAAGAAACAAAATATTTTGGCAGCTTTACACATATCTCCTCATTGACCAGCCACATGACTGACAGCTGTCAACTGTCTGTGGGCCAAATGTAACCCAGTAAAGATAAAAATTACATATTACTCATCCCTGTTGATGATACCTGGTGCCAGTAGTTTTGCAAATAGGAATAACTAGACTGTAGATATAAAGAAGTAAAAGGGGAATCATTTTGACCGCCTACAATTTCTCCTTTGTCATCAACTTATTTCCCCTTCCTTTTCTTATTTATCCACTTCTGTCCATGTCCATATCTCACACCTACAAAGAGTTAATTTCCTTAAAGGAACTTCAGATGCATGTAACAAGTGTGTGTCCATGAAAATACTGAGCAGCCAGGTAACGATGCCCACACATTTCTTTCAACCAAATCTTCTTTTGAGCTCATGGAGTCTTTTCTTTGTGGGAAACAGTCTTTGAAGCTTTCAATTCCTCATTTTAAAGAAATTGAAACAGAAGCACAAAAATGAAATTTACCCAAGGTCACCAACACGAGGACATGGATGCAGACTCGGCTCTGGCTCCCGACTTCACATCCAGTGATGTTTTTCTTTCTGTTAGACTTTAAACATGTGGATTGTCAAACTATAAGTAAAAAAAGGAGCACACGGAAAATTAATGTGACTTACATTCCTCTGGAGAACCATTTTCAGTTACCAAACTTAAACACTTTATTAGAGAAATGCGCAGTTTTATGAAAGCATATTAAAATGTAGTTTAAAAACAAGAGCATAAACACATTAAAATATCTATTGTATAAATTCTTTTTTAGATTCTCTTTACCACTCAAACTAATTTCCAAACTGAAAAAATTTCTATTGTACATGAAATAGTAGAAATAAAAAATAATCAATGGCAGTGATATATGTTTGGAAGATGCACGCAGCAATCAAAAGTTCAGATTGAAAATTTTTTTTAATTATTAGGTGATAATTAAAAATACCAAACATACCGAAGCATAAGCACAAGCGTAGAAGTGTAGTACTCAAGTGCAGAATACATTAAACAGTTCATATAACTGTTCATAGAACAGTCGTATAACCGACTCAACAACTAGCTAGCTTCTGTGTGTGTGTTAATTACCAAACCTCTCTGGACCCCAGAGGCCTCATCAGCAAGTGATTCCTAAGAGCTCTGAAATTCTATGACTCAATAAACCTGTATTAATATAAATATCTGATATTTATTCAAATAATTATTAATTATAGGAATATTTTATCTTGCTATAATATAATTTGTTGACAATGCTGCACAACATACTGATTCGGTCAAAGTCATGAAAATCCATTCAAACGAAATACTTAATTCTTTTCTGACCCTCCAGAAAAGAAATTGTTTAGAAGATATCTATCACATTCTGAATTTTAAAATGTTTATCTTAACCCTGGACTTTGGAGCTATATTTGCTGTAAGAAGCAAATGAATAAAAGAAAAGAGGGTGGGGAGCTTAAAACCTTGATTTAGGATACAGGAGAAAATTGTGGACAAGGGTTTCCCTACAAGGGATCCACCTAAAATAATCTCCAACAGCTCTATGATACCATTTAGGAACTAAATTGTATATCTAAATTGACAAATGTATTTGCTTATTCTATTACATTTAGTCCAAATCAACATTAGTCATTAATCAGCAAACCATTTAACAATAGGCAATAACAGTATGCAAATCAATTGCAAGCAAAATAATCAGTAAATAATATCCATTTCTAACAATTGTGAAAGACAGAGGTGTCAAAGCAGAATATGCAAAAATCACAAGAGTCAAATAAATTCAGTCATCTGGCTGCATCTCAAAGGGATGTTGTTGAAAGTGAATGACTTATCCCTCGTGTGCCTTTGAAGGATCATAAACGTCTTCTCTTTAGAGTTGAAGGGTGCTGTCCAAAGAGAACCAGAGCAGGAGTAGGCAGCTCTGAGTCGTAGACTCTGTTTCACTGCTTAGTAATTTTGTGACTGAAAACAAGTCATGTAACCTCTGGGAAGCTACTAAAGGGATGAGACTCTGCTGGGCCACGTGTAAACCATAGGGAAGGAAGTTTTAGTTATCCAATAGAAGCTGTGCCCTCTGCTTCCTGTGAAGTCTCAAAAGGATTCTGGACCATATTGGCGGGTTCCTGCCTGCAATGGCATGCCCTGCGCTCTCGCTACTGCTACAAGTAGCCTACCATGTCGACATTCCAAATAATTAAAACTAACACCAGTATTTAGCCTGTGAAATCAGTGGGTAAAACAAAATCACTTTTTAATACACAACTGACCAGCTGGCCATATTTTTGCCACTTGGGTACCCTGGTAACAAAACATGAAATGTCTCCCCCTCAAAATTATATTATCACACATAGCTTTGAACTTTTCAGTATGCTCCGTAAGGCTGAGTTGACACAAAGGACTTAATGGTCATTTAATGTTTTCTGTTTTATAAAATGGGAGAAAAAATTTTTAAGTGAAAAAAATATTCACCACACTCACTGCCATAAGCCAGCCTGAGAATGTTTGTTCATGTCAGAAAAACTTTGGAACAAGAAACAGGCACATCAGAGAATCTCTAATCTGAAGTGTTAAAAATATCTGGATCCAAGAGAGGTTAACGGCAGCAGCTGGGTATGGAGAGAGGTTAAAAGGTTGGAAATATGGATCACCGTGTTGCCTGGGATGGCAACGTTGTGAAGGCCTCTTACAACTGCTCTGCAGACAGAGGTAATTACTGAGGTCATAAGGAACATTTGTGTTGACTGAAAGTGTCTTTAGTGAAAAGCCACATTTCTTAAGTGATCGTGAACAGTGCTAGTCCTGCTTGCAGGATCTAGGCTCCAAGGAGCTGGCAGTCACTGAGGCACACACGTGCTTGTGGGTCAGTTGTCACTAATGGTAAAGGTCCCTGGATCTGAGGCCCATTTTACAGGTCTTGCTGAGATACCAGAATACAAGGAACATATTCCATCCAAGAAAAGATAAGCGCTACCCCTCAGATAAGTAAAGATAAGAGTTGTACAGAAATGTGAGACAATTAGGTCCCCATACCACTGAATCCATTTTCTAATTACAATGGGCAGAATATATGTGGTGTCTGTTTTGCTTGTTTATAATAGGAACTAAGACAGGCAGTGGAAATATTCATATCATTTTGAAATCTCAATCTTAGTTTTCCGAAAGGTGTTCACTAATTTAATCCATAAAACTTGTTAAGATTAGTTGAAAGAACAGGAACAAATAATGGAGAAAAGGTAAAGTTAGGGAACTAGAAGGACTTTGCAGATCTCAGGCTGACTCTTACCCTAAGGCAGTGGCTTGCAAACAAAATGTACAGAAGAAACGCAAGGAGCTCGTTAAATGCAGAGCCCTGAGGTTGTGTCTCAAGGGGCCGGCGGTGGGGCCCAGGAATCTGGGTGGATCTGAGGCACTCTGATAAACTGTCCTCTGTGCTAGACTGTTCAGTCCTCACGGGAGCCTTCTCCTCTTCAAGCGGGCCAGTTCTCCTGCGCTACAGCAGCAAGAAACTAGCACTTAGCAATCTCAGGTGCTGAGAGCTCAAAGGGAGCATATGGATGCAGCTACAGATGCTATATGTCTATTTTTATTTGTTGTCTGATACAATTGCACTTAAGTAGTTCATTTATTTTAATTATTTTTATGTGAATTGGGAAATGATACGGTTCACCCAGTACTGGTGAGAAGCCAAAAATCATTCTCAAGTTGTACTTGAGTTTCAAGCACTAAATGATACAGCTTAAGATATGAAAAATGGCTTGAACTGACTCTTCAGGAAAGTCATAAAAAACAGCACAGACAGTGCTTATTATAAGAAGGATGTATGCATACACATTCAAGTTTTAGAATACTCAATTAATCATCACTGACCTCGGGAATTTAAGAGGTTATAGCTTAGCGATAATGTAAGGGAAACCACAGGCTTTATTCTCCAGTGTGCAAGTGATTTTGTGGCCATAGGCTACAGAGACTAGAGTATCTTAGCTACATAAGGGCGAGGTGAGACTCTGTGTATGGATGAACATAAATCCTTCGTAAATACTACATAAACAACACAAGCACACACCTTATTTGTGTTGAGTTAATCATTGTAATCAGAGAGTAATTATAGTGATTAATAACAAAAATAATCATTGAAACTCCTCCACGACCATATTGTCTATAGTATACATCATTGATCGGTAAGAAATAAGCTCCTTTGTTAGCAGTATTTTATTTTGAAGTGTTTCAGATAAGTAGAAAAATATCATTAATAATATCCTATGGTTCCGACATGGTTCTCAAACAGAAAATGTAACTTTCCAAAGCAATGAAAAAAACCTGAATAACCTGAATAACTGTCAATAACGGGTTGTCTGTGTGTGTGCATGCTTATGGCTTTACTGAGTTTACAACTGAAAATTAAAAATTTACAACTGAAAATAAAGAGATGGAACAGAAAAAAGATGAAGGAGGGAAGAAAGGAAAGAAAGAAGGAAAAAAGGAAGGAAATGGAAAAGTTGAGAGTAAATCTATTGATTAGCTATTTAGCTATTGCCAAAGGGGTCCACAGAACCAAGAAAACTGTAAAATCTTTCTTACTTCCCCTCTTTAAGTAATATTCAAAATCTTTTACTTAGAATCATCTCTCTTCATTTCTGAATCTCCTCAGAGTGATGATTTTTAAAATAAAGTGCATTCCCTTTGATATGGATGCTCCATATTTAGAGGTCTAACGCCATACAAAGTTGGGAAATATTTAATTTACATGCTCCATTCTTCGCACATAAGAAGATGCTTCATCAGTGATTTCATAGAAGAGATAAAAGGCAGAATGAATTTTGCCCTCCAACCCTGAACCCCTCCCCAACCCTTCCAAATTCTTCCCTTCATCCAGGAAGCAACACCTTTCTTGTCATAGAGTTCTTATACCACCTTCAAGACATTTCTGGAGAAATAATCACTACTTATACCTCTGGTGGCTTTTGGGGGTGAGAACAGAGTGCACACAGGGTGAGACCAAGTGACAACATGGTAGCTATGGCGCAAGGGACAAGGAGCAACTATGTGCCTCCTATGCAAAGAGGGAACAGAAAAAGAGACAGGAACAACAGGGACTAAAGCGCACTATATTTTTTAAAAAATAATAAGTAGACAAATTTTCAAGAAACATCATGATATTTTGCTGACAGAGAGCTCATCATCCAATCCCAACCTTTTCAAAAACAACAAAATGTCTTCCTCAAGTAAGAGCCAGGCTTCCCATTGACGTGTACCCAGGGCTTCCCTATGTGTCTGCAGATGAAGTGGTGGCCGGTGGGAGGGACCTGAGACAGGCTGACAATCTCCTCCCTAAACCTCGCCTGCCCAACACAGCAGGGAATCTGTGGAATTTATGGAACCATGGATACTCCTTTGGATTATGAACTCTTTTCAGAAAACTTTGGAAGAGAAGTTCATCTAAAGGAGTAACACGATGATAGTGAAGTGAGTTGCTGGAGTGGCTGGCTTCTCTGACAGAACATAGTCCAGGAGAATTGTGGGACATGAAGAGGCTGCTGAGGAAGAAAAGGACCTTGAGAGTCACATCAGTGAAAGGCCATGAGGAGACAGAGGCACTCAATAAAGAGCTGTTATTGATTTTACAAATTGCTGCTGGGTGAGTGGAGCATGCCAGAGGGAAGGAAGGACAAGTTGAAGGTGAGGATAGGGAAGTTGATGATACAAAGGCAAACTTCAGCAGCCTTACACTGTTGCCCACACCACACAGATAAGATCAATGTAGAAGGACTTAAAAACTCAGACTTAACTAGGAAGCCACTAATTCTATATATTTATGCTAAGGTTCCTTAAATTTAAGTGTAAGATTATGTAATCAATAAGCAACTTAGAAGATGTCTGATGTAACTAAAAAATAAAATCTTGGAGCCCTATTCTGGACAAATGGATATATAATTATTTTCATAAGTCTGATAAAATCAAATATGAATACAAAAAGAAAGTTTCTCTGCAAAGAATACTATATGAACACTGACAAGGATAATATACATTGGCAACTCCACAATGTAAGACTTCTTGGTATAATATATATTGGTTTAATCAACATATTATCATAAATATATTTTATATTTATTTCAAATATAAAATGCTCTATTATGAAATAAAACTGCTTTGAAGCGTGAAAGCTGATAGAGAAGAAGACATCTGCTAAAATATTGTTAGATAACTGAGCTATTGAGAGGTTTTTCAGGAATATGGGATAGCCTTGAAAGTGAAACAGTACAATGATAGCTAACATTTATTAAGCATTTTCCACTTGCCAGGCACTAAACAGCTATAGGAATACAATTTCATGTCCTCCTCTCAGCAAAATTATCATCCTGGGGAGGTCCTGCCACTTTCCCCATTTTACTACAAGGATATTTACAAAATTAAACTCACGTGGTTATTAAGCGTCTGAGCCTGGAATCTAACCCAGGGTCTCTGATTGACCCTTTCCTCCCTGCTGTGCATTCTTTGAAAAGGTATTTCCCACGATGTTCCCACATGATGTGTAACTTTTAATTAGTGAAAACGACTTTTTAAAAAATTATCAGAACTTTTGAGTGTTACTCGCCAAAATATCTCATTAAAGGCTACAAATTCCCATCAGGAACACCTGTGAAATGCCTCTTTTGTATCTTCCATTAGTGTCAGTTTATGAGCCAGTATCAAATAATCTGCTGCTCCATAACCACATCACAGCTTCCATCAAGCACCTTTTTCACTACATTTGGTTTGGATTTTTGTTTCAGCAACCAATTCATCCCTAATGATAATGATTTGCCAACAATGAGACTGTTAAGACTGCATAGCAAATTCCTAAGGAGATTTCTATAGACACTCCCGCAGACAACATTACTGAGAAGTGTTTTCACTTCACTCCTAAAGTGTCCACCTTGAAGAGGATGACACGTGTTTCGACATGTATTTAGGAAATACTTTCTGGTGGGAAAAAAATGTCGATTACAAATGAGCACAGGTTACGAGTATAAGGAAGCAGTGTAACGTCATAGTTAAGGGCAATACTGGAAACAAAGTTTCTTGTCCTTTGTCTGGCACTTAATGAGCTATGTGATTCTGGGCAGACAATGTCACCTCTCTAAGCTTGGTCTTTAAAATCTGTAAAATGGGGAGACTAGTAGTACCTGTCTAAAGGTTGTTGTTTGGATAAAAAGAAATAAAGTTTGTAAGGCAGTTAATACAATTAAATGAACTAACGCAGTTAATAGGACACTGACAAATAGTGAGTGGCCATTAAATGTTAGGCACTTTGAACTCATTTCTTTCAACCCATATTCTAATAAGATAGAACTATTTTTGCATGTATACTACAAATATCATTGTATTGCAAATATGAATATTGATATAGAAATATTTAACTACAAATTTAGTTAAAAACATTACTATTTATAGGCAATCCGACCTTTTTGGTTTGTGTCTTCGACTCAATGAACTAGTATTACACAGATAAAACAAACTGGTTTTAATCACCGACTTAAATTTAAAGTTTTATTGCATTTTACTTTTAATTCTCCCCATATTTCAAATGATCTGGAGAGACTTCATCTTAAACAATGAAAAGTAATTCTATCTTTCCCTAGTAAGTTAAAATATGCATATAATTATGTATCTCCTTATTTTTAATTCTAGTATGTACTGGAAGTATATAAATCTATGCATGATCTTGCCTTCTTGAAAACATGAAAATTTTATATTATTTTGCTTGGTGTGAAATTTCAAATTATAAATAAAATATTTTAGAAATAATTTTGTAAGTTCTCAGCTAAGTAAAATACCATCATTTGGAAAAATTACCTAAAGAGAGGAAAAGAGGTACATTTTGCTGTGTGGTAGCTTTATTCTCTCTTTTCTAGACTTCTTTGTCTTAACTTGGTGTTCTTAACAAGGAGAGTTAGCACGAATATCAGATACAAATTGTTTAACATTCTCTGAGTCTGTTTTTTCCTGTAACACGTACTTGTAGCAATCATGAAATCAATAGGAATCATGCACATCCTAACTGGGGACTTTACTAAAAAAATGTAAAACCAAAAATGCAAAATGTCTATGGCTTCCGTTTGTCAAGAATTGGTAAAGAGTCCCCTAGATATAGCTGTAATGTTGAGCACGCATGCCACAGAGAACGACTTCTAGGTCCCTCTTGAACAGAATGCTCCATTAGGCATTCCACGGGCTCCCCCTTCCCAGCAGGCCTCTGCCCAGCCCAGTTGCCATAGATGGCCGTCAGACACTTGGAATGACATCAGGAGATAATCTGAGCAGGCTCTGCCCTAAAGAATTCAAGCTAGCAGGAGACTGAAGATATCGATGTCTTCTTGGCTGACAACAGCATTCCAAAGGTCAACCAGGGTGAAAAGAGGATGGACTTGGAGCTTCCAGTGCCTTTTCAACAACCAAGCAGCTAGGAAGTATAAGGAAGCTTCCCTGAAGGAAAAAATAAATAAAGACAAAAGAAGCCTGAAAGTATCCTAAAGGTGCCATGGCTATGAACGGAAAATAAGGCAAGCTATTCCCATGAAGTCAGAGAATTTTAGGATTGACGACATCTCTACTTTTTCAAGGTAAAACTCACCAACAGTTCTCATCCTGAACCAATTCCTACTGCTCTGACAACCTACTTCTCCAAGATTTTCTGCTGTGACAGCCCCAGGATGGGTGAATATGGAACTTATCGGTATAGGAGTAGAAATTCTTCAGGAGAATAAGCATGGCTAACTTTCGCTGCAGTTTTCCACTTTTCCAGCCCTGTGCGCTATGTTAAATAGCTCTTTTAATCCTCGTAACAAAGTTTCGAGAGTATGTTCCACAGTTTACAGATGAAGGAACTGAGGCAAAGGGAAGTTCAGTAACTTCTGTATAATCCTACAGCCACCACATGATAAAGCCAACTGGCTCAGCCACACGGCCTCTTCCTATGAGACCAACCTTTTCACTAGGCAGCCATGGATAGGTTGAGGGCTTCTACCTCATCTGTAAGCACTTGAAGAATTAAAAAATTTTCTCTTAGGTTATTAGATTTCAGACAGAATGAGAACACTTTCTATCACGAACCACATGCAAATCGTAACTAGGAGAAAGACAATAACTCAAATATGCATTGGCTCAGGAGAAATCCAAGATTTAAAAAGCATTTTACTGTTATTGTTTTAAAATTATTTATCATTCATGAGTATTCTTAACTGAACACTTAAGGGTCCTTACTAAGGGTTAACTTAAAAACTAATTACCATAAATGGCCAGAATTAATACTGACATTTCACCCCCAGATAACAATAAGAAATATAAGGGATAACCATGGCAAAAACCAACCAAACAAATAAAACACTGAAGTTAGAAAGTTTATGCTTTGTCTCTAAGTCTTTATGATGTGTTCTGTCGCCTTATATGTCTCAGACAGTGTAATCTGTAATGAAGTTTTGTTCAAGTTTTTAACATTTCTGGTCAAATGCCGCCTGAGTGATATCAGTCTAAGACATAATGAATGGATCTGATAATATCTTCATCGAATTTGAGGAAGATTATGCTTTGCTAACAATTCTCACCTCGTGGAACACCTTTCCTCCCTGACCTTAAGAGTGTTTAGTTCTTACTTTAAAAGGATAATTCCATTTCCTCAGAATCTTTTAAGTTTAAGTAAGCACAATGTCATCCCAATTAGTCGCTTTCAAAAGGCATTATGTGAATCTGTGACACTACCAATAAGACATCTTTAGTTTGGGAGAGAGTGTTATCCCCCACGCACCTTCTTCTTTATTAAATGGGATTTCTTCCTGGAGGAATGCTTAGATATATTTCCTCTTGCAAAAGAGCACTTTTTTGTCTAAAATCTTCTGTCAGGTTACCTTTCTGTAATTTGCCTAGCCGATCCCACACAAGGTGCCCCGGGCTGGCACAAAGTGTGGCAGACCCTGTCAGGTGACCTTAGCTTCTTTCCAAATTTATGGCATGATTTTGGGATGCATCTCAACTTCTCTGGGCCTGACTCCCTTTCTCTGTAAAAGAAAAGTAGGTGCTTGTGTGTCTTCCCTAAGACCTCTTTCAGCAGGAAAATACTGAAATTCTGACTTTAAGTCCTTCCACACCAGTGCCAAGCAAAGCAAATGCAGCGAGTGTCCTAAAATTTGGCTGGTATCATAAGGGTGCTTCTTTCTTTTTTTCTAACCAGCATTCACTTAAACTCTATAGCAGCACAGTCCAGTAGAACTTTATGCAATGATGGAAATGTTCAACATCTCAAGTCGAATAAGGTGGCCACTAGCCGGCCGTGGCTATTGAGCACTTCAAATGCGGCTAGTGTAATTAAAGAACTGAACTTTAAGTTTTATTTAATTTTGATTAACTTAAAGAGCCACTTGCGGCTAGCCGCTGCCATATCAGTAGCAGCTTAGAGCTTCAAGAACACGACAATACAAACCCGAGCACTCTACGATGCCTTTGGAGCACAGATCTTTCGCCCACCCTTGGTACAGCTCCACAGACAGATCACAGAACAGCACAGGCATTTGCATTTAGTGATGGCATTTCGGCAAGAGAGCCAGGCACTGCTCTCGCGTGCTAACAAATAAAGGGGGGTGGAAAGGGAAAGGAAGTTTTGGGGGGTTTTGTGGGTTTTCTCCCTAGTATCCCAATTCTCCTTGTAGTTTGTGGCCTTTCCCCAGCCAAGACGCGCACATATCCACAGAGGGAGCTGAACTACTAGAGCCAGCGATTGGCTGTTAGTTTTTAAAATAATCCTGTAGACCCTGAGCGCTTGGGCTATCAAATCCAGCCACCCGGGACCCGTCCCTTCCTCTAGGCCTGTCAGGTGAAACATCAGGCAGGCTGGCGCGGGACAGGGGCGGCGGCCGGACCTGCGCTAGCCACTCTCGTTCTCCTAGGCTCGCAAAACGCTCGCAGCACTGCGGGAAGCCTGTGCCGCCGGAGGCGGAGCGCGTGCCAGCGCTTTGTGCACTGTGCGGGGGTGGGTTCATTATGTGCCTCGCTCCGAGCTCATGCCCTGCTCTTTGGGATGGTCTTTCGCCACCCTAGGGGAAACATCCCCAAGATCCCCAAACCCGACCAGCACGGCAACTCCCCTGACACAGCCACCGCCCGTTTCCAAAGCCCACCCACCACCGCTGCGCCCTCCTCCCTTCCCCAAGAGACCACCACGCGGCCTCTTCGCAAAGCCACCGGCCGCTTTCCCCCAAACCGTGACACGACCTTTCTAGACACAACCCGGCACCGCGCCCCCGCCCCTCCCCGCGGCCAGGCAGCCCGGCCCTCCCTCCGCGCCCCCAGGCCCAGCAGGCCCCCAGCAAGGCCCCGAGCCGCCTCCTCCTCGCCCGTGGCGCACGCACGTGGCGCACTCACCCCCTACTAGCTGCCTCGGAGCTCTAGAAACACTCCCGGGAGGGAGCCCCCGCCCCCTCAGCACCGTCCGCCCGAAGAAAAGTGGGTGGGGGGAAGTGGAGACGGGCAGAAAAAGGAGCACATAGGTGGTGAGAGCGGTGTTGCAGGGGAGGCCCGGCAATTAACTGGATGGCGTTGCGGCTGTTGCGCCTCTGCTGAACGCCTAGCCGGCGCGGATTCACTTTCCACACAAATCATCTGGAGGGATTGTTGCTGCCTGCAATCAATAACTCAGCGGAGTGAGCTGCTGAAACCAGAGGCGTCCCCTGTCTGGGTCTTTAAGGGGCTGTCCGGACTGAATCCCAGCCCTTTGCTTCGCAGACAAAGAAGTGGGCACCCAAACGGAGGACGAGATTTTTAACCCCCACCCCCACCCCGATCCCCGGTAAAGATTTTTAAAAATTAAAGGGCACACACGTAGAGAGGTATCTAGAAGAAATAGTTAAAAGGGGAAGTGTGAAAATCCATTCTTTGAATTGAAGGTTTCTGTGATATTTTAAGAAATGGGATAGAATCAATGTTCCAATGAACATTTAACAATTTTTTAAGTAAAGGTAAAGTCCATTAAATTTAGCCGTGCATATGGATACTTTTAAGTCAGCCACACATTCGCAAGCAAATTACTGCTCAAGCCTTATTTGGGCATACTGATCCAGGAAAAGGAAGAAATGTATCATAATTTGTAGTGGCATTTTTAAAAGCCTTAACATATCTTTCAGACATTATTTCACGAAGATTGCTCTTCTGTAAGGTGAAAAGGCCCTGGGAGATGTGTATCATGATTCCCACGTAGACTGGAAAGCCACGCAGAGCTGGGAGAAAGGGAATTCACTAGGTCACCTGATACTGACTACCGGTCACCAAGTTTAGACTAACTCAGTGTGAGCCTGAGCTTAAAAGACTGAACTCAGCTAAGACTCCTAAAATAAAAGTGGCCCAAATCCTTCCTTTCGCCTTGACTCTGAAGCAACTTAAAAATAAAAATAAATCTTAAGAGATGTCAACCCAAATATAGAGGCTTTATACATCTTAATGAGTCTTTACTATGAAACGTCTTCTTGCTAATACAAATGGGAAAATGGATATTGACCATCATGGTCTGATACCTTTCAAGGTTGGGAGGACCAGACCCATTCTGAAGCCAAGGAAAAGTTCATCTGTGGCTCAAAGTCGTAGAAAGCTAGTTTCAAACAGAGATGAGAACACAGGAGACTTCGTCTGTGCTTGATACAGTTCAATACTGCTTCAAAGGATAGGGTATTATTGTAATAGAATTCGTAAAGGGTACTGAATCCATATCACTAATCTCAAAAGTATTTAAAATGGGCCTTTAGGCAACACATAAAGTAAGCCCTTTCAGCAACCTCAGTATCCCAACTTGATAAATTTTGTTAGTTTGGGATATGATGGATTTGACTTTCTTCCTTGTAATTCTTCATCAGATATAAAATTAAAGATACAAAAATAAAGATCAATATAGGATCTTTAGATATGAGATAAAGGATATGATAAAACCTTGGCTTGGAATAAGAAATCCTCTGTGTATTACAGATTTGCAATCACAAGCAGTCCTTATGGTGTTTGTGCATGGGCTAACGCTGTAACTAAAGAATTTTTGAAATTTAGATATTTGGCACTATTTATATTAAAGATTATAATTATTATCACAGTTAATGATAATGTGAATTATTTTATATTCAATACACATTCATTTGGTTTAAAATTAGAATTAACATTAATGTTACTTCAGATTAGAAGTTTTAGAAATAAATTTATTTGAATCTACTTTAGTATCAGCATTCTTAAAAACTTTTTTTTAACTATATACCTTGTTGAACTCACACATTTTAAGGTGCCAAAGAAGAGTTGCAAACTGTGAAGTAACTTCTATGAAGAGATGAAGTAAAGAATGGAAGGCAAATGACCGTACGTGTAAGTGGTGAGTGCCTAACATCTGTCACATCATCCACCACAAAGTTCATTCATAAAACTGCCAACTCTTTGTCCTTAGATATTTATAGTGGGGACATGTATGAGAGTGATAGAGTTATAGAACCAGTGTATGCTTTATATTATAAGCAATACCATACCATTTTGCTTCAAGCTCACATCACCTTTCCGGGCCTACCTTTGCAAGTCTCTTTTACAATTACTCCATTTCAGGGGAGGTTATGTATGTCATCTCTACTGTAACTATAAAAAGATACAACCTTTTTAATGCTACTGGAATTTGTATCTTACTACTTTTTATACTTTTCCGAACTTGTATGTTCAATGATCCTGTTTGTGTTGAAAGTATTCTGGCTGAAGAGCAAATACTATACAGTTGAATAATCTTGAGGGGTAGATTAACCTACAGCCTTTCTTCATCTTAGGGTGGGTTGCTGTGGCAACCACCCCAGCTAACTTTAAAATAATCTTTTAAAGCTCACTTCAAGAGCTACACCCAGCGTGGGCCAAGCTTAAAAGCAGGCAGACCAGCGCACAGGGTGTTAGCAGACTGCTGATTTAATGTAGGGATGTCGTAAAGAGAGGAGGGTGGAGTAAGATGGCGTGCAACCCTGAAGAGAAATTGGCAATCAGCTTTCCCTAGAGTTAAAATCCTGAGGATCATGCTGTCTGTGACTTCTGTGGCTCTTTAATTAAATATATTGCTAAACAATTCTTTTGGGGGAAAAGCAAGTCAATATATATTTACATGTTTAATAAAGCACTTAGGATAACTATTTAATGAAGGGAATATTTGGTGATTGGGAAAAAAAAAAAAGCTAGTTTAAATAGTACATCAATTCCAAATATCATTTTCTCTTAAAGAAAAGAGGAACAGAAAAGCCACTAGCTTCCAACTGGCTTAAATGATATAAGAACTTTCTATTTTCCAGTCATAGAACTGGAATAGATTGGAGAATTCATTTAACGCATAAGCAAACTGAAGCCCAGAAAGGACACACTCATTAGTCAGGCACCAATCTTGAACCAGAGAGTCCAGGCCTCCTAACACTTGATACAAGCTCCTCCCTACACCAGAACATCTTCTGACCCTAGCCAAGGACCAGTAGGCAGCAAGGATCAAGTTAATTTTGGTTAAAAAAAAAAAGTGTCCAGAAGTCTTTAAAGAATAATACAAAGCACATTTTGGATTAACCACTTTATAGATGACCAATAAATAATTTTAAATCTCAGGTGACTTTCTACTGTATATTTCTGCATAATCTCTTCTGTTCTGGAACAACTATAGAGGCCCATGGGAAAGAAACTAATACTAATATTAACTTAGATCACACATAATTAAGAAGCTAAATCTGCTAAGGGGAATATCTTATATTTTAAGAGGCCAACTGTGATATATTCCAGATCTGAATTATTTTCAAATTATCCACAGTGCGGGGTTATACATATTTTTGAATGCTCGTACTATCATTGACAATTATGGGTTTGTTATGATGTTTAGTATTAAATAAATCTTAAAAATGTTAAAAGGTAAAATAGTTTCTTTTTGAAGGAAAACAATCTAAAACTGAAGTGTACTGTGGTAGATAGAAATATTCTCTATAATCCATCAAAAATAGTCTGGCCCAAAGTCATGTATTGCCTGTGTCTACTTGGCTCATGTAAAATAGGCTGTTATAATTCAATACATTAATTTCAGGCATTATAGCAAAAAACTTAGACGTTTCTGCAAAATGGCTTGCTTTGTCAGGACTTTGTGACTGGAAAAAAGTAAATTCATTTCACTTTTACCACCATATATAGACATATCTTAGTAATCAAAATGTCTGTGACCTTTAAATTTTTGGATTTTTTTAAGAAATTGTACCTTAAATGAAAACCTGATATAGATTACCTCTGTCATATTTTTAAAATGAATTCATGATAGTAGCAAACTCACCGGATGAAAAACATCAAGCAAACAAATATATTGTAGATACTAAGCTGCAAGAAATATCACTCTTTCAGATGGTTTTTGCTTTGGGACAGTTTGCCATGCTTTCCTATAATAAAGCAAGAGAATTTTCTGAGCTGTGCTGATAGTCACGATGGTGATGAGCCAGAAGCCTGGAGGTTGCTCAGATCTACTTGTACTTGCCTGTAAAATCAACCTTCTCCTTTCAAGGGAAGCCTTGGGGCAGACACCTAAATGTTGAACCCACTCTTCTGAGAAAAGCTCCTCACATCAGATAGCCCCTACAATGAAGCAGGAGGCTTTTCCAATCACCCTGTCCTCACCGTTAAAATAGTCTTCAGGCAGAGCGCAGAACTTGACAGGAAATGCAACTACTCATTGGGTTAAACACACAGTGCTGAAAGGAATTTTTTAAAGTGAGGAAATACCTTTAATTAGCTAGATATTTCAGTATACTCCCATTGTCTCCTCTTGTACATTCAGTTATTATTTCCCCAATGTATTTTCTCTTCTTCCTTTCACAATATTAAAATTGTTAAGTTTGGTTTAGACATTTTTATATAATCTGTAGTCCTACTGGCGTGCAATCTTGTCTTTCCATGGTTTGTGTACTAGTTGGTATATTTTATCTTTGGCTTTATTGGGAGTGGTGTAAATTGGCTAGGGAGGGGAGGTGCCCAATCTCTAGTAGCCTTTCCTAAATCTTGAATATTAACCTATTTTTTTGGTAAGGAAAAGTGTTTACGATGCTTAACCTTAACATAAGTATCTTCCTTATCAGTCTCTAGTTCTGCTTCCTGTGCAGCTGAAACTCTTCAGGATAAGTGAAGTCATCAGCTATCGGATAGGGAAGCCTAATGCATTTGGGAAGTTGGTTTGGTTTACATGTTAATGCCCTGGATAAAATCCAGTAAGGTGTGGAAGAGAGAGAGTGGGAGGGTGGAGGGGGAAATCTCCGAGGAAGCTGCTGCCTCGGTAAATATTTCCAAACTGATTAGAAAGTTCACGGCCCCACGAGGAAGTCAAGATTTCAAATACTGGTAATTGTTTTATTATTTTGTACATTACGGACTACCACTTGAGATGCATTTCGGCTCGCTTTCTAGCCCTCCAGCCTCTCAGAGCCGAATTCTGGGCGTGCAGGAAAAGCGCGCTGGAATCGCGTGCTGCAGACATCCTGGACGGTGGCTTTTATGCGTGAGTAACAGAGGAGCGCTCCGACCGGTGGAAGAATGAAGTGGTTAACGCGTCTCCAAACGGGGGAAAAGTCACAAGAGCAACTATTAGGGTCGCGCTCCGATTGGTCAGAGGAAAGATCCCGACTTTAGAAGGACTTTCCTGCTGGCTGGCTCGCAGCGTCCCCGGGGATCGAGCGCGCGGCAGCCGGAGACTCGGTTCTCCGAGCGTCCTCGGCGGCGGCGCCGGGAGAAAGCAGCGAGCCGCCGCTCGCGGTGTTGTCTTCATTTCGTGCAGTAAAGAATTGTCATTAGGTTTGCGTATGGCATGTGCCATTACCCCACCGTAAAACTAAAATTAGCAAAATGTCAGGAATGGAAAGATTGATTCACCAAGATGCAATTATCATTTAAAAGTCCTTGATTGAGGTACTGATGTTCAGTGATTTATTCTGCATACCATATACATAATTAAAGTAGTGTAGTGGAGTAATTTATCAATCTAGTTGAGACTGGAGGGGTGAGGAGGGAACTGCTGTATGTTTGTTTTATTAAAATGCTCCAAGGTCTAGTCCCGCCCCCCTTTTGCAAGAGTGAAACTGATGATTTCTCCAGCTCGCGAGGAGAGAGTCAACGGTTTGGGATTGTGAGGGAGAGGGAGACGGAGAGGAAGAGGCAGCGCGAGGCAAAGGCAAGGACAAAATAAAATTAAGGGGAAAAAAGAAGGCAAGAGGCACTTCATCGGGCGTGCTGCTTAGAACCCCAAGCCCGTGTGCTCCGTTTTCCCTGCCACCCCCGCCTCCCCTCCCAATATCCTTTCCACCACTCCCCCCGCCCCCCGCCTTTTTTACGCGATGTTTCAAAGGCTGTGAGCGGCTCTCCTTTTCCCATTCGTCTTCTGTCACTTCCTTCCTGGACGCAGTTTTCTGGACGAGTCTGGTTACTTTTAATCCGGCCGGCCGCTGAGAGCCACTTTCTCCTCCTCCTCCTCCTCTTCCTCCTCCTCCTCTTCCTCCTCCTCCTCCGAGCGGCCTCGGCGCACGCGAATGCGCGGCCCCGAGCGCGCCTCCCCCGCGCGCGCTCCCGTCGCGCGCGCGCACACACACATCGTCTCCAGCTCTCTGCTCGCTGTGCTCGCAGTCACAGACACTTGAGCACACGCGTACACCCAGACATCTTCGGGCTGCTATTGGATTGACTTTGAAGGTTCTCTGTGGGTCGCCGTGACTGCATGTTTGAATCAGGTGAAGCGCTTCAAGGCTGGATGAAGTAAAGATTATTATTTTTTTTCTCTTTCTCTCTCTTAAGAAAGGAAAATATCCCAAGGACTAATCTGATCGGGTCTTCCTTCATGTAAGTACCTCTGACATTTCTCGAGGAAATAGAAATAGCTTGGGTATTGTTTCTGAAATCTGCATCCAGATATTCCACGGCACGAGGTCTCTCCCTGTGCCTTTTTGAAGGCTGAAGTTGAGGTTTGTTGTGCGTTCTTTTCGTTAGATTCCATGATTTCCTTGTCTGTTGCTAGAAGTAACTTTTTAGATAGTCTTATCCATTTGTCATCAGTTATTGAAATCTCTCCTGCCTCGTTCTTGTCATACCAGTGTGTTTAAAGTTTCATGAAGTTAGTTCACGTCGTTAGCATCTTTGATATGGTGGAGCGTGTGGAGCCCGGTGGATTTTAATATTTCACAGAATAGTCTGTGACCTTGAAGTACATGCCTTAAGATGTAGCCGTTAGTTCACTGTGTAAAGATGCTCCTATGAGTTCCCCCAAAGACTCTGATTTGCTTTGGGTTGTGCTTCTGAGCCACTAATTCTTGGATTAGTTTGAGCTAAAGCATGGCTGTCTGTCAGAGTCCACCTTTGTGCATCTCCTTCCCTTACCAAAGAGCTGGCTTGATAGAGGGCTTCTTAATTGGTGTGGGCAAAAAGTAATACCCTGGCCGTGGTAGTCTGTACATTTCACAGTTTGTATTGGGATTTCAGTATCTGCAGTGCTGTTCAGGTCAAGTCAAATACTTAGCTGTTTAAAAACAAACAAGGCTAAGTCACTTAAATTGCTTTCTGTTTGGATGAAAGTTACCAAACTCAGTGATAAAGTTTGGCACCAAGGAAACATAGATAGACATGGCACATTGTTTATTGTATTATTAAATATTATGCAAGTATTTAAATTTAACACTAATGTTATCTCCTTCCCAGAATATGGCTACGGAGTCTTAAAAGAAATTTTATATCTGAAACATTTCTGACTATTTTAGATCCAGTAGTTATTATTTTTGGGGAAAAGCTCTTTATCTTCATGTTTCAGGAATGTGTGTCTTTTGTACAAAATACCTTTATATGTAAATGCTGACAGGATAATAAGTAGAATCCGGCTCTCTGCCAGTTCTTTACCGGGTCCTCAGTGGAGAATTGCTTTGACACAAAGTGCATTGTACTATTGTGAATCTGATACTAACTCTAATAGTAACTGTCTTATGAAATGGTTAGCGACTGCATATATTTTCTAAGTTCTATAAAGGGAACTCCAGCCTCTTCATTATACCGTCAAAAAGAGTGACCAGCCTCTTTTTCACTGGCACCTTGCAATGGAATTGTGGTTGCAGAGTAAAGATGTTGATGTAGAGTATAATAACTCCAACCCCTAGAGACTTGGTAGGGCATGGCAATGTGACCACCTGTGAACTCCATTTCACCTCTGTATTGCGCACTAATTTTAGCTTTAAATAGGTTAACAATCTCCAATTTGAAAATAAAACATCTTATTTAATTTTTTAAAAATGTCAGTTTTGGCTAGTCTTTGAAAACGTTCAGTATGTACCAGTATGTCACAAGCAATATCTTTGTTTCTCTATCAGTTTCGGTTAAATATAATGCAACTGATAAACCATATTATTATCTTCTAGTGTATGCCTGAAATGATTTATTAAGTTAAAAGAAGCAGTTCTAAAGCAAGTGGGTTCAGAGCTTGACAGGTAAAATGAGATGTACCTATCTCATATTCTATCGCAAGAGGACAAAAATCTCTAAAATCACGTCTCTCGTTCTCTTTGTAGGAAAGTACATATGGCTATACATTAGACTACTAATTCAATTCTAAAAGTTCTTCTCAAAACACACTTTAAACTCAGTATTTGTTTAAAATATAGTTCCTCAGTCACGTTAAGAAGATAATAGTTGGCAGTCATTTTACTTCAAGTTTTATGAAACTTTATAAAAATCTCCTGTTTTTTTACTAATGTAATTCATACAGCTTTGGAGTGTTTGTGGCATATTTTCCAGACTTCTTACTGAAGACAGTATTTTACTTCAGTCATTAATTATGCTATTTATATTCTAATTGTTGTGCATGTATGTGGAATAGAATGAAAGACAATATGAAACATGTAACTTTTATGAAATATTATTTGTCTGTTAGGTTTAATGAGCACTTTATAATAAAAAGTTAATTTTCCACCTTTCCTGAGCTGTTCATACTTTAAAAGTATGCAGTCACATATGTGAACTTTTCAGAATGGAAGTACGTTAACATTAAATCCACGAAGTTTCACTAACTAGGACTTTACTGTACCTTGTCTCTTTTCTTCTTTGCAAATATATTTTTCAAAATTTGGGGGAAATGGTTCATTCCAGTAGGGCAGAGAGCTATCTGATGATTCAAAATTGAATCCTGAAAGAGCATCATGTTTTAGATTTTTCAGATTTCTATGAATTCCCTCCTTGGCCCTCACATTACCAAATCAATAAATTGCATACCACTTCAGCCACATCTTTCTAATAAATGATTTCTTGTATTTAAATTTGTTTTATAAAAAACCGAGCTGAGTAACTCCTTGGCATAAGATAACATGATATTTCAAAACTTTCTTCTGTTTATTGTAGTATATTTTGTGGTTTTATTTCCCAACTCTACATGCGGTATATTTTGAGTCTATGAAATCTCAGAAAGTGACAAAAATGGGGAAATATCTGTGCAGCAACACTTGTGCTACATAACAACAGCAAAAATAGTTATTAAACAGAGAACCTTGGCTTCAGGGACATGATTCAAAACAACATGGAAGAATTTCATGTTCAATTAAAGGTCACAGAGTGGACTTTAAAGAGATTATTAATAAAGTTCTACTTTTTTCTCTAAAGCACATCCTCTGAGAAAACACCGCACAAATTAATATCTAAAACTTGTAAAAATGCACATATTCATTTTGTAAAGATAGTGATTGCCTGGACACAATGAAAAGATTTAATCACTGAGGTGCAGTCCGTGTGCTGTGTGGAAGGATGGGTGATTAAGATCCCCAACCTCAGCACTGTACCTTAATCTCATGGGCGCATGGACTGCCCTGCACTCTGCAAAGCCTGACTGTTCACCGAGATCTGTCATCTTTAGGAAATCAAACCAGATTACAGAGGCGATTCACAAAACCAGGAGCGACAAGAGAGTCTGTGCACCTTACAAAAGGCGGATTACGCAGTTCACATGTTATTTTGATAGGTCAAAGATAAAAGCTGATTGTCGAGGAATGGCAAGACACTCCAATTTCAAATGATTGTAGATAAGGATACCACAACCCTGTTGCTTCATCGTAATGCAGAGCCATTCAAACAGTGGAAAACTCAGTTTTCAAATGACAGGCTTTCAATAGTGAAATAAGAGCAAACATGTCCTTTATCTATTTGTCTTCATTGCTTAAATTTTAAGTTCCATCACTTCTTTAGGAACAGGCATCAAGTTCTGGCTGCTTCTGGGAAGCAGTTATTATAAGGCTAAATTGCAGTAGACATTTTCAGAGGCGTTGTAGAGAGCACAAAACAGAATTTGCCAGAAATAAAACATACACCCATGGTATTGAGTAACTGAGCAGAAAATGCATAGTAGTCGATAGCCATTATGTTATTCTGTTACCAAATATATTCTTCATAAAAATGTGTAATTACGTAGTTAAGAATCCATACATTTGAAATATATCTTGATAGATATTTATTGGTCAAATTATATATATTTTATGCATGTTATATAAAGATCATTCTTTACAACAAAATATGATGTTTTGAGAGTTTATTTCAGAGAATAAAGTTTTGGTTTACATAATAACATTTTGAAAACTCCAACTTCTTACATGTCCAACCCTGCGGTAATTTCTTGCTTCTTTACAAATTGAAGTCCTTTTTTACCCAACTGATGCCTCCTAGTGTTTCACACAATAAAACACTAATGAGTCACCCATAAATGTAAACATTGTGTTTTCATTGCCTACATCTTTTGTGATACATAAAATTAATATTTATGTGTTTAATTTTCTGTGCATTATTCTAAGAAGATAGGAAATTCTCGTGAATGAGATGTTTCATCTGAGTGGATTTGTGGCACACCCTTGCAGGTTTTCTTTGACCATAACAGTATCTTACAAAGTTTTAATAAGTTTGTTGCCTTCAGTTCCAGTTTATGTGTTCACTGTTTATATTCCTTCTTATTCCAAGTGAAAAACATAGGCAGAATAGCAGAGCTTCCATTTTGTAGGCCCGGAAATTATGAAGCTGAGCTCATCCGGGAATGCCTGATGAACAAATTGCAAAGGGCCTAACCATTTCATTTAAACACTAAGATATCTTAAGAGAGGGATAAAATTTTGCCGACTCTGTGTCTTTGCACTTGCAAATTTCTATGTAAAAGTGGAAGAAAGAGAAAGAGGGTTTAGAAAAAAATTAAAGTGCATAGATTCCCACAAATATGGAGTGTATCACTTTATTAGAAAATAACAATAAAAACACTTGCCTTGGGAGTATATTATTCTGCATAATAGAGGGAAGACTCGTTAGAACATAAGTTCCCGTGACCAGCAGATTGTCTTAATGAGGTAGAAGTTAGTGGATACCAACTTTGGTGTAAGTTTTCTGTCATTAGGATGATGAGCGTGGATTCCCGATATTCTTGCCCTTCTGTGATTTCAAACAGCTTTCTGATTCTACTTATGAAGATGGAGACTTTAGTTTCTGAACATTTTTTTCTTTAAACTATTTATGAAAGGGAGGAGGCATTCCTCTAATAGGTCTGAAATTCAAAGGATGCGCTCAAAAACCTGTCACATTTATGGGCCTCTTCTTGAGTTGTCATACAAGACACACGTGTGCAAAAACATCCACAAATTTCTTCCACTGACACAAGTGCTCTGAGCATCCAAACGTAGACACTAGACTGAACGTTGTTCGTTTCTGTTGCCCGTGTGTGTGTCATTTAGTTCTCCTGATTCAAAACACACAGTATTTTAACAATATTTGACTCTCATTTAAGATTTTCTAATTTGGTCAATAATAAAGGGGTATTATAATTCTGTGCATGTTGGACACATTTCAAAGAATGTAAGGGGGTGTGTTCCTTTCGTTCAAGGAAGCAAACATGTAGAAAGGGGCGGACCTTTCCCACAAGAGCCGCATTTCTTCCCTTGGAGAATTGAAGCAAATATGCAGTATGTAAGTGAATAACAGCATGAGAAAGAAAATAATTTCTAATGGTCTGCTATAGTTAGTGTGCAGCAGAAACTGTCAGGTTTTCTTAAAAGCGCTTCTTATTGACAACCTTTCTCACAATGAATGCTGGATAAAGTCTGTGAAAGTTTTGTAATTTTAATATTATTAAACTTCTATAAAGTGCTCTAGAATTAATTTTGCTCAAAACAAGAATTCAATAGTAACCGTTTTACGGATGTTTTGAGGCATAAAGAAATAAAGGGAGCTAGGAGCACCCATTCCCCACCTCTCTCTTTTAAGAATAAGTAGAAGGCATCAGTGTTCTTGTGTCAGTTTTTGTCTGTGCAAGAAAAATGAAGAAATCCTATAACAAAGAATACCATTGTAAATAATAAGGTTATAAAAAGGATTATCCAATCTTTGTCTCACATTTTCTATGATAGTACTTTAATGTTAACTGCAAACCAAACCAGGTGATAATATGATTAACATTCATTTGTCATCACCAAAATGCATTTGTTGTACATTGTCATTGTATCACCCAAGTTGAATCTCTGTATTTATTTTTAAGATATAGCCAGTGTAAACAAAGTTCAAGTACACATGAAGAGAATCTTTTGAGGAGATTATGAAGAAAATTGGTGCTGTTACAAGCCATCAAAACAGTAAACCTATTCCGGGCAGATTTCTGCAGGAGTCATTACTCTTTAATAATGCAGACATTATAGAGACTTTATTAATTCTTAATGCTGTAAGTTTGAAATGAATGGAGCAATGTTGTTCATCCTGCAAGTGGTTGTGACTCATGTAGAATGACAATGCAAATCTTCTAGTAATGATTTAAATGAAGTACTTTAAACTTGTTTTCAGAGGCTGGAGAAACTGATCTCCGAAGCAGTCCCTGGTGAGAACCTGCTTTTTCCAAATAGCATCCTGAGTGTGGTCTGGTTTTCCTCTTGTATCTTGTTGTCATAGATAAGATGCACACGAAGAATTCATATAAATTGTTCTCAGATGCTATGGCTCGCTAGCGTATTGGATTAAAAAAGCAGTGGATATGGTCCTTTGATAGAATGTGAAGTGTTTTTTTAAGTAGCTAACAACTGCCTCTCTCTTTTTTTCACATGTTTGCGATTCTTTCAGCAAGTAAAAATGATAGCAAGAGAATGCGCCTTTCCCTGAAACCCGAAGATGGGCAGCTTTGGCTTAGATAAACTTATTTATTTGCAAAATTATAGAATAGATTCATTAATATAAATAAGAGGGGACAGACAAGGACAGACAAGGAAATTAGTCTACTACTTAATAGAGTAAACATGACTTTTTTTTAACCTTCCAATTAATTGTTGGCCATGCATAAGGTGTCTAACCAAGACTGATTATGGAAAGCTGGTATTATTGCTTAATGTAAAATGAGGGATTGGGATTTCTTTAAAGTAATTTTGAAGATGTGATTATTTAGCAGAAATATTCACTGGAGCATTTTATTTTTAGAAATCATGGTCACACAAGGAAGCCTTTATAGGACCGACTACCTAATTGCAGTCAAAGATCCCTTTAATGAATGAACACACACATACAGAAGAACACACGTTTTAAGAATGTAATGGCCCTCTATTTTTCACATTTTTTGCCCTGTTCTTTATATCTGAATAGAACATACGTGCCTAAGCAGATGTTTTAAGTTATATCCTTCATGTAGGTGAGTCTGTAAATGTACCATTTAACTTAAATGGCTTTGTGGGAAGGTAGTTTGAGGAGTTTAAAAAGGAAAAAAAAAGCCTCCAGTTACTATAGTTTCAGCTCTTTCTTTTTAAAAACAGTAATTATACTCAGGATAAAGAAAGAAAAATAAACTCTTTTAATTCTTTGTAGCGTCCACAGTTTCTGAGGTAGAGCTCAGTGTATTTTTATTTCTGAATATGCAGGGCAGGTACTGGCAGCAGAGCTACAAAATGAAAACTTCCTGGCTGCAGACCAGATCCAGTGCACAGTGCCACATCATAAACTTCCCCTCTTCTGTCTCGGAGTGATTTCAGCCCGAAGTAATGTCCTTTTTTCCCCTTGCGTAGGCTAAGGAGCAGAGGGCCTTCTTCCTGGGCAATCGCTTTGGGAAAGGAAAAGCATAATGTTTCTCTTCTTTAACTTGAAAATTCTGCCTCTTAAATCACTAAGACATTAACTGCGAAGTGGATTCAATATGCTTCCCTTTTCTTCCCGTGTATCAGTTTAGAACGCATAAAACAATAGGTGTGGGATAGGACAGGAGACCTCTCCCCACCCCCCTCCGCCAGCACATGCAGGGCCAATCAGATGTCTGTTTTTTTTGTTTTGCAGAGAAAAATATATAATAGTTTCTTTTCAATGAAGACTGTGCATTATATTCCAGATATGTTAGGTCATTTTCTGATGCAAATTAACATTGAGTGTTTTTTGTATTTATCTCGGGAAATAGCAATGTTCCACCACAATCTGTGTCTCTACAGTAATTTTTATTGATAAACACTCACACTTTTAATGATTTACTAGGTCAAAATACAGAATACAAAGAGAGAAAATATGGGCTTTAGTTTTCAGGTTTGCTTTATGCTCTTCATTTGAAAGGTACAGTGTAAGGAATGTGCTTATTACCATGCAAAATAAATCAACTTATAAATATCTGCATTAATATTCTTTGCATTTAAAACTGCAGTCTGAAAACTCGTACTTCTCCTTGTAAAATAAAGTAAAAAATTGCTAAAACTGCTCTTTAATTACCAGTTACATTTTCAGCTGTTACCAATGTGATTTTTAAAAATCCTATTAAAAAATAATTTCTAGCTGCCATGGCTCCTTTCAGTCGGTAACAGAATTCTCATTTGTGTGAAATGTAGTCAAATTATTGCCAGCACACCTTTCGAAAACTGGCTTTCTCTTGTACAAATGTATTAAGTGGGGAGCCTTACGTAGAAAGCATTACTATATAATACATATTTGTTTCAACTTTATTTTTAAACTAAATTATTGATTTAACAGTATACAAATGGTATATAAATGTGAGTTTAGTCATTAACCCACTAAACCAATTATTAATTGCCTGTATAAAATTTACCAATCAGATCCACAGTTAAATGTAATTTAATTTTATTTCTCTTTAAACTAAAATAGATAAGAAAGATAATTTTAATTATGTTTAAAGATCAAGCAACTATTTTTCTGTGGATGCAAGTGTTTCCTAATAAAGTGTCAAGAAATTAATACAACATAGATCTTAAAATGTAGAAGGGAGCTCATAAGAATATGATCACAATGACCTATTCTTGCCATAACTGTTAGGAGCAGACACCCTACACCTGGCACACTGTCAAGGCCCTTTAGCAAAAGGAAAAAAATGTCAAACTTTTTTTGCATGTAATATACATAGGAGTCTATAATTTTTTGACATTTGTTTCCTACAAAATTAGACATTCTATTGAAAAATTCAGATTCAACCTTTAAAACTATGCTTTTATTTAGGATGTAGTATGAGACTTCTTGGAATTCTCTCGAACCGTAGGATAATGTGAATCATCAATAAATATTGTTATTTAGATGTATTGTAAAGTTTCAATTGTTTAATATGTAGATAAAATTTTTTAAATAAGAGATGGATTATCTTACTATTATAAAATATGATTAAAACATGAATCTCTTGGAGGTTCCCGTAGTAGGTAATTCTCCAGGCAAGAATTTTAAAACTTTTAAACTGTTAACCAATAAATTGCTAAGTACTTTTTTAAGGTGCCTGATTTCCATTCACATTTGAGGAGGTTCATTAAGTTGTTGGGTGGTCTTTAAGTAAAGGTTTTGTGGTCCACAAAGTAGATCTTTTCACCCTTCTTCTGTAACAGTTAATATTAATATGTTAAAAAGGTATAAATCCAGACCTAATTCCATCAGGATTTTTTTAGTAGCTAAATGAAGACTAACAAACTTGGCTATTAAAAAAAACTCTATCCATTTGTTCATTTCTAGTATTTATCGAAAGACCACTTAGAGTCTGTATAGGTTATAGGTTATGGAAATAATTTTGACTACACTTTTCTTTTTTTTCACTTTTGAGTTTTTCTCTCCTTGCATAAACCAAAAAGAAATTCCCACGATGACATTAATAGATTTGCAGAGGGCCCGGGAGGTCCTCCGCTGCTTGTTTCCCTGCGGCCCTTTGGTTGACGCGGATGGACAAGGTCCCGTCTAGCACTGTTGGATCTTGCTTGAGTTAGAGTGAGTGCTATGTGATTTTTTTCCTGCCTCTCATTTTATGGCTTCAAAAATCAAAGAATTCTTGACTTCACCCTTTTTTTCCTCAAATTGTTTTGGGATTTTTCTCCCAAGTTCCCTTCTTGCTTCAAAATAGTTGGAATTGTGAGAAAGTGAGCACGCTTTTAACTTGTTTTGACTACACATATGAGATCATAGACTTGTTTCAGGTGTTAACCTACCTTCTTACACTTGGGAGATTGATGTGGTCCATCACAACCCAATACCATGTCATGAAAGAGCTCCAGACCCTGATCTTGAAACAGCGAAGGCTACAGGATGGTGTCTTTCTAAGGAACCGCCGACAGCTTTTAGGTACATCCGTGGCAAAAATGCACAGCCTCATGAAGGCTCAGGAGGTAGTACAGTTACTGAACTAGTTGAGTCAAATTGTGGCTTTCATGATGTTCTGTGAAGTATTGGGCCAAAACTCCAAGAGGAGGGTGTGTGTGTGTGTGTGTATAGAGGGAGAGAGAGGTGGAGGAAAGCAGAGAGAGTGAGAGACAAAAAGCATGAGAGGACGAGGATGAATGCAAAAGAAAGAGAAAATCAATTCTCTTGATTTGCAAGCATAGAGTTTGAAGACCCCATTGCCATACTTAATGTTTCTTTAATCATAAATATGTGTGCTAGTAGACAAATGGGCCGATAGGCAATAGACAGTACTGGTTAAGAGCAAAAATCAAACTGGACTCAAAGTTCAGCCTCCCATTTACTGGTTAGTGGGCTTTAGACAAGTTATTTAACCACCAGAAACCTCAGTTTCAGCATCTGTAAAATGGGGATAAAAATATAACCCATCACCTAAGAGTTGTTATGAGCATTAGAGTAATACAGACAAAAGCACAATGTAAGTGATCAGTAATTAGTAAATTATTATCATAGCACCGATCTATATTTTAATCATTTTATCTTCCTGCCAGTGATGATCACTTAGAAATGCTTGGTGGGATAATTATTATGAACTTTTTCTTTAAATAATACTTTCATACCATTAAAATTGGATCACTTTCAGGGCGAGTCTCTAATTCTGATGCTATGTTAGGTCAATGTTAATGATCACTAAGTACAATATACTTCTTTCTCCAAGAAAATCAAAACCTTTCACAGATTAGATGTTACTAAATAAATATCATATTATTTTTAGAATCAGAAGTGGAACCAAAGAAAAAAATAGTTTCACCTATGTGTTTTAAAAGCCATTTATTGAAAGTTCTGAATTCCAGATAGATTATTGCTTAGTTTTAATAAAAATTCAGTTTGGAGGAAGTATTTGATGTACATAGAGTTGTTAGGTAGTTTTAATGGTGAAAACAGCCTTACAAGAATTCTAAAGGATTTTTTTTTTCCTTAGCATCAGTATGATTGCTAAAAAAAGATTATCCGCTTTTGAAAGATTCGTTAGTATTCTTGATTTTTCTTATCACGCAATTTTAATTATATGTGGAGATAGAATTAATTTATGAAGAATGAGTGTCATTTTACACATCTTTCTATTCCTTCACAATCACTCTTGCATATAATAGTTATTCTTTATATATTTGTTGAATAAATTAATGAATTGTATTTACTCATGAAAACACGTTTTTTATTTGAATAGTTAAAAAATAAGTAAATGAAACTCGATTGTCCTTTTTTCCCCAGATATGAAGGACTGTTCATTTTAATTATAGTTTATCAACTTTGAAATGATGAACAAGTGAACTTAATTTGGATATTTTTCTTCGTATGAAAGTAGTACAGAAAATGCAGAATTTTACCTGAGGATTACACCTTTTGAGAACGCAAATAAACAGATTTAGGTAGGATGTGGATGAAAATGGGAATATTTCTGGTCTCAGAGTCTGTTTACCACTTTTTTGTTCAGCTTTTATATTTACTTAATTTCTCAAAGAAATTCATATTTTGGATGACAGGTAGTGTCAGTGAGGCCTGCCCAGTGTAGACAGCCTGTGGAGTTGCAACTACTTCAAATTATTCTTGTGTTCTTGAATAATACCCCTCCAGTGTGCATCTTGCATTTCTGCTTTCTTTTCTAGCCCTGTTTTAATGCCTGGCTAAAGAGTGTTCAGTGCAAGGAATACTTGCAGAGTGGACTTCCCTATGGTAAAACAGCATGGACAGCTCCCAACATTGCAATCAAGGATGCCTCTAAAAGCTTTAATTTAAAAATAATAATAATAATAATAAGTCTGCATGAAGACGGTGGAGCCCTCTAAGGCACATGGGCTTAGAGAATTATTCCCATCTGCAACCCCCTCCCCCCGCTTAGTAGCCCTTTCCAGGGTTATGATTACTGGAAAATGGCTGTTAATCACCAGATTTTTTTTTTTTTTGACTGCAGCTGCTTCAGTCAGACTACTAATCTATTAAACAACTTCATCTCCAGTTTAAAATTTGCATTGTATACTGTATAGAATAAATTTTCATTGTAATCAGAGCATCCGAGAGAACTTCCTGATATGATTTATAGAAGCACATTTGTTTTTATGTATGGACCTCTCTAGTGCTATTGAGCCAACTGTCTAAACAATACTGTGGTTGATCAGCATAAAATAAAATATTGTAGCCGTATTGAGTGCAAGCAGCATTTACAATAGTCACATTTGCAGAATATTTGAATTGTGGCATCTCTAGCACTTGACAATATAATACCCACATAATTCAAAAGTTAACCCAGATATTAAAATTTGACTTGAACCTGAAAGAGTTTTTAGAAGTTTAGCATTCTTGTACCAGACCGTGGTAGAGTGGTTTGGCCTCTTTTTCTACCTTAGTGCTTATTATATCTGCCATAATTTGAAGAAATAATCCAAAGCCTGAGTCAATATTGAGTGCTAAGAGAAGACAAAACAGCTCTAATGTACAAAGGACCCTTTTAAAACACATTCTTATATGTAAAATTGACAGGCTCCACGAGGGGGTTGGATGAAGTTCATCATGTTGGAAAGAATGTTTCAATTAAAGTTGAGCACTTTCTCTTCCAGGTCTTTTTTTCTCCCTTTTTTATTTGCTGTGCCAAGGTATCCATGTGCGTTTTTCCACTGTCAGCTGGCTCCTGCCCAGCAGATGCACACAATCTGTTCTGCTGTCACTAACAGGGTTCGGTTTATGAAAAGAATGTGTCAGAACATGCCACTATAGTCACTTTTACAGGTTTTTTTTAAAGAGTAACTGAGAATATATGCATTGCCCTAGTTTTATTGTGCTCAGTCTTTAAGAGATTTCTAAGAAACTTTTATAATATTCATAGACCAAAAGCTTTCTTCCATATTTCTGACCAAATATTTACTTTCTGTTAGAAATAAAATTTTAAAAGTTCACAAACGTCTTTAATGATGAGCAAAATGTATTGTATTTAAATTTAAGAGTAGATTTTCATAGGAATGTTTAACATAGACCAAAGATTTTTATGAAAAATCAAATTTTCAATTACGAAATTCATAATCAGTTAATACGTATCTCATACTAAAAAACATCTACTTTTCTATTCCAGTCAGGCTTTATTTTAAAAATATTGTGATATACTCTTTAAGGCATGCTTATAAATTCTAATATTTGACTTGATAGATAATATTGGTTCCTTTAGGTCTTTGATATCATTAAATTAAACCAAAAGCTGTAAAACTATCAAATACATCCTTGCCATGTATAGAGAGACACTTGATAAACTGAACTCTCTCAAAAACCTGTGACGTTTTTCTCTTGTAGATGCTCACATTTTAAAACAATTTGTGAACTTAATTTTTATTTATTAGGGTGTCTCGATTCCTATCAACTATGCTAAGTAAAAATTCAGTTTTTTGTTGTCTTCTTCATAGAAAACAATTTCTCTGGTTTTATATAATAAAGAAATTTTGAACAATGGAAACCCGCATTCACTCCTGAAATAATGAGCTTAAGAATTCAGCAGAATTTGGAGTTTTAAGTATGTGCAGTAAGTACCTACTCCATCTATCTGAACATGAGACAGATAATGGACACGTTTACATTTTGTATACAGATCCTGGCATTTAAATATCTCCCAGAACTCAAGATTTTAAAACGTACTTAAGAGCTAATTTTAGGTTTTTAGAATAATTTTTGATATGAAGAGCAACTCAAAGTTCAAGAAAATTAAACATTTTTTATCAAAGTTATAATTCACAAGAGCTAAAAATGAAGATTCAGAAGCTGTATTAATGAATAATGACTTATACAAATTATGCATTAATTGTGTATATTTATATAGGAAAACTAGTTATTAGGTTTCGACATAAAGAAAATTTATGAAATACATTTTAAAGCATAATTTCTGTCAGAAAATTTTCTGGTTATGAAACTGGTATATTGTCATATAGACAACTCAACAATATACATTGAGACCTTTTTGAAACAACTTTGCACATTTTAAAAAGAAAATAATTTACTGGGAACCCATTGGCTCTGTTGTCACATTATATAGCTTAATTCCTAAATTAACTTTCTAGAGTTGTATCAAATGATTGTTATAGTAAGTTTTCTTAATCCCTCCAGAAAGAGGAATGCTTGTCCATTATATTTCAAATATAGCCATGTATGCATGTCTGTCCTAAGTTGATTCTGTAATGTTTTTGATGATGTGAACAGGGACATATATTTAAGATGAGTGGTAAAGGGCAGTCCTGGAGTTCACTTTTTTCTGCCAATGTTTTAATTTATCCATGACTTTAGTGTCGCATAACTTTACTTTTTAACTAGTCTTGAATTATTTAGTTTTTGGTAATCCTGAATGTTTGCTTTTGGGGTAAAAAGGCTACTCTACACCAAGAATCACAGGGGGTGAACTGAAAAGAATGTTCAGTTGAATCCCATGGGACGTCAGAGCCTCTTACTCTTCCCCTCCAAGCCATCAGAAGTGGGGCTGGGGGAGAATTACCCTCATATGTTACAAGATGGTAGATAGCGTTGCTAACTACCTGCAGCCAGTACTGGGGGGGAACTCACAGGGACTGAAGAACAACTAGAATCTTTTCTTTTGCTGTAGTTTGAATATATGTAAGATCATTTCGAGAGAAAACTTTGTAGGGAAACTTAATTGTACTTATCCTGAATGACTAATTTTTAAAATTCTCTATTGCTCAAAGTGTAAATACAGTCTTAAATTTCATTGGGGGAAAAAAGCTTACTCATCTTAGTGAGATTCACAGAACATAAAGAGTATTTGCAAATGAGGCTTGCCTGGTGAAATACTTTTCAACACCAGATCTTCTAAAAAGGTAAGCTCTTTTATTTAAAAATACCTTATAAAGAAATAATCAGAATTTTTTTTCCTAATTTTATTTTTAAAAGTTAAAGGAAGAGTCATTTTGAAACTTGAAAGTTTCCTGGTTCTCTAGGATGTGAACTTGGGACCAGTTTATCTCAAAAATACTTTTTTTGAGTTTTGCCAGTTGCTTCAATTTCCGACATGGGTACCACCCTCCTTTGTGGTTGGGAGGTAATTCTCTCTTTGCATTTGCTTAGTCATAGGTCTTTTTGGAGCAAAGACAGATTATTTTTGTGAAGCTGTCCCCAAAATATGTATTATTCATAGACTAAGAAACCCATCAGAGAGTCTCGCTGCGCGGGTAATGATAGGTTGGACTGCAGTGACCAGAAGGCTCGCCACTCAGCTTTCTTCAGGGAATTCAAAGACAGTCGTATCCTTTTTTCCATCTGCATCAACATATGTTGACCAGTTGGTTTTCAATTCTTGCTGGCTTCGTGGTTGGAAGTAAGGCTGATCTTCTATAAATATAATTGATACTTTCAACTATGACTTAGGAATTCCACTTCTACTTTTATCCAGCATCACTACTCAAGATATCACTAATAATTCTAATACCTTTTATGATATGTGTAAAAAACTTGCATTATTAATTTGAAAGCATTATTGATTACAACCATTTGTAGGTAATAACAATCACAGCTAACATATTTTGAGAGCTTACTGTATATTGGGGCACCGTTCTAAGGGCTTGAGGTGTCACACTCATTAACTTATTTGTTCCTCAAAACCCAATGAGATAGGCATTGTTACGAATCACGTTTTACAGATAAATAAACTGAGGCAAAAAATTTAGGAAATTTGCCTAAAGGCATCCCACTTTGTTCATGGCAGAGCTAGAACCTTAACCCGATACTCAATCTCTGGAGTCCACTGTGTCACACACTAAGCCAAAATCTCACATACATTATCTCAGCAATTAGATAAGAAAAAGGAAATGACTCAACTTTAGAAACTTAATTTCTCATGGCATCTTGGGGAAAAGTATTCAGTAACCCCAGAATGACATATTTATAGCTATGATTGTATGAGATGTTAGTACAGATTTTAAAGACAAGTGGATTAATTCTTGGTCTATGATGCAGTTCCATATTGTTAACTTGGAGGGAAAAAAATATATATATCTTTTGTTTTTTTTCTGCTTTATCTTCCCCAACCCCCTGTACACAGTTGTATATCTTAGTTGCAGGCCCTTCTAGTTGTGGGATGTGGGACGCCGCCTCAACGTGGCCTGACGAGCAGTGCCATGTCTGCGCCCAGGATCCGAACCCTGGGCAGCCGCAGCGCAGCATGCTAACTTAACCACTCAGCCACGGAGCCAGCCCCAAAAAATATATATATCTTATGAACTATTTGATAGTCGTCTTACTATTTGTGAAAATATATTTTTCCATTGACGATATTAGCTTTAATTGAACTGTGAAATCTAGTTTTACGTCATTTCCATCTAGTCACCTCCAGTTTGCTTCTCACTTTTTGAGCTGTTTTAATTTTTAACCTTTACTTGCAGGAATCAGAGTAATTTACGTAGTTTTAATTTAAGATGTGAATTGTTTGACATAATCTATAAGTGGATATTAAATGAATTTCAGGAGTTATTGAGTTAATTTGATTAGAGCAGATGGATATTCTGGAGAATTTGAATTCAAGCCCACCTTCTAACTTTCTCTTTGTAGTTAAAAAGGAAAACAAACAACAAAACCTTCAAACCAGAGGGAGATGTGAAGTA
This sequence comes from Equus asinus, assembly GCF_041296235.1. Classification (NCBI taxonomy): domain Eukaryota; kingdom Metazoa; phylum Chordata; class Mammalia; order Perissodactyla; family Equidae; genus Equus; species Equus asinus. The sequence goes on from NC_091798.1 coordinate 81,690,919, forward strand.
AATACTAACAAGTTAGGACAACTTGCATTATATTTGAAAACTAGGAAATGTTATATCAAGTTTATCCATCAAATGCGTGGCTTTTCGTTTTTAACTGAAGATTTCTGTGTTTGGTAAAAGGCCTTTTAAAAAAGGAAAAGGATCACTTTTAGAATTTTTACTGAGATAATATGAAGTTTATTTCCTCTAATAAAGTTTTCTTGTTTTTTTGTAAAAGCATTGCCGTGCTCTGAATTAGAAGTGAAGACAGACTGATCAGAGGTCAAGCAGGACTTAGATATTTCTGAATTACCAAATGTACACACTTTGGACTTCAAAATTAATAGCTACTATGTCTTTAAAGTCATGGATTCCTTGCCAAATTTCCACAGTGAATTTTAGTAACTACATTTGGTTCCGCTTCATTTCGCTGTTGAAGAGAATCAAATGCTTATTTGGATTACCGTGCAAACACCAAAATAGTCTTTGTTCTCTGTATTTAAAAATGCTTTTATTAAAAATGTGACTTGAAGATTTGGGAAGTAGATGTGTAATTTGGAATTAATTGGTTACAGTGATAAGTGGCTTCCGTGTCACTTTTCGTGCCCACTGGCATGGGGCGTTTTGTGTGCTATGCAATACTAAGTGCCGCTGGTAATGCTCAGCGTTCATTCCGCTCTTGGTAAGGAAACCACCGAGGCTCGTTATGGCTACTTGCTAATGTGATTTTGACTACAGTTGCTTGAATTCCCTCTTTGGAACCTTCCTACTATAAAGGACACTCTTAAGACTCCATAAAACACTAGATTTATATTTAGTATCCATTTGAGTTCTAAATATACAGGAAACAAGTATTCACTATAAAGGCCTGGATTAGCCAGAGTCTGAGGAGGAAGTCATAACTGTTGGCTAATTCTGTAAAAGATAATTGCCTAAAGTTATTAGTAACATTTCTGAAAGAAGATTGTGATGTAACTAATATTATATTTCGAAAGCTTTTTCAAAAATTTTGATCATCCAAGGACTGAAATCAATTAACAATTTCTCATAAATAGAATCCATTTAAAAACTATGAGCTAGAATTGATCTTGGTTATAGGTTAATTGACAGGGTCATAGAAGACATTGGGTGTCCTTCAGACACTTAGTTGAGAGCAGTGGTTTTCAAGCCTGGCTACATGGGGAGCTTTTTCAAAATACCGATTCCCAGGTCCCACCTCTGGATTTGGATTAAATTGGCCTGCCATGTGAGCATTGCTGTTTCTCAAAGCTGCCTGGGTGATTTCAATGTGAAGCCTGGGTGAGAACCACTATTTAGAAGAAGATAAATGTGAATCTTGGACTAGGCCATATAATTCCATGCATTCTGAAAGTTAAAGAAGCAAATAAACATATAACTTGAAAACTGTCCTGTGCTCTGCCCATAAAACGTCTACTGCTATTTCCCAGCCCTTCCCCGTGGATATGGACTATGAATTTATTAATTAATCAGTCAGTTCATTCAATAACTGTTTAATAGGAGATGGCTGGCTTAGGTGTTAGGGATACAAAAGTGAAAGATGTAGTCTCTGCCCCTGAGGAATTCAGTCTGATGAGGGAGATGAACATGCCAGATGCAGTTATGAATGTAATGTGATAAACAACGATATGCTACAGGTATGTTGAAGGTAAAGTGGATGCTTAAGTGACGAAATATTCACCTTTTTTCGGTGATGACTGGTCAGATCAGTCTTCAGTAGAAGAAAGGACACCTAAGGTGAGTCCATGATGGATCAAGTCCTGGCAGTCTTCTGGAAAAGGAAATTTTTTTGATTCATCTCCTCTTTGAAAGGACAACAGACTTTCATGAGTTGCTTTATATGGGCTGCCGTATTCTCAGCTTTGCTTCCCCATCTGGAGAAGTTGCCTAGGCCTTGTCCAGGACTTTAGGTTCTGTTGAAATTGGAGGCAGCTAATGAAGCTGTGAGGATGGTGCAAGAAGTAGGCAGAGCCTAGCTAATCCCCTTTGCATTCTCTGGTGTGACAGAAGAGTCACTGTTACAGATCTTGAGGTAACTTAGAGGACTTGCTCCTCCTCCACTCCCACTCATGCCCTATTTCCTAGACACAGCTGAAAGGAAGGGTGGCCTGATCCAGGTCCTCCCCTGCAATTCACTCTTTTGACAGGGGATGTGGAACAAGTTAGGAATGAGGGAGAAGAGCGGCAACAGTAAGATACCACCACAAGAATACTTTCTAGAGCGGAGACTCAACTTTTATCTCATACAAAAAGCAATTTAACAAAAAACTTCAAGTAGTATTTCTCCTTTTTTTCCTTGTTCTAAAAAAGCAAAATTAGGTAAATAAAAATACTTTAGGGATGCCATACCCTTAGGAAAAAATCTTGTGTACTTTAAAAGCACTGTATTAAAGGTATTCTACTAGAAAGGAATAAATCTGTAAGACATAGCAAACCATGGCCTTATAAGAACATAGAATCAAGAAACTGAACCTGTTCCTTCTGTGTTGCCAAGCAAACATACAACACACACACACACACACACACACACACACGTATCAGCTTTGCTGTGTCTATCAGAAAACAGAAAAGGGAAAGATGTGAGGAGAAAATAAATATACTGGTTCCACAACTTACGTAGAAAAACGTTGCATTATTTTATAGGAAGCCTTACCACAAAAATGAGCCATGTCCAATTTTATGTGAGGGGGGTTAGATGGTGATCTTAGTTATATAATAGAATAAAATTCCAAGTCTGGAAACAAACTTTTCATTCCAGCTACTAGGCACATTACCTCCTCAAACCAGATCCTTCATGAAATAAGCCCCGTTTCATATTGGGACAGAGGAGAGAGAACTGGGCTGCGCTCCTTGATTATGTCATTTCCCAGTGACTAGAGTAGAGAATTAAATTAGTTCCAAAAGGTTGAGAACTTTGATCTAATGGCCTGAGTTTTTTGGAAGTCATAAAATGTACTGAATTTGATCTCAAATAGATAATACGTTAACATCACACATGCAATTAGAAAATTTTCACTTGAGTAAATTAAGTATACAGCATTGAATTCAATTAGCGTGTTATTAGAAATTTACAAGTCATTAAATATCATAAGATGAGATTTATTTTTTTTAAATGCAACTGGAAACCCTCCAGAGATTCAATATGATCCAGGTGAAAATGCGTGCCTCTAAACCCTTGAAAGCCCCCAATGCTGGTTTTGCAGAAAAGGGGCATATTTATCAGCACCTTTTTATCTCAGAAAGGCAGAGCTTTCTGTGATTGCAACTTATAAATCTATTGAGAGTCAGTGAGGTAATCCCAGATGAATTTTTCTTGTATTTCTTGTAATAGCTGAGAAGCTCTTTCACGGCAATCAGCTTATAAGTGGATAGACTAGTAAATTTCAAGAACATATTACATCCAAAGAAGATAATGCTACAACACACCTATGTTGGAGTGTTCTATTTCTAAGAGAATTTAATACAGGAGATTTCAGATCTGCCTTCACATTTGAATTCTTGGAGAGCTTTGAGAAAATAACAGTGCTGGGGAACCAGCTCCAACGATTCCAATCTCATTGGTCTCGGATGGGTCTACATATCAGTAATTTTTTAAAAGTGTCCCAAGTGATTCAAATGTGCAGCCAGGGTTAAGAACTACTGTTAACATTCAAAATCTTGAGAACTTTGAATCAGATCAGTTTGAACGCTAAGGTGAAGTAAGTAAAGAATATTGGCATTACTTCCCTTCTAACTATAAAATTGAGAAGAAAATGAATTGATTTCTTAAGTTATAGCAGGGGGAATGATGTCTTCCATCTAATCTTCCCCTTCCCACTTTATGAGACCAGCTGCATCATTCCAGTTGCTAAATTATTGGCATTTCTAAAGATGAAGTAACAAGGGAAGTGATGAGCTTTATAAATAGACTGCCTGGAATATTTGGCATGAGGGGTCAAGATGTAGGCGAAGCTGGAAAAAGACTTTAGTTCATGTATTAGCCAGAGGCCAACAGTTGTTGAATTCCCTAAATTTCCTTAAGAAAGGGAAGAGTAGGAATCCCTTTAAGAACATAATTTTCTTTTTCTCCAATGTGTAGTCAGTAAAACCCAGAGGGGAAAAAAAATGTACCTTTCGAGCCAAAATTAGGTCATGCCAACCACAGCAAATTGGAAGCTCTACTTATAATGTAGTCTTGCAGGATTGCTGTGGATCATCTTAATGTCATGCACGTGGTGGGGCCGATGCTTCCAGACCGTGGCTGCGGGGCTCTGCTGAGCAGGCCTCTTCTGCTGACTGAGTGTGACCGCCACAGTTGGGCTGCAGTTGGTGCACAGTCATAACCTAAGATTGTGTCTGAAAGATATGCTCTGGAATATAACATTTTTTAAGGTAAAATAAATTTGCAACTTCTTAAAAAATGCAACAAAACAGTTCATTTATTTTATGATTCTAGAAGAGGAAAATGCTAAAGAAATAGGGAATGGATAAATCCAGCCTAGTGGCCAGCAGGCACGGCTTCCTAGTAATTAGGAGGAGGTTGCCAAAGAACTACCTTACCATTCAAAAAAGAAAGAAAGAAACCACAAAGTCATAGTTTCATTCATTTACTCACCTGTTCACAGTAGAAGTGGTGGATTTGTTCTTTTTCCAGCCTTGAGGGATGTGGAAGAAAATTAGAAGGCACTGCATTCATTTCATTGGCACTTGTCATTATTAGAACGTTGAATCTACTATAAAATGCAATATATTTCCATTATGTACGAGAAACTCCTGCTTTTTTCCTACCTGCAGAGCATAGCATTTCTTTGGTGTTTCTATTCATTATTTGAATATTGAACTGGCCATTAAAATGTAACTTATTTCCATTACATAAAGGAAATTTATCCTCTTTCCTACTTGCAGAAAGTATTTAATAAAATGATGAGGCCTGTAAGGTTTAAAAAACTTCTTTGTGGAATGCACTAGAGAACTTTATCAAGTTGTGTAAGGCAGGTATTAATGTCTGTTATAGTATCTTATGTGTTTGTTCTGTTCTTAAAGAAAAAAACTAAAGTATATCTTTTATTGAACATTACTGAATTCATTCGCACCCAAAAACATTCTCAAGTTTTTGGACTTGTTCCTAAATGAGCCCATGTGTGTTCGGCTGAGGGCTTTGTAGCCATTAGCTTTATATCGATGTCATATCTGCAAAAAGAAGTTTTTCTCTTCCAGAACAACTTTCCAATGTGTACAATTAATTATATCAGTCTAGTTTTCAGATCATTGGCATCTCTTAGGATGAGGTAGCAGTGGATGTATAATATTCCATCCCCTATGAACTGAACCGGGATATTATGCAGGAGATTGAAAAAATAAATCCTTTCTTTCTATTATAGAAGTCTGCATTCTTCAGTTACTTAATATAGAAATTCTCATGTGTTAAACGACGTTCTCCTTGATTTTTCTTGCGTGCTGGTTCTGCATTCTCTGATAACACAGGAAATAAAAGCCCCAGTCAGTACTGCATGAGGATTCTGGAAATACTTCACAGAGGAGAAACACTGGAGCTGGATCTTAAAGAAAGAGCTTGAATGTCTCGTGTCTTGTCATACATGTCTTGCCTTTTGAATATAGACTCTAGCATACCCCTGTGTACTCAATGATATAGTCACATCCCCAACTGACAAATAATTTGTGTCCCAAAAATGTGTTTTAAAATTAGAAAACCCAGAATTTATTTTTCATGGAAACAGGTTTTTAAATGGTTGTTAGCGTCTCCCCTGAGCCCACAAAAACCCATTTTACAGTTACAGTAAAATTTTAAAAATAGTAGGAAGCCATACAGGTGTTGTAATACAAATAACTGAATTAGATTGTTCAAATTTTTCTTAATCAGTAATGCTTCGCCAAAGCAATCTTTGCTGAGGCAGGTGGAATTTTTGTGGAAATAATGAAAGTTTCTAGGTTTCCCAAAATGTAGTCTACCACGTCCAGACCTCACAGTCATATGTGATGTTCCTTGAAAGGGCGGATTTCCCACCACCACCTTCCTGGGGAGACTTTTCAACATGATATTTAGATAATTAGAATGTTTATTAGAATTGGAGAATTTCTGCTTAAAGATTGCAAGTATTCTTAGTTTATAATTTCTTTTAAAAATAGCTTTTTCTGTTCCTTAGTGCAGATGTATAATAAACATCACTCTAAATGTTTATTAGTTATTGTTAGCTAACATGTAGAAGGTATGAGAAAGAGAATTCCCCGAGGGATAACTGAACAAGAACTAAAGAAGAGGACAGAAGGGGATTAACAAGGATGTGTGCATGGATGAGAGAGCCTGAGAAGGATTTGACTAAACTAGCATTAGGACTCAGGCTGTTGGGCTCCAGACTCCATGCTCTATCCGCTGCACTGTGCTGCCTTCCACAGCCCCGAATAAACTCGTACCAGGCTACCTCCAGGAATGTCCCAGGATGACTTTGAGTTTTATTGTCCATGTGGCCAAAATCTAGACTCAGCCAGGTACATGGTTAATAGACACTTGTTAAATGAATGAGCAAATGAATTCTGCCATTCCTTTCCTTCTAAATTATAATCTCTGTGGAGTCTTGTTCAATTTGGGATCCTCTGGTATGACTGGGAAAGTGCCTCGAACTTGTAAGTGGATACTACTTGAACTGAGAAAAAATAATTGGTGAGACTTGAATTTAGAACCTCTTCTAAGCCCCAGTCATGAAGTGATTTGCATATTTAGGGAAGTGGATATGTATGCTCTGAGTTTATTTGAATTAGACATTCACAAGATGGAATTCATTTTCAGGAAATGCCTAAATTTGTTGAGATTGAGTTAGTAGGAAGAGAGTACTTTGCTGAATGGTTTTATGAATCTAGTATTCCACGTATTTACTCAGAGAGTTTTTGTTGGTGGTGCTTTATGAACTGTGTTGTTTTTTAAATCCTCCTTTGCGATTGTTCTCTACACCATCTAGACTTGGACTATAATTTGTGCACACATTCAACTAAAATTCGTGCAACATGAACCGCATTCTTTTGTTCACTGCTTTTCAAATTACTTATCAACTTAACTAAGTATTTGATCCTTCTGTATTAGAAAAAGAATCTGCGAAGAGTTAAGGAAAAAATATCCAAAATTATTAAAAAGAAATGCATCGTCTTATTACTCTATGTAGTACTGTCCTTAAAACTTCAATAGTCCTTTTCTAAGAAGTGAAGTAATTTGTTTTGGAGACAAAAATATTTTCAGATTATTTAAGAAAAACTTGAATATGGGATATATTTTTTAAATGCTTCTCAGGTTATTCTTTATAGCATTTATCAAGACTCTTGCAAATCCCCAAATTTAATAATGACACGTTAGAAAATAAAATATAAATCTGAGGAAGAATTCCAAAGCTCCTTTGTAAATCTATTTCTGTTCTTCAGTTTTCTTCAGCAAGGACAGCACTGGGACTGACACTTTTCCAGAGTGCTCCCTCTCTCCTTGCTCTTCTCCCTGCCTGCACCTAGAGCCACTTTGGAGAGTAAACCACGCATAAATTATTCTAGAATGGGCCAATCCATTCACATAAGTGCTAAAATTAGAATGTGCCCTTAGAAACACAGAAGTAAAACCCTACAGACTCTAAAGAAGACACTTATGATACATTGCAGTCCTTGTTTCTCCCACAATAGAAAAAAATGTCAACTTTTTTGTCTTCGGTCGCCATGGTTCTCAAGGCTTTATGAAATGAAATATGTACAACAGCATCGTAAAATGGAAATACTCTACAAATGTAAGTTATTCCTAACCCTCATTCAATGGGAAACTCCTTGAGCTTGGGGAATGCACCGTGTTCAAACATCTTCGTTTTCTCTCTCATCTAAATGAGTCTGTTACACATAAAAGATGTCCCACAAATGTTTGTTGAGTTAAATTGAAGCAAGTGAACGAAGGGTAATAATGGCTCCTAATTCAAATGAGAGAACCTAGGAAAACCACTTAGTGAGGTACTTCCACCATGAGGCCTTTCCCCTTGGAGTTATCTTTCCACATGTGACTTTTGGAGAACTTTATGTGTACATATTTTATGGTATTTATTAATTTCTCTCTTGTGCTAAAGTTCATATGTAAACTACTTCTCAATTTGGTAAAATTGCAGTTCTTTGGGGGGCAGAGATTAAGTTTTATTCGTCTTTGTATTCGGGATATACTCTCTGATGGATTTATAACCTCTCAATTAACAAATTACTTTTTGCACCAGATCTGGCTGAACAAAGATCCTTCCTTTGGGTAGGCATCCCATTCCTGTTGTGAAATGCTACTGTTTCCTACTCTATGAACCTATGGTAATAATATCTATTTATTGTCTACTAATATACGTTTTACAGCTAGGGAAACTGAAGCTTAGAAGTCACATAGATTAAAACTTCGGTCTCTGATTAGAAAGCACTGTTCTTATATAGCTACAAAAAACTGCTGTCAGTGGCCTTTATTTCATTTTGTATGCAGGTAATAGATGAATAATGATACTCCATCTTTCTTAAATTATAATATTATCTTTCTTTCTCAGATTTTGCCCCATGTAAAAACTATGGATTTTTGTGGTTCTTGTTTATGTTATGAGTGAAAGTCACGAGATAATACCGTAATAACTGATAAAACAATGATGAAAGTTACCTTTATGATTTATTAAAAGATGTAGTGTATCTTCTTGGCCCAGGTCAGAGTTTAAGTTTTATCCAATTGATTCATGTTATGTTGGGTTTTTTGGTTTTGTAATAAGCATTGACTAGGTTGATCGCTTATTCGTGTAAATGTATGAATAACTAAGTACATTGGAAAGGTTTTGTAGCTTTTGTAAATCCATATGGAGACATCTAACAAAAGCTAACTCAAACCTTTCATCTATTCCACTGCTAGTTCGCATCAGTATATGGTGGGAATAAGAAAAACAAAATGCTGGTCAAATCATGAAGTTTTACTCTTCACTAGCAATCTTCATAATATTGCTGTCTTAATAATATTGTTATGGAAAATGATAGTCATTTTTATTTTTCATAGATTTAATTTATTCAGTCAATTTCTAATTACTTGTATCCATTTAAGTAGGTGACTTATTACTGTTTTCAGTTTATTTAATTGTCTAGGCATCATGTAGTTAACGGAACATTTCTTCTCAGTGGTCCTATTGGAAGATATTTGGCTACCAAGTGTACACAGCTGTTTGATAATTGACTCTTGTTCAAGGGTATAGAAATCCAACCTAGAAGACCTCATTATCCATTAGATACTTGCCTCAGCTAGAGCTACATTTTAACACTATATTCTTAAGAGCAGCATATGTACCATTTCAATTATCACTTGGAAAATATAATAATTATGATAAAAATCCTTGTTGAAAATTTTTCTTATTGAATAGTACACTTATTTCAAATGGTGGTTAATATAACCAGAAGCCAGTGCTTAAATAAATTGAACATTGCCTTGAATGTTCTTTTACAGGAATTGACTTTAGAGTATGATTCTGACTACCCTCTCTCATTATGTTTCCTGTACTTTCTTCATCTCAACCACTGGTACTTTTAGATATGTATTTTTCCTTATATTTATTAAAAGAAGTAGAAATAGCTGTAAAATTAACTTTTTAATGTATAGAAGAGATTTAAAGTATGTAATAAAAGGGTGTGTTTTTTAAATACAGATTTTGACTCTGTTGCTAACAAATATTGAACACACTTCAATATACAGTTCTAAAATTTTAATCATGTTAGCATATCTAAGAAGACACTAATAACCTTATGTAAGTACTAAGGAATGTAGAGAATTCTGCACAAATTACTTCCACATACAGTCACTTTTAGTCATTTACATTTCCATTTGTCATTATAGAGATGTTGCAACCTAAAATACAAATCCAGTTTGATAGTTTGCTTATATTCTAGCTATCTAAAGCGCGTATGGAGTAAGTCTGACTGTCTTGTTGCGTTGTAAACCTTCAAGTAATAATCATCCCAGTACATTTTAGTACAATTAGAATGCTTTATCCTTTTTGAGATGCTGAAAATAGATTCTGTAATTTCAAGTACCTAAGATATAAATCACAGTCTATTCACATAACTGTAAATGCATAAATTATTATTTTAATTTAAAAATATAAAATAGAGAAGAATACATTATTAAATATTGAATTTGGGGGGCCAGCCCAGTGGCACAGCGGTTAAGTGCCCACGCTCCGCTTCAGCGGACTGGGGTTCACCGGTTCGGATCCCGGGTTCGGACATGGCACTGCTTGGCAAAAGCCGTGCTGTGATAGGCATCCCACGTAAAAGTAGAGGAAGATGAGCACGGATGTTACCTCAGGGCCAGTATTCCTCAGCAAAAAGAGGAGAATTGGCAGTAGTTAGCTCAGGGCTAATCTTCCTCAAAAAAGAAAGAAAGGAAGAAATATGGAATTTTTACACCTTAAGTTAGCTAGCTAGTCAACTAGAAAGTGAAATTATTAATATTGGTGGTTTATAGACTGTTAGCATGTAGAAGCTAAAAGTTAGTAGAAAAATTAACCAAATTTTGGCAGATAGATGTTCACACTGAGTGAATTCACTAAATCTATATCCAATACTTAAGACAGGTTGATTGATACCAAAATATGTGTTATTTACTGGAAGACAATGCCAAGTTTTGGCATTATTCTAAAAATGAAATAAATCAAAGTTCTTCATTAAAAAAATCATTATATTTTTTTATACATCATAAGTTCTTAATGATGTATAAGTTATACACACACACACACATATATAGGTATGTGTGTGTGTATCTATGTATGTATGTATGTCAAAGGGATCACCAAAGGCAGAGCAAGAGCACGAGGCCTGGAGGTTTTACTTGCTGCTCTGTGTTAAAATGAAGGGCATTCTGGACATCATGGTGGACCTGAAGAGCAATGACCTTCTAAGGTCTGCCCCAACTCTAAGTTCCTCCATTCTTTCATCTACTTTGGCAGTTACCGTTCATATGTTGTGTTCTTAAAACAAACAAAATACCATGATTTTTCATTAAAATTTTGCATTCTTTTTAGCATGACATAAAGGGCAGACGCTGGAGTCAGATTGCGTAGGTTCCATCCCAGAGCCACCACTTACTTTGAACAAGAGAAGTCCTCTCTGCCTCAATTTCCTCATATGTAAAAGGGATATCATAATGATACAATAAGGTTGTCATGAGTATTAAATGAGTTAATAGTTGTAAAATAAATACAACAGTGTGTGACACAAAACAAGGATTAACAATCATTATCCTTTTTTAACTTTACAATCAAGAAATTTTGTATTAAGGGACTGGCCCAGTGGCATAGCAGTTAAGTGCACACGTTCCTCTTTGGCGGCCTGGGGTTCATTGGTTCGGATCCCGGGTGCGGACCTGGCACCACTTGGCAAGCCACGCTGTGGCAGGCGTCCTACATATAAAAAGTAGAGGAAGATGGGCACGAATGTTAGCTCAGGGCCAGTCTTCCTCAGCAAAAAGAGGAGGATGGGCAGCAGATGTTAGCTCAGGGCTAATCTTCCTCAAAAAGAAAAAAAAGAACTGTTGCATTGAGAGGTTTTTGGTTTTTGCCTTTGGGGAGAAGGTCTTGGAAATAGATTTTATAATTACATACATTGTCCTACAAACATTTGATTTTATCTTTTCAAAGTTTTTTTAAAAAAAAATTCTTGCAGTGAAATTTTAATAGTTTCAATTCATGTTATCAAATTAAAAATAGAACTAGGGAATACCAGATTTACCAATTTCTGGAAGTTTCTGAGTTTGGAAATGTTGATTAACAATAGATAATTTCCTGAAGGAATTTGCTGATTCATCTCCCTGAAACATCAGAGAAAAGTGAACCTTAATAATGGTCAACCATTAATTCATTGATATAAAGTTAAACATTTGGACACAAGTCAAAGGGGTAAATGTGTTCAACTTTCATTGTGGATTTTTAAATTAAGCCTTAGACAACATGTTGCTCTAGCCAAATATCACACTCATTGTCAGTGTATTTTATCATGTCTGTATGGGCTTTCTTTTTTTTTTTAACAAATAATTCTCACAACCCTTGTAGAGAAAACAAGAGAGATTGCCAAGAGAATTCAATAGAGTCACCAAAATCATGGCTGGCTCGTAGATACGTGCACCCTGATATTTAGACAAATGGAGCATGTGAGTTCATGGATGCCTTATATTTTCAAATTAACTGATTTAGAAACAAGTAAATTACAAGTACTTGAAAGTGCTTGGAGTAATCCTGTTCTTTTAAGAAATATTTTACAACATTGAAGAATATTTGTATCTATCTAAGAAAGCAAAATGCTCCCATGTGGCCCACCTGGAACTCTGAATAACTGGTCCATTGACATAGGGCATCTTTTATGCTTTCATAGAGAACGGTGACATTCGTAAACAGGATTTTTATCCCCAAGTATGTCAACTTTTGACCAAAATCTGATTTTAATTTCATCACATTAGTGTGCCCCATTCATCAGTGTAGGTGGGGATGAATTCATGAGTTCTTTCTTTTTTCTGCTTATCCAAGTTGCAAATCACTAGTTAATAGCATGGAGTGAGAAGTTCCAATGCTAACATTTTCAAAATATACCTCAGTTTACCCTATTGTGACTAAAATAATTACAAGAACTAAATAATATATGTAAAGCACGTAGCATATTGCCTATTATTATTACTATGTAGAAAGATGTAAGTATGGGAAAATGTGAATTTTTATCTTAAAGAGGTGGTTCCCAATATTCCACAAAGAAAGAGAGATCATGAAACAAAAAGTTGTATTCATTCAACCAAACTTCTGGAAGTAGGTTTGCTATTTGCTACTAAACTGTTTTCAGTCACTACAGCTCTGGACTTTCAAATACAGATCATTATTAGGCTTTTAAATCACATTCTCTTCACCACATCCTTCTGCTGCTTACCTTTTGGGAATATTTTTAAAAATAGCAAACTATTCTCCATCATCTTTGTAAAAGTTTTAATAATAAGATTATAAATCTCAGCTACAATATTATATATTAATTTTCGTTATTCACATCACTTTGTGCCAAATTACTGGCGATAATTGTAAGTTTGCAGAACAGAGTTTATTTGCACTCTGTGTATTGCCAGTTTTCACTCGTGTAGTTTATAAATGCAATATATTTGAATCTAATTTTTGTAATTTAGATAATAGTTGTTTATATTCAGCGTCAAATTTGAGAAACTCCTTTGTAATGCATTTGTGATCCAAATCATTACCAAAAATTGTGTAAATATAAATGAGATAAAGAAAATAGAAATAGTGATCTTCTGTGAAAGTTATAGATTGATGTCTGATCTAGTCTCCTAATTATGCATCTAATCAGCCTGTTAAAATTCTATCCAGAGGTCCTGGAATTATTCTCCCTTTTTTTAAGGTCATTGTTTTATAGATGAGTTACTAAATGAAAAAAGGAAAAGTGGTCGTAGAGGAAGTTGGCATGGAGAATTGTCGCTGTACTTAGCTCTTTTTATCTTTTTCTAAATATAGTTTTAAAATATTGTTCAGGTCAGCTGATGTAAGCAGTGGAGTGCTTCTTCATGTCTTCTTTCTTTCCCAATCATTTCAGTAATGTTTTGATGAATTAAAGTATGTAAGTAAAACAAAGAAATCAATGCCAAGTTCTAATATCAAATTGAGAATTGGAATTGCTAATTCCCCAGATATTTTTAATATATTGCTAATCTGAAGACCAGGACTAAATTGGTATTCCAGGACTAAAGTGGTAAATTTTTAATAGAAATGTCTCTTACGAGCAAGTCTTATTATAACATACTAGAATATCATTTATTCTTTGAGTGTGTGATTTATTCTATTTAAATATAAGCCCTGTAAAGGAGATGTGTTCATCTATTTTTACTCTAAGTACATAAATATGTCTGCTACACTTTAGTCAGTAGATGTATTCAGAAGCCAATATGCCTACACTCTCACATTTCTTCTGTAAATGATGAATAATATTGATAAATGAAAATTACAAATCTGCAATAGAGCTTAACTATTGAATACTAAATCATTCTGTTACTCACTCTGCGTTCCAATGACATTTTCTAGATTAAAAAAATGTCATTCTACATTTAAAAAATATTTTGTGCTTTTGCAGCAATGTAAGCAAGTGTGCATTTGAAAGAAAACTCACAATGCAGCCACAAATAATTCTCTTTAAGACTCAAAGTGCCGTTTTCAAAAATGGTTCAATTTTCAGAATAGAATATTTAAAACCTTTTTCCTGCCAGACTTTATGTTCCACATGTTTGGTACAATTAAAATAGAAGGGTGGTGGAATGGAACTCTTCCATCTATATTTTGGAAAAACATTCACTCACCTCAGTTTGTCAGTGTGCATTAAGAGGTAGGTCATTATGCAGTAGAAAAAGAAGGGGAAGGCAGCTCTAACTCATGTGACTGACATATACTGAACATGGCCATTAATACAACTTGGCAGTGACCTTGGCAGCGTTACAGGTAATCTCCTTTCAGGGATAAACTATGTGAATGATATTTCTACCATGTTAAGCACAAAGAGAGTTCTCTTTGGAACTTTACCGCTTAATTTTTTTATCCTAACAAAAATATTTTTTAAATGACCCCTTAATGATTTTCTTTTCCCTCTGCTCTCTCAAATGACAGTTTACTCCAAGACGTTGCTGCTGTCACTTTCTGTCCTTATGGGGGACTGCTATATACTTGGTAGCACTTTCATAAAGGGTTGAAGTCGATTTTATTTTTATTATAGGTATAAATCTGTAGTCAAGTTTTATTATACCACTCATAACCAAAGTTCTAAAAAGCAGAAAGCATACGTAGAGAAGATATAGGTTGAAAACTCGGTGTTGAAGAAAATTCTTGATTATATATTTTATAAAAACTCTCAGCACCATAATTATTATTATTACCCTTTGGAATTATTTAGATTATATAAGATAAAACATGAATTTTTATCACAACTTCTTAGATTTTGCAATAGATGATTCAAATACATCATTGCTTATTTCCTACTTCAGAGGAGTTTGTCCCTCAAGAAGGGAACTGTGGTGCCTAGAAGATTCAGGTTCATGGGAAAGAACATGACAAATAGTATAGTTGTAATCTGATTAGAACATTCTACTACCATTATAATTTCATATATAGTAATAATCTGGACTGAAATGCCTATAATACGGAAGTTTCACCTGATGGAGGTTGGGCTTAGTAAAAAGCCCTTAGAGGCAGGTCATAATTTCCTACTGACACTTGCTTCTGCATCACATTTCAGCACAGGAAATGAGCAATGACTATAAAGGAGGAGCATATCTTTTCCATAATGTGGATCCGTTTTTCAAAACTATCCCTTCCTGAATTGTTTCTGGGGTCTTTTGGCAATTTGAACCAGGTGTTGACAGCTGCATTTATAGGAGCCATTGACACTGGAGGATGTGACAGTTTCAGTTTCAGGTTCATTATTTGTAATGTTCATTCTAGTTTAAACTTTTACAAGCAATCCAAGTTAGTTAATTTCAGGAATTAAAGCAAATTCAATGATAATTAACATTTTTGAGTATCACATGTATGTAGATTATTAGAAAGCTACTTCCAATTCATGGGTCACTTTAAGCGCACAAGATGAATTATTTTCATACATAGAACCCTTAAGAATCATTTGATAGGAAGGACATAGAAATTTATTAGGCAAGGCATGTTCAGTAAATTACAGCATACTGCATGTCTCATCAATTCACCTATAAATTTAACCTTTAGCAGCTCCTATTTCCAATTCATTGTCAAGTTGATCTATGTAATCAGAATTCCTTATTATGTTTACATTACTAAGGTGTACACCAAATGGAAAATTAGAGGTATCTCCTCCCTGGCTATAAATTATAAGTAAATGATTGCTGGTAGCCTATAACACTATTTAAAACCTTAACCATGGGGTAAAGAGTTGTCCTTGAACTAACTAAATAAAAGTACATTAAGAAATATAATTTAAATCAGAGAAAAAGTTACTTAGTATTTTTAGTGTATTATATGTAAGCTACAAATAGCAATATATTTTAAGCTAGTTTTCAAAGGGTGAAGTGGAAAAGCCAAACAGAAACAAAATGAAACACCCTTTTCTAATCTAGTGAGAATTTTTGATGAGGTTTATTTTTAGATAAAAGCTCAGATCATGATGTATTAAATTTGATTTATTTCACCGTCAGCTGATTTAGGACTTTGACATATAAAATTTAAAAACTAGATGATGAAAACATTTCCTTAGAATTTTGTAAGGCTACGTAACACATATAGTTATAGCAGTATAGAAGAGAAATAAGAGCTTGGAATCTGGGGTCAGGCTTTCTTATCGCAAAACCTACTTTTGCTACTTACTTCCAATGAAAGTTGAGCAAGAACCATATTTTTCCTGTGCCTCGATTTTTTTCTGCACAGAAATATATTAAGCATGATCATGGTAGTACAACCTTATCCAGATAGGAGGTCCAACTGAAATAATATAAATATTATCTCTGGGACATGTTCATTCAGTGTTATCACTATCACTAGGATGATTAAAAATTAATTCACAACAATAAAATATCAAACACAAATTAAGACTCTGTTGCCAAAATTTCTAATTTTATTCTTCAAATCTTTTTTCTCCACGTTCCCAACCTGAAATAGAATCTCTTAACGTGATAATTTGATGGATATCAGATAGATATTAGTTTCAATAGATCATAAATCTTTCATTAGAAATAGAAGAAACGTATATTATCTAGTTAATACCACTCACTTTGTAGTGCAGAAACTTGAGTCTTAGAAAAAATTGAATGAAATACAAAATTGAATTTCATAAATATTAAAAATAGTTTAAATGTGATTGTGTAGCATACACTGTCTGCCTAGTAATTGGTCTGTCGCATTTTTGCACAATATCTCAATAGAACTCTAAAAATAGACTTTGGGTTTTTTAACCTAATTTCAACAATTTATTGGTTCACCGTTGATTGTTTTACATAGAATTTAAATAACACACACAATATTTTAAGTGATGGAACATATCTATGTTTGGGTGTGTAAGCTTAGAATACAGTTAAAGTTTTGGGAAAAGGCAATGGCTAATGAACAAACACTCAAATAGAAATGCTTTTCATGCCATGATAAAAAAACTAAACAAACAAAAAACTATAAAATTATAGCAAAAAACTATAAAGAGACATTTTACAAAGCCCTGCATCCGAAACAAATGAGCTAGGGAAAACGCTAAGGTAGACAAGGCATCTCCACCCCATATATTGGGATCTTCCAAAATACCTCCGTCTGTTCTATCTCCCATCAGTTGCCAGGGACATGCCTCTCTCAGCACCATACCCTCCTCCTTTTAGGGCGGGATTGGAGGAGGGGCCTTAAGTTTCTGTGGGGGGATGGAGGTGGTTGAGTATCATCATATGCCCTCTCCAGGTCAGACACTTCACTGTAGGATGGCACCCATCCTTCGTTTCCAGGTTTCTGTAAAGGACAGTTGCTTTACTTCAGTCACTGAGATCCAAATCTAGAATGTCACCTTTAAAAAAATTATTATTTAGGTTCTCATAAATACATGAACAATTTACCTGGGAAGCTGGCATATCAGCATACTTCTAGCGACGTATCAGAGTGTTCTTCGTCTCCCTGTTTTCTCCCTCTGAGAGTCTTTTCGACGTATTTAATGAAAACCAAAATTGTGACAAAGAAATCATCACAGTATCTCCTATTTATTTATTTACTGTAATCTTGATGGCTGATGCTATATTCATAAATTCTCAGAAAAGGATTTTTCTCACTGTGTATCTTTTATTGTATTTTTTCCCATACAGTTGATGTCTGTAATTGTACTTTGTTTCTAATGTTATCTTTTATTATGCAATAGGGAGTCATTGATCACTTGCTTTCATCATACTATAATAGAAATATCTAAATATTAGAGTCACAAATTACCCGGACATATGGTCAGGAAACATGAAAGTGAGTTGGCTTTCTTGATTTATTAGAATTGTTTTCTCTTTAAGTAAAGCTAAGACAATATTATTCATTAATTAGTTTAGTTCTTTGTCAAACCTGGTGATTGACCGAAGATTCACAAAATTTTAGAATCCAATCACAGGCAAGAATTAAAGATCTGAAGAACTCCATGATAGAAAAAGATGAATTTTAATGGAGCGGATTTCAAAGGACTTGGACATATTTAAAATGTGTTCTTAGAAAATTTGGTATATGGGATGGAGGATTGCACAAGCAATCAAAGACCACTTTGTCCTGTATCACAAACATTAAAAAGAGAGGAGAGTATCTGATTGGCTAAGAAAACACCTGTATGAGGAATGGAAATAAAAAAGTAGTATGAGAAAAAAAGAAATTGAAAATACTATGGAAGCGAAAGTTCTAATAGTGAAGGCTGAAAGTTTGATGAGGAGAATCAAAATTAAGATATGATATTTACCAATGTATTCAGTTTAACCAAAAAAATGAGAACAACAACAAAGGATAAAATAAAGTGTAGCCCATTTTTCATGTAGTGGGGAAAGTAAGTGTAGGTAATACCAGGAATATTGTAAGTTCCATGAGGGCATGACTGTTTTTCTGTTTTATTCTTTGATACCTCCTATAGAACAGTGCCTAGAACATAGTAGTGACTCAAAAACAAAAAATTCTTTGTTGAATGAAGGAATGAATGAAATGCTTCTTCGCTTTGTTTTTTGCCTTTATTAAGCAGTGAAATGAACTCATGCTTGTGGCCACATACATGAAAGGTAACGTGTGTGTGACCTGTGGAATCAAGTGATACTAAGGAACAAACAAATTTCCTGGAACTACTGGGCAGATCTAAAGCCTGAAATAATTTTAGTAGCAGGAACTCTTGTAGCACAACGCCAGGGCAGGGCCACAAGCTACTGTTCTTAAGAATTTTTGAATAAAGACTAGAAGGTAACTATCAGTGATAAAATTTTTATAAGAAAATGAAGGATGACCAGGGAACCACGATTAGTACCTCTCTTATTTGCAGACTTAAAAATATACCAGGAAAAATCCCAATGGTTTGTTATACATGTTATACATTTGTATACATCCTATAACACCCTGGGTATGAGTGTGAACCGACACAGCATCATAAAAAACTGGTTCTATGAGAATGTGTTAACCTTCACTGTAGAGGGTGAAGGAGAGTATAATCTCAATTTTCCAAGGCTTTTGATTTTGTTCTGTATGACATCCTTATCCGTAAATTGGGAAAATATCCTCTAAACCACACAGATTTTGAATGGTAGCTGAAGGAATAGTGAAATAAGTAATTTATTCATTAAATTTAAAAACACTAACAAATCGTGTGTAAAGAGTGTGTGTGAAGCCTGGCCCTGGAGAGATCGGATCAGAACTCGGTGTGACCTTGGTAGACTGGAGAAGTGGTCAGAGTCATGAGGCCAAGGAGAAACAAATAAACTCTTTAAATACAAACTAGAGAAGAATAGGCTAGAAACAAATCTGGCAAGGGGAAAAATGCAAAATTGGAATAAATAAAAAGGCAAACATGTACTTTAAAATTCATGCAGTGTTTGGATAATTAAAATTATGTATTTGATAGGAGTATACAAGAGCCTTTTTTGAGTACCGTGTATATTTTGGGACTCCCAAGCTGAAGGTAGATATGCTTGAAATGAAGAGCCACAAAGATGGGGAAAAAAATACAAAGGGAAGCAAGGAAAGGATATCAAAAATAGGTATAATTCAATACACAGCCTTCAAGTGTATGAAATGAGGACGACATCACCAAGTGTTGCTCTCTGCACAGAGGCTGGAACAAGAGGACTGGACAAGAAGTATACTGTGAGGGATTAGCTATAAGTAAGAACTTCCTGAGAGTGAGAGTTGTGAAATATCAAACTAGGTTACTGAGGAAGGTTATGTTGCTCCTTTTCCGGAAGGCCTTAAAAATAGAGAGGTGGAATCTTGGTGAAATAATTTGGGTATGGTATTATCTGAAGGAGGGAAAAATGATATGACCTTGCATGGCCCTGCCACTGTTAATGTCCAGCATTTTCTACTCTTACCTTGGCTGAAGGGAAATATAGATACATATTTCAACCAGAAAAAAAGAGAGAGTTTTTTTGCTCTTTTCTAACATGGCAAAATTTAGATAAATTTTATTAAATGGATTTCATAAAGATCCAGTTTAAGGCAAGTGAAATTGCCAAGCCCATCCTGAAATTCTCCATAAGTTTGGAGAAACATTTATTAAATATTCATCTTAACTAATTTTTTCAACAGAACTGAACAGATTATGCTATAATCATTATTTTCCAGCTCATAAAATATAAAAGATGAACATTTTTATATAATTTTGAATTTTAGAATCCTCAGGAATGTGGCCAAATAATGATTTGGTGTGTTAGCTAGTAATTTGGTGGTAATGATGACTTTCCTAGCATTTAAAAGTAATGTCACCCCCTACACTTCTCAGAACACTTTTATTACCAGACCCATCAACAGGCATGAATGACACTGATATAAAAATTATTCCAGAAGCTTCTTCAGGGTGAAAGGCAGTATTTGCCAACAGATCCTTTCTTACTGAGTTAGAAATCTCAGAGATTTCCTGTTTACCAGATGCCCTCTTGAAGTCCATGGACTATAGAAGCAGCCATTTTGAGCTTTCACTGCACAGTCAACTGCCCAGCATCTTAAATGGAGTTCAGGCTTGGATATAATGTGTCATTGTTGGTGGAGTTTTTGAATGACTCTGAGCCACTGTGCTCCTCAACTGGTACAATAACATGTAAATACGTAAATGAATATATATGTACCTATATCTGTACCACAGTGTTCTGCTTATGAAAGTAGGAGAAATGTCTGATACATGCTGAAAATATACAAACTAGTACTTCCTCATGCTCTATAGGCTCTGAAAGAACAAGGCTACATGATACAGTGGGAAAAAACTGATGGGAATTCCCATAATACATCAAAGTATGTGATTTTTCTTCAACAATTATAAATATATTGCCAATTATGTCAACTATTATTATGTAATTGACTAGTATATTTTATTAGGCGTGTCTTAAAAAACTGGCTGCCATAAAGTTACTTCTAAAATAATTTATTTAAAGAGCTTGAATTGCACAGTTATACCCAGAGGTCTCAAACACAAAGAATTCTAAAGAAGAGGGTAAATGTATAAAATTCTAAAGTGGAAACTCCACTACAGATAGAAGAATATTGTAGTGCACCATAACTTGAGGAGATGAAGGCTAAGGAAGGGAAAGAGCATAAAGAGAAGAACCAGAGGAGGAGCAGGTGGGGGGATGGGAGGGAGATAATGACCAGGGTCATACCAGAGTTGATTAGGTCCAGGTTAGAAACCTACCCAAGGTGCTTTGAAGGAAAGCAAGATGGCTCTCTCAACTGGAGACAAGACATCTGTAGTACTCTGAGTAATTCTCGTCTCCATAAATGAAGTTGACTCTCCTGACCCATCCTCGGAAAGACACCTGTTTTGATGGTTTTTTCCAGGAGTCGTGATGAATATATACTGATTCATTTACACTCACCTGATTTTCCTTGTGAGCAACTACATTCATTTGTAGAAGGGGGAGGGGGACCACTCGTGCTGATCAACCAGTAAGTTCTGATATTCTAATGACAAATATCTAACTCAAGTTTCGTTCTGTTCTCCTCCTGGCGCAGTGAAGTAAACTCTTTTTTGCCATGAGGAATGAGAGAATGTTAGATGAATTAAAGAACACTGATTTTAAAAGTCCTTCTGAGATTCCACTAAATCCCTCTGAACATCACATTTTCCGCATAGATTTTTAACTTTAAAGTACTCTTTTGAATATTACCCAGCAGCGTGGAGAAATAATAGAATATGTGGTTCGAGTACTAAGTCTGGGACTGGACTTCTAGGGGTTCAGATTAGCTCTAACACTAGCTGTGTGACCCTGGGCAGGTAACTTAACCTCTCTGTCCTCTAGCCTCCTTTTCTGTAAAATGGAAGTGATAATAGTGCCTTCCTCATAGGCTCTTGGATTAGAGTTAATGTATGTAAAGCTTTTAGTGCCATAGTAAGTATTTTATAATTTGTAGCTATTATTTATTAAATTTCTAAATATGATTGCTGGTCCAAAGTGCGTAAAGTAACGTTGGTCTTAACTGCTGGTACTACTTGAGGCTGAGGTGAACCAACTTTTCAATGCAAAACATGGAAAAAACAGTTATATTTATGCAGGCAATTAAACATCTTTGTCAGCTTATTGTTTCTCTGGGACTGTATCCTTTGGAGAAGCAGTCCGACCTCATTTTGTCTTACACCTTTGTTGAATTTATACCATTTAGGAACTTGAGAGGGGTCTTTAGAAATTGAACCCAGCTTGTTTTTTGTGTCTGAGGAAAATGAGACTCAAAGGAATTGACTGGCCTGGTGGCAGAACCCACCCCAGAGTCTGATTCCCAGTAGAACTTTCTTCCCACTGCCCTCTGCCCCTTCTTGATGCTTTGGGCTCTGGAAACGAATTGCACTAATGGTTAAATATTTTATTAATGTTTTTACTTTAAAAGAACAGCAATTTTCTGTACCTGACATCGTGTTTGTGTTTCTTTGTAAAGCTAAAAGAATAGTTTTCCGTTGTTATATCAATTATTCAGCGATACTGTTGTGTTTTCCTTGAGCCGGGCACTGTGGTGAGGTTTGGTTTGGAGCATCTGTCTCAGCAATGCGGTGTATGCAGTAGTCAGAGAGAAGAAGCTTGCTCGCTTCTTTAAAGCTAGCATTTCTCAAAGGATATTCCAGATAAATTTGGAAATACTGCAGATTGTGGCATCCAGCATATTGAAGACTAGGAAAAGTCCTGCAGCAAGGAAATCTGTTTTCCTAATTTCTTTGACTTCCTGAGGTTTTTTCTTTTCTTTTTTCCCTTTTTTGTCTTCTTTTTTCTTTTTTGGAGGAATAGCTTGTTAGCATCCTTAGGAGCCAGTGATCTTTGGAATCCACTTTGGGTTTGGGATTTCTAAGGAGTCATGAGCTTGCTTCCACCGATGGGTGCTTTCTTTTAGATCCTAGGTTTTAGAGACTCAGGATCAAAGGCTGTCCGTTTCAGTCACTTCTGATCCATAGTGCACGGTCTTTTTTACAGGGGAAGTACAGTAATACTTTCCATGCAGTATTATCTGCCAAGGATGACTTGGGCTATCCTTGAAAACAGCCTGGGACAGAATGTGTAGACATGCTAAGATAAGGAGCCTCCTGCCAGGCCTTTGCCTCGGAACCGCCTCAGCTGACCCGGGCCCAGGCGCTTGCCCGCCCTGCCTGGATCCTCTGGGGGACACATTCTGCTCGTCTGAGCACACCTCTATTCCTAGCTCTTTGACAGTTTCACTTTCCATATCCCCTCAGTACTAAACATGTGGAGAAAGAGATAAAGAAAGGTGATGAAATGAAAAAATGGAGTGGGGAATCTACAAATAGAGAAAAGAAACTCGTATTTACGTGCCTGCTCTGTATGCGGTGAGGACTGGGTTTTGGATGGGGAAGTGAGTGTCCTCCAGAGGGCAGTGGACAAGATAGGGAGGGAGGTGAGTGTGTGATGGGCAGTAGTGGTCAGCACTGAGAATAAACCAACACACCGTGCTGGTTTCTGTTAGAGTAAATATCTGTACTGTGATTCACTCAGGAAAGGAAAGAAGACAGGTTTGATTTTAAAAAGAATCTTTTCAAATTTATTATTCTTTTTCAGGGCATTTGATCAATTTTAAATGAAAATTGATTAGTGTTATTTAGGCTTTCTGGTAAATTATACAATTTACCCTATTTTAAAACTGATAAACTATGTTCACCAAATAGGAAATAAAAAGAAAATGATGCAATAGAGGATCAAATTTATATCACTCTCCCAAAAAATGGCTGAGGAGGAAGAATTGAAAATGTTTACACGTTATTCCTTAAATAAAGTTTTGTTGCATGGGAAATTTTGACCTCTCTCCTTACTTAAAATACTATAGTTTTTCATTGGACACTTCTATTTTACAGCTTTTAAAATTAAAGTGTGTCTCTTGTCCTGTACTCTAATTTCCTGTTTATTAAAATCCATAATCCTTAAATTTTATATTTTTCCTCTTAAAAATGCTTCAATTTAAAAAATGCTGGATGACTCAATTTCTCTATTCATTTTAAGTTGGAAATTAATCCGTTTGGCTTGAGGCTACCTAGCTTACTCTCATTAGATGGGTATGTCCAAAGATATGTGAATATTTCCCATACAGAGAGACCCTGGGACTTTCATATATTGCTGAGATCTTAATCAAAACTGTACTGATTGCTTGGGAGTTGGGCCCTATGAGAGAGGAAATAAATCAACCTAACCCAATGACTCAGTTATATTAGTAAGGTTGTAAGATTGTTTATTTCTAAAAGATAAAAAGTATGATTTTAAAAATATAGTTCTATATTTTACATTTGCAGAAATTTTGCATTGTGTTTGTCAGATTGTTCATGGTTCTCTCCATATTTAGCATTGCAAAATGAACTTATATCCCCAAGAACTATTTCAAACAGTGGGCATTGCTTTAATGAAATATCCACATGTCAAGAGAAGATACACCTTTGGATTCAGTTAAAATCAATTTAGAAACCGTTTGCCTTATATTATATTCTCAGTGCTTCAAAGTATTTATAATTGTTATAAAATTATATAATATCGAAGTGAAGACAAGTTTACACATTGAATTTTTGAAATGTGAATTGCATCCAAATGAATTTTTGCAAATGAATGTGGTTCTGCTTTTTATTTGAGCCTCACAGCCTCATCATAGAATATATGTGTTATTATTCCCATTCGGTAGATGAGGAAACTGAGATTTAGGAAGCCATGAGTTGGCCAAGTTTGTACCACCCGTGACAGGCAGAGTGACAGGCATCGTCCTCCAAATACTGCCTGGCTCCATCCGTGGTTTAGAATCTCCTCAGAGGCTGTCTTCTCAAATAGCCCTTCCCTGGCATTGTCCACGTCTGCCCTTTCCTGTCCATTACCTCCTAGCCTGTTCTACTGTGATATTTTCTTTATAGCACTCTCTCTCTAAAATCATCATATTAGTGCACTTATTTATCGTCTCTTTCTCCCTTTAAAACATACGTGTCGTGAAGACCAGGACCTTCTTTGTTTTGTTAACAGTGGTGTCTCTGGCACCCAGCATCCTGCTTGACACATTTATGTCTCTGTGACTAATGATCAAACTTTTTCACTGATAGCTGTAATATTAAGCATCAAGATTTTGGCTCATGGTCTCCGATGATGTCAGTTTAGCCAGAATTTGATTGCCCACGTGGTCCAAGCTAAAGTTTAGTTTAAAATCTGTGATGAGAATACACAAATAGAGTTCCATGTAGGTCATCTGCTCCAAAGCTGGGGCAAGTTGCCTGCATAGCATCCGGATAGAGGGTCTGCACTGTTTCCACGCATCTTCATCTCATTTACAGCTGATGAATTATGTCCACCAACTAGGAAATACAAAGAAAATGATGGAATAAAGGATCAACCTTATATCACTCCTTTGTAACTGTCACACTTCCTGACCACCAACCCTGACGAAAGTTCTCAAGTATTCCAACTGTGTGTTACACAGCCCTAGCGTGTTGTACAGTCATGTAGAGTCCTCTTGTCCTGGAGTTTTGCACAGATAGAGGGAGGATATAGTTTAGAGAGGAATGCTATTAACTACAAAGTGCATCCTGAAGGCCATTTAGCTCACAATGAAGGTCTGTGTTTTAAAATAGCACTATAACAAAGTAACTACAGAGTTTTGGCAAGGGCTGCAACTATTTATAGAACTAGGGAAGCCATAGTAAATAGTGCCACAGTACCCAGGCCTCCCTCGCCATAACCCCAAACTTATGAGAAGCACTGTAATTATATTTTTCGACTTTAAAAAAAAAAATCATAGTAGCCATTATCAGTTTAACCGTACGGAAGCTCAGGCTGAGATTTCTTTTTTAAACGCATAGTTTTGATTTTCAACAGCTGCACTGGGTCTCTAATCATATATTATCTTTATGAAGCCTTTTTCTAACATATGTTAATTGGCTGTTTTCTGTGACAAATTATGAGCTCTTACTTTGATGAGGTTCAATTGCAATCATGTTGGAGTCGAGTACATAGAGTTTCCACCCCTGCTGGCTCCTCAAACCACTACAAACATCCTCACGTCACTGCTGTGCTGAGTAATGGCAGGATTTGGGCTGGCTGATTTCGCTACAGAGTTTTTTTTTTTCCACAGGATATTTTCAGCTTCTTTGTACTAAATCTGTTGCAGGGTTTGCCCTTTTTAGCAGAAGCATGCTCTAAAATTAACATCAAATCTTATTGGAGATTACTATAATACAGTGAGAAATATTTCATAATACAACACCCCAGCGTCTGTTTTGCTTTACTGAAATTTTAGTACATTTATTATACATTTTTCAAAAGTCAGTTGTGCAGTTGGTAAGTATTTTCTAAATCATCAGCATTTTGTAATAAACATTTCGCATTTCCGCTTTTGGGGAGAAGAGCAGTTATTTATTGAGTAGGTGACTATCTATTTAGCTATCATACAGAAAACGCACAGACCATTTTTTTCTGGGTGTTGCCACACGTCAGAACGTTAAAGATTCCATTGTATTTTCTTTTTTCTTTGCACTTACATCTGTTGGTCAAGTAATAAAAAGAAGTACATGTTCCATCAAGGTTAATGTCCTATAAGATGCATAGCATCCATTCCAGTTCTCTATCCTCATGTCAGTTTTTAATGTATGAGTAGGATGAGCAGATATGTTCTAATCCATCTGCTCCGAGAACTGTGACAGATAGCCTGCATCACATACCAACAGATGATCAGTGATCGCTATAATTAGAATAGATATAAAAATACAGTACATTTGTTTATATTCACAGGAAAGTAGTCAGGGTAATTGATTAAGGCCTTCAGAAGCTGTGTCAAATACCAGTCATATTGGGACTAATTTAACTCTTTCTGCCTTGATATCTAAGGTAAGGGGCTCTGTAACTGTGGTTCTCTAAAGCCAAAGCGAGGGGTCACGTTTCCGTACAGGTATTAGAGTTTAGAATAAGATGAGCCAGCTGTGAATAGAGCGACTCCTCCTCGTGAGGCTGTTTTTAATCAGCCATTTCCCTGGAGGGGCACACAATCAATGAGCTTAAATCCTGAGGCTACCTGTGCTGCTAGGAAGGCCTGGGAACATCATTACAGAACTTACAATTGAGCGTATGTGAAAAAATTAGAGCAGAAATTAAGGGTAAGAAAGGTTAACTTCAGAAGTCTTACTTTAGTATTGCTCTTTTAGAGGGTCTTAAAGAGACCATTTCAAATAGTAAATAAAAAGGAATATTAAACCTAACTACATACAGATACTATTCTATTAAATGATCATTATAAATGAGCCAAATGAAAAGTTATTATTGATTGATGTTAACCAGAACTGTTTAACGTGTCTGTTATTTTGGGAAGGTGCATGGGGGTCAATTTCAGCATGAGTAAACAAATATACAGTTGTTTTTTCGTCAATCGCACTACCGCTAGAGAGAACGGCTTCAGCAGTCCTGCGTGATATTTCAGGTGACTGCGAAGTCCGTTGATGCAGTGTGTCTTCAGTGACTGTACACAAGGAAGTTTAGTTCCACTCGATAAGACACACACTTAATTGGCTTTAAGAAAATAAACCAAGGTAAAGAATGATGTGTAAATGAAACAGAGAACTTGGCACTTGACTGTATGGAAGCCCGTGAGCCATGTGGCTTAATTGGGGCCAGTTGGGATCGTTTAATGATTGCTGTCAGAAGATCAGATTTAATTCTCCGTATAAGAAGACCACAGTGGGATAGAGTTAAACAAATTGTCATCAGAGGTTTCAGATGAACAAAGCCTTAATTAGGTTGATTAGGATGCTGTAAAAGAGATGAAGAGAAATAGAAAAATTGATGAATCACTGGGTTCCATGGTGAGCTGCATGTAATAGCAATATCAAATATCTGGATTTTGAGAGATATTATTATGATATTTTGAATATTATGTATACCATCATGGAAATTTTTATGTAAAATTTCTAATGTTTAGAGACAAAAATAAATGACATTCAATATAAATAGATGATTTATCAAGCATATTCTCCTAATGTACAACAAAAATGTTGGCAGAAGGACAATAGTATTTCTTCCCATTTCAAGGTCATCTTTAAATGTTAAATAAATTGGGAGAGTAAATAGCAACAGAGGCAAGTTATTTTCAAGGACATAATTTTCAATCATTTAACATCATATTTGAATACAGAATAAAACAAAGCTTTTACTTAGAATGTCCTTTTAATCATTCCTATCACAATCTTAATAATATTGTGATTATTTACAGGTGATAATACTCAGGACTACTTAGGCATCTTAAAGTGTACTTTTATTGCTTTATCTACACATTATGAAAGATTAAAGTGTGTTTTTTCCATTTGCTGCAGTTTTGTGGAAAATGTTCTCTCTGCACACACCCCCCCCCCCCCACAGGTATTAGTAAGGCTGAAAACTGTGTCCATTACATACGGCTTTTGAAAAAAAAAATTGTAGAAATTTCCATTTTAACAGTGAAACATGATATATAAAAGATTAAGAAAATAGTGAACATAGTTTTTTTCCTGATAGGACCATGAGATGCCTGGGAATTTATATTTTTGTCATAATAAGATGAAAACATATAGTAGCAGCATCTCCCACTTCAAGCCTCACTTGCTTTGAAGGCTGACGGTTCTGTTGCCCTGACATTGCTGTTGTATAGTGCTTAACTTGCTTTGTTCAATAACAGCAACAAAAATCCAGCTGCATGTGCTTATTGAGAGGTTACAGCTGGGGAACAGAGCCCGCTCGGTGATGCTAAATAGTAGCTGTTGCTTTGTGAGGAAGACAGAGCAGGATTTACCTTTGTGGTAAGTCCTGCCACGTCACTAAGTGACCTTTGGAAGAAAACGTGGTGGCTGCACTGTTGTGAAAAGTTAGGAAAACGGAGACATGATAGAACCCTGAATTAATTATTGAATATGATGCAGAAAGACTATAAACAGTGGTTTGATTGACTAGCATGAGGCTCTTGACATATTTAGACCACTTGGAGTGTATTTTGGCATGGAGAATAGAGAATGCTGTTTAAGCGGCAGTGTGAAAAAAAAGGTCCAAGCAAAATGTACCATGGACCACCAAGACAGGGAAGCTGTGCGTCCCTCATGTTATTAAATTGTTTACAATGCAATACAGTTGTTTAAAGGTATGTGTCTCCTAAATTCTAGAGCTGTGTAAATAAAATGATTTGTGTCAGTGATAATGGCAGGTTAGGCCCACTTATTAAATTAATTGCAGGGGTTTTCAAAACGAGTTCCTTCTTAGCCTTATTATATTTCTGACATACATTTCATCTCCTTTTGTCCTTGGGGAAAGATATTAAAGTAGGACTAGAAGCATTAACTAGAGTTTTCAGCAGCCGTGGTCATTGGGAAAATTGATGTATTTCCCTAGTTATTTCTACTTTCGCAGCCTGAAGCTGTTCCGTGACTGATACTTAAGGAAAGCTTCTTAATTTTTATAACACTGTAAATTTTTTCTTTTTATAATGATTATTGTTAAAGGATAAATGAAGCATCACCTGTTAGAAGTTGCTCGTCTTCGGCTTTGCAAATTCAGGTCTTCCTGGTTTATGTGAGGACTACAATTCACTTGATAGTCTTACTGTGTGATGTGACTTTCAGTTTATCCCTCAAAACTGAAGCCGTCTGACAGGTAGTAGGCCATGTTCCCAATACCACTGTGTACCCAGCACTTCACGTATAGTACCACTTTCAATGATCATAACCATCCTGCAAATGAGAAGTATGTTCCCAACTTTTTGTAGGGCAAGGCATTAAATCATCAATCTGTAGTCACTCAGCTTCTGGGTACCAAACTAGAGCTCAGACCCTGAGCTTCCTGACTCCAAAATTCATTCAGCTTCCATTTCTCAGTATAAATTATCCTTGTTCCATGTATGAGATGCTAATAAATATAATTAAGGATTAAGTGAGGCTATCAGTCTGCTTCTGTATAAATAAAAATGTGAAAATGTTCTTAGTAGTAGTCATTAAAAATAGCAACTGAAGAAAATACTCACCTGAGAAAGAAAAATTTAATAAATGATTAATCAGCTAAGAGTTATTGGCTCCTACCGTATGCCTGGCACTGGGGTAGATACTGGGAATACAAAAGTGAGACACAACAGACTTGGCACACAGATGTCGAGGAAGGCAGGTGGACTCGCAATTTCAGTTTTGACAAGTGCTACAGGGAGGGCACGGTGCTGTGACCCTCCTAGGGGAATTTGATGTGATCAGGAAAACATGGAGTACTTCCTGAGGAGGTGAAACTGGAGCTGAGACAGAAGGAAGGGAAGAAGTCAAGGAGGCACAGAGGCAAAGGAGGTGCATTCCAAGCAGAAGGAATTGCGTACGCAAAGGCCCTGTGGTAGGAAGGAGCATGGCAAGTGTGAGGAACTGAAAGACAGTCGACATTCTTTATTATTTGTATGAGTGATATTATGTGACTGAGACTTGAAGACGACACAAAATGCATCATATTGACACAAAATTGGAATAAATTGAGAAGATAACTTTGTGTTTGTCATGATGCTATTTATCCAGTGGGAAAGAATGGCCTTTATTACTCTTATGAGGATGAATGTTGGCCATTTGCCTTTAAAATGAACGCAGCTTGCATGCATAGCTAGGGCAAGATAGCATTCCGTAGAATACATGATAAGCTTAGAAATGGAGTGACTTTCAGGACCAAGGAAATTCTCCAGCTCTTAGACATCACATAGTCACGTAACAATAAGAATAATAATAATTATTATATCTTTTGAAGTTCGGAACACCTCTTAGGGGAGAAAAAAATAAAAGTTCTACTTGTTCCTTTTAACCAAAATATAATTACATGCCTCATATATCTTTCAAATATATCATAAAGTAGAAAGTTAAATGTATCTAGATGCACAATAATGAGCAAAGTTTTCCACTTAAAATAATAATGAATCGCTTAATTGTTTGAATTATTAAAACCAGGCATGCAGCAACTGGGCTTTTGATCATTTTTGTCCCTTACTGAGTATCCAGCGTGTGTTTATTTAACAGTATAATTTCTTATGTGATATAGTAAGCTTGGTTTTCAGTCTTGAGTTTTTACAGAACCTCATATGAAGATGCTGGTGTTAGTGAAAATGTGAGTCAACGAAGAAGTTATTTGCTACTATGGGTAAAAGAAAACCAGAATTCTTTCTTTGCAAATTGACATCACATATTTTAATGTTTTATCATTATTCATAAGCTGTTTTTATTTAAGCAACTGCGTTGTGCTGATTGTAGCAAAATACGTGCTTTGCAAAGATCAGTTTAGCAGAAGAGAATTAATTTCTTCCCACATCTTTTAATGTGGCATGGCAGTCTCACTCTGAGATCAAAACACGTAACTGAA
This sequence comes from Equus asinus, assembly GCF_041296235.1. Lineage (NCBI taxonomy): Eukaryota > Metazoa > Chordata > Mammalia > Perissodactyla > Equidae > Equus > Equus asinus. Next base: position 81,722,459 of record NC_091798.1, read on the forward strand.
GGTTATGTTTAATTTCTAAATCAAAGTGTTGTGGGAAGATGATTGAAATCTGAAGATGACTCAGATCCACTTGATAAGTGGTTTTCTTCCTACAGAAACCTCATGGTAGACTGCCATTTCCATGTTAGAAAGAACCTAATAGTGATGAGATTAAAATAAATAGTTTCACTATATACTGAAAGTTTATGTTAGTTACTTTGGTTCTTAGTCTTAACTTTTTTAAAGAACTTTGAGAGCTTCAATAACATAGGAATCTATTCCCCCTCGATCCAGTATATCTTTTTTTAAACTACGAGGGGCAAAGAAATAATCAGTGTGTTTTACCAACCACCATTGATTTTTTTGGACAGTTCTGTAATTCTTTTTTTACCAAAATTTTAATTTATCCGTTTGGCTCATTGCCTGTGTAGAATTCATTTGCCTTGAAGGGTAAATGAAAATGATATGGCTGCATTGACCACGTCAGATGATTTCTGTGAGGCATGGTAAATGGTAATTGCACTGTATCTCCTCCTTCGCCAAAGTGAACTTGTTTACTTATTTTTGTTTCTTAAAACAATCATGCAAAACAGTAACCTCGAGCTGAAGCGGATTTTTCTCAGGTGTTTTAAAAATAGAAATGAAAAATTTTGTCCCCACGTCTGGATTTCTCTCATTGTCCCTTATCTGAACCTCCCAAAGGCCTCTCTGTGTGGGGCGTACGGCACAGCACACTCAGACAGTTCTGCCCAGAGAAGGAAGTGAAGAGTTTTGGTTCCCATTTTACACTTCTGGAACAGTTTAGGGAAGGAAGCACCTTTACACCTTTTATTGTTCGTGGTTGCTGACATCATATCCTTCCCTGACCAGTCTGTGCGTGTTTCCTGCCATTCTGTCAAGATTCTTCTGTGTTACTGGGAGGGATTTGGAGGAGGGAGAGAGGGAGGAAAGAGAGCAAGAAAGAGTGAGGGAGGGAAGAGGGGGACGGGGGGGGGGGGGAGGTGTGTGTCACTCAAGAGACCTAGTTTGTAGATGAGAGAGCCGGGGTGGGAGCAGGCACTTTAGCATCTGTCCACAAGGCATTCTTCTCTGCTTGGGTCTCAAACCACTTTGCCTTCATCTGTCTGCTTATGCCAAACTCACAGTGAACAGAAGCCTGCCATAATGAAGTTCCCCTTTTTAGTAAGCAGCCTGATTTTATTTTTCTTCTATTTAGCTTGGCAAAAAGGAAAAACAGTGCAGGAGTCGGTAACTCTATAGAGTGTAACTATCGGAGAGCATTTCTTTTTCTTTCTTTCTTTTTTTATTTTTTTAATTACTGATTGTTTCTGTGTAAGTCTGTCATTTTCCAAGAACGCTTCTCTCATGTGGAAAGAAGTCGCAGCGAGGCTGCGGGAATTATTTTAAGCTTATGGTGGATGGTACATAATGCAAGTTCTCTGCGTAACTTGAAATTCTACTACGTGCAGTTTAGCTATTATATTCTTTTCTTCATATGCGTACAAGACAATTTGCCAGATTACTAAAGTTATATAGTCTCTTTTTCAGCCTCACTAGGCCTCCTACAAATTAATACTTGAAACTGACATTACAATATAATTTTTGCATAAAAATCAGGTTAGAGAAACACTTGTGCTAAGAAAACAACTACTGAGCTACTGTTGACCTTCCTAACTCTGAATTTTTACTGACAGCCTTGAAATGTGGTGGCCCATAATCAAATATTCTAAGCCACATGTTTCATGACATTTTACTTCATGAAAACAGTCACATCACCGCGACATACTACTCTGCATATATACTTAACAATATCAAATTTTGCGTTTTAGAGATGTACAAAAGGCAACACTTCAAGAAATATTCATTTTTATGGAAAACAAGAAAATATTTCCATTTTGTTGAAGTTTAAACTTACTTCTCTCAACATTACCTTGCATATTTCAAAAAGGAAAATATATTCAGTGGCTTTTTAATCAACTGTTTTATATGTATATTTGATATATACATATAAATTCCTTTTAAATTCATGTTTAAGAATTTAAAAAATCTTTGCTTTTTTAAAAAAGTGTCTCTCATTTCTCAGTTGTGAAATACGGGGTGGTGATACGAAGGAACTCTGCTACGTTTGGGTCATCAGGAACTCTCTCTGTCTTTCTGAGACTTTTCTCCAGGGATGTTTCTCTACATGTTTGGTTGTTTGTATTTTGAAATCAGGATCTGTAGAAGTTCTCGTCTTCTCCGCCTTGTCACCACACTCTAATCTGTTCACCCTGACCTTCCACCTTGAAGTGAGTAAGCGCTTAGGCAGGCACAGTCCTGTAAGCCGATAGTGCCACTGGCCTCAGCTAAATGAAAGAAAGGAAATTGTCCCATATGCATTTGCTGTGGATTCCTGGGTTGGCTTTTCTGCGATAGAGGAAGCCTGTTTGTCTCTTTGGGGTCTTGCACATTCATGGGAAATACCGTTCCAGCGTGCTGCTTGCTTCTAAGGTAAGACTATAGGAAACACAGGAAAGTTGCCCAGTCGAGTGATATTTAAGACCATTTCTAAAAATAGATAGATGGACAGTGTTTGGCAATAGTGAATACATGATGCAGTTGTGCTTTGTGGGTTTTTCATATTTTAATGTGATTTTAATATATCTTATGATAGCTAATTTTTTCCTATGTCTTTGTCAAATGTGTGTTATCTCTGTAACTCTTTAAAACTTTTGAACTACTTCCAACATTTAAAATTACCGCGGGAGTAATAGTTCTTGATGAGCACTGTGTGGTGGTGAGGTTACTCAACCTATTTATTCTCAGAGGCAGAACTGAGCTGCAGTTTAACAGAAAGGCATTGGGCATAAGAGAATGGATGGTCTTAGTATTTAAGCAGCGCTTAATCCACCGGAACTAATTATATCATAATAGCTTCTGCAATTAGATAATCACAGAAAACTTAAATTTAAAAAAAATGTACTCAAGGTGATAAAGAATTTAGAAATTAAATTAAAGAAATCAGAAGACAGCTGATGATCAGACCAAGTGTATAACAGCTTTCCTGTTCCAATAACTTTGACTTGGAGCCAAACAATCTATTAAATAGCCAGGACATTGGCTTAGCGTTACATAATGCATGTGGGAATTTATCAGGTTGGTTGTCAGACACCAACTAAAATAAACAGGGAAATTCTGAGCAGTGTGTAAAGTGGTTGTATTCTTTGACATAAGACAGAATAGAATAATTGAAGCTGTTGCTTGCAAATCAAGAAGCCGTTGTGGGATGCTTTTTGTTAACTTCCACATTTCACAGCACTTTGATTACGTTCAAATATTTTCAGATATAGTTTTAAACAAAGTAAAACATATACTCTTAATACTCTAGGTTCTCTGGGTTGATCTTATATTATTGATGATCATTTCTTTAGTTTTAATTCATCACCTAAAGATTTCCAGTATATAATAGCAAGCTTCTATAATTTTGTATCTTACTGCCCAAAGAGATATGTCTTTTTAAAATATTTAAATTTAGAGGACTGATGGCTTATTATCAAAAGTGTAGTTATAAATGGAATAATCCTTCAATTTTAGCACCATTTCTTTCTTTTCTATGAATGATTATCTTTTTTGATTTCTTGTATTCGAGAGAGCGCTAAAAGGCTTTCAAAAGGAAAAGACAACCTCACTCCTGATAGCTCCTTGTTATGTAAGATTAAATATCCCATATTATTTTTATAGTGTTCTCATAGCAGTGACTTTTGAAAAATAAGATTAAAGGATTTAGATTTAAATTAGTTGTCATTTACATCTATCAAATAGCACTTTCCTAATAGTCCATCCTATTTGCATAACGAGGGACATTATCACCTCTGCTGTCAAAACATGAGATTGTTTTCCTTCAGAAATGAATTAGCTGCCCTACTTAGCATACACAGGTACATAAAGGTTCATTAACTCTCTGATTTAGGTAATTTTTCATAACAGAAGGGTGAAAATAGTCACCTAATTTCATTAAAAAATATTCAGAAACTCTTTGCAAAAGACACATTTCAAGTGTTGGACTTTAAAGCGTAGTTTTCTTCATTTAAATGACTGTTGAGTTACTTATGAGATTATTTTAATTGTAAAAACAAACCATTCCAACTTGATATGCTCCTGCGTGGGATGTGTACTTTTAATAAATGCTTACTTTCATTCATTTGATTGGCTTGCTTCCATATGGTTTTATTTTTTAAAAATTAGAATATGGCAGTTCTTATGAAACTGGCTTGCTGTTGAAGTGGTATTTAATTTTTCTTTCTTTTCAGCAGGAACGAATGCAGGAATTTGGGAACTGAGCCGCGCAAGTGCTGAAGAAGGAGATTTGTTTGGAGGAAACAGGAAAGAGAAAGAAAAGGAAGGAAAAAATACATAATTTCAGGGACGAGAGAGAGAAGAAAAACGGGGACTATGGGGAGAAAAAAGATTCAGATTACAAGGATTATGGATGAACGTAACAGACAGGTGAGTGGGGTAAACTTTTTTTGGTATCATTATTTGCATGGGCTATTTATGACATTCTCACCAGATATATTAAGGGTACTGAAAACGTTTTGAATGTACAAACATTCATTAAGAGAAGTTTGAGTGAATTAAATGTGGCCAATTTAAGTGTTAATAGTCTCTTATATGTAAAGGGGAAAAAAATCACCTTGTCTGTTAGAAATAGCGTTCATACATTCATGATTATTCACTTTTTACTTGAACATGAATTTTAAATGGGAGCTGTGCTTGTGTAACATGAATAGCTTAATAATTAAGAGTTAATAAGCATAACATTGCTACATTGCACGCATCATCAAACAAAGATATTCTTATATTCATGGGAACGAGACCTTTTGTGGTCATCCATTGAAAGGTTTATAATGTAGGCTAAATATCCTGTATAAAAATGGCTTTCATTCTGTTCATAATCAGAGACTTTGAAATACATCCAAAATATTTAACATTGTGCTAAACAACAACAAAGAAAACATTCACACAAAATATTAGTAACTTAAAACTTATAGGAAAGAACTATTAGTTAATTCACACCGTTTTCTTTAAACCCTGAATTTTCTAAATATTGAGGCAGATGATGTTATAATGTTTTTTCTAGAACACCAATGATAGTATCTGTTTGATACATTTAATCTATTCTAAAGACGTTATACGTCCAAATGCTCTATTCAACAAAGACCTGCATATCATCAATGTCTGTGATTTGACTATTTTTCTTCACTCTTGGAGAGAGTAGATTTAGTTAGACCATGTAAGGATAGCTGGGTGGTTTGTATGCATTCTAATGTTAAGTATCCAATAACGGTTCCTGGGAGAATTTACAGTACTGCCAGATCCCAACCATTGCAAATGGATAGTGGAACCTACAAAACAGGCATTCCTGGACCGTGGGAAAGAAGAGCGTTTTGCCTATTGCCCATTTATAGTGGGGACAGCTAAGAGGACATCCTTGGAGATGCCCCTAGACTGTAATATCCCCCAAATAAAGACACCCTCCCTCCTCTATTGTCTTTTCTATCTTCTTGGACCTGCAAGTGAGACTACAACTGATTCGTGGTTTAAAATTTTATGTTGCTACGGGTGTAAACTGTAACGAATAGAAGTAATTGTTTATGCAGTCAAAGCCAATATACCATTAGGAAGTAAAGAAACTTTTTAGATTTTCATGTTTATACTCCCTTAAATTGTTATATTTAAGGTACATATGACTTGAACTATTTTTGTCTGAAAACTGAGCTAAAGGATGAATAATGCTGAGATTTATGATGGATTCCTTCAGTATTTTCCTACACATTGTTTATTGCTATGGGTCAAGCCAAAAAGCAATAATTCTGTCAAGATAAAACCACAGTATTTTTTAATTGGTTTATAGCTTGAAATTGAAATTAAGACTGAAATGTTGAATGTCACGTACCATTGACTGTTTAGACCCTGTGATTTGGACTAGAATCTATTTTGGGTGCAGTCAAAAATTATATGAATTAGCATCTACACTTCATTAATGATACCAGGTAACTTTTAGGTTCATGAAATTCATTGTATCTTCCTTTTCCTTATAAAGAGAGAAGAAAATTTTTGCAGGTTGAAGTCATGAGTTTTCGTTATGCTTTATAAAGGAACATAAAACTCACACAGGGATACAAGAATTTTAACACCATGCTTTTGAGCTAATAATTGAATATCTTTTCTTAATCTAAATAGAGTTGCATCTACAATTGCTGTTACTCTCACCCATGTTAGAAGTCATAATAACTTTACAAGAAGAAAAATGATTAAATTTAGCTCAATTTATCTTATTATTTTAATCCTAAAGATGAATTCCTTGATTTTTTTTATCTTATAGGATTTAGGATCTATTTAGTTTTTTCTCAGTCTTTAGGTAGAGTAGGCCCTTTAATTCAATACTCCTACATGGAATTAATGAAATTGAAAACTGCCATGTTTTGCTATATATTTCAGTGATTATTTTAGATGGCTATTGACAATCTTAAACAGCCATCTTACTTATAAATGGTTGTCATGCGTGCCTCTCGCCTACTAGGAGAGTGGTCATAAGAGCCATTCGGAGAGAACCTAAAAGATGTAAGTCACTTCTGATAGTCCACACCAGCAAATATACACCAGCATATCACACCAAGTGCGGAGACTCCCCTTACCTGGGCTTCCTTTAAACTGTGTGTTCACATGTCACAAAGGAAATCTTAACTCCTTTGCCTGTTTTGAAGCTTCCCCTACTGTAGACTCCCTAACAGAACCTCACACAATGGTTCACTGTCATCTTTTCTTAAAAGTAGTAAAAGCCTGCTCTGCTAGGGCAGGTGTTTATTTGGCTATACAGAGAACAAGGTGTGTTTTTACAGAATAAGAAAGAGTGACTGAAAGTGTGAAATGAAATATTACAGAGCTGATGTGATAAGTTGTATATCATTAAGAAATAAAACTGTTGGAAAACAGAGCAGCTAACTGTTTAAATTGAATTTTGCCCTTGCTTGATCTTTCATAATGGAAATAGGGAACAGCTAAAATTCAGAAACTGCAGTTGGATACATAAAATAGTTTAGAGGAGGACAAAAGGTAACAGCTAGTTTTATTTTTTAAAATTTTCCAGAGTTTCCAAGTATATGAAAACTACTTGTTTCTCAATGTCTAACATAAGCAAGATGGATTTCTTAAGCTAATATGTAAAAATGGATAAAATCGTGAATTGTCAATTTGTCTTACAGAAATTTTCAGATAGCTTAATAAAATTGGCTGCATGTACCAAGAATTCCATATATGTTATTCCGTTTAATCATTATTAAACCCATTTACAACCGAATATTTATTTATTTATTTGTTAAATCAACAAATATCATTAGATTGCAGTGTGCCTAATATTAAGTACTCAGTGGTAAACAAGAAGAATCTCATCCAGCTTATTGTCTGCCACAGAAGTCAGCAAACTTCTTCTGTAAAGGGCCAGACAGCAAATATTTTTGGCCTTGTGAACCATACGGGCTTTTTCTCAACTACTTGACTCTGCCCTAGTGGTGAAAGCAGCTATGGGCAATGAGTAAATGAATGAACGTGTCTGTGTTTGAATAAAACTTTACTGACAAAAATAGGGGACAGGCTGGATTTGGCCTGTGGGCATAGTTTGTGGACCCCTGGCCTAGTGGGATGAATCAGACACGCAAATATATAATAAAAATTTTGTTCATATGTGCTATGAATGAAACTATCAAAGTGCTAGGAAAGAGTAACAGGAGGGGCTTTATTTAGCTTAGGGATTGAAGAAAGGCCTCTCTGAGGAAATGCTAAACGATGGGAGCTAAAAGAAGAGTCAGACTTTGGCAGGTGACAACATTCCAGAGGGAACAGTATTTGCAAAGTGCCTTTAGAAAGGAAGGAGCTTGCTAAGGAGCCACGGGAAAGCTGTGGAACTTGAGTCTGGTGTGTATGACTTTAGAGAGATGAAAGAAAAGATTAGATGCTGGGAGGGCCTGGACAATGCAAAGCCTTGAAGTCAGATAGTTAATAGTAGGAGGTGGCCAAGATTTGAAACCCAATCTTTCCCATTAAAAAACAAAACAAAACACGCTTTTCTCAATTATGTCATGCTGTTTCCTGTATAATACAATGGCTAAGAGTATGGTTTTATGTCATTGCTTTTCCCAATTACATCATACTGCATCCAGAATAATCTAGTGATGAAGAGCATGGTTTTTAAAGACACACAAACCTAGTCCTGGTCCCAGGTCTGCTACCTATGACCCTCCAGCAAGTGACTTCACCTGTTTGAGCCTCTCCAGTTCCCTCATCAGTAGAGTGAGAATTGAAAAATAGTACCCACCTCATTAGGTCATCGAAATAATTAAATCAGGGGATAAATGTGAAGCACCTACCATATAATGAGTGCTCAATAAATGTACTGTTAACTCTACCTATTAAGACTCGCGCTCTTTGAACCATTTGCTATAATATTAATGGGATTTCCATCAAAGCAACTCCTGCGCTGTGTAGCAGAGTAAAGAATGGTACCTGAACCTTCATTTCAAGAGAGTTTGCCTTAAGAGTATCAGGGAGATGGAAGGAAAAGTGGAACCGAGTAGGGCAGGAGCACAAAGGAGCCTTCGAAAGCTAACAAGGGGGTGAGAGAATCGTGTCAGAGCAAGAGCCAGCTGATGGCAGAGGATGGCTTGTGGACAGGAAGGAAAATCACACATTTGCAGGGCTGTGACAAGGATGGGAAAAGTACTTTCCTAAGTTCTCTGTTGGGAGACTTATTTTCAAATGTGTGTTATTGACCAAATTATTTTGAACTACTTATTACCATTTTTCTCACTTCCAGCTTCCGGCTTATTCTAACACTACAACTTGAATCTCTCATCTGCATTTTTTGTTTTCACCCGTTAAGTGCCTTCAGCAATTAGGCAATCATCTTACCCTCCTACATTTACTTTGTTCCTGAAACAGCCAGATTTTTAACTGAGTTTTGCCTTTGTATGACTCTTTTTTACAAACAGAATATACTTAGAAATCTGTTACATCTGTTGTATCAAGAAGAAAGATATATAAAAATTAGGCATGCTTAACCTAAACCTGTTTACTTGTACGTTTGTATTTAAAATTTTCAGCTCTCCCACTTTGAAATGATAGAAGTAAACCCAAATTTATTTGTGTGACTTGTTATTAAAAGACATTTGAATATTTGAATAACTATAAGGGGAAAATATTTGCCGAATAACACAGTTGGGGTCTAATATAGTCAGTTAAGGGAAAAAGATTTTTAAATGTTTTAAGTTCTTTCCTTCCATCAGATCTGGCACACTAATAGTTTTTGCCAGCAAACAAAATTTCATGTAATTATCAGTGCAATAACTGGAGCACAAATTAAAGACAATTAGCAACATTCTCCTGTTAATAGAACAGGAGAATCCCCTTATGAATAAAAAGAATTCAGAGTTCATAGCTGTTAAATTTTCTGAATTTTCTCTTATGTTCTTATCTCAGTTTCTGCATATGATTTATAAATTATTTTAAATGGGCTTAGGAAAAAAACACTGGAGAAATAAGTTGAGTGTAGATGCAGCCTCTGACAGTTTCTACATACTGATGTTTTTAAACTAAATCTGATATTTTCTAAACTGAACCAAAAAAGAGATGTATTGATTTCCTCAAATGACGCTCTTAAAAAGAAACCAATTTTACTCCTTACTTTCTGCTGTTTCCACTATTTTACATTCTTCTTGGAATTTTAGCTAAAATTTCAATGGAATTTTTACTGTAACGTTCCTTCAAGTTGATGCTCAGAATATCAGTACGTAAAAGGACTAATTACCGTAGAGTTTTAAACTTGAGGGTCACAACCTACTAACCTCATACCAGATTTGTTGAAATTGAGATAGATCCACGCTTTAAATGTGAGGAACTGGATAATTTACAAATACAAATAAATTGCTTCAAGACAGTAACTTTGTAACGAATTCTGAACCGTGAGTTAAAGAACAGAGTAGTCCAAGGAGACCATTTTCTTTTGTCATCACACACAGAACTTCCAGACTTGGCAGTTGCCTGTATGCATATCGAGCAAGTATGTATTACTTGAGAGGAAATTGTACTTTAAATACGATGGAAGAGTTATCCATGTTAGTCAATGAGTATCTGGAACCTTGTTTCAAATCAAGTGAATAAAAAGTTACATCCGTGGAAAAGTATTGGTTTTTCTACCCTAATCCAAAATAAACCTGCAGATACCTCGTAACGATGATGATTATGCCTTTTTTCCCTCAGTATCATTTCTTGACAGCTGACTGCCTCCCCTAAACTTGTATTAAAATTTTTATTTAACTCACTTTATATAAATAAAATTAGGGTGTATCATAGTAACATATTAGGACACAGTAGTACATCTCAGAATTGAATTATAGGATGTATTGATGTATCCTGTGGATGCCTGCTTAAAGGCTCCTCATGAATATAAGTTAAATCTTTCTTTGATTAATCTTAAAATCACCAAGGGGAAAAGTTTTTGTTCAAAGAGTAGAATTACTGATGATTGAAGAGACTCAAAAAGATAGAACAGAAAGGAAAGCACACAAAGTGTACTTTCGTGACTTACCAAATCAAAGAAAGCAGTAGCCAGAGCTCTCAGATGTAGTTTAACAATGTGACGTCAGGCCATTCATTTCTATTCTATTCCTAGAAATTTGAAAACAATTCACAAATGATGTCTCCACTAGACAGTTGAATCATAGCGACAGTGTTCCGCATGGTTACTATACATCTCATATGGTGTGGGACATTTTATATTTGTATCAGCTAAATCTATTCCTTTATGCCAGAGAGATAGTGTCTCAACTGCTCGAACTCATTCATTAACTTTCCTTTGATAGGAAATCCAAGAGAAACCAAAATTTTCATAGGGAAAAAGGTAACTATTCTCCTCTAGAATTCTATCACTAGATTAAGAAATAAGCTCCTTCTTGAACCTGAGGGCTTCAAGATTTTTTGTCTTTTCAGTTCTAATTTGTGTATCTCAGAACATTTCCACTTAAAACTGTGTTTTAGAAAAATGCCAATGTTTGTGTTTATTGTATCATGATCATTTTCTGTAGAAAGTTAACGTTGGGTGGCACCTTCCACCTCTGAATGGGTACATGCACCATACTGTTTGCTACAAGTTACCTTTTGCTTTGCAGATGCACAAATTATATGTGACAGTGTATTACTGAGAAACCAACACTAAAAATATTAACATTATTTAGACCACATAAACCGAGACGTTTTTTCCAAACTGTAAATTAAAGAACATGTTGCTAATTGTTTCAAAAGCCATGTTCTTTGCAGCTAGACTTCCTTTAACATTGTAATTTTATTCATTCAAAATGAGCTCCTTCAAAAATTATTATGGTGAAAATATTTTTAAAGTTTACATCCCAACATGCTCTTATTGAAGACCATTTGGAAACTCCCCTCCCACCCCGAGAATAATGGCTTTGGTTAAAAATAAATAAATAACACGATTAAATTGAAGTCAATGAAATTCCATAATATGGAGTATGTATTTGTGTTTCTTTTGGAATATGTTGGACCACTAATAGGAATAAGAGAACCACTCTAAACGTTTGGAAATTTGACTTTTAATTTTAAGTTGGAACAGTTTAGCTTAAGAAATCACTAACATTTAAATAACATTTCAACAAATGTAACTGTTTGGAAACTACAACGGAGACAGCCTCCTGCCTTCTGTCTTGCAAGGATTGATTTGGAAGGCCCTGAGGGAGAAAATATTGGAGTTAGGAGGTAAAACTGAAGCCATTGTGGAAAGGAAGAAGTTACACTCTTCCTGTTATGACAGGAAACGTAGACAAATGTGCTTCCTGAGCATTTGCTCAGCAGGGAATGAAGTCGTCTTTGACCTTTACCTTAGGTACATTTTGGCTTTGTTAAGCTAGTAAACATGTTTTTGCCCCCCAAATATTAATCTGGTTTGTTTGATTCTTTTCAGATTCAAATTATGTATTTTGTATATAGGAAGCGTAGAGAAACAGAGGTATTTCTTTTGTGACTGCATCTACAGACTGGATTTAGAATGTAAATCAGCCGTTTAACAAATCAAGCAGCCCTCAACAGCACATATAAAAAATTAGAGATGTATTGTGCTGTAGTCTTCTCTTTAAAATCCAAAGCTTTCTTAGGCTTAAAAATGGACCGCAATGAAGTCTTTTAAATCCTCATAAGTTTAATAATTGTAGGTCATGCTTCTTCCTTTTCCTTATGTGGACAAATATATCAGAAATCAGCTACCCTAAGTTTTAAAGCACAGACTCTGAGTTTGTTAATAAACAATCAAATTTATCAATATACATTCAATTATGTAATTGTTATCTAACTCATTGTTTATTGTTTTTCCTTAAAATAGTGTGCAATGCGGAAGATTTAAAGTTTTATTTTAGGGCTCAGGGTGTTGACTTAGGATGAGGATAGAGTTTAAATTCCAGACTCTAAGCCCCTATTTTAATCCTTTTATGTGTTCAGAATTTTAGGAACTACTGCTTGAAAACCCTTTGGAAGTCCTGCTACACTGCAGCGAAACGCGGCTCAATTTGCTTGAGGCTAACGAGGACAATAGTCCTCTTTGCAGCAGAACACACTGCTGTCTCATCCTCGCAAGTTATGCTGGAGGGTTACAAGCACATGGTAGCAGTCTGCTTGAAAGAGTCCCTCACTGCTCTTTAAAGAGCCTTTCATTTACCATGGCAGGCCCCGTCATTGTATAAAGGAGCGCTTGTCTAGAACACAAGTCTGCAGTGGCATGACTTCCTCCCACCGAGAGTAATCACCAAGCCTGAAGCTTGCAAGCCTTCCTAATGACAGACTGAATTAAACAAAATAAAATTGAAGAGGAATACTTTAGAACAGTTGTACCATTACTTACTGTCAGGAACAAGCCAGGGGGAGAAAAAGAGCGTTTAAGAGGGCATTTCCCTTTTTTTCAATTAGAGATTGTCGTTGCAGACTCTTGACTCCATCCCTAACCCTTTAAACACATAGGAAGACCTAGTGGCTCTGGATTAGAGAGTGCATTGTGTCTGTGAACTGTCCATCTTGTCACTCATTAGTGACTCCGTTACCTTAACCGGGAGGAAACTGAGAGATTATCTAGGCTGGGGGCGAGGAGGAGTGGATCTAAAATATTTTCATAGGATGATGGTTGTATTAATCATGACTTTATTTGGACCAAAAAAATGATAAAACCTCAAAACTGTGAAAATCGAATTGGCTGGTATCTTAGTTCCAAATACATTCTAAAACAAAGAAACTAATATTACTTAATACGTTAAAGAAAAGGGTAAAAATTTCTCCACTCGTTGAGCAGACTCATTAAGTAGTTCAATTAAGATCAGGCTGAAAGTCTTCTGGTACGTGGAAAGAAGTAGTATTGTGGACCCATAGATAAAATTATTGTTGCTTCCCTTGGTAACGCGTCTGAAGTCATTCAGAGTTAGGCCCCAGTTATTCCCATAGATGTGAGTAGCTGCTGTTCCCAAAGGTCTCGTTGTTTCATTTATTCAGAACTCTTTCCTGTAAGGTACGAGGACTCCCACAGTTAATATGGCAGGAAAGTTCTCCTGAGGTGACTTTATGAATGGAGCCGGAATGGGGAGGGCGAGTAGAGGAGGCCTGCATGTGGCGTGGAGACTCATATTAATGTCCTTTCCGATACACAGTAGTCAGCCTCATTCCCCACCCTGTAGGAAATGATACAGGGCTTGTCCTCTGTTTTTAGAACTTGTTATTTACATGGCCGGTGTGTAAATCAGAGGCCCACCTTTTTATCCTGGCTGTAAACAGACCTGTATTTGCTACCAACCGAAGTGCTTCTCATTTTGTGAAATTTAAACAAACATCCATAAATATAGAACTGATGTGTGCCCAATAGTGCATGCATGTGGTTCTCACCGGCCTTAGTGGGAATGGCTGGAGGTCTGAGGAGAGAGTTGGCTACAGAGGCCACACAAAAGGAGCTTTGGTTTATTGTCAGAACCTAGAAACCGACTTCTTCTCAGCTTTGTATCATTAGAATTATTTTTTTACTTTAACCTAGAAAACTGTCCTTACGTTAATTAATGTGTTATCCACTACTCTGCTTGTACTCATCAGAGTGCTGACAGACCCTGCTGTACCTGTATACTGCTCATTCAATGCTTGACGGGTCTGTGCTGTGCGGACAGCAGTCCCTGAAGTGCACAGTTATCCAAAAAGGGAAGGAACACTGACTAATGGAAAGAAGGATGAATTTTGCGTGAAGAGGATGAACTATTTCCAGTTCATCCAGGGACTAGTTTTGTAACCTTGGATAGGGCAGTTAATATCTTTGTTTACAGTGTCGTCTGAGAAATGGGGATGATAAAGTGTGCCAAATAATAAACTTCAAAGAGATACTGTCAAATATAGTGAGATAACTTATTGTAAAGTCCTTGAACTTCTAAGAAAAAAGTTATCAAATAAAGTCAACACTCTTATCTAAAAACAATTATGAGAAATATGCTCCAGTTTCACCAACAACCCAACACAAAAAATTTGACACTGTCCAATTTTTCTCCAATTCAGTTTTACCAAATGTCTGTTTTTACTGTAAGTTAACATGAATAAAAAGAAAAATAACTATGTGAAATTTTCTTCTCTCAATGGTAAACTTGTTATTAACATCATTTGAGTATGCATGGAAATTTATTTTTAGCTATTCATTTTGGATTGCCAAAAAATGCACAGTTTCTCCATCCATCTATCCATTCATTCATCCAGCAAATATTTAGCCAAGCATTGTTCTGGAATTTTAGATTGCAGGGATGGATAGGAGATGTTCTGGGCTCTCAAGGAAAGCTTGAGGTCTAGTTGAGAGAGAAACTCTAATCTAGACATAATAATGGTAACACAAGTTGGCAGGTCATGGGAGAGCAGTATTTTACGGTGTGTAACAAGGAGTGACTGAGCCTGTCGCATCAGAGAAAAGATACTGTCTCCCTTGAGTAGTGTTTCACAGTCAACAAGTCACTTACATTTTTATTAGTTTAACTCTCATACAATTCTATAAGATGCCTATTATTACTTCCATTTTATAAGTGAAGAAACTAGGGTTCAGGAAAGTTAAAATAATTTACCCAGGGGCACACAGCTCATCAATGACAGAACTCAGACTCGATTTTCAAGTCCCATGTTTTTGCTTCTATGCCACACTGCCCTAGTAATGATGTATATACTGCTTCTTTAAAAATATTTTAATAATGTGAATTTCCTATTTTATCAATCAGGATAATTATTTTTCTGTGCATTTCCAGCACTGAACATAATTTAATATTGTCTACTTACATTCTTTACAGTCTTTTGTATCTCTTCTAACTACAAAAAGAAAGTGACCCATTTTATTTCTTGGAATATGGAAATTAGAGGTGATTACGATACTATATTGATGAAATTGAGTAACCAAAACATTCTATAGAAGATATTCTATAGAATGACACTGCAGAAGTGGGTTCTTTTGACTGTATTACCATTTAATCTTCTCCTTCACCTAAAAGTGTGTGCTACCTAGACATAGAATCTGAACATCTAAAATCTGGAATAAATGTCTTAAAGGCCTCTAGTCCAACTTCCTGCTTAATTCAGGAATACCTTCTACACCTCCCTTGATGCACAGCTCTCTTCGAACTTGTTCAGAATGAACTGCTTCCTACTTCATAAGACTAGGTCCACTCTTGGACACTTCTCATCACTAGGTTTCCTCCTATTTTGAACCTGTGATTCTCAACAAGCCTTTCTAATTCTGCTCTACAGAACAAAATACAGTAACTCATCTGCCTCGTCACAAGGCCAGATCTTGGCAAGTGTTTGGTATTTCACTTTTAACTCTACTCTCTGGGTTAAACATTCCAGATTCCCTCAATGCTTTCTCATGCAAAGTTGTTCTTAGATCCTACCTCAACCTGTTTGCCATCCTATAGATGCTCTAATTTTGTCAGTGTCTTCTTAAGATGTAATTCTCAGAACTGAATACGGTATCAAAGATAGTTAGTGCTGACTAACAAAAAGATCATTAGGATAGTTAATTCCCTCCATGGAACACTATAACTTTAGATTCTTTTTCCAAAATCAGCTATCACATTAATTTTCCTCCAACCTGAGCTTGTGTAACTTTTAAAAAATACTAACAAAGACTTTAAAATTACCTCTGCTTCATCTTGTTGTTTGTGACCCAGCTTTCTAGTCTGTAGAGGGAGCTGTGCAAAGAGAATCTGCCATCTTTTGGGTTATCACTCAGAGTTATGTTATATGCAGATCTGAGAAGCATGCTTTCTACATCTTCATCTAAACCAATGATAAAAATGTTCCCTGGGACAGGAAAGTTACTGAATTCTGTGGTCCCTTACTAGAGACCTTCCCTTAAACTTAACACTGATCAATTAATTCATATTGAAATCATCTAAATTACTGCCAGCCAGTCTCAAATCTATAATACCGTGATGAGGATTTCATCAAGTATTTTGCCAAATACGTGTTCTTTGAAAATCTGAACTCCTTAGAAAGTTCCATAAATTTTTGCTCAACGAATGCACTCATCTTGGACTCTTAGCTTTTCTGCCTTTATCTCTGTATCCTGTGATTGTAAAATTAAATTTTATCTTTAGACTTTTCCATCCTTCATGATGAGTCATCCGGGTAAGGAATAAAGACTTTTCTCTGAACTTTACAAAATATTTTTTTCTTGAAGACTAAAGCATATGTGCACGTACATTGATCTCCACACAGTCTCTAGCTCTCTAGCTTTTCTCTTACAGATTTCAAGACGTATCATTACTTTCTCTCAAGATTCCTGTCACTAACATGTTAAATGTATATATATATTTCAAAAAATCTCTTATTTTTGAGAGATTAAATTGTCAAAAAGCAAGGAAAAAATAGTATCTACTTTTAGCAGAAAATTATATTGAGACATTCAGACTTTAAAATAGAGTATTTCCATTTCATAATTGACTCGTTCAGCAAATGTTCATTCAGTGTCCACTGGTCTGAGTCTGTGTGAGGCCTGAGGTGGGGTCTTCTGGGAACTCAAAGCCAGCAGGAGAGGCAGACTTATAAACAGCCAACTTTGTAATATTAGAATAAGTCTCATAATAAAGACTTGTAAAAGTTCTAGAGGACGACAACGAGGGAGGAATGAGTTTTATCTGAATGTGACAATGAAAGCTTCATAGAAGAAGTTGGCATTTTAACTAAGCCTTGCAGCACGATGGGAGCCTGCCAGCGGCCAGATGGAAAGGGGGGAGGGACGTAATGCCACAGTCAGCTTTCACTGAGTACTAGATAAGAAATAACCAGTATGGTAGGTTTCATTCCATCCTCATCTTGATTGGGTTAACATCTACTGTTATTTTTCTTGCTCAGTCTAGAGAAAAAGTTGGTCAAGAAACAAAAACTGAGTTCACCCAAGTCTAAATAAAAGTACAATTTCAGATCATTACACATGACTAAAAATACAATGCTATTAGCCAAGTAATGCATTTTGTTTAACATAAAGAAAATTCCTTTTAAGCATTAAAGAATTAAATGATTATTTTTTCTCCAGCCATGAGGAAGAGAGATGAACAAGGGAGATATATATGTAGCAGAAGCTGCAGGACCTACCACAAATGACTGACTTGTAGAATGCTCAATAAATATTGCTTAGCGTGATGTTTGGCATGTAGAAAATTCTCAGTAAAAATTGCTTGAACTATTTTTATGTTTCTGTGAATAGATTTTCCTAATTTCTTTGTAACTGAATTGTATGGAGCTGTATTTAATGAATGTTCCTTTTCTCAATTTCAAATTATAATTTCAATTTCCGATTCATACCTAATAAGTTCTAACATAATTGTCAGCCTAAAATATGTGATGCCTGCCTTTATGCTAGGATTTAAAACTCAGGGTTACTGTAAAACTGAAACATCTTAATACAACATCATCATTACATTTTGGGCTGTTTAAAGATTCAAGAGGTAAAGAAAAAAACATAAAATGGTCAATGTTGACAAAGTAATTTTGTTTTCCATGCATAAATCACATATTAGTCTCTTTAATTCTGAAAACGAAACGTCAAATGATGGTGCCCACTTAAATAATATGGGCTTTATTCTCTTCTCGGTGCATCCTGATTGATGTAAACACTGGAAAAGAGCATCTCTTTGCCTAACTACTGTGAAAACAGTTTGCCATCTCACCTAAGGTTCAAAATATATTATTGAAATAGAAATATGGACTTGTCCCCATTACAAACTATTGTCAAGTTAGGAAAAATGTAATCATTACATTATTATATTTAAGTATAAAAGCTCTGAATTGCAATCTTTGTCATTGAGTGGCATATTTTAAATGAAGAGTAATATCCCAGGTCTCTTTAGAAAGCTTAATGCTTAAAAACAATTTTATCTAACTATGAACAATGAGAAAAAGCACTATAAAATACATTTTGAATATGCGATGAAGAATATGAACATAATACAGAATTAAATTTAGAGCAATTAAGAGTAGATTTTGAGGATATTTTCTTAAATGCTTTAATATAGTCATCACCATTTCAGTTTGCGGTTTTAATGAAAAGAAGCTATATGCACTGACTTTTTTGACAGGTATTATTAAATAAGTATGCATTATCCAGCAGCCTATTCGGTGACACAAAAGTTGAGGAGTAGCTAAAAGTAAACACAAATAGTGGTTTTAATGATATTTCTGTGCTAATGTGTTCTTTGATGGTGAGTGTTGTAACGTGCTAAATTCTGAGGTTTGAGTACAACAGAAACCATACTGTATTGAGACATTCCACCTACAGTTTGTGGTCATGAAAGTCTGATTAAAAGTGGTTTTAGATGTATGAAAGTATTTTGGGTCAGTGCCTTCTGTATTGAACATACTCGGTAGTCTGTTTCACTAAATAAAATACCAATGTGCAGGTATATTTGAAATTGCATCTAAAAGAAATATTAAATGAGATTTTGTATAAATCTATGTAATTAATGATCATGCTTCTTTATCCATTCCAAAAGAATAGTCTTTATTTAGCTCATCCTTAGTACCCTTCATGACTCATCTGAATGAACCAGAATAAAAAATATTCTAAACTAGTATGATAATCAGATATGAAAATAAAACACTAGCTATATTTTATTAGAAACACCTTAGTAAGACAATCAATAAACGTGAAACAGATAGTGAGACGCTGGCAATTATTATAAAGAAAAATTGTCCAAGTTGAAATGTAAATAACATAGCTGAGTAGATATTGACTAGCTGATGTGGACTAGTAAATACCTAAATGCTATATTTTCCAAAGAGTGATCAGTGGAGATTCCATAGTTTAGCTTTTTCTTTCTATCAGTAAGATCCTCAAATAGCCTTAATCAGTAGACTCTTCAAGCCACCAAGACAGACATATCTTGTAAGCTCTTCTTTTCCTGTAAATCAACTCAGAAAGGGATAGGAATTAGGATTTATTGATTTATGAAGCTTTTACTATCAGCATAATGCTTGATACTGTAATACATTACTTTATATAATCCTCATGGCAACCCTAAGAGAAGGTGATTTCTCCATTTTATAGATGCAACATCAAACTCGGAGAAAAATAACACCTGAAGAACTTAAGTGAATTTCTCATGCCTGGTGAATAGCAGATTCGGCATTCAAACCCAGGGTCCTCTGAATCCCAGCGCCATATTCTTCCCTTTCTACCATGCTGCCTTCACTGCAAATGTGACCAAACTATATGATTATTATTAAGTGGAAAGTTATCTCTTAAAAATTCTATTTATGAATTGCTAAAAAAATCATGGGAGGAGCTCTCACATAATTTTATTTAACATGCATCAATTCGATACCTTTTAAAACTTCGTGTAATGGTTTGCCCTATTTAGCTTTTTCTACTGGAAATCTTTCCCGTGAGCCCATATGCGTCTGCTGTTCTAGGCACTAGGGCTACAACAGCGAGCAAAAGAGCAATGGCACACGCCCTTGTGCGATGTGCACGGTAGTGGAAGAGACAGACGTTAAACAAACGACCACACAAAAACATAGAAATTATAAAATGCGATAAGTGCTGTTAAGGAAAAATAAAGAGTGATAGGTAAAGCAGTCAGTATTAACAGAAGTGTGGAGGAGCGAGGAGACTGAGAAGCCAAGTTTTCTGTCTTCCAGTCCACAGTCCCTGTCAACACATTTATTTAGATGTGTAGGACAGGGGCATTCAGAGTTCACTCTGAGGCATCTAGTTTGGGCCACTGAGTTTATGATGAGATGGGGAATCCAGGATGGGGAGCAGGTTCGAGGACGAAGATGAGTTTGAGCTTTGGGGGTCTGCGATGCCTAGGACTGTCAGGTAGACAGAGGACTGGAAGGCATCCATTGGGTGTCTGGAGACGAAGAGGAAGATAGGAGTGGGAAGCTAGATTTAGGAATTACACACCAATAGGTAGTAGATAAAACTGAGCTGCCCTCTGCAAGATGGGTGGGATTTGAAGGTGAGGGAAGAAAAATGTAAATAGTCCCCTTTGAAAATAATAACTAAATCAAGTTAGTCAGCATTTCCCAGAGTCAATGCCTCAAAAATCTAGTTCTAAAGAATGATAGTGCTCCTCAAAATAAATAAATAAACAAAGAAGCAAACGTTCTGTCAGCAATAGGTTTGGGAAGTGGGTTAAGCAAAGTTTAAAAGGTTTCTCAGCCTTTAATATACCAATGTGCCTCATTTCCCAAATGTATTGAGCCCTTGAACTTTTTCCCTTAAGGACTATTTTACGGAAATGATACTCTACAGAAGATCTGCTGGGATAACAGGACCAAATAAGGGTATATAATTAAGAATGTTCATGGTTTGGGCTAGGCCGACAGGAGTTTAATCAAGAGAGGACTGAAATTGGGAATCATGAAATATATATTTGCATTTGGTAGCATTGGCAGGTAGGAAGAATTCAAAACCAGAGAAAGAGAGCTGTCCTGGACGGCGTGTAGCAGAAAGGCAGTGCGAGAGTGAGGTTCTGAAGATTCGGACGAATTGAAGAGGGAATGACTCCAGACAGCCAGATGATCTAGGGCAGGAAGCTGATAAGGACATGAGTGATAGCGCTGCCCGGGAAACAGACAAGAAAGTGTGAACCTGAGAAACATTTTGAGGGAAGGAATTATGGGACTTGGTAATAGATTAGATTAAAAGAAGAAAAAGGCAAAGATAACAGTTTCTGGCCTTGGAAGAGGAAGAAGTTTACGCAGAAGAATGAAACCAAAACCCTAACGGTATTATGGCTAAAGTACTTCCCAATTCCCTGCTGGATTTCTAGAAAACAGAAGACAACATGGTCTGAAAGCACAGTCATATCCCGTCAAGTGTTTTCAATTAAATGGCATGAGACTAAACAATTTTAAGAATTTTTGA
Source organism: Equus asinus (assembly GCF_041296235.1). Classification (NCBI taxonomy): domain Eukaryota; kingdom Metazoa; phylum Chordata; class Mammalia; order Perissodactyla; family Equidae; genus Equus; species Equus asinus. The sequence continues at coordinate 81,743,904 of NC_091798.1, forward strand.
ACACAGGTCTAAAATGCTACGTTCATAATGTCATGTCCAGTTTTCGAGTGGTCAAAAAATAAGCTCCAAACTTATAATTGAGAAAGATGTTAACCATGTTGAAATTAAGTTTTCTTAAATCTTAAATTGCTCACGGAAACATGAACAGATCTCCGGTCACCTTCATTAAAATGCCCTGTGTTAAATCTGGCATTTACAGTTTCACATTGAACAACAAGCTAGAAATCACACATTTTCAAATTCTAAGCAGAAATTAGTTTTAGATTTATTTGCTTTCTTTCCAAATGTGTTAGTGCCCAAGGGCTCTGACAACCACACACTTTGTTTTACAAAGGAAAAAGAAGACTGTTAAAAAAAAGAAATGCATGAATTTTTTTTCTCTTTAAAAAACCTGCCTGCTGTCTTTTTTCCAGGTGACATTTACGAAGAGGAAATTTGGGTTGATGAAGAAGGCTTATGAGCTGAGCGTGCTGTGTGACTGTGAGATCGCGCTGATCATCTTCAACAGCACCAACAAGCTGTTCCAGTACGCCAGCACTGACATGGACAAGGTGCTGCTCAAGTACACGGAGTACAACGAGCCGCACGAGAGCCGGACGAACTCAGACATCGTGGAGGTGAGAGCGCATGCGTGGTTGGTGAGCCTCAAACAGCAGAGCCCCAGGGTGTTTGGACATTTGACTTCCACACACACACACACGCACACACCTCACACACGAGCACAACACAACCTTCCTTTTCGTAAGATGTTCATATTCCCATAAGTGCATCCAGGGTTATCACCCCAGCTATTACTCTACCCTCTCTGCCTCAAAATGCAAGTTAGAGTGGTATGATGATAGGGACTCTGTAAATCTCATCCTCACTAGAAATCAGGCACCAGGGTCAAATCATTGGCCTCATCCTTCATGAGTTGTCATTGTCCACTGCCACGTCAAGACATCACAACTGGGAACTGTGACCAGGGGATGGCTCACACATGTTTTAGATGACTTCTGATGTTTTCTTGTAAGTATAGACCTAGTTTCCGAGCATAGTCAAAGAAAAAGATATATACAGTCAAGCATCTCTTAACGACAGGGATACCTTCTGAGAAATGTGTGGTTAGGCAATTTCATCGTTGTGCGAACATCGTAGAGTGAATTGAAGGGGAACAAAATTTGCCATCCCAAAATCTGTCTCTTTAACATGAGGATTATTTTAGGCTGATTATTTGTAAGAAACAAAACAATGAAGGTTTTTCTTGTTACTTTCCCTCTTAACTGCCTAAAAGAATTCAGGTTAAAAAACCTGTCTCAGGAAGCAAGCTATTACCTTAGCATAACATGAACTAGGTGGGAGACAAGGAGGAACCTCTTTGTTGGGCTCTCCTCCGTGTTATTCTGTTTGTGTGTGGCCAAACACTTGTTTTTCAAACATTTTCTCCTTTTCACCTACCTTTGAACTGCCTTCCTTCCTTTGAAGTCTCTGACTCTGGCCACCCCCATCATCTCTTTTGTCTTTAGCTGAGGGTGGTATCTAAGGTGAGGGCTTCAGCCATTTTGATGAGTTACTCACTTTTCCTGGGTTTCTCCAGTGTGTACATGTTATTAAACTTTTGTTTGTTTTTCTCCTGTTAATCTGTCTCGTATCAATTTAATTCTTAGATAAGCCAGAAGAACCTAGAGGAGAATTTCCTCCTCCCCTACAGTGCTTACACAAACCTAGATGGTATAGCCTTGCACACTAGGCTATATGGTACCAATCCCACAGGACCACCATCATGTATGTGGTCCATCATTGACTGAAACATCATTATCCAGCACATGATTGTATTTAAAAATGAGCTCATCCCAACCTTACATTTCAGTTCTTCACTTTATGTGTCTTCTTTCTAACTCATTCTTCCTAATGCATTCTTACTGAACAGGTAAAGACAGTTATTCTCCTAGAAATGTTTTTCCTCCAAATTATATCATTTAATATAGCAGCAAAAACTGTTAATATACATGAAATCAGAAATCTGATGAAAATGATTTTCTAAATGTTAACTTGGTGTTATATCAAAGTCAGATTTAAAACATGGTTTTATTATGCAAAAAATAAATAAGCATCATGTTAAAACTCAAAAACGTTTTAGATTCATTAGCGTAAGTAACATTACCATACAATTTAAATTCTTCCCACATGTATCCCATTTTAATGCTATTGCCTTATAGTATCCTTCATAATGAATGAATACTAAACCAAAAAGGAAGAGATATAATGAGGACTGTCCCCATCTATGATTTTCCACACCTGTCTATCGACTCATGGTTTCCTAGATTGTGACTGCTTCCCCAGAATTAAGAGAAAGTTAATAAATATTTGAAAAGTATGTATTCAGAGTCCGTTTGTCAGAGTACAAGTGGTTCTTGCCATTTCTTAGACTGATCCATATTATGAAAAAAATCTAGTGGTAAACCTGATTAAATTAATCTGCCTCTCATGTCGATCTTCCTTTTACCTGTTATAATTGTCTAAGACTACTTCTCATTTCTTTGCTTTTATTTGGAAGTTTTTCAAAAGTATTGATCTGAGAAATCTTTTTTTTTTTTTTGCCTAACAAGGCAGAGAAACAAAATGAATGATAAGTAGACCTAACGTGGTATGTTTAAAATACTTTCAGATTTGCATTATTGTGCATCATTTCAGTGTTTCATTGACTGATGATTTTAATTATGTGCTTGGCTTGATCTTAAAATTTAAAATCATTTATAAAACTTACTACTATGTATTTAGGATAGTACTTTAGTCATGGACACATACGAATGTGAAAATACGTATAGAAACATGTATATGGACAGAACTAGTTGGTTGTCAAATCTCATAGGTGCTTCCATGTGTGTGTGTATGTGTCTGTGTGTGTGTTTGTGCACACTCATACACATTTAACATAAGTTCCAAACACAAAGCAGCTCTTTACTCAAAACGCTGTCTCGTTACCGAAAGCATTACAACAAACATTTCACGCTAACAAAAGGATTTGAGTTGGAATTTGTCATTAGGCTTGAACTGCTCCAGTCCTTAACACAACGTGAAATGCAGTAGAACCATATTAAATTAATTGAAAATTTGTTGGCTTTTAAAATCTGCTTTCTGAAAGGAGGTTTAAAATCTAGAAAATTCATCTACTGAGGGCTTTGCTCAGGGATATCCTATGCGACTTAAAGGCAACTTACAACTTCACGTCCTGTACAGACTTTCATATTCTTGGACCAGTGGGTATCGGAGCGAGACTTCAGTACAGGCCATGAGACGAGCACTGGGTTGAAAGTCAGAGGGCTTGATTTGGACCCTTGTCTTGTACGATCTTACTATGTGACAAGTTAGCTACTTCTCTGGCTGAAGTTTTCCCATCTCAAAAATAAAGGCATTAAATTTGAAAGTCCTTCACAACATAATTCTTTAAAAAGCAATCCTTTCAAAAGAGAGTGAAGCAGCAGCTCCATTATCTTGCATTTAACGTCAAGAGATTAAAGCTCTGACTCTCAAAAAAGCATTCAGAGGTTCCTAGGCCGAATCTAAAGATTCCGTGGCTTGATTGTTTGGATGAAAATAACATATTGTAAGTCTACCACATTGTGGGTCTGCCCTGCTCAATTACCTAAATCACACGTTCTTCACCTACTTGGCTTTTCCACACTTTAGTAATAACAGACATGATGGAGAAAGAAGTAAAATGGGATCCCTAAGCTTGATAAAATTTATAGCACCCCCACATGGAGTCTTCTTCAAAGTGCCGTTCATCGCTGTCAGTATGCTTGAGATTCTTGGTGGAGAAGAGGGCATCTGACTGGGATGCTACATTTATAACAACCGTCCCAATAATTCCTATACCCACTAAGTTTGAAAACCTCTGTAGCACTAAGACATAAAGTGTGTTAAAGGCTAAGAACCCGTGCTAGATCAGAGACTTGAGGAATCCCTTCTCAGAATATCCGGATATGGCACAAAGTTGAGAGTTAAGGTAGTTTACTACTCTTGGGTAAAATTTTAGATCCTATTTATTTTAATTTAATGGAATACATTTAACTGAGCAAGTTTAATGAGGAGCATAATATGTTTCATGAAGGGTCATTAGTTTTATATTTCCCATTTGGACCATTACCCCTCTCCCTTAACCCTCTGCAAATGGTTTACTCACAAGAAAAAAAAAATGGGTGGGGAGAGACATAATATGATTCCGAGCATTTAGACTGAAATACAAATTTCTGGGTCATACCAGAGTAGTATTACAGGGTCATAGGAAATTGTGTAGCGCGTGGGTGTTGAAAAAGATTCCTTCTTTTAGAAAAAAAGCGCCGCGTAATTATCATGTCTTTGCTTGATAATTAGCACTACTGTTACAATTGGCACAAAGACTTACAAAGACTTAACAGACAGACGGAGAGAGGTTTTTTTATTATTATATTGTAATGCAGCTTGAATATCTGTTTAGATACAATATATAAATATGCCAGATTTAGTAAATGTGTTAAATTTTTAATCCATTGATATTTTTAAAAAAACAAAAACAGTTATTGTATTAAAGGCATTTCCTTTGAAGAAAGTCCATTTTATTTAACTCTGTGACTAGTATGCTTGATATTTATCCAAAATGCTAGCTTGCGAGGCTGTTGAAAATCAATAGGGATTCTGATGGTATTAAGGAACAACCCCCTTCATCCATTCCAACTGTCTAGGTCCACTCCTGGTTCTCTTAGCTGCCTTCCTACCCTCACTGTCGATGCTCAGCTCCATCCTGGAATAAGATGTGGTGTTGAGCACTTCAGGATGACCTGCAGAACGCAGGTCCCACAGGCCATGCTTCCAGGCCATTCCTTCACTTAGCAATGATTGAGCAAGCACTGGCTGATGCTCTGCACTGTGCAAGGGGTTCTGAAAGAGCAGAAGGCAGGTATTCTTATTAAGATTGTAAAACATATATAAAAATCAGCTTGGGAGCAATGGGAGGGCAAAGGAACAATAACCTCATTAATGTAGTACAAGCCAGTGAAAGGAAGGCAGAAGCGAAACAGTTTAACGAAACTTTCATTCAGACAGGTCGTTGATCACCAGATCATTCCAGGTGATCCCTGGAGTGACAGAAGTCCAGACAGGTTACCTCCCCAACCAGTACATGTTTTCTAACCACAACACCCATATGGGAGTGTCACTTAGCATCCTGCCAGGAGGGAACCTCTCACTGCTCAGTGACTCAGTGATTCTATTGAGCTGCTCATCCAGTCTGGGCCAGGTGTCGAGTGACTAAGTGTGGGGGGAAGTAAAACCCAAGACCCTCTGCTGCTGCCTTGGAAGTCAAAGATGGCTGTAACTCCTGCAGAAGAAACCTTTGACTCACAACTGTCTCAGAGGAGGATTACTGGCGTTTTTTTTCAGATGCAAGAATGAGCAAGAAGAGTGAGTGTGTGTGTGTGTGTGTGTGTGTGTGTGTGTGTGTGAGATAGAGAGACAGAGAAAGGGAGAGAGGGAGAGGAAAGAGAGAGGAAGTGGGGAGTGAGAGGTGATATTTACATGAAATTTTATTTTCTGTCACCTGAATCCCATTTGGATTTAAAGAATTCTAAAAACAGTTGTTCCAGCAAAATGTTTCCTTGCACAGTAATAACAAGCCCTGAATTGGGCCTGGAAAGGCATTAAAGTGCTGATAAACTTTATTTCTTCACAGTGCTGCTGGAGGTTATCAATACGCTAACTACCTTTACATCTTTTGGTGAAAATTGACAAGTTCAATTTTTGTTGAAAAGCAAATGCAGCAAATAGTGGTATCAGACTTCCTTATATACACAGTATCACAAAATTTGGGAATAGATTTAAGATATGAAAATGTGTCTGTTTTACTTGAGCTTTCATTCTATCCAAACCAGTTAAATAGGTTCCAATGTTATATTTATAAAAATATATAAAATTATTTTTATGCATGCTCTATAGATGTATATTACGCACAGATACTTTTCCTAAAAGGACAAGTAGCTTCACATATTTGTTTGGTCATTTGTTGAATTTCCATTCTTTCATGCATTCACTGACCCAGGACTGGCTGAATTCCTACCATGTGCTCCAGGCCATGGAATGCCTGGAGATAGGAACATAAACACGGCCCCTCAAGGACTGTTGGTTCTTCAGATTGCTCACAAGGCCATGCATGATCTGGCCCTTGTGTTTCTCTTTCTCTCCAGCCTCACCTTTTGCTGTTCCCCTCCACTCAACCTCCCCCCACCACTCCTGTCCTCTACTCAAGCCACCTAGACACATTTATATCGCTCAGTGTCTCCGAACCCTGTTTGTTTTGTCTTCAACATTCCTTACTAGGTCTTTGCTTGACTTTTACTTATTCTTCATTCAAATCAGGTTCCAATTTATACTTTCGGAAAGCCATTCTTGAACTGCCCCGAAACTTGTGTTAGGTGCTTTTCTTATGTTACGGTCATAACATGTTCTGTTTCCCCCATCAAAGTACTGTAGAAGCTGCTGTCCAATTGCCTGTTCCACCCCAGGCTTCAAACTCCCAGAGGGCAGCGAGTGTGCACACTTTGTTTACCATCATCTCTCCAGGGCTTAATGTGTGCCCTAGAGAGTATTAGGGCCTCAAAATATATTTGCAGAATAAATAAACAGGGGGAGAGAGTTATAACAGCCTGTATCCAAGTGATCATCACATAGCATAAAGTTACTCAAAGTATGAAAAATGTTTTTATTACTCCAATGAAACATTTCATTAAAATTTGGTAAATTTCATCAAAGCACTGTCAAAAAACTAAAGTAATCCAGCTCTGTGCTGTCCAGTACAGTAAGCAGTAGCCAAACCTGGCTATTCACATTTAAATGAGTTAAAATTAGATAAAATGTCCAGTGCATTTCCTCAGTTGCAGGAGCCACGTCGCGTGGCTTGTGGCTACATGATGGGACAAAGAAGATGCAGAATGCGTTGATCATCACAGAAAGTTATAGGGGACAGTGCTGATCTAGACTGAAATGTGAAAAGGGAGGTGTTTAAACTAATGGTGCTCTCAACTTAACACCGAGATGAATTCTTCACTAGAAAATTTGAGGAGTGCAGTTTGGAGCTGAAGAACTGTGTAGCCTTCAGATTTTAAAATCCTGAGCATAAATGTTTCTTCTGAGAGACACCGCTCTGGAAGTAAACACTCACCATTAAACTAAAAGCACATTTTGCCCCTAAACCAATAACCACAGAGTAAATCAATAAACTTACTACCTGGTCAGAAAGCACTTGCAAGTCGTTCAGGCTGACAGGGAGGACTAACCACACAAGGTAGGTGATGTGTGCTGTTTTTTTTTAATTTAAAGCTTGTGAACGGAAAGATGGTAGGTCTCTCTTGTTACTATTTTAAATTTACTTGAAACAACATGGGCCAGTGTTTAACTTTATAATTAGTAAATTAATGTCCTCAAAAAAGCAGTCTTTTTCTTTATGAAGGAACTTAGAGAAATAATATTTCTCAGGCACATTAAAAATCCTTCTTGGGCCAGCCCAGTGGCACAGCAGTTAAGTTCGCACGTTCGACTTTGGTGGCCCGGGGTTCGCCGGTTTGGATCCCGAGTGCAGACATGGCACCACTTGTCAAGCCATGCTGTGGCAGGCGTCCCACGTATAAAGCAGAGGAAGATGGGCACGGATGTTAGCTCAGGGCCAGTCTTCCTCAGCAAAAAGAAGAGGATTGGCCACAGATGTTAGCTCAGGGCTAATCTTCCTCAAAAAAATAAAATAAAATAAAATAAATATTTTTTAAAAATCCTTCTTGGAGCCAACCTGGTAGTGTAGTGGTTCTGTTTGTGTGCTCCACTTCAGTGCACTGGGGTTTGCAGGTTAGGATCCCAGATGTGGACCTACACCACTCATCAAGCCATACTGTGGTGGCATCCCACATACAAAATAGAGGAAGATTGGCACAGATATTAGCTCATGGACAATCTTCCTCAAGCAAAAAGAGGAAGACTGGCAACAGATGTTAGCTCAGGGCCAATCTTCCCCATCAAAAAAAAAGAGAGAAAGAAGAAGAATCTTTCTTAGATTACTATAAAATATAATTGAAATAGTTCTTATTGCAAGTAGCTCAGTAACTCTGCTCTGTCCTCTGTTAAACCAAGAATATGATTGCTTTTCAATAGATAGTATTGAAAAAGGAAGAAAGGGTTAGTATATACCATAAAGATTTAAACCTCCAATGGTGAGGCTTTCAAGGAAGAGGGGGAAAAAGTGATTTTGGAAAAAACAAAGATTTTTCCATGTTTTTTATAAATTGTAATGTTCGTTTTTGTTTAATATGTCTTTAAAAGACTTTTACTACTCCCTGTAAATCATATTTATATTTGTTCCCCAAAGTCTAAAGAAGGAAATGGGTCTAAAAGTGTATTCGTGTTTCTCATAACTACCACAATGGATTTTTATAAATCAAATTTGAAGACCTATTCCTTTTTTAAAATAATGCTCTTGCTTAATTTGCATATGTTTTGTAAACATGAAAAGCTGTTTCACATCTCCTTTATTAAGAAAATAATCATTGTTGAACAAACAAAGTGCATGTTAGATTACAAGTTACATGCACGAGGCAGTAAAACTGAATTTCCTCTCATCTCTGTTATAGCGCAGCTCTAATGGCTTATAGGCATTAGTATTAACACAGAGTCAACAGAAAATTATTTAATAGTAGTAGGAGCAGAAAAGACGATAGGTTTCAAAATGCAGCCTTTGTGTCAGTACTGTAACTTCTTTATCATTATGAATCATCACCATTTTATCATCATTATTGTTTTACATGAACCTTCTTGAACTAGAGCCTGTTTGTTTTTTCCCCCAATATCTGAAAGTGACAGAATATTTAGCCTGTACCATAATCCATAATCATCAATTTTCAATGATATTTGCAGATTTCATGGTATGTGGAACTTGGTGCTTGACAAGATATTTGAACCAAAGGTTGCATTCCAGCCATTGATAGAACCTAAGTAAAAGGAACACTGTTTAGCTTTAACAGGTATCAAATAAGATGTCCAAGTGTAGACCGTTCCTACCTCCTCAGGAGTGGTTACTGAATGTATCATCATGAAATATTCAGAAGTGAAGTTTTAGGAATAATTCCAGAGCCCTGCCTAGAGTCAGAATAAAAGATGATGAGTCTTTTAGTCAAAGGAATGTTTATTATTTCAGTTGCCTCACTGCATTTTTTTTAAGTTATTATTATAATCTGTATCTCTTTCCCCAAGGACATAATAATGTTTTATTTATCTCTGTGACTCCAGCCGGTTCAATGTATGACACATTGTACACTTTCAATAAATATTATGTATATATTTACACACGTGTGTGTATATAGACACATATATGTGTGTCTATATACGTATATTATAAACACACACGTTTATAAAATACGTATATATACAAAACAATTTACTGATGATCATTTACAACATAAATAAATTTAAATTTACCAAGTTTTCTTCATTGAAGCCAGATGTATTCTAGTAATATTAAAAGTGAGAATCTTTCAAGTGAACCGGAGATGAATGAAGTTTGTTGCTGGTAAGAAAAAAACAAATAGGCACAGGAGACCACTTGAAATATTGCTTGTAGTGCTGGTGGAAATTAAAAGACTGTGAGACCATGTACGCTGATTCCTGGGGAAGAGAGAAGCAACTTGTTGGTACTTTGGCCGGGATCTGACAAGAAGGATCATTGGGTCTCAGACGAAGTGCCTCTGGGCCGGTCTGAATCCCTGGGGGTCTCGCTGATGTGCTGATTCTGATTCAGTGGGTCTGGGGCGGGGCCCGGGACCCTGTAGTTCTGATGAGCTCCCAGGTGATGCTGTTGCTGCTAGTGTGTGAGCCAAGACTTCCGAGTAGCAAGGATCTAGATTTCCCTTTCTAAACATCTATTTTCTTCAGCGTCCATTTTGAAAGTACGTTTGTTGAACATTTCTTCTTTGTGGTTTTACTGTGGGTTAGAATCATACCATAAAATAGATTTTTAAAACTGATATTTGGTGAAACTAATTCTTGAAAGCAAGTGCTTTTGATTTCTTTGGAAGTACAGTATAAAAGGCCTGCCATTACTCAGTGAGATGAGTGACTCTTTTGTGAGCACTGCATCTCCTGGCCTGGTCCTCTCCCTTGTGAGTGCCCAGCAGCTGGAAGTGGCTGCCTGGAGCGCTCATTAAGGTAGATTCTGAGTCCGAGACCAGACTCGGTGGGCAAATGTGAGGTGATTGGTTAGGGGTGTGTCATGGTGCAGAGAGTAGTGGCAGCTGTGCCTTCCTCCTTATCCTCATGGTCAAAGTAATTCATGGAACATTCTGGGAAAAGACTTAAGACTCCATCATTAAAAGGACTATAATGAGGCAAATGCTGCATATGTATACAACAGATTAGCTAGATTGACTATAGTATTGGAAATCTATCTCATTTTACTAATAGCAATCTGGCATATTATCCAGTCATGTCTCAACGGCATTTAGTGTATTCTGTGTTACCCTGAAATTCAGCCACCTGATGGAAGTTCTGAATAAGGAAAAAAATTCCCTGTCAATTATTTCTAAAGGTCACAGAGTTAATGACTAGCTGGGAGGTTAATTAGATTCTGAAAGCCTCTTCATATCAATTAAATCTCTTATCTTTATGTTTTAGTAAATAAACTCAGTAACTATTTAGAGCTACTGTTTTAGGATAAGAAACACTGTAAACAGTAAACTGTACAGTGGGTTTTGGGGTTTTTTCTCGTATCTAAGAAAACATTGTTACAAAAAAAGTGATATATGAATGAATAACAGTAACTCTTATTCCAGAATTTCTGAATTAGATAATTTATTTTTCAAAATAGCATGCAAATCACTCCTTAGACGTAAACAAATGCCACCACTGCAGCCTCAGGAAAACCATTTCAGAGAGAAGAATGAAGGGCAGAGTTAACCTGAAAACCGGCTACTAAACCAAAATCAATCCCACTGGGTAACTTTTTAGTTCCAGAAACCGAACTCCTTTCAAGGTTACTGTCCACATTTGTAACTAAATGATATGTTTAGCACCTGTGGTCTGACAATTACAAACCCAGTCATATCTCTCAGGGGAATTCTCTTTGGATAATATAACTAGATTTCAGATCAAATGATACAGATCACTAATCAGAGAGGTAGCCACTAGCTACGTGTGGCTATTTAAATTGAAATTAATCAAAATTAAATAAAATTAAAAGTTTAGTTCCTTAGTCTCACTAGCCATATTTCAAGTGCTCAGTAGCCATATGTGACTGGTGGCTCCCATGTTGTTCAGGATAGGTGTAGAAACGTCAGCCCTGCAGAAACCTCCTATTGGACAGCGCTGATGTAGGGGTGAAACTGCGGAATCCAGTGCTCCTGTTCACAGAGGTAACAAGCATCCTGGTTGATGGAGACAACAGAGTAAAGGGCATGTAAACCGGAGAGGATGCACGCGGCCATTTCATTGTTCACTCCTACAGCAGGCGTTTATGGCGTGCCCACTGTGTGTCAGGTCTGTGCCAGGGCAGAGAAACCCATCAGGAAAGCTGAGTCTCTCCATTAGCGTTTACTCCCGGGAACAAGAAATCTGCTAAAGTAAATGTGATTCTGTGGAGAGAGACAAGAGGATGGAGGGAGCACTGAAGCTGGAATTACCCTGAGGAAGAAGAGAAAATGGAGGAAGGGGCAGGAGAGAAGAGTCATAGGGAAGCAGAAACAAGCTAGGTCGATTCTGAACTTTCCAACAGGAAGGCAAAGAGGACACATGCACACAGTTTCTCCTGATTGTCCCAGTTTAGGTATGTGAGGAATTTTGTCTTCATCCAGGCTTCAGGACGTGACTCTCCCTCAATGCGGTGGTTCTGAATGAACTTCATGTGGGGAAAAAGAAAGCTGCAGAGTGATTTTCCTAAAGAATGTTATTGAAGCATTATCATGAGAAGCAACCTTCTAAATTTTACGTGTAGGAAATAGAACTTTAAGAGCCCCACATATTTGGAGGGAAATTAAGTTCTAGTTAGAGCAACATCACACACTAGTCCCCTAACCCGGGGCAAGTTATTTAACCTTCTTGTGCTTCAGGTTCCTCCTCTGAGTTAGTACTGTCCCCCGACGTCACAGGGCTGTCGTGATGATTGCAGGCTGTAAAAGGTGTCAGAGCCAATCGTAAACTGTGAAGTTGTGTAACGAGTTTTTATTTTCAACATCAAGGAAAAAAATTGCAGTAATAAAAGCTGTTTAACCAAAGGAGAGAGCAGGAGCAAATTCTTAATTTGGGAATAAGTATATACCATTTTATATCAATAAATATATCATTTCGTAAATAAATATAGCATTCTTCTATAAATAACTATAGCATTTTATATAAATTAAGAAAATCTAACAAAGGCCAGTGGATTGATTTTCTTTTCCACAAGCATTTTTGAATGTTCTCTATGTGCAAGGCATTGTTCTGAGAGTGTGGGCAATGCGACAATGATGATGACACGTCCACTGCCCTCCAGAGCCTGTAGTCCAATGTGGACAAAACGTACACAGGATTTTTTCTTTCGTTCAGCATATGTTGATGAACATGAAGACCATGTGCCAGACCTTGGGCTGGTTACTGATGATGCATCTGTGACTATCCTACCTAGTGGTCTGAACCACAAGACGTAAACAGAGTGCAATGGGATGGCTGAGGCACAAGTCATTAGAACTGTGAGCGCCTGAAAACATCTCACAGTGGATTATAGATGAAAGCATGACTTTGAATGATAAGTAGAAGTTGATAATCTAGGTTAGTCTGCAAGCCATTTATTCCCATTTAAAGTAAAAGCGAGACTAATAAAGGTAATGATCTATAGACATATAAATGCATGCACATAGATACACACACTTATGTGTAGTGTGTACCTATATATGCAGCAGCCTTTATTTTGGTTTCCCATTGACACTGGATTTTTTAATGTATGCTTTCTCTGTAAATATGTGTTTTTAATTTTTAGAGAAATTCTATAGAATACAAATGTTAGAAAAATGCAGTGAATATAATTGCCTTTAAGTTCCATAAAAGATTCTCTTGTTCTGAGAATGGGAAGGTTAAAGATGTTAAAGTTACATCCCTCATCCTTGTTTTAACCTACAGATGAGGTTTTCTCCCCCCCCCCGCCTCTAAATTCTACAACATGATACATCTGGCTGAGAGGGTGGAAAATTGTTACATGCCTGGGTAACATTCTTATAACCTAATCATTCAACAACTTTTCTTGCAGTTTAATCATTGGAGAATGTTCTTTGTTTTTGTAGTCACTGTTTCACATAGTAACAGCTTGTTGTATTTTGGTCTGTTTGCCAGAGGGTAGGTTTATTTTTAAAACCCTGAACTCTGAATTTTTCTTTATTTTTCCAAGATTGAAAGCAGCTGAAATGCCTGGAGTTACAGGTTGAAGGCTGCTTTACAATATGTGAAGGAAGCTCCTTTCCCTCCTCCCTTTGTGTGTGTGTTTAAATTTTTTCCTAACAAATGTCTTCTAACTGGTAGTTGTCTAAAAATAGAAAACTGCCTAACTAAAAATAGCTTGGCTCTCATCGTGCCAAGGAAAATGGAGAGGAATAGGCGTGGAATAGAAGGCTGAGTAATCCCGTTCTATTCATTCAGAGAAACCTTTGAGAATGCGGGCAATGATAAAGTGCCCTCAAAAAACCACAGGCCTGACTCTCTTTTCAGACTTCTAGGTGCCAATAAACATTTTAGCCCCAGGACACATTTTTTTTCCTCATAGGTTGTAAACATTTTCTGAAAGACAAGCCTTTGTTTCACAGAACCTGACAAATTGCCATAACTAACTTTCCTAGGGTCTTAAAAATTCATAATTGTAAGATGTATTTTAAAAGAGCATCTTAAATGAAAGTATTGTAGCGTAATGTACATCATGTAATAATTAAGAGGAAACTGTTACGATAAAAACTGCTCACCACTTGCAATAAAACTCGGAACTTTAAAGGATTCACGGAAAGTTATTCCTGTGACTCATCGTAGTTGAAGAGAGCAGCTGACTTATTTTAGTTTTAGCTCCCTTAGATAGAAAATCCTCTTGTTAAGTATAAATCCCCTTGATACACCAATATTTAATCTCTGTCTTACAATTATGATTTTCACCCTGGCAGATTTTCATTTTTAATTTTTTTAATGGAGTCGAAACTACTTTGAAAGAAAGCACTTTGAGAGGCGGATGGCTTTCAGTTTAGAGAAATGGAATTCTGAGTAGGCCGTAAAAAAAAAATACATGGGCCAGTTTTGCAATGGTAATGCCTTTTTTTTTTCCGTTTTGTTTTGCCTAAGTAATCTGAATAACCAGGTCAAACATAGCAACAGGGTGTGGAAATGTCAGCACAGTTCATGGGGTTATACGGGTCTGCGCATTGTTGTGTTCAGTTCCTGTAATGCTGCTGGTGATAAGACTCTTGAGACAAAGGACGATAATTGATGGAAAGAGACTTAAATCATTGCTGGAAGAATCAAGGTCCTTGTATCTGTGTACATCGACTTTTCTGGTCTCCTTCCGTCTTGTAAAGCATTCTGCCGTCTTGCGTGGTGGCCCCCTACTGCTCTTTATAATGGATGCAGACCACAAGTGATTCCTTCATGCAGCATACAGGGTGTAATTGTGTCTGTGTGGTGTATTAGTAATTACCAAGCTGAATTCCCATATTGTATCTTTACTGCAGGCATGGAAAAATAGGACATACAACCCTGCATAGCCGTTTTCAACCTAGATAGAGAGCCACTTAGAGCGACATACCAGGGACAAAGCCTTTTATATGCACGCTTTTTGAACAAAATTTTCATTGTTGAGTCATTTGTACTATGTAGGATAAGTTCAATTTTGGAAATAATTACCTTTGATATTATATTCATTTCTGACTCTTCAGCAAAACCTTTGTAATATGGAAAATATTTGCTTTTGTTAATTGCTAAAGTATTTTAATATTGCTAGCTATATAGTGGTATGAGCTATAGTAACTGTTAGACTATCATTTAAAGAGAATAGTGCACGAATTACTCCATATAGTAAATAGTATAACATTAAATAATATAATTGTTTTAGTAGCATTTTTACATTAAACAGTGATATTTTCATATATGCTTTATTGCTCTTGACTCAAGCATTGTTAAACTTCAAGAAAAGCTGACAACAAATTTTTGTTACAGTAAACAGATATAAATTAATAATTAATTTCTTTGCTATAAAATTTGCATCCATGCTTTATGTATTATGTAGCCAATATTGGTTTGACTTCCCCCTAGTCACTGGGGATTTGAAATGTCTACAGTATTATTTATCTGTAACAGAAGCCAAAATAACCCAAACAGCTTGGTTTAAACAAGAGAAGATATGTTTATTCTATGCATCAATGCTTATAATGACAGTTAAAAACTATTAAATATGATAGCAAAGAAATTAATATGGCCATTTCATTAGTGATAACCAATGACAGATTCATTTTCTGAATTATTAATTAAAGCATGCAAGATCTGAATTCCGTTTTTACCTTCAACTTTAAAAGTGATCTTCTAGTATGTATATTTTAGAAATTTACTTCACTTTTCTCTGTAGATATTTTTATTCAAGCAACGGTTATTAGATTCCTAGGACGTACGTAGCTTCATAGTGATGCTAGGAGAGATGTAAGTTTGGAAGACGTTTTAACTTCACAAAACTTGCAGTCAAGTTAAGGTAGAAAATACACCTGTGAATCAACTGGACAAAGCAACATAACGGCACTGAGCTATTTGGGGGAGGCAGCTTAGCATAGTGTTGGGAGCATCAGTTCTGGAGCTAGACTGTCTGAGCTCTTACCCCATCTCCACTGCTTACTAGTTGTGTGTTCCCAGGCAACTTACTTAGGTTCTCTGTGTCTTAGTTTCCTCATTTGTAAATGGGGGTTGATAATAATACCTAGTACATAGTTATTATGAGAATTAAGTGATTGAACATTTATAAAATGCTTGGAACAGAGTCTGGCACGTAGTGAGACTTATGGTGATGAAGATGATGGTGATACCTTGTAATCAAGTAATAACTACTAGGAAGTAGAATATTTGAAGAGCCAGGAAGGGTCGCCATGATAGGTGGTCACTTTTTGGTTCAAACAAGTCAAGTTCAAAAAGATGGTTATGAATTGATGAAGAGGATGTGGGCAAACCTTTCAAGAGACCAATTATGCAAGGATCCACAAGAAGAAATGAGCAACGGCATGAAAAATATTAGCTTGCTATGAATAGAATGTTCACCTACCGAAGGAGCTGTAAGAAAGATGGAAAAGTAAATGGGGAAGAGGATGCAGGTAAATCAAGCGCTCATTTGGTGTGGAATTAGATGTAGTACAGTAGGTATGAGAAAGACACTGTGTGTGTCAAGAAGTAAGATAGCTTAATGACAACCAATTCTTCAGGAAGATTCTACTGAAAAATGTAACTCTCTCTAGACAGAAGCAATTTAGTTGTAAAAAGTGGAAGTGCCAAAATATTTTAATTTGTGTAAGTAACCTCTGTGTATGTGTGTATGCTAAAAAGCCTAAAATCTTTCATTATACTTATATATTTAAGCCATTTCCACATCTTATAAACATCTATGAGTGTAATATAAAACAACTTGTTTTTGAAATATGCATCTAATTTCAGTTTGCACCGATAATATGCACATGCATTTTTCTGACTGAGGACTATTTGTCATATATAGTGCATTATAGGAGCACATTATAGAGGCCTCAGGAGATGTGTTTAAACTATGTAAGCTTCTCTAGATTAAATTGGAGAAGAAATCAAAATCTAAAAATTTAGAAGTTCCTAATGAAGTGTGTGCACTGGCAGTGAACACATAAACAAGTCAGGATTCTGGATACAATACTGCCAAATATAAAAACTCTACCGTCACACTTTCATGTCAATAATCTAACAGCCAGCCTTTTCATCGTAAGACAGCATGACAGAGGAAAGGGGCAGATGCAAATTTTAAAGTCAGACAAACCTGGGTCCTACCACTTTCATAAATTCCATGTTCTTGGACAGGTTTCTAAATTTCCACCAAATTTCAGCTTGCTAAACAGTAAAATAGGAATAATAAATCTCACTTTTTGTATTTTGTAAGAATTTATTTATGTAGTGTACATATATAGCCTTTAGCACATGTTGGGCACATGAGACTCATAGACGTATTATTTCCTTTCCTGCATGTGTAACTTTGGGCACAACTTTTAACTTTTTACTCTTTCATACACACACATATCCATAAACCTGGACATTGAAATCTTCAGTATATTTTGTGGTTACATTCAGACAAAATGTCACATTTTGTAAATTGTTATATGTAATACATGTATAACTATTTCTTGTGTAGTAAAGTTACGAAATGTTTGAGAGATATGACTTTCACTATACAGATTTTTAAAACTAGGGAAAAGATAGAGAAAGGTAAAAACTAGGAGTCACAAAATAACTCTATTAAGTAAAGTCAAAACAGAATTGAAAAAAAAATAGGTAGAACCGTGTGGGATAAAGGGGCTTGCCCAAGTTCTGTCGGTGAATTCTGGTAGACAAAGTTGCAATATCATTTATCCCCTGGTGTTCCCTTTGAACTACTGTGTATCCAGGGAAGAGCCCAGTTAGTTGATGAAAAGGGGGGGTTAGGAAGAGGGAGGGAAGAGGGGGAGGTTTAGTGAGATTTTGAGGCCCTAAATGTAATTAGCAAAGCTAAGACAAGAGTGTCCCTACATTGCCAGTTTCTTTTCTGACACACAAGAACTAATTGATTTCATTAAAATACTAGCCAGCGAACAGTGTTTAGTGTGATGATATTGTTAGCAATAAAATATATCTATCTTACATTGCTTGTAGCGTGTATCTTTGACCCAGCTCCCTCTCTATTTTGATGGCGGTAACGATACATGCTCTTGGAAATGAGCCAAGCACTCTCTAAGGTTATTACACATTTGGCTTAGTTCCAAGTGAACAGGTGTTTTAAATATTCCAGGCACATACCCGCAATGTATATCGCTACTGGCGGAAGGAGATCTTGTCTGAACCAATGATGTTTGTTTGACACTGTTTTGAGCCACATCTATTTTGCCGTCTGAAGATTTAGCAAGATGAACTGTGATTTGAGGAAAGACGACCATCAGAGCCCTTCTCTGACTGATACAAGGTGCAAAAATGTATGGTTCTGAACTCTGCACCTGATGTCTGGCTACTGCAATTAGAGCACTTGCTGATCAACATTGGAAGAAATAGGGAAACATTTTAGTGCTTTCCACAACTGAGTTCCTACAAGTATGAGAGGTTTTTATATTAGAGAAAAATGTAATAAATTCTCTGATAGCAAATTATTTGTAATATTATGATTAGGGGAAGAAATTTGTTTTCCGTTAGATAACACCATTCAGTTTGCAGACATACTCCAATAAAGCAACCTAACTTTTCTGGGGTCTAAATTGTGAAATTGAAATATTTCCTTCTGGAGGAAAGAGGATAAAAATAGCTATGCAGAAATACATCTACCCAGAAATAATTCTGAAGATCCTTCCGAAATTTTTAGCTTCATGCTGCGTGTGCACACACGCATATACATACACACAGATTCATACGCATACACATGCAGTTAACATGAGCCTGACAGTTTCCAGCAGATGAACTTAGATATATAACTTCCACCTCACTGTGTACAAGTTTGTCAAACAACTTTCATTGATTTCTCCCTGGCCCTTTGGATTCAGCAATAAAGGAATGCAATAAAGTGGGGGTCGGGGGAGGTTGCTGACTTCTCCCAGCCACCTGCTTTAACTTCAGACTTCATCTCCGTGTAGATTGGAGTCTTCTGACCATTAGTCAATAGCGTGTATTACCTCATGGAAACAGACTTTGAACCATGTTTTGCTTCCTCTTTTAATGGAACTCTTTCTCCTCATCTTTTAACCGTGGTCTTTAAAAAGAAGTGGGATTCTATTCAGAATGATGGTGATGGCTGGCTGAGGCATTTTTAAACTATTAGGTGGTTAATATGTGGTTAATATTATTTATGCAGCAGAAAATTGACTTTAAACCCGTGTAAAAAGCCAAGTATCATAATTGTAAACTTCTTTTCAATGTTAGACAACTTTGTTTAATTTCAGTTTTCAAAAAATCCAGTTTCCCATCTGAGAGACTCATGTGTTGGCCTGGCTGGGGAGACCTCCAGAGAAAACAGGCCAGTTCAGCCACTGCGGAAGCCGAGTCGGTGACTGTGGGTGGCACTGCTCTGCAGAGTTAGGGCCGTGCCAGACCTTCCCCAAACTTTGACTAACAGAGCGGATTTTCTGACAAAATGCAAAAACCCAAGTCTTGCGGTTCTTGAAGCTCTCCCTGCAGTTTTCTCCTTTTCCTTGGGACTTTGGGAAATTTTCACTTAAGAATCACATTTTGCTATGTCTTCCTCGTAACTGTTGAAAAAAAATGGGCACTTCTACAGTCATTTCTTTTACTTTTCCTCCCAGCTGGCCTATAAAGTAACTCAGTGTTATCCATACCATTTTGAAAACAAAAGAAATCAAAGAGCTGTGTCCCTATGTTTTAAAAAAAGAATTTTTATAATACATACAAGATCTCTCCAGGATCCCATAGCTTTGCTCAGAGAGAAACAATAGTTTCTCCATAAAAGCATACGTTTTTTTCTCTTTGCCCTAACCTACCTCTCAATGCCCACGAAAATGTCATCTCACAGCCATCAGCCTTGGCATCCTTTTTCTGCTCAAGCAAATTGAGGTGAAGAGCTGAGCAGTTAGCTTGTGAATCTGAAGAATATAGGCACTGAAAAATATAAAGCAAACTTTTTTTCTTAGTAACAGAGACTTAAAGTTCTTGCTGGGTTTATTTTAATGATGGCAACAACCCTACACTTCATTTTACCCAGACGGGTACAGCCTCGGTGTTATTGCAAAGGACCTCCTTCCTAGTTTTAAAAATGCAGGAGGCAAAAAAGTTAAGCAACCTTTTCTTTGCCTTAGGTTTTCAAAGACCTACCCTTCATTTTAACTGGGTAGCTGCAACCTGAATATTATTGAAGGGGGCTCCCCATCTCTTCAGTGGATATTACAATAAAACAGTAGGGAAAACATTTTAGATAAGATTATTCATCAGAAAATGAATTCTATTACAATATATCCCTTATAAAAAAATATTTGTCAAACGTTTCACCGATTTCAGCTGAGAGTAAGTATTCGAAGAAAACAGCAGTAATTTAAGCGATCTTTATAATTGTACAAACGTGCAGAGGCAGAATAGCCGAAGAGCTAAAAGCGTGAACGCTGCAACTTGTCCACGAGTTCGTTAAATTGGTTCTGCCACTCACTAATTGGGTGGGCTTCAGCAAGTTCTCGAACCACTTGGCACTTCTTTTTCTTCATCTGTAGAACGCCAGTCATACTGGAAGAGTGGTTGTGAAGATTCAAAAAAGACCCATGCGAAGCCGCCGGCTCAGCCCCTGGCCCATAGTAACTGCTTGATAAATACTAGGTGTTATTACTGAGGAACAGGTTCAATTAAGGGGAAAATTAATATTTTGAGAGTGCGGGAAGACTGGTTTAATTTCCTTTTCATGCCAGAGAACAGGAAATGTTGTTTTTATAATTACCTAATGGATAATATGGAAGAAATTATTGTGCAAATGAAAAATCTAAGTTCACCACTGAACTAACAAAATCACTGAGAATTCATAAGTTATAGAAATTGAAATACCAAGCTTAAAAATCAGGTTGCAGTACATTTCCAGTGATATTGCCTGAAATTATTAAAGCCGTCATGACTACAGAAGCAGGCAGCTAACGCCGTGGGGGCCAGGAGCCCAAGGCCACAGAGACTTGCCAGAGAAGGCCATCTGGGGCCAGAGGACAGAGCAGTCTGTGGGGCTGGCAGCCGCCACGGGGCCTCGCTGAGTTGGACAACAGGTGCCGAGCCGCTGCCAGGGGTGGGTATCAGGCTGAGCAAAAGTGCTGATGGCCCGTGATAAAGCTTTATGTTAGATCATAAAGTGCTCAGCCCGGACACGAGGAGAGGCCAGCTCACATACTGAGGGATCACTGGATGTGCTCACTTGATTATTTTTTCCCTCTCTCTTTCACAACCCTCTCAACTTCTCTCTCTTGCTCAGGCTCCCTCCCTTCCTCCCTCCCTCCCTCCCAACATCTATTTTCTATCTATCATCTGTTTATCCTCTCTCTCCCATTCTTGTCATTCCTTTTCTTAAATATTGACTCTCTGTACCTTTGTTTTTCCTTTCTCAATGCTCTCTCCAGCTTTTGTAGCATCATACATGATTCAAGGTGACTGAGTGCAAAACCTGAGAATGTTACTCACCTGTGTAATACATTAAGTCGTGGGAAATGTGATTTTGTGAACTACAAGTTGGTCTAAGATTCTGGACCATGGATTCATATATGGATGGCATTCATAACATAAGGAAAATAAATTGAATTTAATTTTATTTTAATAGTTAATTTAATTGGGAAACAAATTTAGAAAAATTAAACCTGCACATAAAACAGTAAGGTAACAGCGTACGTAGGCCTTGATCAGCACTTGACATTAATAATACTAGGCTTTCCAAAACATTTCTCATGAACTACATTTTATTTGTAAGTATTTAATCTAGAAGGAAGGATCTCAGTTTGCCATAACGGAGTGTATATTAGGTAGTTTCAGAATCTGTTTTGCAGATGGCTTGTGTACTATTTATTTCTAATCATTACACTCAACTCATAATTGCCTACACTAATGAGAAAGGACCCTTCATATCAATACTTTGAAGTAGCAGGAACTACACTGTGAGTCCAGGAGACAGCGGCCCCAATAACAAATGAGACAGGAAACTAGAGGACAAGTCCCTGTGGAAAGTTGAGTGAAGGGTCCTAACTCTGAAACGCTCCTGGCACTTCTGATGTCTGCCCTACAGATACGTAGTTTGCTTATTTTTCCTGGTACCAGCTGGAAATAATTAGATTGTTAGGAAAGCAAAGAGAGGCCTTTTGATTAATGCACTCAGAATTCACATTCATTGATGAAATTCTAAGGGCCAGGTGCTCTGCTTAGTCCTGGGGTTACCAGCTAGAAGGCATGGCTCCTGCCCTCAGGGAGCTCAGTCCGCGTGGAGCCTGAGGCAGGCACAGAGGCCCTGCGGAGTGGGTGGCTGGAATGGGACTGCAGGTCAGCCTAGTTTAAATAAAGACAGTGACAAGAAGGACATCATTGTGCCTTATAAAAACAGCAAACTGCCCCCAAAGGAGGGCTGAGACTGAGCAACTTCCTGAGGATTCTGAAGCACTTTTATTTTGAAGCACATTTTATTTATCTGAAGCGCCTTGATATTAACAAGTACAGTTCTAACGAACTTTCTTGGCTGGACACCTACCCAAGGCAGTTGACCGTGAAATCCACCACTTATTACCAATCCACGTATTAGGTTTGTGGTCATGACGTAACAACTATGTAGGATAAATAGATTAGACTCTGTCCCTCCCCATGAGTAGTTGTTAAAGTGGTGGGAGAGATTAAGGGGTATAAACCAATATAAACTTATTTGCAGAAGAGAAAGGCAGGGGCATCATAAGTGTACTGCTGTGCGTTTTGGAGATTTGGGCTGAGGGACTTTCTTAATGCCTGTATGAGTGTGGGTGGGGGTTTGTTCCCTGATCAATGGACAATACCCTATAAACCTAACACCCAGTACAACCACCTCTTCTTCCAGGACAACCCTTTGACCCTAGAAGGAGCCTTCTTGCCCAGATCTTGACTTCCGGCCAAACTTGCTGGCCTCTTGTTCACTTGGGAGCACATGCTGGTTTCCTGTCCGTACACCAGGTCTGACGGAGCCCCATGGGTTCTTCCATTTACTGGCTGAACTGGCTCAGCCCTGACCAGTGACCATCCCACCCTTAACATTTTGAGCACTCTCTGTTATGCAGAAAGTTTTCCACTATATCAGCCAAGAAAATGAAAATGTTAATACTGCATGAATCAAGTCCCAGGAGGATATTACATCAAAGGAGACAAGTAATCAGAGTAAGGCTGGAGACCAAGGCTGCTGGCCTTTGACAGACCTAGCAAACATTCCTGGTGCTGAAGGGAGAGAGAGAAGGCTCAGCATTAGAGGAAGGGGAAAGCTTGGATCCCCAGTCACTTTTGCTGAATCTTTCTGAGCCTCCTTAGGATATGTCATCAGGCTCTCCTTAGCTGTGTTCTCCCACAGCACACCTGTCCAGAAGAGTTAACCAATTTGTTACAGCGTTTCTACTGCCAGGTACTGCACTTGTTGCCAAAGATAGAAGGCTCTCAAGAGACACTTCCTGTCTACAAGGATCTTATAATCTATAAAATGAGATAAAAACAACAATACAGAGAACGACATTATGAAATAAATGTTAATTACAAAGTTCTGGGGAAGTACGAAAGAGAGACACATTAATTCCATTAACTCTCTAGTCTGCATGATGCTTTCCTTTTATAATTTAAATTAATGTATGAGGATGGGAGATGGTCGGGTGAGGAAAAGTGGTTGGTTAGGGATGAAAGCAGCACATAGTCTGAGTACAAATCCAGCGACTGCTCCCTGTGTGTTTTCAGCTCCCATGGTGATTCCATTTTTAATAAGAACGTCTGTCGCTGCAGCCCCGGTTTCCATTCTTCTTTTGTTAACAACAACAACATTTATTGAATGTCATCCGTGTGCTGGGCACACTCAAATTGCTATAGATACAGAGGTGAAAAAGACAAAAGTTTCTGCTCTCACGGAGGTTGGTTCTAACACAGTGAGACCCCTCCCTCCCCGACAGCCATGGAAGCTGTAACTTGTATATTGTTCTCACGCAGTCCCAGCAATGCTCTGCAGTCCTGGTACCTCAGCATGCTTTTAATGTGTCAGAGCAATATGGGTACTGAGCAGCATGTGCGAACACAGTTGTCAATACCTGTCTTTCGGATGATTTACCACAGGTTCAGGATTAGTATCTAGGCTGTCTTTACAGGGCATCCTCACGGGGTACACCAGCTGGAGAGTATAGGAGGCCCTCTCCCATCATTGCTGTCAAATCACTATGGAATAACCAAAACCAAAACTTTTCTATTAAAAAGTTTCAATATAGAATGGCTTATAATGACTTGGAGAGCACGCTGGTCTGTTGAAAAGAGAGATAAATCAATCAGAAAAAAGGTTTGAATGTCAGGTATTTTGGGGGAAGATGTTGAAGATACCATAAATAAAGTCTATGTTCACGATCCAGAACTGGTCCTCGAAAAGCTCTCTCTTTGTCACTTAATACATTGAGGAACAGACAAGAACTTGGTGAAGTATTTTCAGTGATGTCCCAGACTGAAATCTGTTAGTGATATATGTTGGTCCTGTGATGTAACACATGGAAACTACAGTATTAAGGGTGAACAGCCAAGAGAGGGTTTCCCCGTCAGGCCAAGGGCCAGCCCAGGAGAGAGTGGGCCAGGGTCCAGCCCACTGGAGCTCTTGACCTCTCTTCAGCCTGAGGAGGCCCAGGGTGGGAGAGAGGTGTGAGGAGGGGAAACAACTTAACCTTCCTCTGGGAGTCCCTGGCTATCTCAGAAGTGAGGATTTGGGTATCTCAAGTACCATCCTCAGGTATGATCAAAATTGTCATGACGGAAGTCAGTCAGTGGCCCGCCTCACATCTTTTCATCTGTGTTGCCTTTTCATATGCTCTGTATATCCTCTGCTTTCCAGATAAGCTAGTGATAAACTATAGATCCCAACTCACAGAGATTCTGCATATTACATCAAAGGTAATGCCCTTGTTCAGAGGGAAAACCTAGGAATAGAGAAGAGAATGAGAGAAAGCACCTCCTGTAGTACTCTCGGCTCTCAGTATGTTGTTCACCTGGTGGTAACTTAGAGCACCAGTAGCCGCAAAAGGCCCAGGAGCTGAGCAGATCTCTGTGCCCCATTTACAATAGTCTGTGTCACCTCCTCTGTTCCCTCTCCCCCCACAGGGATATCCTGTGCCACAGTCATGAAGTGAGCATAGAGATTTCTTTAACCAGAAGTTGTGCTCCTTGCATTTTGACTTAAT
The DNA here is from genome assembly GCF_041296235.1 of Equus asinus. Lineage (NCBI taxonomy): Eukaryota > Metazoa > Chordata > Mammalia > Perissodactyla > Equidae > Equus > Equus asinus. The sequence continues at coordinate 81,769,019 of NC_091798.1, forward strand.
AATCTTATTAAAACAAATAACGCTGTCATCTTAGGAAACTATCCAACTCATTTCAATTAGTCTGTGACTGTTAGAAAGTATGACTGTCAAGTTTGTTTGCTTATTCATTTATCCAGTGAACAACCATTACTGTGAGCCTATAGTGAGCCCACATATATTTGTCAGACCCTCCGTTAGGGACAGAGATACACAATCCTCATAGAACTCCCTATCTAATGATGAAGCAGACATGTTAAAATATAAATTAGAATATAATAGACCACATAGAATTTTTAAAAAACACAGAAAAAGCCAAAGACTGTAGGGGTACAGAGAAGGGAGTCCCTAAGTGCCTTGGAGAGAGAGGAAGAAGCTTCATGGAGCAAGTGCCATTGGCATCAGGTAATAGATATCCTAGGATGACTAAGGTTTGTGTGGTAGAGAGGAGGAGTAAAGTAGGATATTCCAGACAGGAATGAATGACATATATTGAAACAGTATTATCAAGGGACCTACCTGACCTGAGAAATGGTAAGAAGTTCCACCTTGACAGAACCCAGAACACTGGGGGAGAAGGGAGGAAACAAGGCTGGAGGGGCAGGTGGAGGGCTTCCTGGGCAAACTAACAAGTGTGGCTGTCGGGAACCGCCATGGTTTATAAGGAAAACAGTGATACAGTTAGATTTGCATTTTAATGAGACCCTGCCAAAAGTAGGAAGGATGATTGACTGGAACGTGAGGGCCAGAGGACAAACAGACTAAGGATGGGAGACCAAATAAAAAAAACAGTGACAGTTGAGTCAAGAGATGATGGAGTCAAGGGTGTTTTCTGGGTTTCCAGCTTGAACAACTGGGTTGTGATGTTTGCTAGGGAAAGAAAAGATGGGAGGGAATGGATAGAGGGGTAGGTTGGAATAAAAAAAATGAGAAACTAAATGCTGTGGTAGAAGAGGTCATGGGAATCCTATAGAAATGAGGAAGCATGGTGACAGAACTGTAGTCCCGAGCTGACGGATAAATCCAGGCAGTGCAAACTACTCCCACTTCAAATGACTAATCAGGCATTGACCCAACTTCAATAAAAAGGCATTAACAACTAGAAAAGAGCCTACGTGGAAACAAAAATAATGATTTGACCTTACTCGGATTACCCAAGATAACATATACATCTTCTTTTGTAAAAATAAGTCATTAATGGTTTCTAAAAGATCCTTCAATGTGTTATTTTTAAAGAATCAGTGTCCCCAAGATTCTGCTTTTTTGTCCCTGTAACCTATTTGCAAGTAAAATGCCAGAGTCTAAAAGGGTTAGTAGATGAAGTTGCTTTCATATTTTATACTTTCAAAAATCCTGCTTCCTGATCTTTGTTAATTTACTCCTCTCCTCTCTTTCTCAACCTTTGTTTCGTTTATAGTTCTGGCTTAGCTTTTCCTTCCTTATTTAAGAAATCACTGACATTGTCCCTTTTTCAAGTCTACTTACAATTTGATCCTTTGTATTTCAGCTTTTTATTTTGTATCCCAGCCTTTATTTTCTTAGCTTGCTTAATAGAGATTATTAGGATTAACTGCATATATTAACATGCATTTCAACCATTATATATTAAAATGTCCACTGTTTAATATTTCACTTCAGATCTCTCCTGGATTCAGAATGTCAGGGAGTGTTTCATGGCTAAGTGTGCCAAATTTCCCTGTGTCGGTCCCATTCTAGGCCAGCCTCATGATGCGTGCCTTGTCCAGGTTCCAGAAGAGGTGTGGTGGAAGAATCCTTCATAAAAACACGAAACCACTGACCTATCCTGGGGAGGCCTGAATCATCTGATTGGCCCTAAAATCACCCTGATTTTCCATGAATCCTCCAGGCTAAGGTCGGCCCAGAATAAGACCAATGGCAAAGCCCAGGAGAATAGTGGAGCAGTAGACCAGCATCCAAGAATTGGGAAAAAAGATGAACTTTGCCCAAGAATTTTAAAACATGCTTATTTCAGATTTATAGTATCTGACTCACATTCACAAAAGTTTCCCCATGCTCGTTCCTAAAAAGTTTCTGTTTTTCCTTTCCTAACCTTATACATTCAGCCTAAAATACCACTCCCTTTTTTCCCCTTCCATGCTGGATTCCATGCCCTTTCATGCTACTCATTTCATCACAGAGATTATATACTTATGGTTTTTTTCCCTTAAAGATTTCAGGAATGCTCCATTTTTTCCCTCCCCAAAGCTCCAGTGCATGGGTGTATATCCTAGTTTGTAAGTCCTTCTGGTTCTTCCATGTGAGCTGCTGCCACCGCATGGCAACTGACAGAGGAGTGGTGTGGTTCCAAGACCGGGAAGCGAACCTGGGCCACCGAAGCAGTGAGAATGCCAAACTTTAACCACTAGGCAATCAGGGCTGGCTCGTGAATCCTCAGTTTTTCTCACATTCCATATTTAGACCAATACCCCAATTTTTAAGTTTTCAATGATATAAATCTCTTGAGTTATAATCAGTTTCATACATCGTCCAAATTATGCCTGTGCTGCATTGCTAACTTAAAAAATGTACATTTCAAAACATGGTCATCTTATAACAGTTACTTAGAGTAAAATAATAACTGAGTTTCAACATAGTGTGAAACGGTGAAAAAAGAAGTTACAATTTCAAAAATACTACATGGAGACTACTCTTTCTCCTCTAGCGTGTGAACGTTCTTTCCTGTTGTGTTCATCCATCCATTCAGTCTATCACTAATGCTACAAGCATTTATTAAGCTTCTACCGTGTGCCAGGCCCTGTGCTAAGTCGTGGTGATAGAAGACGACTAGTAAACAGTCCCTAACCTCCAGGAGCTCACTCGTGGGAAGAAAAACATGTAAACAAATTATCTTAATCATATATTCAGAAAAAGCATCTTTGCATCCAGAGGACCACAGACAACCCCTGATGCATAGTTGCACTTAGTAAATGTATATCGAGAGGTCTAAATCCCACTACCATCTCTGCCTCCAACCAGCCGGAAACCTCCATACAGCTGAGAAACCTCTGCATACATTAGCACTGAAGTGGAAATGTGTGTTCTGTTCGTTCAGCAAGCATTTACTAAGCACCTGCAGTGTTTCAGGCCCTGCTCTGTGTTGAAACTCCAAAAGAGAAGAAAAGAAAGTGCTTTGTTAATTAACTCATGATCTAGCAAAGGAGACAAATAATCAAGAAAGTGCGATAAAGGCTCTAACAGAAAAATGTATGCTGTAAGTGAGTACATGAATAAGGGAGAAATTAATTCAGCCCTGGGGTCAGAAAAATCTACAGAGAGGAGATGACGTATGTGTCAGCTCAACCTTGAAAGGGGACTGTCCACATCCGGGCAACAGGTACTGGTGGGCTCATTCCAGAAGCCCAACTTGAGCAAGGACACAAGGTGTGAAAAGCCAGTTGCTTATGCACTATTATTCCTCCCCTTCTGGAAGGCATGAGGAAGGGCCAGATGATCCCTGGTGGTCTTGTCCAGAATTAGAGTCCCAGCAGTGCTGTCACCATCTGAACGTTTATATGAAATAATTCATGGCCATAGGAGGCAGAGGGTGGATGTTTCTTTATGTTCCATACTTTAGAAGTCTTCAGATCTTTAATTAGTATCTTTTGTTTCCATTGCTTGAAGATGAAAAATTATTCAGTGAAAAAAATTGTAAGTCCAATATTAAGATCATCTTTTGAAGAAATGAATAAAAACAAAACCAATGAAACTCTCCAGCTCTTCCCAGCCTTTCCCCAGCAGGAGTTAATATCTGGTTAGAATGAGCTTCAATAACCTAGAGACATGTAGCATTGTTAAGGTTTGTATTTTCAATTTTTTACTAAAATTTTCACCACGAATGAATAATTTTTGGTGAAATTTAATTTTTTCATGCTTTTGTACTAGATATGATTTGCTTGTCTAATTAAAGTCTACCTATTAATTGTACTAAATTCACAGTATTTTAATGTGTCTTTTCATTTCTATATTAAGAACAAAGAAGAACTATGGAATAAAGAGAGCGAGTACAGACAATGCCTAGTTTTGATTATTAAAACCTATGGAGAAATTTCTTGGCAGCTGATCTTCCCCCAGCCTAAAGTAATCTGTGCTGGAAATCACAAAAAAAAATACGGTGTTGTATATAGGTCAGCTCGGAGGTTTTTAGTTTAAATTTGTGGCACCTGCTTCTCTAAAAAACAAGAGCACAAAACAGTACTGGTGCATAGTAGGTTTTCAATAATTGCTGAATATGTTTTAAATGAAATAAGTCATAGGGTGTAGTCCTTAGGACAGCCACTCCCCGGAGACGGAAGGCACTGGAAGCAGCAGCGTCATCAGTATAGGCACACCACTATGGGAGGATGCTTAGAAAAATACTCATAGAAACTTCATTTAAAGGTGGTATCCATTTCAACTGCGCCTCCTATTCCTATGTGGATTTTCTGCTTTCTAAAGATTATTCAGCTTGTTAAGAGCAGATGCTTATCTTTGTAAAGCTGTGAAAGACAAGCACAAAAATGATGTAATGTCAGAGGAAAAGAACTTCCTTTTCTAAGTTGTCTTTTTTTCCTTGGCTTTTGTGTGAACATGACATTCACGCAACTAACAGAAATAATTCCTGCGTGTGTCCTCAACACATCAGCCCTCTGAAGTGAGGGTCATGGTGCCATGCAAGAAAGGGTGATTACTTGGCTTTTAAGAAAAATTAATGAATATTTTGGGGTTTCTCACGAAAGGATTGGAAATTTCTGCTGTACAATGGGTAGCCCCAGAAAAAGAAAGATGCTGAAATTAGACATTTTTAAGGACTAAGATTGCAGACATGGAAAGAAATTGAATGGTTGCAAGTTTTTAATCTGTGATGCTGGCCCCCTGAAAGAGGCTGAATTTTACTTAAATAGAAGTAATATAAAATATGTAGTTTCACATAATTGAAAAAGACCAATAATTTAGTTATTTCTTTTTTTACTAGCGAGAAATAATTAAGAAGGAGAAACCAGTTTTACCACTGTATACAGAATGGGTTTTCTAGTTGATAACATAATGCCTAAGACAAGAAATGAGAGCTCCATGTGGTATTCTTTTTCATTTATATTCCTTTCAGTAATGAAGTAGAATCTGTTCCCCACATCTATTTCATTAGAATTGTTGAAGCACCTGTCACCTATCAGCGTCAGTTTATATGTGGTTCAAGTGTTCCCGAAGAACAAATGTAGGAATGCAGGGTCCATATGTCCACATGTCTGGGAGGAGAGTCCACGTGGTTTTTGGATCACCTGTCTGGACTCCTTTTCCCATTTATTGTTTGGAGTATGTCACCTTCTGTCAATCTAATTACTTCTCTAAGAAACGGCTTTTCTCAGCTCACTGCATGACAGTCGCTGCCTTGTGCAAACATCCCAGAAGCCTCTGCAGTCAATTGATCTCCCCTAAAAGTGTCAATCTCAGGTGGAAACCTGACTCCAGTGTACAGACTCACTCAAGATTTACAGAGTTCTTGGACGGAAGAGTTCTTTAGATACGTAGCAAGAGAAGCTGGTGGGTTTGCTATATCTCTTGCCTTATCTTGACATACAGAATAAATCTTTTCAAAACACAGTCAGCTGAGAGACACTTACAATGTATATATACATGCAGGACTTCTAGCCCCTGTAAAAGAATAATGATTTAAGTGCCTGCACTACCTGGCCAATTACATTTGTAAAAGATCAGAGAAGCTTTCCAAGGTCAGCAGCAGAGATTTCTATTTTACTAGAAAAAGGCCTGAAGGAATAATGCCTATTTATCCATTCAGTAATCCCCTTAGTTTATACCAACTATTTATTACTGTGATAAAGACAGACTTGGCTGAATCTAACAGTAATTTCCTTTGTCATCATTGAACGGCTGTAGATTGTTATAATAAAGATAAGACTGCTCTTCTCGTTCCACATTCACACTATGGTATTCAAGTTTGTGCTATCACTTCCATTTTCAGAGCTTTATAATTTCACTGTAATCATTTGTTCTTGGCAGCAATGTGTCCTACAGGCTCTCAGCTGAGGATAATATTTTTTGAACAATTTTTTTAGTGTTCTGGTTATGTGATTATGGGAATTTGGAACTCAATATTAATTTGCTATTGGATTTTGTGTTTGTGTATCTCAAAATGCTCCTTTTTTAAATAACACAGTTTAACTTGAAGTAAGACTATCGTGTACCTTTAAGTGGTAGAAATATTTCATTAAAGTACTGGTGATATTCACTGTAAGATAACATAGTCAGATATAAGAAGAATTTATTGGTAGAAAATGAGCCACTGTTTTTCCCTTGTCCCCATCACTGATGTTTCCTTTGTGGCTTCCTGCCATCTGCTTTGTTTGCCTAATAGTCCTTATAATTCTTCAGGTACAAAGCAAGCTGTTGATCTAGTTGATTTTTTAATATATAAACTACTAAGTTTTATTGACCAATAAGCATCCTACTCTGTCTAAAATTTGATGTTTAAGAAGTGTCAATATTTTAGCCACATTTTTATACTTAAAATTTTCCCACAGCCTAGTTTTGTTTAATTTCTACTAATTTATTTCAATGTTCAATCTCCTGCTGTGGTTGCCTCTGAGTGGGAGAGATGTGTCCTGCATCCCTCACGTCCGGAGCATGGGAAAGCCTGGGCAGGGGAAAGGGGCTCCACATTGCCCCCAAAAGGAAGCAGAGGCTTGGCCATCATGTTTGGCCATGCTAGTTGGAGAACTAGCATGAGGTTTCCCTAATATCTTCGTGGAAGACTTGTGAGAGATAATGAGTTAATATTTATGGAGGTCTTTCAATAAAGTGTAATTGATGTTTGAATTTTTATAAACCAAACACAATATCTACCCCCAAAAGCTTCATAAGAATATTTAGCACACATGTACGTGCCAGATGGATTGTAATGACAGTTGATAGGCCTCTCCTAACCCTTGCGTTCTGTTGTCAAAAATCTGCACATCAAAACAACTATAATTTTTACATTAAGATTTATTGGATAAAAGATTTGCATGCACATTGAAAAATCTGTCTAGATAAAGACTATAAATTCATGTTATATGAGATAAGACTTTAAAGGTTTACATAAGAATTTTTTACCTCAATAATCTAAAAAATGTAAACACTACACAAATAAAACTTTTTTAAAAATTAAAAAAGGATATTCTTAACATACCTTATAGAAATATAGGCAGATAAATTTGTAAAAGTATAGTATTTTCTTGCTCTTACATATTTTTCTCCACATAAGTTAATTTTTCTGAACCATATGTGGAGTATGATGCAAGACCCCCAGAAATTATTCTTAAAAGCTCAAGGATATGTAGAGATCAAAGCAGAAACACTTCATAGTACAACAAATAGTTATCACCCGGAAGAAGCCTCTTGTGGTTGAGATAACGCTAACAAAAGAGTTTAAAACATAAGGAATTAAGTTAGCAAATAAAATTATTATGCTGAAGTATTGTGACGTCCTTTATATACTATAGGAACCCTCCAGGAAGACTTATGCCGGAGAGGAGGACAGGTGGCCCCACCAATTATAAATTCCCCAAGATTGTAAATGTATATTTTATCATCTTGTGTCAAAATATTCATTTTAATATTCAGACGTTTTACCACATAATAAGCTGTAACCATATGTTTATTTGTTATATTATACCACTATAACATTAATAAATATTTACAGAGCCGCAGTGTATCATAGATGTATTAGAAATGGTAGCTCTCTTCGTTTGATTTTAAGTGAAAATCTTCAGTGCCTCAGAAACTAATTTTAAATAATGTTACATTTGTTACACGTTGATAAGAGCCAAGGAGTTTAAATTTTTGAGACTGACACCCCCTTTTTAACTCATGTTGTTTTATTTATTTTCCCAATTGCATGAATTAAAGATGGAGCATTATCTCAGCTTTGAATTCCTTAGCTTGTTGTCGCAGCTTTTGTTTTATTTGTATGTGATTCTGTCTTTAATAAAGATGAGCTCTGCTGAACTTTACATTAATGAGAGACACAGGTACACAGCTCTTTATAAAAGATTTTGGTCATACCAGGAAAATTCAGAAATGTTGCTAGTCTATTAATAATTAACATGGCACGCTGTGTGATTAATCGGTTTTATGATCTCTAAAAACATAGCATTATCTCTGTAAATCGGATCATGTCCAATTAAGGTTGACAACCATCAGTTAAAAAAAGAAAGTAAAACCCAGGCCTCCTGACTCATACTCTTTCTGTTGGAGTGTTACATTAGTATTTCTCCTTCGGTGACAGCTGAGACTAGAGCAGACCTCTGTTCAGGAGACAGGAGGTTGGAGATAAGGCACTGACTTCTCACTTTCATGTGTCAGGAGACAGTCTCAGGGCGATCCTGCTCAGCCGGAACCAGGAGGAACTTTCGCCGGTTTGAGAGTTATTGACTTGGTTACCCATTTTCAGAGTTCTCGGGCTTCCTTACTCGGCTCACGATAATGAAGCCGTAGATGTAGCGGTGTGGACTTTTCTTTCAGCCTGTGTTTAGGCAGATAACCTCTCAGTATTATCAATTTCAATACAGATTTTCCCATGTAGAGAACTCCACCCAGACTAAACAAAGGTGATTCTCCTTATAATCACAGCATCTAAACCTTCTGAACGGGCGTTTTGTGAACATGTGGGCTGGGTTCTCTACTGCCTTTGGCTGTTAAGGGCACAGCCCAAGGGGTGGGAAGACACGATGAGTGTTCGACTCAAACTCGGGATCTGTTTCCCACATTTCTGCTTTTGTCACGATCACAGATTCTGAAAGCATTGTGTAATGTCCTGACTTCTGATTTTTCTGTGGGAAGATAATGTTGCAATTTGCTACCTTACTTGAATTCTTCTGTAATTGTCTCTCACTAGATACATGAAGCATGTATGAATTCCATACCATGAAACTTCAGCCCTCATACCATCTTTGTTCATTGACTGAATTTAGTTGCAAAAGGAATATTTCCCTTTTATTTATTATTAACTAGTAATGAGTGCACTATTGAAATGATTCTCGGTTTCTCTCCATGGTTTCTTTACTGTAGTGTACTAAGCATATGTAATAACAACCTGAAATACTGGACAGCTTGAACTTCTAGAACGCCCATGATTGTTTCATACAGCTTTTGTCTAGGTTTGAACTTTCCACATTGTGTATTTCAGACGTTGAGAAAGAAGGGCCTTAATGGCTGTGACAGCCCAGATCCTGATGCAGACGATTCAGTAGGTCACAGCCCTGAGTCTGAGGACAAGTACAGGAAAATTAACGAAGATATTGATCTAATGATCAGCAGGCAAAGATTGTGTGTAAGTACTCGGAACACCCTTCATTTTTTTTACTCTTGATATTTCTCTGAACCTGGCAGGCCTTGAACAAGAAAGAAAACAAAGGCTGTGAAAGCCCCGATCCTGACTCCTCTTATGCACTCACCCCACGCACTGAAGAAAAATACAAAAAAATTAATGAAGAATTTGATAATATGATCAAGAGTCATAAAATTCCTGTAAGTACCAAAGGTAGATGACTGGTCTGCTGATAGCTGCTGCAGTAACATACCTTAACCCTTTCAGTGATGGCTTTATCCAAGACGCATTGGAAAGTCAACCCAAGAAACGAGCCATCTCATCCCACGGGCACTTCATTTAGAAAGCAAACCCTGAGGGATGCTGACATTACGTAATCTAAAAGAATTGCCGTCCAGAAGTTCATTCAGAGGTGGAAAACTCACAGGAGGAAGAGAAGGATCTATGCGACACACCCAGCAGTTACACAGTCTCTTAAACACACAGTCCACACAAACCACAACGCACTAGTGAAACCTTAGAATTTCCTTCTGAAGGAGTTTGAGGATTTACTATAAAATATATAGAGATTTGTCCTGAGACCAGATACCTGAGTGGAAGTGCAGTTCTGTCATGTAAACTGATGGTCATCCACCAAGTAAAAGCTAATTTCTGAATAAGGGTTCCACTCCTCTCCCTCAACATGAGATGCCACCACAGCACTGAAGGGTTAAAGCTACCGCTGGCTGCAGGGAAACAGACTGCATGAGACCTGAGGGTCAGATCTCGGCATGTTTGTGTGCCGGCTGATTGTGGAGCTTCTCAGAATGCTCGCTTTGCCTACACCAACATTTTCCACGCTTTAACATTTGGCTCAATTTTGTCTTAACCAAGTCAGAACATTTCTAACAATCAATCATGTGCCCTGCCAGATATTTAAGAGAAATAACTCTGCATGTATTATTTTTGGTTTTGCCCATATAAAAAGGGGGAAAGTATATACCTTTGACTATATCTTGTCATCAATCAAGTGATGTTAATTTTGTGACATAAAGTGATGCAACTCAAGGCTCACACACTTTCTGAATAACTAATGTTAGTATCTGAACCCTCATTGTATCCACGCTCTTCAATAGGTAATTAATTACTTTCTCAAAAAGTACATTTTTTGGAACTTAGCAAAATAGCCTAAACCTGAGGATTGAGAGAGACTCTGTAGAGAAAATATGCTTCTTCAGCAATTACAAGTGTAGATATCTGGGGACAAAAGCTCTAGGCCAGATCCACAGCTACGCTCACAAAATAAATTCACGCTTTACACATAGTCGGTGCACAGTCAACCTGTATTAAATTCAATGGAACACTTTAAAACTTATTTATAAAATGTATGCATATTAAACCTTCTATCCTCATAAGTACATGTCCGCTTCTTTTGTTAAATGAAATAATGTCAACAGTAGAGCTTTTGTTGAATTAGAATTATTAATACACTGTATCATGAAGGAAAGCTAAATGCTGTAAGTTCTTAAAGGTTTCATGAAACCGAGCACTGCATACAGCACACCCACAGCAGGCACTTAATCAAGTGACTTATTTCCTATCAGAGGCAGCAATGCATCCTTGTTATACCCAGAATTCTTAAATGATAAAATAGCTATTGGGACTTTATCTTGCCCAGAAGAAGGAAACAGACAGCTCCTTTGGGCCAATTTTTAGTTCTTATAGCCTGAGTTTCTCTTGCTATCGTAATACACTGATTTAGAGCTGCTGGGTACAAAGATTTGTGAATGGAAGATTTTAAATTGTTAGGTGTCTCAGGTGGGAGGAAGCCCCCACACAGTTAGGAAAAGGGCAATGTAACACTACCAATCGCTCTCCAGGTCAGTGGCTAAAAGTGTGTGAGCTTTAGCCCCTGAAGTTCTGGGAGAATGCCCATATTTGCACATTGGGTCATTTTTCTCATGCTTTGGGGGAAAGAGGTGTGATACATACCTGGATTCCCTCACAGTATTTCATCCTGTCATGCAAAGAGTTCAAAATCAAGATACATGATTTCTTAAGAGGGGCAGTGGTGTGTGGCAGGGGATGACAAACCACATTAGAGTTTCCAGGCAGAGCCGTGAGAAGGAGCCACACAGCTCCTAGCTGTGCCTCCACATCTTCATTTCTTTAGTAAGTGCTTCAGTCTCCACGATGAAAAGCCCAGTTTTCGCACATCGCTTTCAGTTGCTGGAAGTAAATTTTGCTGAAAGTTTCCACAGCTGCTAAAACATTTCCAGCAGTGCAAGGACACTCTGCCCTTTGTATGTAGCAGTGTCTCCACCTCTTTAAAAACATTATAAGACTGTTTTTCTATTTCAAAGACCCAGTTTGAAGAGTTTCCCTTCTAAAATAGAAAATTTAGTATTGCAATCACCTGTTGGTACAATATAATTTATGCCCATATTCCTCAATTGCATGAAATAGTTCATGGATGATTTGGAATCTTGTTGACCAGCATTTCCTCATGCAGGGTTTGCCATGGTTCATGCTTCGTTTCACAGCAAGAAAAAACAGCTCCATTTGAGGAACCAGGAATTAGGAAATGGGCTGAAGAAAGGAGGGGGCGGGTGCAAGATTGGCTGAGAGTGAACAGGAAGGGAGGAAGTGGAAAGAGAGAGTATGTATTTTCTTCAAAGAACAGACTGAAGAGAGAAATAATATTATATCTAGGATCAAGGAAGGAGTTAAAAGGAAAAGCACTTGAGATTATTTATATGCAGAGGAGGAATGCTTGAAGGAAGGAAAAAATTGAATCTGTAGGTCCACCAGCGATAAAATGGCAAAGCTTCTCAAGGGCGGGATCTGAACACGACGGAGTCGCAGATGGACCCGGGGGTAGTTAAGGTGGTAGGTGGGTAGAGTAAAGTTGAGTGGATGACCACCTAATGACCTCTCTTTTTTATATTGGTTTTAGCTCCTATAGATAGCGAGGTGGGGAAGCAGGTGCTTGAAAGAGAACTGAGAAGGATGAAGCTGCAGATGTTATGAGGAATTGAGGAAAGGGATGGAATGAGCAAGTAAAGGCCAGAGTTGTCCAGCAGCCTTGAGGAAATATTAGCAATTAGTAGTCACCAGTCATCAGCGTTGTGTGATTTTTTTTTTCTCTACTAGTGCTCAGCAGCCTGGGAATAGTTGATCAAAAGTTAAGGGTGCCTTAGTGGCCTCAAAACTGGATTCAGTTCAGTCATTCACATTATATAAAAGAAAGCCTATTAACTAAAAGTATGTTATTAAAAATATTTTGTTTGACTTTTTATTGGACTTCTTGTGGTAATTTTGAGAAAATGGTGGTTTTGGATAAGAGTTCAGATACCTTTCTGACCACGATGACTCACTTTAGTAACCATGATCAATTTAGGGATAGAAACTGAAATCTCTTTAGCTATCACACCTATATCTCTGAAAGCCAAGGCCAGCATCGTGGGCGTGAGACCTGTGGAGTTACACAGGGTCCTGCTCTTATAGGGCCATGCTTGGTTAAATGCTTGCTGTCGCCATCTTGAAATTCTTAATAACTTTTTGACTAGGGGCCCCACATTTTCATTTTGCCCTGGGCCCTGCAAATTATATAGCCAGTGCTGCCTACAGTATTTTATTTAACCACCCCAAATTCCCTCTTCCTTCCTGTCTTGAGTGTTCTAGAATTTGGAGCCTGCCCCTGAAATCTTTGTAAGTTTGGAGTTTTTAACTACTTTTTGGCTTCCATTTTTTAGGCAAAAATTTTTAAAAATGTAGATGTTTTAAGTTCTCTAATTTTGAAAACTCAAGAAGGAAAAGAATAATGCCAATTTCTTTTAAACATTTATACATTATTATAGCCTTTGCATTTCCTAAAATGCTTAGAACTGGTTGGTCTCTTTATAATGGCAACTACTTCATTTCTGAGATAAGATCGAGGGAGATTAAGTGACTTGCCCAGTTAAATGGCAGTTTATTACACAACCTGGACTACAGCTGAGATTTCTGATATAAAGGCTGATGTTCTTTCTGCTTCTCTGAGATATCTTCTCAGTATGGTCATTTTTAAGCTTCTAATTTGATTTCAAAATTATTTAGCCTATTCCTGATACAGATAAGGAAAACAAAGCAAAAGATAGAATGCAAAGGATGGAAACATATTTTATGAATGGTGAATTTTTGAAGTATGCTCTGATATCAGGATTATATCTTACTGCTGTTTAGCCAATTACAAGAGAGTTTTATAATAATCATCATCAAATTGTTTACGGTCCAGAATGCTGGAAACTGAATAATTCTTGGGGATGATAGATAGTCAGAGGAAGGGAGGAGTAGAGAGACTTTGACTGAATTGTGTATTAGAGTGGTTCAGAATTTATTAAATAATTAATAATCCTCTTTATTTTGGATGTACATAGAATTATCCAGAGGGGAAAATAGGCTTTGCTCTCTACTGAGACATAATCAATATTCTATAGAATATTCAGGAGAGAAGTAGTTTTATAGCAGATCCTTAAGTACCCAGTAATAAACATTTATAAGTAGTAGTAATGAATACAAATTAAAATATTTTTAACCAAAAGATAGCTTTAAAATACCAAATCTGAGTAAATATGGAAGAGGGGCGTCTTTATGGTTTATTTTTTCCCCAAGCCCTCAGTCACACCCTGGCAGCATAGAGCACGCTCCATTGTGAATGCTCACCCCCATTCCATGAGAACCCATTCAGTTCATTATTTTTGTGGTTCACAAATAATCAGCTACTAACTTGCAGCCCATGCTCACTTCACAGTATGATTTTTGACTGCAAGTTTTTGTTTTTATCCAAAAATGTACACTGTTGCATGGTGATTTGGTAGCAAAAGCAACAGGCTTCCTCACTTACTAGTTAGGTGACCTTGGGCCACTTACATAATCTCATCCAATTGAAGGGGGGAAGAATTATATCTACAGCGAAGGGATGTTGAAAGGGTTAAATCATCTCATGTATGCAAATTATATAGTACAGTGCCTGCTGAGTAAATAACACACAGTAAATTGGAAGCTTGTATTTTTATGTTAGTACGATGCCTTCCTAAAAATTCTCCTTTGAAGAGAAATATTCAATTCATATAATAAAAAGTTGGCTAGGCTCTGCATTACTTTATAGCAAAAAAGCTTTAGCATCTTGATGAAAGGGGACATTGTTTGGTCAACATCATAATTGATTTTATAACAGAAGGGAAAGGAGAGCAAGGGAAAGAGGTCAGGAGATGGGTGGGGGCAGGGCAAGATACAGGATTAAACAGGGTGATCAGGATGGGTTTCCTTGAGAAGGCCAGATTTTGAGAAGAAACTTAAAAAGGCAATGGAATTAGCCATGGAAATGAGACAAGAATGAGGGAGGGAGGAAGAGAGTGATAGGAAATCAGATAATGGAGCATGACAAAAGCTAGAATTTATAGGGCCTTGTGGACCATGGGAAGAAGTTGGACTTTACTCCAAGTAAGGTGGGAGCTGTCACACGGTTTGGAGTAGAGCAGTGCCATTACCTGACTTATGCTTTTAAAGGATCAGTCTGATTGGTAGGTTGAAAATAAAAAGGAGCCCAATGATAGAAACAGGTGAATCTGTTAGGAGGTGACTTCAGTGATCAAGGCAAGAGCTAATGGTGCTAGCATCAGGGTGGTAGCCATTAGAAGGTGACAGGTGGCTGGAGACTAGATATATTTGGAAGTTAAGCCAACAGGATTTCCTAGCAGATTGGACGTGGGGTGTGGGAGAAGAGAGGATTCAGTGGTGGCTCCAAGGATTTTATTCTGTGTGGTTGAAAGCAGTGAGCTGTCCTCAGCTGGAGATGGGAAAGGTGTGAGCGGAGCTAGATTGGAGTTAGTTGGGGGATGTCTGTTAGACCTTCAAGTAGAAATATTGAGGGTGTACTTGGATATACAAGGCTGGAAGGAGAGATCTGAGCTGAGGGAAAAGGACAGTGGTATACTTACATTCAGGGAGCAAGGAGAAGTGGAAGAACCAGCGACAAAGGCTGAGAAGGAGCAGCTTTCGAGGTAGGAGAAAAAGTTGGGAGTCCTGGAAAGAAAGGAAGTTTATCAAGAAGGAGTGATCAGCTGTGTCCAAATTGAGGCCCTAGAAGTTACGGTTGGACTTAGCAACTCAAAGGTTGTTAATGACTATAACAAGAGCATTTTTAGTGAAGTGGTGAAGGAAAACTTTTTAATGGAGTGAATTGAGAGGAAACAGTGTGCTACGTTTACAGCCCAAGTCACAAAAGCAGAATTGCCAATGGTAGCATGATTTCCCAAGATGGTGAACAGTTCTTAATAAAGTTCCATACAAAACAAAGTAGAATATCCCCTTAATGTACACAGTAATTACATTTCTGGAAATTTCAGTATATAATAAAATCTATGTTTCAGTGTCTAAAACTTACCTGGTGTTTGCAGAACAAAGTTAGTTCTGACTCATATCATTATAAACAGAGTTTTTCACACACATGAATGTCCAGTAGGGTGTTTGAAAGTTGGGTGGGGCAAGAGACCATTCTTTGTTGTATAGAACTGTCCTACACGTAATAGGATATACAGCATACCTGCCTACCCACCCAGAAAATTCCAATCATTGTGACACCCAAAAACACTCCCACAGATTTCCACAATGCTCCCTAAGGAGCTAGTCCACCGCTGTGGAGTAGCACTATCCTAGATTTATAGAGTTACTATTATGGATCCAGGGGGAAACAGACGGCAAACTCAAAGGGGTAATTGAAGAGAGTTTGGTAAAAGGACTGTTTACAGATGGGTGGAGTTCAGGGAGACCTGAAGGAGTAGTGCAGTACATTAGGAATTGCAACCTAGAAGCTGTTAGCACCTCTAGGCCTGAAAGAACAAGAGGGAGGATTTACCAGAGCCCAGCAAGATCTCTGTCTGTGGGAGACAGGACCCAGAATGAAGCTTGGCCTTCACTAGGGGAATGCAGCCTCTGCCAACCTATGGCCCAGCAAGGACAATGCTGCAGTAGAAAAATACCCTAACCTCTCTCCTACAGTCTGTACTTCTGCCAGCGCCTGCACAGGCCCAGCTGAAGCCAGAGGGCAAGGGGAGCCTGGTGGATGCCGTCGGGGGCCCAGAGCAGTGAAGACGGGGAGAGTAGATCCAGAGGGCCCAATGGAGAAGAGCTAGCCTAGTTCTTTTACTTTTTCTTGAGTGTGCTAGAGTAATTCTTACTTGGCCTTTTCATAAAGGAATGCAATATTTTATTGACTTTATAGACATTCATTTTACAGTATACACTAATATTTTTTGTTGTTTAAAAAGTCTCTGGAAATTGTGAGATATATTCATTCTCTGATGTCTTATCAAACATATTCCATTATATCATAGTGTTTATCCAAAATTATTCTTTGTCACCCCACTGACAAGAGATAAAGCCTAATGAAGAATGACTGTGTTAATATAGCGCTTGAACATTTTGATTTCCCTGTAAAACAGTGAGGAATCGAAGACATGTGAATAGAAAGTGTTATGAAACATTTGCTCTTGTCAATATTGATGTGTCCAGATCATGGAAGAAAATAAAAATAGGAAAAATAAAGAATAAGGGAGGACGAGCATAAATACAGAAGAGTCCTGTAATCATCACTGGGATAAATGTCAAGCTACTGCAGAGCACGGGGTGTGATGCAGGCCAGCCAGTCAACCGGTAAAAGGAAGTTGATGTTAGGATTACAGAAAAAAAATGGAAAAAAGAAAACTTTGAGCCACATGCATATATGCATTTAAATTTGCACAGTGGCTTATTTGAGAATCCCTGAGAGAATGTTCTATATAAACCCTGTCTCTAATATGTGTATATTAGATACACACACACACACACATATCCATTTTCTATTAAGAATGCTGTATGCTCTGATACCGTGAGTCTTCTGGCAATATATTCAAATAGTATTGTCATTTATAATGTTAAAAGTGAAAAAAAATGAGGGAGGGAGTTACAACTATGATGATCTAGTTAGTGCAAACAGAAAAATAAGCATGCTTTGGCTTAAATTGCCAAAGTAATACCAATAAAACACAAATACAGTAAAATACAAATAAAAATCAATAATTGGGACCTGAATTATTTTAATTAGACAGAGCTTCAGTTCACTAAATATTTACCAGCTCTCTCATTTGAGATATGTAGGTCTTGCATTTGTCAGTGTCAGGATATCGCAAAATATGAAGCGTAACATATATTCTGAACTATCATTTAAAAATGTGAATTATTGAATGATACCTGCTCTGTCGAATTCTCTATCTTAAAATGTCTATTATCTTTAGAGTTACTTTCAAAAGACAGACTTTCAAAAATAATAATTAAAGTATATATGCTGTTCACATGCCTGGAGATGATTTTATATCATTAAACTTCTGCGTAAATATGCTTCAATAAGCAATTAAACCAAAGACTCTGGTTTGCATTTTAATCCTCCTTTTTCTGTGTGAAGTCATCACAATCATGTACCTTTGATCTCAAAGTCATTTCTGGCACCGGATTCAGATATCACAAATGAACAATTATTACTTAATAGAATGGAATTCAAAGACAATGGAGTCAAATGAAATGGGGCTTTGTTTTAAACAAAAGTGAAACGTTTTCTAATAGTTGGAAAGAAAGAGTTCTAAGCACATTAAAGAAATCAATTTATGATCTGAACATCTTGAGAGCTCTTCTTAATGGTCTTCTAGACACGGAACCCTATAGAATTTGAACTTTTTCTTGGAAAAGTAAAGGCTGTCTCTACCTGAGGGCTCCTGTTTCTGTTCTTTTCTTTTACCCATGTTTTTTTTTCTTTCCGGCTCCTACAGGCTGTCCCACCTCCCAACTTTGAGATGCCAGTCTCCATCCCAGTGTCCAGCCACAACAGTTTGGTATACAGCAACCCCGTCAGTTCACTGGGAAACCCCAACCTTTTGCCACTGGCCCACCCTTCTCTGCAGAGGAATAGTATGTCTCCTGGTGTAACACATCGACCTCCAAGTGCAGGTAACACAGGTATGTCCCTACAAGGACGCAGTGTTCACAGATCGTGGGGAGGAGCCACTCGTGGCAAGAAGGCTCTTTTATCTACAAGATGTTGAGTTTCCCAGTTTTCCATCTGTTACTTTCCTTCGTTGCTTAATACCCACCCTCTGCTAGGTCTTACGCATGAGAAAGCCTAACCCCGTTAGCATATCTTTCGAAATCTTTCATAATCTGCAATTTATCTGTTCAGCCTGTCACCAGTCTCCTCATGTGGCTATATTTTAACCACATACTTTCTCAAACAGAATATCAAATACCCTGTCTCCTTGCATTTGTTTCTGCTCTTCTGCCTCAAATGCCATTTTCCCTTTTCCTCCTAGCCAGATACCACCTCTTCTCTGAAACCGTCCTCTGTGTTCTCTCATAGCATTTATCCCATTTGTTTATTATTTTGACCAGTTTTTATTAATGTAAACAGTAACTTACTTATACCACCAAGGACTTAATACAGAAAGGAAATGTAATAGGATAGCATAATTTATAAGAAGTATAAAATAAAAACAAAACTCAAAGAGCACATCATAAGGATATATATATATACCGGCTCTCTACACTTCTAGGAGATCCTTACAATGGTACAATTCACAGTGTCCCAGAGAAAAGAAGTTATTGCTCAAGAAAAGACCAACCCTTCTTAGCACTCAGATCAAGCAGAACACAATATGATGTACTGTATTGAATATGTGTCTTGTTTCCCCACTGGATTTAAAGAACCTTCAAGGGAAGAATGTCTTCTTGACTTGCCAGGCTCACAGTCGTACCTAAGTAAACATGTACTGAATATAACTAAATGAAACAAGCACCCAAAATCACTGTATTTCTAAGTCATAGGCAGCAAACCATTACATATTTACATTTTATTTTTTTAAAAGCACTCCATAGGAAATTTTTAATATGTCTTAGACACACATAACTATTTTAAAAGTAGTTTATTCACAGAATAGTTTTTCCTTCAGAATACTTAAATATCAGCCTCATAATTAGAACTACACATGTATTACTTTTTTATTACAGAAACTTCATATAGAAAATACAATCAAAATCAGACACATAACAAAATCTTGACAAATCTTGAATCTTAGAGATGTGTATAAAGGATTTCATTATGCCATCCTCTCTACTTTCGAATATGGTTGAAATTTTTCAGAGGAATTTTCAGTAACCATATGTATTCCTTTCAGATCATTCTCAAGTGCAGTTGAATTTCCTATTTGATAAGCTCATGCTCATTTATTTTTTAAAAAATATCATACTCTATTTTCAAAATGTTACTTGATTGGAAATAATAAAAATTTTCTTAAAATGTAATGAACGTTTTCTTCTAATTCCAAAGCCAGAACCAACTAATAACTATAGAGTACAATTTTCAAGCAAGTAGAAAATAATCTAGCTGATATTTTATCCTTTTGACTAAATTTCATTCTTTAAAATATGAAAGTAATTATTATCTTCAATTGCTTATTGAAACATCCCAGCTCTCATAGATAGACATTGCCAAATTTTAACGTACTTTCTTAAGTTAGCAATAAATAAGTATGAGTTTCTAAATTTGTGGCCGATGAAACACGTTTTATTGTGTCAGTAAGTAAAATCTGGGTAGTAAATAAGGTCATTACTGTGAGTAGATTCATGAAATGACCAAAGTTCTGGACAATTAAGATTGCACGAAATTAATTGCATAAAATAAATTTACAAAGAATTAAACATCAAATGTGTGGTTGTTTGAGCATATGGTAAACCTTATTCTTTTTTTTTACTTTCTATAAAATATCCTCTTGGGAAAAACTAGACTTGGAAATAATAAAAATTCAGAAACTATTCAAAGACTGGATTTTTAAAATGTGATCTTTCTTAGGAAAAAAAGATTCTGCCAAATGTCAGTGAGTGAATGTATTTTTAATGTTTGAGCACAGCATGTCACAATAAAACAAATGTCAGCCATCCGACTTAGATAATACTTTACAAATTTAGGACTTTGGGAAGAGGACAAAATACTGAGGTTGCTAAGGAAGAAGCGTGTTGTTTGTGAACCTTTCGCCTTTTGATCCTTCTCTCTAATCCATAGGTGGTCTGATGGGTGGAGACCTCACATCCGGTGCAGGCACCAGTGCAGGTGAGTACAGAC
Organism: Equus asinus; assembly: GCF_041296235.1. NCBI lineage: Eukaryota > Metazoa > Chordata > Mammalia > Perissodactyla > Equidae > Equus > Equus asinus. Next base: position 81,789,481 of record NC_091798.1, read on the forward strand.
TTCTGTTCTGTAGTACGTGGCTTTGTTCAGGGTTCCTTTACTGGGTGATTTGCAGGAAGTGAGTCTTTTGAGCAAAGTAAAGTTGAGAGATCTGTCTAAAGCACTTTCATGAAGCAGGAGTGACTGGATAGTAACTTAGAAGAAGACTATTTATTAACTAGAAGTTTCCTTAAGAAAACTTCAGCTAGTCGACGTAATCCCAATTGAGAGCTCTCATCAAATCAATTTAATCCTGGACACCATCTCTGGACACAAAAGTACCTTTAGCAAACCTAGCCACTGAGTTCTCTGTTAATCGTTTCACATTAAGTGTGAATCACTTTCTACCCAAAGAAGTACCCAACTCCTGTACATTTCTAAAGGAGAATGCATAAAGAAAAGGAGAGAGTGAGATTATAACCATTCAACAATATTGTTAATAAAATAAAACCACATTTGGCATTAAGATGAGCTCTTCAAGAATATAAATATAGTGTAACCCAAAAAAGCCCCTTAAATATATTTCAGATCTTAAGAACTTACTTCCCCTGTCCAGTTGTCTTATAGTCACACTTCTCCAGGATTCTATATTAATTCATATTATTGTGATTATTGAGATATTGGTGTCATTTTCAATGCAGAGGTAAGACAGCACAATACTTTTTAATGCTAACTGCAGTTCACTATTGGCATAATAAGTAACCATGGTAATTCCTGCAGCTGGAACATGCCATACATTTAAAATAGTAGGAAGTAGGCATGAATGACACAAGGTTATGTTTGAAATGTCAAAAAAATTCAAGTTTATAGAAATATCTATGGACAGCCTAATTAAAATATTTTTCCAGGGTCAAATATAATAGCCTACTAATTATAAGAAAGAAGATTTTAAAAATCGACCTATAAAAACATTTTTATAGATACATCCAGTTAGGGGTAATGTTTCTCACTTCCGATGCTGGCTCTTCACTAATTCAGTGAGTAATGAAGAAAAAGTATTAGAACTACACAGTGAATTTACAAAGAGAATCAATGGCGCTAGCTTCCCATTTTATCTATCTTTTCACAATTAGGTAGAGTCAAATTAATGAGTAAACTCAATATACTCTTTTGCTGGACATTGAAATGAAGTGCTCAGTTTTTTCCCTTGAAAAATACTTTGTGGTTGTAGCCTCCAAATTACAAAAGCAAATCAAAGCCAGACCAGTGTTTCTTGGACTCAAGTCTCTGCCAAACACTATGGTTAGAGAGAAGGGTGGGGACTAAGAATTGGATTGTCACAAAGACCAAGAAAAAGATAAAATAGGAAAAATGCTTTAGATGTTATCTTTTCTCCACTATCTTGATGCACCAGTTTGCTTGCTCTGATGGAAACAGCCAATAGTCATGATGATAGTTATTAGAAGTAGTAAAGAACGTATTGGGAGGAAGGGGATGGGTTACTCAGCTTTGATGGAAGTGGCCTCTTGTTACCGCTTAATAGCAAGAATGCTTTAGAATTCTGTATTGAAAAGAAGAAATGTTTGGTTGTTCAATTATGCTGTCATTGTCAATTCCCTGACAGTCCACTAAGTTTAATGGCCCTCCAGGGACAGAGAAGACACTCGATCTTGTCAACGAAAAAGTTAACCGCATATAGACTATAGCGTCATTGAACTAAAAAAATCTTACAAGCTTAGCAAATTCATCCCCCTACTTCAGGACCTCTGCCATAGGCATGAGAATCTTCTACTTCAAAAATAGAAGGAAGCAAAAAGACATTCAATTACTCTACCCTGATGACAATAAACATATGTTGATGGTTGTGTCTTGTAGCCATGAGCGTCTAATTTTCAGTTTCTGTATAGTTGTGAAAGAGTTACTTCTCCACTTGTTAAAAATAGAGGAAGAAGCCCTTTCTAACTCTGGTTCCACAGAGCACCTGTTGCAGATGCCACTTAGTCTTGAGCTTAGCTGTCATGTCCTGCTCACAGGCTCAGACATCTTCCCCTTCTTTCTCATGCCGGCCAGGATCATATGTCGAAGCTGAATATATCTGTGCTGATGTCAGAGAATCACATTACACCAGGGGGAAACAAGGCCAGCCAGAACGTCTCTACATTTTCAGAAAAGAAAACTAAAGCAAAATGGCCAAAAGATATCTTCTAAATTTTGAATATTGTCATTGAAATTCAAGGTCTCAGAAAAGTTAGAAACTCTAAGGCTAAGTGTAAAGATTCTGCAATTAAGTTAAATACTTTTCAGTCTTTGTAGTTTTTTTCAAAATCAAATCATCTCAACTTGTAAAAAAGGGATAGTCTCATGAGGGAAGAAGCATCTTTCCCATCCAGTCCCTGAGCTATTCCTCTCCCTCATCTCATCATCCAGTGAGTCAAGTCTTACCAACTCTGCCTCCAAGGTGATTCCTAAACCTACCCTTTTCTCTCCACTCCTTTCCCACTGTCCTGGTTCAGGCTTGTAGCAGCACCCCGGGACTGTTTCCAGAGCACCCTAATTCATCTCCCTGCTTCACATTGCATCCCATTCCAGCCTCCTCTTGATTGATTAGTCTTTCGCAAAGCCTAAAATAATTGTAGGTCATCACTCACATGCCTAGAATCCAGCAGTGGCTTCCCAACTCTTTCAGAATTAACCTTGAGCCTCTTATCTCTGGTTCATCCCTACTCTCCAGTTGTAAACTTTCTTCCCTTCAGCGACTGCCATCAAGAACCCTGCACTCCAACTCTAACAATGGCAGACATTTGAATTGCTCTTACTGTGTGCTTTACAAAAAGTGACTCAATTATTCTTGCCACCATCCTTTAAAGTAGGTATTCATATTATGCCCTTCCCTAGATGGGGAACCTGAGGCACAGAGAGGTTAAGTAATTGCCCAGGGTGGAACCCAGGCAGTCTGTCTTCAGAGTCCATGTTCTTAACCACCACATTGTGCTGCCACTCTCCAGACATCGTGGAGGCTGCTTCCTTCATGTATGCATTCCCAGCCCTCCTTTCCCTCTCCTGCTTCATGCTACTGAGCACTCCTTGTCATCTCTCAGAATTCAGCTCAACCATTCAGGAAATCTTTTCCTGACTTTTCCAGAAGGAATTCTGCACCTCTTCTCTGTTCTCCCATGGCAACCTGTGCCTACGTTACTTATCTCATTGCATTGTAATTGCAAAGTCTGGGTACATATCCCTCTCCTGGACACTCAGCCCTCTGGAGGCAAACTGTGTCTTACTCAGTTTCTATTTCCAGCTCAAGGCATGAGAGAGAGCACAGGGCAGATACGCAGTAAATGTTTGTTAGCTGAATAAGGGAAAAGTTGATCTTGTAGACATAAATTTTTAATAGTGTTGATGTCAAAAACAGAAAAAATATTTAATTTTTTAAATGTAATATTTAATTCCATTAAAAGAAATAATGTAATTTTAAATACAAAAAGATATGCCCTTGATCTGTAATTCACAAAAATAATATATTCTTCTGATACTATATACAATGAATAACAAATTAATTATTTGACTAAATGGCTGAGCACCATTGGCCAATAAAGAAAAGTTTTACTAACTTCTCTAACATACTTAATGGAAAACCTAAAGAGCTGATATATAGCAGTAAAATGAAATGTGGGTTAGTATCTTAGACCATCACAAATCACCTCTTAAAACAATGAACCTCTTACCACTTAAGTTGAAGTAATTTCAAAAATGAAGGCAAGTGAATAGTAAAGAAGTAACAGGATAAGGCTGTAGTCTTGGTAGAAGGGAAATATACAGCAAATCGTTATAATACATTAGTAACAGTGACATTGCTAGGTTTCAGTTGACAGTTATTCATCCTTTCCTCTCAACAACCAAAACGAAAAGTCACTGCTTTTAAATTACGTTTTGTCATATCTCTGTACAATAAAGCTTTAACATGCTAATCTTAGTGGTTATTGATGATTGTGAGATCGTTTCGTAATCATTAGATTTAATAGAAATAACCATTAGCACAGCAAGCCTTGTGTTGAGTTATTCACTATCCTATTAGTACCCTTTATTTTCACTTTGATAACATGGTGGTTTTTTATTGAGTTGAAGGTATCAGTATGTTCAAGGGTTTACTGGTTCATGATTGAGACCAAAAAAAAAACAAAAGAGAGAGAGAGAAGAAAAGCCTTTAGGACTCTGAAAATTTAAGAGAATTTTACAATCCACATAGCTATTTGACAATAAGGCAAAGGAGATTTATGTATATTGGTTAATAATTTTAATTGGCATTTATTGTAAATTAGATATAATTTTATATAAAAAGAAACTAACAGCTGTTTCCTTATTTTGATTGTTAATTGTTTACTACTTTATGCATTTGGTTGTCAAGCATTGTCACTTCTGGAATGCTTCATTTATATCAGCTAAATACATGGAGACTTGATGGTGGCAGTGTACGGGCACGGCCGTGTCTAAATCACTGAGCGGCGAATAAGGAGATCAGGCTGCCAGACTGAAAAGACTCCAGCCAGCAAGACCTCAGGCCGTGACTTAGAACCTTTGAACTTAGTGCTCACATTGGGGATAAGACACGAATAGGTTTAGAGTCCATTTACATACAAGGCGTTATCATATAATCATAAAACTTTACTTATATGACATTTTTTGAAATTCGTTTATCTTTAGAAAAGCGAAATTTCTCATAGAAGAGAAGTAAGCAAAGAGAGGAAAAGGTCATACAATGTTTAATTATTCTGTACCAGTACCATTGTTTTGCCAGTATTTGTTTTTCAGAATACTTATCCAAAATTTCTTGGCTGACTTTCATATCAGGGAAAAAGACTTCTCTGCAATTCTTACTCAATGATTTAAAATTTCAGTGAAGTGGTTAAAACTTCAGTCTAAAACGATAGGCTTTAACAAGTTCACATTTTCGCTGCCTAACAAAACACAAATTCAGGTTGCAATATTCAAGGAAGGGAGAGGGGTACCATTTAGTTGCTCTCAAATAAGAATAGTGTCTTTGTTAGTATAAAAGTATAATTTTGTATTACTTCTTAAAATATTATTAAGTAGCATGTGAAAAAATATCTAAGTTAATAGTTGGATTCTTGATTTGAGAGTATTATTCTGTTAGCTTGAATTCTTCTGAATAAAAATTCTGAATTCGGGCCCGGCTCCATGGCTGAGTGGTTAAGTTCTCGTGCTCCACTTCGGCGGCCCAGGGTTTCACCGGTTTGGATCCTGGGCGCGGACACGGCACCACTCATCAGGCCATGCTGAGGCAGCGTCCCACATGCCACAACTGGAAGGACCCACAACTAAAAAATACACAGCTATGTACCAGGAGGCTTTGGGGAGAAAAAGGAAAAATAAAATCTTTAAAAGCAAAAACATATTCTGAATTCATTTGCAGTTTTATCTTGAGAGTTCACCCGAAACATAAATAAAGAGCCAACAGGCTTGCTTTATTATTATCTATGAAATTAAGAAGCAATGACATTTTTAACTCAAACCAAGGTTATCTAGATTATAGGAAAAAAATACTTAGTCCTCTGGTTAGATGATCTACAGCACGTGATATGGAGCCACTGCCAAGAAAATCAGTGTCCACCTTCCATAGACAAGACCTGGAAAATCAGAGACAAAGCACCACCTTGACACCATTCTCTAGAGGCGATGTTGAAGTGATAGGCAGGTCAAAAAGACGAATGTTACAGGCTAAGTCAGGATATCATAAAATCTGCTGTCAACCTCTTTGGTCTGACTTACTTCTTAAGGAGTTTGATTTCCAGAGGGAAAAACAGAATTTTGGATTATAACTTCTTAGAGAGTGTTTTAGCAAATTTTAGAGCGCTTCGTATATCATGATTTCTGACTTCACAAGTTGTATGCTTTTTATCCGCTATCCTTCTATTATGTTCAGTAAAGCAATGTGAAAATTGCTCTCTTCACTCGTATCCCATTGATTTAACCTAGGACTATGACTGATGATAAAACTTTGGTCATTTTTAATATTAATTCAAGTAGTTAATATTTCCTCCTAAAATATTAGTTTTACTCAACATTTGTCTTTTTTCTCTTAGCTGTCTTTTTTCCTTATACACTGTTGATTTCTCTCTTCCCTGTTTTTGGCATCACTCTAAGATTTTATTTGGAGATAATGGAAAGAAAAGCTCTTTTCAAAATCATCACTGATATGAAATTGTGCATCAGTAGACAGCAGATGCCGAAGGAGGGATGTGGTTAAAAAACCCCTCTTTTGGAAATCAATTTTTTACCTACCAGGGACTTTTTGGGACTTCAAGGCTGTCAGCCAAGAGTATAATTTGCTGTTTTTAGACAAACCTTTGCCAGTCACTTAAATTTTACAGTTAGTCTTACATAGCATGTTTCATTTGAATTTCCATTCAAAGAGTATAATATATAGTCATGATGCAGTCTCATATTGGAAAGATCAAATCAAATGTATTCCTTTAGTTTACTTTAAACTGAAGTAAACAATATTATACCAAAAACTTGGATAAACAATTTCAATTTATAATCTACAGATGTGTCCATAGGGTGCTAAGTATTCGTTTGGTTTATTATTATTGCTCCATTCCAGTTGCTTTAACTGAATTTAATATTTACTTGTTAATTGTTTTACTAAACACTATGCCCTTCTTTGACAATTTCTTGACCTTAGACTCCACTTACAGCCTCCAGTTATGAGAAAGAACTGATGATGCTGTATTTATAGTGTGAGGAGAAAAAAGCCCTGAGATGTGAATATATGTTATAATATAGTAATAATAGCAAATCTAAATCTATGGCCAATGTACGTATTCAGACATGATAATGTTCATTTACATAACAATCATTCAAAAGGAACCTTTAGTTTAATATTAAGCAACTTAGAGAAAACTGGAAAATCGTGGAGCAAAACTTTTGCTCAAGCAGTAACTTGGGAAAATATTCTAGAAGCAGATATTCAGAGTAATGGAATAACGAAGGAAAATAGATGATAGACGCATTATTTTAGGGAAGATCTTGTTGCCCTTGGAAAGTCTGTGGGTTCCCATTTTGCAAGATTGTTGTGAAAATTAAGTGAGATGATCAATGCCAGGCACCTAGCACAGTTTCTGCCCCAGAGTAAATGCTTGCTAATAAATGTGAGCTATTGTTAGTATTAGAATTATCTATATCCTTGATTTCCTAAGCAAAAGATAAAGCTTAGTTTAATGAAATTCCAGTAATATTTATTAAACGTGCAGGGAGTTACTGGTGCCCTGGCAGGCTTCACAGAGATGTCGCCACAGCCCCTGCCCTCAAGGGTGGGAGTAAAAAAGGAAATATTAATAAATCCGAGGCAGAATGGAAGCACAGTACGGTGCAGTGCAACACATTTCCCTTTGAACATTATGATCTTTTGATGTGTTTGCAGCAGTTGTGTAAATGTTAAAACCACAAGTAATTATTCTTTCTCTTCTGTCACGTTCTCTCTAATTTCTACTGTCTCAATATTTTTGTTTATAAAAATGACTGAAAGAATGAGCGATTGTGTCAATAATGAAGACACCCCCTCATTTTTAGCAAAGAGACAGCCCCCAAAATCACAAGAAGTGAACAATTAAGTGAGTCATAAATCTATCATTCATTGTTAAGTGGGATTTTTTGAAGATAGCAAGGTTCAATATCATTTTTATGGTGCAATTCAAAACTATCCCTTCAGTAAATCAGTACTCAAAGCAGACTGATATTTTGAGTGCCTTTTTGCGCTGGAAATATCAGATTGTCAATTTCTTCCTTATTTGCAAATGGAGCCTTTATTCAGAGTGAGGGAGCAATACAAGGATGCATTCTAAATCTGAAACATCTGGCTTTTGTAATAATATAGTGGAAGCAGCCTGTGTTTTGGAATCAAATCAAAGCTCTCCCGCTTCCTGACAAGTCACGGAAGCTCCCTGAACTCAGTTTCCTCGTCTGTCAAAAATTGGGATGATAATGCCTGATCCACGTGACTGTTAAGACAAATGAGAGAGTGGCTTGCCAACACGAACCTACTTTCTGACATGGACTCTCCATCTTTGAAAAAACAACATAGCAATAAGTAACAATTCTTTCCTTCTGCCTCACAAACCAGAGTTTATCGTATGTGCTGAATGTTTAAAGTTCGGCATCTAGTTGACAGATAGACTAATTCACAAAAGATATGAAGCAAATCACATCCAAGGAACATCAGTGGTAAGCGGGGTAGATATGAAATCTATGACATAGTCAAGCAGAGGAGACAAGTCTCTTTTTAGAATGTCTGCTGCCCTCTAACTGGTACAGCCAAGAATAGTCTTGGCTTTGGTGTATTCTTAGGGTATTTTTCTAAGAATACACCACAAAAGACACTGAGGTTTCACAGGAGTTTCTTCATAGTCTAACATTATGCATTATTATATTATTCCCCTAAGAAACCCCCAGATAGAGTGGAGACTTGATTTTATGTTTAAGAATCTGTAATCAGGAGTCTTTACCAGGATAAGAATCAGAAATCTGATTTGCCCTCATTCTACAGTCGGCATATTGAAATTTTCATCATTCCCAGATTTCTGACCTCCAGATGTTTTGTGGTTGCCTTTTCCCTTACAGCCATCCCATGAAAAAGATCTTCTTTTCCCTCAAAAAAAACCTGATTGTGATTCACAACAGCTGAATAACTTATAGTTCCTGGCGCTTTTAACAGGGTTTTAGGCATTCAGGGCGAAGTGAGCATAGGACTGAAGGCTTGAAGGTCATAGTACTTTTCCACTGAAAACTATTTTAAGTGTGTTACTTCCAGTAGAGTAGTGGGTTGTATGAGTGATTCTACTGTGTACAATTTAAAGTAATTTTCTGTGAGAAGACATGTTTATTTGAGACAAAACAATGTCCTGATAATGGAAACTAACTTATCTTAAAACCTTTAAAAATCAAATGTAAAATTAATTGATAGTAGTGAGCATTATTATGTCTGTAACATCTCTAGTTTAACAAGACAGTACACGGTCATGCGCCGTGTAACAATGTTTCGGTCAACAACAGACCGCATATATGACAGTGGTCCCATAAGATTAGTACCGTGTAGCCCAGGTGGGTACTAGGCTATACCATCTAGGTTTGTGTAAGTACACTCTGTGATGTTCGCACAATGATGAAATCTCCTAACACATTTCTCGGAGCATATCCCCGTCGTTAAGCTATGCAGGACTGTACTGTAAATGTTTTCAAAATTGTTCTAATGAAAGGAAAAAAACACCTAAGTTGGTAAAACATTTTGCTGAAGTAAAAGCAGAAAACTACTACATGAGAGATTCAGCTATCTGTTCAACTTAATGTTTTCCTGTGGCAGTTTGCTCCAGATTGCTAAAAATAAGATACCGTCAAGAAATTACTAAACAAAGTAAATTTTATACACCTATGTATTAGAAATTATTTTCCAGGTAACAACTAAGAGCAGATACTATAAAATACTGGGCATTTCACTATGGTGTTAAATGGTTCTGAGGGAAGCTGGTCTCTTAAATTGACAGTAGGTCGGTAAACATCTTTACCCTCTATTACAGGGGAGAAGATTATTGACTAAAATATTACAAAATCTACCTTTAAAAGTATATTTAATCAGCCACTCGAAATAGCACACTGAAAGTTAAACAGCTGCTCTGGCATTTAGTGCAGCTAAACCCAATATTTCCTATTTGTAAATATTTATTTATCCAGAGGAAGACCAGAAATATGGTTTGGAACATCACCATTCTGTGCTCTTTGTATAAGTTCAGCATCTTCTGAACCAGAACTGCTCTTTATGACAGCCACATTGACCATGTAATGTGTCCCTCAAGCTTTCACACCACCTCTGGCTTAGGGGGACCTTTGAGTCTCATGTCCTTGGTTTCACACTTCATTTGTTTCCTCTATTTTTCTTCATATTCCCGTAGTTTTAGAATGAGATTTGACACAGAAGGGTTTTCACAATCTCAGAGTGTAACCAGTTCTCAAGGATCAGCTCAGTGTTGTACTTCAGAGCATGGACTGTCGACACACTGCTGGGTTCAAATCATGGCTTCACCGTTTGATAGGTGTTTGACATTGAGCAAATGACCAGACCTCTCTGTTCTTCAGTATGTAACACAAAATGCTATTAATACCTCACAGGGTTGTGAAGATTGAAGATGTTGTATACCCATGTATAAAGCAAACACTTATACAGCACTTACTAGGTGCCTGGTACTGTTCTGGGTTCTTAATGGGCATGCTAATGTTGTTAATTTATTGGTAAACAATACTATATAAAGTGTTTGCTATTGTTAATGTTATTGCCCAGTCATCTTGGTGATGGCTGCCTCAGGCGAGTTTGTGGGAGTCTCTGATTCAGATTACTTTTATGCTTCTCTCATGCTAATGAAATCATTACTTAGCTTTGAGAAGCCTCAGTATGATCGAAGGAACTCTAACGGAGTCATGACTAGAACCTGGACTGATCGACTTTATCCTCCCTGTCCTCGACTCCCATCTGCCTTGTAAATCTTCCCAACTCCACTGCCTCATTCAGACCCCATTCCTCATGTGTTCTATGGCAGGGGTGTCCTAACTAGTTCTCCAGTGGCAGCCTAACCCCCTTTAATCTATCCTTTCCACTGCCACGGTTGTTATTTTCCTAACATGCAGAGTTAACGACATCACTTACGTCTCACAAACTGACTTTGGGTGCTTATTTTCAAGAACATAAAGTTTCGTGTCAAGTCTGCAGTGTAAAGTTAACATGCTCTGAGAGGCTTATGTAAGCCAAGCCTTCTTTTCCAGCTTCTGAAAACCTCATACCCTAAAACACTGAGTATTTCATCTTCGTAGGAATGCTTGTCCTGCCCCAGGACACTTGTGACTCCGAGATCTCTCTGTCACGCATTCCCTCTCTCTGGGAAGTCTTTCTCTGAACCATCTAATAAAATCCTATTCACTCTTAAATTGCCACCCTTCCGCCATTCCCTTCCTTAGAATATCGTGCAGCCCATCTTTCGGTGGAAAGTTCCGTATGAGTAAATTATTGTTGAGGTTCATCCTAATACAGAGACAACCGATGGCAGTAACTTGCCAGTGTAGAAGAAAAGATCCAGTGTCTCAGAATTTTCTTTTTCACTAGGGAAAATTTCTACTTTATTTGATTCTACCACCTGCAGTCAGCTAAGGTAGTGTGCTATGGAACAGGTGCAACAGGTGAAAAAGGAGCTTCAATTAACCGTCTCTAAGCAAATTTAGTAGGGGGCACTTGCGCGATTTCCTGACTTTCATATTATATGGCTGATAAGCAGTTTGTCTCAGTGGTATATACTTGGTTATCACTATCTAATTTTTACCTAAAATATAAAAATTCCTCAAGTAGTATAAGGAGGAGAGACTGTCAGTGTTTGAAATTAGCAAGTTACACCTTCCATCTTCAGTCCTCATCTCACATTCCCTCAGTAACTTAACTTTTAGTGTCATTCCTGAATAATCCCTGATTTTTCCAGCATAGTCTGCATATCTGTTTTGTGGGCATCTGAAACACTTAACTAGTATTCTGGGTAGTTACCACTGCCTCTAATTGGAGCAGGAGTTTAGACGAGTGTCAGTGCAAGGCCGGCTGAAGTTATTTGAAAGGCATCATGAAAGAGTTGGGGCATTCGCTGATCCTTAAAAGTGAATTTGAATTCAACAGGCGAGCTAACACTGCTAGTTATCGAGCTGCTGGAGCAAAGACTCAGGCATATTCAGAGGACGGTGAGCTTGCCTGTGGCCATTGGAAGTTAGGTTGGATAGATAGAGTGGGGCAAACTATGCGCAGTTCTGAGAGCCAAGCAGGACACCGACCCAACAGTGTTAATTAAGTATGATCTGAAAAAGGAACTTGATGGGAGCAGCACTTTAGAAAGATTTTTAGAGAAAATCTTGGGACTGTGAATTACACTTACTGTCATACCTATGCAGAAAAGTTTGCATACAGCCTTAAGGAGCTCACAACCTTCTTGAAGCCCATCTTAAGGCCTGGTGAAGAAGCCTTCAGCTAGAGACCAGGGATCCAGATGGGGGGCCATTGAAAGACCTGTCAAATGGTGATGGAGGCCTCAGCCAGGATGGTGACAATGGGGACAGAGAGAGGCATTTCTGAGGAAAAATTAGCAAGATTTGGTATCTGAATGGATGCAGAATTGGACGGAGATGACAAGATGACAATTTGGGAGACTTAAAAAAAAGATCGTGCCAATGAAAAACTTAGCCTTCATCCATAGGACTGGTTTCTGTTTTGTGCTTATTAGTTTTATATGCTTGATTTATAATTGAAAGTACTGGGGGAAAAAAAAGTGAAAAGGCTCATAATGTCTAAACACCCAAATAAGAGAAAGTTTCAGAACTTTGGGCTCAGAGAGCGCTACATGCTCAGTTGAGCTCTGTGAGACAAGGCAATGTCCTCCTCACACCGTCTTAAGCCAGGAATATGTTCTTTGAATTTACAACTTCTTAAAATAGGAGTCAATAAAAAAAAGCAGCAAGTGTTTTCAAGTGAACTGAAGAGAAAAAAATTTTTTTTTCTCATAACACCACATTTCAAGTTCTATTTACACTAGTTTTAATATGAGTGTTTAGAAACTTGTAGCCAGCCGAAGTAGATTCTCTTATCCTTTATCCAAATCATATCATGAATGCTTAAATTGTTTTATGTGAAACAATATTTTTAATCGAATGAAACTATAAAACCAACTGACTTTAAAGTTGGTCTGTTCTGCATTTTCTTATAATCTATAATCAGGAAATCCACTCACTCGTGCTTTATAATTTTTTTGCTTTTAAGTGGTCAAGGGAATGTGACATCTGCATACAGTCACATCTAAATTGGTAATTGTCCAGGCAGAGGGTAATTTTAAAACATAGCATGAAGAAAGATTGAATCTGTGTCTTAGAAGGTCGTTCAGAGGTGGTGTTTCCCACCTCCCCAGGCCCTGGCTTTGAACGGGGCCGTCCTCTTTGGGGAATTTATCTTAAGGCAGGACATCAGCCCCAACGCGAGGCCATGGGGTTCTGAGTGAGGAGGAGGCCGTGGTTTCCGAGCCGGTTTAAGTGCAGGCTCTTCTTAGCAGTAAACCACACGCATGTATTCATCATTGATTTTCAAATGATAGGTTTCTATATCACTGGTTTAGGATCCACAGTCTTGCATTCCTGAATCTATATTATGCCAAAAGAATAACAACTTGGTGGCTGGAAACAGAAATGGTTATTATACGGCTCCAAAATGCTAGCTGGCACAATGTGCTAAAAACAGCAGAAATTCACCGGTAAAAGGCAGAATTTATTTGTTCTTAAAAATAACTTTAGGCTCTAAAAATATGATTTTAAGAAGTGTCATCATGGTTCAAAATATTTTACATTCAATATGTAAACAGCTTAAAATATGTGACTGAATCTTCTAAAATGGCATAATTTCCAAATAACAGGAAATATTCCAAGAGGAAAATAGAATGCTTTTCAAGTCAGGTTTTTTAGTTTTAGTTTTGAGGCATTTATTGGATGAAAAACTATAATGTATGTTTACTTTTTTTTTTTTCCTACTGCTGTCCCAAATCATTGTTTAAAATGTGGGCAAAAAGACGTAGGCTTTGTTAGAATTTCTCAGAGAGTTTACTGTAGAAAATGTTTTTAAAAAAAAAAAAAAAACTTCTCAGCGCCTCTGTGAAGCATTTCCATTTTCGTACACGGGCCCAGGGCTCACCATTATCACAGGACAACACATTTTACGAAGCGGTTTTACTTCCTTTTAGCAAAATAACTCCTCCATGCAAACCAGTATCTGCATCTACCGAGCCGGGGTTTTAGTTTCTTCTGATCTATTCAAGCTTCATTGCACTGCTTAACTGACTTTTTTTTCCCCTTCTTTTGAAATTACACAGCTAATTTTCCATTTGATTGTTTATTTAAACCAGATCTCACACAGGCTTAATAGATAAATGACATATGTATTCAGTGTGTCAGTCTGAACTTCGGCTGACAGGAAAGTATGGTGCAAATTTTGTGTTGGTTTTCTCATTCCCTTTTTATCCAATAGACTCTATTAATTAAAACGAAAGCCCTAATATAGTCACCGTAATGAGTTGGTAAGACTCCTTTGAGCATTCCATTTCATCAGGCATTTTTCTAAGTGAACATATGCTTTGTGTGTTATTTCTCCTGGGGATAAAAGGTAAATATATTTGTTTCGTGTGATAGCTTTCATCACAGAAAACTGTCCCAGCTAATTGTAAAAGAAAATTTTGGCTTTTGACATGTTTAGCTGGCTTTAGAAAATTAGCTAATTTTTTTAAAGTTTTATTGTAGAAGAGTAATATATATTCAGATTCAACCAACATTTCTTAAGCAACTACTGGGTACTTTACACATGTTTTGGGGGTGTTTCATTTGTTTTATTTTGGTTTTTTCCCCTCCAGTAATGTGGAGAATTTTATGCACAATCCAGTTGACAGATTTAATTTTGTAGTTATTTGTTATATATTCAGTCTGTTTATTCATGCATAAAATGCGACAGGTAAATGAATGGGATATGAAGAACAAATGTGCTCTACACAGCGTGCCTCTAATATATTCTAATTCAAAAGATGTTCCCATAAATTTCTCCCGAAATATACCTACGCTTTGCCTTCCCGATTCCTCGTCAGCTTTAGCTCAGGCCAACACAGGAGTCTCCAGGCTGGATCACACTGCCGGGCCCTCCTAATTGCAGAATGTCCCCATGCCAGCAGATCTCTCTGTCCACTTAGAGGCCTGTGTTATACCTCTGCTGCGCAACCTTCTTAAGTTGCTTTTCCACCATTTAAACCCAAGACATTTTAGCCTGGAATTCAAGGTCTCCAGGGCCCCAGCTCCATGTCCCTCTAGGGTCTCCGACACTCCTCATGGATTCCCTTCTAACCCGGCTCCTCAAAGTGTCCCTGACTGTGCTCTGTAAATTGCCACCTCGGCCCTTTCCCAACGCCCCATCGCAAGCTCAGAGATCTTACGATCTCTTCTCTTTTTTTCAAGACCCACATCAATTCCTTCCTCTTCCGTGAATCTTTATTGGATAATCTCTTCCCTCCTGGGAACTCATTGACACACAATCTGGGTTACACTGAGGGCATCTCGCCCTCAGCTGCCTTGTCTTGGTCTGTACGTTTTACACATGTGTGTCTTGGGTTGCCACTGAGGGATCGCAGGGCCTTTGAGGACTGGGGCCTTGTCTTTGCATCCCCACCGGGTGGCACACAGTATCATTCGTCCTGGGGTAATAGATAGTTGTGTTCTGCGATAATGACAGTAACAACGAGGTTTGACTGTCTCCTTTAGAGAGCTTCAGAAAACAACTGTCTAGTTTTCCAGCAAGGATTGTTGAATCAGCTAGTTGGTTTCTCTCTTTCTCTGATCAGAGGCAGCAGAGGAAGCCAGCAGATGACTTTCTGTGTCAGCTCAGGTTGCATCAACTCCCTCTGTAGCTCTTCCCGTCACGGAGCAGTATTTATGAGAAATGGAGACCTTCAGATGTCCATTTTTCTGTTAGTAGGGGCTAAACACCAGAAACCTAAGAAAACCCTTCCAGTATTCTCATTAGATGGCTACTCCTAGGCCCTGGTGAGTCAGCATTTCAGTGGAGCCATCATCCCTTCATTTCAGCTCCTGAAAAGGAGTCCTGCTTCTTTGAAGTTGTGCAAGAGCAGGAAAACAAGGCTTCGGGTTCGTACCCTGAACTTAGCGAGGAGGGCAAAGTGGACGGAAGAAAACCTTAGGGAGAAATGACTCAAAGAAAAGGGAACTGAACAGCAAAACGTGCAAGAGGCTGCTCTTCCAGCCTGTCCTAGATGTTACAGTCTTGCTGGTCTGCCCTTTCTTCA
The DNA here is from genome assembly GCF_041296235.1 of Equus asinus. Lineage (NCBI taxonomy): Eukaryota > Metazoa > Chordata > Mammalia > Perissodactyla > Equidae > Equus > Equus asinus. Next base: position 81,805,317 of record NC_091798.1, read on the forward strand.
TTGAAGGACATACAGACACAGAATAAAACCCAAACCACTGAACTGAAAGATGAGTCACGCCAGCCAGGCCTCTGCCGAGCTAGTCAATGAAAGTGCAGGACCGATTCTGTACTTTGCTTAGACCCTGAACGACTGTCTGACTTTCTTCCCGAGTTTTTTTAATAGAAAAAAAAGTATATGCTGACTTCTGAGCAAGTTGATATCTATTAGCTCTCTTCTCATTAAAAGTTTTTAATCTTCCTTCAGAGGAATATTAAGTAACTAACTGATTGGGTTGCTCTTCACGTGGAGGTTCAGTCAGTCAGCCCCTGGACTGTCCCTCTGTGTTATTGTGTGTCTTACCCTCCTAAGCTTTTATTTTTAATCTCGTGGAATGTATTCTCTAGAAACATATTTGAGTCTAGATATCCTCCTGAGTGTTCTCCTTGTTTTGTGTTAACAGGGAACGGGTATGGCAATCCCCGAAACTCACCAGGTCTGCTGGTCTCACCTGGTAACTTGAACAAGAATATGCAAGCAAAATCTCCTCCCCCCATGAATTTAGGGATGAATAACCGTAAACCAGATCTCCGAGTTCTTATTCCACCAGGCAGCAAGAATACGATGCCGTCAGTGGTAATGCAAAACTCCATTTTAAATAAATGTTGATAATGTTCTGTATATGTTTTGCTGTTTCTGTCTTTGTCTAACTTTATGAATTACCTAAGTGCTCCCTGAAAACTAACACGTCAGTGCTATTGCTGGAGCCCTGTTTGAATTTAGCTATTATTTCTGGTCACTGGTTTGCATTTCCCTTTTCCATGTAAAAGAAGTACCAACATCCAGGAAACTTCACTTTAGGACTGGGGTTCCAGGGCAAAGAAAACATTTCCTTTTAAGGCCTCCAATTTATAATTAGAAAAAAATCATTATCTGTTACTCTGCTTATGGGACATAGGGTTTGACCAATAGTGGAATCAAACTCACAGAATGAGATATTTCAGAGCAGATTTTTACAATTTTGAACCATTTATGTCCTCAAGGCACTGGGCAGTGAAAAATATTTTCCATAATTTCTAAATGAACTTTCTCCTGTTCGTTGGCAATTCTTTTCTTAGGTATATTGCAGTGACAAAGTTTAATGCATCACGTCCCCTGTGCACTGCCTCAATTCGTCTTTCCATATATGTGCTTCATGCAAATAGCTCAAAAGCAGATAGTTTTAAAGTCCTAGGCATTTCTAGCACAAGATTGTATTTTACATCAAAAAACGAAGTTGTGGCACTTGTAAGAAAAATAAACAAGTAAATATGAATATAAATATAAATAATATCCCCAGACTCTATCGTTTTTCTTTCTCCTGGGTCTGCAGAGCTAAGATGAAGATAATATTGTGGGACCATATTCAACAACAAAGAGACTTACATCGATGCTCTCCAAATTAGCTTTGCTTAAGAGCGAGAAGGTTTAAAACCAAGATTCAGGAGACAAATTTAGATCATTCTGCAAACACTTTTTTTTTTCTTTCTGTGCTCTGTGGCAAGCTGCAGGGTAAAACTGTCCTGCAAGCTGATTAGTTTATTATGGCACAGTACAGATTAATTTTGAATATCAACCAGAAAAAAAATCACATAATATGCAACGTTCCCTTTGGAAAAGACTGGGCCTAATAAATAAAAGCTCCCACAGGGCCACAGCCAAGCAGCGTGGGCCGTGCATGGCAGGCTGTCTCTCTCAGCAGATTTATTCCAAGTCCCTGAGACTGGTGCTTTCCCAGGGATGCTGGTCGGTGAGGTCTCTCCCTGGCAGCCAGGTGCAGCTTCCTCCCTCCTCCGGCAACGGGGTTTCCAAGCACAATCTTTTTTTTTTTTTTTCTTCAAAATGTGGTGGTGAAATAATGAACGTTGAGACACTGACCTGTGCTGAAAACTGGATAGATTGTCTTCACATTTGAGACAAACAGCTCATTAAGGGAAACAAAGAATGTCTTTGTAAGGAGTTATCTTGAGAGGCTGAATTTTAAAACTGTTTAAACTGTTGTGTCTGTCAGAAGATGCTTTTCCTTTGGTTGAGAAGATTTTGCCCAATTATAAATATTTACAAACACTAATTAATAAAACTCCTTCCCCATGCTCTCAGTCTGAGGATGTCGACCTGCTTTTGGTAAGTGGTGAGACTGCATCCCTTAAGTGGCGCGTGCAACCGGGCCTCCCAAGTGACTTTTAGGAGGAGTGGTAGCTCTAGGAAAACGGAAGGAATTTGGAAGTTGCCATAGTGTGTCAACATCGATTATATTTAAGTACCGTTAATTTCAAGTATCGCTCACAGGTGAAAAGAATGTCATGTTATTTTTCTGTCTCCACCTCACTAAGTGAAGGCCATGTTTTCCATTTATTTTAGGACTTTATAGTAAAATTCTAACAAGCAAACAATTTTCCTAAGTTATTTAAAAGCATGAAGATACTTATTTTTCTAAGAATTTAATTCTCATGTTCCTCAAATTTCTGTGAATCTTTAATGTCCTTGCTGTAAGGAGTTACATATGCACGTTAGCTGCTTTGCCATCTAGTTGGAGGGAAGTTTAGAAGAATCTGAAAAAAGTGGTCAGAGCACCACCTGCTGGTCAGAATATAGCATGAAACACTACCTGATGTGCTTGCTGTATATATAGAACTGAGCATTAAAAACACCATGGTTGATTTTAATTTTTAAAAAAATTTGCATTTGAATAAAAACTGAAACAATGGAAGTACAGTATACATATTTCATCAGTTTTCAACATAGTCTGTTTTTACCCATAATAAAGCTATGGTACTTGTTACTAGTTCAGTTGCCTAGGAGATACTGATGTAATGGGTTACTATGGCAACAACTGGTCTCTTGAAGGATTGTAAATGATAGGGTTGGCAGAGTTCATAGAGACACATGTTAAATGATTAATTTCATGAGATTTGTACCAAGTTATCTCTTTATGTGCAAAACTAATACTGAAATCTAATATTTTTAACTTTTTAAAAAATTCCATCAGTAATGTCTTTTTATTTACTTTAAAAGAATCAAAGGATAAACAACTCCCAGTCTGCTCAGTCATTGGCTACCCCAGTGGTTTCCGTAGCAACTCCTACTTTACCAGGACAAGGGATGGGAGGCTATCCATCAGCCATTTCAACAACATATGGTACCGGTGAGTAGCTTTGCCATGTTCAAATAGTACATTAAATACTTTTTATTAAAAAGCAAAATGAAAAAGATTTTACTTTTTCATCTGTTAGAAATCTTGATTTAGTACCCGTAGTGTCCAGAGCACTATACTGTTACCTATTTGTTACCAGGACAAAATGAATATCCACATTTTTCTTTCTTAAGTGACTGAAAATTTTATTAACCCAACCTGAATTCAGTATAGAAGAACAATTTGCAGGAAAATGAGCTGTTATTTCTTTCATGTAATAGCTCACTTTCTTTGGATTGTTTAAAAAAAATTTCTAGATCATCAAGTATGTATACACTGTAATACCAGATTGAAGTTCCAATAAACTAGAATTTTAGGCTATACTACTTTGAAGTTTTCATGGAATTTTTGGTATATGGTATCTCTCTTTTAAATAAAGATTGATCCTAATGTTTTATCTCCCTCTCCCCACCAAAATAAAAAAGGTTTATAACAATCATTAAATAATACTGATAGAATATTTAAAAACTGAAAATGTTTATTCTATTCACCATTTGATAATTTCCAAATTACCCTTATTGCTTTATTCTTTGATCTAGAGTACTCTCTGAGTAGTGCAGACCTGTCTTCTCTGTCTGGGTTCAACACGGCCAGCGCGCTCCATCTTGGGTCAGTAACTGGCTGGCAACAGCAACACCTACATAACATGCCGCCGTCCGCCCTCAGTCAGCTGGGGTAAGCAATACTACTTCTTTTAGAATACGCTTTCAGAATGCATTTTTAAATGACAAATGGCAGTCTCTAAATATGCACTCTAACGTCCCGTTAGAGGATGTAAAATTCTACTTTATCAAAATCTGAAATCAATTCTCAGATCAATACTTTTCAAGTAGCTTAAATATTACTTTCCTTTTTCTTTAAGAGGAGGGAGCTCTGGGATAATGAAATAAATGATTTCTCTATCGTTTTAAGCAACATTTGTTTCCTCTTCTATCAGTGATAAATTTTTATTTAGTTAAATTGTCAAATAGCTCATGTGAGACGTAAGATGGCATTTATAGTTTGATGTTCCTTAAGTTTTTGAGATATTTGGGAATCCTTCTCACTCAGCATAAACCACATAGTTCATGCTAGTGTTACCCTAATACTCATGGGATCAACTATCCCACTGATATACGGATTTCATATATTTATAATGTGTTCATGGTATAGTTGTATATTTATAGATATTGTATGAATATAAATATATATGTGTATGTACATACATATACTAATTACCTAAGTTTGGGTATAAAAGTAATTTTTGTTGTTTTCTGAAGTCAGAAGATGTGTAATTCTGCCCCCTTGTGGTAGTTTTGAAATATGTCTTTATCATAGAAATGACTTGTGTCATTTATCAATGGAAATGTTCAAACTTTACAAGGCCTGAATTCACAGCTCGCACTGCTTGTAAAACAAGTAATTTTTTTAAGTTTAAAACATGAACTGAAGACCTGACTTTAAGCTTAACTAATAACTCAAAAACTGCAATTAATCTTCCAAAGAAAGTACTAGAAGGATATAAGATATTTAAAGATAATAGGTTTTTATATTTTAGAAACATTCTATATGCCTACCCTACTTTTGCTTTTCTGCTGAGCCATTTGGTTAGAGTGGTTAACTAGTTCTGCATTCATATTTCTAAGGAGATAATGAGAATAAAACACTGATTAGAATAAACATCACTGATTGCTATCACAACTTCATCTCTGTTACCCCTCCCCCACCCCGTGAGCTTTCACGTGGACTTAATTTCACATAGATTAGTGCTCTGATTATGGAGTCTTCACCCATTCACCGATTGCTATGCACATTCTACTCACTAATCACTATTGTTGAAAATCTAACCTCTCATGTAAATAATAGAATAAATTCACTGGACACTCTTGCTCTGCTTTCTTGAGAGGTGAACTTCGAAAATACATTAAATATTGATCAGCAACAGTGTTTCTTTCTTTAGGATAACACTTAAATTTCCTCAGAAATGTTAACTCTCCAAGTAGACATTCATTGAAATAACTTTTTCAGGTTAATTATCACTAAGTACATCACACCATCCAGGCAATCTTAAAATACACACATGCGGCGTTGTACTTCTGTGGCTCAGCAGGGACTCCACTGTACATGCTTCTTGTCAAAAAGAAAGGTAGCTGTTCACGTCACATTTTTCACAATATTCATCCATTAAAAGACTAGATTTCCTTAGAAATTATCAATGTCAAAAGCCATATTATTTTCTCTGAATGTGGCTTTCTTTTTTCTTTTGTTTTCAGTAACAGCTGACAATTTGCATTTTTGCATAGAAAATACATATTTATTTACATATTTTAAGTATATTACTATTTTAAAATTCTCTTCTATGTCACGGGAAGAATCTATTTCTCCATCATCCTTTATAGAGGCTTCAGTAAAAGAGAAAGGAGTGACAGCCCTGGACTAGAGAGGAACTTAATTACAACAGCCAGGGATGAAGCATTTTGTTTAGTTCTGGTTTCTTTCAACACCGATTGTCATGGTGCATGATTTGACTCTGAATTTAGTCTATGAGTTTTTATTGCACTTAATCACTTCCCTTATCCCTCAAATAGATACCCCTTCCAGTCATTCTAATTGTGGCCTGCCTTCCTTCTTTCCTCCTTTCCTTCCTTCCTTCCTTCTTTCCTCTCTCTCTTTCTTTCTCTCCCTCTCTCTCTCACACAAACACAGTAGTTTTCAAAGGTTGCCTCAAATGGATTGGCTCATGTTTGCACAATTAAATCTTAAACCGTTTTTTAAAAATCCCAAGTTGTAATATTTATGTAAAATAAGTAGTACCAGCTGCCTAAATTCCTTATAGTGTAAATCAATTTTTAAAATCAATATTTTTCCAAGTCAAAGTAGCCTCATATACTTGTGTGGTGGATTCACATTCTTTTGGAGAAATGCAGTGTTCAAAGCAGAGTAGGGCCTGGCCCCATGGCCAAGTGGTTAAGTTTCTGTCCTCTGCTTCGCTGGCCCAGGGTTTGCTGGTTCTGATGCTGTGCATGGACCTACAAACCGCTCATCAAGCCATGCTGTGGGGGCATCCCACATAAAGGAATTAGAATGACCTACAACTAGGATATACAACTATGTACTGGGGCTTTGGGGAGAAAAAAAAAGAGGAAGATTGACAACAGATGTTAGCTCAGGGCCCACGTAAAAGAAAAACAGCAGAGTAAAATATATTTCAGTTCCACCAAAGTAGATATAGTAGTCCCCCTTATCCGTGGGGGATATGTTCCACCACCCCCAGTGGATGCCTGAAACTGAGGATGGTACCAAACCCCATATATACTATGTTTTTTCCTATACATACATACCTATAATAAAGTGTAATTTATCAATTAGGCTCAGTAAGACACTAACAACAATAACTTCTCTTTGGCACCTCTGAATTGCCAGCATCACAACTCCTGAGCTTTTGGGCCATTATTAAATAAAATAAGGGTTCCTTGAACACAAGCACTGTGATACCACAGCAGTTGATCTGATTGCGGAGATGGCTACTAAGTGACTAATGGCCAGTAGAGCGAGTAGCATATACAGCGTGGAAACACTGGACAAAGGGATGATCCACGTCTGGGGCAAGACAAAGCCAGATGGTGCAAGATTTCATCATGCTACTCAGATGGCATGCAATTTAAAACTTATGAATTGTGTATTTCTGGAATTTTCCATTTAATATTTTTGGACAGATTTTGACCACGTGTAACTAAAACCATGGAAAGCGAAACGGGAGATAAGGGGGACTACTGTATTTCCAGCAACCCAAGAGGGTCACTACAATTCTTTCTCAAAATTAAAAACGTATAAAAGAGCTCTTTGTATTTTATTCATGGAAATACCTTTAAGTCTTCAAAGCTGTCCTCTTAACACTATCTAGTATCTGATCTTATCTAATCAAGTTAGATAAACAGCATAAACTGATTTGATGTAGGGAGCAGAGATGACCGGCAGAAGGAACTTGCCATCAAAAGTTAGTGAAAGTCATTTGAATACTAATATTTGAGGAATTGACCCTCAAATTTTTTGATGTTTTACTCCTACCACCACAAAAAAGGGCAAGCTGTTTTCTGGAAGCATTTATGTACATCATTTTTGTTGATGTGGGTGTTCAGTACATACTGAGAGAGATAACTTTAAGTAAAGATGACTTCTAAAAGGTTAGGTTAAATATAGTTCGATAGTCTAATTTCCAGGCGGAGGCAGGAAGAAATGTGAATAAAACTACCCAGTCACATTTCATTTCTGAACAATTATACAGCAGGGTAGGTGTTTCCCAGTTGGAAGACATCTGTAGTAGATTAAAACCTGCAGCAGGATTTGCTGTGGGCAACTCGCATATCTGGCTTCTGTCTCCCCACCCACCTCTTTATCACCCACACATATGAAGTATTTCACAATTCTCTGTGTCTACAAAGATTTCGTTCTCAAGAACGAGTAGACCGACATGCTTACATCTGAATCTAGCATATATACAGCTAAGAGACTTTTAGTGCTCCTTTTTCTTTTCAAGAAAATATTTCTTTGATAACAGAGACTAGCCAACTAAATTTCATTCTACTTTGAATCCTATACCACAGTATAATGAAGCTGAATCTAAAATATTACTTACATTTCCTTACTGTGGATTTAGTGTTCCCAGAACTACTCAAAATGCTTCATATATGCTTTCAGTGTCAAATGAAATGCCACCAAAAGATAAACTTAGCGACCAGCCTGTTTGTTTAAAGGAAGGGATAACCAGTAGGTGTTTTAGCTTTTGTGGGGAAGAGATGGAGTAAGACCTGTACCAGCCAGTTGACATTGGGAGATACGCAAACAAGGAGATAATGCCCCTTCCAAAGCTGTAATAAAGAAACAGAATGTTGATTTTGTTACTTTTTGCTAAACTTATCCAAATTAACTGCTTATTCTGCTCCAACTCACCAAATATTTTTTCAAATTTTCCATGTCACCCTGCCTGTGAAGACAGTGTAAATGTCTAAGGGCAGGCAAAAGTATTTATTGATATGCCACTTTATGTTCAGACTCCTAATTGACATTGGTTATTAAACAATTGTGTGATTCATTAGTAGAAGCATTTAATTAAATCTTAGTGAAACAGTCTTTCTTATCCAGAGCCAGGAAAATTCTTCCTTCCAGAAATCAAAAGATGACTTCCTTGGACATCAGAATGAATCATTAAGTAACTTTGAACCAAGATAAAATAGTCCACCATTATGGATCTTTTTTAAATACAGGTGTCCCCTCCCCATTTTAACATCTTCTTGATTTAAAGATTATTTAATTAGAAGTCTTAGAAAATTAGTTTACTAGTGTAGACTGTAAAATAAAAACTACAAATAAATAACTACAGGTCTAAGCTAGTGACTGAAAATTCTATACACTCAATGTAGTATCTTAATATAAGTGCTAAGACTGCTTCCATTCTATAAGATCGTAAAAGCCAGAGAAAGAAAGGCTTATCCGGGAAAGACATAATTCTCCTCTATGTTATTCTCGACGTTAGCTCATCTATTAATAAGAGAAGGAAAGTAATTCTTTGCCAGTAGGTGGTGCTTTTGCATAAAACATCACTCAAAGATAAGCTCATTTCTGACTAATTTTATATCTCTATACATCTCGAGCCTGAATTGCATCTCCCAAAACGTCAGCCCCAAGTTACTCCACCTTTTCCTCTGAAACATATACCCATTTTCTCGCTGCTGATAAGGACATTTTTAATGCCGTCCAATTCTCCCCATTCGAAACTAACATAATCACATACGCGAGAAGGTGGACTTGCTCTCCTTTGTTTAAAATGGGTGTGTCTGTATGGATCATTCTTTACTGTGACTCTTCCTCAGTTAAAGAGATTTCTGTACTTTCTTGACCCATATGGGCAAGTAATGCTGACTCTAGCCATGCATGTCAGTGCAATCAGAATGTAAGAACGGCACAAACATCTTAAAATTGATATCAGCAATGTTACTATGGTTTATCCTGATCAAAGTCATTGTGATTGTTTATCTACACTGAAGAGCTTAAAGCTTTTCCCTCCAGAATTTCAAGTATCTAAATTCTCCCACATTTCAGAAGAAGGGCAAGTTATGCTCTCCTGGAATAAATGAGGATTAGCGGTTATATACACAGTAAAATCACACTAGATCCTTCTTGGCAACAACCTTTCCTTAGGCAAATCCAGATTCAACAACTAATGGCAGTTGTAAACAAGAGGAGAGGGTATCCGGAGGGCCACAGCAGGGAGAGACTAGCAATAGTAAAGGTGAGGTAATTGTGGAAAATAGAGAGTATTTTCATCTCGTGTAACTTGAAAGGATAGAGAAAGTCTAATCATTCAACAGTTTTAGTGGAGTAGGAAGTCTAAGTGTTTTTAAGCCGAGACTTTTAATTTCTGCACATAATTTTCAACCTCCCTCCTCCTTCCCTTTCTTTCCCCTCTCCCCAGCTTTTCATCAGATATGATTATATGTAGCACTTTATGGATCCTATTCATTTGAAATTCGAACTCTCTTTACTTTCTCTGAAGACTATGCAATTTAACGTGTATGTGTTTGTTAAATTGAGGGAAAAATTTATATCCATAATAAACTTTTTACAATAGTTTTCAAACACAGGCATTAGTAAATCAAAGAAGTCTAATTCAAAAGCTAAACACTGTATCTTTAGTCTTGGATTATATTTCGAAACTAGTCTAGGGAGAAATTCTATGGACACAGAAAACGCTTTTTCCAGCATGTCTTGTTAAACCTTTCTGAATCGGTAACCTATCCGTTTAGGGAGCTTGTTAGAGGCTAGAGGTATTATTCATGAGGCCTGGACCAGTTAAATACTGTAATTGCTACCAGCAAACCAAGAAAGGCATCCTAAATGGCTCTGAGAGGGTGATGCCCCAAAGTGCTTCCCAGCACGCTCTCCCGGCTCTGGGCATGCTCTGGTGTCTATGCGAGTCTTTAAGCTGATGTTTTATGTAATTGTGAGTTCCTGGGGGCTCCAGGCCTCCTCCATCTGTAACTGGGTTTCCTTTCCTCCTACAGAGCTTGCACTAGCACTCATTTATCTCAGAGTTCAAATCTCTCCCTGCCTTCTACTCAAAGCCTCAACATCAAGTCAGAACCTGTTTCTCCTCCTAGAGACCGTACCACCACCCCTTCGAGATACCCACAACACACGCGCCACGAGGCGGGGAGATCTCCTGTTGACAGCTTGAGCAGCTGTAGCAGTTCGTACGACGGGAGCGACCGAGAGGATCACCGGAACGAATTCCACTCCCCCATTGGACTCACCAGACCTTCGCCGGACGAAAGGGAAAGCCCCTCAGTCAAGCGCATGCGACTCTCTGAAGGATGGGCAACATGATCAGATTATTACTTAATAGTTTTTTTTTCTTGCAGTGTGTGTGTGTGCTATACCTTAATGGGGAAGGGGGGTCGATATGCATTATATGTGCTGTGTGTGGAAAAAAAAAAGTCAGGTACTCTGTTTTGTAAAAGTACTTTTAAATTGCCTCAGTGATACAGTATAAAGATAAACAGAAATGCTGAGATAAGCTTAGCACTTGAGTTGTACAACAGAACACTTGTACAAAATAGATTTTAAGGCTAACTTCTTTTCACTGTTGTGCTCCTTTGCAAAATGTATGTTACAATAGATAGTGTCATGTTGCAGGTTCAACGTTATTTACATGTAAATAGACAAAAGGAAACATTTGCCAAAAGCGGCAGATCTTTACTGAAAGAGAGAGCAGCTGTTATGCAACATATAGAAAAATGTATAGATGTTTTGGACAGACCCGGCAAAGGGTGGCCATTGGTAAATGTTAGGAACACACCAGGTCACCAACATCCTGAGAACGCTCACAAACCTGCAGGCATATCATTGGCGTATGGCACTCATTAAAAAGGATCAACAACCATTAAAAGAGGACCATACCTATTTTAAAAAATGTGGAGTTTGAGGGCTAACGTATTTAATTAAATAAATAAATAAATCTGGGTCTGCATCTCTTATTAAATAAAAATATAAAAATATGTACATTACATTTTGCTTATTTTCATATAAAAGGTAAGACAGAGTTTGCAAAGCATTTGTGGCTTTTTGTAGTTTACTTAAGCCAAAATGTGTTTTTTTCCCCCTTGATAAGCTTCGCTAATATTTTAAACAGTCCTGTAAAAAACCAAAAAGGACTTTTTGTATAGAAAGCACTACCCTAAGCCATGAAGAACTCCGTGCTTTGCTAACCAAGATAACTGTTTTCTCTTTGTAGAAGTTTTGTTTTTGAAATGTGTATTTCTAATTATATAAAATATTAAGAATCTTTTAAAAAATCTGTGAAATTAACATGCTTGTGTATAGCTTTCTAATATATATAATATTATGGTAATAGCAGAAGTTTTGTTATCTTAATAGTGGGAGGGGGGTATATTTGTGCAGTTGCACATTTGAGTAACTATTTTCTTTCTGTTTTCTTTTACTCTGCATACATTTTATAAGTTCAAGGTCAGCTCTCAAAAGGATAACCTGTGGGATTAGAACATATCACATTGCGACACCCTAAATTGTTTTTAATACATTCGTAATCTATTGGGTCAACTGACATCCATTGTATATACTGATTAGTTTCTTTCACGCTCCTTTTTGTTTTTGTTTTTGCATTCTTATCAAGTGCAGGGCCCCTTTCTGATCTCACCATTTCACCATGCATCTTGGAATTCAGTAAGTGCATCCCCTGACTTGCCCGTATCCTCAATTATCTGGTTGATTTTCAGCCTAGAATTTGATATGCTTTTTAGAGCTATGCCCAGAATAGAGAAGCTGTATTGGGGCACATGTCCTGCAAATATGGCCCTAGAAACAAGTGATATGGAGTTTACTCGATGCATAAGTTATAAATTCCCACAGAAGAAAAATGTGAAAGATGGGGTGCTAGACGAGAAGGAAGCAGTAAAGGGATAGTTGCTTTGTCATCCGTTGCTCATTATTTTAACTGACCCTCAACAATCTTGTCAGCAACATAGGACTGTTGAACAATCCTGGTGTGTCAGGACCCCCAAATGTCACTTCTGCCTAAAGCATGTATGTCATCTATTTTTTTCTTCAATAAAGAGATTTAATAGCCATTTCAAGAAATCCCATTAAAGAACCTCTCTATGTCCCTTTTTTTTTTAATTTTTCAAGAAATAATGATGACTCTTGTCTAATATTTGTCTGTAAGGGATTAATTTTCAGACCCTTTAAAAAAGTGAGTGCCATAAAAAAAAAGTTGATATATATTGTTTAAAAGAGATTTCAGTCTAGGAATGATTTTCCTTCTCTTGGAATGTGAAGATCTGTCGATTCATCTCCAACCATATGCATTGACATACACAGCAAAGAAGACATAGTTAAGATCGACACTGCAATACCATGTGTAGGGCATTTCTTATCTATTTTTTTCTTTTATGCATAGTTGCTTTGTGTTTCTCATTGTAAAAGGCTGCCGCTGGGTGGCAAAAGCCAAGATACCTTACTTAACTAGGCTTTATTTTTCTTAACTTGATCTGAAATTCACAATTAGACCACAATGCACCTTTGGTTGTATCCATATAGGATGCTAGCCTGCCTTGTACTAACGTTTTATATACTAAAAGCAAACAAACAAAAATCTATCAGCCATTTCATATATCCCACTTCTCAAGGTGTCCATGGAACATGAAAGGAAAACATTTATGCAGAGGAAAAACAGAAAACCATCCCTGAAAATACACACACGCACACACACATTTGCACACGTGGGGGGAAACTAAGAAAATCATTTTTCTCACCATAGACTTGATCCCATCCTTACAACCCATCCTTTTAACTTGAGATGTGTAAAATATGCAAACATGTCACAAATGTCCTTTGTCATTTCAAAACACTTTATCAATATCAGTAGAAACTTACTAGTGGGTGGGAAAGGGTCATTATGTGAAAATATGAAAAAATAGCCATATTAATTTTTTACCTGCAATTTGCCTCAGCAACAAAGAAAAAGTGAATTTCTAATGCTGAAGATGAAGTAAGCTAAAGTACCAGCAGAAGCCTTGGCTATTTATAGCAGTTCTGACAATAGTTTTATAAGAACATGAAAAGAACAAAATCACTTGAAAATGGATGCCAGTCATCTCTTGTTCCCACTACCGAATTCATATCAAGTGGTGGCAAGATAGCGAAGGGATAATCTGAGAATTTTTTAGAGATGATTTAACGAGAAGAAGCACAATTTTGATTGTGATGAGTCACTTTCTGTAAACTATCGCTGTCCATCTTTACCCTTAGACCTTATCTGTAATTTACCATTTATTGTATTTACAAAGCTAGTATGGTTTTGGGTTTTTATCACCGTAAATCCTTTGTATTCCGGAGTTTAGGGCAGAGCCCTGAGGGAGTAGCATTTTATGTAACTCACCCTAGAGTAACATTTTAGGCAACATTCTTCATTGCAAGTAAAAGAACCATAAATGGCATTTGACACAGCCACACGTATTGTTATAGCTAGTCCTATTTTAAAAGATTTTTGGTAATATTAAGCTTAAATACTGGTAACACTGATGCAATATACGCAAGCTGCACAACCTGCATATCGTACGCATTGGTGCGTGGAAGGCTGTTCATTTCAATCTTTTTTAAAATTGTGTTTTTTAGTAAAATGGCTTATTTTTTCCCAAAGGTGGAATTTAGCGTTTTATAATGATGAATATGAAAATACCTGTCATCCTCAGATCATTTTAAGGTTAACTAAAGTGGGAATTAAAAAAAAATTCCAATACACTTCTTAAAAGAATGTCTGCCCTCTCACACTTTGATGTATTTGTTTTTCTTAAATGCCCATCTTTTAACTTAGAGAGATAGCATTTTTTGCCTCCTTGATCCTTTTGTTTGTTTTGCCAGAGAGTAAATGCTTTATATTTCTTTCTTTAAAAAAGAATTTTTTTTTTAAAGAAGCAGCAGCCACTTGAACCCTCAATAAAGGCTGTTGCCTAAGCGTGGCATACTTCGTCTGTTCCCGTTTGTGCCATCTGCTGTGATGTCGTCACTTATATGGCGTTAATTTCCTGCCACTACAGATCTTTTGAAGATTGATGGAATACTGGTGTCTGTTAGAATGCTTCAGACTACAGATGTAATTAAAGGCTTTTCTTAATATGTTTTAACCAAAGATGTGGAGCAATGCAAGCCACATATCTTCTCCATTAAATTTGTCCATTTTGGTTTATTTTCATAATCGGGTATTGCATTTTGCCTTCCCTATTCATACCTCAAATTGATTCATACCTCAGTTTAATTCAGAGAGGTCAGCTAAGCGATGGATTCTGTTGTGGTTTGAAGGCAGGACCAGTGTTCTCTCCGAGCAAAGTCGACCTGGGTCACTGCAGGCGTAGGACTTGGATTGCTTCAGATGGTTCGCTGTATCATTTTTCTTCTTTTTCTTTTTCTGGGGACTTGTTTCCATGAAATGACAGTAATTAAAATAGCTTGTAAATGAGGGCATACAAGCATTCGCAACAAATATTCAAATAGAGGCTCACAGCGGCATAAGCTGGACTTTGTCGCCACTAGATGACAAGATGTTATAACTAAGTTAAACCACATCTGTGTATCTCAAGGGACTTAATTCAGCTGTCTGTAGTGAATAAAAGTGGGAAATTTTCAGAAGTTTCTCCTGCTGGAAATAAGGTATAATTTGTATTTTGCAGACAATTCAGTAAAGTTACTGGCTTTCTTAGTGATGCAGTGTCTGTGGTGCATTTTTTTTAATTAATGTTTTGCTGTTTAAATTTATTCCACGTTATCATGTTTTGTAAAAGCAGCTTCTCCCACAAACACAAGTGAGCTTCCTCAGTTTTCAACTCAAAATTCTCAAAGAGGGGCATTTGTGTTTTGGGCTGAGGATCACTGTTCTTGGGGTGATATGTGTATTCAGCCAATGTGGGAAGTTCAAGGTTCTTGTCAGGTGGTTCAGCTTCTTTATTCTTTATAACTTGCTTAAATACACAGAATTTTCCAAAAGTCTTTGTGAAGGCACTATCATGCAATGTTAAATTATTTTTTGAACTAATATGTGTAGAAAGCACATTTGCAGATTTATTTCTGTTTTCTTCATCAAAATAGTTTCCTTAACCAAAAAAGATTGAAAGCATGGCCTTAATATCTAAATATTTGAGAAAATAGTGAATTCATACAATTTTAGAAACTATAAAATATATTCATTACCACCATTATAATTTCTAAAGGGAATATCCTTAGAAAGATCAAGGTAAATACTAATTTAGGATCTGAAAAGGAAAACAGGAAAGCTCTGGCCAACCACCTGGAGAACTTGGACTTTTGCATTCACGGTGAATCCTGCTCTAATGAAGAAAGGAATGCAGCTTGGAGAAGGGTTACATGTGGCTTCAAAATAGCGGTGCTTTTTTCTTTGTTCTCTTTATTCTTTTTCAGTAAACATTTATTAAGCAATCATTACGTGTAACTTATGTGATGGATTCTAGAATGAATGAAAATGTTGTGGCCCTTGCTCTTAAGAACCTCATAAGCTAATAGGAGATTAAAAGACTAATAGGAAATAGGAAGTGTTCTCAGAGACTTCCGTGAAGGGCCAGGAGGGAACCACTCTGGCCGCCTTTGGGGCAGGGCAGAGCAGAGGCCCTGAGCATGCACATTTCATCATCTGCCCAGCAGAGGCAGCCTTTGACTTGTCTTTGGAGGATGGGTCGGGTGAAGAAAAGCCCAGACAGATGAGGACAGGGCTGATTTGTGGGCGTTCAAACTCTGCAGTCACACACGGCCCTGCATTGAGTTTTGTGCTCTGCTGTCACCGTCTCGATATTCTCAATGTTATCTCTGAGCTTGTGTTTCGTAAGGGAAGTCCAATAGGACAATAGGAGCATGCATGTGAGCAGAGGAAATACAGAGGAAAAAGTGGAAAGCTTTAATTTTAGTACCTTTAACAGCACTTTTCCCTGCTTTTTGAAAAAGGACATCTTCATTTTGCACTGAGCCCCACAAATTATGACTCCAGTCCTGGATGAGGGCATTCCACAGGAGGAAATAGTAGGTACAAAGAACAGAGATGGGAAAGTGAGAGAGATTTGCAGGAATGGTGGACCATCCTGTTTAGATAAAGTATAGCCATGTGTAGGTGTTGGAGAAGGTCATCGAGAGGACATGACCTTTGATGTTGACCCTTGAGCTGGCCCCAGACAATGGGAGGCTCCTCCCCACCACCCCGCTCCTTGGAATGTACGTTCTGCCCACCATTCCCACAGTTGGAGCCATTTTCAAGGATGTGGCCTTGAGAGAGAGCAGTGTTGTTGAGACCATCCATACATTATGTGACTGAACTCAGTTAAGACCTCTGTGTAAACTTCTAAGATTCTGGCAGATGGGTGCAGAGATCTACTTGTCCTTCAGCCGCCCAAAGCAAGCCTCGTGTGTAAGTTCCCTGGCTTATTAAACCTGCCACCTCCCAATCTGGAGGGATCTGCCTCTTTCTTCAGACTCCCCTTGCCCTCCGTGTGTGGAGGTCTATTTCAGATTTCACCCAGGGCAGCCCCTGAGGCTTCAAACCCACAGTAGGGGAGCAGTAAGAGACCACACCTGAAGAGTTGGTTGGGATGATCTGATTATATAATTGCAAGCTAAGAAGTCTGGGGTTTAAGCAATTAAACGCAAGATTTAGAAGAGATGGAATTGTCAAAATTCAGCAAATGGTTAGGTTAATAGTAGAAGTGATAGACAAGGAATTCTACCACAAAATCCTACCATTAAAACATGTTAAAGAAATTATTTGGTCAAATCAAAAAAACATATTCTTTACTTCTGTGTTCTACTGACTATAAAAGATAATACTTGCCACCACTTTCCCCCCTAAACTCTTGGTGATGGTGTTTTCCCTTCGAGTTCAATTAATGAAGAACTCACAAAAAAGGTTTATTTGGGGGCTGGCCCAGTGGCATAGTGGTTAAGTTCGTATGCTTTGCTCCAGCAGCCCCAGATTCATGGGTTCACATCTCAGGCACACACCTACACACTGCTTGTCAAGCCATGCTGTGGCAGCATCCTACATACAAAATAGGGAATATTGGGACAGATGTTAGCTCAGGGCCAATCTTCCTCACCATAAAAAAAAAAAAAGGCTTCTTCTAAACAATGCATTCTCTCCAGAACCCTCTTTAAAGATACTGACAACACAATGAGAACATATACAACAGCACTTGAGAGTTCACCTACCTTGATAAAGCCCAGTTTTCCTCCTGCCTCTAACAATACATTTTGTAAAATCTGAGAACAGAAGAGAATGTTACTGTGACATATAAAATCAAGAAATATGATGGGGCTGGCCCGGTGGTGCAGCAGCTAAGTGCGTACATTCCACTTTGGCGGCCTGGGGGTCCACCGGTTCGGATCCCAGGTGCGGACATGGCATGGCTCATCAAGCCATGCTGTGGCTGGCGTCCCACATATAAAGTAGAGGAAGATGGGCACGGATGTTAGCTCAGGGCTGATCTTCCTCAAAAAAAATAAATAAAAATAAATAAATAAAAGCTGTTCTTATAAAAAAAGAAATATGAGACAGGATGCATTGAACTTCTGCATTTAGAAAATTATATGGGACTAGTTATTAGATAAACTAGAATATAACCAATGTTGATTCTAATTGTGATAATAATTATCAAAACATCACTCATTAAAATGTATGCAAAGGTTACATTGAGTGAAAGAAGCACAAAAGAAGAATATACTATGTAATTTCATTTATACAGTGTGGACTTCCATACTGTTCTTGCAATCCAAGAAGAGGTGAAACCCATCTATGGTGCCAGAAACAGAACAGTGGTTGGCTGTCAGGAGTTGGTGTTGACTGGAAGAGTTGACAAAGGGATTTTCTGGGGTGAGAGAAATGTTCTGCACCTTGACTGGGATACTTTGCCAAAATTATCTAACTGTACATTTCAGATCTGTGTAAATTTTGCTTTAAAAAATACTTATGTGAAGAGTAATCTCGTATTCAGAATATTAATAAGAATGAATACTAGTCCTGTGACTCCATGGGCAGCCTGTTGAGACGTAGAAGGACCTACTTCAATACAGATGATCCTCATACTTCCATCGAGCCTTGATTCCAATCAAGACAAGCTGCTCAAAATTATTCATTCTGCTAAATACTTCTCTGTTAAATACTCCCGCACAATATATGTTGACAAATATTCACAATATTCATAGATAAAAGGAGGTAAACTCCAGTTCAATACTGATCAAATAATTACAAATTCTGAAGTAGGAGAGGTAAATTAATATGATTACATTGAGACTGATGATGTAATTTAACAATGCACATCAAATAAATTGACTACTTTGAGGATGAAGGCATTATGTATTCTGGAATATTAAATGACTTGACATTTTTGCTGTGAAGGCTCTTATTCTATATTCTTACAGGCTTAATATAATAAAGAGAAAAGAGAATAAGAAAACTAGAATGTTTATCTTCTGTGTCTAGACTGTCCACAAAGAGAGTTCATTTGTTTTCCCCCCAGGGAAACTGTATGAACTACAACATGTGCAGAACCAAAAGCAATAGTCAATGCAACCAGTAATATTAAACCACTCTCTGATAAAATTGATCATCCATCTACCCATCCCTTGAGGGTTAAATAAAGGACAACACGAATGAAAATGAAAGGCCCAGGTGCATGTTGAGGTGCACTTAGTGAAATTAAGTGCCAGCCTATCTGCTTCAGTACTCAAGCTACCAGTGGAGGGACATTGCATTCCTCTCTTAATTATTAGGAAAGAAGGATCCCAAAACATTAAAACATAAAATATTTATCATAAAGTTTTAGGGACTATTTGTTGTCATGCATTTAACCAAATACAATGTATATAAGTATATAACTCTGATTAACATTCAGCATTTACACACACACATCTACACACATATAAACAATATATATATAGTTCATGAACATGAATCAGATAGATGAAACAGCAGAAAACAGGCCTTGATTTTGTCTACGGTGTTTGGACCTAAATTATAAGATCACCAGCTTCCTGCTCTAGTTTTCCTGGGTAACATCAGAGAGTGATTCTTGTATTACCTCCCAATGTTTCTTCACACTGAAGAAGAGAATGTAAAGATGCACATGTGTAAAAAAGGTGAGCAAGCAAGGGGCCCGCAGAAACACAAACCCACCAAGAGTCATCTTGGTATGAGCCACCACAGAGATTAAAAAGTCTCCAGTCATGGGCTTATGCTATTTTTATTATGTAAGAGGTGATATCTTAAGTCCTTAGGAATATGATGTAATTTATTTTGGATTAAGAAATGTTTTCAGAAATATTGGAAAATGAAATAATTATGAGTAATTATTGTTGGGAGACAGTCCTCCATGGACCTCTCACAGTTATGCACATCTTGTTGGGTTTGCCAGGAATGTAAGACCAGACTACTCTTTACCCAAACCATTTCTCAGGGTTGTGTTTGCAACAAGCAACTCAGAGATGAGGTAATATCTCCCTCTGAGACAGAGTGGGCTTCTTCCTACTTGCTATAAAAGTGGTGGACTCCCCAAGCTCAGTGTTCATCAGCTACAACACAAACCCACAAACCATCCATCTGGGTCATATCACCCTACTCCCAGCACACCACTCCCATCAGACTGTGGACAAGGGTAATCAACACAAATATGTTGATGCTCCTGCTGCTTGCTGGGCCATGAGTAATAAAATCCTTTGTTTCTGACCCAAGAATCTCAGGTCTTCTGCCAGCATCCATGAAATAGTAACAAGCTAACTTATTAGCTTGTAAATTTTGGCAAGGGGAATAGGATGGTGGCAAACACATGAGCTTTTAAAAGAAAAAGGACAAGCGCCCCACAGTTTGCATTCAATGATATGAAAAGTCTCCCTGGAAACCAGTAGTTAATGTTCTTGCCCTAGTGGTAGATGGGAGAGAGGGTAAGGATTACCCACTGTTGTACCTGTTAGTGAGGCCAGTGAGGCTAAGCACTGAACGGTAAGAGTGAAACAAGCTACAAAAATGGTGTTTTCCTTGTTTGCTCACTCTCCTTCAATGGCTGGAGAAAGGGACATTATCACGACAAGAGGGCAGCAAGCTCAGTGACCCCAGATGAAAGACAATGTGGTGCTGGCTACTGAGTCAGGGAATCCTTACAGCTGAAATAAATGATGTCAAAAAAAAGGGGACTTTGCTAATAGATATAGACCTTTGGGTGAAGTGAAAACATTAGAAGTTTGTTTGGTTGAGCCATGAGCAGGCAAGTCTCTCAAAAGCAAAATGAATGCAAAGCTTTGCCAGGTTGTGCAGAGCCAGCCATGCTGGTGAACCTGACCTCTGCCACAGCCAGGCTTGGCCAGCCACAGGAATGAGGCACCAGATGCCGGGAGGCTGGAAGATTGCAGGACAAAATGCAGTGGCATACACAGGGGTAGAAAGAAAGGAGCCCCTGGATGTAGGCACTTTGCAGATTCTGAAAATACACAGAGAAAGAAGCAGCACTGGTGCTAAGACATCAACCCTATCAACCCTAGAATCAGAGTAGGGAACAAAAACAATTGCATTTCCTCCCCTATCCCCACCAGTGCCAATTTGCTAGCCTCCCCTGCCATGCTGCACTCTCAGCCAGGGAATAGCTTGACCCTTGACCTGGTGACTGTCACTGTACCCTCTGACATACATGTGTTAGACGACTTGGTCTGTGTTCCCATAGGGAAAAATTGCATCTGAATTCAACTGACAGAGTTTGAGCAAGGTTCATAACAGAGAAGATCAGCTAAAGCGACTTTACGGGCAGGGTCTTTAGGCTGATACTATGTACTGTTGTTGTGGCTTCCACATCTGCTGATATAATGGAATCAATGTGTTACATGCCTGCCCTTCCCATAAATGATAGACAGGTCCCACACAGTGATGGCTGCGTTTACCATCCCATTAGGGTGGTCAAGAACAATAAAAATCCTAGTAAGAGAAAAGAACTCACAAGTTTACTTAAAGACTTCACAGCTGCCAGGTACTCAGAGAGGTCATTTCCCAGGACAACACCATCACCTGCCTGACAGTCAGTAAATACATCCCTTTTGAAAAGAGGAAGCTATTAATCTGCTACTAAGCTCTTGTTGAAACTAAATACCTGACTCGTGGAAGCTTTGTGACTCTCCAGCCTGCCATCCCCCATTTTAGGGTGAGTCAACTCTAGCTTGATGACTAACAAGGTAGGAATGCCAAACAGGTCCCACTAGTCAAATGGCAACGGTATATTCAAAAGTGCAGTCAGACTGGCCCCAGCAGCATTTTGACGTTACATGGAAAAGTGGCAGCTACCCCTTTGGGGACCTCCTTCTCCCCTACACCTCCACATGAAGGAAAACCAATAGCTCAGTGAGGCTCTCTTCACAGAGGTTTCCCGAAATATTTGGGCCTAGCTCACTGATGATTTGACTAAGCTAAAAGCTGATAGTATCCACTGATAGGCAGCTCTGTCCAGCCTCAATGACAGCTCTGGAAGACTGTGGTAAGGACCTGTCACTACAATGAACTGAACTGAAAACCATTATCCTGGCCTTAGACAATGCTTCTAAGGACCAGGCATGTTATATTTTTCCTGATTCTTGGTCTATAGTCAATGGCCTAGGCATCTGGTCTGGCACTTGGAAGACTGCAGACTGGCAGAATAAAGATAGCCCTTTTGGGGGCAGCAGACCGTGCGAACAAATTGTGGCTATAAATCAGATAATCTGGGTCACTCGGATAGATGCCTTTCTGAGGATCCATTTTCTAATGAGACTGACTGGAATCAAGCTGCTGATCAAGTCTGCACTCTCCAGATAGTCGCCATTGTCACCTGGATCCATCATCATATCACACATGGTAACACATCCACCATCATGGACCAGGTACAAATTAAAGGATGATACGTTTCTGGTGCAAATGCCACCACTGTGTGCCATACTGTGACTGCTGCCAAAAGTTGGCCCATGTGTCTTTCAAGAAAGGAAATCATTACCCTTCAACAGGCATTGTCATTGACTGTTCCTGAGAAATTGACTATATTAGCCCTTTGACCCACTCTTGAGACTGCCATTGATGCCTTACCACTAACGACACTTTTTCAATTTGTGATATTGCTGTTCCAGGCTAACCATCTCACTTTGGGCACACTATTGTGGCCCTTGAAATCAAACTATGTCATGTTTTCAGCTTTCTAGACTATCCACAGTCTGAAATCCATGCCTTTTGTCTCAAAGGTCACTCAACAATGGGCCAAAGGTCGAGGTATGTAATGGATATTCCATGCACCCAACCATTCACAGGCATTTGGTATTGTAGAGCCTTTTGAAAAATCAACATAAAAAGATTTCTGACTCCACCCCTTGACCTCCTTGCACATTAGTAAGACAGTCTGGTCACTGAATGTAGCTGCCCACAGAAAGGTTTCATCTCCTTTTGGCTGACTCTTGGGTAATGATCAGAAAAAGGTGAGAGGCTATATAAACCTATCTTGAAAATTTAGGATTCCACCCTGACCATTACTGGGTATCAGACTTCTTTCTTCCTCTAACAGGAACCATAATCTGGCCTAACTGGCACGTACTGGCCTAACTGGTCCATGCTCCAGGTAGCAAGCTAGCCAAAATGGGCCTTCATCTGTCTTGTTCACTGTGGTAGCCTAAGCTACTAGAATGGTACCTGGCATAGAATCAACTCTCAACAAATACTTATTGTATTAGGGAATAAATGATATGAGTAATATAAATTAGTCCATAACTTTTTTTTTTAGGAAGATTAGCCCTGAGCTAACATCTGCCGCCAATCCTCCTCTTTCTGCTGAGAAACACTGGCCCTGAGCTAACATCCGTGCCCATCTACTTCTACTTTATATGTGGGACACCTACCATATCATGGATTGACAAGGAGTGTGTAAGTCAGCACCGGGATCCCGACCGGCGAACCCTGGGCTGCCAAAGTGGAGCGTGCAAACTTAACCGCTGGGTCCATAACTTTTAAGTTCTTTAAATTGGTTAAAAATAGCTTAATATGTTGATATGTTCAAATCTAGTTTATTCATTTTAATTCCTAACACTATTAAGAATAAACAACAATTTTTCATTTCCTCTGCTGATGTACAGTTAGTTCGCATGTATCAACTTGGAAAAATCTTAAAAACATAATTTTTGAAGAAGAAGCAAATTTCCTGATATATAAATATGTAGTAAAAGATTTTCAAAATGCACAGGAGAAGTAGACGCCACTTCTAGAGAGTGGTTACCTCTGGAAAGAAAGGAGAGGAAAAGGGATTAGAAAATGGAGGAATAGCTAATTTAAAACTTCTTATTTCTTAGAAAAGAGAAATGAAGCAAAAAAGATGACCTTTCAGATGTGGATGGTTGTTTTAAAGATTTCTGTCATTTTGCTTGCATTTTTCTGTACATTTGAAATATTTTATACTCAAAAATAAAAAATAATTTAAAAAATATGATAATATTTTCTGGCTCAATAAGCTCCTTATGTAAGAACTTAAACTCAAGAGTACACTAACATAATATTTTCATTTATGCTCAAAACAAATGATTTCTAATACAATAGTGTTTATTTATTCATTTTTTTGAGGAAGATTAGCCCTGAGCTAACATCTGCCGCCAATCCTCCTCTTCTTTACTGAGGAAGACTGGCCCTGAGCTACATCCATGCCCATCTTCCTCTACTTTATATGTGGGACGCCTGCCACAGCATAGCTGGACATGTGGTGTGTAGGTGCGAATCTGGGATCCAAACTGGCAAACCCTGGGCCACCGAAGCAGAAGGTGTGAACTTAACCGCTGTGCCACCAGGCTGGCCCAATAGTGTTTATTTTTATATGCTTAGAAATAAAGTGAAGTTAAGTTGAATATTTCAAGGAGAAATACTATCACATTTTTGCGTTTTATTTGTAGTCCTGCAATTGTATAGATATATTGTTAGGATCATTTCTCATATCCACTATTTGAGTGGTTAATAATGTCTCATTCCTAGTTAATTTATGCAGAATTTCCAAATAAACTTAATTATACACAGGTATTTAAGGGTTACATAGTTTTGTGAGAGATGGTCCCTCCACTCATAATAGTGAATAATTCCATAGAAACATGTTTCTCCTCACTAACGCTTTACACATAACCCAAATCATTTAGCTATCAGGAGTGTATTCTACTTACAAATCCAGTCTCCTGTATGTTGCATCTTATTGTACTCAGACCCCTCAGGGGACTTGTCTAAGAGAATTCTAGCTAATTTAGTAATGTAAGTCAGCTATATCAGCAAGAACTCATACTTATAAGCAGAAAGAAGCCAGAGATCTTTGAGTCAGCTAAAAAACATTTAGTCAAAGCAGGTTAGGATCTTCAATTTTCTTAAGTTGAAAGACCAGAAACTATCTAGATAACCTATAATTTTGTGCACTGTTACTACACATAAATGTGAAGGTTAAATAAAAATAAGAGGAAGAAGCAATTACATATCATCGTATGTTCATTTGGACTTTTTCCTATACATCAGTATTCTCCAATGGTGAATTTTAAGGAGTTTTTCAATAGTGGACTGATGAATTTCTTATTCTTCCATTACAAAGTATATATATATATATATACAGGAAATAGGGCCAACATAATGAAAAGTTTTACATAACTTTTACCAAGTTCTCAGGTAACTGAGTATGTCAATTCATTTAGACTTTGTCCATGCATTATTCCTTTATTGAGGAAGATGAGGACTGAGCAAGAGGATGGTCTTGTCAGTCATTTATGATCAAAGGACATGACTGAGAGATGGCTGTGATGTTCTCTTTGTTTTTGCCTTCGCTAAGCAAACAGTTATTAAATCCTGGGTGCAGAACACCAGTATTTTAGGTGCTTTGGAAAATAAAATAATTTCTCTAAAGTATAGCCCCCATTGTCAAGGCATTTTGAAACGAGAATGTCATGAAGAGTTAGAAATATCGTCTGTTGCTGTGGCAGACAGCCAAGCCAACCAGTCCCTACCGGACAGGAATCCAAGCAAACATCTTGGCTGGTTTTCTCCTTTCCTCTGCCAATCGAACCAAGTGGTTTGTATGGTGGCAATAGTAGTGACACATTGATTATATCATAAGCAATATCATCAAAGTGGATCTCTAGGTGAAGATAAAATATATACCATATATTTATGCAAGAAAAAATATGATAACTATAAAAATCAAGACTTCTCAGTGTGCAAAATACAAGTTTTCTTTTTCTCCAATTAAATGAATAACATTTTTCCAAAAACAAAGGAATCAGATTAAGGAAAACTTACCTGCTGTATATCAATGGCTGTATTGTTGTTTCTTAGGTTTAGATTTTGTATTTACATACCTCTTCTAACTGGTGATTTCCAGCTCTTTTCAACTCAGCAAACTAGAATTGAATTTTAGATTACGATGGTGATGATTTAAGGGTCTGTGAAATGCTGCACTCCTGGAATGACATGTTTTTCCATTGTGTTTATTTTACATGGAAAAAATTAATTTGCCAAGTGGAAGCAGAGAAGTTATTTTAACCCAGCTTACAACGTGAATCCCTTTGGGCACACATAAGTGTGTTCCTCTCATTCAGCACCAGGGTGAACAGCAGGAGCCCCTTTTCTTCTTTAGAAATGTCAAAAGGAGGAGGGGCCGGCTGGATATTGTGACACTACTCTACATTGATGTAATATTGAGTCCCTAGGCTTTGTGTTTCTGGAAGCTCCATAACAATGTAGAATGTTATCCTGTGTTTTCCTCTGCCTATATTTCTGAAGTCTGTGTGTGTGTGCACACGCATGTGTATGATGACACAGATAACCGTTTGGAAAGGTCATGAAGTTAAAACCCTCACTTTACAGTCTTGGTGTCACTAATCTTGCAGCTGCTTCTGTTCCTCGTTTAAGAAAATTGTGTTTTATGTAAAGACACCATCAAAACCGTGTAGTAGCACTGCGGTTACATCTTCTGACCAAAATGACGAGATGGAACACAGGCTTCATGCATTAAAAATGTGGCAGGCAAGAGCCTGGTGTAACCAGCCCTAAGGTAAAACTCAAAACTGAAACAGTATTTTTTTAACGTAGGAAACAATTGGAGATGTCCGTACAGAATGTGTAATCATAGCATTGGTTCCAGAAAGGATTAATGAAAAGTATAGCTCTGTTAAGCCCACAAAATGTCTTTAGGTAAAAGTCACTAAACCTCCCTCTCCTCCAGGTCTTTAATAGGCAATGCTTCATGGGAAAGCTTAGTCAGAATACTTGCCCTGAACACTTGGGAAGGGCCAGGCACAACGCCTTTGGCAGTGATGACGTCATGTTGTTGGGGCCACCCAGCATTTCTCTTAGAGGTCCCTATCTAGGCCTGCTCTCTACAGGAAACGCCTGTTCTTCAAGCCATTCTTACCCAACTTCTGGGGATAAAAACCTATCTACCTGTGTCCGTCTCACCAAGACGCTACCCTCTATTGTTCCAAGAAACAAATTCACGCCACTATAATAATTATTATTATAACAATAATCACAGCTGAAACTATTCAAGTGCTTACTGTATGCCAGACACTAAGTGCTTTATGTGTATTAACTCACTGAATCCTCACAACAACCTTGTGAGGTAGGCACAATCATTAAACCTTTATCACAGGTGAAAAAATTGAGGCACAGAGAGGTTAAGTAACCTGACACATAGTCAGTCAGTAAATCAGGAAGCCAGGACTTGAATGAGATGGTCTGAGTCTATGACTTTAACCTGTAAATGCTGGGAAGTAGACTCTGACCCTTTCTAGGGTACCTGCCCCTTCCCTCACCAGTGTAACGAGGCTCATTCTAAAGGTAAGAATTTTAGGTATTATATTAGATGCGGATGGAGCCTTACAAGCCAATGGAATTGTGATCAAATCTCCATCATTCCCTCATGAGCTAGACAGGCACCCATGCTGCCATGAACAAGCTAATTTCAAGAACTCTTTCTGAAGTTCATTTAAAAATTGAATCTAGGAGACATGAAATAAATGTTACAAAGGATGATAGCTCTTTTCAAGTAGTTGAGTCCTGGAACCCATATAACTGTAATAAAAGAGAAACAGAAAAATATCCAAGATGTTCTACAGTATTTGAAGGGGAAATCCGTATGGCAAATGTGCTTATTCAAGGCAACTGTTTAGGCAAAGCCTGTGTCAGCTTCGGTCTTTGTGACAAGGCATGGACAACTAGTAAAAGTAGTTAAAGTGTCAAATATGGTGCACGAAGAAAATCAAAAAGGGGGAAATGTGAGAGTCAATGTTTGGACAATTGATATAAAAAAAAATATGGGTACAATATGGCAGAAGGTGAAAGAAGGTGGCCTGCCCTACAAATGCAATATGCTCAATGAAAGAATGTTTTATCTGGGCATGTCAACAGTCAGCCTAATCTGAAAACCCAACCATCAAGTGCCAGATGAGGAGTGCAAAAATGCCAAGAAACATATCAAGAGGTAAAGAGAGCCAATAAAACAACTTCCATCTTGTGGCAGTTTTATGAAAAGGATTTACATAGAAATCAAGGGCTAATAATGAGAGCGTACAGATTACTGTGGAAAATGATGATTAGTGATAATAATTGTTCGAGAAAACATGTGTGTCACCTGCCTCTAAATGGTAATTTACGTTTGACTAATGAATAATTCAAGTCCCTAGGCTGAGGACAGACCCTGCTGTTGTTAGTAACTAGTTTCCTAGTCAGGCCAAATGGAGAGAGCTGTAACTGAACAGACGCCCAGAATTACCTACAGCTCATGAGCTATTGCCTGACTGCCTAGTCGCGCTGGCCTGAACGTCTCCAGCTCTCTTTCTCTCTCTTCTTCTCCAACCTCCCTCCCATCCCAGTTTGTTCATCTTGTTCATTTTCAAAGTCTGAATAAAACAAATCTCTTATAACCCCCAAGTTTCCAGACATTTAAAACAATTAGTGTTTACAACATGTAGGACTTTGAAAGAAAACATAAAGGAATGGTCTGCTTGGCAGATTAGAGGGAGAAATTGTCTGAATATTGACCACAGTGCTCAGAGAGATGTTTCATTCTGTTTCTCTCCAAACCCGTGTTTTGAAAAATAGAATGCATCAGGAGTGCTGTTATAGATACTATTTTAAGGCTGATAAAGGTGTTAATGGAACAGAGAAGTTACTGTCACTAATCTTCCCAAAAGAGACATATCATGATATCACCCTCAAAGGAAAAGAGTTATTATGTAAAGAAGAGGGGAACAGACCCACCACAGACTGAGTATTTCTGTCCACCCAAAATTCGTATGTTGAAACCTAATCTTTGATGTGATGGAATTTGGAGGTGGGGTCTTCAGGAGGTGATTAGATGGTGAGGGTAGAACTCTCATGAATGAAATCAATGCTCTTATAAAAGAGACCCCAGAGAGCTTCCTCACCCCTTCTGCCTTGTGAGGTTATAGTGAAAAGACTGTAGTCAATGACCAGGAAGTGGGCCTCACCAGACACTGAATCTGCCTTGATCTTAGACTTATGTTGTTCATAAGTCACCCAGCCTATGGTATATTGTTATAGCAACCCAAAATGACTAAGACAAGGTTCAAAGTTACGGTTTTAAATATATTTGAGTGGTAAGTTTCCACACCTCTTATTGTCCGTAATGAAGGGTCTGTATGACATTTTTAATTAAATGAGCACAAATTACCTTAGTAAAAATCAACTATTAATTCTCCATAATACATCTTTGCTACAGGTAAGTTGCAGAAACATTCAGATAATATTTCCCTTTGTTTATGTGTCTGTTTTGTGGTAGGGGGTGTTGATTTTAGCAGAAGCAACTATTTTTACAACATTTCCTGTATCTTCTGGATTTCCAGGAAAGAGAGAGCTAGAATGAAGAAGAAAGAGGAGAAGGATCAGGAAGAAGATGGTGAGAAGAAAAGGAAGAGGGAGGAAAGAAAGGGGGAAGGGAGGAAGAAAAGGAAGAAAGGAGCACAATGAGAGTATTCTCCCTCCAAATGTGAAAAGCATCGAGGAAACTTTTACCTAGGGTTAGAAATATCCGTGGAGTCTTACTCATTAGATCTCACAGAAAAATTCTGTTGTTCAATGTTAGATTCTCAAAGTTTGCTAACAAGCAAAGTAAGCAGTTTCCTAGGTAGATCAATTTCAAGGACACTGGCTTTAAAAATAATTCCACTTTCTCCTTTCTGGTTTGGAAAATCCATAATTGGAGAGCTCTTCCTTTACTTCCTAATTGGATACACTGTAAATGTCTCTAGGATATAGCCAGTGTAAATCTTTTACACTTTAGTATGAAATTTTATCAGATACCCTTCTACAAATGATGGAGGAACGAGGGGAGTCAGATCCAAAAGGCCCTAAAGAAGGGACGAAATTAAAGCAAATGGAGAAAGAACTGGATGCACTGCAGTTAGGTTTTTCTGACTTTGTAGTTTTGCCTAAAAGGGTGGCAGGCTATCACCACACCGTTCTACCCTGTCAGGGAAGGAACCATGTCAATGGTCTTTGTATGCACAGCACCAACTACAGAGTAAGCCATCCTATGGATGTTTGCTGAATTAAAGAATAAATGAATGCAAGTATTCAACAGCTAATATATTCTTGATATTTTGTATAATCTATATGCAACATGATCGCTCGCCATCAGGAAATTGACCTCTAGAGACACAGCCCGTACAGTAAGTATTCTTTCTAGCTAGCTACTCCTCTGTGTTAATTTCTAAACCAGGTTCTGCCCTCCCCCACACCATTTTAGTTTCTGGTGAGGAACTTTATTGTGTTGTTTGAAAAGCAAACCAGAACAGGCACTTTTTTGTGGATATTATAGTGAAGGATGGCTAATGATAGAGACTTTCAAAAGATGATCCACATTACAGAGAAACATATTTACTCATTTATTCAATATTTACAGAGTACTTGTCATGTGATGAGTAAGGCAAAGGCATGTGGTAAAGTCTCTGACCTCTTGGAGTTGATATTCTAGTAAAGGGAAAGACTCCCAAAAAAGTGTAAACAAATATGGAAACATCACCCTTTCGGGATGTTATAGATATATTTTAAAAGTATGAATGTGGCAGAGAAAGACTGATGGGGTAGTAGATATTACCGGGGAATGCTTCCTGAGAATGCAGTGAGAAGGAGGAAGCCATGTTAATTTCTGGGGAAAGTTTTCCTGGCACAGGGAACAGCAATTGTAAAGGCTATGAGGAAAGTGTTCTGGAAACAGAAAGGTGAATGTGGCTTTAATACAGGGTAGGGTAGTCTACTTTCTGACACAAGCCCAACAATTTAAATTGGCATTGGATGCTCTTTTAAAATTAATATCTAAGAGTTAGAAACTGGTCTTCCCAACTGTCTAAATTCTAATTCTGTCTTTGCCATTTTTTCACTCAGCAGTTTCATGTTCTAAGATGTATGTTTCAGCTCTTTCTCTAATGGGATCTCTCCATAATTGCACTGATGAGTTTAAGCATGAAGGCAGGCCAGCCTTAGAAAAGAGAGCCTCTGTAGTATAACTATGCGCCCATCACTTGAAGTCAGACAATGAAAACAAGCGTGTTCCTTCCAAACATGTTCATTAGAAATTATATCTGAACTGGGAAGCTCGAAGGGACCGTGGCCTAGGATTTGGACATTAACACATTTATAATCATCAATACATTAGCATGGATTCATGTTATCACGTGATCTAATCATTGCCTTAAAAGGCAAAGAGCAGGACCCTAAAAGACTAGAAGAAAAGAGAGCTAAGTCTGTTTGATGAAGAAGAAAAGCAGGAAAATCTCAAAACATGCAGACAAAGTTATTTTACCCTCAAAATTTCAGCCATCCTAAACAGTGGTTCTAGAGAATTTTTATATGAAAGTATAAATGTTTCCTTGCTGCAATAAAATATGTGAGACTATAAACCAAATGAGCATTTTTCCTGGTGCTATGAGAAATTGCGTTGTCCTTGTGTGTGTGCTGTAACTGTGTCCACTGTTGATTGTGTCTTACAAGACTTTGTGCTTTCCTTAATTTTGAAAGTGTTTGCGCTGCTAAATACATCCCATTGGTAGCTTTAAATTTTAATTTTTAATATTATGGTATCATCTGTTTTAATTTAATGTTAACCTCATAGTAAATCTACTGTAACTGTAAAGCAACATCTTGAAAATAGCTACCACAGAAGACTTTCTTTGGGATTGCATGTATAGTTCTGAATATCTGCAACAGTCGGAAATGGTATTCAGAGTGGAATATTAGAAGATGATATTCATATTTCTCTTCTTTTTCAAAAATCCATTGTAAGAAAAAAATAAATTATTGAGGCTCATTTTCTTGTGCGTCTCAGAAATAGATTCCAAGGACAAAAAGGAAGGGAGGAAGCAGAGAGGAAAAAGAAGGAGAAGAAAAAGGAGGAAGCAGAGGAGAAGAAAAAAATCCAAATATATTGTAGGAAGTGACTTTATTCAAATAAGTACATAATCTCCCCAGATGAACACTTTGCAGGCATATTTTGACACATTTATTTAAAA
Organism: Equus asinus; assembly: GCF_041296235.1. Lineage (NCBI taxonomy): Eukaryota > Metazoa > Chordata > Mammalia > Perissodactyla > Equidae > Equus > Equus asinus. Next base: position 81,837,109 of record NC_091798.1, read on the forward strand.
TTTTTAAAATTTACTTTATTATCACGTCATAATGTATAGAGGGTGAATCTCTTTATGATTTTATCTCATTTTGTTTAAATGAGATACATAAAATACAAAGATACATTAAATACAAAAAATCTTCAAATACAAAGATTCTCCGTATCAGAACTAATAACATTAAAAAACCAAGACATTTCACTAAACTGTTACTTAATTTTCTCTCTGTTGGTATTATTAACAACAGCCTTCGAGGGACTAACTCCTTTATAGTCTCTATTCCTGGTACTTGATTTCCCTCTTTACGTCATTCCATTACGTCTTCCACAATTCTAACCTCAGATTTTAAAAATAAACCACCAAGGAGAGTTCGAGTTTCTGGCAGAGGCCTAAGGGAATGACCAAGAAGAGATAGAAAGCTCCAGAATTAACATCACACAGGATTTGACTCTGCGCCTGTGAAGAGCATTGAATGGAGTGGAAATGCAAGCCTGTTTCAAGCTTCCCGTCCTGGAAGTCAGCTCATCTTAGCTACCCACAGCTTCTACGCCTGCTTCTTAACCACAGCTTTCCCTTTTAATGGGAAACCAAGAACCACAGGTTGGAGGATCCTGGAGGAATATGGCCCCACCTAAAAACCCTGCTGCCCTCTGCTAAGAGCTTCCAATTAGGGGTCCAGTAGATGTGTTCAGACTCCGCCTCTGCCACTTACACCCTCGTACGTTTGTGAAAGGCATTTAATGTCTCTGCACCACAGTTTTCAGATTGGAAGGAAAGGAGGAAAGGAGGGAGAGAGAAAGAAAAAAACTGTCTCACATGGTTATTGTGAGACTTCGTGCGAGAAAAATAAATAAAGCATTTAGCTCATTTCCTAGTGCTTTAAAATTATTAAATAAATGGTAACTACACGACCTAGCTCATAAGCCAAATACATCCCAGATCTATATATTTTTTAAAATCAACAGAAATAAAACTTAAGTTAAAAAAGTTTTTCCATCAACAAAAAATACACGGGCGGGTAAATTCTGTCTTATGCATAGTTTTGTGGTTTTTTTAGATTAACCCTAAAAAAAAAAAAAGACTTACGGCGTTTTGGGGGAAAGGAGGGAGGGTACAAGAGATATCTGGGGTGGGAGAATCTCTTTTAAAAGAATAAGCCTCCTTAAAGTTCGTCTAAAGCAGATGGGGAAACTGAGGCCAGGAGGAGACAAGAACTCGCCCACACTCCTGGCGGCGGTGGAACGGCGCTCTGCGAGGCCTCGCCTTTGCTGGAGACCCGCCCCACCCTTCTCTCCATCCAGGCGCCCTAGTCCCGAGGAGCACTGAGTCCTCAGCGCCCCGCCCAAGCTCCAAGGTCCGCGTCTACAGGAAGGCGCCCCCCAAAATTCAGCCTCCCCCCGGGGCGTCCTAGAAGCGTCTTTGAAAGCACTGTGAGTTCCACTCCGGGTATTCTGCAGCTCCAGCAACTCCAGAGACGGGCTGAAAAAAGCCCGGAGAGGAAATGGCACAGGACGAAATTGGAGGGTCAGTGGCGGGTGGCAGTGCCGGGATGGGGGTGAAATGCTCTCAGGAAGTTTCTGAGGCGGCTCACGGGGGTTCCGAGGGTGCCGAGCGAGGCACGCACCATCGTCCTCCCTCATTCAAAAGTTTCAGGAATCTAAGTTCCTGCGATTTGATTCCCAAGATTTCCCCAAACTGCCCGGAGGAGCAGCAAAATATTCTATTACTGCTCAGAATATCATCGTCGTCGTCATTTGAGATGGAATGAGAGATTGACGGTAAAACAGGTAGTGAAAAATTCACTTTCAGACCACGGGTCCCACGCCTCAGTCTCCCACCGGGCCCTCCTCCCTCCCCTCCACGCAGGCGCGAAAATTTTACAATTTGGGAAAAAGGAAAATAGGAAAAAGACAAGAGAAAAAAGAGCATGAGACTTTTCAGGTTCTACATTTTGTAAATATAGCTTAAATACTCCAAATTTATTTTCTAAATCGCTCCATAACCCTAGCCAAGAAAGAAATGTAATAGCCGGGATCCGGGAGAAAGATCCAGCACCATCCTTGCGCAGAGCTCGCGCGCAGCTGCCGGCTCGGGGTCCGGGTCACCTACGCGCTCCTTGGCCCCGGGGCTCCCCAGGCCTTGGGCGCCCTGAGCCTGCGACACGTCTCCAAGGCCGCACGTGACCCATTATCCCGGACTCTAGACGTGTGTGTGTGTGTGTGTGTGCGCGCGCGCGCAAATTTCTCAAATAAACTGTTTGGGGGAGATTGTCCTCCGAGTCCCGGCGGACGCCCGGGAGTTGGGGAGGAGAGGACTGCCCCTCCTTTGAGTCGTTCCATCCCCACCAGCGGCTGGGATGGGGGGTAGTGGGGTGAAGAGGAAGATGGTGGCCACTCGCGGGCCAGGTTCTTAGAGGTTCTAAGGGCCAGCTTCAAGTTGGCCAGCTATTCTAGCCCAATCTTTTCTAAATCTTTTTGGGAGAAGATCCTGAACATGAACCATTTGAGAAGAGGGTGACCCTTTTAATAGCAGTGCCGAGCTCCTGGATATTGTAAACCTGGGAAATAAGCCCGGTTACCTCTACCCTGACAGAGTCAGGCCAGGGCCTGGGATAGCGGCCTGGGATGCCAGGGCCCCGCCGAGCGCCCAAAGCTCGCGATTTTGACTCTCCAGGACAAGCGTGGGGCTGTTCCTCATAGGCGACCGCTTAGAAGTTGGCTGAGGAAGGCTGCTGTGAGCGCCACCAACAAAGATGAAACTGGCACGCTGGGGCCTGAGACTGGATCCCTGGAGGCCTGGGTGGGCTCAGGTATGCCCTTGCTAAGCCCCGGCTTACGTGGAGGAGAGCGCTCACTTCGCCTCTGATGGCAGGACGAAAAGGGCTGCTACGTGGCCAAAGGTGAGTCCCCAGTTTTACGAGGGCCCAAGCCAGGCAGGTTTGGAGACTGCTCAAAATTAGTTATAGCTCCCCACCTCTGGCCCCTGTCGTGCGGTCGCCTGGCCAACAGGCGGTGACTCCGCTCTGTGCGCCCCAAGTGGTGCCAGGAGTGATTCGCGCCACTTCCTGGGGACACCGAGGTTAAGCAAGGGCGGCAGGAGCGCGAGTCAGTCTTTGCTTGGGGCGCTACAAGTTTTTTTCTGATTTGATTCCGAAATTGATGGGGTTTTAGTCACTCCACAGTTATAGGGAACTCCTGTGGCGCGGTGGAGGGGACGTCGAGGAAACTGCCTACCATCCAACGTATTGTTGCTGTGTGGGTTGAGTCTCGGCGTTTTAAAGTTGAAAACTGTTTTGTTGCCTGGTTACTTTACTGAAGAGATCATTTCTTAAATGATTACAATTCGCTTTTATCTACTAAAATCTATTATTGTATTTTTGTTATATGTATTTTCTATTGGGAGTTAAAATGCTCGTATTTCGCTTAAGCAGCTCTCAATCTTTCCTCTTTGGTCTGCAGTGAAACACAGCTCTTTGGAATCTTCCGTCCCCATGGGTTCATTTTCATCGCGCATTCCTCGCCCTGCTGGGATACAGTTTTTCACCCCCGCACTGCAATCTAACAGTCTCTTGTCTGAGGGTAGCCACTGGCACCCGGTGACTGACTTCCGACTCTGGACCGTCCCATTCACAGGGACCAATTCACAGGGGATCCTCAGCGTCTCTGACCGAGAAAGGAGGAGATGGGAGCTCCCTCTCTCGGCGGAGCTGAGCCCCCCCATGCCGAGTCCACTCGGAAACCGGCTGCAGCCTTGCCGGGCTAGGCCTTGTCCTCCCGCAGCCTCCTGGCCTCTGCGACTTACTTCCAGGACATTTCCGAAGGCGCAAAGGGGAGAGGGAAAGTTTGGAGAAATAACACTGCCCTCCTCCCTCTCCCAGTGCCCAGTTCTGCTCGTCCTTCCCCCGCGGCCCAAACTTTATATTGCCCACCAGGGATGACTGTCCCTCGGACCCTGCTGTCCCTCCCTGACGCTGCTGTCCCGTGACCTGGGGCCCCAGCCGCGCTTCCGGCGGTATATGCCGGCGCAACCCGACTACTGCGCTCCAGGCGCGTATCCTCAGTCCCTGGCGGCGTGAAACCAGCCCCAAGCGGTTGAACTCAGGGTTTGGGGAGAGGAAATGCCTCGGGTTCCCCATATCTACCCCCTAGCCCTTAAGGACAGATTCGTGTACCGGCTGAACAGCGTGGCACAGCGGGAGGAGGGCCCACGACCGGCTGGAGGCTACCCCTGGGGAGGAGATCCCCTCCGAGTTCCCGCTGTTAGCGGCTCGTAATACGGCCCTCGGCCCTCGGGGAAGAGTGCGTGAGAGGAAAGGAGACTAAGAAATCCTCAGATGCCCTGAGGGCGGGACCCGGGAGGCAGGGCCCAGGCAGGCACCGCGTTCGGCTGGGTTGGCTCAGCCCCTGTCAGACTGCGGACCCTGAGCTCCGAGGCCCCGCGTCGTGGGATTTTTCGCCAGCTTCTGCGTTCTGCTGCGGTGTGTGGGATGGGGAAAGATAAAACGCAGAATTCTGTTTATTCCAAAAAGGGGCATTCGGTCTGAATTACCACGGTCCATGTTTTACTTTTGACGCACCAAGTGCCTGGACGATCTTTGCCAAAACAACTTCTGCGCTACTTTAGCTAACTGATGAAATAAATGGGGGTGAGGTGCTGGGGGGTATGGGTCATTTTATCCTTCTGGGTTTTTAAATTTTCTTTATTTTTATTATGTGAAAAGGCTCTTTTGTCTTATTGTTACTAGCATTTTTGTGGTGTTGTCCTTGTTTGCCTGAGGAGTGTGAACTCAGAGGCATCTGAGCCATTCAACACATCATTTGTTCTGTTGCTTTCCTCTCGAGACAACTAAGCGTCGTCTTTATTTTTTATTCTTTAAAGCAAAGATAGGTCATAGCAGTTCTGCTGAACTTAGTTAATAGGAGCACATTCCGACTCTTTCCTTGACTGGCTGGCGACCCCTGAGCTTTGAAAACCCTGCCTTCTTCCAGATTCAGAAACCAAAGTTCTTGAAGCTCACTTCTCACATGCTTTCCATTCGCTCTCCCTCCCTCGCCGAAAAGAACGGTAAATAATGATTTGTGTTTTTTAAAATAAACGCCTTGGGTTTAGGTTTCAAATACATCAGAAGAGCTAAGGCCCTTGCTCGACATCTCTTGCTGAGGGCTTTTTCCCCGTTAAATTAGGGACTGGTGTCCCTCCCTGTCACCAGATGCAGAGGAGACGCAGGCATCCGCGCAACCAGAACTTTTCTCGGCTACCGAGCCTTGCCTGCCGACTCGCCCGAGCTGCATATCCCGTTGTGTCCACTAGAGGTCACTGGCCCCTCGCGGCTTGCCGCGCGGCCGGCCGCCTCCCGCTCCTGGAGCTCAAATTAGCCGCGCGTTAATTAACACCCGAGTCCATCAAGGCGCGTTCCTCGGTACAGTACTCCAGCAGGGCTTATATAGGCAACCCAAACCCAGCCAAAGCAAACCTCCCCAAACCCAACACTTCCAGCATGTCCAAAATGGGAGACAGGCGCCTGAGTAACCCGGGGCAAGGTATAGTGCCGTCACGCTTTAACTTTTGTTCGGTGGGGCTGGCTCAATCGCTGTGAAGATCACGTTCTCCGCGAGCGCAGGTTCCGCGGGGCCCGGCTCTGCGCTCCAGCCTTCGGAGGCCGGGCAGCGCCTTCTGGCCCCTCTAGCACACTGGTCTTCGGGGCGGATTTCTCCAACTCGGTAGCTTTGGGGGAGCGGGGCCCAGGTCCACACCGTCCTAGGCGCACATGTAAACGTAAAAGAATATTTGTTTAGGGTGCGGAGCCCAAAAAAAAAAATGCCCAGACATCTTTGAAATTGGTAGAGGAAAGAAAAGAAACGACTGCGTTTCTCATGCCTAGTGATGCGGTCTGGGCAAGGGGGTGGGGGTGGTGGAGAAGGACGCCAGGAAATCGTCCTTGGTGATTTTTAACACACGAGGAAGGGGATGCCTGCAAAGGTCCAGGGAGGGTCCCTGACTTTTACTGAGTGTGCGTGGTTTTGTTTTGTGTTTTAAAGATCCACACGGAGCTTGAGGTCTAGCTTTTTTTTTTTCCGAACCAAAGCCCCAAGAGCATTTTCCACTATGGACTGGGGAGACTGAGTCATGTCTGCAGGGCCTCAAATCAATCCCTGTGAACTGCATGAGACGAAGTCCAGGTTTCCTCCAGTAGCGCTGTCCAAGTTCATATTTGTGAACCGCCATGACAAGTTCATTTGACAGGTGTCCTGGGAGGTGAAAGGGTCACCTGAGGAGATTGTAATTCTTTTAGAGAAAAGTCTTAGAAACATGAATACGGGTTCTGACAGAGGAGTTTACACGGTCCGAGGTCTTTCGCCTTAGCCGAGGAGCAGGAGCTTTGGGGAGGGAGACTGTGGATGTCTTAGCAGTTCGAAGACTGACCTTTTTTTCACGGAGTCATCGCTGCAGACCCCAAAGATCTGGACGTTCAAGTCCTTGGGAGAGCGGGATGCAGTGCGTTAACCACTGTTTGCCCAAACTGCTCAGTTGTTAAGCAAAAGATAGCTGACGCCCTCTCCTTGCGGGATGGGACTTCTCGTGGGTTGCCTTAACGATGACCGATTATTGAAGCCACTGTCCGCCTTCAGGGGCAAGGGGCATCCTATCAGGCCACGCCGTGGGTCCCTCCACGGTCGGCATCAGTAGCACCCAGGGTGCGGGCGCTGGCGGGGAGTGAGCGCTCCCGGAGGCCCCGCAGCAGGTGAGTAGCCCGCCTTTAGGAGGCCGGAGGGGGTGCCCCAGGGAGCCCATCCCAGCCCGGAGCAGGGAGGGACGTCGGGTGTCCCCAGAGAGGGCTTTGGAACCTCTAAAGCGCGGCTTTGGTTTTTCCCGTCTCGGGCTACTGGGCAGGCACCCTGGAAGTCTCCCCTCGAGGATTTAGCCCCCACCTTCCCCCAGACCGAGGCGCCGCCCTCCAGCCCGAAATTCGTTCCTCTTGCCCTTGGCCTTCGGCCGGCGCTGCGGAGCCGGGTCCCAGGCCCGAGCCGCCGCCGGAACCCGATCTCGCTCCCGCACCGCACAGGTGTCGGCTGGAGCTGGCGTTATGTAATGGATTTGGCAGCCCCGGCTCTTACCAAACGGAATTAAAGAGGGTGGGGTTTTCTCTTTTCTTTCCTTTTCCTTTCTCTGTTGACTACATCTGGTGTCAGGTGTACTTGATCCGCCGCTGCAGGTGTTTTTTGCAGGAAAAAACCAAGCTGAATGGCGGCCCAGTCAAAGTGCTCCTGGAGAGGGGCCCGAGGCAGGCCTGGGGCCCTGGGACGAGCCTCCAGCGTCCCCTCCCCAAGCCGCTCACCTGAGATCGCCGCCGCAGCCGCAGGTAGCCTGAAGTCCAGTGGCGAGGGGCGCGGAGGGGGTTGCCCTTGCTCACCCTCTGTTTTCTGGCCAAAGTCCCTCTGGTAGAAACTGTGGGCTTCCACTGCATGACTATTTGCCTTTTATTAACCTACCGATCTCCCTGCGAGTGTGGCTGAGTGTGAGTTAGGACGCAACATCAGGAGATTCGAGGTAAAGTACCTTCTCCGGAGACAGGGAGCCCCGCCTTCATCTTGGCAGCTTTACCTGAGAGCCGCCTCGGCGGGCGCAGGTCTCTAACCCTCAACCCGAGAGCCAGTTCGGGACCCTTTCTAAGATGCGAGACCACGGGACTCTTGCCCAATTAGAATTTTTTAAACATTTCATCAATTTTGGTAAACAATAGAAGGGGATTTCAAATACTGTCAGCCTCCATTTTGTTAGGCAGAAACGAAAGAAAATGTAGGAGTAGTGGCATCTGTCTCTCCAAACCTTCGGTTTACTTGTGGACACCAAATAGTTGCCTTCTTGGAATTCGACGCCAAGGGCTGGTTTGAACCTTTAGAGATCTAAGGAAGGGTTTGAGCCTTAAAAAGCCGACAGCTCTATTTTGGGGAGTGGGCTTAAATTTGAATAATAAAATAGGGGATAATGTTTAAGCGACGACTCGGAGGCTAAATGTGAATCTCTGCATTTCGTCCCGAAAGGACTAATTCAGATCATTAAAGGTGACGTGAAGGGTAAAAGCAAAGGCTGGGAGAGTTATGACAGTAACTGTGAAGACAGTGGCCAAGGGCTGGGTGTCCAAGTAGTTATTTACAGGAGAGTTGGGCGGAGATACTACCTTCTTAATTTGGACTGATGAATTCAGCGGCAAACTCACACTTATAAAGACTTGAGTTACAACTACACAAATGAAAACGTGTCTCTCTCTCTCTCTGGAGTAGCTCCATTTACAGAGGTAAAGATGCCAGGTAAAGCTAGCAGACCCATTACACTGATAGTTATGTGACCCCAAAGTGCCCCAGTACCTCTGTGTTAATTGTAGCACAACCCCAGCAATGACTACCTATAGATGAGATTTTTTAAAATCTTATAAAAGATACGCAGGGGGAATTTTTTAAGCAAAGTTTAAACTAGCCCCATTAAATATGTCATGGCCAAAACTATTTAGTAGTGAATTATTGCTTTCCGTAGTGCTGTGGAAGCCACTGATGGTTACCACAAGAGCTCTCAGCAAAAAGAGTCAGGAAGCAGCACCCCTACCCCCCTTTTTTGAAACACACATAAGTTTCTTCCTGAATCCCATTTGCTGGATCTCCTCTGCCAGCTGAAGATCCTGTAGTGAGCTGGGTAGGGACCAGCCCTGACATGCAGCCGTCTGTTCCCAGGTGGAACTTGGAGATCTAACTACGTTTTCATGCCAAAAGGACAAAATGATTTTGCCCAGAGTCAGGTTGTGTTTTCAAGTTACCTTTCCTGTCTAATCATGTCGTGCCTAAAAGACTGATAAACTTAGAGCAGACTCCTCAGTGTGGTCACCACGGAACCAGTGTCCGTGTGGGGGTTTTCCTTGAGTCCTCAAAAAGGTTCCCAAACCTTAGAAAGGGGCAGACCGAACATCACTGGGGTATCAGTGCTACTCGGTGTCTAATTCAAGCTTTGGGGGCATTTTGCTAGTAAGGAAGACAAAATCTCTGAGGTTGTAGATGATTTAACAGGGGAAAAAAGGAATGTAGTTTATAAAGCTGACTGTTTGAAATACAAAGAAGAAAAGTTTTGCAAACTGCAAAGCCCTATTTAAATATAATCCAAAGTTTCTTTTGTCCTCCTCTACCTATCAGATAATCAATTACTGTCTTTTACATTAACTGTTCTGTCCTCAAAGCTGTACCGTGTTGAGCTCCCTACCCCCTCTCTGGAGAAGCCAATCCTGAGGCCTCATTAGAAGCAAACACTGGCTGATAATTTCAAAGAAAGAGGCAAATTCTCTAAAAAATAAGCAGAGCAGTTTAATTTATTAAGCAATTGTTAAATAATGAAAAAATGAGTGCCCTCTCCACCATGCCTTTGGGCGATAGCCTGAACGTTGCCCTTATACAAATACCCATTTCAAAACGTGTGGCTATCCACGGAGACTGTACTGTCAGCCTCAGAAACCGAGCCTCACACCGCGGGGATGTGCGAGGACTGGGGTGCCCAAGTGCCCGGAGTGTGTGCTCCTGATACAGCGGCCCACGGGGCAGGCTGGGTTGGATTCCACGTGATTCCTACTTCCTCTCCTGTCACTGCTTTCCAAAAGAATTTTTAAAACTTCACTTCGGATTAGTAAAACATGGTCCTCATTTAATAGACTGAGCACTGGCTCGTTTTCTTAAAGGGAAATATATTTATTTGCCCTACAACGAACATAATTTTCAAAGAACAACTTCGTTTGTTTCATTTTCCTCCAAAACTAGGGTGGGCACAAACTAGCAACATTTTATCATCCTTATTCTGGAACAAGATTTGGCAAGTAAACGGGTTCTAAAACATGCCAAATGTTCAACAATTTAATGTTCAGAGATTTTTTATGCCACAGGACAGATCTATAACTCTATAGCAATAATAATCCCTTGACTAAATATACAAATGCATTGTTCACCAAACCATGCAGTGATTTCAATGGAGTGGGAGAAGGAGGATGGTTACCGTGACATCACTGCTATTATTTAAATTAAACTGCTATGGGAGAATATAATTGTTAATAAAAGCCTTCTTCTTCCCGCCCCTCAAGCTTTCCCCTCCCCCTCTGGCATTTTGTGACGTGCCATCCACGAGAAATGTAAGCAGAATTATTTTGTCGATCCTGGTAGCCTGCTGTATAACGTATAACTATAATGTCGCATCTACAGGTCAGCAAGGAAATGCGGAGGAAAAATTACCACATTTAAGGGATGGCTGTTTGAGAAAATACACAGGGCATTTGAGTTCAGAGCGTTGGTGTTCAAACTTTTTCTCCTTATAAATGTGTGTGTGTACACAGAGAGTTATCTATAAACACTTGTGCGCACCCTCTGTGGTATCCCCGTGTTTGTCCATTAAAAGCTGCCATGTAATCATTCCATGGAGCTGGCTTAATGCATTTAACAGAGAACTAATGGGTCGTCTATGTTGAAAAGCATGCTCCTATTTTTAATCCCGTCACGTAATGATTCGGTTTTCTACCAGTCTGAGGCTTCCACCTTTATCCCTCGTGGATGCTCCTGTCCCAGAAAACCATTTCAACCACTTTTGGTTCCTGACCATTGCTAAAAATGCTCCGCGTCTTTCTCTGCAACTACACTTTATTTTTTTTTAGGCTATTTTTGTAGTTAATAATAATAATAATAATAAACAATCCTTGCTGTATAGAAATTCAGTTGAAATGATCCGGTGAGCTCCCGCCTTGATCCTTGCTTCGAACTGTAATCTCGAATACTAGATATGATCGAACTTGGTCGTGGGCTCCAAGCTGCAGGAGACCGAAGCTACTTTTTCGTGCCAGGATTTCACCTTCTTTCTAGCCTGGAGCGTGCGCGCTGCACACACACACACGCGCACACACACACACACACACACACGCCTCTGTAAAAACAAGCTGAGGGGGTGCCCCAAATGTGAACAGAGATGCGGGGCTGAGGCTGAGCCCGGGCTGTGGATGAGCCGCGAGTGAGCGGCGCCCGCGCCGGGGGCTACGGCTAAGGTGGGCGCCGGCGGCCAGGGCGAGGACTCGCGAGGGCTGCGCGGGCTTCCAGCTCTTGTGTGAGACGCAGGCGAGGATGGCCAGGCGCCCGGGAATGAAAGCAAAGTTCCGTGGAGCTTGGAACCCCTAGACAGCCACCCCTGTCCGGGCGGAGAAGAGCCCTCCGCGGTCCGAGCTCGAGCGTGGAGCGGCCTCCGGCGCTCGGGCTGCCCGGGTGGAAGCCCGCGAAGGGGGTCCCGCGGCGCTTTTGTACAGCCCCGCCTTGGCCAGCCGCGATCTGACGCACCGGCTCCCCTGGGACGCTGGGGGCGTCGCACTGCAGCTGGGTGGGGAGCAATTTATTCCTCGCCGTCCCATCCCAGCCCATCTTCGGTTACTCCACCCTACCCCTCCCATGCCTCCTCCTCTTCCTCCTCCTCCTCCTCCTCTACCTACGCCTTCACTACCTCTGATTCTCCACCTCCTCTTCATCCTCCATCCCCCTTCTACTTCTCTCTCCCCCCTCTCTCCTCCCTCCCGCCTCCCTGCCCTCTCCCTCTCCCCTCCCTCTCTCCTCTGAATAAGCAAGCTTTTGCCTCTAAAAGTCACAAGTAATCCTCGTGTGTGACACAGAGAGAGAGAGAGAAAGGGAGAGAGAGAGGCGAGCCTGCCGAGGGGAGCGGCAGGCAGGAAGGGAAATCTGGCACAACGGCTGGGAGAGGAAACTTGACGCTTCTGGGCCACCATTTGCCAGGGCCTCGCTCGAGGTAAGTACTCTGGGGCCAGCGGAGTTCGATTCCCGGCAGGTCCAGCCTCCGCCCATAGCCCAGGCCGGAAGGATGGGCACCGTTACCTGGGGCTGCTCAAATGTTGATGAAAATGGAGGTGGTGTGCGAGCGGCGGGCGGAGGTCGGGGGCGGCGGGCAGGGCTCGAGCCGGAGGGCCGGGGCCAAGAGGATGCTGAGCGCCTGGGAGGTTGGACCCCGAGCTCTTGCCCTGGAGCACTCTGTGCGTCTTGCCAGCGTTCCAAGCCACCACGGGAGGCTCCCAGCTACCCAATTTCCCTCCCTATGCTGCGCGTTCTCACAGCTCCCTTCTTTTACACACCTGCGTGCAAATAAGCCCCTGTTCTGTCATGAAGTGACAGTTTGCGCCTCGCTCAAACCTTGGAAAGGGAAAGTTTGTCAAGGCGGGGTCTGCGGAGCTCTGCGGTTCCCTGGAACCGAAACTGGGAACCCGAGACTTGAGCAGGAAATTGACAGTTTTTCTTTAAAAACAGAAAATTATCTTTAACGAAAAATTGTATGAATTCAAAAAGATTATTGGATTACTATATCTGATCAGCTGCTGATGACCTACCAATAAGCATTTTAAACACACACGCACATTCGCCCGCGCGCGCGCGCGCACACACACACACACACACACCAGGGGCTATGTGCAGTAGGGAAGGCCGTCATAAGTAACCAAGAATTCCGAGAGAGTCGCGAGGGCTTTTAAATGTGTAAAGGCTGTGTACGTGTCCTCCATGTGTACAGCGAGCAGCGGGAGGGGGCAGAGGGAGCGCGCGTTGGCTCGGCGTTTTCTCTGTGCCTGTGTGTTTCGTGTGTTGTCAGCTGGCTCTGGTTTCTAAGCGCCGAACGCTGCCAGGGGCGGGGGCCAGCATCCACCATCCACCTCGGCACCCTAGTGGCGAAACAGGACTCATTTGTTTGGTGCAGAGCGGTGACGACCTAGAAGAGACTGAAGTGTGGTTAGGTCGGCCCCCTGCCATCCATTACACCTGCGGCAGATGGCTCAAGTGGTAGAATGGTTTTGTTTGTGGGGATCGAGAAGGGAGGAGGGAGAGGCTAGAGCCTCGCCCCGCTCTAAGGAAGTACCATAAAGAGCCGAAGACATGAAAGAAGCCATATTCGTACCATCAAAAGCAATAATGTTGCTGTGGTCTGTGAGTGAACCTGGGATATGTTAGTGACCTTGGTGCCTGACTCCAACTGACGACATGGCAGAATTTTAGGATCGATATTTTTTCAAATGAATTTTGATGAAGCGCCTACTCCTCCCTACACACATGCACACACGCACGCACACTCTCACACATCCCTGTCTCCAACCAGATGCACACAGGTGTCCTTGGAGCTCTACTCCCAGAAGCCAAACGTCATGGAGCCCCTGCGGATTTCACCGCAGCTGAAAGGGAGGCCGCTCCAGACGCAGGGAGCCTCTCCCCTCTCCCCAAGCCATTTATGCAATCGGCCTGCCAGCTACCCCTCCCCAGATAACCCTCTAGCTGGGATTTACGGGATTTTGGATGTAGCCGTCTCGTTTTTGCATGCAGTGATGTGCCTTTCTGATCAATATTCCCATCCTTGCATCCCTCCCTTCCTTCATGCTCCTCAACAAGCAGGAAAGGAAGTACATACACACACAGACACACACACACCCCCTCCCAGGCGAGCCCAGAGGCAGGGCAGGTGTGACAAAGGAACACAGACACAGTCTAATGACGGTTTAGCCTGTCTTCATTCCTTAATTTTCTTGCTAAATAAGAAGAATTAAAAGAGAAATATATTAAGGAGGACCTAAACAGAATGAGAAACCTTGTCTCCACCCTTACTTCATACACACATCACTATAACAACTGTGAAGATATATATATAATATTACAAATAATATAATAATATGCATACATTCACATTTCTTGTGGAATCAGAAACGATTTCACTGGCCTAATTTTCTGTCCTAAATCAAGAAACATTCCTTTAATTAGGGTTTAATATACTTATGCTTGGTGGGGGGTGATTAAGTATACAGAGAAATTCCACCATTTTTGACATTTAAATTCTATTTTACTATTTTCTTTAATGCTAAATCAACAATTTTTAGACTCAATAAAGCCAAAGAATATAAAGAAACAGTGAGAACCCATTAGAGCTAAGATTTTCTAGTTAAAATTAAAGCTACATTCTAGAAACCTAATGCTACCCAAGAAAGGAAAAAAATTCAACCTCTGCATTTTTCAAGGTGCTTTCAATACCCCAAGATAGCTCTGAACTGGATTTGGTTGATGGGTGCTTGTGGTGTGACCAGTGTCATTTAATTTTTCTGTAGTCATTTTCTTTTCCTATGAAAATTTCCATTTTACAAGAAAAAAGTTGGCTTTGATATGCAATGGGGTGCAGGATTCATTGAGAGAAATGCCACTAGGATATAGCTCTATTTTGTTCATTATTAGTAATACAGGTTTATTCATACATCATACAAACTGCTATGAGCCTGCCCTGGGATGTGAATTCATATAATATCAGAACACATTCAGATACACTTGCAGGAAAAGAAAAAAAGAAAAAACACTTGCAAAACTGAGTTGAGGAGCAGGCTTCTTGAGCATTTTAGAGATATTTTTAATAAGAAAAGAGGAAGAGACTGGATCTAAAACTCTTGACTTTAGGGGCACTAAGAGATTCCAATTTTATTTGAACAAACAGAATTAGCAAAACTTTTGCAATTGTAGAAAATGCAGACAAAAATTTAGCCCTAACAAGACTCCCTCCTCCCCTTTTCCTCAAAACACTTTAGACTCTAGATCCAAAGGACAATAATTTTCAAGATGAACTCGAATTTTCAGTGGAAAGGTTTTTTTCAATCCTGGGATTTTTAGTAATATTTTAAAGGGAAAAATCTTAGGGATTCAAATTAGTTCAGATAGCCCAATCTTTCTAGGAGAAGGGATATATTTTAATATCGAAGCAAGTTAACACCCAAATCATACTCAGTCACGTTTCTTAGGCCCAGGTGAACCTCAGAACCTAATACAGGAAGCGGAGGCATGTGGGGGCAAGAGGCGGCTTCGAACCCCTCCTTCCTCCGTCCACTGCTGGGACCACCTACATCTCCTTTTCATATGAAATGTCCATTTGCTTGAACATAAAAGATTGATACGAGAAAGTAAATCTAGAATCCACGAATTGGATTCTATTCTTTCCATCCTCATCCTTTCTAGGTTTTCCTAGGGCCTCGCCATCCCTTGGCACCCTCTCTCATCTTTCCTAACCGAAGCCAACAATCGAAGCATTTATTAGCAGGATCCATATATACCCTTAGGTCTCAAAAATACCACCACCGCCCCAAATTTGCCTTTACTTCCGGTGTAATTAAGAAGATCATAACTCTCAAAGGAGAGCTGCCAAATCTGGATCCGGGCGGCGGCGAGGGCGCGCTCAAGGTGCCTGAGGCTGGCGAGCCGCAGGGCTCGGCCGGCCCGCGTGCCTGGCGTCAGCCGCTGCGTGTGAGGCTGTGTCCTTGACTCGCACATTTCCCCTCTTAAGGGAGGATAATGAACTCTCCTCGGTTCCTAATTTGTAAAGATATCATCTTTAGTCAGCGCTGAAATGGGGGTGGTGGAGAAGAGGCCTGGGTCATGAACCCAAAGAGGTCAGGGCTCCAACCTCCGCCTGGGTCTTTCATAAAACCAGGAGACGGTGGCCAACTGCATCTGCGGGTCCCTCTGGTTCCCCAGAAGAAAGAGCCTCAGGCTGTAGGGCGAGTGTGCCCGCGAGAGCGTTCAGTCGCGTCCTACCGTCCCCCTAGGGGATCTCTAGAGGCGGAGGCTTTGCCTACCCCCGGGCAGGGGAGGCCCGGAGGGGCAGGCCGAGCCCCGGGCGCAGAGTACTAGGGTCTCCCAAGTCCACGCAGCTGGGCACCCCCAGCCCAGGGCCGCCCCGACGGCCCCGACGCAGTGCCTGCGCGGCCAGTAGGTGTCGCTGTTCCCCTGCTGGCCGGAGCCAGGAGCCCCGCGCTGGCCCCCCGCACCACTCAGCCTTCCACGCCCGGCGGGTTCCCAGCACACCAGAGCTCCGGGGAGAGGGCCGCTGCCCCCCAGGACCGTCCCCTAGCTCACCTGGCCACGACCGCAGCGACACTGGCCGGCCTAAGGGAGCGCTTTCGGGGAGAGGAAAACAAGAAGGGTGTGTTGGGGCGAAGCGCGGGGCCCCGACGGAAGCGGCTGGAAGCCACCCACTCGCCCTCCTTTCTCTTCTTTTCCTGTGCTGTGGGCAGCGACTGGGCACTGCGAGCATCCCAGGAAAATCCCGAGCCGGGGCATTCAACCACACTAGCTTTAAAAACAAACAAGAGGTTGAAATCCCAACTTCCTGGGAGCTAGCCAACAGAAAGAGTGGGTCGGTTTCAATTTCTTGCCTCAAAAAAATAAATAAAAAGAAGAAGAAGAAAAAGAAAAGAAAGCAACCTGGGCCTAGCCACATACGTGAGCTACATACCATCGTGTACACACGTCTGCACGCGGAAAGGCCGGATAACGGCGACCGCCCCCCTCCCCCGGCCCACGAAGGAGCCAGGGTTTGGATGTGGTTGTCTTCCCCGAAAGCATTGCTTGCCAAGCTTTATTCCCCTTCGGAAACCTAGCAGTTAGCACATCTTTGGAATCGGTATTGAAATTCTAGGCACTGAGAATTCTGCGCCCTTCTCTGGCGTCCTGCGGCTCCCTGCCTTCGGCCTCAGTGTGCCGCGTAAGAGGTTATTAATCAGAAGCGTTCTTTTTGTGTGTCTCAAAAGGAGGTGGTTTGGCTTGTGAATACCGAGAGAGACATTTACAATGGGTACATCGTATAGGTGACTGGAGATTTCATTCTGATTCTGATTGTTTCGTACTGCTCCGATTTTGAGACTGCATTGAAAACGCTAAATTCAGAACCTCGAGTTATTGAAAGAGTTAGTATGCAAAATGGAACCGGCTATGTATTTAAACTAACGTTTAAAATTATATCTTCAGTAAAAATGTGGGGATATTTTGCAGTAAAAACAAAAAGACCCACACTTTACCTGTATTTTTTGGTAAACGTAATCAATTCTAAAGAAGAAAAATGTAAGAATCAAATATCAAAGAGGAAGAAAGAAAAGTCCAAAATATTTCGGAACACATCTTGTTGTTGACTCTGCGCCTCGGTCTCCCTGTCTCGGAGGACAAGGCTGGGCAAGTGCCTGAGTCTTCAAGGCAAGCTTTAATTGTTTAACGTGAGGTGGCCAACATCATCTTTAAATGTCACGCCTTTTGGTATGTTTCACAAAATTGGCTCCTTTCCGTTAAATCCTGTATCTGCTATACAATTCTAAATTATTATTTCTGATTGAGACAGCAAATTAATCATTCGGTGACGTGGGAGGGGGGAGAAACACGTGTCTAACTGGAGGTTGTGAAGTTCAGTGAGGTAGTATTTTTAGCTTGGAAAGTCCAAATTCAGATATTTGGGTATCTCCCCCCCTCCCATCGTTATCCCACTCCCTCCCCATTTTACTCTTCTCTTTCACTCGCCCCTTCGGGCTCCTTCCCCCGCTTTCTCCCCCTTCCTCAGGCTGCCTTTTCCTTCCCCTACAATCCCCCGCCACAGCGCCTCTCCTCTTTCCTTACCCTTCTCTTCTTCCCCTCTTCTCCTCTTCTCTCCCCTCCCCCCATCCCGTCTCTGTGTGTGTATCTCTCTCTCTGTCCCCCCCCCATTTATTGTCTGATCCTATCAGTCAAGTTAATATAAAAGTAGCAAGTGGGAGGCCCAGCACCCTCTCTTCCGCGCGCCTAGGGCACTTTGGGGAGGTGTCGGCCGCTGCCAGGTTACCGGCGGGAGTGGTGGCCCTTGGTGCAGGGCACGCTGCCTGCGGAGGAGTTGGGGTCTGCGCTGGGTTGCAGGGCTTATTCAAATGCCGCCCGCTGCTGCTGTGATTCGCAGGGACTCGGCCTCCATATGGTAATGTGGGGCGGTGGGGGGGGGGGGAGGCGCAGAGGGGAGGGGAGGATGGGGGTGAGGGCGGGGTGGGAGGGGGCTCCGGCACCGCGCGCTCGGCTGCCGGGCTGGGACAGAGCACCCGGACCCGCCGCGGCAGCGGCAGCGGCACTACCAACCCTCCGCCACAACACCCACCGAACCAGCGAGCCACCGAGCCATCGGCCCCCGGGGTAAGCCACAGTGCGCACACGGCAGTGACGGTGCCGGTTCAGATGCTTCAGGTTACTACCATGCGCCAATAAGGGAGATTAGACACAGAAAAAGAGATTACAGAGAGATCAGAGATAAGAGGTGTACCTCTCTGTGTCTCTTGTCACACAGCGCGCGCGCGCACACGCACACATGCGTCTGTACACACATGCATGCACAGACATCCCTACATGCACACATTCCTTGCTACTACCATCTAAATATATGCACCGCCACTGTATGCCCTGCAATGTGGCCGATGTGTTTGTCCTGATGCCTGTATAAAGGCGGGCAGGTATGTGCGAGAGTCCAGGCAGGAACAAACCGCCACGCACGATTGAATTGCAGCCAAACTCGGAGAGACATTTAACCTGCCGAATTGTTTCACTCAGCCAGGTGCCCCCCAGAAACCGGCAATTCTGCAATCAGTTGTGGAATCCTGCAACTAGTCATAAAATGTGCTGAAAATGTACTTTAGGAAACGTAATCTTGCTATATATGGCAAGGTAAGGGCAAACCTAAAGGATGAGTGTGTTTCCGTTTTTTAATGTTTTACGTGTAGCCATCTGACCACTTTTTATTGGGTGACATATCATATGAGCACTTTAGTGTAGGCTTGGAAAAACTACAGCCAGAGGTAAGGCTGGAAATGCCATAAGAATTAAGGGTGCCAAAAATGGATGCTGGATAGTCCAGCATGAAAGATGGCATACAGCTCTAGGTTTAAAATGGGGGAAAATACCTGTGAATATTTATACATGAAAGCCATTGGGGAGGGCTGAGTCTTTCTTTGCAGGTAAGTCATTCATAAGAAAACTAATTACATGTGCATGTACTTGGACTTGTTTAACTGATTAAGCTGCATGTGTGCATATTTGCGGTTCTTTGTGGCTATGCAATTATGGATTCAGTCTTTTTAAAATGATAGCTTTGGGGGAATTTAAAAAGTGGACTTTACACATATATATTTTTCAAAAGCCATTGTGCTGAACAGATATATTGCCAAGAAGGAAAATCCGACCTTATAAACAAGATTACATTGCTTGAAATCTAACTCAAGGCCTGTGTATTTTAGGGCAAATCAACTGGATTAATATAGTCAACTGTTTTGTTTATTTGTTTTTATTTCAAAGTCAGGAATTAAGGGTGTTTTTCGGTCAAGATAATGTGCCTTTTTTTCCAGCCATATTAAGATAAAAATGAAACAATAAATTTTGAATGCAGCAGATAAGGTACAACATGGTTGAAAATGTCTTCCTTGCAGAAGGCTGTCCGTTCCTGTGTCTACAGATTTTAAAATAGATTTTTTTTTTTTTTTGCAAGAAGAAATGCTAGAGAGCAGTAAGGCAGTGAATGCCGCAGCTCTCTGTTAATCAGCAAAGAAATTCTTTAGAAATCTTTCAAGTCACTTCCCTTTATACCTATATTATCTCAAATGCACTGGCCCGAACTGTGTTTTTGCTAATATGAAGTTAATTAGACAAACTTTGAGCCTTGAGCAATGGGCATTACAGCCGATCAAGGGGGTATATCAGGAAAGAAAAAAAACAATGTGTCTTTTCTTTTATGACCAAACCAAGAGGTTATACAGCTGGCATTACATACATGACAGATGTGCATATTTGGAGCCTTAAATAAACAGAAGCAGGGAGGCAACTGTGCATATTATCTAGTAAGAGACAGCAGCAGACACTCGCCAAAAAATAAAGACAGACAGAAAGGGACAGGAGAGACAGATAGACATAATAAGATAGCAGAAAAAGGGGGGTGGAGGATCAACAAAACGATACAACCTGAACTTTTCGCGAATTAAAAAATGCAAATATATCTTTACATATGCATCAGTATTAAAAATAACACACGCTGGAACCAACAGGAGCGGGAGCAGGAGGAGGAGGAGGAGAGGTGGAGGAGGAGAGGAGGAGGAGGAGGAGGAGGAAAGAATGGAGGCGCCGCGGAGCCCTGATTATGCATGGGCTGGAGCTGCCTCCTCTAACCTGTTCTTCTCCGAGCCGGGCAGCCGGCGGTCCTCAGCCGCCCACAGAACAGGAGCCGAAACAACCGTTCCCGAAGGCTACAGCGTTTATTTTTCTCTTTTGGGGGTTTTGGCGGTTGTTTCAGGGGCTCGCCAACTGGCCCCTTTAATTAAAAGCTTCAATAAAAGGCGATCGCGCCAGGAATGCACCGGCTCCTCTTCGCGCAGGATTTGCATATTTTTTTAATGCCCTAATTTCCTTGATGTATGTAAATGTAGCCGGACGTAGAGGGAGACAGGGAGCTGACGTCAATGGACGTGACCTCGCAGCTAAACCTTGAACGTGAAGCCGGGATGGGGGAAAACACGGAGCGGCAGCCGGCGGAGCCCGCCAGTGTGGCGGCGGCAGCGCGGTGGCCGAGCCCAGGCCGAGGGGGCCGCGGGGGCCCGTGGCGACCCCGGGGGAGGACGAGCCACCGCCTTCTCTCTCCACTGCCCGGCTGCCAGCCTCACCAGCCTTGCGGCCGCGCGCGCAGGCTCTCGTCCTGCGCCTCCAGCCCCACCAAATACACGTTCTCTTGCTGTCCTCAGAAAAACAACACACCCCAAAACAACAAACCAAAACCAACAGATAAACCAAAGCAAATCCCCAAACGTTTTAGACCAATGCTCGGGTAGCTTATCAGAAAGAAGACTCTGACAATGGAACATGATTTTTTTTTTTTTTTGGCTTCTCTCCACAAGAAGAGGAGGGGGAGACCTCAGACAACAGCAAATCACTCCTAAAACACGATAAGCTACACGTGTTTCCAGTAGGGAGAGGTAAATCGCCCAGTCGACTGGTGGGGGCTTTTCGTTTCGGTACCTGTTTACCTGTGCACTTGTTATGCGCGTCGGCTTCATTACAGCCGTTCCATTAGCGTGCGTTGTAATGTGATGGGAGTGTCCTGTGTGTGTGTGTGTGTGTTGGGGAGGTGCTTGGGCGGGTGAGCACCGAGGCAGGCGCTGTGAGCGAGAGGAGAGAGAGATCAGTGGCTCCCCACGGCCACTCTGGGACTTATCTGCGGGGCCATCTAGGCCAGAGCTCCTGGGCTGGAGTTCGAGTCTCACGCATTTGAATGGCAGGGGGGGAGGGGGCGGCGAGGGCTCTGCACAGCCAGGCCCTCCGATTACATTGTCTGCGGAGGGGGCCTTGGGGTGCGAGGCGTTGCGGGGCCGCAGCCCGGGACGCGCCTCGCCGGATTCGGCCTGGTGTATTCTCCTCCCGGAGCTCCGCAGTCCGGGCGCGGTGGCCGTGGCTCTCGGCCGGGCGGCAGGGAGGCCTCCAGACCGCCCCTCGGGCCGGGCGCGCCGGCGTGTGCGTGCCCGCGCACCGGGCGGGGGCCGCCAGCACCTCCCGGTGCACAGCCGCCCCCGCCTCTGCTCGCCACCCTCTTCTAGGCGGCCAAGAAATGGTCTTCGGCCCCCTGTGGGCCGGGGCCGTGCGGAGCGGGGGGCGGAGGGCAGAGCCGCGGGCTGGCCAGCACGGAGCGCCGGAGGCCGCGGTCTCGGCTTCCCAGTCCTGCCCTTGGCCGCCAAGGCCGCCGTTTCTTCGTTCCACCTCGCAGCCCTAGCTTTGTTTTCCTGACATGCTCGTGGCCACAGGGCCCCACGCCTGCCAGAGAGAGTGTGCGTGTGCGCGGGGGGCGGGCGCGCGCGGCGGGCGGGGCCCTCCCGCCAAGGACACGCATGGCTGTCTGTCCTCCGGCTGCACTTGGCGGGAAAGCTGGGGGCCGCTGGCGGGGCCGCGCGCCCGCCGCTCTCATTACCGCCTCCGCGCTCCCCCCGGGCCGTATTTACATACGGGCCGCTCGTCTGCATTTTTACAGGCCCCCTCCCGCCCCGGTCGCACGCGCGCAGGCTCGGAACCAGAGCCCGCGCGCGCAGCCACCCGCGCCCAGGCTTCGCCCGGGCCAGGCGCGCGAACAGGCCCGGGGGTGCAAGACACCCTCGGCCAGACGCATTCTTGCACCTTCCTTCTCGTGCCTACACCCCTGACAGCTTCCCCGCTCGTGCTCCAGGAAGCCCACCTTCCCCTCAAGGCCCCCACCCTTCTCTCCCTGCACACTCCCACCCACACCCTCCCACATCTCTCTGCCTCCATCCCTGGAAAACACACACACACACACACACACACACACACGCTTTTTCTTCCCCCTCAAATAGATAACCCCTATGGCGCATCCTGGGTACCTTTTGAATAGCTCTGGAGTTTAAAGAATAAAAATCCTTATAATGTATTTCTTGTCTTTAGCCAAACATATTAACGACCACAACAAAAAGAGGGGGAGGAGTGAGGAAGGGGGACTTGAACCAAAAGACCTTTCTTTAAAAAAAAAAAAGTCTGCAAGTCAAAAGGTCGTTCTCCAAGTTTGTAAATAAAATTGCAAAGGGAGTCCTTAAAAAAGAAAGGAGAGGAAAGAAGGAAGGAAGGTAGAAAAGATCCACAAGTTACATAAAATGGTGCATTGGAAAAACAAGACAGGGCTATTCTTAAAAAAAAGTCTAAAGAAATCAAGAGGGGAAAAAAACTGGAGGAAAAAAGAAAAAGAGGGAGAAGAAAATAAAAGGTAGAAAAGGCAAAAGAAGTTTCCAAAGAAATGTGTGCTTTGCATCCTACAATAGGAAAATGTAGCCATTGCCCTCCTTCAGACGAGACATTTCTAATTTGTTCCGTCTGTCAGGAGGGGACTATGAGAGGTTTGGGTGCAAATTCATTATCTCTGGCAACGCAGAACGTAGTGTGGGGACTGAAAAAGACCGTGGCAATGGATGAACAATAGGGCTTCAGTTCATCAGTAACAAAAGCAGTGGGGAAATTGGTTGAGTTTCAGAGCACGTCCTCCTCGGCAGAGGGGGCTGGACTAGACCTTGGACAGCCCCCCCAAAAACTTGCCGAGCCTCGCACACACCACTTCACTCTCCACTCCGAGGCTCACGGAGCAAGTGCCTGGCGTGGGGGGGAAAAGTTGGCTTTTTTTTTCCTCCTTCGTCTTTTGCGCCCTTCTCTCTCTTCCCAGAGGGGAAGATCCGTTTAAACTATTTTAGACGCAATCAAGCAAGAATCACCGTGTGGAAGTGAGCGGCAGTTTTAAATGTGCTAAGGAGAGGAATGATCTGAAAAAACAATTTTCTTTTTTTGAGACGCCGAAAGGAGCCTGTGTATGTCCTGCGGCCGCCCTGTGACTCTGGATCTTGTCTTCTGGCCGGCGCTTCGATTCCTGCCCAGCTGGATTTGAGGGGCAGCAGTGCCTGGCGCAGGGAGGAGAGCAAGTGAGTACCGTGGCGGCCCGCAGGCGGCAGCGCGGCCGGCGGCGCGGGCCAGCAGTGCCCGCCGCGGCCCGCGCCGCGCTCCTCGCCTCGCCAGCCTGCCGGTGCCCGCAGAGCCCCGCAGCGGGCCGCTCCGAGCGCCAGGCCGGGGCTTTGCTTCAGCTAATTGACTGTGAGTCTCGGATGCCAAACCTGTTGATCTCTTGAGTTGTCTGAACCAAGACTGTTAATTATCCGGCTGCCTGACCCCCAATTGCAGAGAGAGGCCAGACAACTCAGGAGAAAATTTCGCGTTGGAAAGGGGAATTCTGTATGTGATTTTATGCTGGTGGCGGTAGGACTTTGCTCTCGTAAATCTAGAGCCAGATACAATTGTTTTTTGCGTTCCTGGATTCAGGATTCGCATTTCGAATAATTCTTTTAACCACCTCGAAGTTGCAATTACCTGTCAGTGAAGTGAGGGGCTGATTGGATTCCAGTAGAAACTTACGTACAGTAACTAAGTAGACCTGGTGGATTTCCACTTCCTTTCTCTCTTTGCCTTTTGGATTCTGGAAAGCGAGAGGCCTCTTTACAGGGTTATCCCAAGTTCAAACTGTGATCAAGATGCAACCATAGCAGCTAGTTATTGGGACTTGGAGCTTTTCCGTTTCAGACGCTTCTGGTATGCGAGCAGAGCCCGGTCTCTGCGGTTTGCTTGGAGCCCAGACCCGGCAGAGGGAGGCAAGACCTTCCTTCCTTGGCCTGGAATTGTCTGAGGGAACCAGGGCGGTGGGAACCCAGGCAACGTATTTGCGTTAGTGTCTGTGTGATTTTCTCTTGCAAATGTACCCCAGATGCTTGAATGGGGGACTGTCATGAGAGGTCAGGGCCGCAGTGGAATTGATCAGAAGTTAGACCGGAGGCCCTGTCAAGTCACGGCCACGGCCGGGGGGGTCTTTTGGAGCTGTAGCTGCCTTAGGCCCAGAACGGCCGGGTCGGATCCAGTTTCCTCCCTCTCCTCAGGCCCACCTTTGCCCACCACCCTCTTTCCCCACCTTGACACCAGTAATTAGAGCACTGTCTGGGGAAACGAGCTCCCATGGTCAGCATAATTGAACCAGTGCAGTACTTTCATTTTGCAAAACTGATAGCCCCACCCTGCCACTCCAAAATAACAATAAGCATTAAAAAAATCATGAAAGAAAAGCAACCAATTTTCGGGAGTGCAGGACTTCTTGAATATTGAGTCGTGGGGGGATGGGAGGAAGGGAATAAAAAAAATCCACCACTTTACAGCAATCAGGTTTTACATTATTCATTGATTTACTGGAGGAAATAACCAATCAGGAGCCATAGATATGAATGCACATCTCACCGTGCTGTGGCCTTACAGTAAACTATTTGCATCTTTCTAATGGATTAGATATTTATCCAGGGATTCCCATTGTTTGAAAGGCCTGGAAATTCAGTTTCTTAAACATTTAGAAAATACGACTTTGTTCCAGTCTTAAAATTCTTACATGGAAGTACTCTCCCTCCTCTTTTGTATGGCAGGTTACAATGTTCAAATCCCTAATGTTTCTTAAGAGTCCCTCTTCCTTCCAAGCCAAAAAGAAAAGCAAAGAAGAAAGAAAAATATTAATTTCCCAAACCCCTCCAGATTCTGCATATTTTGCATTCCTATTATCATGCATGTCTCCATTTAAATGCAAATTAGCATGTTTAACCCTGTGGGTGCTAAAGCCCAGGATACATTGTACTGGGGTTTTCCGGAATCTCTTGGCATTTTAATTGCAATACTTTAAATGAAGCCAAATGTAGACATGATTTTATATATATATATATATATATATATTTAAACTGTGACATTTGTTTTCTTCACTGTTTTTCAGATGAGACTACAAAGAAGCATAAAATGAATAGACAGTTCAACCAGCCAAAGGTAATTTCAAAATTTACATTTGATAAAATCAAAGTGATGTACAAAATCAAAATAGAATATTATTTACTGGGTGGCAGGCCTGCAGTGTATTACATATCTCCCAGTTCATGCAATAGATACGAGTCCAGAAAAATCTAAGTTCCCATATATGCAGGGTTTTTTCCCGTAGGTAACTTTTGTATATTATATATCAAGAATAATGCAAACATAACCTGCAACTGCCTATAAAAATGAAATTCAGGATACAGAAGAAATAATAGAACACTTTTATTAGAAAGTAAGCCAGTCAAGTACCTTGCCTGAACTATACAAATCACTGTAAATTAAATAGCTTTCAGGGAGAAAATGGTAGCCTTGGCTGTATTAGTGCACTGTGGTTTGCATGCATGAGAATCATACGAATTCAATATTAAAAAGAGATTTCGGTGATACGCCAGTTCTTTATATACTCTGCAGTAGTCTGCATAGGATTCAGAGAGGTGTTCTAAATATTAGTGGCAAACCTGATGTATTTGCATTTATGGAGTGCATAATTCTAATCCAAATATGTGGAAAATAATAACTTTTCACTTTTAATTTAAGCAGAGATTGTTTATTCCCAAGAAAACCAGGATGTTTCAATGCATGTGTCAGCCATCTGGAAACCTATAAAAAGATTAGAAAACAAGCATGACAATCACGTCCTAATCTGCTGGCCATTAATGGGCATTTATTAGAGAATGAGCAGGCAAGCCATTTGAATTCAGTATATCCTTCAATATGCAGATTTCAAAAGAGGTATTCTGTGGCTCAGCTAAATAGCTTTTTGAAAAGCAAAGATATCTGAAATAAAAACAGGTAGGTGTTAATAGTTGCTCATAACAACGTGTGGCAGACATTGGTAGGAATCTTTAGAGCAGCACAATTCTTTAACTTGTCTGACAGCCTACATAATAATATAGTCCTTGAAATGTACATGATAATCCACCATATGAACCTTGGCAATAGTCAAAACAATCAGGTGCTCAGTGTTAAGCCTTGCTGTGTATCTTTTATTTCTCCATACCTTGAAAGATGATGGAGTGATAAAATATTTAATTGGCTATATGGCTAATGAACAGACTGCCCATAATCATTGTGTTGGCTATTTTCACTTTTTGGGACTCTCATAATGAATGAGGGTATATGTGACAGGAATGGGGGCCAGTCTTGGAGTCAGTTGATATGACTATGTGGCATTGCCTTAGAAGATGCTATTTTAAGACAGTATTTTCTGTAGCTTCTAATTGCAGAAGCATCTCATATGTTCAGTGTCTTGGCTTTCATGATAGTTACTTGTATTCTAAAAGTGCATTTAATTGTTAAATGTGGAAATATAACCACATGAATTTGCAAAGTCACACAAGTATGGAGGTGATGAACACACACAGACGTACATGCATCACGGCTCTCTTCTTCCACCCCCATCCACACATATATAAAGCAGAAAAGATATTTTAAAAATATCTGGCATTTCTTGGGGTTTTAACTTAAGGAATTAAATTAATCTGATCATATGCTTGTTTTATTTAGTACATGCCAGATCACTAATGATTCTGCTTCTAGGTCTTGGAAAGCAAGGCCAAAATACTCTCAATCTTCCAAGGCAGCAAAGCTCGTTAGGATTTTACCTAATGTCAAAAGTGGCCTGTGCCACAGTGATGTGTTCAATTCTTATCCAGTAGTTTATGTTGTGACCTCGTAGTTCAGGAAGGAACAGTAACCCTATGGGAGGGTTTCTCTGAACTAGTTTGTAGTTTGCATGTACATTTTATGTATAACCCAATGCCACCATTTCTAATTGTACTTCTTGTACCAAAATTTGATAGGAAAAATAGATGAGTGATTTCCATAACTTTGTCTTTTCTAAATAATCAGGACTAGAGTGCTCACCAAAAAAGTAAATTTATAAAAAACCTTGGGAAATGTTGGCATCTGTGTTGCTAAATCATGTCTTTAATTGGTGTAATACTGTTTGAACTCTTGATTGGGAGCTTTTCTTAGCAATTCTAGTTTCCTTTACTCATCAGTCTTTTCTATAGGATTTACATATGTATGCTCTGTATGTAATTTGGTAAGCATAGTCACACTCACGTCCTAAATAAATAAATTACCGAATTAATGAAAGAGTGTGCATTATTTCTGAAAGTGTTTTAGTCATTGGGGAGAATAGTTAACCTATAGAAATGAGAGTATTGTGATAAACTAGTGATGTGTGAAATGAATATGAAGATTTATGACATTCGCTTGTAGCATATATTTTAAAGAATGGTAACACCACCAAACATAACTCATAATTTTGGAAAACAGTCCATAAAGTTCACCCATGGTGAATATGCATCTTATGTGGACTGTCCTTAGAGGTTCTGTTGAGGAGCATTTGACCATTAGAACTATACATATTATAGATGCATTAGACATAGATTACCCATTATGAAGGTGAGGAAAGAAAAAAACCTCTTTTAAGTGATCATATTCACACTTTGAAAAGTCCTAAGAAAAGGAATGAGGCTAATTAATAAAACAATATTCCGCTCTAGAGAGAAAGGTGGAGGTGAGGGTGGGGGAGGGGAGAGTGGGAGGTAGAGTTATGCTCTTAATATCCAGGTGTTTTATCTGTCTTTTTGACGAGGTAACAATATTTTTTTCATAATTTCCTAAGGAAGACTAGTACATTTTGTCTTTCTATATGAAAATTGATGTTTGAAACTATACACAAAGGCTTGGCATTTTTATTACAGCAGAGTTGTGGTCACCATTAGAAACTATTGCTGCAGTATTTACCTGTGCTACATTTTAAGGCACACACCCTACACAGAGAGTCATTTTTTAAAAACCAGGATGAACTCGGCTTGCTTAGAGCCTTCACTTTGTACTTACAGAACCAAATATGTGACCCTATCGCCATGGTACATAGATACCAAACATGCCTGAGCTGTGAAGCCATTAAAAACACACCACCAGAGCAAATTGTCAATGTAATCACACATCGACTCACTGCGTAATACAGATCTGATTCCCAGCCCCAGAAAGCAAGGCCCTGCTTTAAGCAATAGCAAAGTGCCTTCATCTGTCTGCCCATGCAATCTGCCAGAAGAGAAATGCAGGCAAAGACGTTCCCAGATCTGAAATGCTTTTATCTGTCCTTAGAGAGAGATTTCTTCCAGTCTTTGGATATTAGAGCGATCTACACTAGCACCGAGGAGGTAAAGGCCGCGGGTTGCTTTTCCAGGAGCAGTCGGGAATGCTAGCGGAAGAGATGTTGATTGAGAAAATAGGGCTTGTTGCGATGCTGCCGCTGCTGCTGCCGCCGCTGCCACTGCTCGGGCAGCAGGCGTGGGGCAGTTGGCTGATCACTGATGCATATCAATAACCATGTACTTGAGATTTCTCATGACATCATCATTACCTTGGTCTCCCGCGGTCTCGAACCTTTGACCTTGCCGGGCTGGTCCACATTTTGGCCGTGAAAGCCCCTCCAATGATGGCCTTTTTCTCCTTCTTTCAGACCGGGGGCAGCAGCACGCCAGCAAGACGGCATCTTCTCCTCCCCAGCCTAGAAGCCCTGTGAAATCGAGGATCTTCCCCCTAAAACACACACACACAAGATATGTGCAATCAAGCTGCCACCGCTTGGTAAAAAGCTCATGGTGCCTAACCCAAAAGGATCGGGAGCAGATCCTTGAATCAGCTGTCACTTCTTCTATAGAATGGGATGGTTTTTTTCCTTCCTCCTTAACCTGCGCTGGAAATTGCCGTTGGCTTTATACGTCTCTATAGAGGGAGGCTAAAGAGTCTTGCGTGAGAATGAAGCAATTTACAATGCAAATAGAGGCCTGTGAAGGGACGGATGCTGCTGCTCACTCGTAACCGCTTGCTGCACCTTAATAGCTGGTTTTATTTTCTGATATTAATAGATGAATTGTTGGCTAACGCTGCCGGAGATTACTTGCTGAAAGGAAAAAAAAAAGTTCGGAATAAACTTTGAAAGCAACAGATCTCGTTTGGATGTTTAGCCGCACACACAGACAGAAACCAGGTCATATTTACATACAAGGAGGAATCTTATGCGCGGCGAGTATCCTGGAGGACTACCCTTCTGTGCTGTCGGAAAGATCGGGACCTGGAGTCTGATCAAAGGAAGACAGAGGCGCGTGAGGGAAGCGAGTTGTTATCTTTGGTTATCTAGCTGTATGAGTGTATTGGTCTTCATAAAGCTAGATAACCGAAAGTAAAAACTCCTTCAAGATCGCCGGGGAGCGTGTGAGAATGAGAGACTACAACCGAGAGACAGTAAAAACCAGAAAGGTCAGGAATACTTATTGAATCTAACTTTGTTTTTGTTTTTTTGCCTTTTGATTAAAGGTGGGGTTAGAGGAAATTAAGTGACGCATATGCCAAAATATAAAGGTGCCAGGTACTTGGAGAGGGGTTGTTACAGCTGCAAAGGAGAATTGTATGGTGCTAATGAGGAAAGAGGCTTGCGCAGTTTGTCTTGCTTTAAGGCAAAAGTTTGTATATGAGGTTGGTTTTTTTCTTAGACAGCTGTTGTAGAGATGTCTGGTACCTAGTTTAAAAACGATTTGGTAATATGTGGACTTAGGCTCTTCCCTTCTGAGGCCCCTCCCCTGAAAAATTTGAAAGATGATGCTTGGAAACTACATGTATTTGGGTTGTATGTCAAATTATATGAAATTAGACTTTCAGAAAATTTATACTGGAAGGTTAATCATTTGTATCTACTGAGGACATAGAGCTAGAAGGGAAAATGCAAAAAAAGAAAAAAAAAGCAAAGGCTGATTTTTATTCTTCTATTCAAAATACAAGGACAGATGCTTCTCTGTTCCAAGAGGGTTTCCTTGAGGAAGCTACTGAAGCAGAAAGACATGATGGAGACGAGATCGCCTCCCCTCTTGTCAAAGTGTTAAAAAAATGTTCTGTCTTACTCTGCGCCTAGCATTGGAAATGAAAGTGACATTTACGCCACAACCCACGTGTGCGCCTCCTCTCTTTTTGTTTAAGGATGATCAGGTCTATCCAGGAAACAGCTCTGGCATCCCAAACTGAAATAATTAGGACGTATATAGACCTGACAAAAATGGAAAGGGGGTGGGGAATCTGAGGGTCTGTCTTGCCTAATTGATTCCGCTAAACGGAATGCAGGAGATGTGAACGGCAGGACGCTCCGATTCCCACGCTCGGGGGCAAGTGGTAAAGCGGGCCCGGCAGCCTATGACAGACAGCCCTGTTGGGGGGTGGGGGTATGAAAAAAACATCAAGTGCACACACCATACTCATCTCCATCGCTTAAGAAAGTAGAGGCATTTCCCACCCACAGCCATCTGCAGCCTCCCAAATGGCAGCACCAACTGGTCTGTAGCTGCTGCATACTGTCTGATTCTGTTAATTTTATAACCGCTGTTTAATCTGGCCATAATTAAGTTTGGCTTTCTTCTTTGCTTGAGATTTTCAATATTTAAGGAAAGCTAGTAGAAAGCAGTTCCAAGCAAGTCCCATGACTGCCTGCCCCTCATGTCAAATTGCCAGTCCGCACTTTTGGCCTTCCACCTTTTGGCTTTTGTTTTGGGGAAGGGGGTTCTATTTAAAATACTTATCTCTTCTGTAATAGACATTATTATCACTTCATCAGGCTCTTTACCTCTGAACATGATATATCCAGGAAGTTGGCCTAATTCTGCTAGTAGACATACACTGGAAGTAAAACTATAAAATCATCAACCTATAGAAAGGTGACCACAATAACAGTGTGATGAAAGGTTGTTTTAGTATAGTCCCAGCTAGATGTGTTCTAAACAGCCATTTTTATTTAATCTAAAATGACTATGCTTAGCAGAAACTTTGGGAGGTCCCCATGGTAATCTTTTCATGAAAGTCCTTTCATTTTTCCACGTGTCACCAAGCAAACATTTGTATAGGCATTTAAAAATAAACACAAACACAAACACTGTAATAAGAAAATGCCCAAAATGGCCTGTTATCTTCCACGTGACCTAGATTACTGACAATCCCAAATCCCAAATACACAACTTTTCTTCAAAAGCATTACATTTCCTTTGTAGCTGCAACTCCTTATAAGAGTTCAGACTGGAGAAGCCTGAAAAACCACTGTTAATTTCAGTTAGAAACTGAGAGACTTTATGAACGTAAATTCTCAATTTGGCCGCTGAACACGTGCCAAAGTTTTAACTACTGTAGTGACCGTTGAGAAGACTCTTGTTTATTTACATTTGAAGCACTGTTTGTGCAAACAACCTTTCATTGTTAAGTGCCTGTATTCCTTTCATTTACTTCATGTCCAGGGGTGCTATTTACCTAGAACCATTGTCTACTACAATTAACATTTACATTACAAAGTGTGTGGTTTTCTTTCTCAAGGAGGTTCAATTAAGGCAATAAGATGTTTGCTGGGGAAACCTATTGTTTACTGAAAGCACTCAATGGAGTCAAATTACTGAAGCTTTTGCCTACATCTTGGTCTTTTATGTAAATGTGTTAAATATAACATCTAAGGAAAATAAACAATATTATAATTACGTGTTTGCCATTGTCATATCAAACTTGCTTTGTATCATACTAATGTTACATGACTTATCGATCAATAAAAATACATTTCAATGTTATTATTTTCATTTTATTTTTTGCTGTTCCACTGCTCTTGCTGCAACATGTTCCAATTTTTCTTTTTTCTATTACACATCAAACTTATGACATTTTGTTTTATTTGTGTGTGTTGAAGAGAGGTACTGTATCCAAGCATGGGTCTGAAGGGTGTCTGAGGACATCTCTACAGTGACCTTATAATAAGGTGATATTTCTTTGAAATCTGAAATATTCCAAAGGCATGTACATTTAAGTCAAAAGAAGAGTAAATATCAGTTAAGTAGTTCTTTGAAAGCTAGTTTTAACATTGGCAGAAACCGGATCAAGTTTATTTAGCATACCACTGCATTGTAAAACAGTTGGAGTGAAGTTGCAGGTTGCGTGAGTATGCATGTTAACTAGTGGGAACCAAGCGCAGTCTTTGTGAAAGGGGAGCAGCAGATTGCTGTGCAAGGCCAATGTTAAAAAGGCAGCTGAATTTAACACCATCTGGAAGAAAAGATCCCTTCACGACTTTCTCACACCGTCAGACAAAACTAGTGTCTCTTGTTCCGAGCCCTTGTCTATGCAACCATACAATACTGAGTCATTATACTTTTGCTGAGAGAAAATTTGAGAACACAATATGGGTAACCAGTGAATGACCAAGTTTCATTGTGCCCGCTTAAGTCGATTGAAATCTACGTCTAGAGCTCTGAATGGTAGTATTGTTTTCCTCACCAGGGCTGTACTAAATGTCAGCACAGTGTAAAGAAAAACTTGAAGTCTGCAAATAACTTACCAGATCTCAATTATAATATTTTCCCACACTAGAACTAATATCATTGCGAGGGGCTACACTGCAGAAAATACCAAAAGAAACGAAAAGAAATAGAGAGTTCATTTAGAAGTTATTTTATCCAGACAAACATTTTAATTTTCTGATGGGAACTTCAATTCAGGCTGCAGGCTGGGTTGAGAAGTAGAATTCATTACTGGGAAGTTCAAGTTACAAAAATGCTTCTTGTGCAATTAAAATAGAATAAAGCAAACCACTAGTCCCACCTGAAACTCTCTCTTCTTAAATATAAAGAGACTCTAGTTGAATTTTATTGCTTTAGTTCTTCTTAGAATTATTAGTGTGCATCTAGCTTAAATTTTGCTTTAAATTTTGCCAGACACTGCTCTTTCAAAGTTTGCCCCTATGATTGACATTGCAAAAGAACATCATAGTGTACATTTCCAAAAATATACAAGGTTTGGCTCCTCCCTAGGTGGGTTCTGGTGCCTTCAGGAATACACCTCCCTGTATATTACACCCCTTTCCCATTTTCTAACTTTTCTTTTCTCATGATGTGTGTGAATCAGTTATTATACTTAGGTTTAACGTTCACATAATCTATTTGACTGTAAACAGTCAGAAAAAGGAAACAAAACAGTTCAAAAAGAGTAAAAGGAGTTGGTTGTGTATGTTTTATTAGGATGTCTATTTTAAATATAATTGACTTCGCAATTTTGTTATTGTGTCACCAAGTGTTGAATAGTTCTTATCATGTAAGTGCAAAACAATGAGTAATTGCTGTTTTGCTGAATAATACATCTGAGTTGCCAACGTCAAAGGTATTATTTTGTGTATTTCTAAACAGAAACACTAACTGCAGGTTTTGACATCTAAAATCTTTTCATGAAATACTTAGAAATAGGCCAATAAAATGACACCTGTAAAAGTAAATATAAAGATATAACTAACTTATTTTTCGTGTCCTACTTTATACCAGAAAATTAACAATGAAAAGTCACTCAATAATAGAATTATACAGAATATAACATAAAAACACAGTCATACAGGAAAATCCAAAGCAACAACAAAAATGGAAATTGGATAGAGGTAAACAGGATATATAGGAATATTTCTGCAATATTCTTGCAGGATGTGAACAGATATATTCACCACTATTAGCCCCCTAGTGAAGTTACCATTAATGTGCATAGAAACGAGATAAATGCATTATTTACATTCAAAATGAACTATTTTCCCAAAGTGGCTGTAAGCCTTCTTAAACACTACATTTCTACCAGTAGTGCTCTGTATTTATTTTTAAAATTAAAATGATTCTTACTTAGAAAAATATGAAATTCTAATCTGATTTGTGTAATCTTTAATGAAAATTATGAAACCACTTAAATAATGAGAGATAAGGATAAGTACATTTCAAGTTCATAAACATTCTTCCTACTCATAGACTCCATATAAATAGTTCAAGGCAGTTTCACATTTTAAGAATTTTGACTTTTTACAAATGGAGAGATGAAAGTAAAGGTTTTATTTTCCATTGTGGCTAGAAGATGTTTGAAAGGGTGTATAACTATCCCTATATCTGTTTTTTTACGGATCTGTACCTCTGCAAATGCCCTGTGGTTTACGAATATTGATACCCTTTTCCCACTCTGTCTTTGTATGACTAAGCTTTTCTCTATTAGAGTTAGTAAAACACACCATAATATGATGTTGCATTTGCATAGGTGCTGGGGTGGAGGTGGTGAGGTGGGCAACGCGAGACGAGGTGTCTTTCAGAAGTTACCGAGTAAAAAGACATCTGTAATACTAGGTCAATTGTTTTTAGCACTAGTACTTTGAGACAGTTAAACAGGTCCTACAGCGACGGGGCATGTAAAGTAGTTCTTCAGTGTCTCCAGATTTTAATGGATGGCTTTGTTATCCTGTTTTTGTGTTCGTGGGGTTCTTAGCACAAGTTACCCTACTACGTACAGAAATCAGCAGAAAACTCAATTCTCATCTGCTTTCTTAGAGAATTCCCTTCTGGGAATTGTTCGACTTTATTGTGGAATTAATTCTAAAGATGGTGAACGGAAATGAAAAGTATATAGTTATGACTGCTGCTAAGGAATATCTGCCTGCCCTCAATCAGGGCCGCGAGAGTTAGGGCTCTTCTTTAGAGAGGTGATGACCATCTTTGAGGTGGGAGCGTGTGGCTTTCCGCTTTGCAGCCCACTGCTACACCGCATGGGGTAGGACTTTAAAAAGTGAAGATAACCGACTTTCTTCAGGGAAATATGGAGTTCTGAGACGTATCTGTTCAAAGAGAAACACATCACTGTGTTCGGTGGTTTGACTGGGTTTTAGCTGAGCTCCAGCACCACGTATTCTTGAGATCTAAAAATAGCCAGGCTTAGCAACCGCATTGCAAACTACTTGGCGTGGGCGGCGCACAGAGGAGACAGCTGACTCTGTGACTGGCTGCCGAAGTGGCTGGGCTAGGCAGTGGCGGCCGCGAAGGTGGCCGGCCCGCCGCCGGGGCAGTACAACGCCTCCCGGTGACCGCCAACAGCCAGAGTTCTCCTGCAGCTGCGGCTGCTCGTGGCCCTTTCCTGAAAGCTGGCGTGTGATTGGTGTTTCCCGGGAGACGGGCTGCCCGAGCTGCCCGAGCCGCCGGAGCCCGTGCGCCGGCGCGCGCGCGCCCGGGTTGGCGCGCGCTCGGGGCTGGCGCGCGGCGGGGCAGGCGGGGGCGCGCGGCGACCCGAGGAGCCGGCCGCGAGGCCCTGCGAGCTCGTGCCAGCTCAAATTCCGGAGCCCGCCCACCAGGGCTCGGAGCCGGCCGGACGCGGGCGCCGCGGGACCCCGAAGAGGGGCTGCCAGTCCTCCTCTGCCTAGCTGGCTGAGTTGCGTCCGCGGGGGCTGTTGTGTGTTTTAATAAGCTGGGCCTTCGGCCCCTCACCGGCGACCTCGGTCCTGTCGCTGCTCCAGCTCGGGACTGCGGTTGCTTAGGAATCCCCAAGTTGGGCTTGTGGATGGGGGGGTTGGGGGGGGTGGCCTCGGGGTTTAGTCAAGCCAGGACGTCCGGTGGAGACAGGCCTTTCGCGGAGGCCACCCCCTTCCCAGGGCCCCTTCCCCAGGCTAGCAGGCAACTTGTGATTAAGGGGCTTTCTTGTGCTGACTCTCAGTTTGTCTGTTTCTGCCCAGGCGTCTTCCCTGGGTATGCTCAGTATCATTGATAAAGATATTGTGCCACCCCCACCCCCCATTTTTTAATGTAGTGAAAAGCTGTTAACCGAAAGAGACGCCCCCCTACCCCACCCCCGCTGCGGGAAGCTCTTGGAGGAGGAAGTTTTGTGAATCGGGAGACGGGGTTGCTGAGCGCACTCGGCTCTGGGCCCTTCCCTGGGTTGACTTCCATCTCTACCCCATTGCCCATTAGGGACTCAGGACTCAGGGCGCATCTTTTCCCTATCAGATTTGCTGGAAATATTAATCTCTTTGTTGGGTGGATACAGTAGAACTTGTTCGGAGATTACTTTAAAAAGAGATCTGGGTCTTAAGCACATACTAAAGCCAGCTAATAACATCATGCATGGACATTTAAACTTGTTGTAAGTTGCAGAGAGGATTAGTGGGAAGTCACGCTGTGCGCAGCTAATGATACCATCTTAACTCTAACCGGGCTAAATCCACCTCGTCCGGCGCAGGTCCGACTCTGCGGCCCTCGGGCGAGGCTGGGAAAGAGGAGGTTCTTGGAGGAGCGCAAGGAGGGCGGAAACGGGAGGAGCCACTCTGATCCTCCCTTCAGGTGATGGTCACTCGTCCTGGAAGGCTGCGGGCCGTCCTGCTGCTGGGTGGGCACGAGCACGGGGACCAGGGCCCAGGCTTCCTGTTGTACACGGACGCGCCACACCCCATGGGCTGTGCTGTAGCGACACTGAAGGGCACTTACCTACGTGTTAAAACAGGTTTGATTCCATTAACCACAGGGTGCACCTAGGTCTGTTGCAAGCTCAAGTGAGGTGGTGAGATTCCAAAGGTGGTGGCTTTTTGCTACTGATCAATTTGCATTACAAAGGCCGTTTACTTTCAGTTCTTCTTTTACAAAAGTAGTCAAGCTCAGTATTTCACAGGTAAATTTCCAAGCATATTATTAACAACTTCCTGTCATAGGCTTGCTCAACTGGTTTCAAATTGATTACTGTTTTAAGGCAGTTTGTGACTACTTTATGACAGGGCCAATTAGAAATAATCTTGGGAAAATGCTTCGAAAATGCTGTGTTATTAAAACACTCACCTAACAATATTCATTTGGTTCTGTCACTAAGTAGCTGTCAGATGGATTTCTTGTGTTCTCTGAGTTTCTTTTAATAGTCACTGGCCCTGGGAAAACGAGCTAGTTATCAGGAGAAGTTTGACTGCAACCTGCCTGTTGGAGTTGTTTTTTTGGTTTTAAATTCAAACTTGACAAGGTTAAAAAGTCTATATGTCTTATATCATTAATTGCTAGTGGGAGATTGGAAATAACTATAGGTGCTAATCACTAATAATTAGTGAGAACCTGTAAATGAACCGCTTGGGAAAAGGGATGTGTGCAGAAAAAAAATAAACACTTTCTCTAAATCCGTTCCCAAAACTGATTTACAAAATATTACCCAGTATGTCTCTTAAATCTTAGTGTTTTAGGGAAAAAAAATCTATATATCTACACACATATATAGATATGAGTGAAATTTACTGGAATGCAAGACTTTCTAACAAGAATGATTAAGAAATATTTTCACTGAATAAATATCTTGAATATAGTTAATCATGTATTTATCAACCCTGGTTTAATAAGAAAAAAACTTCCTCTAATTTATTTGGAGGTAATGCCTTCATGAAGACAATAATAGATGTAATATCATTGAAATTCAGAATCCATGGTCTCACTTCCTGTCAGAGCTAGATCTCTTGTATAGTAATAACAGAAGTGTACTTAGTCCTTATTTTTAATTCAGTGAGAATTATGAAGGTACCTGAGACTGTTGTATGAATTTAACAGTCTTTGAGAGGAACTCAAATAATGGATTTTAGGCCTTATTTTTAGAAAGCACGTAATTTTTAGGTAGTAGTTGCTCAATATATATTATTTTAATGTATTGAATTATCCTTGAAAGATATGATCTACATACAAAGTTAAATTAGCATTGACTGACAGGAATCTGAAGTTGAGGATGTTGAACAGTCTGTGGAATAGCTTGAAAACTGTTTAGGAGCTTTAAATATGAAGTTATCACTGTGACTAATTCATGGCAAGTGGGTTGAAAAGAACGGGCGGGAGAAAAATAATTTGATAGGTCTTCAGCTCTGGAATATATAGTACTTGCCTCTTGAGTGATCCTAGCAGTGAAAATACCTAGACAGCAAGGAAATAGGAGTTAATTGATGAACTTATATTTGCATTGTTTTATAAAGTAACTCTTAGGACAATTTGTAGATACTTAGATTAATATAAAAGATAAAAAGTTGAGCTGTCCCCAAATAAAGTTAGAAACTGCTGAGTAGCTTAGATTTTGCCACTGAAGACTCATGCTCAATTATAGTCTAAAATCTGAGTTTGCAGATATGACATGGGACTCCAGTGATTCGAACAGCACAGTACAAATGCTGCATATATTTCTGCCAAATTTGTCTCAGATGCACTAGCTGCTAAGGAAGAATCCATAGCATGACTGAGCTAGCAGAAAGTGTTTTACCTTTCCAATAGGTAATCCCTCCATTTGCGTGCTGTGCTCCCCGATGAGACAGGACTTGAATTTCTATCATGTTTCTGCACTTCAACCTTAAGGTCTATACTGTCAATTCAAATATATCAAGTGAACAATATTTTTTGTTAACTAATATTATTATTAAGACAAATTGTTTTCTTAGCCAATAGAAATAGAAATTTGGCTTTATTTAAGTTAAATTTAACAAGCTCCATTTTATTAGAGATTGTCTAATTCAGATCTGACTTTTCAAATTGCATTTTATACTATAAAGAGCCCTACTGTATAAAATGCAGTTTGAAAAGAGAAAAATATTTATGCTTTTATCATTTTAAGTGATCAAATACTGCAGTGCCAGATATTAGAATATCATGTGCATCAATACATTATTAACTTAATCTAATGCTCAGAGTCATTACCACATTCATGGATGTCTTTCTGATATCTCTCCAGTCCACTGGATTTTGAAGTGTGATTATGTAAATTTTCTACTGATAAATAAATGACTATAATTGTACTTGAAATACCACTCAAATTCTTAAGACCATGGCATCTAAATAATATATTATGCATTCCTTAATTATTTATCAAGACTAATTCAAAATAACCGTAGGGTAAAGCATACATTTATTTTTAAATAGCCAACCCCTTTCCCAATTTTTTCTGTACCAGGTTAAAAAATACTCCAGATGGTGAAAATATGGAGAGATGAGAAAAAGCTTGATGAGTGGAGTGAGGAAGCAGCAAGTTTATCTTTGAAGGGAGCATCTCTGGTTTGCCCAATAATACTGTCACCCTGATGCAATCTTTATGGCATGTGATGTTAATACCAGTTCAGAAAGGGTATTTTGGAGGAAACCATCTTTAAATGTTAAACATTAGTGTAGAAAATTCCTGTCCATTAATTGACAAAGAAAAAAGGACAAGTTAACAGACAAAAACACTTTACCCCGGGTATTGTTTAAAGTTCTTTTATAAACATAGTAAGGACACTGTAATCTTGAGTTATAAGATTCAAGTAAGGGTTATACAATCAAGCGATACTAAATATAAAGTATGGTTTTCCGTCATTTAATTACAGCCACAGAAAATCACAGTACTCGAATGGTGCCTGTTCATTGTTTAACATTGCCGGGCTCTATTCAGAACTCTGGTTGCACTGTGCCTTTAAAAGAAGCTCGTGTGTGTTTTACCTACATAAATTCTAATTGCAGAATCCACTCTAATCACCATGTAGAAATCATCTGAAGCCTCATAAGTTCATGAGCTACACACTTTTCTTTTTTATTCTGCAGACCACACCTTATCTGGTTACTAATGCAATACAGGAGATTGATTGCAGAAAATCTTCAAGGGAATATTTGCTGTACCACATATAGTAAGCTCCATTTGGTGCATTAGCATTTAGCCATTTTATGCAAATTTAGAGAAAATGACTCATGTGTATGATTTAATATGCATCAGCAATAACTCATACCACCCTTATAAGAAAAAAGAAATTAAAAATTCATTAGAAAACTAGACTAGTGTCACTACATGGTTAAAACATTATTAAAGCATATTTCAATGTTTTGCTTACACTAGTGTTCTCATCATGGTGCCACCATTTCATGACAAAGGCCGTAGAGGAGAAAACATTCAACTTAAAATGTCTGCTGGCACACATCGCTGGATTTGTGTGTCACTAAACAATGAGCGAGCATAGCCTTGAATACCAACTATTTAATTAGCACTTTTGGAAGCCATGCATAGAAAATAGCTCATTTACATGCATCTGCTTAGCGATTAGTCCCATAAAAAGCTACCATTTTTTTGTTGTTGTTTAATATAGCGAGCATTTTACCATTCGGCCATGAAAAAATCAAAACATATGTTATTATTTTCAAATCCTGAAATTCAGAGATTTAATTAAAACAGGCAAAAGTCTTCATATTTCTCTTCAAGGTATATTTAAATTATTTAATTTAACCTTAAGTGTACCATAAAAGACTGGATACAAGTAATAATTAAGAACTTCAAAGGGCAACGGAAACCGCTAACAGTCCTTGGTTTAATTAAAGGCTATTATTAGAAAGCTCTCGAATATACAGTTACATTTAAAGGCAAGTGATGACTAGTAAAAGCAGTATTTGAAAGTTATGAGTATCTTATTCTGAATACAATTGATAGACTCTAGAAAGTATTGCTATCATTCCATTTTGAAAATAAATGACATATTTCTTGAAAAATCAAGTGAATGATATTAAAAACCTGTTAGTTTAAGATGCTTTGCTTTTCATTAATTCTCTAGTTACACATACCTGTTATGATTACAAATTAATGGCGTGCTTCTTAAAAAGCATTTCTGCCAATTTAAAGGTATTTAAGAGGGTATGTTTTTCAAATACAGTGGCGTATTTATGAAGCTATGTATACAAATGTGCATGGATGCGTTAACAAAAAGTGGGCTTTACTAGTGCATTTTGAAATATAATATTCTTTTTTGGAATGTGAATTGTATTTAATATAACAATAATAAATTATTTTTTAGAAGTTTAAATTATCTACCACATTTGTGTGAGTAGACAATTGGCCAAAAAAACCAGGTGATTATAAATACGTTTTAGAAGGTGTGCAAACCGTATAGAAAATAGGAATAGGCCACTTATGTAAAATTTGCTGTTTATTATAAGTATTTATACTCATTGGACTATTTTGCTTTATATGTATTTATTTATACAGGGAATTTAGTTGGAATTTTCATAGTTAAAATTCAAGGCAGATGACTAGTGTATATATATATATTCTTAAATGAAATTGATGAACAAATATTTTAAAAGTTCATTTAGAACATTTTACTGATCCTGTTTGTTAATTATCTTTAGTAATTGGCTTCTAAAGCATCCATAATAAAAAAAAAGCCTACTTATTAAGCATATAAAATTTTACTTTTATGAGTAATCTCTTATTTTGAAACTGCGGTACTATTTCCTTTGTTTGTTGTGGGCCAGTGAATACCATGGGATATTTGCTTGTAGATTGTGTGGATTAAATATGTAGATATGAATCCATATCTGTGTATCTAGTTAGATAATATAGTATATGTGTGTAGTCCACTATGTAGCGAAAGTGTGCTCCTGATGTGCCTTTTGTATGGCATGTTCTTTAATTTGAAAATTTTTCTACTTTAATTTCTTATTTTATCCTCCTCATGACCAGTATTATTCTTTATTTGTTTACTATGCCCCCCTCCTTTCCCCCTGCACAGACACTCAGAATACAAGGTTTGTAGAGTCAGGAATTTACCTGTCTTGTTCACTGCTGAATATCCTGCACCTAGAAGAGCATTGGACACATAGTCGATGCTCAATAATTATTTGTTGATAAAACAATTAATAATTTAAATATGAGGTTGATCTTTCTGAGATAGCTGTAGCCCTATGGATCTAAGGGATTGCTTCAGACAGATATGCTGGATCCCCCAACATGGGAGCCCTCTTGAAGCTGCCTAGCTGTGTGGAGGAGATTACCCTTCCTTGATAGAGTAAGACCACTGTTTGGTTTGGGGTTGGGTGATGACTGCAAGCAACTGCTAAGCTAGATTTCAAAGCCCATTTGTAGGAGAAATGTATATCCATTTGAGATCCCATCACTGATATAGGGAATAGTCAGTGGTTCATGGAACAGGGCCAAGTTAACTGGACAACACATGGGAACTGAATCCTAGAACATAGAGTTATCAACAACATATTCCAAACAAAAATATTTTGCAAGTAATTTTAATATTTTTATTTTACTTTGATTAAAATATCTCATTCGTAGAAGCATGCTGCTTGTATATAGCCTGAAATGCTTACAATTTTAACTAATGATAGAAGAAATAAATGTGAGTCAGAGTCTCCCTAGGGCCTAACCTTCTTCTTGACTAAGGACCATTTTTGAAGGCTCCATGCTTAGAATACTGGGGAATTATGAATAAATGTATGGTTTATGTTACTAAACAGTGTTTCTGTGACTTAAAAAATTAACCTAAGGGATCGGTCTGTTTGCCTAGTGGTTAAGTTCACATACTCTGTTTCAGCAGCCCAGGGTTTGCAGGTTCGGATCCTGGATGCAGACCTACACACCACTCATCAAGCCATGCTGTGGTGGCGTCCCACATACAAAATAGAGGAAGACTGGCGTGGATGTTAGCTCAGCGACAATCTTCCTCAAGCAAAAATAGGAAGATTGACAATAGATGATAGCTCAGGGCCAGTCTTCCTCACACACACACACAAACCTGGGTGTCTAACCTGCAATCAAAGAGTTCCATGGAGAATTTAAATCATTGATTATATTTTTGAGCAGAAATTGGAATATATAATTTGGTATAAAAACAGTGAAAATTTGTCTTTTCATATTTTCACACAACTTGGGTTCAAAATAACAAATGTAACCTGGGAAACTCAATAAAATGTTTGTTGGGCTCTTATTATGTTCCCACCAGTAAGGTTCTAAAGTTCTTAAGAAAATAACCAACAGCAGATTGTTGAGTTCATAAGCAACAAGCAAATATATTCACAAGACCAAATGGTTAGAAAAGTGAATCATTGGAAAAGTGAACCCCTGTCCTATTTATGTACCACTGAGAAAGAATGTTATTGATATGGGAGTTGGTTTAAGCATTTGCTTAACCACACTAACTCTTTCAGATTATTAAGGTACTATTTTAGTCTATGAAAACAGTTTTGGAAGCTACAGCAGATTCTATATTGGTGCAAAAAAGCACCAAACAATACCCTGGGAGATATAATACTCTTCTCAAGTCATCTGCCTCGAACATTATGACTGACTCTGGGATCTGGTAAAGTCTGGATCCAAACTGATACTGTCAACAGGCTTTATCATAAAGCAAAGCAGAGAATTCAGATTATATAGTTTATCTGGGCCATTTTCATGCTTTTGGGTTTTAATTAGACAAGAATTCTCTGCTATATAAGTGGCCATACTATTTTCTACATTAAAGGTAGAGATAAATATGAGGAGATCAATTAAGAATTTCTGGGCCAATAGAAAATCCACTAACCAGAAAGTATTTATTGAGTGCCTTAGAAGAATATACAGTGCTAGGGGCTATTTATATGTTTGAGAGTAGAGGCTCAGGAGATGTAGAGATGGAAAGCTTTAGAAGAGGATTTAGGAAAAGTATAAGAAATGATGCTAACTTTAAGAAGCCTAAGATTTGGTTGAGGAGACTAGATTAATAAACATAAAAAATTAATGAATAATGTAAGGTAATATTGAATTGTGGGATACCTATTAATAATATAATAGAAATATACAATAAAGATAAACCAGTGTGACTAGCCAAGGAAGGATTAGTAGAGAAAGTAATATTTGCCGCTTTGAATTTAAGCTTTGAAAGAGTTGCAGAATTAAGACAGATAGAGGGGAGAGCATTCTGGGTCAGAAAAACAAAATGATTGATGGTGACCTGAACGCATGAATGAACAGAGCATGTTTTGGAGAGTGAGAAGGGAAAAGAGCTTCATATTCGGTAATGGTGATTAATATTTGTGGATAAGCCCAGATTATTTATGGTCTTGAAACTTGGCCATTAGAGACAGACATGCTGATGGAAATTATGGATAGTTACTCTGGATTTCTTCTTTGATATATTCAACAAACATTTATTGAGCATCTACTATTTGCAAAGTACTGTGCCAAGCACGGGGAGAACAGTGGTAAACCAAATCCAGTTCTTGCCCAACCTCATGAAATTATATGCTAGCAGGAAAGTAAGACTTTAAGCAACTAATTACACAATTAACTATTTAATTATGGCTATGATTAGTTCCACAAAGGGAAGTCCAGGGTATCATGAGAGAGTATAACTAGTCTGGGACAGGGGGCAGTGTTAGGGAAGCTTGCCTTAAGAAGTAATGTTTGAGTTGAACTAGGGGAGGAGTAGAGATGACTAAGTGAAGGAGAAGGAGGTAGGCAGAACTTTATAGTTAGAGGAGACGTCACGTGGCCAGGCCCATAGGCAGGAGGAAGCCTGCTATGTTTGAGGAACTTAAAAATCAGTGTGACTAGACTACAGAAATACACAGAAAACAAGATAGGTTGGTCTAAGATGAGATTAGAGAGGTAGGTGGACCATTGTGCAGACTTTGTAGGGTTTTGGTCTTTGACTTAAATGTGATGAAAAGCCACTGAATGATTTTAAGCAAGGGAGGGGCATGTTTGGAGTTACATTTTTTAAAGATGATTCTGACTGCAGTAGAGATTGGACAAAGGCAAGAGTGGGTGAGGGAAACCAGTTAGGAAACTGAGCTAATGGTTGAGTTGAGATGATGATGGTTTGGATTAGGGTAGTTATAGTGAAAATGGGGCAAGGCAAATAGATTAGAGAGGTGTTTATAAGGCAGAATTGACCAGAGAAACAAACTGAGGAAAGTAGAATTTAAAAAATCATTCCCTGTCATCAATATTCGAGTGGGTCAAAGTGGGCCTAGTATGGAAATAGGGAAACTAGTTGGAGACTGTTACAATAATCTGAGGAGGTGGTGGAACCTGAAATTGGGAATGAAGG
This sequence comes from Equus asinus, assembly GCF_041296235.1. Classification (NCBI taxonomy): domain Eukaryota; kingdom Metazoa; phylum Chordata; class Mammalia; order Perissodactyla; family Equidae; genus Equus; species Equus asinus. Next base: position 81,882,022 of record NC_091798.1, read on the forward strand.
AGGGAAAACACATTTAGAGACATTTTAAAAGAACGTTACATAGATTTTTTGACTTGAAAGTTTTAAGTCTTAGTGACTTTAGTGGCCTTAGTGGGTATAAGAAGGAAGTAGGCTGGGGAGGAAAAATGACTGGCTCATTTCAGCAGTCTTGAGTTTACAGTGTTAGATAGCTATATAGACAGATATAAGAGTGTGACTCTATTTGGGAGAGCACCAATAGAGATTATTGATTAGATTAAAGTTGTAAAATATGTGGAGTTTGCCAAGAAAAGAGTATAGGGAGTGTAGAATAGCAAGCCGGGGCACGGATTCTGAAATTGGTGGAAGGAGTAAGCAGGTGTCACCCATGGGTTAGCTGACATCTGGAAACATAGTGCTCTCAGTAATTCCTTTTTGAAGGCAACTTAAATTTTAGCTGTTTAGTGTTTGTTCAATTATTGAAATGTATAGAGTCCTCCCCAAAGTGTCTGCTGTTTGCCACATGGAAGAATATGTTACATTGAAATAAGGCAAGAAAGAGGGAGGAGCGACTAGTTGGAGAGTGTTCATATCATTCTAGAAATAACTGGAATTTAAGTAATACTTCATAAACATTTAATTAAAATGATTACCAAGTTATCCAATATGTGCTCAAGTTCATAGAATTTCTTTTAGAAAAATGTAAGCTTATTCTTTCATTCAGGAAATATTTATTGAGAGCTTACATGCCTGGCACTGTTCTTGGTCCTATTGATTTTAGTTCTGATTATGGAATCTACATTTTAAAGAAGCAAGATAGTCAATAAACAAGTAAAATAAAAGAAAATATCAGATAGCTATAAGTGCTATAATCAATAAAAATGGGAATGGGGCTTACTTTAAATTGGGTGGTCAGGCAAGACTTACTTGAGGAAGAAATGTTTGAAATGACATCTTAATACATAAAAACATAATACTTATACTACTTAAGTCTATAAAGAGGTACATATACTTGTCTGTCAGTTTACATAGGATTAATGAACCTATGGGGATTTAATAGCAACAAAAACCATGACTTGATCTCTTTTGAGTCTCCACTCAGGATCCTAAAAGATAGAGAAAGGTGGATAGCAAAACACTCTACATGAATGTGGCTCTTTTACTGGATGCTTCACTTTCATAATTGTGCATCAAATTTCAAAGAAAAAGCTACAATAAATAGTCTCTTCCCTTCATATTTTGGCTATGAACATCAGAGTCCATTTAGAAAAAGGGCTTTTAAAAATCAAAGTATTTGGTGAAGACTTTAGCACTGCATTGTAAGACAATGTTTAATAAAACAATACTACCAACAACACCAGGCATGTGTATAGAAATTTATATTTTTGAAGTGCTGTCACAGGTATTGACTGGGGAATGGAGTTATTCAAGAGTAGTGATTGGAACTGGGGCTAAGATATTTTAGGCTGACCATTAGGATAGTAATAAACAAAAAAGTGAAGACTTGAGCTATTTCAATTCATTGTTCTCATTTTTTGTTAGTAACTACAATTTATATTTATTTATAGTGATTGACAAGGATAATTCTTTTCCACATCTAACAATATTTCTATTTCAATGTATTATAAAATTTTTAACTTGTTAAAGTTGTCAAGTAAAAATTTTCTTTTCAAGACATTTCTTAATTGCCTACATCATCTCATTGAGAAATATTCATGTTTTCTAATCATGGGTGCTTAATGTAGTTTTGGGAATTCACATTAGACTTGAACCTATTTTTTAACAATTTTTAAAAATAGGCACACATGTACATACTTTTAAAAAGTTAAAAGTTGCACAGAGATATGTGCAACTTTTAAACAGTTAAAAGTTGCACAGAGATATGTGCTAAAAAAGGTTCCCAGTCCCCTGAGTTTCACTCTCCAAAGGTAACTAGCAGTTTCTTGAGGTTTGGAAACTGTTTTAAAATTAAAATTAAAATTACTTTGCTTATGTGAAATTTCCTCAAATTATAATTACATTAGACTTGGGAGCATTTTTCTACTGTTTCACAACTTTCTCTAAAATACAATGTCAAATGTATGCAAAGCTTGGATTTAGACATAAATCATTAAGTATCTCAATTGTTGAGGTTATCTTTGGTGAAAGCTAGGCTTCAGTGAATTCACATTGTTTATTCTTTTTGAAATTCATATTTTGGAGACATACAGGAAAGTTATGGGCAGTGCCCCTTCAGGAGGTATTTATGCCTCAAGGGATTTCATGAACGTTGTTGTGAGCACAAGGAGTTCACAATTATGGTTTAGTTTGAAACCGTTTTCCTCACAACTCCATGTACTTGGCCAACTTTCAAAATGCCAAGATAATTAGTGGTTCTTTACTCACTTTAAATTAGCTATTCTCTAAATTTTAGCTTAAACAATCATCAGTAACCTTCTTCTCAACTTCTAAACACTTATGGATCAGTTAAAATTTCAGGACAGAATGCTCTCACGGAATCAGAAGAAGATGCTAAGATGCTGCTCAATCCCTCACCTCTGTCCGATGGACTCCCGCAGCTGCAACGAGAACAGCAACAGCAGTGGCCTAATGTCCAGTCAGGCCTTCCGTTAGCAGACTAATGGGTCTTTTCTGCTGAAATCCCCTTAATTCTTACTGTTTGTCCTCCCATCAGGTTTTAAGCTGAATCAAACATTCTGTGAAGCTAAGTTCTTCTCTCTAGTTCCAAAACTTAGCCCTTGAGTTCAGATCGGCCATGTTGGAGCAACTGTGGCTGCCAAAGGGAAATTTCACAGCATCAATACCACAAAGCATCCCTTGGTAGAGTGGAGATGGAGCATGATGAAGTTAGGTGAGTGAGTATATAAATGTCTTTGGTTTTCTCAATGGCATATTATAAAGAAAACTTGAACATCAAATATTTTGCTAACCAAGGCCTAATTGGGGAACAAACCAAGGGATGTGAGCAAACATTTCTTTCTCATCCATTACAATTACTCTGACTATTCTAGACCTGAGGAGGAAAGGAGAAATGAGAAGAGAAGAATACAGATTGTAACAGACACTGTGCTGTGACCTTTACACACAATGTCTCATTTCATCCTCCTGAAACTTTGTAGTTTGTGTTAGCCTCATTTTTCAGAGCCAGAAGCTGAGGCTTGGGGAGGTTACTTAAAGCAAAGAAAAGACGGGACAAAAGGAAGAATGCATAGATATCGTAGAATCAAAGTCAGGACATGCTTATATTTAAAGAAACAAACACTCAGTAGAGAATATTCTGATTTATATGTCTATCTCAGTAGTCAAGAAAAGCCTCAAGTCAGTAAAACCTCAGCACTTTGAATTCATAAATTATCAAAATATCAGGCCATTTAAGGGAAATCAGAGACCATTTGATGGGGAAAAAACCCTAATATCTACAAAATGAATTGAATATTTCATTTTGCATTCAGTTGCTACGGTATAATGTAGGTAAAATTTCTCAACACATACTTGCTTCATATTTTACGTATTCAGAAATTAAATCTACATTTATGATTATTTCAGTACTTGAATTTCTTTAAAAAACTACCCATTTTTATGTGTGAAATTTTTTCCAGCTTTATTGAGATATTACTGATGAATAAAAATTTTATTTATTTGAAGTGTACAATTTGATGATTTAATATACATTTACACTATGAAATGGTACCACAATCAAGTTAATTAACACATCCATAACCTCACATAGTTACCTTTTCTTTTTTTTGTGTGTCGTGAGAACACTTAAGATCTACTTTTTTAGCAAACTTCAAGTATACAATACAATGTTATTAATAATAACAGTAGATAACAGTATAGTCACTAACTGTACATTAGATTCCCAGAACTTATTCATCTTATAACTGGAACTTTGTACCCTTTGATCAACATCTCCCCGTTTCCCGACCCCCAAGCCGCTAGCAACCACTATTCTACTCTCTGGTTCTTGAGTTTGACTTTTTTAGTTTCCACATATAAGTGAGATCATACAATATGTTTCTGTGTCTGCTTATTTCATTTAGCATAACGTCCCCAAGTTTCATCCATGTTGTCACAATTGGCAGGATTTCCTTCTTTTTTATGCTGAATAATATTCCACTGAAAATATACATATGTACCACATTTTCTTTATTGGTTCTTCTGTTGATTGACACTTAGGTTGTTTCCATATCATGGCCACTGTAAATAATGCTGCAATGAAAATTGGAGTGCAGATATCTCTTCAAGATCCTGATTTCATTTCCTTTGGATATATATCCAGAACTGAAATTGCTGGGTCGTATGGTAGTTCTATTTTTAATTTTTGGGGGAACTTCCATACTGTTTTCCATAATGTCTGTACCAACTTACATTCCTACCAGAAGTACACAGGGTTCCCTTTTCTCCACATCCTTGCTAACCCTTGTTATTTCTTGTCTTTTTGGTGGTAGCCATTCTCACGGGTGTGAGGTGATATCTCATTGTGGTTTTGATTAGCATTTCCCTGATGATTAGTGATGCTGAGCACCTTTTCATGTGCCTGTTCGCCATTTGCATGTCTTCTTTGGAAAAATGTCTATTCAGGTTCTGTGCCCATTTTGAGGGTTATTAGTTTTTTGCTATTGAGTTGTATGAATTTCTTATATAGTCTGGATATTAACCCCTTATCAGATGTATGGTTTGCAAATATTTTCTCCCATTCTAGGTTGCCTTTTATTTTGTTGATAGTTTCCTTTCTTGTACAGAAGCTTCTTAGCTTGAAGTAGTCCCACTTGTTTATTTTTGGTTTTGTTGCCTGTATGTGTGTGAAATTTTATCTTTAATTTAATGGAAGGAAAATGTGCATTGGAATTACGTTTACCATATATAATATTATGACTGTACAAACATATTAAGCCTAATGTTAAATAAGTGACAATTTTGCCTTGCCTTATGTCTAAGTGTGTGAGGAGAGGTGTCTTTGATGATCAAAAGAAAGTTAAAATTAACATAATCCACATTTGGCACTCCAGCATTGCTTCAGTCAAATATATACTAACATTTTTTTCGTCTCTAAGTTTCTGAATTTAAACACGCAGATGAATTCGTGGTGCTGCGTGCTCTGCGGAAGAATTGAGCACGCCATGTTGCTGCAGTCTGACACTGCCTAACTGCATGGGAGACAAGCTGACACTGGGCAAAACTGTGAAGTAAGGGACATTTGTAATGTGTATTTTAGTAATGGATCCCCTTTGATCTGAGCCTTTTACCTTCACACTTGTTTTCTATTCCCACACCCTTATTTCTCTTTGAAAATACCTCATCCTTTCTTGTCTTCTCCGATTTTACCTTATTAATTTTTACTCTGGGGACAGGATTAGAAGAAACTAATTCCTGAGGTGAAAATGACTGATAGGCTTTAATGTCTTATTTCTTAAAATACAATGTAGGTCAAAGGAATGAAAATTGTGTTATTTAACAAACATTCACTCACTGTTCTGTGTGTTTCATAAATGTTAACTCATTTAATTCTCATAATAACCGTTTAGGTAGATTTTTTTAACTGTGGAATTTCAGATAATCAGTAACGGAAAGCTTTGGAAGCAATTGATCCTTTTATCTTTGAAACCATTTCATGAAATGAAGTTCTATTTGCATGGCCAGCCCCGCTGGCTACTCCCATGGTAGTAATTGTGAGCCAAGGCAAATCAGGCACAAAATCTTGTGGTCAGTCTGGTTCTCTGTGGGGTAGTGATTGCAGAGCCAATGAGAAGAGTCAATTAGACACTCACGACAGGGGTTTTATTGACTCCTACTACAAGTAGAACTGTTCACATCTAAGTTTAAAAAGTTTTACAGAGATTTGCAAATTCTTGAATTTTTGCTATTGGTATAATTGAAATGTAAGTTAATTTTTTTGTTATAAGCAATATCACAAACCTTTTATATTTAATATTTTAATATGTTAAAAAGTTTCAATTTGACTTTTGGAGTATCCTGGTATGATTCCAATTGTCAGATGAGTTATCCATAAGCAATAGTCGTTTTGTTTTTAAAAACACACGTCTTCTTAGAGAAGCCCTTCTTCGTAAGAAGGAGAATGAATTGTCTTCATTCTTTGTAACAATGCTATACAGAAGTATAAATACATTTCAAGGACACCATAAATTGTTTTTTATTTAACACTGTTTAATGTGTGACAATATTTAAGTGTGAAATACATTATTATTTTAACTACTGAATAATAATATTCTGTCAGGAATCTCTAAAAACCCCTTCTAAATATATGAAAGAATTAAAGGATTATAATTCACAAATACCCATTTTAATTGAACTTTTACTTAACTTTTAGAGTTTATGGAAGCATCACTAAGAAAAATTATGTAAACAGTGAAAGCAACAAAGAGGAAAATGTACTAACAGGAGTAGATTGATTTTAATTAAGAAGTATCAGTTTTCAGGGCTGACCCAGTGGCATAGCGGTTAAGTTCACACGCTGTGCTTTGGTGGCCCAAGGTTCAGGGGCCAGGATCCCAGGCGCCGACCTACATGCCACTCATCAAGCCATGCTATGGCATCATCCCACGTACAAAATAGAGGAGAATTGGCACAGATGTTAGCTCAGGGCCAACCTTCTTACCAAAAAAAAAAAGTACCAAATTTTGATTTTAATTGCAATCATTGTTTAATTAAGTTTCTCAAATCTCACATTATAAATTGAAGAGAAATTTGTCTACTCTGAAGCTTATTATTATATAATAATTCCAAGTGTCATTTGATTTCTCAACTGATAATTTCTCAAGTCTTTGAAAAAATAGTACAATTTTGATTAAGGTCAATACAGACAAGCCTATAACATTAATTCTAAACCTATACTATATTGCTGGTAGAATTAGACCAAAAAAAATTCTGGAACTCAATTCATCATTACTCATTTAAATGACTAAGTCATAGTCTTTGAAATATTTTGTTGATATTATGACTTGTATAACCCTTAGGCAACTGGACCTACCTGATATATGGGTCCCAGAACAAAGTCTACTTGTTGGTAAGAGTTCAGCCTTCCTTATGAACATTGTTTAAATTCAGAAAAGCGTTCATCTGTCTTGCAACCTCACTTTGTGCTCAAGAGATATGGTTCTAGAAGTAGGTTTTACTGTACTGATGCTTGCTGACTTACTATTTAATAAACATTGAATTCTAGATAATTTCCTTTCTTCTCCCCACCCACCTTAAGGAATTATGGAGAGGGAAAATAAAAATAAAAACTTGTTGCTCTAATGCCATAACAAGGGAAAAGATCATAGGCCCTTTTATTTTCTCCCAAGCAGCTATAAATTTAGGGCATTCAAAAAGAATTCATGCAAAATCAAAGTTGAAATGAAAACCTTCTTTTTTTGCTAGGGAATTTAGTTCAGTGTCTATAACGTGCCCTTAATACATCTAAAATCAGAAATGAGTCAATCTGTAGCTTAGCTACATACAAATTCCTTGAGAGGCATCATACAATTGTTGGTCTGAAATAAGCATTAGATTGATTACCTAAATGTTCTCAATCACTGTAATAGATTTACTACAATGTAAGGAAGATACTTTTTCAGTGATTCACATGAAAGTTTATCATATTTCAAAATATTTTTGCAATTTATTATTGGTACCTTTTCTACACAATTATTGGTACCAGTCATATTTTACAGATTGGGAAAGAATTTGGATACTTAATAAATAAAGGAGAATAATTACAGGATATTTTACAAAGAGAGGATTGGGGTATGTCCTTGGGCTTGAATGAAATGCTGAATTCTGTGCAAATAAAATATGAACTGGTAGTAATCCATGGCATGTGATGGCATCACAATTAATCAAATTATACCTATAATTGATTGTGCTGAAGTATCTTCAGAAAGAAGTACCTTGGGAGCCTAAGTGTTACCACACTTGACCATTATGGCTGTATCAATGACTAAAGCAACCTTGGTGTGGGATGGATTCTTCTGAATGAACTGGAACATTTACAGAAAGAAAATTGAGAAGCACAGGTTTTTAACTCTTAGTTCAAGGCATGATCGGAGAACCTGAGAGCTTCTATGGTATCCTTAAAATAATCTCTTATTTCTTGTAGCAACAATACCGATATTGTTGAAAATTAAACACATAATTGTGAAGATTACAAAATTATAACAAATTAAATTCACAGGCTCACCAAATCATGAAAGTTACGGCATCGATTGGAAGATATGGGACTCTGAAACTTGGAATGGAGGCATTATTGATGGAAGCAGGTTGCCTGTGAGAAGACTAGCTTTCCCCTGCTTGCAAACCCTATAATAAACTTACCCAGGACAGCTACCTTGTAAGAGGATGCCCATTCTCAAAACTCACCCCAACCGTCCTTTGTAGACCCATTACTAGGGTCATATCTCAGTATGCTCCAAAGTACAAAGTCTCACCTAGGAAGAAATAGCTTATATGCCAAAAGAATTGCAAAATTTTGCTAATTTATATTGACAGTAATCTGGGGGAATACATGAGGGAATGAATTCTAAGGGTGTTGGACCAAGGAGGATGGAATAGAAGAGTGAGTTGGGCCACATTTATGGATATGGGTGCACTTGCTAAAGATTCTGAATTTCCAGCTTGTGTAGCTGTAAGTGACAGTTTCCTTGTTTGGTTGACTGAAAGTTAGACTCAATGGTGGCCTATATGTAATGAGGAAGAGATGCCAGAAGTTCTTTGGAATGGTGGAAGCCAAAGGCTTATGGAGACAGGAATGTTGGAGTGGATTTTCATGCATGTCATGCGTAGCCATTCCTAACTGCATCTTCTGAGACAGCCCAGAGGAGACTCACTTTACAAAGGCTTTGGAGAGTGCATTGGTGAGAGGAGCATCTGCATCCTTGAATAGCTCTGTGGTGACTGTCCTCTGCAGGCCAAATGGTAGCACTTAAACAGAAACAAATTGGGCACATTTACTGCAATGGGTAGCAGGGACATAGTGGTAATTAGAATGTTTTGACCTACTGGGATATTCAGTGGAGGGCAATCCTCCCAGTGGGCCACATTTTAAGCTGTCCATTTAACTGTTCATTTGCCCAATTTGAGATATGAGTAGAAGTACGTTGTATTAATTTGCTAGAGCTGTCATAACAAAGTACCACAGACTGGTGGCTTAAACAAATTTAATTCCTTACAGTTCTGGAGCTCAGAGTCCAAGATCATGGTGTCAGCAGGGTTGGTTTCTTCTGAGGTCTTTCTCCTTGGCTTGTAAATGGCCACCTTCTCCCTACGCCTTCTCGTGGTCTTTCCTCTGTGGAGAGATACAATAGGATACGTGTCTGTCTCCTAATCTCGTCTTCTTCTTCTTCTTTTTTTTTTTTGAGAAAGATTAGCCCTGAGCTAACATCTGCTGCCAATTCTCCTCTTTTTGCTGAGGAAGACTGGCCCTGAGCTAACATCTGTGCCCATCTTCCTCTACTTTATATGTGGGACACCTGCCACAGCATGGCTTGCTAAGTGGTGCCATCTCCTGGGCTGCCGAAGTGGAACGTGTGCACTTAACCGCTCCGCCACTGGGCCAGCCCCCTAATCTCTTCTTTTAAGGACACCAGTCATTCTTGCTTCCCAAGGAAGGAAGGAATGTTTCTACCTGGGGGCCCATATGGTTCCATTGAATTAGAATGTCACCTGGATATTTTGGGCTTCTCCTTCCGCTGTACCAAGAAGCTAGAGTGATTAATCCCAAATTACCAAGTGGTGCAGTTACCCTTTGTAGATATGTGTGTGTGTAGAACAAGCAGGGAAGAAAATGTGCAGAGCTGATACTGTCTTAATTTCTATAACTGATCATGAGACCATAGTTGATATTTACGAACTCCTTCTAACACTACCTATTCCGTTTCCTTTGCCTTCCCTCAACCAGGACCTTAGCTGGTCAAAGTCCTTTACTAGGCTGGGTGACCCAAACTTTCATTTGAGATGGGTCTGAACCTTGCCCTTTTTCATTTGTTGTAGTTTTTCATTAACGTTTACTATTGGACATGGAAGTCCTGAGGAGTGCCCAGATAATCCCTTGAATTCCAGATACGGTCTCCTTGCCCTGTTGGGTAGTATCAACACAATCACAATCAAGAAACTGAACACGTCCAATACCCCAAACAGTTCCTTCCCAGCCCTATGTAATTTCTCTCTCCCGGCCCTCTCTGTCTCCCCCGACGGTTGCATACCTGGGAGCCCTCTGAATTTTATGTAAATTTGACCACACAGTGTATACTCCTTTTTTATTTTTTTTGGCCTGGCTTGTTTAATTCTACATAATCATCTTGCGATTCATCCATGTTGTTGAATGCATCAATAGTTCAGTCCTTTTTATTGCTAAGTACTACACTATATGGTTATATTGCAATTGCTTTATCCGTTGACTTATTGATGGATATTTGGATTATTCCTGGTTTTTGACAATTAAAATAAAGCTGCTATGAACATTTGTATCGATTTTTTGTATGGACATATGATTTCATTTCTCTTGGGTAAATAGCTAAGGGTGGAAAGACTGGATTATATGGTCGTTGTGTGTTAACATTTTAAGAAACTGCCAAACCTTTTTAAAAAGTTGTACTATTATTTATTACCACCATGGGTGTATGAGAGTTCTAGGTCCACATTCTCAGCAACACTTAGTATGGACAGTCTTTTTAATTTTAGACATTATAATAGGTTTGTAGTAGTATCATTATGGTTTTCATTTGCATTTCTCTCATGATTAGTGAAATCATCATCACAATCAAGATAATGAACGAATCCATCACCTTAGAGAGTTTCCTTTGAGTGTGCTTGTTTGCCATTCATGTATCTTCTTTGGTAAAGGTGATTGTTCAAATCTTTTGCTCATGTTTTAAATTGGATTGTTGGCTTTTATTATTAACGAATTTTGATTTTTGCCTTGTATGTTCTGGTTACAAATCCTTTATCAGGTATATAATTTGCAAATATTCTAGTTTGTGGCTTTTATTTTCATTCTCTGCTTTGTCTCCTCAAATCCCCCCAGTACATAGTTGCGTATCTTAGTTACAGGTCCTTCTAGTTGTGGCGTGTGGGATGCCACCTCAACGTGGCCTGACAAGTGGTGCCATGTCTGTGCCCAGGATTCGAACTGGCGAAACCCTGGGCCACGGAAGCGGAGCGCACAAACTTAACCACTCAGCCATGGGGCTGGCCCCTATTTTCATTCTCTTAACAGTATCTTTGGAAGAGTAGAAGTCTTTAACTTTGATGAAGTCCAGTTGATCGTTTTTTCTTTTATGTGTCATGTTTTTGTATCTAAGAAATCTTTGCTAGCCTAATGTCACAAATATTTTCTCTTAGAATTTTTGCACTTTTAGATTTTATATTTAGGTCTATGATCCATTTTGTTTTATATTTGTATGTGGTACGAGGTATGAATCCAAGGTTAGTTTTTTGTATATGGATATCCAATAGTTCCAGGACCATCTGTTGACAGTTAACAGTTCTTCATTTTAAATTTTCTCATTTCATGTAACTGGTATGTTTTCTTTTTCCTGACTGGACTTTGACTGGCACAACCTGGGTATCTCTTGAATTGTGATCTGGATTTCTAAAGTTTTTTTTTTTTTTTTGAAAGATTGGCACCTGCTCTAACAACTGTTGCCAATCTTCTTCTTGTTTTTTTTCTCTCCCCAAGGCCCCCCAGTACCTAGTTGTATATTCTAGTTGTGAGTGCCTCTGGTTGTGTGGATTTCTAAAGTATTTTAACTAATATTTTTGTCCAGCTTATCACAGCTAATTGCATAGTGTCCAAATGGGATCCTCAAGATAAACACGTAGGTGATTATATTCATTTTGTTGTAAATAAATTAAAAAGTTCAGTTACCCAATACATGGTGATAAAATATTTCAGGAGAAAATGAGTGGTATCTCGGTCAGTGCTCCCACATGTTGAACACTGAATTCTGAGGACGTGCAAGGGTCTGGATTTGGGTGGGTATTATATTAAGTGTTAATGCAATACTTAGTCAAGTATTGAAAATCAATTTATTTTTCTTACAGAGATCTCTGGGTATTTGGGCTGAATGGATGGGTAATTTGGGTTGGATAAAATCAAGCACTCACCCAACCAACAAATAAACAAACAAGTCCAAAATCAAAGCAATGGAATCAGTGAAGCAAGTCATGTCTAAAATGAAATGTTTTGTACCTTCATGGCAACTTAGTCACTCCTTTTTTTGTTTTTCTTTTCAACTATTTTTAGGCCATAATATAGAAAGAATAGTGATAAAAGTGAAGGCATTACAATTTGGAATCCCTCGAGGGTTTGAAGTTCCTTGTCATTAGAATCTTGACCCTTGAACCAGATTTTGTTTGCGATCCTGGTAGGAAGCAGAATGTGGAGATCATAAAGCATAAAGTTTGTCCTTTTAAACCCACTGCAGTCTGTGCAGCCACTTTGACAACAATCCCAGGTTTAGGGCATGTTGTGAATTAATGAGTATCTGTATCATTATGACCAAGTCTATTACTTAATGAGAAAGACTACTCTTTTTAAGCTAATGGTTTGAAAATACACATACTCTAAAAGAGATTCTTAAATTTCAAACGTATATAAAATAGCCAACTGTGCTGTTTCTTCTGCAACTTGACCAAGCATTCATTTGCTGTTGTACAACGACAAAGAAAAAAGGTTAGTAATATTGCAAGACTTTCTAATGAAGCCCAAGGAGCCAGACTGCATTTAAAATACTGAGAGAGAATCCCATACCAGTTTTTAGACCAAAGAATAAAAGAGGGATCCGTTGATAAACTACTCAGAAATAGAAACCATGTTAAAGGTGATGTTTGTGCTCTGAGGCCTTCTTCAGGCCATAATATATAAAACTAACATTTATATTTCTTCTCTGCCCAAGGAAGCTCTCAAAGACAGAATGCTGCCTTTAACCTCATTCTATATTCCACGGAGTATTTTAAAGACTAGAAAAATATTGCTGGGGCAAAAACGATTGGGGCTCTGAAAGATCAGAAGAAATCTATCATTATTTTTTTTTTAAATAAGCAGACACTGAAAACTTCAGCCGCAAAGTTATTCTGAATTCAGTGTTCTAGCCAGGGACTTTTGTAGTAAATAAGACTGACCTAGAGTTCACTGTGTTCTTGGATTGAGTGTTGCTTTCTTTTAGATTGGTTTACTTGAAACTTTACCTACCTGTCTGTTAATAGGATTATTTATATTTGAGTTTTAAGTCAAATATTGAATGCCAAAATGATTTTAATTTAGATAACTGAATTGTTCAATATATTTTACTTATGTTTGCTCTCATAATTTGAAAATATTATTAAATTGTATGAAGGTATTTTCTAGAAATTATTAAAATCACAACATTTGTTTCATTGAATTTTGTTTATAGAACTTTTTTAAATAAATGAGTTAGTTTGGAAAAAACGAAAATGACAGAAATCAAAGCATTAATTCCAAAAACTCCTAGGAAATTGGTCTTCCTATCTTTTTACTTGTCTAGTGAGCAAACACACATGCTCTGAAAAAAATGTTTATCTTTGACAGACATGGCCAGGTGCATGCATGGATTGTGGCATTTGCTGAGAAATGCAGGACCGTGTTCTAGAATCTAGGTAGCTGCCCAAGTCACCAACTATGTTGGTCAGTTGTGAATATAAAATTGGAATAAATACTATATAGCATAAGGAAAGAGAATTGCAAAAAAGGGAGACACTATTGATTACTAAAAGCTGACTCTGAACCAAATGTTTTGCACATATTATCTCACTTAATCCTCACAATAACCTCATAGGAATAAAGCAATTTACCTGTTATCTTACAACTGGAAAGCATCACTCCCAGCACTTATGTGTTTACTCTCAAAGCTCACTTTCTCTCCCCTACACAGAGCTGCCTCTTAAATATATACCAGCTAATAGTCATTCATTAATTTGGTGGGAAGCAACAACTTTATAATCAAATAGTATTCCATCTAAATACTATGAAATGTATTACCTACTTATGAAAAGTTCTATATCTTTAGAACTGACTTTTTAATATTCTATAAAAACATGTAGATTTCATACTATGTTTTTAAGTATGTCAGCAGTAGACGCCTTTTAAAAATTCAGATTTCTGTCTTAAAGTTCATTTTTGGCTTCGTTTTTATGATTTTCAGTGCTGATATAATATTCATGAACTTCAATTTATTATGTATTTTTCTGGGAGAAAATGGATTAATGTAGCCTAAATGACTAAGTAAAATAAGTTTTTACGCAATACAGAAATCATTCGGAGTCTGGATAGTCTGTTAAAACTTGCGTATTTTGATGGCAATTATAGTCTCTTGTTAATTAACTTTTTATTCTCTTTAGAATTTAGTGAAGTTCTTTTTGAAAATGCCAAAGAAATGATCATGTTTTACATTTAATACGCTAATAATAAATAAGCCATAGTGGATGGATTTAAATCCAAGTAAGATTTTCAAATCAACTGTGATGATTCTTAAGACTGGGAATCTTATGCTGTTTTTCACTGTCGTGGTTTCTGAAGAGCAGCACAAAGCTCCCATTGGGGTGCAGGTCTTAAGAGTTGACCCTTCATACCATCTATAGGTGATTTACTGGTCAAACCTATGGGGGACAGCAAAGTTTCCCAGTCCGTGGCTTTAGAGCACTTGCTGAGATTCACTATTTCAACTCAGAGTTTTTGTGCTGTGGACCTCTTGGAGGATAGATTAATCTACTTTAATGTGTCTGCATGATGGAACCCAAGATGGAGAGGCATTTTCATTTTCAGTGAAGTTTGATGAACAGATCATTAGATCTATTTTCAACTCTTTGGGTCAGAGCTAAATGACCAGCACAGAAGACTCACATTCAGAACTCATCATCTGTCCAGTTCGATGTAGTGCAAACAATACTTCAAGTAGTTGTACTCAATCTCTTTAAAGTTACAACATTCTATCTTTGTGGTTGCAATCCATGGCTAAATGTGCTGTATGGCTTTTTTTCCTTAAAATGAACTAAAATTTTGTCTTGAAAGTGTAAGGAATTTTCATAATACCATCTAACTTTGAGACATTTTAAAGAATTCAAAAATAAGAGATTGGAATAAGTGGCTTAGAGCTACACTGACAAAATTGCAATGAATTGTTTCTTAGTGATAAGTTCTGAATATGACAATCCTAACTGTTTCTGTTTGGGACTCAATAGATCATAAAACTGTAAATGATTACTAAAAGATGATTACGAAACTAACTTTGTAAACTTTTTAAATGATCTTTCTTATGAGTGGTGCTACAGCAAGTGTAGTATTTACAGAAGACAAAAATGTATTTGTTAATATGCTCATACTTTTTTTAATTAGAAGAAAAATTCTTTCATTAAATTGATACTATTTTTAAATACTCCTATACTGAATTTAGCATTTCTTCTATGAGATTAGTTGTTTGACAGATGCTTGTCTTCAATCATCTGTTTGCTGATAGTTTTATAATTTGGTAAAAGAAGGGAAACATAGCATCTTGCATGAACTAAACCACCTCGTTAGATTTATTTCCAAAGTATTTGTTTTCCTTCATAGGAAGAACTTCAGTTCATAATTATTAAACAAATACTGAGGAATTAACTAATAAATGTGGACTGCTAGGGTCAAATTAGATTGTTACCTGAAGTGACCTCATGATTGAGCCCAAATTGAGTTGCTGACTTTCCAACCTATACTTCAGTTTTCTTTTCCTACAGAGACAGTCTTAGGCCTTTATATTTGTATCTTGACATTTTCATTACATTTTTTAAAAATAGAGAAATCCCCATTTTTCTTTATGTTGTTAAAATAAGATTCATAATGAAAATTAAAGCTAAATGTGGCTTGGCTAAAAAATTACTCATTTTCCAAAAACAAAACAGAAATAAACAAAAAAAATCCAACAGTTTGTCAACTAACTGCAGTACTGAGACATTGTGACAAATATCTTTTCCTCAAGCTATGCTCCCAGTACCCCCAACTCAATCTTCAGTGACCGTGTGAACTTCTGGAGGCCAGGTAGGAGTGGGACTGAGGATATTTTATTTCAAGAGCAAATTAAGAGGGTCTAAACATTGAAGCAAGACTCCGAGGAATTGGGGAAGGCTTTTGCATGAAGAAGCAGCAAGGAAAAAATACAAAATGCATAAAAATTCTGCACGGCTGTTTTAGAGCTTTGATAAAATATAAAATGTCTTTAACCCCTTTGCTGTTCTTGCAAACGCCTGCAATTCAAGAATTTTATTATTCTGGGGCTAACGTATTTTAAACCTCAATAACTGAATGTTTCCTTTGGGATACCTTCAGGCAAACTATATATTGATTTTCTCAGAATGCACTGTATTTTTCATTAGTACCAAGGTTTGGTGGATATCTAGTCATTTGTTCACCAAATTCCTCTGAAAATTAAAATGGACTACTCCATTTTGGCTGTGGAGTCTTCAGAGCATGGGCATTAATTTTTTCTATTAGACACTACCAGCATACACTGTTTTGACATTCATCTTGTCCAGGGCATATGATACCAAATCACCTCTTTAACTCGGTCCGCCATTTTCCTCTAAATACCATTCCCTGTTTGCCACTTGGGTTTGATGACACATTTGACATCGCCAAGATCAAAATATTTTTCTGCTTTATATTTTTAAGCTGTACAGTTACAGATTTGTCTACATAATGCAGGTAAAATAAGATCTTATCATTCTTTCATTTAAATTATCCAGGAAATTAAGTTATTTTGAAAGGCAAGTCACATTGACTTTGCTCAACATTCGTTGTTTCATTTGTCAGTAGAAACTTAGTCCATGACATAGGTAATGTGATTTTCACAGTGAGAAGTCAGAATTACTTATGTCATTTTGGTGTACCTTCCATCCTCATCCTTTATGAACCACTTCTGTTTTCCTGATTGAGGAGATTCCCAGCTGTCTTCAAGCCTACAATGCCCACCAAGCCACGTGTGTATGCAAGAGGTCATGTATTAAAGAAAGCTTACTACTTATTTTGTTTTATACTTCTTGATACCCAGAACGGTGTTGATTCTACTAGCCACCCCCAAGATGTTTAATTTGAAGTAGTAATTGGTCCCTTTTTTCTGATATACATTGAAATCATGCAGTTTGCCAGTGAGTGAGAAAACTGAGCCCCCTGAATCTGCATATCAACGTGGATTTGCAGTTCTTATTTAATTTTCATGACAATCTTCTGAAGTTGGTGCATTTTAGTATATGAGTTTTACAAATGAGGAAACTGATGAAATTGTATGCTATGGTCTGGTAACTAATTCAGTGATTCTAGAGAACTGAGGTGTATCCTTGGGAAATGTCAAGCATCTACTATGACAGGAATAATTCCAGGAACCAAGGAAGGGCTCAAGGCTGACACGCACTTGCTATTTCCTATTTCCTGTGCATCCTAAATTTTGAATTTTTGAAAAAAAAGTTTGAGATTTTGAACACCTTCTATGAATAGAGCATTATTCTAGGCATGAAGGATTCAAGGGTGAACTATGCTGGAAAGATCCCTGCTTTTAAAGCATTTACATCCAATCAGAGAGACGGCGAAAGAGTCAATACAAAAGGAAACAAATCAATGAACAAGTTATATTTCAGGTGGTGGATAAAGGCTTTGAAGAGAGTAAGACAGGGGGATGTAACAGAGAGACTGGCAGATTGGGGCCAGGAGTGGTGAGAGCTACCTTAATTTGGTTGATAATTTCTCTGAGGCAGTGAACTTTGTGTTCCGGCCCGAGTGATACGAAGAAACTAGCCCTGTGGAGATCTGTGAGCAAGGAAAACAAGTGAAATGGCCCTACTGTAGTGATGAGTTTGGAGTGTGCAAGGGACTGGCAGAAGGTGAGTGTGGCCAGAGAGTAGAGTGCAAGGTGGCAGTATCATTAGTGTGAGATGAGGTCCTTTATCCTGGACTAACCAAATTTATGATTTGGCTATATAGATGTAATTTCAGGATTCAGAATTTATAACTTTTAGGTCAAGATCAGTGTTCACTTACAATGGAATATTATGAGATTTTGGATCAAATGTCCTTTTAAAAGAATTCATTTGAGAAGAGGATATAAAATTCAACTTAAAGTAGCAGGGAAAAAATCCATTTAATAAAGTATTGAGCACTTTTGTGTATCAGACTCTGAGCTAGATGGAGGTAGATGTATGAATAAGCCATGATCCTGCCATTAAGGAGGCCCCTGAGAGGTAAAATGCAGGTTAAAACTATTACCTATCAGTCAGACATGTGAAAATCAACCAACCTCAAAAGTTATCCTCGTATCTGGAACTGCACTTGTACCTTCTCAATTACAACTGGACTTGCTTGTCCAGTGTCCACTGTGTTTGATTGAAATCAAGTTTAAATTTAAGCAAAGTAAGTTACACATAATAGGTGCTTATTAACTATTGATTCATTTATTAGTTTTATTAACAACGCCTGAAAGATTCAGTTCATGCAATTTATATCAACAATGATTACATCTATGCTGTAATCATTACAGAATAAGTTAATAAGATTCCACATATCCTATCAACTGCAATAGCATCTATTTTATTTTCCAAATCTGACTGCAATTATTTTATTCTAAATTTTCATCTGAATTTCTAAAACTAGTTTTAGGACAAAAGTAGATTGACAAATTACCAGAGCCCCTTATTTTTCCTCCTTTTTATTATTTAAAAAACAAAACCAAAGTGATAAATTCTCATTAAAAAGAAAAAATAAATATTATAGAGATTTGTAGAATAAAAAGTCAAAATCCTGATAGACTGCCCCTCCCCCCTCCAATCCCAAACTGGAGAGGCCGTCACCATAAATGGCTTGGTGTGTATCTGGCAGATCGTTTTCTATACCCATCCCTGTCTGTCTCTGCACACAGGATTTGCTTAATTTTCTGTTTAGATGTATAAATCGTACTCTACATGTTCTGTGACTTCCTCAGCAGCCTATCACTAATATATTTTCAAGTTAATAAGTACAGATTTACACCATTCTCTTAGGATGGCATGGAATTCCATAGAATTGGTATATCATAATCTCTTATTTTTTGCTTTTTAAGATTGTGTTAAAAAAGATTCAACATCTGAAGAAGAGTAGAGAACGAAATAATGAAAATAATAAACACCTTGTCTGTAGCACACAGCTCCATCATATATTTAACAACATCTCTATTGATGGAGAGTAGATATTATTGTTAGATCTTCAGTGGTACAACATTGTAGTGAATAACATCTTTGCACACTTATCATTATGCATATGTGCAAAGT
Organism: Equus asinus; assembly: GCF_041296235.1. Taxonomy (NCBI): domain Eukaryota; kingdom Metazoa; phylum Chordata; class Mammalia; order Perissodactyla; family Equidae; genus Equus; species Equus asinus. Next base: position 81,901,264 of record NC_091798.1, read on the forward strand.
ATTTATGAAAGATCAATGCCTGGAAGTGGAATAGTTGGAACAAAGGGCTTGTGCATTTGAAAATTTGAGAGAGCCAGAGAAATTGTCCTATAAAATGATTGTGCTTACATTCCCATCAACAATGGATGCACATGAGGTCCCTTACTTGTACATGGTGCACTTATGTAATGAAGAATGAAAAACAATAGGATTTTAACATGAAAGAACAACTTTTAGAAAAATTAAACTTCTAAAATCATATTATCAAACTCAAAACTTCTAAACTGTTTTACTTTTATTAACTTCATTATCTGACTTCCAGTCCCTCAGGTTGGTGTCTACTTGCTCATATGTTCATATTTTTTTTTTCTAAAGATAGAAGTATTTCTGCAAAGAGAAAATAAACTTGATTCCCAAGGTTTGACACCTGTAGTTTATATTTGCATACTCTGTTTGTGTGTACTATTGTATTTCCATTGCCTGATGTATTTTTATGTGGTATTATCACTCAATATAAGAGCTATCAATCAGGATCCTTTCTTGAACTGTTATAATTGGAATAATTCCAATATTGCCTTTTAGCCTCCAGGAACTGGGTGAAAAATCTTCTCCTTGCTCATAATTCCTTTTCCAGGAATTCTACCTTGTATTTCATTTACCCAATTGCTTAGAAATGTTGAATTTAATCAAAGTTACAAATCTATATTTCAAACCTAGCAAGTTAGAATCAAATTTCAACTAATTTTAAAATAAATTTTGCTTACTGAGGAATATTCTGAAAATTAAGTACATATCACTTTGTGTCATGTTAAGAAATACATAAAACGAAAACAACTCTTTATTTACAAATCTTATTTAAGGACACTAGAAGTCTTTTAAAATTAAGGGGGCCTTATTTATAGAGAACTTAATTTAAGACTCTTCTTGAATTATTTTCAAGGAAAACAGAAAGGATAAGAATTTATTACATGAATGTATGACCTCAAATCAATGACCATTTATTGAGCTCTGCTGTGTGCACGGCACTGTTACATATTGTTGAATTCAACAATAATGAGATGTGTCTCGTATAATCTGAGGAGCTTATACTTCAGTCAAAAGATAGACTTTGGTCTCTATTTCAAGTGGATAATAGTTATACATTTTCTACACTTTTTTTTTTTGCTGAGGAATATTCAACCTGAGCTAACATCTGTGCCAATCTTCCTCTATTTCTTTTAGTATGTGGGCCGCCAGCACAGCATGATCAAGAACAGAGTGGTATAGGTCTGTGCCTGGGAACCAAACCCAGTAACAGAGTGCACTGAACTTAACCACTAGGCCACTGGGGCTGGCCCGATTTTCTACACTTTTTAAGCAAAGATAAAAAGTTATAAAGTTGATTAAATCTCTGCTTAATATGAGATGAAAATAAGCTACTTATGGCTCCTGTCGTATCTTTTATTTCTAGGGGAAGGCTTTTATTGAGATGGTAAGAAGAGGAAGCTTTTCTCTCAGGGTGCAGAGGTGCAGACTAAGACAAGTTGTTCACTAAGTAACTCCTTTAAGGATTTCAACACTGACTATGAGGAGAGTGTGTTCAGTGCTGAGAAAAAGCACGGGAATGGAAATTATGCATATTCTGGTGAATTATCAGATAGATGGTTGAATGAATTGCTATGAAATTTGAGGTTTATGATTTATAGTCTTTCATTGTTAAAACATATATTCATCCTCACCCACTTACAGAAATCGTGTGAGGATTGGTTTCAAAATAAAAACAGAAACAAAAAACAGGTCTCCAAAACTGGTGCTCTTTAGATAAACTTGAGTCTTTCAACTACTCCAGTTGTAAATAGACTCAATGATCTCACCATCAGAGAATAAGCTTTTATGAGTTAAACATGTTTTAATTTTAATACTTTAATTCATAAAAGCTTCATTTTATGAATTAAATATCCCAAGTACTGTTTGTGATAATATCATTACTTGCTAAAAGCATAAAGGAAAATGTGAAACAAAGTCCAGAGTATCTAGAACCTTCTCTGGAAACAGTTTGCCTATCTAGGTGTGTCTCCTGAGTGCTGTGCTCAAGGAAAACGCACACACCGACACATCATCCCAAGCATACATTTTTATCAACCTGACTCTATGCCCTCAAATTAAACCATTAAACCATTAGAATTAAACTATTCAATGAATAGATATTTGTTTAGTCACAATGATAGAATAGATGAATTCAAGTCAAGGTCGTAGTTTAATTTCAATGTACTGAAACTAGAGCTAAATGTTTTAAGGCTTATGGGTCAGATCTGGTAAACATTACTTTTTCTTTATCAAAGTGATTTAGTTTCCTTGTGAACTTGAAGTAAAATGCCCTCTGTTATCTCTGTGAGCTTAGGTTAACCTCAAATTAACCTTTATTATTATTTTAAATTATTTTTCTATGCTCCCCAAATTACAGAAGGTGTTTGGCCATTTATGTCTTCCAGGACGCTGAATTACGTCCTGATGGTCTGAGATCGTTATACGGCTGATGTAAGCAAGCGTTTTTTTTTTTTTTTTCTTTCCCCTAGACAGATTATCACAACTCACTTTGGCAGCAGTTCTCCAATGTTTTGCGTAAAAATCACCTGGGGAGCTTGTTAAGAATTCAGACTGCCAGGCCTCTTCCCCTCTGATTCTGATTCAGCAGGTCAGGGGTGAAGTTCAGGAATCTTTATTTTTCTCAGCCACCCCTTACCTTTCTCATGCAAGAGGTCGATCTAAGCCTTGCACTTGAAGTAAATGCTAGAGGCCAAAGTCTAAAATAGATTTAATAAAATATTTGGAGTAAAACATAAATATTTTCTTTCTTTCCTGCTTTTACTATTTTGTTCTTCGCGAATCCAAACTTCACGTACAAGTCCCCCATTCACCTGTTTGCTCTCAAATCAACGATCAAGCAATAAATCTGGTCTCTTCCTAACAACCTCATATTTTCCCATGGAAAATATGGCCTTATTCGTTTTATGTTTCTCTAGTAAAATTTGTGCATACACAACTGGTAGTCTTTGTGGCTAGAGCTGTGGCTTTGCAGATTGTGTTTTGATCCCAAATGTCTTCTCTCTGAATTTTTTTACTTCTGTAAGAAATTGATGAGGAATTCATAATCCTAGTCATAACCCTGCTTCATAAAGAGCGAGTTTTCCACTGACTGGTTTTTAAATGGGATGACAGTGTTCTGTTATAAGGGTTCTCTGATTTGGTGGCCAGAACATCCTAGCTCTTCCTTTCGAAGTCTCTTTGTTAGGAGAGTCCCTTTGTTTGGAAAGTTTTCTCTTTAGTCCAAGGGTGATCTTGAGAATTAAACATTTGTTATTCACTGCGCAAATACTAATTCAGTGTCCATTGCTTGAGAAGCACCATCCTAGGCCCTAGGGATGCCTCTGGGAGCAAAATAGAACCAGCTCGTGTCCTCTTGAAGCTTTCAGTCTAAATTACAGCCAGAAATAATTGGGAGCTTTATGGGGTTTCTTGGGTTGCCAAAGTGAACTTGCAGTTGAAAGGAACATTAGTGATTTGTTGCTGAAGAGTTTTAGAGCAGGAAGGGCCATTACAGATGATGTACTTGAGGCTTATCATTTTAAAGCTGACAAAACTGAGATTAAGGGAGGTTAAAAGACTTCCCCCAAAGTGGTGGAGCGAGGGAGTGGTGCAGGCAGACCTTGAATTCAGCTCTGATAAGAATGTTAGAATTTTAGGGATGGACCTCAGAGATCATATATTGAACTCCTCATTTTGAAATTGAGAATACTGACCCAGGTCCCAAAGCTACATGGCTGCATTGTCACACAGTGAGGATCTGTAGCTCAGTGTTCTTTATGCTAAGCAGCGTTCTTGACGTTGGACCTTGGTGTTGACTCTGAGTTCAGGACTTTTCCACTCACATCACGTTACCTGTCTTGTGGACAGAGTGTTTGGCTGAAATTGCTGATTACTTTTTAAAAAATAAACTTTAAATTTTGGATAGATATATATTTGTGGAAAAATTGTGAAAATAGTACCGAGATTTCCCATTTACCCCCTCTATCATTAACATCTTACAGTAGTGTGGTGCATTTGTCAAAATTGAGTCAATACTGGTACATTCTTATTAAGTAAAGTCCATATTTTGTTCAGGTTTCTTTAGTTTTTACCTTATGCCCTTTTTCTGTTCCAGGACCCCATCCAGGACACTACATTACATTTAGTCATCATATTTCCTTAGGCTTCCCTTGGCAGTGATGGTTTTTCAGACTTTTCTTGTTTTGGAGGACCTTGACAGTTTTGAGAAGTACTGGTCTGACATTTTGTAGAATGTCCCTCAACTGAGATGGTCTGATGTTTTTCTCATGATTAGATTGTGGTTATGGGTACTGGGGAGGAATACCTCAGAGGTAAAGTACACTCTCATCATGTCATATCAAGACTAGGTACTATCAACATGACTTATCACTGTTGACATTGACACTAACCTTGATAACCTGGCTGGGGTAGTGTTTATCAGATTTCTTCACTGTAAACTTAATTTTTTCCTCCTTTTTCCATATTGTATCATTTGCAAGAAAGTCACCACGTGCACCCCACATTTAATGAGCGAGTAATTATGCTCTGCTTATTTGAGGGCAAAGTATCTACATAAATTATTTGGAATTTTTCAGCATGGGAGATTTGTCTATTATCCCCCATTTATTTAATTATTTATCTGTATGGAGTTATAATTCAATAGTACTTTATTTTGTTGCTCAAATTGTTCAAACCTTGGCCATTGGGAGCACTTTAGTTTGGCTCCTGTGTCCTTTTGGTATACCCCCAGCAATATGTGTGTGCGTGTGTGTGTGTAAGTAATATTTTCTTACTTTTTGACACTGCAAGATGCCCCAAGCTCATCTTATTTATTTCCTGCCTGAGTTCTAGAATCAATCATTTCTCCAAGGAACTCTGGTTCCTGTTTTTGGAAAATGGTTTTAGAAACTAAATTCTGGGCACTAGATGTGCTTGTTGCTATTGGGATGTCTTTGCTTCTAGGCCCTCTCAGTTGAAAAAGCAAGGAAATATGTGTGTGTATGCTAACCCATGTATATACACATATCTACAAATATTTCTATCTGTATCCAATTGTATATATATTCAGTTAAACAGAAATCCATAGTAATGTCTTTAACTTTAATCCATTAGCACATGGATCATTCTAGCCTTCTCTCTTTGCTCATCTGTATTCTCCAACTCCAACCTAGCTTCTACCATTTGCCATCCATTTATTTACTTTTCCAAATCCAATATCCATAGATAGTGGTTTCAACAACTTGACCAACTAGAACACAGGGCTGATGTACAGTTTTGCCTTCGGTCTTACAGACTCTACTCATTTCCAAAGTTACCTAGATCAGCAGCTTTTTCTCCCGTCCTCTTCAGTGAGTTTGTTTCATACATTTGCAATCCAGTTAGATTATTTTGTCACAGTCTGCATTTCTTCTAAATGATTTTTAAAATTTGCATATATTAAGATTCACTCTTTGTGCCTAAATTTCTATAGATAAATGCATAGCATCATGTATTCACCATTACAGTATCATATGAGTAAATAACATCCCCACCCTAAAAAATCCCCTATTCTTCACCTAATCAGCTCTCCTCCCTGACCCCACACCCTGGCAAGCATTGATTTATTTATCTTCGCTATAGTTTTGCCTTTTTCATAACGTCATATAAATGGAATCATACAGTATGTAGCCTTTCCAGACTGGTTTTTTTCACTAAGGAATATGCACTTAAGAGGCATCCCTGTCTTTGCATGGTATTAATTACTTTTTAATCAAATAAGATATTAGAATGTATTTATTTCACTATTAGTGATTTTAATTGTGTTGGAATCAGTATAGACTAACTGTAGTAATGGAGGCAAGGAAAGAACACAGTGCTGGGAGAGGAAGTGGTTCACTCTGCTGAGGGAGGTAAGGAAGAGCTTCATGGAGGAGAAGAGCCAACGTGGGTTAGGCTTTTTATTTTAATTGTGTTCGTTGTGAAGACAATGTTAAATACACATACATGCCATCTCAGCACCTTAAGACAAGCTGTGCTCATTTTGATATATAGATTTGCGGTATAAATGCATACATTTTTGCAAGCATTGTTAGTAAAATTTTATATTTTTTTACTTACTAATATTACTGAAAGCTTTTTCACATTCCATGTACTTCTCACAAAATCTTACAAATGTTTAAAATTTATTTTTGTGTTTAAAAAAATTGTACATGTCAATTTTAATTTTTCCATTGTACCTCAGTAAAGCTAGAAAAATAATTATACATGTCAATTATAGATAATTGAGTAGATACAGAAAAGTATACAAAAGAAAATAGGGGCCGGCCCCGTGGCCGAGTGCTTAAGTTCGTGGGCTCCACTTCGGCGGCCCAGTGTTTCACGGGTTTGGATCCTGGGCGCGGACATGGCACTGCTTTGTCAGGCCACGCTGAGGCAGCATCCCACATGACACAACTAGAAGGACCCACAGCTAAAATATACAACTATGTACTGGGGCGATTTGGGGAGAAAAAGCAAAAAAAAAAAAAAATTATAATCCCATTACTCATCAGCAAAGGTGACATTTTAGTATTTTTCAGTCTTTAAATGGATTTTTAAATTTTGTACATTTTTATTTTCTTTAACCTTACAATATCCTATGCTATTTAAAACTATTCATAAACATGAATTTAATGGTTGTATAACATTTAATTATTTGAATAGGCCCTTACTTTCACATGTTTCCTATTCTACTGTTGTAAATAATTATGTGATAATACTATAACAAAAATCTTTGTAAATAAATTTTTCTATAGATCTCAATTAATTTTCTTCATAAAGATCCCTAAGAGGAAAAATAAAGCCCAAATCTTTTGTCGCTTCGGGATACTTTCAGCTGTAAATAACAATAACCCTCAACTACAAAGACTTCAACAGTAGGAAATTTATTGTATCTATAAAAAGAAGCCCAGAGCAGCTGGCCCCGTGGCTGAGTTGTTAAAGTTACGCACGCTCCACTTCGGTGGCCCAGGGTCCGCTGGTTCGGATCCCGGGTCCAGACCTCTCCACTCATCAGCCTTGCTGTGAAGGCATCCCACGTAAAATGTAGAGGAAGATTGGCACAGATGTTAGCTCAGGGTGAATCTTCCTCAAAAAAATAAAGCCCAGAGTTAGAATTCAGAGTTGCTTCGTTCACTGACACATTATAGTCAAGAATCTTTGTGTTCTTCTTACTCTATCATCTTCAGCATCTTGGTTTTGGTTTCAGGCTTATCCTCTCATTGTTGCAAATATTTGCTGTTCTGGGTATCATGCCGAAACCCAGTACCACCAGAAGTAAAGTTCTCCTACCTGTCAGTTTTTATCAATAAAGAGAACACTTTTCAGAAATCCCCCTTACATCTTCCATCTCGTTATCTGGGCTTGAGTTCGTCTCTGGCAATGGGGAATCGTATACCATGACTGGCTTAGACCTGTGTAAATTACCCCTAGGGACTGGTGAAGGGTCCATTTGATTGGTATCAGAGTTTCCGTTGGCAAGAAAAAAGTGGGAGTAGCAGTTGGATTTCCAATAAACCATGTCTGCTATAAACATCTTCTGAAGTTCTTGAGATCTTTAATTTGATATCGATTTTAGTCAGCTAGAGAATGTTTTCAAGGGAATTTTTAGAGAAATGCAGATATTTTCGTATAAGTGTATCTTCATGTTTCACACATGAAAAATAATGCAATTGAATATAAAAGTCACGGATCACAGGTGTTTTGCCTGAAAATCATATGGACATTACTTCGTTCGCTTCTGGAAATTAATGAAGAAAAAAATACAATATACAACCAATCAAAACTCAGAGGCCAAAATAATTGTTTCTTTTCAAGTAATTTTTCCTGCGTGAAGGCTTATAAGAATATTTCTTTCTGTTTGTATTTTAAAAAAAAATCTTTCAAGATCTCTCTTGATCTTGTTATATTTTAGTTGATTCCTTCTGAAATACCACCAGCCCTTTTTATCTGCATATTCAGACTTTTTAAAATGTATTTAAGAAACATTTTTTTCTCCATTTATAATTTTGGTTCTTGTTTCTGTTTCAGATATTGAGTTTTCTTTCTCAGAAGCAGCTGTTATTCTTATGTTGTGTCTTTATTTTCAATTCTCAATTTCCATCTTATTTCTCATATTTCTTATTCTTAGGTTGGACTCTGTTTTCCATTCTATTCTATGTTTTTATTTCTCATATTCTTTTCTCTACACCCTTTTCTTCTGCAAAGAGGGAGAGTCAAAACAATGTTTTGTTTTACTTTTTTTTAATATGGCTTTTAGAAAATTTAAAAAGACATATGTGGCTTGCATTATATTTCTGATTTGTTCACAACTGAATCTTCAGTGGCCAGCACAGTGTAGAATACACTGTAGGCAATGAATAAATCTTAGTTGTGTAAATGAATGAAGTTGCTAATAGTTACAATTATTGAAACTAGTTATAGAATTTCATCTACTGAGAAACTCAGGCCCAAGTTGGTAAGAGTGGTAGGAAGTGAGAGTGGCAGAAAGTGTATTGGATTGTGGTTAGATTTTAGAGAAAGTAGTGGGAAATATGCCTTTGAATGTTTGTGGTAGATGCCTTAAGACTGTAAAAATGCCTGTATGTACCCAGGTCTGTCTTAACTCTTTTCTCTCATCTCCTTACTCTGGTTTCTCTCTCTACCTTTATTACTTTTTCTACTTTTTCTTTACGTCCTCTAATCTTGTGGAGTTTTGTTGTTTTCTTGTTTTGTCTATTTCAGTTTAAAAATCTATTGAGCTATTGACTAAGTATAAAATGTATGATTTGAAATAAAAAGAAGCCCTATTACAAAATAGAGTCATGGAATTTTAGGTAATTTTTCTTAACCTATTCCTCTCCCTCCCTCCAAATTAAGAGCTTGATTATTGTGGTTGTTTTCCTGGTGCTCATTGTTTAATAAATGCCGTAGTTGACCAGAACAAGTTTTGAAGGCATTTTCGGACACTGGCACTCTTTCATACCTACATGTAGTCTATGGCCTATTACAAGTCTTTTTAACCCCAAGTGCTTCAAATCCTCCCTAGTTATTGATAATATGAGAAATATATGATATCGTTATTGTAGCGTTAAGCATGTCTTAGGTTGTTGAAAAAAATAGTTTTAAGCGGTGCTCTCTGGGGCACAGAGTTAGAAGCTAGAAAATGTTTTGAGAAGGGAACCAAAAACACCTTCTTACAGTCAGTAAATATTCAACCACCTCTTGTGAATCCTTCCCTGTGTGCCTGCATTAATGATTTGAAAAGTTTGGAGTTCATAAAATAGGAGATATAGCTTTTCAAATATAAATATGAAATTGTATTACAAAGAAATTTTGCATTATCCCTCTTCTTGGCCTTCTGCAGAACTCAGAAGTTTCCCTTAGCTTTCTTACATGTTAATTCTCTTAAGCTTTGCTAGGAGACCAACTAGATAATTAATTGATCCTCAAATGTTGATGTTTATATCACATATACAGGAAATTAATTTTTATTTTAACATGAGCCTTCTTGTGAAACACTGCATTAATACCAAGCTATTTGTGATGATGAGAGAAGTAATTTAATTTGGATTACCTTAAATTTCACCCATGATCTTTAAAGTCACTGGTGTTTAGACTGTCCCAGGGCTGGCTTTGTCTGCTTACAGCAGGTTCACATGCAATAAAACAACTACGTCAGCCTAAAGAAACTGGAAACTTGACTCTGGAGGTTACAATGAGCTCAGTCACACTGACTGTGATTATAGTGTCCTGGCTCTGAGGTCTGACGGCCTGGATTTGAATCTGGGATATACCATTCCTTTGCCATGTGACATTAGGAAAATTTCTTCACTTCTCTGAAACTCTTACCTGTGCTCTAAAATTGATATAATGATAACACCTGTCTCAAAATATTATTGCGAAGATTCCGTGAATTCCTACATGTTAAGTACTTAGAACAGTTCCTAGTCTTGGTAAGTGTTTATATTAGCTTTTATCACATGGTAAGTGTGAAACGGTAAGTATCAGTGGAATATGTCTGTATTTTTCACGTGGATAGCCCCAAGTCTAATTCATCCATTTGTTCCTGCCATGTTGCAGTTAGTTTCGAAGCAGTTTTAAACCTGACTTAAATTAAATATTATTCACATTATGAATGTTTGTTAGGCATTTGGTTATGGTTTTCCAAATTATGTTCATGCAATTGAAATATAGACTGGAATACCTGGGTTATAGTAATAAAAGTTACTACAAGTAATTTAAAAATAATCTATTTGTAGGAATAAATTCTGACATAAGTTTCCCCAGTAAATTATAGACTAAATGTATGAAATCATATTATGCAAAAGAAAGCCACCCTCAATATTTATAGAATAAAAAAGCTTATAAATAAAAATAAAACCATTCATAAATATATATATTTGTGCATATCGATTCATTTATGAGTCAAAATATTTAGTTATAGTTCCATCTTCCTGAGTTTCTTGCCTAAGAGATACCTGGGTTGCTTAAATATGAATTTAAATATATGAGTTGTGGCTCTTTCGGTTGCCAACAACCAAAACACAAACTGCAATGGCTTAGTCCAAAAAGAAATGGTTTATTCACTCATGCAACACAGAAATCCAAGGAATTGGCTTTGGGTATGGCTGTTGCACTCCATCTTTCAACTCTTCTTTTCTCTATGTAGACTCTTTACACTCAAGTATGTTTTCCCCAATTTGTGATAAAGGCCTTTTAGTCTCACATTCTCAAAGCTAAAAAAATCTCAGCAAAAAGTTCTTCTCAAAGTTTACTCAAAGGGTTTACTTTCAGTAGACCATACATCACATATCTAGCTCTGAAAATTCACTACGGCCAGTGGATGGATTAAGCTGGTTGTTCAGGCCTGGGTCCTGTTTTCATCTTTGGAGTAAAGTGGGAGGGTGGGTGTAGTGGAGAGAGGTGTTTTCCCAAGACAAAATCAGGGCTCTGCTATCAGAACAAGGACGTGCTGGGCTGGCAAAACCAACAAATTCCGCTACAGCCACAAGTGGTAGATCCCTGGCTCTTCTGTCATCATTTCTTCCTTTCTTGTTCTTGGATGACATTCTAAATTGACCATGGTACTCTTTGCACGTGAGCAGACTTAGCCTCAGAAGCCTTTTCAACATGATACTCCAAATAGATCCAACCAGCGGATTTAAGTTGGTACTCAAATTGAAACCTATTTGCCATACCTGGTTTAGGCAAAGAAAGAACATAGCCATCAGTATTAATACTTGATTTATTCAGTTTTCACACCTGTTGCCTTAGGCTGAGTTCTCTAGAATAAGACACTGAAATGAAGATTTGCATGCAGGAAGTTAATTGAGGATCATCTTGGTAATAACACCTCTAAGGGAAGCAGAATTGGGAAGAAGGAACCCACTGGAAGCTCCAGAGCTGGGGTTACCCTTCAGAATTGTCCCAGATTGGGGCAGGGCACCCAAATTTTTATCTATGTTGACAAGCCTTTGGGTGCAAGCTGTCTTCAGGGAGGGAGTGTAACCTGGGGAGGGCAGCTTCCTTTGACCTAAGGCAATCCCTCACAGAGGGATGCATTGTGAGCCAGAGCAGTCAGCACTCCAGACAGTTGAGATTCCAGTCACAGTTGACCAATAGAGGTGAGTGGGATTAGTCAAACTGATTTAAGAATATTTGTAATTAAGAGCTTCCGTGTTAATAAGATATTATTTGCCTGAATAACTATTGATCTTTTGTTTTATTTCCCTTTAACTTAATTTCTTAGTTGTTGTTTATACACAGATAATTTGAATAGAAATGACTTTGTCAGAAAAATCCTCTGAAGTACGTTCTCACAAATGCTGACACTAGATACTATGTAGGCATCTATATTCCTTCAAGAAATTAAGAGTTGTTGAGCTCTTATTGTCAAAAGATTGTAAAGACTGAATAGATAATGTGTACAAGCACTGCGTAATTGTGATATTGAAGATAATCGAATCACTGGGTTGGAAAAAAGGGAGAATCAGGAAATTTTAACAAGAAAGCAGTAGAATTTTGTGCAAACAGAGATAAGAACAATAAGAAAAGAGGTTAAAAGAAAGAACAGAATCAAGAAAAGTGGGGTTGCTAAAGTTTAATTGTGTAGGAGCCACGTAACACATAGTTGGGAGCTGCCATAGATGCAACACGAAATCTTGAGCAGCATCCCCAGTGTCCATTAGTATCACCAATCTAAAAAGCCAGGTGGGACCTTAGCCATCAGACAGTGATAGCTGCAAGACAGATGAAAATATTTAAAGGATTCTTCCCAAAACATTCCCAATGAGTCTCAGAGTACCAGAGTAAGGACTAGCAAAATTCACCAGCTTATTAATATCACAAAACACCATTTTGTGCCAACAGAGAAGAATGGCTAAAAGTTAAATCACGCTTGTAAATTATAACAAAACTAAGTAACTATAACTTTAAAAATAGAAGCACCAAACTAATGAGAGTTTTGATCAACTCTGATGGAATAAATAAAACTGTAGCACTTAGATTTATACACTTTAGAATATTAGAGCTGGATATAGTCCCAGAGGTCAATCAGTTCAACCCTGTTTATTTTTTAGTTGAAGAGAAGGAGAAAACAGGTCCAGAGATGTAGGATGACTTATCCACCATCTAGTGGTAAAGACTAGACTAGAAAGCTGATCAAAATATATCTAGCGTGAGTTCAGTGCTTGTCACTGTGAGCTATTAAAAAAGCACGCATTTATGCCACCTTTCCTGTCCTTGAGGAATCTGAAATCAAGCTTGATTTCTCATGGTGGCAATTTATGCCTCAAAAATTGAGAGAAAAGGAAATTTGGGGTGAGACAATTATGAAATTATCTGTAGTCTCTTAATATAAAAACTTTTCTTGACAAACTCAATTGTCTTTGAACTGTGTATGGGAATAGAATTGAGTTACCCAAAGTGCTGGAGATCAATGGATACACTTGGAATTTTGAATGTTTAAATATATTTTTCCGTTCCTTATGGATTTTTGGAACACAGAATTCGCCCTAAGCCAGACTCCCAAACTGGGAATTTTCAACTTGTCTCTTGATTGAGAAACATATTGACTTAGAGATTCTTAATGCTGGTTCATGGTCAGTGAATTTTTAAAGTGAGAAGTATGAAGGGAGATCATCTGAAGATATATCTGAGGAAAGAGGAAAGATCTTTGTTTTGTGAAGGGAAATGTCAATAATCTATACAAAATTTTTGAATAAGAGAGAATTTTAAGTGTTTGAAAATCTGTGGGGTTTTTTGCTTCACTTATTCATGTATAAATATTTATTAAGGTCAGGCGTTTTTCTAGATGTCAAGAACACAGCTGTGAACCAAACGGACATAAATATCTTCCCTCAGTAAGCTTATATTTTAGGTGTGGTGAGAGACTCAGTAAAAAAGTTAAGCATGTAGTGTGTCGGATGGTAACAAGTGCTATAGAGTGAAGGGGATCAGGGTTTTGGGGATGGGGCTGCTATTTTAAATAGTGCATGAAGGAAGGCCTCACTGAGGAGATGACATTTAAGGAAAATCAAAGGAGATGAGGAGGCAAGCTGTGTAGCTCTCTAGGGAAACAATGTATCTGGAGGAAGACTTCCAGTCAAAGGAAACAGCACGCACAAAGGCCCTGAGGTGGAAGCATGGTAAAATGTTTGAGGTATTTAGGGTGAGAGCTTCAGACATTTTGATGAGTTGCTTGGTTTAATATACATGTTATTAAACTTTTGTTTGTTCTTCTGCTGTTAATCTGTCTCATGTCAATTTAATTCTTAGACCAGCCAGAAGAACCTAGAAGGGTAGAGAAAAACTTCTTCCTCTGCTATGGTACTTAAACAAACCTAGATGGAGTAGCCTACTGCACACCTGGGCTATATGATACTAATCTTATGGGACCACCATCGTGTATCTGTCGTCATTGACTGAAATGTTGTTATGTGGCACATGGCTGTAGTTGGGAGAACTGAGAGAAACAGAGGAGCCCAGGATGACTCTAAGATTCTGCCTTGAATAATTGTAAGATTGGAAGTGCCATTTGCTGAGGTGGGGGGCACTGGGAGGAGCAGTCTGGGGAGGTGGAAGACTAGAGTTTGGTTTGGAGCATGGTTAACTGCTTTTTGCTCATATTGTGATGAGATTTGCTCTGTGTGTGTGGCTATGTGAAAAATCAGCAATCTTGGTACTTGAAATAAATTAACTTCATATCAGTTTTGGCTAAAATACCCATCAAAAGCTTTTATTTTTTAGTCAAAAAATGTAACAAAGGATTTGGTAAACATTTCATTACAGTATTTAGTATTTACATTTAAATTGAGAGATTTGTACTTTATGCAAATCCAGGTCCTCTTTTTTTGTCCAGAATGTCAAGAAAATTTTTAAAATGTACAGTTGTTGATGGTAAGATAGGAATAATAGAATCAGTTAAATGTTAACAGACTTAATGACATTCATTTTTATTGTGTGATTTTAAAGCAAATCCCAGATATCATCTTTTCACCCATAAATACTTCTGTAAAAACGTTTATGTCTGAGGGATATGTTTTATCCACTTATCAGGCTATAGTTTCCAATTCCAATTCCAATTCCAATGTACATACACCACCACGTTCAAGGCCTTGTTTGTCTACTGGCAGGTGTAAGAGATCCTTAAAGCAACTTTTAAGAGTTACTACTCTAAACAAGGTGACAATAATAACGTCAAATAAAAATTCTTCAGTGAGATTACACTACACATATTAAAAGAAAACATTTCCTTTTCCTCACTCAGTTTTGTGTGAAGTGTTTGACTTTTCTGGGAACTGTGTGTAAACATACATATACACCTCTGAGAAAGTATAGCTATGGCACGTCTACTTGAAATGCAGCTCAACCCATGTCTACAAATAAAGTAAACTGAGGACTTTGTGGGTGATTAAAAATATTTTAATATTCCATTTAAGAAAGAAAGAGATTTTAAATGATCCAAACAGGAGTTTCTAGATCAGTGAAATTTTTAAAATATTTAAGTGGAAATGAACTTTTAGCCATTATACAACTTTGGAACATTAAGAATTTACCTAGGAAATGTTTTGCATAATAGATTGATTAATATATATTTCTCACTTAACTGCCCACAAATTTAATTGCGCAGATTATCATCACATTTATAAAGCCTATAGTTGAAATTTATGTTAGCCAAGAATATTCCAAAAGGTATTGAAAAGAAGGCATGGATTTTAGCTATTCTCAGATACTTCAAACTGATCTTTGTGGTCCATCAAGGGTTTATTTTGGAAAGAACAGCATAGGCATGCAGGTCTGGAAGTGCTCATAAGGGTTCATCTAGTTCATCATGTCATCCTAAGGATTATTAAAATTTCCAGATGCAAAACCACTTATAATAGGCTGATTTTCCAACCTGTGAACTCTTCTAAAGGCAGAATCTCCTTTTCAAAGATATTAAAAATAAGGTTCCTGCTCATTTCACTTTTGCAGAGTCCCCAACAGTGGTGGTGTATTTTAAAGGGCCTCCTTACAATACTTTAAACCCTTAAAAGAGTTTAGAACTTAAACTTCAAATAATCTTCTCTTTGTCAAGGTCTTTTGGTGTTCGTCAAATAATAGTCCTTTGTTTAAAGAAAATCAGACTTAAACTTGTGTATTAAGTGATTAAATTAAAGGCTCATTATTATGTTTTCCCTGTTACTTCACCTCTGATCTTTCAACTATGACCTCTGCTTTTGATCCATTTCCAAAGTATTAAAATATAACCACGATAAAGAACTAGCCTTTACAATAGCACAATCACCAACATGGCCCTTGGCTATTTCCAATTATTCAGGCCTTGTTCCTCAGTTTTGAGACTACCTAGTGTTTTTTTGGTTCACTTGATATCAGTGGTTACCCACCTTTCTCTTTCAAGGGACCCTTTCAACATCCATCTTATTACTTTGAACATTGAAATCATTAAAATATTTAAAAATTCTATTTTTTGCACCTATGCTTATAAAAAGAAAATTAACAAAAAAAGAAAAAAACTATATTGCGGTAGATGATGATTGGGGATTAGTTCCAGAATATTCTTGAATATTATTGCTATGTCAACATAACTAATACATACATATATACATATACATATGTAAATTACTACAATGGATTAAAAATACCAAGTATGTTAAAATCTCTGAGTTAATAATGATATTTTAAAAGCATACTTCATCAGTCATTTTGGGGAACCAAACCATTATTCTGAAAACTTATCAATAAAGGTAAAGAACAAAAGAGAAACATTCTATTTTTTATTTTATTATATTTTTGGTGAGGAAGATTGTCACTGAGCTAACATCTGTGGCAATCTTCCCCTATGTTACATGTGGGATGCCGCCACAGCATGGCTTGATGAGCAGTGTGTGGGTCCGCTCCCGGATCTGAACCTGCAAACCCCTGGCTGCCAAAGTGGAGAGCGCAAACTTAACTGCTACACCAGTGGGCCGGTGCTGTAACATCTATTTTTTAAATCTTAGAAATTTAAAAATACCTTCTATTGCTTTCCACCAAATATTAGGAGACTTCCCTTTCCTCCATCCTTAGCAATCCAGATTCTTTTTATATCTGCCACAATTGTAACATCACCTATGCTTGGGTCCCAGGGCTTTACAAGATCAATTTTGGAACATTTAGGGACTTATTAAGTAATATTCTTCTCAGTGATGTACTTCAATAAAAAATTAGTGGTGCTGTTTTTAAATGAAAGAATGAAATGATTTTTCTTTACAGGCTGCGCATTGGTAGATTAAAATGGAAGGGCCGAATGTGGGAGAGTGACGATTTCTCACTGGTGTTTTCTGCCAGCGTGCACTAGAATCCCTAAGGGCCTCCTTCAGGGAGAAGCTTCCTAGAAGCTTTGTGCCATCTCAGAAATATCTCAGGAACTCCTTAACTTCTTAGGGGACAATGCATTTTAGTTTAAGTTTATAACAACTGTGAGATGTTAAATTAGTAGCCTTGGGCTCCGCAATTCCATGACTCCAGATAATTGCTCTGTACCTTTTTGCTCTTGTAGATGTGTGATGCTACACCTCTTTCCTCAAGACCAAATCCGCGTTATGATGAATCCTGACCCAGAACATTTCTCTGCCCTGATCCCCTCCACTGCCTGTACTTCCTCCTTGTTGTTCACCTTGCTGGTTTTGGCTCTTATCTGAACAGAGATTCAATGGCAAACTTCTCCCAGGGCACATCTCTTCTTCTAAAAGGAAAAGACAAGCTCCTATCCTACCTTTCTCCTGTCCTTGACCGTAAACACATTCACCAAGCACGTTCATTTAAAACAGTCACTTCTGCCAACTTCCAGATGCAGCTAAAATGTTTCTGCCTTCAAGAAGTCTTCTTCAAACTCTGCAGATGGAGTTAACGGCTCCATTCTCTTGTACAGACACGGAACTTGGTTTATAGCATTTACTGTGTCCTCTGGTCACTTATTCACTTACCGGTGTAGATCTCACTAGATGTGAGCTTTTCAGTAGCAGAGGCCAGGACTTATTTATCTTTTTCTCTAGCACAGTTCCTGAGCCTTGATAAATATTTAATAAACATTAATTGAAAGACTAAAATAATTGATGGACGGATAAATAAATGAATGGTCTTGTGTATTTTTGTTGTCTCTCTGCCAGACAATTTCTTGCTGTGCTTACGGCATTTTTCATTTGTTTGTTTTCATGGTTACTACGCTTTTACATTTATCAAGTGGAAACCTGGGCGTCAATTTAAATAAGCAACCCTAATTCTTAATTTCCTCTTAAATTCAACTTGAATAACCCGTGTGTTAGTAAAACATTGTGGGAACTTCAGTTTGTGTTTGCTGGAAAATCCCAACTGAGTTGCTACAAAAAGGCAGAAATTAGAGTTGGTCAAGAGGATGACCAGATCATGTGATTTGTTTTATTGGAGCTTGTCATCAACATAGACATTTGATTTCTAATTTATTTGCAATAGCTTTTCTTCCCTCTTGGTAGACTGGTAATCAGAGGGCAAGCAGCAATCTTGTAAGTAAGATACATTTGAAAATGTTTTCCACCAACTTGATAGTAGGGAAGTCTGGAGCCAAATGGTGACATTTGTATTTTGACAACCTCATCTTTACTCTGTCCTTCGCTCCCTATTGCTCTGGCCTGGCTTTCCCAAGCCATCATAAAACGGTTTTGGCTTAGTGGATGGCATGCATTAGAAGGTCTCTTCAATTTTGTGAGTCGCAGTTTCCTCATCTTTAAAGACGGATAATAGATCTAGATGCTTCTGCAGGGCAAATTTCTAACGCTCTCAAAAATCCTCTGTGAACACTAAGAAATTACATAAATCTAAAGGATTATTATTTTTAATTTATTAGAGGCGTCATTTGTAGCACCATAATTCAGCACTTCTACTTGTGTCTCTGGATCCTTTAAGCTGAAAACCAAGTACAGGCGCAGCTCGATTTCCTGTGCTTTGCTTTATTGTGCTTTGCAGGTGTTACGTTGTTTACAAATTGAGGGTTTGTGGCGGTTCTGCATGGAGCAAGTCTATTGGTGCCATTTTGCCATCAGCATTTCTCATTTTGTGTCTCTGTGTCACGTACTTCTCGCAGTATTTCCAAGTTTTTCATTATTATTTTATTTGTTATGGGGATCTGTGATGGTGATCTTTGATGTTAATATTGTGATTATTTTGGGGCACCATGAACCGTGCCCCTATAAGTTGGCAAACTTAAGAGACAAACATTGTGTGTGCTTTGATTGCTCTACAGACAGCTGTCCCCTTGCCTCTCTCCCTCTGCTGGGGCCTCCCTATTCCCTGAGACACAACAATATTAAAATTTGGCCAATTAATAACCCTACAATGGCCTCTAAGTGTTCAAGTGAAAGGAGGAGTCTCCCTTCTCACTTTAAATCAAAAGCTGGAAATGATGAATCTTAGTAAGGAAGGCATGTTGAAAGCCAAGAGAGGCCAAAAGCTAGGCCTCTTGTGCCAGTTAGCCAAGTTGTAAATACAAAGGAAAAACCCTTAAAGGAAATTAAAAGTGCTACTCCAGTGAACACCTGAATGACAAGAAAGCAAAATAACCTTATTGCTGATATGGAGAAGGTTTTAGTGGTCTGAGTAGAAGATCAAACCGACCATAACATTCCCCTAAGCCAAAGCCTAATCCAAAGCAAGGCCCTAACTCTCTTCAACTCTATGAAGGCTGGGAGAGTTGAGGAAACTACAGGAGAAAAGTTGGAAGCTAGCAGAGGTTGGTTCATGAGGTTTAAGGAAAGAAGCCATCTCCATAACATAAAAGTGCAAGGGGAAGCAGCAGGTACTGATGTAGAAGCTGCAGCAAGTTGTCCAGAAGATCTAGCTAAGATAATTAATGAAGGTGGCTACACAAACAGATTTTCAATGGAGACAAAACAGCCTTCTATTGGAAGAAGATGCCATCTAGGACTTTCATAGCTTGAGAGAAGTCAATGCCTGGCTTCAAAGCTTCAAAGGACAGGCTGACTCAACGTTGGAGGCTAATGCAACTGGTGACTTGAAGCCAATGCTCGTTTACCATTCCAAAAATTGTAGAGTTCTTACAAATTATGCTAAATCTACTCTGCCTGTGCTTTAGAAAGGGAACAACAAAGACTGGATGACAGCACATCTGTTTGCAATATGGTTTATTGAATATTTTAAGCCCATTGTTGAGACCTGCTGCTCAGAAAAAATATTTCTTTCAAAATATTACTGCTCATTGACAATGCACCTGTTTGTTCAAGAGCTGTGATGGAGATGAAAAACGAGATTAATGTTGTTTTCATGCCTGCTAACACAACACCCATTCTGTAGCCCATGGGTCAAGGAGTAATTTTGACTTTCAAGTCTTATTATTTAAGAAGTACATTTCATAAGGCTATCGCTGCAATTGATAGTGATTCCTTGGATGGATCTGGACAAAGTAAATTGAAAACCTTCTAGAAAGGATCACCATTCTACATGACATTAATAACATTTGTGATTCATGGGAAGAGGTCAAAATATCAACATTCACAGGAGTTTGGAAGAAGCTTTTTCCAACCCTCATGGATGACTTTGAGGGGTTCAAGACTTCAGTGGAGGAAGTAACTGCAGATGTGGTGGAAATAGCAAAAGAACAAGAATTAAAAGTGGAGACTGAAACTGACTGAATTGCTGCAATCTCTTTAGAAAACTTTGATGGATGAGGAGTTGCTTCTTATGGATGAGTAAAGAAAATGATTTCTTGAGATGGAATCTACTCCTGGTGAAGATGCTGTGAAGATTGTTGAAATGACAACAAAGATTTAGAATATGACATAAACTGAGTTGATAAAGCAGCGGCAGGGGTTGAGAGGATTGACTCTAATTTCAAAAGAAGGTCTGCTGTGGGTAAAACGCTAACAGCATTGCATACTACAGAGAAATCTTTCATGAACAGAAGAGTCCATTGAGGTGGCAAATGTCATTATTGTCTTATTTCAAAAAATTGCCACAGCCACCCTAACCTTCAGCAACCGCCACCCTCATCAGTCAGCAGCCATCAACATTGAGACAAGAGCCTCCACCAGCAAACACATTACAATTTGCTGAAGGCTCAGTTCATGTTAACAAACCTATTTTTTAATTAAGGTCTGTACATTGTATTTTTAGACATAATGCTATTGCTCTCTTAATAGACTACAGTATAGTGTAAACATAACTTTTGTATGCACTGGGGGGCCAAAAAACTTGTGTGACTCTCTTTATTGCGATATTTGCCTGGTTGTGGTGGTCTGGAACTGAAGCTGCAGTATCTCTGAGGTATGCTTGTAGTGCAGTAATCCAGACTTGTTATAATTGGGATACACTTAGTATGTGCCTTTGGGGCTTTTTAGCAATAGCCATCGGAAGAGAGTATCTCTGTCTCTGTTGTCACACCCTGAAGCCATACTCACAGGTGGTGCTTGGCAGGCAGGTGGAAGCAACTGAGCCTGGGGCAGGCAAGGAGTGGCAGAGAGGGCACCGGGAGACCAGGCAGGAAGCCACAGAACACATCTCCACCTGGAGATGGCCCTATGATCAAAGGACAGAGGAGACAATTAGACAGTTTTCTTTTTAAAAATTAATATATATGGATTAAAAGGATTTATGTTGTAAACTGAGCCACTTAAAAGTGTAAACCATCAGATTAGGAAAACGTCCCAAATTAACAGAAGGGTGCTTTTACCTCCACTTAGCTTTGTTAATAGTATTCCAAACCAGTACATTTGAAGAAAGATGTTACCGTAGGGTACCTCTCAAGACTGTTCATGGAAAGCCGAGGGCGAACTCTAATATACTAGGGTCTCCCAGAGTATATATTGTGCCGTCTTCATTTTTAGGGGAGAAACTACATCATTAAAGAAAGATATTAAGGAGGCCCATGATGCACACACAGACACACACACCTACTCTTACACACACACTCATATAGACACATATATAATGTACTTCTTAATGGATATGAAAACGAGTAGAATTCTATGTTATTGAAGTTTGTCTTTTGTGGTCTTCCAGAGGATCTTAATTATTTGTGTACTGTAAAATTCATAATATTTCTAATGTTAATTTTAAAACAAATATTTTGGAAATAGCTAATTTGGAGAGATTACAGCATATCATGGAAAAGACATTCATTAAACCTCAGTACAGGGACTGGCCCGACGGTGTAGTGGTTAAGTTCGCACTCCACTTCAGCAGCCCGGGGTTCACTGGTTCAGATCTTGTCTGTGAACCTAAACACTGCTCATCAAGCCATCCTGTGGTGGCATCCACAGAGAAGAATTAGAATGACTTACAACCAGAATATACAACTATGTACTGGGGCTTTGGGGAGAAAAATAAAAGAGAAAGATTGGCAACAGATGTTAGCTCAGGGCCAAGTGTCATCACCAAAAACAAACAACGAACAAACAAACAAAACTCAGTCCACTAGACTGTTCCAGAGAAGTGAGAAACAGCAAGATGATGTGGGTGCTAAGTACAAATAGAGAATCAGGGAACCCTGATCCTCAGTGTATGCTATTTTGTCAAGAAACGGTTTCTTTCTCTGTAGAAATGTACCCCTAACTAGTCCATGAGTGCTGTGAACACTGTGTTTTCCAATACATTTATTTTAGCTTTACTCTCCTCAAAAATGGATGCTATATAAAGAATATGGTTTGGAAAAATTAAAAGGGGGGCCAGCCCCATGACGGAGTGGTTAAGTTCATGCATTCCACTTCAGGGGCCCAGGGTTTCACTGGTTCAGATCCTGGGCGCGGACATGGCACTGCTCATCAGGCTGTGCTGAGGCAGCGTCCCACATAGCACAACCAGAAGGACCATTAGAATATACAACTTTGGGGGCCAGCCCGGTGGCACAGTGGTTAAGTGCACACATTCTGCTTCTCGGCTGCCTGGGGTTCACCGGTTCGGATCCCGGGTGCAGACATGGCACAGCTTGGCATGCCATGCTGTGGTAGGCGTCCCACATATAAAGTAGAGGAAGATGGGCACGGATGTTATCTCAGGGCCAGGCTTCCTCAGCAAAAAAGAGGAGGACTGGCAGTAGTTAGCTCAGGGCTAATCTTCCTCAAAAAAAAAGAATATACAACTTTGTACTGGGGGCCTTTAGAGAGAAGAAGTAAAATAAAAAAAAAAAGATTGGCAAGAGATGTTAGCTCAGGTGCCAATCTTTAAAAAAAAAAAAAATGAAAAATTAAAAGGAAGTGGAAAAGTAGGAAGAATTGCTTAAATAAATTTCCTATTTCCTAGGTGAGATCTGGGAAAATTTGCTTGTTCCAATGTTGTCATTCTTTAATTTTATCACAGTGTAGCTCACTGCTTTGTTAAATCATTTTGCTCCAGACTCTCTCAAATGATGCATGGTCAGTAATTATGCATCTGTTTATTATTCATTTTTTGTCCTGAGCATCTTGTTTGATGCATACTAGGTGCTCCATAACAGGATTTTAAATGAATGAATAAATAATAGTATTCTATATCTTTGAAGCAATTTCGTACACATTGTGTCCGTTTTTCTTACCTCATTCTGCATGTGTGATTATCATCCCACTTGTGAAATTAGTAAAACTATTAGTGAACATTTTTTTTTAAAAGAGTAAAAAAAAAAGAATTAGGAAAACTAATTTTGTGTTTCTTCCAGGGTAGGCTGGTCTGAGATGCGAACTCAGATTTAAATCAGTTCAAATTCAACCCAGGGTAGATTGTGGTGTTGTCTCAGAAAAGTAGACTCGTCTATTGGTAGCCGTCTCGGCCTCCCTTCTTCCATCCTTCCCTGTGATCTGGCCCCCATCCCCCATAGCCTCTCTGATCTCACCTCCTACTACTGTCCCTCTCACTGTGCTGTAGCTGCACTGGCCTCCTTGCTGTTCCTGAAATGTTCCAGGTATGCTCAGCATTGTGGCCGTCTCACTAACTATTTCTCCTGCCTGGAAAACTCTACCCAGATATGTCTGCTTGTGTAACGATCCCATCTCTTGTCCTCTCGTCCTAACACTCTGATGGTCATTACCACAACTCACCAATATCCAGTTCACCTCTACCATCGGACAGATCACACTTCCCTTCTCCCTTGAAGTTAGACATGAACATATGACTTGTTCTGACCAAAGAAATATGAGCGGAAGTGACATGTGTCATTTTCAGGTGGATGTTTTTAAGAAACTGTGTATAATTCTCCATGCTCCCTTCCTTATGTTCCTGCAACTGGCAGCCCTTCTGGTGATGGGGTCTTTATCAGCCTGTCCCTGAATGAGGATGGCGTGGGCAGGGTTCCCACCATCCTCTAATGGGTATGTTGCATGAGCCAGAAAGAAACCTTTGTCGTTTTAAGCTGCTGAGGTTTGGGGTTGTTTGTTACTGAAACACAACTTAGCTAAGCATGACTAATAGACCCATCAGTCAGTCTTCAATACTGCCGCCTGTCCGCCACTCCCACCCCAGGGTGCTCCTTTTCTCCTTTGCTCCACTTTACCTTTCATAGCACTTATCACCGTCTAACTAGATGTTAGATACTTTACTGACTATGTTTATGTTTATTTTTTACTCTCTCTGCCCTCCTTCCCCCTCACTAGAATGTAAGCTCGTGCGGTTAGGGCTCTTTGTTTTCTTCAATTATGTGAACATAAGGCACTCAATAAATATTTATCGAATGAATGAATATTAAGCACAACCATGTACTATTCTGGATGTTGGGATGTGGAGATGAAATACCTTCCCTGTTCTGTGCAAGTCTCATAACTGACACAGATATGATAACACATAATTATGTGGGTAATGCACCGAGAAGAGCAGAGGTACAGCCATGGCACTGTTGGCTCTGCCTAGGGAAGCCTCCAGACAGGTGATGTTGAGCTGGTATTTGAAGGCCAATTAAGGGAGACCCAGGCAGAGAAGGTAGCAGCGAATTCTAGGCAGGGAACAGCATGTGCTAAGAAAGATGATGAGAAATAGCACAGTTTCTTTCAAGAGTTGCCGACAGTTTGGTATTGCTGACGTTCCATATTTGAGGGCTGGAAAGGTGGGAAGGGGCCTGTGATGATTAATTTTGTGTCAACTCGACTGAGCTAAGGGGTGCCTAGATAGCTGGTAAAACCTTATTTCTGGGTGTGTATGTGAAGGTGTTTCCAGAGGAGATTAGCATTTGAACTTGTGAACTTAGTAAAGTAGATGGCCCTCCCCAGTGTGGGTCGGCATCGTCCAATCCACTGAGAGCCTGAATAGAACAAAAAGCCAGAGAAAGTGCAAATATGTTGTCTTTGCTTGAGCTGAGATCTCGATCTTCTGCCCTTGGCTTTTGGACTCGGATGGGGATTTACACCATCAACCCCCCTCCTTCTCAGGCCTTTGGACTTGGACAGAATCACACCACCAACTTCCCTAGTTCTCCAGCTTGTAGTCAGCAGGTCATGGGACTTCTTGTCCTCTCTAACCACATGAACCAGCTCCTATAACAACTGTCTTATAGATATCTCTATATATATTCAATCAGTTCTGTTCCTCTGAAGGACCCTGACTAATATAGGTTTTGGTAATGAGAGTGGAGTGTATTGAGATATCCCTTCCAAGATGAAAGATAAGTTGTTACATCTCGCCCTTCTTACAACTAAGTAAGAGATACAATGCCTAGTGGGCCTCTTTGGATTTTGGAGGCAACATATTGTTTATTTGGGTGTGTCCCTCTGGCCCATTTTCTGAGTGACCTGAAAAGCTGCTGGTTTTAAGGGGGCCCAAAACAAGAGAAAGCTCTGAGACAGGTCCAGGCTGCTGTGCAAGCTGCTCTGTCACTTGGGCAGTATGATCCAGCAGATCCAGTGGTGCTTGAAGTGTCAGTGGCAGACAGGGATGCTGTTTGGAGCCTTTGGCAGGCCCGTATAGGGGAATCACAGTACAGGTCTTTGGGATATTTTTGCAGCAAGGGCCTGCCATCCTCCACCATAACTACTCTGTTTTTGAGAAACAGCTCCTGGGCCTTAGTAGAGGCTGAATGCTTGACCATGGGCTACCAAGTTACTGTGTGGCATGAGCTGCCCATCATGAACTATGTGTTGTCTTACCCACCCAGCCATAAAGCTGGGCATGCATGACAGCACTCCATCATCAAATGGATGTGGTATAAATGTCATCAGGCCCTGGGCAGGCCCCGAAGGCATGAGTAAGTTACATGAAGAAGTGGCCCAAATGTCCATCGTCCTCCACTCCTGCTACACTACCTTCTCTTTCCCAGCCTGCACCTATGGCCTCATGGGGAGTTCTCTATGCTCACTTGAAAGAAGAACAAAAGACTTGGGCCTGGTTTACAGATGGTTCTCCACGATAAGTAGGCACTGCCTGAAAGTGGAGGGCTGCAGCACTCCAGCCCCTTCCTGGGACATCCCTGAAGGACGGCAGTGAAGGAAATCCTCCCAGTGGGCAGAACTTCAGGCAGTGCACCTAGTTGTTCACTTTGCTAGGAAGGAGAAATGGTCAGACACGTGATTATATTTCAATTCATGGTCTGTGACCAATGGTTTGGCTGGATGGTCAAGAACTTGGAGGGAACATGACTGGAAAATTGGTGACAAATTTAGGGAAGAGGTATGTGAATAGACCTCTCTGAATAGGCAAAAAATGTGAAGATATTTGTGTCCCAAATGTTCACCGTGTGAATATACACCAATGGGTGACCTCAGTAGAGGAGGATTTTTAATAATTAAGTGAATAGGATGTCCCATTCTGTGGATACCAGTCAGCCTTTTTCCCCAGCCACCCCTGTCATCTCTCAATGGGCTCATCAACAAAGTGGTCGTGGTGGCAGGGGTGGAGGTTATGCTTGGATCCACCAACATAGACTTCCACTCACCAAGGCTGCCCTGGCTACAACCAGCACTGAGTGTCCAATGTGTCAGAAGCTGAGACCAACACTAAACCTCCAAAATGGTACCATCCCCTGTGGTAATCAGTCAGCTCCCTAGTGATAGGTTGGTTATATTGAACTGCTTCCATTTGAAGCATTTTGTCCTTACTGGCATAGACACTTACTCTGTATACAGACTCACCTTCCCTAGATGCAATGCTCCTCCAAAAACTACCATCCGTGGACTTACAGAATGCCTTATCCACCACCATGCATTGCTTCAGATCAAGGAACTCACTTCATAGCAAAAGAAGTGCAGCAATGGGCCCATGCTCATGGAATTCACTGGTCTTACCAGCTTCCCCCATCCTGAAGCAACTGGCTTAATAGAACAGTGGAATGGCCTTTTGAAGACTCAGTTACAATGCTAGTGAGATGGCAGTACTTTGCAGGGTGGAGCAAGGTTCTTCAGAAGGCTGTTTATGCTCTGCAGCCATGAACCTGTGAAATCAAACATGCTATGTGTTTCGAGAATACAATGGTGGGACAGGGATAAGATACACATTTCCATTCCAAAATGGAGAAATAGAAGAGAAAAAAGGAGTACCAGGTCCAAGATAGGCCCAAATCTAAGGGGACAAACAAAAGTAAGTCTCAAGGCTTGAGAACAATCCTCCTTGGCTCAGTGCTCCACCTTCCGGACAAACTGGGGTGAGGGTTGGGCCCTCAAGGTTCTGGGTGGTCCCATCCCCATGGTTTTGCTGGGTGCAGCCCATGTTGCAGCTCTCCCAGGCTGGAACCGCATGGTAGTGGCTCTACCGGTCTGGGGTCATCAGAGCAGCAGGTCCCCACAGCTCTGCTGTGTATTCCCCTGGTGTAGACTCTTTGTGGTAGTCCTGCCCCAGTGATGGCCCTCTGCCTGGATTGGGTGCTTGAGTAGCTCTGTCCTTTGAAATATAAGTGGAGGCAGCCATGGCCCATGCTTTGCTGGACGCGGTGCACCAGGGCCTACTGGAGATACACCTGGGGGGCCGAGAAGTGTGACACCAGAATGAGGGGAGCTCATTTCCATCTGAGACCTCATCAGAATGGCCTTTAACATCCATATTCCTGCCAATATTCTGTTCATGACCACTTAGGCATTCTCTAAGAAGATCGAAGCTTTCTCTATAGCTCTCCTCTTCCTGTCTGAGACCCTCACCAGAATAGTCTTTAGCAGTCTGTTCACAGTAATGTAAGCTTTTTTTTTGTGAGGAAGATTGGCCCTGAGCTAACATATACTGCCAATTCTCCCCCTTTTGTTTGGGGAAGATTGTCCCTGAGCTAATATCTGTGCCAGTCTTCCTCTATTTTGTATGTGGGATGCTGCCACAGCATGGCTTGACAAGCAGTGTATAGGTTTGCACCCAGGATCCGAACCCACATACCCCAGGCCGCTGAAGCGGAGCCTGTGAACTTAACCATTACATCACCAGGCTGGCCCCACGTAAGCTTTTTCTAGCATGCACCTGAAAATGTTTCCAGGCTTTACTTAATACCCATTTCCAAAACCACGGCCACATTTTCGGTATTTGTTACAGCAGCAACCCACACCTGGTACCAACTATAGGGCTGCTGTAACAAAATACCACAGACTGGGTAGTTTATAAACAGCAGAAAGTTATTTCTCACAGTTATAGAGGCCAGGAAGTCCAAGATCATGGCACCAGCAGATTTGATATTTGGTAGTGTAAGTCCTGATCTGAGAGAGAAAGTCAAGAACCAAGAGCACCAATGTCTGAGGACAGAAGATGGATGTTTCAGCTCAAGCAGAGTGAATTTGCCCTTCCTACACCTTTGTGTTCTGTTTGGGCCTTCAACGGATTGGATGAGTCCTACACACTATCCAACTGCTTTACTCAGTTCATCAGTTCAAATGCTAATCTCTTCTGGAAACACCTCCATAGATACATCCAGAAATAATATTTTACCCCTATCTGGGCATCCTTTAGCCCTGTCAAGTTGACACCTAATATGAACCATCACAAATCCTGAAATTCATATGTTGAAATCCTAATCCCCAAGGAGATGATATTAGGAGGTGGGATCTTTGGGAGATGATTAAGTCATGAGTGCAAAACCTTCATGTTTGGGATTAGTGCCCTTATTGATGAGGTCCCACACAGCTCTCTACCCCTCCATCATGTGAGGATACAATGAGAAGTCTGTGACCCAGAAGAGGGCTCTCACCTGACCATGCTGGCACCCTGATCTTGGAACTCCAGCCTCCAGAATCGTAAGAAATAAATTTCTATTGTTTATAAGCTACCTAGTGTGTAGTATTTTGTTATAGTAGCCTAAATGGACTAAGACAGGGCCAAATTATGGGAGGCTCTGATGCCACACCAAGGAGTTTGAATTGGTGGTGTGCGGTCCACTGAAGGATTGTAAGCAGGAGGATGATAGACCAAGAGGGATTGTATTTTAGAAATATTATCCTGACTGCAAGGAGGAGGTAGGGAGGACAGAGAAGGTAAAAGTCTGTTGAAAAAATCCAGGTGGGAGGTGATGGTAGTCTGAACTAAGGAAAAAGTCATGAGAATTCAGAGGAAATCACAGTGACATATTAACTGTGGGAAGACTCTAGAGGATTCAAAGTAGAAGTTTGAGGTGTTATTTTCTTTTATTTAAAAATTTTGTTATAATCATTTTAGTGACTGAATGAATCTTGAGTGTATTTACCAAAGTAGGTGAAACAGGAGGAAGACAAACGACTGAGTTGAAGTAACTGTGAAACTCCGGTAAGTGAATACCGATGAGTCCTTGGATGACTAGGCCTGGGTCTATAGATTTGGGGAGTCATTAACCTACAAGGGTAGTTAAAACTATGGATGTAGGAAGAGAAGTGGGCCAAAGAAGGAATCCTACAAAATCACAACATATTGGAATTGGAAAGAGAAAAGATTAATCTGGTTAGAAAAAGAGAAAGCACAATCCAAGATTAAGAATGGATCTGTGAAACCTAAGAGAAGAGAGAGGGTCAAGGGTTCAACACATCAAATTCTGCTGGAGGTCAAGAGCCTGGAAAGCAGCCACTTATGGGAATTCCCTGGGGACTTCAGGAAGAGCAGTTTGTGAACCTCACTTTACTTACCCGAATGTAAGGAAATCCTTAAATGTTGCCTCAATGACTGTGAGCTCTCTGAAGGAGCTGAGGAACCCAGAGTGACTTGTTCAAGATCACACAGTTAATTAGTGGCAGAGCTGAGCTAAAATGCTCTTTGCATTACTTGTTTGTTCTTTGTTTTAGGATTAAATATTTAGATATTTGAAAGGTCCTCATAAACCAGTCCTAGTGGAATTTGTAGTGAGACTCATCCATGCTTCCTCTTTTCCTCCCCTGACCCAATCCAATTCATCAATAAATGCTGTTGACTCTTCCTCCAAAACACCTCTCTAATCGAATCAGCTAACTCTCTCCACGTCTACCGCCACAACTCAATCCAGCTACCATCATCTCTTCCCTGTTACTGCAGTAGCCTCCTGACTCCACTTGACGCTTCCACGTATGCCCCCTCCACAGTCCATCTTCAACAGAGCATGGAAAATAGTCTTTAAACATCAGACCATGTCACTCTCTAGTTAGAACATTCCAAAAAGGTTTCCCATAACACTGAGAATGAAATCCAAATTCTTTAAATGTCCAATAGAGTCTCCCATACCATAATTGTTGCCGACATTTTGGACCGAGTCACCCTCCACTTCTCTCATTATTGCTCCAGATACTGTCCTTCTTTCAGTCCCTTGAACAAGGCAGCACATTCACGCTGCACAGCCTTGGCACTTCTGTGGCCTCCTGGATGCTTTTTCCCCAGATTTCCATGTGGCTCACTCTTCTCCTCATTCAGGTCTCAGCTCAGATGTCACCTTCTTAGAGAAGTCTTCCTTTTCATCCTCCCTAAAGGAACCTTCCTAGCCCCCTCCCCACAATTCAGTCTTTATTATCACAAAGTCTCTAGCCCTTCCTAGCACTTTTCGAAATGACAGTGTTATTTATGTATTTATTCACATCGTCTATCTTGACCCTGAGAACAGGAACCCTGTCTGCCCTGTTCACCTCAGTACTCCCAGGGCCTAGAGCATCATAGCTAACTCTCATGTTTGCCACTTGCCCGACACTGTTCTCGACACTTTACAAATGTTAACTTAGTTGATTTCCACATCCAGCTCTATGAGGTAGGCATAATTAAACTCTCCATTTACAGGTGAGGACACTGATGTGCTGAGTTAGGTCATTACGGCCTTGTCTAAACTAGGAAGTGGAAATACTTTAGACCAGTGTTTCTCGAATGTCAGCACCCATCAGAACACCTGGGGCCTTGTGAAAACTGAGGTTGCTAGGTCCCGACCTCAGCATTTCTGATTCAGCAGATCTAGGGTGAGGCCCAAGAATCGTCATTTCCAACAAGTTCTCAAGGGATGCTGATCTCCGTGGTCCAGGAACTACCCTTTGAGAATCAATGCGATAGAATTTACAGAGCATCTTCTCACGTTATTTAATACTCACATTTCTATAATCAATTATTATGCCCATTTTGTAGATGAGGCTCAGAGAAGTTCATCAGCCTTCTCACGACCACAGAGGGAGTGAGTGGAAAGACTGTTTGGATTCCTGTCTGCCTTTAAATCAGTGCCCTTAGCATGGCCCTGAGGCCTCTATATGTTGCTGAATTTTTAAAAATGCTGCTCCAGTAAATAAATGGTAAAAACTTCATGAATTTGGCAGATAAACACAGAAGGAACATACATCTTCTACTCTGTTGCAACTTAATCTGAGTCTCCAAGATGGTCTCCAGACAAGCCAATTTGATGGAAATTTATTTTCATTCTAATTTAGACCTGCCATAAATATGATCCAACCACTTTACTTTTTTGTTTAATACGATCAGAAGCATATGATAGCATTGTAAGTGAGGTCTATAGTTAGAAGTTGGAAGGAGGCTCATGTTAGAGGACATTTCTTGCAAAACAAAAGGAGAAATTCAAGAGTATTTATTGAAAATGACAATATTTTAGTATTTATCATTGAACCCTTTTATAAATAAGACACTTGTTCTAAAAAAAGGTGTTTTTAATCTTACAGGTGACAATTTTCAGTAAAATTTCTGAAGAAGTACTTGAATTTTTTTTCTTAGATAGCAGCCCTACTACACACCAGAGACTTGAGGCTACAAACCTTTGTTTTCCTCAGGTTCTTTCAAGCATTAACATTCTGATTGCATATTCTTATGACAAAGACTAATAAGAAGGGAAAATGGCACACCCTGGATCTATTTTAGCGATAAAGATAAGAGTGGGAAATGGTAAAAATCTCCCTTGTTCTCATTATGACAGCGCTAAAACCGCCATCAATTATAATCACTCACCACATCCCTAACGGGAGACTTCATTGGCAACTTCTCTTCTACACAAACTGGGTCTCCTGTAATCTGGTATGTATGTGAAATATATATGGAAATATATTGATAGTGCTTACACTGATGGCATTCTCTTCACTTATAAAAGCATGCGCTGAAAAAGAAGTGATGTCAGCACATAGCAGCGGGGTTTCCATAAGACAGTTATTTCTGTTTTATTGCCTATCATCTTATAGGCAAAATACAAAATGTTCCAAGCATTTATCTTGACCTGTATTTCACAGTCAGAGCAATCTACGCAGGAGTTTTGTTTTGCCCAATGTGCAAAAATATTAATACACTTCCTTCCTACCCTTTGCCTATGGCCTCATGTTCATTTCTGTTCAATTTGACTTGACTCATTTCTGTCCTCCTTTCTTTAGTTTCTCCCCGCTTTCCTCCCTCCCTCACTCCTCTCTCTCTTCTTCCAGCAAATTGCTGTTGGGTCTATGATGTTCTAGATTTGGAAAGTCAGACACTTATAGTCATGCTGGAGAAGAAAACGTGAACATATAAAAAAGTCCTGTGGCTCAAGATGATACGTTATATGATGAAGAGGCAAGAAAACAGTATACAGAAGGTGCAATTAGCATTCGGTGGCAATAGAGATCCCTACAGAACTGGTGTTTTTGAGGATGGCTTCCTAAAAAACATTTCCTTTAATCTATTGCTACATAATAACCACCCCAAAATGTGGTGGCTTAAAAAAAGCAACAACTTTTTATTTGTCTTCATGGTATCCTCTGGGCTGGGCTCGGCTGTCTTCTGCTTTACCTGGTGTCTGTGGGTTATGGAATGTGCAAAACGGCTTCTTTGCTCCTATGCCTGGCACCTCATCTTGATGGACAGAACAGGTGGGAGCTGACTGGGTATCTTTCTCCACGAGGTCTCCCCACTAGAGTAGCAGAACTTCTTTGCGTGGTGGCTGAAGGCTCCAAGAAAGAGCATTTCAAGAATGCCATGGAAAACTTGCTAATGTTCCATTGGCCAAAGCGAGTCACTGAGGGAGGCAGTGAATACTGGTGGCTAATGAATGCTTGGTTCACCAGAGGCCACCAATCTAAACAAAGCATTTGGAAGACCTGACTATACACGGGGTGTGAGGAAAGAAGAGAAGTCACATATGGAGAATTTGAGCTTGAATGATTAGAAAAATCGAGGAAGGACCATTCATTAGAAGAGAAGAAGTTATACGGAAGGACCAGTTTCAGACATGGTAAGTTAGAGAAGATGAAAATGTCTGCTAGGCAGACAGAGAAAATTTATTGGAATAAAGACATTAGCTGAGGGCTGAAGTTCTAAACTCTGGAGTCATATGCAGAAAACAGGTAGTTAAAGCTGTGTGACTGGATGGGTTCTGAGAAAGATAGAAACTGGATCAATGAACTTTGAGCTAGGCTTATAGTTAGAAGTTGGAAGGAGGAAGAGGAGCCAGATTGGGAGATAAAGATACTGTATATTCCTCTCATATTTTGTGACACTGTTAGAATTTTTATATTTCTAGTTGAATTTGACTCTCATTTGTACGCATCTGAGAGTAAAATTTAATTGAGAAATAATTTGGCTTTATTTTAGCGACTTTTACTATGGAACACCTCCAGTGCCTTAGGTTGCTGACTTAAAAATATGCATTTATTAATAATAGCTAGTATCTTTGGAACTTCCTCATGGTTCTCAAGTAGGTAGAATAAATGTATGAAAACTAAAGTTAATGATACAGCACGACAGAATTAAGTTTTTATTAATTAATTTTATTAATTAAGCTTTGTTAATCTTTCCACCGTCCTGCTTTTGGAAAATAACAAATTGTATAAAAGCTTCATTTCGATAATGAATTAATTTTCTTCTTATGAAATGAACTTGATATTGAGGCTAGATCAATGGGCAGGATTTTTAAAATATGGTACAGAAATATTTTCTCGGTATCCACTGACAAAGTCAAGCCAATTTTCAGAGGCTATTAAGAGTTTTCCAAGAATGCGTTGCACACATAATGAGAAGTGTTGACTGAGGAACTGCGTTCAGAAACTCCTTGAGGAACTGTAAGCACTGTCTCCTCTCGCTGAGCCACCCAGGCAGGCCGTAGGCCGTCTAGACGGTGACCAAGCCATCAGACCCAGCCACTGTGGGCAGGCCTGGAGCCCCCTCGCACTGCAGCCAGAGGGGCTGAGATACGCCACAGAAACCATTTGGAATGTAGTCTTTTTACTCAGTCCTCTGCTTTTAGAGAAAAATGTGGAGGCTAGGAGAATTCGGTCAAGACTGAAATTAAATATTTATGCCTTGAATTGTTCCATGGTATCACTGATTTCCCCTTTCTCTCCCACTTTTAAATCATTTCGGATTTATTGTATGGAAAACAACTGTACATACTTGCTTATCTGCAAGAATATAATGAGAATGATATAAAATGTGGTTGTAACTTTAATATGTATTGTGTAACAATTTTATTATGTGTGTTAGTTGGTTCCCTCCCCTTTTTAAAATGTTCATGGTAATAGAGATGTGTGTTGTATAGGCTGTGTTTTCCCTAATGTGCTACACTGTGATCTAATAAGAATAGGTAACATTCACTGAGTTCCTGCTACGTCCTCGGCCACCTTGATCCTCACAGCAGCCTGATGAGTTCGGTGCTATGATTCTTAATTTGCAGAATAGAAAACTGAGACGTGGAGAGGTTCCTGCCCGAGGAAACACAGCTAGTAAGAGGCAGTGCAGGATTCAAACATGCATCTCTGAATTTACATCTGGAGCTTTTAACTGCTTTCCAGGCGCCAGACATTGTATGATCTTTCTCTTACTGTGTTGCAATTCGTTTATTTTCTACCTTTAAAAATCTTGAACTGTGAAACTGAGGACAAATTGGCCAATGAAAAAAGGGCGCTTGTCTATAATCGTATTTTCTTGCTGTTCTCTCACTATTTCATGAAGGGCCACATCTGTAATCAGGTTAGTAATAATAAATACACAGTGCTTGCTATATGTCAGTATTGTTTGAAGCATATTTTGTGTTTTAGCTCATTTAATCCTCAAAACAACCCTTTGAGATAGGCATGCTTTTACAGATAAGAAAACTGAACACAGAGAGGTTACGTAACGTGCCCAGGTCACACAGCTATTAAGTGGCAAAGTCAGGGTTCAGACTCAGGGAATCTAGCCTCAGAGTCCACATATTTAACCACTACATGTACTGCTGCTCTAGTTTTAATTTGTTTTCTTAAAAGCTACATCTTTTTTACATAATAATTTTGATGGCAACAAATTAAACAATCAAAATTAGTTTTGCCCATACAAAGGCTGAGATATATTTCATCCCTCTCTCCCCAACTTCCTTTCAAAGCTGGGCTGGTTTGGACTGGGATAATAAAGTTATTCTTTGTATTAAATAAAAATTTTGAGGTTTATCTTACCCCTTATAGAGTCTTTTGCTTATTAAGTGTCTACTTACTGAACCAACTGCAGCTTCTGGGCGAGGATGGGTGTGTCCTCACTCACTGAAAGCACATTAGAATATCTGAATTTAGCCTAAACGCTGTTTAAATAGAATCGACTCCCAACCCCATTTGAAAACAACAATATTAAAATTAGAATATTCCACGTATCATCTTTTCACGTGTACAGAAATATAGGCAAGGCCTAACCCAGGCACATCACTGCACTCGAGGGCTGCTGTGAGGACCAGAAGCAGCTTTCCTGTGACTGCTTAGAGCTCAACAAATGAGCCTATTTACGTGATAGTAACGACTCCTTTTTAACACTGTTTCAAACTGTGTGTTTTAGAGAGAAGGTAGTTTGACTGATCTTCTAGAAGAAAATTGCCAAAATGATCAATTTTGAATAATTTGGGAATAAGTCTAGAAATCAGAGCAGGAGGTCCTTTCTGCAAAGCTATGCTGACACTCCTGAAAGGGAGAAAACGCCTGTGGTGTCTGTCCGGGTGACTGTTGATAGTGTCTACCCAGCCAAAGGGCTGATGCCTGAAGCCAGAGAATCAGAGAATGGGTGAGTCTGGACATGTCAACATGGGAAACACCAACTTCTTTTTTGTTTGTTTTCTGAGGAAGATTCGCCCTGAGCTAACATCTGCCCCAATCTTCCTCTATTTCGTGTGTGGGTTGCCACCACAGCGTGACTGCTGACCAGTGCTGTAGGTCCGTGCCTGGGATCTGAACCCTGGTGGCTGAAGTGGAGTCCGCTGAACTTAACCACTGGGCCAAGGGGCTGGCCCCTAAGCACCAACATTTCGAAGGGATTTTAGTCGATGGGATCTGAAGTAATATCCCAATTTTTGACTTCTCTTTTTCTCTCATTTCTGGCCTCCAGTGACAACCAGAATTTTTAATAAGGAGGGTTCTCAATATTAAAGTACAAAGCAAATAAAGTTTTCAAGTGAGTTCCATAAACAGCATGAAGTTCATGCCTACCATGCTCGACCACTGGGTCGTCTCCTTCTCGCTGATTACATTACTTAGATTTGGAAATCTTCCAGTTTTCAAAATTAATTCTTAGAATGTTACTTTACTGATCAGTAAAATGGAGGTCCAGGTGTAAAAATTCGTATTAAAATCACTGTTAACATTCTTTAAATCCATAGGATCTGAAAATATAGTGCAACGTGATGCACTGTTTAGAGTATTTGTTTATAATTATAAAAAAATTTCCTCTAGTCTTTAAATAAATTGGAGCTTTCAATGAACTTTTAATGTGAAAATAATTTTCACTGATGACTTCTTTGATTTTAACATTTTAAATAATTTTAATTTTAAAAGTATTCAGAATTAAGTATATAGGATAACTGGTGGCATATACGTAGTGACTAGCTATACCATTCTAATAATTTGCAGGAGGCAAAAGTAATTATGCATATTATACAGGTAGATTTATTTCCTCATTTTAAGAGGGGCTATAATACATACAGCTTTAATTTATCATAACTTTGAAAATTCTTTGGGATTCTTGTTATACACGAACAAATGAATAACTAAATATCCTTTAGTCAGAGTCTTTCATTCAGTGAACATAGAGTTTAGGCAACTTTCTATGTAGGAATATGAATCATCTAGTAGGAAGATTTTTTGCTAGCTTCTTGTATCCCCCCAGTGATCGTAGGTATTAAACTGAAGCTAGAAGGAAATTCCTTACTTTCATATGATCTTCAAATAATTTTAAACCAACTAAATTCCTTTCGAGCTCGAATTTCGTCTGTTCCAATAACCCTAGGCTCTTTTTTGAATCTTGTTATCACAGGATATGTGATTTTAGAAATGTTTTTATTTAAGTCATAAAATAAAGTGCACCCTGCGTTAGCATGGATATTTCATGCCTTTGGATTAACGTGAGCCAGTCTTCTCTCAGCTAATGCCGTTTTCCGAATGGAGTTCCCACAGAAGCACAAGGGCTGAGAAGAGCTGAATTTCATATGAAGTCTGTCACCGTTTCCACAATGGAGGAAACGGCTTGCTCTGTCATCATGGACTCCGAGAGAGAGGGACCTCTTAGGGCCCATCAACTCAACTTTAGTGAATAGTGACAGACGCGAAGATTACTGATAGTCGTGAATGGTGGCCTGTGCCTGCGCTGAGAAACAAAGTCAAGAAGGTTATTTGGATATCTGGTCAATACAAGGGTGTCTTTTTCTTCTGAGTTAATGACTCAATTCTCCACTTATAATAGTTGGTGTATCAGTTCAGTGTATTGAATCTTATTGTTTCTTTATACAAATTTATAGCAATATTCCATCAGTACTAACTAATCCATTTTACTAGGATGACCCTAGAGGGTCAGAGGAGGATTGTATTTAAACATGTTCATTCATCTACTGGTCTATTCTCTCATTAATTCATTCAACAAACTTTTATTCACTTCCTAGTATGTGTTAGGCCCTATGCTAGTCCCTAAAACACATGGGTAGGTGGGAAAAAAAACACAAAAACCAAATAAACAGGCGTGATCCTTGCTCTCATGAAGGTTTAGGCAAACGGCAGAGGCAGGCGTTAAATACACCACCACATTGATGGAAGCGTACTTATAAACAGATTATGTTCTTTGCGGAAACCAACTCTGTACTTCCTAGAACAAAGCAGCCAGGCTTCGTCTGGGGTGAGGCGGGGGTGAAAGGAAGGCTCTGCTGAAGTCTGAGTGGGGTGCAGTATGAGGGCGCTTTCTACTGAGAGAAGAAAAAACGTTTGCAACAACACCAGGTGGTGAGCTGGAGAAACTGAAAGAAGGCCAGCGTTGCATGTGTTCAGATAGCAAAGGAGAGAGAAGCACAAGACGAATCAGGGCCCAAACCTCTCAGGGATTTTTAGACCATTTATAAACTTTGGTCTTTATCCTAAGAGCAAGTGGGAATTGTGGAAGTGTTTTGAGAAAGGGAGTATAGTGTGTTTAACTGTAGCCTCTATAAAGACATGTCAAGACTGAACCCCTGGAACCTGGGAATGTAACCTTATTTGGAAAAGGGCCTTTGTAGAAGTCATTAAGTTAAGGATGTTGAGGTGAGGTCATCCTGGATTAACTCAGTGGGCCCTAAATTCAATGACATGTCCTTATACGAGACAAAAAAGTAGAAAAAACACAAAGGAGAAGGTCCAGTGAAGATGGAGGGGGAGCCTGGAGTGAGGAGCTATGAGCTGAGCAGTGCTGACAGCCATCAGAAGCCTGGAAGGGGCAAGGAACAATTTCCTGGAGCTTCAGGAGGAAGCACAGCCCTGTGGACGCCTTGATTTCAGGCCCTGGCCTCCAGAACTGTGAGAAAATAAATGTCTGTTGTCTTAAGCCACCAAATTTGTGGTAATTGATTATGGTAGCCCTAGAAAACACATATGGGGGTGGTGACCTAGTCTGATTCTTCCTTTGTCATGATGCTTCAGCTCCAGTGTGTGGAGGCCTGAACCAAGAGGGCGAGGGTGGACCAGGGAGCAGGTTTTTACTTCATTTGAGGCAAGAGCTGAAGGTAGCTTGCTTGGCCCACGGGGATGATAATGGAAGTAGATTGAAGGAGGTGAAGTTGAGAGGCTACCAAGGTAAGGGAGATAGGCTGGTGACAGTTTTCTGATTCATCTTTTGTTTTTGGCAGAAAAGTTGGTATTTTATTCATGCAGGGACTATGTGTCAGGCACTGTCCTAAATTCTGGGACAGTGTCACTATGACAGACAGGATTGTGCCCTTTTAGAGATTATAGGTAACAAGGAAATGAGGGTGCATTGTAATTCATGGATGCGCACATGCATGTAATTCAGGAACACATAAATAGAAAAAGCTAGTAATAAGAGCATTGTTTTTTTTTACATTGGGCCCAGAGTAGTCCTTATACTGTACTTATGCCAGACACAGCTGGCAAGAAAGATGTCATGAAACTAAGGATGCACCC
Organism: Equus asinus; assembly: GCF_041296235.1. Lineage (NCBI taxonomy): Eukaryota > Metazoa > Chordata > Mammalia > Perissodactyla > Equidae > Equus > Equus asinus. The sequence goes on from NC_091798.1 coordinate 81,940,467, forward strand.
TTTTAATGTAATGGCTTTTTAAAAAGGTAATCCCCCACACATTCTTCTTATGTTGAGATGAAACAGGAACACCTATAGTTAGGTGTCATGATAATCCTGTTCTATCTAAATAAAATACCGATAACTGTCTTTTCCTCTGTTTAAATGAGAGGGTTGGGCAAAATGATTCCCTAATGTCCCTTTTAGCTCAGAAAAAAACTTGTTTCAACTTCTTATAAAGTTCAATGTCAAGATCCTATCTTTAGAAAGAATTCATTGAGTACAATTTAAGGATAAGCAATAATCCATAAATAGATCTTAATTTAAAGAAGATGTAAATTGTCATGTTTTTCATAGATGGCTCCTAGATCATAACGAATATTTTCCCTGTGGGATGTTGTCATTCCCTGAATTGGGGATGCCAATGTATCTCTGATTTTCACTATAGATTTGGTGTATTCTTTACACCCTAATGTCTATATTAGCATTTTGAAGAAGGAGACGTGTTGTGAACATTGAATTTTAGTTTTGGGATATTCGGATCTAGTTTCTGATTAAACTGGGCTATGGACTTGAGTAGACATACAAATGTCCAACTGGTATATGAAAAAAGCCTCAGTGTTACTAACCGTCAGGGAAACATAAATCAAAATCATAATGAGATATCACTTTACACCTCTCAGGATTGCCATTATCAAAAAAACCGAAAACACCAAGTGTTGGAGAGGATGTAAAGAAATCTTTCACTGTTGGTCCTTGTACACTGTTGTGAGAATACAAAATACTGCAGGTACAGTGGAAAACAGTATGAAGTTTCCTCAAAAAATTAACTATAGAACTATCATATGATCCAGCTCTTCCACTTCTAGATATTTATCCAAAAGAATTGAAATCGGGATCTTGAAAAAATGTTAGCACTCATGTTCATCACAGCACTAGTCATATAGCCAAGGTGTGGAAGCAACCCAAATGTCCATCAACAGATGGATGATTAATAAAATGGGGTATACACATATAACGTAATATTATTCAGCCCTAAAAAAGAAGGAAATCCTGCCATTTGTGGCAACATGGATGAACCTTGAGGATATCATGCTAAGTGAAATAAGCCAGCTCATGGAAAGAAAAATAGTGCGTGATTCCACTTATAGAAAGTATCTAAGAGTCAAATTTATATAATCTAAGAATGGAATGGTGGTTGCCAGGGGCTGAGGGGAGAGGGAAACGGGGAGTTACTAATCAACACGCACAAAGCTCCGGTTAAGCAAGGTGAATAAATTCTAGTGATCTGCTGGGCAACATTGTACCCGTAATCAACAATACTGTATTAGACACTTAAAAACTTGTTAAGAGGATAAATTTCATGTTGAGTTCCCACTATAATAAATTATTATTATTATTTTTTTACTTATGCTGACTTGGCCTCATTCTGTGAGATTTTCCTAAACAGGAGCAGGAACTGGATGTTCGTCCCCATTCTGCGAGGTTCACAAGGTTCAGCCGCTGAGGTTGTCAACAGGTGGGAGAAAGAAGCAGCCTCTGAGGCTGGAGGCTGGGGGCCCTGAAGGCTTTCCCGCTCCGATGCTCACACGCTGTTACTTCTTACTTCTGTTTTTGTTTTTCTTAAACCTATAAAATACCTATTTTTAAATTCATTTGGAGGATTAGCAAATCTGTTCACAAAGGATTTAGCATAGTTCTTGGATTGTACTAAGAGCTGAATAAATGGTATCAGTTATTATGGTTATTGCATAATTGTTTGGAAAAGTCATCTTAAATCTCTATAAATAGTTGCTACTGATTGGCCACGTATTAATTAAGCGCTCTGGACTCTAATCTGCGTAGCTCAGCTCATTTGAGGAGATGGGCGGAAGTTGCTCCAAAGGAGGATGAGAGGCAGAAATCCAAGAGAATGGAGAAAGGTGAAGATTGTCAAGATTTTCAAATAGCCTACTTCTGCTTCATCGAATAGGCTTAGGGGTGAAAAATCATATTGTGTTTAAAATAGCATATTTCTGAAACATCTGTATGTCATCACACATATCTGTTAATTTTACAATGCTTATTTCAAATCTAGTTTCATTGTAATTTTGTACATAAAGAAAAAAAATATTCTTTCTACTTACTGACTTCCTAAATGCTCCTTGGGTGCTTCTGAAAGCTGCATTTGATGCTTTTCCTTCATAAAGATGTTACTTAATAAAGTGTTATTTACTTAGCAAATGACTAAATACTACCTCAGTGCAGCTGAAGAAATACCTTTCCAGATCTCCTCGGAATGACCACATATTTCAGTAAAGAACCATTTATTTTAAACTATGTTTGAAATCCCACCTAGGTTCAAATTTTCTCATATTTTATCTGAGAAATGCACAATGTTTATTTGTAGAATGGAAATGAATTTTAATATTGCACTTCATACTGCTGTGGGGTTTAGAGTTGACTTCATATCATTAACTGCATGGATGAATTAGTGTATTTATTTGCATGTGTGATATATCTGTATTTCAAAGCAAACATTTCAAAGGAGCACCAAAATATGTATGTAAAGTTCGTATTTGCCTCCTAGTGATGTTCATAGAGAGGGTATGCTACACAGATCTGGGCTTATAAGAAAAAATTGGACGATTTGGAACTCCATTACCCAATTTTCATGGGCATACATGTAGGCAGACCTACATATGCAAATTTTGCAACTGTTTATGACATCATTTTGAAATCCGACAATAAATAGGTAAGATCAAATTTTACCCACAGGTGACATAATATTGGTCTAAACAGTGCCTTTTCTCTTCTGTATTTATACCACAGAGCCAAGACACACAGGGCCAAGATCATTTGTGAGACAGTTACTCACACACATTTCCTTGTATCATGGGGACGCTTTACAGTAAATAACCTGAGACCGAGGACACATTGGAACTAGTGCAGGGGGCTGGTGTGCCATGTTAGTTATCCATAAATCTAAACTTCCTTAATTAAGGATAAAAGGGTCTTATTTTTTTCTCTCCCTTTTCCCCAGATTTTAGTTCTTAGTTTTTATTTTATCATAAATGGATTTTAATCACGATTTAAACAGATGAGGGCCTGGGTTCACTTTGAAGTGTGTGTATTTGATTCCCACGGAAGTTAATGGGGGTTACGAATACCTACAGAGGAGAGAATACACCCACATCCTCCAAAACAAATTTAGAACAATTTAAAATGCCCTGGAGTAATAAAGAGCTAGTTTAAGGGGTCAAAAAGAGGGTAAATATATGTTTTAAAGATTATTTTTGTGAAAACTCTTATGGCTTTGAGGCCCAAGGGAGGAATAGATGGGTGTGAGCAGAAAAAAAGGATAAACTAACAATTATGCCTAGGGTGAAAGTGTAAATGACAGCTTACCCTCCAGAAAGCATGTGCATGGTAACATTTTTTATGAGAGCTATTTATATTTCCAAGAGCTGTGTAACTGCTGTTTATCCCTCAGAATGTCCTTGTGAGGTGTGCGTTTCCTACCAGTCAGCCTTATGTGACAGTGACATGGAGATGCATTTATCATTCAGTTTCTAGGATCTAATATTTTAAGTGATCAACTAAGCTACTGTCAGTACGGCCCCGTGCAAATGAGAAAACGGAGAGTTAAGAGGGGTTTAGAACTTTCCTCAAATGCTTGAGTGGCAGCATTTGGATTGGATTTCGTAAGGAATCACTCTGTTGTGTTATCTAAGAGACAGGGAACACATTTGTTGTCATGGACCAGGCCCGCCTCCTCATCCTTCCACCTCACTCCCTTCTCTTCCATAGTCAGACTTGTTATTAGTTATCAAGGTGCCAGGAAAATACATGTGTAGAGCCTCAATCTTGAATGCTATTTAAATGTTGGCTATCCTACCCTCTCCTTAAAAACCATCAGAAAATATTAATTAAATCAGTGAAACCAAATACAAATCTGCACTCCCACTCCTCTTAAGGAAACATAACAAAAATAACCTAATGCCAGCACTAGTTGTGGGACATAACGTAGACCACCTATTTTGGTTTGGCATTACGTGGTATAAAAACCCTTGAAGTAATGTCAGAACACCTGGGTTCTAACTAGTGCTTCTCAACTCTGGCTGCCCGTTAGGAACATCTAGCAAGCTTTCAAAAACTACAGATGCTAGAGACCCCCTACCCCACCCCAAGAGTCTGATTCAGTTGGTTTGGGGTGAGGATCAGGCGTCAGTAGTTTTACAAACTCCTCAGGTGAGCTCTCTCTTCTACTTTCCACTTTATAACATTTACTTTTTGTGAATTCCTTTCAAGAACCAAACCCTCTTCAGCTTCTATTTTTGCATCTCGAAAATTGGAGCAACATATACCTAGCCTGTTTTTTGTACAGTCATGAAGATCAAATGGAGCGATGATTTTAAAACTAGTGAAAACTAGGACATGCTGTACAAACGTGAGACATGATGATGATCAGATTAGCTTTCTTGTAATTTAAAGAAATGAATTTGAAGAAACCTTGGATAAAGTTTTTCTTCCCATCTCCAGTCTCTTTGATTTTGTACATTGGTTCCTTGATAAAACTTCAGTCTATTCTTACTTGAGTATATCCTTTGTACTTGTTTATGTATAATGTTTGCTAATTGCTTTCTGTCAACTCAATAGTAAGGATAGTGAGAAGCGTGATTTGTGTGTGTATGTGTGTGTGTGTGCAAGCACGTGCACAACTTTATCCACGTAGCTATCTGGGAAAAGCTCTCTTGATAGATTTGAACAGTGGATAGTGATAAACATATAAAAAGGCAACAGGCCAAAACATGTCATAGTTTATTTACTCATCCAAAAAATACTCTTTTGAGGAATAAATATGTGCCGATCCCTCTGCCAAGACATAGAAATGGATGACATTGTCAACGCCCTGAAGGAATTCACAGGCAATTGACAATGACAGACAAGTAAACCAACACTTATAATACAGAGTCATGAATGCTGCAATTGAAGAGTTTTCAGCATCCTGAAGAAGTCTGTAAAGAGAAGAGAAGGACATGAGAAGGTGGTCAGGTAAGGCACACGGGAAAATATAAAGTGTGAATGGGTCTTGAGAGACACATAGTAGTAAGCTGGTGGAGGAAGGAGATGGGTCTTCCAGGCAGAGGGAAACGTGCAGGAAGAGAAGTGAGAGAATGTGGCCTGTTCAGGAAAGTGTGTGAAGTGCATACAACTGCAGGTGAGAGTGCCTTTGGGGAACTCGTAGTGGATGAGACAGGGGAGAGGTAGCCAGGGGCCAAATGCAAGTGGCTTTATAATTTATTCTAAAGGCCATGGAGACACATTTTATTTTACATGTGGATTTACATACGGAGGACAGATTGGATTTCTTTTTGGTAAACTCACTTCCATAACTATGGGGAAGGGATGGAGATAGTCTAGAAGGTAAGAGACCAAAACAGTTCAGCACTGATATAGTCCAGGCAAGAAAAGATTAGACTGAGTTAAGGCAGCGGCAGTAAGAGATGAAGGAGTGTTTTGGTAGATTGAGCCAGTTAGCAGAGTAGAACCAATAAAATTCAGTGAAAGAATAATAATAATTACATTAAATATTTTAAAAATAAACCAACACATAAATAATAGGATGTTAAAATGAGATTATAGTAGACTGAATAATGGCCCCCAAAGATGTTCATGTCCCAATACCTGGAACCCGTGACTGCTGTTTTATATGGTAAAAGAGACTTTGCAGATATGACTAAGTTAATGATTTTGAAATTATCCTGGATTATCTGCCTGGGCCTGATGTAATCACAAGGATCTTAAGAGAGCAACAGCAAGATAAGAGTCGGGAGTAGGAGACATGACAATGGAAGCAAGAGATTGGAGTGATGCGAGGAAGGGATCACAAACTAAGGAATGTGGGAAGCTGAAAAAAGTAAGAAGATGAATTCTTCTCTAAAGCCTCCACAAGGAAAATATCCCCGCCAACACCTTGAATTTAGACTTCTGACCTCCACAACTGCAAAAGAATAAACTTTTTAAACCTCTAAGTATGTGGTAATTTGTTACAGTAGCAATAGGAAGCTATACAGGGACTTTGCCTGCTGCAGTGTCAACAGACAGGCAGATAGAATAAATACCAGGACACCAAAGTGAGCGTGAGACACATACATACATCCCCACTCCCATATATAGATAATTGGAGAAGTTGCCTTTTGGAGGGGGAGCTTTCTAATCATAGCCTAGTGAGGAATGCTTCATGGGCATTACTTGGAGAGCTTAGAGATAGATTCCCTGAGGTTAGGTGACCCAGAGAGTTCAAACCTGATTCTTGACAGAGAAAGCTATGAACTGGGTTCCAATGCTACCTAAGCAATCTAGACAGTGAGGGAAGGGCTAACTGAATACTTGGTTATGGACCATGGAGACTGCTGCTATAAAGGAACTGGATCCTTTGGATTTCTACTCGCTTTCTGTTCACTTTCTCCAACACCCATTAATCACTGAAGCAGAATAGTCCCCTTAACTTATTACCTTCCGCAATTGCTGCATGACCATAACCTTACATTTCTTTTCATTGCACTTTGGTGTTAGACACTCAATTTCTTGGACACAATCGCCTCCTCTTTTTTGGATTTTTCCTTAATGTTATTGGAGTACATCTTCAAGTATTTTTCCTCAGAAGAATGCCTATTAGAAAATTTTTCTGGATACTTGTATGCATGATCTTTATTTTCTCCCTCACATTTGATCCATAGTTTGGCTGGGTATAAAATTTCAGGTTCAATAACATTTACCTCCAGAACTTGGTAGATATTATGTCATTCTCTTCTAGCATCAGCAATGAGATTCTATTCTCATTCATATTCCTTTTACACTCCTGTTTTTTCATACTGGAAGCTTTCAAGAAATTATCTTGAAATCTTGACTTGGAAATTTTACAAAGTATGTTTAGTTGTAGGCTTTTAAAAAAAATTCATTCTGCTTTTCATGTTGTGGTACTTTTGATCTGAAGACTACTTTTCTCCCTCTCTGGATATGTTATTATATGTACTCCTTGATTATTTATCCTTCTTCCTTTTAAAAAAAAGTCATTTTCAGACTTGGTTACATAGATAATAGACCTTCTAGAGTAATTCTCTGTGTCTCAAGTTTTTCTTATATTTGTCATCTGCTTTTTCTCTTAACTTTTTTGTGACACATTCTCAACTTGTTTTAGTTTTTCTAATGAATTATTTATTTTAAGTATCACATTTTTAATTTCCCAAAATTCTTTGTTTTCCTTCTCACTTTTTCCCTAGATGAATGTTTTTGTTTTATAAATGCGTTATTATCCTGAATCTTCCTGAGGATACCAATTACTATTTTTATAAACTTCTTCCTATCTACTAAAAAGCTCTTGTTTCAGATTAGCATGCAGGAAGTTGATTAGGAGTGTCTTTGAGATCAACATCTTGGGGAGGGAAGGGAAGGAAACAGGGCTGGACAGAGGGAGAAGCTGAGCTGCAATACAACCTGAGTGGAGCTCTCAGCTGAATTTCAGGGAGTTTTGAAGCTGGGGTGATTCTTCATAGTTTCCCCAAGTTGGGATGAGGGCACCAGGACCTTATATCACCATGTTAGTCAGTCACTGAATACGGGCCACGCTAGGAAGGGGCATGATCTTGGGTGAGGTGACTGTCTTCAGCCAATGCAATTCCATGAGAACTTTCTGCTGGCAGCTCTCCCAGCACATGAAGGGGGGATCTGTGTGGTTCATCTCACCATCTACCACATCTGTTCTTTTGTTTGTTTGTTTTAAGGTTATTAGGTTCAACTTGTTCAATTTTTTCTTTCTTTTTTATGCTGTTTTTTTCATTCAAACGTTTTGTGAGTTTAGGTTTCATTTATATGTATGCATGAAAGTCTAGTCAGTTAACATGGCTAACTCCCTATCTGTTCCTATAATAAGACTCTTCCCTTAATGAGGGGACTAACAGAGAGCTCTATGTATGTGATTGGGGCAGCTAAACTGGCAGGATTCACTTTAAGATGCTCAAGCAGGCAAGACATGAAAACAACCTAAGTATGTATTAATGAATGAATTGATAAAGAAGATATGGTGTGTATATACATATGTATATATATGTGTGTGTGTGTGTGTGTATATATACACCATACACAATGGACTACTACTCAGCCATAAAAAGATGGAATCTTGCCATTTGAAACAACATGGATGGACCTTGAGGGTATTATGTTAAGCAAAATAAATCAGACAGAGAAAGACAAATACCATACGATTTCACTTGTATGTGTAAGGTAGAAACAACAACAACAAACAAACATGTAGATACAGAGAACAGATTGGTATTTATCAGAGGGGAAGGAGGTGGGGGGAGGACAAAAGGAGTAAAGGGGGACATTTTTGTGGTGACAGATGGAAACTAGACTTTTGGTAGTGAACATGATGTAGCCCAGATAGAAGTTGAAATACAATGGTATACACCTGAAACTTATATTATGTTATAAACCAATGTTACCTCAATTAAAAAAAAGATGCTCAGGCAAGGAACTCTCTGGTTATCCCAAATGTCAGAATGAGGATAACCTTATTCTGGTGTGCTATCTCTGCTAGATGTCCCAGATAATTTTAAAATTTCTTTAGAAATTAATTATCTGATTTTAAGCCCGGGGGATAGATGCCACTCCTGTATGCCATATAAATCTGTGTGTGGGTGATAGGAATGGGATTGCTGTATAAAGAGCTGTCCGTATTCCAATATTGCCCAAACTTTTTTTCCTTAAAAATCATCTGGGACTCTTGTCTAAAGTCCAGAATCCTGGGTTGTATTTCCAGACTTACTGAACCAGAGTCTCCAGGGAAGGGTCTTGAGAATTTCTATGTTTAACCAGAACTCCATGTAACCTTATGATCAGCAAAGATTGGTAACACCACCTATAGACAATCGTTCCATCAATCCCCTTGCCCCTCCACTCATCCATCCCATCTCAACTTCTGCTCTCTGGACCTGCTCCCTTGGAGTCTTGCTGTGGCAGAGCAGCCAGGAACAGTGCTTGGGTTTTTGATAGAGCTTTCTCCAGTGTTTGTTTGAGCTGGAGGCTCCCACTGTTGTTTGCCTATTAATATGAGAGCTTCCACCTGCTTCCCATGTTACAGAAAGTCATCAGACTCTCTGGTCTTCCTATTCTCAGAATTGTTATTAATTTATTCCCTCTTGTATTTCTTTACTGTTTCTTCAGTGGGTTTTTAGTAAAGAGGGAAGGTAAACATGTATACTCAAAATACCCTCTTGATTCAAAACTCAATAATCACACTTTGGAAAAATCTCCTGAGCTAGGTTATTGCTAATGCGCAATGTGACAGATTAGATATGGGGATAAGGGAGATACAGCAGTCCTGGATAATCCTCAACTATCTGGCTTTAGCACTTGGGCAAATTTTTGTGTGTTTCCCTGGAAAGAAGACTAGAAGGGAGAAGAAACCATTTTGCTGGGAAAAGATAATGAATTTAGTTTTTTACATGTCCAGTTTGACATGAAGGTCTAGGAAAGAGGTCTGATCTGGAAGCACATATCTGCAAGTCATTAGTTCATCCATTCATCAATTTGCATATATTAAACATTTTCTTAGTATATGCTGGAATATGGAACTAGAAATTTCTTACAGGGGATAGAAACAACTAACTAAGCAAGCACAATAAAATACGATAAGTGCAATGATGGGAGATGCCCGGGGTGCATGGGAACTCATAGGAGAGGAATCAAACTCAGACCTGAGTGATCAGGGAGAGAGCTGACATCGAGGCTGAAACTTACAGGGTGAATCGGATGAGTCCAGCAAGGTTGTCTAGAGAAGGAAGTTATTTTAGAAAGGATAAAGAGCCAGTAGGAAAGCTGAGAGTCAAAAGAGAGTACCAGTAGGAATTTCTGTGTTACTAATTCATCATAGAAGGAAGGCAAGAGAGGAATGTATAAAGGCAAAAAGGATGAGGTGATGCAGGATCTTGTATAATGGGAAGCCACTGAAGAGTCTTAAGCAAACATCCTAAAAGTGGCTCTGAAACCTTAGAAATGGATGATATCACCCAGTGGCTCTCTAGCTTTGGTCTGCACCAGAATCAACCAAGAAACTCATCGAAGATGTACCTACTATGTGTAGCATTTAAACCCTTTACATATATATTTTCCTTACCCGTGTTATCTCTTAAACCTCACAATCTTAGAAAGTGAGTGGACTTCATATTACCAAGGTCACATAGCTAATAAGTGTGAAAACTGAGACTTGAACCCAAGCCGTCTGGCTATAAGGTCCCTGCTCTTACTCCCACACTGTGTTGCCTCCAGATAGAAGCATTGTATAAAATAGACCCTTGAATTTCACAGAGGACATGTAATGAGGCCTTTGAGAATTCTGAGATTTACAATGCCACTAGAGGAAACCATTGACTCTCTCCCATACCCAGAGATTTTAACTCAGGAGCACAAAAGTGGGCCTAGGAATCTGAGTTTTAACAAGGCTAAAGATGTTGTTTTGTGGCAGATGGTCCCCTGACCCTGCTTGGAGTAACTTGAGACTAGAGAAGAGGTCTCGGGTTGGTCCCTTAGAGCAGAAGAATCCATGACAATGACTGAGAAGAAATGTCTGGAGAAGGAGGAGGTAAACTTAAGAAGAGCATTATTATGGAATAGGAGAGAATTTGAAGAAAGAGGTCAATGATATGGCGTGCAGCAGGTAAGACAAGTTAGGGCTAGAAAGTGCATATTGGACATGGTCATCAACTCATTGATAACACTGAGACCTTGCCCTTCAAAGCCATGATTCCTACTTTAGAAGAGCTCCTACTTCTGGTTGTCCACCCTGCTTGGAAGTAAGCCTAGAGATATTTCCATTATCCTCACAGTACTCCCTGTCTCATAGAAGCAGTTAACAGATAGGCTTTGGGAAGGTTATTTCTCTATAGCTTACCATTGTAGGCAATAAATTTCAACCACAGCATAGCTATGAATGGCACATTCACTTAAATTTCTTACAAATTTGTTCTAGGATTTGAACCTTTAAATATGCGAAGATTATTTGTTTCAATAAAGTGCTGATCAAGCAGCGGTCTCTTTACATTGAGGATTCTACCACCCGCAATAATTGAACAGCTCTATTGAAATATGATTTTAGGAAAACTCTGTGCCTATTTTCAAATGTAGGCAGACAAAATTCTCACAATTGGACTTTAAGCTGGAGGTGAATAATTCGTTGTTTTGGAGAATTTAATGCTTTCAAAATCAAAATAAACAGACTCTGCTTTGAAGTTATGCTGACTATTCAAATGCCAACAGTAAGTGATATCTTTTCTTTTCAACGTGCTGAAATGTACATGCCTGATTCCTGCTGCTTTTTCTGGGATTGAGTCTTACCACAGAGTTGCCGAATAAAAAATTGTGTTAAAATCTCCGCTTAACTTACTCTCAATTATAGATGTCTATATTGTCACCTCCAACAGCTCCAGTTTCTTCCTAGTAATATAGAACATTTCTTCTAAACTGAATTCTAAACCTAATTAATTCTTTTTCAGCCATTCTTCCATTCTACATTAATTAATGTATTTATCTTAGAGGCCCAAATTCTCAGCCCTGAAGATCCCTTAGAAATGTTATGATAATAAGAATAAATCACAATTATTGAGCACCTGGTATGTGTGGCATTGTGTTATATTCTTTACATATCCTTCAAGCCTCACAGTTTTGGAAAGTGAATGCTACTTATATTCCCAAGATCGTATAGCTAGTAAGTGCCAAAACTCAGACTTGAACCCAAAAAGTCTGTTTGCAGAGTCCCTGTCCTTACTCCTGCTCTGTGTTGCCTCCAGATAGAAGCTTTATGTAAAATAGGCCCAGAAATTTCACCAAAGCTGTAGAAGAGGCCTTCGAGAATTCTGAGATTTACAATGCCATCAAAGGAAATCATTTACCCTATGAACAGCAGATGGTTTCCTAAACTCACTCGAGAGCTTGCCAACTCTCCTACAGAGGAGCCTCATCACTCACTCTACTCATCTATAACTAACATCACTGTAGATTACACATTATAGACCATTGAGATCATTAACGGTCATCCATTTCATTCATTCAACAAATTTTGAACATCTGATGAATAAGGCACAGTTCTTGTCTAGTTGAGGGGAGCAGGAATACTAAATCTATAAATATCAAGAGTCTAGTAGGTTACTTTGTGGTTTTCATATACATGAAAATGTTGTTGAGGTTGTAGAGGCCACTCAAACAAAGAAGGCATCCTTTAGGATGTGAGAACAGGTTAACTTAAGAGATTGCTAAGGACTAAGGAACTTTTATTTGGAAAGGGCTAAAAGCAACCATCCTAATTAGATGGAAGTGCCAAGGGAAAATGTTGCTTTTTGGACGAAGAGGAAAAAGTCTTGTCAAGGAGATGTTATGCTATGAATTTTGAGATATTAAGAAAATAACATCTGGACCACTGAGTTTCTTTGGTTTGCGTATTCCTGTCAGATAAGAGAATAACCCAACAATCACTGGACATTTCTTTAGTAACTTGAAGCAGAATTTCAAACTTCCAGAGGGAAAGGAAGAGTGATTGTAATTCATTCTAGAGTGTTGCTTCCACCTATCCTGCCTACACCTGTCTTCCAATACCCTTCAAGTCTTCTGAAATGGCCTCTGTCTCCTCTGGAGAGTCTGGGGGTTCACAATTTTTTATCTCAAACTCTGCAGATAAATAAGGATGGGAACTCATGCTTTTATGATTACTGCCCTTAGAAACCAAATAAAAAGTAATTTCTGTTCCATTGCCATTATTAATCATGGTATGGAGTTTACTGTTTGCTTCTAATTTTACTGTGTGTTCTAGATTTTGGGTAGGAGTCTTAATGGACTTATTAGAGAATTATCTTGAGACCCAAAACTATTTTTAATAATTCAACAGAAAATCTGAATGAAAGGCCCATTAGTTATTTTTATGGTAACACCTCCTGAAAACGCAAATGGTTTAACCATTGCGTTAACAACCACCATCAGCCAACCTACTAGAAATCTTAAAATAAGTGCTAACCATAGTATTCCCTTTTTGTTAATCTGAAGTATAGTTATCTCTAGGTTATTTTCAAGACAATCTATTTGAGTTATTGAGCATTTATATTTTGTTCAAATTTGTAAGTAGAATTACTTTTTAAAAGAAGAAAATTAAATTAAGGACATGATAAAGGATCAAATGAAAAATAAACATTTTGAACTTCAGGAGAAGTGATTTTTTTCTCAGTAATGTATGTAAAAATTCCACTCACCTATATTTACACTAAAAATATTCACCTATGCCCTCATTCACTCAAGCTGTGGAAAAACAATTAGTTAGCTATGTAATGCAATTTAGAAATCATTTGAGGGAAACAGTACTTTCTTACTTGCTAGAAGAATAAAAATAAACTTTTCGGTTGTGTTCATTTCTTAACAGTTTAAAAAGCAATATGACTCTCTTATTGATTCTGAATTTTAATTCTCTCTCCAGTACTTACTAAATATATGTTCTTGGACAAATCTCAATCTAGCAGAGTTCTTACTTTCTTATTTATAAAATGGGGGTAAGCATAATAATTACCTCACAAGCTTGTCAAGAAGATCAGATGAGACAACGTGTACAGTGTGGATAACGTATATAAACTAGGAAATCCTACATGTATTATACACACAAATATACACATATTCTTATTTTTAGATTAGTGACTGGATTCATAGGAAAAATCCAGTGAATTGATAATTATAGAAGAAATATTTTATGTTTTAAGATAAAACCTCCTTTAGGAATTTCTACAACTCAATTATATAAAGAAGGGGAATATATTTAAATGAAATGCCTCTGTACTGCAGTCACAGAAGAGGATAGCCCATCCAGGAATTACGCTGGACAGCAGAAATATTTCTTCAATGAGACACGGGCTCTAGATATGATCTTTTTATTCTTGTCTTATACAACCTTTTACTACTTCATATAATACTGATTTTGTGATGATAGGTATATTTAAATTAATAGAAAGTAGTTGTCAACTTTTTCCCTCCCCCACCAAATTAATTATTTATCTTGTTGCCTGTGAATAGCTATGAAATTAGAGATCTTGTCTTGTTTCATGTAACCTGTGGCATTTCTGGAGTCCCAGCCTCGCATGGAGCACTAGGCAGAGCCACTGGGTGAGGATGGAGGCAAATTCAACGGAAGACATCATCACTCTCCTTTAGGAGTTTATGATCTAGTTGAAGGAATGCACATCAACACTTGAAACAAGGGAAAGCATATTCATGGACCAATGTGCTAGTGAGATCAAGTTGATATAGAAACTCTGCTGGCCTGAAAGAGAGACGATGGGCCCAAATATTTTTAATTCAAATAGTTTTCTGCTTGGGTATGGTCTCTAGTGGTCAGTTACAATGTGTCTGAATAGTTGTCAAAAGCATGATTTGAAACTTTCACACCTCACAACTCATCTCTCTTCTACTCCCTTTGTTACCCTTGCCCTATAAATTGGACAAATTGTACATTTACAGGGTGATTTACAGTTTAGCTTATAGATCTTCAAACTTACTCCAAGAAATTGCATTTACTCTCTCCTACAAAATAAAGAGAAAAATCCACTCTGTCAAATCCTCCCAAAGAGAGGGTTTATAATTGTCTAGATTGATTATTATAGTAGTTGCATTAGGCAGCAACTGTTCTTCTGTTATACAACACGAAAAAGTTCCATTTGATTCCGCTAAATAATTAAATAACGTGATTGACTCTAACCATAGTTTTAAAGTTATGGTTTGTCCATCCACAGGGCTCCACAAATGACAGGGTTTAATTAGTTCTAACAAGCTGTGTCTGGTGGAACCTACCACATCAGTCAAGGTAGGATAGGGCAGGTCCCCAACTTTTGGTCTCTGGTCTCTTTACTTTAAAAACTATCGAGGACTCCCAAAGAGCATTTGTTAAAGTGGGTTATATCCACTGATTTTTTTCATATTAGAAATTAAAATTAGGAAAATTTTTAAAATACAGTTTTAAGATGACAATAATAAATCCATTACATGTTAACATAAGCAACACATTTTTATATAAAATTACTAAGTTTTCCAAAATTTTAGTCAGGAGAGCTCCATCACTATACACTTCTTCAGCTTGCTTTAGCCACAGAGGCTTATATCAGCTTCTGCATCAGTCGCTTGCGGTATCACACACTGTGTAGACTTTGGAAATCTCTACTTTGCACTTGTGAGGGAATGAGAGCAAAAGGGGAAACGAGATCTTCACCTTGACATGAAAATAATTCTGACCTCGTGGATCCCTTGAAAGAGCTTCAGGGATCACAGTGGTCCCCAAACCATACTCTGAGAACCATGGGGCTAAGCTATACTACAATAATATACAATCCCCAAATCCTAGTGGCTTAACAGTAAAGTTTTTTTTCTTCTCTCTCATTCTAATATCCATTGTGAACCAGTTGGAAATCTTGCTGTATGTCATTGTAGCCCTCGCTGCGGGACCCATTTTGGTGGAGTAGAAACTTTTTAGAACTTGCTGGTAACTGTGGCAAATGGAAAAGAAAGCGTGGAAAATACAGACTGATTCTTAAATCTTCCCCCTGCAAATGACACCTATTACTTCTGCTCACATGTCATTAACCAAAGCAATTCACATATCCTAGCCTGACTTCACGAAGGCAGGGAGGTATAACCTCCTGTAGGGACAGGCACAGGATATTAGTGAACAGTAACACTGTCTACCATGCCCGCTAATATTTTTCAAGCACATCTAACTCTGTTGTGTCAAGTCGTTAGATGCTCATAGATTTTGATCTTGGCCAGAGTTTAGTATGGAAATCTTATCTTTGCCTCCAAACCCCCTCCTTTCCTAGGTCCCAAGAATTAACAAGTGCCTGGCATATATTCAGGGTTTAATAAACATTCATCAAATAAATGGACAAATATCTCATAAAATATCATTTGGAATTGGGCTTGATATTTACATGCCTAAAATTCCAAGAGTAATATATCCAAATGCTGACCAGGTAAATTCTGGATCTGGGAAGGGTCTCACTGATAATCTAGCTCAACTCCATCATTTAACAGATGATTCAATTGAAGTGTGAAGAAGTTAAATAGCACCAGTTTAATCCTACAAATGGAAATAGAGTTAATCATGTCCAGAGTATATTTTAGAAGTGGTATTGAGTTTGGAAGGGCTTCTATATAAGTCCAGATAAATACTCAGGTGCTATCATCTTACAGACTTCTGCATGCATCAGAGTTGCCTAATGTCCAATACTTAAAATTTCTAGGACTAAAAAGAAAAATTAAGATAGTTTCAAAGGAACTCTAGCTTAAAAACTTTTATTTACTTTGCTTTCCTTGAGGTACCACTGAAATAAGAATTCTTTGCCAAATTTCTATTTCTCCTACAGGCTTGAACTCATTCTGAACGCTACTCTGTTGACTACTTCTACTGCAAAAGCCATTTTCTAGAACCAATTATGCTCATGAAATATCTTGCAGATGAGAACAAGGTTATATAATATAAATTGCCAAGATGTGGGCAATTGCTCCCACTTCCAAGAAATCCAATTAAGCATCTATATTTTATTTTCATTAACTCTAGAACCCAAAGTGCCAAACCTAAGTAAAAGATATTGATTATAGGCAAATACACAACACTGCATTTTCCCATATTATAGTAAAAAAGAATCAATAAAAAAAAAAGTTGGCATTCATAAGATACTTTCTTCATAAGAATAATATATTATCCTAATTAAACTTTGCAATAGCGCAATAGAGTTGGGTAAGGGGCAAATAGTCCCTTTTCGTAGATGAAAAAATTAAGGTGCAAACAGGTTGAGGGAGAAGCCAGAGGTCACACAATGAGTCATTAACAGAGCCAAGAAGATATGATGATGCTTTTTCCTTCCAAGATGGTGCCCTAGACATGAAGCCACTGTCACCAAGATGATACGTTTTGATAAATAATAAAAATTAGAAATGCATCTTGGTCAAAATATCTGCAATGAAACCTAAATTGTACATATGTCAATTATCTCTGCAGGAAACAAGAAATTGCTTTCATTTTCAGAAGCATCCTCCCCAACATTTTATTTTTTCCCCATTTTCTTTGTATTTAAAAATATCTATTGTCTAACTTCAAATAAATGCAAATATAACTGTGATACAAAGTAGCATTTGTGCCACTAGTACCACTAAAAACCCTCATGTGTGAATGGGTGTTTAATTAGGCTGTATTAGATTAATCCCATGTTTCCGCTGGTTGTAACAAATGAAAAGATAGTATGCACTGCCATGGGGATAGACATTTAAAGCTCAACGTAACTTTCATATTTTTCCATGTGATCGGTCAGCTAGGACTTTCTTTTAATTTGATGAAAATTTGGCTTGTAAATCAGAAAACCTTTTAATTGCAAGAAATGCAAAGCAGGAATCTTTTTTCTTCTTTTTAAGGATTGACATTACCTTTGTTGTTTGGTACATTAAAATAAGACCCATAAGGGAGAGCTCTAAACAATGAACTTCGTATAAAAGAGATGAAAGCTCGCTCCTTGGGCCTACAGAGAAATTCAGACACAGGCTCGGAAAGAACAACTTAATACTTCTCATATGATGATATTGCCTAGGTAGCAGTAGAATATTTGTTATAAAAGGTCTTAAATGTCATTTCCTAATGATATTTTGAGGTCATTTTAACCACTTTTAAAATAATTGCATATAGATTATAGTTACTGTCTAAGAAAAGACTTGCTTCCAATTTAAACAATGTTGGGAAGTTAAATGTAAATTTAAACAGTGAAACCTAATTTTTAAATCAGAAAAATATTTCAGCCGACATGTAAGTTTTGCTTTGTCACTGTACTGTATTCCGTTCAGTAGAACAAAGACCGGATGCATAATGAGCCAATGTAAATGAAGTCAAATCAGCAAAAGCATAGTGGGGGAGGGGAAGGTGTAAAATATGACAGTCGGTATAATGACCAGGGAGTAGAGAATTTGAATGTTTAATGCCTACACATTCAGATTCATTTTTCTGTCATCGCTTTGAATGGGTAGACTGAGGTGCTTGAAAGTCCAGAATGAAAACATCATCTCCTGGACCAAAAGAATTATTAATATTATTTAATAGCACAGATATGATCTGCATTCATAATCATCTTCTTTCTATCACTTCCCTTGCCCACCTCAGGAAAAAAAAAAAAAAGAAACGTGATTATAATTAGAGATAATTGGAAAATGCTGTAAGTGTTTATTTGGGGCTTTCTCTCTTACCCTTCTGCATCGCATGCCAGCTTCCCACCTCCCAGCCATGATGGAAGCTCAGAACACAATAGGAACACAGCAACAATATGAATTGCAAATACATGTATATCTTTCTGCACAACCTATCTTATTGACTCTTAATAAAATGAGTATCTTCTAAAAAATATCCTGAGCTGTAAATTGCTTTACTACTGATGACGGGCTTTGGAAAAATACTACACATGCCTTACAACCAACTAGGCAGAGTTGTGTTAAACAGAATTGCTTAGCTCTCCTCTGTAAATTACTCCCCTCCCTTGCCAATAAAGGAATGAATCTTGCTTAATAATCTATGCTGCTTAGCATATGTTATAACTGCACATGTGAAAATCTTCGTATTTTACGTATGCCTCACTTTAGGTCTATAACAAGACTTTATCATAACGTTCTCAATATTTAACATTTTCGTACATAGTGAATTTTCAAGAATGCTGACGTAAAGATCATTTAGTGCAGTGTCCCCCACCATCCTATTTTCGCTCATGTGCAGTTCCAAACTATGGCTGTCTTGAAAGATATTCGTAAATTCACTTCGCTGTCTAGGCAGTTTAACACACAGTAATTAAACTGGAGCTATAAACAGCAAAGCACATACATGGACTTCTCGGATTTCACTATTAAGTTAAACTAGAGAATATTAATCCCTGAAAATAAGTGCATTGATAATATGAAGGTGGAATTCTATTTTTGGAGGAGATAGGTAGGGAATGAATTGAAAATTATTGTAAAGTAAGTTAAATTTCTAATTTTGGTGTTAATTAAATTATTCAAAAGAGTTTGTGTCTTTACAGCTTAAAAAGGGAAAAGAAAGATGTCTTTGGCCTGGTGCTTGTACTAAAGG
This sequence comes from Equus asinus, assembly GCF_041296235.1. Lineage (NCBI taxonomy): Eukaryota > Metazoa > Chordata > Mammalia > Perissodactyla > Equidae > Equus > Equus asinus. Next base: position 81,959,605 of record NC_091798.1, read on the forward strand.
CTTCTGTTCAACTAGCTCCATGCGTGGAGGGGGTGTGTGGTGAGGGTTTGGGAGAAGACGGGAACCTGAATACTTGCTTTGTAAATATTTCAGCTTTTTTGCAGGCTGGAATCTAAAAAAGAAATAATAATGCTAGCCTTTTACCTTTGAACCTTTTCGTGAAGTATCTTAATGTTGCAAGTGTGAATACAGTGAACTTAATCAGTAAATTTGACGGAGATTTATGAACTTTTTCATTCTAAATGCATTTACATACACACAAGCACATACATGTACATAAATTTATTTTATTACATCCATTTTACACAAACTGAACCTTAAGCAGTTGAAGGACTAAAAAAAGCCAATCAAAATACTCTTCATATATCCTTAAGTCCATAAACCTCTTTAAATTGTCTCTTTTAAAAAACAGCTAAATTATGGAAATGCAGACTGCATTACAGAATATTTGCCCGTTATATCTTGATTCTTATTTGAAATTCCCACAAGAATATAGGCATGACAGTAATATAAACCATAGAAACAGGCAAAAAAAAAGTAGAACACAGGGACTTGTAAATAAATCCATGAATATCAAGAAGCACAGATGGTAAGATTATGCATTTTTACCAGTACAGTTCTGTGCTTGTAAACTATGAGGCCAGACATTTGTAAGATGCAGTGTAGCAGGTCCTGCAGAGGGAGGGAGAGGAAGCAGAGACACTGAGAAAGGTGGGGAGGAGGGAAGAAGGGAGGGAAAGGGAGTGAGAGGCAGAGAGAGAGAGAGAGAGGTTGAGAAGAGGAGGGGGCACATAGCCAGACACAATAACGCATAATAATGTTAACATTCCTGCATGTCTAATGGCTTAAATATGCTGTGTGCCTCACTCTAGCCCCACACGGCAGCTGATGTCAAGGAACCATTTAATATTTTATCAATAGTCCTTCTTTGAACCCCCAAAATTATTTTTCCTATAAAAAGGACTCAGGGGTTTCCAAGCACAAAACAAAATGAAATCTCTTGAATAGCAAATTTTTAAGACACAACATATCTTTGAATACCTCTTGTTCAGCAAGATTCACACCATTCTCAGACGAGTCTTACATTATTTACATCTTAGCAATGTCAACATGTCTTATTTACCAAGGAAACATAAAGTCACATTTTTAGCGTCTTTCTTTTCAGGAATGTATAGCTTTATTTCTTAACGTAAAAGAAACCCGTTGATTGAATTATTATTACAATATCAGTTGGACTTTTAGGTTTTTTTTTTTCTGGTGGAAAATATTGTTTTCTTGTTTGACGGATACTATGCCTGTAACAAAGAATGCCCGAATTGTCTTAACAAAGAAGATGAAAGCTGTATGTGTTGGTTACAATAGAATAACCACCTTCTAGATCTCTTAAATCCACAATATATGTAGTGTGGGTCCTGAGTGGCTTTTGTTTTCAATGTCTTTTGTAAGCTTTTAGGGTTTTTTCTGCATCAAATGTCAAGTTAATTTACAGGGCGCTATTACTGATATGTTTCCTTGGTTTGTGGTTTTCTGTGAAAGGCAGGCAGCTGAGACCAAGTCTTAGGCTAGGGGGGAGGGGCAGCCGGCGAGCCCATAACACATACACTGTGCCAGGGTCTGTAAATTGGCTGCCTGTGTGACAGCGGGCCCAGGGAAACCTCCAGTCTTCATTTGCATGCTGAAGAATATCCAGGATTAAACCGGACTGATTTTCATACAGGATTTAGACCTGACATTTATTATTCGGTTCACAGATCTCTTGAAGGAAAGTTTGTTTTCCACTCATAGATGAAAAATCTTCTAAGATAAATAAAGACTGGCTTAGCAGTAACAGTAAATAAATACCTTTCCTGTATTTCTTATGAATTTATCATATATGATTACCAGACAGATGTTTGCCACCAAATTATTATATTTTCCCCTTTAGCAATTCTAAAGAAAAAGATCTATCAAGCCTCCACTCAGTATTTATAAAATGTGTCCATTTAATTCTGGAAGTTGATTTTTCATAAATAAAATTTAGAGACAGATACTTGATTTTTAGATCAGATTAAAACAATATTGGAGTAGTAAAATACTCTGAAATGCTTAATTTTACGTCTGCTCCATGTGTTTTTATGAGGACAGAGAAGATTTTGGTTACACTGTAAGCATCAATTACATACTCTTATATAAAACATGAAAATTATAAATGAATGCTACGCATGAGCCCTATCTACCACATTTATAATGTAGATAGTTCATTTTCATTGCCAAATAGATCCATAAAATATTCCAGTATCTTTTAACATTTAGGTATTAATTATTTGTCCAGACAAACACTTATAATCCAATACTTTGGCAATATTTTAACTCAACCAAGGTTTAATTTCGAATGTTCAAACAAAACATATTTTGACACAGTACCAATATGAAGAAACATGGTAGAGTTGCTTTACATTTTCTGGAATGTGTTTTCTATGTGGGCCAGAGTAAAGAATGCAAATAGTGATTGAGCAGGCCCAGAAGAAATTTAGGATTCCTCATGTATTAATAAACACAACAGATTTTTCAAATGCTCTGAAAATATACTTTATACATTTAACAAATGTAAGGTAAAATAATGCAAATGTCAGCAATTAAATATATTATTGTTTCTGTCAGTGCATATGGAGAAAACACTGTAAAATCTGCTAAACGTTTGCATTTTTAATGTGTCAGTGGAACTTTTGAGAATGTGTTCTGGGATTTCATTTCTTTATGGATATTAACTTATTCATAACAAGTCTTAAACATGGACAATATAGGATGTATTCTTTGAAAAGTTTTGTTTGTTTGCTTTAATGTTGAATCTTATTATAAATGTACATATAAATCACATTTACTTCTTCAAATCAATTTATGATTATACTCAGTAAGAAGTACATATTATTAAAGTTTTAGACAGACTGTATCAATGAACTTTTTATAGTGAGATATCAGTATCATGTATACAAATCAGATTATTAACCAAGCATTTAATAAATGAACAAATGAGTCCATCTAGCTTTGCCTTAATTCAATTACTATACATAACATGCACACGAATGATCAGACTCTACCAAAAATTAGGTAGAACCAAAGAGTAGAAATTATTACTGTGAAAAGATTTTGGTCATCTTTCGTGTAGCAATATTTCTCCTTTATATGTATGTAAATTACAAATGTTAACATAAATATTATTGTAAAATGTGTCTACACACACAAAGTGAAGAGAATCAAGGCACTGATTTGAACAATTCAGGCTAAACCCCTCACTTTCTCTTGCAATAGATAATTGAGGCGAAAGTGTTTTTCCCTTGAATTATCTGGATGATTGCATCAATTCTTCATTTTGCTTTACACATGTATATAGACATAGCAATTGTGTGTCTTCAGAAAGTGCCACTTTAAAAAACATGCAAATACAGAACACATTCATTTACAACACTGCTACCTTATAGGCTTAATACACCACTGAACTTATTTGTTAATCAAATTGGAATCTTAAAAAGGAGGAGGGGTTAAATATATTTCCCCAAGTAATTATTTCTAAAGCAACATACAGTGGTATTTAGATGTAACATACAATTATATAGGCTTCATGCAAACTAAGTTTCTCCAACCTTCTCTGGCATACTAATGCTCCAGTATCCTTCATTATTATTTCTATTAGTAGTCTACTTCCACAGCAGGCCCTGCTAATTGTATGGAGAGTATTCACAATGGTGTGTTACCAATATAGTACCGAGGAATATTTGATTGTGAAAGTTTGACCCTCAACCCGAAATCCTGAAAGTATATGCTTGAGAAAGAGGAATTCTAAATCTAGTTGGTTGGAATGGGGAGGGTCATTTTCAATCAAGCCGATTTTTAATGACTTTATTGTTAATACACTTAAAAATAGGGCTGATATGATGACTTGAGCTTACACAGTTATTTTGTCTTTTTTAGCAACTGCATAAGAAATAGATATTAATTGCCCTACCATTTAAAATTCTTGATACAATTCACATTTACTCACTTTAAACTCAAGATGTCTCTAAATCAAATTGTGGGACTCTTTATATCTTCAATGTAATTAGTATTGTACAGTATTCATGACAAACATAAGGAACAAGGGAAGGGATTCCTACTTGGTAATCATTGTAAATATGGAATTGTCAAGCTAGTCCTAATTAGTCACCGAGATGAAGATAATATGCAAGTCTTTAAGAGGTGCAACAGACTTAGAGCAAAATTCAGATGTGCCACAATTAGATTATTGCTTCAGATGCCTATGCTTAATAAAGTCGGTGGACCATGTTTGCCAAATAATTCTGTCAGGCACGCAGTCAGAGTTTAAGAGTAGTTAAGCAAATCAGCCCCACCTTAAAATGGCACCTGCAAATGTCCATGCTTCTGTTGGTTTGAAAATGTGTAAGATGCTTGATAAAAAGTATCACCTAAGAAAAACTTCAGTATATTATACTTTTTAAACTTCAACAGGTAGAGAATCATTTTTAAACCTGCCTTTAAAAAACATTCTAGTCAAGCATTTGATTGTTTAACATTTTTATTATTCAAGTTCTTACCATTTCACACTACTCCCTAGAGAGGGGCCAAGAAAATATTAAAAATACTATAGAAATATAAAGGGTAAGATATTTGTCACTCTCGTTTAAATTGATGTATGCTGCTGTCCTATAAACGTCACATCGGATAACCCTGAAAAATTACCATGAATCTCCATAATTACGCATATTCATGATGCTGTTTTGCATAGTGCTAACAGCAGACTGCATGTGGGGTGGGACGTGAAGGGGGGTAGGAGTGATGTGACAGATTAAAATTATTACCAGTATCATGGAAATAGACATAGCAACAGTTCCATTTTGTTAGGTCTTAGAAAACAAAAGCATATCATAAAATTGCATAGTAATTAAATAACTAGAAATTTTTCTCCTACATATTTCACCATAAAAAGTTAACAGGGAGAAGCTGACTAGAAATATCATTGTTACTTGAAATGTGCTTATATTTATCATAGATTCCTAGGTACAGGACTATGTCAACTGTAAGGAGAGGGCGCTTTTTACTTTTTTTGAGCAGGGGAGGGGAAGAGGTGGGGCGACGGAGAATTTTCAAGACTTCTGAAGTACCTGGGTTTTTTAGATGGTTCGAAAGCTCTTGATGAGCCGAGTGCAAATCATGTAGGTACATTTCTTCTGCTAAATATGAGGACTGAATCATATTCGGTAAACTGTTAAAAGGCTCTAAGAGAGAGAAAAGTTGTCTGGTGTCTATCTCAATAGCTTTTTTGTGCTGAGGCAGAGAGCAGAGTTAATCAGGGACTCTAGAAGTAATTATCGACAGAGTTTGGGTAATACAAATGCTTGGGTAAACAGCGATTGTTCTTTCCACAAGATTGCGAGTAGAAACAACAATACTGGTATTGTCCTCCACTTCTCATTAGGGGGACTCGGGGAGGGAAGGCTGCGCTGCGAGGCGGATGGGAAACTGACAGGCAAACTGCTCCGAACGACTCTCTCCTGATCCCACTACCGCAAGCTCTGGCTTTTGGCATCAGGAGTGCCAGCTGCATCGGGAGAAGCCAAGCCTGTCATACCATCTTCACATCAAATCTTCAGGGTACAAGAGCTAGAGCATAGTTAGAGCTTAATGAAGAAACAAATACAAAAGGGAAGATTAGGCCTTGTTAACACTTCCATTCATTTGTTCTTATAGAAACCGCACTGGATGGGTTGTTTGATAGAACTCATTCTTTTTTTCTCTTAAGCAGAAAAGTTACATTGAGGATGCGTTTTTTTATATTGTAAATACACAGGGAGAAAAAAAAAATCTTTCAGTTCCCCTGTAACTATCAGCCAGCAAATTGTTTTGTCAAAAATGCCACTTGAAACAGTGATGTCCATGACAACTGTCAAAATTGGTAAATAAATACTTTTCATTTTTTTATATTAATCATATTGTACTTCTTGCCACATGAAGCATTTCCTTGCATACTTAAGTGGTACCATTGCATTCTTTTGAAAAATTGGGATGTGAAACTTTATCTATTGTTCTTGGATAACAAACAGTCTCTCCTCTTTGGGGTGAAACATTTATGTTTCATGGCACCACATTACTTTCATCTTCAAATTAATTGCATTTGAGAAAAAGGAACCATATTTTTGAAGTTCACTGTAAACTAGCCAGAAAGTTTGACAGCAGAATGCTACAATTATTTTTTATTGTTGTAAGCAATCAGTCAACTGTACAAAGGTGTATTGTATACAGCTGCAATGTAAAACCTATTTTTGTTTATGCTATCTGTCAACCGCTTAATATGGCGAAGGTGCATCCTAAATGATATTATTCCAAAGGAAACAAGAACGCTCTGATGGAATAATGTACTTTCTGTGTAGGGCCTACCCAAGAAAGGTTCATAACGTATGAGTGGCTCTTAAACTTTAGATACATGTTCAGAGAAGACAGGCGATTTGTTGTAGACTCTGAAGAGAGGAATGTGCAATACCTGTATGGGGACTGAGATACGTGATTTTTACAAATGCATTTTCTAGCCTATTTTAGATGCAAACTCAGTGAGGAGAACTTTCATTTGCTTTGCCTTGCCTTTGATGGAAAACATAGCAATATGGACAGCTAGGTATTCTTTCAGAAAGCAACTTTCTGTAGACAAACGAAAAGACAATACCCAAACACAATGCAGCTTAATTACTAAATAACTTATTTTTTATGAGAAAGCATTTAAAATGAAGTGTACTATAAGATGGCCCAAAAGCCAAGTCATTTTATATAAATTGAATTAGCCCAAGGTAAGTTTACACTTATATTCACGTAATGACAAAGACAGACATTATAAATTAGATTGTGTGTTGTACATAAGTTTACTGTTTCATGTAAAGCGAGACTCTACAACTCAGGTATTACTGCCAAATTGTCCCTTCGTTTTGGAGGGATGTTACTTGAATTTACAGTGGCCTAATATGAGCAAGTCCTTTGTTTTTTCCTTATATATCCTAAAGAAAACTAGTGTTTTCAGCATGGTGGGAATGGATCCCTTTTATTCTGCTGGTGTCTGGAAATATCACCAAATTAGTGCTTTGGATTGAGTCCCCCTGAACTTTTACTGTTTGTGATTGTTATAATTGGGTGATAGGATTTTGTCTATAGTATATAAAACATCTAAACAATAGTGGGCCTTGAAATACTCACAAGTATCTCATGTTTCCTGGTGCACACATACTTCTCAGTACTCTGAACTCATGGATGTCACCATTTTAAGGTGACTGTATCTTCCAATGTGAAGTCACGTTGTAGGGAGCTGTCCTCATTACAAACACTTTTCTGAGAACTTGTTACAATGAATTCATTGGTTAATCATTCAAATGGCACTTGGTATTTATAAGCGGCAATTCTCATATGCTTTCAGACCAAGAGCAGTTAAATCCTGAATATTGTTATTGTTATTTGTTAATTTTATTAGAGGTCTCCTTAGTAGTTTATAATGAAACATGACAGGTGGATTTGCATGTTGTCTCCAAATGTGTTTAGCTACACAGTGGTAGTAATATAACTTTTTGTGGTAACAAATACTATGAGACTACATATTTTTTTTCTGATCAATAGAACTCCTGCTTAGGATTTTATTAATATTTACTTCAGCATTAATGTGACTACACTATTATATTTGTTTCTAAAATTGTCCAACAAATTTTATCCGATGCAATCAACCACGTATCAACAGGACATGCAACCAGAGTATGGACAAGAGAATCTTTACCTCTGGAATTCATTGCATTGTAAGTATAACAGTATAAAATATATGCATGTTTATTTGGATTATTTAGAGACGACAGCATGACAGAATAGAGTAAAATAGTTCACATTCCCAAAAGCAAAATTTGACAAAAACATTTGTGTTTATTGTACTGTAATCATCATGCGTAAATATTACATAAAGTATTTTACTGACAAAAATGAAGACATGTAAGTTTCCTGCTTGCAGATGTATGGTGCTGGACAGAAGTTACAGAGTTTAGGTGACAATAGAGAGGGCTATGAGTATTAATATTACATACTTTTAATTGATGACAGTGATGTGGCTCCATTTCGGATTACAAAACATCATTTGAAGAAGTTTATATTTTTATGAGATTTAATGTTAATTTTCACAGATTTATAACTTAGGTAAACAAAAATAAGAGACTAGATTCTACTTTCAATTAGATCAGGAAGTATCCACCATGAATTTAATTAAACTTTCCTTTAAAATGAGTTGATTTTATGTGAAACATGAGCTACAATATGAAGAATCAACTTTTCTCTTTAAAGAGTTGAAAAATCTTGTTTGGTAAGAATAGAAAAATTCGAATGTAACAAAAGGAGTTAAAAATATAGGAATATTGACTATTTGGACACTGGATAAACTTCTTTGGAGTTGTTCTCTCTTTTGAAGGATGTCATCCTTAAGCAGAGCTCTAAGGAGAATGAACTGGCCACATTGCTCTCACCTACCCCCTGACCTCTAGCAGTGTGGGACCACGTGGAGAAAACAAGGCAAGGATGGGAAGGGAATCCTGGCTGGACCTAGTGGCAACCCAATTTCTACCGTAGCGTTCTAACCTCAAGCTTGCTAAAATTAGAGGCACTATATCACTAAGAATCCCTCTGGTCTCCACCCCGCTGCAGAGAAGGAAAGCAATTTTCTTCCAGGGAGAACTGACTGAAGGGGGCGGTGGATGGGTTTGTAGTCAGAGTTCTTTTAACCCGAGCTCATGCTTGTACATACTGGATGAATATGTCTTTGTTCCCTCTCTTTTCTATAGGCTTCTATATCTAGGGGCTTTAAAAAAAATCTATTAATCTAAATGCTAGTTTGACTAATAGTTCTACTCAACACGATGCTCCTTGGCGTGAGTGAAGCAGTCATTGGGCATATAGGAATCCATGAGGGCTGGCCTTGGAGTGATGAGATCTAGCTTACAACTGCAGCTTGTCCTCATTTGGAGCCAATTGCATTGTCTTACTGAGCCTCAAATATTTTTTCCTGACATAGTGGCTCTAAAGATGACATAAAATGTCATCTGACAAAATAACTAGTACTGTGCCTGGAACATAACAGATGCTCCAGAATCGTGGTTGAACTGAAATTTGAATGTGTAGCTAGAGTCCAGGATAAATTCAGAGTCAAATGGTTCTTTAGGAATGGTTGTTTTATCCCGAGACACCTGGGGGACCACAGAGCGCCTTCATCATCTGGGAAAAGCAACGAGGCCCAGTGCGAGGCTGCTGCTTGATTCTCACTTCAGAGTTTCACGTTTAACCAAACCATGTGAAACTTTTGAGTCTTTCTTCATCGCTGCAACTCAAGCAAGAGTTGAAAAACTGGACGTTTAAAAACAAGCAAAAAGAATAAAAGTTGGCACAGAAATCTGATGTTTCTTTCTTCTTTTAACATGGAACGTGATGTATAACAGACTAAATAAACATTTGCTGAATAAATACACGTTAAATAAAGGTGAATTTTAAGGAAGCAAATCACTGAAATTTGAAAATAAGTAATTCCAAGTTTACCCCCACACTCATCCTTATTTTTTGTTTTGAGAACAAAAACTTCAAAGGACTCTTAGAGAGTGAAGGACACTCTGAAATGATCCGTCTTTCTGTTCCTCTTTTATGGAACATAGCTGAAAGTAGATGAATAAACCCATGTTAATGTGTTAATGTGAAAGTGGCATATTTCTTATACCACTTTTTCATCACAAATTCTTGCATAGTCACAAGTTTATTCCTGGAATAGTCTGTCATTCCTTCATAGTACAAGCATTTATTTAGAATATTTTCTTAAATAATATAGTCATATATTTACTAATAAGTCCTTTAACCATTTCATGAAAAGGAATATATTTTCAGACACTACCACATGCATTTGAGTTTAGTCAAGATTGCCGATGTATGTAGGCCAACAAAAATGAGTACCTCAGCTGTAGGCATTGTGTTGACCTGTTAACCTGAATTTCATTTCTGACTACTTTTGTATTTAAACTTAAATTCCATAACCTATATATGGGTGGGAGATTAATTCTCATTTGAGGATTATCCTCCTACTTTAAAATAACTGTAGCAGCAAAAATAGGTGTTCATTCCGACCACCAACTTTTTCAAGATCTGAAGCTCGTCTTCTCGAGAATTCTTCCATGCAGCAGAGTGAAGAGACAACTTAAAGGGTGATGCCAACAGAAGTTTGCAGAGACGCTGCTTCATAAAGAAGGTGGCATCTATGGAGATCCTGCATTTCCTGGCACTCAGAAAAATTATACCGCATCTATGTATATTTTAAGTGCCAATATAAATATAAAAACTTCCTAAGTGTTATTTTCCTAGTGAATATAATTCACATAAATCTCAATGATTCAAAATGAAACTGAGTGATGCTAATATCTTCTTTCTGGTGTAAAACTTATACATTGGAAAAATGATAAAAATACAGAGTAACCTGAAACTGAAAATAGATGAGTGAAGCAGATGATTTTTTTTTACCACTGCCAGCTGATGGTATTAACCTACTTAGAAGTGGTAATACTAATATAAAAAAGTGGACATTGAATGCTCAACTTTGCAAACACATCTGTAAAGATTAGAAAGGGAATTATCTTTCTTTCTAGAAAACACATACATAAAAGTTAATGCAAGAAAATATTTCTATTTCGGTATTTATTTTCCTGATCATACTTTGATTTTAAGGCCAAAAAGAACCTCTCTATACTCTAAATTTAATTTTGCCCATTTTTTATCCTAGGAAAATTGATGATGATTTTAGGTCATTATTTGACTATCTGTTTTAAAAGTGTTTGTTGGTTATTTTTTGGTAGCTTATTAACTTTTATAATATGATTTTTCATATAATGAATATTTTAATGGAAATGTGATATCAAGATTATGTATCTGTCTTTGTTTCTCCAGTACTGCATGATCTGAGAAATTTAGAAATTTATCACTTTAGAAACTATTATACTAAATAAGTAAACAAATAATAACTTTATGTCCAGTTTTTTGGACACAAACATTTCTCAGAGTAGCATATTTATTTTTAAGATACTTTCTTATTATATTTTAAAACATATGTGACCTTCCCTTTTTTAGGAACTTACCGAAAAATCCTTGCCAACTTCATCTTTCTCAAGTAAAAGGCACAGATGTCCTTCAAGATTTTTTTCTTCTCTATATGTTGTAAAGAAGTTATAAGCACAAATTTAATCAGGCAGTTCACTATTTATAGTATGTAAGAACTTGAGATAACCAGAGAGAAACAACAGGATGGTTGTGTCCCATCTTATTTATTTCAAAAAATATCTATCACCAACAGCTTTTATTGATGATTAGAACACAAAGATGTGCTAGTTAAATGAAGTACCTGTGTCATACCTCCTTCATATCAATCCACAATGACATTCTAATAAATTTACTTTTATAAATCTTCATAATTATGTAGCTGATATTTTTCTTTAAATTGTTCATTTTTTAGCCAATGTTACATTTTCTTTAGAATGAATTGTAATCAGTGTATAGTGCTGTAATATTAATATTATCTTTTGACATCAAAAAATATATTAGCCATCCTTCCTACAGTACATACATGCCAATTTTCAGTATTGCTGCTCTCTGCTGCATACACTTGGTTATATGCTTCTCACTGATCAAAATCTTCTCTCTTTTCTATGTCTCTCTCTCTCTGCCCTTGTTTCTCTTCCTTTTCCTCTTCTATTTCCTCCAGTCTTTCCCTCTCCCCACGGTTCCTTCCTTCTCTGCCCTCAGTTCTTCACTGCAGAGTACAGCGAACACATTAAGAACATTCAGTTGTGTTTGGGCTTCTAACCTTGCTCAACTCCAGCATCAGCAAAGGGATTCAGTTTCTTGAATTCATTAATAGTGTTTTGCCACAAAAGGCTTTGTAGTTCTCTCCTGAATATTGAGCCTAGCTTAATAACATTCCATTTATGTTAAAGACACATTTAATCTGTAAATGTGACCTTTAGAAGAATTCTCTTGTTTTTCATTAAAGAAACACTGCATTACAAATATTAATTATTCCTTGATGCCATATTTTAATTAACTAATCATGTGCTATTTGCAGCAATAAAGAGTGGAGTAATGTATGTGCAGTAATGCTATGTAATGCAAGATCGATATCAAAGAATCCATTGCTGCAGAAAAGACATGTTTTGAGCATCTCCTCTGGATGAGTTTGCTTATGTGAAACATTTAGACTAGAACGATGTTTTATTTTGCTTTGTGTTTTGTATTTTTAAATGCCAATGCAAGTCTGATTAAAATGCTGAACATATCGTTAGCCCCATCACTAATAAGTGAACGTTCACTGATGCATATTAGCAGGGTCTAGCCATGTGGTGAAATTGTCACTTAAGTGCTTGGAGTCTGAACACAGAAAATGACAGGCAATGCCGAAGGTCCGGCTCCTGTGCATGTCTTCACTGTAGCTGGAGTCACTGGAATGGTGAAACCAGTTTAGGTTCAAGGTCGCTGCTGACATTCAGCTGTCATGGCTTCATTGTCTGCAGGCCTTCTCTCCATTGACACATTCAAGAGTACTTTATAGCAACCACAAAGAGCCAGTCAATTGATACCATTACACTTCATGCACACACAAACCACAAGCCTGTTCAGGACTGTTGATACAGTCTAACATTTATTCATTAAGGGATCTATTGAAAATGCAACTTGCCCAGCCCCACTCTTAACAACATAGAGTTACTTGTTTAGTCCAAACATTTAGCTACGTCTTTTTCAAGTTTTGCACAGCATTCTCTAATTGAGGTAACATTATCTGCATTTTAATGCTACACCATTTATGTCCAATGAAAGATTACCTGAAGAACCCTGCCATTACCACACTAGTTTAAATACGGGCAGTCGTATAGAAAAAATATACACAAAAGATGTAAGCAGGGGGAAAAGGGAGATATTTATTTGTTCTGGGAGTGCCACGGAAATCCAATTGCTCAGAAATGAAATAAGAGTCTGGAGTGAAAGGAGGGAAATCCTAAGCTCGGGTCAGGGAAGAGGCAGTGATTAGCTCCATTGTTAGGAGCTCTCTGAGCTTCGTTGGTTGTAAAGAAAAACCCACTAATGAATCTATTGAGGCTTGCCAGAACTTTGTGTGGAAGACAACTTAAGTTATGGTGCTTATCTCAAAAATGGTAGTAAAGCATGTGGATATATAAAACAGCACATATGTCTCTTTATTAACAGCTTGCCCATAAAAACAAAAAAATTGTTTAAAGATTGTAGGTTGTGCAAATAGCCTATTTAACATGCATATGTTTAATTCAATATTCACAGGTCTTGAAAAAAATCATCTCAATGATGAGGAGATATAAGAAAATATATCCTATTTAATAGTTAAAAGATAGGGAAATGGGCAGAAGTATAACGTAGCCCATCTCTTCTTGGTTTTATACCAATATTTGTAAAAAAAAAAGGATGACTTTAAAATTTAAGTTAGAAGGCTGTTTCATGTTTTGCATGTTTTAAATATGGAAAAAAACCCACTTTATTAAGGAATGTAATCAACTGACATTAAAAATAATAAAGCAAAAATAATAAATGAGCAAAGGACCAATATGTCCATGTACTGCTTTTCATAAAAAATGTTTGTCATGCTTCCATCACATGTGGCGTTTCCATCATAGAATTAAGTCCGTTTCTGCAGTTCGATATAATATTTAATTACATATGCCTATTTAATCCTACAAAATATATTTCACTGTCTAAGATAAGGCTATCATTAACGTAAGAATTAATTAGGCAGCAGTAGACTAGAAAACATAATTTTGACCAATCACTTGGTCAAGATCATTGCTGGTTCCTGGAAAACTTATCCTATATAGTAAGTAAAATTAGAACATATTCTTCTGAAAGTTTTGCCCTCCATTAAGTATTGCCAAATACTTGGAAGTGTTACATTGCTGAGGCACAGTTCAGACACCGAATGAGAAGAGAGCCTCCCCCTCCTCCCACCCCACCCCCTCCATCACACTCATCCAAGCTTCCATGACTTTTTCACCAGAATGAAGTTTGTGACGTGGGAAGCAAGATTCTCTTCCTCTGGCAACTCGTTTTATAAATAACTGAGTGTTAGGTCATGAATTCGCTCATTTTTTTCATGAACACTAGAGCATCACTCTTCCAATGCACACTATTTTGAGGCAATAGGAGTAACCACTAGGCAGAGTTGTATCTTCCAATACCAAGGGTGTCCTTACTTTTGGGACCTCAGATTTCTAACTGAGGCTCTGGGAGATGTTTTGTGGAAATTATCTTGTAGTTATCGTGAAACTGTCTCTTTAAACCCATGTCTACATAAGAGAAGATACCACTGCCATGGTACTGAGCAAACTTTCTTCAAGTGTTTACTCATTGCTTCGGCGCTCAAACCGGCATAAGCAAAAGTTTAAATACAACCTAATAAAAAATAGTTCTATGGGCATAATTTTTCTCAAGTCCAAACCATCAGAAATCCATTATGATAAGATTTGTTACCAAGAATGTCTCTATTTCTATAAGATTTTCTGTCAGGAATTTTGGCTCATTATTGATCAACAGAGGAATCTGAGCATGAGAATTGCAAGAGGAATATCAAAAAATTGAGCAGCTAAAGGGAATCAATATTTATAGGGTATCTATTACATTTTAGTTGTTGTGTCGGGCTCTTTAGCTATGTCACTTAGTCCACACGACAACCCTGTATATTAGGGGACTACGATTCTTTCACTTTATGAGTGGGAAGAAAGAAACTCCAGGATTTTTAAAAACTTACCTGAGGCTATAAAGCAAGTAAGTGGTCAAGCTGCAATTTAAACCCAAGACTATGCTCTCCTGAAGTTGACAGAGTCTTGAACACCTATTTCAGCCAAAGGACTTAAAAGACCTTGGTAAAATTTGGCTAATGTTGCTGATGCCATTTATGGTGAGCATGCCTTCTCTTTCTCATTTATAGTGCCTCCCTTTTCAAATTCACTCCCTAGAATGAGCTTTTCATTTTACCTTTCTCTCTCTTCCCTCGTTTCCTTCCCTCCTAGAGAGCATTGAAGATCGATCATCTTCCAGATCAGTTTAATAGAAGTAACTTCACCAACAAGTGAGGTTGGTCTACCTATCCACCACTGTTTCCATGCGATTTTTTTTCCTCAGGTAAAGAAGATGAATATAAATCTGTCAGTCCTAAATTCTGGATCTCTGTAAATATTACATCAAATCATTATGACATATTATAATAATCCTTCAAGCTTCCCTCCAAACTCTCCTATATTTCTTCTTATTAATTTGACAATTTTTTCTAGAAAATTTCTTCTGAGATGAGGAAACAAACTTTTATAGTAGGTTATCCTGTATTTCCAGATTCCAGAGGAGGAGATATATTTAAGTTTTATAGCCTATACCACAGTATACTTCCTTACATTGTGTTTCTGTGTGTGTGTGTGTGTGCCCTGTGTGTGTAAACCTGCAGGTGCACCCTTCCTAAGATCTAGCCATCCTCTCTTCTCACTACATTTGTATGGAGGAATTTTTAAATATGCTCTACATTTCTCCAAAAAATGTAGAAGGCTTTAAATACAAAATTATCACTTAAATATCTTGGTCAAGTTTTGGAGTATTCACTCGTTTGAGTGGCAAAGAATGATCCCATTAGCAAATAAGAAAGGATGTAGTGCTTTTATCATAGGCACATTTACCTCCTCTCATAAGGCGATTTTCCTCTGTCCAGCTCTATTTCCAAAAACTATTCTAAATGACAACTTTAAAAAAATGCTTTACTAAAGACACTAAATAATATTCAAACAATAAGGCAGAAGGGGAGGGATGGCCAGAGCAAACGATTGACTGTCCTTCTCAAACTTTCCTGAAACTAGATTTCTGTCTCTTCTTTTAGTGATATAACTTGGTCAACAACATTTTGGAATTATATTAAACTGTATATTAGAAAATAAGATTCTTTTTGTCAGCTCTCCCCATGTATAATTTTTGGTTTTACTGTTCTCTACTAATACACAGCTAACGCAGGTATTACATGGCATGGTTACTGTTTTTTCACACTTTTTGGTGAAAAAAAATTGTGTTACAAATAACTTATAGAAAAATAATAAACTCTTTTAAGAAAGTGAAATATGCTTTTAAGAGATGCTTTCAGTCAATTTCTAATCTAGAAGGAGGCTTATTTGATGCTTACACACTATAATTAGCGAGATCAGTAATCAAGACAACTGTGATTTATTTTACCAGAAGAGCCCAGATACTGAAGACATCTGGCCTCGATGAGTCTGATGGTAAAATTCAAACTACACCTAAATTTGCTTTGTTGCGTGATTCTCTCAGAAGGACAAGGGAAGAGATTATGTTCTCTGCATGCGGACAATCCTGCAGTGTCAAAGTCGAATAATATTTGTTTTCTGGCAGCAGAATTTTGTGCCATGTTTCTAAGGACAGCAAGCACTTGCATGGATGTCAATGAATACTAACCATAATTGATCTGATATATCCATATGCATCCACACAAATACACATGGTGGCCTGTAATGGTTGAAAAATTACATTTTGCTTCTATTAAAAGATCTGTCACTTTTAGGTCAGAGAGGGGTTTTGGAGGGGTAATCTCCGACAGTAGAAAGCGATCCTGACAACGGTGTTGTTCTAGAGTTGTTTGTTGTTTGGCTTGTTGATGATGCTTAGCCGAGGAGACACTTTCTTTCAGATTCTGTCTTCCGAACCCCAGGGCTCTGTTCTGGGCAGTTCAGCCTAATGGAATTAAGCCTGACACGTTTCAACTCTATTTCTTGATAAAATAAACATAAAACAATGGTTTCGATTTCTAATAAAACTCTTGAAGCATGTGGGACCCCAACTTTCCCTGTTCTTTACACATCTGTAAATAAAGCGCATAAAAGAGGAACACAACAGGATAAATCAACATAAATTTGAAATCCACTGCCGCATATTAAACGGCGCAGGCTCAGTCAAAGAGAGGCTGACCCCGCGGCTTCGTGCAGTTTGAAGCTAATTGTTTTCGTCAGGATGGGAACGTCTGGAAGTCCATGGCTGTATCCCACCAGTAAGGCTCCAGTAACTGAGCCGGCCCACAGAGAATGGACCCACTTTGTAGCGACACAGCGGGCTGAGACACCACCTATTCTGCTCTCCAAACTGTCATGCATAACAACTTTATTGTGCTAAATTGAACTTGAAAGCAACCAAAGGCTATGAGAAGGAGAGGCTATGAGAAAAGCGTGCTGTCAGCGCTGGCAAAGGCTGACCTGGAAAGTAGGCTCGCAGACAGGGGAATAAAAGACCAGGCCCCATGAACACAGCATATTGTTTCATTTTAAAGTATGATTCCCATACCAGAGAAAGTAGCAAATGTGATGTAAATTTATTTAAATAGATTCGACCGCTTAAAAGTTTGCCAGCCGCTCTTATCCAACTTTCCCAGCTCTCTGATTCGTTACTTACAGTGGGAATATAATGACATATAGTCATCATTGTAACAGCTTCTTTGCAGGGGCACAATGATGATTAATAGCCAGCAGCAAATTTTCACATGGGCTCTGAAGCACTATGGCATTAAGCAGCCAAACAGTCCCAAATCCCCCTTTTCTGTTCCGCTGAAAAGTCGCCTCCTTGTACCTTGCAGATAGGAACAAAGCCTATCTTAATTCCAATCAGCTTTTCCTCATTCAAAGGGACCTTCTCTTTTTCATAATTGATTCATGTGCATTTTTTAGTGTTTCACTGAGCTGAAGCCACTTTTCTCTGTCCTGCCCCCACACCCACACCCCTCGTTTTTTGAGGGGTTGAGGAATGGGAAACATTTCAACAACAACAACAATAATAAAAAACCGTGTGTTTTCTCTCCTTCCCCAAATATTTGCTAAATAGATTTCTCAATTAGGATTCATTTGTGCTTTACATTTAAAGGGTTGAAGACAAAAATTAGCTCCTGGATTTCTCCATCCTTGGAAATGGCTTTAGTTATGAAAAGTATGAGCTCACTGAAAGAACTCCAGTGGGAGCCCCTGAGGATGGCCTGCCTCGTTGGGGGCGTCTGAGGAGCTCTCATTCCCACGAGAGACTCACAGCTGGAGCAAGGGCAGAGTCTCTTGCGCTGGACAGATTCTTTTTTCTCCTCTGTGCTGGTAGCCATCAAAAAACGAACAAGTGACCAAAATGGAAGGCAGCAAATGAAAACCTCCTAAGCTGCTCCATCCTTAAGGATCATTTTACCCTGTCGTAATCTCACATGCTAATTAGTAGCAGAAGCTCCGGTGCTATTTGTAGAGGTGCTCTCTCTCATCTCCACTTTCCACCTCCTGTGATAACGACACAAATGACATCAACCAGTGCTGTCTTGGAAGGGGATTTCCACGTGCAAACTCGTTTGTGATTCTCTGACAATATAATAGCCATAAAGGGCAGAGTTTCAGTAGCTATACTTTGCATATTTGTTTACATTTCCTACAAGTCTGCCCTCATTTTTACATATGAGTAGGGTGACCATGTGCCCCTGTTTGCTCACAACACACCTCATTTATGTCTATTGTCCTTGCATAATTATTAATAGTGCTCTCTTTCACTCTCAGTTTGATTTGAACAGTTTGTAAAACTCATATCTTTTTTGCTATTAAAGCTGAACCAAATGACTTACTTACACGAACCCAAAGGGTGGGTTGTCTCAGGTGGCTGTGCACCGATTTACCCTATTGCAGTTCAGGGCAAAGAATCTGACTAGGAAACCCTGCTGCCGATGTAGCGGCACCGACTTTTGTCTCGCCCACTTTTAAGAGGTCAGCTGACCCTACGCAGCTTCTTTGCTACGTGGCAGAAAGGAGGTCATTTGCTGAAATGAAAGACACATTGCAAACCAGATTTTAAGTGTGACATTCTCCTTCGGCTGGGTCATGGTTCTCACTGTGAAACAGAGCAACACATGTTCCTGGTCAGATAAAAATACTATGCCGTATTTTTGATAATGACCTTTCTCCTGCTTTCAAATGGTTAAATGGAAGAATATGTCAAATGGGTAGGAGGAATTCTGTTCATCGTTTTCACTCTAGTTCTTATATCGTCTCATAAAAAAAGCAACATGTGAAAGTGGCATCATTTATCTATCTTGTATTTTTCATCCAAAAATCTCATACAGGGGAGTATATGCTAGTCGTTGGGTTATCGGACCAAAGTGTCTCAGAAAATGCTACAAATCCTTATGGCAATGTCCCTAAAGGCTCGATTTTACATTTGGATTTCAGAGTCAACTAGAGACATGTAATACTATTTGTAGGTAGAGAAGTCGCTACTGACTGGGCCCCTAAGGAGGTTCATATGTGGTGTTTATTCCTGAAATTATGTGGCATAAATGGACTCCTGATATGCTAGTTGCAGAATAACTTTTTCAAGACCCTACAATTTTCTACTTTCCAACAAACCAGAGCCCATATTCAAATACCAGAAAGACATGCATATGAGAATTATGACTCTGTTCTAAGTTCCTTTACAGGATCACAGTCACTTGGTGAAACTATCATTGTTAGCAAGCATTTGGGCCTATCTAATCTTTCTTAGCTCATTTTATCCCTTTTAGATAATTCTTTCAGAAATGAAATGAATGGAGTACACGAAAGATATTTTTTGATGTACTCTTATGCCTTCATTTTCTTGTAATATTACTACTATGAGGAAGTATAATGAAGACTTTGATATGAACCATCAGTTTTGTTAGATTATGGTGATGGGTCTGTCTATGAAACTCCCACATTCATGAAGGACTTTGCTTTTTACCAGCTAGGACAGGATTTTTAAATGCAATGACTCTTGGGATTCTCAGATAGGTTGCCTCTTCAACTTTGAGGTTCTTTGAAGAATTGCTAGGTTCACACAGAAGGATGGACCCATGACTATTGTGCTCATCTTGTCTAGTAGCACCATCTGAGGAAGTGAAAAAAGATAGGGTACCTCTTTAAGATTGTGGTTTGAGATTGTAATGCTGACCCTAGCTTTGCTCTGGTATATTCCTCCTCACCCATTCCATAACTCTCTAACATCTTTAGAATGTCTTAGAGTACTTTTCTTACACTAGGAAAACCTCTTTATACAAACTGTGTCAATGGGGGCCCACCATTATTACACAGGCAAAGCTAACTTCTTTCCTACCCAGGCCGAACTCCAACTGCGTGCCTAAGATATTTATGTACATACACCATCCTGACTCTAATCCCAAGCCAGCTAAACAAATATATCATACCCAGGGTGATTATTTTTTATTACATGATGTGTACATTTAGAAGTATAAGATCTCTTAATTGTTTCTGTCCTGTTCCTTGATATACTCAAGCTTTCCGGGTCTTTACTTTTCCAAATCTTTCTTTCCTCTTTTTACTTGTTAAGAAAACTCTGGTTTCTTTTACAGGTATTATGCAAAAATAGGCTCAGAGAAGGTGAGCATAGCCCCATGAGGTGAGTCATAATTAGTATAAATCTTTCATTATAATTCTATTCTCCTTGGCCAGGGGTGGGGTTAGAGGTGAACGTGTGACTCACCACACTAAGGTACATCATAATCATATTGTTCAAAACCAGTGATAAAGAAAAAAATGTTAAAAGCAGTTAGAGAAAAAAGGACATACTGTACATAGGAAAAAAGGTAAGGATGACAGTAGTTTCCTCTTTGGGAACAAGTGAGCAGTGAACAAGTAAGAAGACAGTGAAGCAACATCTTTACATTTGAAAGACCAAAAAAAAAAAATCTGTCAGTCTAAAATTCTATACCCAGCAAAAATAACTCAAAGATGAAGATGTTTCAGACATACGAAATGGCCCACAGACCTGCACTACAAGAAATGTTAAAGAAATTCTTTCAGGAAGAAAGAAGGCAAAACCACTCAGAAATGAATAGCATTGGAAATGGCTATTTCAGGAATAATTTCTTTCTTATTATTTAGATCTCTTTTAAAAATAATTGACCTGGCAATTGATTTTTATATGCTATATAAAGAACTCTCAAAACTCAACAGTAAAAAAACAATCCAGGGGCTGCCCCATGGCATAGTGTTTAAGTTCTGTGCATTCTGCTTTGGTGGCCTACGTTCACAGGTTTGGGTCCCAGGGACAGACCTACCACTCATCAGCCATGCTGTGGTGGCAATCCACATACAAAATAGAGAAAGACTGGCACACATGTTAGCTCAGGGCTAATCTTCCTTATCAGAAAAAAAAATCCAATTAGAAAATGTGGAAAAGATGTAAACAGACATTTCAGTGAAGAAGATATACAGATGACAAATAGGCACGTGAAGAGATGTTTAACATCATTACAAAAACACAGATTAAAACCACAGTGAGCACATCTATCATAATGGCTAAAATAACAAAAATAGTAATAGCATCAAATGCTGGCAAGGATATGGAGAAAGCAAATTATGCATACCCTACTGGTGGGAATATAAAATGGTATAGCCACTCTGGCATTTTTTCCAGAGTGCCATAATCCTGCATAGCAGTTTTAAAAAACTAAGCATGCACTTACTGTACAACCCAGCAGCTGCACTCATGGACGTTTACCCCAGACAAGTGAAAATGTACATCCTTGTCAAAACCCACACACAGATGTTCATAGCAGCTTTGTTTGTAATAGCCCCAAATTGGAAACAATCCAAATATCTATAACATCTGAATAGATGAACAAATTGTGCAATATCCATCCAGGTAATAACTATTGATATGCACAACAACATGGATGAATCTCAACATAATTATGTTGAAGGAAAGAACCCAGACAAAAAGCATGCCCTATAGGATTCAATTTGTATAAAATTCAGGAAATGCAAGCTAATCAATAGTGACAGAAAGCAGATTACTAGTTGCCTGGGGTTGAGGGGAAGATAAGGAAGGGGGGATTACCAAGGGGTGTGAGGAGATTTTTAGGAGTGATGGATAAGTTCCTCATCTTGGTTGTGGTGATTGTTTCATGGGTTTATGCATTTGTCAGAACAAATCGAATAGTTTACTTCAGTTTATTGGATGTCAGTTATTCTTTAATCGAAAAAAGAAAGTAAAACAATAGAGCTGGAGTCTATTGCCCTCCCCTTTGAGACTCCCTTAACTAACAGAAGAGGGTGGACTTGAAGTTGCACGATCTCCGAGGTTAGGCGAGGAGAGTCCACGCAACTTCTCCCAGGTTATTTTAGGACACTCACCTAAGATACTTACTGAGCCACCATGTCAAAAGCATGGCCAGCCTGAGTCCCTCTGCTGAGATCCATGGAGAGGCCCTGAGACCAGGAGCAGAAGCAGAGCTGCCCAGCCAACCTCCCTCCGACAAGCTGTCCGAACCCTGGCCATCATCTGATTGCGACTTCACGAGAGAGCTCCCAGGCCAGAACCATCTAGCTGAATGCTGAGACAGAATAAAAGAGTGCAGTGCTTCACACCGTTAAGTTTTGGGATGATTTGTTACACAGAAATAAATGACTAGAATGCTGCTTATTCTATGTTTTCCGTGTTAATAGTATAAATTCCATTCTTTTCAGGAAAGACTGTTTCATGCTTAAAAATGACTAAATGTGATTTGTGTTTTATACATTTTTATGGCTTTCCATATAAAGAAATTTGCAAACAGAAAAAATTATTTGTCATATGTATCCTAGTTTTTAGTTTAGAAAAAATAGAGAAATCTTATCTATGGATAAGAGAATCACTGATTTCAGTCAAAAACCTTCAAATTTAGCTAAAATCAAACAATCAATCAAAAAACTACTGAATGTTAGATTTTGTGGGGATATAAAAGATATCTGGCCTGCCATGTCCTGCAAGCGTTTATCACCCGGGTGGTGACACGGCCTTTTTGTAGCAGGATGGAACAGCTTCATGGAAGAGGAAAATTTTGAGCAATAAGTGATAAATTATGAATATCAAAGTTGTTTGCATGATTTTGCATTGCTTAATTTTGTCTCAAAGGAAAATTTATTGTGCATGATTATCCTATTAATATTGAGCATCAGGAACTACAACCTGAAAACTCTTATTTGTTAGTCAGAAAATTCTCCTCCCACAATCTATCCACTTCCTTCAACTCAGACTTATTTGTGAGTGTATGTTTTTCAAGCACTTTGTCTGCTCTAATTTGAAGGAACCTTTGCAATGGGACAATTGTGATCCAGCGAATGTAAGGATGAACAGAGGTGCTGCCTAGTGCAATTATGTGGAGATGGATGGGTTTGATATAAATAGTAGCTAATAGCATTAACCTGTGTTATGTCTTGAAAACGATTTCCAATGTTTTTGCATTCAGAATTTATATACTGGTGGAAACGAATCTGACTTTGTACTCAGGTAATCCCTAGCTGTTGTAGGAAGCGAGGGCCCCAAAACACATGGCAGGGTGGCCACACTAAACAATTTCTCAGTTTTCAAACCTGGTTAATGCTGTGTCATGCATTTTAAGAGTTTGGGTCCAGTAGCTGAGTGTTCCGGTGGCGTGTTGGAGGCTGCCTGTGCTGGCTCTCATGGGCCAGTTGTTACCATCTCCTTCCAATTCCACATACAGTGACATCACATTGGAATCTGGAAACCAGCCAGGGTGGGAGGATTTACACCACAAAAATGGCAAATGCTACAAGTCAGGCCTCCCTCCTACCCCTGCTCATCCCACAGCAGAACAGATTGCTAAACCTTTACCAGCGCAACCCTAGTTAAACTTCCATTTCAATGGGTTTCTCTGAGGTGGGACTGGTTTGAAAGGTGATGACTTGTATCTGTAGGTGAGGCCAATACCAAATGGGAGGGGGTAAGAATGAGTTGCCGGGAAGGAAAAAAAGCAGGTAGTCAGTTTGTGAGATAGTATTTATCACCTTAATTACTAAATATATTTCTTTTCCAGCTTCTGCCAATCCTAATGAGACAAAAAGGTGACTTCCTGACTTCTCTAAGAGGAAGGAAGGAAATAATAGCCAATGAGCTGGCGAGAGTTCTCAGCACCCCCAGCTCCGGGAGCCCTGCAGAGGCAAGCCTAAAGCTCTGCGTGGAGAGGATTGTACAGACGACAGGTTTGGCTGTCAAGATCCCAAGATCCTGTCTTGGGCGGTTCCAATACCAGGAAAAGTTCCAGGTAGTCTGCTGTGAAGATAGAGCCAGCAAGTGTTTAATACTGAAGCTAAGAGTTGAAGGAGACAGAAGGACAGTCATTGTAACTAGGTGCCAATATGTTTTTTGTATTTTCCTTTTGCTTAATATCCCTTTAAAATACAGTGTGCAGGTTAATAAACATTAATGTTTATGTATCACTATTTTTTTTAAAAAAAGCTGTTTTTTGTAGAGAAAACTGATTGTGGAACAAAAGGTTTACTCTGCAGCCTCACGTCACCCCTGTGTAGGCCACGACTGGAGAAGCGATACCCACCAACTTGTGAGATGTTCCAACACTGCCTACTAGAAAACAAGTGGCCTCAGGAGTAAACCGAGGCCCACACAGAGTGACGTGTGAGGGAGGGAAAGAATATAAATTGGCGTGCTTCTAACATTCGATGCTGCAGTCTGAGAAAAAAATACTTTGCGGGAGAATTAGACTGAAAGAAAATGAAGGATTGGGAGGAACTCTTGCTATATGGGTCTTTCTCTAGGAGAGGGATGAGGATCCGGGATTTTAGAAGCAAATTTGAACCATGATCAGAGATAAGCACCTGTAATAATCACTATGTGTGCATTTTTAAAGTGTAAAATCCAATGATACTCATTGGATTGCTCCCCAATTCCCTTTCAATTGAGTCTCCATTAACTCTTACCTCTGTTCCAGCGCCCTACTTGAATAAACATATCTGTTGCACTATTGAAATCCATTCATCTCTAGACTCTTTAAATAGGAACCGTACCAGAGGATTACAAATCTTGACCATGAAAGTATATACAGTACAGCAATGTGTGTACAAGAGTGAGTATGTGCTTTGCAAACCTTTAGATAGAGTTTTCCAGGTGACGGGCCCAGTAGACAGCATTAGTCCTCTGTATTGCTTGCATATTTCCAGGTGGATCTTCTCTGGGCTATTGCCTCCTGATACGTGCTACTTCCTACACCTCTGCACTATTTCCTTTTCTCATTGGCATTTATAACTCCCAGGTTTATATCACTTATGAATTTCATTCATGTGCCATTTACCTTTTTTCCAAATAATTAAGCCCAAAATTACATTAGAGCTTGCTCAAGCTGCTTGCCACTTGGATAAATTATACATCATGGTTTCCCAGTCAATCACCATCTAGCATTCACAACATTCTGCAAGTCGCTTAGCTTTATCAGTTATCTTCTCTGGCGGCCCCGGGAGAACGAGGCTGTATTCCCAGGGAATTACAGGAAGAAAAACGTGCAGCAGGTGATTTCTGTTTTCTTTCAACTTTTCAAGTGGAATGTTCTTCCAGTGTCTCTTTTGTGAAAAAGAATATTATCCTCCTCTTATCCTATGCTGGTCAATGCTACTATTTTGGAAATCAGTAAGATGGAAAATACTTTCATTAGTATTTGTCTAAGGTTAATATACATAAAGAAGTATGGAAATTATTTCTTACCTCTTGCACCTTTCTAAACAGTTCTAGTTAAAATCCAGGTAGATAACAGCTCTATTAGTGATATTTAAGTTATTTTTTCCCTTATTTTGGAACTTGTCTAATTGTGGCGAATGTGGAGTACTCGTTCACTACTACAGCCTCATTAATTAGAACATTGTCTGACATTATAGGCACTCCATAAATATTAGCTGAATGAATGCTAATAAAATTATTGACTAATGAGTTTGATAAGCTTATCATCGTCTGATGGTAAAAATTGAATTACAAGTTTCATGAATATAGAAGCCCTGTTTTTCTATTGATGTTTACTACTTAGCAAAATGCCTTGGCAATATAGCGTGTGCTCAGTGAGTCTTGTTCAATATGGCAGTAGAAATCACCCAAGTAAAGTATGTCTGTCAGTCTTAATGTGAGCTCCCTAGCAATTTCATGGTCAGTTGTCTGAATCACTGTCATTGTTTCTCCAAATATTCCAGTGTATTCAATATTTTTTAAAAAGATATGCAACATGTGTCGATACTTGATATACCTTCAACTCCAGGATATCTAAGTTTGAAACCATAATTTTGCAAATGCAAAGACTCTTAATCCTTTTTGAATTAGTTGTTTTCTTATTACAAAGTAATATATGTTATAGAAAATATTTTCTTCTTATAGAAAACTTATAATCGGTGATAAATAGAAAGAATATAAAAATCAGTCACGTTTTCATTGGTATCTATCCTTCCAACTAAATGCATGACGTACATGTTTGTAGATATTTGTACTATACTACATATGAATTTGCCACTTGCTTATTCCCCAATTTAACATGAATGTTTTCCTATACTTTAAATATTCTTCACGGAATTATTTTAATGATCTGGAATCCTCTTTCCTGAGGTCAGTGTGTGACTGATTTCTTCCTATCCTTCAGGTCTCACATTTTTCTCCTCTTCCTGAGTGAGGGTCCTTGTTCACTGCAGTGAGTGGCCACCACTCCCCACCCCCAGTTCTTCCCAGTCCTGTGACCTTCCTTGAAGCATGGAATGTGTCTTTATTCATTATTGTATTCCTGGTGCCTAACTAGTGTCTGGCACTTGGTTAAGTATTTTTGAAAAAAAAATGAATAAATGAATGAACAAAAGGATGAAGAAAATTCTCTTGATAAATCCACCATAATGACTTAAATGCCCCTATTTTCACACCTTTAGGTTATTTACATCTCTTTTATTATTATAAATATCACTTTGATATATTTCTCTGGAAAAATTTTTGTGCTCATTCATGATTATTTTCTTAGTTTATAATCCTAGAAATAAAATTACTGAGCCTAAGGATAAGTAAAATGTTAAGATTTCCATATGTATTACAGAAACTTTGTGACAATTTACACACACATCAACAGTATTTCAAATTGGCACTTTACTCAGATCAGAAATAGATTTTTGTCATTTTAAAACTGTTACATATTAGCTGAGAAATTTTATCCCATTTTAAATAAAATTTCCTTGATTATTAGATATATCTAATATATTATTATATAGGCATACAATTATTTTCATATGTCTATTGGTGATTGTCATTTCTTCTTTTCCTTTGGTGATCTCTCTGTTCATGTACTTGCCAATTTAATATTTTTAATTGATTTATGAATTCATTATATACTAAGAATTTATTTAAATTCCTGTTATTTATTTTGCAAATATTTTCCACAGTTCATGGTTTCTCTATCACTTTTGTTTTTGGTATTTTTTATATGACGTAAACTTTGAAATGTACACAGAAAAGTAGAGATAACACTTACATGTAAACCCTTTTGTTCATTACCCAGCTTCAACAACTATCAACTCGTGCCCAGTCTTGTTTGACCTCCCTCCATTCAACTCCCCCATCTCACCTCTTCCCAGCTCCTATGTTGAAGAAAATCCTACACATTGTATCATTCAATCTGTAAATATTTCAATATGTATCTCTAAAAGACAAAGATTCTCCCTTTTCAACATAGCCTCAAAACTGAAAAAATAGTTTATGGTATCAAACAGAAAAAAATATCAATTTTTAGGTAACTTTAATCTTTTTCTTTATGGTTTCTGTCTTTGCTGTTATTCTTAGAAAAACTTTCCTTACTTCATGATTTCATAAAAATTCACTTATTATGGTCTAGGATTTTAATCCATACCCTTTGCAGAAAGTTTTGAAAATACAGATAAATGAAAAGAGAGTTGAATCTCATAACTCATACATATCACTCTCAAGATTAGAGTGTAGACTACATTCTGGAAATACTTTAAAATTTATTTTTATAGGGGTTGGCCCCATGGCCAAGTGGTTAGGTTCACGCGCTCCACTGCAGGCGGCCCAGTGTTTTGTTGGTTTGAATCCTGGGCGCGGACATGGCACTGCTCATCAAACCACGCTGAGGCGGCGTCCCACATGCCACAACTAGAAGAACCCACAACAAAGAATGTACAACTATGTACTGGGAGGCTTTGGGGAGAAAAAGGAAAAAAATAAAATCTTTAAAAAAAATTTATTTTTATAAAATTAAACCATATTATTTTGTTACTTGATAATTTATTGTAAATGTCAGTCCATGTTGATAAATACTGACTGACATAATTATTTCCTACAGTGCATAATATTCTATTGTAAAACTGTATCATTATTTGTTTTGCTCAGTGCCTAATGCTAGATATTAAGATGGAGTGAAATCTTTTCACAAGGTAGATAATTAATTAAACAAATATTGAACCTGTATAGTAAACCAGACACTATATTTGGCACTGAAGATACAAAGGTGAGAAAACACAAACAGAATGCAGTTTCCTGCTCACTATATGGCTTAATGTAGACGTAAGCATTTTTATTCAAGTATTTTTGCATCATGTATCATTTTTCATTGTTTCCTTTGGATAAATTCCTAAAAGTGAAAAAAAGTGATTTTTAAGCTGTTAAATTCTCCTGTAGAATTATTGTGACATTTTAGCTTTCCACCTGCACTATATTAGCATTAGGTATCATTGCTCTTTCAATCTTTGGTAATCTGATAGGTGAAAAATGATTTGTCACTGTTGTTTTACTTAGTATTTCATTTATTACTAGTGGCATTAACTACTTGGTCCTATGCTTACTGAACCTTTGTCCTTCTTTCATGAATTACCTGTTCATGTTCTTTGCACATTTTTTTCTCACTGATTTGTCTGCCTTCTCATCTTTTACAGTTTTGTTTTTTAAATTTAAACATTTGGCGCATTATAACAATGGTTATATGTAGAGGTCATATGTGTACAACTACTAAACACTTTTGACTAAGTAAAATGATTGTGAGCCCTTAAATTTGAAGTCTATCTATAATAATAGTATCATCCCCAACTGAAGACTTTTCTGAATTGCTCAACAGTGTCTATAGAAATATTTTTATACTGGAAGACTCAATTTCAGACACTGATCTGTGAACAGGTCAAAGGCTTCTTTAGAAGTATATGTAAAACAATTATAGTTTTGTGTTGAAAGACAGAAAATATGAACCTTTGGTGGTTGTGAAATTGCTAATGGGTTAGAGAGTCTTCTGGTTCAAAAATGGTAATATTGGCAGTGATAAAAAGTCATTGCTATCTGCCAGCTGGCAGATTATACAAAGTGATGTTGAGAACTCAGAATAATTCTTAATGTGAGTGTAATAAAATGCAATTAGCACCCTTGTGGGTAATCTCAAGAGAAAAGCTAAGGATTGAATTATTGTGGAGTATAAAAAACATTCTCACCTATGAGACAAATTGGTATGGAAACATAGACTTCCTTAGATTAGACTCTCTCTAGTTGGTGAATAGGGAACTGATTTCAATTTCTAGGACCATTAATCTCCTACCTTTTATGGGTAGTAAATTATCTTTAAATTAAAACAAACAAACAGTATACCTGTCAGACTGTGTATCAGAATAAACACAGGCTGCCAACAACTTGTAATTAGGACCTCTAACCTGATTTACTTAAATGACTTTGACAAGTAGAGGAACACAAAACCAATTTTCATTTTGAAAGAGGAAAATAACTTTTAATCAAAATTTTTTCTAAAATGACCTACTTTCACATTTTTTCTACAAGTAGTATACCGCATCAAATTTCTTTAACCACAATAGTTGTGCATGTAAGTTGAGTGATATCTCTCTGTTTATGCTATATCTTTTCTTGCTTTTGTTTTTATTTTTAATGTTTCATCCCCAAATTAAAAGCAGTGGTTTGAAGATGAAAGCACTATTGCTCTTGATTTTTGGCACATGAGGGTTCAGTAACACCACATTTCAAACCATATTAATTATCAACTGGAATGAGCAATGTCTTTAGAATGTTTGGCTTGTGCCCTACCAAGCATGTGCTGGTGGAAAGGGCCTTTAACCTATGGGAACACCAACCACAAAATTGCCAGCATGAAGTAGTGGCAGGAATCATGCCCGCTATTGTGAAAAACCAACTAGGTTTATTATTATTATTATTCTGAGTGTTTGCATTGGATAAGGGGAAGCCATTTTAATTTTTCCCATGCTTTTATTAAAAAGATTAAGGAAATAAACAAAGGCTATGGTAGGGAGTCAGTTAGGATCACTGATGTAGCACGTGATGGGGTGGAAAACTTGCCTTAAGCTTGAGTCATATAACTCAAAGTTCCAGAAGTACTCTGGCTGCACGTACACCCAGATACAGGATGAAAATGATTTAAGCTCATATTTCTCTTTCCCAGGCTTGTACCCTCTTTAGGTACATTCATAGGCAGCCTCTACTCTATTTCCTTTCAAAACTCTGCCTTTGCTCTGACAGGACTGGCTTAATTCAGATGCCCATTACTGAATCAACATTGTGGTGAGGGAAATAGTTGACTGAACCTGGGCAAATGGGCGCCAATCACAGACTCAGAGGAATGAAGCCCCTTCCAGGCCACATGGAACCAGAGTAGGAGAAAGGAGAATACCCAAATAAGTAGATATAGGAGGAAAGGAGAATCAATATTGTGGAGGCAAACCACAGCACTAATCTGAACGTAAAGATTTTTCCACTATTGGGATCTCGTTGTTTTGCATTTTGGGTGCTCCTCGAACAAACAGATGTAGCCACAAGAATAAATTTAGACAAGCTTTCTTGTCACAAACCCACAAAGAAGAAGTCAGAGGTATAGTGGCAACTCTAAGAGATGAATCTAAGAGACATGAACATCTAGAAAGAATTTCACATAGATTGATGATGTCATCTAGGTCACCTTACTACCCACCAACCCTTGGTGAAATTTTTCATGCCTGGTAATTTTGATAAAATAGTTCATTTTTCTGAAAGAATACTAAAACCATCTTGGTTGGACATGAATGTTATTATTTTGCAGAACTACCTTCAAGCATTAACTATCCTAGGAAAGCTGCATATTTTTTTGTTGTTCACGGATTTAAGAAAGATAAAATTTATGAATGAGAGTGGTTCTTTCATTTCCTGAAAAATACTCAATTGTAGATGTAAGATTATTTTTGAAACCATTGTACAATTTAAATAAGAAATACCAAAAAAGATTGACTGTATCCTCTTTAAAATATCACTAGGACACTCTCAAGATTTATCAGCTTCTTACAAAATGGGGAATGACATTCTAAAACTTGGTGACCTCTGGTCAGGAAATATTGTGGTTCCAAATGTCATCTACAAGGTGGTCTGGAATGGACAATTATTTCAGTACTTACATATTCAGCACTTTTAGCAACCCCTACTTGCTGCTACTGATTAAGATTTTTCAGTTTCATGTAATTTTCAGGATAAGAGTTGCAAGATTTTAGTTGCCCAAAATACAGAAGGTTTACTATGAGCAAGAGAAGTCATCTGGACATACAATGGCACTGTAGAAATTTGGGGACTTTCTCCTATGATTATTTCTATTCTTAGTGAGAATTGAGGGGAAAAAAGACAAATAGTTAAAGGAGGGCTGTCTTTTGAAAACTAATCTTTTAAAAAAAGGAGTTGGGATGTTAGCATGTTTCCAAAGCCACAAAGAGCTCTGGGTGGGGCAAGTAGGTGCGTAGGCATTTCTGAAGAATGGAGAGAGGAAATGGAAAGACGTGTAAATAAAAACAGAGTTAGATTCCTTCTACATTAGTATTTTAATATAAAATGATTATTCCAGATAACTAAAATGATTGTTTTGACTACTCATTGCACCAAAACTATAACAAAAGTTAAAATCACACTTCAAATTGATTTTTCCTCCCCAGCAGAAATGTGTTACACCCTTTCAAGAGAGGCTTATTGCTTCCTTGTGGGGACCAGAATAGATTTTGTGATGCCTCAATATGACATAAAAATACAAGTATTACCTTAGCAGTTATTTTTATTTACTTTTAGCAAAATCAAGGTAGATATAGTGAGCAATCAATGCTCTAATCCATCTTTTATTCTCTTCGAGGATAGTGCATTATATATTTTTTTGATTATTGATAGCTTTTATAACAAACTATGAATTACTAAATCTGAGGACTCCCTTGTGGAATTGGTTATTGTGATTTTCCTCAAATCGTTGTGCTGACCAATGGAAAATCAAGCACTGATGTAAAACTATATTTTAAAATACTTTATTAATTTGCTTTATTTTCCTTTTTTTCTTTTTGGTCACGACTCAAGTAACACGTTTAGGGCATCTTTTCACTTTAAGGACATGGCATAATTTGGGGCCTTAGGTAAGAAAGGAAAAAAGAACTTGGGGAAACAGAAGTATCGTGGTGTAATGGAAAGGATACAGGCTAGGAGCCAGACAGACCTGGTGTGAATCTCAGCTCTGCCACTTGGTAGCTTCGGTTAACTTCGTTGATCCTTGGTTCACTCATCCTGGAGGGTGCCCTGGTTATGACCAACTAAAAGGGTAGTGAGGGAATTAAACAGCTAGCCTACGTGAAGTACCTAGTGGAATGACTGGCAGAC
Organism: Equus asinus; assembly: GCF_041296235.1. NCBI lineage: Eukaryota > Metazoa > Chordata > Mammalia > Perissodactyla > Equidae > Equus > Equus asinus. The sequence continues at coordinate 81,992,155 of NC_091798.1, forward strand.
CACTGCCAGTGTCTTCCACTAGAGCCTCAACAAATGCTAGTTATATTCTTTTATCATAATGCTTACTTTCGTTAAATATTTACTCAGGAACTGAACACACTTTTGTTTAATCATGCCAAAAGACCTCAAACTATAATGCATATAAAATATATAATGTATTCCAAATATCTAATGGTTCATATACAGTAGACATTTTCTCACTCATATAGGAGGAGAATAGGTTTTCCTGTTAATGCACTGGGTGATTCAGGAACCTGGGCTCCTTTCGTCTTGTGGGTTCCACCATCTTCAAGGCATGACTTGTGAGGATGTCACGTTCATCTGTATAAATCCGGCAGAATGAAAGAACATGGAAGATACTGCTTGAAAGTTTTCTACAGGCCATATCTGGAAGGGCACATCCACCAATCACATTCCACTGGCTAGAACTCTATCACATGGCCACATCTAACTGCAAGGCAAGATCAGGAATGGAGTCCAACTGTGTGTCCAAACAGAAGGTGAGATGTGTTTGAGGAATGGTCAACCAATCTCTGCCACATCAAGAAATTAACAATATAAAAGGTTAACATGAATAAAATATAACAAATTATATTATAAATAGATGAATATATTTAAATGCTATACTTACAATTTTATAATGGGTTATATTGTACCATTGGGCTGCTGGCAAAAGAAGAGATGGATGTATTTTAAAAATAATCAGATCTCAATGGAAAATGGTGTATTTGAGGAGGTTTGCAGAAGGAGAGTCTGGAAAAGGTGGGTACATACAGATGGGAAGATGACACTGCGTTCTGGAGAATAGTCTAGGAATATCCTTGAAGTTGAAAGAGTCGAGTAACATTTATGTAAGTGGAGTGGTCAGAGAGTAGGGGGATATGAAGAAGATTAAAGAAGCAGCCATCAATTAGCTTTCATTCCAGTTGGTCATTTGAAGTCAAAGCAGTTGTTTTGAAGCGCATGAGATTGAGCCACAATGGCTCAATTGTTGGTGAAATTACAAGGGTTTACTTTATATCTATGAGTAATTGCACATATAAAATATATCCATACCAAAATTATACACACAACGTGGGCCTTACTAGGGAACTTTATAGCCTTAATCCTTTACTCATTTATAGCTTTCTAAACTACATATACGAAAAAATTATAAAATTGTGGTTAACTACTTCTTTTAACCATTCGTATATACTAAAATAGTGATTTAAAGGGGGGAAAAAAGAAAACAATTGAAATTTCACCTACACAAGGTAGACAACTCAATTTGCTGTTTCTCTACAAGGTAATCTATATCTACCAATGCATTTGTCAGGGACCCTGGGCTTGTTATGATAAACTGAGTTATGGCAAAGTGAAATTTTCATTGTGGAGCTAGCTTTTATTTTCTTTCTTTATTTCTTTGTAAGCTACAATTCCAAAAATAAAATTTTTCTGCTTTTGTAATATGACCACTTGGGTCATATTTATTTATGTTGTATTTATTTACCCATGCGAATGGTTTCTGTTCAGAGAAGCATTTTAAGCGCATTAATGTTTAAGAGCTTAATCTGTAATGTCACGCAGACTTGAGTCTGAACCTTAGAGAAGTCACTTGCCAGGGCTGAATCCTTGGGCAAATTGCTTAACCTCTCTGAACCTTAGTTTGCTCATTCGTAAAATGGGGATAATGCTATTCACCCCAAGAGGTGCTGTGAAAATTAAGTGAAAAGTAATACGTAAGGAAAGCCCTTAGCAAAGTGTCTAGCATACAGCAAACCCCCAAGAAAGGATAGAAATATTAGAATTATGAATTTTACGAGAATTATGTGAATGAATATTAATTCTATATAATACACAAAGTTTACAGTAATAAAAGTTTCAATGACTGCTGTTTTATCAAGTCCACAATGATAGAGATTTACACATTCCAAGGCCATCAGATATTATATAGTCCGATGGCTTTTCTCTTTCTTTCTTTCTTTCTTTCTTCCTTCATTCCTTCCTCTCTTCCCTTCTCTTCCCTTCCTTTTTGTTAAGCTCTTCGAAATTCTTGTTTCACTTAATTTAATTTTTTTTTAAAGAAAAGCAGACTACCACAAGCAGCACCTCATTTGGATATGTCTGGAGTCTTGGAAGATTGAACACCCTACAAATGGACCTTGAGAGCTTGTCTGGAGGCACCAGCAGGGGAGTGCAGTTACTGTTAGACCCTTGAGGGAAGAGCGGTCCTCCTCTATTAGAAAAGGTAGTCTTCCTCAATGGAGCATGCAGCTTTTGGAGGGATGCACATGGAGCGGTGAGGGAGGAAGTTAACACCTGCCTAGCCAGCCAGATCAGCCAAATCAACCCTGGAGATCAGTGGAATGACAGATGTCACAGTCAGATCACCCTCACATTCAGAAATTCTTGTCTTAGACAGTCTTAGGAGGAAGGCAAATACATAAAATAGAGGTATGAAGTTGGTGGGGAGGAGTGGTGCCCAGAACTCCACCAGCTCAATCACCCTTCCTTGGTCCTCATCGCCTAACAGCCTGAGGAAGGGCATCAAAAAAATCTCAATGAGTCTCTGGAAGAATTTGAAAACCAGTTCTCAATTGAATGCTTTTTGGTAGAAGAAAGTGAATCCCAAAGCTTGAGTTTTCCAGTTATTAAGGTGACTTGTAGGAGAACCCCAATGAACTCCAAGTATAATGATCTTTGCAATGCACCAAACTGCCCAATTAATCCCCAACTTAACATACCTGATTGGGAGAGGAAGCATCTGAAGTGTTGAGATATCCATCCAAAAATGACCCCCAAACTTATGTACGTGGACAAGAAAAAATTCACTGCCTGCACCTCAACATCACCAAGCAGTTTTGGAAACTTTATTGTCCATAGGACTGCTTTTGGTATTTGCATCAAACCCCAGAAGGTAAGTATAGAGGTGAGACAGTGTCTAAAAAAAGAAGGTTTGGGAGGGGAGTTAACAGCTGAGGGTTACGTTCTTTTGGGGAAACCACTGCAATAGCTCTCATTGATTTGTAGTTTGAGGGAAGGAACTCAGTTCAATGTAGACTTCTTGGTACTCCCAACACTAGTTAGACCCTACTAAGAAAATTTCTTCAATAGAAAAACTTAAAAACAACCAAATTTCCAATTCAGTTTACTTTTTATAATGAAAAGAATGAAGAAATGAGGAGAGGCTAAAATGCCTCTTCAGATTGGGGAGGTGAAGGCTAAGAGGGGATATGCCTGAAGCTCATGATATCACAAAGGACATAGACGGAGTGAGCACAGATTGTACACAAAATCCAGACATGCGAGAAACAGGTGGAAATGCTTAAAGCCTGAACCGGGTAAATTTAAGAGTGATAAAGGTAAAACAGTATGCCTTATTTCTTGGTTGTAGTTTGACTAAAATATTTTGAGAAAGTGCCTGAGTTTTTTGATACAGTGATATGTTCTCATTTTCTACTTTTATCTGAAAGTCTCTATTTTATACTCACAGGACAAACAGAATTGTGATTTGGACGTCTCAGTTAGCAGAGATGAGCTAATATCCTTGGACAGTTAGAATGATTTCTGTGGGAATTTGGGGGCACACAAGTCCTGTCCCTCTACATGGTGCTTAGTCGTTTAGAGAGGCAGTGCTCCCTACATAAAATGCCTCCAGTAGCCGCTGACTTCCAAAGCGAATCCTTTTTCATTTCTTACTCAGTCCTTCTGATTATGTCTAGAAGGAAGTCTTAGTTTGATGTTAATATGTCTTTAGCACCTAATACTTGCTAATATCCCTTTTAACAGAGAATAGGAGTTCAGTAAACAACTGGACCTGGGGTAGGTTTGACAAGCCTCACCAGGAGAACAGGAGTCCGTTGAACTCATGTTAGAGAACACCACCGATATCTGCAGTAGTAGATCAGGAATCCACAAATCCAAGATGTTTCCTGTGTTAGTTTACCCAAAAGGTAGCGTATATATGGAACTTTATATCATGAAAAACTAAAACATAGGCTTCAAGAAAGGTTAATCTAAATTCGCAGATGTCAGAAAAATATCAAGAAGGCTCGGGGTGTATCCCTAACCTTTTGAGTTTCACATGATAGAAGACGACTATCACATGACATGCCCCTTTATGCTCCTAGAAGAGACAGAATATTGGATGGACCATGGCTCAGGCCCACTCGACTAATTCTTATGCTTTTAAGTAAAATCCTCTATTTCTTTGAAAAGACCTCTTTTAAATTGCAGATGAAGCTGGTCTGGGGAAAGGTGTCCCTAAAGAGAAAGTAGCGTAAGTGCCCATGTTCATACTATCTTACTGTGTGCACAGGATAAATCTAATGCAGATTGAACTAATCTAAAGTTCAACATCTGTTTCATTCAAAGTGGAACATTTGAAATTCAATGCAAAGAAGGACTTTCAAGCCTGGCTTTTATTCTGAACAAGTAATTGCAGTAGTCAGTTTCCAGTTTTTGAGTCCATAAAGTCCCTTAGTTAGCCCCAATAAAAGTCCCATAAAGTAGCATTACAATTTGATAAATGTTTTATAGACTTCATTATTTTTTTAAAAAAAGAACCGTTGTATATAATTTTATAAGTTTTTGAATTTAGTAATATTGAATATCAGTAATATTGAATACCATGGTTAAGAGCCTGCATTTTGGAGCTGGACATACATGGGAAAGAATTTCACATCGGCTACTGAGTGACTTTGGGCAAGTTATTTAGCCCCTCTAAGCTCCAGATTCTTTTCTCTACAAAATAGGGATATAAATAATATTTATCATACAGGTAGCATTAATGAACTAATGGTTGTTGAGTGCATTAAACAAAATAATTTAAGTAAGCTCTTATCGCGATACCTGGCAAAGAGTAAGGGGTAAACATATTGACTATAATGGATAATCATCATAGTAGCAGTTCTATTCAGCACCAATCTTCTGATTTAATAGCATTGTTTATAGAACACAAACACTCAGGTTAAATGCATGGCTAAAAGTATCTCAATGTTTTCAAACATGCAGATGTTTGGCACAGTGAAAATAAGAAGAGTAAAAGAAGTAAAAGTAAGAATTCTTACTTTTTTTCTGGAAAGTTTGATTTTTCAACACCCACAACAATGACAGTAGGAAGGAGGTCCATCTTAGTCTTTATTTACTCACATTTTCTCTGACACCCTCTTTAGCTACCCCTGCCCTGGGCTGTGTTCTGTTCTCCACTCGCCTGAGACCATAGAATGTTTAGAACCGGAGGACGAGCGCTCAGGGCTCATCTCTGGGACATCCCCACCGACTCCACCGCCTTTTATAAGCAGGAAACGAAAGCCCAGAGGGGGTCTGTGGTTTGCACAAGTTCAACTGAGTTCAAATTTAAACTCATTCCATTGCATCATACTGGTCCTTAAAACTGAGAGGATTTGGCATTTTTTGAAATCATTGTGGCCCATTTAAGAAAAGAAAATGACCTCGAAGAAAAATGCTGCAAATAATGATGAAATAGAAGCTTATTTTGGTTTTCTTGAATTGGTTAATTTTTTGTAAGCAGTGTTCCTAAGGTCATATCCAGGAGATATTATCTATACATACAATTATTATAAATTAATGTTTATTTAACATTAACACTATTACAAATATAATTAATAATGTTTTAATAGCATATTATTAATGTTAAGATTTTACTTAATTTTTATATTATTATATATTTTAATATTAATTAAAATAAACATACAATTTTTCTTTCTAGCTAAAGAATTACAGTGGTGTTACCCAAGGGCATACCATTATAATGAAATTTCCAACCCATATTTTGTTAAAAAAAATTATTTTCAAGATAGCATACTAAACCTTAAAAAAATAACCAGCTCAAATCCAAAATTGTATGGAAAAAAAGTCCAGTTCTGTAATTCTGTGTACGATGCTGGGATTAGGCAAGCAGCTGATGGCTTGATCAGTGAGGAGCTAACCTGAAGGGCTGCCGACTTCCTGGATGTGAGCCAAAGGTTACCCTTGGGGTTGAGATAAGCCAGTTAATCTCCTGACTGAAACAACTAGTCTAGACGTTGAATTGCTCTGGCACAGTACTTGTCATGGATGTTGTGGATTGACTACATTCTAATTTGCCCACTCTGTAGTCCTGCCATTGCAAGGGTGTTTTGGGTAAGAGTGTAGCATAGTTTCTACGACTTGACTAATTCGGCTGCCAAGAAGGTTGTATAAGGTGGGGTATCGGGTTCCATGAATTTTGTCTTTAGATCAGTTCCCAGTCACCAACGGAAAGAAAACAGCTGTGTAATAGGTCTAGCTTGTTTTATTCATGCATAAGGATGTAATAAGGAATCCATAAGCTGGTATTAGCCGTGCTTCTGATCCTCTGAGAGGTTCTTTTGGCTGTGAGGATCCTTAAAAGTTGTTGAGAGAGTCATTTGGGACTGCTGTATGCTGATGACTCTGAGCTGGAAGACACATACCAAACGAAAAGAAGACTTCCTAAAGAGTCAGCATAAAATAAAGGCAGTCATTGCACACCACGCAGAAATTTGATACAAAATTTTACTGTTACCTGATACTTTGATATAGGAATGCTAAAACAGATTAAACAGCAAAATGGGTGTTACACAAACCTGGAAGTCTTTAGAGCAACCATCTTCAGCCTAGAGATAATGAAGATTCCAACCTACAACTGGGACGTGCTCCATTTTTATATTCTTACAGTATTAATATTGTACAATATTGATATCCCATTAGTATTGAGCCTCTAACTCATTTAAGGTATTTTGAGCTAAAAAGATAAAATCAGTCCCTTCCTTTAACGACTTTACACTCCAGTAAAGATGGTCACACTAAATAAGAAAAGAATATCACCAAGAAAAAAATTAAAAACATTCACTACTTAGCAACTTGGCGATTGGGAATGCAGCTGAAATGACTGAAGGATTCTGGGTGTGTTTAGAAATCTGTCTTCCTTCATTTTCTTACCTTATTCTAAATATTATTCTTCTCATAATCATTTGCACCTATATGGATACCAAAGTTTTTCTCTCTAGCCCTTTTCTCACCCATTTTCCACTCACCAAATGCATAATGAATATTTTTTACAAAAATGTTCCATAGGAACTTTGACCAGAATCCATTGTCTTATCATCTTTGGATGTCATCCACTTGAGTAGGCTGCACCATACTGTACTCAGCGCCAACCTGAACTCTTGGAGTTCTCGGAGATTCCTTCATTTGCCAACTCCTCATCGAACTGTGCTGTAAGTTTAGTTGTCTCTATCCCCTCTTGACTCCTCCTCTGTTACAAGTTGGGGCACAGATTCTGCTTTGAATCAACATCTGTGGAAAGGAAGGGGAGGGAGCAAGGGGGAGGATTAGGCAGAGGGGAGAGTTGAACTGTGACGCAGGCCCTATAGCCTCAGCCAAGAGGATCTTGGGAACTAAAATGGCTTCCGAGTTGTCCCACAATATACAGAAATGTCAGAACCTTCATCCTTGAAGACGTTCTGGGCTGTGCATCTCCTTGTCTGTTACACTTGCCTTTCTGTTTTCTATGCAATCACCTTATTTTAGGTTTTTAAAAATTTTTGCTTGAACTTGTCCATAAATTTCCTTCTGTATAGCCTCCCTTTCAATCCAAAACAAATTCTTATCATTCCACTGCTTAAAATCCTCCAGTAACTCTTCATCACCTGCAGGATGAAGTCCTGACTTCACAGCATGACTGACTAGGACCTTTATGAGTTCAGACCTGCCTACCTTTCCAGCCTCTACTCACAATTGCTCCTGGACCAATCCTAGACATTAGCAATATGGAACTCCCTGCAGTTCCCTAGATGTACCACATTCTTCTTTATGTCTCTGCCCCTCTATTCAATTTACTTGGAAGGTCCTTTTCTCACCTTAGCTGTCTGCTGAATTCATCCTAATTGTCCATCAAGAGTCAACTTGAGTTCATTTTCTTAAAATGCCTCCGCCAACATTTCTAGACAAAATCAAGCACTTTCATTTCTGTGGGCTTTCATTATGAGCTGTAATTATTTGTTTTCATTTGTCTGAATCTCTAGGATGTGAAAACTCAAAGGGCCATTAATATGTGTTTGTGCATGTATATCATAGATATATAAATTCATCCTATATTCCTTTGCTTAGCACAATTCCTGGCTCAAAACTGTATGTTTCAGAATGTGAAAGAAAGAAATAAAGAAAGAAATCCCTTTCTATACTAAATATAAACTGCATTCTAATCAACACCTATAATTGCTTCATTGAGGTTTTCATTAGCTTTGTATTTAATCATTTTGTCAACATAGAAACATTAAGATTTTATGAAATTTATTCTTGATATACTTTGCCTTCTGCATGATTTTTGCATCTTGTGAAAAAAAATCACATGTTCATAATTATCAACCTCGATTGTTTGATCAGTAGTAAAATGGACCTGCCTGGTAGGGCCCAGAACTGAGAACCCAAACAGACCCTTGGGGTAAGCTCTCAGGAGAAGTGCTGGCAGTAGATATTCAGAGCATTTGGGACAGTTGGGCAGTGAGTGTGAAACTGACACACAAGTAGGCAAGAAATGTACATGCTAGCAAGTGACTGAAATAGGGCACTGGGGGAGGGAGAGGACAGGGTTGTTTCATGACTGCTAGAGGCAAAGAAGGAATGGTCCAGGCAGATGGAATTGAAGGCGTCTTCCAGGAGATCCAGCCATAGGTAGTGGACACCCAGTCACAGCAACTGGCATTCAGAGGCAGTTGAGTACCCTCGGAAGACCTGGTGTAAGGGGCACATCAAAGCATTAGTTTTGTAGGTGCAAGGATTGAAGCAGAGAATCAAGCAGAAAATTGGTATACCAGGATGGAGACCCAGGATATTAGGACAGGGCTGTGTGACAGAGGCTCGGCCACTGTGCACCAAACAGGAACTCATTATGACAAGTGGAAGCAACACCATGGCAGGGCTGCCAGGAGGATTGGCTTGATGCATAGCCACTGAATGTGGCCTCTGTTGTCTCCTCAGGTGTGGGTTGGGGAGCTGTTTGGTGAAAGCTTTAAGCTATAGCTTGTGAGAATGACCCTCAATACTAGAGAGAGAATGGGCAATAAATCAAACTTTATTTTAGTCAGGATCCTGGGAACCTATACTGTCAAAAGTTTCTTCCACTAGTAATCATGAATTATCAAGAAATACCTGAAGGCCTAGTCAAAGAACTTATTTTGTGACTGCATTGAAAACAAATTCCTCAAATAGTCCCATCCGTACTGCACTTTGACCTGTATACGCCCTACGATTCAGGAGAGTGAAGAAAGAAACAGTGGAGGAGAGAGAGTGTTTAAAAATACACATCTAACCTCTTCCTCAGAGCCAAGACTAAGGAGAGAAAGACACTGCAAGGATGTAGGAGGAGGGCCCAGGCCAACTTCTAAAGGAGGAGGAAAAACATCCTTTGTCCACAACGAAAGCAAAACATGGTGCTGTGGTGACAGCGTCTTACATTCAAAACTAGGTCGTCACCAATGACTGCATTTCTAATAATGTGGAGCTCAGGATGGGCTGGGAGCAGGGAGAGGAAGAGCAAGTTCCCCTCGAAGTGCGCTCATCCCACTCAGGACCAATTAACCACAGAGATGTGCTGCTTGTCAGGAAGAGTGGGTGCGGGAGATTGAGTCTAGGGCCGGGCAGGGGAAGAGGGAAGAATAAGGACAGAGAACGACTCCCTGGGCCATCTTTGGCATTTGTGTAGTAGGCTGCTTACATTTTTCTTCCAGGATAGAATCTATTCTTACTTATCATGGGATGGCTTTGTGATGTGTCACCTTCCCCAGAATTCCCTTTGTCTTATGCATCTGGTTCATGGGAGATGGGCTTCAAGGGAGATTTTCTTGCAACAGTTGAAGAGCAGATGGAAGCAGCAGTCATCTGGTAGCATACACACACCTTCTTCCAGTGTTCAGTCAAATACTAGTTTAGGTGCAGCCATGAAGGAGTTTTTCAGATGTAATTAAAATCCCAAATCCATTGATTTAGAGTTAATCAAAAGAGAGAATACCTTGAGTTGTCCTGACTTAATCAGGTGGAAATCCTTTAAAGAGGGACGAGGCCATCCCTGAGGTGTGGTGACTCCAGGTAGCAGAGAGGAAGGAAAACTAAAATAGTCCTACACTCACCTCATTGGACTGAAGAGCAGCAGCTGGGCCTACAATTTCCCTCCCTCTCCCCCAGCCTTCATTCATTCCTTTGACTCCTGAGCCAGGTACACATGTTGAGCTTCGTGATGAGGGGCCCCTGATTCTGCAGAATACTCGTCACCAAGGTCATAGGCAACAAGAATAGACATGCTTTAGTCTATTCTTCTTGGGTTCCAGCCTGTTTGTGATCTTCACTCCCGCCTGCCTGTGAATTTTGGGCTCAAGCTGATGTGGAGCAGTTTGCAGAGACTGCCGAGCCCAGAATTCCCTGTAATAAATCCGTACACACACACACACACATATGTATAAACATTTATGTATGTATATATCTATATATATGTGTGTGTGTGTATATATATAAATAAATGTATGTATATATAAATATATACAGAAATATAAAATACATATGAAAATATATATACTGGTTCTGCTTCCCTAGTTGAATCTTGACTGATACAATGCCTTATTTTTCCCTTATCTGTGTATATCACTTTACTGTTTACTAAGCATCTCCACATATTTTATTATATTATTGCATAGATGAAAAAATTGGGACCCAGAAACATTAAGAGACCTAACCAATGCCACACAGCCCGTAGGTGACCTAATCAAATTAAATTTTCTTTTGAGGAAGACTGGCCCTCAGCTAACATCTGCCACCAATCCTCCATTTTTGCTGAGGAAGACTGGCCCTGAGCTAACATCTATGCCCATCTTCCTCTACTTTATACGTGGGATGCCTGCCACAGCATGGCTTGATAAGCAGTGCATAGGTCCACAACTGGGATCCGAACCGGCAAACCCTGGGCCACCAAAGCGGAACATGCGAATTTTACTGCTGCACCACTGTGCCGGTCCCTTAATCAAATTAAATTGGAATTTAATTTGTGACCTTGAATGAAAGCTCACACTCCCTTTCCTGACAGCACTGATTGTAATGGCCATGTGTTCGCAGTGCTATGCAGAAAGAAAAGCTCATAAAAGTATAATAAAACTTTTTTGGGGCATAGAGGAAAAGAATATATTGCAATTTGGGTTGAAATAGTAACTTCTTTTTTTTTATATTCCAAAGAATTATGCAGAAGTCTGTATTTGGGGGATTGAAGTTTGTGATTAACTCAAATATTTATGAAGAAACGAGAGAAAAAAATATCACAAAAAATTTAGCAAAGGGTTTGCTATTTAAGATTATTGTACTTCTTGAGGTAGGCGTGGAGAGGTTAGAGAGGTCTGGGTGAGGGGAGATCTTAAAGAGGTAATGGCTATATAAAGTCAAAGAATAAAACAATATACCTATGCCTAGGCATTCTATCTTCCCTCACGTATTGCTTAGATAACAGCTCTAATTTAAATTAATCAACAGTAGGCATCATGTCCCAGCCTGGCCGCTCTCTAGAAATATTTAATCTCTTGATCAATGAAAATCAGTATTGAAAAGCTTACGTATGTGCAAAGATTTTCCCCTTGTGAACAATAGGTATAGAATCCTGGAATAAAGGGGCCATTTTGGAAATAAAGGTAGTGTTTAAATCGAAGGGGAAAAGGTTGAAAGGTTGAAAAAGATGTGCTTAGCATCAAGTGTCAATATCTAACTCTTCATGGCTCTTCTCTTCCGGCCTTCATGCAAACTCACAAAGCCATAGCCCACGTAGAGTGAAAATATGTTGCAATCCCTCTTGGATCAGTAGAGTGAGGACACTAGTTACAGTACAGTTTCCTCTCGGCCATGTGGGTGGTGTGGGCGGAGGGCCCATGAGGAGGGAGCATCTGACTTAAGCAGAATCGAGGAAGTTCCTCTCCCAGGACATCTTGTGCCTGCATGGAATGCAGAGGGCGACGCCTTCCCACATGGTGAAGCCTTGGGAGGAGGGTTGGTGGCAGTCTGCACCGTCTTTTAGGGTGCGGGAAAAAGTCTGCAGCAGGAGTGAATGAAGCTACACTGTAGAGAGATGAAGGAAAAGTGCCAGTGAAGAAGGAAGCCAGGCAGTCCCATCAGGTGGTTACAGCTGTCCCTGAGGTCCCGCCCCTCTGGGGAGTAGCTAACTTTTGTATTATTGTAAAATTGATTTCAAAGAGCAACCAAAGAGCCCTGAGGAATAGGCCTCTCTCTCTCTCCTCTTGCATTCCAACATGTGAAGCTGGGTCAGAGTCATGTCTGCTCAGGGGCCAGGCCAGAACTTGCATCTCTGTGGCCTGCAGAGCCTTAGTCAGAAGGGGACAATCCTGGTGGTCAAACGTTATGCAAAATGAGTGGAACCACAAGAACTGGAAGTGAGAACTAATGTGTACTCGCTGTAAAGTTCAACATGTCTTTTCTTGAACAGGAAGGGCAGAAATTGGGAAAAAGTTATGAAAAGAGAAAGTATTTTGAGAAATTTTTAAATGCCCCTTATTGTTTTGTAGTTGTGGGACTTGGGTTTAGTTTGAATGGGTAAATTCTCAGAAGGCATCTGTAGCATTTAGGAAAGGAAGGTGAATTTCAGCAGCTACTAGCTTTGTGAGAAGGCAGAAAGATGCACTGTAACATATGATGCAGAGCACTTTAGAGGAATTGAACTATGGCTTTGCATGCTTTCAATCCCAACCTTACCTCTATCTGAAGCCTGTAGAAAGTCTTTTCCCATTTACATAACAGGGCAAGAGATTATTACTACTAAAATTAGATCCATGAATTGCTATGCAGAGTGCTTTGTAGCGTAATCAAATTATGATAAAATAGCCTTTATTTCTTTATAGCTATATAATACAGTTAGCTTCTTTAGTAATTTGTTTAGCAGTAAAGGAGTGGCAGTACTATCTTATTATATTAAAGCATCGCTGATTTTTGGCCAAATTGACAAGCTTGCTTGATTGTTTTTTAGAGATGCTTCTTTGAAGGATGGGAAGGATCCTGATAAGGTCTAATTTGTTTTCTTTTCTCTGCCCCTGCCTCTGCCTTTGTAAAGAATATGGGCCACTGCTGGTGAGTCCTTCCTGCTCGCCCTTATCACTTGGCCTGATAATGCCGTCCTGAGAAAGTGGTGTCTGTTCATTTGATGTGACCAGATAAAGTCAAAATCTTATGCTTTCCTAGCACTGGAGAATCCTTAGCTTTTTTCTCTCAGATTCTGAACAGAGCAAACCACAAAAACCATGTCATTAGTTAAACCATTCTTTTAAAGATGTATATATGGGAGGGAGGAAATCAAAGACTTGATGGAAGAAAGAGGAAGTGAGGGAGAGGGGAAAATGGAAATTAAGACTGAGTAAGGGAAAAAACTAACAGAAGGAAGGGAAGAGGAAATTTACTACAAGATATGGCTATCAGGCAAAAGGAAGACAGAGAGAGGGCAAAGTAAAACCCAATGGAAGCTTATGACATGGTTTAAGGGCAGATTTCCATACCGTTCGAGGCTCTGAAAGTTTCTCGATGGCTCTATTGAGCAGAACCCCCAACCCCCACCCCATTCTCTAGTACCATTAATGCTAAAGGTAGTGAGAGCTGCGGAGGTGGCATTTCCTTCTAATTTAATTTTCAGTTACTGAACTCAGTTACTGACTCTTTAGAGCCTGAGGGAGGATGAGCCTTTGTAAAGCCGCGGCCGTTAACTTTCACTTTTCTTTTCAACCTCATTAGATTTCCGGAGGTTTAGTTTCAGACCTAAAGCATTGCACAGTGGCTAAACTATGTAAAATAACGTTTTTGGTCAAAAGCAACACCTGCAAAAATGTCACACAAATTTCAGCTTCAGTTGTATCCAGTGATGTCACCGAATGAAATCCTAGTGCAGAAAACGCAAGTAATAGGGTATTAAATTTGTCACGGCCTTAATGGCAGCCCCAGCCCGTGACTTCCTTCATGGCATCCTGCGGTGCAGTGGTGAACCAGAAAGACTTTTTGTCTGGTGGCACCTGTATATGCGTGCTCAGTGGGTAGCAGAGCCACGCAGACATCAGCCTCATTGAGGAGGATTTGAAAGGGGGCCACTCACCTGGTTTAGTCCTTGCTGAGTGTCAGAATTCTGATTTAACTGGTGTGGATAACCCATTTCCCTTGAATGGGAAGATTCATTACAAAAATGGCATTTTTTGATTTCTTGAGAATGACTAAAGCCTCGAATGAGAATCACGTATGGTTGATTCTGAACAATAATGTCAGTGGCCTGTAAAGGCTACTTCAGGATCCTGTGGCCTGATTCTGCTGCCGTGTCTTTCAGGGCAGTGTTTGGATGCTGGCCCAATCTGTGGACCTGGGGTTGGCGACCTCGTCCCTAATGGGCAGGCACAACCAGAAAGGCTTTACTGCTTCAGGAATCACTCTGCTGCTCAGAGGCCCTGTGCCTCCGGTCTTTGTGACAAGCTGTTTCCTCTCCTCTGGAGCTGTATTCTGTCCTTGATGTGACATAGAAAGACATTTTAAAGCCACCTAAGTGGGACAGGTCCCTCCTTCAAGGAGTGCAAATCTAATTGGATCCACCGTTTGCTCAGTGCCATGGCACTGCCTGTGTAGACCCCGGAACTTCCTCTCAGCAGCAGTAACTGGGGGTGTAATGAGGACCACTTCCTGTCCTCCATCCGTGGACTCGCTTTACTCAAGATACCAGCTGTGTAAGAATCCTTCCAAAGGACATACGCTGATATAAGTGTTACTAAAGAAAAACTTGGCTGGATAGATGGCTAAAAAATTTTATATTTTATTATTCTTAATTAAAGAGATGATAAGATAAAATCTGATTTATTTGATAGTAGAAAAATGTACCAGATTTCATTTGTGCTTGTTCTAGAGGAGTATTTTACAATTTTTTTTAATGCTCAATAAGAAATACACTTTACATCATGACCCATTTAAGGCAAGGTACACAGTTCTTGCTAAAACACCATGTGATGTGTTCTAATTGTTTCTATTCTATTCCATTCCATTTATTTCATTTAAAAATGCTAGTTACAATTCACTACACTTATTTCATTACCCACCAGTGGGTAGTGACACATAGTTTGTAAACACCTTTTCTAGCATTTTGAGGAAAATAAGCACAAAGGATAAGAAAAAAGTTCAACTTAATGGAAATTAAGTATTAGACACATGGGTCTAAATTATAAACACACAGTAAGAGTTTTGTTTTTGTTATTTTAAGTTTTGAATTTAATTGCTGGTTATTGTTTTTAAGAATCTTGATGGTAACTTGTTACACTGACTTCAATATGAGATTTCAAACCAGTTTGTAAGTAAACACAGCATCAAGGTTCTTTGTGGTTATTATCTTATTTAACCTTCAAAATGATGCTAGGAGATAAGTGGTTTCTCAGATGAAGAAGCTGAGGCTAAGAGTTAGGCAATTTGCTCCAGGTCATGGTGGACTTAGCAAGCAGTCCAGCAATTTCTCACCAAGTGCTGTGACTTGCCTCCAGCGCATGAGCCCCTAACTGGGGGAGAGGGGCGATCAGAATAACCCTGGGAGCTCTTTCCAACCACACCTTCTCCCTCCGCATCCCCCTAAAGTCCACAGGGCACTTGCTGCTGCTTAGACTAAAGACAAAGCAAAAGGTGGTTGATCCATCTTTAGAATCTGAGTAGACCTCCGCTCTACACATCCCCGACCTGACATTTTTATATTATATTAGTTTGTGTATGTAGCTTTTCACTAATGATTCAAAACATATCATAGGCAGATTGAAAAATGTACCAATTAGTTCAGGAAATTTAAAGAGTTAAATAAAAACATAATTTATTATCCTTTTTAAAGACAAAATAAAAATGTCGGGGTATTACTGCTTCTAATAAAGAAGCTTGCCATCAGGTAGGCATGGCATTATACTGAGAATACAGCGGCCAATAAAGGATGCTGTCTTCTCCTTCCCTTGCTCTCTAGTGACCCAGTTGTCGAACTGGACCTGTTGTTTATAGTAAGCAGTCTCGAGTCAAGGAAATTGGGCCCAGGATAGGGTGTATGTGGTAAATAGGTGAGCAAATGCATACAAAAATTCTATTCATTTCTAGAACATTTGTGGACACAAGCTGAGATATAAGACACACATGCAGTCACTATTTCATTTGCCAAAGAACTAGTTTATAAACAAATAAATCTAGAAAAGAGTAGCATAAAAGTTGCAGTACAACTTAAAAATATAATTAATAAGTTAAATAGAAAACTCTTTTGGAGTTCAAAATTAAGTTTAAAAAATTTAACAGTGGACATTGAAAACTATGGAATTCATTTTAAAATAAAGAAGGAGAAAAGAAAAATGTTAAGGAATGGATGATTTTTGAATCATTTTCCCACTACAAAATATTTTTAAATTGAACTTTTGTATCTGAGGGCTTTTAAAGACTCCACCATCAGGGTTGGCCCAGTGGTTTGGTGGTTAAGTTCGTGCACTCTGTTTTGTCAGGCCAGGTTTGCAGGTTCAAATCCTGAGCTTGGACCTACACACCGCTCATCAAGACACGCTGTGGTGGTGTCTCGCATACAAAATAGAGGAAGATTGGCAACAGATGTTAGCTCAGGGCCAATCTTCATTACCAAAAAGTAAAAATAAAGTCTCCACCAGGGGCCGGCTCTGTGGCCAAGTGGTTAAGTTTGCGTGCTCCACTGTGGCGGCCCAGGGTTCAGATCTTGGGCGTGGCCATGGTACCGCTCGTCAGGCCATGTTGAGGCAGCGTCCCACATCCCACAACTAGAAGGACCTGCAACTAAGATATACAACTATGTACCGGGGTCGGTGTGTGGGGCGGGGGAGGGTTGGGAAATAAAGCAGAAAAAAAAAAACAGTGGCAACAGTTGTTAGCCCAGGTGCCAATCCTTAAAAAAAAAATAAAAATAAAAAAAAAATAAAGTCTCCACCATATTGGCATTCAACTGATAACATATAGTTGTTTTTTGGTTTTGGTTATGGGGTTTTTAATGTATTAGTATTCTTTACTTTTTAAATACAAGAACAGAAGTTATGATTAAGAGAAATGTTTTACATTTTGATGACAGAATAAATTTTGTGGGCTGAATTAAACTTTGGGGGTTGACAATTTCCATATTATTTAGAAGTCTTCTCTAGAATTACTTTAATTGGTTATGAGCTCCCGGTAATAAAGAATAGTCTTGAAAATATAATCTCTAAGCTATCAATTTTAAATATTTACTTTAATTATTTAAAGAAAAACTGGTAAGTTTCTGCACCTCAAACTCCTCCATTTAATTGAGCAGAAGCTCTCCTGTTCCATCTGCTGGGTACACTAGCAAGTCAGCGTGGTGGGTGTCGCTGCTGCGCCAGTACGTCCAACTCCTCCCGTTCTGGCGCGTGGGAACGTCGTGCTTCTCCACCTCCTCGAATTTAGGGGCAGTTGTGTGGGTTGCTTTGGTTAACGCAGAAGCGAAATGCACCACTTCCGGGCAGCATGAAAGTGCCTATGCAGGACTCTGCCTCTTTTCTCTTCCTCTTCCACGTCGACCTAGGAGGGTACAGGCTTCACAGGGTAAGTGCTTCAGCTGGTCATCCATGGAGGACAGGTTTCCAGGACCCGCAGGCTGAGGGTGAGCAAGAAATAACGCTTGTTGTGTTATTCACTGAGACTTGAGGGTTATTTGTCCCCACACCATAACCAAGACCATCCTATTACAGTTGGTGAATCAAAATAGCTGGTTAAAGCAAAGAATCTTAAAACAGTACATAGATAACTCTAAAAATTGTTTTTAGTTTACAAGTAGATATAATAAGTAGATAAAATAACCAATATTTTTGTTGCTGTTAGCCAAGGGCTTTTCTTTGATTATGAATGTGCTGCCTGGAGTTTCATATTGTCTTTCCTGCCTTACCACATAGATCATGCTTTACATATGGTTTTCCCTGGAGCGAGAATGTAAAGGCATGGGGGAAGCAACTGCGTGAAGATTCTTTTACGTTGCTCCCTTGCAAATATTTTACAGTTGTCTCTCTCTCTCTCTTTTTTTTTAAGCTTTTACTTATTTATTTTTATTGAGATACAATTGACATATCACATTATATTAGTTTCAGGTGTACAACATAATGACTTGGTATTTGTATACACCACGAAGTGATCACAATAACTCTAGTTACTATCTGTCACCATACATGGTTACAAAAATTTTTGTAATTTTGTAAAATTTGTAAAAGGTCTTCTGATGAGACCTTTTAAGATTTACTCTTTTAGCATAGAGCTGTCTCTCTTAATAAGCCTACTTTGACAGCAATTTTTATAGTCTTTCCAAAACATTCTCCTTAATGTTCATGCAAACACTTCTCATTCTTTTGGCACTCATTTTATCAGTTTATGTGGTATTTCATTAAATTGTATAATTCTAATAAGTATAAATGGCAGAAAAATTTAGTAATCAACATAACTGGTTCTTAGTAAGCGTATAATTCATCTGGTTAGAGTAGAAGACTAGAAAATACTAGAGACTAGCCTAGTAGTCATGGGTTTTGATGCAGAGAGCATCAGTCCCACCTTTTACAGAGGAGCCTAGAGAATCCTAGGCACAAATCTTGTGCATCTTCTCAGGTTCCTTACATAAACTTCCTCCCTCTCTATCTTCGGTGGCATCCACTGACACTAAGTCACCTTTCCACTTTAGATTTGAGTGAAATGTCGTGTTGTAGGCATGGGATCTGGCTTCCTGAGTGGTTACCAAGGGGCCTGATGATGCAACTTGAAAGTGCCGGGGAGAGTCTCCTTGTATGGTGAATCATGACCAATAAGAAATGAGAGTCGGGAGGGATCAGCAGGTGAATCTCCTCTCTTTTTTTCTCCCAATGGACCCAACAAAGTGAACTTCTTGCAACGTGTTAGGAGAAAGTCCTTTGTGCTAAGCAAACATGTCTGCTCAGGGAACTGTTGTACCTCTTTTGAACTCAGTGTGAAGTGGTGGCCATCCTGATAGCGATTTGCAGTATTCCACAACTTTCATCGCCTCACTTCTCCCTTTCTCCTCATCTTCATTACCCTGGGCTTGTATGTCCCTCATGTCAGCACTTTAAGCTCAGGCTCTGCCTTCTAGAGGAAACATGCAAAGACCGTCAGTTAATCTGGTGAGTCAGTTACACAGAGGTTGATTTTAAAAGCTTCTATGGAACAGTGTTCGTGTCAGGCAAGGTGGGACCAGGAGCCCAAAGGAGCAGTGGAATATCTAAAGTGATTTACACTCTGTAGGACTTGTCTAGGGAATAAAACATATATTGAGACATCTAAAATTAATGTAAGTCCTGAAGGACAAAGATAAAAAAATAGATCATTGGAGAAAACAAGGTTTTCAGTCTGATAGGAAAGCATAGCACAAAGAGTAAATAATAATACTATCACTAAAAATAATAACTAACATTTAGTGATTCTAACTATGTCCCAGCAACTGTAAAATGGAGATGAATAATTCCTTCCTTGTAGCTTTGTGCATTGACCTAATGAGGTAACGCGTGTAACACAATTAGTACAATGCCGGCTTACAGGAGGTGCCCAAGAAATGTTGTTTCCTAGTGTCTGCTCTGCTCCCACCATAGGACAAAAAAAAAAGAGAGATGAGGCTGGAGGATGAGGCAAGTGTGAGATTACCACAGATCTTTTATATCATGCTAAGGAGTTTGAATTTCAACCTGAAAAAATAGTTAAGCAGAGAAGTTATCCCATTGTGTTTGTGCTTTAGAAATAGGAGTCTGACAGCAGTGTTTAAGATGTATATCAAGGCCGTAAATTGTATCCAGGAGTGACTGGTGACCTCTGGCACCACAAAGCCTTGAGATCTTTATCTTTTGGGATGGGACTCACCCTCTTCTGACGTGGAAGATGGGCATGGAGACGCTATCACTGTCTGAAGGAGGGAGGTTGAGCCGCAGATGGTGGTTTAGAATGGGAAATTCTGACAGCTCCCTAAAATCAGGTTCTCAAAGTGTGGTCCCAGACCAGCAGCACATGGGAGCTTGAATTGGCTAGAAATACAGACTGTCAGCCCTAAGTAGACGTTTCGAGTCAGCAAGTCTGGAAGTGAGGGTCCAACCATCTGTGTTTTAACCAACCTGCTAGGAGATTCTGACACACGCTACAGTTTGATAACCACTGTGCTAATTCAAAGTATGCTGCAGAACTAAAAATTAAGTAAGAGATCAAAGTCAATGAATCAGAAAATAGTAATAAACGTGTCACCAAACCAAGGGAGAGACAGAAGAAGACATTAAAGTCAAAGTATAAAGCAAGGGATTTGGTGCACCAGGGCGGTTAGAAAAAGGAGCCTGTAAATGAGAAAATAAGTAGTTGAAGTGGTCTTGGAAAATCCCTGGAATAGGTATTGTAGTCTATTTTAGTTTCCTGGGGCTGCTGTAACAAAGCACCACAAGCTGAATGGCTTAAATGATAGAAATTTATTCTCTTGAACTTCTGGAGGCCAGAAGTCAGAAACCAAGGTGTCAGCAGGGCCGTGCTCCCTCTGAGGCTCTGGGCAGAATCTATCCTTGCCTCTTTCTAGTTTCCACTGGTAGACGTCAATCCTTGGTATTCCTTGCCTTGCAGCTGCAGTGCTCCAGTCTTTGCCTCTGTCGTCACATGTCAACACACATCTTCTCCCTGTGTGTCTCTCCCTCTGTGTCACTTCTCCTTCTTATAAGAGTATCGGTCATATCATGTTAGGGCCCACCCTAATAACCTCATCTTAACTAATTACATCTGCAACATCCCTATTTCCAAATAAGGTCACATTCTGAGGTATTGGTGATTAGGACTTCAACATATTTTTCGGGCAAAGTGGGGGACCTAAACCATCCCGTAACATAGCCCGTTGTTGGCTCTTATATAGCTGACGCTGCATAGTTAGGGTCCCCTAGAAACAGACCCTAAAGAGATTCGTGTGTAAATAGTTTGTGTTTAAATAGTTGGTATTTGGTAGGTGATCTCAGAAGACACTCTAGGGAAGTGAGAAAGTGCAGCAGGCCAGGGAAGACATACAATAAAGGGTGTGGGCAACTGGGGCTTAATTCCACTACAAAGCTCTGGGACATGTGTGGAACCCATGCCTCAGCAGGGGCTCAGGTGTTTGTATGGCCTTGGATGAGGACTACCCAGGAGACCGTTAGTTCTCAGGCTTTTCCAGTCCAAGGAGGATCAGGCCCCCTGGCCAGGAAAGCCCTCCAGAGGAGAGATGCTGGCCATTGTAAGTCAGGCCAGTGCACACAGAAATGGTCAAGACTGAAGGGCACAGGGTACCAGAGGCATCTGGTGGAAGGGCTGCTTTAGGAAAGTAGAGGAGAAGGAAATAAATAAATTCAAACCCCATGTCCAAGCCAGTAAATTAATTGTGTCAGGAGATGTATACAGTATGAAAGGGCCAATTTGATTTTTAAAACTTCTCACTCAGTTGAGTTGATTTTGTTTACCTTAGGCCAAAGTGTTATAGACACTGAAATGTTTAAAATAGTATTATATTACCTGATTTTAACTGTTGTAAGGTTGCTGGTGAGACTATCTGGAGCTTTTCAAGGGACTTCATTGTTCCAGGGTTGTGAGAATTAAAAATAAGTAAAGAAATTCTGACAGCTGTCTGATACCACAGAAGGACGAACTAGGACAGAAAGAATCTAAATAACCTACTCATGGTCGCTGAGGCGGTGTGGAAAGACCTAGAACGAGCATTTCCTGTCTTGGCCTCTTCTCTGCTTCCTTAGCTCCTCAGCTGTGTCTACCTCGTCTAGGAAACTGAGATAAAACGAGTTGCTGTATGGTGCTCTTCCTAAAAAGCCATGGTGGATTTCTTAGTATTAAAGTTTATTTTTAAGGTAGACCCGCCGCATTTTCACATAGGTGGAACTATCTTTTTCTTATTAAAAAAAGGAAACTGAGGCTCAGAGAGTTCTCTTAAGGTCGCACAGCAAGTTTTTGATAGAATCAGAATTACAATCCAAGACTTTTTTCTCTTATCTATGTTATTTCTTTTCACACAAATACAACTATCTTCTGGTTATATAGGAAATGTGCATATAATGTGGTCTAGCCATAGCGATTGCTACCATAAAATACGTTTTACTGGAGATAGATGCACTCCAACATAATTCGAACTTCTCGTGTTTAAACTGTGTGCCAACAAAGTTGGCAAAGCTTAGAAAGAAGTGTTTTTCCCCTTTACATATCGTGCTTTGCAATTCAAAGACTTTGCATACAGAATGGTGTTCTTCTCTAAATCTAATACAGTAGTGTAAAATCGAGTGTGGTTAAACCCCTATAACTTTGTATGATAACCTAATTGGAGGTATATATAAAAAAGTTTAACCAACAAAGAATAATTTTCAACACCAGAATAGCTAGTTGGTCCTGGAATAGTCAAGGGAAAAAAGAGAACTCAATTATTACTTTCCCAATATCATATTTAATGGGGAATCGAAGCTTTATAAAGGCTCATAATTTATAATTGTCTTGTGCAAAAAAATCATGAAAATTATATTTATGAGAAAATTTTAGCAAAGTTATGCAACAGTTGTGAATTTTACATTTTCTTTTGGTGACAAAGTTAGAAGGAAGACTTCGTATGAATTATTTCTTTGGATTCTTATAGATGTGTTTTCTAATCCTGTCTCCCACTTATTAGAAGTATGATTGGACAATTTATTTGCTTGTCCTGTGTTTTGTGATCTGTAAAGTATTCTCAAATTTTTATTCCCATCTGTTAATGTAATGCCTGCCATACGTTAAGTGTAATTAAAGAGCTTTCTTCTAAATAAAGCAACTTTAAAGGATTATCATTAAGATAAATGACAAAGTCTGATATATTAAGCAGACATGCAATAAAGATGTTTTTATTCCCAGTCATGGTATATGCCCTTTGGGCTATATCATGATACATATTGGAAAGACAGAGACTTCGGAGGTGGACAGACTGGGATTCATAAATCCCAAATGTTCTCCTTACCAATTTAGTGACTGTGGACATGTTATCTAACCTCTCATAGCTTCAACTGTTTTTTTCTATAAAATAAAAAACAGGAACAACTACACTTCAGTGTTGAGAATTGAATGAGTTTATGAACATATGTGGTTCTTCAATTTTAGTTTTTCATCTCTAAAATGGGAATTCTATTCATTATTCTTAAAATGTTGTTGCGAATGCCATCTTAGATAATGCATTTGAAAGTAAATCTTTGACAAATGTGCTAAGTAGCATACAAATGTTAATTTTTATCAACAAAATTTCTAGAAACGTTATAATTTGTTTCTGATGAGTAATAATTTGTGTCATAAAGTATTTGCTTAACTCCAAAACTTAATCAAATCATGAAGTTGTTGAATATTATAAATTATGACCCAATATTTTAAAAAACTTGCTTGTGAATATTTAAATTTCTATCAAACCAAACATATCTGCTAGTGATTATTAATATTACAGTTTTACTTTCATTTAAAAAATGATTGGTTACAAGATTCCTTTAATCAGCCAGCTCTACTCTATGTTAAATGTGTGATTTAATTAGTAAAATTCCACTTTACATTAGTTTTTAGGGTCTCACTGCTTTTTGAAATCATAATAGCGTAAAATGTTTTCCTGTAATTAAAATGAACAAATTGGAAATATTGATTAATTCCTGTGGATGAAGTCCCACAAGTAATCTCTGAATTGCAAGGTCCCTGCCCTGATGGGGCTTATGTGTGTATGAAGGAAGATAGAAACAGATGAGACTGACACTGTCAGGAGAATATCCAGGGAGGAACTGGTACTTCAGTGAGATATTGAAGCGAAGACAATGGGAAAGGAGAGGGTAGTGGCCTGTGTAAAGGAGTGCTGGGAATGGCCAGGCATTTTCAGAGACAGGCTGTGTGAGTTGTAGTCAGGCACTGGTGATGAGAAGAGATAGGACCTAAATCACCTATGGGAGTCATTGTTCCCCAGGCTTAGGAGGGAGTGAACAGATATTGAGGGTTTTTAGGAAAAGAGTTACCAACTAAAAGTGAAGTTCTGGGAGATGAACTCGTCAGTGGCATCTAGAGCCAAATAGAGTGGAGAGAGAGACAGAAAAACTTCCTAGAAGAATATCAATAGTTTGGGTATGACTTGAGTATAATGACAGCCATGGATAAAAGGTTAGCAAGTGAGTTATTAGGAAAAATGAAAAACTGATTGTACTTGTCAGCTGATCCAATTGGAATACAAGCAAGTCAGACAGGGAAGGAGGTGAGGATTTTCTTTTGGGGGGCGTGTGGAGGGGTTAGGGGCATTGTGGATGGTATGGCCCACTGAGGCATAGAAATGTTGTGTTTAATCTCATGGGGCGTCTAATTAGACTAGTCCTGTAGCAGGCTAGGGCTGGGGTCTTGAAAGTGGACTAATTCTGTCATGGAGAAAGTACGGGCTTGTATACCTAATGTTGGTTTCAGACGCACAGCTCAGAGAAGTAGACCCGGCATGCCAGGGACCTTCCAGTGCTGTTGTCGTAGTCCCGTTGTATTGAAGGCTTTTCTCTAAAAGGCCTTTTTGTTGAAATTATCAGGTAAACTTTCTAGTTATGAAAGTCGTTTCAACCTTCACACTGTCAACCAACACACTTATATTCTGTTAAGTTGAGCACCAAGAGAAGTTGTAGATTTTCCCGTTTATTGTAATGGGATGTTCTTTGTAAAGCTTTAGCTGTAGCCACTTAAATGTCAACATTGTCAACAATACTGTCTCTAAATTAGATACCTACAGGAAAGCTCTTTTAGTTGGAAGACCTTGCATGTTATGATGTTCCCTATATCTGAATGTATTATTAATAAGAGTTAGCTTCTAAAGTATACGTGCTTCCAGCCTCGGAGAGACTTTGCTAATCAGCTGGGTTTAAATTCAGTTCTGTACTAAAAAACTTCATGATTAGTTAGGAAAATCACCCCAAAGGTGAACACATCCAAAAAAATTGTTAGGATTTTAGGCATTTAAAATATCTTCCACCAGTCTTAGAACTGATTTTAATAAAAACGCAAAATGAGACAATTCTTCACATTAAAAACATTCAACTATTTCTAGTCACTTTCCGATTTAGTAAGGAATCAGGATTTCTCCTTCCCACCTGCCTCCCAAATGGCACTCTGGTTTTGTGGGTTTCACCCCATAATCCTGTTTGTGTGTCTCTCTTGTGGTATCCACTTTAGAAAGTTATGTGGGAAGATCTTGGGGCCACGCATTTGTGTGATGGAAGATAATTGAGAATATTGGCTCCTTTCTCCCTTCTGCTTTACACAAGTCACTCGTACGGAGCTTCCATGGTCATCTCCATTAGTCATCCTCATTTCCTCTTAGTGCCTCCTCCAGGTAGATCCTTGGGTCACTGAGAAAGGTACCTTCTATCAGCTGGAGTGTTCCCCTTTCAGGCATCCAAAACCTACCTTGGCAGTTCTTTTGAGTCTAACTATAGAATTTCTTAAAAAGAACTTCTCTCTCTCTACCTTTCTTTGTCATCAGGCTCAGAGAAGGGTCCAAGGGAAATTTATCTGTGCTCTCCAAGTCTCATGATTCTTAAAAATTATGAACTTTTAAAGTTATGCCCCTCCTTTAATAGCAAGAAGTTCATATTCATAGTTCCTAGTATTATTGTTATCCCAATACCAGTATTATAATAAACATTTGCACATCTAAAATCTAATCCATTTCAATTGATCAGGCATTAGTCAGAATAGGATTTCTCACCAACACTCACAAACACGCACACCAATAGCTACAATCCAAGTTTTAGTAACTCAGAAGGGATCTATTTCCTAAATAAAAATAACCAGTGGTTGCTGATTTTCTTCCTTCTTACACACTTGGACAGACTTTAAAATACATAATTGAAATAGAATCTCTGGTTATTTAAAGTTCACATGTAACAAAAGAAATACAAGCTAGTATTATACTAAGCATAGGGTGTGATACAAAGCACTTATCATATACATTAAAGTGTAAATACGTATGTATCTATACATATCTATAGATATTTATAACTATCTACATTCTATATTATATCTAAAAATCTGTTTCTATACATATGCATATACGTACATGCACAAAGATCTGTATCTGAAACTGTATATATGTGTGCGTGTCTCCACAAATATTATATTTTTCAGTACTGAATTTATTCTTCCAGTGTTGAGTCTTCCCAATGTTCACACAGCAACACATTTTAAAGATTGGTTAATTATGGTTTTCTTAATATGAAAGCTGAAAACTCAACTGAAGTTTAAAATTGGAAAGAGTTACATCTCAAGTCTTCATTGATGCCTCTTTTTTAATTATGCTAAAATGTAAATTGCAAAATAATGACTGAATATTTCATTCTGTCATGTTTCACATTGCTTTGAGAGTGTGTATGCCAAGATGGTATAAGAATGTTGATAAATAAGTGCCAAAGATTAGCCAATCACTTGTCCACTTGCTAATGTAAGGCACCTGCTCAGCTGCACACGGCTCCTTCCTGCAGGTAAACATACGCCAGCGCGTGGCCAGGTGGGATTCCTGCAGCACACCAGGTGGCAGAAGGGCTCTCCTTGTAGAGAGGGACTCACTCCTGCGTTGGACCTGCTTTGGACAGTACAATGGAGTTTACAATGGACAGTACAATGGACAGTCCAACAATTTGGAGTACAATGGAGCAGTATTGACCTAAAGAACTATTTTTAACAATAGCATTTGTAAGGAGTTTTCAGTCTAAAAATGACATGTAAAGTACGTATCTGCATTCTGTATCCTCATCAAGAGTTCTCACTCACTATTGGCTTCAACAATGGAGAAGGAGGAATTGATCAATATATCACTACATACGTTGGGACAGCCAGCCCCCCAAAGCAGTTGCTAAACTCGGTCCTAAATGAAAAGTATAGGACGGTTTTCCTAAAGTACAGGCTTTATCACTTGCGATTGCACCCGTGCGAGATCACCCTTATGATTTCAGACCTTTACTCTCACTTTAACTTGAGAAGCTTTGCAGGACTTTTTGCTAGTCCCAAAAGGTTTGCAACTTTTCAGCACAGTGCTACAGAATGTCTCCTTCTCCGCCACCTCAAATAATTACGGTTATTTTTAAGCGATTATAAACTGAGCACAGCATCATTTATCCAGGAAAGCTCTCCGGGCTTGTGTCACTTTGACCACGCTGTTCTCTCCGGCAGGTAAGACTAATCCTATAGCTTTTTAACTTCAAACCTAAAAGAGGAAAGTGCACAGCTGACACACAAATGAATATAGTTCTTCTAACTCCAAGGGCCGTGTTGCCTTTAGTGCAATCCAGTCTCGAATGCTACCCCCTGTTCCTGGGCTTCCCTTCTATTTAGCATAACTTCTATTTTCACACACTAACACTCTGTACCAAAATCCAGCCTATGACTGGCCCCTCTGACAGAATCGTGGGCAAAGTTGTAATTATCGCTTAGTTAGGTGCCTGCTCCATTAGACGGACATGAGTCACTTTTGTTCTTTTCTTTTTTTGTCCCAAGACTCCCATCCCTTTAAACTCCTTTTCTCTGTGTAAAGGGGGAAGTCTCTCTGGACTGTTCCCACAGTGTCCTCAGTCCAATAGGTTACAAGGTACTAACACACTAAATAGAAGTGGTACCCTTGGGAAAATCCATTTCTTCTGAGGTTGTCCCTGTTCCAATGAATGAAGACTTCTTTGAGGTTACAAATATGTTTAGCAACATCTCCATACAAATGATTACAGGTTGTTTCATTCAGACTCCAAGGAGAAAGCCTCCTATCCTGGATATGCATGAGGTGATGAATACACTCTTTTGGAACAAGGAAGCTTTATTTAAAAGACTCTTTGTATTCTGCTGAGTACCCTAATGAGCTATCCAGGGTGGTGCATCAATGTGGGAGCAATCAGGGAAGGCCGTACCCTCTTTTCATTAGTCCTGCTCTCCTTTGTAGCTGTGCTTGTTGTTGACTCACAGTACTCATCATTCCCCTGACTGAATAGAAGGAAAAACATGACTTTCATTTTATGGCCCAAACCACCCAAACCATCCGCTTTTATATATGCAAACACCAGACGTAGGAACGTGATCTCTTGCCTCTATGCCTATGACAGAGTCTCTCCTGGTGCAAATTTTGCCGCTTCAAAGATGGATGCAGAAACTATCAATTGGAAAGCTTGAGGGATATGCTTGTTTGTTAATTTCGCCACGTTTAATGATCCTCAAACCCTTGGTAAATCAGTTGCATATTGTCAGTCAGGTTGGATCTATATAAATAAAGTAAATAATTAAGCCACTTAACCAGACAACTTGGGCCCCAATGCATATTTTAAGACCATCTCTTTGGAGCTTGCGTTATTCAGATAACGCCTCAATTCTTCACTTCATATAACACATGTAGATTTGGTCTTAATGGGAATGTTTTCTTATCCTAATAGTCATGGACTTAAATTCACACTGCAGTTCATTTATTTGAGACATAATTTATAATATACAAATTCATATTATTTTAGTAATATTGATCCGGTGGAGAAACAAAATAAAAATTAAATCAAGTTTTAGATAAGAGTGAAATAAGTTTCTTGCTTAAAATATGCAGATATTTAAGATCAGATGTAAGATGTTTTCCATGTGATTTACATTGATCATTGCCTTGAGTCTCCATTTTCCTTTGTAGGTGTAACAATAGCCTAAACTATACCCTGGCACGGTACTCGGAAACACCGCCACATCTACAGAGATCCAAGAAATATGCATCTTAGACCACATGAGTACAGATCATTTATTTTTGTAGAGTGTCATTTGTGCCAAAATATCACGAAACACCTCATGGTTGATTTGATTACAAGAAAGAGAACTAAGCGTGTCATCCTATCATCTCCTTCAGCTGGTAGCTGCAGAGAGATGGAGGCAATTTGAGGTGGAGAGCATGCTCAGTCCTGGAGCAGCCTTTTACTCATGGAACCGAGCAGCCCAGTGACTTTGTAGAGCACTTAACCATTCCTTCATTTTTGTTGGCCCAGTCTATGTCATACTTTCCTTTTAAATGAGAGGCTGAAAAGTTTTGGCAGAGAGTATAAATGATTAGAAACTCAAAAACTGAAAACACAATTCTTATACTTTTTGAAAAAGAAAATTGAAATTCTGACCTACAAATTGCAGGATGTTTTATAATCACTTAAAACCTCTACCTTTTGAGGCAAAAGGAGGCCTTGCCTCCTCCAGCCCATTAGCAGACGCTCAGTGTTTTAGGACTCTGTACTATTGGTTTTAATTGAAACTTCAGTTATAATTAAACGGTTGTGAGTGGGGTTAGAATGCTGCTACCCAGATCGGTTTCCCTGAGTTCAGGTGCTAGAGTATATTATGAAAGATCAAATATCACATTCTCTACCAGTGCTCTGTAACTACGTGTCCACTGCATAAAATTTGAATTAGTGGTTTAAACCTCTGCCTTTAAAAAGGCAGCTCCCAAAGCAGATGAAAATTGTGTTTGAGGGTGAAGTGAAAGAAGCAATACCAAAATAGACCCTGAAAATAAACTCTCATGTGTTTTCCTGTGTTTGTGACCAAGGTGCTAATTACTCTGAAGACAAGAATTAACAGGGAGAAAATCGAAGATCCAGCGCTCTGAGGCCTAATTGTATTTGCACAGATAGAGAGACTAGATCGGAAAGAAAAGAAACAACGGGGAAAAAGTTCCCCATTTAGTCTTCATAATTAGTTAAGAAACATTTAAATTAATAACACAATCTGAGTAACGCAGCATGTGTGGCATATATCACATTTTAAATTAATTCTTGAAATAGTTACTAGTGTCCTACTTTATTTCAATTTTGATAAATTAGCTTACAGTCACTTTTTGATGGGTGTCCCATAAAGTAAAAATTAGTATCTCATCTGCCATCAACTACTCTTCTTGTAGCAAAATAATGTTAACATATATAAAAGGGAACATTTAGAAGAGATATCGAAAGTTGATCCTATTAATTTCTAAGTTTAACTATGGCATTCGAGGGGAAGAAAGGGATAACATGTTTTATTAGCTTTCTTGTATAGCCCTGTAGTTGAAAAACCCCCTGATTGTCCATATTTGATATAAAATTAGTCGCATTCATTATTCTTTGTTGAAATGATGTAAAAGTCATCTCTGGTATTTTGGAGTGTGGAGAAGAGGCCTGACATTGTAGGACTGCTTTTAAATGGCTAGCTTTTGTACTAGAATTATGTAAAAATTTATGATCTGCTGATTACACTATTAGGGAGCTGCAGGCTCATTGACCCGATGTCATAGTTACTTTTGGAATCCTTCACGTCTCAAGGCAGACTTTCCCATGATCAAGGGTGGTGCTTCCAAAAATTCTCTAATATGCTTTTGTCGTGATACATGTGTGCACAGGTGTGTACATTTAATTTTGAGTAATTAGGAAAACAAGCCATACGTTTGTATAACCTACTTTTAAAAGTCATGATCTTTCAGCCTAGCAGTGAATCCAGCTACTTCTCTTAGTGTTGATTTTTTTATTTTGTATGCTTTCCCACCAAAAGATGCAATTAAACCAAGCATAGGTAACGATTGCGGCGGACTTGATATAAACTAGATAGTGATCATGTGTAAAGATCAGACAAATGATCTAGGCACAATAAAGGGAATTTAAGAAGTAGCTGGAAGAAATTATCAACTTTATTTCTAAGTTTTCTAACTTCTGTCCCTAAATGAAAGTATTGAATCTTGAGTGTACAGGCACATTTTTGTTAAACTGGTCAAAAATAAATCGGAAACGTTTCTTTTGATTTACAACTCTGTCATTAACGCATGTGTGTTGGTGAGTACATTCCTTTAAAAATATTTCTTTAGGGACTGGTTAATTGTATCTCATACTCCACTCTCCCCCCATCCCCACTCCCATATCTTTGCATTAATTTGTCTGTCTTCACAATAAGTGTATGTTTTAATCATATATATTTAACCTAATCATCCTTTTTTAAAGGACATATTTATGTCTCAGGAAACCAAAATAATTCCACTTTGTTACACTTCACTGAAGTATCTCTTTTTAGGTGGTATTCTTAGCAAGGCATTTTATTTACTAAATGACATTTACGCTAACCTGGAAAGGAAGATATCCATTCTTCAAATACCATCATTATCAGGCTTTAAAAAGACTTGATTGTACCACGTTAGGGTAACAGTGTCAGATTTTCCATCAAACTTTCTCCCACTGTAGTAACTGAGCATAAAAATGAACTTCGAGTGATGAAATGGCTACAAAGCAAATTAATGCAATCAAGTCTTCAGTAACAACTCTGTCTATATCTGTTAAATATTTTCAAACTATTCTAAAAAAACACACCCAGAAGGCAAACTAACAGTGAATAGAAACAAAATGGTCAGCAGCGTGTGTCGCATGTTATTTGAATGGAAAGTAATTTATCGCGTCTGAAATAAAAGCTGTTTATTCTTGTGTTTCACTGTCTGTAACAATCTTTACCATTTATCTGTGAAAAAGTGAGAAACTGTACCGTTATTAGCATATGAATACTTGACACATCAAATTGGCTGTACAATAACAGAAGGACATTTGCTATTGGTGTATGCACACAGACAAAGCAGCCATTTTGAAAAAAATGAAATGGTGTGGGTGGGTTAACCCTTTACTTATCTTTTAGGTTTCCCATTCCTGATTTTGGCCAGAACACTTTGGCAGTTAGAATATTTTTATAACAAAAAAAGTAATCAGGGGCCATTATGCTTATGATAATTATATTGATATTCACTCTACTAGAAAAATAGAAGCAGAATGACAATAAAGGAGTTTGTGTGCGTGTGTGAGTGTGTGTACATTCATGCGCAGGGTGGGGGACGGGAGTTGGGTCTGGCTAGCCGGTAGAGGGTACAGAAATGAAACAATGCCTACGTACAGTTTTATTTCATGGCAACAACATAGTGGTCCTTGGGTCAGATGTGTGAAACTATTTCTCAAAGAAGCTGCATACATAATTGAGGCCCTCCGAAGGGTTCCCAGTTGAAGTTGCCAGGCTACATTCATTTCAAAAGCAGAGCCATTTGTTATCAAATTTAAATTAACTCTCTGCACACTGAACTTGAATTTTAGAGCCCTGCTTACTTGCAATTCTTAAAAATAGTTGAGAAAGGAGAAAACATGTGTCTGGAGAAAGGAAATAAGACAGTCCCACAGGAATTGCAGTGCTTCTCGTGTAGGCCTGCAGTGCAACTGTCTTTTACAGATTAAATTTGGAAAGTTCTATTTGGAATGACTAGAAACAAATCTGTATTTTCCCATGTAATTTCTGTCGATTGATATTTACTGCAAAATTTTTTCTCTTGTGCATCTGTCTTTCAACTAGGTTTTTACCTTCATCAGGGTATACAACTATGCCCCCCAGATTAATTACTCTTTGCTGTGAGATTAAAATAAGATAATTTATAAAGTTGTCCAATGTTAATACTATTTTAATCTGATATGTCAATTTCAATTCTTCGCTGTAATGGAATACAGCTAGTTTTTTCCTAATCTGCCTGGCTGTATGCCTTATTTTAAACAAAGTTTATGCAAATCACTAGGTAAGATTTTGAGTAATTTTGCCAATTGTTGATACACTCATTCAAACAAACAACAAACAAACTCAGTGGAATGTGTAAAATGACCTGCATTGGGACCTTCCTACAGCTACACAGAGGAGAAACTTTCCAAACTAGAATGGTGTGCATGCTTTTTTACAAGATGCACAAAGACACAATAGCACTTTATTCTCTGTCTGGTAAAAGGGTTTAAAGTTTAAGCTATCTTGATTATTGAAATTTTTTCCATGAAATATGAGTTGGAAAAATTATTTATGGGACAGACTTTTACTCCTGCTAAGTTTAATACACAGAACTAAATAGCCCATTCTGAATAATTCATGTAGTTTTTCTCTCATTTGAAATACAAGTTTAAAAGTCTTAATTGCCATTCCTTCATTCTTACAAGACATTGATTTGCTATAATCAAGCAAACCTGTTTTAATTGTTGTAATGAAATTTTAACTTTTTAGTCTGAAATGCATAGTAAACTTTACTTTGAAGGAAATAAAAAACAAACAAAAATTAAACAAAACAAAGCAAAAACCCCACAAAAATGAAATATCATTAAAGGCTGTGATGTTAAATGTAATCTTCCAAATACCTACTGAAAGACCTGTACGTAACATAAAGAACATTCTATTGTTCTATTTATTAGTAATTAGTACTTGTGAAGTGCTATCATAGCCATAGAAAACAAGAACTAATCATTCTAATGGCAACTTCTGTTAATAACGTAAGAACAGCTGATAAGCAACGTGAAAGGAGAGAAGAAAGGAAGTTATGCAATTTTAAATTCCTCTCAAATTGTTGAATGAACGCATACCAAAAATGGCTGTTACTCTAGTTTTCTTTTCTACTAACATGTGTTATTTTAAAACCACAAACCATTTGCTTATTTAAAGCTCTCTGCAGCCAGAAATACTGCAAGGTTAGTATGCCCTACCAAGTGCTCTTTGAGACTCTTGTTTACTTACTGGTGGAAGTGATGTGCTATCCTTGTGTATCCATGACAACACTGCAACACAGTGGAGCAGTACTAGATCTTTTTTTTTGAGACTGCAATATGAGATTAAAAGTAAGAAGCTAAATCTTATTAAATAGCAGAAGCTTTTCAAAAGATAAAATATAAACTTTATGGGAATACATAGGAGTTGCTTGTGGTGACGCATTTCTGCTATTTCAAAGCTTTACCCAGATCTATCCATTGACTATAGAGAGTTCTGAATGGCAGAAAAATTAGAATAGATAAAACTTTGCAAATTTTCATAGATTTTTTTCATAATCAGATAATGTGATTTGGCTGTGAGACTGAACAATTAACAATATCAGTTTTATATCCAATACTTATATTAGACTTTTGTCCTTTTTGAATGCTTCAAATTATTTTTCTTATGTAAAATTCTTTTAAATAAAACTATTATATACTCCAAAGGATTATCAATATATTTGTTTATTAACATTTAGAAGCTATTTACCACGAACAGTTTGCCCCTATTGATATGTTATTAGAATATCTTAATTAATGTGTAGAACAGAAACTTGAAAAATAACATATAAATTTTCCTTTTTCAGACTTGTTTTTGTTTGCTATAGGGTACATTTTTATTATTCTGCAGATTTGTTTAAAAAATTTTACAATTATTTCAGTGAGTCTAATTATTATGTAAATAACCATTTTTTTCCACTTGATGGCTCATTGGGTCTTAGCAAGATCATATTGCATTTGAGGTTCTATTTCAGAATTTTTCAAAGTATGTTTTTTCTAAGTCCAAAATAAAATTTGAACTCAAGTGATTATTAATGCCTGTTTCACTTGATCATTTTATCAAGCATCATAGAAGTAAGCTTGGAGATGACTATATCTCAAAATATCTCAAGTCTTTTGGCTTACCTCTTTGGTACCCTCACTATTTTGACATTCAATATCTTTGAAAATTACCTAGTAGTAGAAACACTACTGCAATGTGATGGGAAAATTTCTCATCAACATTTGCCGCAAAAGGGAGAAATTTAAGTTTTAAAAAGACAAGGAAAAATAATTCTTTCCCTTCTCCTTTCTCTTCTTCTTCCTCTCTCTCCCTTTCTCCGCATCTTTTACTTCTTTCTCAGTCTGTTTCCTGCATGTTTCTCTTTTCTGAGTCTCTTAAGCTAAGCCGATCAACTCATCCCGCTCTGGAGAAATTGTGGCACACAGATGGTAGTGAACTGGTTTGGTAAACATATGTCTTCACGGGCATTGGATGCCTTGCCAGGAATGAGACGTTCCATTTTGGGGAATGAGGGTGGGAAATGCTTAACCACCTACAGATGTTTTGCAGCAAAAGCTAAAGAATTGTAGTCAAAGAGCTGCAAAATGTGTAATTTGGAATTTTTCCAGCTTTCTGTTTTTAATAAGAAAAAAGTTAACAGCTTTCCTATTCATCTCTTTTGAGAAAATTTACAGTCGTTTCCCAGTTCTGCCCCATTCTGAAGGAAGGACAATAGACTGGAGCTGAAGCTGTCCATCTGCTCCATAACAGTAATGTTATAATGGGTGCTGTCCATTTTTATGCTATTGCTCATGTGTGCCCAGGGGACTGGAACTATTTAATTCACTGATTTCACAGCTCTGTTGTGTGTCACAAAAGGTTAAAAAAAAATCCAACACACTTTTTAGCACCCTGTTTACAAGGACTCCCTGTAAATCTAACTGAAGTAACAGATTCCCACCCTGCCCCCATGCTAGCCCCCTATTTTTCCTTCTGAGTTGGTGCATTCAGATAACAGGTAATAGATGGAACTCACACCATTAACGTATCCTTTACAAAAAGTGGATATTTCAAATCTGCTGTGAATGTTACTTTCAAAAGCTCACAAATTCCAGAAGTAGATTTGAAAAGAAAGATGTTTGCCTTTAAGATCTTAGGATTAAACAACTCTGTTTTCCCAGAAGTCCAAGAATTAATGCTCTAGATTAGCAGAGAGTTAATGAAAACCTGCAGACAGAGACTGACGACTTCTATTCCTCTCCACTGGGCAGGAGGCTGAGCAGTCCCACATGCAGCTGGTGTGTGCTGGTGTTTTGCCAAGGCCGTAATGAATCCTGCACACTCTGGGGCATTTTCCTGGAGAGACGGAGGTGGCCAGGCAATCCCCACTTGGGTCCATTCTGTGGTCTTCTCAGAGCAGTGGTGTGGGGTATCGAAACTGGCACTCACGTTTGCCACCAAAGAGAGAATGTGGACGTGAAGTCAAGGATGTTTCTATCTATTCCCACCAAAAAGAGCCTCAATGAGAATGCTTCAGAATATCATATCCTTCCTGCAGCCCATTTGTGATAATATGTTTCTCTAACATTTTGGATAGTTAAAATATTAGCCATAGATAATGCACTATCTAGGTGCAATCGTCACTTACATTTTTATATCATTAACCTAACTCGCTTCCAACTATGGTAGCTATGAAGACACCTATAAATTCCCTTGAAAACCAGTTTGTGAATGGACAAGTGTAAAAGGCAGTGTGGCTCTCCTCATATGCCATTTGAAAAAATAGTATTGTTAAAAAGCGAAATTTCTTCATTTCCTTTTTTAGTAACAGTAGCAAATATTTATTTTGTGTGCATAGGTTACATGAAATTATTGGATGTTGCAGGCATCTGAAAAATATAAATTATAAGT
The DNA here is from genome assembly GCF_041296235.1 of Equus asinus. Classification (NCBI taxonomy): domain Eukaryota; kingdom Metazoa; phylum Chordata; class Mammalia; order Perissodactyla; family Equidae; genus Equus; species Equus asinus. The sequence goes on from NC_091798.1 coordinate 82,028,434, forward strand.
GCTCTCTGACCTTAGAGAAAGTCCATAAAATAATATGTTTGTGTGTTAACACTTTTCAAACTCAATTTATTCGCTCATTCATTTATTCACTCATTTATAAATTCATCCAAATATTTCTTGAGAATCTACTGTGTGATAAGCACTGATTCTGAGAGACATTAACAGGGGTATCTCAAAAGATGAGTTCTGTTGTCAAATAAGTTTGGAAAACACTGCCTACTATATTTTCCTTTTTCGAGCTATAATAAGCATCTTCATGTACCAGGTAGGCCTGTTCCACTCTATTAGATCTGAGAAATCTTTTAGTCCATTAATAGTTTCCCATAATTTTTGGAGCCTTTGTTTCCTCCAAATGCCCTTTCCAAAGCAAAGTAATAACATCTGGAATCCTTGAGTACTGAAAGATGAAGTTTGGCAATCATCAATGTAATACAGAGAAAAGAGCATCAGGACTATCCTTGTTGCATTCATCTCTAAAGGTGATTCTAGCAGACCTGTTAGCCAAAGTAATGTTAATGGGAAATCAAGGGCATTGTATTTCTTGAACAAGGACACCTTAAAGAAGCAAAGTTCAGGACTGCCAGGTTGGCAGCCTAGAATCCTGGAACTCCTGGGCGCATTGAGACGGAGACTAGTGTAGATGACTAAACTGATGTTTACGTACAATAAATTCCTCACCTGATTCAACCAGGTAGACGAAGGTAGAAGTTATTTCTTAAAAATTGTTATGATGTTTTCTGCTAGGACATATCCTTTCAACAACATATTAAATCCTTCTTAAAAATGCAGGGATGTGTTAAATTTTTAGATCTTGAGGTTTGGACAACAAATAAAAAAAATCCCTAAACTGGTCTAGCCAATGTGTCTAGATGCAGGCTAAGGTAATAGTATATTCCCAATCTTTTATTTTTAAATTTGAAAGCTTTGTTTTTACTCTATAAGAGCTAATGTTATAATGAAATACGTCTTTATGGATAGCTACTTTTTCCGGACCACACAAATTGGTGCTCAGGATAAGTGACAGTTTGGGCTGTCAATTCAACTTATGATGCTATGCTGAAAGGAAATTAAAATATGTACTTAATAGAACGTGACAGTAACAATGATATTCTACAGATCTATGTCATTTATGAAGAAAGAGGGATCCAACTGGTGAAGTTTACGGCTCTCCAAAAAAAAAGGTCTCCTCATAGAATTCTTACTATTATGTTTCTGATACTCCACTCAAAGTGAAACACATTCACCAATTCTCCAGTTCTCCAATTTCTCTTCACCTCAAATAAATCTTCCTTATAGGCCATATAAATAGAATTAAACTAGTTTATAATGTTTCCATTTGTTTTCCTGCAGAATAAACTCATTATAGTTAGTCCATTAGAAAATGATATTAAAAGATTTAATTGCCTGTGCATATTAAATATGCTTAAAATTTATGAAAATAAACATTTTGAAATTGAATAAATACTCTGCAATAATAAAAATGTGAATGTGGACTTCATATAAATCCGTAACGTGGTGTAGACACACAGCACTACAATATACAATATGTACCTCTGTGAAGCATGTGGAAATTCTAGGGTATAGAATTTAAACCAAACAGGGGCAAAATTCCACTCTGGGTAACACATGTGGAATCACTAATAGATTATAAATGGCAATTTAGTTTATTTAGACAATATCTTTGGATGAATATCCCATTTATGATAATGAGGAGAAATTTACAGCAATTGGCATGGTGTTCTGTTGGTCTGGGTATTCATCCCCAAGAGAGAACGTGTATTTGAATGCGTGTCCTCACACTTTCAGAATAACATGTTTCAAACTTGCCTGACCAACAGCTGCCAATTATCAAAAGTTTCTGTGACATGAAGAATCCAGTTGCCACGCTGGCCCAGTGGCACAGGGGTTACGTTCAAATGTTCTGCTTCTCAGAGGCCTGGGGTTCATTGGCCCGGATCCCGGGTGCAGACGTGGCACCGCTTGGCAAAAGCCATGCTGTGGTAGGCGTCCCACGTATAAAGTGGAGGAAGATGGTCACGGATGTTAGCTCAGGGTCAGGCTTCCTCAGCAAAAAGAGAAAGATTGGCAGTAGTAAGCTCAGGGCTAATCTTCCTCAAAAAAAAAAAAAAAAAGAATCCAGTTGCCAATTTAACACTAATTAGGAGCATAAACAAAACTAATGATCAAGTAAACGTAATCGAGTCTCAAAGTTCTGGAGGTGCTAAGGAACCTATCCTTGCTGTAGCTCCGGTTTCTCAAGAGCTTCTGGGAGGATCCTTTTAGATTTTAGATTTGATGGCCAAGCAACAGTAAGAAGGAAAACTTGAAGCCATTTTCGAAGTCAGTGAAGCACTTTTATACAAACCCTGTGTTTATTCTCACACAACATCTATGCAAGACTGCCTAATACATTTGTAAGAATGGAGCAAAATTGCCAGAATGAAATGGGTTCAATTCAGAAAAATGAATCAAGACTTAACTTTGTAAGGTCATTTTTTTTTCAAAATGGGTTTCTTCAGTTTGAGAAGGAAAATGAGTGATTAGTTGAATTCTAATTTTCTGTGTGTTCTGCACTGGGGCAAAAAACGGTGAAGGAAGAAACCTTGAAAAATATATACTTAGGGAAATGTTGGATTACAAATACAAATAGGTAATTTTTTTCTAGAAAAACATTAAACCACAGAGACACAAAACTTTGAAGATGTGGCTCTTAAAAAACCATTATATTATCTCTCTTCAGTTATTCTAAAAAACAAAACCAATCAAACTTCAGGAAGTAAGACGAGCCAGTCCGTGTCATCCTTCGTCCTCTAGCGTCTAGTGTAACTGAGAAGGCAGAAGTTTCTGTCATACAAGAGGTGCTGGGTCTAGTGTTCCTTTGGTTTACGGATTGCTGGATTGGCTTTTGGGCTTCTTTATCCCCGTATTTCCTCTGTCTCATTTCCCTGAGCAGAACACCTATCTTCTGCTTGAGGCCACTTAAACAGAACTGCAGCAAAGATTCCAACGTCATCTGTCACTCATTTTACTTCATGTCAGTAGTGGATCAGCCACAGGACTTCTCGGGTGGCATGCTCCTGGAAGACAGAAATAAGTGTTTTCTGAATAAATCAAATATATTTAACAAAGCTTACGGAGTACCTCACTTGACCCTGGGCAGGAGGGTCAAGAGCCCCTGCTTTAGGGCAGTGGCATCCATTAGAAACCTCTGTGATGATGGAAAGGCTCTGCACCTGCGTCGTGTCTGATGTGGCAACCACTAGCCACGTGTGGCTGCTCAGCATTTGAAATATAACTAGTGCAACTGAGGAATTGAATTATTAACTTCATTAAATTTTTATTAAGTCAAGTTTTCATTTAACTAGCCCAAAGTGACTGGTGGCTAGATGGCTTTAAGGATCCTGCCTTACTGTCCTTCAGTCACTCCCCTCCTCATGCCAGAGGACGTGTCCACTATAGTCCACGCTTCCTTTAGAGGCCAAGCTTCAGGTACCCAGAACTCCAGAATTTCCTGCCCAAACAGTCCGCACTCACTTCCAGACCTGTGTGGCCTTCTGCCCCGGTGCTCCTCCTCAGGGCAGACCTTGTGCTGGTGTACACACCCTATACCAAAGGGTGTCCAGGGGGTGGCAGTTTGCTGCAAGGGATGGCTGGGGGGAGGCAGTGTGACCAGGGCGTGGACATGAAGCTGGACTCTCCCATACATGAGCATGAGGCCTCTTGCAGTGCTGGAGGATGGGACAGAAACTGCGATAGGGCAGGACAGGGTACAACTCTCCTAAGCTGCTGTTTCAGCCTATATACTTAGTAAGTTAGTGATTTTATTACAAAGCATAAGCAAGAAATAAAAAGTAATTCTTTGTACATCATAGGCAGTATGGTCCAACTACCATTCAGTCAGTCACCAAATATTTATTGAGCACTGTGCTCCAGACACTCTTGTTCTTGGCACCAGACATACAGCAGTGAGCAAAACACAGTCCCTTGGGCTGCATGACGCTTATACTCTCTTGAGGAAGACAAATAGCAAATAAACAAAATAAATGTGTGTGTCAGAAACTTAAGCCATCCCGAAAGGATAGAGTGTGAAGAGGTGTTCTTTTAAACAGGTGGTTCAGAGAACACATTTCTGAAGAAATTACTTTTGAAGAAAGATCTTAAATGAAAGGAAAAACAATGAAATATCTGGAGAAAGAGTTTTCCAAGCAAGAGAATGGCAACTGCCAAGGGCCCTGAGGTGGGGACATCGCTGCCATGTTCCAGAGACAGAAAGGCATTCAGTCTGCTGGGAGTGCGGCAAGGTTGGTTGAAATGAAATGGGGCGGCAGCTCAGGTTCAGATCATGCGGGGTTGTGCAGGCAGCACCAAGGACTTAGGATATATCCTACGTTTTACCAGAAGGCATTGCAGCTCGCTATCAGGGTCTGGCTGCTTTTTGGAGAACAGGTAGTAGAGGATAAGAGTGGGAACAGGGAAATAGTGTCAGCAGCTCCCACGGTAATTCAGGTGGGAAATGCAGGCCTTTGATCTAGGCTGTCAACAGTGAAGTCTCAGTGTCAAGGCGTGAGCTTAAAATGACACAATGAACTTCTTTCACTCCTGTCAGAATGGCTCTGCAGCTGCATGTGTGACCTCATTTGGAAATAACATCAAAAGTCTAATTTGAGATCTTCGTGACAGTGAGTCCAGGGTCAAAAGTGCCTTCTACGTACCCTGCTGAAGATCCCGGAACTGGCCATATTGGCCTCATGGAAGTGGTGTACCTCTGTCTACATACCGCGACAGCTTCCTACACGTCAGTGGAGCGTGGACCCATCGCATCACAGTTGGTGACTTGACTCACAGCCCTGCTGTTTCCAGTGCAAAGGCTCTCAGGATCTTTCCCGGTGCCGACACGAATCTCTTTTCATTTAAAAAAGGGTACAAATTGCTCTCAAGAACTCTTCGCCCCTTCCTGCCCCATCGCTTCTCCCTCTGCCTGTGCTTTTGGGTCAGGTAGGAAGCTGTGGTCACACTTTGAAGAGGAAGGGGGTATTAAGTTACTCCAGGCCCATATTTTCCCACTACAAAGTCGGTCTCCTCCAAACAGCCAGCTTGAAGCAGCTTAGAGAGAAGCAGAAAGAAAGACTTTTCCCTCCGTCTTTTCAAAATCTTCTATAAAAGACAAGTCAAACCTTTTGCAAAAAAAGGAAAAGAGCAGTTTTGTACATACATTTCTATGCCTTTTCTAAGGTTTTGTTATATTAATTTTTTTGTATTTTTTGAATCACTCACTGTGATGTGGAATTTTTTTCCCTTCCCACTTTCGTCCAAGGACATAATATTATTGCAGGCTTTCTACTAAAAGATAAAATTACTGCCACAGTAGTGCGAAGTCACAGAGAGATCATATTCCAGATTGAATAGTTTCTGAACAAAGAAGATGTTTTTTAAAGATTCTACGAAATGTGACTTTTCGGGGGCCAGTGTGGGCAGTCTAGACACTGAAATCACGGAGCCCATCAACGGATGGGAGGGGCCACAGCTCTCCGGGAGGACCTCCAACAACACGGAGGGCAGCCTGCTGACACTTGGGAAGAGCTTACTGGGTGTCAAGCTTCAGAAGCATGAGTTTTCTTTCTCTCTTATCCCCTCCATTCTCAGTGACTTTCATATGTGAAATACTACAGGAAAAATAAAAAAACGTTTCATTTATCTTGTACTTTCAGTGTTTCAAAGTACCCTCATATCTGTTGTAACAAAGCATATATGAAAGCATCTTGTAAATTGTAAAGCACTACCCAAAAGGCAGTTGTTAGAATTGTTAGTCTCATTTTTTTCTCATAAAATCCTGGGAAAGGCAGGTGTTAATGCAACTCTCATCATATAAATAAGAAATCAGGACCAGATCAGAAGACGTTAGCTCCGTGTCCTTTTAGTGAATGATTCGGGGATTTCAGAGAGCCAGTTAAACAGTCTTTGTATCACTTCTCCTCTAACTATAAAACAGGTTTGATGATAGATCTCTTTATGAATAGAAGAAGGATGCTGTGGAGGCATGAGGGAAGTGACATGTTCCAATTTGCATTTGCATGAACAAAGAATACTTTATAGAAGAAAAAACCGGAGATGGGAGAACCGGGTAGTAGGCAGCTGCAATAGGTAGTAGGCAGTTTCTCTCTCTCAAGACAGAGAAAATGGTGGGCCTGGATGAGGTTGGTAGACATTGGGATGCAAAGAAATGGAGGAATTGAAAAGATGTTTTAAAGATAGAAGTCACTGTTCTTGTGATGGATAGGGTAAGGGGAATGAAAAGAGTAGATTCTGTCCGTAATTGGATTGATGGTGGTGCTATGTCCTAAGATACAAAACGAAGGAGGAGGCATGGGTTTAGCGAAAGAAAATATGAAGTCACATTTTGGACATGTTGGGTTTTAGGTGCCTGAGGGACATATGAGCGGAGTCCGGTAAGCAGATGGATACATGAGTCTGGCATACAGGACAACAGACCTTAGCTGGAAGTATAAATCTGGGAATTAGCATATTTGATGGTAAGTGGAGAAGATTCTATTATTAAACTGTGTGGAACAGGGGAAGGTGTCTTATCTTGTGAGTCATCTTAAATAATGCACAAAACTTTTTTCTATGTATTTATGTGCATTTTTCTGGAGAGAAGATATAGCTTTTTTCAGATTGTCAAAGGCATCAGTGACTCAAAAAAAAAAAAAGCTGAGAACTCCTGGTATAAATAGTGAGAAGAGAAGACCAAACACGGAAGCACACACATTTTAAACAAATAATCTTAAAAGGATATTTTGAAGTAGTGGCCAAATAGGTGAAAGGAAATCTAGAATCATCTAAGTCAAGGGGTGACACTGTTTCAAGAATACGGTTGCTACTGCTGTTGTCAAATATTGCCAAAAGCTCAAATAGGAGAATGGAGAGGGTCCATTCGGTTTATCTTCGAGGTAGCTTTTGTGACCTTGTCAAGAGCAATTAGCAGAAATCTTTATGTTGAGGAGTGAATGAGAGGTGAGAAAGGGAACCCTCAAACCTTAAAATAAGAAAAGCCTACAGCTTAGCTGCTTCCAAAATTAATCATGAGGATTCATTTTGTATTTTTCAAAATGGGTAAATCAAGTTTCAATCTTTCTTGGACTCATTCTCTTTTCATTTTTCTTGGAAATCCTGCTTATTTTCCCCTTATTATATAGTCACATTCTGTTTCCTCTTGAAAAGTCAGGGGAACATTCTGCAAGCAAAACTTTGTCTTTAGGCCTACATAGAAATCAAAAGCAGTAGAATTTACGTGGGGTCCTGAAACACAAACTTACAGATGTATATTTTCACAGCTACAAGTTAGCACTCAAATGATAGTTGAACTGGATTCAAATATATTGAGGGAATCACCTGGCTGGACAATGGCAAGAAACTCTGTAACTTAAGAAAGCTTAGGGCTTCCAGGCAAGAGTCTAAACTTTCCCTAATCGTGCCTAAACTAGTTGTTGTAATTATCAACCAAATGGTTTGAGGAGAGCATCCTGGTAAACCAAAGAATGAGTTGTTTAAATTTTTATTTTTCAAAAGATTGCTTTGGCATCACAGAGGCAAAACATTATTAAAGATAGCTTTTTAAAAGTAAAATTACTCAATAAAATGGATGAGGATTATGCTGAAAATGTGGTTTGTTTTTCTTGATAACACAGAGCTTTAAAAAGACACTTTTTCTATGAAGTCTATTGTGGCAGAATTAAAAATTCTTTCCTCCCTCCCTCAACATATTACCATCATAGCTCATGAAATATTTGAGTGTGCTTCCTCTTTTGTATGTCCATTTCCCTCTACTACATCTTAAACCACTTGGGAGTAGGGACTGTATCATATTCATCTTTATATCCCCAATCACTGGCATAATAATTGGGACTTAATCAATGCATTGAATGAATGAATGATTTTTTATTATGTACTCAAATATATCTATTACTCTCATTTTGAACTTCCATTTGTGCAATGAGAATTGGAATTTTCTGTTGTTTTATAATTAGAGATGACTATTTTTCCCATAATGCATTTGGAACATTATTAATAAGACAATACAAAAGAAAATGTCACAATTCATTTGAAATGCAAAGAGTAAATAAACAGCGGTTAAGTAACAGACATTAAATGTTGCACATATGTCAAGTAATAACAAGACTGCTTGTCCTAAAATTTGAAATATTGATGAGTGAGATTGTTAGGGCATTGGAATTTTTTTAGGCTAAAAGGAGCCTGATGCAGATTAATCGTTATGTGCATTAAAAGAAAGGAGAGAACAGTGAATTGGCAGAGTCGGCTCTACCTACAGAAGACTCCATAACTTCAACTGCTTATTTCACGTTTCACAAGAGTGACTGGAACGCATGTGGCTGGGGGAGAGAATAAGGACAGTTTTCTTTGGTTTCAGTAGTTACACTTTTTATAGCTTCCTACCTCCTCGGGGATCACAAGTGGATGCCCTCAGGAAGCAGTCACTACCGTGCTAAAGCAAAACGCAGTTCAACAAAGAACAACACACATACACAGCGTCGGGCAAATTGATTGAATTGGACATTTATTTCTTTGTCCAACTCTATCGTCAGTCATAGTGAAAGGGGCAATGAGAATTTTCAAAATGACTCTGATCTGATTATAATTAACAATGATGCATAGAAGGATGAAACCTCATTTCTGCATTCTAAAAACCTTTAATATGGCGAGATGTACTCGGTTAACACCAAAAAACAAAATTTGGATATTATACACCCAGAAATTCTTGTGGAATTTTAAAATATGGAATGATGGTCTTTAGCATGATTGTGTAGGATCATCAAGTTATGCATCTCCCTAATACTTAAGAGACTTCACTAAAAAGTGTCAAGGAATGACAGTGATCATTCATACTCATTATGTCATCACGTGTCTAGCATGTCATTACATATGCTATCACCATCATAGCTCATGAAATATTTGAGTGTGCTTCCTCTTTTGTATGTCCATTTCCCTCTACTACATCTTAAACCACTTGGGAGTAGGGACTGTATCATATTCATCTTTATATCCCCAATCACTGGCATAATAATTGGGACTTAGTGATAATAAACAAAGAGGCAATTTTAAAGATATAAAATGTGGTTTTTTTCTATAGAAAACCATGCAAATATTTATCTGCTTATTGGAATTCTGAGTGCACTTTTCTGTCTATAACATCTGCCAGGAAATCTTCGAAGAATAAGTTTGCTTGTGGAATTTCTGACCCTTGTTCTTGGATGATATACTGTGGTGTCAATAATATTTGCAGCTACTGTGTGAACAGCTTTTCCTACAGAGATGCTTAACTCAGAATCTGAGAGTGAGGAGAAGGTTCTTTTTCCCCTGATCATCGAAGCACATCAAAATGAAGTTGCTGTGATGAATTTTCCATCCTTAAAATGAACGTGCTAGGAAAAGAGCTACCTCAAGGGGATGGCTTTCTGCATCCACCTCTACTTTCAGAGCAAAATGATTAGACTCCCTCCCCAATTCTCCCCGCTCACAAAAGAGAAAAGAAGAGATGATATTGAGTGCTATTTTAAAAATTGAAGATCTGAATGTATTGTCTTATTTGATCTCACTTATCCTTCCATATTTATATATCTAGCCCTGACCTCACTTGACCTCCAGACTCAACGTCCAACTGTCTGCTTGACATCTCCACTGGAAATTTAGTAGGCATCTCAAACTTAACACATCCAAAACTTGATGCTTGTTCCCTGCTCCTTCCTGCAACTTGCTTTTCCACCACCATTTCCCTTGTAGCAAATTGCACCACCATCCACCCAGCAGGGCAGGCCAAAAATCTAGGAATCATCCCTCACTTCATAATTCCTTTACATGCCATCAACTTTTCAGAAGTCTTATTATCATTACCTTCAAAACATATCCAGAATATGTCCGCTTGTCAGGACCTCCACAGCTACCACCTCAGTCCAAACCACCATCGTCTCTCACCTGAGGGATGGCCAAGACCTCCTAAAACTCATCTCCCTGCTTCCACTTTTGCCACTCTACAGTCTATTCTCCACTCAGCACATCATCTTTTAAAAATATAAATCAGAGTGTACATTCACTAAATAAAACCTTCTAGTGGCTTCCCACTGCTGTCTCCTTCCACAGTCTGCAATGCTCCATATGATTTGGACCTCGCCTGCCTCCCAGACCTCAATCCATTCCACTCTTCCCCACACTCACTGCCTTCCAACCAGAGGGCCCGTGGTGAACATGCCAAGCTCACACCTCCTTAAGGTGGTCGGATCCTCTCTAATCCACTTCAGATCTTCACATTTGGCTGGGGTTTTTTTCTGGAGAGGGGGCGGGTAGGGTTGTCAGTTGGGGGTTAATCAAATGTCACCTCCTCAGGTATCTTCCATGACCACCTAATCTAAATCTGAAGCTGAAAACTTTCTAACCATTACCCTACTGTTTTTTTCTTCATAGCTCCTATCACAGTCTGATATTTTCTTTTTTAGTTTGTTGTCCAACTCACCCAACTAGAAAGTACCCTCCACAAAGATAAGCATTTGGTCTGCCACGTCAACCACAGTATCCATAGCAGCTGAAATCTTTTTATCCTGGCAAATAAGTATATTTAAAAATTTAGCAGTTAATAACATATACTAAATATGTTACTAAATATACCTATACTAAATATATATATACTTATACTAAATAGACATATACCTATACTAAAAATAACATCAGGCTGAGCCTTTGTAGAATAATTCATTACTAATGTTTCAACTGCAAAGGGGCTCATAAATCCAGCTGGTAGTATTTCAGTGGTCAAAATACATTGCACTAGCTCTGGGAAATGGGTCCTTCAAGTATCGTAAGACACAAAATCAAACCTTTTGAGGTTGTTGGTTGAGATGGACTCTTTAAAATAAAGCTGGGATGAGGTAGAAGAGGCTGATAAGGAAGCAAATATATAGAGTGAATGGAAGGAGAGCTGTCCAAAGTTCTGATGGTGAATGATAACCAGGAAAGTGGAAATTCACCAGGGGAGAACAGCATTTACGCGAATCTTGACCTAGGCTGACCTGAATTGAGCTGAGTTGAGATTAGATGAAGGCTTAGGGGAGAGGTTAAGAAGTATTCTTATGTAATAATGTTTTTCAAATACAGTAAGCATTATAAAGAGTTCTCTGTTTTGAAAGATCTCTCTCTTTTTATCATGACAAGTAACTCACAGAAGCAGAGAAGATAATACTCATAGGGTGCATGGAAAACAAAGCCCCCTAAGCAATATACACAGTGTATAAAATTTACAGAAGGAAAGGTGAGATCCTGACAACGTCCAAAAAAGCATATAAAACAGTAGACAGTAACCTGGACTCAAAATAGTTGATACCAAATTTAGAGTAAAAGACACACACAATCGATCCTAATTATCTGTGGCAACATGGCAAATGTTAACCCCGGATGCTTCTCCTCATCACCCGGCAGTCAGAATTCAATGTGTGAATTTGGAATAGAAACTCATTTCACTCTCACACAACATAATTATGAGGTAAATTTTCTGGAAAAACAATGCATGTAATAGATTCCAAAGTCAAGTGGAAGTGATTTTTAAATTATTTGCTATTTTGGGTTATTCAAACTAGCCAAACGTTGATTTTATAGCTATATCATCACATATTTGAAATGAATGAAAAAATAAATGAATTTATATACAGTGAAACATTAGATTGGGGTAGTAATTGGCTGCAAATAGAAAGGTGGGATGGTTTGATATATAAATTCTCATCTCTAGTATGAATTTATGTTTTAAAATTTATAAATGTTATATACATCACATATATACACATATAGAAAATCAAATGAATTTCAGGCTAGAATGCAACTCATAGATTATTAGTCCAATTCTTCAACATTATGGGCTTAAATATTCCGTTTTACCATTTAACGTGGACTCAAACATGTGATCAAAATTATTGTGACTAAGGAACCTTAACCCAGAGAGATTCTGGGTTTTGCTCAAGGTCACACTATTATTTTAAGGTGGAGCTGCCATGGCTCTTGGCTAACAGGGTAATAGTCCCCTAAGAAAAGCACATCACTTTGTCCATCATTAGATATTAAACCAATTTAGTTAGAACTATTTGAATAGATTATTTCTTTACCAGGTGATTATTTTTATTATCATTTGAATTCCCTTTTCATTGTCGTCTAAAAGCACCAGTTAGGAAAAAAAGAAGTTTGGGCCATGTCCCCAACACTCTACTTAAAATAATTTAATAAAAATCCTAGTATTTGAAGGGAGTATTCGTAAGTTCCAGACCTATCTTTATTCTCCGGCTGACATAACTATGGAAGAACTTGTATACTTAACAAAATTATACTGTAAGTTCAACATTCTTAAATCAGAGAAATATACTTTAAATATGCTGTAAAAATGTGTCACTGTTTCATGGATTTCTTTGAACCAAAAGAATGTGTCTTTATTTCCTTCAGAATCTTTGGAACACAGAAGCAACTGTTGACACCTGATTTCCCTTTGGCAGATGACCAGATAGAATCAGCATTAACAACGTGCAGAAAATGCCAAACGCACGGGAAATGACAAATGTGCCAGATGATTTAATATCGAGTAAAGGTAAAGGTTAACAGAAACGATCTTTTCCTCTTAGTTTGCAAAATAAGTTAAAAGTGGCTTTAGCTTTTGCAAAATCCTTTGTACAACATGACTTTAAAATGAAGATAGTGGTTTTTATAAATGTTCTGTAAAAGCACTATTACACACCTGATAGTCACCCAGCAGTTTTGGTCTGCAAATGTTTAATAGTCAAAGGGGATATTTAAGCTCAACATTTAGGGGAAAACTAAGTAATGGTAATCAGATAATGAGTGTCTTCCACCAGGTTGAGCAATCACAATCAAACCTGAGAACGTTGCAGGTAGAGGCTCATAACCAGTCCTCTTTGCTCTTACTTGTCACCAAGGGAGCCTGGTGGCAGAAGAGGACAGACAAGCATGAACCCAGCACCATGCCGACCGGCAAAGCATACTGGCTATTGCCTCTGCATTCATTTTTCCCTCTTTTTTTTAATGAGGATATCTTAATAACTTCATCCTAATTTCAAAATTAATAAACAGCCAGTGCAGAAACTTCAAAAATGCAGAAGACCACAAAGACAAAATAAAAATTTAAAAAACAAGAATCATCACCAATCTGACTACTCAAATATAATCCCTGTTAAGATCTTGGTATCATTGCCATTAAGTGATACCTTCTATCCTGCTTTCACTTTTCTTATCAGTTATGTTATAACCAATTTCCTATTTCAGTGAATGTTTTTCTGCAACATCCCTTAAATGGCTGCACGCCACTCCATTATATGGATATACTACAACTCACGTAAGCAGTCTCCCATAATTAAAGATCTAGACCTTTATTTTTTGCTGTTATTAATAATGTCAGCACATTCATTTCATTCTGAGTTATGGTTCTACCATGTAATCATAACATTAGAAAAATCAGCACATTTATTTTTGCAAAAGTTTTTATTGTCAGTGGTTGCTGTAGTTTGTCCAAGAATCTTCCTTAGCAGCCTATTAAACACACAGGCACTGAGGTTGGACTCTGAACTAGAGTGAAACTGGCCAAAAATTGTAGATTCATATGATCTCCTAATAACAAAGGGAACTAATAGGAATCATATTTTGATGCCGTTCTTGTATCAAACCACATATTTTTAAATATGATATTGCAATGTTTAGTAAAAAAGAAGCATTTAGAAAATTTCAGCAGGAAATCGAATAGAGACTGCTCAACTACAAGAGCTGTTAAAAGCAGCTAAACGCAATGATGCGGTAGAGCTCTACTCCAGTGTGGATTTAGGGAACAAAGGTAAAACCCTAGTATATACATATTCTGATAACCAGTGACAACTCCGGTGAACCGATTTCAACCATGGAATAACTGAATTTGTTAGCAAACAAGGTTTTTTTCTAATGAGTTTATTATATGTAAAACTATGTCCTGAGTTTTTTCTATCCTAAAAAATATCTTCTCACTTTACTACCCAAATTTCATGTACACTAAACTGTATGAACTGAACACACACACACACACACAAAGAATTTTTGCAAATCTATAAAACCTTTCTCTACTACCTTGACGAGTTCCACTGTACTCAATTATCTTTATAAACTAGAACATTATGAATGGGGATGTTCCGATATTGGAGTTACAAAGTAGGTTAATAATTTCATATTAGATGCAGTTGCTCTTCCGGGCAGGTATATTTCATAGCCAATAACGCAAAATCAAGAAACGCATTCGAACGGAGAACACATTTTGTTGTCATCTTTTAAGAGAGGAAGTACTATTTTTTTCCCCTGGAATTAATTTCTTGACTCACAGCTGTAGTAACTTCCATTTTTCTATCCCAAAACCTAGTACAAATTCCACACATGTTATGGATCATAACATAAGCCTTTTAAAAAAGCTACATAAACCAGCTGTTTATAAGTTTCCTTTTTTGTTTTATTGTTAGCTGCAAGTGGCTTTTTACGTAGACCCAGAAATGCAGAGACTTTTTTCTATAGCCACATCCAGCACACTGTGTGGTACAATATTGTGAGAAAAGCACATATCATTTTCAAGATCAGATTCTTTAAAGCAGATGCACTTTACGGTAATCTGATAAGTATCCAAATGAAGCTGTACAATATCACGTTTTTGAACACTTTTTGCATTATACAGGTCATACAAATCCGTTGTGCATTTTCAGATTAACATGACCAGTGGGTAATGATGCCAGTGGCACTACAATATTAAAAACAAGAAAAAATATTCCCATTGCATTTACTCTCTATTTGGAGACACAATGATACCATCAATTTAAAAATGCCATATTCTTTGTCACCAGAATACATCTCCATAAGCAACCATTGTTTAAGACACTGAAACACTAGATCAGCATATATAGATATATAGATATCATGATGTAAGTTAAACTCACACTTTCTGATTTTGCAAAGGATTTTTAAATTATAATGACAACTTTTTAGATTAAATGCATGGTGAATTTTCCCCAGCCTGTTCCCAGTCTTTATGTTCTCTAATCATCTAAGCAGAATTGCATGTGATGCACAATAAAATATTAGCTATAAAATCTGAAACAATTCTTACATCTTGATAATACTGTAGTTTAACACAAAAGTAACGCGGTCTTCCTTCTCCACTCCCTGAAAACCACAAAACTCTATTAGCCCTCTCAGTATATTTTTAAGAAGTATTCCAAAATTAAAATGACATAACTGGAGGGATTCTGTATGAAAAACAGTAAGGAACTTAATTTCTACAAAAGAACTCTCTTGGATTCTCATTAAACCAAAGCTAACACAGATTTGAAAATGAATAAATGAGTCAACGATTATAGTAGCCATGTAGTTTGTAACCATCAACCTGCGTTGAGTCAGATAACCTGAATATGAGTTCTAGCTGGAGAAGGGGGAGAAGGGAATTTATGGATGTTGACTGTGCTCTGCTCTGTCCTAGGCGTTTATCCATCTCATCTTGCTTCATCTTCATGTCTCTTTCAGGCAGATATTACGTGTTCCCTTTAACAATTGTGCAAACAGAGGCTCAGTGGTTTGATGCAAACTGCTCTTCAGTGACAGTGCTAGGATGGGAACCTGAATTTGCAGGCGAAATCTGTCCTTGGCCATGACGAAATACATTTTCTGCCTCCATCACTTAAAAATGAACTTTTTGAATATTAGTTTCCATGTGTGGAAGAAGGATAAGAATGCTGCATTACCCATCTCCCAAGGTGTTTTAGGAATCAAATGCAATGTGAAACAACTTGGAAAACTATGTGGAACTCTATAAACATAGGAATGAATGGAATAAACAGTGAGATTTTATTTGCAATAACAGCCACAGCTCATATTCCAGCAGAGCTCCTTCTCCCTTTCCTCTCTTTCCATTTGTTCTTCTGATTCCTCTCCTCTGATTCACCTCTTCCCTCCACAGTGAAAGTCCTTCCTTCTGAAACTGTGAAGTCACCCAATAAGATGACTGAGCTTAGACTCTAGAATGTACCCTCTTCCTCTCCTGTTTACTCTGTA
The DNA here is from genome assembly GCF_041296235.1 of Equus asinus. NCBI lineage: Eukaryota > Metazoa > Chordata > Mammalia > Perissodactyla > Equidae > Equus > Equus asinus. The sequence continues at coordinate 82,044,547 of NC_091798.1, forward strand.
GCTGACTGCAACAGGACATTGCCCCTCCTCTCCACTGAAACCACCAGTTTCTTCAGAAGCACATTTAGTGCCTTTGTCCCAATCAGGAAAAATACATCCCCTTCTCAAGGGGATGATTTCATGAGCAGAATGCAGGCTGGCATCCTTGTTCAGTCAACAACTTGTACAACTATATTTGGCCAATGAACACTATTTTGGCAAGGTCGTCAATGACCTCCTGCTGGCAAAACCCAATGGACACGTTTCAAATGCATCTGACACTGTTGAGAATTCCCCCCTAGAACCAATGTCTCTTCCATGTGAAGCTGATGCCAGTGTCTCCTGATTCCCCTCCTAAAGCTGTGCCAGTCTCTCTTAGTCTCCTTCACAAGCTCTTCTTCCTCTAGCTGGTTCTAGGTTCTGTCTATTTTGAGCCTCGTTTTTCTCACTCCATACCAAAAATGAGCAACTCATAGGGTGGCACTATATAGAGTTTGGGCCACATTCTGTAGCAGGCTGTAATCTCTGGATGCAAGGAACCACCCAAATCCAGCCCTTGGTAGACAAGTTAGCGTGCCCTGGGAGCAAGACATTGGTGTCACTCCCATTTACATGGTCCACCCCACCTCCTGTGCACTACCATGCCCACTATTGTCCGAAAGAAGGTCCTACAGACATAATATAGGGAGAGCTGGTGGTGACAAGGGGCATCTCTTTCCTCCCCACAACTAGCGCTCATCACAAAGCCTGGCACAAAATTGGTATTGGGGGAATGTTTCACGGAACTGAAGGAATGATTCTAGCCATTCTAAAGTTTGCAAAGTACCTTCAAACTCTCCAGATCTCAGATTCCCCATGTGCAAAATTAAAATAATGCTTTCCTGGGGATATGATTTTCAGAATGAACAAATATTTTTGAACTTTGAAGTGTTATACAAATGTAAAGGTTAAAAGATTAGGAACTGCTTCTGTGTTGTTCCTTAACAAACGTGCCTAAAGTGTAATGATTTAATGACTGGAACAAAGGGTTCAATTTTCTCAGTTTTTTATTCAATAAAATAGATAACCCAAATGGTAGGAATTTATGTTATTTTCTAGGGAATTCAGTTAAGTTACTTTTATCTTGAATCAAAAAGTTATCACCTTTTAGCAATTCTATCTTTCCTGAATTCATCCTGAGGTTGAAAAATGTACTCACCTCTCTTCCGTCATTTACCTGAGCGGTACATGGAGCTCACGGCTTCTGCTCTCACCTCTGTGCTGCTGATGAGAATTATTGTCATCCAGCTTTTGTTTACACAAATCCTCTGAATTGTTCTCACCTAGGTGACCAAAATTTCCACCCTGCTAAATCCAGCAGACACTTTTAGCCCTTATGTTATTTGATCAACTGAGCAACATTCAACATGGTTGACCATTCCTCTTCATTGAAATATTTGCTTAGCTTAGTGTCTGTGCCATTGCACTCTCCTGAATTTTCTTCACATTTAAAAGAATTTCCCTCTGGACTCCTTTTCTGCATTAATTGTTCCTTGGGGTTATGTCCTGGGCTTTTTTTCACTCTACATCCACTACCCAGGCAATCCCATTCACTCTTAGACTTTTACTCATAATCTATATGTTGGTTATTCTCAAATCTTCCTTAGTCTAGACCAGTCTTCAGAGTTTCACACCAAAATAGCTGTCTTCTTGACGAAGCCAGTTGGACGTCCATAGACAAACTCAACACACTCAAAACTAAACCCATCATCTTTCCCCAGCCCCACTGCTTTTCCTGTTGTATTCTTGGCTTAATGAATGGGCCCATGGAAAAGTTACAGCTTGATGGAGGGAGAAGACACCAGTCTAGGTGTCTTAGGAAGAAGGAACATAGTTCAGGGCCTCTGCACATGCCATTCCTCCCGCCTGGAATCCTTCCTCCCTGCCCCATCCCCTGGCACCCTGCCGTCTTTGTTCAGTTAATCCCTACTAACCCTAAAGTTTCTAATTTATATGTAACCTAGTCCTGGAAAACTCTCCTGAGCCTCAAAGTCTGAGTAAAAAGCCTTTCTTACATATTTTGTCAGAAGTCAGTGATAGATACTTTTCTATCACAGATGCTTGTCACATTTTCTTATAATTATAAGCATGTCTGTCTCTGTCACCAGGCTGTAAGCTCTGTGAAGCCTGGGACCGTATCTGTTGTGCTTATCTTTGCATCCACACCTCCTAATACAATGGCTGGCACAGGCCATTTCATGCATCTACCCTTCTGCATGCTGCTTCAGCTGCATCCCTCACGCTCCCACTGGTACACATTTTCTCAACTCGCCTGACTCAGGTCAGGTGTTATGTTCAATCTATATTTTTCTTGACCTCCCAGGTAGAATACATTCCTTTCTTCTTTAAGATCCCTGCCTTTCTTGGGGATTATTTATTTGTAATAATAATTTACATACATACATGTGTGTAATATTCATTTACATACAATAATGAGTTATGTAATAATCATAACTCATTTCAACTATTTTCAGTGAAAAGTGAGACTCTATTATAAAGACATAAGCAGCTATGCTCAGATACAGCCATAGCATTGGCTAAAATCTTGAAATATTTCCATAATCGTTGATAAATAGCCACTGCCTGAGTCCCTAGAATGGCCAACCCAACTACCACAGCCACTTCTCCTGGACCTTTCCATATCAACAGGAGCTAAAGAATTCATGCCTGGTATACCAGGAAGTCGCCAGTATCCAGCTCCAGCACCATGGGTAGTGGTTACCAGAATCTAGAGCATAAAAAAGACTCTACTCAGGACTGATGGCCTCTGACCTCTTCTTCTCTTTGTGCATCTCCTTATAATTTTTGTTCTTTGCACACTGACTTTTCAGCATCTCTAAGCACATGAAGACAAACCAGATGTCTAAGTCAGTTCATGCTGCTATGACAAAATGTCACAGATTGGGTAGCTTATAAACAACAGAAATTTATTTCTCGCAGTTCTGAAGGCTGGGAAGCCCAAGATCAAGATTCCCCATGGTCACATGGTCACTAGTGAGGGCTCTTATAGCTGGTGCCTTCTCATTGTGTCCTCACATAGTGCAAGGGACGAGGGAGCTCTGTAGAGTTTCTTTTATAAGAGCACTAATCCCATTCACAAAGGATCCACTCTCATGACCAAATCACCCTCCAAAGGGCCCCCTTCCTAATATCATCCTCTTTGAGGGTTAGGGTTTCAACATATGAATTTGGGGGAAACACAAACATTCAGACCATAGCACATGTCTATCCCAACTCTCTATTCCTTCCCAACACTAGCAGAGACTGACTAGCATCTGTGATTGCTAATTTAATTCCTGAGAGAAAAAGTCTGATGCAGAATGGGTGTCAATTCTGGCCCAATAATCAGTGGCCACAGGGCCGGGTCACACGTTACAGAAATTATTGCCCATGTCCAACTCTGTGCCTGGTGGGCCGTTCTCAGGAAGGGTGCCTACACAGGGCACTCACACCAAAAGTCGTCTTCTACACACCCTGAACCCTCCCCAGGCTGCATCAAATAACCTAAAGCACTTTTCTGCACTTATTTTTTTCATATATCTTTCTAATGAACTGTAAGCAGTTCGAGGGCAAAGCCTATGAGTGATTCATATGTTTATACCCCAGTGCCTAGGACAGCACCTAACACAAATGGATGCTCAGTAAATGTTCATTTAATGCGTGTATAAAATGATGGGGGGGAAGGAACTACCATAATCATCTAGACTGTTATTTCCTTAGGTGTGATCCAGGAAGCACTCATCCTATAAGACATTTTACATTAGGGTTGGTGAACTTTTTCTGTAAAGACCCGGAGAGTAAATATCTTAGGCATTGCAGGCCCCATATGGTCTTGTCACATATGCTCCTTTGTGTTATTTTTTACGCAGCCTTTTTAAAACATCAAAACGTTCTTAGCTCATGGACTATATAAAAACAGGCAACAAGTTGGATCTGGCCGATGGGGCATAGTTTTCTAATGCTTGCCTTACATGACCAAATAAGTTTGGTGTGGTAGACAGAACAGCGGCCCGCAAAGATGTCCACGTCCTAATCCTAGGAACCTCTGAATATATTACCTCACATGGCAAAAGGGATTTTGCAGATGTTATGAACGGTACAGACCTTGAGATGGAGAGATTATCCAGACGGGCCCAATGTAATCACAAGGGTCCTTATAAGAGGGAGGTAGAAGGATTAGAGTCAGAGAGAGAAAGAAAGAGAGATTTGAAGATGCTACACTGCTGGCTTTGAAGATGGAAGAAGAGTCCACAAGGCAAGGGATTCAGGCAGCTTCTAGAAGCTGGAAAAAAGAAAGGAAACAGATTCTCCCCCAGAACCATCAGGAGGATTGCAATCGTGCCAGCTTATTTTGGACCTCTGACATCCAGAACTGTAAAATAATAAATTGTATCATTTTTAGCACTAAAGATGTGGCGATTTATTATAGCAGCAACAGAAACTAATACATTTGGGAAATATGGAAAAATATAGTCCCTTTCTTGTGTATTCATTCTGTCTATTACAGACTCTAAGAAATCTTGCTAGAGAAAACTGTTCACATTTGTTTAACAGAGAGCTTTCCAAACGAATTTTTGGCGGACGCTTGTTTGGGCTGTCCAGCATTTGTGCTGCTACCTGTACCCTAATTATTTTTTACTGAAATCACCCCTCCCTATCCCATTTCATATGGTTTGAAATGAACCAAGTTCCAGGGTTAGGCCTGTGATTTATGTCAATTAGCAAATGTGCCCCCAGCCACAGTGACTGCTCAAGGACGGGCACGTGACCCACTTCCGGTGGATGGAAATCAGGCCAGGAACCTTTCCGGTATTTATTGAGGAAGAGGCTCTTTCGTTTTAGATATGTCGTTAAGACAATGGGAAGGAAACTGGAACTCCTGGAACCGCCCGGGTCTCCAAAGGAGCAAGGAGGAAGGTGAGAGGTGAGAAGTACCAAGTTGTATTAATTTTCTGTTGTGCCTTTATAACAAATTACCAGAAACCTACTGGCTTAAAACAACACAAATTTGTCCTATAGTTCTAGGAGTCAGAAGTATGGTACGGGTCGCTGGACTGAAATCAAAGAGTCCCTAGGGTTGTCTTTCTTTCTAGAAGCTCTAGGGGAGAATGCATTTTCTGCTAATTTAGGTTGTTGGCAGAATTCAGTTTTTTGTGGTTGTAGGAATAAGGTCCTCATTTTATTTCTGGATGTAAACAGAGGGCTGTTCTCAGCTTCTAGAGTCCTCCACAACCCTTGGCTTGTGGTCCTCTTTCTCCATCTTCAAAGGTAGCAACAGCAGGTTGTCATGTTTCCTTTCTCCTCTTCCACTTTTAAGGGTCTGTGTGATTAGGTTAGGCCCAGGACAATCTCCTCATCTCAAACTTTCATCACATCTGCAAAGGTAGGTACCTTTCACCATGTAAGGTAACGTATTCACAGTCTCCACTGATCAGGGCGTGGACGTCTTCGGATTCTGCCTGTGACATAGGAACTAATGATATCGTTCCAGCCAGTGAATCCGCCATGCCAAAGGCTAACTCTACCCCTGGACTTTTCAGCTCTTGAAGGGATAAATCCCATTTTTCAATTAGGCCAGCTTGAGTCGGGTATTTTTCATTTGCGCCTTAAAAAGGCTAATAGGAGCAGGCCCGGTGGTGTGGCGGTTAAGTTCGTGTGCCCTGCTTCAGTGGCCTGGGATTCACCGGGTGATCCCAGGTGTGGACATGGCACCACTTGGTAAGCCATGCTGTGGCCACGTCCCATGTATAAAGCAGGGAAGATGGTCATGGATGTCAGCTCAGGGCCAATCTTCCTCAGCAAAAGTAGGAGTGTTGGTGGCGGATGTTAGCTCAGGGTTAGTCTCCTTAAAAAGAAGAAGAAGAAAAAATTTTTTTAAAAGCTCTAATAATACGTAATTTGACTTGACACTCCTGCTTTTTAAATTGTGTGTATTTATATGCCAAAGGGCTGCTGTTCCAAAGCATCCTCTTTGGGGAGTGTTGATTTTTTCTAAGTCCCTAATTTTGTGGAGGAAACAAAGACCCAAAGAGGAAACGTAATTTTCCCAAGGTCACAAAACTGTTCGTTTCTGAATCAGCAGTGAATCTCCAAATTCCAGACTCTCACTGCTCTGTTTGTCTACATGACAACTTCCACCTTCGTAATAGAAGTCTGGCTTCCCCTGCATGGCCAAGCTCCACACCTCCTTCTATGAGGACACGTCCAGTCCCTACCTGTACCCCAGCAGGCTGCCATTTGGATTTTATTTCCAATTACAGTTACTGTTTTTATGTCCAGCTAGAGGAAGTCAGTTGACTCCTTGAATGTTGGACTGATTATTTACTTATTTGTTCATTCTTTCTTCTAACAAAATTACTTGACTGGCACTAATAAACCAAATTGCCATCTCATGTTTGTTAAATCTCCACGTTACTATGACTTTTCTTTTTTTCTTTTTTTTTGTGAAGAAGATTGGTCTTGAGGTAACATCTGTTGCCAATCTTCCCCTTTTTGCTTGAGGAAGATCGTTGCTGAGCTAACATCTGTGCCAATCTTCCTCTATTTTATGTAGGATGCCACCACAGCATGGCCCAACAGGCAGTTCTAGGTCCGTGCCCGGGATCCTAACCTGTGACCCCCGGGCCATCCAAGTGGAGAGTATGAATGTAACCACTATGCCACTGGGCCAGCCCCTGCTATGTCTTTTATTTTGAAAGAAATGTTAGAAATCTTTAATGGTGATATTGTCATCTTTCTGTAGACGAGTGTCCGTTACTGTTTTAGTTCCTGAAAACCTGGGCCAAGATGACCTTGTTCTGTTGCTAGTGGGGAAATGTATCTGTTTTCCTGGCAAGGATGTACGAATGTACAATGGAGAAGGATTTCTCATTTCTGGGACTGAGAACAACGTCGTCTCATAGCCACTCATGACTTGCTCAAGTGGTATCTGTGATGTTTGATCCTGTTCCCAGCTATGAGCACCGGATTAAAAAAATGAAGTATTACATTAGCCTTAAATGACTATAGGAATTTTCACACAGTTATATTCTCTGTAAAACATTACACCTACGAATTTCACTTTATACATTTTGTCATTTATTTTTGGAAAAGACATAAGCAAATATGTGCCACTTGGTGTTTTTCTCTCTTCCTAACCTCTTCTTTGCTCCTCACACCGCCAACCTAAATATATCATGACGCTGGGCTCCCTTCCCACCTGGCAAACTCAGAACCCCACAGGCTCCTTTTCAGTGGTGGTTGAGGGCTGCTGCGGGGTAAGGTCTGTGGGGACCAGACTGTCCCACGGTGAATGGAGAAGAAAAGGCTACTCAGGACGGCACCCACTGTCCGAGTACAGTTATTTCTTTCCTTGTGTGCTCAGAGCTGCTGCCTTCATTTCAGAGAGTCAGGTTTTTTTCTTGAAATGGAGATGAGACATACAAGTTATCACTGGTCTCTGAGGCTTTGCCTTTCCCACTACTGCTAAATTTTGAAAAAATAAGGTAAGTGTAGTTTTCTTTGCATCTGTTTTCGATTTTAGCAGAGGTAAAACTGTGTGTGTGTTATCTACTTATCTGTCTATCATCTACTATCTTCTATCTATCTATCATCCATCTACCTACTAGCTTCTGTCTATCTTTCTTTCTCATGGTTAACAAGAAATGAGATCCAGAGTCAAACTGCTTAAGTTTAAATTCTTATCTCCTCACCTACTAACTGCATGGTTCTAAGCTGGTTGTTCAACTTCTCTATTCCTCAGTTGTGTCATGGGTAAAATGAGATAATAATAATGCCTTACATCTAGGGTTGTTGTGAAGATTATGAGATATTATACACAGAATGCTTGGATCAGCAGCTAACTCTTAGCAGCACTCAGTAAGTGTTAACAATGTAAATCTTTGTTCTTTTTTAGTTTTTGTGAACTAAGGAAGGAGATAAACTCTAGGCAGAAGCAAAGGGAACAGTGGTGGGGAAAAAAAGTAGATATATCTAGGTTGCCGGGAAGAAAACCAAAGGAAGAAGCTTGAGACCACAATTTTTTCCCTCCAGTCAAACCACAAGAAGCTATAGCGCATCCTTCCACTCAGCCCCATCTTTGGGTTTCCCATACAAGGGGATTAGACTCTGTAGCTGGAGAATATTAAATTGAGGACTTCTCTGGTCGAGAAGGCTTCTGAGAACTAATTTGGTTACCTCACTACTATGCTTAACATTATTTCTATGAGGAAATACCTTTCAGATTACAAACAAACCAAACTAGGAAAGAATTTTTGAAATGAGAACCATCAGTAAACTAGGATAGGCGAAAGAGTACATTTCCAGTTGAGGAGAAAAAAGGAATATCATTGTCATTTACATGGTTATGGTCTTGCCACCAGCATACTGGACACTTTCTGCAGCTTTTTGTAAAAAAAGAAATCAACATGAATTTTAAAATGTTAATTTAATTTCAAACAAGGACAGAAGGAATGTCTTCACTAAAAATTTGTGAATGAAATATGTCACTATATTTGTCTTTCTCATGGAATAATAAAAACTGTAAACTTTTCTTCAAATGAGAATTCTTAGAGTATGTAATGAATTTGGCATTACAGGGAAATCAAGAAGTGTTTCCAATTTTAAAGACATAAGAAAAGGAGAGAAATAAGGATGATTATCAATCATTGCGAATAATCTGAGGAAATAATTATCCCAAAAGTGTACAGTTTCAGCTGACACTAAATGTTGTACAGTGTAAATTGTTATTTTAAATTTTTTTCGCATTTTACTTTTAGAAAAACTATAATTTAACTTTTCTTGATATCTTGATATTCACATGATAGAAAAATAGTATACTTAACCAAAGAAACACTTAATTGACATACCAAAAGTTCAGTTTTTTCAATTATTTTCAATTTTGGACAAATATCATGAACCACTATGGAACACTGGAGTAGGATATCTTTTTAAGCCAGTAGTAGCTCATGAGAAGTCTCAATCAATCAATCAACCAATCAATCATTTTTTGTATTATTGAAATACACTTCTTCATCATATCCCATTGGGTAGGTGCCCATGGGATGGGATAGATCGTGTTTCTAGAATGAGAACACTAATCAGCAAGCAGCAAAGCCATGAGATTCAGCAGAATCCCTTTGGAGGTGCAATCCCCATGTTACATCTCCACAAGGGCTCTTCCACTTCAGTAGCCAGCCCCCAAGATGGCCTCCAATGATCCTGTCTCCTGGTGTTTATGCCCTTACGTTGATTCCTCCCACACTGAATAGGGCTGACATGTAGCAAATATTATATTGTGGAAATGACAGAGTATAACTTCCAAGTCTAGGTCATAAACAACATTGACTCTCCTATCCTGTTCTCTTGTATCACTTGCTCTGGAGGAAGTTAGCTGCTACACTGAGGACACTCAAGCAGCCCTGTGATGAGATCCATGTGCCAAGGAACTCTTCAGACTTTAAAGACCCTGAGCCAGAGCCACCCATCGAAACCACTTTTGAATTCCTACTCAGTTTGGGGAAGTTTGTTACACAGCAAGTGATAACCAACATCCTCTGTCTTCAAACACCTGACTTATGGCCTGGCTGTGGCCATCGTTTCTTCCAGCAACTCGTCCCACATCTTCCAGGGTGCAGTGATGCTTGCCTTTCATAATGCCAAATGCTTCCACCCATCTCTAATTACCTGTTGGCCTTCAGCCTCTATTTCCTCCATTTCCTCAAAGGTTTACATTTTAACATCTAGCCTAATGCTAATGGAATTTAGGTGAAACCTCCAGAACAACCATTTGCAATATTTGGTCTGTCATTATTGGCCAAAATTATTCATCACAACTAAATAAACCGCAGAAACCAACAACACAGGAAAGTATCACTAAAGAAAACATAGAATGGTGCATGAATGCTGTCTAAAATCCTAGAATGACACTCCTCAGATGTATCGGCTGACTGGCTGTGAGAAAAAAAAATTATATATTTTTATTTATATAAAGCATGTACCTGGCTGCCAGAATTTTGAGAGCAGAGCCAGAGAAGGGGATGGAGGTTTTCCAGTTCGGTATTAAACTTTCATTTATTTCTGTCCTATGTCTTAGCTCCAGCCTCTGCTATCCCTGGGATCCTTGAAACCAGAGCCAGTACAGTTCATTTTCTTTGGGGAACAACCTCCTCTCTCCTGCTGGGGAGAAGGTGAAGGGTAGTGTCTGTATGTGTGTGTGTGTGTGTGTGTGCGTGTGTGTGTGTGTGTGTGCGTGTGTGTGTGTGTGTAGGGAGGGAGGGGATCGTGTAGTTCACCTTGTCTGTATTCAAACTTTCCCCCACTCCTCTAGGTCTCAGGCCTGCACGTCACCCTCCCTTGTGCGTCCGGTCTCTCAGGACTTTTTGGCACACCTGGCTGTGCCCCTTTGATCTGCCTGTGCTTCTCTGTCTGCTTGTCTTTCAAGCTGTTGAAATCCCGTGTCCACTATTTCGTTCTTTCTCATTTCCTTTTCTTATAGGCAAATACCTTTTTTATTTTTTGCTCTCATTTGGCAAAGGACAAGAAGAGATAAGTACAGGTGGTTAATTCATCATTTTTAAGCAAGAGCCTCTTTGGTTTTTCTTCTATAAGCATCAAGGCAATTAGAACTTTCCACAAGAGCCCTTGATCCTTGAATTCTTTTTCTCCCATCATTTGGAAAAGTAGAAAAACAAATTTACTCTTTCACCTAGTAACGTGGATGAAAAGTCTAAATAAATAATTGTCCACCATAAAGTGTTTTCCTCTTCAGCTATTTAATAGTACATTCTATGGGCACCCTCCACAACATTATTGTATGATTCCATATTTTGAGATTTTTGAAAGAAATGTAAAATATTATCAAATAGGTTTAAAATGCTATTAGTCTCTGAATAAATGTTATACTGTTCTAAACTATTTTTTTAAATGGGTCACCAAAAGGTGAAAATAAAAAAGAATTTTATAAGTAACTTGATTTTTGGGGGGGGGTGGGCCCAATCTATTCCAATCTCTTTGGAACCATTTAAAACAATTAGCATTTCAAGCTCTCAAATTTTGGTATTTCTTCAATATAAATATATATATATACATATCGAATTTTTATGGAATTTTCATTTAATAATTTCTCTAAGTTATCCTCTTTGCTTGTCATCTTGCTTTGTACCTAAGGGTAAAGCATTGCATGTATGTAAATACTGATTGCTCTATTACTTGTTTTTTTACAAAAAGGTATTTCAATAGAATGTTTAAAAATATTCCTAATGTGTATGTAAGTTTAGACTATTTTCTGATCACAACTGCCAGACTGACACTCTTTCAGTCAGTTATTTATCTATAATTTCAAATTTCCCAATAGAAGTAGTCTCACAGTTTTCAGCAATTTATAGTTATTAAGATCATTGTAAAATATTTTTAGGACCCATTCTAGAAGACAAGCAAGTTTTCATCTTAGGGAAATTATAATTTAAAGTATGACAAGACAAATAAACGTAAAACATATAAGGAATTGCTAAGGTGAGGAAGGAATGTTCTCACAAGGAGGCAACAGTAGAAAGGCACCAAGTGAGGATGCGAACAGAGGTTTACCAACCTGGTTGCCACTCCTCTGACAGATGAGAATGTCACTTGAGAAAACGCCAAGGATGAAAAGCTGATTGTCTCCCATTTCAATAGTTGATCATTTCCCCCGACTTTTTGTCTGACCCAGAAAAGCAAATTAAAGCAGACGGGAGATTAGGAGGAGCAGGTTCTAATGGTAGGCCTGCTTTACTTGGGCGAGGCACCTAGGTAAACTAGCACTCATTTTTTTCATCTCTACAGTAAGGCTGGTGAATTACACAGTCTAATACTTTGAGTACATCAGTACCATAGCAATTAGTGTTAAGTGGTCAAGTAAGAGAAAAACGTAGCCAAATGAAGTCATTTGAGATGAAAAATGGCTTTCCATTCCCAATAAACCTGGGGCGCTACAATAAGACCAATAACATTATCAGCGCACAACTGGACCACTGGTTCTTCTAGAGTCAAGACTGAGCAAATCCAGGAAGTCTTCAGGCTCTCAGCTCAGCTTGCTTTAGATTTAACAGCAAATGAGTCTTTCAAATTTCAAGATGCTAAAAAAAGTGTGTGTGATATACTAAATGTTTGATTATAAGTTTGGGAAAATAAAAAGTTTGTCCTGATTAGTAACTTTTTCCACCCTTTGGATTTAATTTTTATCATAAAATGCTGGGTTTTTATAATATTTTACCTAAAGATTTGCTTCCAAAGTTGTGATAAAGACCAAAAAGATAGACTCAGATGAGAATGTAAAAGGAAGAAAACTGAAGGGTGATAGAGAATAAAATTACAGTCAGTCAACGTGAAAAGCAGTGTTTCATCTCTATATTAATACTGCTATGAGTTGAAGTCTTTAGGAGCAAGATAACTGAATTTTGAGATTCTACTCCAGAGTACACATGACACAGTTACAATGAAGTACAGACCTGGAATTTGGATGCCAGGAGTTCTCCATCCTTTTCTGGTCACGGTATTGGATAACTACCTGACCGGGATCCCGTCCCCTACCCCTTCCCCTCTCACATAGACACACAGAGGAATACTTAGAAACAGAGTGGGGCTGCCAGCGTGCCATAAATACGGTGGCAGATTTCCCAAGAATCGCACTTAGAGGAAACCAAGAAGGCAGCATGCTTAAAAAAGAAAACCCACAGAGATATCTGACCCTAACCTCGGCTATGGGAGCGAGAGAGAAGGGAAACAAAGACCTCGTTATACAGACGACATTAAAACAAACACATGTACAACATTGATAAGGATTTTGCTTAAAGGGAGAAAAGAACAGGAAGGACGGAAAGCCTCCACACAGACCAATGTGTTTGATGAAAACATATTTCCTTTTTTCTTCTGGTCTCCTCTGTAAGACAGTGTACAAAGTGCTCCATTTATATTTTCTTTGTTTTCATCCCAAAGCTAGAAGATCAAAGAGTTAATAAAACCTCCTTGCTGTAGGAGGTCATTACAAAACTAAATGCAGCAATTCAAAGTGGAAAATAGAATGAATGCCAAGGAGATGTTTAACGAAGTAACATTCTAGATGTATTCTTTGAAGAACATTTGCAGTCTCGTTTGATTGCTTTAGAGCGCACGGGGCACAGTGCGTTCTGCCGAACCGCGGCCAGGGCACTTGGAATCACAAGCGTATTTGATAGAGAATTACCTCATATAGTGGAAATATTCATGAGTATTTTACATAGCAAAATAGTATTAAAAACCCCCACCTTTTTTTTTCCCTTAGACCTAATTAAACGTCCAAACATAAGACATGAGTCTATTCATTTGAAAAATAATTTGAAGCACTATTTTTCCAGGAACTGACAAAGTTGGACGGCGAGATAAGGGGTTAGCTTGATGTTTCCCATTAGCTATTAAGATCCTTCTTCTTTTTCTTTTCTTCTTCTTTTTTGCTCTTCTTTAGTGCTGACATCCTTAGAATGGGAACAAATACAGAATCTAGAGAGGTAGCCCTGGAAATTGTCAATATTGCCATATTGATTTATTCAAAATAGAAAGGCTGGTACACTGGTCTTGCATTTCAAGGTGTCATGGCAGAATCTGCCATTCAGTGAAGCTATTAAATCTCAGCATTAGGACCCATTAAGTTTCTTCCTAGAAAAGAAGCAGCAGAAAAGTCTAAACATCAGAAGTGACTATCCTGCTGCTGGAGCCATGGCTATTTGGCAACACAGAGGCTCATGACAGAGATCATTTAGTTTCTGACTGAGGTACAATAAAACAATTTTCTTCACTATTTGAAAACTTGGGAGCTACAGGTTGTTTTCATTTTATGGCGAAGGGAATTCTTTCCTAGGATAATTGAGGGATGGATTGGAAAACTGGCAAAGCTAGGTGTTCAGATGAATCCACTCAGAAGAGGAGTATAATTAAATAACAACATAGGAATTTAAAGATATCTGAGATTTAGTTTAAGCAATTAATTATTTGGGGCTAATAACTGACCTATTTCATTATAAAATGAAACTGTTTTGAAGTACCCTTGAATGTTGTGCTGATGCCGATAGTCCTTTTTTTTCTTTTTCCATCATTGGTGCATGTCACCTCCCTGCAAAGCAACCAGTTTGCAGATCTGGCCAAAAGGAAAATTACTGGGCAACAAACTGAAAAGGAGATGTAAGTCAGCCTGGCTGTCTGAAGACTAGGAAAGGCAGCTTCCCTCCCGCTCATGAAAGAGGACGATTGTGCTCAGTACCACTTATCCGGTGCCAACAATCTGGCAAGCCCTCTATTCAGCGCTACACCAAGGCTACAGCAAGGTGACCTGCAGTTTGGGGCCAAGGTCGGGGACAGGTCACTGCCTGAAAAATGAAACTAGTCAAAAGGAAAGAATCCTTGGAATGGTTGAGGTTAGTCACCCACAAAAGTAACCCAATCCAAGAAATGGCATCAAAAACCATTTTTTATGGAATCCAAAGTTCCAACTCTTTTAAATAATCCTACTGGCCCCTGCAAGCTGGTGCTAGGATGCTCTGAAATATGGTCTTAGGAATCAGCATTTTGTCCCTAAAATTCCTATAGATCTCTTCCATTCCTTCATCGTTGCTTTTCAGTTTCCTCAATTCCCTCCTCCCTTCTCCTTCTCTTCCTTCTACCTCTATCCCAGCTTCAAAGCTGGAGACCAGACACCAGGTATGAAGACACTGCCACCCAGTTACCTGAAACTCTGTCTGAAAGCTGACCAGCTTTCTCCTCCCGACATCTTCCAGGTGCCTCCCTGCCAAGGCAGTGTCAAATACATGCCTTTATGGTGACATTAGTTGGCCATGTTATGCCATGAGTGCCCATTTTAAATAAGCCCTTTCAAGGTGAAAGGAACTTAATTTCTTCTTTTTTTTTCCTTTGTATATTATTTATGTTTTGCTAAGGAAGATTAATCCTGAGCTAACATCTGTTGCCAATCTTCCTCTTTTTTTGCTTGAAGAAGGTTAGCCCTGAGCTAACATTTGTGCCAACCTTCCCCTACTTTATGTGTGGGTCGCTGCCACAGCATGGCTGATGAGTTGTGTAGGTGCAGGCCTGGAATCCAAACCCATGAACCTGGGCTGCTGAAGCAAGGCACACCGAACTTAACCACTATGCCATGGGGTAATGCTTAGACGATTTCTTTGCTCTTTTATAGCCCTTCTTATCTCACGTGATGTATGTGAGTCCTTGCAGCGTGCCTGCTATGAAGAGAGGCTGCGGGATGAAGGCACATGGGTTCCTTATTTTCAGCCTTCCAAAAAAAAATCAATGTCATTTCTTCCCCTAGATGGCAAAATGAAAACATTTCACAAATAAAACTATATCACTTTAAAGATGTGAAAATACTAGGTGTACTTTGAAAAGGATTTTTATTTTAAATAGGTAGTCAGAAGCTGATAAGTACAACTAAAATGTTTATATTCATCTAGTTCCTTTTTCTAAGAAACCCAAAAATCATAAAGTTAGAAAGGGGTTAGAAAACCCTTTCAATCATAAAGTTATAAATTACTTCTCTTTAATGTGTAGAAGGATGGGGAGAGAGATTTCAGCTTCTTTTTGTTTTATATTTGTTGTCAAGAATTCATATAAGAAAGTCAATTTTATACAAAATAATTTCACAAAATTACTTTTAAGAGAGTCAATTTCCATAGATCAATTTCACTAGGTCATATAATATAAGCCTTTTAATATAAGCTCCTTAGTTTTATTAGTTCACTATAAATTATTTATCTTGAGAAAAATACGTTAAAAACAGAATTAGAATGTCTTTAGTTTATATAGCTCACAGCATTAAGTTAAAATAGTATAATATATGTTATACAGAGAGAAATGTAAATGTGGCCTAAAAGAACATTTTTGAGTCAGTTTCACATTAAACATTGAATAGAAAAGTTGACTAATCTTAAAATAAAGCAACTCACTACATCACTCTGCTACAAGCAAACATTTCGTTTGTAAATAAGGATGAACTGACAGTGCTTGAAAGTGTAGTTCATCAAAATCACAACAAGAAACCAAATATTGTGAACATGTAAAATTCCATGTTTATTTAATATCCATTACATAGCCGGTTCATTGAAACCAGACTTCGTAAAGGCAAATAACATTTCTGATGAACATAAACAATATCATATAGTTGAAATTCATCCTGTATTTTCACATGAATAAAGATGTCATTATGCAAGAGTCTCAATAATAGAGACCTTGCCGTGAGTTGGCGTGGCACGTCTCAATGTTTGGAGGCAGCTTCAGCCTCCATGAGCTTGAGAGGAGAAATTAACAGCTGTGTGTCAAGAAGCTCAGTGATCAGCATGTCCACACTCAGCTGTCGAGGAACCTTCCCCCAGCATCTGCGTTGGTGTCCCGTGTGATCTGTGTCACGGGTACTTTCTCAGAGGACACATCCAGAGCTCAGGATGGGTATTCCTAGGATAAAAAAAAAAACGCAAAGCAAAACACTAAATCCAATATACAAACAATGTAAAAAGACTCTACTCGGAGAGAAGTATGAGTGTTATACTTAATAATATCAATGGTTATTATTTTTATAGTTGCTCATATTTATTATTGTTTACTACATACGTACCAGGCACTGTGTTAAGCACTTAAAATTCACTGTCATAAAATGGTCACAAGAATACTTTAAAATAAGCACTGTAATTATCTCTGTTTTATAAACAGGGGAGCTAAGCTTGACGGAGGTCAAGAAAGTTGAATGTGGTTTCACAGTAAGTAGTAGAACCAGAATGCCCTTTGTAACATCGAACACAACCCAGGGAAAACCAGCAGCTTCTTGTACCAGACACTGTGGATGAGCTGATGGCTTCCTCAGAGCTGGTCATAGAGCTTTTCTCTATCTTTTCTCTTGTGTGGAGGCTGGAAAACAAAAATTCTCGACGTTCTAAAAAGACCTCTTTCGGTCTCCCTGATAATATTTTTCTATTTTCCATTTCTATTTCTCCCCATTTTTACATTTCAAACCACAATTCAGCTCTCCTTCCTCCTAGGGTTGGCCATATGATAGATAAGATGTGAGGTGAAGTTGCGAGCCGGGGCTTCACAGACGGTTTTTAAAAAGAGACAGACTCAGCTGGGCAGCAGATCTCTGATTAAAGGGTTGATCTCATGTTAAGTGTTCTAACCACACACACACACACCTGCATGCACACACATACACACAAAGACACAGACTCCTGATGTTTTGGCTCCTCCACCCTTCTTTTTTGCCTATCTTGGGTTATCCAACCTCAATTTTGTTGATACATAAGGAAAAACACCCTTTCTGCTAAACCATGCTAATTTGATACTTGTGGCTGTCTATACTGATTACCTAAAACTGCTTTATAAAGTTTTGTGACTTACTGGGGAGTGGGAACAATAATCACTAATATTCATTCAATAAAAGGATAAAAGATAGTGTCATATATCTTAGGTATGGTATATTCTGTACCGTATTTCTGCGGTTAAATTAATGTTGGATGGGTTTCCTTTCATTTTCAATACTGAACACTGGAACATCTGAAATAGCTATCAGTTCTTCTTGCTATAAGTATGCAGGTTAAAAAATAAGATAAGCCCTCTAGGCTATGTGCACAGAAAGAATAGCTGCAGCCCTGATCAGAGGGTTCCAAAATCTAGAATTGGACTCATTGTTGGGCTCAACAGAGAAGACAAGGAGAAAATCCAGGAGAAAAAATAAATTTTTGGAGAGCGTGAGATACTTAGACAAATTTTTTTTTCTGTTAAATTGAATAAAACCTACTTTCTATCCCAATTCTCCGTTAGTGATTGAAATCCGATCTCCAACACTCACTGGGTGTGTGATCTTAGACAAGGTTGTTTCACCTCTCTGAGATTACTAATTGTTTTCAACCATAACATCAATGTTTTGCAATGCATCTCATAGGATTGTTTTTAGGATTAACTAAAGCAATGAATGTGAATTGCCTAGTACTGTGTCTGACATATAGAATACAGTTAACTGATTTTAATTCCCCTCCACTCCAGTTCCCAAACACCCATCCCCTTTGACAGAAGAATGACTTCAAAGAATTCTGTCTAATCTCTGAAAGCGTTTTTCCTTTTCTTACTTCACAGCCCACTCACCATATAAAGACAACATTTGGTTGGACACAGGTATTAGTGAAAGAAATGCCTCCTACTAGGATGTAAGCTTCCTGAAGGCAGTAATCATGTCTTATCAATGTTTACATTTCCCAGGAATTTGAATTTCTAAAGAATTTCCACTTAGGATATCTGAATAGAAAAGAGTTTTTGAGCCCACTATTTTACCATTTAATGATTTATCAATCCAAATGACTCATCTTTTTCAAGGTGCAATCTTGTCAGCATTTACCATCCATTAAGCACAATGCTTGAGGACTTGTAAAGCAATTGTGATCATGAACAAGGGCAAACCCATATTGTGGATGATAATATGAAGGCATGAAAATAAAACAAAAAACAAAAAATATCCTATAATATGTTGGTTGTTTACTGTGAACTATTCTCTATGCTAGGCACCTCCACACATTCTCACTAATACTCTCCACAGCTCTGTAAAATGGGCATCATTAGCCCCATAGTATACAGAAAGGAAAACCAAGGATCTGAGACTTGACTGGCACCAACCAATAAGAATTCAGTGTCTTAACCAGGGCTTGACTTCAGTTCTCTCATGTTCCAATGTTTGAGCTCTTTGCACTTCACACACTGCATCTAAAAAGACATGCAGATTATGAATTTCTGGAAAAAAGAAAAAAATCAAGGAAATCATATATCTAGTCTGGTAGAAAACAAGGTTTGGAGACCTTAATTATTCAGCTCTATAACATCAAAATTATTTATTGTTAATAAAAAACAATGACAATGCCCAGTATTACCGTTGCAACATACAAAGTCCTCATTTAATCTTCACAACATCTCTGTGAGGTAGATATTATTATCTCCTCGTATGAATAGATGTTGAAATTCAGAGAGAGAATTGGCTTTCCGAAGTAACAGACGTAGGACCCACACCCTGACCCCATCGCCTAGTCGAGAGTTTTTTCTGCCATACCACATCATTCTACTCTCCGTGCTACTTTGCCTGAATTTCAGTGAAAAAAGGATGAAGGAAGCAATGAAGACATGGAATAACCACCGTCTCTGGTCCTTCTTTCTTCCGTTGTCTACAATGTTTTCTGCTGAACAAGGATTCTTTTTTAGCAAGGTGTTCTGAGAAGGCATTCTGATAATGTATGGATCCAGTAAAGCAAGTCTTCCCATCGAGCACTGTTGGGCAAGCATTAGAGTGATTTCTTAAAGGTCTTTAGGTCATGCTTGGCTTTCAGGGTGTCCTTTGTCTCCTCCTTAATGTCTGTTTTCAAATGAGCAGTGAGTAATCACTTTAAGGGTTCAAATAGCTCTGGGGTATTTAACAGGTGCTGGAACTTATGTGTAGGTCACCAGTTCAGATCCAAAGATACACGGTTCTCTCTTCTTCTAACTTATGACTTCAAGCAGTAAGATGAAACCCATATCTTTAAACTAGTATATTGTACCATAAAATCGTTCCTCCCCGCTTTGACTTAGAGGTGCTGGTGAGGAATCAACTGGGATTGTTACCACTGAGAACTAGCAGGGCAGCAACCACCAGTCACTCCAATGACACCCGATGTGTCCCTTGTGCTGTTAGAAGGAGGGCAGCTGGATATAAGCAACCAGGTGGGGTGGGATAGCATATATTCCTTAAAAAGATTCTTTTTGTGTTTGTGAAAGGTGGAATTAGAGTGAGTAGCAGAAAGAGCAGCAAGGAGTAGTTGGTAAGAAAGAAGATGATGATGCAAGTTTGGACTAAATTAGAAAGATCAAGAAGAATGATCAAATGAGTAAGCAGCTAAACGTGGGAAGAAAAAAAGAATCAAATGCCAATGTATCAACTTTGAAAACTAGAAAACCCCAGACAATAAAGGTGAAGGTCAAAGCAAAAGGTAGTTACTTGAGCGCTCAGTTATACTTTTTTTTGGAGGCAGATTCCAGACTTTTAATAAAGATATTTAGAAAACTTAAGAGGTTCACAGTACTACACAAAATTGGGGGGGGGGGGTGGTAGGAATTAGAATTGAATAATTGGTTTCGTTGTGCTACAAATTCCCTAGCCATTCCCATCATAAGGAATTTCTCACAGCACCAAGTTATTCTTAATTAGCTTTTTGATGATCTTTTAGTGTTAAAAACATTGTCTTCAGGTATTATTAAGGGAAGATGCCTGAATCAGGAAGACTCAATAATATTTATAGATAATATCCTGGTTCCTGGAGAGGACCGAAGATGTCGAGGTATGTCCTGTACAGCCTAGGACTTGCAAAGGCTTGTTTCTGTCTGGTTGTGCCACGTTATATGTTTCTCATTTTACTCCTTCTTGAACCCTTGACTACTATTGTGAAATGCCATATTCTCAAGACTAAACAGTCTGATTTCACCATTCTCTCTAACGGAATATTTACTAACTTAATCTTCACTATAAATCCCTGAGAAAAGATCTATTATTATCTCCATTTTACAGATGAGGAAGCTGACACAGAGAGGTACAGCAACTTCCCAAGGTCATGCAGATAGTTAGTGAAGCTGGGATTCAAACTCAGGCAGTCTTCTCCAAGTCCTTGCTCTTAACCACTACACAATAAGGCCTTGCTTGAGTATTTAATGCAATTAAAATATTTAATAGTCTTCAAAGAAGAAAATTTCAGTACAAACAAAGCTATAGGTATGTTTCCAAGTATTTAGTGGGTCCATAACTGACCTGAGAAATAGAATTGTTTTTCATTAAGAAACTATGATTTAATTCCTGATCTATTTATGTATGCAAATTATATTATTTCCAAATAAAAAAGAATATTTTATCTATCTACATAGTGATAATAATTATAGAAAAATGAAAATTTCATGAAGAATCTAAAAGTTGTAATATTTTAAATGGCTCTGTTCAAAAAGCTAAGCTGGAGTGAATGGGGCTCCTCTTTGAATCAGGCCTAGTTAACAAATAACAGAAGACTCCTATATTCCTGCCTTCATTTCTGCGCACCGGAAACATTGTTTGTACTAATGAAAATGCGAGTTGGTAGCATTTCAAATAAGGAAACAGAGGCTGTAAACAGAGTTGAATACAAACGTAATCGGGAAAGGTGATATGAACTAAGCCGTGTTTATCCAAGCATTTGGAATAACGGCTCATGAGTCCCATAGAATATTGTTCCTCTTTGAAAACAGCCATATACAGGACCGTATTGGTTCATTTCTTGGCATCTTATTCATGCTCTAAATCTCCCTGCTGGATAAGAAATCTAGTCCTTATCACTACCGTTTTTCAAATTAAGCTCATCTCTCTTGCTGGGTGCCTGGATGAAGTAAAATCTAATGATTTCTCAATTTGTTTCATTATTTTTTGAAACCAGAGTTTCAACCACGTCAATTAGAATGACAAGCTCACACTTTATGTCATGGTAAGTGACAATGTGCATGGATAGGAATGTGTGTGTGTGCACATGTGCGTGTGGTTTATTCATGAGCCCAACCAGAGACTATTGCAATGATGACAAAAACTTGGGAATAGGATCTGGTAAATATACTCTCTCTGAGGAAAAATGCAAATTTAAAATGAGGTGGACTTTCCTTCTATTGCATATTTATTTACCAAAGTCATAGAAAACCCAGACTCATTTCAGGCTTCTTGAAAAGTAAACCAAAAAATGATTAAGCATCTCTGATAAAAGTGTGCATATGTGTCTGGAATGCTGAATATCACAGATGGAAAAAAAAGGAAACTTCCTACACTTTCCAAAAAAAAAATCTATTCTAACCAAAAATCATTTCCAGGCAATCTAGTGAGTAAAGTGTGAACATATTAACCTGAGGATTCTCTGAAGTTTTCCTGAAAGCTGCACACCTCAAGTTTCCATCTCTGGCCTTACTAGAAGCATGAACTTTCCATCTATATATCCCAGACATATAGTGCCCAAGAAGACACCAGTAAAATGTACAATGGAGTAGTGGTTCTCAAAATGTGATCCAAGAACTCCTGGAGTTCCATGAAAATCCTACACATAGCTTATGGATGGTCTTTGTATTATGTAGGCTAACCAAATATCAGTGGCAATGGCCACCCTCTTTATTCTAGCATGAGCTAATAATTTACTTATAAGACATAGTAAAATTACATGCCAGTTCATTATTGCCTCATCAAAAAGAGCACTCATCCTGATGAATTACTTTCATGGGTATGGATGGAGTCGGAGAGGTAGGTAATGGATTCTTTGGTTTTATCTATTTGGCCGGAGGATTGAAGTACTTTTCTAGTCATGTCCCTGGACATCCACTTCTATGGCATCTTGAGATTTCCAGATTACGGAAGATGTGATGGTTTACTGATCTTGTATTCCATGAGAAAAAATTTTGAACATTCTAAAAGAGAGAGTTTTCAAGGGACTATGTGGGATGCAATTTCCATTGGATTGATTTCTCTTAATCTTGAACTTTAACCATTCCCACGGCTATAGTAACTTCCAAAAGTGAGCATGGTTCGTAAAGTCTTCAGACTGCCTTTCGGCACATTTACATATTCTTCCCAATCTCACAATGGTAGTACCTTAAGAGCAGGAATTATGGTCTTTTTCTTTCTTTCCTTCTTTTTTGTATCCCTAGCACCTAAGAGTCTGCTCCATAGAATTGGTTTGAATGAATGCATGGAGACACCTGAAGTAGATGATTTGCTGTGCAGTGACACTTGATTACCTAAATATAAAATTACTATCATAGGAAAGTAAAAAACATAATCCTAATGCTTTTTAAAAATGTACAACCACCTCACACCATACCAGAATGTCTCCTGATATAAAGGGCCCTTCTGTGACAACCTCACTACCCTGCATAATCATTTGCAAAAGAACACTGATCTCTACTTTCATATCATCACCTCCCTGCCTCACATATATGATTCTATATGAACTTAAAAACCTTCTTTCAACCCCAAGGTTTAGACCCACTAACCTTAGGTTTCACTAACCAATTCCTTGCAGTTTTATAACAGCATCTATACTACAGTGCTCAAGCATCTTACAACGTGTTCTTTCATGAGCACCCATGTTTTAGAGAAAGCAACAAGTTTGTCACCATTCAAGGATCCTAATGTCCACTCAATTCTCTGCTGGCACCTTTCTGACCCACCAGATACCGTGGAGGATGGATACTGTGAAAAAGACTATTTAAGTCATTGAAGCAAATAAACAATGTATCACATTCAAATGGTATCACTATCTTAACAAATTAGACTTCTTAAAGAACTGGTGGAGAGAATAAGTTTTTAATGAAACTATTGTAAAATTTGAGTTTTTGAAAATAAATAAGTGAGATTACATCAAACTAAAAGGTTTCTGCATCAACAAAACAAAAAGACAACCTAACAATTGGGAGAAGATATTTGCAAACCATATATATGATAAGGGGTTAATATCCAAAATAAATAAAGAACTCACTCAACTCAACAACAAAGAAACAAGCAACCCAATTAAAAAATAGGCAAAGGATCTGGACATTTTTCTAAAGAAGATATACAGATGGCCAGCAAGCAGATGAAAAGATGTTCGTCATCACTAATTATTAGGGAAATGCAAGTCAAAACTACAATGAGGTATCACCCCACATCTGTCAGAATGGCTGTAATTAACAAGATAAGCAATAACAAGTGTTGGAGAGCATGTGGAGAAAAGAGAGCTCTCATATACTGCTGGTGGGAGTGCAAACTGATGCAGTCACTATGGAAAACAGTACAGAGATTCCTCAAAAAATTAAGACTAGAACTGTCACATTATTCAGCTATTCCACTTCTGGGTATGTATGCAAAGAACACAAAAACATGAGTGCGTAGAGATGTTTGTACCCCTAAGTTCATTGCAGCATTATTCACAATAGCCAAGACTTGGAAACAATCTAAGTGCCCGTCAGTGGAGGAATGGATAAAGAAGATGTGGTATATATACATAATGCTACACTACGCAGCCATAAAAAATGACGAAATCTTGCCATTTGCAACAAATGGACAAGATGGACCTTGAGGGTACTATGCTAAGCAAAATAAGTCAGACAGAAAAAGTCAAATACCCTCCACTTATATGAGGAATTTAAACATGGGGACAAAGAGAACAGAGTAGTGGCTACCAGAGGAAAGGGGGTGGGGTGGGGGTGGGCACAAAGGGTGAAGGGGTGCACCTAAAACACGACTGACAAACAATAATGTACAACTGAAATTTCACAAGATTGTAAACTATCATCAACTCAATAAATATTAACTTTAGAAAAAAGAAAAAGTCAAATACCGTATGATTTCACTTATAAGTAGAAGATAAAAACAACAAGAACAACAAACAAACACGTAGATACAGAGATTGGATTGGTGGTTACCAGAGGGGAAGAGAGGAGGCAGGAGGGCGAAAGAGGTGATAGGGCACATGTGTACAGTGATGGATAGTAATTAGTCTTTGGGTGGTGAACATGGTGTAGTCTACACGGAAATCAAAATATAATGATGTACACCTGAAATTTATATAATGTTATAAACCAAAGTTACATCAATTTAAAAAGATTAAATTAAAAAAAGTTCTAAGAGATCTACTGAATACCATAGTTTATATAGTTAACAACACCGTATTGTACATTTAAAATTTTAAGAGGGTAGATCTTATGTTAAATGTTCTTATCAAAAATAAAAAAAGAGGGAGGAAGGAAATCTCTAGAGGTGATGGACAAGCTTAGGGTGTTGTATATGGTGACAGTTTCATGGATATATGCTTATCTTCAAACATATCAAGATATATACATTAAATATGTACAGCTTTTTGTGTGTCAGTCATACTTCAATGAAAGATAATTGCATAAAAGCAAAATAATAAATAAGAATTTTTAAAAATTGAGTCTTTGAGATATTTACCTCATGAACTTAAACACTGCAACTTTCATACTTCTGCACTTCTGCGTGATTGCTCCCCCTGTGTGGACTATTCTTCTTGCCTCCTCTGAGACAGCAACTCAGTCTTCTGGGACTATATCCAATGTGATCTCCTCTGTGAAATCTCTTCCAATTTTGTCATTAAAAGACATGCTTGTAATTAATTTTCGTTACACACATTTCTCCTTGGTCAAACTCTAAGGCCTGTATCTTATTCACCTACATGTCCATCTACATTCATCTACATGTCTACATAACATTGAGTAGAGAGTCTGACTAGTACATATTAGATACTCAGCAAATATTATGCTGCATGTAAATAATTAATGAATGCAACCACTTCTCAGAGATTTCAACTCCTCCCTAGAATGAAATGTGGAATTAAGCCATGAAAAAGGAATTCATCTTAAAATTTGATATTTTTTATTATTATTAAAGAAACCACCCTTCAAGGAGGGATGAAATACAGAAAAATTTCTCCTTTGGCCTTACTTGGGAAGGTCACATCCTTGTCCTTTCAGATGGGCAAAAATCAAACATTATTATTATTCAGTCTAATTTAATTCTCATCGTCCAGGGCTATTTGTTTATAATTATCTGCTAATAAAGAAAAGGAAAATATGTACAAGGTAAAGGCATCTGCCTTGACAAAACCAAATTCCAAACAATTCCAAGGTCTTCACTCTTTCCGTGATGATTATATATCTGAGGGGTCAGCATTAGAACAGATTTCAAGCTCCTGGTCATTTCCTCAAGCAAATATGATGAACCAAAGAATCAAATAACGTTTTCAATTTATAATATCTCACTACAAATTTTTAATTTTTTACAAATGAATTATTAAAGTTGCAAATGATAGTGGCTTCCTTTGAAGAATTATTTAAAGCTCTCTTTAAGAACTTAAAGGATAACAGAGAATAAGAAAATTCCTCTGTGACTGGTTAAAGGGCAAAAAGGTATGTGTGCTATTGAGGGGGGGTGGGCGGGGAATCTGCCAGGGGCCTTCAATTTAGCTGAATAATGTGACCCATATTTTTTTAGTAGAAGAACCAAGCAGTAGGCCCGTTAAGGATGATTGACATGAAAGATGGGAGACCACTGAGTCAGAAACCCTGGAAGCAAAGACAAGTGATTTTTTTACCAAAAAGAATCAATAACCTATATAGCTAACCAAGCTGGTTTCTCCTCTATCAGCGAAGGTATATCCTTTACCCTCCTTGAGACCTAGTTCCCTCATCTGTAAACGGGACCACTGTAACACCCTTCACAAATGATGAGGAGATGCAGACCCTTTCTGAACTACCTGGGAAGAGTGAAAGCTAAGATAGAGAATGCTACTAGGAGCTGTACTGTAGAAGGAACATCTGAGTGGAAGGCTGAATATTGGAGTTGATTCCAATTATGCCACAACTATGGGATGGCTTGGTGTTGATAAACAAATAAATAGCTCTTTGTGCATGATTCCTCACTGATGAAACCGAGGAGATCTCTAGGACACAGAAGCAGTTGAACCTTCTCAGCAAGAGCAAAGTCATAAAAATCATGTGTGGGTCACACAAACTAAACCAATGCACACTGACACAGATTGCTAAAGAGGCGTTGTGCAATCTTCACACACAAATAGTGTTGCTTCTAGGCTACCCTCCTCCCTCTTTTTAGGGGAGGTTACAGCAGAGAAGGTTATAAAGATTGGCCATCTGAAATGGAATCCTAAATGGAGTGGGGTGCATGACATGACGTTCCTGGGAGAATGGCAGTCTCATGAGTGAGTCAAGGAGCTGTAAAGATGAGTTCCAGGCCCTTGTGAGAATGGTTCACAAGTGATGCGCAATTTCAAATGGCTGTCATTTCTTCTCTGCTCGGATATTCTGCATCAGAAACAAGTCTGTTGATGAATTCTCAGAAGAAAATCTAAGAGGGTACAGCAGTCTTCCTTCCCTGGTGGGCTGTGCCCAGCAGCCCCCCTCCACAAAGCCCATGGCGTGCACGGAATAAGGCTCCTTGAAATTCCCCAGAGACTGAAACTTCTCTAACGGCTATTCAGCTGAGCTCTCAGAATCAGGAATGAAAATGTCAGAGCCAGAGGGTGGGTCTGAAGATGGGAATCCTCAATACGGGACAGTATTAGTTACTTGGAAAAGGTAGTGAATTTCCTCTGTCCCTAGTTTACAACCAGGACATGATTTAGGCATTAAGAGAATCAGCCTAATTATTTCCCACTTCAACCCATGGTCTTTATACTTTATTAATAGCTGTTAGACAACCCAATAGCACAGACGTCTGTTAGTCCCATTATTTGAATAAAGGAAACTGAGGCAGAGCAAGGGTAAGGAATTATTTCTCACCCTGCTGGAATTTTAAAATATGTTAAACGCCTTACCCTGTTTCATATACAGCACAGATCTTAACATCCTATTCATTGATTAACCAGCTTGACTCTGCTGCCCATCTCTTTTCTTCGTCCACTCCTTCTGTGAGAGACAGGCTTCAGTTAATAGATATAAGTGGACGAGATGATAAGAGGAAAGCTTGGATTTAATTTTTTAAAAAATCGATAGTCCAGTGACCGTTCTGTCATGCTGAAATTTTATTCCTTGTCCTCCAGAATGTCAACTCCCCTGGAGTGGCCAGGACATTTGGAGGCCATGAGCCTCTGTCAGGAGAAGAAAGTTGCTCCTCCGTCCCTTTCAGATCTCGAAGAAATACTTTTTGTCAAGAATCTTTAGATATCACAAAACCCTCTAGAGTCCTTTTCTCAAACTGCAAGTTTAATTATCATATTTTTCAGATTTGCAAGACACATAATTTCCCCTTAATTTAAACCTTTTTCTAGTAGCATTTTAGTTTTGTATTTCAATGAAAGCCTGTATATGTTAAAAAAAAAAAAAAAGTATTAGTTAGAAAATTAGTCTTGCTACGTTTCCAAGTATTCAAGACTTGTAAATTTAAAACAAAAAACATTTTGATTTACTTAGGGAAACTAGCCTCAAAAGAGGAAAAAAACACTAGTTTAGCTTTGAATTTAAACTAAAGTTTTATACTGGGGAATTTTTTTCCACTTCCCTTCTTAACTAACTCATATCTTGCAAATCAGGTTTAATTTTCCTAATACCTACGGTTCCTCTTCAATAACCTTATCAAGTCAGTCCTGTCATGGGAATGAAGAAAGAAGTTTTATTGTTTTTCAAGTTCAAGCTTAATGTGTATTGTTGACAAAGCAATGGAGAACAGGCCATTTTGATGAAAATGATTCAAACTAGTCATTTTTGGGAAATGATTCCAATAGAAGTGTGACATCCACTTGGTGAGTGGCCTGTGAACCGCAGTCCTGGCTGTGAGATTTCCTGCCCTTCTGAGGCTTCGGGTTCCCGTCTGTACAGCGAGGGGCTGGTCTCCGTCTCCCCAGGCTGCGTCATTCCTGATTTCTACCCTGTCAGTGACGACAGCCTTCATGTAATATTTGCATTGCCCTATTTGCCCCACTAATTTTTACTTCATTTTTGCCTTTAAATTAACTTTTAAAAACTTTTTATCTTAAATGTGTGTTTTAAAAGGAAGTTTTGTGTCCCTGCCACAAATAGATGGTAACTTGGAAAAAAATTAATTTAATGAAAACCATACAGTTTTATTAAATTTTAGTTCCACATAGTTGTCTGCTGAAGACTGAGCCTGAGGCTTGCCTTCTATTTCTTAAACAGGAGGAGAAAAGTGTTAGAGAGTTCTTTGTCAGCACCAGCCTGAGACTTTCTTCTTGATATAATTAGAAGTCTCAAAAAACCTGAAATGAAGTGAATTTTCTCGTTGTGCCATTCAATATCCATATGCCTCCTAAAATTATCTTGTACGCACTAGTGGTACACATCCCGCAACCTGGAAAACACTGGGTTGAATGTTGTCTGAGGCCTCCGCCGGCTATAACAATTTACCATACTGCAAATCAGAAATTTCAGTTTGCAGACAGCAAAAGACACAGAGCTTCATTCCTCTTCTGGTGCTTCGAAAAGCTGAGGCACAAGCGTCTTACCACAGGAAGAGCTGACTCTTCTCCATGACTCTGGGTAACTTGTTCAGACATGAAAAGGTAATGAGGAAGTGTGAATAAGGGCAGGAATAAAGAGTCAACTGGTCAACTTGATTTGCTTGTTGCAAAAGACCTTTATCTAACAATCAAATTGAAAAATGTCATTAAATCAGTCTGAACTATTTTTGGCACAGCTGAAAAGCAAATGCTGAGATCAGTTTAACAAATCAGCTGTATTGTGATAGAGAATTGAAGCAGTTTTAGTAATACTGCCAAACTTACTCAAGAGTCTCTAACTTGTTCTAACTGCCCAGTGACCATTTACATGATGAAAGTGAATATTTTAAAAACTGAAATGAATAGTTATTTCCGTTTATAATTTTGTTTGTGTTAGTATTTTGCTATAAGCTTGTGAAATTAGACACAGAGTAAAACCTCAGTTCAAAACCTTTACTTTCTCCTTTGTAGGGTGTTGCCAGAGTTACACAAATGACCAAAGCTTAGAATCTTTTTGTTACCCAGCATGGAATAAAATGAATAATTAAAACTGACTCATGTAGGAAGTAGCAATGGGAAATTAGCGGGAAAATTCGTTGTTATTTTTTTGACTTCTCCAGCCAACATAAAACACCCTAATGGCAATCGAGATATCAATATTTTTCAGTAATCCATTTTACTTGGCAGGAGCTCAAAGGAGTTCCATTCATCTGCCTGGGACTTAGAGGCATTACTTTTCATAAGGTTAAAGTTGGTGCTCGTCATTTCAGACACTCCTTTCTGAGTGGGAGACAGGTGGCTCACCCCACCAAGGGCAGCCACGGCGCCTGCCACTGAGAGAGAGCTTCCAGTTAGCGCAAGCTTCAGCTGCTTCCTTATGGCTCCACCTGCCTCACTCCTGCTTCACTCTGCTGAGAAAACAATGAACACAGCCCAGGCCCACAAGTTGGAAGGCAAATCACCCACAGTACCTGCAAACCAGACCCTGGATTGGGATCTCGAAATTCAGTGGTTTGGCGTTTTGGAGAGCGGTGGCCTGGGAACCCGGAGAGCCGGGTTTCAGGTCCAGCTCCACCGCTAACTGTGTGGCATCAAGCAACTCCTGCCTTCACTGATTTTTAATGTCCCCTTCTCTAAAACAAAAGGTGAGAAGGGATCTATATAGCCGTTTCTTGCTTTACCATCCTATGATCCTGTCTACCTCCTATAGTGTTATAGCGATATCTAGCGTCAAAAATAAGGTTCAATAATCTCAGATTTAAAGTTGCAACCCAGTCTGGCAAAAGGTTTTAAAAGAATAAGCAGCATGAACTCTCATCAACAAGTCATGCACATTATTAAGGAATTAATAATAGACCCACCATCAGACAGATATTATGTGACTCTGCTACATACTGACCTTCAGAAAGCTAAAGAATGATAGATATGGACCTAACCATTAAGCAGTTGATCTTCAAACATACCTGCATTAATATTTTATTGATTGCATTTCATTTTAATTGTAGTGTGGTTAAAATTCCAATGAGATAAATATCTTCCTTTATGTGAGAACCCCAGAGAACAGTGGCTTTGAAACATTTATCATAAAAATAAACACAGACTATTACTCAACAATTACACATAAAAATGTCTGTGAGTGACTAGAGTAATATAGGCCTTCATGTAAAACCAATGATTTACTTTGAGCTTCACAGGAAGAGCATGTTTCCCCAGATATGCAGAATATCCCCCGCCTAGATGGCTACCTGAGAAAATGCACTCTAACCATTGTTCATGTAAAGCCTTTACCTTTCTACAACAGCTCCATCCTACAGCCCCAAACTAAAAGCCAAAGACGAGGCTTTCCAAACATTTTGTCAAAACCAAAGGAACATGTTTATTTATTTTAAATTTAAGCCAAAATGTGATCATTTGTAACCACACGATTTTTAACTGTAAAATTCTTCTCTTTCCAAGAGCGGTAGTCTGACTTTAAGAAAGGTAGCAGGTTATAGTAATTTCAGTCAGCCAACACCCTGTTGCAATTTGGCCATTCTAAATAGATACGTGGTAAACTTCAATAGGAGTTTGACTCAGCTTATTATTAGTCACTCCAGAGAAATGATCTTCAGTTTGGTGGCATTCCCTTCCTCTGATCGATCATTCATCAAACTATTAGGGACCTGCTCTGTACACATAATAATCTTCTCATGCGCATTCTTTATCACACTGCATTTTTTCCATAGAATCAAACATCTAGTGACTCAAGCTTGGAACCATACTTCAGAGGCCCGGGATCAACCCACTCCTACAAAGAGAAAAGAAAAGGAAATCTGAAGCTAGAAACCGTGAGAAAGTATTCCACAGCAGAGATCCCAAGATCTCCTCCGCTCTCCTCTGACTCACTTTCCTGAGTTACGTCCTTTTCCACGCCTGATTTCCTTCAGCGAAGAAGGCAGCACAGCCACAAGGAAGAACACTGCCTCCACAGCCAGACTGAGTTGCTTTTGAATCCTCACTTCCCCACTTACTAGATGTGAAACTTGGCAAGTTTCTAAAATCTCTTTAAGCCTAAGTTTCTTCTCTAAGTTGGAAATAATAATATCTTACTCAAGGTTGCTGCAGGGATAAAATGAGATAACGTGGGGAAAGCTCTTAGTACTGCGTCTGCAAATGATAAGCACTCAGGAAAGTGTAGCTTCAATTTAATCTTGTCATTAGCAGAGCATAGAGATGACAGATGAACTGAGATTTATTAAGTTCCTAGTACTCCTTGGGCAAAAAGAGGTTCTAGAAATTACCCTCTCTCCATTCCCTCCCCACCCCCACCTCACTCGAGTTTCTTCTTTATGCATTTGAGAGCTAATTCTCTAGCTTGTGTACAATCTTTCCCTTCATCTCCTCCTTCTAATTCTTCATGATTAATTTTATAAATATCACTGTACATCAGCAAAACCATCAGCAGGGAAAAAGGAAACCAGTAAAAATTCAAATCATTACCTAAAAGTTATTTATTAGTAGATATTTCTAAATGGTGGAATTAACGATTTGTATCCTCTTGACTTATGCTTTTTTATATTTTCAAAACTTCTACGTTGACGTGTATTACTTTTATAAGAGGAAAAAAATGTATTTAAAAAAGTATGTGTGGGTGTGTGTGTAGCTGGGGGGAGTTACTTATTAAGCTCAGTAAAGACGTGGTTGCGGGAGATGGTCTGAAATAATAGGAACATGCGTGAGTACTAAAAGAAAATTATTCTAGCAGAAAGCCCAGGACTTAAAGTTAGAAGACATTGGATTAAATCCTAGTACAATGATTTAGTAGCTGTATGACCTTGGTCCCTTAACCTTTCTAAGCTTCATTTCTCTCATCCATAAAATGGGGGAGTAATATTTTTCTCCAGTAATTCCTTGAAGATTAAGTGAGTTTGCATGTGAAAAATGTATGCTATATGGCACAGAGTGAGAGCTCAGATGTGATAGCTGACTTATAACCTAAAGAGTATCTGAATGCTTTTTTCCTTTTTCTTTTCTTTTTTTTTTTGAGGAAGACTAGCCCTGAGCTAACATCCACTGCCAATCCTCCTCTTTTTGCTGAGGAAGACTGGCCCTGAGCTCACATCCGTGCCCATCTTCCTCTACTTTATATGTGGGACGCCGACCACAGCATGGCGTGCCAAGCGGTGCATAGGTCTACGCCCAGGATTCGAACTGGCGAACCCCAGGCCACTGAAGTGGAACGTGAGAATTTAACTGCTGAGCCACCAGGTGGGACCCCTAAATGCTTTTTTAAAAAAAGAATTAAGCAGAAAACTTAGACAAAAACTCCTGCTCTAATTAAAATTGTCTCATACATTTGGATGTTCCATCCATACCTGAAGTGTAACATGATAAAAATTAGACAATATTTTTCCTCATAGTCCCCTCCCAAAGTAGCTCCTTTTCTTCTATTTATTAGGACTGTTGATGAAAAGATCCACTTTATAGTTCCCAAGCTAATAACCTGCATTCATTCCAACCTCTGATTTTGCAGTGTTCAATCTATTCCTTGTTCCATTTGAGGTTTCCTCAGAAACACTGGTTTGATTCTACACTTTTTCTCACCCTTAGAGTTTCTCAACCTCAGCACTGTTGACACTTTAGGCTGGATTATTCTTTGTTGTGCTGGTCTGTCCTGTGCATTGTAGGATGATTAGCAGCACCCCTGACCTCTATTTTGTGACAACCAAAAATGTCCCCAGACATTGCCAAATGTCCTTGGGGAGGCAAAGTAGCTCCCGGTTGAGAACCACTGGTCTGCTCTGCTCATGTCCCATATCGATAGCGCTCTCAAGTTAAACCATAGGTCTACATGAAACTAATTGTAACGGCAACTTTTAAAAACATCTACCCTAAATTTAGTTTTGAATCTAAAATTGTTATAGTGAATCTCCATGTAATTCCTTGAGAATTGTACAAGAGGATGCAGACCACGTAGCGTTCATATCTTGGATAGTCTGAATTGGCGCTTCGTGTTTGCCTTGTTTAAAGGTATTACGTGTTCTTTTTTTTTTTTTTAGATTTTATTTTTTTCCTGTTTCTCCCCAAAGCCCCCTGGTACATAGCTGTATATTCTTCGTTGTGGGTCCTTCTAGTTGTGGCATGTGGGACGCCGCCTCAGCGTGGTTTGATGAGCAGTACCATGTCCGCTCCCAGGATTCGAACCAACGAAACACTGGGCCGCCTGCAGCAGAGCGCGCGAACTTAACCACTCGGCCACAGGGCCAGCCCCAAGGTATTATGTGTTCTTAAGTGAAAAGGCCTCCCTCATCACTAAACCTCACTCTGGAAAGTAACCATTTTTTTCAAAAAATGGCTGGATTTGTTTATTTTACTTTTTTTACGTTAATTGCATTCAATATGTATTTCTCACATATTATTTTCTTGTTTATTTACATTAGATACATATTCATTGCAGCGTAGAAGGAAAATGCAATCTGTATCTGATACTGTCTGTAATCCACACAAACATGTTTACTAATGTGTTCATTAAATGTTAAATAATCAAGCATTATGTGTTTTTTTCTAATGCATCAATTCTTGGTAGATTATCATATAGATGTTTAAGAGCGTTTTAATGATGTTTAGAGGAACTGGTTGGGGTTTTTGTGTGTACTAAGAATGAATTATTATTTTTCCTATTTAAAATAACAGGATACTTGCTCTTGCTATACAAAAATTTGCCTTCCCACAAGTTTTCTGAAGTAGATTAGCCTCAGATAATTAGGAATGCCTGCAATTCTGTTATTTGAGAATTTACTGTTAGGCTTTGTGATAAACATTTTATATACATTATCTCTTTAAAATAAACCACCTCAGCAGCACTACCTAGAAGAAAGAATAGAGAATAGATGTGAAGGAGAGGAAGATTTCATTTTAAATTTTTTAGAAAATAAGTAAGTAATTCTGGTTCTTAATCCTGAGATGAGATAAAAATCCAGCTGTCTTCATTGTAAGGATGGGGCATTCCATTCCCTCACTGTCCACTTCTCCATCCTCTGAATTTTGGCTTATGCTCCACCATTTCATTAAAACTCCACTAGCCATATTCATCTACAGCCTCTTGTGGTAAACCCAATGGGTTTCAGTGCTCGTCTTATGTGATTTCTTGACTTTTTAAAAAACATCTTTGACAATTTAGTCTTTTTTAAACACTCTATTCTCAAATGTACATCACAAATCTAGATTTCTTGCCTGATCTGCAAATCCTACAGTTAACTACGGATTGGGCGTCATCTGTGGTTCAATTATGCGAAACTGAATTCATCACATCTCCTTCACCCCAAATCTGCTTTTCCTCTTGTGTTTCCCATTTCAATAAATGACTTCAGGATTACCTCCATTTCTTGAGCCAGAATTAAGGCCTGATCCTTGGTTTTGCCCTTCCCCTTATCCCTATTATCCAATCAGTCATCAATCCTGATGACTCTTTCTCTTCAGTAGCTCTTAAAACCATCATGTTTCCACCCTACTTCTGCCACCTTAGTTTTGCATCTCATAGTATTTTGGCTATTTTATGCAGCAGTTTCCTAATTGGTCCCCAGATGGTCAACTAAGTATTAAAATAAATTGCTTATTTTCCTGAATTGACCAAACACATATGCTAACATTGATAAAAGAAGACGCCTGACATAGCTGTCGGACTGTGCTTAACATGGGACCGGTACAACAAGACTACAGGAAGAAGGCAGTGAGAGTACCACAAAGAACAAGTGGGCAGTAGGTTCAGCTGGGTCATGGAGGGCAGCTAAATTTGATTACCAAGAGTCACACGGGAAATGCCAATGACTGAGGTAACAACAAGAACCAAGGATCAGTGACTACTGAAACAAACCAAGGTAACTGACAGATAGAAACCAAGGAGCGGCAGTGGAGGGATTTGTAGGATCCTGTAGAATATCCCGTTTTGTATCCAGGCCATTTTTAATGGACCAGGTGCATACTTGCTTGTTCTGGTACAATGGCATCTTAAAAGATGTCACGCAGTCCCTTTCGTGAGATACATGGTCTCAAGAAGTGGGGTAAAATATTTCAGCTGTGTATCAAAGTAGGAAATTATTGGATTGAGTTATAAAGAATCAGTAGAAGGGCATAACTGAGTTAGTTACTTGGGGAAAAGGTAAAATTATGTCTAATTATATGTCTTTTGTATCTCTTCTAATTCAACGTCATTCTAGGATGGCTTAAGACAAAGAACTTTGCCTTCATCCCGTATCTAACCATCTGTCTCTGCTTATAATATCTGCTTAGGCTGCATCAGCCTTCCCCACAGTAAAATTTTGCTTACTCTGAAACAAGGTTCTGTACAGTTTGTTCTTGCCGCTTGCCATTATGTGGGAAAGTGTTGACATGAGATGTTGATCTTTGGATAGAACAGTAAATAACTTGTAAAAATAATTAGTTACAGATAAAAAATGTGTATAGCAAACGATGTCATTTTAAGTAAAGTAAATACATGGTACTTGGAATAGTCTCCAATCCAAAATACTCCAATAACTTTCCTTGGACATAGGCTGAAATAACATTTTGTTTTCCAATCAACATAAATTTCTTGCAAATAATCCTCAGGCCCTGGGTTAAAAAAATACCTTCTCTCAATTTTGTATTTTGCAAAAATTTTAGTGAAAGTAGATAAAATTATCTATTGTCTATCCAAATGTTACAGATCTATATAAATAAAAATTTGAGGAGATCATCATATTCCTTGGATGGTTGATGAATAAAAGTGAGCACAAAGTAGAATTTAGAGGTTGTATTGATTTTTTGCAATTTTAAGAAGTTTAACCTGATGTAGGCAAAATAAACATGGAGATTTGCCAAGTATGTTTAGCTCTTCATTTTGAAGTGCTAAATACTTTTATTTCCTGTTTTATTGTAGTCCTTAACTGATTTTGTGGTTTCATTGTCCTCAGGGGTAACTCTGAATTCTATCTTTCTAAAGATGAAGAGTTATGGAACAGATTATATGAAATACTGTACAGTTAAGAGTAATTAATAATGATTATAATAGTTGTTAATTAATAAATCCATTCCAGTTGTAATTACTTATAGTAGTGAATTAGAAAATGACTTTATGTTAACGGATCAATGAGAGAAAAAGGAGGGTCTTTAAGTTTGCAGGACAGTGGGTACGCGGAAAGTTAGTAGAGGATAGGGCTTATCTTTAATATTGAAATGACTTGTCCATAGACATTTTTCACCTATCTTCTAGAAGATTTTTTTCTGATAAGACTCTCCCTGTCCAAATGGTTCAGGCTGACAAGCTCTCCCAATATTTCTTCCAGATGACCTGGTAAAACATCACAAGGAGAAGCTCATTGATGCTACCTAATGATCTTATTTTCTGTGAGCTGAAAAAAAATCTATCTGCACAAGCAAGGTGATTGCGTCAGGACCTAAAAAATGAAGGGCTTGAACCAACCAATATGTACCTGTTAGATATCGCTATTCTTTATCAGTTTCTGGTGTTCGAGTGTTTCCAATAAAACCATCTCACATTTTCATCACACTTAATAGTCTGCAAAGTGATTTCACATATATTATCACAATAGGCCCTAAAGAAAATCCAGTGAGATGAGTAGGGCAGATTTTTGCCAGATAAGAAACATGGACATCTGGAATGTGGCCATGAAGTGTCATAAACATGATGCCAATTTATATCGCCCTTCAGGTAGGTAGTTGGAGAGGGAAGAGAAGTTGACTGAACGTCTCAACAACAGGAAGTCACAGCTGAACGCCTGGAGATGATTCCACAGGGAGGAGAAACCAGCTTTTCAGCAATCTTCATCTCAATACCATAAGATCCTTTGGGTTTTTCTAGCAAGTCCCCAGTTCTAGGAACCTATGTACTGGGTTTCCCTCTATGTATTGGCTTCCAAACAGCTAGCTTTGGATCCCTTCCCAAACAGTCTGACAGAGAAGGTGGTGTACTCATCTCTTTAGATTATATGAAACACCAGAAATCAGGTCGGGGTGGGGGCAGTGATGGGACCTCTTAAAAATCTTTTGAATTCCTTTATCAGGAACTGGTCCTGGTTAGAGCTAAAATCCTGTACTAACATAAGAAAATAATCTCATAGACACTGCAGAGAGAGAGTTAACAACATATTTGAAGAGCTCTTTTAACCCTAAGGATAGTCAAGAAATAGTGAGGGAACTTGCCAAAGCAATTGCATCTTCAGATTTGAGACAAGGTCTCGGTCACTGACCAATGTTAACGATAGCAGAAAAAAAATCATTGGCTCAATAATGAAGTGACAAGAGAGAAGGAAGGAAAGAAAGAAAACAGGAAAAAGAAATTCATGAGACGTGGACAAGGTACAAAGTTGAACTTCTCTTTTTTTCTTTCCATTTTGAAAAAAATACCCAGAAAAAACAATTATAACCATTGCTGTTGTCTATAGGTTTAAAATTCAGGAGTTAGATACATTCTAACATAGGTTATATGTTTATATCCAAGATCAATGGCACTTTTTTTTTTTTTTGCAATTCTTAATTCAGAAATCTAACTAAGAGACATGAGGATTGACTCTGGCCAAAAGATGGACATTTTTAAAAACTAAAATGTACCTAAGTTTCTAAATGGAAATGTTTTCCTTAACACATTCTTAATATTATAACTCTAAATTCAGAATAATAAATCATAATTGGACAAGATGGGAAAACGTTTGCATTTCAGGTAATGTAAAACACACGTATTTCTGCATTCCAAAATACATTCCGCTTGCTGACTAGATTTCAGTTTCAATTTCATTGACATATGTTTGGTAAACCCAAAGTTTTAAGCATGTTCTTTTAGTAAAATGTCAATTTGCACAAATTCAATTTTCTTCCAGTCTTTTTTCCCATGTGTTTCTTGACTTTCAGCGTAGTCCCTGAGGTTCTTAAAAATTACGTAGGGCTATTTTTTCTCCATCCCTAAGATGGTCACTGATCTAACTCAAGTTATGCATCTAAAAATTTAGTTGTAAGTAAATAAACACAACATTCACTATAATAAAAATAGAACAATAAAAATAACAACGTGGAGTTATGGCTATCGTTTACTCTGTACCACAAAAGGTACTTTGATAGGTAACTCAATTAGTCATCTTCCATTCCAGAAGAGAGTGGCAATATGGTAATTTTGCACCTCATTGTGGATTTTAATAAATTGTTGCTGAAGCAAATTGAAACTGATCAGCTCACCCAGTGATATCTTCCTGAGATAAATATATTTACATAATTTCTGTTATTTTTCTAACAATATTCCCCAATTCCCCACCTCACTTCATTTTTATCACACACATGGTAGTAAAGAAAGGGAAGAGAAAATCTTTGGAGATGTTATGACAAAACACACAATTGTAAAGTTGAAGTGCTTGCTGGATGGATCCTATTTTCTCTAGAAGACAGTATCTTTCGGTTTAGGCTAGCATCCATTCTGAATGGTTGCTATATCCATTGTAATTGGTCCATTTATTATAAACAGCTTTATTGAGGTAAAAATGATATATAACAAACTGTTTGCATTTAACTGTATAATTTTTAAAGTTTTTCCATATGTATACACCTGTGCAACCATCACCACAATTAAGATAATGAACGTATCCATCACTCCCAAAAGTTTCCTTATGCCTCTTCGTAATTCCTGTCTCCTGGTCCTTCCCCCAGACAATTACTGATCTGCTTTCTGTCACTATATATCAGTTTGACTTTCTCAGACTATTGAATAAATATTTGTACCTTTTTTGTCTCATTTCTTTCATTCAGCCTAGTTATGTTAAGAGTCTTCCATGTTGTAAAAGGTATCAATGGTTGACTTTTTGGTATTGCTGAGTTGTATTCCTCTATTTGAATATACTAGTTTGTTTATCCATTCACCTGTGATGGGCTATTGTCTAAATTTTTAGGGTCATTAGAGCTGTACAGGGTTAGGTTTTAGATAGACATGCAATTATGATTGCATTTGCCTACTTTTCTAAGCCTGCTTAGTAGTTCATCATAATGTAACTCTTAAAAGAAGTAGTTCTGTTTCACGAATGACAAAACATCAACATCTCATGGTTGGTATTAGATTGTTTTTCTTTCATTTGGGCTGAGTCCACATATTAAAACAGTTGATCATCTCAATCAGTCAACAAGGTGTTTGAATGAACTGCATGGTCAAATTAGGAAAAATGACTGATCTGAGAGCCTTGAGAATAAACATAGCTTTCCACTGAGTTTCATTGATTCGTTCCTTACTTGCTCTTTTTTCTATTCGTTTGAGGAAATTATCTAAAATTTAAGCATTGTTAACTTTTTAAAAATAAAAATTATTTACAGCCTTATATCTATAACTAAATCAAGAGTAAAAGAAATATTTCATTAGGGAGAAAAAACTGATTTTTATTTTATAGTTTTAAGAAGTACTTTAAAAACTAAGCACGAAATTGTTTTTTGAAATTTGAAAAATCTGTTGATGCTATTCTTTTAATTGGTTGAAGGGTATAGGACCAAGATGCGGCAGATTCTTAATTTCATTGATTGGCACTATAGGAAAATGCTCATAGTTCACAGGTATACCACTATGAATACCCAGTCCTGCAGTCCTTATTCATGTGCAATTCCCACTGGGAGTACCACATGAGATCAAGAAATGTAGGATGAGACCCGATTATTATAATTCACAAGACTAATTATGACTTTGAGTTTTCCTGGATAAGCTAATTCTTTCTGCACCCTGGGATCAGTGAGCACGAAAGCAGTCTCACAAGGATTTCACTGCATTTAACATTACATGTATTTATAAATAAATCCAGAGACATTAAATAGCACTTCAGCTCTCTGTTATTTTCTTTCTCTGTGTTTTGTTTTTAAAATTATAAAAAATTTTGAATAGGACAATGCCACAGGTGTAGTTTCACTAAAAAATAAAAATAAAAAATAAGGCACACATCAATCACGTACTTTTTGGTGTTCACTCATTTGTTTCAAATAGACTGTTTATTTTTATTGGCATCACTGGTGAAAAAGACTAAAGAGGGACATGGGGAAGCAAGGATTAAAGAGAACTTGAAAGAAAGGAGAACCATAGACAAATAAGAGTTGGAAGGAAAAAAGAGAAAGAGAAGAACTGCTGTAAGATGAAAGAAGGCTGGCAGGAGGGGCTCCGCTTAATTTCCTCTCTTATTTGTGGAGAGCTCTGTGAGTGACATAAAATGATTAGATATTCTTGAATGATTTGAAATCTGTGTTTGATTTTTTGGTGTGACAAATCTCACAAACATTGATTCCAGAGTTTTCTATGATGCCACTATCAACAAATCCCCCCAACAGGCTTTTTTATTCAGTCACCCATTGTACATCTATCTGAGAGGGAGTTTCTTTGTGTACTGAGTAATTTCCATGTTGTGAGGTTTCTTGTCTTCAGTTACCTCCAGTTTCATGCTTTAGTCAGAAAACTCATAGCATTCAAAAAGGAAAACTCAAAGCAATATAGACTTTTGTGCCTTTTACAAAGAATTAGAGCTGTGTGCCCCTACCTATATAGCGATATATTATATAAGGTCAATACTCCTTTTCACATGCCTCTAACACAGATGCATCGTATGAAGTGGAACAGCAAACACTGAATCACTCTGGTAGAGATACACAAAACAAGTAATTACCGCTGGTTGCAGAAAAATAATTATGCAGTTGTGTGATGAGAACCAGTTTTTAACTGGGAGGAGAAATTCTACCAAAAAAGCATGTGGAAAAGCTAAATGTTGTGCTCTGGAAAATAAGCCATTCTATAAAACTTCCCGCTGCAGCTGTATCATCCAGAAGAGGTACCATACTTTTTTTATAATGGCATATTGCACGCTGGATGTAACACAGTGTGCTCGTCTACAAGGCATGTATAATTACTGCTATTTTCTGTGGACTTTTCTGCCAAAGTGACCATGTTTTCTACTATCAATTCATCTAATATTTTAGCAGGGATACCCTTTATTGTCACTTCATGCTTACCAGGTGGTCCTTGATTATGATTCACTAGATGCCTAGGATCGCTAGCAGTTCTTCCTTGGAGTCAGCTATTACTATCATAAATGTTACTGCATCTCCTCTGTGTCCAAGATACATAAAATAACATTCAGTATAGGAAAAAAAGCTCACTAGGCTTCATTTTAATGCAGCATATTTTTCTTTACATTATATAAGACACCAATGAAATGTGTACATTTCTACAGAAGGTCTTTATCTCAAATATCTACAGTGAGTTCCCTTTATGCTGACATATACCAAGCCCCACAGAAGCCAAGAGGATTTTGTTTCTTTACTGTTAAGAAGGGCTGTTCTGGGCCCTTTAACTAAATCCACCGCCATGAATGAACTTAGAGCAGAAACAGCAAGTACAGCTACATTTAGGCTTATATCAGCATTTCCGTTTAACACATTTTAAAACTAAATTTAAGTAATGTGGAGGTTATGACATGAAGTGACAAAACCCAAGCATGTGAGCTGGATGCAACTATCTTCAGCCAGGCTTCCTGGGCCAGCATAGTGAAGTATATGGGCTAAAGAAAGAGGCTCAGCTCTGCCTCTGAAATTCCAGGAGTGGGAAGGCTCTTTTTAAAGTCTTAATACTAAACTTACCTTATCTATATACCATAATGGCATCTGTGGCCAGCAAACAAGCCCACGAAGCTTCAGGAAGTTTCCATCCTAATCCTTTCAATTGCTTCTTGCTGCTTCCTCCCCTCGCCCCCCACCCCGAGGTTGCATACTGGTCTCCACACCACTAGAAAATGAAAACAACAAACAAACAAGACTTCCTTTGGGGCAACTTCTATGGTTTCAAGTGAAATTTAACTTTTATGAGCAAAGCTCTGAACTTGGTTTAGTAATTTGGGGCCAGAAAAGAATGGGTCAAGATAAAACCCTTAAAAATCTGTTTTATAATATGACGACCAATGTAAACAAATGACAAATATATCTACATTGAGCATATCCGTATACATCTATCTCTACACTCTTGTAAAATACAGAAACTTTGCTGAACATTCCAAGGGCTCTATATTCATTTTAGCTTATTTATTATTGCTAATATCTTTGGGATACTTATCAGCTGTAAATCTATCTTTATCTCCTCATTTCCTAATCAGTTCTAGAGCTTGATAGTAAATACACATGTTGGTGTGATATACTGCATTGTCATTAATAATAAATTATTGTATACCATATTCTAAATGTTTTAGTAGGCAAATATTTTCCCTTAACAATTTTATTGATGCAGTATAACCAAATATAAATTCTTAAATTGTATATATTGGGGTTTTTAATAGACATTAAACATTAATAAATATTTTCCTATTTTGCAAGTTATTCCATTTTAAAAGAGGTAAAGTTTTCTTTTAAAACTTGGAAAAATAAATATTTGCTGCTAATCTTATACACTTATTCTGGGTTTGAGTATATTAGTGATTATTCTGGTTATTTAATATTAATAATTGCTCTTGTAAAAAAGTAGATCTACTCATTTGGGGGATTGGGTTTTAAATATAATGTTAAGATTAGGGTGATTAAGTACTTTGAATTCTTAAATATTCATCTTAACCACCTCTAACAAATCTAAGTTGAATTCTTTTCAAAGTTCTTCTAAAACCATTGTCGGTTTTATTTTGTAAAATCTGCTTCAAAAATTAGTCTAGCACTGTGAATGAATTGCTTTTAATAGAGAGATGAGAAAAAAAAGAGAAGGGGAGATTCAGGAGGAGAAAAATGTCAAGTGAATCAATATGATTAATTAAATTAAATGTGGATTCATAAAACTCATTTTCATAGATTTACACAATATATTCACAGTGACATTTAAAACATGTTTTGAAAATCCCTAAATAAAGTCCCATGTACATGAAGACATTCTCCATCTTTAAGAAATAATAAAAAAAACTTAACTACATAATAGAATCATATAACTTTACTGCCAACTACTATACATTTCAATAGTTTTTGACAGATAAACAGGAACAATTTTAATATGTAAAATTTGTAAAGGAAATTATATCTATTTTTGCTACTTTCTGAGATGTTTATGCTTAATCCAATAGATAATCTTGACTACTAATGTAACCTAAATAGTTTTCCTTATTTTAAATTCATATCAAGTTCATTTTGGTGTAAACCCATTAAGCTTACAACTCTCTTTGCAGTTCTTCTAGAT
This sequence comes from Equus asinus, assembly GCF_041296235.1. Classification (NCBI taxonomy): domain Eukaryota; kingdom Metazoa; phylum Chordata; class Mammalia; order Perissodactyla; family Equidae; genus Equus; species Equus asinus. The sequence goes on from NC_091798.1 coordinate 82,088,266, forward strand.
AAATTGTTAAACTTAGCAGGTCAAATATTTATGAAAACAAAAGTTAATTTTCACAAGTTGTGAAATCTGATGTAAAGGAAAGGAACTGGTTCTTAGGTTTCTGAAATACATTGTTTTTTAAAAATTCAGGTAATACAAAGTCAAAAGTGGTACCTTAAATCTACTTACAGAATTAACATCTATGAATGATAACAATGACAACGCAGTCTTTAACATGGCACACATCTCAGATGAGAGATTTAGGGGAGAACATTCAGCCTCAGACAGTGCTTAAAGGCGTAATTTGTACGTAAGTCAATTTCACTTAAGAAAATTAATAGTCTTTAGGTATTAATTCTGAGTTGTTTATGATTGCTTCTTCCCAAAAGTCTATTCACGTTAGTGAGTTTCTCCCCCAACCCTGTGTATTTCATATTAGTATTAAGACTTTAATTCCTGCTTTTGCGAGGAGTATATTATATTGCTTTCCCAAAAATTCAGTCATAGCTCAAGCCATTTTAACAAACGACAGTTTTTTTCTCTGTAAAAAAGCTTCCAAGATAAAGATTTTACATCACAGAGAAAATGGAGGAAAATTGAGAGAATACTTTATTTCCTTTAGTAGCTGCTATTGATGATGAAAAACAAGGAAACAAATGTAATTGGGAAAAAAAAAAAACCCAAAGGAAGTTTCAAGTATCTCAAATGGGGGAATATTCTGAGTTGTAAATAGCTCAATTTTATTTCTAGAACCTGAAATATGTATCCCTGCCCACCCCCATCCCAATCTTGCTTCCAATTTCAATACTTCAGCCTTATCAAAGTAAACAAGCTATTGTGGGATAGAAAACCCAGCTAGGTTTGAGGGCTGCCGCCACTTCCCTCTCTTCCTAACACAATTCGGTGCCAATAGCTTTTGGAAAAGGAAAGAAAGAAAGGTCTGCTCGTGTGCTGTGTGGAAGTAAAGGGGCAGAGGGGCATCACTTCAATCTCCTGCCTCTGGTCCTTTCTCACTCTCGCATCTCCAGAGAAAAGAGATGCTCTTCATTCACAAAACAAAACAAGAAAATCTCTATAATTATTTTTGGCTCAGCTCCATTGAAATTCATTCTCCTGGAAGCGTCTCTGTTTTAGATTAAAACAATGCTTAGAATATTCATTCTCTGCTCTGTCTTTCTTTTTTTCTCACTCACTACCCCTCCATGCCACCCACCCCCAACCTCTACCCACCCCTAGGCCCCCCATTTTTCTCTTGCTTTCTTATTTCTCAGTCTTGGTTTCTTTTGCTCTCCGTCCCTGCCTTTGGTTATTTTTTTTTTTTCTCAGTCAAACCAACATCAGGCCTCAGACGTTGTCAACATCAATGCCTACAAGTGCCTACTCAAGGTCTCCATGTTCAGTGTCAGTTGTTCAAGTATCATACCTTCTTCCAACCAGGAAATTTCCCCAATCCTATGTCACTGATTGTATCTTATGATTGTTGATTTGTGATCTGATGTTTCAGATCACAACCGAAAAACAGATCACTTCTAGTCTTATCCTGTTCAGTAAAATTGGGAATGAAATTTACTTTCTCTTTCCTCCATCCCTCTCTTCAAGACCCAATCCTCAAAAGATGGGTAAAATCTTCATTGGGAAGAGTAGGTGGTAGTTATTGAGTTACAAGGGTAAAGCATGGAAAATTGTTATTTTAAAAATCAAAATTCCATTATTTAGCCACTGATCAAATTTATTGCACGGAACGAGAGTTTAACTATTAAAAAACTGTTTTTTCTATCGCTAACTTAATATTCAATTTTTTTTCCTTAAGGGTACAAACTTTTATACCATTGTCCTTCTTGTTAAGGCATAAAATTTCAGCAAGTGGAAAATAGAATTCCTGCTCCAAATAATGTGTATGTATTACAGAAGTTATCTGTGCTACGAAACATGGGATTCTCTTTCCTGAAACAGTGAATTCATTTGAGCTCCTATTACAAGGCAAGAATTTTACTTATAATGACTTACATTTCCGTGGAATCCCAATTTCTTATACCTTACAATTCTTAGCGACTGTAGACAAAAGTTGCTGATAAATCTTTCACAGAAAGAGGTAGATCTGATACCTACTTTCATTAGCATTAATGTGTCTTCTTCTTTCTCACTTTCTAACTGGAATAATTAATTTGTGCTCGATTCAAATTCCAGATTGTTTGCAAAGGCATCCAAACTTAGTCCCCATCACTGGTGGAGTGTGCATCCTGTTTAGGGGTGCATTCCTGCTTCTTGGAACAATGGATGTTTTGTGTGAATACTGTAATCACATGTAAGTCAGTCCTAGCCTTCTTGCACTATCTTGACAAATAAAACAAAATCCTGACAGTTGCCCAGATGTGAAACGTCTCTGGGATTTCCTATGTGCTCAATAACACTACAGCAATCGTGTAAGCATGTATTTAAAAGAGGTTGGGAATCTATTTCTAAGGCCTCACGAGAATCTGATTACTGAACTCTATTTGGTTTACTAAATAAAGAGAGGGAGAGAGAAAAAAAAAAAAAAGGAAAACCACACACACTGCCATTAATTACAGTGTAAACATTTAATAAATATTCTTTCTTTCTATCCTTTGCCCTTTTCAAAAGGAAAGGTGGTAATTTACATGTACGATGCCTCTTTCCTCTCATTGTTTTATTTCTTTTCTTTCTGGCTTTCTTTTACTTCTGGAGAAAAGAGGTGGACATGTTTGAGAAGACAGAAATGTTTATCTAGTACATTTTTTTTCATATAAAAAAGCAGCCTAGGCCCCTTCTACTTTGCCTTAAGACCTTTGTTAAACCACTAATTCTGGAAGCTGCATTTTAATTACAAAATATTGTAAAGGGAATACAGTAAGAATGTACAACCTTGATTCTCAGCCAAATGAGAGGAAGTTTAATAGCAATGTATGGTTGCAGCAAGGGTTATGTTTGGGATCCATATGCATGTTCAACTCACACATTCAGGCAGTGCAATAAAGCAGGGAAAAAACAGCTGATACACAAAAGGGACCGTCTAGACAGTACCCCATCAGTCTGGCTAAATTTGGTGCTGGCATTCCCAATGGGATTGTAATATAATTGTTCTGGTGTCTGCGTTCATTCCCCTGTCAAACACCATTCCAAATATACATCCTTCTCCCCCAAACCTCTTTCTTCCACAAATATGAAGCCCACACTGTGCCATACTAGAGAGGATGTTAGATGGCCCAACCCCAAGAAAACATTATAATTTAGCAAAATCACGTTGTTTAATTCCCTTAAAAAAAAAACTCCCAGTTACTTCCTAACTCCAAATAGAATTAATTTCAGCCAAATTTTAATAATTTAAATTAGAATATGGAAAAATTTAAATGCAAATACAAATAACCTTGAAATATTAAGCACTTTAGATGAAAGCAAATGGGTCTCTTTACCCCCTTTATATTTATTAACCTCTGTTAGAAAATTTAACAGAAATCAGAGATGTGAAAGTGTAATGACGGACACAGATCATAAATTCTAATGAAGAAAAGGCTAATGAAAAAAAGTGTTAAGCAAAAGCACTGAAAAAAATGCAAACTGTGTATTTTTTTTCTTTCTTGGGTTTAAATGCCATAATATTTTTTTCTCTTTAAATATCTTTTGAAAGTTCGACTTCTGTTAACTTATATAGGAATGATTTCATATATTTGGCTTTTTAAAGGGGAAACCAGAAATATTTATCCACTGATTTGTAGTAACTACCAATTAACATTTTTTAAATATTCTGGTATAACATATAAAGAAAATAAAAAACTACTACTTACAGAATAAAAAAACCTAAAAAGCCCATCATTAAAATCAATAATACAAACACAGATTATTGACAAATATGCTTTATAATCTAAAGACTTCTGCAACATTAAGATTAAAGCTGTCAGATTCCTTTTTTTTTTTTTAAAGGAAAATGCAGGATTTTGGATTGCTATGTAATACAATAACCAGATACACTTATTTCATTTTCTTTTCCAAAGTGTCACCTCTCGGCATTGTTTAGATATTAAAATTGACCGGGAAACCGATTTTTTTAATCTTTTTTTTAACTCCAGAAAAATTATCTTGGGAAAGAGGTTGGCTGTTTGCTTTGTTTTGCTTTATTAATTGTGGGTCTATATTTGTCCTTCCTATTTTGGAAGTTAATAATCCTTTCCCTCATCCTGTAAACAGAAATTTGTCTCCCATCTTTTAGCACTTTTGAGATGCTAGATTAGGGTCCCCAGTGAGTGGAGAAAGTCTCCCCACCCCCATCAGGGACCACTCTAACCGGAGCAAATTCAAAGCAAATACTTCAGGCGCTAGATCCTGGCTTTATCCAACTTCAGGAGGCTGAGAGACAAGCACACCAACCCAAACGGGGCACACGAGAAATGGCTGTTCAGGAAGAAGCAAGACACAGGGCCTCAACTCGCACAAAGACTGAGCACAATTGCACAGAAAATCACCCCCAAAGCGATCAGGACATGTTCAGATATGTTTTACAGACGTCTTAAAATTCTCACATGGAAACGAAAAATTAAAGATTATAGATGTCTGAAAATTCTCACGTGGAAAAATAAGATGAAGAGGTTGTATCCTTCTAGTTTTAATTTTTAAAAAACAGTGATTTCATATTTTTTCCTTCTTTGTATGAAATTATTCTTCTGACTTTGCACATGGACATGAGAAACCCAGGCATTAAAAAAGACAGCATAATAATATTTGAGCAGTGTCTGCCTGAAGCTGGGTGGTTTGCTGGTGATTGTTTTTTATTCATTTTATTTTATTTTTCTACAATACGTACTGGTAGAAAGTGAAAGAAAGGCAGGCTGTAGGCATTTTTGAGATGAAACAGTGTAGCAAAATCTGAGTTTTATACTTGGTTTTCAAACTATTGAAAAATATCCTATGAGACCTCTTAGGTCTTAACTGGATTAAAATGAATATATTTGTGCTCTGGCTCTTTTCAGCTAACTAATGTGCATGAGAATTGATAGTGTGCGAGGGAGCGGGTGAGAGCAAGTGTATGTGACGCTGGGAGAGGATGTGGGCTCCAGGCTGAGGGTGACTGTGTGAAGGAGCGTGCAGGACGGTGTGGGCTGCCTCCAAAGAGTGAGAGAAAGGAGAATGAGCAGGCCTTGGGGTCTAGTGCGTTTCGTCGGGAGCCAGAAGACAAGCTTAGCTGGGAGATGAGGAGAGAGGAGAAGGGTGGTGGTGAAGGGAGGGTGGAGAAGGGGGTGTGGCGTGTGTGTGTGTGCATGCGTGTGCGTGTGTGTGTGTGTGTGTGCGTGCGTGTGCGTGTGTGTTGGCTTTAAGGTTTCAGTATGGCTGAGCCTCGGATTTTTGTTTTGTCGGTTCCTGGCGTAAACAGGCCGGAATTTCAGGTTCAGGTCGGAGTGCACGCAAAAAGATCATCGTCCGAGTTTCTCTTTCTGGTCCTTCCCTGTGGTTGCTGCTCAGAGCATTGCTGCTGCTACAGAGAGGGTGTGGGGGGAGCAGCAAGGGATGGGGTCTGTCTGCAGCTGCCCCTCTCACACTTGAATAAAAGAACTTTTTTTTCAGGGGTAAGGAAGCTGTGAATACCTTTCCCAATAAGAGATGAGGCATATTGAAAACTATATTAAATTACCCTGATTAACAATTTAGCCACGAACAGGGCAGCTTTGGGAGATCTCTATAGGCAGGACTGGGGGCTATTCATGCCAGCAGCTAAGAGGTCGAAAGGTTTCTGAAGTTCACAGGCTCAGAGCCTTTGTTATGCTAACAGACAATCTCAAATCAGCTGCCTAGTGGAGTGTGAAATATAAATGATTCCTTGAGAACTTCCAATAAGTTGTCACTCTTGCTCTCCAAATACCAGGACAGGCTGCTAATTTCTAGCAGGCCCTTTTGCAACATCGCTAGCCCTAAATGAATGCCTTTGTAGTTGAAATAATCTTTTCAAGGGAGCTGTCCTATCATCATAGCCCAAATGCATCTTGGTTTTGACTATTAAATGAAAATCAGGGCTCAGCAGTCCTTGACTTTTCCAAGCGCCCGATGTTTGGGAAGGGTGGTGGCAGCTCTCATGCACAACAAGTTAGCACCCACTGCAGGAGGGCCAGGGCATTAATAACAGCCTGCGGCCTCAGGAGGTACCCCATCTCTCACCCCCACTCCCTACCGGGAACAATGCTCCGGGAGAGATTTACGTGGCTTCCCTCAGGCTGGACTACCTTCTTCTTTCAACCACACCAACGTTTCTCTGATTTATGGACCCTCTGTCCAAGAGGACAGCCAGCTGACCTGCTTGCATCTGACTGGTCACTTCGAAGCATCAACTTTGGAGATGGATGTGTTCATTCTTCAGGGCAGGCGAGGCCAAGGGGAAGAGGGCAAGGTGTGTGTCCAGGCCATGCCCCTGGTACCAGACGCCTGTGGATATTATTTTATCATTTTCCCATAAGAAGGACACGAACACGGCTTATGATCTTGGGTGTGACCTTTGAGCACGTCCAGATGGATAGAAAGAAGGTCCTGGGTCTCTGAGTCTGAATCACAAAGCTTTCTACGTATGGAAAACCACTCCCCATTCCAAAACCCAGACAAGTTAGGGGGAGCAAGAATGAGAATCCATCTGGGAGAGTGTGCCCAAATTAAACATTCTAGTAAGAAAGGACAAAACTAATTTATACAAATAAAGAAAACAAAAAAAAAAAGAGGCCAGAGACCCAAGGATATTAGAAATCCACCTGCATCAGTCTTCACAAAGGAAGGGATAAAACCTTCCCAGTGATTACTTGGGTCCTAAAAATTTTGATATTTCTGACTCCATGTCCTCAACTTCTTTGCTGAAATATAAAAAAGGTCCATAATATCACAGAAGTCTCCTTTTTTTCTCAAACAGAGTAGGTTTGATTTTTGGCAAGGAATGTGGAAAAAAATCAAATGGACTATATTTTTTCAATATATTCTTGGGGTAAGTTTATGAACATATAAACATATAAAAACAATATATTTTAACACGTCCTTAGGTCACTTTATAAATCTTAAGGGTCCAGCTCTACAGAAAAACAGGGCCTTGAATCCCTCCATCTTCTCCTTCCTCTAACTACAATGATTTAAAAGTATTACTAACTACAGTGACTTAAAAATATGACATCAAAAATGTTTGCGCAGTTCATTTTGATTGGTACAGAAACTGGTTTAAGTAAATACTTTTTTCTGCCTTAGATATACTGCCTTACGACTATATATTAAAACAATCAAATATAAATAAGAGTGGTGGTGTCACTTGCAGCAGTTTTGAAATCATCTAGCTTATATGTTTAAATCTGGTTTTTTAAAGCTAGGATACAAAGTACAATGGTCAAGGGCTCTGGGATTCAACTCAGAGAATTTGGCCATCAGAATAGGAGAGATCGTTTAGGAATCAGCCCATGATTTGTCTTTCAAATTCTTATTTGTTTCACTTAGTAAAGCAATCTGCAAATAATATTGGCTAGAAAAATGAGTTCAGATTACTGATATTAAAAGAGTAAAAGTTTGTGGTTTCTTCTGCCAAATACCAGAATTAGACAATAATTCGTTATTGATCCACTCACACCCTTTGCAGAGAGACTTGGAGTCCTGGTCATCGTTACTTCAGAGAGAGCAGAATGACTGGCTTCAGATTCACTTCCAATTACACAAAAAAGAAGGCAACACTGACAGCTGAAAGTTCAATGGATGTGACACAACTTGCTGAAATTTACTTTTTCATTCCCTTTCCATTTTTAAAAATTTAATTTAATATTAAACTGTAAGTATCTACATGTTGTTGACACATGCTGGACATTCACAGGAGAAACACCTTCCCTGAGCTTCCAAATACTTATTTTACCACTTCCAAGTGTCCTCTCTCTTTCCCGTCTTTAACACATCAAAACAGGGAAGAAAGCGCTTTTGTGTTATAACTACAGAGAAAACATTTGAGAATGTGTCAATGCTGTGAATGCCAGCACCAGTTTGGGGGTTGGTTTGTTTTTCCCCCTGCCGTGGTATTTCTTTTCCCTTTGCTTCTGCGGTCTTTAAACTCTGGCCACTTTGAGAAAAGCAATGGTTGAAATGAAAAGTTAGGACAAATTGCATTAAACCTGTGTGTTGCCAGAATATGAGCATGATAAAAGCAGTGTTGGGACATTACAGAGCCAGAGCAGCTCTCTACACACAGAAAATATAAATAAAATTAAAATAAAAGCTGGTCTTTTTTTCCCCTCTTTCTTAAATACTTAAGATCTAAGAGAAAGGGAATTCCTGTTTAAAAAAAAACAAAACAAGTTTCCAGGGTTGCCATTTCTCCGTAGTGGGGGTGTCTGAATGTGTGTTTATGTGTGTGTTTGGGGAGAAAAGAAAGAATGGGGGAGGAGGAAAGGCAGATAACTTTACTGACATATTAATTCTTTAGATAGCAGTAAATGAATGGTGCAAATAGACATTTGTTTCCCTTAATAGGTTCTGTACAGGTCTCTTACAAGCTGTGGCATATGCTTCATTTATATGTATATTTATTTAGAAGGATCGAGAATAATAGGTGTAGTTTGCCTATAGTTGCAGTTATTATTTAAAGTCCAAAGAGGTTACAACTTTTTTCTACTCCAAACATGGATACAGAGGTCTCTGGTACGTGCCTCCTGCATTATGTTGAAGGCCAATTAAAAATAAAAATAATATTCTTACTATCGAGCTTAAGAGGAGAAAGAAGGAGGCTAAAGGCAAAATAACTCCAAGATGGCTGCCTCTTCCTTCTTCCCCCTCCTTACTGCCCGTTTCCCACATAGAAATTAATGTAATATTTTGTTTAGAAATCACATTGTAGGTCATTTGCAAATGAGGCAGCCTCTGAGGCACCAACATCTGCCTAGAATATTCTCATGATGCCATCGAGGTATGGAGAGAGATAAAAATGCAAACATTCAAATGTATTTAGATTTGTACACAGTGACTGGACTCACACACATACACACTTGAATGTGTGAACGACACACACAGTTGCAAATGGAATAAAAGGCCAAAATCCCTCTTAATTCTTAGGACAGAAGGGCAAAGGAGGGTGCCAGGCCACCACCTTCCTCCCCAAAGGTTCGAAAATGCACTGTTCATGGTCTGGATTCGATCTTTTAAAAAAGATATATCTTACTGATGACTCTCTCATTAGGCGGACTTCTGAAGTCTGGGGAGACAAGATTTCCATAAATTATCTCTCTAACTCATCTCATGCTGGTGCAAAATGCAAAGCTAAAATTGTTTTTTTTTTTTTTGCATTTCTTTAAAAGAGAGAGAATACCAAGCTAACCAGCTTCCTGACTAACATGTTAAAGGATTAAGATCGCTAGTAATTCCTGCCATTAATTACAATAAATAAATATTCTCAATCATAAAATCCCACCCAGAAAGCCAAACCAAAATAATGTTGAGGATAAATAAAGGTATATTTGGGGCTTTATAACAGATTTATAGCAGGTGACTGTGTAGATTGGAGCGCACTAGGCATACAACAAAGCAAATGGTTTAGTTCCTATAGGAAATATATTAAAAGGAAAAAAAAAAAGAAAAAAAACCCACAGCCCTTTATCTAAAAGCCATCAGGGACAAGTTAACAAGCAGGAACTGATAAGATAACATTTATATGAGGTCAGAAGTCAAATGCCAGTCAAAGGCTTTTAACCTCTTGGGTCATAAACAGGAATAGTTAAAAGTGAGAGGTAGTTATTTATCGGATTTTAAGGGTACCTGATCATTGCCAGAGAATCACCGATGATGAAACTAATTAGGATTTATAGAAAAAGAACTTTGTAGCTGTTCAAAGAAAATTAACCTACAAACCCATAATTCTTCAATTGGTAGGGAGAAAAACAAACAAAAAAACAGTCCTCTTTTTGGGGCGAAAATAAATCTAGCAATTTAAACAGCCTTAGTAAGGGACTCTCTCTCGGAAACAATAATTTATATCTAATGTATGTATTGATTAATATATGGTAAATGATATACCTTATAAATTCTGTATGAATAATCTAACAACAAAAATAAGCATCACATTACAGTTTTTGTTCTTTTTCTTTTTCTCCCCTTCAGACCTCCTAAATTAGACAGAATATAACCCCAATATCACAATACTTCTTGCCTTCAGAATGCTATCATTTAAAAATTAAAATATATATATATGCATTCAAATAGCAATCACTTTAAAACATCAGAATATTGAAACTGCTTAATTAAATTTTTATCTTAATCTAGCCAGAGAAGCAGATGTCTCTTCTTTTATTTGCTGTCAGAATATTTTCCTTTGTTTTGATTTTTGTCCTTTTTTGTCTTTTTCTAGGTTTACATTCCAAACTCGCAAACAGTTCCTGGCCCCAGAGTCCGTGCTGGCTTATATTTTCAAAGCATACCACCCCCTTTTTTCTCTTTTGCAATAAAAGAAAGCAGATCTAGATATTTCTTTCTAGAGAGAGATAGAGGGATTGTTGTTAGGCCTGCTAAGGCCCACTGTTTCTTTAAACAGAGTCCACAATACACTAGGCGAACATTGTGGATTTAAAATGCTTTTAAATATTTATCAGAAGTATTTTATCATCATATTCAAATGACACCTGGAGTGCACTCACCTTTATTGACAATCTCTGTTCTGAAAGTCCATTTGCTTCCTTAAAGCCCCCCAAGCAGAACAAGGACTACCCGTTTTCATTCAGTTAATGTTTAGTAAAAAACCAAGCAACCTTAATCAGCATGCTGATTGCATCGTCAACTAACAAATAATTTACTACTCTGAGCATTGCATTCCATTAAAAGCTCATTAAATTTTCTGTTCTCCAATGGGAGGTTTAGCTTTTGAACTGCATGCTTTTGCTTCGAATGATCATTTATTCAATTTTTGCAAAATGTTGTGGTTTTTTTCCCAAAGTATAGGTGAGCATTTCAACACCTATAGACCGCAGACATATGGAAACACAGCCCAGGGTTTGAGAATGTTCCGTCGGATTTATAAACTCTATTTAATAAAAATTCAACATAATCTCCAGCACTTTTAGGAAATCCTGAAATCACTGAGTGTATCTCTGCTTATGTGTGACCCAAACATAGCTTCAGAAATATTAATACATAATATAAATAACAAATCACTTTTTTAAAGCTTAAATTTTCCTTTTCCACCACATTATAGCTATTGTTATTTTTATTATTTTTATCCTTGTAAATAGCTATTTTCTACTGATTCAAAGAGGAGCATGACACCACAAAGCCCTTATCATATCTGATGCCAAAACTAATACCTCGGGTGTGTGCATGGAGGGGGAGGCTAGTTACCCAAAGAAATCCGCATTTTATGGGGTTTACACATTTCTTACAAACTCACAATCCCCTGAATTATTTTCATGCCCAGACTCGTCTAGGAAAGAGTCCCTTTATTATTTTTAATTTAGGGAAATGTAGGAAAATATCAGCCCCCAAATTAACATGCATCTTTGGATTGCTAATTGTGCTCATTGCAAATTTGGGTCATTTTGCATGAGTGACTCTAATGTAGGGCTGAGATTGCCACGCAACGCAGTGGATTCCTGATTCCCCACGCTAATCCCGAACTCGGTGATTGTGTCAGGTGCAGTTCTGTATGCTCTAGCAGCTGGCGCATCCTCATCAATGCAAATAAGGCAACTCCTACAATCAGAGCTTCGCAAGTGTGAGGCCTGATTGCTGAGGGCAGGCGAAAGCCCTACACAGACTCTCACTTTCAAATCACGCTAAGTGACAAGACAACTGCAATGTCCCTCCAGTTCAAAATCAACCTTACGAAAACAAAACAAGAAGAAGAGGATGGCTACAAAGAGGAGGAAAACCCTGGTGTTTGGGAAATGGACTCGTTCAGAAGGGCTTTATTTAGACACAGAGATAACGCAAAGTGCATTTCAACAAATAATTCTTTAGCTCCTGTTCTGTCCAAGATACTTTGTTTTAAAGGCTGCAGGGGATGCAAAGGTGAGGGAGACATGGTCCATGCCTTCAAGGAACCCTACCATTTGATTGCAGAAAATTTTCAAGATTAAGAAAATAACAGAGTTATTATTGAGGCTCGGTCACCAAAATCTTAAATGAAAACCGTAAAAGACCTTTTTAGGGGAACTATGTAGAGATGGCATTATGGCATAGATGTTAAGAGCAAGACTTGAGAAGCTTCTGGTTCAAATCCCAGCTTCACCACTTACTTGCTCCAGTTCTTTCACCTTTCTAAAGCTTCATGTCATCCTCTGCAAAATGGCAGTGACCTGAGGACCTACCTCACAGGGCTCTCAGAGGAAGGAGTTAAGTATGTAACAGACTTGCCACAGTGCTTGGCACGCAGTAAGCACTCAATAGTGTCAGCTGTGACTATTATTAATTCCTCCTTAACATACAAAGTAGAGCAAGGAGGGCTCCAGAAATCAGTGTGCCACAGTGTGAAAGGCATTTCTTGGATGTCTCTCTAAATTCCCATTTTACATGTAGCATTTACCCCGTGGAAGTGAAAATACTGTGAACACGAAAAAGCCCTGCATGTCTCAGTGGTGTCTGGACAACCCTGGCGCTCGGAACATGAAGGAGAGAACAAGAAATCCCTGTGCTTTTCCTTTTCTTCTTTTCCAAACACGTGTGCAGACTTCCCTGCATTTCAGCCCCACCCTCTTTATTTTACTGCCTAATCTATAAAGGAGGATTAACAGCAGCACGCTGCTTTGGCATAGAGCAGATTCTGGGTGAGGACCTGGAGGGAGAGTTTAATGAATACAATTTTCTAGCACTGTGAGTGCATATTTTTAGCTACATGCTGGGCTCCAGTGTTGGCTCTGGAGACAGATGAACAGACTCTTTGATCAGACTTGGGTGTTGCTCCAAGAGGAAACTTTTTCAGAAAGTAGTTGGAGAAAAATGTCCTCTGTTTCCCTGATTCCTAACTTGCACTCTATAGATTCAGATTCCAGATAACTGGTCCCAATAAGTCGCATTACAACATTGAGATAACCATTGCGGGAAGCAAAGGATGGCTGGTGCTCCGGCGTGCAGTTGCCACCCTTCCTCTTTGGAGAATAGGCTAGAGGTGGTTAACCCTCCCCAGGGAGGCTTGGCCTAGACAACATCATAGACACCATATCCCCCCTGGAGTTACCAAACAATAAAACCGCTTCCTTTGCCAAACACAAAGAATGGTCTGGAGTTGGATATTAGCAAACAGCAAACCATATAAACAAGAAAGGGACGGAGAGAGGGAGAAGGAAGAAAAGGAGACTAAGAGGAAGGATGCAAGAAAGGAAGGAAAATTACACGAAGAGAAAGCGTGAAATAAAATCTCTTTTCTGCTTTAGTTTGCCAGGGAGAGGGCCGCCATCCAGTCTTGTCTTGATTTTAGCCAGTGCCATGGCGAGGGTGGGGAGGTGGAGAAGTTGGGGTTTTGATGTAATGCCCAGCAGGGCAGGGATGAGGCGCCAGGGCTTCTGGAAATAGCTGAGACTTGAAGACCTTGGCATTGGGAGAGTGTGAACAAGATGATGAGTGATTTGATCTCTTCCATTCCTGCTCAGGACCCTCTCCTTCTCTTTCTAATAGGATTAACAGATATTTTCCTAAGCAGAAATCAAAATGTGTCAAATCATCTGAGACAGTCAATTTGTTCACAATGCCCACATTCTCGCAGTACTGATGCAGCACTATTCAAAAACAGTTTCATTTCAAGAGCTACAATGCAGCGGAGAGGTAAACATTTATCTTCATAATCTTACCCTCCTTTCAGACTGCTTAATTTTTCCCAGTGATTTTCCCCTCCTCTTTCACTCCACCTCCAAGCTCAGCTTCAAAACATTTAGTACAAAAAAGACACGACTTCCCCAGAGGATTCAGGTCTCAGTGATCCTGATGATGCAATGTATGCTCTCCATTATTCCTGGGAGCTCCCTGGATATGTTCCTGCATCCTGCCTCACAGCTTCCGTGGTCCCTCTGTTTGCATCACTTACAAATCCTCCTCAAACACCTGCCAAGGTTATCACCACCTCTTCCTCCCACCTCATCCCAAGTTATCAGGACTCCGTCCCCACCCCACTCCACCCCCAACCTTTTTTCTTTTATTGTTATTATTGCTATTATCATTCTCTCCACTAGCGCAGCCCTCTGCGGCTCCTCCTTAGGGAGACATTAGGTTGCCTTCCTTTGTGCTACCTTAAAACTGCTTGTTCTCCTCCAGGTCCCTTTGAACACAAGGACCAGTGTCACCTTTGGAACAATGAATGAAAGTACTTAGAGTGAGATTCCAACTTCACATTGTTGGCATTCCTGAAAATCGCATGCATTTTCATTCCCCCCTCCTCCTTCCTTTTCATTGAGACCCCATCAGATAGCAGCAATTAAAAGCTCTGAAATGAATAGAAACAATAGCTACTGGTGTGTTTTATTCTTACGATTTGAATAGGAGACATTTAGCAAGCAGAAAAAAGTCTCAATTTTTTTCCTTTTTCTTACCACTTGTATATTTAGTATACACGTATAGATAGTTGTTTTTTTTTTAAGTGAATTGCTGACAGTATTTGCTGTAGTAACATATTTTCTATTGATACATTTTAGGTGTCTATTTCACCGTAATGCTCTTTGTGATCATGATGTCAAAATATAATGAATCGGTCCATTGTACCTGAAAAGTCCTCTCTACCATTTTCCCTTCCCACCTGTTAAAATCCTACCATTCTGCAGGATCGAGTTCACACCATATTTCCTCCAGGAAGTTGTCCCAGATCCTTCCAGGAGGATTCTTCTCCCTCCTTCGTGGCTTCCACGTGTTTAAGCCCCTGCTCTGGCTGGAGTCTCCTTTGTATTCTGACTATTGTGGATGTCTGTCTGCACAACTAGACTATGAGGCCTGGAGGACAAAGAACGTTATGTCCTCCTTTCTGGACCCTCTGCCACTCCTGGGAGAGTGCCTGGCTCAGCGGAGGGGTTCTGTCACCTGAGGATGAAGTATGGATGACCGCCTAGCCTTCTGAACCTGAAAAAAGCCCACCAGTTCCTTTTCGGGATCCCTCTGGATCAGGGGGACATCAAGCCACTCCTGGCCCACTTTTCCCACCCCATTTCTACTTATATTTGACAATGATTTTGAGACTTCCTTACATTAGAATTTTTAATATTTTTTCATCTAAATGCTCATCTTTAGTAAATACATAACTAGATGGATTGTGAAGTGAGGGAATTAAAAAGTGTTATCTTATATCTGAGAGAATAAATCATTTATATTAGCTCTTCTGTTTCTAGGTTGGTCTGGAATTGGCAACAAATACCAAGGCATGCCTACTCTCTGACATAGTGTATTCATTTATTTAGTATTTTTTTAAGAGCTCTGACAAGTTGTTTACTGTGAGCCAAATGTCAATTAGCATTGGCCTGAAAAGGAGTTGCCATGCTACACGTGTTTGTATTTAGTTTTCGCATCATCCTGATCATTTTGGCTTTTACTTGCTCAAAGTGTTTATCTTCAAAGACTCACCACCACCATCACCACAAAAAAAAATCCTACTTTTCTTAACATTTTCGTAAAACCATACCTTGTTGGCAACCCTATCATTACAGTATTGAATTTTTCTCCTGATAAGGCAAATGACACTTTAGCCTTAGTTAATGTAAAACAAGAAGGTGTTAATCTCATTTTCAACATGTCAGCTCTTCCAGGTAGTGTATTAATACGCAAGATCCCCTGCTGGCAGACTCAGCAGAACCTTTCTGGCTGTGAAGGGAAGTCCAAACCTGGTAATTTTTGCTTTCCTTTATTGTATGTGCTCAGGTCTGCTTCATTCATTGAAAAAGATATATCAGTAGCTAAATGCATATAAAGAAACAAAGGGACGTTTGCAAACTATTGACTTAACTCTGTACTCAGACACCATGATAGGTTTGTTTTAAAATATTCACACACGACAAACATTTGGCTATGTTTGATGATAAATAGCAACCCGGTTAGGCATATTTAAAAGACCCTCTGAGATCTACGATTTTGCAGCAGACAACTCCAGCCCAGCGTCACCATTTGCTCTGTTTAATTTGCTTTCTTTAAAACAATAATTTTAAAGAATTAAACAACGAAAAGTGTGGACTACGTTGCAGGAGGTGTTACAGAATTTCATATCCCACAAGAAAAATTTATATTCTCGAAGTAATATAGGAGTGAAAGTTTTTATTTTTGTTTTTTCTTCAGGGTGTAGAGATAAAAGAAGACAAGGTTTTTGTGCTATTGAATTGGTGTGGACAGTGTCAAGAAAATTTGTTTTCTACAGAAATTTTTGGGAGATTTTGGGATTTGTCCTACTTACTCTATTCTACAAACACTAAGAGGAGTTTTTTAAGGGCAGTTTCAGAAAAGGTCAGAGAGAGTAAAAAAGAAATCAGTAACTATATAAAAGAATATTAAAAATATAAGCTTTCTTATTTGTAAATATGATTAATAGGTTCTAAAGAAAATGTCACATGCTTCCAATTTAAGGAAGAATTAGAATTGACATTTTAATCTCACATAGGAATGGGATTTTATGTGGTTTTTAAAAATCATAGATAAATAGATTATAGATATTGATGAGCTAGTAGTTCATTTGAACTAAAAATATGAGAGAAGCAGAAAGAATATAATGGGGTGCCAGCATAGGCAAACAAAATAACATTTATAGGGGTGGGCAAGTGAAGAGTTGTGGCTGTGCAAACAGATGAAAGGCATGGGGCCCTGGAGGCGCCCAATCACCACGGCTTCTACCAAGTTGAGGAGACGTTTGAGAGGGGAAATAACGATGATGACACTTAAGAGGTTAATTTTTGCACATACCCTCCCCTCTGCTAGTTACACGCTCCTGTTTCATGGCTGGGAGAAGTAATACCATTCCCACTTTACAGATGAAGAAATGCAAGTGCAGAGAAACTGAGAGTCCTCGGAGTCATGCAGAGTTACGTGCAAGCCCCAGGCTCGTTCTTCTTCTTCCTCTTTTTTTTTTTTTTTTGAGTTTGAGATGGGGGCTTGGAAACTGTGAAAAGAAAGGAAGAAAGATAAACCAAAAAGTGTGAAGCAAAGAAGGGAGAGTCCCTGAGGAATTCCGAGCTGTCAGATCTATTCAGAAAGATAAGGAAAGGAAAAAGTGAGATGATAAGAGTTTTTTCTTTTATTCCTGTCCAAGTTAACAACATGCACGGTGCCTCTTTTTACTCATCTCCCGTCTGTACATATTTTCCCACATACCATTCTATAGTCATATAATTCATTTCCTTGCCCACTGGGTCAATACTTTATCACTTTACCAGTTTCCTTTTGTAACAGCTTTTTATACTCCTTGCCAGTGAAAGTGTACCCCCAGAATAAGAGGATAACAAAAGGTGGGTGGGAGAGGCCCGGTAAGCAGGGTCACTGTTAGAGCTACATCTTGATTGTTCCATGTCCCCAGTGGGCATTATTATGCATTTCCCCTTAGGCATGAGACATGTTATTGTCTATGTTTAGCCTTTACCTGGAACATGGAGGAACTCACTTAAAAATATAACAGGATTAAATTCTAGCATTGTTCATTGCAACCACGTAACTGATATTTTATTTATTGCATCTTAAATCTCCTTCTGGAAATGTAACCCAGTTATAACCTGTGTAATTTGTATCGTTGTTGACATTTTCATTTTCTTTGAAAACAATTTAGTACAACTTTAATTGAAGATCTTAATCCTTACAGATTAGCAGATTTGGGGTAAGATGTGGAAATAGTTGGAGAAAATAACTCTTCAAAGCAGTTGAATGACTTACACAGGATCACACAACTGGCTGAGTCTGAATTAGAAATTTGGACTTTTGCTCTAGGCCTTGCATCCTCATGCTGCAAATTCAGTCCAGTCAGCGCTAAGTGCCATGGAGCGCTGCACTCGATTCCCTGCTTATGGGCTTACTCTTTTATAGGGATTTCCCAAAGAGTTCTAGAAGGAAATTTTTAAAACATCTTTTGGAGGAAGGAAAATTCTAAATAAAACACCCTGAAGCCCAAAACAAGCAATCCTATCACGTATTTCTTGTTAGGCAATAACATAGATGAAGCTCAAGCAAATGTTTAGTTGTAAGTAGAGAAGAAAAAAACCCAAAAAACAATGGCCTCACTTTTCTGTCTGTCAAAATAAGTAAGGACGTAGGTAGTTGAAGAAAAACATGGGCACTAAGATGGTTTCCTTACTCAAAGCTGCCATCTCCAAATATTCTCTTAGTCAATCAACAAATATTGAGTACTCCTTTCCTGTCAGGCACTGTATTAGAGGCCTGAAAGTGAACAAAACAGACACAATCCCCACGAACTTGTGGAATGCCTGGGAACGAATTCATATAACTGTTCTGCTTTCAAAATCTAAGCAATTTACTTATCAGCCATTCATATTTTAGAATGAATTACTTGAGGTGAATATTTAGTTTTCTTGGTTCTTTGTTCTAGGAGGATATTAATCAGCAATAGCTCAGTTTGATTGTTTATGGTGAGGATTCAGGGCAGTAAACAGAAGAAGAGCAATAAAAAGTGAGAGCATGGAGAACTGGGGGAGACATACTCTAACGTGATGCCACAGCAGAAAGTTTATTACTACCTTAGGTTCTGGACATCTAGAGAAAGGTGGGCAGGAGAGTGACCAAGGAAAGCTTTGTCTCCTTTTTACCTAAGGATTCTTGTAGCAAGTTCTTGACCCAGGAATCTGTCATCTTATAAACTTTCTTAGAGAATTTTGCATTTTATCAACTTTGAGTGATATCTGCAAACATCACCTTTTAGACATCCTTCATGGGTGGTAGTTCTAGCCCCAGAAAGATAAAAAGGAAGACGGTTGTATGCTCTGATAAGACTATATCAAAAGCCAGAAAATTGATATTTGAGGTAGGTTTAGAGCAGTTTTCTTGGCATTTTTTCACCAAAGTACCCCCTAAATAGTAGCAGAGGTGGCAGTTTTGGGTGGCAAAACCTCATCAACAGAATCACACCAGTGCTGGCAGGGAACAGGAGGACCACTGAGGGTAGCCCAAAGTGGCAAGCCTGGAATGTCTTTCAAATATTGTGGTTGTTTTCCTTGAAAGTTTAAGAAATTGTTTTATACTACCTAGTAATAGGTCCGTGTCTGTTTTACAAGAAAACAGTGCTTTAAATTACCTGTTATTAGTGAAATTGACTCTCTGGGAAGAAACGTCATGATTACTGTGTGGGTCCCAGTCTGCCTGCATATGCCTGCACATGCGTGGGTACGTCTAGAGGGTTTCCCAGAGGAGGCTCCTAAATGTGAGGTTTCAGTTGCCTGAGCAGTCACGATGCCATGATTCAGTTTAATTGGGTGCACTTCAGATTTGTTTGTAAGGGTGATTACCTATCTCGGGATTCCTATCTGTTTCTGGAACCCCAATCATCCAGGAATTTTTCCATTATTTTTACCTGACTGCCAGTGATATGGGCTCAGATAGTCAAGACAGGTGGAAAATACGTGGCCCAGCCTTCCAGGTCAAAAAAGCAGCATGACATCCTAGGCGTGGCAATGAGTTTGGGTAAAGCATCCTTGCCGGCCAGGTCCTTTATGGGCTATTGATAGAGTTTTGCTATCTGAAACTTCCTCTTCTGCTACCTGACAGAGAAGGCTGGGTGTGACCCAGTAGGGAGCACCTGAGAACTTGATCCAACTCTGCCATTATCTAGGTCCGTTATCCCAGCAATACTCATTGAGTATGTGGCAGACATCATTTGAGACTCTGGGGACATAACAGTGAAGACAGACAAGGTCACGGTGGTAGGCACAATACTGGCCCCCAAAGGTGTCCACGCTATACTTTCGCAGAACTTGTGACTATGTTACCTTACGTGGCAAAAGGGAGTTTGCAGATGTGATTAAGGGTATGGACCTTGAGATGGGAGATTAATTTGGATTATCCAGCTGGGCCTAATCTAATCACATGGATCCTTAAAAAATTTGAGAACCTTTCCAGGCTGAGAGAAAGATGAGACAGAAGAAGGACAGATTGGAAATATGAGAGAGGCTCAACTGCTGTTGCTCGCTTTGAAGATGGAGGAAGAGGCTATGAGCCAACGAACGCAGATGACTCCTACAAGCTGGAAAGGGCAAGAAAATGGATTATTGTCCTGAGCCTCCAGAGAGGATCACAGCCCTGCCAACACCTCGACTAGCCCAAGAAGACCTGTCAGGTTTCTGATCTCCAGAACAATAAGATAATAAGTTTTGTGTTGTTTTAAGTCACTGAATCCTTGGTAATTTGTCACAGCAGCAGATCCTCATTCTCTTTGTGTTTGTGTTCTAGTAATGCAATAAAATAAATACAATACAATAAAAATAAATATAAACAACAAGCAATTTACATATTCTAATAAGGCTGTGATGGAAATGGACGAAGTAACATGATGGAGACTGTCATGGACACAGCTGAAAACTTTTCAATGCTTTGGGAGGGCTCCACTGTATGAGTTCGGTGTTAAGTAAACACTAGTTCCCTCCACAGGAGTTTTTAAATCTGTCTCCTTTGCATCTAGTCTAGGGCACAGACATATGACTTGGGTTCCACTAATCAGATACAGCCATGCCAGAATTTGAATCAGAGGCTAGTAATGCAAAAATGGATAGTTTAGGTAATTTCTCTTCCTCTGCCCCACCCCCAACCCCCTGCTCCCTCCTGTAATAGCGGTCAAGGCTACAAGGTAATACATGGCACAAAACCACCAACTTGTTCTTAGCAGCTTGAATTAGTCCTTTATCAAATCAGCTCTGCAACATAGTTTTGGATGCTAGTCTGGAAGCTTAACTCAAGCCTAGCTCTCCAGCCCTTTCAACAATTCAGTAAGCCACAAAATATCTTTTTATTAAACTCCTTTTCTGTTTAACCAACTGGGTTCACCTCTGATTGCTTCCAACTGAAGGCCCTGATGGAAATCGACAGTAATTAGAAGAGACCAAGTTTAGACATAGTGGTCAGGCAGGTCTTGCTGAGAAGGTGATATTTGAACTGGGACAGGAAGAATGGGAAAGAGCAAGTAATATGAACAGTGGCAGGGAAAGCTGGAGCTGAAGAAGGATGTGCAAAGGCTCCTGTATGGAGCTGGGGGTCCAGCAGAGAGCAAGACAAACGAGGCCCCTACTCTGATGAAGTTTACCTCTGGTGGGGGTATTTAGACAGTTAAAGGTAGGCCAGTAACAAGTAATATAATTTCAGATAATGATAAGTGTTATAAAGAAAATGAAAGAGACAGTTATAGGCTGCAGAGAAGGGACTATTTTGAATAGAGTGGGCAGGAAATCCTTCTCTGAGAAAATGACATTACTCAGAGACATAGACGACAATTCATGACTTAGAGAAAACCCCTCTAGCACACTATTGGGACACTTTGCTCAGGGAAGTGAATTTCATAAGGGTTCTTAAAATAAAAACAAATATTGCAGGGCCAAGCTTAGGAATCTTAGGAGAACCCAACAGACGTTAAAATACCCTAAAAACAAAGATTTTTAAATGCCAGTTGCTATCATCTTTTTGATATTGTTCTCGACCTTAAACTTACCATATATGTATGACTACATTTTTAGGGAGATAATTCCCTACATTTTAACATTCTTTTACAACTACAAATTAGCTTAAATTTTGCTTTGGATAGTGGCTAAGTGAACAGTACTAAAAGCAAAATAAAGAAGACAGAGGCAATGTTGGTTCTTCATCACTTTGTCAGAAGCTCTTCTGGTTTGATGGACTAGGCTGTCAACAATGGAATAAAGCCAGCACTAACAGAAAGAAGCTTCAGCTTCAAGCAACAGTATTCCAAAATAATCTATCTGCAGGTGGAAGTTGCTGATTTTATGTGAGCATGAAAAATTAATTATCAAATGAAAAGACATTTACTTCTTTCAGAGTCCACATATTTATTGACAACTAAATGTTCTTTCTCTCCCCAGAGGAAAGACCCATTCTCTAAAATTGTTTAATCAATTTACTGACCTGAGTCAAAGCTTTGGGGGGAAAAAAACAAATGCACTTTCTCAGATAGATCCCAGAAAAGATAAGGCAGGTGGGTCTTTGATATGTTTGTTGTTCAGTAGAGCAATTATCTAGAATATCTTTTCCCCACAAAACCATAAAACTTTTCCAGTAAAATGTAAACAGACTTACTGGTAAATGCACAAATTGAATACATATGTCTACTTTTACCTTCTTCCCAAACCCCAGAGAGGACTGGAGATCTAGTCTCTGGGGAAGGGGAGACACAGGGTCTCTTAGCTGGATGAGGATTGAAGGTGAGGACAGGATGCTGAAAGCAGGAAAAATAAGTAGAAATATGAGCGCTAAATGCTGAAAACCCTAGCCCTTTGTACCTACCCACCTTCCAAAATAGTAGTTGACAGACTTTTACCCTTGGCCAGGAGATTGGAAGATCTTTCCAAAAACAGTTTGACCAGCTCAAGATGCAAGGGTTAAAGACGCTGACATTCTAGGCTCCCCAACAAAATAGCCAAGCCAGATCGCCCCAAAGTAAAACTGTTGGATAAGCTTCTTCCCACTTCCGGCCCAACACCCTTACACAGACACACAGACACACACACACGTGTCTATTGTCTTTATCATCTGAGATAAATCTCTAATTTGAAAGGTAAAGAGACCAAAACAAAGCCACAGATAAAAGCAACTTGGAGGAAACCCATGCCCTACATGGAGAAGAAAACTCCAAAAACAAAAGAAAACATAAATCACATCATTTGTATCCTCAGAAGGATAAAGTAAAAAAAAAAAAAAAACCAAACAGATATTGCAACTATGAAACAAGGATAGGATATTATAACAAATTAGAACATTCAAAGAACAAAACAAGCTATTGGAATTTTAAAAATATACACATGATAGTAGAAATGAAAAACAGATGAGAAGAATTGGTAGATACAACTTTCTGAAGAAATTTCCCAGAAGATAGAACAGAAAAACAGATGAAAAAAATGTATACACGATCAGCCCAGGAGATCCAAAATCCAAATAAAACAAAGAACAGAAAAAACAAATGGGGGTGGGAGTGGGGGAGGGGGAGATGTATTAGTCTATTGCTTCATAAGAAGTTACCACAGATGTAGCACCTTAAGACATCAGACATCTATGGTCTCACAGTTTCAGCTGGGTCCTCTGCTCAGGGTCTCACAAGGCTGTAATGAAGGAGTTGGCTAGGGCTGGGATCTCTTCAGTGGCTCAGAGTCTTCTTCTAAGCTCATGCGCTTTTTTTTAGCAGAATTCATTTCTTTATAGCTTTACAACTCATGGTAGCTTGCTTTTTCAAGGCCAGCAAGAGAGACTTTTACCTTTAGAGCCTCTTTTAAAAGCCTCTCCCACCAGGTCAGGCCTACCCAGGATAATCTCTCTTTTGATTAACTTAAAATCAACTGATTAGGGATCTACATTACATTTGCAAATCTCTTCACCTTTGCCATATAACATTATATAATCATGGGGTGCTATTTTATCCCCTTTGTCATGTTCTGTCAGTTAGAAGCAAGTTAAAAATACTATCTACAGTCAAGGAGGGGAGACTGTAGGCCTGTGTATGCCATGGAGTGGGAATCATGGGGGCCAGCTCAGAATTCTGCCTACCACAGGACGGGAGGGAATCACTAAAGATATAATACAAGACAATTATTCAGACCTGAAACACATGATTTTCCAGCTGAATGCCAGCAAAATGATGACGATATATCCACACCAGACTTTCAGAAAACTGTGGACCACAGGAAGATCTGATAAGTTTCCAGAGAGGATGTGCCAGAAACAAAGGATCAGAGATGAAAATGGCATTGAATTTGTGAATAGCACTACTTAATTCTCGAAGGCAATGGAGCAATACCTTCAAAATTATGAAGCAAAATTATTTCTATGCTTGAACTTTATACTTAGAGAAACTATCAATTTATGTTGGGGATAGAAAAAAAAGACATTTTCAGACATGTACGATCTCAGTTACTTCCCATATACCTTTTCTCAGAAGAATGCTTGAGGATTTGCTCCATCAAAAAGGGGAGAAAATCAAGAAAGAGAATACAGGAGAATTAGCAGAGGAATAAGGCAAAGGGAATCCCAAGATCATGGTAAAGGAAAATCCCAAACAACCATAATGTGGGGTTGAGAAAGCAACACACCCAGAATGGGGAAAGTTGGAAGGCTTCAAGAAAGATTTCTTCTGTAAGAAGAAATTGAGAATGGGGAATAAAATAGACAGAATACTTACTGCACCTTAATGTACTTGAGAGAATTTAGACAATTGACATAGATTTTGGGCTTCAATTAGTAATAAGTCAGAGAAAACTAAGAAAACAACAACACAAAATGATTACTTCAAAAAGTTGTGCAGGAAAAGGAAAGAAATCCTGATTTATTTGACAGCATAGCTATGAATAATGTTTTCATGGTAATAATAATGTCAACATAAAATTGGGGTATAAATATATATGGAGAACAGGGAATGGGAAGGTTGTGCGTGAGCTATAGGGGCATGAGGAGGGAAGTGAGCTAGATCTTCAAGTTCTATTGCAATAGACCTGTAGACAATACTTAAAACTGTGAAAATAAGAGTCTATGCAGCATGCTATTTGGAGACATGGAGGTAAGGATCAAAAGATCAGCCAAAAACAGTGGAAGCACTTTTGGGAAAGAGGAAATAGAACAGGGAGAAAGAAGGCAGGAGACTGCCATTTCTCTATAACAAGACTTATAAATCTATTTTACTTTTAAATTGTGCATATATATAATTCTGATGAAAAATACAAACTAAATAAGTACAAACAGAAATGATTAGTAAAGCAATCATCTATATAACTGCTTTACTTTTCAGACTAGATATATTGACCATTTAATTCCTTATATAAGTTCACTATAAAGTAATGTTCATTTTGATGTTGTGTTTTAAAATCAAATTTACCAGAACTTAAACATCAAGTGAATGTTTACTTTCAAAGCTGTCCCCTTAAGAAGTTAGACACTTAGTCCAAAGTTGTTGCAACTACCTGAAATATTTTTGGAACCGTGTTTAGAATTTCAAAGCCTGTGGCAAACTTCTTTAAATAACTTCAAAGGTGTTAATTCATGGATTTAACATTTTGAAAGAACCAGGAATCATTTGAAATCACATTAGATTTGAGTGGTCAAGCTGGCTGAAGCTATTCTGGGTAAAAATCAAGGTATGAAGATAAACTAATACCACTGACTTTTTGGATGGCTTATAAATTAGCTGTAAAGAGGACTTTAAAAGGGGAAAGGATTCCAAAAGTATTTTGTCTTTGATGCATAATTATTACAAGATGTGTATGAGGCTATATTTTTAGGAAGGTGCTCCCATAAAGAAGTTAAGGATGTTCTTCATAAAGCACACAAACAAACAAAAATCTATATTAGAAACCTGCCAAGTGATTCTAGGGGAAAAAAACCCAAATGAGATAATATTGCTTACATGTGATAGGTGCTCCTCTCTCTTCTAAATCCAAGTAGGATTGACCCTAATTTCACCGAAATTAGCAGAGCAACTTACATAACTCTGATTTATTTTCTCCTCTCAGTGGAAGAGAGATGACAAGAAGTAAACCTAAGTCTTTGAAGGACTTCTGCTTGCTCCTAAGTTATCTAAGGTAAGTAGAACAATTGCTGCCTCACGAGCTCTAGTATTGCCACACTGATGAATCCAAGACCTCCCTTCCTTTCTTAAATGATGAATGACATGGCTAATGTGGTATCAAAGCCTTCCAATCTTTCTCAGAAGTGCTTAACTGGAACTCACCAATAGAGGACCTCTGCTACCCGCTGGTTGGTTTTGATCACTTTCTCAACTTTGATGACCTTGTGGGCACACAGCTTTGATCTCTACTGAGTAAATTTCTTCAAGTTTAAGAGAATATGACCTAGGTGTTGAGGAAACTGCTGGCTGTCCTCTACTCTCCTTTCCTCTTGGGCAAAAAGAAAGACTGCATTTTCCATCCCATCACGTGGATAGGTGAGCCAACGGATTTGAGTGGAAGTGCTTCACCAGGCACTTTCCCCTGCTGCCATCTGGTCACAGACAGTGAGGAGGACCAGGGAATGGTGGAACTAGAAGTTGGAAGGAGCCTAGGATCCTGGATGAGCTGCCCCTGCCAACCTGAGCAGCTGCCCTGGACTGTTACATAAGGAAGAAATATTTTCTTTAAGCAAATTTGAGTATATTCTTTAAGAAAATTTGGGAGGCTCTTTGCTACTGTTTTCATTAACAAATAAACTGGCTTTTCACCTGGAACAAGGAACCTAATTTCTGACCCTTGAGACTACATACATGAAAGAACCTCTCTTAAGCCAGAGCTTCCTACCTGAAATACACAACACGGAAGTATCTGCTTGTTTTAGTTTTAGTACATATAACTCTTTTATTTGGTAAATTATTTCGCAAGGAAAACTATACTACCTAGAAGTAAATTTTTGTAAATAAGCAAATAGAAAACAAATCACTCAGTGCATTGCTATCCAAGAAATAAAAGTAGGCTGTAGTCTCAAGGAGACATGATAGAAATATAATTAATACAAAGGATATGCATAAATTAACATGTTGAAGATTATTAGAAAGAAGAGTGCATTTACACAGGGGGTTGTTTGGAGTAGGCCTCATAGGCAGCAGAGAAAAAGGAAAGAAGCCTATGTGGCAATAGACTTTCCCTGGCCAGTGTAGTGTCTTTTTAAAGATAGAAGTGAGATCCTGGGGTCAGAGATTAGCAGGCAACAAGGACACAAACAGTATCATTAAATGGCTCTTCCTTAGAAAGGAACTGGAATTTGTGGATGGAGAGAGAGCAGAGAAGAAAGTAGAGGAGAAAGAGAAGATGGCCAGTAAGCAGGGCAGAGTGGAATGGGAAAATTCAGTTTGAATTACCTGCACTGTTCACTCCTCACGCTCCTCAGATCTTCAGGAAAAGGCCATGTGAGTGGGGTCTTATTATTATGCTTATTTTATTATTTTCTTCTAGAATCCATGCTTTTTTTAAGATAAACTTTCTATTTTGGAATAGTTTTAGATTTATGAATGAGTTGTGAAGATAGTACAGAGAGTTTCCATATCCTCCACACCCAATTTTTTCTATTACTAACATCTTA
The DNA here is from genome assembly GCF_041296235.1 of Equus asinus. NCBI lineage: Eukaryota > Metazoa > Chordata > Mammalia > Perissodactyla > Equidae > Equus > Equus asinus. The sequence goes on from NC_091798.1 coordinate 82,115,407, forward strand.
CATTAGTATGGCACATTCCATACAATTAATGAACAAATATTGATATGATATTATTAAGCAAAGTCCATACTTTATTAAGATTTCCTTAGTTTTTATCTCATACCCTTTTTCTGTTTCAGGATCCCATCAAGGATACCACATTACATTAAGCTGTCATATCTCCTTAGGTTCCTGATGGTTGTGACAGTTTTTTAGACTTTCCTTGGTTTTGTTGACATTGACAATTTTGTGGAGTACTAGTCAGGTATTTTGTAGAAGGTCCCTCAGTTGGAATTTTTCTGATATTTTTCTCATGATTAGACTGAGATGATGGATTTTGGGGAGGAAGACCACAGAAGGAGTATCATTTTCATCATACCTTATTAAGAGTACATAGTATCAGTACTGTTGATACTAACCTTGATAATTTGGCTGAGGGGATGTTTGTTAGGTTCCTCCACTCTAAACTTCCTTTTTCCCCCTTTCCATATTGTATTCTTTGTAAGGAAGTCACTACACATGGCCCATACTTAAAGAGTGGGGTGCTATGTTCCACCTCCTTGAAGGATGAGTATCTACATAAATTATTTGGAATTCTTCTGCACAGGAGATTTAGCTATTCTTCCTATTTATTTATTTATTTAATCTTTTATTATATATACAAAATATATACATATCAGTATGGACTCATAGCTATTTATGCTATACTTTCAGTTACAATCCAATACTACTGTATTTATATAGTTGCTCAAATGTTTCCACTTTGGCCATTGGGAATCCTGTCAGTTAGCTCCTGTGTCCCCTTGACATATGTTCCTTATGGTTTTTGGTTTTGCTTTTGGGTTTTCAGCACTTCCTTACTTTTTGGCACCATAGGATGCTCCAGTTTCATCGTCTATATTTCCTGCCCCAGTCCTAGAATTGACCATTTCCCCAAGGAGCCTTGGTTCCTCTTATTGGAATGGTATTAGAAACCAAGATCTGGGCACTAAATGTGCTGATTTCTGCTGGGGTGTTCTTGCTTCTAGGTTCTCTTAGCTAACAGAGCAAGGAAATATGCATGTGTATACTAACCAGTGTATATACATCTCTATCTATATTTATATTAACATGAGTTCACATTGAAGTTGCCAACTCAAATTCATTACACATGGATCATTCTAGCCTTCTCCTCTTGCTGATCAGTAATTCCCACTCCACAAGTGAGAAACCTGGTTCCCACTGTCTATTATCCATTTACTTAACTGTTCAATTCCAGTATACATATATACTGGTTTCAGAATTGTTAACCTCTATCCCCACAAGAAGCCACTTAATCAACTAGGATATAGAGCTTATGTACAGTTGCTTTTGCCTTTAGTCTTGCAGACTTTACTCATTTCCAATGTTTCTTAGGTTAGCAACTTATTCCCCTTTAGTGACTTAGCAACTACCTTTAGTGAAATTGTTTCATACATTTGTAGTACAATTAGATTCTTATGTCATGGTCCACATTCCATCCTGGGATACCCTGACCTCCTAAAAGATTGTTTAAAATATACATACATTAAGGTTCACTCTTTGTGCTATGGGTTTTGACAAACGCATGGAGTCATGTAGCCACCATTACAGTAGCATGCAGAAGAGTTTCACCACCTTAAATATCCCCTGTGCTTCTCCTAAACAACCCTCCTTCCTCAAAAACTGCTCACAACCAGTGATCTTTGCACTGTCTCTGTAGTTTTGCCTTTCCCGCTATGTTATATAAGTGGAACCACATGTTATGTAGACTTTTCAGCATGACTTCTTGCACTTAGCAATATGTATTTAAGATTTATCTTTGTCTTTGTATGTCTTGAGAGCTCGTTTCTCTTTATTGCTGAATAGCATTCCATTGTATGGATGTATAACAGTTTATCCATTTGCCTATTGAAGGACATTTTTGTGATTATGAATAAGCATTCATGTACAGGTTTTTGTGTGGACATTAGTTTTCAAATAAACTGAGTAAATACCTAAAGTATGGTTTGCTGGATTATATGGCAAGTCTATGTTTAGCTTTGTAATAAACTACCAAACTGTTTTCCAAAGTGGCTGTACCATTTTACATTGAGAGTTCCTGTTGTTCCACATCCTCGCCAGCAATTGATGTTGCCAGTGTTCGGATTTTAGTCTTTCAGTAGGTGTGTAGCCGTATCTCATTGCCATTTTAACTTGCATTTCCATAATGATAAATGATATTGAGCATCTTTTTATAAGTCTATTTGCTGTCTGAATGTCTTCTTTAGTCCATGCCTCTTTTTAACATAGTCTTTCCTTAGAAGGAGAGATATATGGTTGACTTAGATTTCATGTTTTTCAGTTACAGTCATATTTGAATTTATCCTGAATTGTGTTTTCAGAATGCTCCAAATCTCTGTCTCACCTTTAAACGTAGTACCTTGGATTACTTCTAATGGCCAAATCTCTTTCTTTAATTGTAAATTCATATTAGTTTAAATCTCAGAGGGCAATCTTATTTCCAAATTCTTAAAGAGAGAAAGAAAGAGACAATTTCATTGTTGCCTTATAAAAGTCGTCCATTTCCTTTTCCCTTTCTTTAAAATAATATTCTAACTATAGCTATACTTTAAATTATTTTAAAACTGATTGACCTCCATCATAGGTTTCATTTTATTATCCTAATATTTTCTTTTAAGCTTTTGTTTAGTGCAGTGGCTCCCAAACTTTGGTGTGTATCAGAATCTCAAAGACCCAAAAAAGAACACAGTAGTGGAAGCTGCTCATTAAATTAAGAGAGGGCCTGGGTTTTTGTATTTATATCAAGATCCCCAAGTGTTTTTGATATCAACCAAAGTTTGAGAACCATGGTATGGTGTTTGGACCTGAGTGCCAATCTAATTCTGAATAGAAAACACACAACTAGCCTGTCTAGACACTGATAACAGTTTCAGAAGCCAATGCTGCTATCTTTTTTCCTCCTCCAACTAATACTTCATTGGGTTTGTCTGCAAGATTTTTGACTAGAGTTGAAATAAATGTAAAATAAACAAATTTACATTACAAGATACTATGAAAAACTGGTTTACTCTGCAGAGTTCACCAAAGGAACATTTTTAAAACATCTGGACACATCATATCAGGTTAAATTAAAACTGTTAAAAGATGTGCCCCAGAATTTGCATTTTAACAAGTACACTATAACATACAGGATAGATGATCCATACATCTGTTCATATTACTGGTTCACTACTCTTCTATACAATAAAAATTAAATGGCAGTTATTTTTTTTTTTTACAGCAAAGCATTAACCTAAATTGAGAAGACCAGACTCAACAATACAGCATTTTATAACCAGAAAGCAACTATTTCTCAGATATTTTTTCTTTAAAAACTCAAGTCTTCACATGCTTTGTGTTCTTCTAAGCTATGGCTAATATTCAATATAACTTAAGAGGGCACAGTTCCGTTCCAAAGAAAAACTTCATCACATCAAAACATTATTTGCATATTCATAAGATTCCACCTTCAGGCAGAGACATGAGCTCTTTTTCTTGCAAACTATTACATCAATAGAGGTATACAAATAAGCATCAAGAAAAATGCGAATAAGGATATTAAATGAAAATATGTTCACTCGCCAGTGCAGTTTAATATCAGGAGGAGAGTATGCTTGCTTGATTACAAAGTAAATTTTAAAGGGAAATAATTGTGCTCATTGTTCATATAAATATTTAATCGCCATTATTACTAATAATTGCTAATACTGATTAGTGTACTTCTGAACAATTGTTTGAATTTGCTAGAAAATACACTAGCATGACTTTTTTGAAAAATATATTCAAATTTTACCTGAGGGGCTATTTTTTTAATCAAAATAACACAACAAGACATAGTTGAAAGCACTTTGCTTTTTCAAAGGTCTCTCCAAACTCAATTGCAATCCAGAAATTAGTATCTTCCCCTGAAAATATCAACTGCTTGAGTCTCCTTTGCCAGTAACTAGATTATACTATTCATTTCATTGGTAACTAATGGTTATTCTTATGAGATATTATATTTCCTTAAATTTTTGCTCTCAGGATAATTTTATAATCACTACCAGGCAAATATAAATTTTTTCCTCCTTTTAAGAAATTTAAATTCCTCCTCTTAATCTTATTTTCAGCATATTTGGATGTATTTAAACTTTATCCTTAGTCAGTCAATCCATATCAGATAATTTCAGTCTTTCCTTCAAGTTAAAAAGGATCTTATTCCTTCCACTTAATACTAATCCTGGAAAGCAAGAAATACCTGAAAACAACCAAAATCTTTAATGGCTTTGATTTGTTAATCACTGAAAAATTTCAACTATTTCTGCTTGACCCCACGGAAACTCTAACTGTTACAGTGTGGCATAAACAAAGCATTTTGAATATCTGTAGGACACAGATCCTATTAGTGAAGGAGAAGTTTTCTAAATCAGTTTTTGTGTAAAACACTGATAATTATTAATTTACTGATTAGGAACAAAAGAGATCGCCCATAGTTAAACAAAAAGTTGACTTCCTTAAACATAATCATGCTATTCCATTTCAACAATTCTGAAAAGTCAGCGTGAGGCGAGGCTCTCCCAATTTCCGTAAACTAAGGCGACCCGAAGTTGTAGCTAGCTTAAGAAATCAGACAGCCTGCTGCACTTCGCCAAAATGCCGACTTGTGAGGCCCAGGTGAGGATTCATTGGTGTCTACACATAGAGCTTCTTGAACCTTACACTTTAAAGTCAGGGGCCCCCCAAGTAAAGCACTTTGAGGGTCAACAAAGTCCTCTGGCTGTATTTTCATCAGAATTGAGGGTCAGTAGGTGGGGATGCTTTGCCTCAACCTCGGGATGCAAGAGAGAACGGGCAAGAGCACTTCTGCACAGCTTTCTAAGGCAGTTGCCATCAGGTAGTTAACTTGCTGCCTGGCCTCAAAGCACATCGTACTGATTTTATTCTTTCCATGGGTTCCTTGTGAAGCAGTCGAGTGGTTTTAAAATTCCATTTCTGACCCATAAAAGCTCTGGTGATCCTGTTCCTGTGCTCTTTACAAGTTACTTTCCCCATTCATATGCCGTAAGTACACGTCTTTTGTTCATATCTATTAACTAGACGTATTGAAAAGGACTTTAAATTTTCTTCAGTACACATCTAGAATGGTTCTCTCAATTTTAAGTTCTCATATTCATGCTTAGACTAATATATGCAGGCCACAAGTGAGAAAATAAACTACATTTCGTTTAATTAAATTCTGATTGTCATTTTCAAATACTAATTTTAAAGGATTTAAATATAACTGAACTGTAAATACTTTTTTAAACAAAATAACCAACTCAAATGATATATAATGAAGAAAATATCCAAAACTCTCATATGTATTTCAAAAGAAAGAAAGTCCTCCACTGGGAGGTATTGTTGAAACTGTGTAAGTGTTTAGTCATTAAACCAAGTCATAACACACTGCTGGGCTTTCCTCTACATCCTATGATTCTCAGCAAGAATCCACTTTTGCTCAATGACTATTTTTTTAAATTAATTAATTAATTTTCCTCAGCATCAAGAGCCTAGTTTTTATCTGTCACTATGCACATGTGCCCCTTTACCCCTTTGACCCTCCCCCCACCCCCTTTTCCTCCGTTAACCACTAATCTGTTCTCCTTACGGACGTGTTTGTTTATCCTTCACATATGAGTGAAATCACATGGTATTTGTCTTTCTCTGTCTGACTTATTTCATCTAGCATAATGCCCTCAAGGTCCATCCATGTTGTTACAAATGGCACTATTTTGTCTTTTTTTTATGGCTGAGTAGAATTCCATTGTATATATACCACATCTTCTTTACCCAGTCATCTGTTGATGGGCACTTAGGTTGCTTCCACATCTTGGCTATTGTGAATAATGCTGCTATAAACATAGGAAAGCATAAATCTTTTTGAATTGTTGATTTTATTCTTCTTTTTTAAATTAATTAACTAATTAACTTATTTTCGGATGTACATCATAATATATTTCAAATTCTGTGTAGATTACATCATGTTCACCACCTGAAAACTAATTATAGTCCATCCCTTCACATGTGAGCCTAATCACCCCTTTTGCCCTCCCCCCTCCCCACTTCCCCTATGGTAACCACCAATCCAATCTCCAATGCTATGTGTTTGTTTGTCATTGTTTTTATCTTCTACTTATGAGTGAGATCATATAATATTTGACTTTCTGCCTCTGACTTATTTCCCTCAGCATAATACCCTCAAGGTCCATTCATGTTGTCACAAATGGCCAGATTTCATCATTTCTTATGGCTGAGTAGTAGTCCATCGTGTATAAATACCACAGCTTCTTCATCCATTCATCCCTTGATGGGCACCTAGATTGCTTCCAAGTCTTGGTTATTGTGTATAATGCCGCAGTTAACATAGGGGTGCAAGTATCTTTACGCCTTTGTGTTTTCAAGTTCTTTGGATAAATCCCCAGCAGTGGGATAGCTGGGTCATATGGAAGATCTATTCTTAATTTTCTGAGGATACTCCATACTGCTTTCCATGGTGGCTGTACCAGTTTGCACTCCCACCAGCAGTGAACAAGGGTTCCCCTCTCTCCACACCCTCTCCAACATTTGTTGTTTCCTGTCTTGTTAATTATAGCCATTCTGACCAGAGTGAGGTGATACCTCATTGTAGTTTTGATTTGCATTTCCCTGATAGCTAATGATGTTGAACATCTCTTCATGTGCCTGTTGGCCATCCGTATATCTTCTTTGGAGAAATCTCTATTCAGATCTTTTGCCCATTTTTTAATTGGATTGTTGGTTTCTTTGTTGTTGAGCTGTATGAGTTCTTTGTATATTTTGGATATTAACCCCTTATTTGATATATAGTTTGCAAATATCTTCTCCCAATTGTTAGGTTGTCTTTTCGTTTTGTTGATGGTTTCCTTTGCTGTGCAGAAGCTTTTTAGTTTGATGTAGTCCCATTTGTTCATTTTTTCTTTTGTTTCCCTTGCCTGGCCAGACATGGTACTTGAAGATATGCTGCTCAGACTGATGTCAAAGAGCATACTGCCCATGTTTTCTTCTAGAAGTTTCATGGTTTCGGGTCTTACGTTCAAGTCGTTAATCCATTTTGAGTTGACTTTTGTCCATAGTGTAAGGGAATGGTCTACTTTCATTCTTTTGCATGTGGCTGTCCAGTTTTCCCAAGACAATTTATTGAAGAGACTCTCCTTTCTCCATCGTATGCTCTTGGCTCCCTCGTCAAATATTAGCTGTCTATAAATGTGTGGGTTTAATTCTGGGCTCTCGATTCTGTACCATTGATCGGTGTGTCTGTTTTTGTGCCAGTGCCATGCTGTTTTGGTTACTATGGCTTTGTAGTATATTTTGAAATCAGGGAGTGTGATACCTCCAGCTTTGTTCTTTTTTCTCAGGAATCCTTTGGCTATTTGGGGTCTTTTGTTGTTGATTTTATTCTTAACTCAGAAAAGAAAAATGACTTCACCATTGATAAGTAAATTAAAAGTGAGCTTCAGAGGAACAGTAGCCATTTCATAAATGAAATGGAGAGAGTCATTTTCATACTTGGGTGTCAAAAGATAAGTCCCAAATCTGCCATTTGCTTGCCTAAAATGCCTAAAGTTACTTTATGAATATTCATATATGAGACTTTATTAAAACTCTAAAAATTGGGTTCTTTACCCCCCACATTTGCAAAACACCAACTTATTTGGGCCTATGCACCACATAAAAGAGTTTTGGTATTTTAGTGCCAGAACAAGAATGATTAGTTGAAGAGGGAAGATGATTTATGAAACAAGTTAAATGTACGGGTTTGTGTGTGTGTGTGTGTGTGTGTGTGTGTTTATGAATGAACATATAGAGTTATCTGTTACATTAAGAGGAATTCCTGCTGACTTTGATTACTATCTTACATGCAGGTGTAGCTGAAAAAGGCTATTTCATAATCAATAACATATTTAGAAGTATAGATGAGTGAAGTCTGGTTTGTGGCTACAGCTCTTTTGTAGATTCTGCTGCTGTTTGTGTCTTTGCCTCTTAGACTCCATCTACTCCTAAAGGCAGAGTGTTCTGACCAACAACACCAACATCCACAGACCATCTCCAGGGAGGCCATTTGGCAGAGATCCAGGCATATTCTTCATTTTGGTTAACGTGCTGTATAGACAAACTGAGCTGGTTGAAAACTTGTTGTCAAAATGTTCTCTGACTTACTATATGACGATATGAAGAAGCTATTTATAATTTGTAACTTAAAGGACTAAGACAACTAGATAAGTTGGTTTTTCCAAGAAAAAAAAGAAAGAATTTCAGAGAATTAGTTACTGTTATAGACTGTTTCCCACCAAAATTTGTGTGTTGAAACCCTAACCCCCAATGTGACTATATTTGTAGATAGGGCCTTTATGGAAGCAGTTAAGGTTAAATGAGGTTAGAAGGGTGGGTCCCTAATCTGAGGGGATTTGTGTCCTGACAAGAGGAGGAAAAGACACCAGAGAGCTCTCACTTTCCTCCAGGTAAAAACACATCGAGAAGGTGACTGTCTGGAAGCCAGAAAGAGAGCCCTCACCAGACACCAAACATGCTGACACCCTGCTCGTGGACTTCCCAGAAAAAGACGAGTCATTTGGAAAGTTCTTTGGAATCAGGTCTCCCACTTAGGCCCCTTTATTGATACACTGTGTTTAATTTCTAAAATCATCCAATTCCAGAAGGAAAACAAAAAATATTAATACATTTTACACAAATTTACCTTGTAGTCTTTTTAATTTTATTTTTCAATTAATCTTTTTTAAAAAATGTAATAAACATCTGCCAAGCGCCAAAACAAAAGTTAGGACCATCACGAAAATCTATGATTCACCTTGTGGTTCTCTACCAACCCATCTCCGAATTGAGATAGCCTTCATGCTACTTCCTATTTCATAATTTCCTTGCTTTCCTTTGTATGTTTTAGTGCCCTTGTAAATAGTAGTAAAAAGAATCTTTTATTCTGTTTTTAACTGTATAAAAAGAATATCAAACTGTATGTGCCCATCTCTACCTTTCATACCAAGTTATATTGGGGAATGAGCTCTCCTCTTTTATGCCTTTTGTGAGGTTAAGTGGGGTGGAGAGTGTACAAAATATCCTTGCATCTTGGGCCTTCAGTCATACTCCCAACGCTCCTTCAGGCACAGTGATCTTTCCTAGCACAGTCAACAACTGTGCATAACCAGACAGAAATGAAGATGATTAGGGAAGAAATTTGCCACTTGGGTCACAGTTGACCTAGTCTGCCACTAGTTTGCAGAATCGTGATTGCAGCAGTCAGGTAAACACTCACTTGATCTAGATGTCCATCCATAACAATGTCTGATGGGAGTACTCAAGAGAACAACACAACTCTGTGGTTACCTTAAATATAATTATGACATCATTTATAACCCTTCATGTTGCAAGCAATGAAAATCCAACTGAACTAGCTTCAACATTAATGAGGATTTACTGCCTCACCTGATTGCAAAGTAATATAGATAGGGTGGGCATCATTGATTCATTGATTCATTGACTCAAAGATATCAAACAAAGTTTGCTTGTTTTGTTTGTTGGTCTCTCTTCTCTGCCTTCTACAGTGTCATTTTCATCCTAAAGTTAGTTTCTCTTGTGGTGGCAAAATGACTGTGGAAAGAGAGGGCTGGCTTTTGGAAGCTACCACAGAAAAGTGAGGAACCTTCTTTCTTAGAAGGCCCCAAAAAAGCCAACCTCATGTCTCATTGGTTGAATTAGGAAACTCTTTATAATACTTTACTTCCTCCAATATTCTCTTCAAAATGCCTGTAATTAGTTATTTATTGCCCAAAATAGCTTCTCTTTTGACTTACATAACTTGAATCTGTTGTCTTTAAAAACTATACTCAGTAATGTATCAAAATTGGTGGAACAATTATAACAAATGTGCCACACCAATGCGAGATGTTAACAATAAAGGAAACAGTGGGGGGAGGGGAGGTGTAGACTTTCTGCACAATTTTTCTGTAAACATAGAACTGTTCTAAAATATGAAGTCTATTTTTTAAGAAATGTACTCAGAATCTCCAGCTAGTTGCCTTTGTGTTCTGCACATGGTGATGTTCTAGAATTGTCTTTCCACTGTCTCCTTTGGCATGAACTTCCAAATTTATTCCTAGATGAACCCCCCTCTCCAACCTTGGACAGCAACATGGATATCACGATACTTCCTGTCTAGCAATATTAAATATCCTCCCAAGCTATGCCAACAGAGGGTTAAAATGTGTTACTCCTTCATTCCTAACATCAATATTACCTAAGTTTATTTCTCAGTGAAACTGCCAAATGCACAATCTAACAAGGGATATGTTCAAGTTATATCTCTTCTGACATTTTCTGAATAGTGTAATGATTGGACAAAAATAAAGACTTGTGGAAAGAATGAAGTAAGAATACATCTAAAATGTTTGTAAGCAATTCCTTGATTATTATTTTTAATTTGTTTTAGCTTTGTACATTCAAAAGAACATAGTGCTTATATTTATTTTTAGTTGGAATACTTTTTGATTAAGCAGAAGAATATCAATATCCTGAGGTATAAATAGCTCTAGCTGAAAGCAAACAAAGGCTTCTGGGTGCTATGTAGCGCAGAGCCAATACAGTTATCATAAATTTCACTTCTGACAAAAGACATCAGGGTTAACAAAGTTGTTTAATTTGCTTAGGCAGGATGAACCTCGTGCCTCTGCAAATTATTTCATGAGCTTTATGTTGAATAATGCTCTAGAGAGATACTTTTTTCTCCATTTAGACCCCAGTATGAGTTAGCTTCTAGTTTATTTCAAGTGCATAATATATGTGAAAAAGTGCTTGCAAATTAGAGGAATTATTATAACACAAGTCTGCCTTAAGACATACAGGCTCTCAAGTTAAACAGGAATTACGTTCTTTAGCTAACAGATTTATGGAAGGTAATGAAATTTTGCTACTGGGTAGTAAGAATAGACTGCATAGTCTATTTCAGTGGAGAATCAGAAAAAATAAGTAGGAGACAATGTTGAGAAAGAACAATGAAGTAGGAGTCAGAAGCCCCATATGACTTTGAGCACTTGACTTCTCTAAACTTTAGTTTCCTTATCTGTAAAGTAGTAATTCTAGGTCATATGATTATTAGGATCAAATTATTTAATAGATACAAGTGCGTTTTGTGCCTTTCAAAGAGCTATATTAATTTGAAGTGTTATTATATAAGAGGTGGGAGGCTACCCTATCAAGGCATGAGAAATAAGGTGAAAAAAAAATTCTATGATAGATTGGGTAAGCTGTGTTAAGGAAGAAAGTGCTTGCTAAAAGTCTCTATAAACCCAGGTAAGTGTTCTGGGAACCACCTCATGCTGTGGGTAGAGCAAACTTTCTTAATCAAAGTACACATGAGAATCACCCAATCCTGGTGAAAATACCAATGTCAGAATCCCATGCAGCATGTGTATTTAAAATAACAAATAAAGTTCATAAGTGATTCTGATTGATTCTTATTTAAAAATCACTGGTCTAGAGTAGAGGTCAGCAAATTTTTTGTAAGAACCAGATAGTAAATATTTTTGCCTTTGCAGGCACATAATGTGTATGTCTTATCTTTCTTCTTGTTTATTTACAACCCTTTAAAAATGTAAAGAAAGTTCTTAACTCCGCAGTCATACAAAAACAAGCCATAGGCAGAATGAGATTTTAGAGAATGAAAGAACTCATATCATAGTTTGTAAATTAATGTGTTACATATACAATATATTGTAACTACATGGATGCTTATCTTTTTCATTACTGTGAAACCCTTGAGTAGAGAGCCTTGTCTTACTCACTTTGTATTCCTGGAATCCAGCACATTTCCTGGCACCTAGCACATCACAGTCACTCAATAATTGCTGGATGGATGAATGAAAGAGAGAAAGTATATTAAGAAAGATTAATATTAGAGACTATAGCATTTGCAAAATCTATTCATTGATAAGAGAGATGATAGTTTCCCAGCTAATTTCACCAATATAAAAAGTAAAAAAAAAAAAATCCAAACTCCAAAAAATTCTACTGGCTGAATATTAATATGTGTTGACATTGACTATGTTAATCAGATATTGGCAAATAATCGATTTTATTTGTTGCTTGGAAGAAACATGGTCTTAATTTGGGGGTACTTTTAGGAAAATGGAGACTCGTTTGTTGGGTGCAATATTTAGGAAAGTTTCTCTGGAGACCATATCTGGGGATGGGAACGGGAACATAGCTTTGAGACAGTTGATCTCTAGCATGAGTGATGCACTTAAGGCTCTGGATTAGTAGTACTGGATATACCAACTTAGTCAAGTCTTTAAACTTGACTAGTCACATGAACACATTGCTTAATTCAGAGCTATTGATACCGAGAGTATAACATGGTGGTGAAGTTGGACATATGACAGTGGGTTCATAGTCATCTAATTGACTTAAAATAGGTCTTTCGAAAATTTATTTTCCCGTTTTATTGAGGCATAATTGACAAGTAAAAATTATATATATTTCTAGTGTACAACATGATTACAATTTGATATACGTATACGTTGTGATATACGTATATCTCAATCAAGCTAATTAACGTATCCATCACCTCACATAGTTATCTTTGCGTGTGTGTGGTGAGAATATTTAAGGCCTACTCAGCAAATTTCAAGTATAAAATACAGTATTATTAACTATAGTTGACACACTGTACATAGATCTCCAAAACTTATTCGTCCTGCATAACTGAAACTTTGTACCCTTTGACCAGTATCTCCCCATTTTTCCTGTCCCTCAGTCCCTGGAAACCACATTTTACTCTCTGCTTCTGAGAGTTTGACTTTTTTAGATTCCACATATAGATGAGATCATGCGGTATTTGTCTTTCTGTGTCTGGCTAATTTCACCTAGCATAATGTCCTTCAGGTTAATTCATGTGGTCACAAATGACAGGGTTTCGTTCTTTTTTTAAGGCTCAATAATATTCCATTGTATGTATATACCACCTTTTCTTTATCCATTCATCTGTGGATGGACACTTAGGTAGTTTCCATATCTTGGCTATTGTGAATAACACTACAAGGAACATGGGAGTGCAGATATCCCTTCTAGATACTGACTTCATTTCCTTTGACTATATACCTGGAAGAGGGAATTACTGGATCATATGGTAGTTCTATTTTTAATTTTTTGAGGAACCTCCATACCGTTTTCCATAATGTTTGAACTAATTTACATTCCCATCAACAGTGTACAAAGTTTCCCTTTTCTCCCCATCTTACCTGGCGTTTGTTCTTTTGTCTTTTTTGATAGTAGCCGTTCTAATGGGTATAAGGTGATATCTCACCATAGTTTTGATCTGCATTTCTCTCATGATTAGTGATGTTGAATAATTTTTCATATACTTGTTGACCATTTGCATGTCTTCTTTTGAGAAATGTCTATTCAGGTCCATTGTCCAATTTTTAATCGGGTTATTAGTTTTTTTGCTGTGGAGTTGTATGAGTTCCTTATATATTTTGGATATTAATCTCTTATCAGATGTATGGTTTGCAAATATTTTCTCCCATTCCATAGTTTGCCTCTTGCTCTGTTGATTGTTTCCTTTGCTGTGCAGAGGCTTTTTACCATTTGTCTATTTTTGCTTTTGTTGTATGGGCTCTTGGGATCATATCCAAAAAAATCATTGCCCTGAAAATAGGTCTGTTTTATGTAGTTCCGCATCTCGGCCTTCTGGATATAAAGATCTGATCTCTTATCTCAGATCAAACTGAATGTCTGCCCTCTTGATCTGATTACTATTTTGACTGCTTCCTCAACTGAGCTGCACTGTCTTCCTTAGTAAATCTCTTCAGTAGTCTTAGAGTTCACATTGTCTAGATTTCTCTTCAAAATAGCTTTACTCTGTTTCACAGGCCAACATTTATCTGGATATTTGAATACTAATTCTCAGTTCAAGTGGACAGTTCTTTCTGGATTGCTGCAGTGGCCTTCTAACAATCTCCTGCTTCTAAGATCAATGGCACCAATTCCTCATGTTCCTTGAATACACCATGTTTATCCTCCCTCGTGGCTGTTCCTTGGCCTCAAATGCCTCCTTGATTTGCTAAGTATCAGTTTAGATAGTGATAATGTCGAACTTCAACTGAGCCCTGTGCTCCTGAATTGTTTCCCCCACTCCAACTCTTGTATTCCAGGAAAAGGCTTACTGCAAAGAGCCAACCTTACTCTACTTAGATGAGACTCACTGATGCCCTCCTTGTTTACTTACGACAAGACCAGGCCAATGACCTTTCAGATGTTTGCAGATCTTACAGCCTGAGCGTTCTCACTGTTGAAACAGTCCCTTTCCCCTGATTGCAGTGAATAAAGTCTTTACTCCAACAGGATTTTCTAACCCTAAAATTGGGTTAGATACTCCCCAGACGGATTCCCTAAGGTCATGTGCTTATCCTTATCAGAGCACTGATCACACTAGGGGACAGGCCTGTGTTCTTGCCTGATTCCTCACTAGAATGTGAGCTTCATGAAGGCAGTCTCTGTGTCCTGTTTACCTTGCAGCCCTGGCTCCTCACAGAGTTCTAGGATATTTTAGAGGTGCAGTTAAGACATTAACTACTTAATTACTTAATTAAGTTAACAACCAGCTTTTTTGCCGTGAAGAAGGACAATTGGTCTGAGCACCCATTGCTGATCAGTCATTTCCATGGATGAATAAACTGGGGGTGAGGAGGGATGGTCACAATGGAGATTATTCCTCTGCTTCTGCATAGGAATAACATTCACACCCAGAAGGAGCTATTTAGATTAGACAAAGGTTTGCCACCCTTCACTCTCCCTTGTAAAACTATGTGGGAAAGCAATTTTGATTATTGTTGTAGAGGCCATCAGTTCTAGAAAAATATCCCAGAAGAAAATGGGTTTTTTTATTCCTTCTGGCTCAGAATAGTGACTTATATACTTCTGGAGATGGAAGGAATACCAGCTTCAATTTATCAAACACATAAAGTGTTAACTGTGCCATTTTATTGAAACTTTATGACACACATCACCAAGATATGATTTATATTACACCAGAAATGCTGCTTCCTCATTCCCCACTCCAGTCAAGAGATCCAACCCAGACTCAAGGACTTCAGCTGAAAGCCTCCAGGTAGATAATAAAGGAGGCTGGTTCCTAGGTTCAGAAATAGTCCCTGACCTGAGTCAAAATGTTTTTAGACTGCCAAATTTTGTTTTATTTGCTTGTTTCTCTTGAGGGTGCTCTGTTCCTGTTATTCAGATTCCTTGCCTAAATTCCTGATCTATTATTAATCCTAGTTAGATCCCTGGCTTTCTGATCCTCAAACCATTTGCCTGGAAACCTACCTGATCCACCCCAGTGTTTTGCGGCAACTTAGTCTCTCTCAGTTCTCACTGTCTGGGCCTTGAGACGCTACCATCAACATCTAATCCATCCATGCACCTCACATCCGTAGCTGATCCTGAACCTGATGGTGGTGTGCTCCAGCTCATACTGACATACTACATGCTGTTCTGCTTCTCCTTGTGGCCCCTCCATGCTCACCAGGGCCCTTTGTTGGCTACTTGTCTTGGACTTTTATATGCTACTGTCCACAGTTCTAGGAATGTACCACATAGTTCAGAAACGAAATATCTGGAAAACATCTACATATTTTAATTAATTTTAAATTTAATCAAAGTAATAATGTACATAGTTTAAAAAGTCATTGGAGAATACAGTATGAAAAGGGGAGGGGGATAGTAAATTTACAGTGGAGAAACTTGACAAACACTACTTCCGTCAACTGATAAGTCCAACACCAACAGTGATAAGTCATGTTGACAGTATGTACCCTTGAAATGATGTAATGAAAATGGCACTTTCCTTCTGACATCTTGTTCCCAAAAGCCCACAACCCCAAAATAATCATGAGAAAAACATCAGACAAATGTCAACAGAGAGGCATCCTAGAAAATACCTGAGCAGTATTCCTTACTGCTATCAAGGTTATTAAAAACAAAAGAAGTCTGAGCAATTGTTTCATCCATGAGAGCCTAAACAGATACGACCACCAAATATAACGTGGTATCCTGGGTGGGATCCTTGAACAAAAAATGGACATTAAGTAAAAACTAAAGAAATCTGAAAAAGGATGAACTTTGGCTCATAATAACATACCAATGTTTGTTCATTAATTGTAAGCAATGTATCATACTAAAGTAAGATATTAATAGTAGGGGAAATTGGGTATGTGCTATATGGGAACTCTCTGTATTATCTTTTCGAGCTTTCTGTAAAGCTAAATTGTTCTGAAGAATAAAATCTATTTTTAAAAAAGGAAAATCGCATAAATAAATTAGATGATTCAAAAAAATATGAAAAACAGCAGTTCCTGTCATCACCCTCAAGTGACAATCATTTTCAATTCATTGAATTATTTCCTATGGCTTTACTATATTTCCAATAATATCCTTTTGTGGAAGTTTTTTCCATTTATCCATGTTGTATATGAGCCACTGATTTCCTGTGATGAGAGATAAGGAATTAGCTCTCTTCCACCATGTCCCTTCTTCCCATTATACTTATGTCTCAACTTTTGGCTAATCCATATTCAGTGTTCATATTACTATAATTATGTAATCTTGTTCACTGTTGAGCTAAATTGTGTTCTGATTACTTTTCCTTTATGATGTACTGTTGCTTTTTCTGAAATTAATAATTCTTTCTCTTTTTTTATTTGCTTGGTTCTCTTTATACATATTGCTAATTCTTCCCAAATGTTCCAAAAGCTACATAGTTAAACCCTCTTGATATTATTTTCCAGAATAACAGACATCAGAAAACCTATCAGTTTCATTTTGTCCTGGCACCTCGCTCCTGCAAACCTCCATTTTATTGCTCTACTCTAGGTCCATGCTTCATCTATCATCCAGGACTTCTCTTTCTTACCCTTCTGGTGAATTCCATGCTTTTCGGATCAAATATCCTCTTTCTTGGTTTACTTTCTCATTTAGATGTAGCACTTCTTTAGTATCTTTTTTCCTTCTATTTTTTTTAAGATTAAGATTCTATTTTTATCAACATCATGCATACACCTAGTCTGAAAAGAAAAATAGGTTTACAGGTATGTTAGGAAAAAGCACTACCTTTTTGCTTGGGATCCCTAAAAAACTGGGTTCAAGGGAAAAGCTTGTGTTCTCTCTCTATTTTTGTGGTGCAATCCCAGGAATCTAGTAGTGAAGGAAAAATAAAAGAAAAGGAGAGAAAGAGAGGAAACAAATAACAAGGGGTTCATTACCTATCTGGTCTCAGCTATGTGGTAAGTGCAGCATTTGCTTGGTCTTGTGGATATCTTCAGAGAGGTCATAGGAAAATAAAAAAATTTATCTAATGGTTCTTGCTTTCCCTTGGTCAAAATTTGCTCCACTGAATACCAATTTCTCAGCATTTCTAGATTGTGACATCTAGCCTGTCCATGCAGCTGCTGGGAAAGCCAGAACTGAGGAATGTAGTGGTGATATCAAAGGTTTAAGTCACAGTGCACACAGTCAGCAAGTGAGTGGGTCTATGCTAACGGCACCCTCCACTTGTCCACCAGGAAGCTGTACCTGCGTGATCCTTACCAAGCAGTAAGCTCCTGAGGACGCACAGGTGCTGAGCTGATCAAGTGGCCTCTTGTACTTAATTGGCAACAGAGATGAGCCCAGAGGAAGGAGGTGAGAGCTTCCTTCCCCAAGGTGGTAGGCAAGGAACTTTTGGGTTGCTCCTATGAGCAACATAAGGAACCAGGAGCAGACACTGCATCAGTCTTCACCAGTGGAGTAGGCAGAATGCCACAATGACATGGTCCTGGCCATGGAGTTCAAGAAACCTTCCTTGCATGATCATCAAAACCTTCTCTCCATGGCCTATGAGAATGCAGCTGGTGTCAGAGGGTCTAACTGAACAGTCTAATATCAAGCAAATTGCTGGTGAATCCAGGGAGCTCATAAATTTGATATATCTCACACCTGCATCCCCACATCTCTGTTGTCCCTCACAAAATGCAACCACTTTTACCTCTTTTTGTGTGTGTATGTGTGAGGAAGATTGGCCCTGAGCTGACATCTGTGCCAATCCTCCTCTATTTTATGTGGGATGCTGCCACAGCATGGCTTGACGAGTGGTGCTGTCCAGGCCCAGGATCGGAATGTGTGAACCCCAGGTCGCCGAAGTGGAGCACTCACACTTAACCACTACACCACCAGGGCAGCCCCACTTTTATCTCTTTAAGCTGATTATTTTCATATTTACTTCCTTTGTCTCTAAATGATATGATTGAAATGCCAACTCCTGATTTCTTAAGTTTGGGGAATTTTTCTCTTAACTTCCCGCTGAAGAAGATGACAACTTAGTTTTCTTTTTACGCCTGCTTGCACCACATGAAAGCACCCTTCAAACCTTCACCCTACACTCATCCTGCCAATATGATGTAATTTTGGATAAAACAACAATCAGTGCTTAACTTATCATTTAAACTATTGGGGGGTGGGACTTCCAGAATGGCAGAGCAAGGACTTCTGAAAATCTACTCTTCCACAAAAGCAATCAAAACACAGGCAAAAATTGTCAAAATCAACTTTTTCAGAACTCTGAAAATTAACTTGAAAGAATCCAAGTAGTGTTCATTCAAGAAAAACTGCTGAAACTTGATAAGAACAGTAAGCTTTGTAGCATTTTAACTTGGTCTACTCCCATCCTCCTTTCCCCAGTTCCACAGTACCCTTGAAAACCAGAAGCCCAACAGCCAGTGAAGGGGGCTGACCAGGTGTGAAGCCCCTTAAAAAATTCCATCCTCAGAGAATTGTCACTATTTGACATGCCTGGAATTTCCTGGAAAATCCTTATTTACAGATTTTGTCATTATTTTACTGGACTCAGAGCCTGTTCAGTGGCAAAAGCCCTATCCTCAAGGTGTTTATCAAAAACAATCAGAGGAAATTGTTGAAAATGGAAGCTGCCCAAGGCAGAAATACCAGTTGAGGCAAACAAGAGGACAGACAAAAGACTTAAAAAAAAAACTCTCAGAAATGAGATGTTCATAGGGAGATTTGAAAAGCTCCAACATATTCCTGGGAGTCTAGAAGTCCACGTGCCTGTGCAGGATTACTTGCGTGACCAGAAAAGCCTGAGAACACCTTTATCTCTCACCTCTGTCTGATCAGGAGGCCCTGTGCAATCAGAAAGTAAAGGCTAATGCAGGGTAGTAAATTGCCAGAGCCCCAATATATACACCAAGAGATCTAAAGCAAAAGGTGGAAGACTTACTAGTTCAAGGCATCTAAGGAATTCTATGTCCAATCATTAGCTGACTAAAAAACTAGTCAAGGAGAGATATCAGGAACTAAACAAAAGGTATACAGACTTGACAGAATTAGTGCAGAAAAGTCACTAAACAAACAAAAAAATAGCAACAAAACAACAACAAGCAACTATAATAAACCCTGGAGGCAGTAGGTACCTGGTTTCCAGAATTGCCACAGTATATCTTCTAAAATGTCCACTTTTCAATTAAAATTATAAGATATCCAAAATAACTGAAAAGTATGGCCCATACACAGGGGGAAAAATACCTGTCATTAATAGAAACTGTCCTTGAAGAAAGCCCAGATATTGGACTACTAAACAAACACTTTAAATCAGTTATTATAAATGTGCTTGAAGAATGAATGGAAAACATGTCTCCAGAACTAAAAGAAAGTCTGAGAATGATTGATGTTTCATCAAATAGAGAACAATAATGAAGAGATAGAAATTATAAAAAGAACCAAATAGAAATTTTGAAGTTGAGAAGTACAACTACTAGAATGAAAAATTCACCAGAGGAGCTCAACAACAGATTTGAGCCTGCAGAAGAATCAGCGAACTTGAAGATAAATCAACTGAGATTATTTAGCCAGAGGAACAGAAAGAAGAAAAACTAATAGAGCCTAAGAAACCTACGGGACACCATCAAGCATCTGTCATAAGCATAATGAGACTCCTAGAAGGAGAGGAAGGAAATGAAGAGGGAGAAAGAATGTTTAAAGAAGTAATGACCAGAAACACCCCAATTTGATAAAAAAAATTAATTTATACATTCAAGTTGCTCAACAATCTCATTAGGGTAAACTGAAATTGATGCACATTTAGACACATCATAGTCAAATTGTCAAAAGACAAGGACAAATAAGAGAATCTTGAAATCAGCAAGATAGAAATGAGTCATTTTTTAATTAAGATTATGATAGTTAACAACCTTGTGAAATTACAGTTGTACATTATTATTAGTCATGTTGTAGGTACACCACTTCACCCTTAGTGCCCTCCCCCCACCCCCCCCTTTCCCCTGGTAACCACTGATCAGTTCTCTTTGTCTATATGTTAACTACCACCTATGAGTGGAGTCATACAGAGTTCGTCTTTCTCTGTCTGGCTTATTTCACTCAACATAATACCTCAAGGTCTATCCATGTTGTTGTGAATGGGACGACATTGTCCTTTTTTATGGCTGAGTAGTATTCCATTGTATATATATATATATACACCAGATCTTCTTTATCCAATCATCAGTTGATGGGCACTTAGGTTGGTTCCATGTCTTGGATATTGTGAATAATGCTGTGATGAACATAGGGGTGCATGGGACTTTTGGAATTGCTGATTTCAGGTTCTTAGGATAGATACCCAGTAGTGGGATGGCTGGGTCATAAGGTAAGAAATGAGTCATTTTAAGGGATCCTCAATAAGATATTCAATTTCTTATCAGAAACTATGGAGGCAAGAAGGAAGAGAGATGACATATTCAAAGTACTGAAAGAAAGACTGTCATAAATAATTTTATATATGACAACATTATCCTTCAAATTATCCTGAAAGAATCTGTGACTAGAAGACTTGAACTACAAGGAATAATAAAGCAAATACTTCAGGCTGAAATGAAAGGACACTAGACAGTAACTCAAATCCACACAAATAAAGAACACTCATAAAGGCAATTATATAAATAAATATGAATGATAGTATAAATGCATTTTTGGTTGTAACACTTTTCCACTCCTATTTGACTTAAAAGACAACTGCATAGAGCAATAATTATAAAACTGTGTTGATGGGCTTATAATATATAAAGATGTAATTTATATGACAATAATTGTACAAAGGAAGGGCTATATTGGAGCAAAGTTTTTGTGTACTAATTGAAATTAAATTAGTATTAATTGAAACTACATTGTTTAAATTAAGATGTTAACTGTAATTCTGAGGACAACCACTAATGAAATAACCAAAAAAAATAAAAGAAATGACAGGTGAATTGAAATAACACTATTTAACATGCAAAACAACTATTTAACATGCAAAAAAAAGCAGTAGTGGAAGAATAGAAGGACAAAAAAACAAAAAACAAGTAAAGTGGTAGACATAAATCTTATCTTAGCAGTAATTACATTAAACATAAACGGATTAAATACTCTAATCAAAAAGCAAGGATTGGCAGAATGGATTTAAAAAATAAATATAATCTAACCATGTGCTGTACACAAGAGACACACTTTCAAAAAACAAATAGGTTGAAAGTAAAAGGACAGAAAACATATTCCATGGAAACAGTAAATAAAAGAGAGCTGGAGGGGCTATACTAATATAATTTAAACACTATTCCTAGGTGGGCCAGGTAGGAGACCATGATTACTCTTCCCTTACTGATTAACTTCCATTAGTCTAGAACTAGTAATTGTCTTTTCTTATTTGCATAATTTTCCGTGTATTTATCTATGATTCCAACTAAACTTCTCACAAGTTGTCTAAATCTCCTTTTAAAATGTTCAATTGCATCAGATATTTCATCAATTTCATCTTCCTAATGGAGTTTCTCAGAGCCTTCTGCCATGCTCCAATAAAGATGGGTTACTCTCAACACCTGCATTTTTCTTCTGTGGTCTCCCTTCAAGAGCACCATGGTTAATACCTTCATCTCTCTGGTGGGTCAGAAATACTATTTTGGTTTGCCAGGTCTTCTCTGTTGGATTATTCCCTCATTTTGGTAGAACTCAGCCTCCAGTAGCTTCCTGGGAAAAGGGAACAAGGAAAAAAAATTTTTCATAACTTACTTCTCTGAAATGTATTTATTCTACCATGAAACTTGATTAAAATTTGGCTTAGTGTAGAATATTAGGTTGGAAGTCATTTTTCTTCAGAATTTTGAAGGTTTACCTCTATTGAACTTGAATTTCCTCTATTCCAGTGAGAAATATGCAACAATTTAAATTTTGATTCTACGTGACCTATTTTTTTCTTTCTAGAACAGCGTCTCCAGTGTACTAAAATTTTACAACGCTATGTCTTTTTTTTAGGATTTTTTTTTTTTTGCTGAGGAAGATTGACCCTGAGCTAACATCTGTTGTCAATCTTCCTCTTTTGTTTTTTCTCCCCAAAGCCCCAGTACATAGTTGCATAGCCTAGTTGTAAGTCGTTCTAGTTCTTCTATGTGGGATGCCACCACAGCATGGCTTGATGAGCAGTGTGTATGTCTGCGCCCAGGACCCAAACTGGTACACCCTGGGCCACTGAAGCAGAGCGCAAAAACTTAACCACTTGGTCACAGGGCCGGCCCCACAGTGGTAGGTCTTGATATGAGTCTATTTCATTTATTTTTTGGGGGCCCTCTGGGGGCTCTTTTTTCTCACTTCCCTAAGGATATAAGGTAAAGATTTAGCTTACATATAAAATTTGGTGATCAGTGCAAGGCACACAGGAATAAAAAACAATTAGCAAAAGGTAATTCTCTCCTAGTCACTGATCTAGAAACACTATAGACAGATAATTCTTGGTCAACTCAAGAAAGAAAGAGGTGTTTAAAGTAAATCAATGGATTGTTTGTTTTAACAGATCTTCAACCCAAACTCTAGTGACTAAGGCAGGGACATATATAAACATATTATTGTGAGGTATGAATCCTTTGTAAAATTTTGTTAAATCTAAATAGGATTGGAATAAAATTTAAGAAAATGTGTTCTATCATCAAAATTCTATTGCTCAAATTTTTTCTTTTCTTCTTCTTTTTTTTCCTGAAGCTGAAATCAAAGCATTCATCTGAAAACATACTACTGAGTGCATAAAACATAGAGATTTTTTAGAAGATATGCTGTAAAGGAAAGGAGATGATGAAAAAAGAGAAAAGAACACGTTTAACTTGAGAATTTGGCAAATATTTTGATTGGATATTATTTTATTTGCAGTATTTTATCTCTTTAAATTTTGCAATATAAAGATAAATAAATTATATGTGGACAGTAAAATATTTAATGTCAGCTTTTCCAAAATACACTTTTCTCCTTTACCAATCTGTGAAGATTGACAAAGGGAATTTAACAAAGACGTTTTACTCTTTCTTTCTTATCTCATTTTAAGAGATAAAGCTGGTAGACACCCCTATAGTTAACTATATTCTATTCCCAAGTTACTTTAATTATTAGATTAAAGAATGTTAATTCCTAGAGGCAGTAATACTTCAACAGTTTATTGAACTTCACCAGAGGGAAAACACTCCTAAGGATATGGTTCACCAGGTCTGTGCTCTCAACCGCTGAGTTTAGACATTTATCTAGACACTAAATAAATGATACGAAGCTTATATAATAAATAAATGATACAAAGTTTAGAGGAAAATTCTGAGCGAGAAATTTAACAAGTGCATAATTAACTTTCATTATCTTGATGTTACTAGTGAAACCAAAGGCTAGTAAATGCTGAATGAGCCTCATAAACTCAATTTTTAAAATCAGATATTCTTTGAAAAAGAATTTTTGGTTGCAAGATTTAAGATGATTATATTTCTAGATTCTCAAAAAATATTGAACTCTCTTATTCAATCACATAAAGACTGTTAATTTGTTAACTGCATAATGAAGTTACTTGGTTAAAATAGGAAGGAAAAGAATCACAAGGTGAAAAAGGAAATGAAGCGGTAATTGCTACAGAAATTTGGGGAAAAGGGGGCAGAAGTTATCAAAGATTTGGGAACCGCATTTTAACACCAACCTACTCAAGAAACAGATATGAGACTGGAAGTCCAACTGAAAAATATTTATTTACCTGAATCACTACTGGTAACAATGTGCCATTTTGAATGAAGAGTGCTCACCTCAATATTCTGACGTAGTTTTACCATTTATTGTCGCATCTAAAAATTTAAAAAGTCAAGTTGTCCTGGTCTTTTGAATTTAGCATTTAAATCCTGAATTCCCACCAAAGGGTACATGTTCTTCTGAGCCAGAGAGTCCTAAAGACTTAAGATTTTAATTCTGTCTAAAAGGTGAGCCTCGGCCTTTTTCTTCCCACTTTACTCTCCTCCTCCCACGACAGAACAGTCTGCAACAACAACCGAGATGATGAATTGTACAGAACCTAAATTAACTCCATGAGCCTTTTAAATGTTGATTTCTAACTCACAAAAGCACACTCTCATACGAGAGGATTATACCACCAGGCTTCAAATAACCACATGAATGACTCTATTGTGGTGATTGTATTAAAGTGTGTAACTGGACTGAATGGCCACATGCTCTTGAAGGTCATAACTTGTGAGGAAAAATTAGTTAAAAAATAAATCTCCAAGGTGCTGCCAGGAGTGATCTTCCAAACTATTTCATAACACACAATTCCTCCAGGTAGTATTCACCATGGAAGTTGCTCTCTTCACGACAAATGCCGGAGTCGCCCATGAAGGTCTTCCCTTGCCAGTGCAAAGAGAGCAGAATGAGAGAGAACTCAAACTTATGTAGTTCTCACGCTGTAGTTTTCCAAACTTTACTAGGAAAGTCTTCACACCTATAGGAAAACTCAAAGAATAGTATATTTAATTTATTACAAAAGTGTTTTATAACTGTACTTTTAATATCCTTTTAATCTATTATTTATAAGATTTCATATATTCAAGTGTTTGAGTGTTTGTTCAATCTTGTTATTAATTTTAAATTTTATTGCTTTATAGTAAAAGAATGAGGTCTGTATAATTTTCAGTTTTTAAAATTATCAGTATTTTCTTGCTGGTCTAATTTATGATCAATTTGTTCAAAGTACCGTGGATTCTTGTAAGATAAGTTATCCTCTGTTCATGGGGTACAAATTTAAATATATACATATATCTAACAATTAAACCTTAAAAATTATGCTCTTTAGATATCATTATAAACTTATTAATGTTTTATCAACTTATATGAAATACTAATTGTTATTGCTTATTACTTCTACAGTTTTGTTTTGTACATCTTGATAATGTTCTATGCGCAATCACTTAGGTCTGGTATAAAGTCATCCTTTACAAAAATAAAATAGTCATCATCTTTGTCCTGTTTAATGCTCTTTCCTTGCCTTAGGTTCTACTCTGAGCTGCATTAATAATATAACATCTGCTTTTGTTTCTTTTGTTTTTTTTTTTTAACTTTATCTGAAACAGTTTAACTTTAAAATATTCTTATTTTGTTTGACAATGTAACTCTTTGTAAAGAGAATATAAATGACTTTATATTTTGACTCAGTCTGAGAATATTCATGTATTTTAATTGACAATTATAAGCCATTGATAGTTATTGTCATAGCTGACATCTTTGCACATGTTAATGTGTCATTTGGATTTCATTTTTACACTTCTTTGATATTTCCATTGATTTCTTGTTTTGCCTTATGAAAACTAAAATTTACCTACTTAGTCTGGTGATTTTAATAATATCCATTTTTTCATTCTACTCGTGATTACCATTATGTTAAATAAATAAATCTATGTTTCCTTAGTAATTAATGTACTGAATAAAATAAAATATGTAATACAAAGAAATCAGTATCCTCATTCACCCAATATCTGGATTATTGTTACATGTTTCTATACTATGTCTTTTTTCCAAAAAGTGATCTTGCCTTCTTGTTTTGAAATGATTTTAACAATCTTTTTAATTCTGCATTTCATCATCTTTGGTATTTACAACTAATCCTTTAATGCCATTATCGAGTTTTATATTTTCTTTGTCTCTCATTTAGCTGAAACATGTCTTTACAGTTTATTTAAGGAGAATAGATGAGTGACATATGTTCTAAGGCCTTCTATAACTGGGACTTATTTTTGCTGCCTTCACCCATAAATGACAAATTTGTTTTTGTCTGGAATTCTTGAGTCTCAATTTCTTTCCCTCAAAAGTATAGAGGTTGCTCTATTTTCTTCTAGTTTATTATGAGATGTTTATTTTGTTTATTATAAGATGTCGAAGGCAAGCCCAATTTTCATTCTAGGATAGGAAATCTGTTTTTTTCCTGATGCTTTTAGGATCTTTCCTTTTGCTTAGAATTCCCTAAAGACATGGGAGTATATTTAAATAGTAGTCTCTTCTCATAGTGATTTCTTTTCAGTAATTTTGCCACCTACAAGATGAGCTTGTTTGATCCAAATATCCCAGTATATCTTCAGACCAGAAATTTTCTTCTATTTAGGTCTGAAGTTTCACTTAACTTTCACTTGTTCTCTTTCTTTCATTGTTGGCTCTCTGTTCTCTGCCTTCTATTTCTAGGATCTTCTCTTTCGTAATTTAATTTTTCCCTCTTTTCTATTATAACAGAGTTACACTAGTGTATCCTTCTTATTTCCAAAACATTTTTCCATACCTGCAATTTACTACTTACAACAGTTTTTCAATTCTGCAGATGCATTTTTTTGTTTCCTTCTGATCTTTCTTTATATAACTCAGTTCACCTGGTTCCCAGTCCACTCCCTTTTATCCCATATTTTGTCTCATCTTTTAGTTCCTGATTCACAGAATCTAAATTTTCCAGGATTTTTGGGAACACAGGAAAAAGCTTTCTAAAACTCCTGTGGTAATGTTCTTCGAAACTATGTTGACCATTTATATCATAATGGTAATGTTCTTTGAAATGTGAATTTATACCATAAAAATGATGTTTGAATTTAACACTGCAGAATATTTTCATAGGCCTCATACTGTGTTTTTTTCCCTATACATTTATGAATTAGGAAAAATCTATCTGGTCTTCCTCTCTAGGAAATGACATCAGTCTAATGTATCCTTGATGAAGAGTACTAGCTTCCACGCTATTGAAATATCACCTCTTTATTTGTATTTTAAAAGGAAGGTAGAGGAAGTTGAAAGGCCAGAAAAAATACTTTTGAGGAAGACATTATCTGAATTTTTGGTAACTGGAAAAGACAGATTTATCTGTACTAAGTATCAGCACATATACAAGCTAGTGACTATTCAAACACTATCTGGTGTAGGATATAGAATACTAGGAACAAAGTAGAGGAATCAGTATTTGACCCAAAACCAGAAGACAAGAGAGCAGACTGAGATAGAATAAGTACTGCCATTACTAAAAAGCTATACCCGACTGCAGGTTTCACGGATTCTCTAACAGAGAACGATTAGAGTAACTACCAAACAATGCAGCATACTATAAAAAGTTTTTTTATAACATTGTTACTTAAGTTAATTGTCTGATAAACTTTGTTTTTGGTGAGGAAGATTGGCCCTGAGATAAGAACCATTGCCAATCTCCCTCTTTTTTTTTTTTTGCCTGAGAAAGATTAGCCCTGAGCTAATGTCTGTGCCAATCTTCCTCTACTTTGTCTGTGGGCTGCCTCCACAGTATGGCTGATGAATGGAGCAGATCTGCACCCAGGATCCCAACCTGCGAACCCAGGCTGCCGAAGCAGATTGCATGGAACTTTAACCACTCAGTCACAGGGCTGGCCCCTAAAATTTTTTTAAATAGGCTTTATTTTTAGAGCAGTTTTAAGTTCACAGCAAAATTGAGCGCAAGGTACAAAGATTTCCCATATAACCCCTGTCCTCACACTTGCATAGGGTCCCCCCCCCCATTATCAACATCCCCCACCAGAGTGGTACATTTGTTACAATTGGTGAACCTACACTGACACATCATTTTAATTAAGGTTCACTCTTGGTGTTATACGTTCTATGGATTTGGACAAATGTATAATGACACATATCCACTGTTAGAGTATCGTATAGAGTATTTTCACTGCCCTAAACAATCCACTGTGCTCCACCTATTCATCTTTCCTTACCACTCCCTAAACCCCAACCCCTGGCAAACACTGACCTTTTTACTGTCTCCATAGTTTGCCTTTCCCAAAATGTCATATAGTTGGAGTCATATAGTATGTTAGCATTGTCAGGCTGGTTTCTTTCATTTAGTAATATGCATTTAAGTTTCCCCCATGTCTTTTTATGAATCATAGCTCATTTCTTTTTAGTGCTGAATAATATTCCATTGTCTGGATGTACCAACCACAGTTTATTTATCCATTCACCTATGGAAGGACATCTTGGTTGCTTCCAAATTTTGGTAATTATGAATAAAGCTGCTATAAACATCCATAGGCATGTTTTTGTGTGGACATAAGTTTTCACTTCCTTTGGGTAAATACCAAGGAGCATAAGTGCTGGATCGTATGGTAAATATACATTTAATTTTGTAAGAAACTGAAAAACTGTCTTCCAAAGTGGCTGTACCATTTTCCATTCCCACCAGCAACGAATGAGAGTTCCTGTTGCTCCATATCCTCGCCAGCATCTGGTATTGTCATTGTTCTGGATTTGGCCATTCTAATAGGTATTTGGTGGTATCTCATTGTTGTTTTCATTTGTGTTTCCCTGAAGACATATGATGTGGAGCATCTTATGTTTATTTGCTATTTGTGTATCTTCCTTGGTGAGGTGTCTGTTAAGGTCTTTGGCCCATTTTTTAGTTAGGTTGTTTGTTTCTTTATTCTAAGAGTTTTAAGAGCTCTTGTATATTTTGAGATAATAGTCCTTTATCAGATATGTCTTTTGCAAACATTTGCTCCAGACTGTGGCTTGTCTTTTCATTTTCTTGATAATGTCTTTTGCAGAGCAGAAATTTTTAATTATAATGAAGTCCAGCTTATCAATTTTTTCTTTCATGGATTGTGCCCTTGGGGTGCTGTGTGTAAAAAATCATTGCCAAATTTAAGGTCTTCTCACTTTTCTCCTCTGTTATCTTCTAGGAGCTTAAGAGTTTTGTGTTTTACATTTAGGTCTGTGGAGTTAACTTTTGTGAAGGGTGTAAGGTCTGTGTCTAGATTCATTTTTTGCATGTGGAAGTCCAGTCGTTCTAGTACCATTTGTTTAAAAGACTGTCTTTGCTCCTTTGTCAAAGATAAATTGATTATATTTATGAGGTCTATTTCTGCTCTCTATTCTGTTCCATTGATCTATTTATCTAGTCTTCTGGCAATACCACACTGTCTTGATTACTTCAGCTTTATAGTAAATCTTGAAATCCGGTAGTGTCAGTCCCCCAACTTTGTTCTTCTCCTTCAACATTGTGTTGGCTATCCTGGGTCTTTTGCCTCTCCATATAAGCTTTAGAATCACTTTGCTGATACCCACAAAATAACTTCCTGGGATTTTGATTTGGATGGTAAGGAATCTGTAGGTCAATTCAGGAAGAACTGACATCTTGACAGTATTGAGTCTCCCTATCCATGAATGTGAAATCTCTCTCCACTTATTTAGTCCTTCTTTGATTTCATTCATCAGAATTTTGTAGTTTTCCTCATATATCTCGTGTATATTTTGTTAGATTTATACCTAAGTGTTTCATTTTGGGGGGTGTTAATGTAAATGATATTGTGTTTTTAATTTCAAATTTTGTTAGATTTATACCTAAGTGTTTCATTTTGGGGGGTGTTAATGTAAATGATATTGTGTTTTTAATTTCAAATTTCACTTGTTCATTGCTGGTATATAGGAAAGTGATCGACTTTTGTATCTTAACGTTGTACTCTGCAACCTTGCTATAATCACTTATTAGTTTCTGGAGTTTTTTGGTTGATCTTTTGGATTTTCTACATAGATGATCATGTCACATTTTACACAAAAATTAATTCAAAATGGATCACAAAACCAAATATAAAAATGTAAAATTATAAAGCTTTAAAAAAAATAGGGGAAAATCTCTGGGATCCAAGGACTACGCAAAGAAATCTTAGACTTGACATCAAAAGCATGATCCATTAAAAAAAAAAAGATAAATCGATTTGATCAAAATTAAAAACTTTTGGTCAGCAAAAGACTATGTTAAAAGGATGATAAGAGAAGATACAGAGTGGGAGAAAATATTTGAAACTACATATCTGACAAAAGATAAGTGTATCCTTGACAAAAAGACATTCTGTATACAGAATATATAAAGACCTCTCAAAACTCTCAATAGTAACAAAGTAAAAAATCCAGTTAGAACAATGGGAATGGCAAAAGACACAACAGGAAATTTTACCAAAGAAAATATACAGATGGCAGATAAACACATGAAAAGATGCTCAACATCATTAGCTATTAGAGAAATGCAAAAAAACACAATGAGATATCACTAAACATTTACCAGAATGGCTTAAACAATAGTAACACCAAATGTTGGCAAGAATGAGGAGAATCTGGATGCTTCATACATTGCTGGTGGGAATGTAAAATGTAGATTAGTCGTACAGTCACTCTGGAAAACAGTTTAACGATTTCTTAAAAAGCTAAACATGCAAATATTTTCCAGCCCACCAATGCACTCTTGGGCATTTATCCCAGAGAAAGGAAGACATAAGTTCACACAAAAATCTGTACACAAATATTTATAGTAGCTTTATTTGTAATAGCCCAAAACTGGAAACCCAGAAGTCCTTCAACAAGTCTATGGCAAAACATCCGGGTACATCCGTACCATGAAACACTACTCAGCAATAAAAAGGAGCAAATTATTGATACACTCAACAACCCAGAATAATAACACCAGAGAATTATAACTATGCTGAGTGAGAAAAAGCCAATGACAAAAGGTTACAAAATGTATGATTTCATTTATATAACATTCTTGAAATGAAAAAATTATAAAAACAGAAAATATATTAGTGGTTGCTAGGGTTCGAGGAGGAGGTAGGGATGGGTGGGAAGTTGGTGTGGTTCTAAAGGGATTCTTGTGGTGATGGAAATGCTCTGTATCTTGACTGTACCAATGTCAATATTCTGGCTGTGATATTGTACTATACTGTACTATATTGTACCAGTACCATGTTACCATGGGGGGACACTGGATGGTAAATGGTGCACTATATCTCTGTATTATTACTTGCAACTGTGTGTGAATGCATGATTATGTCAAAGAAAAGGTTTAATTTTAAAAGAGGATTAAAACAAAAGGATATTTGGACATTTACCAAGAAGCCACAAAAGTGACAAAATGGAAAGACTATGTGGCAGCAGGGCTGGCCCCGTGGCCGAGTGGTTAAGTTCGCGCACTCCGCTGCAGGCGGCCCAGTGTTTCGTTGGTTCGAATCCTGGGCGCGGACATGGCACTGCTCATCAAGCCACGCTGAGGCAGCGTCCCACATGCCACAACTAGAAGAACCCACAACGAAGAATATACAACTATGTACTGGGGGGCTTTGGGGAGAAAAAGGAAAAAATAAAATCTTAAAAAAAAAAAAAAAGACTATGTGGCAGGGGTGGAGAGGGAGCAATATGAGATGGAGAGAGAAGTGAATCTTCCAAAAATAAGGAAATGCCTATGGGGAACCTTCATGCTTACACTAATGTAAATATAAAGAACAGTTAAGTACTTGCTTAGGTGAAATGAACTGACTCAGGGCCTGCGGTTGTGACCTACTAAAAGATTTTGTCCTCAGAGAAGGAAGGCTAGAATGTGAATCTCAAATTGATAAGCACTCTTTCTCAAAGGCTTGGTTTACTCACCTTAATGTGAGACCTTTAGAATAAGACCGCATCTGAAACTTCTAGGATTTACCTTGACTGCAACGCCATCTGATTTGCCGAGAGGTCATTTATTTTGCAGTTCTAAACATATAAACTGAAAACTGTTGTGAATTGGGAATCCTGCCTCTTTCACCTCTTGTTTGGCTGGCGCTAAACAACTATAACAAAGCAGAATTTTCTGCAATTATTCATATAGCTTAATGGACAAATTGATGGTTTTTTCTCCTCTGGCCTCTTCGGCTGCCTCTCTACATTCGACATTACTTAATACCCACTCCACCATTAAATTGCTACAGTCCTAATATGATAGTTCTAATATGATAATAATGACTAATCCCTACTGAGTACTTACTGCATGGCAGGCACATGCCAGGCACTATTTAAACACTTTACATTTATTAAACTCATTTAATCTTCCTAACAATCCTATGGGTTAGATTTTGTTATTGTCACCATTTTACAGATGAGGTACAGAGAGGTGAATTAATTTATCCCAGGTGACACCTGTGCTACAAATAGTGAAGCCAGGAAACAAATCCAAGTGATTTTAACTCTTACTCATACTTTTAATCACTGTGCTTATTTGCCTTCCCTGAATTGCACTATATAGTGAAGGATAAGCAAGTCCTCTAGCTGGTGGCCCCGTGGCTGAGTGGTTAAGTTTGTGAGCTCCGCTTGGGCAGCCCAGGGTTTCACCGGTTCGGATCCTGGGCGCAGACATGGCACTGCTCATCAGGCCATGTTGAGGCAGCATCCCATATAGCACAACCATAAGGACCTACAACTAGAATATACAACTATGTACTGGGGGGCTGTGGGGAGAAGAATAAAAGATAAATTTAAAAAAAAAGATTGGCAACAGATGTTAGCTCTGGTGCCAATCTTTAAAAATAAAAAAGAAAAGTCCTCTAAACATTCTGTGATACAAATACAAGATGTGACAGATTCTGACTAGTTGTACCTTGCATTTTGGTACAGCTGGGTTACTGAATTTTGGCTAATGGTATGTGGGCAAAAGTGATATCACTTCCAGGGCTGACCCATAAAATCTTCACACTATGATTTTCCATCTGCTTTTCCATCCTTCGGTTGAACAGGAAGGATTTCAAGGACCTAGAAAAGGGCGGAGCTCTCTGATGGAAGGAGCGCGAATGCCTGCATTGCTGCTGACAGAAGAGCTGCCTAAGCAGGAACATCCACGTTGGACTCATGCTTAAGTGAGAAATAAACTTTTATTGTTTAAACCCATTTAAATTTGGCATTGTTTGTTCTTAGCCAATCTTGAGTAAACACAAGATGTTATCAGTAGTATTACTATCGAGTTCTCTTCTGTCTGTAGCTCTTTTTCTTGTCTCATGGCAAACCACACCCTTAATTCCCCAAGTTTTTGTTCTCAGTGCTCTCGTCTTTATTCTTTTACTCACCGACCTGCTCTGTTATTTTGTACTTGAATACTTAGTTCCACATGAATAAGTCCCAAGTTTCTCTCTCCTTCCATTCCTCTCTCTTGTAGAAGGTGTCTCTTGGTCACCTCCATCTAGATGCCCTCCTTCTAGCCCTTCAGACTAGGAATGGCCAAAACCTACATTGTCTTCTTCACTAATTTGGATACTGCTATCCCTGCTTCTATACACCCAGACTGGGAATAAAATCTTGAATGTGTCTTTGACTTCCTCTGTCCTCTGTCTTTCTCCTCACAATTCAATCAACTATCCTAATATTCTCCTTCTACAGCTCCTCTCTTTCCTGGCCTTTCTTCTGCATGTCTAGTGTCACTATTTTCAGGATTGCTAGCCTCTCCTGAACTTTGTAATGTCCTTCTAACTGGAATTTGGATTCAGATCTGCTTCATTCCAGTCTCTTTATTTCCTCTATAATCAAAGTTTTAATCTAATCATGCTAGAGTTACCAATGGCTATAAACTGCAGTCATAATTTTAAATGTCACAATTTAATATTCAAAGTCATCAAAACAATAATAAAATAATTTTTAGTTTTATCTCAGTCTCCTATGCCCCAATATATACCTTATGCTTTAGCTAAGTAGTACAATGTGAATCTAAACAGCCCAAGGCTTTTTCAACTATGTCAGGATCTTGCTGTTTCCATCCGCACTTCTTGGTTTACCAAATAGTGCCCTTTTGTCAAAGTCTATCCAAATGCCACTTCATTCCTGAAGCCTTTTTAAAAAGCACCTGTTATTATTTAAAAAATTAAATGGACAAAATAACATAATGAACCCCCATGTACTCACCATACAGCTTCAACAATTATCAATTCATGCCCAGGCTGGTTTCAGCTGTACCCCTACTCACTACCCAACCTTTTATCAGGTTCCAAGCTGAATGTAATCTCTCCCTCCTCTGTGTCTCTTTCTCGCAGCACTAATGATGCTTTGAGCATTTTATATCTAATGGCATACATTTTATACTCTCTCCTAGATTTAAAGTCCCTTGAAGGTAAGGTCTGCGTGTTGCTGCCCTTCAGCACCTATCCAGCACAAAATAGTGCCCCGAGCCTAATAGGAAAAACACTAAAATTTTTAAATTTGAATTGAAATATCTAATGCTATTTTAAAAGGAGTTATTTTCCCCAGAGTTAATAATCGGATCTTTTGACAAAATTATCTCTATACAAAGCCAACATGAGCACCAATCCTATTTTTAAATTTTCTGAGAAGGAGATCCATGTGCTTCTTTAGTAATCCAATGCCCTGTTTGGATTATCTCAATAATCACTCAATTCTATGCTGAGCCTTAGCTCAGGGTGACATTGGATAAATCATGTGGAATTAGCATAGTGAATATATTCTCTTCGCCTGTTTCCTTATTAACAAATTGCATCTTCCCATTCTAGCTCACAAGAGAATTATGAGATTAAATAGGGTAGTCACCTACTGATTACACAAGTTAAGAACCAGTCAGAATTTCTTCTTTGTCCTTCTAGATCTGTTGTCCAATTTTGTGTTTTTATTATTCACTAGCTCTCCCCTCAAAGGATGATGCAAAGGGAGAAAGAGGGCATTAAGCTTAAATTATTTAGCAGTGGGGTCAGTAAAATATTTGGCAGGGTAGTAAATTAAAGCCATTAACTAAAATGAAGATCATCTGCCTTTCATTAACATGAATGATAAAGAATCATCTGTGAAGCATTTTTAATTCCTTAGAGAAAGTCTTTATTTTGTTTACCTTTGTGTATTTAAATGTGTGTGTTTTTATAATTGGATATCCTTAATTTCTTCAATTTTGATATTTCATTGATTCAAGAATTTCATCATACCTTAAGAGGACATACAGAATTGAAACATGAACTTCACAAAATCTTTCACTATGTTTCCACGATAATTTCTAATGTTGAGAATGAAATCGTGTATTGTATTTAGTTTCTATTATGCTTACATACACTTTGGAGTGAAATACTAAATCCAACATTAAACCAAAAATGGGATTATATAAAAGACTATGCAAAAGGCTCTATCCGAATAGTGACATTATTATGCAAGGTTGATGTGAGGGAACAAGTCATGTAGGTAACAAGTGAGCCTAGAGAATTACCCAGCATTGTCATTTCAGCATGTTTGTGTAGTTTTCCTCTTATTGTGTGTGCAGTCACTCTGATAAAACTATACTATATTGGGGGAGGGGTGAGAATAATTATACATTTTGGTGGAACGGACTATTTAGAGATTTGCAGAAACCTAAGGACACATGTTTGTAAAGGCCAGGCTAGTTCATCATTGATGAGGGATTATAGAGGACTGGAGAAGTCGTCTAGTGCAGCCCTCTTTATATGTGTTAGGTAATGCCCTAAAATTATGCAGAGAAGCCTTGGGCCATACTCAGACATGTTGGGTGCCCTGATCCCATCTCCACGTCAACCAGAGCAGCTCTGCTTTCACTGGTCTTAATGAAATATTGTATGTGGTTGCTTCTTTTTCATTTTTAAATTTAAGTGCTCACTATTAAAAATTTTGAAAATCACTGATCACATTTACCACCATCCCCACTTGCCTCTGCATAAGATTTCACATGTACCCAAAGAGTTGCTGACATCTCAGTTAGGATCCTATTTTTGAAGTCCAAATATAGATTATACAATGTAATATTAGTACGTGCCTGAGTTAGACATTGTCTTTTGAAATCTTCATTTCAAATTCTTTAGTTACTAGTTCTTCACACTAGGTAAATTATTAAGTTCCTTTCCTATTCTAACCATAACCCTCCCCACCTTTCCCTTTAATCTTCAGTTGGTCTTTACTGCTTACCAAATTATGGGCAACCTTTGTATCTTGGCATCTGCAGTCCTCAATTCCATGAGAACTCTACCACTGCACACTTGTATGCGCCTGGGAGTGGAGTGGAGCTGAGGGGCCAGAGCAACGTCTCACACGTGCTGTGTTGAATTAAATCTCATAGCAAAATGGCAAGCAACCACATCTCTGCTATTGTCTGTAATGCTTCCCATTGTTAGCCCCAAGTAACAATCTTTTAAAAACTCTGATTGAGGGAGAAAAATGTTTTATTTTTCTTCTCTAAAAACAAAAAAAAGTTGCTTAAATTTTTATGGCAAGTGAACATGCATATTTCTTAGTTCTGTATTTCTTCTGTCCTTCAAGAAGTAGCCTATTTCCTTCCCATTTAAAAAATATTTTTCAGGACACACAAGCAATATACTTAACGTTAAGTCTGAGGCATGTAATAAGGTTCATAAATGCTGAATAAACCACCAGTTTGTTTACTTTGTGAAATCACATAAGAAGATTAAAATATGGTTATTTGTTTTAATGTGTGTAAATTTAGTACTTCTAAAAGATGCCAAATCAAGGACTGAAATCCTTCATTTATGACCCAGACAAATAAAATACAGAGCTCTATCACAGTTGTTTATGCTATTAAGTATTCTGTTTTATTTTAAGAATGCTTTAGAGAAGGCATTCTTCACAATAAAAGCCAAGAAATTTTAAATCAAAAGTTTAAAAACCATGTGGTACATTTAATTTAATGCTAACTATAGCTATGCAAACAATTAGACTTACTTCTTTTCTGTTTACTTCTATTCCTAGAAGATTTCTAATAGAGTCTTAGTGACCAATTTTCTAGACACAGCTTGCTGCTTATCAGCTTGCCTCCATTCAGTAATCATTAGGCCATTTGGATGCATTAAATAGAAATACGATATATGACAGATTTTGATAGTGTATACAATTTACCTTAAATACTTTCTGATGATTGCCTAGTCACTATATTTATGCATATTATATCTATATTTATATGTGTCATATAAGTATATATAAATATTTTAGAAACTATATTATAGATTGAGTGAATGTTATGTGTCTTCAATTATAGTATAAGTTTTTCTTTTTCTTTGAATGGTTCTTTTCAGTTTATTATATGAATCAGCTGTACCAATCACAGTTAAACATAAAAACTGGCATTGCTTTTACATTGCTTACCCAGATTGGGGGAAGTGGCCAGAAGGGAGAGTGGTGCAGAGGGTCTGGAAGCATGGAAAATTGTGAGAAAGCACAGTGCCTGGGCCCAATAGTTTCTTCACAAACTATAATCCAATCCAGTTCTCCTTTGTATTTGCAGTTATTTGAGGTTACATAAATATTTGTTTAACAGATATTATCTGGCAATTGCAGAGTCCACTTTCCTTGACTCCATTCAGCCAGTTCTTGAACTTGATTTGGAATGCCTTGCCTTGACCATCCTTCAGGTGGTCACCTCAGACTGCTAGAAGGCCCTTATATTCTCTGTCATGTCTCTTTCCCCTGAGTCTATCAGCTTCATTTTCCTGTGCACACCTGTATTGTTTCCCTAGTTGGATTTTAAGTCAATTGAAAAAGAATCGTGTCACATTCTACTCCTGTATAGAACCTTGCACTAGGTTGTGGATGGTTGTACCTGGATTCTAGCTTATAAAACTCTCCAGGCGGAATTAGTCTTCAGAGAGTAGTGCTTTTTCTCAATTTTGGCATCAATTTTATAGTTTTATATAGGTTTAACCATTGGAGGGAAAAGGATAGATATATTTTGAACCAATGATCCCATTTTTACAAGAGAATTTATTTTATAATTTCCTAGGTAGGCAAAGTGACTGAAATAGTTAAGAATAGACGCCAGGTGTCCTGCTTCTCTTTTACTTTCAGGCAAATATCTCAAATGCTAGATTTATTCTGACATCGCATGTGTAGGATAAGTATTGTGCACACTGAACATGAAGTAGCGCATATTATTAAAACAAGCTGTTATACCTCACACTGTAAAATTTGCAGCAAAAATGGTGAAGAAAAGATTTATAGGTATTGGTATCAAGCTTTGCTATTTTAAATATACTTCTACTTAAAATTACTATTCTAAGAAAGACCAATTAGAGTAAGACACAATCAAAAGTGAAAAGATAGTAGTACCTCCCTTTGAAGTGGAAAAAAGTCCCCTTGGTCCCACTAGGGAGTGCTGACTTGGAAAAACTGGTAGTTTGACACTGTGAAAGAAATAAAATTGTCATGAACAAAGGTGAAAAGGGATTATATTTGTCAAGAAGAGACTCCTACTGGATGAACTGTCTGAGGGCTGTGGCATGTCACATCTTGTCGTGGAGAGTTAATGACTGGTAATGCTGAAGGAATAGGTCTTTTGTCAGATCATTACGGCAGTCCTAGTTACAACCGCCTCAAGATGTAATGACTGGTTCAGATAAGGGGCCAAAATACTTCAGGAGAAACATGACTCAATCCAATCACCTTTTCCCTGATTAGGAGAAGGAAGCCAAGGCACTTTTACCTAGAAAGCACTCAGGGTGAGCCCTCGGGTAAGAACACAGAAGCTGCTTTTAGTCCTCAGGAAATGAGGGCTGAAGAATTTGCTGGGCCTCAGATTCTGTGAATGCAGTAGGCTATACTTGGCTCAGCCTTCCTCTACTGTCAAATATACTCTTCTTACCCAAGCACTCTGAAAGAGTGAGAAGAAAAATTAAACCAGTAAATTGAATGAGGCTGAATGGAAGGTGTTCTTACTCCTGAATTAAAGAAACTTTTATTGCTCCTTAGAAGAAAGGACAAGATCCTACATCGTTTAGGTTCTTCGAGAATGTCAGGAAGACAATAGGGAAATTGTCCTTTTCCAAGAGTGCCAGAGGTCAAATCTAATGCCTAGGTATATTATAGGGGCATCAGTTTTTCTCAACTATTGCTGCATCCCAGATATTGATGTGTGTCTAGAACTCATCTACTAATGTTAACCTGAGAAGGACACAGAAAGACTCCCATTGAAAAATACACCAAGGGACATCACTAGAATAGAAAACCAATATTCTTTTAAACTGCACTGTTAACAGCTAATTTTAAAAGATATTTTCTTCTTAAAAAAAAAAAACATAAAAGTTTAAAATGAGACCGTGCCTAGTTTACTACCCAGCTCATGATAGGTGTTCAGCAGGCGTTACTATCCTTTCATTCCTTTTATTCAAAAAGAATTAGTATCCTTCATTCCAATTATAAAGCATGTCAATTATAGAAATTTGGAAAATTCTAAAAAGCATGAAGGAGAAAACAAATCACCTTATAATTCCATGACCCAAAGGTAAACACTTAAAATACTGTTTATTCATTTTCTTATCAACATTGTAAATACTTCACATAAAAAACCATCTACCAAAATTCTCTTTATGATTCTACCAATAGTAGATTTCAGAGCTAGAAGTGATACATCAAAGAAATACAGATCTACTAGTGAATTATTTCAGAAAGCCATAGCTACAAACTGATGGA
The DNA here is from genome assembly GCF_041296235.1 of Equus asinus. Classification (NCBI taxonomy): domain Eukaryota; kingdom Metazoa; phylum Chordata; class Mammalia; order Perissodactyla; family Equidae; genus Equus; species Equus asinus. The sequence goes on from NC_091798.1 coordinate 82,155,037, forward strand.
GTCACTTAAACACCTAGATTTATCAGACAATGCATAAGTGAGGAGCATGTAACAGAATGGTTATGAGCTTTAAAATTAGGTTCCACCTCTGGCAAAGGGAGAATAGCTCGTATACAGCAAACTGTTCCACAGATAACATTGATAAAATGTGGACAAAATATCAAAAACAACTACAGGCATACCTTATTATATTGGTCTTCACTTTATTGTGCTTCACATGTACTGCATTTTTTACCTTCCATGCAAAAAGATTATAACTCACTGAAGGCTCAGATAATGGTTAGCATTTTTTAGCAATAAAGTAGTTTTTAATTAAGGTATGTACATTATTTCTAGACATGATGCTATTTGTACCCTTAATAGACCACAGTATAGTGCAAACATAACTTTTATATGCACTAGGAAACCAAAAAGTTCGTGTGACTCACTTTATTGCGATATTGTCTGTATTGCAGTGGTCTGGAATGAAACCCGCAATATCTCTGAGGTACGCCTGTATCTGAAGGCATGACAATATGACCAAAATCAATCAAAAACTAGAGGAGAATGGAAAAATTGATAAAGTTAATGAGTTTCCTGCTTTTTTGGCCAGCTAGTGCCTTGCTGGGTGACTAAAAATTGGATGGAAACCTGCAGTCTTACTGGCTTATAGAACTATATTCAGTTAGCCTAAAAATTATGGATAAGTAGATACAGAGGAACAAAAACCTGAGGGGAGAAATGAAAACAAATAATAAAGTGGTAAAATTAAATAGAACCAAAATAATAGTTACATTAAATATAAATTGGTTAAAAACTCCAACAAATGGCAGAAATTTTCAGAATGGATAAAAAAGCAAGACCCAACTATAGGCCATCTAAAAGAGATTTACTTTAATTAAAGACACAGAGAGGTTGAAAGTTAAAAGATGGAACATTACATAAATCATACAAACAATAGTCAAAGAAGGCTAAGGTGGCTATATTAATGTCAGATGAAATAGACCTCAACACAAAGGAAATTAACAAAGAGAGGATAATTCATAATAATAAGAGAATCAATTTATTAAGAAGACATAACAATAATAAAAACCCCTCAAAACACAAGTAAAAATTGACAATTAAATGAAGAAATTGACAAATCCACAATCACAGTAGAAGATTTAACACCCCTCTCCCAGCAATTGATGGCTCACCTAGAAAAAACTGAGTAAAGATATAAATCTTAACACTACCAATCACCTTGACCTAATTGACATTATAGAACACTACACATGACAACTTCAAGAATATCCATTCCTTTCATGTACACATGGTATGCTCACCAAAATAGATCATAAGCTGAGCCGTAAAACAAGTCTTAATAGGGTCCAGCCCAGAGGTGTAGCAGTTAAGCTAGTGCACTTCTCTTCAGCGGCCTGGGGTTTGCAAGTTCAGATCCCAGGTGTGGACCTGTGACCTATGCACTGCTTATCAAGCCATGCTGTGACAGGCGTCCCACATATAAATAGAGGAAGATGGGCAGAGATGTTAGCTCAGGGCCAGTTTTCTTTAGCAAAAAGAGGAGGATTGATGGGAGATGTTGTCTCAGGGCTAATCTTCCTCAAAAAAACAAAACAAAACAAAACAAAAAAGTCTTCATAAATTTTAAAAGACTGAATCTTGCAAATTATATTCTCTTATCACAATGAAATTAAATTAAAAATCAATAATAGTATTTTCCCCCAAACTCAAATATTTCAAATTAATATTGCATGTTTAATTAACCCAGTGGGTCAAAAAAGAAATCATAATGGAAATTAGAAAATATTTCAAGTTGAATGATAATGAAAATACAACATATCAGAATTTATGGGATGTAGCTAAAACAGTGCTTGGAGGAAAAATTACAGTTCCAAATGTACATGTTAGAAAAGAAGTTACAAGAATAGTAACTTAAGTATCCAAGTTAAGAAGCTAGACAAAGAAAAGCAAAGTAAACTCAAAACAAGTGGAAAAAGGGAATAATAAAAATAAGAGCAGAGAGCAATAAAGTGGAAAACAAATAAAATTAACAAAGCAAAAGAAAAAAACAAACAACAGCAACTCGTTGAAAGGAATAACGAAAGTGATAAACTCCCAGCTAAACTGAGCAAGATAAAATAATACAGCAAAACAAGTTATCAGTGACAAGAATAGAAGGTGTATCAGGGCAGATTTCAAAGATATTAAGTGGATAATAACAGAATATTATGAATATCTTTATGCCAATAAATTTAACAACGTGGATGACAAATTCTTCGAAAAATATAACTTATTCAAGTGACAAAAAAATGAAACAGAAAATCTAAATAGCTCTTCAATTGAAGAAGTTGAATTTTTTATGAAAAACCTTCCCACAAAGAAAGCTCTAGGCCCAGATACGTTCGTTGGTGAATCCTATCAAACATTTAAAGAAGAAATAACACCTGACATATACAAACTTTTTTTTTAGGAAAGTTAGCAAGAGGGAACACTTCCCAAATAAATGCTAGCTATTTTAAAAGCAGGGCAACATAATTTTAAACTGAGAAACTTGTGACAAGAGAACCTAAACATTTGAGCCTATAACAGAGCAAGAACATATGTGTCTTAGTCCATTCAGGCTGATATAACAAAATATTACAGACTGGGTAGCTTATAAACAACAGAAATTTCTCACAATTTTGGGGGCTGGGAAGTTCCAGATCAAGGCACCAGGATGGTCAATTTCTAGTGAAGCCCCTCTTCCTCGATCATAGCCGGTGCCTTTTTGCTGTGTCCTCACATGGTGGAACGTGCAAAGGATCTCTGTGGGGTCTTTTATAGCAGCACCAATCCCAAACATGAGGACTCCACCCTCATGACCTAAGCACCTCCCAAAAGCCCCATCTCCTAATATCACCATCTTTGGGAGTTAGGATTTCAACATATGAATTTGAGGGAGACACAAACGTTCAGACCATAGCAGCATCATTTCTAGTTTATAGATAAACAGCAAGAAAAGGAATAAGGAGAGTTAGCTGCAAGGCTTAATATTTCATGTTTTCCTTTTGGATTTTAAAAGACAACATTTTTTCTTTCTTTCGTAAGTTGAATAAGTAATACACATCCATAGTAAAGAAAAGAGACAAACAACAAAATAATAATAATAAAAGCTTCTCCACAGTTACAAGAGTATAGAGAGTGAAGGGGAAATCTCCTTCCCCCTCCCTTCACCTACCATCCTCTAGTCTCCATTGCCTTTCCTCAGAGTAATAGTTTTTAATTATGTTTTAGTCTGTACAGTGATATCCTTTGCATACATAAGTAAATATGCATGCATTAATATATATGCCTATCTCTTTAAGAAATTTCCTTAAAATGTAGAATAGTTGAAAATTTTAAAATATTTTATTTGTTAAAGTAATCATTTGACCACTTTGTTTCCTCTCTGAATTCCTCTGTGATACTTCTCAAGACAGGTGGCACCAGGTAGCCATGAATATTTGGGGGATTTGGCCAGGGGGCAGTTGAGTCAAGGAACTCATTTCATTTGGATTTAGGGGAATATATTTAGGTGGTTCATAGTCAATTTGTGAGTAGTTACTGTTTCTTGCTAGTGCCCCCCTGTAGTAAAGGACTTAGGAATCCTCCTACCCATTGTGCTGACTCACCGGGGAAAGCTGCAGAGCCTAGGGTTGCGTCATAATGCGAGCGTTCCCCTGGTACCAAGCACTGGAGGTTATGTAGACGGTGGGAGTGGGGGCATGTTTGAGATATACACAGCTAGAAGACAGTTTGTGGGTTAGTCTTCCAATAATCAAAAATGCAAAATTGTAAGAGAGGAAATGTAGGGGAAAAAAGTACTTTAGAAGTGTCCAGGAAATTAATAAAAATATTATGTTATTTTTCTATAGTCTGTTATGTTTGTGGAACTTCTTTTTAAGATTTATAAAATTTAAAAATCCACAAATTTTTTTCTGATTTCCTTTCTCATTCTAAATAAACATTTACTTTCGCATTCAATTTTTAAATTTAGAATTTCAAATTGTTTTAAAGAGGATCCCCCAAATTATGTAAGTTTCAGGCTGTACAAAAATTGGATCTGCCCTCTTTTAAGTTGTGGGAGAAAGTAGGGGAAAAGGAAGTGAAATTGATCAAGGGCATGATACAGATGCTGCTTAATTCTAGACTTCAAGAGAAGATACATATAAAATGGGGGTTAAAATGTAAACATGTAGGAGCAGAATAAAAATAAGATGTGTAATTTCTAAACTATTAAAACAAGAAAGAAAGCAAGCTTAGTAATTTCACAAAAGGCAAGAAAGAAAAAAGTAGTAAATGGTATAAAATAAAATGGCAGGAATAAATATAATCACAATAAATACAAATAAGTTAAATCCCTCTAATAAAATAAAGCCCTTGTCTAATTGGGCTTTTAAAAAATCCAGCTATATGCTTTCTAAAAGAATGAAGGATAATGGACTTCTAAATTATGTTGAGATACACTCAGTATCAGAACAACAGAGACAGTTAATATCAGAATCACCTAGAGAAGTCACTACATTAGAATCAGGGAGCAGACTTTGGGGATAAGGAGCTTTCTTTTTCAGGACCTCAAAATGTTAAGCAGAGATGTTTGGCATATCTGGGTACTGACACTTGGCTTGCTTCTGGAGAGAGAAATGGAGCACTGAGGAACAGGGTGGAAGGCACATTTACTTCTATTCCTCACCATCTATGTTATATGTCCTTTTGAACTTAGTTTCTTCATTTCTTTGTGTTTGATGTTTTTACCAATTGAGAAACTGTTCACCAATTGTACAATATCAATTGAATTATTCACTCAAATAATTAATATGTTTAATAGAATATTTAGGGGAAGTCATCAAACATATACAATTACGTCATTTATGATAAAGGTGCAAGTCAGTGGAGGAAAGGATGATCTTTTCAATAAATGGTTCCAGATCAATTGGGTAGCTACATGGGAAAAAAATGAATCCTGATGCCTTCCTCACATTATACACTAAATTAACTCAAAATGGATCAAAGATCTAACGTGAAGGGTAAAACAACAAACATAGGAGAATATCTTCATGACCTTAAAGCAGGCAACACTTTCTTAAAATACAAAAAGCACTAACCATGAAAGAAGGACTGATAAAATAGACTTCATTAAAATTAAGAACTTTCGTTCATCAAAAGACACCTTTAAGAAAATGAAAGAAAAATCCACAGAGTAAGAGAAGAAAAATGTAAAACAATTATTGACAAAGGACTCACATACAACACATTTAAAGCACTACTATAAATCAAAAAGAGAAGGACAAACAACTCAATGTTTTGAAAAATGGGCAAAAGACTTGAATAGACACTCCAAAAATGTAGATGTCTAAATGGTCAGCAAACATATGAAAAAAGATTCAATATTGTTATTTATGAGAGAAACGCAAATTAAAACCATCATCAGATACCACCACACACTAAAGTTTTCAAAATCGTATGCTACTACTCTTGCACATTGCTGGTGGGATGTAAATTGATACCATCCCTCTGCTCCTATCATTTCTGACTCCCCTCCATCCACTAACAAATTGTTGTCCTGCCACAAAATTCCTTTGTTCCTCACAAGGTGATACATTTTTCACACACATAGTTTTTCCTTTATACTTCAACTGGCAAATATCAAGCATATAATAATAAAGTCTATAAATCTGAAGCAGCCTCCTTTATCTGTTCATCCTACCATTACTTTCTGTACATTCCTTGGTTCCTAACTACAAGACAAAGGGGCCTGTGTTTCCTCACTTATTAATGGAAGGAGCCTCAATCTATCATATTCAATCTAACAGGTAAACAATATGTACATTGATGAGTGAATTACTAGGAGAAAGGACACGTGGTGAGCGCTTCAAAGTCAGAAAACTTAAAATTTTGTATTACCCTCAAGGTGCTCTGAATATACTAATCACTATACAAGTAGAGAATTAATTTAGGAGGAATATGGTCAGAAAAGAATTAATGACCAGGATATTTAAGAAAGCGAAGCTGTTTCACATTCTAGGCATGACAGGGGAATGACCCTCCTACTTTGTTTGAGTGTCACTTTCATTCTATCTCATCATATAGTAATGTATTTTCTTTGTTCTATGGTAAATGCCTAGAGCAGCAAATGAAAAAAAAAATCCACTTCTTTTTTCTCTTTCTCCTCATAGTCATCACACATTGAAATCACCATTTTCCATGGCCTGAGATTTCCCTGTAGCCTCTCTTTGAACATAGTCTAGTGCTCTTCCAACCTTTTCTCTCCACAGCACTCCTGTAGTCAAACTGGAGCTTTCAGGAGCTAGGTTACTTCTTGGTCTCAGTGCTTTCAAAATTCACTCTCAGGAAAAAGAATTCATAGAGAATTCACTTTTTTCCACAGTTAACTGCTTTAAGGAATTATCTTTTAAAATGCATACAAATGAATTTCTAATGGTGGAATTTTAAGGTCTGACAAACTTGGTAGAGAAATGAAGGTTGGTTTTTCAGGCTAGTAACCTTCACTCTAACCTTTTCTCTGCTCCTTATAACTCTAACACATGATTTCTTTTCCAGTAAAGCTAGTTCTGTTTTCAACATACTACAAATATAGCTATCTGATCCATCCTTAGTCCCATGTAACTTTGATCTATTTTCTTTCAGAGGTAGCTGCTTCTCAAAAAGCCAGGAGGAACTGGCAAAGCTTGAAAAGAGTTCTCTTTTTTTTTTTTTCCTCCCAGACTGAAATGACATAAGTTGCAAGAACTGGGTGATCTGTTTCTCTGGAAAGTACAAAGTGTTTTCCATTGTTGGTAGTAAACAAAGAATAGAATGCATCACTGGCAACACTTATCTATAACAACCCTTTGGTTGATGACCTATTGCCCAAATTAATGGCAGTTTACAATGGACCTGTTTGTAGGTGGAGATCCAGAATATAATAAAATGCCAGAATTCACAACTTCTGTAGAAAGCATTAGCACCTAAACAAGGTCCAACCACTGCTGTCTTGCACTGAGTGTGAAGAATGTTCCCACTGTCAAATAAGAAGAGACATCATTTCAACAGTTTATAACATACGGTGTTCAAAAATTACAAAGCTGCAGCTTTTACTGCAAAGTCAGTTTAAAGTCAGCACCTCAGAGTATGGAAGGTCCGTAATCCAAAGAGATCAATAGTATTATATATTGTGTTAATATGTTGCCATTATGTGAAGTACAAGTAAGTAAACAATGCAAAAAACTCAGAGAGAGATGGTGGGCTGAATTCTTTTTGGTGTGTAAACTGTGCCCTAGCAAAAGATAGGTATAGAACTCTCTGAGACTCTCATTTAATCCAAGCTCTGCTTCCTTGGTCTTCTTGCATAAATAGTAAATTACCAAATAAACACCAATGATATGGTGGTTAACATTAGCATCCTTACACTTTAGTCAAAACCAGACAAGCCTAAAAGACATAAACTCTGCATTCAATTATGTCAAAAGACATAAACTCTGCATTCTTTGACACAGCTTCTTGTTTTTACATAGACACTTAAAATTTGATATGTACAAGAAAAGAATGAACTTGTCCAAGGAACTCGGGGCCATGGCCTGAGGGACTAGCATGACAAAAGGAACAAATATATTAATAATAATTGTTCTTGCAGCTGCCATGTATAGTACTTACTGTGTCAGGAATGGCTTTAAGTCCTTAACGTATATTAATTTATTTAGTCCTTGCAAAACCCTATAAGGTAATTATTATTCCCAATTTACAGAGGATAAATCTAAGGAACAATGAGGTAAAACTGTTCCTAATATTACACAGTTAAAAACTGCCAGAATTTGAACCTAGGTACTCTGGCTTTGAAGCAACATTCGTAGACACCTGAGTTCTTTCAATTAGTTAATCAGTTATCTAGACCTTAATCAAATATTTATCAAATATGCACTATGTTCTCAACATTGTGGTAGGCTCCAGAGCATACATGAATGAGTTAAACCAGATATGGTACTTGCTCTTATAGAATGTAAGGTTTAGCACTGAACACAAACATTAATCAAATAATTACACAAACAAATGTAATATTTCAATGTGATAGGTGCACAGAGGAGGGATGTATAATGCTATAGGAGTAAATTAGGGAGATTGGGGAAAGTTTTGCTGAGGATTTGACATATGCACTAGACATGAAGGATAGGCAGACTTGAACTAGACAAAGAGGAAAAGGAAGATATTTCAAGGCCGAAGAAAGACGACATGCAAATCCTCTGTGGTGAGTGGGAACAGTAAGAGTACTAGTAATTGAAGGAAGGCCAGTGTGGTGGGATCACAGATAGCATGAAGGAGATGAGTGCAAGACCTCGCTCAAAAGGTTCGTAGGTCCATACCTGGCAGGGTTTTGGTAGGCCATGCTAAGTTATGTCTTTGCCTTATGGTCTTTTCCAAGCACTGTAAGATATCAAATGGAGTCAGGTGTGGTGGTAGAATTACATGAATAGATTTGTGTTTTTAAAGGATCACTCTACCTTTAATTTTGACAATGGGATGGAACAGGACCAATGAATATGAATAAATGAGAGGAAGATTGTTGTAGTGGTCCAGGTGAGAGATGAAGTTAGCCTGGACTGGATGGATGATGGTGATAAAGAGAGGTGAATAGAATCAAGCTACAGTAGGCAGAAAAATCAATAGGACTGTCTCGCAAAACAATCTAAGCCAATTTGGTCATGCATAACTGTTTTGTTCTTTTTGACGGATAAAAGTAGCCACCAATTTTTGAGATAAGTGAGGGGGGTGGTTACTTTGATAAAGCCTTGCTACTAAGTTACAATAAAAGCAAGTCTCAGACCAAATTCTGTCATATAAACAGACTTTTTTTTTCAAGTAAATATATGTATTTGTTTACCACACTTTTTTTTATTGAAGTCATAATAGTTTATTACATTATGAAATTTCAGTTGTACGTTGTAATTTGTCCATCACCATATATATGTGTCCCTTTAACCCTTATGCCCACCCCACTAACCCCCTTTCCCCTCTGGTAACCAATAGTCTGATCTCTTTGTCCATTAAACAGACATTTTTTAAATAAATAGTTATTAACAAGGAAACATACATACAACAGTTGATACAATCTCTTCTATAACCTCAATTAAGTTCCAGATCTCTGTCCTTTTTATATACTGTGATGTACATATGATGTATCTATTGCTGCATAACAAATTACCCCTAATTTAGCTACTTAAAACAACAATAAATATTTATTATCTCAGTTTCTGTAGATCAGGCCTAGGTCAAGTTGGCTGGGTAGTGTGGGTTCAGGGTCTCTCATGAGTCAAGACGTTGGCTGGTGCTATTGTTGTTAGCTGAAGACTTGACTGGGGCTGGAGGATCTGCTTCCAAGATGGCTCACTCATATGGCTGGCAAGTTAGTATTGTCTATTGGCAAGAGACTTGAGTTCCTTCCCATGTGGATCTCTCCATAAGGTTGCTTGAACAGCTTCACAACATGATGGCTGTCTTCCTCCAGAATAGATAATCCAAGAGAGAACAAGGCGGAGTCTGCAATGTCTTTTAAGATTTAGCCTTGGCAGTCCTCTGTCTTCGTTTCCAGAGTATCTTATTGGTTACACAAGTCATCTCTATTCAGTGTGGGAGGGAACTACACAAAGAGATGAATACTAAGGATCATTGGTATTAAGGTAGTTGAGGGAAAATTTGAAGACTGGCTACCATATATGACTACAACATGCATGAAAAGTTCACTTAAGGCAGATATGGTAATATTTAGAGACAAGATTCAGACAGGAAGAATCCAGAGGAAGCTGTGACAAATGCTTTAGTCATATTTGTCTTGAACAACACTGGAATTTTGTTAATTAACATAATGACTATTAGCAATGGGTTTTCATTGGTGAAATTAGTGTTGTTTAAGGTATGTGGATTAGCTAATATATTTTAGACATTCCACTTTTGCAGAATAGGGTTTAAAAATTTAGCAAGCACTATAATCTGTATTCTTAGGAAAGGCACCAAGGTTTGATCCCTAAAACGTCCTGTGTCCAGCTATTGATTCAGTGGATTATCAGTTGTATTGAACACTGAGTTGGATTCCACCAACACCAGATTCCTCTTCAGGACTGAAGGACTTGTTTGTCCAGCTGCTATGAATGCTGTTGGCTCACAGCCCCTCAAGCTGTCAGCTCTATCCAGGAATTACGTTAGGTCACACTTAGTCCCTGGGGGCAGTTTGTATCCAATGACTGGTCACTGATGGGTATGCAAAGGCCCAGCCCCCTTGTGTCAACTTAGAACACCTCTGAAGGGCCCCTCTAGCTTTGGAGCGACCCGTAGGACTGGCTTAGGTTTTGTTGTAACTATATCACAGCCCAATTTCTCTCTCTGCCCAATCCCATATTTCACCACAAATGTTAATTCCAAAAGAAGTCCCTAACAAATTTTTCTGCATGCAAATCTCTATCTCATGGTCTGCTTCCCAGGAAACATGACCAGAAACATCCATGCTTATTTAGTGAATTGAAAGACTGCATAAACAAATGTATCCTTTTTTATTGGTTGGTAACGATTAATACAAGATATAAGTTTGAGATAAAGGAATATATAATTAAAAGCATTATTATTCATTTAGATTAGAAATTTGAGATCTTAAGTTGATGGTAGAGACTAACAGAATAAGTTATTAATTGAAATGTTTATCATATTAAATATTTTCTTATTGGATAAGCTGACAACTTATATATAACTATTCATCTGCTGTATAGAAAGCACAAATGACTACAAAACTTTTAATATAGTCAAAGTTAGTATACAGATTCTATCTGCCAGGAAAGGCTAGATAATGCTGCAGTGATAAATGATACCAAAATCTCAGAGGCTTAGCATGTAAAATGTCTTACTCAGGCAACTTTGCTAAGAGTCCAGGAGTTTCTCCACAGCAGCTCTTCATGTAGCAGCTCAACATGCCAGATCACTTGCTTCTTCTGGTGTCTCCATCTCAAGGTGATGCCACAGGGCTCTTGGTGCCAGGAAAGACAACATGTGGAATCATGTACTCACTCTTAAATGATTTGGCCTCCAAGTAACACATCACCTCTGGTCACTTTCCAGCAGTAGAACTAGTCACATGGCCCTGCCTGACTTGCAGAACTAAGAAATGTAACCTTTTACATATCCAAAAAAGGGAATAGAATTGAAAATACTGGTGAACAGTGGTAATGTCAACACAAGAACAGTCTTACACTGTCTGAGAGAGGCTAATATTTTAGTATCCATAAGAATCATCTTATAAGAGAATTTCACTCTTGGGATAAACTCTCTGTATAGATATTATCCTAGGACAGGAATTAAATTTAAGCTCCTCTGTTTATTATGCAATTTGAATGGAAGTAAGTTTAGTTAAGTACAAACAGAGAGAATCAGCAGCTAAAGTAGAACCTGGCAAGGCATGGACAGTCTCTTCAGTCATAAGAAAAATAGTAAAATATAGATCACATTTGAGTGAGCTGTGAAAATTTATGTAAAAACCTTTTTCCAGAGGCTTCCTTGAAAATGTGATTGTAAAATTTAAAAACAAGAATAAAATGTAAATAAAAGTGAGCTTTGCCTGAATTTACTTTCACATTTGACCATTTACTCCTTTAAAGAAAAGGAGTAAAATTACCATCAAGTAAGTACACCTCACACCCTTATCTCTACAGCATTCTTCAATAAGAAAAGTGTTTCATATGAAAAACTTTCTGTATTATTGACTACAAGACAGTTCATAGCTAAACATAAAAAAGTCAGTGAAAACAAAAAGTGAATGAAGATACAATTTCCTTGCTTTCCAGAACCTTGATGCCAAATATAATTTTTTTTTACTGTATGGTTCTATAAAATGTTATCACATGTAAAAGATTAATGTAGTGATCACAATTAGCATACAGAATTATTCCATCACCCCAAGGTTACTCCTTCATGCTACCCCTTTATAGTCACACCCTCCCCCCAACCCTAACCTTTGACACCACTGATCTGATCCCTATCACTATAATTTTGCCATTTTGAGAATGCTATATAAATGGAATCATACCATATGTAAACTTTGGAGATTGGCTTTTCAATTAGCATGATGGCCTTGAGATCCTTGCAAGTCATTGTGTGTATCAAGTTTGTTCCTTTTTATTACTGAGTAGTATTCCATGATGTGGATGTACCACAGTTTATTCAATCACCCATTGGAGGATATTTGGGTTGTTTCTAGTTTTCGGCTATCACAAATAAAGTTGATGTGAACATTTATGTACAGATTTTTGTATGAATGTAAGTTTTCACTTCTCTAGTAGTTGGGTTACTGGGTTTTATGGTAAGTATATGTTTAACTTTATCAAATATCGCCAAACTGTTTTCTAGAGTGACTGTATCATTTTACGTTCGCACTGGCAAAGTGTGAGAGATACAGTTGCTCTGCATCTTGTCAGCACTTGTTGTCAACAGTATTTTTTATGTTAGCTGTTTGAATAGGTTCGTAGTGGTATCTCATGGTAGTGTTAATTTGCATTTTCCTAATGGCAAATAATGTTGAACTATAACGATATCTTACGCTTACATAGTGTATTTTTATAAATACTTTTTTAAACATCTTCATTAATTCTCACAAGTATAGTGTGATGTATTTCAAATGATAAAAGGCTGATATCATGTAAATTGGAAAGGAGAGCCAAATGTAATTACACCAATGCAGAATCAAAATAATTTAAAACTCAAAAGGAACGTGGAGGTAATTTAGTCAAACTTCCCCATTTTGTGGAGAACTGAGTTCCAGGGAGGTTAAATAACTTCTCATACAGCTGGAATCGTACCAAAAAATACACTTCTGATGCTTGAATCTCTTCTATGATGTCCAACAAGTAGGTCACAATTTATGCTTGAATCCTTCAAGTGACTGGAAATTCACTCATTTTTTGTCTAGTTCCGTTAGGCAGTGTTTCCTGACATTGAGCTGAAATGGCCTATAAACAAGTAAGCAATTCTGTTAAGTGTTTTGACATTGAGCTGAAATGGCTTACTATAGCTCCTGCCAATGGGTCTAGTTTCATCCCGAGACTTTCCTGAGGAAGTGTGGTCCCTTTTCCACATGACAGCACTTCAGATACTTGAAGACAGCCATCGTGCTCTCACACATATACTCCAGGCTAAACATTCACATTTTCCTCCAACCGTTCCTTAGATGAGCTTCTTTACCATCCTTCTTGCTTGTATGTAAACTGCTCCCAGATTTCTTACAGTACAAAATGCTAAAATATTTCTAGTAACAGCCATAGTATATTTTCCAATTACTTATATTCACTATAGGAAATAAGGAAATTTCCTTGCCTTTCACTTGGTGTATTTTCTTACATCATTAAAAAATATTTGTAAATGTATCAAAAATTTTAAGCTGAATACTCTATTTTTAAATTGTTTCTTTTTTAGATGTGTTACATGCACATGGCACAAAGTTCAAAAATGTCCAAAAGGGTTTACAGTGAGAAGCCATGATCCCTAGCCTTCTAGTTGAATATAACATAATAGAATATAATATTGCAGACACCTTCTTTTTAAGACACATAATTCTGATTGTGACATTCCATAATATGCCTATACGCATCTTTTTAACCATTCATCTTCAACTTTTTTGCTATTATAAATAATGCTGTTATGGACTTCCTTACATATACTTTATGTATATATTTTAGATTCTTTCTTACAGTAGATTACTAGAAGACAATAGTTGCCTTGCATATTGACTCGTATATAAAAACTTTCCAAAAAATTACCATATTGTGTTTGTACCAGCAGTACATAAGTGTCCATTTCATCATGCCTTTGCAAGCATGGAATACTATGATTTATTGATTTTTTTCAAATTTGTTGTCTTATTCGCTTACAATTGAGAATGAATTTTTAAATGTTTTTATATCCTCTATTGGCTATTTGTATTTCCTCCTTTCAGTGTTTAAGTCCTTGCTAATTTTTCAGAAAACCAATTTGTTTGAGCTAGAATAAGAATACCAGCCCACTGTCCTATTCTTGGCAAATGTTATTTTTTCCAGCTAATTAAACCATTACATGTGGTGTTTTGTTGGTTTTTTTTCGAGGAAGACTAGCCCTGAGCTAACATCTGCCAATCCTCCTCTTTTTCTGAGGAAGACTGGCCCTGAGCTTACATCCATGCCCGTCTTCCTCTATTTTATATGTGGGACACCTACCACAGCATGGCATGCCAAGCAGTGCCATGTCCACACCCGGGATTTGAACTGGTGAACCCCGGGCCGCCGAAGTAGAATGTGCACACTTAAGCGCTGTGCCACTGGGCCAGCCCCTGTTATATGTGTTTTACATATGGTGGCTGCCGGTCCTGGCCAGCCCTGGTGGTCTAGTGGTTAAGATTTGGAGCTCTCACTGCAGTGGCAGGGGTTTGTTTCCCAGTCAGGAAACCACACCACCCAACTGTTGGCTGTCATACTGTTGCAGCTGCATGCTGCTGGTGATGCTGAAAGCTACGCTGCCAGGATTTGAAATACCAGAAGGGTCACCCAAGGTGGACAGGTTTCACTGCAGCTTCCACACTAAGACAGACTAGGAAAAAGGACCAGGCCACCTACTTCTGAAAAAATTGACCATGAAAACTCTATGAATAGCAGCAGCGCATTGTCTGATATAGCGCCAGAAGACAAGAGGATGGTGCAAAAATGACCAGCAGGGCTCCATTCTGCTGTACACAGGGTCCATAGGGGTCGGAATTGACTTGAGGCACTAACAACAAAGTGCCAGTCCATCCCAAACAATTAAATGTAATTAATTGTTCTTTGTTTTTCGTTTTTGCTGAGGAAGATTCACCCTGAGATAACATCTGTTGCCAATCTTCCTCTTTTTGTATGTGAGCTGCCACCACAGCATGGCCACCGACAGAAGAGTGGTGTAGGTCAATGCTTGGGAACTGATTCCAGGCCACCAAAGCATAGTGTGCTGAACTTAACCACTAGGCAGCCAGTGCTGGCCCCAATTAATTTTTTTTTAACTTTTACTAAATATAGGGCCTTACAAAGGACATTTATGCTATAATATATCTCTTTACAAGTCTGTTTCACTCACCAGATTTTAAACTTCTGCAATCCAAGGACAATAACTTAATCATCTTTCTAAAGCCTAATGTAGACATTTACACAGAGTAGATGTTCCATAAATTTGTGACATCTAAATGAGTGAATAAACTTAAAAATCCCAATTTTTTTTGGACTCTGTTGGTATGGTTACAGACTCCCAAAATTTTATGAATTCTGACTATCTAGAATTTAGCCCAGAGTCAACATCAACCTATATCTAAGGTTTGTAAAACATCTTACCCTTTCCAACTTTGACTTAGATAAAAATTTCTTAATATGGGTTCTGTATCTTCTCTCAAGTCAATGAAATACAGTGTTGACCCAGATAGGCACTGTGGTTCTACACTAAAAACCTCTGGAGAGGCTGACCACCATCCAAGAGTAAGTACCCTTTGGGTGTCAAGTCATTCCCTGAAGGACTATCATCTAGCCCTTTTTCCTTTCCTACTTACTCATAAGTATATGATGAAAAATGTCAACAATGCCTGTTGGACACAGATACATATTGTCTACTGCACATTATTAGTGTACTAGTCTAGTAACCCTGTCAGGAAGAAAATAAAATTAGGTAAATTCTGGTTGGTAAACCCATACCGTATTTGATTGATTACTGCTTTTTCTTATAGATGCTCCCCGAGCATCCTTTTAAGAATTCCTTTTAGAATCTTGCCTAGGATCACTGTGGTCCTGGTGCAGGATCAGAGGTGTTAAGGACTCTCAATTGAATGAAGTCTCAGTTGAGTAAAGAGTGAAGATAGAGGGGGCCAGCCCCATGGCCAAGTGGTTAAGTTCACGTGCTCTGCTTGGGCGGCCCAGGGTTTCGCCGGTTCTAATCCTGGGCCCGGACATGGCACCGCTCATCAGGTCATGTTGAGGTGACATCCCATATAGCACCACCAGAGGCACTCACAACTAGAATATACAACTATGTACCAGTGGGCTTTGGAGAGAAGAAGAAGAAAAAACAAAAAGGTTGGCAACAGATGTTAGCGCAGGTACCAAACTTTAAAAAAAAAAAAAAAGACTGAAAGTAGGGTTTCCGAGTGACATGGATTTCCATTCTACGTCACTGGAGCCCCTTTAGTTGTCTGTGATCCTTCCTCTATTTCTGACGGTTTGAGACTGCCAGGGAATATTGAAAAAGTACTTTTTCCTATGGGTAGTTTTGATAGGATCGAGTAAAGTATTGGCATACAGTCAGCTATGTGGGGAATGGAAAGCATTTGTCAAACAGAAGCTCTCTCTGAGGACATAAAATACTCCTTGAGGGCACTTTGAATATTGGATTGGCTGCCACACGGCATCCTGGTTCTGGCAATGCACAGCAACCCTGTCAGATTTCTTCTAAACTCTGGCAATCTCTGTCCAAGCAGAGACTGTGTGGTCTATAATTTGCTGACTCCACTCTGGTTCTCCCCTCCAAGGAGTCCCTCAGACCTTCTCCACACTCCACCGTCCATTTCACATTCCTCCATTCCCTCCAACCCAGAAAAACCTAATCTTTCTAGAGATATTGCTAGATTCTCTTTAAACTCTGTGTATAAACTTAATAGGGCTGACATAATAAATATATACAAATTGGTGGTTTAAAACAACAGAAATTTATTCTCTTAAAGTTATGAGGCCAGAACTCTGAGATCAAGGTGTCAGCAGGGCTGTGCTTCCTCCGGAGGACCTGGGGGGAATCTGTTTTTTGCCTCTTCCAGCTTCTGGTAGCTGTCAGCATTCCTTCACTTGTGGCCTCATTACTCCAATCTTAGTCTCTGTGGTCACATTGCCTCCTTTTCTCTGTGTCTTCCTTTCTTATGTCACTTAAGGATATGCATCAATGGACTTACAGCCCAGCAGACAATCCAGGGTGATTGATCTCCTCATCTCAACATCCTTAACTTAATTACATCTGCAAAGACTCTTTCCAAATAAGGTCACACCCACAGGTTCCAGGGATTGGGACATGGACATGTCTTTCTGGGTGCCACCATTCAACCCACCAGATCTTGCTTAAGGATACAATTTTTTCCTTCTTCTTTCCAATTTTACCTCTTGAAGCATTGAAGAAGTTCAAGAAATCTGTTCTTTCCTCATCACCTTAGGTTTCAAGACTTGTGTCTTCACTTTAAGCACTTTGGAAAATTCAATCTATTTCTTTGTTTCAGTTGCTTTGTTTTGAAATTCCCCCTTCCCTGGGCGAGTGAATACTATACCAATGAGAGGGAACATTACTGAGTCAAAAAGCAAATAATTCCAGGTTTCAAATTTCTACTTTTCACCCTAAAGGCAGACATTTGCCCATGTTTAGTGTTCTAGCACCTATTCTGTTTCCCATAATTCTTCAAAGATGAGGACAGTTGTTCTCAGGTCTCATTTGTACTTTGCCTCCCAATGACTGCAATATAAGCCATTCATATCACATAATATAATCTAAACTGGAACTGTTAGGTACTCTTAGATTTTCTTCTCCTATTTGGGAAGAGTACTGCTTCCTGTCAATATTTATACTACTATTTTGAGTAATATTAATAAGTTGCTATTTATTGAGTCACTACTGTGAGCCTGGCTCAGTGTTCTGAATGTGTTGCCTCCATCACTCAGAACAATCCTAAGAGAAATATATGATTATCTCTACTATACAGATGAGGAAAAGGAGACCCAGGGTAATATAATTACTAAGTACTGAAACAGAGAATTAAACCCAGGTTTGCCTGAGCCCACAAACACACATAGTTCTTTCTATAATGTCGCCCTACTTCTCAAGTTCTCTTTGTACAGAATGAAGCACAATAATATTTAGGGAGTTCTGCTTTCTCTGTCAGCTCTAATCTTATACCAGAAACTGGAAGTGGACTTTTCCCTTCCTTGATCCTCTTCTGGCTCTGAACAGAATTTTAAAATCCCATTCTTTGTCCTCTCTTAGCATTTTTTGCAAGTCTCACCTCATTTGGGGGCTTCAGGTTTCTTGACACTATCCTTTAGGGCCCATGTTACCTTCTGATAATTATCCTCAGTATGTGGTTGTTTTCTCCCAAGGTTTCTGTCACTTCCAATTAGCCAAGCAATTCTTCCTTGTTGGTCAGAATTAGGTTCCCCAGTTGCTCTGCTGGGACATCAAATCATGAGAAAGACGAATCAAAAATGTTTTGCTTTTAGCCCAATGGAACTTTTAAATGTGTCCAACTATTTGAATTTTCTTTTTTGATTGTTACGTTGCTACAGGTATCGACAAACAGTATACTGTAGGGCATTTTGGTATCAATAATGAATTCTTTTATGAATAAATGCATGTGGCAGTACGTGTTTGGAACCAGTTTGAAACCTGTCAAATAAAATGCTCTAAAGCAGTTTCAAGTTTCCCATTAGCTACATGTACACCTGGTCATTCTAACACAGCCCTTTTTCTCATCCCCCACTTAAGTTCACCACATGGAGAAACATTTTTTATTTCTAATAAACTAATTTATTTGTGTATTTCATTTTGAGTGTAACCCCAGACCAGAAAGTGGGAGGTGGGGTGGGGAATATGACCTCTCTGAAGTAAAATATGTCACAAAGTCTATGAATTAAGGTCACAAAACAGAGGGCAGTGAATTTCAATGGGAAAAATATTATACCTTAATTTTTGCTAATCTCTAAGTGAAATTTAGTATTTCTTTCAATTGTGAATAGGCAATAAATCACAGTGTTATCAGAAGTGCCGGTGACTTTTTCACCCATAAAAATCACAGATATTTTCCCATCACATTACTATAGTTGTAGAAATCTCAACATAAAATTGGTGTTCACTACTTTAAAATTATAGATAATATTATACCTTCTGCTAGAGTTTGTTACTTGATGCATTAATAAAGAAGAACATACATACACACTTCTGTTGAACTTACTGTATTTTAGTATAATTGGTTTCATTTATGATCCTATGCATATTTTACACAGTTAAAACCTGATTCTAAAAAGGGCTTTATAGGCCTCACCAGACTGCCAAAGGAATCCATGGTAGAAAAAAGATTAAGAATGTCTATTATGGACTTGGGCGTTGTGGTTAAGAGCACGTAGTCTGGTGTAACATTCCTTGGGTTCAAATTATCTTCTGTCATTTACGGTACGACTTTGGTTAAGTTACATATACTTTTTGTGCCTCAGATTCTTCATCTGCAAAATTAAAATAATAATACCCACCTAAAAGCCTTGCTATGAGGATGAAGTAATATCTATAAAGGGCTTAACACAATGCCAGGCACATGGTATGTTATTTATCTCCACATCCACCCAGATGATAAGGGCTTCATTCAAATCCTACTTACATTTGTCCTACATACAGATTTTTTTCTTACTGTGTTGTCACTGGCTAAAATTTAAAATTATATTATTAAATGTTGGGGCTAGTTTCAAATGAGCAGTTGTAATACACCTGTGTGATATAAGGATAAATGATACAAGGAAGGTCCATATGCCCTCAATCTAGATTAAAGGAAGAAAAGTTACTTTAAAAAAGATGAACATATAATTTATTATCCAAACCAGAACCCTTCTGAGAGTGAAAGAGAGTGCTATTAGTTACTATACCAGGAAAATCGGCAAATCAGGACTGTTGAGGCTAAAGCAACATATATCACACTTTTATGTTCCTTCTGTATTCCATCTTTCTCTCTGCAGCTAGAGAGAATCACTGTCTTGCTTTTGTGGTTACCATTCTTTTGCTTTAGTTTATAGATTTGCTTCTATGTTTGCACCCTTAAACAAGATATTTACTTTTATTGGTTCTTTAATTTGTAAAAGTGGAATTCTACTGTAATATTCTTCTGTGAATTGCTTTTTTGCTCAACATTGTTAGAGATTCATCCATGTCCAAGGATTTGTAATTCTTTTTTTCCCACTGTTGTAGTCTACTGCATGAGTATACACAATGTATTTAACCACTCTACAGTTGATGGACAGTTGGGTTGGTTCCCTTTCACTACACTAATAATACTGTTATGAATTTTCTTGCTCATATATCCTGGTACACACTTCTCCTGGGTCATAGAAGATGTACATCGTCAAGTTTGTTAGATAATGCCAATTGTTTTCTAAATTGATTATATCAATTTATACTCCAACCAGCAAGGGATAAATGTTCTGGTGATATTGTCAGACTTTTAAATTTTTGCCTATGTGGTAGGTGTGAAATGGCATTTCTTTGAGGTTCAACATCTCTTCAGGTTTCCTCCTCTACAAATTACCTGTTTGTGGGGAAGTGTGGAGAGCATTATCTATCTTTTTTTTTTTTTTTAATTAAATTGTGGGGCCAGCCTGGTGGCACAGCGGATAAGTTCGCACATTCTGCTTCAGTGGCCTGGAGTTTGCCCGTTTGGGTCCCGGCTGTGGACCTACATACCGCTTGTCAAGCCATGCTGTGGCAAGTATCCCACATATAAAGTAGAGGAAGATGGTCACGGATGTTAGCTCAGGGGCAGTCTTCCTTAGCAAAACAAAGAAGAGGATTGGCAGCAGATGTTAGCTCAGGGCTACAATTCCTCAAAATTAATTAAGTAATTAAATTGTAGTAATTCTTTACACAGTGTGAATACTAATCCTTTTGCCATTATGGGTTGTAAAGATCTCCCAGTTTGTGACTTATCTTCTACTTGCCTTATGGTGTCTTTTTTTTAATAGAAAATATTAAAAAAATATATACAAGTATGCAGAATAATGAGCTCCCATTTATGAACTGCCCAGCTTCAATGATTATCAACTCATAACCAATCTTGCTTCACTTACACTACCACCCACTTTCCCTATCTCTTGTTATTTTGAAGTATATCCCAGACATATCATTACATCTCTAAACATTTCAATGTATCGCTAAAAGATAAGGGATCTTTAAAAATTACTATAACACATAAAGTAATTTACAATAATTCCCTAATATCATCAAATATTCAATAAGCATTCAAATTTCTAATTATCATAAATGTGCTTTTTTGTTTGTTTGTTTGAATCATGATCCAGATAAAGTCCTGTGGACGTTGGCCTCCAAAATGGTACCCAATGGTTCTCACTCCCTGGTATTCACACCCTTGTGTAATGCCCTCTCACACTGTATCTTGGTTGGTATGTGTGACCAACCTGTTGGCCACATATCTGTGTGATGGTATGTCACTTTTGAAGCTAGGTCAAAAAAGACATAAAAGACATGGTAGCTTCTGTCTCTTCCTCTTGGATTATCTGCTTTAGGGAGAGCTAGACAACTCTATGGAGAGGCATATGTGGTGAGAAATTGAGGTACTCTGATAAATATCCAGTGAAGAACTGAGGCATCCTGCCAATAACCAACAGAGTAAACCATCTTGGAAGTGGGTCCTCCAGCACCAATTAAACCATCAGATGATTGTAGCCGCAGCCAACAGCTTGACTGCTACTTCACAAAAGACCTCAAGCTAGAACCACTCACTTAAGCTGCTCCTGGATTTCTGACCCTCAGACACCGCATGATATAAGAAATGTTTGTTGCTTTAAATACTATGTTTCGGGATAGTTTGTTATAAAACGTTAGAAAATTAATAAAGATTTTTGTACCTGGAAGTGGCTTACTGACATAACAAACACCTAAAATATAAGAGTGGCTTTGGAAGTGGCAGTGGGCAGAAGGTGGAAGGACTTGGAAGAGAGTGTTAGTGAAAGTTTGAAGAGCCTTGAAGAAATGGTAGACACATAACTTTGAGGAGGCTGTAGATAAGGTCTTAACAGATTAGAAAAGTCTAATTGGAAACTGCAGGAAAGTGGCAGAAAGTTCAGCAAATTTGTCACCTGCAATTATGTCCAAAGTAGAAAATATGCCTAATGAATGGGTGATCTAGCTAAGATTTCTAGCCAGAAAGTTAGATGTCACCTGGTTTCTTCTTGTTGCTTATAGCAAAATGTGAGGAGAGAGGAAAGTTAAAGGAAGAACTGTTAAACAAAAAGGAGCCAGAAATTGTGGGATTTGAAGATTCCCAGCTTCTCCAGGTGACAAATGATGTCAAAATTAGGAAAGGAAGGAGGAACAAATCCAGGGCACTAACAGGAAAATACGAAGTTGAGGGTATAGTTGTAAAGCCCTTTAACACCTCAGAAAGATCTAGTGTGGGGCCTCAGAGTATTTTCATTCAGACACAAAGGGTGTGCCTCACAGGACCTCTCAATCAAATTTCAAATCTTCTAACAAGTTTATGAGTGTAGTGCATCAAAATCCCAAGGTAGAGGTTTTATGTGGAAGAGATTTATGAGTGTTGCTTTGTCTAATGGCATGAACTCAAATAAAATTCACAGGAGACCATAAAGTTTATAAGAGAATTATAAGAATATAATTTTTAAAAAAGACTTTTTAAAGAGAATTATATTAGCTGTTTGCCAGCCTGAATCGAAAGAGACAGAGAACCAAACGAAAAGAGCCTTTTGAACATCAAAGCTTCTATAGGCAGAGACAACTACATAGCTGTAAACATGGAAAAGGAAGGAT
This sequence comes from Equus asinus, assembly GCF_041296235.1. Classification (NCBI taxonomy): domain Eukaryota; kingdom Metazoa; phylum Chordata; class Mammalia; order Perissodactyla; family Equidae; genus Equus; species Equus asinus. The sequence goes on from NC_091798.1 coordinate 82,177,627, forward strand.
GACTCAGTGGGTGAATCCAAGAGACCAAAAGGCAGAGTTAAGCGCCATGGAGAATTACTCTCAGGCCTTGAATCCTAATCAAGTAACTGCCAAGCCATGCCCAGGTGGCTTTCAGAATTTCTGTGAACCTATGTGCGTCATTTAAAATACACAGGTCTATAGAGCTTATCACATCCATTTTCTAGTAGGTGTGTGGAGGCAGATACTCTGTGTCTTTAGTTTATGGGTCTTCAGATCAAGAGGAACTCTGTTTAAGGAGCTGCGCTTAAGGAAGTACACTAAAAAGCCTCATCCACACCTGGACTTGATCAAGATTTCTAGACTTTGAGCTAATGCTGTAAGGGGATGAGTTTTGGGGACCTTTGGGAGAGGATAAGTGCATTTTGCATATTGGAAGAATGTGAATCTTTGGAGGCCAAATTATGGTAGCCAGCCTCCTGGTATTCATGTTTTTTTGTGCAGTTTCCTCTCACACTATATCAGGGGTCATCTGTGGGACTAAGAGAATACAGGAGAAATAATGGTCTATCACTTTGAGTGAGTTTGGCTTCTGTTTCTCTGTTGAATCACTTGCTCTGAGCAAAGCCAGATGTCATGTTGTGAGGACACTGAGGCAGCCCTGTGAGTGACCCATCTTGGAAGTGGATTGTCTATCACCAGTTGAGCCTTCAGAAGACTGCAGCTTGACTGCAAACACATGAGAAATCCAGGACCAGAATACCTAACTAAGCCACTTCTGGATTCCTGACCCTCAGAAACTGTAAGAGATAAATATTTTTTAGTTCTAAGCTGTTAAGTCTTGGGATAATTTGTTATACAGCAATAGATAACTAATACAGGTTCACACATTGCTTCATATGTCTTTTAAGTAAGCCTCTTTTAATCTAGTTTTCTCCATCTACTCTCTTGCAACATATTTGTTGAAGTTAATTTATTTCACGATTTTCCATAAATTGGATTTTCCTGATTGCATAGCCATGTTGTTTAACACGTTCTCTACATTTCCTAGTATCAGGCTCAATTTCTTGGGTAAGATTTTTCAATAGCTGATGGTGTGTTTTTCCACTAAGAGGCATGTAAAGTTCCCTTGTTTGTCATGTTAGCAGCTGTTGATGTGCAATGAATAAATCCATTTACTCATTAGGAATCTCAAAAGGGCAATTTTCTAATTCTACCATTCCTTCTTCATTTATTAATATGTGTATGTAGAGAAACTCCCCCCCCCCCCCCCCCATTTACTATTTGGTTACCTGTGGTACAGCTCATATAGGAAAGGCAGGACAAATGCTTGATTAACTCCTTTTTTTAAAAACTTGTTTTCAAAATACTGAATTGATTCCAGTGTTGGCCAACTAGATACTTTTTGCTAGTTTTACTATCATTATGAACTCACAGATTTAAAGACATTTGATAGTTCTAATCCATTGCATTTGATATGTTCCAACCTGGGCTCAGGTGAATTTCAGAATTTCTATGAACTTGTGTATCCTTATTGATACTCAGATTGTCCGATCTTTGGCCAGTGAGATGCTTTTCAATTGTCTCCTGAGTCCACTGGCACGATCCTGGAAGCCTATGATAGCTTTCTTGCTATCTTGAACAACAAAATGTTACAGGCTCATCTTTTACATTTCCTATGCCTAAGTGAAATCAAACACTACCCTAAAGGCTTATGGTTTCTTTTGAACAGAGGCTTTTAATGGTTTTGAATATACAATTCCTTCTTTCACACAGAGCTTGCATTTCCCTACCATAAGGTCATAAAGATATCTCGTTATCTTGTCTTCTGAAGGTTTAATAGGTTTTCCTATCATATTTAAATCTTTAATTCATCTGTAACTGATTTTTCTGTATATGTTAAGTAGTGAGGTCCGGGTCGACCCCGTGGCTCAGCGGTAAAGTTCGCACGTTCCGCTTCTCAGCAGCCTGGGGGTTCGCCGGTTTGGATCCCAGGTGCCGAAACGGCACCGCTTGGCAAAAGCCATGCTGTGGTAGGTGTTCCATGTATAAAGTAGAGGAAGATGGGCATGAATGTTAGCTTAGAGCCGGTCTTCCTCGGCAAAAAGAGGAGGATTGGCAGTAGTTAGCTCAGGGCTAATCTTCCTCAAAAAGAAAAAAAAGGAGGAGTGAGGTCCAATTTCATTTTCTTCCATGTGGACATCCAGCACGATTTATTGAAATGCTCTTGCTTTTCCTGCTGGCCTGCAATGTCACCTCTGTCTGAAATCAAGAGTATAAAAGTGCATCTATTTCTAGGTTTGTATTACAGGATAAATCAATTTTTCCATCCCTAATACCACACTATCCTAATTACTATAGCTTTAACAGATTTACCGAGATATAATTCACACACCATACAATTCACCTCTTAAAGTGTATGATGAGATGGTTTTGTTTATTCACATATCTGCAACCATCACCAATCAATTTTAGAACATTTTCATCACCTTAGAAAGAAAGCCCATATCCTTTGGCTATCACTACTCTAATGTCCCCATCTTCCTAAACCTCACCATCCCTAAACAATTACTAATCTATTATCTCTATAGATTTCCTATTGCGGACATTTCATATGAATAGAATCATATAATATGTGGTCTTTGGGACTGGATTCTTTCACTTAGCATGTTTTCAAGGTGCATCCATGTTACAGCAGGTATCAGTACTTTATTCCTTCTTATAGCCAAATAATATTCCACTGTATGGATATACATTTTGTTTATCCTTGGATCAGCTTATGGACATTTGTGTTGTTTCCACCTTTTGGCTATTACGAACACCTATTAATATAATTTTTATGTAATTCTTGCTATTGGACATGTCAGTTCTATCTTAAGTCTTCTGCTTCTGGACTATCTTGAATTTCTTGACCCTTTGCTCTTTCATATAGACTTCAGAATTAGCTTCTCAAGTTTCTGACAAAACTCATTTGGGATTTTTATTGCAATTGCTTTCACTGTATAGGGGAGAATTGCCATCTTAACTCCAGAGTCTCGTAATACTTGAACATGGTGTATTTTTTTATTAGATATTTCTTAATGTCTTTCAATAACGTTTTGTGATTTTTTTCCCCTTAAAGGTCTTCTATATTTTTTAGCTTACTCCTATGTAATTAATATTTTTAAAACAATATGGTAAACAGTATATTTAAAAAATCATTTAAAAAATTGGTTTATAATATGTATAAATTGCAAGTGTATGTCATTTCAACTTCTGTATAGACATCATGTTCACCATCAAAAGTCTAGTTGCTATTTGCACCATTCAAATGTGCCCCTTTACTGCTAACTGTCCTTTAAAAACATCACTAAGAGTTCATTTCTGCTGGAGAAATGCAATTCACTTTTGTATATTTTTATTACATCCAGAATTCTTGCAAAGCTCTTATTTTAACAACTTATCTGTAAATTACATTTCTTCATTTCTAATCTTTATGTCTTTTGTTTTTATTGTCTTACAATGCTGGCTGGGATCTCCAATATGGCACTTGTTTCTGATTCTAAGGGATTGCTCCAAAAATTTCATCTTCAGATATGTTTATTGTAGGTTTTATTGACTTAATAAAGTTCTGCACAATTCTAATTTGGCAAAAGGTTTTATCCATGTCTATGTTAATTTTTTCAAAAGCATTTTTTTTTTTTTTTTGCATCTACTCAGACAACCATATCGTTTTTCTCCTTTAATCTTTTTGTCCCTTTAGTGAGGAAGATTCGCCCTGATCTATCATCTGTTGCCAATCCTCCCCTTTTTGCTTGAGGAAGATTGTCACTGAGCTAACATCTCTGCCAATTTTCCTCTATTTTGTATGTGGGATGCAGCCACAGCTGGCTTGATGAGTAGTGTGTAGGTCCACACCCAGGATGCGAACCCATGAACCCCAGGTTGCCAAAGCAGAGCATGCAAACTTAACCACTACACCACTGGGCTGGCCCCTTCTCCTTTAATCTTTTAACATGTTAAAATACATTCCTTGGTTAAATTCAACCTGATCATATTTATTATCGCTTTTACACATTTGCTGGGTTATGTTTGCTATTTTACTTAGGACTTTTGCCTTTATCTTCATGAATATGATTGGACTTTCTCTTACTGTCCTTATTAAGTTTTAGTGTCAATGTTACAGAAGCCTAATAAAATGAATAGAAGAGTGTTTTCTCTTTTCTATATTGTGAAATGGTTTGTCTAAGATTGAAATGATTTGTTCTTTAAATGTTTAGCAAAACTGTCTGGGCAATATATTTTCTTTTTGGAAAATTTCTACTGATTCAATCTCTTACATAGCAAGCAGACTACTCCTATTTTCTATTTCTTCTTGAATGACTTTTGAAAAGTTACATTTTTCTGAAAACTGTCTACTTCACTTACTATTTTTTCATTTAATAAAATTGTTCATGCTATCTCCTCAATCTCTACAGCATTTGTAAAAATGTCCTCATTTTCATTTCTAATCTTTGTGTCTGCTTTCTTTCTTGAGTAATCTTGTCAAAGATTTATCAATATTACTAAAAGATACAACTTTTGACTTTGTTGCCCCTCTGTATTAAATATTTGCTTTTTGTTCCATTCATTTCATTATTTTAATTTTATTTCCATTATTCGTTTCCTAATCCCTGAGGTTTAGGACTGATTACTAGCTCTTTAATTTCCAGTCTTCCTTAAGTAGTTAAAGTTTTCAATTTCCATGTTAGGTACAGCCATGCATTGCTTAATGACAGGGATACATTCTGAGAAATGTGTCTTTTGGCGTTTTTGTCATTGTGCGAACAATGTACATGTCACAGCATGTACTTACACAAATCTAGATGCTATAGCCTACTACATACCTAGGCTATACAGTACTAATTTTATGGGCACCATTGTATACGTGGTCCACTGTTGACTGAAACGTTATTTGGCACACGACTGTACTGTTTTAGCTGCATTCTCTAGATGTCGATATGTAGTATTTTTGTCATTGTTCAGTTTTGAATATGTATTTTCTATTTTTCATTGAGAATCTTTATTTGAATTTGACCCATCTTACATGGAAATGGGATTCTTATTTTCCAAATATATGAGGTGTTCTAGATTTCTGTTATTGTTAACTTAATTATACCTTGATTAGAAAACGTGATCTAAATGATACCAGTCCTTTGAGATTTTAACACTTTTTATAGTTAAATTTTGTAAATGGTTCATGTGTACTTAAAGTATTTTTCATTTCTATTTTTAGTAATGATGGACTAGATAATTTAGACTAGTACTTCTTCTGAGGACAACTAGAAAAGCTAGACAAAATATAAAACAAACATCTGAAGGCATTAGAGACCTAATGAGGCAGTGGAAAATCCAGAAGAAAAAACCAGAGTTGCTGAACCCAGCATTTATGATAGCTTTTGCTTTGGGGTATTTGCTGATTCCTGAGAAGATGGCTGAGAAGCTGAACAGAGGTTCTGATTAACTCACGGAGTTAAAAAGACAAAAATTGGAGTTCAGGGCCTGCTCTGGTAAATTCTACAGGCTTCAAGTTGAGACCTTAGAGGGTATGAACTAGAAGTAGATCTGCTCAGATTTCAATCATCTCAATCACTGTCTAGATTAAGATGATTTTAGATTACTAGTGTCCAAAGCCCTTGCCAGGGCACATAAATCCTTTCTGTAGAAAATATCATCATTTTAGACTTCAAACTATAATTTCTTCATATACTAGTTCTGACATCTAATCAAAAACAACATAACATAAATCAACAAAATTTTATAAATAAAAATAACTTAAGTAATATAAAATAAAAAAATGTAACATAAAATTAAATAAGACAATATGGTAAACAGCAACCACAACAAAGAAACAAAGAAGCTTCAGGCAATAGCAGACCTCATAGTTTCTAGACACAGGTTTTAAAATAATTATGTTTAATATGTTTGAGAAAATAAAATATCAAATTGAGATAGATAACTAGCTACATAACCAGAAACTAAAACAGAACCAAACAGAAATGCTTGAACTGACAACCAAAAAGATAATAACTGAAATAAATGCTTCAACAGATATGTTTAAAGCGGATTAGAGACTATTAAAAAGAAAACACTGAGCTGAAAGGTAAGAGTTATCCAGAATAAACCATGGAGAGACAAATGAACAGAAACATAAGGGATAAAGTCAAATGATCTAACATACATTTAAGTGGAGTATGAAAAGGAGAGGAGCGGGGAGAGAGTGCGGCAGAAGAAGTATCTGATGAGATAATAGCTGAGAATTTTCCAAAACAGGATAAGGAAATAGATCTCAGATTCAGAAGCATTACAAATCTCAAAAAGAAAACAAACAACAAAACAAAGAAAACAACATTTAGTCACATCATCGTAAAACTGCTTCAAATTTAAGACAAACATCTTAAAGGCAGCCAGAGGAAAAAAGAGATTACCTTTAAAGGGGCAAAAATTATTTCTCAAAAAAATTACAGAAGCCAGAAGCAATGGAATCTATCTTCAAAATGATAAAATAGCTGCTAATTCAGGAAAAATGTTCTTTGAAAATTAAGGTGAAATAGTTTCAGGAGACAAAAACTGAATTTGTCAGCAGCAGACATTTACAAAAGGAAATACTAAAGCATGTTCTTTAGGAATAAGAAATATGATCCCAGATGGAAGCTCAAAAACTCAAGGAGTCATGAAGCACAACAAAGTAAATATCTGAGTAAATATAAATGCACATTAAATGCATAAAAATAATAATGTCTTGAGGAATTTAAGAAATATATATTAAGTCTATACAACGTATACAACGTGGGGTGGGGTGGTAAATGAGGATAATGTGTTCTCAGGTCCTTATATTGTCCAGGAAGTACAAGTTGTTAAAATATAACTGTCAAGCTTATGAGGTGCCGGAAATGAAATAAGTGAAAATAATCAATCTAAAAGAAGGCAAAAAAGGAGAAAAACAACATAGGAGAGATGGGACAAATAAAGAGCAAATAATAAGACAATAGGTTTAAATCCAAGTTCATTAGTAATTGTGTTACATGTAAGCAGACCAAACACTTCAATTAAAAAAATATTAGAGTAGGTTTTAAAAAATGTATTATTTCATATCACTCCTCAGGTTAAATGCTTTTTCTGTTGTACTTAGAATAAAATCCAAACCCTTTCCTGGCTTTCAATGCTAACATAATTTAGCCCTTTCCTACCCCCAAACTTATACTTTTCTCTTATCACTATGCTCCAACCAGGCAGGCCTTCTTTCCTTCCTAAAATATTCCAAGCTAGTTCATGCCTTAGAGTTTTGCATTATTGTCCCCTTTGCAAGTAATGATTTCCCCAATATGGGCAAAGCTGGATTCTCCTACCAAACAGCAGCTTAAACGGCACTTTCTTAGAAGCTTTCCTTAGTCACCTGATCTAAAACAGTCATTTACTTTAATTTCTTGCCTAGGACCATTAGTATCTTATATTTTTCTTGTTTATTTACTTATGGTCTATTACCACTAAAATGTAAATTCCCTGATAGTAGGGACAATGCCTGCTCTATTTACCACTGTTTCTCCAAGCCTAGAACAGTGACTGGGACACAGTAGATACTCAAATATTTAATGAATGAATAAAGCTAATTTAAGTTTTTAAACAGATAGGTACTTTTTTATGGCTTTGTGTATTTACTGCTTTTGATGGTGGGTGTTTAGACTTTCCTGATACCAAAAGGTATCAAATGATATCAAGGTTACTATGGTAACATGTAAATAAAGGAACAGTTCAGAGGAAGGCTATTGAATTATTAAAGGTTTGCAATACCCTTCTGAAGAACAGGTTTCTTTGTTTTTGCCAAATTAGAGAGATGAGAGTAACATAGGTGGATGCTACAAAGCATAATTTCGGGGGGGGGGAGCTCCTTTCATCCTTTCTTAAGTAAAAGGAAATAAAGTTTTAAAAAATTACCCCCTTACAGAAAGGTGGTTTTCGTGTGGTCATTCCAGGAATGTTGAGTTACATACTTTGGTTATTTCCTTTTTTACTTGTTTCTATGCTTAGGATTTTTTCCTCGTCAAAGCAATTATAATAGTCACAACTCTGCATCCAGCTCTTTATCTTAGAAAACAAACAGTTTCCATTAGAAAGACTAGCCTGATGACTTTTAAAAAATAGATAATATTCCACTAAGTATATATGATAGAATTTGATCAATCTCTAATTGCTAAAGATTGTTCCTGATTTTTAACCATTATAAGTATTGCTACAAGTAATATTTTTGTCCATAAAGCATTTTAAGAGCAATTTAACTGAAGTGATTTTTGTCCACAACATTCATTTAAATAGTATTTCTTAAGGGGAAGGGGGCGGGCAACACAAAAAGGTTCCAGCTCTCCAGGTGTTTATGTAAATTAGGAAAACAATATACATTGGGGGGAAAATGACAAAAGCACCATATAACAACCCATACAATAATCATATTTATTAAATGTAAGAAAAAGTGCTGGAAATTTCTTAGAGGAGGAGCTAATCAGGAAAACATTTTACAAAGACCATGAGGCTGGACTTTGAAAAAGTGATAGTTCTCAAAGGTTGAAAATGTTCCAGGTCACTGTGGGTGTTGAAAGAGGAGGTAATTTTGTGTTAGTGTTCTTAAGTACTTGAGAACAGTTCTCACTCAGGACATTGCATCTCATCACAAAGCTCTAATACTAAGCAACCAAGATTTTTATCAAAGATTGTACTCCTAATTCCCTTGCCAAAACTACCAAATTTCTTTTTAATCTGTCATCTATATCTTTTTTCCCTTTTCATAATTCTCCCCTTTCTTTATACCTCTGTCAAAGACTCTCATCTATTTTAAGTAATGGAAATAGGTAAATCCCTCTACTTCAAGGCAGGTAACCGATAGAAAACATTATAAGTATTCTGTGGGATAAAAAAGACTGGGAGATGCTGCCTTAAAACATTTTTGCATGTATTTTAATTTTTAAAAAACATTACTTATAACAGATTTTTCACAATGAAATAGGAAGACTAAAGGGTATTAACAAAGGGTCATTTATCAACTTGCCATACACCAAATAAGAAACATAGAAGCCCACAATCTATTAAAAATAATAAGCAGAGGGGTGGGCCAGGTGGCATCATGGTTCCGTTAGCACACTCCTTCAGCGGCCTGGGGTTCACGGGTTTCGGGTGTGGACCTACACACTGCTGGTCAAGCCGTGCTGTGGCGGAATGCCATATACAAAATAGAGGACGACTGGAACAGACGTTAGCTCAGGGCCAATCTTCCTCACCAAAAATAATGATAATAATAGTAATAATAATAATAAGCAGATAATGAATACTATGATTTCCTTTCACGGTTTTACTCTGGCAGGAATGGATTCCACTCTGATAATAATTTCAGTCTTACTGTCACATAGGAGACGCTCTGTGAACCTCAATGAGGCTGTCAGGTTTAGGATGGATCTAAGAACCACAGCGTCAGAAATGAGAAGAGCAAGACTTCACAGCATGTGTTGTCACTGGCAGACAGATAGCCACTTTCCTTCTCCACCTTTTCTTCCTCAAGGATAGCAGCTGTTTCCCACAGATACACCAGCAGACAACTCCAATCCCTCTCTATCACACTTAGCATCTGCAGATGCCCTGGGGCTTGTTAATTTACAACCTAGACCCTATACAGCAGAAGTGGAACCCTCAGGGAAGTTCTGGATCCATGCTCAGCAGGATGTTTCACAGTTTCCGAGCTCCACCCCATCTCTAGCTGTTTCCAGTGTTAGTACTACTTATGATTCCTACATCTTCTCTGTCATACAATTAACCACCCCCCCAATTCAAAGTAAAAACAACTCATACATTCAGTCTCCAGCCCCCTTTCTAACTTAAAGCAACTACCCTATGCATGCTTCTTTGAGTGGCTCAGAACTCTGACTCCCACGGTTTTTCACCATTTATAGCTTGGATCTCATGCTCTCCAGGTACTTTGATAAGGACAGTGACACTTAACACCTACAGCCACCCCTGCCTGCCCAACCTTCTTAACTTCTTCTGAAGCTTCTCAGTTTCCCTTTCCAATTCCAGCTTTAAGATAAAACTAGATACTATGGCAAAACAGACCCCATAGATGAAACTGCAGATCATCTATCATGACCGACTGAAGCAAGGATCCCCAAGTTGTGACATTAATTTCCGGGTTAAAGGTGCTGTGTATATCCACTTCAAGCCTGCCTCCAGTACTATAACTTGTTATAGCCAAATAAAAAGGCAGAGAGAGTTGACAGGTACAGATTTCGGAAAAAACAACACAAAATTAAGACTTATAGAGGAGTTCCACTTTTTTCCAGATGATGAAATATATTTTTTAAACTAAAAGGAAACGGTCCATTTCGGAATGCATTAAATAGGCAGAATTCTCCTCCTGGTTTCTCTGCTCTTGGTAGATGTCCTTCTGGCTTCAGCTGGTATCTGTGAATAGCGAAGAAACTTCTCACGATCAAATTCCCCTGCCCTGAAGAAGGGCAGAGCTGGAGGATCCCCTAAAGCAGGTCGCAGAGACGACAGAGGGACGGGTCTGTGGAGATCTGCAAAGTCTCCAAGAAGTGAGAGCCGGGGAAACGAGAAGGCAAAGGGAGAAAGGGCGTCCTGAGCTGAGTCAATTCCGATGTGGTCTCAGCACGAGCCCGGCCTCACTGTGGTTTTCCAAAACCCCCAACTAAATCCGCCGCGTCTGGAGTCGGCCCCTACCTCGCTTACCAACCTGCACCTCCACCACCTCCAGGGCGAGGAAGCTCTCCGACCCAGACCACACGCCTACCTCAGGATCCTGGCACGCGCCGCAACTGCGCGCCGCCCGCCCACCTACCTGGGCTGCGCCTGCGCCTCCCCGACGCGCTCTCAAGGTCAGCACCACCCCCCGCCTCTAACCTAGATCCACGGAAGTGGCCGTAGAGGACGTCCTGCGTATCCTCACCTCTGCGTGGCGTGGGGTCGCCAGCGCTCAGGAGAGGGGCGGGACTTCCTGTCCCGCGCGAGAAGAACTTCCGGCAGAGCCGGAAGACCCTCTCCCTCGCGGTGTCGAGAGGTTCCCGGCTGCAGGGTGGGGAGGGGACGTCCGGGAAGGTCCCGGCGACTCCAAGGCGTCTGGTTCACGACCTGTCTTTGGTGCCATGGTGAGTCCTTGTGTGAGGGCTGGAGTAACAACAGTGGGGAGGAAGGAGCCGGGAGGTCAGTCCTGTGAAGGGAGCCGGTCGGCTGCCCAGCTGGGGATGGAGCGGGCGGGAGCAATGAGATGAGCCGCGGGGCAGGACCCACCCACCACCTGCCCCAGAGAGCTGGAGCGCCTGGGCTCCTGAGGAAGCAGCATCCGTCCTGCCCAACCGCAAGATCTGTACAGGAGTACGGAGTAGGTAGCCACAATGTTCGTGGCCCATTCACTGTGTACGGCGCGCGGCGCCAGGTGGTCCCAGAGTTGACCTTGCCCGATTGATCATCTCCCTTCCCTCCTTCTCAGCTGCAAGGCAGTGGCCAAGAATTTCAGGCCTTAGGATGCCTTTAGCCTTTCCAGATGGACACAGCAGATCCCCTTCTTGTGGAGGATCAACACTTGTCACTTTAAGAAACGGCAAAGTCAGTTTGTCTTTCATACTCAACCCTTTTGGAATTGGAAAGAGTGTCAAATTAAAAAATCTGGATTTAGTAAGGGGAGACTTTATTCGAAAGGAGTATTGCAAGGGCGTGAAGAAAGGGGCTATTGCAGTAGGGAGAATGTAATAGGGAATTGTTAAGGAGGAGTTGTATCTTGTTTCAAACTGAAGGTGCGCCAAAGTTCAGGGACCTAGGGAAGAGGATCTTAACCAGAGCTGGGGTACAAACATTTTGTTCCAATTGATCTATGGGGACAAGCAAAGAATGAGAATTTCCAAGCTCTATGTCTGGCCTTGTCATAGGTAAATAAGGGGAGCATCCACGAGTCTTACCTAAGTCCTATGGGGACAGGCAGGTCCTTGGAATAAGCAGTTTCGAGAACACAGAAGGCTAGGGGTGGAGGGATTTCTTAACCTTTGCTGTTTTCTGAGATCACAGGGGTCCTGTAAAGTTCAACATTGTCAGTTACTTGTCTAAAAGATTTCAAATCCTTATCTGAAGGGGATTCTGTCTTGGAATTTAGCCGCAGTTTGCCATGCTTTTTCAGGACCAAGTGTTGACATCGTTCAGCTATTGTGTATGATGACTGACTTTTGAATGACTTTTAGAAACTTCACTGAATGTGAAACAAAAGAACTTACAAATAATGTGGTTCCTGGTGTTCTCTGCCAGCTAACCTATGACTCTTTTGGGCACTGTGTGTGCGTGTTTTTAAACCTCAGTGAATAATACAGTTTGTATTCATTAAGAGTTTTTTTTTTTTCTTCCCCATCTGTATCAATGAAATTAGACAAAGATAGGGAACAGTAGAACAAGAAGAAACCAAAGTTAATAATTAGCCTAACCACCCCGGAACCCCTAATTTTACAGAAGGAAGAATCTGAGGTCTAGAAATAGGCAGTGATTTACTAAGGTAACAATAGTTTGGCATAATCTGAACTAAAACTCAGATTGCTACTTCTTAGACTTAAGTTCAGTCTTTGACATCTTGGTCTGAAAAATTGAAGATAGAGTGTAATTAAAATCCTTAAGTTTATAATAGTCACAGAGAAGTTGAATGTGAACTTATTCCCAGTATTCTGTAATACTAAAAGTAGAACTCTCCCCCTGCCAGCTCAAAAAAGGTAGTTTTGTTTTAAGCCAAGGTAAACAAACTCATGCTGTTTCTCAAAATGTCACTTAAGAGAATGTCACCTAGAGAATGCCACCAGGAGCTAGGTAGTTGACGCTCTCCATTCTGGTATTGCCTATATTTCTGAGTTAATTAACTCTGCTTTAAATTTCCCAGCTGTGAAATTGATAATGTCTGTATGTGCAAGTGTGGTCAATGCTTGGAATCCTTCAAAAGAAAGAATTTAGCCATTAAACAAAATGAACAAGGGTTAAATTTATTTAGGATTCAGCTTGGTTGAATTGAGAACTTTTGCAGTGCTTACGCCTAATGATATAATGAAAAGAGTGCAATACTTGAACTCAGAAGACCCAGATTCTGCCATTATTAGGTGTATGAATTTGGCAGAATCACTCAACTTAGATAAGAGTTTCAGTTTCTTCCTAGATAAGAGAGGTGAGACTTGGTGGGGATTAAAACACCTTCTAACTCTTTTATTTATGATTCTATGACTTCATTTAGGACTTTTTTCAGGATAACTATGTTTCTGATTAAATAAAATTTAGTCTGATTTCTACTCTTTTTTTCTTTGCCATTTTGATTTCTTTTATCATTCTCCTTTTCACTTTTTATACATTATGTAGGTAGTACTTGGAATTTTTGTCCATATGTTTGTCCAGGTATTTCGCTACTATCTTAAATACTATGTCAGAATGGAAAGCAGAACCTTGGGACACCTTGATTTTATTTTTGTTTTAATCAATATAAATTCATTCTCTTCTCTTATTGTCCGATACATTATGTAGATCAAAACTCAATACATGCCTGTGCATGTAATAAATTCCTCCTGTTGTGAGCAATGACAATAGGATTATGATCCAGACTAAAAGTATTGAGTATTCACTCCTTTTTTTTCCTTTCATGTTCTTGTGAAAATGGACAGTCCATAGAAAATTTACTGAAGGAATAAAACTATTTGTTCTGTTGTACTTTTCTTTTTTGAAAATTACAGATCAACTCTTCAATCAAATAGCTATTGCCACCATTTAGGCTGATGTGTGGGAGAAAAGTAGATTGGAGCTAGCTCCTGGAATTGTAGATATTTCATGGTTTGTTTTATCTATGTACTGTCCTGTGGTAACTTTTACTGCTGGTATCGAGCTATTGTCTGTTGGGAAAAAAGGTTGTAAACCTCTGCCTTAGTCAATCAGAATTAATGAGAAAGTTTTCTTTTTTGGCAGGTAGAGAGAGGTGTTAGGAAGAGGATGTTGTAAATGTTATGAGAGAAATATGTGTTATGCCCTCAAAGAGTACAGAGGAAAGAAATTAATTCTAACTGGGGGGAGGAGGCCATGTAGTAGGTGATTTCAACTGAGTTTTTTTTTTTTTTTTTTAAGATTTTATTTTTTCCTTTTTCTCCCCAAAGCCCCCCAGTACATAGTTGTATCTTCTTCGTTGTGGGTCCTTCTAGTTGTGACATGTGGGACGCTGCCTCAGCGTGGTTTGATGAGCAGTGCCATGTCCGTGCCCAGGATTCGAACCAACGAAACACTGGGCCGCCTGCAGCGGAGCGTGCGAACCTAACCACTCGGCCACAGGGCCAGCCCCCGATTTCAACTGAGTTTTGAAAAGTGAGTTAGGACACTAGTTTTCAAACTTGAGTTTGCATAGGATTTGCTTGTGATGCTTGCTAAAAATGCTTATCTGGGCCCCATTATTGGGGGATGGAGTTTCAGAATCTTATTTTTAATGAGTTTTACAGTTCAGTCTGAAACTGGTGGTCCTTAAACCATGCTTTGAGACAACTCTAATGCAGACATTAGAGACTTTGATAGGGATATTGGAGATTTGTTGGTTACTTTAATTTGTGGGTTACTTTAATTGATTTTTGAATGTTGAACTAGCCTCCTATGCCTGGAATAAATCCCACTTGGTTGTGGTGTATAATTCTTTTTATGCATTGTTGGATTTGATTTGCTAATATTTTGTTTAGGATTTTTGCATCTGTGTTCATGAGAGATATTGGTCTGTAGTTTTCTTTTCTTGTAATGTCTTTGCCTGGTTTTGTAACAAGGTAATGCTGGCCTCATAGAATGAGTTAGGAAGTATTCCTTCTGTTTCTATCTTCTGAAAGAGATTGTAGAGAATTGGTATAATTTCTTCCTTAAATTTTTGGTAGAATTCACCAGTGAACCCATCTGGGCCTGGTGCTTTCTGTTTTGGAAGGTTATTAATTGTTGATTCAATTTCTTTAATAAATATAGGCCTATTCAGATTGTCTGTTTCTTGTGTCAGTTTTGGCAAATTCTGTCTTTCAAGGAATTGGTCCGTTTCATCTAGGTTATGAAATTTGTGGGCATAACATGGTATTCCTTTATTAGCTTTTTAATGTCCATGGGATCTCTAGTGATGTCCTCCCTTTCATTTCTGATATTACTAATTTGTGTCCTCTCTTTTTTTCTTACTTAACCTGGTTAGAGGCTTATTAATTTTATTCAATCTTTTCAAAGAACCAGTTTTTGATTTCATTGATTTTCTCTATTGGTTTCCTGTTTTCAAGTTCATTTATTTATGTTCTAATTCTTATTATTTCTTTTCTTCTGCTTACTTGGGATTTAATTCACTCTTTTTCTGTTTTCCTAAGGTGTAACCTTAGGTGCTTGATTTTAGATCTTCTTTTGTAATACGGTCATATGTTGCTTAACTACAGGGATACTTTCTGAGAAATGCATCATTAGGCCATTTTGTCATTGTGTGAACATCATAGACTGTACTTCCACAAACCTAGATGGTATAGCCTACTACACACCTAGGCTATATGATACTAATGTTATGGGACCATATATGCAGTTTGTCATTGACTGAAACATCATTATGCAGCACATGACTATATATATATATATATATATATATATATGTGTGTGCATTAAATGCTATAAATTTCCCTCTAAGCACTGCTTTTGCTGCATCCTATAAATTTTGATAAGTTGTGTTTTCATTTTCATTTGGTTCAAAATATTTTTAATATCTCTTGAGATTTTCTCTGACCCATGTGTTATTCAGAAATGAGTTTAATCTCCACATATGTTGGGATTTTCGAGTTATCTTTCTGTTATTGATTTCTAGTTTAATTCCATTGTGATCTGAGGGCAGACATTGTATTATTTCTATTCTTTTAAATTTGTTAAGGTGTTTTTATGGCCCAGAATGTGGTCTATCTTGGTGAATGGACATGTGTAGCTTGAAGAATGGAATCTGGTCAGATTTCTTAGTTAACCACATGGTGGCAGAGATGTGAGCTTCTTCTCAGTTCTGTGACTTTTCCTTTGGCTTCTCTCCTTCATTACTTCTTTCCTAAAGAGGCTTAGTTCAAATAATAGTAGAGACTTGTTCTCTTGCTTAGCATTTGGTTGATTTGAGGTTGATTTTTAAGAGTTGTTTATACTTTGGGCTTTGGCTCACTTTTCAAAATAATTTAGTTCTTTTGTTTGCTCTGGAATAAAAGCTTAGAGCAAATTCATTTGATTTTAGAAAATCAGAAGATATTCTAAAGTGTTCATTTATGAGAGAACTTATTATTTTCTTACTGTTGTGCCATGTTACTAAGTCAAGAATGAACACAGCTTACCCCAAAGGAACTTTGAGGAAACAAACTTGTCTGTAAATTGCCCTCCTACTCCTTCTGTATACCCTTGAATTGCAGTAAAATATAGTCTTTAAAGTTCTGGTGAAATGAACCTTCTCTCAGTTTTGGTTGAAATGATTGTACCTTTTGCTTTACCAAACATTTAAAAGTCATGCTCTTATCTCAAAAGCATTTGTCACTCATTCATTCGTTTTTATTAAGCACCATCTGTAGATCAGATACTGTTCTTGACAACAAGGATATAACTTTTTATAAAACAGAGACAATCTTTCCTTTATGGAGCTTATGTTTTATTGGGAGAGTCTAATCATAATCAAATGAGACATAATATATATTAGTCATGGTAAATGCAACAAAGAAAAATAAAGTTGAGTAAGGGATAGAAAATGATTGGGGTGGTTATTTTAGATACGGCATTCAGGGAAAGCCTCAATGAGGAGGTGATATTAGAATTCATATATATATTCAGCCTATATGTCTGGCGCCGATAAGTACATATTTATGAACTACACCCTAAAAAATTATTGTAGTGTTAGGCACAAAGCTCATGTTGTTTTTATCTATATAAGTCTTTCA
Source organism: Equus asinus (assembly GCF_041296235.1). Classification (NCBI taxonomy): domain Eukaryota; kingdom Metazoa; phylum Chordata; class Mammalia; order Perissodactyla; family Equidae; genus Equus; species Equus asinus. The sequence goes on from NC_091798.1 coordinate 82,194,558, forward strand.
ATAAAGTTATATAATTTTTCCAAACAGTGAACAAGAAGATAATACAAATTTTTCTTTTTTTTAAAAAACCCTAGAGTAGTAGGTGATACTATATTTGCAGACGACATGATCTTATACATAGAAAACCCCAAAGAATCCACAGAAAAACTATTAGAAATAATCAACAACTACAGCAAAGTAGCAGGGTATAAAATTAACGTGCATAAATCAGTAGCATTTCTATACACTAACAATAAACTAACAGAAAAAGAACTCAAGAACTCTATGCCATTCACAATCGAAACGAAAAGAATAAAATACCTTGGGATAAACTTAACCAAGGAAGTGAAGGATCTATACAATGAAAACTACAAGACTTTCTTGAAAGAAATTGACGATGACATAAAGAGATGGAAAGACATTCCTTGCACATGGATTGGAAGAATAAACATAGTTAAAATGTCCATACTACCTAAAGCAATATACAGATTCAATGCTATCCCAATCAGAATCCCAAGAACATTCTTCACAGAAATTGAACAAACAATCCTAAAATTCATATGGGGCAACAAAAGACCGCGAATTGCTAAAGCAATCCTGAGCAAGAAAAACAAAGCCGGCGGAATCACAATCCCCGATTTCAAAACATACTACAAAGCTACAGTGATCAAAACAGCATGGTACTGGTACAAAAACAGGTCCACAGATCAATGGAACAGAATTGAAAGCCCAGAGATAAAACCACACATCTATGGACAGCTAATCTTCGACAAAGGAGCAGAGGGCCTACAATGGAGAAAAGAAAGTCTCTTCAACAAATGGTGCTGGGAAAACTGGTCAGCCACATGCAAAAGATTGAAAATCGACCATTCTTTTTCACCACACACCAAAATAAACTCAAAATGGATCAAAGACCTAAAGATTAGGCCTGAGACAATAAGTCTTTTGGAAGAGAATATAGGCAGTACACTCTTTGACATCAGTTTCAAAAGAATCTTTTCGGACACTGTAACTCCTCAGTTGAGGGAAACAATAGAAAGAATAAACAAATGGGACTTCATCAGACTAAAGAGCTTCTTCAAGGCAAGGGAAAACAGAATTGAAACAAAAAAACAGCTCACTAATTGGGAAAAAATATTTACAAGCCACTTATCCGACAAAGGGTTAATCTCCATAATATACAAAGAACTCACACTGCTTAACAACAAAAAAAGAAACAACCCAATCAAAAAATGGGCAGAGGACATGAACAGACATTTCTCAAAAGAAGATATGAATATGGCCAATAGACACATGAAAAGATGTTCATCATCGCTAATCATCAGGGAAATGCAAATCAAAACTACACTAAGATATCACCTTACCCCCGTTAGATTGGCAAAAACATCCAAAACCAAGAACGACAAATGTTGGAGAGGTTGTGGAGAAAGAGGAACCCTCATACACTGTTGGTGGGAATGCAAACTGGTACAGCCACTATGGAAAACAGTATGGAGATTTCTCAAAAAGTTAAAAATAGAAATACCCTATGACCCACCATCCCATTACTGGGTATCTATCCTAAGAACCTGATATCAGATATCTCAAGAGTCCGTTGCACCCCTATGTTCATCGCAGCATTATTTACAATAGCCAAGACGTGGAACCAGCCTACATGCCCAGAAACTGATGATTGGATAAAGAAGATGTGGTATATATACACAATGGAATACTACTCAGCCATAAAAAAAGACGAAATTGGCCCATTCACAACAACGTGGATGGACCTCGAGGGCATTATGTTAAGCGAAATAAGTCAGTCAGAGAAAGACGAACTCTATATGACTCCACTCATAGGTGGAAATTAGTATATTGAGAAGGAGATCTGATCGGTGGTTACCAGGGAAAAGGGGGGGTGGGGGGAGGGTACAGAGGGGGAAGTGGTGTACCCACAATATGACTAACAAAAATGTACAACTGAAATCTCAAAAGGTTGTAATCTATCATAACATTAATAAAAAAAAAAAAAAAACCCTAGAGTAGTAGGTGATACTATATTTTATTTAATAGATTGTTTTTGTGCCACATACTTTTAGTCTTTTTAGTTATTGCAGTTCTTGAGAGACTACAACTCATTCACTCAAAATATCCTAATTTTACATCCATATCTTTTACTTATATAAAACAGACTTAGTAATTCTGTTGTTAAAGTAGGTTGAATATCTTTTGTGTTTTGGCCATAAATGAAAGATTTAGAAGAAGCTGAAAGAATTTCAGCTTTTGATACTTTGGTGTTGAGACTCAGGATCTTAATGTCTGATTATAATGTTTTGTTTATTTTTTAAAAATCTTTAGATATGAAAACCAATATGCTCATACACAGATATCCTTACAGATAACTTTGGGAAAGGTACAATAAATATGTAACTTTGAAAGTCTGCTTGAACTAGAAGTAGATGGCCTCTGTAGTTTAACTCAAGGTTCTATGATTCTGAATATGTGAATTTGTGAATATTGTGAATGTACATTTAGTTGAATGGTTGAATATACACTGAGAAGACAAAGGAGAGAATATTTAGTTTGTATGGTGTTCAGGAAGAGTTTCAGAAAGGATTGGCTGAACTAGGTCTTTAAGGGTAAGTGGAAGTATATCAGATGGATAAGAATTTGAATTTCACTTTTCCTCAGTAACAATAATGGCTACATTTACTTAGCAGTTATTTATCTACTCATATTAAGTCATTTAAATCTTTTTGGAGTAGTTAAATCTTGGGGTTTTTTTTAACCTCCTAACTTTTTTTACTTACTTTTTCTGTAACATCTGTTTTACAAATTAGAAATGGAGGCATAGTGAGATTAAAGAAACTTGTCCAAAATCATACAAGTAGTGGTTTGTGGAATTTGACTTCAACCCAGGCTTTTTGGCCACTGTACTATGGTCAGTCTTATTATTTATCTTTGGTCAGTTTCAACTTATGAAAGGATTGAATTTCAAAAAGATTTTCCTATGGAAATAATATAATTGGTGATTGTATTTCTAGGAAGTCCTTCCCGACCCAGGGACTGTAATACTAATGATATATACTAATATCAGTATATATATACAGTATACAGTAGATATATACTAATATAATACAGTATACAGTAGATATATACTAATATAAGTATACTATAATACTAATATTATAGCTCATATAATGTTAGATTAATTATTACTGTTAGGCGTAGCACTAATGACAGGCCTTTCTAACTCAGGTGCCATACACATCTGACATTGTTGGCAGTAAGTCACAATAAAGATTCCTTCATATTCCTTCCATTTCAACAGCATCCAGTTAAGGCAGACCTTCACCCTAAAACATTAATTTCTCTTAGGCCTGGGGATGGACTTTTGGTAACACCAATAAGGTGAGGAGCAGTTAGAGAACTGGGGATGAGGAGCTGTGGTCAATTGGAATTTCTTATCAGTGTAAGCATTTAGTGTGTCATACTTGTTCCAAGCTGTCTCACAGTTAGCCCGTTTCTTTTCCTGAGGCCTCTAAGGATTGACTTGTTCCTTTTCCTTTTGCTTGGACTACCTATTGTTTGCAACTACAACTTTGTTTTCTCCCTGAGTTGCAAAGAAGAGTATAGTCGTGTGGAGTACCTTCCCTTCCCTTCCATACATTCAGCATACACTGTATAGATTTTTACTGCCAGGAGATTTTTAAAAATTTTTATTGAGATCATAATAGTTTATAACATTGTGAAATTTCAGTTGTGCATTGTTATTTGTCCATCACCATATAAATGCACCCCTTTACCCCTTATACCCACCCCCCAACCTCCTTCCTCTCTGGTAACCATTAGTCTGATCTCTTTGTCCATGTATTTGTTTATCTTCCACATATGAGTGAAATCATGTGGTGTTTGTCTTTCTCTGTCTGGCTTATCTCGCTTAACATAATACCCTCAAGTTCCATCCATGTTGTTGTGAATGGGACAATTTTGTCTTTTTTATGGCTGAGTAGAATTCCATTGTATATATACCACATCTTTATCCATTCATCAGTCAGTGGGTACTTGGGTTGCTTCCACATCTTGGCTATTGTGAATAATGCTGCAGTGAACATAGGGGTGCATAAGTCTCTTTGAATTGTTGATTTCAAGTTCTTTGGATAAATACCCAGTAGTGGAATAGCTGGGTCATATGGTATTTCAATTTTTAACTTTTTGAGAAATCTCCATACTATTTCCCATAGTGGCTGCATCAGTTTGCATTCCACCAGCAGTATGTGAGAGTTCCCTTTTCTCTACATCCTCTCCAACATTTGTTATTTTTTGTCTTGGTGATTATAGCCATTCTAACAGGTGTAAGGTGATATCTCAGTATAGTTTTGATTTGCATTTCCCTGATGATTAGTGATGTTCAATTGCTAGGAGATTTTTAAAAGTCATCTTCCCATGTTACTTCCAGCTGACTGTTAACTATTTATTTATCATAAAGATCCCTTAGGGAAGATGTAGGTGCTCTAGATGATGATGAGTCCTTGCAATAAATTCTTGGAAGTAGAGAGGTCTGGACTGTGAAGACAAGATGAGATGGAAATACTAAGGGGCATTGGAGAGAGAAAAGGAGATGTTTGTCCACCAGTGGGAATTACTTATGAAGAAGGAACTTCAACAAGCTGTTCTGCTCCATGTTATAAATACATGGTTATAGATTGCCATTGCTTAATGTCACGAATAAGGCACTATAAGGCTATGGCTGTTTTCTTTTTTAAATAAGCTTAATACTTTTGTTTTTGTGATAAGTAATAGAAGGCTTTTGAAATATTAATCTGAACTGCTTATTTTTTTTTATAGTTATCTATGTCTGCCCTTTACACAGTGCTCAGCTGATTTTTGTTATCTTTTACCTGTTGCCTGCCATTGTTTGCCCAAATGCAATGATCCACGTGAAAAACGCAATGCCATAGTTTTCTGCGTGTTTTCCTGAAAGAAAAAGTCATATGAGAAGATTCTACTGCACCAAAACTTCATTAACTTGAATCTTAAGTATTTCTATCATTTCAGAAGACTTTGGCCGTTTTTATGATGAGTATAAGTGATCAATTAGAAAATGGTTCCAATTCTTGGTTGTTTATGGGCATATGTGTTTGAGTATAAGTGTTCCATGACTAGAATCATTTGTTCTGGATACAGTCTTGCTTAAAAGAGAAGCCATGATATTTTTCCTCAAAAGTTTTGCTTTTTTTAATAGTTAAACTTATTAGAAGGATTTTACTTCTGTTTAAATTTATGTTTACTGCCTTGCCCCTACCTTTCCTTATTAGGTTAATTGACGTTAGGACAGTGGAGCCTCAGTGTATCATTTATTGTTTGACTAGGTCAGATGTTTAATGTTGAATATACCATTCTTTTCCTAATTCAATCAGTAAGACAAAAAAAGGAAGTAGAGAAGAATCTGGATAACTGGAATTAGAATTGATTGCCAACAAAATATGTTTTCTAATCAGGAGGGACAGATAAGAAAAAAGCTTTGGTAACATTCATTTTAATGTAAGTCAACTTTGAGACGTTAGTTTGTTAAGGCTAAAACTATTTTCTAATTTGATTTCAACTAACATTTATTGAGTGCTTATTCTTCATTTTGATAGAGAGTTTCTCAGTCATTCATACCAGAAGTATTTAAGGTCATCATAGTTCTTTCTCTTAATAATCACTAAAAATATTTTCAGATCTTAAGCAAATGAATCATTTAATAAGAGAGAATTGGCTAGGTATCTGAGATAAATTTAAAAAAAAAAATTGTAGCACTGTTGGCATTCACAAATCTCTTGAGAGAAATTCTCACAAACCCCTAATTGAGGTGAGAATGCTGGGCAGTGGGCTAGGTGTGTTCCTTTATGCTAACTTGGAGCAATGATCTCCTTTCAGCTCTCCTGTAAATGTTGGCTCATTTAATCCTTATGAGGAAGGGATAATTATTTGTTCTCATTAGCAATAACTACACATCACAGGCTTTGATGGTGGTTTAGAAATGGTAAATATGTGAATGCCAACAATCTAGTGTGTATATAATTAAAATATTGAAGTCATCAACAATGAGATCTTCTAAGATTTTGGAGATCATTTGCCAACTCTTGTCATTTTGCAGGTAAGGAATGAGCCCCAGAGAAGGCTTGTCTAATTGCTGTGTAGCTAGTTAGTGACAGAACTGCTGTGATCCTAGTGTGCTTAATTATTGAATACATGAAAGTATTCGCAATGAATGCATCTTTCTAATAGTTAACATTAGGAGTGCACAGTAAATTCTATTGGCTTTTGTATATGCCTTTAAATTTAGAGTTAAGCTGGAATTTTTATTTTAAATTTATTTAATGAAGCTTTATCAGTGCAATACCCAAGTTGTAATTTTTAGTTTGTTTAAAAGAAAGTATTTGTAACACATACGTATTACATTAAATAGAGAGGATTATCTTGTAAAAATAAATATACCTCTTTCTCTGAGATATGTAGAAAGCACAATGTATTGTCTTTTGATGTTAAAGTGAATAATTTTCTTCTTTATGCTGAAGTTCAGTGTTTGACACATAGTAGGAACCTGAATGTAGTGAAGAACAGTGGGTAAATTTATGCTTTATCCTTTTATTTCATCTAAAAGGTAAATATTCAACTTGTATTGAAAGGCTGCCATGCTAGACACTTTCCTGGGACTGGGGTTGGGGCTGAAAAAATGAGGTGAATACAATATTGGTGGTATTCGTCTAAATTGGTGGTCACAATTGAGCATGATAAAGGCTGTTTTGGAGTTATGCATATATTTTTTAGCAAGGAACATTTTATAGAGGAAGTGAATGTTGAGGAATGAGTAAGGAATTAGTCTGAACAAGATGATTTGTAAAGGTTAAATGTAAATGTATTAGTTTTGACTAATAGCTTCTTTGAGTATAGGTCTGTAAGGATATTTCCTATAATGTCAGAAAATATAGTAGAGTGGCAGAATTTAGGGATGCCTTGTTCCATGGAGCCTCTTGTTTGTTATGCATGGCTTGACTAGAGAAAAAGTGACTTGTTAACATGTTTAAAAATATTTCATTCTTCATCATTTTAAGGACTGTATGGTGTTACTTTATATGAGGTATATATGAGATATTGCATAATTTATTCAGCCTACTGTAACTGGAAAATTATCTTTTAAAATAAACAACTATTAATTTCAACACTAATAAAATGGTTTATGATTATGTTTAATTAGACTGCCCTCTATTCCTGTGAAAAAGTATCCTTGCCCTCTCTTTGTTGTTGGTCTTCCACTTTGCCTTATCAATTTATATTGAGGAAAATGTCTTCTCAAGTTTATTTTTAAATTTAATCAAATTCTTAGAAATAGCTTTATATCATCATTGTCAGCAGAAAGTCTAGAGCTGCTGTTTTTGAATATAGTTATATCACATTCGTGCATTCTACTGTGTTTTAGGTCTAATTAAGATATGTAGGAGGTACCTGGGAATTTCATTGAGGGTTTATGATTTTTGACCTTAAAGTACTTTCTTGTATTTTGTGTGGCAAAACATTGATGCTGGCAACCAAACAATTAAATTTGAAAACGTATGTGGTTGAGTTAAAATCATAGTTTTTGATAATTGTGTTTTATAGTTCCTTTTCTCTCATTTTACCTTCTTGTATATATAATTCTATATCTAGTTATAATTTGAACTTCAGTCTTGTGCTGCATAATGATGTTTTGGTCAATGACTGGCCTCATATTTGATGGTGTTTCCATAAGATTAGTACCGTATAGCCTAGGAGTGTAGTAGGCTATACCATCTAGGTTTGTGTAAGTACACTCTGATGTTCTTACGACGATGAAAATCACCTAACACATTTTTCAGAATGTATCCTCATTGTTAAGTGATGCATAGGACTATATGAAATTGCCATTTTGTAGGTCAAAGCAATTAAATATCTGTGATTTCATGTGATGCAATCAATAAATCTATATTAAATTTCAATAGATGGCCTTACTAATATTTTAGCTGCTTTCCTACCAAAACCTTTTATTATTTTCATTTCATTTATTTAGCAAAGGCTCCTTTTCTTATTTTCAGGCCTGTTTACTGTGTCTGTAAGGGCTCGACCTATGTTATAAAACTGGATAAAGACAGGATAGCCGTATAACCAACCCTGGGATTCTAGAGGTATTCTATGGGCAGGAATTCTCCTTGCCCATTCATGATTGTTTTATGCTGCTTTGACCTGCTTTGGCATTATATGGAAGAATTTATCTTCTGGATTAAATCTAGACAGCCCTCAATCCTGTTAAAGAACTTATTGGAAGTAATCATCTTTCAACAACCCAGCTTTGATCTGTCAATCCCCACAGTTCCTCAGACCTTTCTTCTCAGGCTCTAGACCTCCTCTCAGTCACATTGACAAGATCCTGACCTTGGTGTGGTTATTCTTCAAGGTCTCTCAAACTTTATCCGCTCAGTTTTTTAATTTAATACATCTCTATACCTATTTGTGCTTCAGTTCAGTGGGATGAGGTCTCATAAAGTTAACCTTCAGTTTAATGCCTTTGGTCTCATCTATTTCTGATTCTTAAGTGATTGAATTCCCACATTTAACTTCTTTCTAGAATATTCATCACCCCCCTAACATTGGTTCCTTCCCTTTTGCCTAAAGCATGTACATTTTACCACTTATAAAAATCATATTTTCATATGTGAGCCATTTTAGTGACCATCAGATTTTCCTCTTATTGCTTAGTTTCTCCAAGGAATAATTATGCCCATTATTTCCATCTTATCTTTACATAATCACCTAAGTTTTATCCTTACCTGCTGATACTTTTCTTGCAGAGATAATTACTAATCTCATGCCTGATTCTTTTTTTCCTTCTAAAGATCTTCTTAATTCTTTTTGATTTTACTCTTGTTTTTGAAGCTGTTTTAATTCAGGCTCTTAGGCTGTTGGTTGGTCTATTTCAACAGATTTCTGATGTAGTTCTTTGATTCCAGTTACTTTTACCCCTTTACTTAATTTTTTCCACTATAGTGGCAGTGTGATCCTTTCAAAATATATTTGGTTTGGTTACTTCCAGGCTTAAGATTCTAGACTTATTTCTAAGTACCTGCAGAAAAGTCCATTGTCTGCAGCCCATACCAAAGTCTGGTCATGGGGAACTGCTCATTATTTTGGATCATGCCATTTACTCTCTTTGTACACATAGGTCCATCTTCTAAACTTCTCTTCCTTTTCTGTCTAACAGTGGGATCCTTCTTTAACTTTGTAAGACTAGTTCAGATGTCACCTCTGTGAACCAGTCTTTCCCAGTTCTCCCATGTAGATTTAATTACTCTCTTTCTTGGAGTGCTCCAGTAACATTGGCACTGACCTCTACCATACCACTTATCACATATTACTTGTAGGTGGCGGTTAACACTTTAAGAGTTTGATAAAATCAACACAGGATAGAAGAAATGAGTTGTCCTCTCACCTTGAACTTAGATATGAATTGGTTCCAAGACCTAAGGTAGACTAGATTGTAGCCAAATCAATGGTATTTACATATCAAAAGATAGAATAATTTTTAGATAGGTTTTTGTCTAAAGAAAGAATATATCAATTGGAATGTAGTTTTATCAGTTTAGAAAAATAGTTTAAATAGCCAGAGTTGAACATATTTATCTAGAACTATTTAGGATTGAGAGTATTTTACACTCTAGAGGACTATTCTGTATATTTCTTCAGACTTCATTCAGCACTGCCTGAATGAAATATCTCTCAGTGCTGCCTTTTGCTCTAAATCACTACTCACCAAGCAGTGTGCTTATCATTTGAGTTCTGGTGTATCATTAAGACAGTAATTTAATGGAACACTTAGTGAACTTGAACATCTGATGCACTTGGTAGTTATGTTTCGCTGTAAATTAGTTGATAAAACTCTTAGAAACCTGATTATTGCCAGTCTATCTTGTGTAGATTGATTGTACCAGCAAATAATGTTTTCTGCATTTTCTGAAAAGCTGAGGATGCAACCAAGATGCTGTCTTTGGGAGGCCTGTCTAAGGCTTTCAGTCCGCTACCTTGAGCTTCCCTCAGTCTACAAGTTCCTGTCAGTAGCTGTAGGATTCTACCAATCACCCAAATGAGCACATCCTGAAATAACCTTTGAGACATTCCTCAGTCTTATTCTATAGTTGTTTTCCTTCATGTTCAGTCACACTCAAAGTTTGATTGGTTGTCTTTTGATGTACTTTTATCTTTGTTCTTTCTTTCCTAGTTTCAACCAAGTCTAGGTTTTCTCTTTAATTGATCAATATATTGCTGTCTAATTTTCTTTATATATTACTTGTATCATTTCATCCTCCTACTCATGCCTGTTTAAAAGTCTTCCAAGGTACTTTTTAAACACCTCAGCTAAATGTGTCCTCTTGGTTTTAGACTCTCAACAGTCTAAAATTCTGTCTTCATCTTATTTCTCGCAACTCTTTGCTGTATACTATAAAGTCTTCTCTGGTTAAGCTAGGCTTTTCGCTGTCCAGTGGTTACGCTGTGTTCACGTTCGTCATTTGCCCTGGAATTCCCTTCCCTTTGCTTTTCCATTTATGTAATTTTGGTTTCCATCTTAGGTCTCATCTACTCTATGAAGCTTTCATACCCACTTTTTTGAATTTTTATAACCCTTTGTTTATAGTACTGTGCAATTTTTTTTTCCTGCTTTTTCTCCCCAAATGCCCCCAGTACATAGTCGTATATTTTAGTTGTGGGTCCTTCTAGTTGTGGCAGGTGGGACGCCGCCTCAGTGTGGCCTGATGAGCGGTGCCATGTCCACGCCCAGGATCCGAACCCGCGAAACCCTGGGCCACTGAAGCAGAGCGCGTTAACTTAACCACTCAGCCACGAGGCTGGCCCCAGTACTATGCAGTTTTGCGCCCCCAATATTGTCTCAGTATATTTGTTGTTACCTAATATGATAATTTTGGATTTGAAGTTTTGTTAAGACGGATACTTTTGCATTAATGGCATTCATTCATTTATTCATTCAACAAATACTAAGTGCCTTGAACTATTCTAAACAACATCGCTCTAAGTATTTGACATATAACAGTAGTGAAACACAAAAATCCTTTGCCAAGTTCCTGATAACAGCCAGCAAGATGTTGGATGCATGTTGGGCAGATAGCCTGTATTTGTTAGTTAAATTTTTATTTGCTGTTTCTATTTATAGGTATAAATAGTTTCTATATGGCATAATTTGGATTTAGAGTGATTTTTAACGTCGTTTGACCAAGAACCTAACTCATTTGTCACGTAATGTGTAGTGATCCCTAGTTCTTATCACCAAAGTAAGAGAGGCTGCACCCCTACTTCCTGCAGTACTGCTACTACCTTTAGTACAGGTCCTCTTCTCATGCCCGGACAACTGTCTTGATGCTGCTGGGCTATCCCTCATCCATTCTTTACATGTATCCAGAGAGATTTTCTTAAATACTGATCTGATCAGATTACTTTTCATGGGTTTCCTGTTGCCTTCAGGTTAAATTCTAAACCTGCTAGTTTTGCCCTTCAGTATCTGGTTTTGGCCTCCTACCATCCCGTTTGAAGAAGGTATCACTGATGGTCCACCAAGCTGAGGCCACTGGATCTTGACTCCTGCTTTACCTTCCAAAATGCCCTTTCACAGCTTTTTGCCCCTAGTAATTTCTCTCTCTCCTTTTGCTGTGTTCTTGTAGAAACATCTGTCTGTGTTCTTAATGGTTCATTTACATTCCTAGTGGATTGGCTGTTCATTGATGGCAGGGACTGTGCTATTTCTCCCTATTGCATGCAAGTGGCTCAATGCTCAGCACGTGTAATTTGTTTCTTTTCTTTTTTTCTTTGAGGAAGATTAGCCCTGAGCTAACTACTGCCAATCCTGCTCTTTTTGCTGAGGAAGACTGGCCCTGAGTCAACATCCATGCCCATCTTCCTCTAATTTATATGTGGGACACCTGCTACAGCATGGCTTTTGCCAAGCGGTGCCATGTCCGCACCCGGGATCTGAACTGGTTAACCCTGGGCCGCTGAGAAGCAGAATGTGTGCACTTAACCGCTGCGCCAGCAGACAGCCCCTGTTTCTTAATAAATGTTCACCAAATGCACTGAATCAACTTAGTGGAAAAAGCATTAGATGGAAATTAGAGGTCTGGGTTCTGGATAAGAGTGTAACTGAATAGTTCTGTGATCTTGGTTGTTTGGACCCTGATTTCCTCATTTGCAAATTGTTCAGAGATAGTTTGTTTAAATGTTCAAAGGATGAATTCTAAATTTTATGTGAATCTAGGTTGAGATAACAAAGTTTATACCTTTAAATTATTTGACTATCTCAAAGAAGTCTGGCTCTGCATGTCTAGCTACCACTAAAACAACGTGTAAATAGCTAAGAAACAAAAAATAGGCAAGTCATTGGATAATACCCTCCTTCCTTTTTCTCCCTTCTAACTTATTCAGGGAGATGGTACTTCGAACTATTTGAGGTGGTCTGAGTCCCAACTATATATGTAGGTATGTCTTCTAATGGTAAACAATGTGTGCTTTGTTTCAGTCTGCTTATCAGCAGCAGAGCTAGTTTAATGAAACAAAACAAAATGTCAACTCCACTGAAGTTGACACAGTAGTCCAAGTTTGAATTTTAAAATTAAACCATGTTTATATTTAAGTTTTAGGAGCTTTATTTCCAATATTGACAAGCAAGATAAAATATTGCTATTTGATATATTTTATTTCTTGGAGAGTTGTTTAGTTTTCCTTAGTAAGAATTTTTTTAACTTACCCGGAAACAATTACTGACAGAAATTGAAATGATCATTCTTCTAGAGACTAAAAGCAAATAACTTTTTCTTGCTCTTTATGGCCTCAGGTTAATAGATGTGGAAAGGTTGAAACCTAAGTTGCTCCAGTGTTTTACTTTTCTTGGGTGCTTATGAGCTATTTCATAAATGACTCTCCCCAGTTCCAGTTATCAAGAGAATCAGGGCCTAAGGGCAGTGGATCTAGACAGAGACCATCTCTTAAGTCAAGTTATTGTTTTGAAGCTTTAATAAAACCATTAAGGCTACTTGAGTCAATGACCCATCTGGTTGTGTGTTTGAGACTTCAGCCATGATAGACTTTGTATCTTCACTGCATCTCTGCCCAGTTTAACAGTTTTGTTTTGTAAAATTTATGTTTGTTTATGGTTAAATTTATTTAAGCATTCTCTTTTAATTAAAAGTAGTGAAATATTCAGGAAATTTGATTTTTAAATTAAACATTTCAAAAATTCTGCTTTTGTATAAACTGAGATGAACGTAGACGTTAAGTTGGGCAGTGAAGTCAGGTTATTACAATGGTTAGTTTTTAAATTTCAAATAGTATCTCTTAGTTAATGAATCGAATACTTTGTTTTAATATGTTAATCCCTGGCATATACACTGTAATTAGTCAATTGAATAGTAATGTCTCAAAAGTTGATCTGTTTAGTATTAATAGTGTATTAATAGTATTAAATTGATAATTTGTAATTCTGTAAAATGATTGTAATTTTGAAAATATATTCCGAGGACTCTTTCCTCAGCCTATGTAAAAAGGAATAACTTTGGTGAAATATTTTTTCACTTAATTTAAAAATTACCTCTCTAAAAGATTAGGTAGATTACTGTATTGGGATAAAAGTGATATATTTTCTTTCAATATCATGTAATAAATAGTCATCTAACAATAGAAACATTCTAGGAAAGATTTATTGACTTCTCTTAGAAAGTGGGAAGGAGACTTCTATTATATAATAATATATTTAACATAGTATATAGATGAAGTTTGAGAAAGTATTTCAGCTTCATTTAAGAAGCCGGAAATGGTATAGTAAAGTAAAAGAATGGAGTGAGGTTCCACTTTCGCATTGAACAGTTTTCAGTCAAACATTAACCACAACACTGAGAATGTGCCAGCTCTCCTATGGTGCTTTCCTCTGTCAGGCTTGGTCTCTCTAATTCATACTTTGCCTCCATATTCCATCAGTCTCGGAATACTGCAGCAGTATCTTTAGAACCCATTTCTCTTCTGGGTACAGAGACCACAGCGTAATTTAAAGCTTCTTTATTTCTGGTCTGGATTATTGCAGAAACCTAGTTGATATTCCTATTTCTAGCTAATATAGTTTGCTAATTTTTAATAGTTTTTGCCTTCCTGTGCTTTACATCTTCAATAGTGAGTCTGTTAGCAGTATCTCATTATGCTTAGTGATTTGGAGTAAGAGGGGAGAATTCGGCAAAATGCCTCTCTTCCTCAGTTCATCACATTCCATCATATGTATCTTCCAGATCAGTCCTTCTGAAATGCCATTTAATACCTGTAGCATTTATTAGATGTAGTAAGATATGATTTCTGCTATTAAGGAGCTTACACTCTAATAAATTGTTATATGTTTGTGAGAGATTGTACTAGATGACCTTGAAGATTCTGTGATACTATCACATTTCTTTAAGGCTAGCTTGAGGTTCACTTTGTCCACAAAACTTCCCCTGACTAAAGAATTATCTTTTGGTTTTAAGTCTATAATCTCAAATAGACCAACCTTCTGACATACTTGCTAATATATTTCTTGGCCTTGGTCTGCCTGAAAGAGTTCTTTGTAATGGCGTTCATTGTATGGACATTGCAGAACTTCTATCACAAACTACACAGAAAATAGGATAGTAAATTCAAGTGATAGGAAATGTGCAACAAAAAAGGAATAATGTAACCTTTGATGGTAGATGAATATAAAAGTGATCTGAACCTTAACCTAGTTGGTAGAATTTAAGGCATTAAAATATCCACAGTAAAACCATAGTTGAGGTGAGTTTTGAAGACATTTTAACAACAATCCTGTTTAAGAGCCGATTTTACTTCCTTTTTTGGAGAACTGTGTCTACATATTTGTTCTTCTCTTTTAATTTGGCCTTTGGTCTTTTGCTGATTGGTCTATAAGAATTCTCTCTCTATATAATGTCTAATAAGTAAAATATCCCTTTGTGATGTGAGTTGGAAATGTTTTTTCCCAATTAGTGTTTCAACATTGTCTATATTGTTTCTCTATGCAGAAATTTGATTTTTTTTGTTAATAAAATTCATTTTTTAAAAGTTTTAGGTTCACAGCAAAATTAATTGGAAAGCACAGAGTTCCCTTATACTGCTGTCCTCACACACATACAGCCTCCTCTGCTGTCAGCGTTCCACGCCACAGTAGTACATTCGTTACAGTGATGAACAGTCACTCCAACAATTTGTTAAAATCAATGAAATTTAATTTTTTCAAGTTATTTTTTAGTCTTTTTTTATCACTTAGGAGACTGGTGTCATTTTTTGAAAGGCCTTCTCTATTCTTGAAATTTAAAAAAAAATGTTATCCTATAATAGTAGTGATAAAAATGACAATGATAACAAATAGTACTAACACATGTTGACTGCTTACTCTGTACCAGACACAATTCCTAACTACAGCTTGATTAGGTGGGTTGAATTATTAGCTTCATTTTATGGAAGAGGAAATAGAGGTATAGAATGTTTAAATAACCTGTCCAAAGTCACACAGCTAGTAAATGGCAGATTCTCTCCGAGGCAGTTTGGATTCAGAGTCCATGCTCTTAAGCCAATATGCTATTCTGCTTCTTTTTAAACATTTTAATATTTTTTATGTACTTGTATTAGGTTGGAGGTAGGGATTCGACCTTGTTTTTGGACTGCTTGATTAGAGGACGAGCCAGCAAAGAGGGCTGTGAAGAATTGATCATCAAAGTGGGAGTAAAGCAATGGATGTGGTAGACCTTATGGGATACTGCTGAGAATTTAAGATAAGGAAAGACAATTTGGCAAGATGAAGTGATCTTGATGGTAGAGGTTTCAATGGAATGGGCTGAAGCATAAGTCAGATGGGAACTGTGTGGGGATGTAAGAAAATAGATACAGTGAGAGCAAGTCTTTTGAAAAGTGGCTGTGAATATGAAGAAGGAGGAGTGCTGTAGAATAAGGGAAAATTATTATTTTTTAGAAGATCAAAGAGACGGGTCTTACAGTGCTGACAGGAAGGATTTAAATAGAGCAGAGATTAAAGAAGATAAAGGAGGGAAGTGCTTCATTAGTTGAGGTTCCTGAAAATCAGAGAGGTTGAGCTCTGAAGCACAGATGCAAGGATTTGCTTTATCTAGAAGATGCTCTGTTTTTTCTAGAGGGTGCAGAAAAAGACAGGTGCAGCCACAAGTGATTGCGAGCTTGTTGGTGGCGAGTGAGAATCCATATCTGATGGTGTTTTTATTTTCTCTGTGAAGTAGATATCCTCTACTGAGTGGAGGGTTGGAAATTTAAGGGAGGTTAGAGGTATGAGAGGACAGGGTTTGAGTTATTCATGGAGAATAGGGGAGAGATTAATGAGAGCAAACTAAGGGGATTTTTGGACATTGTTGAAGGCCCACCCACTGGAAGTTGGTGATGACAGCATGAGTGAAATTTTTTTTCTAGTGACTTTTGGGCCTATTCTGCCATCACACTTAATATAATTAGTGCCCTTTAATCATTCACTACCACCCTAGAATTAAAAAATAGGCAAAGTTCTTTTAAAGTTTGCCAAGCTAGTGTTTTAAGTATGTTGAATAGAGTAAATTTGGAGAAGGATGAAAGAAGTCACTACTTTTCACTTCATTTTGATATCTTGAGGTAATGGAGAACATTTCTTGGGAATAGATTTTGAATGTGTATGCTAATTAATTTAACTTTTGTTTACATGGATGTGACCCTTGGGTAATTTGTAGAGGATTATGAGATGAGATTAAATATTTTAACTTTAAATGTATGTGGTCTTGAATGCTTAAATGTCAGAATAATATGCAGTATTTTAACAATAAACTCATTTTTCTTAAAGTATAAGTTTCAAAATATATAGAAAATTTTCCAGCAACGTCCTCAAATCTAAATTCATTCATAGTTAAATTTGTTTGTTTGTTTTTTTACACAGGGTGTAATAGGTATACAGCTGGTCGTTACCATGGTGATGGCCAGTGTCATGCAGAAGATTATACCTCACTATTCTCTTGCTCGATGGCTACTCTGTAATGGCAGGTAAGGCAAGGATAGGTTGATTGTGACTGGCACTTTCGAATCTCTATTTAGTTTATCAGGCTGATTAACTTATTAGAAGTTAAGCACTAATTCCTATTTCCTAAAAACATGACGAAGGAAAGTTAGGAGAAAAATCTAGCTTCCTTATTTCTCTTATTTGAGATATTAGTAGTTTGTCTGTTTAGCACAAAGGTAATAGGGTCCTGGTCAGTAATTCAGGACCCCTCTTCTTCTTCCCTGTCCCCTTCTGTCCATGGCCATTGAAAATACCATGTAACTTTTCTAGTTGGTTAAAAAAAAGTTGGTCTGTAGTGGGATGAGACTATAAATTGAAGTGCTTAAATATTTTCACTATTGTTGAAAAATGTTACTCAAAGCGTATGTCTTATTGTTGGTGGCTCAGTTGAGAGTTTATTTTGAGTTAGGAATTCTTTGTTTTACTGCAAAGAATTTTAAACTTTAGCAAGGAGGGGTGAAGTTATTTTGTAGGATTTTAATTTTGTCTACTGTACTACAAGCCTTACTACTCTTCCCCTCTCCTTCCACAAAGGAGCTAAATTGCCTTGCAGAATTTGTACAATAAAATAATAAAATCAAAAGTAGAGAAATTAAATATAGGATATGAGGCAAATGGAGGGAAACTCTGCATCAGAAATACAGGCCAAAATCCTGTGTAATTGTGAAAGGTAAATTATAGATTTGGTACCATGACTATAGTTTTACTCCAATTATTCATCTCCGATAAATAACCAAATTCTGTTACTGATTTGTATGTCCATTTTCTTTTGTCTAGACTCTTGAAATTAGGAAACAATGGATAACTCTCATCCTTCCAGTGATTTTATATACTGCAAGATAAATAATAAGCTTTTAATTCAGGGCCATTCTATCCACAAAGCTTAAATTTCATCAATAGAGTTTATGTTCTCATATTAACTATTTATATTCTTCTTCTCTGTGCTTTATACTTTTTCCATAACAATGTTGAAACATAGAAAAATATTCAGACTGCTTAAAAATTTTTTTTTGAACACTGTGATATATACGCAGAATGTGTGAGAGAACAGCTGTTTAAAAACGTCTATTTTATTAGCAAAATAAATAACGACTAAAGTTTTCTTGAAGTGGAAAGCCTCTATCAGAGGTATTTATAAGTGAAAAATCAATCATCTGTGATTAGTTTTTAACTAGGTAGGTTTATGCCCTCTGCAATCTTATTTACTTTTTTTGCCTAGCAAAGTCCTTTTCCATAGCTCATTAAAGGGTAAACCTCAGCTGGGCAAATTATCATTCTCTCTAAATAAATGGAAACTGATAAGTAAATAAACCAGATAAAATACATTAAGGTAGCTTATTTTCTACCACGAGTTACACATTTCTAGACTCTGTTTATGATGAGTCTCCAGTAAGACTTCCAGATCTCCTTTTGGCTGTAAAGATCTTGGCAGTCTTGTCCAATTTTAGTCTACAGGCATTTCCATGTTCTTACATAATCTGCTTTCCATTTGTTTCTGTAAAACTTATATTCTCCAATAAAACCTGAAACTCCAGAGATTAAAAACCTGATTCTCTTCTCTTTGTTAATATTGGAATAATATCTACTGTCTACTGTACTAAAGGCTACTTTAAAGTCTTTACTTTTTTGACAAATATGTCATAAGTATACATACTACTGATTTGAGGGAGAGCCCAACCTTTACAAATAGACATGAAATTAATATTTTTTGTGATTTGCTTTTATAAGCAGATTAACTTTAATGTTAATTAATGCTGTCTCTATTTTCAAATTGGGTTCCAAGGATACCAATCAGAATTTTCCAGCAATAGCTGCTTTTCTGCTATAGAATTTCATTTCCTACTTGTTTTATTCTGTGTTTTTAGGATCATCTACCTTTCTTTAATGTTAATCTTGAAACTTTTAGGTCATGAAGCCAAATTGCTGAATGTTGTTGCCTAACATCATTGAATAAGGTCATTGATTGTACATTTTTGGGATAGTTACCATTTTACCAACCTTCTGTGATATGAAGTGATACTGTTTTAATTTTGAGAAAATCTAAAATTCCTTCTAAATTGCTCATGTAAAAATCTTATTGATCAGAAATGACAGTTTGCATTTGAAACTATATGATGCTGCTGAGTTGAAGAAAGAGAAAAATGTGAGAGCATTCTTTATCATCTGTAAAATGTTTAAAGGAATTTAGGGGGAGAGGCTCATGAGGACTTTTAAATTATGAATAGTATAGGATGACTTGGGAGTGACTATATTGACCAGAACTATTTAATAGAACTATTCAAATGAATAGATATGTAGATACCATGATAGGGTAATCATGAGTAAGACAGAAGAAATTTCTTTTTAGTTTCTGTATATATTGTCTTAATATTTATTCCACTAGTATTGTATCTTCAAATTGTAAATAAATATCCATATTTTTCTTAAAAGTTATAGCTTTTCGTTTTGTATCATATACATTAATTTCTGTCTATGTCTCTCATTGGCCTCTGTCTCTTTTGGAATGGAGGGTTTGAAGTGGCACCTGGTTCTATTATGTTGACTCAATGAGTAAGCCTGCCATTTTCCTGCAGAAGTCAGTACTTTGAGGGAATAAGCAATTTTTGCTTATAAATTAGCAGCCCGTTGATTTTTAATATAAAAAACTTGACTAGTTTTCTAGGTCTCGTTAAATAACAACATTGCCATTAGTATTGTAGATCTCTAGTTTTTTAAAAGCTGCGCTTTGTTTAGCCTGGTTTAATTCCATTAGTATTCCTTTGTAATATTATAAAACTCCCTACTGATAAATTTCTCATTTGGATCTGTACACTCTGAGCTAGGTAGGAAAGGAGATGTATTGGGGCATGTTATGACCTCAGAAATCTCAGTGTCTAAACTTAAGAAAAGTTTTGCATTCAGTTTCCTTAGACAGGAGTCAGGGTCAAATGAGGGAATCAGAGAGGAGCTGGGCAAGCCATCTCGCTAGATCCTTCACAAAATGATGTTTCAGGGATTCACCTATCTTTCAAGTGGTGACTTAAGGTTCCTTGGCTTATCTTATGGTTCCTCTGTTCCTCCTGCTACCTTGGTGTCCTCTGTTAGATGCTCTGCCAGTTGGCAAGTAAAGAGAGAGTGGGCTATGGATCTTTCAGGAGATTTGAGAGGCCAAGCTTAGAAGTAGATATATCATTTCTGCCCATATTACATAAAGGGGCCTTCTGACTAGTACCGGCCAAAGTGCGAGGGAGATGGGGAAGTGTAGTTTTCCTTGTACCTAGAAAGTAAAAGCAGGATTGGGGAGTGCCTAGTCCTTCTCTGCTGTACGTGATATTGTCTCCATTTTTACACATGAGAAAACAAGTTTTAACTTTACTCACATTCACTTATCAAAAAATGAAACAGATCCAGGCCTCTTACGCAGAAGTCTGATACTCAGTCTGGTATTTATTTGATTTATGGCCGGTCGTCAACTTGAGACCTTGTCCTAGAGCTGACATACTTGAACAGAGTTTAGAATTTGGTGGAGGTAAACTTTTCTACAACCACTGTGACTTCTCTTGGCAGTTTACAGAGTACTTTATTTAAGATTTTTTATCTACCTTTTTTTTCGTAGCTGCACTTATTAGCGCTTTTGACAATACCCTTCAGGTTATATAGGTGGTCTGTGGTTTCTCACTGTATTATTATGGCTTTTCTATGACTACATAGCCACCTTTTATTCTAAACTAAATTAAAACACATCAGCAATGATTTTGATTACCAAAAGCATGCTAAGGATGAAGTAGAGCTTAATAAATATTACCTGTTGTTCAAATTATACCTCTTGCTTCACCATTTGAGATTACATTTATTCCACATTACTAAATTATATTTTGTATTCAATTCTATTAGTTTTTTTAATAGACAAATATTTTTCTTCTAGAAAATGTTATTCTCCTTTTTTATGTGACCTTTTATATGACTTTCAGATTTTGTTAAAGGGATTCTCGCTTTAACAAGAACTTAAGTAGCAAGATTTCTTCATCCTGTAAGCTGTGAACGTCTATTATTGACCTTGAGAAACTCAGTTGTGACGTGTCTGGTGCTCTCAGGTTGCTCCATTCCTTTCTCCCTTCCCAAAGGGAAAAAAAATTATGGGAAGTTGGTTTCTCTGTACCTTTAGTATGAACTGCTTTCCCTAACATGAGGAAAACTTGTTCTAACAGTTACTTAGATGATCTAAAGATGTTAGTTCTTTATCATGTCCAGCATACCACTGATTTGTAGCCAAAGTGTTCTCTACTTTCTATTGTAATTAAAGTTCCTTTTTGTTTTGAAGTTTGCTTGGCCCCTCTTTTCATGGAGAGGTAAGTGATAGGTTACATTCTTTGTACATTTGAATAGTGGGTTTTGCATGAGGATTAGGGTTTTGCTTTTTCTTCATAATAGCTTCCTTGCTGAACCTGCTTTCCATTTTCCTGATTGTTCAGCTCAAACCCTGTGCATTTTTCTCTACCCCTTTGTTTCCCTAGGCTCTCACTTTGGTCTGCTACTTCCCTTCATATGTCCCTCATAGAAAACATGTTACAGTCAGATTTATTCTGATTTTGTCTCATCCTAAATTGAGTAAAGAGGGTCTAACAACACCTTCATATTCAATTGGTCTAATTCTTTTTGCCTGTTCTCTTTTGCATGTTGCCTGATCTAAGAATCTGCAAGTTCCCTTGGTGAGAGAAACCTACTATTCAAATGCACAGTAGGTGGGACCTATGACCTAAGGGAAAGGTTTAAACCTTCAGCTACTACCCTTATGGAATGCCTGAGTCCTTGCTCTCCTTGCCTTAGCTGTCTTAACTGCCAGTTCCAGAGTGTAATGATATTCTATTAAAATCTCCAATAAATAACAGGAGAAGGTATATTTACAACAAATGATATTTTAGCTACTTGTACTGAAAGGTTTTCTAGATTTTAAGTGGTATTTGTTTTTTCTTAAGTTGATTTTTTTTTCTACTTGTCAAAATTAGGGAGATTTAGAGTGGAGATTAAAGTGCTCTTTGGTGACCTATGTTGTGTACCCTGAAATAGAGTTTTGTATGATTATTTTTGTATTAAAGCTTTTTTGTTTACTTATTTATTTTTTGTGAGGAAGATTGGGCCTGAGCTAACATCTGTTGCCAATCTTCCTTTTTTTTTTCCTTGAGGAAGATTGTCACTGAGCTAACATCTATGCCAGTCTTCCTCTATTTTTTATGTGGGGTGCTACTACAGTATGACTTGATGAGCAGTGCTAGGTCCACACCTGGGATCTGAACCTGCGAACCCCGGGCCTCCAAAATGGAGCACGTGAACTTAACCACGACAGCACCAGGCCAGCCCCTATTAAAGTTTTTTAGCTTGCTCTCAGTACTAAGCTTTTCTATATTTGTTCATGTTCAGATTTCCATTTTAAATTTCTGAAATTTTTACTTCTGAAAAACTTTAAAGTGATTTGCTTTAAATGACATTGCTGCATAAATTTTTTGAAGCATCTAGGTCAATCCAGTCTGTATTTTATGATACATATTTTTTCAGTGCTGTTGAACTGCTTTAGTAAGAAAGGTTGTGGTCATTGAAAAATTATTTCAATAATTTAGTGGAGTGTAACACCAGGTTGTCTTTATTATCTGAGATACTGCTGACAATCTGAACGTAAGTAGAAAAAGCCACTGAATAGTCAAGGTAAATGTCATAAAATACACTGAAATCAATACATTTAATTTAAATGCAAGAGGTTCAGTTTTTTAGTGAGATCCTATTAATACTTACTCTTTATTTTTTAAAAAGTTTATTTTTTTCCATAGCAAATAGTCCATGCCTACGATATAGAAAAAGATGGTAAATTGATAACAAGGAAAAATAAGAGGGAAGGGACTGTGTTCCCATGAGCCAGAGACAGTCACTGTAAATCTTTTTGTATTTCCTTCTAATCTTTTCTGTTCATATTTTCCCCTCATGGTTGTGATTATATTGTGTGTACAATTTTACATCCTATTCCTTTTGCTTAACGTTAACATAAAGAATTTTTCTCTAATTGTGTTTTGTAACTATTATTATTAACTGCTACGTAGAACCCTAAAGCTAATAAACTTTTATATCTGTCTTCCAAGCCCATATTAGAAAGACATAGTCACAGTACTGCAGTTGCAAGCAGATTGCAAGTCATTTTGCTGAGATAGACATATTAACTAACAGCAAAGGACAAGACTAAAAATTGAAACCAGAGCTTGAAGTATAGTAGATGGGAACCATGTGTTATGGAATCACACTGTGTGTGAAGCGCTGACTGTTGAGGAAAATTGTGCAGCTCTACTTCGAGGTTTTAGTTTATATTCATGATCTTAGACCTTGGGTGGCCACTCCATGCTGCCTGGTAGTCTTTGCATACTTCACTTCTCAGACAGCTTTTTCAACCTAAATCTTTTTCCAAACTTATGCCGGCCTCAGCCTCGCTCTGAGCTCTTGGGACCAGAGCCCATCACTCTCATCTTCACACCACTAAAACCACAATCTTAGTTACATGTGCAACCCCTCTTTGTTTCTCTAAATGTTTATATATTTTAATTTTGGCCTATGGAGGAAGTGTCCTGTCAGAGGCCAGTTCCTGCATCTGTGCTTTGTACCCCATTACCTCTAATTTTCACCCAGACTTTGCTGCTTTGGCTGTTTCCTTCCTTCTGTGTCATTAATTACTTCATTTCTGTTGAGTTATTCCTGTTAGCACAGACTTAAAGGAAAAATCTACCATTAAAAGTAATAACAACAACAAATAAAGAAGAGTCACAACCTTGCCTCCCTTCCTTCTTATAAAACAAGCCCCTCCCATCTCCATTCCCTAGTTTTTGGCCTATTTCCCTGTTTTCATTTTTAGCCAGATCTTTTACATGCGTTGTCTTCATAAACTCTACTTTTCACTTCCTTATTAACTGTTTAGCCTTCTACCATGTTTTGTTTTCTCCTTAGGTGATCTTATTAATTCTTATGGATTTAAATACCACAATTACGTAATGACTCCAAGTTATCTCTGAGCTCCAGGTTCTAATATACAGTGGCCCGCTTGATATTTTCACTTGATGTCTCCTAGTTACTTAAAAACTCAGCATGTTTAAATTCTTGGTTTATTTCTGCTCTAATCCATCACAGAAAATGTACCACCATCTTGCTCAAATCAGAAATGTACATGTTATCCTTCATTTCTTACTTTCCTTCACTCTCTACCCATAGTCCATCAGCAAGACCTGTTGATTTGATATCCAGCATGTATCTCTCTGCTCTTCTTGCCTCCCCCTAATTCACAGAGCAGCAAAAGAGATCTTAAAATGTATTGTTATTTCTCTCTCCTGCTTTGAGAGCGTTATTTTAGCATAAAATTTAAACTCCCTAGTGTGACCCAGCAGGCTTTGCATGTTCTGTTCCTATCTTAGCTCTTCAGCCTCCCTCATGTGTTACTCCTTGCACATGGTGCTACTGCACTGTCCTATTTCCTTTCATGCCTTTGTGCTTTTGGACGTGCTGTTCTCTGCCTGGAATGCTCTTCCCCTCCATTTTTCTCATCCTTTAGGTTTCCTGGATAAATGTCGCCTCAGAGAGGTTTCCTAACCTAATACCAAGCTTCCTCTCTCATTCTCACCACTTGTTTGGTTCTTTTGTGTGGTATCCAATTTATGGTTTTTTTGTCATTTTTTTTAATTGGTTAAATTCTGCCCCAACTGGAATAAAAGCATCAAGAAAGCAGTGACTTTGGCATTATTGTGTGTGATTGTATGTCTATTGTCTAGCACAGTGCTCAAGCATAGTGGGCTCCATAAATGTCTGATGAATGGATGAATGGATGGGTGGATAGATGAGTAACAGACTGGAAGTGGCCCTAAGAGCCCCCAGCATCCTTAGATTTCAACTGTGAACGATAGTTGTTACTAATGAAGATGACCTGAATTGTCCAGTAAGAAGTGTAATAAATGTCATCTATTTTAGAAAAATGGGTTCACAAAGTAGTATTAAACAAGCTTGAGTATATTTGAAAAGAAAATGGGTCCTAGAAAATATAAGGGTCTTAAAATATTTCATTATTATGGGACTCTAAATGTAACCTAAGTTTTCGTATTTCTTTCACTGATTATTTCTCAAAGCTACACAACTAATTTTAGTCTTTATAAATGAATTATTGCTTGTGTTCTTCTAAATGTTATGCACTCAATTCTCATCATTTGTAGATTCTATATTTGTGATTTCCCTACTTGGTAAAATTTATTTGTAACCCCAAAAGCCATACTTGTCTTGCTTTTGAGTTTGTTTGTAGACATATGCAGAGTGGCAAAAAATTTGAGTGGCCCATGTTCCCAGCTGAGGCCTTCCTGTTTCACCTCTCATGTTGTAAACAAGTATGCTTTTCATGGTTTACTTAATGCCACATTTTTCACAGTTTTGCTTTTTGTTGATGACCTTGCTCTTGAAAATGGCCCTAAGGCATCGTGCTAACGTGCCTTCTAGTGTTCCTAAGTGCGAGAAGGCTATGATGTGCCTTATGAAGAAAATTTGCTGGAAATATTCTCAGAACTCAGGAAAATACTATACTTATGAATACAGTTATTAGATAAGCTCTGTTCGGGCATGAGTTATAGCACTGTGGGCCATGAATTTAATGTTAATGAATCAACAATATATATTAGATAAGGTATCTCTAAACAGAAACACACATAAAAACAATGTTACATATTGATTGGTTGATGGAAATGTTGTAACCAGAAGCTTGCAGGAACCTAACCCTGTATTTCCCCTAGGAGCAATGGTTCACTGTTCGCGGAGACTTTATAGAACGTTACCGCGAATAGCAAGAATCGACTGTAAGTTAAAATTCTGAACTTCAATCGAAATTTCAGGAAGTGCCTCTTCACCCATGTTAATTAGGGTTTAGGGACTTTTTGGTTGGGATATATATTTTATTCTAAAATTCTTGAACTAGGAGCAGAACTAAATTCATTTTGGCTCAGTGATCCTTTTTTAGCACTTACTGTATGCCAGTAACTGTACCAGTTTTGAGTATACAAAAACAAGTTATTCATAAAATTTTCACTCCAAGAATCTTTCAGTTAGGGGAATATGTCATTTTAATCCACCTGCTCTGATAACAACTGGAGTTCAATTTTGACAGTAACTACCTGGAGTTAGCACAGACCCCACAGGTTAAAGATGAAGTCCTCCACAAGAATGCCCAGGCTTCAGATGCCAGCTGCAAGTTCTTGGGATTGCCAGGCCACGTGTACTTCTGACAACTGGCTACCAGCTACAAATAAGGACATTCCTAAGACCCCCCAGGTTCAATAATTTGCTAGAATGACTAGAACTCAGGAAAGTGCTATACTTATGATTACAACTTTATTGTCACTATTGCACATAAGATGAGGTTTGGGAAGAACCACAGAGTTTCCATGCCCTCTCCCTGTGGAGTCAGGGCATGTCACCTCCAGGTACATCAGTATGTTGACCAACCAGGAAGCTGTTCTGAGCTTTGGTGTTCCGAGATTTTATGGAGCTTCATTACGAAAGTATTATTTTAAATCATTGGCCATGTGATTGAAGTTAATCTCCAGCACCCCCTCCCCTTCCTGGAGGTAGGTGGCTGAAAGTCATGACTCTAATCACATGGTTGATATTTCTGGTGACCAGCCTCCATCCTGAAGCTATCTGAAGTCCTCTGTGAGTCCCTCATTATTATAACAAAGACACCCTCCTATCACTGAGCAAATTTCAAGGGCTGTTGAAGCTCTACCAAGAACTGGGGACAGTGACTAGATATATTCTTTATTATGCTACAGGGAGACTGCCTTATAAACAGTAAAAGGTAGATTAAGAGTTTGTCAGGGGCATAGGTGTTTACAAGCAGAGAGAAAAATATATGCAAAAACACCAAGGGATGAAAATTTGTGGAATAAAATGTCATTTAGTCTAGGTAGAATGTCATGTTCAAAAGGAAAATGGTTGAAGGTTAATGGTGAAGTAAACGATAATCAGCTCATGAAAGGCTGTGGAAACAGCAGATCACAAACCTTATACACATTTGGGTCTTGTAATGTGTGTTAGAACTTTAATGGAAATTTTCAAACATACACAGAGTGGACAGAATAATATAGTGAATATATAATGAGCACCTGTACTCATCACAATTAATAGCTGATGGCAAACTTGTTTCGTCTGTGCTCCCCTTCATCTCTCCTTCCCCCAACATATATTCTGTAGCAAATATTATTATTTCATTCTTAGATATTTCAGAGTATATTTCTAAAATATATGAGCTTTTAAAAAATTGCTGTAATCCCATTATTACAGCTGAAAAGTTTTAACATTTATTTCTTAACATCATCAAATATCCATTCATTACTCAAATTGCCAGTTATTCAGAGTTTTTAAAAACAGCAAAATCAGTTGCTAACATTTTTAAAAGATTGGGATACTTCCTTTTAAAAATTTCTCTGAATTTTTGTAATTGAAAAATTAGAAGGTCTCGCAAAACTGGGTATTTTGTTTCTCTTTTATAACAACAGGACCTTGGTCAAGGTTCTTGCATAGCTTCCTTCCTCACTTTACCCTGTGAGGAGTTTTGGAAAGGATTTAAACAGACGTATATCTTGATAAGATTTGCATTATGGAAAAATAGCAAAAAATTCGATCAGAATGCGTTTAGGAAAGTGTCCAGGGGAACGCAAGGAGACCAGTTAGAGAGTTTTGCTATAGTAAGCTAGAGAGGAAGACATGCTAAACTAAGATCTCAATTCAGATCCTTGCAAGAGAGCAGGCAGTTTTAGAATTTTAAGAGTTAAAGAATAGAGTTAATGATAATATATGGAGAGGACACGTTGAAGATAAAGCCTGGATATCAAATTTAGGTGGCTGGTAGATAGGAAGTTCAAGTGAGACAGAAAATTGAGAATGAGCAGGTGAGTGTTTTGGAGGGAATAAATGATTTGTTGGGGTGTTTTGATGGTGATGAAGGCGAATACACTTGGTTGTTCTTGGAGCCCTGACCAAAGAGGGTTAGCTAGAGCCAAGAGGAAAGGGTTTTGTAAATACAGCAATTTACTCCAAGTCTTATACACATAAAGTTTGAGAATTCTCCAGCAAAAGTAAAGGAGGGAAAGAAAGGAAAGGAAAGCAAAAACTACTTGTAGTTTTGAGGGCAGTCAAAGGACTCTCTTTTTAAGATAAACGTCAATTCCTTCTATGTAAGTAAAGGATGGTTGGAGAATTCTAATGTGCTCCTGCCAGCTTGCCTGCAGAGTTCACTCTATCTGCTTTGAATAGTAAGCTGATATGATCTTAATATATGTTAATACATTGTCAGTTGTAAGAAGTATACCTACAAACAGCATTGCAGGGTCTGGCATGTAGTAAGTGCTTGGTAAGTGTTTGCTGGATTTGAATCTAAACCCTTATAAGGCTTTAGCAGTGCTCTCTGTTTCAGATTAGAGTTTTTCACCTGATACTTCCCTGCAGTTTCTTCCCAAATAGGAAACTCAATAAATATTTGTAGAATAGTTGAGTAAGTCTGGTGATTTTAATTGCTTTAAAAGAATTCCTCCTTTCTTAGTTTGAGGTGGTATCAACATCCTACAGAAGAAGAATTAAGAATTCTTGCAGGAAAGCAGCAAAAAGGGAAAAGCAAAAAAGATAGGTAAGTTATGTTTTTGAACTTATAAAGTGTGAAATATTTGACACAATTTATGTCAATATAGTTTTATACTTTGATTAAAGGAACATTTACTGATTATGCCATAAAGAGTTGATAGATTTGAGATCAAAACCCATGATCTAAAATAATATTGAATCACCCTTTAAGAAAAATCAATATGTAGTAATCTAATATAAAAGCACAAAAGTAATTGTTTTACTTAAGAATTGTTAAGTTTATTCTTCGTGTTTAAATTATGAAAACAATGTAGCCATCATCTTAAAATTTAGTGAGAGTTGGTGGGGGAGAAACCCATAACCCACGTCTTTATCCTACAACTCATTTAAAGATACTAGTTGGTTTGGGTTCTTTTCCAGGTTTTGCTACCCCTCAGTATTATGATATTGGGTAAATTCACCTGCTTTTGACCTCTGTTTCCTCATTTTTTTAAATAAAAGGGGTGGACAATAGAACAGGTTCCATTCAGCTGCTGAATATTATATCAATGTTTAAAGTTTATGAAGAAAACTGCCTGTTAATAAACCTCACTGAATGGTCTATAGCAGCCTCATCTTTAAAATGGAAGGACCAAACATAGTAATTTTGAAGGATCCTTCAAGCTTTAAGATTTTATCTCTCTATTTAAATTGAATTCTCAAGGAGAGTGTATGTTAATTAGCCCCTTTGAATAGGCTTTAGTTTCCTCAGCTGGAGAGGACTTCTTAGGACCTGAAACTGTGGTTCTGAAAAATTATAAAATGTCAGTGACAACAAATTGTCACCAAACTTCTCATGTATATCATAAAAGTTATATTAACCTGGGCTAATACGTTTGTGCTAAAAAAATTCTTTAAAAATTAATAATTATTTGGCCTGAAATTGGAAATTTTAAAAGATTGTCTTTTCTGATCTTGCTTCCATTCTCTTTTTCACTTATCATTACATATACACCTTGAAGCTTTTTGGAATATTAACTGTAAACCTGCCTTCTCTGTATTCTGATAGCTGTGTTCTTTAATAAAATATTCCTGCCTCACATTACAATTTCCAAAGCACTTTTACACACAGTTTTACTTAATCCACACAGTAACTTTGAACATTAGCTATTAATTTAATTTATGTTTTACTAATGAGGAAGCTGTTGATCAAAGATGTTAAATGAGTTGTCCCACTTCACATAACTATTCAGAGTCAGACTTTTTAAATCTAGGTTAGTTTGTAGTTTCTGTGATTCTTTTTAACTACTCCACATCTGCCTATTCAGAGCTACTATGTTCAACGTTTGTAACATCTGGTTATGTAGTATAGCATTTATTTTACAACCATTTGAATAATTCTTCTATGCCTTGCAGTCAATAATTTTGCTATTTTTACAATAATTTTTATATGTTGAAATGATTTACATTTACAAAAAGATGCATTAACAATACTGTTTTGTTCCAGGTAGCAATAATTATTTTTTGATTTATTGACATGAATTAATATTTTTACTGAGGTTTTCCCAGTTTATATTTGTTCAAGAATAAATGCAAAATTGTTTCTTGGTATTGTAATTAATGTTACTGAAACTTAGTTTATTACTTTCTATATGTGTTTGGTTGTCTTTAAAAATTAAATCTGGGAATGATACACGTGCACCTGAAGAATTCTGTTGTTTTCCTCTATTCGTGATTCTTAGTAGAAGCAACTCCGAGTTACCCTTTTATGTTTCTGAATTTCTCATGCACATAAATCTTAATATTTTCTTCAACTTCGGATTGTTTATAGCTACAGATCTATTTATATGTATGTATGTGTCTATATGTATAATTTCAAAGGGAAATGCATTTTGTCTTCATTTGCTTTTACTCTGGTGCCTAAAGAAAGACATGTTAGATTGTCTTTAAATCTGCAGAAGAGAGAGTAGGAGAAAGGGGGTGAAATACTACACCAAGAATCCAGATTTTGTTCCTGTCATTAATTTGGATAATTCTTTCCCTGATAATGTGTATATTCACATAATAATTTACATCCACATTTTGTAGTCTTCTTTTTAAAAACCACTTTTAAGGGGCTGGCCCAGTTGCATAGTGGTTAACTTTGCATGCACCACTTTGGCAGCCTGGGGTTCACAGGTTCAGATCCCAGATGCGGACCTAGCACTGCTCATCAAGCCACACTGTAGAGGCATCCCACATAAAATAGAGCAAGATTGGCACAGATGTTAGCTCAGGGCTAATCTTCCTCAAGCAGAGAAAAAAGAGAGAGAGGGGAAGGTTGGCAACAGATGTTAGCTCAGGGCCAATCTTCCTCACAAACAAACAAACAAACAAACAAAAACACTACATTTGAGTACCTTATCTCATTTTTGATGAAATATTAGAAATTCTGCTTCTTTTCCACTGTGAAATTTAAAACCTCTTTTGTAAATTAGTTTGATACAAGCACTTGGATAACAGTGTAAGTAACTTTTTTTGTGTGTCACTTGTCTGATTTTTATAGGAAATATAATGGTCACATTGAAAGTAAGCCACTAACCATTCCAAAGGATATTGACCTCCATCTAGAAACAAAGTCAGTTACAGAAGTGGATACTTTAGGTAAGGGAAATCTTGGTAAAATAAATCTCAGTTTTATATTATGTTAGTTAAACTACTTTTGTTTTATTTATTGTGGCTACATTTTTTTTATGGTTTTTCTAATCATTAAGTCCATTATACAGAATATGAAATCTTTCTCAGCTTAGAAGCTCAAAATGACTTCATTTGAATTGAATTTCTCTTTTGATTTGCCTACCTAACTTGTAGTAAGCATTATTTTTCCCATTTTTCAGAAGAGCCTGACTTACACGAGTTTGCTACACACTTTATGTTGAAATCACAAGTCAGTTTTCATTGTTTCAAATTCTAGACTGTTTGCCATCTATGCCAGTCTCCTTTTATAGTGTGGCTTGCAGAAATGCATTTGTATATTTGTGTTGAATTACCTGTATTTATAATAAGTCAACTTTATGCTCGTATTTAGTAGAAAGGAAAATGTTTTTAGAATAATGAACTGGATTAAGACCCAGAAAACTTGAATATTCAAGATTCACTTTTACTTGTTGGTTATATCTGAGTAAGTCATTCAGTTTTTTCCCAGTATGCCAATGTTTATAATTATATAATAACTGTAATGATTTTAAATTGTAAATGAAGTTTATATGAAATTATTCAATATTAGAAGAGAAAGGCATCTAAGGTAATATTATTTAAAACACTGGTTTTCAAACCTAGCTGTACATCAAAATCAGCTGAGGAGCTCTTTAAAAATAAAAATTCCCCGTACTTATCCTTAGAGATTCAGTAAGTCTGGAGTGGGTTCTGGGAATTTGTATTTTTAAAAATGCTCCAAGTGGTTCTGATTTTTGACCAGTTTTGAGAACTAATGGTTTACATGATAAGTAAGGAATTAAAATGACACATTTCAAAAAAATAATTTTGGTAGTGTTGTATATATTATTATGTACTTTGGTCCCTCTTGGGTTAAATCACACCATGCCAGAGAAGCCTTAATAGATTCATCTAGCAACTTGTATAGAATTATTTTATGATACAAATATGATTTTATTGATGCCTTCAACATGTTTGAAAGTTGATTCTACGTCTACAAAGATTGTGTGTATACGTATATGGAAACAGTGTCCTGGAACCCAAAAATGTCAATGGGGAATGATATCAATCAATTGCCTAGTATCATTAAGAGTGTTAACACTAGTTATGTCATCCCCTTATTTTCTTTGAAACTATTCTCCATGCAAAATTTAAAACATTGACAAGCACTTTAACTTTTTGATTAGTTGTCGTACTTGTTTTACTAACTCTTTGTGTGCTTACTTGTAAAAATGTTCACAGACATGTATAAATACAAGAATATGTACACACTCTGATTTCTACTGCAGATTTTTGTCATTTTTACTAATAACTAATGTTTATTGAATAATTATCAGCTAATTGACTTTAATAATAGCTTTAAATTGTGTATCAGACGTTGTTATAAGTGCTTTACTTGTATTAACTGGCTAGTCCTCAGAATTCTATGAGGTATATAACTATTATCAGCCTTTTTTTTTTTTAAACTCATTGGATAGAGGTTGGCCAGGGTTACACACTGAATGTGGTAGAGCCAGTCAATGAGAACTAGGCTATTTTAATGAACTTAAAAAATTGAAGTTAGGGGCCAGCCCAGTGGTGTAGTGGTTAAGTTCATATGCTCCACTTCAGCACGCTGGGGCTCATGGGTTTGGATCCCGGGCGTGGAGCTACACACCGCTCATCAAGCCATGCTGTCGCGGTGTCCCATATATAAAATAGAGAAAGATTGGCACAGATGTTAGCTCAGGGCCAGTCTTCCTCTGGGAAAATAAAAAGAAAGAAAGAAAGAAATTAGAGTAATGTGGCTTCAGCACCCAGCTTATTCAATATTTTGTTTTACTTGTACAATTTTGAGAACTAATTGCAAATGGTACTAGTTTAACAACTGGCCACATAATATCAAAAGGATTTCACTTAGAGTGACAGGAAGATGTTTTATGTTTGTCTTTATGTAATCCTTTGTGAATGGATGGTGTGTAAGTGTGTTTAGGTAAACGTAGAGACTTTTCTGCCTGAACTTTAGGTATTCTCAGGAGCTTAATACAAACCACTGGGTTTGATAAATTCTAAGTTTTCTTTCAATGCCAGTATTCTATTAAAAGACACATACATAGTTATATTATTGAATACAAAAAGAAGAATATAGTATAATATTTGGGTTAAATATATAGCCAAGAATATTTATAATTTGTACTTTTGTTGAATGTATATATTATTGATATCCCAATAACTATCTTGAAAGTCTGTCTCAATTTGTACTAGCTATCTATTATAAAAACCTCTTAAAGAACAGAAGCACGTTTGAATGTCACTTGGCTGTTTGCTGTAAGTTCCCTGGAGGAAGCCTGTCTAAGTGTGGGCAGGCATGGAGAGTTAGAATGCTTACTTCAATTGTTAATAAAAATTGATAACTTTTAGATAAATGGATATTTGTGCATTTGTTCTATCCATTTCCCTGTCCTCCTAGAAAGCTATTCAAAAGGCTCAACTGGGCCATTTTCGAGGGGAAGGGGATGTCTGGAGGGTAGGAATCCTGCAACTACTTTAGAGTAAATCTTTCAGACTGATGTTCAAAAACTATTAGGTCTCTCAGAAAAAAGGCTAAAGCAGTTAAAGTAACTTGAAACAAATTAAGAGTGTTAAATTAACTTGAAGCAGGTAAAAAATTGACCCAGTCATAAAAGGATTTGGAATTTTTGCTATCGCCTCATAGAGATGTAAGTTTGATTAGTTTGTTTTGATACTTTAAATGTCTTACTTTGAGTAGTATTTGGTTTTTAAAATACTTTTTCTGTAAATGTGTGATTTAAAAATATCCTCAGGTATTAAATTTTACAACTAAAATTTTTCCAAACCAATGTAGTTCATTTTATTATGTGCCAGTCAGAACATAGGAATTGATGTTTATGTCCGTGATTTATGTCTACATTTTTAGGAGGCCTTCTACAAAATGATGTTGATATTTGGGACTACACTCTGGCAGAAATAAACCTGAATATCTGAAATGAAAAGGGAGATGGAATCATATTTACTTTCAGAGAAAGCTAATTTTAATGTAAACCTTTAAGGATGGAATAGTTTGTTGAAGGGGTATGGTTTTATGGAAAATCGACAGGCATTTTATCAGCTTTTCTTGCAGAAGCTGAAGAGGGAATAAAAAATGTATTTATTTAATTTATTATTTTAATCTGTAGTAACTCACAAAATTACTAATCTTCCATTAGTGCAGTTAATATCTGTAACATAAAGTTTAACTCTCTTCACAGAAATGAATATAAGTAAATCCGTAGTCCACTACATTAAGTTGTATTCTAAAGTGTCATAGCTCATTCTTAAAAATTTGTGTAAAAAATAACAAATCGCTAAGAAAATACCAACTCATTTTGCAATCATACATTTTTAACAGTGATTTAAATAATTTTTGGTAATCGTTTCAGGTTTATTTTAATTATTTAACTTATGAGGTATTAAAATTTAATGTTGGATGCCAACGTTCTTGATCTGTTTCCTGCACTTTTAGATTCTCATATTTGCAAACTTTATATTACAAATCACAAATACAATGAGGTCTAGCGTGTTTAAAGCTATTTATAGATAAATCCTCCTAAGCTGTTTATGAAAGTTTAAGTAAAACTTTTTTTTAAAAAAACCTTTATTTTTCAGCGTTGCATTACTTTCCAGAATACCAGTGGCTCGTGGATTTCACAGTGGCTGCTACGGTTGTGTATCTAGTAACTGAAGTCTACTACAATTTAATGAAGCCCACACAGGAAATGAATATCAGCTTAGTCTGGTGCCTGCTTGTTTTGTCTTTTGCAATGTATCCTTCAAAACATCATTAATATTAATTTATGGATTTGTTTTCCTATTGCAACTAATACCATTAAATCTCATCTCTGTTTTGAAAAAGATTTTAGATTATTAGAGAATTTTCTTTGTTTAAATCCTCTTTACTTAACTGAAGAAATTTTCAAAGGAGAAGTATATAGTTTAAAAAGTGAAATATAAGAAGAGATACCAGTACTTTGCCTTTCCTTTTCTATCTGAGTCTCATGTCACAGAGGAGTCACTGTTACCTCTTTTAGGTATTTCTTTTGAAATTTCCTTCATATGTTTAAATATTATGTGATGATGATACCTCTTTAATTTTAGATATTATTGCGCTTTCTCCCCCTTCCTTTTCCTTCTCCTATTCTTTCAAAATAGTAAGGAGACAACTTTTTTATTAAATCACTTGTTTTTAGTTATGCTTATGAAAATATTATTTATAGCTAAGCATTATAGTGTCCTGTACCTTCCTTGAACAATTTTTTTTCCTATAATATAGAATCTAAACTCTTGTACAGAATTGCGAACCTCAGTAGTTCAAATACATCATTTCTATTTTGTTTTCCAATGGAAATTTCCTCCTGAAGCC
This sequence comes from Equus asinus, assembly GCF_041296235.1. Taxonomy (NCBI): domain Eukaryota; kingdom Metazoa; phylum Chordata; class Mammalia; order Perissodactyla; family Equidae; genus Equus; species Equus asinus. The sequence goes on from NC_091798.1 coordinate 82,230,326, forward strand.
TTCGGTTCTCTGACTTCCTGCACAGCTGTCATCCTGGGCTTTTCTTCGCTGTCTTCCTAAGAGTTCCCAGTGCCTCCTTTTGGATCGCATCGCTCCTCTTCCTGGGTTTACTCTCCTTTTGGCAGAGTGCATTCTTCTCTAGTGTCCTCACAAAAGGTGGTAAAGTTTTTTTGAAATCTTTATTTTAATTTCCCCCCCATCTCAATTCATAGTTTGGCTCAATACAGATTCTAGGAAAGAAATAGTTTTTCCTCAGAGTTTTGAAGGCTCCTGAGACATTGGATACCCTCTTACTTTTAGCATATGCCTCCCCTTCCCCCTCTTACATACACCCCGTTGAGGCTTTTTCTCTTTATCCTTTCAGTATTCCGAAGTTTCATTATGAATTAAGTTCTAGGTTTAGCTTTTAAGTCTGGAAGCCCATTTCCTTTACTGCTGGGCAATAGTTTTGTTTTCTTTTTTCTTATTTTTATTAAAACTAAACATTTTCCCCTCCATTTCCACCTCTCCATAGGCAGCTTCTTCCAGGTCCTTTCCATTTGACATTTTCATCCGTATTCCATATGCATACAAGGCCACTGCTTGACTTTAGTTTCAGGCTTTAACTCTTGTCATTTCACTCTGGAAATGAGGACTTAGCACATGTGCCTGGGCTGTCACCTACTGCTCTTCATTTCCCATTCCTCTCATCTTTCGAATATAGTATGTCATTTTTTAGAAGAATGTTCACTGTTTGTGTTATCACGTATACACTATTCATAGATAAATACTTGTCTTAATTTTCCATTTGCATTGTTTTCTTTGTACATATCATAAATTCAGCCTCAAACTCTTCTGGGTCTATTAAATCTCTCAACATGTTCAGAAGCTTCAGGTGGTATATCAATTTGATCTTTTTAGTGAGAGTTCTTCTGGAGCCCTCACATAGGCCCTGGTCTGGATTAATTAACCTTCCCAACTGATGTACAGCTAGCCTCCTGGAAGTACCAGTTATCTTCTTAGGGATTCTCTTTGCACATCTTGAATTGCAGCTCTTTTTCTTATATTCCATGTCTCCCTCTTACTTGGCTTACTTTCTCATTTTGGTGGAGCATATCCTCCAGTATTATCTCCAGAAAGGTTGCATGGGAAGTGCATTTTTTGTGACCTTGCATGCTTGAAAATATTTTTATTCTACTTGAACATTAATTGATCTTTTGATTGAGAGTGAAATTCCAGGTTTAAATTCATTCTCTTGATAACATTGAAAACATTATTTTATTGTCTTTGAAGTTCCATTTTTGCTTTTTAAGAATTCCAATTGCCATTCTAATTTCTGATTTTTCATATATCATTTTTTTCTTTGTGAAACCTTTACTGTCTTTTCTTTAGCCACTTATTGTGTTGAAATTTTATGATGATGTGTTTTTTCGAGGATCTGTTTTTATCCATTGTGCTGGGACTTTACCGTTCTGGAAATTCACGTTCTTGACTTCTGGAAAAATTTTCTTGAATTATTTTATTTGTGACTTCCTTTTCTCCATTTTCTGATTCTGGAATGCTTATTGTTCAGATATTTGATCTCCTAGACTGATTCTCTAAGATTTTTATCTTCTTTCTCTCATACAAATGTTTATGTTTGTATTTCTGTACTTTTTAATTTTCTGGGAGATTTTCTCAACCTTTTAAACCTGTGTTTTTGTTTTTAATTTCTGCTATTATTTTTAATTTTCAAGAGCTATTTTTCTTCTACTTCTCCCCCACTGTGGAGTCCCTCTTGGTTTATGCTTACATTATCTTCTAGTGTCTGAGATACTGATAGATTTTGTAAAAGTTTTCTCTCTGCCAAGTATCTTTTTACTCTAAATTGATTTTATTTGTTTGTTTGATCTGGTTGCTATCTTTCATGTTAAGATTTTTCTTAGAAAGACCTGGTGATCCATATTTGCCTGTTTATATTTAAGTATGAGGCACTAAAAGGCTGAATGGAAGCTCTGAGCATGTGGTGAGGCAAGTGGTTGGATCATCTGGATAGGTCAGAAATCATCTTTTTTACCCTCTCCAAAGGAGAAATATCCAGACTTCTTTCTGGTGGGAACAGTTTGAACTGGTTGCTTTTTACAAGTACTTCCTTTTACTAATACTTATTTTTAATACCTCCTGTGACCCCTGACACACGTGTTTATACTTTCACCCCGATGTGGAGAAGTACATGGTATCTGACCAATTCCTTTTCCTTTCTGGGAGTTCTGCAGTAAAATTAGATTTCATCTTGGCTTTCTCATTGAGTTTCTACATTCTGTTGAGTCATTTACCACTGAATCCGCCTGCTTTTTAGCTTCCAAGATGTTACTGCTTTTTCTCTTCTTATTCATTGTATTTATTACTGAAAAACAAATTCCTTTACTGTCATTTTGGTGGGGATTAGGGAAAGGCCAAAAGTAAGTCAGTGTGTTCAGCCTGCTATTTTTATCCAGAAGTTCTGTATTGTCTCTTTTGTGTGATTCTCTGTTTTCTGTCTTCTTTTTCAAGAGCTCTTGTTAGTGAGATGTTTAATTTCTTTGAATGATTCTTTAATTTTCTTATCTCCCCGTTGCCGTTTATTTCATCCTATTTTCTTGATTTTTCTCTTAATTTTCTCTTCTAACCATCTGTTGAATTTTTTATATCAACTGTTGTTTTTTTAATTTTTAAGACTTTTTTTCTTTGAATGTTCTGTTTTCAGAACATTTTTGTGTCATGGATGTCTATATTTCTAAGGATATTAATATCTTTTAAGTTTTAGTTTGAACTTTGTATTGTTTGTTTTCTGAGTTTCCCTCTTTTTGTTTTAATCACTGTCACATTAAAGGTTGTTGTCAAATGTCTTGTGATCTTTGAGTATCTGTTTATATTCAGGAAGGAAGCATTAAAAAATTGGAAGTTTTTATCCAGCCCTGTGGTGTAGTGGTTAAGTTCAGTGTATTCCACTTTGGTGGCCTGGCTTCACAGGTTTGGATCCCAGGTGCAGACGTGTACTGCTCATCAGCCATGCTGTGGCAGTGACCCACATATAAAGTGGAGGAAGGTTGGCACATGTTAGCTCAGGACAAGCAAAAATAGAGGAGGATTGGCAACAGATTTAGCTCAGGGCTAATTGTCCTCAGCAAAAGAAAAGAAAAAATTGAGAATTTTGTGCAAGTGGCTGGAACTTGTAGGTTGGTGGGCCATTTAGTGGATGATTGAGTGGAGACCTGGCAGTATCCTTGTGGGACACTAAATATCAGTGTCTACAGGTTGTTGGGCCTATCATTTGCTCAAGAGAAGAGCTGTCCATTCTCCCATCTGTGGGAGCTCTGCTAGCTTTCTGTTGACTCTTTTGGATTGATTTAGATATAATTTGGACCAGAATAAAGCCTTAAGAGTTGACATTTTCACAAAGTATATATTGTACTGGGTAGAAATAGTGATCATGTGTGTCAGTTGATAAACATCCCCAGTTATCCAGTGTTATACTAATTTCAAGAGCAGATAAATTCAAGCATTTAAAACATTACTATTTAATTCTATAGTATTAAAGATCTGAAAGTACCGTTTAGTCAGAATAAAGTCCCATCCCTAGACGTCGTCATATGAAACACACTAAAAATATTTTTAACTTGGTAATTAGCACCAGCTTACTATATGTCATGTTTCTTTTTCATACTTTGAATTCTCATGTTCTCTGAAATACTGTTTATTGTGGAATATTCTTGTTTTTGCTTCGTTTTCTTTGTGGTTTATAGATATGGTGTTAAAATAGCATTTATGGTATTTATGTAGAAATGTATTATTCTTGATATCCAGTTTTATTTAATGTGATGCAGCTCTTAATACCTACTTACTAGAGAAATTAGAAAAATGTACTTCTTAATAGCTACTCAAATTGTTGTTTATGTGAATAAATTTCATCTTTCATTTCACTCAGTAATGCCTAATAATGTGAGAGCAAAGGTCTGACACAGTCTTTAGCAGTGAACTGGCTCTGCTTAGTTTTAAGTAGTGCACTCATGAAAGGCACCAAACAATAGCATCCCTGCGGGAATCTAGTAGCTGGCTGTCTCCCCATCCCAGAGAAGATGGAAAGTGCTGAGGGGCTTTAGAATCCGAGCAATTTTCTGCCAACTGCGACCCTCCACAAAGCGGGTAGGAAAGAAGAAGGAAAGTAGAATCGTGTCTGTGTTTGGGTACGTGATTTTCCTTCTAACTTGCAGCGTGTGAGAAGATGACCTGCTGCCTTCAATGGCATGCAGGAAACCAGAGTTAAATGCCAGCTATCCAGATTAACACCAAGGAGGAGTCTGTTTATAGCCTATCTTTTATCTTTGTTATAACATATCTGGTATGCCTTTCACACCCCATGAACAGAGTCTAACTGCAGTGACCTCTGTCTGGCTTCTCTTTATTTTCTTATTGTATGTGCCTACTTATTAGTCAAACACATGTCTCCATTGATTACATAGGACAATAGCTCCACTTATTTGCAGTCACACATACGTCAGTTGATTCAAAAATTCTCTGCAGTTGTTACTGATGAAATATCCTTTGTTAAAGTGGTCTCAAAATTAGACACACATAACTTAAATAATTGGCTCACTTAAAATTGAGGAACAAAATTGTTTTATTTCCATGGTTATCCCCCTCATCAGTTTTGTTCTACGTACTTATGTAGGACAACAATTAGACTTTTTACAGAATCTTGAAAGTTCTAAAAGCATGAGAATGACATTTTTTAAATGTATGGCACTAAAACCTTGAACCCTGGAACCTGAGACGGAGCCATCTCTTTTCATCAGCCCAGCATACTGCTTCAACTGAGTTGTACATGTATCGCAGCTATCACACCTGCTTCCAATCTCACTCCCCAACCCAAACTAATTCTCACTCAGCTCCGTTTTCTTGCCCATTTGTAATTCTAACCACTTTATTTGACCAAGTCTATGTGTTCCAATTCCATTTATACAAAGTTACATGGTATAGAGAAGATAAAGGATAAAGAAAACCTTACCACGAGGATGAAGCAGTTGTAGTAATTGTCTTTCCTGTGTGATGGCCCATGAAATCTTAGAGTCACTGGAGAAACGTCTGCTGCTTTTATAATATGAAGCATATCATTTTCATTATGAATAAAGGAAAAGTAAAAAGGTAAAAATGGTACTTGCAAAAAATCCAGAGATCCTTTGGTAGAAGTAAAACTTTTAAAAATTAAATACTCTATAATCAATACTTTTTTTTAAAAAAGAACCTTTTCTTATGAATGAGCTGTATCACAGAGTAATATTGAGTCAATTACGTGAATTTGAGTGAGAAGAAAGCTATTCCACAAAGAATGATAAAGCTTCTCAGTAGTCCTATTATATTTGGTTAAAGGACTGGATCATTAGTCACATTTCCACAGTGCTTGTATTTTACAATGTGGATGGTTTAAGGTACAAAACCCTATTATGTATGTTTTTAAGGCTGTGTTTTAAATTCTTAATTTACCTTGGTTGCCAGACGTGCAAATTTTATACAAAGAAGAAAGTTGTGAATGGTTTAAATTGAAATCAGTTTTGAGTTTTCCATGTTAAATATTCAGTTCTATGTGTAGATTTGTAAATTAGAGGTCTACCAATTAAATGCTGTTACTTGTTTGCTGTAAGAAATAGACAACTACAGCAAACTAGCACAACTTAGTCACCTTTTCTAAATTCTTTAAAAGATTCTAAATTACTGTATTCTTACTTTACAAAAATGTTCTGCTTTAGGTGACTAGGAAAAATGGAACACTAAACCTTGAACTGAACTGCATAAGATATCACGTCTCCTAGTGAGAAAGAAACAGAGTCAAAGCAATTGAATCTGAGCCAAGGGCCTTGTTCTGTCTTGGAAAGTTGTACATAGCATATTGTATCAAAGCTTGTTTCTTTTACAAACTTTTGGAGCTCTTCTGTGATGTTAATGCTGCCAAATTATTCACCTTTCAGGTCAGAAACCTAGCGTTCTATAGGGAACTCACTTGGGAGATAGGACCATATTTCTGTTTTATTAATTTATAATTAAGTAGGACTTTTTTTTTAGCTAGGAAGTTATCATTTTCCTTCTGAATCTAAAAATTTAAGGATAACGTTCATTCTTTTATTTTAATCCAGAAAATTAGTTAATAGTTATTTTTGTTTGCTTTTGCTTTTTTTAAAAATAAAGCCTGTCTTTTATGCTTTTGAAAATCTTTGGCTATTATTTCCTTCCACAAGCTGGCTAGGTTGAGGCTGGCCATAAGCTTTTTTGTGGGATGGGTTTTAAACATGCACAGTAGTTTTTTGCTTATATCAGAGAATTTTAGGTTTTGTTTCTTTTCTCTTTAACTAAAATAAAGTAATTGAACTTTCATCTCTAAGAAAATAGGAAAAAATATTTTAGTTAAAAATTACCCAAGTTGGTTGTTTTGTTTTGTTTTTTAACATTGGAAGACAGGATTGGATTATTTATGAAAGGATTTAACTTGATAGATCATAGAATTAATATACTTATTGCTGGTTTTCAGTGTACATACTTGAAGCAGCTTCTTGGTGTTGTTTCTAAGTTTCTTTGTGGTGAGAATGCAAAGTATAATGTATTTTGAGTATTTTGGTTGCTTTTTCTTTTGGAAAAATAGATGTGGGAGATTTAACCATTTGAATAAAAAAATTAGGTTTTTTTTATTAGCAGTCGCAAAAACAATATAATCTTTCACAGAATAGGAAAACTTTCAGTTTAAGTGAAAATCACTTAGTTGAGTGGAAATCTGATCTATTTATAAAAGATCATAAATTTTGTGAAAAATTTTTGAGAAACTTGTGTGTTTATTCTTTAGGATGCCATCCATTAGGTTTGTGTATTGGCAACAAAATATTTCTTAAAATATAATCTCTTTCTATTTCTTTCCTTCTCAAAAAAAATTGATAAAATATCTGAATAATTTCAAGATGTTAGGGTATAGAAGACATTTTCTTAATATGAGAATTGGGTCTTTAAGGCAATAGAAGTACACAAACGAAGTTGAAACATAATAGTGCATTGATAAGTATATGTTATTTAAGTTGTTATCTTAGATCTGAGAGAAATTTATCATTTTAGAACTAGAAAGTAAGCCTGTTGACTATCTGAAAGCTCTCCTCTCCAGCTTGAAGATAAATATATTTAAAATACTTCCTACTGAGTACATCTTCCCACCTGTCCTTGATTTTTCTTTCCTATTGTAATTTTTGCATTTGCATCTATAAATTACGGCCTAATTCCAATTGTGAAAAAATGTTGATATTAAATTAGAACTTTTAAAACGTCCACCATGTGGCAGAGAAAAATTTATCCCACCCCTTACATTCTCTTTATTTCAAGGGTTGGGATTTTGTACTATAAAGCAAAATAAATTAACACTTAAAGTAGGTGGTACATTCAGCTAAGACTGAGGGGTTAAAGAGGAAAAAAAAAATTGAAAGAAAATGACTATTTGCATCAGTTTTGCAAATGCAGTTTTGAATATTGACTAATAGAATACTCTTTATGAATGTCTTAAGTTATAGAATGATCTATAAAAATAATAATAGATAAAAGTAGGGAAAGAGTTTACTCATAGTGAAGGTACTTGACCATTATTTCCATTAAGTCATAAGTAAATAAATGCCATATTTTTGCTCAGCGTCTTTTGTTATATGTATCTGTAAATATAGAAGCCTAATTTTGGTATTATCATGTTATTTACATTCTCATGTTGTATTTATCTACAAAAGGGCAAAAATAAGTATATTCCATTTACTTGGAAATTGTGGACAATTTATGCAGAAAGAACAGATAGGAAGTAACTTAGAAAAATTTTGTTTTGAAACCCATTCCTACAATATTTCAGGTGTAGTTTATTACTTATTTTTCTATATGAATAGCATTGTTAATAAACATATTCATGGGATTAGAACATAAAAGGGTTTTTCTTATTTCAAAAACAATTTGTTATATAGGTAATACAGAAATTTGGTAAGTAACTCGAAAAGAAATTTTGTTTCTATTTTAGCTAGAACAGAAAGTCTTCTTTGTGAGATCTCAAAGTTACCACAGTTGTCAGTGAGGAATTCTAAATGGAGTACCTCAATGTAGTTATTTATCCTGTCTCTCAAAAAGAAAAAAAGCCAGATTTATATCCTGACACGTCTAATGCTAACAAAATCTGTCTTCTGTTTAGTAGGTTTTTGTTTATTCTGCTACCATGTACTATGGTTTGGACTTACTTATATATTAATTGAACAAAATACACATTGCTCTAAAGTTTGATAGAACAAGAAGTTGAGTTTTGAGTTTGAAACAAATGAAGATTCTACAAAACAGTCTCCCAGAATAGACTTCAGTAGGTCTATCAGATCTTTACGTAGCTTCTCTTGGCTGGGAAAGGACTGTTAGTTAGGCACTGAGGTTATTGCTGGAAAATACTCAGACTTTTTCTTTTGGTTAGAGTTTAACTCTTAGAAAAGCTACCTGTTTACTTCTCTATAAAATAGGCTAAATATTTGTTCTGTTCTGTTCCAGGTATACATATATCAGGTCTTTGCCAGTGGAGAACTAGATTGTATTGAAATCGTAAGGTTTTATGATGATAGTGTTTCACAAGCATGGGAAACATTTCTAACAGTTGGGTTAATATTAATCGTCATTTTGCTGTATTTTAATTCATAGGACATGGAAGTAATCTCAGTGCATGAGATTGAAAAGGTTAGTAAAATATACATTTGTGCTTTACACTGTGAATTTGTATGTAGTTCAGGTTCTATTAAACTCCAGGACATAACGTACTTTTTTCCGGAGTAGAGGGGTACATTGTAGATCAAGATTTTATTAAAATCTAGATTGAATTTTCTAAAATGTTAACTTTTATCAAATATGTATACATAGTTTATACAGACAAAAAGTGCAAAAAGTATTGTATTAAATACCATGAGTCCTCTTCCCTACCCCCTTGCCACTTCCCATCATGTTTTAACTGTTTATACTCACTTTTAAAAATCTTCATATTTCTAAATATAATGCTTATACTGCTGACTCTTAATTCATCAATTATGGTAGGTGAGAATTTTCCTTTCTTAAACTATGCCGTCTTCTGCGCTTTCTCTCCTTTGTGCTCTTAGTGTAGTTACTTTACAATTTTTGCTAAAATCAGTATTCAGTGATTATTATACCTATATAAATATTATTCATATGTGAGCATTATAAGGTATTGTAGCTTCTTTTGCAGTTTTTTCATTAATTAATGAATTTTTTTTAATTTATTTAGTTTTTCTTTGTGTTTATTTTAATTCCACTAGCTTTTCAGTATAGTTTCCCACAAAGTTGCTGATAACTTGTATTAGTTACTTTTTCCCCCCGATGGAGATACCCTTCCTGGAGACCTCCATTCTCTGGCTTTTATCTAGTCTGGTTGCCCTTCATGCCTGCTGCACAACCATCATCTTGGGACTTCTTTTTGTTGTCATCCTCAGAATTCCTTTTGCCTTTCTCCCACGTGTAATTTCTCATTCCAGGATTCAGCGTTTTTCTCTTTCTTGGTTCTTGTTCATGTTTCCGTGGAGCTTTCTACCAAAGTGTGCATGTGAGGCAACTAGTTTTAGACTTTCTTGTTTATTTGATTGGTAGTTTGGTTGGATATAGAATTCTAGGTTGTCAGTATTTTTCTTCATAATTTTGAAGACATTGCTTCATTGTTGTCGACCTCAAAAGTTTACTGTTAAGAAGTACAATGTTGTGATATTTAATCTGTTGCACATGACTTGTTTTGCTTTATTTTTTTTTCTCAGGAAGTTTTTACAATCTTCTTTATTTATCTGGTTTCTGAAGGTTCATGATCACGTACCTTGTTAGGAATCTTTTCTCATTCTTTGTCCTGGGCTTTTGGTAGCCTCTTTTAATTTGGAAACTTCGAGTTTAGAAATTATCTTTTATTATGTCTTTCATAATTTCTTCCCTTCTGTAATCTCTCCACCCTCCTGGATTGATCCTCTCATTTGATCACCCTTTCTGCTTTGATGGAACTTTTCCTCAACTTTATCTTTCAAACTTATTTTTATAATATTTTATATTTAATATTAAGATTAAGTATTTTTCTTGTCCTATTTTTAATTTTTCTGGGCATGTTTTGATATCTAACCATTGATTTTTCATAGCATCCTGTTCATGTTTCAAAGGTGCATTTATCTTTGTTTAGCTTTATGAAATATAGATGTGTCGCATATATATTTGTGTATAGAAATGTATATGTGTATCTATTTTTATATGTATGTGAAACTTATTATTCTACTACCTGTATCATCTCTCTTTTCTCTAAGTTACTTTTTCTCCATTGTTAATTTTCTCTCTTGTCTTTTACATAAGATGGTATGTCCTAATACAAGAGTTGGCAGATTGTGGCCTGCTGTATCTGAGTTGCATCCTGTTTTGTACAGCTTTTGAGCTGAGAATGGTTTTTAACATTTTTAAAGGGTTTAAAAAAATTAAAAAGCAGACAGAAGAATATGCTACAGTGACTGTGTATGGCCCACAAAGCCTTAATATTTACTTTCGGGTCCTTTACTGAGAAAGTTTTCTGATCCCTGCTCTGTGTCTGGAGATTCTTGTCTTTTCTTTCATGTTTAAGAGTCAGACACTAGGGGCCGGCTCCATGGCCGAGTGATTAAGTTCACGCACTCCGCAGTGGCGGCCCAGGGTTTGGATCCTGGGAGCGGACATGGCACTGCTCTTCAGGCCACGTTGAGGCGGCGTCCCACATCCCACAACTAGAAGAACCTGCAACTAAGAGATACAACTATGTACATAGTTTGGGGAGTTTGGGGAGATAAAGCAGGAAAAAAAAAAGATTGGCAACGGTTGTTAGCCCAGGTGCCAATCTTTAAAAAAAAAAAAGAGTCAGACACTAAAAGCGAATTGGGAACTCTGTATGTAAGTAGGACTTGATTAACTTCACTGAAGACTAACTTAGTAAATCTCAAGCTGGTTTTATTTATGTCAGTGTCTTTTGTTTTTCTTTGGGGCCTTTTACTTTCACTAGAGGAGAGTCTCTAATCTCCTGTCTGGAGTGTGGAAGTCTGCTGCACGCGTTTCAAAGCTGATATACCTTTGAGTATGTAGACTTTCACTTAACTTTTCTGTTTTCACTACAGTTGCCTTGATCTGAACTCTGTGTACCTCAGATTCAGTTTCTTCAGAGGTTAAATCTTAGTCTTCTGCTGGAGCCAGAGTAGAATTTGTTACCTGGCTGCACAGGAAAGTAATGGGAGAGGGGAGTTGGGAATCCAGTTTCTGCTTATATGGAGGTCAACTCATACATCTATTTGCAGCTCACACCATACTGCTGTGTTTTGTAGAATCTTGTATCTCCTAGATTAAACTTTCATGGAAAAAGTTAAAAGATTTAAGCACAACTAGGAATTGTATCCAAAGTATAAAATTAACTCAGTTTTTTAACATTATGTAATCCATTCGTCCTTATATTACTTTTTGGGATTAGAAGTTATATATGAGAGAGAACTATAAAGAACTCTTTAGTTTTCAAAACAGCCCTCTGAAGTGGTAGATATATTAGTTGCATTTTACAAATAAAGAAACTGGAGACACAGAGAGGTTAATTAACTTCACATGGAGGATCACATAGTTAGTAAGAGTAGAACCAAGATTCACCCAGGCATTCTGGGTATACAGAATGCTTTCTTTACATCTGTGTCGCACTATAGTTCAAGATAGCATAATATACTTGGCAAGTGAATTACAGTAATGAGTGCTTTGCATTCAGAAGAGAAAGAATGGTCTGGGTAGAGAGGTAATGGTAAGTTTCATGAAGGACATGGAGCTTGAGTTGAGTCTTTGATTAGGTAGAGGGAAGGGAAGAGGGTAGTTCAGATAATAGGTTATGATCCAAGATGGTATAGCTGTTGTATTTAGGAGATGGTAAATACACTATTCTGATTTAAGTGGAGATTTGGGGACTATTGAATGAAAGCTTGAACATGTGAGTGCAGCCAGATCATAGTATTACATACCAGAATATTGTATGTGTATTTTACACTGTGGGTTACAGGAAGGTTTTGTTCTAATATGGACTCAATGCATTTACTTAGTTTTAAAATTTATCCAGTATTCAATGCAAATTGAGGGTGCAGGGATTATAACATTTTAGGTGTTTGTGGTGTAGGATTATATTAGATTAAAGTATTAGTGATGTAAGGAAGATTATGCTTTATGCCTGGATTAGGTTGCATCTGATTTTGTTTTTTTCCTTTAATGTTGACATATTTTGTAATTTATTTAATTGTTCTGTGGTAACAGAGTTTGGTGGTAGATGTAATGTTTGAGAAATTTCGTTTTGTCCATTTGATATCACTTTTGGCTAAGAATGTTATTTTGCTTTTAGTGTAAGTGAAGGAGTTGGAAATTGTCGCTATGTAGATTCTAGTATCCATTTTCAGTAAAAATGAAGCAATATTTTCCAACCTGGGCTTAGGGCCCTCAGGCAACGAGAGAGATCACAGCTAAATCTCAAAAGCAGTTCAGTTGGGGTTTTGGAGTTTCTATATTTTGTTTTTTAAACCATATTTCTTTTTTCCTTCTTCTCTCCCAAGTATCTAAGTTCTTCCTTACAATGCCAGGAAAGAGATGGACCTGTAGTGTTTGATACTAGTAAAAGGAATCACCAGCTTTGTTTCTTTTACTTTTAAGTTTTGGAGAAGAGATAAATGAGTAAGGAACATGCGATTCTAAGTATCCTGGGGAGAAAAGTTTGAGCATCTGTGTCCTAGAATCTTATCACCACTCTTCAACAGTGTTTTGTGTTTCATGAACTCCATCTCGAATGTTGAAAGTTAGATGAAGTTTCTTTTAAGACTTATATTGTTCCTATCTTGCTTTCTTGGAAAACTTAATACTCAGGGATAGGTTCTCTACTTCATTATGAGAAGAACTGCTATCTGCCAGGGAAAAAGCTTCAATAGTCCTAATTATTTAAAAATCAGATCTTTTTTTCTTTGTTGTTTGCTTTCATATTTTTCACACTTAACCTGGATTCAACTATTACTAAAGTGATTACTATCACTTATTAATCATAAATATAAAGAGGTTACGCTTTTAAAATTGAATAATTTTAAAAATTATTGTATAATAGACTCATGTGTATAAAACTTTGTTTTCTCCATGAGGAGAAGTTAGGAAGCTTAAGGGGGAAGCCTTAACTTTATAGTTTTTTTTTTTTATTAATTGGACGGCTAAAAAATAAATCATAATGTAAATTTAAACTACATCATGTTAATTACTTTGGTTAATTAGAAAACTGTTCTAACAGATTGTGCAAGATGGTTTAGATTAATGCTTTCTAACCTTTTTTCTGCCTGCACACACAGGCACCTGTCAGAAGCACCTTTCATTTCAAACATTATATTTTCACTCAGGTTAACCCGTAATGAAATGGGTTTGCACTGATGGCGGCACAGTCCTGCCTATATCCCTCTAGCTGGATACTCTTGGTTATTCTCAGGGCCCTGTCCTGGGTATAAAGTCTTTTTACTTTAAACAACTATAGACTACTAGTGTTTGTCTTTAATTAGAAAACATAAATATAAAAACTCTGAAAAGATTGATATTCTTATAGAAAAGGAGAAAAAAATAGTGGTAGGATGTATGCAATAATTAAGTTGTACAAAAGTTAAAAAGAATTCACATTGTATCTTAAAATGATGTGGAAACTAAATGTGCCTTAACTTCCCATTAATCATTTTAATTGAAATTGACGTCCTTTCAATTTGAGAATCCTACTTAAGCTTAATATTACAAAATCATGACAGCTTCTAACAGGGATGCAGTATACTCTTATTGCTTATAAATGATTTAGTAGCTGTTAGCCAAAATAGGTAGAAAATTGACAAATATGTTTAGGGAAAACTTGTACAATAATGTTAAATGATTTTAGAAAGAATTTTGATGGAATAACATGTGGAAATACCAGAAGATAGTTCAGTGCAAAATAAGAACTGGAATATAAATATCCCTCTTTAAATTCTTACTATAATTTGCAGAGATTATGAGTTTTGCAGATTTATAAGAGGACTATTTATTTCCCTTGTTATAAAAATAGTTTAGCTTCTCCTTTCCCCTAATGCTCAATCTCAAAGAAAAGCTGACGTCTGTTATTTGGTGGATCGGCTTTTTTACTTCAGTAGAGTTTCAGATTTCTGTATTGTTCTGTGACCAGAGTACTGCAGAGTTAAATTGAGCAAGATACCCTGGTGTTAGGGGGCTGAATATTTGGTGGGGCTAATAATTTTGAACTAGTGGCATTTGTTTATTTATTAGTTTTAGTTCTTACATTAAAGAAGTAATTTGTTCAAATACTTGACCATTATAAATATATAACCTGAGTTATGGTGAATATAAGAAGACATTTAGAATGAAAGTAACAGACTTGGTAAATGTCTTCAGAAAATGTACGCTGAAGTTCTATATATGTATTTCTGGTTATATGTATCCTAAAGCACATATTAATTATAGGAAATATGAAAACATGGAGAGGTCTTTTTAATCAAAAAGTTCAGAGGTTATCTAGCTTTTCATTATCTGCTTTAGTCTTGTCTTACCAAATCATATACTTACAGAATATAGCATTATAAGTATTATTGTTATAATATTCTATAAATATATTAAAAAGTTGAAATCAATTCCTAGTACAGCAGTTTTTAGATAGTACCTCCAACTTAAATGTAGATTGTATTCTAAAACACTTAGAAATAAAATAACCTTTTTTTAGAGAAATGATGCTATAAATGGCACCCGCTGCCCCCACCCCAAGATTAGCCCATGAAAGTTCCTTTGGTCTGTAATGTAGCATACAAGATCATATTTTTTTCAAAGAAAACAGTGCTGTTGCTAATGAGTAATTAGGGAAACAAATCTGAGGAAGTATTTATCTTGAATCGTGGTATTTGAGAAAAAGCAGAGAGATGTGTGTGAAAGGGAGATTAGCTAGAGTGGGATTAACTGAGGTGAGAACAGTGAAAGTCAGGAAAAGGCATGATGCCCCCTGACAAATGAGGTGCTGCCGGCAAGGAGGTTCATAAGGATACTGCCCTCACACAGTTTTGAGAGCCTCTTGCCCCTGGAATAGGGGGATAAAGATGAGCTGTTCCTGTACTTCATATTTTTTGACATTTTAGAAGGGGGACTATCCTTTAATGAACCTTAGGAAAACAAAGGTTTAGCTTTTATAAAACCCGAAAATCCCTTAAATTTATAACCATGAATAGAGAATAATTTGTATTTTCATTATTATCACCAATGATAGAAACAGATCTTAAACTGAAACTTTTTCTCTATTGTTTTTTGACTTTGAGTATATTATCCCAGGGAAAATGTTTTTGAGATCATTCTTCAAAAAGTCTGTTTACCGTAAAAGCATGTAATTAATACTATTTCAGCTTTCCTAAACTGCCATGTAAAACATTATTTCTATGGCAAATTCATTCACTGATTGAGTCCTGCTGTGTGCCAGGCACTCTTCTTGGTGCTCTAACTACAGCAGTGAACAAGAGACAAGAATCTTTGATCTCATGGAGTTTATATTCTAGTACAGATTTATTTCAAGTTCCATTTGAAAGATGCCAACATTTTTATTACCTTCAGGTTGGCTTGCTTCAGGTGGGCGCCTGAGCTGGAGCAGCTGGAAGTCTAGTTATATCCAGTACCCTGATAATTGAGCATGGGTAATAATATATGAACCATTTTTAAATAGGGCGACAAACGACAGCTTCCTTTTAAGGAACAAGGACTAGAGTCCTTATCCCTTGCCCAACTGTTCCTGAGTAAGGATTCTTAGGTTTGTGAGAATATTTGAGCCATTTACCTGTCAGGCAGGTCTCTTTTTAAGATTTCATGTGTTACTGCTAAACTACCGTGTGACTTTGGTGCTGTGTACAGTTTTGTAAAGGCAGTAGAATAAGTTGTTGAGTGAACACACTCTGGGTCCAGACCGCCTAGGCTTAAATCCTAACTGCCTCTGGTCTAGTTGTGTGATCTTAGGTGAGTTACTTAACCTCAGTGCCAGTTTTTTAAAATCTGTAAAGTAGTGATAATAGTTGGCTAATGTGTAGATGAAACGAGTTAACTGGTAATGTCTAGCACTTGCAAGTACTAAATAAGGGCTATCACTATTTTCCATGCTTCACATATAGTTTATGTTAAAATTACTTTTCTAGATGTTTTTGCCCAGCACCTTATTTTGTTTGGTGAGTTTATGCTTTCAAGGAGAGCAATTTGGAATAACGGAAATCTGAGTTCTAGCTTTGGATCAGCCACTGATTTGATCTTGATTTGATCAGTTATTAAAGGGGGTTCAGATAAAATGATCTCTTTAATATTGTCCTGTAAAATTAAAATATTTTAATGATTTTTAATTGATGAGCATGTTGAACCTTTGGCTGTTTTTGAATAGTCAAAGGGAACTTGTTTAATCATACTGTGAAATGGTGATCCCAGATACATAGTTTTCGTACCACAGCTTATCAGTGGCTGTTAGTATCTCAGATTTTGAATTATTGGGTGATTTGCAATTGATTCCCATGATGTGTGTTTAATTCTAAATATAAACAGCTTGACAAACCTGCCCAATAAAAGGTTGTTCCCTAACGTAACCTCTACCTTGGCTTTACATGTTGCTGAGAACCTATTTCATAAAATTATTGTCATAACCTCCTACTAAAATTTGAGTCAGATAAACTAGAAATACATTGTTTCCCTAATTACAATTTAATTTGTGTATTGTACTTTTCATTAATTTAAAAATGTTATAAACTTCACTTAGATTTGCTTTGTTTTTGTGTCCTATTTCCTGGAAGACTATTCAGACTTTCATTAGTTTTTCACTTCCTTTCAAAGGGTACCTTGTGAATAAGCATGTTGTAGAATCAAAATAAATGTTATAGTCAAATTTTATTGGAGTTCAGGTCATGTAAAGATAGCTGTGTTTAACTCCCACCAAGTTATCTGTGGTTTTTTCCTGAACTTTTCATTCTGCAGCAAAGTTCTGTTTTCATTAACTACACACTATTTTAAAGTAGAAGATGGTGGTGAGAGATCAGTCTGTGTTACTTTTGGATTTTTTTTCTTCGTGAAAGCAATGGCAGTCTTGATTGTAACAGAAAACTACTTGGAATTTGGACTTGAAACAGGTAATAATTTTATACAACTTTAAAAATCAGTTTTGCTTTATCTACCATTAATATTTTTTACTTCCATATTTGAGTTTTATTTCTGATAAGTTTTTAAAATTAGATTTGAGGTGTATATTCTGTAATGTTCTAAATAATTAACTTTTATTGTTCTTAAGATCTTCCTTTTTTTGTTTTAGCCAAGTTTTTCTGTTAGCTTTTTCCAAAAATACTGTCCCTTCCCCCTTTTTTCCTTACAGTTAAATGTTTCCATAATGCTGAAGTTTACTCACATAGATGAAGACGCAAATTTTAATGCAAATTTTATGCACAGTCATGGAATGTACAAATATCAAAGGAATGTTTTCAAAGACTGTTCCTGCTAATAAGCAAATTTTATTGCATTATGGCATACTAAATTAGCACATGAAAGAGCTAAGCTAGTCACTTCAAAATTTAAGATGCTCTGTTTTCTAGCATTTTATTTCCAAAGAAAGATTCTGTATTTTACCCCTGTGATAAGAATAATTTTCTTTTTTCCCTACAGGGTTTACAAATTTTTCGGACAGTGCAATGCAGTTTCTTGAAAAGCAAGGTTTAGAATCTCAGTAAGTTTTTTTAAAAATTAAGCATTATTTAAATTTTTCCATTTTTAGTAAAACAGCATTTAGTATAAATGGTTCTTTGTTTTTAATCAGTGAAGAGGTCTTTCTTAAGTAGGATTGTCACTTCTAGAAATAGCCTTACCCGTAATTTTTACGAGTATAGTATATTGTATACTTAATATTTTTGTAGAATTCTTATTTGGATTTGCTTTTACTTGATTTAATTCCTCTACCCCCAGATGTTAGACTAAATTTACATCTGAGTCACATATCAAATTCTATCTCAAATGTGTAGGTTGGATTGTTACAAATGTGGCTAAAGAGATGCCTGATTTAGTTTATAGTTCACTAAAACCCATTATAGAGAATTGACCAAGAGCTGTCTTTCTGTAGAAGTTTACTTTTATTACTGTTATTGTTGTGGTTTTTAAAGTAATTGATCAGAAGAAAGGAAATTCCTGGGAAGTTAACCTAAAAAATTTATCAGCTTTTTAAAAAATTTTGTTTCTAGGGGTCCTGTTTCAAAACTTACTTTCAAATTTTTCCTGGCTCTTTTCTGTTCGCTCATTGGGGCTTTTTTGACATTTCCTGGATTACGGCTGGCTCAAATGCATCTGGATGCCCTGAATTTGGCAACAGAAAAAATTACACAGTAAGCGGAAAATGTACATAAGCACATGCAGATAAATATATGTTTTCCATCTTAATGAAGGTATATTATTGCAATGAAATCATAAATTATTGTATTGAAAATTAATAACCATTTGATGTCACACTACTTCCTCTTTCTACTATAAGCAAGTTTCTTTTATTCATTTCTAAATTTTAAGTCCTGTGTTAAAAAATATATATTTAATCAATTACTAAACTTCTATTATACTTGTTAAAATGGAAATATCAATATTTATGTTCTTTTTAGGTTAGAGGTCAATGTTTATGATATTGTAATCTCTACAACTGGACTAAGGATCCATGGAAATTTCCGTAAACGCAAACATTTTAATTACAAACATTGTATTTAAATTTTATGTAAATAATTTTATTTAAATAATTTAGTGTTTTTTATTTAAAATATTTAAAAATTTTTTGAAAGTAAAATCTGTATACATAGGAGATGTTTGTTTTCCTTAAATTATTGATCTGTTTGTAAAACGTTAAAATTAATACATTATTTTACTTGGGGATAACTAATATTGTACAATGTTAAATATCATAGGTTACTTTTAACTACCAAATTCTATTTTAGTTCTCAAATGGAGAAATTATATTTGAATTTCTATAAATAGTTCAGAGCCCATTTACTATATTCTTTGTGGTTGTCACAGATTTTTTTTTGTTGATGTAGACACCTTGGCAGAACGACAGGTTTCTATCTCCTTCAACTCATATCCAGATCCAAATTCCCGTCTCGTCTTTTTATTGACACCCACGTTGAGAATATTCCATTTTGATTTATGTATTTATAATCATTAAGTTTCTCTGAGTGATCATATTTCCTAACATTTCTTCTCTTTAAAACCCTATTTTTAATGATGCTGATTCTCTGATCTTTTTACATTCTTATCTCTCTTACTTATGTCATTTTCCTTTATTTTAATTTTGACAGTCTTTTTGTTTTTTTCCTTACCTCCATTTTTCTACATATGCTTTGTGTGTCTGCTTACTTATTCTCACCTCCCACGACACACTCCCTCGTCCCTCTTTTTCCCCTCCTTTTACTCAGCATGCTCTTGGCTACATCCTGCCTTTCTCCCACCATACTCTCTCTAATGGCTTCTTTTAAAACAAAACCTGATTCTCCCCCTCCTCTCTATACAGACACTTCAGTCCACTAACCCCAGTGTTATGATTTAAATAAGCTGAAAGGGTGGGTGGAGGGGAGCCCCTCACCAGCTACTGAAACCGCTGTGGGCTGCTCCTTGATACTAGAGTGTTCCCTAGCAACACTGCATATCTAATACTGCTGCTTTCTTCCCCCGCACTGATGGTTTACCCAGGCTGTGGGATGAAAGAATCACTTTATAAAAACATTTAAAGCATTCAGTGATGGTTTGGAGTTGGGGGGGCACATTTTACTTCCCTTTTCAGTAGAAGGTGGCTTCTTTTAAGATTTTTCCCTTTGGGGATTTAGAGTTTTATTTTATTTTCGGTTTATTGCATTGTGTTGTAGCATTCTGCCTTGATACAAGGGTGTGGGCAAGCTAGTTCTGTTGTGAGAGTAGCATGACTGGCACAAAGAGCGGCGTGCTCCTCACCCCATGGCCAGGCACTGGTACTCGTTTTAATGCCAGGACTTAGAACCCGAGTTCCACCTTTCCCTGTCAGGTGTTCAGGTTTCCTGACCCAACCCTGTTTTGTCACATAGATCACTATCATTTAAGCTATTATGATATTTTAGTGTGCATGTGTGTGTGTGTATGTATTTTAAATCCTCCAGTTTAGCCCTTCAGCATGGTTGATAATGAAAGCAGTACATGGTAATAAAATAGTCTGAAGAATTTGTCTTTTTCTAAAATAAGAAAAATCTTTACCAGTCATCTGTCTCTGTAGGATACAAACTTGGGACAACAATTAACAATGAAGTTACAGCTCAAACCTGAAACCTTTTGCTCTTTTAGGTATACTGTCTTATCAGGAGTAATACAGGTTTCCTTGGTTTGTGTACGATAGGGAAATTAATTTCAGATATTTCAGATATAGTCATAATACTCTTAAGAAATAAAAATATGTGAATCATTTATGATTTTGCCAATCATACATTATATTATTATACATGATTGTACATGATCATTGCATATTGAAAGATTCCTCAGTTATAAGTTGCTGTAGTAGGTTTGTCTGCCATATATCTTCTCGTATTATGGACCTTGCTAATCACCATCTCTTACTTATAAATAATAAGGAGACACTTTGTTTCAGCTGCACTGAAAAACAGCAAAAGAAGACTAAAAAATCCATTGGATCCATTAACGTTGTAAAGTTGAAAGAATCATTTAAGGACCTGTGTGTTAGTTCAATCAGGGATATAGAAGGGGATTGTGACAGACACTGGAAGAGAAGTGAGCAGATGTAGAGTACAGTGCTAGGTCTGCCCTAACCTGTAATATTGCCGTGAGCAAGTCGTTTAACTTTCCTGGGTCTAAAAGTTCTCTTCTGGAAAATTAAGATAATGAGGTAGTTTTGCAAGGGCTCAAGTCAGCATTAAGTGGTAATGATGAGTATAAAATAACGGTGACAGTAGTACCTTAATATAGAATACTGAAAATTAGTTACTACCTTCATTTTGTAAATCCCAAGTTTCTGTGTTTATTAGTGTATTTTGTTTCTGGATATTTATATTAATTTCTTACATATTTTCAGAACATTACTTCACATCAACTTTTTGGCACCTTTATTTATGGTTCTACTGTGGGTGAAACCAATCACCAAAGACTACATTATGAACCCACCGTTGGGTAAAGAAAGTGTCCCTTTGTAAGTATGGATATTTCAGGGCTAATTTTTGTTTCGTTATATAATCAAAACTGTTTTCAAAAATGTTATATATTCTATTTAAGTTTTTTAATGATAATATTAGGACATTGTATTTTTTAAAAAATTCATAGAAATGCTAAAAGATGTGTTATAAATTTGACCAGGTCATCATTTAACCTTTTGTGATCTTCATTAATGAATATGAATGTGAAGTATTACCCTGCACTGATATTAACTTATACACTTGTAAATTTTTTTGCTTTCTCACTTAATGTCCACTTGTTTTGTGACATTTTCCTGTTGTTGTTGTGCCTGTTTTTAAGACATCCTCTGCAGTTCTTTTGCTTTTTCTTAATTGTGAAAGTTAATGGAGGAAAAAATGAGTAGTATAAATGGATTCATATATTCATCCCATGTAAGAGTTCCTGAAATTTTCCATATTTTCCTCACCCTCTTTAGTTTTGTTTTTTGGTAAAGTAGTTTTTCAAATTAGAGGCGTAGCATTTTTACCCTTGAATACTTTAGTATACACCTCTAAAAAATAATATTTTCCTACGTGACAATAGTGTCATCACACCTATCAAAATGGAAAAATAATGCCTTAACATTATTATCTAATATTAGGTCATTTTTCTCCAATTAGACAATATTTTAACAGAGAAGATAATAAGGAAACATAAAAAAAGTTTATTAAAAGGCATTAATAACTGTATTTGATAAGTTAACTCGTTAGCCTCATGGAACTATGTTAGAGTAATAGATTCAGACAGAGCTGGTTCAAACCCCAGTTCTGATCCTCACTAACATTGAGGATTGTTTAACCTCACTGAGCCTCTGTTTCCCCATCTGGAAAATGAAGATAATAGTATCTCCCTCACAAACTTAACATTGGAATTAAATGAAGGAACACATGTAATGCAACCAGCTGGAAGTAAGGGCTTAATAAATGTTCCTTTCATTGCTTTGCCTCATCAAAACTAAAATAGAAAACCTTGACTAGTCATTGACTCCACAGTATACATTTTATATTATGTATTTCTTTTAGATCCTGGTACAAATTTTTCTTGGAGTATATAATCAGTGATGACCATGACTTTTGTGGGGTTTTGTTCCTGTTAATCTTACTGAACTAGGGAAGTACCCGTTGAAGTTACAGTGTTTTTTTCCCCACATGAATAAGCTTTATTGGTAATTTTAACTTGACAGATTCACTAAGTATTTAAAAATAATCCTAAGGATTCTCAGGTTTTAGACAAACGTCTTCTAACTCATGTCTTTAATACTAAAAGCATTCCCAGTCCTTCCTTGAAGTTTAGTCGTAGAAGTTCGATTTTATACTCCTGTAATTATGTTCTCAATTTTATGTTTGCCTTAGTTTAGTTAGGAAAACAAGGAAATTAGCATTTATGATGCATCCATCATATACCAGTTATTATGCTAGGTATGGATACTTCACATATTTTATCTCCTTTATTCTTACAGTAATTCTCTTTTGTGATTGCTATTCTCGTCCCATTTTATAGATGAAATAACAGACTCAGAAGTTAAATAATTTGGCTAAGGGTTATTCACCCAGATTTGGTGTATATAAAGCGTTAGTGGTTATACCAACATTCATTTCCCACTTTTAGCCAGACTAAACTTTGTGCAGATTAGCAGTGAAGACTATGCTTAAAGGAAATGGGGATAAGGAATTTTTTCTTTGGGTGTATATTAAATTGTAGAAAAATTTTGTTGTATATGAAGATCTAGGATCCTCTTCTATAGCTTTATTTCCTTTGTCCCATCCCCATTTCTGACCTGTTGTATAAACAATGTAAACAAAATTGCAGTCTTATCTCTGCTCTATCCTATTCTTTTTTATTTGTCAGACCATTACATTAAGTGGTTAGACAGAGATGATTTTAAATTTTTGTTTAAAATCCAAAGCCCATTTGGTAGATTGAGAAAGAATGACTGCTCATCAATCAAAGAGAATGAGATGAAGAAGAAAGCAAGTGACAGGTCTTCATCTGTCGCATGGACTAAATGGTTTGTGGAAAGGTCTCTATTTGTAGTCAGAAGAAAAAATGGTTATAATGCAGTTTCAATCCAGAAATGTATTTAAATCTATCCATGTGTTCTTATTTGACATCAAAAAAATAAAATGTGGGCAAACAGAGTCCATATGTGCTTGTGACCTTGTAAGAAGAAAACCAAAAAGAGAACATATACGGAGAAACCTAGAATGGCTCCAAGAATTTGGAGAAATTTCTCCTGCCTGTTCTTTACCCATATATTTTGTCCCAGCTCAGGGTCCTTTCCTGAGTTACCCCATCAGATCAGTTTTATCAGATCTTTATGAGGTTGGTTAAATAATCTGAATTAGAAGATCCTATTTAATAACTGTTATCCTAAATCCTGAACTACTCATAAACTGAGCGAATATTTTTTGATTCACTGCCTTATTCCATTCCTTTCATTCCTATTATCTGTCACCCTCAGAGTCTATATAGTAGCTGTCTTCAGGATGCTACCAGTCAAGTGTGTCTGCTACACATCTCCAGGGAGCAGAGTATTGTCTATAGGCCCCTGGAAAGGTTCAAGGCTGTGGGTGGCCTTGTGTCTTGTGTATTGTCAGTCTCACATGACTGACTCCTTAATCTCATTGTTCATAACAGTGGAAATGTGTGGATAAAAGATTAGGTCTTTATCCTTCCTAGCCAACAGTGCTTTTCCATTAGAATTTTATGTCCGTGTGCACTCATGACCTTGTAAGAAGGAAACCAAAAGAGAGCATACATAATAAAGCCTTTGTTCCATCCGCATTTCTGACCTCCATTTCATAAATAGTTCAAACAAAACTGTACACTTTCACATCTTCTCTGCTCTTTCTGTTCCCTTTACTGTCCTTCAACTATATTTCCCCCTGGCAACTTCTCTTGTATTGTAGTTTTAGTCCCTTTTCTTGGTGTTTAATCTGCACAGAAGGAAGGGCTGATGATGGAACCTGTGTTGAAGAGAAGTGTTGTCAGATTTTTTATCTTTGCCTATTTGTTCTTATTTATAGCCACCCATTCTACCCTCATGGTCTTAAGAATTTGAGGGAGAACCTTTCAAATCCTATCTGGCAGATTACTCCACGTATTTCAGCAGTCACGTATGAAGTACCTGCTATGTACTAGAGATTAGATGCCAAACATGGTCTAGTCATTACTTCCAAATTACCCACAACGTCATCTTTTATCAAAGCAGAAGACATGGCCTTTTAAAAACATTAAACCCAAGAAGGACATTCAGAAATTACTTTCTTTCTAAAGTCCTCACCCAGTCTGATTTCTGAGAAAATGTCCTCAGGGTACATCTTTTCACCTGGAATCTCCTGTAGTTTCCTTCTTTCTATCTCCTAGTTTCCAGTTTAAGAGTGCCCAACTTCTCTTTTCATTTCACAGCCAATTTTTTTTCCCCATGGAAGAGGGTGGATAGAGAAAAGCATCCCAAGTTTTTGGTCTACTGTTTTCTTCTGGATATCTGTTACTACTTTATTTTCTTGATTTGTTTGTCTATCTGGTTCTAGTATGCAAGTGAGAGTGTTATATGGGTAATCTAGGGCAGAATGGAATACTCTTATATCTCCAAGTATATAGCTAAGTGTAGATTTCCTATATCTTACGTGGTGAACGTTAACATAGTCTAACTAGCATGCTAGCATATTTTGGTCTTTGAGAGCACCATATCAACTTTTTGATCTGTAGAATGACAGAAGCTACATTCGATACTCTGCGACTCTGGTTAATAATAGTGCTGTGTGCTTTGCGGTTGGCCATGATGCGTAGTCACCTGCAAGCTTACTTAAATTTAGCCCAGAAATGTGTGGATCAGATGAAGAAAGAAGCAGGGCGAATAAGTACGGTTGAGCTACAGAAAATGGTAAGTTGTATACTATGGTGTGAAGAATAGCAAACACTGTGTTGTAAAAGAAAAGACAATTTGGTTTATTTTAATAGATAGTAATTTTGTCGCATAATATTCTTATTGTAAATGGGATAATCTTAAACTGGCCCATATCAGACAGACCTTGATCTGATTTTGGTGCTGAGTGAAGAAAAGGTCTCTATTCTTCCTGCCTTAAATGTTTTGGGTATCATACAGCTGGGTGGTAAAAAGCTGTGATATGTCTACTCTTGCTAAATGGGACCCCCTAGTTGATTTGAAAAACATTACAGCATATTGTCCAGCCTTTATGGCTTAAAGGGCAGGAAATATTAGTGACTAAATTTATTCCTTTTAACAGTATCCCAAGTACTTGGACATGAAATGTAAATATTTAACTTAATAGGAATTTCAAAGAAGGAAATTTGGTCTCAGTCAAATATGTTGATGTAGAATGGGGATTTAGTGTTTTTATTTATGAGGAGTTTATACTTATAAATGACTCTGCTTGTTATTATTTAGTTTGATGTTTTAGATGTCTTTAGAGATTTTAGCATTTTCTTTTATATTTGAAATGTAAATGAATACACACCATTTGAATTTAGTGGTTATTTTCTCCAATTTATATTGATCACTTAAGAACTGTTTTTAAAGAATTTATTTTAGTATTATCACATTTTGAAAAACTTCTATTTAAGTTGAGCCTTTCTGAAGTCAGTTTGGGGGCATTTATGAATTGCAAACTTAGTACCATTTAGCTTCCTTCCCAGGAAAGGATAACTTCTCTCTTAAGCAACTCAGTTTGACAGTTATATGAAAATTTAATTCACTCATAATGTGTCAGCAGTATTAGACACTTAAGAATGTTGTTGGTTGCAGGTGGCTCGAGTCTTTTATTACCTGTGTGTCATTGCACTGCAGTATGTGGCACCTCTGGTAATGCTGCTTCACACAACTCTGCTTTTGAAAACACTAGGTAGGCGTGCCCTGGCAACTGGGAAATGTTTTATTTTCTGTCTATGCTTAATAATGCTTTTTGTTACCTACAATGTAATATGCCTCTTAAAATCGTTTCTCCCTAAAAGTTTTAAGAGGAAACATGGGAAACTTTTAGCTGTAGAAGTAGATTTGTCATCTTGATTTTGAAAACTCGGGACCGTATGGTTTTATAACGTTATGCTTTACTTACAAGAATTGTTTGCTAAAGGTTAATTCCCAAATTTGCTAAGTAACTTGAGTGAGCACTGTTAATATTAGTTATTTTGTGTTATAAGAGGATGATTTAAGATTTTGTTAGGGCCTAACATTTAAATTATTACAAGATAGGTAATTCTATGAATTACAGAATCCTTTGGTGAGTTCTACTTGATAGCTCATATCTAAGATAACATATTATCTTATGACACAAGATAACTTATGTCCAAAGATTAAGGATTTCTCAACGGAAGAACAAAGTTCTCCTATGAGTCTGTGCACGAAGCTGTCGAGTCCCTGTGTGGTGTTATTCAAGAACTATCTGTTGTTATATTGATCGTTTCCTTTTGCTTAGATCAGGCAGTCTGCCAATGTGGGAGTTTAAGAAGCCCAAAGGAACTAAAAGTATTATTTGGGTGGGCTTAGTAGATAACATAGAGCTGATGATAGATGTAAGTGTGCTTTAGGAATCTATGGCATGTAAAAGACTAGCACAGTTAGATTATGTGGCTCATATCCTGTCCAACATAGGAAAGTCTATGATAAAACAACTTCTGGAAGCTATTAATAGTCTCTCACATTGAAATCATAGATAGTTTCTGAGAAAGAAATTTATTCTGATATTCTAGGGGTAGAAAAGATTTCTAAGAAGTCATTGAGTCTGTCCCTGTCACTCCAGTAGAGGTAATTGATTCATGTGTTATACAAGGAAAAGTTGTTTTTATTATTTTACCAGATTTTAGTGCAGTTAATTAAAGTAAGTTAGACTTTTAGCTTTTATTTGTACTTTTAATGATAAGACCAGATTGTGGTCTGGTCACATTGAGTTTTTTACCAGGTATGTAGAAAGATTATTATTTTACTTTATTTCAGCATAAAATAATTTTTTATATCATTAAACTTTTTGTTCTTAATGTCAAATGTAAGTTAAAAGAATTTCGTATTTTTTTTTTAATAATAAGGTTGGAATTAGTTACTCTTCAAGTTTTAATTGTGTCTTGAATTTTCTAGGTAATCATTCATGGGGCATTTATCCAGAACCTGTCTCTACCTTGCCAGTGGATCATAGTCTGCCCTCCCATTCTGTTCACTCTGAATTACCATCTGCTGATGGGAAGATGAAGGTGACCGTTACGCAAATAACAGTGGCCCTGAGCAGCTTAAAAAACATTTTCACTCCTCTGCTTTTTCGAGGACTTCTGTCTTTCTTAACCTGGTGGATTGCCGCTTGCCTCTTTTCTACAAGCCTTTTTGGGCTTTTCTATCACCAGTATTTGACTGTGGCATGAATCTCAGTTATCAAAAGGATATACTTTGAATTCAAGTATTTGTGCCCTGGAAGGGCTGGCGAAAAGCAGAAGAAAGCAAATACAAAGGAAAAAAAAACATATCAGAATATCTTGTTTTAAATGCTTCCTCTGTATTCTCAGGGTGAATTAATGGTATATTATTTAAAATTATGGAATAGATTGTTACTGCTATACTGTGGCATTGGAATTTTAACTCCTTGTATTAAGAGATGTGAGAGGGCTATCCACAAGGGTAATGCTTCTGATTACCTTGGTTTACAGAAACCTCCAGCAGTCTTTGAAACTTCTCATATGACTCCAGTTATTGATTGATTGCTCTTAATGGTATTAAGGTACTGTTAATATTCATAATGGCTGCCTATAGAACAATCTTCAAACTGAGCCATGCTTTAGGGGAGGGAAAGGAGCTAAAGTCACTTCTGTTGGTACTATATTAGTCATTCTTCAGATGACAAAATCCAACAGAAAGGAAGAAATAGCTACTGTATATTACAGTAAAGAAAGCTGTATAGTAATTTTAAATTTAATGGACATGTACATGCTTGATATCTACAAGTACTGCTGCTTGAGAGTGGCAAGAATCTTGTTTTAAAATGTGTTCTGTCCAATTTGAGGGATCTATTAAAATGATTGGCTGTATGATCATTTGCAATCTTGCTGTTAGGTTTGGGCCTCCCATCTTTTATTTTATTCTACGATCCTAAATAGTTCTTTTAAATAGTCTAAAACTATTTATCAATATTGGTCATACTTTTAAAAAATTACTTTGTAGTCCTGCTGACTACCTGTATGTATTATATATATATATTATATATTAAATATATAATATATTGAGATTATAAAAGTTGAAAATATTGAATCATTATAATATTTTAAGTTGCTGAATGTATGTTAAAACGTGATTGAATGAGATGTATTTGTATCTAGAAATTTTGTTTCTTTTTGGAATGAGATTAAAATACATTTTGAAAGTTCATCAGAGCAAGCAATTTATTTGTGTTGCCTATGTGTGAGCGTACTTAAAATTTTATAAATACACAGGTGGTTTTTCCAAAATTAAAATTCTTTTTCTGTCATTTTCAAAAATTAGAACCTTTCCCATTCTAAACAAGTTTATAGGTATCATTTAAGCCTATATTAAATAAGGCTTGTTTTAAATTTGTAGTATTTAGAATTAGAAATACTAAATTTTTATTTTACAGGACAGAAACTGAGGTCATTTGAATGAAAAATTCAAATGAAATGAAAAAACAAGTTAAATTCTTTTTGATGCTTTTTACATCTAAAACTCAAAATGAAGGATTACAGTTATAAAGGGGATGAATATAAGAGAGAAACAGATTTTTTTTAAAGCAAATAGTAGAATTTATAAAAAATGTTCTTCCATATACTATCTTGAGATGCTATATATTATGTTTCAGTGCTATTGTCGCTATTGAAGGCAATTTTGAAACTCTTCTTTTGGAATACTTAAGGCTTGTGGTTCACATTCATTTGAATAATCTCAGTACAGCAAATTCCTGTCTTTTGGTGTAGATTAAATATTTTGGAAATAACTGATATATTAACTAAGACTGAGTGATAAGTGCTTAAGTTGTATAATACTCTTTGGTTGGAAGGAATTGTGAATATATCCTAATGATAGTTCATGTGTATTTCCAAGAGAAACATTCCAAATATGTTTTGAGGTATATCAGCATTACTAGAATAACTGTCTTATAACAAAATTACAGCAAAGTAGGACGTTTATTTTGTAAGTGAAAGTTCTCACATGTTGGCCTTACTTGAAAAGAATCTCACCTGGTATTTATAACTGTTCTTATTAAGGAGCTACATTTAAAAAATTAGAACTGAAGTTATTACTTTGAGTTTCAGAAATGGTGCAGAGGAATAATATGGGAGGAAAAGACATAGGATTCATTATTGGATGGAATAACGTGTATTTCTAAAATACTAGTGATTCACTCATTTTAAACTTGAGTTCTCCCTAAGTAGAGTGTGAACTTGCACAAACTGCACATTAACTTAAGTAATGAGTTTTGTTTAGGTTTTTTTAGCCTTTCAAATCAAATTTGATGAGAATGATGGTTATAGCTACTAACTGGTTTATTTAAGCATCTTGTCTTTGTACCAAGAATTATTTTCTGTAAGTGTGTAAGAGTTTGTACTTTATGTAAACCAAATAATATTTTTTTAATTGAGATATAATTGACGTATAACATTGTATTAGTTTTAGCTATGCAACATAATAATGATTTGATATATGTATACATTGTGAAATGATTCCAAGTAATATTTTAATATCCTAAATTAGGCCAGTAGAATTCTTTTATTTTTTTTTTATTGGACTCTAGCCATTATGAATGCTTCAGAGGTCATTTATTTGTATTATATATTTTTGCCAAATTGACTAGGAATCCTTATAATCTTGCTTCGTATGATTTGTGGAATTTTATTTGACAATTTGTTTATTCCTGCCCCCACCCTACACCCCTTGCCCATTGCACTATAATCAGAGCTCTATTCTCCCTCCTACCCCTGTTGATTTGTCTGAAATGAAAAGCATGTAATTTTATCTTAATATCCGCATGTATTTTGATTATCTTTGGTATTTTCCCCAGAATTCTAATGGCTATGCGTAAATGACCAGTGCATCCAAGCATAATGTGCTCATTATCTTATTGTTTCTGATATAAATATCATTGGTAAAATAGTGACGTTTCTTCTTGAGTTATGATTCTAAAGAGATGTTCATCCGTTAATGGAATCGATAGGTCCAGGAAGCAATAAGTAGAATTCATTATGAAATCTATAATTGGAACTTCACTGGATAGATTTTATTCTTTCAAATGAAAGATTAAATTCTCAGTACTACAAAGCACAGTGTCTCAACATTCTCTGAATTTATACACACTTTCTGAGCCATCTCATACTTGAAAATTGTCTATCATGGTATATGACTTCTATTCAGCAAAATAAAACTAAGTGGTTTTTGAATGTGGATCATCCTGTGTCCACAGAGCTTTAGGTGGCTTAAAGAATCAGATTTAAACACACTTATGATCCTAGAGCTTGAACCCAGTGTCTCAAATAGTTGCACAATCTCATCTTTTAAACTCCCACTCATCTCATTCTCTCTGCCCTGGGTTTATAGCTGAGTCGGTTGTGTGCCATGAAAACTCTGACATGGACACTAAGGATGGTCAAAAGGCTAATGTCAACCTTTCCCTTCTTATTTAAAATGGTAAACATATTCACTTATTTTTGTTTTCTTCTTAAGAAAAAAGAAAAGCCAGATACAGCCTGTTCAAATGCTTGTCCTCTGTTACTGTTGGACTCCTTTTTTAGCCACAAGCTATTATGTTGGTTGGGCCAATCTTTAATGATTCAAAGAGCATATACTTTTTCTATCCCATCGTTGATGTTTTTGTTTTGTTTCTTTTTTCTATATAACTCCCTGTAGGTAGTTCTTCACCTCCATTCTCCCATTTGGCAAAAAACTATTCATTTTCTTAAATGAAGTAGCAGGATAATTTTGTGCAAAGAATGTTAGTCTAAGAATCAGGAATCGTCTCTTCTCATCCCATTTCTCCTGTAATTAGCTCTTTTTTGCGCTTATTCAGCATTCAACCCATACTAATTAAATAGAACTGAATTATCATCACTGTTGACCTCAGTTTTATCACATGTAAAGTAAAATTAAGAGTTTATGTTCAATATATGGCTATATATTTCTAAATCTGATATTGATTTCTCTTTGTGTTAGCGTGGGAAAAATGAATAGCTATTTTTGGCTTCAGGAATGGTTACAGATCATGTTAATTAAAGGACATTCATTTATTGTTAGTTAAAAATTACTTCACAAAGAGTGTTTTCCCCAGGAATATTTTGGTTTGCACTCATTTAATTATTCAATTAATATTTATTGAGCGCCTTACATATAACAGTGAACCAAACGTCAAAATCCCTGCCCTCCAGTCTAGTGGGGCAGTCAAATATAGGATATGTTAGCTAGTACTAAGATCTAATGAGTGGGGGGTAGGGGGAATCAGGGATGGAGGAAAATGAAGTTGGAGGATAGGGATAAAGTTAAAATTTTATTTAATTAATTAATTTATTATTTATTTTTTATTTTTTTAAGATTTCATTTTTCCTTTTTTTCCCAAAGCCCCCCGGTACATAGTCGTATTTTCAGTTGTGGGTCCTTCTAGTTGTGCCATGTGGGACACCACCTCAGCATGACCTAATGAGCGGTGCCATGTCTGCGCCCAGGATCCGAACCCGGGAGACGCGGAGCGTGAGAACTTAACCACTCGGCCACAGGGCTGGCCCCTAAAGTTAAAATTTTAAATAACATCAAGGGAAAGCTTCGCTGAGAAGGTGATTTCTGAGTAATGACTTGAAGGAAATGAGGACCATCGCAGTGTTTTTTTCTTATAGGACTGTAGTTCATTGGTAGACAAAACACCCTGATTGCTTGAACTTTGCTAATTGTGAGGTCACTAAAGGATTTTTAAAAAGGGACGATATATATTTCTCTATTCAGTTGGTGTATTGTACAAGGATTATAGCCATTGAATTAAAAATGCTGCTTGTTTGCTAATAAACAGTAAAGCATACAACAAATAGGATCGTGCGAGTCCAGTTTTTAGAGTTTTTCTGTCAAGTGCTTTTTAACCTAATTTGCACATTTGCATTTCATTTCAGTAGAACTTTTAAAGACTCAAAGGGTTTCAAAAGAACTGCAGGACCCTAGAGCAATACAGTGTTTCTATTTGGCAGGCAAATTTTAACCACTGTTCTTTAATCTATCAGATAATCTGTTACACAAAGGTAATTACACAAAAGGTAACAAGGCTGAGGACAAATTTGGATTACTAACATCAAAATTTTAAATGTATAACACAGTTTGAATATGTTAAGTACCAACTGCTGAAGTATTAAAAATGAAGATGTATTTTTTTAAATAGTACTCGACAAAAATTAGTTTTAACCTCTATTTTATTTGGAATGCATTTTTCTTTCTGTAATTTTACACTGAAATAATCTGTCCTTATGAATAGAAATTTCCAAAAGACTAAACAAATGAAGCCATGTTAGTGGAATTGCTTTAAATAAGTAGCAATGATAGGATTTGGAATTAGTGTAATTGTGTTTATGTGTATATTTACTTGTTCTTTCATTTCTATATTTAACAATTCCTTAGAGTATGAAATGTATTTTTTTTCTGCATAAGTGAATTGCTATCATTATTGTAGGTACTCCATGTATCTGCTTTGGGTAAGTGGCTGATGTCTAAAGTCGATAGTCT
Source organism: Equus asinus (assembly GCF_041296235.1). Taxonomy (NCBI): domain Eukaryota; kingdom Metazoa; phylum Chordata; class Mammalia; order Perissodactyla; family Equidae; genus Equus; species Equus asinus. The sequence continues at coordinate 82,263,309 of NC_091798.1, forward strand.
GTCAACTGAATAGTCTGTTGAAACTGAATATCAACATCAGAGAAAGAACTGAATTCTAGGAATAAACCAAAAAATTTTATTTAAAATATTTTAATCATTAAAATTGATTCAAGAGGGACCATATACCTCATTGTAAAAGCTAAAACCATAAAGTTTGCAGAGGAAGTCATAAGAGAATAGTTTGATAATTTTAGGGGTAGACAAAGGTTTCTTAGGATGCAAGCAACAAGGACCATTAAATTTCTTTTAATGATAAAGTAGATTTCACAGGGGCTGGCCCTGTTGAATGGTTAAGTTCACACACTCCGCTGCGGCGGCCCAGGGTTTCGCCGCTTCGGATCCTGGGCGCGGACATGGCACTGCTCATCAGGCCACATTGAGGCAGTGTCCCACATGCCACAAGTAGAAGGACCTGCAGCTAAGATATACAACTATGTACGGGGAGGGATTTGGGGAGATAAAGCAGAAAGAAAAAAAAGATTGGCCACAGTTGTTAGCTCAGATGCCAATCTTTAAAAAAAATAATAGATTTCACAGAAATTAAAGGCTGCTTATCAAAAAACCTGTTAAGAAAATAGACATATCTTAGCTTGAGATAAAATATCTGCAAAATGTGTGACAAAGAACTGGTGTTCAGGATATGTAAAGAACAACCAAAAGAAAAAAGAAGATTAAAGAATGGGCAAGAAATTTAAATAGACACTTCACAGTTGACGAAAAGCCACGTGAAGAAGTGCTCACCCTCTAGCAATTTTAAGATGATGAATCCTTGCTATAGTTTTCTTATATTTCTTGTACTGAGTTCATCGAGGTTCTTAGATCACTAGGTTTGTATCTCAGATCGAGTTTGAAGACTGACTGAATTTTCCATCCTGAGGAAGTAGAAATACAGCGGCAGTGCATTGTTGGATTTTACAGTAATTTTTTTGACAGCTCTTTCTGCAGAAGAATGTGTTGAAAGAAAAGGATATTAGATTCTTAAAAGTTAGAATAGTTACATAAAATGTTAACTAATAGCACTACCTGGATCTGGCCTAAAAGTCTTTTCAATTACACATTCAGACCCATGCAGTAAATTTTGTAATAGTTTTCTTTGCTTTTTTAAGTATTGATTCTGCTTGAGAATATTAAAGTTCATGGCAGAAACAGTGGATTTCAGTTTTAACATTTTAAGTGGAAGAGCACTTTCTGGTCTTGTCACTCCATTTGAAAATTTAGAAGTACCATATTTGTAATTATTCAGCTAATTATTGTAATTTTTGCTAGCTTGTAAAGCAGTAAATATTGTTTGTTATTTAAAACAATTGAATTTGTTTCACAACTCATTGACATTCTATGCATTTTTTCCAGTTTCTTTTTTCTCTCTCTCTGTTTCATTTGGATAGTTTTTATTGCTATGTCTTGAAGTTCACTAATTTTTTTGCAGTGTCTAATCTGGTATTTAACTCATCTAGTCTGGGTTTGTTTTTGTTTTGTTTTTTTCTGCTGAGGAAGATTAGCCTTGAGCTAACATCTGTTGCCAATCCTCCTCTTCTGCTTGAGGAAGATTAGGGCTGAGCTAACATCTGTGCAAATCTTCCTCCACTTTATATGTGGGTTGCTGCCACAGCATGGCTGATGAGTGGTGTAGGTCCACGCCCAGGATCCAAACCTCTGAACTTGGGCTGCTGAAGTAAAGCATGCTCAATGTAACCACAACACCATGGGGCTGGCCCCACATGTAGTGTATTTTTCATCTCAGACCTTTTTCGTTTTTAAATCTCTAGAAGTTCAAGTTGAGTCTTTTTTCCTCCATGTTTCTCCCTAACATGTCTATAGTTTCCTCTAATTTCTTGAACATTATGTTTAAAGTAGCCGACTCAATATCCTTGTCTACTAATGTTATCTTCTGTGTCATTTTGGAACTTGTGTCTATTGATTGAATTTTCTTCTCATTGTGGGTCTCTTTTTCCTGCTTGTTTGCATTCCTGAAAATCTGACTGGATGCCAGACACTGAATTTTGCCTTGTTGGGTACTGGATATTTTAGTATTTCTTTAAATATTCCTGAGCTTTGCTCTGGAATGCAGCTAAGTTGCTAGGAAACCAAGGAAACAGTTTTGATTCTTTTGAGGCTTGCTTTTAAGATGAAGCAGCCCTTAATTTAGTGCTAAGTTTTGCTCACAACTGAGGAAATAGCCTTCTGAGTCCTTCACCAGTGCCCCATGTGTTACCAAGTTTTCTCACTGGCTGGTGGGAACAGGAACTATTCTCACCCTTGTCTGGGTCCTGAAGATTGTTCTTTGTGTCCCTTTCTGGTGGTTCTTTCCCTGACATTGGGTAGTTTCCTCAAATTGATCAGAACTCAGCTGAAGACATGAAGGAACTCTCTGCCAATCTGGAGAGCTCGCGCTCTCTGCAGCTCCCCTTTCTGATACTCTTCTCTCTGATTTCTACTTGCCTTTGCCTCATCGGATTCCCAACTCAGGGAGACCACTGGCCTCAGTTTAGTTTCTTCTTCCCTGTGCTGTGGCTTGGACTTCAGTCAGTAAGCTGGAGCAATCAAAGAGTTCACCTCATAATTTTCCTTCTTTCAGGGATCTCTGTCCTATGCTGTCTGTTCAATATCTTAAAACTTGTTTCATGGGTTTTATTCGGCTTTTTAGTTCTGTAAGATGGGAACGTACATCTGGTCCCTATTAACTTCTCCTTGACTGGAAGTGGAAGACCCGAGCTTCCAAGTTTTAATTTCTTACCAGAGACCTTTTGTTCCCCACCAAGAGTCTGTTTAGAGACAACCTTCCGTTCACATATTATTTTAAAAGATGTGTCGCTTGGTGCCGGCCCGGTGGCACAGCGGTTAAGTTCGCACGTTCCGCTTCTTGGTGCGCCGGGGTTTGCTAGTTTGGATCCAGGATGCGGACATGGCACTGCTTGGCAAAAGCCATGCTGTTGTAGGCGTCCCACGTATAAAGCAGAGGAAGACGGACATGGATGTTAGCTTAGGGCCAGTCTTCCTCAGCAAAAAGAGGATTGGCAGTAGTTAGCTCAGGACTAATCTTCCTCAAAAACTCTTGACACTGCTAAATGGTGACAAGTATATGAAGCAACTAGAACTCGTACGTTGTCATACAGCCACTCATTACCATTGGAAATGATAAAACCACTTTATAAACAGTTCTAGTAGTTTTGTTATGAAACTAAAAAATATGCCTACCCAACAACCCAACAATTCTGCACTTAAGTGTTTACCCAAGAGAAATAAAAACACATCCACAAAAAGACTTCAGAATATTCATAGTAGCTTTATTCATAATAGTCCCAGACTAGAAACAGCTCAGGTGTCCATCAATAGTAGAAGAGATAAACACACTGGTATATGTGTACAATGGAACGCTAGTCAGCATAGTGATGCATGGAAAAAAAGAGCTAACTTTACAGTGGAGAAACCTAACAAACATCACCCCTAGCGAAGTGATCAAGATTAGTGTCAAAAATAAGCTACATTAATAATATGTACCTTTAACATAGTGTGATGAGAATGGCACTTTACCTCTGTGATCTTCCATCCAAAAACATGTAACACCTGTCTAATCATGAAAAATAATCAGAAAAATCTCAGCTGAGGGACATTTTGCAAAATACCTGACCAGTACTGCTCAAAACATCAGTACTTCTCAAGAATACCCAAACAAGGAAATTCTGAGAAACTGTTAGAGCCAAGAGGAGACTAAGGAGACATAATGACTAAATGTAATGTGGTATCCTAGATGGGATGCTGGAAGTGAAAAAGGGTATTAGGTAAAAACTAAGGAAATCTGAACATATTGTGGACTTGAGGTAAAAACAGTGTATCAATATTGGTTCATTAGTTGTGATAAATGTACGATACTAATGTAAGATGTTAACGTAGGAGCACCTGGGTATGGGGTACATAGAGCTCTCTCTACTACCTTGGCAGTTTTTCTGTAACTCTAAAACTACTCTAAAAAAAAGTTTGTTTAAAAATATATATGAAGTTTATCTACAGTTTATTAAAATTATATAAATCTTAGACACCAGGAATGCCAAGTAAGAACAGAGCTCCTAGTCAGGTTTCTGAATGTAATGGAGTGTTTGCTTTTCTGTAGCAAGATAAGGAGAGTAGAAAAATGTGATAAAGTTTTTCATGAAGCTAAATTAATGTAACTTAAAGGATTTTTCTTCATTCTCTGAGTGTTTCTAGAGTTTGTGATATTAGAATATCTTTTGCCTTTAAATGATGCTAATAGTAGATTTGGTCTACTACAACACCACACAATAACAAGTTGATTATTCGGCCCTGAAATAAAGAGTCTGAGCTACAGCCTTTACGTTCACTTCCTGAAAACTTTCGGAAGTTTGCTCCTCATGCCAGGGAGAGCCAAAATGCTATTGTTTTATGGTGTTTCTCTTACATCTACCTCTACATATTTTTAAGAGACTAGATGGGTATCTGGTACTTAACTGGCACCCTTGAGCAAAGGAAATAAAAGCAGAGGAACCAAGTAAAATAAAAGCAAAGATTTCCCACAATTTCATCTGGCATCCAGTGGTAAAAGGAAGTGCCAGGATCCTCCAAACTTCAAAATCCAAGAAAAGAAGGCTTTCATCAACTTTCTCTTATCAGTAATGTAGAAAATGAAGACCCTGGAGAGTATGGCCCCTCAGGGCAATGGATTCAGAAGATGAGTGGTAGAAATCTCTCCATAATGGAACCCAAAAAGGTTAATTATGGCTCTTTATGTTTTACAGTGGAGTGAATGGGGAGTTTTCTTCCTAGATTATAAGAGTTGGAAGTTCCACTGACTAACCTTTTGAGATTATCTAAAAATAATTTAAACCTCCATCGACTTATACAACTGCTATTGCGTCATGTGGTAGCAGTTACATTAAAAAAGCAAAGTGAAGTTCCAAATATTCCCATTGGTGGTCATACCTCTATAAACTAAGTGCGTGTTTTAGTAATGTGCATCCTTCATTCAAATGTGCATTAGTTTGCCCAGGAAACATTTAGTGTTCACTCTTTACCACGGCAATGTGTGCTGTGCAAAAATGTGAACAAGGCAGTCTTTGCCCTGAAGTGCCTCCTTGAAGTTGAGAGACATGATTGCCATACAGTATGGTAAGTCATTCATTAAGGTTTAATGTAAATTTGATTTTTAGGGAAAACTTTATGAAGGACAAAAGCTGCCTTGAAAGTTGAAGTTTATGTGGCTGAATGTTAAGAAAATCAAGATAAGAGTTACCAATACCAATACCAATAATCAAGATAAGAGTTACGTATAGAGCATACATTTCTCCAGAGACAAAGCTAGAGGAGCCTGGAGGTGGGGTCAGATCAGGGACAGTGGAGGAAGGGATGAGAGGTGAGGGGCATCCAGCTGCTTCAGAGCGTCCTTCACATTCAGGGCCAAAGCAAAGACCGTGAAATGGTGTCAGACGAAGATAATTATTTGCCACTAAGCAAAATGAAGAAAGTTGTAGCAGCTGTTTTCCTAGATCTCTTCTGATTTTAACATTCTCTGCAAAATGTGCAGTTTCAGATGGCTGACTCATACTCAGACTTGCCCTCTTGATGTTGAGTGGTGTCGGACTGCCTGGGACATCCAGCTGAGCAGGAGCTGAAGCGCAGACACCTGTCATTCAGGTTTAGTAGGGTGTGTTTATGTGGTTTTCTGTCACGTCCATGTATAGTTATTGCTGGCCATCCAAGTGTAGGACTGGCTTCTAGAATATTCCTAACTCCTACTGTGCTGACTCATCCAGCATATGAGATCCAGGGCCAGAGGTGCGCCACCTAATAAAAATATTGTTATTTTTCTGGATTTTCTGACATTTCTGTTATTTTGAATGTTGTCATACTTGTGATTTGACGTGATTTTTCATTCTAAGTATTCACTTTTTAACTTAATTTTGCATACATAATTACATATTTTTCTTAAATAGAGTTCCCCCAAATTGTTTATGCTTCAGGATCCAGAAAACCTGAATCTACTTGTGTCTAACTCATCTATTGAGACTTCAACTCTTGTACCCTTTTGCTCCAATAATCAATCAAACAAACAAATAACAATAATTTGTCCATCTGCCTGCTGGTGCATAGAAGTATAAGAAGATAAAGTTTTTATTTCATTTCCAGACATACAAATCTTTAAAAAGTGTCTGCATAGTAGAGGTAGTGTTTTCACCTGCCTGAGTTTCAGTTATGTGTAACCAGTTATTGCAAAACCCTGAATACCATAAAGTTCCCTCTTTGTTGTCTACTGAGAGAGGATGAAAGGCCTAGAGATGAGGATACATTGTCACCAAGGAGGGAAGCAGGCCAGAAGAAGGGGTTTGAGAATTTATTCTTATTTATCATCAGCCTGGTGGTTACAAGCAGAAGCTGTGGACAAAGGAACCCTTCCTCATGGGGGGACTTTTAAAAATAGCTTCCAGTGACCCTAGAAGCTGGACTGGTTTTTAGGAAGCTGTCTCCAGAGACCACATAGCAAGAGGATAACTATTAACTAGTAATTCTGTGAGCCTACTGAGAGGTTTGGCAGCTTTCCTAGACTTGATTTTTCTTGGATGAGTGGGAAAATAGTTAAAAGATTTGGCATGTGGAGGAAGCTGATTGGATGGGTGAAGGCTGAATGTAAGACTAGGTTTAGTTGGGTGAGTTTTGAGGGCTACTCTGTAGGTAAGAATATGTAGGTAAAGGGATCTAGGGGAGGTAAGACACGTTGCTTGAAATCCCAGCTATACAGCTTGAAGTTGCCCAGTCCTCTGCTGTATTGGGAGGATAACAATACCTTCCCTGCAGGGTTGTCACGAAAATAAAATGGGAATAATCAATGACTGACACATACAAGATCAGGGGTTCATAATCTGGGGTACATGAATGTCCTTGTGAAGGGACAGTGCTCAGCAGACTCTTTAAAACTTCATGTAAATGTTTCTGTGAAGATTTTGTGGAGAAGGTTGTTCATAACTTTTATCAAATTCTCAGATCTGTGACTAAAAATAGATTAAGAATCATTGAAATAGGAGCTCCTTTGTATTTGAGAATGAAATGCAAAGGGAAAAGTCTGAAATTTTCTCTAAGTAGAATAGTTATCAAAAAGTAAAAGAGCTGTGGGGCTGACCCCAAGGCGTAATGGTTAAGCCCAGAGTGTTCTGCTTCAGCAGCCTGGGTTTGTGGGTTCGGATCCCAGGTGTGGACCTATACCACTCGTCAGCCATGCTGTGGCAGCAACCCACATATAAAGTGGATGAAGATTGGCACAGATGTTAGCTCAGGGCTAATCTTCCTCAGCAAAAAGAAAAAAAAAGTAAAAGAGGACAGAAGAGATTAGAGTGAGGATATAGTGGGAAAAACAATCAAGTTGGTATTGATTAGACAAAGTAATTCTTATATTTGTGCTGAGTACTTTGTACTATTCTTTCTTTGTAAATATATTTTTGTTTCTATGATGAAGAGTATAAAATATTTTCCTCTTTTTTATGCCATGAGAACATGGCTAATATATTTTCAATGCAAGTAATTAAAAAAAGCATTGGGATGGGAGTTTAAAAACTAAGGATATTGTCCTAGCTGTTCACCTTAAAAATTATGTGAATTTGCATATATATATATATACCACATCTTTGTTATCCATTCATCTGCAGAAGGGCACTTGGGTTGTTTCCACATCCTGGCTATTGTGAATTGTGCTGCAATGAACATAAGGGTGCATAAATCTCTTTGGATCATTGATTTCAAGTTCTTGGGATAAATACCCAGTAGTGGGATAGCTGGATCATATGGTATTTCTACTACTCAGCAATAAAAAAGAACAAAATTCTCCCATTTGCAACAACATGGATGGACTGGAGGGTGTGGGGTTAAGCAAAATAAGCCAGAGAGAGAAAGACAAATACTGCCTGATTTCACTCATATGTGGAAGATGATAAATACGTGGATAAAGAGAACAGGTTAGTGGTTACCAGAGGGGAAGGGGGTTGGGAGTGGGTGAAAGGGACAAAGGGGCACATATGTATGGTGATGGATAAAAATTAGACTACTGGGGGTGAGCACAATGAAGTGTATTCAGGAATTGATAAGCAGTAATGTACACCTTAAATTACACAGTTATAAACCATTATGATCTCAATAAAATTACTTAAGTTATGTAAATTTGCGTAAGTCATTTCCCTCAGTTTCCCCAAGTGTAAAACAGTAGTGATAAACCACTTCTCGTTTTAAGAATGTTTCAAAAATTGTCTAAGTAAAATATGATGAATTTCTTTGAAAGAAGGATCTATTTAAAATCAAGATGTTGTAGCATATTTCTCTTTCAAAATTTGCTCTTTACACATTTTAACAATAAAGATGTCTTAATAAATTCGTTTTAATCATTTATTGAGGAGCTTAGAATACCGCTCTCTGCACTTTTAAAGTCCTTTAATATTTTTGGTGGACATCATAAATAATCAGTTTCTTTGTGTGTCTAGTGGTTTTTACACAGCTGTATCATACCAGTGATATTCCATTACCAAAGGCCAAAATCCCCATGCCCTACAGCACACAAATTCATTCACCCATCGCTCAACTAATCCTATGCATCATTACATCCTTAGCATAAAGATCACCTTCTTAGGGGCCCTCCCCTTAGTCTCTACAGTTGAACAGCTTCTCTTGCACTTATAATTACTCATTCAACTCTTGTTTTCCCTGCCAGGCTATAAGCATGGGTGGCAGGAACTGAGGATTTTTTTCCTGCTACTGTGTCCCTAGGACTTAGCAAACAGCCTGATTTATAGCAAGTCATTAAAAAAAAAAAAAAGATGAGCCAGCCCTGATGGCCTAGTGGTTAAAGTTCTGCTGTTTCTGCTTTGGCATCCCAGCCTGGGTTCGGTTCCGAGCAGAGAACCACACCACTGGTCATAGTCTGTCAGAAGCCATGCTGTGGTGGCAGCTCACATAGAACTAGAAGGACTTATAACTAGATTATACAACTATGTACTGGAGCTTTGGGGAGGGGGTAAAAAAAAAAAAGAGGAAGCTTGGCAACAGATACTAGCTCAGGGCTAATATTTCCCAGCAAAAAAAAAAAAAAAAAGATTATTATTACAATTAGTTATTTTGAAACTACCTTAAATTTATATCGAAGTTTCATGTACAGTACAAAGGACATTTTTTTTAATTTTCTGAACTGTTTGATAGTAAATTGCTCACATAATGCTCCCTTCACTCCCTAATACTTTAGTGTGTTTAGTGTGTTTTCTTGCCAAAGACGTTCTCCCATATAAACACAATGCAACCATCCAAATCAGGAATTTGCTGCTGATACATGTCTTCCGTCTAAACTTTAGGCCACAGTCGGTTTTTGCCAATGACCCAACAATGTCCTTTATGTAATGCCATGCAGAATCACTCGCTGAATTTAGTTATCATGGCCTTTAGTCTGAAACAGCTCCTTAATCTTTTCTCGCCTTTCATGGCCTTAACCATTTTGAAGACTATAGGCCAATTATTTGATAGGATGACCCTCAGTTGAGACTTATATGATGTTTCCTTATGAGTAAATTCAGATTATTCCATTTTGGCAGGATTTTCACAGAAATGACACCTTGCTTTTCTCATTGCCTCCTGTCAGCTGGCCAACAGTTACTGTTGATGTTTACGTTAATCCCTTGATTAAGGTGGTGTCTGCCACCCGTAAAGATGTTTTTTATCCTTTTGCAGTTAACAAGTATTTTGTGGAGAGGTACCTTGAAACAATGTTAAATATCTTGGTCCTAACGAAACTACAATTAATTTAAATCATATGGACTCATGTTTATTAAATGGGTTATTATCTGTTACTATCATTATTTATTTTGATGCTCATATTGTCCCAGATGTTGCCAGTGGAAGTTCCTTCAAGCTGGCTCCTACGACCTTTTGACATGTTCCATTATGCTTTGAACTCTGCCTTACTTTCTGGCACAGCAAGATATTCCAGACTCATCTTGTACTTTTCCCTACTCTGGAATCAGTCATTTCTCTAAGAAACCCTGGTTTCTTTTAGTGGCGAATGGCATTTAGAAACCAGGAGTTGGGCATTTAGGTGTGTTTATTGCTTTTGGATTGTCACTGTTCTCAGACCCTTTCAGTGGACAGAACTACGGAATATATAAGTATAAGTGCACACACATGGAAACATACGTACATACACACATTTACAATTAGCTTGCTTTTCATATCCAGCAATAAATATTGACAACTATGTCAGTGCCCTCTCCTGCCAGCAAGGATGCCTACGATGCTCATGCCACCTAGTGCCTTTAATGACTGCGTTGTTCAGGAAGAGGAAGGCGTCAAAAGTTACTTTTTAAATGTCTGAATAAAACCTAACAAGATTTTATTGACTTTTGTTTCGAGTTCCTCCAACCTCTTGATGTGTTTTATGTCTTTTTCCAGACTAATCTATTTCTCTGGGTATATGATAGGGAGAGTTCTGCTTTGTTGGAAGAGGAATATAAAAAAAGAGTCAGTGCTTTCTTATTTTTATTGTAAGCTTTTGTGTTTATTGGTAGGATTGTCCCACACTCTGCAAGATATTTTGTATCCCTGGCCCCCCACTTGCTATTGCCACCAGAGGTCCCCCACTAAAAACTTGGGATAATTAAAAAGCAAACACAAAGCACTCCTACACATTTCCAGCTGCCTCCTAGCAAGGCAACCTTCCCTGAGTCCAGAACCCGCCGAGCTCTCTGCAGTCTGCGTGACAGCTGTGTCCTAATCCAGCCCTGCCCCGTACCAGCGGCTTCAGTCACCCTCAGTCAACCTCGGGCCGAAGCAGGTGATCCTCCTGACCGCTCATCAGAAGGTCAGTAGCAGCCTAACGACACTGCGTCGCGCCGTCTACGTCATTCACCTCACTTCCTCTCTTCACGTAGGCATCTTACCTCACATCATCACAAGGAAGGTGAGCACAGTACAATAAGATTTTGAGAGAAACCACGTTCACATAACTTTTATTACAGTGTATTGTTATAGTTGTTCTATTCTTAGTTATTGCTGTTTAAAGCCAGTCTTGGAGGCCTAGTGGTGGAGATCCAGCGCTCTCACGGCTATGGCCCAGGGTCGTGTCCAGTCAGGGAACCACAGCACAGTCTGTCAGGTGTCATATTATGGTGGCTGCTGTTGCTGGGATGCTGAAAGCTATGCCACCCGTATTTCAGATACCAGCAGAGTCACCCACGGTGGACATGTTTCAGCACAGCTTCCAGTCTAAGACAGGCTAGGAAAAAGGACCTGGCAACCCACTTCCAAAGAAATTGGCTCTGAAAATCCTATGAATGGTAGTGGAGCATTGTCTGATATGGCACCGGTGAGAGGATGGTGCAAAAAGACCAGGCAGGGCTTAGCTGTGCTGGACACAGGGTGGCTAGGAGTCAGAATCCACTCAAGGGCACTAACAACAAAAATTGTTGTCAGTCTTGGGCCTGGCCTGGTGGCGCAGTGGTTAAGTTCGCACGTTATGCTTCGGCGGCCTGGGGTTCACCAGTTTGGATCCCAGGTACGGACTTGGCACCGCTGGGCAAGCCATGCTGTGGTAGGCGTCCCACATATAAAGTAGAGGAAGAGGGGCACAGATGTTAGCTCAGGGCCAGTCTTCCTCAGTAAAAAGAGGAGGATTAGCAGCAGATGTTAGCTCAGGGCTAATCTCCCTCAAAAAAAAAATTGTCATTCTCTTACTGTGCCTTATTTATAAGTTAAACTTTATCATACGTAAGTATATATAGGAAGAAACATGGTATATACAGGGTTTGGTACTATCCACGGTTTCAGGCATCCACTAGGGGTCTTGGAATGTATCCCCCACCAATTGAGGGGACTACCGTGCATTCTTAGGTTCATGCTAATTCACAGGAAAAATCATAGGGAACAGTTTTACCACCTGCTGTTCTACATCAAGTGTGTTAGGCTTGTCAAATTAATACTCTCTTATTTACTTCTTTTTTTGAGGAAGATTAGCCCTGAGCTAACATCTGCTACCAATCCTCCTCTTCTTTTGCTAAGGAAGATTGGCCCTGAGCTAACATCCATGCCCTTCTTCTTCTACTTTGTATGTGGGATGTCTACCACAGCATGGCTTGACAAGTGGTGCGTAGGTCTGCACCTGGGATCCGAACTGGCGAACTCCAGGCTGCCAAAGCAGAATGTTTGAACTTAACCACTGTGCCACCAGTCCAGTCCCAGTGCTCTCTTTTTTGATCAAGAAAAATTACATCCTTTTTGGCTTGGTAAATACCCCCTGTTGATCTTACTTTGGGTTTCCGAGGCCCGAAATTAAATGCTGCTTTGTAATGAGATTTTCTTCTGTCACTGAAATGCCCCTTAAATTAATTGAAGTTTGTAAGCCATAAATACAGACCTATCTGAAGCAACTGTGTAATCAATGTTTAAATTAATGCCCCAATGCCATATATGAAATGTGTGTTATTGGCTTTTTAGCTGTATATTTTCATGGAATGGTAGGCTGGGTTCAGGCAAGTCAGCTTCCAGTTAAGAGTCAGGGCTCCGCTGGTAGGCTCATGAACAGAGACGGGTGGAGGGCTCGCTCTCTTGGCAGCCGGAGCCTGTCACACCTGCTGATGTGCTGAAGGCTGTGCTGCTGTTTCCCTGATTGGACAAGGAAGGGCCACATTTTTTCAAGGCCCGCAGGCTGTTGGAACAATTCTTTCCCCTTCTCCACCACTGGTGTGCATAGCAGCCTGCCTGCAGTGGGAAGAAGCCATGCCCTTCAACTGGAGAGCTCTCTCTCTCTCCATCCCTGTCTTAGTCCATTCAGGCTGCTGTGACAGAATACCATAGACGGGGGCGCTTATATATAAATGACAGAAACTTATGGTTCTGGAGGCTGGAGGGTCAGAGTGCATGGTTCTGGAGGCTGGAAGGTCAGAGTGCATGGTTCTGGAGGCTGGAGGGTCAGAGTGCATGGTTCTGGAGGCTGGAAGTCCAAGGTCAGAGTGGCAGCATGGTTGGATTCTGATGAGGGCCGTCTTCTGGGCTATAGACTGCCATCTTCTCACTGTGTCGTCACGTGGTGGAAAGAGGGACCAGAGAGCTCTCTGGGGTCTCTTTTCTAAGGGCACTAATTCCGCTCATGGGGACTTCACCCTTTGACCTAATTTGCTTCCAATTGCTTGTGCTTTGCCCTTAGGAATTTGAGTTCTTGTTCAGAGGAGAAAAAAATCTGCTCCTAGTTTCACTACTATACAAATATAGGAAGGGGAAATAATGTTCAACCCATGCTACATTTGAAAAAAAGACCCCCTTAGATTTGAGAGCAAGATCTGTATGAACACATGGAATAATTTACAAAAAATTAGGTGGTGCATTTGCTGTGTTTTGAGTAGAACCCGTAGCGGAGATATATACGGCTTACCAAGTATGTGAGTACCCCCACACTTCCCAGCTCTCTTGCAGTTAGACAGGGCCATGTGGCTCCTCCTGCCAACCAGAGTGAGCTAGAGCTGTGAGAAGTGACATGTGTCACTGCAACCCCAAATTTGTGCATATGATATGTTCATTTTCGTGCATGCTTTCAAGTGAACCAAATTTGACTTGCGTTTTTTGGACGTAGAATGTTTCTAATTTCCAGCTGTCCCAAGAAATGCGAGGTATTATTACACTAGTCTGGTGCAACACCTTATTTAGAAAGTAAGGTGTGGTTTTATTTGGTTTGGTTGTGAACAAGTTTGAACTAGGGCTGACATGATCCATTACCTAGAAGGACTTAATCTGAATGGGATCAATTCAATAATTTAAAGACAAGCGCAAAGTAGAAAATTGTGTCAACATGACAGTGTTTTAGTGTTCTTCAGTTAGTGGTTTGAACTATACAAAATTTATTTTAATGCAAAAAGAAACCCATACCCTATCAAGGGCAAAGTCCGTTTCCTGTGCCGCGCCGTCTCTTGCTTTCCCTGATGACGTGATGCACGTTACTTCAAGGGCGTTCTCAAACTCTTGCATCAGCAGAGTCTTCTTTGCACCTATGAATGGCCTCTCTCAGATCATTTAGGATCCTGGACAGATGTAACACGTGCACACACACACACACACACACCCCTTAGGGTATCGTATCTAAAATCAAATTTCTTTATCTGAGAACTTTTTAAAATTTTGATTACTTGGTGCTGTTGAAAAATGGAGATTTTGTACATTGGGTCCTTATGACCATTTTTTTTTTGCACTTGGTGAACAACAAAAACAAGTAGAAAAAACACAGAACAATTTCACATCTAAAATTGAAGGAGTTGATTACTGTCATTTTGATGATGTGCCTTTTATACATTTGCAGTGGTTAAGAAAGACTTTATGGTTTGGAGCATGAGCACTTTAAAGTGATTCAAAATTATTGAAGAGCTACAAATTTTATAAAGTGCTTCAATTTGTTACTGACTAGAGCAGCAGTGGAACGATCCGGCAGAGCTTTTAGTACTATGCACAGCCTGCAAATGCTCTCATAATCTTCCCAGGTGTCGCTCCTTACACGCGGGGGCTCTGAACGTTCCTGCCCAGAGATGCTTCATCACTAACAGCAGCAGAGCTTCTGTTCCCGAGACCTGTGTGCCACAAAAGTAGTGTTCACACGTGGGTGTCATTTTGGCAACGCTGCACACTCGCGAGCAGCCTCCTGTTGTTATTTGGCTTTGCCAGAATTAAGAACTATTGGTCTAAAAAACGACTGGACTATTGGTCACTTAATTTGGTGTCTGGTTGGGCGTAGGCATACAGGGAGTGGAAAATAAGTGGGATAAGAGTGGGCAACGTGGCTTAGACACTGCAAAATGAGAAAATGACCTTTTAGTCACTTTGAGACACACAGAGACTAACGTTAAAAAAGTTGGTACTTTTGAGAGAGGCTGAAACTTTGTAAAAGCAGGTTTTAATGATTTCTTTCTGCTTTGCCATTAGCTTGCATTATTTTCTTTGATTGGGCTTTGATTTGTATGTTTTAGAGCAACAGTAAGCCCTGCTTATATAAAATAGGAAAAATAGGGCATAATCTTTGAAATTTAAAATGACTAGGTGGTTTAGATATTGACTTGTGATGTAGGGATCTACTCAAGCTCATGTGCAATTTTGCCTTTTAAAACGGATTTACACAGCTGAGGTGGCCTGAATAGCACAAGGCTCCTCCACATGATGGCTGTAAATGGCACAACATTTTATTTCTTTAAAACTAGAGTTGTAGGGCTCCCCTAGCTCATTAAGAAGAAGGTAATCCGGGGGTCGGCTAGGTTGCATGGTGGTTAAGTTGCGGGCTCCACTTTGGTGGCCCTGGGTTCGCAGGTTCGGGTCTCTGGTGTGGACCTGCACACTGCTCATCAACCCATGCTGTGGTGGCATCCCACATACCAAACAGAGGAAGATTGGCACAGATGTTAGCTCGGCAACAATCTTCCCTATCCAAAAAAAAAAAAAATGAAGGTAATCTGAAATCAGAACAAAGCTAAATGTCTAAAAGTCAGTTCAAGGCATAACCAGTTAGGTGGGAGAAGGTGTGCGGCGGGGTGGGGCATGGCATTTAGCAGGTCCCTAGTATGTATCTGGCCCCATTAAGAGTGTCTGGAAAACCTTGTTCCCTGGGGTTACCTCACACAGGTGATTCTTGCCAGAGCTGAGGTTAGAGTCCACGTTGCCAAGACACTTACCAGTATACTGATTACCACTGTGCTGTTGGTCATTCATTCTGTTTAAGAGCATAATGCACCCTTTTAGAAGAGGACTTAACATGTTACGGTATAGCTTATAAATAATTTTTAAAACAACGCATTTCAGTTTTTATGCATAAAAATATAGAATTTGCATTGATATTTATTAATTCAGTTAATTTGAATGCCCATCACCCCCAAATTTCAAGGCACTAGGCATTTCTCCCCATCTGGCTGTCTTGGTGGAAAGTCCAGTGAATGCCTTTGTGAATGCCTCTTTCATCACGTAAAATACAAAGCAAGATTGATTTCTGACAAGAACCAAGACCTCAGAGCAACAACACGGTGTGGCAGACAGTCCAGTTCATCATGCTTCCTCGAAGACAATAGTGGGAACATTGTATTCATTTTAAGATCAGGACTTTCTAGGAAAATAAATTTATTTCCCCCTCTCTGCTTTCCTTCTTCTTCTCTTCTCTCCTTAAGTGAAGTAATATATGTGAAGAACTTAGAGTGCTTGACTCTTACGACCATTTTGTCATTCGTTTTATTATTTCCTCCTCTTCTTTCTTTGCTTACATTCTTTCTCCAAACAGTCGCAAGTATCCCTGTCTTTTCTGAGATGCTGCTTTCTCTTACCAGGAAAACTGGAATTAATGGTGACCGCCAACTCTCTGCTCTGAAGGGGGCCCTGGATAACACTGTTGCAAGTGTGTTCCCCCACCCACCCTGAGTGTCACAGTCCGTCCCCAGTAGGCCTCTCTTGGGGTGTTTCGGCCAGATTCATTTAGTTTGGCCTGATCCACTTTGTATTTTATTTGATTAAAGTGCAAGCACCTGCATATTTGTAAACAGAACATTAAAATATTCAAGCATTCTGTTTTCATTAAGAAAATCTAAGAGCTACGAGTTGAAATTGCCAAAACTAAGTAAAATAATCAGGAATGAGAGACATTTGTCCTATTTCCTAAGCAGATAATCAACCATGAGGGATATTTGCATGTTAAATTAGTAGTATATTTTAATTCAGCTCCAAAGCCAAACAGATATGGTAGGAAACTCTCTAACCTTGCCTCAAGAATGTGGTTTTGCATACCAAGATAATTATGTCTAATGTCCATTCAGTAACTTTATAGAGTTGATTTAAGAAAAACAATCTATCTTTAGTGCTTCTTTATGAAACTGTTACTTTTGAATTCTGTAGGTCAGGCTTTTGTTTTTAAGTTAAATATATTGAATGAGTGCAAAACATTTTATAAGATGGATACTATTTTGACCTAAACCCTTTATGCCATGTAAAGCTCTTCCCTTCTCATTCCTACCTATCAAAATCCTAGCCCTCATTTTCTGCTGGATATTGCAATCATCTTGGCTTAAAGCGATCTTGCCCTCCTTTGAATGACTATTATTGCAATTGCTCAGCTGACCCCTCTGACATTTATCACACACTGCAGACGCTTATTCCTAATACATCTTAATACGTCTAATTCCCAAACCTGACTGTCAGTTTCAGAACCTTGTCTGGACGCATAGTTCACTCAGCATTTACTTGATGCATGTTTATCAATTGACCACAAGGTGCAAGAGCTATGCCAGGCCCTGGAAATGCAGTGGTGAAAACAGAAATGACCACAGCCCCTTTGGAGCTGAACTATAAGGTGAAGAGATGAATTAGGGTCAGAGAATGTGTATCATGTACAGTATCAAGTATCACGCTGTGATCATTGTGAGGATATTAAAGATACTTTTGAGGAAAAAAAATCTAAGCTTTTGTGTTTGTTGGTAAGCAAACTTACATCTAGTAATGTAATGCCAACTGTTGGGGTGTATGTTTTTGCTGCAAGTAGAATTTTGTAGTTACTTGAAGTAGCTTTTGAAAAGATGTGTGGTATAAATAAATTTCAGTAAACCCAACATTGTCTTTTCTAGGCTCTTAATACTGACATAGGATCTCCTGGAAATAAACATTTCATATCCATTTCACATTATAAATCATAAGTTTGAAAAGAAAAGAGTTGTGTTTGGTCCTTCATATCATCAAAGGCTGTGTCTTAGAACTATCTTTCTTTCCAATTTCTACTGTAAATTAAACTCTGGTTCATGATTGAGTAGAAACTGCCAATAAAAAGCAATAAATCAGATGTAGTATGAAATAAGTAAAGTATAAACAATATAAAAAGGTTTTTAACTTTTTAAACACAAGCTTCTGGTTCAGTGTGGCAGTCTGACCTTCCTAAAACATTAATTAGTTATAGAAAACTACCTTTAAGGGTATAAAACAAAGAATATAATGAGTCTAACAGCAAAAGAGAGATTCTGAAAAAGTTCTGGACGTTGAAAAATGGATGGTAGAGCAGCAACTGGTGAACCAAGGAGGAAAGAGCCACTACCTACAACATGTAAAGAGGTGATCTCAGGCGAAGAGGGGGCCAGTCTGCCCTATAGAGCCCTGGAAGGCTCAGAATTCGGAAATGGTAGATGTGGGGAAGGATGGAAGTGAGATGTGCGACTAAAAACAGCCATTTAATCGCTTGCATATGAAACTATCAAGGTCCTCACCCAGTGTGTAGAGTTGAGGCCTTGTACCATTTTACATGCAATTATAATGAAGGACCTTCTCTAGAGAAATTGCCAAAATGGGTCCAGGGAGGCTTGTGCAGGCACTGACCCCGCAGAACAAAGACCTCTGGATTAAGACAAGTACGTGTTCTTCAATAAAATGGGCTGTTTCCCAATCACATTCCATTAATTGAACAGACAGTAAATAAGACTGTACCTGTGTTCAGAGAGCTACCAGGCCGCCATTTTACTATTCCCTAGTTATAAACAGAAACCAAGTATCTCCATTCATTTGAGGAAAGTCAGCAATATGAATGAGAAAGGCCAAGAAAAACAATAAAAAAACAAAACAAAACAAAACCAGGGAGACGGCGACACCCTGAAGGAAACAGTTAATTCAGGAACAACAAAAACAAAATCCTTAAACATTCTAATTCACACCACAGAAAGATTAGACAACATAAAGCTTCAGTAAAATAAGAATGGTCTGCTATAAAAAAGAACAGGATGCTACAAAAAAGACATTATAAATCAAGTAAGTGTTCTGGGTATTTAAAAATGTTATTGTCAGACTAAAAAAAATCAATTGAATGGTTGAACGATTAAATTAAGTAAATTTCAAAGAAAGTAAAACCAAAGAAAAATAAATGGAAAATACAACAGAAATGCAAGCGAGAAAATGTTAATCTCAGAGGCTAAGTCTCAACTAATAGAAATTCAGAAACAGAGAAAAAAAGGCAACTAAAGAGAGGAACTGGAGTTGAAGGGCATGAGTGATTAGAAGGTATCCACTGAATATTCAGAACAATGAATAAATGAAGACCCACATTAGATCTATAATTTAAAATTACAGAACACTAAGGACAAAGAGAAGACTCTAAAATCTCCAGAGGGGGAGAAAGGCTGAAGTTTTACAAAAGAATGAGAATCAGACTGGATCAGTCTTCCCATCAGCCATAGCAAAAGACAGCGGATCAATGTCTTAAAATTTCTGAGGGAAAACATTTTAAACCTGGAATTCTACACCCAGCCAAATTATCAATAAAGTGTGAAAACCGAATAAAGAACGTTTTTAGTCAAGAAAGGACTCAGAAAAATTGTCTCCCACATGCTCAACCTTAGGACTTTACTTGAGCAAAATGAAGGGAGGAAGGAGTGATGCAAAAAAGAATGATGTGGGACCCACTGCAGAAACTATTGGCTATAATCCAGGAGAGGAATGAAGGGATGTCTCAGCCTATCTGTTGTGCAGACAGCCTGAAGAAAAATTTGTTAAGATTGGAGCAGAAAATGAGAAGGCTCATGGAGGGAGGTTTTAGACAAATAGTAGATTCCAAAGATTTGATACCATACTCGAGAATCTCCAAAACTTACGGAGGCAACAAAGATAGCTAATTCAAGAAAAATAAAAGCAATAGGAAACTCCAGGAAAAACAGAAAGCCATACAAAAGGAAATATAATTATGGTTATGCAATAAATAATATTTATATTGTCAAAACAATTTAAAAACTTTATGGATTTTCCATTTTATATTTAACATAAAAAAGTAGATAAGTTAATTTTTAAAAAAGGAAAGTATAATGTTATCAGTTTTAGTAAGACAAATTCAAAACACAAAGAATGCTATTTGGGTGGCAAAAGATTGGAGGAGACAAAGTGTGAATTCAAAGGATATTATCTGTGGTTGATGCACCAATACATGTGAAAATGTATTATTTAAAATTAAAAAGGCAGATAATGTAGAAACAAACAAAAAAATAGTGATGAAACTAGATTAGGAAAAGGTATGGGAAGTGGTAGAGGTAAGCTATATTCGCATTTCACCTGGCAGGAAGTTTATGACAATATCCAAAATTAATAGACAAAAAATAGATATATAAATATATTATTTAGCAATATGGTGGTAATTCCCAGAAAAGGGAAAACCAGAAACAGTTTTAAACATTTAAAGTGACTCTCTATGAGGGACTGTAGGTGGAGAAGCGGAGAAAGTTAGGGCAGGAGACTGTGGTTTTCCATTGTAAGTCATTCTGTACTACTATTTAAGCCATGTATGTGCTCTACTCTGATAAAAATTAAAAATATTATGTAAATATGTAATTAAATATAAAGCATAATAAATAAATACATAAATAAATGACAGAGAGAACTCCTCTTACAGGAAAATTAATGACCAGATTAAAAAGATTGTCTACTCAGGGCTGGCCCTGTGGCCGAGTGGTTAAGTTCGTGCGCTCTACTGCAGGCGGCCCAGTGTTTCGTTGGTTCGAATCCTGGGCACGGACATGGCACTGCTTGTCAAACCACACTGAGGGTGTGTCCCACATGCCACAACTAGAAGGACCCACAATGAAGAATATACAACTATGTACTGGTGGGCTTTGGGGAGGAAAAAGGAAAAAAATAAAATCTTTAAAAAAAACAACAGACTGTCCACTCATTTCAAGTGCTCTCTCCCCCTGCACATGTCCTCCTCCTGTTTCAGGCCTCCTCCAGATGAGACATTCTTAATACTTCCAAGACAATACTTTTGATGGGAGCAAGGAGATTGATTGCAAATTTATCTCTGAACTACAAAGAACATAACTGTTTGGTTTCATTTTAAGTGTAATAGAAACATTCTCTGAAAATAACAGGATAGGAAAAACAGAAGTGAGGTTGTTGTGTAAGTAGCTGGGGGACCCAATCTAACTGAGTACCGGCATTTCAATTTTCAAAATCGAGTCAATGCTATAGTTAGGGTTCAATTTAATCCCAAAATCTATATCCTACTTAATAATAACTGATATTTATTATATACTTGTTTTATATCAAGTACTTTGTATCCATTATACTTAAGTATTGCAATTCCGTGGGGTTAGTATTTCTATTGCCAATTTACAGTTAAAGAACTGAGGCTCAGAGAGGTTAAGTGACTTGCCTAAGGTCTCACAATTAAAAAATGGGAAGCTGAGGATGTGAACTCATCCCAGCTGACTCTACAGTCTGTGCTACGCTGCCATTTTATTTATTTATTTGTTCATTCACTTACCAATAGCAATATGAGAGTAGTCTTTAGATTCTTGAAAGCACTTGCCATTTTTTCTAAATATTTCTTTAATTCCTGTGTTCTTATACTTCTTTCAACAAATTGCATGATAAAAGCCCAAACCTCAAATTATACGAGCATCAATTTAACACTGTTTTGTGTCAAGTACTGCCTGATGGCTAAGCGCTCTGTCTCTAGGACGAGATTCCTCCGTTTGAATCTTGGCTCCAGCAGCCAGCAGCATCGTATGTTCTGAGCAGTGAATTGACGTCTCTGGGCCTCGCTGTCCTTATCTGTAAAATGGTCATAATTGCTCATGTCTCAGAGGGTTTTCCTGGGAGATCGAATGAGCTGATCCACGCAAAGCACAAAGAACAGTGCCTGACACTCTAATCTTCTGGTCTTTCCAAGGAAGTTTAGTTTTTATTTCCCCTATTTCCATCTGTTGGAAGAGTTAAAAAGAATTTTATGATAATGGCCCTGCTTAACAATTTTATTTCAAGTTTATGATATGTATTTAGTATTTTGTTGTGTTCATTTTATATTTTTCATTTAGAAGCACTTATAATATAGAAACCATGACAGGAATCACTAAAAAGCTGCCACTTCTCCCAAGGTTCCAAATAGATGTTGGGCATCCTGTATATTTATTTATTCACCAATTAATTCACTCATTCTCTCAACCATGTGCCAGGTATGCTGATAGGAATAAGGTGAAGACATACCAGTGTTCTAACTCTGTCTACAAAAAAGCAGGCAAGATGAGGTGCCCAAATTGGTATTTGATTTTCTGTCTCACGTGAATGCGAGCCGTGGTAGGAATTAAGATAATGCTATCCAGAATTCTAGATGTGTCTCCGTTAAGTCACTTGTAATCTGTTAACATTTAACAATTAAACGGTTGTGACTAGTGCAGCAGAATGGTGCCAAAAATCCTGTCAATGAATGCAAGAGGATCTTAAGCAGCTTATTGAACTAAAAAAAAAGGTAAAGTTTCAAAAATGGTATTCAGTCTTTATTCGGTGATGAGAAGAAAAACACCAGTGCTTTAATTGCAAACATGATTTCCTAAAGCATTCCAAGTTTTCCTTGGAGACTTTTGGGCCAGGGCTTGACTATCCTTGTGTCTGCTTGGGTAGAAAAGGGCTTGATAAAAGTGCTATGTCTGCTGGCACGGTTTAATCACTTAATACCTTGTTCCAATTGAAAATATAACCCAACCCCATTCATATGATGGAGCACCTCCACTTGATCTGTCTATGGCTTGTGCAGTCACTGATATTTCCAAGGGAAGTCTTGTGATTGTCGAAATGGAAATTCATTTCAGGGACTTGGGGCCGAACTGAAAAAAAAATGTTCCGTGTTGTAATCTGCTGTGATGATTCCTGAAAATGTTGCTCAGACTACACAAACTCAGCGTCAGCCTGGAACAGTGGGCCTCGGTGGGACTGGGTATCCACCAACTTCAGTAGCTGGAGGAAAAATTTAAGCTCTTTTCAGAGGCATAAAATTCTCATAGATAACACCATTCCTGAGCTCTTCACTTCCTACAACTAAAAGGGGTGCTACTGGAGAAGTTCACATGCATTTGGTGCCCTTAAATACTTTAAGAACCAGCTGTTTCATGCATGCAAAAGAATGTGGATGCAATCATTGCTGGAATTGTTGTGTTTTTGCTTATGAACATTTTCTGTATAGGTCAATGGTTCTTAAACTTTTTAGAATCATGAATCTCATTGGGAATTTAGTGAAAGATATGACCTCATTTACAGTAAAGTAGATATATGCATAAGGATACACAATTCTTTATAGACTTTCCTGCATACTCATGGACCCTCAAACTGTTAGGGCTGGTGGACCAGGATGGGAAGTCTTCCTAGACAGTTAAAACATAGAGTATTACATAGAGTAGACAGTTAAATACAGATTAATTGTATAAAATAGCCAGAAATATGTTTATTTTGATATTAACATTGTCTTATTTTCTGTAATTGCAAAATATATTGAAGTAAAATATTTCATAAAACTCACCACTTTGTAACTGTAGACTATTTAGTTCTACCTCCAACATTAAAAAAGCTGAGACTCAGTAAGGAGAAAAGACTTAATCAAGTTCATCCAGCTAGTTTATAGCGGAGAAAAGGCTATGTTATGTTCTATGAATGTACTTATGTGTACTAAACTTTTGAATTGCTATATGAAAAGAGTAGACATAAAGGACAAATTTAGCTTTTAAAAGGCTGCCATTGCTTGTCATTTCTACCCCAACATGTTAGGGCATTATGTAGCAAAATGAGGAGTCAAATTCAGAAATGCATGTATCTATATTTATTAAATCAGAAAACCTCATTAGTACAAATATTCTTAATATCTATACATTTTTTAAAATATCGCTTATTTCTAACTCAAATATGTAAAAATATAGTGTATTTGTTTTTTTCAAAGAATTCTGGAAGCAATTAATTTTCAAGAGGTTTTAAATTTAAGAAGAAATTTCAACATTACTTTCCAGGGAAGATTATTTGAAAATAGAAATACTTTTTGAATTGTTAAGTCGATCAATTTGTTAAAAATCAAATGGTTTCAGTTCATGAATCAGATCCAAACAAGCAGAACAAATAGGAAATAAATTAGGTGCTATTAGGAAGGATTTTAACGCTGCAATATTTTCGTAGCTCTGTGCAAGAACCTTCTGTGAAGAATCGCCTGGGGGTGGAGGGGCGCCCTGGCATCTGCGTTCTGCGTGCATGGCAGTTGGTCTGTGGCTCACACTCTGAGAAACCCAGACGTTGATCCTCCGCTTGTCTTGTTGCGGCATTGCTGCCTCCTCTGGAACAGTTACTGTTTTGAAACAACAGTGGCACATGAGAGACAAGAACCGTCCCCACGTCTGCCTCATCCTCCACCCTTGGAAGCTTAGGGGAGAGAATGTTGCTTTGACCTTAAGCTCCTTCCAGAAGACGGGCTTCTGGAGGGGGTGACGGCCAGGTGACTAATAACCACTCCGGAGGCTGTGACCCGCCTGGTGTCCACTCGAGGACCGCAGGGCGACTTCCTGCCTCCCTCGGTGCCCCTGTCCCTGTGGGCCCAGAGCTCCGCTCAGGGTCCGACTCCTCTCCGCCCCCCACGCCCTGCCAAGGCTGTCAGGGCTCAGGGTCTAGGCTTTTGGCTTCGCGCACAACTCACTTTCAGAGAACTTGGGCCCGCGTGGCCACAGGGATCAAAGGCTCAGGACTCGGCGCCTGCAGGAGGCACAGGGACTGGCCCTTCGCTTCCTGCAAGTTCTGCCAACTTTGCTTTTGTCCATTTGCGAACCAGCTCTCGCCGGAGAGCTGGGGAGGAGAAAATTGCCCCACAAATCGCAGTGCTGGGAGGCGCAGGCTGGGTGGGAAAGAAAGAGGCACGGGGGTCGGCCACTTTGCGTGCGGCCCCTGGTCCAGGCCTCCCCCGGGCTGCGCTCGCATGCTGGGGACGCGGAAATCGGTGAGATGGGGCGCCCCGAGGTCTACATTCTCGCTTCGGGGCTATTTTTTTGTTTTGTTTGACTTCTTTTGATTTCGACTTTTCGCGTCCTGCTTGGAAACATACCTGGTTTTATTTACACCTTTTCCCCAACACATCCTCTTTGCCCTTTTTCTGCACCCCGAACCCACAAGACGAGGGCATGTGTCCACAGCTATCCTGACTCCCCTCAGTGACCTGAGCCCGCCGCCTCAGCCAGCCAGCTCTTACCCCCCGGAAATCCGGGGTCCTACAACTCGATTCCAGGGATGGGGTCCCTCCATCTCTGGTCACTACTTTTGGGATTTTTCCGCCCACAGTGGATGGAAGTCAGATGGGAACCACTATCGAGGGCGCAACAGCAGCGAGAAGCCGGGGAAAGGCTGGGCCAAACCCCACCTAAATCCTCTCGTTTGGTCTCAGAAAGACTTGAAGGACCCTGGCCCCTGTTCTTCTTCGGAGCTTTACACTTCGCTCTGTTATGAATTCCCAAAAGGAGGGCAGGCGTTGGGGGAGGGACTATGGAGGAAGAAAGAGCGAACAGGAGACACTCGGATTATATATTTATTATATGTAAAGAAATGATACATATGTAATTTTAGATTTTCTTCCGAATTAGAGTTCTGAAGCTATAGGAAATCTATTTTTTAACACCCCCTTCTCTCATAACGGCCTTGATTGCTTAAATTGCTTCTAATTGGGTGGCACACATTACTGGAGACGAAGGACGCATGACAAGCAGCCTTCATTCTTTCGCAGATTTAGATAGTGTCTCTGGATGAATATCTTTTCCAATCAGGAAACACTAGAAAACTCTTAAACTGCCCGCAGTTGTCCTAAGGGGTTTGTGCAATAGGGGAGAGAAATGTCCTGACCATCACGCAGTCATGCAAATAGATGGCATTTTACAGAATATACTGCAAAAAATCCAGTGCCAACGTTTTCCTCCCGGGTCTGGCATGGCACAAAGAGTAAACGTTTTTTTTTAAACTCACTTTGCCTTCCTTCCTTCTCTTATTTGGCATCTGTAAAAGTTTTCAGCAAACCTCTTTAAAACATAAACGTTAGCCACTCCCTCCTCTCTACTTCCCCCTGCCCAGGGTTTGGGCAGCCCTGAGCGCCGCGGGTGCTACGTGCCAGCCCCGACAGCAGCGAGCAAAGGTCATCACCGCGCAGAGCGGTGCGTTTCAGCACCTCGGGAGAGTCAGCGGCAGGCGGATACCCGGGGGCGAGGCGTTCTTGGACCACCGAGAAGTGTAACCCCACTTGAGCGTGCTGAGGACTAGGCTCCCAGGCGAGGACTGGCTTTTCGAAGGTGCTTTCCGCCCTGGTGGGTAGGGGGGTCTCAGGAGAACAGATGGTGGGAGCTGAAATATTATGGTCAACTGAAGAAATCTGACATGGAGACAAACATCTCGTCTCGCCAAACTGCAGTTTCACTTTTTGAATCACCCCGAAACAAACAAATACATGCATAAATAAAGTAATTATTCGAGGCCAGAGGAAACGTGCCAAGAGGAAGTGCCCCCTTTCTGTGGCAACTTCAGAGGCGCCGGATTTTCCTTGCCGTTCTTTTCTTTACGAAAAGAAAACCCCAGAATGGCGCAAGGAAGCCCCTTCAGGGGACCTTAAATTGCGTCACAGCAGAGTCCTGGGCGAGGCCGGAACACCCCCGGGTAAGGGTGCTTGTGGGTCCTTCGAAGGGAAGCCCACCCAGGTCACCTGCCTGGAGAGCAGGGCGTGGGCAGCACCTGTGCCCCTACCGGGTCGCCTACACCTTTCCCGCTGTGCCCACGCACAACTTTTCCTTTCCCTGTATGCGTCAAAGTGAGAACACCTGGATTTTGGATGAATCTAACTCTTTTGCTGCATTAAAGGCCCACTGCCTTTACACTGGTCCTCAGAATGAGTTTATTAGCCCCATGAAGAAGGATTTGGGCGGTAAGGAATTCTCAACGGTGGCGTTCCAAACTGGGTCCTCTAACAGGCGTGTGCCTCAGCCCTGGCCTTGGTTGGGTCTCCAAATACTGCCGAAACTCCCTGGCTGTCTGTAGAAGGTGCTCACTTACGTAGTTGCCCCTCCACCAGTTCCTTGACGAGCAGGAGGTGCCACGCGGAGGAAAACATCACGGACTGGGGGCCCTGGCAACTCTAAGGGGTCAGGAGAATCCCTCCTGTTTAGGAGATGCCTTGCGGCGGCAGTTTAAAAACTGAGAGGCAACATCAAGGCTTCTCCTTTAAAAATCGTAGCCCTGGTGATTCAAACCCGATCTTTGGGCTGGCAAAGAAGCAATTGCCCGGAAACGAAATTGGCATTCACACAGGGTCAGGTAAAGCCCAGCGCCCCTGGCCACATTTTGGACCCCAGAAGGGCACTACCCGTCCCCACTGCTTTTAGAAAGAGAAAGGAAAAGGAAGAGAGAGAGGGCTGAAAGGGGGAGAGAGGAGAGCGCAGGAGAGAAAGAAAGCGAGAAGAGGAGGATATTTAGCAAGTTAAGAGGTTAAATATTTGAACAGATTTGTAAATATATAGACAGCCCTTGTTATTTGGAATGTGTAATAATGCCTTTTGTGGTGCCGTCTGTCTGGGTGGCTGCGGAGAGGACGGATCCCTGGCACCTTGCTCGCTGGGAAATCAACTGGAAAGCTCAGGAGCTCGCAAAACAAAAACGGGCTACCCTGCTTTGGGGAAGGGGGATTTTCCCTCTCTCCTGTCTTAAAAAAAAGAAAAGAAAAAGAAAAGGGGAGGAAAAAAAAGAAAAGAAAGGCAAAGCAGAATAAATGAAAATGTTTTATTTTTCTTAGGATTTCTCAGGAGCATCTCAGAAAGCCATCTTCAGGCTCAAGTAATTTCAAAGTATTGTTTAAGCTGATGACATACTCAAGCTCTCAGTTATCTATTGTGCATCCATTATTTCTTTGAACTCAACTCTCTTGTCTGACAAGCGTGTGTGTGCATGTGTGTGCATGTGTGTGTGTGTTTACAAAACCTGGGTTCACTAACGGTGCTTCCGTGGCTGAGCAGGGTGGGTTTCTTTACGTTTTTCTCGCGTTAGTGTTTTCTGGAAAACTGCGCTGTTGATGGCATCTGTGCTCTGCTTGTGCCCGTGGGCGGAGGACACAGACTGTGGGTGTGTCCCGCCCACAATCGCGCGTGCGTGTGCGTGGATACACGCATTTTCTGGTGTGTTCCTCAAATGGAGCCATTTTTTTTGCCCGTGTCTGCGTCCTGCGCATATTAGTATTATGCAAATAGAATCCCTTGAGTATTTTTTGGAGGGGGAGGGGATGAGCCATTTAAATTCTTCTCTCATATTTTCTCGGCAGTCTTTCCACTGCGTGTGAATTCACTTGGATGCCTTTTCTGAGGTCCGTGTGTGTGTATGGACGGGGGGATGGTGGTGGTGGTGTGCTGGTCAGGGGGTGTGTGCCTTGGTGTGTAGGAGAGTGTGGGCAGCCTACCAGCACCTTGTGAGTGATGTGTGTTCTCCCGGGGTGTCCTGTCTGTCTCTGCCTCCCCCCATGTTTTGTGTTCTCGGGCGATTATGTGCGTATTTACATATGTGTGCCTATTCCCTTGCCTACATGTATTGTCTTTCTCTATAATCCACACGTTTTATATATATTCTCTTATATTTTGGCAAAGTGCCTTTTTTATTCCTCTAAGAATATTTATTGATGTGATAATCCGAAATGAAAAGTGCTCTCCCATGAAGGAGATGGAAGAGAAAGGAGTGTTCATCTTTCTTAATAGACGGGGCAGAGCCAGTTGACTGGATCACAGGGTTTCTCTGCACTTTCCGCGTGTGTCTGTGTGTGGGGGGTGGGGGCAGGGACGGGGGGTGGGGTGGGGAGGAGAGAAAAAGAACAGAACAAAGATGAGACATCACGCCCCCTCGCGGCCAGGCTTCATATTGAGCCGACCTG
Organism: Equus asinus; assembly: GCF_041296235.1. Taxonomy (NCBI): domain Eukaryota; kingdom Metazoa; phylum Chordata; class Mammalia; order Perissodactyla; family Equidae; genus Equus; species Equus asinus. Next base: position 82,291,999 of record NC_091798.1, read on the forward strand.
GCCCTCTCTGGCTTTCTTTAGCCAAATTAATCCTGTAATTTCCTCCGTTAAACCATTCAGAAGGCGCCTCTCAGACCCAGCCCCCGGCTTTCAGCCAATCACCAGGCGCCATGCAAATCACCTCTTCCGTTCTCCAGACTTGGCATCCGCCTTAGCTGCTGCACTTGCCGCCCCGCCCCCGCCACTTTCCTCCCCTCCCCTCCCCCTCCCTCCTCCGCCCCCCCGCCCCGAGCAGCTGCCGGGGACGAGGGCAGTGCAGGGTGCCTCATGCATATGCAAATAATTGTCCTCCTCCCTCCATCTTCTCCTGCCCCCTCCCTCCTTCCCCACCTCACCCTCCCTTGCCCCCGCCTCCCGCCGATGCCTCCTCCGGTTTCCCCGCCGCGTCCGCGCGCCTAGACGGGCAGCTCTCGGAGCTGTGGTCCCGGGCAGCTGTTTCCCAGAAGGAGGCCTACGCGCGCGTTCTTGGAACAGCCGAGGGAAAGGGAGGAAGGCACTACCCTTGAAACCCTCTCGAAGGTCAAATTTGAGGCTTGCTGAGCAGGGGCGAAAGGCGTCGAAAATGCCTCCGCAGGGTCTGCGGGAAGGTTCTGCACGCAGACTGATTTTGAAATGCCTTTCTCCTCTTAAACACCAGATTAATTTCTCTGCAACACACAGTGTACTGGCCACGTCCAAAGGCAGGATGATGATAGATGATTTTGTAATCCCAGAGCTACAGTGTGTATTTGTCTTGTACATCAAGGCTACACAGCTCCTTAAATTGCAGAGAATTGTAGATGAGATCAAACAGCGTTAGATCTACTTAGTAGAGACAGAGTTAGAAGTGGGGTGGGGGAGGGGGCAAGTGGTAGCGCAAGACCTGCTAAAGGTGTGCAGTTTGACGTTAGCGCCTTGAATGGCACCGGTGAGCAGACTCAGCACAAACGGGGACCCATGAAAAGAAAAGCAAATCCTCGAAGCAAAAACAAGACTTGGGAATAGTAGGTTGTTACTGTAATTTACATCCAGACTCTGGTTTCCTGGCCTTTTTACAGCCACCGGTAAAGGGTATTCAAGCTTTAAATACTGCTTTGAACTGACCTTGAGGCACACTGAGGGGAAAAATGTCACTGGAGAAAATCGCGGTTTGTATAGTGCTTTGAGATCCTCTAATGAGAAAGCAGGAAAATTGTGAAGTGACCTTGTTTCATAAATGTCTACTTCGACACGGGAATATTTAAAGGAATTTCTTGTAAGAATTGAGTCAGTTCCTCCTCAAATCTTACACCTTGGAGAAGTGAGGAGAGAGCACAAGATCTGAAAAAATATTTTGTTGGCGTTTATTCATTCAACACATTTGTGGAGTGCTTATTGCGTGCCAGGTACATAGCATCATCTTCCATGCAAAGCACAGTCTGTCACACTGTGATTCCCAGGTATACTGGAAATTAGGGAGAGGAACAGGAATTCTAGACAATTCCTGCCCTGGAGTTGCTCATCATCTTGCAGGAAGAAGAGACATCACAGATAAATGTGGTACAGTATAACGTGGAGCATGGAAGCAGCCTAAATGTCTGTCAGGAGTACAATGAGTTAGTACATTGGCACATTCCTGCAGTGAAATATTCTGCAGCAGTTAAAAATGAATGGATTGTCTTGAAATCAATGTTGGGTGAAAAAAGGAAATTAAAAAAATACATGTGATATTATTGTAATATTAATCTTTATTAAAATGTAAAATTTTTAAAAAGCTTCCACAATACAAAAGTTGTTGGTACATAACCATGTAGTAAAATTATAGAAACAAGGAAGTGCACATTTTGGGATGGAGGTTACCCCTGGGGTAGAGGGATCCTTTGACCACATGGGTTTTAGTTATATGAGTAGTGTTTGCTTCCTTAAAAAAAAAGAAAGATGAGGGAACATAGAGAAGCATGGGAAAGCTTTATTGAAGAGGTGACAGACATTGAAGCTAAGTTCTTGAAGTGATAAGCAAATGTAACAGCAATATTCAAGACACACTGAAATGCTGAGCTTTTATACTTTTTATATCATTTAAAATTTACATATAGGAAAATTCTCTTTTTTGGGGGGTGTACAATTCTATGAGTTTTACAGATGCGTAGAGTCATGTCATCACACCACAAGCAGGAAACAGAACAGTTGCATTCTGCCCTCCCCAAATTCCTGTGTGCTGTCCTTTGTAGTCACTCTTGGCTCGTAGTCAACTCCCCCATAACCTTAAACTCTGGAAACTACTGATCTATTCTCCATCTCTGTAGTTTTACCTTTTCCAGAATGTCATATAAATGGAATTATGCAGTATGTGGCCTTTTTGTTTTTTTGCATCTGGCTTCTTTCACTTAATGAATTGATCTTCATCTATGCTGTCGGGTCTATCAATACTGTGTTTCTTTTGACTGCTGAGCAGTAGGTCATTGCATGAACATGCCACAGATTGTTTATCCTGTTACCAGCTGAAGGCCATTTGCATTGTTTCTGGTGTACAGTTTCTTGATTCCAGGGACTGGACTCGTTGTTCAGGGTGTTGTCATGTATAATGTGGATCTATGGTTATTGTATTATATTGATAAACGTGTTCAGTTATTTCTCTCTGGAGGCCAACTCTGTAATCTGATCTTAAACACTGTGCAGGGTGGGGCTAGGTAAAACCTATCCAGCCAAATGTAGAGAAAAACAGACATGTTCAGTCATTTGGAAGTTGGCAACTGATTTAGTTATCTTGAGTGCAATAGGAGAGACTAATTAGATGTGCAGGTGATCTGCATGTGTGAATTTACATGTGTGCCACTGATGACCTAGATTTCTAGCTCTTTGAGCATCTTTGTGTTTCCAAGTGTGGAACAATGACTTATTTCCAAATATTTCCCAAATCCTTGTTGAAGGATTGACCTTTGCTCTTGGAGGTCCAGGTTGAGCTTTACTGGCAGGCTGAGTTCCCACCCTTCTGATACAGGATGGCAATGTTACTTCATTAGTCTAGGAGTTCTAAACATTTGTAAGGATACAGAGTAATTCCAGATCTTGGTCTGTTCTTATTTGGTTTCCTCTTGTTTGTATCTCATCTGGACCCTGAGAAGCTGTGGGCTGGACTGGGCAGAGCAGGTGCTGAGGTCAGAAACAGTATGTAAACCTGTGTGGGTATATAAGCATTTCTGAGCGTATGCCTCAGAATTCCAAAGTCAAATATCAATTGTTTGTGAATTACCTACTACTTAAAGCCTTATTTATTTATTTTAAAAACCTCTAGTCCTCTAGTCCTGACAAAGACAGGGCTAGCTGTCCCAGTATTAACGTGCAAGATGGAAAGGGGAGAAGTAAACAAACATTCATAGACTACTTTCTGGGTGTGGTTAGAGGAGAGAAGACAATGCCAGCTGTAAAGAGAGATCACAGTGTCGTGATCAAAGGAGTGCTGTTTTTAATCCTTGTTCTGTTGCTAAAACAGGCTGTTTTTCTAACTTAAAACTGTACCCAGTTTACTACATATGAGACTTTGCATGACATCCTTAGTTTTAGTTCTGATAATCAGCATGCCCCTCTGGCAAATGACTCCGGAAACAAAAGGTTCATTTAACCAGACAACTGAAAGAATAGTTAGTAACATAGGTGCTTGGAATTTACTTTGGATAAGTTCTTAAGTAAAGGTTGGAGAGGTTATAAATCAAGGGATGTAGATGCCACATTTTCTCTTTGTTATGTCTCTGTGAGACCTTGGGAAAAAGTCTTTCTTATTTGCACCACAATTTTCTCACTTATAAAAGGGCAAAGGAGCAAACATGGTGCTACTTACGATTTTAAGATTCCCTCAGCAAGAAGCACTTTATGAGCCCTGGGCTTTGCTGTTCTAGATTTCTTTCATTAATCATGCCAAATTGCATTGATGGAGGCATCTACCATTTTCCAGTTTAAGTTAATTACAACACACCTAAGCTTCATGTTTTCTGGTGTACTTTGAAGATTTTGAGAAAGTGGCCATTTCCCCCAAATAAGATAATTTGCAGCCCTTTATTAAACTTAGGTAATGTAGAAGCATGCACTTATAACTTTTGTCATTACTGCTGAAATTGTGTTTAGTAAACATGTCCAAGCTAAGAAGTGCTGGACTCTGAAGATCATCAGTCCAGTGACTTCCCAGTTGTTCTCCCATTAAGAGAAGATCACCTTCGTGCTTTATGCTACAAATAAATTGGTGCAGCCTTTGTACCAAGAGTGTGACTCCTAATGAAAATGAAACTACTGATGGTAAAAAAAGAAAAGAGACACCTTTCAATGACCACCAATTCCATGATCGTGGGTTAAGCCTGTGAAACTTTTTCTCTTCCAGGCACTGTTTTTTAAAATGAGATTCTGTTCAAGAGGTGTTACAGTAGCATAATATAAACCGGTGACTCTGGCTTTTTAAACTTTGGTTCTCTCTCCTGTAAAGCAGCATAAGTGAGTGCCTTATCATAATGTTGGAATAATGACATCTCAAGGCCTGTGTGCTGCATTCACAAGCAAGGAAAGTCCCAGAACGGGGTTGACTCAGCAGTACCTGACCAGGCTGCTTAATGCACTGATGAATACCATTGCCCCTAGGAATTAAATATAGAGGTGCCTGGAGCTTGTGTAAAGTTCTCTGTGCCATTTGAAAAAGGTACTCAGAGAAAAGATAGGCTGATTTTTAATTTTAATGTTTTACTCATCGGTTTAAGTACATTTATGGTTTGCTTTGCAAAATGTCAACAGACATCCCAAGTGGGTAACATTTAAAAAAGATTGAATTTCCTGTATTTACTCTGACATCGTCTCAAAAATATGGTCATCAATGCCTACAGGTTCATCGGTAAAGACAACCCATTCAAGTGATTATTAAAAAACACCCAACAACACTTTTCATAATTTTCCACAGTGTCCCAAATTCTCATTGATTAGAATTCCAGTAAGATAGATCTGAAGGTTTCATTCTAGTTCTGATACATTTAGGAAGGACTCCAAATGAAGTTCACATCTACAAGGTGGCCAAAAGATACTACGAGGAGGAATTATCTATTACCTAATGGCGTTAGTGTTCATTTTGTATTATAAATAACATTATAAATTTGTATATTATAAACTCAATGATTGACAAAACACTTTCACATAAATCATCTCACTGCGTGAAAAGTTATCGCACAATAACTTTATAAGATAGATTGATGATGACAATTATTTATCCTCATTTTATAGTAAAAGATACTGAGGTTCAGAAATATCGAAAATAGCTCGCTTTATGGAATGCTTTCTTTGTGACAGGCGATGTTCTAAGAGCTTTACGTGTTTAATCCATTTGTTCTAGATAGGAGCTGTAGGAAGTGGATGTTGTTATTGTCATCTTCATTTTACAGATTGAACCACAGAGGCACAGAGGGATAACGGAACCCGTCCAAAGCTACAGAGTGAGTAAATCGTGGAGTCAGAGGAGAATCTACTGCTCTGGTTCCAGACCCAAGTGCTTAACCATCACACCTCTCTGCCAAGCCAAAGTTCAGCAACTTGCCTCAGGAAATTTGGCCACTCAGTGTTGGGTCCTAAATTAGAAAATGGGTCTTCTGACCCCCAGTGAAGTACTTTTCCATTTTGCATTTGGTTCTGCTTTCTCTCATTAGCTTTTGCTTTATTCCACACTACATTTTACTACTTTATGTACTTCTCATCTTCCCCTAATGTATTGTTAACTTCATTCATGCAGGGAAAAGAGGATGATTCTTTTTATCCATGGATTATCCCCTCCCATGTCTGAAAATTCTTCTAACATAAAAGGGAAGCAATTAAAATGTATTGAATTCAATCAAAGTTGTGGAACTCCTTGAACATTTTAGGTGTACAAATTTATAACTGGAATTTTGATGACATGAAAGTGGTTGACAATGGGAAGGGGACAGTGATTAAACTAGGGAAAAGAGAGAAAGGACTGATATGATAGGAAAGAGCCAGATAACAACATTTATATAGCCCTTGCTGCATGCCAGAGAGTTTTCCTCTATCAACCCATTTAATCCTTACAACATTTTATTATTATCTCCTTTTTATGAATGGGGAGACTGAGGCACAGAGGTTATATGACCAACCCATAAATACGCCTGTTTGTGGGTGTGTATGTATGTAAAAGAGGGAGAAAGAAAGTGATATCCATTGTCTGGCTTCCCCAGCTCCCACACCAACAATTCCCGAAGGTTTCCATGGTATATTTATTTGCTTTTCATCAGAGGTTTCCTGTCCCGGATGTCCTACCATACTGACTTTTCCTCCTCCAGTCTAGTCTCTGCATGGCACCACAGTTACCCTTCTAAAACATGTATCTGATTCTGCTCCTCCTTGGTTTAAAACATTTGACGGTTCCTCGTTGCTTACGGGTTATGTGGCCTGCTACACACAGCCCTGTCTTACATTTTCATCCTCATTCCAGTCTCCTTCCCCAGACCTTTTTTTTTATGATTGTATTTAAATCCTCTTTCATCCCTAGATGGACCATGTACTTCATTCTCTTATGACTTTATCTGTGTTGTCTTCTCTGCCTGGAATCCTGATCCCCTCCTTTTTACCTGGAGAGTTGCACTCATCCTGCAGGATAAAATTCAAATGTATTTCTTGATGAAGCCTTTTATAATCCTACAGAAAGAATTAATATATCACTCCATTAATATATACTTTAACAACAACAATAACAGCTCACATCTACTGAGTGCTTAAATGCTACAATTCTATTATTGATGCAGGAAGCGAGATTCAGAAGTTTTCTGTAACTTGCTCAGATCACTTGGGTAGTGAATCTTCAGACAGATCTGTCTGACCCCCAAACCCATAAATGCAACCACTTTGCTCTGCTTCCTCCGTTGATCCCATATATTAGGTTGCATGTTTAGGTATCTCTTTCTCTTCAACAGAATGAACTCCAGAAAAGCAGTTATTTGCTTTGGATACTTTGTGGCTGGCCCCGTGTCTCTACTATGGAAGGAGATCCGTGAACATAGTTAAAAGACTGACTGGATCTCTATGTTCCCTATTGCCTGGGCTACAGTTCTCTCCTCTGGCCCATCGTGTCCCACGCCACAGATGACGATTGTGCCACTTTACTCTATTCTCTCACATTACTGACTTCTAAAGTGACTGTTCCGAAATTGACTGTCTGGACACCAGTTGCCTGTGAGAGCCTTTACTTAACGCCTTTAGTAGCTGTGACCAGAAATTAGTGGCATGTGTATGATCTGCTCTACAACTCTTGGGCTGCAGGCACTATCGTTTTGTTTTATACTTCTGAGTTGAATCAGAACTGGCTTGAATCTTATCTTATTTTTATTTTATTTTTTTTGGTGAGGAAGATTGGCCCTGAGCTAGCATCTATTGCCAATCTTCCTCTTTTTGCTTGAGGAAGATTGTCCCTGTGCTAACATCTATGCCAACCTTCCTCTATTTTGTATGTGAGGTGCCACCACAGTATGACTTGATGAATAGCATGTAGGTCTGAGCTTGGGATCCGAACCAAACCACTACACCACTGGGCCCGGCCCTAAATCTTATCTTTTTGATAGGCATAAACTTCAATATCACACCCTCTGAACACCTCTGCTCCTCTTCTGGATTATCTAAGAATTCTGAAGGTTTACAGAGTCCCTAAAGAAGTCCCCTGGGCACACTGGTCCCAGGAGAACTCTTGTGCCCTGGGTTGTCTGTGGCCATTGTGGCATTGCTTCCTGTTGTTTCTGCACAAAATTGGGGTTCTCTTGCCCAATGAGCATAAATGAGCATTAAAAAATCCAATTAATTACAGCATCAGGTTTTGGAGGAGAAATCAGCTTTATTCTGTGAGATGGATCTGCAGGGAGACAGGGGGCATGTGCCCTCAGATCTGTCTCCCTGCTTCAGGATTTGGGGTGAAATTTAGGAGTTTAGGGAGAACAGGCTGGCACACAGAAATGCTGGTGGGACAGGTTTTGATTGGTGGGCTTCAAACATTTATGGTAAGGTTTTAAACATTTATGGCAGGGTTCTAAACATTTTGATGAGGTCCTAAACTTTTATGATAGGGTTCTAAACATTTTTGATGAGGTGGGGAAGGAATTTTAATGCCAGATCTTCCTGAATGAGGGACCCCTGGCTTCTGATAAAAGTCCGACTTTCAGGTTCCGGTCCTGTCCCCGTCCTTGGGTTCCATGGGAAGGAGGATCTTTGGTTCCATGGTCATTTCAGGTCATGATTTCTTCTTTTGCGCATGCTCTGGCTATGTGACTTTGCAGTTTTTCGGAAAGACAATCCTTAATCACTTTGTTGATAAGAGATGAGGTCTTTCGAACAGGCTCCAAGTGGGTCTGTGGTTACCCTGTCACCACACTGTGCTGCACAGAGCTCTAGGTCAGGAGGCTCCTTTGAATGAGGCTGATTTCCTCAGGACTCAGATCTTGGTGCCCATCCTTTAAATTCATCCATGGACCCACCAGCAAAATGCCATGCTAGGTGGTATCCACTGTCCCACATTCAGCCCCCGGGGGATTCACACACAGGAGGGGTCAGCGGTCTTCCCTTTCCCTGGCCCCAGACAAAGGATGCATTATCCTCCTTTCTCTGACAATAGAGCTCACCATACAGACGCAAATGTCTATTTGCTTCCACAATCTGGAAACATTTCCCTTCCTTTATGAAAATTCCCTCTCCCAAGGAGAGGTTGGGAGACCTCATGGCATCTTCTTGCTAAGGGTCATTAACAAAGCACCACTTAGAACTTCAGCAGGTTATCCTGTTAATTAGTCTTCAGTGGGGTGCCCAGTTTAAATAAAAATGCCAAAACTTAATGGTACACGTAAGTGAGAGTTGCCCTTTTTAGAGGAGTCACTTGCTGTACGTTATTACAATATACCGCCATTGTTTAAACATTTTTTTTGAATTCATCTTCAGGTTTTCAGAGCCTACAGCCCAATCTTTTTTATTACTCCCAAAGAGAGCAAATATTTATATTTGAAAATGGATTTGATTTTGGAAAGAGCCCAATGTTATTTGGCTTAGTTTTAGGAATAAAATCAGTGTGAAAAGCTGCTTTTGGTCCAAAAGGAGGTGAAATTATAAAGTAATGACACTGATTTTGTGAGTCTTACCGAGTCCAAAAGGGGATTTCCAAATATAGTGTCAGGGATGGCATGTCAGGGAAATAAGTATATAACTTCCAAATGTGGCCACCTAAGAATGACACAAATCTGAATACAAATATTCTGGTACATTTATTGCCAACTAGTCTCGTTGCATGTTATGTCCTAAATTCTTGCTGAAAATATCTAGCGGTAGACTGGTGCTTCTCAAATTTGGTGTAAGCGTGAATCCTGTAAGGTTGTTAGGATGCAGTTTCTGATTTAAGAGCTCTGGTGCGGGGCCAGAGACTGAGCATTTCTGAACAGCTCCCAGGTGATGGTCCAGGGATCTCTCCTTGGGTAGCAGTGCTCTTGACTCCCCAAATAGCCCTGTTAAGCAAGTTAAATCTTGGTTCGCACATGGGTATTGGCTGTTCACGTGAAACCGCACATGGGTTGGTTTGTTCCTTAGCAAAATATTTGTTTGTGCTCACGTACATGTGAACTTTGCCTCAGAACAGAGAATTTTCTGTGTACTTTGTCAATGAAGCAGCAGCAATGACCCGGTGCCATTTTCCTTAGATCAGATGTTTTCTTTATTACAGAACATAACAGAAATTTCTATGGAAAAAAATTAAGTATTTTAACTGTTCAATCTCACTAATTATTACATGGCAGCTATTATCACATAAGAAAAAGCAAGGTACATTTTGATATATTTAAAGCTGTTATTTCTGACTTGACAATTTTTGAAACTGATGTAACAAAAGTTTTCTTGCTAGCTAACAAAAAACAAAATCCGATTTCACAGCTAAAATCTAAACAGCTAAGATGTAATCAGAGGACTAAATTTCACGGCTACAAAAACACAGATGTGTGACATAACTTTAGAGTGTAATAAAGCCAAATAGCTTTGCATGCAATAATGGATATTACAAATAAAGATGAGAATGACTTCGTTAGGATTTTTTAGTGTTTACCTGTTAACTGAGGATGTTCTCACTAATGTTACCTGTTTAACAGAGAATGTTCTCGAGTTACCTACCACATATGCATCTATTGAACATCTGTGTATGTCTTGCTAGGAACTGGTGATATAGAGTTGAATATGACATTAAGTCATTCTTTCAAGGAGTTCTTTCTTATTACATAGTATGTCCTGTGTCAAGTAATTTTTTTGAGTTAATTTTTTTCGGATTATAGAACTAGTGTATGCAAATTGGAAAAATATTAGATTATACAGAAAAGAATTACAAAAAGTAAAATATACCTTATTAAAAATCCCATCACTGTTAACATTTTAATGTTGTATTTTAAGTTTCCATTGCCCTAACTCTAAGTATTATTGTTTCTGACATGTTGGTGTCCTTTATTATTATTATTTTTTAACTGTGGAAATAACTCTTACTGGCCAGTGTCAAGGTATATTTCAGTTGAGTTTTTATGCCTATTTTGGTCAGGCCTGAAATGTGGAAACCAAAACAACTGTGTATATGATGTGTGTGTGCTTATGTGTATATTAGGGTGGAGACAGGGAGCTTTGCTGGGATCAGCTCTTCCTTAATATTTGAAGGCCTCTTTAGACGTGAGTAAGGAACTGGAGAAGCAGCTGGAATCCCATCCAGCTCTGCAGGCCAGAGACTCTTTATGATATAACTGATAGGGTTTATATCCCCAGAGCTACTCACGCCCACATTGTGTTTTGCTTTCTCAATTTTGTGATAAATTTCTTAGATTGTGCTAATTTTGGATTGGGGGATCAGTGGACTTGCTCCTTTACTAAAATCTCTTGAGAATTTTTATCGTCTGTAAAATAAGGTACCTAAACTACACATTCTAAGTTTTCTTGAATTTTTGAAATTCTATGGCTATTTTCTTCATCATAGCTTGCATGTAAATAGATCCATCCTGGTAGATACCTTTGATAATCATTTTTGAATCAATGTAAACCTAAAGTCTGTTTTAAAATCTACAATCTAGAATGAAAATCTAGAACAGAATTTGGCAAACTACTGCCTGAAGGCTAAATCTGGCCTATTGCCTATTTTTGTAAATAAAGTTTTATTGGAACATAACCATGCCGGTTCATTTCTGTATCGTCTATGGCTGCTTTCAAGCTACAACAGCAGAGTTGAGTAGTTGGGACAGAGACTGTATTTACTCTCTGAACTCTTATAGAAAAATTTATTGACCCCTGATCTAGGTTAATAATCTTCTGGATCAATAAGCATGCTTTTCTTCAGACTCTTAGAGTAAGTATGATATCAGAGTTATGAAAACAGGAGATATGGATGTGGAAGATATGCCTGGGTTATATAAACCAGCTCCTGTTTTTTTTTAGGGTTATTCCTAGATAATACATACTTGAGCTTGATTTCAAGAGGTCAGCTAGATCTGTATCAGGTAAATGTCACATCTGCTGTGATGAGAGAAACTAGGGTGTCAGAGTGACACTCTTTGAGCCTGGCAACATTCTTCTTGAATGACTCAGGCAGGAGAATTTTCAGTTAATGTGGTGGTCCTCTGTAATAAAAGCCAAGCCAGGAAAGCCAAGAGCTTTTAATATCATAGGGTTAGAGGCATTATTTCATAAGGAATAGGGGTCAAAGTCATGTTAATAGTTGATATACACATTCCTCAGGAAGACTAGACAGGGCCTTGCTCAAGGAGACCAGACCATGGAGTCTTTGGAAGAAAACGAACCCTCCCTGTGATATGGAGTATAAACCTCCACGTGTTTAGGAGGGAAGTGAGTTGCAACATTGGTGGTGGAGAGCATCCTAAATGACCTTGAAATACCCACACTTTTCATGGACCACTGACTCAGAAGAAGCTTAAACAGAGACAGACCTCTCTAATTCCCAACAACGTCTGAGATAGCAGAGTTTGCAAAACAGAAGATGAGACCAGGCCCAGGTCTCAGGTCTCCTAAGGGGAAGAATGGCATGTCCTGTGCTGAGAGGACCTAAAGAGTAGATGGCTGCGGGGAACCTAATGATGATTGGGAGAAAGCTAAGAGAAAAGGAGGGACAGTGTCCACAGGGAACACTCTCCAAAGCCTAAATAGGGAGACCTTGCCTCTGGTACTGCAAGAGATCTAGATAAGTGTAGATAACTGCGGAATTTAATGACCTTGAAGTTTTGGATCCTGTGCTGTTTTGGGACACCCCTTGAGCCTTTGGCAAAGGAATGCTAAAATATCCATCAAAGTCTGGTTTATATCATTCTAAGGAAAGAGCTCTGGAATGAATTTCAGTCTGAATCTGAATGAGTACCGGTCTGGTCTGGCCATTTGTAGACTACCAGCAAAGGGCCACCCAGCCCAGGTGATCAGGAGGCTGCTTCCTGATTTCTCCCTCCTCTACTCGACAGAAAGGAGACTCCTGTTCTCTGTGCTAGAGAGCCTTTAAACTGTTAACTTCATGGGAAATTATCAGGCGTTTGAGATAATTGGAACCAAATCGAGGTTTTCTTTTTTTTTAAATTATTTTAATGAGGTCATATTGGCTTATAACATTGTATAAATTTCAGGTGTACCTTATTATATATCAGTTTCTGTATAGACTGCATTGTGTTCACCACCAATAGTCTAGTTTTCATCTGTCACAATACCTATGTTGCCCTCTACCCCTTTTGCTCTCCCCCTACCCCCTTTCCTCTGGTAACCAGCAATCTGTTCTTCTTATGTATGTGGGTGTTTATCTTCCACATATGAGTGAAATCGTGTGGTCTTTCTCTGTCTGACTTATTTTGCTTCACATAATACCCTCGAGGGCCATCTGTGTTGTCACAAATGGCACAATTTTGTCTTTTGTGACTGAGTAGTATTCCATTGTATATATATATACCATATCTTCTTTATCCGTTCATCTGTTGATAGGCACTTGGGTTGCTTCCACATCTTGGCTATTGTGAGTAGTGCTGTGATGAACATAGGGATGCATAAATCTCTTCGAATTTTTGATTTCATGTTCTTTGGATAAATACTCAGAAGTGAGCTAGCTGGATCATATGGTATTTCTACTTTTAGTTTTTTGAGAAATCTCCATACTGTTTTCCGTAGTGGCTGCACCAGTTTGCATTCCCACCAGCAGTGTATGAAGGTTCCTTTTTCTCCACAACCTCTCCAACACTTGTTATTTCTTGTCTTGTTAATTATGGCCATTCTGATGGGTGTGAGGAGATATCTCATTGTAGTTTTGATTTGCATTTCCCTAATAATTAGTGATGTTGAACCTCTTTTCATGTGTCTTTTGGCCATCTGTATATCTTCTTCAGAAAAATGTCTTTTCATGTCCTCTGCCCTTTTTTTTTCTGGTGAGGAAAATTGGCCCTGAGCTAACATCTGTTGCCAATCTTCCTCTTTTTGCTTCAGGAAGATTGTCCCTGAGCTAATATCTGTGCCAATCTTCTTCCATTTTGTATGTGGGTCACCACCACAGCATGGCTTGATGAGTGGTCTGTATGTCCACACCAGGGATCTGAACCCATGCACCCTGGGCTGTGGAAGTGGAGCACACAAGCTTAACCACTATACCACCAGGCTGGGCCCCTCTGCCCATTTTTAGATTGGGTTTTTTGTTTTTTATTGTTGAGTTGTGTGAGTTCTTTATATATTTTAGAAATTAAATTCTTGTCAGATGTATGATTTGCAAGTATTTTCTCCCAGTTGTTGGGTTGTCTTTTTGCTTTGTTGATGGTTTCCTTTGTTGTGCAGAGTCTTTTTAGTCTGACATAGTCCTGTTTATTTATTTTTTCCTTGGTTTCCCTTGCCTGAGTAGACAGGGTATTGGAAAAGATGCTAAGACTGATGTCAAGGAGTGTATCGTGTATATTTTTTCCTAAGAGTTTTATGGTTTCAGCTTTCAGTATTCAAATCTTTAATCCATTTTGAGTTAATTTTTGTGTATGGTATAAGTTAATGGTCTACTTTCATTCATTTGCATGTGACTGTCCAGTTTTCCCAACACCATTTATTGAAGAGACTTTCCTTTCTCCATTGTATGTTCTTGGCTCCTTTCTTAAAGATTAGCTGTCCATAGATGTGTGGTTTTATTTCTGAGCTCTCAATCCTGATCCGTTGATCTGTATGTCTGTTTTTGTGCCAGTACCATGCTGTTTTGATTACTATAGCTTTGTAGTATAATTTGAATTCAGGGAGTGTGATACCTCCAACTTTGTTCTTTTTTCTCAGAATTGTTTTGGCTATTCAAGGTCTTTTGTTGTTCCACAGCGATTTTAAGATTCTTTGTTCTATTTCCATGAAGAATGTCATCGGGATTCTAATTGGGATTGCATTGAATCTGTAGATTGCTTTCAGTAATATGGACATTTTAACTATGTTTATTCTTCCAATCCATAAGCATAGAATATCTTTCCATTTCTTTATGTCTTGTTTGATTTATTTCAATAATGTCTTATAGTTTTCAGTATATAGGTCTTTCACCTCCTCAGTTAAATCTATCCCTTGGTATTTTATTCTTTTTCTTATAATTGTAAGTGGGATGGTATTCTTGACCTCTCTTTCTGCTAGTTTGTTCTTAGTGTATAGAAATGCAACTGATTTTTGTTAGTTGGTTTTGTACCCAGCAACTTTACTGTATTTGTTGATTATTTCTAATAGTTTTTTGGTGGATTCTTTAGGGTTTTCTATATATAAAGGTTTTCTTTTTGAAGTAAATAAAAGACAAGAGATTATTGAAAATAATTTAATTTTCAAGAGAAATCAAGCATCTTGTATCAGCAGCAAATAGAAAAATTAACTTCTCTATTTATTCCTTTCAGCCTTTTTCTTGTTGTCATAGTGTTAACTACTCTGATGTTATCACAGAGAATGGAAATGTGCCAAGTCCTTCTCATTTAAAAAATTACTTTCTGAGGTTCAGAGGATTTGGGGAAAGATTAAGACTGCAGTTTATTCAGGTAGCTGAGTTCAATTTTTCTTTTGATTCTCCCCATCTGCTGGGCCAGTGTAACTACAATGACAGCCTGAGTGTAGGCACCTACTACCACTGGTAAGATCAACACACTAAGCAGCATTATAGTGAAATGTCTATGAGAATTGACCCAGATCATAATGGCTTCTAGAGAAAGGTTGATAAATCACTTACATGTTTTTATGTTTAGGTAGACATTGACCCTCAAATAACTGATTAAAAAATTTAATACAAATTAATCATATATAATAGGGTAAGTTATCAAGAAGAAAATATTAGGCTGAACCACATGAACTTGCTGATATTTAGACATCTTGAACTAAGAAGATAGAAATTTTGTATGTTTCAAGCTAATATCTAAATGGTCTCTTGAACTTTTTTCCCCTATTTTTGTTTATTCTATTGCAGTTTTCCCAAGAGAAAAAAAGTTATTCCTTTCTCCACTCCTGGAAGAAGAATCCAGAGTAGCATCTCTAAAGATCTTTGGTGTCCTTACTGGCGTTCTCTTGCTCAGTTTTCTTCCTCTGTTTTTCAGATCCGCTGATGCCCTCGAGCAGGGAGGGATAGAAGGTGATCTGCATCGAGTTTAAGAGGGGAATAGCAGATGTTCCTGCTTCTCAAGGGGGCTTCCCCAGAATAGAGGGAAAGGTTATAGGTGGCATGATGTGTGAGAGAGCAGAGCTGGGCCACCCTGCCACTCAGTGCCCTGTGAAGGGGCAGGACCTGTCAGGCAGTGGTGAGTGGATCTTAGGTTCTAGAGTCTTGGGGGGCCTTGGAGAAAGGTCTCCATGCCCAATCTTTGAAATTTGCCTTTGAGTGGATGATATGGGCCTGGTGAACATAGTACACTCAAGACTGGTGATCTTTCCTCAAATTTGCTGGACTATTCTCTTATATGATCCTAGGAAACACTCCTAAAACAGAATTTGGTTTGAATTTTCCTTTGACTTCAACTGATACGGGCAGAGCCAGATCCATCTGATTATACACACACACATGCGCACACACACTGTGTTTCTTGCACCCACATATCATGGAGGAAATTCATGCTTTTTGCCTGAATTTGGTACTACACAGATAAAACAACTCATTGACTGGACTTTTACTTTCCAAGTGGTTACTTTGAGTCTTAGAAACACAACTGATACTCATCCTTTCTTGTGGCTTTTACTAGGAGGGAACCTAATAAAATTTCATTTCTAGTACTCTTTCCCCATCTCTCTCCCTCACCCTCCATCTTTAATAGTGCCAAATGAAAGAGGTGAGAAACACAACTTGCAATAATGTTGAGCATTCTGCAATAGCTGAATGAATGAGGGAAGGGAAAAGATTTGGGATGGGGTTGGTTAGCGCATGAAGCTCCTCTATTCCAACAATTAACAATGCATTACTTCCCACCTTTCCGTCTCTTTGGATTACCTTCAGTGCACAATCTTTTTTCTGCTGATGAGTTGGTTTTAATTTTCTCTTGAAAACATCTGTTTTTCTTTAGTTTCCTGAATTCTCTTTCTCTCTCTCTTTTTGTTCAGGGACAAATTCTTTTCAAATTTCTTATAATGTTTTTTCAGTTGAGTTATCAATTTGTTCTATTTATCCTTTCTATCAGCCATTAATGCAGATTAGACTGGGCATAACTCTGAGTGTCACAGTGTTCTGGATACATTCCGGCCACACTGTGCTTTTTTGTTGGGTCCTTGGTTTATGATTCTTCATTCATTATTGAACTTTAGTAACTGAGCATGCATTCACCATAATAATTCAAGATAGACCTAGTAAAGATCTGAGATTCACATTTATTATGGTGATCTTTAGGTGGAATTCTGGCACTTCTTGTCCATGATCAGGCGGTATGACCACCATGAATAAAACGTGGGACTTTGATGTGATTGGCTGACTTTTCACTGATTTTTCTTAACTGTATTTCTGCTGTGTGGCTCACATATGGTGAGAAATTTTCTTAAGCCTCAACTGGAAAACCTATGATGGCAGAGAAATTTTTTGTTCCTTCCAGATGTGAGAAGTAGTCTGCGAAACTGCCCAAAATACTGATATTTGCTGGGCATTTTTACTATTACTTTCCACAATGGACAGAATATTTATTATTGGGACTGTTTTGGGAAATCGAAGAAATATGGCAGTATAATCATGTTGACTCAGATTTTCTGTCTGGTCCTCTCTGAGTGTGGTGGTATAGACACAGCTTATTGTTACCCCTATTCATTTTGTAACCTTTTATATTTTTGGAGAAGGCAGTCCTTGTTTATTAGCATAAAAGGTAGTCACATAGGTGGGTATAACTTAGGGGGAATCCGAAAGGTGTCTGGACAAAGAGATGTCTTCCAATGCTTCCTTAAACTTCAACTTAAGTGATTCATTTCCATATGTTGAACGTATTTTTATTTCCTGCTGTTGTCCTCTCTTAACAACTCAGTGTGAATAATTTTTATCAGATTCCTTTATTCCTGTTTTGAACAGATTCAACCAAAATTAAAGATGTTCAAGGCAGTGAGTCTAATAAAGAGGAGAGAAGAAGACAGAAAAGGGAAGAGAGAGGGACATTTATCACATTACTTTACTGTACAAATGTTTCAACACCTTTATTAGAGGCCTCATGGGTTTTCTCTCTTCAAAGGGAACTTAAAAGTTGTGCTAAAGTCAATTTCAAGTGTGACATGATTTAATTCCTTGTTTCCCTATTACTATATAGACTCTTTCATTAGAGTTTAAAGAGAGTTTTCCTTCGATTGTAAAGATGGGGACCACATTTGGTGTGAAATATTTTGAGTATTTAGCAACAACTTAAAGGTGCTCAGCCACATCTTTCGATATTTGCATGATGAACATATTCACAGAAACCTGCTCTTATATTATCTTGACATTCTTGACTCTAAAATTTTTTGTTGCTTTTTGTTCAACTATTTTCTTTTCTTACCCCAGCTTTATTGAAATATAGTTGACATTTAATGCTGTGTAAGTTTAAGGTGTACAACCTGTTGATTTGATACACGTATATATCGTGAAATGATTACCAACATAGTATTAGCTAGCACATCCATGTCATCACCTAATTGCCATTTCTTTTTTGTGGCGAGAACATTTAAGATCTGCTCTCTTAGCACCTTTCAAGTATATAATCCAGTACTGTTAACTGTAGACACTATGCTGTACATTAGGTCCCCAGAACTTATTTGTCTTATAACTGGAAATTTGTACCCTTTGACCAACATCTTCCCATTTCCCCCACCCCTCGGCCCCTGGTAACCACCACTTTAATCTCTGTTTCTATGAGTTTGGCTCTTTTAGATTCCACATAGAAGTGAGATCATACAGTATTTGTCTTTCTCTGTCTGACTTATTTCACTTAGCACAATGTCCTCAAGGCCCATCCATGTTGCAAATGGCAGGATTTCCTTCTTTCTCATGGCTGAATGATGTGTTCAACTATTTTCTAATTTCTCTCTTTTGGATTTCCTGGTTTCACATCTGTACACATTTGAATGCTTGTCTCTATTCTTAAAAGTTCAGTGGATGTATTTCAATCAGAAAATACACCGCTATGTTCATTAAGGATTAATTTAAAATATTGCCTAAAGATGGCAAGTTTTTTTCTTGTATAATTTTTTAATCTTAGTCTGGTGGAGAAAATACCAAAAGATTTCAGTTTTCTGCGATGGGGAGAATTTAGTTTAGCATCTCATTAATACTGGCTCCAATCAGAAGTCTGCCATTTCCTTGGATCAAATACATTCTCTCTCTTTTTTTTTTTTAGCATGTTGAGACGTGTGTTTAGTGGAAATGTACATTTTACTGTAAACTGTGGGGTGTGTTTCCAGTGAGCAATTTGGTAACTGTTGGGGTTGTGTTCTCCCTATGATATTGTGAGCCCCGTGGGAGTAAGACAGTGCTCTACTCATCTTTCTAGCTCCGGAGCCTAGCGCGAAGTCTAGCGGAATTTGGGTGCATATCTCCTGAAATGTTGAACCAATGACTTAGGGTGATGTAATAAGAGTAAATAGGCATGACTGGGTAAGTAAATATGGCACGGGTGAAAGCAAACACTCCATGAAAACTTTTGTGATTTTTTGTTGATACATTAGACTATTACTATGAAAATACCGCATGAGAAAATAACATAGATTTGAATATACATACTTAACGAAGTTTATTAAACATCTTGGTCTTCAGTGACTTATTTGTGGAGAACATCTAAAAGCAAGAGAGATTTGTTGGGAAGATAATTATGTGAAAATGTGAGTATCTGACTCTAATAGTTTATCTTATACTATTTGGTATTGCAGTTTTCATATGTGTATCTGAATCATCTTTCCAACTAGATTGAAAGTTTGTTGAGGGTGCCTGGTCTTCCAGTAGCTTCCATTCCCCACATATAGTAAAGAATCAATAACATCTATCAAATGTTTGTATTGAGCTCATGATTCATTGAGTGGTTTTGTATATGACCTTCTGCATGTTTCCCAAAATGTGAAATTGGAAGAATAATACATTTTCTATGCTATTCATACAAAGTTTATATTTATCCTTTGAGTCCTATAAGAATGATTTTGTAATGATAAAATTTAAATAAGAATAAGCATGTTAGCAGTTTTACAACTAAATGTTTCAATATGTGCGATAAAAGAGAAAGGTACCAGGGCTTCTGGTTTTTTTTGAGGAAGATTAGCCCTGAGCTAACTGCTGCCAATCCTCCTCTTTTTGCTGAGGAATACTGGCCCTGAGCTCACATCCGTGCCCATCTTCCTCCACTTTTTATGTGGGACACCTGCCACGACATGGCTTGTCATGCGGCACCATGTCCGTACCTGGGATCTGAACCAGCGAACCCCGGGCCGCGGAAGGAGAAGTGGGCACTTAACCACTGCGCCACCAGGCTGGCCCCTTCTGGTTTTGTCTGGCATTGGAATCCTGCCTGTGCTCGCCCTTGTAGCCTGGAGGATGCGTAAGTTCTTCAAGCCTCTGTTTGCTCTCCTATAAATGGAATTTGTAGTATTTTCCTTATGGTGGTGTTGTGAGGTTAAATTTGTTGACACCTGTAACTCTTAATGGTGTGCCCAATACATGTTAGCTGTTCAGCAAACATGAGCAATGTCCCCTACCCTGGCTTTCTGTTGCATTCTCTTGGCAATTTGACTGATTTCATAGCCTTAAATAAAGTGGGTCTGCCTTTAGTCAGCATTCCCCTGTAAGCTCCAGACCTGCCTTTCCAGTCACCTTCCAGAGAGCCATACGTTTGTATCCCTGATTGCCCCTAAAACTTGACTTGGCCCAAACCGCATTTAACTTTTCAGCCCATTTTTTCCCCTTCGCAAATTCCCTATTTGTTACTGAAATTACCATTCTGTAGTAACCGGTCCAAAGACTATGGGCTGGGTTTTACTCACTTTCTTTTTCTCGTTCTCTGTATTTAATTTGTTGAAGCTTAGGAGAACTGATTTGGTATATCAGAGTAGAAGCCCACCGTCTCCCCCACCCCCAACCAATGCCTACAGGGAAAGTCAATTGCTTGAGCTCAACATCTTCCAAGTCCGGCCCTAGATCTGTCCACAGCCTGCAGGTCCAGGACTCTCCTGAGACAGAGCAGGGTAAACGCTGACTCGTTCTTCTCTGGCTTTCCAATGTAGACTCCTGGCTGTGCACTCCAATTTGGGAATAATTTTAAAATTCAGACAGGCATAATACAATTGATTAAATTACAACTTTCTTCGTAATAATCATATTCCAAGTCTGCCAGCTGGGTTAATACCTGGGTTAGACTTGGTTACACCCAGGTCCCCTTAGCGACACCTTTACACACACTTATTTTACTTGCCAAGATTCCAAACAGGACGCGTCTGTTATGGGTTGATGATTCCTAATTTTACTATGAGAGAACTTATTATATACAATGTTGCCAATCAGTCCATGGGATTTATATTTAACCTGACATATTTATCTTTCTTCATCCTATTACTTCCAGATCCATTGACACCATCCTGGCAAGCATTACCTTTCACCAGCATCATTGTGGTGACCTCCTGTATCAGGCTGCTTTTAGCTAAAATTAACAGAAAAAGTAATAGAAAAGTAACAGAAAAACAAACTTAAAGCAGCTTAAATGGTAGGGACTTAATTTTCCACCCATATCAAGAAAATCCTAAGTAGGGGGCTCCAGGATTGCTTTAATAGTTCAGTAATACCAAGGCTCTGTGTTGCCATTCTGTGACTCCCTTGCCCCGAGCCTCACCCCACCGTGGTCATAATATGGCTGCAGCAGCTCCAAGCATCAGGTCCTCACAGGAGAACATTTAACAGCAGGAAAAGAGACGGAGAATTTCTCCTCATGTGTCTTTCTTATCAAGGGAGAAAGCTTTCTCAGATAACTCTTGGAAGACTTCCCTTTACATCCTATTAGCCAGGACTGGATCGCTTTCCTCTGCCCTACTGCAAGTGTAGCCAGGACAACGAGTATCTGCTATTTTTAGCCCTTATATTTGTTAGTGAGAAAATGGAAGACTGGGAAAACTCTCAGAGAGGTATTTATATCCATCCTGCTCTTCTGCCAAATGTGCTTCCTTGAGTACATTTCTAAAGAGAATGTCATCACTCTGGTCATAAACTTTCAGTAGCTTCTATTGCTAGTGAATACAGTATAATCCAGCTCCTTCTTTTTCTCTCCTACTTTACTCTCTCGTGGCTATCTAGTGAGTCCAGAACAGACCCAGCTCATCCCTGTGTTCACACATTTGCTCATGACATTTCCTCATCTTGGAATCTCTTTTCCCCCATCTCCCACTGGATGCCAACTTAGACGTCAACGCTCAGTTCTGAGGCTGCTTCTCTGTGAAGCTTTCCCAGTTTCCCTCCATCAGCTGTGATTTCTCTCCTCTCTCAACTTCCTCAGCACTTTCTGTATGCTATAGAACCTGACCACTTATGGATTTGACCTTTGAATTTTGATTACTCACAAGACCCCACAAAGGTCCAATTCAAGGGCATTTTCAGCATTGCTGAGGTACAATCCCAATCCTGTCCACTGCAAAGCTGGGTGTGCAGTAGTAAACCTTTTCACTGGGAATTGTCACATGCTGCATAGTATCTAGACCTCAGTGAGGCTTCACTGTTCTTTCTTTGTTGTAATATAGGCCGTAAGTTTTGTGAACTCATTAAAAGCTGTGTGCTCCATTGTGGAAAATGTCTGTTAATTGAGAGACAAAACTTTCTTCTTTTTTTTTTAAGGAAGATTAGCCCTGAGCTAACATCTGCTGCCAATCCTCCTCTTTTTGCTGAGGAAGGCTGGCCCTGAGCTAACATCTGTGCCCATCTTCCTCTACTTTATATGTGGGACACCTGCCTCAGCATGGCTTGACAAGCGGTGTGTAGGTCCGCACCTGGTATCCGAACTGGGGAACCCCAGGCTGCTGAAGAGGAACGTGCAAACTTAACTGCTGTGCCACTGGGCTGGCCCCCCTTCTTCTTATTTGTTTGATGAGGAATTTTGGCCTTGAGCTAACATCTGTGCCAATCCTCCTCCAGAGCACAGCCCAGTGAGCATTGTATAAGTTCGCACCTGGAATATGAACCCAGAACCCCAGGCCACCGAAGCAGAGCGCATGAGCTTAACCACTATGCCACCAGGCTGGCCCTGAGAGAGAAAACTTTAGAGGAAAATTGAAAAGGTAGTTAACTTTCAGTTTGAGGAGAGGCATGGGAAAGGGGTAATTCTCCAGAAAATGTGATTTATAGGATAGCCAGGAGCTTGGGAAAATACTTGCACATTCTTGAGCTTGTGGTATAGATGACTTCTTACCTGTACTGCAATTAATTACGGACAAGACCCCTTGAAAACAGTTAGATTTCAGAAGACAGCAAGCAAATCATATGGTATAGTGTGGTGGCTCTGGAGACAGAAGAACTGAGATTAAGTTTCAGCTCTGTCAGTTCCCCCAGACTATGTGACCTTTAAGAAGATACTTGACTATGTGAGACTTTTGTTTCCTCATCCATAAAGTGATGGTAAAAATACCTACCTCACAGGGTACTTTGAACTATTAAATGGAATAATATTTGAAAAAGTACAATGCAGGCTGTAAGACTATAGACCATTAATTACCATTATTTATATCTCCACAACGTCTATCATGAGAGCAGATACTCAGAAAAGATTTGTTTAACAAATGAATGAATGAATGAATAAATGAATGAAAAGCTATCACAATAACCTAGTTATAAGAATAAAAATACTTTTCTTTCAATAATAGCATCTCTGAGGTTCTAAGGCATTTTATTTGCTTGCATTACTAATAAATGGAAATCAATAAAAATCAT
Source organism: Equus asinus (assembly GCF_041296235.1). Classification (NCBI taxonomy): domain Eukaryota; kingdom Metazoa; phylum Chordata; class Mammalia; order Perissodactyla; family Equidae; genus Equus; species Equus asinus. The sequence continues at coordinate 82,315,340 of NC_091798.1, forward strand.
TACTGAGAATTAAATACCAGTAGATTATATCAACTTTAATATGAAGCTGAATTTCTTCTTTGAATACATTGGCTATTCATAAACTGCTGGGCCTACACTTTCACTGTTTATGGCATTACTGGAGGCCTTCATGTGCATCACAGCTTTGTAGTTCCTCTGGGACTATCCATTATCCCACGGATCCATTATCATCTATAATTCTCTTTAAAAACCTAATAAAATTTGCTATAAGATGCCTGTGCTATGCATTGTCTTCAGACATAACCTTTTCCGCATCCTTCTTGAGTGTTGAGCTTTTTAAAGGATCTGGAATGATTGGAATGGTAGCTCACTTGTGCTTCAGATTTACATCTCTCCAAGGTCACCAACAAGGAGCCGCTGTCCTGGCTAGAAAGGGATTAGTACCATGGGAATCTGTGACCAGCTTTACCTGCTGCTGCGCCCACCAAACCTAACAGGCAACAATGCCACGAACCGGTCTGGGTGGGCATTAAATTGTTTTGTTTTTCTATGACCAATTATAGGAAAAGAATTATTTTCCTTCCTCTAGAGAACCTGCATTATTTCCGTTAAATAATTTGCAGGTATTTAAATCAATTACAAATAATGGACTAGGGGGACCTGGGACACTAGAATGTTTCTCGTATAATTCCACTACCACTGATTTTTTTATTTCAATTAATTAATTGAAATTTATTTATTTATTTTTTAATTAATTTATTTTTATTGCAGTAACACTGGATTATAACATTATATAACTTTCAGGTATACATTGTAATATATTTCGAATTCTGTGTAGATTACATCATGTGCACCACCCAAACACTAATTACAATCCATCACCACACATGTGTGCCTAATTACCCCTTTTGCCCTCCTCCCTCCCCCCTTCTCCTTTGCTAATCCAATCTCTGTTGCTATGTGTTTGTTTGTCGTTGTTTTTATCTTCTACTTATGAGTGAGATCATATGGTATTTGACTTTTTCCCTCTGATTTATTTCACTTAGCATAATACCCTCAAGATCCATCCATGTTGTCACAAATGGCTGGATTTCATCATTTCTTATGGTTGAGTAGCATTCCATTGTGTATATATACCACGTCTTGTCTATCCATTCGTCCCTTGATGGGCACCTAGGTTGCTTCCAAGTCTTGCTATAGTGAATAATGCTGCGATGAACATAGAGGTGCATGTATCTTTATGCATTTGTGTTTTCAAGTTCTTTGGATAAATACCCAGCAGTGGAATAGCTAGATCATTTGGTAGTTCTATTCTTAATTTTCTGAGGAAACTCCATACTGTTTTCCATAGTGGCTGCACCAGTTTGCATTCCCACCAGCAGTGTACAAGGGTTCCCTTCTCTCCACAACTTCTCCAACACTTGTTGTTTTCTGTCTTGTTAATTATAGCCATTCTGATGGGAGTGAGATGATATTTCATTGTAGTTTTGACTTGCATTTCCCTGATAGTTAATGATGTTGAACATTTTTTCATGTGCCTGTTGGCCATCCATATCTTTTCTTTGGAGAAATGTCTGTTCTGATCTTTTGCCCAATTTTTATTGGGTTGTTGGTTTTTTGTTGTTGAGATGTGTGGGTTCTTTGTATATTTTGGATATTAACCCCTTATCTGATATATGGTTTGCAAATATCTTCTCCCAATTGTTAGGTTGTCTTTTTGTTTTGTTGATGGTTTCCTTTGCTGTGCAGAAGCTTTTTAGTTTGATGTAGTCCCATTTGTAGCTTTTCTGTTGTCTGGTCACACATGGTATTTGAAAAAATGCTGCTAAGACCAATGTCAAAGAGCATACTCCCCATGTTTTCTTCTGGGAGTTTCACGGTTTCAGGTCTTACATTCAAGTCTATAATCCATTTTGAGTTGACTTTTTGTGCCTGGTGTAAGATAATGGTCTACTTTCATTCTTTTGCATGTGGCTGTCCAATTTTCCCAACATCATTTATTGAAGAGACTCTCCTTTCCCCATTGTATGTTCTTAGCTGCCTTGTTGAAAATTAGCTGTCCACTACCACTTAAAGTTGGCGTCATCATTGGACATCGTTCCTGAGACTCAAGTGCGTTGAAATTGATTTTTGTTCCCAATAAGTGGTTGATGCTATTGTATCAGTGGAGTTATTGACTATTGTCCCTGCTCAGGGATCGTAAGCTTGTTGTGTTTTGTGTCCTCCGCTCCTTTCCAAATACAAGGTTGTAGCTTCTCCTATGCTACTCTGTTATATGTCCCAGTTTCCTGCATTTTGAGCTTACAAGTACCCTAGAGCATTATATGTTTTTAGGGTGGCCATGGGGGAATATTTGAAGAACTAACTGGTTCTTTGACACAGGCAGACATCACTTCTGCAGAGCTGTCCCTGGAAGAGGTGATGTGTAGAGAGAGTGCAGGGTTCTCAGGCACCAGAGGATGGAGCAACCACATAGGTGGTGTGGTAGGCTGAATAATGGCCTTCCAAAGATATGGACATCCTAATCCTCAGAACCTGTGAATGTGGATTTAAATGGCAAAAGAGGCCTTGCAGATGTGATTGAGGTAAAGATCTTGTGGTGGGGAGGTTATCCCAGATTATCCAAGTGGGCCCTAAATGTAATCACCAGAGTCCTTACAACAGGGAGGGTAGAAAGTCAAAGGTGGAAGGTCATGTGATGACAGAGGCAGGGAGAGAAAAGGTGATGTGATGCAGGGCCATGAGGCAAAGGATGACAGCCTCCAGCAGCTGGAAAAGGCAAGGAACAGATTCTCCCTTAGCACCTCCAGAAGAGACTGGCTCTGCTGACACCTTGAGTTTAGCTCTGTAAGACTTATTGAGACTTCTGACTTCTAGAACTGTTGAAAATCCATTTGTATTGTTTTAAGCCGCTACATTTGTGGTAATTTGTTACAGCAGCCATAGGAAACTAATACAGGCGATCTGCTTTGAGTGGCCTGAGCCTGAGTGGTTGGCAGTGAAGGCTTTTCTCCCTCCACAATCCAGGGCATTCTGGCAAGTGTGTAAGCAGAAGCTCTTTATTCTTTTATTTTTATTTATTTTTTTTAAAGATTGGCACCTGAGCTAACATCTGTCGCCAATCTTTTTTTCTTCCTTCTCCTTCTCCCCAAAGCCCCTCAGAACATAGGTGTATATTGTAGTTGTGAGTGCCTCTGGTTGTGCTGTGTGGACGCTGCCTCAGCATGGCCTGACGAGCAGTGTCGTGTCCTCACCCAGGATCCCAACTGGTGAAACCCCAGGCCGCGGAAGTGGAGCGTGCGAGCTCAACCACTCGGCCCCGGGCCGGCTGCAAGAAGCTCTTTAATTCCCCTGCCTGGCTCCTCTTGGGCACCTCTCCCTTGGGGCTAACTTTCTAGGATCAGGCATCTGGAGATGTGTGCTTGGAGCCCATCTGGTGAAACCTCTTTCACTCTTCCTTCCAATCTATCCCTTCACTCTTAAAAGAAGTTTTTCCTTTCGTCTTCTTTCTTGATAGACTTCAACGATCCATAACGCCTAGAACCAGAATCACCTGCAGGCGTTGTCCGCCTTCCTCAAATCCATGTAGGGTTTAGTTTTCAAATGTTCCTCGGAGAAGAATGGAAATGTCTCTATTTCATCCTTCCAATGCAGCAGTAGGAGGAAGGTAAACAGAGCAGTTGTATTGCACACGAAAACAAGTAGAACATTCGTGTCCTGCTACATAATTATGTCCTGGGATTCCTGGGTGTCCTTTCTTCCTTGTTTTTAAGGCAGAGCTGAAATTACTACTTAGGTTGATGCCCAAACTCTTCCTGGTATGCACCTCGAAGAGATAATAAAAGAGAAAAGATTCCATACTGTGGACAGAGCTCTGACAAATTATTGTCCACTGGAATTTCTTGTCTGGGAAAAACTTAACCATAGTCCAGGTTTTGTATCACAAAAAGGCATATGACGAGTGCTTGCACATCAAAAGCAAGTATTATATAAGAATTGGAAAACAATCTTATCTAGCCAAAGCCATAATTTCCAAATAAAACTGCTGTGAGTTGGCACCACATATGTCTGATTTGGGTCTATTCTGAATAAAAGTGGCTGAGTTATCAAAACTCCATTAATCTAATTTGTTTAAATGGAAGTAGTACCTTATGCTTGGCATAAACAGAATTTAAGTGGAAAGGGAGAAGAAATATTATTCTATGTAATTAAAATGGCAGATCCCACTCATTTATAAAAAGAGAAGATGTAAAGTCCCTGAAAGAAACCCCGTGGTATGGTGTTTGGCTTTGCAAATGCTAAATAAATGAAAAATAATCTAATGGTAACAATAATAGATATGTGATGTTTATTCAGAATCTTCAAATGCAAAATTTCTCTCCCTCTTTGCCTCCTTTTTTCTTATTGATGCACATCTCACTAACATGCATAAATGAGTTGCATTTTATCTTCTAGACTGTGGCCTATAGTGTTAACTCCTGAGAGCTTTTAGTGTAACCTAAAGAAAACTGTCAATAACATAGCTATGTCTAAATGCTGCCAATAGGAAACTTTATTCCTAGAAGCCATAGGCTCTGGAATTATCCTTGTCAGATCTAAGAAAGCAGCCAACCTTCCCAGCAGTCTCTTTTGCATCTCTGAACCTCTGTATCCTTGCATTTCCAGGGCTAGGAGTAATGGTGCGACAATTGCATGGTGCTCCCTCCTCTCTTCAATCCTGTTTCTAAGGGTTGGGATGACCTACAGTGTGACAAAATAAGCTAGTTTTTCAGTTGAGCCTGGTGTCCTTTGAGAAGCTAAGGAAAGGAATAACAGTGTCATGAAGTCATTAGTGTACTGTATATTATAAGCCATAAATGACAGCTGTGAGTGAGACTATTCAGCTTGGGAGTCTGCCAGGTCCTGCTGAAATCATCCCATGGCAGGCGGGGACTGACACCCCACCAAACATCTGTGTCATCAGGAAGACGAACCAGGGTCCATAAGCCTAGAAATTGGAGCAGGTCTGAGAGAGTTGATTAAAAATGGAAAAAGGAGGATCTAACTAGATAGATAGATAGAGATGGATGATAGATTGAGAGAGCTTCTTTGATTTAGGAGACAAAATTTTTAACACAGCATCATCACTGCCAGGCTATTTTAAAAAATTAAAATGTGGTGAACTGATGAAATTTTCTATAGTTGCTGGAAGGTATAACTGGAACCATTACAGACACACCAAATCCTGCTCACCATATCTCCCAGTCTGTGAAAAAAATATAAAGAGAGAACCAAAAACAAAATGAAAACCAACATCAGATTACCCATCTAATATTGAAGTTGGTTGATCCTATCAGCTCCTGAAATCCTCTGGTCACCAACTTCTGCCTTCTGGTCGGTGCCAAACTGTGAAATACTGGTTGGATGAGCCCTAGTTACCTTCTTCTCTCTGAGATTGTAGATTCTATGTCTGGTTAACCTCTGTACCAATTTCTTGCTGATGTCTCGTGTATTCTCTGTACGTCATCCAGGCACACACTGTTTCCTTCTGCTACCTCATTCGTCTCAAGCTCAGACCAGGTCTTTTCCCAAGAGTGACCCTCTCACCTGCATTCTCCCTGAGTCTGAAGCATAAGCTTAATGATGTGAATAGGTTGGGGTAGCCGTGAGGTTGGAGAAGAGAGAGCAGGTCTGAGGTGCTGCTGCTGGTCCTAAACTATCCATGAGCACTAGGGTATCCAAATCTTGGAGTATTCTTGCCTAAACTCTCATAGTACTTTCTATGTTGATGAAATTTTGACATTTTTAAATACTGTTGTATTTGATGAGAAGTGTGAGTAGAACATATCTCAAGTATATTTTAAAAAATGTTTCTTGGTTCTAGTTACTTGGGTTGCATACCAGTCAGGACAGGTTAGGCTGTTGTAACAAACAGTCCCCAAATCTCAGTGGTTCAAATCAACAAAGGTATATTTTTTACTCATGCAACATGTGTATCATAGGTTGGCAAGGGGCTCTGCTTTTCAGAGTCACTCAGGTTCCCAGATGACTGGAGCTCTATTATGGCACATGCTTCTAGATTGCCTTAGGTCTTATAGAATGTGATGAATTGTGTACCAGCTTGCAAAGCTTCAACTGGAAGTGACACATGTCAGTTGATCACATTTAATTGGCCAAAGCAAGTCTACATTATGTCTGATTTGTGAATCAGAATATTTGTGAATACCCCTAATGAGTCCTAGATGTGGCCTTTGCCTTTTGGTGGTACCAGGTCCTGTGATTACGCTTCTGTGATTTTTCCTCTATTTTTACGAAACTTTCCTATAGCCTCTATCTCTTTCTCACAACTGCTCCTTCTACTGCTCTTCTATAAGTGAAACTGGCATTCTCATTCATGATGTTACTTTTCATGAAATTCCTCCCAGTACAGCCTTTGTCTCTTCCCTTCCTTTATCACTAACATGGGGAACAAAGAAAAGGGTCAACATCCTTTGTTCTCCACTGACAATTCTAAATTATTGTGCTGGCTGTTGAAATTCAGCAATCTCTCCTCTTTACAGCTATCTCACGCACCATCCCTCTATCCTAGATGCAATGGGATACTAAGCCCTGTAGTACTTTTTTTCCTTGCTCACTGAATTTAACCTGTCCATCACTTATTATCATATCAGCAACTCCACGGTTCCTTATTTCCTTGACACCAATGATCCCCAACGCCACTCCATCCTTGGATCTCGTCATCTATCTCCACAATCTCCAATTCTGAGTATCTTGCCTCTTATCATAATCTCTTTAATGTCAGTCATTTTAATTTGTTACTTGTACTGACCCCGACCTTCACTTCCCTCACAACCCTGCCTCTGCTCTTTTTCCTCTTGTCTGTTAGCTTCTCTCTGATTTCAATTCTTTCCTGTCTGTCCTGCTTTCCATGGCCAGCCAGCTCAGCAGTGTCTTTGCTTATTCCCTAAAATTCTCCACTGACCTTGAACTTCGAATTGCTTCCTTGCTGGGCTGCAGAGTGCTGCTAGAGAAAGCTGTCCTGATTGAGTCTGCCACAAATTCACGCTCGTTCACTTTAACTGAGCCGTCATTTCTGCTCAGCACTTCTTTTATTCATCTCTTGCTGACTCACTGCTCATCCCACACAGCAGTTTTTCCAAACATTTTTAACTTTCTTTAAGATTCAAGCCCCGCTCCAGATATGGCCCCAAAATACCTTTCCAGTTTCATCTCTCATTTCTCCCCAAAAGCTCTTTGCCTTGTGCTTTCCAAACTCCACACATTTGCTCATCCTTTTACACCTTCCTCCGTTATCTCCACTGAAAATGCCACCTAATTTACACAGCCTTTTCTCCTCCGAGAGAGGTCTCTATTTGTTGTAAACATCCGTATGATTTTTATTACTTCTTATGGGACTTAGCAAATCCTACCTTGTGCTAGGTACTTGTACACATGTACCATCTCCCAGTTTACTTACTGCATGCTCCGGGAACATAGAAACTGTGATGGTTTGTATGCATAGTGTTGATAGATACTATCTTGCCCTTAGCAGATGCTCAATTGATGTTTGGTGAATGTATTGGAGAAATAAATGTTAGTCAACTGGCTGGAGAATAGTTTTTCCCCCTTTCTTTTCCAGAAAGGAGTAAAGGTAATACTAAAGAGAAGGATTTTTTTTCACCTGTTTTTATTGTTTAAGTTTTTATGTGACAGTTGCAATTTGGTATGCTAGTACTGACAGGTTGAACATATTTGGAGAGTAGTGAAAGAGTTATATGAAAGAGCAGTATTTCATGTAAGGTTCTTGCATTCTGTAGTTCCTTTACGTGCTTGTTAATTAAGATTTATATTTCATTTCTTTTTATTTTTATCCATATATTTAATAGCTGAATCAATAAAGAGAATAGCTTATGCATAGAATTTTGTCTTATAGCAAGCTACTTTAAGTTCTGAGCTCCTGAAATATATTTTGTTTAAACGTGGATATATGTTTCTGGGATTTGTGTGTAATATCTTCTCCCAGCCTGAGTATGGAATTATTCGAGAGCAAAAACAAAAAATAGTCAGGCGGAGAGGGCCTCCTTTTCATTGGTAAAGTTGATGTTGGAGAGCGTGGGCAACAATGGAATTTGTCCTGTCATCCTGCACAATTAGCCCTGCTCATCCAGCAGCAGACAGCAGCAGATCAGAGTAGGCCTCGCCACATGGGGTCTGCCCCTGTACAACTTCCAGCACGGAGGAGCAGAGCAGAATACCAGCTTCCTACGGTAGATAGGAGCTACGCACGTCTCTGACCTCGCCCTATACCCACAAACAGGTAAGTTTCTCTACATGATGAGAACGAAGGGGAATCTACAAGGTGTGAGTGCTTGGGGAAAATTACTTCTTCAAGGAAACCAAAGGAATAGGGTAAGAGCATTCCTCGCTAACACTCCTGAACAGATGATGTGATGTGTGCACATATCAGATGATTGATGGCCATCAAAGATGAGCAGTTTAGTTGTTTCTCTCTCTGTCTCTGGTGATACTTCTAATATTAACCAAACGGTATGTTTATTTTGCAACTTTTATTAGACACTCTTAAGACTTTAAAATTAGGTTAAAAATGGTTAGCTTCTTAGATAAAACAAATTGTTGTATATTATTACTTTGCCATTTTCAACTGCATAACACATGGAAACAAAGTCCCTAATCTAAATAGTTAGATTAACAGTTATGTGGAGGCTGCAATATCACCACACAATTAAATACTTCACTGATGTGAGATTAATGTTAACAGAAAAAACTGAGCCAGGACAAAACACATCCAGGCAGTTTTTGGCCCATAGTAAGCAGCTTCCCTGAAAACCTCTAAGGGATATAAATGTTGTTTTTACTCTTGACAAAAATCCCTCTTCTTACTTACTATATTTTACATAATATTTACTGTATTTTATATAAATATAAAATTATTTTTTTGGCCCCATTAAGTAATCAGCCCAATTAAACAACCAATAGATTGAGGTAAAGAATTGGTTTGAAGGGCCAGCCCAGTGGCACAGTGGTTAAGTTTGTGTGCTCTGCTTGTGTGCAGGTTCGGATCCCAGGTGTGAGCTTACACACTGCTCATCAAGCCATGCTGTGGCAGTGTCCCACACTCAAAATAGAGGAGGATTGGCACAGATGTTAGCTCAGGGACAATCTTCCTCACCAAAAAAGAAAAGAAAGAATTGGTTTGATGGCTCAGATAATGGACAAGTTATTTCATTGGAACCCGGTTTTACCATCCTATGTCCTTATTTTATGCTGTTATGTATTGACTCTCAGATCACTCTTCCGTATTTACTGAGGTTTTGCTCCCAACTGTCCGCAGTCTACATCTTGCAAATTCTTTCATTCCCTCCCCGAACAATGCTCTTTGATCTTGTCAAGGTCTTCAGGCACCAGGCATCAGAAGGAAAGTTCTGATTCCTTTCACCCCATTGGTTCCTCAGTGTGTGTGTATGTGTTTTTTAAAGTATATGTTTTTTGGTGAAGAAGACTGGCCTTGAGCTAGCATCTGTTGCCAATATTCCTCTTTTTGTTTTTTTCTCCCCAAAGCCCCAGTCCATAGTTGTATACCCTAGATGTAAATCCTTCTAGTTCTTCTATGTGGGATGCTGCCACAGCATGGCTTGATAAATGATGTATAGGTCTGCACCAAGGATCTGAACTGGTGAACTCCAGGCCGCTGAAGTGAAGCACGTGAACTCAAACACTTGGCCATGGGGCCGGCTGCCTCAGTGTTTTATATTCTGATGTGCACACATGTTCTTTGTCTGCTCAGTACCCCTTGAAGGAATCACTCCTGTCTTAATCTTGGCTTATGGATTAGATGGCACTGATATCATCCCCTGGATCCAGGGTGGGCATGTGACCCAGGCTTGGCCAATCATAATACTCCATTTCTTTAGTCATAGTGACTGAGTCAAGGGTGGACATGTCAATCCAGATTCGGTTGGCATTATTGGGGAAGAAGCATCTGTTTTCCCATGGGGTTGCTGCGTTGGTGAAGTGTATGCCTGTTCCTGCTGCTGATCATTTTGGCTACCATTTAGGGAGAACCTTCAGAGAATAAAGCCTACACAGACAGAGAAAAGCAGAGCTGAGAGATAGCATTAGGTTCCAGTTCAAGCAAATAAAACCAGATATGCCTAAAGAGACATTTATTCTTCCAATGTTCAGTTTCATGAGCCAGCAAACTCCTTTTTTTTCCTAAGCAAAATTGAATCAGGGTCCCAATGCTGTTCCCTTCTTATCTAGTCTGGATGCCATTGAATGCCATTTTGGCCACTTTTTTAACTACCAAGGCTGATGTCACTACAATCCTATGACCTCCATTCCCAGGTGGGCCCTCAACACTGCCTGTTGATCCCTGACTATGTGCCAGGAGCTTTGCTAAGCACTGAGAATACAGAAAAGAATATATCAGGTAAGACTGCTTCCCTGTGAAACATTCTATTAGGGCCAACAGCCAAAAAGCAAAAAGGCAAATAAATGGATGATGTAATTTCAGGTAATAATACAAGTTATAAAGAAAGAAAAAAGAGCATGGGGCTAGAGAATGATGTCGGGGTTGGAGTTTATTTTGTATGAGGTGGCAAAGAAAGGCTTTCTGAGAGCCCTGTGAGTGGGAACTTGGATGAAGTGAGGGAATCAGCCATGCAGTGTCCAACAGCCCTGGGCAGGAGCAAACGTGGAGTGTCCGCACGATAGTGGAAGGTTAGTGGGACAGGAGTGCAGGTGCAATGAGAGGAAAGGACACAGATCAGAGAGGCAGACCATGGCCAGAACACACAGAGCCAGCCATCTGTTGGAATCTCTGCCTGGGTATAACATCAACACGTTAAGCAGAGCATGTCTAAAATGAAACTCCTTACATTTCCTCTCACTCCTCAACTTCTCTTCTCTCTTTATTTCCCTTCTCAGCAGGCGGAACCACCATCCATATGGGCACCAAGCTAGAACTGTCATGGCCGCCCTCCGCTCCTCCCTTTTCTTCATACCTTTGCTCTAATCAGTCACCAGGTCCTGTCAATTCCATCTCTTAAAGTTAGTCCAAGTTTGCTCTCCAGCCTTCCTGCCAGTGCCTTATCAGGTCCTCATCCTTTCTCTCCTGGGTGGTGCAACGACTTCTCTACGTCTGTTCTTTTCCCCTTGCAGTTCATCCTTCATATCACTGTGACCTCTCCAAAATATGGATTTGATTTTGTTATTCAATTACATAAAATCCTCTAAGTACTTCCCGTTGCCTACTGTCTAAGCTCCTTAGCATGGCATATAGAGTATTTCATAGTCTGGTCCCTGCCTACCTTTCTAGCTCCTTCTTCCTCCTTCATCTCTCATTGTTTCCCAGCTATACTGAATGGTTCCTTTCTCTGTGCTCTGCACACTTGTACCCTTCCTACTACAGCGTTTACCTTCCTAACTATTTTGCAAGTCTCAGCTCAAGGGCTCCCTCGTTTCTATTCCTGTAGAACTCCATATCAAGCCATGCTCTTGCAGTTTTCACATTGCTTTGCAACTGTTTGTGTGTCTGTCTTTTGATCACAAACTTGGCAAAGGCAAATTATTTTTGAGGTCATTTATTTTTTCTCTAGTTCATAGCATAGTATCAGCACACAGTGGTTACTCAATGATTGCAAACAATGACATTATAATCTTTGTGAAATTCTCCCTTTTGAAACATTTTATCACTCAACTAGTTCAAGATTATAATTCTTTTTTTGAAAGTATTTTAGACTATTTTACCATCCTATTTGTTGCTGTTACATAAAAAGATTCTCATGTATTTAAGGATGCACACAGCCACCAACACATTTATATCGGTATATTTCTTAGAAGTCCATCTATAACCTAGTTGTCTAACTTATTTAGGACATTGTTTTCAAATTTATTTTTTCAATTAATAAAATTGTACCCTTTGTGGTTATTACTCCATGGGGTGCAAGCACAAAATTTAAAACTTCAATTAAAATACATAAAACAAAACAGCAGCAGTTAAAATAACATATTTGAAAAATCTCAGCTTAAAATGATGCCCCAATGGGGAAGGGCAATTTAAAAAGATATATATATATACACACACAGAAGAAGCTGTGAAGAAGAAAATGTTGATAATTTAAAAATAATCTTCTTGTGTTATAGAAAACAGATGTGGATTTATACTTTGCTCTTTTAAATCGTCATCTCTTATTTTGTATGCACTATCTCATTCCTAATTGTATAAACAGTCAGTGTTTATACCATTGTTAAAAAAAAATCACTGAGACATTGGGTCACCATCTTCTAAGTATTTTGATGACAGGAACATTCCCATTACAACAGGAGGGTGCCAATAGAAACCTAAAGATTGAGAGGAAAATCCTTCATGGAGCAAATGATGTTTTTCTGTCAAGTAAGAATGCTACTTACCCTGAAATTCTGGCTGGTTTTATCTTTAACATTTTGTGATAATCAGAGATCTTTTGACTTTTATTTCACTTGAAATTATGTTTTGGGTTTTTGGTCAAAAAGTAGAAGTTGAATGAAAAACACTTATCTAGCCAATGAAAAAATTTAAACAGTAAAGGCTAGTCTACACAGTTCCAGGGATTGGTGACAGGTTTTTATTTAAACGTTTTATTCTAAAAAAAAAAAATGTTAGTCAAGTGCCTCGAAGGGAAATAGGTTTTGTGAGTTTCTGGATAGAATTTCAGGTAGTTTTCCAACTCTCCAAAAAAATAGACATATATCGAGAGCCTGTTATGTGCAAGACCTCATGGGAGACAGAAGGCAGAATAAGTTACTGTATCTGACTTGAAGGAGTTTACAGTCTATTGGGGTAAAGGAAGTGTGTGCATGGATAGAAAACAGGCATGTTAAACTTAGTGAGTTGAACACGTATGCCCATCTTGTACCTCCTGAAATACCACTAAAATGAGAGTAAAGAGAATATGAACTGACAAGATAACAAGAATGGGAGAGGACGCGACAATAGAGCAGGCCATTTTTAGAAGATAGAAATGGATGGAAAAGTTGGCAGAGGTGGAACACCTGATTCTAAGCACCTACACGTGGTATTGGCAACGAGAAACCAATCAAATTCTGCTACAGGACTCTAGAAAGTCTCAGAAATTAAATATACCTGGTATATTTTAATGTTTCATTTAAGACAGGAATAACACATGGAATTGAAAACAGAATTGTTTGGAAATTTCTATAATGAGAAACTAGAACTCCTTCCTTCTCCAATGTTAACAACAAAACAGTGGTTTTATTTTGCGAAAAGATTGAGCTGGAGAGGCTAGTGGGAATGGTGGGCGGGAAGATACTGTACTGAAAACAGGAGGACTAAATGAACGTCATACTGAGTGGTAGCACTCTCTGACCTCCTTGAACTGCTTGGCTGTACGAAGCAGCTTACAGGCAGGAGAGGGGAAGATTTTCTCTGGAGGTTCTGAACTATTGCGGAGTGTCTGTCTATATCTGTCTACATAGACTTATCTGAATCTCTCATCTAAAGGGTGACGTCTCTAGCCAGCAATGAAACCCACCAATTAACAAATTCCACCTTACACAGTTTCCAAACAACTTTCTAGTTATTCACTTTTAAACATGAATGGGCTAGAACTCAGCAGATATCTAAGGATAGCCTCCAACAAGAAAGCCGAAGGGGAGAGAGAGAAAACCAAAAAGAACTCAAAGGAAAATATAGATAAGATGGGAAACATTTCCTGCTTCAAAGCCTTTAATAAAATCCTTAGAGAGCTGAGAGAACATAGCATATGTGTGAATCAAGAACAAGATGCCATTAAAAAGAACACTTAGAAGACAAAAAAGAGCTTTTGGAAATTAAATATAAGATAGCCAAACTAATAGTAAAAAAACAATAAAAAGTTTGCAAGTTAAGTTCATTTCCAGAAAGTGGAAGAGAAAGACAAAGAAATGGCCAAAAAAATGAGAAAAGATCAGAACATTAGAATACGAGTGCAGGGGCTGGTCCCATGACTGAGTGGTTTAGTCTGTGTGCTCTGCTTCAGTGGCCTCGGGTTTGCTGGTTTCCATCCTGGGTGTGGAACTAAACACTGCTAATCAAGCCACGCTGTGGTGGCATCCCACATAGAAGAACTAGAACGACTTACAACTAGGATAAACAATTATGTACTGCGGCTTTGGGAAGGAAAAAAAAAAGACCAATCCAGAAAGACCAATATCTGACTCATAAAATTTCCAGAAAGACAATGGGAAAAAATGAACAAAGAAATCCTGTAGGAAAATTTCTTAGAACTAAAAGACATATATTTCCACAATAAAGGAGCCAACTGAGTGACCAGCATGAGGGCTGACAAAGGACCCACACCAACACACCTTACTGGGAAATTTCAGGACAACAAGAATATAAAGAAGATTCTTCAAAATGTAGGAAAGAAAAAGTAGCTCACATACAAAGCATTGAGAATTATAATGGCATCAAACTTCTTAGTAGCAACAATGGAAGCTTAGAATTCTATATCCATTCAAACTATAAATTAAGTACACAGCAGAAAGAACACATTTCACATACAAGATCTCAGAAAATTTGCCTTCAAAGCATCCATTTGTAGAAGCCACTTACGACTTGCTCTAACAAAACCAAGGCGTTAACTAAGATAGGAAAAGATATGGGAATGAGGACACAGGGATTCCATACAGGAAGAAGAGGAGGGAACAACTGGGTTGATGATGAAGTAGCAGGACTACAGGACGAACAGTCTGGAATGGAGCAGGGGATGGAGCGTTCTAGAAGAGCTGGGGTGAGAGATGACTGTTTTTCATTCTAAGGTAGCAGGATCAATTGACTTAACAATGTTCAGTTTCTTTTTTTATTTTGATGAAAAAGTTAAATAATGTTTTTAGAAAGATGCTATGTGCTATCAAATAGATTTGCAAATGTAGCGCCTTGGATATTGAGGAAGCAGAGACTCATTTTGCCTACAAGGCAGTTTTCCTGGAGGAGGATGAGTGGAGCAGAGACTGTCAGTGTTTGGAAGCATCCATGCACACCTGCACATCTTGCAGCGTCCCTTGCAGTTAGACTGGGCCCGTGTAACTGGGTTGTGGCCAATGGGATGAGAGTAGAAGAGATGAAAGTAATTTGTAGGCCTGGCCCTTAAAATGGTCTTGCAAAATCCTGTGGCCATTTCTTTCTCTGTGGTAGCAACCTTTAGGGCCCATTCCAGAGGGTGAGGAAGGTGCCTGACCCACGTTTCACTTTGCATGAATGATAAATAAACTTTACTGTGTTAAACCATTGAGATTTTGGGTTTCACTTATTAACACAGTATGCTTCATATATAGGCTATATGGAAGGTAAGAGGTAGCATAGAATAGTTACTAAAGGCAGGGATTCTGGGACCTGACTGGGTTCAAATCCTAGTGCCATCATGTACTAGCTGAGGGATCTTTGGCAAGTTAATTTTAATGTTTCTGAGCCTCACTTTCCTCATCTCTAAAATCAGGCTAGTAGTAGTTTCTATCTCATAAGGTTGCTGTGAGGATTAAATAAATTAATATGTAAAGCACTTAGAACAGTTTTTAGGACATAATAATTTCTAGGTAGGTGTTGGCCATTATTGTTATCTCAAAAGTAGGGAAGCAAGGAATAGCATCCTAGGGGAAGTGACAGAATGAAATGGAAGATAGGTTCTCCTTGAGTTGTGGTATGCGAAAGTAAGAGTGGGATATAAAGATGGTTAGGGTGTATAGTTTAGTATATTTATGAGGGTTTGGTCAGGGAAGGAGACACACTAAGAGTGATATGAAATAAGGGATTTATTACAGGGATTGGACCACACATAATTTTGGGAGCTAGGGAAAGAGTCTATGGAAGGTTGTTGCCTCTGCTTCTAGGTGAGCTTCTAGGTCGGCAGGAATGGCAATTGGGGAGAGAGGCTGGATGTAAAGAGGGTGAGAGTGAGGACAAATGCTGTGTGGAAGCTGCATCTATCACCACCTCCAACCTTGATGACATGAGTGCCCTGCAGAAGGACAATAAGGTGATCCAAAGATTCGGCATCAATGTATGGAGTGACAATGGAGCCTGGTACCCTACACTGGCTGACTTTCAGAGCATAATGGATGCTGTTGCACTTTTGGCTTCCAAATCCCATGAAACTTTCTCTTGTGGCCAACCCACCCAGAATCATATAAGGAATAGACTTCTGGAAATGTAAATCCAGATTAGGATCAAATTATGGAGGGACCCTGGATGCCAGGCTGATGAATTTGGGCTCTCCTGTGTTAGCTATGGAGGGCTGTGGAAAGTTGACTAGCTTGATAGATTCAGAATTTAAAGCTGCAGGACCCTCAGCCAAGTTGCTTTTGAGGATATTGATACATTGTTAGAGTTGCTTTTAGTCACAATTTATTGCATACCTACTGTGTATTTGTAAATCAAGTCTGCCTCATTTCATTCCTTAGGAAGCCTCACTGCACTTGCGTTTTTTTTGGCTCATAAGGAATAATTTTTATTGCTAGTACGTGTTGATAATTCCAGGGACAAGAGTATTAGACATAGTGCATGTGATTCAGTGTCATTGCTAATAAGGTAGTAATAATATCTTGTGTTTTTAAAGTACTTTAGGGCCTTTGGAGGAGAGGTATTACTGGATGTAGGTATAAAGTTAAAAAGGAAATTCAAGATGAATGATGGTTATGTGGTGATGGCTTAATAATGTGTTTCAGAGGGACAGGTGAACTGCAGAGTGTGAGAAAAATGCACGTTGCCACTTAATGGCACAAGCTGCCCAAGTTTAATCATTTTAAAGAGTAGTTCTCTTTTTTGGCAAGGTTAGAAACAAAGGTGTAGTGACTCCAAATAGAAAAATTGCTCACAATGTGATTTCTATGGTGGTAGATATCCTCTTCTCCATCTATTGAAATTCTTTCATCCTTCAAGGTCCACATATTCCCCATTCCTTCCTCGAAGATGTCTCCGATGGCCTCATCCAGAAGGCATATTTCCTTTCTTTCATTTTCATGGTACATTGGATTAGATTTTGAAAAGTTATTCTCATCATGTACTGCTATCTTTACGCTGAGATGTAGAGCAGGGCAGAGAGTCAGAGAGATCTGGGTTAGAATCCTGGTGCTCCACTGAGCATCCCTTAGATTCAATTTTAATTTTCTCAAGTTTTAAAACTTGCATTGAAGTACCTACCACATGGGTATAAAATGAATGCTAATCTCCCTCATTCTGCTTTTTCTTTCTTTAATTAAATTTGTTACAGCATCCCTAATTGGTTTGAATCACTTTAAAGATAAGAGCGCTATCTTAATCATTGTTAAAGCAAACAAACAAATCTTAATCATTGTTGACTCCCTCTCAGCATTTCACCCAATGTCTGACTCTAGGCATTTGAAATAATGCCTTGATGAATAGACTAAGGAACATGGAAGCAACCCACTCCAGTCTGGGTTCCTACTGGATAATGCTGCTGGGAATGGGCAGATTCCTCATCTGGAGTCTTGATACGTACCTTCCAAGGGCACTTGTTGTTTCGTCAGAGAATTAAGGCTGCACATCTCAATGGAGCTTCCATGTGACATCCACTGCTGAAGGTTAAACAAAATCAAAAGTACTTCTGGAAAGAACAGAAAGGAACTTTTGAGATCTCCCCACCTCTAGTCTTCACTAGGGCCCAGGGGATGCTTTCAGAAGTAGAGCATGATGGAGTGTTGGCTCCCAGAAGCCCACCTTCTTGTCTTGAGCAGAATATCAAAGTGAAGGCGGCCTTTCTGAGAGAGCTTCCTCTCATGCTGGGCCCTACTGAAAGACCATTATTAACCCCAACAATTCATGTCCAAGTGGCATCAATCATTTGGGTCACACAATGCCTGACTGTAAATTATGACATTATCTCTGAGTAGGAAGGTGATAATAATAATAATCATTAAAAAAAACAGCTCCCGGCATGTCCCCGGCCGGCTGAGGACCCTCGCCGGATCTGTCATATATGTTCTGAACATGAAAGGCCTGGCTGTTCCCTTGCAGGCCCATACATCACTGGGCCTGTCACGGGTTTCTGTAGGACCAGTTGACACAGCTCAGAGCAGCAGCTGCTGGATGGCTTTGGGGAGCCTGACTCAAGAAACAGTTGCTGGGGTACAGGGACCACAAGCATTCTTCCAGAGACTGACATCCTGTTGTGCTGTCCTGCCACTGCCCTCAGTAAGTCACAACGAGGAGTAAACTGCTGTCACTGAGATGAAAGGCCCCCTTCCTCTGATCTCCCCACTACAAAATTACTTCAGTGCCACACTGTATTTTATGTCAATACCTATTTTATTTTTCAAAATTGAAAAAGATATAAGTACATTGTTCCCTGAATTCCTGATGCTCTGGGTAACCTAGCAACCGAGTATGCCACATAGCACACAACAGAATATTATCAGGCTCTCCACTCAACTAACAAGCAAGCAGCACAGATTTCCCTTGCAGATGATTTAGGCTAAATTAATGGTTAATAGTTGCTGTTAATATTAAAAATAATAATAACCTTTTTTTTCATTTCTTAGAGCTAGATTTGTAGGGAATAATGCTTGGTTCTAATTGTACATGTGGGAGAGCGTTTTTCACCGAGCCTACATCTTCCCAGTGATTTGCATGGGATTTAGGTAGCCAGCAGCATGCTGCAAAGCGATAATCACATGAAACAGGAGGATACCTTCAGGACATTTGGAAACCATGCAAAATTTTCAAGTTCAGAATTGACTCACACTTTCCACCTCTGGGAAGATGCTGTCGATAAGGGACTTATGGGCACTGATCAGGCTGTTTAGCCATGCTGACACCGCCCCCATCCTAAGAGAAGGCTGCCAGGAAGCCCTCTGGCAAGCAGCTCTAGGACAAGAATGAAGCCAGAACAAGAGTCAGGGTCATGGAGAAGTTCAAGGAGCCCTGACCTGAAGCAACACAGGCAAGGTCCCGGCACGGAGCAAGAGCGTGCTGAAGAATGGCAGAGGTCACAGGGAAGAGAAGAAAGTAAAACAGAAGTTGGACAGAACAAAGGAGAAAAAAAGGACGTCTCCGGGAACAAGGAGGCAGAGCATGAAACCCACGTTGCGTCATGAAACAGGAGGTGGGTGGGCTTTTTCAATAGCAGACCGGAAGTTCGAAAGTGGGTGGATAGGTACCGAAAACAGGCTTTTATGTCCACTTGCCCTTCACTTTAGATTTCCTTTTGAGTCGACTCACCTTTTTTTTTTTTGTGAAAATCAGCTACTTAGTTAAAAACGCACACACACACACACACACACACACACACACACATTTTCATCAATGGGGCCTTGTGAATAATTCACTGTTCGCTCGCTCTCTCTTCTTTCCCTCCCGTTAAAAGCAATCAATTTAATTTGGTAGCTTCTTTCCTGAGCCACCGGAACTTTAAGAAGCCTTTGCAACTTTCTTAGAACTCAGACCTCAAAAAGAACCCTTGAAAAGTCCTGCTGTTTCTCTCCTTAACTAGTCACCTCAATCTGAAGAACTAAGGGCCTTTCATTTTGAGTACACCCTGCTGCTTTTTAATAATCTCCGAGTGAATTAGGCATTTTCGCCTTCAGGTTACAGCTTTTGCAAATAATGTTTCCTTCCAATCATGAAGAAAATATTTTAATACTTTCTGAGACTCTGAACAACCTGTTATGTGGAAAAAGTACCCAGTGTCTCATCTAAATTGAACTAACTTCATTTGCAGATATAGATATACAGCTGATTTTTGAAAGACTGTTGTTGTTTTTTCTTAATTAGAACAAAAATTTAAGAACACATTTTGCTTGTCAATAGGCTAAGGCAATTTTACTTATTTAGAAAGCGTTTTGAATTGGAGTCAGGAATAGCCCTTCCTGTCTCTGGTTTCTAAGCACTCTCAGTTTGTGCCGATTAAGTAGCAAACCATTTGGTTGCACTCCTTGCCACCGGGGAACTGACAGGACACTAAATATCGTTGCAGTGTAGCAAAGCATGGAGATGCTCTGAGGACAGCAGAGCTGAAAACATGAATACAATGCATAAGCTTTTGCCTGGATGGCAGCAGGGTGATGGGAATCGGGAATCAACAGAAATATGAAATTGTGCGGTATTTGGATTTGCTCAATGTTAAGAAAAGTATTTTAGAAAGCAGAGAAAGCGGTGTGATGATTTTTCCATGGAAGCCTAGAAGGATCAACTGCTTAAACAAATGCCACATTAATGTATTTGTGCCCAAACACTTGTAAAAGCCAGACCACCCATGGGGAATGTGGTCTTGTCAAAGCCACAGCGGAGTGACCTGTGCATCCGAGGGTTTCTGTTGCTGAGGTGATGGGATGGGAGCTGGGAGAGATGGCTGCCTTCTGAATTTGCAAGAGCCTGTCAGGGCAGTGACACAGAAAGGACGAATCCCTCAGTGCGTTAGAATCAATCTGTTAATTGCTTCAGGTATGGAATTTTAGGGAGGGTGTGACTTCAAGTGATGCTCCAAAAGAAGTGAACTTTTCTTTTCCCTGTTCTAAAATGCTTTCTGTTAAAAGAGCATTTGATACAATGGAAAAATGTCAAGAGCAAAACTGAGAAATCCTAGGACAGATTATGAAGACACCTGGCTGAAATGTTCCTGGTTTTAGAGCATGTGGCGAGTCAGGAACTGGGAGCGTCACTGTCAGCGAGGAGACCACGCTTGTTGTTTTCATCTGAAAACAGCTGTGAAGAGATGGGCATCGGTTTAAAAAAAAGGAACAGCTTTAAAATTGAATTTGAACTTTGTGAGTTTTATATTGTAAAATATCAAGACTACAAAAAAACCCCCTAAATACTATTAAAAAATCTTTCAAAGTTTTATCTAGACAGACTAAAAAATTATCCTCACAGGCTTACCTCAGGATGCTGTAGGTAAGTGAACTTTTGGCCCATGACCTGTGCCCCTGCCGTCAGCCCTGGATGAGGGTGACCCAGGTCACACTGCAGTTTTATACCGAGAACTTGAATACCCTCAAGCACAAGGATAAGGTGGGCATCTTCTGCCCTCAGTGAATCTTAATGCTTTGCAGGGTTGGGTCCTGCTTCCTTTCTTCACAGATCCACTCCCAGGTAAGCAGTACCCTCAGGCCTGTCATTAATATTACAGTGTTAGAGATATCACTTCTGGTCTTCTCAGTTGGGCATCTATATCTTAAAAACAGACACTTGGAGCGGCTATCATTTAACCCAAAGAAATACAATGTTAGTGATGGCATTCTGGACATTCCAGTGAATGAGATTTATTCTGATGGGGGCCAAGCCCGGGACCCTTCAAATTATTTCATGCCAGCAAACTGCCTAGAAGTATACCCATGCTCCATCTGTCAATTGAGCGCTAAAGGCCTCATGAGACATCACATTTTTATCAGAACATTCAACTTAGTAAAAATCTATTATTTTGGACGTAGAATTTTGCCTGTTTACAGACGCTGCCTTGTTATGTTTTAAATTTAAGTCGTTTGATAACAGAAGATAACATTAGGTTAGAAACCATTTTTAGTAACCATCTTGTGGAAGTCTTGATAAAGACAATGATAGGCAATATGTATGTAATAGCATTTTACTCTGATTAGAAATCAATATAATATGCTTTAAAAAGCATTAGAAGGTATTAGAGGATAATATGATATGCTGAAAATTCGCTTAAAATAGTACAATGTTTAAGCAGTAGTCTTGCTTAAAAATGTGATTATGGTTCAATTCAGAAAACAACCAAAAACCAAACCAAAACAAGTCCCTTATGTAATTTCAAGTTAGACATTATTTTTAAGTATGTTAAAAACAGGGCTCCTAATTTTCTTTCACCTATCTACCCACTCCTTTCTGGTTTTCTCCTTTCACTATCTGCCCCATGTTGCAATCGGTCAGACATATTCTGGCAAAACATGAACGCTGTTATCCTGTTCCTGCTCCGGTTGAAGCAGCTCCCAGCTTTGGGGAGCGGGGAGGATGAACTTCAGAACACCGTGGTTGGCAGCCCTGCCAGCTGTCCCCTGACATGGAGTAGGCATCGTGGACGTTTATGATAAACGTGCTTCAGCTTCATAACAAATACCTTCTGTTGTCTTTTAGTGGCCCACAGAGCAGCTTTTTTTTTTTGCCACTTTGTGAGTGGTATTTCTTAAAATTCAAGTGAGGCAGGTTGCCTGGATTTTGGGTCATGTGGGGCGATATGTAGCAAATCAAGACAGCATAGTCTTCATAAAGATGTTCTGTCAGATGAGAATCCAGAGCTCTGGGCGGGCATGTGCGTGGGGAGGGCCCACCACACCATTTCTTAGGAGCCCAGGATGCCTGGCAAGGAGAGAGCTGTTTTTCCTTCTTCCTGAATAATTCAGTGCACTTCCTCCGAGCCCTTATTTCTTTTCAAGCATGCAGTAGAGATCAAAAACCCTTGCTGGAGAAGGCTTAAAATTTCTTTCCCATCAAACTAAAGATTCTGAAATAATCCTACTATTTCAAACCAGAGAAGGAAAAAAGTTGAATGGGGAAGTTTGAAATTGTACGTCCCCTGGCCCTCACCTAAGCCCTTTGCATTGAAGTATTTAAAAAGTACATAGGAAAAAATTAGGAAAATCGAAGAGACACTTTTGTTTCAAAAAATAAAAGGTCCATCCCTGAATGTAAACATGAACTATAGTCATAATTTTTCATGTATTTTTGAATTGTAATTATAAGAATGCCAACTATGGAGTAAATGGCTGGTACCAAGCATTGATCAGTTCACGCGGTTTTAATGTTTCTAGTTTCTTTCACTCAGGGAACACCAAGTAACACACAAACACTGGCACGAGCTGGAGAGCTGACTTCCAAGTTGGGAGGATAGATTTGGCCTCAGTCTCCTGCACTGAACAGTTGAGAAGTGGTGTCCAGTGTGTGTGTGTGTGTTTATGTGGCTTCTATTATGAGATGCCAGTTAGTCAATACATTTATGTTTCTAAATATTTTTTCTAATAATTTACAATACCATTATGTGTACTTATCTAATTCATAACCCTTGGAAATCTGCTTATTTTCCCAGGAATTGCAGATATAAATATAACTTTATTTCAAGGTCAATTGACTTAAAATGAAGACAACAACAACAAAGCCAAAAAAATGCAAATAACAATAAGAAACAACAAAGACCACTCCACCCCAAAACATACACCCACACATACACAAAAAAACCTTTACTAGTGAAGTCCATTAGTTCTAGTCACAAATGGTGGACAATGGAGTTAGATATCAGAGGAATATTCTGCTCTGGTCATCTCCCTACAAGGTCATCTGCTTGGCAGTAGGACAATGCTAGACACATGCTAACAGGGTTAATTGCAGCCACATGTAGGTTTTATTTTTGGATGATGGGCCACTGCCTTAAAATTGATCTGTGCACTGTCGAGGGACTAATTCTGGGCTTCCTTTCAGCCCCATCCCTCACCCGGTGACAGACTGCTGCTACCTCCAGGCTCTCGGACACACTCGCCTGAGTTTGCACGAAGTGTGGGAACAGGCGCAGAGCTGGGTCAGAGGGCATGGAGCCAATGTCGCTACATGCATGTCTCTGCTTTTGTGCCGGCCCTGGCTTCGTCCTACTTTATGCAGATTCCACCTCTGCGAGATCCAGATTGTGCCATATGGGATTCCTGTGTATTACTAGCGAGGACACATGCCTGTGGGAACTATTCTAATGAAGGACCAACCCAGGCCCTGCTGCCTGAACAGTTGCTTTTCCCAGGAGAATTTTTGTAAGGGGGGCTCAGGGGTGATGTCTGGGGGCAAAGACATTCTCAATGTCTGAGAAAAGAGTTGTGTCTGGTTCTTTACAAGTGTGTGTATGGAAATGGGAAGTTTTAGGGTTGAATTTTCTGAAGAAAAAAATTTACTTTGTTTTCTTTTCCCCTTATTTTTTCTCCTTTTGGCACTTAGTTCTTTTATTACCATTATTTTTTGTGCCTGGTCTTGTGTATTTCCTTTATCATTTCTGATGTTTGCGTTCCTTCCGTCTAATTACGCTTAATTTTAAAATGTCACGCTTGGATTTTCTCTCCCATAGATTCTGTTGCTTATCTGTGACTTTGAGTCACATTGCGTTTGCTGATGCTGCGTTCCGTTATCAACCTGCACACATTTGGAAGCTCTCTCTTGCTCTCTTCCTCCTATATGCTCTAACTTTGTACATTTCTTTCCTCGCATTGATGTTCCTCTCTCTTCTTTTCTCCAAACCGTGGTGTTTGTATCTTTGTCCTATTGTTTCATTTAATTATTTTTGAAAGAAGCATTCATGTTATAGTTATTAAGTAAAAATAAAAACAACAGACGTTCTTTCGGTCTGTCTTCTCTGTTGTCTACTCAAGCTTCTTTACATTTTTACCACATTTTTAAGGCATTTCATCTTTTTATTCAGCTCTCCAATCTCAGCAGTAATTTTTGCTTTCTATTTCATGAACGCATTCATCTCTAAAACCCAATTTCTCTCTCTCCCCTTCCTTTTTTATAATTTATTTCTCTCCTCTTTCTAGTTTAAGAATTTTATTGATTGCAGATTTTATTTTGCTTGGTGTTAATAGTTACTGTCCTCTGTATAATGCTATTACTTTTCAGAGCCTGAGATTGGCTCCTGCATGGTTGAAAGAGTTCGTAACTTGGGGTCAGGTGATCTGAGTAGAGACCTAACTCAGCCTCTAGTTGTAGGTTCATTATGTCACTTACTCACTCACTCACTCATTACTTACTGAATTTATTAAACATGTCCCAGGGTCTAGTCTGTGCCACCGTGGTCCTGGGTAAATGCCTATTCACTTGTCCTTTGAATTAGCTTGATCTCAGAATTCTTCATCTGAAAGAATCCTCTTCTGGGTTGATTGATTCATTTTGGTGGGGCATTCAGGCTTTCTTCAATGGGAAGGACGATTAAGTACCACCACCATTTCCCTGATGACAACTTTTCAAGTTGTCAATAGAAAAAAATATTGAGAGCTGAGACCTGCAAGGTTTCCTCTGGCTTATATTTACAACTTCAATGGAATTGCTCAATGTCTGTTTCCACGTAACCTTGGTCTTTCATAAAGATGCATCTCTGGACTTAGTGTCAGTTGTGTTTATGGCTGGAGGTGAATTGATAAGTAAGGCTTTTCTTACCTGTGGATGGTGTGTTTTAACAGTGCTGAGGAGCCTCTTGGATTCCTCAAATACCTGTGCTGCTTATACCTGATACTCTACGGTTAGAAATTAATTCCTTTAGCTTATGAAATAGTTCTGTGTTAAAATGTAAACACTCCTGGGAGGCTAAAATATTCAGTCATTAATGCCTCAGAAGATCTTTTTCCCTAAAGTATATATTTTGTAGCCAGAGGAACCCAGCTTCAGGGGGAAAAATCAGAAATTGTAGGGAAGTTAGTACTAAAGATATAAGAAACGTGTTTTGCTTATTATCAACCCTACCGCAAAGACAACTATTTAACACAGAATGAAACCTCTCATCACCCTTCATTGCCACAGTGTTTAAAGGTCCTGGCTTACACATGTTGACCAAGAGGATTTTTAATAGGGCCTAACTTCTACATTCAAAAATATCCCAGTTCGATGAAATATATAGTCACTGTACTTCTAGATAACATGGTGAGGCAGAGGAGATAAAGGGGAAAAGTTTAAGAACAATGTTATATTTACCACTTTTTAAAAAGTAATGTTATTTATTTGCTTCTTATTTTATTTTTATTTATTGCGTATTTATTGCCATATGCTCCAATTCTTTCCGTTGGCCTCTTTGATTCTTTACTCATTATCAGTACTTCTTGGTATAATTTGTTTCACTTGAGCACCTTTTCCTATTCTCACCTAAGAACTGACGTATTCCTCCAATTCTCTGGTCCGCTGCCGTGTGGAGGCTGATGCATGGCCTTCTGTTTTACATGTATCTAAGGCTCGATTTGGGTGAAACCTTTATTCTGGAAATTCTCATGTAAAATCAGGAGCAGGAGATTAAGGATTAAACTTTTGCCTCTGCCCTTTACAGGCTGTGTGACTTTGGACAAGTTATTTAACTTCCCTGAGCCCGTTTCCTCTTCCGTAAAGTGGAGATAATACTATTTACCTCTCAGGAAGATTGTGAGAATTAAATGAGCTCATGTACACAAAGGGCCTGGCGCAGAGAAGCGGAACAAAAACATATGACCCCTTTTCTTGTGTGGTTTCATGTAAGGCAGGCTGTTCTTTTAAAGAGGTGCTCTCTGACGAGTGCTATTGTTATCCTTCAGTTTCTTAGTGCAAATGTCCAGATTCTTTCAGAGACCACCTTCCTGGTACCGATTTACATCTGATTCTCTTTTTCCATTGTTCCAGATTTCACTTTAGAGGATTCAGGAGACATGGAGGCATTCTTTCAAGTTCCATCAGCAAGCAACGATGCTGAGAGTCAATTCCTGACCAAGGGCACAGATTTCCCCAGATTTTCGGGGAAATGTTCACAAACACAGAACAGGCATCATTTCTATTATGTTAAAAAAAAAAAAAAAGAAATAGATTCGAATCCCAAAGCCCTTTCCTGGAGCTCTGTGAGTGCCCTGTGAGGGCTTGCAGCCTCTTCAGGTCCGTAGTGCTCAGCGGTAGGTTTTCAAACCAACAACGAGTAATTCTTTGTTGTTTCTCCCCTTACCTTGGCTGCACGTCACCCCAATCATCTTCCATAAAGGATTTTGGTGAGAAAGAAAACCAGACTTTTTTTGACTTCCTCCTTTTTTCTTTTATTTAATCATGCAGCATTTAATGTAGAGAATGTTGTTAAATTTTCACTTGGACTCAAAACCCATGTCAATGTGATTATGTGATTTAGGTTCAATTTAGATTAAAAAAAAGTATTAGGGAAATAAAAAAAATTCCTGCCTGAGTCCAATTTTGCTTCTTTTTGTCGTTTATTCAAACACGCAGTTGAAGGCATTATTATAGTAGGATGATTTTTTAAAAAGTTATGTTTAGGGCAGCTCCAGAGTTATTCTATGACTTTATAAGAATACCATGAGTCAACATAGATTGGGTGATGGTTGAAGAGGATTTGGGCAGGGCCCCATCCTGTTCCTTGACAGAAGAATAAGAATTTATGGTATAGAAATGGGATGGCTTCCTCCTGCCTTCACCTACATTGCTGAAATACTTACAAGGTTAGTCTGCACACAGCAGGACATTTCTTTGGTTGATCTGGTGGTGGTGATTAGGGCAGATCCTATTGCTGCCGTTTAGTTGAAAGCCAGAGTAAAGTCATTTTCTTATCCCAGGAGCTTGCATGAAGCAGTACAGAGGGTTAAAAGACTCCTTATACACATTGGGTTGTACCAGTATCCTAAACTTGCACCATAAAGATGATATTTATGTTATCCTTTCAAAAGAGGATTCTAAGTTCTGATTTTCCATTGTTAGAGGTGATAAGCTACTATAGAGACTCAACTCAGAGAGCTACTAATCCCCATAAAAGGCCAGAAAATGAAGAAGAGAGGTTAAGGTCATTGACTACGGGCTACCCTGTTCTTTACTGATAGAGGGATGTTGGCTGAAGAAAGTTCTTTTATTTTCAGAACTACTCTACCAAGGGAGAAAGCATGAACTTGCCACTACAAAAATAACCTTGTTTGAAACACAACTAAGCCAATTAAAGAGATGGCTTCATTTTTGGGAGGAGTCCCAAAAGAACCGACCATGCTTTGCGTAAAGGAAATACTGTGGCCAAGTTTTCCACAGTCATTTTCTTTTTCATCTAGGTTTTGTTGAGCTGCTCCATATGCGTACACAAGCTATGTGTTTATGTGTAAGAGATACTTCTCTATTCAATAGAATAAGTCACTTTTACTCACTGATTCTGTGATAGCTTATGTATTGGTAAATCTTCTCTGCGTTTTCCCATACAAGAAGATTGAAATCATTTGACCCAGATGAAATCTTAAGAAACATTTTTATTCTCCAAATAGAAATAAAACTCTTCTGTTTCCATGTACTGGTCCTTGACTTCTAATGTGTAATAAAGATGAGAGTCTTCTTGAATAGTGGCTTTTGTCAATCACATGTTTGCAGGGGCCTAAGAAGCCAGAGATGTCAGTATTCTAGAAACACATTTTACACAAAGTGTGACTTATAGTTCTCCAGTATTTCTTCTCTAAATTTCATTCAATGAGGTAGACCATGGTAGGGTACGGAGGGTAGATAAGAGATAACTTCACACATCTAACTAACACGGCCTTGGCTAGGTGCTGAACACTTAGAGGTTTTTAAAAATGCTCAAATATTGTCTTTCATTATGAAAGACATTAGAATTTGATGGATACCATTGACACGTACTATCATTGTAATGGCAATATGGATTACTGAGTCCCTTCTAGCCTAGTGCAATTTGCCTTACTGTACATATTCTATATTGCTTTGGATAGTAATTCTTGATTTACTCAATTCTGACCAATAAGACAAGTAAGTTAGTTATCTGTGGATTTAAGTCATATTAATACCTTCAGATCTGGGATAAAAATGAAGTATGAGTCAGGTTGCATTTTAGGTATGTTAATTTTATATTGTTGTATAACTAATTACCACAAACCTAGCGGCTTAAGATAACATCCATTTTTTAGCTCATAGCTCTGTAGGTCAGAAGTCTGGCACAGCAAGACTGGATTTTCTGCTCAGCATGTCACAAGCCTAAAATCAAGGGGTTTGTGGGCTGCGTTCTTTCGAGCTCACATGGTGGTGGCAGAATTCAGTTCCTTGTGGTTACAGGACTGAAGATTCTGTTTCCTTGCTGGCTAACAGCTGGGGACTGCTTGCTACTCCTGGAGCACCCCACATTCCTTGCCACGTGGCTCCCTTCATCTTCAAACCAGCAATGGCAAATCTACCTCGTGTCAAACCCCTTTCACGTTTTGAATCTCTTTTTTTTAGGAAAAGCCCTGTTCCTTTTAAGGGCTCACCTAATTAGGTCAGTCCACTCAGGATAATCTTTCTTGGAGTCTACTGATTTGGGACTTTTACATCTGCAGAAGCCCTTCAGAGCAATACCTAGGTTAGTGTGCAATTGACTAACATTTGGTTGGGAGCAGAAATTTTGAGTGCCATCTGAGAGCTCTGCCTACCTCACCAAGAATATTGTTCATCCAAATCTGAGTTAGTGGGATTACCTCAATTTTTCCTTTTTTTTTCTATAGAAAGGAATCAGTGATAACAAAAAAATTTGGCCTTTGCCTTGATGATCAACATCAAAGCACTTACTGAATTACTTTATTTAATCTTATACAGTCTTATACATTCCAAAAGAATCATGCCAGTTTGGTTCAGTATTTTTATTGGCATAGATAGAAAAATAAATATAAATAAAGATATACAAATATAGATATATACTTTATATCCCTGTAGGGGACAGACCTAACGTACTAAGTATCTAAACTAAAACCAAAAATGCAGTGATCTGCTTAAATCAAGTAAGTATTTAACATTCACTTAGGATTTGCTGTGTTTCTGGCACTGTCTTCAATGATGGAGATAGAAATGAGACGTTCTTTCTCAAATTAATTTCTCAATCTAACTAAATTTCAATTAAAACATTTAAGGCATTTTTAGGACATTCTAATTTATATGCAAAGACAAGCAAACAATAATAGCTAATTTTTACAAAAAGTATTAAGAAGGGAGAAGAATCCTTCAAATGATTTAATTTGGCAAGATTACAATGGTTAACACAGTGGGTCAGCACAGGAATGTAGGCAGATCAATGGAACATAATTAAAAACCCAGAAAAATCAGAAACATCCTAATATATATGAGACTTTAATATAATTTTAATATATAATAAAATTGGCATTTGTAATAACTGATAATATGTTATGAGAATTGTGAACTATTTGGGAGAAAATGGAGCTAGATTCCTTTTTCATCACACATAAAAAAATCAATTCCAGATAGTAAAAAATGTGAAAGTTAACAATGAGAATTTAAGATGGTATGAGAACATAAGGTGAGTATTTATGTTATTTTAGGGCAAGGAAAACCTTCCTTTTTGGTGAGGAAGATTGGCCCTGAGCTAACACATGTTACCAATCATCCTCTTGCTGGAGGAAGATTGTTGCTGAGCTAACATCTGTGCCAATCTTCTTCTATTTTGTATGTGGGATGCCACCACAGTGTGGCTTGGTGAGTGGTGTGTAGTTCCATGCCTGGGATCTGAACCTGTGAACCCCAGGCTGCTGAAGCGAAGCATGCAAACTTAACCAGTGTACACCACTGGGCCAGCCCCCCAGGAAAAACTTCTTAAGCTTGATCCCTAAGCATATATCAACAGAGAAGAAATTGACAGATTTAACTCCGTAGGAAACAAACTCTTCTGCAGATCAGAAAACATCTCAAAGAAAATAAAAAAGTGATAAAATAAGAAAAAATGTTTCCACATATTTGGCACAAAGGAATTAATACCACCACTGCACAGTGAGCTTTTACAAATCAATAAATAAACCAATTCAAGAAGAGAAAAAGGGAAAGGAGTAAATATGAAATTCACAATGAAGAAACATAAACAACTTCCCTCAAAAGAAGAAAAAGAAAAATGCTCAAAGTAACTAATAATAGAAGAAATTAAAATTAAAACAATGAGGTGTGTTTTTCATGTAAAAAAACTGGCAAAGATTTAAAAAGTTTGTGTATTAAGTATTGGAGAGAATGTGGCGAAATAGGCACACAGACTTTCTAGAAGTTAATCAAACAATTTATGGAAAAGTCCTGAAAGTATGTATACTCTTTAACACAGAATTCAGTTTTTATTAACATATCTTTTAAAATAGCGAAGAATAAATACAAGGATTTAACCACAATATTTTTGCAATATTGTTTATAAAAATTAGATATAATCTAAATGTCCAACAATAAATCATGGTAACTTCATAATATAGACTATTATATAGTATTCTGAATTATTTTATAAAAGAATATTTCATTCTCTAATGACTGTTAATTATATATACAAGTAAAAAATATCCTTTCCCCACTGTCTACATCTAACTTTCTCTCTCTCTAATTGTTAATTTGGGGGATATATAGATATAAAATTTTTTTGTGTAACAATTGTGTTTATACATATATGTAGACAGTTTTATATCTATATCCCAAAAGGTAACAATTTAATTGTCACATCCTAAAAGTTCACAATTTAATTGTCTCTGGATTATGGGATTATAGGCAATCTAAATTTTATTTTAGCTGGTTTTATTTTCTAAATTTCCCTTGATAAATGTGTTATTTTTGATGATCCATCCCATTCTTATTATAGATATTTTTGTTACAAAAAGAAACCGGCAGTGGAACACAGCCTAAAGAGCACAGATTTTGGAATTTGGTGCACCTGCATTTGACTCCTGGCTCATGGGTCTCGGGTCATCCTGTGAGGAGTGCGTCTGCATCAGGTGCTTGCCCTGATCCAATCAACCATGGCTGGCGGAAGCAGAGTCACAGGAAGTCGTAGGCTTTGGGGCTGAATAAAGGGCTGTGGAATCACGAAGAGAGGGGAAGAAGTCTCCTGAGAAAATGTCACTGAAAAGGTGACTTTCAAAACGACCGCTGTAGACAGTAAAATTCACCAGCTGGAGAAGAGGAAGCAGGGCAGGTAAAATGTACGAGAAGCAGAAGAGTCCTCGTGAGAAGGGTGGAGGCATGAGCAAGCTGAGTGTATCTGGAGAACAGCGGGAAGAATGACTAGAGTGAGGAGTGCATGCAAAACAAAAGGCCAGCAAGGTAGGTGAGAGCTAGCTAGATCCTGACTCTGGTATTTAGGGCAACCAGTTTTGTCATGTGTTTGTTATTTCTGAAAATGATCATATTTCAATTTAAAGATTCCCTTGCAATCACTCAGGGGTTCTCAGTCTTGGCAGCACTTTAGAATCACTTGCTTTTGAATCATTTAAAAAGCAGGGATATCTCGGGCCCCAACCTGGATCCAAAATCCAAATTTTGGGGAGATGGGGATAGAGTACGTATTGAAGCTTCTCCGGTGATTGAAATGGTAGCAAAGAAGGTCAAGAGCCTCTGTTATAAACTACGCTATTTGACCTGTCTCCTGTTTTCCGTATGGTCTCTAACTCCTCTTTCGAATTCACCCTACAGTATTTAAAAATACACGCCAAGCTCTCTGGGTATGACTAGAACATTAGCCTTGGCTTATAATTTTCTAAGACTGTGGAGTCCACTGCATGACTGTTAGAGCTTGATAAACTCTAATAGTTTCATCACATTCCAGTTTCTTCATGATTTGCAACTCTCAAATTTCCAAGATAAACTCACCAAGAATTTTCTGCCACCATTAAACCTTTGTTCTAGAGCCAGGCTGCGGGGACCTCTCCAAACACCTTCCACGGCCTCTGTTTCCAGCTCCTTACACTCAACCCTGCAGCCCTTTTCTTGGCTATGACAACCATTAATGGACTCTTCCCCTTGGGGTTTTTACCTCTCCTATGATACTCCCCATAAAAGTGGGTATGGCTTTCCTCTAATCTTGTAGGCCAAATTTTTTCCCAAGGTTTTCATTTACTCTTAGAACATTTATTTTTCCTTATAATTGTCAATACCCTGATTTTTTTTTTTTTTAAGACTGACAACTCTAGGCTTTCTTTATTACCACATTATTTCTGAATATGGCAAATGTGGAAGAATTCAAACTCTTAAACAATGCTACTTTTTAAGGAGGGCACTGGTAGGATGCAGATTATTTCAGTTATAGGAAGGGTTAGCCAGGCTGCCTAGGTTTTCTCACTTCTATTATCTCATAAGTGTATCAGGGGATTCATTAACAAAAAAGGCACCAACCATGGCCCATAGTCCTAGAACTGATGAATGTGTCATAAATCCCAGCTCTCTCCAGCAAACTCCCGATGACACAGGTTAAGGAACATGATCTTTCAATTCATCAATTTCTGTCTTACCTTGATAGCAGTCATGAATGCCTTCCAATACCCAAGCAGGGCAGAGTTGTAATTCAAAAAGAATAAGATTTGCAAACCTTGAAAAACTTCTTTGGATTTATGGGCCAGAATCAAAATTTTATTTCTTCTCCCAAGTGTAGAACTTTCAAAAAAAAAAAGAGGGCCATATGGGAGCTTACCTGCCTTGCCTTCACAGGAATGCAACAGACTGTGATGTTCTTTTATGGGCCTCCAATGCATCAACCCAAACGTTTCCAGCTTTGAAACTCATAATCTATAAATGTTCAAAAATAACTGTTACCTCAATTTGCCTAAACATGAATTTGTCATACTGACTGTTGGTCGAGTGGATGACAAGGACCGTTCCTCTCCTCCAGTTAATTGTTCTCTGACAACTGGTGTGCTTGCTTCTTCAGATTTTGTCTTGGCTCTCCGAAGTCTTCACTATGTTTCCCAGCTTTTGGGATTTCTATAGACCTCATATCCTTTGTCATTTAATGTTAACTTCTGGTGCCTTCTGAAAAACAGAATGATAATCTCTGAGAAACTAAATGCTGCCTTTTGGATGGTGAACAACCTATACTTAAAGGGCTGTTTTTAAGTTTTCCTATCAGCTGAAGACATGTTCCTGATTTTCTGTGCAACATGATTAGATGTTCAATTTATAACTTAATTTAGGAACACATTATGTAATCTACTCTTAAAGACTGTGATGGAACAAATACAGTTTTTCCAGAACTGAAGTGAAGTGAAACTAAAAATGTTCAGTAGTTTGGCCCACTGTTAGAAATAAGAAAACTTTTCCTACATGAGTAAAAGCAGCCCACCGTGAACTGACACTTGGAACACACCTGTCATACAGGAATAGGCAATCAATTAAGAGGATCAAAAGTTCTTTCTAAATATTTCTATCCACTGGAGACTTTTGTTAACATTAAAGGAGTGATTAGGATGAAAAGAAACAGTTAAAAATTATCTTATTTTCAAAGATGAAAATTGGCAATGTAAAAGGAAAAGGTATATTAGGCATCATTGAGGGATGATTGTGATGCCAGAATATTCAGAGACCATCCAAGTCAGCCCTTCCACTTCTCACAGAGGCCGGACCATGAGGGACTTGCTCAGGGCTCCACAGGAAGTCACTGAAAGTGTGCCTCCATTATCTCAGTATTAGAGATGAAAATGGAATTGGGGACGTGTGTCCTACATCCCCTTTGGTAAATGCTCAATCTTTGCTTGTTTTTTATGTAGGGTGTATATAATACTACATATAGTATATATATATATATATATAAACTATAAAATGTATATAGGTTTAATCACCATTAACCCTTTCCTTTATAAGCATATGAGAAGGTAACCATTGAGTTTGATCCAATTATGACTAGCTGCTGTTTCTGAGGTGGTTCTCACTGGTGCTGTATGCATCTTTTGAAATATTATACTCTAATAAAAGCAATAATTTACATAATATTGTTGATGGAAAAGGCAACATGTAGCTAACTTATGGATATCTAGATGAATGGTTTCAAATTGTATCCATGAAGATGACACTGTGGTCTGTGAAAAAAGCGTCCCTGATGAAAGAAGTTTGGAGAACCCAGCTTAAAGAAAGTTTAACCAGGTTCTTTCTTGTGGGGCGATTTAAAGCCTGTAATAATCTACTGAGCCCTGTGAATCCCCCTGTTGGGGTAAACTATGTAACATTTCCCAATTATATTTGCTCATGGAACTCTTTTTTATTTTTTATTCACTAAGTAGCTATTAACAATCTACCAGGTTGCTGGTGTTTTGAGAAATACTGTGTAGAAATATAATTCTAAAGCTTCTCTTTCAGTGTTTCTGAAACTCAGGTTTTCATGTAATTCAATTCTAAATATTTATATTGACATCTATGATCTCAATTAAATTTCCTGGAGTTCTGTTATGAGAAGAATATAGTCCAGGTGGGTTCTGTGACTTGCTGGTTGGCTCTTGGTTCTCCCCATGACATTTGTGCAGAAAGCCTCCCTTGACATCCTGCTCTCCCCAGTCCAGGGGACCTGCCTTCATTCCATTACCATGGATATTACCATTGTTTGTTTGAGTGTGGGCCCTTTTCACAGGACTGTGAGCTCCTTCAGGTCCGGGACCATGCTCTATTCTTTGCATTCCCGTTTTCTAGTACAGGGCCTATTGTTTGTTAATTTAACAAATATATTTTTGATACTACAACAAGACAGACAAGAACTCAGGCTTTCTAGGTCTTCTCTAGGCCAATGGAGGAGAGAAAGAAGCAATTGCCATCATGTGAGAAACGCTGTGGTAGAAGAGATGCAGTCTGTCCTCGGAGGAGCAGGCTCCTGAGGGAGGGATACCTATTTGGAGACCCGAAAAATGGCCAAGAGATAGCGAAAAGGGGCATGTAGTAAACTTTCCTGGAATGTGTGTTGGAAGAATTAACGTATTTCTGCAGGAGACAGAACCTTGCTCACCTTATTTTTATGAAGCTATTCTTTTTCCTTTCATCAGAAGCAATTTCTTTTTGACTGTTAAAATTATTGAACCCGTTTTTGAAGTTTTATAAAGCTTTTGGAGACATGCTTAAGAGGTTTACTTTCACAAAGTTTTTCTTGCCCTCACCTTCTT
The DNA here is from genome assembly GCF_041296235.1 of Equus asinus. Classification (NCBI taxonomy): domain Eukaryota; kingdom Metazoa; phylum Chordata; class Mammalia; order Perissodactyla; family Equidae; genus Equus; species Equus asinus. Next base: position 82,350,860 of record NC_091798.1, read on the forward strand.
ATTGCTATTATTATTGGAATTCATTTCAAATTTTTATCAATATAATTTTTTTGTACATATTTGTTGTGCAAAATAACTCATAACATTTACAATTAAAATTTTATGCGTAGAAATTATATAAAGCAGTGAAATATTTACATCCACATGTATCTGCATCAAAGCATATTTTATAGACTGATAACTTCTATTATACTGATTTTACTCATTACTATAATGCTCAACAAGTTTTCAAAGCCCTTTTGCATATATTATCTCATTTGATATGGTAAATTCACAACATTTTCAAATCAGTCATTAACTCCCCAAACAGCCATGCAGAGTAGACAATACCAGCATTGTCCCTTTCTAAGTAGTCCAACTCCACACATGAAGAAAGAAACTGAGTCAGAAAGATGACAAGTAATTAGTCTGGCTGCAAAGTGGTATTATATAGGGCATTTAGCTATTTTTGGATTACCAAACGTTTATTCATTTTGTTTCTTATGTAAATGTGGCAGATATCTTTATCTCTTGGATAAGCACTTCATTGTAGGGAGCCTTGTGAATTGCTCTTAGTCATCTTAAATGAGAAATTATTTGTGCTTAGAGAAATAATAATTTATGCTTTACTTTATGGACCAAATAACGGCCAGGGAAGAAAGGCTGTCTGATACGAGTTTTGGTTTTGGCACTTTGATGTTCATCTGCAGAGACTATTGAAAATGTTTAAGCTCCGTATTGTCACTGTTCTAATGCTGTATGTATGTGCAGACTGCTTGCACACGCAAAGCTTTGTCGTTGGTTGTGTGTTTTGTGTTTTCTTAGCCTAGGTCCCAAGATGTCCTTCAATGTCTTGACAGTGACTGCATGAGCAGCAGATTAAGATTTACCTCCATCATAGGTGATTTTTTTCCTGAATACTAAGATAGGAATCATCTATAAATGTAGCAGTTAAAAAAGAAGGTTGTGAGGTGGTTGACTTTTTGGGGCATTAAAAATGACCAGATCAGGTGGTCAGCACAAAGCACATTGAATTTAGCTGTCCTAGTTCCATTTGCCCTACAGACTCAGTTAGAGGTTTGAATGCAGGAACACCTTTTTATCAGGAGATCATTTATTCATCTACTGAAAGTAATGGGGGATGCAGCTAAGAGCAAGGGTAGGCAAAGAAATTTTTGAGAAGTGAACACAGATGCCAAGATGTCTTTGCACTATATTTCACATATTAAAGATAAGGAGAATGCCTCATTACCTCACATAATTCCAAAGTTAAGTTATTGGTTTCCTAGCCAATTAGAATTTGATATTAGCGTATTAAAATGACTACTGGACACAGGAATATTGATAGCAGTAAGTAGGGACAGCTGAAAGCCCACAGAGATAAACATACATAAATATCAGATATATGGAAATAAAAAATAGCCGTATGGAAGAATTTCTTTTCAAAGCAAGTAAACTCATTATTAATAGCCAATAAGAGTCTCATTGCACCATAATTGATGTTTATGATGATGATTCCAAGGCATCAATAAAATGATGATTACATCAGTATAATCAATTTGAGAAGGCAAGGAAGTATGAACTACATTTCAGAAAGAGTTCTATAAAAAAAATATTGAGGTCAACAAGAAAAGCTTTGGTATTGAGCTTCGCTTGTGCGGAAAAGCTTAGCCCCCGTCAATGCTAGAAATGTGGGGTCATTGTACCTTGTAAAGTAGCTGGGGACTTCACAATAGGGTGGAAATTTCCCCCAGACATTTAAGTTTTTAAAAATAATATTGAAGGGCCCCAAGTTTGGAGGCTTTATTTTCTGAGTGATCCTATGAAAGGAAAGAGAGATCGTAATAACTATTCTCTTTTTAGTCATTTGCCCTTCCATTTGTTTTGTTTTATTTTATTTTTCATGAAAATTCTGATGTCTCTTATCTCTGTGCCCTCTTCTCTTCAGAGAGCCATTTAAAGTCTGTCGTGTTGTATGTTATAACAACATCACGTTGTTATATATAACACCATAAAATATATGTATGTGACGGCTAGTCATAACTACGTCAATGAAGATGATCAGATTCCATAAAACATTTAAAAAATTCTATATGATATTTACATCATAGGCTACTCCCATGCTCATCTCTGTGGTGCTAATTTTTAAAGTCATCCCTATTTTTCCCTTCAAATTAACCGTTACATGGAAAACAGATAATTCAAAGCAAAATTACGTTTTTGGGACTTAAAGATACATTCTTTAAAATCTCAGATTTTTCCTATTCAACTCTAGTGGTCAATGCATAAATTCCACGCCATCTGAAATAAATTATTTGTAAGCATAAAGTAATGCTCCCAAGCATGTTATTTTAGAAAATTTGCAAGAAAAAATTTACAGTGACCTTGAAACAGGGGAGAAAGTGAAGTCACGTGAGACTTGATTTGCTGGGGACCCGTGATGGCTACAGCCGGCCTCGGAATTGCTGCATTTAGATCTGTAGAAAACCTTAGGAGGAATCCTGAGGGACTACTTTTGCTGCCACGACCATCATTGTGGCATTTCCAGGGGAAGCCCCTCTGCTTCTTTTGGGATTCTTGTGTCATGTTTTTGGCAACTTTTACATTTTTTCAGAGGTTTCATTAAAAAAGTCTCACAATGAACATTTCAAGCAAGTGCAACAGAAAGCCTTTAAACAGACCTGAAGGATCTTAACCATTTTCTCTCGGTGTCTCTTAGAAATTAGCTGAATTAAAGCCACTTCGTAATGTTACACTATCAGAACTCAAAATGGAGGAGACAAAATGTTTAATATTACAAACATGACCCAAATACACAAAACAGAGATCTGAGAGAAAAGACTTCTGCCGAACCCTCTGTAGAGAGCTATAATTGAGAAGAAAAAACCCAACGAAAATAACCAATCAATAAATAAAGTAAAATAAAAAGACAAAGCCTCAAACCAAACCGACCACACAAAATCTCAGTGGCTACCTAACTTATACTTCACGTCATTTTCCTTCATGCTGAGGGAATGACTAGCTAATTAGGATTTTTGAATAGAACTATGTGACCCCCCCCCCCATTTTTTACTTTGCATCCTCTTAGTCAGGTATCTGCAAATACTATTCGTGCCAATTGTCTGAGAGAAAAATATAGACTAATTAAAATGCTAATCTTTAGTAAACACATAAGTACTTGCATGAAAATGAAACACTTGGGCTGCTAATTTATGAATACGTGCTCACACATCAGGAACACTGCAACTAGTGTGGACTTCACAGTCTTGAGCTTAACAGCTTCGTCTACATGTCAAATCCACTTCAGGACTGAGAGTATCTACCATTGAAATCACCCAGTGTGCCTTCTCTCAAGAGCATCTAAGGAGAAAAGAAAAGTGATGTGCACTTTGAGAAGATTATTTAAAGCCTGCAGATTCATTAGGGGAGAACTTAATTGTGATCGAATCTATAATCCTTTCGGTTCATCCCATAAATAATAACAGTCTGAACTCTATTGAATCACATGGCCTCTTTTGCACAAACCTATAGAAGAGAGTCCTTAAAATTGAATAGATGGAATTGAATGGACCTGGGAAGTGGGAATTGGAATTGATGGACAGCCTTTCACCTCTAGGTTATTGGTTTGTCTCTGACCCAGGTGATGAAAAGTCGTTGTTCTACAATGGCTGCTTAGTAGTTTTCTGTATAATGAGCTGTTGGCTCCAGTCCATTCCTCAGTGGACAGGTGTCTGCTCACATTCCCAAATCACCATGCCACTTGTCAGTCACATTTGAGGTCAAGGGCTAAATAGGAACTGGGGCCGAAATACTTTCTCATTCTGATGAGTACAGGCCTTCCTTTGTTGGTTGACTTGGTTGAAAAAACGAAAACTGCCATAGTCACTCTTCATGTTCTGCCTATTTTCTGTGTAAGAAGATTTTATTGTTTAAGACTTCTATCATAATGAAAAATTATTAGGTTCATGAATGTACGTGTTTTTATTGTTACATATCATGAAAAGACATGCCTAAAGACACTCTCAGACCCAAGAGATATTAAAATTTAAATTTATTAGTCTAACTGCAACAGGATTCTATCATGCCCAGAAAGTATTTGCATCCGGCTTTTCTTCACTGACATACAAAAATCGTGGTATAGGCTCCGAATCCCCATAAAACTGGCAGGTACAAGATATCTAATGGCCAAACATTTTAGATATTTTGACCGGAAGAACGGCCCTTTTTGAGTTGGGAGGTAGAAGACATATAGACAAGTATTTAATGCTTCTAGGAATTTATGAAATGGTGATGAGACGCTTTAGTTTAAACCTGGTTTAAATACTTTTGTTTCTATAATTTCCACAATTCTACAAATATGTATTTATATTGATAAGCATTCCTGGAAAAGTTTGTTCCCTAGAGTGACTGGTCAAGGTCAGAAGCCAGGACACTCAGATCTCTTCACCCTGAACTCCTAGGAGAGTTTTCCACCACCAATGTATGATGAGGTTTTCTGTATAAATTAACTGGATATTTCAGACAAAGATGTGTTGTGAATAAGAGTTGTACAGTTCTTGTTCACTTGCTCTGTAGATCTGGTCTCTGTTCACTTAAGAAAGAGCATATCAACTTAGGTCATTTTATTTTCTATCCTGATGGAGTTTATTGCTGAATCTATTTCTAGCTTATTGAAAGTGACTGGATTGAATGACAAACTTTAACTCAACTTTAATCATCGTGGGCCTCCCAGCTCCTTTTTAAGCCTGAATCTTTTTTTGTGATTACAAATTGTCAGTTAGCTCATCAGACTGTTTCTTTATAGATCTAATAGCAAACGTTTTATAGCCATAGTTCTTAGAAATGACAAAAGTAAGAAAATACTAGGAACTCTGAGGTCTAATATGAAACCAAGTATTTCATCATCTCTTGAGAGAGATATTTTCATACCTTTGGTCAGTTTTTTAGGCCCATTGAGAAAATGATACATTTTTCTAAATCTTTATTGATAAAAATGAGTGGGAGAATTCCCATGAGACCATCTGAAGATAAACATCAATTGGTGTTTTCTCTATGCCCTCGTGATACCAAAGGTGATTAGCAAATCTAAAGGATAAAAGTTTGACTTGAACCCTGACAATGCCTAAATAGAAAACAAGCTTTATTAACATCAATAACTTACTTAAGTTTCTGAAACATCAGCAATACCATAAATATTTATTGAACGCCAGGTAGATAAGAACTAGTGAGGGCCAAGAGTCTCAGAAGAAATTATGATAAATTTTATTACAAATTAGAACCAGTGCAGGTAATCAGGATTATTTGTATTATATTCTCTTTCTCTAATGAGATTTTAAGAATAGAATGAGTACCCCTTTGTATGGGAGGAGGTTTCTTGAAGCAAGGGGTAGACGATTTTATTGATGGTGATTTCTACTGGACTTGAGGGCCTGTGAAAACCCTGACACACCGGGCATCTTGTCCCACCAAGGCATCCATGTTTAACCTCCTCACTTGATTCTTATTGCTCTTGTCTGTATTCAGTCCGATCAGTCAACACCTGCCTCATTTGGAAGGATTTAATTCTTAGTGCTTTTCTGATGCTTGTTCAATGATGCTTACTGTGCTCATCATGGCTTCAGGCCCACAATGCAGGATCCTGGTGATAGAGTGTGGTAAGGGGGTGCCGCTCAAATTTCTAGTGCCCAGATCCTCTACCAGATCCTCTACCTGAAGAGATTAATCTTCAGAAAAACAAGCAAGTTGAGTCCAGAATCCTCCAGGTTTGCTTAAAAATCATGCCAGATGCCGGTTGCTTAGTAGCTGTGTGCCGTGAAAGTTTTGGGCGGGTGATAGAGGCAGCTTGTGGCAGCCCCCCTTCAGAGTAAGTGATGCTCAATAAGGACAGATAGGTGGAGGGGGACCTGCTTAGGAGCCTATACCATCGTCAAAGGTGTGGCACGCGTGCGTGCGTGTGTGTATGTGTGGTGTTTTAAACACAACTCTGTTCAGTTAATTGCATTGGTGGGAAACAAGTCTTGTGGTGACATTAGTAGGAGGTTTGCATCAAGTTATTCAGTCTGGCAATTATTGCAAATTAGAACTTGATTCAGGGAAGGATATCAATTTAAGAGTAGACGGAACACATTTACTATAGTTAATTCAGACCCTCTTTGAATGGGGTAGATTTTCTTAGAAGCAGCCATAGAGATAAATGCATCACGTGACCCTCGGAACCGATCTGCTGAATGAAGATATTGGAGGACTGGAGCTATTCATTTCCATTTACAGAATCCAAATTGCCGAAAAGTCATGGGAAGGCAGGAAAGAGACTTGTTGTTTTTTAAAATGCTCCCTGGCATTTGTCTGCCTGCGTCATCCAATGCAGTATGTCATTCTGCTGCCACCCGGAGTCCCATTCACTGGTTTGTTTAACCTCAAAGTGGGAAAGTAACTAACACAAATACATTCATTGTCCATGCTCTAATAGAATTAAGATTCCCAATACACTGCCTGCATTTGAATGAGGTTTGTTACACACTAGCTTTTATGGTCACACCCTTTTCCCTTGATAATTCTTAAGAATGGCAGAAGCGAGAGACCAGAAATTATGTAAGCTCATAAATATGAAGCACTCTGTGTTTAAATAATGCCAGGGTGGTGATACAAATGGACCAATGCCAGGAAGCTCAAAGTTAAAGCTAACAATTCATCCTTACACCACTATGAATAAGAGGGAAGGAGAAAGGGGCACTGTGTTCGTTATAGTTGTACTGCCAGCCGACTAGGACAGCTCTGTCTAATGGGCCAGCACAGAGTTTGAATTGTACATTGTTTACCCAGAAGACGGGAAATAGATCTATTCTGCTCCAGAAAGGCCGACTTGGTATTGGGGAACTACATACTGTAGTTTATTTCACACTGCACATTATCAACTTGAGTGATTGTAAGCTTTTGGAGTAAACCTATCTCTAGTACCCTGCTGGTCGGGGCAAGGACCAGCCCAGGGCATTGGAAATGGAAGTGGTCACTCTGTGACCATGTGGGCAGAACTGGAACAGGTTTCATCAGCTCTTCTTCCTGCCCTGCTGCTTAGCTGTCGCTGCCCTCTGTTTCCTCCACCTGCAATAATAGCAAGAACCTGAGCGTTGTCTTGTAAACACTGGGATGAAGAATATCAGAGAACTAGGCTCGCTGTCCTTTAGAGATGGACTCACAGCTTTGAAACAAAAGGCTATGTTTTGATGGCTTTAAAACATTTTTTTTGCTTTGACATCCTGGAGTTTTCCTTTGGTTATTTGGTGACTCTCAGGGATCTGAATTTTGCTCAATCTTTACCAAAATGAAACTAGTGGTGTGCTTTTGATGATTAGCGTGAATTACAGTTGTGATTGTGGAGAAGCAAAAGTTTGTCTTCTTTTAAGGCTAAGGTGAGAGGAAGATAAACTCCTTTTAATTAGCAATTCTTGAAGAAGTAATTTTCTAAAATACAAACACTTTTAAAAAAATAAAATGATAAATTACATGTCAATTTCTTCTTGATATGTGACTACATTGAAGTGGCCTTGTTCTTAATATATGCATTTTGCTTTCATAATATTTAACTCTATATTTCATATAAACTAAATTTCTTGTAATTCCAAATTGCAATGCTCTGCTTTTTGCTTTCTTTTCCTTTCTTTTTTAATGAACTTTAGTGCTGGCCTACATTTCTCAATGCCTGGGTAACCCATGATTGTAGACAATGCCCCTTTGGCAATCACATTAGTTCTTTTGGGGTTCTAGCTTCTCTTCTAGCCTAATTAAACCGGAAGGATGCTTGAATCCCTGAGTGTTCTCTACCCCAGGCTCAGGAGTCCAAAGGTAGTGTGCTTAGTGTGCTTACCATGTTGGAGGCATATTCTTTTTCCTAGCAGTTTTCAAAATATAATAATGATGATGATGATGATACTGTTACTATTACCACAACTACTAGTACCACTACTAACTAATAACAGTTTACTCAGTTATCCCTATGTGCCCGTCCTGTGCTTAAGTGCTTTATACGAATTATTTTATTTAATCTTTACAAACAGCTCTCTGGAATAGGTACTATTACTAATCCCATTGTATCAGTTAGAAATACTAACATGCAAGTAACTGAGAGCTCAGCTTATAATAACTTAAAACGAGTGTTTATCTTACATAAAAGGGAGTTTGGCAGTCAGCAGTTATGGATGATTATTCTGTGGCTCAATGATGTCAGGCCAGTTCTCTGGGATTCTCCTTGCATTTCCTTCAGGTAGTAAGATGTTTGCCTCAATTTCAGACATCTCCTCTGTGTTCAAAGCAAGGAGGTAGACAAAAGGGTGGAGCCAGCTACCATGGTCCCTTTTACAGGAAAGCAAATACTTCCCTAGTAACTCCCACAGACTGTTGGTTCTGTCTCACTAGCTGGAATGACACCATGTGACCAGCCCTAACTTTCCGGGAGTCTGGTAAGCAGGTCCTTAGCTCTTTCACCTGCTGTAGGTAAAGGAGAAAGATGTTAGGAATGGCACTGAGTTAGCCTGACTCAGTGCTGCTCCCACTTAGAGACCAGGAAAGCAAGGCACAGAGGGGCTACATGGCTTTTTAAGGAGCTGGTACATGGCAGAGCCGGGATAGGAACTCAGGGTCTTCCAGAGCCCACCTGCTCTAAACATGATGCTACACTGCTTCTAATTCTTCAGCTCATTTTTTCCTTTATGGAGTCTTGGTGACCGGAAGAAATGCTTAAATAAAATAGTTCTCATCAAATTTGAATCTAAGACTGCAGGACTGTACCAATGTTAGTTTAGTTTCTACAGCCCTTATTTGCCACTGTATTGCTAAAGATGGAAATCTCAGAGCATATTATCTAACTGTATTTAGACAGGCTATCATCTTGTCACTTTCGTGTGTTGTTGAAGAATCTCACCACTTATGGACAAACGCTGGTTTTTAAAGAGGTTTAGTTCCTTTTATTTATTCATTTTCCTGCAAACCAAGCATGCCTAAGTACGCATTGTTATCTGTAATTAAGATACAGGCTGTCTTATTTCCAAGCGATTTTTCCTTCGCACCACAAACCCAGTAAGATTTTTCTATTGCAACCAATTGTCAGAGATATTAATATATTTTCTCCAAATAAAAAAGTGACATCAGAGCTTCCTCTCACTTTTAAGACCCTTTGGTTTAAATTTATTTGTTAGCTTTGTTATCTGACCAGGAATTAGTTGTAATAATAGACATTTTGGGAGATATCTGTGTATCTTACCAGAATATAAGGAAGATGGAAGATATACAGGATTAGTTAACTAGAAATTAAAGCAACAAGGAATGGCTTTCTTCAGTTCTCACTGCCACTCTTTTCTCTGCTATTGCTAGTGAATAGCACAGGTGTAATACCTCGCAATACCACATATATTATACACTAGTTTTATTTGGTTCATAATAGAGGTGATGCATTCCAATTCCAAAATGGATGAGACTTACATAAAGTCTAAAAAAAAAAAATCCAACAACTTTACACCGTGAAGGTCCTGGGATGTGTAAACATAAAATATGTAATCTATCTTTGATTTGCGCCATAATGCTCCTTTGCTTTGAAATCATGGCTGTATTACCAAACTGACAGTTTTAATGGAAAAAGTGGCTTTCAAAAGCTGCTGTTGAAAACACACTGCATAATTCTCTAAGTCGTGAATATTTTACTACCAACATATGCAGGGAGGCAGGGAAAACACACTGACATTTTATTCCCTGGAAGCTGGGATGGAGGAAATTCACTGGTGTTAAAACTGCATGTTTGTAATATGATGCAAATTCATAAATACCTATGAATGTACACTTGTTATTGGCAGGCAACAACGCTTTGTAGAGTCATTTGAAAGATGATAAACGGGTATGCTTTCGTTTGTAATTTGCTTATTCAGCAAACATCTATCAAGGGCCCACTATATTTCAGGCACTGTGCTAGGCTCAATACAAAGATGAATGGGGAAAACACACCACAATTACTTTAAATGACTTGTGAAGGTGTTTCATGCAGAAGGTTGTGGGCTAGTACTAGTCGCCTGGGCAGGCTGGAACTCCTGGGCACTGATCAGCGAGTGCATAGTTCCTTGAGTCTCTTGCATCCTGTGGAGGGTGCATTTGGGCCAGAGCACTGTTGATATAGCCCTGTTTGACTGTGTACCAGGAGATAGACCCCATCCTTTCTAGACTGTCACATTTTATGAGGTGAATGTGAGAGTGGCCCATGGGATGGTGGTTGTGGGCCTGGGAGGTAAGTATTTTCAGCTCAGGAGCTGAGGAGTCTGAGCATTGGTGCTAGCTGTTTAGGGGAGAGATGAGAAATGTCAGCTTCCTACACCTAGAGATTTGGGACCTTTCGTCCCTTGGGAAGTGAAGTTGGGGTATGGTCTTTCTTTCTGAAGGGAGAGATTGGCCCTGCTTCCTGCCAGCTCAGTGACAGGCCACCAAGGATGAACCTCGATTGGATCCTTGATAAAAGAGAACAAAAAAGCTATCAATACCATTTTGAGGATAACTGAGGGTATTTAAATATGGGCTCTATATTAGATGATCATTGATTTAATTTTAAATTTTTTTGGATGTGATACATTTTTATAGAGAATGTTAAAGTACTTAGGGGTAGGGTATCATGATAGAGGCAAATGATGTTCACATTTTGAAATGTGTGTGGGTGTGTGTGGAGAGAGAAAGAGACAGAACAAGCAAAAGTGGGAAACATTACAATTAGTGAACTTAGGTGTAAGAAACAGGAATGTTTATTTAGTTTTTAAAACAAAATTTTAGCTTTGGACATTTCCAAAATAAAAAGAAGTTGGGAATAAAAGGAACGTAGAAATAGCAGCAAGTTGGGACCCTCATCCCATTTCCCTTCTGGCTAACCACTGCCCCATCAGGAACCCTTCCCTGGCCTCTCAGATCCAGGGGAGGGACCCTGCACATCCCAGTGAGCCACGATCACCCGGTGTGCAATTGTTTATCTTCTTGTCTGCACATCTGTCCAGATTACAAGCTTTCTGAGAGCAGGACTGCAAGGGACTGGAAGATCTCATTTACCGTCATATACACAGTTTCTGGCATATAAGCATCATTCAATAAATATTTGTTAAATGAAGGAATCCATGAAATTCGTAAATGTTGACAGTATATATGCCCTAATTAGGAAAGCTCGCACAGAAATTGAGTGGCTAAGCTTGGCTCACTGTTGCAAAGGACAGGGTTGTGAAATTCAAATATGTTTATGAAGCTAAAAAAACTCTCATGTATCATTATGTTACAATTATATTGTAATTGCTTAGCTAAATGAAAATTTAGTTATTTTGAACAAAGTACATGATGAAAGTAATTAATACATTTTCTGGTTTTTCTCCCAAGTCAGGTTTCTGATATTGTGTTTAGAAATGGATGTAGAAACAGATACATACTTAGAGAAAAAGATTGTACAATTGGATTTGGCAAAAATCTGTCCTCTGCTATCTCCCCAACCCCTATCACTACTTTTTTGGGAATGCTTCTTGTTTTGTTATACAATCTACATCAATACAGTTAGATGTTGATTAATCAGTAAGATTATCGAAACTTTTGGATTTTTCTATTTCATTCTTACTTCCTGCTATCTATGTTAGTATCCGTTGACTTTTTGTCAACAGAGCAGGTGGGAAAAGAATGAAGAGTGTTATGGACTGAATTGTGTCCCCCCAAATTCCTATGTTGAAGCCCTAACCCCCGCCCCGTACCTTAGAATGTGACTGTATTTGGAGACACGGCCTTTAAAGAGGTAATTAAGGTCAAATGAGGTAGTAAGGGTGGGCCTTAATCCGATATGACTGCTGTCCTCATGACAAGAGGAAGAGACAGCAGGGATGCTGATGCACAGAGGAAAGACTGCATGGGGACACAGCAGGAAGGTGACTGTCTGCTAGCCGAGGAGAAGGGCCTCCGGAGAAAGCAAACCTTGATCTTGAACATCCAGCCCTCAAAACTGTGGGAAAATTAATCTCTTGTTGTTTAAGCCCCCCAGTCTATTTTGTTATGGCAGCCCTAACAAACAAATACAAGAGGAAAAGACTGAAATGAGTTAGCATGCTTGGTGATATGTAAATGTTTGTAAAATCTAGGCTGGGGAATGTATGTAAATCCAATGGTTGATTCAGTGGTTTCTAGTTCTGTTTTAACTGTAGTTTAATATTTGATGGTTTACTAGAATTTTGGAAGTGACCTACCTGTAAAGGTGCTTAGATTCCAGTTTGGCATTCCTGGCACGTGACCCTCTAGCTTTTGCTGAGAATAGCTCTAGTGGTGAGGAACATTCAACTTCTCAAGAAACTCTGCCATTCTAGAGTTATTTATCAGATAGAAAACATTTTCTTATGTTGATTTGGCATCCCTGTGGCAGAGACCACTGGTTGTCTCCCAATATCTGTTCTTGTCCTTTTTAAGTGGTAGAACTCTGATTATTAGCCAGATGCGTGACTACCTGGACTAAAGATATATTCCCCTTTGAAACTGAGTATGTACATGTTATTAATTTCTGTCTAATGGAATATAACTGGATTTTGTACGTACATTCCAGAAAATATTCTTAAACAGAGAGAGTGTAACTCTTTCTCATTCCCCCTCCACCTTTCTTTTCTTTGCAGCTGACTGGAATCTAGGTAGGATGACTAGAACTTGAGCAACCATCTTAGACATGAGGAGGCCACATGTTGAGGTTGTTAAGAGCCTGGGTCTCTGATTGTAGACTCTTTCAGAGACTGAACTGTTTATTTCCAGATTTTGTTTACTTGGGAGAAACAAAATTCTCTCTTCTTTAAAGTAGTTTATATTTTGGGTTCTATGTTATTTACAGCTAAACCTGCTTCTAATTGTTAGCTAACTGCTCCTATGTAACTTTCACTCATATGTCCTCCATCTACTCTTATGAATTATGTAGTATAGAACAAGTCTAAATCTATTTCCCATGAGAAACATAATATTTGAGGACTGTTGCCCCATCCTGCCTAGGTCAGTAGACAAAACATAACTGATTCCTCAACTCTTCCTCTTAAGACAGGATTTCAAGCTCTCTGACATCTTGATTACTCTCCTGGGGTCCTGATTTACTCAGACTTTCTTTATTTCTGCAAAGTGAGAGTTAGCTGCATTGTACATATTTCACAGAACTAGGAATGGTACAAGTTAGAAAATAATACCGGAGTACAATAAAAGGACATATTTGGTAGGGAATGAACTGAAACTGCCTTAGAAACAATTTCCATAACAGAAAAGATTTTCAATTTATTCCCATTCTTTAAATCACAGATCTCAGTTGTACTAATAGATGAGTCAGTTTGTTTAGTTTATTACCCAATAATGTTTATCAATATCTGACGATTGAAATCACTAAAGAGGAGAGAGAATCTTCGGTCGTTGGTGGGCAGAAGTAGGCATGTTAATAGGTAATTTGTTTCTGACAATTCTGCAGCTGGTCTTCTAGTTAACATGGTGAAAGGTAAGCTGGATGGTCAACATGAGTAATTTGCTACAATCTGCAACATGGAGAACATTTTTCAAAAACCGTCTTTTACCTTTGCATGCATGATTCTCACAGACTTGAACAAAAATACCCTTTCAATGTGTACATCCTGGGTCTTGGTCAGTTGGCCAAGAACATTTACTGAGAATTTAAGTAGTATACGTAACATATTCTGTTGAATTTAAAGGAAGAAGAAGATAGAATTCTTGCCCTTGAGACGTTCATGTGCAATTATAGACTTTTTGTTAATTGTCTAAGATTTAAAAGAAACTCAAAGAACTGAATCTCAGTGGTAAAATATAATCTATACTAGGACAGGGACTCGGTCTGTTTTGCCTACTACTTTATCCTGGTACCAAGCACGGTGCCTGTCACATTTTACGTGCGCATGGTTTATTTTATTTTATTTATTGTAATTTAGTTTCTTGTGCTTGAATGGAATAGAGATTTTAAAGTATATTCTTCTGATTCAATGCCAAGTGCAATAAACACTGGTAAAACTAATATCTGTTTTGATCAGTGTTTGTATAATATAATACACAAATGGAAATTTAGCATTATTTAGTTGATCCAACTAACTTGGCAAGTTAGTCCAAATTTCTGTTGGTATATTTGACAGACTGAACAATATAAACATATATTAAAACTCCACCTGTTTGAATTTGGTGTATATAAACCCATAGACATACTCTAAACTATTTTAGTAGTGTCTTCTTCTAAAAGGAATTAATTATGATGTATATTTTTAAACTTTTTATTTTGAGATAATTTTAGACTTCTGGCAGAGTTACAAAGGCAGTATAAAAAGTTTCCATATACTCTTCACTCAGCTTCCCCTAAGGTATCAGAGCACAATTGGCAAAACGAAGAAATTAGCATTTGTACAGTACTATTGACTAAACAAGAGACTGGATTTTACCATTTTTTTCCACTGACATCGTTTTTCTTCCAGGATCTAATCCAGGACCCCATGTTGAATTTAGTTGTCGTATCAGCTTACTCTTCTCCAATCTATGTTCCTCAGTCTTTCCTTGACTCTCATGACCTTGAGACTTTGGAAGAGTACTAGTCAGGTGTTTTGGAGAATGTCCTTCAAGCTGGGTTTATCTGATGTTTTTTCATGATTATATCGAGGTTATGCAATATTAGGAAAAATACCATAATGATTATATGTCCTTCTCAGTGCATGCTATGGGGGTACATTATGTAAATGCATCTTGTTACTCATATTAATTTTGGTCACTTGGTTAAGGAGCTGTCTGTCATGTTTCTCCATGGTAAAGTTACTATTTTTTCTTTGTAATTAACAAATATTTATTTTGAGGGAGGAACTTTGAAATTATGCAAATATTCTGTTTTCCTTAACTTTTACCCCCTGATTTTAGAATCCATCACTGGATCTTGCCTGCAGGAATTATTACTGTGGTGTTCTAATGGTTATTTTCTATTTCCCTTATTTCTTGTACATTTATTAATTGCAAGTAAGTAAGTAAAGAAGAGTTGTCCCTTCTGCTCCATTTTAATGGAGCTCCATTATAAATAAATATTTTTAGGCAAATAAATATCTTAAATCAAGGGTACTTATTTTTTGGTTTATAAACCAATATTGTTATTTATTTTGTTGTTCAACTTGTAGATTTGGCTGTTTGGGATACTTTCTTGTTGGCTCCTGTATCCTTGCTGTATCTGTATGCCCCATTCTATTTTTGGCTCCACAGGATGCTCCCGGCTTAGCTTGTATTTTACCTGCCCCAGCCTTGGAATCAACCACTGTTCCAAGGATGCTTTGTTCTTTTTATTAGAAATGGTACTTAGAAACCAAGATCTGGATACTAAATGTGCTAATTCCTACTGGGATGTCACTATTTCTAGGTCTTCCCAGTAGACAGAGCTAGGAATATGTATGCACGTATAGTTACCTGTGCCTACACACATCTATATTTATTTTTGCATCTCTCTATCTGTGTATATATTTTAAAAAGAAAGAAGCATGAATTGGTACTGATATGATGACATTCATACTGACGAGCTCATACTGAAAAGAAACAGAGTTCATTCTAGTCTTTCCCCTTTATAAATAACTTCTTTCTCTGACAGTGAGAAACTTAGCTCTGAATACTACAATACATTTACTTACTTTTTCAACCTTATCATTCACATAAAGCAGTTTTAGGATTCCTAATCCATACCCCTGTGAGAAGAAGACTTATCAACTAGAGTACACAAGTACAATGTTTGGGCACAGTTCTTTTTGTCTTTCTCTTACCATCTCTAGTCAAAACACTGTTTTCCAGAGTTGCTTAGGTCAGCCCCATTATTCCCCACCCCCTTCAGTGTTGTTATGTGATTTATTTGTTATATTGTTAGACTAATTTTTCATAATCTGCATTTACTTTTGGATTCTCTCATATCTTAGTTCATTTTAAAAAATTACACATAGTAAAATTCACTGTGTGATGCACAGCTCTATGAGTTTTGACAGATGCAAAGAGTTCTGTGTGTACCACTACAGTTCTTTACGTAATAGTTCCATTACTCCCCAAATTCTCTTGTGCTTCTCCTTTGTAGTCCACCCTCTAATGTCTATTTTTACTACTAGAAAATTAAATTTTTGAGAGCATCCTTTTATGTCAACATTTTTCCATTCTATGTGCTTATAGCACTAAGTTGATGCTCAATAAATGCCTGTTGAATAATCTGTGCCCTAACAGCTAGCACAGAATTGGCACTGAAAAAAATTCTAAGTGATGAATAAATGAATGACTCAATAGACATATATATGACAAAGGTGACATGAAATGACATTTTGTTTCAAGACTGAGCACTTAACTATTGTTGTTAACAAACTGTATCAAAACCCAGTAGCTTAAAACGATAAAGATTTATTTAACTTAGGAGTCTGTGGGTTGACTGGATAGTTCTTCCGGTCAAGCTTGACTGATCTTGGTTGGGCTCATTCATATACTGGTGGTCAGCTGGTTGGTTAGCTGGAGTCTGGCTGGTCTAGGTCAGCCTCACTCATCTGTCACTCACCAGGCTGGGCTTGTTTCATATGGTAATGGCAGGGTTTTAAGAGAGCCAGTGAGTGGCAATGTGCAAGGCCTCTTGAGCTGTAGGCTCAGAACTTAACAGCATGGCTGCTGCTGCATTCTAATGGCCAAAGCAAGTCACAAGGCATGCCCAGATTCGAGATCGGACATAATCTCTCTTTCTACATGGGAGAAGCGTCAATGACAGATTGTTAAGGACATAGATACAGGGAGGAGTAATGAATTTCAGCCACTTTTGCAACCCATCTATCACAGAATCTATGCAAATACATTTGGAGGCCTCTCAAATACTCTTAATATAAATATTAAAGTCTTCCTGCCCCCTACTGGTCATGATCTTGTGTGTTCATGTTTCTTACCTGCTTCCCACTGCCCCAGCATGCCTTTAAAAACAATCTGATTCAGCAAAACTGATGTGAGACTCAGAGACCAAAAATTGTCTCTTCTGAGGGGTTCGTCAATATTAGAAAAAGAACTTCCAATTGTTAGTCATACTTTCCCCCCTTTGTTTTCTCCATTATTTCTATCCATTTTGGTTGTAGGCAGTTCTCCAAATCTAAATTTATTAACTTAATTGAGCAGAGCCAGTGAAATGACAACCACACATTCACACGTGATAAAGGGAAACTTTGTGAAAATTGATATCCTAGAAGTGAACTATATGCTGAGAATGTAAAGATTTGATCTTACGTTCGCTTCTTTCGGATGCTTGTTTCTTTATTGTAGGCTTAATTACTTGTACACGATTACTTGTATAGATTAAATTAGTTGAACGATATTATTTCTGGTATTTGAACTGTTTTCCTCCTAATCATCCCATTCCAATCAAAGTTTTTCATAATATTTCCTGCATTGTTTTCTCTTCACGGTCCGCATACCACTCCCAGTGACAGCTTTCATTAGAGTGCAGTCAGTTTTGCTTTAATAGTTATTCTAAGCATTGAACAGTGATGGTGCATGTATCAGGGCTGACATATTCCATCAATCTAGGATACTTGAAAAGGAATGGTTAAATTGATGGCCCAAAGTTTGATTTTTGCTTCAATACTTTTTGTTGGTTTAAGCAAACTGCTGGGTACAGATGTCTCAAAGTTCCCAGACAGCCTCTTGGAAATTCAGCACATCTTGAATAAAAATGTGTTGGAGAAAAGAAAATGATACCCAGAGTTTAAACAGGTGCATCAGGCAATGCATTTAATGAAGTTGCTAAATTTTGATTGTGCAAAACAAGGCTTCAGTAGGAAAAAAAAATCCTAGGAAAGATGATAATTATGTGATTTGCAACAATTGCAATATATGTGTATTGCTGTCTTTAGGGAACAATGAGTTATTCTAATAAATCCTACATCTATCGTGGAGAAAGAAATCCTCTTTAACTATATTTAATAGTGTTAGTTTAGAGGCAAATGATATTAAAATGGCTGGACATTTGGGAATAAAAACAAAAATACCTTACACTTAAAATCTTTTAGTCATTTGCTAAAAAGATAACTCTTTCTTATGATAAAACCACCCTGGAATTGTACCTTTAGGAAATGAAGGAGAGAAAGTAAAGGAGGCAGCGCGTCAGTCAGCTTCCCCAGAGCAGGGAGATTTCAAACTGGGCTCTGGGGATCCCAAGGGGTTGGGGATCGGGGGCTGTCATGTGGGGTTCGTGCTGGTGAGGACCCACCCTAACTACTCTCCCGTTTTCTATCTACCATCACCATCCTCAATCTAGGAGTGTAATTATAATTGAATTTGTTTTGTATATTAAGTTTGTTGGAAAAAGTTCTTAAAAAAAAGAGAGAAAGAAAACTACTATCTTGGAGTATCAAAAAAAAAAAAAGCTGAAATTACAGTAGGTCTCTTATCTACTGTGTCTGATTATTCCACAGTATAAAAGTGGATAAGGCCAGAAACATGGGACAGTGTTGGGGCAAATATAAACCAGCACATGACAGGAACGTGCACATGTTTATAACACCTTTTACTCACATATTGGAATTGTCCCGCCACTCCAAGTAAGAGCGACCATAAATCAATGCTCACGTTTTTCATTTCTACATGATTCATTGGTTCTTTAAGAAAATATACTTGATCTTATTTTAATGCTATCCTGTTCCTTGTCATATTTTTGATTCCATATTTTATTTCTTTAATATTAAGCATGTTTATTTAATAGTCTAAGTTTTATATCTAATCATAACAATTATGTAAAGTTTATAGGAGTCTAATTGTACTGTTTGATGTTTCTGTGGATTCTCTCTCATGGTAACTTACTTCTTTACGTGCAACTCTAGATTGTGAGATTATATTTGGCTGAGCCTTACCTTTGGGAAGCCAGTAAGACCTAGATTGAGGTTGACTTTGCTTCCTTCAAGCGTCCCAGTGTGCCAAGTCCACTTTAGATTAATTTTCAGTCTGGAGTTTCCTGGGCCACATGGGTAGCATAAATTTGAACCTCAAATCTGTATGAAGCAAGGCCCACACATTCTCAGGAGAGATTTTTTTCCCCACTCTGCACCTAGGCTGAAATAGATAGATTTTCTTCACTTTCTTTGTTGGTGGAAAGACTTTTTCTTCTGGTCCACTTTTTCACTAAGGATGGAGCTCTGCCAACGTCCAAACTTTATGTTGGGGTCCTCAACCCTAACACTTCATCTTTGCAGGTTCGAGATCATGTCTCCTACCCCTGGTGTAGCTGCAAACACTCTCAAAACTGTTGTAACTTATGGTTTTCAGCTTTTTTGTTTTGAGCCCCTGAGGATGTGCTTTTTGTTTTTCCTTGTGAGTTCAGCTAAACATTTAGAAGGATATTTGCTATCATATATGTGTTTTGTATTATGAACTTTTTCAGGATGTCTGGTCTCTAACATTTCCTTCAAATGGAAGTCAATTAAAATTCAGTGGCACTGTTTTGAGGGTGTTTAGAGAAAGCAGGCATGGTGTATATAAGACCATATATCTTAGAATCATGAAAAATATTGGGCAACCAAAAAGGAATCTTGAATCACTCTTTCTTCCACATGCAGGGGCAGTTGGAGTTGTCTATCTTCTACAGTCATTAAGTGATAGTTCTCAGGATGTTGAATTTTATGGACAGTAAGATTTTAAAAATGATGAGGAACAACATAGAGGATGGCTTCACGTTTTTTGAGGACATTCACCAACAAAAGCTACATCTACTGACATCATCATTTCATAAAAGGAAAGAGAGTTTAACACTAAAACTCTAAGAAGGATGAAATCTCAGAAATTTCACTCTGTATAGTAACACGCCATCTGTCTCTCTGTCTGTCTGTGTCTCTTTCTCTCTCAAACAGACTAGTCCAAATTGTTTTCTCTCTGTTTTTTGTTGGCGCAGTGGTGATGGGGATCGAAGTTGTTTGTAGTCTTGTTTTTACTGATGAGTACTAGAAACTTTTCCAAAACGTTCTGACAAGGTAGTTCACTCAGGCACAAAATGTATCATGGCTGCCTCCAGGATGTCCTGGAAATGGAAATCGCACTAATCGGTTTCACTTTGCATCAGAGAAGGTGATGGCTAGAAAGGAGCCCTCAAATTTACTGTCGGCTCCCTAGATATATCTAGGTTTCTGTGACTTGACCCAGATATTTATGGTTAGGGGAGTTAATCAAAAACACAAAGTGACCTTGTCACAGACCAGATTTCAGATCTTTGAACATTCTGTTAGAGGCTCTGTGAGGTAGGGAAACATAATAGTTAGTATTTATTGACCGCCTCATGTGTTTCAAGCAGGATAGTAAGATTTTTACATACGTGTGCCATTTAATCCTCAAATAACCCTTGTTTGCTAGTTACTATTATCTCCTTTTTACTGATTGGGAAACTAGTCTTAGATAATGTAATAGTTTAAATAACTTGCACAAGAATACACATACACACGCACACACACAGGAGAGAGAGAGAAAAAGGCTTGCCTGCAGCCTGGGCTGCCATGGCCGTGGATAGGTGGGAGGAAGTCTTAAACTCAGCTCTTGCTTCTCCCCTCTGTGGGGCAATCACTGCATCACTTCCTTCCATGGCAGGAATCAGTGGCATGGCTCTTTTACCAGTGCAGGAGTCTGCTGAGTGGTAACATGAAAGGGCATAGGCCTTGCTGTGGTGAGGACTGGACGAAAGTGTGTGCTGGCTCTTGGTCACTCAAACATTCGCTCTTCTACTCTTTCACCTCAAACTCCTAGTGTTCAGCTCTCCCCCAATGGCACTGTCAGACAGAGGAAGCAGTATATCCAGGGCTACATGAACTCACAGGTGAAAATAACTAGATACCTGAGAGGTATAATTCACAAAAAAGAAAGACCACGGTGGTGGCTACTGTTAGCTTTCTACAAAATTAATTCTGTTCTTCTTATAAGTTAGACAACATTTCCAAGCCTCCCCTTTGGTTAGGTTTGGCCGTGTGTTTAAGTTTTCATCAATGGGATATAAGCTACTTGTATTTCTGAGTCTTAAGGTGCTGGGCATGCCTCCTCCAGGCTTTCTCTCTCCCTCTGCTAGCTTGGACCCTGACTTGGTGGCTATCCATCTTCAACCACGCAGACAGTTCTAGTGACCTGGGGATGGCTGAGCAGCACAATGGGAGGGATCTGGTATTCTGAACAATCACGTGGGACAGGGCTACCTTGCTGACCTTTGCTTTCCCCAGATCTGTTAAATGAGAAAAGTAAGTGTCCATGTTCCTTAAGCCACTGCATATTTGGGTCTTTCTGTAATAGCAGTTTGGCCTAATCCTAACTAATGTAAAAACAAATTGGACAATATATGTACTTATGTGATCTAAAGCAGATTATTGAAGCAGAATTACCATGAATTGAAAAGAAGCATGATAAAATACACTTGAGGAGATTAGTGAAGTGAGTAACCAAATGAAATAATCAGGAATGATAACACAGTGGAAATGTTAGCTATCAGAGTACCTTGCTTTTCTACCATTCTGCTTTCTCTGAAAGTCACAAGTACCTGCGAAGTCACGGGTACCTCTCATCTGTCCTCTCTCCTCCTTTCTCAACTTGTTGACATCTCTTGTCTGCTGTCATCTCCCCTCCTGTTCGTCCTTGTGAGTTTATGTCTTTTATATTCCTTTGCTGCCATCTTAGGAGGAAACAGAAAAGGCAAGCGTGTTCATATTCCACGTCTAATGGGAAGGCTCAGTTTCTTCTTAGAGATCTTGTTTTTTGGATCATGGATGCTTTTTACACGTTTGCATTTTCTATCGTGTAAATTGCTTTTATAAAACGTAAAATTTATAAATATTTGTTGGAAATTAGGAAAAAGCTAAGTACATTATGGTATCCATGTGTTGGAATATTATTTGGTCATTAGAAATGATGTTTATGAAGAGTTTTTAATAAGAAAATATTCTTGTTACAATGTTAACTTAAAAAACCCATACAAAATTGTATATACGTTAGGTAACTCTAGTTCGTCTAACATAAAACGTGCATAGGATAAAGATCAGTAGAAAATCGGACAAATTGCTTTGTCACATCCAGGAGCTGGGGTTACCTTTCTTTAGTATTTTCTGATTATTTTCCTCAAATGTTTATTACTCTGCTAAACAAACAAATATGACCCAATTGTTCCATTGAATTTACTCATAGCCTTTTAAAAGGCCTTCTTAGATGATTTGCCTCTATTAAAAGTTTAGGGATAAATCATGTATTTTTCTTTGACTTTGTAGATTTATCTGTAGCTCAGTGATATACAGTTGGGGTTGGTAAATTACTGCCTGCAAGCCATATGTGGTCTGCTTCTGTTTTTGTAAATGAAGTTTCATTGGAACCTGGCCACACTCATTTATTTATGTATTGTTCATGGCTGCTTCCATGCTATGATGACAGAGTTGAGTAGTTGTGTCAGAGACCAAAAGGCCCTCAAGACCTAAAATGTTTACTTTCTGCCTCTTTACAGAAGAAATTTGCTGACCCCTGGTATAGAGGAAGATTGCTTTGCCATGTCTTACACATAATATATGCACCTGTCCCAAAGTGTCTTGCTAGAGGTCTTCTAAATTGAGCTGATCTTTTTCTCACAATGCTACCATGGATTATTTTTAATAAGTTGAAAAGCAGTCAAATTATTATTTAATTATCCTAATAATTTGAAAGCACTTCAATTTAAATCAATTCAGCAAATATTTAGAGAGGTCCCACTGTGAACCAAGACATTAAGCTAGTCATGATGGTGGGTGGGGTAACAGTAGAATAAAACAAAAATGGATATAACCCAGCCATAACATTTTTACAGTCTAGGTCTAGTTGTGGGAGAACTGATGTTCTGACTTTATCACTTAGTCTCCCAAAGAATTGATTTCTGGGTGATTTTTGTTTTTTAAACAATGCAAAGAGTGAATTTAAATGCTGGACACAAACTCTTGTGCTGATAGAACTTTTGCTTGTGCATGCAGGCAGCCATGTGCCTATTGTCATCAGCTGAATACTTTCTGAACACTCTGCCCCACTTCCTCCAAATAACTCTCCTAATGACCTTCTGGGGAGATCTCCATTCAGGCTGAAAGTTCCCACCAGTAGAAACCGACGGGGATATTGCTGCTGGAGTATACTCTGGGAGGGCAGAGACCCACCTACTTTGCTGGCAGTTGTATTCCTTGTATCTAGTAGTGCAACTTCTAAGAATAGTAGGTACTTAATTAATACTTGGCCAACAAATAATTACATAAACAAATGAATGAAAGGATCTGGCTAGTCTTTTCCTTTTAGCATGCTACCACAATTTTGATGCAATTAAGGAGCTGATTCTGGGCTGGCACAGAAGGCCCTGCTAAAAAAGGAGTCAAATAGAAGAAAAAGGGCCTATTTCATAATTTTTTTCCCGAGTGGATCCACATATAAAAACTACTATGGTCAGTTTAACGTAATAATAATAATGCTTGTTAATTCAATTAATACTGGCATTTGTATGGTACTTAATGTTTCCCAACATAACGTCATCTGCCTTTATGATTTTAATAAGGGACAAATCAAATTGACGTCAATTTATTCAATTTAATAGACATCTTGAAATATCTACCACATGAAATTCACACTGATATGCCATGCTCAGAAATGCAAATTTGGAAAAGATCTCAGAGACTTTCGAGTATCTTGGTTTATTTCCAAGAGGATAAAAGTCCAAGCCATCAGTTTCCAGAATAAGAAAAAATTGTGGCTTTTTGAAGCAATTACAACTTGTCTTTTAGCAGAACTGCAAACACAATCACCACATTAGGTGATAGTTTGTTTTACTCTGATTTCAAAGGATATTGGCTTGCTTTGTATTCCAAATTTGCAGCCTGATCTAGAACTCCTGCCATTGAGACTTGGCTGAGGTTCCTTAGCTAACCTCGGACTGTGTTGTAACCATTTCTCACATTGCAACTGGCATTGTGCAGCTGGCTGACTTGATCTGACACCTGACTTCTGGAAGAGCCCAAAGCTCAACACATATTTAAAAAAAAGTAGAGAAATGAAATAATAATTAAGTAAACAAATTTTTCTACTAGTTAACATTGACTTTTAGAACTAGGAGATATCTTAAAAATGAGCTCATTCAATTCATCCCTAGTCATAGTGCCCTGATAGGGAATCACCCAGGTTGGAGATGATTTAAGTTTATAAAACTTGAGGATCTACTCTATGCCAGATGCTTCATGTACTGTTATTCTATTTGTAAATCCAGTGATGGAAAATTCCTTATGTCATAAGAGAGCCTGTTTTGTCCTCTGGAAGCTCTAATTGTTAAAAAATTATACTGTATGTTGCATATTAATATATGCCTTCCTGCAAATTTGAATCATTGACCCTAGTTGCAGGAAACTAAATTCTTCTGCTAAATGGCTGACATTCATATAGTTGTAGACAGCTATCATGTCTCCTTGGAATCTGGAATAATCTCAAACTCTGGGGCTCCCTAGAACAATTTGAAAACCAGTATGGCATGGACGTATTGAATCACACATTTTCATTTTTTTCTTTTTTTGATGTATTAAAAGAATGTCTTTTTTAGCAAAAGGCCTGAAGATCTTAAATGAAAAAATATTTCTAATATTCTGAAAACAATAATGCTACTATCAAATGTTCAGCCATTTTGAACATCAATAAGCAGATTTAGTAGCATGTAAACTAGAGATTATATCATTTATGTCAAATTCTACTTTATGACCCTCTTTTATAGAGGGTTCCTCTGTGAAATCTAAGATCGGTTTTGAGTTGTCACTGACCCAAAAGCTGTTCTTTCTTTTTATTATTTATTTTGCTGAGGATGATTTGCCCTGAGGTAACATCTGTGCCAATGTTCCTCTATTTTGTATGTGAGTTGCCACCACAGCATGGCTGCCGATGCATGGTGTAGGTCAGTGCCTGGTTGCACCAAACTTAACTGTTAGGCCATGGGCCGGCCACCTGTTCTTTTGTTTTAAAAGAAATTAAAAAAAATATGTTGGAAACCAGCAAGACCATGGTTTTCCATCATCATGGATACAAAGCACATTAAAATCTGCTCATACTTAACTCCAGGGAAGGGAAGAAGGGTAGTTAATAGGTAATTCTCCTTACTCTTCCACAGTCAGTGAGCATTAGGTGTGAGTTTGCCGTTCCCCCTGCTGGCTACAGCAATCTGTAATTCTCTTAGTGTGAACCTTTTGTTGCCCTAGTTGTAACTCTAGTGTTTAAATATCCATCTTTTTCCAATGACATGACTCCTAATTACAAGCCAACTCCATCATCTGGTTCTTAAATGAGGAAATAATTGTTGGAATCAGTACAGGAAGTGCCTGTGTTGGACTTACTGAGAGATGTCACTTAACTCTACTTTGTGGTTAATTTGTGGGATGTTTTCTGGTAATTGTGACTATGTTTCCTCTGTTTAGACTTTCAAACTTATCCACAACTAGAAAAGATTTAGCCTAAAGGCTAACGATTTTTTCTTCTTTTAAATGAACACTTTACAGGGGAAGAAAGGAAGTTTTTCATAGAGATCCTAGGAAAGGATGAGGCCAGCACTGCATTAGCTGCTGAGTAATTGTTATCCAGACCGAGAGTGGAAATGCAAGTATTAGAAGCTCATTCAAATCAAAGGAAGAGGTTTTGACTTTAAGCTTAATAGTTTTACAAGAATAACTGGAAATTTGGCTTTCTTTACAAAGATGCAGAAATATATGGATTGGTGGAAATCTCAGTGCGTTCTTTGGGAAGTTACTCTCCACCGGACCAGTGCTGCTGATATAGACAAGCAATATGCCAAAGTGGTTGCTGCAGGGAAGTTAGAAGGAAGATAATAAAAAGCAAGTCCCTTTAATCCCTTGATGTCATTTCCTTTTGGCATTTTTGTGTTTCCTAGAGACTCTGAGTGCTTCTCTGGGTGGGAAATGGAGAGATGCAGTAGTCACTTTACTTGTCATTTACAATTTTTTGCTTACAGGAATTTGAGACATGTGAGTGACAAGGTGAATATATAGGATAGAGGAGCAAAGTGTTGTTGAGTGATGAGAACCGAATTGAGTCAATGTTACTGTTCGGTTTCAGGTGTGTCATCCAAGTGATTTTAAACAAAAATACTTTAGTTTCTTGTTCCCCCTCTATCTACACAATAGGCAACAGATTTTAAAGCAAAATGGAGTTGATTTGTTTTAAATATACACTTTAATTTAATAGAAGACTACTGACATTTTCTTGTTTTCATTTTTATATAAAAAATACTTAAACATTGTTTACTAAGTGAAAGATGCTGTTCTGAGCACTTGACAGATACTAATTCATTAATTCCCATAACAACTTCATGGGGTATGTACTGTTATTGTGCCCATTTTACAGATGGGGAAACTGAGGTGTGGAGTGGTTAAGTAACTTGTCCAAGGTCATATGCTAGTAAATGGCAAAGCCAGGCTTAGTCTCTTCTGTTTAACCGCAGAGTGCCAAGTAAATATTATTTAAAAAGATGAGTCCTGATGAAAAAATGGTTGAGAAGTACTATTCTAGAGAACAAAAACAAAACAACACAAAACACAAAAATCCTACTACTACAAAGAACTGAAAAATAACTAACATACATTTAAATGCATGGCTGTTCTCACAAGAAAGTAATCACTGCGTTTTAGAAATTAACCTCAGTGGTGAGCCCAATAGCTGATGCTGCAGCTACTAGGCGTAGGGGTGGGGGATAAACTGGGTAGTAGAGATTATGGGACATGGGAATCACAGGACTTTATTTCTGATGCTCAAAGCAGAGTATGATTTGGGCCTGTCCAAAGAGGCGTATTGAAACTGAAATCTCCATATATTTTAGGATTCTCAACAGGCTGCAAATTCAGTGAAAGTAGGAATAGAAAAACATCTGCCATTTTCTTTGGCCTTGGATACTAGGTGGAATAAAAGAGTGCTTTTTAGAGTGTGTAACCATGGCCAATGCTTCTTGCAAAGGTGAGTGATAAACCGCCAAGTGGAGAAGGCAACAGGTCTAAAGAAATTCTCCATAATGCAGCAAAGCGAGTTACAGGTTGGAAATTATAAAAGAGAGAAGGAGGATAAATGAGAAGTTTCAGCCTATGCCTAATAGGACTGTCAGAAGGCAAGAATAGAGGCACGGGGGAGAGTTTTCCAGTAGCACAGTGAGTCCCAAGGGTGATGAATAAAAGTGTTTTCAGACCTAGAGACAACACAGTAAAGCTTCGAAACACCAAAGACCAAGAGAGAAGTCTTGAAACCAGCAACAGAGAAAAGAGGGATTGTCTATAAAAGAATTCCAACTAGACTAAACTGTAGACTTCTCAACAGTAATAAGAAGCCAGAAGATAACGGAAAGTCTGCAAAATGGTGAAAGAAAATAACCATCAACCTAGAAATATACATCTGGTTAAACTCCTAACTATCCAGGAGTTAGGGAACAATATATCAGCAACAAACGAAAAAAGCATCTACTACAGTAAGAAGGAAATTGAACCTAAGAACAAGGACTAAGATGTAAGAAAGTTGAGCAAATAAATTTGTAAATGTGTCTTTAAACAGATATTGACTATAAGTAAATATAATAAAAATGGAATAATTTGAGGAAATTAGTTCAAGTAAAGTGGAAACAAATCGCTTGTATAATTAACATACAAAGGGAGGAAACACTAGAATGAAAACATCCTGCAGTCCTATCCTTATTTGCTTGTCACGTAGCCTCTTTGATTAAGTCTGCTCAAGTCTTTAGCCCATTTATATATTCTGGGTACAAGTCCTTTTTCAGATATATGGTGTACAAATATTTTCTCACAGTCTAGCTTATTTTTTCTTTCTTGTAACACTGTTTTTTACAGAATAAATGTTTTAAATTTTGATGAAGTCTGATTTGTCAATTTTTTTTTCTTTTCTGAATTGAGGTTTTGATGTCATATCTAAGAACGTTTTTCCTAATGCTGGATCACAAAAACTTTCCCCTATGTTTTCTTCTAAAAGTTTTATCATTTTGAATTTGACGTTTAGATTTGTTTCATTTTGAATTGATTTGTATAAGCTGTGTCATGTAGGTTAAGATTCATATTTTGGCATATGGATGTCCAATTATGCCAACACCACTTGTTGAAAGATTATCCTTTCTTTCTTGAATTGCCCTCCACGCTTTTTGTCAAAATCAATGGGAAACATTTGTGTGGGTCTATTTCCGTGTTCTCTGTTCTGTTGTGTTGGTCTATGCGTCTATCTCACCACCAGTACCACACCATCTTAATTACTGTAGTTTTATGGTAAGTCTTCAAATTTAGTAGTGTTATTCAACTTTACTCTTTTCTAAACTGTTTTGGCTGTTCTAATTCTTTTGCCTTTTCATATAAATTTTATAATATGCTCGTCTATATATATACAATTCTACTGGGATTTGGATGGGATTGTGTTATAAACGCTGCTCGATCTGGGAAGAATTGACTTTACTATACTGAGTCTTCCAGTCCGTGAACACAGTATGCCTCTCCATTTATATCGATTTCTTCTAACCATGCTTTATAGTTTTCAGCATTGTTAGGTATCCCCCTCCAAATTCATATATCAAAGTCCTAACCCCCAGAATCTTAGAATTAGACCTTATTTGGAGATAGAATCTTCAGAGAAGTAATCAAATTAAAATGAGGTCATCAGGATGGGCCTTAATATAATATGCCTGGTGTCCTTATAAAAAGGAGAAATTTGGAGACAGACAGGCACACAGCAAGAATGCCATGTGAAAATGAAGGAAGAGATTAGGGTGACACAGAAGCCAAGGAACACCAATGACTACCAGCCAACTACTGGAAGCTGGAAAAAAGCATGGAACAAATTTCTCCCACACAGCCTTCAGAAGGAACACGCCCTGCCCGCATCTTGATCTTGGACTTCTAGACTCCAGAGCTGTGAGATAATGCATTTCTGTTGTTGAAGGCGCTTGGCTCGTGGTACTTTGTCACGGCAGCACTAAAGAAGTAATGCAAACTTCAAATGTACATATTAGATTTATTTCTAAGTATTTAATTTTTTGAACTTTCAGTTTCTGAAGTTCTAATTATCTCCCATTTGCATCATAATGAGACAAGAATTTCTCAAATTTGTCAGTGTTTGTGATCTTTCAACCAAAAATTCTGCTATTTAAAAGGAAAATACAAATTTCCAGTGAGTTCTCTAGGCCCTACCACTACTTAATTTGTTCACTTTTATTATCTCTTTAATTTAATTTGCCCAATTAAATATCCTTGGGTGCTATTTGGAAGCTTCATTGCATATTTGTGAGGAAACACTTTGAATCAAATTGTATCCTGACAATCTGTGATTTACGCTCCGTGTATTTTCTTGAAAGTAGCGTTAAGGCACACACTCACTGAATTCTCCCGCATGGACCACTGATGCGCAGAAAAATCATTTACATGTCTCATAAAATTCAATCAGTTACATCTTCACTAAACCCATTTACTTTTCAAAAAGAAGGCATTTTAAGGCCATGTCTATGAAGTCTGAAAGTTTTCCTTTAACTTCTCCCTCTTTTCTCCCCAATTCTCTCATCACCACCACAATATGAGACGAAAACCAGTCTCGTATTACATTTAAAATCAAATGACTTTTCTAAATATGTCCTGAAGCCATGCACATCTCTTTCTTGCCACCAGGACGTCTGACTTGGTTGTCGTTGGGCCCTTCCTGGTGGGTCAGGGGCCTCCATGGAGCACCCCATTCACTGCACTCTGTCGTCTTGTGTATCAGGGACTGTTTGAATGCACTTCGTGGCTCTCCTCTAGCAGGGGGGACAGAGGGTGTCCTCAGCCCAGCACAAGGCCTAGTCACTATGCTCTTAGCCCTAGTGTACGGCAGCAGGTGCTCCATGTACATCTGTGCATTTAACGAATGAATAAAGGGAAAAGAAAACCAAGCTGAGTTGAATAGTTTTCCCACAAAATTCCAATTTTATAACCATTTAATGTAGACAATTATCTTTTGGGGCATTCATTATCCATTTTACTGGAAGGCTAAGAAAGCCAATGTATTCAACTTTATAGATATAACCTAAATTAATCATACCTTCCCAGCTAAATTTGCTTCCAACACTTCACTCCAATCTCCTAATACTTACCTCAGGATTGACATCCAATGTTCAAATAAAATATAAGCAGCCTGAACTTTCTTAGGGAACTTAAACTTGAACATGCCAGGAGTTGCAGGGCCAAGGATGTTTCTTCCTTCACTGCAGGAAGCCTGACTTACTAAGAAGTAAGCTGAGGCATGAGAAGGAGGTCCGTGTTTTCCTGAACTGAAACTCTGCTCGGCTGTCTCTGGGTGTTTTCACATATTGGTGAGAGCCAAGTAGACCTACATTAGCCTGGATAAGCAGCAACAGTGATGACTCTAATGGACACGTGAGGAGTATTTCTGCAAGTGGATTGGTGCAGAAGACATTTTAGACAGTGGATAAAGCGCTGCCCTAAGGGGCCAGCAAGTGGGTTTCTAGACTCAGTTTCTTCACTTAGGCAAATCATTCTAAGGTCTCTCTTTGCTTTCGTTTTCCCTCTTTATTGTGGGTCTAATGGTACCCACCTTGCAGGAATGAGTGTGAATTAATTGCAGAGGGTCCCAGGAGCTCCTTAGAAAAGAATAATATTCTTAACCTGAACATGTGTTTTGTACTGAAACTGAATTAAATAGAGTCTAGGTCAACTTTATTTAACGCTTATCTCCTAGGACATTAGCAGCTAGAAGGTTAGTACTCGAACTTGGTGAAGTATTAAGCATCCTGGGCTTGTGTCCACCCAATTGTGGCTCCACAACTGAGTTTTTCTGTTTTTTTCAGGATATTTGGAGGTGCTTAAACCTAGTCTGTGAATGCTGAGGAAATGCTGACTCAGTATGTTTCATGAGTGAGTCGTTCATCATCACATGTTTGGGCGAGGTAAGTAAGATATTGTCACCCTCACCTGCCCAGGCTTACTTGATAAATGCTAATTGATATCATCTGACTTTCAAATGAATTGTGAGAAGGTGGGTTTGTTACATCCCTTCTTGTTAATTTCAGTGACTAGTTCTGACTTTCGCCTAACCCTGATGAATAGCCGGTATCTGATTGTCTTGTGTTTGCTTCATACCTCAACACTGTTGGGAACAATATAAAGGAACTCTGCCTTCCCTAAACAGGAAAAGCAAAGAGAAACCTAAGGGAGTCAGCATAAAAAAGATAAAAGAAGAGTGAATACCATGATTATATAGAGGCTCATAGATCCTTGTATATCATCACAGCCCCCTAGAAAGAAAAGTCTTCTCTAAGGAGGAGTCTGAGGTCCTACATGTTTTCTATTAAAAATATAGACTAATGAAAAATTTGTAGTATTTAATTTTAATTATTGTCATTTTTTTCAAGATTTTATTTTTTCCTTTTTCTCCCCAAAGCCCCCCTGTATATAGTTGTATATTCTTCATTGTGGGTCCTTCTAGTTGTAGCATGTGGGACGCTGCCTCAGCATGGTTTGATGAGCAGTGCCATGTCCGCGCCCAGGATTCGAACCAACGAAACACTGGGCCGCCTGCAGCCGAGAGCGGGAACTTAAACACTCGGCCACGGGGCCAGCCCCAAATTATTGTCATTTTTAAATCAATGTGCGCAAACATATGAGTTGAAGCAGTCTTTCTTTGTATATGTGTGGATTGCCTTAATGATTAATAGACTAATATGTTTTAGAAGAACAAATCTCACCTTCCAAATGCTTCCAGTATGTCAATTATTTAACTCAAAACCTGTTATTAAATTTAACAATTAAAAAATGTACTTTGTAGAGTAAAGGATTTTCATTCCCATAATGGTTTTATGGCCTTAATCTTTCAGGCTTTTTCCTGTTTTAGCAGCAAATCAATTGAAAATATAGTAAGAGTTGACAGTACAGAACCAATTCACCGTAATTATTTTGATGAAGGAATTAACCTCAAGCTAGGCTACACTCTCATTTGCTTGTGACCTGTGTTCAGGGACACTGATCGTAGAAGAAAATGGAATTAGCTTTTGCCTAATATTTCTCGGTTGCACTGTGGTCTTAACTTTGTTAATGGCTCTGTTCCCTAAACTGTTTTAAAAGGAAAGGAATAGTCATACGGCCAGTGGAGAGGCCTGCAGGGCACCTAGAGCTCTCTGTGTAGAATGACTTGGGAATTCAGATGGCTGAAACTCTTGACATAAAATTTAGTTTGGAAGGCACTCTGAAAATCACTCTCAAAAGGCACACTATCAATCATTCTTCTCCACTAAGTCTACAATATCATCTTAAAGGAGCAGTGGAGATACATCTTAAATTTCTACCAAAAGATAACTGAGTGGCTTAAAAAAAGTTTATTCCAACAACATCATTAACACTAAATCACTCTCTGGAAGAAGGTAAAAGAGTGGAAGCTGTGAGGAATGGAAGCAGCGGAGAACGGGTCATCATACTACCATTTTCTACAGCATCCTAAACTGCAATGGGTACCTGAGCATAACTGTGTTGCAATTTCCAGCCTCTGAGTCAAGTTAGCACCACCTGGTGTGATTTGAAATGACCCCAAAAGAGCTGGTGATGCCTCATGTTAAATTAAGAAAGGCATTCTATTTAGCAAATGCTATCCCTCTTCAAGTCAAAAGGTTATTGTTTTTTCCCAGTTCATTTTGCTCCCTTCATTTCTGACATTAGCTCAGAGGATCTTTGTTCATCAGAGGATCCGCTTCTGCTTTATTCACTCCAGATTTGCCTTTAGGTTGGGGCGTAATAATCCAGCTCTATTCTTGCAAAGTAGATTGGGCCAATATACCATGGATTACTTAGCCTGTTGCTTTTTCAGGTGTCCTGGGTATTGCAGAAACACTGCCACTGGAGTTCTATCTCTCAGACTTTTATTTTATGTCTCCCTGAAAGTTCTGTTTCCAGTCCTGATCCTGGATTGTCAATGCATCAGTGACGGGAAGTAAAGAGCAGAGAGGGCAGATTATTGATGCAAGTTACTATCAACGCTCCTTCCTAAATCCTATCTACCCAAGGGTATTGTAATTTCAAGAGACATTAAAAGCCATAAAACACCATTTTGTTCCATGGGCCAGTCTTGCTGATGATAATGTGCTGATTGGCTGTACTCCAGAAAGGTGCCTTCCTTGACCCCTGCCCACTCTCTGCGAGTCAAGGGAATAGGTTGATACTAGAGAATTTTAGCCAAAAAAATTTAGTGACGCGTCAGGGTAATTGGTTTGGCAATCTCCGTTCACTTTGTCCCTGGGCTCAGCAGCCTGGCTTTAGGAGTGCACAGTAGCACTAGAAAGGATGATATTTAAAAAGGCAATGGTGATCTGCTCTGGAGCCCAGTGGGGCTTCGATGTATTCTAAAGGGACCTAAAAAAAGTTCCCAGTTCAACTAAGACCTGAACAATACACCTAAAATGAAATAATCTGGTTTCTCCAGGGCGTGACTGAGATTGCAAGATTACACAGGCTTTTAGGAGGAGACTGAGAGTCTTTCACGTCCATGTCATTCTGGCTACAAGGGTGTGGTAACATTTTATGATGCCTCCTATACATTTTTAGGGGTTTTGCTCAAGGAAAAAGACATATGCAAACTCCTTTCCTACCCACCTATGGAAGGGTAGTTAGAGCTCTCTCATTTTTTTTTTTTTCCGCCTAAAGCTACCATGAGACCACCTGGGATTATCTAGATGAGGGGCTGGCCTGGTGGCACAGAGGTTAAGTTCTCATGTTCCACTGGCTCAGCCTGGGGTTCGCTGGTTTGATCCTGGGCGTGGACCTACGCACCACACATCAAGCCATGCTGTGGCAGGCATCCCCCATATAAAATGGAGGAAGATGGGTATGGATGTTAGCTCAGGGCCAGTCTTCCTCAGCAAAAAAGAGGAGGGTTGGTAGCAGATGTTAGCTCAGGGCAAATCTTCCTCATATACACACAAAAAATAGATGAGAGGATGAAGAGAAATGAAAAATTGCCAGAAAGTAAGAAATGTGGACTTCTTATTCCAAATCTATTGTTTCATAAAATAATCTAAGCCTTTTCCCATCTTGTATAAGGAGATGACACTTCTATTCATGATTCCTTATGAGAATAGTGTGATATTCATCAATTGCATTTGAGGAAACAGTGAAGAATATTACATAAAACAATACTGTTATTTATGTATCTTTAAGTGGAGAATAGTTGCATGTTGTTCAAAAGGTGGTTTTATAGAGTCCAGCCCAGCTACCAGAGTAGCCTAAGCCAAAATAATTTATTTCAGAATGTCCTGTCGCTTGGTGCTGGCACATTAATGGAAAAGGTTCTCTCACATTTGTTTTGAAGAACAATTAATTTAGGGGGTGTCACCTGGATAGATAGATTGTCGTCTTGTACTGCAGAGTTGAAACTTAATGATTTCAACACAATGGGCTTCAATACCAACATAAACCAGAGATAAATTGTATTCAATCAGGGGCTGGCCTGGTGGGGCAGCGGTTAAGTTCGCATGTTCCACTTCGGTGGCCCCAGGTTCACCCCTTCAGATCCTGGGTGTGGAAATGGCACTGTTTGGCAAGCCATGCTGTGGTAGGCGTCCCATGCATAAAGAAGAGGAAGATGGGCATGGGTGTTAGCTCAGGTTCAGTCTTCCTCGGCAAAAAGAGGAGGATTGGCAGCAGATGTTAGCTTAGGGCTAATCTTCCTCAAAAAAAAAAAATTGTATCTAATCAGCAAAAGGGTTTACTATATGGCCTCCAGATTATGGGAAACAATATTTATAAGCATATTATTTTAAGCATATTTTTATTACTATTTAAGCATATTAATTATTTAATAAAGATAATTATTATTATCTAAATTCTTAAGTGAAAGGCATCATAGAAGTTGTATTATAGTAGATTGTGTTCAAGTCACAAAACAGCTCTAACTTGTATTTTCCTGGAGAAGAGGAAGTGAAAAAGAAAAAAAGACACTTTTAGTTAGGCTAACACTATATCCTCAAATGTAACTTGGATGTTATAAAGAAGAATAAAACACTTAGAAAAGTTTAATAAAACTAGCATTGAAAAGATTGACAAAGAGCTGAGTTTTTTCCCCTTCCTTTTCCCAAAGGCTAACCTCCAAACAAAATCTTAGGCTGAAGTTTTGAAGCGTCTGCTGCAGACAATTGCCACTCCCCAAGTGCAGACTGCCAAATGCACAAAGAGCAAAGTTTAGTCAAAGTTCATTTTCAGGTCATCCACCCTGGAACCATCAATCTGGACAACCTCTGGGTAACCTCTCCCAAGCTTGTGGACTGGAGCGGGATCCTTTGCAGCCTCATTAGAGCATGCAACGATTAATTTGTCTTAAATAGGAAATTAAACAGTCATGTACAGTGTAGAGAGGAGGTCAGAAAGTGGGTCTTGAGGTGCATTCACAACCTCTGTTTGGGAGTCTCCCAGGCCTGCAGGGAGGTGGGGCAGACTCAGAAGAGAAATAATTGTGTAGGACAAACATTACAAAACCTCCGTGAAAAAAAGCATCCATAAATAGGAGAGAAATTTGACCTGAGAACAAATCGCCAGTGTTTTTATGTTGCTCAGGCATGCCTGTCTTTCAGCAGACTTAGGGTGAGAACTCAGGCAAAGATGACTTCACAAATCCAGTGTGTATTAACCCAGAAAACTCACCGTTGTCCTTGAACTTACTTCTGATTGTATCCTAGACTTGTATTCATGAACTAGAGATTCTGCCATGAGAAAATGGGAGAAAAGGTCTAATGTGGAGTTCTATTGAGTCAATGCTATTTGTGAATTCATAATGAATCGAACCATTGTCTTCCAGGATACCATTTTGACATAATTAGAAAAATTGAATGGTTAGCATTAGCAGTGCACACAGGAAATTTTGAAAAATAGATAAAATCCTATTTATTCCTTAGCAATAGCAGAATGCAAAGTTTCCAACTACTGTCTTATCCAAAAACTGTGATATTTATCTATCTTGTTAGAATTTTACCATAATAAATTTCATTAATTGAAAGTTAATTTGTACATAGTAAAATAGAAATTAAAATACCATGGCATTATATATTATATGTGAGGATGTGATCAGATTTATGAAGATTTTTGGTCTTTTATTTAATGAACTTATTACAATATGTCTATAATGACAAATTATAAATTTATTAAATAAGATAGTATGCCATGTATGTAGTAAAGAATAAAATTTAAACAATGAAATAAAGGTAAAGGCAGGTAGTTGAAAGAGCAATTGTTCAAAGTTGCAAGAGTTGGAAAGTAAAAGACTCTGAAAAATTAGAGTATATTAGGGAAATCTATGGTTACACAGCATCAAGAGAAAAAATGATATCAGCCCCCAAGTCCATTGACTATTTTTCCATAGATCTAAAAGAACCACATCTTTGAACATTAAAAATTCTGACCATGGCACTACTATTTGATATTAACTCTCTATCTCTTCTTCCACATCATGCTCATTGTGCAGGCCAGCACCTTAGTCCCATAAGACTATCATTTTAATTTTTTCTCCGAAAATAAGCAATAGTCTTGTAATCTGGGTTTTTTTCAAACATCAGGTTCATTGAAGTATAATTGACATAGGGTAAAATTTAGTCTTTTAGGTGTACAGTTCCATGAATTTTGATAAATATTTATGTAAATATCTAACCACCCCTGGAATCAGGATATTGAACATTTCCGTCATCCCATAAAATTTCCTCATACCTCTTTCCCAATCTCCTTTCCCAATATCCTGGCTACCACTGATATGATTACAATTCTTTTAGTTTTGCCTTTCCAAAATGTCATATAAGTGACTAATTCATATGATTGTTTCTGTCTTCTTTCACTTAGATAATAAATGTTATATTCAGTAGTTTGTTCCTTTTATTGCTGAGTAATATTCCATTTTATGGTTGTACAACAATTTGTTTATCTGTTCACTGGCTAATTGATATTTGAGTTGTTTCTAGTTTTTAGTGATTATGGATCAAGCTGATATAAATAGTCATATACAAGTCTTTGTGTGCACATAAGCTTTCATTTCTGTTGAGTAAATATCTAGGAGTGGGGTTCCTGAGTCATATGGTAAATGTATGTTTAACGTCATAAAACTTTGCAAGAAATTGCCAACCTATTTTCCAAACTGGCTGTACCGTTTAAGATTCCCACTGGCAATGTTTGAGTTCCAATTGTTCTGTGTCTTCGCTGACATTTGGTATTGTCAGTTTTTGAATTTTAGCGGTTCTAATGTATGCATAGTAATATCTCATAATGATCTAATTTGCATTTGCCTAATGGCTAATAATGTTGACCACTTTTCATGTGCTTATTTGCCATCCATATTTCTTCTTTGGTGAAGCCAAAATACTATCAAATTGCTGAACAAATGCCAGTAGTTGCTTGCCTCCAAACTTCTTGTTTAATGAGGAACATAAACCTTATTTGTGTTAAGCCACTGGTAGTCACATTCTTCATTGCATCAAGCTGGATAATCATTCCCAAAGTATACAATCTTCTTTTTAAATTAAGATTTTGTGTTCACATTCCTATATTTCCTCTTTTCATTAATGGCATCACCATTACCCTATCATCTAAGTCAGAAAATTAATCCCATTTTTATTTTTACTGCTTTCTTATCTCCCAAGGCAACAATTCACATCTATTGCATGAACTATCGCAATAGCTCTTTCACTAGTCTCCATGCCACCAGTTTTTCCTCCATATTGATATTAGATTTAGCACTTTAATATGTAAATAAGATATGGAAATTCTTCTGCTTAAGACTTTTGGTAGTTTATCATTACCTATAGGACAAGATCTGAGCGTCTTAGCATAACATGCACAGTCTTTGACATTCTTTCCCCTACTTCTCAGCTTGGTTATGTGCCTCTGCTGTGCCCTTTCCTTCCCTCCCTCACTTACTTCCATTGCTCCTGTGCAACAGAACCTTTCACCCCTCTCTTTCACAACTCAGGGTCCTTGAAATGTTTTTGTTTTGTTGGGCAAGACCTCTCCCCTTTTTCTCCTCTGGACAATCTCAATTCATCTTTCAAGGCCAATGTCCTGTGTCACTTCTATAAAACACTCCCCAATTCTCCTAATGAGAATTACATACTTTATCCCCCCTGCTTCCATGAAACTTTACTTTCTCCTTGATTCTTGTACTCTCTCATATTATGTTTTTATGTGATTGTTTCTCCTACAGTATTTTTGAAGGAGGAGATAAGTATAAATGCTACTTTGAGATCTTTGATATAAAACAATCTGTGATTTTTAGAAAATGGTTACAGAGCGACAGTTACTGTAATATTACCATAGTTTATTGTATACCTTCATAATTGAAGACAATACTGAATTTGAGTTAGAGGTTAGTGGAAACAAAGATTTAACTTTTCCTATTCAAATTCACATCTGCTTTGTTAAGAATCTCTGTTGTAGAGTACAAAGAAGGAAAGAAGGTGAGGGTACAATCTTTAGGCATTCTAACATTTAAGGGTGGAGCAGAGGTGAGTAAAGGAGGCTGAAAAGAAATGGTCAGAGAGGTAGAAATGGAATCCGGAGAGTAATTAACTGAGCCAAGGCGTGGGAGCACCCAAGTTTAAGGGAAGAGGCCAAGAGAGATTTGTTTTAAAAAGAGTCTCTAGGATTTGATCGACAGAAACCTTTACTTGAATGATTTCTGACTTTTATGGCAGCCATTAGCTTTATATAGGTTTGGGAGGAGTAAGTTATTTTTTTCCTCTGGCTCATCAGACCATCAAGTTTGCATTCACAGAGCTTAGAGACCAAATCCTATAACACAAAAAATAACCTTGAGGTCTTTTCTGGCCATAAAAATACCAGTCTCATAAAATGATTAAAAGTGATAATGTTCAGTCTATAAATTAATCAGGGGAAATGGGGACATAAATTTTAGCAACTTTGTGTCATTACAAGTTTGTGTAAAGGATTTTCTTAGAAGAAATAAAGAGTTAAGACCACGTGACTTGTGAACTATGTTTCCAGATAAGGAGATGGCTGGGCAAATGACTCCTTGTTTAATCACCTGTTCTATTTTTTATGATTTAATATATGAATCTCTTTTACATGATTGCATTTTAGATTTGATTGATTTTCCTTTTTAATTGTTAAATATGGAATTGATTAGACTTAGTTTTATGGGAATATAATTGGACATAAATTAGGCTTTGGTAAAATTTAAATTGAAAATACATTAGGGCAAATTCCTTAACCTTTTTTGTTTTTTGCCTCAGTTTCTTCATTTGTAAAATTGAAGCATTGGACTAGACAACCTGGAAGGTCCTTATGAGATCTAATAGTTGAAGACCACAGTTTTATGTAGAGGAAATAACTATGTAGTTAATCAAATCCTTCATTTTTCAAGTGATTATTTTGGCTTCTGAAAGGTTCTGAGAAATCCCTTCATTATGACTATTTGTATCCATTATCCAGACATTGTCCTTATATAGATGGGGGCGAGTAGTTGCATCAGTCCTAACTTGGAAAATGATGTCTTTCTTTCCAGTTACCAAATTTTAAACATGAAGGATGGCAGGCTCCAAGCAACCAGTGCTCTCTGTCTGACTTACCTATATGGAATTATTGCAAAATCATATTAATGTTCATAATTGCTTCAAATCTTGAGAAAGTTTAATACTATAGGACCTACCAGATCACACGACCTCAGAGGCTGAGCTGCTTGCCTGCAGCCCATTGCCGTGCTGGAGAGTTCTTTCCTGTCCTCCGCCACAGTCAAAGCTGGCTGCCTTTCACGTTTATGTAGAAAGTTGGGCAGAGCATGGAATATGCTGCTTCCAGAACTTGAAGAGGATACCACGTGCCATTCTTCTTTCTTAGTGGTGGGAATTCCAAGATGTAATAATTTGTGCTTTACTTTTGAGGGGATGTTCTAGCATACTCCAGACCATTCGACCCCTTAAAATGTCTCTGTTATGGGAGGTCCCTGCATCTTTGTAAGGTTTAGTCTCCACTCTCTGGAGCACATGTGTCTTACCAAGGCCTCCCACGTAGTTGCCAGTTCTTGCTCATCTGGTCTGATTAACATGATGTCATCAATATAGCGGGCCAATGTGATGTTTCATGAAATGTCCAGGTGATCCAGGTGATTCATTTGGACTGTCTTCTGACAGAGGGTGCAGAGTTAACATCGCCTTGGGACACAACTAAATGTATTGTCCATCCATGTAAACATAACTGCTTCTGATCCTCTTTCCTGAAAGAAGCAGAAAAGCTCACATTTGCGATGTTAATGGCTACATAGCTTGTACCCGAGGCTATATTAATCTGTTGCAGTAAATATACCACATCGGCACAGAAGCTGCAATTGTTTGTTTGTGGTTGTCAAATATCATATACAGTATCTATCTGACTTTGTAGAATTCATTTAGGGCTATGATGAATTTAAATGGCATGTGATGGTGTCTACTACCTCTGCATTCTTTTTTTTCTTTTTTTACTGAGGAAGATTAGCCCTGAGCTAACATCTGTTGCCAATCTTCCTCCACTTTATATGTGGGTAGCTGCCACAGCATGGCTGACGAGTGGTGTAGGTCTATGTATGGGACCCAAACCCACAGACCTGGGCTGCCCAAGCAGAGCATGCCAAACTTAACAACTACACCACGGGGCTGGCCCCTCTGCATTCTTTAGGTCCACAAGGGTGGCACTAACCTCTGCTACTACCACCAGGATGAAATACTTTTAGTTGTGGAAGGGACGTTCCAGAAGTTCTCACTGGGCGTTCTCTATCATGGTAGCTTTTACCAGATGTGGAGGTTCTGTTCTGTAGACTACTAAGTGTGTCCAATCCAATTATACACTGGAGACCAAGGCAATGACCATCATGGACCTAGTAGACCTGTGGTAAGCCAGACTTAGACCAAGACTCTACTTAGTATGTGGCTCACATACGTCTCCACTCTAACAGGGGGCCGTGATATCTCTTTGGGCCTCTGGTTATCATTGCTAATTTGGACCCTGTGTCCAACAGTCCTGAAAAAGTATGGGTATTTCTCTTTTCCAAGTTTATGGTTATCTGAGTAAATGGTTATAAGTTCTTTTAAGCAAGGACTACCATATACATTTGCTGTGCTGTTGCAAGTTTCTTTCTCCTAGGGACCCAGTGTCTCTTCCAGTCATTGGATTTTAGGTCTGAGAACTGGCTCAGGTCTACAAACTTGGCTTTTTACTGGGGCAGCTGCCCTAAGCATCTTGATTATCCATCCTTGATTTCTTTTTGTTCTACAAATTAAGAAATATACTTGTTGGTTGCCCACCTCTTTCTCTTAGGAATGCCGTGTTCTTTGAACCGCCCCCATAGCAACTTGTGAGTAATTACCCACTCATAATGCTAATAGCTTCCAATTTGCTTCTGATGGCTCAGCATCATCACTTGGCCTCTATTATCACCCCTATCAACCCTATGGGACTCTCTCATCTCTACTGCTTTCAGGGAGAGAAGTTTATAATAGAATCTCCTACCATTAGCTCTGGCCTACAGAGGATATTCACCACTGATTTTTTCAATGATTCTGGGGCCCCTCTAACCAGCACATTCTTTATCATGTTATTTAAGCCCTCCCATGGAATGTAGTCCATGGGTGTGTTCTCCATCCTCATGTGGTCTCTCTACTCTAGAATGCCTATGTCCCTGAATCTGTTGATCCTTCCTGCCACATCTGCTGCGGCAGTCCTGGCATTCTACTCTACTTAGTATGGATCATAGCCATTTTTGGACTTCAAAGCACCATCTAGGAATATCTTTGCACTGTTACCATGGTCCTTGCCAGGGTATTAAATCATGTATCAGAGGAGAATGCTTCTATAACAACAAACTCTCTTTTATGCAAATTTATGCTCCACACTCCCTTCACCCAGCACCATCAGGATCTAGTCCGACTCTCCTGGTTCCCACTAGTATGTTTTCTAGGCCCTGTAACTCCTTCAGCATATTTTTCCTTTTCTCCATCAATAAGCTCAGAACTTTCTTGGCCAGGTTATGTGGTGACTTGACCCTAACAAGTGTTTTGGTAGCCAGAGAAGGAAGAGGGGGTGGATTCTGAGGAGGGAATGTCTTGTCTTTCAAGGTAGAGGCTCTGTAACACCTGCAATGAAGGGTGGAACACTAGCCTTTAACATGAATGAATGGGCCACTTATGCAGGTCCAGAAGGTTCAGCAAAACTTAAGGATGCCAAATTTTTGAGTGCGTCAACCTAAACATTCCCATCTCATGTTTCATGGTCCTATTCTTTCCTCACTGGGGCCCTGACCTTGGAATAGCAGACCTATTGGGGCTGAAAATTCAGCATTTTCTGGAAATATGCTACCTCATAAGTACTGGGTCTGATACTTAACTTTTCTTGCCTTTTGGCTGCAAAAGGTTAGAGCCCCTTTATATGCTGCCAAGGAGCCCCTCTGGCTTTCAAACTTAGCCTTAAATTAATGGTTAATTATCCTTAGCCCTTCATGATAATCTCCATTACTAAATCCTCCAGGCTTCTCAAATACCTGACATATTGTCCACACTATTGCATTCGCTTCCACCAGTTTGCCATTGGTGAAAGTTATACCAATGGAACTGTTATAGCCTGCTAGGGGCTACCAGTAATCCATCTAGGCCCAGTGACAAGGTCCCCATTGCCGATTGGCCAGTGGGTGATCCAGCTCCAACATTCCATCTTAGAGTCTGCTTCCTAGAATTACTCTTGGTACTAACTTTCTTAGATCAAATTCCCTGGAAAAAAGACTCTAAGACAGAGATATGTGTTCAGGAAGTTTACTGGTCAGTGTTCCTGGACCCGTAAAGGAGCATGGGAAGATATGTAAAGGAGTAAAGGAAGCAGAATTGGGCAAAAAGAGAGATTGATTTGCAATGTAGTTGTAAGAAGGGCCTCAGCTGATTGTATGGGGAGCTCTGCAGCTGGGATGGCCATTCGGAGCTGTCCTAATTTGAGGCAGGCAGGCCAAGCTTTTGTATTCACACACTAACCAGATGGTAAGTGAAGGCTACCGTTAAAGATAAAGTGAAACTTTGGGCAGGTGGCTTTCTTCTATCAAAGGCAATTTCCAGAAAAAAATTTGATTGTAAGCAATCAATAGCCAACACCCTGGCAGATAGGGGAATAAATGTCATGGTCCTGGAGGGGGTCTTGGTGACACACCACAGCATTCACTCCTCACGTCATAGGAAGTGATGCTTTAGCATTCTTTAAATTTTTCTCTGATTTGTGTCGTTTTGTGTTAGTACTATTCTTAAAAGTGAGTGTTCTCATTTATAAGAAAGTAACTTGAAACTTCATCAAAAAAACCAAAGCACATAAGCTTTCCAATTTCTAAATTTCTAATCATTTTTTCTCTGATTTTTGAAGTTTTTTCAAGTTTTGAAGTAATTAGAGAAATTGTTATGGTTTTGGAGTACCTTAATATAATTAAATCAGCAGAAAAGTCAGTGTCAGAAAACACTGATTGATGAACCATACTTCTTATGTAAAAATGCCATGATATGCTACCCAGATTCTTCCCAAGGGAGATCTCTCCCCAGGTCCCCCATCAGGACCAAGGCATGCATTGTCTCAGCTGCTGAGAGTGTTGGTTGCCATAGCTCACAGATGAATTCCCTCTATAGGAATTGCTCTTGGCCAAAGGAGGCCACTTTGATTATGGTTATGCCTTGCCCCAATTACATGGCACCCCTCATCCCATGATTGGGCCATGTGCGTCCAAGGCCTTGATCCCCTTTTCTCAATTCAGGACAATCTTGAAGGACCATTGCAGTGAGAGCTCACATAGGAAAAGCTAAGATCTCTGGTGCTGTTGCCTCATAGTTCAACACTTCCCTCTGTCCCATTCTGCCTTCCCTTTTTCCTTACGCATATTGTGCCTTAGAGCGTTTCCCAGTAAACTTCCTGCAGGCAAACATCCTTCTCAAATCTGTTTCTAGAAAACACAGCCTAAGTAAACACTGTTTTTGTATCTTGATTATGAGAGATTATCGTTATCCTCCAAATAATAATGAGCTAGATACATAATACAAAGTGAATACATAATGTATTGTGTTCTAAAATTTAATTTTCAAAGAGAAGATTTACATTTCCAATTAAGCATATCAACATGAAAATATGTTTAAATTGATTATTCTGACTAAATTTTTAGTGGCTGGTATCCAATTGTAATTAGCAGTTTGTTACTGATAATCAGAAATTTTCAATTACTCTTTAATTCTCGGAGTGGTCTTTCACTAAAATGAGCTTTGTCAGAAAATCCAGGAAAAGACATTTCAGAGATTTTAAGGGAACTATACCATTGCCAACCCTAAGAAAAAAGACAAATAAAAAAAGAAAATAATGTTCTCAGAAACAAAATTGGAGTCACCCTGGCAAAGAAACTTAATGTTTCTGAGCATCACTTCTTCTTTATATAAAACAGAGACA
Organism: Equus asinus; assembly: GCF_041296235.1. Taxonomy (NCBI): domain Eukaryota; kingdom Metazoa; phylum Chordata; class Mammalia; order Perissodactyla; family Equidae; genus Equus; species Equus asinus. The sequence goes on from NC_091798.1 coordinate 82,395,322, forward strand.
ATGCTGACATCTTAGTACAAACTTTAGTTTTGTGTTCATTCAGCCTAGATTCCACTTAAAAGCATTTTGAAGTCACATTATAGACTTCTGTTGCAGGCAAAATGGCCGAGTAGATGTTTGAATATTTCTTTATTTTTTAAGTTTATTTTATTATTTTTTTCTATTTTATTGAAGTCACAATGGTTTATAACTGTTAAATTTCAGGTGTACATTATTATTTATCAGTTTCTGTGTGTACTGCATGGTACTCACCACCAATAGTCTAATTTTTTTTTGGGGGGGGGGAGGGTTGAGGAAGATTGTTCCTGAGCTAACATCTGTGACAATCTCCCTCTGTTTTTTATATGTGGGATGCTACCATAGTGTGGCTTCACAAGAAGTGTTTAAGTCCATGCCTGGGATCTGAACCCACTAACCCGGGGCTGCCGAAGCAGAGCACGCAAACTTACTGACTAGGCCACCGGGCAAGTCCCGGCCAATAGTCTAATTTTTATCTGGCACTATACATATGTGCCCCTTTACCCCCTTTGCCCACTCCCTGACCCTTTCCCCTCTGGGAACCACTAATCTGTTCTCTTTATCCATGTGTTTGTTTATCTTCCACATATGAGTGAGATCATGTGGTGTTTGTCTTTCTCTGTCTCTACTTACTTAACATCATACCCTCAAGGGTCATCCATGCTATATCAAATGGGACAATTTTGTCTTTTTTTATGGCCAAGTAGTACTCCATTGTATATACATACCACATCTTCTTTATCCGTTCATCGTTTTTTGGGCACTTGGGTTGCTTCTAGATCTTAGCTATTGTGAGTAATGCTGCAGTGAACATAGGGGTGCATAAAGGGAGAACACTTCTTAGGGAAGAACATTGAATCAGGGACAAACACAAAAAACATATTTCTAAATGCATGGCTAATTCATGAGCTGAAGGGAAATCTTTGAAGGCCAAATGAGAAAGCATGAATCTAGAGATGTGAGCGAGCACAGTACTGGGCATTTGGCTGAGGGGGAGTATCTGCATTTCCCGGTAGCCTACTTGGATTTGTTCAAGTTGCATGTGTGGAACAGGCAACAAAGTCTGAGGCCTGTATAGGCATCAAGATCACCTCGCAGACCCTGCACAAATCTGCTTTGCTGGCAGAGGCCTCTAGAACAAACTCCTCTCCTTAGATTGCTTAGGCATGACTCTGACATCAGTCCACTGTGCTTGCCACACTCAGAGGACGTGTATTAGGACCTCTGGATGGTCACTAAAGTGAGAGGCAGGTGCCTCCCACCCTTCCCCTTAGGATCTCTCCTCACCATGTGCAAAAATCAATTCCAGATGGCTAAAGGAGAGGCAAGACTTCAACACTTCAGAAGTAAATATGTAATCTCTGCATAGGAACGGATTCTTAATCAATACATCAAGATCACAAAACATGAAGAAAAAGTGATAAATATGATATTAATTTAGCAAAAGACCCCCCAAAATAGAGGAAATTTCAAACCACAAGCTGGAAGATATTTGCAACACATATAACCAAAAAAGGATAGTGTGCAGAACATAAAAAGAATGTCAAACCAGTAAGAAAAGACAATCTACTGGCAAAGAAGGTAAAGGACATTAACAGACATTTCACAGAAGAGGAAAAATAAACAGCCAATAAACTTATGAAAAGATGTTCAACTTTATTGGCAATCAGGGATACGCCAACGCAAACCACAATGAGATATATTTTACACCCATTATATTGGTAAAATGTAAAGGTATTGTAATATCAAGATTTGGAGAAGATGTGATAAACTGCACAATCACTTTAGAAAACACCTTGGCATAATCTAATGAAGTTCATATGCATCATATACTTCTGCAACCCATCAATTGCGTATATATACTTTATAATGTTTTATAAGCCCTGGTATGCCTGGAACAGTCTGATTCATACCACTTTTCCTAGGATAATTTTTAATAGCATCTCTTTGCTCTCCTAAAATTTTTCTAGTTTGATGCAAAAGTTTATGGTTATTTTGTCATCACCATTAAAATACATATATATGTATATGATTTACTTAATGAATTCCTATTATTAGGGATTAAGTTTTGGTAATTTCTTACTCTCAGACTTTATACCATCATTTTTTTTTCCCTTCTAAAAATATGCAAGCACTAGAAAACAATTAGATTCAACGTTTAGATTGTGGCCACCATTGATACGGGACACATGGCCCTCCTGTGGAATCTGCTCAAGTCAGGCTGGGATTTAAGAACCTCCTGACAGAGAGCAGTACCTGATGGCTAACATAGGGGAGAATCTGACCCAAACATTCTTTCTACTTCTTTATTCATCTCTTGATGATCATATAAATCTTTTTCTGATTTCTCAACATCGTAAAACAAAATTATTTTCCTTGAGAGAGACAAATTTTTTCCAGATTTCCTTAGAAATACTTTCAGAAAGAATTACCCCTTGAGACCACCATCTCAACCTCTAAATCATTTAAAAATGTCCTTGAGAGTCTCCTGAAAATTTTCTACCTGGCTTCTTACAAAAATAAGTCTATTTTTCACGAAACAAAGCATTCTTAAAACAACTAAAGAAAAAATTATAGTAGTCTTGTTACTTTTTATTATGTCTTTACATATTTGTAAATTAGTGTTGCAATGGTTGTTCCCATATTTTTCATCATGAATGCATACTTTTTCAACTATCAGCCATATACGTTATGTTCAAATATAACTTAGCGTTACATGAAAAAAATGCATTCTGTGTAAGTAAATTGCAGATTGACAATCATGCTAAATGGTGCCACCTTGTAATATTTTAGGGCCAACCACTCTGTCTCAATAATTCATAATGTGTTCAGCTCATCCAAGTAAACCCCATTTAAGCATGAAGATATATTTTACCTTTAGTAAACTCCTTCCATAGTCCCTTCCGTCTTCCCATCCTCAAATACTTATTAAGCCTGAAATTTGCTAATGATAGAAAGATACAATATGTGCTAATGATATAAAGGCAGTGTTTCTCAGTGCTGGGTAGATCCTACTATAAGTTATCTGTCTTTTAGAAAGCACATTATTTTCTGATGTCCTAAGACATTTTAGAAAATAGACACCGTGGCCTGGGCTATTTGACAGCAGTAGAAATGTACAGCATACAAACCATGTCAGTATGTATTGTCCTAGCAGTCTGTTAAGCTGGTTCTAAGTGTCTCTACCCTTTATATATTATATCTCTCTCCCCTTTAATATCTCCACTCTTTAATATTATGGTATGAAGGTCAACTGTTCTAAATCCAACTGGCCAAATTTCTTAGTTACATACAATTCTACCATGAAATAAAGAAAATTCTATTTGTAGACTGCATAAAACACTAACAGACTGAAAGAATACCAGCAGCTTAAAGAGGTTCCTAACACAATGGCGGAGCTGTGCCCATGGAGGGTCAGAATGGCTCAGTTCAGGATGTTTTGGAGGCTTGCATAAAGGCTATGATTTTATTGATCATTTTGCCCATGTCATAACCCAAGAGAGTTCATAAGGGGCTTTCTAAAATTTTTCAGAAATAGAAAGATATCCTTTATATCTTCATTGGAAAAATAATTTGTTTAACAGCAATACTGATTAACACTTACGTGAGAAACTCTAGGTTTGTTCTAAAAGAACTTCATAGCACAAGCTTGGGATGGTTCCCCCTCTTCTCTTTTTTTGTATAAAGAAAGAAAGAAAAAAGTCATTCTCAATGTCACTTCAAAAGTAAGTTACCCAGTTTAAAAATGATCAAAGAAAGAGGAAAACATGTTGAAGAGCACTGTGACTGTCTTGAATTGCATTTCTAAGGGCGTGACACCAGTGACATGATTGCTTATCTTTTGTATTATTATACTACATGGGAAATAACCAGTGAATTCTGACTGAGATAAACCATCACAAGATTAAGTGTTTCCCATATCAAACTGTCAACTCGTGCATCTTATTTATCTCTTGGTTCTTCCCGTGGGAGGCCAAATATGGGTGAATGCGAGTGTGACATTGGAAAAGACTTAGACTGTTTTCACCTTTCAAGACTGAGCAGTTTTGCTTTTTCTGCTAAGTACAAGACACCTTCAAATAACTTTTGCATTTTTTTAGCTTTATTGAGATAAATTGACATATAACTGTGTAAGTTTAAAATGTCCAACATAATGATTTGAAATATGTGTATATTGTGAAATGGTTACCACAATAAGATTAGTTAAAATATCCACTACCTCATATAGTTACAGTTTTGTGTGTGTGTGTGATGAGAACTTTTAAGATCTGCTCTCTTAGCAACTTTGAAATATACAATACAGTATGTTGACTATAGTCACCATTTTGTATATTACATCCCCGGAAGTTATTCATCTTATAACTAGAAGTTTATGCCCTTTGACCATCTTTACCCATTCCACCCTGTTATGTTGGACATTGAAGGGTGATTAAAAGGGAACACTAGAAAAAATACTTGGCCTGGAGGTGTTTTCAGTTAAGCCAAGAGGAATAAGGACAATCACAATAACGAAATTTAATTCGTATTACAATCAAGGAAAAACAATTATGAAAATGATAAGTTTCTCCTTGCCATCAGGCTATCGGGGAGAAGGTACTGAGCGCCTGAAGCATGCAGTAGGACTGAGTGTGGGCTTGAGGAGTTCACCTGACCAGGTCACGTTTCTTCTCACCCGGGTGTCTCCCAGTCAAAGGAAAGAATGACTTTCGGGCCTGCTGTTCTTCCTTCCCATCCTATAACTTTCAGATTTAATCAGCATTTTAAACCTTCACCAAAAACTAAACTTCTTATTCAAATGGTCTTATTGGAAAATTCTACTTACTATAGAAGGAAAAAATAACACCAACCTTATGCAAAGTCTTCCAGAAAATAAAGAAGAGTGACTGCGTTCCGATGTGTTTATGAGGCCAGCATAACCGTAACACCAAAACCTGAGCAGGGCAGTATAAGGCAAATATCAGGCCAGTCTCACTCATGAACATAGATACCAAAATCTGAAAACAATATTAGCAAATTGAATCTGGCAATATATTAAAAGGATGTTATATCATGATCAAATAGATTTTAACCCAGAAATGCAAAGTTGGTTTAACATTTGCAAATCAATTAGTGTGATTTACTACATTAATAAGGTAAAAGAGTAAAACAGATACAGGAAAATAATTTTATAAAATTCAACATATATTCATGATAAAAACCTTCAGCAAACTAGGAATAGAGGGGAAGTTCCTTAATCTGAATATGAGCATCTACAGAAAATTTACAAGCATCGTACTTAAAAGAGAACTGTTGCAAGCTTTCCTCTGAGCTAGGAATGAGTGAGAAAGACCTGACTTCTCGTCAACATTGTTTAGTAGGCAAGAAATATTAAAAGCCACAAGGATTCAAAGGAAACGAAAATATTGTTATGCTTAGACAATATGATTGCATACATTGAAAAGCCAAAATAGTCTACAGACAAGTTCTGTAATTAATCAGTTTAGCAAGGTTTGTGGGTACAAGGTCAATCAATATACAAATTTTTATATATTTCTATATAACAGAAAAGTGACTATTTTCAGTAGCAATGAAAATATAAAATTCCTGAATATAAATTAAAGGAAAGGTATGTAAGGCATTTACACCCAAATCTATAAAACATTATTGATAGAAAGTAGACATAAATCAAGGGATGTATGTACCATGTTCATTGATTAGAGAATGCAATATTGTAAAGATGTCAACTCTCCCTTAATTCATTTATCGATTTAAATCACAACCAAAAGTTGAGTGGTTATTTTTGTCATTAGTGTTGTGAAAGTTAACAAGCTGATTCTAAAATTTATGTGGAAATGCAAAGGGCTGAAAATATCCAAAATACTCTTAAAGCAGAAGAAAAACGTGGACAGCTTGTGTTACTGAACATCTTAGCTAAAAGCCATAGTTATTGGTGATAGACCAATGGAACAGAATAGAGAATCCAAAACTAGACATACGCAAACATGAACACTTGGTTTATGATAAAGTTTACAATATAGGAGAGAAGTAAAAAGAGAGTCTTTTCCATTGATGGTGCTAGGTCAATTCATAGGATATTCATACGGCAAAAAAAAAGAAATGACTACTATCTTATACCACCATTAAGAACAGTTGGATAGTGGAGCTAAATATAAATAGTAAACTAAAAAAATTTCTGGAAGGCAACATAAAAGAAGATCTTCATGATTTCGTCATGAAGAAAGATTTCTCAATAAGAGGAAAAAACATTAGTCATAAATGAAAATATTTATAAATTGGACTACATTAAAATTAAGACATTCTAATCATGAGAAGATACTATGAAGAAAGAAAAAAGGTCAATCACATAGTATGAGAAGATATTTGAACTACATCCAGTTGACAAAGGTCTCACTCCCAAAATATAGAAAGAATTTCTACAAGTCAGTAAGAAAAAGACGTAGACAATCCAATAGACTCTTGAAGAGGTACCTTACAAAACACCATCTCCAAACGGTCAATAAGCATATGAAAAGGTGCTCAACTTTATAAGTCATCAGGAAAATGTAAATTAAATCCACTCTATGATACCACTACGTATCCAACAAATTGGCTAAAACTTACAAAGACTGATGCAGAGAAATGGAACACTTTATATCCTGCTGGTAGGAGTTTAAGTTGATAAAACTCACTTTGGGAAATTGCTTAACATTATTTACTAAAGTTGTACGTGTCCATAACTTATAATAATTCTACTTCCAGGAACAAGCTCAATAGATATTGACACAAAAATACATACATACGAATGTTCATGGCACCATTATTCATAATAGCCACAAGCTGGGAACCACCAATGCTTGACAACATTAAGATGGATAAACAAATTCTGCATATTTATACCCTTAAACGCCGTGCTGCAATAAACATTAATAAACTTCATTTACATGTAACAACATGAATTGATTTCAAAAGAAGAAAGAAGACAGACACAAAAGAATATGTATTGTTGATTCTATTTACATAAAGATTGAAAATACGTGAACCAACGGTGTTAGAAGTCAGGATAGTGGTTATCCTTGTGGAGGAGGAGACGTGAGTGGCCTTTTTTTCCTCCACCTGAGTGATGTTTACATGGGTGTGTTCACTTTGTGATAACACATGGATTCATATGTCTGTATACATGTTATCCAAAATCTGAACCAATTCTCTCCAATGCCACTGCTAACCCCCAGGTCCAAGCTACTATCATTACCTTTATTTCTCACCTGACTTGCTGCAATATTTCTTGATTTTTCTCTTTACTTCTACTCTCGATCCCCTTTAATGAATTCTCAACATAGTAACCTGAATGTTCTCTTTAAAATTAAGTCAAGTTATATCACTCTGCTGCTCAAAATCCTTCAATGGCTCCATGCTTCACCTGGTGTGAAAGGTAAAGTCCTTACACTCGCTGGCAAGAACCTACATGGTCTGGTGGTCAGTTAGCTCTGTGTAGTGATCTCCTACTCCTCCCCCTGAGCTTTCCCATCTGCTTCTGTCCCCCACTGCTCCATGGTGCCCACACTGGCCTTTGTGTAGTTCTTGGAACACACCAGCATGCTTCTTCCCTTAGGCCTTTGCAATGTTGTTCCTCTAGTCTGGCGTGCTTTTTCTCAGGCTATCTGTGGGCTAACTCACTTCCTCCAAGTCTCCTAAAGATGTGAGGTGTTACCCTCACCACCCTATTTAAAATGGTAAGTTGTCCCATCCCCATCAGTGCTCCTAGTTCCCCTTATCCTGACTTCATCTTATTTTTTGTGTAACACTTACATCTCTTCAACATAATACATTGTACTTTTATTTTTCATTCTTATTATTAATTTTGTCTTCTTGCTAGAAATAGAACAACACATTTATCTGTCACTTCCCTTCAGGGATCTTTGTTTCATTCACTGATACACCTCAAGCGCTTAGAATATTATAGGTTCTCAATAGATATTTGTGGGATGAATGAATGAATGAATGCATTTATTGAATGTCTAACATGTGACAAGAATTCTGCTGAGCACCAGAGTGTAATGCTGAGCAAAACCAGAAGCAGTTGCTGCTCTTGTAGAGCATTTGCCAATTTCTCCTGATGTGAAGGTGGGTCAGGGAAGACTTCCCAGAGAAAGTGATGTTTGAGCTGAGATATGATGAAGCTGGGTGATTCTGATGTCATAGGCCTGGAGCGGGGTCCAGGTTTGGACATTTTTAAGAGAACTCCCCAAGTATTTCTAACGTACAGGCAGCACCGAGAACCACTCTATATGAGGGCTTCTCCAGCTTTGATGGGTATACAAATCACCTGGAAACCTTGTTGAAGTTCAGATTCCAACTCAGAAGGTGAGATGTGGACCCTGCGATTCTGTAGTTCTACCGAGCTCCCAGGCAATGTTGATGTGGACGACACATTGAGAAGCAAGGCTGTATAGCACTGGCCCCACAGGGCTTTCTCATGACCGTCGGGTTTTCTAAATTACCAGCTGATTTGGAATCCTCCCTCTTTGCTTCAGCTATGTGGACTACGCGCCCTGAGAATCTAAATATTTCAGCTCAGCCACGTGGATATTGTTCACCTACCTTCTGAATTTGTGCTGTGTAGACTTTGCGTGTTTTGTGTGAGTCTGTGTATGTTATGTTTTCTTCCTCCCCTTTGGGGTGCGTTCTCCCAAAGGGCAGGGATTGGGTCCAAGTCATCTTTGTGTCTTCTGCCTAATCTACTGTGGCTGTGACAAAGACTCAGTTAATTTCTATTGAATTGTACTGACTCTACCCAGGTAAGTCCTTTTCTTTTCATATTATAAGTATAAAGGATAATTTAAGTCATCCTTTGACATCAACCATTCATTTTCACCTTGCCATGGATATGAATGACAACATTTATATTTACAATATGCCTGATCAAACACATATTCATGAGAAAAAGGCAATAATAAATGTAAAAACTCATTGTTAACTATGGAATGTTATAGGATTTCAGATATTATCATTATTATTTTTATTACTTAAACAGTAATAATAGAAAATATTCATATTTCCAGCTGAGCATCACAGTATTTTCAAAACTATGGGGAGAAGTTGAGTTTATAAAAATAGGACACTATGGCAAGTTTATTTGATGAGAATAGAGTTGTACCATGGAAAGCATGGTTAATTTTTTTTCCTTTTTTTTGAATCGTATCCTAATTCTACAGCTTTGCTGCAAGCTTTCTAAGAGCAGGGATTTTGATAACTAATTTTTGAATTAGTATTTATTTAGCACCTATTATTGGGGCTTGAGTTGATAGGAATATTAAAGACCTATAGTGGTGATTAGGAAAAGGTCCGAGTATATCAGAACGTTGGTGTTTACCTTCAGTGGAAGGGATAATGCTCCCCTGAGATATCTGACCTATATTGGCCAAAGTCTCATACACTGATTTTCTCTTTAAATCAGAAAGCCAATGAATTGATCATTTAAAATTTCAACAACAACAAAGGAACACTTATTGAGTGCTATTCTAGGTACTTTGCGTGTATTAACTCATTTAAAAGGCAATTATTATTATTAGCTCAATTTCACAGGTTAGACCCTGAGGCTCAGAGAGCCTAATATTGAAAATTACCTCTTCCTATGACTAGAGTGTATCTCAGATACCACTGAAAATTAGAATATTTCAGAGAGGCAACGGAATGGAGGAAAAAAAATCCTAGCTCTGGAATTGGACAGATTCACATGAGAATCCTGGTTCTGCCACTAATTCCCAGTAAGTCCTTGGGCAAATCACTTAATTTCTCAGGATTGCAGTTTTTCGTCTACAAAATGGGATAAAATCACATATCCTACTTAGTTTACTTGAGTCACTTATGTCATTTCTGCCCTATCACTACCATGGCTAGGAAATGGGTATCAAGAGCAACTGGCGAAGACAGACCTGTCATCATAACGGGCACCTTCCAACACCAACATAATCAGACCGGGCAATCACCTTTCCTCTCCCTGTTTCCCTCCCTTTCTTCCTTCCTTCCCAAGTAACTACCATTTGTTATCCACCTGCTTCATGCCGAGTGCTTTACAGACACAGACTAAGCATTTCTTTTTTTCTTCTATCTTTGTTCCCCCAGTTATTTTTTCCAACAGTCTGGTGAAAAGGAGTTGGTAACCCTAAATTACAGAGGGGGTAGGGAAGGGGGCTGGTCTAGGTTGTCATTGCACGTCATACATGAGTGCTTGGACCACACACTTCAAGTGATAAAAAACTAGAGCAAGGTTAATTTAAGCACAAGAGGGACATGTTTGTTGATATTTAGTTATGTCACTTGGGAGTCAGTAAGGAGAAGGGATTCGGAGAGAGTGTTATGAAAATTGGGATGACCAGTTAGAAGGCAACAACCACCACCACCACCACAACCACAGCTGCTGTTGATGAATGTGTCAGGAACTGTGCTAAGCACTTTCTGTGCATAATCGCACAGCAACTCCATGAGGAAAACAGTATTAACCTCATTTTACACGTGAGAAACTGGAGGCCTGTGGACATTAAATAACATAATTTTGAGTTGATATCCACATTTTTCTTTGCATGTTTAATAGATTCAAATATATAGTTTCTTGCATGTGATAAAATTGTTAATTTAAAAATAAATATTTGATACCCCTTGTAATGCATTATACAATATATGAATATGGATAAACCTCACAAACAGAATCTTCAGTAAAAGATGATCAAAAAATCGCATATTGTATTGTACTTTAGGGGGTAGGAACTGGAGGGGGCAGGTGTTCCTGGGGGCCTAGTAATGTTCTTCTTGATCTGGGTGCTATTTTACATTTTCATTTTGTGAAAATTTCTTGAGCTACTCTTAAGATTTTTATACTTTTATGAGTATATGCTGAATAGATGTACACTTAGATTAAAAGTAAGTAAATAGAAAATTCATGAGTAATCTTTCTCTTTAATTCCACTTTTATATAATTTCTTTTCCTCTTTGAACCTATATTTCTATTCCGTTTTCCTCATAGAATGGTATACTAATTGAAAAAAATTTGGTTATTTTATAACCATAATGTTCTAAGTCTTAAAATGTTTTTTTAAGATTAAATTATCCTTAAGATCTTTTATTAACACACAATTGGTAATATGTAAATATATTTTGAATTTTGATATAAAATTACTAAGCATTAGAAGTAAATTTTATTAGAAGTGCATTTTTAAGTCAAGTGGTTAGCTTTTTCTCGGGGATGAATAATTGGAACGAAAGATGGTTCCATATCAATTCTATTCCCAATATAGAGCGAGCATGGAATGGATTGGAAGGCCTGAATTGGAATGAAAGGAATTTGTTTATCTTTCATAACAATCTCTCACAATTATTTGAATTCATTCTGAGTTAGATAACAAAAACCACAGTAATCACAAAAAAATCGTTTTTAATAATCTGTCATCATGATAGGTTCTTCTTCAGTTTTGTTGAGAGCAAAGAATTGTGAAAGAATTTGGAAAATAGCCTTTATGTTTATTTAGTTTCAGAATTTCTGGTGAGTGTAACAAAAATGTTTCACTGAGACTTGTTAAGTAACTATTAATTGTTAAGTAACTATTAATTGTACCTGTTTCACTTTCAGTAAGAGGCACTTTTAAAAAACAACTGACATATTCAGAAACTTTCGGGAACATTGAAACATTGTTAATTTCAGTATACTTTTTCCAATTCTGTAACTTTTTGGTAAATTGCATTTATTATATCACATGGTTTAAATATTTTTTTCATCAAAACTTTGAAAGTACAGATTCAACTCATTCAAATTATGGAACATATCTCTCTATAACCAAATAGGCAAGGCTAGTTTTCATTATCAAACCAATCACGTAAATTAGGATTATTTTCTTTTAGACAAATCTGACTTTATTTATCAATTTGAATAAATTTGTTAATACACACTGCCTGACATCTCACTTTTTTTTTTTTGAGGAAGATTAGCCCTGAGCTAACTTCTGCTGCCAATCCTCCTGTTTTTGCTGAGGAAGACTGGCCCTGAGCTCACATCCATTCCCATCTTCCTCTACTCTATACGTGGGATGCCTACCACAGCATGGCTTGCCAAGCGGTGCCATGTCTGCACCCGGGATCTGAACCCGAGAACCCCAGGCCACCAAAGTGGAATGTGCACACTTAACTGCTGCACCACCGGGCCACCCTGACATCTCACTTCTTAATGCTAGTTTTAGGATAGATAAGTCACAGAGCCTTACTAGGAGTTTGTTGCCTAAACGAAAAAACGTTCCACTGTTTTCAATATTGCTTACCCATACCCTCTATGCTTTATTCTCTTAGGCTCTCCTTTAACACTGTTGCAGTTTTCGGTAAATAGTTGAGTGATGGAAGAGATGAAGTCCTTAAACTCATTGTCACTCCCTCTGCTGCGCTGCGTAAAACCCCTAAATCCATGACATTCCTACAGAGCCCCAAACTTCCTATTGCTATGCCACACTTGGCTTTTAACAGAAATATGTATAAGACAAAGAAAAACATGAAGCCTACCCAAGATTTATGAAGTCTTGATTAAAGGAAGCTTTAGTACCCATATTTTTGAATTTTTTCTTTGGGACCCTGGAGGTTTTCAATATCTCAAAGCATTGCAATACAGTAAAATTAGAATGAGAAAGATTTTAGTCACTTATCTACCTATGTATGTCTATATGTATGTATTTACGTGGGAAAAGGACAAATGAGGAATTGAAAAAAATGAGGTGGAAAGCAGAACTGTCACGATGCCTTCCATCTAAAACCATCCTCAGACAGATCAAGTTCATAAAAGAACATATATGCAAGGTGAGGGTCTGGAAAATGACCCTTAAAACTATAACTGGTTGTGTATTCTTTGAAAAATTGGTACGTACTCTCAAGGGTTCTTGTTGTCTTTTTGAAGAATGCTGATATAGAATTACAGATGAGGAGGTCAACAGAATGGTCCCCAGAGTCCAGGGTGGAGTGACGAAGGTGACCAAGGTAGCTCAGGGAGTCAGTAGTTGTGAAGCTGAGTGTGTTTAGAAGGGGACAGAGGCCTGGTCTAGGTCAGGAGTGAGTGGCATTAGGGGGGCATTGATAGTATTGAGTAACTTGAAATTTGCCCTACGGTGGTAGAATGCAGTAGATTTACTGTCTGTGGGGAAAGAAGCAAGGTGCTTTTCTTTTGTCAGAAGGAGCTCCACATGGGTCAAGGTGTGGTCGTTTGATACAGTGATTGATTTTTGGGATGACAAGATAAGAAATTTGAGGATCAGGAAGAAGATGGCAGGGATATTTCTGTCACTGAAGACTGTATTGTGATTAAGGGGATGAGAAAAGAAAACATATTTTTATTATATCCTTATTTGTTTCTAGCAGTGTTACATATACAGTAAATACTTTGTTAATTGGTTTCATTAATTAATTGCTATTTTAAATTTTTAAATTGTTATATTTGTTAATTATTATTGAAAAATACTTGTTAATTGATTGGCTATATTAGGTTATAAGCAATGTAATTCAATTCTGTGTCTGTTAAAATCATAAGAAGGAAACTCCTAAAAAGGAAACATGGAGAGTGACTCTTCTGTATTCATCACATATCAGATAAATGGTAGATCAAACTATAGTAACTTATTAAAGAAATTAGAATTTGGGGAATATTTCCTTCTGAGAAATTGTAAAGAAGTCAAATAATCTCTTTGTAGGCTAAGTTACTTCAATTTCCGTAATCAAGTCACTCAATAGTGGACTTTTGATAATAGTTGTGATAATACACTGCATGTGTTAAACTGTCTGAGAAACATCTTTCCTATTACTTCTGCATCTCTCTAAAGGACAAGTATTATGTAAAACAAACGTGGAAGGAGGTTCTGGGAAAGAATGAAATTGTGTATATGCTTTAATTAAAGCAAGGTTTTATTCTTCAGAATTTGTGATGACCTCTGAAAGTATGAGAGAAAACACACAAGAAAATATGAATGCAGTTATGCGCACCTTGGTAGTTTCCCAAAGGAGAAGAAACCACTCACATTAGTTAGCAGAGATAAGAATAGAAAGAATGGATTTAAATTTGAACAAGAAGCATTTGGAAAAGTGCGGAAAAATTTAACAGGAAGATCAACTGGGGAATCAAACCAATTTCTGGAAGACATGATGGGATCAAAGTTACATGAAATCTTAAGGTTGCCACTTGTCGCACAGCTAGAAAGAAGTGAGAGATGAGATAGATGCTGTCCCACGAAGGAGAGCAGATAAGAAGACCCTCCAAGAGTCTCCTTGAGGCCTCTGCTACAAAAGAAAGATGCACCCACGTGCTTAGTGTCCCCTAAAGACACAAGTGAAGGAAGCAGGTGCGAACATTGAGCAGAGGGACAGAGAGGGTGTAAATCTCTATTTTGGGGGGGGCTTTCTTTCCTCTGCAGTGTGACAAGAGAGGAGCTGGAGACCGTGCGTGTGCCTGCATGGTGGGTGGGGACAGTTATTCCATTGTTGTGTGATAGCCGTCTCTGCCTGAGGCTGGGAGCCAAGCACAGGAATCCTATGCTTCTTTTTTCCTCCCATTGGTGTGGAAATTCAGGGAACATGGAGTCAGATTTCCTCTTTATCACCAAGAAGTGTAGTTTTAAAGGGATAACAAATACTCTCTCCTGGAAGAATGGGGTCGATAAGTGGTCACGGGAGATTCATTACTTTTTAGGACACAATGAGGTCTAGGAGAAATCAGGAAAGCTGAGCACATAGGCTGGACAGATTTTTCCCTGAGTAGCTCAGGAGTCACTGTAGAGAATACTGTCCTGTGAGTGGAATTTATCTTCCCAAAGCAAAGGAGGATATGGAGAAAATAATCGAGAACAGAAAGTGCCTATGACCATTTCTGTCATACCTTAGGAGCCGACTTGAATGCAGAAGTAGTGATGTGGGACTGATTATAAAAATGATGCCTTAACATGTTTTGTAGCTTATTTTATAAGTTGACTGTCAGAGGGTTAGAGTCTACTGCACATAAATTAAGCTATCATTTAAACAGATTCTAATGCTAGCTCTTTTGCTGTGAGAGTAGGCCATTTTGTGAAGCACAGAGGCCCCTGCATATGCTTCCCATGTCCTTGAAACAGCTGGATTGTATTGTGGCCAGCTGTTCCCCCTGTGGAGAACGTCTTTGTCACCTGTGGTTGTGAGTTGACTTGTCTTACCCTCTAAATTCATATGTGGACGTCCTAACTCCTGGTGTCTCATAATGTGAACTCATTGGAGACAGGGTCTTTACAGAGGTAATCAAGGTAAAATGAGGTCATTAGGGTGGGCCCTAATCTGGTACGACTGACGTCTTTATAAAGGGGAAATTTTGACACAGAGATATACATGGAAGGAAGATGATGTGAAGACGTAGGGAGAAGTTGGCCATCTCTAAGCCAAGGTGGGAGGCCTGGTAGATCCTCTGCTCATGGTCTTTGGAAGGAACCAACCCTGCTGACGCCTTGATTTTGAACTTCTAGTCTCTAGAACTGTGAGCCAATAAATTTCTCATTTCTAAGCCAAAGTACCAAGTATCACTTTGTTATGGCAGCCCTAGAAAACTAATATACCCACTAATTATGGATTCACATAGACTAGATTCATTCATTCATTCATTCATTCATTCATCCTGCTATGGAGAACATGCTATGTGTTGGACACTGAGAATACAGTAGTCTTGACCCTCAAAGAAACTCTAACGACTTGATGAAGATAGATACACAAACTGACGGTCTTAAAGTGCTGAAGTAGAAGTAGGAGATATTCAATGTAATTATTTGGTGTTGATTGCGTACTAAGCTGCGTGATTTAGGGTTAAGAATTATATTTGAAATCCTGCTCTGCCACTGCATTTTCTTCAGGCTGAAGAGCTATTTAATCTAATTGTCAGCTTCCTCATTTGTAAAATGGGGAAAATGATATCTCCTAATGGGATTTTTGTAAATTTTAAATGGGATAATGAATGTAAAATGCTTAGTATAGTGCCTGTGACTTACCTCAGGCTCCTCTAACAAAATACCATAGACTCGGTGACTTATACATAAGAAATTTGTTTGTCTAGTTCTAGGAGTCCAAGATGAAGGTGCCAGCAGATTCAGTTTCTAGTGAGAACTCTCTTCCTAGTTTGTAGACAGCCACCTGCTTGCTGTGCACTCACGTGACCTTTTCTCACTGCATGGGTGTGGAAAGGGAGCCATCTGTATGTCTTCCTCTTCTTTTAAAGGGACTAATCCCACCTACTCTAAACCTAATTACCCCTCAAAAGCCGTGTTTCCAAATACTATCACATTGGGAGTTAGGATTTCAACATATGGATTTGGGGGGGACACATTCAGCCCCAAATAGCCTATAATAGAATGCATAGCAGATATTATTAATTGCTGCTTGGGGAACATTTGATAACTGGAATGATATGCAGACAAACAATTGAGTGGAGGGCTGAAAAAATAACCAAACAGAACATGTAGTCCGGAATTCTACTTTGCTATTCAGGTAAGCTTTTCATTGTGTAGTGTGGGAGGCATGGCTTGAGTTTGTACAAAGATGGCAATAATGCTTTATTTAGAAAGATCTGGGTTAGGTATTCCTGCCTGGTCTCAAGGTCTTGGGGCCCTGAAAGCACTCTTCCTTTAGGAGCAATGGGTTTTTTTGGAATCTCCAAGGGGAGCAAGAGTACTTCTGGATTTGTTTATGACATTCCCATTTTGAGCTGGGAAATGGAATTTGTATGAGTGGTGTCTTGATGATTTTCTGGTTGTAACTTGGGAAGGTGGACATGAGATTTGATGGTTAAAGCCATAAAAAATAAATTTTGGCTATTTGGAAATTGCCAGCTTGTTAAAATAGCAAGCTCAAGCAGAGTGGGAAAAGGCAACTATTGTTTTAGGAGGAGTTGGGTAAAATGATCTTGCAATACAGTTCAAGAATCTTCTCTTGCATTTTTATTTCAAGAGCAATGACAGAAAATAATTTTAGCTTCAGTGTTCAGAAGCTTTTGGACAATGGAGGTGTTGGAAATAGTTTAGTATCTGAATGGCACTTGTCTGTCCTTGACTTTGTTAAGATAGGGATATTTTTAAAGCATAGAACTCTATGGTTCTCTCTCAGGCAAATACAGTCATCAACGTGCCATGTTCTTCCTCTGGAGAAGGCTCTGGTCACCCTTCAGGCTGTGCGGAACCTGAGCCAGGCTAGGATCTTCAGGATCTGACGGCTTCTGCTCCATCCTTGTCCCTGAGTGACTTGGGATCACTAACAACCCTCTGGCATATAAATGTGGCAATTTTCCTCATTTCCATTAGAACAAAAAACCAAAAGCAATAGATAAACCATTTCCTTAAAAAGGCAGTAGGACAGGGGCCGGCCCCATGGCCGAGTGGTTAAGTTCCTGCCCTCCGCTGCGGCAGCCCAGGGTTTCCCCAGTTGGGATCCTGGATGCAGACATGGTACCGCTCATCGGGCCACACTGAGGCAGCATCCCACATCCCACAACTAGAAGGACCCACAACTAAAATATATACAACTATGTACCAGGGGATTTTGGGGAGAAAAATAAAAATCTTTTTTTTTTAAAAAAAGTAGTAGGACAAATCACTGAGGACATAGTCAAAGGAGTTGTGTTACAGTTGCATAAGTCTGGGAAATGATTTCATCTCTCGGAACCTCTGGGTCCTCTTTTTGAAAAACTAGACCTGGACTAGATGATCTCAAGGATCCCTTCCAGCTTTGAGGTGCTCTTGGATGTACACAAAAGTATCTGGAAAATGGTACAGTGCTTTGATTTCTGTAGAAGGAGTAACTGGCATGGAAATCTTTCCGCAGAAGGTAAGTTTTGAATTATATTATGAATATTTGTAACGATATAGATTGGCAAATTGAGGATTAGAAATGGAATAAAAAAGGCATTGTTGGGAAATGGGAAGAACAAAACGTTTGGGATGGAAGTTTATGAAAGCCAGAAACATCAGGGCCTCCCTCAACTCTGACCCCCAACTCAATCAGACATCAAGTCCTTTCCATTCTTTTTCTTTCCATCTACTTTCCTGAACTGAAACTGGCGGGAGAAGTTGTATCACAACTTGAAGTTGTGCTAGGCTACGCCCAACGTTACACTCCTCAGGCATTGATTCAAATTATGACAGCATTAACGGAGAGTGAGAAGACTTAGCTTTCATCCCCACATGGCTCTTTCAGGTGAGGCTTCTGTGTGGCCTCACCTATTAAAGGCGATTGGTGATACCTGCCCATTTTCATTTCGCCAAAGACTAATGATTTTAACCTCACCAAATTTGGAAAGAAATTCCAGATAGACTTCAAAGGAAAACAGTGATCAGTGTGTTGATGCATTTTCTATATTACAGATATGGCTCTTCATAAAATTATTTTTAATTATTAAAAATAGGTTATCTTATTTCATGCATTTGAAGCAACAGGGATAAAACCTGCTTTTGAAGTAAGGATGTCAACCCAGATGTGAGGAACACGTATGTTGACACCAAAGTTAAAAAGACCCCACAAAAAAGACAAATGATGAAGAAAAGCACTATTACAGCAGATTCTGACCTTTTGAAAATATGATCAGCCTGTCAGCACTAATGGTTTTCCGTGTTCATAGCAAAAAGCTATGAGCGCCTATATTTGGATAGAGGTCAGATGATATCTCAATATAAAAATAATGAAATGGTACCCTGTCAGACACAAAAAGATCATTCTGCAACTCTCTTTTTCTTTTCTTCTCATTTTGCAACATAGATGTACACGTTTGCATAATATGCATATGCACACTGGGCCTGGCTCTTTTTCCTGCCAGCATCCCAACTAATCCAGTCCCCAAGAGGAGTCTTAATGTCTCTGAAAGGTATAATGGCACCTAGACTAGTTATTAGGACCAAAGGGTTTTTTAAGACTTCAGAGAATGGGGTAAGGAGTCCGGAAGTGGAATGTAAGTGGAACGTAACAGTGACATCGAATCAATTTGATCTACTTAATACCCTTATCATGCGCTTGCAACTATCGCCTTGAAGCTTTCTTCAGAGGAATCGCCTATGGCGATAATACACCTCCTGGAAATTTATCCTTTTGCCTAAAAATTCTTCCTCCTTACCTAAGTTTCTTGAATTTATCAAAGAGAAACGTAGTTTTCTGGAAAGGTCCAGCAAAACAATGTTTTCCTGATTATCTGGATTTTTATTAATGGGTCTCATAGGTCGATAGACAGGAACTCAGGAGAATAACATCTTGATTTGTACAAGAAGTGTGTGCAAGGTGGGAGGAAGCCCTCTGGAGGCTCCTTTTGTTCCTTGGCAAAGATTGACCGTGGTTATGGTTTAAAGGATAGTAAAAGAGAGAAGGTTAAAGGTCGGGTGAATTCCTCCTGAAAGTGAGAAAGAAATAAGACTTCAAGGACTGCACTGGTACACAAGAGTGTGTAATAATAGTAATAAAATCCTCGTAAAAAATATGAGAAATAAGAGTTACAACTGAGGCAACCCGCTATTGCGGATGGCTGGTTACTCAACAGGAACCGTGAGCAAGTCAGGTACTTTGACCCAGTGTCTGGATATGAGGAAATTCTAGTTAAATAGGATTAGCTGCTTTAACTGGGGGAATCAACTGGTCCATGCAAAAAAGGTATTTAATTCATTGAATTGATCCAGCAAACAAAAAATAGAAATCTAATATCAATTTGGCCTGTATCAAGAGATTTTTCTGTAGGCTTCTTGCCTATATGTTGTGTTGTTATAGCCAGAGACTGTATCCAAAACTGTTTGAGTTTAAGGATAAAGTTTCAATTTGTAATTTTTTTCTTGTTTTTCCTCACCCCATCAATTCTACACTTATTGTACCCGTGATGTCACAGACCTGCTTGGGGAATCGTTTCTATTTTCCCCCAATTCTCCTGTATGAATCAAATTAAGAGTGACTTTTTCTTTTCACCTCATGTGACATAGCTTCCTAAGGCAGGGCAGCCTTGTCTGTGGAGAAAGAGGGTGAGAGAAATTTCAGTCAGGTCTCTGAACTCTGGAAAGGCACAGTTTCAGTTCTTAGAAGTATCTTGAGGGATTCTTCATCCTCAGGTTACATTAAGTCAAAGATTTTCATTTAAATTTTATATCTCAATGGGTAAACTCCATATTAATCACCTCTGTGGGTCATGTTCTTGCTGGCATTTCTCTTATTCCCAGTCATTTGACATTTCCTCCTCAGGGTAGCATGACATACATGAGCTATCTCAGAATTTCTTGAATAAATATTCACTATAATGATTTCAAGGGAGGCAGTGGTAAGTCATTGGCACGAAGGGTTCATTGGAATTTTCCTGAGTTTCGAGACTATTTTTCTTTGTGGCCCAGCAGATAACTGGGAGTCTGACATTTATTTCCTTCCTGTTCCATTTGGCCACAGGGGAAATATGCGTTGTTTTACCTCAGTGATTTCATATGCAAAATGGGAATAATTATACTTTCTCTTTGGCTCACTGGAGGATTAAGAAGATTAATGCATTTTTTTATTTAGAAAATACGTGTACTTCATGAGTGAAATATGCTTTGAGTAGGAATTATTATTAGGATTATCATCGATAAGGATTTAAATGTATTCTTTGTCAAATAGAATCCTAAAAGTTAGAATTCAAGCTAATAAATTAAAATAAGCTTGAGGGGATATGAACTTGAATGTCTGTCAATGACAATTGGATGCAGTGAGTAATCCAATTTACTTCAGGAAATACGTGGCTGTGGCAGGGGTGAGAAGTAGGTATGAGGATGGAAGACTAACAAAGGGAGTATATAGATATTCATTAATTCCTTCAGGAAACAGTGGGAGGAAAAGGAGGAGTCGGAAGACATATTTACCAAGAGAGGAGAGGAAGGAAGTGTAAAAGGATAAAATAAGAAGAAAGCCCTGAGAAGCCAGAATCACTGAGAAACTGGCAAAATTCACAAAGCACAGACTTGGATGTTCAGGAAATGTCAACTGACTGACAGAAGCAAAGGAGATTCAAGGAGAAATCAAGGGGTTTGAAAGAAATAAAAAAAAGCCACCCAAATTATTCCATAATTAGAGCTAAAGTTTTACTTAGGAGGAAAAAGAATGGTGGAAGATGTATGAAGCTGGGAGAAACCACTGAAACTGTTCCTGAATTCTATATCCCTAACTAAATCTACACGTCTAGAGAAGAGAACTAAGGTACTCAAGGGGATGGGGGCGCTGGCCTATGATGATAGACTGAAGAGCTTGGGCTCTTCTGTCTGGAAAAGGGGAGGTTGAATAGGCACACGATAAAAGTCACTAATGTCACAGATGGTTTCTATTGAGAAAGTACAAACTTCTCCTGTGAGCCCCACAGCTGAACTGAAGGCAACTCCCCTGGAAGCCGGGAAGAGCCCATTTAGAGAGCGCAACAGTCCAACAGGTGGTAATAACTACATGTAAATAGATGTAAGAAGATACGTTAAATTCAGATATGGATTTTTTTAATGCTTTTTACACTTTTATTCTTTACAGTGAGATGAATAACTCTAAATTAAAATTGGTATAAACTATTGGTTGACTAGGAATACATTTTCATTTTAATTTAAACTTTTTATTATAAAATAAAACACAAGTCCAGAAAACCACACCAAACAAACGTATAGCTTAATGACTTATTTCAAGCAAAAATCTTGTAACCAGCATCCAGGTCAAGAACTAGAAGTTTTTGTCAGTCACCTTCCCTGTATGCACCTCATCCTGGTCTTACCTCCTTCTTCCCCCAGAAGTAATCACTGTCCTTTTATAGCAATCACTTCAGACATGAATTTTTAATTTTGATGTTAAGGTGAGCAGATCCTGCCCTTCGTCAATGTCTCCCTGGGTGTTTCTTCTAGACGCAGACCCACAACCTGCACGGGCCAGGAATAGCACTAACTGTACATATCCACATGTCTTCATATCCTAAGTAGGAAATCAGCGGTTTTATGTCTCACCGTCTTTTGATGTGAGGGAATGAAAAAGTCAGCATTCCTCTTCTTAACACAACAAGCTTCATTCATGCACAACTCCCTGCTCATGGACCTGAAAATGTGGGGCGGGTAGGGGAAAAGCATATCTGTTTGCCCTCCCCTCTGGTGCATGCCTTCTCCTGCCTGTGCAATCTGGGGGCAGGGAGGGGGTGGTTAGAAGGTGCTGGATAGCATTCTGCAGCTGAGGCTGCCACGTGGTGGCAATTTAAGCTTAAAGAGGAAGGCCTGAACTGAGGTTATAATTTCATCAATTTTTGCTTCATCAGAAATAACTCTCAAAGACCAATTTTCCAAGGTTAGCTTCAAATATGGAAGGTTCTTGAAATTTCTGTGTGAGCTTTGTCGACAAAGCAGTGTGTTGCACATGACAATAGTGTGATATTCGTTTACTTATTCAACATGAATTTTTGAGTACCCTTATTTTCTAGGCAACAAGATACAGAAATAGTCCTATTCTTCATGGAGTAACAATCGGAGGCGGTGGTTTTTGTCTCTAGCTGCACATGAGAATCACCTTGGAAGTTTAAAAAAACAAGATGAGTCCTTCCTTCCCCTCTCCTCCAACACACACACAAACCCGTAGATATTCAGGTTTTTTTTTTTTTTTGTGGAAGATTAGTTTGAGCTAACATCTGCTGCCAATCCTCCTCTTTTTTGCTGAGGAAGACTGGCCCTGAGCTAACATCCGTGCCCATCTTCCTCCACTTTATATCTGGGACACCTACCACAGTATGGCTTGCCAAGCAGTCCCATGACCGCACCTAGGATCCAAACTGGTGAACCCCGGGCCACTGAAGTGGAACGTGCAAACTTAACTACTGTGCCACTGGGCCAGCCCCAGAGATTCAGTTTTTATTGGTCTGGAAATTTTTTAAAAGCTCCTAGGAATTTTTTAATGTGCACCCAGAATTGGGAACCATTGGCTAAAAGAAAAGACATTGAATACATGTAATCACAAGATGGTGACTGTTATGATAAAAAGTAAATGTGTTACAATGGAAGTTTGGAATATCATGGACAAACATCTATGTAGAATAGATGCAAACGTTTTAGAATTTATAACGTAAAAGTAGCAGGTTTGAAGGTTATTATTTTATTGTTGAGGTTTTTATCATTAAGGTTACGTCTAGTTATAAAATTCACTTCCTAAATTGCCTTGCCTAAAAAGATCAGTGGAAGACAATTAGTTGGTGATAATGTACAGGTTTTCTCTGAAAACTGTCTGGATCAGGATATGTATGCACTTGCTTCACTCCAATATATTACAGCAGAAAGAAATGTAATGGAGCACACTCCTTCCAGGGTAAGGGAAGAAAGCTTCTCTCCAATGCTGTAGTTTAAAAACAAAATTACTGGGTTGGAGTATAGAAAACTAAGCCAACTTGAATCCTTTGGAATGTTGCTCTAAAAATTGACAGTCATTGGTCATCAAAATAATCATAAGCCAACAAGCCAATAACAAGACAGGAGCTTAGCATCTTCCCGTTACTGGCAGGTTACATGAGAGTTCTAGTTTCTACACGGCATTATCACACCGCCACGCCTCAAGTACCACCTTGGCAGAGGTATTTTTCATAACAAAAGACTCTCACACATTGTGGTTTCTCTACAACAGTGCCAGATGGTGGTCATGGAAATACTCTTTCTTAAAATAACATGGATCACTTAGATTCTTATTTAAACTGTAGTTATGGGCAGGATACTATATGAATGAGAACTCAATCTGAGGTCACAGGTTACAAAAGACAACTAATTACACTCCTGCAATTTTATTCTTCTTAAAGTCACTCTTCTTTTTTTATGGCACATTTTAGAGTAACTCTTCTCAGCAGTAGAGTTCCTTGTTTATTTGTAAATAATTGACTTTATCCTCAACATTAAAAACAATGTTACCAGCAAACTCCAGGAGGCAAGGAAGTTAGACAGATAGTTCAGAGCAGAAAGGCCCATTTGTTTTTGTAATTCCAATCTATGTAAAGAAACATCATCCCCTGAGGGCCAGTCCGGTGGTGTAGTGGTTAAGTTTGGCATTCTCCATTTCCTCGATCTGAGTTTTATGGTTGGGATCTTGGGTGTGGACCTACACCACTTGGTCAGCCATGTTGTGGTGGCAACTCACATATAAAATAGAGGAAGATTGGCACAGATGTTAGGTCAGGGCTAATCATCCTCAGAAAAAAGAAAGAAAGAAACATCATCCTCAAACAGATATTTAATAGTGACTTCTGGGCCTCCGGTGCATTCTACAATTATGGTCTGATGTAAACCTATCAAGATGGAAAATGTATATAAGTTACAATTTAACTTCCTCTGACGAGCTCTTCAATGTCAATGGATCTATTTGTGTGCTCTGATTCGTTAAAAACAATCAGAGCTCTCCACAGACCTGGGGGCTCTCTGGATGGATTATCATCAATATTGGAAGACTTCTCAGCTTAAGTGGAAACTACTGAAAAATTGGTCCAGGAGCCATCACTGACAAGCAAGTGTTTCTGTGGCAACAGGTGCCCTTTTTGTGTAGGAAAAGAGACCTAAACCAACCTTCCAGGGGCAAGGGTTGGGGGCAGAGTGCTCAGCATGTAGGTCTTTCAGAAGGCAGACCCAAGGCCCCTCAGGAAAGAAACTCCAGATCACTTCCTTTGTTACTTGTGCCTTAAATTACTTCTGTTGACCCTCTGAAACTCAGGGGGACACCATTTAAGCTTGACATGGAAGTATCTAATATTTTGGCATTTCTTAAAAAATGTGCTCTGTTGGTAAAATAGTGAAGCATTCTCACTTAGCAAGCACTAAGCTCCCTTGAGTCTCCTGTTACTGGGTATACACCGCTACATGCTGCTATTTTAACCAGACATTTACATACAACCAAAGATTGCAGATGGTCTTAGATTCTTATCACATTCTCCTGAGAAATGCTAGGAGGCTATAAACATCTGGGGTTTTCATCCTTTGGCAAAACATGGATATAAATGCTTTTCATTTTGTTAACTACATATAGTTTTATCTCTGGGAGGCGCTCTGCCTTTGTGGCATCTCAGCAAGACACTGACAGTGTCTACTTTTCTTATGAGTAGAATGCATTGCTACGAGGTTTATAATTACATGTTTGTGACTTCATCCCCAACAGCCTCCTCCCATGAATACAGATAACATCTTACAAAAGGGGAGGCTGGGAATGACTCAGACAGACAGAGGAGGAGGAGAGGGAGGCTGATGTGCTCAGTGACCATCTCCTGGAGAGGCTCAGGGACAGCCAGTGGGGGAACTCGGCTCTCCACATTTCCAGAGCGGCCTCTAGTCTAAAACACTGGCCTTCTGTTTCATGGGCCGTGAAGCACCCTTGGGAAGAAGAAGAAATACTCAACCTATAGGTTGACATTTTATTTATATCACATCCGTTGTTGAATCATTCTGAAGAACCCAAGGTGGCCGTGGCATTCCTTCTCTTTATTCACTTGGTTACAGTTTAAAATTTGAATAGCTGTTTATGCTGGAAGGCTGAACACCCAATCAACAGTCTTTGAATTGAAGCTGTATTGTTCACTCATGGAAATGCCTGTTTCATCTGTCAGCTCTCTTTTATAGCGAGCCTAATAATTTATGCTTCCTAAAGATGTTTTCTGACCTGTGATTCCATTGCCAGTCAGGAAAGGGCTTTGGCAGTATTCACACTTCCTTTTGTAATAGGGGACCACTAAGGTACAATTTAGGGAAATTACTGCTCCAGTGCGCTAATGGTACCCAGACCCAGACTGAGGGAGGGCAGGGAGCAGGGATGGGGAAGGATGAGGGACCCTATCCTTTAGAGAGGGCCACTAGACTCCGAAGAAAGATCTCCTGGAAAGGGGCCTCCCTGGGGGCCGCCTCCCTCCTGGAGGTCTGCATGACCTGGTGGTGCCCTGATGGCTGAAAGAGTTAACACGCCGCAGAAATGCCCGAGGGCACCGCACACATGGGACTTCACACAGTGTCCACTACAACAAATGAAAATGGATCATTTCATCCAGGAAGTTTACATCATCTTTTCCAATTTACCTTATTTAAAAAAATATTGTGATCCTATTAGATAGGATGACCCATTTAAAAAAACTCGACAGTAAAAATCCCTTGTGCCCTTCAAAAAAGAGGATCTATAAGCGCTTGAACTATGTACTCTTTCTCTTATTACTGTTGAAATCACATTTTGTTAAGTGGGACTTCTTTAAATGGGCCACCTTGCATTATAATTATAGTCTTTTCAGATATTTAATTTGCAAGTTATTGGCAGACCCGTCCTGAAAAGAACTTTTCTAATTGCAAATGGAATTATTCTCCAGGAGAAGTGTATCTTTTCCTTTTTGTGATTCTCTCATAAAACTTTATTTTTATTTCTCTTAGAGAATTTATCTTATCCTCAGTAATAATCATTTGTGTACCTGTTTTATTCTTTACCAGTTGGGCTGTTTCTTGAGGTCGCTGACTTAATCTCATTCGTTTTGTATTTATCATAGACGCTATCTCAATGCCTTTCTTTCAGAACGGACTTAATGAATATTGGTGAATTGATTTCAAGAATATTTTTAACAAAACATCCCAAATTGAAATAGACTCTCTCCCCACATATTCTAATTAGTTTGAGAAACAGATCTGAATACGCAATGACGTTGATGAGTATGTTCAGAAAGCAGACTTTGCCTTAGCATATAGTTTAATACGACAAAGAAATAACAGTCGTAAATAAACACTTCAAAGAAGAGATTCCGTGAGATTTTGTAATTTTAAACAATGTAAGTAGATATTTTGCATAAAATATTTTAGAAGTTTATTCTTATTGACTTTTGGCTTTAATTGTTCTGGTAATAAAAATGCTGAAACAGCTCTGGAGAAGCTGAGGTGTTCTAAGACAATAATAACTGATGGTGTTAGAGCACGTTGACGTTCACAAGGGGCTTCCATATTGAGGCAAGCATTAATAATCCATCTCTGTGGATGACTTCAGAAAGCTTCCCTGACTTGCTTGGGGTCATTCAATGAGTAAGACCCTGAGCTGGAGCCCAACATGAGACTCTGCCTTTCTGTTACGCCTGCTGCCTCATTTTTGTCTTCTAAGTTATGTCTCCTTTTTAAAATAAATAAGCAAAAGATGGTCTTTATCATCTTATTTAATTATCGATTTCTGCTTTACAGAAGCAGAATTTCAGAGTTAGGAGAAACTGCAAACTTTGGACACAAAAGTTTCTATTTTACAATTAAGGAGAGCCCTTATTTTATTACTTTGTTGTTGTCAAGAACAGCCAGTTGTGGAGTTTGTGGAACTCATTATATTCTAGCTGTTGAGCTAACAGCTCTGTGACATGGATATGATTTCTCTTCTACCAATAAAGAAACAATGTGCAGAAAGGAGCAGTAATTTTACAAACATTACACTTAGAATATGACAAAAATGGGTCAGCTATACTCACAGCCAGGTACAGCAGTTCAATCGTATGCTATGCCAGCTATGCCATGCATTAACTACAGTTAACACAAACAGTTAATGGTAGAATTAGGTGTCATGACAGATTATAGCATTCCACCCAATGCTTTTGCTAAATAATCAATAAAAACCGCATGAAGCTCCTTGCCTCCATCTTCAAATCCCTTTCTCTAACGGAAACTTTTCTTGAACTGCTCTATAGGAGCAACGGACATAAAGAATTGGTTCTAATTAGTATTTTTCTTTTTTTTTTTTTTTTGAGGAAGATTAGCCCTGAGCTAACTGCTGCCAATCCTCCTCTTTTTGCTGAGGAAGACTGGCCGTGAGCTAGCATCCATGCCCATCTTCCTCTACTTTATATGTGGGACGCCTACCACAGCATGGCTTTTGCTAAGCGGTGCCATGTCTGCACCTGGGATCTGAACCGGTGAACCCCGGGCCACCGAAGCGGAACATGCAAACTTAACCGCTGAGCCACCAGGCCAGCCCCTAGTATTTTTCTTAACTCAAAGTTTTGGCCTATATTACTCTGGACTTAGATCTGACTAAATTTTCCTTCATGAAGATTTTTACATACCAAGTTCAAAAGTGTGTTTATACTTAAACATACTTAATGGAAAGTGAGAAACAAGTGATGCAACTGGAAAATGTCCAGAGAAGAGCCACTGAAATGATGAAAGGGTTAAAGGGTGTTTTCTGAAGGCAGATAAACTAAAAGACAAAATTTGACTTCAGTCTAGAAAGATGAAGGCTCTAACGTGGGCAACATCTTGATCAAAGTTAAAAAGTTGTTATGTAATATTTCTAGGGCAAATGCGGACATGTTCCCAAGACCCCAGCACTCTCCCTAGGGGATACTTCTTTTAGACTTTATATACAGCTTATGTGTAATTTTCCACAGCAAATTTCTTGCTCCATGATCATTGCAGACACTGTGTCTGTGTATGTCTCCCTCTAACTGATTACCTGTTTTCTGAAGCTTCCTTGCCCACCTTTGCATTTCTGGTTGTTCTTGCATAGTTCCATTCATTAGATAATTCCCTAATAAATATTTATTTAAGTGAACTGAACTGTAAGTGTCAGATAAACAGGAAGCATGGTTTTATAAGGTGCCTAATATATATATGAGTCTTGTTACCCCAAGAAGTGATGATAGATTTAAATTCTCAGCAGATTCAAGAAATCTTCAGGTAGGTTAAATACTGGCACACCTATAGTTCACTGTTAAGGAATTAGTTACATTTGCAGAAATAAATTACTTTTGGAGGTGTGAACCTGAATGACGTATGTCCTTCCATAGTACAAACGCCTGTGGCATATTGGACTGAATGATCCTTGGTCTGACTTAAGAAGACATTATCTTTACTGATATTTTTACAAGTTGTACTAAATGTGTGTGGAAACTTCATCTATCAATTTCTTTCAAACATTCTGCCAGGTCATAGTCGTTATGAAATATTATCATGCTTGTCATTCTAGCTGATATTCCTTTGACTAACCTCAGTAGTTTGGCTTTTTGGTGAGGTGAAGACTTTGAGAAAGCCAGTGTGTTAACCCACTTTTAACTCGGTGTTAACAATGGGAAAGAAGGATTCTGTTTTTCCTTCCTAACCAGTATCACGCTGTTCCTCAGCTGAACTTCTTGGCTACGATCTCCAGGCCTTCTAAGAGAGGCCCACCTAGGCTGCTGACATAGATGGATCAGAAACAGGTCTCAAAGAACAGCTGTGGATAGCTTCTGATTATGACTTGTGATAGTGGAAAGCTCTTATTACCTATTGTCACCTCTTTTCCCTTCCTCTCACCTTCTCAGTCTCCTGTAGGGAAACAAGCACCACAGCTACTAATAAAACAATTTGGCTTTTTGTAACAGATGGGGAGCTCCATCTGGTGTAAACATGTAGAGGGATGCCCTTGGTGTTAGTGAGAAATGTGGGAAGCAGAGACGAACTCATCTTCATGAACCACTTGCCCTGGGATGAGCTTGTCACTCAGTAAAGGCTCTGGCAGCCCGTTAGGCCCTCCAACTCAGGCATGACTTAGGAATAGAGTGTGGTTACTTATGAACCACAACTCTGCTGTTGAAAAGTAGTTACTGGTGTAAAAGTACAAATAACTCTCCTACACTGACTTTAAAAAGTAAAACGATCTCAGTTGTTATATTTGCACAGAATAAAGCTATTGCTCAGAACCAAGCAGATTGTAGACACTCACTCTGAGAAGAATGCATGAAAGATGACCAAAGCACAGCCTGACTATGTCTAGGTGAGCTGGCAATGGTGGAGGATATGAGGGATATGTTTTTCCCTTTATATCTAAAAGGAGAGGGTAGAGGTTGAGGGCAGAGTGAGTTGGTCATAATTAAGCTTCAAGGATGGGGGCAGAATTCCTCTTGCTTATGTTTATCACCTTTTTTCCCAACCCAACAACTATGTTGCATAAAACAGGAGAAGTTAAGTGAGCATAGCTTCTGTACAGCTTCTATAATCGGGGAGACTCCGAAGAAAGTAGTTTAGCGTGTGGTGCTTTCCTCGTGGAGAAGATATTCGGTGCATCCTGATGGTTAATTTATATCATCATGCTGTGGCTGTTATTCTCGTTTCTACGGACTAGGCAGTGGGCCGTACTTTTCTGTGGGGCAGATATCACTTCTCCACAAACAGAATCCTTTGGCTCTCCTGCTTTGGTTAGCTATTTGATGAAAAGATTAAAGAATAAAGCTGTATCTGAGACCCATTTTGTAGCCTACATATATTTACATAAATTCTTTGAAAAGTAAACAAAAAGAACCTCATGAATAAAATGGCGAAGACATGTGAGATCCAGAGCAACTACTTCTTTGAAGGGAGGAAAAAGACAGTCTTGTGTCATTACAATTAAACCGAGGACGCCGGTTCATTTACTATTTTCGGTGAATTTTAATTGAGTTGTGTCTCATTTTTATAAATGTTGTCAATCTTCATTTTCTCTGTCTCCCATGCACCAACTTAAACACACACACACGCAGATCTACACCGTTGTTCTGGGAGAGCACTATCTACAGACACACCCTGGCACCAACTTATATATAGTGACACGTAGTGCTATAAACACTAAAACATCCAACCTTGAGAGAACACCCGTAAGACTGAAAAAAAACCCACTGCTTTTAATGCATTTATTTTATCGACACAAAAGCTCAGCTAGTAATCAGTTTTGATAACTTTAGATGTCTGTTTCCCTGATGTAATGACTAGACTGAGGCAATAACAATACTTCATTATGCTATTCAAAGTGTACAGCAGGATTCAGTCAGAGCTACACTCAAAACCTGGCCCACGGCTGAAAGCAGAGATGATGCGTTAATCCACAGCAACACCCTCTCCCCCACTGCTCCCCTCAGCCTTCAGCCACTAATAATGGATATCATTTTTCTTCATAAAACTAGTGGTACTTGAATCAAGCACGTGACAGTTAAGGTTTGTTGAGTCTTTCAAGCAGGTGATTACAGGATTGAACTTCCCAAGTGAGAAGCCGATGGAATACAAATAGTTAAGAACACGTTTGAAGGGGGAAAAATTGTCCAGCCCCATCTGTCAAACTGTGCGTATGACATCATCAGATATTCTGCACTTGTCCGCAGCTATTCAGGCCGGCCCGCCCCGCAGTCTCGGCTTTGTGTTCCAGTTTCCTTTACAGGGCCAGCGGGCTGGAAAATTACCACATGCTGTCACAGTTAGCTCAGCCAGGTCTTGTTATCATTGTTTCCAAGGAATCCATTCATTCCGTTATTTTACATATTGGGCAGACGTCCTGCCACTGAGGCTTGGGCTGCAGTAACTTGAAGGGCCAAACGTTAATGGGCCTCTATTGTTGGTACAATGGCAGTGCAATACGTGGGAAAAAATGCCCAGACAGCTCCCTGACACTGGTTTAGGACCTCTAGACTTAGGGGGTAGCCTGTGAAGATCTTTTATGTAAACAAGCCTTCAATAAACAATGAATATCTCTTGTGTCAATATTCATAACCCATCAATAAAAAAATATATAAATCTTCAACTAGAAAGAAACCCAAATGTATTATGGATGACGGAGCTTTTCCTTAAAGTAATCTATAGAGTATGGGCAAGTCTCCTTCTAAACACTGCTAATTTATGGGGGGGAGGGCAGCATTGTTGGGGCTTTGAGGAAAGAAAGGCATTTGATTTGGGGCTGGCAGTATTCTCATTGCAATAGATAATACAGTGTGTAGGTTTTGCAGCTTCTACCACTGCTAGATGGAAATAAAGACAAGGGCCTTGGTGACACATTACGTCTTCACCATGCTGGCAATTTAAAGAAAGTCAGTGAAAATATTAGAAAAGTTGCTTAGGATAAAGTCTAACTTTAGGATGGATTATGTCATCTTGATTAAGTACAGCACAGATAAGTATAACGTTCCCAGCACTGAAAAAACCCTAGCAATATAGAAGTAGGAAAATACATTCTCTATGAAAAATATACAGTGGAGCTGAGGTTCTTATTATTGCCCCTCCTTCTTTAAAAAAAAATGGGAAAGTTTCTGGTTTGAAGATGAATCTGATCTTTTTTTTTTTTTTTGGTGAGGAAGAATGTCCCTGAGCTAACATCTGTTGCCAATTTTTCTCTTTTTGCTTGAGGAAGATTGTCCACGAGCCAATATCTGTGCCAATCTTCCTCTATTTTGTATGTGGGATGTCGCCGTAGCATGGCTTGATGAGTGGTGTGTAGGTCTGCACATGAGATCTGAACCCCGCATGGCCTAAGCAGAGTCTGGGAACTTAACCACTACACCACTGGGCTGGCCCCTGAATCTGATCTTTTGACCACATAGTGTCTTGGGAATGGATCGCAAAATGATATGGCTGTTCCAATTCTTATTACCAGCTTCAGGAACTTCTTCCACTTGATTGTCTTTGCCTCAGGCAAGAGAGGACTTGATGATAAGACCTGGATACTCAAGCTGGGACAGATATGGTAATTAGCTAAGTTCGTTGGCATTTAAAAAAACTTTAATTCAAGTCATCATTTTAAACAGTCTCATGATTAGTTCAGCCGTAATCAATTTGTTTTATTGTTTCTCCACGGATCTCCAAATGGCCTTCTAGAAGTTTACATCTGAATGGATCTTATCCAAAATCAGTTTTGAAAAATTGGAACACAGTGTTGAACCCCAGGAGTTGGAGGAAATGAGAAAGAGATGGAAATAGTCTGGTTCTGACAAACACAATCCGTGCCATATTTAAGATAAAATATACTATATTAAAAAAGTTGCCTTGCCCTATCCAAAAGTCGTTTTTGTCATGTTGTCTCTCTTATAAAACATATTCTAGTTTCAACTAAGATGATTTTTGTGTCTGGCAGCTAATTTTAAATGGTTCCCCTTTCCAGCTGACATTAAGAGCCAATTGAGATAAATTTATTTTTCCATAAAAGTAATATATGTCAGGACTAGATTTCCTAAGCCAAACCCTTCAAGCAATCATAAGCATTTTGTAAACCATTGATAATGTCGTCTTCAAGAAAAAAATCTTTCTTCAGTGTATAAAATGTTACATTAAGATAAATATTATAGTGTGGCAATCTTCATTCAAATATAGTATTTTAAGGAATCTTATCAAATTTCAAAATCAATATTTTTAAAAGAGTAAATAACATCCTTTACATTCAATTATTTTATTCTTCCAACATTTCTTTCTGTTCTCAACTTGATTCCTTATGCCAGGTTTCTGCAACATGAAACATAGGTTTTGATAAAGAAGTCTACTTTGAGTCTAAAGTCACATTAGGCACATTACTTCTGATACCCCAAGGTAACATCCTTATGTCCAGATTGAAAGTAAGCTTTAGGTTTCTACACTATTTAATAAAGCAAACTACTGAATGATATTTTATCACATTTAATAGCTCAATAAATTAAAATTTTTCAGTAAGCACTAAAATACTGTTCTCTTTACTTAAGCAACACCATTTATTATCGCATAGCATATATCAAGCTTATTGCTTAGCAATTAATAGTAACTTTCACATGAAAGCAAATTATGAAGGGAAACATTGCTAATAGTGGCTTTTCCTACAAAAAAATAACCAGAAAAACAAAATCACTGTAGCTACCTCCTGCATTAAAAAAAACCCACCACCAACAACAAAACTCAACCTACTAATCAATACTCATAATTGTTTAGAATGGATAAAAAAAATTCATGTGATATATTATCTACCTGAAAGAAATATTTTCCATTCATGAATCTGTCCAGCAAGGATGTCTTCACGCCCAATTTCGCCTTCTTTGTCACCACCTGGTTCCTATAAGGAAAATATTTCCAAGAAATCACACTGAAGTAACTTAAACTTTTTTTTTCCAGATGGGCCTTCACATCGCATTAGAAACTTTTTATAATATTAACAATTTTCTTTCGTCTTATATTAGAATCATATAATTTTAGAATTTGTCGCCTAACAAGATATGACCATGCAATCATTTTAGCAATTTTCATATCATATTAGTGAAAACAAAAACTAATGTAATAGGATGCTAACATGAAAAACCTTAATAGAACATGACACAACTTTTCATATTTTATTTATGCATTCTTGTTGTTCTTTTCCATCTCAACATTTTCTACTTCAGTTTATGGGAAAGTAGCATGGGCTTGCATGTTTTTGAATATCAATTAAGCAATATTGTAATGCAACAGTAATGCAAAAGTTAACTACTATCATTTTGCTATAGGACCGATAGACTTCCCTGGGTCATCGAGGCTTTGAATGATAATGCTTTCATTTGGTTTTGTTATTTATTTCAATTAAGTTTAGAAACTGAACTATTTGCAAGAAGAAAATAGAAACTTTGAAGTTGAGTATGAAGATGCTACAAGTTAAAGAAATAATGCAATTATCTGGATAGTTTACTGCCTCTCCACCACTCCAAGTATCCAGGCAATAGAGAGAAAAATGAGCTTTTGCCTTGACTTATGCAGCCAATTGCTTTCATTTTATACTCTCATTCTCTTTCATTACATGGAGCACGTTCATCCAAAGAGTCTTAAACCCAGTTCGTCTGAGCAGGGTTGCCAGCAATGCCCAGTGAGGAAACAAACTGGAAGGAAATAGTCTAATGTCTCATCCTGAGAGTCTACCAGTAGAAAGGAAGAGCAAAGACACTGTCAAGGGCTTTTTATGCAGGAGGGGATGGTGAATCCAGCTCATTTGTGTCAAGAAGCATTGCACTGCCATTAAATATAGTATTCTTTCAGGCAAGAAAAGATCTCGTCCTAATGGTAAAATGCTTTGATCTCAAAATTGCTTTGCAATACTCAACAGTTATAGCTAAAAGAAAAGAGAATGAACTCTACAGTGTTTGGCAGAAAACACAACCCTACCATAGCCCCCTGCACTTCATTTGTGTACATGTATTGTGATCTGTGAAATCAAACAGGAAAAATTTTGGCCACTTAAGTGCCTGGAACTTTTCTTTCCTATCATATACCACCTTGTCATGGAGTAGAGACATAGCTTATACATTTTAGTAAACAGGATTCACACAAGGTCAAAATTACCTTTGAAAAATCCTATAGGAAGGAACCACATTGGAGGATATATTTATTCCTCCTGTCTTTAATAATCTACCACAACCTATTTGTTTTCTAGACTGCTATTAATTTGATTGCAGATAAAATGAAGGCAGTGACTTGTGTTTGATGGTCAAGGCGTCAAAATACTCAGATCATTCATGGCAAGGTGTTCACATTATGCATGGCAGGTGGTAATTGAAATTTCATATTTTCTGGATCATGTTTACTTCCAGACACGTTATCAATGGGAAGAGAGGCAGGCAGAGTTAAAACTTTTTATGTTTCTCTTTTCCCCTTTGCCAACTCTTCCTCTTCTTTCTCTTTTTTTTTGATCTGCATGAGTATAGGTGACAATGAGTAAGTTAAGTACATCTATGACTGTCTCCACTGGAATTACTTGGCTAATTTTCTGTCTCCCCCTATAATGGAGGCTCCATGAGCAACAGAACCAGGTTTATCTTGCTCACTCTTGCGTTCCTGGCATCTAGTTCAGCTTTTGCCATGAAGCAGGCACTCAGGAAATATATGTTTAATAAATAAATGAATTACTCAACCAATTTCATACTGGTAGACTCATGCACACTTGACTTAGAAGCAGAAACTAAAGGTATTTCACACCACAGATGCAAGCAATGTGGAATACTCTTGGAGCCATTGCTAATGGAGGTCCACTGGGTACTGGGGCAGCCATGCTTCAGTGCTGGCATTGGGAGAGGTTGGACTGAGAAACAAGTTATCGGACTCCTTTACAGAGCAAGTTTGGAATTGGAATTGTGGTGGGAAATCCCCTGGGACCTAGGTTATGGCAAAAGCACTCAACATACTTCCACACAGTCATAACTGTGCTCATTCACTCCAAGGTGCTACTTTATTACACGCTTTCCTCTCCTGCCAAATGTTGGTGAAGCATGGTAGAAAGGGAATTATAGGACCTGGTTCTCCAACAGATCAGTTGAGTATATGACATAGTTCTCCTTTTCTAACAGTTTTCACAGGAATATATTTGGATAAAGTGCTCTATAGGGTGATAAGACATTACCAATAAGATGCTGCCTTTTTACCCATTTGGGCTAGATAACTCATCCTCAATGGATGCTCTCCATCGCAGGACATGACCTTGCATAGGAGACATGACTTAGGTATCTTTAGAATTAGCAGTGAAATACTGCCAAGTGGCTTTTTGTGTGATGGGCTTTAAGCCATGACCAGAGGGACATGATAGAAATGGAAGGAAAATGAGAAGTCTTGGGCTTATCAATATGCAAATCTTTTAAACAGTACATGAATGATTTACATGTAACACATTTGGTTTCCTAGAGAAAATAATTTTCTTTTCTTTCAGTGATGGCAATACGTCTCAGAGAACAAGCAACATAGTAGCAGGCTTAATGTCCCTTTTTCACATTTAGGGGAGAGCCATAGTAACCTGTCCCTGCCCCACGTTTTGTGCCTGGTGTGGAATCCTGGAGCCTTCTTCCTATTCATATCTTGACTGTGACAGTTCCAAGAAGCTCCATGTTATGCAAAAGTGCTCTGTGCCTCCTGAGATTATCTTGGTGAATTGGGTGGGGATAAGGAGGTGGTGATACAAGAAGCCAGAAAGGCTGTGGCAGAATTTCTTCATTTTGTTGAAGCATCACGAAAAACAAAATACCTAATCAGAGCAGCCGTGTATGAAGAGAGTTGTCGTAGCTATGTATGCTCTCAGAACCTCAGGTGAAACGGAGGCAGGACAAGGAGGCAATTAGAAGGGCAAATACAGATTAAGCTATATTTATATTTTAGCTTTCTCACCTTTATAACTTGTATGACTTTGGGCAAGGTACTTACCTCCCTAATTCTTAGATTCCTTGTCTGCGAAATGGGGATAGTAATGGTACTTGCCTTTTAAGATAGCTGAGAAGATGAAACAAGATAATGCATCTAAAGGGCTTAGACACTTCCCAGCTCTGTAAAGTGTTGGTCTTTATTCAGATGTTGGAAGCCTGCTTTAGATCACCCCTTATTTCTCTCTCAGTTGGAGAAAAGGTAAGTTTGTATATAATACGGCATATATGAATGCAAAATTTTAATTAGTTCCAGGAGATTTATTTTGGTACTTGGATCTTCTAAGAAATGGGAATTTTAGATTTTGTTTCTGGACTATCTTTTAAGATAATATTTCAGAAACTACACACATTTCTTGTTTTAATTCTCAGTTGTTTTAATTATTGTTCAATTGTTTTTCAAACAATTACGATTTTTAAAAGTGTACAACAAATTACTTAGCGAATTCATATCTTTTCAGGAATAAAGTAATGTGTAAATGAATAAGATTACTCAAAATCAAATTGCAGATGATTGTATTTTTTCAAGTAATTTTATTGAGATCATAATGGTTTATAACATTGTGTGGTTTGGGGTGAGCATTATTATTTATCAGCTTCTGAATACAC
Source organism: Equus asinus (assembly GCF_041296235.1). NCBI lineage: Eukaryota > Metazoa > Chordata > Mammalia > Perissodactyla > Equidae > Equus > Equus asinus. Next base: position 82,432,808 of record NC_091798.1, read on the forward strand.
TTCATTGTGCAGATGACTATCTTTACTGAAAATATTCTATTTGATAATTTGAAGAAAATTAAAAGAATGTGTTACTTACATTTTGTATCCTTGGCAATGCATTTTGGATGTTCATTCAATAAACACTGTGCAATCTTTCTTTTTTACATATATCTTTAAAAGTCTTTTTTGGAAAAACCATTTTCCCTTCTGATTTTCTTGAGTGTCTTTTCTCAGAGGTGTTAATATGATTAGCACAGTCTTCCTAGTGAAAACACTTAGAGTCAAAGAAATCAGATAAATTACTTTATACTCTTTAAGTAGTTCCACATGTTTTCTTATTACTACCAAGGTCTTGCCGAATTAAGTGTTCTGTTAAAAGAAACCCAGTTTGTCCCCGGCAGAGTAGGTCCCAGATCCTGCCTCTTTCTCCTCAGTCGGTGTTATCCACCACCATTCCCTCAGGTAACAGCATTCTAGCAGAAATGCAATGGCTGTGGCAGACCCACCGGGGGCCATGTCAAGATCTTTTTACGGTTCTTTAAGTAGAGGATGACTTGGGTTGTACTATCTCTTTGGGTTATAGCTGAGTTCTTAAGTTTCTATCCTGATATTTCTATCCTGATATCATAAAAAGTTAGATTCTATAATGCTCAGAATGTATTTTAAATCTTTATATTCTCGTTATAAAATACCAGGCAAAATTATCTGACTCATCTTAAAAGCTCCTGATTTTATTTATTTGGAAAATCCCAAGGAACTTACACACTTTTTTGAAATTCTCTTCTAGGATGCAAAGAGATTGTCCTTTGCTTTGGTGTTCGTTCTGTTTAGTTACGTTTTACTTTGCTTGTCTATTCATAGTTCATTCAGTGTAGGACTACAGCAATAGACGCACCTGATAATTTTACAAAGCCTTATATGACTTGATGTTTTCATTCTGTGATTAGAAATTTTCAGATTAGTTTTAATCTGAAGAGAACTTGAAAGCCATGTTAGTACTGATTCCTTTTTTCAGGGGACACTTAACTCCTGGAATACACCTTCAAACAGAGTTTGACTATCCGAAGAGATGGGAGTCTGGCTCTGGGGCCATTTCAGGATATTGTTGACAGCTGCCCATTTGGGATTGATTTGGGATTGGGCCATCTCTTCCAGTTAGAGCAGAGGTTTTTACACTGTGTAAAGAACCACTGAAGCATTTGTTAAAAATGCACATGCCTGTGCCCACCTCCAGAAGTTGGTTATAGTAGATCTGAATTGGGTTCCAGGAATACGTATCTTAAATAAACTCTCTCTGTGATTTTAATGAATGAAAACTCTCCACTCAACTACTTCAGAGAACTCCAATGACCTATCATAGTCTGTCTGCTGTCCTTGTGGCTGAGCTACAAATGGGATGGAAATGAAGAGAAATTTCACAGAAAGTTGGCACTCTTTGGACAGAGTTTCTCCCCTCTGGAGAATTCCTATGTTTCTCGTTTTGGGAGGCAGCGTTGAGGAAAAGATGAGCAATGGAGCAGAAATCCTTCATGTTTCAAGTTCACTTCAACTTCTGACTGGGCCGTTTGCTTGCTGATCGAGCTTGGACAAGTTATTTGACCTCTCTAGCTGAAGCTAAAGCTCATCTCAAGAATGGTGATCGTGTCATTGTAGGGCAGGTTTACAATAACGGAGGTATGTGATTGTGTCTGACAGGTAGCAGGCACTCGTTTTTAGTTTTTGCTTTCTCTCAGAAATGTGGTATTAATATTCTTCTATCCAAGGGCGACACAAGACAAAAGGAACTGAAATAGGCCCTGGATTAATGATTTTCAAATACCTTGGATGTGCTAGTGTTCCAGCACATGTGCATAAGCATCTGAACATTTACTTCATTTCTACTCCTAGGGATGTGGTCATGACTACTGCATGCATGTTATCAAGTGCTGTCATAATTTAGGAGCAACTTCCTTTCCCTCTCCTTATGAAATGTTGACTTTTCTTTGGGTAAACATTTCAATGTGGTCTCATGATGTGAAACCCATTGCAATGTGGAATTTTATTATAGGGAAGCCAGTGCCCAGGCTGTGATCTTTTTGTAGATTAATCTGTAGTCTGGGTACTTTTCTGGGCTTTTATAATATGTGCCTTAAAAATAAAACTCAACAGGGGCCAGCCTGGTGGCATAGCACTTAAGTTCTCCTGCTTTGCTTCGGTGGCCTGGGGTTCGCTGGTTCAGATCCCAGGTGCAGACCCATGCACCACTTATCAAGCCATGCTGTGGCAGGCGTCCCACATATGAAATAGAGGGAAGATGGGCACAGATGTTAGCTCAGGGCCAATCTTCCTCAGCAAAAAGAGGAAGATTGGTGGTAGATGTTAGCTCAGGGCTAATCTTCTTCAAAAAAATCAATAAATTAACTAAAATAATAAAATAAAACTCAACAAAACTCCAAAGAAAATATATTAACTTACGTGACCACCTTCTGTCTTTTGTTGGCAAATTTTCCATTCCATGACATTATACTAAATTAGATGTTTTTCTTTTTTTGCCTCTGAAACTCTTGATTTGAACCTCTATGGAGATATTGGAAGTTTGGGCAATGATCTTTAAGCTCAAACACCGCACAAATATGTTGTTAGGACTTTTTTGAGACTGAATTATCTCAAGTGACTTTCTATGTTGTCTAACTTCACTGTAATTGCTCAATTCTGTTGCTTGAAGAGAGACCGTTTCTGGTCGTATTTAAACACAGTTATTGGCTCACCACAGAATAGAAGTGGCCAGTATATTTTCCAAAGGCCTGTCTTAATGATTAAGTAGAACATAGTGCATTTGGCCACCATTCATTTAAACAAAACAAAAGAAGTGGTTTCTACATGTCGTACCTGTTGGTTCTGTTGCGGTGCTGACTGACTCACAGTGACAGGATGTTTCTGTCTATATTGTCATTTTAGTAGAAAACAGCATACTCATTCTTCTCCCACTGAGACAAACATTACAGACATTTGTCAATATGCCGAGGCAGCATGGGGTGGATAGAGCATACTCAAAACGACAAACGTGACTTTATGTTTTTGCTGAATCATTCTGGAGTGCCAAATTTTACTCCATATTGGGGACCTGTTACTTTTATTTTAAAAACAAATGTGTAGAGTGAAGTCCAAAATTCATGTGGGATTTTATGCTAAAGTATCGAGATATTAAGGAAACATTAACCAGACGGTAGACCAGTTTGGGCTAAGCTCACAGGCCACCAGGGGTTTAAATTCACTTTTTCTGGTGGGAGAGTTTGAGACCAAGCATCTTCAGGGACCCTTGGCAAGCCCGTCACCCTCCACCCGAATCTTCTCATATCCACTGGATAGTGATGGTTCTTTTCATAACACTTTGAAACCTCTTAAAATGCAAATATCTCTGGGAAGGTAATGATTCAAGCTATCAGCATTATATAACTTTTTGTGTCCAAAGGATACCAGAGCTATTTTTGATATGGGGAGATTGGGAGGAACTAGCCATTTTCCCTTCACAAACTGTACCAGCGACTAAGCCTAAGAACAACCTTTTCATCATTCTGTCATCGTAGGAACATACGTAATCATCTTTGAGCTATTTCTTTAACCTCATGCTATGGTATGTGAGTTACCTTTTGGTGTACTGAGTTTTATTAGGATTAAGATCTACTTTAAAATTCTGTTAATCATAAGACGCTATAGTAAAGGATTCTCCCAGTTCCATAACTCAAGCCTTGATTGCGTTGAGTTCACAAACATTTGCCTGAATCTTAAACCTCTAAACACTTACCATCTAGAAAATATCATTTCTTTCATTTCTGACTTTATATAGGTTCTTACTTTATAGTTTAATTGTAAAGTCCTGTATGTTATGGTTTCTTGTTTCTTCTCTGGTAGATTCTACCATTATCTATCATATTTAATACCAGGAGTTAAAATTTCGCTCATAGGGCATTTGTTCATTGTTAATTAGGAGGGCATTTTATGGAAATATGACAGATGGAAGAAGCACATAGCTTTAGGAGGGTTAATTTTCAATACTTGAGTATTTGTAGATTCTATTCAAAATTGGGGAGGAAACCACAACTTATAGGAAAAAAATTTCCAGGAAAAAATATGCTTTTCCAACCAACTAATGGTTAATATAGCAAGAATACACTTCCAAGAGTTGTGGAATTCTTCCTCTAAAGGAAGAAAATTCTCTGAACAAGTGGATTATTTAGTTCCAGTCTGTTTTCTTGCTCAAATTTGAAAGAGAAAATTGTGAATTTAAAACAAATAGGTGTACAGAAAATTGACCCATTTGAGAAGGCCATTACAAGACAAAGCTTTGAATTAGGAATTTTTTTTTTTCTCACCCTGAGCTAACATCCATTGCTAATCCTCCTCTTTTTTTTTTTTGCTTGAGGAAGATTAGCCCTGAGGTAACGTCTGTGCCAATCTTCCTCTATTTTGCATGTGGGATGCCTCCACAACATGGCTGATGAGTGGAGTAGGTCTACATCTGGGATCCAAACCTGTGAACCCTGGGTGGCGGAAGTGGAGCACGCAGACTTAAGCACTTGGCCACAGGGCTGGCCCCCAGGAAATTTTTTTTTTTTTAAAGAATTTATTTTTTTCCTTTTTCTCCCCAAAGCCCCCTGGTACATAGTTGTATATTCTTCGTTGTGGGTCCTTCTAGTTGTGGCATGTGGGATGCTGCCTCAGTGTGGTTTGATGAGCAGTGCCATGTCCGCACCCAGGATTCGAACCAACGAAACACTGGGCTGCCTGCAGCGGAGTGAGCAAACTTAACCACTCGGCCACGGGGCCAGCCCCAGGAAATTTTTTAATTTGACAACATCTGTATCTCTCCCTAAGTGCTTTTTCCTTCTTGGCAATATTTTCCTCCTCTGATCATCTTCTAGGCAAGTTCATGCCAAAGTTTTACTTTCTTTCTAATTTGTCCCTCTTCCTTTCAAAACTTACCTGTGTATATCTCTTTGCCCCTCAGCCAGTAAAAATTATGTAAGTTTTTTATCACCAGATAATGGCTTAATATAATAACTCTATTGATAACTTTATAGTTTTATGAGGACTTTTGGAGATAAGCATTCCAAAAATTAATTCAGAGAAATTAAAAAGTGATGGTGGAATTAGAAATACTAAGGAATATATATTTTTGTACTGACAAAAGTTTTGCAAGCATCCTTCAAATTACATCTACTTACTTTTATATAACTACTCTGCTAATATTAAACACACTGAATTCATATAACAGAAATGGTTCACTTGTTATTTGAAAATGGAATTCATTAATTATTACAGTGGTTTACATTTCTAAAGTAATTTCATATGCATTTTCTCATGTGATTACCTCAATAACCATAGGAGGAAGAGCACATTGTTTCACTTTTTTGCAAATAAGAGAATTGAGTCTCAGAGAGGTAAACAGATTTGCTCAAGGTTGCCAACCAGTGTGTGGTAAGAATAGGCAGAGAATCAGTCTCTGATCTCCTGGTCTGATAATTGTTCCATCATTGTTAGTTAAGAGATATAAGTGATTGAAATTCAATCTAATATCCTTCGCTTTATTTTGTACATGTATATTAAGCACCTGCAATATGCTTCGACCTATAGGATATACAGACAGGCACAGACATGACCTTGCTCAGAAGGAGATCCCAGCCTCGTTGGGAAGGTTAAGGCATCTAAACAGATTAATGTAATTGAAGGTAGGAATTGAAAGTTCCACAGTTGAGGAAGAGAAAATGATGAATGAATCTAGAGGCAAATTCTTTAGTTGGGAAGGGAACATCGTAGTCTTCATGCTGGAGTAGGCACTTGGGCATGGCTTTGCCGGATGTCTTGGACGTGGGCACATAGAGGTGAAAGAGGAAGAGAGGACACAAAAGCAGAGAGAAGACTAAGAGCAAAGATTCAGACAAGGAAAAGGGAAAATGATACAGAATTTGTCTGCATTTTGTTTGCCTTCCATCAATATCCCTTCTTCTGTTCACACAACCCTAATGCTTCTCTGGGCAGCCACCTCTCTCCAGCTCTAAATTTATGTGTTTTTTCGGGTGACCAAAGAGGACCATAGTACTCACGCTTGGCCAGTCAGAGTTACAGTGGTCCATGGATATGCGTGTTATCCGGGACTTTTGAGAGAAAGCACATTTTTTCTTCCTGCCAAGGTGACTCAGATGGTAGAATACAATTGGTGGGCTTCTTTGCTACCTAAAAGAGAACGCCTTCTGTTGGGAGACAATTCTCCATGGGTCTCTCATGTTTCTGCACATCTTGTGGACAAAATACTGATCATTCTTTGTTCCGACTATATTTTTATATATGTTTGCTTAGTAAACAGCCTTGGGAAGAGAGGGTTAGGGATTCAGAGCAAAGAAAAGGAATGCTTACTGCCTATTATAAAAGATTCAGGTTCCCAAAGCTCAGGGTTCTTCTCCTGTAACACAACATCCTGCCTTTGCAGGCATCTACCTGGGCTTGTCTGTGTCACCCCTGTGGGACTTGGGGATACGGGAGATTCACAGAAATATGCTTATGTTCATACTGCTGGCTGTGCCATGGGCAATAAAGTCCTTTGTCTGTTCAGGAGTCTCCTGTCTTCTGTCAACATTATGTAACTGAGGCAGATTGACTTGTTAGCTTACAAGCTGGGTCAAATCTCAGACTTGTCATTTTCTGATGCTTTCCAGATAAAAAAATCAACATACAGGTTTCTAGAAGGGTATGTAGAGAGAGAAGTTTGTGACAATATTTTTTTAACATCTGTATCAAATTGTGCCTGAATCCAGATGTCTCTATACCTCTCAGTTACTTGAGCCAAACCATTTCCTTTCTTGCTAATGCTTTTTAAAGTTCCTATCACTTGCAATCAAAGAATCCTGATTAATCTTGATAATGAGCACTATCTAACAATTTATTTTAGCTGAAAGTATAAGATTCAAGAATGCGATGACAAAAAGATTAGATTAGAAATGGATTTCTAGAATAGCTGTGGATTTGACTTGGAGAAAACTAAAGGAATGGGATCTTCCCATTAGACTGCAACTTTGCACACATTTAATTCTTGAATTTCAATATGGTAATTTCATTCCAGTGTGTTCTATGCTCCTACTCAAGTAGTGAAAAATATATGTAGGTCTATAATTATCATTAACTCTGAGAAGACAAGGAACAGACATTATTTACCCATAAGCAAATTCAAATCGAGTGACTTACCTGAAGCTGCACTGTGGTCGGAGAGTAAACCATAGTTTATGTGATTACCTTTAGAGACTCTATGCCTTTCCTCCTGGTATATTTCACTTCAAAATATATCATCAGGCTAATAAATTTGAAAAAAACACATAACATAAAATAAGAGAAAATTTGATATATACATTTAAAATAAAATGATAGTCTATAAACTCAAGGGTTTCATTTTTTAAGTAAGGGACAAGACATATGTAATATTATGAAAAGAGCATTAGCTTGGAATAATTTTACTACATTTTTACTGGAATTCTGGGTAAGACTTAAATTCTCCAAGTATTATATGTAAATTAGGATATTAATCCTATGTTCACAGAGCGATTGAGGATGAAGTGAACTATACGTGAATGTGTTTAGCAAGTCCTTGGAAGAAACATAAGAGGTACTTTACAATATTTTCTTTCTTTTCTTTTGTATAAGGTGCAAATATAAGAAGTGTTTTTTGAAATGCTCAAAGATAATAAGAGGGGATTTAAAATAATTAAATGTTTATCTTTTTGGAATAAATGCTGAAATTCTTACGATAAGTTCATCTGAAAGATTAATACATGACATATGAAAAATAAAAATGATGGGACTTGCTTGCCTTCCCAAATATTAAAATGTAGTACAGAATGAAAATAATTAAAAGAATGTAACATGTATATAAGAATCAACAGACAGCTCAGTGGAATAGGCTAGATAATTTTAAAACAAATGCTAATTTGTAAACTAACATAACATGAAACAAATAGAAAAGAAATGTAATTCAACAAATGTTAGAAAAATCGGCTCTTTGGGGGAAAAAATCAAATCATTATATCATTTACCAACATAATTTTTATTTGAATCTACAAAAGAATTCTTAAATGGCAAGGGATTTTTTTAAGCATGAAAACATGGACAAAACCATATAGGTAAATATTTAGTAAATTGACCACATATAAACGTAACACTTATGTATGTCTAAATCTAAATACAAAGCAAATGATGAACTGGGAAAATATTTATGAAAAATGTGAAAAAAGTATAGTTCTTGCAAATGATTTAAAAATTACAACCTAGTGGAAAAATGAATAAAGGTCATGTACAGCTACATAAATGAGAAAGAAAAACAAAAGGGCCATTTCTAGATGGAAAAAAATTCAACTTCAGTAGTAATCAAAGAAATACTGATAAAATGAGATTATTTTCATCATTATTGGAAACTTTATAGTGATCTGGATTGCTGATAGGTGTGCAAACTGATACAAATGTTCTGTAAAGAAGTTTGTTAATATACATGAAGAAACTTAAAAGTTCATATCTATTGCCTCCCTAATCCTAAATCTAAATTTAATTCTATCCATAGCCATAATCACTATTTCCTAATCTACTTTAAGCAAATGATTCAAATAAAGTAATCAGTAATTCTGATCCAATTTAATATACATTTACTATAGTGTGATTTATAATAAAAATTAGGCAAAGAAAAGAATACGAAAATAATGAAATAGTTAAATACTACATATACATGTAAAAAGTTTTATGCCACCACTAAAAGTTACAGTTTCAAGAACCATTTGAGAAAATGTCTATGATATAATATTAAATGAAATACAGAAGAAAACATGGCACAGACAAGAACATGATCTGATACCTATTATGACCAAAAGGAAAATACTTTTAAAAAAGAAGGAAAAGAATTGCACCAAAAATGAGATCATGCTTATTTCAAAATGGTAACATTATAGGTGTTTTTTATTTTATATTTTATGCTTTTGTATTTTCTAAATCTTTTTTTACAATGCAATATATTTCTATAATAAAAGAAAATCAATGTTTTAAAAACAAAGTGCACAAGTGAAAAATAAACATTCTTCCCTTGGATCAAATCAGCCCATCTATAAAATTTTTTACTACTCAAGTTTGAGCATATCTAATAAGTAAGAAAATTAGTTTGATTTTTGGTACAAAGCTTCAAAATTGAGATGCACACTACATGCTTGTGATATGAATATTTCTAATACTGGAACCACCAACAGAGAGTACACTATTTTGCATATTTTAGCTCTTTTCTCTTAGCATTACATGACCTTATGCTTGATTTGCATAATTTAAATGACTCCTTTGAGTGGCATGTAGTTGCATAATTATTCTTTTAATTACTGTTATTAACCTGTTTGTGTAATAGCAGATAATTTGAATAGATCATTTTCATCTTTCAATTTTTGCAGTTTCATATGCAATGTAGATAGACTATATTAAAATGGCAAAATTACATGAATAGGCATAAAGAGAACTGTAGAAAGATCTTTAGGATCAAAGATTTGTCTTTTTCCTAAATAAGCACAGAAAAGAAGAATCTACATTATTTGTCTAAAAAATCAAAAGGTAAATATTTAACTGTTACATCGTGTATAATTGTGCCAAACCATCTGGAACAAAAGAATGGAATAAACATTAAATTGTTTGACTCTGTTAAATAATATACGTTATCTTATTATCCTTTAGGAGAATTTTTCTTATATAATGAACCTGAGAAGAAAATCATATATCAGTAAAGTACATATGCTCAATTCTAGATCATGATATAAAAATAATATTCAGTCAGATGAATTTTGATTCTATTTTCACTTTCTAGAGTTCTCTAAAAGCAAAATAATTTGTTACTTGTAAGAATCCTTAAAATTTAAATTATTTAACAACCACTCCACTCTTAGATTTATTAACACTAATAACAAAGCTCTTAGAATTATAGGGCATGTCAGATCCTTTAAATTTCCTTATTTATCTTCCAAATAGAGTGGGCATAAGGATTGTGGAGGTGAGGCAGATGTCTGATACCCCATGAGGCTCTGAGCATGGTTCTGTAACTTGGGATCAGAAGGGACTGGGCAGCTTAGGCTGGGATGTTACAGCTGTCACCTCTTCCTATAATTAACCAACATTTCTTTAAAATTCCCTCCACTTTGCCATAAGGAAGCATCTGATCGGCCATAATTGAAGTCAATTTTGTTTTCTTTGGGCATATGTCTATGTCAGGTGTTGTGAAGACAACCAAGAAATAGAAGGCAGGGTCTTCTCCCTCTCTACAAAGTGTTCACACTTCCATTAGGGGAGGCTTGTCAGTGTGTATGCCTCTTGCCCCCAAATAACAATAGGACAAAGTCGTGTGCTTTTGAGCATCAAAATGTGTGGTATAGAAAACAAGTCCCCCAAAACAAGTCACTGAGGGAAGATACCAGTGCAGTCAGAGGACTAAATGCAGATGGAGGGTTTTAGCTAAGGTAGAAGGGCCAGGGCTTGCCAGGACCAACAAGCAGCCTGAATCAAGATACAGAAGTGAAAAGCAACAGAGTTAGAATCAATTACACTAAACAGTAGATGCGTAATTACCCACTTGAGCCAGAAAATCTTCCTAGGAGTATCCTTTTATCTCTTACATCATAATTGCAATAAATTACCAAACCTGTCAGTTCCACCGCTTTAACATCTCTCGCACCTGTTACTCCTATACCATGTCATCCTTAGTGCTCTTACCCTAATTTAGTACCCCAGGAGTGCTCAACTCAGCTGTTGTAATATCTTCTAACAGATCTCCTTGCTTACTGTTTTAGACCACCATAAATCTATCCTATATTCTGCCGTCCATCTGACCATTCTAAGGTGCAAATCTTGACCATGTTAATCCCTCACTTAAAACCCTGATCTCTTCATATTAGCTCTAAGGTCGAAGCATATGTAATTGCTGATATTGGACTGGTTTTGACCTATTAAAAGACCAATTCTATAATAGAACTGCTTAAAACCTGTATCAGGAAACTTTGGGCTGCAAGTAACAGAATATCCAACTAAAAATGGTTTTAAAATGAAAACATTATCTCATATAAAGAATGCATACATATCCTTCTAGGTTATGCTTCATACCATCCTTTTTAAAGAATTTCTTCTCATTTGTACTTCCCCTAGGTAGAATAAACTATTAAATATCCTTCCTAGCAACAGCATTTATTATTAAAGGTCATTCTTCAACCTATCATAAGTTTTAGTGCCTTCCTCTTATAATAAGCTCAAGTTCTCTGAGGGCAGGAGCTATGTCTGATTCACCTCCATATTTCTGCAGCCTTGCACAGTGCCTTATGGTTTAAGAGAATAAATGAATGGCTAGACAAATAATTGCTAAATAGGGTGAGTCAGATCTTATACTTTAGTCGTATGGATGCGATACAAATGTCCCCATTACCTGCCCCCACCATAGGTTACAGATTGAAGATTTTTCAGAAGAACACATCCTTTTCTCAGATTGCTCCAAGTGAGTATGTGATAACTGAGGTTGTTGCCAAAACAACTATCTTCTCATTTAAAGGTCTGACAATATATGTACAAGTTAACATCCATATCACATTAATTGTGTAACTTGTCATCCAGAGGCAATCAAAGCAAATCAGTGCCCTCAAAAAACATATTCCTTTACTCCTATTCCACATAAATATTGCAACCATGTATATTTATAATTGTACTCTCAGATAATGTGATTAAAATAAACTTCTATTTTTTTAGTGCTAAATTTCAGCATAATATTTACTACTGTCTTCAGAAAGTATTTTTGAAATTGCTAGTTAATATTCCCTGCAATATTTGTAAATAGAAAAATAAGGCTTGCTTCATTCAAAAGATGCTCATCTAAAGACATGCAAATCCCATATGGAAATTTAAGGGATTTATTACAGATTATATCTTACTATATCTTAATTTAAGTGTTGATGCACTTATGTGAGAGAGTAAAACAAAAACAAACTGCATTCTGAGAGCGCACATTAAGTATCCAATGAAATAGCTCTGTAGGTTATCAACCTGACAGGGGTCATAAGGTTATATAATATCTTTGCTTTCCATAAAATATTTTATGGTATATGCCAAATGATTTATCGTTGTTCCAGATTAATAGAATAACATGTTTGTCCAAATCTAGACTCTTTGTACCGTTCTAAGCATCATATAAAACATAGATCCCTAAGAGGTTTCGCTGAGGTTCTCATAGCTTATACTCAAAAGAAAGTTCCCTGCTCAGAATTGCATACAATGGAGTAAATTTATGATTCCTAAAATAGATTGCCATTTCTAACATTCAGGGAAGTACAGTGGAGTCAGAGGTGTCTGGCCTTACTTATTAATTCCACCTCTCCAATTCCCTCTTTGAGCTTCATACTTTTGTTTCCCAGTTGAGAATTTTGCAGAGGTGAGTGCTGAAAAGAATATAACCAAGTCTTGCATTATATAATAGAACACACAGTTAGAAATTTTATGTGGGCTACAAAAAAAGAGTAAATCTCAGAGTACAGAAAGTTAACACTAGGATAACAGTATATTCCAAGGTGACTTATCATTATAAAATGGAAAGACGTGTGTGTGCAGGCATGTGAGCACTATTATAAGCAAAAGTACCATCCTGCAATTTCACTATGAAAGATGGTTCAACAATTAAGTACCCAATTTTTATCTCTTATTGACGACTTTATTTTCAGAAACTTTAGGGAAATTCGAGGCATCTAACATATGGCAAATTGGAGGAAGCACTCTGGATTTGGGAGGTCCCTACTCTGTGACTCAGTGACTCAGGAGGTATCTAAGAGTGGAGAAAAATTCACAGCAATTTACCGGAATTACACAAATTCGCAATTCCACATAACAAGTGATACCACCGTGAATTTCTGACCTTTTTCTCCTACACTGTTCAGATCAGGAATGAGGAGAGGCAATGTTAAGCCAGACCAAGGGAGGACTAGAACCAAAATCTGCCCTAAATTCAGTTATAAGGAGATGGGATCTGCTGCCCAGTCAAGACTAGAGTATCTGGATATATCATATGTCACAGGATATATCAACCTAGAAGGTGGATCTGAGACAAGCATAAGGCAAAGAGACATGTGGGACACATCAGAGTCCCTTTGAACAAGTCTGAAGTCATATCTAAGATACAGGCTGTCAGTCCAGGTAGAGGAAAGGGTTATGGGCAGCAGCAAGTAGTACAACTTGTTCACAGAGAGCCTGGAAACCAGTTAGAACCAAGTCGGCCACAGGAGGATTTAATGGTGAGTACTCTCAACAGCTGGGGACCCTTACCTCCCCATTTTTGTTGTTGTTAATGCTGTCGAGTGGATTCTGACTCCTAGCCACGCTTCATGTAGCAAAGCTGAACCATGTCGAGTCTTTCTGCTCCATTCTCTTACCTTTCAGTGCCATATCAGATAATGCTCACAGGGTTTTCACGGCCAATTTTTTCAGAAGTTAGTGGCCAGTTCCTTCTTCCTAGTCTGTCTAGACTGGAAGCTCTGGACACTCCTGTCTACCTTGGGTGACCCTGCTGGTATTTGAAATACTGGTGGCATAGTTTTCAGCATCACAGCAACAGGCACCTGCCACAGTATGACAACCGGCAGATGGGTGGTGTGGTTTCCTGACCAGGAAACCAACCCGGGCAGCAACTGTGAGAGATAAATATTAACGACTAGTCCACCACGGCTGGCTTCCTCCCTACCCCAGGCCTACCCAGGATTAGTCCAAGTGTGGTCTCCTGCTGAGCCTACAGGTGGGAGAAACAGAGGAATGCAGAGGCTGGTACTGTCAGTTACTGTTAATTTTTGAGGCAATGCAACCTGGGCTGATTGCCAGGCAACAATGGCAACCCTGCCTCTGCCTTCCTCCAATTGCCCCAATCAGAATCTATGGCTACCATCATGCTTCATCCTCTAACCCCGCCCTGCACACACATCTCTTGGTTTCTCCCTGCACCTCTGTGAGAATGTTCCTAGAATTTTCACGGAAATGGATAAGGAATTTTCTTCCCTCCTGGACAAGGAAATGTTAACACTATCCTCCAATCAGCAATCTGTCCACATCTCACTTCCAAGTGACTCTAAACCATCTTACAGATTTATGTCACGAGGTTGTTAGGCTCGCTAATACGTTCATTTTGCCATTTGACTCCTTGCTTTCCAGATAATCTGCCATTTCTCTTCTTCTCTAAACAAGTGTTCTTAATGTGAATTCTATGAATACATAAGATTTAGATGATCTGTGAGTCTCTTGAAATTATGATTAAAATTTTGGGTATATTTTTGAATGGGAATTTTTCTGAAGAGATGCCATGATTTTCATCCAATTTTCAGTGGGACTGGTGACATAAAATAGGTGACATTTATTTTCTTCATTGGCTTCCTGTCATTTCCTTTCTAATATAACAATAGTACCACTACCACAACCACTAATGGAATTTGTGCAGCACTTTACAACCTACAGTATACTCTAAAATGCTCTTTCGGTTCATACTTTCATTTGAAACTCATGACTCCTCAGGGGAGGGAAGGTCTTATTACATCTATTTTACAGATGAGAAAAATCAGTCTCAGAGAGGTTAAGATCCATCCAGCTAAAGATATGGCAGAGCAGAGTTGGGACCAGGGCCCAACTATCTTGACTCTTGCTCTGAAAGTAAAGAGATGGCTCCTTGCATGGGAAGCCATTTAGTACCTACTTGGGACTTTTCAATCTTTGGGCTGCATTTTTTTCCTCTTTAATACTGTCCTTAATGCTGTAGAATAAGGTTGATGTGCATTTTATCCAGATTTCCTCTATTTCCAAATGGGGGGCTGCTACATAATTTTTCCATTGGACTGTAAATCTCCTCCAGTATATTTAGAAGCAAAATGATTCACTGACTTAAAACATAAGACAGGAAGCCAGTAGTTCAAGGAACTAAATGTGCCCCTGGTTTAGGTTTGCTGAGTGACCTTAGGCAAAACACTTAACCTTTCTTTCTCAATTAATCTGTGAAATGGAGTTAAAACATTATCTTGTACTAGTAAAGTCACAGTTAATAACTCATTGAACGCTTAGAGATTTACACATACTATGTAAATAAAAATGTTTCTCATGCTATTTTGAGCAGGTCAGTGTTTCCTGGGCTAAATTAATAAAAAAAAAGTCCTGTGAGTACAAGATTGAATGTGTAATTCATTTCCTGATTAGACTGTTTATAAAAGAAATCCACATTTTTTTTCTGCATTTCTGGTTGATTATTTCTCCCACTAAATTTACTGTCTCATCAAAGCAGTGTTTGTTCATTTGTAGAATCATTTAGCATGTATTGGACTATGGGGACCTGAGATGGAACTTTTCCCATTTAAGAAAATAGCCACTCTGTATTTAGATTCCTGTAGGGGACACTTTAGGAGAGTGATGTTGTTATAGCATGCCTGCAAATACCTCATCTGGGTTTGGAGTCTCTGATATATCTGCTCATTCAAGATAGCGGCATTTAGCAATTCAACGAGATGTAAGTTGGCTAATCAACAAAGCCAGTATTCTCTGGGGGTTTGAACAACACTTCCTGTGTTTGACTCTGGTTGCCCTGAAGTTGTTTTAAGCCCAGCACTGCTGGTGATGTTTCCCCTGGTGCACTGAACAGCTCATGCCATGTCAAAGGGCGTTGACCTTTTCACTCCTAGAACAAAAAGACTGGAAACAAATTATGCTCTGAGAACTGGTCAAAGGATAACAAAAAACACAAGGAAGAGGAAGAAAAAAAAGTGCCTGACCCAAAAAACGAGTGATGAACACAAATTCTAAGCTTTAGGGCATTATCTTTAGAGTATTTGCTCTTTAACCAACTTTTCTTTAAAGTGTAATATGAGCATTTGCTTCAATTTACTCTGAAACCGCCCACCCAGACCCCCTTGGCTCCCTTTGCAGAACAGGATGAACCAGCTACTGTTGTCTCCACTCCCCCTTTCCAACTGAATCTATTCCAATTTACGAGCTGTGCACCACGGAGCAGAGGCTTCCAGGGAGGGTGACTCATCTGCAAGTTTCACTTGTGGTTTCTAAGAGTATATTTAGTGTGAAGAACTGGAGAATGCAGCATCTCCAAACACATGCTGGGGTACAGAATTTGAGTGGGAGGAAGAGGATGGGGCTAAAATAGAACTGTAAGAAGCCAACGAATTGGAGGCCTGGCTTAGCCTTTTCAGCTATGTAGCTTCAGCAACACCTACAGTTCCCCGCCAAGAATGGCACGCCATATTAATGCAGTGAAAAGGAGGCCTCTCTGGCTGTTTGCTTTGGAAGGGAAAAAACATACTGTAAAACATACTTAGTGTAAAAAGTAATCGAAAATAAGATGAATAAATGATGCTGTGCATCACTATTGTTTCAAGCTGATGGACAAATAATTTCTCCTTATGTTAGTGAAACCAGACAGCAACACTTGCCCAGGAGCTACTTATGCAGATAGCTGTGTTGGTGGGCTGATCTTAGTGCTTAAGAAATTGTTTGGGCTGGATTTTCCATAGTCAACCCAAGTTGAATTTGACGCAATTGCAGAGACTGCTCTCCTCTTCTTTCTCCCAACTGTTGGAGGTCATTTATGGAGACCCAGTTATGATCTCACGTTGGGAGAGTTCATCACTTCATCAGTGTTCTGCTCCTGAGTCTGCATTTAAAAGCAGTGACCACAAAAGTTAACAATCAGGGGTCCAGGTCCCAGCACACTCTACAGTGTGACCAATGTACCTCTCTTCTGCTGGAACTAACACTCCCGTTAGAGTCTTTGACCACACTTCTGTCTTCCTTCTTTCCTTGCTTTGTGGCTGTTTGTTTGTGTTTCTCTTTTTCTGTGGTTATCACCCTCTTTTTCTTGTGCACCCATCTCTTGTCTTTTTATTTCTTCTGTGTTCTTTTCATGCAATCTTTCCTCTCCTGTTTCCCCCACCTTCATCTATTTTCCTTAACTGATCATGTCATTGAACTAAAGACTGTTTAACTAATTGTTGTAAATCTCTGCAGATTTTCTCTTCTTTAAATCTATAATCAATAAAACCAAAGTTTTATACTGCTCTCTTAAAAAACGCTTAAGTTATTGTGTCTTTGTATGAAAACTTGATTTCGTTTTTCTCTTAGCAACTTTTGAAAGAAAAAGGAAAAATTTTCCTCAATCCTGATATGAAAACAAAATGGATTTTAGGAGTAAAGCAGTTCAAGTTGACCAAATAACCAGGAAAAACTTGTGTCTAGCCAGTTGCCTTGAAAATGATTTTCCTTCAGTTATCCCCCAAACTGATTCTTGGAGAGATAGTCTTTGATTTGCTTTATGGACAAGGCTAGCAGGCTTCAGTAATTTTAATTGTAATTTCAGTCATACTTTATAAATAACTCAGATGGTTTCAATTTTCATATCTTTTGTTGTTAGTCTAATGTATGATCCATTATATTTAGGTTAAATCTTTACTGTAGTCTATAAAAATATGGCAACAAAATCATCAACCTGATAATCAAATAAATATAAATTAAAAGAAGAGATAGATATCTCTCCTTTTTTGGCCAATCAAGTAGGCAAGATGAAAAAAATTATACCCCCAATGCTTGCAAGGGTTCTATGAAATTCAGAATTTAGTTTATACATTGTTAGCAGAGAAAAAATTGGTTTTCTTTGTCTCTCTCTCTCTCCACACACACATATATATGCACATACATACTTATGCATAATACATATGCTGTAAGAATGCATATATATTATGTATTTTCTCTGTAAGAGCACACACAAATGTGTGTGTGTGGGTGTGAGTACATACAGATACTCACACATATACACATATTTATATCTTTTGACCCAATAATCACACTTTTGATAACTTGTCTTAAAGCAACAATTCTAAGTTTAGGGGTAGGGGTATAGGTATTATGATGTTTTTTAGAGTATTATTTATATTTTTGAAAAAGATAAAGCAAATCAATGCTCAATTATAGATGAATGGTTAAGTAAAATTTCAGTGTTTACTTAATCTACTCAAAAACGTTTTATTCAGACATTGAAATAATGGTTTTGAAAAAGAGGTAATAATGCAGGCAAATCCTTATGATATAACGTTACACTTATGCAATCTACGTACAGGAAAAAAAGCTGGAAGGAAAAACAAAATTGTCAAAAATATTTTATCAGTATTAAAACTGTTTTTCAAAAATTTCTTGTGTTGTCAAGTTTTATTAATGCACACGTATAACCTTTTAAAACACATGTAAAGATCTATACCAGTCACCATTTTCAACTCCTCTAGTAAGATAATTGTAGTTATTTTTGAGAATCTTAATGCTCTTGTGTATGCTAATAATTTGGAGGAACATTGCACCAGAGTCTTGTAAACTTTAAAAATGTTGAAAGGTAATATCTCTAAATTACTCTGCACTCTGAGGGAAAAATTGTATTTGAACATGTGACCTCTCTTGATGACCATTATTTACGATGTTGTAGTAAAAAGTTGCTCCCCAATGCCACCAAGTAAAAATACTGTTTTCTAAATATATTTAAAAAATTTTAAAAATCCAATTCTTATAGGCTTATTCATACAAAAAAAAAAAAAAGAAAAGATAGGGAGAAGATGTTGTTAAGAGTTTGGTACCACCATGAGGAAAGAAAAAAAAGTGAAATGCAAACAGAATTCTTATTCGTATTACAAAACAATTTTATTTCTGAAAATTTTACCTTACTTTTCTCTTTGCGCAACACTTAATATCTGGGGCTTATACATAACACAGACAAAAACATACCTGAACAATTGTGATTATGAGTGTTGTGTTAACAACTACTGCTGTTCTATCAAAACTGTGAACAGAGAATGGGTATTAATTAATGGGAGACATTACCAGGCGGGAAAAGTTGGGAGAGTATTCAATAAGCTGTCAAAACAGGAGCTGAATTCTATAGAACGGGTGTTCACATATCTGACAAAAATCGATCCTGAAACTTTGCTTTTCCGTTTTTGCACAGAAACAACATTACCCAGACTCTCACCTACTAATCTTTCAATAGCTTAGAATAATGGTGTTTATAGCATGAACATCAAATTTATTTTAGTACCTTTGAGATCAACAAAGCCACTATGAATTGTGACACAAAAGGGATACACAGGTGTGTATTTAGATCTCTGATTGAAACTGTCTTATTTTATCTTGGAGGATTAAAGACTTCCGAAAAGTAGAGCATGGCTTGGGAAATAAATTGTGTCAAATATTCCAGTTAAATAAAGGCTATAGAAATCTTCAGAAAATAAACTGGTTTTTAAATTGTAATTTCAAGTATGCAAATTCTATTTTAATCTGTGTATTTAAAATTCCTGTGGGAAAAACAGATGGTGCAGTGCCATGTAAACCATAAATAAAATCTCTGACTTCAGTCAATTAGTCATAAGCATTTTCAGTGAACATCGTGAGGGATAACTTTGAAGAAAAAGCAAAAAGTTTAATAGACAAATACCTTGATTTTCTAAACTCCTGTCTCACAATGGAATACAACCTAAGGAGAAGCTCCCGTCTCTACAATTTGGACATCTGACACAGTGTCATTGTTATTCCTGGCAAAGGCTCATAAAGGTCTATGATCTAAAGGACACGTAAAGGCAGATTTACCAAAAAAAAGTCTTCATCCTTCCCTTCACTCCATACCTGAATTTCCAGCATTAGTTACGTTATTATGTTTCGAGCATTGACAATCATTTGTGAAACACTTGTCAGAACACTGCAACAACGGGCTATAATAGTAAATTACGAAAGAGAAAATACAAATGACCAATAAATCTATGAAAAGATGTTCTGCCTCACTGATCATTGTAACATATATATTTCTAGCAAAAATCATTGTGTCAATATTTACAATGAAAAACAATAGTCTAAATGTCCATCAATATGTTAAAGTATGTTATATCCATATTATGAACTACTTTGTTGCTGCTAGAATGAGATTTACATGATATTTGTTGACACAGAAAAGTGTCTGTGGCATATAATTGAGTTAAAAAAATCAGATTACACATAAGAGCTTGTGTAGAATGATACCATTTCTGTAAAATTGTATACCTGTGTTTATAAATGTGTGTATGCCTAGTTATCTCTGGATAGCTGGTCAGCCTTGTGATTGTGACTTTCTTTCTGGCCTTTTCTATACTGTTCAAATTTTTTAAAATACTCTAGATCATTTTACAAAATATAATGCTATAAAAATACTGTATGCTGTTCAAAAATGTCTTAACGTGCTTCTTAAAAATCAGTTTGCTGTTAAGTCTTCTAGTTGGACATAGTTAAAGTTCAACAGATCATTTTAGCTTTCATTGATAGCCTACACTAGTAGGCCTTTGGATAAAAGAAAGACTAAGACATGCTTTGTCTCCAATTTCCAGGTACCCACAGTTTAGTGGATGAGATTACTTGTAAACACATCATTATAAATCCATACAATAATATAAAAATGAAAAGGATAGAAAGGCTATTGGAGAAAGAAGAATAACCTATGACTGTGGGGTAGGAGTTGGAAGTTAAGAAGAACTTGAGCAGGGGAAGTAAGGCCTAGGCAAGGTTTGAAAAGAAAGGGTAGAGAGTTGTCAGGAAGATGGCGAGACAGGCAGAGGGAGAGGGAGAAGCGAGAACAGAATACGGAGGAGCGTTAAGTCTTGGCAAAGCCATGGAGTCGTGAACCTACAGAGCTCAGTGTAGTTGAAAATGAGGCTGGACAGGCAGGCTGGAGAGAGACACACGAAATGTTTCCCAGGATTAGATGTTGGTTCTAATCCCCTTTTAGGAGCTGATCTAATTACTGGACACAGTTGTAATTTTAATCAATCATGTCAGGATTTTATAATTTAGACTTAATGGGAATGTCCACACTTTATTTTGTCCTTTAGGATGAGACAGCAGAGACCCCAAATCACCAGTTTAACTGGCTTTTTCACTGGCTCTGCTCCTGGTAGATTTTGATTCATAAACTTAAGCTAGTAAAATAAACAGTAACTGAGATCTACAACATTGTTCTTGAAGATACTCAGTTAGCTGTGCATGTCTAGTGGCTTTGCATGCTGGCAAACTGTCATTTAGTTGGAGCAGTTATCAGCCAAGTCGGGCGGAGGAGACGGCCGCCTGAAAGCTGTCAATTTCTACCTCAGTGGTCACTGAGACAAGCTCTGCCGTCTGTACCATAATTCTTCATTATTAAGTAACAGATCCGGGTTCTTCTCGTGCGATGTTATTGCAACACATATCAAAGCAAGGAGCAGCTTAGAACTTCCATTAAAGTGGGAATTAGAAGGCTGGCCTGTGGAGAAGATACTTGAAAATTATAAGTGGAAAGAAAATTAGGCTGATGTGCAACTAACTTCAGAAACTAATCAGGAGTAAAAATGCTTTAGACGCAATTTCTCTCCGTGCATAGACATGATTCAGCAGCTTTCTTCTTTAGGTCTATCAGCAACTTTGAATTGATTGTGATTTCACTGGCCGTGCTTCCTGGACCGGGTCCTTGACAGGGCCTGCTTGTGGTACCATCTGAGAGAGGGGCCCTGCCCTGCAACTTAGACACAGTTCCACTAGACTTATACCTGACATTTTGAACCATTTTTATCTATGGTCTCTTCAGAGGATATCACAAACTGCTGCCCCATATTAAGAAGGCCCTGGGAGGTACAACTGATAAACTAATTGCAAAACATTCTGCAATATAAAGTGCTATGCAAATGCTACTTAATACTAATATTCAGAAGTTCCTAGATGTGCAAGGCCAATGCTGTATATTAGAAATTTGAAACAATGCACAACCAATTCAGCAGTTCAAAGTATTGAAGGTAAGTCGTGTGTTTTAATCTTCATTGAGATAATTGTCATACATGCGTGTATCAGGAAATACAAGTAATTTACTTTTTATTTTAAAATATAAAAATGAACGATCCATAAACAGAAGAACAAATAGTGCAGTTCAACTCTTTAACTGACTCTTAAAATTTAAATAGAAAATAAATTAGGTGACCTTATTTAGTGACTCGCACAGAGGGAGACGTCTGGACCGGTAATGAAGGCTCCAGGTTTGGGCCCTAACCTGGGCTGACAGGACAGTGATGAGATCAAACTCACAGCTTCAGAGGCAGGCAGCCTGGCTTGAACTTACTCTCTGGACTTGTTAGATAGGTGCCCTTGGGCAAGTCGTATGACCTCTCTGAGCTGTGTCTATTCAATGCAGGAGGGCTGCAATGAAGAACAATACATTTAACACACTGGCACATGGTATGAACTCCAGAGGTGTCAGCTACTTTGACTCTCATTTACAAGCTACATCCCCTCGGGTAAAACTAACATCATTTATCTTCTGTGAGGTCCAATTCTTTGTCTACAAAGTATGGAGACTAGACAAGAAGAAAAAAGGGAACAAATGGATATTGACAAAAAAGTTCAATGCCCAAATCTATTTGGTAAGAACCTCAAGTACAGCTCTCTTCGGGGGGTTCACAATCCCCGTCAACAACGTGAGGAAGGCTCCAAGAAGCCCTTCAGGAAAGAACCTTCTATTTTTCTTTTTAACTAAACGTTTGAAACTTTGTTTAAACACGAAATACTTACACTTTTCAGAGCACCTGTTAACATCTCTTAGAACAATTTGAGATCTATTTGATCCATAGTCTCGTTCTGGTCTGTGAAGGGGTCTTTGAAAAAGATTAAACTTTTTATTTGGAAATAATTTCAAACTTACAGGAAAAATGCAAGAATAGAAATAGTTCAAAGAATACTTTTTGCCCAGAATTCACCTGTGTGAACATTTTGCCCCATTTCTTTTATCATTCACTCTATCGTCTATCTATGAATAATACTGTTTTCTGAACCATTTGAGGGTAAGTTTTATACCACATGGCTCTTTATTCCCACATACTTCGGGGTGTATTTCCTAATACAATATTCTTTCACATATCCATGGTGCCACTTCTGTAAGTTTAACATTGAGACAGTACTTTAATTTATTGTCCATTTTCCAAATCTTAAAATTGACCTCATAACGTTCTTTACAGTATTTGCCCTCCAGTGTAGGATCCAGGTCAGATAACACATTCATCATCACGGCTCTTTAGCCTTTAACCTGGAGCATTTCACAGTCTTTCTTTGCCTGTAGTAGCATTGATATCTGCCTTCTTTTTAAAATAGAACATGTCTCAATTTGGGTTTGTGTGGTTGTTTCTTCAGGAAACTTCAGATCCAGTTTATTCATTCTTGGCCAGAACACTTCCTGGGCAATGTTGTGTCCTTCTCAGGGTATTACCTCTGCACATGCATGATGCCCTTTTATTCCTCATTGGTGATAATATTTTTGTTTATATGGTCAAAGAGTTGTTTGATTTCTCCACTGTGTAATTGCTATTTTTTCTTCCTTACTGTTAATAAGCAGTCTATGGGGACATAATTTAAGATGATGCAAATATGCTTCTCCTTGTCAAAATTCCCCTCTAGATTTAGCATCTACTGATAATTTTTGTCTGCCCCAATATTTTCTGTAACAATTGCAAAATGCTGATTTTTCATCTTCAGCACTCTTACCGCATTTATGAGTTGGCAATTGACATTCAACCTTAAGCAAGATCGCTTCCTTTTTATTCATCTATTTATTATTGAATTATTGATATGGACTCATGAATTCTTGTTTTTTTAATAGTTTTTTAACTTATTACTGTTCTTAATTATTTTAGTTGACAAACTGTCCCAGCTCTGGCAGTGGGAGTCCCTTCAAATAGACTTCTTTGTTCTTGTGACATATTCCATCATTTTTTTGACACTTTCTGGCCTAACAAAATATTCCAGGCTCATCTTGTATGTTCTCTGCTCCAGCCCTGAAATAAGATGCTTCTCTAAGGAGTTCTAGTATTAGAGACTAGGTGTGCTCGTTGCTTTTTGGGTGTCATTGTTTCTTGGCCCTATAAAAGGGTCTTTTTATTATCCAAACATCATGACATTAGGTAGCTAGCTAGTTGGATAAATAGATGGATGATTTTTTGGTCAACTCTAGGATAAAAATCTGGCAATGAGGGGCTGGCCTGGTGGCATAGTGGTTAAGTTCACGTCCTCTACTTTGGCGGCCTGGGGTTCATGGGTTTGGATCCCCAGCACCGACCTACACATCGCTCATCAAGTCACGCTGTGGTGGTGTCTCATATACAAAATAGAGGAACACTGGCACAGATGTTAGCTCAGGGCCAGTCTTCCTCAGCAAGGAAAAAAAAGTCTGGCAATGGAATGACAACAATTTAGTTGTCATCTGGTCTGACTTTTAATGGATACAAGAATCTAATTGACAAATACAATGAACCTCTAATATAATAGATTTAATATCACTAAATCTTGCAGAAAACTTTCATTTCTATTTTAGTTCATATGATAAATCTATAAAAATTTCCTATTGATATCTTCTCCACTTCCACATTCTCTCTATTTTCATCACCTTCCTCAGATTATTAAGATATCTTAAACATATTAGTGAGTAAAAATCTCAAAATATTTTTAACACTTTGCACAAAACATAAATCACTTTGATGTAGGCCAACAATAACAAAAAAGAATGAAATTTGTTATAAAGATACAGGTATGTCTTGTGAAACAGGAGAACAGCAATACACTCACGTGTTAGGAAAGCCTGTGATCCAGAGACTGTTATGAGCCTCTCGTTTTGGCTTCTTTTTAAGCGCATGCTTCATTCTCCTATCTTTACAGTCCGGCTTTCTCTATTTCTCCAAACACATCTCTCACAACCCCTGAATTTCAGGTCATGATTTTTGCAACATGTAGGAGTAATCTAACTAATAGTCTCTAAGTATAATTGCATAATTAGGGGAAGAGGATCTGATTAGTGGAAGCTAGGTGAGGTGACCACCCTGGCCTAGTCAGCCATAGTCCTGAAATATAAGCTGGCTGGCATAGAACCCATTTCTGTGGAAAGCCATTTTAAGGTAAATCAGGAATCCTTGCGAATTGCGCCGAGTATCACAAACAGGGGTATACTGTATTGAGCCATGTTCAACATGCAATCTTTCTAAAAATATAAACTAGAGAAAGCATGCCAGGGTAAGGATTTTCACTGGAAAAAGAAGACATAAGTATCTCCAATATATGGAGAATTGCTTTTCCTTAACAAGGGTGAAGGAGTCTAACAGAGCCACGGGGCATGGAAATAAGCTGTTAGAACCCCTTTCAGAATATGTATGTGAATTAACAATGGGAAGCAAAGTTAGAGGCCCTGTAAATTTTATTCTGCTTTTCCCCTATTTACTATGGATGACACAATGAATTTTGTAAACTTTACAGTGCTGAAATACATTATTACCACAACTGCAAGGAGGACCTGGGAAGTGGGCATCACTGATATTTTCCTCACTAGTGAATGCTTTTGAGTCCCTTAAAAGGGCCAGTGTCAGAGATGCCAGCAGCCAGAGAGTTTGTGTGGGATTGACCTTGTGCACAGTGGAGGCAGACAATCCCAGGAAGCATGGTCACCACTCACTCTACTGGACAATTTAGATGGCAGCAGGAGGTAATAAAAGTATTCATTTTGGGGGCCGGCCCAGTGGCATAGAGGTTAAGATCGTGTGCTCCGCTTTGGCAGCTCGGGATTCGTGGGTTTCGATCCTGGGTGTGGGCCTACACACTGCTTATCAAGAGATCTGTCATGATGCCCCATATACAAGAAATAGAAGGAGATTGGCACAGATGTTAGCTCAGGGACAATCCTCCTTATCAAAAAAAAAAAAAGTCTTCATTTTTCTGTTGTATATCCTTTTAAACTAAATTAAATTAAATACCCTTTCATGCATATTATTTTATTGAATTTTCATTCAAAAAACTCGATAGGTGAAATTTGAGAGCATTGGCGTTATCAACTCTATTTTACAGATGTGAAAACTGAAGCCTGGAGAAGCTGTGCCAAAATCAAGCACAGGCAGTTGGGCCATGATTCAAATGTGAGTCCCCGACTTCACTGCCTTTTGTTCCATCCCACAATACTTAAAAGCGACAAGCAAGAGTCTAAATCCTGGCCTTGTGTTTGGCTGGACCAGGCCTGGTGCTGAGGTGGGGGCTGGCTGACAATTATACAGCACATGAATGAACAAACAGGAGCATGCTGGATATTTGTTCTAGATGGCCTGAGTAATAGGAAAACTCCCAGACTCTCTCAGTGGGTAAGGACTCGGCCTCGCATCTGCAGATAAAAAATATTTTACTAGCCTAATAAGACCACATATTTGTTATTTTTTTATTGGTTCAAAATGAATTTTTAACTTTTGACTAAATCTCCTTTGCAATTTAGAATATGTTGAACTAAAGAAAAATCAGAGTCAAATTTCGTGTAGAACTCAGAATAAGAACGCAGAAAGACCTTGAAATTATTGAGTAGATTTCAACACGGAGCCTTTTCTAACGAAGAGATTCCTTGCAGAACCCTGCAGGAGAGAACGAGGTCATAAAGATGCCCCAGGAATGATGCCCCTTGCTGAATTTGTACTCTAGCTGTGTTGCTCTTGCTCAAATGCTCGGTTTCCCAGGCGGGGAAAGGCATCTTCTCTTCTTTGGATGCCCTTGGCACTCTCTCCTTTGTGCAGGTTGTGTTTGTTGCAGGCACTTAGCAACATGTTTTCCACCCCATGTTTTTCAACCACTGCTGTGTGCTTCCCACACTGATTTTGACTTTCATCTTTGAAGCCTACAGGTACTGTTTGCTGGATTTTAAATGCTGGCATGGCTGGATGACAGTCCCCAGAAAGATGTGCACTACCTTTCAAGCTTTTATGCCACAGCTTTGACATGCCGTTGGTTGTCAGACATAGACCAGTGTGACTTCCAGCTCAAAGTCCTTCAACGTCTCAAGTGGAAGGAAGCTGGAAAATGGTGCCTGGGGAATTGTACTATATGATTAAAATCCCCGCACCAACTTTCTTCTTATCAAAAGCGGAGGGAAAAAAGACAGGTGCAGTCTTACACAAACATACACTTTTTTAAAAACCAATTCAGAGAAAAGTCATGCTACCTGCCAAGACATGTAAAATCCCAAATATCTGCCAGCAGTCTATAAGATCACAAAGTTCAAAATTGGCCAGACCCTTCAAACAAATTAAAATAAAGAGGTCGTGTCTCAATCAAATGCAACTTACTTCTTCCTGCTTTAAGCGTAAGTGTTGAATTTGCTTTGTTGCAGCTACATTTTCTGATGTTGTTAACAGAGGCAAGAGACCTCTGGCAGTTCAGTAGCGGGGTGGGGAGAAAAGTCTTTTTCAATGTAATGGCCGTAGTTTAGTTAACATGTTGTCAGTCTTTAATGACTAGTGGTGCAACAGCTGGTTTTGATGTAATTTCTTTTGAGACCACTAGATTACAAGCAGTTTATTGCATTCTTCCTCTCAGACTGCTCCCTGGATACAACCTAAAGTCAAAAGGTTAAAGGTCTAAAGCCATAATCTAAAGGATTTGTCTTCATTTAACAGGTCACTTGTTGCTATGTACTATGCAAACTGAAAAATTTTTAGTGAGCCTGCCATTCTGATATACATATATATGAACATATTGTATATAAATATAATATTTGAATATTTACATATACAAATTTTTTTCTATTTCAATAAGAAGGAACTGAGAAAATCCAGTTGGAGACAAATTCTCAGAAATCAGAGTATACTTTAAATGTGTATATATGTATAAGTCTTCAAAAAGGTGAAAGAAAAGTTAAAAAAATTGATTTAACTTTCGCTCAAAGGATCTGAAATTGGGAAATTAACTTCTGCAGAAACATGTTAAGATGACACCAGATCTTTGAAAGAGCTGTAGGTAATATATCCAAAACTAAAAGTGAGAGAGACAAAGGAATGGGGTCAGACAACTCAGGGAGGTGCTAAAGGTCACGGAGCCCTATTGTTGGTTCATTGCAGATTTGTAGCTTTTCAATCTGTCAGAGTCTGATGGTCCAGCTACGCTGTCCCAGCCAAGGGCTTTCTTTGTTTAAGGAAGGAGCCAATCTTTGAAGAGCGGGCTGGGTAAAACAGGAAAACAGAAAATCTAGAAGAGAATTATGAAACGGAAGCCTAATTCCTGGAAACATCAATGGTGGGCTTGAGGGAGCTTTGCAGAGTATGTTTACCTCTGTAGAACTCTGAAAGAAATAGAGCCAATTTCCATTGCGTTTGATTTTATGTAGGTTAGCTTGTTAAAAAATTCATGTTTTTATATTGTCACAAAATGCTGTAAATAAAATTTTGGAAATGTTCCTAGACAGTTTGGAGTCTTTTGAACCCATGGCTCATCCATAGCATCACCATTCTGGACTCTGCGTCAAGATGGTGACACATTGTGTCATTTCAGTCAAACCCATTTTCTGTGTATCTGTTGCCCTCTAGGGACTCCAACACGAAAAGAAACATCCGATGTGGACATTTGCCAGAAATCATTACACCATTGGCTTTTCTTCCTGTCACTCATTCAATTTAATCTCAATTTTCATTCTTATAAACTTGTATTTAGCATTTCTGTGATCTGAGTAAAATTAATTTAAAAAAAATAAACCTAAAAAAAATCAACCTGAATTATCCTTCCAAACTCTAGATATATTGCAAATATTACAACTTGGTAATCCTGATTATTTTCTATTTGGTTCTGTGAGTTTGACAGAAACAGAAAAATAGTATAACTTTTTGGGATAGAAAAAGAATAGATTATAGTAGTAGTAACATGAAAAAGATTTCTGCATTTAATAAATTAGTTTTCTATTACCTTTTAGAGTTTAGGTAAACTTATGTGAGTAAAATGTTGAGTTTAAAATCACCTTTGTGCTAAATGCATAGTTTCTTCACAAAAAAAGGAACAGTCTGTAATAAGTGGACATGTTTTAGGCTATGCTAGCACATCTTCCTTGGCTACAGCTGGCTAAGTGGGTGCCTGATCTGAAGACAATAATCAACTGGCTGGACAGCTGCCTATGAGGTAG
The DNA here is from genome assembly GCF_041296235.1 of Equus asinus. Lineage (NCBI taxonomy): Eukaryota > Metazoa > Chordata > Mammalia > Perissodactyla > Equidae > Equus > Equus asinus. The sequence continues at coordinate 82,461,819 of NC_091798.1, forward strand.
CCTGGGGTAAAATGGTATTCTGAAGTAGAAAATAGCTAAACTAATCTGATGCACACTTTTAGAGATATTTGGGACATATGAAGAGTATCAAATAGGTAGCAGCTGATCATGATTATCGTGATGCCAAGGGGCATGCACTAGAGTTACAACGAAGGAAAAGCTGTGAGGTAGAAAAAAGATGCAGAGTAAATCCAGATGGTAAGACGTGGAGGAGAAAACACAGAAAAATAACCAAAGACCAACAGAGAACTGTTTTACGTTAATGGTCAGCACTAGGGTAAGATCCCATAGTCTGACTGCCATGATCCCCAGAGCTGATGCAAATCTGGAATGACCTAGTCCAGCCTCCTTGAGAGCAGGTTGTATCTCGGTTCCTTGCCGGTTCCATTCCTTTCATTACTTCTGGTAACTGAATTGCACCTGAAAAACCCAGACTCCATTCAGTATAACAAAATCCCTATAATGAAGATATCAAAAAATTCTCTTCTAATTAATCAAGCAAGGGCAGGTTTTCTCTAGTATGTTACTTATGTAAAAATTGTTTGTCTGGATGTTTAGAATAAAATTGTTTTTAGTCAGTGTTTGTGAGCCTAGATGGGCGAGGGGGTTCTCGTACAAAAGCAGATATTATTCTCTGCTGTCACCTGTGCTTCCAGTTTTCATCTTCCTGTTGCCAACAAACATGTAAAGGAAACTCCCTTGGCCCTCAACACAGGTTATTTAATTTCTTAGAGTCTGTTTACTCAGTGGTATTGAGGAAACTCAGTTGTAGGGAAGTGAAATAAACCATGTTATGCGTGAAATTATTTTTTAAATAATAGGAAAAATTGTTACTCTGTTTCTGGACTACCATCGGGATTACCACCATCTAGCAGTGTGACCCTAAATTCTTAACTTCATCTCTTGGAACGTCGGTCTCTATGTTTACTAATTCTTTGTTTTCTTGATTTCGCAGTTTCTGAGACAGAGTCCTTAACTCTTTCATTGCTATTATAAATTGGTCAATTTCTCCTTGTCATTCTATTGAGTTTGTTTTGATGCTGTGTTGTTAAGCACATGAAAATTCAGGATTGTTAAATTTTATGGGTGAATGTGTTTATTTACCACTATATGATAACTCTTTATGTTCTTAATCTTACGTTTTTACTTAAGATCCACTTTGTCTAATACATATATTGTGACACCAGCTTTCTTAGATTAGTAGTTTTCCGGAATATATTCTTTTCCAACCCTTTTCCTATCCTTTACTTTCAAACTTTCAGTGCCATCATAGAAGATAGCATAGCATTGTGGTTAAGAACATGGCTTCCAGAAGAAGACTGACTGTTACTTACAGCTGTGTGTGCACCTTGGGGTAGTTATTCAACCTCTCTATGCTTCAGTTTCTTCATCTGAGAAGTGGAAATGATAATAGCACTTACTTCATAGATTATTGTGAGTGCTGAATATGTTAGTATGGGAAAATTACTTAGCACTTTGCCTGTCACACAGTAAATACACAACAAATGCTGGCTATTTTATTCTTACTAAAATGATAGTAGGACACAGTGGTTAAACACAGATTATGGAGCCAGACTGCTTGACTTTAAAGTCCCTTCCCACAACTTCCTAATAATAAGGCTTTAGGGGTTGTTGCGATGACAAATGTAGTATTAAATGTAAAGTCCTTAGAAGATAGCCTAGTATGCAAGAAGCTATCTATTATTAGTCAACTGTAGGATGGGTCTTGATAATTGCTTATGGTTGGATTTTTTTTTTTGCCCAATCTGAGAATGTCTGTTTTACATTTATCTATGTTTAGTTATAAATACATTTTCTACTTATCATGCTTTATAAAAATTTGTTTCCTCTTTTTTTCCTGCTCTGTCTCTCTCTCCATTTTAAAATTCCCTTTTCTCTTCTAGAGGGTTAAATGTTTGTATTCTAGTTTTTTTATTGGATATCTTTAAAATAATTCACATACATGCTAGATTTAACAAAGTCTACGATTAATATTTTTTCCCTTCTTACCAACAGTACAAGGCTCTTTGAATTATTTGATTCTGATTATCCATTATCTTATCTTCCAAGTTATTATTGTCCATTATTGTCTCTAAACCTGTAAAATATACATTGTAGTAATTTCTTTAATAGCTAATGCTTTATCAGGCATGTATTTGTGTTTCTCAATATTTTGCTCAAATTTCCTCTTTCTAGTTTTAATTTCTCACTTAAAAGTAGCTAAGAGTATTTAGAATCTAGGAATGGTAAATTCTCTCAGTTTTTAAAATAGAAAATATGTTTATTTTGTCCTCTTGAATTATAGTTTTAGATTAGCAGTTATTTTTTCTTGCTCTTTAAAGATATTATTCCATTCTCTTCTAGCATCCATCATAATTGATGAGAAACCTTTTCTCAGTACAAATGTCATTCACTTGTACATCTTTTTTCCTCTAATTGCTTTTAAAAATTTGTCTTTGATGTTTTAAGTTACATATATGTATATTTCATGTATATACATAGGTACATATATAATGTATATAAACATATGTATATACACATATATACATATGTAAATATATAAATAAACATAATATATAAGTATATATAAATTTATTTTTATTTTTTTATACCTGGGTTAATCACACTTCCTTATTCGAAGTATTCATGGTTTTCATATGTTTTTGAAATCCTTAGCCATATCTTTGGATATTACCTTTCTTCTGTTCTATTCTCTCTTTCTAGAATTTCTGTGAGATATATGTTGAACTTTCTCAATCTTGCTCCATTCCTCTTAGTCTGTTTTTTGTATATTCAATCTCTTTGACTCTCTGTGCTGTAGTTTGACTAACTTCCTCAGCTCTGTCTTCTGGTTCACAAATTCTCCCTTTAGTCGTATCTAATTAGCTTTCAGTCCATCTACTGAATGTTTAACTCGTGACTATTTTTCATTTCTACAAGTTCAATTTGAGTCTTTTTCAGTTTCAACTGCTTTTTTCTTCATTGTGTGTTCTTTTATTATAGTTTCTATTTAATGTTGTGAACCTACTTGTTTCGTGGTCTCTTTCAGGTTATTTTATTATGCCAAGGTCTTGGAGTGCTAGTCTTATTTTGGCCCTGCCAACTTTCCTTCATGGTAAATCATATACTGTGTGGTTTGTAATTTTTGATTGTATACTTATCTTCAGTTGTGGTTGTTTTTTGGAAGCGTCCAAATTCAGTATTTTTGTGTTAGCTCTCGCAGGCACCCCAAAGGTTTTATTGGTCTTTAACTAGTCTTTACTCTAATACTTTTTTGTGAGATTCCACAATAATACGGGTAGCATAATTCGGATTGCAAATCTATGTGTGGGAAAGGGTTGGAGATATTCTTTCTCATGGCACTTTTTATTTTTCTTTTGTCTTAAGGCTAAGACCAGAGATTTTACAACTCTCTTTTCCCATAGGATGGAGTTGTCCCAGGATACCAGATTTATGCAGCACATTCAGTTTCAGCACCACATTTCAACTGAGTCCAAGGCCACATGTCTCGAAACTCTCTGAGTAGGAAGACCAGAATCCTTAACAATAAGAGTTTATAATGACTACCTCCCTGGCCTAATATGGTGTCAACCATATTATAAGTGCATAATATAAGTACATATTTGTTTTTAAGTCAACTAACATAAGTATATATCTGTTTTTAAGTTTCTTCTTCATTCCTGGTGTCTGAGAATTTCTTTCCTTTCTTCAGAGCTCAGCCATATATTTTAAAATTCTTTTTAAACATTTTATCCAGCAATTGCGTATTTACAACTAGATGAGAAGGTAGTTTTTATTAGCTCAATATGCCATGTAGGAAAACTTAAAATGAAAGAGTTCACCACAATTAGGATTGGTAAATAGGTTTCATGTTCATAGCTATTCCTGATAATTGGTAGTGGTCATCTGGATCACTGGGCTACACGTGATGTCAAACCAAGTTTAGGAACAAAGGCAAAGAATGTTGTGATCGATTAGTGGTATCTGCATGGGGGTTTAGGGTGGTGAATGTTAACATGCATGTCTTGCTTTTACTCACGAGGGTCAAATAATTTCTGTCTTTTACAGTATTAAGCTTCTATGATATCTTAGTGTGTAAGTGCATACCTTTAAAGTCTTTGATTAATTTTAAAAGGTCAATGAAATATTCCTTTTCATTTCATTTTCATTCTTTTAGTTAAAAAGAGGTTGATAACATTCTCTTGATGTGATTTTACTGTGTAGTGTCTTCATCTTCACAAATATTACTTTGCCCAGATCTTTTTTTCTAAACACAGAAAGTAAACAAAATAACTTTTACCTAGGTAATTAGATAATATTGGTTTTCTAAAGAAGAACCCACCACACTTAAAGATATTTAAAGAAACGAAAAAAATTAAGATATGGGCATCCATAAACAAAAACCAAGGAATTGAAACGTACGATCTATCCTTTGGTCAAGGAATTACACAAGTCCCTTAAATGCATCCCATAAGTGAAGCACTAAAACTTGGACCTTCATGACTTCTTTTGTCATTTTTATATATGCCAGTCTTCTTTGCCCTACTAAAGATTTTTTTCTTAATTCGTCAGAGTCTCATGGTTTCCTCTAGTATATTTTACACAAATGTATTACTCAGACCACTGTTGCAAATGAATCAGAAACAACTTCCTGTTTCTCTGTTCATTTCTGAATAATCTGTACAGAAGTACCAGGAAGAGGGGAGTGGCACAAAGTACCCCATACAGCCTGACATCCTGCATTTCAAAGGGAGTAATAAAACAGCTTTTTCCCTTTCCTTGGGTTAAGATTTATTACTTGTATACCATCATCATTCATCATATAATAAGTACCCATTGGACACCTGGAAAAATAGTAGTTGCTATGGCAAACCTCTTCATCTGAAGAGTAATACTTGCATGCATTCTTCATGGCTTGATAGGAAAAGAGGAAATAGATGGGTGACGAAGAGGTAAGAGAGTTGGGAAATCTTTCTAATGTTGTTTTTCAGGTTACTATGAATCGAAAGCATTTTATATTGGGAAGCTTTCTCTCTCTTTTGTTTAGGAGTATATATGCTGGCTTTTAGTTTCATCAGACTCAGATAGGACTAGCGGTGTGCTGACAAATGTTAACAACCTCTATTCGTAGCATTTACTGATTTTTCTGGTATTCTCCCCATAGCAATTTTCAAGCTACCAATTTGATGTTTCTGAACATAGAGTTTGGAAGAAATGCATAAAATTGGCTCTCGTGAGCTAGTAAGAGCTGGCTCCAGCACACTGCTGACTAGAATGCAAACTTTTAGAAGAAAAGGATTTTGTGTAACCTATAATATATAACTATAATAAATTTGCTACATGGGCCTTTTTAAAAGTTGGGTATTTAAAACCTTAAACTTTCTATAGCAAATAAAGAATCAATTTTTAGCAATTCATGGTGACAGAAACAGGCACTATTATGTGGATGAAATTAAATACATGGACATACCCAAACCCTATTATTAGGCTTTAATTTTTGCATTATATCAAATCTTTAATTAAAGCATCAAACAAGTAACAAAAAAAAAGGATATCACTTTTTCCTACTTTTTTTTGTTTCCATCCTTACCTACAGGTCACATGTAACCTGAAACCATAAAACTCCTAGAAGAAAACATAGGCAGTAAACTCTTTGACATTGATCTTAGCAATATATTTTTGGATCTGTCTCCTCAGGCAAGGGGAACAAAAGCAAAAATAAACAAATGGGACTACATCCAAGAAAACCATCAACAAAGCAAAAAGGCAACCTATTGAATGGGAGAAGATATTTGCAAATGATGTATCTGATAAGGGGTTACCATCTAAAATATATAAAGAACTTATACAACTCAATATTAAAAAAACAAACAATCTGATTAAAAAATGGGCAGAAGACCTGAATAGACATTTTTCCAAAGAAGATACACAGATGGCTAATAGACACATGAAAAGATGCTCATCACTAGTCATCAGGAAAATGCAAATCAAAATCACAATGAGATATCACCTCACATCTGTCAGGATGGCTATTATCAAAAAGACAATAAATAGGAAGTATTGGTGGGGACATGGAGAAAAGAGAACCCCAGTACACTGTTGGTGGGAATGTAAATTGGCGCAGCCACTATGGAAAACAGCATGGAGGTTCCTCGAAAATTAAAACTAGAACTACCATGTGATCCAGCAATTCCACTTCTGGGTATTTATCCAAAGAGAATGAAAATACTAATTCAAAAAGATATATGCAGCCCTACGTTCATTGCAGCATTATTTACAATAGTCAAGATATGGAAGCAACTTGTGTCCATTGATAGATGACACTGTGACATCGATAGATGAATAAAGAAGATGTGTATGTATACATATATGTATATAAGTGCATGTATATACACATTGTATATATGTATACACACACACACACACACAATGGACTATTACTCAGCCATAAAAAAGAATAAAATCTTGCCATTTGTGACAATATGAATGGACCTAGAGGGTATTATGTTAAGTGAAATAAGTCAGACAGAGAAAGATAAATACTGTATGATGTCACTTACATGTGGAGTCTAAGAAACAAAACAAATGAACAAGCAAAACAAAACAAAACCAGACTCGTAGATACAGAGAACAGACTGGTGGTCACCAGAGGGGAGGAGGATGAGGGGATGGGAAAATAGGCAAGGGAATTAAAAGGTGCAAACTTCCAATTATAAAATAAGTCACTCATAGGGATGTAATCTATGGCACAAGGAATATAGTCAATAATATGGTCACAACTTTGTATGGTGACAGATAGTTACTAGACATTGTGGTGAACATTTTGTAATGTATATAAATGTCGAATCACTATGTTGTACCCCTGAAACTAATATAATATTGTATGTCAACTATACTTTAATAAAAATAAAGTCAATATAATCCACAATCTGAAAAATAAACATCTATAGAATTATACTAAAGCAAAGCTGCAAAAAGATTTGAAATAATCTTGTAAATAATTTACCTTCATTGGCAGAAATTAGTATATTTGATTCCATTTTTCATAATTTAATTTGGTAGAAGAGTCTCAAGCAATGATTGTAGGTTCATTTCATTCATTCATTCATTCATTTAACAATATTTTTTAAGGGCCTTCTATGCACTAGGTGCTATTCAATATACTAGGACACAGAAGTGAACAAAACAGACAAAAATCTCTACCCTCATGTGGCTTACATTTGGGAAAGGGAAACAAAAACTAGATAAATAAGCAAAATACATAATATGATAAATAGGGATCATTGCTAAGGAGATAAAATCAAGTAAAAAAGGGAAGTATTGTGAATTTTAGATTAAAATGTTAGATGGGTAGATAGAGAAATTGCGGCAGCCATAAAGAGAAGTCACCCAAGGTCTTGACCTTTGCCTTGTCTCAATTTGTGAAGCGCTCTACTAACCAACCCAAGCACCCAAAGCTAGTTCTGAAAAACAGCAAATTTCCAAAGCCCTTGAATAGATATTTCTTTAGTCTGAAACTACAGAAAAAAGAAAACACATCTAAGGACACATTTAAGAGATAGAGCCCGTGAGGGGACACTCTGTAATGAGATGGGAGAGAAGTTTCCTTTGTCTTCACCAAGAAAGGCTCAGGGAGGAGAGGGTCAGCAGTAACAAACGGGTGAAGAAAGCATATATTTTCCCTTGATTCCTTATTTTTTTGCTCAAAAAATAAAAGGTTAAACATGTTGAAGATTTTATGTAAAAAATTTGAGATAACGAATTCAAAATCGCTCTTAAAAGTTAGGACATATTGCCACAAACCACATTCTCCACTTTCTGATTTATAAAAAATTTCAGAAATGTCCAGTGTAACAATGATAGAGAGTCTAGAGAGCAGAGGAAGGGCATAAGTACCCATGAAATGAAGAAACGGTGGAAACTCCTGGGCAATATTTTGGTGGAATGTAATTTTTATAGCCTCTTTAAATCTACATCTTATACTTCAAAAATCATTAAAGATGAAAATTTTTAAATTTATGAAGTTTTACTCGATTCCGTTTATACAGTATGCCATGAGTAGGCAAAATAAAACATATATTTCAGTTACTATGAGTTCTATCTTTTAGTTTAGAATGTGAGCCGTTTGTCTCACAGTGTGGTGAATGCCGAGATGGGGGTGGGGCGGAGATTTGGCGCGATTCAGGATAGGGCAAAAAGGATGGATTTGATCTTGGTGATTCAGGGCCTGGGAATTCAAGTCGACTTCAGAGTGTGCACTTAGGCAATTTTTGTTTAAATAAATGGAAAATTGGCACACGAATGACTCAGAAAGAGTTCAAGCCTGCCTAATATGCAATCTAGGGAGAGAGAGAATCCAATTTGATAACAACATTCTAGAGAGAAAATTTTACCAAAAAAATCACAAAGGGCCTTTTGCTCTCTAAAAAGAGTTCTTTTGGCAAAGTGCCTGCTTTCACATTAGACTCCTGCTTATGATGTTTTCTTTATACAATTTACATATTCTGCTTTTTTTTTCATTTCACAAGTTTTACTTAAAAGTCTTTCTACAGCATTATTTATATTTTATCTTATTCTCATTATGGCAGTTCCTAAAATAAAACATACAAATGCTCCTTGGTTTTGCTTTTTTTTTTCTTTTTTAATGCTGCAGAATCCTGGGTACTGTGCGTGTGGTAATAGACAAATGAGAAACTCCACGGGGGGGATAAAATTGCAGATACATAGGAATTTGGGAAGATACACCGGTGATACGTGAATTGTTAATTTTAGATTTTTATGATAAAATACATCAACTGCCACTAAATTGTGTGCTCCTTTCTCTATATTGCTTTAAAGAAGAGAAAAAAATAACACCTAAGATTCCACATATTGTCAAACTGAAAACTTGCAGTAATTTCTCCTTATTACACTAATCTCAGACATTCTCAGTAAAATAAATAGAGAGATCAATAGCTCTCTAATTGGTAGAAACTCTTGGTATGGTTGTATAAAGTTCATTACTGTTCAGACATTTAATAAGCAAATGTCCTCTCAGCAATTCCAAATAGCTTCAGTTCCTATTGAACACAATTCTCTTTTCAAACCATTGATGTGAAATGATTCTATTGACACTAGCTATTGAAGAAAACCTTTAGTTGGAGGGAACTATGTCCAACATTTATCTCTATTGGTGGAATTTTTTTCATTTTATTTATTATTCTTTTATTTTTCATGTGAGAAGGAAAAAACAAAGTCAGATCAAACACATCTGTAGAACAAAACAACAGGGTTCGCACCAATGTACAGGGTTGGGAAGATTCTACTCTCATTTGCTCTGAAAAGCCCCAGTGCATTTTCCCATACACAGGCAAAACAGGGAATGCCTCAGCCACTTTTGTACGATGCCCAGGAAATGTGTCACTTATTAACGTGCAGTTTTCATGCTTTCCTGGACATACCTCTTGAACTTCCTTTTCCTTCTTAGTTCCTGTCCTTTTTTAAAGAAAATAGTAGATAAATTTAGAAATAAGCATGAGTGCAGTGACTTATTCAATTTGGAGAGGGAGCGGTACCTTTTCATTCTCCCAGGTGAATATTTGAAAAAGGGTCTGCAGCTAAATTTCCCAGACTGACTGTTTTTATTCCACGTTAAGTAGTGATACCAGTTGAGTAAAGACACTCAGAAAAGCCCTTCTGAGCATCACAGGGTTTCTCTTCCCTTTGGCTTTTGAAGTCAATGCTTACTACCTACCTACCATCCACCGGTCCTTTAATCAGTGTCCAGCCTGTCCGATGAGAATAGCCCCAGGATGGTGCCCCAGACCAGGCCATGGGCAGCACCCCTTTGTCCCTCTCACATAGATGGGACATGATTCCACAGGATTAGCCAACAATTATATGCTCTGAACTGATCAATTCAGTCAATTTACTGTGCAAAGTAAATTGATCCTTCAGAACAAAGGGTTCTGTCAGCAGGGAGCTACCTGAGAAAGCAGCATGCCTGTGTAAACAGTTCTGTCCTTGTCCCAGTGTGGAGTGGCCCTGCGCCATATGGTGCCACTATGAACTTATTAGCTGACGGATTAACTGATCTCCGCATTTGGGATCCCCAGTTTCCAGCTGTGAGAATGATTGATGGGCTAACTACTGCTCCAGTCTTGGAAGTTATTTCCTCCATTTAACAGAGTCAAGAAGACAGAAAATTGCCCCCTTTGTAAATGCTAATCTCACCACTCCTTCGAACACCCAACATAGCAATTTATTCAAGGCAAAGTCTTAAAATTGGTATAGTGCACATCAAATGCATACTAATTAGCAATTTCTTTTGAAGGCTCCATCACTTATTAAGGGTCTCCTTTTCCATATGTTCATCATGCCCCACTTCACCCTTTAATTACAAAACAGCACTTTTCAACTAATTGTGAGAAGGTATATTGTGCCCGGAATCTGTATTAAACATTATACCTTCTGAGGCCTAATTTAGGGTCACATGGAAGGCAGACAGATAAGCGGGCAAAAAAGCTCACAACTGTCGTCTGCAGTTTTCGGCATATTTGGGCGTTGTTCAGGAGGAGCATTTTATCTAAGATGGCAGCTATGACACTCATCAGTGGCCATTACAACAAGCACTGGGCAGAAAGAATGGGATTAATCGTAGGTTAATAATTGAGACCTTTCCTAGTTTGAGAGGAACTCACATGAAATCAACAGATACATGATAATATTACTTGCAACTTAACAATCTCTTCACCCACAAAAGGACCACACAATTTCATAAAGCTAATAATTTGTTACTGGATTAAATGCCTCACAGTTAAATATATATACCATAATTGCCTTATAGAAAGGGGAATTTTACAAAATACACCTGAACTATACTTAAAATAAATTCCTCCTCTTTGAAATCTTGGTGTTTTGCTTTATTAAAATTCAGAGATTTCAAGCCACCCAGGTAACTCTAACCTTGATCCCAATGATACGCCTGTCATTTGGTCTGTTATTGTTAATCTTGCTGCAATACTGGGTGATAAAGAACTGGTCAACTCCTTTCCCTGGCCAGTTATTTCCACAGAATTTTCTAGACAATGTAGTGGAAATTCCTCCTCAGGACGCTGGCACTTACAGAAAGACTTGGCGGGAGTTTAGGATTCAGGTATACTTAGGCTGCAAAATGGGGACTGAACCAAAGAACCCTTTGGATTAGTGGTGGGGAAAGGGCAGAGAAGGGATCCACACTTTTTAAGAGAACTTCCTTTTCGGAATTGAGGGTTTTTAGGGACTGTCTCTGTGGAATAAGTCCCATAAAATTCCAGTGAACCTGTCTTCATCTGATAAGAATAGCATTCCATAAAATACTCCAAGGAACTAGTCAGATCCGTCCATCTGTAAGTGAAGACCGCTTTGAAGCAGTCTTCAAAACCCTTGCTGAATTTGCAGCTGATGGATGGAAGAGATGGGAAGAGTGTGAATGGCAAAATAGGTATAGACTTTGCTTTTGTTCTCTAGAAAATAATTGCAGGAACTCTCGAGCAGCTTCTTTGTTGTTGACTGTCTTCAGCCAAATGTCCTTGTTCAAATCCAGACTGCCTCTGTTTCTGATGGTTATTAACACTTTAACTCCCAAGCTCTCAGGTTCAGAATCCCTTTGCTTCACGTTTGTTTTAGTGAGTTCCAACCAAGCTTCATCCAGGATTTGGATCCCGGTTTTTTAGCTGTGTGACCTTCTGCAGATTTTGACTCAGTCTCTGAGTCTCAGCTTCCTCCTCTGAGACTCATGAGAGAATCATACCTCACCTCAGAGGTTTGGGTTAAATCTGATATGCTGATATGTGAGCACACTGGAGTGTCATGGAACAGAGATGGAGGCTAAAACATTTCTTTTCTTTTCTTTCCTTCCTTTCATTCACTAATCACTTTGGCAACCTGATTTCATCAATTCTCAGTACCACACTCACCATTTAGGTTCCTTCTGTAGGAAAAGAACTTGGGTATTTCTCTTCCCTAAAGTTAAGAACGTAAAGAAACTGTCATAAGGAAAATGAAAAATACCATATTATCTTCTTTCAAGCAATACACAATATACTAAATATTAATGTAGTATGAGGTCAATCATTATTTTAAAATGACTCTCTGAAATTTGGTTGCTCTTTCTTTTAATAACCAGTTGAATTTCCATATTGAAATTGTGATGTGTGCAAAGAGAACAATTCATGCGAATACTGGAGTTAGAGAGACGATCATCATATTTATGAAAAATTGGTGTCAAAGGCAACTTGAAGAAGTCATCTGTATAAACCTGGCAAAAAATTGTCAGGTATCAAGGATCTCAGCATTCTTTTTTTTGTCTTTTGTAGGTTTAACGATCTTAGCAAGTTTATGTTGAATTGGGTTGTGCAGATAGCCAAATAGACTGCCCCAAATATCTTCAGATTCACTAGACAGTCATTTTGTTTTAGCTTTGAGGATCTGACCAAAATAAATGCTTTTATTATAGAAAGGTTTACAGTATTTTAAAAATTAGATTCGATGTATTTTGTTGGGATATTAAGGTTGTAAGCTACAATTTGTACTTTGAAATAAAATATGTAAATCTTGTTTCTGATTATCCATGCTCATTGAGAGGTTTACCTGAAAATAGTGTGTGGCAGATAAGTGATTTATATTTGGTTGGGAAATAGAGTCTATTATTTTTCCATCAGATTTATCTTTTTTTCTCTGCCTTGTCCTTCCCCACTTACGCGATTCTTTCAGACAAATGCCAGCAAGCTGAATTTCCACCTCTATATCAGATTACTCAAGGATAATCACGTTTAATAACGACAAAGGTGCCACCAGATTTCAAAAAGTTGCTCTTTATATTTGCCGTTGATATTTTCTGCGCAGGAGAAACCATGAATGATATAGCATTCAGGTTAAAGAACTTCCACCCCCAAATGTTAGGGGAATTTTATCCCTCGGAAAACCTCTCCCCAACCCTTCACCCTGACCAATTTTTGAATTGCTAGTGACTTGACGGTAAAAACCCTATTTTGTATATCTATTTATATCTGGTCTTTGAAAATCAGTCAGTATTCAGGGTAAATGTGGTTGAACACAAGAGATAGTCATGGTCTATGGAAAGCAAACAGCTATTTGTACTGTCAAATAGGAGCCGAGTGTCCAAGAGCATCTGTGATATCCACCAGCCTTGTACATGAGTCAGAGCTATATATTCTGAGTTTTTAAATTGTGACTTTTAGAGAGTGGAGGACACAACTCACACCTCACACCTCTTCTCATCTTCTCCAAACGTTTACCTACAAAGATTGAGTTGCAGAGCGTTACTGATTCTAGCTTCTTCACAAAATTTTATCTGATCCTCTGTCCTTCCATTTGTGTGTGTACATATGGATGTGTCAGTGGCAGGATTGGAGTAGGTAGGCCAGTAATTAGGTGAGGAATCCTTCCCTCCAAAGATTGATTGAGATTGGGAATTGATGAGTGTGTATCAGTTCATTTGATATTATAGAATGAACAAGAGCTGTGAGATTACCTTAGTTTTATCCCTTGTGAGTTCACAAAAGCTACTCTTCACATTTCCTAAAGGCCGCATTTGGAACCAGCATTAACTCCTTAGTTTAGCATAACTTCTTCAAGTGTTTGGACTTTTTAATTTTACAGTTCAAAGGTTGCTACTGGATGTTGTTTGCCTTCAGGACCCTAATAATATGACCAAGCTTGAAGTGTTCTATTTTAAGTGATAAATATATTCACAGTACAAAATGTAGAGTACCTAAGTCAACATCAGAGATTTTCCAATTTTAAAAACCCTCACAAGTTTATATGCTGAAGTTTTCTTGAAAGAAAAGAATCGGTTTCAATATTGCTTTCTATTTCCTGAAAACACATCAGTCCCAGCTGGGGAAAGGAAGGCAGACAATGGCCATAGGAGAATTAAGTGTTTCCCTCATATCTGTCGTAATGTGGGTAATACACAGATACACAAGCAACAGTTGACCAACACTACACTTCCTTCTCAGCCACAGACATGGAAATGCTTTACAAAGCAAGATGAGTAGTAGTGAGATGTTGGACTTGGCGCTGTTTTCGTAACAGAAAATGAACGGTCCTTAAGAATAACCAAGTCAGAAATGTGCCTCAATTTGTCAATAACTACATCATCAATGAAAAAGAAGGTTACATAAAGAATGGAACATACATGAGATTCCAGAATTTTACATTTAGTGGAAATTTTTGAGATTTACTCCTAAAACTTCTAAAGATGAATGTAAAATTGCCGAAAGAAATCATTAGTCATATTAGAAATACACTAGGAACTATTCCTATGCTGGGAAATGGATCAAAACCCACATTTCTAACTGACATTTTACAGGTATTTTGTCTTCTTTTTTGAAAGAAAAGTGCACTTTTTCTCTCCTTTTAAATATTTGTTATGACAGTAATCCCCATTCAAATGAATAGAGATATTTTTCATTCATTTGGATCAAAACCAGTATTGAAACATTTTTAGACTAACTCTTTTGCACATTTCTTTTAAACTAGAGATTGACGAAAGAAGCATGAAAATTGTATACTTTTTTATTTTTTATTCAGAACTGTCTTGAAAGACTTCAAATACTTTTTTTTCTTTTCCATAATGGCAGCTGGACTAACAGCCCATATGCCAAGTTAAAATCTGAAGTAGTTTTAAATGACTGAGATTTTAAACCTCAGAAATTACTGTTTATAATGGAAACTCAGACATAATAGTTCACGATGGAAATTCAGTCACCATGGTCAGGTGGATGGTGATGCTGCAACAAGGAAATGTAATTAAATTGTCTATATCAGGAAGAGAGTTGACTAATCATACATAGGGAGCCTTATGTGCTATAGTTTTTTAAATTAATTTTTTCCTTAATCATCCTTAGGTATTTTATTTTCAGCTCTAACTTTGTGCTGATCAAACTTGCTTCTGATTTCTCTTAATTACCAATGCTGTGAAGATGTTGTATCTTTTCCATGCTCCCTTACAACCGACTTTCAAATCAATTTAGGCATCTCAAAAGCATTTCTAAAATACCAGATGCTCTGTCAGCTGCACAGAACAATGTGCTAATAATTATATTTCTCGTTCTTACAGCAGATCAAAGCCAGAGATGAGGTGGCATACACCTAAGATATTCAAACTCTGGCTTGAAGGTCAATTGGATCTGCAGACATATGTTGCTGATTTTGTAACATGAAAGCCAGCTAAAAAGAACAGATCAGTGAAATGCATGTACTCCGTATTCCTCATCTCAGCCCTATCCAAATGTTTACAGAATAGTTTGAAGAGACTTGCAGTTTCCTGTTATCAGTCTTAGTAAAGCTTGGCCAACCTTTAATAACAAGTCTATCAACAACCCACCAGGGATTTGATTTTAGTCTTTGAGTGCTTGAATTTTTATGTTTATTGAGCAATTTTTAATTGGATGCACCAAGACCTTTCTTGATCAGTTGCCCACATTGCCTCATGGAAGTGTGGCATGCATGCTCAGCTTGAAAAGGCAATGGCAGCTGGGGAAAAACAGCACTTTGTGTAAGCCGAGAAGAGGGCAGGCAGACAGACAAGAGGCAAGAGTCCCCTGGAAGAAGCTTTAGTGTGAGCGCTTTAAGCCATCCAGAGAAACTAAACTCGACTAATCACTACCTTGCACTTGTGTTATGTTTCCACGGTTGAACGTCAAACATTGGAACAAGGAGACAAGTGCCATTCAAAAGCCAGAGTCCCTCAGCTAAACCAGAACTGGGGGTCAGATTCACGTCTGTCAACTACATTGCACATTTGAAACTGCACTTTAGAAAAAAGAGAGAAAAATAATGTAGCAGCAGTTTCCTCTGTAGTCAACGCCACACACCAGTGCCAGATTAATTTTATCATGTTTTAGAAATGTCAAAACCTTCAAGGATTTCCCTGTGCTCCCAGAGTAAACCGCCAGCTCCTACATTTGTGTTTCAAAGCCTGCTCTAATATGACTCCATCCTACATGGGAGCCAGGGTTCTGAAGCCAGAATATCTGGGCTCAAATTCCAGCTCCCTTGCTTACTAAGCTGTGTCACCTTGCACAAGTTACTTAACCTCTTTGTGCCTCTGTTTTCTCCTCTGTAAAATGGAAATTAAAATGCTGCCTGTATTATGTGGTTTTTATGAAGATTAAATGAGCTAAGCTGTGAACGTTCTTAAAACCATGCATAGCACCTGGTGAGAAAGGCACCGTACCAACGCCTAATAAGGAAAGGAGGAGCCGCTATACCACAGTGCGAGTCACGCTCCTTCACCTCTCTTATTCTCTACTCATGGCCTTCTGCCCTCTTAAAATTCTTTGTAAGGTCAAAAACTGTAGGAGGCAAGAACCAGAAATCTAACTCACATGAGAATCCCTGGGACGGGGTTTAGGTTGTCCTTCCAGAAGGGTCTGCTCAGAATTCCCCCAGCCCTTTTCAGCCTCTACTCCTTTGCTTATTTGGTTCTTCTTCTCTGCTCTGTCTTTCCTTCTCCTTTTTATTCAAAACATACTCATCTTTCAGTGTCAAGATCAAATTCTCTATGATGCCTTTCTAGAATGCTTTGGGCTCTCGCTTTTTTTTAATCAACTGTATCTCTTATGGTAGTTGCCATTTTTTGAGTCCTTAATCATACACTGATTTGTTAAGTTAATATTTGCTTGTATATTGATCTCATTCTTCCCAAATATATATATATTTAATATATATACCATATAGATAATACCACTATATATGTGTAATATAGCTTACCAAGGACAGGGGCAGATGCTTCTTTTACATCTCCTGTGAAACTGAGCCTAAAGTAAGTGCTCAATAAACTTTATTGAATATAATTTAATACAGTCAGTTAATGTCTTTTCTTTCAGTCCTCTCTGCAAAACTAGTCACAGTAACTCAAAAGAAAATGTGTAAGAAAAGACCAATAAAATACTGAAAGATACCAGGGACAAAAGAAACCTATAACTACCAAAGCCAAAGTAGATTCTCATGGGCTGAAATGAAAAAGATGGCCTTTCCTCTGAGTTACTTTCTAATTTATTTCACATATTTAAAATACATTTACAAGCAAAGAAACTGGGCACAAAGAATCCCACAAGTTAAGACAGACCTGGTGCCAGAAACTCTCTCTTCTGGGGTTCTGTCCGGTTCACCTTGTGTCTATACCACCATATGGATTAAGTTGAGAAAAGGAATATCCAGAGTGGTTCAGTCTACAGATTTGTTAATCTAGGTGGAGATAGGAATTAGATAGGCAATCATATTGTTCCCTGATTTCCATGAGTAACTGCTATTAGAAAACTATTATCATCTGAAACTCAGTGTTTTTAGATATGCAGTGGGCCTTTAGCCCTCGATGAAAACCAGCAATCTCATTCTTGAATTTTGATGCCAGGCTAGTTGGCATGTGTTCTTATTTCTTGACTGGTTATGGTTTATGCCAATTATGCCAAATTTATATTAAATTTGTCCAAATTTTATTTGTCATCCAATAGTGAACCTTGGCTATCTTGTCAACTTCTCAGTGCATATTTAGCCAAGAAGAATTGAATTAGAGTCAGTATCATTCTGATGCCAGTAAAGCTATATAACAGAAACTAACCTTTGGTGATCATATCTGTATATTTAATATTAAGTATAGATCAAACATACATGCTTGACTTCTGATGCCACTATTTGAGTTTTGAAGTAAATCTGAGGCTCCTTGTAGGGCTATACGATGGTCTCTTCAGTTGAATTTTCATTGACTTTTCTCAACATGTAAAAATCTCTCTCCCTTAATTTCCCTGACTCTACCCAGTCTAGAGTCTCCTTCTTTGTCTTCCTCATCCCTTTTCTAAACCTTAGTACTTAGCCCTTATTCTATTTGCTTTATAACCCCTCATATTTCATCTTAGTCGCTTAGTGGTTTCAATTGCTATCCCTATATGGATGACTGAAATCTACACCTCAGCCTTCAAAATTCCAGCTAGCGCTCCCTCAAAGGCCTGCTAGACATTTCTTCTTGGATGATCTCCCATTATCTCAAGTCTAATGTGTTTTAAACTGAATTCATCACTTCCCTGGACTTGTCTCTGCTTCTTGTTTTTCTTACATATTCCTTCCATTAATTAGGAGGCAAACTTCGGAGTCTCCTTTGACTCCTCTCCTTTCCTGACTGCCTATAGTACTGCCTGTTGGATCTTGCTACCTGCAAAGTCCATCCCTTCTTTCTGGCACTACCTTTCCCATTTCTTCAACTCTGTTGGCACAATAGGTCAGTGCCCAGAACTACACATAATAATTACTTATCAAATTAATGAATGAGTAACTTCTCTGTCTCAATTTCATCACTCCTTCAACACATTCCAGATTAATTATTCCTTTAAAACTATGTATTCATCATGTCACTGCTGTGTTGGAAAACCTTCAATGGCTTCCACTGATCTACAACAGTGTTTTCCAGCCCTGCCTTCATAGGAGAATCATCTGGAGAGTTTTTAGAGCATTCTATGTCCAAGTCTCACCCAGACCAAATAAAAGAGACTCTAGGGGGAGGGCCCAAGCATTGAGGGGTGATATTCAAAGAATTTGACAAGAGATATGACAGAACACCAACCAATCAGACAACACTTTACTGACCAATCAGTATGGACACTGGCTGCAAAAAAGATAGAATGGCCCTGAATACCAGGTAATTGTTAGCCTTGCCAGTATCCATAATTTTTAAGATCCAAATAAGTCATTTTAATGAAGCACTGATTTACAAAATAAACTGTGTTCCTGACCCTGACAATCAAGGTTCTTTATACTATGGCCAAATCTCCCTTTAGAACTTTATTGGTTCTACCCTTTATATGAGAAATCTGCTTTAGTTCCCATGCTCATACTCACTAAACATGCTCTGTATGTTGACACTTCCTTGCTTTTACTTACAGAGTAGGTTGGCTATGACAGAGCACAATTTTGCCTCACTTAATTTTAATGAGGACTACAACAAACATAAACTAGGACATAACATACTCAACCAGTGATGCAGCAATTTACAGTGTTGGTGAACTTTTTAGGACATCTATGTTTACTTACCAATAATGGCACTGAATTCCAAAGAATGATGAAAAGTTATAATAATGGAATAAAAGGGAGCAGAAATGAGATTTTCAAGCCTTGTGTGTAGAGGAAAGCAATTGCTGAAGGAAAGAGAGTAGCTGTATATGTCTATTAAACACTGTATTTCTAATCTTTTTAAAAACACTTGTTTATGAATTTCTCACTTGCGTTTCATGAAGTTGTTTCCTTCTTTTACATAATGTGAGGACATGTTGACTAAAGAAATGACGAAGTGGGTTGAAAAAAGGATAATTTCCAAGAATAATGAAAAGTAATCCCATTATTCCCACTCCATGGAGCTCTTTCCTCCCAAGGCATTTCTCATGTCCTTGGCCACTTCTCGTATCCAGCATCGACAACAAAAATGCTAAAGAGTAAAGGGCATGATTTAGGAACCAATAAAATTTTATCTGATATATGTCTCATTCATAGGAGGACTCAGAGGACACATAAAGGGCGCTGATGTAGGGATGACTAATCACTGTCAGCTGGACTCATGGCCATGTGAACCATAATTCCCATATTTAAGCTAGAGGAAACTTTAGATCACTGGATTACATCACTCAGTCTCAGAAAACTGTTTCAGGCTATATTTGTGTCCCGAGCATTTCTGCAAATTCAGAGGCCCATTAAGAGGATAAGATGATTTTATGGGGTTTGATACCAACCTGGAGTGGAGTTTCCAATTAACTCCTAAAAGTGTGGGCTGGGGGACCAGTTCTCTCTTTTATGTCTATATAAAAGAATAGAGCTTCTGCAACATGGGGCAGGGCGTATGAAAATTGGCAGCCTGTTTCTCCTGGGGTTAAAATGTAGCCCCTCACGGGTTGCTTGGAGGAGACAGGACTCCTGTCTTAGCTGCACATGCCCAGTGTAGACTTCCTGAACATGGAGCTTGGAACGAGTGGGTAAATGGAAGAGTTGTGGCTCAGATGCCACGGCTGTTCTTACTTAGACTGGTAGATTTTCTTTAATGAATGTTTCTTCATTTGTTGTATGCCTTTAGGACAATTTCCGGAGACTTTAAACACATCTTTTGGTTTGGTTTTTAATTTTCACCAATTAAATTCTTGTTTTCTTATGGAGAAAGTCTGACGAGCTTCTTACTTTGTCGTTCTGAAGGTCCTCTCCCCTCATATTATTTTCTTGAAGTATTGCAGGTGGCTTTTGCACACTGTTAACTAGCCTGCCCAATGCTCACCCATTACTCCTTTTATCTTAGCCACCTGCACTTCACATTGCGGGTGCCCAAGTGAGAAAAGGCCACTGAGATGTTAGTAGAAGCTTGTTTGGCGAGAGGTTTCTGTGTGAGCTCCTGCTTTCCATTTGCCATTTGCCTCTTTCCTCTCTTTCTGCTCATTACATGCTTGTGGTATCTTGAGTGCTGCAGCCACATTGCAATCATGAATTGACCAGCACATGAACAACACGCTGAGATGACAAAGATGACTTGGAATCCGGATGGCAGTGTTAATTCAATGCTAAGGAGTGACCCCAGCCTGGCACTGTCTACCTTTGGACTCCTTTTTATTTAAGAAAAGCAAACCTTCACTTATTTAAGTCACAACAGTCGGAGTTTCTGTGGTTTGTGAAAGAATGCACTAACTGGTGTAGTGCAGAATGCCAACAACCAAAGGTATCCTTTACTCTCTTTGAAGTGAATGTTGAAGATAAAGTTTATTAAGTACACACCTCAGTTTAATTCAGTTCTACGTTTACTAACTATTGAAGAATCAGGAATTTTGAGGGTCAGGACCTAGTTCTAGGCCCACCTGCTGAGGCGGGGATGTACATGTCAGAACCAGTTTGGTATGTGGAACGTAGAATCCAAAGATTATGAGAACAAAGGATAGTGGGAAGGACAGGTAAGTGGTGAAATCTGAGAACTTAGAGATTTAGAGAAAAGTACAGTGGATCTCTTCAGGATTGCATATGCTGCTGAGAAGAATCCAGCAGGAGGAAGGGCAGAGATGAAGGAAATTGATATTTATTGAATCACTGAATTAGGCAGTGGACATATCCGTCTCATTTTTACCCTCACAGCAACTTATAAATTTTCTTACTCCTATTTCATGTGGTCAGAAATTGAGGCTCAGAGAAGCCAAGATATTTACCCAAATTCACAGAGGAAGCAAATGCTGGAATGGGCTTAACATCCAGATCCGCTTGTGTTTGGCGTCCATAATTTATTCCTCTACCCTGAATGGCATTGCAAATGCAGAGACCAGTAGCTAACACCAAAAAAAGCTTATCAGTAGGGAGTATGGCTCTAGCTAAATGAATGGTGGTGTTGGATAAGATTCAAGGCCCAGAGAAACAAGCTGGCAAGGTTAAGGTATAGACCCACTCCCAGGGACCATCTTCCTAATCAATTATAAGGAGAGGGACTCAGACACAGAGGTGAAGCAGACTTACAACTCAGACTATACGAGGCCCAGATCTCTAGACAAGAAATTCAATTCAAATTAACTAGTATATTGAGCACTTGCTGTGTGCTCAGGACCATTCAGCACACTAGGGCTACAGCAATGCACAAGTCACTTTCTGTGTCCTCAAGTTGTTCAGAGTCTAATAGGGACTCAGGAAAGTTGACAGGCAGTTGCACTGTTGTGTAATACCGTGTCAGAGAAGATAAACCTGAAAGTTTTACAGGTTTACAGGAGAACATGGGCGTATCTAACTCAGTCATAGGAAGTCAGTGAAGGCTTCCTAGAGGAGGTAAGGTTTAAGCTGAGAACACAAAGACAAGTTGGACCTAGACAGGTTGGGAGGACAAAGTGGCATTTAGGCAAGGTGAACAGCAAGTACAGAGATCCTGAGGCAAAAGAGCACATGGCATATTCAGGAAGCTGCAAATGGCTGAGTCCCACTGAAGCCAAAGTGTGAGGGTGGGGTGGTGAGTGATGAGGCTAGTAAAATAACCAGAGGCAATAGAAAGAAAGACTGGCTTGGCATGCTAAGACATTTGGTCTTGATTCTGTGGGCAATGGAGAGTCATTATGGGATTCTAAAACAGGGAGTGATATGTCCATATTTTTAGTTGAAAGTATTATTTTCATTAGAAGGCAAAGAATATTTTATAGAGACACAAATCTGGGAGCAGGAAGACCAGAGTGGAAGCAAGTTTACAAGCTGTAATTTAGGTAGAGATAATGATGAAATACAGTTACAATGAGGATGGACACATTGATGGAAATCTAGAGCTTCTAATGAAGTAAAGTTAGCAGGACTCAGTGATTGAAGAGGATCAGAATTTGTAGAAATCTTTAATTTGCAAAAGAAAGGCTTTTATCCCATTAACATCAGGGAAAACTGAGCATATTTTAGTTCTGTTGGGAGAGAGTCAGTAGTAAGAAGAGACAAGTAAGGAGTAGAGCAAAGTCCTTGAGGAGAAAGAAGAAAAAAGGGGTTGAGAGTCCAGCTGGAGAGGTTAGCTTTCTTTATTCTTAGATGAGGAACAGCATTTCCTCCATGACAGGAAGGGATAGAGGTCACATCTGAGAGATAGCAAGAGCTCGGGTTGTAGATTCCAGGTCCTGGGGAAGGGACTGCCAAGTGAAGAAGGAGAACATGGATATGTCACCTTCCCTAGAAAATTACTTGAGACCCTGTCCACTTACCTGTGCTCATCCTAGTTGAGTTCCTGCTTGGAAATGGCTACTGTTTTGTTAAGTAAGTTATAGTCTAAGGGCAAAGAGAAAGTTTTGAGGAAGGTGGAGATGATTTGAATAATCACCAAAAGGCATAAGACAGAGCACTGACTAGGAGAACAACAAGATTGCCAGGGACTGTTAAGATCCCAATTAGTGGGAAATTATAACCTTTTGATGGCACCAATCTTTGCCATTTTGTGGCTCTCTCTGTAGGCACTTGGCTGCCTCAGTGTGAGGGCAGGAAGGCTGGCAAGTTGATCAACATCAGGGTTTTACCAAACAGAGCAATGACAGGGCAAGGTAAGCTGTGATCAGAGAGTAGGGATGTGAGAATCTAAAACGGTAGAGATTCTTCTCTTCCACGTGTTGACCAGGTCCACTGGTTGAGTGTAAAAGAAAGCTGATGAGGTAATGTGGAGGTGAAGATCTTCAGAGATGAGGAGGTCAAGATTTGGGATTTTCAAGGGAAATATATCACTTATAGGGTGTAGAGTCTACATGAACACGTTTGACAGAAATTCTGCTTTACATAGATTACAGCAGTCAGAATTTACAACATACCTATGAAGAAAGTACTTTTGTTCCAATTTTCAGATTAAAGAATGGAATCTTAGAAAGTTTGAGTAACTTGCATAAAGCTACACAGATATTAGCAGTAATAATAACAAACATTTTACAGAAATTTACTATGTGCTCCCAGGCATTGTTCTAAGTGCTTTACATTCTAAATTTGAGTGCTCAGAAAATTTTTATTATTTTTTATTGCCACATTAGAGAGGAGACACAGGAAGTTTCAGTAACTAAGGTCACATGGCTACCAAGTGGCAAGAGCTTGGACTTAGAAGTGTCAGAAATAGGCTGTGAATCAAATTCCATATTACTCCAAAACTCATGTGTTAGCCACTCAGAAATAGCATGTATTTATGACATTTAGAGTGCTTTTTGTCCAAGAGATTCTATTAAAAATATCTTTCAAGAATACTAATAAACAGTTTAACCTGTACAAGTTTAGAATTTTAAACGTAATGAAATAGATGAAATGAGGAGTTGGTGTCAAGATAGTGGCATATGTGGACTCTGAACTCACCTCCTCCCACAGACACAGCTAATTTACAACCACCCTTGGAACAATTACCCCTGAGAGAGAACTGAAAACTGAATAAAAAGAACCCTCACAACAAGGGACAGTGCTGACTGAGGTGGAAGAGGCATAAATTCCTTTCTGGAGAGAAAAAAATGCCACCTTCCCAAGCCATGGTGCTTCATGGCTGACTGGGAGCAATCCTAAGGTACACAACCTTCCCTGGAAGAGTGAAGAATCTGAGTGGGGGAGCATACCAGTCAATAAGCAGCTGTTGGACTCAGTACAATCTAGATGAGTGTCAGAATACCTGGCTTTGCTGGCTATTAACTACAACAGGGAATAACCCCAGAAAAGCTATCAGACATGAGGGGAAAAAAGCCAGTTCTTGAAAGGCCCATGCACAAATTCTCCCATTTCAAAAAGCAACCTAAAATAACCAGAAAGAAAGGTGCACAGTCCTTTGGTGAAAAGAGACTCACCTAATAGGCTTTGGGTGCATTTTGGTGAGAAGTGAGACCTCTCTAGGGACTGAGACATTGGCAGCAGCCATTATTGTGACCTAATACAGGCGTGCTGACCCAGACACTGGCAGACACTGTTGGAATTCTTCTCCTGGCCTATTAGCCCAGGGTCTGCCCCACCTACTAGAACACTGATTTAATCCAGCTCAGCCAGGACAGGCAGCCCACCCTAAGGACTGGTCCCACCCAACACCAAGCCCTTGGGCAACTTGTCGGCCTGCATAGGCTGGGTGCCTGGATCCTCTGCAGCCAGGTGAGTGGGTCCACCTCTGCAGAGCAGGCATGCACAAGGAGCAGGTTGAGTGTGTGAGGCATTGGTGGAGTGTGTGGGGCCTCTGCAGCAGGGTGACTGGGTCCACTTCTGGGGGTCGGGGCATGTGCATGGAGCAGGGCCTTGTTGATGATGTATGTATAGACAGTGGGGTTTGTCAGCAGCAGAAGACTTGTGCTTCTCAAACAGTCACATAAGAGATTGGCCCTACATTCCAAAGCCTGAAACATTTGGGTGCTCCCTTGCCTGGGGCAAGCTTCATTCAGCTGCAATCCTGAGAGAGCTGATAACAACCTTGCAGGCTGGAGGCCTGCAGCAATTGTAAGCCCCTGAGACTAGCAACCAGTCACACTGGGGGCCTACTTACTTAACAGAAAAACTGCAACAGAAATGTGCTATTAGACCTCGCAGCCAACTGTGTTGGGGCTCCCTATGCCTGATCAAGTGACTGAAGGGTCCATAGCAGCCACATAAAGCTGTGCATTACAGCCAGCTGGCCAAGGGGACAGCCTAGCTTGCCTGGGTACTTGCAACAAGAGCAACTCTGCTATAGCAGAAGGACACATGTAGCCCACACAGTGGTCACTCCTGGAACACTTGGAACTGATGATGAGAGGGAAGAAAATTGCAGGGCCTCATGAGGCATCTCTTATATAAGGTCACCTCTCCAAGATCAGGAAAGGTAGCTGAGCTACCTAAAACACAGATATAAGCACAGAGAAAGAGGCAAAATGAGGAGGAAAAGGAATATCTTCCTAGTAAGGGAACAGGACAAAACCTCAGAAAAAGAACTAAATGAAACAGAAACAAACAATCTGCCTGACAAAGAGTTCAAACAAAAAATTCATAAGGATGCTCACTGATCTTGGGAGAAGAATGGATGAACTCAGTAAGAACTTCAACAAAGAATTAGAAAGTATAAAAAGAAATCAATAAGAAATTAAGAATACAATACTGGAAATGAAAAATTCACTAGAGGGGCTCAATGGCAGAGTACAAGATACAGAAGAACAGATCAGCAAGCTGGATGAAAGACTAGAGGATATCACCCAAGCTGAACAGATAAAAGAAAAAAGAATTAAAGAGAACAAGAACAGTCTAAGGGACCTCTGGGACAACATTAAGCACACTTACATTTGTATTATAGGAGTCCAAGAAGGAGAAGAGAGAGACAAAGGCACAGAGAATCTATTTGAAGAAATAATAGCTGAAAACTTTCCTAACCTAAGGAAGGAAGCAGACATCCAGGTACAGGAAGCACAGAGAGCACCAAACAAGATAAACCCAAAGAGGCCCACATCAAGACACATAATAATAACACATCAAGAATTAAATATAAAGAGAGAATCCTAAAAGCCACAAGAAAGAGGCAAAAAGTTACAAACAAAGGAAACCCCATAAGGCTATCAGCTGACTTCTCAGCAGAAACCTTACAGGCCAGAAGGGAGTGGCACGATATATTTAAAGTGCTGAAAGGAAAAAACCTATAGCCAAGAATACCCTACCCAAAAAGGTTATCATCCAGAATGGAAACAGAGATAAAGAGTTTCCCAGACAAGCAAAAATTAAAGGAGTATATTACCAAGGAGCCAGTCTTACAAGAAATGCTAAAGGGACTTATGTAAGAGGCAAAGAGAAGACCACAAATAAGAACAAGAAAATTATCTGAAAAAAATCAATAAAATCACTGGTAAAGGCAAAAAAACAGTAAAGGTAGCAGATCAACCACCTGTGAAGACAATATGAAGGTTGAAAGACAAAAGTACTAAAATTATCTGTTTCCATGATAAGATGGTAACAGATACACACACACATGAAAGAAGAGGTTGGACATGATACCAAAAATATAAAATGTGGGAGGAGGGGAGTAAAAGAGTAGAACTTTTAGAAAGAGGTCAAACTAAAGAGACCATCAGCTTAATATAGATTGCCATATATGTAGGTTATTATATATGAACCTCATGGTAATCGCAAACCAGAAACCTATAATAAATACACAAGAAATGAAGAGAAAGGAACCCAAACATAATATTAAAGAAAGCCATCAAACCACAAAGGAAGGGAGCAAGAAAAGAAAAAAGGAACAGAGAAGAACTACTAAAACACCCAGAAAAAAAGTAACAAAATTGCAATAAGTACATACTTATCAATAGATGCTTTAAATGTCAATGCACTAAATGCTCCTATCAAAAGGCAGAGGGTGGATCATTGGAAAAAAAAAACAAGACCCATATATATGCTGCATAGAAGAGACACACTTCAGACCTAAAGACACTCACAAATTGAAAGTGAAGGGATAGAAAAAGATACTCTATGCAAATGGCAAAGAAAAGAAAGCTGAGGTAGCAATACTTATATCAAACAAAATAGACTTCAAAACAAAAACTGTAACAAGAGACGAAGAAAGGCACTACATAATGATAAAGGGAACAATTCAACAAGAGGATATAACACTTTTAAGTATCTATGTACCCAATGTAGGAGCACCTAAATATATAAAGCCATTATTAACAGACATAAATGGAAAAATAGACAGCAAGAGAATAATAGTAAGGAACTTTAACACTCCACTTACACCAATGCATAGATCATCCAAACAGAAAATCAGTAAGGAAACATTGGCCTTAAACAACACATTAGACCAGATGGATTTAGTACATCTATACAGAATACACCATCCAAAAACCACAGAACACACATTCTTTTCAAAGGCACATGGAACATTCTCCAGGAGTGATCACATGTTAGGCCACGAAACAAGTCTCAATAAATTTAAGAAGATTGATATAATACCAAGCATCTTTTCTGACCACAAAGGTATGAAACTAGAAGTCAACTATGGGGAGAAAATCAGAAAAGCCACATATATGTGGAGATTAAACAAAATGCTACTGAATTGCAATTGAGTCAATGAAGAAATCAAAGGAGAAATAAAAAAATACCTAGAGACGAATGAAAATGAAAATAGAACATGCCAAATTTTATGAGATACGGCAAAAGCAGTTCTGAGAGGGAAGTTTACAGAAACACAGGCTTGCCTCAACAAACAAGAAAAATCTCAAATAAACCATCTAACAGTGCACCTAGAGGAACTGGAAAATAAGAACAAGCAAAGCTCCAAATCAGTAAAAGGAAGGAAATGATAAAAGTCAGAGCAGAAATAAATGAAATAGAGACTAAAAAAACCCCAGAAAAAAATCAATAAA
Source organism: Equus asinus (assembly GCF_041296235.1). Lineage (NCBI taxonomy): Eukaryota > Metazoa > Chordata > Mammalia > Perissodactyla > Equidae > Equus > Equus asinus. Next base: position 82,489,649 of record NC_091798.1, read on the forward strand.
ACTAAGAGCTGGTTCTTTGAAACGATAAATAAAATTGACAAACCTTTAGCGAGACTCTCCAAGAAAAAAAGAGAGAAGATTCAGATAAATAAAATCAGAAATGAAAGAAAAGAAATTGTAATGGACACCTCAGAACTACAAAAGACTGTAAGAGAATAGTATGAAAAGCTGTATGCCAACAAATTGGATAATCTAGAAGAAATGGATAAATTCTTAGAATCATGCAACATTCCAAAATGGAATCAAGAAGAAATAGAGAATTTGATTAGACCAATCACCAGTAAGGAGATCGAAACAGTAATCAAAATCTCCTAAAAAATAAAAGTCCAGGACAAGACCACTTCGCTGGTGAATGCCACAAAACATTGAAAGAAGACTTAATATCTATCTTTCTCAAACTCTTCCAAAAAATTGAAGAGGAAGGGAAGCTTCCTCACTCATTCTATGAAGCTAACATTATCCTGATACAAAAACCAGACAAGGACAACACAAAAATGAAAATTACAAGCCAGTATCACTTATAAACATCGATGCAAAAGTCCTCAACAAAATACTAGCAAATCGAATGCAACAATAAATTAAAAAGGTCATACACCATGATCAAGTAGGATTTATTCCAGGAATGCAGGGATGGTTCAACATCTGCAAATCAATCAACTTGATACACCACATTCACTAAATGAAGAATAAAATTTGCATGATCATCTCAATAGATACAGAGAAAGCATTTGACAAGATACGGCATCCGTTACGATAAAAACTCTAAATAAAATGGGTATAGAAGGAAAATTCCTAGACATAATAAAGAACATATATGACAAACCCACAGCTAATATCATTCTTAGGGGAGAAAAACTGAAAGCTATCCCTCTAAGAACAGGAACCAGAGAAGGATGCCCACTTTCACCACTCTTACGTAACATAGTATTAGAAGTCCTAGCAAGATTAATCAGGCAAGAAAAGGAAATAAAAAGGATCCAAATTGGAAAGGAAGAAGTGAAACTGCCACTATTCGCAGATGATATGATTTTGTATACAGAAAACCCTAAAGAATCCACCAAGAAACTTTGAGAAATAATAAATGAATACAGTAAAGTTGCAGGACACAAAATCAACATATAAAAATCAGTATAGAAACACTAACAATGAAGTAGCAGCAAGAGAAATTAAGAATACAATCCAATTTACAATTGCAACAAAAAGAATAAAATACATAGGAGTACACTTAACCAAAGAGTTGAAAGATCTGTACCCTGAAAACTGTAAAACATTGTTGAAAGAAATAGAAGACACAAAGAAATGGAAAGATGTTTCATGCTCTTGGATTGGAATAATTAACATAGTTAAAATGTCCATACTTCCTAAAGCAATCTACAGATTCAATGCAATCCTTACCAAAGTTCCAACAACATTTTCACAGAAATAGAACAAAGAGTCCTAAAATTCATATGGAACAACAGAAGACTCCAAACAGCCAAAGGATTCCTGAGAAAAAAGAACAAAGCTGGAGGTATCACACTCCTTGATTTCAAACTATACTACAAAGCTGTAGTGATCAAAACAGCATGGTACTGACACAAAAACAGCCACACAGGTCAACGGAAGAGAATTGAGAGCCCAGAAATAAACCCACACCATCTACAGACAGCTAATTTTTGACAAGGGAGCAAAGAACATACAATGGAGAAAGGAAAGTCTCTTCAATAAATGGTGTTGGGAAACTGGACAGCCACATGCAAAATGATGAAAGTAGACCAATACCTTACACTACACACAAAAATTAACTCAAAATAGATTAAAGACTTGAATGTAAGGCCTGAAACCATAAAACTTCCAGAAGAAAGCATAGGCAGTACACTCTTCGACAATGGTCTTAGCAGCATATTTTCAAGTACTGTGTCTGACCAGGCAAGGGAAACAATAGAAAAAATAAACAAGTGGTACTACATAAAACTAAAAATCTTCTGTACAGCAAAGGAAACCACCAACAAATGAAAAGACAACCTAACAGTTGGGATAAGATATTTGCAAACCATATATCTGATAAGGGGTTAATATCCAAAATATATAAAGAACTCATACATCTAACAAAAAAACCCCCATCAACCCAATTAAAAAATGGACGAAAGATCTGAACAGACATTTCTGCAAAGGTACACAGATGGCACATGAAAAGATGTTCAATGTCTTTAACTATCAGGGAAATGCAAATAAAAACTACAGTGAGATATCACCTTGCTCCTGTCAGAATGGTTATAATTAACAAGACATTAACACTTATTTAACAAGCATTGGAGAGGATGTGGAGAGAAGGGAAACTTATACACTGTTGGTGGGAGTGTAAACTGGTGCAGCCACTTTGGAAAACAGTACGGAGATTCCTCAAAAAATTAAGAATAGGGCTACCATATGATCCAGTTATTCCACTGCTGGGTGTTTATCCAAAGAACGTGAAAACATGAATGCATAAAGATACATGCACCCCTATGTTCATCGCAGAATTATTCAAAATAGCCAAGACTTGGAAGCAACCTTTGTGCCCATCAAGGGATGAATGCATAAAGAAGATGTGGTATATATGCACAATGGAATACAACTCAGCCGTAAAAAACGACGAAATCTGGCCATTTGTGACAACATAGATGGACTTCTAGGGTATTACGCTAAGTGAAATAAGTCAGAGGGAGAAAGTCAAATACCTCATGATCTCACTCATAAATAGAAGGATACACAATCCCAACACCAACAAACAAACACATAGAGACAGAGATTGGATTGGTGGTTACCAGAGGGGAAGCAAGGGAGGGAGAAGGATGAGGGGGTGATCAGGCACATGTGCGCGGTGATGGATGGTAATTAGTCTTTGGTTGGTGAATGTGATGTAAGCTGCACAGGACTCGAAATATAATGTTGTACTCCTGAAATTTATATAATGTTATAAACCAATGTTACTGCAATAAAAAATAAGAAATAGATGCAATGAAACTAAAATTCATGTTGTAAAAAAATAGGAAACAAAATAGAGCATTTGAGTCCAAAAGAGGAGAAAGAAAGGTCAGGCAAGGCAGAAATATGAAAGACAGTGAAACAAAAGTCAGAAATCATTGAAAAGTTCTCTTTGTTAATGTTTCCTATCTATGAAGTGGCAACTGAGTTTTCCTGCTGAGGATTTGGGTTCCCATGAGCATGGTTGCAGTTTTCTTAGGCCAACAGCTGAAGTGCAAGGATTTTACAAGGAGGAGTTTCACACCTTGTGCAGTTTTTCCTACTACTGTCCACCTGAACCCCTGGGAAGGAGGAAGGCTGGCAGCTTCTCTGACAATCAGCCACCGCTTTTTCCTATCAGTCCACATGGACCCTTCTGTGCCTACTTCATCATCTGGACACCAGCCTCTATTTTCCCTTCTCCTCAGTGGCCTACTGCCCTCTCTTCCACAACTACTGATTGACATCTGCCAAAGGGGCATCAGGAAAGTGAGAGTGGTATGTCTCTTGACTCGCTAGTTATGCTATGTTTAAGTGTTTCTATATGAGTCTGGACTCACTACGGTGACAGTGACCACAATTTTTTATTTACAAATAACATTAACAGACAATGGGGAGCCAAATATTGAAGAACTGTCACAAGCACAATACTTTTCCTTCAAATTTAGGAAATCAGTATAGTTTAAGGAAAATAAAAGCCTGTGTGGCTGAGGTTGAGTTTTAGAGCCTTCTCTGTCACATCATTTGATCTCCCTGAACCTCAGTCCCCTTGTCAATGTAGATAATAACCATGTTCAGAGAATCATTACAATAACCAAATTATTGTAATGAAAAGAGGTAACATATGTGAATAGTCTGTGACCTATGACAGAAAACTAGCTCATTAGAACTCTCTCCTTCTTCATTTGGAAGACATACATCTTTAGACCTGGGCACTGTTTTATTTGCTAGGTACCTGGTACTAAGATCAGTGTACACAGCTGAAGTCAACGCAGAATGCTCAGGTTATGACAAAGACATTATTTCACATTTGTTTCCTCATGGAGCAAATGAATATTTCATTCACTAAAAGATGAAGGTGGAGAACTTTCTTACCAGCCCAGATGTTCAAAGTGCACAAAATATGTAGATTATTATTATTTTCCTTTTTATCTGCATAGGTCTGTTTTTTGAATCAAAAGGACTAGTGCATGGAAGCAACATATAATTGGAGTTACTGTAAAACTCACAACTAAATGAGAGCATATTTTTTCAAATACGTGGTTTTGTCAGCAAAACACTTGGGGATTTTATTATCAATTATTGTTTGCTTTATTTTGGGGGAAATAAGCAGAAAGTAGGGAGATCTTTATCTCCTTTAAGATAAAGGAGACTTATCTTTTGACTTGGACTTTTAACCAAAACTCTGGCTGGTAGAATATTGGCTTTCTTAATTGCTCTTCTGGTTAATTTTAATTTGATTATATCAAAATTAAAAATGGCCTGTGACATCTAGTCTCTGGGCTGAATTCAGCCAAGGGATATGTTTTGTTTGGGCAGCACAGATTTTACAGGTTGAGAGCGGTTGGACCCCTGGGACAGGTGTACACTGTCCACCATTCTAAGGCCCCACCTCCGCACACTCTGTCTTACACCCAGTGGCTTCAGTCGTTTATGTAAGTTGCCTGGTTCCAGCGGGCACTGGAGTTTGGAGCTGCTGATTCATGGAAAGGAGGAAATCAGAAATCACCTAGGTATTTCTTTTTGCATGACTCTGTCACTGTAGAGTGGAAAGAGAGTTCCATTTTTATTATGAATGCTGTTACTGCATTCTCTGACTTTGAAAAAGTTCTGCCACTGAAATAATCTAGATGGGGACTAGTTTTCCAACAATTCATTCAAGCGTTAAGTAAACAGCCGAAAAGAGAGTAAAGGCCACTGGATATTCAATTAGAGAGAGAGAATTCCTGCCAAGCTTACTGAAGGAGGCAAAAAAGGCCAATCGGGCAGGTGGACGGCAGTATGACTGCCTGCAAAGCTCTCGCGATCTGGCGTCAGTGACAGCACAGCTCCCTTTGCTCATGCATGGGAACACTTTTTGTTGAAGCTACTTGACAACATTTAATGTTTATTGTCTACTTGTCATTCCAAGAAACTACACACAGACTGTTTAGGTTACACCTAATGGCAGTTTTTATTCATTTTACAGTTTAATGTTTCTTTTTATTTAGCTTTGTTATGGTTTCACCGTTCTTTTCATTTATTGGAATCGTAGACACGTTTGAAATGTGATTGCCCCCATAAGACAAACACACTTCCTTACCTTTCCCTCTCCTGGTGTGCAGCCCTTTGTGAAATCTGCCAAGGGAGCAAGATGTGGCTGCGGTGACAGAGAGAGGGGAAGGATGACTCTGGAATGCTGGTGGATTTCATGGATATTTCTTTGAGAAGGCTTCTCTGGTGAGAAGGGAGCTGTGGGATAAGGGACAAGGAGGTCTACAAAGTGCAGGGCAGTAATAAGACTTCAGCAAGGATTTTTCTAAAAATGTAAAGTCCTTGGGGAAAAGCTAGCATTTAGTTCCCTTTCCTCCCTAGTCCTTTGGACAGGAAAGTTATACACACTTGTGATTAGAAAGGAATCACCTGTGGAAAATCTGAATCTACACTTTGCACCCTATCCTACCTTCAAATTAGCTAAAGCTAGGAGGTAGAGGAATGAATATTTTACTTGGGATGGGTTATTAATGCATATGACAAATAATTAAGAATATTGACCATATTTGACTTACTTTGGCCTTTATATCACAATAAGACTCACAAAACAAGGGAGCTGTTAGCTTTTGTGTACCTGCCTCCAGGAATGTTTCAGCTCCTGGATCCAATGCTGAAATCCATTAAGCTACATGGTGAAAATGGATGTGAGCCAAGATGCCACACTTTTGGTGTCCAAAAGAAAGTTATGGAGCCAAAAGAAAAAATTGAAAATACCATTCAGGGATAACCTGATATTCAAATAGAATCAAGGAAATATTGACATTGGTAGTTGAAAATTGTAGCGTTGGACTGGAGAAATTTGAGATAAAATAATAGAGCTTTGCTGAGAGTTTGCTGTATACAACAGCACAAGTTTGGGGAAATAACTAAGGCTTCCATAACTACTTGTGCAGGTAGTGGCCCAGAAGAAGGTACGTCTCAAGGGAGGGTAAAGCTACAGAATAAGTCGAAGCTCAGGTCCAATAGGAGCTTTGTGAAGGCAGGGAGAGCTTGAGATGGAGGCCATACGTCACAGAGCCATCTTCAGTCCATGGGTCGTCCCAGGGGATTTCATCAAAAGCAAATTGAAACTACAATCTAGTTAAAAATGAATATTCCCAGCTAGCAGTTTTTTCGTGTATTGCTAATTTGGGTGAACCATTGGAATCAGATTTGCCACGTTTCACGAGTCTTTAAACAGTTAGATCAGTTTTTAGTTTTGGTTACTTGTTCTCTCAATCATGGTTTTATTTATTTATTTTTTTAATTAATTTTCAGGCCACTTAGACTTGCTGTGATGTTTGACTATCTTCATGATTTTTTAAAGAAATTACAAATTGGTGGCAGATGAATGCTTCCAAATATAAGTTTATATTCCTACAACCTTTTCATACTTATGGGTGATGTTAAAACCCTAAAAAATTATTTCAAATAGGGTTGATAAGGCTCCTACCACAGGAGGAGGGAATCCCAACAGAGAAATCTCTGTGATGTGGAAGGCCGGTGAAACAGAAGTGATGAGGGATGGAGAAGGGTGAGCCAAAGAAATTGTGTCTTTCATGGGTCGTGGAGGCTGTGGTCAGAGATGGTCAGTGGGGCTTCTGAAGAGCTCATGGATGTGCCCGCAAAAGAAAGAGTCCACTTTCAACATATGTCTGGCCGAGAGAGTGGGAAGCCAAAATACTATTTACCACCCATCAGCCAAATAAGAGCCATTCCATTCTTTCCCTTGATCCTTCTCCTCCCATTACCTGTGACCCAGAAGAGAAAATGAGAGCAGCTAATGAGGTGAGGAAGAGGTTAGTGGAGAAGGCAGGTGGCTTGCCAATCACGGGCTGGAGAGAGGAGAAGGCTTCGTTTGTAATGAAGATTGAAGGTTTGCTTAGTATCTTGAACTTTTGAGAGTTAACATTTCTAAATGAGACTGTTTTATGACTTAAAATGACTATAGGATTTTCTATTACCTGAGTGTGAGCAGAGGAATCAGGGGTCCTCTTGAGTTTTCATTCAGTGTCATGGGGAAAAATTTCTACCCACTAAATAATATGTCCAGGGATTATAGGAAACAACATAAAATCACATTTAATCACATCTCATGTATGTTTAACACATTGGCTAAAAAGTAATCAAAAGAAAATCTTCCTCAAACTGGCTTAAACAAAGAGAATTTATTACGTTATGTGACAGGGCGGTCCAGACGTTGGGTTGACATCAGGTAAGGCTTGACCATTCACCCCTTTTCTTGGCTTCTGTGTAGACCTAAGATGTTTGCTAACAGTACCCAAAGCCACATACTTTCTGTTTCTTGTCTAGCTGGAAAGAGAGTTTCTTTGTTGTGACTTATTCAACAAAAGTCCTGAGATTCCTCTTAGTTGAAAACACCCATGAAACGATCTGTGTGAGTGGGAGCTAGATGTTGATTGCTTAGTTTAGACCACATGCCAGAGGGTAGGATCATCTTCCCTGGAACCACACAGGCCCTGCCTAGAAATCACTGCATTGGCAAGGGGGAAATGATTAATGAATTCCAGAGATACAACTAAAAATGCCTGTTAAAATCTTTAATCTTCATAGCAAACTTGTGAGTTAGGTCATATTACCCCATTTTTCAGATGAGAAAAATTTCCCAAGGGCAAATAGCTTGTAAGTAGTGACTTGAGAATCAAATCCAGGTCATCCTAACATCCTCAGAGTCATTCTATTTTACTGCACTCCCAAGGTTGCACAAATTAAACATATATAAGGTTATCTGATCTATATCAGGAAAGAATTTTAGGTTTTGTCTTCCATAAATTTCAGGCAGTAAAGGAACCTTATGGGAAACTTAAGAGTCTTGAAGTGATAAATAAATAACTTTCTCTTCCAGGAACTGAAAATCTTATCAATCATATATAAGAAGAGTTTTACTTAAATTTTCGGAAACTTTAAAAAGATTCTTTTATTCTTGTTTATGGAAAACTCGGAAGAAATATACCTTGAGAGCAAAGCTCCTGTTGATTTAAGAATTATCTAATCACCCCAAATGCCACATGTAACAATTGTGGTTTTTAAAAAACAATTAGTTTGGACTGCGTATGGCAAGGTGTCAAGCTTAGGAAGTCAAAGAAAAGAGAGATCCTAACAGCCGAATCAACTGGAGAATTCAAGAGCTGTTCGCATTATGAATGGAAGCTATTACCTGAAAAAATATTGCTGCAGGAGGTTTAGAGTGGGACATTAAAACAAATCGTTGTCCTGGGCTTTGGAGTTAAATAAGGGGGCATGATAATGAAGTTTCATTGTCTTGAATCTGTGGGAAATAGATATTCCAGGGCTATGAGCTCTTAAGCATTAATGCTGTAGGACTGTACCTTGATGAGGCTCCTTTGGGGAAAAGGGAACTGAGCAAATTATGCTGGTGGTACATTGGCATATCGTATAACCCACTTCTTATTTTAGAAATGCTTAATATTATTAATTTACCTAAATGCCAGGGGAGACAGATGCTCAGAGATTTTCTAATTGCCCAAAGAGTTATAGTCTAAAACTGGAACCCCCAGGAGGTCCCACCTCAATTCTGAATGGCAGGAGCGTTGGCTCGCTGCGGTTCTCTCCCCTTATCCAGCAGAGCGGAGGAAGGCTGAAATGCCTGGTCACTTTTTCCAGCCAGCTCTCGCCTTGTTTCTCAGGACAAGATTGAAATTGAATTGCTGAACAATGACAGCAGGGGCTTCAGAAAAAGCAGGATGGATTCTTTCATATTTAACCACCTCCTTCTCACACCAAGTTCCTGAACTGACACTGAAGCAGGAGTAGGGGAGCTTATACAATAAATAGAATTCCAAGGCTTATCTTAATCAAATTTCTTTCAAGAGGAGCCCCATTTCTTACTTCTTGAAGTCTCTCTTCCCAATAAGAAAGAAAAGGAAATAAGAGACATGACTTTCGTATTGCAACATCTATATGTCTACTTTATAAATGTTATTACAAATGCTTTTAATGTAAATCTGGGAAACTGATGAAGTAACAGATTTTAAATTCTGTGGAAAACACAGATTTTGTTCTGCCTGTATAGGCAAGTCGCAACCATCCTGAAATGTCAAAGTCTTAGGGAGCTCTGTCTTTAGGGCCTTAAAACTAATATCCTTTTAGGGACACAGACATATTTACTGAAATACATAACATAGAAAATAAAGTTCTTTGCCTTGCTTTACACCCTGGAGTGTGATAAATTTTGTGGGCTGTAGAATAAGCCAGTCTCCTTATTTCTCAGAGGATTTAGTTCAGGCCCAGAACGTCATTGGAATTTTAGTACTCGATCTTTCGGCCTTTGGAATGACCATTTGTTTTGTAGAGTACATGATGTAAACTCCTCTGAAATGTTATGAATGCCTTTTAACCATTTCCTATAATTATTTCAATAACTTAAAGGAAAATTCTTGTTTTAAAAGATCACCTTTCTGGTGAAGAACAATTTATAGCTGATGGGTAACTCAACAGGAAGTCAAGAGAGCAATCACCAAGAGGAATGAGATAGTTGCAGTTGCTCCAAACTAGCACATAAAAGGATTTCTTGGGAACTAAACTCAGCAGTAAAAGAACACAGGATTAGTCATACTGAATTGGATGCACCAGCCCCGCTATTCTTTCTCCTGAGGGGAAATGCCTAGTGTTCTATAGGAAAATAGGAAGGCCTCCGGATATATTCCACCAGTTGTTTCCTTAAAGGGAAAAGATTATTTGAAAAATTCTTGGGTGGGAATAGGATAATAGAGGCAATGGAAAAAAAATGTACTGAGCCGCCAAGTTTCCATAATTGGTTAATTTTTAGTTTTTATGGCTATAGATATCAGAGCAAAGAATGATCAAGTCCTCAATTGTTTCTACATATAGAAATTATCACTTTTTTGTCCCATAATCACAGAAAATATTTCAGTAGAAAATACCTCTCCATTTTCATCATCTACTGTAAACTGGCAAAATATAATGGTGAGTTTCTATTCAATGGGCACAAATTTGTTATGCAAGATAAAAGTCTTAGAAAGCTGCTGTACAACATTGTGCCTATAGTTAATAATACTATATTATACACTTAAAGATTTTAGAGGATAAAGCTCATGTTAAATGGTCTCACCACAATAAAAAACAAGAAATCAAAAGCAACAACAACAACAAAAAGTAATGTTCCAGAAAGTGGAGCCCTCACTTGTTGTCAAAGGCAATGCTAGCTTGGACAGAATTGGGTACCGGATTGGGTTGGAGCCACTTTGATTCCATCTTCTCTCCACTTCAGAGGTTTCAGTATGTTCCTTGGGATTCCATGTTGGCCCTGGGAAGGGCCTCACAGGAGCCACCAGTGGAGAGACTGGGCCCTACCCCCATCTTCATATGTAATTCAAAATGAAAGTTTAGTTTTCAAAAGGATACTACTTAAAGTGGTGTAGAAAGGAACAGCGTTTCCTTATAGATATTTTTCAGTTTGCAAAATTCTGGATACATTCATCAAAGAGGAACTTGCCTCTTTTTGATTTCATTCCCCACCTCCCTGCTTTGTTGAGACGAGTGACTAGTCTGCTTATTGGGAAAGCCAGCACAGGCCTTATGCAGCAGTAGGTTCTATGGCATTTTCCTTTGATCTTCTTCTAGATCTCAAAGCCATTTTAAAAAAATCAGAGCTGACATATGCTTTGCAAAAGTTTCTTTGTCTCTATTTTTGTGGTTAATCAGCTTAGTTTCTAAAGCAAACACATTTCTCAACTGCATTTTAATTTTTCTGGTCATATCTGTTTTTATCTTCTACTGAATAAATTGATGCAAAACTTGGCAATGTAATATCCCTTTAACAAAACGGTCTCCACAAAAATATTTGCCACAAATCACTGCCTTCCTAATGCCACTAAGTGTAAAGGATTTTGTAAACCTCCCTGGTTTTATGTGGGTCAAGCAACAAATTTGGAATTTGTTGTTGTCTAAAAACCTTGATCATCTAGAAACTCTTTACTGTAAGTCATTCTCTCATCCTACTCTTAAATATGCCACCATCTCCCCTTTCCTCTGCCCAGATACACTAGGGAGAACTAAATATGTCCTCTACTGCCCAACCTCAGTTCCTTGCTATGATTTTCCTGTGTCAATTCTCATTGCCTTTTGAATACTCTTACCCTTCGAAGTGGCTTGGGAAGTGGCTTTTGGAAATTTGCTCTTAGTGGTATCTCCAGTTATTTTGATTTTTTTAGACCATTAACCCTTATTTTTTCTTCAATACCAAATATGTAGGATTTTTTAGAATAGTTTTGTTTTAACCATATAATTGTTTGCTCTCTTTACTTCTCCTGGTTGTATCTTTGGAGAGATATCAAAGTGGAAGGAAGAATTGGAGGAGTAACCAGCCCTCACCAAAGACATGAAAGTCAGCTGTTAATTCACAGTACAGAGTTTTAAAGACGACAATGTTGCCTCGGATACTTAATCAAGAGTCACCAGAGAATGTGTGCACTTTAATAACTGAAGACCCCGAGGAAAGAGTCTCAAGTGTGAGGAAAGAGGAAGACAGGGAAATGGACTAAAGTCAATATCCCAAGTTTGAGAATCTTGAAACCAAGAGAAGTTGCAGGAAACTTCCAGGATCCTATGAGACTCAAATTTTCACAGATGAAAGAGACCTCCAAAAACTTCTCATAGATTTTCTCTTTCATAAATTAATTTTTTAATAATACTATAATTAAGTTTAGACCAACAATAACCCAAAGATTCGTTTGGAGCAGTTGACAGATTCAGATATGCTAGGGAAATAATTTATAAACTCCACCCCTACGTGTAACCACCATCACCAGTTCCTCCGTGCTGTCCTGGATTAGGGGACACATGAAAATCAAGGGCTAATTCTACCATGGTGTTGCCAGGGACATGAGCATTGAGGGACCAGAAATACAGGAGGAACTGACTGTCCCAGTGTTTGCACTGCTACCACTAAAGATTTATTTCTCTGAGACATGAGCCCTTGTCTTCAAATCATAGAATCCTAGGGATGAAATGAATCTTAAAAATGAGTCCAATTCCACCATTTTATAGATGAATAAACTGAAGTATAGACTAGTCAGTTTCTCCAAAGTCATAGTTAGTGTGTTAGCTATTTAGCTGGGACTAGAAATTAAGTCTTTTTTAACCCATAACAATTAGTTATGACTGAAATCTAACCCAAGGGAAATTTGCTGAAAGAATACTGGGTGTCTTAGCCTGGGTTCCCTCAAAAGCAGAGCCTGACACAAAGGGCTCCTTAGAGTTTATATGGGAATATGATGCCAGGGAACAGGGGTACAGGGCAGAGGGAGAGAAACAAGGAAGGAGGAAAAGTCAATTCAAGGAAGAGTTATTAAGGTGGCCGCCCTAACTTGCACCAGGGAATCAGGTGACTGGTGCTCAACCTCTCTGAGACCCTTATGAAATACACCTGGGACAAGAGGAGAAAGACTTTATCCATTGGCTTCCATTGGTCAGTGGTGGCTCCATGGGCACTAAGTCCTCAGACTCCCATATTGTGCACACAGGAGTATGGAGCAGATTCCCACACTGTGGCATCACGGAAGTCCCCAGGTAAGAAGCAAGAAGTAGAGAGTTTGGGCCTTCCATGAGATGCCATCTAAATGTACCTTCAAGAAGTTGATGGAAGCCTGCATCGAACCAGTGGCCACAGTATGGCTGCCAAAGAAGTTAGATCAGAAGGATTCTGAAGGGAAGCTTGAGAGGTGTCTTCTGGACTCCAGAGAGCTGCTAAAAACAGCTGTGGGAAGGGCAGGAAAACTGCTTGGGCCCCGTTTCTCACCACTCCTCCAAATAAGTCTTGTGGAATCAGCATCTCTAATGTTTCCCAAACTCTTTCTGTCTCTAGTTGCTATATATCTGTGTCATTCTTCTTTCTTCTGGTAGGCTGGCTTTCTCTGTATAATATAAATGTGGCCACCACTGCTTCCCAGGTTTACTATCTTATATCTTTAACCCAGGAGAGAAACTGCTCTGCCTCTCTCTGCCCCAAGTTTTAAATATGAAGGATGGGATATTGGTCTAGCCAAGGCCGAGTGCCAACTCCTGGGTCAGAAGGCAAGATCATAGAGGACATGGGAAATGTGGGTGGAGTAGGAGGGAAGGTAGTTGTCATAAGAAAGAAATGTGGTTTTTGATAAGTGGATGAAACAGTAGGTCCCCCTAAACCAGCCCAGTGTTTTTCCTTTTAGATGTTTTCTACTAAAATGAGACTAGAAGAAGTAACACCAAATTAACATCTTAGTGGGCATTCTTCAAGCATGGACGGTCTCTGAGACAGTGGAATTGGGACCCAAGATAGAGCCCTAGTGAGGGGGAGATGACACCACAATAGGAAAGACCACTTTTTCTAGAATTAATCAGAGGGTTATCCCTGGATTCAATCCTCCTAAAGACTATGAAGGTGTAGGCAGCATGACGCAATATTAAGAATGAATACTTTTTTTAAACCCTTGGTTAATACTTTTGTAAAAAGAAGAATCTCTGCAGATTTTTTTCTATCTTCCAGTACATCTTTATCTATTGAGGTCATTTTTTTCTTATGGTGGAACTCACTTGGAGATGACAAGAGGGAATTAAATCTTCAAATATGGCGAAAATGTTGGTTTACACCCTCTCATCAGAAAATGAAAAGTCAAATGGTGATTTCAGCACTTGACACATCTAGAATACTTGTTATCCCCAAATAATGGCTAATATCCTCTGAATACTTACCATGTCAGTCCATGTGCACCCCTTGTGCTCGCGTTCACTTACATGATCCTCAGAACCACCCTGTGAGATAGATGCTATTCCCTTTTGATTTTTCTGGTTGAAGAAACAGAAGCACAGAGAAATGATGTGCTCTAGTTCTAACAGCTGGTACACGATAGACCTGGGATTCAAACCCAAGCAGTCTGGTTCCATAGCCTGTTTCCTTAACCCATTTGCTATATTGCTTTTCTGATGAATTATGAAATTAACTTGAAAGAGATTGCTCTGAACCACTACATCAAAAGGGAAAAGCGCCCTTCAGATGGGTTTTTAATTGCAGACTTATTTTTGTTTTGCCTGAATTATCCTGACTTCTGCCTCTACAATGATATTTATATAAAATTGACATCTGTTAGGAATGTTATGTTGGTTCACGTCCTTTCTGGATTGTGAGATAATTGTGGTATTTCATTCCCTATATTTTCAGAGATGTATACCATAAAGTAAACTTTTGACAAAGTAAACCAAAGAAAGATATAAACAAGCAATGGTAAACCTGATAATTAAGAATGAGCAAAGTACATGGGAAAGGAGCTTTAAAATATTTTTCCACCTAACACAGGTAGAAGTGAGAACCTTAGCCACGATAATATTCTTATAAAATACTCCCCATACCTTGTTAGATATTAGATATCTGTCCTCTGATCTCATATTCTTGAGATCATTTAATTCAAGTACTGCCTGTTAAATTGAGAACTACAATTCAAAAGACGTCCTGAGGGGGCAGCATAAGCTTCAATACTGGTCCATCAGAAAAAAACAATTGTGGGCCCCCTTAACCTTTATTAATCACTAAATAATATGTATACGTATGTGTGTGTGTTCAGTGGAGAATAGTGTTCCCCTTTTCTTTCAAATTTCCCTTCCCAATCCTGCTTCCTGGAGACACTGGGCTCCATGAGATGAACAGTATTTACATTTATCAACAGCAGCCCACTCTTACCGAGCCCTCTCTGTCCATGCAGTGGCTGTGATAGAAGCTGGGGCTACATCAGATTCTATGCCAGGGTGCCTGTCTTACAAGCTAAATGTGGAGGCAGAACCTGCATTCAAAAAGGTAAACTATAATGATAATCACATCTTGAGTTCCAAATGAATGATGCTAACACATGAGCACTATGAAAAGTCATGGAAAGACCGGTTGCTGAGAGCTGGGGTCGGGTGATAGCAGTAGAGACAGGAAGGGTGGGATCTAGATCCCTAATTGTTAGGGTTTTCTAACATATGAATGTTTTCCCTAGCAAAACATTGCCTGGATTTTAAACACTCGTTTGAATCCAATGTTTTGGGGAGATTTTGAGATTGAAACTGTTAAATTATCACAGGTTTGTGCCAAATTTGGCATTATCACAGTTGAAATGAAAGTATTTAATTTTAAAAGAAGATTTTATTTTTGGTGGTGAAGTAGGAGCAACTTATTACAGGTTGTTCTTTGCAACATAGCACAAGAGGAACAGAGAGAGAAAGCTGCCAAGTGTCTAATGAAGCAAAAATAGCCTTTATTGGTAAGTGAGATAAGAGCTGAGTGGCAAACTGTAGTCCACTTTTCAGAGTCGGGATGAGAGATTGAGAATTAATGGAAAAATTGGCAAATGTTGTTTTGCTCTAGAAATTGAGTGGTGAAACAGTGTCCAATAGTGATAATTATTAGAATATATTGGATACATCATGTGTCATCTACTGCGCCCACAACTGATCATATCACCTTTAATATCACCTTTCTTCCAGCTTGGGTAGCAGTGGAGAAAGGAGGTTGGAGTAAAGATCTGATGGACGGACAGCAGTCCAGATGCAATAAAGGAATTTACCCTTTTATAATTGTAGAAATGAATATAAAAATAAAATTCTATGTGTGCCTGGTTAATGCTGCTATCATTTCACCTCAGAAAACTGCATATTAATTAGAGGGAATGCTATGTTCCTATAGAAAAGGAGGTCCAACAATCTTTTTTTTTTAAAGATTGGCACCTGAGCTAACAACTGTTGCCAATCTTCTTTTTTTTTCTGCTTTTTATCCCCAAATCCCCCCAGTACATAGTTGTATATCTTAGTTGCAGGTCCTTCTAGTTGTGGCATGTGGGATGCTGCCTCAACATCGCCTGATGAGCGGTGCCATGTCCACACCCAGGATCCAAACCGGTGAAACCCTGGACCACCACAGTGGAGCCCGTGAACTTAACCACTTGGCCACAGGGCCAGCCCCCCAACAATCTTACAAAAACAGAAATTTATTTTTCTCTGATACAACAGGCCTGCTTAGAATGGTAGGTAGCTGTGCTCCACCAACTTTTAGGAACTTGGATTCCTTTCATCTTGTGGCTCCGTCATCATTTACAAAGTTAGGGTTTGGGTTGCTGTCTCATAAACAGTCCTGCTTAGTGGAAATAAGAGCCCAAATCCAGGAAACGCAGGCTGTCTTCAAGTCAGAGATAATTCAGAATTCATATACATCATTTTCACTCACATCCCGTTGGCTCCAACTTAGTAATGACCACACTCAGCAGAAGGAAATGTTTCTGGCTGGGCATTTTCATCAGTGACTAGAATAGTGCCTGGCACATAATAAATGATCTATAAGTATTGACTGTTGTTATTATTATTGTCAATATTATGACATCATTTGCTGGAGATTTGTTGAAAACGTATCTGAGCTATTAAATCAAGGACCCAATTTGTGTCTTACCCTGACCTTGGAAGGTCCTAAGCATTGTTCAAGACTGGACAACTAACCTTCTCCCTTGACTCCTGCTCCTCCCACAGTCTTCCCCATCTATCCTTCTACCTTTTCAG
Source organism: Equus asinus (assembly GCF_041296235.1). Taxonomy (NCBI): domain Eukaryota; kingdom Metazoa; phylum Chordata; class Mammalia; order Perissodactyla; family Equidae; genus Equus; species Equus asinus. Next base: position 82,506,428 of record NC_091798.1, read on the forward strand.
CTTAGAAACTGTGTAATCACCTTTCATTCCTCTTCCTCACACCTCAAATCCAATCCATCAGAAAATCTTGTCCCTTTATCTGCAAGTAATATTCAAAATCCACCTGGCAGAATCTAGTTACATCTCCATCACTCTTGTTTGGGTCCAAGGCACCATCATCTCCCACCTGGATTATTGCCATTGCTCCTAACTAGTCTCACTGCTTCTAAGGTTTTGTATCCTGTATATGAAAACACAAAAGAGGAAATGTGCAGTAATATTTTAAAACAATATTAACTCTGTTAATATCTTGGAGTACTTTGGAAGATATTTCTAATCTTGGAAGATACCTCCAAATGTAAGCTCCTTAACGCCAAGGATCATGTCTATCCTGTTGATTGCTGAACCTTCAAGTTATGGTAGTTAGTAAATACTCAATGAATAAAGAGGTATGAGTTTATTTAAAATATTCCCTCTCTAGTTCAGAATACCTCCAGAAAATTACCTCACAGATGCCAATAGACTCTGCTGGCAAAAAACAATTAATACTAGTACTCCATAGTGCTTTGGTCCCATCTGGAAAGTTATCCACCTTTCTATTCATCTATCTGTCCATTTATGCATTAATCTATTGATCCATACATCCATACTTCTATCTACCCAACAAGTCGTCATTGAACACTTACCATGTGCCAATTATTGTTCTGGGTGCTAGAGATACAGTTGTGAATAAAAAAGATAAAAATAAAAATTTTTTTGTCCTAATGTAAATTCTTTTCTAGGGAGGGGAACATCTAATAAGCAATTATGTAAAACTATAATATTTTGATGATTATAAGTGCTATGGAAAAAAATAAAGTAGAAAAGAGGATTAGGGAGTGTCAGGGGCAGTGTTATTTTAGAGTGGTTAGGCAAGGCCCTCGTTGATGGACATTTAATCAGATACCTGAAGGAGTTGAGGGAGTAGCCATTTGGATACCCGAGGGAAGGTCATTCCAAGTAAAGGGGACAGGAAGTGCAATGTCCCTGAAGTGGCACCATGCTTACTAAACATGTATCAAGGGGACAAGAAGACTAGAGTAGAATAAGCAGAAGATTGAAAGGTAAGAGAGAGAGTGGAAGCAGCAAAAGTTCAGCTCATTTAGGGCCTTATAGGCACTTTGATAGAGGCTTTTTCTCTAAGGGACATGATCTAATTGATAATATACTACATGATTAAAAGCAGGAAGACAAATTAGGAGGCAATAGCAATAATCTAGGTGAGAGACGATGGTGCCTTGGACCAAGACAACAGTGGCGAAGATCTATTAGGTTCTGCCAGGTGGATTTTTAATACTATTTGGAGATAAAGAGATGGGATTTTCTGATGGATTGGACTTGTGGTGTGAGAAAGAGGAATCAAGGATGATTACGTGGTTTCTAAGCTGAAAAGGTAGAAAGGCAGATGGGAAAGACTGTGGGAGGAGTAGGAGTGAAGGGAAAGGTTAGTTATCCTGGACAATCATATGGAGAGTTCAAGTAGCTCATTGGATATAAAGCCTGGACTTTAAGGAAGACATCTGTGCTGAGATACAATTTGTGCATCATTAATGGATCAATGTGTTAAATCCATGAGTCCAAATGAGATGGTTGAGGACATATAGAGAAACAAAAAATATATATTTTTGAATTCTTTAGAAATAATAACTATCTCAAACTGACTATCAGGCTAGGGAGAGCATTCACTTTAATTTTCAGAGGTACTTAATAAAATTTGAATTCGTTTCAACCAATGACTAATGCTTATGCTAGATCCTGAGGATTCACATATGAACAAGACATGTTCCCAGTACTTTGGGAACTCACATCCTCGCGAAAAGACAAAAGTATCAAGTAGTCCTCTAACTCACTAACAATGAGAGAGGTTTTGGGGAAAATTCTCATTCATTATAACATTTTATAAGAATATCACCTCTAAAAGCCACTTAAGATGATGGCAGAGAAGGCGTTAGCTAGAAATGTTAAGCATATGTAACAAGAATAATATTGTTTTAAAATATCACTGCACTTTTCTTTCCTCTTTTGCATTTTCACATACAGGAGTTTCCTTCTAGTCATCCAGAAACATTTATTTTTATCTGGAAATATTAGTCATGAAATAGGGAGAACATGAGGAGATATAAACAGCCAAAATTCAGGTTTTCTCTACCAAGGTAGAACTTTTCAGCACCTAGTTAGGAAACAATCTTAAAAGCCATAAAAGTCATAGGAGAAAAAATTTTTTTCTGAGTTCAGTGAGCTCCCAGCTTTACCGTGTGCAATGAATGTGATGTATGGGAAGATCCTACTACAGAGTAAAAATCCAAACTTCAGATGCAAGGGGAATTGGAAAGACTAAGAAGTCCAAGCATGCAGGCGGACATATGCATCCAGACTGCCCACTCAGGGCCAAACTTGGGGAATAGCATTGAATGAAGGTGGGAAGGTAGAGATATCCAGAAAGAAATGAAGGAATCTTAGTTTATCTGCGATAGTGGCCTCTTTTCTTAAAAGTGGCCAGAGGATGAAGCCAATGCTTATCCCAGAACCATTTTCAACCTAAAGCATAGCAGAAGGCATATTTATTTAAATAGACATGAGATAACCCTCCAGGTTTCTCATGGCTGCACATAGCAAGTAGATAATCCAGAAGAATGGTCATACAATGAGTTGACCATTGAACCAACAGAGGTATAGCCTTGAAAGAAGGGGTTATATAGGGTAGTATAGGGTATTTGAGACTAGATGCAAATGAATAGGACCGTGAATATCAGCCATGGGAACGTGACGTTTCATATGCCTCAGCAGATATTGCAAAGGGCCCTACAAACTCAACCAGACTATCCTGGATCAGTCACCCTTAACTAAATCCTTCCAGGGTCCAGAGTACAGCATAAAGCACTCTGAATCAAATCCATTACTTTCTCCCCCTTCCCAAACTTCCACAAAGGAACATAATCCACCTCCCAAATACCCCAGTGCTATCCTGGGATAATTCAGGGGCAAAAGAACTCTGAAGCGGAGCATTACTCCTAAATAGACTGTTTTGAAATGAAAACAGTCAAATGACTATTGTCAAACTGGAAAATAGTAAGACATACTGTTTCTCACATATATAACTTACAGGGTAGGTGTTCAAGTAAGATGAACTCAACTATATAAAATGACCCACATTTCAAAAATACAGTAGCCATTTGGGTTAGTGAGCATCTTTTAAACGCATAAAATGAAAAGCTTAATTTTCTTTGCATATTTGAATATTGTAGTGACATAGCTATCAAGTAAGAACTACTGGTCAAGGAAAGAGACTTAGAGCACAGAGAAGGTGGACAAGATAGCCCATGGTCAGATGAGGGGAAAGTAGACTCCTTCCCATTGGAAAGAGAGATGACCACAGTTCAGGCTCACGGCTAATACTTTCCTGTCAAAACCACACCACATTGAGCTAACAATGGAATCTACAAACTTCAAAAAATTCAACATAAGCAGCAGTTTCACATACTTCTCTCCACTTGCAAATTCCATGGGGAACACCTCTGTTGCCCACAGTGGTGAACCAGTCCAGCTGGAGATGATTCAGGCCTTGCTTGGTCAACGGTAAGTCAGCGAAATCAGCGAATGGTTGTCTGGCCTCTCCTTTCCTAGCCCTTCTGTTCTGGTAAAATAGGAAGAGAAAGAGAAACAATAAATGCAATTTAGAAAAAGTTAAGTGCCTCTGCCTTTATTCTGTTTGGTTTTAATTCACCTTAGAGGAAAGCTAAGAAGAAGATTAACATACTTTAATTTGAGCTTTGAGATTCAAATCCAAGTCAGGGAATTTTTCAGAAATAAGGTATCAGGCTGCCAGAGCAGAATCAGGGGAGTCCTGTAGGCAAGTCTGCTCTGAACAAAATATCTCTGTCTATCCATTTAACAAACAAGAGATTCATTTGGGTTAAAATCTGCTTTTAAAAATTAAAAATATTTACTAGTAAGATTACAGGTTGTCACAGTCCCGGAAAAAAACATGAGACTGGTAAGTTTTCGGTAATATCTAGCCTTGCCACACTAGTGTAGTGGGAATTTTGATTGGGCTGAGAGAGAGGTAGGAGTAAGGAAGCAAATCTGCTTGTGGGGGTGGGGGGTAGGGTGGGGGGGGTTATACAGAGGCATGGTGGACACTGTGGGTCTTTCACCCACACTGAAGGGCCACTGACCAAATGGAGGCACTGATCTATTGGGGACCTAGGAGACAGGAGAGTTTTTAGGAAGGTGGAAGTGGTCCAAAGGCAATTGTCTTCGGTTTTGTGGTTGCCCAGGTCATCCAGGGGAGATAACTCTTCATACCACAGGAAACTTACTCTTACAAATAGCTGATCTAAAAAGCTAGAAACAGTTCAGGCAAAGTTCTTTCTCAATTTCCCTATAATTTGAAATCATAGGAATAGTTGAACAATTTCCATGATCTTTTGTTTGTAATGAGAAGTTGATGATCTTCCTTAATTTCCATACCTACAATGATGTTATTCTCCCCAAAGGTGTTCTCGCTAAGCAGAAGAGCAGAACAGGAGAGAAGCTTGTTTCTGGAACATGAGGAGGAATTAAGAGAAGATTTTGGGGCAGTTTTCAAAATCCTGTGTGAGTAATTATAACAGGACCTGGATGACAGTGATGGAACCAGCAAGGTTTCTTTAGATTACATAAATCTGTATAAAGCTAATTTCAAGGTCCCTGCTTTCTGCATTGGGTTGTGTTCTATTTTAGAGCAACACGCCTAGTTGGAGAAAAAAAAAAGTCCAATAAAAAATAGGCATTCTGTGATGAAATAGGTTCCTTAGGAAATAGGAGCAGATAGACTTCATTCATTTATTCACCCATTCACTCAGTTATTGAAACAACCATCTTGAAATGATCCTGATTTCTCAACCAAATCAGCTGAAAATTGTCAAGTCTAATTTAGCTGAAATTGCATCCTGAGCACATATTAAAATGCACAGTTACAGTCAGAGAATTGATACGTATTTTGGCATTGTCACTTCTCGCCTCACTATTTTGTTATATTCTTACTGCATATCAGTTCTGGAGAAGGTCAGGAAAGGTCAATGCTAACTTTGGGATGGTGTAGATGGTGGACTTTTGCACGAGTGTGTGCATGTGTGTGTATGTCTCTGTATAAATAGTGTGTGTGTGTGTGTGTGTGTGCCCTTTAGAAGAGAAACAGAATTACAAGCTCTCTGGGCTCAGGTGGAGTCTCATGACTCATCACTCTGTATCTAAATCAGCCCCCAAAGACACAAGAGCTCCTGCAAATCCTGAAAGCTCCCTTTAACACTTACTTACCCCTGACCTCCTATTTAGGTTCCTGTATGCGGCACTCTTGTTTCGGAAACAAATCGTTTTCTATTATAATTCAGAAACACTCAGGTCCCCAAACGAACCTGAGATTTCAGCTATTCAGCAAAATTTTTATTTGCAAAGCACATGCCTGCTAGCCTGTGTGATTGCAGTTCTATTCATATGAATGTTGGCAACATTTCATTGTAGGGGTCAATTATGGTCATTTACCATGATGACATAATAACAACTGCAAAAATGTGAAAGCTAAAGTAGGGTTATTATTACTGTTTGTAAAGTCTGTGTCCCAGATGTTCCTGCCAGGAGAGAGAAAAGCTGGAGCGCAGAGATAGCTGACAATCGTGCTAACCATTCAAATCGCCAGTGGATTGAACAATTTGCAAGATGGGATGTAACAGGAGGCTAAAGCTGGCTTTCGGGTTGCTGCCCCTCCCTCACCTTGAACTACAAGCTCCCCCCGCCACTGCGCCGCATGTCATACAGAAACACTCCCTCCACACCCCTGCACTCTATCCCGGGGTTGAAAGAAAAGGAAGAAATACAAGCAGAGCATTGGCCCAGAGAGATGGGCCAACAGCCAATGTCATCCAATGATATACAGCCAAGAAGGAATTTATTTCCAACTAGTAGAGGATTGGGGGGCTCGTAAAACTGTATAGCTTCAACCCAATGAAATAAGGTTAGTAAAATACATAAACTCTGATACAGCGCCGTGAAGTATGCCTCTAGTCGCCTGCAATTCACCAATGGCTGCGTGATAGATATTGCCAGCACCTGGCTGTTCCTTGTCAGCTGTGACCGGCGTGTGCCTTTCAGCAATGCTTGCCCTCCTTCTCCCCGCGACTCTCCTCCTTTTCCACCCTGGGCACAGGGCTAATGCTAGGCCAGCAGCAGGCTTGCTGATTGCCAAGGTGCTTAGCAGATCATCCTACCACACATCTCTTGAGTTATAACATTCTGACAGCAAGCACCAGCATGAGACAAAAGCAGCGTGTTTGTCGAATGAAAAATACGGCTGCGGTTGAATAGAGGAAAAGGTATAAAAAAAAATCTAGCTCTAAAAAAATATTCAGATCTAATGATGCCTGTTTTTTTTTAATAGAGAAAAAAATCACAGTAGGCAGAAACGCCATTTTTTTAACACTTCATACTTCTGTCAGTGTGATGTAGAGCAAGTGCCATTAATCAAGGGTGCTGTTATTCATTAGGCACAGTGATGTACTTGAACTGTTACTTTAGTATCATTGTTCAGAGCCTCTGGAACAGCTTTAAAGAAGAAGGGAAAAATTTACAGCTATAGTTTACAGTTAGGACTGGAGAAGAACTTTCCCACTATTAACCGAATGTTAAACTTGGTAATAACAGTAATAATACCTTCTGTTTATACAGCGACTGTCTTCTGAGAAACTCAAAGCACTCAACAAACAGTAGTATATTCATTGTCAACAACATCCTTTCGAAGAAAGCTACGGGGGATATTGTTATCCTCTTTGCCATCAGGCCAATAATAGGTTCTTTGTGTTTACAGTTGTCTCTGATGTATGCTGCAGGGGAGGTGACAGCCGGAGGGAAGGGAGGATGGGGAGATGGTGTATGTATGGTGGTGACGGGAGTGCATTGAAGGAACGTGTACCATTTGAAGAACTAAGCCGAAATGAATCCTTTTACTGTGTAGTGGTTGTGAGGGATTTGTATACACATGATGGTAAAACTAGTCTTTCTGGGCATCAGAAATTAATTACGGCATACTGCAAACAGAATGCACTTCCTGAGGAATTAACCTGATGGACTCTGCCTGCTGGGAAACGGAAGGGCCCCTCAGGCTCTCGGACAAGGGCTCTGATACCCAAATCTGAGAGAGTCAAGCTCCTCGTCAGAGCGGCTGGTTCCGGCCCTGCCCACTTACTCACAGCTGATTGGCCCAGGTTTGGACCAATCAGATTCCTTCTCCCTGGGGTTTGGAAATGGTCTGTGAGGAACCTAGTGCATCTGATGGATTCCTGAGCTGTAAGGTGGCTTAAACCAGACCTGTAATGACTCTGTTTGGACCATGTAAATAAGAAACAGAGAAAAAGAAGGAGAGGAGCGGGGAGAGAGAGCACTTTAATTCTGAATGGACGTTCTGTTTCTATCCTAGTCAGAGCCTTGTCAGGCTCTACGGTCTATCCCTGATTTTCTCCAATAAATTATCCATCCAACTTAAGAGCTGTTGATTTTTTTTGCCTCGAAGAAACGTACGTTCTCTGATTAAGATAGGAATGTCCCAAGATAACTGCACACAGAAGACTTTGTCAGGGTAAAAGACCCTCCACATATTTTATTTGGTGGGCCCTTAGCCCCTACATATCTATTAGCTCTTACAGAGAGTTCAGCCCAGCAGAGAAGTTCATAACTCAACTCTGAAAAAGGTGATTTTTGTGTGCGTTTTATTAGCCTGTTTCCTTTTCCTTAAATTGAATCCTATTTTGTTTATTTATTTGTACCCACTGCAAATCAGTGGTTTTTAAAACAGCAACAACTTGAAAGAGCTTGGAGGAGATCGACCCGTATTTGTGAATCACTTTGATCCCATAAAACAGGAACAACAAAAATCTTAACACTTGACACTTGAAGCAGACATTCAGGTCTGAGGGGAAAACCAGAAGTCTGCTGAATCATTAAGAAAAGTACTCAAATGCAATATTGCACCCTCCAATTCTTGCTCTTTTGACACAAGAAAAAGAAGCCACATTTCAATTCTATTCCTCTGCACATCTCCTCTTATCCTGAAGCATTTTCATATCCACCTCTTTATAACAGAATAGAACAATGGGCGTAGATACTCAGGGCAGAAAAACAGCAGCGCTCATAACAATAAGTGAACAAGAATGGGCCCTTTAAAGACTTCTCCAGGAGATCAGACCTGCCAAAACAGTGACCCTGGTGGTTGTCTTAGAGGCTGTGACAGGCAGGCCAAGGACTTTGGCATGAGATAGGCCTTCCCAGTTTTTTAAAAGAATGACTTTGGATAGGTTATTTAAACTTTCTGAGGCTGTTTCCTTGTCTTCCTTACTTGTAAAATTGAGTTAATAATAGCTACTATGTTGTGACGATGAAGTAAAATGATGTATATAAAATACCAGGCATTTGGTGGCAGAAAGAGAGTTCTGTGTGTTTTGGAAAGGATTTGCAAAATAAACCTGCACTACCATGACTCAGTACCCCAGTGATTATTTGAAGACACTGAGATTCAACATACATTTTCCCTGGATGTTTTTAATGTTTGAAATTTAATGATTAAGCCTCAAAATAGATTCAAGTGAAATTAGATGATCTTGTGCCTTGTGTTACTAAAATAACCAAAGTGTTTCATAAGGTTTCAAGCTGCGATCCCTCAGCATGAACACTGCTGACCGTGAGGCTGACAGGACTTCATGGGTAGTGGAGGGACTTCTCTGCACCCTCTCATTTTGGAAAGCGCCACTTACACGATTAAAATTAGACTTTAGGGTACAAGGGGGCTGCTGCCATCACTGAGCAAGGCAGCTGTATTCTGAAGTGGCTTCAGCAGGTTGTATGTGCTAACTGACAGCAGACAATTCGAAGCGTCTCCCAACGGACTTAAACTACAAGCTGAATAAAGCCTCGGGTCCTTAGTGCCGTGACCATTCAGGTCCTTACTCAAGAAAACTCAAATATTACAGGATGTGACTTTTTTACACTAAAAATGTCATAAATCTTTAACATGTCTGAATTTATTCATATTCCCAAAAAGTTCACTGGTTCTCTGAATCTAGAGCCCAGTTTCCCAAAGAAAGCCTGAAAAAGCCATCTCTTTAGGCCTTTTGATTAAATTTTACTTCCATCATTCATTCATTCAAGAAAAATTTTTTTAGTATCTACTTTGTTTCAGTAGTGATGATACAACACTGAGCAAAGGTGATTTGGTCCTGTCCTGGAGCAGATCCCCCTGTCCCTGTCTCTTCAGCCTCTGGTCTCTGATCTCACCATTGACAATCTATAGTTTCCACTCCTGAGCTTTCATTTCCCCTTATATCTCTGCGGGTGGATGTACTTTCTTGTTGGAAATCATGGGATTTAGGATAAAGTCTAAACTCCTTAGCAAGGCATACAGGGGTGTTTACAATGTGGCCCCAACTTAAGTCTTGTAACTTCCTTCCTCCAATCCCACAATAATCAAATTAAACTCCCTGTTCTTCCTGGTGAGCCTCCCTCTCTTTTCTCCCCTCGTCCCTCCCCCTTGTCCCTCTCTTGGCTGTCCAGGCCCCATGGAACATGTAATTACTACCCAGAATTTCCTCTGTGACACCATAGGATAAGCAAAAGGTATTTGGTATTGAGTCACTGTGCCTATAAAGGGATCACCTTGGGGTGAAAGGACCTCAAGAATTCTCAAGGGAGCATCTTAGTGGGGGATAGAAGGAGGACTTTGATGAATCTCAGGGTGTCAGCTGTGTCATCAAGAGTCAAAGTGGAAGCCTGGTCAGTGGGAAGACAACCGGCTCTCCAGAACCAATTGTGAGGCATTGCCCACTCCAGGGCAGTGTTGCTCTTGGTCACTGCCACAGGAGAGGGGCCAAGTCCTCCAAACTGGAAGTGATAAGCTCAGCTGTGGGTCAGAGAGAGCCAGCAGAGACCTTCCCGTGAAAACCTGAGCCCCTCTGCTGGGATTGCAAGACCTTCTACGACCTGATATCACTGGGGAAAGAAATGAGGAGAAGAAGAAGAAAAAGCACACAATCTGCATAGTAACCTCCCCGACAGCCTTCACCTAACATGAAATCAGGAAAACTGATTTACATTAAATTAGTAAATTAATGTTTAAAAACATTTTTGCTGCTGAGTGAAAACAGAAGCACAAGAACACGATGAAATCGGCTAAAGAAAAGAGGTGTGTGTGTTTGTGTGCGTGTACGGTGCAGTATTTTTAAGTTGTAGTGAGTAAATTTTGACTCTACTGTACATTTCTGTCTATTCTACTAATTTGGACTCAGCCCATGTTCTGTAGGATTGTTATTCATCCCTTGTTATATACCTCCAAATAGATTTAAACTCCTTTTTTGTCAAAGATTGTGTTTTACATCTTGCTATCCTCAGATTCTGATGATGTCCTATACAAAGTAGGCTCTCAATGTAATAATAAATCTAGTCATATCCCATGTCATTATTACACCAACGGAAGGCTCTATGATACACTAATTCTATGAAAGTGCACTAATTCTATGAGAGACAGCAGTGGCACAAATTTGACGGCATTTACTTCTCCAAATTGAGGAAGTTTTCTTGAGGGAGGTAAGCCTTGAATAAAAGGAATGAAGAAGCTGGGAAAGTAAGGCTGTCCTTGATAGAATGCTGGTTTATGAGAAGCTCCATGCCAGGGAAAGGATAAATGTCCATGGGGACTCGCTTGAAGATCAAAGTAGACAGGAGATAATGAAACTATTTTGCGAAAGAGAGATGGAAATGTGATGGTCACTGTCAAGATATTGAAAATGATTCAATGTGACCTGGGGACGTAGAGATTTATCAGCCTGTAAAAGAATGACCAATGGGACAAGAGGTGGGAGATACATTTGGTAAAAGCATTTAGGATGATCAAAGGAAAGAGAAAAAAGAAGTGGGGCAATCTTTAAGAAAAGAGTAGGTTTCTGTGTGTGTGTGTGTGTATGTATGTTTGTGTGCAGGGAAGTGCCTTGTGAAAACTCATATTACAGATTAAATGACTTAATTACATAACATGAAGTACAAATAAAAACAAATAAGACATACAAAATGGTTTATGAATGCAATTATATATAAAATATTGTGCGGTATCAAAGTTATATCTGCTTCACTGTGAAATATTCATTACCTATTTCTGAAGTACTAGTTTTCAGCATAACAATTCATGATCCTAAGTATTATTAATGTTTTTTATTGGATGGCTACTGAACTTCAACGTACGCTAAGTGCTATAGAGGACATCAAATAAGACATTGTTCTTTCCCTGTGGGTTCATAACATAACTTAGAGGGGCTACATTTTTTTCCCCCACTTAGTGTGGTCCATGGCTCATCAAGCATTTTAATATCCCAAAGGCCAAAGATGCACTGCACATTTATATTCAGGTTCTGATATTTATATATTGTAATGTGCTTGGATCCATATTACTTTCAGTTACACCATCTAGTTCTAAAGGGCAAAGTACATAGAATTCCGAATAAATTCATCTTTTTTTTTCTTCTTCTTCCCTAAAGGAAGGAATGGGAAATTGTCAATATTCTTAAGAATTTTAGAGCAGGGAACAATGGAATGTTCTTTTATTCATTGCTGCTTGAACCAACTACTTGATATTAAGGACTCTTATTTTCATTATTTCAATAACTATTTCTTAATTTGCAATGAATCTTCTTTTACTCTAATCAGCAGCAACTTTGATCATTAAAAACTGATTAGAAGGGATGCAGAATCCATTTTTTTCATTGCCTTTACAGAATCATAGCACTTTAGAATTAGCAAGAATCCTAAAGATTATTTATTCCAGTAATCCCTGAAGCCTGTCCATAGACTTGTTGCCACAAAACATTAAAACATATAGGACATTAAAAATGCTAATTCCAGGGACTCACCTACCTTAGAGTTATTGAATCAGAATCTGCAGGGTGTAGTCCAGATATTTGTGACAAAAGGGATTCTGATGAGGAACCAGACTGGTACATCGAATTGACTATTTTTCCATTAGGGAAAATGGCTTTCAGATAGGCTCACATAATGCCTTATGCCAGGTTCATGCAGGTAGATGCTGTCAGAGTTGGAAACAAAATCTGGATTTACCTTTTCTTAGTCTAGTCCTCTTTCTGATACACAACACTTGATGAGATATTTCTTAGTTCTGGGCAACCTGTGCAATGTCAGTTCAAATCTTTTATAATCACTAATAGAACTCTCTTCAAAGCCAGTTCACACACTGGGTAAAAAAAGTATCATACATTTTTGACCCAGTGGCTTACCTAGATTGATCTTTCAATCTGTGTATTTTGCCAGTTTTGACTCTGAATGATTTTTGGTTTTAGCACAATTCCAATCCATCCTCAAAGGACCACTCTTGTCCTCAATGGAATCTAAGTCCATCTTCTACAAATTCGGAGTTGCCGTAATATTTTAAACAATACTACGTCATTGGAATTAACATCTAGCTTCTGTAAAATACTTCTTTTGATGAAAAACAGGTATTTAAAGCACTGAATTCTGCCCAAGATAATTTAAACAAACCTTTCTAGGCACACCTTTGTGTTGTTTCACTTTTTTCAGTTTTAAACAACACTGTGAAGAACATCCCACTACATACATCTGTACTAGTGGGTTATAGTTATTAAAATTTAAAATGTGTGTAATCTCTGACCCAACAGCTATACATCCAGGACTTTATACTGATTACTTTTTTTAAAGATGAGAAACTCCAAACCATAGCCAAAGCAGAAAGATAGCACTTCCATTTCTACTTATCTATATCTTCTAGAGGATTCTACTGTCCATTTGATTTAGCACATATGCTGGCTAATAACAACAGCAATTTAGGGTGCTATCTACTGTATGACTCTTTTATTTTTATTTCTTTTTTTGTCAATTAGTTCATTTGGTTGAAGTATGCTGCAAATGAAACACAGTCATGGGCTCAATCCATATATCTATAACATATGTAGATTTATAACCAAAGTCATACCATTTACAAAAACTTCAAAATACATGAAACATTTAGGGATAAATTTAACGAAAAGAGTGTAAGATCTGTTCATTGAAAACTACAAAGCATTGATGAAAAAAATTAAAGACCTAAATAAGTGGAGAGATATATGGTGTTCATGAATTGAAAGAATCGACATTGTTAAGATATCAATATTCCCCAAATTGATCCATAGAGCCAAAGCAATCTCAATGAAATTCCAACAGTTTTTAAAAAAAGAAAACACAAAGTTTATTCTAACGCACACAGAAAAATCCAAAGGACCTAGATTGGCCAAACAAGATTGAAGAAACAATTTGTACTACTTATTTCAAGACTTACTATAATGCTAAAGCAATTAAGACAAAATCGTGTTGTTATGAGGATAGGCATATAAATTAATGAAACAGAATAGAAAATCTAGAAATATACCTACACGACAGTTGTCAATTGACAACTGATAATCCAGGAATTTCACGTCTAGAGATTTATCCTAAGAAAACAATTACAGATACACACTAAGATTTATCTACAAAGATGTTTAATTTAGCATTATTATTAATAATAAAAAATTGTAAATAACATCATCAATAGTAGAAAACTAAGAAAATTAATTTTGGTATAGCTATATGATGGAATGGTATATGTCTTTCAAAAATATATATGTACGTGCACACATATGTATCGTATGATTCCAATTTTGTATAAATAACTTAATGGATGCAACAGAAGTGACCAATACAGCATAAATGAAAATGTTAACAATGGTCATTTCTAGGCTACAAGACTGTTGCTGATTTTATATACTATATACTCCCTAATACTGTATGTTAAACGTATATTGCCTTTATGATTAAAAAAAATTTAAAAAGTAAAATAGTGATCATCTTCCTCAGCAATATTTTGATAGCAAATGGGTACAGTTATGACCAGCCATGTCTCTTTCTGTTATAATTCTTTAGCCTCATTCAAGCTAGAAATCCTTATGGAGTAAGGATTTTCTATGCTTAGATATTCAGCAAATGGATTTTTTCAATAAAGTTGAATGTGAAACTCTATTATTTGGAGTTCTTTCTCCAGGATCAGATGCTTAACTAAGTCCTGGAGAAGAAACTGGGATATGAAAAACAAGATATTGGCAAAATCAAGGAAAGAATCTCATTTTTTGACTTTCCAGTCCAAATTTTGTTTTGCTTTTTCCCCCTAGGGATACTCTACCTACCAGGGTACGCTCCATCCCCTGCCATTGCACTTGACAGTTGGTTTTTGTGGTCCGAACCAGCAGTTGTAGACACACTCTTGTTTTCTAGAGCAATGGTAGTATAAATCCACTACGATACATCAGCATTCCTGTTGCAAATGAGTTACTCCGTGAGGATTTCTAGTCCATAGGCCAGTATATGGGTTTATTCACATGATCCTTCTTCTGCAGAAAATAAAGGCACTCTCAGGGGATTTCTGTTTGTTTCTTTGCTAGAGACACTGAATTAGCTATTGCTTTTCTTAAAAAAATCTTATTGATGTACATTAACTCACACTTGACTCTTTGAAACCTACATATGTAGAAGGAAATGTGTTGGAAGGGGATTTGAAATTGGGAGAGGTTTGGTGTGAAGACGTGCCCAGAAAGAAGGGAAGGAGGGATGTGAGAAGTTTGTGTAGTTTCCAGAGATATAACTGCCCACACAGTTCAGAGGCCTCCTACAGAAACCCCTCTCGGACATTTCAGGCAGAACCCTCCCCTGTTCTGCATAGCATCTGTGCACACTGCTATGGTACCACTTTGCCACCAGTTACTGAGATTGTCTACTTCTGAGTCCATTTATCATTTAGCTATGAGCACTTGGAGGCCAGGAATTTTTCTTTCTGTTTTTATTTTTTTTTCCCAAACAAGAGGTATAGTTGGCATACATTAATTGCATATATTTAAGTTGTACAACTTCATAAGTTTTGATATATGTCTTCACCTCACCTCAATCAAGTTAATGAACGCATCTATTACCTCCTGCAGTTTCCTGATGCCCCTTTGTCACCCATCCCTCCCACTCCTGCCCTCCCCTTCCAAACCCCATCTCCAGGCAAACACTGATCTGCTTTCTGCCTCTATAGATTACTTTGCATTTTTTGAATTTTGTATAAATGAAATCATTCAACATATGCTTTTTAAAAATCTGTTTTCTTTCACTCAGCATAATTATTTTGAGATTCATCCATGTTGCTGCATTTAACAACAGGTCCCTCTTTGTTATTGCTGAGCATTACCCTGTTGTATGGATATACCACAGTTTGTTCATCCATTGAGCTGTTATGGATATTTGGATTGTTTCCAGTTTTTGTCTATTATAAATAAAGCTGCTATGAGCATTCATGTATTCACTTTTATATAGAAATACGCATTCAATTCTTTTGGGAAAATACCTAGGAGTAGAATGGCTGGTTCATATGATAGATATAGATTTAAGCCTGTAGTTTTCTTTGTCGGAAAGCTTTTGACTCTAAAATTAAATATCTTTGCTAGACATTGCACTATTCATTTTATCTATATTTTTTGTGACCTTTGGTGGTTTGTGACTTTCAAGGAATTAGGTTGTTCACAATATTCCCTTAGTGTCCTTTCTAATATCTGTGGATTCTACAGTGATATCACCTCTGTCTTGCACAGTCTTGGTAATTTGTGTCTTTTTCTTTTTATACTGAATAGTCTAGCTAAAGGTTTATCAATTTTATTCACCTTCTAACAAAACCAGATTTTGGTTTCTTTGATTTTCTCTGTTCTTTTGTGTTTTCTATTTTACTAATTTCCTGCCTGATCTTTTAAAATTTTCTTTCTTCTCCTGACTTTAGGTTTTATTTGTTCTAGTTTCTTAACATCCAAACCAAGTTCATTCATTTGAGACCTTTCTCCTTTTCCAATATAGACATTTAATGCTATCCATTCCTCTAAGTCAGCCTTCAGCAAATCTTTTCTGTAAAAATACCAGATAGTAAGCATTTTGGCATTGCAGTTCCCATGGTCTCAGCCTCAGTTACTCAACTCTGATGCTGAAGCTTAAGCAGTCTTAGAGATTATGTAAAAAATTAGTGTGGCCATGTTCCAATAAAACTTCATTCACAAAAGTAGCTGATGGGCAGAATTTGGCCCATGGGCTGTAATTTGCCAACTGTTTTATCTGCATCCCGCAAATTTTGATATGTTTCTGTTTTTATTGTGAGAAATGCTGTCCAATTTTCCTTTTGATTTATTCTTTGGCCAATGTTTTGTTAAAAGTATATTATTTCGTTTTCAAATATTTGGGGATTTTGCAGATATCTTTTAGTTATTGATGCCTAACTTAATTCCACTGTGGTTAGAGAACATACTTTGATTTGAATTTTTAAAAATTTATTGAGACTTGTCTTATGGCCCAGAGAATGATCCATCTTGGTAAATGTTCTGTGCTCATTTGAAAAAAAATGTGTATTCTGCTGTTGTTGAGTGAGGAGTTTTATAAGTGTCTCTTAAGTTGGTTGATAGTATTTTTTAAGTCTTCTAAATTCCTATTGATTTTCCGTCTACTTATCTTACAGTTATTAACAGTGGGATGTTTAAATTTCTGACTATCATTATCGATTATTCTATTTCTTCTTGTAGTTCTATTAGTTTTTGCTTTCTAGGTCTTGAAACCCTTTTCCTTCTGTCTGAAAGACTCCTTTTAATGTTTCTTATAGTGCATATCTACTGATAATGAAATTTTTCATCTTTTTTATGTCTGAAAACAATCTTTATTCCACCTTCTTTTTTGAAAGACAGTTTCTCTGGGTGTAGAATCCTAGATAAATATTTTTTAAAATCTTTCTCAGTACTTTAAAGATAGTGCTCCACTCTCTTCTTACGTAGGTTGTTTCTGACAAGAAATCTGTCATCCTTGTGTTTGTTTCTCTGTACATAATGTATCTTTTCTCTTTGCTTCTTCATCGCTGATTTTGAGCAGTTTGATTATGATGTGCCTTGGTATAGTTTTCCTCATGTTTCTTGTGCTTGGGGTTCATCGAGCTTCTTAAATCTGCTGGTTTATAGTTTTCATCAAAGTTGGAACGTTTCCAACTATTATTTCTTTTAATATTATTTCTCATTTCCCTCCCCTGCTTTGAGAATTCCAATTACATTCTTATTAGGCTGCTTTAATTTTTCCCCAGAGGCCACCAATGGTCTGTTAAACATTTTTTCTCTATTCAATTTGGATAGTTTCTGTTGCTATGTCTTTAAGCACACTAATTTTTCCCTCTGCAGTGTATAATCTGCTGTTACTCCATCCAGTGCGTATTTAATTGCACAGATTGTAGTTCTCCTCTTTATAAGTTCAATTTGTGTCTTCTTTTGTATTTTCCATGTCTGTACTTAACTTGTTCAATTTTTCCTCTAACTATTGAATACATGGAACACAGTCATAGTAACTACTTAACGTCTGTCTCGTAATTCTAACATCTGTGTCAGTTCTTGGTCAGTTTGGATTGGTTTGTTTTTCTCCTTATTATGGATCATATTTGCCTACTTCTTTGCATATCTGGAAATTTTTAATCAGATCCAGATAGTATGAATTTGACCTTGTTGAGGCTGGATGTTTTTGTTTTCTTATAAGTTTTCTTGAGCTTTGCTGTTGCCTGCAGTTGAGATACTTGGGACAAATTTTGGCCCCTTTGGATCTTAAGATTTGTGACACAAGACCAGGCTCTTTTTTCCCTACTACTGAGGCAAGCGCTTCTACTCAATGCCTCATGGATTACAAAGTTTTCCAGTTTGCCTGGTGGGGACTGGCACTATTTCTGTCCCTGTGAGTACTGGATGTTTCTTCCTCTAATCCTTTCAGGTAATTCTTTCCTGGGCCTTGGGTAGTTTCTTTACATGCATGTAGTGATCAGTACCCTGATGAACACTCAAGGGGGCCCCTCTGCAGATTTTTGGAGTACTTTCTCCTTGGAACTTTGTTCTCTCCGATATTCTGCCCTTTGTACCTCCTTTGCTGGATCTCCTTCCCAGATTCTCAGACACATATTCTCAACTCAGGGAGTCCACTGGGCTCAACCTGTTTCTACTAGTGATTGTTCTTATCAACATGTATTCCTGGGGTCTACGATAGTGTCTAAAACATGGAAGGTTCCATAGAAATTAAACAAAATAACTTTTTCTGGATAAAAAATGTTTGCCCTAGCCACAAAAAAATGAGTGGCTTTCCACTAGAGTGAAGCATTCATAGAAACATATCTGTGCCTCTTAGCCTTGTGGAATGCCTTATGAATCAAAGACTGGTCTGGATATCATTGATTTTCTCAAGGAAAATATTGAATCACCTGTAATGATGCATTGGCTTTAAAAAAATCACAAGATGAGCACTATTTACTCAGCTTTCAATGGTGATAATACAGGTGAATATAAATATGTATTGAATTAGTGTAAAGAT
This sequence comes from Equus asinus, assembly GCF_041296235.1. Classification (NCBI taxonomy): domain Eukaryota; kingdom Metazoa; phylum Chordata; class Mammalia; order Perissodactyla; family Equidae; genus Equus; species Equus asinus. The sequence goes on from NC_091798.1 coordinate 82,524,899, forward strand.
ATGTGTAAATATACAATAAGCAATGATATTTAAAATCCATTACATTGGTGGTTCTTAACCTAGTATGCATCAAAATCCTCTGGGGAGCTGGTTTGTTCCTGAGAGATTCTAGTTTCATCAATGCCTTCTAGATGGTTCTATTGGGGGTTAATCCACAGGTAAAATTTAGCGGGTCAATTTCCTCTTCTGCAAAAATGAGGACAATGGTTATTCTCTACCGTATTGGGTTGTTATGAGACTCAATGAAATAATGCATTCAAATCATGTCACTCAGTGGTTGCATTTAGTGAATACTTAAATATCATAAATAATACGTAAAACAGATTTTCTCGAGGAAAGATATACGTGTATGCAAGAGACAATTTGTTGTTTGCTTTTAAATAGCAGTAACTTATACCTAATCTCCAGAGTTTCCTATTAATTTAACCCAAGTAGTCTCTAATGACTGTTAAATTACTGAGAATTTAGGAAATTAGGAGTTTTCTATCAACAGATATAAATGTAAGTAATTGGGGCTGAGGACCACGATGGAAAATAGGCAAGTGAGAATAACTGGGAAGTGGCCTGATTCTAACTACAGGACTCATACAGAGTATTTTCTTCAAGAAAGTGAGTCACAGAGGGTGTTCAGCTTAGAAGATTTCTTCATAATATTGTGAGAACCCAAGGGAATCTTTTCTCTAGGCACCTCGGCACTTCTAACTGGTCTTATTTCCTTTTATTTCCTTGGATGGAACCAAAACTTGGATAATAGCACAGAGAGGTGTGGGAGCATTAGTATTAGAAAAGAGCTAGTTTTCCTAATACTTACCTAGGAATCCAGGTTTTTGCTAGCTGTATTAAGTTGTAATTCTGCAAACCTGCCTCAGGTAAACTTCAGGGGCAAGTCTCTCACAGCTCATCTGGGAGTATTAAGTGTCTATTAACAGACTCTAGTCAAGTCACACTTTATTCTTATAATGTACCAGGTAATATAGGTCAGTAATAGAAGTGGGAAAATCCCATGATCACCTAAAAATCAGATCAAGTTGGAAGGTAAAACTGTTGAACAGTGAAAGTATCTACTATGAAATGCATTACAAACAAGGAGATCCCCCTTATTTCTCTATGATTGTCCATATTATGTATGTTTGGAGAGTGATTTCTTTTGTTAATAACCACCCCTATAGAATGTATTGAGATCTTAGAGGGAGTAGTTCACTACTTTGCATGAGACATGGTGGGAATTTCAATAGAAAAAGAATACTGCATCTCCCAAAGGTCCAAGATATTGAAAAAGAAAACTCAAAACTTAGAATTCCTTAACAGCATTTTAACTATATCCAATACAAAAAAATGAAGGATTCACTCTTTGCCTCAGATCTGAAAACTTTCCAATCTACATTTAAGCATATTCAGGATGTATTATTTAGCTAAAAAAAAAAAAGAGTTATTATGAAAAGAACTCCATGGATCTGATGCCCAAAGATCCAAAACATAATACTGTATGCTTGTAATTTTCAATGATGGATCTGTTATTTGTATCAACAAGAGCAATTTTACCTCCTAGTAATTAACCCTTCAGGCACCTCCTAAATTCATGATATTGTATAATAATGCATGCCAAAGTGCTTTGAGCTTGGTTAATGACATGTAGAATCAATTGTTCTATGTCCAAAAATAAAGCTAGATAATTAAAAGGAAAACATCATCTGCTGGAATTGAGACATCACAAGGGCACTTACACTGTAGATTGTGTGTGTGTGTAGCTCGTAGGGGGAAAGTGCTTTACTGAAATAAAGGTAAGAAAATGATTGCGCTAGCTGCAAAAACTGAAATTGTGTTTCACTTTCAAAACAACTTTCATTTTGATAGGAGTGATGTTAGATATTTTTTCCACACCATTTACCTAGCTCTTCTCTTTATTCAATTATTTAGCAATGATAAGTCAAATAGCATTTAGTTTACTAAGGTTTGTGTAGTACCATTTGTTGAAATCAAAAGTGATTTATAGCATGCAAAAAAAATTTCTGTGTACTAAGTCTAATTAATTATATTTATAGCAGACAGTAAATATTTCTGTACATACTAATTATACTTTATTATATTGAGAACAGATAGATTGATTTAAATAGCATAGCTACAAAGGACACTGTTAATAAAATTAGGGCATGAAACTAACCACAACTGCTTTTTGGAAAGACATGAAAAACAAGTATTTTTATGTTAAAGAAATGATTTGAATGCATATCTATTTTCTGCTTCAATTTTACCTAATAAGTCAATGCTCATTTAAAGAAATTACACATTGGGGCTGACCCACTGATGTAGTGGTTAAGTTCAGTGTGCTTTGTTTTAGCGGCCCAGGTTTGTGGGTTCAGATCCTGGGCATAGACCTACACCAATTGCCAGCCATGCTGTGGCAGTGACCCATATATAAAGTGGAGAAAAATTGGCACAGATGTTAGCTAACCTTCCTCAACAACAACAAAAACTATGCACACATCTTTTGGATATATAATATTTTAGGGGATTATCTAACCTGTTCTGTAAAGTTCAAACTTTTTCCCACAGATGTTTGTGGTAAGTGATTAAATACCTGTGTCCAGTTTGAATCAATAATGAAAGTTGGTTGGCAGCTAGTGACTAGATGTATTTTTTTTTTTTTTAAAGATTGGCACCTGAGCTAACATCTGTTTCCAGTCTTCTTTTTTCTTCTTCTTCTTCTTCTCCTCCTCCTCCTCCTCCTCCCCGCCCCCCCAGTACATAGTTGTGTATTCTAGTTGTAGGTCCCTCTGGTTGTGTATGTGAGACACTGCCTCAGCATGGCCTGATGAGCGGTGCCATGTACGTGCCCAGGATCCAAACTGGCGAAACCCTGGGCCGCCAAAGCAAAGAGAGTGAACTTAACCACTCAGCCAAGGGGCCAGCCCCAAGAACGTGTATTTTTCTTCCTGAAGAGGTTACACAGTGCACCTCAAACAATTTTGACATTAGGCCTATTGAGAAATCATCTTTATAAGCAGCGTGGATTTAACAGTAGCTTCCTCACAGGTTTATGTGTTTAATTAGCTGACAAGACAGACATAACAGTAGGAGCTGAAGACTCGCAAGAGAAAATAACATGGAAGTGTAGGCTAGTTCTTATTGTGTCAAGCACTATTAATAACAAAAAGTGAAGAAGAGGATTAACTGAACTTTTTCATGTCTTAAAGAATCCAAATTTCATAATTCACCTGGTTGTAATAAATTGTAGATCCCACAAACCACTCACTCAGTTAAAAAATGCCCCAGTTCAGTTCAGTGAAACCAAATTGAAAAATAGGAATGAGATTGTGGTCCCGGAGGTGGTGAATGACGAGAGATTGATGTACTCTAACTCAGCCTCTCATTTTATGTTTTTAGTATCTAAATGGGAGCTCAAGAAATAGTTTCCTCATGCCACTTGCTTTGTTGTATCCCAGATAGTATGTATTTTTCTTATGTTTTGATAAAAATCTCACGTATTTAAAAAATATACATACATATTCAAGATAGTGCTTTTATTTGCACGTTTATTTATAGAAAATAGTCACATGAATATGTAATATTAGTATCTTATATATTATATTAAAGCATGGAAATACTTTTTAATCAATATTTCTATAACACTACCAAAAAATATGTGAGTTATAACAAAAACATATTTAAGAAAATAAACTAGTCTAGGTACTGAGTTCGCTGTTGCATTTTACATGGTGATCACTGATAATGGTAAAATGAATTCGCTAATTCAGAATTTGTTTGAATCTCTTGGTTATAGTACTTGATTTGATTTGAGCCATGTGGGAGTTTAATTTCTCTTCAGATTTTTTCAAAAAGAGAACATCCTTATTTTGAGAGAAAGAGAATGACTTTGAAGAGATTATACCAAAGATTCTAGGGATTCTTGCATATCAGTTGGCTACAAAATAGAATTTTTGAGGTGTTATCTGTGAATAATTCCAAAATGTGTAAATTTAGACACGACTGCTCTTACTTTAGGATCAAGCGCTTGGAAAACTATATGACAATTTTTGCAAGATCAAAATGCAGGTGGCAAATGGGGAAACCTTTCTCTGAATCTCAAGTAATAATTATAGATTAAATTATACTAGCTGTTTCTTAAAGTTGTCAGTTCATGCATTTGGGTCGTCTGCCGTATACTTCTTTGTACCTGCGGTGGGACTAGCAAGTCTCATTGCCCATGAGGTTTCACAGTTGGAGCATCTGGACTTCGCCTGAGGCGCACAGACCTAAGACAGGTGGGGACCCATAACACTCCTTTATCAAGGGAACTCCAAAACTCCTTAGCCAAGGAGTTTAAAAGCCCTTCGAGGCCTGGAGATGCTGATCTGTGAATGCAGCCCCAAGGGCAGATTTGAACATGTCCGGCCGTGGAGAACCATAACAGTCCTTTGGGTAAAAAGGGTTATTTGAGGAAAAAATAAATATTCAAAGATCAACCCCATTCAGAAGAGAGCAGATCACCCGTATTCACCTGCTTAGCAGGAATCTAGGGTTTCCAGAATCAACGTGGGAACCGGGCCTGTGGTCAGAGAAGCCCTGGTGTCTGTACCAATTGGGACTGATGCCTGGCTATTGGATATGGTAACATAGCTAATTTCCCTTTCTAATTAATTTGAAGTAAAGATGTTAGTCAAATTTATTAACATTCTGCACATCATTGGAAATTGGTTAAAGCTAAAGCCCCTTTCTCCAAGAAAATCATATAGTTCCTGAAGGCCTGTGTGTGGGGGGGTGTCTCTGATAGGAATAAAGATAAGAAGTGTTGTCAACAGATGGCTCCCACTGTTACCTTAGCTTGACAGACTTACCTTGGCCCCAGCAATATATCTGGTTTGGTTTATTGTTGTCTTTTGAGAGTGAGTCGCCATTGAAACATGACAAAAGCTGGCTTTTACTTGGGGAGCCAGTCCAGGTCTGGTAACTTAGGCGCTTGGGGAAAATAATAATTTTAGGTCTATAATTTTGTGATCAGTGCAATTCTTGATGAGTGAAGGTACAGTAATAATAGTGGCATTCACTGAATATGCTCTGATAGGTACTTTCTACACATTATCTCATTTAATCCTCACAGCTCTCTGAGGTCAGACTAATATTGTCCCTAGTTTACAGATGAGGATAGGTAATTTGCTTAAGAGGGCAGAGCTAGAGCGATAGCTGCAGGACTGGAAACCATGTGGTCTGACTTCAAGCCCTGGTGATCACTATAGCCACAATAACAAAGCCATCTTTTAATTCTGCTTTTGGTTGTCCCAAACCCACTCCCCACACTTCAAGTGGGTAAGAAGTATTCGAGAAACAACCTCCCATCTTTTGCCTTAATTCACTGCTCTGCTTCATCTTCTCATTTTCTTTTTAAAATATCCTCCCTTGCATTCTTTTGTTGTAACTTCCCAGTAGAGTCAAGAAAGGGAGACTAGCTGGGGTGGGAGGGGGAGGTGCTCATGCTATTTCCATGACACAGTCAGGGTTGGTAAGAAGGAGACAGAGTCTGATTTTTTAATTATGGGGATTACTGCAGCTCTTTTTCTATCCCACCTTAATCCTTCACTAAATGGTGACGGTATCAACACAACACTCCTGAATAACTGTTCACGTGTACGATCTAAGAGAGCTGGATAACACAGGTGAGGGAGAGTTTGAAAAGACAAGTTTGAATATAAGACAGAAAAGATCAGGACAAACCAATAACTGCCACACGAATAAGGCTCGCTCAACTTTTCCTATTAAAGTGTTGCCCTCTATAGCTTTTTCTTGTGTTTTGTCTCTTGCTTAAAAACAGTTGTAAATATTTATTTTTAAATAAACTTTTAAAATGTAAATACAACTAAAAATTTTGAGTCACTCACCTAAAAGTTTAATGCTATCTAGACATTTCTATTACATTAAATCTTTGCATCCAATAAATCATCAGGGACTCTTAATTTTTACCAGAAAACAGACCAAATAATTGAAAGGCAAGACAAAAGCATGACTTGGAGTACAGAACAATTGATATTTGAATATCATTATTTCAAAGAGCTGCTTTACTTTAATTAAAATAAATTGATATCATTAACATTTTGTTCCTCAGAATAGTCTATATGATCAGTATTATCTTTATTTAGAGATTAGGAAAATAAAATAGGCTATGTTTTATTCAGGATTTTGAAGTAAATTGATGAGAAAAACCAGTTTTACATGAAGAAAATGAAAAGGAAAATCGAGATAATCATTCATATAATAAAATCTCAAACTGCCATTTTTTGCATTGATTGCATTTTGTTCGAATGAAAGGTTTTTTTATTCCTTAAGAGCAAATTCCTAAAATAGATATTTTTCTCTCTTTAAGAATGGCATTATTTAATTATGGAACAGGCAAGAAGGCTTTCGACTGACTGACTCACGTAGCATTTCTTTTGGTGCATCTATTTAAAGAAAGTCATAAAGGAGAAAATCACAGCATGGCTTTATGTTAATGACTGATGAAAAAAATACAAAGTAGAGGACAGTTTTTTGGTACACAGTTAACCCTTTAAAACAACTAGAGTACATAGCTGAATTTGATAGCTATATTTTCTAAAATTTTTCTAAAATGAATTCAAACGCCCAAACTTGAAAACTACACTCCACGGCATTCGTAACAAACTAATAAATTATTCTAATTATATTATATTAACAACTAACTGATTTTCAAAAAAGATTTTTGGACAAAAACACAGAAATTAAATACAAAAACTGGAAGTGTGGATGTCAGCGCCAATGAGAATAGGATTTAAATATATGTTATCATTCACAAAATCACACAAGTTCTTTTCTCTATAAAGGGGCTAGAGCATAGAAACGAGAGCTGTATCCCTTTACTCTCCCATTTGCCTCTGAAAAAACAGTCTAATCTCTTTGTTTCCTAACCTGCAATGCGAAAACACAATAGTGTGTGATTTTCCTGAGGAAACTGTTTCCTTTTCTTAAATCACAGCACAAACCAGAAGGCTCAGTTGTTCTTAACTTCCTATTTTCGCATATCAGCAATTCAAGGAAAAGGAATTCTGTTGGGTTTTTTTCCTCCTGGGGAAGGGGTGAACTGACTTGAACCTTCAGGATGAGCTAATGCGTCCTGACAATTCTTGGAATTGGTGAGTTGCTGTGGTGATCCCCTACCAGCTGCTCTCATTTGGAGCGTGAGTGCCAGAGAAGCTACAATGGGTACAGGCATCCTCTTGAACAAAAAAGAGAACATTGTGAACCAAATATGTTAATTGGCCAAAATGTAAAATCCGTAAAAATAAATGAACTGGGAACCAAAGCAGATGGAGGCTGGCAGCTTGACTATTTTTTCACCAGAGGTTTTCCGTTTAAAACTATTTCAAGAAATGTCACGATGAAGTGAGTAAGCAGGACTCTGCTCGTCACAAAACACACACTGTTGTTAGTTTACCATCTTGGAAAACATTCATGAAGCTGATGTGGGACTGGCTTACATATCATGCCCTGCATTTGCCCCAGATCAAGAGTGATGGATGAAAACTTAGCTTCAGGTGGCAGTCATGGATGCAGAGAATCAGGTGTTGCTAGTATTTAGTCAACAAAAATTGTTTGAGCCATTGATAGCTTAATATCTTGCCATTTTGTGTAATAATTTCCTATGTCATATAAAATTGCTTTGAAGCCTGTGATCAAACACTGTCCCACTGGAAAAATATCTAACATCTGTATTTTCTTGCTAAGGTCCAGATTGGTTCAAATGCAAACTTTATTTGCAAACATAAAGTATAAAATGGTCCTTCTTATGCGTTGTAATTGGAAGCATTCATTATCTAACATGAAGGAATCAGAATCATAGAACTGCAGAAGTAGGTTTATTTTCAAACGGAAATAATAATGTCCATCATTTCTGTTGTTGGCAATTATAAGTAAGAAAAAGTTGGCTCTCTATTGATCATTTCAATGGAACACAACTAATGGTTACACTATTCATATACTGTCAAGAAACAGGCCTTTCATAAGCAACGTCTTTCTCATTCTTACTATGTACCCCAGATATGAAGTAGATATTAACTGGAAATACCATCCTACATTATGCAGATGGTAAATGTTTCTCCAGAAAAGCACCGGTTTGATGTAAATTGCGCTCAAATGTCCAGGTGCTTAAAGTTATTATGGGTAACATAATCAATGATTGGCATATAAAGATGTGTTTTGTGCCTCATTTCTTTAAAAAAATAACCTCTACATTTTTAAAAACCATTTTATATGTTCGGGCATGGAGGCATAAAGAGACAGAAAGCCAGCATTTCTGTTGCTCCGAACTGCTTCAACATGTCTAGACGTAAAGTCAAGATATGGAATAATTTTCAAATCGACTGTATGATCCTGGTACTGGGATCGTTATTTTAAGAAAGCCAGTTGGCTATTACTCATTGGGGTTCTTGCTATCATTCTGCCTGTTACTAGACTGGGGTGCAAGTGGGATCAGAATTTTTTAAGCTCCCATATTCTGTTCACCAATGCCTTAAGTTTAGGCGTAATAGAAGCACAAGCAGCTAAAGGCTTACCATCAATGCAGACGTACGCAGACACGACCAGGCTAACAATAACAGTGGCAAATCAGAGCAGATTCGCAGGCCCCCGCTTAGCAGTAGATCTTTATCCGGACCAGATAGCCACGGGGTGGGCACCGACAACACAAACCCAGAAGCCTTCTCTGGAGGACGTGGCACAGACCCAGAGGATCTGCAAAGTGGCAATGGTCTCTATTAATAAGAGGAGCCCAGGACAGGGAATCCAGCAAAGGGGGAGCATGGTCTCCAAAGGCAGGAGGGAAAATCTGACAGGGAATTCCATATCTTGGCTTTTATCTTGAAAGTGTATATGATCCATTTGCATGAGGTAAATTCTCACAATTGTTCAAAGACTGACTCCAGCCTCAAGGGGCATTAATAAGAGCAAGGAAGGGTCTGGTTTTGGAAAAACAAACAAACAAACTATTATATGGGAAATGACAGAGATATTTACCCAGACAGAGAAATAAGGCAGAGCCACCTGACTCAACCGAGGTAGAAGATCAGAGCTGGTAGGGGTGACTGTAACTCCCCAGAAGGACAGGCTAAAGCTTCATAAACCCAGACCTCTTTCTGCCTGCTGGTCCAGATTGGCCCTCTCAACTAGACCAGGGAGTAATAGGCACAATCAAATGACTCTATCTCTGGAGAAAGGAAGGCTTCAGAGTCTAGAAGACTCTGAATATTTCAGAGAAATACTCTTAGAACCAAAACAGGAAAAATTTTCATCAGCTGACTCTGCAAGAAACTGTCTTGTGTCCAGCTGATATCTTTTATTGGATTCCCTCATACACTATACAAGTTTCACTTCAAAGGAAGTATTAATGGGAGGTAAGGCCTCCAATAAAGTTCTCTAGCACCTACTGTATGCAAAACAAAATTTCCCTAGTCATAAAACGTAATTAAGAGAAAAAGTAAATGGAAGGCTCTCTGGCCTCCAGAAATTTAGAATCTACTACCTATGAAGAAAGCAATATTGAGGTGCCCTCCACGTGGTAGAAGCTGAGAACTAATCACAGATGCTAAATGTTGGAGGTGAAAATCTCTTACTGTACTAGAAATAGGAGCTTTGGGGCCACAATATCAGAAAGATAGTCCAGCCCATGGCTCTAAGAACCAACCCAATACCAGCATACAATACAAGCTATACTTTAATACACTGATGATTAACAATTGCTAAACTATAGTAAAAACAAACAACAAACAAACAAATGAATAGGAAGGAAAAAGTAAAGGAAGCCAAAAATGGGGAGGCAGAAAGACCAGACCTGTCAGAAGCTTAAGAAATTGTTCTTTACACACCAGCAGAAGGAACCAGAGAGGCTGGGGAAGGTGACATCTGTAAGCTTCGGGATAACTGCCTTCAGGGAAGTTCCAGTATCCTAAGGAAAATATGTCCCCAAATTCCCACTCGTTATTCTCCAATTTTGTCTTAATTACTAAGTGTGTTCCTGTTATGTCAGTATTTTAAGAAAGCAGTTATCCAGATCTATCTTATTTTGATGTTGAACTTTTTCCTCAAATGATCCAACTTTCTTTTTCTAAACTGAATATGTCACAGAAATAAATTGCAGTAATCGGAAATAGAGTTTATGATTTTTTTCCTAAGCTATTAAAAAGATTCAGCATTAGATTCTTACCTACGTCAAAAGAGAAATAAAATGACCCAAGAGGTGGCATGGTCTTTTGCAGTCAAAACTGGAGGAGGAGCTCACTAAAACTCCTATTGCTTAAGAAACAAAGCTTGGAGGAACTAATTTCTAAGTTCTAAATCATGATATAATATACAAATAAAATACTAGGTACTAACTTGCTAGTAAAAAAATAATCTCTAAGAATAATTTCAGAGCATCACAAATAAAAAAACAATGATTTCTTCTAATAGAGAAAAACAGTGATTGAATGAAAACCTGTAGTCAAACTTAAAAATCCTTAATAACATAATGACATATAAGAAAAAATGAATTGGCCACACAAAAGACAACACATTCATCAATCAGAGAGTGAAGAAGTTCCTATCACGTGTTTAGTACAGGGTCTCTTGGTCCTGACGTTTATGATTTCCCTTCTAGAAGATGCCCATCTTCTAGAGGCAGAGGTGGTAGACATTTCTGAAACTCAAGCTGCACCAAGGTTAACACTGAGAAGACTCCAGTGCTGAATGAAGATAGAGAAACCTGAATTCACTTTCATTTTTTTCTACTGGAATAATTCGTTTATAATGGCAAGACACACCAAGCATGCACAGTCAAAGATTCTAGAGTCCGCCTACATTGTCAGGCATGACCAGGAATTCTTACATACCAAATACATCATGTAGCTCCCTTACTGTGGCAAATTGCACTCACAAGACAGTAACAGAATTTTCAGAAGGGAAAAATGTGTATCATAAATATATGTCTTTATTGACAATAGGGTAATTAACTATAAAATAAAATCAGAAACTCAAGATTTGGCAATACAGAATTGTACATAATTGAAAACGTTACTCAATTTTTAAAGAAAATGCATATATAAAACAACTGTTACTAAAATCATCCAATGATTTTTTTCAAATCCTTTGAAAACGTTTAAGAACTGGTGCATATACTTTACTTTAAAAAAACCAAATTTAAATGTGTGCATATATATTGATATGTTAACTGAATGTCCACGTAACTGGATTCTAAATTTGTGTCTTTTTGGACCCAATATTTTTCTTTAATTTAAACTTACCTGAATTAACAACTGAATTCACATGTGTGGTGAATCAATGTTATCTGAACAATCTATTAAGTATTAGTCTATATGTTAAGATTTGTCTTAAATTTTATCTATTGTGGACATAAACAAAGAAGCCTTGTCACTCAGAAGGCCTATATCCAAAGGGACTGTGACTATGAAGTGTAAGTTTTCAAGTCGTGTTTCATGCAGAGCTGCAAGAGATTGTGATCTTGTAAAGGAGTGACAGGCAGATACCGGGGATATGACTTCAGGGCAGTGTGATTATTTTGATTAATATAACCAAACATTTATCAAAATCACATGTTTCAAAGTGGTCATCTTGCCAGGTGTTAAACATTCATTTCAATGATACTACAATTGTTCAAACCCAGTATTGGATGTCCTCTTTTGATAACTGCCTTCAGATGCCACTGCCCACTCCTTTGAACATTTTTTTATAATGGAAAATCTTTGTCCAATAAATGAAAATTGACTTTGGGAAACTTATATGGAGTTAAGTGTGGTGAACATAGATGTCTTTGCTTTGGGTTTAAAAATGAAGTATGATTATAACATAAGAATATTTTTCTAGGGGCCGGCCCGGTGGCGCAGCGGTTAAGTTCGCACGTTCCGCTTCTCGGCGGCCCGGGGTTCGCTGGTTCGGATCCCGGGTGCGGACATGGCACTGCTTGGCAGCCATGCTGTGGTAGGCGTCCCACGTATAAACTAGAGGAAGATGGGCACGGATGTTAGCTCAGAGCCAGGCTTCCTCAGCAAAAAGAGGAGGACTGGCAGTAGTTAGCTGAGGGCTAATCTTCCTCCAAAAAAAAAAAAAAAAAAAGAATGTTTTTCTAGCAGCTAATAATCTTACTTGGAAGGCAATTCCAAAGAGTTTGATAAATGGTTTGAGCAATGGGGAGAGGGGAGGGCACTGGCTTCAATGAAACGTGTGTAGACTCTCAGGGTAGCTGCTGTCAAGAAGACCATCCAAAATATCTCGTTGCTTCATGGTGGTCATACTTTGTAAGAAGAGACAAAAGAAGAATTGCTCACTGATTTTCCTGTGAAATCCCCCAGTGGGACCTGGGACATTAACATTTAGCCTGAAAGTAAGGAGATTTGACTTTTCTTCTCAGATTTTCCCTCTAAGAAGGAGTTTGGTTTCTAAGAATTGTCTTAACAGATGTTTCCAATTTCCCTGTGCTGAATGAGAAATTAATGCATGTACCTCACTACTATGAGCTGAGCATGAACCAAAAGGCCTTTAGCTTCAAGCTACAAACATCTTTTGGATATTCTGATGAAACTGGAGAGAATCCTACTGATAGTCTATTTTCACCCCAATGAATCTTAGGGAAACTATAGCCAAGTCCATCCAGATATCTTCTCATGAAAACTCCGGGAACAAAGTTAAGCAATCTCACAATTTTACAAAGTTCTATGTGAAAAATACTGCAAAATTTCCTGTCCTGGGAAATTAAATTTTCATAAATTTTTCAAAAGTAAAATATAGAGAAAATGTAAGATTCTGAAAGAGGAGAATCCTTATGTGTAGAAAGCATTATACTGGGTACTTACCAACTGCAGAAATGACAATTGAAACATTTTGTCAAAATTCGTTCCCATGAATCCATCACAAATAAACATTATCACAAGTGAGACATGTCTGAAAATAAAGTATTAAAATGTTACCACCAACTCAATTTTAAAAATCCAATATCTATTTCGTTGAACTAATATTTCTCTTAGTATCAATATTACTTCAACTTAAATGAAAATTTGCCCTGCCTCCACTAAATAATAAAGTGAGCATGACACCTGTCATTAGAAAAAATAAATCATATTGAATCCAACAGAAACTTTTTTGTGGACTACATTCTAATAGCATTCAGGATATTTTCAGTATAGCTATTCAATTTGAAAAGTTTATTTAATTTTTATTTTTATGTCAGATGCATGGGACTGTTTGAGGCAATGTTTTTCTAGTGTAGAAGGGAATAATGCTTCATATATATATATCACTATAATCCCGCAGCTTGGTTTCCTTTAGGAGAGTGTTTAGAAGATATGAGAGAAAAATCTCTTTATTTATCTTTAGCACTTCGATAAATGAGTCATTTAAGAAAAAGAAAGATATATGTGAGCATACAAGAAGAGTAAACTTCTGTCATACAGGCTGCTTTCTGTATTCTCAGTAGTTTTAAAAAATTAGGCAAAATATGTCACTTTTTTTCACTATAGTTCTAATAAAAATTGAAATAATTTTGCAGTATTGTTAAAACTGCTAAATAAGTAACAAGTGGGGCACAATGTTTGTGAAGATGTAAGCATACGAAATTCTAGACAGAGATGGCAGAACTTACTAAGAGACCATATATGTAATGTGACCACAAAAAGTCACATAATAAAATGAGAAAACAGAATTAAATTTCAATTTTAAGGAAAGTGATAAGGATTGGAATTATTATAATTTAGTGCTGAAACCAAAATAATTTCTAACTTGTTTGCAATCTTTAAATGTGATGGAAGAGAAAGAATTCAGGAAAGGCACCTTCAAGTACATAACGATATGACTATTTGGTAAACCTCAAGTATTATTCTTCTCACATATGACAGCATCCTGAGCAAAATTTTGATATTTTTCTTACTACAATGGTTTATGATTAAATAGAATTGTTTCAATATAGTTTTCCCAAACAACTTAAAGAAGAGGTAAAATTATAGCATTTTAAAAAATAGAAAATGTACTTCAAGGACACTTAAAAAAATACTATTATTACAACTTAAAGGGTCAGTTATTTTACATTCTAGCTACTTGCCTAAGATAGAGGGCAATCTACAATCGCCAATTGATGACTGAATTAAAAATGTATCGTACATTATGAGAATAATTCTCAGGTTTCTTTTAGCAAACACAAATCAGCAAAGGAACTGAACTAATCAGTATAAAATTAACAGGTAACACTCACTTAGAAAAAAAATCAAATCTGTGAAAATAAAATTAGCAACAGATTTTGTCATTTAATTATCTATATTAGGTAGCATATGAAAATTTAAAGCTTTTAAACTGGCTTGCAGCATTTTTAAAAATGCATGCACATCCTCATGCTTTAAAAAGAGACAATTATCCAACATATAGCTTGGCAACTTTTTGTTAACTGTTCTGTTCAAAGTGCTTTAAAATAATAATCGAATATATTGTTTCAAAAGTATTAGGCATACGTAAAACTTTAAAATTTTTAGAGTATGTCATTAGAAAAGTGTCGAAATAAAAATTCAAAAATAAGATTTATAAATTGTAATATCTGATGCCAAATATTTAAAAATGTTAAAGGAATGTAATGCCTAATTTCAAAGTTTAAGCTAACAAACCCGGGAGACTCCACAAATGGAAAATATTGATCAGCAATAAGATCAAGTTTTGAGTGACATTTATGTCATTCAATAATAAAATCTAATTTATAAATGCAATTTAAAACTTTGAAAATTGTGTAAAAATAAGTTATGCAATATAAACAAATAAAATTTTTCCTAAAAATAATTTCATAATGTCCTCATTCTCTATGTTTATTGTGTCCAACTTAAAAATTTTATTTCCTGTGTATGTTTTGGAAATCCATGATTCAGAGGTGGATTTTAACAACAAAATAGAACCTCTGCATTCATTCTTATGCTTTATTTTTAAAAAGAAACATTATTATTAATGCTTTATTTTCAAGTGGCTACTACTGTTTTTATCCATCAAGGAGAAAAGAATTCACCAAGATAAATTTGATATTTAAATTCCTGTTTCTATTTTATACAAGCCTTGATTTCTATATTCTTCTTAAGACAATGATAGTTGCTAGAGATTTCTTTTTCAAATGTCATTTTCATGGCATATAATGCTATTTCCACAAATAATTATTTCTCTTGAACTGAAAATTACTTACCTTTGAAAGCAAACTAAACATTTTAGTATCTGGTCCTTTTAACCATGATTGTTTTCAATAGCAACACTAACGGCTGCTTTTTTTTTGAACTGTGTAACCACTATTTCTAACACAAAAGTGTTGGCTTTACACCTGCATATTTTCTTTCTCCTTCTTTCCTTCCTTCTCCCTTCCTTCCTTCCTTCCCTTTCCTTTTTCTTTTCTTCCTTTTTTTTTGGTTGAAGTTATTGAATCAAGTAGCTATCTAGAGGGAGGAGAAAATGTTATTACCTGTAGTTAACTGGCAAGAAAAATGAAAATCTTTATCACACAAGAAATATTTAAAGCAAACAGATTTACTCAGAGTAAGGCCTGAAAACAGGAGAGGTTGCTGCAGCCTAGGACATAAGCTTAATTCTTGTTTAGGAGTTTTTGGTGGAATGTCTTTACTTTCTGAAATGCACTCTGCTGATTAAAAAAAAAAAGCTGACAGTTAATTAGCACCGAGTCTTATTACAGAAGTCTCCTCTCAAGCAGCCATATTCGAGTTATACTGAGGTGATTGTCATAAAGGGGTTGTTTGCTGTGGCGCTCACAGATGGCGGGAAAGACAGCCCAGGAACGCAAACAGCCTGATAATCAAGATAGCCTTAAAATGTGGGTGAGTTTTCAACTCTGATTCTGGCAGCAGCCTCTTTTCAGATATCTTGGGTTGTTATGTCCAAGTGGTTTACTTTAAAGCAGGCTTGTCATCAAAGGGGTCCCAGAGTCAAGAATAATTATGATAATTACCCAGAATTGCACCCCCCCAAATAATCATAATAATAATCCTGAATCTTAACCAAGTATAATATTGTTTGTGCAATACACTGCTACATTCAAAACGATGAAGTGCTAGACAACCAAGATCTATTCTTGACTGACAAAGCTGCTATAATTGTATGACTTTCTGGGATAATGGTTTAAACAAAAGTAAATAGTTAAAAAAAAAAAAGCCCCTTCCCCTCCCCCCCCCCAAAAAAAGGATTGGAAAGCTTAGCTGTGTTTAGTGCCCATTGATGAAAGCAGTGTTCTCTGATCCATGCTGCTATTGTTGGTTTTAGTTTAGCTCCCTCTCAATCAATATCTAACAGGGCATGATTTAATAAGGTTTTATAATCTCCAAAAATGCAGGGGGGGAGGGGGGTTGTGGTATTGTCATTCATCAAAGGGGGCCTTTCAGGTTTCTTTGCTTTCACCTGCTGGGACCCATTTGGTCTCTTTCAAAGAGAATGCAATGACAAAATGAATGAGAAATGCAAGAATAAGAGTCCCTTATTCTACCCAATAGTATAATCAATGGGTACTTGTAATCCCTATTGTACCTCACAGAGGTAGTTGTAAGACAATTAAATCTCGCTTCTCAGGCAAATGATTTTGGTAGTTAACCTGAAACAGCCAACAATATTGAAGAGAATGAATGCATTTGAAGCAATGATGTAATGGGATACCGCCTGGCCAGAAAAGCATGCATGTGTACTGATGTGTCTATGTATGTGTATGTTTATCTCAATACTCTATGTCCATAGTTTTCATGGTTTATAGTCCCTTAAATATTACAGAGGTAAGTGGCAAAGATTTTAAACAATTTTACAACTTGTCTTTTAATTTTTATTTTAAATTAACATGGAAAGATTCTTATTTTTGAAACATTATAGACTCTAAACTCTAGTTTCATAAACAGAAAACATTTACATAGTTAACATCAGTTTGATGTGACAACCAATTTAGTTTTAATTTCATTTGCATCAGCTAAATTCAATTTCTCTTTCCCTCCTTACTGAGTCGCTTGAATGTCAAAAGGAGGCTCGTAGCCTTTGGAAGACACACACACGCATTTCGGTTTGCATTATTTGTCCACCTTTGTTGTGTTGACTTCATACTCCATTCCAAGTATTGTCTATCAAGAAACCTCATGGTTTACCCTTTTTGTGAAAGAATAAAAATGTGACCACTGATAAAATTTCATAGCACACACAAATTCTAAAAGATTTGTGAAGAAAACGTATCCTCTTGCTGAGAAGTCCTGTGCCTAGTGATAAATATTAAATACAAAATAAAGGGAGCAAAGAGACTGCTATATCAGATACACAAAGATGCATTTTAGTTTGTAATAATTAAAAAATTAATGGGCCTTTCTTTAACGTATAATTTAAATATACTCTTTTGATTTCTCTTACATCTCATTTGTGTTTGAAATCTCATTTATGTTTGAACATCTCATTTATGTTGAAAATGCTCATATTCCTTAGCCAAAATTCTCTGAGAAACCTCAATGTTACTGTTGACAGTA
This sequence comes from Equus asinus, assembly GCF_041296235.1. Classification (NCBI taxonomy): domain Eukaryota; kingdom Metazoa; phylum Chordata; class Mammalia; order Perissodactyla; family Equidae; genus Equus; species Equus asinus. The sequence continues at coordinate 82,542,409 of NC_091798.1, forward strand.
ACATCCAATTTTATTCCTGAGGCAAAATCTTACATTTAATTAACACACAAATATGTAATAAACGCACTTTTATCTCTGGAGGTACACATTTTCTTACCGACCTAAGGAGTTTTTAATAAAGAGCTGATTTAGTAGATCTATACCCAAAAAATATATTGACTCAGACACAGCAATATTCACAGATGTGTGCTCTGCACCCAAGTGCATATGTATTTTCTTTAAGTTATGCAGACGTATAGTTACCTTGTATGTAAATAAAATAGCTCTTCATTGATGCTTGTACACATAATTCTTTCAATTACCTTTAAATATTGAAAAGCAACTCTCAGGGAACTAGAAGTGCTGTCCTTTTTGACATCCAAGGCAGAAATATTTGGCATCGGAATTCTACATACTTGTAGATTATTTTTTAAACCTGTTATTTTGCTATGTTTAGATCATACAAGAATAAAGAAATCCACTCGAAAAATAAATTGACCTGAATAAAACTATGTATTCTCTCATAATGCTGAGTTTAGCGAAGAGTAAGACACCTGACTCCTCTGGATACTTCCAAATGAGCCTAGCTAATTGGGGTAACCCTAGCCAATGGCCATTTGAAAGACTCAAGGTCAGGTGTTTTATTACTGGGATAGTATTCAAAAAAATGACTGTCAGGGGTGAACGAAGAATTATGTCAAGAGCATTCAGCATTACTGCCACTAAAGAGAGAGGAGGGGAAAAACATTGTGAAGAAAAACATGTCATTTTCTAAATGAGCTAGGGGAGGCGGATAGGGCAATAACGTGGCCTTCAGCTGTTGGTTTATTAGGTTTCCGTTCCCATGATCCACATCTGCATTAGGCAGAAATAGTTTTACTTTTAATACAGTTGCACTCCACTACTTTGCTTTCTTGTAGAGTAAAAAATAGCTGTGAAAAACCAGCAGATGAGGTTTGCTCTTTGTGGTGGTTTGTTTCCCCATTCCCTATGCTGTTTTCCTGCCTCTACGGCCGGTCTCAGCATTGTCGTGTGATTTGCCATGCAACAGTGAACATTGCTTTTCCTAGCCAAATCATCCAGTGTTAAATGGTATGTGATACAGATCAATAGGGCATCTACAGCTGTACAAAAAGGGCAATGTTGTTTCTATGAACGATTTTGAAAGAGAGTGTGGCCTAATGGTTAAAGGATTAAATTGGGTACTCAGGTTTTTGCTGTCTTGAATTCTAATTCTACTGAAGCCATTGGATTTCTGAAGAAGTTGTTGGCAAGTATGTTCATTTCTCACTCTCTGTGGACAATGACAAAAGTGATCCACAGCAGTATATTCATGGGTTATGTACTTGCCCAATCGTGTGACCATTCAACAAACAATGAAAATCGGGAGGACTGATGAAGAAGATTGGAAAAACATCTTCAAAATGTATGGTACTTCAAACATTCTATCAGATTAATTGCTCATATTCTTTTTCACATAATGTTTCTGTGCTTCAGGCTGTTCTTCCATCTCGTCTGAGCCCATTCAGCAGCAGCTTCATACTTATACATTTGGAGTTTAGTCAAACTGAGACAAGGGCTTGTTTTGGTTCTGGTTACCTGCGTTCTCCTTCGGGAACAGGACACGTTTTGTTTCACGTGAGCCCCTTGTCAGTGGCATTTTAATGAACTGCAACGTAGAAAATAGCTTTGGGAAAGCGGTCGGCTTTTTGTTACCATTGCCAATGCCAGGTGCAAATGGTCGCTCATGAGGATTAGCAACACACATCGCCCTTTATTTCAGTTTGGGGTAGAGGCCTGTGTGACTGTGTGTGCGCACATGTGTCCATGTGAGAGAGAGAAAGAGAGACAGAGGCAGAGGCAGAAAGAAGAGTTTTATAAAGTTGTATATTGTTGTTGACTTGAGTGAAACTTTGAAAGGAGGCTAGGCCCTCATATTGTATTTCCTGCTCAGATTTCTAGATTCCGGTTTATCTGAATCCTTTCTTTCTTCCTCCTTCTCTCCTTCACCTTCTCTTTCTCTCTGTTTAGCTCTCTTTCTCTCTCTCTCTCTTTCCCCCCTCTCCCCGGTTCATTTCAGAATGTTACATGTTTTGTAAACAATTCACTCAAGCAGCAAATCAGAGAAGGAGGAAAGTGACATATTATTCTTGGTGTAATCAGATAATAAGGGTCCAATATTAAGTGCATTTAAATGTCTATGGTTTTATTTTATTTTATTTTGTTTTGTTTTATTTGTTGGGTATTGTACTCAGTAGAAGTGGAAATGTGGTCCTCTAGTTGAAGACTGGTGAAAAATTAAAAGTTCTGAGGCTGGAGAGATTGCCTAGGAGATAGAGATGGGGGCGCTCGTTTTGGGTTTGGTAGTGCCCCAGGTTAAATGCTTAGGGCAGTGCATTGTGGGAAGACACTGTGAAAACACTTCGAAACTAGAATTAATATATTGATAAAGTAGTTGCCTTGATTTTTAGGATAGATAACTTAACCATTTATGTTCCTGTGAAGGAAGTAAATGAAATAGCCAACAAATACATAGCATTCTTCCCCCAAATGAATGGCAAATTTTTAATCATTTCTTCTATATTTTGCATGCTAAAGAGATATAAGATTTAGTCACCTCCAGTGGCTGCCTTGTTGACTATGGCCTAGATGCTTTCTATGGACTTCTTTAAGTTTTTTTTCTTCCTAATTTGTTCAACTTAAGATTTTCATATAAAAAGTGTAATTCAAAGTTAATACTCCAAATCACAAGGGGATAGGTCTGTGGAGTTTTTCTCCCCAAAGAAGTATATTTATTTTATTAACAGTTTCCGAATTATTAGTGGGTCTCTTTAGTTTTTCTTAAGGATATACAATGGCTTGTAGAATCTTCACCACAAGCATGAAACAAAAAATCACTAAGCGAGAGCAGCAGAGGAGCTTATTTCTATGTAATCACTACTCTGCTATTTAATACGTGCAATTTATTTTCACAGAATGAATGTGATATTCAATTATTAAATAATTTGATATTCAATTAATTGGTTAGCTAGATAAGCCAACAATATGAAAGGAACAAAGCCTCTCTTAGAAAAAAAACAGAAACAAACCTTTTATCATTTAAGTGAGATTCTGATCAATAGATTTTCTTCTATATTTAGAAATACTGATAGTACAGAAAATCAATGACAAATGAGAATATAATGCATTACTAATCATTGCAAATATTACTTAAGTCTGCTTGATGCGACCTAAAATATATTTGAATGTAGGCTTTTCTGCTTGACTTATTGTGTCTACAAAAGCATTTTCAAAGTTCTTCTTTTTCCCAGTTGTTTTTGTGTAAAATGATATGTTTTATCAAACTCTTTGAATATATGAATGTAAAAAGAACAAAACAAAATGTTAGTCTGTGTCGCTTCCACCTACCATTCCTCTACCATGAATACTTGGAAGTGTCTCCATTTTCCACTTTATGGAAATAATTTAGTGATTTATTCATATGGGAATCAAATTTTAAAAAATAATTTAAAGAAAGGTTTTCATTGAGATAATTCATTGCAATCATTATGGAGGCAATACCCCTCTTAGAACCAGTGAAGAGCTATTATTTCGCAGCAAGTGATCAAATAGAATGAGCGGGCAGTGTCTATAACACATACATAGACTTCCAGGTGGGTTTTTAAGCATAAAGTGACTTTATGCCCCACTGGTGTTAGTCAGATGGCACAAAAAAAAAAAACTTAGTGACCATTCATAATCAGTTGAAATTAAACTTCCAAAAATTGTTTTAGATTCGTATATAAAATCACTCACTTTTAAGTATTAAAGCATTAGTCTTGTGTTATATCCCTTATGACCAACGATGAATTACACAAAATGTCTAAGGAAAGAAATGAGTTGTTCACACAAGGCTCCTATTTCAAGAGATCTTAGCTTATCCATCTATCTATCTAATCCATTTTATAGCAACTTATTGTATAATAATAATGGAGTTTGGGAGAAGTGACGATTTTAAGTGATATATAATATTAGAGCCAATCAGAAGATGACTCCCAGGATTCATCCCGTGGATCTACTCACATAACAGATTAACTTACGGTCCTGCAAACCAGAACCACACAGGGTGGAAACAAGATATAACATTGACAATGCAGCAAGTTTTACCAAGTTGTTCATTTGGTGTCTGATATTTGTATATTAAAGAGAAGTGATTACATTCTTTAAATCCTCATTTTTCCAAATGTTTTAATTGAATGTCCTCATACAATCTCTGGTTTTCATAAATTCATTGAAATCAGAGCTAAGAAGGTACTTGAAAAATGATAATCTTACTCTGAGACACTATATATATTTAAAAAAACTTTTCAAGGGTAGCTCAAAATTTAAAAACATGCTTTTAGAAATCTTTTAGATTTTGAACTGAGATGATATATCAAAACAGTAAAACCCATCATATGTATAAACATAGCTATATCAGTAGCACATGAAATAAATTATGCAGTTCAGTTTGCCAATGTGTAATATAATTTTTGATCATATGTAAATTTGCTATAAGAGGTTTTAAAAGGAATCTTTTAAAATATACCCCAAACTACAACAGATTTGTCATTCATGCACTGCTGAGCATAGAGGCCTAATTTTACCTTTTTGCTATTATTTTAAATTAAGGCACTTATCCAAAAGATCAAAACAGCTTTTACAATGGACATTTCGTGAAGAGAGATGGTGATAAGATCCGCAGGAATATGGTAATTGTTCCTGTTGCGGAGGCACGGGGAGCTCTACGCGTTATGCATACACCGGGGAGCTGGAAATACACCCACCCGATATAAAAGTAGATCCCACAGTTTGGAGGGTGGATTAGAAGGTGCCTCGTGATCAGGCAGAAACATTAAATGAAGCAAAAACATTGCATTTGAACGGCAAGAACAAAGACATTTCCTTTTGCTTTGCTGGTAAAGAATATTAAAAGAGGACAACCGCCATTCTGACAGCAGTTTTAAATCCAGCTTTTCATATTACGATCCTTAATGAGGGACCCCACAATATCAGATGAAGAAAGACAAAGAGAATTTTTGATGAAAATAAAAATCAGGGAAAAGGAAAAGATGACTGAGAATATGCAAACTTTGTCTGCCGATGTTTGCGCACAGGGAGAATGCTGAAGGGACTTCTTTCCCCCTCTAACCACCTATTAAGGAAGGCTGCATAACAAATAGCAGACTATCCCCTCAAGAGCTGAAAGGTAAATTTCTCAGGAAGCCCCAGTAAATACTGAAATGATTTTTACTATTCCAAATTTAATTCGACATTTTCTGAGTGTGTTGGGGGGGAGGGTGGAACATCCCCTTTGTGTCCTGAAAAGTGTCATGCGACACAGAAAGATTTCTCTGAAAGAAAATGCATCTTACTTGACTAAACACTGAACTCTCGGCAGGAGAATAAACGCCTGGACGTTGCGGCTGCCGTTGGCTGAGCGGGCCCAGTGCAGTGCTCTCATGCCATCTAGTGGCTTTCTGAGAAGTCTCTCGAGCACCCTCTGATCTCAAGGAACCCTTCCTGTTTGTATTTAGCGTCTACAAGGCAAATGAAAGAGAAGAATTGTCATAATTATTCAGAAAATTCAGGCAACAAGGAGTTATTTTGCTTGAAAAACATAAAGATTTTAGGTTAAAGCATCCTGGCAGTTTAAATAACCGGCTTTAAATTTTTGGTGCCATTTTGGTTTGGGTGGATATAGTCGAAAAATTAGGGTTCTTTTTCCTTTCTTTTCCTTAACATTCTATTCTATCCCATTATTTCTGCCCCACTTCTCTTTAAATTTCCTGTTTTGATTTTCAGTTTCTCAAAGACGAAGCTTTTTTAAAAAAATTTTTGGGCCTGTATCTATCAGGCTTTCTTTTCCCACAAAATGTCCCGTTCAGCGCTCTAATATTGAGATAATGAGAGGTGATAAAGTCAAAGAACCACCTTCTTGGAAACACCTGAAGTAGTTACAATGACACTCTTCCATCCCCACTCCTCGGAGCTCTGCCAGCAAGCAGCACTTGGAGCATCAAATTGTAAAGGTATTGTTTGCAAGCTAAGGTATTTTTGTGACTCTCAGAAATACAGCTTTCCATTGTTATCCTTGCAAAATGTCATTCAAATGGCCTTATCCACACTATGTGTGTGAATAGGAGGTGTGCTTGAACTTTCTCTAACAAGTCAATCTTCACCTGGTATCCAGTGCACCTAACCAAAATCACACATCTCTATCTTTCCTATCTGAGATTTATTCCATAGGCATAGGAATTCTCCCTTTTGATCTCATTCATTCACTTTTTAATATTACATTTATTGTACCTCCAGATATAAGCCATTCTACTCTGGGAATGTAGAGTTGCCTTCTTGGATAACGTGAAAAGATTAGGTTTATAGCGTTTTCACTGATGAGTTATAGATGCTTTCTAATGATGCAAAGAAGCTGATTTCTAAATTTGTATAAACAAGCATCTGCATAGTTTTAGTCATGGACCAAGGATTGAAGTTTTTAAATAACCATGAAAGGGGCTGTTATTGAAAAGAGCTGAAGCATTATATAGATAAGACAGGAATTTTGAAGATCTCATGGCATAAGAATCATATATGTTTTACTGTGGTTAAAAATTATTAAGAAATTCAAGTTGTAACTTTGTTTATATGCATAGTGTTCAATGGCTCATAAATATTTTCCATAAAACATCCCTACTTGAAAGGATTTAGTAAATGAATTTAGTACCTGTTGAAGAAGTGTAGAAGTTTAACGTTTCGTACATTTTCAGTAATATTGCAGTGGGAAAATAATTGTATTGGTTATTTTCCTTATTTTTGGCATATGTGTTATAGCATTCACTTTCAAAGATTCAGTTATGAAAAAACAGAAATTCATAAAAGATGAATTTAACATCTGTCTGATTGATAGGATGTATTTGCCTTAGTTGTGCTCTTTTTGAACATTTGTGTTTCCACCATTTAATTTAGACCATGAGCAGATATTTTAAAGTAAGGACGCTTTTTTTAAATGCTAAACCAAGCAGAATGTTCTTTAATTTCTTCACTTTGTACTAAATTTTAGTATAAATGTGCTTAAAGAGAGGTCAAGTCTGGGTTTTCACCTGTCTCCTTACTTATAGATTTTAGACAACTATGGGGGAAAACTCATGTGACATAAAATACTAAATATTTTCCCTAATTTTCCTCCTTAAATGGCAATATTAGATCCTAAACAAGACATATTTACTGATATATATGTGTATACGTATATAGGTTTATTGTTCAACTGTTTAATGATTTTTTAAAGTGATTTTCTTATGTAATTTCTTACCTGAACGACCTTAAAAATTATACTCAACTTTTACATTTTCTACTTATTAATACATATTACTTCAGTTTTATTCCCATATGTAAAAAGAAGCTACTTATAAAATTCTGAGAAATATTCGTCCAATTTTTAACGTAATATCTGTACTAGTTTAATGTATACATATTTCAAATCCAGCAGCTTTTCTACACTTTTCAATGTCGATAATATTGATAACCATAAAGAGTAGTGTTCCTTAAAATGGCATTCAGCTAGAAACTTTTTTGTTGGGGAGCATAATATGCTTTTTCACATTTCTTCTAAGTAGATTCACATATACAGAAAAGAAAGATAAACTTCCAAAGAGTTTCGAAAATATGTCTCAATAAAATGTCATTTTTCTGATACAGATAAATTGAGTACAACTACACATATTCATTGTTTTAAAGACACAGGAAAAAAAATCTCAGGAAAATTTCGTTTCAGAGAAAAAGGCATATGGGCATCGTACTTGTTGCCGTCTGAGGACAGTCCTGAATTTTGATGAGAACAAGGAGCTATAATTGGAGTAATAATCTTTTACACTGTTTTTAATTGTAATCAGTGCAGATGTTTGTGGCTTTATGATAGGAAAAATGGTACTTTAAAATATGTATAGTTGATCATTTTTTAGGCCACAGGCTGCTCAACTTGGCTCATCTTAAAAGATGAATTTGATATTCAAAATTGCCGCAAAGCACGAAATCCAAAAGTATTTAAAAACAAAGGAAAATCAACCATTTACGATGAATCAAAATGTATATGTTTTAACCTTTATACTAAGCTTACATAGGTAATTTTCTTTTTCTTTTTTGTATCTTTTCTGCATGAAGTGAAATAAAGAAAGAAGTTCCACCTATAAAACTAGAGAAAAGGAGAATTAAATTATGATTAAAAATATTTTTCATAAAGAAAATATTAAGATCCTCATAATTTAACCTTGGTCTTTCCAAAGATAAAATAGTTTGGCTCATTCTTTAGGTGTGAGAATTGAATCCTGATGAAAGCAATTCTATGCAAGTATGACATTTTGCATCTCTTTCTTTTTGCCTATTTTTGTCTTAGGAGGAATTTACCTGATATATATATATATATCCAGGTAAACTCAGATTTAGATCGATACAGATGTCTGAATTTTTCAGTTTTTATTCATATGCTTTTAATGGAGTTAATTGACTTTGGCATTTATATTATATATCCGAGGGAGAGTCTTCCTATATTTTCTGGAAGAATGATTTGCAATCTCATAAACACAAATCAAGGGCGCCCTTTCCTCCCTTTCATGTGTAGGAGTGCATTTCGTGTATAGGAATCTCCTAATGAATGTCCTTGCTCAGGTCTTCTCCACCTCACACTGCACTTAGAGGCAGACATTCTGGGTAGCGGATGCATCATTCACTTTTTCTGGGCTGTATTCCTCTTTGGGATGCACAGCTAGGCTGCAGCACTGCCCCGTTCTAACTGCCTCATGAGTGAAGCAGAGGATGGAAAACCACGCCTCACACAGAAGCATCTGCTGTATTTAAAACAATACATGTGTTCAAGACTCAACAAGGCCTTTTGAATCACAGTGAGGCTTAGAAATGCGCAGATTAATTTTCCACAAGAATCCTAGGGGAAATCAGCTTTTTTTCTTTGTATCAAAAACACGGTGTTTTAACCTATCTGAAACATCTGATTATATTTTGTAGAATAGTGAGTATACATATGTTATAGCTAAGATTCAGAACTGGTTAATATCTAAATGAAGGACTAAAGGCAAATAAATTTAAGTAGTGTATTTCTGCCTACAAGACACTAAATTCCTAATTTAAGAAAGATGTCCTGCCTTCATTACAATATCAATTTAGAAATTGATTCATTACCAGAGTGTTTATGAATTTTATAAGGGAACTTGCAATTGTTATATGACTAATATGATAATTTTAATAATAATACCTGCTATTTAATGGCACCTGCCATGGTTTACATTTCACTTTTGCTCATCTTGAGAACAATCTCACAAAATAGGAAATATTCATATTTTTTATACATGAGGAAATTGAGACTCAGAGAATTTGGTTGACTTGCCCATGACCACCAGGCTATCAAATGACAAAATAAATTCAAATTCTTATCTGCTTCATTCCACCACACTTTCTTCCCTGCCATGTTGACTACTAATAGGAATCAGAAACTGTTCCAATGTTCTTTATATATATCACTTGTTTGATTATAGAGTCTGTGGCTTTTCCTAAATGTTTCTTTAATTGAACTGAATATGGATTTGTAAATAGCAATATATTTACAATTCAGTCATGCGTCGCTTAATGACCGGGTATGTTCTGAGAAATGTGTCATTAGGCAATTTTGTCATTGTGCGAGCGTCATACACAAACCTGGATGGTATAGCCTACATGCACACAGGCTATAGGGTATGAATCTTATGGGACTACCATGGTATATGCGGTCCATTGTTGACTGAATTGTCATTATGCAGTATGCGACTGTGCTCACTTTTCAGAAAAAGGCGACTCAGAACTCTAATCAGTTATGTCAGTAACCATAGCACTATTCTTTGGTCAAAATCAAGGGCTGTAATGCTAACAAACTGGTTTAATACAATATTAAAATAAACTCTAATGGATGAATTTGATAATTATTCTCTTTCACATATTCTGTATACATTATTACTCCGTTTTATGGATTGTAGATGCCACCATTTTTCCCTTGTTCATATCTGCTGCCATTTATCTCGTCTGCCTGGAGGTTCGTGCACTTGACTCGTTCATCTTACTGCTTTCAGCATAAAACACAGTAGACTTAGCATGACTTGTTATTCTCTGCCTTGCCTGGCCTCATGCCTTCTTCAAAGTTCAATATGAGACTCATCTCCAGGGAGTTTGTGGTGGTTGATCTCACTTGATTGGATTCCTTTCTGTCTCGACACTGCTCACCATTAATTTCTACCATATCTGCTTTACTATAAGCTTATTTCATTTCATATATGTGCTTGATATCTTAAATCATATTCAAAGCTTTTAAAGTGGAGGCAATTTTCATTTCTTACATTTCTATAATATCCGTCCAAGATCCTTGGTGAAATGGTCCAAAGAAGAGCTACCTTGTTCAAGAGTTAAAACTGAGCCGGATGGATGGCAGGTCATTAAGTCAATTCCCCAGTCTTAGAATTGTAAGATATTGTTAGATAAGATGAGGCCAAGACTAATTCGTATAGAATATTACTTGTTTAACATTTTCTGGGATGGTCCAGAGTCTGATAACCTTTCTCTGGGTACAGTTTTATGTCCACCTGAATATTTTTACTTAATCTTAACCATAGGTTATGGATGAGCACATCATGAGGACCAGAACGAAAAGTTTTGCTGAAGTTACAGTACATTATAAGTATTACTATTTCTCCATCTACCAAACATTTTCAATAGAGTAAGAGGAATTGTTCTTAATTTAGATACGCTGATTGTGACTGAATATCTTTAATTTTTAAAGGGTGTTTGCAGCAGTATATGTTGGAAACAGCTGCATACATTTCTACCCATTGCATGGGCCACATAAACAGAAACGGATCATCAGTCCACACTGACAAAGGGATAGCTTCTAAGTCACATCCCATCCTCACACGTGTTTTGTTTGGCCTGCTCAGTTTTCAAAAGGAATTTTTTTAAATTCAAAAACAAAGACATTTCACATTTTTAAAAATCTTTCCTTCTCACCGAAGATTTTGTAAGACTGGGTCCTCCCTCTTGCAGGGTAAATCATCTGAGACTGAACATTAGCTATTCTCTTTAGACAGGGCATACTTTCTCCAATTTGTCCCAGTCCTCTGTTCTTCCTAGGGAGATTTCCACCAAGCCCACTTCAGGCATTCATTATCTGCCTTCCATCTGTAAGAATTTCAGTGATTCTTGATTTAGTCTAAACCCTGCATTTTAAGCTATTAAAAGAAAAGCTGAGTCATTTGTAGTGATGCATCTAAGCCCTGGGTGTTATCCACTGAGCCATTAGATACTTTAGGAGGGAGTTACTTTTAGAAATTTCAAAAAAATGTTTTAAAACAGTAAAAGCTTTCTATTATAAATTTTCACATACATATGTACATAATATAATTACTCAGATCAGCTGTGACATGATTTATTATATAAAAGATCTTTCATATCACATTTTTCTAAAAGTTGGACAATAAAATGGGTAATATGTGTTTTCGTTAGATATGAAAGACACAAGGTGTTCTGTGTGTATAAAAGGAGAAAACATAAAAAGTTTCAATGTGGATAGTTCTTCCTAGCTGAGAGAGTTGATTTCTCGAGCCTGTGGTTAGAGCTCCTTCTTCCTTGTCGTCTGTCTGTCAGTTGGTGCTAGAGTGTCTGATGGTGCAGAAAATCCAGCCCCTGAGAGATGTGCTGTTGGGACAATCTGACACCGGCCCCAGCACTAGAGACTTGTCTTGCTCCATGTGCCCCCAAGAAGGATTAAAAGAACTGAAGGATCTTACTGCTCCCAAGAGCTGCCTAGTAACCTGAATCCTTGGAATTTTCTTGACATCCTTAAGCAGAAATTCTGACTCCAGATTAGGGAGAGATTCTTCTCTAAATAGATCATTTTCTTGAGAGTGAGCTAATTCAGTAGCACTGAATTCATTTAAAGAAAAAAATTGGCAATTTAATTCCTTTTTTTTAATCATTCATAACAGAGCATTTCTTAAATGAAAATGAATACTTCCCCCAAACACACACACATGGGCACCACCTTGGGACATGTCTTTTTTTGTCTATCAGGTTTACTCCAGGCAAACTGAGAAACCTAGAAAGCCAGTTTCAGCATGATAGCAATAGTTGATAAGCCCACCTGCCACCATATACAGGAGCTTTTATCAAGGCATAATAGAATGTTAGAGAACTAATTGTAGTATCATTTTTCAAACATGACACTCTTTAGAAGCTCAGGTTAATTTGTTCTCTCAATAAGTATTTTTTTGAATGCAAACTTGATGAAAGGAGCTGGTCAGCATGCTGAAGATGACGAAACAAAATGTAGGATCAAAGCCCTGCCCACCAGTGGCTTACTGTCCAATTAGAGAAAAGTCACAATGCAAAATTGTGTTATGACCAACATAAGGGAAATGGGCAACAAATGTTATGGCTCTAAGACAGGAGAGCTTAATGAATGTGTTATAGGAGAGGCAAGACTTGAGCTCAACCTTGGAGAATAGGGAAGATGGAGTTTGAAAAAGACTTGAGGTCAGAAATGTGCTTTGTTCAGTTGATAGTGAGGATCTCCGGCTGTCTAGAGAGGAAGCTTCACATTGGCAAGGAGTAAATTAGGTAGGCAGGAGGCAGCTTCATGGCTCAAAACTCATGTAGGGCCAAGCTGCCTGGGTTTGAATTCTGGATGTGTCACGTACTAGTTGTGTAAACTTGGGCAGATGACCTCACCTCTTAAATCCTCAATAAAGCATCTGCAAGGGTTATAATTAGAATAGGACTGATCTTATAGAGCTGTTTGAGAGATTATGTGAGTTGATTTATGTAAAGCACTTAGCACAGTTCCTGGCACATTAAAGCCACTCTATAAATGTCAGCTACTCTTAGAGGTGGTAGAGAAGCCAATATTAGACAGATTTGAATGCCAAAATGAGAAGTCTAAACTTGACCCCATAAGCAAAGTGAAAGCCATTAGTGTTTTTTGCTTGTTTTTTACTGTATTTGAGACATGATACAGATGATGTCTTAATAAGATTGATTTGGTGGTATTTACTGTAGAGGATGAGTTAGAGAAAGGAGATAGGAGAGAGGGAAAGCATATGGGAGGCAGAGTCAGAGTGTGAAGCACTGAAGATCGAGATGGAGAAATTTGAAAGGAAAAAAATCATTGAGAAGTTGTTATTGATTAGCAACAGGATGCTGAATCTTAACCATTTGGGCGCATGGGCTTTTTGTCAGTGTATCTGATGAAAGCTAGGGGTCATATTCTCACAAGCGTACAAATACACTTGCATAAAACAATCTGCATACAAGAAAGAGAAATTAAGAATACAATCCCATTTACAGTTGAAACAAAAAGAATAAAATACATAGGAAAAAACTTAACCAAAGAGGTGAAAGGTCTGTACACCGAAAACTATAAAACATTGTTGAAAGAAATCGAAGAAGACACAAAGAAATGGAAAGATATTCCGTGCTCTTGGATTGGAAGAATTAACATTGTTAAAATGTCCATACTTCCTAAAGCAATCTATAGATTCAATGCAATCCCTGTCAAAGTTCCAACATTTTTCACAGAAATAGAACAAAGAATTCTAAAATTTATATGGAACAACAAAAGGCCCTGAATAGCTAAAGGATTCCTGAGAAAAAAGAACTATGCTGGAAGGATCACACTCCCTGATTTCAAAATATACTACAAAGCCATAGTAATCAAAACAGCATGGTACTGGCACAAAAACAGACACACAGATCAATGGAACAGACTTGAGAGCCCAGAAGTAAACCCACACATTTATGGACAGCTAATGTTCGACAAGGGAGCCAAGAGCATACGATGGAGAAAGGAGAGTCTCTTCAATAAATGATGTTGGGAAAACTGGACAGCCACCTGCAAAAGAATGAAAGTAGACCATTCCCTTACACCATGCACAAAAATCAACTCAAAATGGATTAAAGACTTGAATGTAAGACCCGAAACCCTTACACTTGTAGAAGAAAACATAGGCAGCACACTCTTTGACATCGGTCTTAGCAGCATGTTTTCAAGTCCCATGTCTGACCGGGCAAGGGAAACAAAAGAAAAAATGAACAAATGGGACTACATCAAACTAAAAAGCTTATGCACAACAAAGGAAACCATCAACAAAATGAAAAGACAGACTAACAATTGGGAGAAGATATTTGCAAACCATATAGTAGATAAGGGGTTAATATCCAAAATATACAAAGAACTCGTACAGCTCAACAACAAAAAAACCAACAGTCCAATTAAAAAATGGTCAAAGGATCTGAACAGAGATTTCTCCAAAGAAGATATACAGACAGCCAAGAGGCACATGAAAAGATGGTCAGCATCATTAGCAATTAGGGAAATGCAAATCAAAACTACAATGAGGTATTACCTCACTCCCGTCAGAATGGTTATCATTAACAAGACAGGAAACAACAAGTGTTGGAGAGGATGTGGAGAGATGGGAACCCTCGTACACTGCTGGTGAGAGTGCAAACTGGTGCAGCCACTATGGAAAGCAGTTTGGAGTATCCTTAGAAAATTAAGAATAGATCTACCATATGATCCATCTATCCCACTGCTGGGTATTTATCTAAAGAACTTGAAAATGCAAAGGCATAAAGATACTTGCACCCCTATGTTCATAGCAGCATTATACACGATAGCCAAGACTTGGAAGCAACCTAGGTGCCCATCAAGGGACGAATGGATAAAGAAGATGTGGTATTTATACATGATGGAATACTACTCAGCCATAAGCAATGATGAAATCCGGCCATTTGTGACAACGTGGATGGACCTTGAGGGTATTATGCTGAGAGAAATAAGCCAGAGGGAGAAAGTCAAATACCATATGATCTCACTCATAAGTAGAAGATAAAAACAACGGCAAACAAACACATAGCTTTGGAGATTGGATTGGTGGTTACCATAGGGGAAGAGGGGAGGGCAAAAGGGGTGATTAGGCTCACATGTGAGGGCATGGACTATAATTAGTTTTTGGGTGGTGAACATGATGTAATCTACACAGAATTCGAAATATGAGGTACATCCGAAAGCTAAAAAAAAATCTCTATACAGTTTCAGGGCGTCATGGTGCCTGAAAGCCCTCCCTTGGATTCCACATATAGGGGATGAAAGAAAAGGCAAAGGATGAGGGCACTATTATGAAAAAATGCAATAATAGAAATAGCATAAAGATAAAGTAAATGTAATAGATCATATTGCATATTTTATATTGCTACTTTGCACTTATTGGTTTGTAAATTGTTTTGCAATTTTAGTTTGCCCCATAGAGCAGTGACATATTTTTGTGTCTCAATTTGTAATCGTATTTCCTTTTATCCTTAATTTTTTCCTCCTGAAAAATCTTACTTCGTTTAAGTGATCTGTCAAATGCTGCTTTCATACTCAAATGGTAAATACAGGATATCGTATTGTGCTTCACACTGCCAGATTATTCTCTTCTCTCCTGTTTTGAAAATTGGTGTCTTGTGTCTTTTCCACTTAAATTTCAAAGTTGGATAGTAAACATTGCACGAAACTATTTTTCAGTTTGAAAATTAAAAAGAAACCAAATGGGAATCTTGCCTTCTCCATTTGTAACACCAATTAAATCTGAAAACTACAAAGAAGGGCCTGAGGAGTCTATTGTATCAGTCTTAAATCTTCACTGACCACTGATTGCCCTTATGACTGCCTCTGTCTACCAATCCTATGCCCCTTATCATAGTTAAGCTGGCTAAATAATAGCCACTGTACTCCTAATTTCATTTTCCCACATTCTTTCCACAAAAGGAGATGAGAAAGTACAAGCAGAGGATGTGCATTTTCGTTGGATCAGCTGTCTGATTCCTAATGATCACTCCGAGTGCCTATCTTTAGGTCTTTTATTATTTCTTTTATATTCAGAGCAAGCTCACCCATACTTAATTTTGTGGCAGAAACAAAGAACAAATTGTGTCTTAATTAAAAGTATTCATATATCACACAAGATGTGAACATAAGTTTTTACTAATAATCTATCCATCTTCTTTCTGTCACATTGATCCTTTAGGAAATCTCAAAAAACATTTTATGAATATTTCCCAAGCTATCATCCATCCTGAGGATCAACAATCTCCTCCTGCCATTCTGGCTACAGCTACCATGAGACTGGATCTGCTGTCTTGAAAACTGATCAAATTCTATCAAACAGGGTAAACTGTGGCAGATAATAGAGCAAATAACAAATCAACTCTTTAGTTGGGTCAAAATTTTAATATTTTCATAGATGTTCATCACATGAATATATCTTTAAAGTTGTAGTAATTATTATTACAAATGTAATTCTCCCCAAAATACATAGGCATTGGCCTTTAAAAAGGAAGTGCGGTACCTGAGATCTTCAGTTAGTCCTACTCTAATCACTGGAAAATGTAGATGTGCCCTGACTTAGAGATTCAGTTTTATATGATGCTAAGTGTGTTAGAATTAGTCTACAATTTTTCCGATAATTATTGATGTCTTATGTGTTCATAGAGGTTTAAAGATGCTAACAAACTAAAACCAATTTAGTTTGTCAAAAATTTTAAATTTAAAGCAATAATTGAGTTTAAGTTAGACCTAGACTAATTAAAAAAATTTTTTCGTAGTTTCACTGACCGAGGAGAAATGACAGCTTTACGCATGGTCAGCCTGCCGTGATGAAAGCCTTTCTAAACTAGAAGTCTGAGGATTTGGCTCTCTATTGATTACATTCTGTCACTTAGGCCTCTGAGGCCATTTCCTATCTGTAAAATGGGAATTAAAATACCTTCCGTAGCTCTTTAGCAAGATAATTGTAAGGATCAAATGAAATAAAGAGTGAAAAGAATTTAATAAGGAATTATTAATCTTAGGTGAGACAAAGTTACTTAAAGAGCATATTACACTATTCTGAATATTGACTTGTTTTCCTGCAATGGTCATTTTTCCCTTTGATTTCTTATTTATGGTCTCTGCCATCTCGCACTGGAGAAAACCTTGGAACTATTTTATGTAATTGAATAAAATTAGTAAGAATCCTGTATCAAGTAGCAAGATGCCTTAAGTATTACATGTAAAATTCCGAAGAAAATCCTTTAGGCCTGCAGGCCCCATTCAGGGATTTCTATTTTATAAGCTATTTGGTGGCTAAGTGTGTGAGTAGACTTCCACTTACTATCCTTAACTTTAACCCGAACTCCTGCAGACAAGGCCGTGTGAAAAGAAGCCCAGATGTCCACTCTTCCTTCCAGTTCTCATGGTAACAAAGAGAACTGTGTCTGTCCATTTCAGCAAAGCAAAGGAGGAACCTCTTTTTCCTCAGCTACCTTTAACTGGCAACATGCCCCGTGACACTAAAATCCTGACATGGCAGGAGTGGACACAGGGGAGCCCTGCACATCCTTTACTGTCCAGACCTGGGCCGAGAACTTGGCTCGTGCCCCCAGGGGGTGGGGAGCTGTGGAGCTGGGAGGAGGGTGTGACTCTGGGCTCCCTTCAGCACTAGAAACAAAGAGGGGGAGGGACACACCACTTGGTATCCTTTCTAAGTGATTCTTGGGTTACTCTGATTTCGTTTTAGTCATCACGTGAGTTAATTACAATGCTAATTAGCCCAGTTTACGAGACTGCCGTGCATTTGTACACGGCGTTCTTTGTTTGATCTGCTACATCATAAGCTTAGTCATCTGCTTACCAGCACGGAGGGACAGCATGTATAATTGAACGTGGGAGAACACACCTTCATCTGTATTAACGAAGAAAACTATTGAAAACCAGCAGACTAATTAAGGGTAATGATGAACAGTTTTGATCAGCAATTTAATATTTAAGTCTGCCACTGGAAAGAGTAGAGTAGGGGAAGCTCGCTTTCCAGCTTTCTACCCAGAAAGGTAAAGAGAGAGAGCGAGATCCTGCTTCATTTCCATTTCTTCTCCTACAAACTGTTTTAACATATAATTGAATCGATGCCTTTATTTCAAAAGAGAAAAAATAATTATAGAGCTTGTTGGATCGTTTTCTGAAGAGAGGACATTATGCGTGCATGAATTCCATCGGTGATCTGAGGAGGAGCAGGCTACTTGGACCATTACCCATCATTGTTGAACAGCAGAGTAATTAATTGGGCAAATACATCTAGATCTGGTGAATTCACATGCACAATAACTGGGCAGCAGCAACATACATACTCTTTTAATATGAATAAAATAGTAATAGTTTTATGTGCTGGATGCTATGTCAGATGCCATTTTTTTTCCTCTTGGCTTTATCCATTCTAGATTATTTTGTCCATGTTTAGGCACTTGCTTGAAATGGGGTTGTTTATTATAAAGGGAAAAAGATCTGCAGGTGAACGAGTTCGATTTGCACGTGTCTGTTTATTTGTAAAGAAATGAATTTGGTTCAGTATTCCTTCACTATATAATTTTTAAAATAATTTGATATTTGCACTAAAATGGGTTAAATCAGCAGGAGGAAAGAATCTTTTTACATTCCAAGGCGCTTCTCAAGTAACCACTACAGCCTTCTAATTATTGTACAATATTAATGCAAAAGTTTAATTTTTCATTTAAAAGTTATCTAATGGAGGTCAAAAATAAGTCGCAGCTTTTGCCCTGGATAAAATGATGAAGGATATTTGATCTCCACCTTCTTAAAATAGTTCTCTATCAAAGTAGAGGCCATCAAAAAATCTAACATTTTATTTGAACATTAACGAAAACATCTGACAAGTGTTTAGAGGAAAAAGTATTTATTATTGTTTTGTTTCAAATGTAAATCATCTATGATCGTTAAATCTAAACGTTAACAAGAAAGCTTAGGTCTTGATTTAAAAGGAACTCAATTCCCCAGTATCTCCACTTCTCAAGAGGTTAAATGACAATTTTTTTTTGTTCTGATCATATTTTAATCCAGATAACAGAGGACTCACACTTCTAATTCAGACTTTCTGGTAAGGCGCAGCTTGTCACAATGTATAGCTTTCTTTCCTTTGATAAGGTCAGTTTGCCAAAAAGAACAAAGTGCATGTGAGTAATACATTACTCAACCACTTGTATGCATACATCTATTTTCCTTACCAGGTCTCACTATTCAGAAAGGTACAGACATGGCACCATGATAAAAAGGGTCATTTAAAAGACTTCGCAGAGGCTCTGTACTGTGAAGGATTGAATTTTCACTTGAATGCCTACATTTTCACATCTTTTTCTTTGCAGAAATATTCCTTTTGAATGGCAGACTGCAATTGGGTAGGCTTTTTTTTTTTTTTTAAATCACTGACCGGGAATATATAAAATATTAGCAGGCGTTTGTCCCAGTGGAAGAACACAGTTCACTAGAAAGTACTAGGTGGGTATTAAGGAGGTTATTCAACTTCACCTCTTCTGATTGGAGGGCTCCCTTTGACAAGAACCTCAAGTCCAGTCAAGGTGGAACACCAAGGCATGCCTCTTCTAAATGACAGACAATTTAAATAACTTGTGAAATCATTAGCCCCAAAGCCATCTACCTGGTAATTTTTCATAATCACGCTCAGTGTATATTTTAAGGAACACGCAATGCTGATTCCAATTTATTTCATCTTTCTAGCTACTTCAAATTTTGATCAGAATATTAGGAGAAATATGCTCATGACTAATTTTTAAAACCTCTAATTTTTCCTTAGTGGTTTTAAATGTACCAAATTCACTTAAAAGAGGAGGAGGCAGCAAGACAGAAATCTATTTAATAAATACACTAAAACATTTAATCTTGGTTATTGGATTCTCTGTGGAGTTAGTGTTAATTCAGTTCAATTGAATGCAACAAATATTCCTTATCTCTTACTATCAGTAAGGAATTGCACTAGGATCACGGGGAGATATAAAAGGCATCTTCTCTACCCTTAAGAATTCTCCAGTCTCATGAAACAGGTAAAGTGTACACTCATAATAAAAGGTAGACTGTGATGAATAAGAACAGGAAGTCACAAAATTCCATCAGAACAAATCAATAGGTTTCTTCTGGCTGAATTAAGGAAGACTTCACAGAGGAGAAACCACTTACCCACAGTCTTGAAAGATGCCTTCAGTTTAGGGTAGCAGCGCAGGAGGGACAGAAATAGTCTGACAGACAGAATTGATACATCCCAGATAGGAAAATGGCAAGAAGAAAAGCATCAAGGTGGGCAAATGCAGGACGTTTTTGCAGGGCATGGAGTACCTAGACTGGGTATAACATAAGCTGCTTGAGGAGGGGTGATGGAAGCCGAGTGAACAAGTCTGTTGACACTTAATGACTTTACTAAGGAGTTTGGGGTTTGGCTGTGATTCTGTAGGCAAGAGGGAGTTTCTGAGCAAGAGTGTCTATCAGAACTGTGATGTGTATACCTCACAAAATATTATTTCGTTCTTCTCGTGTATAATTTGTCTGTGTTTATCTATACTACTAAAGATTTTTCTTGAACTTTAATTGCTTTTTTTTCCCCTCTCCTGTTGGAACTAAATCAGAGAAATATAGAAGTCACAGATGATCTCTGCCACACACAAGTATTCATGTCCGTTTGGGAACTAAACTAAATTGTTAAGAAACTCCATATTAACAATAATGATTTTGTGACTCTAAGTCTAGTAGAAATTGCATGTTGTTATTTTGTAAAAATACTCAGAATTACTTCTGAGTTATATGGAATCAGAAACAATTTTAAATTCTTTTGAAAGCAGAACAAGGACATCCTGTTCATATTCTACAACAAAAGTGGATGAAAAGATGTTTCTCAGGCTTTTAAGAAACAAATTTGCAAGGCTACCTAAAGTGTGGACAATTTTATTTCTAAATTTGACTTTTGGAAAAGTTGTAAGGAACAAAATACATTGATTAGTTTGTATACAGATCTTCCTCAACTTACGATGGGGTTACAGCCCAATAAACCCATTTAAGTTGAACATATCGTAAGTTGAAAATGCATTTAATACACCTAACCTACTGAACATCGTAGCTTAGCCTAGCCTACCTTAAACGTGCTCAGAGCACTTACATTAGCCTACAGTTGGGCAAAAATTATCTAACATAAAGTCTATTTTATAATAAAGTGTTGAATATCTCATGTAATTTATTGAGATGAATTGTGTGGGTACAGAAAACAGGATGGTTGTATGAGTACAGAATGGGTATAAGGGCATTGACTGTCTACCCTCACGATCGTGTGGCTGACTGGGAGCTGCAGCTTGCTACCTCTGCCCAGCATCACGAGAAAGTATCGTACCACATACCATTAGCCCAGGAAAAGATCAAAATTCAAGATTTGAGGTATGATTACTACTGAATACACATCTATTTCACATCCTCATAAAGTCAAAAAATTATAAGTCAAACCACCATCATCATATTATTCGAATGCCTTGTTTAGCAAGCTCCACCCATTGCCATCCAATTCCCTCCCTGATGCTTTTACGGCAAACTGAAAAAGCACTTACATTTTACAATTCAAACTCAGATTAGTAAATGATCCCTTTCTAAATTTTATGTTATTCTTAGCTATGGAAAAATAAAACAAATTCTACTTTGAAAAAAAATGAGACGTTGAAATGGGAGAGAAGATGGCTACAAGGGTGAATTTCAGTTCAATATGGTTTCCAGGCAAAGCAGGTTATTGTGAACAAGATTAATAAAATTGGAAGGTGAGCTAGAGCCACTCTGATGGCCGAACAGATCAGTTGTACTTGGGTGAACGACAGATTAGACACATTTTATTCATTTTGGTGTCACATGTTTTGTATCCAATCAATTGTTAAATATTTAGCCATTATGACAGCTGAAGCAAAATATTTGACACTGAAATAATTGAATTAGTGGCCCCACATTCACGCTCAATATCTGGAGTGGGCAGACACAATGGAAAAGTGGGAAGACAAAGCTCATAAGGCAATTGGATGAAAAAAGAAATGCTGTTCTTCCATTTACATATGAGAATATTTCTATTCTCATATATAAACTTTAATAGTCTTTTGCAATTTCAAAACCAAGAGACCATTTTTTTTTAAATACGAGAATAATGGCATTAGCTTAGATATTCTGTCTTGGCTTGAGATGTTGACCTCAGCATATAAAATCTTATTTCTCCTTTTATTGAAAATTGCTACAACTAAAAATTACAATTTAGAAAGGGAAAAGAATTGTGATCCCTGGAAAGGTAATATATTCACAGACATGGCAACCAGCAATAAGCCTGCATGACTCATATTTTCTGGTTTCATGAAATGTATTATACTGGCCTCACTGTAACATTCTTAAATTTGGACACCCATGTTCAGTTTATGCTTATTTTGCCTTCCAGGAAATATAGTTCAACTAAGAATTTCTATCTCTACTTAAATATCCAGATAAACATCTGATGAGGATGGCAATACCTAGTCCATGGTCATTCTTCTTAAGAATTCCATGATTGTTTCTATTCCTTGGTACCCCCCAAGTCCCTGGAATCTCTCACTCTCCTATCCCAGAAGAGCCATTTCATCCACATGATATTCTCTTGTTAGATGTATTATCAATACATCTTATTCCTGCCATGAACCATCTTCTAAGAAGCGGTAGATGTCTCGCTCCCAACTATTTTTGTAAGATTCCCACTTCCCACTCCTTCCTGCCGTATAGTGTATTTCTCCCTTTGTCCCTCGGATAATCACAGCATCACTAATAGTGGACTCCTTACAGAGAATAATTCAGAGACCTCCCTGATCTCTGAAAATATTTGATTAGGTACAGGTTTCCCTGGTAAAAGTTTACGTGTGACCTCCAAGTTCAGGAAAATGGCTTCCTGTCTTTCCAAACTAGTTCTGAAACATATGGCCTGGCGTATCTAAATGTAACAAATTAAGTCAATATTATTTCTTGGAGAGCTAGCATGAGCAAAAAACTGTGTTAGACAATGTGTGAAATACAAATCAGGATCTTCCAGGTGTTGTGTAGGGATGAGGGGAAGGATGTGTAGACATATGACCTGAGTTTGAGATCCAGTCAACACTTGGTAGCTCTAATATGGGGTAAAACACTTAACCTCTATAAACCTCATTTCCCTCTTTTATAAAATAAAGACAGCAATACCCTCTATAACAAAGAATACTTGAGAGATTTAAAGAGGATGATGTAGGCAAAAAAGTTTTTATAAATAGTCAACTATTAAACAAACAGGAAGAAGTGTAGCAGGGATCCACTAGGAGGGATGGCCTGAATTTGGGGATGAGCTGGGTGGAGACAAGGATTTGCCTTGAGGAAGCCCCAGTCCCTAAATAATAAGGGAGATGAGAAAAATATCAGTTCCCTCTGGAGGTAGGAGGAAGTACCCAAGGCTTCCTGGTTTAGATTCAAGGAATAAGAGACTTGAGAAAGATGTCAGCTCCTAGTAAAAGGAGAAGTTACAGGTCCCAGTCTTGGGAACTGGAAAGGCAGCCTCTCTCTACTCTCAATACTGCGATGGAAATACAGAAGTAGCAATACCATTCTTCCAGCTTCATTTCAATAGCTTCACTTTGCAGCCACACAGAAAGATAATATGAGAGGGCATACTGCTCTGCCTGGAACTTAAAAACATAGCTGACTAAAGAAGCAAAACCAGCACCAAAAGAAAGAGAAGTATAGAAGTAGAACCTGTGAGAGAAGAGACATGGGGAAGAGTTCCAACAATCACTCCAATGAGCCCTCAGGACGATCAGTCTTGTTTTATTATTGCTGTTCTGACTCCTATTGCTTGATTTGACTCCTTTGGCTGGTGAAGCCTGGAAAGCACCTGATACTTAAACACACAAGAACTCTATGTTGAGGTAAAACTTCCTTTATGGGATGTTGCACATGATTGGGAAGAAAGAGCATCCTAGTGCTCTTTGTCTCCACTTTCCAGAATCCTGATTGGATTCAATTTTGGCAGGATAATTAACAGGATAATTTGTGTTCCGTTCTTACTGATATACATACTTCCCCCTCCCATATTAAGAAAATTGCCAAGTCCTTGTCTTTCTGTGACTCAGGAGTTGTTACATTTCCAGGAATCCAAAGACAATCCCCACCCAGTACTTTGGTTTGGGAAAGCCCAGTCTCTTATAAGGATGAAGACATACTTACTAATGAGGAGAAGACCTCCAAGGATTAGAGGAGCCAATTGGATAAGTAAGAGAGGTTTAGAGAGGGTTTTTTTTTTTGGAGATAGAGCAAGGAAGTATCTAGGGTCTTCCTGATTCTGCAGGGGACAGGATCAGAGCTTTGGTCCCATGCAACATCACAAAGAGGCAGCTAGACCTCAGATGGCGGCAATTATGGCACTACCTGGAGAGGGTGGAACCAAAGTCCTGAGTCTCCAATTTGGAACAATGAAGCCACCTGTTTTCCAGGGGCCTTGCTCTCTCAGACAATGGGGGCCAGCATGGACTGAAGACCAGAGGGTGTTTCGTGGAACAGTCTGGAGTGGGTAGCACCCTGGAATTCTTACATGACCTAAGGAGTAGGAGTTTCCCAAATTACCACTAATATCAACTTTCCCTCCATCCAATTGGGAAGGCGCTTGAAGTAGTTTTATCTGCTTTATAAAAAACAAAATTGAAAAAGTGACAATTCTTAAACTCCATGAGTTATAGAAAAGAATTCATGCCTCCTATGTCATGAAAGGTTTTAATATTTTTAAGTACCTACATATTAATAGTGACTGTGTAGTAGACCCTGATTTATATTTTTAAATGTTTCAATAAGATAGGTATTACCATAACGATTTTACAGATGAGGAGAATGAAACTCAGAGATATCATTTATCTTACTCCGGGTTTCATAACTCATAAATTATAAGATCGTGATTTAAACTCAGGTCTCAAGCTGCAAAGTCAAATTCCTGCCATTAACTATGCTGCCTCCTAAAGTATAGTTTTCAGAGAATGATATGGCTGATGTTAGAAATGGGTCAATTGAGAATCCCTTCATTCACTCATTCATTCATTCATTCATTCATTCATCTAATATTTATTGAGGGTCTCCTATGGGCCAGGCATTGTTCTAGGGGCTGAGAAAACAGCAAAAAAATGGTCCTCATGGAGCTCATGTTTTAGTGATGGAGAGTTTGGGAGGAGACATTAAAAAAAAGATGGATATAGGGGGCTGGCCCCGTGGCCGAGTGGTTAAGTTCGCGCGCTCCGCTGCAGGCAGCCCAGTGTTTCGTTGGTTCGAATCCTGGGCGCGGACATGGCACTGCTCATCGGACCACGCTGAGGCAGCGTCCCACATGCCACAACTAGAAGAACCCACAACGAAGAATATACAACTATGTACCGGGGGGCTTTGGGGAGAAAAAGGAAATAATAAAATCTTAAAAAAAAAAAAAAAAAAGATGGATATATATGTCAGATGGTGATAAGTGATAGGAAGAAAAATAAAGCAGTGGAAAGGAGACCGATGGTGATAGGATGCTGTTTTGCAAATCATGGGGGAAGACATCCTTGATCAAATGACATTTAAGCAAAAATGTGAAGTCTTTGATGGAGGGAACCATGAAGAGGCAGGAGGAGAAGCTTTCTGGGCAGAGGAAAGATCAAGTACAGAGGCCCTGACAACACAAGGAGGCTTGGTGTGTTGAGGAACAGGAAGGATCCAGGGTGACTTCAGGGGAGGCGAAGAAACATTGAAGGAGAGGTGACAAGATGGAGGTGGGTGGCCAACCACATCAGATGGGGCCCCCCAAGCCAAAGTGAGATAAACACGGATAAACTCAGAAACCACCTCCTCTGGCTTGACACTTAGGCTTCAGATCTTGGCAGAAGTTGTTTCTAATGTTCTCAACCAATTTTGGGTTCTGATGAACTCGGTGCAAAGGTCTTGATCTTATTTTTGTACTTACTTTGCAGGTATGGTCTGTGAGTCATATTTCCTGTTGAAGAGTCAAGTAGGATCACTTAAAGATGATTATTTTAGTCACCTTATGAGATCAAATTAATGATCCCTCTAACCCAGCGTTGTAACATGGTTATGGTGACACTGCTGAGAGGGGCATATCTTGCAGGAAGGACAATTTTCATTCATAACTAAGCGCAAATGTTCAAGGATGAATATCAGAGATGGTGAAATATGACTTTAAAGAAAATAAAGCTAGGAATGGCTTGGCCTTTCCATTTGAAATTTGGAAATCTTGTGATTTCCAAAAATAAATTTTGTTTTGTTACTCATTTCGTGCCAAGTGATTATCCTTAAGTTTTGTCTCTGTCTCAATCTACCATGCTTTATGAGGGCAGAGTAAATTTTCCAATGGGGTGAAAAGATTTAAATAATATTTCGTTCTAGTAGTTTGGTCACATAACGTTAATTAGAGAGATGACAAATAGAAAAGTTAATTTCAATTTTACATGACCTGCTGTGTATCTCAGCTTCCAGTTCATCCAACTTGTGTCCTTCACTTCTCCAACAGATCAGGTACTCCATGTGGGGATGCCATCTGAATAGAAATTAAATGATCTATTCTCCCACCAGTGCCTAAGGAATTTCCGGGCTAACTTTCATTAACCTTGATGGATCTTGCACATCAAAAGCCCTTGAATGTCAATGGGAGACTAGACTCCAAAGAGTTTCTTCTATTTTCTTTAATCTTGTTCACTTAATCAAAGAATGACAATAAAGCATTTGCCATCAGAGATTTATGCAAAAGTATTTTAAAACTTCGAATGGGACTGACAAATGATTCACTAAAACGTGTCGAAGATGATTGCTACACTTTCAAAAATATTTATTGGTAAAAAACCAAACCAAAACAAAACACAAAAACTGCTTCTCCCATTCTTTCTCACAATTCACATGTGTTAAAGTAAACTCCTTTAGAGAAATAAATCATCTGTACCAACATTTGTCACTTGCCCTAAAACTTAGTTTCCCAGCACATCATGGCAATATGTCTGAAAGCAACCACAGTGCTCTGTACTTTGCATCATTACTGAGCTCCCTGTGCATGGGAAGTGCTGCAGCAGGCCTCTTAGAAGTCTCAAAATTATGCCCATTTTGGAATCAATAAAGTAAATATTAAATACATTAAGAGGAAGGACAGCGCCTCTTGCTCTCCCACTCTGTCACCCCTCACTCACTCACTCATCAAGCACAAGAGCTCATTGACCTTATTGATAGGAAAGGCCACTGAAGATTGCAGAATTTTGCAAATTAGTTTGTGTTCCCCTGTGAGCTACACAGTAATTTATACTTAATAGGAATTATAAAGAGGTCTTCCACCAAAATGTGTCAGAGAGGCAATGGGTTAATAAGAAATGTGAACTTAAATTCCATAGAGAGGAGGCTGAAAGCCCCACTCCAAAAGGAATGGATGCATGAGGGAATGCAGGGAAGGCAGCGAGGGAATTCTGGAAAGGTGTGAGCGAAGTAAGAGGAGCCTTGAAGTTGGAGGCAGCGGTAAGCCATTGCCAAGGCAAGTGACTTTAGTAGGGAGGAGGCCATTTGATTTAAAAAAAGAACAACATATCAGTCAGTTTAATTTTGATGGGTTTGACCTCTCTGGTGGCGGGGAGAATAATGAGACAAATAGATGTCAGAGTAGACAAAAATATTCAGTTAACTGACGCCAGTTCTTCATTTTCCGACAGACCGTTGTGGTTTATAAAGGCAGCATCGTTCCGTGAAGGTGTGTGGCTGCGTGTGCCCACGCATGCTTGTATGAGTGAGGCAGGAGAGGATAAAGAGAGTCAAAAAGAGGTCCTTACCATGGGACAGGCCTGTGATAATAACATATGGGGCTTCGGTTTTCCTGACGCTCATAGTCGGAAACTTTAGCGATCTTTGCTTAAAAAACCAAAGGTAGATATCTAAGAAAGTGAAATTGTTTTAGATTATGATGCCTTAGTTTTGAATATGGCATTTCTGTGTGTGTTATGTCACTGGTAGTTAGCAAGATTATCTTTTACACATGCACACCACACATACAGAACTACACACATGTGGAAGATTATTGGGTCTGTGCCATTGTATATTAGCAGTGGAAAATAATTTCAGACCAAGAGTTCTCAAAAAATATATCAAAAAGTCTTCTAAAACTATCCTCGTTTTTTCTCTCTCTCACTCTCGTTTCTTTATATTCCCTAAAGCTGACTCTGGCTCATCCAGTGAGAAGCAAAAATGGTAGTGCAGAAGACTTGGCTGCTTAATCTTTTTTCTTCCAAGACCTTTAAAAAACAACAGGAGATCTTGGCAATTGCTTCAAATTACAGCCATTTTAAAATAAACTGATATCAATAATGATTTTTTATACCAACAAAGATATAGCCATTAATAACTAATAAAGGTTTGTTAAACCATGCTGATTTATTCAAAATAATAGGTAATTCAAAGTAACTGTAGTCCTTAACTGATTAGATGTTACGCATTCTTTATAAAATACTGAATAATCTGGAAGAATTTAACCTCAAGTCAATTAATTAAGGTTGTTGAATTCTGGTTTGTTGCTTGTTGAATTAAGTAAGAGTTTGCTGCAATCAGTCCTAGCCTCACCTTTGGGCCTGAAAGGATGCCAGATGTGCACTCCAGTGGCCTTGAATGGGTGACAGGCTGCTCTAGATTCCCTTTCTCTGCCACCCATCTTCTCCCACTATTCAGTTCCATTTTTCACTGAGAAGAGAGACTAGCGCAGCTTGCTGGAGAAGCTGCATGGCCTGGTGGGTGGAAGCATGGACACTGGAGTCAAACTAGGATTGCAGTCACAGCTCAACCACTTCCTAGCTGGGAGACAGGTTACTTAATCGCTCAGTGCCTCAGTTCATTCACCTGTAAACTGGGGACGATAATAAAGCTACTTGACTCATAGGATTGTCATGAAGATTAAATGAGTTATTGTTTATAAGGTGATCAGAGGGGTGGCTGCCACAGAGAAAACTCTATGTTAGTATTGATAATAAGTAAATTTTCTCAGCAAACATGATGTCACTGGGGTATTATGATTACCTTACATGACCATAACCATCTCTTCATAAATAAACAGCAGCAGTCAGAGAGGAAAAAGTCCCAGTTCTGTTGTTCTGGCACGTTTCCATTCGGAACTCACTTTAGCCAAATTCCTTGAGATTCAATTATGCACAGGAAGGGTGCTTTTCTGAGCATTCCCTCAACCCAAAAAAGAAGAACAGCTTCTGTTGTTGTGCTTACAAATATCTCTTCAATTAACACTGAAGTTGCAATTTCAGAAGATATGGGTAGACAGACGTCTTGTATGGTCTCAATTAAAAAAACACATGCCCAAATTTTCCATATCTTCTAATATTGAATATGTCCTAAGTATGTCTGCTTTATCTCAAGAGGGAATTAAGCTGTTGTCTATTTCTTTAAATGAAGAAATAACTGTGAAGCACAATATATACTCTGTTTTTCCAGAAAAGAATAACTGTCTTCCTCTGAAAGTTTTTCCCTATGGAATTATGACCTTGACTTCCTCATACTCTGCACATTAGCCAAAGATGGGGTATATCAACACTCCCCTGGTGATGACGTCTTTTCCACATAAGATCCAAGTTCAATCATACTTTTTTAGTCTGTTTAAAATCAATATAGTAAAATTACCCTGTAATTCTTGTTATGGATAAGAGTAAATCTGAGATATAAATTATTTAATATCTCACAAATCAAATATGATCTAAATAGGGCTATAGGGAAAAATGGATCCGTGGAAATGTATCAACACATTTGTACTAATTGCCAAAAAAAATTCTCAATGAAAAACATTTTATGGGATATTATAACTAATTTTTCACACTTCAAGGAACTATAGTATGAACACTGCCCCCAATATTCCATCATTTCAAAGAGAAATTTTTAAAAAAAGCTGGAATCCATAATAGACTGAAAGCTCATAAAACAGAAGTATTTTCCTAGAAATCTTCAATAAGAGAAAAATGTGTATTTATAGAGATAATTTTTCACTTAACTTTTAAATTTTAATGTTTCAGAACTTCCTATTTATTAAAAGTAATTATTTTTGCTTTTTAAAAAAATGAAAGCAGTTTTAATTATCTGACTCTCATTAACTACTAATGATATAGTGTAAATCTTGGAGAAAAATCAGGGAGAAGAAACAACACCATAGAATACCTACCATCTGGCTTGCTTGCTCAGCTTCTCTGAGTATCAGAGGAAAAGGAGGCGAGCTCCCCCCTGAGCAGGATCAAAGAATGCTTCCTGTGTCTTTCAGCATAGGAGAAGGGAGGTTTGGGTGTCTTAGTGTGTCTCTACCATTTATCCAGTCATTTCTTGTGCTAGGATGCTGCCAGGTGTTTGATACACATGGTTTCATTGAATCCTTACAACCGTTATTCCCGTTTTACAAGGGAAGAAACTGAACCTCTGTGCAGTTAAATGATTTGCTCAAGGTCACACAGTAGTAGAACTGGGATAAAAACCAGGTCTGCGTAACTCCAAAGAATTCTGAATCTGTAAAGTGCGTCTCTTGAACACAGGTCATAGAAAGGCCACACATTTATGGTAGGGCTTAAACTGACGCTTCAAATTCCACATCTCCTCCACAAGCCAAAACTAAGCATTGTATTGACAGATATCGAAAATGACTAAAACATGAAAATTGCATTGTGCTTTTTATAACACTGGTGATTTCTGGGCTATAAAAGACAATAAATGATAATAATAACACCTCTGCCACCACCTCCGAGAATAATTTCCACTGCCATTTACTAGGCATTTACTTTAGGTTCTTTGCTGGGCACTTTACGTAGATTATTTCATGAAACAAAAAAAGAACTAGCCACAAATTTTACACTCTAAATCCCAAACTAAATTGAAACATGTATGCATATTTTTTCAGAAGTAGACACAATTTTCGCTTTCTCTGATTCTTCTTTCACTTCAAGAAGACAGATTTTCTATCGTTCAAAGTCCGGTTCATACAGGTCTGAATGATTAACTCCAGACCTTGGGCCCGAAGAACATGCAGGGGTACTGAAGTGAGCAACAGCTTAGTCAGGTAAGACTCAGACCAAAGACCGAATTAAAATCAAATTTACTCTTCCTCTTTTTCTCACCTGCTCATGCCAGATGGTGGAAGCTAGATGCAGTATGACTTCCGCGCTTCTCTCAACATTCACTGAGCTAGCAGGCCAGCATCCTGTCACCCTGGGCTAACTGAGAGTAATTCTGCCATCCCCACCGGTACAACATTAAGGGAAATGAATCTCATTCTCTTCTTTTTTGGGGAGTAATTTATCAGATGATTTATTTACAGTGCAGTCGGCATGACAAGTAAACAAATATGTTATTTTTGCCCACTGTAGTTGGATTTTAAACATGAGAAAGAGAGAGAGTAAGTGTCTTTCTAGGATATGTGAGTAGCTCTGACAACAGCTTTGAAAAATAAAGGAACTCCATTACGAGGCATTTAGCAAGAACTGATTTACATACTGGAGTAGATGTTTCATGAATTCTGCCAACGTAGAGACGAAAGGGGAGGGGAAAAAAAGGTTCCGATAGCACGCTACCACTGTGCATGTTGATGAATCCCCCAGCACATGTTAATTAATGCCCTATTGTGTTTGGCAGACTACCAGGGACTGTGATTGTACATGGGCTGATCCTTTAAATGGAGAGTGGCTTACTCTATATTGAAAAGAAAAAGATTTGTATTTGTCTAAGCCACAACTATTCCTTAGGAATAAGTGTTTTGCTTTTAGTGCAATTAAGAGAGAAGAACTGCCATCTATCACAATATTTTATCATTACACATGAAAAAAAATCCTCAACCCCAGTAAAGTAAGTAAAAAAATCACAGAAATGTCGTTGTTTTTTAAGGAAAAAAATAACATTGCTCCCATTGCCCTATCCAAATCAGGGTCCAAATTTCACCCACAAGCGATAATGATGAATACTGTTATCTACCATCTTGTGCTCTGGCTGAAGCAGAGGATTGTATTCAAGCAATTAAAAGGAAATCCTCATAATAAACACAGGACAATCTTGAAAAAATTAAATAAATAATGCCACCCTGGCAACAGAGGCGAATCAAAAAGGGAAAAAGGGCCAGAAGATGCAAATTCTCTAGGCTTAAAGCTTACAGAAATCTATGTCCTGCTAGAATGTTAATTTGAATCATGGAAAAAAAAAAAAGATTCACTAATCACTCAGCTCTTATTTCTTATTTGTTTTAATTTGCTTTTTACTACTTGCACTGTAAAAGCTGATAAATATTGAATGTCTTAAAGCATGAGTGGCCTAGAAAAATAAATTGCTTTATATTATTGCTCCTTATGAATAAAATTGACATATCTAAGAAGCTGCTGCAGTATAGTCCAGGAAGATATTGCAGCCAAATTGACTAATTTAGTGTCTTTCACCATTCTAAATAATAATAAAATTCAGCTGCAGCTTACTAACGAACCCACCCACCTTTTCCTATTTACATTGCTTTGGCTGAAATAGGCTGAAGTCTTTTTTTATTTGCATTTTTTCCTTAATGACATCAGTCATTTGGGCTTCTTTCTATGGAGAACTCCCTCCAGATTTCCCCCAGTACATTTAAGCTTTATTTAAAACAGTGATCCTCAAAGTGGGGTATAAGGGCCACCTAAACCGGAATTACACGGGAATGTGTATTTAAAAAATAGGTTCTGGGAATCTGTGCCTCCAGAAGCTGTAATTCAGTAGCCTATGATAGGATAGAAAAATGCCAGCAACTGGCATTTTTAATAATTACCCAAGCGATTCTAAACATTTAAGCTATTCTATATGCTCTTTTTTCTTGGCATTCAATAGCTTTTTTTTTTAATTCACTAGCTCTTCTTTTTTCTGCAGTGCTTGATTTCACTGGACAACTAGAGTCCCTTAGAGCGTGTGGTGTCACGAATTTTGTTTTACATGGCCAGATCTATTTTTCTGCTCTGAGGATGCTGAGACCCAACACCACAAAGACCTTTAACTCAAAGTGCCAGGATTGTTGGCCCTCTGCCAGTGGAAAATTACCCCCTGCACTGTGAAGACATGTAGATTCAAAAGATAGAGATCATCACAGAGCGAACAGAGGAGGGCTTTAATGGGCCCTCCAACCTTTGGGAAACCTCTTTCTGGGATACTACTGGCCGTACTAATTCTTAACTCATGTTTTTATCAACCTGAGTATGCAGTGAACTAAAGGTACAAAACTCTAGCCTTATAAAACAGATATATCACTGATTCTTTTTGCAATATAGGATTGTTGGGCCTATCAATAAATAATAGCAACAATCTGTTGAGCATTTACTATGTGCCAAGCAAGAGCTAAGTGCTCCATATATATTACATCATATATCTTTTCAGCAATAACCCTTTGAGATAGGTATTACAATTCCCTATTTTATAGGTGAGGAACTGAGGATTCGAGAGGACAACTGGTTTACCTGACATCCCTGGTGGTAGACTTAGAATTCTATTCCAGGGTGGTCTGACTCCAGGGCCTGTGCTCTTAACCAGGAGGCAATCCAGCCTCTAATCTTAAGTGGGTTGTATCTTTCCCTTCTAATCAGCTAGTCTTTGTGCCTCATGTCTTTGAAATAAAGTCTAGGTTCTATATGAGCATCTGCTTCCTTTGGGAGTGCTTCTAGCTACTATTACTATATTATAAGTTCTTTGAGATGAGAACAAACGGATTGAGCCCCACCTCTGGGTTTCCTTGCCAGCACTGTCAGAACCACAGTACAATGGTGACGTGCTCAGGCTAAGTAAGTGAGGTCCTGCTGCTCTATTTTAGGACTCGGAGCTCTGACAGAGCTCCGTTACATTATCGCACAACGTGATTACAATAGATGAAGTCACTTTCAAGGGAAGCCGGAGCCTATGCCCTGCCAGGACTTTGTTTAATGAGCCCAAGACAAAAATAACAGCATCTAATGGGCAGGGAGGCTGAGAGAATGGCACAAAACAGTCTTCAGAGTGCAATTCTGAAAAATAAAGTAAGGTAAAGGCAAACTGAGAACTGATTTTTAAAATCTCACTTTGCCCCAAATAAGCATGCTTTGCAAAGACGATTTTCTTTCTTGAGGGTATCCCAGAGTTCTCCAAAGTAGCATGACCACTCTCCCATCAGGCTCTCCCCCTTCTGCACGACTGCGCATGCTATTGCTCTCATTTGGAAACCTCCCCTACCCCAGACATCTCCTTTTCCAAACTCCATCTGGCCAGTGGCAGACGATTTCTTTGAAGATGAGGGACAGTGTGGCTGGGAAGGTACGCTCTTGCTCTTTTAAAAAGAAATCTATGCATAAAGATTTAGTGCTGGAAATAGGTTCTGGCACCTGAGTCTTCTCTTAAGTCCACAACAAACCTTGATGCTTTATTTGCTTCTGCATGTTCTTTACCTGGTTTTGGTCATACTTCTGATTCCAAAATTCGTTCCACTCAGTTCTTACAATTGCCCATCCTCATAAAGGAGTATTGGATTGTGGTTTTGCCCCTGGAAGACACAGTTCTTCCCTGGACTGGCTTTGCTGGCTGGCTGCTGTCAGTTTAGTATCATCCCTCAGATCTCTAGATCCACCATCATTTTCCCTCAACCTATGGCTGATGTTTGATTCAAGAACTGTGAACTAACAGTCGACCTCAACCAAAGTCTTGCCTGGTTATTCAGGCAAGAAGTTATTTATTCCTCCCCTGTACTTGATTTAGACCTTTTTTATGGCACTTGTATTGCCTGCTATAATGATTATTTGTACACATCTAGTTTTCTCTGCTGAATTAACAGCTCCTTGGTGTTAGGGACCAAGTCTCATTCACTTTGATATTGCCCACAGTGTTTTGTATTACTAATAATAGTAATAATATTAGATAGCATTCGGTGAACCTCTCATATGTTCCAGGCACTGTGCTATAAGGTTTTTACTCATTATCTCTTTTAATACTTACAGGAATGCTGTGAAGTAGGCATTATTGTTATTAATATTTAATAAATGAAGACACCAAAGCTCAGAAAGTTTCAGAAGTTTGACTAAATTTACAGCTAGTATGAAGCGGGGATTCTAAACCAGGTCTGCCTAACTTCAGAATGAGAACTCTTAATCATTGCACTGGAGTTTTTAGTAAATTGATCAAATGAATAAATCCATTCACAAAACTAAATTGTTAAAATATAAAACTCTATTCAATGTTTCAAATAAATACATTACAGATCCAATATTTTTAAATATTGAAAGGGGTCTTTTTTCTCTGACTCTACCATATTAAGGAATTTCTGGCATTTGGAATTGACATGTAAAAGAAGTTTACGTTAAGGATGAAAATAGAATGAGATTCAGTCAACCAAGTTGGACAGCTAATGGAAAGCGTGATGGAAGGCTTTATGGTGCTTTATACAGAGGAAACACTCATATTTGCTGAATGAAAAAAAAGATTGAATTAATAAACCATTCAATCAATGAGCAAACATGTTGAAAATCAGCCTGCATACTAGCTGCTTTAGAATAATTAATGAAAATATATAACAACTCCTATAAAATATTTGGAGTTAGAGTCACTATCAGTAGTGTATATCACTGCAAGAATGGAAATACATGTGGAAGATGATCCCAACAAAGTCTCCATAGTGGAATCACACCTGATATCAAATCCCAGCGTGAGCAGCTCAACCATGTCACTTGTTTCTAAAGGAGATGGCTAATCCTACTTAATCATAGCAATGTAGATTAAATGAAATGTAACACGTATGTAAAATAACTTGGCACATGACAGGCACTCAATGAATGTCAGTCCTCTTCTCCCATCCCACACCTTCCTATCCTATTCATTTGTTGGGATGGCTTCAACTAATTCTATCTTCCTGAGACCACGCTTCCTCTAAGGGCTTAATCACCATCATAATGGTGGAAATCATACCTGGCTTCCCAAGAAGTCCTCAGTTCCATCAACAACGGACAAAGGAGAGTTGAGTATTTGCGGTAATTCCTCTCCACTCTCAAGAGAGGTCTAAAGGGAACCCTCAAATGAGAGCAATGCCTGTGCTTCCTCTTGGTCTTCTAACTCTCCTCAGGGGTAAAGAAGGGGATTGTGAGTTACACCAAAACCCAGCTTCCTCAGAAGTCTCAACTCCATCCACGAGTCTCAAGGCTGAGTTCACGGCTTTGGACTTGGATCATCCACAGCTACTCCAAACCTCATGGCCTCTGCCTAGACACCCAGACCTCCCAATCTTCTCACACTTACTGCATTGCTACTATGCTCTGCTTGAATCTGCCAGAGCTAATCGCACTATTCCCATTATCTTTGTCTACATCAGTCATCAAAAGAAGCCCAGGACCCCAGTCACTCCTCATATCTGTCACTTTAATTCTCACAGGGCTCTGCACAGCCTCTGACCTGTTCCCCTCTCCCACCATTCCCCAATTCATGAAATCCTTCCACTGTGCCCTCTGCAATTCACGGTCTCTAGTCAACAAAATCCCCTAGAGCCTTAACTTCTCAGAACGCTCCCTTCACCTTTTTTACTCTAATGGAAATCTGGCTTTTACCTGAGAAGGCTGCTTTCCTTAAAATGTCTGTCAAGTGGTGGCTGGGTTTTTTGTTGTTATTTTTATCATTTCTTTTTCTTCCACAATCCTCATACATCTGGAACTGGAGGTTAGGGACACGTCCTTCAAACCATTCTTTCTTACTTACCAGTGACGACCATATTGCTAAATCCAATGGTCAATTTCGGTTGTCATCTTACTTGACTTCTCATTAGCATTTGACAGAGTTGCTTCCTCCTCCTTGAAACTTTTCTTCATTTGGCTTCCAGTACACTGCATTCTCCTGTTTTTCCCTCTACATCACTAGCTATTCCTGCTCAGTCTCCTCTGCTGGTTCTTCCTTATATCTCTAACAAAGTAAATATTGGAGTTCCTCATGGCTCAGTTCTTAGATCTTTTCATTTCTCTACTTCATTTTCTCACTGATTTTGTCCAGTCTCATGGATTTAATTATCACCTAAATGTTGACAGCTTCCAAATTTATATCTCTAGACTTCTCTTCTGATCTCTAGATTCACGCAGTTAACTGCCTACTCAACACCTCCATTGGTGTTGGAGCTCTACAGTAGCAGAGCTCTGGTACCCTGCTCAATCTATTTTTGTGGCCCCCTACAATCTATTTTTAATATGGCAGGCAAAAAAGATTCTCCAAAATAACAATCAGAGCATGTCACTTCTCTGTTCAAACCCTGCAATAAGATCCTTTTCCACTCAGAATAAAAGCCAAAGTCCTTACAAAGGCCTACAGGATCTTATAGGATCTGGACCATGGTACCTCTCTGACCAACTATGGCCACGCTTCCCCTCACTTGCTCTGCTCCATCCACACAGCTTATATGCTCCTACTTTAGGGCTGTTTGTTGGACCTGCAGAGCTCTCCCACAGATATCAGAAAGTCCAACACCTTCCACCACCACCTTCCAGTTTTTGCTCAAGTGTCACCTTCACAAAGATGCTAACCCTAGCCTGACATCCCTAGTTCATTTTTCAGCCCCCTCCCCAGCACCACACTCATAGGCCTCTTTACCTGGCTCCATTTTTCTTTCTTTTTCTATTGTACTTATCCCTTTTAACATATGGTGACATTTACTTTTTTTTTTTTTTTTAACATCTGTTGCTTGTTTCCTGTCTCGCCTACTAGATTATGAGTTCTATAAGAACACAGTTTTAGTTCTTTTTCGTTCTCTGATTTGTTGCAGGAACATGGAAATGTGCCTGGCATATAGTATGTGCATAATAAATATTTGTAACATAAATGCTAGATTTGTACAGTGTTTTCCATTGTATGGCAAGCTGTGATGTGTTACAAAATTATACCCTTACAATGACCCTTTGTTATTGGCCAAGCAGTTGTCATCCCATTATTCAGATTAGGAAGCTGAAGCGAGAGAGAATTTTTTCTGGCTCTTAAGTTCATTGTTTTTGCTACTTCATCCTGGTTATCAGGGCACTGTTCTTTTAAATTTTGCTTAAATCATAGCATAGAACCTTGATCTAAAACATTTACTGGGCACTGACTGCCATATGCTGACAATTACTC
Organism: Equus asinus; assembly: GCF_041296235.1. Classification (NCBI taxonomy): domain Eukaryota; kingdom Metazoa; phylum Chordata; class Mammalia; order Perissodactyla; family Equidae; genus Equus; species Equus asinus. The sequence continues at coordinate 82,580,459 of NC_091798.1, forward strand.
ACAAACACAAAATAGAGCCCAGGGTCTGGCAGACAATGTATTTGGATAAGAAGGATATCCTGGGTCTTGACTCCTGAAAGGCAAAGTGCTTTTCCTTTATCAGCAGAGCTCCACAGACCCTCATGTCCATAGTTTCTCTTCCACTCACAAGCCACCTGGCATGCTGCAATTGGTTTGACATGTTCAAATCAGGGTTTTGATCTCAGCATTACTCTGGAATGACACTTTGGAAGGTGACTAATACAATTTTATTAAATTTAGATTTTGGTAATTTGTCAGCACTTACTCATTTGACTTGGGGAGCAAGGGTCCTTTGGTACTTCTGATCATGAAATTTAAATAATAAGGCTCTTGCTGATTGCTCTTGAATGCATTAAGCATATTTTAGGCACAGCTTTATGACTGGTGACCAGAAGCAATCTTGTGGTTAGTTGGCAGTCTCAGCTGAATAGAAATTCTTTCTCTGGAAGTCTCTTGTTTCTCTGAGCCGTGGTCAGGGTCTAACTTTGGCTTCCTTGTGGAAGGCATACTGCTCTTTAAGAAACTTCTGGACCTACACCCAAGACATATAAGCCCTTATGGTCTTCAAGTTTTTAAGAGCTGTTACCTTTGTTCCTGGCTGGCTCTTAAATTCTCAAATTCCACTCAGGTATTGATCTAAATTTTCTTCATTTAAGGGTTTTGATTTCTGACCAGAGAGAGCAGTTGAACTGATCCTAGTAATCAGCAAGGTCGTTTTGAAAGTCTTGAAGTTGATTTGCTATAATTATTGGTTTTTACTGAGTGTGAAAAGGAACACGTTTACTGAGGGCTGACTTCTTATGTGTCCCAGCTCTTTTAGGAACTTCGCATACATTAGTTAGTGGAGTTAGCCTTGCCATCACCCGAAGAGAAAAGGTAACTTTCCCAAGCCCACACAGCTAGGAGGAGGCAGGGCCAGGCTCTGAAACCACATCTCTAGACTGCCTCAAAATGTATTGACTATCGTTCTTTAGTACTGCACACACCTCAAATGTAGCCACACAAAACCCGAAGAAATATGGAAATAACAGCTAAGACGATCTCACATTTGAGAACCATCCCTGTAAAATGCCTGCAACAGGCAGCCCTAAGCCAATCCAGCCAACCCCACAGGAGTCACGCTGAGAGCCACAGAGGCACCTCTTGTCAGTCATCTTGTGAGTGATTAGCGACCAACCAGATATGTAGGAAAATAATTCACTTTGTTGGAAGTTAAAATAAACTGGTAAATTGGATGTGGCCATTCAGACAGGAGAAAATTTTGACCACATGCTTTCACTGCCTCAGTGCACAGCATGCGGACTAAGTTTGATCTGGTGTGTTTGTCTCAGTCAAGCCTCATGACCTCACGTGCCAGAGAAAGAATTCTGGTCTTCCTTCTCCTCCTCCTTCCTCTTTCTCTTTCTTCTCTGCCTCCTCCACCTCTTCTTCTTTTCTTTTTCACATTGGAGTCCCTGCTACAGAGAAGTGGAAAGACCCTAACATTGATAACTCTGTTCTCGGAGTCATTGGTTTCCAGGTTTTAAGCCATGATTATGGAATTTTCATTATTAGAGTTGAAGATCAGAACATTTCTATTAGTGTTCCAATTCCTTTTTGCTTTCTGGAAAACTGATGAAGTGTCTTGGCCCTGTTCTTTGGATTATAAAATACTCTTTTCATGACTTCTGAATGCCTGAATTTAATTAATTTTCCACTTAATCCTAGTCCATGCTCAACTTCTCAATATCCATTATTTAAAGCAGGAATGCAGCTCCAAGGCTCTTGTGTAAATTTGCCTTTGTTTTAGAAAATCCCACCCCTAGATGTATTTAATTTGGTTATCATAGTTTTCATTTTGTTTTTAATGTAATTTGAATGGTTTTAGATGAGGCATATGCTGTCCTGTAAATCGCAGTCCTAAAACCTCTCAACTGTTTAGTTTCTGACTCCTTCCTATATTTATGATACTTGCTTAGGCCCTGAAGGCATTTCAGTTTGCAACCATTATTTAAATGAAAATCAACAGTAATATGATTTAATGATGGTTCAAAATGTCTTCAAGAATATGCATATAGGTTCATCATACAATATATTTCATTTCACATTTTGTGTCCTTATGATCAGGTGATGCACCAACAACATTCTTATCCATATCCATTTGAAAAATTCATTGACATTTTAGCAGCATTTTTTTCTTCTAAAATGGATATGAATTTCACAGAGTCATTTTTGGGAGAGAAATTCATTCTAGCAAATAGATTTGGACCTTTATCTGCCATTGATAGTTTGGTGGTTTCAAATATAAAATTAACTGTAACCTTCCAAATAGTTTTTAAGCCAAGACATCTTTGTGCCTGTAAAATCCAGCTATATGAGTATAGATATTTCTGAGCAACTGTCAGTGTTTAGGGGATACATATATAGTATACAAGATAACTTGTTAGAGATTTGTTTTGTTCAAACCAGGGAACTTACTGATCAATGATGGCTACGTAACAAGTTGTCGATCAGGTTCTCATTTTATGGAAACTATCCAACCCCTAAATGAAGATCTCACCCCGATGGGTACCTAAGAGTGTAAAATAGTTTGAACCTGAAAACATAAACTGCAATTCATTTGCAATGCAGAAAAAAGTGCCAGTTATGTTTTTGGTGTATTTTATTTAATATATTCATTTTGAATAGAAAATAAACGTACTGTACTTACCAACTTAAGGGAAATATTTATGTATTTAAATAATTATTACTCTGTTAAGGTCCTTGTATATTCTTTTTTTTCTGTTTGTCATAAGTCAAATTATCAAGGAGTTGACTTGAATATTAAAAAATCAAACATATTTCAATATTTCAAATGTCTCTTGTTGTAAAATTCAAAGATTTAGTTTTCAAATGTGAATCAAGTTGTTTGTCCTTGAAAAATCTATGTTAATTCTAAGTACCACTAATGCAGACACCTGAGAAAAAAAGTTGAATATTTACTAGCAAAGTCAGAGATGAACAAAAATTGTTGTCACAAATTATTAGAAACAGTCAGGATTATTTAAAACTTTGTAGAGAAGAATATCTGTATTGTGAGCAACAAAAAGCCTCAATGAGGGGCCGGCCCTGTGGCCTAGTGGTTAAGTTCGGTGAGGCTGGGGTTTGGTTCCCAGGTGCAGACCTACACCACTGTTGGTGGCCATGCTGTGGTAGCACTCCACATACAAAACAGAGGAAGATTGGCACAGATGTTAGCTCAGGACGAATCTTCCTCAGCAAAACAAAAAACAAAAATAAAAAAAACCTTTGACACAGTCTTCACACATTTAAAACTGTGAAAAATTAAGGCTAGAAGGAGAGCTGAAGTTTCTTTTGTTGAATACTTCTTTAACAAATGAGAAAACTATGATTCAGCTAGTTGTAGAAGAACTAGAAGTAGAATCCACATTTCCTAATGCCTACACCAATGTTCTTCTCGCTACCATCTGTGCCCATATAGGGCATGATATATAGTCAGGACAGCTACCATTTGTGGGGCTGTTATGTGTCAGGCATTGAAAGTCTTACTTGCTTTATTCTCTTAACAATCCTGTAAGATAGATTTTAATATCCTAATTTTACTGATGAGTCAATTGTAAATTTCTATTTTGAGATTAAGTAACTTGCCCAAAGTCACCTTATAGAGCCAGCAGTCTAATAAAAGTCTGTCTGAATTCAGAGTCTCTTCTCTTGCTGCAGAACTATCTAATTAAAAAAAAAAATCAGGTCTATAGAGTTGTATAGGAAATGGAAAGTACAATATGCTGATTGGCCTTTCTCTTTTCAGCTTTCCCATCGTGTAGATAAAGTTAAATATTTATGTAAAATTTATAACCTGTACTCATCATGGGATATTTGATCCAGAAGAAACCTGAGAATAGCTAATCCACCCCACTCATTTATAAATGAGGCAATTAACACCAGAAAGGTCAAGCGTTTTCCACCAGGGGGATACTAGTAAAACGAGAATAGAGCAAAAGTTCTGGCTTGAAGTTCTCTGATTCATCCACTATTCCACAGTCATAGTTTTGTAGGTGAAGTGTGGGGCGGGAGGATGAAGAGGAGGGGGTGGGAAGACACATAAGCACTACCATAGAGGGAGCTGAGCATAGACAAGATCAAGGCCAGAACATACTGTCTGTCTGTGACTAACCTTCCAAAGTTCTGGTAACTGTTTGGCTTTTCTATGAGTGTTATGAAGGACAAATGACCAGACTGTGCACTCCATGTTTATCTAAGAAAGAAGAACCAGTAATCTTCACATTTCATTGTGTCCTCCAAGTAAAACGTACATTTTATTATGAAAAGTGAGAGAGAAGGTAATTGTTTGTTAAAAGACTAGTTGGCAATTAATTGTAATTTTCTTTTATCTTTGTAAGTCTTTTCATTGATTTATCTTAGGGGAGATTGTTCTAGTGAAAAGAAAAGTATCTATGGCACATTTGTAGTTTTTTTCCCACATGTGGTTTAACTTATTTTCTTGAGGAGAGTGAGATGGCTATAAATACCTATACCGCTTGATCTTGTAACCTTAAATGAGGGCAAAACTCCTCTTGGTACTAACAAGAATTTTGTCTACGAATAGTTACAAAATTGGGTCCATGACGATTATGAAGCAATTTGGTTCTTTCCCAAGAGATAGAAACGGCAGCACAATTTTCAGATGGAATACACACGCTAGCACCTTGTCCGTATTCCTAATAATAACAAGAATGGAGGAGGAAAAAAGCCAGGAATTCTTGCGGGCTTTAGCCGGCTTGCTTCAAAAGCCTGTCAGCTAAACAAATAAAGTGAAGAAGTAGGAGGGAAAGGCAGGAAATTAACAGCTGTGGGCTATAGTTAATGAGTGGTCCGACGAGAAGGAAGTTATGGCCATGGAAGTGTACACATAGAATGAAAAAAATTAACACTACTCAAAAGAGTGAGCATGCCCAAATTAGATTTTTATCTAATTCCGAAGTTTATTGCTTTCTTGTGGGCTCTGCCTCCAACCAGCTACAGAAGCTGTCCACCATCCCCTCGCCACCAAACAAGATAAGCAAGATCAATCAAGAGATGGAAACTTTGAAGGGTGGTTAGGCTGCTGGGTAAAAGCATGCAAGATATTTGTGAGACTTCATTAAAAAATGCCTACACAACACCTTGGGTAAAATCCGCAGCAGCTTGGCATTGCCGCCTCATTAGGAGTAAAATGAAGTGGTCATTCCCTGAAGACTGCCCCTGCCATATTCTGACCAATCCCAGGAGAGTCCTGCTCACACTCAGTGATTTACAGCCTAACAGGCCACAAATCCTCTCTTAACTTGGTCTGTGCAAAGATCTGTTGGCTTCAGGCAATACAGCCCAGCCAAGGGCAATATCTGTCTAGGCTCACTTTTAAAACAGGGGACCGATCGGAGATTTTCTACAAATAACTTCTTGCTCTTTTTCAAAAATTTGAAAACAAATGAATTATCAACAACTTCCTTGAAGAACTAAACTACCCATTAAAACAAACACTGCTCTGGATGTAACAACGACTAGGGTTTTTAGAGAGAGGGACAATATAGAGAAAGAAAGACATTCCTGACACAAATGCTTTGGTACCTGGGATCCCTGTACCAGATGCTGCAAGGAATTAAAAACCAACAAGCTCCCAGGACAGGAGAGGAGCAAGCCTTTCTCCTATGTGTTCTCAGTGATAGTGCTACTTCAAATGTGCGTCAGGGACCAGCATCACCTGGGAGCTTGTTAGAAATGCGGAATTTGGGGCAGATCCCAAACCTGAATCAGAATATATATTTTAATAAGGTCATAGTTTTGCACATGAAAGTTTGGGAAGCACTGTTCTGAGTCAAGGGTTCACAGTGGAGAATATCATGGAACAGTAATGATAAAAATCCTTGTAAATGTCATTCTGCGTGAACAACTTACCTTTGAACCCCCTTTCTGTCAATGTGGTTCCAAGGAGCCTAATGACACAAGAGGCTTCAGAATTATGCTAATGACAGAGTGCCAATACTTTGAGACCCAGCAGTCAGTTGCTTTTGACATAAAATGATGTGGGCCAATTATTTCAGTTAAAATACTGATGGCACCATTACTAACTTTTATGTAATATTTTATACTGGAGGTGGAGAAAGTGCTATAAATCCACTTATTTGTGTTTGTTTGTTTTCCAAGAATAAATCTTTAAATAATGTAATTTACCCTCAAAAGGACATAGAGGGGCCTAGACCAAAGTTCTCTGTCGACTCAGTGCCTCAGTTTACACTAGTAATTTCCAATCGAAGCTTCTTACAATCAGAACTAAGCTAATATTGTCAAGGCCAAACCCATCATCAGCTCCACCTGTGTTAGCATGTGCGTGGATGAGTCAATGATTGCTGCTAAGGTGTCCTTTAGTTAAATTAATGGCTCTATTTTTTAATAATTTTTTTCTTGTATGTATGCCTTTGTTGTGACTTTGTAAAAAATACAACTGAATCTTAGACTGAATTCCTAAGAGCATGACAAATGCCATGAAGAGTTATATTAGATGGACCATGGTCCATCAGCCAAATTTTATGTCAGCCAAGATCCTGATTGTCATCCTGAAATTTGTCTTTACAAAAACAGGCGTATTTCTGGCTTTCTTATTTTCAGTTACTGCTACATTATAGGTCTGTGATTTATAGATTTACCAAATCTAGCATTTTCTAAAGCATGTTTGGAGGAATACAAATGCTAAGAGACATTAAGAGTTCTATGGTTAATTAAATTTGGAAAATACAGGATTAAATGAAATTATGCAGATTACTTTCCTGCATGACTTCTTAGAGCCTTCAGTAGGCTAAGATGCATTATTAATACCCAATAGCAGGGATAGAAATACAATGGTTTTGACCTCAAAAGCCACATGTTAACAGTATTCTCTATGATTTGTGTCTTGAGTTACACATTTTGGGATGCTCTAATCTAATTTAACTTCTAATCCTGTTTGGATTTTCATTCTTCTGAGTACCTTATTATACCACTCACAGTAAAAATAATAAACCAGCACATCTGTAGTCTGTACTACACAATTTAGCACATACTTATATGCTCTTTTCTAGTTTTCATTGTTTTGTCCACTGGTCCTGCTTCCCAACTAGACTGTGACTACTTGGGCAGTATCACTCATGCTTTATACTTTCATATCTGTCACAGAATTTAGCACTGAGTTGGATATGGTAGGTAATAGAATATGTACTGGTATACTGAACTTTGCTAAAATTAAGTTTTTCAAGTTTCTATAGATATTCCATTGTTCTAATATTTCAAGATTTGATGAGATAATCTGTTTACTTTAAGTAGAAATTTCTCAAGATTTTGTAAACTTTGATCCTATATCCAATAAGCCTTTGTTCTTCTGAGCTGATAAATATAAATCTCTCTTGTATATGATTATCAAAGTACTACTGAGAGATCTGGGTCCTTTTCCAGACTTAAGTCTTTAACACAGATTTCGCCTGTCTTATATATGCCAGATATTCTTTCTTTAATTGCAGGAAGCAGACATGGTAGGAAAAAATCTAGTGCAGATGCACCATTAATTTGAACCTGTTTTGTTATTTATTTCATCACCAATGAGTTCCTTAAGGAAACCCAACAATTGTTTGAGTTTGACACTACAGAATAATACTGAAATTGTAAGTCTAGGAGCTATCCAAACCTATATTCGTGGATAAAGGGGCTGAGGCTCAGGAAAGTGAGGTCAACATCCTTCAGGGATATTTACAAAGCTGCTGTATTTGGTCTTGATATGGAGAGCTTGTACTGAATTTCATGAATTGATTAATAATAACTGGTCATACCCATGCCTATTCAAAAGTATAATGGTTTATAACAGACTAGTTTCTACTTGTCACCCTGGAATTTACTATCATCCAGTTATAGAATTTGGTTTCCCATAGCAGACACTCATTTGGGTAATATTTGGAACTGCCTCACTGCCTTAAATTGGTATCTTGGTAAGCGGGGAGAACAAATTGCTTCTTTCTCCATTTAGAAGATAAATATCTTTGATTGTTTTAAATATCTGTCCTAGGTGGTTTGGCTAATTACTTGCCTAAAGGCAGAAAATTGGGCCCAATTATTTATCAATATCCTTTATTATGTTAGTGTATCTATCCTTCAACTGAGTACGTTTTTAAAAATGTTGGCATTCCAAGCAGTAAAAAAAGAAAAATCACCGTCTCCCAAAGGACTTGTGCCCACACAGATAAATTTTGTTCTCAAGCATAAAGGTTAAAAAAAGTAAGAAAGTGAGATTTCAAAGTCAAGGAGATGCCTCAGAACACCTATCAACACTTCCACTCCCACCCTGGCCTCACCTGGACACCATTAGGAGAACCACTGAAATTGAATTCAACGGCTATGTATTATGCATGACTACATTGTTTCCTGTGTTGTTTTATGCCATTCAGTTCACCTGAGATGAAATCAGGGAAAGGAGGTAAATTAAGTCCACCTTCAGAACTCTAGACTGCTGACTCTTATAAAAATTGATTTACTAGTTTATCTAATGTTTTAAAAACTCATTTTATTAAGTTGTAAATCATATCATTCAGTACTCCTATATCAGAAGGTAAAATTAATGATAGAGATAAGGACATTAGAAAAAGCCACAGCATGGCTACATGACAACATGAAAAAAATTGATGAATAGCAGCTTAGGAACAGTGACATAGGGTTCAGATTTAATTTGAATGGTGAAGGGCATCATCCTATTGAGCCGACTGGATAAGGGTAAGTTCGTATTGGCACATGGTTTGATGTCATCGTGGGTGACATGGAACAGTGGTACAGTGAGAAAATGACAGTGGCATTTTGAAGACCAGAAAAATAAAAATTTGAGGTTAGCCCTGAATTAAGTTGCTTTTTGTTTGGGAGATAAAGAAACACTACCCAGTAATTCTGAGATCTAAAGTTTTTTTTCCTATTAACTTTTTAGAAGTAGCCTAAAAGGAAAACAAAATTGATGGCAGTGATGTGGGGTCATGTTAAGTGTAGGTGGCAGATAGACAAGTTTGTGAGTGAAAATTTAATATCTGTATAATTTTATCAGAACAAAAGAAATGCCATCATAACGAGATGCACACTACATCAGGAATTTCAGTACCATTCACACAACAAACATGCTTCCTACACCTTATTATACCAGTGCTCATGCCATCTCAAAGAAAGGGGATGGATTTAAATAGAGGACAAAATGATCTTTAATTTTACTTAGAGATGAAGAAGCTGAGGTATGAAGGGCGTCTCAGAGTAGACAATGCTTTCTACAAGAAATTCTAAGACATCAACAATTAGGTGTTCTCAACAGATTGATCATAATGTTTCATTAACTCTCAAAGCCTTGTATTGATTAACATCCAATCCAAGTCAGCAACTTTTGCAGTTGGATCTCCCGGCCATAGACTGTCCTGTCTTTACCTGCATCGGAAACTGGCTCTGTCATGGCCAGCAGAGCACATGTCCCACCTGAAAATGCAGTCAAAACATGTAAGGAAAGTCGATCGCTGCTCGTCATCACAAAGAATTTGGAAATCCTGACTTATTTGTTTTCCTGTGGCAAATGTGCTGGTGAAGATCCGAGGGTGTCACCTCACCACTGAGGAAAGTAAGACAAGAAAGAGAGACCCTCCCCTTTTAATCACCTGATGACACATCTAGGAAACGAATGCTGGTTTTCTGTCTCTGTTTTAATAAGCCTGATCACAGCAAATAATCAGTTTGCTGCCTTATTCTCCTTTCAAGGGAGAAATACTGCCTATATTTTGATTGAATCTGAGAAGGGAAATGTCTATTTTCGGGGGGAGAAAAATGAACACATGTTGCAAAATATAAAATTTGCATTTTTCTCTCATGGAAGGGAGTAAAACTAGTAAAATTATAGGTCTTAACAACACAAAAGTGAGAAAATAAGATATTTAACAAAATCCTTAAAATGCTATAATATTGAACCAGTTACCAGAGTCCGGAAACAAATCCATCTACATATACGACAATAAAGATTTGGTGATGCTAATCCTGGGAATTTAGTATGTGAGTCAGGCCTCCCGTTTGATTTGAAATGAACACATTTAAGGCCTGGTGCATGTGACTGTCTCCTGGGTTATGAGTGAGATGGAAGCAAGTGTACGCTTGCCCAAGGCAAGTAGACCTCTCCAGAACTCCCCTTCTGACCATTGAAGAATCACAGTCACAGCATGAAATAATCAGGTCTTTGCTCATAAAACAACCACATTCATATTTCTCTACTCCTGAAGGACTAAGAATTGATTTTTAATGATGAGCAAGCAATTTTGTCTTTGAAATAGAAACAGGGTTTTAAAAACTTTTATTTCAGTGCATGATACGTACCAGCTCTCCATGTCCATCTCTACAGTTACGTGTGAAGAGCTCAGAGCTGTAGCACCTAAGTATTTTATATAAAATAAAGGAACATGCTAAGATCTTGCAAGTGTCTCGAAGAGATTTGGGCAATAGTGGACATGCCCCAGCATCACTTGACTTTTCTTCAACACAGTATCTTTTTTGTCAATTACAAATGGAGAAGTAATACACAGACAGGAAGTACAGGGGTGGGAAAGAAAGACAGAAAAGAACACAGAGTGTTATCGAAAATAAGGAAAGCAAAGTACCTAAGACAGTAGAGCATAGGCAAGAAGAGTGCCTGGACCGGGACGTTTACATGCGACGAAACGGTAAGTACGTAGCCAACTTGATTCTGTGCATTATGTAAATTTACGGTATTAAAATTTGTACTCATTCACTTTTTAATCATTTCAACCTCATTCTTATATGATAAACTTCTTATCTGGATAGAATTTAGAGGTCCTATTTCCTTTTTTAAAATTTAGGAAACAAGGAAATACAGAGATTAAAGCAATTACTTTCATTTTTTTTGGCAACGAACATTTATTAATGTCCACATGCACAACCGGAAACAAATGGACTCAGAGAATAAATAAGAGCTCATCATTCTAGAAGCATGGATAAAAGTAAACCAAGAAATAAAGATAGTGAAAATAAATACAATATGATTACAGCTGATTTTCACTTTGAGAAAGGGGTCACTGACTAGCTTATCATAGGAAGGATACTAGCGATTGTTGAGTGGTTTCTAGGGAAAGCTGAGAACAATTACGGGGGAGGGAGTGAGGGTTCTTACAGGAAATGACCCGCTACTATGCTTCATGTAAAAAAATGGAACAGCAAAAATAACCAGTGTGTTTCATATGCTTTATCAAGAAAAAATAGATTTTCGCCTAAAATGTTAAGTAAAAGAAAAAGCATGTAATATCAAGGCAGACTGTCTTCATTTTGCCCTTTTAAAAGACTTTTCTTATATAAGGCAAGAGAAGAACATTTTAATGTTCTTTCAATTATACGTTCTCCTAAATCTTAATCCAAATATAGGTCAGTTGACTGGTAATTATCCATCAAATTTTGGCTGTATGGACGGCAAAGTCAATTATTAAGGGCAAATGACGTGGTCATGTTCCAAAAGTGATCCTGATATTTTGATTGTACAATAAATCTGATTTCCAACTCTTTCCTCAGTTTCCAGTGTTCAGGTAGACAGACAGTTTAGAAAATCCCATGCCACTCAACATTTCTCCACAGTCTGGAAGGAGCAGACAGGAAACTCACAGGTCATAGGATTGTCTACCAGCATTCAAATCTCTGTAGTCTGGCCGAGGGCAGAGCTGCATTCGTGCAGACAAAGGTCCTCAGTTCTCACCCTGCAGGACTAGGCGACTGGAGCCTTTGCTCCTTAAGACCCACTCACATGTGTCAGTGACTGAATTCTTAGGGACAAAAGACATTCCTGCAATCCTTTTACTAAAAGCAAGATTCTGGACTAACTGTACGGAAACAAGATGGGTGAGCCTTTAGAAATAAAAAGTAAGCACCCTTAGCTGTTTTAAAAAAAACAGTGTAAACAGCTTATTTGGTTTTATATTATGCTAAATGTTGTGCTAGAACCTATAAAGAAAAGAGAAACTACCATGTCTCATGGACAAATACCATTTGCATAGTTATATTACAGCAATGAGGTGACCATAGGGGTCCAATAATCAGAGACTAGGCCGTGGGCATGAGCCACTCCTCCTTCTTTCCATTGTTTGCCTTATCCACAAAAACAAACTGTGCAGCTCTCTTTTCCTAAGTTAGATAATAATTCAGTCTATTTACACATTGTTTACTTTATTTAATAAATCCTCATATCTAAGGATTTCCCAAATTAATGCTAAACAGAAAAGAGTAGCAAAAGGTAAATATTTTCCTCTTGCATCTAATCTTTTATTAATCTGCATACATGAGGTTCCAAATATATACATGTAGATCGCCACATATGTATGTGCATAGAATGTATAAATACATATATATTATACATGAATGATTTATTACAGAAATATCAATGTTTCTAGATTACACTGCATACTTGATGAGCTGTCATTAGTGCAGAAAGGATACATAGCTTTTCAACAAAAGAAAAGAATGAGGCTGCCAGAGTGTTGCAGTGGTTTGGGCTTTTTTTTTTTTTCCAGCATCCATCCCTGCCAATCTCTGCACTGCCAGTAGGGAAAACCATATCCATGGCAACCAACCGTACCATTCCAACCCACATCAATGACGCCTCCAATCTAAACTGTCAAATATTCTATGCACATCATGTAAAATAGGTCTCTTTCCCCTTATACCTCTGTGCATCTCGTTTCCGTGGCTACATGTTTATGCAAATGAGAATTGTCCTTTCTCTCTCAGGTTGATTGAACACTGAATTTGTTTTGCACCTTGGCAATGCAAAGCCATGCTGTCTTGCCACCTGGTCTACCACATAATTGCAAAAAATTACATTATAATGATAACTGTCCCCAAATTAGCCTGATAACACCATCTACCTGCCTTGTGAGCGAAAGAAACAGTGTGCAATAAAGAAGGATGTTAAAACAGAGTCGAGATAGGGGAATAATGTTTAATTGGCTCTCCAGAGTCTACTAATTTTCAGAATTGGAAACCTAGTGTTTGATTTGTTCTTTTTAGTCAGTGAGAAGAAAAAATATCCTTCATAAATTCTGAATGACAAATTTGCCCATCCTCTTTTGCATGTAGTTCCAGCATCCCAGGGCATCTAAAGTGTCATTTCCTCTCTGGAAAGAAAGGAAGCAGAAAACATGCTAGGTATGTATCTAAATTTCCACTCAGTATCAGCTCTAGCTATAAATTTCTCCCAATCCCTGCATGTGCCTCATTGTTTTCCCCAGCCTCCTCCAAATCTTGGATCAATACCTTTCTTTTAAAGTTAAGATACAGGATTTTTACAGGATGACACATATTAAAATAAAATAAAGCTGGGAGTCTAAAAGAATTACCTTCTCTCCTCCCCGTCTCCTTTAATCTATTACTTCCCTCTAGACTGTGTCCTGAAATAATTTTGTTGTGGTGGTGGTGGGAGTGGTTAATTTCTTTTTCAGAAAAATCACAATTAAACATTTTGTAAATAGTAAAACAATCGATTGCTTTTTATTTAGTTCGTTTTAAATTATAACTTACATTGATGTGGTGACTTTGACCAAGGACTTTTTTTATGTTAATTTTTCTACAAAAAAGAAGGAAATGGGCAGGTAAAAATGTGGCACGCAGTGTATTTCCCCAGGGTGTAAGTGACAAAATAAAAGATACTAGATCCTGTTATGATAAATGTTAAGGGTATGTTTTACTTCTCCGCCTGCTTAATACCTTTCTCCCTGCAAAACAAATCCTTCAGTATTTAACAAAACAGGAACAATGTTACACAATTTCATGAGATTTTTGTCTCAGATTGATCTTTTGAACTTTATTTATATAAACCCCCGGTTACCTTTGAGTAGATTAGGGGGAAGCAGAAGGTTACAAAGGTGGGCAAGATCCCTTTTCAATCTAATAGATCATCTGTCCATGTGTCCTGGACAAAGATTAAAAAAAGGGAAGTTTCCAAAGCCAGATTCTTAACCTATCTTTTCTGCCATCTCCTTGTCCAAACTCTACCCACCTTTAGGCTTCAGCTGAGGCCCCACTTTCTGCCTGACTAAGAAGATGACCAAGGGATGACTGCCTTCTCTGACCTCTTGGCTCTATCAGCTCTGTAGTACCAGCATTTCTCAGACGCCGTTTCCTGTTGGTGTGAATTACTCTCTGACAAGATTGTAAACCCCGGGGCAGGGTTGGGGGAAAATAATTTCAGACAATTCTTTTGTATTTTGGATCCTTAAAGTGAATAGTTTGCTCACTTAAATGCAGTATCACGTCTTGATTGTTCCTGGGTTTAGGTCGAGACATTTAGGCTGTGAATAGCCAATTAATATGCATCAGGTCAAGGCAGGAGAAAGGAAATCAACTTTTTGTTGTGTTTACTGTGTTCAAGAAATCAAGAAATCATGTCAACTGTTTTACATATGGAACAATAATCTTTTCCTTGTTAAAATTTACTTTTAAATAACAGATTATATTTTGAAAAGCAAGAATATTTGAAGGAGAGGACATGACGTCCTTAATACTTCCGTTTGATTGTTACATCTCCGCCAATAATGTTCTTTCCTCAACACTGTTCTTGGCTCTTTGGGAAATTACTAAGGACATTCAAGACCTACTTTTATAAAGATTACAGTCAAATAGGATGATAAATATATAGAAACACAGGTGATACAAACAAAAACTATGTCTCAATATCAGTTATGACTGTTAATATTATCACTCCAATGGATTTACCCAATCTAATATATAAAATTTCCAAGTATTTTGGAAGGATAAAAAGATGATCATTGGAGTTATGTTCTAGAAAAAAAAAGTATAGATGAATAGTTTGAATCAGATTTACCTGAGGAGGGCAAGTATTTAAGGATCTGACTTTCTCATAAAGTCAATTTTTTTAAATCTGGGGTTTGTACATTTGGACTATGCCCACTAAGTGTCAGTGTTGGAGCTTGTCTTCCTCTAAATAACCTTTCTCTGAGCACAAGAAACTTTCTTTCAGAATTTCCTTCTATTCAGGCATCCGTTGCTGAAGCCACCTTATTTTCCCTCCAACTTTGCCTATGCTTGTGAAGTAAAATGGAGAAATGAGGCATCGCCCAAAAAGCTTGTCTGAATTCTACAAGTAAAAAAAGAGGAGTTTATGCAAATAACTAGAAATTGCCTCTTCTCTTATCCTGTTTTAGTGCCTACACAGTTTACACTGCCTAGAATTTTCCTAAGAAGGCAGATTTTTTTTATAATGCAGAGAAAAATAAATAAACAACAAACAGAAAACAAAAAAATCCTTCAACCAAGACTACCTACTTACTTGTGAAGTGATAATACTATTATCGAATAAATAATAATAGTAAATTCTTATGAGACACTATGTTCAAACCACTATTTTAAGCCCTTTACATAATTTAAATCATTTAATCCTCGCAACAGTTTTATAAATTAGGTACAATTATCTACCGTGTTTTACAGCTGAGAAACTGAGGCCTAAAGAGGCACCCAAAGTTATGCAGCCAGGACGTACTTGATCTCTCAGGACCAGAGAATCTTGCTGTAAAGTCTCCAAAGTGTTACCCTTTTCATTTCTATGCCATATGACCTTTTGAGAAATATTTTTACTCTCAATTATCACAATAAAGTTGTATCAGTAAAAAAATCTCTTAAAATTGTAATATTCCAAAATTCTGTCTTCATAACTCAAATTCCCTTTCATTTAATCTTTCCAAGCGTGAAATTTAATCTTCTCTTGGGGAGAAAAAGCCCTTTCTGAAAGACTTCAAAATTGGAAATATTACTTCTGATGCCAGCGGTGATTTAGAAGGCCTGTGGTGATTTTTTAAACATCCAGACGTGTGTTCGTTCCCTCAGTCAGTTGGTTAACAAATAGTGCACACTTACTAAGTACCAGCACTGTTCTGGGCTCTAAGGATTCGGCAGTGAGCTAAAGAGAGCCCAGGCCCTCCCCACACCCACATTCTAGAGGGAAGAGAGATTAGAGTAGAACAGATATCAGATGGTGAGAAGGGTTGCAAAGAAAAATTAAACAGGATAAGGATATGTAGAACAAAGAAAAGGAGGCTTCTCTTTTATTAGGCCAGAAAAGGCCTTTTTGGTAAAGTGACATTTGAGCAGAGAGTTGAATAAAATGAAGGAGGGAGCTGAGGGACAGGAACCAGCTCCCCAAGTTCAAGGATGTTAGGGTGGCTGGGCAGAATGAGGGGGAATTGCTGCAAGAAATGCCGTCAGTGAGGCAACAGATGCTCACATCATGGAGGGACTTGCAGGAAAACTTTAAGTGCTTTCTCTTTTACTCTGAGAGAGACAGAAAGCCATCTGAAGGTTTTCAGCAGAGGAAAGATAGGCACTGACTTATTTCGTAAAAGGCTCACGTGGACTCAGAGTGACATATAGATTAGAGGGCTGAGTGAAATCAGGGAGCTGAGTTCAAGAGGTTTTGCCCCATCCTGAGCAACAGGTGATGGGGATTTGTACTGGGATGGCAAGAGGCGACTTGTGAGAAGGGATTGTTAAACTAGTAAACTAATAGATTTATAATATATTAGAGGTGTGATGTGAAAATAGAGGAGCAAAAATGACTATTCTAATATAAAAAGAGAAAGTTTTATTCTTAGGTAAGAAATTGTCTATAGGTAAAAATGGAATATTTGAAATTAGTTAAAAGTTAGAAAACAGTCAAAATTTTTTCTCAGACTATCTGAATTTGGTAGATACTCAAAACAATTATTGGTCATTACTTCTTCATTGCCAATGCGTTTTTGGCGCTATCCAAATCTTCATTGAAGGTGCAGCTTGACAAGTTAGCAAAGTTCTAACTTTCAACGACAGTCCTCCGCTTTGAAACACCCTCTTTCCTCACTTTCCGAATCTCAGAAGTTCTCTCTTTTTGTGAACTTCTTAAGCCATTTCCTCTTAGTCTTTTTTCAGGCTCCTCTTCCTCAGTATTTCTTAACTCTCAGCTCTTCCTTTGTATTTTTGTATAAGCCGTCTTTTTGTATCTATCACTCTACTTGGACCAACTCCAACTTTTGGGGCTGGCTCTGTGGCCTAGTGGTTAAGTTCACATGCTCTGCTTTGGTGGCCCACGTTCGCTTCCCAGGCACCGACCCGCACCACGCATTGGAGGCCATGCTGTGGTGGTGATCCACATACAAAATACAGGAATATTGCTGCAGATGTTAGCTCAGGGTGAATCTTCCTCAGCAAAAAGAAAAAACAGCTTAAATTTTATCCAAATCCTGATGACACTGAATTCTCTAGTCCCACACTGTTGTTTGGTAGCCACTGACCACATGTGGCTTTTGAGCACTTGAAATATGGCTAGTACAAGTAAAAATGTGCTCTCAGTGTAAAATACACATTGAATTTTGAAGACAGAGATGAAAAAGGAATGTAAAATATCTCAATCATTTTTGTATGCATTGTATGTTGAAATGATAATTTTTTGATACATAGGGTAAATGAAATGTATTCTTAAAATTGCTTTCATATACTTCTTTTACTTTTTTAATATAGCTACTAAAATATTAAAAGTTACAGATGTGCCTCACATTATATTTGCATTAGGCTGTGCAGCTCCGGCCATTGTACCTCTTGAGCATCAGACTTAACCCAGAGCCTGACACATAATATGTTAATAAATATTTATTGAATAAGTAAATGAATGTATAAAATGAAAACTTCTTATAAATTGGAATAAACTTTACAAGAAATGTGCAGGTGGTATACAAAATTTATTGAGAGATGTTAAAAATGATCTACTTATACAGAGAGAGCTTGTTTTGAATGGGAGAACTCACTTTCCTAAGAAGTCAACTGTTCCTAAAGTAATCTGTACATTTAAGGAAGCTACGCTCAAAATCTTTACTATTTTTCTTTCGAACTTAACAAAATGATCTTAAAATTCAACTAGAAAACTAAACATGGGATGATAAACCAAGAAAGATTTGAAGCAGAAGAATAATTATAGGAGGATACAGCTAATCAATTTTCAAAAGAAACAAATTATAAAGCTTCAAAATTAAAACAATATGAAGTTTGTGCCAAAATAGAGAGATCAGTAAAACAGAACAGAAAGTTCAAAAACAGACAAAACTACAAATAAGAATTTAGTATATAATAAACATGGCATTTAAAAATCAGTGAGGGAAAGATGTATGATTTGATAAAAGGTTTTATGACGACCAATTCTCCACTTGGCAAGAAAAAATTTAGAGCCCTAAGCCACACCTTAAAATAGAATTAATTCTCCAAATGGATTAAATATAAATACAAGTAATAAAATTTAAAAGTACTAGAAGAAAATAGAAGTGGAAATATATGGGTGAAGAAATTCCTTTCAATCAAGACTCATGGCAAAAATGGAAAGATCTAACTAAATAAATATTTTAAGACATTTGCATGGAGAAAAAATACCACGATCCAAATAAAGAAGTAAATGTCAGACAAGGAAAAATACAACCTTGTGTGACAGAAAGGGATTAATGACTGTAATGTATAGAAATCTCCAAACTGGTAGTACAAAGAACATCTAACAGTAGGAAAGCAGGCAAACGATAGGAACAGGCAAGTTACAAAAATCAGAAATACAAATGATCGATAATATACGACAAAAAATATTCCATCTTAGTAGTAATCATAACCATGAACAAAGACCAGATACTTTCTCTATAAGGCTGTCAAAGAATTAAAGAAGGAAAATGCGCAGGATGGTTGAGACTGAAAAGAAATGGACTCTCACAGATTTCTGGCAGGAGTAAAATTAATAGAAACTTTCTAAAGTGTAATTGGAAGTAATGTATTTAATTCAGAAATTTTACTTCCAAGAATTTTTTTCAGTGATCAAATGGATTCAGAAAAAGAGAAATGTGAAGCTATGCATCAGATATTATTTACAGTGGGGTGGAACTGAAAATAATTTAAATGAACAGCCATAGGTTATTATTTGAATAACTCATACAACCATAAAACAGAATTCTACTTAATCATTACAAATGATGGTGTCGATCTATATTGATCGATATGTAGCATGTCAATGACATGTTGCTAAATGCTAAAGGTAGTTTTCCCAAAAGTATATCCACTATAATTCTATTTTAAAGATACATGTATTTCATCTATACACATTGAAAATAACCTAGAAAAAATATTGTCCAAAATGCTACTAGCGGTTATATGCTACTAGTGGCAATAAGGCTAATAGTGCTAACAGTGGTAAGATTATGGGTAATTTTTTTCTGTTTGCTTTTTTCTTTTCCACTTCTGGTTTTCCTATGTAAACATGAATACTTTAAATAATTTAAAATTGCAAAAGACAAATACATATATTGAAAAATTATGATTTATAGAAAGCAAGAAGCTTTAGATGAGTTGCTATATTTATATTGTAAGACCTTGCTTGTGCCACATCCCTTTTCTACTTTCTGACACAGTGAAGCCTCATGTCCAGAAACTCCACAGCACATCTCTGTAGGTGGTCACATAGGAGCCCATAGACATCCAGTTCAACTCTGAGGATAGCGAGCACTGCCATGCTTGCCCTCAGGAGAACATGGCAGCATTGGCATTGTCCCATACTGGGTGCCCGAGCTTGAAGGAGAGGTTGTTCTTAATCCCTTACAAAAAGGTTCACTTGGTGTTTCCACGTGCTCTTGTTTCAGCCTGGTCCTCCTTGTTCTGGGAGGAGAGCTCAGCTTCAATTCTTTATTCTAATATTCAAAACAATAAGAGTTTTGGTCATTTCAATAGCCATTCGTTAATTTATTTTCCAAAGAACCTTGGGAGCCATGATGCCTGTCTCCATCTTCTTTCTTCTCACGTGTTAGGAAAGTAAGGTTCAGAGACTTTACGTGATTTTTTCCAAAGCAGCAGCATAAGGATCCAAATGCAATTATTTTTCTTTGAAATCTGAGGCTCTATTTTATTTTATCACTTGGTCTTCCACACTTGGCATTGAAAGTCACAGCTTTTAAGTAACTAGCAAGAAGAGAAAACCCAAACACTTTTGATTACAAATTACAACTGATAAGAAATTATAAATAATTACTTCACAAAATGTTTTCCAACTTTTATTTTTATTTTGCACAAAGAAACAGGGTGAAAAAGAAGAGAAAGGAAAAGGATTCTTTAAAACTCCCCAGACTATTTTCCGAAAGCTACTTCTTGCCCAAGAAGTTCTTTTCTCAATTACTTGGCAAATAAAACTGGAATAAACACAGTGTGTAATCTACTGATTTATATGTATTACAGACAGTGTACTAGAAAGAAAACACTAAATTAGAGGAAAATATATACGATACAGTGCTGCAAAGTGTACCACTCTTCTAATTCATCTAGTATTCTTCAAATATAATGAAAATCATCATTATATTTTTTAAGTGATAATATGGATTGTATCTTAAAAGCTAAAAGAAAGGTGGAAAATGGTCTAAAATATCTGTAAATCAAATGTTTACAGCTAAATATTTTATAAAAGCATAATTTGGTGTAATATTTTTCTAATTCTGAAGGGGCATCCTAGTGCATTAACATCCACCCATGCAGCATTGTCATGCTCTATGAACATCATTGTCAAAATGTCCAATCAATTTGCTTGTATTATGAATCACGCCCTATTGCTATTGGTTTTCTGCACATCAACATTCAACTAACGGACTCCAAGTCCTTGTTACGTATGTGAATCTAAACTTCCTCGATATACAACTTCTGCAGAAATAACTGAACAAGAGAGCATACCAGTCATATTACTTTCATGTTTGAAACCCAAAAGCTGCACTCTCTGGGTCAATGCCAAATGGAGATTTTTTTGGTAGGTAATATAACTTTTCATTACTAATTGGATCTGGCATATGCTCTTGCAAATAGTCACATTTCTTTTTTCTTGATTGATTCTTAAATTAGTTGTCAATGCAAGGTCAATAGTGATTCCTCTCAGGTCCTCCAGCTGTGGGGACTGGTCAAGAGCCTGCTGAAATGCTAATCAATTTGACGTTATTTCATTTGTCTTCTTCAAGTTGACAAAAGTTCACTGACATACAGACCCACGGATCCGCATGCTGTTTTTAATGAGTTATAAACATTTGTTCTCATTAAAATAATATGTTTTAGAAATTTGGAGAAGAAAAGAAAAAAAATCACACAGTCATCATAGCAACACAACCATTATTTGTGTTTATTATCTTCTAATCTTTTTATTAATGAATTTTTTAAAAGTATTTTATATTTAAAAGAATATTTGTCAATCTCCCCCCCCCCCACTTGGCCTTTAGGTACACATAATTGCAGGAATCAAAATTCTTCGTTCATGACAACATTCTCATTAGCGGTTCAAGCATGTACTTATTTGAAATACAATAAGATTCCTTACAAATTCACCACCATTCCTCAAAAAAGCTATGAGCTTGACAATAGCCTACATCAAACACTGTGTCCCCCATTCCTCCCTCTGCCTTCCCTCACAGAAGAGAGCAAGCGTTAAAAATTCTACTTTTATCATTCCCTTATTTCATACATATGAAATACATATATTATAAATATACATATTTATTGTGTATATGTATATATACTCATATAAATTATAAATTGTATTTATATGTATATGCATTATATTGTATACATATATATATTCATATATAAATTATAAATTGTATTTAGATGTAATCCTAAAAAGTATATATTTTATTTTTGACTTTATAAAAAGTTTACTATACTGCATGTAATCTTTTGGAGTCTACTTTTCTCTTGAATAATCTTATGAAGACTTATTCATGACGTTGTCTAGCAGTCTACAACATTCATTATGACTCTGTATAATAAACCACTGTGAACATACCACACTTTTTTCATCTATTCTCACTTGGATGGGCATTTGGGTTGCCTTCTTATAGTCTTCATAACTATCAGTTTTAGTAGTTTCATGATATTCCATCAATTTCATTAATCAGTTCTTTTTTTGTTATTTCGCTGCATCTAATACTTTATTGATCAGGGTTGAAGTGAGCGCCTTTGTATTAATAGATTTTTCTACGCTATATATTATACCTTAGATTATTATTAGGTCAAAAGATGCGAACATAATAGATATTTCCAATTTGCATTCTAAAGGATAACTCCATCAGCAATTGTATAATTACTAGACAGCCCATAAGCACTGCCTCATCCATTCTTTGGTGTTAATTTAAGAGATATGTTTTGCCTTTAGGACTCATTGACTTCAATTAATCAATATTGACATATTATAGAACTTCAAATCTGGAACCTTATCTCCTGATCTGGTAATTTTTCATTTGGTGGACACGAAAGTAAGGCGTTAAGAGTGAAATGATGGCTTATCACCTGGTTTGAAAGTCTAGTTCAAAATTCTGAATGACATATATTGTCATTGTTTATTCTAACTAAAGTGATTCTCAACTTGCAATTAATGAAGCTGAAGCTCAAAGAAAATGAGTAACTTTCCTAGAATTATATAATTTTTCATCACATTATGTTGCTTCCTAACTGATCAAACATAAAATAGACCATCAAAACTTTTCATTTCATTTTCATTTTTGAGTGATCTCTTTTCTATATTCCTGTAGGATTTATGATCCTGGCCTTACAATATAGTACTTGAACATGCCCCAGTGTTGTTTTTTTTCATGAGGATTCTTCTCCCTTGAATTTATCCCTCGCAATGTGTTGCACAGTGCTAGTCCTAGAGTAGTTTGTTAATGTAGACCTCCTGAGCTGACTTGTCAGAAGTTTTGATCTTTCTACGTTGGAGACATTGCCTTATCATTCCTCTAAATCAGAGTAGTATTGATTATGTAATTTTGATATCTCATTTTCATTCTTTTTTCATATTCCATATGTTCAATAATAACATTAACTAACTGTGGTTTGCATCACATTGTGGCATAATGTGCATTGCTGTGCTTGTCCAATTTATATAAATTCTTTCATGCCCTCACAAGGATCACATTCCTTAGCCAATGGAAACAGTAATAGGGGGATTTTTTTCAGCCTCACACTGGGTGAGAACGCTTCCCAGGTATTCACGACACACAGCCACTCTCTTCTCAGTGACCGCGACCACAGACAATTGTTGTTCAGTCTGATTCACCCTAACAAAGCAAACACATATTTAACACTTGGTCTTGATGACTAAAGTCAGCGATTTTACCCAGCATAACTGCAAATTCCCACCCTTTTCCTCCACGCCCGCAATCTGCATCTCAATTGCCTGATGAGTGCTCTGCTCGGGTCATTTTGCCCACTCTTGTAAACAGTTGCCAATCTTTGCGGCCCCGTGCAAAAATAGACCCCTGGATGGGTCATTCATTGTATGTCCAAATTCTGGGCAAGTTTGTAAAACAAATTCACGTTTACACTTTTGTCATATTCCTCCTGACTTCAACCTGGAACAATTAGCTTTCCCTAGGTTTTGTTAAATAGGAATATGCCCATATATAACCTATTTATTCTTCCTCTTTTTTCTCCTGATAGAGCAATTTCTTTGACTAGAAGAAGATGAATTTCACAGATTCATCAGATAAAAGATTCTCAGCCCCTCTTCCTCTGTACGTGACTACAGCACACAACGTTTAGTTCGTAAAACACTTTGCCGTATTAAAAGCATCCTTTCTTTGCAGCCCTGAAAGTCTATGCATTTCCAGGAACATGGGTTGATTTTATGTGTGCAAAAAAGTAGACGATAAGCCCTTTAACACAGTATTCAGTGGTGAGCGTACTCTGCACTGTGATACATAATGCATTTTCTCAAGGACTTTTCTGTATTTAACGAACAAGGACTGAGGGTATTCAGTAAATGTGGAATATGACTCACAAGAAGCAGAAATAACCAACCTGAGGTCAAACAGGCCTTCTCCGTCCAATTTTGTTCAGAACCTTGATCTTTTCACTCTGTCTTTTACTTTAACATTATGTAGAATCTTTTTTTCCTGCAACTAGGAAAAAAAAGAGTTTTAACAGACATTTGAGAATGAATTGTTACCTCATACTTATCTTGATATATAAAGCCTTGACTGTTACTGCTCAGCAAGAGAACATCAAGGGAAGAAATTCAGTTATTTTGAAACACCATCCACAAACACCATGAGAAATGTGGACTGCTTTAAACTGGCAAATTCTGCTAGCTGTGAACTTTTTAAGGGATTATGTGAGTTAAAACGTTAATTTTGAAATTAGTTGTTTGGATCTTCAAACATGTTTTCCCATTGAAATTATGTGTATTGCTGGTTATGCTCTCAGGAAAGAATGAACAAAAAAACCCTATTTAATGCATATAATGGACTTAAACAATGGTAACAATATGCTATTTCAACTACATCTCACATTGTTTCCATGGGAGAAAACGTTTCAAGATCCAGACTTTCACACCAGGAGCACTTCAAAAGCCGATGTGACTGATTCTGGTGGTGGCAGCGAATACATAAGGAACACGCCAGGTGATAGAAGACCTAGAGATGGGAGCAGGATTCAAAACCGGTGCCTTAATTCTGCATTTCTCTAGGATAAATGACATTTTTTCATCTGCTTAAAGGGTGTAGACACTCCCCAGGTTCTCTGAATTGAGAAAGAACAAGAAGTTACTCTCCTGCAAGTGGAGGTCTGAATGCAGACCATCCCTCATCCATGTGTAGACTTGCTCTGCGTGCAAGAGAACAGTCTCTCTGTTGGTGACACAAGGCCCAAGATAACACACAGGATGGAAGTGTAATTGAGAAGGGAGGGAACACATGGCAGTTTAAGGCTAGGTAAGAAATATCTTAATTTGTAGAAAGCATACCACTCATAGTTATAGTGAGAAGGAAATGATATTGAATGATGAGCTAAACTCATAGTGGGACTTGAACTGAGGTAGAGGACACACTTGTTCAAAGGCCATGATTTTAAACTGCTTCCAGGGTAGCTTCATGAGAGAGGTGGCACCGAGTGTCATGATATTGAGCCAGACCACTTCCTGTCTCCGGTCAGGATTTAGCCTGGAGAATATGGTGGAAAGAAGGCATCACCAATCATCAGATCATGTTGTGTGGTAGTAGAGATTTCCAAACTCTTCAAATGCCTTTGGTTTTGATTTTTCCCTTTCCTCCCACTCCACTGAAAATTCTAGCATTGTAAGTCATTATTGCTGATGAAAATAAGTCATAGTCCTTGGCTGTGATGGGGAGAGAATATGGTTGAGACTAACGGTCACCTTGGGAGAAGAAGAAAAGTTATACAGTGACTGAGACCAGGCAGAACTTAAAAAAATATATTAAACATCTGATTGTTTTAAGCCAAATATACATAGCGTTAGATCTATCTGCATAAAGTTAGGATTAAATTTGCTTAGCTGTTAAACAAAGATGCATGCTATATATATTCAAAGGATTGGAAATAGCTATCATAATAATTATTGATAATAACTTTCTGTTCTTATTCATGGCCTTGAAATACATAAATATATTGACATATTATGTCATGAATTTTCTAACATTTCCCCTCAGTCCATATTGACTTTGCAGACACGGCTTTATAAAATATTTTGTACACATCCAAGATAAGCAAGACAATTACTTATGGGAATTGAGTGTGTCGTTCCACCTGTAATATTCTTCAGTAGGGAAATGCTTGTCTACCAATTAAAATCATGATTTTAGAGATTTAAAGAAAGAAAATTTGTTGCTAAACAATTAGTAAGAATAATCATATTACAAAGAAAGAGAAGAAAATTCTTTAAATCTAGAAACACATTTTCATTTAGACTCTAAACACTTGAGAAATTTTGTTTCCCTTCAAGTGGCTGAGAAGCCTCCATGGCACACGCATGGACAGTGATCCTTATGTTCTAGGTGGCTGAGCCTTATGTGTAAAAGAAAAAAAAAAAGTTTTAATAATAGTTTAAGTAGATCAAAGTTTCACTAACGTCTGAAACACAACAATAGACTCTCGATGTAATAATCACCTCCACCATTCATGAGTAGGAAAGACATTCAATAAGTACAGAAGTCATTTTTCTCCCACGTTAGTTGTTAGACATTTCAACTCCTATTGAATCTGACAGGCACTGTAACATTAAAGAGAGAATTGGAGTAGAAGATAGAAATATGAAACTAAACTATAAAATGGAATTCAATTATAAAACGTGGTACTTAAGCATGACAAACTTAAGAGCAAGGATTTTTAGATAAATAGTTGTAATAAGTTAGATGTGAATTTTCAGTGCTGTGTGAGAATCAAAGTATCATATAATTGGGGCATCAGGACTTCAGGAAGGAAAAAATGAAACTAATATTTATTAAGAACCTAAAATAAGTCTGGTGCTATTGGATCCTTACATATTTATTAGCTCATTTTAGTTCTCACAGATCAATATTAATATTGACAATATAGCAGACAAGAAAACTGAGATTCCAAGAAATCAAGCAAATTTGTCTAAGATCGTACACTTAGTCTTTCTAATTGCATGAATCAGGGCTCCAAGTCTGTGGTATGCAAAGGCTAATCCTAAATTTTGCACCTATGTTCTTTTAGGCACCTTACTACTTGAAATACTCGAAGATGTTTACCATTTGCAATGATGAAAGTTTTATCCATTAAATGGGCTTTTTAGTCAAAACAAGTGCTGTGTTTTGCCATTTGACCTTGGGCAAGTTGCATTATGGATGAGGAAGAGACTGTGCCTCAGTTTCCTCATCTGTAAAATGGACACAATAGTAGAAGCTACCCATGGGGTTGTTATGAGAGTGAAATAACATACGGTATGTTAGGTACCTTGAAAAGGGACGGAAAAATAGGAAGTGCTTAAAAAATTATCATTTATGATTTATCATTTACTATTATGATAATCCTTCAGTTACTTCATTGGTTTAAATAACCCTTTTTAGATTATAGAAAAAAGGAGAGGTGCTTAAATACTTGCTACTTGCTCTCCTAGACATTAAACCTTTCAAGAGAAAAGTGAAGACCATCACTCAAAGTGCCAAAGTGTTGTT
The DNA here is from genome assembly GCF_041296235.1 of Equus asinus. NCBI lineage: Eukaryota > Metazoa > Chordata > Mammalia > Perissodactyla > Equidae > Equus > Equus asinus. Next base: position 82,607,494 of record NC_091798.1, read on the forward strand.
GTTGGGAGTGGTCTATAAAGTGAGCCCAATCATTCTATTTCAGATCCTCACTAGCCCAGACAATTCAAGATTTTGGAAAGAGTTCAAGCAAAATTAGATAGCAAATTATGAAGTATTGCGTGAACACACTGCATATACTGAAGACTGAGAAGAAGATCCAGTAATTATGTCATAGTTACCTGATACTGTTATACAGATTTCAAACATTCAAAAATTATTTTTCATTATTTTTTACTTTAACTTCCTTAATGCCTAACCTGGATACATATGGCAATGTTACTCTCAAAGGGAAACACTTACTTTTCACTTTTCTTGTGAAAACACTTAAAAGTTGAAAATAATGTGTTATCATGAGAAAATGCTAAACAAGGAAGAAGTGGACTTTCCTATAATGTAAATTCTGAAAACAATAAACCTGGGGACAAAAGACAGTAAATATAGGACAGTGATGCCTGGAGTCTTCAAATAAAATTATCCATGTTTTTAGAATATCCTTACAAACAAGGATATCTGAGGATACCTGAGAAAAATGAGACGACAGTTTCCCATGGATAAATCTTCATCTGCCTGCTCATTGGCTTTTCTCTTGATTTCAACTATTTGTTTCCAATTGTGTAGATGAAAAGGAAGAGAAGATGATAGAGTTGAATCAGACTGGTCAGAATCTCCACCAGGTATTTTTTGTGTTTTCTTTAAATGTAGCAAAAATTGTGATACATGTTAATTTTTTAAAAATTAAAGTCATGCTTCCTGACCTTTAATCAACAAAAAACTGCTAGTCTCACATTATGAGGATAATTTAATAGAAGCAATGGCTTGGATGAGGGAGGAATTTTAAAAGAGAGAAATTCCTTTTCTGCTCTCCTGGAATGTGGTAGATGAAGGGCGAGAATGTGAGACACTGTTCAGATTTGATCAGGTACACCTTTAGATAATTTGGGTTAGTAAAAATAACATTTGGAAAAATTGGAGTTGTAGTTCTTGATATGGTTGCAGAGCCTATGTTTATTGTAATTAATGATTTAAACATTTCCGAGAAACAATTTTAGCAATTCATCAGAATCTAAGTGATGAAACCTAGAATGAACATCCAGATATTTTTAGCAACCATTTCCATGAAAAAGATAATCAACATTAAAGAAATAACAAAACCAACAAAATGTGATTCTCTGTCTTCACAGTTCTGCATTAGAAGCAGACAAACAGCTTTGCTTCTCGTAGAGATGTGATTATAAGCCTTGCCCCACACTGCTTCCAGGGAGCTACTCATTCACTCTTCACACTAAGTGAAAAGGCTCCATAATCCAAAAAGTTTGTAGAGGAAACACGCCCATTCCAGCCCAGCTGAGCAGTACAGAGACTGCCTCCTCATTAGGTTTTTATTGAGTTAGTAAGATGTGTTGCGTCTTGTAAAGTACTCTGTAAGCAGCAGAGTGAATTCCATTTCACCTTTCCTCTGCCCACAGTACTGTTTGCATCAATTATCAGAGTTGAAAAATGATGTCTCGGTGGCATTCTCAAAGTAAGAAAAGGGCTTGACCTTGTCAATCTGGTCACAATTAAAGGGGGCAGTGTGACCTTGGAGTAGAATCTAGAAAAGTTGGGCAGAAGTAAGACAAACAAAATATTGTTAACTGATTTGCAAAACTGTAATGTGGTAATTTTCTTACATATACAACTAGAAATAGTCCACTGAAACAATAGTCTAGAACCACAAAATTTCATTTTGAAATTCATTCCAAATAATTCAATGTAACAACTAAGAGAAACATAACATCAGTACATGTTTTATTTATAGTAATTTCAAATGTCTTCTTCCTTAGTTTAACACTATTTTGTTATGGGGTAGAAGTTCTCAATTATGTCCTTCCAATAATTCCTCATATGATGAATTAGTGAGCTGTCTCATTGCATTTGGAGATGCCCTCCAATGCCCAAGGCTCAGTCTCCCCTATCCAGAGTTAAATTCCTCATATTTTTTGTCCCTCCTAGTTGTGTAGCATTATGAAGGAATGTCCTCTTAAATAAACTGAGTTCCTGGAGTTCTGTCTTGTTCTTGTACTAAAAGCAGACATCTAAAAATTTAGTATTTAATGTCTCATAAAAGTACATGTCCATTTTTTTTCCATATTGGAAGTCACCAGTTAAAACTTACTTTTAAAGAAAGAATGTATTTATTTAATCAAGATCTCATAAATGTCTGCTACTTGCCAGGAATGGTTTTAGGTACTGGAGGTAGACCGGAACCAAACTGTGAGTCAAATTGAAATCCCTGCTATCATACAACTTATATTTGGTTGCACAGGAGATAAACAATAAAGAAAATAAATAAGAAGTTTGTAAGATGGCTGATAAATGTTACAGAGAAAGATTAAGCAGGGCAGGGAGACAGAGGGCGCTGGAGAAAGGGGGAGCTGGTTATGAGGAGGCTCAGGGTATGTTTTACCACAAAGATCACATTTGAGCAAATTTCCAGATGAGGCAAGCAAGGGCGCCATCAGGATATCTTGGGAAGAACATTCCAGGCCAGGAAAAAGCAGATGCAGAAGGCAGCCCGCTGTCTTGGTGAAAGAATCAGTGTGCTAAAACTGAGGGCTGGGAGGAGGAATCAAGGATCAGAGAGGAAGGTGTGAGTGTTGGGGGCAGGGAGCTGGGGAGGCAGGGTGCTTACTACTTGGTAGGCCATTCCAAGCATGTCAGTCTTTCTCTGAGTGAGCTGGAAGCCACTGGAATAGAATCTGAGGGAATTTTTGTCTTCTCTAACAATTATAACGCTCCGAGAAATTTTATGTTGGAGAAATTAAGGAATTATAATTCAAATATTTTTGTAAGTATATTGAAACCTTCTGTCTGCTCACTTTATGTAGAATGGATGTACGTATGCATTTTAAAATAGCTCTCTTTATGTTAAATCTGTCAGTCTACAAACAACTAATTTTCTTTCTGGAAGCCAGAAGTTGACTTTGCCAACTTCACTGAGCCCACAGTATTTCGATAGCAATTCAGAAACTTAACACAAAGCAGGGCTGGAGTGCTATCTAGTTGAGATGCTACATACATTAAAAAGATTCAATTAGTAATTGGGCTAAATGAAAACTTTCTAAATTATAGCAGGAACTACATAAATTCCAGTGAAGTATAAAGAAAATATATTTGTGAAAACACAAATTAATATGAAAATTTTGTTTTCACTAGTAAAAGTTTTTGGAATCCTCATAATACTTATGAATAGTTATGTATTGCTTACTAAAAGTTTAGACAATGAGTAGACTCTTTACATGTATTATCTTAATCAGACAACTCTTATTATGATTAATGTCATCATTCCTATTAGTAGTAGTAATGTTACCCCCATTTTAAAGAAGTGAAAAATCAAGCTTCAATTTAGGGAGGTCAAGTAATTTTTACAATGCAGAAGAGCCAGAATTGGTTTCCAAACCCAGTTTTGCTGACTGTAGAGTCCATACACTATGGAAAATCACCTCCACTTTATAAAGTTGGCATTGGTAAACTTAGACACCAACTTGCAAAGCTATTACACATGGAAGCATTTAATGCTATGATTGTAACGTACAGCTTGTGTGTGAGTGACACATAGTAGGAGCCCACAAAATTCTAGTTCCCTCACCATTTCCCCTCATAATTGGGAAAAACACTTCTTTTAAAAAGAGCAACAGAAGACTGCACATGGAGTGTGTTGAAAGAATGCACTTCATTTTTTTGTAAACATATTTACAGTATTGGGCATCATTTCATAGGGAAATGCACTCCTCCTATTGATGCTTATGGTAATTCTCTCTACAACAACAGCTAGACTGTACACACATAATGGTAATTTTAGAGTGGAAACATATCAATCACAATTTGTACATATAATTTTGGAAGACATAGTGTGCTATACAGTGTCTCCAAGGAATGTGTTTGTTCTGCAAGGAAATAAAATGCAGCACTACAATAAATGTTACTGAATATATCACCACTGTGTTTCACCTTGCACTCAAACTCCTTGCAAAATTGGACTTTGACATGTATAAATTTGACAACTCTGAATCATTTGGAATCTTGACCCCTAATCCGAAAGGTTCCTCTTTTATACAACTAAAACCAGGCTTTCATTTTTTTAGTATAACTTAACTCTCAGCTTCCATCCCCAAATTTTAACTTTGGGTCATGTCAGGTCAGTTTATTAATTTTTCCCTTCAATTACCCTATTCACACACTGGAAGGTACATAAATTGTAAGCTATGTCTAATACCATCCTCAGAGTTCGTGTCATGGAACTAACTTATAATGAGATCTTTTTGGCTTCTCCAGTAAAACTAAATCTTCTTGGAAAATATCCAAGTTGTATCTGTCTTGTATCAAATTCTGCTCTAGAGAATGTGGTGATACAAACGTAGACAACAGTAAATACATCTCCAGCGCCAGTAAAACAGTAACTTTAATTAAATATTAATTGGTTGCCTGTAATACTTTGCAGTTTTAAAGAGATTTCAGATATATTATCTCATTCTTCACAGCAGCCCTGTGTGATAGGTAGAATGGAAATTATACTCACATTTTACCCACAAAGAAACTAAGACACTAAGACAATAAGCAACCTGTCTAAGGTTAGACATCTGGAAAGGATTAAAGATGGTTACAAATTGAGGATTTCTGACTCTTATTCCAGAACTTTTCTCACCACATCATTAAGTCTAAGAGAAAAGTTGAGGTGAGGTCACTCTTAGACTTGTGAGTAAAATACAAGTACAATATTTTCTTTGGGGCCAAATATACAAAGAAATCTTGGAGTCATTCTTTGTTTGGCAATACAGGTTCTTCCTGCAACTGTCAAAGTTCTCTTCTGCTGAGAGTACATTCTGCAAGTTTCCTGGAAAAATATTGTTTTCAGGATGTTAAAAACTAAAAAATTACAACTAATAAAGGGAAACTTGCCCAACCAGCTATTAAACAATATTATAAAATTAACGATAATTTTTAAAATATGGTACTGGTACAAGATTAGTGTGGAATAGTTCAAAACCAGACCTAAATATATTAAAGAACTTAATGTACTCCACAGGAAATAGAGGTGGAAGAGTTAAATTATTCAAAGATTGGTATTAGAAAAATTATCCATCTTTTTTGTCCATCTCACAACAAAGAATGAAATATATTCTAAATGGATTAAAGGTTAAATGCAAATAAGATAAATAGGTAAGCATTTAACAAATTGAGATTGCTGAGTATGGTTGCCCAAGTTATGTGTTGTGCAACTCAGGGATTATATTCACATAGACTGCAGTGTGAATGGCACACCATCTTGGATGAACAACCCTAGCACCTCGTAACTGATTTTTGATTGGGGATTTTTTAAATGACAAAGCAATATAAAAGTCACATAGAAAGAGATTATTGGCTACATTATTACATGGTTGCATTATTGGTCTAGCAAAGCTTAGGACTTCTTTTCAGAATAATGCTTTTACATACATAACATAAAATTTAAGAGATTTCAAAAGAAACCAATTATATTGAAATGCAAGCATAAAACATTAAAATAACTTGAGATATAATAATAAAGATGCTTCTTTATTAAAACATTAAATAACAAAATATAGCAGTAGGTTTAATTACTACCATAATTTCAAAGTCTTGATGAGTATGAATTAAATTTCAGATACCTGCTCTAATTGTAGCGTGATACAAAAATACCTGTCACAGTTGCTACTAGTACTGCTAGTTTGTTGTTTACATTCACAATAGAAGAAAATGCTAACATGCAGTTAAGACGTCCCATCCCAAGTCACAGACCCTGTGAATTCTATCCATGGACCCCTTGGAGATCTGTGGGCCCCAAGTAAAGAAGTGCTGCATAGAAGTTTATTTCTTGCTCATGTGATGTCTCTGCATGGGGAGGCAAAGAAGTGGGTCCGGGGACCAGCTGAACGAGGCCTGCCGTGTTCAAGGTGTGGCTTCCGAAGTTTCCATCATTGTTCCCATCTCAGCCGACCAGAAGAGGAGATGGTCAGAGAGAGAAACCTGTGAGAGAATTTTATGGGCCAGGCCCGGACACGTGCAGTAGAATGTGAGTAGATGTGATGTGCACCATTTCCAGGCCTGGCTCATAAAATTCTCGCACATGTATCTGTCTGTGTTCTTCTCCTCTTTCTGCTGGCTGAGAAGGGAACAATGATGGAAACTTTGGAAGCCACACGTGAACACACCTATCTGCAAGGCAGGTTGGGAAATGTGTATAAACTGGATGGCCAGAAAGAAGATGAGAGCACGGGCTTTGGCGAGTATTTAGTAGCCTTGGCCATATCACCTCTCCAATTAGCAATTTCATTTTTAATGACTACACTCAATGAGGTAAACTTCAGAGTGAAGAAATGAGAACCGTTGTGGAAATAAATTGTGTAGAAAAACATTTTGGAGAGCAAACCACCAAGATGAAACAAGTGTTTTAAACTTGTTCAAACTCCTTGATCCATTAATTTAATTTCTATGAATTTCTCTTAAGAATACAATACAAATTGAAAGAAAACTTATGCACAAATTAGTCATAGCAGCATTGATTTAAACAAAGATGTAATTATTATTAATTATAAAAGATATACAACAACCAAAATAAATTAGCATCATCAATGAAACTGAGGTACATCCATGCGATAGGCTATTATGTTTATGAATTTTAATAAGTAATAGCTGAGAGTCCTTGAATGCTTACACATTCGAGGCATTGTGCCAGTCGATTTACATACCATTAGTCCTCACAACCACCCCATGAGATACTTTCTTGATCTCATTTCAAGTGTGAAAAAACTAAATCTCAGCAGAGCTAAGTGCTTTGCTGAGGATTATACAGCTATGGCTTAGTCTCTGCTGGTTTCTCACCCAAAATCCATTCTCTTTTCTTCCTTACTAACAGAACTCCAGAACTCCAATTTTGTTTGGGCTTTCAGTGTGCTCAGCTAAAAATGCTCAACCACCAGGCTAATGCAATCGAGGCTGGCCATGTGCATAATTAAGGCCAACGCAATTTCAGCAGAGATTGCTCTTCCGAAGGAAAACTCAACTGGAAGGAGCCTTTTCAGCCTTTGGGCCTTCACTTTTCCCCTATTCTTCCCCCAGACGAGCTTGTGAAGCCTGTATGTGTAACACTCATCTTGTGACCATGGCTAAGGAGCACAGGAGGCTAGGAGAAACCTCAGTGATCTTAATGAAACTCTTGAGGACTGCACCAGCCCATGTTTGCCACAGTCCCTTAACCCTGTTTGACTACCAAGTCACAGAAGTTAGACTTTTATTAAATGCAGCCGAATACAACTCTATCTGATGCAGCTGGTCAGCAGCAAAATCAAGACAAGCCCAGATCTATTTGACTCAAAGCCCTCTTAATTACAATTATGTATTGATTTTGTGCTTATTCTCTAATGTTAACTTTAAAAAGCAAGATACTAAAATGGTATATGCAGTCTGATATTAACTATATTAATATGCATAGAAAGAATACTGGAGAAGAAGACACCAAAATTTTAAAATTGGTTATCTCTGGGTGACAGGATATGAAGGTTAATTTTAAAAATAACAATATAAGGAGATTTTATTATTATAGATGTAATATGTGCTGATTGCAGAGAATTTGCAATTTAAGGGACAGAACAAAGGAAAAAATAAAATGTACTACCTTACAATTTTCCCTACATTTATATATGTTTTTCTTTTTTGGGGGGCGGGGAGGTGAGGAAGATTGGCCCTAAGCCAACATCTGTTGCCCATCTTCCTCTTTTTGCTTGAGGAAGACTGCTGCTGCGCTAACATCTGTGCCAATCTTTCTTATTTTCTATGTGGGATGCCGCCTCACCATGGCTTGATGAGTGGTGCATAGGTGTGCTTCCAGGATCTGAACTCGTGAACCCTGGGCCACCAAAGTGGAGCGTGTAATCTTAACCACTGCTCCACAAGGCTGACCCCCCTATGTTTATACTTTTAAATTGTATATACTATTGTGTGTCCTGCTGTTTTTACTTACTATTATAAGCATATCTCATTGTTAGTAAATATTTTAGAAATACCATGTTAACAGCTGCCTATTATTCTAGCATGTGGATGACGTTCAATTGTCTAAACATTTTTCACTTGTTGAAAATTTTAATTAGTTTAGAAATAATACTCCAGGAACACCTATGCTTGTAATTCTTGGTCTGTTTTATTGATAGTTTCCTTAACATAAATTCTCAGAAGATTTCTGAGAATCTTTTGCTATCGTTATTGTCATGAACTTTTTAATAGACTCTTCAGAAATATTCCAACAATACTTGTACCAGGTGGGGTCAGCCCCATGGCCGAGTGGTTAAGCTCGTGTGCTCTGCTTTGGCAGCCCAAGGCTTCGCCGGTTCAGATCCCAGGTGTGGACCCAGCACCACTCGTTGGGCCATGCTGAGGTGGCGTCCCACATAGCAGAGCAAGAAGGACCTACAAGTAGAACATACAGCCTTGTACTGAGGGGCTTTGGAGAGAAGAAAAAAAAAAGAAGATTGGCAACAGATGTTAGCTCAGGTGCCAATCTTTAAAAAAAATTCTTGTACCAGGTGTGTTCCATCATTCAGAGGCCTTGAGTGCCCTCATGTCTTCATTCACCTCCAGCTGATTACTTATGGTTGGGGAACTGGTTAGGTGGATTTCCAGAGTATGTTATTTTATGTTAATTAAAATATCCTTTGGGCCCGCCCTGAGGCATAGTGGTTAAGTTCTGTGATCTGCTTTGGTGGCCCAAGTTTGCAGGTTTGGATCCTGGGTGTGGACCTACACCACTTATCAGCCATACTGTGGCAGTGACCCACATATAAAGTTGAGGAATATTGGCAAAGATGTTAGCTCAGGGCTAATCTTCCTCAGCAAAAAAAACAAAAACAAAAACAAAAACCAAAAAATCCCTTGCAAAATGGTGAGGGAATTACTAATTGAACAAAAAAATACTTATAATTTGTACATAAAGGAATCACAGGAAAATGACAGAGCTGAAATTTCTCCTATTTCTAGTTGGAACTCTTCATCAGCCATATTATAAGGCAATACAAAGATGACAGAATAAGATGGAGCATGAAGGGGTTAAAAATAGACACTTGAAGGGCTGGCCCAGTAGTGTAGCAGTTAAGTTCGCACACTCTGCTTTGACGGCCTGGGCTTGCCAGTTCAGATCCCAGGCACAGACTTACACACTGCTTGTCAAGCCATGCTGTGGCCAGGCATCCCACATATAAAGTAGAGGAAGATGGGCATGGATGTTAGCTCAGGGCCAGTCTTCCTCAGCAAAAAGAGGAGGATTGGTGGCAGATGTTAACTCAAGAATAGTCTTCCTCAAAAAAGGAAACAAAAAAAATAGATACTGGAAAGATGTGTACTGAGATAAAGACTTACATCCACTAGCATTAAAAGCTAACCAACAAAATGTGTATTTTTCCTTGAAACAGCCAATGATAGTAAAAGATGTATATGAACATAAATAAATATTTCTACATTGAGTTTGTATTTTCAAAAAAATTTAATTAATGAAGTGCATGGTCAAAAGCACAGGGAATAGTTTTTGAAATTAAGTAATTTATATTTCTGGTTCTATTTTTAAGACAGTATTTCCTTTTTTAAAGGAAAGAAAATGCTTCTAATGACCTCAGAATAATTACTTTCTCAAAAAAGTCTACTCCTTAGTCTATAATGATGTTCGATACGTATGTGTTAAAGTGAGCCGATATCTCATATGGCCAATGTCTACAGTATATAGTTCCATTTATCTACATTACTGACCTGACCAATTTTTGTATTATTCTTCAGTTGCACAGAACTGGATTAATCATAACCTATAGTTCATAATGTGCTCACATTATCAGTCTACGCATGGCTTATATTTTAGTTATTGTTTAATTAGTTACAACACAGTAGCATTGTAATTAACACTTATGAACCCACCACCCCAAACAAAAGCTAGAAACTTGACATAATCTTGTATATGATTTTCCCCAACAATCCATTCCTTTGCCACCAACAGTGTCTTCACGTTTTCCAATAAATTTTGAAAATCATTTCCTAATCTTCATATTAGTTTTGAAATGAATATTTTGGTTGTTTCAAACTGAAATAACAAAGAATTTTTCTATTCCAGAGCTTAATCTAATGTCATATTTGAAATCCAATTCAAGTAGGTAGTTATGAAAATATTGAATAGGTTTTTTGTGGCTTTATAATGCAAATGTATCTAAGTGATATGTTCTCTCAGATCTAGAAAGTATGAAATTCTCTCATTGGATCTACGAGTAGATCTCAGTGGATCTGTGAGTTTTGACTTTTGAGTTAAAAGGCAAAAGGGCTTGTAACAGTAATAAGCTTATTTTTTTTTTAAACATTTACTGGTTCTTTATTATTATAAGGATGTAGTTGGAGATTCTTTTTTTTGAGGAAGATTAGCCCTCAGCTAACGACTGCCAGTCCTCCTCTTTTTGCTGAGGAAGCCTGGCTCTGAGCTAACATCCGTGCCCATCTTCCTCTAGTTTATACGTGAGACGCCTACCACAGCATGGCTGCCAAGCAGTGCCATGTCCGCACCCGGGATCCGAACCAGCGAACCCCGGGCTGCCGAGAAGCGGAACGTGCCAACTTAACCGCTGCGCCACCGGGCCGGCTCCTAATAAGCTTATTTTAATTAAATTCAATAAATATTCATTAAGCACCTAGCAATTAGAAGGTAGAGTGTGGCATTGGTGATGACTCAGAATGACTAGGATAATGGTTTCTCCCTAATGAGTCTAAATTCTAGGAGAGAATCTAGAAATAGAACCACACACATATGGAAACTCAACACATGAGAGTTAGCAAATTACGTCAGTGGGAAAAGATGGGTTTTTAGGTATGTGGTATTGGGATAATTATTTGATATTGAGATGGTTCCAATAACAATTGGAATTATTATTTAATAAAAATTATTGGGTTATTTTTCTTATGCAAAAAATAAAATTGCATCCGTATCTCACACCAATCAAATGAAATCTTATAGAGAGATATGTCACAAATAAATATGATTCAAGACAAAATGACACAAATTCTAAGTATTAAGTAAAAACAAAGTAAAGGAAAGCAATTATTATTCTGACTTGGGGCTGGTGTTAGAGTTCATGAAAATTTAGCATTTGACGTAGGCCTTCAAGGCTGAGTGAGATTAGAATAGGTCTAAGAAATGGAGGTAAACATATAAGAGGAGTTGTTCCAAAAGGTTATTTTCAAGCAAGGTGACCAGTTTGTCCTGGTTTGCTTGGCACTTTCCAATGTTAGCACTGAAAATCCTACGTCATGAAAAAAGGACAAATCAGGACAGTTGGTCACCTAGAGAGCAAAGCCATACCATCCCTACTAGTCCCCCAATTTCCTAAACAAATAAATAAACACGTATATTCCCCAAACCCCAGACAATAGCTTTGGGAAATGGAACTCAGCCTTCCCCGCCCCGCCACCTTCTCTGAGAAGGCGGGCTCAAGATCTGAATGTTCCTTGTCCTTCCCAGTTACCTCCTGCAGCACCTCCCTTTAAGCCTACTCAGCCCCAAACTCTTCCACTGCTAAGATGTCAAATTCTGGCCTTTCTCTGATGCCCACCTCCTGTACTCTCACTGCCTTATTCCTGCTAAGCCTCCTGATAGTCCTGATATTCTTATCGATACCTCTGGTCCCTCAACCTCCTCCTGATTCTCCCGGTCCATCAGCCTGCTCCTTGTTTATCGAGCCTATGTACATACTAACATAACAGCCTTGTGGAGATAAAGCGCTTTGGCATCAGACATCATCTCTGCCTGTGCTATTTTGTATCCATCTCTGCCTGTTACTATCCATATGAAGCTAAGCAATAGAGTCAACTTCTCTGAATCTATTTTCTCAACTAGAAAATGGGAGATAATATTGCTTCCTATTTCATAGGGTTCTTGTGGGAGTGAGTGAGATCATTTGTGAAATACTGTTTTAAAAAAGAAGAAAGTTTCAGAATTATATGTACACTGTGATCATACTTTTGTGTAAAAACATATATTGTGTTTTGCGTATAAACATTTATAAATGCAATGAAAAAAAAGAAGAAAACGAAACTCTTGACAGTGGTTAGCTTTCAGAAGGGGTATGTGAAAGGGGAGAAATGTTAAGTAAATGATCTATCTTTGAATTTTGTGAATATTATACAATGAGCTTATGTTATTTTGAAATTAAAATATAAATGAAATCAGCACAAAAATGAAAAGACATAAAGACTTTAGAGGGGCATTGACACTTGAGTGAATCTTAAAGACTGGGTGTTCCCTATGTGGGAGATAAGAAATGGAAGGATTTTCCAGCAAAGAGAGTAGTGTTAGCCATGAAGTAGATAGAGCAATGCTGGCAGGACCCTGCAGAAGTCCTGAATGATGCAGGACAGGGTGCCATGAGAGGGATGTGTGTGCGAAGGTCACAAGACATGAGGCTGGAGAGACGGCCAGTGCAAGATCTGGGTGCCCTTTGAATGCCATCCTATGGAATTTAAACTTTATCCTCCGGGTAATAAGAAAGTGTTGATGGGTAGTAAGAACAGAAAAAATAATAGAAACTGCATTTTAGAAAGGTTCTGTGTTGTGGATCGAGGGGATGGGCAGGACTGTAGCTTTGAAATGAAATCAGAAACTTTTCCAGTAGTTACAGAAAGAGGTGAAAAAGACCTGGTTTATCAGTTGAGACCAAATAATATGTCTTTTTGTATTGTTGACTAATATTAATAGTTAGCATTTATTGAGATAGTTGTTTATAGCTAAAATTTATTTAGCCAAGTTTAAATAGGATAAGAATTATAAATAGATATCTCATTTATTTCTTACAACTCCATAAGGTAGGCACTACTAATATTTCTAATACATACATGAGGAAACAGAGACTCCGAGGGGCTAAGAAACCTGCCCAAGCACACATGGATGATAAATGGTGTGGCCAGGATCTGAACCCACACAGCTTAATTCCCTCGCCACACTTTCAAACAGGATGTCATAAAGCCTACCCTTAAAGTGCCCTCAGTGTCAATGAGAAATTGCACTGGACAGAATTAAACAGACATGAAAGACTTTAAGACTATTGCACTAGGGGAGAGAGACTAAACTCAACTCCACTGAAACAAAAAATGGAAGGTTTTTAAGTGCTGGGGTAAGCCAGTGCCAAAAAGTGCTGAAGGCAGGTTGGTCAATGTGATTTAGGCCGTCTGCGTTTGCCAGTTGTCGCTTATGGACGTTAGGCTCCTACCTTCCCACCCAGACTGGGAGACAGAGGTACTATGTCCCTTGATGTGCACATTTCAAAAGGATGGCTCCCAGGTCGTTGAGAAAGACATTCCTGGGTTGTAAAATTGGCAAAAATCTAGGAGGAGATTTACATCTCAAAGGGGCAGAGAAAGAATCTATAACTGAAAGTTTTCTAAAGTAAATGCTCCAAGATGAGTGAGGTCAGAGAGCTAGAGTCAGGAAGAAGCCTGTCTAAAATTTAGTCAAGCTGAAGGGAGCATTGAGATCTTCTTGGCCATCTGCAGTATGGGGTACAGTGAAATGCAGTGTGTTAGCCTTAATTCTCCTAAGGAAATCCACAGGAACGGCATGTAAGTCACTGAGATACATAATCCGATATACATAAATTATAATATATACACGAATATTTTAAAAGTTGACACACTGATATGCATTGCACAATGTAATACACATCATCAAAGTAAAATTTTCTATTTTATAGACCTTTTAAAACAGCAGATAATAGTGAACCAGATGATTCAACAACAACAAAAATAATAGGCAATATTTATTCAGTATTTATTATGTGCCAGATATTAAGCTAAATTCGTTCTCGTATACTCCTAAGAACAATCCCGGGTGGTAGGTACAATAATTGTCTCCATTTTTAGGAAGAGGAAACAGGTTCTTAAAAGGTCACACAGTTTATAAATAGTCTGAGCCCTAAGCGGGACTGGCTATCTAATTTCTGGGCCCAGTGCCAAATAAAAACATGAGACCCCCTTGTTCAAAAATTCTTGAGCTTCGAAAGCCACCAACAGAGCATTAAACCAAATGCAGGAACCTTCTAAGTGTGGGGTCTTGTGTGATGGCACAGGTTGCACATCCAGGAAAGTGGCCTGGCGCTTCCATTTGTGCTGCCAACATTTAGACTACATTGCATCTCCCCTGAGTAAGTCACTAAATGGCGAGGTCTCTGGGGTTAGCCAGAGTTCTTAAGTAGTTATTAATTGACGTTTTTTAATGCCTGGAAAAAGACACTTTCTCACAGACAGGATTTGGATATTTAATCCCACCTGTATCACACAGTTTCTCAGTGGGATATCAAAGTATTAGAAGACTTGAAACTCCCTACTGAGTTTCTGTCTGAAAATAGTAAACGCCAGGAACAAAGGCCGTTCTTATAATACAAAGGAACTACGGCTAATACTAGCCTATGCACTGTGGCTCCTTTCGCAATATATTCTAATAGCAAGTATTACTGCATCTGATTAGACCCGAACTTGGATGACATCCTGTAATACTTAGATGACAAAGAACATTAGCAATAGAAACAAATAAAAGAGGGCTTGTCTCCATCATTTAAGTAAAGGGAAATATACATGATAGTACTGAGGCTACTACCGGGAGAGGAGTATATTAGTACTGAATAAAAAATCTTCTCCACACTGAAGCACAGCATGGTTGAGGAGCATTAAATGGAGATGCTTTCTAGAGCACAATTCCATTATTCCTGGAGGTGAGTGCTGTCCAAAGTGACCATCACTGTCACTACATGATGCATGATTGGGGACTTGGGTAACATTTCCTTGTAAACAGCAATGACAGAGAGTAACAGACTCAGATTTTATTACAAAGGAGGTTAGTTTTCATTGTGAAAGTCCATTTTGCTTTTTGGTAGAAATGGAAGCAAAATGAAGCTAAACATAGACCAAATATGCTAGCCCCCGTGCAGATGTACAGGTTAGGCGTATGAGGCATTCTTGTTTTTCTCTTCTGTGTGTCTAAGACCAGCTCCTTGAAACATACGAATTCTGTAATTAAAAATTTGTCATTGAGGATAAACAAGAAGATGTTGTCAGGGTGACACATATTCACTGACTTGTTTGGCATATTGCATCGTTTTTTAAAAAGTAACCGGTCTTCCATTTGACTGTATTAACAAAATGTTAAGCAAACTTCTTGAATATTGTTATGATCCTTGGCATAAGTATGAATATTTTTCTTCAAAAACATGCAATCCTCCCACAACTAGAAGGACGTGCAGCTAGGATGTACAACTGTTTGCAGGGGGGGTCTGGGGAGATAAAAGCAGAAAAAAAAGAAAAAAAACATGCAATTCTCTCATGTACTGTAGTTTTTGAACTTAATCATTAAGATATAATTGACGGACAACAAACTGCACACATTGGAAGTGTACAACATGAGTTTTGAAATCTGTATTCACCCATGAAATAGCACTAAAACCAAGATAGTGAGTATATCCATCACTCCGCAAAGTTTCCTCTGGTTTCGGGGTAATCTCTCACTTCCCCATGCCCAACGCCACTCCTACTTGGTTCTCCAGGCAACCGTTGATCCGCTTTCCATCTCCATAGATTAGCCTGCAATTTTTTAAATTTTATATAAATGGAATCTTACAGTATATGCTCCTTTTACTAAGCATAATAATTTTGAGATTTATCCACATTGTAGCATGCATCAGTAATTCATTCCTTTTAATTTCTGAATAGCATTCCTTTGTATGGATGTACCACATTTGTTTATCTGCTCACCTGTGGATGGACATTGGTGTTGCTGCTGTGATCATTTGTATATGAATCTTTGATGGATAGGTATATTTAAAATTTTAAGAAAGTACCAAACTATTTACCGAAGTGGTTGAGCTGTTTTCTATTCCAACCAGCAGTGTAAGAGAGTTTCAGTCGCTCCACAGCCTTGCTGACACTTGTAGTAAATGCAGTCTATTCCTCTTACCTAAATGATAGTGTCTTAGTAGTCATTTCAGATAATATTCATTGATAATGAAAATATAAAGCATGATTCATTTGAAGAGGGTAGAGGGTAGAGACAAATATCCACATTTCAAATGCATCTTGAGAAACCTGTCACTTTTCCGTTAATTTTTCTTGTCATTATCAGTAGCCAAAACTGATCACCCAAAATTTTAAATAGATATTATTATAGTTATAGCTACTATTTGTTTAAGAATATAGATGTTACAAACGAGTCCATCAGAACTATAGGTGAAGGTTGAAAAGGAAACAGTAAAAGCACAGCTTCTCAAGAAATAGCGTAACTGGTGTGGTTCAAATGCATCAGCTGAGTGAGAAGTATCTACGCTATAAGGACATTTGTGGTTAGATTAGGGTAGCATTTTTATCTATTAAATATATTTATATTGCACTCAAAATAGTCTAGAGTATCTTGAGTCATGAGCCAGACCAATAATTTTGGCTCGGTTTCCGTCAGAAGACAGAGGGTGCTTTCGTCAAGATATAAAGTAGACATCAGATCTCGTTTCAAAACTTGCAAGAGATAAGGGTCAGAAACTATCTGGTGTATTTAACTCTTACTGGTTGATCTGAGAAGCATATGAATCAACTCATTAGCAGCTCCCTGTGGATGGTATTCACAATCCAACTCGAGTTTCAGCCGTTACAAGGCAACTGAAGATGAACAGTGATTAACCTGGCATCTCTGCACAGTGGAGAAGGGGTTACGGGTCCACTTCCTTCATCTTCCCTGGGTGCTACTAGCAATGATATATACCTACTTGACTCCCTTTTTATAAATGGAATTGCTTGATAAAATTGCATTCCTAATTTATTTCATCATGATTATAGAATGTAATCATAGACTCATGATCTTACAGTTGGAAAAGATCTCGGTACCTCCTAAGAAAGTCCATTTTGCTTGGAGAGTGTTAATAGAGAGAAGGTGCTTCCTTTTACTGAGCTGAAATTTACCTCCTAGCCATTTCTTTCAAACTAATGGAAGACCCCCTACTGCTAAAGAAGAGACTTACTGAGAGAAGGCTGTGGCAATATCATAAAAAGAATATGAATTTGAATCATTGTTCCACCACTTTAACTTTTCTTTACAAATCTCAGATAATATTTATCTTCTTGAATCTCTGTTTCTTTACCTTATGAAATGGAGATGATAATAACCACATCTTACAGTTGTTGGAACGCCAAAGGAAATTATTGTAATGCACAGTCCCTAATTGCTGCTACTAGTTCCAACTATAGGTTCCATTATTCTCCCAGTGAACCTGATAGCCTAGCTTACATTAGGAAAGTCAGGCTTTATCTTGGCAGAACCCATTATTGCCAATGCTATTTGATCATGCTGCATTTTTAGAAGTTTCCTACACTACTTTTTTTTAGAGATTATATTTTTCCTTTTTTCTCCCCAAAGCCCCCTGATACGTAGTTGTATATATATATTTTTTTAGCTGTGGCTCCTTCTAGTTGTGGCATGTGGGATGCCGCCTCAGCGTGGCTTGATGAGGTGTGCCACATCCATGCCCAGGATCCCAACTGGCGAAACCCTGGGCAGCCGAAGTGGAGCCCATGAACTTAACCACTGGGCCACGTGGCTGGCCCCTACACTGATGTTTTCAATGAGAATTGAGTGTTAAAATTTGAGTGCTTCCAAGCAATCTCTTTTATTCATCAATTCCTTTTTAGTCTTTCATTTCCAAAATTGCAAAGAATGCCTAAGCAAAAGCTGTCGTGTAAAAAATAAACCAGAAATATTACACAATGACACATTAAATATTTTCACCAATAGTTTATTTTCACCAGTAGAAATATTTTCATTCAGTAGTTTTGGCTACAACAGTCTAGCCACAATTGTTTCAGTGCTGATCTGTCTGTCTATATCTGTCTATCATCTGTAGCTGTCTGTCTATCTGTCTATCTGTCACCTATCTATCTATCATCATCATCATCATCTATCACCAGTTGATTCACCTCTCACTGTGATCTATCACAAATCAACCATATTCCAGATAGATATTGCCAGTAGAATCAACAATAAAGACCACTAAATCCTGGTCCTGTAGACTGTAGAAGAACTGGGATACACTTATCAAATCCAATGAGAAAATTAGGGGATATGTGTTTATCTGTCTGGTGAAATAGTGGCTGTGTGTGAAATACTCAAACTCTCATTGCATGCCTACTGTCAGAATTTATCGACAACACACTTTATCACTGAGTTCCCTACGTTTGGGGAGCTTCACTCCTTTTCTCTACTATTTTTTTTAATGTATCTTACTCCTACCTTTCAAGCGATCCACAAAGCTGTCAATGTTCTGATATGTGTTTCTTTCTCTGAATGTCTATGTTTCTGATGGCACCCAATAACTCAAAAATAAAGAATAGCCAGCATCCTACTCTAAGAGAGTACTTTCAATTTAACCAATCTGGTTTTATAAATTTGAAGTTATCAAATTTTTTGTTTTTCTTACTATAATTAAAACTGCCAGTTGCCAGGGGACAAAGTAAAAGTCTGAGGCAAAAATAAAAACAGAGACATTCAACACTTTTTATTTAGAATCCGGATCATTTACACTGTTCACAAAATAATGATCATTCTTTGTTTTTTCTCCTTCCACCTCTTGATTAGCCACTTGTAAGAGTTATTAGCCACCAAGAAGAATTCTTTATAAAGGACTCTGTGATGCCCTTTGTTCTCTGACAGTCATTCAGTTGAAAGGCCAACTCTTTAAGCAAAGCTGTTTTTTCTCACGATGGAATGAGAACATTTTAGTCAATACCTCAGTGTGTTAATGTTGTCATTCTGGATTTCATCTGCTCTGTATGGTGACTCTGAACAAAACACTGCTCACCACACCCCCTCTCTCAACAAGTCCTCTCAGTTCTACCTACCAAATATTTTCTGAATTTGGCCCTTTCACCCCTCACCACTACTCCCATAGTTCAGTCTACATTATGTCTCCCCTGGAATACCTCTGTCATCTGTTACCTGGTCTCCCAGTTTCTACTCAGGCTCTCAAATGCTCTATCCTTTACCCGGTAACCAGAAGAATAAGACAGTATGTAAATCTGATAAGCTTTCCAGCCATTTACCATTACCTTTGGAGTAAAATACAAACTCTTACTTTCACCTCCTAGGTCCTGAATGGTCTTTTCTCTGCCTTCCTTTGGGTTGTTCCTCCCCCTGCTCTGCCTCACTCACAGCCCTCCAGCCAGACTGGGCTTCAGCTGTTTCTACAATAAACCCAGCTCACTTCTAACTCAGGCCCTGGAATCCATTTTTCCAGATCTTTCTTTTGCTGGTTTTGCTACTTCCACATCAAAAACAGTCCTCACCCTTGTAATTTTCTCCCTTCCATCCTGCTTTAATTTCTTTCTAGAACATCCCATTCTCATCTAGAGTTACATTATGCATTTGTATACATGTTTATAGTCTGCTCTCCCAATTAGAACAGCTCTATGTGGGGCAGTCTTTGCCTTACCCGCTCCCATTCCAGCCACCCTGCTCCTCCCCTCCAGCCTAGATTAGTGTCTGCTGCATCGAGGGTACTCAAGAAAGATCTGCTAAGTAAATGCACAGCATGTTGAGTGGTATTACTAAATTTGTCACTGAGATCTCCTCTAAAGACAGTCTTCTAAAAATGCTCTTGTAAATTGCAACAAAAAATGAAATTTTTATGTTAGTAGAAAACATATTTATCTTATAAGATGTAGTTATAAAAACACCTTTTTTAAAAAAACAAAGAAACTTTAAATAGTTCAATAAAATCACAATACCATTTATTCACTAAACAAGAATTCCTGGATCATACAATCACCAGGTTGATAACTGAGTATGTTGTCCTAATCTGAGCATAGTGGCTAAAATAACATGAAGAGGCAGTGTTCCTGTCTGCAAGGGTAATCGTACTGAAGAGAGAAGATACTCATAAGCAACGGAAATTATTCAAGGGAGTTAATTAAATGATGAATTTCGTCATATAGAGGATATGTTATAAGAATTTAGAAAATGGTGAAACCAAAATCAGAGCAAATGTAGATGAAACTATACCCAGGAGTTTATCTTGAACTCCATTGGGCAAGGGGCTCTTCTTGCCTGGTTCGTCCCTCCTGAACCTCAAAAACTTCTTAGAATGGTCAACCAGGTTAGGCATCTTTCCTGAAAATATCTCAAAGCAGTCTTTCAACAGAGAGCTTTATAGACCTGGAGGGTATGGAAGATTTGGTTAAAAATAACCAAGTCCACGTTTGGAATAACATTTCAATATGGGTACAAATTCATGCTTGTATTATAACTTATGTCTTTTCTCTATATCTGTCAAGATTAGAAAGAATTGAATATTTTTAAAAACCAAATAACAATAACTTTAGTAAGATGAACACATGAGTTTATTTTTCATGTAGAAGAAATTCAGAGGCAGGCTTTCCTGAACTTCTATGGTCACTCTGAGATTTCACCAGAGAACCAGGCTCCTTCGATTTTTCTGCTCTACATTTTAAAAATATTGTGACTATTTTCAAGTTGTTTCATGGTCTCAAAATGGCTGCTTCAGCTCCAGCCATCATATCCATGTTCCAGACAGCAGGAAGGAGGAAGGAGCAAGTGCAGTGGAATATTTTTGTTGGTGCCATCAAGTTGGTTCTGACTCCTAGCGACCCTGTATACAGCAGAGCAGAACCCTGCCTCATCTTTTTGTGCCCTCCTCACATCTTCTGGTGCTATAGTAGACAACACTTTGCTGCTATTCATAGGATTTTCATGGCTAAATTTTTTTGAAGTAGGCCGTCTGGAAGCTCTGCTTAACCTGTCTGCCATGGGTGACCCTGCTGGTATTTGAAATACTGGTGTGTAGCTTTGAGTATCCCAGCAACATGCAGCCACCACAGTATGACAATTGACAGATGGGTTATGTGGTTCCACCAGGGCAGAGGGATATATTTCTCCGTTTAAAAACTTCCCTGGAATCTGCATCCATTGACTTTTGCTTACATTTTATTGCGCCTCTCTATCTGAAAGGGAGAGTGGGAAATGCAGCTTTATCTGAGCACATTGCCCCCCTCCCCTCCCGCAATAATACAGAGCTTCCTTTAGTAAGGAAAAAGGGGCAAATGGATCCAGGGTAGGCACAGAGTCTCTACCACTATACAAATATGACCAAATTACAAAAAATAGACATATATAACTGAAGTGTGAGTTCCAGGAGGAAGAGACTGTATGGTTTTCATTTACTGCTATATCCCCAACACCTATTGTAGCGCCCAGATCTTGATGTATTATGCACTCCCAATAAATTAATGTATAAGTGACTGTCTGGTGCAACATTGGTCTATAGTTTAACCAGGGTGTAGCTAGGCAGATTGTCTCTGCCATTGTTCTGGTGGGGCCATTGACTCTTTAATCATCTGGTTCTGTGTCATTCCATGAGCATCACCCAGGCTCCTTGCCAGACTGATCCCATCCAATTCATGTCAATGATTTGCTGGCCCATGTGAAACTTGATAGGTTAATAGCATGGTGTTCAAAGTTTTGATTTTACAAGTTCAGAGTATTCACCAATTATAATCTATATAATAAGCTATTTCTATTTCTATTTACTAATGCACAGATAAAGGCAAATGCTACAATTTCAAGCTAAGCTTTCCAATTCTGTAAGTCAGTCTACTACCAGGAAAATTTTGTAAAGGCCTTCTCTTTGATGCGGTGGCTTTGGCAAGAAGAGAACAACTCTACCTCTCATATTCAAAAGTCTTGGGATCAAAGTTTCCTTCCAATGTCAATTACCCACCAGCAGCAACTTTCTACCTCACAAGAGTTTTCCTATTTCCATGCTCATCGTGTTTAGGTTAAAGAAAAAACACCTAACAGCTTTCTTGAAAATTATCTTTTTTCCTTCTTTTTGTTTCTGAGATGTCTGCTTTTGACAGCTATAATATTTGCACTTTGTGTGGAGTTTCCCTTTACTTTCTGTACTTTTCCATGTTTTTAAATTGTTGAAGTAATCGGAGGATTAAGATGAAGAATAAAGAATGAAGGTTTATACATGTGATGCTAAATTTTAAGACCCGGGTGAAATTTGTCATGGCTTGACACATATGCGGAAACAACATAATATTATATGATAGCATCATAACCACAGAAACTAGACTCCTTCACACCCACAATGACTTTGAATATTTTCATGCCATAAATTCAGCTGCAAGAAAATAATGGAAAAACTGAGAGAGAAAGATCACTAAGAGTGGAAGTAAATATGAGAAAGAGTGAATATGAAGAAGGTGAGAGATAACGAGACCCACGCAAAGTGGGTGTCTAAGCCTTGGGCATGGAGGTAAGGATAAGAAAGCAAAGGAACAGAAGAGATATGGCTGCCAAAAACAAAAGGGGCCGAGTGACACAGCCCCCTACTCCATCTCAGCGTTTGATATTGATGTTACTTGTTGACTGAAGGAAAGTCTGTTTCAACTAAACATCTCAGCATTTTTTTTCTACTCAATTCTCCCAAGATAGAAAAAAAAAAAATGGAGGAACTGTGTTACCACTTGGTAGATCAAGATACACTTTAAGTTTGATATTTTGATGACCTGACAACTTGAATCAAGCTAATGGCAGGTGGAAGTTATCAAATAGGCATATTGCCTATAACTAATATATTTCAATGTAGTGTATGAGTTGGTTCCAGAGATAAAATTCAATAGGTTCCATGAGGACCCTAGAAGGGTGACTGTCACGCAGTATACACTCAGGGAATATTTGGTAAGTGAATGAATAAATCGAGTAAGGAAAAAGTGGCTCAATCCTTGATCTGTGCAAAATATGTATTATCTATAATGTTTACACAAGGTTAAAAAAAATCAATTGTCCACCTTAGTTGAGATAAATATGGACTATATTAACTAGAGATGAAGTCCAGAATTCAGAATTCCAACCATACCTATTATATTTATTATGGAAATAAACTAATTTTTATTTTAAGAATTCAGTAGAAACCATTTGAAAGTACCTTGCATAATGTTTATCACATAATAAGAACTCATATGTTCCTCTTCCTATTTCTACTCTTCTTTTTGAAAAGCAAGGTAAAGGGACTGGCCTCGTGGCCAAGTGGTTAAGTTCACGCACTCCGCTTCATCAGTCCAGGGATTCGCCAGTTCCAGTCCTGGGCGTGGACCTAGTACTGCTCATCAAGACATGCTGAGGCGGCGTCCCATAGCAGAACTAGAAGCGTCTACACCTAGAATATACAACTATATACTGGGAGGCTTTGGAAAGAAGAAGAAGAAGAAGAAAAAAGAGAGATTGTCAACAGATGTTAGCTCAGAGCCAATCTAGTAAAAGAGTTGAAATAAAATAAAAAATGAAAAGCAAAGTAAATTTTTAAAATCTAACTTAAAAATAACTGCATTCACATTGTGAAGGGCTATCAATATTAACCTGGGTTCCACATGATAAAATAGAAAACATATAGGCTTTTGCACTAGACTCACCCAAACCTCAACGTATGAGCAGTGTGGCCTTGGACAAATTGCTTGGTCCTTCTGAACTAAAACTTCATCAATTATAAAATTTAGATGACACCAGTTCTTATTACACTGTGCTTGTGAGGATAAAACGAGATGATACATCTAAAATCTTTAACATGGTATCAGACACATAGTGGATCTTCAACAAATGTTCTTTAATTGCACCTTGTAGCCAGAGCAATACGAACTCATCAAAGTTCAAGCGTTATTTCAGTTCATCTTTTTTAAAACTATAGAAAACATATATGCAATTGCTGGAATGCAAAGATGTGATGTTACACGACATTGTTTAACTAACAGTAACAGAGTAATTTGCTGAGTTATTCTAGAAAGGAAGAATTTGGAAGGCTAAAACCCCAAATTTGACCCAGACCACACGGTAATTCTCTGATAGGCAAAAAGTGAACAATCTGAGAAATTCAGCACTAATTTACATGTCCACAAGGCAAAAGATGATAAAACAGTAACAACAGAAAAATGCTGTGTGGTGAATAATTTCACTGCAGAAGATTTTCTCAAGGCATTTGACTTCCTAAAGAACATATGACCGCTCAATTCATTCAACCAGTCGATGACTGCCTTACTTCCAGTCGATCAAAACTGATGTGTTTATAGTGCCAGAAATTATGCTTGGAAAATATTAGACATTTCATATTGAGTCACTCATGTTTTCCCTGGTATATTTTCACATTAGTAAATTGATTATATGAAATACACACATATATTTAACAAAAATTTTTTGGAGAATGAATCATTAATGAAACATTTCTGTTAATTTGATACTTCACACTTAACCCGTGTTTTCCATTCTAAACCAAAAAAAGGAGGAGAGAACGTAATAAAATATTCATTAACTTCACTGAAGCCCATTTATAGCAGATGGTCTCTGGAGGGTAACTTTCAAAACATTTGCTAGAGAGCTCTGTGCAAAATATGCAGTTGTCCTGACACAGCAACTAGTGTGAAGAACAGCAAATGCAATAGGCTTTATTAGTACAAGAGAAGATCGTCCATTGTGAATCACAATGCAGCTACCTTTCGTCATTTAGACTTAGAAAAGTATGAGTCATACTTGCTGTTGCTTATCATTTTGGGAATTTTATAGATGTCAGAAAAGCTCAAGATATGTCCACAGTTTCATGAAATATTTTGGTAATTCCTAAAAATTCTTGACAAAGCTCCTTTCAACATTCGTTAAGTTGTTAGAGAATTAAAAAATTTGGAAACATGGCCACGGTAAGCACCTACAGGTATTGCAGGTGAAAGGAGGGAGAGAAAGGAGGATAATGATGTATACACAGATGGATGGATGGAGGGGCAAATGCAAGGGTGAGAGGATGGGTGGATGGATGGATAATGACAGGTGGATAGCTAGATAAAAATATCAGAAGCACAAAATGATAAAAATTCTAATCAGGCTACAAAACAAAAGATGAATGTTCTCTGTATCTCCTGGAACCAAGTGTAAGTAGATAATATCTTAGGATAAAGTGAATATTTTCTGGTTTGTCCAACTGCCTATTTGTTCAGAGGAATATAACAATTACCCAAATTTTTCAGACTCTAACTTTGTGTATGTTACTGACTTCCACTATAAAAAATACTTTGAAATTATACTGCTCTTCTTTCAAAAATTTGTAAATATTTATTTTTAATTTGTTTCAAATCAATTCTTGTCAATAGTGAAAAGTTTGGCAAAATCTTCTATATTGACTAATACATGTTGAGTTATTAACTTAAAAAAATTTAATTGCAGCAAGAAAACACATGAGACGAAATTGACCATCTTAACCATTTTCAGGTGTACAATTCAGTAGTGTCAAGTATATTGAGATTGCTGTGCAGCAGATCTCTAGAACTTCATCATCTTGCAAAACTGAAACTCTATGCCCATTGAACAAAAACTCCTTCATTTTCACCTCCCCCCAGTTGCTCGTAACTACCATTTCTGTTTCTATGAATTTGACTACTTTAGATGCCTCAGATAAGTGGAATCACACAGTATTTGCCTTTTTTGTGGTTGGCTTATTTCACTTAGCATAATGTCCTCAAGGTTCATTCTTGTCACAGCATGTGGCAGGATATCCTTCCCTTTAAAGGCTGACTAACATTCTATCGTATACATACACTACGTTTTGTTTTTCATTCATCAATTGATGGATATTTAGATTGCTCCCACCTCTTGGCGATTTGGAATAATGCTGCTATTTGCACACGGATGTACAAATATCTCCTCAAGACCCTGTTTTTGATTTTTGTAGATATATGAGAATTGCTAGATCGCATGGTAGTTCTAATTTTAATTAGAGGAACCGTTAGACTGTTTTCCATACTAGTTGCACCATTTTACAATCCCACCAACAGAGCACAAGGGTTCCAGTTTCTCCACATCCTTCTCAACACTTGTTATTTTCTGGTCTTTTGGTATTAGTCATTCTAATAGGTGTGACGTGGTATCTCATTGTGGTTTAATTTGCATTTCTCCAATGATTAGTCATATTAACAATCTCTTCATATGTTTGCTGACCATTTGCATATTATCTTTGGAGAAATGTACTTTCAAGTCCTTTGTCCATTTGTTTTTAAATTGAAGTATAATTGACATACAATATCCTATTAGTTTCAGGTGTACATCATAGCTATTCAATATTTATATACATTACAAAATGATCACAATAATAAATCTAGTTACCATCTGTTACCATATAAAGTTATCACAATATTATTGACAATATTCTCTATGCTGTATATTATATCCCCATTACTTATTTTTTTATAACTAGAAGTTTGTCCATTTTTTTAATCAGGTTATTTGATTTTTTTGTGGTTGAGTTGTAGGGGTTTCTTATATATTCTGGACATTAACTCTTATCAGATATATGATTGGCAAATATTTTCTCCCATTCCATAAGTTGCCTTTTCAATCTGTTGTGTTCTTTCATGCACAGAAGTTTTTAAGTGCGACATAGTGTTATTTGTCTATTTTTGCTCTGTTGTCTGTGCTTTTGCTGTCATATCCAAGAAATCATTCCCACTTTGAATGTCGTGAAGGTTTCCCCTACGTTTTCTTCTAGGAGCTTTATAGTTTGGGCTGTTACATTTAGGCTTTTAATCCATTTTGAGCTAATTTTTGTAAGATAGGGATCCGCTTCATTTATTTGCATGTGGATATTGCAATATTCTTTTCCTTTCTCTCTCTCTCTTTCTCTTTTTCTCTCTTCCTGCCCCTCCCCTAGGCATTTACATGAAAAAAATTTTAATTAAAAGAAATCATCATCTGCTATTGCTCCCTATTTTCCTTCTCATGCTTCAATTTATTGTTTAGAATATTACTATCAGCCTCAATGAAAATTATCATGATACAATGATCAAGGGTTAGCATATCAGGTGGAAAATAAACAGCAGAAGCAGACGAATACTTGAGGCAAGATTCTTCTTGGTTTCTGATAATATAAAGAGCAAAAAGCTAAACATTTTGACATAAAAAGGAAAGCATTTCTAAGCAACATAATGTTTTTTGTTGTGGCTGCTCCTTAACAGATTGCCTCTACGAGTCTCTGTACTTAGAGAAAGTACATTTATCATTTATTTCTCAAAGAAAGAACAGAAAGATAGAAGACATTTGATGTTTTATTTATAAAATATATACGGGTAATATAATATTGCATTGTACATGTAAAAGTATAACTCTTTTCCAGGAGAGTCTTTATATAATTGCAAGATCTGTTATGAGATTTGAGTCTATTCCCTGTTTGTTCCATTTTCTCATATAAATCTGACATCAGGTAACAATCCTATCAGGTCACACAGAAGTACTGTAAGTTAATTATAAGTAAAAATCCTCACAATCTTGATATTACTACTTTTAAAATATCATTTATTGTCTCATATGTATCAAGAAACAACCACCATTGAGACTTTATTCTCTATTCTATGTGAAATCAATTTCTCTCCAGGGCACTTTATGTGACTTATTAAAATAGTCTGTTGGTAGGCAAAATTCTTCTTACTGTGACCAGAAGACTTTAAAATTGGTGGCAAAGGAATTTGGGTATTCTCAGAGAAAAAGAATCAACTGAGTTGGGTATTTGAAGTTAGGTTTAATGGTCTAATTTCATGTGAAAATATAGGTACAAGCTCAGACATATTTTGATACAAGTATCTGGGAACTAGATATTGAACTAAACAACTTACAGACCTTGAAATAAGTGGAAAATTACTCTTGAAATCATATTAAAAAGCAAATGTAAAATTGATTGCATTGGAATAAAAATAATCATAACTAAAAAGTATTTCAGTAATGTATGATTTGTATTTAAAAGAAAATTATTTTCTACCACTTGGATCACTTGTATATAGTACTAACATTCAAATAATTATTTTCTTCTTCTCGAATTTATATTACATTTTTTAATCAGATAAATGACCCAGAGTCTTTATTAACGAAAGTAGACCAAATCAGTATTTTATAAATCAAAAAAAATGCAAGGGGGCTGTAATTGATGACAAAATTCTAACACTATAGCTGTCAGTCAAGGTTACTATATTCCACAACACATTGGATCACTTTGATAAAATGTTTTCTTCAAAAAGTTCTTATTTTCTTTTTGGATTTTATTTAAGCATATTTATATGAAATTTCAAGTGTTTCCAATATGTAGCTTTGATTGCAATATTTGTTTAGGCCATATGATTTATTACGTTACCAGGCTAAGAGAAGAAAAATGAATACCGATGTGCACGAACAACTCATCCTAGGACAATTTACGAACAAATGACTAAACTAAGCAAGCAAACCAAAACCAACTCTTCATAGAGTAAGGATTCAGTATGTGATTTTTTGTGTCTATTTATTAACTGAGAGCTTAACTTGACTTAATGTTAAAATACCAAAGATGTGAATTCGATTTTACTAAGAAAATACTTCCAAAGCAAGAAAAATACTGATGTACTTTTTCGTTAGTTTTGCCTGATTTTGAGAAAATTTTATGTGAGTGGTCCACTCACAAAATGGAGAATGTAAAAAAATCCCATCTAGATTTAGTGATCTTCTATATGAATCTTAAGTGATCAGGTGCTGTATTGTGAACTTTCCACAAACGTTCTAAGCAATTTATGTAACTGCGTTTAATTCTAAGCACAATATATTCCAAGTACTACTGTGTAGATTATTTGAATTCTCTCCGTCAAAGTGAAATGATGGATTTTCTTTAAAAAAAAATCACATTATCATCAGAAGTTGCAAGATAAGAGTATTTTCAAGTATATTTCCTCTAAGGTTAAAGTCTACCCATAGCCATGTGCAATGGTCTGGTTGTGATTACTCAAGACAAAGGGTTCCTACATAACTTCTTCTTTTTATGTTTATATGAGAGTTCCATTGGCTTCTAAACAGAATAACTTTGTATAGAATCATAGAATATGAGAGCTAGAACAAAGCTTAGAGGTAATCTCTAAGGAACTCAAGTGCACACAGCTTTAAAGAATAGAAATTAATAAAATAAAGAATCAGCAATATAGATAAGATGAAAAATCCAAAATTGCTCCTTTGAAAGTATTGATAATAGACAAACCTCTTGTGAGAATGGCCAAGGGAAAAAATAGAAAATCACAAATAAATAAAATACAAATTGAAAAAGGGGACACATCACACATGCAGTAGACATTTTATAAATCACAAAAAAATACAATATAGAAGTTCCTATGAGTGAAGTTGAAAACTTACAACTTCCTAAAAATATAAATAAATGATCAACATGTATACAGTAAGAAATAAATAACCCAACTGATCACTACCACTTAAGAATTGAATCAAGAAGAAAAAAAATCCCCCCCAAAAGATGCTTGGTCCAGATAGATTTATAGGCAATTTACACATAACTCAAAGAAATAGAAAATTCATATGCAACCTGTGTCAGAGAAAAGAGGAAAGCTACCCAACACATTTTATGAGGCTAATATAATGTTGATACTAAAACTTGACAAAAAAGTTTAACACCCAAGTTTTTAACCAGTCTCACAGATAGTTAGAAATGCAAAAACACTATATACAGTACTATTTGGGTCTAGAGTGATTTATTCAAGGTTCGCCATTAAAAATCTATAAAGTGAATGCACTACACTAACAAAAAAGAGACAACATGGTAATCCTACAAGAGCCTCCCTTTTAAACAATTTGTACTAAAGGTCTTTCTATTTGGAGTACTTGCCCCAGGTAGACTCTCAATGTGTCCTGTATGTCTTCGGTAAATAGTGTGATAGAAGACTGAAAATCTTTTATTTCCCTCTAAAATAATTAACCTTTAAAACAGAATTTTAATTACCAATATTATTTTTTGCTCTCCTCATCACTAAGTTCAGAATACCACTGGACCTTAGGAAATTTCAAACAAGGTCTGAACTAAAAATATAATAAAAATATATACTCCCTAAGCCTATGGCATCTTTATTGATATTGGCTGACAACCTAAGTATGATAGGGATCTTATTTTAAGAGTAACTACATAATTTCAAGTTATCCAGTAACATAACAAAACCTCACCCTATTAAAATATTGATTGCACAAATCCTAACTAATGGAGTTGAGTGATCAGAATAGCAGAGAGGAACTCCAGTCCCAACAAGAGAGCTCAAAAGTCAGCCATTCCGCCATATTCTTTCTTCCTCCTCGTCGTCCTCCTCTATACGAAGAAACTGAACTGGCTGACTCACACACAACGTTGTTAAACAAAATTTAATCTGTCTAGCTGGACTGAAACGGTATCAGTTCAGGAAAATGAAAAAGAACATTTTAAGTAAATTTGCAAATTTGAATGATTGGGTTCTTGGGAGACAAGTGACACTGGGTGGTGGGATTTGTATATGGGTGATCGTGTCATACTCTTGCACCATAAATTAGATTAAGAATTCTTAAGGGATGTCTTAGCTTCATTGAGAACATTCAGTCTTTCATAAAGATGCATGAATTTGCTAGGGGATCCATACAAGGTAATAGATATCTCTTGCCTTAAGGTGATATTCAGTTCCAAACTTTTGTACAGACAAATGTTCCTTAAGGGTAAGACTTGACTTTATGTAGATCAATTTGTTTTATTCTATACAGACCAAAGTACTGGTTTGTTGCAATTTTCCTTAGCTACCAGTGGATTTAGCAATGATATATACATAGTGTTAATTGCTTAAATCCTTCACCAACAATTTTTTTGACAATGTAATCAAAAGACTAAAATAAGGATGCATATATTACGGATAATAGTATCTGAATATTTATTTTTTATCCACCAAATATAGGGTTACCAAATGTTAAAGAAAAATATCTTTTAAAGGACAGCATAAACGTATATTATGCCTCACTGCTTTTCTTTTTGAATGTCTAAAAATAGAAAAGCACTATATGAAATAAGACTATATTTGTAAGATACAAGTTATTTTTTTCTCTTTAGGAATGGAATGCATTATAATTTTAATTCTATTTTTGTGTTGTTTTCTTTTCCAAAATTTAGACAAGTGCTTTGTTTACTTTAAACAAAGCTTAGGCAATACAAGATGACTCCTGCTCTTCTCGGAAGAACCTCTTACTGAGATGGAAGGTAAATGCTGTGGTCACTCATTAGCTTTGCTGTTTCCAACTTCATTTAAAGTACGTTTTCTTTAAAAGAGCTTCAGTGATTGCCACAAATAGTATAAATGGCAAAAGCATAAAGGAACTTAGTTTATCACATTAGATTGGATATTTCACAATGCCTCCATCAAAAAGAGTTAGATGAGAATTTTTCATTTTCAAAATTATACATTCCTAAAATAGAATTATAAAATGCTGTCATGGATCTAAAGAACAGGACTGTCTTCTGTAATTATAACCATTCATTTCTTGCTTAGAAAATAATTTGAATTATTTTTGAAACAAATAGAAATAAATATCTAAGAAATGTAAGTTTGGCTGATCTTATATGAAAAGTGTTCAATAGAATGAGCATCACTTGAATGAGAACCTTTGGATAAACAGTTCCAAATCTACAATCTCTATATAGTATGGCAAAGATTGTTTGGTGTTTATTATAGCTGTAAACATTTAATGGCTGATAATTAAATAAACGGCATCCATACTGAATTCCGCAAGATTTAATTAAACATAGCACGCTGCAGATGTGAGATTTAAATTACTATTTATAATTACATGTAAAACACGATTGCTGATATGAACACATGGAATTCTGAGAGAAATTTGCAATTTTCTCTCATTTTAAACAATTTTTGCTTTGAATTCTTTATTCCATTTATTATGAAGTGTTTTGTCAATGGAAAAAATAACAATTATGTCAAATGTGCTTATGAAAGTTGGTTCTGAGTGAAGAAATATGGTCTCAGAAATATTTCTTTAGTATATTAATTCCAAAGATGTAACAACAAAAGAAAAAGAAAAGAAAAAGAAAGAAAAGAAAATAGAAATAGACCCTCACCTAACTACACATAATTCAAACAAAGGAAAATGGGAACTAACCCAACACTATCTTTAGATGTATAGAGAGCTAGGAAGAAAATGAAAAGGAGTTCATTTTTCTTTAGTTTCAGCATCATGTGAAACTCGTATTTGAATATTATTTACAAAAAGGCAGTAAAGAACGTTACAGTGTAATATTGATTTAGAGTGAATTTTAAAATTTTATAGGGGAAACCTATTATATCCTGACAAATTTTCAGCCTTCTTTACTCATTATTAAAGATGCCTTTGGTATTTTTATCCATAACGTATAGGAAATACAGTGAACATGAAGTATTTTATAGTTGATTACACAGACTACAGATTACACATACCATTCATATACCTTTCATAACAGTAATTGTTCAGCAACTTACTTGTGATACAGTCCTCTATGGGGTAGGAAAACAAAAATGGAATGTGCCAAAGACTAAATTCAATTTACACCATTCTCCAACCCTGTATGTCTGTAACGTTGCAGGATCACGAATGTTTACAATGAGCGTCTTGTCAGTAAGGATTTTGAGACCAGAAATGCAAATGGCTAACGTTCAAGTGGCTAACAAAGAATGGTGAGAACCTCCATATTCCTCATCTCCCCAGGCATAAAGAAAGCCACAATTTATTTTTAGTAACTTGTGGGAGTGAATCACACCCTAGTATCTAAATTAATTACCTGGGCATTCTTGATTAACACTTCTCTTGTCACTATCTTATTGCAAAGGACTACCAAGTTTAAAAAATCTGTAGGTGGGCTGGAGGAAACTATAAATTATGTATTCAACAAGAAATAATTTGTCAGATCATGTATGCTTATTATATGCATATATAGTACCATAATTTTTTGTGGCATTTTAAAATAGATGAAACAGTCTCAAAGTTATCTATTCAGAGAAGATTCTGATAAAGAAAAATAGATGGATCCTGGCAATGGAGCTGTCCAAGACTCCATATGCATGTGACAGTTTCTTATTTACATGTCGCTCATGTTTATGCATGTTCAAAAGAATACAGCTGCTACCCCATTCTCCAGAAATCACAGACACGGGTCAAGTCTACAAACGGTAGCCACATTGGAGCTTGTAATGTATGTATCACGAAAAGCTAGAAGCTCCAATGTTAGGGAGGAGGAAAAGCAGCACAATTTGCTTTGAAAAGATAACAGACATTTTTCAAAAAACAAATACTGTATTCAATTCAGCTCCTTTAGGTGCTTTCATGTTATAGGAATTCTGCTGGTGATGAAAACAGCATTCAGCCAATCAAATGGCGGTACCCTAGTGCCATCCAAAGTAGAAGCCTAGTGTTTAAAATAACCCTGATGAATTATTCATAGGGCTGATGTTTATGCAAATTAGAGAATCATGCACCCACCTGACCACCAAGGGAAGAAAAAAACACAGGGAAAAAAAAACCCACCATGCTTTTAGCATTCTCCAGAACCTATGTAATCAAATGATAATATTCTTTCATTAAATGCATCAAGGAATTACAATCCTTACCTGGTTAGTTTGTAGGGCCTTCAGATTTTCTGGATGAAATAACTGACTGTGCGTGCAACCAATAAAACTGAACTGAAAAGCTGATTAAGGGCACTTACTTAATGCAAAGCCACTCACTGAATATTCATATGATGCCTGTGTTTATGCAAATTAAAGCAAAAGAAAGCCCAAGGGGATTGGTTGCCATAGCCCACAAATACTGTGTACAGCAGAAAATACAGAGAGTAGTGACAAATAAATCTTGAAATTCATAGCTTTGGAGCAACAAAGAAGAAATAGTAAAATATTAAAAAGCCTAGGTGAATTACAGTTTTAAAGTGCTTTATTTAATCATATTACTTTAGCACTATTGACTATTCCTGGCATGTAATGATGTATAATTATCTTAATGCCAAAAGATACCCTCACTTGTGTTTGTCAGCTTTATTTATCCTGAAGTCGTTTATATGAACAGATCCCTTAAGCATAGAATATTAAAGAAGAAACAATTATAATAAAAACATAATTCAGTACACTGATAACCAAACCCAGGGCCATGTATGGCCCTTTAGTAAGTCTTTCCCACAGAAATCCTCCAGTGGGAAAATCTTACTGGGGAGTGAAGCGTCAATGGGAGT
This sequence comes from Equus asinus, assembly GCF_041296235.1. Classification (NCBI taxonomy): domain Eukaryota; kingdom Metazoa; phylum Chordata; class Mammalia; order Perissodactyla; family Equidae; genus Equus; species Equus asinus. Next base: position 82,641,660 of record NC_091798.1, read on the forward strand.
CTTCCAACATTAGGTTTTTTGCTTTCTTCATGCTGATGTATATCTGTATCATTTGAAATGGAGAACAGATACTGTGAATCTTTTGGCCAAGAAGATTCTGGCACATGCAGTTTTAAATTCCAAGGGTTTTCACTTTAGGAGCCCCAATGCAATAATATCCTCTGAAATGCATGTTAATAGGTAGTGTCCTAATTGTGAAAAGCTGTGAATCCTTACCTACGTATGCGAGAACCGACACAGGCATTGACAGGATTCATAACACCTATGAATACAATGCGTGTCTGGCATAAAACGCTTAACATCGTTGAGGATCTTCTCCTCTTTTTTACTTTTTTAATAAGTATGAAGTGGAGATGGCGAAAAATGCTGGAATGTATCTGGTGGGTTTTTTGTTTGGTTTTGTTTTTCTCTTTGCTTTCTGGAACATACTTTCCAAACTTCAAAAATAAGAGGGCAATGTTCTTCATGGCAGGTACCACTGCCTCAAGAGTATTTATCATTTCCAGTATTTTCCTAATAATTCTCACATCCTCACTCCGCAATCACTCCTGTCTCCCCCCATATAACATAATGAATTTTCAAATAGTTTTAAGACATGAAAATATTTAAAGCAACTTAAGCATCTATACAAAGCTGGCTACACTTATCATAAATGCTGTAAAGATTAAATCCAATGTTTATTTCCTTGATTGTGTTGATGGTGTCACAGGTGTAAGCATATGTCTAAACATCAAATTGTATATATTGAATATGTGCCATTTTTTATATATCAATTAGATCTCAAGAAAGCTCAGGGGAAAAAAGACTGGATCCAATTCCTGGACGTTGTTTTCCTAGAAGGCATTTAGAAAGAAAGAGATTTCTTTGTAGCACCTAATGCTTGCCTAATTACAGCCTATTTCCTTTCTTTTAAAGCTACTCATTGGCTTTTCATGAGTATAACCCTCATAAATGTACATTTATCTACATCCACATACATTTTCTATAACTGATATTATATATATTTTGATTCTAATTAATGTCTCCTTAAAATTGCCTTTTCTAAAGTTTCAGAATTGACTTGGAAAACACAATGTGATTGACATATCAAGTATTTAGAATAAAATTGGTAAAATTTTAGAAGCTGTGAATTTCCATTATTGTTTATTGGTTACTTCTTTCATTTAATTTATTAATCATTATATTCATACATATCTGTTCAAAAATACAGAATAAAGATTAATGGGTAAGTAGTAGTACACCTGCCTAGTAATCATGCAATTCGTTTTCTTCTATTGATTTAAGAATATATTATTCAGAAGATGGACTGGTAATTTCTTAAAGTTTCTAATTAAAGAATCCTAAGTTAAAAACTTCTAAGAAATAATATTCAGGTTATTCAGCAGCAGTTGCCTTTTATGAAGCTTCCCTATCTCTGTAAAAATTATGTTTTTGAGGGGCAGGCCCAGTGATGGAGTGGTTAAGTTCTCAAGCTCCGCTTCGGTAGCCCAGGGTTTCGCTGGTTCAGATCCTGGGCGCAGACATGGCACCGCTCATCAGGCCACGTTGAGGTGGCGTCCCACATGCCACAACTGGAAGGACCCACAACTAAAATATACAACTATGTACTGGGGGGATTTGGGGAGAAAAGCAATAAAAAAAATGATTGGCAACAGTTGTTAGTTCAGGTGCCAACATTTAGAAAAAAAATGATGGACATAGCTAATGATCTGGTCCGCCACTCTTTCTCTAAAGAACATTTCTTCATGTGGCTTAGTTCCCAATAGAAACATTTTTCTGGTAAAATATACTCCAATAGTTAATAGTGATGATGATAATAATAATAGTTTTGTTTGATTTTGTTTTCAATGTAAGTACCCTCACTGAAAGCCCTGGAAGAAATGCTAAGATTACAACACCAATACAACATAACTGTGCATTTTCATGTTAGCAAGTTCAGATTTCTTTTTAAACATCAAAACTTTCCAACTTTCAAATTAAAATTCAAACATTTTTACCAAGACCAGTTACTGCTTATTTAAGCTGCATTGGCGGTGCTTTGGTTGCAAGAAAGCTATGGCTTCCTTGAGAAAGATACTTGTCTTTTGAAAGAAAACACCCTACACACATACACACACACACCTCCAATGAGCTGTCAGAGCAAAATGTAAGTGGATATCATTAACGTCATGCTTTGTCTGATTCCTGAGATCATTAGTGGGATTTTTCTTTCCTTTTCTTGGATTGAATCTCTTAATCTCTGGCCCTTGTACAAGTCTAGAGTATTTCTGACAACTTTAAAATATTTATAAACCAAATCCAAGCTGCCCTAGGCCACGGCCTCCTCAGACTTTATCCTCTATCTACACAGGGCAAGAGTAGCTTATTCAGTGAACCAGGCTCTGTAGAAAACCAAAATAGTCTATTCCACATGCAATATCCCAATGCTTTTGAGACTTAGTTAACTGATTTAAATGATGGATTCATAATTTCCAGGTTCATAATTCATTCAATTGTTTACTCTGTGGTCACAATGAAATCCTAGAGAACTATTTATAAAATCTTATACAAGTTTCATAAAGAGATAAAATTCAGCTCATTTGCCATTTACGTTAGAAGCTGAGTCTCTTTCTCTCTTTTTTTAAAGATTTTATTTTTCCTTTTTCCCCCCCAAAGCCCCTCGGTACACAGTTGTGTATCTTTAGCTGTGGTCCTTCTAGCTGTGGCATGTGGGACACTGCTTCAGCATGGCTTGATGAGCGTTGCCATGTCGGTGCTCAGGATCCCAACTGGTGAAACCCTGGGCTACTGCAGGGGAGCGCACGAACTTAACCACTCGGCCACGGGGCAGGCCCCCAACCCTCTCTTTTGAATCCAACTCATTGGGCTTTATATAATCAATTCAAAGAATGTGAATGAATATACGAAGGGAACTAAAACTCAATCAGCAAATTGATCAGGTGAAATTGATTTGGCCAGGGGCTGGCTTCTCCTTTTCAAAAAATAAATATATAAAATTTGTTTGGTCTATAAATGTTTCTAAATTAAAAATAGTTGCCAAGATTTAAAATTAGAAGATTTTATGAGAATTTTTGAAGTTTTTTGAAAATCAGGAAGTGCATCACTCTGGGCTGGCATTCCCACAAAGCAACAAACTCCTGGAGCCAGGTAGGAGTGCTTCTCCTGAGCAGGTCCTGAGTTTTCCGTTGGCCAGGAGTTCTCACCAGGATGCTTCTTTTATGTAATCCCTGGAGGCATCTGAATTTGTGACCTGAGGCACGTGAGTTGGAGTTATGAAATCTGGGATAGCACAGAATTTTGAGACTGTTTTCAATCTACTGTACATGTCTGATTTTTATGTTTTTATTTGATAGGTGTATGTATGTAAATCTATCTATTTATTTATTTATTTATCTGTTTAGTGAGGAGGAGTTGCCCTGAGCTAATATCTGTGTCAGTCTTCCTCTCCTTTGTATATGGGATGCCTCCACAGCATGGCTGATGAGTGGAGTGGGTCTGCATCCAGGATCCGAAGCCACAAACCGGGAGCTGCCCAAGTGGAGTGCACAGAACTTTAACCACTCAGCCACAGGGCTGGTCCCTGTTTATAAATTTATTGTTCAAGAAGTAATTCATAATGAAAAGTAATCTGCACAAAGGGTAGATTACCACTAGGTAGCCAGGCGGCTTCCATGTGTGGAAATTTTGACAATTTTTGACATTTTGACAATTCTGTTTATGTCAGATATTATCATGCTATCTTTTATATAGCAACATCAACAAAAACATCTCTAATAGAGAACTGAAATGAAATATCAATATTTTACAGATTATTATTATTTCCCTATAGCAGACTTAGCAATACAACACACACACACACACACACACCCCTATGTACACTGGGTACATTACTAACTGTTAGCAATGTCCTTTTTTATTAATATCTTCAAGGAGAGCATCCTTGAGTTCTTTTCTCTGTTCTCCTTGCTTTAATTTTCAAGTATCTGAATTTTCTAGAGCCTATATGTGGTTTCACCAGGGATCACAGTCCTCATAGTTCTCCTCACAACACTCATAATTTCTACTTGATACTCTACCTTTCTGATTTGGCAAGGGTAGAGGAAAAAGAAAAAAAACTGTTCTCGGACACTCTTGAGAACTCGCTCATCTTCTCCTCCAGGCAGCCCTAACACAAAAACGAGATTGTGACTACCTGGGGCCATGTGAACCCTTTGGCAAGAAAACTTGTGATCTTCTAGTCGAATCATAAGAATGGTATGTATCCATAACATTCTTTAGTAAGACTGTTTGGTAGATTCTTTTTTTCTAGAAAATGCCCTATCTCCACAGGGAAAAGATATTTTAAATCAACTCAAGGAAGCTTAACTGCTTCTTGAACGCTGTGGTTTTGTTATACACAAAGATGGGAAATTTGTGCACAGACAGCTAGGTCTTCTCTATCCCAAATTGAAAAGTAGGCACAATCTTTCTTCCTCTTCCTTCCTCTCCCCTCTGCTGGGTTTGCATGGACCCTGCATCATAATTACAGACATGCTCACAACATTCAGCTCACCTGGGCAATATGCCTTGCTCTTGATTTTGTTTTTTCCTTGCATCCTAAACTTCCTTTTACTTCTTCCTCTTTTTAAGGGTTCTGACTGATGTCTGGGTCATTGAAATTAACTTGATAAATTCATTTGAGCAACAGTTTAATAGGAAAAAGAGCCAGTGGCAGAGACAATTGCGTTCAAATGAGTATTTCAAATCATTCTATTTAAGCAAGTATCTGCCAAAACAATATTGGTTCTAGTGGCACCTAATTTAAGCTTTAAAAGCAAAGCAAGGAAGTAATGTTAGAGTAAATTCATTGGAAAAAACATTTACAAACATGGTACAGATCTCATTTTAGTGAGGAAATGGGGAATCTCTAATTGATGGCTTGATTTAACCTGTGGTTCAATAGTGATACAGATACTATTGTTGCAGCCCAGAGTCTCATTTCCTAAGGTAATTTCTGAACTTACATATTTCAGAGCACAGCCTGGTGTTCTGATAAGAATATTTGCAGAATACTAAACAGCTACTGTCTTCAGGTTATTGTTTCACTTCAATCCTGTGAGACATCTGTTGACGTTCACTGATCTGTTTGCATCATGATCTCCCCATCTTCATTGCCATAACTGACAGGCTTCATCTCCATTCTTTTATCTTTCTCAAATATTTAGTTAATTAACTTAAGAGTTTCCTTTCTAACATATTCTTTATCATAAATTTTGGCAGCTTCAACTTTCACTTTATATATTTTCCAAAATTCTGGATTCAGTGTCCTTACTCTAAACATCTCAATTCCATTTCTACAAACTTTGAATCTTGTCATCACCTGGAATATTTCTGCACCTTTCTTTCTTATGTACCTACAGCTTATCTATTTCCTCTATTCCATTTAAGCTTCTTTTCATTCTCCTTGCATCTAGTATTTCTCTGTTTTTATTTTGCTCTGTACTGATCTGAATTCCATGGTCAGCCATAGTAAATGTACTCTAAGTTCCTCAACTATCTACCTTAAAAGCTCTCCTATCTAGGAATAAAGCCCACATGCATTTCATTTTCTCCCATTCCCATATAGTCAGGCATATAAACTTTGAGAGTTTTTTTTAAGTGCAATAGGGACTCATGTTATCACCTTCAATCTCAAAAATGAGATGAGGGACATCTCAGATAACTTCCTTCATATGCTCTACCTTCCACCCAGGCAGAGTCGGATGGGATATTGAAAACGGTATGCCAATTGCCAGTCATGTATCTGACATTATGTACATGCAGAAATCTACCACTATAATGAAGATACAGGATATCATCATTACCCCAAAATGTTCCTTTGTGCTCTTTGCTGGTCAGTCTCCATGCCCCATGCCTGGCAATGGGCAGTTACTAATCTGTTTTCTATCACTGTGAAATATTATATTTTTCTTTTTATATATAAAACTCCATACAATTTCATATAAATCGAACGTCATCTTTTGTGTCTGGCTTCATTTACTTAGTACAAATGTTTGAGATTCATTCATGTTGTTACATGTATCAGTGGTTTATTCCTTTGTAGTGCTGAATAGCATTCCATTGTATATATCACAATTTGTTTATCCATTCACCAGGAACTAGATATCTGGATGGTTTCCAATTTGGGGCTATTATAAATAAATTTTCTATGAATATTTGCATACAAGACTTTATGTGGAGATATGCATTAATCTTTTCAGGTAAATACTTAGGATTCAAAGTGGTGAGTGATGTGATAGTGTATATTTAACTTGATAAGAAACTACCAAATTGCTTTCCAACCTGACTGTGGGAGACAGACTTTAAGCTGGGCCCCACCATGCCTGCCTCCAGGTGTTCATACTCTGTTTTAACTACCACCCTTCAAGTGTAGGCAAGACCTGAGACTTGCTTCTAACCAACAGAATACGGCAAACGTGAGGGGAATGTCTTTCTCATCAACATGTTACCTTATCCAAGACTCTGTTGCTACTCAACTCCCTCTACAGTCTCTCTCTCCTTTGCTGTGTTTGAAGAAGCAAGCTACCACGGATTCTGCAGCTGCAAGTAAATTAATTCTGCCAAAAACCTGAGGGAGTTGGAAAAGGACCTCAAGCCTCAAGTGACCGGCTACACCTTGATGGCAGTCTTATGGGACCCTAAGCAGAGAATCCCACTAAGCCATGCCCAGACTTCTGGCCTACAGAACCTGTGAAATCATAAATTTGTGTTGTTTAAGCCACTGTTTGGGTAATTTATTCCTCAGCAATCGTAGAATAGTACAGCGGCTGTATCATTTCCCACCAACAAGGTGCATTCCAGCTGCTCCACATCGTTGACTTGGTATTGTCAGTCTTTTCCATTTTAACTATTCTAATTTGGTTTAAAAAAACTTTATCAATTTCTATGAAAAAGCCTGCTTGGATTTTGATTAGCATTGTATCAAATCTACAGATGAATTTAGGAAGAATTGACAGCTTAACAATATTGGGTGTTCCGATGAATGAAAATGGTATATCTCCCCATTTAATTAAATCTTCCTTAATTTCTCACAACAATCTTTGTAGTTTTCAGTATCTAGGTCTGGCACCTGGATACATTATGTTAAATTTATAGCTAAATAATTTGGGCTTTTAATGCTAGTTTAAATGGTATTTAAAATTTTTAATTTATAATAGTTTATTTGCTGGTTTGTACAAATAATTTTTGTATGTTGACCCTGTATTCTGCTATCTTGCTAGGCTTTAGCTTTTATCTGTGGCTTCTTGGGCACTTTCAGCTTATGTTTGGCTGGGCTTAGAGTAGCCTTGACTCTAGGGCTAGTTTAGTCCTACATAGCTCTTCTTGGGTTTCTAGTGAATTCCCTGAGTGAAAGTAAGGACTCTCCTCTCTGTGAACTCTGGAAAGTGTTCAGCTTAAAGCCTCTGGTCCTTCTTTGCTCCCAGGCATGCATATCTTAGTATTGAGCAGACTCAAGAGAACTCCTACGCAGAATTATGAAGCTCTTTTTCTGTATTCCTCCTCTTCTTCCTAACTCTGGCCTGCAGCTCCCAGGTGCCTCAGCCTCCTTGAACTCCAATCTCTGTGTCATCAATTCACCAAGAGCACCATTCTGCCCTCCATGTTTCACAGTATGGAAAGTGCCTCCAGGCAGAATTCCAGGTAATCACGGAGTTCACCCATTTTGTTTCATTAATGGTCTAAACTGCCTGTTGGCCAATGTCTTAAAACAGTTCTTTTAGAAATGTAATCCAGTTTCAGGTGGAAATATAAATCTAATCCCTGTTACTACAACATGGCAAGGAGTGTACATCTCTGTGTGTGTTTCATACTTTTTAAATTTTCCTATTAGATTTTCTATTCTCTTTCTTTTCTCCACAGATTACTCATAATTTCTGGCCCACCAGATACTATTTTTTGCATGTTGACAGAATTGACAAAACACAACCATATTGAAAATTGATGAGTACATAGCAATTAGGCATTTCTTTCAGATATCAACAAATAAAATCAACAGAAGATTAGGTAAAGCTATCGAGAATTTTAATAACACCTTTAATAGTTTTAATCTAATTGATTTATGGAGAACTTTCTACCAACCACAGAAAATATGCATTCTTTTAAAACACACGCAAAACATTAAAAAGGTAACCACTTGGCCTCAACATAATCTCAACAATTCCAAAAACCATAAGCCATACAGATTAGAATACTAGCAACAATATAATAAAGTCTGTAATTAACAATAAAAAATAGCTAAAAATATGTATTCATCTGGAATTTGAACAAATGTGCTTTGAAATAACTCTTGCATTAAAGAAGCTCTCAAAAGAAAAATTACAGATAATAATGGAGTTGCATCACATGCAAATTTAACTTCTGCAGATTCAAATATGCTTATTTCTATGAGAGAAAAAGAATGAGATATAAATAACTACACAAATAATGTGCTTGATTCTGATTGCCATTCCACGCAAAGAGCAGATGCATGTGAAAAGGGAGAGATGTTCTGCTGGGTTAGCTCTACTGCTCTTCATGACGAGACTATCACACCGTATTGAACACGGTACATATTTTAAAGATACATTAAGGTGCCTTCCACTTTTGGTAGTGACAGACCAGGTAATTTGGACCAAATCACCAGGTGAAGCCAGCCAGAGGTGGATTTACCATGAAGCTAATAAAACTGAGGTTTCTGGCTCCTTCCTTGCAGGCTTCCTCTCAAGGCCCTGTGTCTAATTTTGTATTCTTTTTCTTAAAGGGAGACCTACAAATTGTCTAAGTTTCAACCAAAAAAAAAGTTCAAAATGATAAAAAGGAGTAACCATGTCAATGTCTTGGAGACTATAGAAATCCAAGGACACCTGGTCTTTGGGGCTCCTGTGCAGGAGACATTTGCAGATCTAGAAAGAACTTTGAGAAGCTGAGTGATACTTTTGACAACTTCTTCTATCTAGACCAACAAAAGTTGAGTCCAAGGCTTGGCAAGGGAGGGTGGCCCAGGTAAACAACCCCTTAGGGCCATACCTTAAGAGTAAGGATGAACAGAAAATAATGCAACCTTTGCAAGCACTGCAGCAGGCTGACAGTCATCTGGGTTGCCCAGAAATCTTAAACCTTGAAATTGACTTAATGTCATCTGTTTTGCTTGGGCCCCAGAGGCTTGACAAAAGTAAAAGGAAATTTTCTTGGAAGGAAAATAACTTCATTTTAGGCTTCCAATTATTTCTACAAATTACTTTTCAAATAGAACATCTAGTATAAAACCAAAGATAAGGAAAAAAGACAATATAAGCAACAATCAACACAATAGGCACCAAATAGATCCACCGGCACACTAGTCAATGAAATTACCAGAAAGACTGTAAAAAAAAACCTATGCTTACTATACTCTTGGAATTAAAAGTGTAATCTCCAAATGTCAGCTAAGAACTGGAAATTATGAAAAGCAACGTAGCCCATTAAAAAATCCTAGCCGAATTCTTCTTACCAGATTGTGTAGCATCAAGGTACGTAAGTGCTCACTCCCTTGGAGAGGTTTCTGTCTTTCCTTAGATTTCAGGTTAGTTACCCTGAAACCTTAACTTTCTGTTGGGCTCAAAACAAGTTGTGATTTTATAGTTATCTGCATTTTGTTGTTTTGTTAGGGTGGGAGTGATACAGTTTCCGGCTCTCTAAATTCTCAGCGGAACCCAGAAGTCCACTCATCTGTTCTGATTGCCTCCCAAATCAAAGCAGAGTAGGCTCAAATGTAATTACCCTTAGGAATCTATGGTATGAAATATCGGCTTCACTTTTATATTTGGCCTCATTTCTATCCATCTATATTTTTTTGTTGTATTGCATATATTTGAAAAAATAACCTCAAATCGCTCATGGAATTGGTGATTAATAAACAGAGATAGGAAGGTTTACCTGCTTTTCTGTTCCCTCTTCTTTTAAAGAGAATTCCAGCTTACCCACTCAGTTTCTTCCCTTCCCTTGTTTCTTGAGGAGTATTATCCTTTACCACACTTTCATCTGAAATAAAGAATCAGGAAGAAAGGGGAAGAGAAGAGAGACAGGAGGCATGCAAACTAGAGCTAGGGTAAGAGTTTTTGGTAGTTATTGAGAATGAAACATGGAAGTGTCTTGGACATGTGAAGTGAAAAAAAGAGAGAGAGAAAGGAGAATTTAAATTAGTGCCTCTGTGGAACGTGCATTCCTGCGTGGTATATGCATAAAATAGACAAATAAAAAGATTACTTTAAAATTTCTTTTTGGCTATAGAATTCTTTTATCTGAGACTAGGTCATGCATGTTATGTCATGGCTTTATCATATTGTATAAATAAATAGCTTGGTGATTTTGTGAAAAAAATCACTAAAACAATCCAAAGATCTCTTTGGTCTTGAAGACATATCATTCTAGATTGTTTTATAAAACACATAATCTTCCCTCCCATTAAGTTACGTATCTTCTGCAGCAGAATTTATTTTTAAAAACATGTGTTTTGGAGACTTTTCATTATTTTTAAAAACTGCTCTAATGGTGATACATATGAAATGAAAAGATATACACACTGTGACAGAGAAATCTCTTTTCTGGAAATCTGTCCCACAAAAGCAATGGTATAAGATCAGTAGAAAGATATTTATTTCAGTATTATTTATGAGGCAAAAACCTAGAAACAATCTAATGTCCAGTAAAACAGAATGGCTGAATAAATTATGATGGGTCATACATATAAGGTGTCATATAAGTTATATATAAGAATTAAACAGAATGTGACATAGTTACATACATTAATTTGGAAATTTGTGCATGTCATTTAATTATAAAAAGCAATGTACTGATTAATAAGTAGAGTATATTATATTTTTCTAAAACTATATCTATATAAATATATGTTAGTAAATATATCTGCATAAACTTGGAAAATAGGAACAATAAAAACCAAATTTAAAACAGTGATTATTTCTAGAAGTTACATCTGAAGAGAGGAAGAAGGGCAGAGGGAGAGACTTGCCCTTTATTCATACATTTTTTAAAAGTGGTAGAATCAAGAATGATTTTTTTTTCCCAGGGTTTTTAATAAAGAGTTACAGAGAAAACTTTCACGAAAGGTCTGAAAGAAGCACATACCAAATAATTGATAGCGATTACACTTAGGGGTGAAGGTGGGGAAATGGAAGAGAGGATTTTTCACAAGAACACTATATACTTGTATTGTTTAATATTTAAAACAAATATAAATCTTGTTTTACTTAAAATAATATGAAACAAAATATTATTTCCTAGATTCAGCTCTATTTTTACTTTGAAAGCCTCTGGATGAATTCGTTAGGATCAGGATTATTTCTTGTTGCCTCCAGCAAACCAACCCTCATTATCCAGAAGAGATCTAAAGTGGATTCAGTCCATCTTTCTCTATAGGCATGGAAACAAAGTCCGATTTCACAATGACCGAGAACAAACCCAGGAGCCTCCACACCACTTAACGACTCATTCATTCAGGTATTTATTCATTTAGCCAACTTTAAGCCACATCATAGTCACTTGTTCAATGACCACTTATTGGGCAACTACAATGTGCTGGTCCTCTCTCCTCCAGGAACACAACATGAACAATTTTCAAGGAGACCGTACTGATTCTCCCCCAATCTAGGGTAAACCTTCTGTTCTGATGAGTCATATTCCTATGGCCTGTAATTTAACATCCTCAAATTGTGTTTCTTTATCTCCCCTTCCACCACCACCACTCAAAGCATCTTCTGAGTGTATTCCTCAAGAATTCTATAGACTGAGAAGTGTCCAGATAAAAATGCCTATTGCTCCTTGTTCATCACTCTTCCAAAAAGAGAAGGAAAGTTAGGAATATATGTGCTTACTTGTTATGTTCCACACCCACACCATGAACACAGATATCTGATGCTTTAAGGATTCTCCGCTCTCTCTTTCAACATCAAATTTCCCTTGCCGTTGGATCATTCCCATCAGAGTACAAATATGTTGTTATTTCTGACTGTCTTTACCTCAATTTCATCTCCAAATATCGTCAGATTTCTCTACTTCTTTTTACACAAAAGAAAAAGTTCTCCAAAAAGATGTCTATATTTGCCAACTCCAATTTCTTCCCTACTGTTCTCTTTTGATTCCATCACAATCAGAGTTTTGTCCCCAACACTGCTTAAAAAGTGGTCTTGTCGGGGCTGGCCCCGTGGCCGAGTGGTTAAGTTCGCGCACTCCGCTGCAGGCGGCCCAGTGTTTCGTTGGTTCGAATCCTGCGCGCGGACATGGCACTGCTCATCCGACCACGCTGAGGCAGCGTCCCACATGCCACAACTAGAAGGACCCACAACGAAATATACAACTATGTACCGGGGAGCTTTGGGGAGAAAAAGGAGAAAAATAAAATCTTTAAAAAAAGAAAAAAAAAAGTGGTCTTGTCAAGGTCACCAATGATATAAACCTTGCTAAATCTAGTGAGTAATATTTAGCCATCTTGTTTGATGCATCAATAACATTTGAGTTACATTCTAAGACATGTAGCTGTCCTAGATTTCTCCTCCCTCACTGACTACTCCCTCTTGGTCTCTTTCCCTTTTTCTCCTCGTCTCCCTCAACCTTTAAACGTTACAACACTGCAGGATTCAGTCCTAGACCTATTCTCTGTCTACCCTCAATCCATGGAGGAAGTTCTTCATCTCTTAGCTTCAAATACTATGTATACACTGAAACTTCCAAATTCATGTTTTCAGCCCAAAAACCTTCCCTAAACTTCAGATTTATACATCTAACTAAGTGACATCTTCATTTGGCTATTAAAAGCAATACAAGATTGAGCTCTGGCCTTCATCCTTCCATCATTCACCAACCCTCCCCTGCCTCCCCCCGCCCCCAAAAAACCACAACCCTGCTCCAACCACAGTCTTTTCCACTTTAGGTCCACAAATTGAGTAGTCGTGCTGTTAGACTGGAGACTATGTCTGGGCCCGATAGCATGGGCTTCTTACAGAGGCTGAGTATCTGACTTGTCAGGAGTGGAGTCTGATGTTAATTGCTCAATATGTTATAAACTCTTAAGGAGACCAGTCAGCCATTTGGTGGCAATTTAATTTAATCAATCCACATCGTTCCTGGAGATACATTTATGTGTAGGGGTAAACTAAGGCATAACTGACACTTGGAAATTCTCTCTGGATCAGGCTGAATTCACCCTCCAGGGGCCTTTGCCTAAAATAGCACCTGATTAGCTTCAACCTCTTCCCTGTCTGGCTTTCTCCCCTCTTTTGTTGGTTTCCCCTGGGAACACTTTCTTAATAAACCACTTGCACAAGAATACTTGGGTCAGGCTCTGCTCTTGGGGAATCCCTCCTGAGACACCATTATCAACACTGGCAAGCCCATTGCTCTTCTGCGGGCTCCATCTCCTCAGGGTGTACCTACTGCCTTCTGTGTTAAGATCCAGCACTAGAAGCACAAGAATTTGGGCAAGTATCTGGAATTACCTCTACCTAATACCATAATTCATTTACATTTAGAGCTGCAAATAGCCCTATGAGGATCTCCTTGTGCCTTGGCATATTTCATCTAAATCCTGTGGTAGTGACTTATAGAAGGGTTTTATCTTCAAAGGTCACATTAAGTTTTCCTGATGTATTAGGTGCAAAATGTCTAAGAATCTCATATATGGGGCCCTTTCTATTATGTAACCAACTTGAAACAGAAATTTTAATTTTTAAAAATAGTCAACTAAAAAAACATGCAAAGCTAAATACAATGAGTTTCTCTTACTGTTGATATCCACCAGCAATCTAAATATAGGCACCAAGAAGTTACCATAGGAAAATAAGTGTTAGTGTTGAATAATGGCTCTGATTTTTAAGACTGTTTCAAACAATCACCACGTGTCCCTCTAAGTTGTACTTTATTGCTGAAAGAACACTCACATTTCATTCTTCCTCATTCAAACCTTGGTTTAAGAAAAAGCATAATTGGGAACTGAACTGAAATAACTCTGGATTCACTTTCTCAGCTAAACTGATTTTTTCATGTTTTAATTGCTCCCTAATTTCTCTATTATTGCTGTATGTCCTAAAATAAATTTTCCATCTGCTCCTTCCATGTTTGATTGTCATGTTGGTTCCCTTTGAAACTGCTAAACAAGCAGCTTTTCTAATGGCAATTTGTGGCTGTGGTGCATCTCAATGCTCGCTCTGCATATAGAAAATGTACTTGCTGTTAAAAAAGACAGATAGATTGAATATAACTAGATAATCCCATTTGTGGATATAGATTGTACTCTGCAGCAGTTTTATTCCCACATTTAGTAAATTCTGGTGAAATGAACAATTTCTGGGAAAATGTGATTAAAAGGGAATAGCAAACATCTGTGCATGTCTCCTCCAAATTTTTCTCCAACTTTTACCCAGCTGACAGAAGTTTTCAGTTCAATTTAAAAAGGAATAGTGCATGTTTGTAAGAAACAAAAAGGAGAGGGGCAGCCCTGTGGCTGAGTGGTTAAGTTCTCACACTCTGCTTCGGCGGCCCAAGGTTTGTGGGTTCGGATCCTGAGCACAGACCTACGCAAGGCTCACTGAGCAGTGCTATAGCAGCAACCCCCATAGAGGAACTAGAGCAACCTACAACTAGGATATACAACTATGTACCGGGGCTTTGGGCAGAAAAAAAAACAGAAGGAAGATTGGCAACAGATGTTACTCAGGGCCAGTCTTCCTCACCATAAAAAAAAAAAGGACAATGACATATTCTATAATTGGACACCTTTCTTAAAAGGTAAGGAAACATGTTGCTATGAGAATATGTTTCATATTTCCTTTTTTTTCCCTGCCTTTTCTCCCCAAATCCCCGCAGTACATGGTTGTATATTTTAGTTGTAGGTCCTTCTAGTTGCGGTATGTGGGATGCTGCCTCAACATGGCCTAATGAACGGTGCCATGTTGGCGCCCAGGATTAGAACCAGTGAAACTCTAGGCCGCCAAAGCCAAGTGCGCGAACTTAACCACTCAGCCATGGGGCCGGCCCCATCTTTGTGTTTCCTTCTTCTTCTTCTCCCCAAAGCCCCCCAGTACATAGTTATATATTATAATTGCGGTTCTTCTGGTTGTAGGTTTCATACTTCTGAGTAAGGAATTTACATGAAAGTGATTGGAATAACAATGAGTTATTTCAGAGACTTACCAGTATATGAGATGAAAGGATAGTTAAAAGTATAAAATTTTTTTCTATCTAATATTATCTTGAAAAGAGACAAGTTTTATAAAAAAGGAACACACATTCTTCAACAGTAAATTTAATTTTCTATACAAGCTAAGGAAGAATCCAAGAGCTTGACTCTATGACTTAAAACAGTCAATGGTCCATTGATTGTTAAGTGATTATTTTCACCATTCAAAAAATTATTATGAAAATAAAATAAAACCGATTCTACTTTTAGGATAAGAAATTGGTAAACTTGGGGAAGGTGATTTGACCATACACCGTACAAGCCTTAAAAATGTTAGTAACTTTTCCTGTAGTAAGTCCACTAAAGCAAGTTATTCCGAGAAAATCATCACAGATTCATACAAAGACACACGTTCAATGGTATTCATTTCAATGTTATTTATGATAGTATATAGTGTAAGTAATTTGTCCAATAAGAAAGGACTGGTTAAATAAATTAGAGTATGTCCATATATATCCATAATTTAGCAATTGAAAATCATTTTGAGGGAATATTTGATGATCTGTTATAAATGCTCACAAAACGCAAAAGTGAAGTTTAAAATTATATATTCATATGATAATTTTTAATTCAAATATAGAAAATATATGGCAAGATCATATAAAAAAAGTCAACAGTGGTTTTCTCTGTGTCGTGAAATTACTGTTGATTTTTATTTTCTTCTTTACATGTATATATTTTCCAAATTTCTACAATAGTAGTATTACTTTTTAACTAGAGGGAAACTACAAAAATTAGGCTTTAAGCTTTTTATGTTGTAATGCTAAGCCACTATGTTCTACATATATCAAAGAGATGATTGAGGACCAGCTTATTTAATCAACAGGATTGTTGTGGAAAGAAAAATGTGGGCATGTGACTTTAAGTGAGCATGAAATATGCTTGGAGGAAGTCAGGAGTTCTTAGTATTATTTAATTTTGAGAGGAGTTTTCAACATGAAGAGACTGAGAAACTGTTACCTTTTCACCTCTAGTTTTAAACAGAAATATGTGTGTGCAACCTGAATCCATGGGATGATATTTCTGTACCCCAGGCCTGTCAATCCCTCACCCTTCCAGAACGCTAAACCAATAAAGTGAATTATTTTTAAGAATAACGAAACAGAGAAAATGTGATCCATAAATTGACTTCTTTGTTCTGCCAATTGACTAAGTGACACTTAGTCATCTCTAAGTGCCTGGAGAAAATAAAAGGCATTTCTTTTGTGAAGCTGGTGAACAATTAGGCAATTGTAAAGCATTGAACGACAAAGTGGAGAATGCAGTGTAATATTGTTTTATGCGTCTTCCCTCCCTTTCTCTTTTTATTTTTATTTTTGGAGAAAAATGCTTGAGGCAGATACTTTACTCTCCCTCCTACTCTCTAGCTTTTAAAATAATGATGAACGTTTGCTCCAGCTAACGTAGAAGGATACAAGCCATGGTTCAAATAGAGAAGTTGTTTTCTAAGTTAACCAGCACATTGTTTAGGGGGAAAATGCTGCCAGGCTTTTTAACTTTGTTCAAAGTTCAGAAGGTCTAGTAAGTACTCCCAAATTTCATTCCCTGACACAAGCACAAGTTTTTCATGTTGGGGATTATAGTACACTGCTGTTCACAGTATTCGTTATCTTTCGAACTCAGCCTAGATGGTTACAGGGAATCCTCTATAAAATTACAAAGGCTTTGAAAGATGTCAGTTATAAAGGCTTGTCTTGCGTTTATACAAAATGGCATAGCTCTCTTTATCAATTTAATGCCAACAAAAGCTATATTATGTGGACTCAGGTGAAATCGTGTACTTCTTTTACTTCATCGCTCAATTGATAATTCACATACATATGTACATATACATATATGTTTATTTATATTTGATGACAGTTGTCCAGGTTAGACCACTCTGTGAAGCAACATGATAGATTGAACTCTGCAATGTAACCCTTCCCGTTACAAACACATAAAAGCTGGATAATAATAAGTAAACAAATAGACCCCCTAGAAATGTTATTTTGCCACAAATGGTTCAAACTCAAAGGATAGTAGGAAGCCTTAGGCAGCCCACAGAATGTTGGAAACTGAATACAGGTTACAGGCAATAGGGGTGGGGTTCTAACAGCCACAGAGACATGGAAGGTATGGCCTTAAAGCTAAATCACAATGGGAGATTAAAAAATGTGCAAATTTCAGAACAAGAACAAGAATGAAAGAGAATAAAGAAAATTCTAATAATCCAATAGTAGTCTAAAAAGAGCAAAGGCAAAATAAGCAAATATGGAACATAGTAAGTGAAAAACTCAACATAGTATAATAGAAACGAATTCAAATAACAATGATCATGATAAATATAAATTTAAATGGTAGAAGACGCATTCTCAAAAATAAATCTAGACGATATTAAAATAAAAGAAGATATAGAAAACAAAAAAGGAAAGAATCATGGAACCAATTCAGGTATTTTACCCAGAAAAAAAGGAGAGAAGTTTCCAAATGAAAAGAGTCCATAAAAATGGATCAAAATGCACACATGCCAAATTATATTGTCACGAAATTTTGGACCACTGGGGGAAAAGAGAACATCATAAGTTTCCAGAAGCAGAGAAAAAATATTTCATCCGAAAGATCAAGAAGGCAGACCTCTTAATAGGAACACTGGAAGCTAGAAAAAATGGAGGTTCTGCTTACGGAATGGAAGAGAATATTTATAAATCATATATCTGACAAGGAGTCAATTTCTACAGCATATAAAGAACTCCTACAACCCAACAACAAAAAATAAGTAACCCAATTAAAAAATGGGCAGAGTACTTGAATAGACGTTTCTCCAAAGCTGATATACAGATGCCCAACAAGCATATGAAAAGATGCTCAGCATCACTAATTATTAGAGAAATGAAAATCAAAACCACAGTGAGCTGTCACCTCACATCCATTAGGATGATTTCTATCAAAACAACAGAAATTAACAAGTGTTGGTGAGGATGTGAAAAAATTAGAACCCTTGTGCACTGCTAATGGAACTGTAAAATGGTACCCCTGCTTTGGGTAATAGTATTGAGGTTCCTTAAAAATTAAAAATAAAATTACCATATGATCCAGAAATCCCACTTGTGGGTATATAAATCCAAAATAAGTGACAGCAGAGTCTTGAGTTATTTGCATACCCATGCCCATGATAGCATTATTCAGAATAGCTAAGAGATTAAAATAATGTAATTTCTATCACTGGATGAATGGATAAAGAAAGTGTGGTATATACATATACAATGGAATATTATTCAGTCCTGAAAAGCAGGAAATCCTGTCACATGCTACAACATGGATGAACCTTGAAGACAATACATAAAGTGAAATAAACCAGTCACAAAAAGACAATATGTGGTTCCACTTATATGAGGTACCTAAAATAGTCAAACATAGAATCAAAAAGTAGAATGGTGATTTCAAGGGCCTGGAGGGAGTGGGAAATGGGAAGTTGTTCTTCAATGGGTATAGACTTTTGTTTTGCAAGATGAAAAAGTTCCGGAGATCTATTGCACAACAAAATGAATATACATAACACTACTGAACTGTACTCTTAAAAATGGTTAAAATGTTAAATTTTATCTTTTTTGTACCATAATTAAAATTTTTAAATTATTTTCTTTAAAAATGGAAGTTCTGTTCTGTTCAAGAGAGAATAAGCATATACTACCCTGTCTCTCCAGGTGGATGCAACTAAAATTCCTGGACAGAATGCATGGGCCAGCTGAGGACTAAAAAAACAAATGGCGGGAACACTAAAAGTACCACTGCACTAGCAGTGAGTTACAAGACTTTTTCCCTTTTGTATATCCTGGCCTGAATGCAAAAGCAGCCTGAAACCCAATACAGCATATCAGGTAGAGACAGAAAGAGCTCCATGAGAAGCTTTCTATTTCTGTTATGAGGATTGGGAAAGTGGACCTCTATGTGTCAAAGAGAGTGAGAAAAATGCCATGGTTTTTGTTTTTGTGCTTATTTTTTCCTTTTCTAGCCCCCAAGCAATTGCACAGTGGCAGTAGTAGAAACAGCAGTGGCAACTGGGCAGATGCCTAAAACTTCAAGGGAGAGACTGCATCTTTGCTCAGAGGTCCTGTGGTTGCAAGAGCATATGGAGAATCCCCATTGCTTTTTTTTCCCTCCCTATTTTTTTTTACCACTTTGCCCCGGAATTTTACACAGTAATAGGAAGTACATGGGAGAGCCAGGGAAACAAAACTCCAGCTTTTTAGTTAGAGAACCAGGAAGAGAGGCTTCTGGGAACTGCAAAGTGCTGGAGAGATTGTAGCGAGGAGGCAGCTCAAGGAAGCAATCCCATAAAGTTGTGTATGAATCTCTGGGTCACTCCTGAGCTGCACATGCATGGGTATTACCCTTAATAGCATAGCAAAAACTTTGGGCCACTGGGTGGTGTACAAGTGGAAATGGCACTGCAAAGGCTTTAAAAACTGAACTGATGTTGAAGCCACAACATATAAAAGTGGGAAGGAGCTTATGGACTGAGCATAACTGGATCAGTTGCCTGCTAAAGACAACAAATAATCAAAAATACACATTCTCTATGGGATTTAAACAAGATCAAGAGTCTCATAACATGATATTCAGATGGGTGGGGATATAGTACAGAATTACTTGGTACATAAAGAACTAGCGACATTCCAATCTCTCATAAGGAAAAAGACACTAGAGTTATTACACCAAGATGACACATATATTGGAATTATCAAAGACTTTAAAGCAGTTATTAAGAAAGACCATGTTCCTGGAAGTAAGGGTAAACACTCTTGAAACATATGGCAAGATAAAAAGTCTTAGCAGAGAAATAGTAAATATTTGAAAATGAAAATTTAGAACTGAAAAGTAAGATAACCAAAATAAAAATTTACCTACATGGGTTCAAACAGCATAATATAGATGAGAGGGGAAAGATCAATGAACTTGAACATGGGTCAATAGAAATTATCCAATCTGAATGACAGAGGAAAAAAGATTGAAAAATATAGAGACTCGGGGATCAGTGGTACAATCTTTTTATAAGGTCTAATATTCATTTAATTATATTTCCAAATGTCAAGAAAAAGGAGTGTGTGCAGAATAAAATGTTTAAAAATATAATGGCTGAAAAGTTCTCAAATGTGGTGAAAATATAAAGTTAGACTTTTAAAATACTCAGCAAACACCGAAGATAATACAGCCAAAGACATCTACTCCAATATACACTATAAGCACTGCTGAAAACTAAAGACTTGAGAGCAGTCATAGAAAAAATGACATATTACTAAATTAAACTATAAATTTTGCATCATAATCCATGGAGGCCAGAAAGAAACAGAGTAACATTTCCAAGTGCTGAAAGAACATAACTATAAACCCAGAATTCTATATCCAGTGAAACTATCATTCAGGAATGAAGGTGAAGTGAAGACACTCCCAGATGAAGAAAAGCTAAGAGAATTTGTTGCAAGCAGACTTAATCCAAAAGAATTGCTAAATATAGTACTTAAAAATTAAACAAAACATTTCTATATACTCCAAAGTTCAAAGAGGAATTCTCAAGAAAAACTAGAAAACATTCTGAACTACATAAAAAACATTCTGAACTACATAATCTGAACTACATAAATATGAAAATGCAACACATGAAAACTTGTGGGATGCAGCTAAAACAGTAATTAGATGGAAATTTACAGGATTAAACTTTTATATTAGAAAAGAAGAAGGATCTCAGGTCACTATCTAAGCTCTCACTTTAAGAAACTAAAAAAAAAAAAAAAGGAACAAAATGAACAAAACTGAAAGTAAGGAAGGAAATAATACGGATTCAAGCAGAAATCAGTGAAATTGAAAAAAGAAAAACAATTTTAAAAGTAATGAAACCAATAGCTAGTTCTTGTAAAAGATCAGTAAAATTGATAGATCTCTACCTAGACTGACAAAGGTAGAGCGAGAGAGACTGAGAGAGAGTGAGAGGGGACACAAATTACCAAAATCAGGAAAAAAAGAGCGATATCACTACAGACACCAAATGCATTAAAAGAAGTGTAAGGGAATACTATGAACAGCTCTATGCACATAAATTTGACAACTTAAATGACATGAACCAATTCCTTGAAAGCCACAGACTATAAACACTTTCACATAAATAAATAAATGACTTGAATAGTCATATCTATTATAGAAATTTGAGGAGGGAGAACACCCTCCAGGCCAGAATGGTTTCACTGGAAAATTGTACTTAAAACAGAAATAATACCAATTCTACACAATTACTTCCAGAAAATAGAAAAAATGTGAGAACTTCCCAACTCATTTGGTGAAGCCAGCATTACTCTGATGCCAAAACCAGACAAAAACAGTGCAAGAAAGGGGCTGGCCCCGTGGCCGAGTGGTTAAGTTCGCGCGCTCCGCTGCAGGCGGCCCAGTGTTTCGTCGGTTCAAATCCTGGGCGCAGACATGGCACTGCTCGTCAGACCACGCTGAGGCAGCGTCCCACATGCCACAACTAGAGGAACCCACAACGAAGAATACACAACTATGTACCGGGGGGCTTTGGGGAGAAAAAGGAAAAAATAAAATCTTTAAAAAAAAAAAAAAACAGTGCAAGAAAGCATAACTACAGACTAATATCCTTCATGAACGTAAACAGAAAATTCTCAACAAAATATTTATAAATGGAATTCAGCAATATGTAAAAAGAAAGATACATCATGACCAAATAGGATCTATCCTAGTAATGCACAGCTGGTTCAATATTTGAAAATCAGTCAATTTAGTCCATCATATTAACAGGCTAAGAACAAAAAACACATAATCACATTCAATTGATGCATGAAAAGCATTTGACAAAAATTCAACATCTATTCATGATAAGACACAGCAAACTAGAAACAGAAAGCAACTTTCTTAACCTGACAGAGGACACCCATAAGTAAATCCACAGCTAACATCATAGTGGTCAAAGACTGAACATTTTCCCCTAAATTTAGGAATAAGGCAATGATGTCCATTCTCATCACTCTTATTCAACATGGAATAGTAAGTATTATCCAATGCAATAAGGCAAGAAAATAAATAAAAGGCATACAGTTTGGATAAAAAGAAATAAAACCGTTCCTATTCACTGACAACATGATTGCCTACTATGAAAATCTCAAGGTATCTACAAAAAAAATCTAGAATTCTTCTCAAATGAGTTTAGCAAGATCACAGAATCCAAAGTCAACATGAAAAAAATCAATGATTTTTATATACTAGCAATGAATAATTGAAACTAAAATTAAAAGCAATTCCACTTGAATATCTTCCAGAAAAAAAAAAATGAAATGCTCAGTGTGGTAGGAAGAATAATGGCCACCCAAAGATGTCCACCACATTCTAATCCCCAGAACCTGGGAATGTTTTATGTTACATGGCAAAGGGAAATTAAGGTTGATAATAAGCGCACCTTAAATTAAAGATTGGCACCTGAGCTAACATCTGTTACCAAGCTTCTTTTTTTTCTTCTCCCCAAAGCCCCCCAGTACATAGTTGTATATTCTAGTTGTAGGTCCCTCTGGTTGTGCTATGTGGGACTCTGCTTCAGCATGGCCTGATGAATGGTGCCATGTCCAATTTTTTTGGAAATGGCCGGTCAGTTCTTCTTCCTAGACTATCTGGTCTGGAAGCTCTGCTGAAAACCTGTCCACCCTGGGTGACCCTGCCCACATTTGAAATACTGGTGGCATAGCTTTCAGCATCACAGCAACACACAGCTGCCGCAGTATGACAACTGACAGTTGGGATGGTTCCCTGACCAAGAAAGGAACCCAGGCCATGGTGGTAAGAGCACCAAATCTTAACCACTAGACCACCAGGGCTGGCTATGTTTAAAGCAGATCTATCCATAATTGCCTAAATCTGGAAGCAACTCAAATATCTACCAATGGGTGAATGCATAAACGAATGGTAGTAAATTCTTTCAATGAAATCCTACTGAGCAAGTAAAAAGGAATAAACTCTTGATTAGGCACAACAACATGGATGAATCTCAAAGGCATTAGGCTAAGTGAAAGAAGTCAATTACATACATATTGTATCACTCCATTTATATGACATTCTGGAAAAGATGAGTATAGGGACAGAGAACAGATCAGTGGTTGCCAGGGGGTTATGGTGTGTTTGACTACATAGATACAGCATGAGGGAGATATTTGGGATGAAACTGTTCTGTATCCTGATTGTGGTGGAAGTTACATGAATCTATACACGTATTTAAACCCATAACTGCACATAAACACACACACAAAATCAATTTAACCTTATGTCAATTTTTAAAAATAATACTAATGGCCCAAGATTTTAAGTGACCTAAAGATCTTGGAGATGATTTTCAAGCTGAAAAACTAAAAAACATAATTCCTATTGAAATAAAAACCTTGTTAGAAATAAAGAAGTAAATTTCACGAATAAATATTTCATTTTCTATTTCTAGATAATGTAAGAAAGATGTTTTGGTTGTTGCTATCTAACAAGTCCCCCACAATATGAACTGTTGAGAGTTTTACATGAAAATCTTGTAATTAGAGATATTTGAAGCTCAAAGGCTCTTTTTTTCCCCTGTATATGAAGGCTGAATTTTCTCTAGTGAATTTTCTCTAGTTAAAGCTAGTGTGTTTAATTAAATAATTTTTTGGATTACAAAAATAGAGTCATATCTTCAAAATTATGAGAGGTGGTTTTCAAACTAGAATTCTATATCCAGGCAAAATATTTACTAATTGTGAGTGGGAAATAAAGACATTTTAGAGATAAGCAATGTCTTGAAATATTTACTTATCACACATTCTTTCTCAGGAAACTGTTGGAACCAAAGAAGGTAAAATAAGAGTGTAAGCCCTAGGATCAAGGAGAAAAGAGTAAAATCTTGAGACTCAAAAAGAGTTTAGAATTAGATGATAAATGAGTATGGAAGAGAGTGAATAAATTAATAAATATAGTACCATAAGTAGTTCACTTTAGTTCAACAAAGACCTAATGAGAGATGATACCATGTCAAATGATTGGGTAATATAGAAGTTGCTGAAGAAGGATCAAAGAAAGGCCCTAGTCCAGAATGTGGGGGATAAACTAAGAGAGGAGAGAAGATGGGCTGACTTCACAGAGGAGGTGATACGTTTGGTCGAACTTGAAATTTGAATGTGAGTTAGCCAAGCAAGGAAGGTATAAGAAGAATAAAATGGTTCTACTCGAAGAACTGGCTTGTGAGAAGGCCTCGGGCCACAGAGAACTAGAGGTGTTCTGGATAAAGTTCAATGTGGCTGGTCATACATTTTGGGGAAAAGACAAGCAAGAGGTGAGGCTAGAAATTTAAGCAGAATCTAGCTCAGATCATGCAGGGGGTGTAGACCATGTTGAATTGTTTTGGACGTATGCTAAGATTAACGAGAAGTTTAAGAAGCATGGGATCAAAAGTTCACTCTCATAGAGAATGGATAGAAAGGGTCAAATTGAAGGTAGTGGGAGAATTTTGAATGGCTGATGGAGGTCCAGATAAGGTGGGGAGAGTGAAGCTGGGGAGGGGAAAACGGTATAATCACTATAACTTGATGATGAATGTGAGCAAGAGAGAAGTCGAAAATGAAACTGTCATTGCTAAGGCTGAAAAATGACCTGTGTTATACCTTGTTCTTCAAGGGTTTCTGATTAATTGTACTTAGGACACTAAAGTTTGGAAAAATGAGGTCTTGGCTCTGTATGTGAAAAAGTGGATTTTTCCCTGAAAAGTGTTATCATCCTGGGAACTGAAAATTGGGATCGGCTTTTGTAAAGAGAAGGAAAGCAAATGGGGGTGGTAGAACTTAGAGAGGAAAAGGTGTAGAGAATGAGAAGAAGAAGGGACCAGTCTCAAATAATGTGTGCCTGAAAAGGAAAACCTCTTTAGGGTTAATTGCTAAGTAAATGCAAAGTGACCCGGAAATGTTGTTACTTTAAGTCTTCAGTAGGTGGCCACCTGCGATCTGGGTGGAGCATGTAGTGCAATTGATACAGGAAGTCCTAGTGCTGAGTAACTGCTCAAGTAACTGCAGGCATCACAAGCCGCTGGGTTCCCACTTGCTGAAGGCGATCCTAGTTCACTACAAGACACTTTAGTAGGAGTCAAAGAAGATGGTGCTGGAAGAGCGGGACTCTTGCCCCTGCCCCACCCTTCCTCCCTCCCTGTTAATCACACAATTGGCAAGAATTGACAGAATCACAGTGTTTTAACACTGACTCTTCAAGGGAAGAGGTATCACCAAGAGGATCACCAGTTGCCAGCGAAGAAATCGGAGTTCCCAACTCTCTCTTTGCAAAGCCATCATAACAGGAATGAGGCTATGGATGATGTTAGTCTTTGAGTTTTGGGAATTATCAAAAAGGAGGTGGAGGGAGGGAATCATGGTTCGAAAGAAAGATAAGTTTGGAAAAGCCAAATGGGATTTGAAACATCTAATTTAAATAATCCACAGGTATGAATTTATTTTCCATCTCCAAAACTGGTAAAGTGGAGGTCATGTTTATATATATCCAAGTCACAATATAAACAAAAAATATTCTTTCTCCTTCAGTCACATCAAATATGAAGTAGACTAGAAACATATCTATAAACAGGAATAGAACCTTTGTCTGGTATCCTGTCCCACTACCTAAACAGTCACTCGGTACTTTAATGGCAGGTTTTCTAAGGCAGGACCAATCCCCATGTTAAAAAATGACTACTTGACTAAAGCCTGTCTACTCAATAATTCCTTCTGCAATCTGTCTGCTTGTTATAGAGATAGGTCTGAATTCACAGTTGAGATGGTTGCATAATTGAAGAAAGAAGAATAGATATTTGTCTTGCCACAAGCAAATTTGTGTTTTAGGCATATAGAGAACTCTCATTTTCATTTATTTATAATTACTAGAAATGTTTTTTAAGATTTGGCATTTTCTGTTAAATTATGGATTCGATTGTCAAGTTAGTTTGAAATTAGACTCAAACTAGGTAACAGACATGTTATGTGCTTTTAGTATGACTAAGTTTAATGAATACTGTTTTAATAATTTCAACAATATTCTTCCTGGCACAATAGAGTTAAATTCTGGAATTTTAAAAACTTCTACTTACTTTGATGATTTTGGTTCCCTGTGGAAAAAAAATCCTACTCTTAATTTAAAAAGTAACTTTGGTTTCTATTACCCTCTCTTAAAAGAAAACCTTTTAAAAATTTGTGGTTCATACGCCTGAGCAGAGTGTGCAAGACCAATTTACAGTAGGGGCCATGCAGCGCTGATGAAAATCGGTATTTGCTCCTTCCACTGGGCAGCACATCACGTCTGTTTTTGTGACAGCATTGGATTCAGAAATTAAGCACAGCAGGAAGGAAGATCTTGCATAGATTCAAAATATATTGCATGTCTTGACATTAAAGGCTGCTTTTACGGAAGGAAAGAGCGAAAACCCCTCTACTGTACCTAAGGGAAATTAAACCAGAGGACAAAATCGTATGCCCATCCTTCTAAGGAGCACTCATCCCCAAAGTTTACCAACAGCTAGTCCTGGCATGTCATTGTGACTGGAATACATACGATCATGAGATTATTTCCAGTGTTGCACACAACCCAAATTTCTTGATTTCAGAAAAGTAACCTCTATCTTGAAAAAGTATTCTATGGTAATATATAACACATGGACAAAATACATAAAACAAAAATGTGCATCGTAGCAAATTAACACAGGAACATCTATGTTACCATCAAACAGATCAAGAACTAGAACACTACCAGCACCCCGGAACTATCCTCACGCCTCTTCTAAGTTGCTGTCTGTCCCTAAACTCTGTAGTTTAGTACTGCATATTTTTTTAACTCCATGCAGGTAGAATCTTAGAGTGTATATTATTTCATTTTTGGTTTCATTTGCCCCAAGTTATGTTTGTGAGATCTATTCATGTGTGAGTATAGATATAAATCCTTCATTTTTGTTGCTGTATAGTAGTCCATTGTACAAAAGTATACAAATTATTTATCCAGTCTACTGTTGATGGGCATTTGAGTTGTTTCCAGTTCTTGGATATTATGATTGATATTGCCATGAACATTGTTGTACACCTCTTTTGGTGCATATGTACATGCATTTTTGTATACCTAGAAATGAAATTGCTAGCTCACATAGTAGGTTCTACTTTAGATGATAATTCTAAAAGATTTTTCCAATGTGTTTAAAGCAGTTTGCACTCCACCAGTTGGTATAAGAGTTCCTTTTGCTCTGTAAACTTAGTTATTCACCACTGTTAAGTAATGTCAGTCTTTTCAGCCTGGCCGTTTTGGTGAGCATGCAGTGTGCAACATTGTAGTTTTAACTCACATTTTTCTGATTGTTGGTGTTGAACATCATTTCGTATGTTTATTGGTCCCTTAGATATCCTCTCTTGCTCTGTTTTTCTATTGGATTATCTATCTTTTTCTTATTGACTTGAAAAAGTTTTTACATGTTCAAGACACAAGCCCTATGACTATTATACGAGGCGAATATATTCTCCTGCTCGTGTCTTATGATTAATATATGTTCTTAATATAATATAGTAAAAGCAACCAGATATTTTTCTTTATGGTTAGCACTTTTCAGTCCCATTTGAGAAATCTCTGCCCATTCCAGGGTCATGAAGATATGCTCCTAGGGTTTTGTCTAAAAGCTTCATTGTGTTGTCTTTCACATTTAGATCTATAATCAACCTGGAATTAAATTGTCTTCATTGGATCAAGTGAAGTCAAGCTTCATTTTTTCCCCACATGGATTTCCAATTACTTATATCATCATTTGTCAAAAGAAATCACCCTTTACTGCTCTGCAGAGCCGATTTCTCAAAAAACATGTCGTGAAATGTTATGAATCTGTTTCTTAACCCTTGATTCTTTTCATTGGACTTTTTGTATACCCCTGTGCCAAAAACACACTGTATTAATTACTGTAACTTTGTAATAAGTTTTTATATTTGCAGAGTAAATTATCGAACTTAGTTTTTCTCTTCAGTTATCTAGGCTACTCCTGGCCTTTATGATTACCATATCTAGTTTGGAATAGCTTGTCAACTCGCGTAAAAACTTCCTAGGATTTGTGTTAGGATTATATTGACCTATACATCGATTTGGGGAAATTTAACATCCTTACAGTATTGAGATTTCTGATCCATGAGCTTGTACAATCCATTTATTTAGGTCTTAGTTTCTCTCAATAATATTTTGTGGTTTTCACTAAAAAGGTCTTACACATGTTTATTTAATTTCTAGGTATTTCATTTTTTATGCCATTGTAAGTGGCATCATTTATTAAAATTTCATTTTCTATTTATTTAGTGCTTATATGGAAATAAAATTATTTTTGTATATTGATCTTGCATCCAGCAACCTTACTAAATTCATCTAAGTATAATAGTTTGTGAATTCTTTTGAATTTTTTACATACCCAGACATACCAATAGGCAAATTATGAGAATTTTATTTTTCCTTTGCAAGTCTTAGAAAACTTCTTTAAAATTTCATTGGTTCATCCCTCCAACATGATGTTGAATAGGCATACTCATGGGAAACATGCTTGTCTTGGTAAAAATTTCAAGCGGAAAGCTTTCAATATTTCTCAGTGAAGTATGACATTTGTTATAAGTTCTTTATAAATAAATTTTGTCTTATATAGTAGTCCCCTTCCATTCCTAGTCTAAGAGATTTTATCACTAATTGATATAGAATTTTATTTTATTGTGTATATTTCTATATTTATTGACTTGATTATATACTTTTTGTCTTTTTTTTCTGTTAATTTGGTTGACTTCTGAGATTGATTGATTTCAAAATGTGAAATCAACCTTACACCCCAGGAATAAATCAATAAATCATGATTTTTTATACTTTTTAAAATCATCAGATTCTATTTGCTAGATTTTGGGGGGACTTTTGCATTTAGGTTATGAAAGATTGGCCTATAATGTTTCTTTCTGGTGTTGTCCTTGTCTGCTCTCATAAAATGAGTTGAGAAGTGTTCCATTCTTTTCTATTGTTTTGTTTTATTCTATTCTATTTGGATAAAATTGGTGTTATATCTTTTTTAAATTTTTTGTGAATTCACAAGTAAAGCCACCTAGGCGTAGAATTTTTGTTATGGGAGGGTTCTAAATTATAGATTCAATTTCTTTAATGTATATTGGCTTTTTCAGATTTTCTCTTTCTCATGTCAATTTTTGTAAGTTGTGTTTTTCTAGAAACTTAGTCATTTTATCTAAGTTTTAACATGTATTAATACAGTTTTTCAAAATATCATCTTATCTTTTTAAAGGCTGTATGATCAGTAGTAATGTCCCCTCTTATCTTCCATTTTTCCCCATAAATCACTCCAAACAACCATTCACTCTCATCCCTCCATCAGAGTTGTCAGTGGCATTCCTATTGCTGTACTCAATCAACAGTTCCTAGCTCTTATTGTCCAAGAGCACATACACACACTTTTCCTTCCTTTTCATAGTCTCGTCACTTGACTCCCAGACACAGCACTCTCCTGGTTTTCTTACTACTTCACTAGCTGTCTTTTCTCTGTATCCTTTGCTTGTTTCTTATCCCTCCACCTCTTGAAATTGGTATGCTTCTTGTACTTCTTCTTCCCTCTATCTCACCAACTACGTTGGTTACTCCATCCAGTTTTGTGGTTCTAAATGCTATCTGTACAAGCATGATTCCCAAATAAATATCTCCATTTATAATCTCAACTCTAATCTCCGTACTCATAACATCCAGTGGCCTCCTTGACATCTGATTGAATTTAACAGTCATTTCAAACTGAACACGTCCAAAACTTAGCTCCTGATATTCCCCCATCCCCAGACCTGCCTTTCCCACTGCCTTTCTCATCTTAGTAAATGGAAAATCCATTTTCTAATTGCTCAGATAGAAAACTTTGGCATAATCTTGATTCCCATTTTTTTCTCATACCCCACAGTCATTGATCAGACTATCCTGTTGGCTCTGACTTCAAAATCCACTTATTATTTGTCCACTTCTCACCACCTCCTCTGCTACCAGTCCTGTGCAAACAACTTTTATTTGTCACCTGGTTAATGTCCTAACTAGTCCATTGCTTTTCCCTTGCCACCATTCAATCTATTCTCAACACAGCAGTCAGAGGGACCCAATAAAACCTAAGTTGGATCATGAAACTCCTTTGCTCAAAAATTTCCAAGGATTTCCCATCTCATTCAGAGTAAAAGCCATAGGCATTGCAACAACTGTAATTCTATGTTATCTGGCCCCAGTGCCTCTCTAACCTCAATTCCTTCTATTTCTGCTCTTTCTTACTCCACTCCAAGCATACTTGCCTCTTCGCTTCCATGAAATACATCAGATATGCTTCCATGAAGACCTTGGCATTTGCAGTTCTCTTCACTTGGAATTTCCCTTCTCCAGCCATTCACGTAGCACACTCTTTCATTGTCTTCAGGTATTCATTCCAATGTAACCTTCTTAATGCAGCTTTCGCTGGCTGCCTATCTAAAATTGTAACTTTCTCCTTCCCAAAACTTTCTACCTCATTTTCTTGATTTTTCTCTTTTTGACTCCTTATCTAATATACAATAAATTTTGCTTATTTATCTCACTTATTATATATCTCTCCCACTACAATATTGTTCCATGAGGTTGGGAATTTTTATCTGATTTGCTCACTGCCACTCAAAACAGTGCCTAGGATAGAGCAAGTGCTCATAAATTGTTGAATATATAAGTAAACTAAGCTGAACATGTTGTTACATAGTTTTCAAAAAAAATGAAAATTCACATACAGTATTACATACACACAGTATGCAGTATATAATTTAATCTCATCTGTTATACAAATAGTATGCAAAATCTTATTGAAGTGTAATAGCATCCAAGTTATGCTATTGGGGCAGAAATTGTATTTTCTCTGTATGGTTGGAATATTGTTTTCTGTGGTTTGGTTTTGGTTTTTTGTTTTGGTAGCTATCAATATAGCAATAGAGTGATTTCTCAAGTAAAAGGAAATAAGCAGTAGAATGTGTGAGAGAGTGATTGCATTATTGGTCCAATTCTTTACCCTTCCTTAATTCAATATCCTCTGCCATGTACATTTGAAGATCTTTCTACGACTCCTTGATACTGAGCTTAGCCATGTGACTTTCTTCAGCCATTGGATCTTAAAGGATGTGACACAATCAGAGGCCTTGCCATGAGACCATAACTGGGTTAGTCTGTTGAAGAAAGAGACATGAGAGAACTGGGTTATCCTAGTGGGCTCAGCTGTGGTTATGCCACATCAGTCAAATCAGCCAACCCAGAGATATATGAGTGACAGCAGAAATGATCAGAGTCTCCTAACCAACCAGCTCACATATGTGGCATAAGTGATTATTGTTGCAGGTTCTGTGATTGTTTGCTACTAGCATTCCCATGCCTATAATAACTGGTACAGAATGATTTACAATGCTGGAGAGATATGTCTTTATGTTTTAGAGTTTTTGTTTAAAATAACTAAACATATTTTTGGAGGCTCAATCATTCAGACAACATTTTAAGATGAAATTCTAGCGTTATATTTGTAAAGAAAACGATTCTTATAGACACTAAGGTTTGGAATAAGAAGCATCTCTGATTTTAAACATCTTTCTCAAACAAGCTCTTAATATGAGCTCGACGTTACTTATGTAGATGAACTCACAAATAAAATCTTATTACTAATTGCCTGGAAAAAAATATTGATTTTCCTGGTCTAGTTTCAAGTATTATTTTTTGTTTTGAAGAATAGCACTAGGTTAAATACTTTATTTAATGTCTGGTAAAATGTAAAAATTTCAAATACGCAAAGAGAGTTGATTTCTTCTGCTGATCATATTATCAATTTATGAATCCTATTCTAAGATAAATTTACATAAAGAAAAGCTTATGTCATGATCAAAGACTTCAGTAGAATAACATCCATAATGATAAAAATTTGATTATATAACTTAGTATAAGTGACAGGGCTAACTGTGGGCATGCTGAAGTTCTATGAGCCTCCTGATTCTACTTTCAGAGAACAGATTTTCACGTAGTTACTGTCAGCCCCATGACGAAGATCAAAACCAAAACAATACCTAAATGACCAGAAAGAAGGTCACAGTGTAAACTCGCACCAGTGTGTAGAATCTCAAGAAACTTGGTTGGATCTGAATTTGAAAGCCGACTCTATAGACTTTGGGGAAAATTCAAAATCCATTATATCTACAACTTTTTAAGTATGTTACACTGCAAGTATCTCTTAAAGTCCATGCTATTTTAGCTAAAAGTAGATGAAATGGTAAGTTTTTTACTTAGTTTCTGACATGTTGGTATTTGTTTAAATGAATCTTAAAGAACAGCTGTGTTATGAAGTTACCAACAATGCATTATTTTGTAGCTTAGAAATATGCAATATTTCTTAGAGAATTTTGAAGCACTGAACACACAAATTACTGTGTGGTACTTATACTTAATTCACTTAGGCTAAAATAGGTAAGTAGTGAACATTCTTTTTATTCAAGTATAATGACATCTGTAGAGTTACAGAATAGATTTACAGTGTGAAGGGAAACACGTTGAACTTTAAGACAACATTGCCTTAATATTTTGTTTTTGAAATTATCCAGTTTTTTTCCAACTATGCATATACAGACTTCATCTATAATTCTTTGCAACATGCTCACACGTACCGAAAAAATTGTAAGTTTCATGAAAAATACATGACATTTCCATATACATACAATTGTGAAAGTTGTAACATGGTGCATTACTTTCAGCTGGCACTACAATTAACATAAATTGGCAGGTTAAAGATTATTTAAATGTAGAAAACACTACATAAAATAGACTATATAAGTAAATGGTGAATAAAAATCATGAATTTTTAGCAGGCCCCTACAGCAGTATGTTAGAAACAAATAAACTCTTTGCTTAACTGTTTAAATTCTACTTAAAGAAACAGAGCAGTAAAAATAACTGTCCCAGTTTTTTAATTTAATAATGGTAATAATGGGACTTTGTAGAAAACCCTTTTATTTCTTACAGGATAGTTGGGAGTTTGGTATCAAACAATCTAGTATTCTACATGTTGGGGGAGGAAAAATACATACATATCAATGTTGCATACATAAGCCAACTTGCATGAAACAAATTTGAGTAGAAAAAGATCATGGAAATACCAAGGTGATATGAACACTCTTGTTAAGATATATAATGTGTGTGCCCAAATTATATCCCAAGAAACTCTGTCTCTATAACAAAGGGTAAGGCCCAGTCCAGGCTCTTTAGATGCTCAGAAATCATTATGAACTAAGGTGCATGAGAAGAGATAGTTTTTCCTTGATTTCTCAGCTTGTTTCCAGCCAACGCTATTTGACAAATTTGATGAAGTGCTGCAGTATGTTATGGCAAACAGCATCGAATAATTATAGTGGTGCTAGTATGTATTCCATCTTAATGAGGCTGCCTGTATACCACATGCAGGCTTGGTCTAGCTGTCTTTATTTCCTTAGACAGCTTTGCCATGTTTAAGTGGAAAGTCCAGTTGGTCACAGAGGAGAGCTATAATGAAAACTCAAGTGAAAGTGTTGAAAGGGGTAAATAAAGACAAGAACAATTATCTTGAGTCATTTTGACCCCTTTTAGGAGATTAGAAGAAGAGCATCTCTCACACATTCCCTAAGGATTTTACACTAATGTAAATACATTAGTGTCTTACACTAATGATGATGCATAGAAAGTATAAAGTAGAACAATAGTCCATTTATAAGTTTGCATATTTCTCTTATTTCTTCCATGTAATTGTACTTTTTGTAAAATATCTTTGGCAAATAAGTTTCTACATGTCATGTGAGCATCTTCACATCTATGCTCTGTCTTCATCAGAGAAAGACTTTCTACACATCAAAAAACTCGACCACACTTCCCTCCATTGCTTAGGCCATGTATGTAATGGATCACATTATTAGTTTATACGCGTTCGGGGGTCTATTTTTACAAACTGTTGGTTTGCTAATGTCCTCTACTAAAAGCAAAGGTTTTGCTGGCAAAACTGTAATTCCCTTTGACCTTCTCTAGATCTTCTTGGCACATGACAGTATTGCTGTCAGATGACTCATTTACAAATAGTGTGAACGGGTGCACTGTGGGACTTCTAAAGTACGGATGGTATATCCGTGCTGCCAACTGCTCTAATGACAGAGAAGCTGCATTATTCTAAGCTTCAAACACACTCATCACAGTGGGACTCTGTGACATGTGTGAGTGTGTTTGAATGTGTATGAACGTGTGCATATATGTGTATTTGCATTTGTACTTGGACATGTGCGTAAGTCCACGCGTTTAACTGAATTTATTGAGTTTTGATAGACAATTCAACCCATTTTAGGGCTTCTACTCTGCTGGCTTTTTGAATAGGGACCTGCTAGGATAGAGGAAAGTAACTGTGATGCTGAGGGTACCCAAGTTCAGAAGAGAATGAAGAAAAGAAATAGGGGTTGAAAAACAACTCTCTGTTGACTTGAAATGTATTTGTAGTACATCCTCCTCAAAAGAGGATGAAATGTGGGATTGCAGAACACCCTCTATAGAAGGGATACATGACTGCTTCTAATATTTTGGGATTTTGATGTTGTCGATTTTTGTTTTTCTTTTTTTTCCTTACCTCATTGCCTCCCTGTCTCTCATGTTTCTTCCCTCTCTCCTTCTGTTTTGTTTTTGAGAGTCAGAACTCTGAAGTTGGAGGTAAAAAAATCTATAGGAAGGACCATCACATCTGCACCAGAGTCTAAAACGTTAATACACTTTGAGCAGGGTCTGTAACACATCAGCATTATTCACATTTCAAAG
This sequence comes from Equus asinus, assembly GCF_041296235.1. NCBI lineage: Eukaryota > Metazoa > Chordata > Mammalia > Perissodactyla > Equidae > Equus > Equus asinus. The sequence goes on from NC_091798.1 coordinate 82,676,788, forward strand.
TCAACCTTAATATCCCATTCCGGACCAGATCTTAGTGATCCTGAGCATAATTAAATTAGTTGCAGAAACTGTGGTCCCAACATGTAATTTCAAGTGTCTCTCTGTGCCAGTTACCCAGAGGCTGTGATTTGAGCTAGTTCTAGGACCCTTTGAGGACAGTAACGTTGCCTGTGACCAGTGATCCTTTAGTTCTGTTTATCTAATTCCTAATTCACCTCCTCGATGATCAAGTGGAGAGGATTTTACCATCCGTCAGCCCTGAAGTATGACACCAACAACCCACAGATGTGCCAACCTAGCCTCGCCTACTTTCCTAGCAAGTCTTATTTAACAATATTTTTCCTCTGATGCTTTTAACCCACTTACAACTGGAAAATATTTGTCTATATACTTTTATTCCCACTTTAAGCTGTCTTACAAGCTCTGCTTTTGAAGTATCAATTTTAAATAAGAACAAATAAGCCAAAGGAAAAGGAAGGACAGGACGTGTTACTATCCAAGACCTAGCTTTCTGAATGGCACTGGCCAGAAGGAAATAACACAATGTTGGTTAATTTATTATTAATATTTTAACATTACATTCTCTAAAGTGTCCAAAATGACCCCCAAAATTTATAGATCAATAATAAAGCATAATTCCGTATTTATTCTAATATTCTGAGTAAATAACAAATGGGCTTAGACTGTGGGTACAAATACTAAATAAGTTTTGTAGCTAAATATTTATAGTGCTTATTACTAATCATCCACAAGAGAAAAAAGACAAGGGAAATAGAAAATGTTTGCAAAATATTAATACAGTCATGCACTGCATAGCAACATTTCAGTCAATGACGGATCACATATATGACGGTGATCCCATAAGATTATTACCATATAACCTAGGTGTGTAGTAGGTGATACCATCTAGGCTTGTGTAAGTACACTTTATGATGTTTGCACAATGATGAAATTGCCTAGCGACGCATTTCTCAGAACAAAGCCCCGTCATTAAGTGACACATGACTGTAGTGATAAATTACACAATTCAAGAAAAATTTACTAGAAATATAATGCAAACCACATACATAATTTTAAATTTTCTGGTAGCCACGTTTTAAAAGCAAAAGAAACATGATATTAATTTTAGTAATATAGTTTATGTGATCAAATAGATCCATAATAATTATTTCAACATGAAATAAACATAAAAATATTAATGAGATATTTTACGTTCTCTTTTTCCTGCTGTCTTCAAAATTCATTGTGTATTTTACACTTACAGCATATCTCAGTTCCAAATTTTCATTGGAAATACTTGCTTTAGATTTGAAAAAATATAAAGTTGAAATAACACTTCAAAGTTATTCCAAAGATACTTAAAATTTTTGAGCAACTAAATTGAGTACAAAAGAAATCATTTCCTCTAATATTTGCATGCACGTTGATATTCATTAAATGTTTTTAAAAAAATGAAAGAAAGCATGATCTTAGATATCAACAATCTGCGTGGGTTGGGCAGACAACTGTGATCGTCTTTCGTTGTGCTCTAAATAACCATTTTAACAATGAAGTAGTGATGTGGTCCTCAGATTCAAAGTCTGAACTCACTTGATTTAATAGTCTGACAAAATATAAGTTCTAGTAAGACAATTAATTCTTTGCTTAGAAGAAATGGATATTTTCAGCTCCGTTCTCCCTCTTCCCTTGGCACAGTGTGTCATCTGGTTTTCCAATGCATGTCACCCTGGTCATAATCCCTGTGAGTATTGTCTTCTTGTAAGAGTCCCAAATTTGACATAATAATATAGTTTTCAGCGCAAAGGCAGTGATATGTAGGCTCAGAAGGGTTTCAGGGGTGATTTGAAGAAGGAAATGGAAAAGAACCCTAAACTTTAGAAAATATAGTGAGAGTTAAAACCAACTTGGTGAAAATGTCACCTCTCTACCCTCCGAATGTCTCCAGATTGATAATTTTAGCTCCTTCGATGATCCCTGTTCTTTATCAGTGTCAGGAGCACAGAATCCATGATGCCATAGGAGGAGAGAGCCAGCTGTGCTGCTGTCCCTGAGCTCAAGCCTGATCAAGAGATGAGAATTCATCTGACAGATGATTTCTGACCTGAACTTTTTCCTGCTAGTGCTAATGTGTGCAAGAGAAAGTAGCATCAATTTGCAAAAATGGTACTGGCCTATAATACCAGACTGTCTTTTCCTGATAAACATGGGAAATGTAATAAAGTGGTGCCCAAAAAGGAAAAGATAAAATGCTTAAACTTCTCAGGACATAAATTTGATTTTGACAGTGAGAGCAAAAATGTGAGTTTATTCAAAGGAAATTCAGTGCATCCAAGTTAAGCCAGTTGGACTGTGTTTCACTGGAACTACCAGTTGGATTTATCGAGGAGAAATCTTAGATGAAGTTCAAAAGTTTTCTCTACATTTACTTGTGCTAAAATATAGAAACTGGATAAATGGCATCTCAACTGCAAAAGGCAGGTCAATTTAATTGTTCAAATTCCTTTTTTAATGCAAAGCAGAGCTCAGGATCCAACATGGTAAAGAATACAAATTTCACAGGAGAAGCAAAAGCAGTGATAATAATAATAGTTAATATTATTGAATGATAGCACTGTCCTGGGGGCTTGACGTATATTATGTCGTGCGATCCTCACAACCAAACTGTGGGACTGGTATTTTTATTATCTCTACCTTACAAAAAAGGAAAGTCAGTTTAAATAATTTTCCCAAATTCCCTCTGGGTAAACTCAGAATCCTGGCTAGAACCCTGCCTCCCCGCCCGTCTCCATAGGCAGAAGATTTGTACTTTTAAATCACTGAATAATGGAGGCACGTAAGTTTAAAAATTTAAAGAAAAAGAAAAGCTACCTAGCTAGCAAGGCAAAGAAATATTTTTGTTTATCTTTTACTTATTATGTATTATTCCTAGTATTTCAGTGTACCTTTAATGTCCCTTACTGTAATTTTGAGGACAACTATAATTTTTCTCAAGCAAAAATTTTCAAAATTAATTAGCATTATTGAGTATATTTCAGGCATTGTGCTCCATACTGAGGCGACAAATATTAACTACTCATGGCCTCCTCCTTTGAGTAGCATATAATCTAGAGGAGGAGGCAGCTTCATAAACAAAGGTCTCTAAGACTATTGGGGCAAATGCAAGGAGAACTCAAAGAAGGGGAGAATTCACTCAGCTAAGGTCAGAAGGAGGTATGGTTTTAGAGAAAGGTATGTATGAGTGGAGCCATTTGATGCAAGAGCACCAAAGAGATTGGCATTTGGGGAGAAATTCTGTGAGATTAAAGTCTGGAGTGTGTGGGAAGGAAAATAATAAATATTGAGACAATAAAGCCATTTTAGAAACAAAATACACAGTGGCCTTGGATGTAACTACCATATAGCTCAAGATATGATCTACATTAGGAAAATACTGAGGCAAGAAAACATTGATAAGACATTTTTAAAAGATGAAGACATTCTAAAATTTTAGGAAAGATTCCATCAGACTTCATATCCATTTTGAAAAACCAAGCAATAAAAATGTGGCATTAGATCAAAAATCCTCCTGTGAATTGCAATTTATATTTAGCTTTACAAATTGGATGAACTAGAATAGTTTGTGAAATTAACATTCAAAGCCACAGAGAAGAGATGCATTTACATTCTGCCATATGCCATCTGAGCTCCATTTTTTGAAAGATGGACAAGCTTCGTGCACTGCTCAACTTTTTTTTCAATTAATTACCCAATTACTTCACAAATTATATACTTGCTGCAAGTTGTGCTATTTTGAGACATTATATTTAAACCAATTTTCTTTCTTGGATGTTGAAAAACTCTCTACACTGATTTCATGTGGCTGAACGCCCCCTATTGCAAAATTTTAATTCAATTCATAAAGTTCAGCTTGGAATTTGTGGTATATTTTGCTCTTTACAGATTCTGTTGGTGTGAAATGCACTAATAACCCACATATCACTCACTTGCTCACTCTCTCTTACATATACATACACACACAGTCACACACACACGGACCTCAAATAATAGTTTAATTTTCCAACAAATAATTTGCTGATCCATTATGAAGGATACTATAGCTATATATATATATATATATTGTTTTTAATAATTCCTCCCTAAAGGAATCAACCTTTTATAACCAGGGGAATCGACTTGAGTCTTTCTTACTAAATATCTAAAAGAAGCTAATAGAATCATTAATGGAATGATGACATTTTTATCTTGTTACAGAACCGTATAAACTGGGAATTTACAAATAACTTTAACATTTAAATACATTCCAATCGAAGGCTAACTCCTGTGCCTACTCTGTGTCCGGTTCTTAGTTCTCAGTTTGTGTCTGTATCTTCACCTGAATTCACCAAGATGCACTTCTGAGACAGAACAATGAAATTTTACAAAATTTAATCTATGTAGCTTGAAATATTGAACAAGTAAATGTAAACTGAAGTTTCTTTATTTTACCTAAAAGGCCCTCACTTTTAGAAAATAATTCTAAATAATATTGCTCTAAATAGTAACTTTCTTCATCTCTTTACAACATCATTCACACAGGTTGTAAAGAAGAACCTTTTATGTAAACTCGAGGAGACCATTGTTTTCCATTCTTTTAGAAATATGATAAAATGTTTACACATAGGTAAGAGGAACAGAAACAGAACAGAAGAAAATAAGCAAAGTTGAAAGCTTGGAGTCAATAAACTTTCAGGCAAGAAACTTGAAAATCATATATATACTTATAATCCTTTCTCAATTCTAAAATGCCGTTAATTTCAAGATGATTTAGCTTCGATTATGACAGCTTTTTGACAAAACAAGATGTAATACCACATTAAATGTGTGCGTTGGGGCCAACCCAGTGGTGCACTGGTTAAGTGTGTACGTTCCGCTTCGGTGGCCCTGGGTTCGCTGGTTCGGATCCCAGGTGCTGACATGGCACCGCTTGGCAAGCCATGCTGTGGTAGGCGTTCCAAATATAAAGTAGAGGGAGATGGGCACAGATGTGAGCTCAGGGCCAGTCTTCCTCAGCAAAAAGAGGAGGATTGGCAGCTGTTAGCTCAGGGCTACTCTTCCTCAAAATAAATAAATAGATAAATAAAAATAAATGTGCACATTGATTGCTTAACCTATCCAAATATCACAGATATTGAAATATGAATAACGGAGTTGAAAAAATTTAGTTTATGCATACTTAGGAACATTTTCTCTGTATAATATGTGTATTTGCCTCTGTGTGTGTGTTTTGTGTGTGTAGGCACACACATGCCTATAAACACACTCATAGAGGGGAGGGCAGGGTGACAGGAGACTGATTGCTGGCTGGCACGGGTGCACACAGACTTGTCTGCTTCTTGAAATCTCTTCCACTCTTGAGTTGCGGACGCCTCAGGCATTCAGCTGCAGAATGCAAAAAGAGACAAATGCACACCCACACATCAATACTCTATTTAGTAGTTTAAAACACCTATCATCTAAAATATAGTTCTTTAAAAATTCTAAATACAGCTGAAAAGCTGTTACATAATGACAAAAAGGAAGAAAGAGGTAGCAACTGCAGCACCGATAAATGGAAATAGATATGTGCTCTGGGCAAGATCTGTTGGAGAGGCGAAGGGTCAAGCTTTGAAGATTTGATTCCCTCCCTATGCCGCTTTTTAACTTTTCACAGTAGTTACTAAGCTCATATCTGTTTTTGTATTCTTGGTGCTCTGGCATCCTTTTAAAATATTTAATTATCTAGTTCAAGACAGGAAAAAAAGGTGCCAAGACTTAAAAAGAAAATCATATAGGTGACATTTAAGTTTCGTTTGACAGCCTTCAGTTAGATATTAGCTAAGAGAACTGTACAGATTTTCCTTCCCAAAATAGACTGCTAGTACTTTCAAAGCTTGCGGGTAGGGATGTTTAGAGGAGAGTGGGAAGATAGTCCAGTCACTCGATGAACTTCTTCAGAGAGTCTCATATGAATAATTTACCCTATAAATCCAAAGGAATAATAAACAGCTTATATAATTTATCCTCAAACTCTCTGTAGGCCTGTGTCTGGTTTTGGTTACACACACACACACAGACAAAACTGCCTTATTTTTGAGGAAGAGCAAAATGTAGGCACAGAGATGCAGAATCCAGAGAGAAGGTTGATGCTGAGTCTCATGAAGCCCATTTGGTTTTGATAAAGTCATTCGAATTGAGTTCATGCCAAAATGCAAAAATAAAACTATTTCCATAAAGAATATTTTTAAAATTGTGCTATGACAAAGGAAGGTTATAAAAAAATTATTTCCTAAATATAAAGAAGGATGATTAAAAGTGTTGGAAATTGTGAACTCATGAATACCTATTGCTATATTTTTATATACGTGAATACCTCCCCTCAATATGAGAAATTCCCGCAGAGTACGAGCCACCTCTTACATTTCTTTGTATCCTCAGAGTCTAACACACTTGTGTACACAGAGTAGGCACTTTATAAATTGTTGATGATTTATTTATGCATTCAATTTAAGTGACTCACTGGTATGTCCTTGAATTGCACCTAGGGTATTGAGATGAAACAATATAGATCCTATTTTCAAGAAGCTCTCAGGCTAGGAGGGTAAATAAGATACGTAAAATATGTGTGAATATATGATATATAAGATATATAAAAAAATAAGACAAACTGAAAAAATGAAAATGTGGTAGTCAAAGTACAGACAAAATTCAGTTGTAAGCTCAAAGGAAGAAGTTTGGTAAATGGGGAAGGCTCATGAAGGAGCGAGACTCCAAAGGTGATGGTGGAAAAAATTTGAGCCAATGATGTAGCATTATTTTGGAAACAAATATGACTAGAAAAGAAATTTGACACGAAAAGAATTAGGTTCCCTGGAATATAGAAATGTTTAAAATTGTTTCAAGAAAGTGGGTTTTTTTTATGTTCATCTATGCGATGTTGTCTAACTGATAAATCTATGCCTTTCCTAACAAAACGACTCACACATATGTAAAGTATAAATTCTTATTTGTCTGTCTTTTCATACATGTAGTAAACATTTGTCTAGTGATAACTATTTTAGCATAGTGTACTAAAAGCACAATAAGGTATTAAAAATAAATGAGACAATCTATGTTCTCAAGGAGCTTATCACTTATTAAGAGTTTATTTATACAAGCAATCATTATTAAGGTAGAATTTGCTAATTATAAACATCCACAGTAGTTGTGTTTGGCTCACCCAACATTTTTTTTCTTTCTTCTTTTTCTTTTTTTTGAGGAAGTTTGACCTTGAGCTAGCATCTGTTGCCAATATTCCTCTTTTCGCTTGAGGAAAATTGTTGCCGAGCTAAAATCTGTGCCAATCTTCTGTTTTATGTGGGATGCTGCCATAGCATGGCTTGACCAGCAGTGTGTAGGTCCACGCCTGGGATCTGAACCCTCAAACCTTGGACCACCAAGGTGGAGCATGCAAACTTAACCACTATGCAACCAGTCCAGCCCCAAACACTTTTTTTTCTAACAGGAAATAGTCCTATGCAATTTTATCAAAGTTAAAATACAGATGATTCCTGCCTTAACAACATAATTGATTTCTATTACAACCGAAGTCCTTGTAAGTCAATCCCTCAATATTATACAGTTAGGGTTCCATTCCTGAAAAATCATTTAATGCTATAATATATTAAAGTTATTCATGAAAGTAAACTAAAATAAAACAGAAACACCTTTGATATACACATATTAGTTATACGTGGGGAAAACTGTATAAAAGTCACATTGTAAATATTCCTTTACAAGTATATTTCTGTAATTGTTACTATGGCTATTTTAATTACAATAAGAAAGATCATACAAGCAGGATGGAACATTTTAAAATATTATTAAGTCCGGGCTTTCCCATGAGATGAAATGCACTTAGAAATTTTATAGATTATGATTTTTTATTCTGTTTTTAGAAAACACTTCAATTTCTTGCATTGCCTCACTTCATCATTTATGTGACTTATTTGGTAAAATTTTGTGATCTAGTCTTTACATTTGAGCTGTTTCTTTAAATTCTGGATAAATAGCCAACTGAAAAGCCTTCTGACAAGTATAAACATAAACACACAGGATTGACTGGAATAAAATGTAAAATCCAGAGATAACTTAAGCTGAAATATATAAACTTGGTGGTTAGAGGAAAATAAACAAGTGAAGAGTGATGAGCAAGTGGGGATGAACAAGCAGGCGTAATTAGAGACCCAGTTATTGACAATGAGTTAAATATCACAGTATTGCCTGAGCAATGGTAATCATAGTCTATGTATTTCCAAAGTTTTCCGCTTTACATATCCCTATTTAAGATTTGAAACTTACTAAGACTTATTAACGTCATTTTTTTTCCCTCTGCATTTGTACAGCAAATGACATTGTCCTCTTGTTATCACAGGTGTATGACTATATGTTCAGGCATTTTTTTCTACACTGAGTCACAACCATAATTTATTCATCCCAAGGTGTACCCTGGCCAACACTGGACAAGGTTGTTCTCTTTATGAAAGAAATAATTCCTGAGGAAGGCTCTTTTCCTCTTTGATGCTATTATAGTGCTGGCGTGGTTATTACTCTGCTAAGGTGATCATGTCCTACTTCAAAAACCGTCTTATCCACATGCAAATGAATCATACAGGGAACTACATTCATGTACTTGATTATTGGTTTTATTTCATTGTTATTTTTAAAAGAATACTGGCATCTGAATATGTAAATTGAGACGATAAATGAAAGTCTGTCATTGCAATCTCCATTCTCCTACATTCTCTGCTATTTCCCCTTAGCGGTTTTGCACCTGACTAGTTGCATGGTTTTAGCCCCCATTACAGTAGGTCTGACACTTCAACAAAAAGTAAATTGTGCCTGAAATTGGGACTATTAAAATTCTACAGTGCCATCCAGAAGCCAGCAGTGGCACTACAGAGGGCCTGTAAAGAACAAAAAAATTAAAACGCATGAAATGTGATGCTCCATTCGTTGTGGCACATCTAACATTTTAAGCTCCCGAAGTCAGCTTCATGTAGTTTTATCAGGTTATAACTTACAAAACCAAGTTTGGTGCAAACTAGCTCCATGTTACTTAGAAAAATTTCCTTAGGAACTGAAATTTTCTCAATGACAAATGTCATCCTCGTTATCATCAGCATTCTTTTCTATATGTAGGGTATTTACAAGGCAATTTAGCAAGTAAAAAAATAATAAACATTTCATCCTCTAGAAGTTGTCTGTTCTAAAAAGCAATCTGCAACAAAGAGATGTCTTTTCATACATACATTACATGTTGATAGGGGAAATAGTGGTTTTTACTTCTAACAAAGACAAGAAAAAAAGGCAAAATTAGTGCAAGAATTCAAAGGAAAGGGAAAGAAGTTTAGCGTCCTTACACACTAACTCCTTCCACAGTATCCGTTACCGCTGCCATTAGTAAAAATCTTCCTCAGATCTTCAAATGGCTCCCTAGAGTCCATAATCAAGTGACTACAGTGCATAAGCATTTTTATGTGAATGTACACACATTTCATTACAACCCACCCCTCCTTCTTACATAAAAAGAAGATTTGAGCTCTTAGAATGACTCAGTTCAACTAAACAGAACTCTTAACTCCAATGTGAGTTTTTGACACAAATGAAGTATACAAATACGTCAAGATTTCAAACCTGAGGTATGTGGGTAAGGAAATTGATCTCCTTAGCCAGACAAACCAATTGCTCTGGAGGAGTAAGTCTAGTTTCCAGAACAGCTCATCATGCTGACTCAGGGATAAGACGCAGCAGCCTGTGATTGCTCTGATCTGTCCTTTCAGGGAAAGCTGGGTGGGAATGATGGTTGAGATGTGAAAACTGAACATATTGCACATTTGAAAAAGTCCCCTCTGTATTACTGAGTTTAGCATTCCACGTGGAGCGAGTGAGAGAAGGTGAGAGGGAGTGGGAGAGACACCTGAAAATAAATAAATTTGCTTGCAAGAAGAGATCTGGTTGTACTGTGAAGATTGTCGATCTACAAAGATTCAAAATGTGCTCTATTTAACAGCGAGAAAAATGGCCTGCATTCCAACTGAGTTGAATTCAAGGTAGGAAAGTTGTGGCTGAGTTATACCTACCTGTGTTTTGCAAGTCTATTAGGTTCTGAATATTTCTTATACTGTTAATTATCTTCTATACCTACCGTACTATTGAAAGCTTATATACTATCTGGGAGACTGTTCAGTAACTGTTCATCCTCAACAGGCTAGTCTTGCAATGCATTTCTGAATAAATATATATTGTAAAATGTCTATTCCTATATCCCACAGCTCATCATTGTCATGTCAAACAGCCTGCTTTCTACTAGGGTCTTCACTACAGAAGCACAATACCAATTAATTGATTATAGTTGTCCAAATCTGTCAAGAAATAAACTTATTAGGTTAAATTATACAAAGGAAGCCAAGTAGTCCGATTTAAAGAGCTATAACAAACGGAAATGTCTTCTTTGAATTGCAATCAACCAGTTTTTCTAAAGCACATAATCAAAAGGAATTAATACTTAATCCTCACGCCCTACCACACATTATTTTCAGTGCGGATGTAGAACAGGCATTATGTTGGGTTGAACAGATGTGGAGATCCGTAATACCATCATCTAAAAATAGACTATGGCTTAGCTTCAAAGTGCATACGCAAAAATACACTGGCATTTTGGGTAACTATTATAATACTAGCCCACATAGCTAACTCAAGGCAAAAGCCATCCCAATCTAATTACCATTTTTAAAGTTTGTATGTCGATGTGTTTTTGAATGCTCATATCAATTTGGAGTTTTCTGGTATTCAAACAGACCATATTTTGGGGGAAAATAATCTTAGGAATACAACATGACATCTAGGAAACCTTCGTTTTAATTGTGCTTCAAAAGCTCAGCTCTCATGTGTGCATTTTAAATTAGCTCCCTTCTAAGACATTTTTTGCGCTGTTCTCTCTCTCATCTTTATTTTCTCTAGTGCTAATAAACTTAAATTTTGCCCATGGAAGCAAACACTGTGTTTAACAAACTGCTTAACATATCTGTAATTAATAACTCTTGCTTGAAGAAGTAACACGTTATTTTGTACTTAAACATTGTACATACCAGTTGATGTGTGTGTCTGCTTTCAAAAGAACGTATAAATGAAAGAATTCTCTCTCTCCTTTTTTTCATGATACTTGAATATTTGAAATCTTGCCAGCTTTCCCAACATTTTACAAACATACTATCATCTTCAGGTTAATCATCAACATTACGTAGTAAGTAAAGAAGAAGGAGAGCTGAGCAAAAAACAAGTCAATTCAAATTGCAAAGGAACAAAACAGTAATTAGGTTGGGTCAGAATAGAATAGAATCATAGCAATTCTCTGGAAGCATTTAAAGCTATTCTAACGAGTTAATAGGATGAAAATACTCATATTCAAGAAGTTCCTGTGGGGGCTCAGCCACTAAGGAATGGTCCCAGAGTGAGAGAGGATTGTGGATTCTGATGCTGATTTGAATCAACCTTATGCTCCTCGGCAAGTAGTTTGGCTTTATTGGGCCACACAAAGTTCATCTAAAGAGAAAGATTTTATTCACGAGAATTAAAAATATATATTATCAAAAATGTTACAAATAAGAGACAGATTAAAACTCATTCTCTAAAAAAATAGGATAGGAATTGGTATCCTAAGTATGTTATACATTAATCTCAAATATGATATACACATTTCCAATAGTAGCAATGTTATAGATTATCAATTTACTACAGCTCATGAGCCTTTCTTTGTGCATATTTGGTATAATTCTTCCAATCTTTGATCACCTGAGTAAGAAATTTAATGAATTTTCAATTACATCAGATTGATTATTTTCAAGTAACTATGGTGTTTACGATATAAATAAAATATTCTTTTGAAACCAGCTGAAAGTTAAACACAATGATTATATAAAAAAGAATATAATAAATTTGTCTCTTAAAGAAATCAGTGTTTTCAAGTGTGGCCACAAATAGAAATTAGGATTCATGGCTTTTATTCAATACCAAGTTACTTACTTTTTTTATGTGTGTCTTTAAGTTTTATTCATTTGAAATTCTAGTATCAAGATTTCCCCATCTTTTATTTACCCCCAAAAGTATCCCAGATGACGAAAAAAGTAAAGTCCTAAAATTCTTTCAATTCTTTTAATTTCAACTTGCAGTTTCCTAATATGGAATAAACTGAATAATTACATGACCTAAATCCATTTGAATGAGAATCAAAAGGGATATATAAAATTTAGCAGAACAGACATAATGTCATAGAAAAATACAATAAAATATAATAAAACACAATGCAATAGTCATTTCTAAAAGGCAAGAAATAAGCTGCAAAATTCTCAACTTGTAATTTTTTCTTACTTCAATTTTTTATTTTAATGTACTTTTAATTGTATAAACAGTATGCAACCAAAGATAACAAAACTTTTTAAAATGCAGCATATTAGTGAGAGCGAAAATACTTAGCTATGTTAAGAAAGGGCCCTAAAGAAAAAAGCTTTCAAAAGCTTTCATTCTTCTTTAGAAATCACCATTTGTGTCTAAATATAATTTATTTATTACAGATAAAATTATGCCCCAGTGGTAGACAGGGTGGTGAAATGAACGCTTACCAATATTCTAAATTTGACTATTCTTAAATTATATTTCTCTTTTTCACCTCCCAAATTAACTGCTGTTTTTTTCCCTTATATCCCATGTTAAAAGCTCACTAATTACTTCTTAACATCACCCAAGAAATATATAATTTATTTAAATGAACTCATTTTTTTAAATGGAAGAAAAATTAAACAAAGCCCCTCAGAGTTAACATAAATGGAAATGAATACAAATTTTTGAACTGCATCAATTATCTTTGCATTATCAACCAAAACAAGATAGGCACCCAATAAATGTAAATAAAATGATTATTTTAACTACCGATAAATATCTTCATACAACACAATTTACATGTTCATAATTTGAATGACTTGTAAAATAAACTTCAGAGATGCAAAAGAAGGTTTATGACATCTTGAGTTTAGAGGGTTCTTGGGGAAGGAGTTACCAAGATGAGGACATCAGACTGTGTGATCCCAAAAAGTCTATCAAATCATATGTCTTAAACAGTCAAATTAACAGTCATAGTTTCATCATTTGTGAGAACACTCAGTGTTCCCTCAATGTGGCCCTGAATCCGTTTGACTCAGAGAAGCCCGTCCCCTACCCCACCTGCCTCTCTCCCCTCAATTTACAGTGTAGCGTACATAGTGGACATCACTAATACACTTCTTAAGGAAAGACATCTCCAGCCCTCCTCTGCATCCTTTATCCCTTAAACAACCTCAACAGAAAAGGGCATTTTCAGCTCGCCCGGGCAGAGCACTGGTGCGGCAAACTCTATCTACATGGTTAGACATAAAACCAGTTGCGCACTTAGTGGTGCTACAGTTTGATTGGTCCCTGAGCAATATGGAAACAATCTTTAAATTTCGATGTCACCTGCTATCTATTATCATATTAGGCAGTTTAATATTCATATCTGTTCTAGATTAAGAATATACATTCTTTCTGGATTTTTAAAAATACTATATATGGGAGGAACAGAAGGATCTTTTGTTTAAAAAAAATCATGCAAATAAACGTTACCGGATCATACCCACTAAGACATCTTCTGGAAAAATGTTAACTCTAAAGAATTGAAATATTTACTGGCTTTATAACTATTAAATTTTACTAAATGCGTGTGCCTACACCCTTTTGTAAAGGAGGTGGCATAGATAATCTTTGGTAGCTTTGTTTTCTTTAAGATCCTCAGGGCTGCGTTCTCATAAAGAATGACAAAATGATACACCAGGTTTATTCAGTTTCGAAGGCGGAGAACCTCAGGCTCTTCTCAGGAGAGCAATACTTTTAATGACTCCAGAGACAAGGTTGTTACTGGGAAATCAACAAGCACAGCCTGAATTGACAGTGGCCTCTTCGTGTTTTACCTTTTAATGTGAACTAATACTTTCTCCAATTTCTCATTTTTTCCTACCTACAAATAAACCAATATAAAGAGTGGCCGATAATATTCATCCCATGTCTTCTCTATTCGATATGGCAGCACCGATGTACCAGGTCCCTAGACTCATCCTTTACTGGGGATAGAGCTTTTTTTCCAGAATAAATAAAACCAGAAATTTCATCTTAATAAGGCAAGTGTACCCCTCTGCTGCAATTTCAGCTACTAGCAAACAATCATTCTGTGCATCAATTTAGTTTTCTTGGAAAGGAAAATAATGCATAGTTTCTATCTCATTGTATATAGTGGAGATCACTAATACAGCAGTTCTTAAGGAAATGCATCTATAAATGAATGAACAAAGATACATGTGCTGCATAATATAATACTCTGTAGAAATATTTAGAAAAGGAAAACTTAGAAACACTCAGGAAAGAATTTCAAACTGGGAAGCCAATAATCTAACAGATTTTTGAAATAATGTTTCAACAATACAACTTTAGCACTAAAGAGGTATGGTGGCAGAGCAATCTAAATTACTTTTATTCTCTCATGCTTATATTTCTTTTCAGGCAGTCCTAGGTCTAGACAGCTGAAAAGTAGCAATTCTAAGAAAAATGTAGATGTAGAGAAACTTAGATACGACCATGGCACATAACTGAGGCAGAATAAATAAATAAAGAATTTTGATTTTTTTTCCTCCCAAGGGATAAAGTTGCCTACTCCTTTAAAACAAAATGTTATATATTCTCACTATAGTTTCATTTTTACATAAGTTGCTAAAGTGGAAAATGGGTGATGAATTTAGGAAGAAAAATATGTTTTGTCACATTAGAAAATAATGAAAACAATATCCACTCCATACTTAATTCTGAATTTCCTATGAATAAATCAATAAAGTCCATAAAGCATACTTTCTAATGACAGGGGCCACAGACCATTTGCAACAGAATCATCTGGAGTGATTGCCAATAATTCAGATTTCTAGATTCCATCCCAGATGCAATCATCTGAATCTCAGGGAATCTGCCTTTAATACAGTTCCTAGAAATTCTCTGTAGCTTGAGAGCCATTTGGACACTACTATTACTTTTTGTACAATACTAGTACTTTTACACTCAAATATCAGCAGAGTAAGCCTGTATAAGAGCTGTAAATTAGCGTAAGTATTTAGTATTGTAAAGCTATAAGATCTAACAGTAATGGAATTTGGGGAGGGAGAACTAAACCACAAAGACTTACAGAAGAACAATAATAATGATTGAATTATTAAAAGTATGTTTTTCATGCTTTCTGAGTGTCAGAACTAAGAGAGAAACTTCGGATGCAATGATACTTCAGATGCAATGATTAATAGTGCCTGTTCCCATCCTTTGGTGAGAGGGCAACTCACAGCCTGAGACAATAGATACTGATTGTTTTTTCTGTATTTTGGGTATCATCGAGTTTTTTCAAACTCTCAATCATAATGTGATTTTATTGAATCCCTGTTAATCTTGAGACCTTTCTCTGAAGAAGAGAAGAGAAGAGACCTTAATCATTCTGCTCCAGATTAGATTGGTTGTCATCTGGAGTGTCAAACAGCTTTCTCCTTGCCTACTTTTTTGAGTTAGAACTGCTGTTTCCTGAAGCCCGAGATGTCCTCTTTTTTGGTTTACTCTCTTGTTTTCCTGGTGTGCATCCTTGAATAACTTACTAATAAGTTGTACGTAGGAAGTGGACTTTCTGAGTCCTTGTATGTCTGAAATTACTTTATCCTCTCTTCACTTTTGATGGCTAGTATGATTGAGGTGCAATCCTAGGTTGAAATTACTTTTTCTTTAAATTTAAAGGTCAACTGTAGTCTTCAAGCATTCCATATTGCTGATGAAATGTCTAACGTTAGTCAGATTCCTTTTTATTTATAGTTGACTCTGTTTTATCATAGAACCAGAGCAGTACATGGTGATAAAACTCTTAGAAAATTTGGCTTGTTTTCCAGGAAGTTTGGAGTTACGAAGTCTGATAACTTAACCTCAACTGGAAAACAGCTGAGTGAAGACAAAGAACTCTAGTAGCTTCAACTTGACTACTCAAAATTTGGTGGGCCAAAAACAATGTTACTGTTGTGGTCATTGTTTTTCCCCATGAGCTAAATAAATAAAACAAAAAGCAACTTGGCTAGAGATGACTTGAAAGGTCATTGCCTAAAGACACTATGTCTGTGCAAGGCCACATCGTCAGAAAGGAAATGGAGTCTTCCTCCAGGGCAGGAGCTGAGGAGACGCCCTAGCAGGTCAGCCCTGTAAGGGAGAGACTCCCAGCTCCAGTGGGGTGGAGATGGGGAATAGGTACATCTAAAGACATGGAAGTAACTCTTAAGAGAGAGACAGCATTCAGAAGGCTGCCAGAAAGTAAACCTACCAGCCAAGAAAGAGTTGTAAATAGCATTAGTTCAATAAACAAACATTTTCTTTTCCTTTATCACCCATCACTCATTCCCATTTTAATCTTGGAAGAAACAAAGACAGAACAGTGAACGGAAGGAAGAAGAGGAAGAGCTGAGAGGAATCGGTAAAATACAGAGCATGTTTCCCTACCTTGTTGCAAGTCTTCAAGTGTGACTCAGGCCTCAGCGAGGGGTGGAAGTGAGGAAGGAGTAGAAATGCAATCTTTCAAACGAATACGAAATACAAATTTTGATTGGGGTTAGACTAATGAGACTACAGTGTTATCAGAAAAATTTATCAGATATACCTGGGAAATCTCCAGGATGGAAAGGGAGATTCGACATTGCACACTTGAAAACAGAGGTTAAAAAATGTTACAGTTATTTTTTCTTGCATCTCCACTAATTCCAGCCCATTCAATAAACCAGTCATAATATCTTTTTTCTTCCTTTACTATTATTTTAATGAAATTCTGGTAGAAAAAGTCAATAAACATGTGAGCTCAGTCCAACATTTTAATTATAGGTTCCAGGAGCTTTTTTAAAAATGTTTTTGAATGGGAGTTTATTTTTTCCTATTTCTTCCTTATTGTTCTTCCTGTTTTAATGTATTTTTTAAATATGGAAAAGATGGAACTAAGAAACTTTGGATCTATGACAGAATATATAACACTCAATAGCTAGTTTGGCTGCTTTTTCTGACAAATACAGTATGAAATCAAAACTAACACACTGTTTTGGTTTCAGGGAGATACAATTTATATAAATGTGTAATCAATGTCATAAGTGGCTAGGTTTCAGATTGGGTAATAAAAAGCCAGACAAACCAGTGAGTAGTGTGAACATGACAGCAAGATATATAAAAAGACGATCAAGGTCAATTTGAAATGAGATGGAGCTAGAGTGAGGCAGAGGGGCCTTATTCAATATCACAGGTCAAGAAGAAAAGCCTCCATATTTTAGCTGCTGCAGTTAAAATATGTGTGTAGAGCACAACTGCGATATTTGCCACCATAACACCTATTGGACAGCTGAGCTGGAAAAGATGCTTTTGCTATAATGGGCAAAAAGAGAAAAAGAAAAGGAACAGTCAGGGAAAAAAAGATGGAGGAGGAAAAGAAGCAAAAGAGACTAGAAGGAAGAAAGAAAGAGGATGGGGAAACATAAGATTAAGAGCAGATGAAACTGAAGGAAGTTCAAGAACAGGCTATTTACGTAGAAAATTGACTCCCTTAAGGGCAAGCTCTCAGTCTAAATGTTAGGCAAGAGAAGGCTCCAAAGAAACATTCTTTCTCTAAAAAAATGATTCAGATTTTTAGCTATGCTGTCAAATACAAAAGCCAAAAGTTACATATGCTATTTAAATTTAAGGTTAAATTGATTTAAATAAAATAAAATTTAAAATTCAGTTCCCCAGTCTCGCTAGACTCATTTCAAATGCTCAAGTCACATGTGCCTGGAGGCTACCATATTGGAGAGCACAGAAGCATTTCCATGGAAAGAGTAGCCATTGGTTGGGCAATTTAGGTTGATCAAGAAAGGTGAGGTGAGACAATTAGTAGCTAAGGGCATATGTAAGAGGGGGTGAGGAAGACCAATTATGTAGGACAAGGACATGTGAAGGCCACAATGGAAGAATCTGTTATAGACCCTCCTGTTGGTCAATAGTGAACCTGAGGTCTCGTGTTTTTTTTTTTTTTTACCATATCTTGTTTTGTTTAGTTCTCCAGATTTACTCCACTCGTGTCATTTATAGTTTCACACTTGTTCTCCTGAATTTTCTCTTTGAGGTTAAATTTTGATCAGTTGTTGAGTGAATGGTTGTCTGGGAGAGAACATAGCAAACACTGTGAGGACCAATAAATAACAATTACTAGATGACCTTGGATGATGCCACTTAAACACGATCGCCACCCACCTGGGATCCTCCAGAAAAACAGACCTTGTCTCCACCTTGAGTCTGTACAGAAGGAAGGTTTGATATTGATAGTTTTGTTTATTCTCCTGATTAACCCAGAGTAACAAGATCAAGAAAACAACTTTAAGAATCTCGTTTTAACAATCAAAAACCTTAAATCAATGGAGACCTATGCACCAAAAAAATAGCCATCGAAAGACGGAAGAAAAGAGAATGTGGCAATTGACATTCAAGGGTTTTGCTTATAAGATCTCAGGATCCACATCTACCCATCTGCTGCTTGATTGGAGGTTCTTGGGAAAGCTATCTCCTTTAAGATGCCATATGATTCTGGAGAATTCTAAGAGATTCTCACTTTTCAATTTCATATTGGCATGGAGGTTTAGGACATAGATAAAAGGCATCTTTTTAACTGGGAGATATGAATCCAAAGGTCAATTCTTTGGAGTTTGACTGCAGTGTTTGTGGTTAACAGTACCTGACAAGCTTCCTTCAAGGTTCAAGAGCAGTATTACATTGGTGTCATTTCCAGTAAATCAGAGCTCCAGGTTGAAAGTCACAGGGTTGTGCAGCTTGTCTTTGGGGAAAACACTTTGATCTTTTTGTATACCTCATTAAACCTCTACAATATTTGGCCATATCAGCCTTAAAAAGAACAGAGTGAAGGAGAAGAGATGAGATCACCTTAGTAGGGCATCTGGCGACCAGCTTGTATGTGGATAGTCTTGGAGCTCTTGTTGGAGAAGAGTTAATGACCTCAAGAGCTATGAGTAAAGAGCTATGCTTTGACCGCAGCAACTGGTGTTTCTTGGATAGTTTTGCAAGTTTTAGTTTTAATGTGCCATCCACTCTGAGTACTGGAGGAGGAAGGGGCAGCAACGCTTCAGAGTGACAGGCAAAGCCTAAAGAATCTCTTGATTCCTGTTCTAGTGAAATGGGTAGACAAATCTACCTCTATAACTACACAAATGTGGGAGTATTACCCAAGTCAAAAATTTCTTTACTACTATGAGCAGTTGCTTTGTAACAAGGAAGGGCTTCTAGCCAACAGACTATAATGAGAAAATCTTCATAGGTGCATAAGTGGGATAACTAAATAAAAATCTATTGTGTTATTGAGTTAGAATCCTCAAAGTTCATGTACAAGTAGAAAAAGTGCTTATGGTGATTGGGGAATTTTTTAAATTACAGCAAACAGTCTTTAGTGAGTTTGTCCAGGTCAGGGACTCACTTAGTTTTCAATAGATCATACACAGGGGAAACCAGTTCAGAAAAGTTAGTTATTCAATGTCTACCCTATCCCATGAGACCGAAAAATCCTCCACATTGGTAATTGGCTAGGAAAAGTCACAAGAAGCATTTGATCTTTTAGGGGAAAGAGGCTTTCCATTTTGTGTCATGTCATGGCCTAGATAATAATGGCCTTGGGACTAATAAAATTGATATTTATCTTTAAAGACTTTGTGTACCTTATACACTAAAATTGTCAGCAAAGAAAAAGAATAAATTCTTCAAGACTTTCACTCTATAAGAAAGTTAAGAGAAGAGCATCCACATTTTATATAAGTGTGGATATGTATAAAATATGTATTTTTAAGAGTAAAGGAGAGTCCTGAGGGAACTGGATGTCTCTAAGCTGGCTATGTCTAAGGTTAGGATTACATAATTTCAAGAAGTAAGAGGGTGCTTCTGTAAACCTCTGGAAAATATCTGTCTATGTGTACTGTTGGTTTTGCCAAGTGATGCAAATAGACACAGGGAGTGTGAATGCAAGGTCATTCTAAAGAATGCTGAGCATAGATAAACTCTATAAAGTGAGTGGCTACTTCTATGAGGATGAACTAGTGTCAGGGTCGAGGACTACAGGGATGTGAGAAAACACAATCTTGTTAACAGCCCTTACATCTTGCTCAAAGCAGGAGCCATGCCCATTTGTCTTTTTGAGGGGTGAAGCAGGGGCATTACAAAGCCTAGTCCTGGAGATAATGAAGATTTCTGTGGGTATACAGATGGACTGCAGTCCTTCAAAAACCTCTTTTTTAAGGGTAGTTTGGGCCCGTTTCAGTAAAGGTAGAGAAGGATTGATTGAGCCCTTTAAGGGCTCATCCTCCTTTACGTGTTCCATGTCTGAACTGTCCTTGGCCCAGAGATCAATGCGGGACAGATTCAAGGTCTGAGATGTTGGTAGGGGAGACATCAAATAGTAGGTAACCAATCTGTGCTGACATCAAATTACAGGCCAAGACTGCTTCTTATTTGGAGAGTTCTAGATAGACTGTCAGGTCCACATTTAGTAGTGGTGTCCCATTAACAAATAAGGTCTCTTCTCAACAGATTCACCAAAATAAAATCACCCAGCAGAAAAGCACATTGACTAGTGAGAGGACCCAGAGAGACAGGAAGTGCTAAGAGAAAGGCAGAGTCTGAAGGGTGTGTGAGATGACTACCACGCAAGGATTTTTTTAAAAAGCAGCTTTATTGAGGTATAATTGATAGACAAGAAACCTGTAAAACATTTTTCTTACTCAGAGAAAGAAGTGATGAAAAAGTGATCAAGTTTATAACAGCGAGTATAGTCTCAATATCAACAAGAAATGGAACATTCTAGTTTTGCAATTGTATGAAAATCATTCTGTTTTTTGTTAAGGGCAATTTTTGGAGATCAGAGCAGCTGCTTACTCTGAGGGGTGTTAGTCTGTCAGACAGTTTGTGTTTTTTCTTTTTAGATACTATCTTTTGCTCCAAGGTAGGGCAATTGTTCTTCCAGTGTCCTTATAATAACAACAAGTATCTTTATCTAGACTAGACACAGGGGTGTCCCTGTCCTTGGGTTTTTCTAATTGTTTAATTGAAAGAGCTATTAATTCAGTCTATAAATTTTCTCTTTTTTAAGTCAAGATATCTTCAAGGAATGCCATAAACTCTTGCGATTCAGAAAGAGACAGTCTGCCATCCTATCTGTTTTCTGAATAATCTGCCATCTCAGATGTAAGACCATCAGAAAAGAAAGTATACAAGGCATTTGTGAAGTCTTACCCTGTTATTATACTCTTTTTATGTCAATCTGTAGTCTAATTTTGACCCATGTGTATTATATCAGTCTGATTGTCAATCCTTTCTGCTTTTTCAAACCAAGTTTTAGTATTTCTGGGTCTCACAAGGAGATGATCCAATTGATAATTATCAGAGAGTCCTAGACTTTATATCCCAAGGACAGTCCTAAATTCGTCAGTGGACCTTTGTCATTCCTTAGGAGGGTTTGCAAGTCCTTAACTAGATGATGCAAATCTGATCATGACCAAAGATTAAAGTTACAAAAGCAGGGAGATTGGCCATCATCTTCACCCATGTTGGTTGTGAATCACTACCTAAATACTAGCAATTGAGCAAATGACTGACTCAGCTGTCCTGTCACTGAGACTCCAAGGAGGGAGATGTCAGGGGATCTCCGGCATTCTATCCTTGTGCAGGTGTCCCAGGCTGAGCAGAAGAGGGCCTGATCCTGATCCAAATCCAAATCACAGCACCAAAGACTGTGGAAGAAAATTAACCAGAGCAACTCTTAGCATAAGCCAGTGGTTCCCAACTCAGGAAAGGGGTCAGGGGACAAGGAGAGAGAGGGGAGCAATAGCACAAGGGACATCAGCCAATGTCTGAAGACATTTTAGGTTGTTACAAATTGGGAGGTGGGTGTGCTACCAGCTTCTAGTAGGTAGAAGCCAGGGATGCCACTGAACAACTTGTAATGCACAGGACAGACTCCCACAACTAAGAATTATCCCGCCCCAAATGTTAATAGTGCAGAAACTGAGAAATCTTGGCATAAGCCTTCGTGCTAAAAGCGCCAGACATCAGAGGGCTCTGAAAGAGAGGTTTGTTTTGGGGAAAGAGGGCAAGCTTTTTGGAGCTTTAGCAGAAAAGGTCAGAAAAAGTTCAGTTAATTGGGGAACTCGTTGGTCCAAAATGGTTCTATGAATAGGGAAGAATGTTCTTGCAGGTTACCAGGTGTTGGTTAAGTAATTCATATTTATCAAGAGGGGTGAGGAAGTGTTGGGGGCTAAGGTCATGGGCAAGAGAAGGTTGAGAGGAATAGCTGTGAGGGTCAAGGACAAGGAAGGGCCAGAGTAGAAAGCCCCCTTACAAGAACGATATGAAACACATACAGGTGTCCAAGGGAGTGAAAATGTTATCAAAATGCAGGATTCTGCCTAAAGGAGGAATTTTGTACCTTGAGAACAAATAAGAATATGAAGCATAGTAATTAAGTTACTTTACTGCTCAAAGAACTATGTATATAGGATACAACCTGAGGTACTAGTCTGGTCAAGGCAATAATATTTAGGTAGAGAATATTAGACCTTTGTGTTTCTCCTTTCACCAAAGATTTTTAATTGAGGTCGTTTTAACCTCACAGCTCCTTACCAGGCTGATCCTTATGCAAATTAAACTGAAGTGGGCAGGATTCTTACCTGTGGTGGAATATCTCCTAAAACAAACATATGGTTAAATGCAGTGAAGGGACAATGATGTGGAATATAGACAGTCTGGATTGTTCGACCTGGTTGAATTAAATCTGTAAAGATTGCCGGCTTTTATTCAGCAGTACAGAAGCAAGTTTCTTTGAAAAATATTTTTAAGTACAAACACCAATTCCTCATTAAATCTACATGTTTTTAAATGGTCCTCCACTAACTGTTTTTCTAAGAGTTAAACAAAAATATTTGAAGGAAATTTAACAGGTTTCAATAGGTGAAAAAGACTTCCTATCACAACTAGGCAGAGAAAATGGCCTTTTCGTGAGTGGAGGCCCACCGTGGAAATACTTTGAACAAAGCATCCCCCACAAAGCAACCTGGTCAAAGACTGAGGAACAGAGATATGCATATGAGGAAGCACAATGCCTGGTAATAAACAGACCTGTTTCTTTTTAATGTGTAATCTTTTAGCTTTCTGCCTGGATGATGTTATATAAGGCCATCATAATCAACAAATTTCACTGCTGCTGAGGAGAAGAGGAAGTCTAAACACATCAGCAATTTCTTAAGAAAGTGCAAATGCCAAACAAATCAGGAATTCATTAACTAGATGGTGCTGACATTTCCCAATGGCTTTTGGAGAACTGAACCATTCATTCTTCAATCTTTACCCTGGAACAGGCGACTCTGACAGTACATATGAAGTGTGATTTTCTTTAGACTTTTTAAAAAACATCATCTGATGTGCATTCCTACCTTCTGGTTTTAGTATTTTATTGGACATGACCTGAGGTGCCTCAGTGGATGACAGACCTTCCATCTCTTATTCCCAATATTCATGCTCATTGCTCATCTCTGACCAGAAACGCTGAAGTTTCAGCATCATCTACAACTTGTCATATCACGGATTAAACGGCATAAAATTTCTTGCTAAACTCCTTTTACATTTTTCTATAGATTATATTGGTTGCTCCCTCTGAAATATTAATTTTACAATTTCATCTTTATAATATTTGATTCACTGGAGTCAGAATCTATTCACAGTCTAGAAACAGAAAGGCCAAATAATAAATGGTGGTTCCTTTCTCTTTACCACGTGAATAGACAGCCCACTGGTCAGAGTAAGAGGTGACCTAAAGGGAAGACAAGACGTGTATAGAATATGGACACACAGTTTCACCCAGGGAATAATTACGTTGAATAATTGAATAAAACAAAACCTCGCAATCATGTGGACTAACAAACAATGAATTCCCAGCTTAGGTTCCTGGGTAAAAAACTTCCCCGAATCCTTCCCTACCATAAGACACTGATTGATTCTTGAGTTGTTATAAACTTCCTGTCCACATAAAGTAAAAATTTTAATCTTAGTTACGTTAAGAAATAGATATATTCAACAGACTATTGTAATATGAATATTATATTAGCATTTCAAAGAGCTTCTTACTCTAAAACATATTGATATGACTTTGGACATTTGGGCATATTGGTATGACATAGGCCCAAAAGTGTTATGGAGAGTTATATTTGCTTTTTAAAAATTAAACTATTTTTAATTGATTTCTGAATTAAAAAATTTTTAATTTTGAAATTGATTAAATTGCTATAGGCACTCTCATTTTAAGTATTATTTGGGGGTGTCATTTAGAAAGTTTTTCAAAGTTTATTAAAATTATATTTGAGTATCATTTTAGATTTTTTTCAAAGTGTAATTTATTTTATTTTGTCGTTTAGTAAGAAATGAGAGAAGAGTATACTGTTGTTTTATAAATGTAGCAATTTACACCAAAATGTTATTCAACTATAAGAGTTCATAAGTTTGTCAAATCCCCAGCAACCTATTTGCCTAGTCAATTGAACTCTTTCAAGTTTCATATTTTTCAATCATTCCAACTATATTCTAAAGTATTTAAATTATTTTCTATTAGAAATAGAAAGTTCTATTCTACCAAGTTGATGACTCATTTACAGTGGAAATCAAGATCCACAATTCTTAGTGGATTCTAAAATTTTGCTGTCTGTGTATAAGATCATGGCCAAGATCTGGAGTCCCATGACTCTTGAGCCCTAATTTTTCCCTATGCGTACACGTACTGCCTACATAGCAGAAAGCTAGGCAATTGATCTGAAAATCCGATGTAATTAACATACCAAATTCCAAATTCTCTGGTTATCCAATATATTCTAAAGCCAGGAAGTGGTCAAGTATATCAGCAAAAGTGTTATAGTTAGTACCAGAGAATTTTTATAGATAGCTAGTAGTAGAGAATTGTTACAGACAGTGGTAGAGAATTGCTACAGATAGTTAGCAGTAGAGAATTGTTATAGATAGTTTGTAGTTAAGCTCTTAAGTATACAACTAAAGTTACCACCTATTAGTCTCCATATTATACTTCTTTCCAGAAGTTTTAACCAAAAGTAGTTTTAACTATATTTATACACTAGAACATTCACTATATCTTTATAAATCTTCTGAAGATTCCAAAACTACTAGTCCTTTTGCCCAAGTTTTATCAATTATCTCGTGAGTACTTGAAGTTTGCCTCTAGTCCTTTCCTCAAGAACAATTTATTTGGGCAATATTTCTTAAGCTCTTGCATATTCAAAACTATTCCATCATAGCCTCTAAACCTGAAGTAAACTTGATTGGATATAAAACCATGGGCTTTACGCATTGTTTCCCTGGATAATTATAAACTTTATTAGACAACTTTTATCTTTAAAGTCCAATAAGTCTACCAAACAACGTGTCTGTGTGAGTCATTCTGGGACACTTTTTATCTGCTAAAATTGTGCCCTTTCAATTTGAAATTTCAAGTGGTTTTTTTTTGTTTGTTTAAAGAAAGTATTTCGTTACAGTTTTAAATAGTTGTTCTGCTTGTTATTCTAGTTGTCCTTTTCTGGGACTCCAATTATGCACTTTTTGGATCTCCTTTGTGTGATTAATATATTTATCATTTTCCCCTATAATCTCTTTTTATGTCCTCTTTTTTTTTTGGCATTTCTGTCTTCCTTTACTGTGCTTCTATGCTCTGAGTAATTAGTCTCTATTTCTCAAAATTTTATCTTTTTCTTCCATTTCCCTACCAAGTTCTTTCAGTTCTATTTTCACACCTTTCTGTTGTCTGGCCATCACTTCCCTGAGATCTTATACTGCTATTTTGTGAATTTTTCTTTATAGCTTCATATTTCATTTTAATTCATGTTGGTATGCTGGCTACAGTTTTCATGTGCTTTAACTTAACATATTTTCTGGTGCATTTTTATCATTAGCAGGAAAGTTGTACTACTGCTTTTCGCATTTTGATAATATTTTCATATGAATACTGTAAACATTACTTTTTCTGTTATTTGAATAAGTTAAATTTTCCTGGAGTTTTAAAAATATTAGGAGAGGCTAAGATATCTTTCCAAGCTTCCCCAGTCAAGGACTCTCTAGCCAAGGCCATTTCCTCATTATCTGGAGCCTCCATGAAGACGTGCCTCCACTGCCCGTTAGAATCTCATCTGGCTCTGGCAGACTTGTATTGCCGGCCCTGTTTCCCTGATTTCTTTCTAGGTTGTAGTCACAAGTGAATAATACTTGTCTTTCAGTGTTTTTCTTTCTGACTAGAACTGTCTATCCTCACCAACCCTAGAAGTCCTGTCCTGTTCACTCTCAAACCTGTCCATAGCAGTTCACTCTCAGGATAGGGTCTTATTGTTCTGGGATGAATATTTGCTGTGACTTTATGAGATCTGCTATGGCTGAGCACCTCTGTGCTCACTTTCCTTCCCCACGGCTCTGTCACAGCCTCCCTGCGGGCCTGCTTCCAGGTCCGCTTGGTAGCCTTTGCAGCGCTTGCACATAGTTTTGAGTTTGCAGGATTCTCTCACCTTGATTTGTAACAAATACAGCTTGTGGATTTTTATTTGTTTGTTCTGTAGGGTTTCCAGGAGGAAAAAATGAGGTGATTCAGAACTATGCTGCTGTACTCCAAGAGGAACTGAAAATCTCTTAGGAACTTTTGTTAATTATAATTCTCAGACAAAATAAAAATAAAATTTTTTTTTTCTTTTCTGGTGTCAAGTTACTAAGCAATGATATATTCTGACGGCAAATGATCTCACATACTAGAATTTAACAAAACAAAATAAATTTTAGCATGCTATGAAATACATTTGTTTCACTTTATTTTAGGATGAATTTTGCCCCCCAAAATTCATATGTTGAAGTTACCTAACCCCCAATACCTCAGAATGTAACCATACTTAAAATTAAGTTATTTAAAGAGGTGATTAAATTAAAATGAAGCCATCAGGGTGGGTCTTAATACAACCTGACTAGTGTCCTTATAAGAAGAGAAAATTTGAAAACACAGAGATGCCCACACACAGAAAAAGCCATGTGAGGACACAGCAAGCCATCTGCAAGTTCAGCCATCACAAGTCAAGGAGAGGCTTCAGAAGAAAGCAAACGTTTGGTCTTGGACTTTAGTCTCCAGAACTCGGACAAAATAAAATTCTGTTGTTTCAGCCACCCAGTCTGTGATGTTTTGTTATGGCAGCCCTAGCAAACTAATTATACACTGCTACCTCTGAAATCCGTTTAGAAAGAATAAGTACACCTCTCTAGACCCAAGGGAGAAGAAAAGGGAGGTTTGTTGTTATGAGTTGAGGTAAGAGGATCTAGAATGCTGTCCCCAGAATCTATGACTATACTCCATTTTTAGCTGCAGGGCCAATTGTTGCATGGCTAATACATGATTTTAATCCCGAATAAATAGGTTTTTAAACGATGCATTAAACATCTATTAAAAATTAGCAATGCTTACTTTTTCCTGTTTTTTCCATCTTTCCCCCTAAAATATTCCTTTTCATAATGCCTAACATTCCTTAATCTTCTGCGTACATCCTTATTTATCACCTTGTCAAGACCCCCTTACCAATCATGAAGATTTTCTAGACAACAGCAAAACATGTGTTTTCTAGTACCTGCACACATGTTAATGTTGCCACATAGTTGATTGGGGATTATGAATTGCAGGGAAGAATTGAGAGGTATGGGAGCCATAGAACATGTGCATTGGCATTTCTGCTCTGGTACTCTCTGGATGGTTCTAAAATGCTTCCCACCCTCAGTACTCCACTTCAGCTATAGCCTAGTAATTCCGCAGTTAAAAGTTTAATTCATTTGAGAAATTCAAGAAATTACTCATAGAAAGTCTTCAAAGGGGCTAATCAGATCTATACTTTAAGGGGTCAATAAAAGAAGGGATCAATAGAATTGACTTGAATGCCACATTCACAATAATCCTAAAGTGTTTGAGATCATGGAATAAACACACTTGCCGCAAGAAACTACATTGATGTACAGCATGATTTTCTGTTTACTTTCATTTTCCATAACTATATTTTATCATGTGTTATGTACTTTTATGCTGTTCCATTTACATTTCGATAGAAGTATTTTTGAAAAAAATCTTTAAAATGAGGATTTAAATGAGAATTTAGCTGATATCTAAAAATATCCATATGTACTTCTAAAAGATTACATTTATCTGATGACATTCTAACATTAAATACAAATTAGACCACTGGTCTTACCTTGCCATTCCTCTTCTTACCTCTATATGTGTGTTGTATTATTAAGATTTAAGATAAAGTTTCCTATTTTTAAAATGCTTACATCAAGTACCTGTACTTACTATTTCTCTAGCCAAATATTGAAGCATTAATATGTCAGAAAGGCTTTTCTGGATCGGACTCAAGACTCTCAATCCATTTACACTACAACTTCCATTTCCCAGTGTCTGAATATTCTTCCTTACCCATTTTAAGGTTCATAATCCATCACTCTCTAACAACACCTTCAATTCCCTTGACAAACTCTCTCTGTTGTCCTTACAAGGTAAAACGCAACTGTACATTAACTCAGCTATCATTCTACTTCTCACAAGTATCAGCATAATTAGAGATGGAGAAAAATACACAACAGTGGTGACTGGCCTTACTATCAATTTATGACCACATACTTCAAATAAACATTAAGTATTACCTAAACATTTTACTTCTGTTGTATATGTCCTCCCCCTCTCTCTAAAATAACTTTCCACTTTTCCCCTCTCCAAATATCCAACCCCCTTCCTTTGCCTCTTGACTCTCAGCATATTATCTTGCTTCATATTTCGCTAAGAAAACAGAATCCATCACATGGGAACTAGTTTATCTTCTCTCCACCAAATCTAAACTTCCCGGCATCTGGACCAATATTATCTGCTTTCCCTACTAAGGAAATTGATGAAGAGGTAACCCATCTCCTATCCAAGGTCTGGGCTTTCCCTTGTGCTCTGGACTCCATCTCCTCTCTCACTCCCCTTCCTTCTCCTGATCATCAATTTCTAACATCAGCATACAAACATTTTTCATTTCTCCATCTTTAAAAGGAAATTCTTCTTTGCCTCCTATTCCTCTTCTGATTCCTTCTAATTCTCTGATTCCCTTCATAACAATTCTTAAAGAAATTGCAAATAGTCATTCCTGCTCTTCCTAATAAAATGTTCTTTCATTAATCTGCTCAACTTGGGCATCTGTTGTCATTGTTCCATTGATTCCATTACAGTCACATCATAAATGGCTTCCAAGTTCTTACCTAAGACAACCCTTCACCCGCCTTCCACACAGTAAACTACTTCTTCCTACCTGAAACTCTCTGGATTTTATAGAATCACACTCTCTAGATTTTTCTCCTACTCCTCTAAATGATCCTCTGCAAATTTGTTTTCTGGCTCCAAATTTTCTTCCATACCTCTAGATATCGATTATTCTAGGACTCAGCCTTCTTTTCTCTATTTACACAACCTTCTTTCTATTTACACAAGCTCTTACCTGGTCTGTTGCTAGTCCAATAGCATCTACCTGACTCAGTCTATGCAGTGCTCTCCATTCTCACCTTAGCTACTTGCCTTGCGTTCTGACTAGAGTAGCCTTAGAAATAGTTTGCATTGATCTCATGATTATAGAGACAGGTCACTGCCACTGCTGCTGCTGTCACTACAGACCAAGAAGCTCCACATAGGAGGCTAACCTACTTCTACCCTCTGGTTGAACTGGGCCATTGGGACTCTGGCTTCCCCAGTGGCTGCCTGGCAGGGGAGTTAACACCTCATGGAGGAGAGTTAATGCCCCATGGAGTAGACTGTGACGAAGGGAAACATGGAACAAGAGTGAGCCAGGAGATAAATTTTTCTCCTTTCCTCTCCACTGGAAAGACCATTTAGAGACCTGGTGGTTTCATACATCCTCACTGAAGACATCTCATATGATCAAGGAAACAGCTTACTGGCTCTGTAATGCACCCCCTCGTATTTGCTCTCTGTGTCTCTGCCTCTCTCTCCTTTCTGCTCATTCCAGCTTTCCTGGATTGCCAATAAATTGTTCACAAGTAAGAGTTAAGACATGACCAATATGCAGATAATTCCAAAATATATATCTCTGGCCCTAATCTCTGAGCTTGTATATCAATTTGTCTCTTGAAATCCTCACTTGATATATAATTGACCTCTCACACTTAACAAAATTCTAAAATTTCTTCAGAACACTCTTTCTTCTCAGTCTCTGCAAGATCGATACATAATGTCAGATACACCTAGTTGTTCAAACCGACAAATTTTATTCATTCTTTTTCTTCATCCCTCACATCCAATGTATCATCACATCCTCTTGGCTCAATTCAAAATATATCCCCAAACAGTCCACTTCCTTCATCTCCACTGTTAGTTAGATAGAGCCATTATCATTTCTCACGTGGGTTACCCCAGTGTTCTCCTGATTTCTTGTTTCATGCTCTTTTATTCTTAGAATCCATCCAAAATGATCTTTTTAAAATACGAAGTAGACCATGTCACACACCTCCATAAATCTGTGCATTGGTATCTTCCCATTGCTCTTGGGAAAAAATCAAACCTCTTCTCATGGAGCCTGGAAGACCCTAAATACCTGCCTCACTATCCAACTTCATCTCCTAGAACTTCCCTTCTTGTCTGTTGGGATCCAGTCCCCTTGGTCTTCCTTCAAGCTCATTTTCACCTTAAAGCCTTTGCACTTGCTGTACCCTCTACCTGAAATTCTTTACCCCAGGACAGTCCTAGGGTGGTTTGCTTTTTATCATTCATGCCTCAATCAAAAATGTCACATCCTAAATGTGCCTTTCTCTGACCATCCAATTAAATTTTTGAATGTCTCTCCATAAGTCATCCCTGCACATAAGCCTGTTTTATTTTTTTCATGGCGTTTACTACTACTTAAAATGATCTATTTATTTGTTTTCTCTCCCCTCCCCATTATCATATAATTTTCATGATAGTAAGGACTTTATATGTCTTCCTCATCACAGTGTCCCCATTACCAAGGAAAGGACTTGGCATATTGATACTAACTGCATGGGCATCCAGTAAGTAAGTTACCCAGTATATGATTGAATGAATGAATAAATGATTCTAAACAATTACATTGCATTCTTTCCAAGCTTACTTGAATTTCATCTAGATTATTTGAGTGCCTTATTATGTTTCAAAATGATTCATTTTTATAAAAAAGCAGAGTCTGCTTCAATAGCTATGCCTATAAAGATCATAGGAATCTGGCAAACAATCTAATTAGATTGTTTAGTATCTTGTGTCCCCTACTAATCCATTAAAATAATCCACATAACTTCTGTTTCATAATAATGATCTCATTCAATTATTCATTGTGCAATAGAGACATAGGATCCCAAATAAAAGACAGTTTTTTAAAAAAATATCAAGTGAAATGAAAGGAAAACTTGAATTTTTTTTTCCTTTCATTCCACAAAGAAAGAGAATTAGTGCACGAATCTCCAGGATCCTCAGCCTTGGGTACCGAAACGGCCAAGATGTTGGGTGGAGTGACGATTGCTCTGCAAATGGGTCTGCATTGAGATCTGTGCTCCCTAAACCCGACTGAAGGAAATAAAGCAAGAAAAAGGCAGATTAAGAGAGCATCAAGGTGGCCAAACAGCTTGATTTACTCTCACATCTCAGAAACTTTCATTAAGATTTACATCATGATGCTGACCTAAGTGGCAAAGCAATTTTTTCATAGCTGAACCAGAAAGCGAACGCCCTCCAGCTGGACCGAGTAACCTTTTTCTTGCTCGCAGCAAGTAATGGAGTTTGCCTCGTGTGAACCAGACTGACCAATGGGCACATCTCGCTGCATTCCAGTGAAGCAGGCTCCCCATGTGATAGATTTGCACTCTACTTATTAAGGTTTTTTAAAAGCCCTTTCTCATTTTATTCATTTTTCTTAGTGAGCCTAAGAAAGGCTATATGCACACTTTTAAAAAAAATGCACAAGCTGACATTAATATGCACCGTGTGCTTTTCAAAAGCACCTAGAGAAAAAATGACCCAGTATCCCAGGAACCAAGTTCTTAAAATAAAACTAAGAAACAAAGCAAACACACACACCCCATATTAAAGAGAGTTAAGTGATGCCAGAAATGAATTAGAATGTTATGTTATGAAATTGATTTCAGAAAAACTGATTTTTCAAAGTGAGAATAATCAAGGAGGAAAGACATTATAGAGAAACAAAGTGACTCTCAGAAACTATTGCAAAAGAATTAAATAAATAAATACAAACTCTTCCAGAAACTGTTGCATTTACTGTCCCAAAGCAGTAAAACGTAGTAATCATAGTGTAAACTAGAGAATGGCATTAATGCTGTTGAGTGGGGTGGGGGCCACGACCCTCACAGCCAGAGAGAGACGGCAGGCTGAGTCCCTCTAGACTCTCCTTGGCTGTGTCAGGGAATTTTCTTTTCTTGACTATGACCAACTGGTTCTTTTGGGCCACTACTAATGCTTATGGTGTCTCCACATGAAGACAAAACAAAAAGTACTCCTTCCTCAGTAAAAAATTTTTAGGGGAGTGTATTATTAATTTCACAATAATAACAATAAACACATTTCATATAAATTATACAAATCAAATAATTGAATTTAAGGGAAAAGAAAATTGGGAATTGAGAGTCAAGTTATTAGAATATAATAATTTGTTATAAAATAGTTATTTGTCGTACTTTCATGGAAACAGAATTCTTTGTGGCAGTTTTGATGCTGACTTGTTCCAGTATACACAGAAACCTTTTCTTAGACGTTAGTGACTTTAAGTTTTTAATGATTTGTAGTTTTGAGATGCAACGTTCTCCAATGAGAAATGATATTGGAAAAGTCAGAGATACAAAACTACAAAAGTATTGAGAAATCTGTCTTTTAAATGATTACTGCAAATATATTGCAATAGTTCAATCGGAGTCATACCACATTCTAGAAAACAATCGCAGTTTATAAAATTTCTTATATATCAATATCCCACCAACATCACACTCCTTTATTATGTTCCTTTTTAAATGTCAAATGTGAATTTTTACCTAGTTGTAATATTTCATTTTCAAGTAATTCTTCAAATTATTTAAATCATCTAGAGCAGGGCTTCTCAAACATTCATATGCATGTAAATCACAGGGGATCCTGTTAAAATGTGGTCTATGTCTCAGGGCCTGACATTCTGTATTCCTGACAAACTCCCGGCATGCCAGTCTTGTTGGTCTGTGGACCACACACAAAGGCCATGATATTTTGTCAATATTGTAAAGCATTCTTTAACGAAGAGTTAGTATTTTGACTTAGAACTTGTAGCTTTTAAAGATAAAATGTAGGGGCCAGTCCAGTGGCACAGCAGTTAAGTTCACATGTTCCGCTTTGGAGGCCTGGTGCTCGCCAGTTCATATCCTGGGTGTGGACTTACTCACGGCTTGTCAAGCCATGCTGTAGCAGGCATCCCACATATCAAGTACAGGAAGATGGGCACAGATGTTAGCTCAGGGCTAATCTTACTCAAAAATAAAATAAAATAAAATGTATATTTTAA
This sequence comes from Equus asinus, assembly GCF_041296235.1. Classification (NCBI taxonomy): domain Eukaryota; kingdom Metazoa; phylum Chordata; class Mammalia; order Perissodactyla; family Equidae; genus Equus; species Equus asinus. The sequence continues at coordinate 82,710,591 of NC_091798.1, forward strand.
GCTGCTAAATTTCAACAAAGTTAATTTTTATGCTAATGAAATTTCCATATTAAAAATAAACAATTTCCATAATATAATTAGCTAAGCATTATTTCGCAATCCTTAATTTATATCTATCTTATACCTACTTTGTGAATTATTAATGGCAAGTGTATATTGATTATTACATAGTGACATGTCACAATGGAAGGACTTTCCCACTTTAAATGGGGACTTAAGTAAAAAATTGCAGATTATATCAACTAATATACGAAATGTCAAATTAGCCAATACACTTATACTAAAAGGGTTTCTTAAATTTTTCTTTTGTGTTAAGGTACCAGTCAGAAGATCAGTGTGAAAAGTAGCAGAAGCTCCTTCTTGAAATGTTGTTGTATCAAAAAGCCCTCTCAATTACAGGTCTTTCCTCTATAAAAAAGCAAATATAAATTCTGTTAGAATAAGACACTTTACTTTCATTTGTCAGTAAATTATTGTAATACACTGAATTTGTTAGAATAATATACTCTACTGCCATCTGCTGCAAGATTGTCATAACAAATATATAAATCACTTACATGTGGAGACAACAGAGTTACAATAAAAGTACAAACATTTTCCAACCAATCTACCATCTACCAGGTGCCCAGTGCAGCCTTACATATGGCTCCTTGTGTGGTGTACCACCTAAACAAACATCCACGGGAGTTTGACTCCAATCCTTTGATCTGAGGATGAAGGCTGGTCCTGAAGTGGTCTTGGACCATTGAAAGAGGAATTGATGCTGTCCTCATGGCACAGTATCAAGGACAGTTGCAGACCTCATTAGCACAGATGAGGTACAGCCTTCACGTGAATGGAGGCTGGAGGGTCTCCAGGGTCTGACATGACCACCATGTGGCTTCCCCTGGTGCAGGGTGGTGCTTGCTCAGGCAGAGGATGGATTCTCACTTCTGACTCAAGAAGCACTTTCAGTGGCCATCGCCTTTCAAAAATGCAGTCAGAGAGAGACTTCTCTCCATTCCGTCAGGAGAGGTAAGCAGCTGTCATAGAATCTAATTACATCACTTTTTCCATTAAGTTGACATCAAAGATTTTGAAACTTAAACATCAAGAATGCAGTGCTTCCTTCTGCTTTCCCATTCCTCTTGCCCATGGCAACTCTGCCTGGATAAGAGCCTGGACTTGGAGGTGGAGACCCTCCTGTTATTTGAATATTTCACAATATTATTCCCTATTGATTCACAAACTATAAGAAGAGGTGTGCCATTAAAATAGTACACCAGGTTGTTCCATTTAAAAGAACGCTTCAAGCTAAATTACTTTTATGATAACTGTACTAAATATAGTACCTGCTGGAGACGTTTTTGATAAATACTAAATAGAAACATCTGTCATCTTTTATTTCTGTTCTTTGATGGATATCGTTCAGAAAGTGATCGTATAAATCTGACAGAAAAATGTTTAAAAATTGTATCAAAGGGATGTCTGGCAACATAGTGGGCTAAACTGATAGAAATAAACATTTTTCTCATTACAAACTCATAGATCAGCTGGATACATTATAAACAAAAATGTTAAATGCATAGTCGAGTTCAAAATGAAAACGAGGGAAACCCCCACGTATCAGGAAGAAGACAGAAATAAAACTAGAGCTGAGAATTTGCAGGATGTTTCTAGCCAGTTATAGGCCCTGGGACGTGAGGACCAGGGTGCCAGTGATCATGTGGGGGCAAATATGCGACCACAAGCTATAACATGTGAATGACTTCATTCAGAAACACTATTTTCTGACAACTCCCACATGTATTTCTTCTGGCAAAAGCTCTCTCAGGAATCTCCCTTCTCTTAGTTTTTCCCACCCAGGACAATTCAATACTAAAGCCATCAGATGGGTCTACATGTGATGGGAGTGGGGACAGAGGCCCAATGTGGAGAAACAAAGCCCAAATGAGATGAGAAGGGAATTTGCATGGGGTGAGAAATTGGCCCAGAGTGAGCTTCGGGGCCCAGGTCGGTTGAGGAGGGCTCCTGTGCAGTGATGCAGAGCAGCACAGGGAATTGAAACAGGAAAGGAGGAAAGAGAAAGCAGGGCATCCAAACAGGACGTCAGAGCTGGTGGGATGAGGTGGGCATGTGCACAGGTTACACACAAGGAGAATGCTGAAATAAACACATATAACCAAATTTCCCACATTTGGAATCACAAATATGAAAAGGAAGAAAATTTTATTGAACCCTGTGCTGTTGGTCTGCAATCAGGGGTATCAGTGAACTACTGCTTTTCAATATTTTAAAATAGAAATATAGATTTACATGTGTGTATATGTGTATAATATACATATTCCTTGGCTCTCTCCCCTTAGAAGGCCTGGTACCAGTGAAAATCTTCCAAAGCAATGAGCATAGCTAGCATCAGATCTTGGTTTTAAATATCATTATCCACTTAAAGGAGCCCCAGGCCTCCTAATAGAAGTGTCTGATTCCAGGGCTAAGGCAGGAAAAGTACAGATGTGCCTGAAAGATTTTGTTGTGCTAGAAGGCATCAAAGTGTTCAAAGAGTGATGGGGTCATGTCAAAAAAGGCACAGGAGTCAGCTTCAAGGAGATCCCAATGGTCGAATCTTGGACAATATGAGCACTAAATAAATAATACTAATGGATTATAACCTACTAAATAAAATAGGAAATCAGAGTCCATTCTGACGAATGGATAAATTGAAAGCTTTTAAGAAAAAAATATATTTATCTAGCTTCACAAGGAGCCTCCCCCTAAATACTTATTAATCATAAAGTTTAAAAAAAAAGGAACTTTAAAGTGGAGATTCTGGCAAATATCATCTTAATCAAGGGATCAAGGGAACATCAGCAGTAACAAGATAAATCACAATTTGTGCCCAACCTTATAGGATGCAACGACAAGAGCATACATCCTTTTGTGATACTTTTGCCAAAAATGGATAACCTGAATCTAATCATGAGGAAACATCCAACAAAACCAAACTGAGTGACATTCTCCAAGATAACACTCCTATAATCTTCAAAAGTGTTAAAGTCACGAAAGCCAAGGAAAGACTGACAAAATGGTCCAGACTGAAAGATGCGTGAGATAAAATTATTGGGATGATAATTGGTGAAACTTGGAGTCTGAGGATTACACACCAAGCATCAGTGTTAATTTCTTAATGTTGACGGTAGTCCTGTGGTCATGTTAGAGAATGTGCTTGTTTGTAGGAAATGCACACTAAAGTATTGGGGGGACCAGGTGGCAAATAATTCTAAAATAGCTCAGAGGAAAAGTTATTTTTACTGTATTCGCAACTTCTCTGTAAGTTCAAGGTTGTTTCAAAACAAAAAAAGACATTATTTTAAAAATGTTAATGTTGCATCTATATAAACAGTGACAATCCGCAGCTATTTGTGTAACCTAAAATTGTGTGATATGAAGAAAAATGGAAAAAGAATTTAAAGCACATCTGTGCTAGGCATGATTGTAATCACTTTTTACATACAACCAATTTAATTTCACAGAAACACTATGAGCATTAAAAAAGGCAAACCTGAGGCACATGGAGGTTACATAACTTGCCCAAAGTTATACCAAAAGTAGGTGGCAAAGTAGTTATTACATTGATATAAAATATTTATATCCTCTCTAACCATACAGGAATGTAATTGGTCCGGAGTAATTTTTTTCTGGGCTTTGCTTTAATACTACCTTTACTCAGATAAAACTCTCTTGATCTATACAAACTATTACATCAAGCTTTAGATATATGATGTTTGTCCAGGGTTAAGATGGGTCCTTCCAAAGGGAGTCGCAGAAAAGCTGCCTGCTTAGAGTCAACAAATGCACACAGCAGGAGCAACCGCAGCATGATTGATTGGAGAGCTGGTTTCAGCACAGCTGACTCAGTAAAGTCCCTGTTCCCCTTTCTGCTTTCCATGGGTACAGAGGATGATCAGAATTGGCAGCAGGGGTAGAGCTTAGGCGTAGGATAAAACCTAAGAGCTATTCTCTCAAGAGAGTGGACAATCTTCATGGCGAGAGACTCACATGGGTACTGGGGACAGCGATAATAAAAAATATCTAAGACCCTCAAGGACATACTGAAATAAAAAAGAGAAAAAGAAAGTCAGGGGGTTGGCTCCGTGGCCAAGTGGTTAAGCTCCTGCGCTCCGCTTTGGGAGCCCAGGGTTTTGCCGGTTGGGATCCTGGGCGTGGACATGGCACCGCTCGTCGGGCCATGCTGCGGTGGCGTCCCACTTGACACAACTAGAAGGACCCACAACTAAAAATACACAACTATGTAGCGGGGGGCTTTGGGGAGAAAAAGGAAAACTAAAATCTTTAAAAAAAAAAAAAAGAGAGAGAAAGAAAGATCTACTCAGAGGTCAAATACTCTAAAGCTACTCACACCCGGAATAAAGTACCATTTACTTCTGCAGTTAAGAAGACCGCTAGGCTGCCTGCTGCACACACCTTCACAGGAAATCTCACCTGTCAACACAGAACAAGCAGTTAGGCCTGCTTCCATCCACTCCACACCCAAACTGAATGACTATTGAAGAAAAAAACTTACTTAAGTGCAAAGGAAACCTATACTAATCTTTCATTCATAAAGACTCTGACAACCAAACCAAAGTATCAAACATTTTTTAAAAACCATTAGCAAGAGAAAGGAAGATCAAGATGAACGTGTGAAAAAACCACTCTTTAGAGGTCACCAATAGAAAAATGGACAATGGATGTAAATAGCCAATCAAAAGAGAGGAAACTAGAATTGCTAATAAAGATGTAAACAGACAGTCAAATTGGAGAAGAAAAAACCTCAGTCTTGGTATGCAGATGGTTCTGCATAATTTGCAGGCATCCTCTGGAAGTGTACACCTGCAGCGTTAGAAACCCACCCCGAGTGGCTCTGAGGACACTGATGAAGGCAACTTCTTCCAGGAGGCCTCTTATTTATTTATTTATTTATTTAATTTATTTGTGTCATCTTCCATTTCTTTCATCAAGGTCTTACAGTTTTCAGATTACAGGTATTTCACTTCCTTGGTTCAATTTATTCCTAGGTATTTTATTCTTTTTGATGTAATTGTAAATGGGATTGTTTTCTTAATTTCTCTTTCTGATAGATCATTATTAGTGTATAGAAACACAGCAGATTTGTGTATATTAATTCTGTATCCTGCAACTTTACTGAATTTATTTATTAGTTCTAATAGTTTTTTGGAAGAGTCTGTATAGTTTCTATGTATAGTGTCATGCCACCTGCAAACAGTGACAGTTTTACTTCTTCTTTTCCAATTTGGATGCCTCTTATTTCTTTTTCTTGTTTGATTGCTGTGGCTAGGACTTCTAACACTATATTGAATAAGAATGGTGAGAGTCGGCATCCTTGTCTTATTCCTGACCTTGGAGGAAATAATTTCAGCTTTTCACTGTTGAATATGATACCGAGGGCTTGTCATAAATGGCTTCAATAATGTTGAGGTATGTTTCCTCTAGACCCACTTTGTTGAGAGTTTTTATCATAAATAGATGTTGAATTTTGTCAAAAGCTTTTTCTGTATCTCTATATTGAGATGATAATATGATTTTTATTCTTCACTTTGTTAATGTAGTGTATCACATTGGTTGATACGTGGATATTGAACCATATTTGCATCCCTGGGAGAAATCCCACTTGATCATGGTGTATGATCATTTTAATGTATTGTTGAATTCAACTTGCTAATATTTTGTTGAGGATTTTTGCATCTATGTTCATCAGAGATATTGGCCTATAATTTTATTTTTTTGTGATATCTTTGTCTGGCTTTGGTATCAGGGTAATGCTGGTCTCATAGAATTAGTTTGGAAGCATTCCTTCCTCTTCAATTTTTTGGAATAGTTTGAGAAGGATAGGTAGTAACTCTTCTTTAAACGTTTCATAGAATTTACCTGTGAGGCCATCTGGTCCTGGACTTTTGTCTGCTGGGAATTTTTTGATTATTGATTCAATTTCCTTACTAGTAACCAGCCTATTCAGATTTTCTATTTCTTCCTGATTCAATCTTGTAAGAGTATATGTTTCTAGGCATTTATCCATTTCTTCTAGGTTGTCCAATTTGTTGGTGTGTGATTATTTATAGGAATCTCTTTGTACTTCTGTAGTGTCAGTTGTAACCTCTCCTCTTTCATTTCTGATTTTATTTAGGCCTTATCTTTTTTTCTTGATGAGGCTGGCTAAAACTTTATCAATTTTGCTTATCTTTTCAAAGAACCAACTCTTAGTTTCATTGATCTTTTCTATTTTTTGTTAAAGATTTTATTTTATCCTTTTTCTCCCCAAAGCCCCCTGGTACATAGTTGTATATTCTTCATTGGGGGTCCTTCTAGTTGTGGTATGTGGGACGCTGCCTCAGCGTGGTTTGATGAGCAGTGCCATGTCCGCGCCCAGGATTCGAACCAACGAAAACACTGGGCCACCTGCAGTGGAGTGTGCGAACTTAACCGCTCGGCCACGGGACCAGCCCCCCTTTTCTATTGTTTTTTAGCCTCTATTTCATTTATTTCTATTCTGATCTTTATTATTTCCTTCCTTCTACTAACTTTGGGTTTTGTTTCTTGTTCTTTTTCTAGTTCCTTTGGGTAAAAGTTTAGATTGTTTATTTGAGAATTTTCTTGTTTTCTGAAGTAGGCCTGTATTGCTATAAACTTCTGTTAGAAGTGCTTTTGCTGTGTCCCACAGACTTTGGAACATTGTGTTTCCATTTTCATTTGTCTCAAGGTGTTTTTTGCCTGGAAAAAGGGATAGCAAGTTATACAGATCTATACCAATACATGAGTTGTAACTAACATTTTAAGTAGCTAGAGACTTGGCAGGAAAACAATTGAAAAATCTCTCTGAATGAGCACAGAGTGTGACAATATTTGTATCTCATGTGAGTGCTCACCAAGTGGTGACCTTGTCAGAGGAAGATTTTAATAATTAGGTGGAAGATTACCTGATCTGAGGACAGCAATCAACATTCTTCTCTAGGCACTTAATTTATTTCCCAATAGGCTCATGAAGAAAGTGGCCATGGCAGCAGGTAGGGAGGTTATAAGTGCGTGAAGCAATATGACTTCTACTCACTAAGGCCCATCTGGCTACAGCCAACAGCTGAGTACTCGATCTTCTAAAAGCACAAACCTGATATGGTACCATTCTGCAAAAGTACCAGCCAGCTACTTGGTAGCAGGTTGATCAAAGTGGATTTCTTCCATTGCGGAAAGAGCAGTGTTTTGTTCTTACCAGAATAGACACTGTGACAATGGATGGGCCTTCTCTGCCTGCAAAGCTTCTGCCAAAACTACCATCTGTGGACTTACAGAATGCCTCATCCACCATCAAAGAATTTTTCACATCATCATTTCTGTCCAAGGAACTCATTTTATAGCAAAAAAAGTACAGCTGTGTGTCCATGCTCATGGTATTCACTTGTTTTACCACATCTCTAAAGCAGCTGGCTTGATAGAACAATGGAATGACCTTTTGAAGACAGTTAAGAGCCAGTTGAGTGGCAACACATTGCACTGCTGGGGCAATGTCTTCAAGGATAGAGCATATGCTCTCAAGCCATGACCAGTATAGGATGCTATTTTTCTAAGAGCCAGGATTCATGGGTCCAGGAACAAAGGATGGGAGTTAACTTCTATCACTTTACTTTTAGTAATAAATTAGAAAACTTTCTGTTTCTCATCTTCACAAATTTGGACTCTGCTCGTCTAGAAATCTTAGCTTTCAATGGAGGAATGCTTCCACCATGGGACATGCAATAGTTTCATTAAAATGGAGGTTGAGACTACAACATGGTCACTTTAGCCTTCCATGCTAAAAAAATTAACAGGTAAAGAAGCGGACTACAGTATTGGCTGGGATGACTTATGTATCGTGATGACCAAAGGGACACTGAGCTACTACTATACAATGAGAGTGAGGAGGAGAATGTCTAGAATACGGGCGAGCCCTTAGGGCACGTCTTAACACTCTCATAACCTGTAATTAATGTCAGTGGAAATCTGAAACAACACAATAAGAAGGACTACTAATGGTCCAGACTATTCAGCGATGAAGATTTGGATCGTCCCACCAGGTAAAAAGCCACAACCAGCTGAGAGGCTTGCTGAGGGCAAAGGGAATATGGAATAGGTAGTGAGCAAAGGGTGTTGTAAATAACAAGTACAATGATGTAACCAGTGCAAGAATGACAACTGTAATAGTTATGAATATTCCTTCCCTTATTGTTATACGAATATATTTGTAAGTATATTACCCAATTTTTTCTTTCCTCCTCTCATCCTACTATCATCTAACATATGTCAATAGTAGTTAACTTTATACCTCCATATTTAAGCTAAAGGTTATCCAAGTGGATGTGTGATTTAGCTAGATAAAGAATGAACATCACCCAAAGACAGATAACGTGACACTGTATCCTTTTGAGGGGAGAAGGTTAGCATGCTTCATTTATATGCAAGATAGGTGCTTCATCATGTTTGTTGGTTTTGTGACGTGTAAACTTGGCTAAGCTAAACTACATTGGCCAGGACCCAATTCCCTGAACGTTTTCACTTAGACTTACCACAACAGAAACTTGCATGAGATCTAGAAGGCAGAAGTGAAGGGATAGCTATGGTTTACTGTCTGAAGCTCAACGCACCTCAGGCCTGTGTGGCGTTAACGTAAGTGTTCACTGAGCTAGTGCCTCACTTCATTGGCACTGGCAGCAGCAGGGCCGACAGCTCCTCCAGCTGCTGCTAAATCTTTTCTTTCAGCTCCTCAAAGTTCTGGGCCACGTACAAATGTGGCTCCTCAACAAAACACAGCTTCCCCAGCAGGTCATCCACGAAAGCAAGGTCAAAGGCTTTGAGATGGAGAGAGGCCAGGGGGAGCTCTGCAAGCGATGGACACAGGTTTCAGCTTGTGCCTCAGGGTTGCCAGTTGTTCACGCTTCCTGTCACTTCACCCCCTCCATTCTTCCCAAAGCCTGCCATGTGTCCTCAGGCTCAGTACCAGATAGGGAAGAAACAGCCAAATAAAGACTGTTTTTACCAGTTCGCGCAATTCTTTAAAGTTAAATCCCTTATTCTATATCATTCCCAGTGATTCTGCCTCTCTGATAGGACCCTGGCTGATAGAAGAGATAATTTTGCCATTCATGACCTGGAAGGAAAAAATATTTTGATTCCTAGAATTACTAAATCTTGTCTCCCTAGGTAAAAGAGAGAATTTGAGATAGTAATAGACAGACCTTTATGTCTTTAAGGGTCACTTAGGAGTAACTATACATTAAGAGAAGAGTTTTTCTGGGTTCCTGAGAAAGCAAAGTCTGAGACAAGGAGGGAAAGTGCCAGCCCAGGACTGCAAGGATGAAAAGAAAGGGGAATGCAGTAAGGAAAGATGAGAAACACTATAAAGTGAAGCACTCTGCTGCTGAATACTGCTTCAAAGGAGTGAGAAGAAACTGGCAAGTCACATGGCCAAGGCATTAGCTCAATCCATGGGGCTTTCCTAAAGAGGCTGCCAGGAGAAGCTGTGCCTTGAAGGCCTCTGTGGGACAGGGGATAAAGGGAAATTACCTGCCTGGCCCCTCCCATCTTGTTTCCCAATGATCAAAGTTCAATATAGAATGCTAATGCCCCTACGCATTCTGGTTTCATTATTGGCCCCTTTCAGCCGCTTCTCCAGAGGCCAGACCCCACACTAAGTGTGCCAGTGGCAGGAGAATGCAGAAATTCCCTGTGTGCAGCTGGGGTGAGGAAGCAGTACTCCCAGGGCACATGACCAGTTGACCTCAGCAGTGATGGTGCTGCATCTTCAGAAGGAAAACGGCATCTTTTTCCCTCAGAAAGAGGAAATCCAAGGGGGCCAGCGAGCCCTGTGTCTGATAAAGTAAATAAGTCAAAGAAAGATAGTGAAGGCTGGTACTTCTGATGAAAAGCCTTGGGCGAGTCCAGTGAGAAGGTCCCCTGGCTCTCCAGGCAGAATTTAAAGGGGGAGCTAAGTGTATATCTGAGCACATCATGCTTGATGAAAAACACTAATAAAGCATGCCTATACAAGTCAGGATCAAGGCAAGGATGGCCACCAGGATAACAAGTACTTAACATTTCTCTGTAGAAGCTAGTTTTCATAATTATAAAAGGGGAAGAAATTATCAGTATAAAAATCATAAATGTTCGAGTGTCATTATTTGTAGATCATAAAATTGTATATCTGGAAATGTAGTGGAACTACTTGTATTATTAACAAGAGATTTCAGGGAAATAGATAGATACATAATTAGTAAACAGAAATCATTGGCTTTTATTATACAAAAAGAACCATATTATACAGGTTGAAGCTACAACATGAAATGAGCAAGAGCTATATAAAGAAAACTTTAAAAGGCTGGTTAGTCAAGAAAATAACTTGTGGACAAATAGAACAGCATTAGATGATCTTGGATAGGAAGATTCCATGTTTCCAACTCTTACTAAGTTAATTTATAAACGTATTACAATCTTAATAAAAATAGAGATTTTTTTAAAACAAGATAGACTAATTCTAAAGTCTTTTCTTGTGGAAAAATAAATGAGCAAGAATAGCCAGAGAAATTGTGAAGAAAAAGTGATAATAAGAGGTGACTAGCCCTACTAAATATTAAATTATATTATAAAACTATATAAGTAGAAATAACACAGTGCTGCTTCATGAATAGAAGACATCATTTTAAAGTCTAGAAATAGACTCAAATATATATCAGAAATTGACAAATGATAAAGGTTGAATTACAAATCAGTGTGGAAAAGAGTTGCAACTCGATGAACAATGTTAGGGAAAATATTAGGGAAACTCCAGACCCCATATGGAAATAAATACCAGTTGGATCACAAGTTTGAATGTAAGAAGAAAAACTAAAAAGAAAATTGAAACTATTAAAGTAATAGAACCTGTACTATCCTTGATAATCTCAGAATGGAGAAGGCCACCCAGGATGGAAAGCTGACACAGGGATCCAGAAGGCTGCCTCCTTGCCCCAACATGGGGTAAACCGCATAGCCTACGCTCCAGATTCCATGGGATCAGACTGAAGCTCAACTCCAGTCCAGACCATTCTGCCCTCTTTCTCTCACGCTCCTTTTCCCATAGGCACTTCCTAATAGATGACGTAAACAAGAATGCCTGTCCCAGGATTTGCTTCCAGGGAACTGGACCTGAAACACTGGTGAATTATTGTCTCTTAGGAAATTAAAACAAAAGTTGAAATAAAACCTGCATTCTGAGCCCTGGTTACAGGTTAATTTCACTGCTGAGCACATCATGCTTTATTTACTTTATTCTTGGAGATCCAACTTCAGCCTTATGAATTCCCTCACAAAAGCAAGCCAGTTAACTTAAAAACAGACCCCAAGCACAGTCAAGTTCTGGGCCACATGGCCTTAGTAACATGTTCAGCCGCTACTGTTTGAGGAGAAACTCCAAAATTGTGGGAATTGCTTCTCTTGGTATCAAGAGTGAGAGACTAGTGGGAGGGGGAGAATTGAGTCCATAATTCTTTTTGTTCTAGTGCCTGATATCTGAGATCACGGAACCACGAGATTGAAGACTAAAATGTGGAGACTTCAACACTGTGAGACTGAACTACCAGACCATAAGATCTCTTTTTTGCTTTCCCATCCTGCTCCCCAACCCCTGCTTTCTCTACAAAATTGCGTGAAACTTCTGAGCCAAGAGGATTGTATTTGCATATAGGGCTCCACTATATTTAAACGCAGTGTGCCAGCCCATAGTTTTGTCAAAAGCTTGACTGATTTCACCTCATCCCAGCATAGACTGCCCATTCATAGCAGTTTCACTTCTCACTGTCCAACCCCAAACGCAGCAGCTGGTCCCCAGTATAAAAGCAATCTCCATTCTTGATCACCTAGGAAGGGTTCTTCCCACTGTGATTAGTTCTTTCAGTGTTCTCTGTGTCTCTAGCTCTTCAATGGTTTTAAAGAAGAGTATGTGGATTAGGTTTATCTGTCAATTTCTTGTTGTTATGGCAGGAGTGAAAATTGTTCACATCCTTATGCTTTCTAGTAAGAGGTGGAACCACCACTCCACTTCCGATTTTTTCCAACATTATTCTGGAAGCTCTTACAATACAATGAGATATTAAAAAAACATAAGAAACATAATAGTGGAAAGGATGAAGCAAAATATTATTTGCATGTCATCTGGATGTATACCAGAGCACAATAAAATTATTTAAAAATTAGAATTAAGTGAATTCAAAACTAGTTGGAAGACAAAATAAATAAATAAAAATGATTTTCCCATGTAACATGAAGAATATGAAAGAAAACAGAGTAAAAACTTATCAATAGCAGCAATTCCTACAGCAAGAAATAAATATCTAAGAATAAACTTAAAAAACTAGTAAGATCTTTAGGAGAAAACCTTACAAATATTAGAAATTTGAATAAAGGAAGAGGAATACCTCTCCCTAGATAGGAAAATTGAATATTGTTTTTAAAATTCCATTATTTGAGAATTATTTTATAGGTTTAATGCAATTTCAATCAAAATTGAGGGTACCTGTAATTTTAAATTGGGAGTTCAAAGAAGAGCTCACTGAGAGGGGGCCATCTGAGCCAAGACCTGAAGCAGGTGGGGGCAGCCGTGAGCTCCGAGGACGAAGATTCCAGGCAGAGGGAACTGAGGCCCGAAGAGACACAGGAGCCCTGAGAGGTTTGAAGGAACAGAAAGAAAACCAGGACAGTTGGAAGGGAGTGAATGAGCCATAACAGGATATAGCAGGAAGGAGATCAGAGGGGAACCGGGCTCAGATGATGTAGGCCATTACAAGGGCTTTGTTCTGAGTGAAACGACAAACCACTGGAGGGTTTTAAGCAAAGGAGTGACATGGACTGAGCTACATTTTAATAGGATCTCTTTAATTGCTGAGTCGAGAATAGCCTTGTATGTGACAAGGGTGTAAGGAAGATAAATCAAAAACTATTACAAAGTTAAAACTAATTTACTTGTACAATTAGAAAGCAATAAGATTACTATAGAGAAGTAAGCAAAGGACACACACAAGTTTTAAAAACTAAAATAAATATGTGAGAAGTTCAATTTCACTTATAAGTAATAAAAAGTTCAAAAGAAACTCTGAGATAACATTCTTCAGCCAATTACTGCATTATCAAATATCTTATAATTTATAGTAGTGTATATTGGCTGGCATACATCCAATTTCAAGAACTACTGGAGGAGATGCACACCCATTGACTTAGTAATTGCCATTCTAGTCATTTATCTTAAGGAAAGTCAGAAATTTAGAAACTAATTTTTGCACAAAGATGTTTGTCACTGTGTTACGTGTTCGTACACTTGCAATGAACAGCCTGAAAATGAAATTAAGAAAACAATTCCATCTACGATAGCATCAAAAAAATACTTAGAAATAAATTGGACAAAAGAAGTTCGAGACTTGTACACTGAAAACCACAAAACGTTATGGAACAAATTAAGGGAGATTTAAATGGAAAGACCTCTCATGTTCATGGACTGGAAAACAATATTGGTAAGATAGCAATAATCTCTAAATTGGTCTATAGATTCAGTGCAGTCTCCATCAAAATTCCAGGAGCCTTTCTTTGTAGAAATTGACAAGCTGGTCCTAAGGTTTATACGGAAATGTGAGGGGTCCAGAACAGCCGAAACAATCTTTAAAAAGAAGAACAAAGTTGGAGGACTTATACTTCCCAATTTCAAAATTCACTATAAACTAGAGTAATTACTGTAGTAAAACTAGAGTAGTACTAGTCACCCTGGCATAAGAATAGGCATAGAGATCAATAGACTAGAACTAAGCTTCCAGAAGCAAAACCACATAGCTATGGTCAATTTAAGGTGTACAACATGATGATTTGATAAATGTTTACAAAAAAAGAAAATGATAGACAGGTAGAAATAAGGAAAGCAAAAGTGAAATGAAGTAATTATTACTGCCCTCCCCCAAAGGAAAGACGAAATATTCTACTAGAAAAGAAACATAACCATAGTAAACAAATTGGCAAAACAAAAAATAATATTTGCGTACTCATAATGATGGAAACGTTGACTTGACGAAAATTATATTGAGGGGATGGAAGAAGGAGGAGGTAGCATAGAAATCACGTAAAAGCTAAATCCTCAACTATCAAAATAGGAAGTTAATAGAATACATTTAAAATTGATAAATTAAGAAATGCCATAATTATATCACTTAAAAATATAGACCAGTTAAAAGGACTCAACATGATCCCTGAGGAGATGGATTGAGAAACAGGGTGGTACGTGGTGGGACAATACACTTTATTGTCATAAGGCTGTTAACACAAATTGACTTGTTAGCAATTGATAAAAATTACTAATTTTAAAAAGGAAAACTGGGGGCTGGCCTGGTGGTATAGCGGCTGTTTGCGCGCTCGGCTTTGGCAGCCCCAGGGGTTCACTGGTTCAGATCCCAGGTGCGGACTTACCACTGCTTATCAAGCCATGCTGTGGCAGCATCCCATGTATAAAGTAGAGGAAGATGGGCACGGATGTCAGCTCAGGGCTAATCTCCCTCAAAAAAAAAAAAAAAAAAGGAAAACTGGAATTATTTGGAATATTTGAATAACAAAATGAACAAGTATGTCAAGTATGTACCTTTTTAATTGTCTCAGTTTTTTTTCCCCTTTTGACATCTTTGAAATCTTTTGCATTTTATAATCAATGGCATGTCATTTTTATTGGAAATGAGTTTTCTTTCTTAGTAGAACACAAAATAATACTTTATATAATCAATGGCATCTTAGATTTGATGAAATATGTATTTTGTGTATTACTGTTAAAGAAAAAAGAATACAGTTTTTTAACATAGATCATTTATAAAAATTAGTCAGATAGGAAGCCCCAAAGATTCTGTCAGATTTGTGGCTACTGTGGACAATTAGAAGTAGCTGATATACCAGGTGAAGTAGGCCCAACAGGCTGAGTTATACAAAGATATCGTGGAATGAAGAAAGAAAAGAGCAAGAATCAATACGGAGTTGGCAGTGAGATGCCTATTTGCAGGTACATATAAATATATGATCGGAAGTTGAGAGCCATCTGCAGATGCACTGAACAGAGGAAAAATTGAGGGATAAGAAGACAAACTGGAAATAATTTTGAAAAATGTCAAATGGTTAAGACCAAATAAAATTAGTCTAAAATCAGTTATGACATTCTGGACACACTGGCAAATATCTTATTTCAGCAAGCTGACACTGGACAGGTAAGTCTTTCTGATACACAAGGGAAGGAACCTACGATAAGCATCTAGCTAAATTTGCCTCAAGAAGACAGTGATGGTGACTTCATGAAGCTCATCGGGGTTTATAAAGTTGCTAGTGACAGTGCAATGGCAGAAACGTCCCTCAGTGCAACTCATTAAGCTTACGTCTCCTAATTTCCCCATATTCTACTGTATAAAGTACTCAGTTCCTCTAATGGAGGCTGCAGTAATTTCCCAAGAACCTTTGGATGGTGAAATTGCAGAATGGGGAATAATGAGTAAAGAAAGGTCTAATGACTACAATCATCATGCAATTTCTACATGAAAAACTCATATTATGAACTTCAGCCACCCAGGATGACACCAAAGGACAGAATAAATAAATATTGTAGGATAGAGGGATAGAAACCAATGAGTCATCAAAGCCAAAGGAGCAGACCCCTCTGACTCCAGACCCCTGCTCATTCCCACGCTTCCAAAATCCCCACAGTCACTAAGAAAAACCAACTCTTATTTCTACTTTTGGGTACAGAATGTAAGTTCTGTCCTGTAGGCTTTTTTTCTCTCATTTGTTTTCAATTTTTTTTCAAGCATCTTGAAAGCAAAGAGTAAACTTTGGTATACTTTTTTAATCCTCATTTTAAGGCTCTTTAAGACACTAAGTCAGCCTTTTTCGAGGTTTCTAATTTATCTCCTCACCAATGAGAAATGTTAGAAATAGATATTCTATTCAAAAACCATTAAACCTCCTCAGTCATATAACAATCTAGAAGAGAACTGTATCTTTGTAAGGAATACATGGTAACATACTTCCTTTTTCATATAATTTCTTAAACCAAATTATATGTTGATATTGACAACTAAATGGTTGTTTAACTTGAAGGTTGAGGTAGGTATGGTTGATTGCATTTATTGTAATAGTTGTCCTGTCAAATTTTTCTGAAATGTGCTGTGAAATCTCGTACAGAGCATAGCACAGATTTTCGCCCCTCTTATCTGCTTTCAAAGCAGACTAGTATAGGAGCCTATATTGAAAAGCCTACCTCAGTCTTCAGTCCCTTGTTGTTATTTGTGTTTGTGTGTTTGTTTTTCCCCTTCCCTTTGGCAGCACAGCAAGCTGCTGGGAGGAACCTCTGCAGGTGTAGGAAATAAGGAGGATGGTGACTATGGAGAATTCCAAACAGTAATAAAACCTGCTCAGAGTGGATCTGCTGTTCATTATCACCATACTCCCCCAAATCTAAACAGTGATAGTAATAAAATTTATGTCCCGAAAATATTTTGTGTATATTCTAAATAACTGTTGCATTTAAGGCTGAGTTTTTATGACTTATAGGTAAGCTTCGAATTAGCACCATTGCATTACTTCTCCTCTAAACAAATACTGTGTTCTCCTTAGACGTTCGTTCAGAGAACTTGGTTCTACAGTTGCCTCCCCTATAGATGTGGATTCAGCTGCATGGACGTTTGGAGGGTAATTTCCTAAGGTTCAAGGTCTTTGACTTGCTTCCAGTGCTGCTGGTGTCTTCATCCCCCGAGGCACCACACACTCCTGCCTTCAAACAGTAGACACCAAATAAACTATGAGAGTGCAATGACTGTAAAGACAAAGGACCAGAACTTGAGTTACCTAGATTCTGTCATTCTGTGTGATCACATGGGGTTTTTGTTTGTGCTTAAAATGTTTAAAACGGAAACAGGGTGCAAATGAAGAGGTGTAACATTTTTTTGTAAGTACAAATTTTTTAGATGGGGAAAATATACATGAATATGCATGAAATATATGATTTCATTTTACAGTTATTATGAAGATGGTTTTCCTAAATAAAGGAGGGAAGATATTTTAAAACCATCTGCTCTGGGGTCAAATAACTAGGTATGCCACTGCCCACTACTACCCTCCTTCCATGCTACGCCTCTTTCCATCAGTACATGTAACATAATGCAGACTTTGACCAGTAGATATTCTGAGGAGAAACATATCCAGAATCTGATTAACTTAAGTAATAAAACTAATTTAGAATCCCCTCTGAAAAGAATTATAACCAACTCAAAGTAAGCCATAAATAAACAAATAAATGTGTGTGTATATATGTAAAACACATAGACATATGTATATATTTATATGCATGTTATTTTATGTATCTTGGAAAACATTTAAACACCCTTCTAAATAACTGTTAGGTGAAAGAGGAAGTTAAAACTGAAAATACGCAACATTCAGAAGTGAGTAAAGGGGCTGGCCCAGTGGCATAGTAGTTAAGTTTGTGACTCTGCTTCAGTTGTCCAGGGATCAAGGGTTCAGATCCTGGGCACGGACCTACACACTGCTCATCAAGCCATGCTGTGGCGGCATCCCACATAGAAAACAGAGGAAGATTGGCACAGATGTTAGCTCAGGGTCAATCTTCCTCACAAAAAAAACACAAAAATTCATCATTATTTAAAAAAAAAAGGAAGTGAGTAGCAATGACAAGGGCTACATAACAAATCTGTGAAACATGGACAAGATAGAATTGAAAGAAAAATTTAGAAGAAACCTGTGAGCCCCAGGCTGCTGAAGCAGAGGGCGCAAACTTAACTGCTATGCCACTGGCCAGCCCTTGCATATGCATCTTTTTAGGTAAATGCGTGGAAAGTGTTCTGGAAGAACCCACAACAAACTGTTTCTTCTTGGAGTGGTGTTAGAATTGGGGTAGGGAGATAATAGAGGATTTTCATTTTTCATTCCACATATTTCTGTATTATCTGAAATTCTTACAAGAATACATTAATGAATAATTTGTAATTGTGAAATATGTAGATATATAAAATATATATCTTTTAAAATATATATGAAGGACAGCACAAGAATGGTCAGTGAAAGACAGCCTAGAAGCTAACATCGAAGACAGGATAGTTGGAGATTGGTCTCTGGAACCAGCCTGCCTGAGTTCAAGTCCTCTGCCACTATGTGATTTTAGGAAGGTAATTCACCTCTTTGTCTCAGTTTTGTCATCTGTGAAATAGGGATAGTTAATGGAGCATTATCCAAGCAACTATGTGTAAAATCCTTAGACAAGTGTCCAGCATATATAAAGCACTCCAAGCATATATACAAAAAGTGTTGGCTCTTCTTATTAAAGTCAAGGGAGGAGTGTTTTCCAAGAAGGAAGATTTGATATTCTCAAATTGGGAACGGATGAGAAATGAAGGGAAACAACTGAGATGTTATTTTCACATTTGAGAGGACTGAACCAAAGGAATAGTTGAGTGTTGAGTCCTCAGGTTAATAAGAAGTAAAAAGTGGGAGCACCAAAAATGCTGATCCTTAAACCCATATACCAGAAAAGAAAGGCATGATGACAACGTGGATTAATTTGTGGGGGCAGGCTTGAGGGAAATGTTTTTAGAATAAAGTGTTCGGTCTGTTTATAGCAATGGAAAAAAGGAATCAGTGGACAAGAGACTGAGGGGATGTTGAGAGGTGAGGGTGAATGATGGGAAATGCTCCCAAAGGGGACAGAAAGACTTGGAATCCATAGCACAGAACGAGGTGGTAGCAAATGGTTATTTCCAAATAAGATTTGAAGCATGGATCCAATATTCCAAAAAAAGTAAAACTAACAGAATTATAACTCTGGAGTTTGAAATCTGCTTTGTACTGAGCATATTCACATAGTTGATATAAGAGGAAGGAGCAGTTGCCATGGTGGTTGAGGAGATGAGTATGGCTATCATACTGAATGACAAATTAGGGCATTAGAAGGACAGGAGGAAATTGCAGAGCCTCAGGACTGTTGATGAACGTTTAAAAGAATTGTGGAGAAATGAGGGAAAGTGAAATCTGGATGTGGAAGCTTAAGAAGGGGTGTGCTAAATCAGTCAGTTGCAAGAAACTCTGAAGTTTTACTGAGATTTTCAAACTCTTCTCCAGCACAGGAAATAATGGAACTGGTAAAAGGAACTGTCTACATAAATTTCTAAGGGATGTAGACATTATATTTTTGGTCTGATCATTTCCATTAGCATTTGCGTAACATTTTGAATACCATGTGCTTAATTTGTACTAAAGTGCATTCAATCATAAGACGCTGCATTTGTTACTATGTTTTTTAATAAAGTTAAGACACTTAACATATTTGTTGACCCCTAAATTTCAATCTATATTTGTTTTTATAATTAGAAAAGAGACATGGAGAAGAGCCACAAGCATAATTTCAGCAACCTTGGTTACCAGTGACTGTACTCATGTCTGTCATGTTCTAAATCCTTTGGCAAAAGGTGACGTATAAGGAAAGGTGAGACTAGGGTGGAGAGTGAGCCTGGGGAACAAACGCCGTGAGAGGGACACGTGACATCTATTCCTCCACATGTTCTGACATGACTTTCCCATGCCTACAGCTATTCTAGTGGGACTTCTCTCTTCTTTGGCAAGTGTTTTGGAAGAAGACAGATGAAAGGGTGGACAGACACATGGAAAAAGTGAAAAGAGACAATATATGGCTTTGTGACAAGGAAAAGTACTTTTGTGCAAATGTACGTGGATCCTTGAAATGTGTAAAACTCTATCTCACTTTAAGTAAACTCAATATATAAAAATAATATTTAATATGTGCAAAACACAAATCAAGAAAAAATAATACTTTTCCAAATACTTTAGAAAATACTTTAGAAAAGACTATTTCATTTCATGAATGTTCTCTCTTAAGTTTCTTTTAATTAGCAGTCAACCCCAGGGCACAAAACATAAGACTTGATTTACATACAATACTTTAGCAATGTACCAAATTCGGCCCAAATTCCAACAGCAGAAGCATAACTATACCAAATTTGGGTCAGTAATAATATTTCTACAGTGCTTAGGTCTAACGTAGGCAAGCATGATGATATTTTCAAGCCTACTAACCTTTCTGACGAGTAGAGAGGTTTTCCTAAGCTATTTGTAAAATGAAACTGGAAGAATTAATGAAGAGGAAGTTTTTGCTCAACAAGTGGATTAGCTGAATTAGAAGAATGTTCTTGCCTTGTCATCTATAAAATTCAAGAAAATGTTTTATAATAGATGTTTGAATATCTATTTTCTTTTTCTGATCTTAGATCTTTGTAACACTAGAATGGAAACTTTGCCAGGCTTTATCCCTTTTTGATATCTAATTAAACCTGATTTAGTGGAGAATTTATCAGCATGCCTTGTCCCTCATATTTCATTTATGGATATGGACAGACACCCATTTTTACCATGCACTGTATGTTGAAAGATCAAATACATCAGCATAATTTAAATAAATCTGAGCCCTATAAATTTCCACTGGATGCAAGACCACAAATGGAAACAAGAACAAGGGCATGTTCAATGACATTAAAATGCAACTAATTTAAAACACAAAGGAAATACATTTCTATGGAGTGCCTAATAAATCTACAGCACTCATTTCCTCAGGATTTTAGTGAGCCAAATACCTCAGCAAACTTCAAGAAAGAATTACACATTTATAGCACGGGGAAAAAATATTTGTGGCTATGAGGCTACATGAACTATCAATTTACATGCTTTGTTTTTGAGTCAAAGGAGACTCCAGCCAACTTTCAAGATTAGTAAAAATTCCTGGATAATTAGGGAATTTGCTAAAGTAAAAATATCTTTTTTACCGAATGAAGATTTGGAGTCTTCATTTACTTATTTTATTTGACTGCTGGGTTTATTTCAAATAGCATGGAGGTTATAGATTGGCCAAAATGTTTTCTTGGCTATCTTTGAATCGATTACACCAGTAGATTATCAGTGTAATCAAATCAATCTGCAAAAACTGGATGATATGCAAAACTAGTAATCTTTATGGTAACACAAATACAGTCATGTCTCACTTAATGATGGGAATGATCTGAGAAATGCGTCATTAGGTGATCTTGTCATTGTGTGAACATCGTAGAATGTACTTACACAAACCTAGATGTCACAGCCTACTACACCCCTACACTATCTGGTACTAATCTTATGGGACTGTTGTCATATATGCCTGAAACATCGTTACGTACAGCATGACTATATATTTGTATAACAGTATTAGTGGAAGAGAAGGAAAAGGGGAGAAAAATGATAGAGAGAAAAGAAGGAGTGAATGAGAACTGGAAGGGAGAAAGGAAGAACGAGAAAAGGTTTAGAGGTGATAACATGGCTGGAGCCACAGAGTGGTTCTGGACCAAAACAGAGATAAATCAAGTTTTGCTAATGAAATAACAAAAGCTTTTTATTTTCCCCTCCTTATTACTAGTGTTTCTTAATGCATAGTCCTCCATGTAATGTGAATCACAATGTTTTCCTTTTTATTCCTCCTCCCATGTCAGCAATTACTGAAGATAAGAGGCTCACGTAAGCTTCCCTTAGTCAGATATCTTCTTACAAGTCTCTCTGAGGTTTAGGAAAGCCAATTGTCCCTTCCTTTGAGCCCAACCTCCTGAACGTCATAGTGAACTCTCTACAATTCCAAGCTCATGATGCTCCCATTCATTCAACTATTTAGTGAACAATCAACTATCTCCCAGACATTATAATAGGCTCTGGAGATACAACAGTCAACAAAATAGACAAATCTCCCTGCTCTCGTGGAGCTAATACTCTACTATGGGAAGGTGGGGGCAGGTCATGGAAGAGAGGTAGATAATAAAACAAAAATGGAAGAGAGGTAGATAATAAAATTAAAAAGTAAAATGTAGAGACAGTAATAAGTGCTATGGAGAAAAACAAAGCAGGGAATGTGAGTAGAGAGTGTGTTTGTGGAGGCCAGGGAAAACGTGTAGTTTTAAATAAGTAGTCAGGAAAATTCTCACTGAAAAGTGCTAGTTGAACACCATACAAAGTAAAGGAGTGAATAAAGTAAAGGAATATTCATGCTTTGGCATAAGTATTCAAAGCAGAGGGAAAAGGCAGAAGGCAAATTCCTAGAGGCAGAATCTTACCTGGCATGTTTGAGGATTAACAAGGCCAGAATGGCTGGCACAGAGTGAGCAGAGAAAACAGGAGATGAATTCAGAGAGATGATGGGGCCAAGGAGATATGACACAGAATGTGTAGGGCCCTGTAGATCCAGATAATGATTCTGGATTTAATTTTGATAAACATGGGACATCTGGGTCATATTGACAGAGTTGTGTCATGATCCGACCTGCATTTTAAAAGGATGATTCTTGCTTTGCAGTGAAAGTAAATGAACCTGAAGCTCTGCATAAATAGATGTAGGGTGGAAATGTAGAAATGAAAATCTTTAGTACGGAGGCAGAAGTTCAAACCATGAAGGTTGGTGGCAACTTCCAAGGAAAGCATGTGAGAATAACAATAAAACAAGGACCGTGATGGAACTCTGCGGGATACTAATATGTCAGGGATAGAAAGAGATGTGTGAACTTACGAAATCCAAGAAAGAACTGGTCAGAAAAGTATAAAAAGAAACAAACAAGCATGAAAGGTAAAGACCGTTGAGCTTCATGAAGGACCCAGATGAGCTGAGACACTATGAATTCAGACTGACCTAAATATGGAATGACATACGATTGATCCACTTAGCAATGCTTCTATGTCAGTAACAGCATAGAAGCCTGACTGAAGAATTGATTCAGGGTTGTGATTTTGCTGAGCAGGGCAATGAACAACAGGAATATCAAATAACTGAGATATTGATAAAAAAGAGTGCATAAGATACTCAGCCATGTGGCTCCAGGCAAGGAAAAGTAAACAAATCCAAAAGAAGGATAAGTAATGAGGAAACTTAGGAATCAAGAAACGTGATGTGTCTAAGAGTTGGAAGAGCAGATTTAGTAGGAATGAGGTTGAGAGGGAGGACAGGAAAGAGTTGTTAGAAAGTGGGATATGGGTGCTTAAGATTTTTAATGTTGAACATAACATAATGAAATATAACTATATTGAACTCAATTAATAGTCGATGTCTTTGCTTAATGTATCTTGAGCTACAGATGGTTTCATTTCATGATATAGATTTAACCATCTTCATTTAACTTTTTTTGTCATTATCATAAAATCCTAGGTTAAAGGATTCTCTTCCAGCGGTTTTTAGCTGGAGATTTCTGTTCTAGGGTGTGCCAACTGACTATAGACAAGATTGAGAGGCCTGATGTAGGAAAGCTGCCCCCAACTTACAGAATCCTCTTTTCACAAGGTTCGTTTCAGAGTGGATGTGAACATTTTACTCAATTACATAGTTCTAGGGAGTCCAAACTTTATGAAAGAAGTTTGGGCTGTGATCCGACCATCAAATGCCATCTGAGGGTTTTTTCTGTTAAATAGTCTGGGTTAAAAGCACTCAGTCAGTTAGAAAAACCAAAGAAAATCAGATATAAAGATGCAAAGATGTATTATTTAAATAGAAGTGTATTGTTTACTACCAAATATAATAATAAAGATTAGATAGATAGATAGATAGATAGATAGATAGCAGATAGATAGATAAACCTTAGTTTTAATTTTAAATTCAAGTTGAATAACTCTCTTGAAGCAAAGTAACATAATTGACTAGTTCTGCTTATGCTTCTCCAAGTTTTCTGTGTCTTTTTTTCTCAATCAGCAGAGCTAAGTCTGCCAGGTACAATTTTCACTTTCAGAGTGAATGCTGAAGCTAATTGCCTCGCCTTCTCTGACGTGAAGTGCACTACTTTGAGTTTGCTGCTGGGCCCTTTAAGCTCCAGTCACTAAGTGTGAACCTAAGCTTTCAGCTTCACACCTCTTTCACTGGTACTTAAGACTGGCTTGCTGTGGAATGGATGCTCACTACATTATAGCGATGCATAAAATCATGACAAAATGACCCCACAGCCTTCTTTTGGTCACTAATCTCCAAGAGTCCCTCTCTAATGCAAACCTACAAAGGAAGAACTCGGTAACTCCTCGTAACAGAATGAAATCAAGATTTTATGGTCCTCAAAGTTAGTACTCCCGAAAATAAATCTAGCAGCACAAACTCCTCCTTTTTCACTTAAACCAAATATCCATTTTCCTGTAGCATTAATAGAGAATTTATCAGGAGAGAAAAATTCTCATAAAAGCTTAATTAGATGTTAAGAGATATAAGCTAAAAGAAAGAATTAATAAGAGGGAAGATAATATCAAGCATAATTTGATGAATAATGTCACCAATTTGTTAAAATACAGAGTAAAAGTTATGCAAATAGGAAAAAGAGCAGAGAAGAGGAAAAGGAACAAAGTCCTAGAGGTAGATACCAAGTGAAGAAAGGAATGAAAGAAAACAATGAGAAATAATTGAAAAAAGAGAGAATGGAAATTTCCCACCGTTTTTGAAAGCATAGCATTATTATTTTAATAATAATATTAAAAAATCAAATCACAGAGTAATTAGTAAACAGAGATAAAATATTTTCTTATTAAATTGTTGACATGCCACTGTATTGTGTTTTATTTAATATACTGCCATTTTAGTAAAAATATCTTTATCCCATTCTTATATCATTGGGTGGATTATTTCACATAGATAAGTTCATATGAAAACAGAGTACTTGCACAATATCTCAAATGCAGAGGACTCATTTTGTGTGTACATTAATCACAATGTTCAATTCTACTTGAATAAACTCAAATATGATGCTAAAATTTTGATATTTTCTGGGTGTCTAACTATTCCATCAATGCTGTAGGATTACCCACTTCTTTCAAATATAATTGGGATATCCCAAAAAATCTAATGGTTACTTTCTCATTAAAGCCATGTGCTCAGATTTATTCAAATAGAGAACAATTTCTGCATCATCTTTTAAGAATAAAAAAATAAAGTATCTGATTGTGATTGCTGTTTTGTAGGTTCAGACATTTTAATGCATTCTTCCTTGGAAAAAATAACAACAACTAGGAACAATAATCACAGGCAAAACTTTGCAACACCAATTGCCTTGAAAAGGAAACAAATATTTCCCATACACACAAGAAAAAATACTGTCCATTCCTGTCAGCCTTTTCAACCTCTTTTGTGTTTCAAGAAATTGCGAGTAATGAAAACAGGGCAGAGCCAATCAAATGGGTGTGTATACTAGTGCACTGTGAGAGTTGAAAGCTCTGCATTTAAAATAAGGTTTATGCATAATTCATAGACTATGCATGTTTATGTAAATTACCAAAGGCGGAAGTGTATACGAAACCAGAATCTGAGGTAAAATGACGATGTTGTAATATACTGCTGGACTTGCATCTCGCCAATTCAACAAACCCCCGTTATACTATTCTTGAAAATTACATCGTGCCAGTTCACACTAGGAAACCAAATAAAACTTTGAGGCTTACACACATTGTATATTTTTCAACATTTCTTTCAAATTCAATATATTATTAAACACTGAAACTTAGCCATATATAATTCAGACAGCCTGGGAATAAAGATGTACATATATATTCCTGTTAATGGGTGTTATGTAAGTCGAGAGAAATCGAAATAATGCCTAGAAATTTAATTTAAAGATAGCAAGGCTTTTAATGTATGGGGATTTCCACTAAAAAAAAGGAGGAAAAGAAGTCTTCCATCATTGAACACCGTGCCAGTGAATTTTGGAAGGTAAAATACTATTTGGAAGGCAACCTCCCACCTAACGTGGAACACTGTAGTGGTTTCTGGCTGGTGTTATTCAGCTCAGACTCATCTTCTGGGTTAAAGTGTTCTTTTGAATCAGTCATTGTGGGCTGCCAGCGGAAGAGAAGAGCTCATTTGCATGAGCCCTCCACCTCCTGGTCAGCTCTGAAAATCTTGGCAGCTTAGCACCGCAATTGGCAAAGGAGTGTTTCGAAAAAAAAATTAATAAGTAAGGGCTTCCAAAGAAAACATTGTCAATGAATTAAGTCCAATGCACCTGAAATTCATTGCTCTGTTATCTTTTCAATTGTTATAAATATAGCAGGCATTTTAAAGTCATTTCTGTTTACTCCCTTCTTAATGTACTGTGTGAACCATTTTTCACGTGTGTTAACGTACTATATGCAAATGGCGTTTAATGTGTTTTATTCACGGAATGCATTTACAAATCATTTTGCGTAAGTGAAGCACTGCCTTCACTTCTGTATATGTGACACTGAAAAGGAGTGCATATCACTGCATTTCCAAAATGAGAGAAAATTTAGAATGAGGAAAGCCCACCGATGCTATAATAGAGATTTTCTGTTTTGAATTCACCTGTTAGTACCTTTTTCTCACTTCACAGACTTTCAAAATCTGATGCTGAATTTCCCTCCCTAAGAATTTTAAGCTCTTGTCATTAGAAACAATTATCCCTTCCATTATTCGTGCTTAAGTCCACCTGCGCTGTTGCTCTTAGAAATCAAAAGAAAACCTCAGAAACAGCAAACGCTTTTAGGTTAGGCAAAAATTAATTTAAACATTTGTTCTCTATGTATTACCACAGAAACTGAGAGCAATTTATCACATATCTAATCATCATGTATTTTATTCATGGCATTTAAAGTCTTTCAAATAATTTGCAACAAAATTTATTTTATTTTAAATAGTTCTCATACACCAAACTATGTAAAATCACTAGGTGTTTAAAAAATGCTGAGAGTAGATTAAATATTGAAGGTGTAGTAAAATTCCATTTTTATAGAATATTGAATATGTAACAAAAAATGAACATCTCTAATTGTGATAAAAATAATGTGAAGAATGTGTACAACATAATGCTTTTATTCTGCTAATTTATAGAAATAGGTCCCTAAATGGTTATTATTTTCATTCCATGTATAGAATGACCGGGGAAAATGCTGGCAATTACTCTGTGAATGGCGTTCCACCCTGGCATGAAGCTGTAACTAATTTGCATATAGCATTGTTGGAAATGAAGCCTGTGACATACAGATCATCATCAACGTTGGGAATTCACACTGCCAAGTGTACCTCCTCGTACAAATACACACTGCCACTTATGGATCAAAGGGACTGTTGCCACTGCAGTCCTGAGCTAATAAAACACATCACGCTACCGGAATTCTAAACACGTTTTAGAAGTGGGGTCTTTATCACCAAAAGGATGTTTTTTCCTTTGTTATGTAAACAAAAAGAATTCTCTTATAAACTTATCCTATGAAAATATTTATCTTATACCTACATTGTCATATTTTCCCCAAATGAAAAAGGCATATAGTACAAAAATAAAAATTTTTAATTATTTGATATGTTAGTAAACAGCACTGTACATTTCCTAACAGTAAGAAAATTAAAATATCTTCTTTAAATTTAAGCACAAGAAAGAAAAAGATCAAAATGTAGATACAATCCACTAATTTTTGAGCAATGGCTTTTTAGTTTCCATAGTGACATGAGTCCACAAATATAAACTTAAGTGGGGAAACTTTTACCTCATTTATCAAAGACGTAAATAAATAAAAAGGCAAAACAGAATTTTGTTTTAACTTACCTGGATGATCCCCTCAGTTATCTCCTTTACGTTGCATACATAATCACCAATTAGCTTATCTCCTACAATTCATCCTAACTCTTAAAAAAACTAAAAATTTTGCTCTGTGTCTTTTAGAAAGCTAAGTATTTTGAATTTAACATAATGAAGATTATTATTACTTCTTGATGTAAATAAAAGATTCTTGATAAGAAAATAGTGATTTGGCTCTGGAAATTGAAGAGACTTAAGCTCTTAGCAGTAACATATATTTCTACCAAATGTTTGAAAGAGGGCATGTGAAAGTATTAGAGAATTTACATCTGCCCTATGGGACTAGCTATTGTAGATTGTTTCCATACATTACATGTCAAGACTTGCCTATTGAGGCATATATAACAGATATGCTCTAGAGTATAATTTATAAAATATGCTTACAAGGTACTTCTATAACGCCCTCACCTCTTACCTTTCTTGTCCTCTAATTGTCATGAGGCTCCATCATGCATCTTATTTTCTATTTACTGAAGACGCTGAGTGATTGGTAATGGATGATAAGAGAAAAAAAATCAGTCAAATGTGGACAAGGCTGGTCTGATAAAACTGAAATGGAGTATGCTTTGGTTGTGTAATAATTTCCAGCTGTGCTCTAGTTTAAGAAAATGTCCAACATGACACTCCTAGCTTAACTCAGTCACACATTTCATACAGGTAGTATTTTTCAGATGATACCAAGTTAGAAGGGGTTGCTAACACTTCAGAAGAAAAGATCAGAATTCAAAGTGACCTCGATAAATTGAAGAAACAGCATGAGCCAGATGAAAATACTGGCTAGCCACAGGTCCTACAGGGAAGAAAAAAAAAATCTACGCTAGAATTCATCACTCATTTATTTACTCATTCATCAAATATTTATTGAATGCCTACTATGTGCCAGTCACGAGCTGAATATCATTTAACGCAAATGCATTTTTAGTTTGGAAATCTGCGCCCTCCTTCAATGCCTGACTGGCCCCTTTTAGGAAATCAATCTCTTTCAAAATTGTATGTTGCTACATTGTGCAAAACCAATAAACTTAAGAAGAAAAAAATACGAGAAGATCAAGAAATACCAGCATCATACTGATATATATCTGTATATATCTATACATAGATAGGCACATATCTTACATATAGATATATCTATGTATAGATATATAGATAGACACACACATACACAATCTTCCTTCATTTTAAAGGTGAGTCACTTTGGGGAGACATAATAAGTCATATTTAATGCTTAATTTGGGGTTACCATAAGGTTATAATAAAAGTAATTAAAAAGACATTTTACTGGGTCAATCTTGGTCTGCCGAAATTCAGGAATGCTCAATTCTCTTTTAAAAATTTGATTCCAGTAGTGCCCTGCCTTTGTTTCCATCCTGGCTGCCTTGAAGAAGAGTATCACGTATCCTTCTTTGATTGGGACGGTTTACAGCTGCTTTCCCAGCATACTTAATCTCTTTCACTCTCAAGAGTAATCAATTTAAACAATAAATTATGTGATTCCCGCTACCTTGAGGTGTCTCTTCACCTGCAGCCAGCACTGTACCTTTTGATGGGGTCAAATAGGCCATTCCCGCCCTTGGGAAATTGGCTGGACACTGGGGGAGACGAAATATCAACAGATTTTTTCAGGGGAAATCAAGGACCTGAAGGATGAACAAACTTCACATGGAGATATAGATAAAAAGGAGCTGGTACTCAAGAAGCCATTAAAGCTGTTAAATCTGAGAACATAGGACAGCAAAGCTTCATTAACTTACCAGATGCAGTTTCATCTTTGAGAAAAACTGCTTTAGATAGGTATGTTTAACTTGAAAACCATGTTCCAGAGACCAAACAAGCAGAAATGATAATAGTACATGATAGTAATACCCAAAAATAAATAATATATACCTAGATATAGTGAAAAGTATTATCATGACTTTTCCAGTCTTTTAATCACTCCTTGAAAATGGACAATGTCTATGTTTTTCTGGTCACCAGTATTTCGTAACTGTTCTACCTGGATTATATTTCTCATGTTTTTCTCCTCTTAATTTTGTAACCTTAGGTGGGAGGAAATAAAGAGTTAAATTTTTAAACAGCCACTGATATGCTCTCTAAAGCAATTATTCCTTCTGTCACCAAGAGATAAATGTACTACCACAAGACATTACAAATGTGCTCTTCTAGACTCTAATACAAATTACTGTCAGACCACATCACTTAAAGCCTTACTTCTCTTATTTAGTAAAGCCAATTTCTTTTGATTTTTTTTTACATATAAAGAAGAAAATATCTTGCTCTGATGGTTGTTGAAGACCTTTTAATAATTTTTAACTTTTTAAAAATAACATTAACTGCTTATTAATTCTTAAACCCATTCAATACTGAGACTCATGGACATTCTGGAACAAGTTGGTGAGGAAGAGAGCCTCTGGTACTGGGCGAGTTTTCCACCATCTGTTAGGGTTGTAGAAAGAACCTCAGTCGAAGAAAAGAACTCTAAAGTTAGTCCTAACCCCAAACAAGCCTATAAAAAAGAATTTAAACTGCAAAAATTGCAGCATAGGTTTATTTCCATTATAGTCTCATCCCAAGCAGAAATGATCTCAGGGTCATTCAGAGCATATCCATCTGCCTAGAGATTGTGAACACAGTGCATACATGTAAGTCTGAGGTTTTGCACCATAATTTTTTCAATTCTTTGGGCCTGTGAAAAGATAAGCCTAACCAGCAACTCATTCTTGGGAAGCTGAAATTAAAACAGAACTACTTGGCAGCCTACAGACCAAGAGAAGGTGCCGTGAATTAGCCTAAGAGCCAAGCAAGGTTGTGAAAGAGCACTGACTTTTTCAAGTAAAGGACTCCAATCTGTAGACTGGAGAATGATGTAGAAATGCAGACCAAAGAAAAGATTTGACATAAGCCGGACAGACTGACCAGGCCTTAGGTGTGTTTCCAGACCACCTTGCAGGCCCAGCACTGGTTCCAGCTCCAGACATCCACTCTAACCACCAATCCCCTTTAATTAATATGCCTTAGAGCTCTCCTGCTTTGTCTTTTCAACTAAAAAAGAAATCTATTTGGAAAAATGTGATGAATTAAATGTACGAATAAAGTGTAGGACAGAGAAATTGTCTTGAGTACAGAGTAGAAGTTGTATGTTGAAATTAACAGGAAATAGGTTTAAATACTATGCCAAGAGACTTGGGAAATCTAGCTTTGAGACTATTTATCATAAAAAGAATTTTGTCTACCCTTGATTTGAAAACTTTCACTAAGTTGAGAATAGGTGACCACATGGCCTTGGCCTTTCCTCCCGCAAGATAATTTACATGAGATATAACAGTGGGAGGAAACAGAGGCATGGAATATTCTGCAAGTCTTGCTGTCTGTTTGGGGAAATTGTATCTTTATACTTTATAATATTTCTGTTGGATATTAAAGAAAACCACTTTTTGGTGCCCTAAATAAGAATAGTTACATTTGGATGGCATCACTTTCATCATCATATTCATAAAGAGGGAATCCCATCACCTCACCTTCTTTGAAAGTAGTCAACCGATCACTTTCCCAGAATTTGGGCTGTGGACAAAAGATTCTTTTTGGTAGCCCCTCATAACACTGAGGATGAATTTTGAAGCAACCAAATAAAAAAACAGCAAACAGCCAAGACCCAAAATGCATACTATCTAATTATTACCTAAAATTAACTCATTAGTACTTAATGCCACCAAATCGTACACTTATAATGGTCAAAATGGTAAATTTTATGCTATGTACTGTAATTTAAAAATTAACAAGTTAAAAATAAAAAAAGGTTTTGTTTAAAAAAAGGAGAACTCCTTTGACTTGGTTCTGCCTCTTCAAATTCTGAGTTTTCGAGTCAACTGATTGTGAAAATAACTAACTAATTAATTGGGACCTGAATGGAGAAAGAAGACATCCCTGATCTGGGTTTTCTAAAACAAATAGGTAGGATAGGGCCAGAGTAAGGCAGGCCTTGAGAATGGGTTAGTGTTACCCTGGGAGTGCATTTCAAAGAAAACAAGCTCTGTCCTCAACCCGTCTTTATTTTTAAGGTCTTTATTACCACCATGAGGAAAGATAAAACAAATGACCAGGTACAAAGAAGAGGAGACAGGTGATAATTAAGAGCGGAAAAAATTAATTTTTAAACATTCAGAAGCCCTTAGTGCAGTGATTGCTTTGCTATGACTGCAAGGATATGGGGACTATTAATTTGTTCAAAAAAAAAAAGAAAGAAAGAAAGAAAAAAAAAAGTTGTTGGCACATCAAGAAATCAAGCGAAATAATCCCTGCTTATATGTTATAACCATGGGCAGGATGAATCTCAGATAAACTAAGATCTCCTTACCCCTATAGAGAATGGCATTTTTCAAGAGACCAGATAGCATCAGAACTATATTTAATAAAATATTTCCTTTTTTTTCCCTTTTGGTTGACCATCCAATGCTGTGAGAACTCAGTTATCCTTTGCACAGTGCAAGCCAACGTGTTAAATTTCTTTACCAAAAAATGTACGCAGGAGGGAATTAATTCAGCTAAAGTCACATTTATGGACTATTTAACGGGCCTGTGATACCTCTCTCTGCTGTTCTGCAAAGGCATGCTCATCCTCTCCCTTTTGCCATTCATTGTTCTCTGCCACAAACAACCCTGTCCTCTTTCTTGCTTGGTTTCTGTCAAATATCAAGCAGACCTCATCAATTAAAACCTGAATGTGATAAGAAACTACTGACTGCCAGTTGTAAAAGCAGCAGATCTGTTTCCTTAGAAAAAAATGGCAGACAGAGGCTCCACTTTGAATAGAATGATATATGTCTAAAGGATTATTTATAACAAAATATTTTCTTCTCCATTTTGTAGAAAATAGACAAAGATATGAAAAAGTCATGAGGCTTTGCTCTTGTTTTGCATTTCAGTGACATGCTGACCCGGGTCCAAAGACAGAGATAAAAAGCTTTGATTAAGGTTCTAGACAATAAAGACTTTCCCTGGTTTTCCTCCTTCTCACTTTCCCTTCACAGAGATAACAAATGAAAGCATCACGGCTATATGCATCAGCTCTGAGCAGTTATTCATTAGAAGACATTTCCCACCGGGGCTTCCCATCTCTCCTTTCCTCACCCCTCCCTTGTTGGTGAGATATATGTTGGTATAGCCTTTTGAGAATATCTTTAAAATTTAAAAAACACACACTCCTTGATCCTGACACTTGTATGAATATTTCCGGAGGATTTATTTTGAGAAAGAGAAAAGCAGCCCCTGACATCCGGGAACTGGCCTAACACTCACAGCGAGGACTTCATGGTGCTGGTTGCCCACCTGGTACCCACAGCTAGATGGAGGTGTTCTTCCATTGGACATAATTTCATAGAGCATCAACATCGGACAAGATCACATTGTGACTGGTGAAGCGAGACCAAAGCAAAACAAACAAACAGAACAAAGCAAAAGACAGTTTCCTGGAATCTTACCAAAATTACCTAACCAAAACCCAAATCTGTAAGTGCCTTCTGACACCATCTTGCTGAGATTCCCCTATGGTTCTCTATGGTGTACATCTCCCTTATTGTAACAAACAATAAGCCCAACTTATTTTTTGGTGATCCTTGGTGGGAGGGCAAGAAAAGTTCTTAGAGGAAGAATAATGTTTACAGCAATATTTGTAATAGCAAAAAATTGGAGCCAACCTATTTGTTCAGAAATGCAAAAATGATTCAGTAAGTTATGACACATCCATTTTATGAAATAACTCTTGAAGAGTAAGTTAGATGCATGATTATTGGAATGGGGGAAAGTCTCTAAGACGTGCTGTTACGTTGGAGGAAAGGGCAAGCAAGTTAAATAAAATTGCAAAGACTAGGATACGGTTCTATGTTTAAAGAAAAACAAATGTGTATGTGTGTAGAGAAAGTTCTGGAGGAATGCACATCAAAATCTTAGTGACATAGGGTAAAACAAATTTTTTCATATTTAAACTTAAACACGGCTGTATTGTTTTAATTTTTACAAGGTTTTGTAATTTTTAGAAACGACTATAATTTTTAAAAATTGGCTTCCCAATAAACAAGTGCCATATAATCACATATATAATGTGTGTGCATGTGGATTATGTATGTTGAGGGGGGATATATACACATTTCTCTGCATCTACTTTTTTATATACATCACAGAAATCCTCTAAGTCAACTGCTGTAGGCCTAACTCAGTATTTACAATACCTACATAACATTCCATAATAAAGATGCTCAGAAATTATTCATCCATTCTCCTATTCATAGACATTTGTTTTATGTACTTTTTTGACCACTATAGATTGTATATTTTATGTATATTTTGGCTACCAAATATATTTCCTTATATGTGTATACTTTCATTTTAGTGCTTTTTGTTTTCTATGGCATGGATTGACAGGTATGGGACTTGGGGACCAAAAGGCATGGGCTAGTCCCGATTTTAATAGATATTGACAAGATTTTCCTCAAAATAATTCATATTTCTACCAGAAGTGTTTGAGAATACACTCTTCCTTGAATCCCAGCCACCAGTAGGTGTCATCTCTCTTTGTACATTTTGCCAGATACAAACTAATATCCTATTTTTACATTATTTCGCATTTCCTTTTGT
Organism: Equus asinus; assembly: GCF_041296235.1. Classification (NCBI taxonomy): domain Eukaryota; kingdom Metazoa; phylum Chordata; class Mammalia; order Perissodactyla; family Equidae; genus Equus; species Equus asinus. The sequence goes on from NC_091798.1 coordinate 82,744,931, forward strand.
AAAAGTGGTTGAGAATATATTCATTTATTAGCAATTTTGAATTTACTTTTCTGTGAATTGCCTTCATAGCCTTTGTTCATTTTCCCATTTTTAATCATTTTGTTAATAATTTATGAGTTCTCTGTATATTATAGATAAAGCCTTAATTTGCAAATATTTTTCCACATTTTCTCTTTTGTCTATTTACTTTAGTTTTGGTATCTTGCTATTTTTAAACATTTTATATGGTTAAGTATGCATTTCTTGTCTTTAATGTTTTGGGGGTTCTTGTCTTGATTAAAACATTATCTTTAGCACCTCAGCATTTACTCCTAAATTTTCTTTTAAAATTTACATTGCTTTTACTTCCAAGTTTTACTCCATCTGGAATTATGTTCTGCATTTTACAAAAGGTAAGAGATGATTCTATTTTGTTCCAAATGGTTAGCCTATTGTGCCACTTATTAAAAATGTACCCTTTCTCCAAAGAATTGATAAACCATCTTTTATATATTAAAGTGCCATATGTACCGATTTCATGTGTACCAGGATCTCTATTCTAACTCACTTTCCTGATTTACTCCACTCATTACGACCCCCAAAACAAGTTCAATTATAATAAAGGTGTACATTATTACTAATTTTAATTTTTGCTCTTCACCATTTAGAGCGATATTTGCTATTAATTTTGCACAAATAATCTTCCACAGTTAAGTATAGTTCCTACATTTTTCTGATTAAAAAATCTTCGTTGAGATTCTTGTGCAGTCTTATAGCAGGGAACTCTAAATCACAATTTGATATGGACCAGGAGTCTTGCACAAGGGAGAAACAATCTCATAAACCTAAAGATACTTTTGTTTATTCAGAAACTTTGCTATAAATAGCTTTTCACTATCCTGAAAAGGAAGATAGAAAATATTTACAAGTCCATAAACTTGAAAATAAAGCATTACCTGACTAATCAGACTAAAACAAAGATCCCGAATAAGATGAAATTTGACTATGCTCTATTTGAAATCATAAATTACAGATCCTTATATTGTGTTTCCCGACACCAGGATCAGCTACATAATTTGTGCAAAACAGTGCAAAATGAAAACATGAGGTCCCTTATTCAAAAAGCAAGAAAAGTGTGCCATGAAAGGCACTAAAATATAGAAAGTTTTCCTTTATCCCACAGTCTCTTTCTTGACCTGTCATGGAGTTTTCTATTTGCTATTTAAATGCATGTTCCCTGGGGCATCGCAATACTCCTGGGCAAGCACAGGCTCTCATAGCCACCAAAGGACTGAACTGTGACTTGGCCTGAAGGGACACTCACCTGCTGCCAGGTACCCCAGCCATGTAGTCCCAGCAGTACATGTTGAAGAGACTATTCTTTCCCCGTTAAATGGTCTTGGCACAATTATTGCAAATCAATTGGCCATAGTTGTATGAGTCTATTTCTAGACTCTCAATTCTATTCCATGGGTCTATATGTCTATTCTTATATCAATGCCATTCAAAGCAGTGTTTTTACTATAGCTTTGTAGGAAGTTATGAAATCGGGAAGTATGAGTCCTCCAACTTTGTTGGTTTTTTCAAGATTGTTTTAACTATTAGCAACCCCCCATAATTCCATATGAATTTGAGAATTGCCTTTTCCATTTCTTAAAAAGTGACCAGTTGGAATTTTGATAGAAACTGCATTGAATATATAGATTGCTTTGGGTAGTAATGACATCATAACAATACTAAGTCTTCCAATTCATGAACACAGATGTCTTTCTGGCAATTTAGGTCTTCTTTAATTTCTTTCAGCAATGCTTTGTAACTTTCAGCATATAAATCTTTCACCTCCGTGGCTAATTTTTTCGAAGGTATTTATTTCTTTGGATGCTATTGTAAACGGAATTGTTTACTTAATTGTTTACTTAATTTACTTGTTTACTTAATTTACTCATTTGCTTAACTTCTTTTTCAGATTGTTTGGTTTGTTCTGGTGTATAGAAACAAAATTGATTTTTGTGTTTTGATCTTGTACCCAGAAACTTTGCTCAATTTGTTTACTAGCTCTACTAACCTTTTTGTACGTGCAGATTTTGGGTATTTTCTATATATGAGATCATATCATCTGGAAATAAAGATAGTTTTACTCCTTCATTTTCAATTTGGATGCCTTTTAGTTCTTTTTCTTGCCTAATTGTTCTGGCTAGAACTTCCAGTACAATGTTGAACAGCAGGGAGAAAAGCCAGCACGCTTGTCTTGTTCCTCGTCTTAGAAGACAAGCTTTCATTCTTTCACCATTGAGTATGACGTCAGCCATGGATTTTCCATAAATGCCCTTCATCATTATGAGGAAGTACCCTTCCAGCTTTTGGTTTAGTTTGCTCTTCTTTTTATAGTTCCTTAAGGTGTAAAGTTAGGTTATTGATCTTTGCTTACATTTTAAATTTAAGCTTTCATTTGTTTCTTCTAACAGTTCCATTTTTCTTCTAGTTCTTTCTCTCTATGGCTGTTGGATCCTCTTAAGTGAGTTGATATTTTTCTTTGACTACTCACTGGAGTTCAGACTGCCACCAGGGTACCTTAGGCAGTGGCAATACCAAAAGTGGTGGTAATCCGAGTGGTCTCTACCTCTGTGGGCTAGCTGCAGAGCAGCCAGCAAGTCACCAGGGCCCTGCCTGACAATGGAAGGAGGTCTCTCTGCTTCCAGACCCCTCAGCTGCAAAGTCTTCTAGGCATCTTATACACAGAGTAGAGAGAACTCGGCCAACCTACCTGATCAGATTCCCCTGTAGCTTCTCAAGTACTTATAAATCAATATACCCTCTAGAAATAGTCACATGAATGTCCATGAGCCAAAATTAGTCTAAATGTTCTCTCTGATTGATGCTTCAGGGCTCTTTCTACTGGTCCACAAGCTATTGTCCATTCCAGGGAGGAAAAGTTCAGTACAGCCCTCTCCATCCAGACCTGGAAGAGCTCTAGGCTTCTAGGGCCCAATCTCCCCACTCCTCTGCCTACCAGCCTAACAGCTGCTGACTCAAAAAAGGTAGCTGTCTGAACTGAAGTTAAGAACACAGGGCAATGATTGTGTGTTTTAGCTGCTATTTTCCCAGTCATTAAAAGAAAAAGTATATATTGGTAAAATTTTTCTCAACCCTAATGGACAGTTCTGTTATATCATACAACCATCCTTTTCACACTGAAATGCATCTCAGAGTTTTAAATGGGAAATAGGATCAATATACAAAAACTTCATATATTCATCTCTACCTTATATCACCACGCTCTATAAATAAATGGGTATTAGTACCATTCGTTCCAGGAAAACAATTTGCTATAGTCAAGTTATTTCTTGCAACCAATGAGTAAACAAGCATACTACACCTAGGAAGACCAATTCCAAGCACAGACTTAGGAAGTACAAAATATCTTTGGTATATTTTCTTCATGCAAAAGGCAAAGCTTCACTTATTTATTTTCTGAAAATAAAAAAAGTCCTAGAAAATAATTCAAATGAAACTTCAGAATAAATTTATTAGTCAGAGGAATGTACCCAAACTTATCAGAACAAGTTACTGTAATTTGAACATACACTGTCTTTCAATCTTAATAACCTTTATAAGTCAATGGTTCTAATGTCATTTATTTTTTAGTAAGTAACAATAAATAGTTTGTTGGAAGTCCCTCAGAGCTATTTTTAAAACTGTTAGAAAAGATACTGAACATACTTCAAAAAAATCTATTGCAAAGGATATTTTTCTCTAGAAGTATTTCCTCTAGTTTTCAAAATTATGAACAATGAGTTAGTGTTCCAACTCTCTCTCTCGCAATCTACAACATTTTATTGATCACCCAACCACATCAATATATAAAGATCTATTCCTCATAACTCATATACTTCCGAAGAGCAATAATTTTGGAATTATCTCAAATGATGCTTGCAAATATGTGTTAAACTCATAACAGTTTCACCCTTTTGCTTACAGTAGTCTCAGGAGCCGGTCATTTGTCACCATTCACCTAGCAAAAGTTTTCACCAGCTAAAGATAAGTGGGTTGCAGCAATTTAGGAAGATCCTACAGATAGTAGTAGATTTTTCATTTGTACTTTGGTGATCTGTTTTAAGAGTTTTTAAATACATGTTTTTATTTTCTTAGGATGTTCATCTTTTGACAAAGAAGAAATAAAACCATTCTGTAATTACACAGGTAGTGCATGACGAGAAATAAATGGGAAATTTTGCTTGAATAATTATATGATGCTCAAATTATCTGATTCTAAACTTTAAAATGAAAAGACCCTAACAGTTATAACCAAATCTGTCTGTTATCACCTACATATATACTTAATAGCTTTTTTAAAAAATCAGCTTTACTTCCTATTGAATTGCTTGCCAAAACTTATAATCTTAATGATATTTCTCTAGAAATCTACTTGCTATTTTTCTTTATTTATGACACCATTAGACATTATATTATGATTTGGAAGTGCAACTGTGGCTGAAAATTCCAGTGTACACTAGCGCCACCCGAATGACGGTAAGATAGCTCACTGCGCAGAGTTCAGACCACTCACAACTTCCCTGAATTATGTATCAGCTAATCATCCCACACATACTGATAACACGTGAACATTTTATTTTTAATAATTTATAACATAAAGATAATATTTGCTTATTGTGGGAATTTTGGAAAACAAATAAAATTATAAAGAATTTATAAAGTCCATCTGTAAGGCTACCACTAACTTTACATTTCAATGTGTATCACTTCATAAATCTATACATTCAGCCCACCAATATCAAGGTCGTCTTACACATCTTATTTTTAAGGCTAGTTTCCAGACTACACACATCTCACAAAACTTTGAAATACACTGGTGCTTGGTAGATCTTTACATTGACTTCTACATAAGTGTCATAGTAAGTATATCAGCCTTCCATGCCCAGAGTAATAAATCTGTTTCTTACAGATATCCAGATTGCTCCTTGAATTTTGCTTAGGTATGTTTAAGGATCTATTTCTTCTTTTAAGTAATTGATAAGAATTAGTACACTAGTTACTTAAATTCAGCATAGATGTGACCTTTAAAAGGTGAAAGGCTCTTAGTTGTTGTTTTTTAATTATTAGACTCCAATTCTGAGAAAGTTAAGAGGCCATGAACAAGCTGAGTTGAGCTACTATATATGGAAGCTCGTTTTGTTTTATTTTTAAAGGCGCACTTAGGAATGTAATTCTAAATGATGAAAAGTATTGAAGGCCTCAGTAACATATAAAAGCTAAAAAGTACCATTAATAAGTAGATAATTTTTTTGTTTTGCGTCTGATTTACACAAACACCTCCTTTTATAAAGGATATTTAGAAATTAACTATAAGCCCATTAAGGGCCTGAGCTGTATGCTTCTCTTCATCCTCAGTGCCTAACACAAAACATTTTTGTTTGTTTGTTGCTGACACTGCTGCTTCCTCTGTTGTTGATAAAATTGATAAAAAAATCATCTTGCTTTCTGCTTCACTCTATTGCCCCTCAATAACTTAGGAAAGTTAACATGTATTTGAGTGATCTCCAAAACAGAGTTCAACAAATATTAAATAATAAAAAAATCTAAGCCCTAGCTGCTGATGGAGTTATTGAAAGGACTGTAAAACTGGGGCTATACAAATTGAATTGGGGTGAGCAATCTTGTGTGCCCAGGCCACAGGCAAAGATCTTACAGTGAATAATTCACATCGCCTTATTACTCTGGCCTGAATTTCTCTCCATTCTTATACTTTAAAAAATGCCTTCAGTCCTTTGCCCTTTGCTTCATAGATAATTTCATTTATGACAATTACTACTGGTCTTTAAACATCTTGCATTCTCATTAACAACCTATATTATTTATGATTCACTATATCTGTCTTGGAGTACCAATATATTCTTGGTGTTCAACTTACTTACTTGTGCTTGGTATTAGGGAAAAAGCATATGACCTGAATAGTATCCTTGGACCCCAGGTACTGGAGTCCTTCAGCTTTTAACTGTGGATTGGCTGGAACTATCAGGTCACCATCTGCAAGTCCTCAGGGGTAGGGGCTGCCAAAGACAGTCACCTCCAAATCGAAAGGGGATTTCTCACTTGCAGGTTTCCTCCTCCATCCTTGCTAATAATGGGAAGAAGGCTACAAGAACTGGCAAAGTGAAAACTGCTTCAATGGGGAAAGAGCATATACAAAGTTTTGTGAAACTTCTGAGAGCTTAGCTTGATATATTGCATCATATTCACCATGATTCCATTGTACAAGATGAGGTTAGTAGGTTTCCTTGAATTCTGAAAATTAGACTGGTTAGTCTTTACTAGATTATCCCTGTGACTTCGTAGAGGCCAAGGCTACATGGGTGGAGGGGTCCCAATACTAATAACACTGTATTTCTCCTCTTATCTGAAATTTTTATATTTTTGTATTAAGAATAAATGAACTTATAACATTTCCCACAGGCTAGGGTGTGGTCTATCACTTCTTACAACAAGTCAGGCAGTGGGGTCTAGAACAAAGTGGAGGTGATGACAGAAGGAAAATGTTATAGAGGAGGGAAAGGGGAATGAAGAGTGATCAGTATGAAATATTTCTGTGTGTTCACTTACTTGCACCATTTAAGATCCAAATCAATGATTTACTGTAAAATATTTACATTGACTAATTGAAATTCACTTCATTGAGGTTTTGACAGTGAAGCGTAACCCCTGAAAATAGTTCATTTCCATCCTCTTCATTCTCAGAAAGCCTCTCAGTACAGCAATTTTGTTTCCTTACCCATTCCCACCTCCACCGGCATCTCCTCCTATTATATGAAGCATCTTTATACATATAGTCACATACTATTATCTTCTCCATCTTCTTTCACTTTGCATGAATCCAGCTTAAGCTCTTTAAAGATCCCAGATACACACTAATTAGATTGGCCACCCTAAAGTTATCAGTAAGTCAGGCTGCTGCTAATCTAGCCCTCTTTGTGTATTTGAAATGCCCTAGGATGCACCAGAGTTTTGAAAAATATCAACCCTAGAGAACAAGATTTATCACCCCTGTCAAATAACACTCACACTGATGAAGTGTGACATTCACCTCAATATAAGTCAGAATCCACTTATTATTTAATTAGCCAATTCTATGTAACTTTTGCCATTGAGTTTGACAACATATGCAGCCTCTCTCTTTTCTTATATTATGGTGTAGCCTAACATGAATTAAAGAGGAATTTAAAATTGAGAGTTCAGTCTTCAAAGTCATACATTCTTTGACCTGTAGGTTGGCATCCTTTGGGTGATAAGAGTTTCTATGAAGAACTAAACCCTCTTGAAACATTATAAGGTCTGGTGGCATTTTTAAAATGTGAATTCTTGACATGAGATTGAGAATTATTTCTAGAAAGGGTTAGCTGATAAACATATGGTTCGTGTGGTTTATCTGGAATATGATTATTGTTATTTAAGCAGTCTTTGTCTCAATTATCTCTCTATTGACAATCTGAACCAGATCTTCTCCCTCTATGGGAGTAGTGGAGTTTGGCAACAGAACTCAAAGTGCTTCTAATTCCACATCTTGCTTAGTTGATGAAGCCAGATTTATAAGTCTAAAGGGAAAGTGGATAACCATTCAATCCCTTAAACTTTCCTTTTTTAAAAAAGAGGAGCCCAGGGCCTGCCCCCACGGCTGAATGGTTAGAGTTCTGCTGTTCTACTTTGGCTGCTGGGGTTCAGGGGTTTGGATCCTGGGCAGAGACCTCCTCCACTCACCAGCCACACCGTGGAGGTGTCCCACATACAAAGAAATAGAGAAGGATGGGCAGTGGATGTTAACTCAGGGCAAGTCTTTCTCAGCAAAAAAAAAAAAAAAAAAGAGGAACCCAGCAAAATCCTAGTATCTAGAAATGCTTGCATGATATAGTGTACAGCAGCTGTTTTGTTAAACTAGCACCCTGTGCCACATTACATTATCCTAATAGCAATATCCTATTCTTTTATGGAATTTCTCCTTCTCCAATCCACCCATCCATGTGTTTTTACACCATGACCCTAGCTAAAAGTTGGGTGCATCCCTGACTCATACTGAACCAAAGGTACTGTTCCATCCCTGAGGTTATGCTGATTGTTCCAACACCAAATGGGTGACTCAAGCTGGACCAGAGGACTTCTTAGTAGAATCTAATAGAACATTGTCAGGATCTCCCTATCGCTTTTTGAGTTGTATAGATGAAAGGTTTTTAGTCTGGAGTAGTCTAGAGCCATGTTCTCAATCATGGAAAAAAATTCATCTGGAATAGGAAAAAAAGTCTGATATACAGAAAGCATTAAAGACAAGAGTCAGTGAGAGGAAGAAATTTGATTGGGTTAAGTCCATGAATCCTTTCATCTCTGAGTCCAATTCCACTCTTTCATTTGCTGTGGATTGGTTACATGAGACAATAAATTCTTCATATTTGCTTAAGTTGACTGAGTTTTTGTCACTTGCAATTATAAGTGTTTTAAATAACCAAATAAGAGTTCTGAACCCTGGAATACCTGGAAGTCTTAATAATATTTTTCAGGAAACCTAGTAGCCTCTGATCAGCTTAAAAGAATTTTTAAAGGAAAGGCATATTTGCCTCTAAGCATATATGATATGCAATACATACAAGATACATAGTGTTATAATATAATCGCTGCTCCTAATGATCTGTTTCACAGAAGAAGTGGCATTTATGAAGATGTTCAGATCATGAGGTTTGCTCACATAATCTGAATCCTGGTTCTGCTAGAGCTTAGCTGTGTTACTTTGGGCAATTTACATAAACTCCTGAGACTCAGTGTTCTTAAATGTAAAAAGAGATAACAATACAAATCTCATAGGATTCTTTCAGTGTCTGGCACATACAAAGTATTCAAAATGGTATCTATTATTGTAACATGTTGAAATCAATCACTATATATCTCAGCTACACCATTTTAGCACTTATAGCAGTTAGAACTAAGATGTCCTAACCAAATATCTTATGTAGCACAATGAGTGTAAAGAAACTTATTAATTTAAAATAATTATTGGGGACTTTTTTTCTACAAAGATAAATAAGGCCTATAGTCTTCCCTCATAGAGATTGCAGTCTTACAGGAGAGAGTATAAATACACACATCTTGTTATTGTTGTACTGGGAAACAACACACAATATAAAATTATTGTGTCTAGAAATTCACCTTGCCAGAGCGTGTGAGTTCTCTCTGGGCTAGGTTTATAAGACAAACTTCTCATTAAAAACTATAAAAGCTGGAGAGAAAAGAATTATGTCTTTAAAGTACAGGGAAAGAAAAAAAGGTCAATCTAGAATTATCTAGTCAGTGAAAATAACATAGACAAGAGCTGAGAAATTTGTCATTAGAAGATTGGCATGGCTTGAAATGTTAAAGAAAGTTCTTCAGGCAAAAGGAAAATAACACCAGATAGAAAACATAAACTTACACAAAAAAATAGAGAGCACAAGAAATAGTAAATGTTGGGTAAATATAAAAGACCTCTTTCTTATTTTGTTTTCTTAAAGGATGATTTACTGTTTGAAGTGTATTGTGGGGTTTTTTGACATGTTTAAAAATAAAACATATGACAAAAATAGGCACCGGGGGGCCGGCCTAGGGGTGCAGTGGTTAAGTATGCACGTTCTGCTTCAGTGGCCCGGGGTTCACAGGTTCAGATCCCGGGTGAGGACGTGGCACCACTTGGCAAGCCATGCTGTGGTAGGCTTCCCACATATAAAGTAGAGGAAGATGGGCTTGGATGTTAGCTGAGGACCAGTCTTCCTCAGTAAAAAGAGGAGGATTGGCAGATGTTAGCTCAGGGGTAATCTTTCTCAAAAAAAAAGCACCAGGGCAGAAGGGGAGAAAAGAAGTATAGTGCTTTAAAGTTTGTGTATTATAAATAAGGGGTATGATATAATTTGAAGAAATATGGTGATACGTAAAAGTTGGATATCATAAACCCTAATGCAACCACCAAAAAAAAGTCATATGGCTAATAAGCCAATGATAGAGACAATATAAAATACTAAAAAGTATTTAATTAAAAAAGATACAAAAAGAAGGAAAACAAACCAAGAACAAACGGGACAATATACAACAAACAAGGTGGCAGACTTAAACTCAAGCATACTAGTAATTTCATTAAGTGTTAATGGTATAAACCCACAAATTAAAAGGCAAGATTGCCATACTGAATAAAAAGTCAAGATCCAACTGTCTACAAGAAAATTATTTTAAATATAAAGATACAAATAATTAAAATGGTATGAAAATATACCATAAAATACTAAGCATAAGAAAGCTTGAGTGACTACATTAATATAAGACAAAGGAAACTTTAGAACAAGAAATTTTACTAGTGATAAGAAAGAACATTTTGCAATGATGAAGTAAGTCACTAACCAAGATGACATAACAATCCTCAATGCATATATACCTAAAAACAGATGTCAAATCACATGAAGCAAAAACTAATAGATCTAAAAGGAGAAACACACAAATCCACAATTGTACTTGCTGATTTTACCACTCTTTTCCCAGTAATTGATAAAAACAAGCAGATAGAATATTAGTCAGAATACAGAAGATTTAAATAGCATCATCAACCAATTTCATTTAATTAACATAAATATAACAGTAATACTCACCAATTGTAGACCACACATTCTTGTCAAATGCACACGGAACATTTGTTGAGGGAGGGCACATTGTGGGCCAATTTAAAGGGATTGAAGTCTGATAGACTATGTTCTCTGACTACAATTGACTCAAATTAGAAATCAATAATGGGGTGGTTCAAGATGGCAGTGCAGGAATATCCTGTACCCACCTCCTCCCATGAACACACCAACTATATACAGGATACAACTATATATAGGATAACTGTCTTTGAAAATGACCTAAAGACCAGCAGAACAGCTCTTCCACAACTAAGAACATAAAGAAAAAGCCACATCAAGACAGGTAGGAGGGGCAGAGACACAGTCTCATCAGGACCCACACCCCTGGTGCAGCAACCAGCAAGCTAGAAGAATATCACAAATGTGGAGTTCCTCTCTGAAGAGTGAGAGATTTGAGCCCCACATCAGGTACCCTAGCCCTTTGGACTACACCAGGAAGATGAGCCCCCATAATGTCTGGCTTTGAAAACTAGTGGGGCTTATGTCCAGAAGAACCAACAGGCTATAGGAAACTGAGATTCAGCTCTAAAAGGGCTCACATACAGACTCCCTCGCTTTGAGTCCCAACACAGAGGCAGCAGTTTGAAAAGTACCTGAAGTCATAAATGAAGAAGATTCACTGACTAATCTTAGGGCGTATACTGAAGGGGCAGGATCTGTTTGAACTTTATCGGGGAATGGGAGTTCTGGCAGTTGCCATTTATTTTACTTTTCTTCTACCTTGCTAGCTCAGTGCTGAAAGGCACCATTTTTGGCATTCTCCGTCTACTTACTAGCACCACTTGCCCTGCCCCTACATTCACCTGTGACCCCACCCCACCCAACCTGGCCACTGAGGCCTGGTGCTCCTCCACCATGGTAACCAGCCTGGCACCCTTCCACCACGGCCCCTGCTCTGCCAGAAGCAGAGGGTGTGTGCACTCCACACAAAGGATGCCTCTTGAACACCTAGCCCTGGTAGATGGGGAGGGCTTGCATTTCTAGGCCCCACAGGACTGAAACAATCAAAGAGACCATTCTTGACTGGCTACCACTCCCTAGGCACTGCACAGACAAGTGCATACACCCAGTCTTCCAGTGATCACTCCTTCAATACTGGGAGAGATAGCTGTTTTGGCTAATACATAGAAACAAATACGGAAAGTCAAGCAAAATGAGGAAACAGAGGAATATGTTGCAAATGAAAGAGCAAGATAAAACCCCAGGGAAAAATCCTAATGAAACAGAGATAAATAATCTACCTGATGAAAAGTTCAAAGTAATGGTCACAAAGATTTTCACTGATCTCAGAAGAAGAATGGATGAACACACAGAGAACTTCAACAAACAGAGAAAATATAAGAAAGTACCAAAGAGAAGTCACAGAGCTGAAGAATGCAAGAACTAAACTAAAAAATATACTAGAAGGGTTCAACAGTAGGCTAGATGAAGCAAAAGAAAGGACCAGTGACCTGAAAGACAGGGCAGTGGAAATTGTCCAAATAGAACAGAAAAAGAAATTTTAAAAAGTGAAGATATCTTAAGACACTAATGGGACAACATCAAACAGAACAATATTCACATTATAGGGGTTCCAGGAGAAGAAAGAGAGAAAGGGACAGAAAACTTATTACAAGAAATAATGTCTGAAAACTTCCCTAACCTGAAGAAGAAATATACATCCAGATCCAGGAAGCTCAGAAAGTTCCAAATAAGATGAACCCAAAGAGGTCCGCACCAAGACACATTATAATCAAATGTCAAAAGTTAAAGATAATGAAAGAATCTTAAAAGTAGCAAGAGAAAAACAACATGTTACAAACAAGGGAACCCCCATAAGACTATTAGCAGATTTTTCCGCAGAAATCTTGCAGCCTGGAAGGGAATGGAATGATATATCCAAAATGCTGAAAGCAAAAGATTTCCAACCAAGAATACTCTGCCCAGCAAGGTTATCAACCAGAATGAGAGAGAGAGAAAGTGTTTTCCAGACAAGCAAAAACTAAGAGAGTTCATCACCATTAAATCAGCCTTACAAAAATGTTAAAGGGATTTCCTTAAACTGAAAAGAAATGGTACTAATTAATAAGAAGAAGACATAAGAAAGTAAAAATCTCACTGGTAAAGGTAAATATCCAGTAAAGGTAGAGGACTAATTAGTTATAAAGCTAATATGAAGGTTAAAAGACAAAACTAGTGAAAAATAACTATAACTACAACAATTAGTAAAGAAATACACAAAATAAAAGAAATTAAGTGTGACGTCAAAAACATAAAACGTGGGAGAGGAGAGTAAAAATGTAGAGTTCTAGAATGAGTTAAAGCTTAACTTGCTTTCAACATAAAATATACCATAATGTATATAGGCTGTATGTGAGCCTCATAGTAACCACAAGGCAAAACCTACAGTAGATACATAAAAGATAGTAAGAATGGAATCTAAACATAACACTAAACCAAAGCCATCAAATCACAAAGAAAGATAATAAGAGAAGAAGAAAGGAACTACAAAACAGCCAGAAAAAATTAACAAAATGGCAATAAGTACATACCTATCTATAATTACTTTAAATGTAAATGGACTAAATTCTCCAATCAAAAGATATAGAGTGGTTGAATGAATAGAAAAACAAGAACCATATATGTTGCCTACAGGAGGTTTACTTCAGATATAAGGATACACACAGACTGAAAGTGCAGGGATGGAAAAAGATGTTTTATGCAAATAGAAACTGAAACAAAGGTGGAGTAGCTATACTTACATCACACAAAATAGACTTCAAAGAATGTAATAAAAGACAAATATAGACATTACATAATGATAATGATATATCAAGAAGATATAACATTTATAAATATATATGCACTCAACATAGGAACACCAAAATATACAAAACAAATATTAACCAACCTAAAGTGAGAAATCAACAGCAATAAAACAATAATAAGAGACTCTAATACTCCAGGTACATCAATGAAGAGATCATCCAGGCAGAAAATCAATAAAGAAACATTAGCTTTAAATGACACATTAGGCCACATGGACTTAATGATATATACAGAACATTCCATCCAAAAGTAGCAGAATGCACATTCTTCTCAAGTGTACATGGAACGTTCTCCAGGATAGATTATATGTTAGGGCACAAAACAAGTTTCAATAAATTTAAGAAGATTGAAATCTTGGATCACAATGGTATGAAACTAGAAATCAATCACAAAACAAGAACTGGAATAATCACAAATATGTGGAGATTAAACAGCATGCTATTGAACACCCAATGGGTCAATGAAAAAACCAAAGAGGAAATTAAAATATATCTACAGACAAATGAAAATGGAAATACAACACTCCAAAATCTATGGGCAGCAGTTATAAGAGGGAATTTCATAGGAATACAGGTCTACCTCAAAAAACAAGAAAAATCTCAAATAAACAATTTAACATTACACTTAAAGGAACTGGAAAAAGACAAACAAATGAAGCCCAAAGTTAGTAGAAGGAAAGAAATGATAAATATCAGAGAGGAAATAAATAAAATGGAGATTTAAAAAGCAATGGAAAAGATCAATGAAACTAAGAGCTGGTTCTATGAAAAGATAGACAAAGTTGATAAACCTTTAGCTAAAGTCCCCAAGAGAAAAAGACATAGGGCTGAAATAAAAGAATATGAGATGAAAGGAGAAGCCACAACTGATACCACAAAAATACAAAAGATCATAAGAGACTGCTATGAGAAATTATATGCCAACATTTATACAATTATAAATTGGAGAACCCGGAAGAAATGGATAAATTCCTAGAAATATACAATCTTCCAAAACTGAATCAGGAAGAAATACAAAATCTGAATAGACCATTTACTAGTAAGGAGATTGAATCAGTAAAAAGAAACCTCCCAGCACACAAAAGTACAGGACCAGATGGTTTCACTGGTTAATTCTACCAAACATTCAAAGATTTAATACCTATCCTTCCCAAAATCTTCCAAAAACTGAAGAAGAGGGAAGGCTTCCAAACTCAATTTATGAGGCCAGCATTACCGTGATACCAAAACTAGACAAGGATGCCATGAAAAAAGAAAATTACAGGCCAATATACCTGATGATCATGGATGCAAAAATCTTCAACAAAATGTTAGAAAACTGAATTCAGCTATACATTAAAAGGATCATACACACGACCAAGCTGGATTTATTCCATGGATGCAAGGATGATGTAATATCCACAAATCAATAAATGTAATACACTACATTAACAAAATGAAAGATAAAAATCGTATGATCATCTCGAAAGATGCAGAAAAAGCATTTGACAAAATCCAACATCTGTTTATGACAAAAACTCTCAACAAAGTGGGTATAGAAAGAGTGTACCTCAACATTATAAAAGTCATATATAACAAACCCACAGCTAACATCATACTCAACAGTGAAAAGCTGAAAGCTTTTCCTCTAAGATCAGGAACAAGACAAGGATGTCCACTCTTGCCACTTTTATTCAACATATTATTGCAAGTCCTAGCCACAGCAATTAGGCAAGAAAAAGAAATAAAATGCATCCAAACTGGAAAAGTAGAAGTAAAACAGTCACTATTTGCAGATGACATAGTACTATACATAGAAAAGACTCCACCAAAAAATTATTAGAACTAGTAAATGAGTTCAGTAAAGTTTCAGGATACAAAATCAATATACAGAAATCCGTGGCATTTCTATGCACTAGTGATGAAATATCAGAAAAAGAAATTAAGAAAACAACCCATTTATGATTACATCAAAAAAAGAATAAAATATCTAGGCATAAATTTCATCAAGGAGGTGAAAGACTTGCACACTGAAAATTGTAAGACATTGAAGAAAGAAACTGAAGAAGAAACAAATAAGTGGAAAGATATTCCATGTTCATGGATTGGAATAATTACTATCGTTAAAATGTCTATGCCATCCAAAGCAATATATAGATTCAGTATAACCCCCGTCAAAATTCCAATGGTATTTTTTCACAGAAATAGAACAAATAATTCTGAAATTTGTATGGAACCACAAAAGATTTCAAATAGGTAGAGGTATCTTGAGAAAGAAGAACAAAACTGGAAGTATCATGCCTCCTGATTTCGGACTATACTACAAAGCTAAAGTAATCAAAAGAGCATGGTTTTGGCATAAAAATAAACACACAGATCAATGGAACAGAATTGAAAGCCCAGAAATAAACCTGCACATATGTGGACAATTAATTTACAACAAAAGCGCTAAGAACATACAGTAGGGAAAGGACCATCTCTTCAATAAATGATTGTGGAAAAACTAGACAGCCACATGCAAAAGAATGAAACTAGACCACTATCTTATACCATACACAAAAATTAACTCAAAATGGATTAAAGACTTGCATGGGAGATCTGAAACCATAAAATTCCTAGAAAAAACAGACGATGAGCTCGACACCAGTTTTTGAAAGGTTTTTTTGGATATGACTTCAAAGGCAAGGGAAACAAAAGCAAAAATAAACAATTGGGACTGCATCAAACTTAAAAGCTTCTGCACAGCAAAGGAAATCAACAAAATGAAACGGCAACCTCCTGAATGGGAGAAGATATTTGCAAATCATATATCCAATAAGGGGTTACTATCTGAAATATATAAAGAACTCACACAGCTCAATAACAACAAAAAACAAATCTGATTAAAAAATGAGCAGAGGATCTGAATAGACATTTTTCCAAAGACATATAGATGGCAAACAGGCACATGAAAAAATGTTCAACATCACTAATTATCAGCTAAATGCAAATCAAAACCACAATGAGATATCACCCCACGCCTGTTACAGTGGTTATTACCAAAAAGACAAGAAATAACAAGTGTTGGAGAGGATGTGAAGAAAAGGGAACCCTCATACATTGTTGTTGGAAATGTAAACTGGTACAGGCACTATGGAAAACAGTATGGAGATTCCTCAAAAAATTAAGAATAGAACTGCCACATAATCCAGCTATTCACTTCTGGTTACTTATCTGAAGAATATGAAAATACTAATTTGAAAAGATATATGCATACCTATGTTCACTGCAGCATTATTTACAATAGCCAAGATGTGGAAATGACCTAAGTGTCCAATGATAGATGAATGGATAAAGAAAATGTGGTATCTATATAATAGAATACTACTCAGCCATAAAAAAGAAGGAACATTTACCATTTGCAACAACATAGATGGATCTTGAGGGTATAATGCTAATCAAAATAAGTCAGATGGAGAAAGACAAGCACTGTATGATTTCACTTATACATGGAATCTTGAAACGAAAAGAAAAGAACAAATAAAACAAAACAAAAAAGCACATAGACACAGAGAACAGATTGGTAGTTACCAGAGGGGAAGGGGGTTGAAGGGAGAACGAAATGGGTGAAGGGGATCGATTGTATGGTGACAGATGGTAACTAGACTTACAGAGATGATCACTACGCAGTGTAAGCAAAAACTGAATTATTATGTCATACACCTGAAATATATAGTGTTTTATACAAATTTTACAGCAATAAAAAAATAAAATTCACAGATACTCTCCAAAAAAAGAAAGAAATCAATAACAGAAAGACACCGGAAAAATCCCCAAATATTTGGAAACTAACATACTTCTATATAACTAATGGACTAAAGAAGAAATGACTAGGTCTGGAAATGACTAGAAATAAAATATTTTGAACTTAATGAAAATAAAAACAATATATTACGTTATAATAAATATTAACAGCTAAATGCTATTAGTTTACCAATTCTCCCCACATTGATGTATAGTTACATTGCTCAGAGTGGCAGCCATTAGTCACACCAGATTATTGAATACTTGATATGTGGCTGGTCTGAATTAAGATGTGCTGTACGTGCAAAACCACACCAGATTTTGACGACTGAGTATCAAAAAAGAATGTAAAATATCACATCAGTACTTTTATATTGATTATATGTTGAAATGATAATATTTTGATATATTGAGTTAAATAAAACATATTAACATTAACTTCACAGGCTTTAATTTTTACTTTTTCTATGTGGCTGCCAGAAATATTTTAATTATATATGTGCCTCGCATATTTTGGCTTGGATTGTACCACGGTCTGAATATTTGTGTCCCCCCCCCCTCAAATTCATGTGTTGAAACCTAATGTCCATGGTTGTAGTAGGAGGTGCCTAGGGATTAGTACCCTTATAAAAGCAGCCTGAGAAAGCTCCCTTGCCCTTTCTGCCAGGTGAAGTTACAGCTAGAAGACTGCTGCTTAGGAATCAAATGCAAGCGCTCACCAAACACGGAACCTGACCATGCAGACACTCTACGCCTGGAGTTCCAGCCTTCAGCACTGTGAGAAATAGATTGCTGATGTTTCTAAGCCATTCAGTCTGTGGTGTTTTGTTGTAGCAGCCTGAATGGACTTAGACACTTTATATTCCCATTGCTCAGCATTGATCTATAGATTTAAGGCAATTCCAATCAGAATCCCCACAGGTTTTTGCTAAAAATTGACAAAGTGATCATAAAATTTATATTAAAATGTGAAGAACCAAAACACCCAAAAGAATTTTCAAAAGTAGAACAGTGTTGAAGGATTTTTACTCTCTGGAATCAAGACTAGTTATAAAGCTACAGTAATCAAGACAATGTATTTGGCATAAGAATAGGCAAACAAATCAATGGAACAGAGCAGAGTCCAAAAATTGACCCACATATAGATCCTCAATTATTTATTTACAAGGCATGAAAGTAATGCAATGAGGAAAGGATGGTCTTTTCAACAGATGATGTTAGAATAACTAGACAGCTACATGGAGAAAAAAATGAACCCTGATCCTTGTCCCATGCGACACACAACAGTAATTTGAAATGGACCATAGAACTAAATGCAAACTCTAAAATTATAACATTCCTGGAATAAAACATAAGAGAAAATCCTTGCAGCCTTGAGGTTGGTGAAATTTTTTTAGGACAAAAAAAGTACAAACTGTAAAAGACCAAAAAAGTGATGTATTGGACATTATCAAAATTTAAAACCTCTGCTTGATGAGAAACACCATTAAAAAAGGAAAATACCACAAACTGAGAGAAAATATTTGTAAAAAGTATGTCTCACTAAGGACTTATCCAGAATATACAAACTCAATAATAAGAACACGAACAATCTAGTCAAAATTAGGCAAAGATTTTAACAGAACTTTCAGAAAAGAAAATAGATGACAAATAAGGAAACAAAAAGATGGTCAGTATCTCAGTCATTAGTGAAACGCAAATTAAAACCACAATGAAATACAACCACAAACCCAATAGAATGGGTAAAATATTTGAAAACTAATACTACTAAGTGTAAGCAAGGATATGGAGTAAGAATTCTCATATATTGCTGGTGCAGATGTACAAGGGTACAATCACTGGGAAATGGTTGGGCAGTTTCTTATAAAGTTAAATGTCTACTTATCATTGAACTCAGCAATTCCATTCTTAAATACTTACCCAAGAGCAATGAAAACAGGTCCAGACAAAGACTTGTTTATGAAATTTCATAGATGTATTCATAATAGCCCCAAGTCAGAACAACCCACTGTCCATCAATAGGTAAATGGATAAGCAAATTACAATATCCATACAAGGGAACACTACTTCACAATAAAAAGGAATGAACTTCTGATGCATTCAACAACCTGAATAAATATCAAAAACTTTATGCTGAGTGAAAGACTTTAGATACAAAAGACTATGTACCTTTTGATTCATTTATTTGAAACTCGAAGAAAGGCAAATTGAATCTACAGCGATAGACAAATCACTGGTTGCCTGGAGTCAGAGGACAGCGGAGGGACTAGCTAGGGAGGAGCACGCAGAATCTTCTGCAATGTTGGAAGTGTTCTATATCTTGATTGTGGTAGTCACCTGGGTGTATATATTTGTCAAAACTCATAGAACTGCTCACTTAAGATGAGTGCATTTATTGTATGTAAATTACTCTTCAATAAAGTTGGAGACTTTTTTTAATTAGTGAGAAAAAAATTTTTTAAGTGGGATTATAAGACTATTTCAAGTTTCTATTTAATGCTCTTATTATAATTTTTAGTTAAAGATAAATTCTTACCAATAACATTCCCTTTTTCTTCACCCTGTTCTTCACTTCCCCATTAAAACATCTGTTCTCACTTTATGGTTTTGGTCCATCTTCTGATAAAACAATGTTAAGATCGTGTTGAGTTTTAGGTATGCAAAAAAATAAGAAACAGTTTGAACACTACTTCATAAACCTAAGAAGTCAATGGCTCACTAGCCATTTGGAGAATAATTTTGTTTTAAAGAAGAGAGGAAGAAACGCCCTCCAGAGTTCAAAGCCCCCAGTGCATATCTATAAAGGAAAAGTTGCCATTCCAGATAGTCTGAGACATCATTTGCTGGCAGCCAAGTGCAGTAACCCACATACTAGACAGAACATCTTTGTAAAAGAATGAAAATTCTATCTATAAGACAAATTGTTATAGCTATTGTCTTTTTTTCACAAGTGAAAATAAAGTTATAGAATCTCAAGTCATAAATACATGGATCATAGCTTGTGAGTTTTGTAACATTTTATCAACTATAAAAGAAGTCTAGTGAAGCTAAACATGTACGTTTTTTGGTTACTGTTTTATGCTATCCTCAAACTATTATCTGTCAGTAGCCAAACAAAACTGTTCATGCTAGCTGGAAGTGAGAAAGTTCAACTTGTTTATCGAGAGAGATATTTTATTGCTTATATTTTCCACACTGAAGCAAACTGATAAGCTTTAAAAGAAGAAATCCGCTCATGCTAGGAATATGATCAAAGAAATTATCTTTAGGCTTAACTTTCCTTCTTGGCATAAGCATAAAGAATGAAATTTTCAAGCTGCATTTTTTTGCGTCATGCTAGCAGTTTACATTTCTATACATTTAGCAAATAAAGAATAGCCCCAAAAAGTCTTCCAGCTTTTAATGGATAAAAACCAAAAACATGTGTCCCTGTCATTTTTATTTGATTATAGGTGCACCATCCTCACAAGTCTAACCAAACTATAATTACAGCTTTGCCCCAACTCACCTCGTGTCTTGGGGAGTCACTTCATTTCTCCGGGTTTTACACGTGTCTCTGATAAGATGAATTAAAGCAGACAATAGAGAAGGGTTTTCTTGAAAACATATAGATTTTAAAGTTAAGGTCAGACGATTTCCAATTCTGCATTCATGCTTGTGAATGTCCCGTATATTATAAATGGTTCCAATTTAGGCTACATCTCATTGTCTTCACCCCAACTGGACACGCCTTTACTTTTTGTTTTTCCCTTCCTTCTACCTTCTTTTTTTCAACACAGCATTGAAAGGTGCTTGTCTCTGCAGTGGGAATCACTTTTTTTTTCCCCCTCTTTAAGATTTTATTTTTTTTCCTTTTTCTCCCCAAAGCCCCCCGCCGTTACATAGTTGGATATTCTTCGTTGTGGGTCCACCTAGTTGTGGCATGTGGGATGCTGCCTCAGCGTGGTTTGATGAGCAGTGCCATGTCCGCACCCAGGATTCGAACCAACGAAACACTGGACCGCCTGCAGCAGAGCGCGCGAACTTAACCACTCGGCCACGGGGCCAGCCCCAGTGCAAATCACTTTTCCGTGTCCTTCATAGCCTCCACTACGTGTTCAGACAGCAAAATGGCTGAATGGTTACCGACTGCTTATATACTTATATTCTTATGACTGTTTATTTATTTGCCCTTCTTTCTAAAGTTTCAGTTCCAATCGGAATACTTCACAATACATACAAAAGCATAGTGGTGACTTTATTCTAACATTGATAGGGCAATTGATTATCCTCGTAGACATAAAATGGAATCAGGTCTCTACCTCATATCATACCCAAAAGTCCATTACCAAAGGAATAAAAATATAAATGTGAAGGATAAACCATAAACGTTATAGAGAAAGTATATTTATGACATCAGGATAGGAAAGGCTTTCTTAAACAAGACATAGAAAGCAATATTCATAAGGTAAAAGGTTTAGGAGAAAAGTACAACCTCAGGACAGGGAAGAGTTTTTGAACAACACACCAAAATAATAATTATAACGGAAGAGACTTCTAAATTCAACTACAGTAAAATTAAGAATTTCTGTTCATGAAAATACACATAAAGAAAACAAAAATATACTACAAACTGCAAGAAAATATTTGCAACAGACATAGGCAGAAAAGGATTAGTATCTAGGCCAGGAAAAACTCTTATAAATCAAAAGAGGATTCAGAAAAATAGGCCAGAAAAAAAATAAAAAGAAAGAAAACAAGCATTTCATAGAAGAGAAAACACAAGCAGCTCATAAACTTAAGAAAAGAGGCTCATAACAATTATTAGTTGTCAGGAAAATGTAAATTAGAAACACAATTTGATAATCATTTGATGTCTACTACATTGGCATAAATTTACAAACCTGACAATATCATGTATTGGCCACAATACAAATCATTCAGTAATCTTAAACACTGCTGGTGGAAACACAAATTAGCACTATCACTTTGGGCAAAAAACTTGGTATGTCTTGTAAAGGTGAATAATCACATTCTGTACAACCCAGAAATTCCACTCCTGGGTACAGAGCGTCTTTCTTACATATATGAAAGAGATACATATGACAAGAGCAGCATAGTTAATAAGAACAAAAAATCTAGAAATAAGCTAAAGTCTATCAATAGGAGAACGGATAGGTATGTATGGGTGTCGTCACCTGATAGAACATTATACAATAGTGAAATGAATGAACCATACCTACCTGCTTTGAATCTTAGACACATAATATTGCACATAGTATAGACAAGTTTTAGACATATAATATTGAGAGGGAAAAGCAAGTCACATAAAACTATATACAAACTGATGCTATTTTTATAAAGCTTTAAAAAACAATGCATTACTTAAGTGTACACTGATATATGATTAATCTATAAAAAGGTAAGTAACTGATTAAAAAAATTCAGGCTAGTGTTTACTTCTTGGAGAGATGGAGGGGCATGGGGAGGGGAGGTGCACACAAGTAGTTGCAAAGTATTTATCTATAATGTTCTTCCTAAGTTGAATTGTGATTTCAATGGTGTTTATTTTATAATTTATTTACATGTGTCAGATATTTTGTAACTAAAAATTTAAAGATAAATGTGTGTTATGGGCTGAATTGTGTCCCCCCCCATCCCTCACCAAATTCATATGTTGAAGTCCTAACCCCAAGCACCTCAAAATGTGAATATATTTGGAGACAGAGGCTTTAAGGAAGTAATTAAGTTAAAATGAGGTCATCAGGGAGGGACCTAATCTGATATGACCGGTGTTCTTATTAGAAGAGGAGATTTGGACGCAGACATGTACAGAGGGAAGAACATGGGAAGACACATCGAGAAGACGGCCCTCTGCCAGCCATGAGAGAGGCCTCGGAAGACACTAACCACACCGACACCCTGACCTCAGACTCCTGGCCCCCAAAACTGTGAGACAATAAATTTCTGTTTAAGCCACCAGGTCTGTGGTATTTCATTATGGCAGACCCAGCCAACCAATACATATGATTCTATAAAACAGGATAAATTACATTAATTACTTAATTTTTTAGTTATTTGCAAGGTTAATTTGTTTCTGTTAACTGGGAACCTAGCCATTGTTTATGATGTCATTTCCATTAGGAAATACATTCCACGTTTCAAACAACTGACTTATAAATTAGCATTTTGATTACAATCCATTCACGTATGCGGGGCTCAGATTTTCTCATCTCAGCTCTATTGAGAGGCCCTGATGTAAGTTCTTTAGGCATTTTGTTACTCAACTTTGATTTTCTTAAAAAGTACATCATTCTTTTCAGGAATGGTGATACTGGTTTCCCCTGCTTTCTGGAAGCAGAGCATTCCTACAAAACCTTTTGTAAGCCAAAATGGTGCAAAGCAAAGAGGCAATTACCATCGATTTATATGAGAAAAACTTTTGAGTGTTCCCAGAAAATAAAATTTTCCAGAAAATAAAAAATAACCTGCCAAATCATACCAAATAACACATAAAACCTAAAACAACACAAATATATTGCAAAAGTAGAAATGATATGATAAATACAGAGCCTATATAAAGTAGAAATAATGCATGTACAGTGTAGCTTCACTTACCAGAATAGGGAAGACAGCAAGCACACTGGAAGGCTGAGAGGTGGCGGTGATGCAGTGTCAGGCGGAGTCGTTGGAGGTTGGGGCGGTGGGAGGTACGGGAGACTGGGCTGTAGAAGAGAGAGGAAGAGAGTCGTCTATTGTCATCTCATCATTATCTGAATCCGTCAGGGTAGGCAGGTCACTAACGTCTACACCTTCCATGTCTCCCTGCCTCGACGTCATAGGTTGAGGTTCGTCATCTGTTGTGGCTGATGTGGCAGGCTTGACTTGATGTGTGCTTGACTGCTTAGCCTCTAAAACGGCTAGTGGTAAAGCAAACGCCGAGTGCTATTTTCGCTTTGTTTTTGTAAAAGCAAAAATCCCCTTTGAATTTCCTTTGGTTAGCAAAACCAAGTACTAATGTAGGTCTTCATAAAAATGAAGGGGCATAAAGCAAACTTTCCTATAGCAAGGGAAACCTGTATATGATTCTTTTAAAGCAGAGCCTGAGACGAGGACTTGGGTGGCAGGCAATTTATTTGGGAGGTGATACCCAGAAGCAGGAGTGAGGGAGTGGTGAGTGAGGCAGGAAAAAAGAGAAAGCCAGTCAAGGGTGTGTTATGGAGCTGGTTAATGCTGTGGACAACTGAGGCTCCATACAGCTGGGGACCATCTAAGCAGCCATGACCTTAGAACTGTCCCTCCACAGATAGAGGCTGGAGCTTATTCATCAGCTCCTGTCCTCCACTCTTTGAGGGTTGCTCCCAGAGGCATTAACTCCCCTGCAATTCCACACTGCCCAGCTCCTGGCTGAATGTCCTGTGCTTGCAAAAAGCCTAAAATATAAATGCAGAGAGACCCGGCAGGCACTTGAGGCGGGGCTGTGGTATTATGCATGGAAACTGTCCACTATAGCTTGTTGCTCAGGACAGAGGTAGGCTGAGGGGATGTGACATGGGGCACAAAGGGCATCTGCTACCAATATGTATTTCATCAATCTAAAAACAGTGTCTGTGCTGTTCACAGCAGCAAGGAGCGTCTTAGCCTATTGCAGGGGAAATGACATTACTGGAGGAGGGAAAACGAATCTCAAACATGAGGGCTATTATATCAGCAAGGAAGATGAATTAAAAAGAAATCAGTACCTATGCGCCTGCTGTCGAGCCTCAATACAGTAAAGGTGAAGAAGTCTTACATCTTACATGTTATGAATTAGATCTAATCAAGCCATAGAACAATTCAAATAAAACCAATTGAGTACTTAGCAAATATAAATGGTAGAGGGAGTTCAAGTTAAACTTATAAATAGTATAAGAAATCATTAAGAAAAGTGTCTATAGATCTGGTTTAAATAAAATATCAGATACTACATATAAAGCAAAAAGTCACTGGATAAAATATTGCTTATATATTTTACTGATAGTAACATCAAATTATAATTCATATTATCTTAACTAACCCCTCTTTCTCATTTGATATGAATAATCTTCCTTTTTGCTGGCTAAACCTTAATGCCACTAGTATCAATATTGACAAAAACAATGACTGAATTGACGAATCTGACTCCCTGGCATAGGGCAAAATTTGAGGTACAGGCACATGCTTGTGATTTGCAAATCACATTTATTTGACTGGGAGCTATGATCAAAAAAGACTCCTTAGTTAATGAGTCAAGTCTGAACTGATGCTGAAAAATGACACAGAATCACCATTTTTAATATAGTAAAACTTCTTTCCATGCAGAACATAATCTGAGAAATGCGTAGACATATGTCACCACTTCTGGATCAAATTTTTCCCATGTTGCTGCTAGAGCCTGGTCTTTGTTAGGATTTTCTCTACTTAAATGCCCTCTCCTTTTTTCTAAGACTGCATTCTTCCCATTCATCAAGACCAACTCAAATCTTCTTCCTCTAGGAGGTTGCTCTGTCTCTTTTCCAGACAATACCAGCCCCTACTCTTGAAACCAATCTCCCTTTTTCAGATCTCAAACTTGTTGGGCCTCCATTCTAGCCATTTATGATCTTTTTCCACCCACTAAATTATAAATCCTTATATGTACACATATAATTCACATCTGATGTGTCTTTGAGTTTCTACTGCATCAAAGACAATCAATTTGTGTATAGTAGGAGTTCCAAAAAATATTTATTGGCTCAGTAAGTTAAATGGTTACATATTGGTAATGTGCCACATTATTGTTGCTGCTTGCTTCTATATCATACAAGTCACTTTCATCCCTGTACTTGTAGAAATCTAGTTCTTCCATTAGTCTGATCAATTTTATAATAGATGACTTTTCACTTTAATTCACAAATTGTTTATTGTCAATCTCTGCCAATTTGGACTTGTTCAAGTTTTCTGAGAATAGATTCTCAGAAATCTAGTCAAGCCATTGATAGAATTAGCAAATGATAAGGGACAGAACTGCCAAATGAAACACTTGTCTCAAATTTTTTTGAAAATAGAGAGCCTATAAATGAGTTTGTGAGCTCACATAATAGTTCCTTATTTATTCTAGATATCTTTGTAATTATGGTATCTTCATCTATGCAAAATTAAAAACTTAGTTGTTATTCTTGCTAGTCAGTCTTTCTAAAAATGATTTCTAAATATTACAGGAAATGGGAGAAAAAGAAATTTTGCTTGACTCAGCCAGTTGGCAGAGATAACCCACTCGTGTCCTTTCTTTCTCTGTTTCTTCTCTGTAATGTCATTCAGAGAAGGCAAGTCGCTCCCTGTAATCAAGGAGGCTGGAATGAGACTTTCTTCAGAAAAACTTATAGTTTCCTCAGTTTAGTCACTCAATCCACAGAGTACGTTTACATTCCAAAAATAGTACTTATAAAGAAATTCAGCAAAGAGCTAGTTTCTGCAAGATATTTTCAATTCTATTATGCTAATACAACAATCTGATATACTAAATCTGCAAAGAATTTTTTTCCAAGAATATTTTACGGGATGAACAGAAGTAGCTAAGTTTGCCACTGGTTTCTAATCTGCATAAGCATATTGTCATCAACTTAATTACAGTCTCTGGGAAGAACCTTGGAAAAGTTCTCATGATCATTTAAACATTTTTTTCAGGAGTACCTAATATTGAATCCGGAAAACACTGCCAATCTACTAAACTTTCCAAACACCTCTAAAGGTAGACTTTTTTATCTTACTAAGAAAAATCATATTTCTTTAGGGTCAGTATGGTAACTTTTAAGAAACTGAACTTCAAAATGCCTTTGGTGATATTTCATGTTCTAGCCCTGTGCTATCCAATATGGTAACCATGAACCACATGTGGCTATTACGCACTAGACAAATGACTAGTCCAAATTGAGATGTACTTAAACATAAAATACAAGTCAAATGTTGAAGACTGAGGATCAAAAATATGATATAAAAATGTAATTAATAGTATTTATATTGATTATATGTGGAAATAATAATATTTTAGACATTTCTTTAAATGATATATAATTAATTTCACCTGTTTCTTTTTCCTTTTTATAAAAACAGCTATTAGAAAAATTTAAAAGTACATATGTGGTTTGTATTTCTGTCTCACATTATGTTTCTATCAGACAGCATTGCTCTATACCTTAACCCAGTTTTGCTCAAATTAGAAATATTTTTTCAGGAATATATAGCAGTCTCTTCATTATTCTAGATTTTACCAATTGTTAGTAAGTCCGAAAATTTAAGAAAATAAAGGATAACAACTGATTTTTCAAAGATGGGTCAGTGTTTGAAAGGTAATAGTTTGACAAGTGATCTTTTCTCTCATCAATGGTTGTTTTCAGATATCATAATAGTTTTTTGACTTAGGCTGTGTGCAATACTCAGATACCAAAGTTACGTCTGGTTGTGTGGTATGAGATATACATATATAAAATGTAAAGTGATGATGGGCAAGTATGGAGAGCCATGTTCAGCATGCCACTTCCTATCTAATAAATTTTTAATAAACAATGACTAATAATCACATCAAAATGTTAATTTTCTAATGTCAAAATACCAATAAAGTAAGTGCACAGTTCAGAAAAGAATAAAGACTTTAAAATAAAAGTACTATAAAAAATTAAATGACGTTACTAAGTTAGAGTGATGTTTTTGCCTTTCCTATCACTTAATCTACAGATTGTTTTTTGGCCACTGGTGTAGAAAGGATAATTTTTAAATAATAAAGGTGTAACGGGAGTTTTAAAATAATTTTCTAAAAATCTGGTTGTTGCAAATTCTTTACCTGCTTTGTCTTTGAGAGAGGAAACTATTTTCGGCTTCATGTCATGAAAAGTGCAAAAGCAGTAACACACTAATAGGAAAGAGATCCTTTTGGAGGTATCTATTAACATATAAAAGTATATTGCACACTCGTCAAATTTTCCAATTCTTTCTAGACAGTGCTGGTTTGCTGTAATTCCATCCCCTAGAAATGATTCAGAATCACATACTTAGCATTCAGATCCTCTGTGTTATTTAAACCAGAGGAAAAGAGACCTGAGTAGTGGATAAGTAGTATGGGTCCCCTTGCATGGTTATTGTTGCTAGGGAAACCACTTCCTTCTAATCCTTGCATTCAGCCTGTCCATCCCACTATCTGGCATCATTGCCTCTCAAGAAGGGCAACATCACAGCATGGCAGAAGAGCAGGAAACAAAAAGGACAAAAAAACCAGTCCATTATCCTGCTACACGCAAATGTTTCTCAGAAAATCTACATGGTAGTGACTTCTGGGAAACAAAAAGCAAAACCAGTCTCCTAAAACTGCTATAAGCACATGTGCTAGTGGCTACAAGAGACCGCATTCACACATACAAGTATGCAAAAACACCAATTTCCAAGTCACACTTGTGATTGCAGAAGAGAATATAATGTGTCAGGCCTGGACAGGACAGGGCTTGGCAGATCAGAGTGCCAGGGCTTGCTGGGTCAGTAGGCAGCCCTGTGATCTCTCTGAGAGGCAGAGCCACTGGCAGGCAGTGTGATCAGTGAAGTGACTTTGTGGGAGTAGATTCTGAGAACCAGTACAAGAAGGATTGAGACCCCTTAGGTCCTGGGATCAGGCTGAGGTATGAAACAGGCCAGGTAGCCAAATAAGAGCATCATTATGAGTAGGTAAAAAGAAAGTGGACGTGTGCTGGTAAAAGAACCATAGGCCATAGAGGCAGCTATTCTAATAAATCCAATATTGGCTTCCTCCTGGGCATCTTAGCAACTTAAAGACCCAAACTGGCTCTAAAAAACAAACAGAAAACCAAAACTCTGAAAAGTGTTAGTACGCAGTAATTAATTTGAATGAGTACAGTTAAAAGCACAGTTCTTCTGTGCATCTACAACACGTCGAATAATCTGTTCCTCTACTGTTAAAATTTTGTTTTACTCTGGTTTTCTAGTGTTAGTGCATGTGTGTTGCATAAGCATCTGTTAAATTGAATTGAACGCACGAGACTTAGTGTACCATAGGGTAAACAATGTCTGCTAAATTCTGAAGTCAATGAGTGACAGAAAAAAGCTGTAGCCATAGTAGATACTAACTCAGCTAACAAGACTGCCAAAAAAAACTAAACTAATCTGAAAGAACCATTAATTGAAAATTGTTTACTGTGAACCAGGTATACTAATGGGTACAGCTTGGGACCACGTTCAAAGAGTCTGTTCAGAGTCAGCCAGCTTCCTTTACGTCTGTGTAAGCGTGGGACCTCTCACCTTACGCTTGACTCACCGCCTTCCAACATACGTGCTGCGTCTTCTAGAATGGTGATAGAGAACCGTCCCTGAACACTGCTGCTGTGCAGAGCTCCTACGAAGACCTCCTCCCATAACCATACCAATCGAAAAGGTTGTTTCCCTCAGGCTCTCAAGAGTGACATTCTGTGCAAACCCACAGTGCATTCACCAGATCACCACCGCACAATGTCGTAGCAATCTCTCTATCAAATATACAAAAATAGAGGCACGTCGTCTCAAAATCTCTGTCAGCCCAGACAGAACCAAAACTCATCCATCAGTTTCTTGATCGCTCATATAGTCTCACAAAACAGACAGAGGCCTTCAAATTTTCCTGCTGTAAACATATCTAAATTGTCTTCTGGAACTCCCTTTTTACATGTTTATGTCATTACCTTTGAGATTCTGAGACAGGTCTGAGACCTCTGGGAGAGAAATCCAAATTCATTGTTAAAAGAGTATGGAGAGGAAAATAACAAATGGCTATTGATCGTAAGAATTTCAATTCTCCTTATGTTTTTTCTGGATAAAGACTCTCTTCTCAGTGACCTAACGTGAAATATAGGATTCCCTTCCTGAGATTTTGAGAAGTTAGTTGCAAATGTAATGAATACCCTATGCCTATGCAAGGTAGGAGCTACTTAGTTATTCCGGCAATAGAGAGAGACAGAAAAAGAGGCAGGGAAACTTCAAGACTATCTGCCTAAATGTGACCCATTTCTGCTCCCCAAAATGCAGCTTCAGCATCACAGCATGAAAGTCGGAGTCATACACAAGACAAGTCGCAGTCTTCCAAAGTCGCCTGCTTTTATTTTACTCCACAATCTGATGCGAGTACAGCCCTTTGTGATGTTGTTTCCTTCTACCATTAATATTTCTAATATTAGTATAATCTTATCATTTTATTTTTAGGCATGAACCACAAATACAATTCAGTAACTTAGTTCTGATAGCCATCATCTCCGTGTTTGCTAATCAGGTCCTTTATGAGTTGCAAATGGTTGAATTAACTTTGTGGTTTCTTTGATTGGTTCGGATATTGGTCACTGATGCATAGAAACAACAGAGCTATTTGAGGAGACTGCATATATCGTGAAAGAATGTTTGATATCTTACATATCTTCCAATGGAACAAGAATTTATGTGTGAAATTTGTACCCTTTCCTTCACCATCTCATGCCCCCCCACCACACTCCCAGTGAAAGTGCATTTGGACATGCCCCATTTAGCTTCTCCTGCTCTCTACAACTCTGAGAGAGAGAGAGAGGCTGAAAGCCATTCAAACAAGTCTTGAGGGAAAGAGCAAAAGCCAAAGACCGACTACCTTTCACTGGAGGCTGACTGTGGGGGGAGCTGGTGCAGTGTCTGCAGGCTCCACGTGGGCAGGCACAGTATGACGGAGAATGGATTCAGAGAGCATAAGAGGCTAAAGGAAGGAAAGGATATGTGAGAATTTTGGAATCCCTCTTTGGAGTGTTCTTGAAATGTTAGCCCCATGCAAGACTAGACCCTTTGCACTACACATAATAGTAAGTTTTTGTAAGCACTACACATAATAGTAAATATCTGTGATATTCAGGTCAGAAATTTCTTTAGATGAATTTCTTCAAACCCAATGATCCCTCTGGGGGGGGGGGAAAAAGGCTAAAGAAAATCACAAAACAATTCCATAACTTGGATGAATATAGCAGTATCATGTCATGTGTGACAACCAAGTGTGCCTGATCTCCTGGTAGACTGGCAGCTTACTTATTATGTATAAAATCATCTTTGCACACCTAAGCCACGGCCTGGGCAGCAGCAGAGGCTACCAAACACGAGCCCTTCCTCTAGCCTCCCCTTGCCTCTTACGTTTTTCTTTCTCTCCAAGTAGCCCAGAGCCCCATTTTAATAAGTGACCTTCAACAAGCTGAATAATTTCTTGAGTACATGGGTACATTCAAAAGCCTTGGAGGATTTAGCTGTAATAAGTAGTCCTAGCAAATATACGGTCTTATGAAGCCTTTGAAGTCTCTAAAAACTTCCCTTAAATAGCCTCAATTGAAGGTTTGGGCTGGATGATTTACAGAGCCCCTTGCAAAGCAAAAATCCTATGATTTGGGATCAGCAGAACCAGCTGCATATTTCAGCTTACTGCAGTTAATATGGCTTTCCCATCTTTAAGAATATTTTTGGATCCAAAAAAGGCTGCTTGAATTGTTCAGCTATTAACTATTAATTAATGTCCAGTCTTCACAAGGCTAGAAACAAAACCAAACAAGACAGAGATCTGGACTCTCATTCCCCGACCTTAAAGAATGATCTGATAAAATTTTTCCATTAAATTCCAATGGAAAACATTGTACAGTACTGCAAAGCCAAAGATATTTTCTTGTGACTCTCGATCAATTGTCATTTAGCAGATTCAGGGTTTGTGTTTTTTTCTACAACAAACTCCTGCACTTTACTTGTAACGCATGCCGTCCACATCTATTTCTGTAACTTTATACAAACTTTATTTTCAAACAATAAGTTTGAAAATAATATAACAAGATGTTCTTAATATTTCATTTTTCAGTTGAAGATGTAAAATAGAGAAATTTTCTCTGGTGGGTTGATGAATCAGATTTCTAATCATACATGCTCTGATACCAGTTCTTGAAATCTTCAAGGACTTTTTATGCTAATTACTGCCTTGAAAATAGTAATTGCATACTTATCACATACGGCATCTAGAGCGTGATTTTTGGAGAAACAAAATTTTAAAGTACAATAACAAACAATAAATACATAAATAGAGAATCAGCATCAACAAAAAGCATAGAAATTAACAGAAAATTAATCTGTTAAAATTGGTTTACTTAATAACCAATTCCTGAATGGCCAAATTGACTGATCAAATTTACCAAAAACTTGTTTTTAACAAATATTCTTCTAAAATATATTTAATAAAAATAAATCTTTTAAATATATCTGCTGAATCTAGTCTTTTTGTCCCTAACATTGATGGAGGACTCAAGATGCGTCAGGTACTATTTTAAGTACTTTATGCAAATTAATTTATTTACTCTTCACAACAACCCTAAGGTATATTCCATTATTTTCATTTCTAGAGAAGGAAACAGGCACAGTCCAGTTGAGTGATTTGCCCAAGGTTACACAGCCAATAAGCTGCAGAATAGGGCCCACTGTACCATACTGCCTCAGAAAATGACATTCGCAGAAATTATATTACTGAGTTTATTTAAGAATGTATTCAATATACCAAAAATAAGGATATTAGATCTGTTGTGACTCTTTGCTTTCAAAAGTTTGAATATTTCTTAAAATACTGCTAAGGAGGATATCTTGCTCGATTGAAATTTAGGGAGAACAGATTTATATTTACTAAATATGTTTAAGGAGAATATTCCTAAAACACACTATCACTTAAGCTTCATTCAGTTCATGAGAAGAGCGTCACTAGATCCAAGAAGGAAGGGAATTAAGCTCCACTGCTTGAAGGGAAAATCAAAGAATTTGTCGACATAATTTAAAACCAGCACACAAAGAAAAATTTAATCAACAGAAAATCTTAAATGTAGAAGATTTTATAAGAAGATTTCATGAAGTGAAGCTAGAAATACCATAGGTTAGATGCCCTATGAACATTTTATTGAGATTAGGGGTTTTCTTTTCAAATATTTTCTTTTAAAAAGAGATAAATATTCAGTTCACTATCTGTTTTAAATCTTTCCCATGCCAAAATTTTTGCAGCCATACTCAAAGGCAGAGAATGTTTAAGGCAAGAATGTCTTGTTTGTGTACTCAAGGAAACAAAATCTACTTCTTGATTAGATTATTGATTTGGTTTACTGATAGCCCCTTAATCCTATGGGAAGTGGGGTGGCTTATACTTCTGAGTCTGTCGCTGTACCAGGGTCCTCAGATTGTATGAGATGATTTCAGTCCTAAACCTTTTTGAGTTGTCTACAGCACATTCAATCTATTTTTTCCTTCTGAATTTTCTTAAATCTCTGACTGAATTATTAGTTAGACCTCCACGTAGAAGTGTGCTAGTCATCTTGGAGGGAAATTTAAGAATCAGTTATGTAGCTCCTTCCTGTGTTTGCTGTAAGGATAATAGTGAAGATGTTGCCCATTACTTTACGTGGAGTGTTCTTCGTGAGGACCCAAAGATCCTTCCTCATCTCAGTATAAAAAAAATGAATTTCTCTTAAGCAATTGATTTATTTTTGTCTTACGGACACTGTGAATCATATAGCTGATTACATTTTCCTCTCTTTCCTTGGCAACTAGAAAGTTCAGAACCATGTATTCAGTGTATCTAATTTTACGACATATGATTTTTGAAACAACTTACTCCTGCTACATCATTTTCCACCTATTTTCGTTCTTCTCTTTGTCCGTTTCCTTCATCACATTTTAAATTTTACTTTATTATTATATTGAACATATTTATATAAACAGACTTAATTATTCTTGAGAACAATTTGGAAAATACATAAATATATAGATGTACCAATCAAACCTCTTGTCATTCCGACACTTCAGAACATGGTTTTCACCTAACTTTGCCACTTTTCACCTAAATATAATCATTCTTTAATAAATCCCTCTTCAAAGATTTTCTCACAGTTAATTTTCTTGCTAAGGTATCTCATACACATGCATGTCTTCAGATAGCACCTAAACTAGATGTGACAACCAGGAAGGTGTGCCACTCAGATCTTCCTTCAGGAAAGAACTCGTCATTCAGTACTGAGGAGAGCTGTTAGGTGACACCCTCTAGCTGTAGTTCTTTCAAAACTCACTACAATATTTAAGCCAAGGTTACTCTTTTCCTGGGAAGCACCCAGCCAGTGACTGAGAACAGTAGATGAACTAGGGCCTGGCCACTTCTGCCCAATGAGGGACTCCTCTAACGGTCAGTCTTTGGTCTGGGGCTCACCATTGAGTTGTCTAGGACTTTGCCATGTCTGCATCACAGGCCAGCACTCTCACTCCCCAGTTCTGTCTTTTTCCTGTCAGGTGTCAGATCCACATCATGGTATGAAAGTGTTCCATGACCAATCTTTTTCTCAATTCTTTACCTCTATTGGCATTAGCAACCCTCCATATCTCTGATCAATAAACTTCTTGCACTTCTAGCTTCAAATCAGCATCTAGTTCTCAGAGAGCCCAAAATCACACACCAGATAACTTACAAGTTTATAGCTCCTTGCAGTTCCAAACCTAAAATATATACATCCATTTAAAGTCATGTCCTGGATGTCTCAAAGACACCTTAGATGGAATCCAGCCAAACTGAACTTATAATTGTCTCCTAATTTTTTATCTATTCTGATTTTCTATATCAGTGGCTAGGCCTATCATCCATTTGGTTGTGCAATCCAGAAATCTGGAAGTCATCATTACATTTCTTCTTGCCCATCTCACATCTCAAGTCATGGTGGTTGCACCTCCTAAACATATTCCTCCTTCTGTTCCTCTCCAGTTCCACCACCATAGTCTTAGTCTAGAGTACCATCATCTCTTGATTTTATTCTATACTTGCCTCCAAAGACCTTTATCCACTATAATCACCAACCGATCTATCATTCTCCATGCTACAGCCAGAATTATTTTCAAAACACAAATCTGATAATGTCCCCATCTGGCTTAAAATCCTTCGGTTGTCTCCCATTGCTCTTAGAATAAAGACAAAAGTTTTTAACACAGCAATCCTCCTGGTGAACTCCAGCTTCATTTTCCATTCCACTCACTCCACCATATTGTGACTCCATGATGGCAGGGACTGTGCCCATTTTATCCCAGAGTCTGCTTGACCACCTGGCACACACTAAGTGTGCTCAATATTTGGTGTTTAATACATAATTAAATTATTAAGTAAATAAATGAATCTATTGAATGAATCTATTCACAATCCACTGGACATACTTTGTGCTTTCTATTGTGGTACTTTATCTCGGAATTGCCTATCCATCCTTTAATTATCAGCTCAAATATCAACTCCATCAAGAAGCCTTCCTTGACTTATCTAAATGAAAATAGTTATGTACCCTATTACAAAATCCTATATTCTTCCTGTATACTATACTTAATATGTAATCTAACATAACCAATACACCCAATTAAAGCCCACATTCCTTGAAGGCACGTGTTGAGTTTATGCTTTTAAGTATTCTGCACATCACCTAACATACACATATGTGTATATGTGCTTCACTCGATTGAATGATTTGATTGACTGATCTGGCAACATCTGGATGATTTTTCCTGCCACTAGAGCAACTGTGGTAATATTAGAAAGAGTGGATAAGGCTAATAAAAATGTGATGACCCAGTAAAAATGTTGGTTAGGCAGTATATCTCTAGAGTCTAACTTTAAGTAGCAAGAAAAGGAGACTCATTTGGCCTATAAATTTTTGTTGGTCTTCTAAACTCAAATGTCATAAAATCTACTTTACAGCTACAAAATGTGCAGTGGCTGCATGTCTTTAAGAATTGCCTAAGCTTGAGATTAGAGAAATCTTCCAAAAGAACAATATGTGTACCACTGGGGACAGAAAAGTTGATTTTAGGTGCTATAAAGACAGGCAGTTTAAAAATCTTTAATTGTTATGAATATATATTAATGTACATTAGAAAAAATAAACTACCACATCAAAACCATAGTGTCATAGCTAATATTGCTTTGGATGAGGTTAAAAAAAACAAGCATTTCAGCTTAAAAAATAATAATTTTAAATTAAAATATTAAAATAATAAGTGCTATCAAATATGGCCAAAACCATGACTGAAGCTTGAGAAACATTTTAGAAAACTGAAAGGTTAGTCTAACCCGTTATTGAAACCTAGGTTCTAATCACTATTAAATCAATAATTAGTCTGCTAGCTTTCATTCATTGGTCAGATATTTACAGAGCACTGCCTGTATATGTAAAGTACTGGGCTCAACACTGGAGAAATCAAATGATTAAGAAAGTTTCTTCCCTCATGGAGCTCATAACCCCAAGGGGAAGGCACCATGAAAAAAATAAGCCCAGTCTAAGTGCCCGAACAGAAGGACATCTATTGAAGGGTCAATTATGACGGGAAAAAAGGTAGGAATGATTAGCTGTGTTTGGTGAATGGGGAGAGAGGTCAAAAGAGGGGCTTTAATACAGGAGCTGCACTTGTTCCCCCGTCAAACAGGCGAGGTCGCATCATTCCAGGGGAAGGCACTAGTCTTTGTGAAGCTAGAGAGGAATCTATGACAAGAAGTAACCCCAAGTGGCTGGAGACTGGGGTGCCACATAGTAGGGTCTGGAAACTAAGGGAAAAGAGGCAAAGCCTAATATCCCATGCCGAGGAGTTGCTCCCATACCTTAAAGGTAATAGAGGCCCAGGACATAGGACCAGGATAGGCACATGGTCAGGTTTCTACTTAAAAACATAACACAGTAATAATGCCAGAGGAAGTTTGTATTCTTGTGCCTTTCGATGCAAGAAGTTTGAAAAGTGCTCTTTCTAGCAAAGATTCTCTTGGAAAAAAATTTCTCGGAAACATTCAAAAGTGAGATTTGAAGAAAAGACAAAAACTGTGGTGAGATGAAAAACTTAAAAAAACGTTAGAGGAAAAACATCATAGACCTCCTTGGCTTCCATGTCCAGTCTTGAGAGCCTGGCCTGTTTCTTAAGGAAAGCACTTCCTAGTCATCCACTCCTTCCCAGTCATCTACCATCCCGTTCCTTTCGCTGTGACATTTCCTAAAATATCATAGCATTTCTGTAATCTTTTATTGACTAATATATAGATCAAGAACTTTTAAAAAGAATTTAGCATTACAATATAAAACGTCAATGATATTTTTGGTCATTACTCAGATTTGATAATCTAAGCAATTTTTTGTGGGTGGGAGGAGACGGGAATTTCATATCTTGATGTTATTTGTGGTCTCAAGTGTGGCCGCACTTTGGAATCACTTAAAGAATGTTAAAAACTTTTCTAAGTCAGAGAGAGAAACTTAAAAAAACCCACCACATACGTTCACACCATAGGTAAGTTAAAAGACAAATGACAAACAAGAAGAAAATATCTGTAATACTAGCATATAAAGAACTATACAAATAAAAAAAGAACAAAATTCAGAAAAATAGGCAAAAGACGTCAACAGACATTCGTAACAAGATATCGATATAGCCTTTAAATAGGTGAAAAGATGCTCAATTTCAATCAATTTCATTTATAGAAAGATTAATACAAATGAAATTATGGGGAGATAACATTTGAAAAATTCTGAAACTTAAAGTCATATACCCTGATGCAGAGGCTATGGGAAAACAGGCACTCTTTTTTTTTTTTTAGGAAGACTAGCCCTGAGCTAACTGCTGCCAATCCTCCTCTTTTTGCTGAGGAAGACTGGCCCTGAGCTAACATCTGTGCCCATCTTTCTCTACTTTCTATGTGGGACACCTACTACAGCATGGTGTGCCAAGCGGGGCCATGTCCGCACCTGGGATCTGAACCAGCAAGCCCCGAGCCGCCAAATCAGAACGTGCGCACTTAACTGCTGTGCCACCGGGCTGGCCCCCAGGCACTCTTATACTTTGCTCGTGGAAGGGCAAAATGACATAACGTCTTTTGAAATAAATTTCTAAGCCCAAGATGGAGCCACTCCCGCTGGGGTGCCATCTCAACAAACCAAACAGAACTTTCGTGTTCTCTGAAATGCTCCGCTTGATCAGACATGCAGCATGTCCAGTCAGCCAATTCCCAACCGCCAAGCTCAATGTGGGCTCTATACTCATTTCCTGTTCCTTTGATCCTTCTAGATTAGGTCAGATATGCAACCCCAGCCAATCACGAACTGTCTCCGCAGAACGGCTTCTAACACTGTGAAACTGGCTCTTGCCCGACAACCCTTGGGAACAGTGCTCCCACTGTTTGTGAGGCACTGTACTCCCCTAATCCATGGGTTGTGTTCCCTTGAATAAAGGACATCAGACTCGTTACTAAATTATTTTATTTTTGTCATTTGGCACATTTAAGGAGAGGAGTTGACAACGTCTAACAAAACTACATATGCATTTTACCTTTAACACAGCAATTCTATCAAGTCAAGGAATTAACCTTAAAGATACACCTGCAACATTTGCAAAGATACATATATATATGCACAAAGTTATTCACTGAAGCATTATTTGTAATAGCAAAATATTGGAAAAACCTAAATTACTATACATATCACATTGGTTGAATAAACTATATGTCTACACCATGAAGAACTATGAGTAAATAGCCATAAAAAAGGTGGAAGATCTCTAAGTACTGATATATGCGGAGTGATTTCCAAGACTATCCAGGATTATTAGTAAGGGAAATAAGCAATGCTATATAGGATATCTACATTATATATATAAAGTTATATATATATAACTTTTTGTGTAAGAAAGAAGTGAAAATAGGAATGTATTTTTATATTCTATATATGCTTATTTTTGCAAAGCGAAACACAAGAGCAATACACCAGAAAATAATGAAATGATTGCCTACAAGGAGTGGGTGAGAAGGGGGAGGGAAGCAAATGAAACTTCTCTGATAATCTCTCTTTTTTTTTTTTAACTTGTTAAGCATGATTCTGTTTAAGTTTTTAAAAATAAACTCAATTTTTTAACATACAGAACAGCGCACAATTCATAAGTGTATATTTCAATTAGTTTTGCCTGGTTTTGACTACTCTGTATAAATGGAATCGTGTCTGGTTTCTTCCTCTTATAACTCCATGGGTGAATTCATCCACAGTGTCAGATTGGTTCATTTTCTTTATGGTTTAGTGACACATTGCATGACTATACCACAATTGATTTACTCTTCCTTCTTTAGATGGCCACTTGTGTTATAACCAATTTTTGGCTCTTATGAATAATATTACTTTGAACATTCTTGCATGTCTTTTATGGTATTATCTCTTCATATAATTTTGATTTTGTAAATTGTTAATGTCTTCCAAAAAATCAACCAAATAGAAAAAAAATTGAACAAAAAGGCAAACAAACGGACCCATCTATATATCAAATTGATAATCACACAGAAGGAAAAACTAAATTAATTCAACTAACTCTTGAATGCAGTATTCTGACAGTACATGCTCAATGAAATATATTCTAAGGACCAGAGGAACTGCAAAGAAACATTGAACTTTACTCAGTAGGTTTGTTGGTGGTGGTAGTAGCATCGGTGGGGCAATTTCAAACTATTTTATTGTGTCTTATAGGTCTGAGAAATGCGTAAACATTTGATGCGGTTGGGAACCAGTCTTCATGCTGTGGGACAAGATAGATTCTGAATAGAAGACAAAGAGGAAAAAAATAATAGAAACATTCATATGAACTTTTAAACATACATAAAATTCCTACCTCTCTCCACTAAATGGCCCTAGAAACAATGATCCCAATAGCACATGAGCACACCAAGCTCTCAGATCAAGATGCCATTTCCCATTAAAAGGAACCAAGGATTCGGAAAAATGACTGATTCCGGTCTGGGGCAGTAAGAGTGCAACAAGAGCTTAGAACACCCTGTTGCTCCAGAAAAGAAACAAGTGCCCCTAAAATTGAATGGGGAAATGTCAAGAGGACAGAAAGCCATCTGAAAGCCATTGAAACTTCCCATGGGTCAAGTTTGTGATAATCTGAGCATTACAAGGAATAATGACAGATATTGAATATGACTCTGAATTTAAAAATGCATATGTATGTGAAAATTAAAGAAAAGGGAGAAGAGAAAGAAGAGGTCTTCTTTAGATTTCTTTAGGATTCAAACTTATAAATGTAGAAGGCGTGATAATAATTTTAAAAATCGTCATTTTAGGGGCCAGCCTGGTGGCATAGTGGTTAAGTTGGTGCCTTCTGCTTTGACAGCCCAGGGTTCACAGGTTCAGATCCTGGGCATGGATCTACACACTGCTCATCAAACCATGCTATGGCAGCATCCTACATACAAAATAGAGGAAGATTGGCAGAGACGTTAGCTCAGTGACAATCTTTCTCAAGCAGAAAGAGTAAGATTGGTAACAGATGTTAGCTCAGGGCCAATCTTCCTCACCAAAAAAGAAAAAAACCCATCATTTTACAAACACCATTGTAACAATTGATTCAGGCAAGAATTAACAATAGATGCTAAAACCATCATGTGAAAGGTTGTTGGGAAACAGGATGTTGACCCAGTCTCAAAGTGTCACCCCACTTATCACATTTTTAATCACAAAGTAAAAACGGTACATTTTTATTATAAAAATCATCAATCAAGTGATCAGAGCTAACATCACCAACAATGGGACAAATGACATCATGTGCCCTCAGATATGGAAATAATCTTCCTGCCAAAATATTTAACCTAATCTAATCATGAAGAAGAACCATACAAATCCAAGTTGAAGGACAAACCAAATTTCATGAAGGTCAGTGACAGGTTGGAGAATTGTTCAGATTAAAAAAGAAAAAAGAGACAAGGCAAGTTAATATAATGTGAGATCTTTGACTGGATCCTGATTTAAAAAGAAAAAAATAAGCTATAAAGGACATAATTAGGATGAGTTGAGAATTTGGAATATGGAATATGGATGCTAGTATATCATTGTTGAATTTCCTGAGTGTGAGCATTATGTTGTTCTCATAAAGAAAAATGTCCGTGTTCTTCAAGTTACATGCAGAAATATTTGGAGGTAAAACTTCATTATTTGAGAGTAAGTTACTCTCAAATGTTTCAAGAATAAAAAAAAATTAATATTGACATAAATAGAGAGCTAAAACAAATGTTGCAAGGGTATATAGATGTTGATTAACTATTCCAGTGGATATTCTGTGGGCTTGACAGTTTCTCAAAATAAAGTATTAGGAAAAAATGGATGTCTGAGTCCCATCCTCTAAATTTCTGATTTAATTGGTTGGGGGTGGAGCCTAAACATGGTGACTTTTCGAAGCTCCTCAGATGATGCTTAAGTTGAAAACCACTGCCGTAGTTCAAAATTATTATTTTACAATTTTGTGGGGCGGAAAAATCACAACTCCTTGAGCCTAGCAGTTCTTGAGCTCTGACTACATGCCAGACACTTTAAAGGTGCTTAATGTGTATTAATTGGCTACATTAATAGATAGCACAGGGTGTAGGTTGAATAGATGTTTGATTTTAGTCTGCTATTCATTTTTACAAGATATATCCATGAGTGATTTACTTTGCACCAGAAACCCAAACCGTTCCATCCCATAAATAATGTCAAACCACTTAAAAGAGCCTCTGCCTAGAATGTGTAAACTACCAGGCCAGAGAGTTAAAATTTGAGAACCTTATGTGAAAAACACTCAAAATTATATGTGATCATGATATATATCAAGGAAAGCGCAAGAGTTTTTCCACACGAAAATATATTAATGTAAGAAAACGGATGATAAAATATGTAAACAGTTATCCCCAACACTGAGAGAGTGACAGAAACATAAATTTCTAAAATCAATAGCTTAGTAAAATATCAAACTATATTTCTGATCTTCACCCAAAATAAAAGAGTTAAGGTGAAAACCTCAAGTTCAGTTATTATTTTATGTTATATTTTCAAAAAAGGTTTAATGGATGATATAATAGCAAAAGGACTTTGTATCTCTCTGGCTAAGTATAAAATTTAGGCTTCATTTGGCCCTGATTTCAGGGTTTTGTGTTACTTGCTATGGGAAAATTAGACATCATCTGGAGCTATAATTACATCTTTTCTTTTGCCTAATCAATGTCTTTGCTCTTTCCATGTTTTTGTGTGTCAAAAATTAAATAAACAGTAATATTTCTACAAAAGGGAAGTTCACACGAAGAATAGAAAATACTCTTCCATAGAGCAGATTCACAATCTTTGAGTCTTTGTTGTCTCAAACAATATTACTTCTTTATTGTTATTTCAATAATTAAATTTATCATTAAACAGAAGTTTATCCTTTAACAAAATGCAAATAATGGGATCTACCCCTTTACTACATTTTTGCTAAGTGAGTTCTAGCTGCACAGTTAAAATTCAGTATCAAGTTTAGTGCTTACCCTATACTGTTAACCACAGAAAGAGTCTTTATCTTCCAATATTCCCCCAAAATAAATTTTATTTGGCTATTACTTCAAACATTATCCCCATATGTACATTAGCCAAAGCAATTCAGTTCTACAATTGTTAACTAGAAAAAATAAAATCTCTTCTCCCATTCCTTGCTTCTTCCCTACCATCTGCCCTTGAAGACCAGAGAGAATGGTGCGTTATTTAAGAGCAAGAATGTCCTTGTTTGGTTTGGTCTATACGGCTTAGGAAGCAGCCATTAGAAACATGAATTAGTTATTTACTTATACCTAGTAGATTTAGGAGATACAGTTTGGAAATGGGGGTTAAATGAAAATTGGAGTTAAATGAAAAGAAGTAATACTAGGCAAACTTTTGGATAATGGTGGCCTCAAAAATTATAGGGAAGGGAATTAATTCTCTTCTTCCTTATGGGTTTAGTCTTTCCTGTCCCTGAACATTAATATTTGCCCTGGGAGGGGATGGGGTGTGTGTGCATGTGTGTGTCTGTCTGTGTGTGGTTCAACAGCTACTCACTGAACATTAAGAATAAAGATGCCCATTTGCAGCTCACACCATTTGGGAGACGTTTAGAGACTAAGCTTGGAAAGGCCAGGCCCACTCTAGACCTTTCTACGAGATTGGGAGTGTGAATGCCAAATCTGAACTGTCCTTCTTGAG
The DNA here is from genome assembly GCF_041296235.1 of Equus asinus. Lineage (NCBI taxonomy): Eukaryota > Metazoa > Chordata > Mammalia > Perissodactyla > Equidae > Equus > Equus asinus. Next base: position 82,788,215 of record NC_091798.1, read on the forward strand.
CCCCCACGGGATTATTCTAACTCACACTTGGAAGAATATAGTTCTGGGAGGGAAGGAAATAGATTCTGGAGTAAAACTAACTCTTATGGATAAGGTATAGAGTTCCTAACAGTAGTTGGAGAGATTGCCAAGGAGAAATTCTTAAAAATCTGGGGATAGAATGAGGTTGGGAACTGGGACACCTTCCAAGAGGCCCACAGGAAAGGTGGAAACTCTCGGCTGCTTTCCCCTTGAACTATGCGAAAGCTGTATCTAACATACTCGTTTACAATTTTTCCTTCATTACTTTTAGTTGTCTTCAACCCTTTAATAAATTCAGATACAACTTAATAACTGTTTGTGGTGGTTGCGATGTAGAAATAAGTAAGGAACAGGTCCATAAAGGTGGAGTGGGCCTGCATCACTTTGACATACGTCTTCTGCAGAGGACTTTGGCAAATAGCACCATTTTCCCGAGGGGACCTGAAGTGCGTGAACATCATTCTAAAAAGTCATAGTAAAGTCTTGTATCTATTTTTTCTAAGGTATGCCATTGCCTTCCTTGTCTCCTCTTCCTATATACTATATTAGGTATTGTGAAAAAAATGTTTTTAAAACTGAACGTTTATCCTCAAAAAGGGGAAGGAAAAAAGAACTAGAAAGGAATAGTGTAGAATGTTGAACTTCTGTTCCCAGAACTCACTGAACTTCCTTCTCCCCCCAACCTTCTACAGATGAACGTGGGCTGTCATAAACTCATTGTTAGAACCTTGGAGACTTTTATAATAAAAGTGTAACGCCAAAGAAGCCATGGTTTCAACTCATTCTGAGAAGAATGTGAAATGATTTTCATTTGAGAAATTCTGTTGAAAAAATACATGTTGATGTGAGCACAAATGGGCATTAAACACGTCGCTTGACCATAACCCACAACTAGCAAACAAGAAAGTAAGAATCTGCTCAGTTTTGTCAACTCCAGAACTCCTGCTGGATCCCACTATGCTGAACCACCCCCTAAGTGCATAAAGGCACCCTGCACACCTAAGAGATCATAATGAACTTATCAGTTCCCTGGGATCTTGTAGAGTGACAAGAAGCCCTGCTGGAACCCTGAGGGCAGGTCGTGACAACATCACTTCTTTTGAAAATGTGGAGCAGAGTTCTGCTTATCAGTTACCAACCATATAAGGATACCAATACTTTCTGTTCTTTGTTCAGAATCAAGAAAGGGACACAGGAGCATCAAATCTGACATGCAGCAAGTTCCTCCTGCCTGCAGCCCTGAGAAACTGTGAGAGTTACGTAGTTAAAAGGTGACTGGCAGGAGGATCCAGTGAGCTCACCACATTGACACATGTATTAGAATGTTGGCTAACAGTAAAATTCTGAATGCAGGATATAGATTTCTTGTCATATATCATGTTTAATAGATGTATTTAATAGTCACTATTGAATATTAAAACTATATTCCCTTGAAGCAATAGAGGCATCAAGAAAGAAAGAAAAATGACATGTTATCTTTTTTGCCGTAGTGAACATTGAAAAAGACTCAGAATAAATACTAACTCAATCATGACAGGTGTGCCAGGGGAAAGCACATGGTAGTTACCAGAAGGACGAGAGCATCAGATGAGAAAGCCAGCAAGCCCAGTTCTGTTCATGGCTGTGACACCAAATAGATAACTTTGGACAACCTTATGTCACTCAGTTTCTTCATCTGTCAAAGGCAGCTAATCATGTGGCCTATAGTTATTATGAGGAGCAAACAAAATAATGGGAATGATCATAGAAAACTATCATAAAAATACAAGTTAGTCTAATGGTTTAATGAGATAATACACCTTATTATAGGCAAATTCTACTCAACCACAACATTATGTTGATTAGCAACTACAGATCAGCTGAGCCATCCATGTAAAATTGGAAAATGCAAATATTAAACATGAGTATTTAAACAGAAGTGAGAGAAACAGTGAAGCAGCATTTATGAAGAGCAGCTTCATGTGCTGAATCAGCTTTCATCCCAATGACATGGAATACCTGTTGTTTTCACGGATAAAGTATATCAAACTCGTGGAAAAGTACTGATATTTTAAAAGAAATGTTTTCAATTAACATTAAATTCTGCATGGTGCAACGTTTTTAAAGAGGAGCTAGTACAAGGAGCAAATAAATTGATTTTCAAGTCTAAAAGCTTAAAAATTTAAAAAGCCAGATTTGAAACAGTAAAATAGTAGGCTGTAGAATATACATAAGTTTGCACATTTCCAGTTCTAGAAAGGCCTCGCACTTTCACATGCCTTTCTCATATTTTCTAAAGCCTCCTCTGGTCCCTGGTACTAGCCAGGGTTGGTGGTGCCATCCACACGGTGTTCTCTGAGCCCAAATCATGAACCAGAGGGGCTTCAGTCCTCATTTCTCCTCTTTGGGGTACACGCCGATCCTTTTCCCAGGATGTGAAGTCAACAAAATGCCTGAGGAGCTCTGGGACTCACGCTAATGGAGTTGTCCTGTACCCAGAAATGTTCCCCATTCCAGAAGGACAGCCGGATGAGTGGAAAACTCCTGATACTCAGCACAGCATGTCTTTTTTCAGGATCATGTGAGATTGGGCTGCCATAATGGCACCTACAAGCAGCAGATGTTGGTTGACTCTATCACCAGACGTAAGACAAGTTCAAGACTGGGCTACCAATGTTCCATGTGTGTGGGCTTGTGTGTGAGCTTTCACTCATCTCTGTTCTGACCACAGTGCCACCTCTGATCTAGCATCCAAGGGTGTGCTTTACCCTATGTACCTCTGGCTACTGGCCCCTCGCACAGTCACGCATCCATTCTGTAAGCTCCATCCATGCCACATGTCTGGCAGCCTCTGGCTGTGGCTGTATTTATCTATCCAAGGGCTTTGGACCAATATTTGCTTGAGCCTTTGATCATTGTGGTAATGCCATGCTCTTCTGAGATGACTTCCTTGAACAAATTGGACTGTTCTTCTGCTCTCCTCTCTCCCCAAGCCTCTCACCTATTCTCTCAGTGTGGTGGTGTGTGGAAGACAGGCAGCCAACACTGAATGAGATCACATTCTAAGAATACAGTTATTGTGACATAAAGGGTTTAAGAGACGACATGGTTGGAAGACATATTGTTCTATGTGCATGCTATAAAATTCTAAATGGTAAATTTAACATTAGCGGAAACTGAATTGTTGTTCACATTTTCCTGCATAGTCTAACTAAGGCTCACGTTTGTGGCCATCATCACAGAAGCACAGTGATAACATTTGAGATAGTCGGAAACCAACAATCATAGGAGGCACTATGGATGATACAGTTATGAGTAATCATGTAACCAGAATTAAATAAATAGTATTAGAGAACTGTAGAGGCAAGATCTATATTTTTCAATATAAGCAGGTTGCAAAGAGTGACGACCTTGTGAGTAATAACAATGTTAATGCCTTTTTTCTTAGAGAGAGATATGAAATTAGCCAGGAGCGATGCATTTGACAGTACAGAACATGAAGAGATGGTCCTGAACGGGAGCAGGAAGAGACAATGCTTGGATACTATTGGGAAAGGCCTTCTGCTGTGGGCCCTGAGCAATCCTGCACATTGTTGCTCTGTGTGCCAGATTACAAGGTTTATCCATCTTCTGACACTGATCCCAGGTTCTGTAACTAGTCACATAGATACTAAGTAGGTCATGGTGGCTGCAGCAAGACTTGAGGGCGGGAGGTAGGGCTGCTTGCTACAATGTTTTGCAACTTTTTCAAAAATTCTGCACTCTTGGCCCATGGGTCCTCTCCTGTAACGCATCCCACTGCATGTGCAGGTGTCATCTGGACCCATTGCATCACCTCATGTGACCTGGCAAGATGAACAAATGCAAATATGCTGATGATCATGCTGTTTTCTGTGCTGTGAACAAATAAGTCCTTTGTCTCGGACCCAGGAGTCTCCTGTTTTTTGCTAGCATCCTTGAAATAGGAACAAACTAACTTCTTAGATTGCAAGAAGGGTAAACTCTCACAGCCTTCACAGTTCTTGGCAGATACTACAAAGACTTTTCAGGCTGGACAATGCACAAATACATAAAATTCTCTATTCATTGCAGTCATGTGTTGCTTAACAACAGGGATACATTCTAAGAAATGCATCATTAGGTGATTTTGTCATTGTGCAAATATCATAGAGTGTACTTACAAACCTAGATGGTATAGCCTACTACACACCTAACCTATATGGTACTAATCTTGCAGTACCACCATTGTATAAGCAGTCCATCATTGACCAAAACATTGTTATGCAACACGTGACTGTACTCTAAATTTTCACCAATATATCACTATAAGTCACACAGGCCTGTGAATTTCATAGTACATTTTAAAATCAAATTAGCCACAGAGACAGGGGCCTGACAAAAAACATTTGCCCTGGCTGCTGTACACTCTAGGGATGGCCCTAAGTAGACTTCCATTATTTGAATAGCTACTTATGCTTTTAAGCAGAGAATGTACCCAAGTTGGCATTTTGTCTTGTGAAACTAAGAGTTCTAAAATAATATAATATATATATTTATTATAGGTCTCAAAAGATGTGTTGTACAAGTAACCAAGAAAGATAATAATTTTAAAAACAGTGTCTTATTGAATTATCATATTCCAGGCACTGATCAAATGTTTGATATATCTCATTTAATCCTAAAATCCTATCATCCTCAATTTTTTTCAGCCAATTAATAACATGTCTGAAGTTTCATCCTTTGTTTGTATTCTAAAATATTCTACTTAAAGCTATGGATAGATTTAAGCCTAGGATAAGGATAGTGTTAAAGAAGAGAGTGGACGTATCTGCAGATATATACAAAGGACATTGGATTAGCTCTCCAATCAGAAAAGAACAACGGAGACCAAGAACCACAAAGACTGTTTTTCAAGGAAACTAGGAGTTGAAACTAGAGATGCGAATGCCTCCTCAGGACTCTGTTTCTTGTCTTCTTTTCTTGGTTCCCTCTTCTCTTTTATTCTGTCTGTCTTCTGGGAACTCACAGTCCACGGCTGAATCACCACCACAGGAAACTCCTGGACTCATCCTCTCATCTTCGCCACTTGAGATGAAAGGGCTCATCCTTCTAACTGAAGTTTAAACTTCTAGGAAAGAGTCTGATTGGCACAACATATATCATGTGCTCACTCCTTGGATTAATCACTGTGGCCACGGTGTGCTTACAGTAGCAACCTATACTAAATGTCGAGTTTTAATCCCAGAAGAAGGGAAAGATGCTCAGCAAACCAAGCAAAGAAATATCCACAACAATAGATTAGACAATTATGAGTCCATCCTTGCTTTAAAATTATAAACGAACCTTATCAATATCATTGGTGTGCTTTTTGCAAGGAAAGAAGATCAATTGCTATTCAACTGTGCAGCTTGAAAGCCATCTAGGGAGCCAGAACCCACATAGCTAAGAGCCTCCTACTGTTTATGAGCATGGCACTGAGATAAAAAAAAAGATGCTCTCTGTAGTCAAGAAATGTATTCTACACACATTGTAGTTATCAAGGATTATCAACCCTAAAATATTCCTATCACCACAAAGGGATTGCCTGGTAAGGCCAATAAAAGCAGTAGAGTTTATTATTTGTCTTTAATAGAAACACTAGTTAATTAATTCAGTAGCACGTTTGAATTTACATGAGAAAAGCAAACCACTTGTTTAGTATTGCACGTAAATACCACCCATATTCTAATCATGGATTTTGACGTCAAAGGTGCTCAGCTGAATGTGAGCTCTTTACAATGATTAACACTTTCAAAAACCTTTATTCTTACCAACCTAAAAACTTTGGCAACCTCTTTCACTAGAGGGCATTTTAGAAGACTGCTTCTGAAGGTTGAGCATACACCGTAGGATTGCATTATTTTTATGACTGATTGCCCCCATTTCGAATATTGGTGCCTTTTTATTAGAGCAACATCAAGATGTGTCTGTTCAAAAATAGTGGCTTTTATATACCAAGTGACTCACTTGGATATAAGAAAGGTACATGTCATCATGAAAAAGTAGGTTAAGGGGATGATTAGAGGAACATTCTATAGTTGTTTGACATACGAGTACCAGCAACTACGTCCGCCTCTCCTGAAAAAAAAAAAAAAACAATTGTCCTGGGATAGATATTGATGCCCTGAAAAGAAAGACCAAGATACCTTGGCAACCACTATCAGCATTTATGCCTTCTAGTGGGCATGGATTCCAGCCTTGAAAATCTAGTTCAGTTAGGTTCTTGGCACTTCCAGGGTGAGAACTATTATAAGACCAAAGATTCTAAATGACTAACCAGTGAGTCCGAGGATCCACTAATTTAAAAAGAATAACTGCGGAGCATCGTCACCCACAGGCAAACAGTCCGTTCTCTGTTGACTTAAACACAAATGTTAGAGTTGAAAATTTAGATCAAAAACACGTACAATGTAAAGCAGCTGTTACTAAGGGAGCTTTCAAATGTTCCCTTTGAATGGAATAAATTGGCAGGACACAGTGTCTGAGTTAGAATATATTTAACACTCGGTTAATCGGATGCCACCCTCTGCACTCCAAGCCTCCGAAGGATAAGCAAACACTTGGGAGTTGTTTGACAGAAATAAACATCCCTGTCCTAAATAAGACAAAGCCATTTTACGTTATACATTTAGTCAATAAACATCAATTAGTGCCTCCTGTATTAGTTGCTAGGGATATGAGGCCAAGCCCGGAAGTGTGAAAAAACCCTGGCGACTTTAGAAGCCTGCAAGCAATTCTGTTGGCTGAGTTTTGGTGTGTGTTGGGGGCGGGGTGGGAGGGTGGGATGTGGTGATGACATTAGCAAGACAACGGTCAGATTTTGAAGGGGATTGTTGCCCTTGTTAAGGAGGTTGATTTTACCCTAAAGTTGATGAGGAGCCAACGAACGATTTTAACTGGAGGAATGGTGTGATTAAATGTATAATTTAGAAAGATATCCATAGTGGTGTTAACGAAGCGTTGGTTTGCAACCTTGCTTTCAGGATAGAATCACCTGTGGAACCTTTAAACATGCCAATGTCCAGACTCCACCCTGCAAAGATTCCTGTTCAATTAGCCCTGTAGGGCCCCAGGCATAAGGGTGTATCAAAACCGCCTGGGCGATTCTAACGTGCAGCCAGAAGCGCTGCTACAGAAGACTGGAGTGGCTCGAGACTGCACTACGCTAAGTGAGAGATAATAGGAACTAAACTAATAGTACCAGAGAAAACTGCACACAGGAACAAGAAATTTGGTTGGCTGGATTTATGAGGAGTTATTTCAAAACGGTGAGTATAGTAAAACTGGTGTCTCCAGCATCTAGCCACATGGCTCCACCATGTGGATAAACTGTGATGCATCAAGTCAGCTGATAGCTTTTTTCCCTCTGATCGTGCTTGCTGTTAAGATAAGCATATTAGAAATAAATTAAAAAGCTGAACATAGTGTGTTGTTTAGAAGAAAAATATGTACTTATACCTGAAAAGATTTAGAACTCAAATACTTTATTCAAATCTGCTATCACGCTTTACATATGAAATTTCTTTATAATTTTTCCTTGGGCATGCATTTATGGAAAAAGTATTTATTCGCATTTATTAAGTCTAAAATCTATTAAATAGTGAAATTATCACATTTGGTTTTGGGTAAAAGATATAAAGAGTGTTGCTTCGAGGACATGAAATACCAAACATTTATAATTGCTTTTTATCTCCATAGGATTCCTTGAAAGTAACTTCATAATCATACCACTTGTATTCTTGGGATATACTGAAATAATTCAGGTAGAAATTTTAAATTGATTAGAAGAAGAGCAAAATAAATTGATTAATTTTTTATGACTGCAGAAGTTTCTCATCCTATTTAACTACCCACATAATTCTCTTTAAAAGCTTGGAATGTGTGATTCTTAATGGCAAAATAACGCAGCTTCATAGTCTGTAAACTTTCATACATGATTGGCTATTGTAATTTATCAATATCTCTTCAAGCAAATTCTGAAAATGAGATTATTAAACTAGTGAAATTAACATTGCATTTCTAATTCTCCAGCCTCCAGACAATTTGCTCAATAAGCACTTTTTAGTTCATAATTAAGTTGTACTTTTCATCCAAAGGTTTGAACCAAGTTTAAATTTCAAGTCTATAATATGATTTAACCTATCATCCCAAAGAATCACATTTTACTTCAAAACTGTTTTTGTTCTGAAAGAAACGTAATTCTCACCACTGAAATGTATCGAACTCTATTAAAGAAAAAAATTAATTAGTTCTAAAAATGTGAATGGATAATATTGCCTCATTTGCTATAATGACGTCTTGTTGACAAAAAATGTCTTTAGATGTGGGACAGTAATTAACTTAATGGATATTTTTAGAGTGTCTGCCAGATCTAAGGTACTATGTGAGCATCATAGCTGATAGATGTCCAAAAACAGGACGGCTACTTTGAGAGAGTTTAAATCTTTGCGAGGAGTTAAGGCAGTCATATATTAAAAAGTTAAATAACAAGGCAACACAGGTTACATTTAAAGGCCAAAAGAGTGAAGCAAAGTGAGAGCAATGAGGAGGAAGAGATCACAGTGAGCTGGAAGAGTTAAAAGAAGTAAGAGGATTTAAGCTGGATGCGCCTAAAAGAAATTTGTTTAGGCAGAGCGAGTTTGGAGTATTGCAGTCAGGGACGGTGACGAGAGCAAAAACTGAGCAATAGAACTCAGTTTGTAGACCAGCAGCATTGGCCTCACCCAGGAGCATGTTAGAAATGGAGGATCTTGGTTTTGACCTACTGAATCCAATTCTGCATTTTAACAAGAACCCTAGGCAATTTGCACTTAACATTAAAATTTTTAAAGCACTCAGAGTATCAGTCCACAAACTTTCTTCTGTAAAGGGTCAGATAATAACTGTTTTTAGCTTTGTAGGCCATATTGTCTCTGTCTCAACTACTCACCTCTGCTGTTTAGCAGGAAAGCAGTCATAGATGAAAATATGTAATGAACAAGCATGGCTAGGTTCCAATAAAACTTTATTATTGTGATGGTTAATTTTATGAACTCGACTAGGACAAGGGGTGCCCAGGTATTGGGTTGAACATTGTTCTGGGTGTGTCTGTGAGAATGTTTCCGGATGAGATAACATTTGAATTGGTAGACAGAGTGAAGCAGATGGTCCTCCCCAGTGTGGGTGGGCTTCATCCAATCTGTTCAGGCCTGGACAGAACACAAGGAGGGGTACAGGTGAATTTGCTCTCTCTGCCTGACTCTCTCTACCTGACTCTGCCTGTCCGTTTCCAAGCTGGGGTGTTGATCTTCTCGTGCACTGGGACTGGAACTTAGACCATTGGTTCTCCTGGGTCTCCAGTTTGCAGATAGCTCATTATGGGACTTCTCAGTCTCCATAACTGTATGAGCCAATTCCTTACAATAAGTTATAAGATTCATATATATATATGTAAATGTCTCCTATTGCTTCTGTTTCTCTGGAGAACCCTGACTAATATGGTTATGGACATCAAAATTTGAATTTCCTGGGGCTGGGCCCGTGGCCGAGTGGTTAAGTTCGTGCACTCTGCTGCAGGCGGCCCAGTGTTTCGTTGGTTCGAATCCTGGGCGCGGACATGGCACTGCTCATCAAACCAAGCTGAGGCAGCATCCCACATGCCACAACTGGAAGGATCCACAATGAAGAATATACAACTATGTACCAGGGGGCTTTGGGGAGAAAAAGGAAAAAATAAAATCTTTAAAAAAAAAATTTGAATTTCCTATAATTTTCATGTGTCATAAAATACTATTCTTCTTTTGACTTTTTTCCACCATTTAAAAATTTAAAAACCATTCTTAGCTCGCAGGCCGTACAAAAACAGACATTGACTAGATTTGGTCTGTAAGGTATAGTTCGCCAGTTCCTGTCTTTGAGCAGTCAAAAGAGATCCTGAAAACAAGTTAGCCCTTCAATTATTTTTATTATCTAAATTCTAGAGTCTACAAAAGTAGAAGAGTAATAACTAAAGAGGCTGGTAATTTTTATTCCTCTGTAACTAAATGATATTTCAATCCCATTGCAGGAGAATGAATTTTTTCTTCACCTTTTTTAGCCAGTGGGAATTTGTTTATTAAGTTTTTTTAAATGGATATTAAATTTCACCATGTTGCATGTGTATAATGTAAGACCAACAAATGATTAAGCATCTTCGATTATTTTTTCTCACAAAGGTAACCTGGAATAAAAGTATGGTTTCCTTCGATCAACCTAACAGAAAATATAAAGGCTCTCCATAATAAGGGCACTGTCATTCTCTCCACCACCTGGGCTTGAAAAGTCAACTCCATTGACAGACATGGAATAGTGGGTCTCAAAGTGTGATCCAAGTTCCCAGCATCACCTGGGAACTAGTTAGAAATGCTAATTCTTGGGCCTCCCCAAGACTGGGGCTGGGGCCCAGGAATCTGTGTTTTAACAAGCTCTGCAAGTGGGTATGTTGAACCTTAAAGTTTGAAAACCACTGACCTTGAGAGAATTCTTGTTAAGAACCCAGATTCCTGGGGCTGCACTCTAGAGCTACTGTATGGGAATCTCTGGTTTGCATTTTAACAAGCTCCCAGATGACTGTTATGCTCATTCCTATTTGAAAGTCACTACTTTAGAGTTGCTGCTTCTTTCATCCCACCACCCCATACAACCTATAGGACTTTGCCAAGTCCTATAAATTTTATATTTGCAAAAAGTTCCAAACCTAATGCTAATCATCAGAAAAACCGAAGATTTTTATAAACACGGATTCCCAGGCCCTGCTCCAGAATTACACAAACCTATTATATGAATATATTACATCTCATATGGCATATATGATATATGGTATATATGATATGCTATCTATCTCTCTATCTGGGAGGAGGATGAGGAATTCACCTTCATAATCCTGATTCTGATGTAGCAACTCCAAGAGTAGACATTTGGGTCTCATGGTTAGAATTGACCCCTTTGTTCCATTTTAATTTACTTTAATGTGGACATTATAAAGTCCTCATTATCAAAACAATCACAAATAATTTCCAGATTAAAGTAATGCAATTCTGATCATTTTACTCTCTCACTCAAAGTTTTTGACTATTACATACAAATCATTCAGCTTGACATTCAAGACCCTCTGCTACTCTTCTTACTAATTCATATCTCAGTTAATTCACCTTATTCTCCAAGCAACCAAGCTATGCTCTTTTCTGGTCCCATCCATCTGGAATGCCCTCTCCCTCAATATGAATAACAAGTTCATATTCCCACAAACATATCCTCCAATTAGTCTATTCTGTGTGTCAATTAAGCAATAACTAACATTTATTGAACAATTTGTAGGAGCCAGTCACTCTGCCATATCTTCACATCCATTAACTAATTTAATCCTCACAACCACCTTATGAAGTAATGCAACTATTTTCCTCACTGTTCAAAGGGTGAAACTCAGAATAAAACAGATTGAAATGACTTTTCCAAGAATACACAGTAGCAAGTGGTAAAGTTGCGATTCTGATTTCAGATCCTGAGCTCTGAAATACTAGGGCTCCTGAGTTACAGATGAAATCTTTCCACACTGTTAAATTGCTATAAAACTGTGTTGGAAACGATCATGTGGTACTTTATATAATAGAGGTATTCACTCTTGATTAATTGGCATTAAAAAAGGATAAGGTGATAACAGATCACTCTCAATCACGATTGTAACAGAACCAAGGCCAACCCTGTTTTTTGGATTAACAGTGATTTAAAAAAAGTATGCATAGGTGTTTCCTTCATGTTGACCACCTATCCCTGGCTGGCAGAAGAGACAGCCTGTGACTGAACTAAGGCTAGTTGAAGCTGAATGAACTAGACTCTGGGTCTTTCATTGGTTTCAAACCACATAAGGGTCTTATCTACATTAGTACCAGGCATCAGCACTCAGGGGCAAGAAATTGTATTACTCAGTCCCCTACCGGGACCTACCCAAAGCTACTGTCATTGAGAGGTGACGGGATTTGTGCATGTCAGAATCATTCTCCTACACTCTAAGGACCCTGAGGTAGGAACTGTGAAATAGCCATTTTTATGTCCCATCACCATCATCACCACTACTTATCAGTTAGTACCAGGCCTTGAGTACAGTGGTGACTTAGTAAGACATACTGAACTGGACACGGATTTATAGAGTTTTCTCCTCAATATGTTGTCAAGCCTCTTTACACCTTCATTTTAAATAGTCCTAAAACAAACAAACAAAAAAGTGTTTCAATTTTTGAGGCTTACATTTAGATCAAGGATTTTTTTAAGTGCTGTCTCTTCTTTTTCTTTCTTTTCCTTTAGTAGTACTCTCTTTTGGAGAAACTAGGTATTTGCTGCAGGTAACTCCTCTTCTTCTCTTAGTCATAACTTGACAACCAGGAAAATAGTAGCAAAGGATTTTAGAGCCAATGCTAATTGTATATATCAAATAGAGTTGCAAAGGGCTTAACTGTTTTTGGATATCACTGCAAAGCTATATTTTGAATGTCAGAAACTCATGTCAGTAACTGAAGGGGTAGAGTTTCATGTCAGATTTTAAAGTAAGAAAGACATTTACGTGTTTTTGTGAGCATAGATGTAATTTATTTTCCCCCCTCCCTTTTCTACTTTGTGGTCCTGAAATCAGAAACTATGTGGATATGAGTATACTGACATGTTTGGGAAATAAGAACTATAAATTAATCAGGGAGTTTAACAAATTATTGCAAAATTATTCCAAGTTCCATACATTTATTGGTCACTCCCTCACCATTCTCACTCCCCTTTTCTTCCTTTACTGCTAAGATCAGGCAGTCTGATCTTCTTTATTTTTCCCAAAATGTTAAGATCACTAGAGCAGAGCCTGAAGAAGAGGGAAGATTGTCCTAAAGCGAGAGAGAGAATTCCTAATGCTCTCATGGGACACTGGCATTGCACGTGGTAAGTCCAAAGCCCTTGGGAGGTGACCAACAGATGACATCTGCTCTGCATCACCTGATCTCTGATTGGCAAACCCATCTCTGATTGATTTAGAGGTAAGGCCAGCAGTCAAAATTAGAGTTTGTCTACAAATAACACACTGTAACACAATTTAACAACTGCAGCACAATGAAAGAGATTGTGTTTACTTTAAAAAATTACTTGTCATCTTTCCTGTTAACATTCACTTCTGGGTAGTGCCTAATGAAATAGTAATATCTTTGTTTTAAGTTTTGGATTTTTCTATTACTCTTCTAATAAGATTCTGTTTGTTTTGGTTTTTGTTTGTTTATTCGTTTGTTTGAAACATCTCCATCTCGTAGCAGGGAAATTGTGACTTAAAAGTAATGAGAGTGCGGTGGAAGTGGAGGGGAATTGGCCAGGTATTGATCATTGTTGAAATACATTTTTCTCTATTCTTTATGTTTGAACTTTTCCATAAAAAAATAAGAGTTGAGAGAAACAGTTGCTACTTTTTATTTGGAACTAGCAATGGAAATAAGTAAAGGCACCAAGTTCTAAGTCCACAGTCTGCCTTCCACTGTAGAAACAGCCCAGGAAATAAACTTGTGCTTAACATGCTGAACAGGGCAATGTCACTCAGGCAGATGGACTAACGCAGCATCCAACCTGCTCACCTTAATAAGAAGAAATCATATATGAGGGCATCAGCAACAGCTTTATTCTGCAGGTAGTTAATTTACGTACAATTCTTTCTACATCCCAAAAATATGGTCAGTGTTAATTTTCATAGACTAAGATTTGTTAAAGGTTTAAAAAAATAGTTATGCCAGCAACACCAGATTTTTCATATTTGTCTTCCTAAATGAACTATGACACTTAGCAATTTTACTTTTATCCCTGTGGAAATCATATTCTGCCATCTCTCCCAAATGCCCATTTTTATTTCCCTTTACATAAAACTAAAGAAATAGTCAAATGTCTTTCAGGACAACAAAATAAAAAGAATTGACATGATATATATAACTGTCATGGGTCTAAGATTTTACACATACACTCATTTATCTGAATCACTTCTTTTCTTGCCTACCTTTTGTACCTTTCTGTTTTTCCTTTTAAATTATTCTCCCCCCTTATACAATCTTTTAGGGTACCCACAATCCATGAGGGTCTTAACTTGCCATATCCTTCGTTAACATAATCACATTTTCTTCTCTTTTTCTTTCCTTAGCCAATTTACTAGTCCAAATTACCACCGTATGTTCAAGGAGTGTCTGGATCTCCAAAATTATAAACTACAAATGGTACAAGTTTGAGGAATTCAAATAGCTGTGGCAAGCTCTACCCTCAACTGCACCCACCAAATGAAACAAAAAAGAAAAAGCTCTCCCTTAAGCTGCTAAAAACATTTTCATAGAAAACAGAGTTAGAGATATCCTGCCATCTCTTTTTTCCTGTGTGACCTTTTGAAGACCTAAACTCTGCTTACTATCATCTTTACCTGCCTTTTATTTGTTTGTTTTTAGAAAAACTACTTGCTGTAGGAAATCCATCTTTCTAACTGGATGTATGATACACAGAGAATAAGGTATGTCTAAATCGGACAAATATCAAAACTGGTAAAAGCTTTTGGAATCAATGTAAATTTTGTGTCTCAAATGCAACTTTGAAAGTACTTGTAGTGAAAACAATTGTAAATCTCTTAAGTATTAATGATAGCTTATTGTAAGTTTCCCTTGGCGCAATACTGAAGATGGGAATCTCAAGAAAATCCTAAAACTACCATAGGTTGTGGCTTCAGAGACGGAAATAGGAGGAGAGGACTGGCTAGTGATCAACAGGAGGGGAGAAAAAGGCACAGAGAAAAGAACAGACAGGGTCACATTAGCGGCAGAATAGTAAAGGACAATACGCGTGCACTGCTTCTAGTTTTCCAACCACGTTCCCTTCTCTCTGAGGCCGAGATTTTTAGTAGCGCTCCACGCACGCTCTTTCTCAAAAGAGCCAGGGATGCTTCTGCTTTAGGACCTCGGCTGTTTCATCGGCCGCAAAATCACCTCCACCTGGCTAACAGGCCTACTCCATCAATTCTTTCAAGTCTTGGCTCAAATGTCACTTTCTCAGTGAGGCCTACTCTGAACACCCTTTTTAAAAGATGACACCCTAAGTACCTTGCCCACTTCCGATTGCCTGTGTGAATTGTTTACACTCGCCCAAACACAGCCTCAATTGACGTCCCTTTCGGACGCCCCCGACTGTCGCTTCCCCTTTAAATCTTCTCGGGAAGAGGCGGAGCTAGGGCTGAGGCTCGCAGAATGGAGGAGCGTTCCGTAGGCTCCGCCCTCTTGCGTCGCGGGCGACGGCCCGCCGAACGCGCGAGAGGTTCTCCTCCTATTTCGCTCCGGAAACGCAACTGCGGACGGAATTCCCACGTGATGGTGACGTCAGCGCGCCCGCGCTGGCAGGCCTGCCGCCTTGGGCTTCCGCGGGTCCCCGGGGTCGGCTTGGACGCTTTACGGCCGGGTGTGGTGGTGGTTTTCTCCAGACGCCCGGGGCCTGGTCTCGGCCTGCACCATGTACCACAACAGCAGCCAGAAGCGGCACTGGACTTTTGCCAATGAGGAGCAGCTGGCACGGCTGCGAGCCGACGCCAACCGCAAGTTCAAATGCAAAGCGGTGGCGAACGGGAAGGTGAGGACTCCGGCGGCCGCCCCTGCCCCGGCCTCCGCGCTCTGGAGCAGCCGCGGCCCGCCCCGTCCCCCTCCTGGGGCCCCCGGTGGTGGGGCCCCCCGCACTCCTCCTCCCCTGCTCCCTCTGCCTCCGCGGCGCCGAGCGCGTGTATCTGTTTAATAACAGGCGGGCAGCTTGCCGTCTGCTGTGGGTACAGAGACGGACACCGCCACCCCCGTAGTCGAGGGGCAGACAGACAACCAGTAACCTGGCGAAGAGGAAACTTGTAGGATGCTAACGTGGTGCGGGCCGAGCGCCGCTCACTTGTCAAGAGGGAATGTCGGGAAAGGCTTTTCCTGGTAGCTGGTGCGAAGAAGGGGGGAAGGACAGTCCAGGCGGACGGAGCCCCAGGTCCGAAGTGGGAGGTCAGAAGTTTCAGGGCGGGTCCGTAGAAGGCTCACGATCGGGTGTGGCGGAAGCTGAGTACCTGTGCCTGAAGCGCTGGAGAAGGTAGGCAGGGAACTTGTCAGCGGAAGTAAGGAGTTGGAAGTTACCATGAAGGGTTGGGAAATCTTTGGAAGATTTTTAATGGGAAATTCACCTTTTCAGATTCGGTTGTAGAAAGAGGGTTCGGCAACGTGGTGGTGAATGGATTGGATGGGGCAGGGTGGAGGCAGGGGGACAGGGGACCAGTGGCACAAACCAGTTGACTAAAAATGGTTTGGAATACAGCCTGCCAGCCAGGTCTTCCTGTTACAGCTCCCACCTCTGCAGTTGAATCTTGGAGCTCAAGCTTCCCTCCGGCAAGTAGTCTTCGTCTTAGACCTATTGGTCAGGAGGTACTTTGACCTTTAAGTCACGTCTGTTTCATGGCACTTTATTTTTGTGCTGCATAAAACAGTACATGTTGTGCTGTGTGCCAGGCACTGTTGTAAGCATTTAGCAAGTGTTAGCTCATTTAATCCTCACAACTCCGCCGTGAGGAGGATACTGTTATTATCGTGCTTTACAGCTGAGGAAACTGAGGTACAGACAGGTAGAATAACTTCTTAAGGCAACATTGCTAGTAAGTGGCACAGCCAGCATTTGAACTGTAGCTCCAGTCTCTACCTGCAGGTTTTACATGATCTGCTCCCTGTGTCTCTCTTATCTTCATGTGTTCTTCGTGTAAGGGTACGGGGCTTGTTGGATTAGGAGCCCACTCTCCTCCACTTTGACCTCATCTTAACTAATTATATCTACAGAGACCCTATTCCAAAAAGGTCACATTCTGAGGTACTGGGGATTAGGACTTCAACATACCCTTTTTTGGTAGTCGTAGTTAAACCAGTAACAGCACCTAATGGATATTTATTGTAAAATTGTAATATTTATTAACCATCTAGTGTATTCTGTAAACAGTTTACAAAGATGGATAAGAGGTAATGTTTTAGGTGTCAAAATGATCTTTGAGACATTTGTTGATTTTTACTTCAACCTGTGTGACTTAGTGAGTGACTGAGAAAGGGCTCTTGAAAGCTTCCAACCATGGACGATGTGTATCTTCTTTGTGGTTTATAATTGATGACATCAAACCTGTAAGCATGTGCACAAACTCCATCATGATTGCTTATATCATAATGAAGCAAATGTCCAGCTGACTTTCTGAGAAGTTGTGAAATGATGGTACAGTTTTGGTTTATTAAATATTTTCCTAAAGCTATTTTGTGTAGTAATTAGCAATTCTGTGAAGAGAAAATGAGGTGTAGTATATTTCCCTTTATTTGGAGATATAAACTAAATTTAATCTGGACAGAGAAAAATATGTTGATTATTTAACTCACTGATCTTTTGTTGTAACTTTTGATATAAAGGTTCTTCCAAATGATCCAGTCTTTCTTGAACCTCATGAAGAAATGACACTCTGTAAATATTATGAGAAAAGATTATTGGAATTCTGTTCCGTGTTTAAGCCAGCAATGCCAAGGTCTGTTGTGGTAAGTTATGGATATCTTTTAGCTGACTTCTGAAATCTTACCTCTTCTGAATTTGTAAATCATTTTCTCCATCCATTTTACTCAAAAATGCATGTTAGTTAAATAAATATTTATGTATTTAAGTTTTTGTCACATATATTTTTCAATAAATGCCTTAAATTATGAATTCCTATACCATATCTTATGAAGTGTTTGAAGTCTCATTTCATAGTCAAAAGAATTTTGAAGTCTGCTAGACAGGTCATTACATCCTCATTTTATAGAGAAAGAAAAAATTAAATTAAATTACTTTCTCTCCAGGTTTTCAACTAGTGAGCAGTAGAACTGGGACCAGAACATAAACTGGTGCTTTTCAACTCTTAGCACACACATTCGTCATTTGAACTCATGCCCCAGCTGAAGCTCATGCCATAAGAAATTTTTAAACTTTGATTAGTAGAGGCTGATGATTTATCTTTAGGTAAAAAATTGTCTAGTGGTAGTTTCACATGTGGTTCTGAGGACTCTATTGGTGTGTTTGTGTCTGTGTGTTTACTGTGGTGGGGCAGCGGTGAGAAACAGGTAGTTAGAACTTTTTGGCTATATGGCTTCACATACACTGTCTGTATTGTTCCTATTGTGTGTGTTCTTGTTTATGGAAGATAAGATGAGATTAAAAAGCTGAAATAAAAGAGTATAGAATATTTTTTCCTTAGTATCTCACAGGTTTGATGTGAAGATCAAATATGAAAGTCTGTCTTAAGTTTTAAAGTTATACAGAGTGAGTAACTTACAACCCAATAGAGAATAACCCTCTAGGAAATCTCCATTTTTATAGTTGAAAAAATTGAAGTTTATTGAAAATATTAAATCCAAAACTATTATTCATAGTGTTTTCTTAGTTTACTCGACCTTCATCTGAGAGATCAAAGATTCATAAAGAATTTTAGATACACTTGATAAGTTTCTATCTCCAGATTTAGTTCTATTCTTTTCTGATAAAAGAACTATAACATGAGGTAGTAGGTTTCAGTGATCTTTTCAGGTGAAGAAATTGAATCCTTGAATGAACTTCTTTGTGGGATTTGTCGTTATACAACATGTTTATTTATAATTGATGAAGAGTTTTGGTTTTTGCTTCACATAAAATGTCAAACTAAACTTTTGAAATATTTAAAAGGAAATACTTTTTTTTTTTCTGTCATAAAATAGATGTTCACTTCATTAGTTCTAGTCAGACGACATAGTGCTTAAAGGTAGTCAAGTCTTAGTGGAATCAGTCCTGTCCCTGATTACGTGTGTGACCTTGAACAAGTCACTTAGCCTCGCTGACACTCAGTTTCCTCCTCTGTACAGTGGACATAGCAGTACTTCACCAGGCTGCTGTAAGGATTACACTAAGATGATGGTTCTGTGCTTGGCACAGACTCTGGGACATGGGGCATGGTCAGTAAATGGTAGGTGGTGTTCTGCTGTTTGGTGTGGAGCAGTATATTACAAATCTGGAGTGGATTTTGAAAGAAGTCTTATTGCCCCAACTGTGTTATTCTGTCAGTATTTTGATCAGATTGATTGGTTAAGTTGTGAACGTTTGTATTTTTTTCTCTTTTAACTTTTATAATGTGGGCTACTTTTGTTACCCTGAATTCTAAAGTAAACACACACACACACACTTTTAACTAAGTCAGTGAACATAGAAAGGATAACCCAGGGTGGGTGGGGAAAGACAACAAAGGGTGTTTTGGCTGTGGTGTTTCTGTAGTAATTTATCACAATTTATTTTGTTTAAGGAAAAATTAACAAGTTTTGGTATTTTGTAAGTTCTGGTAACTTGTTCAGTGAAACTTTTGCATAAGTATGTTTTTTTCCCTTCAAAATTTACCGTGTAATTTATGTGTGAAAAATTCTGATAATATGTGTATTTTTAACTTTAGGGAACAGCTTGTATGTATTTCAAGCGTTTTTACCTTAATAACTCAGTAATGGAGTATCACCCCCGGATAATAATGTGAGTATAAGCCTGTCTAATTTATTGATTTTCATTTAAGAAGACCTGCATACTATTTGTGTGCACGTGTGTGTGTAAAAATGACTTACTAATAAAGGGTCATTTAGATGTGCGTTGTGTTCTGAACTTAAAATCCCTCTTTGTACTCCTTGTATATTCATAATACTTCCCTCCCTATAATAGTCATGGCATCTGAACTTCAACTTGTCCAAATTCAAATTCTGTTTTTCTCAAACTAGCTTCCCTAATGTCTCTTTTCTGTCAGTGGCACGTTTCCTCTCCCAGTTGTTCTGAGAAGCATTTGTGGTACCTCCTCTCTCTCCCTCTACGTCCAGTCACTTTACAAGTCCTGTAGCTCCATATTCATTTCTGTTGAACAAAGGTCTCTTGTGTTTCTGCTCTCTGCTGAGCACTGTGCTTATCATTAAAGATAAAGATGAAGTTAGTGAGAGACTCATCAAAGAGCTTGCTGCTAATCACATTGTCCCTATTTAGTTTCTCTTTTTCATTCCCATTTCTACCAATCTAGGTCAGGCCCTCGTTACTTCCAGTCTTGATTTTTGTGGTGATTTTATTACTAGTTTCTCACTGTGAAATGTATGTAGTAGCCATGAGAGTTTCATAGGTCTGTTTCTGAGGTAATAATTCTCTATTCAAACGCCCTTGGAGACTTCCACTGGTGGCCTTCCACAAAGTGTTCCTTTAACCTAGCTTTCTTCCCGTGCTCGTAAGCTACATATGCATGTGCTGTTGTATTTTTCCTCTTCCATCTACATTTCATGATACAAAGTACTCTTATTCCTCAGTTATTTTGTTTTTCCATATATTTAGGTTGAACTATATGAAACTGCCATTAAGTCAATAGTGGTTGAATGTTGTAGCAATATTATATGGTTCAACCTAATTTTATAGTCTCCTAATGGATAAAAAGTCTGAACAGGAAACTCTTTTTTTAAAAAATAATTTTCCTGTGATGTTTAGCTTAATCACTTGTGAATATTAGGCAATTTTAGAAAGTACTTTTAGTAATAAAATATTTAGCTATTTCTCAAAGTAAATGCATATCCCTCTCCCCTCCCCTTATTTTCTCCTCTAGGCTTACTTGTGCATTTTTAGCCTGCAAAGTAGATGAATTCAATGTCTCTAGTCCACAGTTTGTTGGAAATCTGAGGGAGAGTCCTCTTGGACAGGAGAAGGCACTTGAACAGATTCTGGAATACGAACTACTTCTTATACAGCAGCTTAATTTCCACCTTATTGTCCACAATCCTTATAGGCCGTTTGAGGGCTTCCTCATTGATATAAAGGTAATCTTGTTGGTATAAAGTAAACTAGTAGAGTATACTCATTTGCTATTGTTCTTTAACCAAAAGAGTCAAGAATTTTATTCTAACCTGTCATCATCGTAATTGTTAGAACATGGGCTAAATTAAAATATTGTTTGGCTTGAACCTCGAGCGCAGTGGTTCTCCAGCTTCAGTGTGCGTCAGTCACCCGGAGGGCCTGTTAGCTCGGACTGTTGGGCTGCAGAGCTTCTGATCTAGCACATCTGTAAATACCGGTCCAGGGACTATAATGAGAGTCATTGTGAGTTTACAGCAATGCTTTTAAAGACTTAAGAGAACTCTTCTCACTTTGAAGTATACTATCATGGATCTGATTTTAAAAACCATAAAAAATTCTTAATTTTAAATAGAAGATTGCTAAGTGACTTGTGTTTTTTATGCATTGTGAACTTGAATCAATATGTAGGCATCAAAAATATAAGTAAATAAACATTAACAAAAGTGACTTAAGTTGTTTTGGTCCTGAAAGAGGATTTGGATAGTATGAGTAAAATCAAACAGAAGTCAGAAACTGGTTGATTTATCTCAATTGAGCAGCAAAATTTCGGTACCTTCTATATGCCAAATGTCATGCTTGAAGATTTAGCCAGGAACAGCCTCAACTTTCATAGGCCTTACAATCTGATGGGAAAGACAATCATCATATATTCAGGGCATTAAGTATTACAGAGGAGGAAACAGAGGGTACGTTAGAAGGAGATAGCAGGTTGAGAGGAAGAGAAGACAGTTCTAGGAAGGTGTCATTTAGAGTGAAATTCAGAGCAAGAGTAGGAATTAGTTAGTGGAAGAGCATCTGAGTCAGAGAGACTTCTTTGGCCAAAGGCTCAGATTCAAGATACCGTGGTGCACTAAAGAACCTAAACAGAGCTTAGAGATAGAGGGGGGAGCCTGCCACGGAGTGCTGCCTGAGTGGAAGTCAAAGTCTAGACTGTGGAGGTGATATTAAGGCCTTTGAATAGAGCGATGGGAAGCCAGTGAAGGGTTTATGTCTGGAAAGTGGCATAATTAGGTTTGTAGCTTAAAAAAATCATGTTGGTGAGCCCATGCATCAGTCTGCATCAGATGTTTATTGCACATCTGTATGTGTGAGGCATAACGTGGAGAATGGATGAGAATGAATGAAGGGATACCAGTTAAGATGCTGTTAAAGTAGTCTAGGCAAAAGATGGTGGCTGGTTTGACTCATGTAGTGGCAGTGGGTACAGAGGGTTTCCTGGACTTCAGAGATAGTAGGCAGAATCAGTAGAGCTTGAGCATTGATTGCATATAGAGAATGAAGACAGGAGAAACCCTCAGGTTTCTAGCTTGAACACATAGGTCGATGGTACACTTACTGATACAAGAAACGCTGGCACAGGAGAGATTTGTTTGTGGTGGAGGAGTGGGGAGTTGATGAATTTGTTTTGAGACATCATGAATTTCCCTTGCCTGCAAGACATCCAGGGTGGGTAGTCATCTGTGGGTGGAAGTCTGAGAACATGGCTAGGGTGGAGGGAGAGATTTGGGTGCCATTGCCTCAGGAAAATTTAAAGGACCATTTGGCCATGAGGTCAATTAAAAGAGTAGTTAGATACAGAAAGCTAGTAAGGAGATTGAAGAATCTCTAGAGAGGTAGGACTTTTTGGAGAAGTAAAAGAAAGTAGAATACTTTTAGAAAATGAGCACAGGCAACTCTCTAATCCTGCTCAGAATTCAGGCATAGTAGAAGTAGATGGGTAATGTTTGCTGGATTTGGTGCCAGAAAGGTCATTTGTGATTTTGGTGAAATTAGTCTCCTTGGAATGTGGAGGAAGAAAGCAGATTGGAGTCGGTTGAGGAACAATAAATAGAAGGATGAGAAAACGAATATATATAACTTGGATTCAGCAGCTTGTGTTTGAAGTGAAAAAAGATAGGATGATTGAGAAGATAGAGGAACTGCTGGAAATGAAGGGATGGTTTTTTGTTTTTGGCAGAAACTAATGCAGGGAGCTGGCAGTGGGAGAAAGCTTAAAGGAAAAAATGGAAAATAGGTAGCTCAGGTTTCTCTTTGGAGTGAAGTAGAAGGGGCAGGTGTGAGATTTGAAGCAAGATAGAAGAATTGGCCTTAGAATAAGAATAGCTCCTTTTAATGGGGAAAGAGGAAAGCATGGGTGATGGTAGTGTTGTGCCTGGGGATCTGGTGGTGGCAGGAAATAGAGTGTCTTTCTTTGTCAAGAGCAGAGATAATTTTTGGAGAGTGATGGAATTCCTGAGAATTATCAGACATTGAGACAGGTGGCAGTGTTTAACATAGTCACTGAAAAATGGGAGAACAAATATTCTGCGGAACATTATCATAGCTAGGCAGTGTTGAGAGCCCTGCTGAGGTCAGTGAACTTGAATTTTTAGTAATGTTACCAGACTTCTTGGTTGTATTGTTTTCTCTAGCAGCACCCAGAAATCTGGGTATAGTTGCAAAGCAGAAGGTTGGTTGAATTCACCCACTCTTGAAGTTTGGCAGAAATGTGTTAGTAGCATTTCAGGGCAGGGAGTTCAGGAGGGAAATGTGGACCAGTGGACACTGGTGAGTAGGACCAAGTAGAGGGATAAGAGACTAAAGGCTCCGAGGAGGAAGTCAAAGAACAGCTGTGAAGTAATTGAACAAATGTATTAGGAAAAGGAGCACTGTGGTCAGAGTGGAATGTCTGAATTTGTCATTTCAGAGGTCAGGCATTTTGGATAATGATAATGATAAAGTGTGACTGTACAGTTGATTCTGGATAGTTTTTTCAGAGTATACAAAAGATTTCTAACTGCACTGGGACTTGAATTTGGATATCTGAAGTAAATCAGGGTTTAGGATTTAGGGTTCATCTTAAAGGATAAGAAGAATTGTCAGAAAATGTGGGATCTTCTATATTTCTTGGGTGTATTCTAAAAATAATTCTGTAATCAAACCAAGATTCATTTCCACTTCTTCACAAAAGTAAACTTTAAATTTCAAATCAAAATGAGATGGTGCTTTGTTCCTAAATGTGGCCTTACATCTGAATCCGCTGGATTGCCTGGGAAGCGTTTACCTGGGAATATGTATTTCTTAGGTCGACTTCAGACCCGATCAAATCTCTGAGAGCCTCCTTTCTCTTTCCTCCTCAGGTGGAAAAGGACGAGGAGAGCAATTAACTTAATGGGAATAGTGCCAAGTAACTATACTGGGAACGTTAGATGTATTACCTTGACGCATATATTTCTTACTATGGGTTGTGTTCAAAAAAGTTTGAAAGCCACTGTGTAAAAGACAGATTCCTAAAACATGCAGAATTTAATGACTGCACTTTTGGTATGTTGTAATTCTGAGTACAAAACAATCTTACATGGAAAGATTGTTTGTTGTTGCTGGAGTGTAGAAAAGGAGTTACTTTTATAGCATCCTGTGTTAAGCACTTTCTGGTTATATAAATATTTTTGAACTGTTATTACTCCACTAAACCCTCAGAAGTGATAACATTTACAAACTTACTTTCTAGACTCGCTATCCCATGTTGGAGAATCCAGAGATGCTGAGGAAAACAGCTGATGACTTTCTTAACAGAGTTGCATTGACGGATGCTTACCTTTTGTACACACCTTCCCAGATTGCCCTGACTGCCGTTCTATCTAGTGCATCCAGAGCAGGAATTTCTATGGAAAGGTATTAATTTGTGTTTTAACTTGGATCAGAGTCCTAGTGTCGAGTTTTTCAGTAAGGTTCACTTTGTGGCTATAGTCCTTTATGTCTCCTCTGGTTGGGAGGGTTGGTCAGGGCAACTGAGGGAAGAAATGAAATCACCTTTTAAGGGAATCTTTAACAATTGAGTAAGATATCTTTGAGCTAAGAGGATGCTTTTATGACTAAAGTGGCAGTAAATTAGTTGCTCCTTGAAAGACTGATATAGCTATCAGTATATGGCAAATTTGGAAGTTTTATGAACTCGTAAGCAACATGAGTGCAGCAAATGTGTCCGCCTTGTTATATCTTTATTCTCCTCCTGGGGAGCATGTGTGGCGCATGGAATTCAGTAAATATTTGTGGAACAAATAATGCTTTAGGAAATGTCCAAATGAGCTGGAATTGAGCTGTAAATAGTAATAGCTGATAAATAAATGCACAGTGAGAACCAGGCTCTGAAAGAATTCACTTCATGTGAATTAAATTCACTTGATTCTTACAACAATATCTTGTGCACAGATTAGTTAAATATCCTCATAGTCATTTATAACTAACTCAAGCACAGGCTAGCAGCAAATTAGACTTTTTAAGACTTTACATTTAATTTCTCTATTACCTTTGAAGTTCTGCTTGATTTCATTCTTAGAAATAGCTGAGGAAGAAAGATGATAAAATTTTCTAAACTTAAACTCTTCTATATGTTTGTAATCCCTCATCCATAATTTCAGAATCTGTTGATAGGGTGGCAGCAAACAGGAACAGATGTAATTTAGTCTTTATTTGACTTAATGGGAATATTTATGTTTCCTTGCAAAAATATTGATATTACTGATTACAGGATACTGCCCCAGACATCACTGGAGTGTTTCATGTTTCATGGTATATGTACCAAATTACCTTTCTAAGACATGTACAATTCCAAATTTCAAAACAAATCCAAGAGAAGGGATTTGTGGGCTTGTATTTTGTTTAATTTATGGTATTCCTCTTCTCTACAATCACAGCTCACCAACTGTATATAAATATATACATTAATATCACAGTGATCTATACCTCCATTTATTTACTAAGCATTATTTACTGTACTACACTTTAGGTATATAAGAATGAACAAGCTATAAATCCTGGCTCTAGTTAGGAAAGATAGCCCTGCTAGTAATTGATATCAATGGAGTTTAGGTGTGGAGCCTCCATTCTCTAAGGGAAGAAAGCCTCTCTTCTACAATTCAAATAACCAAATGTTTGATTAATCTGGTTAAGTGTTGTATCTTATGTACAGTGTGTATACAAATTCTCCAGTGGTGAGATTTTTCTTAAGTAAATAGGGATGAAGCATCCTACGGTCCAAATTAGGGTTTATTTCATTTTAGAAGTTTAGTTATAATTTCAGATAGGTGAAATTGAAATTGTGGTACCTTGAGCTCACTGCAAATTAAATAATCTTTTGTAGCATTCCCAGGAACTGTAGACATTTGGGTGGGTTTTTTTCCTTTGGGGAAGTGCTTTTAAATCATTTTTAAGTTTTGATTTACTTTGCAGACTTTTGGAATACATGGAAATTACGTTTATTCCTGAAATAAAAAAGGGAAAGCCCTTGTACTGTTGTTACATTCTGGGTGATCCTTTGGATTACTCATAGGATGTTCTGTTGTTGTTAGTTCCAGGTTTTCTTCTTTTTCATTGGATTAAGAGCTTTCTTTCTCATCTTCTAGTTTGACTTCCTAGATATTCTTGCTTGCCTATGGATTTTTTTTAAAAAAATCAAAATATTAAATTTCTAATTCAGGATTGAGATTGAGAGTTGCTAACTTAAAAGTTTCGTGGAGGTAGAGAGTCTGGTCAGCTAACTTTTAGAATCAAATGTATCTATCACTCTTATGCTTAAGTGGAAAGAAAAAGAAGTATAAAGCAAAAAATGCCAAAAGTGTGAGGAATTTTAGGGAGAAAAGGGAAAGGAAAAAACTAATCGTTAATTTTGAATTATGGTTAACCAGAAATGCAGTAGTTGTTAAGGGAGTTATTGATTTCCATATCTAAAATAATTCCCACAATAGATAATCAAGATGTACTATCAAACTTCTCAGAACTTTTTAATGTGATTTAAATAACCTGGATAGTTTAAAGACATCCTTCTGTTTTTGTAACTATTTACAAGTACTTGTTGAAAGAGAAAAATTAACATTTTTTTGCATTCATGTTTGAAAGAAAGAGAATCTATTCACTTGGGCTTTTATTAATTACAGATCAAGTTCAGGTACATAAAACCTCAGAATAACTAAAAATTTAAATATAGAAATTATTTTTTTCATACTAGTATTACTGGTTCTGAGAAAAACAGGTAATTGGGCTTTATATCACATTTATGGAAAAGTATTAACACCTTTGATTTGGACTGGATGCAAGTAAGATGTAATAGATTTGTAAAGAATGGAGTGATATTCTTACTGGTTTGAATACCTGTTAGACCTAAGAACAACTATAGTTAACGGGGACTTGATATTAAGGGGAGAGAGAATCCTTTCCAGTGCCAGGTTCCAGCTCTCCTACTTCCTAGCTTTATGATGTAGGGCAGATTACAAGTTCATGACTTGTCTCTCCCTGTGACTCAGATTCCTCATCTGTAAAATGAGGTTAGACTCAATAGGGTTTATATATTATACACTTAATATTAAAAGTCTTGACTATTGGGGCTGGCCCCGTGGTCGAGTGGTTAAGTTCGCGCACTCTGCTGCAGGCGGCCCAGTGTTTCGTTGGTTCGAATCCTGGGGACGCGGACATGGCACAGCTCATCAAACCACGCTGAGGCAGCGTCCCACATACCACAACTAGAAGGACCCACAACGAAGAATATACAACTATGTACCGGAGGGGCTTTGGGGAGAAAAAGGAAAAAATAAAATCTTTAAAAAAAAAAAAAAAAAAGTCTTGACTATTACTGTTATTTTCATGCCATTTTCCCCCTGAAAGCTTTATGTTACAGAATTTAATTAACTTTTTTTCTTCTTCCCCCTGAGGAAGATTAGCCCTGAGCCAACATCTGTGCCAGTCTCCCTCTATTTTGTATGTGGGTCACCGCCACAGCATGGCTGACAAATGGTGTAGGTCCACACCCAGGATCCAAATTCGAGAACCCAGGCTGCTGACATGGAGTGCACTGAACCTTAACTGCTATGCCGTGGTACCGGCCCCATAAACATCTTTTAGTCTAAGTTGTAGTAAATTATTGAGACTATAAGAGTTAGAGATTATATTTTGTAGAGTTCAAAGTATTGTTATTTAATACTTTTAAAATAATTTAAAAAGTGACCTTGATAATGAAATGAACATGGAGGAAAATAACTTATGATGTCATGTTTTCTTAACATGCTGTGTGTGTGTTCAGTGAATTAAAACTCTCTTCCTTTTTTTCCAGTTATTTATCAGAAAGTCTGATGCTGAAAGAGAATAGAACTTGCTTGTCACAGTTACTAGATATAATGAAAAGTAAGTAAAACAAAACACTTTACAAAATATTTTATTACAAAGCTACTTTCTAAGTGAATATCATTTTGGTATTTAACTTGAGATAACATAGATTATTGTTTAGATTTACTTTCGTTAAATTATTATATCATGGAGACTTGGTGGAGAACACACACAAGGTACGTGGAAGGAAGTAGTTTTCACACAATGTATTAGGAAGGTGAACATACCATCAGAATCAGGAAAGTCAAAGAATCAAACTGGGACCCTTTTAAAGTATACACAAATGTATGCCAAGCACTGAAAAACATCCACAGGGAACTAAACTAAAGATAACACCTAAATTTGGAACTTCTGTTTTGTAAATAAATCAGCTTTAACTAGTTAATACATGTTATTTGCTAGTCATTTTGTTAACTTATATTACCAAAGCAGTGGTTCTCACCTGGGTGTGATTTTTTGCAAAGTCTGGAGAATTGTCAGCTGTCACAACTTGGCGGGGGAGGGGGTGGCTTCTGCTGGCATCTAGTGAATGGAGGTAAAAATGCTGCTAAACATCGTACAATTCATAGTTTAGCCCCTTGGTTGACTGAAAAATGGCTCCCCAAAAGATATCAGGAAACTAATAGCCCCTCACAACCAAGCTCAAACTGTCACTAGTGCCCATGTCAAGAAACCCTGCGTTAAGAGTTCAACAGACCCCCCCACTTAGTTGATTGGCTATATTTGCCAGCCCTCTCCATTCTTTTTTTTTTTTTTGAGGAAGATTGACCCTGAGCTAACATCTGTTGCCAATCCTCCTTTTATTATCTTGAGGAAGATTGTTGCTGAGCTAACATCTGTGCCCATCTTCCTCTGTTTTATGTGGCATGCTGCCACAGTGTGGCTTGACAAGCGATCCTAGGTCCACACCCAGGATCTGAACCCACAACCCTGGGCCACTGAAGCCCAGCACATGAACTTAAACACTACACCACCGGGCTGGCCCCAGGCCCTCTGCTTTCTTCGTTCTTGCCCATGTCACATTGAATCCTCATGGCTACTAGACTACCCTTGAGGGTTAAAAGTCAATTGTGCTTGTCCCCAAAACTGTTTTGCCAATTGTCCTTGTTAATTAAGTTTGTAGTTTAAGTCAATACTGAATAAACCAATAAAATATGAGATTGAAAATCTTGATCTTAGAAGATAATAGTAAATGGGTATACTTTCTGTATGTTTTATAGTTTAAAAGTTAAGATGCTTCAGGGCATATGGGTAAATTTCTGGATTCTCTGCATGAAATGGTCTTGAGGGCTTCCGTCTTTTTTTTTTTTTAAAGATTTTATTTTTCTTTTTCTCCCCAAAGCCCCCCCCCAATAGTTGTGTCTTTTTAGTTGTGGGTCCTTCTAGTTGTGGCATGTGGGATGCCGCCTCAGCATAGCTTGATGAGTGGTGCCATGTCCGTGCCCAGGATTCGAACCGGCAAAACCCTGGGCCACTGAAGCGGAGCACGAGAACTTAACCACTCGGCCATGGGGCAGCCCCAGAGGGCTTCCCTCTTTAGTTGAGAACGGTGGGTTTGTAATTGATGAATCATAAAACCGTATGTCTTCAGTTATACCACTAGAGGGTTCACTTCCAAAGCTAACAGTGATTCGGCCATAGATTTATGATCATGGAATTTAGTAAGTAGAAGGGGCCCTAAAGATAACCCACTATGCTCATTTTATAGGTGACAGTTTTATTACTGATTTCTTCTTAGTACCTTTATTTTAATATGAAGTAAGAACAGCCCTTGATAAAATACTCAGACCTTTACCAATATTAAGGTATCTTATTTAGGTTATCTTATGAGGTATCTTATTAAGGTTCCTTATTTTGGAACAAAAGATATCCTAAGGGTCTTGAGTCACAAGTATAAATTCAGTTGAAAACACTGCTTTATTTGCATTATGAAATAAGTCAGCAGCATAGTCACCCATTTGGAGCACGTGGCTGGCTAACAATAAGCCCTGGATCTCTTATCATTCTCCTAATAAACCTTGGGATTTATATTCTTGATTTCTTGTGGTTGAATAGCAGACCAGGTAGAGGATGTTTCTGCAGTTAGAAAGTCACTGCTGTATTAGTTTGCTTTTAGCCTAAAGAGGACATTTTTGTTTTCTTGGTGATGCTTCATTGTATAGGTTCTGCATTTTGTTAAAGCAAAGGATCATGGACACATTTTTACTAGGCATCTTCCCTTTATCATCTTATGTAATAATGGTTTCCTTTGTAAACGAGAAGTACACTTTTGGTCCACAATTTCTAAGGTGGAATGTTGTGAATATGGTTGGTGGTGGGGAACAAAGCATGTTCACTAAATCATGTAGAGATTTAAAAAAAGCCTTAAAACTGAGCAAAAAGTGACCATGGGAGGATTTGAAAAAAATAGTGACTAAATTGTAGGGCATGCTTATCTTTATGCTGTACATGACATGGGCTAAGCAGCATATAGCTATAATTACTTGGACTAGAAGTATGGTGTTCATTGGATTTTTATGCAAAACAATATAATTCTGATAATAATCATCACATCAATTCAAGACTGTTTTTTTCCCCCATAACAAGATGTTAAAATATTATTCAGCTTATGAGAACAAGGCTTTTTATTATCTAGTATCAATCCTTTTTTTAATCTCCATATAGGCATGAGAAACTTGGTAAAAAAATATGAACCACCCAGACCTGAAGAAGTTGCTATTCTAAAACAGAAGTTAGAGAGATGTCACTCTGCTGAGCTTGCGCTTAATGTAATTACGTAAGTAGATGTGACAGTGTTATTCAAAAATAGATGTAATTTTTATCCCATTTGGCTGGTCCTTAAAATAAATCATTTAATTGGTAAATGTTTGCATATCTGGTAAAAATGGACTTACCCATTAAATCAGGTTTTTTTATTGAGTGGATATTTCTTACAGGATTAAATGAGATAAATAGTTTGGTTTTCATAGTACAGGTCTGCTGGTGCTGTGACTAATGTGTTCTTTGGCTCACAGGCCCTGTCCTGTTACTCCTCATAGGATCCCATGGGGCAGAGTCTTCCTAGGGGATCTCTGAACCTCTTCTTGCCCTTTTAATCTTTGGGTTCTTTCTGGGTCTGATAGCTCCTCTAAGGAACAAGTATACTGTTCCAGGCTTTTTTCTTTTAGCTAGAGTACAGAAACTTGACATACTGTCTTTCAGTGGTAAACGTTATATTGAAGACAGAACTAGTAGGAAAATGTGCTGTTAAGAAATCCTCTTGCTGCCGTAAGGAGCACCCATAATGTCTCACTGATTTGTAGGCTTAATGTGGAAATCATCATATGCAGGCTCTTTATGCTTTGCAAATTGAAGGATCTGCTTACACCTAATCTTTTAAGTGTTTAAACATTTGGGGACCTAGGCAAGTAACAGGAATGGTAAAACTATTATTTTCTGTGGAATGCGTTCTGATTTAAAAGTTGTTCTACCTTATTTATTAAAATTTAGTGGGAGTGAGCTCTATCGTCTTACAGTTAAGGTGCCTTTTAGATGTTTTTGATCCCTATAATTGGTGAATATATGCTACTGGATAATGTCTGAGAAGCCAGAACAACATTCCAAGGCCTTCAGAGCAGGTACACATGACTCAAATTCTTTACCTATACAGTTACAGTAGGGGAATATCCAAGGACTTAAGTGTGCGAAGATGGGACTGTTGTATTCATAGCTGTAACTGCAAAGCATGGCGTAGCACAGAACTTAAAATTGGTGGATTTCACTCCTGGGTTTCAGTAGTAACCAACCGGAATGAAGGAGTAGTTACAGAGGAGTAAAGAAATACTGACTTTAATGAATAAAAGTATTAATAGCACTGATTATGTTCTTTTCACTTTGACTTTGAAATGGACTTAGACCAGGGCTTGGCCAACTATGGCCCATGAGCCAAATCTAGGCTACTACCTGTTTTTAGAAATAGTTTTATAGGAACATAGCCACGCCCATTAGTCTGCATATTATCTATGGTTATTTCACACTACAGCAGAAGAGTTGGGTAGTTGTGACAAACTGTATGGCCTATAAGGCCTAAAATATTTACTATCTGGCCCTTTAAAGAAAAAGTTCAGCAATCTCTAGATCAGACAATTGAACTATTAATCCTGCCCTTCAAGCTGGCTAATTGAATAGACCATAATCCAAAATTCCTAATTGCCACAGTTTGTATCTTACTCCAAGTTCCCATCTGTTTTGTACTGTGCCAACCAAATTCTACATGAGTACTTGAGGGTGCTTCTCAAACTGTCTGTAAGGGGCTGCTGTTTTTTTTAAATTCATTACAGACCTATACTTTTTCAAAACAATAAAAAAAAATTACTAGAAAAATGAAATTAAGACATAAAAGCTTGAATTTTATTATATTGAAGTCATAAAATTAATTATAAAATTGCTGTAAAGGTTTCTAAACACATACTCAATTTCTGTACTTCTCTGACTGCATCCTGGAAATGGTTCATAGACCACACTTTTATAAGCACTACTTTAGGATAAAATATTTGTTTTCCTTGGTCTTTGTAATTCTTTTATCTTGCTTTTTCATCACGAGTAATAACTATATTGTCATTATTAAAGTCAGTCAGTCAGGTAAACCAAAGTCCTCTTTGACCAAAACCCAAACCCCAGTTGTGATCTCAGAGGGAACTTAGTTTTGCTGTTTACCTCTGCCAGCCTTTTCTCTGCATATGAATGTGTGTGTGTGAACTGTTTTTTTCTTTTCATTAATGTTTTCATATTGTACATTTACTAGTATCATTCTTTAACTTTTGCCAGTCAAGGTGAAAAAATACTATTCCGTTGCTATTTTACTTTGCATTTCGTTACTCTGAGGCACTGATGTTTCTGTGTTGAACAGTCATTTGTATTCTTCTGTACTGCTTGCTTAGAATCCTTGCCCAATTTTCTGGTGTTATTTTCCTGATTTTAGTTCTTGATATATTTTTTTTTTTAAAGATTTTTTTATTTTTTCCTTTTTCTCCCCAAAGTCCCCCAGTACATAGTTGTATATTCTTCGTTGTGGGTCCTTCTAGTTGTAGCATGTGGGACGCCGCCCCAGCGTGGCCCGATGAGCAGTGCCATGTCCGCGCCCAGGACTCGAACCAACGAAACACTGGGCCGCCTGCAGTGGAGCGCACAGACCTAACCACTCGGCCACGGGGCCAGCCCCTTCATATATTTTATATACTCATCTTTTTATATATCATATAGCTATTTTCTTCTGTTTCTTTCTCTTTGTATATATAGAAAATTTGTCTTTTGCTTTATGCTTTTATATCTGAATACATTTTTCTTGCCCTAAATTAATCTGTATTTTATTTTCCTTTTCTTCAGCTGTTAAACTATTTAGAATTGTTTGTGAATGCTGAGGTAGAAATCTAATAGTATTTTTTTTCAAATAAATAACCTGTTGTACCAGCCATTTTTTAGTATTTCATAATTCCCTAGTTATTTTAAATATTCATTCTTTACAGATTAAATTCCTATATATACATAGTTGTTTTTTGCCTATTTGCTCTCATCATTGCTCTGTTTCTTTGCTAATGCCACACTTTTAATTACCATAGCTCTTATATATAGTGTGTTTTTTTTAATAAAATTTTTTTCCTTTTTCTCCCCAAAGACCCCCAGTACATAGTTGTATATTCTTCATTGTGGGTCCTTCTAGTTGTGGCATGTGGGATGCTGCCTCAGTGTGGTTTGATGAGCAGTGCCATGTCTGCGCCCAGGATTCGAACCAACGAAACACTGGGCCGCCTGCAGCGGAGCGTGCGAACTTAACCAGTCGGCCACGGGGCCAGCCCCTACATAGTGTGTTTTGATGATAATTGGGACAAGGTTCCCACACTGTTCTTTTTCAGGTTCTTTTTGCTGTCTTCACGTAACCTTTCCCAGGTCAAAGGATTTTAATTAGAATTGCATTAAATTTAAAGATTAACTCGAAAGATTATTCTTCTTTCCATTTATCCAGGCTTTGTTCTTCAGTAGATATATTTCATATAGTCTTGCTAGTTTATTTTGTAGTTTCTGTTGCCAGTATTAGATTCTTATTGATGGTTGCTCAATTATAGGAAGAAGAGGAAAGGCTATGAAGATGATGATTACATCTCAAAGAAATCCAAACATGAGGAGGTATGTTCTCTAAAGATAAATTCTAAGTTACTCTTGTTGTACGTTCTGGTGTGACCATACTCTGACGATTTTATTCCAGAATCGAAGCATTGTAGATAGAGAGGTGTGGGTTTTTAAAAGCCTTCATTTTTTTTTACATCCTCCTTTATGTACATTGTTCATTATTACGGGGATTTTTCTCCTTTCTGTCTCAGCCTGTTCTGAAGCAGTATGATAGTTAATTGATGAAGAATCCTTCCTCTGGTCATAGAAGGCAGCAGGAATATACATACATGCTAAATTTTTGCTCCATTTTTTACTCTCCACGGATTGTTCTACCCTTTCAAAAAAAACTGTACCTGGCAATCCGGATATAACTAAATAATCAGAGGCAGAGGGTCACAACTCTGCAGCCTTTATTTCTGTCATTGAAGTAATCTGGTAATATCAAGCCATATTACTATAAGATCAAGCTATTACAAATTCTCCTGGTTTATTTTCCGTCTGTGATCAACCAGCATAGTAAAAGAACATTTTCCTAAAGGGAGGCAAGGAGGTGAGCAGTATAGGTCATGTTTCCGTGTAATGTTGTCCTTAACTACATTTTCTTTCCTTCTTAGGAAGAATGGACCGACGATGACCTGGTAGATTCTCTCTAACCGTCTCAAATTGACTTGTCAATGCTAACTCATCAACAGCAGGGGGAAGCATATCTGGCTTTGTAAAATGAAATAATGTAAAAGCATCTAAATATATTAAATTTTTCTATTTATGTTATGTAAATATTTTTCCTTTCGGGGTAGCTTTTTGTGAAATAAAACGTTTCCAAAGAAGCCAGAATAGCACCTGGTTTGGATAATCTTGCGCCATTGTGACTAATATAAATTAGTTTTTCTGTATAGCCAAATTAAAGGTGTAATTTATCTATATTGTTGTTTATTGCCTATATTGTTTTAAAAAAATG
Organism: Equus asinus; assembly: GCF_041296235.1. Taxonomy (NCBI): domain Eukaryota; kingdom Metazoa; phylum Chordata; class Mammalia; order Perissodactyla; family Equidae; genus Equus; species Equus asinus. The sequence continues at coordinate 82,823,409 of NC_091798.1, forward strand.
GGATAAGCAAACCTATCCTTCTTTTAAAAATGCACCACAAAAAACAGCTTTAAACGCGGTTAGTAGTCAGCTTTAAATGTGCTGAGGAATGTTTTTTGCCCTCTGGAAATCTTTATAAATGGCTCCTCAACCTCCATCCTGATAAACCTAGCTATCTGCGTGTTACTACTGAACTAGAGTGTACTTCACCTGTTAGGTGGTACTGAAAGCTAGTCACCCACGGTAAGGAATCTTTGTTTTCCTCAGTGAGTTATCTAGCGTTTCCAAAGGGGTTTTTAACAAAAAGAAGAAATCAAATTATCAAATGTACAGTCTTGAGTAGTTGTCTAGATAAAAATCTTAAGTTGCAATAGGTAAGTAGGTAGTAGCAAATTGTATATTCAGTTTTATAATTAACTTGTTCATTCACCTAAGTGAATCCAGATATAAAAATAGAAAAGCACAAATGATGGCACCGGATTTCTTGGGTTTATAGCATTTGTTCAGTTATTTAACTGTGATCTTATTATTCAGTTTCGAAGTTGGAACCAAACTATGGATGTCTGTCAAATTTTTTCTGGCAAACTGTGTTGAAGAAATTCTGAGAAACTCAACTGCTCTGAATCTAACTAAGTTTTATGGATACACACCTCTCCTCACTATCAGTGCATCCCAGGCTGTCCTTTCCAGAAGAGAGTAGGTACCATTTTAATTATATCTTAGTATTTGACGGCAACATTTGCTATAGGCATATTCTCTCTAATAATTCTTTACAGTTTACGTTTGAGTTTTTTGGTTTATTTTGAGTCTGCTCATTGTGGAACGAGAGGAATAAAATTCTTGGAGTGCAGGTTTACGGAAGCAGACTAGACGAAGCCGAAGCCGACAGTCCTCCTCCAGTGCGGTCCAGGTTAGGGAGCCATGCTGTTAGGCTCTAGACAGAACTGCAGGCTGTTCACAGTTGAGCTGCTTTCTCTTTTAGGTCAATAAACTTTGGCATCAGAGCAAGGTCCATATTTATCTTTGAAAATTTTCTTACCCAGCCCCATTAAAAAGCATTTTAGTTTTATTTCATCATTGACCAGCTAGTTACTACAAGGCCTACAAAGGTAAATGACAAGTTACCTATTCCAGCTTAAGAGACAGATACGCCATTAAAATAGACCAAGTAGGGTGTCTTTAGGTTTGTGTTGTTTTAAAAACGAAAGGCAGAAGAGGGAGCAGCATTTCAGATTGAGGAATGGCAGATAGGTCAGTACGGCTGAAGACTGAATGAAGTGTGATTACTGGGAGAGAACCAAATGGCCTCACTCTAGAAGTTGGACCTTTTTGCATATTATTGAAATGTTTTCAAAGATGTGACAGTCTATATCCCTGCTGGTCTATCCTGTAACGCAAGACCAAGTGGGATACCACTGTGGTAGTCTAGCTGAAAAGCAGGAGAGATGGAAGAGAGGAAAGGAGTGTGATTCAGAGACAAGAAGGGAAGAAATGGAAGTGAGCTGACATCAAGGAAAAGGAGCACAGGGTGTGGTGAGTGTTTTGCTGTCACTGTTCAGCTGTGACTGCAGCTGCATCAGAGCTAGCTGCCTTCACAGAAATCACAGCCTTTTACAGCTTACAATTATACTATGCAGATAGCTTTTAAACCCTCGACTAGGTAACATTTTGTTTTTTCCTATATTTTGAACGGCAGAGGGATAGAATAAACTGTTGCTCTTGGAATCCAGACCTTTAGAAAATTTTTCTTTACTGTGGAAATAGTTTTCCCATTACCTCCTTTAGCTCCTGTCTTGCTCACTTTGACTACGGATGATATTCTGCCACGTTTTTTGTGTGCCTTCTCTCCCCTTATGAGAAGGAAGGAATTGTTGCTTAACAAATATATAATGAATACATTAATGGAATCCTTCAAAAGAGACAGTTGGCCAAAAAAAAAAAAAAAAATCTGAAGTTTCAGCCTCTCCCTGGGCCTTGCTCTGTCTGGTTCTAAATTTGAACTGCCCCTAAAAGGGGAAGAAAATACTGAACTTAAATGCTTAGCTGTATTTAGACAAAAGTAATCAGTTATTCAAGATATCCCTTGGTTTTATTTTAACTTAACCCTTGTGAATACTTCACAAAAATACACATATAGAAGCAAATAAAACTATACAGTCAAACTAAATATCCAGCAGATAAACAAGTAGTCAGAAGTTCAAAGATGGATAGCTGTTAAGTGACTGGTTTGCAAAATCAACTTGGAATTAATGAATGAATACTTTCAACAAAAGCATTGTAGGGTATTTTTTAACACAAAGAAATTGGTAATCTAGAAAATGGCTGAATGGGTAACATGCATTGATCAATACAATGACCAATAATATTTATTGAATTCAAACTATTTACTGTTGTAAACATTTAACAAAAGCATTATGAGATCTAAATACAGTCTTTGACAATTCCAACAAAATAAGTGTATGTTTAAAAAATAAAGCTGATGAGCAATAGATCCATTCTATATATTTTCTTTCAACAGTTCCAGCAAGAAATAGCACACAGTATTTTAAAAAAGTATACAGCAAAGATTGTTCCTATTATAATGGCAAACTCTGGAAACTGTAAATACAAATGAAGTCATTGAACAGTCAAATGGTCATATTCCTAATCAGGAAGAAGTTACAGTAAGAACAGTCTGGAATCCAGTTATACTCAATTGTCAACAGAGAATGCTTTTTCTTGTCAGTTGATTTCATAGTTCTTTTTCCAAGAGACAGCAAAACTTTGGCAATTGGATGTATTGAAAATATATTTTCAAAGTTCAAGATACAGTCATAGCATTTTGTGTGAAAGGTGATCTGTACACCAAGGCTCAGAGGTTGGTAAAGATTGATTCCATTTGTGGAAAAAGTGCAAATATCCTGCACAGATAGCTTACAAAGCTGCTGGCAGTTATTCACCAGCAGAATCTTGAGTTCTGTTTGCATAGCTCACACATCACTGGAATGTGGAAAGGTGTGCTATTTTTTGGCAAGAGCAAAGGAGACATTATACTGATGTGAATTGCCATGTTGAATCCATGCAGAACACTTGGGCAAAGGCTGCTACCTGACATCATTGGTTTTTGTATACTGGTTTTGTTTTTGTTGAAGCAGTTCTGTTATAGCCAGAAGCTTTTTCAATACATGCTAGATAAGGAAAAACAGTATGAAAATAATTAGTTAAGTAAATGAAAGCTCAGTCAGAAATTTCAAGGATGGGAACTTGTATTTGATAAATGCCCCGTCTACTCAAAGGAATTCATAAAATAACATTACCATTCTACTCAAAGCATAAAATTATGAAAGTTCCTATTCAGCCCTTGACTGAATATCTTTGGTCATAATAGAATTTTTGTACCCTGAAGTGAATAGAAATTCACTTGTTTGGCGTTCTCAGATCTACTTATGCTAGAACAATCCAGGATGGAACATCTTGCCAGAAGACAGATTTATCATTATAAATGACACATCTTAGGCCCTATAAGATCACAAAAGCGCAATTAACTTGCAGCCAAGTGAATGCTTTAAAGAATCAGGGAAGAAATGTGACTACCTTGGGCCTAAAATTAAACCAAACAGCTCCTTTACCTTTCTTTAAAAGTCTTATTTGGGCCAAATTCTCCGATAAGAATTTTATTTTTAGTTTAATATTTAAAGCAAGTCATATAATAAACCCAGCCTCAGTGTAGCAAGAAGACATTATACATGCCTTGAGCACATTAAGTAGGCCCATGGTGCATATTTGCTTAAGTTTTCTAAAGTGATCGAAACCTTAATGAGCCAGACAATCTAAACTTGATTTTAGTATCTCCTGTTGAAAAGAACTCAGAATTGCCAAACTCAATGCTTTAATCTCTTCTACAAGGTTCCCTGCCAAATGGTTGGCCAGTGTAGTGACAGTAGTCAGGAAGAGCTTATTAAAAATGTCAAGTTCCAAGGCCACACTCCAGAATCTCTGGATCTGGAGCTTGAAATATTTTTATTAAAATTCCTGAATAATTCTCATGTGTTTGACAGCTTGCAAATCATCTGGCCACAGACTCACTGTGTCGGGGAGAGAGAGAGAAACAGAAAGAAAAAACCACATCACTACTGACTTATCATTAGCTCATCTGCCATCTTCACACATGCCACTAGAGTGTATGAGCACCACCATTTCTTAGCAAAACATTAACATTAATTTAGTCTCAACACCAAGATTTGACATTTTGCGGTATCAAAAATACATATCTTAGTCTGTGCCTGTTATCCCTGTTTGTCACAATCTTTTTGGATTATGATTCAGATTCTTAAAAATTTAATGTAACTGATAAAATAAAAATGACTATAATTCAGCTATTTATTATTTCTCAGAGTCTTATGCTGACATTCTGCTTAAGTGCTAATGAAACACTGTTAACGAAGGCTGTCGAAAACCTACCTGCTGTGCACCACGCTCATTACTGAGCGTTCGCAGTTCATCTGAATGGGCCACGCAAATCTCATGCAGTGCTGCTAAATCACGGGACAGGTCAGTTCTAGAATGCTCTGTAGTGTCGGGAAGTTCGGGCACATTCTTTAAGGGAATCAAAAAACTGCATTTAGAAATACAAATCTTTATAGTCTCTTCTGAAAATATCCTAATTAGTTATAGTAGATAGACTTTTTAACATATAATATTCTCTTAAACGTCTCTTGAAATTCTAAGGACACACTGAAATGTAATATGCAGTGCTAATTCTGATAAAACATAGATTTTGTGACCTCAGCATTCACATCAAAACCAGGTTCCATTTTCTTCCATAGCATGTGCATTCCATTGTGCAGTATTACTGCTATTCCAAATAAATGGGTTTCCTAAACTTGATAAAGAGTGTTTTTTTTTCTAGATCTGGAACATATGGCAAATAAACAATGTAAGCATTAACTGCTAATCTGGATTAAATGTAACCTAAATTTAAAATTCCTCCACTCCTTCAGACTGAATTTCATTATTAACCTACTATAGTTTGTCCAAATGGACCAGCATGTACAAGTAAGAGCCACTTTATGAAAGTGTGATGAGACTCTGTCAGGGCTGTAATTATCTGTGGACTGTGCCCAAACACCTGCTAACGTGTGGAAATGATCGGTATTCAATATGATATCTTCACATAGGTTTCATAAAGTAACGTAGTCACTGTAATAAGTTGATATACTTTATTAGCACCCAGTGATGTTATTTAGAGCATTAACATGTGCTCAGATCACCAGTAGTTTTGAATAAATCTATTCCTCTCCCTAGTGGTGCCAATACCTTCCTAAAAACTGCACATTCCTAAAAATTGGAAAAGACATAGTTTTCTATGGTATAAAGAAATATGATTCATTCTTAATTCATTAATTGCTGCAGTTATTCACTTATTCATTCCGAGAATGAAGGAGCACAGAGATGGAAGACACTACAGTATTTGCCTTCAGACAGCTCACAGTCTAGTAGAGAAGACACAGATTATAGCAACACAGAGTTCTATAGCCAGCATACACCTAGCTAAATTCACAGATGTATGCTCCCTTTCTGGTCTCTATATATATGAACCAAACTACTAATTTATTTATTTAGTTTTATATCAATTCAATATCTGAAAATCTATAACAATCAAGAAAACTTAACTTTACTAAGAAATCCAGTCTTAGAAATTATTTAAAAATTGCCTATTTTAAATTTTATAATCACTATTTTATTTATAAGGCATAGGTAATCCCACTCAACGAAGTATGTTATTCCTAGAAAAGCCATAAGAACACTCGTTCTCCAACCCATTTACTTATTTAACCTGGTCAGAACTGTAGATCATCCATCTTGTTTGACATTCCAGAAAGTAGCAGCAAAGTAAAAGTAGCTAAAGTGGCAAAAGAATGTCACAGCTGTGAGATGAACAGCTGAGAGGATAATGAAAGATGAGATAGAAACTAAAAACTGACACAAGTCCAAAAGCCACAATAGTGTATGCTTGGTGCCAACTATTTAGCATAAGAGTAAATGGTTATAATAATTTGTTTAGGAAGGTAGACAAAAATATGTAGCTTTTTCTTTTTTTTTTTAAATTCTAGATAGAAAATCTTTCTAAAGGTTGTTGCTTAAATGAGCTTACTCAGTTATACTAAATATAGTTCTCAAAGTACTTGAAAGATTATATACATACCCCAAGTTCATCTAAAAACATGATCATACGATGTTTGTTACTTTTGATGAATGGATTGACACCTTCCATATAGGGCTCCTAAAAATGTAAAAATGAAAAGTTTACTATATACATCAAGAACAAACATTATTGTCTGATCCTTAAAAAACCATACATGTAGCAAGAATTCTTACAAATCTAATTATGTCTGTCAACAGCAAAACATGTTTACAAGAATTAATCATACAATAACAGTATTTTCCTTCTAATATAAACAAGCAGCTCTACTAAGGAATTGGAGTAATTTTAATGAAAAAATAAATTCTGGATGAAAACAAATCAAAACACATAGCCTAGCAGACACAAATTGCTATATGTAATTCATTCAAAAATTATTACTGGGAAACTTATTTGCCACGCACCAAGACAAACATGAGGCCAACCCAGAGGTGAGAATCTCACAGAGAAGATAGGAAACTGAAATCCAGTGTGATGAGGACTGCAATACGAAAATACATCCCTCATAACCTGCCTCAGGATTCAGGTAAATTCAAAAGTTAAGCCATACATATAAACTGCTCTTCATATGAAAATCTTAACCCTGTTTAAAAATATGCTGTGTTGTAATACAGTAAAGGGTCAGTATTAACACAAGCTCTCTCAAAATCAGTGAGAAACTGAGTAAGATGAGATAAAGACCTAAATAGTCAATGCCAACAAAATACACGTGAAAAGTCGTTCAGTCTCTCCAAGAGGAATGAAATAACGAACTAGAAAGTAATATTACGCCTTTCAGATCAGCAAAAATTAAAAAGAATAATATTCATTGAGTTTTCGCAAGGCTGTAGGGAGCAAAAAGTCTTAGTAATTTTACTCCAAAGTTAAAGGAAATAAATGGATGAGTTTGATATTTGTTACAGCAATATTTATAACAGTGACAAACTGGAAGCCATCTAAATATCCAACAGAGGACTACTTAACATCTACATGATGGCATACTACATAGTCATTCAGAATAATAAAATAGTTATATATTTCCAGGTACGGCAAGAAGTTTGTCACATGTTGACAAAAGCAGGTGTGTGATAGTATGATCCCTACCAGGATATTAAGAGTCATCATCCTTAGGTAGTGGGATCACATACAGGTGTTTAAAAACTAGTCCAAGTTTTAATATTTACAGTGAATAGTTTATTGTGAAATAAATATTAAAATGGTTGGGGTGCATTTAAAAATACGCTCATTGATTTTCTGTATTTAAAAGTGGTAGAATTTGAGTATACTGGAAATTGAAAAAATACTTTTCCATAATACCTACAATGGTGGTTTAAAAAATTCCATTATTAAAATGTAAAATCTAAACATTTTAAAAATGTGAACATACCAACAAAAACCTAAATTCTCTTTATGAAACATCCACTGTTAAAAATTTACTTAAGCTATGTTTTACGGCTTTATCATGTCGATGTTTCATTCCTTGTGACATTTTAAAGTATCAAAATGTTTTTACCTTAGCTCCAAATTCCACAAGATTTGCTAAGTTCTGCACAGATTTAGCCACTAATATCAGAGTTCTTGCAGCAATAGGAGACGGGGAATCTGTAAGAGAATTGGGCACAGCTAATGACACCAACTCCAAAGATACTTCCAAGTAAGCCATGATAAATTTAGCACTTTAATATTCTTTACTGTTAAAAGTACTAACATTCTTCTATTCAGAACTCATAATGTTTTTTGGAAAATGTATAATTCAAAAGAACTTGAGTTAAAGGGGTAAAAATTGAATATACTTATCAGTGCTTCTAGGTTTGTGAAAAGGGTTCTATAAGACTCAGCAATTCCCAACCGGTTGATAATATTTCAAAATACCTCAAAGCTTTATCTTTATTGCTAAAAAGACTGTTACACTGCACACACTTCGAGACAATGCACAAAGATAATTTCAACCCACTCAGGTTAGCAATTTGCAATCTGAGCAACCTTCACTGACTACAAATACTTCATTTAAAGCTCAACAACAAAGATAAAGTTTGAGACCTCTGCTTTATTTTGAGAAGAAAAACAATTTAATAAACTTTTAAAATATTTTAAAGATTAGTCAGGAAACATTTCCCTATAAAATACAGATACTAGAACATAAATGAAGAGTATTTATGGCTATTAAATATAAGCGCTGAAACTTAAGATAATTATTTAACAGTAAAAATCTGTGGGTAGTCTGCCTGACTGACTGGTTTAGATTTTACTTTGTATCTTAAGCTGGTAAACTATAAATAGTATTGCCTAGTGGTTCGGAGGCCAACATTTAGATAAATAAATCTCTCCAGAAGAATTCTAAAACCTAGCCCCATAGATTTAACTGTCTTAGCAGCAATAGAAGATAATTACAGAGATGTGATGGCTATAAAGGGAAAACTTAAGTATTCCAAAATATTTATTTATACAACTTTGAGCTTCAAATTAAGAAAAAGTGGTTCAGGTTCCGCTTTAACATTCTGTTACTGATGGCTCATTATTACATTCATAGTCACAAATATCACTCTTACCTTTCTTTGAAAAAAGCCTACAACACTGGAAAGTCATTCCATAATGGACATACATGGGTGATAAGTAAAACCACATCTGGTTTATTGGAGTTTAAAATGGCCAATTAACACAACTGGTGACAAGAAATCTCTAATCTCTAAAGAGGCAATTTTCATAAGTATTCACAGAGCATTACTGCAACTGTAGCTATAATTTTAATTTGATCTTAAAATTCAACTAGCAGGGGCAGTGACAGGGTCTAGAGAGGGCTTAAAGCTCTTCTTCCCAACCTGCAAAAGCCAAGTTGCAAACTGGAAAAAGTCATCATAAAAGAGTTTGAGAACAGTAGGAATGGAAAAAAGTAACGTGTGCCTAATCATGCCATCTTAGACTTCAGGTATCAGATGGAAAGAGGGTAAGAAACAAAATGGAAAGAAAAGGTAAAGTAGCAAAAAGAAGAAAGAAGAAAAAGGTGCTTTGGAATGTTTTATGCCAAGTCTTAGAATTGGATAATAAAAAAAAAGGAAAAATGAGTAACCTTACTAAAATAGTATGAAACTTCATTCTAATTTTTTAAATTTCAAAATATATCAAAAGCTGATTACCTGAGATGATATTAAACATCCGTGGATTCAGGATGGCAGGACAGATAAGTCGAAGAAAAACAAAACCACTGAATGGGAGGGAAATTTTTCTTTAGAAAACTACTACATAAGTGTTACATTAAAATAATAAATATAAACAAAATTTTTATACTCGTAGAACCATGAACTTTAAACTAAGGTAGGGAAGCCCAAATATGGCTTCAAGAAAATAATAAGCTAAAGTATCATACTTTAAGAACATACTTATTTGCATTAAAATATATTATTCATTTCCCAAAGGTGGAATTTTAGCTTTACCTTGGCAGGATTTAAGTTATATCTGTATAGTTTACTGTCTTGTCTATTATTTATTTATTCTAAGCTAGTAGCGCCTTTTCTGCTTACTTTGAGGATGTAGTGTGCTTAGGAACACTAAGAAGTTCTGAAATTCTAGAGGACTACAGATAAAGCTTCCTACAGACGCACAGTCCCCTAAGGTCTGAGACTTCCCTGCTCTCACTTCTCTTTCTTTCTTTAAACAGAACACCCAGTAAAGGCAGTTATAAATCAATTATATTAATTTTGTTGATGACTCATATAAAAATAAGAATCCACTGTACTAGGGAAAAAGTGACTTCTTGATAAATGAAAACATATACAACAGAAAGCTGAAAGCTTTCATGGCAATAAAGAAAAAGACGCTAGGCTTTCTAAAGTTAGAAAAAGTTTTCAAATTATAAAGTGATAATAGCAAAAAACAAAAATCAGTATAAAAACACATGGCTTAACAACGTTGTCATATATGATAAATACCTGCTAATGTTACCCAGGGAACAATTATAATGTAAAACTGTGAGCTTCTATGGCAATTCCTAGTCTGCCTCCTTAAGTTACTGGTAGAGAGTATGTGTCATCATGTACATTATTCTCTAATTTCTTTTTAAGAGGAATCCATACTAATAATTGACCTCTCACTTGCTCCTTGTAAAGATGAGCATTATTCCCAAAATAGTTGATCAAATTCTTTCTAGAGATTAAACTAATCGTGCAGTCTCTGTTGTCTGCTAGAGTGGATGACCCAACTTCTCAGCGTTTACCTTCCAACATGACAGTGTGCTAACTTTTGGACTCTTAGAAAATGAATATGTTATTTCTCCAACAGCATTTATTGCAATTATAATATACAACAATTATTCAGTCTAAATTTCAATCTTTTAAATTAATTTATGAAGAATCTTGCTTGAAAACATTTAGATGCTTAAATAGACCTTTGAATCTGAAATAGAACCTGGCAATGTTCAAACATACAAGAATTTCGGTGTGCACATCTACTTTTTGAGAGTTTTGAGAGGTCTTTTTAAATTTAAGAGGGATACTAGGTACCTACACATATATTTAAAAGCTCTAGGGACAAAAATCATCAACTTGGGCATAGCTACCCAGTAAAACACTGTAGTATCAAACAATCCACATAGCAGAATTTCCTGCTGTATTTGCTTAACAATTATACTTGTTTGAAACCTACAGTTTATAGAATAGTTTTAATTTACATTACACTGATAACTGTGATAAAACATTATATGCTTGTAATTTTCTATTCCTCTCAATCACTACTAAAGCCAAGAAATACAGAATCTACAATTCTTAAATGTTTGTCATATCATTACTAACCAAGAGAGATTTTACCTTTAAAAAGAGTAGAAGCTTTTTTACAAAATTTAGGTTGGAGGCAGGATTAACATGTTTTCAAAACTAATTTTATGATATTCGTGTCTTTATTGGTTGCCTAATTTTTTTCCATGGGATATAACATGACTGGCAGTATATATCCTACATAATAAATTATTTTATTATTAACTGCCATATTCTCTGGTGTTTTTGCACTAAATTTCCAATTGTCTTGAAGGAGTTGGGGTGTGTTTAACAAAAGCCTGTAGTACTGGTAAGGATATTAGATTGGGTCCTAGAAGGTTTGCCTTTCGTTCTGCCTTAGCCACCAACTTTCTAGACAACCTTAAGCAAACTATTTAACCTCTACGGATTTGCTTCCTCCTCGGAAAAATCAGTTAAAATAATAATAATGAAGTCCCCTTATATAAGCTACAAAATTCTGTGACTTGCCAAAGCTATTCCTCCTAATTATTGCACAATGCGCACACTGAAACAGCTTCAGAACCAGAGGCTCTGCTTGGAGATTAGCCCAGAGGGACAGACTATATTAGAAACTGATTAATCAATATGTAAACGGTTCAATTATTGCTCTTCTTTCTTAGCACCAAATCAATCTCTCTTTCCCTCTTCTTCTCTTCTTGTATGTATGTATATAGCATGTAGGTGTGTATCAAGAGTACTATATCAAGTTACCTACAGATTTTATTGCTTATATAACTTTTAACTTCACTCTGTAAGATAAAAAATCCCAAATAGTAAATAGACTGTAAATGAATGTTCAGGTTTTTAGGAAATGCATAGTGCCTTCCAAACAACAAACATAGTAAGTGAAAGTTTAGGAGCCATCTGAACCCAGAAAATATTCAACAGGGCTCTGACATAAAAATAAAAGAGAAAGGTCTTGAATTAGTACTGTTAGTCTCAAATTTTCACATATTTCTACCCCCTTGACTGTCAGTACATGCTGTATACAATGATGTAACAAATGAACTGATGAGCCTTACCTAACAACTCTTGTTCTCATGGTAGTATTTGTAGGCCACTTGTGCTGAACAGATTTCTGTAAACACCCATAAATATATCTCAGTGTCCTGCCAAAATAACACAATCATCTCAATCGAGAAAGAAGGGACACTACTGATCTCAGTGCAGCCAAAAGCTTAATTCACCAAATACACAACATTTTAATGCAACTGGCCTTTTCCCCCCAAAAAGTACTTTGCTAAAAGTAATGAGAGACACATTTAGCAAGGGATAAGGAAAACTTAAATAAATTTTCATCAGCAATTCATTTAGCCAATCCTTCACATTAAACAATCTTACCATTTTGAGACTGCTTAGAGACAGATTTTGACTTAACAACTTCTATGTGAATAAGTGAGTTTACGAACTCTGGGAGCCACTAAGCAGATATTGAGTACTTATCCGGTGGACATTTTAAGGAAGACAGTCAAGTAGAGACTGGACAGATACATGTTTTATATGATCTCCTCAAATCTGGACTGTGAGCCTCTATTCATTCCCCAAGTTACTATGTAAAGCAGACACTGGCCTGTATTAAAAAACATGATTTGTTTTATTTTAACGTAACTATTTCACTATGGTTTCTTCAAATCATTCTCCTTAAACACAATTCATCTTATAAAGATTAACTTTTTCAGAATATTACATCGGACAGTGAAAAAGCTTACACGTTTTAGAAATACAGATTTTTCAAAATGCAGATATACAATTTCTTGTCAAATTAAAATTTCACCACTTACGGTGGAAGTATTTCTGAAGCCATGAATATTTTCTCCACAAGCTCTGAAAGTATGTTCAATAGGTGTGCTAAATTAGTGTTCACATCTTCATTTTTTTCTAACTTTGATGGACTTAACTAAGAGAAGGAATAAATCAATATAAATGCACCTTGGCAATGATAAATGCAAATGCAAGGTAATCAAACAGTTCTAGTTTTTAAGGTTTTCTATTTTTCATTCTGCATTAGTCTTTCTAGGGGGTGGGTGTAAATGGGAATTTTTAAGTAGTTTGCTCTATGGAACTCCTCCTAATGGGTTTGTTACCATCAATTCTCAAGTACTCAACTGAAGAGCAAGAAGTGACTATTCAACAATTTTCAGTTGCTTTGGGATTAATACCAGTACGTAAAGTTCTATTCATTTACCACACTTTACCATAGATTTTTACAGGCACACAAAATTGGATTAGACTTTATTTTAGATATAGTATTCTCAACTAGAAGACAAAAAAAATTCACAAATATACCTGGAGTATTTAAATGTGAAGAAAGATCACCATATTATTATAATAAAAGCTATGTTAATTCTATTTATTTCAGGGAAAAAACTGATATTGAAAAGCTTTTCTGAATAAGATTTATTTAATGACTAATAAAATACCAAATGCCTTAAGCAGAATCATGAACCTTTCTCAAAACTTTTCCAGCAATCCTTAAAATCTGAGCGTTCTGATCTAGAATCAGTGGAGGAGATTTATCCGGGAAGTCTCAGTTCCCCAGCCTGGATCCCACGTCCAGAGACTCTGCAGACCTGCTGCTCTGCTGGGTCCTTTACAGGTCCGTCCACTATGGGGCCACCTCAGGTTTTCAACACTAAATCATCGATTTCTACCCTTTAATTAGTAAAAATTGACAACTCGGTGCAGAATTAACATTTAACAGCTCCCCCAGTGTACATTATCAAAAGCAATTCCTTATTTTATTAATTTTGTATCAGATCTAAAAAATATATTTAGTATCTTCCTTCTGTAGTTGCTCTACCTTCCAAATAAAATGCGACAGCAGCCATATAAATGAGATTCCATTCTTTATCTTAATGGTTTATTATGAATTTATACTAAAGCCTTAATAATGAATCCTAAGAGGATGTTTTTATTTGCTTTTGAGGGGATTATCTCATATCCCTGCCCCTGCTCCCCACCAAAAACCTTCAAGGACAAACCTAGAAGTTATTATGAAATGCCACATAGAACTTACCTAGGTTATACAACAGAAGTCTCTAGCAAAAACTTCAATTTATGTTATGCACACCTTCTGAAAGTAGCATATACTTTTTATCATTAGTACAGTAGGAGAAATAAAATACCTTCATGAATTTCTGGTGCAATTTGAAGTTTTTAATCCCCAAATAAAGTACATCTTTTTTAAAAAGTCTGTTTTGCATAACATTTTTCTAAAGGTATTACAAAAGATATAACTGCTCTGACGAATAATTTTAGAAAGCTAATATATTTTCCTTAAAATGTAATTAGCTATAAAGTATTACCTATTAAAATGTGCTCTTCGCTGAAATACTTAAAAACATTCAATTCTTACCTCACAAGACTGCTTGCTTTCCATTATCTTTAAGATAGAGTCTTTCAAAGCATGATGAACAAACTGTGTAGCAGTGGCTTTCATATACTGCTCCATCAAGGTGCTTGCGAGCGTTGTGGCTCGAAATAGGGTAGTGGCTTCATCTACATAAATATTAAAAGATTATTTTTAAAGGACTGTACTAATGTGAACCAAACTGGAAATTAAATGAATTCATTTTTTCCTTAACAATTACAGCCATTTAAGTATGCTTATTTGCATGCAGCAGTGAAGTACTGATTATAATGACATCTATATTTCTGCAGACTTAACTCTTCAAAAGACTTTATTACTTCATTAGATCATCATCATGATTAGAGATTAACACTGTCATGTTCATATGAAAAAACAAAGGCTTCGAATGGTTATATGATTTAAGGCCTAAAACTAGGACCAGAATCCAGCTTTGCTCTCCGCTGAGCCCATGCTTTGAAAAATCTGAATTGATTTCCAAATAAGAATATAACATAAAATCCCAGTATAAATTATTAGCCTAAAATATGGCTAATTAATGACTGTTTAATAAAATCCTAAGAAATACAAATATTATCAGAAAAGACAATTTCAGTGTAAAATATGCACCATGACTTTATCTTTCCTGACAAATCTATATATTTTTACATTTTCTATGTTTAGGAGTAAATAGTTCTAGATTTTACAGTTTATTTGGGGAACAGAAGCAAGCCCTGTAACTAAGTCGAAGTCCTGGAAATGGGTTATTCTGATATATTTGTAAGCCCTTAAAAAGCACTATATGTGCCCAGCCATCCTGCCTGAGAACTACCTATTATAGAAGCTGGAAATAACACGCAGCTGACACCAACTTTTATGCAACGAATTAGTAATGAGAACATGCTAAGTATACAAACTATTCTTAACAATCAAGCACTGTGAGCCATTGCTCTGGACATAGAAGTCACTTTCTTATGGCTTCTAAACTAATTTGCCACGACAAAAACCTGTATCGGAAGTTCTAACCCCCCCCCCCATATTAGCCAGCATAAAAATCAAAACTGACATTCCAACTGTAATTTTTAATGAAGGAAAAACAGAATAACTTATTGTGCAAAATTATTTAACTATTTAATATAGTCTAAGAAAGAGTCCATATGTACTTGATATATAAAACCTAATTGTTAACCCAGTTTTTAAAAGTATCACACTAACACATCCATACTATACCTTCCATGCTTATTTCTCTGTCATTTAGTGTACATAACAACAATGATTCAAGCTTTTCATGAAGAAAAATCCTCAGTAGGATGCTAGCCAGTAGTGTTCGGTCCTGTCCACATACGTGTGATAAAGCATAGACTACATGAAGCTCCTTTTGCAGCATAAGCTAAAAATGACATCAAGACAGATTATTGAAAGTACACAGCATTTGGCATTCTCAGTGAGACTGACAGGAAATATGTTCTTATATTTAGGAATATATTCTATGGAATAAATTTATTAAAAATAGAATGAGTTTGTAGCCTATGTATTTATAATCTCTTAAGACCAACATCATACTACCACAAAGCTTTTCAACCTCTGCCTGTCAGTGAGCCACTAGGCGATGAAATTACTATATTTAACTTAGTGGATCTTTTATTAAATATTAAATATTTCTGTTAGTGCCATCAAAACTAATTAGACGGGAAAATAACTTAATACCTCTTTAAATTCACTGTATTCTTCTTCTGGCATGATTTTTTCCATAGAATACCGTGCTCGGACACGCAGGGATCCTGGTTCAATACCTTTTAATGGTATATGGGAGCTGAGCAAAAACCATTCATCTGTGGCATGCCCTTTCTGCAACCGGCTCAACTGGCAGCGCATAAATACTTTGATAGAAAAACATCAAATGATTACTGTCTAAAAAGACGACAGTATAATTAGTCACAAGCAAATTTTCCTGATGTTCTGTCTTCTCTATAGTGTTAAATGCTTTTTATTAAAGGAGTTTTCAGTGATATCACAAATTCAATACTTAATGCTTTGCTTCATTAATTCACTGAATGCCTACTATGTGCCACACTCTGTGACAGACAGGGATATGAAATACAGATGTGATTAGGACATGGTCTTTGACTTGCATGATGGTCACGGTCTAGGCAAGAAATCAATTATTCAGTGTGATAAGTGCTGTTAAGAGTGGTTAACGCTACTGGAGAACAGAGAAATAATATGTAATTCAGCCTTTGGAGGTTAAAAATCCATTCCAGGGGCTGGCACAGCGGTTAAGTTCGGATATTTCACTTAGGCGGCCTGGGTTTGCCAGTTGGGATCCTGGGTGTGGACCTATGCACCGCTTATCAAGCGGTGCTGTGGCAGGCGTCCCACATATAAAGTAGAGGAAGATGGGCACAGATGTTAGCTCAGGGCCAATCTTCCTCAGCAAAAAGAGGAGGATTGGCGGCAGGTGTTAGCTCAGGGCTAATCTTCCTCCAAAAAAAAAAAAATCCATTCCAAACAGGTAACCCTTAAGCTGACTTGTAACAGGTTCTGGAAGTATAGCTAAGTAGAAAAGAAGGGGGCGGAGGGGAGAGCAGTCCAAATAGAAGGGATTGTGGATGCTTTTAAAATCCATGGATAATTTAAGAGCCATAAGACAGCTGGTACAGCTGAAGAGAAGGATATACAAAAGATGACACAGTGAGAGCAAGTGGGGGTGGAGTGGATGAGGAAAGGGCCTTTCTTCTGTGTCATTACTAGGGGGTTTGGATTTTATCTTAAAAGTAATGGGGAACCACTAAAAAATGTTAAGCACTTAAACAGTACAGAAATTACAGAATAAACATAGAGGAAAACTTAGGCTTTGATCTGTCCGTTAGCACTGTTACCACTTCCTCCCCTGAGCCTGACTTTTAAGACGGTATTAACCTACTTCACTCTGATATGAGCCACTGGATCCCACCACCACCTGTTTCAGTGAGAGGCTGGGAAGAGATGCGCCGCTGAGAACGAGAACTGGGAGGGTCTGACTACCAGAAAAGAATAACTAGTGTACTGTGGTTTAAAGACTTTTTTTTTTAATTGAGTGCTTTTTTTCACTTACAAGCAAAATATAGGAAAGTAGGAAAAACGTAAAAGGGAGAAAGGAGATATAGGGGAAGCACCACGAAAAGATGACCACTGCTGCTGTTTTCTTCAGCCCGTTCACTGAGGAGCAGAGGGTGAACAGACATGTAATTTCATCTTAAGGTCCTGAGCTAAAGTTTGTACCATTTAGCAATTCTGGCCTTTTTTTCTTTCTTAGACATTTCTTTCACAACAATCGATACTTTTAGAGGTACAAAAAGAAACTCTCAAATTATACTACTTGCACTTCTATGTATTTTTTAATTTTCATTTTAGACTACATTTCATTATGAATTTAAAAACTATATAAAACATGCTTTTTTACTTTAGAAAGAAATTTCTGTATTAACTTACAGATATCAGGATCTTTGCTTTTCTTTGTTTTATTACTAAGAGTTATTTCAAATCTGTTGATGTCAGGAGGAAGATCACTAAAGGAGCAAGGAGAAAAGGCATTAACAACGTCCTGGCATCCAGCTGTCTCATTCCTTTACTTCTAGTATCAAATAAGCCCCTATTTCTGCTGCTAAACACCTGGAATAGGCTGGATTTAAAACTAGACTCAAAACACTTTTTATTATTTGCTATACAAGAATACAGACAAGCAAAATTATACTTTCCCTACCATCTTTAACCTCCTCGAGTAAATCCTGGAAACATTTTCGTTATGTGTGTTAGTAAATGTTTTTGGACTTTCTAGTAATACTAATTCATGTTAATAACTAGGTGAAAAACCAAGGACATAGCACTTTACTAATAAAAGTGAATAAATACAATAGAGAAAAAAATGTATGTACTATTAAAATGCCTGAACTTGGTACCTTGTTCTGACATTTTAGATACAGAGACCAAAAAAGTGGAAAGAGAATGCAATATGGTAAAGAAAAACGATTTCGTGTAATGATAAAAGCAGACTTACTCGAAGACAAACTCTTCCGACCACACAGGGTTTTGTCCTTCCCGCGCATGAGTTTTGGCTACCTGGACACTATTCAGGTAGATGTTACAATATGGATTAGTAAAGTGTTTTACTGGGAGTTTGTGGGCTTCTTCAATATGTAACACAAGACTGCTGACCTGAAGGAAACACAAAAATAGTTACCCCAGAGTTCAAGAATTATGCATTAGGTTTCAGAGGCAATTACCATAAAATAAAAACCCAAAATAGTGACTTATTTTTCCTTTTTGGCAAAAATATGACCTTCAATTATATTTTCCCTTTTATGTGACATATAAAATACAACATTCACATACTTAATTCTTCCTACTTAAAAAAATGCAATTTTGGGGCTGGCCCCGTGGCCGAGTGGTTAGGTTTGCGCGCTCCGCTGCAGGCGGCCCAGTGTTTCGTTGGTTCAAATCCTGGGCACGGACTTGGCACTGCTCATCAAACCACGCTGAGGCAGCGACCCACATGCCACAACTAGAAGGACCCACAACGAAGAACATACAACTATGTACCAGGGGGCTTTGGGGAGAAAAAGGAAAAAATAAAATCTTAAAAAAAAAAATGCAATTTTGTTTTACAACTTATTCCTCCAATTATATTCTCACAGAAATAATGAAATACGCTTTTTCTATTATAAAACAATGGTTCAGAGGAAGTGAAGCTGAGAAGAGGATTTACTTATTAATATAAGTAAACAACTATCATCCACCCAAATCAAAATCCGGTATGTTACATAATGCTCATCTGGAAGATTTTATTTCTATAAAAAGTTTCACAGCTAGAAAATATTTTTAAAACACCCATTCTACATTCTCATTTTACGGAAAAGGATACAGATCCAAAGAAGTTATCTGTCAGTTTTGACGCCAAAACTAAGACCATGTACCTTCTAGCATCAGGGCTTCTTTCCCCCTTGCCACCCCTGCTAGTGGGCTGTGAACAAGTCAGCCTCTCTGAGCCTTGCATTCCTCAAATATAAAATTAGGATAAAGTCTCCACTGCAAATTGTTGTAAAGATTAGAAATAATATGTGTAAAGCACACAGCAAAATACCTGACACATAGAAAGGGCTCGAGATGTTAGCTATGGTTATATCATTTTATACCTACAAAGGATAACTTCATGGCTACAGTTTCACACAAGACACAATTTGTAAAAATTCAATCTGATTTCCCACAGCTTAAAAAATTGTAAACTGTTTTGAGAACACATAATGATTATGTGCATAATTAAATGTCCCTGGGGAAAGGATCAGACTTTCAGCTGCAGGGAATATAATTTGTAGTCACCTAAATATTAACAATTTATCTACTTCCAACAGAACAATATATTAAATTCTCTAAGCTGACTGGAAATTCCCATAAATAAAGCAAGAATCACTCTGGTAAATAAATATTGTACTAAACTTTCCTTAAAACTCCAAGAATGCTGGGGCCAGCCCCATGGCATAGTGGTTAAGTTCAGTGCACTCCACTTTGGCTGCCCAGGCTTGTGGGTCCAGATCCCAGGCAGGGACCTGCACCACTCGTCAGCCATTGTGAGGCAGGGACCCACATACAAAACAGAGGAAGACTGGCACAGATGTTAGCTCAGGGCTAATCTTCCTCAAGCAAAAAAAGAGGAAGACTGACAACAGATGTTGGCTCAGGGCGAATCCTCCACAAAAAAACCCTCCAAGAATGTTAAAATTCCCTTTTTCCAATTACCTGGAGAGAACTATAAAGAAAAAAAGCAAAGAAATAGAGGGTGTAAAGTCGACTTTACATACCTAGAAAGAGAGACTGTCTAGCTTAACTCTCCATAAATCAACATGTAGGACATGTTAAGGTTTTAAATAAGATAGGAGATGACCTCAGAGTTACGCAACAGGTTTCAAAAGCAGTTACTATAAAATGAAAAACCAAAAAGTTTATTGGAATTAGTACACTCTGAAGTCAAATGATCTTTTTACTAAGTACCTTTAGGTTCCACTTTTTTGAAATAGGCCAAAATAATTTTTTGAAGAAAAAAAAAAGTGCCCAACAGAATAGTTTCTATTGTTATTGGTTCGGTATTGTTATTTTAAGCGGAAGAAAAAAAACAATCATTGGTATATATTCAAAAGATGGCATTATGGACTAAATACCCCAGCAGGTATATAAAGAACATTCTCTTTCATAAAGAAATAACCATTTCTCCTGCTATTGAAGAAGTGGAAGCAAGGCTATAAAATGCCTGAAAAGATTAACCTCTCAAGAACTCTACAGTGTTTGAAATGTTGCCTAAAATCGTTCCCACAGAAATAAAAATACAGCAAAGTGATAAAGCAAAATGTGACAATAACAAATCAAAAAAAATTAAGTTTCACCTGACGCAGGCGTTTATTAGATGTCCCTGGACTACTTTTCCGTAAATTGCAAAATGCCTGTAGACCTTTCATCCAATCCTACAAAAAAAATAACACCATTTCAAAGAAATATACTATGCGATAGTCCATTCAGTTTCCAATCATCAATGTTTTTTAAATTCAATAGTTCTTTCCTTCCCTTGACTGCCACTTCTATAGAGTATGCTGCACGTTGATATATCTGTGCCACAATAAAGTAAAACAATGCCCAAAACAATTATAATAATTCTGTAACAAATTGTATTTCTGTTGAAACTCTAAATTAATGTTAAGTACACCAATGAGTGGCCATTAATTAGCCAAAAAGTAAAATTTCTGTACAGTTAAGCTGTCACGCTCGGTACTCTAAGGCAGAATTTAACTTGATGCATTTTGTCAAAGGACGGCTGACTGCAAAACCAACTGATAATGTGATGATTGATTTCATTCTAATCCTCACCTCAGATCATCATATAGGCAGAAATGTAGAAAGGGATCTGGGCTATTTGTAAGCCTTTCAAATATAATATTAGATTTAAAAAAATATTTCAGCCTAATATTTAAATTAAATTGCAGCTGTATTTCAAAATGTTTAACTATCTAGTGCTCTGGAGAAAGGAGAGAATAGTTTTAGGTTTATCAAAAATAAATCTAAATATTTCACTTTGGCTTATGTGTTTCTAGAAAATTCTGTACTACTGCTGTACTCTATCATGTCTTTAGTTTGTTGGCTATTTCAATGAATCTGAACTCTGTCAGTGTTTAGAAAACATCTTTATAATAGAGCAAATTAAGACCAAAGCAATTACTATGAGCTTTTGGAAATAGAAGAGAGTAACCAGAGATCCCACAGGCCATCAAAGTAACAAAAACTAGAAATACCAGTGGTATTTTTGGACTTTAAGTAGTATATGGAAATGGAGAATATGGAAAGAGTATATAAAAATACAATTAAAAAATGTTCTATTTATACAGCTAAGTGAGGCATGCAAAACATACTGAAATGTCATCAAGGTATGTAACATACCTTTATTTAGAAAGAGGGAACATGGTAAAATAGCTGGAAGATATCATACTGAAGTTTAAATTTCTTCTGAATTTATAACATTTTACAAAAATGTCTGTTACTGAAATGTTTTCAGCCCTACTTTTTGCATCTAAAAATTAGGGATACATACCCACAGAACAAAGTTTTATGTGTGTTATATGTTAATAATGAGTATTTGAGATATTCTGCAAACATTTAAAACTTGACATTCAATTATGAGCCATCAAACATAGTGGCTCATTCATCAAGTTTATTCTAGAGTCTAAGATATTTTCCTAATTTATGAGTCAGGGGCCCAAATCAGGATCTAGTTTTAAAAGCATCTGCGTCATATCCAGGGTTGGCAAATTATCTTCTATTTCAACAAACTCGCATTCTTTGACCTCTTAACCACCTTCAGGTTCCTTCCATATAGTACAGACAGAAGAAACACTGCCCTATTTCTACAATACCACTAAACACTAAATACCAGAAGCATGATGGGTCAAAGAAATCAAAATATTTTTAAAAGGAGATTTTTAAAAACATTATTTCTTCACAGCGTTACTTACAATTTAATAAAAGTTTTAAGAAGAACATTGTACATGATAAATGGCCACTGCTGAAAGTAGACATTTTCTCTAAACTTAAGAGAAAAACAGAAATTCCTAAAATATTTTCCCTTTTGATGACTGAACTTCTGTTTTTAGACATGGAGTTCAACCAGCGAAGAGTAACAACGCTTGTTAGCAAAACTAACTGGCTTACCTTTTGATTGCACTGAGAATGTCTCTTACCCTCCTGCAGAGAGGAGTCTAAATGAGCATTCTCAGTTGGACTCAACACCATAGAGGATTTAAAGGTCAATTTAAAACGGAGTTTTCATTCCTAATGACCCTTCACTGCGTTTTTCTGCATTTCTTTCAAAAAATTTTTTTACACATACAAGTTCTCATTCCTTAAAATAAAAAGATGATTAGATTTCAGGTATCCTTTTTATTGCTTTGTCTTAAATGCAACAGTTTTCTATTCTAGTTAAACACAAAACATGGCTAAATAAAGGTTATCAAGGTTTACAGTAGTTGAAGAAACAATTAACTTACCTCTGCTTGTTCAGGGGTTTCTCCTGCAAAGTAAAAGATGTAATGTTCTTCACTGAAGTGCTGAACGACTATCTGAAAACAGTTTGGCCTTTAAAATACAAACAAAAAAGTTATTAGGAAGCTTAACGAATGATATTAAAACACTAATACCAACTTTTTAAAAAATCACAATATATAATTCTATAATTTATATAAAATTAACATTAATTCTCAGAGAAATAATAGTCCATTGTACCAGTCCATTACTAGAAAGAAAATATCAGCTGAAAACATTTTTGTCTGCACTATTTGAAACGTTATCAACCTTTCAAAGTTAAAAAGGTTTTTAAGTACCGTGTAAATTAATTTTAAAAGACATTAGAAATAGACAAGTTACAAAGAAATTGAAGGAGAAATGCTAGAAGGGCACACAGCCAATCTAAACACTTTTTTTTTTTTTTGAGGAAGATTAGCCTTGAGCTAGCTACTGCCAACCCTCCTCTTTTTGCTGAGGAAGACTGGCCCTGAGCTAACATCCATGCCCATCTTCCTCTACTTTATATGTGGGACGCCTGCCACAGCATGGCTTGACAAGCGGTGCCACGTCTGCACCTGGGATCCGAACCGGCAAAGCCCAGGCCGCTGAAGTGGAACGTGTGCACTTAACCGCTGTGCCACTGGGCTGGCCACTAAACACTTTTTAAAGCAAATAAAATGTTCTGAGCTCATTGCCTCAAGATGATACATAACATACATTCATACGCACTGGAAACAAACTAGACATGTTCTTAGACCAAAAATGTTCTTAGTGCTTATCTCTCAGTAGACTGTGGGTGATTTTAATTTTCTTCTTTATAATTTTGTGTATTTTCAAATTTTTTACAACTGACCATTTTTCCTCATCTGTTAAAATGGAAACAACATCTACTCATACATATGCTTATTCTGAGGATTAAATGACCTACCAGGGGTATATAGTAAATATCAGTTTTTGCCCTCCTATAGTATGCGCTGTACTATAATTCATTTGACACGTAAGTACAATATTAGATAGCAGGGTTTTTTTTGAAGATTTGATGGTGCTGTCTTTCCTCCTAGACTTGAAAATGCTTATAAAATGTTTAATAAGGGCCTTCATGTATTTGAAACTCAATAAATGTTTCTATTTCTTACTTTAACCAAAGATTATATCTTATACTTTAGTGTTAGAAGGCCATAGCAGAACACCCAGAGTATAAGCTTAACATTTATTAAAGATAAAAAAAAAACCTTTTCACGCTTTACAAATGCCATAAAATAATGGAAAATGTAAACTGAAAACTGATTCTGAAAGTGGCTTATATCAGACTAACCCTCCTGGCTGGATAAAATATAAACGAAACAAAACAAAAAACAACTGTTTGAAGTCACTGGATAACAACCAAAGCAGCTAAGACTTGAGGGGCCAAGATGATAGTGAAGTGAGCCTGAAATTCCCCATGGCTTTTCCTTTCAAGGCATTTGCCAAGTCCTAAACTGCGCAGGGCAGGAAGTTGAGAAGCTGAGAAGCGAAGGCAGAAAGCAGCATCTAAGAGGCTGCAAAGATAACCAGCACATTCAGCAGTTTCATCGTGCTAGGAAAGACAAATGAGTTCAGGGCCTTTAAAAGAGAAAGCTTGCAGTTGAGACCCCTGAAGGGCTATGCCTTCAGAATAAGGGCCAAGCAGAAACAGAACAGCCTTGACCAACACCTGAGCCACAGGGGATCAAGATGAAGCACCCCTACTCTAACTTATCTGGCAGAAGAACAACCCTTTCTGGAGGGAATAACATTACCCACAGCTTCCACAGGTTTTTATACACAGCGCCCACCATTCAGTAAACTTAAGCAGACGTTAACAGGAATCAAGATCAAATGACTGAAAAGCCAAAAGGAAAAAACAGACAAAGGAGAAAGACCTACATATAGTCCAGATATTGAGTTGAGATACAACTTGCAAATTACTGCAATAAAAATGTTTAAGGAAACAGATAACAAAATAGAGAATTTTCCCACAAAACTACATCTATAAAAGCAGAATCAAATGGAAATTTTAAATTGAAAACTGTAATAAATAAAATTAAGACCTCAACAAATGCATTTAACTGCAGAAGAGTAGATCAGTGAACTGAAGGACAAACCAAAAGAAAATATCTAGCCTGAGGCACAGGGAGGAACAAATTATGAAAAACATAGAAAACTAAATAATAGACACATGGGACACGGTAAAAGGTATAACATGCAACATGAATCCTAGAAGATGGAAGAGAATACGGCAAAAGAACTGTTTAAAGGGACATCAACCAAGAATTTTTCAAAATTGACAAAAGACATCATGTCCCAGATTGAAGCAGCTCTACAAATATTACGATAATTTTTTTTTAATTTCACAGTTGGAACATTATGGTTTAACTGCTGAAAATCTAAGATAAGGAAAAAAATCTCAAAACTTCCAGAGAAAGATGAAATATAGTATACCTTGAAGAGAAAGAAAGATACATTATCTCTAAAAGAGAAACAATCAGAATGACAAAATGTTGGAAGGCAGAAAACAATCTTTAAAATGCTGAAAGAAAAACTGCCAGCCTAAAATTTAATATCCAGCAAAAACATCCTTCATAAGTGAAGACACAACAATAAATCCTGCCAAAGTGAAAGATTCAGCCTATGAAAAGACAGAGGCGTAGAAATCCCACATAAATGTTCACTACAATGACAAGTCTGTATCACTGAAATGGCTTTCAATTTGTGCTTCTCAAATGGTTAACACTTAAAGCAGTATTAAAAGCAAGAAGTTTAATGTAAAGAAATTGAGTGCTTAGAGATCTCTTACATATACTGAAAATAATCTGAAAGAATTGTACAGCTGTGCAACCAAAGCGGTGCAGGAAAAGAGGCAAATGAGCAGTGCTATCCAGCATTCCTGCCCCACGGGCTAAGCACGCCGCCAGCACCCCACTGTAGAAGGCTGCTGGTAACTTCCACATGAGACTTCATCCACACGCCAAAGTCAGTCAGTGTGTTGGGTTGTAGGCTTACAACAAAGCAAGAAATGCTCAATGCCTTATATATACTTGATAACACAACAAAGAAGATAACAGCATTCATCCAGTTTCCCCTTTTGTGCTCTGATATTTTGCATTCTATGACACATAATTTGACATCGACCTATTTTCTACCAGTTCTATTATCTGGTAGTGATGTCTTTTCACTTCCTTAAAATATACTTTGCCGATGCTGTTTTCCTTGGCATTCAGTCTTTCTCAGTGCTTCCCAACTATTTCACAGTAAGGCACACAAAAATATAGGTGATGGTAAACGGGCAGACTTTGGGAAAAACTCAGTTTTTTAAAATAAAAGACTTGTGCTTGCTTCCCATGGACATAACTTTTTCATATCAGGTTTACACTGGGTATTATTAAATACAATTCATGACCAAGACTTTTAAAATGCCTTCAAATTCCTGAAAGTCACCTTCAACAAGAAACTCTACATAAGAAGCAAGCTGTGATCTTGTAGTAAATGGTCAATGTGCATTTACTGTTTTCTCACTACCTGACAAACTCCTTTCTTGATATTAACCAGAAGAGGAATAATTCAGTCTCTTTAAATTGTACTTCAAAGATCTGATCTTTAACTCTAGCAGTTCTTTTCTTTAATTGGCAAGTGTAATGTTCACCTCTCTTTTGACAGTGCAAACAGGTTTTCAATCCAGTTGCACCTGTTCATATACAGTATGTCAAAATAATGGTAAAAGCTTTTCCCTAAACTTACACAGATCCTGCTTTATTACTCTTAATAATTCTTTCAGATTCATCTTATTCAAGTTATAATAAGTATTACTAGTGAATCATTTTTAACCTCACTTTTCCAAAGTTGAATTTCTGCTTTGAATCCATAAACTGTCAGAACACATTAATATCTTTTTGTGTTGTACTTGTAATTTTAAGGAAGTTCACTCATTCTTCAATAAATCTGCAAAGTGAGAATCATTCACCAAAAAGTTTTTTCTTGTAGATAACGAACTTTAACAAAACTCTTCTTTTGGACAGCTTATGTACTTGGGTATCAAACAGCAGGTGGCGTTCTGATCCCATTTCCTCCCATAAAACCGGAAACACATGCAGCTGAAATAGCTTGCATTTTATTAGTCTCCATTTTATAATATTATTTAATGTAGAATTCAGGTCTAGACAAACTGTCTCATACTATTTGAAAGTGGTATCTCTTCTATCTCTTTTGATTTTTTGGCCTCAAACATAGAGTGGACAATTTCCATGCAGACCGGTAGAACAAGCAATTCTGCAACTTTATGTGAAACATTCTGGCTTTAGCTTTAGCTGTTAACTGCACGTTCTCCCAACAAGCTTTCCAAGTGTAACTGATACTGTAGGAACAGATCTATGAGAAGAGGGCTGGGGGAGAGGGGGAAGAAACTGTTTTATTTGCAGCTTTACAGTTCTTTAGTGGTATGGTGCCAGCACAATGTGCTTGACACCAATGATTTACTCAATAACTTTTATGCAAATAAAATATTTTTGCTGAGGAAGAGAAGAATTACTGGATTTAGCTATCTAAATTCAATACATTTCTTATTAAGCCGCCTAGTTAATAGGTTGAATTTTTTAAATTACTGCTACTGTTTTTATCTTCTGAATTTAATGACTTTCTAGCTTTAATCATTAAATTATCCTTTCTGGTGGAAAAAGTAAATATCTGTACATTGAAGCTGCTCCGAAAGAAGAAACAATGAAAGAAATAACTAAGTTAATTATATTTACTTCAAGAACTCTCATATATTTTACAATAATGAAAACAATTTTAACTTTTCTTAATTAAAAAATGTAAAAAGCAAAATGAAACAGTTTTACATATGAACACAAAAAGTAACTTCATTGATGATCAACAAAAAACTGTGAATAAAGTAATATTCAGAGGAACTGGGTGATTTAAGAAGAAAGTCAGAGGGAAGTACTGAGGTATGGCCACTATAGGGAGCTTTCTGTCTACAAGTGTTATGTACCAATTCTTTTGCCATAATAATGAATTAGAACAGTTAACAGAAGCAATCATATAATTTCAAGTTGTATAATATTTGAAATGTGAAACATTTGTTTTAATATTTTTATTCTGATAACACTTTACAACAACCAATATCTCAAGAGACACCTATCACACATTTATGGCACACTGGTTCGGAAGCTGCTCTATCTAAATGAATTCAGACCCATCCTCTAAGACTCAGCTAAAGAACCACCTATTTCATATTACTTATCTCAATAAGCTTATCCCCAAAATCTCTTCCCTCTTGCAACTGCTCATAGCACTAATAAATTACATTTGGCAGTGAATAGTGTGGTTGTCTCCCCAGCATCCATGTCACCCACCCCCAGAGTATAGAAGCCTCACTATTTGGCTGGGATCATCTCCAGCAGCAGGGCTGGGCACCCAGTGGCCTCACTTTATGAAAATAATCTCATTCCTTTGCTACTTCAGGTAAGTCAAGACCAGAGACTCATTCAGAGGTGGCTCTATAGCATATTCTCAGGATTTTCAATAGTGACTGGGGGAATGCTTACTTCTCCTTTCTCTGAAACTGTATGCCACCGTGCTACCATGAAGGAAACTGGTTTGTGAGTACGAATCCAGCACACACAAAGGAAGGCAGAACAGAAAGAGGAAAAGGAGCTAGATATCTGATCCAACCACGCCTGCAGGCCAAGATTCCCATATTGTGGGAAATATGGAAATATGGTGGGAAAAAAAGTCTTAAGAAATCCTATCTTAGCCAAACTTTTTTTGCTTGTTTTTTTAAATAGCTGCTTTTATGAGATATTAAAGTGCTCAAAAAAAAAAAAAAGAGTATCAAGGTCAAATGAATTCACAAAATACTTTGTATTATACTCCCCTCTTAGTGATTCACAATGCAAACCACTGGATGAGACTCCAAAAAGCCCTCCTGTAAGGAAAACTATTTGTTCAGTTCAGCATTTCCCAAACCTATTTGATCATTTAAAAAAAACTAATTATCTATTAAAATTACAAATGACACTAATGTGATCTCCTAAACACAGTTTGGAAAAAAGAAATGACAGGGCTGTATGCTCTACAGGTATTTCTCTTGAAGTTTTCCCAACTTAAATAGGATAAAACTAGATTTGCCTGGTAGAAAGCCACCCTGCAGCAGAAAAACCAGTTGTTAAAAACATTTGTTTTAATTGCTTTGTGTTTTGTAAATCATAACTATACGTAATAAAGTGGTAAGTATACCTAAAAAGACTCTAAAGTGCCTTACTGATAAAACCAATGGTGAAAGGTAAAGAAAGGCCATTCTTCCTGAGCAAAAAACTAGATGCAATTAAGAGCGGGATTTGCCTTGTGAGATTCAGGATTTAGCTTATACATTTCTATTTATTTATTTTTCAAAAAACTATGAAATTAATGTAAGAAAAAATGTTTTCATTTCAATTCCGAAATATTCTCCTCTTTCCTACTGAAATAATTGTTTTTATATTATGATTGTTTCTGAATTTCAAATTTCTTAGGAACATGCCTATCAAGTTAATAGTACAACTGAGTGTACCCAATACTGTCAGGTACAGGGCAGGGAAGAAACATGCTACACACAGATCAAGTCTTACTACTGGAAATGTCATCCCAAAGACTTCTATGTAATACAGTGTAGTAGAATTTTATGCATAGGTTAGTCTAAAATCAAATCTGACATTTTCAGATGATTTTAGGGCTGTCAAAATTAGTTTGCTATGCTTTGAAATGATCACTATTTAGTATTAAAAGAATTCAAAAAAAATAGGAAAACAATTTCTTACCTGCCAAAGAGACTATCATGAACAACATAGACAGAACATACACTAAGATCTATTAATCCTTTTGGTTTTGTAGCTCGTTTTTCACTTTCAAAATAAATAAGTTGGGCATCACTGCCCTCTAAGATAAAATATAAATTTTTCCACCGTTTTCCTTTGCCTGTTAAAAACAAAATTGTTTTCCCTTAGCCAGATAATGAACTGTGAAGTAACATATATTAAAATCATAAAAATTATCATTGCTGAAAATAAATATTTTAACTTTTATTCCAAAGTTTAAATAACACACCACTCCTTACAAAATGAGAATATGCCTGATTTATCTGCAGAAAAATGACTTTTGTTACACTGCTTGTTTTAATGAATCACAGAGTAAATGACAAGGGCACCTTAACTACATCTTCGGAGATTTCATTATGATTAATCTTTAAAATTCTTGCTTAAGAGTAATTCTTTTCCAATCATAAGAAAAAAAACTCTTCCACTAACCACATGCCCCCTCCAATCCCTTAACATTTCTTAACGTCACATTGAGGCAAATCTATAAAATAGAAACATCAATACCGTGAATGTGCCAAGTGCCATAAGCAGTAACTTAAAAAAAAAAAAGTATAAGGCAGAGAGGGGGTCAAGACTTACTGGGAAGTATGTAGCTTATCTCCTAAACCTCTGCGTGGAAATAGACACTTAACACACCCGGGCTCTAGACTGTAAAGGATGCCTACACAAAAGCTCTAAACAAGGGTCAGCTACTAATAATTCACATCAAAACAGCTTACTAAATACATACCTCAATGACAAGCTTTGTATCCAATATTTACAACGCACCTAGGAAATGTTAATGGTAAAATACTGAAACTCATCTTCAGTCTTAAAAGTTTACACTTACCCTTTTTTAGAAGATAACCTTTTTTAACAATATTTTTATAAAAGGCATCCTTTGTTTTACGACGAATTGTATTATAGATTTCCTTGCCATCCACTGTATCATTGAGTACTTGTTCTTGATCCTGAATTTTAAAAATATTAAAATTATTTCATGAATTCTTGATGGAAATGAAGTAAAATCTAGTGAACTACCAATTAAAAACCAGATGGTATGTCTATCTAGACATTAAAAAAATGCTTTTAATACTAAAAAATCTAAAACCGTGCAACACATATATTAAGAGATCTTTTGCTTCCCAGAGAAATTCTCAAAAAGGTTCCCTTACCATTTCTCAAGAACATGGGCAACTAATCAGCTGTTTTCAAAAATACAGTCAGTTTTGTTGTGTTTACAGCAAATAACATTGTTTTGAAAACATGAATTTGTCCCAACATAACTGATAAATGAGGGAGCCAATTTAAGCAGAAAGGAAATTCACATTTGCTTACGCCCAATTACATCCACGAGAAAGACTAGGTGAATGCAGAAAACCGCACCCAGCTCAAGTGAGATGCGTGGGAACACACACACACACACTCGACTACCCACGAGCCCCTTCAGTTCTCCATGTGGTATGTGCCATACCCCGCTATCCACAGCTGGTGTTACAACTCTGACTGATTTCAGATAATCCACCTTCCACCACTTCATAATATTCACAATCCTTCTGATGGCCTCTTTCACAGGTAAACTTCAAGTCTTTTTCAAGGTAAAGTGCCATATTTATTGCAGTATTTAAATACTTCTTAACCATTTAGCATGTATAAAAACTACGCTACATTTTTATTAGGTTCTTGTCTTTACGTGTCACTGATGAAGTTTTTAGTGTTGTGCCCCTAACCCCACTTTTCTGAAACCCTGTGGTTTTTATTGCATGATTTTATGCAACATCTTGACTTTTAGGAAGGAATGTGTCTTAACTGCTAAATCCCCACAAATAACAAAAGGAATTATGACATCAGGAAGAACATAAAGAGAAGAGCGCCTTTAGAATGACCTTTCCAAAATAAAGCAATCTTCAGTATTGCCATCGGGCTCCAACGGACTCAGTTTTAGTTTTTCAGTTTCTTTTCTGAGCAGTTCTTATTATTCGCGAGGATTAATATTTTATCACTTTGTTTCTTTAGAGATTTCACAGGGCTAGCTGATCCTTTTATAAAATCTACGATATGGGATTTTCGTGAATCTTATTTTTCCTATATCCTGAAACACTCTGCTGCTTTATCATCCTAGGAAGCATTTCATCATCACTCAACAATTATTCCCAAGTACGCTAAAGCACAGCAGTTGGCAAACCATGGCACACGTGCCAAATCCAGCCCACTGCCTGTTTTTGGATATAAAGTTTTACTGGAACATAGCCACGCTCATTCCTTTACATATTGTCTGTGGTTGCTTTCACCTACAAAGGCAGGGTTTAGTAGTTGCGACAGAGACTGAATGGCCCACAAAACCTAAAATATCTATTATCTAGCTCTTTACAGAAAAGTTTGCTAACCCTCAGCCTAGAGGACGATGCAGCAGTGAAATAAAGTATCTCTACTGCACCACCCTTTGCCTTTTTTACCGTGTTGCCAACTATCAGCATTTTTCAAAAAAGTATGAAACACCATCTTTGTTGTCTTTTTACTAGCTTCCATTGAAGACAGCTGAAAATTCAGAACTCTGAATTTTCTGCTCATAATAGCAAAGAGAAAAACTGACACAGGAAGATGTTTGACAAGCATGAAAAGAATCAGAAGATGAAGGCAAAGAAACAGCAGCGCTCTAAGCTCCACTGTGATGATAAAAGTGATTTCGATAAGCAAAATCTCAGATGATAATTCTTCGAAGATCCTTGATAAATTTTCTCAAACTCAAGAATTGCTGAGTGAATGATATATTTCTAGAGGAAAAAAACGAAATATGGTATTCTCATCTAGTTAGTAATTCAGTAGGAAGGACATCATGCAATATTTTGTGACAAGAATCTAGATTATCTTGTTTTGCTAAAAGGAAAGAGGGTTCTTTAAATTTTATGTATGTTTATGCACCAAGATTTACTTAATATGATTTCTAAGTGGACAAAAGGAACTTTGTATCCAAAGGTTACTGAGAGGAAACATATAATGTAGAAATAAAAAAACTCACCATATTGATCATTCTAATTGATGTTTATCAATCTAAACATAAATGAATTTTATACTTACGGACCAAAGAAGACTATACTTTCCAACACAATTATGAACCATCAAAATTTTCAAAACTATTGCATTTGATAATGCAAGTAGGAGAACAACAAGAAAGAATCATAAACTAGAACCCAGTAGAGATATATTTAAAATCTGGAATCAGTATTGCATTTTGACAGTGAAAGTGTGAGAAGAAGAATCAGAGTAAATTATATATTCTAGTAATAATAGTAAATAATAGTAAAAATAAAAATAGTAAAAGAAAGAACTTACTAGAGATTGATCTGAAATCTGGTATTAGGATTTACAAAATGGCCATGTTCCAGGTCCATGCAAGCCAGTGGATGACCGACCAGTTAGTTGCATTCAAAAGACACTGCCCATTTCAGGTATGTAGTAACTCTTCATAACCAAGGCAATATGGAACAAAAATTTGGGTTTGCTACCTTGAAATTCTTATTACATTTTCTAACAAAGTTGTTTTTGGACTATCTCTTTATTCCTACTTCTACAAATTATTCTTAAAATGACTTAAGAATATAAAAATTTAAAAAGGACACATTGGGCCCAGATGATACTGATGACTACCTTCCTGGTTACATAGATTTGTACTTAGTCTTTATTTCAATAGTGATACTATTTAGTATTAGCAGTAAAATGAGGCCTATTTGTAGACTGTTATTTAAAACATAATACTACACTAATATTTGGACTTAAATATCTGATTTCAAGATAATCTATATAGGTCTCTTCTACCTTATATTAAGGTAGGGGCTGATGTACTGATCTACAACTCCTAAAGGATTCCAATGTATTACAAGACACTATGAGCAAGGGCACAGGTCACCCTCCAAGTTCTAGAAAATCACTGCATGATAGGAGGGAAGGCTTGTTGATCTATCCTTTACACAGTTTTGGAGAAGGGATTCTTATATACTCCTCCTCAAGGGAAGTAGATAATCTGATGGTGAGAGTCTGACAGCCACGGAAGCAAGCTTTTGCAGAGAAGTTAGGTATGCAGGCTCCTGAAGCCAGACTTCGGTTGCAAATTCTGCCTGTCACTTCACTGCTAGGAAAACTCCAGATTAACTCAATAAATGTTTGTTGAGTGCAAGGCACTGTTCTAGTTCCTGAGATACTTCAGTGAACAAATCAAAGATCCTTACTGTCAAGGAACTTATATTCTAATGAGGGAAAGAGATAACACACATAACAAGTAAGTAAACCGTATTGTACGTTAACAGATGGTAAGTGCTTTAAAAGTAGGGCAAGTAACAGTATTAAAGATAAGGTGCATGGGTAAGTCACATTGTGAAACTAATTTTTGAGCAAAACTTGAAAGAAGAGAGTGAGGCAAGTGGCTATTTGCGGGAAAATCATTTTGAGCAGAATGAACAGCTAGAGCAAAGATCCTGATGCTGGAAAGATCCTGGCATATTTTTAAAAATATGCAAAGAAGCCAGTATGAGTGGAGACAAGTGAGAGAGAAGGATGGCATAAAGAAATGAGTTCAGAGGACCAATGCGATGCCCTTCTAGGGGCCTTGTGCCACTATAAGGACTTTGGTTTTTACTCTGAATGAAATGAAGAACATCTGCAAGCACTAAACAGAGGAGTGACGTGATCTGACTCACATTTTAAACGGATCCCTCTGACTGTTATGCGGTATTAAGGGGGCAAAGGTAGAAACAGGGAGATGAAGTCAGATTCTGGTGATGGTCATATTCTAGATCCATTTTGAAGGCAGAGTCTGCAAGACGTTTCAGACAGTTTGGATATAGAGTAGAGGAGAGAAAGAGAAGAGTCAAGGCTGACTTGATGCCTTAAGTAGTTTATTTAACTTCTCTGGTCTCCGCTTCCCTATCTGTAAAATGGGCATAATGACAGTATCAACCTCATCAAATTGATGAAAATTTTAATTAATTAATGCATATAAGAAACAGTACCTGAAACATAGTGCTCAAAAAATGTTGGCTATTTTTATTGTGGGTGCACTGTCTCAAAAGGCTCCTCCTTCTCTTCTAATATCTGTCTTAAGCAGTGTTAGCTCCACAAAGTAAGCAGAGCTAGCTGGGACTCTGCTCCTTCTGTTCCAGCACCTCACCCCGAGTCGAGGTATGCATGGTCACCTCAGGGGAAGTGAACTATTTCTGCTAGCTAATCAGTTTTTCAATTAACAGAAGGAGGTTACCAGCCTTTGTGTTCTTTACTAGGTAGAATCCTGCTGGGAAGGATAGGTAAGCGTTACGATTCCCAAACTTCTACTGTAACCTACTTTTACTCCAGCCCCAAAATAATAGACTTCACAAAGCATTTAATGGTTTTTATGTAATAATCAAGTTGCTTTGTAATCAGCATCAGTTATTTCTGAAGTATTCAACGCATTATAGGCACTTCTGCAAATGACAACAATTTGAGGTTTGTTCAGTTATGACACAGTAACACGAGTGGGCCACGCTGTATATTGGAAGTAATTCTATTTTTTTTTCTTTTAAGATTGGCACCTGAGCTAATAACTGTTGCCAATCTTTCTTTTTCTCCTGCTTTTTCTCCCCAAATCCCCCCAGTACATAGTTGTATATTTTAGTTGTGGGTCCTTCTATTTGTGGCATGTAGGATACCACCTCAACGTGGCCTGACTAGCGGTGCCGTGTCCGCACCCAGGATCCAAACCAGCAAAACCCTGAGCCGCCGAAGCAGAGTGCGTGAACTTAACCACTCGGCCACAGGGCCAGCCCCGGAAGTGTTCTTGAAACCTTAAAACTTAAGTACAAAAGTTTACTAGACGTCATATGCTATTTACTTTTTAAATAACAAAAAATTAAATTAGAAAATTCTAAGCACAAATTCAGGATGGGAAAAATGTATGGCTTAATTGTAGACAAAATAAAATTTGTGGACTTATGAAACAAATTAAAACTATCATTAATTCAAACAGCCAATGTGAATCAGACTTCAAGGTATACAAGGGGACTGAGTGGCAGGATCTGCCGTCCAGAGATAAAGGCACCTCTGAGTCCTAAGAAAAAGACCCCGAGCAGTGGTTTCTAAGAAAGCACCTACCACACCATGCGGTTAGGGGAAAAAAAAGGGTCAGTTTTATATATACAGTAATCAGAATAGTGAACAGCCAAGGTCTGCCAGAACTGTCAACAAAAGTGGTACATCAAGGCTGCCTAGTTTATTAGGAAGGTGTCAAGCAGGACATGAAACTTGAAATGGATCTTAAATTAGCGGTATTTAGATAGAGAGGAAGAGACTGACACGGAGATAACAGCAAGCACAATGGGATTAGGCCACACTAGTGATAATACAGAGAGGTTGAAATGCTTTCCTAGTGGAAAGCAGACAACCATTCATTCAATTAATACTGACTGAATACCTAACGCCAGGCACTATTCTAGGCAGTGGGAATATAACACAAAACCCCTCTTTCACGGCCCTCACATTTGACCAGAAAAGCATGAGGAAATGAAGCAAGATAGATTAAAATATGATCAGATGATGATTCTTTAGTTTATATTAGGCATCAGAATAATGATCCCCACACACACCGCCCCCACAGCTGTAATGACTGAGTAGTAGGCACAACCACCTGTAACTAACTTGTTAGGAGGAGGAAAACTTGAGAAGCCAGAGATGCTATAAATTGCTACCCAAGTTTAGGTGGGTAACCCAAAACCCCTCAGTCCTTCTTTACGTCCCTGGAATGTCACTACCTCCATTTTCCACCTAGGAAAACTCTTAATCACTCTTTTCAAGTATCTTTTTCTAAGCCCTGCTATAACCTTCCCCAGCACACTTCAGAAAGTATGAGAAGAAAGAAACAGGCTAATCAATCACCTCATGCACTAAGCAACTAAATTCAACACCCATCATTCAAGACCCACCTTTCCTCCTATGTTCTAGATTTTAGTCATTCTTGCCTTCTCTAGGACTTTGTTCATCAAGTACTGCCAACACCGCATCCCTCACCCACTACTGTCACCCTCCTCTTTACTACTGGCTTTTCCCAGAGTCTACAGACACGCTCAAAACTCTCTCAACATTAAACTATAGGCAAATAAAAAGTTTAAACCCCTCTTGGCCCAACATCATCTTCTAGCTACCATTTTTTCCCTTTTCTTTACTCCCCAAGCTCACCTAGATAAGCCTGACTGTGATTTATCCTTGCTGTCTCCACTTTTGCCTCAAACTCACTCCTTGACCCAGTACAACTTGGCTTCTGCCCCCACCACTGCATGTATTCTCAAAAAGCCACCAAGAACTTCCTAATTATCCAGACCCAACATAAATAAAAAATAAGCAATCTCTTACAATTCATTTCCTGAAATAATCTGAATAATCTGCAGTTTTAAATTTTACCCGATTTTAAATACATGAATGTGTGCAGAAACATACCACGAAAAATGCATTTAAAATAAAATTTAATTATTGCAGAAGGAAAAACAACACTAACCTGCAATGGTACAGCTTCCTTAAGATAATACCCTTCAACAATTTGTTCTTTTCGATAGTGATCTATGATGTCCCCAATGCTGTTAAAATAAAAATTACCAACATTGACATAATTTATCTCATTAAAAATTGCAAATCTTGAAAATACATGCAAACCCTGTTAGAAAGAATTATCTATTTACAAGTTTTTTCCAAAGCATATAACCCAAATATACAAAAACAAGAATGTTTCCAATATTCATTTACAGGTCAGAATACCTGAGTCAGAGATTCCAATTTTCCATAGACATAGTCAAAAAGTCACTGTAAGTGACGAAAGGATTAAAAGTTCACTTTTTTTACAAGAGTATTTCTGAGAGACTGAGAAAGAAGAACTTAAAGAGAAATGGCATTTATTAACAAGTGGTGAGTTCAAGTAAACTTAAAAATTTTTATCATCAAAATGTCTACATATTCTGCTTTTATAATAATCAGATGGAGTTCAGTCATAAAACATAAAAACAGCAGGCAAAAGCAAAAGCAAATTAAAAAAAAACCAGATAGACAGATCAGGAGCTAATCTTACATGCAGGATTACTGCTATAGCAGGAAAGGCTTATTGATGATTTTGGTAAAAAGTGCTAAAAATATTTTTAATATTTGGGAAACATTATAAATAAAACAAAACTGAAAATAAAATGACTATATAATGTATTTTAACACAAATTTTTGCATGACATAATGAGTTTTTTTAACATAAAAGTGTTTCTCTATAATCAGTAGGCCATTTTATTGTCTTGAATATTTAAACCCTAGAATTTTAAACTTTAATACACTGAAGGAATGGATATTTTAGGGACAGCTCAGAAACATTTCTCAATACAGATCTTATTTAACCTAAACCACTTGATTTTTCCATGTTCTTCCTATTGATATAATAATTAGAATATATAGAGATAGATAATTGAATATAGATGTCACTTGTTTTTTTCACAGCTCTTCCTACTTGATAGAATAATCAGAACAGATATATATCTTTTATCTTTGGAGATATATGCGTATATATACATATATGTGTGTGTGTATATGTATACACGTATATATATGCACACACCTCTCTCTCTCTCGAAAGATAAAGTATCTTTGCTATACCAGAAAATTAATTTAAACCAAATATAAATAATGTTAAAAAGCAAAATAAAGACTTGAAAAGATAATTAAAAAATGAATATGAATGAAGAGAAACTAAATACCAGAGGCAGCATTTAACACAAGGAGGAGATAGATGGTGGTTGAGACAAGTAAAAAGGTATTATCGTAAAAGGACAAGGAAGATTGCAAGTTTTTAAAGGAAAAATGTAATACCACACATAAATCTAAAAATGTAAAAAGAAAAATGAAAATCAGAAAAGAATATATTTGAAGATAGCTAGATACCACCACAGAGATAACGATGTGTTTCAAAGCAAAAAGCATCAAATCTATGAAAAAACAGTAAATATTGAAGGTTTCTGGCTCAGTAACTGCAAAATGCAATCAATCGTGTGGTAGCGCCTCAATGTAATTCTTGTCCATGAGCTGAAAGAACAGTATACTGTTGTGGAGTGCACTTCAGATTGCCCAGGAGAAAACTTGAAAGTGTGTGGCAACCAATCAGATATATTTTTACCAAGGAGCTGGACTTTTAAGGTTTTTAAAAAATTACTCTTTAATTTATAGTCTACCCAGACACACCTACAGGAACGGTCAAGGAAGACACAACAGACCAAAATTTCCTACACATTCCATAAACGTTCTAGCCATGAAATCAGAGACCTATGTTTCAGAAAACTAAACTAAGTCCACTATAGATTTGTTTGTAAAATAAATGTGAGTTTCCAGAGATACTGTGTCCTATACTTTCATTTCAGTAATTTACTTAATAAATAAAACCAAGTCTTTCCCTTCTTGAACCCTAGATAAATGTTAGTAATCTTCAAGGTCTGACCAAAATCCTCCCTCTCCCTTTTCACCGCCATCTGAACAACACTCTTCCCACCGATTCTCCTATGTGTATTTGGTACATCCCTAAATTTATGACAGCCAGCCAACCATCTTTCCTAACAGACCTGAACACTCCTAATGTAGGAACAGTATCTTTTTCTTCAATGTATAGGTGCAGGATCAGTATAATAAATTTCACAAAGTAGATTAGTCAATAAACGTTTGATGAATTATACCCACTGTTAAACGCCTCTCCTACTTTTCTAAACTTTTGAACATAGGAAGTTTAAAGTTATGTCTCAACAAAGCAGTTTCTAAATGAAACAGAAATAACTGCTACCACTCTAATGAAGACTAACGTAGGGCTAATGGGGAGATGCGACAGCGGAGTATGGCTCTGTTACTTAGATTTCTTGGATAATCCAACTTAATACTAACATATCTACACAATAAATGATAATCATAAAGGTGTATCTTCCTGGGAATTACTTCATTACTGACACTAATGCTGAAATGGAACATATACTTCCAAAACAATTATAAAAACTGCCACTATCCAGGCATCAGATTCACATAATTCTGGCTTTCCTTAAAAACATTTTTTTTAGTATTAAAACTAGAAACAACAATACTCCTGAATTTTATAAGATAAACATACCCATAGGGAATAAAAAGTCAAAAAGTCAAAGATTTGGGGGAACGAACATGAACACTAAATTAACATGCTTAAATTTTTTTAAAGTCAGACTAATAATTTTGCAATAATTTGGAAAGAAATATACATCAAATACTTCTTCCTATTTCATTCTGGTCTTCATCAACAAAAAAGACTACCTTTTTATGTTTTACAGACTGCCTCCATTATGTAGGAAGAACTTTCATCTTTGCAGAATGTGTATCATACGGAAGTTTAAGTCAATAAAACAAACTTTCCCCACCACTTAACGGAGATACATTCTGAGAAATGCATCATGGGGCAATTTCGTCGTTGTGTGAACATCATACAGGGCACTTAGACAACCCTAGATGGTATAGCCTACTACCCACCTAGGCCATATATGGTACTAACCTTATGGAACCACCATCATATATGCGGTCCATCATAGACTGAAAACATCATTATGTGGTATATGACTGCTAATTATTTTATCTTTTAAACAAAGTCTCCCGGTAGACATTTATCAATTCAATTAAGAATATGATGTTTTCAATTTATAGTTTTATATATTCCAAGTCCCTGGAAAACTAAACAATGGGAAAAATTAATTTACCTTGACAAAGAGCTCAAATTGCAGCTAGCTAGATTTTCAGTGAGGATGCTTAGACCAGACTGTAATGCACAAAGTACTCAAGCAGCTTATATATGACGTGTGCAAAAGGATCCAACTGTCTATAGACTCATATCTTCCATCTCACGTCTTATAAGTGTCCACTGAACTTCTGGCAAGCAGTTAGAACTTGGTTTTGGTTTTCTGTCTTCCAGATTAACCAGCTGCTGGATCTCTATACACCCAAAGGTCAAGCTGGAACTGAGAGAACTTCTAAATGGGATGGAGAATGCTGCTGTGGTATTAGGGGATTAAATGAGGCAAACGCCAGCATTTTCATTTATGCAAGCTTCCAAAAGAGGAAAACAATGCTAGCCTAGAGTTATCCGGTACAGGAAAACCTTTACATTCAGAAATAAAACGAAAGATTACTTTCTATTATACAGAAAGAAATAGCTGACATTATATCATATCGTTTTTCTAATTAACTTATCTTCCTAAATCAAGTGGCTCAAGTCCATTCTGGGTTTTGGTACAAGCAAAGAGTTTACTCAGAATTTTAAAGGTGAGTAGTAGGAACCAATAATTACAAATAAGAAATATCAACTTGAGAACAACCCAATTAAATGGTGACATTTGTAGTAAGTGTCAGGTTACTCCAAGAACCTTTTCTTGCTATTAAAATGTCTCACTGATAAAAGAATGTAATGTATTTTCTTTTTCTTAGATTAGATGTTTTGCTGCCCTTGAAGATAATATATGGATTTAGCGAATAGCTTGTGCATAATCAAAAAAAATTAACATAAATTATTTTGGAAGGAAAAGTTACAAGTTATCAATTTATATTCATGTTTGACATTATCAAAGAATTCTTGGACATGACTACTACTAAATTACATTAGAAGTATTTTATATAATTTTGGATCTGATATACTAATAGATCAAGATTTCAACTACTTTTGCCAAAAGTAAAAGATAAAAATTTCTCACAACTTACCTGTTATAATATCGGCCTCCCATCATAAACTGATTGTTTGGTGTTGGACATATTTTAAATCGCTGAATATTTTCATTGGTCCGAAAATAAAGTGAATAGTCACCAGGAGTATTATCTGAGGGCCTCACAAGAAAACTGCAGACTTGGCCAACTGTAAAAATTAAGCTGTTAGTTTTATTCCCTAATTATCAAATAAAAAAGAAAAAGTGTTAAGTAGTATAATTACAAAGTACATTCAAAAGTCATAAACATAGGTAAATTTTCACCAGGAACTCGTGTTACAATAAAGACAATTTTAAGACAGGGTTTTTTTCTTTTGTGTTTTCTGGTTTATGAGCCACAACCACCTATGATGTTGCTTGTCTTTATTATATATAATATTGGGCAGACGTTTGTAGCAGTGACTTCTGGTTAATAATGTCTATACCTGTCATAACTTGGAAAGAATAATCTAACCACAGGTTAGATTACTCTAACCACAGCCATGGGATACTGGCTCAGACTGCTATATTCTGTTTGCAAATCCCCTTAATAGGAAGAGTCTAAAAAAGTTAAAGTGAATTTTGCTTAGAAATACTCTGTACTTAATGCTTCTGATTACACAGTAAAAAGTAGTAACTGTAATAAAATAGTACCAAAAACTTACAAAGGTAGAGTGAAAACAACTGAAATATTTGTGTATCTTATCAAAATCAGTACGCATGCACTATACTTCATTCAATAGGTATGATCCTGAAAAGTCACGTAGAAGCAAATTATCATATATTAAATATTTTCATATTGATTTTAGAGAAGTCTTTTTGCTATCTTCAATTGGCAGTGACTCTTAACACTAAGATACTTTGCCTTTTCTCTGTTTAAGTCCTAATGACATAGAAAAGATCAGAACTTGATTGCTTTTAGGAAAGTACAATGAACACGTTGAGTATTAGATGTAATTTTTATGTAAATTACTAATAGTTCCAATCATCTAGCCAAGGCACTTAGTACCAAGTAATTTCATGTTCAGTACAAAGAGTAGGAATTACTGTAAAATGGTGCATGCAAGTACCTATGTGTACTTCTCAGGGAAGAAAATCACCAGATTCTTCAAAGTGCACATGACCCAAAGAAAATAAAAACTAATGTAAGGAAATTAAGTTTAGTTCCTTTTCAGCTTTACTTGCCTAAAACCAGAGTGAGTGCCTCAAGTATTTGGTGGTGCAAGTTCGAAAATATAAACTTACATTCAAAATTCAGCAAATCTACTAAAATACATATTTTAGTCCCACTTTGAAAGCCGATAGCATGTCATTTTGGTTGAGCATTTGGTCACTATTATTACCATATAGCATTCTCATGTTCTTTAATTTATGTTTAACCTACTCAACCTACATCTTCACAATAAAACTGAACATTTTTAAAACTACCTCAAATCTTTCAAAAGAGCAAAGTATTAATTACATTAAAATGCAATGCCTTGGGGCTTAAGACAGTATCTGAGATACCATCTTTAATAAGCAGTAGTTTATTCACCATATACAGAAACTATTGAACTCCGGTTCTTTTTAAAGAACTAAGACTTCTAAATTACAAATTACGGCTTAAACTTGTCTCAGACCCTCATAAGGCATGGTTTACTGAAGAGATATTTGGCAGTTAAGTTAATTCAGTCTTAAATATTTAGTTAGGATACATGATGACAGGATGGTTTTTCTTTTAAATAATAAACCCATCATACAAAAATCAGGTTTTACTTTGCATATACTATAACCACAAAGTTCTGGGAAATGTCAAAATTAATATATTTTAAATACGGTCCAACTTTATAATTCCACAAGTGCACAAAGATAAATGCAAGAACATCTGCTGCAGCTGAACAGCAAAAAAATGAAAACATTCCTCTATAGGAGGATAACAAATTATGGTATTTATACAAGGGAAAGCTTAGGTCATTAAGAATAATGAAAATTCATATATGCAGATATGGAATGATCTCCCAAAATATATCCTAACATGAAAAAGGTGTGTTGCATGTTCCTGGGAGTGCATGTGTGCAGAAGTGAGGAAGTGAGATACACACACAGAAAACTTCTAGAAACAGAGAAAAAACTCTCATCTAGTGAAGAGGACAGGGGTCTGGGGCAGAAACAAAACACACTTCGATGAATTTTACACTTATGTTTTCTACTAAAAATATGAAAAAACAAAAAAACACCAGTGTCTCTGCACTGGACAAGAAATTACAATACGCATAAATATCAAATGAACGCTAAAGGGAAAATATATGATAAATGATTGGTTCTTTTATTGTTCTTTTTAAATAAAGACATTAGAAAAGGCAAGTAAATATACAAGTACCTGTCATTAGTAAATTATAAGCTTCTTGTTTGGAAATTTTCCCATGGAACCATCTTAAAAAGAGAACAAATTAAATATGTAAATCAAAAGTATTTTTTGCTGTTATAGGATCAAAACTAAACAACCAACAAAATATAAGTTTAATTCAAGCTGACATAATGAGATAAATGTAATGCAACTGATCAAATTATCTCATTCCTTTTACATTT
Source organism: Equus asinus (assembly GCF_041296235.1). Classification (NCBI taxonomy): domain Eukaryota; kingdom Metazoa; phylum Chordata; class Mammalia; order Perissodactyla; family Equidae; genus Equus; species Equus asinus. The sequence continues at coordinate 82,867,379 of NC_091798.1, forward strand.
GTTACAACACTTTCTCAACGTATAATTTCAACAAAATATAGAAAAATTAACGACTATCTAGTATGAACTATAATTTCCATATTAATTACCAGTACAAAAACAGCAATGATTTTAATTCTGATAATGACATACTGTTATATACCCACATCATAGCTAGCATTCTCTTTTCTTTTTATTGAGAGGGAAGAGTGGTACAAGTACAGCCCACTATAGAACTGCCCAGAAAAAATATAGTGAATTAATTTTTCTCATATTTCTCTCAAAGTAAATTTTCCTATAATATGTGATAAGTTCTCTCTTCAAATAAAATCAACATGGCTGATACATACTTTACTGAAAGTCAGAAAATATGATTGAATGATGAGAAAGAGTAGAAACCAACATCAAGAACTGAAAGAAAAGAATGACTTAGTATTCCTATCTCTACTTGAGCTTATGGCCTAGCAAATGAGATTGCTGAAGTACTTCATATTCTGTATACTTAAAATAAGCCTTTATAAATTATTATAAATGCCATTACAGTCAAGATCCACTGCATATAATAATGATTTAAATTTTACCCTAAAATAAAATGACATAGCTGATTTAAAAATTAATTACTAGTAATTAAATTACATAAAACCTCCTTTCATTGACCTAAAGGACTATTATCTATCTTGCTGATTGACACATGTTAATGCCAAGCTGACAACCCCAGATCACCTCTCTACCACTTTGCCATCTATTTTTAGGGTCTACAATTACTTTATTTTATTTTTTTGGTGAGGAAGATTGGCCCTGAGCTAACATATGTTGGCAATCTTCCTCTTTTTGCTTGAAGAATATTGTCCCTGAGCTAACATCTGTGCCAGTCTTACTCTACTTTGTATGTGGGATACTGCCACAGCATGGCTTGATGAGCAGTGTGCTAGGTCCACACCTGAGATCTGAACCCGTGAACCCCGGGCCACTGAAGCTGAGTATGTGAACTTAACCGTCATGCCACCGGGCCAGCCCCTACAACTATTTTTAATAGTGGCTTAAAGAACAAGTTGGAAAGTAAAAATACTACAAGACTAAACCTACAAGTGCTCTAAAGCCCAATGTTCCAAGTTTAAAGGCTGTTCACATGGTTTTAAATCATCCACAATACCACTGGTCAAAGTATAAAATATAACTGTTTTACCTTTTCAAATGAATGAAATCTTAAACTTTTAAATTCTCTCCTTAACTCTATTCTAACCATTAACTCCCTAATTCAGATTTCCTGGGGCTCCCAATGCAAATTACGAATAATATAAAGCAAGTATACAGTAACTGGAGCAATACAGGCTGCCTTAAAAGGTGGTGAGGTTCCATGTTGCATTTTAATAGTCTAAATTACGACCATTTACTATAAATGCTACAACAGGATTTCTGTATTCTGGGGGAGAGTTGATTAGATGACTTAGAAGGCCAATTGTGTATTTTTACAGCTAGAATAAAAGAAAAAAGGGGAATTCAAAGGGGGTGGCAACAAATGGGGTTTAGAGAACAAACTGACAATATCGTTTCTGAAAGGATTAGATCTGAGTTTTCTCATTCAGACATTTATTACCTATGTGTAAAATGTATATATTTCAAGCACAGGGTTTCCACCAATGATAGAAATGAGTCTCTTCTCTTAGGAAGTCCCCATTCTAATAAGAAAAAGGGACACAAATATTGTATAAATATAAAAGCAATGTAGAAAATATGATAAAATGCAGTGATAAGTATACACTGAGGGCATTTCTGGAATAACAGACAAGGGCACGAATTCGGTAGAGTGTGTCAGGGAAAACATAAAGGAAGATTTCTTGGAAAGAATGATAAATGAGTTAAGCCTTTAAGTAAGAATAGGAATTAACGAAACACAATGGAGGGGAATTCTGGCCTAGGAAGTAGCTTGAGCAAAGGAGAAAAACAGTACTATTGCAGCATGTGAAGATCTGCAAACTGGCGAGTAGAGTATAAAACTAGAAATGACAAGAGATAGGACCAAGGGAAGACACAAGAGCTAGATGAGATGATCTTTCTAGGCTCTGCTAAGATAAAGATGGCAGAGAACCACTGAAGAATTTTAAATGAAAAAGTGATAGTTAGATAATGCATTTTAGGTAGATGATTCTGGCTACTGGAGAAAAGGATTTGAGGAGACTAAGGCATCAAGGGAGACCAACATGGAGCTTACTGCTACACCCAGCCCTGGTGAGAGATGAAAAGGGCCTGAACTAGAATACAGTTGCTTAAGATTGAGAAGTAGCCATACATTCGAGAAACATTTTAGAAGATAAAATGATCAGGACTTGGTACCCGTGTCATGGAAATAGGGAGCCAGAAAGAAACACAACTGAAGTTACACTGACTGTTTAGCCTCAAAGGGTACTTGTGGATGTCACAGACGACACTTTACTGCCAGTTTCCATCTTAGGAAATGAGAGGGAGCTGACAAATACAGAAAAGAAACCAACGATGCAAATTTAGCTTATGCTAAATACCAAATGAGTAGAAAATTATAAGTTCAGAAAATGGAACGATCACAATGATATTAAAGATTTCACAGTGAAAGTGGGATTTATACTTTACACTATGAGAAAAGTGGATGTAGCTTCAAATATTTACTGGTACATTTTCTTCTTTTCTTTTTAAATCTATGGTATTATTTTAAATAGGGAGAAAAATACAAATTTCTAGCTTCTCTGGAAAAATCAAGATTTCACAAACACTAGACTCCCATTCTTGCACACATCAGTTGGACAGGGCAGTCACTTTCCTGGAGGCAATTACTTTCTAGTTTTCAACTTCCTGCAGTCTTCCCTAATACAAAGAGTTAATGTTAGCTGCCATTTAATCCCCACGCTTGCAGGGTTGTTTTCTTACAGTAAGGAAATAGTTCCATGTACCTCGGTCTCTATCCAAGAAGGAAAATAAGAAAGATCAAGATTATTGTAATTTGAGAAAAATAGGAACAGACACACCTGACTCACTTCACTTGCTTACATTATCTGTATGCCTCCGCCAAGCATTAAGCAGAATTTGTAACTCCCGACACAGGTAGTGGGGAGACTTCAAACTAACACAGTTAACAAGGTACAGTCTCACTCACGGAGCCTATTTTGCAGCTACATAGAACAACAAGGAAAATGAACTCAGAAAATAACTCATACGTTCCACTTAAGGAAGGGTGGGAAACTAAATAAGGTGACAGAAAGTGGAGTACTCAGTTTATGGTTCTATGTTCTAATGGTTAGAACAAAGAATAAGAAAACACTTGAGAGGTAAGACAAATTCCATCCATAAATGCTGACAGGATGGTAAGGGAAAAATGTGCGACTGAAAAGATATTAGAAGATGAACAGTCTATTAAAATACTATGAGTACAACAGAATTGGGATTAAGAGTTAAGGTCTTTAAAAGAAAACTTATATACAAATAAATGTCACAAGGGATAAGGACAACAAAACAGATCTTCAAGAACCATAATAAAATGAGAGCAAGGCTGAAATATCAGATGGAGTGATTTCCCATAAGAAGTTATTGGGTACAGCTAATAACTTCTGGAGTCTAAGAGAAGAATGTGGCAAGCAGTAAGTGTTGTAACACCTGGTCTTTGAATGAGCTCTCATAAGATACTTAAAATCAGCCTGAAAAGATTATGAAAACAAAGTACTTGCAGAATCTTATTAATATGACAACTATGATCTTAGGGAAAAGTTCTCTGACTAAAAAAACCAAAAAACTGAACCATAAAATATATAAAAGATGTGGTGATGTAAACAAGAAAGATGATGAATAAATCAACAAGGAAGTAGAGAAAAATGCGAGGAATTGTGCATTCATAATGTTATTAATGTAATGTTTATCAGAAAGTCTTCAGTTTCGTGATATAAGAGTTGTATATATAGGTATGAGCCTCCTTCATTGTTTAAAAGAAAGACTTTATCACTAGGTCCTTAAGAAAATATTTAGATAGCAACTCCTGAGCCAAATAAAAAAAAAATTTAAGTCAGCCCCAAAAGTATCAATTTTCTTTGAAATATTGTTTGGCCAAAGTTTTCCAATTAGTAGGTTTACAATATATATATTTTTGCTTTTAATAATTAACACAAACTCACATTTTGCCTTCATGAGGATCTTCTTCCCGGCCCTAAAGGGGAAGACATTAAGACAATATTTTATATAATTAACTATTGATCTTTATTAAAGTTAATCAAAAACATCTTCTACCATGTTTCCACCCTGCCCTTCATATTTATTTATGAGTATACAAGAAAAGGTGTTTCTGTTCAAGAAATGTCTTTCCAAACCCTCTCCCTTACTACTCTTCTCCCCTTGTTGCGATTACTCTCATTCAGGCCCTTTGCCTCCCTTTTCTTAAACGATTACAGTAGCCCAGCTAGGACAGCCCTCTGCGGCCCATCCCACCCCACCACTCCAATCTGGGTATCTTCATGGGTCTCAAGTGCAACTTTGCCCTGCATTAAGAAACATCAAACCAAACAAAAACAAATTTTAAAAACCTAACAGTACTTCTCTACTGTCTAGAAACTCTTCAGTTTAAAATCAAAATCCTTTACCATACGACTCAGGTCTAAGTTTACTGACTCATACAACCAATTCTCTTTGGCTATCTATACCATGGTCACACAAAACTTCCTACTTCCTAATCTACATTCTCCCACCACTGTAGCTTGTTCTTTTTGACTCAAAATGTCCTTTCCACTCACTGCTTCTGACCTATTAGTTAAAACCTAAACCATGTAGGCAGGATTTCCCTCAAATAACTACCTCCTCAGGGAGACTGAGTTCCTAAAAGGTAAATACAAACTTTATTTTGAATAGAAAAAGGCATCATCCTTCTTTCATCATCTTTTAAACTATACCTTACTCTATTCAATATTTCTATCGTTTAAGACACACTAGTGTTATTCATTCCATTACAGAGGCTGTAAGCATCTTAAGATCTTAGCCATTCTTTGTTAACACCCACCACCACCACAACCACTAGCACAATGCTGGGCATATAATTTTCACTGAACATCTGTTGAACTACAGTCCTAGTACCCAGCACAGTACCTGGCACCAAGTTTTCATTGAATAATGAAGGAAAAAATAGAAAAATTGTCTAACTACGCATGGATTTACTTCTCTCAACTTGGTCCTTACTCACCAAATACCTAACCAAACTAAAATCAAACATTCACTGAATGCCTACTATATTACAAAGCAGTATGCTAAAAAAATTACATAAAAACAAAACGCATTATCCTGACACAAAAGGAGTTAATCTCTATAAAAGAGGTTTACACAATAAATTCATTTCATACAATGTAATGGAATGTAGAATTAACAAGGTGCTATAGAAACACAAGAGGAAACAACCTAGCCTAAGACAGACAGAAAACCTCTGTGAAAGAAGGGGCGACCATCTGAGCTGAACCAACAAAGATAAATCACATTTTACAAGGTAGTCCAGCAGGACAGGAGTGTCAAGGAAGAGGAAGAAGTATAGGCACGAGACATTCATTCATTCAACAAACATTTACTGAATGTCTATGAATGTCAGACACTATTCTAGGCAACAGTGACACGTCCTTGAATCAGAGACAAAGATCCTCACAGAGCTAACAGCTAGAGTTATGACATAAAAGTATAAATGTGCTCAGAGAGCAGTAAGTAGAATTTCAGAGTGGGAAATTCCTTAAATCCAACCACCATCCAGATGCCTGAAATCTAGACAATCTCAAAATGGCTTTTCAAGCTACAGGGAATCACTAGGTGCCAATGAAGATCATTATGAAAAATTATTCTAAATATTGAGGTAAAAACTGTTTGTAACTCTAACTTGGAACCATTCCACTACTAATACAAAGGATGACTGTATTTATTTCCAGCAGCCACATCACTTTGTTCGCTCATTCTGAGCTGTTAACTTGTGCTCTTTTTTCTTTTTTTTTCCTTTTATTGATGTTAGGTCATGTCTCCTTATCTTAAATTGGGATATTTTTTTTCTGCACTCATTGGATAACTTTTGGTTTTCCTTACTAAAGTCTGCCTTGTTAAATTTGACACAGAATTCCAAGAGCTCAAGAAAAGTTCAACTTATACCATAATTCCTTTAAATACTTAGAATAATGGGGGGAGGGGTTTACAGCAGGGAGAAGAAAATTCAACATAAAAGTTTTAACTAAGAAATTTTGTAGTACAACCAACACAGATAAGTCAGATTCTTCAGTTTGAATACTTCTTGCTTATATGGAATAAATCTCTCTCCTACTATACAATACAGAATACTAATCCAGGAATTAGGAGTTCTAACCCCAGCTCTTGCACTAAGTAACTATGTGACTATAAGTATGCAATGTATCATACCATTTCCTCAACTCCACCCACTTTTCTTCAGTGTGTTTTACTTCTATATATCAAGATCTGGCTGCCAGAATAGGCAGACAAGAGAATTAACAGCAGAGAAAACTATTCTCCACTGCCATCTTCCTGGAGCAATCATCAGAGCACAGGTGTCAGCATATTGGCAGGTTCGTGGCATATTAAAGACAATAGCTCTGAGGATTGTAAAAAATACAGAACCATTCCATCCTGCTGAACAAATCTGAAAGGGAAGGGTGAATTCCAAGATTGTAATATAATGTTCAATAATGTTTCAGTGATGCTGAATATTGTCTCTGCGATGCAAATGTTGCTTAAAGGCTGACCCGCTATCTAAAAACGCCATAATTTATACTGTGTGATAAGATGACTGATAACGTAATATGTGATGACAATGAAAACAAGGGGAATACTCAAAACGTAAAACCATGTGATAATATACGTGTAATATAACTAACTTTTCCCAATGTTACTAGAAAATTTGGGAGACAAGGAATTTGAAACAAATATGTGCAACCATTTGAGATTCCATGATCAGTTCAACATAACATCATTTATGAGGAAGAGTAAGAAAACAAAAAGGGATACAGATAAGCACAGATGCTAATACATTTAAAAATAATTTTTTTTTTCTGCTGAATGGGATTAATCAGCCCTGAGCTAACATCTGTGGCCAATCTTCCTCTACTTTCTATGCGGGTTGCCGGCACAGCATGGCTGACGAATGGTTAGGTCTGCACCTGGGATCCAAACCTGTGAACCCAGGCTGCCAAAGCATTCAAACTTAACCACTACACCACGGGGCTAGTCCTGCTAATACTTTTTTTTTTTTTGAGGAAGATTAGCCATGAGCTAACATCTGCTGCCAATCCTCTGCTTTTTGCTGAGGAAGATTGGCCCTGAGCTAACATCTGTGCCCATCTTCCTCCACTGTACATGTGGGACGCCTGCCACAGCATGGCTTGACCAGCAGTTCATAGGTCCACACTTGGGATCCAAACTGGTGAACGCTGGGCTGCCACATTACAGCGTGCAAACTTAACCACTGCACCACCAGGGTGGCTTCCCTGCTAATACATTTTTAATTCTTAGAAACTCATGAAATCTGAAAATTGGCAGCTACAAATTAAAACAGGCTAGTTTGGTTATGCTCTTTACAAATAAATAGTATTTACTAACAGTAAATGCATTTTGGTGAAAATTCTTTATACTTATGAACTGAGGTTTTTCATAAAAGAAATATATTCATAGCTAATTTCTCTGATTACGGACAAGTTCCAAAATTTTACACAATATTTAGAATTCTGAGAGTGAGAAGAAAGAAAAAAACTTACCACCTCTTCCACTAGGTCTTCAACAATAAGGCCTTGTTCATCTGTTCTTAGATTTGTAACCCACATCCATCCATCTTCTAATTCGTTATGAACAATGAACATATCTCCTTTTAAGAAACTGAAAATAGCAATTATGAAGTTACTAAAATTAAATAAAAATTTTAAACACAGAAATTTAAGTAATCATGTACCACACAGATAATATGATACTGTAAAATGCAAAGGATTAAAGTCAAATATCCTAGATTTTTGTCTTGTTTCTGGCATTATCTACATGTAAAATTTTGAAGACACTTAAAAATCTGAATCTTAATTTCCTTATATGCAAAATAGGCTTAATAATGATACCTGCACTATCTATATCACTGTATTATTGTTAGATTCAAATTGGGATTTTCGTAAACAGTAATTGTACATGTATTACAGGTTTTGGGGTATAACTCCAAGAAAACTGAACTTAAAAATTTCAGTTTCAGTGTTATTACTCTCTCAGCTGTGGGTTAGATATAAAATTGTAAACATAAAATAAGTATAATTAATTCATTATGCATATACAAGATACAGTTACTTTAGAAAAAGTTTATTTTAAATAAGCACAATTAGCCTTCTCAGGCAGATGCTTATGAGAATTAACATTTTTTCTCATTAGAGTTTATTTAATTTACTCCGACATCCACGATTCAACACATAACATTCTTTCTCTGAAAGCGGCAACAGGAATATATTATGAGAACACATGCATGCTTTTCTGTTATCAGTTTCTTAGTAGAGGGATGCACACACGACCTAGTTTCTTTTTATTGGAATGCAGATGTTTTCAACCTCCACATAATCACAGGAGAAATAAGCTGTTGATAATAAGTTGTTGATGTATGTCACCAATATGAAACCATCAGCAATTCCTTGAACTTTTCCTTTCAGGTTTGAAGAAACGCCTCAAGCTTTCAAGAATGACTGACTGCTACTGTTGACCCTACATCTATATCCATATCTATTATATTTTTTTATCAATTTTCCTTTCAGTCTTAATATTCACAGACCAACGTTTTATTAAGTAAACCTCTTCTCATACCTTTGAAAACTTTGTTTTTCTCCAAAATATCTCAAGTCTCACTGTTTCTTGGACAAGTTCAAGAATAGAAAACTTGTACCCAACACTTTAGCTGCACTCTATTTGAACAAACACAGAATACTGCATTCTATCTTTATTCTACAACCCTTGATAAGAATGACCAATATTTCACTAGCTGAATGGCAAGAGACTTACCACTTAACCAAATAAATTATTCCTTTCTAGAACCAACTACCTAAATAAGTAAAGAAAACAATCATGAATGAGTAAAAAGGGAGTACGTATGGACAATAAGTAAAAAAGAAGTGGGAAATGTTTCATTTCAAATAAATTTCATTTCTTGATCAAAAGCAGTTGTAAGAGGTTTTTTTTTTAATTTCGACTTCTGTTATGCTGTTATTATCTTCTGTGCACATTTCTGTTGCTCTACTACTAATTTTTTAGGGCATAAAAAACAAAAAAATTCAAAATAAAAAGCTTACTAGAACAAACAACATAATCATAAGATTCATTCTGTATTATTTTGCATTTTTCCCAAAAAGAAGTTAAAGTGCTTTATTAAATCTCATTAACGTTCAGATGTTTTTACCTGAAAGAAAAAACTTCACAGGTATATACAAATTTCAAAAAGACTAATAACTTCAAACACATTTATATCATCAAATCAAAATTTATACATTTTAATTCTTGTTTAAATTTTCATCTTAAATTTATCTTAAAACTAGATCAGTAGTTCTCAGTTTTGGGGGTGTCTCTCAGGACCCCTTTATACTCTTAAAAACTGATATCCTAGGGGGCTGGCCCCGTGGCCGAGTGGTTAAGTTCGCGCGCTCCACTGCAGGCGGCCCAGTGTTTCGTTAGTTCGAATCCTGGGCGCGGACATGGCACTGCTCATCAAACTGCGCTGAGGCAGCGTCCCACATGCCACAACTAGAAGGACCCACAACGAAGAATACACAACTATGTACCGGGGGGCTTTGGGGAGAAAAAGGAAAAAATAAAATCTTTAAAAAAAAAAACAAAAAACTGATATCCTAAAAGGCCTTTATTTATATGGATTACATTTATTTATATTTACCATATTAGAATTTAAAATATAAATGTTTTTAAATATTTACTAATCCCTTTAAAAATAATTATATACCCCATTACATAATAACAAAGAATATGAAAATAATTAAAATTGTTACAAGTTCAGTGAGAATATTGTCGTACATTTTTGCAAATCTCAGTGTCTGGCTTAACTAAAAACTGCTGGATTCTCCTATCTGTATCTGCATTCAATGTGTTGCTATTTTTTTTGCTTAAAAGCAAATGAAGAAAATCTGACTTCACACAAATATGCAGTTGTGAAAAAGATATGAGTATTTTAACAGCCTTTCAGATAGAGATATTCTATGATATTACACCAAAAACTCAGCAAGTAGTACTTTCTTGAAGGTTAGTTGTAACGTAGAATCTAAAGCTATGTATCAATGAATTTTCTGCACACATTCCAGTAAGATCTACTGGTCTATCTTGCACTTTGACTGGATCCTTTACCCGTGCATAATTTTGTAACATTATGCATTAATCACTAAAAACAAATTATATATAAATCAAACTATATAAAAATAAAAACAAAATATTATCATGTTCTATAGTTCTATACCATTAATAACACTTAAAATTATTCACCCGTGATGTAAAATAGAAGTTTAATCATCATTTGAGTACCATTTACCGTTAGGACATAAATATCACGTAGCAAGAAAAATTTAAAAAGAGTATAGAATATAGCAGAACTCTCCTTACTTTGTTAGAGATAGCCTAATAAAAGCTAAGATATTTCTCCTATCATCTTCACTGTGGCCACTCATCCAAATCCAGCGTGGACTGACAAGCCAACACAGAAGTACAGGAACAATGGACTCAACATGAAAAGCACTTTTGCCTTGCTGCCTGCTATTTCCTCAACTCCAAAACCCTCTTAGTCCAAAAGCAATAAATTTTCAAAGTCTTTCACATGCCTGTCTCAAATGCCTATAAATGAAAATATATTATAAAATACCTTATTTCATCAGTGTCTGGTACTTTTGTGTAAGGGAGAATGGCTCGAACACGTCTTCTATCTTCTACTGGCTAGAAACCATAAAAAATTGATTTACTAAATATAAATAACCTTTTTATGTCAAAATAAAATCAGGTATGTCCACACAAAGTTAAAGCCAATAAAAATCCAAATTATAAACTCCACAGGATCATTCAAACTATTTTTTAGTGAGACTCTAAACATCCGAAGCCTAGAAATGTTTGTCTTTTTATACAAATTCTTTTAACAGTAGTACCCAATATATTTTTTCCAAGTAATGTGAGTTATCATTTAATCTTAAATAAACTACACAGAACATACAAATTAACCTTTCTCTGATGATGTAGAAGGCTTTTCAGAACCTTGCAGCAGCTTCAGCAGTAGCACTATGATATCAGTAATTACTCCTCATTCATTCAACAATATGTTTTAGGCTATCACCATACAGTATTATATAAAATAACTTAAATACAAAATAAAAATTACTTTTTATTGTTTTTTAAAGAAGTGGTCAGTTTTGCTCTGACACTACAATCAGAATTAAAATTTAATACAACATATACCTCTTGAATTATACCAGAATAAACATCACAGGAAATTGAACAAGAGCTAACCCCATCAGTAGAGCGAAACAATGAAGTTTTGAAAGATATTTTATTCAAGTTTTACTTACCTCTGGTGGTGCAACTGGATAAAGCAATTTTTCTCCTTTAAGCAAACAGGAAACATGACTGTAATAACCTATTAGGTCTGACAGTGAAGAAAAACGTCTTCCACCAATGTAGTAATCTCCACACATAGCAATAATCCTATTGGTACAGGAAAAAAAAATACAGCATTAACAAACACCTTTAGAGTCAGTTTTGAAGACCAATTTCCATAGGCATTATAAACCATAATTTTCATACTCTTTTCCTTTAACTGCATCCCTGTATTAAAATACCACTTATTAATACCATCAGCATTTGTAAGTTACTTGAGATTTCTTTTAAAAATACATATGTATGCATTTGATATGAATACATATCTGACTTATAAACTTCAATTACATAATTCATTAAAATGTTCGTAGGCTCGGATATCTCTTCCCACTTTCCATATTTAAGACTAAATACTATTTTAACAAATTTTCTCTGGCCAAAAGTACCTTACAGATCTCTTGAAATATTTACAGAGTGTAATAATAATTTCACATTCTACATGTGGTATAATAGCATTCTTAAAGCTTATTTTCAAATCTAAAGATCAAAAATATACAAACATTTTTATCAGTTAATGTTATAGACACTAGATGATTTTTTTCAATGTCTCTCATAAAAATGAAATTGAATACAATATACGTAAATATACGTGCACACGCAGACTTTGATACCTGTACTTGAAAATCTGCATGCCTGTTTAATTGAAGTGACTGTTTGCAAAGAGTTTCAGAAGAGTAAAATAAAATGAATTAAAGACACACAGCTTGACTCTTAAATACTGTTTCTTGTATTTTGTTACTCCCTAGTCTAAAAGTATACATTTCCTTTATTTCTATTTTACCATTCAAAGTCTCTTTGCAATTCTTTATACTTTAAAAGTGATGATTATATGTGGGATTAGCACAGTGACACTAGTAATAATATTGTTTTTAAACCAAAATGTAAACATTCAGTAATATCTACTCTAAAACTTAAATCGTTTAATTGAAAACAAATTTCCTTCTCCATTATGTAAATGTCACTGAGTCATTCACCTCTATTAAAGCAGGTATACCTATGACTATTACAGCAAAATAGCTATATTATATAGCCTCATAATAGGAATAAAGACTTACCTAAAATGGTTGACAACATTTGTCTGGCTAAGAAATGAAAGAACAAAGGACCCTGGCCTCCGATCACTCTCTCTTATAAGGTAGCTTCCAGACTTCCCTGCCTGCCTGAGGCGTTCTTCTGCGATAGTTCTATCAAGTTTTCCATGATACCACCTAAGGGAAAAAATTAACAGATTAGAATCAAAACGGCAATCATAAAATTACTATTGGTAGAAAAATATACTGCTAGAGGTTAAAATACCTACATGTAACTTAAACATTTACATTTTACTCTGAACCAGTTCCGCCAATTTTAACTCAATTATTTTTAACTTTTCAGTGTGTTAACAAAATTTAATTTACTCAGTTTCAAATTTGTTCTATAACCTCAGGCCTAATCACCTCACATATGAACATGTTCCATTTCTGCCCATCTCTCTACCTCCAGCATCATCTATCTGTTCAAATACGAACACTTCTTACAATCAAATCCTTACTTAGAAAAATAAGAGTAAGATGGACAAATTCAAACGAATGATTAATTTACTGCCTCTCTGTATACGAAGGAACCAAGACTTGACATAACATGGCACATGGTACATGTGAGAAAATACAACTTTATTCCATGTAGCGTTTGTGCCCTGGAACCAGGAAAGAGAAGGACACTGTCTAAAGGCTACTATTCTAATTTCCTCTTTCAACATGAAGCAGATTATTTTCTTTGCTTTTAGGATGATCTACTCCATAACCACACATTTGAACTTGACTCCTCAAATTTACTTAACAAACACATGGGAAATAAATAATACCTTTGTCCCTTTAACTTTCCTGCTCTCAACTTAACTATATTCTACCCACCATGCTACCCCATGATCTGCTTCAATGAGTGGCTATAATGAGCATAACCCATGCTACCAAACTACGTCTATAAAAGTCTCATGGATTGATATAAACAGAAGCATACTTAAAAACAGATTGGAATTTAAATTTGCAAAGTAATTGTTATGAAATTTTTTTACACTTTTAATATGTTAGTCATCCAAACTTATCCTTTGGTACTTGTAGTCTATCTTGAAACATTCAGAAAACAATAAACTTTCATCTTACACTGACATTTAGTATCCAACCTTAACTCAATAGTCTCAACTATTATACTACTATGACTATTTTCCTAAGCCTGCTGTAATGAAAGCTTACTATTCTTGACTCCTTAATTAAAAAAAAAAAAAAAAAACTTAAAACTTCTCAAAAGAATTATTTTCAGCTTTCTTCTAAAAACCAACCCACTTCTTTGGAAGTCTGTCCTTAAAACTGAAATCAGATAATGAGAAACTTAGTCGTGGAGCTTCATTATAACTTAATAGGAAAAACATAATTGAAAACTGTAATTCCTCTAAAATTCTACTCTCAGTTCAACCACTATCTTTGAGGCTACTGACCAGTAAATTTAGCTTCCAAGAGGAAAAGTTTAGACTAATAATCATTAAAAGTCCCTTGAAGAGCTAAAATTTAATGATACATGATCAGGACAAAATTTTGAAATTCCAGGCTAAAAGCTTATTTAGTTGTGAAAGTATATGAGACACCCTTAGAACATGAAACTGGCACATTCTTTATTACCTGGGACAGCAGTGGAGCTATCCCACAAAGCAGACTTACACACTGAACAAAGACAAAATTAAGAACAATTTTAAGCAAAGTCCCTAATTGTCTGTACTTGTTATTTGTTTAATTTCTATTGTGTCTTATGCAAAATGTCAGGATTAAAAGATTTTATTTAATCTTCTTCATCTTGTGAACTCACCATGAGATGACACATGAAGGTGCCTGAAGCATTACACAATTACTAATAATAAGTACCCACCTAAAGACCTTTACTGATACGTTAAAGATATATTTGCGACTTTTATTTTTTACATCTATGTACTTTCTGTAAGATCCTGGCATTAAAATAGGTACTCAGTTCAAGACAGACACATTAACTTAAATAAACCACTTTGTTTCTTCAGTATTAGCTCATTCCCTTTATGGCAAAGCTCATAAGCTTCAAAGACAAAGAGCAAAATATGTCAATTCTTGCTTATGACTATAAACTGAAATTAAATTATCCAACAATAGGCTTATAAGCACACATGCTGTTGAGGCTGATCCTCAAAAAGTGTTAAAACATTTCCTTGTTATAAGTCTCTGGCTGTTCTAGGAAAAAAATTGAATGGTATTCATCAAAACTCAGTGGCCAAGTGGTTAACTTCGCGCTCCGCTGCAGGCGGCCCAGTGTTTCGTTGGTTCGAATCCTGGGCACGGACATGGCACTGCTCATCAAACCACGCTGAGGCAGCGTCCCGCAAGCCACAACTAGAAGGACCCACAACGAAGAATATACAACTATGTACTGGGGGGGGTTTGGGAAGAAAAAGGAAACAAATAAAATCTTTAAAAAAAAAACAAAAAAACTCAGTTTCTTGAATTATCTTTATTGTTTAACTTCAAATTATCAAGGTGAATCATAGTAACAAGAATATTTT
Organism: Equus asinus; assembly: GCF_041296235.1. Classification (NCBI taxonomy): domain Eukaryota; kingdom Metazoa; phylum Chordata; class Mammalia; order Perissodactyla; family Equidae; genus Equus; species Equus asinus. The sequence continues at coordinate 82,882,563 of NC_091798.1, forward strand.
AAATGAGCCTGCACAGATATTTTAAAGTTACTACTGAGGCATAAAAAGCACTTAAATTAAACTGTTACCATATGCAATCTTTACCCCATTTAAAAACTTGGAAATCAAAAAAATCAGTATCATACTAGATAAAAGTAATCATTTTATTAAAATTGCATATAGCATCATGATATGCAACTATAACAAATATTTTATAAATAAATCATAAACCCAATGATTTTATTCAAATACTTCACCGATCTTTAGAACCTAAGCAAAGCTCTATATCCATTGAGCACTAGTCCTTGGGTTTACTCTCAAACCATCTCTCTCAACCCCTTTTTAACCTATGATCTTTTTGATGAACATAAAAAATTTCACCTCACAGGAGATTCAGAGTCCCTAAGGTGGCAATTTCTCATAGAGGATCATTATCTATTCTGTTTAACCCCAGCAGCCAAGAAAATGCTGCCTACCTTGATTTTCTGAAATTTGTAACATAATTCATTTTTATACAAAAAATCACGTGGCATATGCCTTGTCAAAACATACCCCCAGACCAAAGATATGACACTCTCCTAGAAAAGACACTTCCTTAGTAGATATTTGTCTAAAAGTTTCAGTTTAACAAAAATGCTAAACTTTCTGACTGTACAAATAGGTTACAGTAGCATCATTACAAGGACATGAAAGAAAACATATTCAATCATCTCCTCTATTCTCTTAAGACGTTACAGTCAAAGCCTTATTGTATCTCTTTAAGGGCAGTTTTGCTGGTGATTGTTTTCAAATAAGTAAATAAAACAAGAAACGCAACTGGAAATCTAGAATACTTCAAAGGAACACAGAATAACCAAAGTGTCATATTAGGGGTATGAGGATATTCTGAGTGTAACATGAAATTACCAAATATCTATGGGCTCTATCAACTAAGGTAAACTTTTTACTCTGTTTATATTTGTGGCAATTATAACTCACAGACTGTACCTGGCACATAGTAATATTAATTTGAAAAGTATTTGTTGAATGAAAGAATTGTTGAATCACAAAACATAATGTTGGAAAAGACTTTAGAAGGCTAGTTCAACTTCCTTGCTAATATAAAAAAAAAAAAGTCTTCAATGTCCACACTAAGCAAGTTCTGATCTTTGAAGACTGCTATGTCTGAAAAGAACATGAAAACAATTTAGGGTGACAGAGCTCAAAGAAGGATGGCTACACTGACACCTCCTAAACTTACTAAAAAGAGACTAAGCTGACTTACCAGAAACCTCCATAACTATAGTCAAGTTGCTACATTTGGACCTCATTACCATCACTTGTAAAATAAGTAAATAATCTCCATCTCAAACTCAGAATAAATATTTATCCTAAACTCCTTCAAAAAATATATAAAAATGAAAACGTACTACACAGGCTACATAGTATAACGGTTAAGAGGAAAGACCTTGGAGCCACAGCTTGTGTTTGATCCTAGCTCTGCTACCTGGCTGTACAAATGTGGGCAAATTACTTAATTTCTGAGCCTCAGTTTCCTCATCTATAAAAGGCATATAATAACAGTACCTACCTCATAGATGGGTGCCTTGATATTATTATTAAATGAATAATATTAAACTATATACATATAAATTATATAGATACATATAAAAGACAATAGGACTGATTAATACAACTTCATCAATGAAAATCTCAAATTTCATGACTTGCATAATGGATAACTAATTTGTGGTGACTCAAGCCTCAATTATCTTCCTATTTTCCAGTCTTGATTATCTTTCATCAAGTTTTGGGAAGCAAGAGAAACCAATCTGTTTCTGCGAAAGCACTGATTTTAAGAGGAAATTTCTTTTCCCAAAACTCCTTTTTTACACATTACAGATCATACATAATGATTGGGGCTAGAGGCACCATGCTATGCATAAACTAGAAAGTCTTCCATTTCTCTTGGCAACTCTAGAACGAATAGACCCACTCTTTCCCCAATGTGGATATCTTCTTTGGAGAGATAGCAAGACAGGATGCATGAGATATTGTGACTTAAATTTGCCTAACATAACACTTTAATAATAAAATATCTAATATTCTCCTATTTAAAAGTAAAACATCTCTTTTTCTCTCATTTAAGGAAGATGGGGGAAAAGGCAGGATATTTAAGAAGTAAATACATTTTTCTCACCTAGTTTTGCAATTTTTGTTGAGAAATCTTACAAGCAGATATGGAGTCCCTTGATTTCATTTTCTTAGAAACTACACAGTTTATCTAAAATATCATTCCAAGATGAAACTACATATCAAATAAGTCAATGAAAGAGACAAGTTGGACAAGCTACAGGAGTCATTTTTATTTTTAAGTCTGGAATGACATGAATGTTTTCTATAAACATATGCTGTATATTGCTGGAGCACTTTTGAGGAGCCGTGCAGGGGCCTTCGTACTTTTTGGTCTGTCTCTCCTGATCAGGAAGAATAATACAGAACTCCAGGCGATAAGAAAATAACCTGGTGTGAACATAGGCAGACACTTCATTCAAACTACATGATTATTTAAAACTAACTTGACAATTCTAAATGGAAACTGCCTACTACAGCAGAAAAACATTAAAATAGTGCTATCCTCAACAGACTTCCTTCTTCTGAAAAGGAAACTAAATTGAAGTTCCCAGCAGATCACTTTTACTTTCCACTATGCTCTTCCTCTTAGTGATGCCAGTGAAGGTGCCAAAGTCCTTACAGAGAAACACATATGCAGAAATCCAATTGCCAAGAAATCTCTTTTGTCACCTGAATCACTTACGACTCTGTGCCTGATCATACCACAAACTTCTAAAGTTCTTCTTTAACTCTCAATGATTTGGATTTCCCTACAATGCTGTCCTTTCTGAAATTAAATTGGTTACTTCAGGCTGATAAGACATAGACCTATAAATTTGCTAAAACTACTATACATTTCCTAAAGCCCCCATATTTCCTTTTAACAAACATGTTTCTACAGTCATACCGTCTGAGCTGATGGTTAAGAAAAAGAAGTTTACTCTGTAAAGTGAAGGGAAAAGTAAAGACAATATACCTTATACTAAGTGATTTTACTCAGTCTTTTCTTTCTTATCACTACGCAGAGATTAAAACTTGGTCACTAGTAAACTCACTTGAACAAACACTAAACTAAGCATTATAGGTGTAATACCCATACCCCTTAGACCAACTACATCACTGAAACTTGAGAAGAACACTCATGTGTATATGTTAGAGATCTTGAGTTCATTTGTGTGTTCAGGCAAATATCAGTATGTGTGTGTGTTTGTGTAAATATTTAGTTATAAATCTCAGATCAAATTAGTACATAGCAAGAGCAGAAATTCTATCTCCTTTTGCCACAGGGAACATAATTACAGAGTCTGTAGTTCTGTGGAAGTAAAGAAACAGCATCATCACATATTCTATCCACCTAAAAATTCAATCCACTGAAAGACTAATATACAAAAGGTGGGACCCAATACAATGCTTATAACAATGCTTATAGTGAATTGCTATCCACCAAGACAGTCTCATTCTCACTACCCTTAACACCCATCACACTAGAAAACAGATAATGATGGGTAGAAAAGGCCATACCTTCTCCAAAAATGTTAGGCATTAATCAAACATGTTAAAAAGAAAAACAAAAAAAAAACAAGAAAAAGCACAATACCTACTAGTAGGAGGCTAACATCAATTCCTACCTAACATCTTCAATTACTTATATCTCTGTAATTTCACTCCTCAAAAACTACCAATTCTCACAATTGAGTTTTTCTAAGAACTTCATCAATTGCAGTGTTACACCTGCAACTAAGTGATGAAACCAGGGCAAGAAAATGACTTGCAGCCATCTGGTCCAAAGCACTGCTGCAACAGGTGTAAGCTACCCGGAAGCAATCCTTTACTTAAAAACAAACATTTTTTTTTTTAAATTTCACAATGCTCAATGTAAAATTTGGAGAGTATGGTGATTCAGCGGCTACCTATTGAAACCAAAACATTTCTTAAGCTGTATTTTAAGATGGACCTTTAAAACACTGACTCTGAAGGCTAAAAGCAAACTTTACTCTAACACTGCCTTTTATTTAGCCCATCTCCGACGACTACATGCCGAGCATCGTGCTACATGGTAGAAAAACAAGTTAGCACCACAGAACACCACAACGGACGTTAACGATCTAGTGGAGAATAGAGACAGACAGGCAGTTGCAGTCTGCTGCAGTAAGTACTGGCACGTGCGGGCACACAGAAAAACATCAGTCATTGGGTTTTAGTGCACACTTCTTGAAAAAACTGATGGCCACATGGAAACCTAAAAGTAGCAAGTGATTCAGAGAAAGCAAGGGACTGGGAAGGTGAGAAAGATGTCACAGGCAGAGGGAACAGCACAGGCAAAAAAAGTTTATATATACATATAGGAACATGAGAATACTTTAAACTTCCAAAAATTACTTTACAAATCTAATTCTTATCAGATGAAATGGAAAGAATATAAGCTTCTGAATTAGGCTAGACTTATAACCTTACTTGCTGAATCAGTTCCTCAAACAGAAATATATCTCAAAAAACATTTTAAAAGTTCAAAATATTCTCAGATCTATCCTCTCATCTGGTCCCAGCATGGGAGTGGGGGTGGGGATGCATATTACACCACAGCCCTCAAAGTTCTCCACTATGCGCCCGCTACGAGTCCCCTACATCCTAACCAAATTACATTTATTCCTCAACAAATATTTTTTAAGCACCTATAGGTTTTAGGCCTGTTTTAGACATTGGTTTTCTCCCTCTGTGCCTTCTTGAGTTATTTCCTCCTATATAACATTTTTTTAAAATGAGGGTGAAAAGATTATGCGATTTAGCCAAAGGTCATCCTACAATTAAGCTGTTTCCTATGGGTTTTTTCCGTCAGAATTTTCTATTTCTCTATTTGTTCTTACTTAGGGAAATAACAGGACCTCCTCAGCTCAGACTATAACCTCTATGAAGACAATTCCCAAATCCTTCTCTCTAAACCTGGCTTTCCTCCTAAGTTCAGGCCTAAGTTCAGCTGCTAAGAATCTTCACCTTAAGGTGAATATGTCTAAATCTAAAAAATCAGCAACTACCCCTACAAACATAAACACACACACACTCCTCTACCTCTTTACTCCTCTACTGTTAATGGCACCAGCATCCTTCCTAGTGTTCAAACCCAAAACTTCAAAAACTACTCTGATTCCTTCCTCTCTCGCTATAAAACCATCAACTTGTATACTGCATCTCCAACATCACTGGAGTTGTATTATACAAGTTATTCTCCAGTTTTCCATTCCCTCATCGATTACTCTAGTTCAGGCCCTCTTTTCCTCTCAGCCTGTTTTAACCCTTCCCACAACTGTGGAAAGATTCATCTTCCTAAACCATAAGCTTAATCATCTCACTCTAATAACTCCAAAGTCTACAAATGGCTACCCATTACCAAACGAAGTACAAACTAGTCAACCTGGCATTCAAAGGCCACTACAAAAGGCTCCACCTACCTATCAGGGTGAGGGCTGCAGAATTTAGAGAAGAGAAAGATGAAAGAGAAAAAGAGGGTTAGGTTTTGAAGTATGTTTGTGATTGTCAAATTTAACTGTCTGTCTACTGATGATCTGGAAATCAGAATAAGCTATTCATTGACTTTTGAAAAGCTGGTTATTTTTTCCACAACTGTTTTTTACATTTCTTCAAGTGCATTAGGAAACCAAGAGGCCCTCGGTAAGACAACCATAGTAACCGTTCAAAGAAAGAATTGTTCCCCAGGTACCATGGCCAAAACAATGATACCTTAGAGGGCATTGTTAAAGGCACGAGAGCTAAGGCACAGGTGATAATTATTACTCATAGTATGTGCTCTAAATTTATACGCTTCTAGCTTCTTTTCAAATAAACAGATCTGCTCTCAAGGCATTCTAGCACAAAGAAATTTAACATTAATAGTTCTCTGAAATTTATTCACAAAAATTTCAGTTTAAAATATATTACTTTGATAGATTTGAACATGTCTTAATTTTTTTCTAAATTTTAATACAATTACAAATAAATTGAATTACAAATAAATTTTCTAAGAAGCCACAGAAAATTTTGATTAAAATTTTGAACTTTCTGTAACAGAAATCAAAGCATCAGCCTGCATATTCCTTTTTAAAATTAGGTTTATTTTTACCCGTAGTGTGCTCTATTCTATATCAACATTGTTTCTTAAGCAAAACAATAACCACAATTGCTAGGAAGTATTTAATTTGCTTAATTAATATAGAAAAACAAAGGAAAAGAAGACTGTTATTCTCAAGCTACTTCCTGTTTATTAGCATATAAAATATAATAACACCAACAGTTGTTGTTCAACCCTCTCCCATATCAGGTATTCTAACAAAAGATATCAAACAGTACTCTAAACCTACTCGAGACTGAGATGTTCTGTAAAAACCCCAGAAGACAGTGTGCTTCTTTAAAAACACAAGATTTTTTAAAAGGAAGTATTTGCCTGTTAGCCATCAATAAGAGCTGCAACATAATTCTGTACTTATTTATGAACACAATGAATATGAAAATCAGAATATATCCATTTTAATATAAAACCCCTTACATTTTAACTAATTTGGAAACCTTATTTTGCCTAAATCCAAATATAATGTCCTCAAAAACAGGTATAATATTCAAGATTTTGTTTAGGATCTCCAAATCGAAAAGGGGAGTGCCACTTATATAAACTAGATCACATATCTGTCATACTCATCTAGTGTCACGATATAGAGTATTTACCAATGTAATCATTCCTAACTCTCCAGTCGGCCTTAATGCAGACCTGCATTTCCAACAGCTGCTGGACCTTTCAATCTGGAGGTCTCAACAGACAACTCAAACCCAACACATTAAAACAGTGACCTAATCATCATTCTTCCCACATCCCTCTCCTAACCTCTTCTTTCTCTCCTGCTTCTCATCTTTACTTATGTCATACATCAGTCCATTTACCCAAGCTATTAGGTAAAACAATACAGTGCTGTTTTTTTAAGGTCAAAAAAGCAATTACAGATGGTTCCACCTGGTGGAAACCTCTCATCAGTACCTATGACTTACTCTATGCTGTTTCCCTCCTATCCAACCAGTCACGAAGTCTTGACAATTCCAAATTCTCAATGCCCTTTTAGCTATCTAATTTTTCCCTTTCCCACTGTCAATGTCCTTCCTCATCACGTCCTGTAGCAGTTCCTGCAATAGGTCTTCCAGCTTCGCTGCTCCTCCATTTCCTTATACATCTGTAATAACACCTCCAGAAACAGCTACACCTGAATCACAACTCAGACACTGAAATGGTCCCACTGCTTATAGAATAAAACCCAAACTACTGGCACAGCATTCAGTAATTTTTATGACTTTTCCAGTCCCCACAGCACTACTTGTCACTTCCTAAACATATTAAGCACACACTACTTTCAAGACTCCATCCATTTGATCGTGCCATTCCTTTCATTTGAAATGCCCTATCGCCAGCCCTTTGCCTATGGAAATCCACACCATCCTTCAATGCCTAGTTCAAGTGCCATCTCCTTGATCCATTGGTCATAATTAATCTGCTTCTACCATGCTCCCAGCTTATTTTTTATACTTTTTTTTTTTTACACTTTATCTCATCTGTAATATAGTGAGTCATTTTCACATCTATTTTCTCCATTTAGTTGAAAGGTACTTGAGGATATTGGGGACACTTACACCATCTTCACAATCCTCTAGTCTAGCACCTGGCACAATGCTTTCAACATAGTAGGCATTGACAGGTGGGAAGCTGAGAAAAACAAATTTGTCAAAAATGCCTGCCTACGCTGAAATTCTAAAGTCATAATCCCTTACTGGAATCCACTTATCTAGCCAAACTGGAGAATGCCTTGCATTCTCCCATTCAAGCTATTTCCTCAACCTGCATTGTCCTCCCACCCCCATTCTAGAGATTCTTTTATCACTCTTCCCTCCAAGGAACACCCATGCCTCAGGCAGAGCCAAAATTCCACCTCCTCCAAGGAATCATCTCAAGACCACTCTTGCCCAAAGTGATGTTTTAAATCTAAAAACCACCTAGCATATAGCGCCTTGTGATTACATCCATTTTCTCAGTAGAAAGACTGAAGCAGACCTGTTGGTTCCCTCACCTGGACCCCCAACCTCCCCTACTCAAACTCTCATCATATTTGCAATCTATACAACGTGCTGATACTCAAAGATGCTGATTTGGGAGTTGCCTGTTCATCATTCATCCCATATACACTCATACCTCCTTCTCTGGGACCTCTTTCTCCCCCAATTCCAAAAACATGGCTTCTGAGGAAGCTTTCATTTTCTTTGAAGAACCTGACCCAGTCAAAATTGATCATTCCATGAGGAGCACCTGAACTAAGCAGAGTCAAAGTTTCTTTTCAAGTATTTTTTGCACCCTGGAACTGAGAAAGAGTCAGTCTTTCTCTGATGGCAAAAGCTATAGGATGCCAAGTCAAAGAAAGGGTTTTTGTTTATTTATTTATTTGCTAGGTTTTCCACTACTTGGAAGAGCCAGTGTATAACAACAAAGTGAAGCTAATGGGGCCAAACAGATAAAGAGATGGAAATGGAGATTTATGGTATCATTAAAATCCCTGGTTCCAGTTACCTCTGAGATCCCAGTTACAAGCCTACCCTTCCCTTAGGTTAGTTGTTCATTTCACCCTTTTATTACCTCTAGACCAGCTTTTTGGACTCTAGGTCCTTTCACATGTTTAAAAAACTACTGGACCCCCAAAGGAAGTTGTTTGTGTTGGTTATATCTATCAATATTAACAGTTTTAGAAATTAAAACATTTAAAATATGTTTACTATTAATTTTAAATTAACAAATAATGGAGTTATTGTTAATATAGAAAATATATTCTTGTGTAAAATAACTATATTTTCCAAAACACATTTAGTGAGAAGAGAGCATTTTTATAGAGTTCTTTAACAGCTAACTTAACAGAAGATAGGTGGATTCTCATATCTGTTTCTGCATTCAATCATTTGCTGCATATTGTTTTGGTTCATAGTATATGAAAACTGTTATTTAACCTTAATACTTAAAAGGTAGATGTCCACAACTAGAAGGACCACAACTACAATATACAACTATGTGCTGGGGGGATTTTGGGAGAAAAAGCAGGAAAAAAAGTAAAAACAAAAGGGAGATGAAATGTAGAATCCGACCATGCCTATAAACATTCTAAACTCTGATCTATTAAAATCCATTGGTCAATCATTTATTCATGCATATTTTGTAGTACCATGCCATAGTCATTTAGCAATATTGGTTCACTGAGCTATGAAGATCTTCTAAGTGTTAACACATTTTGTTTTATAATATCAAGACATCACATCCTTTACGTTACCACTATGCAGTAAAGTAGGCCTAGGTTGTCCAAACTCTGCACATTCGACTCTTGCCCAGCTCCTGGGAGACAACTCTGAGCCCTTAAAATATCCTACCAAATAAGAGTGTCTTTATTTACTGAGAACCTTGGGCCTTGCCAGATTGTTTACGCTAACAACATGATTTATGGGGGGGGGGGGGGGGGTGCCCTTGGTCCAGATAACGTGCGTTTGATCTCTAGAGTCAAACTGATGGAGTAACTAAGGTCAGCCACACGGGGGCTCCAGGTCTACATGACCAACTCCCAATAAAAATTCTAGACACTAAAGCTTACGTGAGCTTTCCTGATGGGTAATACTTCATACATATTGTCACACATTGCTGCTGGGAGAACCAAGGACTGTCTAGATGACTCCACTGGGAGAGGACAACTAGAAGCTTGTGTCTAGTCTTTCCTGGACTCTGCCCTATGCACTTTCTTCCGTTGCTGATTTTAATCTGTATCCTTTTGCTATAATAAACTGTTACCGTGAATTTAACAGCTTTGCTGAGTTCTGTTAGTCTTTCTAGAAAATCACTGAACCTCAGGGTGGTTGTAAGGACCTCCAACAACAACCATCAATATCACTAGAAAAGTCATTAAGAAGCTCTCAAAGTCACAGCTGCAGACACAAGGCTTCCAAAATTCTATTTTTTACTTGAAAGCTCAAATTTTGCTTGAAACACCAAATACTGTCAGTTATCTTCCTTAAAGTGACAGATCTCACTTTGTTCTTTTTCAAGAAAATATCTGTCATATACTCAAGACTGACTAATCATAGTTTGTCTGTCAGTCATTCTTTATAGTAAAAATAGTGTGCATTAAAAGTGGCAGCTAGTTCAGCTCTCTAATCAAATAATCACACAACTGCTTTTCCTCAAGACAATGTACTTAAGGATGTAGTATTATGTGTATTTTCCATTTCGCCACACAGAATATTAAAAAGACATACACTGGGATTGTAACAATAAAATTAACAATTTTTACTGCTCCATCAAAGACATTCTTAATTGAAACTGGCTTCTTTTTTCTCTGCAAGTGATAACTACAATAACTACTAGTACAGCTGGGTGCCACGGCATCAATTTATACTAAAGTACCAGAAGTTTTACCTCCTATTGCTTTGCACCATCATTGCAAACGTCAACAAAGCAAAATGGCAAATAATAGCTTAGTATTATGAAAACCATTTTGACTTTACAGACCTCCTGAAAGGGTCTCAAGGAACCTCAGGATTTGGAACCAATATCCTAGTCAAAGCAGACAAGAGTCTATCAACCCCCTGGAAGCAATCCAACCTCTTAGCTGAAGAGTCTCAGCTAAGCCTGTCAACTTTCATATGGAAGACAAGGCCATCACCAATATCTTAACGAAAATGTTAATTCTTTCCTCTCTATTTCTTGATGCCAAGCCCAGACAGCCTCCATTAGTTATGAATTTTTGGTTGTCACCATTTTTAAATAAAACCTACTCTGTTATAAAGGACCTAATTTCCCAATACTTTATTAATTCAAACATTATTTTATTTTACTGATATGTTTCAGATTTTTTTAACTTCCTAGCTTTGGCGTCTTTCTTCTGCTTACTAATATTTTGATGACCATCCCATTCGTTTTAGATTACTAATTTTTCTTTAGCTGAATCACTGGCTTAGGGAATTCCTTAAAATTCTTTGAAAATTCCTTAGTTTCTACTTGATAGTTTGCTATGTTCCTTACTTTTAACATATTTTCAGCAATTTTTTAGGATTGCCTTACTTATGGATCACAAATTTATGCACAAAGCAATGAACTTCACAGCAGCCAATTATCACCTAATTGATCTTCAAAATCAATAAGCTCCTTGACATTACTTGCCATAGCCAATAACATTAAGTCTTTCCTCTAGCAAAAACATTACATATATCTGCTTCCGCTGCTTCCTCTCTAAAGCCATCCCTGCAGATCAGATCACCCAAACAGCAACACAATTTCAATCACCATGTACACAGAAAAGGACCATATCACACATAAAAATTTAATATACACTGGGATGCATATCAAAAAACATATTCAATAAACAGTCCTGCAACAATCAGTTAGATGTTTGGAAAGTAATCAGCTCAGATTCCCAAGCAATAACAAAATAAATGCCAGAGAAATTAAACAACTTTTTAAAAAATCAAACTATAAAATCTATAAGTTTATACATAAGCTTTGATATATGCCAATCTACACTTAAAAGCGAAAAAAGAAAAAATTACACAAAGACTGAGATTTGACAGCACAAAAACTATGTCAAAGTAAAAGTAAGCAAAATATTAAATGCACACACGTGCTCATACAACACACACAAGAAGGGTCACTGTAGCTGTTTACAACATCATAAGATTAGGTAGAACAATTATTTAACAATTGGAGATCTGAGTAAATAAACTTTGTACATCCAATAGAAAACTATGTAGCTACTTAAAAGAATACGGTAATTCAAACATACATAAGTAGACAAATGTAAAGACTTGAAGGTACTTAAGGTACCTTTACACAAAAATCTCCTCAATGAGTCCTATTCCCGCCACCCTGTTTAAAATTGCACCCTCCCTCCTGGCACTACCAATGACCCCCTTTATCCTGTCCAATTTTTTCCTCTCTTTTTGTCATAGCACTTATTACCTATAGCATTTTGTACAACTTATTTATTTATTAATGTTTATTGTCTTTCTCTTTCCAGCAAAACGTAACCACCAAAGGAGCAGATATCTTCATGTGTTTATTCATTTATCCGAAGCATCTAGAACAGTGCCTGGTATAACTGGGTTCTGAAAAATTTAGCTGTTACATAAATAAATATACAAAAGAGTGGTAAATAGTTGACCTTAGAAAGTATAACTGGAGAACTGAGAGCGAGTGGTAGAAGGGGATTTTTTTAATCACAGAATAACTTTTTATACCATTTTATACACATTGCCTTTTTTTCCTATGTGCAAATATATATAGCCTATTGGAAAACTTAATAATCTTAACACACAACAATCATATATATGTTACACATATATATGCATGAACAAACATACACATACATAATAGCAACAGTTACTACTAAGAAACAGATTAGGGAGGTATGAAGTAGTGGAGACATTTTCTCATATTGTTCATTTTTGGTTTTGTTTTTTCCACAGGAGGTATTCATGTAATACTTGTAACATTACTTGCAGAAGATTGATCCTCCCACCAAGAATAACTAGCAAAAGCAAATAAAATACGAGAAAAAGAAGAAGTTTCTCTATCTCAAGTCATCCAAGAGTTCCTGAGATAATCAGAACATGAGGAGACAAAACTTCAGTGAAAGTAGAGTGCCATTCAGCAGCCACTTTGCCACTTTTTCCCTCAGAGTATTTGCCAATTGTGGTCACAAAGCAAGAGTCTGAGGATCCATGCAAAAGACCCAGGCGTTCTGCGTGGGTCCTATTAGGAGGAAATGAATCCAGGAGAGCTTCTGGTAGTCTCACAAAGCTGCTCAAACACATATTAAGAGACTTGAAGGGCCAGGATTCCGGTCACAAAGGAGACCGAACTGAACCACAGGCTGAACTAGTTACCCTCTAGAGACATTTACTGAATTCTGGAGCTGGAGGGATAAGAAGTCCAGCAAAGACTCTGTAGAGCAAAATGGAATGTTGGAAAACTTTCTAACTAAAGTGATTTCACTGCACTCTATCCACTTAGCAGAGGAAAGGGTAGGTCATCCTCTGCAGCAAATTATCATTCAGATTGTCTACAAATTGTCAAACACAATGTCTGGCATTTAGTTAAAAATTAACAGCATGCCAAGAGACAGGATCCAATAAAAGAAAACAAACAAGCAAAAAAATAAAACAAAGATATAATAATAAACTTAAGAAAAAATTCAAAAGTTAGTCCTTGGAGAGACTAATAAAATCAACAGATTCTAGTAAGACTGATCAAAAGAAGAAAAATGTCACAAATTATCAATTTTAGACCCACAGGTGAATAAACTTAAAATTAATAGAGACTTTAACAATTCACAGAACTATAGAAAAAGATAAAATAGATATAAAAATGGACTTTAACCATAAAATTGGAATGATTAAAAAGTAATCAAATTTACAAAATTAAGAGCTACATATATGAGATTGACAGTGGATCAAGCACATTTTTAAAAAGCTAATGAATGAGCAACACTCATAGAAAATATTTTTACTACAGCACAAAAAGAAAACAGGGACAGAATATACAAAAGAAAGCATAAAAGATGAATGGGACATAATAAAGAAAAAGTGGTTAACATATGTGCAGAGTCTCACAGGAGGAGAGAAAGACAATGGAACAAAAGCATAATCTTAAGAGAAAATGGTCAAGAATTTCCCAAACCCAATGAAAGATATCAACCCAAAGATTCAAGAAACTTGGTATACCCCATGCAAGATAAAAAAAGAAAGCCACATCTAGGCACACCATAGTAAAGATACTAAAAACCAGACAAGACTAAATTTTAAGAGGAGTCAGAACAAAAAGATGCTAACTTCAAAGAAATAACAAAAAAATCTTTGCTGACTTTGCAATAGAAATACTGGAAGACTGAGAGAATGGAATATCATCACATTTCTGAAAGAAAATAACTTCAAACCTAGACTTTTATGCCCAGCAACAATATCCTTTAAAAACAAAAAGAAGTATGTTTTCAGATAAACAGAAAGTAAAGGACATTAGATGTTTACCAAAAGAAATATTAAAAGAAGTTCTATAGGCAAAAAGAAAAAAGGTTCCCACGGAAATGCAGTATAAAGTAAAAAGGGTAAATATACATGGGTAAATCTAAATAAACAGTGACTGTGTAAAGCAATAGTATCTAGTGAGTATTAAAGCACATGCACAATGAAAATTCAAGATAACAATGTAAAAAGCAGAAGTGTAAGTAGAGTTCAAGTGTTCTAGGTTCTTAGCATTGTTAAGGAAGTGGTAAAAGTATTTTTGATAGACTGCAATAAGTCAACGATAAGTGTTGTAATTTCTAGGGCAACCACTAAAACATCAAGATTGCCAGAACGGATAAAAAATAAAACACTTATAAGAGATACATCTTAAATAAAAGAACACAGAAAGGTTGAAAGTAAAAGGCTGGAGGGCAGGCCCGGTGGCACAGCAGTTAAGTGTGTGCATGTTCTGCTGCAGTGGCCCGGGGTTCGCCAGTTCGGATCCCAGTGCAGACATGGCAGTGCTTGGCAAGCCATGTTATGGTAGGCATGACATATAAGTAGAGAAAGACGGGCAAGGATGTTAGCTCAGGGCCAGTCTTCCTCAGCAACAAAAGAGGAGGACTGACAGCAGATGTTAGCTCAGGGCTAATCTTCCTCAAAAAAAAAAAGAAAGTAAAAGGATGGAAAAACTTATACCATGCTAACACTAATCAAAAGAAAAATGATGTTAGAAAAATTAGATTTTAAGACAAGAAGTATTATTAGAGATAATATGGGGCATTTCATCATAATAAAGGGACCAATTTACCAGGAATTTATGCTAAGCTAACAGTGCACATACCCAGTAATGTGGCATCAAAATATAAACCATAGTCAGTTGGGAAACTTTAACATAATTCTCTTAACAGAATAAGCTAAGAAAAGAAAAAAAAATCAGTAAACATAAAAAGATTCATAAATATAATGTAATGATCTATATAGAAACTGCATCCAATAACAAAAGAATATATATTCCTGTCAAGTGAACATGGAATATTTATCAAAACTGCCATATGCTGAATCAAAAAGGAAGCCTCATTTCAAAGGACTGAAATCATTTCAGAGTATGTTCTCTGGCCTTAATGAAATGAATCAAGAAATCACCAAAAAACACCACCAACAACAAAACTCAACAAAAAACCTACTTAAAAATATTTGGAAATTACACAATATACTTCCTAACTCTTGAGTCAAAGGAGAAATCACAATGGAAAATAGAAAGTACTTAAATGAATGATAATAAAGCAAGGACATATAAAAAATTGTGACGTGCAGTTGAAGCTATAGAGTAAAATCTGTTACCTTAAATGCTTATATCAAAAAAGAAGAATGACAGGGCCAGCTCCAGTGGACTAGTGGTTAAGGTCAGTGCCCTCTGCTTCAGCAGCCTGGGTTCAGTTCCCAGGTGTAGACCTACACCAATGTGTTTTAGTAGCCATGCTGTGGCAGCAGCTCACATGGAAGAAAAAAAGAGGAAGACTGGCAACAGATCTTAGCTCAGGGCAAATTTTCCTCAGCAAAAAAAAAAAAGAAAAGAATGACAATAATTATTTAAGTATCTATCTCAAGAAATTAGTGAAAGAACAAAAAGTTAAACCTGAAAAAGGCAAAAAGAAAGTAGAAAATAATAGAATTAATAAAAGCAAAAGCGTAACATAAAACTGCAGAAAAAAACATAAGTTGGCTTTTGGAAAGATTAATAAAATTGATGATTCTAGCAAGACTAATCAAAACAGGAAAAAAGTCACAAATTGTCAATTTCAGTAACAAAAAGGGGGAAATCTTATTGGTCCTACAGAACAATTAGTCATGCTATCATTTATCAAGACTTATTGCAAAGACAGACAAGTTAACCAAAGGAATACAACTGAGATGCAAGAGACTCACACACAGACTGCCATTGACTTACGACAATGATAAACCCGAAAGAGAGAGTCTTTTCATTAATGTTGCTGGGTCAACTGGATATCCACAGCAGAAAAAGGCGACCCCTTCCTTGCTCCATACCCAAAAGTCAATTCCATACATATCTTACATCTCTAAGTAAAAGCTCAAAACCTATAAAGCTTCTAGAAAAAACATAGGCAAATATTTTCATGCCCTTAGAGCAGGAAAAGATTTGTTAAACATGACCCAAAAAAGCACCAATCATAAAGGGAAAAATTGATATATTAAAATTAAGACCTTCTCTTCATTAAAGACAGCATTAAGAGACTGAAAAGACAAGAACTGGTATCTCTAAGACATCCAACAAAGAACTCATAGACAGAAAAAACAACTAGACATCAATAAGAAAAAAGCCAACAGAAAAATGGCAAAGACTTTAACAAATAATTATGGAAGAGGTTATTTATCCAAGTAAGTCAATAAATATGAAAAGATACACACCTTCATTATTCATCACATCGGGAAAATACAAATTAAAACCACAAGGGCTATCCACCCTTGTAGTTACATATATAACATCTACCAAGCTTATTGTATGAACATCCTATGACCTGGCAATTCTAATCCTAGGTATGCAACTAACATAACGGCACATATATGTTGATCAAAAAACATTACAAGAAAATTCACAGTATACTATTTGTAACAGACAGAACTGGACACAACCTAAGTGCCACATCTAGCAATAGCAGAAAGGGCCAGGCCCTAGCCCTGTCTCACCTGTTCTGCCTCCCTATGACTAACAACTCATGATCACTGAGGTCAGAGCAACGATGGGACTGCATCGTTCTGCCTCTTTGGCACGTGTATTTTTATACCTCTCAGGATTTTGTCACCATTTTTCACTTTCTCTACTCATTAAGTAGTTATGCAAACTTTAATCATATCCATCATTTTTAATCTTTTTCAATAATAAAAAATCTGAATACTTTAGTCTCTCTTCATACAAAAAGCTCTTCTATCCCCAATTATTGTAGGCATTAGTCTAAAACTCATACAGTTTTAACTTCCCTAGAATAAAGCAATTAGAAATGTAGGTGTTATCTCAAAAACAACGGCATATGATTTTATGCCAACATTTTCCATCATGTTTCTATTACATTTCTGTCATTAATAAGCAGGATAAGCTTCCCTGCTAGGGATACTTCCTCTTATCTCTGTAAATCTTAATAAGTAACACTAAAATGTGTATTTATTCTTGCCTTATTGTCATCTTGTCCTGGCCACATATTATAGTGTATGCAAAGAAAAAGATTACATGAAAACCTAAGTTCTTAGCACTGCTGCCTCTAAAGTTAACAAGCTATTGACTTTTTTCTTGATTCAGTTACTATTTCAATATTTATAGAGATTTCTGTGACAATTCACATCAATGTCACCTGCCCCTAGAAAGTGTAGGAATCAAAAGTCCACCTTCTTCTATAAGAATCATATGTAAATTTTGTATATAAGTGCTCTGCTAAAGCTTTTTGATAATTATAAAACATCAACATCACTATGAATAAGAAATGGAGAAAAGTCACTGTGTTTCACAAAAGGAAAACTGAATCATGAGGAAATTAAATAAATTTTCCAATACAGTGATTCAGTAAAAGCATTAAAAACAGAAACGCAGGTTTTCCAAAGCCTAAACTATGGGTTCCTTCCTCTATACTACTAACCCTGTCAGCACCAGGTGGATAGAAACCTAGCTACTTGCTATTACCACGTTTCTCAAAGTTCATCAAGCATACAATTAAGTTGAGGAAAAGCCGAGTTAACAAAAAAGTTTGTTTAGTACATTAAAGAGCCAGGAATCTTGTATTATGTGCATTCTAGATTTCTAAGAACACGGACTGTCAAAAAAGTCACAGAATACCAATCCTATAACTGAACAATGCAGTGCACAATTTACAAAATGCTATGAATCACTTAAGAAACAGTGGACACCTGCTGACTGGCTAATAATTCCTTCTTTTTGTTCAAAATTGCTTTCTTCTAATGATAAAATCTCTACCTTAATTCTTTAGATTTTGACTAAATATATTAACATATGTTGAAAAATAAAGCATAACTTGCTTTTGAATATGCCGGAGTAAAAATAAGAAATCCAAGCTAAATGATTGTTTAAAAAGACACCTAGGGGGCTGGCCCCATGGCCCAGTGGTTAAGTTCGCGCGCACTGCTTCAGCAGCCCAGGGTTTCACCAGTTTGAATCCTGGGCATGAGCATGGCACTGCTCAACAAGCCATGCTGAGGCGGCATCCCACATGCCATAACTAGAAGGACCTACAACTAAAAATACACAACTATGTACCAGCGGGCTTTGGGAAGAAAAATGAAAAATAAAATCTTAAAAAAAAAAAAGACACCTAAATATTTACTATTAGGAGTAAAAATATTTTCATTCAAATTACTTCTCTATGCTATTTTGAAAAAGCTGCTCCCCTTACTCTGCCATCCCCTCTGGCTACCATTCTCCTGAAGGATTTAGCCTCCAAATTCCCACACCCCAAATTCTTTTTAACCTCTTTAAAACTTTTAACTTAAAATTCCTTTAAGCCACTTCCAGGTTCCAGTTAGGTGTATAAGGAACTTAGAAGTTGCTACTCTGTCTTAACAAGTAAAAAGCTGAAGAAACTGAAAAATCAACAATTCTTCTTAGATCCATGAGAGAAGTGAGGTCACAGGGCAAACTGCTGCCCCCAAAACTGAGAGAGAGACAGGCAGATGAAGAGAATCATAACTTATCTGAGCAGAAACCTCCCTAGGAACCAGCACCAGAGTAGGGAAACCTGAACTGTAATTGATGAATTATTGGAGGCTCAGTGTAGACAACTCTGAGAGTTAACAACTCCAGGGTGACCCAGTCACAGAGTGGACCCCCAACGCTTTTGTGAGTTTTATTTTCAGGAGTTCTACGAGGTCCTTGGAGTGAACATCTGAGAAAAATCACCTCATGCTTCTAACAGGGGGAAGGAAAGAAACCATTCTGAAATAAACCAGAAATAAACCATTCTGTTCGTAACAAGACCTGTCCCCAGGGGAAATTAATTTACCAGAGCCTAACCTGCTAGGGTTTCATCAAGAGTCCAATCCACCTGAGGGAAAGGAAATGCCCAACTCCAGCCAGCTCTAGCCTTCCATGTAGGCGAAGGGAAATACTCAACACCAGGCCTCTACAGACATCCTCTCCCACCTAAGGGGGTAGAGAAAACAACAGATGCACTTAAGTTCACAGTCCAGGGGCAGAGGCCCGCCAAAAGACCAAGTCCTAATGATAGCACTATAGAACACTTCCTTCCCTTACACCTTAGCATGACATTACTAAAGGCCTACCTAGTGCAGTTACTTCTACCCAGTACAACGTGTCCACTTTTCAAAAAAAAAAAATTACAAGGCATACCAAAAGGCAAAAAAAAAACAAATTGGAGAGATAGAACTAGAATCAGAACCAGAGTTAGAGATGGCAGGAATGTTGGAGTTATCAGACCAGGAATCTTTTAATGGAAAAAGAAGACAACATGAAAGAACAGAAGGATAATGTAAGTAGAGAAATGCAAATTCTAAAAAAGAATCAAAAAGAAATTTTATGAGATCAAAAATTCTGTAACAGAAATGAAGACTGCTTTTTATGGGCTCATTAGCAGACTGGAAACAACTGAGGAAAGAATCTCTGAACTTGAAGATATGACAGTAGAAAACTGAAAAGCAAAGAGAGAAAAGAGACTGAAAAAGAACAGAATATCCAAGAACTGCAGGACAACTACAAAGGATATATATGTAACGGGAAGGAATGCCAGGAGGGGAAGAAAAATATTTAAGCAATAATGACTGAGAATATCCCCAAATTAACGTCAGACAACAAACCACCGATCCAGGAAACTCAGAGAACACCAAGCAAAATAAATGCCAAAACAACTACACCTAGGCACATCCTATTCAAACTTCAGAACATCAAAGATAAAGTCTAAAAGAAGCCACAAGGGAAAAAACATCTTACCCATACAGGAGCAACAATAAAAATTAAATCCAACTTCGCCCCAGAAACCATGCAAGCAATAAGAGAGTGGACTGAAATATTTGGAATGTTGAGAGATGTCACCAACCTAGAACTCTGTACCCTGCAGAATTATCCTTCAAAAGTGCAGGAAAAATACTTTCTCAGACGGAGAAATTGAGGGAATTTGTTGGCAGTACACATGCTGTGCAAAAAATGTTAAAAGAAGTTTTTCAAAGAAGAAAAATTATATAGGTCAAAAACTCAGATCTACATAAAGAAAGGAAGAGCACCAAAGAATAAATAAGTGAAAGTAAAGTTTTATTTTTTTTATCCTTAATTGATCTAACAGTTAAAAATGAACCAAATAAGGACCAGCCCGGTGGCACAGCGGTTAGGTTCCCACATTCCGCTTCGGCAACCCGGGGTTCACCAGTTCAGATCCCGGGTGCAGACATGGCACCGCTTGGCAAGCCGTGCTGTGGTAGGCATCCCACATATAAAGTGGAGGAAGATGGGCACGGATGTTAGCTCAGGGCCAGTCTTCATCAGCAAAAAGAGGAGGATTAGTAGCAGATGTTAGCTCAGGGTTAATCTACCTTCAAAAAAAGAAAATTAACCAAATAATAATAGCAACAATATATTTGATTATATATATATCATATACATATGCTCATATATAAGTGAAATGAATGACAGTAATGATACAAGGGATGGGAGGGAGAAATTAGGAATATTTCATTATAAAATAAACGCACTACCTAGGAAGCAATATAGTATTATTTGAAAGTGGACTTAGATATAAATGTATATTGTAAATTCTAGGGCAAAAACTAAGAAAAAGTAAAACAAGAAGTATAACTGATATGCTCAGAAAAGAGAGAATATGGAATTATATAAAATGCTCCATTAAAACCACAAAAGGCAGAAAAAGTGTGTTCGACAAAAATAAGAGCAAAGAACAAGGGCAACAAATAGAAGACATTAATATGATATTAATCCAATTATATCAATAATCATTTTAAAGGGCAATGGTCTAAAATAGCAGAGTGGCACAGCAGAAGTGTGCTGGGCCCATAAAGGGCTATGGTCTAATGTAACAATTAAAAGGCAAAATTGTCAGAATGGATCAAAAAACAAGACCCAACTATATGTTGTCTACAAGAAATCAACTTTAAATATAAAGACACATAAAGATTAAAAGTAAAAAGATAGAGATCTTAAAAGTTCTCATCACAAGAAAAAAAATTTTTTTAACTGTGAAAAATAAAAGTAAAGAGACAGAGAAAGATGTATCATGCTAACACCAATCAAAAAGATAAAGCTGGAGTAGCTATATTAATTTCAGACAGAGCAGACTTCAAAGCAAGGAAAGTTATCAGGGATAAAGAGGGTCATTACATGATGATATAGAGGTCAATACTCCAGGAAGACGTAACCGTCCTTAGTGTGCATATGTCTAACGACAGAGGTCAGAATATGTGTGGCAAAAACTGATAGAAATGCAAGATGAAATATATGAATTCACAATTATAGTTGGAGACTTTAACAATCTTCTCTCACAAATGGACAGACCCAGCAGGCAGAAAATCAGCAAGGACACAGCTGAACTCAACAGCACCATCAATCATCCAGATATAATTGACATCTGTAGACTAGTTCATGCAACAACAGGACATAACACATTCTCTTAAAAGCTCACATGGAACATTCACCAGGACAGACCACATTATGAGCCATAAAAAACACCTTAACAAATTTGAGACAGACATCATACAATGTCTGGTCTCGGACAACAATGGAATTAAAATAGACATCAATAACAGAAAGATAGCTTGAAAATCCCAAACTACTAGGAAACTAAACAACAAACTTCTAAATGACACATGCAGCAAAGAAATCTCAAGAGAAATTTAAAAATATTTTGAACTAAATGAAAATGAAAACATAACATTAAAATCTGTGAGATGTAGCAAAAATAGTCCTTAGTGAGAAATTCATAGTACTGAACACATAAATTAGAAAAAAAGATCTAAAATCAATAATTTAAGTATCTACCTTAGGAAACTAGAAAAAGAAGAGCAAATTAAACCCAAAGTAAGCAGAAGAAAAGAAATAAAAACTAGAGCAAAGCTCAGTATTTTGAAATTAAAATTGAAATTGAAAACAGGAAATCAATAGAGAAAAAAAAATCAATGAAACCAAAGGTGGCCTTTGAAAAGATCAATAAACTCAATAAGCCTCTAGCTAGGCTAAGACGAAAAAGAAGACACAAATTACTAATATCAGAAATTAAAGGGGCCGGCCCCATAGCCAAGTGGTTAAGTTCGTGTGCTCCACTTCAGCGGCCCGGGGTTGACTGGTTCAGATCCTGGGTGTAGACCTAGTACCGCTCATCAGGCCACGCTGTGGCAGCACCCCACATAGAAGACCTAGGATGACCTACAACGCAGATATACCACTAGGTACTGGGGTTTTAGGGAGAAAAAAAAAGAGGAAGATTGGCAACAGATGTTAGCTCAGGGTCAGTTTTCCTCACCAAAACAAAGCATACGCTACGAACAACTCTATGCCCACAAATTTGATAACCTAGATGAAACAGACCAACTCCTTGAATAAAACAATTTGTCAAAACTCACACAAGAAAAAACTGATGATCTGAGTGGCCTATGTCTATTAAAGAAATTGAATCAATAAGTAATAACCTTCCAAAATAGAAAGCACCAGGCCCAGATGGGTTCACTGTGAATTCCACCAAACACTTTAGGAAGAAATTATACCAATTCTCCACAATCTCTTCCAGAAGACAGAAGTAGAAGGAATACTTCCTAACTGATTCTATAAGGTCAGCAATATCCTAACACCAAAACCAGACAAAGAAATTATAAAAGAAAACTGCAGACCAGTATCTCTCATCAACATAGATGCAAAATCCTCAACAAAATATTAGCAAATCAAATCCAACAATGTACAAAAATAATTATACACCATGACCAAGTGAGATTCCCAGGTATGCAAGGCTGGTTCAATATCTGAAAATCAATTATTGTAATTCATCACATCAACAAGTTAAGGAAATATCTCACGATCGTAAAACAGATGCAGAAAAAACATTTGACAAAAATTCAACACTCATTAAATAAGACAGGGCCAGCCCCGGTGGCCTGGTGGTTAAGTTCAGCACACTCCACTTCAGCAGCCAGCCCGGGTTCGGTTCCTGGGCATGGACCTATAACACTCATCTATCAGTGGCCATGCTGTGGCAGCAGCTCCCATACAAAAAGAGGAAGATTGGCAGCTGATGTTAGCTCAAGGTGAACCCTCCTCAGCAGGAAAAAAAGATAAGACAAAACCTCTCAAATCTAGAAACACAAGGGAACTTCCTTAACTTCAGAAAAATCTTACAACTTTAAAGAACTTGACGAAAAACCTACAACTGACATTACACTTAACAGTGAGAAACTTGAAGTTTCCCCACTAAGATTGGGAACAAGGCAAGAATGTCCTCTCTCACCAGTCCTTTTCATCATCACACTAGAAGTTTTAACTAACATGTTAGACAAGAAAAAGAAATAAAAGACAAAAAACTTGGGAAGGAAAAAATAAACCTGTTTTTCTTTGCAGATGACAAGATTGTCTACATACAAAATCTAAAAGCATCAATAAAAAAACTCCTGGAACTAATAACAGATTATAGCAAGGCTGCAGGATACAAGGTTAACATACAAAAGCCAATAGCTTTCCTATATACCAGCTATGAACTAGTGGCATGTGAAATTTAAAACACATTACCATTTTTATCAGCATCCCAAAAACTTAAAGACTCAGGTATAAATCTAACAAAACATGTACAAGAGCTATATGAGGAAAACTATAAAACTCTGGTGAACAAAATCAAAGAAGAACTAAATAAAATGAGAAATATTACACGACTGTGGATAACAGGACTCAATACTGTCAAGATGTCATTTCTCCCCAACTTAATCTACATCCAGATCTGGGGTGCGGACCTACATCACGTGTCAGCCACGCTGTGGTAGTGACCTACATATAAACTGGAGGAAGACTGGCACAGATTTTAGCTCAGGGCTAATCTTTCTCATGCAAAAAAAGAGGAAGATTGGCAACAGATGTTAGCTCAGGGCTACTCTTCCTCAGAAAAAAAGAAATTGAATTGGAAAAATGCACCACTCCTTTAAGCCTACCTACAAGCATTCACTATTTTACTCAAACAGCATTGCTGTTAATTATCCATCACTTTTAACCACATTTAACCAAAATCCAATGCCTTTTCTGATAAGCATCCTCCTAGCCCTAATTATTTTGAAAAGGTCACTGTAAAAACATGTGAAACAAAAGGGTAAGGTGCCAGGCAGAATTAACTCGCTGGCTGCCAAGAGACTTCATAAAGAATCAATAACCAAGGTGACTTCTCCAGGGTCTGTAACTCAAATTCAAGTCAGTCAAGTTGAAGGTGTGACTGGACTGAAGACCGCTGGTCCACTCTAACAAAGCTTACAAGTGGCTAATAAAGAAACCGCAACAATGCTTCTATTAACGACAAAAAATAAATGCCTGCATACATCTCTTCCTAGCTTACTCTCCCCCTGCAGGCCTGTTAAGTGGGAAGCCAAACTATAAATAGAAGGTTGTGTGATGAAGAATGCCAACTAATAAATTTCAAAGGAATGATAAATAGGAAAAAAAAAATGACCATTTTACAATACCATTACAACAGAGTAATCAATTCAGGTAAAAATCAATAAATACTTAAACCACTGGGTACTTATTGCTTATTACCTTTTGTTAATGGCAAAATCTGGTGGAATCCACCTAAACCAAGTTCAAACTTATGTATGTCATCAATAGGACAACTGACATCATATGACCCTGGTTGCGATGTACCAAAAACTCATGACCTGCGGAGTATTTCTGCCAAGAATGGTTAACCTAAATCTAATGAAGGCGAAACAATCAGACAAATACAAACTGAGATACATACTACAAAACAACTGTCCTGCACTCTTCAAAAATGTCAGTATCCTAAAAGAAAAAAGGAAGTTAAGGGAACAGTTCTAGATTACAGGAAACTAGACACATAACAATTAAATGCAATTCATTAAAAAAATAAACAGATATAAAGGACATTATAGGAGCAACTGAGGATGTGTGAATATGAATTATATTACTGTTAAATTCATTCTATTTGGCTATGTAGGCTATTGTCCTTATTCCCAGGAAATACATGATGAAGTATTGAAGGGGGAAGGGACAGAATCTCTGTAAGTAACTCACGAACAGTTCAGTAAAAGTAATAGATACATACACATAAAGACAAAAGGATAAACAAAGTGTGGCAAAAGGTAAAGGATATATGGTTTCTCAGTACCCTATTCTTACAACTTTTCTGCAGATTTTTCAACATAAAAACTTGAGAAAGGTTGCTTATTGAGCTTGAAATCTGGACCAAAGGACATAGGTAATTTATATATTTAATGAAAACAATTATGTAATAAAAAAAATAACTGCACCGGATAAAAAAGCCCACTCCCTGGAGCTTAGATGATCACTGCCAAGCCCCGCCGAAGTCTCCATCTTCTGTGAGTCCACTATGCCCAGGTCACTGCTACAATCCCCATTATCTGAATACGTCAATACTACCAACCAGGTTACTGTCAGGTCTTTCTAACTAGAAAGCATTTAATTTCATTGTTATTGTTAATTTAATTGAGATATTGTGGTTTAATGCTCTGAGGAAACACTTGTTTCCGAGTCTGTTTAATGAGAGCTCTGTTGCCACTGTTTGAGAAGAAACCTTTATTTTTGTCATTATACATCACCTTCAGTAACGTCTCAGCTATGTTTACAAGAATGAATGAGAGGTTGCCACACAATCAAGGTAGGGAGAAGGGCACCCCAGACAGAAGAAATAGTAAATGACAGAAAATAGCATGGAAAGTTTAAGGAATAAACAGCATTAAGTACGCTTTAATTTTTTGGTCTCAACTTGCAGGTCTCAAGCCACTGGGTCAAGAAATCAATTTAATAACTCACAGTCAGCATTCTTTTTAATGATGTGAAATAGAAAAGAACAAAACTGTAAATAGAGTGCATCACAGTAGCCAGGGTAAGTACTGTTTCATGAAACTTTTGTTTCTGTTATATATAGCTGTTTATATATGTCTGCTGGGTCACAGATGTAAAATCTACTTCTTTTGGTGAGTCATGGTCAAAATGAGATTTGAAAGCCACTACTCTAGACAATGCAGACTTGTGGAAAGGTTTCAAGAAAGAGTATGATAAGATTTGTCTTTACAAAATCATGCTGGCAGTAATATCAAGCAGTTTTTCAAACTGCTGGGAGTCTCAAATTCAATTTAGTGCCTCTCCACCAGTATTTTTTTAAGTAGACTAGAACAGAGGTAAAAAGAAAATAGTATGCGTCACCAGTAATAATCTTTAAAAAGGGTATGTTTCATGCAATTTTAGTTTCATTTTTTTGTATTTACAGATACATAAAGTGTGTCACAATGCACAATGAATTTCTTAATTTTTACTTACATAAAATAAAAAAATTTTGAAAGCCATTGACAAAGAGAGGTAGTAATTGTCAGGGAAAGAGATCAGTGACAGAGAGAAAATTAACAGACCACTCCAACAGGAGGAAAGAGAAAACAAGAGTTTGAAGCCATAGGGGGAGATTAAAAAAAAAGATTCTAGGGCAATTTAGGAGATAGAAAAGAACAATCCTAATAAATGATTAGATTGGAGTCGGGGGAGGAGAAAAAGACAGATTGACTGAAAACTTTAAGAAAAAAACTGTTTTGAAAAGTTAAGTAGCAGAGGATCACATTCTATGGATTCCACATACTTACACTACAATGCACCAGCTCCTTTCTGTGGCATTTAAAGCATACCACCATATGGCTGCTAGCTATTATATTTCAACTGTTCTTTTGTTGTACTCACTCAGAGGCTCTGTGCACGAGGCAAAGAAGACCATTTCCATAAAAATTAACACTAATTTATTAAAAGACACTGTTTCTCCACAGCAGTCTAAGACTTTGTAGGATTTCTGACACTACTTTAGTGTTTAATGTTCTTTTATCACATTACATAGAACAGGTCCCTAAAAAAAGTGTCAAAATAAAAAAATATTAGGTATTTTTTATTCACTTCTATAGTTATTTCAAAAATGAATTCACGATGAAAACATTCTGAGGATGATATTCAGGAATTCTAGTATTAATTACAGGATGTAGTCTCCTGTCAGTGTGAGATGTACATTCCTTTCTTCTGAATTCCACGAAAAATTAAATTTATGCAATGACTAAAAGCAAACATCAAACCACAAAGTTAACTCATCTTTAATTGCCAGCAATGCCAAATGTAGAGAAATTCTTAGAGGGTTCCAAGGAAGTACTGAAAACTAATTTAAGTTTTATTTCTCTTATCACCAGCCATAAGCAGTGCTGTGTCTGATAAGTAAATAAGTGCAGCAGCAATTCCACTCTAGATACCTGGATTAGTTTTCTTTCCTTTTTTTTTTTTTTTTTTGAGGAAGATTAGCCCTGAGCTAACTACTGCCAGTCCTCCTCTTTTTGCTGAGGAAGCCTGGCCCTAAGCTAACATCCGTGCCCATCTTTCTCTACTTTCTATGTGGGACGCCTACCACAGCATGGCACGCCAAGCAGTGCCATGTCCACACCCGAGATCCGAACCGGCGAACCCCGGGCCGCTGAGTAGCAGAGCGTGTGAACTTAACCACTGCGCCACCAGGCCAGCGCCTGCATTAGTTTTCTTAGTCAAGTAGGAACTAAAAGGCAGTCAAATATCCCTAAGTCCTCATATAGTCACCATTTAACCCAGTGATTAGGAATTTCCCCTAAATCCATGCTCAGGCAGCTACACTAAAATTCACTTGATGGGGGTCAACAACCAAGCTTACTACACAGATATGATGAGCAACGTTACAGTCACTTAAGTGAGATAATGTGCGGAATTTCCACACATTCATTGCTCAATAAATAAGTAAAGAAGCTAGCAATGATTAGTTTAAAAAAAAAGACTATTCTCTTGATAGGAGACAAAAACTTGTGAAAGAAAAAAAGACCTATTACCCCTTCCCATTCAAATTTAAGGAAGTATTTGCAGTCATGCGCAGCACAACAATGTTTGGTCAACAATAGACCATGTATACAAACAAAGATGGTGACCTACGATTACTACCATGTAGCCTAGGTGTGTAGTAGGCTACACCATCCAGGTTTGTGTAATTACACTCTGTGATGTTCATACAATGACAAAATTGCCTCACGATGCATTTCTCAGAATATACCCCCGTCATTAAGCGAGACATGACTGTATTTATTTAAATATCCCTTAGTGAATACGTTAACAAGAGGTATCAAAGCTCCTTTCTCTGCTACCTAAGATAATCTTCCAAAATGCATGTATATACAGTTGGCCCTCTGTATCTGTGGATGGGGAACCTGTGGATATGGAGGGCCTGACTAAGAGATTTGAGCATCTGCAGATTTTGCTATCCTGGGGAGGGAGGGGTCCTGGAACCAATACCCTTGGATACCAAAAGATGACTGTTTATGTATCTAAACATATTCAAATATCTATAAACACATATTGAACTACTTAAACACTATGCAAAATGCCTGAAGAGGGTTATTAAGCTATTGATTATTCCTCCTCAAAAAAGTTCTTTCTCCTATTGAAACAGTTTTTCTGAAGTGGTAAGGAAAAAAAACAGAACAAGAGAAAGTGTACCACAGTGGTTAAAAGTATAGAACCGAGGAGTCAAAAGCTTGGGTTTAAATAATTTGGTAGTTTTGTGACCTAGCAAAGTTACCTAAATTCTCCTTATCTCAGTTTCCTCATATGTAAAAACATTAGCTATAATTATATTTGGATGGATGGGAATATATACATATTTTCTTTCATATGTAAATAATATGCAAAAAATTCAACAGTAGCTATATTTGGTAGTGTAAGAGCAATTTTTTTGTTTGTATTTTCCAACAGTCTCCAAATTTTCTACAGTCAACATCTATTAACCATACTTAAAAGAAAAAGTAGTTTTGAAAAATTATATAGGGGCCAGCCTGGTGGCACAGAGGTTAAGTTCACATGTTCCCCTTCGGCAGCCTGGGGTTTGCCAGTTTGGATCCCAGGTGCAGACCTACGCACCACTTCTCAGGCCATGCTGTGGCAGGCGTCCCACATATAAAGTAGAGGAAGATGGGCATAGATGTTAGCTCAGGACCAGTCTTCCTCAGCAAAAAGAGAAGGATTGGCAGCAGATGTTAGCTCAGGGCTAATCTTCCTCAAAAATAAATAAATAAAAATTTAAAAACTAAAAGAAAAAAATTATATAGAAAACAAAACACCCAACAAAAACATCACTCATCATACCAAGAACCAACAAAATCACTACTTGAATGAGACAAAGACAATCAACAGACACCAACACTGATATGACACTAGATATTGGAGTTATCCAACAAAGATTTCAAAGCAGCCATCATAAAAGTTCATCATCAATCAATTACAAATTCTCTTGAAACAGACAAAAAAATACAAATCCAAGCCAAGAAAAAGAAATTAGAAAAAATCAAATGGAAATTATAGAACTGAAAACTGCAATAAGAAAAACTTATTGGATGAGCTCAATAATAGGCACTACACAGGACAGAATCAGTGAACTTGAGGACAGAGCAATAGAATTTACCCAGTCTGAACAAAAGAGAGAAAAATTACTGAAAAGAAACTAACAAAGTCTCAAAGATCCATGGGACAATAACAGAAGATCTAAGTCCCTACCACTGGAGTCCCATAAAGAGAAGAGAAAGATGGCGGAGTTGAAAGAGTATTCAAGAAAATAATGGCTGAAAACTTCCAAATTCAGAGAAAGACATGAACCCATAGATTCAAGTAAGCAGACCACAGAAAGGTAAACCCACCAGAAACCATACCTTGACATATCATCACTAAGCGTCTGAAAACAATGACAAAGGAAAAATCTTGAAAGCAACCGCAAACAAATGATGAATTATGTATAGGGGAACACCAATTCGAACAACAGTACGTTTCTCATCTGAAACCACAAAGTTCAGAAAAAAGTGACAAAAAATTTTTCAAGTGCTGAAAGAAAAGAATTGCCAACCATGAATTCTATATCTGACAAAATTATCTTTCAGAAATGAGGGGGAATAAAGACATAAATAGGAAAAGGAAAACTAAAAGAATTTGTCACTAGTAGATATATCCTTCAAGAATGGCTAAGAAAGTTCTTCAAATGATAAGAAGGAATCCTGGAACATCAGGAAAGAAGAAAGAACAATGGGAAAAGCAGAAATATGAATAAAAACAATAGACTCAGTACACTACTCTTCTACTCAAGAGGTTTCAAAATCATAGTTAATGGATGAAATAAAAATTATACAGGCAAAAAAAATAGGTAAGTTAGAGTTCATCAAAATTAAAAACCTCTGACACAGAGTTAAAAGGCAATCCATGGAATGGGAGAAATATTTGCAAACCATTTATCTGAAAAGGGAGAGATACCCAGAATATACAAAGAACTCCTAAAACTCAACAAAAGAACAAACAACCTGATTAAAAATGGGCAAAGGACTTGAACAGACATTTCTCCAAAGAAGATAAACAAATGACCAATAAACACATGAAAAGATGCTCAATATCACTATTTATTAGGGAAATACAAGTCAAACAACAATGAAATACCATTTCACACCCATTAGGATAGCTATTATCAAAACAAAACAGAAAACAACAAGTGGTGGTAAGGATGTGGAGCAATTGGAACCCTTGTGCACTGCTAATGGAAATGTCAAATGGTATAGCCATTACAGAAAATAGCATGGCAATCCCTCAAAAACTTAAACACAGAATTACCATGTGGTCCAGCAATTTCAATTCCCAGTGTATTTCCAAAATGAAAGCAGTGACTTGAACAGACATTTGTACATCATGTTCAAGCAGCATTATTCACAATAGCCAAAAGGTGGAAGCAACACAAGTATCCATTGCTGGATAAGTGGATAAACAAAACGTGGGATAAGGCTAGAACAGCACTTAGCCTTAAAAAGAAAACTCCAATAAATGCTACAACACAGATGAGCCTTGAAGACACTATGCTAAGGTGAAATAAGTCAGTCACAAAAGGACAAATTATACAATTCCACTTATATGAGGTACCTGCAGTATCAAATTCATCGAAACAGAAAGTAAAATGATGGTTGCCATGGGCTAGCAGAGAGGGGAATGGGGAGTTA
Organism: Equus asinus; assembly: GCF_041296235.1. NCBI lineage: Eukaryota > Metazoa > Chordata > Mammalia > Perissodactyla > Equidae > Equus > Equus asinus. The sequence continues at coordinate 82,913,967 of NC_091798.1, forward strand.
GTGTTTAATGGGTGCATAGTTTCAGTTGAAGAAGACAGAAAAGTTCTGGAAACAGATGGTGGTAATGTGCAACAACAATGTGAATGTACTTTACATCACAGAGCTGTACACTGAAAAATGGTTAAAATGGTAAAATTTTATGTCATGAATATTTTACCCCAATAAAAAAATATTAATACCATCTGATGAGGTTACTCAATGTATGCAGAAGAAATATTCAAGACAATGATATTTACAAAGTGGGAGGGTAAAAGCATCTAAATGGAAGAACAGTTTCCACACTTCGTTCAAACTGATAAAATGTTTAGACCAACAGACTGCAGCAAATTACATATGTATACTTTAATATCCAAGACAATCACTAAGAAAATTCTACAAAGTGATAAATTCAAAAAACATTACGAATAAATCACGATAAAATCCTAACAAATGTTCAATAACCCATAGGAAGGGAAGAAAAGAGAAACAGAAATGAGAAACAGAGAGGACAAACAGAAAACAAAAAGTAAAATGCCAGACTTAAGTACTAACTTATCAATAATTACTGTAAATGTAAATAGTTAAAACATAGTAGTCCTCCCTATCTAAGGGTTTCGCGTTCGGTGATGTCAGGAACCCCTGGTCAATCTCAGCCCAAAAATATTAAATGGAAACTTCCAGAAATAAACTCATAAGTTTTCAATTGCATGCCACTCTGAGTAGTGTGATGAAATCTTGTATCCTCTGCTCCATCCCACTCGAGACATGAAGCATCCCTTTGTCCAGCAAATCCACACAGTATACACTACACACCCGTTAGTCACTTAGTAGCCATCTTGATTATCAGATCAACTGTCAGAGTACCACAGTGCTTATGGTCAACCAACTATCAACATCATCTGCTCCTGACATCCAACCACTGCCATTGTCATGGCTTGATCCTCCTTCTTCTGAGGTATCAAGCTTAACAGTAGCCTAACACTACGTCATTCACCTACGTCATCACTTAGGCACTGTTATCATCTCACATCATCACAAGAAGAGTGAGTACAGTACAATAACATATTTTGAGAGTGAGAGACCACATTCACAAAACTTTTATTACAGCATATTGTTACAACTGGTCTATTTTTGTTGTTAATCTCTCACTGTGCCTAACTTATAAAACAAACTTTACCATAGGTACAGATATATAGGAAAAAACATAGTATATATAGGGTTTGGTACTATCTGCAGTTTCAGGCAAGCACTGGGGGTTTTGGAACATATCTCTTGTGATAAGAGGGGACTACTGTACACCAAATAAAGGCAGAGATTGGCAGTGTGGACTTAAAAAAAAATGACCCAACTATAGGCTGTCTACAATTAACTTACTTAAAATAAGGCGTGTGAAAAGCAAAGTATGGAAAAAGATGCATGTAAACAAAAGAAAAGCAAGAGTGGCTATATTAATATTAGATAGACTTTAAAGCAAAGACAATTGCTAGAGACAAAAGGACATTATATAATGATAAAAATGTCAATCCACCAGGAATATGTGGCAGTCCTAAATATGTACACACCAAACAACAGAGCTTCAAAATGCATCACACAAAAACTGATAGAGCTGAAAGGAGAAATAGACAAATTCATGATTAGAGTTGGGTACTTCAAGACTCCCCTCTCCAAAACTCACAGAAATATTAAACAGAAAATCAGCAAAGATTTAAAAGTTCTAAACAACACAATCAACCAAGAGAATCTGACATATATAGAACACTCCACCAAAAAAAGGACAAACGCACATTTTTTTCAAGTGTCCATGGAACATTCACCAAAACAGACCATATCCTGGTCCATAAAACAAACCTGAAAAATTTTTAAGTACTGAAATCATAACAGTATGTTCTCTGACCAATAATGGATTCTAACTAGAAATCAGTCACAGAAAGACAACTGGTAAATCTCAAAACACCTGGAAATTAAACAACATACTTCTAAATAATCCATGGGTTAGTAAAAATTAAAAAAAGAAACATGGAATTGAATGAAAATGAAAAGACACGTCAAAAGATGTGGGATATAGCTACAGCAGTGCTAAGAGGAAGAGGTACAGCATTAAATGCTTACATTAGGAAACAGGAATGGTCTCAAGTCAATAATCTAAAATTCCTACCTCAAGAAACTAGGAAAATAGGAGCAAAATAAACCCAAAGCAATCAGAAGAAGGGGTACAATAAAAATAAGGGCAAAAATCAATCAAAGTGAAAACAAGAAAATCATAGAGGAAAATCAACAACACATAAAGCTAATTCTTTGAAAAAGTTAATAAAACTGGTAAGTCTTTAGCAAGACTAAGAAAACAAAAAGAAGATACAATCTACCAATATCAAGAATAATATCCTACAGCCATTAAAAGGATAATTAGGAACAATACAAAAAAGTTTATGCTCATAAATAAGACAAATTAAAAGAAATTAATTAATTCCTCAAAACTACATGCTACCAAAATAAACTAATAAACATAATCCAATAACCATTAAAAAAATGAATGCAGGGGCCAGCCCAGTGGCACAGCGGTTAAGTGCACGTGTTCTGCTTCAGCGGCCTGGGGTTCGCCAGTTCAGATCCTGGGTGCAGACATGACACTGCTTGGCAAGCTATGCTGTGGTAGGCGTCCCACATATAAAGTATAGGAAGATGCGCATGGATGTTAGCTCAGGGCCAGTCTTCCTCAGCAAAAAGAGGAGGATTGGCAATAGATGTTAGCTCAGGGCTAATCTTCCAAAAAAAAAAAAAAATGAATTCATAATTTAAAATCTCCAAAAAAGGAAATCCCAATCTGAGATGTTTTAACAAAAGAATTCTACCAAATATTTAAAGAGGAATTAATACCAATATGTCACAAACCCTTTCAAAGAACGGAAGAGGAGGGAACATGTCCTACCTCATACCATGAGGCCAGTACTACCCAAATACTGAAATGAAACAAAAATGTCACAGGAAAGCTACAGACCAATATCTCTCATGAACTTAGACACAAAAATCCTGAAAATATCAACAACCCAAATTCAGCAATGTTTGTAATGCATTATACACCATAACCAAGTGGGATTTATTCCAGGTATGCAAGGCTGGTTCAACATTTAAAAAAATCAGTATAATCTACCATATCACAAGCTAAAGAAAAAAATCATACAATCATATAAACGAACCCAGAAAAAGCATTTGACAAAATCCAGCAACCATTCATAACAAAAACTCTGAGTAAACTAGGAGGAGAGGTGATCCACCTCGACTTGATAAAGAGTATCTATCCTACCCCAACAAAAAAAGCCTCTAGTTACTATCATGCTTAATGCTAAATGCTTTCAACCTAAGACAAGGAACAAAAAGCAAGAATGTCTGCTCTCACTATCCTCATTCAATATAGTACTAGCCACTGTAACAAGACAAGAAAAAGAAATAAAAGGATACAGATTGCAAATAAAGAAGTAAAAACTGTCCCTATTTGCACTTGACATGATTATCTATGTAGAAAATCCCAAGGAATCTGTAAGAACCTCTTAGAACTGAAAGTTTAGCAAGGTTGCAGGACACAAGACCAACATACAAAAATGAATCACATTTCTATCTACTAACAATGAACATGTGAAAACTGAAATTGAAAACATAATAACATTTACAAAATTGCTCCAAAGAAGGGAAACTTAAGTATAAATTTAACAAGTATACAGAACTGATACTCTTAAAATTACAAAATGCTAATTAAAGAAATCAAAGAAGACCTAAATAAATGAAGGTACATACTATGTCAACATAGTTAAGATGTCAATTCTCCCCAAACTGATCTACAGACTTAATGCAATTCCTATGAAAATCTCAGAAAAGTTTTTGTAGACATGGACAAGCTTGTTCTAAAATTTGTACGACACAAGCCTCAAAATAGCTAAAACCATATTGAAAAGTGAAACGAATCACTCTACCCAATATTAAGGATTACTACATACCTACAGTAATCAAGAGTATGACATTAGCAGATAGAGACATAGAGATCAATGGAACACAACAGAAAACTCAGGAGTAAACCCATACATATGTGCCCAACTGATTTACGACAAAAGCACAAAACCAATTCAATGGAAGAAGGATATTTGCCTTTCCAACAAATGGCACTGAAGCAATTAAATATCCACAGGAAAAATCTGAACCTCAACTTGAACTTCATATCTTTTATTAAAATGAAATTTTAAAAATGGATCATGGACTTAACTCTAAAACATAAAATTATTAAACTTTTAGGGAAAATTAGGAGAAAATCTCTGAGACCTAGGCTAGGCAAAGAGTTCTTAGACTTGCCTTCAAAAGCACAGCCTACAAAAGGAAACATCAATAAATTAAGTCCCGTCAAAATTAAAAACTTTTGCTCTGCAAAAGCAGACCATTAAAAGGAGAAAAAGACAAGCTACAAAATGGGAGAAAATATTTGCAAACCACATATTAGACAAAGGACCAACAGAATACTTAAAGAGCTCTCAAAATCCAGCAATAAAAAGACCCAAACAATCCTATAGGAAAATGGGCAAACGAGATGAACAGACACTTCACCAAAGAGGATATACAGAGAGCAAATTAGCACATATCAACGTCAACAGCCATTAGGGAAATGCAAATTAAAACCACAGTGAGATATCACTAGATATCTATGAGAATAGCTAAAATAAAAATGACATCAAATGCTGGTTAGGACACAGAGAATCAAGATCACTCATACATTGCTGGAGAGAATGTAAAAGGATACAACCACTTTAGAAAACAGATTGGCAGCTTCTTGTAAGACTGAACATGCAACTACCTTATAATTCAGCAATTGCACTCTTTGGCATTATCTGACAGAAATAAAATCACATGTTCACACAAAAATATAAACACAAATGTTCACAGCAGTTTTTCTTATAATAGACAAAACTGGAAACAAACCAAACGTTTCCTAATGAGTCTTCTCTAATGGGTGTTTTCTAACAGTTGAACAAACTGTAGTACATCCATACCATGGAATACTACTCAGCAATGAAAATGAACAAAATATTATACATGCACCAACTTGGATGAATCTTGAGGGAATTGTGTTGACTGACAAATGCTAATTCCAAAAGGTACATACTATATGATTTCATTTACATAAGCTTTTTGAAATAACCAAATGAAGAGAGATTAGTGCTTGCCAGGGGTTACAAATGGAAGGAGGAGAGAAAGGAGGTGAGTTTTGTTATAAAAAGGGCAGCACAAGGGATCCTGGTGGTGATGAAACTGTTCTTTATCTTTACTATGGCGATGATTACACAAATCTACACATGATAAAAATATATAGAACTAAATGCTTCACACACACACACACAAGTGTATGTACAACGGGTGAAATATATCAATGTCAATTTCCTGGTTGTGATACCAGATGTTGCCACTGAGGAAAATTCAATGAAGGACACATCTCTATATTATTTCTTACAACTGAATGTGAATCTACAATAACCTCAAAATAAGTTTAACTTAAAAATCTGAGAGACGAATCAATATTTAGGTAGACAGACATGGATGCAAGAGAGAGAGAGAGAGATGGTTCTATTATATAAGCATCTTAACTGTGAACCCAGTCTAATGGATTACACCTACAAAGAAGGCTTAAAAGAGTCAGGGGGGGGGGGGCTGGCCCCGTGGCCGAGTGGTTAAGTTCGTGCGCTTCGCTGCAGGCGGCCCAGTGTTTCGTTGGTTGGAATCCTGGGCGTGGACACGGCACTGCTCATCAAACCACACTGAGGCAGCGTCCCACAAGCCGCAACTAGAGGGACCCACGACGAAGAATATACAACTATGTACCGGGGGGCTTTGGGAAGAAAAAGGAAAAGAATAAAAAAATCTGAAAAAAAAAAAAGAGTCGAGGGGGATCTCTAGGTCTTTCCCTTAGCTTGAGACAGATATATAAAAGGAATTTTAAAAGCTATATTGAACATCACAACAATGAATACAGAGTGAATACAGAAAATTTGCTGGAGTAATGTCTCACCCATAGGATTTTCCATGGCTACCATCCATGGTCATATGTAGGATCTTTTCACACTATAATAACCAGACATGCATTTAAACATGTTTTCCATCTTTCAACACAGGTAGAGAGCCAAAAGAGGAGATAGAAGACACTAACTCACAAAGAAAGAAGGTAAAGCACAAAGTTGTTCTTTCCTACAATGAACGACAGGAAATAAAAGAATGAGGATCCTGTTTCTCAAGTAGTAGATGTGTATTTAATCTGCTCCAAAATCATCCAAAGCCATTTTTAAAGACTCAGGGTTACCCAGTATATCAGTCACCTCAGGCTACTATAACAAAATATCACAGACTGGATGGCTCAAACAGCAGAAATTATTTCCTCACAGTTCTGGAGGCCGAGTCCAAAATTAAGGTACTAGCAGAGCTGGTTTCTAGTGAGGCCTCTCCTCTTGGCTTGCAGATGGCCACAAACTCACACAGCCTCTTCTCTGCGCACATGTACTCCTGGTGCCTCTTTCTCTTCTTATAAGACCAGTCCTATTGGATTATGGTCACCCTTATGACCTCATTTAACCTTAATTACCTCCTTAAAGGTCCTATCTCCATAAACAGCCACATCAGGGGTTAAAGCTTCAAATTATGAATCTAGGGGGCACAATTCAGTCCTAACACCCAGTGACTGGCCAGCCCTGAAGCATACTAAGTTTTGTATGGGTACATGGACATACATGTGTATTATATGTATTAGAAGAGGGCAAGACAAAGGAAAAAGTAAAGTATTTGCATTAGAATTCCAGTTCTATCATTCAGTCTTCTTAACAATAAAAGTGTGAATAGCTATTCTCACTGTATAGTTGTGAGACTTAAATGAGATAATCTATGTAAAGTGCCCAGAATATGGTAAATGTTCAGTCAATACTGGGCATCTGCCTTTCCATCCCCTCCACCCCAAAATTAATTATAAATATTACTCAAATCTAAACCTAACTGAAAAATTATGGGGACTGGATTCTGTCTCAGTTCTCCCACTATCTAGCTATGTGACCCTAAGCAACCACTCTACCTAAGTCTTCTTCTGCGCCTGGGCACTGAGAGTTTCCTCTATCACTAAAATACTATGTATCTTTACATATCACTCTTACTAATATAATATCAAACACCAATGCTACAAAAGTTAGTCAAACTTTCTAGAAAACTTCAGTGAAAGAGGATTACAGTACGAAATTTCAATCATTCTTTCATACACTTTCATTCTTCCAACTTTTCCATAAGTATCCTCTAATTTGAAAAATGTATCCATATAATGTGTCTCCAATTTAATCATCTTATTTTTCTATCACTAATGCCTCATCTTCCACTAATTGTATATTCTTTTATATTTCTTTTTGTCCCCCATAACGTTCATTGTTTTATTCATGTAATCATTGAAACACCTAAAATTATACCCCAAATCCTGCTGAGATAATGATTAGACATATGAAGAAGTTATCAGTAAATTATATCTGATAACAACTACTTTTAACTTAGCCCACAACTGAAATGTACTGCAGGTAATTTCAAGATAACACACCTACCATATATATATATGCATATTCCAATAATTACCCATAACCAACATCTACACTCAGTATCTTTGGTTTAAAATTAATATAATGGTGGTCAGAAGCAAAATATTGTAGGGATATCTGAATCATTTAATAAAAGACAATCTACCACATTGAGCCTAAGGGAAGGACTCTTCAGTACTTGCCCTTTCTCCCACCTCCTCCCTCACCACTAGTCTTCCAGTATTATCTGATACTACATGTAAATACACGCAGTCCGGCTGTACTTTGGTGCCCCCAAGAAATCTCACCTCCCAGCAGTGATGCCTTTGTACAGTCCCTTCCCATATTAAATCTGGAGCGGGTCATGTGATTAGCACTGGCCAGCAGAACATTAACATGAAGAACACACAGTCTTGCTAAGTGTTGGCACAGTGAGGCTTGTCCTCTGGGATAGCTCCCTCGCTAAACCCAGCCACCCATGCTGTGAAGAAGCTCAAGCTAATGAAGTAGAGAGACTACAGGAGTGGGTAGAGAGGGGGAGGAGGGGAGATAGAGGGAGGGACAGGGAAGGGGGGGTGGGGAGAGGGAGAGATGCCTAGCTATCCACCAGCTGTTCTAGCCATCCCAGCTGATGCGCCACACTTATGAGCTAAGAAGTCACCTGGAACATTTTGGCCAAGAAATGACACATGGAGCAGTCCCCATCAGGTCCTGCCCAAGTTTCAGAATCAAGAGCAAATAAACGTTTTAGCAATTAAGTTTTGGAGTAAAGCAATACATAACTAAAACAACACATGTAAACCAATTAGAACATTCCTGTTAGGTAGTAAGCAACCAAGAAATGTCAGCAGTAATAATTGTTATTGTTAATAATCATTATAAGCACCCCCCTCCAAGGTACCATTGTTTTGGGTCTTCGAGCTGCTCTTAAAGGCATTCTCTCACTCTCCTAATGGCCAGTAAAGAGACAGGAGCAAAGCAAGGCCTACTCTGCATCTTCTCTTTCTTCTTCCTAATTTAAGGCTGTCCTTTTTCTTTTTGTCTCTGTCAATAATGTTTGCCTGGTTTCCCCAGAGTGGCTAATGAATGATCCAGACCAAGTCTAGCCTTTAGCTGGGGCTCTGTCTTTTCAGTAACTACAGGCGCCCCCTTCAACCTCCCTCCAGACCACAGGTAAATAATTAAGAGTTCAGTAGGACAGACTCCACTAAGGGTCAAAAGTTTATACTCATTTAACTCATAACTCTTTCTCTTCTGATAGAAACATTAGGCAAAGGGCATAGGACCCAATAACTTCTCGTTCAGAAAATAAATGAAGCAGCAGGGAAAACATACCTGCTACTTTTCCTCAAAGACTTTATTGATCCTAACTATATAAACTTCTTATTCTTTTAACCTTCATGACCCTTTGCACATACTTCACTCATGATATTTATCTTAAGCTAGGCTGAATCATACTAATTGGTTTACTTGATTTCCTACTAGATCTAAAATTCCCCCAGAAGAAAATACTCAAATAAGTGTAACAGTTAAAATTATACAAACTTTTCCAGGCTTAACGAATCTGATGAAAATGCTCACTAATAAACATGAGACTAATGATTCACCATGCACACAAAAAAACAATGTACGAAATACTAACAGCATTAATATATTTGCACTGGTCTATCTACATATTGTCACTTGACTCTCTTGTGACCAACACACCGCACTAGCTGGATACAAGGTTGAAGTCTGTGACCAGGGAACCCTAGTGTAACAAACCACTGTGGATTCAATCCTGTGACCCCAACCTCCCTAATACCATCCTATCAAGAACTAAGGTGAACAGTCACTAGTAATCAAATATTAATTTAGGCCAAAAACGTTTCTTCAATACTTTTATGACAGATTTGACATTATTCAACCAAGTCACTAAGGCTTTTTCCTCCTTTCATTTAAAAATAGGAATCTATAGAAAGTACTTGAATTTCATCTCTAAACCTGCTTAATTTGCTGGAAGACTTTATGAAGTAAAAGTAAAATTTTTAATACAATTAATCATGGTAGGCAGGCCTTTGGAGCTCAAAACACTCTTTAAAATAGATATTAGTAAGGGAGTGCCTATACCAATAGAATTAGTAGGCTATTTAATCACAATAAAATTATATTATTGTTATTTGGGGAGATTATTTACTTATTGAACACCTACTATGTGTCAGGCACTGTGCTGAATATGTTCAGGGTTTTCATTAAACTTTAAAAACGACCATATGAGGGAGGTACCATTATTATCCCCATTTTACAGATGGGGAAACTGACCTTTCCAAGATCACACAGCTAGTAAGTGGCAGAGTCAGGATTCCAACCCAAATCTTGTCTAACTTCAGAATTTGCACGCTTAACCACTACACTGTATTGCCTCCAGTGACTGGGTTGATATCTAAGATAAAGAAAAGAGGGAAATTTGTACTTCTCAGTGGCAAATTTAAAAAACACACCAGAAACGGAGGATACTTTTTAGAACATGAACAATTCTCATGTACATAGTCATACAGATATTATTTTTATTCCCAAATACAGATGAGGTAATGATGAAAATCTTACACAATGGACTTCTCACAAACACAATTTTTCCTATGTACCCACTCATGTTTATTATTAAAAATTTAATGGCAATGCTCTGTATTTTCCGCTCAATTTTGCTGTGAACCTAAAATTGCTCTACAAAATAAATTCTACTTAAAAATACTTAGAACTACAATACACTAAATATGCCTAACTCAATCCAGGGATGAACTGGAATAAGACAGCATTCTTTCAGTATGAAAAGCTGCACTTTGTTTACTATAAGGACAGTGCTGAAAAGGTAGTGGGCACTTAAAATTCAAACCTGACTGAATTTTTCAAAATGGCTTGAAAGTGTGCAAACAGTGCTGAAAATTCGAATGTTTAACACTCTCAGAACACCTTCAGAAAAGTCTGCAATACATAGACTTAACATAGTAAGTTGGAGTAAAATTACACAAAAAAATTGAACTCATGTTGAATATAAAAGGAATACAACACTCCTATACCATGGCTGACATAAATACGACTAGCTTTCATTTTCCACCTTAAATATCAGAAGATGCAGCCTTAAGTCAAAAATGGATTATTACAGAATCTTTTCCTAAGTCTTTTTATGAGTCCTTTCTAAATCCTCCAAAACAGCTTATCCAAAAAAAAAACCTTTCAATTGTCCGGAGTGACTGTCAACATATGAACCAAATCTTTTTTCCTCTGATACTCATTAAAGGTTGTCGAAATTCTAAAGGTCAATGAAGACAGAGGTGAGGGATCTGTAAAACAAGTTTTGCCTATTACCACTTCCCACCATCATTTCCCTCTCCTCAAGGTCCACCTTTATAAACGCATACCTAAGTTCACTTAGGAAGAGAAGAAGTAAGGGGGAGGTGTTAACTTCATACAGAAAAGTCATTTGCTCTATATATTGTGCAGTAGACTGTCAAATTTTCAAATAAAATATTGTATTGGCCACCAACAAAAAGTGTTGAAGGGAAGCACACTATTATGTTTTACTTCAATATTCTACTTACAAAGTCGCAGCTATAAAAAGAATTACACTAATATTAATAAATGGGAATTCTATGGCACAAGTTAGAGATTGCTGGAGCATGGGCCCTTAATCACACCTGTAATTCGCGGAACTCCTTTCCTTTCTCACTGACCCACAGTTTCGTCAGTCATCCAGACTTTTCTGCATCTCTATGCTTTCAATAGGCAGAAGTTGGGATTTGCAGTGCAACAAAAACAAAGCATTCTGACCAACGCATGTTTCAAATGCTATCAGTACAATACTCATTCAAATATTCAAAGCTTCCCACTAATCGTCTAGCTTCAACAGGGAACACACACACGTTGATACAGACTCTGCCTGCCTCGGGAGCTGCAAGCTCAGCTGAATCCCAGACCGCCACCTCAATTTGGAAGGGGCAGAACCATATCCGGTTCTCACTGGAGACACATTTTCCCATGCTTCCCATCTTAAAAACTTTACGTCTTCCCAGAGGAGCAATAAATATACAAAGACGCCAGGGAGTATGCCTGTAGGGAAGATGAGAGATCATCTTAAATCCCTACGCAGGGAACCTGAAGCTTCAAAACTTTTCAGAACAAATCACAGCTGAAAGAAGAAGGTATGTTCCCCGACTCCTTTCCAGGAGCTAGCTTCCCCAGTCCCAGAACAGCGGTCTTGACTTACTGGTTAGTTGGAGGAGCGGTCAGCGGGATGGCCACCTCTTCCTCCTCGTATTCTGGTCCATCCAGAGAATCACCTTCGTCCACTGTTCCCAGGCCCGCGCCCAAAGGAGGCAGCAGGGGAGGGGGCGGCAGAGGAGGGAATCCGCCGCCCGCCCCGAAGGTCTCGGCAGGCAACGAAGTGGTCCCCTTGGTGAGAGCCATCTCCCCGCCAGGGCCGGCGGCGGCGGCACCAGCCACGCCAGCAGCAGCACCTCCCCCTGACAGTCCGGCTCCCCCCAGTGTCCCCGCCACAGACCCGGTCCCTAAGAACCCTGACCCCACAGCGGCTCCGCCACCCAGAGTCCCGGCCACTCCGGGCTCCGCCAGCCCAGGATAGGGGGCGGCTGCCACAGGCAGAGCCGCGGGGATCTTCACCCGACACACTGCCGGATAGGCGCTGGAGCCTGCGGCCGCGCCGCCGCCTGCTGCCCCGGCGGTCACCGGGCCGCCCTCCTCACTGCCGCCCTCGGCCGCCATCATGTTGAAGCCCGCTCTCCTCTGCCCTACCCTGCCCGCCCGGGAGCCCCGGGGGCCACCAGGCCCGGGCTCCGAGCCGCCCCACCCAGGCGCGTCCCCTCTTCAGCTCCCCGGGCGGAGGAAACAACAACAAAAGGAGAGAGCCCGCCGCCGCGCCCCCTCCTCGGGCCACAGCCCAGGCTCCGGAGCTGCCCGGGTTACGGGAAGCGAAGTGGGCAAAAAACCCAACGCCGGCACAAACGCCGCCCAAACCTTCACCTTACACACCCACACTCACGCACACACACATGCACAGAAGCGAAAAACTTCCTGGCTGCCCTAAAGAGGAAGGGAAGCACAGGGGAAGCGGCTGGGGCGGCTGCCGCTCCCTCAGCCACCGCCGCCGCCGCCACCGCTTCTTCACCACCCCAGTTCCGGCCACCCCCACCGCAGCCACCGCCGGTGCCGCTGCTGGGGCTGGGGCCACTGCAGCCGCTTCATCCTCCACCGGGCTGGGGATGGGAGGGGTGGGTAGAAAAGAGGAAGGGGGGCGGGGTAGTGGGGAAATGGACTGAACTGCTCCTAACCTGGAGCTCTCAGTGAAATCGACAAGAGAGAAAGGAAGGCGGGGCACAGGAGGAGGAGCGGAGGGAAGGAAGGGCGGGGGAGGAGAGCGACGGCGCTTCTGCGCAGGCGCGTTCCCGGCGTGGGGGTGGGGGGGCCGGGCCTGGAGAGAGGAAAAGGAAGAGTCGGGAGGGAAGGAAGCGGCGGGCACGCGCGGGGCGCGGACGCGCTCCCCGTCCCGCTCCGGTGCGAGCGCGTGGCTGCGGGGCGGCTTCTCCCGTCGGTGTTGCCGGCGGCGCGCGCCTGTCTGCCTGGGCTTTGTTTGATGGGCCGGTGGGGCGGAGGAGGGGAGGAGTGAGTACCTGAGCACGCGGCCCCCCTGCGCGCTGAAGACTAGGCGAGGCGGGAGGGGCAGGGAGGCGGTGGGAGGAAGGATGGGGAAAGGGAAAGGAAGATGCCTCGGAGCCACTGCCTCGCTTCCGGGCCGGTGGAAAAAACACCCTTAGCCGGCGGCGCACAAACCAGACAGCCGAGGCCCCGGGGGAGGGTGGGTATTGCTTCGAAGGTCGAGGCAGTGATATTTATGTTTTCATTTTCGTTGCATAATTTAAATCACTATACGACTAGTACAAACTGAAAACTAAAATGCAATAAAAAATTAGGTTCTGAAATTCAAGACAAGAAAACGAAATGGCTAAAGAGGTCCATGTGGGAAGGGCTAAGAATTTTGGTGGAGATAGTGGTTGTGAAGCAAGACCGTACACGTTTTATTTTCTCCACCGACCATCCATCTCTCTCCCTGTCTCACACACACACATTTACCTGTGCCAGTGCAAGTCTGTTGAGTACTAACGAGGTGTGGAGAGGAGCGATGCAACAGAAAACACTCATCAACGCACTTTGTCCTCGTTTGTGTGCAAAAGACAGCAGGGCATGCTCCACGATGCACATGCGAACGTACGGAGCACCTTCAACAACGCAAATGTCAAGAAGGCCCCAAGTGCCAGTTATAATTATGTATAGTTTCAAAAATTAGCAGTAAACTGAAGTCTCACCCTTAATATGGCCAAAGGTTGGTTGGTTTTGTTTTGTCTTCTATAATAAACTATTCTGTGCGTTCATGTAGGTGGAGGAATCATTCCCATTGTTTGAAATTACAGTACTAGTAATTTGCCCTTTTGGATTCATATATATTTTTCTTATCGTTTAAATTCTCCCAGGAGGAATCCCACATTAAATACCATTAAATATTGATCTTTGAGATCAATATTTTCTCTGCTAAAGATGATCAAATCAATATAGGACCACATGGGGGTTGGGAAAGGGTTGTAATAGGGGCCCAGGAGAAAAGGAATCGACCACTGAAAGGGGGCAAGGTGCACACAAGACGTTTTCCTTTCCTTTAGAAGTTTGCATGAGTCTATTTGCCAAATCCATGACAAACTTGATTAAACAGTAATCTTGAGGACTCCTTCATGGTGCTGTTATGCATTGTACCACTTGGGAGAGTAAGATGGACTAGTCACAAGAGTAGTCTCTGACCGGTATTATCCTAGGAACTGGCAAAAATACAAATTTGGGAACCCCAGCCCAGACCTTCTGAATCAGAAACTGTGCAGCAATCTATGTTTTAATGAGCCCTCCAAGTTTACACATTTAAGTTTAAGAACCACTATGCTAGAGTATAATATGCTAATCAAGAAGGAGGTGTGCAGTGGTCCTGAATGAAAGAAAGAAGAGTAGATGAGAAAGCCGGCTCAATGTCATTCATTAGGCAGATGGATAAGAGATGTTGGTATTGGATTGCTAAACTCTGTGCTATTCTAGAAAGGAGGTTAGGAAATGAGAAAGTGCATAATGAAGTAAAGTCGTAATCCTTAAGACAATAATGAAGTACTGCTTCTTACAGTCACCTCGCTGAAATCAGTTTTTCTTTTAAACTTAGACTCTCAGAGTTAGACCATCAAAGTACCTGTTCCACTCACTGCCAGCAAATTTTCATGTAGCCTGTGCTTGAGAGCCTACGGTATGTTAGCATCCCAGTCCTCCAACACTCCCACCCCAGTTACCACCATCAGCCTCTGACTATAGGACATTATTCTGGCAGGTTACCCCAGCTCTTGGTTATCACTGATCTTCCCTAAGTGCCCACACACCACCTGTATGCTGCGTGAGATTCCAGGTCAGGCTCACCACTCTAATTTGCAGAATTATCTCCTTCCCCTTTGTTGAAAATTCTATAGCACTTAAAGGCCAATATTTAACGCAGTCCAACACCAATTATATACTGTTTTCTGTATATACTGAGTTATACTATTTTCTAGTTACTTTTAGGTGTGTGTATCCAGAAAACTATACTGCAGGTAGAACCTGTGGTTTATCCTACTGCCTAGCCTGGCCAAATGCTTTAACAGATCTCCATGCTTTTTTTTTTTTTTTTTTTTTTCTCCCCAAAGCCCCCCGGTACATAGTTGTGTATTCTTCGTTGTGGGTTCTTCTAGTTGTGGCATGTGGGACGCTGCCTCAGCGTGGTTTGATGAGCAGTGCCATGTCTGCGCCCAAGATTCGAACCAACGAAACACTGGGCCACCTGCAGCGGAGCGGGCGAACTTAACCACTCGGCCACGGGGCCAGCCCCCAGATCTCCATGCTTTTAACAAACCCTGGATTAGGTCAGTTCACATCCTTGGACATCAGTTGCTCAACTAGTAGGAAAGACATACTATGTCTATTAGTTTATCAACCTAATAGTGATATCTTACCTTATATTCAGTCTTAGAGTGGTGCTGTCCTGTTCATCCAAAGAAATTACCACATATTTTAGATGAGTTATTTTCAAATATTTTGTATACTCCTTTTATTGGACAGATCTAGGCTTTGATCTTTACTATTCCTTGTGTATTTCCTTCATCTCAAATCCATCTTCTATCTTCAGTGACTTTATTTTTTCCAAAAGGGTTAAATGTTTCTACTTTCTTTATTTTTGTGTTTCCTTTTTTCTTTTTCTACTCACCTTGATCTTCTGCCCTGCTCTCATTTAGAGTCTCATGTTCTCTTTTTTTCTGCTAATTTCTCCCTCAATTTCTGCTTCTAGGTCTTCCTGTTCTTTTCTTCCAAGCCCTTGAATTTTCTGGCATAAATATATTCCTTAAAGTTTCATGAGTCAAAAACCAAGAACTATTTTTAAAACAAAAACTATGAAAAATCTATTTGGAGAGAGACATTGCAGCACAGAATTGGTGTTAGGTGTGGTGTTACGTAACATCAGTTAACAAAGGGAAGTAAACAGTCTGTTAATTAAATTCACAGATAATACTAAACAGGGAGGTACTGAAAAACAGAACAATATACAAAAGAAAAGAGGAAAATTCAAAGTAGCTTTTACTTTTAGTAAAACAACCTATAATTTTAGGAAAGTTACTCCAGATATTGAATTAAATATAGTATTTAATGAAGAATAAACAATCGAAAATGCTGGACAAAGACTTGTGAGTGAGAAGAATATGAATGTTTAATTAAAAAATGAATTTGGCTCATTCTGATTTTATTGGCCACTCAAATATGCGTGTAATACATTCTGAAATATTTTGCAGTGTTGATACCCCAGTAAGTGAAAAGGTAATTCTGAGTTAATACAATTTTAGAGAGCCTCAAGGGGTTCAGAGCAAATATATTAGGAGTTACTGAGAGGAAGACTAGATAAGAAGTGATGAAAAGCTTACAGCTGTGTTTGAAGAATGCCAAATTGTGTTTCAAGCCCCACTAGATGCTCAGCCATACAAGTAGGCTTCCAGATTTATCTAAATAGCATCAGAAGATTTCAATGACCCAAAAATTTTGAAAGGAAGCCTTTACTCCTAACCTCTAATAGCCCTACTGCATTTGCTGACCTCATCTCAAAATCCTCAAGAGCACAAATTTCCTCATTAGGGACATATTTTGAGAAAGTAATGTTGAGCAGTTACAGGTTAAAGGAGATTATTTTGATGATAAAATAAATAGCTCTGCAGAGATTACAGTATGTGGTATAATAACTAAATGAGATTTATGAAAAGTATAAACACCTTGGAGAAATTAAAGGATATTATCATCTCTGAGGCTATGAAACTTCAAAGGAAATTATCAGGAGCCCTCTTGAAACATTTAAACTTATATATGGTTAAAAGAGCCTAGAGCAGTTGGCTCTAAATACCCCTTTTCTTGAAAGAAGGGGAGAAAAATGTCTCTACTTTTTATTTAGTTTGTCCTTATTCATCTGTCTTTATTTGCTGATTTTTCATTATTCTTTATCAGAAATTTCCCCTCCATTATGTCTAGTGTGTTTTTCTTTGCCTATTATTTTCCTCTGACCAGGAACATTTATATATTTCCTTTCTGTGCCTTGGTTCCTTTCCATGACAGTGCTCCATGGTAAAAATGAAAGAAAAAAGGAAGTGGAATGGTTTCAGGGGAAAGAAAATAGGGGAGTCCATATTTCCCTCATAATTACACTCCCGTTCTTTGTGTATGTCAGCAACAATTTAAAGGCCACCTGAAGCACGGTCATGGAATCCAGCTAACCTTTGACCTCTTCACCTTAGGAGTCCTGCAAAATCTCTAATTCAGGCTGTGTTCTTTGGTCTACCTGGGAGTTTCCTGGTAACTACCTTTCTAAGGTATTTCTAACTATACTTATTTCTCAATTCGCATGTTCTTTTGCAGAACTTTTCAACTTCACCTGTTATCTTAACACAACTTTTTCATTTTTTAACTTTCTACTCATTCTTTATCTAATCATTAAAATAACAATGAAATATAACATGTAGCTCAGCAGTAATTTCCAGATTTCTGGACTTTACAGACTAGTAAAGCTTCCACAAAAATTGAGAAACTATTGAATTGTTACGAGTTTGCCAACTTTAAATTTTGTGAAGTGAGAAATATTTTGTTGTTATTAACTATCATTTTCAACCACTCTATTTCATGAAAGAAAAGGACGCTTCAAGGCAGAAAGAGAGAGGAAGAAGGAAGAGGAGGAGGGGGAGGAGGAGGGAGAGAGAGGAAGGAAGGGAGAAAAAAGACAAGAAAAGAGAAGGAAAGAATTCCAGAAAAAAAGAAGTCTTTTGAGTTACATAAATTTAGCTTCATGAAATGTGCATCGTATAGTACGTCTTTCTTTGTCACTTTTTCATGAATTTATTAAAAGTTGGCATTGGTTTGCAGACCAGGTAGCTTAGTTTGGGTTTCCCCAGAAGCAGATTCTGAAACTAGGACTTGACTATGAAGTTGTTTATTTGGGAGGTGATCCCAGGAAATTTCAGTAGGCGAGTAGGGATGGGAAGGAAGCCATTCAGGATGTCTTAATGAGCAGGATACTGCTAAGAGCAATGGGGCTCACTGCCACTGCACAGCTCTGGGAGACAACACAGCCCCAGCCCGAGGGTTGTCACACCTGAAGGACAAAGAAACTGTGGTTTGTATTCATCAGTTCCCATTTGTCGTTGGTTGAGGGCTGCTCCTG
Organism: Equus asinus; assembly: GCF_041296235.1. Taxonomy (NCBI): domain Eukaryota; kingdom Metazoa; phylum Chordata; class Mammalia; order Perissodactyla; family Equidae; genus Equus; species Equus asinus. Next base: position 82,932,321 of record NC_091798.1, read on the forward strand.
GAAGCATCTCCTCTCCAACGGCTCCAGATTGCCTTGTGTGCAGGCTGAGGGTCTCCCCTGGCTAGAGAAAGCCCTCAGGTAGAGAGTTACTGATATTTGCAGAGAGGCCTTTGCATGCCCAGAACAGGTGAGTGCTAAGGAGGTATGGGCTTCACACTGACACCACCTTCTACACCAGGGTTTGAGAACGTGATGAAGAACTTAGTTCAATTAATTATAGGTACTTTGGAATGTTATTTTTGTTATGCTTGACTATTTTAATATTTAATTTATCCTACTCTATGACCTACTAAGGCTATTTAGCACGAATGGCTAAGTTATTCAGCATTAATCATAATGTCACTGGGATGAGAACTCATCATTTCCCAGCAATGCAAATATCCCTGGAGCAATGCTGACCAGAGGGAGTGATTTTCTAAGACTATCTATGTATTGCTGGATTCCAAACATATGTCCTGTCTTCTTTTTTTAACATGTATTTTGAGCTAGATAATATAATAGGAGCAACGGTGATTATGCATTGGACATAAAATAGCTTATTGATAGCCAAATGGGAAAGATTCAAGAAAAACTATCATGAATATTACAACAGCGTTTTTGAAGAAATAATTTGATAGCATGTTTATTTTATTAAAAGTGGTCCAAAATTCATGTCTTGTATTCATAGAAAATTTTAAATTTGTCAACATGCTTTCTTGTGCAGTGTCTCTTTCACAAGTCTGGAAAAGTATGACAATGTTATTATCCTTAATTGACAGATATGTAAGCTGTTGAGTTCAAAAGTGTGGTCAGTTCACCGCAGGTGATGAAAGTTTATTATAAAGATTCCTGTGGAAGTCAGGTAGGACAAGAAAACTGTCCCACAGTAAAATGTCTAGTCTCATAGGGAACTATAATGTCTTGTGTTGTTCAGGATCCAGAAGCAGCTCTAGGGAACTAACAGGCATGCTTGTGGTCATGTCTGAAGAATGGGGACTGTGTTATTATCTCTTTCAGGGGCGACACCATCCCCATGACTCAAGTGCTGTCACTACTTCGTTCTGTTTCTCCGCCTAACATAGCCACCGCTGGTTCGGACTCCACCCTCAGTACCAACCACCCCGCTCCACCTCATGATTCCTGCTTACCTGTGGCTTCCAGTACTTCTTTGCTCCCACTTATAAATCTTTATTAAGTACCAGGGAAACAATGGGGAGCCAAAATAGACATGGTCTTTGCTCTCATGGAGCATACAGTTTAGAGAGAGAGGTAGACATTTAATCAACTAGCCACGTAAATAAGTCCAGCATTTAACACTAAGATAAATTGTATTAGGAAGAGAAAAACTAAACTGACTTGAAATCTTTATGGTTTTTATAGTCACTTGACGAAGTCTTTGGTGAGTGTTCACAGAGTGTTACAGTGTAATGATGCAGACAGTAAACCAGTCCCAAACCTGGGATGCTGGGGCAGACAGACTGTTTGAATCCCTCCTCTGCCACTCTGTGGCAGAGCTCTATAACTCTGGCCAAGTTACTTAACCTCTCTGAGTCTCAATTTTCACATCTGTTATATGTGTGGATAGCAATACCTGTTGGCGTAGGTTGGGTTCCCCCAGAAGCAGACCCCGAGACTAGAACTGGGTTGTAAATTATTTGGGAGCTGATCCCAGGAAGCCTCATTGCACAGGGGAAGTGAGACAGGGACGGAAAGGAAGCCAATGAAGGGTGTGTCATCAGATAGGTAGTCACTGTGGGCAAGGGATGAGGGCTTGATTCCATTGGGGAACTATGGGAAACCATGTTAAACATGTCTTAGAGGAGTGAGGAAGCTCGAGGTACTTATCCTCCAACTCCCTTCTATCTTTGGTGAAGAATCCTCTTTGATTCCTTAACTCCCTGTGCTTCCGAGATGTCCCATGTTCACAGGCAAGAGAAAGCTCCCAGACAGTCACCAGGTAGACTGCATGGACAGGCGCTAGAATGGTGACCAGGGAATATGAGGGGCTGCTGACAGCTTCTACACCTACCTTTAGGAGGTTTTCATGAGGATTTAATATAACGAGATAATGGAACAAAGTAGGAGCTCAATGAATTGTATCTATTGTAGTGGATAAAAATCTTGTTGAGAGGATGAGATTTGCACTTTTGAAATGGTGACATAATACTACACTACAATGTAAAATTCAATGTATAATTGTTTACATGAGGTAAAGTGTTAGATTACCGCAATGGCAGTTGAGAAGAATCAGATGGTTTGTGTCCTGAAGCAAAAGGGCAAAGTTTTCCTTGAGCTTCTATTAACTTTCACTAATTCTTTTAATGAAAAAAAAAAAAAAGAAGTGAAAGAAGAGGAACTAGACGTCCCAGGTAAGGAGATAAGAAAAGGTGAGATGACATGAGGAGCAAATTCTGTGGTAGAGAAGGAAGAAGCAAGCCATACTAGAGCAGAGAGTTCATAATCAGAAAGGAAGATGAAGAGGAAGTTGTAAGTTAGGGCAAAGTTATGGAAGTTTTTTAAAGCTAGGCAGAGGCGTTTGAATTTTGTTTTGAGGCAAATAGGCAGCTGCTGAAGATTGTTGAATAAGGAAGACTATCGTGGAAACAAAAATCTGAGGATGAACAACGAGACTTAGGGCTTGAAAAGGATATTGGAGTTCAGCTAATATTAGTCCTACTCAACACAAAAGGCCTTTCTAGAAAGTCTGTGACTTGGTGAAAATGTGAAATTTTCAGTGATTCGATGTTCTTAAGATGTGGCATTAGCTGTAAGTGTTAGAAAATAGTTCCCTTTATTGAGCAGAAATGTGCTCCTGGTGACTTCCTCAAATTGGTCCTAGTTCATGTTTCTAAATTTATATTAAACATAGAGCCTTTAAAATACTCGAAGATAACTAATAAGTCCTGTAAGATGTCTCTTCCTCACATAAAAAAATTCAGTTGCTTTTGTGATATTTCAAATGGCCAGATATTGACCCCTCACCATCTTGCTCCTAATCTGGACACACTCCCATTGTCACTATCACTTGATCATGGTACCCTACATGGCAGGTAAAGATATATTTTGACTAATCTAGTATGGAATATAAATTTTATATCCCTTATTCTAAGCTTCTATTAATACAGCTTAAGATGGCATGTATCCTCATCTTAACTGTTCAGCAGCATCTAAAAGTTGGTCCCTTCCTCCTTCTTGAAACATTTTCTTTACCTGGCTTCCAAAACATCACTCTCTCTTAAGTCACTGGCCTCAACCCCTTTGCAGATGGTTTCCCTCTTAAGTTCTAAATGTTGGGAGTACCCTTGGTTTTCTTCACCATCCACTGTTCTTCCTAAATAATTTAATCAAAATCCATGACTTTAAATATCATAGATAAGCAGATGACTCCCAAATTAATACCTCCAACCCCAACCTCCCGTCTTAGCCCAAACTGTCCCATGGCATCTCCATTTGAATATCTCATGTCCAAAATAGAACTCTTGAATTTACCACACATAAAAACCCCTCCCACAGAATCCCCATGTAGTAAATGGTATCACCACTCCCCTAGTGGCCGAAAACTTAGATAACATTGATTCCCCTCTTTCTCTGGTATTCCACGTTTAATTCATAGTACATTCTGTAGCTCTGTCTTCAAAATGCATCCTATATTTGATTGCATTTCACTCTTAATTGCTAGCACTCCAAGCTAAGCCATCATCAGCTCTTGCTTCGACTTCTACAATAGACTATTCTAGCAGTCTTCCTGCTTCCACTTTTACTCCTCTTGTTTATTCTACAGACATTAGCTAGAATGACCTTTTTAAAATGTAAATCAAATGACCTCACATCCCTTTTTAAAATCCTCCCATCACACATAATAAAAGGCAAACTTCTTCCCGCCCTCTGTAAGGCCATACATGACACGGCCTCTGCCTCTCTCATAAATCTCAGCCCCTCCCACACACTTCTATCCCTCTGCTATAATCCTATCACACTGAGTGTCTTGTTGTTTCCTGAATATATCAAGAATTGTACTGTCTCCGAGCCTTTAGATTTACCATACTCTCTGCATGAAATACTCTTCAACAGAGCTGCGCATGCCTTCCTTCCTTCCTTCACTGAAGTCTGCTCAAATGTCATATCCTCATAAAGTTCTTCACCAGCTGCTCTAACCACAAAGAGCCTCCACTTAACACTGTTCGATTTTTCTTCTTTCTTTTCAGTGCCTGAAGTTATGGCATATTTTTATTTGTTTACTTGTTTATTCTCTACCTCCACAAATAGATTCTAAGATTCATGAGTGCAGGACTTCTGCCTATATTATTAACTGCTATATTCCATTTGCCTAGGACAGTGTCTGCCACATAGTAAGTGCTCAGTAAATCTCTGTGGAAGGAAAGAAGAAGAGAAAAAAATGAAAGAAAAAGGAGGGAAAGAAGAAATTGGAATTCTTGGCAGGTCACATCCTGCTGTTGAAAAACATTGTTTACAGCAATTACTATTGAAACATTTTCCCTGTGAATGTTCATCAAGTCAAGTTTCCCCGGTGCTGTATTTGTGCAACTCATAGTATTTAATCTAGTGCATTATTTTAGTTTGAATTTAATATTTCAGGCTTAAGGATTTTTTTCTAATTCCACATTGTGTAATACAGTATATTGACTATTTCTTCCACCTTTTTGGTATCTGTGATGGTTAGTTTTATGTGTCAATTTGGCTAGGCTCTGCTACCTGGTTATTTAATTAAATACTATCTAGATATTACTTTGAAGGTATTTTGAAAATGTGGGTAACAGTTCACTATAAGTAAAGGAGATTACCTTCAATAACGTGAGTGGGCCTCATCCAATTAGTTGAAGGCCCTAAGAGCAAGAACTGAGAGTTCCCACAGAAGAAGAAATTCTGCCTCAAGACTGCAGCGTCAACTCCTACAAAGTTTCCAGCTTGCTGGCCTGCCCTGCAGATTTCAAACTTGCCCACTCCACAATTGTGTAAGTGAGTTCATTAAATAAAATCTCTCCGTCTCTCTCTTAGATATATATAGAGAGATACGTATAGATATATAGACAGAGAGATCTCTTTAGAGAGAGAGATATAGATTATAGGTAGATAGATTACTATCTCCATGTATCTATCACCTCTTGGTTCTGTTTTGCTGGAGAACCCTGACTAAACAGTGTCTAATTATGTGAAAAGCAAATCATGTATAGTATACTCAAATCCAAATCAATAATACAATGAAGAACAAGTACAAAGCCACCAATCTCTGTGTGGACAAAAATCCATTATTAGATACTGTTTAGTTGTATTTGTTCAACAAGCAATAAATCCTCTTACCCTTCCTTTATCTTATTTTCATCTGTATTATAAGTGATTTTGAAAAATACCTTGCTAGTTCAAAAAGAATGCCTGCAGCATTTTTCCACCTATCAATTTAACAACCTTATCCAAGGACAAAAGAAAAGAAAAGAAAAGAAAGCTTGGTATGTCTTGTTCTGAATTGCTTCATGGTGAACATAGCTAATCATTGTTTCCCATTCTACACTCAAAATAATTGGTTAATAATCTTTTCTAAAGTTTTGTTAGGCACTGGTGTATTTGTTATGCATTTCTGGAAACTTTTTTTATTATTTTTTATTTATTTATTTATTTTTTTAATACTTTTTTAAAAAATTTTTTTCCTTTTTCTCCCCAAACCGCCCCTGGAACATAGTTGTATATCCTTAGTTGTGGGTCCTTCTAGTTGTGGCATGTGGTATGCTGCCTCAGCGTGGCTTGATGAGCAGTGCCATGTCCACGCCCAGGATTCGAACTGATGAAACACTGGGCCACCTGCAGCGGAGCGCGCAAACTAAACCACTCGGCCATGGGGCCAGCCCCTCTGGAAACTTTTTTTAATAGAGAAAAGAGGTAATATTTTAAAATTCAACCCTGTGTTATTGTCATCTCGTTTCATTTAAGCCTCTCAATGACATTACGGACTAGATATTACTATTCCCATTGAGTAAATAAGAAAACCAAAGCCCTCAAGTTTAAACTACTTGCCAAAGTCACGCTATACCGTAGCACTTTTGTAATCAGAATATGTATCCAACATCCATCTTCTGGTTTCTCTTATAATCATTACAACTCATCTAACTTATCAGGGAATCCCTCATCACATCTGTAAGTTCTTTCAGCAGACTGGGATGTAGTTTTTATGAAGCTGATTGTTAGAGCCCCTTTAAAACAACCATGATCCCATTCTGTATTCTCTAACTTCTCTTGGATGGCAGTTCCTTCTTAGGACAATCTCCAATCAAGCAATACTCAGAGTACATTGGGGGAAAGAATTGAAGGGAGTTTGTAACTGATTGGATGGGAGGAGGAAAGAAGACAGGTTTTTGTTTTGTTTTTTAATGACTCCAATATATTTAACCTAAGAATATAGGACTGGTAGATTGTATTCCTCACAAATTGCTCCCTGCTTATCTGTAAGAGGATTATATGTCCCCATCCGTTGCCACGTGGCTAGCAGTGCCTCCCGGTCAATGGAGTGTACTTTCCTGCCTCAATGTCAAATTTGGCCATGTGATTTGCTTTGGTCAATGATATGTAAACAAAAGTGACATAGGCCATTGGATTTTTCTGCCAACAATCTTTTTCTTTCTCATTGCCATAAGAATAGGATGTTCTACACAGAAACTATTCCTTCAGTAGGGTCCCAGGAAAAGATCGATGGAGCAAAACCACAGGCAAACTTGTCGGCCAACATGTAATGTGAGCAAGGAATAAGCCATGTTATTTTAAGTAACAGATTTCTGGGACCATTTGTAACTGAAGCAAAGTTGACTAATAAAGGCAATGGGTCTGTAACAAATAGAATGAAATGTAATGAAAAGTAGTGGTGATTTAGAATTATGCTAATAGATTGGAGAATGCTGAAAGTTTATATAACCTAAAATCTAAATTATAAATAAGCTTTTGCTACCATTTGGAAATAACCAAAAATATCTTCCATAAGATTATGAAGAGTATTGCTGAATGAAAAGGCTTTAAAATCTGAGTTATCTAGATACCTGTCTACACAGCCATAGCTAGGTCAAAATGCATTGATTTAGCTGCAGTGTTTGAGTAATCATGATAGGTAGCATAGATAATTACGTTTTTGTTTGGAATAGAGATTCTTTGTTCTTTTGGACTGAGATATAGAAGTCGATTTTATATTTTCAGTTTTGCCATTTCTCCGTAGGCTTTGTTTATTAATAAATCCTAAAGTTGATGAGGATTTCTGAATTTGTATTTTGCTATTTGATATAAATTTATGTCTTAGCTAATAAAGAGGATATCCATTAAATTTCCATACTTTTGGGGATTCTTGACCAGCTAGAAAAGCATGTCAAGGATTTTTTTGTTTGAAAAATCAAAACAAATACAGTAGGTTGAAAAATATAGTGCCATATTATTTTCCCAGTCAGCTAAAAATTTATCAATTAAGCACACAGCCTGGCTTGTTCAAAATTGTGCTTTCATCAGGTAAAATAATCAGTCTTTTAAGACTAGGCATTAACCAAAGCATGAGATGATTTTGGCCTGAAGTTTCTTAAATGCATTATGTATTGATGTTCTTATTTCCTGAGCTTTCTGGCTGAGGTCATGGGGCAATATGCCGCTTATATAATCTTCGTTCTTAGATGGTATAAGTATGTTTCCTTTTTAAACCATTCTACTAAACCAGTCATCATAACATCCCAGGACTAAATTCACCTAACTAAATAATTATTGGAAGATTGTGAACTTCTTTTTTTTTTTTTTTTGAGGAAGATCAGCCCTGAGCTAACATCTGCTGCCAATCCTCTTCTTTTTTCTGAGGAAGACCAGCCCTGAGCTAACATCCATGCCCATCTTCCTCTACTTTATATGTGGGACACCTGCCACAGCATGGCTTGCTGAGCAGTGCCATGTCCACACCCGGGATCCAAACTGGCAAATCCTGGGCCGCCGAAGCAGAATGTGTGAACTTAACTGCTGCGCCACTGGGCTGGCCCAAGATTATGTACTTCTACTTATTATTTTCTTTTCTATATTTTGCAACTATAAAGGCTGCATATTATATTGTTAATCTGATGTGAATAAGAGTTCTAAGATGTATTAAATGAAGAAAAATCTGTGATTCATTTTCATCTAAAATAATTTGCTATCCCTTATAGTGATTATTTTTATTTTTAAATTGATTTGAAATTTTCTTTTTTGATAAGTCGATAAAGTATTAACATTTTCTTTCTTTTTATGTAGACTAGGTAAATATGTTTTCTTTAACTGAGACTATCTATTGTTCCATGTTATAATAATAGTATTTATTTCTAAAACTTATACTAGTTATTTTCTATAGTAGCAAATATTTTATAATTTATATTTTTGATAATTTTTTGACATAGCACTTATTTGGCCAATGTAATTAAAGTAAAATGTTAGGAAAAGATAAAGATCAGGCAATGCTATGACAAGATTTAAGGATTCTGCAAGGAAAGGACACAGTAATTATGGCAGATCCTGTTAGTTGTTTATCTATAAATGTCCTCCCACCTCCTTACCTCCTGGCTGAATCTTGATTTTGTTCAGGGTGGCAATGTGTCCAGCCTGAGCAATGAATACTAACTGCTCCAAGTCAATTTTTAACAGTCCTGGTCCCTTTGGCAGACACTTAACTTCCCAGCCACCCTTGCAACTAAACATGGCCCATTGATCCAGTTGGGTTCCTTCATGGCTTCTGGATTTGTGTCATAGTGTAAAAGACCTTCTCCATTATAAGACTGTGTTTAGGAATTCTCCCAAGTTATCTTCTGGTACTTTTGTGGTTTCAATTTTTATGTTGTTTAAATCTTTAATTCACCTGAAGTTTATTTTGGTATAAGAAATGAAGTAGTCATCTGCCTTTTTTTCCTCTCTCTAAATATAACATCTGTCTTTCATGGACTTAGTTATTGTCTTTACTTTGTTTTTTCTACCATTACACACTTGCCCTGCTTTAAAATAGCCTTTGAGGGGCTGGCCCCATGGCCGAGTGGTTAAGTTCCCGTGCTCCGCTGCAGGCGGCCCAGTGTTTTTTTGGTTCGAATCCTGGGCGCGGACATGGCACTGCTCATCAAGCCACGCTGAGGCAGCGTCCCACATGCCACAACTAGAAGGACCCACAACGAAGAATATACAACTATGTACCCGGGGGCTTTGGGGAGAAAAAGGAAAAAATAAAATCTTTAAAAAAAAAAATAGTCTTTGACTGTCAGAGTGAAATATTATTTTTTCTCTCTCTTTTTTTTGTGAGGAAGGTTGTTGCTGAGCTAACACCTGTGCCCATTTTCCTCTATTTTATATGTGGCACACCACCACAGTGTGACTTGATGAAGAGTGTGTAGCTCTGTGCCCAGGATCCGAACCTGTGAACCCTGGGCCACTGAAGCAGAGTGTGCAAACTTAACCACTACACCACCAGTCCAGTCCCTGAAGTATCATTAAAGGAGGAAGTAACATTAGGACTCTCATATTTTAATTATCTGTGGTATTCAGGGCAAGCTTCTATTATATTCAAAAGTTTGGATAATGGGAGATCAAGAAAAACCTGCTTGAAATCCTCTTCTTCCACCTCATACAAACATCCACTCTAGAATGAAAACACCAAGAAGGAAAAGAGAAACCTCTATAAATATAGTGAAATATGATGATTTATCCAAAATTGTGTGGAAAATCCTTTTGAGTGTCAAAGAGATTTCCGGCACCACACTTTTCAAAAGTTGAACAGAGGCCTTTTGTAGTCAAACACTGTATTTTTACCAAAGGAAGAATCACTTCCTGCTTTCTGCAGTGGAGATAAGCTTCATGTATCTTTCTCCTCTGAATGGATCCTGATTCTCTTTACAGATAGAAACAGAATAACCATTTACAGTTATGATCTAGGTTAGGAACAAAGATTTACAGGAAGATCTCCTTCAAAATAATATCCATCCTTATTAATAGACAAGAAAAGGTAATTTTTTATAGAACTGGCAAAACATGAATACTTTTGAAGCTGGGTGATAATGGTACTTGGAAGTTTACCATCCTATTCATTCTATTTTATATATGTTTGAAAAGTTCCATAATGAAAAGGGTGATATTTTAAACTTCTGTTAGTCATTTATACCTTACTTTGTATAAAGATCCTTAGAACAATGGGGGAGGAGGTTCCAGCAAGAGATGAGGGCTTACCTCAGAGAGGTGCGTTCATATCAACCAATCACTGGGAATAAAAAGTTATCATTTCCCAAGTATTTGGAAATACCTTTGTCCAACCAAAAGGAAGGAAAAACTTGAAAGGAGAATTGTACAAAATGGTTCTGAAGCTATCCACCAAGCATTCTTTGTTCTTTTTTTTTTTTTTTTGAGGAAGATTAGCCCTGAGCTAACATCTGCCACCCATCCTCCTCTTTTTACTGGAGAAGACTGGCCCTGAGCTAACATCCATGCCCATCTTCCTCTATTTTATGTGGGACACCTGTCACAGCATGGCTTGACAAGGAGTGCATAGGTCCACACCCAGGATCCGAACCAGTGAACCCTCGGCCGACAAAGTGGAACGTGTGAACTTAACCGCTGAGCCACTGGGCTGGTCCTACCAAACATTCTTGAAAACTCATTTTTTTTCCATTACACTGAAGTTGCATTACAGCACTCCACTCATGTAGCTGACTAGTTGTTATGAGTCAGTCACACCTCACCTTTTAGGACATTATGTCAGAGTTTTGTAGCTATTACTTCTTTTCTGAACAAAGGGTCTTTCTGTTTACTATAGTTTTAAACTGTTAAGGCAAATTTAGAATCTAAAATAAAAACAATATTGCAGTTAGATTAGTAAGAACCAAAATAAATAAATTAAATTAACAAAAATATATGTATATATGTGTGTCTGTATACATATATATATGTATATATGAGACCTCTGATTTCCATTTCAGTGCTAAGATTCAAATATTCTTTGATTTAAAATGAACTAAGACTTAAATAGCTTGATGTTCATTAAAGCCACATTTGTACTGAATTCTCACTCAAATTTTTCTAATCATACAACTTCATTTTTAACAGGATTCACTTCTGCAAAAATGTTAATTAAAACAACAAGAGGAAAGGGTTGGTGAATGTGGTGTGGTTTGTTCCCAAGCCAGATCCCTCTTGTGGGTGATTCAAGCCAAAAGTTAAATCACGTTTATTCTGATCTCCATCTCCAAAAAAATAAAGGCGACAATGGGATGGAAGGGACCAAGAAAAATCAAGAATCAAAATTGTTTTCAAGTACATCACAGAGATGTATAAGAGAGGAACTGGAATAAGACTGACTTTTTTATATAATAAAGAAGTGGCAACAGAAGGAAGGAAGAGATAGGAGAAAAAAAACAATACGAAACTGAAGAGGGGAGTTATGTTTTGTTATTGTTTGTTTTATTTTGGTAGGCAGAAAGGAACTTTGAGTAAAACAAGATGTGCAAAGAAGGTTTTCATGAAGTTTTGAAGAGTGATTGGAATATGCATAATTTGCTTTTAGAGTCATATATGTATTAATTTTGGATGTATTTCCAAGGCGACATGGATCTGAAGTTGAAACAAAGTACGCCCAGTTTTATTCAAGTTTGGGTTCAATAAAATGACCTTCATTTATGTTGGCCTAAAGCATGTGTGTTAATGATGATCCTTAAGGTCACTATTATATGCATGTTGTGTTAATTTCATTATCAATGACTCAAATATTAGTTAATGTTAAATGAAAAGACTGGGAGGAGACATTATATGTGGAAAGGCCTCATTGCTCATTCATTTTTCCACTAAATTCAGGATACAGTGTAATAAAAAGATCACAAGCATTGGTTTTACATAGAACAGCTTGTGTTCCAGATCTACCGCATACAAGTTGGGTAATTTTAGGCAAATCAAACTTAATGAACTTCTGTTTCTATATATGTAATTTCAATGACTATATTTTTCAGTTCTAGAAGTTCTCTTTGGTATTTTTTCAAAAGTGCCTGGTACTCTTGGAGAAAGTCATTTCATTTCTAATTTTTTAAAATATCTTGAATCATTTGAAACATGATTGACTATGCTATGATCAATATCTAATAATTCTACTTTCTAAAGTTCTTGGGGTCTAAGCATGCTGTTTTTTGTGTTTATTGACTTTAACTCATGATGGATTATTTCCTCATGTGTTTTGTAATTTAGATGGGTGGTGCATTTTAATCAGAGCTTTATTTGTGGGAATCCTGTATGGAATGTCCTTCTAGAGTGGTTTGTACTTCCACATCTAGGCAAGATGGAGTAACAAGGACTGTATTTACTTTTATGCCTGAAACACTTAAAAATCCAGGCAAAATATACGAAACAACAGTTTTTAAAGACAACAAACATTAAGCAACAAAGACAATGATCCCAAAGAGACAAGAAACAAATGAGATGAGCTCCATGATTAAAAGGGTTTCAACATACTTCAATTAAAAAAAGAGGGTTTCCAGGGAAAGTATGCACAGGAGGAGCCTGGCAGATTTTCTGAGGTGAGGAGATAGAACTGGGAATGTGGAAAGGCCAAGGAGGTTAGGGTCTACAAGTCAGAATATCAAGGAGGAGAGAATTACAGAGAGAGAGAGAGTTCCCGAGATCTGTAGAGGGTCTCCTCAAGTCTAATTAAAAGGCAGATATTGACAGATTAGATGAAAACCCAAGTCCTAACTATGCACTATCTGCAAGAAATCTGCTTTAAATAATAAGATACAGTTTAAAGGTAAAAGGATAGAAAAAGATAGACCATGCCAACACTACTCAAAGGAAAGTTGGGGTGGCTATATCAATAACAGACAAGATAGATTCCAAAGCAAAGAATACTACAAGGATAAAGAGAATCTTTTCAGAGACTGATTTGGTCTTTGCTTCTGTAAGTCTCCCCGTGAGTATTATCAGCTTTGATATTAATGGACAGACAGGGAGAGGAGAGTAGGCCTTAGACAAATCAGAGGCAAGGAGTTGGCACTGAGGCTGGGAATTTCTTGGCTTAAAGGTTTCCAGGCCCTACAGAGAGTATAAATTCTAAAATCAAATCTGAATGCTGTTCTGAGGCAAATTCTAAGAGGAAACTTTGTTTTCTGACCCAGAATGCAATGAGATGACAAGCTATTGTGTCTCCCAGTGTCGCTGTGTTACTTTTTTTCTACTTCATCCTTTCATTGGATCCCAATGAGCCCATCTTTTTGCAGAAGGTCTCAGTTCTAATGCCCCACCTTGCCTGATCCAAGGCTTACCTCCTCATATATCTACACTTAGAGTGAATGAGAATGACTCCCGTGCCTGCCCCAAGACAACCCACCATCACTTCACACTTTTAGCTCTAGTTTTTAGTTTTCTCTTCATGTTTAACCTCTGAGGATTTCCTTTACTTTCTTGCAAACTCAGCTATCCATTTACAAAGATATTTGTTATATTTTATCAAGCATTGTTTTGTGTGTTTTTTGGAGGTTTTTCAGATATAGATTGCCATATTGCTGGTCATGGAAGTCTGTCTTCCTCTAAGTGAAATGAGAGTAATAGTATCTACTGTAGGATGAGGCTAAAGACTTGAAGATAACATTCATAAAGTGCTCAGCACAGTGCCGGGAGCACAATCAGTGCTCAGTACAGAGCATTATTGTGAGGTGAGTGACTACAGTGTCAAAGCCATGATGCTCTGGAGGTTACAAAATCCTGGGAAGAATGTACACTGGAGAAGACAAAAACAGGTTGGACATAGAGGTCTTGCTATTTTTGTAGACTTTCTATAGGAATTTATCAAGACATTTTTTCAAAAACTTCCTGTTTTTGTATTAGTGATAGTAATTTGTTTCTTTATGTGAGTACTCTTCTGTTTTTGTGAGGAAAAATTGTATACAAAATGGTTTAATTATCTGAGAATGACTACTGTGTAAAGGGACTATTTATTGGATAGAAGACTAATCTAATTCTGAAAGAAGGAAAAATTCATCTGTATCTTTGTGAAAATTAGTATTAAAGATACTGAGAGCCAGCCCTGATGGCCTAGTGGATGAAGTTCCACACATTCTGCTTTAGCAGCATGAGTTCCATTCCCAGGCATGGAACCACTCCACTCATCTGTCAGTAGCCATGCTGTGGCAGTGGCTCACACTGAAGAACTAGAAGGACTTACAACTACAATATACAACTATGTGCTGGGGCTTTGGGGAGAGGAAAAAAAAACAGAGAAAGGGGAAGATTAGCAACAGATATTAGTACAGGGCAGATCTTTCCCAGCAAAAAAAAAAAAAAAAAAGATACTGAGACAGATATAGTTTTTGCCCTAAAGGAGCTGGGGATCTGGTGGAAATATGAAATGCATACATACTTGCAAAAAAGCAACAGATTATATTACCAGAAAATATGGGCTTTAAAAAAAATAGTTATAGATAATAAATACTACAGGAAGGTCGGAAGAGAGAAAGCATTTTGGGTTGAAATAGTCAGGAAAGACTACAGCAAATTTGAGGATGATTAGGTAGAATTGGGTAGGGGAAGAAGGTAGCCAGAAGATAGGAAAAAAAGGTAAGCATGGGCATGGAAGCAGTAGAATGAAGAACTCAGAAGGCTAGCCTTTAGAAGGGAGACAATTTGTAAAAAGGAGCAGTGAAAAGGAAGAAAGAGCACACTGAGGAAGGTCCTGAATGTCAAGAACTTATATTTTCAACATCGAAGAGCAAATGAAGATTGAGACGGAGTGACACAGTGAAAGAGGCTCTATAGGATAATTGTCACTCCCAGATGTTATATGAAATATTCTTTATATATGTATCTTCCTTCTTGCTCTAGAACATATGCTTCCTGAGGGCAGGGGCTTTCGGCTGTCTTGTTCAGTGCTGTAGTCTTAGCATTTAGACCAGTGCCTAACAGAGGTGTCAAAGAATGAATGAGTGAATGAATCAATAATTCATCTGGCAGCAGTACACAGAATGAACTAGACGTAAGGATTGTTTAGAGGGAAGACAACTAGGTGGGGGGCTTTCAACACAAAACAGGCACAGTAAGAATGGAAATTGAGGGAAACATTGTAAAACGACCACACTGGATGCTGAGGTCCTTGAAGCAGGAGTCATGACTTAACTCACTGTGCCAGTTTGGGAGCCTGGCATGGTGCCTAAAGGCAGCAGACCCTCGGTAAATGTTTTCTTAATGAAGGAGGGGAATGATATGACCTAGTGACTCTATTTGTGATGGGGATAAGGTGGGGAAAGGCATGGAAGATGACTTTCAAGTTTCTAATTTTAGTGACTGGGAGGATGGTGATGCCATGAATAGAAATAGACAAATTAGGAAAGAACAGTAGTTTCAGGGAAGAAAGTGCTGCATTTTATTTTAGAAATGTTGAAAACAATTTAAGCTCTATGCTATATGTAAATGCCTGCAGTCATTAAACAAATTCAATGACAGCTTATATTTCACAGGTAGATTAGCTACAAAGTAATTTTTTATATCTTGTTGCAAATGATTTCTAGAGTTATTCTTTTTGTAAAATATTAGAAAAATTCAATAACATCCTTGCATAGGTTATTTCTCTTAAAATTAACTATTTTAGGATAAAAAGCAAAAATATTGGCAATCCAAATGGGTTTCTATTTTTAAATTGTGTACTGCACTTTAGCATGATAATGTTAAATTTATATAGTTTTATAATATATTTATGTGTTATCTCCGTATAATTTTTAACATTGAGTTATCACAATTTCTCCTCCTCCTTTAAATATATCTATCACATTTCTTTCTAATCTTCACATCACAATAAAGTGGATTTTTAAATTCATCAAATATGCTTCTTATGCTGGGAATTTATATACGACTAATATGAACCTGTGGTAAGCAGGATTCTACGACGACCCCCAAATCCCCACTCCTCGGTATACAGACCGCAGAGAATCCCCTCCCCCTGAGATGGAGTGGGGCCTATGAATATGATGGAACAGTCGCTTCCTAGATTAGTTTATATATGACTCCATTTAAGCAGACTGAAGGGACAGATTTTCCTTCTGGCCTTAAAGGCTTGCCATTTTGAGGAAAAGACCACGTGGCAGGGAATGGTAGGCAGCATCTAGAAGCTGAGAAAAGCCCTCAGCTGATAGCCAGCAAGAAAACAGGGAACTCAGGCCTGCAGTGGCAAGCAAATGAATTTTGCCAACAACCAGTGAGCCAGGAAGAGGACCCCAGAGCTTCAGATGCCGTTGTAGCTCCAGTCGACACCTTGGTTTCAGCCTGAAGAGAGCCTGAGTTGAGGACTCAGTTAACTTGTATCTGGACTCCTGACCCAAATTTATTATGACCTAATAAATTTGTGCTGTCTTCAAGCTGCTAAATTTGTGATAATTTGTTATGCAGCCATAGAAAACTAACACGGCACCTATAACTTTATTATAATCCACTGGGCTTATTTATCTTACATATTAAATGTTTGTATCATATTCTTTTTTTTAGTTTTTAGACACCAATGACTCTAGTTTGTACATTTCTTTGTCCTTAATTACTGAAATCTTAAACTTTAATGGCCTCTGCCATGGATTAGTAGCTAAATTGCTTCTGGATTATTATCATTTTAATTTTTTAGGACAGTTTAGAAGACTAATTATTACTGACAAACCATAACCTTCTTCTCAATCTTTGTTAATCGTATAATTCAATTGATATTATTTTTAGTCATGTTTATTGTTTGTTTGTTTTTTTGAGGAAGATTAACCCTGAGCTAACTGCTGCCAATCCTCTTTTTTTTGCCGAGGAAGACTGGCCCTAAGCTAACATCCGTGCCCATCTTCCTCTACTTCATATGTGGGACGCCTGCCACAGCATGGCTTACGAAGCAGTGCCGTGTCTGCACCTGGGATCCGAACCGGCAAACCCCGGGCCGCCGAAGCGGAATGCGCGAATTTAAGCACTGCGCCACTGGGCCGACCCCTAGTCAGGTTTAAAATACAAATTGATGTTCAGATTTTAGTTAATTACACATAGTCATCTGCGGCACTACAAACAAAGAAATAAACCACGTGTAGGTGGAATATCCATAGGTAATTAGCAAGCTTTTTGATTTCAAATAAATAGTTAGTGCTCATATAATTTTATCTGAAGTTTTAGCAATAGGCTTATCAATCTTTCAAGTGTTAACTTTTAGTCAGTCAACGTACTCAGGTACATAGGGACATGTCAGTGAAGCGCTATTCCGCTGAGGTGTTGGGATGATGAGGTGGATGGTGCATTAGTTCTGCTTCTTAATAAGATATACTGACGTGTAACGTGCACAGCAATGTACAAATCGTAGCTCAGTTGATTTTCACTCCCAAGTAATCAGCAACCAGAACAATAAGAGAATCTCAGAAACCCGTTTCCACTTCCTAACTCCCTTGCCCAACAGAAACCTCTGATCTGACGTCCAACACTACAGCTTCGCTTTGCCTGTTTTGAACTCGCATCAGTGGACTCACACAGCATCTTCTCTTTTGTACCTGGATTCCTTCACTCAGCACTATGTGTATGTGTTTGTGAGATTCATTTGTGTTGTTGTGGTTGTAGTCCGTTCGTTTTTATTGCCATATAGTAGTATTTCATGGTATGAATACACAATAATTTGTTCCGCTGTAGATGGACAGTTGCCTTGTTTCCAGTTTCTGGCTGTTACAAATAGTCCTGCTATAAACATTTTTACCCATGTCTTTGTTGAACACATGTATACGTTTCTGTTGGGTTTATGCCTAGGGGTGAAATTCCTTGAACATGTGATATGCGTATATCCAGCTTTAGTAGATGCTGCCAAACAGTTTCTAAAGTGGTTGTTCTAATTTACACTCGCAGAGGCATATATGTGGTCCGCTTGTTCTACCTCTTCACCAGCACTTGATATTGTCGCTTTGTAATTTTAATAATGTTGGTGATATAAAGTGGTGTCTCTTTATGTTTTTAATTTGATTAGCCTGACAAATAAGATGCTCACCTTCATATTTTATTGGCTATTTGGATATACTCTTTTGTAAAGAGTTCTATGAAGTCTTTTGTTCATTTATCTATTGGATTATTATCATTTTCTTTTTTATTTGTGTGAATTCTTTTTTTCTTTTTTTGAGGAAGATTGGCCCTGAGCTAACATCTGTGCCCATCTTCCTCTACTTTATATGTGGGACACCTGACACAGCATGGCTTGATAAGTGGTGCAAAGGGGATCTGAACTGGTGAACCTTGGGCTGCCGAAGTGATGCGGACCTTAACCACTGCGCCACCAAGCCAGCCCCTGTATGAGTTCTTCATGTTAAATCATTCTGGACATGAGTTATTTGTTAAATATATCAAAATAAAATATAGTTTTCCACCCTATAGCTTGGCTTTTTACTTTCTTAATGGTGTCTTTTGATAAATACAAATTTTTTTTTAAAGATTTTATTTTTTTCCTTTTTCTCCCCAAAGCCCCCAGTACATAGTTGTATATTCTTCGTGGTGGGTCCTTCTAGTTGTGGCTTGTGGGACACTGCCTCAGCATGGTCTGATGAGCAGTGCCGGGTCTGCGCCCAGGATTCGAACCAACGAAACACTGGGCTGCCTGCAGCGGAGTGCACGAACTTAACCACTCAGGCACAGGGCCAGCCCCGACAAATACAAATTTTAAACTTTAAGCTAAGCCAATGTTTTCTTTTCCTTTTAGTTTATCATCTTTTGTGTCCCATTTGAGAAACATTTGCCTACTTCAAAGACATGAAGATATTCTTCCATATCTTCTTCCAGAAGATTTATAATTTACCTTTTACATTTAGTTCTAAAATGCATCTTTTATTTATTTTTATTGCACAAGCACTTGGAAAGAATTTGTATTCTGATGTTGTTGGATGCAGTGTTCTATTTTTGCTGGCTAATTCAAGTTTGCTAATTGTGTTGTTTAAATTTTCTATACCCATAGTGATATTTTGTCTGCTCTTTTTATTGACTCTTGAGAGAGGTTTAAGTGTCTTGTAAAGCTTGTTGGTTTGTATATTTGTCCTTTGAGATTTGTCAAACTTTGCTTTATGTATTTTAAAGCTATGTTATTAGGTGCATACAGATTTAGAATTATGATATTTTCCTAGTGGATTAATCCCTTCAGTGTTACAAAATTTCCCTCTTTTTCTCTAGCAATGCTTCTTGACTTTATGTCTACTTTGTTCTCTTGTTATCATAAGGGTGTTTTAGTTTCATTCCAAGATCTCTTTGATCTAGGCTGTTTTTTGTTTTTACTTTTGTTTTTTTGGTGAGGAAGATTGGTCCTAAGCTAACATCTGTTGCCAATCTCCCTTTTTTTGCTTGAGCAAGATTCACCCTGAGCTAACACTTGTGCCAATCTTCCTCTTTTTGCTGAGGAAGACTGGCCCTGAGCTAACATCCATGCCCGTCTTCCTCTACTTTATATGTGGGATGCCTACCACAGCATGGTTTGCCAAGCGGTGCCATGTCGACACCCAGGATCCGAACTGGTGGACCCTGGACCACCAAAGGGGAACATGTGCACTTAACCACTGCACAACCAGGCCTGCCCCATACTTTTTGTTTGTGGGATGCTACCACAGCATGGCTTGATGACTGGAGTGTAGGTCTGTGCCCAGGATCCAAACCCATGAACCCTGGGTTGCCGAAGCAGAGTGCATGAACTTAACCACTACACCTCCAGGCCAGCTCCAGATATAGGCTGTTTTAATCCTGGATTATCTCAATGTGAAAGGTAAGAAGGGTTTCTGGTATTATCGGACAACATAATACATTTAAATGAAATGCTAATAATCTTGTTTTACATGATGCTTTTAACTTTTTTCAAAGTAGTTTCATATATGTCATATTATTTTCATAACCTACCTTTCTAGGCCAGGCTTATTTGAAGATATTAATACACAAGTGCCTATAGTCAATATATTTTACTACTAATGATGCATCAGTAACAACCAAGCAGAACAGATATTGTTAAATAGGGCATAATGGTAGATAGAGAATGAATAACTCAGGTTACACCCAAAGCCCTCTTTCTACAATTATCAAGCTTATTCTAATAAAATCAGAGTAGTTTGAATATCTGCATACTGAAAGATAAGATCAAGATAGGGAATTAACTAAAAGTGAATCAATGGAAGTTTGATGGTATAAAAAGAAAAATTCAGAGAAGACTAGAACAGAAGTTATTCTTCACCTCCTTGATGGGGGGTTTTCAGTATTTTTTATTAAAGAGGATTCCCGTGACTAGCCTTTATAGTCCTTATATATATATATATATATACACACACACACACATAAATATATCATATGTTAAATTAAATATATATATACTTATATTAACTACTTAATGGAATATAATTGTTGTTCTATATAGCTTCAAAATCCTTACAAAATCCTTTTGCCTTTATAAAAATTACAGTTAAATAACTCAGCCATGTATTGTTATAGTTAAATAATTCATTTAAGATAATTGTGCTCAGAGTGGGCAAGACTAGGTGAACCATACTCCCATGAGAATGTTGTTTAACAATTCTTCTTTCTGCCTTGTTTTTTTTTACCTTGAGGAAGATTAACCCTGAGCTAACAAGTGTGCCAATCTTCCTCTATTTTGTATGTGGATTGCTGCCATAGCATGAGGAGTGGTGTAGTTCTACACCTGGGATCCAAACCTGTGAACCTGGGCCACTGAAACAGAGCGTGCCAAACTCAATCACTACACCAAGGGGCTGGCCTCTGCCTTGGTTTTTTATTAACACTTTTTATTGTACCATTTCGTCACTTTCATAACATGCTCTTTGACTTCTTTTCCTAATGGCTACGTATAAAGTTGTCCAAAATATATTTGCCAAGGGCAATATATCAACCTCTTTCTTGGTTAAAAGAAAAGAAATCATGAGAGTGGCCAGATCAAGGGAAACTCGTAAGATCACTTTTATATTTTTTCCTTTAATATTGTTTTAATAGTATATCTCCTTTCTTACAACAGATGTAGCCATAGCCAAATTTAATGCTCAGTTATAACAACTATATTAGACCTTGAAATGAACACTTTGGCTTCTCCTTTTCATCATTTCAATTTTTTCATTTATGTTTATTAGACTTTATGAATGACTTATCTTTTCCCCTCAAATCCTTGTTGAAAAGTAGTGGTGTATAAATAAATACCTTTAAGACCAACAGGTATCAATTTTCTATAATACTACAGAAGCCAATGCATTTAAAAAGTGCTATGCATCATCTTTTTTTATATGTAATTATTTTAGTGAGGTCAGATTGGCTTACAACATTGTGTAATTTCAGGTGTATATTATTATATGTCAGTTTCTGTATAGACTGCATTGTGTTCACCACCAATAGTCTAGTTTTCATCTGTCACCATAGATATGTGCCCCTTTACCGTTTCACCCTCCACTCACCCCTTCCCCTTTGCTAACCACTAATCTGTTCTCTTTATCTATGTATTTATTTATCTTCCATATATGAGTGAAATCATATGGTGTTTGTCTTTCTCTGGCTTATTTCACTTGGCATAATACCTTCAAGGTCCATCCATGTTGTTGCAAATGGTGTGATTTTGTCTTTTTCTATGGCTGAGCAGTATTCTATTGTATGTATATACCACATGTTCTTTATCCATTATCTATTGATGGACACTTGGGCTGCTTCCAAGTTTTGGCTATTGTGAATAATATGCATCATCTTTTTATTTATTTTATGTATTTATTTTTTTTAGGAAGATTAGACCTGAGCTGACTACTGCCAATCCTCCTCTTTTTACTGAGGAAGACTGGCCCTGAGCTAACATCCATGCCCATCTTCCTCCACTTTATATGTGGGACGCCTGCCACAGCATGGTGTGCCAAGTGGTGCCATGTCCGCACCCAGGATCTGAACCAGCGAACCCCGGCCCGCTGAGAAGAAGAACGTGCACACCTAACCACTGCGCCACCGGGCCAGCCCCTGCATCATCTTTTACAATTTCTCCCTGAATCCTATAACCTTGCTTTCTATGTAACGTCAAGACACCCAACACCAACTTAGTTTCTTTCTAACCATTTATGGTCAAACTTTCCTTGATGGCTTTCTGAAACTTTACAGTATTGATTTCTGAGAGCATGGATTGTATATTTATTTGAATCTTTTCTAATTATATATGCCATATTTGAAAAGAAGATAGGGTAAAATTTCAAAATGTTGGTGGCAAATTCAACCTTAAATTTAATAGTACAGTTATTCTAAATGAGATAATTCTATTTCATGTACTAAAAATGTATATATAAATTATAGCTCACCTATACTCAACATAGATTTGAGATGAGTTTATGGACTTACTTTCATTTAAGTGTAAAACATGAATGGAGATATACTTATTTTTACATGTACCTTTTCCTTGCATTGTAATTAATGTTTTAGTATCTGTTTTCTATTTAAAGATGACATATTAATGTCACATAAATGTAATGAATAATGCAGGTGTGTGGTTATTAAAAATATCAGAAACTGGGGCCCGCCCGGTGGCTCAGCGGTTAAGTTCGCACGTTCTGCTTCTCGGCGGCCTGGGGTTGGCCAGTTTGGATCTCAGGTTCGGACATGACACCGCTTGGCACGCCATGCTGTGGTAGGCATCCCACATATAAAGTAGAGGAAGATGGGCACGGATATTAGCTCAGGGCCACGCTTCTTCAGTAAAAAAGAGGAGGACTGGCAGTAGTTAGCTCAGGGCTAATCTTTCTCAAAAAAAAAAAAAAAATCAGAAACTTAGTTATAAAATTGCAAGAACTTTGTAGAGAGTATTCTGCCTTGCCTGGCTGCAGCTCCACTTATAATCTCCCCAGACTCCAGCATGGTTACTAGTTGGAGTTAATATCTGCCACAGCACATTGACCTGGAGGGTAAGGGTAGCGTAGAGAGGGTGCAGTGTGAAAGCTGATAGGGCTCCTAAACTGTTCCATAGCCCCCAGATGGCTTTACTCACTACTTTACGTATCTATATAATCTCACACTTTGCTCTTTTCATAAAACTATCTAACCTTTACCATGTAGCATAGCAAAATTTCATTCATTCATTCCACAAATATTTAATGAATGCCTACTACAGGGCAGTGTATTAGTTTTCTATTGCTGTGTCATAAATTATCACAAACTTGGCAGCTTAAAGCAACACAAAGTTGTTGACTCACTGTTCTGTAGGTCAGAAGTCCAGGCACAACACAACGTGACTGGATTCTCTGCTCAAGTCCCATCGAGCTTAAATCAAGGTGTTGGCTGGGACTGCACTTCTCATCTGGCTTCAGGTTCTAATTCAAGCTTATTCGAGTGGGCGGAATTCAATTCCTTGTGGTTGCAGGACTTAGATCCCTGCTTTCTTGCTGGCCTTGAGCTGGAGTCTGCTCTTAGCTCCTAGAGGCTGCCACCATTCCCTACCACCTGGCCTTATCTGCAACCTGCTGTTGTGTTTTTCTAGACCAGTCAGAATGTGTCTCTCTGTCTTCCTCTTCTGTGATCAGCAGAGAAAACTCTCCATTTTAAAAACGACTCTTGTGATCAGGTCAGGCCCACCAGGATGGTCCCCCTATCTTAAGGTCAACTGACTTGAGACGTTAATTACACCTGTAAAATCCCTTCACAGAAATACATAGATTGGTGTTTGATTGAATAAGTGGAAGAAGATATATGTACATCAGGGACCAGGAATCTTGGAAGACCATCTTAGAATTCTACCTAAGAGTCAGATATGTACTATGTATTCCATTACTTGGAACACATTAGTGAGAAGAAATATAAAAATACCAGTCCATGTGGAGCATACATTCTAGAAAGTTTAGGGGAAAAATTACATATATATATATATATATATATATATACACACACACACCCCCCTATATATAAGATGTAGTATCTTATTATTTTAGGAGCTTTAGGAGATGGCCAGATATAAACAGTCATCAGAATAGGCTAATATACCTGTTTTTATAATTGTTATTCTCTGTTGGTATTCAGTTAAATATCTTAAACAGATGGCATGTTTTTTCTGTATGTGCTGATAAATGTGTACATAAGCAAAATGTCAGTTGTAATTTTACTATTTGAGCACTCCTTTTTTATTTCAGATTCCTGGAATTTTGAGGAGGGACCTTAAAGATCTTGCCATCCTTTGTTAGCATTTAAGGGTAAAGAAGTTGAAAGGAGACTTTTCCTGTTTATAGTTAATAAAATATCAAGGTTCTGTTATATGATTTTTGAATATGTGTACTTCTTTTCAAGTGATAGCAGATGTGACCATTCCTAATGAGTGCATTTCTTGAAATAGAGCAGAAACTTAAATAGCTAGAATGGGCAGGATACCAAGGAAACAGACTAATCAGGCAGATGGTGACCGTTTCCGAGGGAAAGTCTGAGTAAAGCAGTAACTCTGCAGCAGCGATCTGAAAATAAAGGAACATTTGTGGGCATGGAAAACAATGTTTTTTCATTACATTGTAATAAATCATTAGATTTACAAACACACTTTTTGTTACCATTGATCATATGATGAAATTTAATTTTTTCCTTCGCTGTAATGTTTTCTCTTCATATGAACAAAATTTTGTCAAAAATAACATTTTAATAATTCATTTAGCAATAGATTTCCTTTTTTTTGCAAAACCTTTTGAACATTTGTTTGTTTTTTAAATTATTTCATTGTTTTTAAATGAATTGATTTTAAATTTAATAAAACAGATTTATATGGGACCAAACTCTGGTTCTGTAAAAAATAAAAATTGCAATCAACTGAAAAGCATTTGCTGAAGAATGAAATTTTGCATAAAAAGCAGAAGTAAAACACATATCCTATCAGGAAACCAGAAACGGAATGAAAACACAGAAAGGTATCTCTGGCACAGTGCCCCGAAGGTCAACAAATATAGCCAAGAGTGTGAGGTAATGTCAGCACTAAGAAAATACCCTGGGGGGCCGGCCCGGTGGTGCGGTGGTTAAGTGCACACGTTCCGTTTCTCCGTGGCCCGGGGTTCGCTGGTTCGGATCCCAGGTGCGGACATGGCACTGCTTGGCACACCATGCTGTGGTAGGCATCCCACATATAAAGTAGAGGAAGATGGGCATGGATGTTAGCTCAGGGCCAGGCTTCCTCAGCAAAAAAGAGGAGGACTAGCAGTAGTTAGCTCAGGGCTAATCTTCCTCAATGAAAAAAAAAAAGAAAAAGAAAAAGAAAATACCCTGGGTCAGATCCTTGTCACTCTGATCCCAAGGCTGTTAGTGATCATGTACAAATGTAATCTGTACAGTGATTTATAAAGTTGTCATCTGTTGCATCTCCTTCCTGCCTCATACCACCCTGGCGAGGCAAAGCAGTTCTTGTTATCCCTGTTTTACAGATGAATAAATACGGATAGAGAAATTAGTTTGCCAAAATTCATAGTTACTAAGTGGCAGAGCAGGAACTAGGACAGAGTCTTCTAATTCTGAATCCACCACCTTTGGATTGAAAAGTGGAAGAGTCAGGAGAGAGAATAGCTATCAGCGTAAGAAATGAATTTGTTTCCATTTAGCCTTTTAATATATAAGCAGCCCACAGTTTGGCTGATTCTTACTATAGTATGCTGTGTTTAGTTTATAAAAATAATGCCTTGAGGTTAACATTATTAAAAAAAAAAAGTTTCCTCAGTTTCTTTCCGAAAGGTGTGACGGGTTTGCATTGTTTCATGGAAATCTCCTTGTGTGAATCTCTTTGCTTTATCTCTTAGCATCAACTGAAAGAAATCAGAAGCAACCACAGAACAGAGGGAATCTGATGGGCCTGGTGAATCCTTCACAGTGATTTCATGATGCTTAAGATACTTCCTACAAACATCCAAGTTAATTGGAGAGGGATATGAATGTGAAAAAGGTGGTGAAGAGGAAACAACTTTTGGGGGACCCGCAATCTGATGCCGTCACCGATACCCTCTGGCGGTCTGCTCTTCTCTTAAGAGAGAACAACTCTCTTAAGGAGCCCAGTTGTTTGTACTTTGCATCTGACCTCCTCCCCCATCTATCACAAAAGAAAGGTCATACCTTAGGAAGAGTAGGAGTAAATAGAATACTTCCAATAACCCAACATCTATAATCCCTATAATTTTCTAGAGAACAAAGACTCTGATGTATATATATTTTAAAAATTTTCCTTTACCCTAGATAGAAATGCTAAAAATTTAATTGTTTACAAAGCATGTGTATATGGAGGTCTTTGGCACAGGCTAACTACTGTTCCCCACGCCATTTGGACAAACTACTAAACATTACCCAGCATTCTTTGCAGTCAAGCATATCTATAAGACTAAATTCTATGTAGCCAGTGGATTCTAAGAGAAAGTGTGGTGTGTCACTTTTATACTAGGTCTATGTGATCCTACATGCTCCTTCCCCTTTCTCTTGCTGAATGTCAACATCCGGGATGATGTTGAAAGCATGTAGGGAAGCTTGTAAAGTCTCCTTTAGTCTGAACCACTGAATGACTGTGGTGGGGCAAAAAGACCCCAGTGCCACCTGAAAATATTCAGCTGCCTTGAGCTGTTTATGTATGAGAGAAATAAATTTCCATTTTGTTTGAACCATTATACATTTTGGGTCACCTTTCATCGCTCTGAGTCAGTTAGCCCACCTTAACTAATCCAGTGCCCTGGACAAAGTGATCCACCAGCGAATATACTCATGGTTTTCTTCTCTCTTTATAAACCAGAACAGTTGCCAACTCTTTCCCGGTGGCCCACTCTCTCCACCTGGGACTCTTCACTGTTGCCTCATCTTTGAGCTTCTTGTATCATTTCCAGAGAAAACAATGTGTTCCTGTGCATCTTGTGCTCAACAGCACTGGCTCTTTCTAGCCCTAATCTCAACTGTTTCATGTCCTTTAACTCAAAGGGCCCTGGTCAATTCAGTTAAAATTTCTGTCTACTGAATATAATAATCCTGGATTAGGAGCAGTCAAGACTGTTGGAGACAACATCACATTGGTATCCGAGGCGTTAGAGACCCCAGGTATCACCCACCTTCCATGCTGCCACTCGGTTACGGTTAATGCTTAGAGCCGGACTGGACATCCCTGTCTCTCCAGACACTAGTGAGCCTAAGGGGAACACTGGAGGCATAACTGGGAAAGTGTGGAAACTTCCAAAGGAGTTAGATTTGTGCAGGAAGGTGGGGGATTAAACATTTACACTCTGAGATAACTGTGTGTGTTAGCTAGGCTCCAAAAAGGGTGGTGGGCACCCTAATTATAAATACATTTACACAGATGTAGCTAATCTAATGATACTTTAGGTAAAGGATGAAAAACAGAAAGGGCAGTGGCACCTGAGTGGTGTCTATGATCCTTTTTCTCTCTGGCAACAACTGTCCATCTGTGTGGGAGCGTGATGGGAAGTTGCTTATTCATTTCTTTTTTTAATTTTTAATTTTGAAAAAATTTAGGATTACAAAAAGTTATTAAATATTACAGAGAATTTCTGTATTTATTTCACCTAGTTAGCTCAAACGTTAACAACTTACCACAGGACAATTAC
The DNA here is from genome assembly GCF_041296235.1 of Equus asinus. Taxonomy (NCBI): domain Eukaryota; kingdom Metazoa; phylum Chordata; class Mammalia; order Perissodactyla; family Equidae; genus Equus; species Equus asinus. The sequence continues at coordinate 82,959,845 of NC_091798.1, forward strand.
AGAGCGGGAAATTAATATTGAGAAAATACTATTAACAAATCTATAGATGTTATTCAATTGCATAGAGATCACACATTGTCATATCTCCTTGGTCTGCTCCAATCTGTGAGTTCCTCAGTCTTTCTTTGTCTTTCATGACCTTGGCACTTTTGAAGAGTGCTGGTGAGGTATTTTGAAGAATGTGCCTCATTTTGTGTTTGTCTGATGTTTCCTCATGATTGCATTTGGGTTAGGCATTTTGGCAAGATTACCACAGAAGTGATGTTGTGCCCTTCTCAGTGATCAGAGCAGGAGGCATATGATGTTGATATGTCTCCTTACTGATGATGTTAACTCTGAGACCTATCAGCATCATGTTGCCTCCTGCTCTGATGCACAGAGATGGGCACATGCTCAAACAAGCTCCTTTCCTCTTCACTGGCTAGATGTTGGTGCTCCGGGTGACCATGGATGTTATTTGGGGAAGATATGGAAAAACCTTCTTCAGCCTGGGTCCCTGAAAGATTGCATGGGACGGAATCCTTTCCAGCTCCTCCCACTAACTTGCAGCTGTCTTGGTCTGTTTATGTGTGAGAAAAATGAGTTTTTATTGTGTTTGAGCCAAAGTGAGCCCAAGGACACTTTGAGTCCTTTCATTAGAGCTATTAGCCTACCTTGTTATATCACCTGGAATTAGGTAGATTCAGTGCGCTACTAGAAAAAGTGCTTCATCCGAAAACAGTCCTGTGATTTTCTTCTTTCTTTATCAGTAGTTCCCAGACATATTCCTGGAGTCCATACCTTCCACGAATGTTTCTGTTCACTTACCCCCAGATCCAAGTACTTGGGGGGGTCTGCAAGTGGTAAACTCTTTTCTTCTTTATTTCGCTTCCATTGAATAAACAAAGATTTATTCAATAAATGTTGAATGAAAGTTTTATCCTTTGAAAATATTTGTTCCCTAGCATCAAACTTGTAAAAACAAAAATGGATTAAGTTCACCTGAAAAATAGAGATTCTCACACTGGGTTAAAAAACATCTAAGTTTAAGCTATGTTTTTTATTCAAGAATCACACTTAAAATATAACGATCTCAAGGGATTGAAAGAAATGGGATAAAAAAAAGTCATACAAAGAATCGAACCAAAATAAATCTGGCATTGATTCTAGAAAAAAATCTTTACAGCAACATCATTATTAGGGTTAAAGAAGTTGATTACTTAATGATAAAAGGATCAATTCACCATGATGACAAGGACTGCTGGAGTTCATTGACATCCATTTTCTCCTCTTTTTGGGGGACATCTAACTAAAATACTTTCATAAGCTTCTTAGAATTTTATTGGGACCATGTAGCTGATTTTTAGTCACTTCTAGGACTGGCACATTAACTCTTGATGTGTGACCTTTCAGACTGTCTTCCAATTCTGCAGCGACTTTGGAGATCTGTTGAGATGGATATGCACTAGGCTCTGCTGCGTGCTTTCCATTTTTCCCATCACCGATAAGAGTTGTTATAATTATTCCGTCCGTGATAGTAGATTTGTATGTATGTATGTTTGGGAGTGGTAGTGAAGACCCATTGTGTCTTTAGTTCATACCATCCATTTCAGGAGAAACCAAATATTCACATATGGGAGAAGACTGCACATTCCTCAGATATTTTGGACTTAGAGCTGAATGCACTGACTGGAAGGGACTTTGGGTCGTCTTCTCTGGGGAGGAGATGAATATATTCTTCATGTAGAAGTAAGAGTGAAATGAACACAGAATATTCCTTTCCTCCTTTTCTTCCTGGACAATATAGTTCAAATATATTTCTCAGATCTCTTACAGTTGGGTTGGGATCATGTGGACAGAAGTGATCTATGCCACTTCGAGTCTCCTGGTACACAAAAATCACTTACATGCCCATCCTCCATTTTCTATTCCCATTCTGGGATGACCTTGGTTACTGCACAATGAAGACTGTGTGCCACAAGAAGAAAGATGACTGGGTCCTTGATTAACTGCATTGATCACTAAACCAAAAGCTGGTTCTTCCCAAAGAGTAATAAAATAGATAATCCTCAGAAATATTGATCAATAATGCAAAGAGAGGGCACAAATAAATAATATTAGGAATAAAGATAAAGTAATTACAGATACAGTACAAATTAAAATACCAAAAATCGTAAGAAAATTATATATTAAAACTTTACAAAAATAAATCTTGAACATATCGCAAATGGGAAAATTTCTATAAAAATTTAAATTACCTAAATCTGTGGCTGAGGAGACAGCCATCAGAAAAATGGAATCAACAGGCAAAAATCTAACCAAAATAAAGGCATCAAGTCCAGACAGTTTTATAGGCAAGTTTTACCAATATTTCAAAGTACAAAAAAATTCCTCTTTTGTAAAAACATTACAAAAACATAGAAAAAGAGAGAAATTCTCCAGCAGCTTTTATGAGTTGAATGTACTTGAGATACCAAAACTAGAAAAACAAATAAAGGAAAGGAAATTGTAGGTTAACCTCCCTAATGAGTACACATGCAATATTTTACAGTATTGACAAACTGGATCAAACAAATATTTTAAAAAATACATTATGTTCAGATATGGTTTATCCCAGGAAGAATGTTTGAGCATTATAAAATTCCTGTTAATATTAGGAATGAGCAAATAATGCTTATTATCTCACAAGTAATTATCATTGCTCTGAAGTTTCTACACAATGAAATAAAATCAGAAAGAAATAACAGTTGTATGGGTTAGGAAGAATCAAATATTTACTATTTAAAGATTATTTGCATAGAAAATCCAATAGTATCTACAGCCAAACAACTAGAACTAATAGGAAAGTTAAGCAAATTTTCTGCATACAAGAGCAAGGTACCAAAATCAATAGGAAATCTGTATGGCAGCTGCTAATGACATACAGGGCAACTTAACATTTTTGCATGCAATGAATAAATCAATGTCAGTGATATTTCTCTACTAGATGTTGCTATCCTAAAATTATATTAATAAAACTGTGTTATTGTTTCAGAAATAAATTGACCAACAAAAATAAAACCTGGAGACAGGAACTGACACACGTGAGAATTTGGTGTATGTCAGCCAGGGCATTACAATTCAGGGCTAAAAGAAAAGACTACTCAATAAATGACGCTGGGACAACTGTTAGCCACATGGGAAAAAAATAAAATCTCTGCCTCACACTATCTATAAGAATGTATTCCAGATGAATGAAATTTAAATATAAAGAACAAAACTTTAAAACTTTTAGAACAATATAGGAGAATTTGTGACTTCAGGATAGGAAAGGCTTTCTTAAAACAGACACAAAAAGGAAAATATTGATAATTTGACAACATTAAAATGAACAATCTATGTTTCATAATAGACATGAAAATAAAATTAAAAGACAAGTCACAGATTGGGAGAAAATATTTACAATGTATGCAACTTATAAAATACTTCACATGTAGAATATATAACGAGCTCCTCAAATAGATGAAGAACAAGAGCAAAAGAGGACAAAAATACAAACGCCATTCACAGAAGAGGAGATCCAGATGGCTAGTTAACATGTGAACAAGAGCTGAACTACTTTAGCATCAGGAAAATGCCAATGTGAACTATTGAGTTTACATATAACACACAACAGACACCTAAAAATTGAAATGACTGAAAAAATAAAAAGCCTCAAAACAAAAGCAAAAAGACACCTAATAGCAGCATGAATTTGTACAACCACCGTAGCAGACACTACATGGATAGCTGACTATCCGATATCCATTCCCCTTTCTTCGTAAAGAACAGGAGAACAATTTTGTCCAGGACGAAAAGAGGTGAGTTCCGAATGATGACTCATGATGAGTCTAACCCAGTCATATCAATCTTGTCTCCTGTCTCTCAGTCATCCTTGAAGATAAGGGCTCCATATGAAACGTTTCTGGCCAATGAGATATAAGGAGAAATATTCTGGGGGTGTTTCTGTGAAAACTTCTGTTGTCTCTATCCCTGTTCACCCTTCTGATTTATACTCAAAATGATGGCTGGAGCCATGGCAACTAGCCTGTCACCATGAGCAAAAGACAAAGAGAATTGCAAACATAGCAGTTGCTGTAGTTAGTTCTTTTACACTTGCAGCCAAATGGAATCCTACTTAACAAAACTACATTGGTAAGCAATTTGTCAATATGTAGTAAAGTCGAACATGTCTTATCCTAAAAACTGGGAATTCCGTGTCTATTTGTATATCCTATAGGAAATATTGCACATGTACACAAGGAGATATGTGCAAGCCCACACTACAACATTGATCGTAAGAGTAAAACACTGAAAACAATCTAAGTCCCTTAGTGGGTAAATGAATAATAAATTTTTGTACATTTGTATAGTAGAATGAGCTGGATCAGGTTAAATGAGTGAATTAGATCTACATGTATCTACACAGATATTTCTCAAAAATGTATTTTTGAATTAAAAACAAGTTATGCAAGGATAATATATCATTTATATAAATTTTAGTACACATAGGCTAATTTTCATATTGTTTAGGGTCCCATATTTATCTAGAAAGCATAAAAATATGGGCAAGAAGAAATACGAACTTCAGGCTAATGGTTATGTTAGATGAATTGCAAAAGAAATGGAATTCGGGGAGAATTACCAAAAGAGTATCAAGTGTATTTGAATGTTTTATTTAAATAAAAATATCCATTTATATTGTTTATGTATGAATTCAAGTACAAATTTATTTTAACCTGTGTACTTCACTATATGTTTGAAATATTTATGATTTGAAAATGAAAAGGGTAAAGAAGAGAATGTCAGTAATTTCCAAGAAGAAAATTATAAAGCTCTTTTGAAGGACATAGATGAGGCTCTGAATCTCTCTTTCTCTCTTTGAATGAATATTAAAAAGATTGGCATTTTAATATATTCTAACATGGAAATATATCCAAGATGTAATTAAGTGAATAATATGGGTCACAGAACAATATTTATACACACAATCCTACTTACATAAAAATAAAAATACATAATTTATATGCTGTGTATGTGGATATTTATACAGATATATGTACATGTATGTAAGTGTAATGTGTACAGAAAATGGTCTGGCAGAATCTTCTACCAAACAATTCTTTCTGACAGGGGTGAGAGTTTGGGGCAGGAAGGCTTGAGGTATGAAAGTAACTTTTTCACTTGTAACTCTATATATTACTGCATTTTTGAAATTTTACAATGTGATTGTTTATTTACTTAAGTAAACAATTTTAGAAAAAGTCAAATATCCATTATGTCAGTAATAAAAAGAAACTACAATTTTGGAAGAGAATTAAACAAAATGTAAATAGTAATTTTTTGGTTGTATTTCTCGTTGTAAAATATTCAACTTTTCTATGATGACTGTGTTAATTTTGTAATTAATTTTTTTAAGTGAGGGGAAAAAAATATACAGTTGGTGCCTATATCAGGCAACATAGGTACTTCCTCAGACCTTCCTGTTTTACCCCAGCCACCCCTGTTGGAACTAACCCTGGATAGGCTGTGTTCCGCTGCGTCTACCTAACCAGTTTCTCAGGGCTGCAAGGCAGCAGCACTATTCCTCCTGCCGGTGTCTCTTGCCTCTCACCTTCCACTCCAGGACTTCCCTGTTGCCTCTGAATCATAAGATGGTGTAGGACCTGCTCCTAACCTGGGCATGCCCAACTTGGAGGTGCGAGAGAGTAATTTCCTGCACAGAGAACTTTTTCCAGTGGGAAATAAGAGCTGGAATGTAAATTCTTCTCTCTTCTTTTCTTATGGAATGTCTGGCGAAGCAGAAATTCATAAGGCCACTTGGAAGACAGTCCTATGACAATCAGTTGTTCGCGATACCAAACAGCGGTGACTGGGTAACGCGCTCTTCTGAATGCCCTCTGCCTCACAGCCCTTTTTTCTCGCTCTTGCTTCCCTGGGATGGGAATCTATGATAAAGTAATAGCATGCAAGATGTTGCCAGGCCATGCTTTCTGGGGAACCCAAGCTAAGAGAGTGGCCTAACTATGACCCATCTTCTCTGAAGAGTTAATCTGAAAAAACTTTGTTTTATAAACGCTATAGTTAATAGTATATTACTAGTAAAAACAATACTATAACTGGCTGCAAAGGGGGGTCATATTAGACTGGAAGGATGTAAATTGAACAAATGAGATTTTTTTAAAGAACTACACATATTCCTTCTAATTGGATGCTATGATTAAAATGTCATCTGTCAATATACAATTATTTTCAAGTTAGACACTGAACTTTTTAATACACTTAATTATAACTGGTATTTAAATTATAATTTCAAACAACAGTATTTACTTAATCTGTGATTTTTGACCTTGAGCCAGAATGCAGCTGTTAGAATTTTGCTGTTTTCTGAGCTAAACGTTCCCCAAATGTTTGTAGGACTTATTATGAATTAAATACATATTAATTCTACTGTTTTACAAAATAATATATTTGTATATATAATTCTGAAAGTTAAAATTTGTGGGATAAAATACTACTTTTTATAGAATAGAAAAATATCAGTTTAAATGTTAAAATGTACATGACGTTGGACAGGAGATGCCTCATATCTGTTAGAGGAAATATAATGTAAATAAATCGCTGATATATACACATGTAATGACAAATATTTTGAATTGAGGCTCAGAATTAATACTATACTTAAAAGATGAAATTAGTGATCAATGATACACAAAATATTCTATACAGCAATTTATCTTAAAATGAAAATTAATTTATAATTAAATACAGAATAAGAAATTAGCAAATATTGTTTGAGAAAAGGATTCCCCACAATAAAAAGTATTACCTTTTATCTTTTTAGGAGGTGATTAAATTTAACTTTCACAATTTATGAATATTATTTTCCCATCTCCTGGGCTATTAATTCTCTCCTATTTTGTGGAACATAGATGTCTGATGACTTCACTACCACCACGGAGGGAATTGTTGCAAAATAGACATTAACGGTAACTTCTAGAAGGCTTGGCTCCATAGCGAGATGTATGCTCCTAAGGGATGCAGTCAAATCTATAGATAGATAGGTAGCTAGCTAGCTAGCTAGAGATATTAAACTTTACTTACATTTAATATACTGATTGACTGGAGTTCCATATGGGTCTGACGATAATCACACTTCACATACAGTACATGAGGTATGACCGAGAAAAAAGTCCCACAGTGTGGACGATTTTACACTGGCACTCACATTTGTGTAAAATCATATTACCACATGATGCAGTTTATATGTTCTTGGTTAAATAGATCAGACGATCATATTTCCCATATTATCTGAAGTATTGTATAATTAGAGGAGGTGTTACCCCGAACATATTTTCTACAATAAGAGGTTCATACCTTATCTCAGGGATAAGTATTTATATTAGCTTGGGTCCAGAGCCTGAAGGGAAGGCTTATGTGCTACATCCCCACCTAGCAATGCAAGCCTTTGTGCCCACGAATGGTAGAAAAGGGGAGTGAGGCAGCGAATGAGAGACAGGTAATACGAAGTTGCATTATCGAGTTTCCCACTGTCAGTATCAAATGCCACAGCGCAGTCTCATGTGATCATCTTCCACGAGAATGTAGAAGTGACTTCATCTTCCCTTCATTGTCCCTTAGGAGGAGAAATGGGGAAGTAATAATCTTCTGGCCCCCTTCTACTAATCTAAGATTATCGTGGTCAATTTTATCTAGTAACTTGAATGGGCAACGGATGCCCGGTTATCTGGTTAAACATTATTTCTAGGTGTGTCTGTGAAGGTGTTTCTGGAAGAGATTAGCATTTGAATTAGCGGACTGATTAAAACAGACTGTCCTCCCCAGTGTGAGTGGGCATTATTTAATCCATGGAGGGCCTGAATAGAACAAGTTGAACTGTCTGCCCAACTGAATGGTGGGACATTGACTTTCTACTGCCCTCGGAGCTCCTGGCTCTCAGGCCTTCAGACCTGGCCCGGAATCTGTAACATTGTCTCTCCAGCTCTCAGACTTTCAAACTGCACCATTGGCTTTCCTGGGTCTCCAGCTTGCAGATGGCAGATTATGGGACTTTCTAGCCTCCACCAGTACATAAGCCAATACTCAGAGTAAATCTCATTTTACATATATATACATATATATATATATACCCTACTGATTCTGTTTCTCTGGAGAACCCTGACTAATACGAAAGTTCACCCTGTGGGGCTTTAATTTCCCTGCCCTTCTGGCTTGTGCATGTGTGACTACAAAGCAGTCTCATGGCATCTTTATGTCTCAGCATCAAAAGAGAACCCAGGGGCTGGAGGAGAGGCACTCTTGGGTTGTACTCGCATGGATTTGGTTGACATCCACAGAGTATGTCACTGCAATGGCTGCTGGAGTAAGTGTGCAGAGGCCCCAGAGACTGGTGAGGCCAAGAGAGTAAATCATTTTCCATTGTGAAAACAGTTGTTCCAAATACGTATTTTACCTAACAGCTTTTTAGAAAAAAAAAAAATGCTTATATTTAATCTGTTCCTTGAAGTTAAAAATAGTATTTTAGCAATTGGTGAGAAAGTGAGTTGTTTTTGAGAGATATTTGTGTTACGGGGAAAACATTTTGAATATAAACCTTTGCAAATTTTCTGTCTTTATGTGATCTCATAGCTGAAAATGATTAAGTAAGCACATATAAAAATCCCTTATCTGTACGCTTAAAAGAGAATTTTCCAACTTTTTTAAACCATCCAAATAATAAATTTCAGTGAGTTTTAAATTCATTTGTTACAAACATAAAAATGTTATACCTTTAGATTGGCTTATAGGAAAGCTGATTGAGACCAGGTTAAATTGAAATTTACTATATAAAAGTTACCAAAAACCTTTGTATATTTGGTAGATGGGATTGGAAAATGAGTATCAGAATTTGGCAACCATAGTCAATGATACACTTCTTTCATTTGGGTATGAATGCTTTTATGAGGTTTCTTTGTCAGTTAGGAAGTCATTAAAATCAAGTAGTGATATAAACTAAACTTAGTCCCAGAACTTTAAAACATGTATTTAAAAAGTCTAAATCAGGATTTAAAAAAATGAAATATTTTTCATTGTAAAGTGATAAATAATTTTCTAGTGAGGGCAAAAAGGTGTTACCATAATAAAATGAAATAATAGGTTTAAATATAATTTATTTTACATAAATTTTCATCCTTTAAAATTTCTTCCATAAATATTTTTAGAGTAGCATATATGTAATTCATAAGTAAATAAATATTATAGTGTAGGGGAGGAAGACATTGCCTCTACCCTCTCTGGGATCGTCTGGCCGGAAAACGAATTAAATTCACATGAGACAGAATAGCAGGAGAAAATTAAACAAAGCTTTATAACATGTATACGTGGGAGGCCCAGGCAAGCTGAGCAACTTGCCAAAATGGCTGAAGCCCCCACCTTAAGTATCATCTCAGCTGACGACAAAGGCGGATGTTGGGGGTAGGGGGGGAGTCAGTTACAGGAGGTTACCAGAAACAGGAGTAAGATTATTATGCAGATTTAAGTCCTTGCCTTTGGTATTGATTAAGAGTTTCTGGAGATAAAGTCATCCCCCTCTTCTTCCCGGTACAGAGAGGGAGGTATCTTTACAGATGAAGATTTCCTTTACAATGTAAATGTCTCTTAACAAAAGGCAAGCAAGTTCCACTCCTCAGAGCCTCCTTCGCTGTCCCACTGTATCAAAAGCAACAAGCCCCAAATAATCCTTATGCCAGAGAGACTTATCTTGGTGTGGCCAATAAGAGTCCCTCACAACAGTATATGCTGAAAATTCTTGATTGGTAGGAGTGTGTGATTAAAAAATGAAGACATTTATTTTAGAAAGCATTGTTAGTTAAGCAGCAGTACGTATATTTTCCTTTATATGCTGCAATGTCTTTAGGACAATATCCTTATAAACTTAGCTGAACAGGTACTCTGTGCGTTCCTATCTAGTTTTAACATCTATGACATCTTCTTGGTGGTAATTCCTAGCTACCTTCCTAATCATTTCTCCTTCTTCGCTTAAAACTTCAATTCCTGATTCACTGCCTTCCTGTACATCCTAATTCCTATCTTTGTTCTTAGTGATTGCATGAACTGTGTGAATGAAATACCCTAAACTTTAGCTTCTCTGTTCCTTGACCTCTCCTCCTTCACTCTCTTCCTCAACTCTACCTTTGCCACCTACACTGAAATCTGTCATCAGCAGTAAAGAAACTCCCTTCTAAGTCTTTATTTAAGGCATCCTCCCTTAGGACTATCGCCTCCTATTCTATTTTATTCACTCTGGTCTCCCATTGCCTCAGCTCTTTATCCACATGCACTGTAACTCCAGTCCACATCTCCTCTCCTTGTCTGCACTTCAGTAGCTGAACACTGGTGGGGAAAACTAGGCTGACTGATAATACTTGACATTCATGAGTAAAACTTCAAATGTCCATTCAGTACTGCCTAGGACTCCTGTATGTTTTCCTAGTTAATTTGCTTTTCACTTTCTCAGATGACTATTTCAAACTTTCTCTTCACCCTTAACACCCCTTCCCTGAGCTTAACTGAGAAAAGAGAAGGCGCCAAAGGTAAAGTGCCTCATCTTCCCACCCTAAATCTACCCAAACAGAACCTGTGCCCGGTTGGTCACAGTGAAGGAATTAGCCCTGCCCCTATCAAATGCAAATCCTTCTACTCTTCTCTGGATTTAATACCCTTGGGCTTCCTCATGGACTGGGCTCTGTGTCTCCTCTCCTCTCACCCTTTCTACTGGATCATATCAATTAACATAGCTAATGTGTTCTGTGTTAAAAAAGTAGTAAACACACTTCTGATAATCCTACATTCTTTTGCAGCTATTGCCCAATTTCTCTGCATCTATTTGTTAAACAGGTTGAGCACGTTATCAAGGCTCACTGTCACCTCTTTACTACTTCCGATTAATTCTTCCCCTCATTCTAATCTAGCTTCCATTTCCACCTCTTCATTGAAACGCCTTTTGTCAAGGTCTCCCACAGTTTCTGCATTGCTACACCTAACTCTGTCCCTCTCTCACTGGGTGCCTTGACAGCGTTTGACACAGCCAAATACCCCCTCCTTGGAACATCTTCCCTTGCCGCTGTAATACCACAGTCTCCCGGTTTTCCTCTTACCTCACTCTTTCCCCTTCTCTTTGCCAAGGCTCAGAGCTAGCCCTCTTTTCAATTCTATCAGAACTTTCTCCTCAGGTCATCTCATTTGGTCTCATAGATTTAAGTACCTTGTACGTACTAGTGGATTTCAAAATTAAATTTCTAGCTCAATGTCCAAAGCCAAGCTTTAGATTTTCTTCACAAATCTAGTCTTCCACTACTCTTCTTCATCTCAATATTTGGCACGACCATTCATCCTTTTCCTGAAATAAAACTTAGATATCAGCTTGAATTTTTCTCTTTCTGCAATTCCCTACATCCAATCAGTCATTCAGTTCTTTTGTTTCTACCAACAAAAAATATCTGATTTTGCGACTTTCCCCCTTCTGTACACCACCATCCCAAATTAAGCCTCCGTAATCTCTTTTCTGTACTGTTTGAAATAGTTCTCCAACTGGTCTCTTTGCTTCCTTTCTTGTTCTTATTCAAAAATAGTTTTTCACGTAGCAATTGGAATTATTTAAAAACAGGAATCTGGCCATGTCACTTGTTCCTTAGACTCATTCAATGGCTTCTCACTGTCTTGGGAGTGGATCCATACTTCTTAGGCTGCCCTACAAGACTCTGCAGGACATGGCTTCTATCTACCTCTACAAAGTCACCTCCATCAATCTCATTGCCCTCTCTCCTGTTTCTCAAATTCCCCAAGTGCTTCCTGACACCATGGCCTTTGCATTTCCTGTTCTCTTTGCCTACCAAGTTCAGCATTTTGCACAGCTAGCTTGTTTTCATTTTTAAGTCTCAGCTTAAAAGACATAGTCCTAGAGAGTTCTTTCTTGACTTCACTGTACGTAGTTACTCTTTATTGCATCTCCCTTCGTAGTTCTTATCACGATCTCTATCTGGCTTGTTGGTCTTTTATTTCTTGCCTGTGATTTGTTACAGAATGTAATTTTTATGTAGATAGGAGTTGTGTCTTGTTTATTGTGTATCCTTGGGGTCTAATACTGTGTCTGGCACAAGATAAATTCTCAATAAATATTTGTGAAGAAATAAATGAAGTCTTCTTTTTCTTTGGCTACCTTATCTTGGTTTTCTTCTTACCACTCTCCTTTTCGTGTTCCTCATTTACTCTCTTATGACCATATAATATATTCACAGGTTCCAGGAATTAAGATGTGGACATCTTTGGGGAGCCATTATTCTTCCTATTATACTGTCACAGCCATAGAATCAACCATTTCTCCAATGATTCCTTGTTCCTTTTATTGGAGAATGGTACTAGAAACCAAGATTTGGGCACTTGATATGCCCATTGCTGCTGGGGTATGTTGCTTTTAGCCCTTTCAACTGACAGAGCAAGGAAATATATGTATGTATATTAGGACGTGTGTATTCACATACCTATACATTTCTGTATGCATCCATCTGTATCTACACAAAGCTAAACGTGAGTTCATACTAATGTCTCCAACTCTAGTCTAGTATCTGCCATTCTTTTTTAAACCCAACCTTGGGCACTGTAAACATAAGATACTTAAAAGCCTCCTGACTGAGTGGTGGCCTTAGCTCTTTCCCTTACTTATTGTATATAGCACTAGCAGATCAATTTCCCTCAAAGACCACTTTTATCAGGTAACCATGCTTAGAAACGCTCAAGAGTATTCCATTCAACAACAATTTGTCCACAGTTTAGTCAAAAATCTTTGACTTACAGAACTGTGTATAATGAGCATCCACACTAACCCTCTGACTTAATTTCCCAGAATTCCCTACTATAGCCACTGTCTTCTCATAGCTCCACCAGCTTCCCTCCCACATGTTAGTCACATTAGTTTCATGGTCCCTCAAAATGTACCACCTCACGAAATGTACAAAGAACTCATGCATCTCAACAACAAAAAACCAACAACCCAATTAAAAAATGGGCGAAAGATCTGAACAGAGATTTCTCCAAAGAAGATATAAGGATGGCAACAGGCACATGAAAAGATGTTCAACATCATTAGCTATCAGGGAAATGCAAATCAAAACTACAACAAGCTATCACCTCACTCCAGTCAGAATGGCTATAATTAACAAGACAGGAAACAACAAATGTTGGAGAGGATGTGGAGAGAAAAGAACACTTGTACACTGCTGGTGGGAGTGCAAGCTCGTGCAGCCACCATGGAAAGCAGTATGGAGACTCCTCAAAAAATTAAGACTAGATCTACCATATTGTCCAGCCATTCCACAGCTGGGTATTTATCCAAGGAACTGGAAAACACAAATGCATAAAGATACATGTATCCCTATGTTCATTGCAGCATTGTTCACAATAGCCAAGACTTGGAAGCAACCTAGGTGCCCATCAAGGGACGAATGGATAGAGGAGATGTGGTATATATACGTAATGGAATACTACTGGGCCATAAGAAATGATTAAATCCAGCCATTTGTGACAACATGGATGGACCTTGAGGGTATTACGCTAAGTGAAATAAGTCAGAGGGAGAAAGTCAAATACCGTATGATGTTACTCATAAGTAGAAGACACAAACAATGAAAAACAAACACATAGCAACAGAGATTGGATTGGTGGTTACTGTAGAGGAAGGGGGGAGGGGAGAAAGGAAAAGTGGGGATTAGGTACATGTGTGTGGTAATGGACTATAATTAGTTTTTGAGTGGTGAGCAGGATGTAATCTACACAGAATTCGAAATATATTACGATGTACACCTGAAAGCTATATAATGTTATAATCCAGTGTTACTGCAATAAAAAAAAAGCACCACCTCAGTTCTTAACATATCCTTGCTTTTCTAAATACTCTCATCCCTAACACTTCATAAATATTCAAGTGCTCTTATCATTGAAAACCCATTTAATCTTTCCCATGTACTCCAACCAACATTAATCTTTCTGTTCTTTAAATCCTATAGCACTTGAATAGAGAATCTGTAATGTCCTATCCTCTTAAAAAAATGTTCAGTCTATATCACTGCACGTTAACTTGTTATTTCTTAACTTCTTCAAGTTTATACGTCTTTCAAACAAAAGTCTGATTACTCTTTCCCTTCTTTTTTGCCTATTAGATTAAGGCAGAAAATTAGCCTTTTTAAAAAAAATCTTCAGATTTTAAAAAAGGAAGCCAAGACTAGTGTTAGAACTCAAAACTAGTGTTAAGTTTTCAAATGTTAGAGTAAAAAAGAATCACCTGTCAGGCTGATAAAAAGGCAAATTCCTGGACCTCATATCCAGAGATCTTGATTTGGCATGTATATTACTTTCCTATCACTATTGTAATAAATTACCACAAACTTAGTGGCTTAAACGACACACATGTATCTTATAATTCTGTAGGTTAGAAGTCCAACTCTGGTCTCACTAGCTTAAAGTCAAGGTGTCTGAGGGTTATGTTCCTTCTGGAGGCTCTGGAGGAGAATCCATTTTCTTGCCCTTTCCACCTTCTAAGGGCTGCCTAGATTCTTTGGCTCGCGGCCCCACCCTCCATCTTCAAAGCCGGCAACATTACACCTCTCTTTCTTTTGTAGTCACATTTTCCTCACATCAATTCTCCTCTTCTGCCTCCTAATCCCCTTTTAAGGGCCCTGTGATTACATTGGACCCCTGTGGAAAATCTGGGATAATCTCCCTATTTTAAGGTCAGTTGACAAGCTTAATTCCATCCACAAGTTTAATTCTCCTTTGCCATGTAACATGACATAGTCACTGATTCTGGGGTTAGGATGTAGATGTCTTTAGGAGGTTATTATTCTGCCTACCACAGTGGGATTGGGGTGGTGGAGCCCAGGAGACTGGCCTTTTAACAATTATTCCAGCTGATTCTAATAAAAACAGTCAAGCCAACATTTTGAGAAAGACTCTTCTAGATATTTAAGTATAACAGAGATATTTGTTCAACTTTGGAATTCAAATGAATGCAAAAGAGTTCGTTTAAATTAGCAGAGTTGATGCAAAGAGAAAATTAAATTCACACTCCAATAAGCAAAGTTATCTAGAAAGAGCTACTTATTCAGGAAAAAGAGGTATTGGTAGATTTCTTGATTTTTGTAGGGATTTATTTCCAAGGTGCTACAGGGTGGAAATATAGTTTTACAATTAAATTTAAGAAATATTTTACAGCCTAAATACCAAACATCAGGAAAGACAACTAGAATATAATGTAAGATGTGAACATAAAATCTTTACTCAGTCGTAATACTGCACTTGGCTAAATGTTCTTTATTCTTTGGTCAGTATTATTTCCATATATATATCATTTATACTCCCCCCCGCCCCAGATATGTATGGCATTCACAGGACATACTGAAGTACTCTTTTCTATCTCTTCAAACCTGTAACTATGCTAGGAATAGTTTCTAATCCCTTAATATACATTATTGAAAAGATTGAGTTTGGTGAGAGTTATATTATTTATAAGGACGAATCCAGCTGTTTCATTGTATAGTTTATTCTAGTTTAATAGTATTTTGAATCATCATCTACTTTTACATAGCCTGTCTATTGGCCTATTGCCCACAAGTCACATTCTATCAAAGCTCGAGAAAAATTACGTTAAAAAACTCTGTTTGGAGAAGCAGTCATGAGATTTAGTAAGAGAGGAATGTTAATAATAAGCATAATATTTTTGAAGAGTGGGTTTCATCAGTCTAGTTGCCCTGTTCTTCAAAATACAAAATATTTAAATCTACTTATCAATTTTTCTAAAGTGAAGTACTTTTTAGAGCTGAAGCCTGGAAAGGCTATTCACAGTATTATTGTGGGAGAATGGAGAAGAACTTTGGAGAACTATTGTTTTAATAAATGAATATACAAATTAATTAAACTAATATTTAGTCAAATCCAACTAACCTGAAATGTTAACTCAGTTTATTCTCATCATAATCCATGAGTAAAGTATAATTATTTATCACTTCTTAATGAGGAAACATGCTGTGTTGGGTGTTTTCCCCTCGCTCTCATAGCTACTGAGTGGTAGAGCTAAGTAAGTGTTCAAATATGGGTCTCTAATTCCGAGGTAAATGCTCTTAAGAGTATAATCAAACTTCTATTTATTTTCTTTACTATGCTAATTATTGTGATTATTGTTATTTGGTGGGGAGACAAAGCTTCACTTTATTTTTAACTGAGTGAGTACTACTAATCCACAAGGGTAGAAGGCGGACTCTGAGTGGGGAAAGACTGGCCAGGGTTTACCCTGGAGTTGGGAGGTGACGATGCTGAACCAAAGAGCTGATTTCCAGAATGAAGTAATCAGTTGAGAGTTAGCATTATGGGGGTTAGTCCATAATCTCAAGCAGTTCGGTCTCATGCAAGTCACTGAATAAAATGTCCTGTATATTAAATGATTATTTTCCACATGAAATCCTTCTTGGGTACTTTTACTCTATCTCATCATCTAGCAGCTTGTGCTGCTCCCAGGTGTGGAAAATGGAGCCCAGGAGAGTCCAGTCCTGAGAGCAGGGTGTGTGGACATGTTTCTGTACCAGACTGTGGCCTGGTCAGTAGCCGTGACCCCACCAGGATGAGGCCCCTGGACCAGACCCCCTCATACTGGGTGCTGTGATTCGTAAATCCTTCTCAGGTGGTAATTAAGAAGCTTTTAAGTCAGCACCAAATCATTCAAATCGGGCAATTAATCTGTTTTTTGGACCTAAAATTCAATTAGCATTATCCTATGAAATTTAAGTATTATATAACTCAGTTTATCAATCCAAAATACCACTAAACGGTGTTTTCTGGAAGTGTGGGACACTTACCACTGATAATATCCAAGATGATATGTTGAGGCAGCAGATGAGACACGCGGTTCATTGATATGGCATTATTTAGCATTGAATCACATAAAGACTATGCTACTTTCTCTGCAACCGCCTTTCAATCCCTGTGATTGCATTCAGGAGGAAGTCATAATTTGGTGTTAATCTGTGTCTAAATTTCTCAGATCGCCTATTTTAACTAGGCAGAACAGGCCTCTAAGATTTTTCAGCAAGTAAGATACTGGCTAAAATATATTACCATGTTTAATCATTTTTACTCTATTGTATTAATATTCACTGTTACTTTCTATTTATGGCAAATGGTCCTGGTTTTCTATTTGTGGTCGTGATATAAAGTTTCTTCTTTATATAAGAGTATTAAGTAAAAAACAGTGAATAACTTTCAGAAAAAAATATTTAAAAAAGTGAAGAGGAAATACAAATGACTGATGATTGGCAAACACTGGCATAGAATAATTGGAAGAAAGCTGACCTAGGTATCTGGAGGGGATTCTGCTGGTACCCTTGGGCACATCACTTAACATTTCTGGATCTCCGTTTCCGTATTCTCTAACTGAACAGTTTGAGCTAGATAATCTCTGAAGTCTTTTTTTAGCAATAAAATCTGGAATATAATTAAAATATTAGCAAAGCTAAGGGTGAGGTTAAGATAAATTCTGTTGGCTGGAAATACATTTTCAGGCCTATTAGACTTTGTGCATATATATTTTCATTCCTGATTGTGGAGTGAGCCTCTCCAGGGATCAAGTCACTGAAGTCCATCTTCTGTCTTCATTTCCTTCTAATCAAAGTTTACCTGTATCTTGTCACCAACTGGATTTCCTCTCAGATAGCTGCTACTATGGAATGCAAACTGGTGTACACATGGTCAATGAAAGGTTATGCTACACAACAGCTTAATGTGTTATCCCACTCAGAAATATTAGTATTTTAACTGTCTACTCTTAGGAATGACAATCCAATGGACCAAGAGATGACTGTGTAATGATGGAATATCAGGACTGTGGGAGAAATTTTGAGAGGCTTTTCTAATGTTCCTTAAATAACATCATTTACGCAACTCTCCATGTCATTTACACATAACAAATCCAAATGCATCTTACTGCAAGGCAAAGAGAAAACGAATTCTAGAGTTTAAAAGATCTTGGGGTCCAAATAGAAGAAAGATTTTGAGTTCTGAGTAGTAGAATATATACCCTCCCTTCTTTCAGACAATGCCTGTTCTTTTCCTAAATGAAGACAGAGAATATGTTTTGTTAACTCTTACATTCTTATGGTTTTAGAGTTTATATAAAGATATCTTCATTTTTCCAGTGACTCAGTTTCCTTGCAATCTTATTGAAAGATTCCTTCTAAGTATATTGTCAAGATCCATATGTTACTATTTATCAGAAAATGGAAATAAAGTATTACTTCTCCTCTTGCCTTAATTTTAGTCCAGAATTTCCAGTACTGGTGCTACTTCTGCCTCAAACCTATTTTTTTTTAAAGGTACCCCCTCTGCCCCGAGGCTAATACAAACACAGTCTCATCACACAGGTATACCAGCCTTCAGGTATGGGATGGCAAAACATTTGCCAGAAATTCTCCCTGTTGCTTTGGGCATTCAGCCAGACCACACCTCTGAAGGACTCACTAAACAGTGTAAAGAAAGAACATTTTCTTTTCTTTCCGGATAAACATTTCGCTGTCATCTTCTCCACGGCACCTTTAGTCAAAGATTGGTTTTGGGACTGAGTCTTCCTCCAAACGCAGCCGGCTTTTGTCTGAAATCAGTGTGGTCTCCCCTAACTCAGTTTTCACTTGGCTCTGCTATACGTGATTTTGTTTCTCCTACACTAGACAGTTGTTATTTCTTCTTGGTTGGCTGGCTTCCCAGTAGATCCTGATATTGAAAAACAGGTTAGATTCGTTTAGTCCGTGTCTGTCAAGTTCAGATTCTTTGGGTGGAGGAAATGATTTAAATAGATCTCACCCATTTTGAAACAGCTCTATCGAAGGCTGCTTACAAAATATGGCAGATGGATTTAGAAACGGCTGTCTTGAATGTATACCATGGCAAAGTCTACTGCCAAATTTTTCATAGCCTTAAGTGTCTGACTATTTGTCAAGTCTAAATTCCAGCTCTTTCTCACCATTTAATTACCAAAATCTAGAATATGAGACTTCAGTGGGAACTACTTCTGCATACTCTATTTGTCCATATGAGTATTTTTGTTCATAATTAAGAAAAACATTGCAATATAAACCACCCCAAATACACGTTTTGTATTAGGATCACCTCCAAAAGTCACTGGCAATGGAAAAAGTAGCCTCTTTCCCTTTTATGTATCCTGTCATGCTAAACTTTGACTTCGTCATGGGTAAATTATTCTCCATATACAGCTGACTAGGGCAGCAAGTGTGATACTGTAGGGAAGGGCAGAGGGGCAATTTGGGAAACAGTTGTTACACCCAATTATTCAGTTATACTCAGTTGTAGTTTAAGATACTAAAAGTTTGGTTTATGGTTATTATTATTATTATTTTATTATTATTATTATTTTAAAATTTCAGCCCATTGGTCACAGTATAGGATTTTCTGGGACTTTTTAGCTAACTCAGAGAATTCAAGAGAAGGTTTTCTCCAAGTACATTCGTCATAAATGACCACGACTAAAGATTAGTTGTGATTATCTGTATTTTCAGTCTCACTCCTTTTGTGGATGAATGCGAAGAAGAGTTAAATAAAGTAGAATCCAAGGAAATAGCTAGACTCTATCTAAAGGTCTGACCCTGACATACTTACATTTCTTTTTCAAATTATTTTCATTGCTCCAGTTTGCTGAATTAAATGCTAAACTAGAGACTTTCTACTTTGACCTCTGTGCCTGATTTGATAAGCCCAGGAAGGCTAACTGGGAACCAGTGAGTTTGGTACTTTTGGGGGCAAATGATACAGTGATTCAAATGTGCATCATGAACGCCGTCTTTACTCTTGGACAGGTCACTTCGCCTCCCTCAGTCTCAATTCCCTCATCAATAAAGTGGGAGAATCCCTCATTGTAGGGAGACTTACTGGGAAGATTAAATATGATGTAAATGAAATGCACAGTGCATGATTACATTAGTGTTTAAAAAATGTTATTAGTTATAATGATTCTTTTTAAGTAAGAATAGGCCACGTTTGGTCCGTATTATTTCTAGATGTTGGTAGCATGATTATCATTGCTTCAATCAAAGCCAATTCCCAGTTCCTAGCCCTATGGCTGGACATTCTTTTCTGCTACTGTAATAGTGTTGGAGCCTTAAACCTTCCTTTTCATTCTATGTTACGCAAGTGGAACGATTAGTAATGGGTTTATAAAGATTACAAATCTATTTGTAAAATAAATAAAATAAATCAACCATATAGAAATACCTTTGATACCCATTTTCTTACACTGGTGCTTGATTCTTCTACTTTTGAGGTTCATAATGTAATTTCATTTCTGTAAAAACCAACTAACAACTTCTAATAGCGCATCTGACTCACAGTTGTCAATCTGCATTACTGCGTAAAGTTAATCAAAAACAGAATTGAAGGCTTTCTCTATTTAGGACTTATTAGTCTCTTTGATTAATATTTATTAACAGCCCATGGAGGATGGGGTATGGTCTGATTGCAAGATGTGATAATCAAAGTTCTAAGAGCTTATGACAAAGATAATAGGAAAACTGCAAGACGGATTCCTCTGCATTGCATGGCAGTGCCATGAGGCCAGGGAACTCTGTTTTGTTAACTCCTGTTTTCCTAGAGCTTAAAACAATTCCAGGAACAGAATGAGCATTGAATAAAAATTTGTTGAATAACTGAGCTTAGACTTATTATGATGTTCACAGGCCATTCTCTTACGTTTTGTATTTATGTTGTGTGTCTTAAAAGCCATACCAACATAATATGTGAATTTGATACTACCTCCTAAAAGTCATTGAATAAGAATGTACCTTTGTGATAGAAAGTGAATATTCTTAAAATATGACTTTATCTACCTGAAATACATTATAACAGCATGAATTTGCTTCAGAAAGATAATAAAATATAAGTAATTTTAAAGTGTTCAATTTAACACTTCCTCTCTCAGGAAGAATGCAGTTGATGATAAGCAATACTGCCACCTAAGGAATCCTCAGGATTTCAGTGTGAAGCAGGGAGAGCAAGCATATCCTTCAAAAAGCCGAGACTGCAAAACCTTTTTGTTTATTTACTTATTTTATTTATTTATTTATTTATTGAGGAAGATTAGCCCTGAGCTAACATCTGCTGCCATCCTCCTCTTTTTGCTGAGGAAGATTGGCCCTGAGCTAACTCAGGTGCTCATCTTCCTCTACTTTATATGCAGGATGCTGCCACAGCGTGGCTTGATAAGTGGTGCATAGGTCCGTGCCCAGGATCCAAACCAGCAAACCCTGGGCAAAGTGTGCAAAATTAACCATTATGCCACTGGGCCAGGCCCTACAAAACCTTTTTGAGAATCCACAGAATAGTCACAAAAATTGTCACGTGCTAGGCTGGGGATGAAACTTCTACACATTCCAAATATTAACATCGGCCTGACTATACTTTCTTACCAAAGTGTGGGATAATTAGAAATCAATAATAAATGAATAGCTTTAAAACTTCTACGTGTCTGTAATATAAGCAGCAATATTCTCTCTAGGCTGCTGATTCTGCTTAAGGAATTTAACTCTTCAAAAAATGGTAATAAGTGTATCTTTTGACAATACAATAAGTTTATCAATAATCTAGCATAGGCGACGCCATGTTTAGTGGACAATCTCATTACGGGAAGTGCTTGGGCCCTGCAGTCAGGATAATTTCATTTTATTTTTCTGTGCAAGTATTTGGTGGCACCAATGAATTATTTTCTTTTTCTCCTTTTTTCTTTGTATTTTATAACATTTCTATAATTAGTATGTATTACTCTTAAAAACGAGGAAGATGAAATCTCAAGGAAAATAAAGCGTATACCTCTGACAAGAAGCCCTTTCCAAACGTACTCTTGGAGAGTAGCCTCTATCAGGAACGATCGAATTTATTCATGAAAGTAAAATTTTTGTGTAACTCAGTAATTCACAGAAAATCAAATATGATATGTATTTTGGTTTGGTAGGGAAATTATACTTAAAAAGTCCCCCTAGTTTCTTTAGAAAAGAGTAAAGTCAGTACTTTCTCATTATTTACATTCCATTAAGGGTAGCAACTAGATTTATTTAATCTCGACAGTTTAGGTAAACTCAGCAGTTGCTGTTGAAGGCCCTGTAGCCGATACTGTTGCTGCTCTCCTGTGTCTTCCTGGTCTGCTCTGAAGGTCACCTGCAGCTGTGGTGGACAGCCGCAGGACCTGCCAACAGCTTCCTGCCTCGGGCACTTGCGTCTCTGCCTCAGGGCCTTCTCCGGCTACTCTGAGGAGGGCTCGGCCTCAGAATAGGGCTGGCCAGCAGTGACTGAGTCAATCCCCCAGGAGCGGCGCTCAAACAAGGAGGGCAGAATGGAGGCGTTTATACGCCTACGTCTCCCTTTAGGACACTCTGAGGCGCATTCTGCGTGGTTTCTCAGAGAGTCCTTGGCAGGACTGGGCCCCACAGTAGAAACCTACTTATTATTTTTTTCCAGGTTTATTGACGTATAAAATTGTATATATTTCAATATATATAAAATTATAATTGACATATACAATTGTATATATTTCAAGTATGCAACATGATGATTTGATATACGTATACATTGTGAAATGATTACCACAATGGTTAATTAACAGATTCTTCACCTCACATAGGTACCATTTTTTGTGCGTGTGGTGAGAATGCTTAATATTACTCTCTTAAAAGTTTTCAAGTGTACAATACGATATTATTTACTATAGTTAGCATGCTGTACATTAGATCCTCAGACCTTATTCACCTTGTAATTGAAAGTTGGTACCCTTTGACCAACATCTCTCCATTTTCCCAACCCCAGCCCTTGGCAATCACCACTCGACTCTTTGTTTCCATGGAAACCTGCTTATTATTAATATGCCCCCTTTTGGCTTCCTTTCCTTTACTATCTCATTTCTTCACCCCTCACTTCTCAAATAAATTACTTGCATCCAGATCCTGTGGCAGGTCTGCTTTCTGTCAGGGGACTGGAACCTACGCTATATTTGCATGCTACATTTTAGATAGTTTCTTGAAGCTAAGAGCTTTTTCGTGTTTACTGCGGAATCCCTGATACTTACTTTACATGTCCCTGGCACATATCAAAAGGAGATATTTTCCTAGGTCTCAAGTAGAGCTGAATCTAGCAGGGGAGACAGCCATGGACTTCACAGAACGAGGTAGACTGGTTTCTCTAAGAGGTGCAACAAAAGTGCTATGGGAAATAGTCACTAATCGGAAATTTGCAAATTGGCAAAGGCTTCAAGGAGGTGGTATTAAACAGATGTTGAAGGACGATTAAGATTTTGACAAGTAGAGAAGAAGGAGGGAAATGAGCGACAGCAAAATCACGTAAGTGTTAAGGTACATGGACTATTGGAAGAAAATAATAGTGTTCTTGGGCTGAATCTTGGGGTACATGAAGCAAGAGGTGAGAAAGCAAAATAAATCTAAATTAATCCATGTCAGCCTGGACATATGAGGAAGCCGTGAAGAGTGGAGGAAGAATGTTTCAGAACTGTGCACATAGAGCTATTTTTTTATGTGACTTCTAAAAAAAGTCTCGCCCACGCATTGGCAGTCACTTCCTTTGCTAACATTATTTTGAAAGTCTGACTCACTAATAGAGCATTTTTCCTGAAACTCAAGGCATTGAGAATTTTTCCTTTTCTTTTTCTTTGTTTCTTAAAGGGGACAAGGGACAGGAGCTCCTCTTCTTGCTTGAAATTTCAACAAATGTTTACATCTTGTGTTATCTATTGTATCAGAATTCATTTCTTTAGGCCTTCCACTTTGAAGCCACCACACAGCCCCACTCTCCTGAGAGGCTATGATATGAGTGGCTCATTCTCCTTATCACAGAAGTACATTTGTGGACAGGAGGATGCCGGGAGCCAATGCAACAATCATGGAGTATGGTTAAGTAGGACGATCATTGGTCTGGAAACTAGGAAAGCCGGGCTCTAGTTCTGGATCTGCCACACCCCAGCTTTTTGGCCTTGGGCAAGTCATCAAAATGTTCACGTTAAAATGTCTGCAAAATGAGGTGTTGGACTAGAAGAGCTCTAAAATACCTTCTAGCCCTAACCTCTTGTGATTCAGTCAAGATTGGAGGATAAAACCAATTCTTTTATGCATGTCAAACTTACACACACAAAGTTATTTGAAAGTTGATGACATTATAACTTTCTGAAAAAGTATATATGCAGACATCATTGCCACTAGTTCCTTTAAGAGATCTATTTTCTGATGATTTAATGTAAACCCCATCAAATAAAATAAGCACAATAGTGCTCCTATAAAACAGTAATTCTCTAAAATGCAACTGATGGCACCAGGCCATGGGGTAGATTCCGTTAGTTGCTGTAAGATAATAGAATTTCATTAAGAAATGTGTCACAAGCAAAGAACCAGATTCTGAACATACTGTATTCCCTGATGAAATGTTGACATTATTAACAGATGATAATCTGTTTTGAGATCTAGTGTTCTTGAAGACATTATTGTAGCACAAAATAAGAGGTTAAAAAAAATCGGTTGCTCCTCTATGCCTATGCACTGCATAAAACAGAGCCAGAGAAGCCGTCATCATCATTTCACTACCGCCTTCATTTATCATGCACTTTCTAAATCAAGTGGTTGGTTGTTTTTTTTACTGGAAAATGTTTGAGATTGTTCTATGAGTGGCTTTTTCCCATGTGATACTGACGGAAGGGTCTGGACTTACAGAGAAATGAGGATGGAAGCAGTCGCTGGGGAAGCTGTGAGCTCAGGGAGAGGCCAGAGCACGAGGGAGGAAGTCCTTTTGATCAAGGGTAGCTCTTGTCTGAGAGCACTGAACACAGCAGCATTTGAATGTTAACATTTTTTATTTAGAAATCTGAAGTAGAGTTCTAGTATTATTAAGGGAACCTAGAGAGAAAAAACTGCTGTGCTCAATAAATATTTTTTTAAAAAAATCATATTGGATTTTAGAAACCTTTAGCCTGATCGTTTACTTTTCAGACATCCAACAGTTCAGGGGAATACAAAACAAACTATACTTTGAACCTAATAGTACAATGACAACATAAGTATTTTCCTTCTCAAATATTTGAAAATATGTCCAGTGTACTTCTTAAGATAAAATTCTAGATTCACAAACACTAAAGTCACAAAAAATGGTTTCGGTGAGAAGCGGCGAGTAGTCGTGGCAGGAAAAGCGAGGAAAGAAAGAGAATTAGCATTCAGAGTGTGCTCCCTCTGTGCCAGGTGCCCGATGTACGGGTCACACGTGCTCATTCATGTAATCCTCACACACAGCTCTGTGAGGTGAGGACTGTTTTTATTTTACAGTTGATAGAACTGAGGTTCAGTAAAGTGAATTAACTTGCCCAAGATCCTGTCGTTTTTAGTATCAGAGATCCCATTTGATTTCGAGAGTTGTGCTCTTTCTAACACCATGCTGTTTTCTGCATCAAATTATACCCCTCTGCTGGAATTAAAAGTGTGTACTGTACTGTACATTTATTTTCCAAGAATCAAATCACCATCATTTGCTTTTAACACAAGCGTGGTAAAATTTCTAGAACATAAGCCCAACATTTTGTGGGGTTTTTTTGAGGAAGATTAGCCCTGAGCTAACTGCTGCCAATCCTCCTCTTTTTGCTGAGGAAGACTGGTCCTGAGCTAACATCCATGCCCATCTTCCTCTACTTTATACGTGGGATGCCTACCACAGCATGGCGTGCCAAGCAGTGCCATGTCCGCGCCTGGGATCCGAACTGCGAACCCTGGCCGCCAAAGCGGGATGTGTGAACTTAACCGCTGTGTCACCAGGCCTGCCCCGCCCAACATTTTTAACTTACTGCATACTTGAGTGTCACAGGCACACCTGGCAAGCTGCTAGGACCTCGTTTAGTCTGACTGAGGGTTTGATGTAGACTGAGGGCTGGACAGTTGGGGGCCCCTGACCGGTCACCAGGAACCACTTGGAAACTGAGTTCCAATCCTGTTACTTATTGACAAGTCCCGGCTAGGGTGAAGCAAATGAGGCATTTGCCTCTGGAGTAAAATTTAAGGGGCACCCAAAACTCGGTAATCAAGATAAATAGTATTTTAATACAATTTCTAAAAAACCAAATCAGCAAATTACAGCTATGGGCCAGCTACCCAGCCTTGTAAATAACACAAGGGCTCTGAGTTCCAAACTGTTTCAAACAGTGGCCTTTCTTTATCGCTCTCGAGTCTAAGGAAGGAGAAAGATTCGACTCCGAGTGAAATCAGAACTAGGGATTCCCTGATGGGGCCAGCACCCTGTTCGGGGGGTTATGGGGATAACATTTTCTCTGGTCCCACCCAGAAGGAATCTTCTACCTTCTTAGGGTAGGAGCTAGGCTTAGGGTGACTGACTGTCCTGGTTTGCCCAGACTATCTACGTGTTAGTGGAAGGACCGCATCTCTGAAAGCCCTTCAGTCCTGGGAAAAACCACGATGGTTGGTCATCCCGTTAGAGGGGATGTACTTAGAGTTGTTCTCTTAAAAAGAGAGAATACATAGATAATCTGCTTGGGGCTGACTCTCAGAGCTTAACATAGGTGGAAGAAGGATATTTGACCTAAATTTGACTATTAAAATCAGAGTCATGCTAACATGGCTGAGGTCACAGGTAATGTAATCTGTGCGTCCCAGGCTATACCAGCCTACATTACTGTATCACAGTTTCAGTGATTTCTCTGGCAGATATCCCCACCTACTCTATTTGGCCCTCTAACTCACTTCAAAACCTGTTCTATTTCTGGAGGCCCCAGGAGGAACTGTGATATTGAGCAAGTCCTCTTAGCCTTCATTGTTTGGCATAGACATTGGTGACCATCACTGTGATGGAGGGTTTGGGGGTTTGGAAGCAGCCAGAAGCAGCCATTGTCAACACTTCCTGCAGGGGTGGCCTCCTGCTTTACTCTGTCGTGCTCACTGAACTAAGATTTGCTTCCCAAGTCTCTCTTCTTTTCAACGAGTTCCCTGCACCTTTCCCTCTACCTCCCCAACTCAGATCTGAATGAAAGACTGATGGACCTTTGAGGGGCTCTGTACTAATTCTGCATGATTTTTCTTAAAGAAGACCCTTGGGTCTGTGCAGACTGAATTGTGTCCCACCAAATTCATATGCTGAAGCCCTAAGCTCTGCCATGACTATATTTAGAGATAGGGCTTTTAGGATGTAACTAAGGGTACCTCCTAAAACCGGTTTATAAGGCTGGGATCTTAGTCTGACAGGATTGGTGGCCTAATAAGAAGAGGGGGCTCTCTCATTCCCCATGTGCACACACCAAGAAAAGGCCACATGAGGATACAGCAAGAAGGCAGCCATCTGCAAGCCAGGAAGAGAGTCGTCACCAGAACCCAACCATGCCAGTGACTCCAGAACCGTGAGAAAATAAACTTCTGCTGGTTAAGCCACCCGGTCTGTGGTGTTTTGTTATGTAGCCTGCGCTGACTGAGATAATCCATTTTTTCCATAAACCTACATTTGACCATTAGGTGTGCAAACTGGAATATTCTTCTTTGCTTCCCTCAACCTCAAATTACAGTGATAACTTGCGGCCCGGAGAGGTGATATCAACACAGGGATAGAAATATTTTTTGGCCTGGAGATTTGATAGCAACTTAGCTACTAGGAAGCTATTATTGTGAGCATCGCAAGTGACCACGGTAAGAGAATGAAAGCCATGAGGTGAGAAGGAGAAAGAGGTCCTTTAGACTGTACAACCCAAGGGAGATAGTCTGGGGGTGGGGCAGTGAGGGACATTTCTGAACAGGGGCCAGTATAGACAAGTGGCTAAAAGGATGACTCTGGACTCAATACCTAGATCTACTACTTGTTATCTATGCGAAAATGGACATGTTGTTATATCTTTCTTTGCCTCAGTTCCTCATCTATAGGATGGAGAAAACAGTAGCAGTACCTGTATCACAGAGTTGTAAAGAACAAATTTTATAAGATGTGGAAAGCATTTAGAACAATGCCAATTGCACAATGAATTCTCAATAAATTTTACCCATTTTGTTTATATTTTCAGCTTTCCTTAAATGGATGGCATTCTCATCTGCCCAGTTATACAAATCTTTGACTATTCCTTGTGCCTTGTACCCATAGCCAATCCGTTACTATGTTTTGTTAATTTTATCTTCTAAATATTCAATTAATCTACTTTCCTCCATCTTCACGACAGAGAACAAGTTTTCTCTGGGAAATAAGGTATATTTCTCAGCCTCTCAGAGAGGGAAGACTGGTTAAAAATCTTTACAATGGTGGGGCTGGCCCCGTGGCCGAGTGGTTAAGTTCATGCGCTCCGTTGCAGGAGGCCCAGTGTTTCGTTGGTTTGAATCCTGGGCATGGACATGGCACTGCTCATCAAGCCACACTGAGGCAGCGTCCCACATGCCACAACTAGAAGGACCCACAACGAAGAGTATACGACTATGTACCGGGGGGCTTTGGGGAGAAAAAGGAAAAAAATAAAATCTTTAAAAAAAAAAATCTTTACAATGAACTTAGATTGGCACCATTTACTGCAATAGCCTCCTAAGTCATCTAGCTTTGCCCTCCCTTCCCTGTCCCCCATGGGTTCTCCACACCTTAGGAAGAGTGGATTTTTCCGCTGTCTGTGTGCTTCTGGTGTGCCATATTGTCTCTGCCTTCAGGGTTGCTGCCCACCTGGCCAGGAGGTAGTCAACACCCTGTAAGAAGATGTCTTAGGTGCTGTACAAGCTCTAGATTTCTCTATCCCTTCCTTCCTTCTCCCCTCTCTTCCCTCCCTCCCTGCCTTCCCTCCCTCCCTTCTTTCCTTCCCTCCTTCCTCCCTCCCTTTCTTCCTTTCTTCTTCCCTTCTCCTTCCTGGAGGAATTGCTTGAGTTGTTTAAGGTGAGTTTTCTCCCTCTCGCCCATCATTTAGCTGTTTATTTTTTCCTGTATTTTTTTATATGTAAGCCAGAGTTACATGATATTAAGAGATACTTAGGAATTAAGTGGATTTAATTCTTCAGGCTTTTTAAAAACGCTACTAGTATTCCAATTCTTTAATACCAAAATAATTTTTCACCTCCACTCACCCCCAAACCCTGGGTAAAAGTTGCGTGTGTGGGCACCTCAATCCTCCACACATGAACACTTCCACTTATCGATTCATTTAATTCTACTCCTGAAGTGAAATAGGAAGGCATTACAATTTGGGTAAATAATGATTGCATTGTTCCTTTCTCATATAATTTACTGAGGCTTGGCACATCTTAGAGAAAATCGCAAAGATCAGAATTGGACCGAAGTGAAGTGCAGCTGTTACACTTCCGCGTACAGACAACTTCCAAATAATAGTCAAAAATAGTTTTCCAACAGTGCTCTGTGATCTCGCCTGCAATTTTTCTCATTGCCCTCGATGTAATTCAGCGGAGGTAGGAGGCTTAAATCCAAAAGACTGCCTTTTAAAACACCTTAGTTAACGGGGCTGGCCCCGTGGCCCAGTGGTTAAGTTTGCGCGCTCCGCTGCAGGCGGCCCAGTGTTTCGTCGGTTCGAATCCTGGGCGCGGACATGGCACTGCTCGTCAGACCACGCTGAGGCAGCGTCCCACATGCCACAACTAGAGGAACCCACAACGAAGAATACACAACTATGTACCGGGGGGCTTTGGGGAGAAAAAGGAAAAAATAAAAAAAAAAATCTTAAAAAAAAAAAATAAATAAATAAAACACCTTAGTTAAAACTACTTTTAAGGTACAGAAAATAGCCTGAAGCTTGGTATACACAAATACATATTTGATTTTCTAAATTCTGTAATTATTATTCCATGCTGTGTCAGTTTCACATATCTCCTGGGATCCAGCTGACAGAGAAGCTGTTGATTTTTGAAGCATTGATAATTTCATGTAAAATCTTAAATCTGACGTGAAATATTTTCTCTTGTCTTACTGATTATCTTTACATCAATACTAACCATGGTAAAATACAGAGATATAATTCAGTTTGTTTGTGACTGTGCCAATAGCTTTCTATATATACAAATGGACACACCTAAATTCAGTTTATTTTAAACAGTCTAATTTAGCTAAACTGCAAAATGGATTGAATTATTCTAATGTTTATGGGTGTATAGGCCTTAGGAGGTGGGGAGAAATAATGATCTCAGTGATTATTATGGATTGCATGGTTGACACAAATAAAATACAGTTGCCTTAATTTTACAAGTGTTAACTGAGAGCCAAATGGGTCCCAGTTATTATAGTAGGCTCTGGGATTAAACAAATGAAATTTCTTTGTCCCGCTCTGAACACTCACTCTCTTAAAGAGACATGCATGCAAATAAAGAGAACCCAATATGATGGCTGCTAGAACAAACGTATGTACGAAATAATGAGAAATAGGAAAAGGGTTACCTAATCTTACCTCATTCGGGGCTTTTAAATTTTCCTATGTTTTCACTTTTATAAAAAATACTTCAGTAACATATTTGCTATAAAAACCCTCCTCTACATTTCAGCTTATTTCTTTAAAATACATTCCTGAAAATGGAATTACTAAGATAAAAGGCATGAAACTTTTTAAGTTCCTTGATTGAGATGGCAAATTGCTTTTTTGACAGGATGTTCAATTTCGACTTTCCCTAGCAATTCTGAGAGTGCCCATTTTGCTATACTACCATCAGCGTAGTAGACTATTCTCTTTAAAATTAATCTCTTGCTTCCTTTCAGTGGAGACGACCACTGAAACACATTTCTTGTACTTCTTTCCAGAGATACACTATATGTATTTATGATATTTTTTGACTTACGGAAATATATTTAGTTTTATAAAGACAAACTCATATATAGTCAAATCTACCAATATTTTTCATGATTTTTTTTCTTGTGGCTTTCAAGATATCCCACTTTTTCTTTTCCTCTGTCCTTTATCATTGATTGACTGGCTAATGGCATCATTTTGGCCAAAGAAGAACCACATTGACCTTGAAGATTGGCAGAAGAAAACTTTGAGAGTGTTTGCATTTGCCTGATCCCTTTCACTCTCCTCAGGAGAGCCTGAGGGATGACCCATGCATAATGGAAGCCTTGGGATTTCCAAACAAAGTAGAAACAATCAGCTTGATTTCCTCAGAGGGAAGGGCATCGGAAACAATGTCTGTCTACCGCTGAGAGGTTTGGAAAGTCACGGCGAGTCTCCCCACTGCCATTAGAGAATATAGACTTCCTAGTAAAGAAAGTGCGTCTATAAGGGGGAGGGAAGTGCAGAAATCAGAATGAAGCAAACTGGTGGAAGAGGTTAGGTAAGACTAGACAACTCTAAAGTTTCAGGGTTCTTTCTCTGAACGGTTTTCCTTAACAGCCCCTGCTTAGCAAAGAATGCAAGCTCTTTCAAATGCTCTCCTTATACTAAATTCCACAGTGACCTAATTTTCTCTTATAGACAGGATTGTATCCATAGAAACCTGCCAAACTGGAGGGCAGATGTTTTCTCTTTGTTCGTTCTTCTTAAAACATCCTTTTAAGTTATTTTGACATTCAGCTACTTAAAAGTAGAATCCCAAACAAAATAATTTAATGCCAGATCTACATGATGTCAGGATTTGGATAAAACGAATATAAAAGTTATCACCCAAATGTGCTATAAAACAGCATAATGATGTATTACAGAAGGTGTTAGGAAATTATTACAACTGTTCAAAAAATCCTGCCCTAAAGATCAGATTGTCTGAATTTTTAAAAAGAATCTTAGTGGAACCAGTTTATGTTTTATTAAAACTTCTCAGAAAAAATCTAAACCCTTCCCAGTGCAAACCCGGCAAAAATACTAAACGGCTTTATCTGATAAATATAAATTTAATTCAATGAAACAGAGTCTGAACCAAGGAAGAAAATTTGATAGAGGAGAGCATAACTCCACTTCTGTCGTAGAGTAATGTTGTAAGGTTTCCCGTCCTGCCTGGGGTAAACAGTATCATAATACTCACAGTATCTTATGGTTTCTTGTGATGAAAGAAAAGCAATGAATATCTTTGTGCCTCCATTTCTCTGACTTCAACATGGGGGAGATGGGCTTGATTTTTAAATTACATGCTCTTGGGTTCATCCTGTTCTCCCCTTCCTTGTAATCAAATAGGAATGGAGACCCCCTAAGTTTTCTCTCTTGTTGACAGTTGTTTTCTTTGGGCAGCTGGATGAAGGGCATAAAGGGGAAGAGAAGATTG
Source organism: Equus asinus (assembly GCF_041296235.1). Classification (NCBI taxonomy): domain Eukaryota; kingdom Metazoa; phylum Chordata; class Mammalia; order Perissodactyla; family Equidae; genus Equus; species Equus asinus. Next base: position 82,992,139 of record NC_091798.1, read on the forward strand.
TCCCTGTGGACCACCTACCCTGGGGTAGAAGGACTTTAATGGAGAGCAGGGAGAAAACCTGGAAAGAAAGCTACAGCCTACTGGGAGCAGCTGTTAAAGCAAATTTAGGGTGTGTGTGAGAGGAGTTCAGGCTTTTCAAAGCTGGTTATAGTCAGAAAAGAGGAAAAGGGCTGAAGGAAAACAGTCAATGGGTACTACACCACCAGTGTAGTGTTTTTCCACCAGTAAGGGATAAGAAGTAGTCAAGTATTGTTGAAACAATTCTAGGCATCAGAGCAAAAGCGGAAGTCTTCTTGCTTTTAGAATGTACAGAACAAAGAAGCTTATCTTTGAAAGTTTTGATAAGAGTCACACATTTTAGGTATGATGTTATTTTCTAACTTCCTTTCCTGCTGCTCTCCCCTGACTCACTCTTCTCCAGACACAAAGCTGTTCTCAAACATGCCAAGAAAGCTCCACCATGGGGCTTTGGCACTGGGTGTCCCTTTCATGGAACATTCTTCTCCAGATAGTCTCCTGAGTAATCCTCTCAGCCTTCAAGTCTTTGCTCAGAAGTCACTTTCTCCTGGAGGCCTACTCTGTTAGATGATGCAACTAGACCCCTCCTTCCACTCGGCTGACAACCCTTTCCCGACAGGCTTCCCCGTCCCTTTATGTGCTCTGCTCCTTTTTCCCACAGCACTATCATCCTCTAACATACAGTGAATATTAGTGATTTTCCATATTTATTATTTATTGTCTGTTCCCTTCTCCACCCACCTTCCCTCCTTCCACCTTCAGATAGAATGCTAAGCTCCAAGAGAGCCAGGATCTATGTTTTTTTCACAGATCTGTCCAGAAACATCAAGTGTGGTGCTTGACATTAAAAAGGTACAAAAGGTACTCAATCAGTATTTGTTAAGTGAATAAGTGAGGGCTTATGTAATCCACGTGAACTGGGAAGTACATATCAGCTAAGGAAGGCACTAGAGTGATTTTCACATACCTCTGAATTTGCTGTAGCTAGGAGATACAGAAACAGGAAGCCAAATAGATTCAGGGTTTGTTTTGTTTCCTGGGAGAAAAACTACCTAGAAACTGGTCCTTTTTACTACCCAGTTCACAGTATTTCCTGAGATTAATAATGATATCTTGCATTTGGGTGATGCTTCAAAATTTTTTCTTAAAGGTCTGTGTCAGAGATTAGCTCACTTGACTCTCTATTTTACAATAAGGAAACTAAAGCTCAGAGAGGCAAAAGCTTGCCCAATGTATCACATTCAGGAAATGGGACCTCACAGAAGGGTACCCAGGCTTTCTAATTTCGTAAGCCCTCTCATCACACAGAGAAGATGGCAGATCTACACCACTGAAAGGACAAAAGACAAGAGAATGGTGGGTATGTGTGTGTGGGGGGGGTGGGGGGGTGGGGGGGGATGCAGAGTGTAATGTCTCCGTGTAGACCAAGATCAGATGACAAGAACAGACAGATTGTTAGAGCTGAAGGAGAACATGGCCATTTACAATGACCTACATTTATTGTTCAATATTCAAAACATGTTTTAAAAGCTTCAGATGATGTCTAAAGTATATTTCACAGTGTTCATGTACGCCTTAAATGCCACACAATTTAGACTTTGTCAGGGGATTTATTCTTATTTTTCCTGTTTCTTATCATGTAACTATAACTCGTTTAGAAAATAAGGTCAATGCTGAAAATTTGCCATTGTTTTTCAATAGTTCTCAGCTCTCTAGCTATGAATTCTTAACATTAGATAGCAATTTTTGCTCTTTGTTATGGTGTATTTATCAGATATTTATTTCTGGAATACACAGCTGTTAACTGCAAGACTATTCTTTTAAGTGTCAACCTTCAATCATCTAGCCACTTCATTTCTATTTTTTTCCCCTAGCAGCTGTTCTATTGATTGTCTAGAAATTGTCCCTTCTATGTTTAAAGTTAAAACAGGAAGTGCAAAATAAAAAGGTTATATGTAAAAAAAGGATTGTGAAATCATAAGAACCTAAGCCCTGTCCTCCAAGAAGCTGACATGTATACGCCCTGTAAACACACACACACACTTGGAATGCATATATACACACTTAATTAATTTTGGCCTTATTGAAATAATTCAGGAAAAATATCAAAGACATTAAGTGCATACTACTTCCTTGTTACTTTGCTAAATGCTGAAACACAGTTTCAGGAAGTGGGTATATTATTATTATCCTCATTTTACAGTTGAGGGAACTGAAGGTCAGGGAAGTTACTCTTCTAAATCTAAAGCTTATGCAGAGAGGCAAAAGACCCAGAACAGCCCACACAATATATTGGAAGACTGACACTGCTCGACTTCAAAACTTACTATAAAGTCACAGTAATCAAGACAGTGTGGTATTGGCAAAAGAATAGACAAATAGATCAATAGAACAGAATAGAGAGTTGAGAAACTGATCCCAAAAAATATAATCAACTGATCTTGGACAATGGAGCAAAGGCAATATAATGGCGAAAAGATAGTCTTTTTGACATATGGTGCTGGAGCAACTGGACTTCCACATGAAAAAAATGAATCTAGACACAGACCCCACATCCTTCACAAAATTTAACTCAAAATGGACCACATACCTAGATATAAAATGCAAAACTATAAAACTCCTAGAAGATACTGTAGGAGAAAACCTAGATGACGTTGGGTATGGTGATAACTTTTTAGTTACAACAGAAATGGCATGAGCTATGAAGGAAATAATGGATAAGCTGGACTTCACCAAAATCAAAAACTTCTGCTCTGTGAAACATAATGTCAAGAGAATAAGACAGGGGCTGGCCCCATGGCTGAGTGGTTAAGTTCACACTCTCTTCTTCAGTGGCCCAGGGTTTTGCTGATCTGGATCCTGGGCGCAGACCTAGCGCTGCTCATCAAGCATGCTGAGGTGGCGTCCCACATAGCAGAGCTAGAAGGACCTACAGCTAGAATATACAACTATGTACTGGGGAGCTTTGGGGAGAAGAAAAAGAAGAAGAAGAAAAAAAGATGATTGGCAACAGATGTTAGCTCAGGCCAATCTTAAAAAAAGAAAAAGGATAACAGCCCTATAAATTAGGTATTATAAAAAAAGAGAGAGAGAATAAGACAAGCCACAGACTGGGAGAAAATATTTGCAAAAGACACATTTGATAAGAGACTGTTATCTAAAATATACAAAGAACGGGGCCTGGTCCCGTGGCTGAGTGGTTAAGTTCCCGCGCTCCGCTGCAGGCGGCCCAGTGTTTCGTTGGTTCGAATCCTGGGCGCGGACATGGCACTGCTCATCAAACCATGCTGAGGCAGTGTCCCACATGCCACAACTAGAAGGACCCACAACGAAGAATATACAACTATGTACCGGGGGCTTTGGGGAGAAAAAGGAAAAAAAAAAAGAAAGAAACGTGGCCTTGTTAAAAAGGGTAAAACATATGTTTAAAAAAAATATATACAAAGAACATTTAAAACTCAACAATAAGAAAGCAACCAGATTGAGAAATGGACCAAAGAGCTTAATAGACGCCTCACCAAAGAAGATGTACAGATGGCAAATAAGCATATGAAAAGATGCTCCACATCATGTCATCAGGGAAATGCAAATTAAAACAACGAGATACCACTACACATCTATTAGAGTGGCCAAAATCTGGAACACTGACAACACCAAATACTGGGAAGGATGTGGAGCAACAGGAATGCTCATTTGTTGCTAGTGGGAATGGAAAATGGTACAGCCACTTTGAAAGACAGTTTGGCGGTTTCTCACAAAACTAAACATAACTCTTGTCGTACAATCCAGCAATCAGGCTCCTTGGTATTTACCCAAAGGAGTTGAAAACTTAAGTCCACATGAAAACCTGCACACAGATGTTTATAGCAGCTTTATTCAAAATTGCCCAAACTTGGAAGCAAAGAAGATGTCCTTCAGTAGGTGAATGGATATATAAACAGTGGCACATCCAGACAATGGAACATTATTCAGTGTTAAAAAGAAATAAGCTATCACTCTATCAAAAGACATGGATAAACCTTAAATGCATCTTACTGAGTGAAAGAAGCCGATCAGAAAGGGCTCCATGCTATGTTATTCCAACTAGATGACATTCCAGATAAGACATAGAGACAATAAAAAATCACTGGTTGTAGGGGTGTGGAAGATAAGGAGGGATAAATAAGCAGAGCAAAGAGGATTTTTAGGGCAGTGAAACAATTCCGTATTATACTGTAATGATTGATACATGCCATTATATGTTTGTCCAAACCCATAGAATGTACAACACCAACAGCAAACCACATTGTAAACTACGGACTTTGAGTGATAACGGTGTGTCAATGTAGGTTCATCCATTGTAACAAATGCACCACTCTGGTGGAGGATATTGATATTGTGGGAGGCTATGCATGTGTGGGGGCAGGGATATATGGAAAATCTGTTCCTTCCTCTCAATTTTGCTGTGAACCTAAAACTGCACTAAAAACATAAAGTCTTAATAAATTAAAAAAAGAGGTCTGTGATTGGGGTCAACATAACAGTTGTGTTTGGCACTTATGAGTAAAAATGAAATGCTACCTGGGGGACATTGTCTGAGCTGTCATTATACAGAAGGAGGGTAAACTAATAGTATTCCAGCCTTCTGGACCATGAGTTAGTTCAGAAACTGTGCTGAGACCTGTATATTCAGCCTCGGTATAGGCACATTCGTCAGCAGGCTGACTATATTGTCCTCGGAATGATCCAAGAGAGCCCCTAGTACACACTGGTCATACCGCAGTGCATTTGTTTTGCCTCCACTTATTTGATTCAGGTTCAAGATAGATTATCTGCCTGATTTGATTTATATGTTTGTCTTTGTCATGAAATTGTTAAGTGCTCAAGGTCAGGGACCATGTCTTATTCAAGTTTGTCAATCTCTATTTGGTGAAGGAAAGAAAGAATTATTCTGCTCAAAGATAAGAAAATTCACTTGGACTCACACATCCCAATCTTAAAAGAAGTCAGGTTACCTGACTATTTACAAAAAGTGGCAGTTAACCCCCGCTTCACAAGCTTGCAGATATGAAGTTAGCCACAAAGTCTCAATGTGTATACGGCCATTGTGGGATTTCATGGTGACAGGAAAATCAATCTCATGAAACATTCTCTCCATGATAGCAATGGCAACTCTATTCTCTTCCTGTTGCTTATCTGGATGTGTGTTATTGACTGTGTGGAGGTGGAAGGCTAGAAGCAGCTGTTTACATGGTGTTATACGAGAAATTCTTAAAGATTCTCTGCCCCAAATTATTTCCACTCTTTTCTATGCTTTTATGCTTTCAAATTCTACATGTTTAATACTAAGAGAGGCTCTAATTGAGTATAGAATAAAAATATCAAGTGATCTGTCTAGAAACTGACAATTAACTTGTCCACGATGCCCTTGTTTTCTCCCTGCTTCCTATGCTTTCCTTTTTGAGCTGCACACCCAGTCAGGAAAGACAGACTTCCTAGATTGAAGAGGGTTCCCTAGCAATGGGAAGACCTGGGTTTCTCTGCCAAAAACTCCAAACAAACTCAAGATCCATTTAGGGGCACAACATAGTTAAATCCTTAATGGTGAAGACCTGCTCAACAGAGCAGATCTAAGTACAGTGACAGCCCTGGGGAGCAGTGTGCTAGCACAAAGACGTCGGATGTCTTTGGAATAAAGAAAAGTGGATAGGTATGCTCCCTTCCAGTTTCCTACTCTTTGGAAACTGTAGCTATTCTATTTTCTTCTTTTAAATAATTAATTCTGGGATTTGCGGACAGATGATCTTACCCAAAGTTATTCTTTTTTAAAAAAAATTTTAAACTTTATTTTATTGAGGTAACATGGGTTTATAATACTATATAAATTTCAGGTATACATATTATATTTTGATTTCTGTGTAGATTACACCATGTTCACCACCCAAAGAGTAGTTACCATCATCACCACACACATGTGCCTAGTCACCCCTTTCGCCCTTCTCCCTTCCCCTCTGATAACTACCAATCTAGTCTCTGTATCTATGTGTTTCTTTGTTGTTGTTGTTTTTATCTTCTATTTGTGAATCAAATCATACAGTATTTGATTTTCCCCATCTGACTTATTTCACTTAGCATAACACCCTCAGGGCACATCCGTGTTGTCACAAACGGCAAGATTTCATTTTTTTCATAGCTGAGTATTCCATTGTGTATATATCCCACATCTTCTTTATCCATTCGTCCCTTGATGGGCACTTAGGTTGCTTCCAAGTCTTGGCTATTGTGAATAATGCAGCAATGAACATAGGGGTGGATATATCTTTACACATTCATGTTTTCATGTTCTTTGGATAAATACCCAGTAGTGGGATAGCTGAATCTTATGGTAGTTCTATTCTTAATTTTTTGAGGAATCTTCATACTGTTTTCCATGGTGGCTGCACAAGTTTGCACTCCCACCAGCAGTGTATGAGAGTTCCCTTTTCTCCACATCCTCTCCAATACTTATTATTTCCTGTCTTGTTATTTATAGCCATTCTGATGGGTGTGAGATGATATCTCATTGCAGTTTTGATTTGCATTTCCCTAATAATTAGTGATGTTGAACATCTTTTCATGTACCTTTGGCCATCTGTATATCTTCTTTGGAAAAATGTCTGTTCAGATCTTTTGTCCATTTTTTAATTGGCTTGTTTGTTTTTTTGTTGTTGAGATGTATGAGTTCCTTGTGTATTTTGGATATTGACCCCTTATGTTATCCAAATTTCAATCCAAAAAGTTTCTCATAGGGCGAAGCAATTTCTGCAATTGACCAAAAAGTTCAAGCCATAAAAATCCAAACAATATTTTCTTTAGAATCTCAAGAACATACAGAAATCTCAGCAGAGATACTGTTGTACCATCTTCGTTATAATAAACAACACAATTCAAAGCTTTTGTATTTTATTCATCCTAAATTTTAAGAAGAAATAATCTGAAGAGCTAGTGACATAAACGGATCTTCTAGGAAGAAAGGAAGCATGTATCCCCAGTTTTCAACTATGTAGTGAACATTCATGAACATGAACCATGAAAGAAGATGAGCAAAGCTTTGGGCAATTAAAATGCTACCAGTTACAGCACAAAAGGGATAAGAAGCACACTTTTCTCTTCAATCAATTGCTTTTTAATTATTAGGAAAATAGAACATTTCATTGAACATCTGTCAGTACTATTTTGAGTAGTTCTTTAGAATATTTTTACATTTAATTAGGGTTTCTTTTCATATTACCCTGAATACTATTCACTGGGGTAAAGACACGTAAGAAGACTAAACACATTAATCAATACGTAGGAAAATTCAACATGTAAGTGGAGCCTACCTATGGCATAAACTAATTTAAAAACCAACAAGCTTTGGAATGTATCCATTAATAAAACAAATGCAAAATTTAGTCTTTCAGCAAAAACTCAGGTTTGCCACGCTCTGAGCAAATACAATAAATGAGCATAAGAAATACAAAAAATATATAATATATAAGCCAGGGATTATTTTACAAAAGAAGTTTCTATTTTAAGAAAATGTTTTTACAGGAAGAATTTCACTTATATATTTAATATATGACTTGATTTATGAATATTTTATGTATTCCTACCTCTAAAGGATGCTAGGAGTTGAGCAAAGTGAGCTAGTCTTGTGTTGAGCCAGGATACAGACGTATAAAAAGTTCTTGAGGGGGCGGCCCTGTGGCACAGCGGTTAAGTTCACACGCTCCGCTTCTCAGCCGCCCGGGGTTCCCTGGTTTGGATCCTGGGTGTGGACATGGCACCACTTGGCACGCCATGCTGTGGTGGCTGTCCCACATATAAAGTGGAGGAAGATGGATACAGACGTTAGCTCAGGGCCAGGCTTCCTCAGCAAAAAGAGGAGGACTGGCAGTAGCTCAGCGCTAATCTTCCTCAAAAGAAAAAAAAATTCTTGAATGACACTCAGAAATATTTTGATCCTACATGTGTCTATTTCTTTCCTTTCAGTGGGGGTGATAATAGCAGGAAAAAAAAAAAAGCCTGTCAAAAGGACTGTTTTTCCAAATATGCCATATAAATCATTCAGATAAGCCACTTTTCTGATGAAAGACTGCAGGTCAATTTTAAGTATAAGAGAATAAGCCACACGGCCAAGTATTACACGGTATTGGACATTATACTTCTCACTACCATTCTGTTTCATTTTAAATTATTTTTCTGTACTTTTTGCTAGCCTTACCCCTCCTTTTTTTTGGTCTCCACTATATCTGTCTCTTTGTCTTCTATCTTATTTCTTCCTCTTCTTTCATTCCTTGCTGCGTATGCCTTATGTCTGCAATGGTACCCAGTGACATTTCCAACATTGCGTTGTTCTCTGTTAGTATATATTATTATATTTGGGTATGAGTAAATTGGTATAATAGGTATATCAGAGTATAGCAAGATGGCCTATGGAACTGCCAGGCTATCCAGTCAGTGGGTACATTGAGAGCCTTACTGGGAGGGCTTTCTCTATGAAACAGGAAACTGCATCCATATTTTGACTTCCTTGTATTTATTTGCCCTCAAAGAAATTTCTCAGAGCTTGACTTTACTTTCAGAGGATCAATCTGAACACTGATTTCAAATTTTGAAAAATAAGCCCTTCTGATATTTCTTAGCAAGACAAATGAGTAATTACTAATAAAGCGGAAAAGGTAGATCAAGCAGTTCACATGACTTCTAGTTATATTTATCTACAACATACTAGAGAATTTGGTTTGGTAAATACATAAACAAATGAAAACACTGTGAAGCAGTATTTAAAGTAGAATAGGATTGCAAAATAAAGGAAAAATGCAGTGTTCTAGAGTAAATGGGTCTTCAAATAGTGCTTATTATTTTTCCTCAAAATAATCTGTGTCACTACTTAGCAGACATAGCCACGGTTAATTTTTTTCTTGTCTGCTGTGTTACTATCCATGTCATTTGAGTCAAAGAACGAGGCATGTATGAACAAAATTGGTGAGTGGGAGTAACAAAATGTATGAAGGCCATAAATTTGCAGATTCCAGTCTCCAGATTCTAGCGGTGCCTGCCCCTGGTGATGCCACCACAAAAATAGCATCACATTTTTATGTTGAGGCCATTTCTCTCAGACACTTTGAAAGTGTAACTAATGCCATAATATCCCACATACTAGTGAGTGAGGTGTCTGAATAGCTATTTACTGAATCATTTGCAGATTTATTTGAATTAGATTTTTAAAAAGTAGATGCAGGAGCCGGCCCAGTGGCCAAGTAGTTAAGTTTGTGCGCTCTGCTTTGGCGGCCCAGGGTTTCACCGGTTCAAATCCTGGGCGTGGACATGGTACCGCTCATCAAGCCATGCTGAGGCGGCGGCCCACATGCCACAACTAGAAGGACCCACAACTAAAAAATATATAACTTTGTACCAGGGGGCTTTGGGAGAAAAAAGGAAAAAATAAAAAATCTTTAAAAAATAAAAAGTAGATGCAGAATATTAATAATGAAAGTTATATCACTTATTTACAAATCAATAGATCCCAATATAGAGGTAAAGCAATAAACAAGGTTAATTTTTAAAAACCTGAGTGGAGACATATAGAAAATGTTATATAGCTATATTTTCTTTTACTTTAACCAATTTCTTAAACAAATCAATGTTTGACTCTTCCTGTGGCTCTCTCATGAGTCAGTTGCCTGAGATCTCAAAGTCTCAGTTTCTTGCTCACCCTGATTTTTTTTCTAGTTGGTTAAGGTTACACTATCTTAACTGAGTTACAAATGTCTGTTTATATAAAAAGACTGTGGATAACCTTACACTGTTCACAGTCTGCCTCGTATTGCTGTAATTTTCCTTTACATTTTCTATTCATTTACTAATCCAAACTTTGGGAGATAGAGTGTGTACCTGTGGATTTACTTATATCTTGAGAAAACGTGATTTGTCCAGGTGACTTCAAGTCTAATCACAACACCCTCTTGCTTGTCAACAAAGGAGCTGCATCCTCGCTGCCAGGACTCTAAAGTTGTTCCCCTTTGCAGAGTCCAAGAGAAGGGAGCTCAGTCCAAATGCTTCTATTTACTCATCAGTAATCTGACAGTCTAAGTCATTAAGGACACACGACTTGTTAGAAACCCAAGGGAAACCAAAGCCTCAGGCTTCTAGTTCCAGTTCAGTGTCTTGCCCCTTCTACTGTAGCTGATTTACTCGAATATATGTCATGTTTACCGCACTTAGAGTATAGATGTGTATGCTACTAGAGGAATTTTCAGACAAAATCAAATTCACACCCAATTGTTTTTTAGTATCATAAATAGCAATAGCAATTGAGCTTATAAAGAAGCACTTCACAATATTCTCTTATAGCTGCTTTTTTTTTTCATAGAAGGGAAAGATTCTATTAGATGATTTCTCTTGTTCCTTCCAGCTTTAATATCCTCTGAATCCATGAATCGTCCCAGTACACATTGGGATGCAGCAAATGGCAAGAGGGATGTCTTTTTAAATTTAAAATGTTGTTATAAATTCCTTTAGTGCACGTTTACTGCTGAAAACATAGAATAAGAATAACCATCACATCTGAAATGAGTATTTATTCTCCCTTTAATGTTGCTACATCTCATGCTTTCTTGCCCTCACTATTTTCCCATCTTATTCCCCATCAATCCATGTAATGCACTCTGTTCATAAACGCAGTGTGGTGGAATTGAAAGAGCGCAGGCTTTGACATAAGATAGAAATAGTATTTGAATCCAGGCTGTGCAACTTTGAACTATATACTTAATCTTTCTTTGAGTTTCAGTTTCTTCCACTGTAATAGAGGGATACTAGTATAAAACTGTGGAGGTAGTTATGGAGATCAGTGACCATAGATGGAATATGCTCAGTACAATGTTGGGATGATAATAAAGATAATGATAAGGTTCTTATTATCATTGCAAAACAAGTATTCTGCAAACTTGATGGGGGCGGGGGTAGGAGGAGGCAGAAGACCCAACTTTGTGCCCTTAAACATTTTATTGTAAACTCACTTTTCTCTTTGCTCTTGAATTACTCCGCTCTGCCCAAGTGCAAGGGACAAATATAGTTCACTGTTATTTAAAAAATTCGTTTAAAGCACACTTCTACTTTGGTGGCCTCTAACGTTACTGCTTACAAGTCCATTACAATGATGTCCGCCTGAATAATGGAAATATCTTAAGGCATTTTTTTCATTTTGCTCTATGTTTCTTGTAGCTTATATTATAAATGAGTCCTCATAGGTTTCAGATGAAAGTGTGATGAGGTAAATGTTGGATTTAGTTAGTAATGTTTAATTGTGGTTAGTTAAAATGAAGACCTAATATTGAGATGTACCAAGTAGGAAGAAGAAAAGAGATGGAATAGAAAATAAATTATGAAAGAAAAGTGAATCTAAGCCAGTGAACAGTATGCCTAATAGTTGTGAACTGAAAACAGGTGGAGGGAAGGAAAGGAATATAAAAATGGTGAAATACTTGAAGATAAAAATGTCTCCTAAAAAAAAATATATTAATTGGTTTTTCATGGCTCCTGTTTTCTAAGATTAAGGTGACTGCACTGAATGCGTTTTTAAGAAACTTATTTTACTGGCAATAAAAGTAATTTATGTTCATTGTAAAAATTTCAGAATACATGGGGAAGCAAAGGGGAGAAAAATAAACTACCCAAGATAACTACTGTTAACTTTCAGTATCTTTCCATCTGTTCTTTTTTCTACCCATAATGCATTATGATCGTATTTCTTACAAAATGTGAATGTTAGGATACGAACAGCTTAAAAATTTTTTACTATGGATTTTTTTTTGATATATCAAAGAGTAGAAAAACTGTGTAATGACTCTCCCTGTGCCATCGACAGTTATCAAGACATGGCCATCTTGTTTTATCTCTACCTTCTCCTATCCCTCCAGTCTAGAATTATGTTAAAGCAAATCCAGATGACCTTTCATTTCATCCATAAACACTTCAATATTTACCTCTAAAATAGAAGAAGTCTTTCACAAAACAAACCACAGTATCAATATCAATCATTAACAAATTATCAATAATTTCTTCATATTGTCAAAGAGCCATATTATGTTTTTATCTATTCATTTTTTTAAAAATCTGGCTTCTCTTAGACAATATCATGGTTGTCTTTTATTTACTTATTTTTTATTTATTTATTTTTTTGAGGAAGATTAGCCCTGAGCTAACATTCGCCACCAATCCTCTTTTTGCTAAGGAAGACTGGCCCTGAGCTAACATCCATGCCCATCTTCCCCTACTTTATATGTGGGATGTCTGCCACAGCAGTGGTGCACAGGTTCATACCCAGGATCCAAACCAGCAAACCCCAGGCTGCCAAAGCGGAACACGTGAACTTAACCAATGTGCCACCAGGCTGGCCCCATGGCTGTCTTTTATATTCAGTACAAGAGTCTATTGCATAGAAAAGCTGAAGCAACTTATATTGACAAGAAAGTATACTAGTGCTAATTTTCCTAAATTTTATCCCAAATTGGATTTTATTCTCTTTTAAAGCATTGTCAACTTGTTAGATTAAAAAAAATAAATATTTTTTCATATGTTTAATGTCCGCTTATACTTTGTAATTGCTTATTCATGCCTTTTACCTAGTTACTATTGACATGTTTGCTTTTTCTTTTTGATTTGTAAGAGTTCTTCACAAACCTGTGTATGTCCTCAACTTGCTCACGCTCTGGCCAATATTGCTATAATTTTACCTTGTGTTTTCTATTCATTTACTAAGCTACAGTGTAGGAGAGAAACAGTATACACACTGGCTTTATTTATATTGTGGGGAAATGCTGCTTTCACAGGTGCTTCCAAGCCTGGTCACAGAGCCCTCTTCTCTGTTTAACAATGGATATCAGCCCTATGTCATACGTATTGCAAATATTTTTCTCATCGTCATTTATTTTTCACCTTTATTTACAGTAAATTTTTTCAAACTAAAATTTTCCTATCTCAAGATGAACATACATAGTACTAATTTTCTCCCTGTATTTTTATCACTTCATTTTTCCATTTTAAAACCTTAACTCAATCTGAAATTAATGTAATATGAAGCATGAAATAGACTATAAATTTACTTTCATCCCAAATTGCCAGCTAATTGTCCCACTGCAATTGAGTAGACCATTTTTTCCCAATGATTCAGTATGCCTTCTTTATCACCTACAATATTTTATATATCGAATAATTTCAAAACATACATTATATGTTTAAAAATGTGTGTGTGTGTGTATGTAAATGTGTGTACACACATACACAAAAAACAGAACAGGGAGCTAGGAAATGGGATAATTCATAACAGAGGGGACAAGCGGCAGTCTACGTGGGGTTGATGGAGCATTTCACTGACACAGACGAACTAAAAGGAAACCCTAAATATTTTTAAGGAATAAATAATGAAAAATTGTGTAAATGAAGGAGTAAAACAACACACCTGTGAACTGCACATTTTCGCCATCTCACAGGTTTGCTGAAGACTTGTCAGAGGGCAGAGCTGGCTCTTCCAAGCTTGCCTCCCTGTATATTCCCTGTAACACTTTTCACTTATTCAACATTTATTTAGCCCTAGTATGTGCCAGGCATTTTGCTAGGTGCTGGTTATACAAAAAAGAACACGATTTAGTCCATGCCCTTAAGGACTTCATGCTTTGACTGACTGTGCTTTTTATATTATGTTGCAATGATCTGTTTATGGGCCTAAATCTTTCCCCGACTATGACCTTCTGCAGGACAGTGTCGGTGCTTTATTCATATCCTAATCCCTAGTGTTTGGAGTAATTCTTGACACATAGTAACTGCTGATCAACGGATATTTGTTGGATTCTCTGGGAGCAGAATCCCATTATTTCCAGGGTCATTCATACCCAAACGCATCTGCCAAGGGGAAATAAGATAAGCATTCATTGTTGCAAATGAGTGGCTTTTTCTCCCTTGCTCAGGCTTCTTCCAATGTTGCCATACCAGATAACTTTCTTTTTCTCCCACAAATCCACTCTCTCCCCTACTCCACCCTGCCTCTCCCTGCAGGGCTGACATGTTTTCATAACATCAGCGCTCTCCAGCTTCCCAGCCTTCTTCCTGTGAGGTTTTCTCAGGCTGACTCGGTTCCTCCACAGAAAGCCTTTAGTCCTCTCAAGGCAGCCTGCTGTGATACACTCTCCTCTTCTTTTGGCTTCCAGTAACTTCTCCTTTCCTTCATCCCTCCAAGTCTATGGTGGTGGGCGAATGGCGGCTAATAGCCATGGATTCTCGATAATCCTTTGTGGTTCTAATATATGTGCCACGAACTCCTTTTTGAATAATCTCTTTGTAAATAAAACCTCTTCATACTATACTATATTAAGTGTGCCATCTATTTATTTGCTTTCAATATTTTATTTTTATTAATCTTACTGCTTTCCTGGAGGGGATGTGCATGTTGGGGTAGGAGTGGAAGATATGTAGGGGTGAAGTATAGTTGTGCATGTGCAGGAGAGCAATTTTATGTTTGAAAGTATCCAATAGTCTGAGAAGTAGTTCCAAAGACTGAAGAATACTTTGGCAGAAGCGTCAGTGAAAATAAGAGGTAACACTTGAATACCTCTAAAAATAAATGTGCTCAGAAGGTACAGTGATCAGTTGGTGAGTCATGTAATTTATTTATTTTTTAATTTTACCCCGACACTAACTACGCCTATCCTGGAACTCTCGATGGTTTTTTGTTTCTGGACAGGTTGTCCAGAAAAGCTATTTGCCGTTATTATTTCAAGGTGATATTGTCCATCCCAAATAAAGAATTCAATTCTACACATACTAGCTGAGTTACAAAAAATGCTGTCAAACTTGTTAGGAACATAATCTAAAACTTTCAGGAGTAATTATTAAAGGACTCCAAAATGATATAATCACTGATCTAACTTTTATTTTCCTTGATTCTTAAGGTGCATTGAGTTGTGTTTGCTTTATTCAAAAGCATAGACTCCAAGGGAATAAAGTAAATTACGCCTTGTTGCTTTTGGTCACTTGACTCATGATGCTGGTGGATCATTCACTGAGTGCTTGCTACTGTGCTTACCCTTACATTATAGATAAAGAAATATGTAGATGAAAGTCTCCTAGACATTTTTACTTATTTCATTTATTCTTCTATTCAATAAGCTTTTGTGAGAACTAATTAAATAATAAATGTCATGATAGGCACTGAGTAATCATGAATGAATAAGACACATACCCTTTTTCTCAAGGTACTTAAGGGAAGAGTAAAGGGCTGTGAAAAGGAATTTCATTAAAGGTCAAATCCCTTTCCCCTTCTGTTACAAAGATATCGGAAGGACTACTTTCCCTTCATTGTGAGCTTTTGAAAGTGACTGTTATGGGAGTAGCTCCAAGGACATCACAGAGACTGGATCCAAACCTGTGCTTGGTTATTGGTGTTTTTGCTGGGGAGAGCTACTCAGGAATTAACCTCCTCCACATTCTGAGACTTCTCTTTCAGTATTAATATTTTTATAATGTTATCACAGTTGCAAAACTCATCTCTGGTGTAGCAGGTTCAGACAAGATAAACTGCAGGTTTGACTTTTGTTTCTGTGTAGGAAAGATACACATCACAGAAAGCCCTGATGTGTGTGGAGCCAAGGAAGGCATGAGACTTTTTTGGTGGACAAGCTGTTAAAATAACTGCATTAGGTCCTGATGTCACTCTCCCTAACATCTTGTTATTGAAGTAGTTTTTCTGTATATTGAAAGTACCTCTTTGAAGCAACAGCACTGTGTTATCGTTCCCCACTGAATAAACTTTAGTAGGGAAGTGTCATGTGCCAGGCAACTAGGAACTCTTGCTTTTAAGTCACCATTTAATTCATGACTTTGCTATTGCTCGTCTCCTTGCATTTCCTCCTGACACTCCATTTCATCAATAATAGATAGGTCTCTAGTCTTAACACGCTTCCTTTTTATGCACGAAAGTTTCTTTGGCTGGCATCTGCCAATATTCCACCCCAGGTGTTTCTATTTAGGGTGATACCATTGTGCGTTGGATAGATATATTTTTAAGCAGCGATAAAGGAGCACTTTAATACATTCTACATTAGGAGGAATATTTAGTTTTTATGCAGTTTTTGAAGACGAAAGAATAGATTTTAAATAATAAACTTTTTAAGCAGTGCATATAGGTTGCTTATTTTCCTCTTTAGATAGAAGAGTGTTGGCACTGTTGGAGAACTATGTCCCCTGTGTCCTGTCACTTATAGTTCTGACAAGGCCCTACAAATGTCTGGGGCTAATCAGGCATGAGTTCAGATGTTCGACAAATAAATAAGCAAATAAATATTAATAAGAAGCAGCCCTGGACTGTGATTGTAAATGAAAGCAAGAAAGTAATGCCGATTCTCAAGAGAAAATGTACTAAGATCTTAAAGATTTAAAATTCCAATGAACAGTTGTTTGTCCGTTTTTGTGAGAAGCAAACGTACCTCCATTTGCCCCTTCATATAAGACAGTCTTATTTTTGGCATGTTGAGAGCTTACATTATTTACAGAATGATTTCAGAGAACATTGAAAAGATTCAATGGCTTTTTATGAAGTCTGTATTATCTTTTCTGTGAAGAACAAGGATGTGCATTAAACTAATTACTCTACTGAAATTGTTTTCTTATTTTATTTTCTATACCCCACCAAATCATTTTCTTATTTAAAATGTTTATGGTGGTCCTGAATGTACAATGTGCACACAAGGGAGCTACAATAAGGTGCAATGGCATGAGAGATAAATGAACGCCTTTCCTCTCAAAGATTTCACAGAAGTGGATCCCTTTCCTTGTCATTCATTACGCTCAAACAGATCCTTACTTGGGTAAGAATGTAAGCAAAATAAAAGGATCACACACTTGCAAAAATCAGTGTAGTTGGGTTTTCTATTTTATTAATGTTAGAAGTGAATAAGTAGAATGTCATGCGTTTGTTAAAAACCTGTTTTTAAATTTAAGAATTTTAAATAATATTAAATATTATCAGTTAAAACCTAAACTTCAGGCAAAAGCACCAGACATGTCTTTTTTTTTAGGACAAGGAGACCAAGCTTGTTTTTTTCTCAATCTGTTTCTGAAATTAACTTGGCTACAGAAATCAAACTGTTTTAAGCTGCTATAAATAATTAATCAAAAGACAATGTTCTGCATTTTTTGAAAGTATACATTTTCTCCAAATATTAATGCTTTCACTCCAGGAGAGTAGTCTTTAAAGAGAGAAGCCAAATGCATCTTTAAAAAGCCAAGACTACGATTTCCTCTTTCTCATTAATGTGCTCTTGGCATTGGAAAAAAGCATCTAATTTTAGATAAGTCCTTACTAATGGCCTTCACTCCTAGCCATCTATATTTTGTTTATATGTCCATGGCCATGGTTATTTGCCATGTAAGTTAGTCTTCTTTACAAAGCTAGACATTTTTTAAGGTGAAAAATATATTTATCTTTGAGAATTTACATTTTGGATTGTGCTCTTAATTTTTCTTATCGGATTGCATTAATTTTACATTTTAAGTAAAAAGTCTTTCATAAATTGGAAAAATATTATTTGGTGATAAATTGAGTAATTTCTGTAATCCAAATGTTCCAGAGTTTACCAGTTAGTCACTAGAAAGTAAGATCATGCTTTCTTTTAATTCCCCAACTATTATAGCTTGTGCCTCTGCCAGCCTAATCCCTGGAAATAAGACTTCTTTACTTCCGAGCGTTTTCCTGGGTCCTGCCTCACATCTGACCAGGGCAGGTGGCCTCCTCATCACACTGCTGCCTCTGCTGTTGGCCCTGCTCATGAAGCCACTAAACATATGGTCTCAGCTCTCTTGTCCTCCAAGAAAGACAACCACCACTGCTGCCTTTCTGATCTCACGTAAGCCTGACCCTTGCTCTCCTCCATCCAAAAAATGAGATAGACCCCTCCCTAACTTCCCACAGCACAACTAAGACCAGGTTAACATGTTAACTAGACTTTATTAAAGGTTTGGGCACCATGGAAGGAAAGTACAACAAAGGCAGTAACTTACTATTGCTATAAAAGTGGTTATTCTTCAAGTAGACAGGACCTCAGATCTCTTATTGGTCCAGCTTCAGGCTGGCTGACATCTTGCCGGGAATGTCTCAGCATAGCCATGACTCAGAGCCCCTTCCAAATTCCTAGGACCAAAGAGAAGATGCTGTTCACCTCGATCTAAGGCCCTAGGTGCTCATTTCTTGCCTCCCATTGGAGCTCATCCAAGATGGTTGACAATGAGAAGATAAACTCTCTTCAAGGAAAACTCCACACCTAGCCAAGAAGCTGTGATTTTGCTTTAGGAACCATTGAAACTCATAACCCTATAACACCATAACGCAACAGAGTTTTTCTGCCTTAAGTAATACCTCATGTGAATGCAGTCATTCAGGTAAGTGTGTGCCAGCCTTAGCCAGTCTAGCTTCTTTTTAGTAGTAACATGAAGTGGAGGAAGAATTGGGCCTGTAAGACTTTCATACCATCTTCTCTATCCTTGTTTTCCATTTCAAATACTCATAGAGCGAGACAGACGACTCTGCAAATATGCAGTCCTTGATACTTATAGTATGGCTCACATCCAGTTTGTGAACAGAAACATTTTCTTAAAACACATCTGTGAAAGCTCTTCTAAAAAATTTCCCAATTTACATTATTAAACCTTAACTTTCCATTCTGAAGCATTTGCTTTGGAAGTTTTTCATCAAGTTCAGGTTTTTCTTCCAAACAATGATTTGGTACTCTTCTCATTTTTCCCTAGGAACAAAGTAACAGGCTTCCTCAAGGACTCCAGCCAGAATGTAGGACTTTCTCTTAATTTTAAAAGTTTTGTGGAGACTGTAAATAGCAGAGACACCAGTGTGAAGAGAGGGCCACCAAGTTTTAAAAAATCTCAAGTTTTAGAATCCAGAGGATCCTTTAAGAAACTACTCTAAAATTCAATGGCTGCCTTAAAACAACATGATTTATTCTCATGAGTCTCAGTTGGGTGAGGCTGGGCTCCAGAGTCTGGGTTGTGAGCTGCAGGCTGAATGCTGTGTTCAGGCCTGCCACATGTGTCTCATTCTGAGGCCTAGGCTGAGGTTCAGTGGCTACTGAAGCATATTCTTCTCATGGCAGATCCCCTCAGCTCAAAAGCTTACCTCAAGTGCACAAGCACATTTCAAGCTTATAATTGAGCCATGCCCACTAACATCCTATCTGTCAAAGGAAGACATATGGCCAAGCCTAGTGACAAGAGGTGGGGAAGCTCACTTAGCCCTCCCCTCTACAAAGCTGTTACAATTCTATTACAGAATTCTATTACAGAGGAGTGGTAATTATGTCTAGTAGTTCAATTTCCTTTCCTGGACCACCGCAGACTTTGCCTAGTTCTCTAACTACTCTCTCTTGTGTCCAGCCTTGCCCCACATCCTCATCATTTATACCTGGTTTGGTCACTCCTCTGCTTAAATCAATACTTCCATTACATGAAGAATTGAAACTTTTTAGTAAGACCAATGAGTTCATCCCAGTTAGTTCTATAACATGTTTTATTTCCATTAGTCACTCTCTCTCTCTCGCCCCTCACCCTCTAAAGCTTTGCTTCCATCTACCTGTTACTTCTCTGAACATCTAAACTTTTTTAAGGCTTGTGGTTTTATGCATGTTATTTCTTCTTCAGAAATTTACTTTATTTATCAAACAAAGGTTTATTAAATGTCTGTGATGTGCCAGGCACCTGGAAAGATTAGAGGTACGTTGGAGAACAAATTAGAATTTTGGTCCTTCCCTCGGAGAGCTTACGGGAGAGTGAGGGAATGCACCTGCCCAGCCTTTTTGCCACAGTGAACATGAGTCATCTTTTAGGATGCAGATGTGATCACCTATACCTTTCTCTGCTTTCCCCAGAGGGAGTTAAGTTTTTCCTTTTTAATGTTCTCATACCACTTTGCATCAGTGCAGCTAAATAATATTTTGAGATACAAATTAATGCTTTTTTTTCTTTCTGTATTTCCCCCTTTCCCCTCCTCCCTATTCTTTGTCTAAGGATGTTTTGGGGAAAGAAGCCTCCTTGCCTCTCCAAAAAACCGCATAAAGCCATCGGGGCCATTTTCCTAGGTGACTGTAGGAGAAATATCAAGATAAAGTGATGTGCAACCAGCAGGGGAGAATCCAGGTGAAAGTGGTGAAGAACATGGGAACCTCTCTACCAGGTGAAAAGAATTTCCTGGCCTGGGGAAAGAAGGAAGAGAAAGAGATCTGTAGGTCCTGGGAGCAGAGAGGACCTCTATGCTCCTTTCGGCAATGCCCTGAATATGATCAGTAATAGTAACAACAATGACAATAGCAACAGCAATGATAATGAGAGCAGCTGACTGCTACTGAACACTGACTATGTACCAGGAATTGTGCTAAGTACTTTATGTTACATTACCTCAATTTTGTCCTCACAACAACTCTGGGAGGTAGGTAATATACATATCTCCACTTTACAGATGAAAATCTGAAGCTTAGGAAATGGAAGAACATCTGCCGGAGGTCACACAGATATGGCACGTTCATGATGTGAATCCAAGTGATGCCGAAGTCAGCCTTCTTAATCATTCACAATTCTGCCCCTCTTCAGTGAGGCCTCCAAGACCAGCTGCCTGGGGAACTCAGGCAGAGAAAGCTATCTGCAGCCAGGTAAGAGCTTCTCGTTTCTCCTGCAGGTCACAGAGGTGGTTGAAGGCCCCTGGGCCTGAGGAGTCCTGCAGACAGGACAAACAATAAACAAAGATCAGAGGGCAAGCTCTCCACTCTTCTTTCCTCCCCAATTCCAATGACCCAGGTGAGAGGATGGCGGAGAAGGAACTAAGAGTTACCAAGGGCAAATTTTCTACTGGCCTGGAAGATGTGGACTTGGTATAAAATGTAATTAAGCATAATTACAGAAAATAACAAATATATTTCTTGTGCATACAAATTTGTAAAGGGAGATTTATACCCATTACACAGATTGTCTCTATTTTCACTGTTATCACTGCATTATAATTAGATTATTTCGTGTAGATTATGAACAACTATAAGTTAGGAAATTTCTGTTGTTTGACTTTGTCATCTATACGTAGCAGAGTGCCAGGCTTATGCTGATTGAATGGATTATTGAAATAATAAGATTTGTCTGTTACTCTATTTTTCCCCCAGCAAATTCTGTTCACTTAAAATGTTGAAGTCTTTATTGTGAATATAAAGTCAGTTAACACAAATAACTTATATCTCAAATGTCCTTGCTCTTAGAGGTATATTTCCCCTGACTTTTTTTTTTTTTTTTACCTCTTTCTTTATCCTTAAGACAATCTTTTGAGAATACATCAGAGAATGTAACATGAAGACATTTTTGGCAAAATGTTCATTAATCACACTATGTAATTTCTAACAGCAAAGGGTGCTAACAAACTGTAATGACAGTCACTGCAGAATTTATCAAGAAAACAATGGTGATGACCAGAAAGAGGAAATCCATTCTCGGTAGAGGAATGATGCCGGAGAGAACGGCAACAAACGGGCTCAGCAGGAGAAGGCCTTACCACTGTCAAGGGCCAGAAATCCAATCACTGTCACCTGAGAGGAAAATTAGCCAAAGAATCAAGACTCCTCCTAGCATTGAAGCAATGTAACGTAAATCAGAGCTGTTGTCGGTGTGTGTGATGATACAGCGACCCAGTTAGCACGCTGCCCTTCTTAGTCACTTCCTCTTCCTCCACCTCTTTCTGGTTCCTGAGCTTGGGTCCTGTGAGCTCTCTAATTCTGTAGTCCCATTCATCTCAAGTAGAATTTTTTTCTATTGGATAACTACCAATGTTTACAGCTTTTATTTGAATTCATGGAGAACGATTATGTCAGTAACCCAAAGTACCTGCCTAAACTTACAAGTCTGAACTAAAACTGTAAAGCATTTGAGGAAAAGCACAGTTCTCAGGCTCATTCCTTCGTTCACTCACAGACCATCCAGTCTCCATCTATTGTTTACTATATGTTGGGCTCTGCTCTAGGCGCTGGATTCGCAGATTCGCTGGGAAGACAGACATGTGAATAAATTCTCTGTGCAATATTACGGGCGCTAGAACACAGGCCTTCTACAGGTCCAAGAGCACAGAAGGGGGAAGGTAATACAGAAAAGAGGGGAGGACGTTTGAGCTGGATCTGGAGGAGGATAATGAGTTTATCAACTGGCTCAGGGAGAAAAAGCCACCTTGGGAAAAAGAACAGCATTTTCAAAAACCTAGTATCATGAAAGAGCATTGTGTATTTACGGATTGGGAAGTGATTCCATGTATTAGGGTGGAGTGTGGGAAGAGAAGAGTGGGAGATGAAGCAGGGAAGAAAGCAAGGCTGTGATCGGCTCTGTATGCTGTACTTAACCATTGAGAGATTTTTACAGATTTTACTGATAGGGTTAGTTTTTGATGGAAGCTAGTTATTCTGTTGGCTACTTGGGCACTCTTGTGAATATGCTATT
Source organism: Equus asinus (assembly GCF_041296235.1). Lineage (NCBI taxonomy): Eukaryota > Metazoa > Chordata > Mammalia > Perissodactyla > Equidae > Equus > Equus asinus. Next base: position 83,014,678 of record NC_091798.1, read on the forward strand.
TCTCTTCTCTGATGGCCAAATGATGCTAGTGCCAGGGTGGGGACAGCTGAACCCAGCAGGAGAAAAACTAGATAGGGTGCAGAGCTGGCCAGTTTCTACTATATAGATCCGCACATGATGGTATCCAGGAATGCTCTCGACTGACTTGGATTTGGCATGTGTGTGTGTGCATGATGATATTTGGGTCTATAATGGGCTGGGGTGGAGGATAAATCCTGGAGCTCACTCAGGTACTAGAAATTCTTAATTACGCTGTGCTCACGACTATGCCAACAGAGTTGCCCTTCAGGTTCCCTCGAGACATGAGTAATAGGTGTAATATGTGAATGTCTCTCTGACCTACCCCTCCCTCAGTAAATGGGGGAGTATTTTAGTCCAAGAGAAAAAGGGAAACACAGAGGAACTGGTGTGAGAGATAAAATCCTTGAAAAGAAGTCCTTGTTAATTTTTCTCAAAGGTTTAATCTTTTTTCTCGAAATTAGTCAGCACGGCAGAGTGGTTAAGAGCAAACTTTGGAAGGAGATTATTTTAGGCTCTTATTCTGACTCTATCAATTAACAGCTGTGGGACCTGTGGCAAGTCAGGCAGCATCTCTTAACCTAATTTCTCACCTGTAAACTGGGCAAAATAACACCTATGTGCAGAGTAGTAAGAATCAAATGAAGAAATGAGTGGAAGGTACTTAGCATAATACCCATCACGTGGTAATCGTGGACTCCATTAGTCTTTGTGAGAGATTTCCTATCAAGCATCTTTTTGGATCTGATGGTACCAGCTTTGCTTTGTAAATAAACTTTTTCTTGCCTGTTTCCATGTGTAATATGCCCTGTTCATATGTGACATCATCAACCTTTGGCCCTCCTCTCTCTTCTAATGGTTGCTGTAAGGAACCACGAGACTCTGTTCTCCTTTCTGGGCAGCTCCTCTGTCCCACTTTTTGTTTCCATTTTGACACCTTCGTGCCTGCCTCTAGACAGTTCTGGTTCATCAATAATCACGTCTAAGCAGTATTTTTTGACCTGTGAAATAACACGGTAATAATTAATATGACTCTATATTTTGTGTTTCCTCCTAAGAACTGAGATCTTCTCTCATTCTTTTCAAGTTGACTCCTGAGTCAAGAACATTAGAAAACTGGAAACAAAGTCTCCAGATACAGGGTAGCAACTAGGCTTAAATACTTAATTATCATACGGCCAATTATTATTATTATTTTTTTTTTTTGCTGAGGAAGATTAGCCCTGAGCTAATATCTGTGCCAATCTTCCTCTATTTTGTATGTGGGTCACCTCCACAGCATGGCTTAACAAGTGGTGTAGGTCTGCACCTGGGATCCAAACCTGAGAACCTGGGCCACTGAAGCAGATTGTGCAGAACTTCACCACTACACCATGGGGCTGGCCCCCAAATATTATTTCTGACACTAGAAAATTTGACATTAGAATGATAAGATTGGAAATACTTGGCTTGTTATATCTCAATAAAGATTATTTGCATTCAAACTTGCAATCAGGAATTACCTTTAATTCTTTAGGCTTTTTCCAAATATCCAAGAAAAAGCTACCACTTGCCAAAGATAAGTTTTGCATAATTATAATTTAGCATAGAGAAGATGGGATTTTGAATTAGAAACCTAGGTTAAAGGATCATGCGTACTCTGGCATCATTTTTGGTTAACTATTAACTTGTCTCTCAGTTCTTCCATCTAAAATGGAATCAACAAATCTTCACTATCTTTTGTTTATAGGAAAGTAGTAAAGCTGAATAAAGTACTATACATATGAAAGCATTCTGACTCCTTGGAGGAAAGCTATTATTTAAATTCGAGGTATTATTACTGGCAATGATAAGAACAGCAGGAATATGCAGACCGCTTAGTTTATCCCTTGACCTTCTATGAGCTTCGGTAGGCAGCTTTGGGGGTTCCTGTACATTTCATTGTCACAGGCATAAAGCTGACAGGAGAGCCTCAGTTACATGATGGAGGTGGAAAAGGTTATGCTATTACATGGGGACAGCATGGACAATGTCATGTGGAATATGCTGTAGATAAAGATTTAGAAAACCAGTTTAAGTTCTTGTTGCCATCTTTGAGGTCTCAGCGTTATTCATAACAGGACTACCAGAGTGTAGAATGTGAGGCCTTTTCTACCTCAATTAAAAATAGGAAACTTAGTGTAAGATGTGTGTGTGGGCAGAATGAATAGTAAGAACTGGCAGGGCCTGTTCCACCCTTCCTTCCTTCGTAATCTGATCTATAGTATCTTTTCTATTGTTTTCCGGCACAAATCTCTATTCTTTGTATCTCATAGTGTCTTAATATTCTGGACTTTCAGTGCCTTTATAACAAGTCATTGAGGTTTTAATTTTCTCATGACTCAGTTCAGTAAATATCCCGATGAGTATAAATATCTTTAGCTTTGTGTTGAAATCTTTGTTTTGCTTTGTAAGCCCAATATTATCTTGTAGCAGGTGCAGATTCTGTGTTTTCTGAGTTCTTAACAAACATAAATCCCCAGTGGAGATATTTTTCATTCCCTGAATGCCTTTGTTCTGATAATGATGCTTATAAAACACAGACAGATCCTTCCTAGATTCCACCGCTAAGCATATATTTCAAGAAAAGCCAGTGTTCATCAGGAAGTGGGGAACTGCCTACGGGTTTTTGGAGATACATGCGTACATCTTTGAGTAAGTTTGATCGAGATAAAAGCCACTTTATTTATTGCAACCCTCTGGCTTCAGTGCGGTTCACAGAAAGTGTGTCACACCGTGAAACTGTTCATGTCCCTTTCTGTGCTCCTAGAGTCATTTAGTTGTTAAAACATAATTTAAAATGATAATTGCTAGAAATGGGATTGTCAGGGAAGCGTTCCAGGGTAGCTTTGAGAATAAATACAGAACAATTATAAGCACACTTTTTAAAACCAGTTTCCCAGACTCTACTTAAGAGATATCCAGGTGAGGGAAAATATGAAACCAATATTTTTTCCCATTCACGTAGTCTGCATCATAATTTTCCAGAAGCAAGCGTCTGTTTGCAAATAACAGAATGGTGCCCTGATGCCTCTCTCTCTGTGTTGTTGATGGAAGTAATGATACGGGTGTGGAATCTCAGAGGCTAATGCTTGTTATGTTAATAAGATCACCTCTAATATACCTTGCAAATTGCTAGACACAGTGACAGATTCTGCCTTTACAACTTTCTCTTGAAGGTTTAGAAAGTTGCCTACCCACCTTAAAGTAAATATAAGCGTAATAAGCTCCTACCAACTATTCAGGAGAAGCTTGTTGGGACTCTCAGACTCATGGGGCCGATCTTTAAAGGAGTAGATGGATGCTTCTATCTCTATCTCCATTCTGATCTTGCTCCAGAGCTGGCAGCTCACATTTCCCACTGCTGGTAGCCATTTTCTTGTGAATGCCTCTTTGTTGCCTAAAACGCTACATGGCTAAAGCTAAACTCTAAACTTGTTCATGTGTTTATTCTTTACTTCACTTAGTCAATTGACAAAATCTCTCAAATGTTTTTTCCCTCGCTTCCTTCCTCTCTGTCCCCCTTCCTCTCTCCCTCCCTCCTTCCTTCCTTTTATCCATCTGTGCATTTATCCAAGCAGTATATATTAAGAGTACCCTCTATGTGGATCCCTGCAGCTATACAGACATCAACGAGGCAACCACATGATTTTCTGTCTTCCTTCTTTGCTGATAGAACTATTTAAGGGTCTTCTATCTAAATCTTTATTTTCAGTTTCCCTTATCTTTTTCTCGTCGTTTTTCCACCAACTTCCTATCCATCCACATTGTCACCAAATTAGTCTTTTGAAAAACTTTTCTTTGAATACATCACTCTGTGTTTAAAAAGGCCTTTATTGGTTTTTATTTTCTGCAGGAAAATGGAAGTGGTTTGGGGCTGGGGGTGGGTGTGGGGAGAAGCACTTCTTTCCTCCTCACTCTCCTCATGCCGTGCCTGCTGTGTCTTTCCAGTGGATGGCCTCTTCACCGACTTCATCAACTCCCCACCCCAGTAGCACTGACGTGTTCACTCCCTTCTGAATAAGCTGTGTGCCTCCCTAGTGCTGCGCCTGGCTCATCTTTTTCTAAATCACCCCCCTCGCTCTCCTACCAGTACAAATTCTGCCTTATCCTTCAAGATTCAATTCAACCTTGATCCACAAGGCCAGGGATTGACATATTTTTTTTGTGAAGGCCTGGATAGTAAATATTTCAGGCTTCTGGGCCATACAACCTCTGTAGCAACCGTTAAACACTGTTGTAACATGAATGGAGACATAGAGAAAATGTAAAGAAATGAGTGGGGCTGTGTTCCAATAGAACCCTGTGGACATTGAAATGCTACTTTCAAACAATTTTCAAGTGTCATAATATATTACTCTTCTTTAGAATTTCGTCCAACTGTTTAAAAATATAAAAAAGCCATTTAGCTCATGGGCCACATAAAAAAGGCGGCAGGTGGACTTGGCCTGTGGGCTGCAGTTTGCAGTCTCCTGTTCTGGCAGAAGATTCTCTCATGTAATTCCTCGTGGTAAACCGTCTGAATCAGGCACTTGGTGTGCAGGGGACATTTTATATACTGACCCGCACTGCATTTAAGTTCGTGTTTATCAGCTTTACTCGGACCGGAATCCATGGAGGCAGGGTCTTTATTTCATAAATTTTCCTGTTTCCTCAGCTTTCATGTAATTAGTGCTCCATGAAACTATGATGCTGTGAGTGATTCAAGCAAGCTGTCAGATGAGTCTTTCTGCCTCTGTGTTTAAGTCAAAGTAAATAAGAACATTTTTTTACCAGATAATTTGTTGCAGAATTATCATCTCTTTCTTTGTATGTGTTCATGTGTGAATTTAAAATGCAGCTTCTTGTAAATTAGAGAAATACGTATGACATACACTTATTTTTTTATTTATAATCAGTATAGCGTTAATATGGAAATATTTGCTCCTGTGGCAAATAAAATAAATTAGGAAAACAACATGACGAAATTAGGATAGCAGAAATGGGAGCTTCCAAAATGCATTTTTAGAAGCAGGACAGTGAAGGTGTCTTCCCTTAAGACCTCTTAGGCTGCCAGGAAACCAGCATTACTGAGTACTCCTGTGGACCCCAGACACTGTAGTTACGGGTGGTTCTGACACACCCCGGTGTCTGTGGTCTGCCCGTGTTCATTGCTGGCAGAGCTGAGGCCACTGAACAGGTCATAGCTATCACGGTCTTTGCAAATAGTGCCGGCCTTCAATTTAAGAAACAGTTGAATAAAAAGTTGTGCATTTGGTTAACTAGAAAGGTAAGTATTTCCAGGTATTAAAAGCATGCCACAGAGGAAGCAAGGCCAGGCACTTCTCCTTTCATTAGCTTTATAACCCTCAGTCTCAAAAAAAGGTGCTACAGATACTCCTCCGAGTAGATGGGGGCGTGGGATGAGCTCTGCAGTTCTTTTGGTTTTTTTGTGTTTGTTGGTAGTTTTTCAGGCCAGCTGGCTAAGCGCGGACTATTTCTAGCCTAAAGGAAGCTCTGAGGGAGACCTTGTGATTTAGTTGCTAAGTAAGTATTTCTGCAGATGCTGTTATCTTTAGGTAATGATGCCCTACTTTGCAAATGAAACTATGCATTTATTTTGGAGAAAAAGTTGGATTTCTGAAATCTTGAGTTTTCTAATCTGGGATTCTGCTGTTAACCACTGGTGGATCTAAAGATGCTGGCCCTCCTTTGAAAAGTATTGTATTGGCCTAAATGGAGTGCAAATGTCTCTCTGGCTTTATGACTCTGCTTGTGTTTGAATGCCTCCTAGGAGAGAGAATATCCTGGTTTCTCAGGCTGAATGGAGAAGAGACTTCCTGGTCTAGCTGTGTAGGGTGGAACTCTCGACACACATGAGGTGCAGACATGGGACCCTCTTCATACATAACGGAAGCTACTCACTGTCATTTCGATCACTTGGGCCCTTTTTGCATGCACTTCCTGCTTCTGAGAGGCCTTGCTTATGAGAAGGTAGAATAAACTCTCTGGTTGGTCACCAGTGGTTATAATACTTTAAATAACTCAGATTACTTTGGGTTAAGCAGGATTGAAAAATATTATTTTTCTTGCCCGTGGGAGCAAATCAGGCAAGATTTATTTCTAATCTCTCACTTGCTCTCTTCTCAGAAACTCAGTTTTGTGTCCTTGCCCTCCTCTTTTTTCTTTTATTTTGAAATCCAGTTTTCTGCCTTATATTAGAGTTGAGTGGTTTGTAGGTTGAGTTGTTTAATCCGGACAAATATGACTTCCTTGGCTCTCTTGATTGTTCTGACCACAGTTATGCTGGCAGAACTGACCCCCCCGGCCTTCTAGGGTACGCTGTGGGGATACGAGCATAACTGGGGAGTCAGACCTATTTTAAAATACTAATTTCATTGTTGGCTGGTCTAAGTAAACTGGCAAAATCATTTCACCTCCCTGAGCCTTAGTTTTCTAGTTTTTTTAAAGACTAAATTAAACAGAACATACAAATAATCTAACACACTATTTAACTCGGAGTAGGAATACAATAAATATTACTTCTTGGCCCCACACCCTCACTTAGGTCTTTTTGCTGTTACTGTTTGCTGCTGTTGTTATAGTCTGGCAGCCGGGTAGTTGTTGATTTTCACGACTAAAATAGTTTTTACAGTGAGATGCACTTCCAAGAATCTTAGAATTCTTACTGGTTGCTACACCCTCTACCCTCACCCCCGACGTTAACAAAACGTGAAACAAATAGCTATTCTTTTGCATAGTTTTCTTACAAAGAGAGAGTTAGAACTAAAAAGCAGTTAAATTTGAGGCTGCAGAGAGGAAACGAAGGAGGTGGGAGTAGGACCTGAAATTCTTGCTTTTCACAGCGTTAAGATAAGCGTTATAAGAGCATGTTCTCTCCTTGGAATGTCTTATCACCTATTTTGTGTAAATATCCAGAGACATGGTTTGACATTTTGTTTTCTTAAGAAAAAAATCTCACAGAAAATTTTAGGCTGCTATAATTTTTTAGTGCACGGTATGTTGTGCTCCAACATAGAAATTTTAAAAAACTGTTAAATAAAGAGGCCCCCAAATCTATTCACACATGACACCTGACACTAGCTCTTCTCCGTCTTAAATTCCAAAGTGAACTCTCATTTCGTGTCAGTGAGTATTGGTGCTTTAGCACAATAGAGATGTTCTCTGACTAGTGATCATTTTCAGTCTTTACGAACCTTGATTTTTTTTTTTTTTTTAAAGATTTTATTTTTCCTTTTTCTCCCAAAGCCCCCCGGTACATAGTTGTGTATTTCTTTTAGATGTGGGTCCTTCTAGTTGTGGCATGTGGGATGCCACCTCAGCATGGCTTGATGAGTGGTACCATGTCTGCGCCCAGGATCCGAACCGGTGAAACCCTGGGCCACCGAAGCAGAGCGCGCGGACCCAACCACTCAGCCACGGGGCCGGCCCCCACAAACCTTGATTTTAAAGTCTCAGTTCCTTTAAAATTTTGGACATGAACCCACCTGAACAACAACTACCAAAACTCCTCCAACTGGCTTCCATTGCTGAACAGATACATTCCGATTTCTCTGACAAGTAAATGTAAAGTGTACAATGAACCTGACCAGTGCTTTGACAAACATCGTTGAGGTGTAATGAGATCTCTTTAAGCTTTCTTTCTTTTCTGTTGTTACTAGGGCTTTCTTGTAAATAAATAAACTGCATTAGTCAGTGTTGAGAAGACATTCTCTCGTTCATTAACTGGGGAAGGTAAATTGAACTTAGGTGCTTTAATTTCAGAAAATTGTTTTGCTAAAATTTTCTTAATTTATGTAACCTTTATCATAGGACACTCATTCGTAATTTTTTACTGTAATGGTATAAAAATGAAAATACCTTTTGAGATCATTACCCTAGTCCATATCTGTTATGGGCTCAATTGTGCCCCCCAAAATTCCTATGCTGAAATTCTAACCCCTAGTACCTCAGAATGTGACTGTATTTGGAGACTGGGTCTATAAGACGTGTTAAGGTAAAATGAGGCCGTGAAAGTGGGCCCTTATCCAAAAAAACTGGTGTCCTTCGAAGAACAGAGGGTTAGGACAGAGACACACACAGAAGGAAGACAGTGTGACAACACAGGGAGAAGACGGCCATCTGCAAGTCAGAGAGAGGCCTCAGGGGAAATCAACCCTGTGGACGCCTTGATCTCTGATTTCTAGCCTCCAAAGTTGTGAGAAAAATAAATTTCTGTAGTTTCAATCACCCAGCCTGTGGTACTTTGTTATGGCAGCCCTAGCAAATTAATATAATGTCTTAAATTTGGCAATAATACTGTCTGATAGAGTAAGAATTTCCTGTGTGAGTCTTTCCTTCTGCAAAAATTATCTTTAATTCTTTTTAAAATAAAACCAAAATGTGACTGGCAAACTTTCTGTGCATAAGTATATTAAATATTTTTTTCTGTATGGACGAATATTCTTTTTGTTTTACTTTTTTTTTATCGCAGTAACAGTGGATTATAACATTGTATAGCTTTCAGATGTACATCGTAATATATTTTGAATTCTGTGTAGATTACATCATGTTCACCACCCGAAAACTAATTATGGTCTATCACTTCACATGTGAACCTAATCACTCCTTGTGCCCTCCCACTTCCCCCTTCCCCCTTCCCCTCTGGTAACTACCTATCCAGTCTCCATTGCTATGTGTTTGTTTGTCGTTGTTTTTATCTTCTACTTATCAGTGAGATCATATGGTATTTGACTTTCTCTCTCTGACTTATTTCCCTTAGCATAATACCCTCAAGGTCCATCCATGTTGTCGCAAATGGCCAGATTTCACCATTTCTTGTGGCTGAGTAATATTCCATTGTGTATATATACCACATCTTCTTTATCCATTTGTATGGATGAATATTCTGTAACTCAGACATGAGACAAATCAAATCAACCTTTGCCCTCAATTGTAATGAATTAAGGAGATCTTATTGAATGGTCCATCACACAGATAATTTTTACAAAACTGGTTCTAGGACAACATCTTCCATATTCAATCAACTCTTAAGTCTTGTTGTTTTTACTACCTTTCTCATAAAACACTGCATTTCATTACCTTATTTTTCCCTTCTAGTTGTCACCACCCTAGTGAAGACACCAATGTCTTTTCTGGGCTCATCTAATAATTTCCCAAATGTCCTCACCTATGGACCCTCTCTACCTCCAAAATTCATTACATAGACACTAGTTATAATTATGACATGAAATTCTTTTTGTGGCAATATTCTTCAATAGTTTCCCATTATCTACAAAATAAAATCTAAACTCCCTTCACAGTACAATAGCATATGCTTCATGATGTAGCCTCTGCATACTTGTTCTGCTTTGTGTTGCTCCTCAACCTCAACCCTTGTTTTACTCACTAATACTTATTACCTATAGCTCCTGGACTGTATTGGGATTTTCCTTTTTTTTTTTTTATGCCTATATGTCTTTGCACATATGTTGTTCTTACTGCCTGTAATGTTTTCCAATATTCTCTGACCAACTTTTTATCCTTCAGGTCTTAGCTCAAATAACATCTTATGTCTCAGTGTTCAAATGTGCCTTCTGTGTTCCCGTGACACACAGTTTATAGCTCCTTGTCTATCTCCACAGCAGATCAATCTATTTCTGCTTTTGTCTACTCAGTCCTTAGTATCATGCCTTCATGGTGAAGGGACTTAATGACTGCTTATTAAGTGAATACAAGGATGAAGTGGGTATGGCCTCAAAAAATTGCTCAAAAGTATTCAAAAGGCCTTGCATTCACCACAAAGTCTCTATGAAAATGACCTTAAAGGAGTATCACTCCGACAGGGTCAATTTCCTCCCTGGGAATAATGTAAATGGGGGTTGTATTACAGAAGAAGGACATAGTCCCAGGTAAATCACAGTTTTGACCACATGGACAAAGCAAAGATATGACAATTATAAACTGATATAATTAATAAACATTAAACGCTAAATTTTATAAGATGGCTATAAACGTTCTAGATATAGTTGTATTTAATGTAATATAATGTAAATATAACTATTGAATAATAAATTTGACATTAATTAATTTTGCTGAATCTTCTAAAATAGATTTAAGGCTTCTTTGAAAACAGGTATAACAGCAGTGTCATTAAAATAAAAATTCTACAATTACCTACTTGAAGTAAGTTTGAAAGCAATATCAAGCATTAACAAAATATTTAATGTTAAATGTCATTTTTACTTCTTTAAAATAATTTATTTCAGAATTAGTGTGGAGTGGGCCTATATCTCTTTGAAAAGTATCTGAATTCACACACACAGCTGGTGGGGACGTAAATTAGAAAACATGACGTTTAGCTTTATGTATTTAGATTCTCCAAATTCTCATAGTGTTTGACCGAGTATTTGTGATTCTGGAAGCTGATCTTAAGAAACAAATCAGACATTTAAAAATATTCATGAGCAAATATATTTATTGCAGCACTATCTGAAATTCAGAAAATCAATAAAGGGTTGGTTAAGAAAACATGGTATGTCTGTTCAATGTAGTATTCGACTGCTGTTAAAAATTTCCAATAACATGGTGAAACATTATTGTTATAGTAGTGAAAAGCAGGTTGCAAAACTGTGCTTACAACAAGATCACAACGATGGTATTAAAATATGCTGAAGAACAGAAGAAGCCCAAAGATAGGAGAAGGAAGGAAATTACAAAGATAGGAGCGGAAATAAGCGAAATAGAGACCAAGAAAATAATAGAAAAGATCAATAAGACTAAGAGCTGGGTTTTTGAACAGATAAAACTGACAAACCTTTAGCTAGACTCACCAAGGAAAAAAGACAGAGGACTCAAATAAATAAAATTAGAATTAAAAGAGGAGTTGTTACAACTGATGTCACAGAGATACAAAGAACCCTAAGAGACTGCTATGAACAATTATACCCCAACCAGTTGGACAACATAGAAGAAGTGGATAAGTTTTGAACAGAACTTGTAAGGTGACTGAATCAGTAATCAAAAGCCTCCCAAGAAACAAAAGTCCAGACCAGACGGCTTCACTGGTGAATTCTACCAAACACTTAGAGAAGAATGAGCACTAATCCTTCTCAAACTCTTCCAAAAAATAGAAAGGGAGGACGGACTACTTCTAAACTCATTTTATGAGGTGAGCATTACTCTGATATCAAAACCAGAAAAGGACACCACGATAAAAGAAAATTACAGGCCAATATCCCTTATGAATAGAGATGCAAAAATCCTCAACAAAATATTAGTAAGCTAAAGTCAATAATACATTAAAAGGATCATACATCATGATCAAGTGAGATTTATTCCAGGGATGTAAGGATGGTTCAACATTCACAAATCAATCAATGTGATACACCACATAACAAAAGGAAGGATAAAAATCATATTGTTATCTCAATAGATGAAGAAAAAGCCTTTGACAAAGTTCAGTACCTATTTATGATAAAAACTCTCAACAAGGTGGGTATAGAGGGAATGTACTTCAACATAACAAAGACCACTTATATGACAAGTCCATAGCTAACATCATACTCAATGGTGAAAAGCTGACAGTTTTTCCTCTAAGCAAAAATGCCCACGCTTGCCACTTTTATTCAACATAGTATTGGAAGTCCTAGCTAGAGCAACTGGGCAGGAAAAACAAATAAAATGCATCCAAATTGGAAAGAAAGGGATAAAATTGTCACTATTTGCAGATGATGTGATATTATATATAGAAAACCCTAAAAATGCCACCAAAAACCTGTTAGAACTAATTAAACAAATTCTGTAAAGTTGCAGGATACAAAAATCAATATAAAAAAACCTTTTGTCTTTCTATACACTAATAACAAACTATCAAAAAGAGAAATTAAGAAAACATTCCCATTTACAATTCCATCAAAAAGAATAAAACACCTAGGAATAAAGTTAGATGAAAGATCTGTACACTGAAAACTGTAAGGCACTGATGAAAGAAATTGAAGAAGACACAAATAAATGGAAAGATAGTCCATGCTCATGGATTGGAAGAATTAATATTGTTAAAATGTTCATACCACCCAAAGCAATCTACAGATTCAATGCAATCCCTATCAAAATTCCAATGGCATTTTTCACAGAACTGCAACAAATAATCCTAAAATTTGAATGTAACCACAACAAACCCCAAATAGTTAAAGCAATGTGGAGAAAGAAGAACAAAGCTGGAGGCATCACACTTCTCGATTTCAAACTATACAAAGTTATAAATAATCAAAACAGTATAGTATTGGCATAAAAACAGACATATAGATCAATAAAACAGAATAAAGAGCCCAGAAATAAACCCAAGCATATATTGTCAATCAATTTGTGACAAAGGAACCAAAAATATACAATGGGGAAAGGGCAGTCTCTTCAACAATGGTGTTGGGAAAACTGGACAGCCAGACACAAAAGAATGAAACTGGACCACTATCATATACCATACACAAAAAATAACTCAAAAGTGGATTAAAGACTTGAATGTAAGATCTGAAACCATAAATTCTTAGAATAAAACATAGGTGAAACTTTTCTTGACATTGATCTTGGTGATGATTTTTTGAGTTTGACACCAAAAGCAAAGGCAACGAAAGCAAACATAAACAAATAGGACTACATGAAACTAAAAAGTTCCTGCACAGGAAAAGAAACCATCAGTAAAATGGAAAGGCAACCTATGAAATGGGAGAAAATATTGGCAAATCATATATCTGATAAGGGGTTAATATCCAAAATATACAAAGAACTCCTACAACTCAGTAGCAAAAACAAAACAAAACACAATCCATTAAAAAATGGGCAAAGGATTTGAATAGACATTTTTTCAAAGAAGAGATGCAGAGGGCCAACAGGTACATGAAAAGGTGCTCAACATTGCTCATCATCAGAGAAATGCAAATCAAAACCACAATGAGATATCACCTCACACCTGTTAGAATGGCTATTATCAAAAAGACAAGAGAGAAGTGTTGGTGAGGATGTGGAGAAAAGGGAACCCTTGTGCACTGTTGGTGGGAATGTAAACTGGTGCAGCTACTACAGAAATCAGTGGGAAAGTTTCTCAAAAAATTAAAAATAGAGCTACTATATGATTCAGCTAGTCCACTTCTGGGTATTTATCCAAAGAAAATGATATATGCACCTCCATGCTCATTGCGGCATTATTTACAATAGCCAAGATATGGAAGCAACCTAAGTGTTCATTGATGGGGGAATGGATAAAGAAAATATGGTGTGTATACATATACAATGGAATATTATTCAGCCATAAAAAGAAGGAAAATTTGGGCCAGCCCCAGTGGAGTAGTGGTTAAGTTCAACACATTCCACTTTGGCAGCCTGGGTTTGGCTCCCAGGCTCAGACTTACACCACTCTGTTAACGGCCGTGCTGTGCTGCTAAAAAATAGAGGAAGAGTGAAACAGATGTTAGCTCACGGTGAATCTTTCTCAGCAAAAAAAAAAAGGAAAATTTGCCATTTATGACAACATGGATCAACCTCGAGGGTATTATGCTACGTGAAATAAGTTAGACAGAGAAAGACAGATATCATCGCCCTTATATATGGAATCTAAAAACAAAAAAAAAAAACCCAAACTCATAGATACAGAGAACAGGCTGGTGGTTCCCCAAGGGAGGAGGGGGGCTGGGAAAAATGGGTGAAAGTAGTCAAGAGGTCCAAACTTTTAGTTATAAAATAAGTAAGGGGCCGGCCCAGTGGCAAAGTGGTTAAGCTTGCGCACTCCACTTTGGTGGCCCAGGGTTTGTAGTTTCAAATCCCAGGTACGGACCTACACACCGCTCATCAAGCCATGCTGTGGCCACGTTCCACATACAAAATAGGGGAAGATTGGCACAAATGTTAGTTCAGGGACAATCTTCCTCACACACACACACACACACACACATAAACCTGTACAAAAATAAAGTAAGTAAAGTCAATGAGTCCTGGAGATGTAATGTACAGCATAGTGACTATAGTTAGTACTGTATTGTATATTTGAAAGTTGCTAAGAGAGTAGATCTTAAAAGATCTCATCACAAGAAAAAAAATTTTTGTAAGTGTGTATGGTGATGCATGTTAAGTAGACTTAACGTGGTGATCATTTTGCAATATATACAAGTATCAAATCATTATGTTGTTCACCTGAAACTAATACAATGTTACATGTCAATTATATCTCAATTTTAAAAAATTCCAAAAAAATATGTTGAAGAATACTGGGAGAAAATTCTTCAAAATATAAACAGTGACCATTGCTGAAATGTGAATTTCTTTAAACTTTTTTTTATCTTTTCCAGTTTATACACACTATTTTTATAAATGCAAATTTATTAACTTTCAAAGTTACTCCATTGGTCTCGAGGCATCATGAGAGTTATTGTTGCTGATAGATATGTTTCTCCCACTGCAAAATGCTTTTCAGAAGTAAGCTCCCACTATTTTCCCGTTTCCTCAGCTTATTTGAAGTCATAATAGCATTTACTTGTGACGATAGCTCTTGGGTTGCGGAGGGTACTCCACTTCATGAAAACGACACTGGCCATTATCCTAAATAACACTAAGCCGTCAAGGAAAACCTTTAAAGTGCACCTTCAAAACATCTTAGCAACTTGCTGGAATGGTACTTGAAGATAGGAAAATTGGAGGTGAGCTGTAGTGTGTATTTCCTATATTAGGCTCTCTTCTGAGTTTGGCAATGAAAATTTAAAGGTCATGTTTCCACCCTGGATAGCAATGGTGGTGAGGCTTCCTTGAGTAGGTCAGTGACAGTATATGCCAGCTGTCTGCTCTTCCGTATTTCTTATATTTACTCTACTCTTCATTGCTGCTCTTCCGCTGGGTGCTGTTTGTTTGTAAGGCACAAACATGTACTCTTATTTTAACTCCTTGCTCTTGTTTTCATACTTAGTTTCAAATGGCATAGTCCTTATTTCAGTTCAGAATGCATATCTGTATTCCCTGAGAATAAATTGATATTTGTTCTTCCAGCAGTCTCACTGAAGCGTTTCGAGTAAATGACTAAAAACATCCCATTCTTCTCTGAATCATTTTGAATGATCATCTTCCTTTAGTCCGGAACCACTGACTCACAATCACGCGCTTCCCTGTTTCCAGTCATTTTGTCACCAAACCTGGGGAGCAAATTACTCAAACACTTTATTATCTGAGGACCTTTTGGATACAAAGAAACAAAATGATGAAGAGAAATACTCTAACATTGGTTCCATCCATTCTCTGCCTGTGTTTTAACTTTGGTCTTTTGCTTTTTTAAACCTGTTGCCATGTCCTCCTACTGATGAAACAAAAGAGGTACTTCAGTGTGAACACTGTGGCACTACTGGCATTTTTTTTTTACTGTGATTTCAATTGGAATATTTTCAAATCGTCATTTTGGCATCATGTCTACCACTTAGAGAGAGAAGATTTGGAACTGAAACAAGACATCAATTAACATGCCCTGCTCGGAATGTGTTGGATGTCCCTCACCTGACAGGCTCAGCACATTCCCCTCATGTCTTTTTCTTTTGGTGTCACTGGCCCGCTGGTGGGTACCACCCATCCAAGTAGAAAGATTAAAATATGTACTATTTTTGGGCTCTCCAAAAATAAACAAACTGCAAAAATGCAATCTAAAAGCATAGTGTTTTTCTCCAAGAAAAAGTACTGCAAAAGCGTTTTCCCAGGTAGCAGTGTGACACGTGCACTGACGGATGGAGTGAGGGATTTTGCCAGGATGCCAAGAGTACAAACATTTTAAAAGAAATTTTAGTGGCAGAAACAGAGATGTTAACTGGTATAGAGACAGGAAGTATTTTATCCAGAGAAAAGTTTTGTTTGCAAGAAATATTTCCTGAATTTAGGGAAGACACATCTCCAACAAGTCTGACTCACAAGGAATTTGGCTCATCACTAGTGATATCATTTGAAGATATTCTTAACAACTGGCCAGTGAGAATCGAATATAAGCATATGATTCTTGAAAAACCAGGGGAATTATTTGGGTGTTGACCATTTTACAGGTTTTCATAAATGTAAGAAGAACAGGAAAAAATGCATTTACATTTTTTCCTATATGATGATGGGATGACTGCAGTAGAATATGTGGAAGCAGAAGCAGAAAGCCACAGTTTTCTAATCTATGAAGCAGAGATAATAATCCCTATCTTGGCACCATTTGTGGATTAAATGTAATATTATATTTACAAGTGCTTTCTCAGGGGAATGATACGCTGAAACTATAATGAGGCATTTAAAGATGGCTGAACATTGGAAAATTGCTTTCACCCCATTGGGGAAGGAACCCAAATGAACAATTAAGGAGGTTTTGGAAATGAGAACGGGGCACAGCCAAATTTGCTACTGAGATGTGATATATGGCTTTGTCGTGAAAAACAGCCAAGAGTGTTGCAGAGGTAGGAGAGAAAATAAGAATTAAGACTCTCAAAATGAATGAGTTGGTTGAAGTGTTAAAAGTGCTGAGAGAGATGAGAAAACTAGCCTTGACTTGATAAAGAAGAAAATTGCCTGAAACACCAAGTAATCACCATCTGATCTTGATTAAAGAAAAGGATAAAGAATAGCAAGCAGGGCTAAAGTATGGAAATAGATGGAGCATGTGATCTCTTTTATGATGTGAATTTGAGGGAGCGCATGACACAGCTCTCTGCTTGAAAATATTCACTTACTTGTCCTCAGGATTCATATTTGACTCTCATTGCCTGTCATGTTTCTTAGCCCCTAGAATATACTAAATAAGTGTTCTTGGGTAAAGAATGAATAAATGTCTTAGGTTGGTCCCCGTCCCAGCCTCCCATGCTGACTTTAAAATAAGGGTTCAAGTGCAAGTAGTTTATTTGGAAGGTAATCCCAGAAAGCCCTTTCAGAAGAGTAGGGGAAGTGAGACAAAAATGGGGAAAAGAATCCAAAAAAGGGTATGAGCAGGTTGCCACTGTGGGCCACTGGAGCTCACTTCTACTGAGGACCTGCGAGAGATGATGGAGAACTCGCATTCTTTATTAGCTGAGGGCTCCTGCTGAGGGCATCGGCTCCATATTACCTTCCTCCTGAGCATGCTCCTTTGGCAGAGAAAGCCCTCAGGCAGAGACTCCAAGGTGTTTGTAGTAGGGAACCACAGACTGTGTAAAAATGGCGATTACTGAGGGACTACGAGCAGGGCACTGATAGTGTCTGCTACAGGGAGTGAGTGAGTGAATTACAACTTCCTTCCTTTGGATCTGTAGGTCATTTCAGGCTTCAAATGGCCAACAGTGAAATGCCAATGCCTAAGTAACCATCAAGCCATATTAATGAACACTTTATTTATCATCTTAGTTAGCTTCTGGTAAGAGACATATTTTACAGGAAAAGAGACACTGGGAGGGGAAAGTGTTTGATGAAGTATACACAGAATGGGAGGTAAAGGGTCCTTGAAGATAAATTTGTGACAGTAATGTTGCCTAGGACAATGCCTTTATATGAAAAGTCTGCTAATAATTATTTTATGTGGTAGGATAAATATAATTATATCCTGGAGAAACTGTGAAACTTGTAAACTTCCTCCTTCCATCCTGCCTTCCCTCCCTCCCTCCTTCCTCCCTTCCTTCTCTCCTTCCTTACTCTTCCTCCATTCTTTCCACCCTCCCTCCCTTCCTTCATTCTCTCCCTCCCTTCCACAACAGATATAAAGTATTAAACCGTTTCCCTCCTCTTCCTGTAGGATTTTTTAAGTGATAGTGGTACAAAATAGAATATTCCAATTTAGAGAAAATTTAGTTTCTCCCTCTCTAATTATAGTACTTAGAAAAGTTTCTAAGATTTTGAACATTCAACTGAATTCTATCCTTGTCTGACCTCAACAGGAGCCCAAGGCAAGCACAGAAGTCGGTTTGGCCCAATATACTCATCCAGAGGGATTAATCATCAAGTATATTTCATTTACTACATTGTGAATTTTAAGTAGGCACACTCACTCTTTTCCACCAAAATTCAAGAGTAGTCATATTTAAACAGGACTGTACCCTCACAAGAAGTGCCAATTTGGGTTATTAGGCAGTTTAAAGAATTAACAGATAGGAACTGAGCATTTTACTGCTGCCTGCTTTTTCTTTGTCTCCGTTTAGACATCTAAAATATGGAATAGATCTTGTTATCAAGCTCAAACACCTACCATTTTATTCACTGACTATTCAAAAAAATGAGATTTTAAAAATACTTGAATCACGTGGTTAATATTTTGAATGTATTTTAATTAGGTATAGCCTTGGGAAAAGTTATTAAAAATATTCTTACATATTCTTCTGGAAATCAGTTGCCTAAGGTAGTTCAAATTTTATATTATTTCACTTTAGCTTTTATTTTATCCTTGGAAATAAATATAGTATTTACTATTTGTCAGTGTCAATAAAATAGAATATTTCTCAATTATTTTTCCTTTTAACCACTTCATTCACTGAATTCTGAATCTAATATATAATCACTACATTTTTAGTAGATACCTTTTGTTTAAATATTTTTCGATTTAATTCCATTAAATATTTTATATTTAAATATTTAAATTTAAATTTCTCATATTTTTAAAAACTAAACGGTCATGATTTCTCAACTTGAATCTTAAATTGATGAAAAATTATTGTTTTCAATCTTTTTATAGGTTTATTATAATGACTATTTCTTATTAGCACATAAACCTTTGTGATATTAATGTCAAAAGGAGATAGTACACTCATTAACAATAGATATTATTTGTGGAGTGTGTTTATACAGAGCATCTGAGAAAAGCAGTTGTGTCTGTGCTCTTAAAATCAGAACTCAGCCATAGAAACATGAATATTCTTCAATGTGTAATAATAATTACTAGTACTTCTTGTACTTGTACTTCGTTCTAATACTTGTACTTAACTTATAACTATTAGATCGCTAAAAATAATATTTGAGTGTTTCAAAATCATTGCTACTTACAAAGAAACTTACAAGATATAGAAAGTACAGTAAAATGCTTTGGTAGAGGATGTGGTTAGAAACTATAAGAAAAAAACCCAATTAATGCTAAGACATTGTCAACCATTACCTTGTCTCAAAATTTGTTTCTTTCGAAGTGAAAGAAATCCTGTGAAAGCCAGCCCTGACGGTCTAGTGGTTACAGTTCATTTGCTCACTGCTTCGGTGGCCCGGGTTTGCTTCATGGTCAAGGAACCATACCGCCCGTCTGTCAGTTGCCATGCTGTGGTGGCAGCTCACATAGAAGAACTAGAACAAGTTACAACTAGAATATACAACCATGCACTGGGGCTTTGGGGAGAGAAAAAAAAAAAGAGGAAGATTGGCAACAGATGTTAGCTCAGGGTGAATCTTCCCCTGCAAAAAAAAATAATAAAAGAACTTAACTGTTTAGAAAAAAAAAGAAAACCCATGAGATCATAATATCTTTGTATACAATCAATAAAACAAACTGAGCATGCTTAGATAGAGATATTGGTTAGGGAGATGTTTTATGATAATTGCCTTTTTTAAAGCTCAGTAAATTTTAAGGAGCCATTAAAAACATTTTCATTCTTTAATGCAAAGTTGTCACATTACCCAGTTTGGGTCATTTTGAAGTTGGCGTTCTAATTGAATGAGGAAAATGTAGATAATATTTAACGTTTTTCTATTCTTTATATTTTACAAGTATTTTTTGATAAACAAATGAATGTACCTGATCAAAAATTTAAATTATTAAAAAAATATATACAATGAAATTAACTGTCTCTTCATTTCATAGCTTCCTCCCCAGAGGGAACTGATGTTGATTTCATATGTGTCTTCCAGACATATCTATGCATTCACAATACTATAAGCAAAATTTCATAATCTGTTATGTATAAACAACTATTTATCTTTATATATCCTTGGATTAGCTTCTTAAGCACACAGTTTGGCGACTTACTTATTCACTTAATATTACTCAGACATTATTTCATAACAATAAATTACAATTCTAACTCACTTTTTAGAATAACTATATAGTATTACATTATTGGATATAATTTATTTTGTGTATTGAGTACCCTATTGTGAGACATTTGTTTCCATGCTTTTCAGCAATAAACATTGGCTGCAATCAATATTTTTTGCATACATCTTTGTATCCAGTGGACGTATTTCAATAGAATAAATCCCTAAATGCAGTATGGCTGTTTTTAATTTTTATAAATATTAATTAAGTTTGATAGTTTTCAATCAAATTCCCTTTGTGTAGAGTTTTTAATCAAGTAAATTTTAAATTGGAAAAGTAATTTATAGTTTATTATGTTGGCTCTCTCAAAACTTAGTGTCTACGCTAGTCACTTTTCACTTATCCTAGGTGACTTTACAGTTATTTATTTTGTTTTTCCAAAATAGACTTAAAAGTCCTTGAAGGCTTCTCTAACATCCTCCATGTTTTGGTATAAGGCATACCTTGGAGTAAGTCTCATTTAAAAATCCTCTAACTAGTAACTTGAAATATTTGACTTTGATACTTATCAAATTAAATGTATAATCTCTGTTTGTTTTTTTTTTAAGATTGGCACCTGAGCTAACATCTGTTGCCACTCTTTTTTTTTTTTCCTTCTTCCCAAAGTCCCCCAGGACATAGTTGTATATTCTTGTTGTGGGTCCTTCTGGGTGTGCTATGTTGGACTCCGCCTCAGCATGGCTTGATGAGTGGTGCCATGTCCATGCCCAGGATCCGAACTGGGGAAACCCTTTGCTGCCAAAGTGGACCATGTGAACTTAACCACTCAGCCACAGGTCCAGCCCCCTCAGTGTTGCTTTAATGTCCATTTACTCCTCATATTAGTAAGTTATTGCAAAACTCTGTATTCAAACAGAATTGGAAAATGAATAAATAGTGCAAATAGTCATGTTTTACATGATATTACATTCAATGTTGCTTTTTTAGTATTAGTTTATTAATTCTGTTTTTGAAGACTGTATCTGTGAATCAAATCAAAAAGAATAAATAGATATTTTTCCTTTTTTAATCTCTTGAGCACAGCAGGTCCTGAGCACCTTGCTCTAGAATGTTGCATTAGGATTTCCAAACTTCAGAATAAAAATATTAAGAGGAAATCCCCATCCTGTGGTCCGTGGGGGCTGGTTGCCTCTTTTGCTGATAGGAAGATTAAATTACTACAACAGACCTGTCTGCCTGTGTTCGACAACTGTAAGCACAGCCCTGAGGACAGTACAGGCTCCTGCAGAGAGAAGTGTCTCTCCCATCTGAACTGTACACTGAGCGGGCAAGTTGGTTGCACGTTCAGTAATACCACTGGATGATGCAAAAAGGAAGAGAAAAAGAAAAGTATTAAGTTTTTCAAGTTGTTTCTACTCAAATATATTTTCTCAGTTTCAGATCCTCAGCTATTTTATTGAGTGGAAATTCTTGAATTGAAAGGGTCAAGAAGAATAACGTTGCATTTCCTTATGTCTCCGGAAACATTTCTTATGGTAACTTAGATTGCGTATGAACAGACTCACTTTTTTAGACATTGATAAAGTCTTCTTTTCTTCATCTGACATTTTATACAAGAACACTTCAGATGTGTTATAGATGTGACAGTTTAACAAATCCTATTAGATTTGTATCAACTAGTTAGATGTGTATTCACAGTCTTTTGTGAATCATTGCCTTTTTGTTTAAAAAGATGGCCTATTTTGAAACTTTGTATAGGTACATTCCTATTTTTGTGACCCAAACCAAACAAACTTAATGACTGTCAGAAATATGTTTGGGGGCCGGCCCGGTGGTGTGGTGGTTAAGTTAGTGTACTCCACTTTGGCAGCCTTGGGTTCACTGGTTCAGAACCCAGGTGGGGACCTACACATTGCTTATCAAGCCATGCTGTGGCGGTGTCCCACATACAAAATAAGGAAGAATGGCACAGATGTTAGCTCAGGGACAATCTTCCTCAAGCAAAAAAAAAAAAGTGGAAGACAGGCAACAGATGTTACCTCATGGCCAATCTTCCTCACCAAAAAAAAAAAAAAAATTTGGTTTTAGTGTTCTGTTTTAGAGTGAGTTACCATTATTGTATTTTTTTAATGTGAATGTTGAAATTTAGCATTCAGTGCAGTTTTCAATAAAAAGTTTCTGTAAAAAAAGACTTATTTGAATAGCTTTTGTTGTTTTTACTTTATTAATTTTTGGTTATCTATACTGCTTACAGATATAGATTAATTTTTCTTCCTTAGGATTTATTTATTTATTTGTCTTTTCAGGTTGTGTTGCTATCCTTCTCTCCAACACAAAAATTTTAAAAACATCTCCTAATCGAATTGTGTTGTAATTTGAGTACAAGTAGATGGACAGATGGGCAAACAATGGGTATTGTGAAATGAACCTAAAAATATAAATGCAGCTTTATTTGCAATGACAACTAATGTAACTAATTTAAATATGAAGTTTCGGTTATGGCAATAAACTAAAAACCATTTAAAATGACTTTAAAGAAAATCAGACCTCGCCTTGTGGAGATGCAGGCTGTATTTCACTTTGAAGATCAGACTTAGGGGTTCATGTTATTTAGTGGTGATTGGGACAGAAGACCATTTTGTGACTCTCCATGGCAAGTAGCCTCAGGGTGTCACGATACGACACTCGGGTACAGTAAAGTGAAATCATTCTCTCTGAACCCCTCTGCAAAGTGAGCGTTCTAATGAGAACTTAGCTACTGAAGAAGCTCCTGAGAAGCACTCTCTCTGCCGCTGCAGAGTAATTGCTTTCTTCTGCCAGCATTTAAAACCTTCGGGAAATTTACTTGATAATTTAGGAAATTATCAATATAAGTAAAAATGGGGGAGGGGGAGGCAGAGAAGCAGTGGGAAATGTGTGGTTAAAAGAATCATTTAGCTGTAATGGCCATGCCGGATGTGGGGAATATGTAGAAAAAAACTTGAATGCTATACACACAGAATTGAGGAAATTCATTTTTGATACAGATGTGTCAGAATTGGCTCTGTGATACACTGACAATTTAAGAGTGTTTCCTGAAGAGAAGGCTATCAGGTTCTGCTCTAAAGCCAATATAAAAGGACTCGGTCTCAATCACATTTTCTGTCCTGCTTGCAGAGACCCCATAAAATAATGATCAATTAACACTCAACCAAAGTACCAAAAACGAGCACAAGCACTGCTCAAAGACTTCCAGAAAACATTCATGCACTCAATAAACGTTTTCTAAGGTCTAGGAGAAAAGATGAAGAAGAAGACTAATAAGATCCCTACTTTTATCAAAATTATATCCTAGTTGGGAGATATACAATAATCAAGTAAGCATATATGTTCATAATGTAATTTCAGATAGTATCAAGTTCTACAGAGAATCTAAAACAGAGTGATGTGATCGAATACACCTGGTGTGTGGGTGTTGTGGGGAGGGTCACCGTTACTCAGGGAAGGCATTCTAGGAAAGGAGACATTTGTGCTAAAGCTTGAATGATGAGAAGGAATTGGTCAAATGAAGATTTGGAGGAAGGGCAGTCTATGCAGAGAAACAGCATTTGCAAAATCCCTGCAATGGGAATGTTCAAACAGAAGAAAGCAGGCCAGCATGGCGAGGGCAGAAGGGGCAGTGGAGGTGAAGATGAGGTCAGAGAGACAGCAAGGAGACCCGACTACACATGGCCTGGAAGTCATGCAGATTAGACTTTGTTCTAAGTATCACAGGAAGCCTTTGGAGAGTTAGAAGCAGAGGAATAAAATAATATTTACGATTAAAATGATCACACTTTCTGAAACTAGGAAACTACCTAGTGCAGAACTGGATGAAGATGAAGTTGCAGACAGGTAAGCTTGGAAGTGGGGAGACCAGTTAGAGGTGGTTGTAGTAGTCCCGATGTTTGCCAGTGGTGATGGGATTGGGGTGGCAGTTGTGGAGATGGTAAAGTGATTAGATTCAGGATAGACTTTGGCAGCAGGGTCTACTTGCTGAGGGTTTGGATATAGGGAGTGAGGGGAAGAGAGGAATCAAATATCGCTTCTAGGGTTTTTCCCTGAGCAGCTGGCTGGATGGAAGCACATTTACTGAGGGAAGATTGGGGGAGACCAACTTACAAGGGAGGAAGTGGTAAATTCTATTTCAGATATGTTAAATTTAAGAGGCCTATTAGGTGTCCAAGCGGATCTTGACTATGAGTCTACCTGCAGTCTTAGCTAACTCAAGAACTCTGTGGGTGATCAGCATTGTTCTCTTGTTCCTGCTGTCCTGCACGTTCCTAGATTGAGGCAACAATAGAAAAAATTCCCTTATTCACTCATTCAGCAAATATTTATTAAGCATCTATGCCCTAAACATTCATACCAGGCACTGCTCTAACAGATGTGGACAGGGCAATAAACAAGATGGAGTTGTCTGTTGCATTAAACTTTTTCCCTTTCAGGTTTAGTTTCAAGAGTGTGGGTGAAAAATGGATGACTCATTTCCGTCTTTATGAGCTGGTACAAGGCTGGCGGTCAGCTTGGTCTCTGCTGCATCACACTTCTCTGGTATTCAGTAGAAACATTCAGAAGCAGCCTTAGGAGCCTGAATGCACAATGTCACCTGCCAAAGTCCATTAGTAATGAAGACAAAATGAATGGTACTATTTAATCTATATTTCCTCCCACTTATGCATTCTATCTTTTCCTTCTTCTATCATTTATTATTTTGTAGAGTACCAGAATAAAATAAATGTCTTTGAGCTTGTGATGATTAATAGAAATGGTTAGATATAGAAATAATTCAGTTTAAGTCTGCCAAAGAATCACCAAAATATTTCTGAGTAATTGGTCATTGCAGCCTTCTTGGAATTTCATTAGCAGCAAATTGAGGTTTCTGGAACTAAGAAATTACCTGGTGCTTTTCAATACTGATGTGATAGATTTTGATGTCACTGCTTAATGAAGAAATAGCTTCTGTTCGTCTTCTATAGAATTCTAAACCAAAGAGAGAATCAGAGGTAAAAATAACTTTTCATTTGTACTTTAAGCTAATCCTGGTCCTAATTAAACTTCAGGTGATCCACATTTGAGACCGTAAAGTACAGTCAGCCTGATGGCTCAGCCTCACTTAATATTCTGCGCCCCCTCACTCTTCCTTAAAACTGGTTACTCCAGTTTCTATCTGAATGATGCTATCATCAGAGTGAGTTGTGCCAAACCGAGATTACTGTGTGCTGTAGTCATAGTCTGGTTTCCTGTCTGGTGAAGAAGCGTTTCAGGGTGGTTAATAGCATTGGCTTTAGTCAATTAGACCAGGATTTGAATTCTGGCACTGCCATTCATTGGCTAGAAGACCTTAGGCAAGATGTTTATTGTCTCTGTACCTCAATTTCCTCCTCTCTGTTTATATGTGAGACTTAAATGAGCTCATGTAGGTAGAGTACCAAGCACAGGGCCTGTCATAGGTTAGGCATTTGTTCATACACCCTCAAAATATTTGAGCGCCAGTCACTGTTCTAGGCTCTGGGGTAAAGCGGAGACCTCTTAGCCAAAGTTTGTGCCTTTATAGATCTTCTATTTTGGTACTCCATAACCTCAATTTCCTTTCTAATCTTTTTCTTTCTTTCCAGGATGGCTCTGGGCAAAATAATAATATAGTCAAAAAATTAGCGTTTTTTCATATTCTTTCCCTTGTGTGTGTCACAGCCAGTGTCTGTGTGTCCCATCTCAAGCCCATCCTTGCACTACCAAGGCAGTCCTCCTGGGCAGAAACCCTACTATGGGCCTTCCGTGCACTGCTCCCCACCTTGCCCCACTGCCCTTCACCTGCTCATTCTGCATCTTATTCCCTCCCTTCTCAGTCACATAAGGCAACTGATAAAAAGTTTCTCACAACCGACACAGACCTAAGATATTACCCTATTGAGGCTTGCTTAGTTCCCCAAAAGGAGTCTCTACAAGTCGAATGTTGTAATTTGTGGAATGTATGAGAAAACGGAGGGCCGTGGAGAAGCCATTGTTTCTGTTTACAAAGTGCCATGTTTTGTTTACTGAACCTAAGCTGTAAAATGACTTTCTTCTTGTCTTCCCTGCCTTCCCCCTGCTTTTCCACTTTAGTTCCTTTCTCTCATGTTCATATCATTCACTTTACACAAAGTATAATATATCCAGAAGCCAACTTAAATGCCATGTCCTCCTCTGACCTTCCCGGTCGAAAGAAATCTCCCTCCTCTGTAGCTTTCCTCCCAGTCTTCTCCACTTACTTGTTATTTCTTCCTCCCTTCTCTGCATCCACAGACTTCATTAGGACATGTGTCAATATGTGGGGGACAAAATCTGAGTGAGCAGCTGAGAGTTGAAGCCAGGTCAGGGCCTTTCAGAGGTCAAGAAGGGCCCTTCTTTCCTCTCCTTAAAAAAGTATTTTTACAAAGCTAAAACAAGGTTTTAATATTATCATGTAAGAAATAATAGTTTTAATACATGTATTACAAGGTACTAATTATACTATTTATAAAAATTATTAAGGATTTTATTTTAAAGTTAATTCTGTATTCTATGGGTATCTACTAATGGGCTATTAAAGTTTTTTGATATACCGGAGACTACACGTATAAAACAATTCAGAGAGATTATTAGAAGTTTATTTTGAGGCCTTATTGAGTGAGACCCAAGATGAGTGACTCTTTGGCCCCCCACGATGCATCCTGTGTGTGTGCAGTGGTGTCAGGTGCAGATAAAATCAGTAACAAAAACATTGGTTGGATGAAAAACGAGGGACATCACAGGAGGATGAAAAGATACAGGGGGAGAATTCTAGGGAAGGCTGAGATAGTTTTGGGAAATGGTGCTTGTACTAGCTCAGGACCTGCACACAGAGCTTGACTGCTTTGGGATTTCACAGAATCAGGGACGCAAAGAACCAGAAGACCTAGAAAGAAGACCTCCCCATAGGAGAATGGATTTTCATAGTGGTGGAGGGAGGGTATGAAGGGAGAGTCCTGGTAAGGACAAAGAGAAGAGGTTTAAGAACTTACTATCTTTGGTGGACATTTTTTTGAGCACGTCTGTCCATAATCTCTTTCTCTGAGACCCTATTCCCTATGTAGTACTGGTAATAGACAGCCCCAAGTAACTGGTGACCACTCTACCAGAAAGCTGGTCTGCAAAGAGAAGGAAGAGGACAGAGAAATTGTGCAAAGAAAAGCAGAAACGAGAAACCATGTGAATCTTGAGAGATGAAGTGAGTTGTCTCAGTTCCTTAACTTTGGTTCCCACAAATCCTGTGGGTACTTTGCCACGGATTCTGTGACTCTACAGCCTGATTCGAAGCTCCCTTGCTTTATGTCCTACAAGCGAGTCACTGCTTTTTTGCAATGAAAAGTGTTCTGATTAGAACAATATCTGATCTGTTGTTGAAAATTGATGTTCTCTTGTTGTCCCAGGAACATAAGCTCTTAGTCATAGATACAGCAAGAACTAGATCTGTTTCTTCACCCCAGTTCATACAGATGGAAGTAGTTTTCCATTTTCAGTAGGGGGTAGTTTTGGGCCCTCTTCATATAGTTGGATTGGAGCTAAGGTAAGGCAGAAGGATACAGTTTTTAGTGAGGCCTAGATATAGATTTATGGATGTGATGTTTAGGGCAAAGGTTATACTGTTGAAGGGATGTTTCAAATACAATAACTTAAATAAGATTAAAGTTTATCTGTTTTTTTACAGTCACAGTAATAGATGAGTTCTACCCAAGGTCTGTTGTTTCAGTTGTCTCCGTTTACATGGTGACCAGTACTATGGCCATGTTCCAACCTGTCGGAACAGAAAAAGGGCACCAAAGGTTTAAGGCCAAAAGCTGAATTTGTCACATGCTACTGACAGTCATATCCCATTGGCCAAATTGCAGTTATTTGACCCTATGTAGCTGCAAGGGAGGCTGGTTAAGATACTCTCTAGCTTTGAGAGCACATCCCCAGTTAAATAACTTTTGGCATTCTATCCCGAAAAGAATGGAGGAGGAGCAATTACCTTGTGGTTTCAGGGTCCCATTAGAAGAATTTGTAGTGAGCACCACCTCCTGAAGGATTAACATGGTTTGGGTCTCCTCTCCCCCTAGTATTGACTTAGTTCTGGGTTTTATTCATTTATTTGTTTACAATTTTAATTCACTCACTAATTTTGCTATGTGCATTATTTGTTGTTTTTATGGGTGAGCATTTTGTATTTCTAATTCCTTAAAAAGCAATAAAAAATTAAAATTAAATGTCATTTTACTTGTATACGACTATTAATAGTTTTATTAGGTATTGGAGGGGTGTCAACAACTTTCTAAGAAAAAAAAAAGGCCAGTTATTTCTGATTGAGCCCTCTGGATACACCAGCAAGGAAAGTGTGTTTCACTCTGATAAGCCTCCAGGGATCAGAAATTGCTATTTCAAAGCAGAAAGAAATGCCAGCTAGTGGCTGCAGGTGGGGGATAAGTGTGGAATATGGGACATACTTTTATAATTTATTTAATTCTGCAAAAATAGTTGTGTGATAACTCTGCAGGGGGTCATGGTAGGGCAGGCACTCATCGAGCACAGTAAAGGCAATAGACATGGCAAAGCATAGGAAGGACACAAGAACCCAGAGTTGAAAAAAACTGGAGCTATTCATTCTTTTATAAACAGGGTGTCAAATAATACCTTAATAGTACATTAAAAATAACCTGACTTTGAATATGTGCAAAATTATATGTTTTTCCATATTTATTTATTTTTTCTGGATTGGGTTTGGGAATAAAGAGCAAAAAAATCAAAGTTCTCTACTATGATCCTTGCTTTTGGGGGCATACTTCCCCATTACAGGTATGGCAAGGTTGTGAGACCTTCTATATATGTCCTCGAATCAGATATGTCTTGCTCTAAACAGAATTCAGATAAGAAAGATTCCATGGGAGGTCATATGACCAAGATTCTCAGGAGAGATTGGAAGGAGTAGGGCTGCTGGGAAAAGAATGGGGATCTTCTTTAAATACACTGTGTCATTTATCCTTCACAACACACCTAAAAATTAGCTTAGAATCTCTCTGGATTCCAAGGCCTGTTGCCTGCTCTAATATTCAGTACTTTCCCTCCCTCCTGACTTGTCTAATATGTGGTTCTGAGCTGGCACTTTGACCCTAGCTTTTGGCACAGGTATTTAGAAAATGTTTCCTTTGTAGAATGCTTCGTTAGTTCCAGCCTCCACCTTGTCATCACCTGCATCTGAATTTCCACCAGGGCTGACCCACTCATGTGCCTAAACTATATTTTCTGCCCCAGCCTTGCCTCAGGTTTTCTGAGACTGGTTTTCCTCTTCTTTTCATAAACTGTTTTGTTTCAAGTTTATTTAACAATACAAGCGGTCAGACACTCATTTCATTGTGCAGAATAGACTTGAAGATGGTACAGGAAGTTGCAAGAGAAAAATTACTGGGAATTTAAGGTGAAGAATCAGGATGGAGGAGAGTACTGAGCAAGGCCTTAGTGGATGAGGTGCGTCCACAGTGAAATGACATGTTTGTGATGCTGTGGCGTGAAAGCAGCTGAACCTTCTGGTGGCCCTCAGGAAACGGTGCTGGGTGAGGTGCAAGCGTTTGGCAGATCGTGTTGAGCTGTCCTGGGTCTGAACCCTTGTCCTTGTCTCTGGATACCTGTGTGTATTTCCTGCTTCCAATTTTGGATACCTCCCAGCATGACAGCCTTTGAACTTCCTTGTTTGACAGGCTTTTGGGATCTTGAGAATGACTGGCAGCTTTTCATATACAAGCCTGTTCTTTGGACCATAGTCTGCATCCATCTTTTGCTTGTAAAATACTTAGCATTGGGCCTGTATTGCTTTGGGTTTCATTTGTGTTCAGTGAACACAAATGATGGATGGGTGAACAGAGCGGGAAGAAGACCTTCTTTGAGGAGAGAAGGCAAAGACAATCCTACACTAAACTTTAAGGGATTTGAAGCCTTGTTAGATAAAGTAAAACGCTGAGAAAAAATCTAGAAATGTATAAGACAAAAAATGCAAGGTACGAAACATGAATTGCATTAGAGTATTTGGTCTTACCATGTAATACCTCTCCCTTTTTAATATTGTGATTTACTTATTAGCTAAACTCTGTCCTTCAGAAAGGTAACACACTGAATATACACTGCCCCTGGTTTGGCCACAGAAGAGCATTAATATGGCACCCTGTAGAAGATTAATTTTCCCAAATGTTCAACACATGGGCCTTAAAAGCCAGTTGCATATTTATTTTTCATGTTACATTTGCTGACGGAAGTTATATCTGGAGTCAAAAAATGTTTGGCAGATTCATACGGATCCTTTTTAGACCCAAATTTGACAATGTCCTTTTAGCATATAATGTCACGCTCACTGTGTGTGGAGATGTGGGAATGGAAAATGTCTTTCCGGGGAAAATACTGACACCTGGAAGGCTTCTGTCAACTTCCAACAAAAGCACTGTGAAAAACTGCAGATCAGATGCTATGCAAATGTGTTTCTATTGAGCATACGCCATCAAGTACACTGTATCCTGTTATTTTGATACATGTTGGAAAATAATTTTAATATCCATTTCATGATTTTTTTCTACATGAATCATTCTCACAAAAAAGTTTCACTGATAACCTTTTATAATTATAGCTTATTAAAATAGCGGAGGCCCTGCTCCGAGCATGCCAGGTCCCGTTGCTATCCTCCCCTCCATTCCTAGTGCACTTTGTCCACGCTTCACTGATGCTACTTCTCATTTTCAGCTTTCTTCACCTTTTTGCTTCCTCTCTCCTGTTTGACTGCGAATTTCTAGAAGACAGTTTCCATGATCATTTCGCCCATTTCCTGTATAACGTCTCGCTTAAAATTGGTGCTCAAGGGAACAAATCGTGATGTAACTCTCTACTTTTTCACTTTGTGCTGTAAGCCCTGTGAGGTCCGAAGAGAATATCTCATTCATAATCCCCAGAAGCCAATATGTTCTTTAGTCTGCAGAAGAGCTCAATAAATGCTTGTTCCATAACCCCCTGGGAGTGGTGTGCAGATGCTACATTTTGTCTTATATACCTGTTTTGTCTCAGTGCTTTCAAGAAGAGAGGAACTGTGTTCAGACAAACCACAGGAATCACATGCAATGGTCCCACTGGTTCTCTAATTCCAACAGAGGTAGCTGTATAATGTTGCTCACAGATCATAAAGCTCCAAAGGAAGATCTGGGACAGCTGCAAAATTTCTATGGAGACACAGGGGTAGATTCTAAAGAGTAATTAGTCTCTAGATTGTTTTCACATTCATTTTGGGGAGACAAATATGATACAAACAAGTTCATTAACATTCTTAGCTACAACTATCAAAGTTAATTTGAGCCTCTTCACCATTGGTATCCAAGGCAGATGGAAGAGAGTTATTTACAGGCCATCTTTTTGTGATATTATGGAACTATATCAAGTGGGTTGAGATTGCCAACCACCACACAGTTGAGTCCACAGACGAATGTGAAAATTATACCAATGTCTTGTTACTGGTGACCTTTTATAATTTATAGTTCAAATAGTCAAAGATGGTGAGAAATTGCTGAAAAGGCTGCAAAAAGAAAAAATAAAAACAAACAAAAAACTTTGATGATATAGAAGAGGCTGTTTGAAATTAAAGCAATGTAATTTTTAGTTCCGTGATTTAATGAAAACCCCAGCAAAGATCTTGTTGACTTATTCCTTATATCGTATAAACCTGTCCTGATTCGTGGGCAATTGATTTTTCAGGTCTGTATTAGAGGTAGCATTAGGAGCCATGTAACAGAGTTTCTATTCGTCTCTGTTGATGTTAGGAAGATGATACACACGATCCCATTTTGCATACATTCAGAGGCTAATTTTTAAAAAACAAGGGGGCAGCTTCTACCAAATGAATAACAGAAGTATGACATTTATATAAAAGTAAACTAAATTTGGTCTGAGAGGAAAGGGAATTTTTAGAAACACAGATGCATGACAAGAAGACAGCATAACCATCCCAAGATTTCCAAAGGAAATTATTTTACCTAATTTGTTTTGAAACTAGCCAAATTTGTTTCAGATTTTTTAGGGGGTGAGGGCTTGTGTTAATTTTTAGACTCTCTTTTATAACTATCATAGCTGATTATTTAGATCATTACTCCATGAAGAGATGTATTTTTAAAGTTCAATCTGAATTTTGACAAAAGTGATATCTATATTCTTGAGCAGCTATTCTAACATTAAATGGCAAAGGAGAATGAGTATGTTTTAAAAATGGGCGTGGTGTCATACCACCAGTGCTGAAGTGGTGGAATCTTAATGCAACATCGGTAAGCGGCACACCACATGTGGCGAATGGGTCAAAGTGTCAGATAACTTCGTGCAGAGAGCCGCGGTAGGGTAAGGGAGAAGAGAGAGAGGGGAAGAAATTTGGATTCCATTTCCCATATCAGTGTTGTCATTTCGCAATATCTAAATTCCAACCTGGAGTTATTTTGTGAAATGCTTTTCTCTCTTCTTTTCTTTTTCCACTGCTTATAAAATATGTGATAAAAAGTATGAGTCCTATTTTTATACCTGTGCTGCTTAATAACGATGAACCACTACTTCAGTTAGTCTTGTTTGTTGTTCCTACTTCCCACCTCCCTGGAAGACCAGATAGCGGTAAGGTTTGAGCCCTATCTTTGGAGAGTCTCCTTCAGTCAGACGGGGCAGGTCTGTGAAACCCATTTTCTGACAATCTCCTCCATGATTCTGACAGCCAGCCAGGATTTAAAATCCTAAAACGTCTCCATCTCTTTCACTCCTTCCTGCCTCATGCAGGAAGCAGAGTAATCTTCCCTTTGAGATTAATTAATCTCAGTAGTGACGTAATTAATGTATTGCCTCTTCTGCCTTATATTTGCATTTTGAGGTAGGCTTCCATGTGTTAAAATAGAGCCTCAGTTCTTGTTTGAGATCCCACCACCTCAGGAATTACCTAAGAATCCAAGTGGGGTGCTTAACTCAGTCCACCTGGTGCAGTCCACTTCCCAAGGCCAGCTGGGGAGCGTAGTAGAGAGTCTGTTGTGGCCGCCACTGCGTGTGCTTCCAGCACACACGGTGTTTGATGGAGGCTGCCCTAACGCCCTTGCTGCCTAGGTCCTTGCCTGAGCCCGGGCTCCACAGTTAGGCTCCCTGCTTAGGGCTCCCTTTATTTCACACCCGCATTTTTTGCCACAACACCACTGGTCCTGAGGTCTACTAGATTAATCTTCGTGAGTGGGCATGTGTGCCGGAATCAGTCCTCAGAAATTCGAAGATCCTCAGGATAAGCTTATTGCTTCAGCCCAAACTACCCTTTCCATATGGTGAGTGGGTGTCCTCACCGGTTAACACAATAGCTTTCAAACTTTAACTTGCATGAAAATCACCTGGAGAATTTATTAAAGCACAGACCGCTGGACTCCAACCTCCGAGTTTCTTACTCAATGGGTGTTATGGACTGAATTGTATCTTCCCAAAATTTGTATGTTGAAGCCATAACCTTAGTACCTTAAAATGTGGTTGTATTTGAAGATAGGACCTTTACACAGGTAATTAAGGTTACATGAGGTCATAGTGTGGGGCCCCAATCCAACAGGACTGATTTTCCTTATAAGAAGAGGGAGAGGCTCCAAGGATGCTCAGACACAGAGGAAAGGCCATGTGAAGACATGGCAGGAAGGCAGCCATTTGCAAGGCAGAGGGAGAGACACCCCAGGAGAAATGAAATCTGTAGACACCCTGATCTTAGACTTCTGGCCTCCAGAACTGTGAGACAACAAATTCCCGTCGTTCAAGCCACCCAGTCTGGGGTATTTTGTTATGGCAGCCCGAGCAAACTAAGACAGTTTGTTGGCAGTGGGCTCAAGAAGTTGCCTTTCTAACAAGTTTCTGGATGCTGTTGAACTGGAGACTGCTGGCAAATCTGTGGCTTGTCTTGAAAAACTATAATAAACTGTTTAATAAGAATATGGCACTTCCTATCCTGAGTCAAATTGAGTGATCTAAGCTGCTTCTTAGTTCACCCTGCTGCCCTCCTTATTTCTGAAGGGCTCTCCAAAACCCCAACTCTGAATTGAGAATGAAAGAGAAATTTATTAGTTAAAAAAAAAGTGTGAGAGAAAAACTGAGAATGAATTGCTGATGTGGAGTAGCTGTAAGGGTGCAGGAGGGCGTGGTAAGACAAACATTAGATTGGAAGTCTGGAGAGACAGGAGTCTGGAAACTTGGGTTGTGTCTTGATTCTGCTCCTAGTTATCTATAGGAAGGGATAAATTTAAGAACTAAGGTTCCTATTTGTATAAAGATGGCATTGGTTTAGATGGTCCTAAAGGGTCCCTATAGTTCCACTATTTTATAATTTATTCAATAGATGTTAATGAATTTCTGAGGAATTGTAGTGGAGAGTACTTAATATTTTCAACCCTGTCCCCTTTCACAAATCAGTCAATGACCAATGATAATTAATAGTAATAATAACAGTAAATATTGGGATCTCCAAGGGGACACCTAGTAAATAGCATTCCTGTTCCCCATCAGGCTCCTAAACTCCTTGAGAAATAAGATAAATGAGAGAAATGGAGGGGTAAGTATCACCTTGACTGGTAACAGAGACCATGTTGGGAGACGTGGCACTAAGGCCTTACTGACCAATCATGACTATGCTGAACTGAGACAGGCCTCCTAGTAAGTGAAAGGCATGGAGAAGCAGAATATATCTTTGTTCTCTATGATTTTGGTGGCCATGCTTGCTCCTTGGAGCTGAGTATGAACAGTTATTCATTCCAAATTTACTAACCAGAGAAGTCTTTCCCCGGAGGCAGAGTAGAGCAAACAGAACATGGAGAGAGACCAGTGCAGGTCTCCGGACCTGGAAAAAACTCAGTAGTGGGGAGATAAGCCTTATCTCGCACAGTCCTCACCATCCCATGAAGTTGATGAGATTTGCGAAGGTAAACCGCTTACCCAGGGTCACACAGCTGGGAAGGGGCGGAGCTGGGCCTGGAGCCCAGTTCTTATGGCTTCCAGAATAAGCATTCCTAACTACTCTGCCAAAGCTTTAGCTGTAGAGATGGAACCTAGTGGTGTGTGTGCAAATTCACATACTGACACAAGGGAAGCTACTCCCGGGTTAGAAGCTTAAACTTCAACTGTGTTAATCAACCATCACAGCAGCCATTTTCCTTGGCTATATATTCATTTAATTTTAAGAGAAGAAATACATCCCCTGCTCTTCTGATTCCTGGCCCCATTCCATCCTGCTAGGCCTGCAGATGTACTTGGTACACTCCTGCTGTCAGAGAGCTGTAGTGGTCTTTGGTTTATCACAAATACAAGCCTAAGATATTACCTTATTAAAACTCTGAGTTCCAGGGCTACACAAGCATGGAAGCACATTGTTTCTCAGCATTCACACTTATTCTTCCTTCTAGTTAAAAATATCCCATGTTCTTTAGAGTTTGGGAGGACTACTTTCCTTTAAAATCTCTCCAGAACTTTTGACTTTGGAAATTAGATGAAAAAAGAAGCTTATGAAAGTAAAATTCATATTCAATTCATATTCACACACCCAAAAAATGCTAGTAACAACAGATGCCTCTGCTCACAGGAACAGATTTATCCTAAATCTGGATACAATGAACTTCTTTTATTTCCTTAGAAAAGCAGATCTTTGGCCAGATTTGGTGGAATGTTTCCCTCTTGCAAGTTAACAGAATTATTTCAGCCTATCTTTTAATTATGTGAAATGATGGAAATTGAATTCTTCATCACTTTTTCTTTTGGTATTATTTCTGTATAAGGTTCTCTAGAGTCTAACACAGGGTTGACGTATAGTCCCATTGATTTCACTATTCTTTCATTGATCCTGGCTTGGTTCTTTAAAAATGTAATTTTTTAATATTTATATCACCAAACACAGAGAATTTCAGGTTTAAAGACATTCAGGGATTTTTATAGTAAGCATTACTGTTAGGTTAATTCGCTTACTGGTCATGCAGTAGATAGTAATAAGAGATTTTCACTTTATCTCTGACCATATATGATGCTAGACAATTTTTACAGGTATGAAAGGCTATTAAGATTGGGGTAAATGAGGAAAAATAGTATTATATAGCAAACACTTGATCTTTGATATATTCACACACCTTATATGTTTCCATTAAGTGAAATTTGGGTATAATTTTCCAGAGAAATGTTAGAAATAACTGACGTTATCTTTTTTGTTCTATATGCTATGCTAATTTGCTTCCGCATTAAATCACACAATTTAAAAGAGTGCTATTTTATATGGGGTTTTAGCAAGTACTGGATTATTGGATGAGCAGTTATACTATTTACCCCTAGTCATTGGTAACACTTTCCTATTACTGAGAAAGTCAGTTTAGGCTTTTCTTTTCGTTTTTTTTTCTTTTCCAAAACTTTACTCAAAGGTTTACTCTTTAAATGTTTCTATATCTTTTTCTCAGTGATATACCATTTTTCACGTACCATTTCAGCTCTTGACTTTAACAATTGTATTTTAACTGCGTAAAGTTAGTGTTCTGTTTAGACCTGCTTGCTTGATATTCTAACATGTACTCTTCTGGCCATTGGAAGTTAACTGTTACAAAAATTGATTCATTTTCATGAAATTAGTCGGTGAAGTGGAATCACTTGTTCATTCACTTGACCTGTAATTATTTAGCACCTACTATGTGCAAAGGCATTGTTGTAGCTGCCACAGGAAATACAAGATGTAGTCATTAATCATAAATCTCTAGAAGGCCAAGGACCATGTCTAGGACCACATCCCAGTTGTGTCCTCAGTGCTCATCATGATGCTTGGTGTGTGGTAGGTACTTATGAACTATTTCCTGAACAAATAAGTACCTCACATAACTTAATCCAATTTGTCACTTAATGCTCTGCATAAGTTTTTTATTTAAAAAACTTTTGTTGCTGCTCCTTGTCACTTATATTGTGGTCTCCATAAATTTTTTATAAAAATGTTTTCCATAATTATTAATTGATTTAAATAAATTTTAGAAAATAAGTAGAAGAAAATGAGTCTATATCATATAAAATTTATAGTTCCTAAAGTCATTAACAACCTAATGGCAATATTATAAGTCATAAAAGATCATTTTCCAGACAGTTCAAACTTCTCATTAATAACTTACTTTTTTCTTGCCATTTCTTTTACTGCTAGCCATTTTCTTATAAAGAACAATAAAGTAACGGAACCAAGGACAGAGATTTCTTATCTGTGGTGCTTAGTAAGTATCAGGAGAAAATGAGATGCCAGGGCTTGGATCAGCAGCTGTGCTGGTGACTCGAAATTAGTGGAACTTTCTGCACTAACTTTAGACTGGAGGAAAGGTGACAGGGAAGCACGAGTTCTGTTTGTTTGGGTGCTTGCTCACAAATCCTCCTCCAAGTTGGTGTGAGCGTGTGCACACTGCTGAGGTTGGGGACACGTAGGCAAGGATGTGGAGGTGTAGCCAAGGGACGTACTCGGAGAAGTCTGCTCTAGCTCTGTATTACCGACCTTACAAGACCAGAGTTGAACCATTTTTCCCTAAGATTGGCAGGCGAGTTTTAAGCAGTATCATGCTCATTTCCACAGTACCTATTTTGCAAATAGAGAGGACAAGTCAAAATTTCATCACTTGATACAATAATAAAATCTAAATTCCTAATCATGACCCTCAAGCGCCTACAGTGAGCTTGTTTCCAGCCAACTGTCTGATTACATCTTCTATCACTCTCTCCTTTACACGTAGCCTTCATGCCATTGCTCAAGCTTGACAAAGTCTTTTCCGCCCTCAGGTCTTGCTGTTTCTTTGCCTGGAATGCTCTCCTCAGATCTCCCCAGGGCTTTCTCCTTATCTTCAGGTCCCTGCTCAAACGTCACCACCTAGCATAACCATCCCTGACTACTATTTAAAATAGCTCTTCTGCTCCCTGGTCACTTTCTATTCTTGTGCAAACCTGGGCTTGTTTGACCTCAGATCCCATCCTTGCCCATCTCCCACTGGACTGTTGGACAGTGGGAGCTAACTACTGCAGGCTGTATTTTCCAGCCTGGCGTGTCAGCTGGATTCATCTTGCATTTGACCAATGAGAGGCATTGATGCAGATGAAAGGAATATTCCCCTCTCTCTGTCTGGAGTGATGTCTCCAACAGTGCCTATTATTTTTCTCTGTGGCTCCTGCTTACTCCTTCAGGTGCACTGTGGTTCCAGCTTCTTCCAGATGACCCCAGTCCTTAGAATCTGGTTAACATGACCTCTTTCCTTTGTCCCTATGACCTAGGAGTGCTAATGATGTTCTGCTCTTGCTAATCTCTGGAAAGTCTCACTAACCTATTTGACTCTTCAGTTCTTTCACTAATTTATTACTTTTGTTTTAGTGTATTTCCTTGATTGTATACTGACTAATACAGTCTTGTTACTTTGCTTTATTTTCTTTTAAAATGCTTGTCAGTACCTGCAGTTGTTTTTGTTCCTATCTGTGCTGGCTGTACTGCGCTGTGTTGTTACTGTCTTACTTTAGTACAATGTAAGGTCCAAGAGGACAGAGACAGACGCTTTGTCTTATTTATCGCTGTTTTCTCAGCATCTAGCACAGTGCCTGGCACAAGGTAGTTGTTCAATAAACACTTTCTGAGTAAAATAAAAGTCTTGTTGAATTTCTGCAGGTTTCAAATACAGTTCCAGGAATGGCACACACATTGTTCTCATACTAATTAGTTCTTTAAACACCAAACCTAATAAAAAGACCATTATTTTTTTTCTAATTCAAATGGAAATAGGGGTGTTTTAATTTAATTTAGAGAAGAGTGAGAAAAAGCATTTAAGAAGTCTGATTCTATGAGACTCAGAGTTCTAAGCTGGATCAAGACTTTTATAAATCCAAATGGATTATTCCTATAAAGCTATGGTGTCCCCATTCTTAACAAAGTGGTCTTTTATATATGGGTGTGTATGTACTTTTGAAATATAATCCTAATAAGGCCAATTATTTGCTTGATTTAACAATGCCGTGATTCCTTTTAGTTTGGCTGGCATCAAAAAAACCACAGGGCACTTCTCACTTTGCAGACAAAATTGACATATCACTTTTTGTCCTAAACAATGTTTTAATAGCAGACAGGTTTTATTCTGTTGGTGGCATCATTTTTAATGATTCTACTGTAGATGATGTTTTCAGTTTGCTAAAGATGATGCTGCTTTTGGACACTTGTGTAAGCTTTTGTGGAATAATCAAGACCCAAATATATTAAAACTAAAATTCACTGTTTTGTCAGTAGCTGTAGAAGAGCATTCTATATTTATTTATTGGTTTACTTATGAATCTATATATCCACCTATCCATTCATTAGTATACATTCAGTACTAAACATTTCTCGTCCATTCTTCAATCATATACGGGATCATACATAGGAAATGAGAACAAACGAATAGTTGTTAAAATTAGAACAGAAGTAATAATGAATAGTAGGGGGAAATGGGATATAAATTTAGTATACAAAAAGTATGCCATAAGATTCTTAACAGTTCCTGGAGGTAGGCCAGTAGTTAGTTCTGAGTTTTCTAGCAAGCAAAACAAAAAAGGAATCTGATGATTTCTAAGTTCATAGTGTCTATGGGGTAAAATACAAAAAATTACTCAGGAGAAGCTAAACCTTTAGCTTCCTTTTGAAAGGATTTTTCAGTGGGTTCTCATAAACGAGACAATGTGTATCCTGATAAAGAAGAGTGACAAACAGTGCCTGGTCAAGAAAGCACAAGGGAAATGTGAGGCATTGTTCCAAATATGGCGGCAGAAGTGGATAGATAGAGCCTGTCACTGTGCTGGCACAGATGGCTGAGGCCGTGCCCCCGAGAGAAAGCCGGAGAGTTTTGGTACATATCATCTAGTGAAGTCCTCTAATTTGATAGGTGAGGCATCTGGGTTCAGAATAGATAAATAGCTTCCCCAAAGGCTTGCAGTGTATATGAAATGCGAGACTTCAGATTCTAATCAATGATCTGATGCCATAGTCAGTGTTTTCTAACAAACTAGGTGAAAGATGCACCCTGGTTTTATTTTCCCAGTTCCATAAATCAGTGACAGTTGGAGAAAGGCAGAATATAGGTGTAGCCCAGGCTGTGAGTCAGCAAACTGGTAGGAAATGAAGGGCTTAGTTGTGTAGGAGTTAAATAGCAGGATTTTGAGTGTTAGTGTGCGAAAGAAAT
Source organism: Equus asinus (assembly GCF_041296235.1). Taxonomy (NCBI): domain Eukaryota; kingdom Metazoa; phylum Chordata; class Mammalia; order Perissodactyla; family Equidae; genus Equus; species Equus asinus. Next base: position 83,054,923 of record NC_091798.1, read on the forward strand.
GGATGTTGAATCAGACAGACCTCGTATAAACTCTATCTCTGCCATCTACCAGTTGTGTGACCTTGACAAGTTATTTATCATTTTAGAGATTCCATTTCCTTATCTATAAAATAGGAATAATGATACACACATTGAAGGATTATTTCAAGAATGCAATAATGTGTGTATAGCAGCTGACAGACAGCAAGTACCCCGTAAGGTTGGCCTTTACTGTACTTATGATTTTTATCAAGTCAAAGAAGTAATTAAGAAAGCAAACAGTTTAATGCACATATAGAATTTGCAGGTCAGGACAGGCAAGAAGTAAAATACCAGATTGGGAACCAAAAATAAAAAATTGTGAAGGACAAATCCAAACTTAAGTTCAAGAAACCATGGGTCCAGAAGGCAGCAGAACCAGGTGGACAGGGTAACGCATTCTTATTACTCGGAATGGAAAAGGCTCGAATTGATGCACTGTCGTGTTTAATTCAGGAATTTTTCATTTGCTTCCTCCTGGCACAGGAGCCTGTCCCAGCACTTCACCCGCTGTGGGGAGTGATGCTCTTTAAATGAAAATAAGAGCACAAGACCCAGTGGGACAAAGAATGCTACCGCAAATCTCATCAAAGGAAGATGAAGAAACCAATGGCCAAGAAGAAACAGCACAAATCAATCACTGTCTTCTATCACTCGTCATTTTAAATTTAAATATTAGGTTCATTTTGTAGTCAACGTGAACAATATCAAGAATTTTGATTGTACTTTTTTTTTAAAGATTTTATTTTTTCCTTTTTCTCCCCAAAGCCCCCGGTACATAGTTGTATATATTCTTAGTTGTCGCTCCTTCTAGTTGTGGCATGTGGGAGGCCGCCTCAGCATGGCACCATGAGCGGTGCCATGTCGGCGCCCAGGATACCAACCAGTGAAACCCTGGGCTGCTGCAGCGGAGCGTGCAAACTTAACCACTCGGCCACAGGGCTGGCCCTTTGGTTGCATTTTAAATAGAAAAATTCTTCATAGATACTATTGTCCAAGTTAAAATGTCAAAGTTGGTGTATTAAGCACTGCTATTTCTATTTCTGAGACGAGGAAACAGCTATACACAAGACCAAAACACTTTATGACTAAGTGTTATAAAATCAAGCGCCCAAACTTTTAGTATATTAACCAGAACCTCTGCAAGTAGTCTCTCCCCTCCCTGCAGACTTGTTTTTCACTTCCTCCCTCGGAAATGATACACCGTAATCAAACCCACTACTCCAGAAACATGCCTTGCACTTTCCTCACTTTTCCCGTTTGCTCACATTTTAATTCCCTCAGCCACTGGGGATGCATTCTTTCCCTCCCCTTTCAAGTATTGAAATCCTAGTTATCTAAATTTCCCTTCCTTTCTGGAATCTTCCCAAGTCTCCCCAGAACAGTTCATTGCACTTTATTCATACTTTACTTTTGGTTATTGAATCAAGTTTTGCATGCATCCCCGCACCCCCTCCGCCCCCAGTGCTAAACATTTGTGCCAAATTCTGAGTAACAGTAAGAAAAAGGAAAAAAAAAACAGAAAAAGCCATTCCTGCCTTCTTTGAACTCACAAATGGGGGAAACAAATATAAAGCAAATTAATATGAAGTGAATAGATAATTGTATATTATGGCAAGTGTTATGAAGGAAAACAAAAGCGTGCAAGGAGAAAGGCTAACAAGTAGGGAGAGGGGAGTGGGAGAGCCTTTCTGAAGTCACATTTAAGCTGACAGCTGAAGGTTGAATATCTTTTTATTGCAGTTACTTGCATACTTGGGTATTCCCCCGCTAGATCAAAGTTCCAATGTGCATTTTCCTTTTTCTCTCCTCTACAGGATCTGACACAGGACCTTGTCTACAAACACTGCATGCGCTGAAAGGGAGCTGCCCACTTAGCAAAAATCTAACTTGGTAAATTCATCTTGGTTCTGAGCAAGTGTTCTAAGTTCTCTTTTGTCTTGAACTGGAAACTTTGGACTGAGGCCTTGATGGATCCCAGGGCCCTGCGATGAGGCGAGGGGAGAAGCAGGGTTTGCTGCTGGCCGAGTCTTCACCACAAGGTGAAGCTCAGTGAGCGTCAGCTCTGCGCATATTCGTTTTTGATCCCTTAGGAAAACATTGGGAGGGCATCACATGGAAAATCTTTGTCTTTATAAAGGACTAGGGGATTCTATTATCAAATTAAGGAAGATTGATTTAAAATGTCAAAACATGGAGACTGCTGTAAGTAGAACACATTTAATACCGGTAGTTTTTTCTTTTACGGGGAATGTCTTTATTTCAACCTGTCGATGTGGGGTTTTAGTGTTATTGTCACTGTGATACACATATAAACAATGTGCTATTTAGCCATTCTTACCAAAATTGATTTTCCAGTTAGATACCTGTACAGATCCAGCTTTGTTTGGCAAGAGAACAAGGCTGATTTCAAATTAGAGTTGCTGAGTCCTAACACGCTGCTTTGGAGATGACTGAATGGGAAGATGTGAGGTGGTCTGGCTACAACATTAACTTTTCATTGATTTCTAGGGAGGATTCAACTGACCCGGCCCGGGAAGTGAGGGTTCCCACCCTCCTCATTTGTCTCTGCTTCAACTTAAATTTGACTCTCAGGATGAAATGCCAAGTGTTCCTCTTTTGGGACTGGTGAAAAACCCAAACAAGTAATCTGGAAAATGAGTCTGAATCTAGATTTTTACATCAGGAGGCTGTGTAGCATACAGGACATGCGGGTTGGGGAGCCCCACTGGAGAGAAGCCTAGCCCTTTCCCGCCAAAAGGAAATCAAACCCTCATTCTCCTTCAGAGCAGTGCAGGCCTCAAGCCATTTTTGGAAGAGTGATAAGTATTATCTTTAAGTAATTCAATGCAAGAATACAATAATGGGGGCAGGCCCCATGGCTGAGTGCTTAAGTTTGCGAGCTCTGCTGGGGCAGCCCAGGGTTTCGCCGGTTCGGATCCTGGGCGTGGGCATGGCACCGCTCATCAGGCCATGCTGGGCCGGCGTCCCATGTAGCACAACCAGAGGCACTCACAACTAGAATATACAACTGTGTACTGGGGGCTTTGGGGAGAAGAAAAAAAAAAAAGAAGATTGGCAACAGATGTTAGTGCAGGTGCCAATGTTTAAAAAAAAATTTAAAAAAAGAATGCAATAATGTTAGAAATGAAGTAAGAGCACTTTATAAAAGAGGGAACTTACTAAAATGGAGAAAGCTTCAGAGGGGCAGCACTTCTGCTACAGCCAGACCAGAAAAAAAGCCAAAAAACAAAAACAATCCCATGGAATCTAAAAAAAGACACGCTCATAGGTGAAGGGAGTCAAAAGTAGAAACTTCCAATTATAAAATAAATAAGTCATGGCGATGAAACTTACAGCTTGGAGACTATAGTTAATAATACTGTATTGCATATTTGAAAGATGCTAAGAGAACAAATAAAAGTCATCATCACGAGAAAAAATTATAATTATGTATGGTGATAGATGTTAACTAGACATCATGGTGATTACTTCACAATATATACAAATATCAAATCATTATGTTGTACACCTGAAACTAACTGACACAGTGTTTTGTGTCAATTATACCTGAATAAAAATTCTAAAAATTATTTCTCCACATTAAAAATGTACTTAATGGTTTGTATGGACTGAATAGAAAATTAGCCTTATTTTCTTTTATTCTTTTCGTCCAAAACACATAACTGGATACTTCATTGTTACAACACATTGTGATCTTTGTTAAGACGTTTTCCAATTATTGCCATTGCTTCCTTAGGTGCGAGCTTCGCAATTTAAATAGCAGCCTATGTTCAATGATGTATTTCATGCCATGTCACTTTATCAGAAGAGCAATGTGCCGTTTCTTGACAGGCAATGACTGGTGGCTGAATCAGTGATACCTTTAAAAAGATCTCATTATCAGTCTGGTGAACAAAATATGCATTATACAATAGTGTAGGATTTTAATTTTCAGTGTCAGTGATTTTTGTCTGCATGACTGTGATGGACGAGGATCAACTGAAGCAGTTTCAGGTATTTGATATTTCAGGAGAATAGCAAATTTAGAGAGTCGAGGATTTCCCCATTCTTCTTGGGATAAACTAGCTGTTCTTTTCTTATGAATAGTGCTACTTTGAGGGAAGATTAAGTAAAAAAACTAAGATATGTTTCTATGACTTAGAAGTCATCTTTTGAGGAAGAAGGGATGATTAATAGCCATGTAGACATTTTTGTAAACATCATCCAGACTGCATTTGAGAATTAAGGACAACTGACATATGGACTATGCTGTATGGTCTTGATTAATTCTCAAACGTTCTTTATGGTTCTGTGACATTGCAGTCAAATTCACATCCTGTGAGAAGTCAGCAAATGGAAAAAACAAAACAAACCAAAACCAGAATGGGAAGAGGTTAGAAGAACAGCATCCTGCTAGCTGACCTAAGGACATTTTTAGACAAACAATCCTAATCACTGAGGGCCTGTGGCAGATTGTTTACACATCTCTAGTGTTGGTTATTATACGGATGCCTCAAATTATTTCAACTATGGAAAGGTGAAATTGTGGTGGTGTCAGGTTGAAACCTCATTTGAGAGAATCCCACATTCCATGGTGACTAACGACTGGAAATTCAGACTTGGTGGGGTAAGGGAGAGAAGTGAGAACATGATGAAATAGCACTGGCACCAGCATACTTGTTATGTTTCAGAAGAATCTTCTGAAATTGATCACTTATGTTTAACCCCATGCAGGCATATCTAAGTCCCTATTATGGGATTTCATGTCATCCATCTGGCCATATACTATTTATAAACTTCTGATATGCCATCAGAAAGTGTTCTCAATTACAGTGAGCTGAAAGATTTTGAAAATACCATGAGAAATTTTATTTGAAGACTGTCTTCTTATAGAATATGCAAAAACAAAAAAATAAATGAGATTCACCTAGACTCTATTTTTAATGTCAGTTTTCAGGAATGACTCTATCACTGGCGTGTAAGTTCCTTGAGGCAGTGATTGTGTCTTATTTACTTTTGGATCCCTAGAAAAGGTCATAATAAACAAGCTATAAAAGTTTGTTGAAAGGATGAATGTCTAAAGTTTAAGTGTTACTAGTTCTAGGGGCATAAATTAAGGAAATGAGTCTCAAGTTGTGGAATTTCAGATTTAGGCCAACTGACGAATGAGGTATGCATATGTGTTCTGTGCAGTGTCAGTGTGTGTTAAGGGGTCAGTAGGAATTCGGGGAGGCAGGAATGTAGGCCATAGGGATGTCTCAAGTGCTTTGAATAATATCAGGCAGTTGGCTATTCTATCAGTTAGGAACATGACTAATATAATTAATATGACTATTAGTCATAGTGGCTTAAAGACATTAGGGCTTATTTTTCTCTTGTAATGAGAAGTCTGGAGGTAGGGAGTTGCTGGTAGAGTGGCTCCAAAACATCAGGACAGAGTTTTCTGTAATCCTCTTAGCCTTTTTCTGAAGGACCCAAAATGGCTGCCAGAATTCTAGCCATCAGGATCACATTCAAGGGGGAAGCAGGAGAAAATGTGGAAAGGCAGAAAGAAGGAGAATGTCAAAGGAAAATGTAGGTGAAGATTTATCATGTCACTTTAGGGAACTGTGTGGAACCACTGCCAAATCTGAAGTGACTATGATACTTAGTTAAACAACAATGCTTCATTATTCTTCCCCTTATGAAGTTTAAGGATGATGAACTTATTGATGTCCTTGGAAGATCAGTTAACAGAAGCATATAAATTGTGTTCCAGATGAAAACTTATGGTTTAACCTATTGATCTATTTAACTGTGCATAATTTTATTCTTTCCACTCAATCTCATCAACAAAACCCTCAACTTGACAGAATTATTTACTCAAATTTATTAAGTAGTTACTCTGTGTCAGGCACTGTGCTTTTCCTGGGGATAGAGAATGTAGGAGACTATAAGAGAACATGGGGCTGGCCTAGTGGCCAAGTGGTTAAATTCATGCACTCTGCTTCAGCAGCCCAGGGTTTGCCAGTTCAGATCCTGGGCACAGACCTACATACCACCCATCAAGTCATGCTGTAGCGGCATCCCACGTAGAGGAACTAGAAGGACTTATAACTAGGATATACAACTAGGTACTGGGGCTTTGGTGAGAAAAAAAAAAAAAGAGGAAGATTGGCAACAGATGTTAGCTCAGGGCCAATCTTCCTCGCCAAAAAAAAAAAAAAAAAAGAATGTAAGAGAACAGGACAAACTTCTTTGCCTCTAGAAGCTCATTACTTAGTAGAGAAAACAAATCAACAGGCAATTATTATGGTAAGTGATACATTCTCTGAGCAGGGCAAGCCTTAAGATCTCTGGACAGGCAGCATATGGATCCACTCAGTTGGGCAGGGGAGGACAGAAACCGAGAAGACCTCCCTGAAAGAACTGACAGCTCACTTGTTTTTTTTTTTTTTTTTAAAGGTGAGAAGGAGTTGAGGGAGCGTGACAGTAGTTCCAAGAAGATTAAAAAGCAGATGCTCAAATACAGGAAGGTGTGGGTTTACGGTATACTACAAGCTCGGTAAGCCCTGGATATATTTTCAAGAGTTACATTTGTATACTTGTATGAATCACTAAGTTCTGAAATGTTATTCTTGCAATATAATTTCCTTTTCAAAACTGTTAACTCCTAGAGCAGAAAACCACAAAGCTGAACCAAGATACAAATGCTGGTGATCATCTTGACTCACTCACCAGCTGAGTGGCTGTTATCTGAACACCATAAGGAACATGTAGAAGTGATGAGTTTCAGGTGAAATATGTGCTTGAGACATCTGGGGAACATCTGAATGGAAAGGGAGAGTAGGCAGTGTGGTAAATAATCTTGAAGCATAAAAGTAAAGTCTGGGATAAAAGTATAGATGAGAATTCCTTTATTCGTTCCACAAATATTTATGGATCGCATAATGCTAGATGTTGGAAATACAATGATGAATAAGAAGAAGTCCCTCCCCTCAACATGTTTGCATTATAATCAAGGAGACAGAGAGGTAAAGGATTTAAAGTACCTAGAGGTGGCATTTCAAACCAGGAAGTTAGATTACTTCCAAACTGCACAGACAGTCTGTCAAGTGAGAAGAGATGACTCATCAGGAAATGTGAAGCCTACTAACTTTTAAAGGAGATGGTGGTGGGAGAAGAGAGACTCAAAACAGAAATTGAAAAGGAGCATCTGGAGAGGTAAAAAGGAAACCAGAAAAGAGTGGTGTCAGAGAAATCAAGAGAAGTGAGAGTTTGATAAAGGGAGCCAAGGGTCTCGAAGGCTAACGTGAGAGCCAGGAAGCTCAGGACTGAAGGTACGCACTGGGTGGAGGAATTAGGAGGTTATTGCTGATCTTGACAGGAGGAGATTTGGGGAATTGAGCGGAGGCAGAAAGCTTTCACTTTGGGGAGTAAATGCGAGGCAAGGAGGAGAGAATAAATGTCTCCTACTCCTTTCCTGAAGCTTGGCTGTGGCGGGAAGGAGAGAAATAGGGGAATGTAGAATTAAGAAAGTCCTTTGAATAAACACTAGGTTAAGAAAAAGCCAATTGACAGGATATGTTTAAATGTAGGAAAGGGTGTAGATAACATAAGGAACAACATCCTAAAGGATTTTGGAGAAAGTGGGATCTAGAGAGAGGGTGGGAGGAATTTAGCCTGCAGTTGGGTTTCTCTTCCACTGAGACCTGAGAAAACACAGAGTTCCAGGACTTGAGTGCAAGTGTGTCTAGGAAAGTTGAGAGAGTACCAACCCTGTGGCCTATATTCCTCTGTGAAGGGGGCCTGAGAGTCTTTGAGGACTTAAGATGGAGATCTTCAAGAGAATGATGAAAGTTTAAAACTCTGTCATGAGGACTTGGAGAGAGAGTTGCTTAAAAGCCCATCAAAGGATTGCCAGAACCTCTCGAGATCCAATCTGAAGCTGAGACCATGGTATTTTTCTTGGTACCAGTTCCCATTACTGTGTGATTTTTCTCCAGAGTACCTAAGACTTTAGGTTCAGGCAATGAGGAAGGCCATAGTTAAATACCTTGTTCTAGGGCTGAGGGCAGTTTGGTTGGGAGAATAAAGGGATAAGGGATTGAGAATATTAGCAAAACATGGTTTAATTCAAGGCCTCCTAGATTTTCCCTCCTCAAAAACTCGCACCATCTTCTGTAGTTCCAGCATGCTGGTGTGCAGACACACAGCACTTCTTTGTCCCTAAGGGCTGACCATGGCCAGAATCGCCAGACCTCCCAGTCTTGTTATCTCTCCAGTGGCATAAGTAGCTTGGGGCATTTAAAATATTAAAATAAAATGCTAACTTTAATTAAAATAAAAAAGTTATCTTTTTCTATTATGTTCTGCAAATGGTTGGGAAGCACTGGTTTAGGTGATTTATGAGATCTATGCCGTTAGAGATGGCATCGATGCCTCCAGGCAGCTTTGACTTAGAAGAAATAGTTGTTTCCATAAGGGAGAAACACAAGAGTGAGCGGAATGACAGAGCTGTCAGGAAAGGCTGCTGTGGCTAGAGAGGAAAATAGGAATAAAGATTTCAAAGACTTGGGTGTGGCTGCTCAGGTGATGAGCTGGACTGGAGTGGAGGAGTGGGGCAAGGATTGGGATTTGGGTTAGATTTTCCCCAGAGACGTATAATGTCCCTCAGGATAACGACAGTCAAGATTGCCAGCGCCTCTTTCTTTTTCCCTTGTCCTTTCCTTTTCTCCCTCTGTTCTGGTGAGACTTAAATTACGGATTTTATTTTAAGGATGCACGTGAATCGAAACTGGAAGATTATCAGATACTAGGGAGCTCTAGGGATCAGAGTGAATCTTTTTCTTTTTCATTTGAACAAGTGGTTCCATGGCTAAAAATAAGTCTGAAGGCCACGTATGGAAAGCAATGGATCAACTAAGGACCCTTCGGGGAACTGTCTGTAAATTCTAGATCTCTCAGTTGAGTTTCAAACTGTTGGACATTTTTTTAATCAAAAAAATTTTTTTTTAATTCAAATCCTTTCTTTCCCACCTCATAAAGTAGAGGAACATAAATCTTATTTTAAGATCTGACTTTTCAGAGCATCTTTGTTGTAGATGATACACCATTGACTTTTAATATCTATAGCTTTTCTATAGGATTTTCCTGTGAAAATAACTCATCAGCTAACTGGACTTTGTTCATCACAAATCGTCCTGAAATAATACCCTCTTTCATAGATATCTTTTAAGACAGTTCCACGTCTATAGTGTGCTCAGTCAATGCTTTTAATATAGGTGAGGCAGCCTGTGATTCTGCGATTGGTTACAGTTTCTCCTTATGTCATCTCTAGTTTTCACTTAAGAGATGTTTTTTTTGGGGGGGGGGCTGGCCCCGTGGCTGAGTGGTTAAGTTCGTGCACTCTGCTGCAGGCGGCCCAGTGTTTCGTTGGTTCGAATCCTGGGCTCGGACATGACACTACTCATCAAACCACGCTGAGGCAGCGTCCCACATGCCACAACTAGAAGGACCCACAACTAAGAATATACAACTGTGTACCGGGGGGCTTTGGGGAGAAAAAGGAAAAAAATAAAATCTTAAAAAAAAAAGAGAGATGTTTTTGAGAGATGTTTGTATAGAAAATATTTATTTTTGTTTTTTCTTTTTTCCAACTTTATTGAAATATGCTTGACAAATAAAAATTTTGTATATCTAGGTTGTACAATGTGACTTTTTTAGAAATTGAGGTTATGATAGTTTACAACATTGTGAAATTTCAATTGAACATTATTGTTTGTCAGTCACCATATAGGTGAGCCCCTTCACCCTTTGTGCCCACCCCACACCCTCCCGTCCCCCGGTAACCACTAAACTGTTCTCTTTGTCCATGTGTTTGTTTATCTTCCACGTATGAGTGAGATCATACAGTGTTGGTCTTTCTCTGTTTGGCTTATTTTGCTTAATGTCATACCCTCAAGGTCCATCCACGTTGTTGCAAATGGGACAATTTTGTCATTTTTTATGGCTGTATATAGAAAAGATTTTTGTTTTTTTGTTCTATGTTAACTTCCAGGAAAGCCTCAGTTAGAAATTCAGTACAGTTCTTACAGCATTAAGCCAGGAGAGAATTCTTTATTTCTCTCTTTTACCGTTCTGTTCTTTCATTTTCTTATCTTCTTTCCTTACTTTCTTATTTTTTCTTTCCTTTTCTTTCTTTTGCTGCAACTGTAGCTCATTTCATTAAAGGCTGTTTGGGAGAAATTGTGGTCTTTACTTAGATAGCAAAGGGCTAGGTGTTAGACTATGGCTAGTGTTATTCAAAATGTTAAAGCTATTACCTAAAAACATTATTTAAAAAAATTCATCATTTTAGAAAGGCTACATTTGGTAGTTCCAGCAGGAGCAATGTGGTATAATGTGTTACTAAATTGCCAGTAAAATAGGATTTTCAGATTATGTAATTTTTCAGTGTATACGCAAATATGTGGAGTTTTATTGCTTGCTATTCCAACAAGTTGCGGTCATTCAAAATGAAATGTAATAGCCTTCTTTACAGGATTTGTGAGAATAATTTTCAAATCTGTATTTGTGAAGGATGAACTCTTCAAATCTAAATATGGGAGAGATAACTTGGAAATCTGTTTATAGACATTTGGACTGAGCTTCCATAACAGGAGGGAAATAAAATTAACTTATTCAGATCATGCTCATGTTTAAGATAAGGGGGGAAAAAAGTGGTTTCTGCTATTAGATCTAGTGTTAAAGTTCAACCACAAGAGGAGAAATAGTTTCAGAATGCTCTGTGAAAGTAGCAAAAATGAAATGAAAATCTAAATGTGTGATGAAAAGTGAATTATCTCTCAAGGGCAGAATTTCAAAGGGAACTTACCCTAAAATCTCTTTAGATGTTCAATCTGTAGTATGAACATTTAATCTTTTTTGCTCGGCTTTGAAATTGTACCCATTTAAATCTGCCTGTGCCATTTTAGAAAGGTCTATACGTTTGAGAAGGTGTCTGAGTCATTTCTCAAATTAATGCCAAAGGCAAGAGATGAGGTTGTTGAATTAATCTTGCCGGGACAAAATCAGAAGGTTTGGAGGTTGCAATTTGAGAGAGGCAGGGAAATACGTAACCACCAACCAATTCCTGTATCTTGTTTACAGATTGTCAGAAAGAGATAATTTAGCTTATGCTATCGTTCTAGAGAACTTGAAATGACTGCTATGTATGTATTTTTAAATGACTTAATTCAGATTCTTATATATTGAGACTGTGACAGATTCTCTCCCCATCTCGTTCAGAGGTGTGAATTTTCAGAACCCTTCCTAATAATCTTGTGATGTGCTTGAATTTTTCCCAAAGCATGAAGAAGGATGGATCAAGAATGTCCAAGGAGGAGGAAAGGTGAGAATTAAAGTAGCACATTTCCATCAAGTAAATTGAATTGACACCTATGCAGAAACTAGTCCTTATTATCCTTTTAAAATAGCCTAGCATTGTCTCTGTTTTACAATGTAGTGCCTCTTGGTTCCTTTTTGGCTTGGAAATACTACATTTAGTGTAGAAAATTAAATATACATGAATTCCCTTAAATTAACATTGGAGATATATTTAAACATTATTATTTTTAAAGGTGGATTTTTTTTCCTTACTAAAGTGAATAAAGTTCATAAGCCAGAAGCTATTAAGCTAGACGTCTGTGTGATTTTCTTCTGAACTAACGGCCCCTGACCAAGGATTCTTTGAGACCTGTTTTAACAAGTCACTTCCAACCTCAGTTTTTCCAGGTTTTACTCTCTATACCCACAACCCCTCACCAGCTCTCTTCACTCTTGAAGTAAAATCATTTTACTCGTTAACCTAATTCATTCATTTAGGTATTTTTGGATTGTGTAAATATTCAGAATTTATCCACTCATCTATTCATTAAAATAAATCAAAAGAATATTGAACTCTAATAATGTGTAGTTCTGGGTGTTTGGAGTATTCGTTAATGGCTAGCTCATGACCCTTCCTTTTGAATAGCTTGCATTACATGGGAAGGTGTAATATGTGTTCAGAAATAACTATAATACAAGAAAGAAAATAGTGTTTCAAAAGAAGAGGGGACCATTACTTAAACTAGTTCAAAGGAAGATGAAATTAGCTACATACTGGCTTAGTATTTCATTTCCATTAACCTCTCCATCTTGCAACGAGGGATCATTTCAAATTGATTATTTCAGGAGAAAAAGATGTACAATTGGAACCCACTTAAAAGAGATTTTGTTTATCTACCGTTTTCTGAATAATTCTGGACCTCAAGCACCTTTATCTATTTCTAGGTATTGAAACCCAGATATCTTCCTGCCTTCTTTCAGAAGTTAGCTTCCTCTCCTGTACCGTGGAGGAGGGGTGGAGAAGACAGCTCAGTCTGGCTGACTCTCCCAGTCCTCTTTAGGGTCCTGCATTTTTTCCCCAGCTGCTCCCAACAGTCTTTTCGGAGTTACCACACCAGACTGGGAAGATCTACAAAATTTGTTTTATTGTACACAGAGAACCACTTCAAAAGAGAATTATAAGGCAGGATAGGAAAGAATTAAAAACTTGAATAACAGGACTTTCCCCAGAGGACCAGAGAAAAAATACCTAAGTAATTTAGGCCCTTCCCAAGATGATCCCTTGAGAACTTCCCAAGTCCTAGTTGATTCTGCTTCCCTGAGATTATTGCCCTCTTTCTAGCATCTTCTTTAGTTCTCTATGATAATCTTCAACCACTTCTCTCATTAATTATCACCCCATTGGCAGGAATGCCCCCATTTCGTGTCCGGTTCCTTCTCCCTACGTTTGTCCAGTCTGAGGTCTTCATCTGGAGGAGAGCTTCTAGGGTTCTTAGGGCAGTCAGAGACATAGTTGAAACCTACGCCCTTATTGTTGTCTCTAGTTTTCTTCCTCTTTGGGCAACTGAACCAACGTGAACGGCAAACACATTTATTACACTGTAACATGCTAAGGGCGAACTTATGCACCTCTCCCAATGTCAGGAACAGCAAAATCCAAACCCATACTGAGGAGTGAAATGTTTCCTTAATAAACAAGTCCTATTTTCTTTCTTTTACTTTACCAATAAGCTTTTTCTGAGTTATGAATCACACAAAAACCTAGTGGCTTAAAATGGCAACCGTTTATTCGGCTTATGGTTCTGTGCGTTGGTGATTCAGACTGGGACTATGTGATCATTTTGCTCCTGATCGTAGCTGATTGCATCTCACTCTTGTATCTGTTGTCAGTTAGTAACTCAACTTGGGCACAGTTCATGATGGCCTCATTCATATGTCAGAAGGTTGTTCCATTGTTAGCTGGGGTGACAGGACTGCCTGGGCTATGTGTTTCATCATTTAGGACATCTGCTCACATCATCCATACACCTGCTCACATCATCCAACAGACTTATTTAGTGGAGCTCATTCATGTGGCAGATGAAGGGTTTCCAGGGCAACAAGAAGGCAAGTCCCAAAGTGCAAAGCACTTTTGTCCCTCTGCTTGTGTCACGTTTGCTAAAGTACCATTGACCAATGCAAGTCACATGACCGATCCAGATTCAAGGGATAGAGAAATATGTTCCACCTATTGATGGGAGGATCTACGAAGTTAAGTGGCAAATCTGTGGACGTGGGGAGGGAAGGAATTTATGTTCCATTTAAAAAATCCATAAGACCTATTTTTGTGTGCAGTATAAACTTGTTTTTTCTGCTTTGAGCCTATGAGAATAAGAAAGGAATGACATTACACTACAATGGCTGGCCCCTCTAGCTTAAGGAGGAGTTCAAGTTGACAGTTCTTTACTTCCCCACAAGTCTTCCTCCAACCATGAGGAAGGGATGAGGTTGGGGGAAAGAGAAGAGTTACCCGATTTTTCCCACTGCCACTGGTATTAATAGAGCCAACTCCAGAGACAGTAAAAATGTAAGACCAAATAAAATAGTCTGATTTTGTCATGGAGTAAACTGTGTGGGGAGCGTAGAGGAGAGTTGAAGTTACTATTTAGCTATGTAAAACAACCACTTGATTATTGTTGTTGCTGATGGCCCAACTTTTAACTTGTTTAAAACAGTCTAGACAAGCCATAGATCTTTAGCCAAACAGATGCATCAGTAATGCAGAAAGTTGACACGACTTGAAAGATTCCAAAACCCTTGGGTTAAGAAGTTAGCTCCTAAAACACCTTTTAAAAGGCAAATGTATTTCTAGAGAGTGAGGATTGGAAAAATAAAATACATAGGCAGAAAACAAACCTTTGATACAATGGAATCCAGTGGAGAAAAAATTTTATGAAGGAGATGGAAGAAAAATATGATCTATAACACTGGTGTGCTCTAAGAAGTCAGGAAGTAGCACAGGGGTACTGGGGACGTACGGAAGTTTCGAAAAGGGAAGATACTGAAAATGTGCATCATTTACTTTATATTCTGCCTTGCACATGTGCTCTCGTGTAATGAAATCCTGCATGCACATTTTCTCCTAATTTGTTATTTAAGTCTCACCTTTCAAAAATAATTTGTGATGATAATAGAGCAAAAAGTGTTGCCAAATTGCATCCAAATATACAAGCTTCACTAACGAAATGACACATTTTGACCATGTTTTTTCCTTTATTTAGAGCATAGAATTTACTGCATTCATCTCTCACATATCTTTTTTTTTAAAAAAGGAAAAATCTATAGAAAAATTGATGTGACATCCTGTTATTGACAAATACTCCAATAAAACTTCTCAGTAAGAGCCTTGGAAGGATGACCAGAATCTGTACCATATGCATTTGTATTTCCCTCCACTCTTGTCATTATATTAAAAACCACAGAACATTTATATACGAGGACACTCTTAGAAAATGAATACATTGAGCTAAGGTTTGTGACCAATATTCTTGAGGTTTCTAATCTACTGGAGTCCACATAATATATCCCACAGATGTATAATCAACCAGATAAACAGAAAATTGAACAAATGAAGTAGGGAAGTTATACAAGAGTAATGAACTAAATGCATTTTATGGGGTTTTCAGTGAGAAACTCACATCCTATCTCTGTGTTTGGACCACCTGGGATGGGATCAAATGACCATCTTTCTGGAAGAGGGAAAGGTTTATAGAAGAGATGGTATTTCACTATTTCTTTCTCTGAAAGAAAGGAGAGAGTGTGATCTTCTGACAGAACATCTACGCTCTTTACTCTCCTGAAATTGTTGGTAGTTTGAAAGTAGCCTTTCATTTTACTATTTTTATTAGCATAAACATTTTTTCCAGTAATATTAAGATGCAATCGACCTATAACTATGTGTAAGTTTAACGTGTACAACATAATGATCTAATATACGTGTATATTTTGAAATGATTATCACAATAAGTTTATTTTGAATTCTTGATATCTTTACATTGGCATTAAATTGGAAATGGGTATAGAATTACTTGATTTGAAAATACAAAAATAGTTATCACTGAAACTAATTTGATGTGCCTTTCCTTCCTCTTCTGTCTACTTCAATACAAATATATAGAGATCTCAGGCTCCTTGCGTTCCATTCATGACATTCTAAGTCAGAGAAGGCTCTTCTTACAGAAAATGCCCAGACCACCCGCCACTGAGGTATCTTATGTTCTAGGATTGCGTTTCCTCGTATATCTGTAGGCAGCTCTAGCTTTTATCTTCTCAGCTAAATTAGTTCCTGCATGTTAAAAAAGGGGAAGTGGTGAACCACCCCCACGGAAGGCTTTATTTGGTTTTTGAAAGCGGGTTTGCTCCGATCCTGCTGTGGTTATTACAGGAGACAATTTTAGCACTTTGAGCTGTGTGTTTTCCAGAGGAAGTGTTTAAAGAAGAATTTTGCAAAATGTTGAAGGTTAACATTTCAGCTCTGCTAGCTGTTAAAGGTCAGGATGTTTTGTGATTAAGTTTGAGAGAATTCTTGGGTAATCTGAGTGACAGGAATTAATACGGAAATATAACACAGTGCATACATTCCCTTTCTTGTTCCTACAACCTACTATTCAATAAACACTGAAAATCCTTCGCATTCCTTCTCCAATTGAATACTTCCTTGGAAGTAACTCACAGGGCTTTCCCCCCAAGTGTTAGTGGGTAGTAATTTTACATGCAAACAGTATCACAGCGTTACAGTGGTGAAAGTGGGCACTGACAAATGTCTTGATCTTTCTTAAATTATGAATCTATATGGCTTGTATTTCCACATATGCAAAATTCGTTGACACAATACAATATTAGTGCTTGTTTAGGACACATGATAATCTATTTGTTGGTACTATGATATAATAACTTGAAATTTCATGCATGTTATAAAAAATCTAGATAGGTTAATTGGTGCTTTTATAATGAAAGAGATACTAGTAATCTAATACAAAGTTAATTTCATAGTTTTTAATTATGTTCTTTTATTTCTTTAAAGGTATGCTTTTTGATGAGGAAGATTGGCCCTGAGATAACATCTGTTGCCGATCTTCCTCTTTTTTATTTTTCCTCCCCAAAGTCCCAGTCCACATTTGTATATCCTAGTTGTAGGTCATTCTAGTTCTTCCATGTGGGATGCTGCCACAGCATGGCTTGATGAGCGGTGTGTAGGTCCACAGCCAGGATCTGAACTGGTGAACACTGGGCTGCCAAAGGGGAGCACACAAGCTTAACCACTCAGCCACAGGGGTAGGCATCTTACTTGCATTCTTAAAACCATTTGAATTTTGAGTTGACTTTTTGTTTCTTCCCAAGGAATCAGCAGTTTTGATGCTATGTAGAGAAATCATATGTGACACTACACCACCGTCTCAGTCCCCGGAACACAGCAGGCGCTCAGTTAGTGTTGTGGAATATACTGTAGCCAAACAACTCAGAGCGCGAAGAAAATATTAATTATCTATAAGGAAATAGTAAATATCTATTAGGTCTAAAAATGTATTTTCAAGAGAATAAAAATGGAAATTGGAAAGAAACTAAAAATGTCAGTGACTGACAATCCTTTCTCAAAGGTCATCCAAAGAGAACCAAAGGGCTCATGACCACACGTCTCATCTCCATTTCAGAAATATTATTCATTGGGAAGAAAGGTGTTTGCCAATAGTCCTTTTTTAAGCAGTAGGAAGAAATTCTCCTAATAGTAATTTTGTAACACTTAGTATGCACCTGTTATGGGCCAGTCAGTGCACCGAGTGACTTACAGGTAGCATCTTAATCAATCCTAAACACGGGATGAGGTAGATAATAACATTACCTCCATTTCACAGATGAGGCAATTCGAACATAGGGCAATTAAATAACTTCATTGTCTTTGATGTAGTAAATGGAGAAGCCAGGATATGAGCCCAGGCACTTTCTAGCCTAAACATTGTGATACACCCTATGACACTTACAATGGAGTTTATATGTTCTGGTAGACGGCACATGGTTAGTAGCCGTTGTCCACTTGGAGATGCTAGCCCTGAAGCTCCAGACCAGGCCGGACAGGGCTCAGCATTGCCCTGACTGAACATGGGCTCATTCCCTTTACTTTTTAACAGAACCTCATTTCTGTGCTCGTTTGTATGGTAGCTTAATTTTTGTTTTTACTACTTTATTCTCCGCCACCTTCTTACCCTCCCTCTTTCTCTCTCCTGGAGAACTGTATAGATTAAAAAGCAGAATTTTACCTGCTTATAGTTCATTTAACAATTTTCCCAAATGTAAAACTTTCTATAGCAACTCAAACCAGTGTTTTTTTCCCAAGGAGAAGTGTTTATTACAACTATAAGGGTTTTTTTGTTTTTTGTGTTTTGCTTAGTAGAACAGAAGATGCTGACTAGGTGTCAGTCCCCACGGAGAACAGGACCAGAGCAAACGTGTTAGGAGTGCGCAATGATGCTTACGTAGGAGAGTAGGAGAAACTGTGCCATCAGGCTACCTCTATTTAACTCACCAGTTAGTAATTGTAAGCTTGTATGTTGCAAACCTCCTTTTAAGACAGACTTTTTCCAACTGCTTGTTCTTGTCACTTAGTATCACTTTTACTTCTGTAGCGTCCCAGCCCTGCCACATTCCGCCAGCTCAGCAGACCCCCGCCTTGGCTGGCTCCTCCTCAGTTCCTCCTTCTCTTTCTCTTCTCTCAACACGTAACTCAAGATTCAGCATCCTGCTTTCCAGTTGTGACATTTTAATCCACTGCCCCCACTTCCTGTAGTATTCCTTTATTTTCAGTTCTATCAGTGATAAAAATACCATTTATTCATTATCACGATTTTTACATTGTTTTATTTGTGTTTATTTCATACAACAGCCTATGTTGCATTTTTGCCCAATCACATTAAAAGCCCCTCAGAACTAGAATTATTTCTTCCTTTAATGCCAACTAAAGACAGTGTTAAGTGCCAGTAGTTACTGCTTTGCATTATAGTAAATATGAAAAATAAATCAAAATGCACCCTTCCCCCAAGGCCCCATCTCTCAACCTCTCCATTACTCGCTGTAGTTTTCTAACAGTAGTCTATTGGGCTTTCTATTTGTAAAGGATTGCTGGAGTTTTATTTGATATGTTTGTCTTAGTTTTCAATATCATTTCTGTCAGGAACTTGGGCTTCCTCCTTTTTCAATGTTTCTAAAATTCACCTTTTCTTTTCCTTTTCAAGTGTCTCACTGTTGGTCAGATCCTTATGACAATGTGCCTGAATTATAGACTTAGCTTTATGGCTAATAAGCATAAATTAGCTCATCTTTCCCCAAACCCAACCTGCATAGCTCAGTAAGACATCCCTTCCAATGTGTCACCCCTAGGTACAGAAACTATAATGTCCTCTTGACCTATCAATTTCAAGTTCTTTAGCCATATACACAAGTCCGGGACCACCTGATCTATAAAGATTTATTTTTCATTGCTTCCTAATACATGCAATTGACTTTGGCTGACGGATCTCATTTATTATCTCTCCATACACACTATATTCATTCCTGTCTCTCTTCTTTAAGTTGTTCCTGGAGGCGGAGGATGTCTAGGCTACTATCCTTTGCTTAAACTCCAATTAGATCTGCCTGTGTACTTCATGAAACATTAGCTAGACATTTAATCCTATTAAAAAATACAGGTATCCCAAATGTCCATGGGAAAAATACATATTCTGTAACTTAACTTTTAATTGTTTGTAAATTATTCTGTTTCTTTGTTTTACTCAACATTTAGAGTGTAATGTCCTTAATGTTTAGATTAGATGGATTTGTTTATTGTTTAGGTATTATTACGTGTTCAAGCAGCATTCTGGTTCAAAATTCTGTCACAGTCCTCATTACCAACAAAGGCCTTCTGCATTTTGAGAACAGGAAAAGGTGGTCAACTTCCAAGGGCCTGGGTTTATCCTTGCTAAGTGACAAAAAGATTCTGGGCAGAATATTAAATCTTTAAATTGTCTTTCATTTTTTTCTGCTTCTAAAATAAACAGTACTATTAGCAGCAACTTAAACATTTTTCTGTTCATGTCAGAAAATACTTTGCAAGATCAGATTCATGTTATTTTAAAAAAGAGCTTCAGCAAGTCATGCGCTATGGTCACCGTAAGTTCAAAAGTAAGGAGTCCCTCCTCTATTTTCTTAGAGCACCGCTCTAGGCAGTTAGAAAACATCAAAGCGGCTAAGAGGACACTCGGACTTCAGCTCCCTCCAGATCACCTACCTGCACAGTACCTTCTCACCAGTGGGAGCCATCGGCCTCGCCGCTGCGTTTCCTCTCCCTAGACTGCCTGGTTGATGGGCTTAGGGTGTGACTTTGCTCATTTCCTTTTTCTCACCTCACAAAGCCCTGGTTTGTTTGCTTTCCCTAAGACCTCTGTGCTACCTAGCTAAGCCTGGCTTCCTGTCCAGTGCTGTTCACTGTGTCTCCATGGTCCCGGCTCAGCTGGAAGAAAATCAACTGAGGGTCTGAAAATCTACACGTTTTTAATGACTTCCTCAAACTTCTCCTCACTTACCCTTTAGTGCTGGCAACAGCCAGGTCAGAGAAGGTAGTATCAGTGACTCAAATATTTAGATTTTAGCACAATAAAAATATCCAGCTTTCTGCTGGCTGAAACTGCATGCGGTAGGGGAGGGAGTGGAAATTCTAGGGCAGAGCACTGTTTTCTATTGTGTGTATGTGCTTGGGTTTAGTAATACCCCCCTGTACCTTGTGTTAGCGAGGAACATTAAGAGTTGGACATCCTTTCGTGGTGGCGCTTTAGGGACTCACTCCCACTCATGCTAAGGAGTGAGCCAGAAGTCGGGGTTTGGAAAGGATAGCAGTGAGCCCCTCGTCAGTATTAGAAATAGATGGGGCTTTAACAGTGAAAAAGGAATAGCCTTCCTAGAGAAGATATGGAGGGCCTGCTTCCTGTGTACACTGAATATAGCTGTTTGTTTTCCAACCAAGTATGAACTCAAGTAGGAACCAGAAAGGTTTCCTTAGAAAGAGTTGGACTTGCTGGAGGATCATTCTATCAGGAGGGACTTTGTGGGTGTCTTCCTTACAACTGC
Source organism: Equus asinus (assembly GCF_041296235.1). Lineage (NCBI taxonomy): Eukaryota > Metazoa > Chordata > Mammalia > Perissodactyla > Equidae > Equus > Equus asinus. The sequence goes on from NC_091798.1 coordinate 83,075,425, forward strand.
ATCTCTGAAATGTGTGGACACACCTTCAGGAGACATGAGTGAGGCCTGTAGATATGCTGGAACAGGCTTATACCATTGCAGAGTGAATATTCAACCTTCTGAAAATAGCACACACAACGCAAGGGCAAGCAAAAACTATTTGCGAGTAACCCATGTCTGTGAATTCTCTTAAAGTTTAAGAGAGTCTGTATTGATTGACATGTAAATTGGTGCAGCCACTGTGGAAAACAGTATGGAGATTCCTCAAAAAGTTTAAAATAGGGCCAGCCCAGTGGCACAGCGGTTAAGTTCGCATTTTCCGCTTTGGTGGCTCGGGGTTCGCTGGTTCTGATCCCAGGTGCGGACCTGCGCACCACTTGTTGGGCCATGCTGTGGCAGGCGTCCCACATATAAAGTAAAGGAAGATGGGCACAGACATTAGCTTAGGACCAATCTTCCTCGGAACAAAAAAGAGGAAGATTGGCAGTGGATGTTAGCTCAGGGCTAAACTTCCTCAAAAAAAAAAAAAAAAGAAAAAAGAAAAATAGAACTACAATATGATCCAGGAATCCTACTTCTAAGTATATACCCGAAGAAGATGAAATCACTATCTCAAAGAGATCTCTGCACTCCCATGTTAACTGCAGCATTATTCGCACCAGTCAAGACATGAAAATAACTTAGTATCTGTTGACAGGTGAAAGAATAAGAGAAAATGTGGGAGACATATATCATATATCTGTCATATATAGATATGTATACACACACACATATATATGAATATACACACACAACGGCATATTATTCAGCCATAAAAAAGAAGGAAATTCTGCCATTTGCAACACCATGGAAGGACCCTGAGGGCATTATGCTGAGTCAAACGTCAGAAAGAGAAAGACAAATACTGTGTGATCTCACTCACATGTGGAATCTAAAAATAGTGACCCCGTAGAAACAGAGAGTAGAATGGTGGTTGCTGGGGGCTGAGGGGTGGGGAAAATGGGGAGATGTTGGTCAAAGAGCACAAACTTTCAGTCATCAGATGAATATGTGCGGGGGACGTACTGTGCTGCACGGTGACGGCAGTTAACGATATCGTAGTGTATATTTGAAAGTTGCGATGAGAGTAGAGCTTTAACATGCTCACCATAAAAACAACAAGAAGCTGGTAATTATGTGAGGTAAAGGATGTATTAACTAACTGCATCGTGGCAAACATTTCACAATATGCATGTGTGTCAAATCAGCGCACTGTACGCCTGAAGCCTACACAATGTCGTACGCCGTTACATCTCAATAAAGCTGGAAAGAAAAAGCTGAAGTGAGTCTGGGTGCTTTGACTGAGGTCACCATCAGATAGTGCTGCTTATTTGTTTTTCCTCTGTCATCACACACACATGCAGACACACATACATACCACTATTATGGAGTATTTTATATATATAAATCACATATAATCATGTATAAATGTATATAAAAATATATATACATCACTATGTAGTATTTTACTACATTATCAAAAATCCACGATAAACACTTCTGAGATGATACTCTATATTTTAACCAATTTGAAATGAGAGGAAGATGTCCAGAAATGGAGATATTGACAGACATTCTGAAAATTTTGGGAGACTGGTTTGGAGAGTGGTTTGGGATGTTAGGTTGAATCTAGATTTTAAGACCACCTGACGTTATACTCTCCCCAAAGAATGATCTGACGATTTCATTTTTCAAAGTGGCGGGTGAAACTGAAATTAGCTGAAAGTCCTTCCTTGCATTCTGAGGTACGCATGTGCATACCAAAAATTGCTACGTTTCCTATGCAAGGCGTAAGCATTAACTCCTTGCTTTTTCAAGTTTTAGTTAACTTATGGTTATAAATCCTTGTATGAATATAGACTAAGACAAAAAGTGTAAAATTCTGAAGAGTGCAATCTTGAGGTGAGCTAATTTTTGAAAAAACTGTTTTTAAAAGATTATGAATTTAATCTCCTAACAGAACTTAGAAGTCATTATTTAGGCTTGCTTCTAGCATCAGTTCGGTACTTCAAAATGAAAAAGTTAATGAAAAGCACAGTTAGATGTGGTAGCTGAAACAGAAAAAATATATTTTTTTCCCAACTGAGGTTTTACTCTTAGAAAATCTTCAAAAAACAATAACCTTAAGTTTTCCAAAATACCTCCTCTTCTAAATTGGGCCCTTTAGAAATAGTGGTGGCTGATGAATTTCTCCAAATTTTAAAAAATGACTTTAGTAAAAAATGGAAATACATCAGGATAGAGCCAGGAATCGTTAATTCAGTTCTACATTTAATGAGACCCAGCATTCTGAAGGAGAAATTTTCTTGTAAGAATAACTCAGTGTTTGAGGGTGTGAATTCCGAAACAAACTTCACAGGTTCAAGTCTTGCCTCGGCCATTTGCTAGCTGAGTGACCCCGGGCAAGTTACAGACATGTCTGTGCTTCAGTTTACTCATCTTAAAAATGGGGGCAAAATAGGACTTAGCTCAAGTGGTTGTTAGGAGGATGAAATGAGATTATGAAGTGCTTAGACCGTATCCCTGGCACATAGGAAATTTTGTGTAAGGGTGAGCTGTCATTATTATTAAGGCATGCAGGTTGCAAGCTAGTTTCCTCCAGGCTGTTTACAACTTTTTTCAACATAAGATTTTTAGTTTCTCTGGACAAATAAAAAAAGTCTGGCTGTAAGATAGCAGGGTTATCAGCCGTAACCCTTCCCACTCCTGGGCTTGCTTCTCTCCTTCTGTTCAAGTTGACATCCATCCTCGCGGCCCTGGGTGGAGCCACAGAACCTTCATGGCCAAGAACTTTTATGGAGCAGGACTTGTGCTGATGGGGATACCCAGGACTGGGCATTCCTGCTCTCCCCTCCCCTCTTGAAATTAAGTAGCTTTAAAAAAATATGTAAGAATGCCAAAGTTTATGGAAGAGTCAATGAAGACTAAAATTATTTCCATAAGCCCTCTAATGAAATGTCTTGAGAATCTCCCTTTTTTCTTTCTTCCTTTATTTTATGCTCTTGCAGCTCATTCAGTTTCAACTGTCCTCGCCTTTGGCCCCATCCTGTGGTCGTTCGTTCGTGTGCACTGGCTATGCTCTTCTGTGAGAACATTCAAGATTGAGCCCTCAAAATTGCAGGTGAGTTAACACAAGATAGTTTCCAAGTAACATCCGTCCTCCACTATCTGTCCATTTCTAATGCTCCCTTTGTTTCTTTATTTTTGCTGTACTTAATTAAAGTAACACTTGCTTTTCAGGTTCTTTTTCTGTAGATAAGACCCGTGGTCCAACTAGTCCAACAGAAAAAGAGTAACCATGAAAATAAGTCTTTTCAAGGAAAACATCAATGTTGAAATATATCATTTTCACACCATTACAAATGTTGTTTTAGCCCATAATACTCTGAACATCTAGATCCTATAATGATAAGGACATCACTCCTAGATCTGACGTTATTTAATTTACCAGAACAAGGAGGATGATTTTCAGGCACCTTTCTTGTCATCTGGTATAATGAAAAGAGTAGCTCAAATATTTGTGGTTACATATGCATTAACACCCTGACGTTAAGGTGATAAAATTCTCAAATTTGTCTAAACTTATACTGTTTCCCTTTATTATATATATTATAAGATCTTAACAGAAACAGCATTTTCCTTTAAATCAGTGACAAAATGTCACTCAGACTCACAAGGCAGACTCATTTTAAAACTTACTTTAAAAATGTGTTACGGCGTTACGCATTAAATTACAGATTTAGACGATATTCTTTATGGATTTTCTGAATTGCAGGAAATACATATGATAATAAAATGTTATACATTTCAGTATATTCTGCTTCAAGTTGTCATTTGTTGATCATTTAATGGTAAACTTGATTTTTTCTTTATATGTGATAGTCAGATTAATTTTGAAGTTGACAATTTTGCACTGCATGAAATTTGTTCAGTGCTTCGGCTCATCTTAAATCATTTCATCCCTTTATAGTCTCCCTTAGAAAAAGACATTTTTAAATTTATGATTCTTGCCCTGAAATGTCTCAGGGAACTTCATTTGTTTTGACACACAAAAACAGTGGCATACTAGAACTTTATTCAGGGGCAACACCTCCTGCCACATCTCTGAAAGTGCGACTTTTCTAACTCTGAGACAGGTAGAAAGATAGCCAAAGGCATCATCTTTATTGTTTGATATTTTTTTTTTAAAGAGAGTTTATTTAATTTATTTTTTTTTGAGGAAGATTAGCCCTGAGCTAACATCTGCTGCCAATCCTCCTCTTTTTGCTGAGGAAGACTGGCCCTGAGCTAACATCCGTGCCCATCTTCCTTCACTTTATACGTGGGATGCCTACCACAGCATGGCTTGCCAAGCGGTGCCATGCCCACACCCAGGATCCGAACTGGTGAACCCCGGGCCGCCAATGTGGAATTTGCCAACTTAACCGCTGCGCCACGGGGCCGGCCCTGGTTTCTATTTTTTAAAGTAAATTAATATTATTAATTTCAATTATTTTAAAACAAATGGATTTTTAAAATGTTATCCATTCAAGAGGTAATAAAATCATCTTTCAAAAATTAAGAATAAATAAACACCTAAATATGTGTGGTCTGCAAAGCCTGTCTTCCCTCGGCCTCCTTTTCCCATTCCCCACCTCCCCAATCCAGAAGGCTCTGCTTGGTGGGGAGGTTAGGGGTCGTCAGGGAGAATCCCTCACGAGAGAACATTTGAGCACACTTTCAACGGTGAGCCCGTGCAGAGGGCTTCATATCATGACACAGCACACCTTTGAAGAAAGCCCTAGGTGAAAATCAAGAGTATTTCTCTTTACTAGCAAACTATCATGTTTGGACTAGAGAGTTATTTGTCACGAGATCGACATTGACCACATGCAATGGCTGAAATGTATGAAGTGTTTTTCAAGTCGCTGACTTAAAAGTGAATCATTGGAAAATATTTTTCTTTTTTTAGATTTAGCAACAATTCAGCTGATTCTATTTGTGATCGTCTACTCTGGGTGATGAATTTTTTTAAAAAGAAAGTGAGGAATTCTGTGGAATTAAAAACACTGACATTAGGTGGCTCAGCATACGACCGAAACACTTACAGTTTGCTCTGCAACATCTTGCTTTTATTAGTGGGTCATTCTGTGGGACGCAGATTCAAAATTTCTCCTTTTACTCGTTACAGATTATCAGAGTTCTGTATTATCTGCAGGGCTGAACATATTCAGAAAGTAGTTTATTTCACAATCTTTAAGGAGATAGTTGTCTTTAAGAAAAATAAAAATGCAAACAATTTTAATTAGAAAAAGAATCGAATGTTAAATTTCGTATTTCTAAGAAATATTTTCACATATACAACTTTTTTTGTTTTATTTTATGATTCCAAAAAAATGGTGTCACTATTTTTTTCCATGCTGAACTGACAGGCTTCACTTGTTGTTTTGGAATTCTACTGTGTAAAGTACTTAGCTATTCATTTTTTGAAGATGCTGAAAATAATTGTTAAATTAGCATAAGTTGGTTACCAAGTGAGACTGTGGATCATGCTTCTCTGAGGATGTTTAAAATACATTATCTATCTAGGCAGGTTGAGACATGATTCTGCAGATGAGTTAGCTGACCATTCATTCATCCAGGAAATATTTTTTGACTATTACATACAAAACACTAGAGGTTCTCATTATTTATAAGATGTGATAAACATGTATACAGAAAAGGAGCTAATTCTTTCAGCATAGGTTAAACAAGTTGCCTCAGATGACAGTATAATTTAGGAGAAAGGGTATGGGCCTTATCGTCAGCTGGATCTGGGTTTGAATCTGGGCTCTGTGACACACTAGCTGTGTAATTTCTGACAAGTTCTTCGATGTCCTGGTTTTGAATAGCAAACAAGATTAAACTTCTAACAATATATAAGTACCTATAACAACGTGTGATAGAGGTAGACGTTTAACAGTCACCGTTACAGCCATGCAAACAGGCGTGATTGATATAAACATTAGCTTATTTGTTTCTCTTCTAGTAAGGACTAGTCTCAGTCCACCTGGCTATTTCCAAGACTATTTTGAAAGCATTATGGAATGTTGGCCAATAAACAATTCCATAGAATGATGACTGTTCATAATTATTCATATTGAAACAGTTTGAGTAAATATTCATAATTGTTTCACACGTTAAAAAGGCAGTTCTTCGGGGTGTGAGCAAGAAGACTGCTTTTGACGTTAGAGAAAGAAGCTGTTGGTTTTAAATTTCATTTAAACTTGTTTTAAAATTTTTATGTAAAGAAAATAGTTCTAATAATTCTTTATCTTCCACTTATTTAGATGAGAAGAAAAGAAGTATAAGTAAGCTTACTAAATTCATTTTACTTTCTTTAGTGTTTTCCACAACTTATAAAAAACCTTATCATCATTAAAGTCAACGACAACTTTTTCATATATGTTAAGAGTTCGCTTCTCCATACTTCTCAGATACTCAGTTTTGACATTTTGGACATTATTTTCTGCCTTTCACCCTTTGCCTTTGGAAACAACTTGTGTGGAAGTAAAGTCTGGAAAGTATTATTGTGCTGTAGTCATGTATGTTCTTTTCTCTCCATGTTGATAATTGAGCTCTGACAAGGAAATAATGATGACACCAATATTCTTTTGTCTGACAAGAGGCTAGTATAGTGTCAGACTATCAGGTTTGAAGTGGTCTTGAAAAATCTTGGATCACTTGGGTCCTGGTCATTTCAAGACTATAGAATCTAATGCAAATTGGAGAGATTCAATTATTGAAAATAAATCTGGGTTCACTCTAATATTGACTTGGGCTTATACCAGGATCTTAACATCATCCTCGCCTCTCCTTCAGAGAAACCAATTCCCTAAACGTGTATTCCTAGACTTACTATCATGATCTTTGTACTGAAGGATTATCTACACTTATTTAGATTTCCAGAGACCTCTCCTGACAGAAGAATATCCTGACCCTTGTCAACTGTTCTCTGTGGTTTCGGTGGGTAATTGTGGGGCATTTCTGCTTTGCACTTTCCATTGGTAACATCTGCTTTTCTCATAAGCTTTAGTTATATAGAAGAGATCTCTAGAGGATGTCAACTGCCCTTATTCCTTTCCTGGATGTTCTTTAAGGTATATTTTCAAACTTCCCCCCTAATTAAATTCTTCCTTTTCCTTTTCCTGTTTAAAAACTTCATTGTGTTATGCAAAATGAAGGCCTTGATTTCAGGGAAATGGGCTACATTATCGTTTACTCCTTGAATTGTCAAAATAGGGAGTGATTCCACCAAATAAGAAAAGAAATATGCATAAAATCTGGACCCTTTTTGAAATTGTAGCCAGCAAAGGTCAGTATGAAGTAGAGGTTGGAGGTTGTGGAGAGTTGGGAAAGGGACCAGAACAAACTAGCCTGTTACTTATTTGGAGATGCTTGATCTTTGCCTACCAATTTTTAAAATTATGATCTATGTTACTTAAGCTGAAGATGACAACCTAGATGTTTTGTTAGCAGTTTTGTGGTCCATTTAATTCATGTACAGTTGAAAAGTATTGAAAAAATCCTAAAAGTCAGGCCTATTTATTTTTGCCTCCCACATTTGCTGCCTAGCTTGCTGACTACTGTTCTGAATGGGATTCCAAAATCATCCAACTTTAGGATGTTCCTCTGTGCGCATGTTTCTCCAAATAGTCTAAGGGTTCACCATCACTGATCGTAATGATGTCTTCTTAGAATATATATCAGCCATTTTACAGGAAGATTAACCATTAAATTGCTGTTCCAAATTTGAAAAGTTTCAGGATATGGATAGTAATTTTGCTCACATTTGAATGAATGTTCTTTAAAAAGAAATCAACCACATGACAATCAGAATCTGCCTAATGGGCAACATGCTTAAATTTACTTTTAAGAAACAGAACTGATGACATCAATTTAATCACAAATCACATTTCAGCCCTGATGATTACATAGCAATTAGTAAAAGCCAAGTAGAGTTCATTTTGATACACTGACCATATTTTATATTTATAATACAAGTTTTGGTTAGAAAACTGAGTCTCCAAACATGCCATCACTCAAAGTTATTCATAGTAATAGTTTTTCTGGATTTTCTTGCCCTAATGATTTGCTTCTAAATTATTTTGCTTTAATTTTTATTATTCTAAACTCCAAATTTTTACTAAAGTTTTAAATGATCTGTATCAGTTCTAGCAATGATAACAGACAGTGTCTTTGTTACTTATGTTTGCCAAACTGTGCTAACTTAGAACTTTAGATGGATTATCTCATTTAAACATCACTAAAATCCTATAAAACAAGTAATGTGATTATCTACATTTTACATTTGAGAAAAAATTGAAACACAGATAAGTTAAGTGATTTATCTGAAGTCATAGGGACAGTGGCAAGTCTAGAATTCAAACCCCACATCAGTCTAAGTCGGCATTCTTATCCATGATCATTTTAGCTGCCAAATAAGTAGTAGGGTTCATATTTCTTTTAACAATCAATTTTAAAATTGAATGCCTTACTGTTCATATTTTTTATGAACAGCCAAAGAAAATCATTGTTTGGGTATGAGAATAAAATTTTAGAAGGTTTGAAGACATTGGGAGTTGCTTCTCATTTTTAAATATAAAATTTGTCAACAAATATTATTGGATACACAAGTAGACAAGTAACCATTATTCTTAGAAGCCTGTTTAAAATAGTACACATATATGTGTGGGGCAGCGGGTGTACAGGAACTCTGCACTTTCTATTCAATTTTGCTGTGAATCTAAAGCTGCTTAAGAAAATCAAGTGCATTAAAAAAATAGCTGCGTATTTGGATTGTGACTAAAAATATTTGAGAGAAAACTCTTCTTTAAATACTTTTCAGTCCTTTCCCTGGAAGCTCCTCTAAGGGCAAAGGAAAGTAAATTTTTATCTTAGGGCTTTAGTATTATATCAATCTGGGCCCAATCAGGAGGAAGAAACCACATAGTAAGTTGAACAGGGAAGTTTAATATAAAGAGTGGTTAACTCTAACAGTGGATTGGAGCAATGAAAGACTGATTAAGAAGAAATAAAGATAGCTTTAAGAAATACAGGAACAGCAGGTATAAGGAGGAACCACTACCCACAAGGCTAAGACAGAGCACCAGAGTGTTCAAGGAAGAGGTCCATAGGGCTGAGATCCAGACACTGTTGGAGAGGGCTCAGCTGCAGCTCATTGAATGGCAGAGGAGTCACATGGTGCCATGCCAGTGGGACTTGCTGCAAATCAGTCCTTGGGAATTTACTGAAACCTGCCCTATAGGGTGCCGGGGACAGCTGTGCATGGGGAGGTGTCTCACCAGGAGCACTCAGCTACACAATCACCCACGGAGGGTGCCAAGGAAAGCTGCAGGAGTCAAATGCTGGAGGGGTAGGATGAGCTGCAGGTGTCCAGCCTGGGTAAGCTGCCAGCACCACAGAAGCAGGGCCCTGAGGAAGCTGCCTGCATTGCAGGAACGTGGCAAGTAAGCCACCAGAACCAGGAAGGAAAAGCCTTTCCTTCTTCGATGTCTCTCTAACAATCTCTACTGAAAAAGCTTAATGTCCTGTCAGCTGGAAAAGGAAAAGTAATTAAAAGGCCCAGATCAGTTTTCACAGAGCAGGCAGTAAAGGGCAAATTCGGGGCAAAGAAGCAATAAATTGATAATTGGCACAGGTGGCATAACCAAAAATGGTTGCCTTACGAGTAGAATTTTTTTGGAAGTCTGGTCACAGGGGAATTTGTGAGGAGAAACTGTTTGGTTGAGCTTGTCCTTCTCTCCTGCAGATGACAAAGTGAGGGCTGACTATGCTTCCTTGTCATCTGCTGCTTCACAGGAGCTGTGCGATTTGCTCTGCTTTTCAGCAGCTAGCCTCTGTCATGCATCTAGCTCTCAGTGTTTTCACCTCTTCTCTAATTTAATTTAATTCCCAACTTGCTTTCTCCCGTCATCTATGTCTTGTTCCAAATCTGCTCTGGTGGCCTTTGGAGAAGATGAAGCGCTTCTTTCACTCACCCACAGATAGTGTCCCCTCGCCCAGCAAAGTGACCAAATACTGACTAGTCTGCGGATACACTTGTTTACGTGTTACTTTTTTAGCCAACCCCATAAAAAATGGAGAAGTATTAAAAGAACGTATGAAACGGCACAATGCCCATTCATGAACTGGTCTGACTGATGCACTGCTTTGGGGAGGGGGGGTGATGGTGTGGAAGTAGATATGGCCTGAAGATTATGATTGCACACTGCTGGAAAAAAGTAGACTCTCTCAGTTTATTCCAGTAGACTTATGCTTAGTCCACTTTTAATTTTGCCTCAGTCCCCCTTGTAGTTACTTGCATGGCCTCCCTCCTAATATGGTTTATTAGTTTTTATAAATTATAAATATAATGAATGGTTGCTAGCACAGATCAAAAAACCAAACAAGCCCCCGAGGTGAATAAAGAAAAAAGTGGTAATCCTCTACCCTTCTTGAGATGGCCAATCATACCACGTTGATGTGTATCATGACAAACAGTTTTTTGTGGTCTTACGAACAAGTATTTATTATTTTATATAATCAGGTATGTGTGTGTGTATATGTATGTATATATATAATATATATTTTATATTTTTTGTTTTTTTAAAAAATGGGTGTCATATACATTCCACAAGGACCTTAAAACAGATGTAACTTACTTTTTAAATAGCTGCTTGATATTCTATATTGTGGATACACAAGCTTCCTTCTGATGATAATCAGGCTGTCTCTAAATTATTGTCACCACAACCCAATGCACATCAGAGCATTTTGAGGCTAATGCTTTTAATTTTCAAGACACTAAAAATGGCTGAGTGTCATAAAAGGATAAGTCCCTGTCTCAGGAAAAATTTAAGACAAAAGGGCTTTTAAAAAGATGATTTTTCCTGCAAGACTGCTCTTCCGACACATTTCTATTTCCACTTTGTTGGTGAGCATGTTTGTTTCAATTTTACTAAAAGTCTTTCTGAAATCATAAACTCAAGATGTTTATTCCTTATCAACCATTATTTATCAAAGAATAATGTTAGAAAAACATTTCCAGGATTTCGTTCCTTAAAAAGTCATGTTGAGAGTGGCTTAATGTTTTTTGAATGAATCTATTTGAAAGCCATGTTTTTATTTTTAATGATTTATTTCACAAGTTTTCTAGATAAAGAAGTCATGTGAATGCCGCTAGTAGAGGAGAAAGAAAAACTCAAAGAGAAATTGGAATTTCAAGAATGAAAATGTAGAGTGCTAAGTAGTTTGGTAGTGCTTAGCCTACAATTTTTGAATTTTAAGCAAGTCTTCGTATTTTATTTCCCTGTATGACGTGTATTCAAGTTGGATGAATGTGGCAGATGTACATTTATACACACTACAAAATTATCCAGCAGCAGTTCATAATTTAGCAGACTTCATTCTATTAATAACTTTTTATTATTTGTATAAATTAGCTATGCTTCTCTTCCCAAGTGCCATGGCTTCTCTATGATTGAGCCTGTAGCTTCTCTTTGTTTTCAATTGGTCATTTAATCAAAATTTAAGTTGTTGGTCTTGATCTTTTGTAGGTTGATTCAGTGCCTGTAAATAATGCTGTTTTGTCTTTTCCCTTTTCTAATTGTATCAATTCAAAGCACTTAGGCTTAAATTAAGGGAGACATATCTGGACTGATACAATTCGACTGGACATCTGTGTATGCAAATTTGCTAACTATACTTCTAACATCCATTTATTTCTGTATTTGGTCTAGAATGTGGAAACAGATGTGGCAGAAATGATCCCAAATGTTTGAAGGAGTTGGATTATATTGGAGCAGTGTTTGACTAAGGAAAGGAGAAAACGCAATTGACATTAATTGACATCGTCCTCGCTATGAAAATAATTAGCTCATCTATTTACCAAAAATCAAAAAAGAAATACTTCGTAAATCCCCTATCTTTGTCAAGGACATTCAATTTTATTATTGCAAACATTCTTTAAAAATGAATGTTTTCTTGAAAAATGAAGAAACAAGCATTATAAAACTTGGCAATTTCACCAGTAGTTAAAGCTATAGCAATCAAAACTTGGATATAAACTAAAGTTTTACTCAGAAATTCTTTAACAAAATAATCTGTCTTAAACTTGACCGGAAGGAGGGAGAGGGTATATATCTTTATAGAGCAAATATACTAGCAAATCACTTTCAATGTAAAAAAATGAATATACCAATTATAAATTTTAAAAAATCTAGTAATTAAAAGGCCACGGCTGGATTTCTATAAGTCTCAAACTTAACCCTCTACACACTTGAAAGCAATAGTATTAAATTTCTCAATTGTATTTTAAACTTCTGCTACTTGCTTCCAATATTTATTTGAAAAAGTGATCTTTCAGTGTACTTCTGCTGTTTATAATCATCCAAAAACATTTATGAACATTTATCACATGCTAAATACTATATGCTATATGCTTGCAGCACTTAAGGAGATTTACTTTCTGCTGGGAGGCAGTGAACGAAAAATTTCAAATCAAGATTAATCGAAGCTCAAAAAAAATATTTCTTGATTTATAAAGTATCACTTTTCTACTCTCCTAGTAATTAGTTCCTACTCTCTTTAAATCATGTAATCTCTTTACTTGAAGTTTTATCATGTAATAATTTTGGAACACTTATAGTCAAGATGGCAGGCTGAGCTGATGTTGGAAAACACACTCCTTTATTACATATGCATGGAATTACAGAAAAACTATTAACATTTCATAGCTGTTGTAAAATTACATAACTGAGTTTCAAAAGAAGAAAGTTAAATCTCCAGATGCCGGAAACTAAGCAGGAACAAGCAATAGCAGGTAGGCCTTCGAGATGTGTGGCCCCCAAGGGTAAATACTTTTGAGCCTGGAGCTTTCATGACAACGCAACAGCAGGGTTCAAGATTGCAGACCATGTACAGGAGAGGCTGGTCATCAGCTTTTTGCATAAAAACCAGGAGCTGCAAATATGCAGTCCCATTGGAAACACTCTTTCTTCATACCCTAGAAATGGGTGTGGATCATAGTCACTTATCCTGGACTGTGTGTGGAAATACTGTCAAGAAGCCTTAAACTTTTATGATCCTTGTGGAAACTCTGAGCCCAAAAACTAATCGAAATCCACTCTGAAACCAGTGAATACTGTATCTTTCAACAGAAGCAACAAAACAATTGTCCCCAGGAAAATTGCTTCTTAATAAAAGGTACATGTAGTATCCTTACAAAAAGACAATTAGATTACAACAGGGACTTCTCTTCTGTTTGTGAATGAAAAACAACTATAGGACTTACCCTTTTGAAAAAAAACTAGACAATAATGTGAAAAAAATGTTTTCAGATATTGGTTAACAGGAAGTACAGGACTATGATTCCTGACACGATGGAAGCAAATGAAGCGAGCCCTATGGTTGTGCTCAGCTTTCTTTCTAGAGGCAATTTCTAGATTGCAGTGAGGGGAGTGTCCTAATGCATTCTTAATGAGTTGAAGAGACCAATACCAGAGATCAGGAAGCCAAGATGGCTAGAATTTACTGGGCAGAGAGGAGGTTGCCATGCATCGAAAGTCCTGCAGAAATTGTATATGGGTCCCTTTGAGACTTTGGATGAACACAAACCTGTGCATGTAAAGTTGGAAAAACTGTCAGAGAATGAAAAATTGGTGGAGAACCATAAGATGAACAACTCTCAGAACTTACACAGGGCAAGGAATTATTTGAATTTCTACCAGCTGGAGTAGACATACCTCATTGAGTGCATGGAGCATTCAGGAGAAATCTCAGAAGGGTTGTGTGTTAGTGTGGGCTGAGCTGGCCTCAGAGTAAAAGTGATACTAGACCCACTCTGAAAAAGTTTAAAAACAAGCGTGAAAAATATCATGCTGATCTTCTAGTAATTTAAATGCCTCCCAGAACAAAGGCCAACATTCTTTAAAGGTATACAATGAAATTCAGTACTCAACAATATAAAATGTCTGGTATCCAAAGAACTACTAGATATTCAAAGAGAGCAGGAAAATGTGATCCTTAACTAGAAGAAACATCTGTCAACAAAAACAGACACGGAAATAGCAATGATTATGGAATCAGCATACAAGACCTTAAAACAATTTTTATACATGCATACACACTAAATGTATTTAATGTGTTCATGTATTTTTGTATTAAATTAAATTAATTAATTTAAAGGAAAACATGAACATAGAGAAAGAAACATAAAAAATGAACCAAATGGCACTTCTGAAAATAAAACTTCTATAGAATGGAATAACCTACAAAATAGACACTGCAGAAGAAAAAATTAATGCTTTTGAAGATAGAGAAATATAAATACTCTAAATGAAATGCAAAGAAAAAAGACTGAAAATAAAAACAAACAGTTTCGGTGACCTAAAGCAGCCTAAGGCACACGCACACACACACACATACACAATTGGAGCTCCAAAGAAGAGGGGAATAGAAAAATAGGTAAAGAAACAGTGGCCAAAATATTTTCAAAATTGGTGAAAGCCAGGTATCCTCACATCTAAGATGCTCAAAGAAATACAAGCAGGATAAACACAAAGAAAACTACACCAAGGCACATTAGAAACTGTTGTAAATTAGCGATAGAAAGAAAATATTATAGATAATCATAAGAAAAAATAAAGACATTGTACACAGAGGAATTAAGGGGAAAATAACTGCTTTATTCTCATCAGAAACTAATCAGACCGAGATACACTGAAATGACATACAAGCGCTAAAAGGGAGGGTAAAGAATTCTATATCCAGTGCTATAAATTGAATGTTTGTGTCCCTCAAAATTCATATATTGAAAACCTAATGACCAGTATGGTGGTATTAGGAGGTGGAACCGTTGGGAGTGATTCGATTATGAAGGCAGAGCTCTTAGGAATCAGATTAGTGCCTGTATAAAGAGGCCCCAGAGAGATCCTTCACTTCTTCTACCTTGTGTAGACCTAGTGAGAAGTTGGCAGTCTGCAGCCTGGAAGGAGACTTTCACCAGAATCTTACCATGCTGACACTCTGATTTTGGATTTCCAGCCTCCAAAACTGTGAGAAATAAATTTCTATTGTTTATAAGCGAGCTGCTCTGTGATATTTTGTTAGAGCAGCCCGAGTAGACCAAGACATCCAGTGAAAATGTTTTTCATAAATGAAGACAGAAAGATTTTTTAGACAGAAACAAAGTTTAGAAAATTCATTGCCAGCAGAATCATCGTGACCTTGTGTCAGGCAAAGATTCTTAGATAGGATACAAAAAGCATGACCTGCAAGAGAAAAAGAATCAACAAATTGGACGTCATCAAATTTAAAACCTTTTGCTCTGTCAAAGACTCCTTTAAGAAAATAGGAGAAAATATTCACCAAATATATACCTGTCAGAAGACTTGTGTCCAACCACATACAAAGTTTACAACTCAACAGTAAGAAGAGAAACAATGCAATTAAAATATGGGCAAAAATTTTCAGGAGACTGTCCAAAAAATGGTATAAAAATGACATAAATAGGTACACCATATTATTGGTCATCAGAGAAATGCAGATTAAAACCACAATGAGATACCACTATACTCATCACAATGCTAAAATTAAAAAGAACGACCATGTCAGGTGTGGGCTAGGAGGTGGTGAAGTGGCACAAATGAAACCCTCGTACACTGCTGGTGGGAATGTCAAATGGCACAACCACCATGGAGAAGAGTTTGGCATTGTCTTGCAAAGTTAAAGAGATATTTGTTACATTACCCAGAAATTTCACTCGTAGGCATTTATTCAAGAGAAATAAAAAGAAATGTCCATGAACATGTAGAAAGACAAACATGGATGTCATAGAAGATAAAAAGTGAAAAAAAGCCCCAAGCAACGAACCAAATAGCTATCAACTGGTGAATGGATAAATAAAATGTATTATATCCACACAATGGAATATTACTCGGTAATGAAATGAGTGAACTAATGATACACATAAGACATGGATAAATCTCAAAAGCATTATGCTATGTAAAAGAAGCCACAAACAAAAAAGTATATACTGTATAGTTCTACTCATCTGAAATTCTAGGAAAAGACAAAGCTAGTCTATAATGATGGAAAGTATATCAGTAGTTTCATAGGGTTGGAAATGGGATAATTGACTGATAGTGGTCAAGGGGGAACTTTTTGGGCAAGTGAGAATGTTCTATATATGAAATGTGTGGTACTTTTTACTGTATGTAAATTATATCTCAATAGTGCTGATTATGAAAATTTTGAAAACATAATTACCACAGAAGATTTATTCACAGAAAAATGTGGTAAAGAACACAGAGAAATCAAATGCCATGAAAGACGGTCAATAGAAGCAAGACACAGGATAAACCACATCCAACCCCGAATAAAATTAGGGATTTGGACTGGATGCATGCTGTACTTCTGTGGAGTGCATATATGTATATATACACACTCATGTCTTAAATTTCCCAAATCTTTTGTCAGCTTTATTTGAGAAAATATATATATTTTTGGGTCTTTTGGAACTTACACTCTCCTGAAAAATAAATCTGCTTATGATATAGACCATACTATGGGGCTGCTTCAAGCATACTATTAATATGTTTATATGCCATCTATGCGTGCTAGCAAGGCAGGTGTACAACCACTTGATGAGCAAATACTAATGAGGAATATTTTATATGTAATATACTCTGATCAGTAGTTTGGAATCCTAAAAATTATGTAGTCTTTGCTCTGAAACAGTCTTCAAGCTTATTTACAAAGACCAGACTGAACAAAGAATAACACCAAAGGTACGTTTTGTGTGCGGAATACATGGGAAAGACATGTGACGACACACTCGTAGAGGTTCAGAAGAAGGATGCTCCCCAGACTGTTTCTCAGAGTGTGGGTCATGTCTCCTGGTTGTTCCCTGGATGATTTTAGTCATTACACAAACGAACTTCAAACCAAGGAAGTCATTCCTTTGTGCAATTCTCTTCTGATCCCCTGACAATCAGGTCAAGGAGAAAGTCTGAATTTGTACTGTCACATCTTTAATGCCTCCCTAAATTTGCACACCTCTACTCTCTCTTTTTACAATGAAAAGCAGAATCAGGACCAATGCCTTTGGCAGAAAACAGCATCTACCAAAAAAATCTTAAAAATTATTTCATTTGCATTTTATTCTCTTGATAGTCACCTTTTATTTATGGTCAATAATTGTTTTCCATTTACTGAATTTGTATCTCATGTGTAAAACTTCTAATATTTTCTACTTCCTCTTTGTTTGTGTTACTCTGAGAATCTATGAGGACACAAACGAAAGCAGAATTAATAAGAACAACAAAACCGAAACCAAAGAAAGTGCTTCAGCAACTTTTTAAAAAAGATAGGTGTTATTTGCAAGATTTAAAATCTAAAACTTTCATGTTCTTCAAGCTTTTTGAAACTATTTTTTTGACAGTGAAGCAAAGTGGAATATACTTGCTCACACATAACAGACAATCCTTCAACAAAACAAAAACTGGAACTTCTGCTTTAAAAATACTGACTATACTGATTTGTGTCTGACTCATTGGTGACACTTTGAATTTAGGAAGTTGAACTGCTATTGAAATAGAAGGAAAAAGTCAGTTCTCATCCTTGGGGGGTCCTGATGTCTGTAGGGTTAAATGTCCTAAAATTCAGGTTTCTATATCAGTTATCCAAAGTGTAAGGAAAAGAACTGAATGAAACAGAGTTAATAAGTAACATTAGAAAGTCACAGGTAACTAAAATCTTTGCTACCTATAGACAACAGATTATTTTTAAAAGTGACTTTTAATTTTTAATATAGTAGAAGCTCACTATAATTGTGATATTTATTTCACTTTTCCTTTTTTCTGAGAAACTAGATTTTAAAACCTAGTATACTGGCATATGCTTAATGATGCCTAAGAAATATCTTTGGTAAAGAGGTGAGATTCTTTTCAAAACTTGGTGAAAAGTTTTAGAAAACTCAGTTTTGCCCAAAAGATAGCTTTATACTTGTCCCCATATTTATCTTAGTAACATTTCTTAAGCAAATCATCTAGATAGTATTGACCAATACTGTGTTCTGTGATATGTATGTCTGACCAGAAATTTCGAAAAATTTCCTCTAGTGAACTTACTCTGTAAACTAGAGAAAACAACTTCTGATTTAGTAACTTAAGTTATTACAAATCTATTTTAATTCCTTGGAGTAATCTTCCCCTTTCTGTTCTATTTTTGTGACGAAAAACAGGGGGAGGGGCAGGATTTCTTCCTCTGCTCTACTCAGCGCAGCCTTACTGACTTTTCTAGCTTTTTCGGCCCCTTTATTCAATCACCGTCCAGGAGAGAGACCCCGCGTTGTGCCACCTAAACCTTACAGGGACATTTTCCTGTAGAACTTTGTTCATGGATTGATCTGCATCCATTGACATAGAGATTTTGGTGTCGTAAGTTTCAAGAAAAGAAAAATAAAACTTTTTCCTCACCTCTAATGACTTTTTTTTTAGTCTGAAATACAAGTATTTCAGTGCACAAGTGAAAGTATTTTAGCTTGTTTTGGAATAGTCACTGATATGTTGCCGTGTGTAATATGTGCTTACAATCAGTCAAGGGATAAGATTGGATATTAAAGATTATTGAATAGGCAGGAGAAAATAATGCTAAGTTTAGTCACAGTGCTATTTTTAACGCTTGAGACTCAGTTGTTACGACATCTTTCTCCCTCCTCATTTCAGTAACTACTGAGTTAATTTATCACCTGAGACCTAATCTGTTTGAGACAGAAGAACTGGCTGATGTTGCATGAGACGTCTGAAGATAAGGTCAACAACAACAAAACATGCAGAGAGAAAGTACACACAGTAATTAATAGGACTTCAGTATGTTTCTTCGCTTTCTTTGGGTAGTTTTCTTACAGGAAAAATTCTCTTTAGACTAGGTTTTAAAACTGTTTGAATAAGTTTTAGTTTATTTTTGATGCTTGATTTTCCTTTTTTTTGTTTTTTAAAGACTTTCATTAGTTTAAGCCTTTTATACCTTTTTCTCCTACATGCCAGATGGGTCTCTCTTAAAAGACTGCATATTTGATTAAGCATGCTACCATCCAAGAAACCTTTCTTTGAAGAGTTAAAGGGCTTGATCATTACATTTTAGCAAGATAAAATTGGTATTTTTTTTTTTTAAAGATTTTATTTTTTCCTTTTTCTCCCCAAAGCCTCCCGGTACATAGTTGTATATTCTTCGTTGTGGATCCTTCTAGTTGTGGCATGTGGGACGCACCCTCAGCGTGGTTTGATGTGCAATGCCATGTCAACACCCAGGATTCGAACCAATGAAACACTGGGCCGCCTGCAGCAGAGCGCGCGAACTTAACCACTCGGCCACGGGGCCAGCCCCTAAAATTGGTATTTTAAATTGGAAGAAAATGATTTTGCATTTTTACATAATATATAAAGTAATATTTTTATTTATATTAAAATAAAATGTTAATTTGTTATTCAAACTTCTTACCACATTTTTTTACATCCTTCAAAAAGTTATGTCATGTCCATGAACAGATAATATTTGTGTTGTTGTATTTCGGTGCGATATAGTAATCTTCACTGAGTGAGGAAGAATACGATGAGGAAGAACTCACAGAACTTAGGGAACCACTTTTCAGTTTCCAATGAGGGCAAATTCAGAGAAAACGTCTCTAAACGGTCAAATGACAGAGCTGGATAGAGTATAAGAAAGAATGTCTACGAATAGGGATTTTCAAAATAAAAATGGTAAATTTGCTTTATCTTTTCCGGCGGTTTTAAAACTTGTTTGTTTTTTTTTGAAGATGAGAACAAACATTACATATGCTTCCAGGTTTCCTTCTAGTTTGCCTGTTAATTTCATTGTAATTTAAAATCAATAGTGAACCTGGAAAAATAAAGAAGGAAAAAGTATAATTAACGTTAAATGTGTTTCTAAAGCACAATACAATAGTTGAGCAAAAAACGTAATTATATTTTAAAGCACATTTAAAAGCCCTTTTACAGTCTTTATACACCAAATTGAAACCAACACAAAAAGACTAGCTTATGTTTCTGAACATTATGTTTTCAATTTTTCTAGTTTTGTTTGTCAGTGACATGTTTAGGTTTAAAGGGGGATTCTTTTACATGAAAATTGGTAAAGCCATTGTAAAATCTGTATACATAAAATTTATAAACATAAAAATTTTACAAACACAAAAATTTTAGTGAACAAAAATAAAGCATTTATTTATATAAAACTCATTTAGTAAATATTTATGCATTCTAGTAAATATTTCCCAAGAGGCTTTTGCAACATAACATTCTAAGAAAAATATTTTTGTTATTATCTATTATTAAATGCAGTGTTCAGTTATATAACGAATCCTAAAATTTGTGAAACACCACATGGTGGCACTGTTTACTAAAAAATTGTTAAAGTTTGGCATCCTCACATGCATTACCATCCTTTACAATCTGCTGGATCCTTTTGTGTCCGTCAAATTGGTCATCTATTTCAACTCTTAGAAATGAATACTGGATTCTTAAGGGTGGAAATGGTGAATGCTTTTTTTTTTGGTAAAGATTGGCACCTGGGCTAACAACTATTGCCAATCTTCTTTTTCTTTTTCTGCTTTTGCTCCCCAAATCTCCCCAGTATATAGTTGTATATTTTAATTGTGGGTACTTTTGGTTGTACTATGTGGGACGCCACCTCAGCGTGGCCTGATGAGCGGTGCCGTGTCCGCACCCAGGATCCGAACTCGTGAAACCCTGGGCCGCCGGAGCAGAGTGCGTCAACTTAACCACTCGGCCAGAGGGCCAGCCTAGTGAATGCTTTTAATTCTACAAATTGATTTGTGTACACAGTGCCTTTCATGAGTAATGAAAAAACTTAGAAAATGTTGTTGAATTTGGTTTGCTGATTTGTACATTGTTCATTTGCTTACAGATGAAAAGCACCAGAATAAAGTGAATAATAAATATTGCCTAGAGGTTAGAATTTTCACCAATGTGTATTTTCAATACACGTAACAGTGGTTGGTTGAAAATGGTGGAGTGTTTTAAAATGAGAAGCCAAAGCATTTAAGCATGAATATAGTGGACTTACAGCCACAGGTGGTCACTGAGAGCTGAAGAACCCGTTTGAGGAAATGCTAATATAGCAGCACCTCCCTCCTCTTTTCCTTACTGTCACACCCCCTTTTCTTGCCAAAATTCATCATTGAATATTTTCTATCCTGTTTAAATGATGTCAATGAGACCTTAAAATATACGTATATTTGGAGAAATTTTCTTCATTCTCCATGTTGCTTTGTGTAGGGTAGCCTATTCATCTCTCTGACACAAAGCTGTGACTAAGTTGCCGCTGGATTTTATGGTCCTTGGTCCATAAGATAATGATGCAACTAGTGCTCATCTACATTTATATCATTTATGCATTGAATTCATCTGCAAAGACAGTTATGAGGAGCTAGATGTATATTAACTCTATAGAAAAGGAATTTCTGCAAATAGCATGAAATGATTCCCCTGTCAAAGAATTAGAGCCCAATTTCCCGGTGGCCAGTACATAAACCCCACCAGGTCAGGGAGCTTCCTCTGCTGGGTTCGCTGATATAACCACACGCCCACTGAGTGTCTGACGTGAAGCAGGTCATCAATAAATATTTCGAATGAACTGAGCAAATAAATCTTTGAACTTCAAGCAAAGTACCAAATCAAAAAGCTTTTTTGTTAAGGAATATAGTGAAAGATAGCATGACATTGAAATAAGATCTGGAAGAATCAATAAACAATTCATTTCGACAGTTATAATTCTAATTTCTGGGTCTTCAACAAACAGAAAATGAAAGTTCATTGTAAAATTTTAAAATCATGTGGAGTAGAAGTTAGCTGGAATTGTATTCAATGACTACTATAAACAAAGTAGAGATGTAGTGACCATATCCTTTATGAAGTTACTTTACAAGAAGAATACAATTATTTGGAAGATATATTTTCCCACAAAGAAATAGAGAACAATACAAGGTCATGAGCAAGGATGAAGAGCCAGTGAATTTTGAACATTAATATTAATATAACCTGAATTGTGCCTTCTGGCTGGAGATTGAGGATTTTGGTGCCCTGACCTGAGTATCATTGCAATGATGCCAACGATAAATGCTGAATGAAACTTGGAATTGACTAATGGAAATGTATTGACTGAGTTAACTTTGATCATTTGCCTGCATTCTCTTACTCTGTTTCAGTTGCAGTCTGTTTGGGTAGCTTCCTGTTTGCTGTTTGCTTTTACTATATTTTTTATTTGATAAAAATCCTCTCAATAATGAACCCCATCTCATTGGGTTGGACACATGAAAGCTTTTTGCAAGCGAGTGGAGACAACGAATTACAGCTCTCCGGTCTCTGGCCTGCGGGTGGTAGGCAGGAAGAAGGCACACACTTCACCCTGCTCTCCCGTCCCGTCCAGGTTTCCTTCCTCCTCACTTAGGACTCTGTTGACCTCCTGCTCTCTTCCGTCACCTCCAACTGGCACCCACGTTCTTCTCCCTTCTGGGTTATAAATGACTGGTCCCAAGGCAGCCTCTTCAAAACTATTAGCATCCTAACGGGTAGGAGTTCCCAAAACAAAAGGAATGAAATTCTTCTGTGAGGCAGTGAGACCTCCTGCTGAAGAGCACAGACTCCAACTTTCTGGACTGAAAATCCAACTCTGCCGCTGCTAGCTGTGTGATTTTAGGCAAATTGTGTACTTTGTGCCTCAGTTTCCTCCTGTGTAAGATACTATCTACCTGATGAGAGGCTTGAATGAATTTATGGGTCAAGCTTTTAGCAGACTGCCTGGCACATGGCAAGTGCTACTTGACTGCTAGCTGTCTTCGGGGCAGGATGTAGGCAGGGGTGTGTGGGAGAGGAATTGTGAGGACCTTGGGGGTCCTAGCATTCATGACTTTATACCACTAAGAAGTTACCTGCTTTGTCTGAGAATAAGGCCTCCTGGAACCCTGACCTGGACTGGATTAATTATCATCTGCTCTTTCGGGATCTGAAGGAGCTTCAAAGGCAACAAATTTTGAGGAGGAAACTTCCCTCAAAACACAGAAACAGGTGCTCTAAAAGTGTTTGAAGCTTTATTATACTGCAACATTTTCCGGTGTGAAGAAATTAATCATATATTACTCCTCAAAATATTTGTTTTTTTAAGTGCTCATTAAGTTTGTTACACATAAGTGTACGCTCGTGTTCCTGCTATTTAAGCATAATGCTACAACTCCTCTAGTACAAATATTGGTGATAAACTGTGAATTTTTCTCTTACGGGAAAAACTGATACTTTATTATATTATTCTTATTTGCATCTTTTCTAGGTTTTAGAAAATGAAACAGTTGAAATTAATATGGCCTTCCTACAAAATGCATTAAGGCAATTTACATGGATATTAATATTAATTAATCAACACTAATTGGTAAAAATAAAGAAGTTTCCACTGAGATATGAGTGTCTTATTTAAAAAGAAAAAGAGAGAGGCGGGTGGGCACCCCCACTGTTACAGACTCCCCCTCACCCCCACCCGAGGCAACAGCATTCTCCCCCCATCCCCCTCCCTGTAAATTTAGTCACTTCTCATCCTTGGGGAGTTCTGATGTCTGTAGGGTTAAGTGTCCTAAAATTCAGGTTTTCATATCAGTTATCCAAAGTGTAACAAAAAGAAGTGAATGAAACTAACAGACTTAATAAGTCACATTAGAAAGTCACAGGTTACTAAAATCTCTGCTACTTATGGACAACAGATTATCTTTAAAAGCGATTTTCAGTTTTTAATATAATAGGAGCTCATTATACTTGTGATATTTATTTCACTTTTCCTCTTTTCTGAGAAACTAGATTTTAAAGCCTAGTATACTGGCATATGCTTAATGATGCCTAATAAATATCTTTGGTAAAGAGGTGAGGTTTTTTTCAGAAACTGGTGAAATGAATGCAATTGGATTTAAATATATCTCTCTGTAGAATACAGGCAAAATTGCAGGACATAATAAAGCCCATGAACATCTGGCTACAGGGTGGAAAATATAAAAATATGGTATAGCAGGTAGAATTTCACAAGTCATAAATACAGGTATGTAAAATGTAACTTAAATTTTTTTTTCTGTTGTATTTCTGATTCTGAAACCCCATTCCACCTGATGTGGAAAAACTAATCTAAATACACATTTGTAAATTCAGTTGATTTTTTTCATTGTATCATGTTGAAAAAGTGAAATTTAGGACAGTTTCTCTTTTATCCATTCTCTCCCTAGGGTTGTAATGATTTGTTGGCGGTGCCTGTGCTGGGAGGCAGTCTTACACAAAATTGGTAAGGTGTTCTCTGGGAGGAGCCACCCACTTATCAGCCTTGATCTGTGTTGGTTCTGTGCTGGCATCCTTTGAGCAGTAACTAATTTCACTGTTCCTCAATAGTGTTCTCCTCCATGCCATGAAATCAAATAGTTCCTATCTAGGTGGTCCACTCCTCATCGTTTGTCTCAGAAGGATGCAAATATTTTTCTCCTGTCAGAGAGATCCCTGCAGACATGCCTGATTTTTTTTCTTTCTCAGCCAGATTTCAAATTCTTTCCCATAGTTACAGGGCCCTCTCCCGCAAATATCTGAGATTACTGGGAGGAAGGTCCAAGCTGTTCAGGGGCCATTCATTCTCCTACTGACACCCCTTGCACCTGTCTCCCTTCTCTGACTTTCATGCCGCAGGGAACTAATGACACTGTGAGGCTGTCAACTCTGAATTTCCAGATGAACGGGCGAGGCAGGTGAGCTCTTCTCTGGGACAGGCCACATCCATTACTGATCAGTACCCCTTCCTGGTCTCACGTCTTGTTTAGCTGGTGGTAGTCTGCAGAGTACAGAAACAAAATTCTTAAGTCTTTGTTTTTTCCCTAAGGTTCTTCTTTCTCTTTAGCTCTTGGGATCTTAATCTGCTAGAGGGGGGATTGTTGTGGAAGGCAGAATAAAATAGTACTGTCTGATAAATATCCTTTCCAATTTTTCTGTATTACACTTCGATTAAAGCCTTTCATCTTTATGGACGTACATGTTTGTTTTCATAAATATTCCGTGGATATATGAAAAATGCATATTCTCTGTTCAAAGGATGAAAAATTCTCTATATTAAGTCAAGTTTATTGATAGAATTATTACATTCTACATGACATTACTTGTTTTTATTTTCTGCTAGATTTGTTCAGTTCTGAAAAGAGTATATTGAAGTTGATCACTATACATTTATTTTCTTACTTAAAACAATATATTTAGATTCTCTGTTTTATGGTCCTTACAAATTTAAAACCAATTGTATTTGTTATTATTACCTCATGTTTCTCTTTTTCCTGATTACTGCTTTTAATCTTTGCAAGAGGAAAATTGTACCAAATGTAGTCCATGTAAGATAATTCAAACTATCTTTCTGGAAAGAAATTCACATTCCTGACAAAATGCTTACACAATTTTCTGACATATTTTAATAGGATTAAGAGCCCTTCTTGAAAACTAATTACTCATCGGTGCAGCTGACTGTCCATCAGGAGTCTAATAATCCTCAACCGTATTCTTTTCTTTTCACAGTTTCTTTTCTATTTTATCTAACTAACTGCCCATCCCTCTTACTCTTGAAGTAATGTCTGTACCAAGTAAGAAATGTTTTAATTGGCCTGTTTTAGTTTCCTTCCTTGCAGGAAGCTTGAAATAAAACTGACATATACTCCTATCTAAATTTTCTGAAAAGATTTTTAGCAGTTTAAATGATACCATATTTGGTATTCATATTACCATGCCTGCTTTCCTTCTCTTTTCGTTTGCCTGGTAAGTATTTGCCTGACTTTCTGTTTTCAATCATTTTTAAAAGACCTTGTATTAGGTGCCTTTTTTGGGTGTACAACTATGCCTAGCATGAGATATTTGATACTCTTTGATAGTCTGATTTCAATGAGTGATTCAATCTATTTAGTGTAATGACTGATATACTTTATTTTATTCCTTCCATCCTAATTTAGATTTCTTTCTTTTCTTAGGAAAAGTTGTCCAAGACCCGAAAATGCAGCAAAGGGATTGCTGAGGGTCCTGCCCTTTCAGTGAAATTCTGGGCCGTGTTCTAACAGGTCCAACTTGTGATTGATGGCTTCTCTAGGGATGTTGTACTTGAACTCTTTAAGTGCTTTTATAATTTTTCTGTTAAAGTTGCCACCTGTCTCCCTTGGCAGTTGAGTACGCTGGCCATGTGTTCTGTTTATTCTGACTCTAGCACACTCTGACTGCTAGCTCATTTATTGGATTGTTATTTTTAATTTGTTGGCTCTTTGGTTGTCAAACTGTAAGTGGTGAAGGTCCTACAGGAAGTGAGAGGTGAAATGACCTTCTGCCATGCACCAGTGGCATGGGGTCTGCTGAGGAGTTGCCCCGTTGCCCAATCTTCGCGTACCTTCTTAGCCTTAGGAGAAGCAAAGGATCGGCCCACCCACTGCTGAATGAACCCACCCGCAAGTCTCTGTGAGGTAAGCTGATTCAGGGGTCTGTTTCTTTGTGATCCTCACCTTGAGGTTTCAGAACTTTGCTTGAGGTGTTCACTGAGTCATCAGAGGGCTGCTGCAGAGGGGACCACTACTCCAATTTTCTCCTTAGGGAGTTCCTCAGAGCCTACAGCTTCATTTCCTCCCAGATTCCCGGGGACTCAACCAGTTTTTGTAATTGGGCAGATAACTTGGAGCTGGTGCCAGAAATAAAAAGAGTCTTGTTCAGGTCATCATCTTTCCAGAATTTCCTTGAGAACTCAGGTTTTGATTTTAAAAACCAAGACTTTGGATATTTTGTTTTCCAGTTTGCTCACTCACAGTTCTCAAACAATGGGTGCCCTCTTGTCTACCTGCCCAGATAGGTTGAGGGTCACCAGAAAAATAAATGGGGGAGAAAAGAGCACATCAATGACCGCCTCCTAGAGCTTACTGCTCTGCCAGTGTAGCCCATCGTGAATACAAAGTTCCTGCATCAGAGGCCGGCATAGGGTTTGGACAGGAAGGGGAGAGTTGGCAGACACTGCTGCTGTGGAGGGGATTAAAGACCTGGTAGAGGCAACTTAGCAGGTGGTTGTTGAACAGGGCTCACCTAGAAAAGGGATAAATGGGGGCACTGATACTGGGTTCAACAAACAGGCTGGAGGCTTGGGGGAGGGGTATGTTAAAGAAGAAACAAGGAAATATATAGTCTTAAGGCCAAATATCAATTCAAGAAAAGTAGGAATATTTTTCCTACTGTGTTATTTGGGGAGCTCCCTTACTGGGCAGACTGAAATCTGCAGAAGTTCTGAGAGTTCCCTGGCGCCTAAGAACCTAAATTCTTTTTTTTTGTTGTTAAAGAGTTTATTTTTTTCTTTTTTCTCCCCAAAGCCTCCTAGTACATAGGTGTATATTCTTCATTGCGGGTCCTTCTAATTGTGGTATGTGGGATGCTGCCTCAGTGTGGTTTGATGAGCAGTGCCATGTCCGCACCCAGGATTTGAACCAACGAAACACTGGGCCGCCGCAGCGGAGCGCACCAACTTAACCACTAGGCCATGGGGCCAGCCCCTAAGAATCTAAATTCTGTTTCAGCTCAGCCACAAGCTAATCAGGTGACTTGGGAGTAGATATCTGAAGTTCTTTTAATGTAATTCATCATCTTCAGAATGAGGTGTTTGACCAAATTTGCCTTTAAGATCCTGGCTAAATCCAAATTCAGTGGCTGTTCTTGATAGGTCATACACTCAGACACACACAAGCTGGGGTATGTGCACACACACCTCTCTCTTCTGCAGCTCAGTCTCTTGTTGTGGATGGCTTAGCATCTGGATGGAAAGTGATGGAAGAGAGGTGCCTTTTCGGCTCAATATACTCCAGGTACATATAAATGTACACCAATGGAATTTTAAAAAAGGTTATATGTTTCTCTGGAGGCAGTATATTTCACACTTGGGAGTATTCTTCTGATGGCTTTACTGAGTGACACAAACACTACCAGATTTGAGTGGGGCCTAGAGTACAGAAGGATTTGGTAGTAGGTCCAGGTAGAAGTATAAGAAGCCTTGTTACCTGGGCCATATGACCTGCCAGATCCTGCGTCATCAGAGGCATCTGTGGTAGGAAAAGATGCTGTGTGAAGTTGACGGGCTAGAAACAGTATTATAATTGCAATGTAGACCCCCAGGGTTTCTGGAGCAAGGCCATGCTATATAAAAATCCAAGAAATAGTTCCTATTGTGTCACTGGACCCTAGTAGAGACAGAGCTTCTGACAAGGGGAGACCAAGTGGCCCTGTGGTCAGAACTTCTCATCATGAGCTAGCTTCTGTCACAACCACCAGATCAGATAAGTTCATCATAAGATGGAAATGGTACATCTTGGATCAGTCATGAGCAGGGCAAGAAAATACAAGTAAGCTACATGAACAGGTGGTGCAAGCTTCTCCTTCCATGAAATCCACTGCTGTCCCATGAGTGCCTCTCCCTCACTTAACTACCATAGCTGCTATGGAGGGTAAAGGGTTTATGACCGCTTACAAAGGAGGAAAAAGGTGAAACTTGGTTCATGGATGGGTTGACTCATGTTATGCAAGCTGGTAATGTATTACTATTGCATTACAAACCCACTTGGGGGGACCCTGAGAAACAGTGGGGGAGTAGGAAATCCAGTAGACAGAGGCCGAGGAAATCTAAGGCCTGAGATAAAAATATATATGGATTCACGGACAATGGGGATGTCTTGACTGGTTGGTCAGGGGCATCGAAGAAGAAAGATTGGATGAGATTTGAGCTGAAAGCATGTGGATGGACCTAAAGGACCTCACAGGTCTATAGGCATAAATTGTGAAGATCTTTGTATCAAACATTGACATCCATTGTCCATCATGGAAGAAGGACTGAACAATCAAGTAGGCGAATTGGTCAGCTTCTGCCGTAGACAAAGAAGTGCTAACACAATGTAATACCTTAGCAGCATAACCATGGCAGCAGGGATAGAAGCTATGCAGGGGCTCAACAGCATGGCCTCCCACTTACTAATCTAGCCCCTGCTACTGTTGATTGTACAACCTGCTAGAAACAGAGAACGATAGTGAGCCCCTGATATGGCACCATCTTCTGGAACACCTACTAACTACTTGGTAGCAACTAAATACATTGGACCTGTTTATCCTGGAAGGGGAGAGAATCACTGTGACAGAAATAGACAATTGTGCTCTGTCTTTCCTGTGTGCAGGGCTTAAGCTGGGATTGCTATCTGGGAATGGACAGAGTGCTTGATTCAAAACACAAGATCTAGCATAATATCCAATGGATGCACTTTACGGCTAAGGAAGTGTGGCAGTGGAAATATGAATGTGGAATTCACTGGCTCTATCATATACTGTGCCACAGAGAAGCAGATGGCCGGGTAGAGTGATAAAAACTGCCTTAAATGGGGCCAGCCCAGTGGCTCAGTGGTTAAGTTCGCATGTTCTGCTTTGGTGGCCCTGGGTTCGCCAGTTTGGATCCTAGGTGCGGACCTACCCACTGCTCATCAAGCCATGCTGTGGCAGGCGTCCCACATATAAAGTAGAAGAAGATGGGCATGTAGCAGGCATCCCACATATAAAGTAGAGTAAGATGGGCATGGATATTAGCCCAGGGCCAGTCTTCCTCAGCAAAAAAGAGGAGGATTGGCAGCAGATGTTAGTTCAGGGTTAACCTTCCTCAAACAAAAAAAAACTGCCTTAAAAAAGTTATATTGAGATATAATTTACATACTATTAAATTCACTCATTTTAAGTGTACAGTTCAATGTATTTTAGCATATTTACAGATTGTACAACCTGACCACAATCTAATTTAGAGTATTTTTATGACCCCAAAAAGAAATCTAATACTCACAGTCACTGTCCATTCCCACCCCTAGAAATGGCTTTTGAAGGCATAGTTTTTGCATCAGCTTAGAGACGATACCTTGGAAAGATAAGGTGCCATCCTCTTAGATGCAAGATATACTCTAAATGAATGGCCACATGTCCCCACTGGGTAGGATACATGGATCTTGGAACCAGTTGGCGGAAGCAGGATTGGACCCTCTCACCACCATCTCAGTGATCCACTTGGGAAATTTGTGCTTTCTGTCACTGCACCTCTAGATTATGTGGTTCTAGAGATTTTGGTTCCCAGAGGGGGAAAGCTTTCCCAGGGCGCACAGCAAGAGTCTCATTACACTTTTAGCTAAGGTTGGTACCCAATCACTTTAGGTGTCCTTTTAACTAGATTGGTAGGGGAAATTGACTTGATAGTCAGGAAGAGGTATGGTGGTTGTTCCACAATGGAGTCAGGAGAGAATATAATTTGGATCCAGGTGATCCACTGGGGTGCCTATTGGTTGTCCCCTGTCAAATTTTGACAGTAAGTGGACATGTTCAGCAGCCATGACCTGAGAGAACACGTTTTCTAGGAATTCAGACGCCTAAAAGGCTGAAAGTCTCAATCATCCCACCAGATAAGCCAGCCAGATCAGCAGAGGTACTTGCTTGAAGGTGTGGTTAACCTGGAGTTGATAGTACAGGAGGGAAAGGATGATTGTTAATCAGCCCTGAGACTAGTTGCAGCCATGGGGACTGTAGTTTGTCCCACTATCCTTTTTCTTATAAGATTCTTCAGGAAATGAGACCAATCAGAATCTTGGAGGAACTGTATCTGGAGCAAACTTATATAAAGCACGTGGATCCAAAAGGTACAATGCTGAACTGTAGTGGGTGCTGGAGTTCACTACCCAGAGTGCACCTGGGATGAGGCTTTCATCTCCCTACCTGCTGGGAGTGTTGCCTGCTGATGGCTGAGCTGAATCCCTCCTGTGAAATTGCCCTCAACTAAAGAAACTGCCTTGGCCATGGTTACACCCCCTTTCTAGGGGCATTCCATATCCAGTCACTGGTCTATGCACAGGGACAAAAGCCCAGGCCCTTCTATTGATTGAGGACAGCTCTGAAGTGCCATCTTAGCTTCAGAGCTCCCTATGGGAGTGACCAAGACCTTTGAGCAAGGATAAGTGCTCCCTTTGCCTACACCTGCTTCTCACACTGCATCGAAGGTATTGCTCCCAAGAGTACTCCCCCCAAAGCCCTTGCACTCAGTTCTCTGATTCGGAGTCTGTTTTTTCCAGAACCTGACCAGGTCAACATTTAAATGCCAGAGTATGTTATAGCTAGGTCTACCCAAAAAACTAAAGTGAGCAATTGACAATTTATTTACTAAATGTAATTATAGCAAGCAGTCAAAACAGTTAATTCAGCTCCTCACTCCGTTTCTTTTTTTGACTAAAAGAAGATTTCTTTCTTGATTTATTCAAAAAATTGATTTAATTTTCTAAATTCTAACCCTCAGAAGAATGCTTCTTCAGACTGGATGTCTTTTTACTTAATAATCTCATAAATTTTACCTTATTTTATTACAAGAATTGACAGACCACTTGGTAGAACACGGAATCATTAATGGATTGCAATATTTTATACATTGTTTCAAGTTAAAATCTTTTCCATCAGTGTTAGCTGTATAATCAATTGTGTGACCACTTGTTTTTATTTGATAGAATTATGACTAGATTCATTGTAAGGGACAAATCACTCACCCTCCATCAATTAAGTGGCTAAGAAGAAGTCTGCCTTGCAAAGAATATAAGCATTGTGTCGGGAAAAACTTACCATAGCTAGCCTCACTATTATTTATCTATTACATCAGATGTTTGCATGTGGAAGTCCAGTACTCAAAAGTTACTTTCTCCTTAAATACACTTAAAAAAATTAAAACTGTATGATTTGGCACCCTGATGAGTCCATAATTAAACTAGTAGTCCATAATTAAAAAATAAAGCCATGTACATATGTGAAACAAACACACACACTTGGGCACAAACACACACACTCCACATGCTCTCATCCACCATAGAATTTATTTAAATACACTAGCATCATAACCATGAAAAAGATGCTTATGAGTGTACTTACACAATAATACATAACTAAAACCGTGTGTTTGGTTCTGGGATAGAGAAACTGAGAAGAGAACAGAATAAAGAGTTCAGAAACAAACCATTATATGCAGGTTCACCGAGTTTACGGGGAAAAAAGAAACACTGCATGTGTGGGAAAGAATGCTTTATCTTTTAAATAAATGGTGCTGGGTTTAATAGATAGCTCTACAGAGAAAAAAGCACCTTGGCTTCTACTTCACCCCACGTACAAAAGTCAAGCACAATTTTAAGTGGATTGCTGAAATAATACAAAATGCAAATAAATTAAAAAAATAAAATAAATGCAAAATAAAACAAGAAGAATTTTAGAGCACAACATAAAATTACGTTCTTATAACTTTGGAGTAGGTGAAGAAATCTTAAATAGAACATAAAAAGGATTAAGCATGAAAGAAGAGAATTGAAAAGCCATGTTATGTTAAATATAAGAATTTCTGTTCATCAAAAGACACCATAAATGAAGCGAAGAGGCAAGCTATGGACTGGGAGAAAATATTCACAATCCATATAGATGACAAAAAGACTTTTGTTAACAATATATAAAGAACCCCTATAAACCAACAAGAAAAAGACAGATGACCCAATAAAAAATGGGCAAGAGTTAAACAGACTTCGTGAATAAGGAGATCCCAATGGCCAGTAAACTTATAAATAGATATTTAAATTTATTAGCTATAAGAGAAAGATAAATTAATCCAGGATATGATATGATAATATTTCACAACTACTAACATGACTGAAATAAAAAAGAAATGTTTGAGAAGCCCTGGAGAAACTGGAACTCATACACTGCTGGTGGAACTGTGAATTGGTACAACTTTGGAACCTACGAGAATTTTAGCAATAAGTAAGTCAATCCTTAGGTTTATTTAATAAAAATTGTGCATATTATATTTTTCAAAATGCATATACTAGAATGTTCATAGTGAAACTTCATAGCAATAAAAAACTGTGCATAACCAAAATGTCAATCAATAATAGAATAGGTGAATAGACACAGAGCGAGAACTAAATAGAAATGCGAATGAGTGATCTACATCTTCAGCAACAACATAGTTGAATTTCATGAACATAATGTTGAAGGAAAGAAGCTTGTAATAGAGTGCATATTGTATGATTCCATTTACATAAGCATGAAAACCAGAATTTTTTTTTTTAAAGTCAGGATAATTGTTTCCCTTGATGGTAAACTGACAAGAAGGGAGAATGATGAGGGTCATCGATGACTGTCTGGTTTTGGTGTGGAAGGTGGTTACACAGATGAGCACACTTTACGCCAATGCACTGAGATATGCTGAAGTCCACTCACCTATATGCCTGTTTATGTCAATACAAATAAGAAATGACAGCTTTCACCTTTTTAAGAAGAAAACCCATAGGTATATTTTAGTACCACTTTAACATTTTTAGGTGATGTCAATTCTCTTTTGCCTATCTTTAGTCTTATCCCTGCACTGTAGATTGTTTCTTACCCTATTTTACTGGTAGATATTTCTGGGATTTCACATTCAGCATTTCAGGAGAACATGGCATCAAGATCTCTGTTACTCTTCTCAGTCCTCAGCAGTCTCCTCTGAGCTGGGGACACATAGAACAGGCTGTGCATCGGATTCATCTCTGGGTAGCCTGATTCAGTTGGACTGGACAGTGGTCTCCAAGAGTCCCTGGTACATTAACAGGGCATCAGGGTTGTGGAACCACTGAACGTGGCTGCTAAAGATATTATTAGCAGGGGCCAGCCCTGTGGCCGAGTGGTTAAGTTCTCGTGCTCTGCTGCAGTGGCCCAGGTTGTCGCTGGTTCAAATCCTGGGTGCGGACATGGCATGGCTCATCAGGCCACGGTGAGGCGGCGTCCCACATGCCACACCTGGAAGGACCCACAACTAAACTATACAACTATATACTGGAGGGATTTGGGGAGAAGAAAAGCAGAAAAAAAAAGATATTATTAGCCTATCTCTGTAGCTTCTTGACAGCAGAAAGGTTAGGGATTAGAATTTAAAAAGTCATTGGGGGCCAGCCTGGTGGCGTAGTGGTTGGGTTTGCGTGCTCTGCTCCAGTGGCCCACGATTTGTGGATTTGTCTCCCGGGTGTGGACCTAAACTCTGCTCACCAAGCCATGCCGTGGCAGTGTCCCACATACAAAATAGAGGAAGATTAGCACATATGTTAGCTCAGCAACAATTTTCCTCAAGCAAAAAGAGGAAGATTGGTAACAGATGTTAGCTCAGGGCCAATCTTCCTCACCAAAATTAAATAAATAAAATTAAATAAAATAAAAAGTTGTTTTGGATCATCTGTACCAGGTTTATTTCCTGCCTCCCAAGACTGATTCACTGCATCTGAGTATAAATTTGTTTTTTTAACCAGCATCCCAGATGATTCTTATATTCATTAAAGTTTGAGAAACATTATTCTAATATCCATATATTCTCTATTTTCTAAAGAGGAAAAATATATTATTATAGCACATACTAGTGCCATGCTACTGTTCCAAAACACTTTCTCCAAACTTTTCAGCATCTAATTTTTCTAAGCTATATATAGTAGCTAAAATTTAGCAAGTGAAAAACTGAGATTATTGGAGATTTAGATAAAATAGTTACCTAGTAGTCTCGTAGCAGTTTACAATTCACACAATTTACTTTTGACCAGTCTTTTCAGGAAAACAAAAAAAAAATTTGTATCCCTTACCAGAAAATGTAATAAGGTTTTAAAACAGAGAAAATGGCTGCAGCTCATACCCACTGCTGTTCTGTAGACAGAAGGGCAAATTACTCTCTTGCTGTCTGAATGGCAATCCACTTTCTTCAACTTTTTTTGTGAACCAACAATTCAAAATAGATGACAGAAGCAAAAAAGGAATATTCTTTTCCATGCCCTCTTATCAATGAAATTTTCATTAAAAGTACTTACTAGTTCTTCATAGTCACAGTGGAATAAAGTCATTTAACTTCCATACAGATAAAGAACTTATATTTTATTTAAGGATTCCTTGAAGTATCTAGTAAATGTTTCCAAAGTGGTCTACGTACAGCACTTATTAACAAAACGTCCACTAATCACTTCTAAAGAAAGCAGGATAGAATTTTAGTTTCATTCTGTTGGACCCAGACATTACAGCTAATAAGGGGCTATCCTACTTCAAGGCGGCTGGCAACATAGATGACAAGCTTTGCTCTATTTCCTGATTTCTAGGGTTTCTGTCGTGCCATTAGTTTTACTATTGAAGTTTTCTTTTTTCTGTCTGCTTATATAGTAAAAAGAAAGCTGATAGAGGCTGAAAAAGAAAGCTGCTGTAACCATCTCCCCAAATGAGAAGATGAGTGAAAATGAAGACTATCGGTTAAGTGGACAATTTTTTTTTCAAGTGAAACTGTCCAGTTTCCGAGATAAAAACTATTTATGCTGAAAATTGTTTTATTGACTTTGATCTAATGTCAGTTATTAAATGTGTAATACAAATCACCTTCAAAACAATTTAAGTTTCAAGCTCATAAAGACTTTTTTGACAAGATGTGTAAGGTACACTGTTCAAACATAACTGTATATTTTATTTTTGTCATAATAGTCTTCACTTAGGTAAGTAACAACAAATAAGTGTTGTATAAGGGGTGTTTGGATCACAAGGACGTATCTGAAAATATCTAAGAATCAGTCAGATTGATCAGTTTGGAACAGAACTCTCTATCTTTCAGGGAATATTTTGAAAACCGTGACCACTATCTTCCTTTAATATAGTGTTAATAATTGATGGCATTCTATTGTATTTCATTCCCCTAATGGAAGGAGCGTCTCCCTCTTCCTCTCTCTCTCTCTTCATGTGTGAAGGAATTATTTATATGGTTTTTGGGGAAAAGTGGATAAAAAATTCCTGAATGAAATAATGGAGTAGAAAGTCCTCAAAGAAGCAGGCTATAGTTAAAAATCGTTGAATTTATGAGAGGGGAACTAAGTCTGAGCTACATTTGTGAGAGACTAAGAAATAACAGCATGAGATTATACGGCTACAAGAATCAATACTCGGGTCTTTGCTCTTTGTGAGACTGTTTGTAACGGCGGATGAAAGGTTGTAAATTTGTGTGCAGAACACATGATGCTTTTTTCTTTTTTTTACCATGTGCTCTAATTATGGAAAATGAGGTGTCAACTGATAGATTGTTTAATATAGACAATAACATTTGAGCTATTCTGTATGCTTGTTGGGAATGTTAGCACATTTAAAGCAAGACTCTAATATACATGGTTGCTGTGTGGTCACTTTCTTTCCCTCATTATATTAGTTTTATCTAGGTTAACAAAGAACAGAGTAGGCTTCTCTACACTAGCACCATGGGATTTAGAGATATTTCTTTTAAGAAAATAATTATATAAGCCATTTGGGAACGGATTAGCTTTTGACTTTTTGAAGTTGTTTCCTAAAACAATTCAGGTATTGGCTAGGATTGTCCAAGCCAGGAAGTTACAACTATGGTGTTTTTAAAGAGGGAAGAATTAAGGAAGATTTCCAAAGGTTGTTATTAAAAAAAAAAGAGAGAGAGAGAGAAAGATACTCAAATAAGACTACTTAGGATGCTGCATGGACGGTGGGTTGGGATTAAGGAATGTGAGTTTTAATTCTGTTTCTGCTGTAAATCAGCTGAGAGACGATGGGAACATTATAACCACCTTGGGATTCAGTGTCCTTATCAAGAAAAAGAGTTAATCTTCAAAGATACCTCAGCATTTAGGCTCTATTCTTATTGGGCTGTATAAAAATAGGATGTAAGATTTTTTTACTTTGGTTCGTGTGTGGGGAAAGACATAATAAATGGGTAAAATTGTGATTAATTAATTTTGGGGGGGTTTGCTAGTCTTTGGAGTTCTTTTGCTGAGCCTTGTAAGAATCCATTTGTGGGTTCTTAATACAGAAGGTGACTGAAGCTCATGAAATCTAATAGAATAAATAAGCGTGACTCAGTGATAAAGAACGAAAATCGTATTTAGTTGATTATAGCCTGAATTTTTCAAACCAGTGAAGATGAAGAAATTTAAACACATTCATTAGAATTTTAGGTTACTTCTAGGAGATTTTAAATGTCATATTGGCACCATCTATAGATATTAAGGTGAAGTACACCCATGACTATTTCATTTTATCATAATTCACCCCTCCCTTTAATTTAAGCTAAATAGTATTAATTTCAATTAATCAACAGAGATACTAAACAGCTAAATCTAAGGCACAACTAGCATTTGTCTAGTTGGGCTGTGAACTACTCAGGAAGACACGATTCCTCCTTTTGGTAATTTATATTCTGGACATGTAATATCTATGCTTTTAGTCTGTTCTTTAGAATTTCTACAACTTCTGTAAAATATTAAAGCTTCATTGTTAATTATGGGTAGGAAATCATTTTAATATTTAAATCATCAATTAAAGTTTCTTTTTAATGATGAATTCCGCCAAGCCTATTTTAGAGTATTGAATGCAGAATTACTTTTCTCTTAGCACCTTTTCTTGAAATTTTTAATGCTCAAAAGCAAAAGTAACCCCATAATCAAAGACATGTCTATATGGATATCACGAAGTAGAAAATAAGAAAAGAATTTGTTTAGAAGAGTGACCTTATTAATGTGCAGGAGAAAAGTATATAGTGAAGTCTGTCTCGTGAGATTAGGTGGCTCAGTAACCTACTTTTCTAGGCACGGTGACTGAATTAATTGGAATGTGTGACAAAGACGGTATATTTGTCAGAAAATTTTGATGAACAGAGGAGAAGGCAAGCACTTTAAGTTTAATGGAAGATATTCAAAGAAAGAAGGATGTGTCAGAAATCATCCTTCTTTTGGAGGAAGCAGGAGAAAACCACTGCACTTTAAATGTGCGTTTAGGAATCATTCGGTAAACCTCACTCCTTGGCAAGTAACTACAGCGAATAGAATAATAACAATCTGATGTAAACTGGACCTGAGGAATCAAGTGGATGACTTTAACAACAAAGCTAAGCCCCTGATCTCAGTCTTCTTGCTGTTTTATTTACTAGTCCTTTCTTTCATTGCTTTACATGTTTTGAATAATTACTTCAATAATGTTAATATTAATGGAATATTAACTCAATAATAATTCAATAATGACTTCCTAGCTCTATAGGTAATTATTTGTTTCTCTGATATTGTTTTAGGTTCTGTTAGCTAACCATCAAAGGTTTTGGGCTTTGGGCTTTATTTTCCTTACAGCAGCATTTTAGTTTTCATCAGCTGAGAGCCTCATGTCTCTGTAAATGGCTTAAATGTTTTCAGACACTTCCAAATTAATAGGGGAAAATATAAAAAGGAATTCTGTTTCCATGGTGATCATACACCATTAGATAAATTGAGCCTTCAGAAGAAGACTGGCAATTGAGGCATTCTGATTAGTTATATTTTTCTATTTAACTGAAGTCTTATTTCCAAATCTTTCTGGTTCCTACTCTCACTAAAAGCAAAATGCATTAGTCCATTTGTGGTAAGCACTCTATGTTAGCAATAGAAGTGGGTGTAGATATTTAGATTAAATATATACTAATGCCTAGATATATTCCATTTATTTTATTTATTCACAATCCTAAAATATGAACTTATTTTTTTAAGTCTTTGCTTGTCTTTTCTCAAAGTTACAGGTTCACTATAATTGTAGTTAAAGTCTTGAGTCTTACAGAGACTTTCATTTATAACTAAATGTGATTTTCAAGGATGTTCTTCATTGTTTTACATTTATAATGATGCTTTTTAATATATAGGAGGTGACTGAAAGTGTGTATTTCTTTAAATACTATCAACGTTCTGTAACTCTGTTTGAACTATTAATTTATCAAGTGGACTCATTTAAAAATGTGAAACCAATGTTAAAACTTTAAAATAATATATCTTGGAACTTAGTTCCGTTGAAATTATTAGATTCTGAAGTTTAGTATTCTTAATATGTAAGGCTTTCCTAGTCTACCGTTCTTATTAACCTAGTTCTTCATGTAGGATCATTTAATAATATTCCACTTTTTTGAGTGCTTATGGAAGAAAAGTTAACATATTGTCCTTTAAAATACAACCTTACTACTCCCCAAGTGAGCGGAGAACTTCCTCAGCCTTCTAGGAGCGTGATTCTCCTCAGGAACACCCAGGCAGGTTTCTGTGAAGTAGGGAGGGAGATCGGAAGAGGGTGTGACAGCCCCTGTCTTGAAAAAGCTTAGATTAATGTTTTTCGGGATCTATGCCAACCCCTGGGGGGATGTTAAACACATCAGGATGAAGAGCTCTCTTTCCTTTTCTCTGTTCTGTTCTTAGTCACCACGTCTTTATTTGCATGTTTTTTCTTTCTAAACACTCATTTATTGCCTAATGTCGTATTTTTCTAAATAATATGGTATTTTTTCTAAACGGACACCAAGCACAGACCAATGGTAGGATCTAAATAAACCCTGGGAATGAGATTTCTCATTAGATTTTCCCACTTATCTCTTCTTTCGCTTATTTGTGGTGTTGTACCAAGAAAAATGAGTCAGATAATTTAATAAGTAAACATGTTATTGAGTCATACAGTGGAAAATTGGGTTCCAAACACTTGTTTGGTATGATAAAATGAACTTTAAAACATTATCATTAAAAAAATTAATTTACTTGTGGCCTCATCATAGTAACTATTGTTTTTTCTCCCTCTCTCCAAACATTTATATATGCCTCTGAATTGGCATTATTATAATCACCTTTTATATGCCATTTTGTTACAATCACTTTTTTCTGAATAACCTTTAGGATTAATTAAGAGCTTCTGAATTATCTTTTTTTCTCCATAATATAAAAAAGCTGGCATTCACTGAACACTTACTGCATTTTAGGTGCCAAGGGAAACTTCTTACACATATTTTCTAATTTATACAAAATAGGTGAGAGGTGGTTATTATCATGCCATTTACTCAGGATTGGAACAATTAAGTAATGCACTCAACATCTCACAGGTAGCAAATGATGGATCGAGGATTTATAACCAGATGGTCTGACCCTAGAACTTATGCCCTTAATCAATATGTTGAACCGCTTGTCACAAATAAAAATGTATGTGAAAGAAATAAGAACTGGATGTCGGGAAGGACTGAAGAAATGTAGTTGCAGGAAGGTTATCTTAGGGATTTAAATCAATACATTCTCAATTCTTTTACCTGGTTATTTTCTGTGATTCTCCTTCTGCTCTACCCCAAAATAAGAAATAGCTTTGGGGATGTAACTTAGTATTTCAGAGTTTTGAGCAGGAATGTATTTGTCCCTGGATTTCGGAACACACCAGAAAGGGAGTAAATCAGACTTACTCTGCATGAGACCAGGGATCAGGAGCAGAAGCAGGCAATATTTGTGGGTGAATCTCTATAACGGGGATCAAAACACGTGTAAATTCATCAAAGTAAATAAATCCACCAGATGTTAGTCAAATTCACAAAAGAAACTGGTGACAACTGTGAGTGTTCGCTACAAATATAGGAAGGGATTTTGTTTTAAAATAGCAAAAACTGCCTGCTAAAAAAACCTGAAAAGTATTTCAAAACACATTTTTGAAAGACCTCTTTGGCCTTAAGGAAAAGACAGCTTTTATTTTTGAAAGGAATTATTTTCCAACTCAAAATGTTTTTATTTTCTCTCCAGAAAATGCCACCTTAGATTATTCATATTTCTGGTATGTGCTCAGGAATTCCTGTGTCACATCCTTGAGGGTTCTGTGCGTCTTGAAGAAAAACAAGATTTTAAAAGTTTTAATACCCTGATATAGAGAATAGTGTCTATAAAATGTTATTGGTTAAATGCCGCCAGAAATTAGGAGAAGCAAAAGGGAATTGAGGGTCTATCTCCTGATACTCTAAAGGCAACGATTAGAGATTATTTATATATATCAAATTCAGGAAGGGTTAGAGAATTGAATGGGAATAGTTAAAGATAAAATGAGAAAAATACGCGGTCAGAGTGAAAAAGGAAACAGTGGAGGAATTACATTAGCTTTGTTCCTAATTGTGGAAGATGAGAGATTTCCTCTTTCAAATTTTTAAACAGAGTGGAAGTTCCAAGTTATATTAAATGGCAATAAATACATCAGACTAGAGCTATCTGATAAAATAGGTGAATAAAGTGCTAGGACTTACCACCTGGGCATTTAACAAATAGAAATCAGCTTTATTATGAAAGTATTTTACAAAATGCTTTCACGCATTTTTCTGTGAGAATATGTCCAGTGCTTACAGTTCTGCCTCATCTTTTGTGAATAGACCATACATATAATGCATCTTTTAAAATTTTCCAGTTTCAGTATCTTTAATAATTAGAAGAAATTTACAGAGTCTTGAGAGGCTGAGTGCAGAAGCATCTTCTATTTTTATGATTCCCTAATCTCCCATCATTTTTTATAGAAATTTCACTCTCACCTAATTCAATGGCTTTTTTCTTCTTTTTTGTCCTAGACTTTATGGAGCCTTTCCAAAGCATTTACCTTAATTTGCATATAACAATGACTTTCTTTTCACACTCATATTTTCAATTAATGCAGAATTTAATTAAGTGGTATAATTACAAAGATGATTCCATAGTAGGATACAGATTTAAGCTAAAATAACATTGGATTAAAAAAGAAAGAATTTTTATCTCTCTTATAGAAAAATCTAGTCAGGTATGTTAAGGCTGATAGAGTGGCTCAGAAATCATTAGGGACAATGTCGCCTTCTAACTAGTGACTCTAGTGATCCAACTAGTGGTCCAAGATGACTGCTCCCATTCCTGCCATTACATTCACGTTCCAGCCAGCAGCAAAAGGGGAAGGAGGAAGGGAAGTGTGTGCTCCTTCACCTTGATGGCATAATCCATAATTTGCACACATCACCTCAGCGTACTTAGTCACATTGTCATACCTAGCTGCAAAGGGGGCTAGGAAATGTAGCCTTTGGCTGGGTGACCATGTAGTCATGAAAAAGTCTATTGTTGTATAAGAATGAGAGAAGGGTAGAACAAATACTGAGAGACGTAAAGTCATCTCTGAAATATTCAGATCTACTGGCCAGTGATTCTTTTGAAACCAGGCAAATGCTTTAGTAGGTTTTGCTCTGACTCTCCTCTGGTCACGCTGCTCCATGTGGGGTGAGGAGCCCGCAGAGCCAAGAGGATTTCCCTAACCAGAATCATGTCCTCCATCTAAACCTGGCTACCCAAGACTTCAGATTTCCCTGTCTGAACAGCCCCAGGCCTGCTTCTAGGGCCTCACGCGAGTGAGCTACGCGCTCTTCAGGAGTATGAAGGTAGCGTGGGCGAGCAGGCTGGGAATCTCCTATGTGTACGAAGCCTCTTGAATAGACAGAGCTGGAGCGCAGAAGAGAATGGGAGAGTATGAGCCAGCTTGCCCGGCACTGGATAATCCCAGTGCAGAACTCAGAGGAGTTAGAAAAATCTAAAATTGAATCTAGCTTTTGAGCTCGTTATGTAGGTGTATTTGCCAAAGTAGGAAGATGGCATCAGTTATCTATGGCTATGTAACAAACTATGTCAAAACTTTGTGGTTTAAAACAATAGTCATTTTCTGGTTCCTGTGAGCAAGTTCCACAAGGTGTAGGCTGGGGCTGGAGGACCCAAGATGCTTCACATATGTGTTTGGAGCTTTGGTGCTGGCTGCTAGCTGGTACATCTTGTTTCTTTTCCATATGACCTCTCTTTTCATGTATTTTCTTGTCATCAAAGAGTCTATTATGAGCTTCTTCACGTGGCAGCTGACTTCCAAGAAGGTGAAAATGGGAAGCTGGAAGGCCTCTTAAGGCCTAGACCCAGAAATCACACTTCCACCATATTCTAATGCCCAAAGCAAGTCATGGGACCAGCACAGATCAAAGGGAGGCAGATAAATTCAACCTCTTAATTGGAAGATGACAGTCATATTGCAAAATGGCATGCAGGATGGGAGGAACTGTTGTGTCCGTGTGAGAAACAATCTACCACAAACATCTTTATTTAAAGTTTTTTTTGAAATCTAGGTATGATGTCTCCATTTGTATTACTGCTTCAGTCTCTGCAAATATTATGCATGTATCTGTCTTTATCCATCCAAATACCCACTTGTTTCTGCACATAAAATCCTTCTTCCCACACGTAACACATCTGCATCTCTAATGCAGACATCCACAGAGTCCCATATAGCTCTTGCATCCAAGGTCTCTGGGTGAGCCTCTGTCCTTTCCACTGAGTCCAAACTCAGTGGTCTGGTGACCTACAGACTAAAAGGCAAGTTACATTTCTTCCCTTGCATACCTTATACAATGGCGAAGTAGGAACAGCATAACCACGATAGAAACTTCTATTCAGAAAAAGGAAAAGTGGAAAACACATGGCAGCTGTGAAGGCACATTGCCAGGGCAACAGACTAAGTTTCTTGGTCAGCCCAGTTGGAAATCCAGGTTTTATTCCCTGGGGGAATAACCCTATCCAAGGTCTTCCATGGTCCTAAGTCTTTTGGCTTATCAACAATTTTTCAGGAACTGGGTGATGGATTATATGCTCTTGTTGGGGGTCACACAGCTCTTATGATCTCCTTGTTGCTGGTGCAAGGAGTTGGGGTTCCAGGCTCAAAAAATCATGGGAATTTTATTACTAAAGAGATTACAGAGGCAGTCTGCCATCACTTATTTTCCTAAAAAACCTAGTTGTCTCTGGTATTTCCTTCTGGTCATTTCTGTGTAGGAGTAACCACAGTTAAATATCTGGACGTGGTTTACAAGCCTGGAAAGTCTGGACTTTTATTTACTGGGCTCTAAGCTCTATCTTCCCTGCTTCAATATAATGGTCGTAAACCTGAGAGTATCTACAATGAGAGTCCTGGGTGAGGCGGCAATATTTTAATCTGATCTTTGCTGCTGGCACGTTCAGCAGGCTTTGGGCATCATCAGTGTGCTGTATAGAAGAAATGAGAGTGTAGGTTAATCTCGTGAGTTGGTTGAGAAGTTGGTTTAAGAAGGTTGGTTAAAAAATTTTCTACTTTATAATCAACTAAATAATAAAAATGAAAATATATAATAAAATACTACAAATAACACGTAGTAAAAATAACATAAGTGGGATTCAGAGATTAACTTCCAATTCTTCCTCATCATTAGTTGGTGAGACCACTGTCCCAGAGTGGCTGAAAGAATTGTCTCTGCTACGACTGGCTCCACATAGATTTTTTCCTATCTCAAGCATCTACTATTACTCTTAGTTTTGTCTCATTTCACTCTGCATGTAGTAAATCAAAGTTCAGAGTTTAAATGCAGAGTTTTAAACGATTGTATTAAAAGGAAATGTTTT
The DNA here is from genome assembly GCF_041296235.1 of Equus asinus. Lineage (NCBI taxonomy): Eukaryota > Metazoa > Chordata > Mammalia > Perissodactyla > Equidae > Equus > Equus asinus. Next base: position 83,119,844 of record NC_091798.1, read on the forward strand.
TACTTCTAGTGCCCTTCCATCCATGCTTCAAAATCGTTGATCTCTATTTGTGTTGCATTTCTGTTCTGCGTCTATGTTCTTATTGGTCAATATCTCTTTTGTTTACAAGATTCTTCCACTTATATGGTTTCTCTAAATCAATGCTGTCCAATAGATATATAAGGCAAGCCCCACACGTAGTTAATAAATGTTCTAGTACCTTACTAGAAAATGTAAAAATAGGTGAACTTAATTTTTTTTTTTTTTGAGGAAGATTAACCCTGAGCTAACATCTGTGGCCAATCGTCCTCTTTTTTGCTGAGGAAGACTGGCCCTGAGCTAACATCCATGCCCATCTTCGTCTACTTTGTATGTGGGACGCCTGCCACAGCATGGCTTGACAAGTGGTGTGTAGGTCTGCACATGGGATCTGAACTGGCAAACCCAGGGCCACCAAAGCAGAATGTGTGAACTTAACTGCTGTGCCACCAGGCCGGTCCCTAGGTGAACTTAATTTTAATAATATATTTTATTTACCCAATATAAAAATTATTTCAGCATGTAACCAATATCAAAGTTGAGATATTTCATATTTTTTTCATACCAAATCTTCAAAATTTGTTGTGTATTTTGTACTTAAAACACCTGTAAATGTAGATTAGTCATATTTCAAGTGCTCAACAGTAAAAGTGCAGCTCCAGAGTTTCACACTAACTGGGGATGTAAGTAGGACATATTAGTCATCATTTACCACATAAATGCACTTTTCTAGGCATCGTAGGGATATCAGTTGTCTCTCCTCAAGAAACCTGGGATCTAGTGAATGAAATAAAAGAGATATACTGTATAACATTGTTTCTCAAATAGCACAGTTCTAGAAAGCACAAATTTGTGTCATTCTTGTTGGAGATAATTAAATCCCCTTCTATTTTCTTTTTTGTCTAAACAGAGAGGCAATACAGGGCTCTTTTTTTTTTTTTTTAAATACTTTCAGGGAAAAGTCTTATAACCATCACCTTTCATCTTTTACAGAGAAAGAGCCTTGATAAGCCTGAGAGGGGCTGTTCATGTTTTTAATATGAAATTATCTTAGAAAAGATTAAATGTTAGATTACTCTTGAAAAAAATGCTTCTCATCTATGACGAACTGATGTTGTTAAATATCACCCTGTGTTTATTTCCTCCAAATAAGGCACTTAAGTCTCTGGGGATACACCCAGGAAGTCAACACTCTAAGATCTTACTTCACAAAGTGTTTGATCATTTGGATTGGGGTAAACAAAGGTCTGCCTCTTGGAATTCACCAACGGCTCCAGCTTCCTGGGGCCATCTTTCATTCTAACATTTAAATAAAATGGCTCGAACTCTTTCTATAAAATAATACTAGCTGGGTTCTATCCACTTGCCCCTCCTTTCAGGGGCCAACTTCCTCTAAAGTATTTGGAGAAAATGGGGGTTGTTTCAAGTTTGGTTCACTGCTGTCAGCTCCATGACTCGTAATCATGGCTCCTTACCCAACCTCGGGCTTCCATTACTTTGTGGCTGGGTCCCACCTACAACTTTGGAACTTTGTGTCCTTTCATCCATTTCCTGAAGTACCACTAACGTTAACCAACTGGGATTCTATGTAAAACAGATTTCTGCTGAAGACTTGAGGAAAAAAGACAGTAATTCCCACACAGTCAGGAAATAATTCTACTATTGAATGTCCTCCCCCAAACCATGTACCCAAGAATACCATCTGTCTAGACCAACAAAACTTTCTGCACTGTCCAATCCAATAGCCACTAGCCACATGTGGCTGTTGAGCACTTGAAATGTGGCTAGTGTGATTGAGGAACCGAATTTTTATTTTGGTTAAATTTACATTTACATGGGCATAGGAGGCTAGTGGTTAACGTGTTGGAAAGTACAGTTCTAGAAGCTTGATTTTCTTTCTTTTTCCAAGGTTTTCACTGCCATTTACCAAGCATTATTAGATAACTATAAAATCCTTGTTACTTTATTTCACAGAGAGATTCGAAGTCTTGTCTATTTAAATTATCCTGGGAGCCCTGTCATGTACAATAAAAAATGTCCAAGGTGGCCCATCAAACTGTTTTCCTAGGACCAAGGAACCATTTACCTTGGTAAATGCCTACACCTACGAAGACTTAGGTAGTTGCAAATAATTTTTGTTTTAAAAATTAATATTTGCTTTTGTTTACACCTTCTCTTCAGCAAAATCTTTGCAGTACCTGGAAAGAAAGCTTGCTCATAAACTCTCTCCATAGGTAGCATTCTGGAAAAGATAAAAGCATACTATCTAGTATCCGGTGGAAACGTCACAGGCTACTCAATCTCTGTGACTTGCAGCCATAGCATGAGAAATGATTATCAGCAGACATCTTCAAAAACCAGAAGGAATCTCTTAAAGTTTTTGTGTAATTTCACTGGGGTATGAGAATAAGTAGCTGTCTGTCAATCATGAAGGAATGGGTGTGACTAGAATGACAAGTTGAATCTCTATCCTGAGGCTTTAGCCTCTGGTTTGTAGCCTTAAGAGTCAGTTCCCATTCCCGTTTTTGTCCCTTTGAGAGGGTTGGACTCCTTTTATGAAAATAATCTCCTTTTCCCATTTCTGTTCCCCACCATGGAATCCAGAGAATAGTAAGTTGAACTTTCTACCAACTGCCTTTTAGGGTCATATTCTGCCTGTGTTGGCATAAAGCTCTTCCTCCTAAGTATTTTCCTGTTTCCCAAGTCTCTACCCGAAGGAGAGAAACCCCTGTAGTAAACCAAGCCTATGTGCTCACAGGATCTAGAAAGTTCCATTCCTCTGGAAATTCTCTGCCTCCATTTCCTGCCATTTCGTTTGTTACCAGAACCTTCCCAGATAAGCCTTAGCTTTCACATCATCAAAGCTGGCTTCTTGGTGTACTTGGTGTCGGCTAGGTGCACATTCTTCTCACAGTCATAGCAAGAGGATGGCATTTCCATTTCATAGAGTCTTAACTTTGGAAATAATTACCACCCAGAGCTTTGCAGTGCCTCTGTGATGGCTGGTGGCCACCCGAGGAAATTATTAGACACTGATTAGAATTCCTTCATCTCAGGTGGCATTCATCTCTACAGTCTGATGCTTTTCCTTGATTTGCTTCATACAGACTGCAGGTTTTTACCAGACCAGGTCAAATACATCCTCTTTATGCTCATCTGCCCCAAATTGGTAGCAAAATAGTGGTGTTTATTGTCATTGGTCCATAGTCCTCTAACTGGAAGAGAAAATACTACCTGCCTCTACTCTATGGAGCCTTGAATAATGAAATTCTGAGAGCAGATTTTTGCTGACAACAACTTCTGCTGCCCACATCTGTGCTAGCTTTGTCACAATGAAGCATTTTCTGCTGGCTTCCAATCCTACCTATCTTTTTTCCTACTGATGAATTATTCTTATTGAGAGAAATATCTGATGTACTTTGAGATATTACAATTAAATTTTGCTATAAATAGATCCAGTTCTTATTTTTTCTAATTAAATTCTCTTTGAAATAGCTTCCCTAACTTCATGTGATTAATGAATGTATTTATGCTGTAAATATTTATTGAGCACATACTATGAGAAGATATAGTTCTACTTGCTGGATAGACAGCAATAAGCAAAACTCACATATCCTAATTCTCATGGAGTTTACATTCTAGTTGATGAAAACAGAAAATAAAAAGATGGTTATCAATTCTGTAAAGAAATTTCCTTTCTGAATAGGAAAACACGAGAATGGGACAGAGGCAGTGGGAAGTGAGAGTAGTTACTATTTTAGGTAAGATGGGCAGGGAAGAACTGACTTGTAAGTTAGTATTTGACCTGAAATTTAGAGGAGGTGAGGGAGTAAGCCATGTAGAGATCTGGGGAAAGTGTTGCAGAAAGATGAGAATGGCAAATACAAGGACTTAGCATGTACAGGAAATAGCAAGATAGGAAGTCAAGCTAGACTCAGACTAGGACGGAGGTGAGCCATAGAAGCTGAAGTCAGAGAGAGAGAGAGAGAGTGGAGCAAGAAACTAGAGAGTGTCTTGCAGATACGTGCACTTTGGCTTTTACTCTGAGATAAGACACCATTGACGAGTTTGGGGCTGAAGAATAATCCATACAAATGGAGATGCTCTTCTTCCTTCTTTGTGATGCATGTTTAAAAATGAAATATCAGAGTAGTGACTACTCTACAAATTTGCAAGACCTGCTCCAGTGTTGTACACATATCTGGACAGACACAGGAACAAACAGCGATATTATCAAGAATAGGCCATAAGAATTTCCTACTTTCTTATATCCGTAAGTAATCTGAAAGAGTTGAGTTTGGAATACTATTTCCAAAATTTCAGACGAGCTACCAATTTCCAGGCAGGGAAATGGAAAGATTGGGGAATAGTCACTGAAAGAAGTTCTTACAGGTCCACACAAGTGGGCAGACAAGAAGCTGAGACACTTGAATCCTGACATGCCAGGAAACATTCTTGGGGAAAAATGATCTAAACGATACTTATAGGGGGTAAAAATCTCCCAAATCTGTAAGAAGGACCACTGTATTTTCTACCACCTCTCCGAATGTGAGTACTAACAGTATATAATTAACTAAAACGAATTCAGCTGAGATTTGGCCCTACACCCTGTTGCCATTACCACACCCACTATAATCTCCACACATCTGTGGGTCATCACTCTGATCGCCCTTTTCCGGGAATATTAAGCAATTTGTCAGAGGACAGACATCTGGAAATAAACCTATGCTAGCTTGAGCATGGTCTTTTAGTTCTATAAACCATACTGTCTCTCTCCAGAAAGTATGATTCCAGTCCAATTCCTGTATCCTTTGAAAGAGAACACTAGCAATCTGAACTCCAAGTTTCAAATGAAACACTGAATTCATTGTGAATTTATAGGGAACAAGAACTAGTTTTTAAGACAGATTAATCTCACATGGCAATATTAAATCTTAACACACAACGGCACTAAAATAAAATAGACGTAACACCCTACTTATCGGCTCTTTACAAAGACAGTAATGAAGTTGGAAATCTTTTAAAAATGAAATTTAAATATATACAATATGTGTTTATTGAATTAATTCACTCGTAATCTTAGCACCTACAGTCAACCATCACTGACATTTACGCATATTTCCCTTCTGTTCAATCCTTTTGTCTTGACTTTTCTTTTTGACAATGTTAGAAACAACGTATTTATAAGTTATATCTGCACATAATTTTACCCTGCCATTTTAGTTAACATGATGTCAAAGCATTCCTCTTGTTGTTTTATAAACTCATCAAAATATCATTTTAGCGTAGCATTTCTAGAACATTACATGTTCACGAGCTGCAGTCTCTCAAATCCTACACTAGCTCCCCACCGCCTTCAGCAGAAAGTCCCCAACTCTTTAGTAGAGCATGTTAGGCTGGTCACGATTTCCCCTTCTTCACTCCCTAGTTTTTCAATTTTTCTCTAATTTCCCAAATGTACCTTCACCTCTCACAGTTTGGAATGATTTGTTGTTTTTGAGCCGATCACATTTTCCCATTTTTTGGCATAATTTGCCTCACTCTTGGCCTTCAATGACTTTACCGTTGTCCCTCGATACAGAAAATTTCTACTCGTCCTAAAAGACTGAGGTTTGGGTTTAGCTTTCCTGAACAGCTGTTCTCGACACCCTCCCCACAAACCCCACCAGTTGCTGATTTGGGTCTCCCCTGTCCTGTGAGCCCCAGAGCACCTGTCAGTTACCAAAGGGCCTGGTTTCCTCCTCCAGAGCAGGAGCTCCGTGAGGGCAGGGACCTTGTCTTTTTCGTCTTTCTATTAGTTATTAGCGTAGTTTCTGGCACATAGGAGACACTCATTTACTATGTGTTGAAAGAATGAATAAATAACCTTAAATAAATTGTCTTCTCTGTGTCCCATTACTGAGGACTTGTCCCCTTTTAACATAAAATTCCTACCTTCCAAATTCCAAACTGTCCTCATTCACTGCCAAGTTACTCTGTTTATTGACTCATTCGCATTGGTCACTTTAGGTTTTAGGACTTAGAGTTCTTTGTCTGCATTTTGCATGGCAGATTTTCCTAATAAAATTGAAGAAAAGTCTCTATTAAAGTGAATTTGAGGTGAAAGACAAAGGAAACAAACTGCAAAGGATACCTATGAATCTGCAGATTTTAAGTGTGTATGTGGAATTTCACATCTGACAAATATTCACTCATGAAAGATGGCATCTATTTCTAATATTAAAGCAAATTGTAAAATTAGATTTTTTTTGGGGGGGGAAGATTAGCCCTGAGCTAACATCTGCCACCAATCCTCCCCTTTTTTGCTGAGGATGATTGGCCCGGAGATAACATCTGTGCCCCATCTTCCTCTACTTTATATGTGAGATGCTTGCTACAGCATGGCTTGATAAGTGGTTCCTATGTCTGCACCTGGGATCCAAACCAGCAAACCCTGGGCTGTGGAAGCAGAGTGCAGGAACTTAACTGCTACGCCATCAGGATGGCCCCCAAATTAGATTTTTAGCTAGGTAATATCTGTTCAAGTTCTCCATTTTTGGTTCCACTCGTTGAGGGTTGTTGAGAAATGTAGTAACTATTGTGCACTGAAATGTCCTCTTCATAGTAATTTTCCTGCAGGTGCTAATGAATCAGGAAGGGATAGATTTTATATGGATGTGTGTTTAGTTCATGTTCATGAGGTTTGGGCAAGTTATTTAATTCCTCTGAGATTCACTTCCATCATCTGTAAAATGGACAGAAGTATAATATCTGGCCCACAAGACTTTGAGGATTATATATGTAACTGCATGAAAGAACTCTGTATGTTATTAGTATCAGGCTTATAGTTACTACTGACTTCATACATATTTTGTGACTCTGGGTCTGTAGGCTATTTGAGCCTAACCTTTACCTGCTAAGCTCCTTGCTCTTGTCATCTAAACAAATCTGTATTCTAAGTTCCAATTTTATTCTAATCCTTGTTCTACAAAATCTATGACTTGGATTAATTCAATAGTCTGTTTCATGATCTCAGTAAAAATCCTCTCTTTTCTTTCCCTGCTAATCAGATGTCTGGGTATTCTTAGAATTACGGCCAAGTGATTGTCAATCGTCTGTCTCAAAGCTAGGAGAGAGGCTCTTCCTTATTGGTAAACAGTTAAGTAGTTATTTAGCTACCCACACACAGAGGGATCGCCATTTGCATACTCACCAACACTATCACCTGACATTTGAATACTGCCAGTTAACTTACAAATACTTTTTCATGAACAGCAAATCTCCACTTGTTACATTAAGAAAATATTATGTATGAAAAAAGTTTGAAGAACTTTCAGAAGAAAGGTTTGTGGATGAATTCTTCTATGTGTTTGGTAGATTTTTCATTGTGGTAGTCCTAAATTTACACTGGGAAAATAAGTCTTTTGAAGATATTTGAACGTTTACAATGAGTAAATTACTGTTTTTATGTGCTTAGAATAACACAAACATAATGATTCTTTTCTTCTCAAATTCCTTACAGTCTAATGGGGAAAAACAGACAAACATATACACTATAGGATAGCTTCACTTTAATCTCTTTAAGACTTCTAAATAAGAAGTACCCAATATAACTTTATTTCAATTTTTACCTTTTTTAAAGGTCGAAATGTCAAAACACTTTTATTTATTTTGCGATGTGAACAGCTTTAAGCTATCAAAATAAATCTTGCTACGAGGTAGTGAAAGGATAGCGTGAGGCTATTTATAAGAATTATTGGGAACTTTGTTGTAATTCTACCAAATTTATAGAGTTCAATGCAGGTGTGAGCTGAATTTCTTTGAGGTTTGTTTATCTGGGTGACAGTATATGCTAATATTATGACTAATTTATAGCCTCACTTAGTTTTTAATTGTAAACGTGTGTGATACACTGGTTTTATAGAAGAGTTTATAGATTTAGTTTGATAAACAGTTGTTTGCAGTCTCTCTTTCCATTTTAAAATGACCATACGGAGACTTCTTCAAGCTTAAGAAATTAGGGCGCCTCTCAAGCTTAGAGTTGGATTCAAATTGGAGCGTAAATCAGTGCATTTACTTGCTGTGTTTTTACAGGCTTCACTGTGGTTATGCTTCCTGGTCAAAAGATAGGGAGACAGTTTTGTTAACGTACCCCCAAAGTTTGCAAAAATATTGCACTTAGAATTCCTGATCAAATTCATTAACATTTTGGATCCCAGAAAATATCTATCTCCAGAGCTCGAGGGAGTTCTCTCCAGCTCCATTCTCTAGTCCCGGCTTGCCGGGTCAGGGGAGCTGGGCTCTGAGGCGGTGGGAAGGCAGGAACTTCTGGATTGAGAAATGGTTGCTAGCTGGAGAGGCAAGAAGGTCATCAGCTTATTTTTTTTCCACCTTTATTGAGGTGTAACTGGCAAATAAAATTGTAAGATACTTAAAGTGTGCAATGTGATGATTTGATGTCTGTGTACGTAGTGAAAGGATTCCCCCCACTGAGTTAATTAAGACATCCATTATTTTACATATTTACCCTTTCGTGTGTGTGTGAGAGCATTTAAGTTTTATTCTCTTAGAAGACTTCATTTATACAACATAGAGTTATCAACTATAGTCACCATGTTATACATTAGAGCCTCAGACTGATTTATCTTGCAACTGAAAGTTTGTACCTGTTTCCCTTCGCTCCCCAGCCCATGGCAACCACTTCTCTACTTTGTTTCTATGAATTACTTTTTATCAAAAAATTTCCACATGTAAGTGATATCATGCAGTATTTGTCTTTCTCAGTCTGACTTATTTCATTTAGCATAATACCCTCCAGGCCCATCCATGTTGCTGCAAATGATAGGATTGCCTTCTTTTTTAAGGCTGGATAATATTCCATCATACATATTTACTAATTCCCTGATTCATTCATCTGATGAAGGACACGTAGGTTGTTTCCGTACCTTGGTTATTGTGAATAACACTGCAATGAACATGAGAGTACAGATTACTTCTTTGAGAAATTGGTTTTGTGGGATTATTGGATCATATAGAAGTTCTATTTTTAATTTCTTGAGGAATCTTCCTCCATACTCTTTTCCATAGTGGGTGCACCAGTTTACATTTCCCCAACAGTGTTTAAGGGTTTCCTTTTCTCCACATCTTTGCCAGCATTTCTCTCTTGTCTTTTTGATAATAGACATCCTAACAAGTGTGAGGTGATCACATTGTGGTTTGGATTGGCATTTCCCTAATGACTAGTGATGTTGAGCACCTTCTCATGTACCCATTGGTCATTTGTGTGTTTTCTTTGGAAAAATATCTATTTCAGGTCCTTTGCCCACTATTTAATTAAGTTATTTGTTTTTATGCTTTTTTGTTGTATGAATTACTTCTTTGTTTTGGATATTAGCCCCATATATAGCTGTCCCTTTGGAGATAAGAAACAAAGCATTTACAATTAAACGAAATTTTTTAAATAAAAATCAAAAGTTTTACATTTTAAATTGAAATTTATGTTGCTTGATAGTTTAAACATAGAATTAAATGCTAATTTGATTCAAAGAGTAAGAATTGTTTACAATGTCAGTATATAAGTAACTTAACCTTTAAAAAATCAGAATATAAGAAAGGGTTTGATAATATAAAAAAAAGACCCTTATTAACTACATATCCTATGCACATTTTGTGCATTTCTTTCTGATATTTTTTACCACATATATTTCAAAAAATAGGATTGTATTGACTACGTATTTTTGTATTCTATTCTTTTCATTTAATATTAATTGCTCTTCAAAAACATTATTCTTAATGGTGCTTACTATGCCATTGTATGAATGTACAATAATTTATCCATTTCTGTTAATGGGGTCATTTATCTCCCTGTCGTTTGGACAGTCACTTTCTTTCCAGTCTCACACTATTATAAATAAATTGATGTTGAAAAAATTCTTATGCCCAAATATTTATCCTTGTATGCAGAGCTTTGATGGAAAAAATTATGATGCCAATGGTTTTAAAGTAATTTTTATTGTTTTCTTCAATTTTAATTGTGGAATCCAAGGAGAAAAGCACGTGTGTTTTGAAACAAAGGGGAGAAGGATCTGCTGGAGAAGAGATGGCTAATATCATAGCTGTAACCTCAGCATAGCTTTGACAAAAATTAAGATCAGAGATTCAGCTACAGAAGAAAGTGGAAGGAAGGATATGCTATCAGAAGAAATAGCAGTATTATTATTTGAAAGAAGGAAAAGAAAAGAATGAGGAATCAGACTGTCTTTAAGAATCTAAATCAGAGTTTCAGAAGTAATGATGCTGAAGATTTTTACGAGAAGAAAAGACAAGAAATTATTTTTATCATATTTTAAAGAAATGATTAGACATTTAGATACATATACTTGTATAAGTCATACTGAATTCTAACAAGAGCTCAGAAGAAAATTAAATTAAAACCCATCATTAGGGGCCACCCTGTGGCAGGGTAGTTAAAGTTCCATGTGCTCTGCATTGGTGGCCTGGGTTTGTGGGTTTGGATCCCAGGCACGGACGTATTCCACTTGTCAGCCACGCTGTGGAGACATCCCACATACAAAAAAAATAGAGGAGGACTGGCACAAATGTTAATTCAGGGCTAATCATTCTCAAGCAAAAAAAGAGGAAGATTGGCAATAGATGTTAGCTCAGGGTGAATCTTCCTCATGTGCCCCCCCCACAAAAAAAATCATTATGTAAGTGGCCATTAGAATAAGGAGACAGACAAAGAAGATTCCCTTATCCACAAGCATACAGCACCTATTATAAAGAAAGTGACATGCTAGATGCTCAAGGGGATACAAAAATGAGCCTCAAGGGCAAATGATGAGGTGCAGGTAAATGTAAACAGCTCTACCAGAGAAATTATTATATTAAACTATACTTTGGTATATGTCAGTTTTAGTCATAGTTAGAAAATAAAATATACTAGAATAGGAAATCAAATATTCTGTCGTCTCTTGCAATACTTCAGGAAACAGAATAACCATGAGGTGGTGCTATTCAACAAGAAATCAGAAACCACTGAGCTGGAAGCGCTGGATGTTTCTCTTGGCAAGTGAACTCTCTGAAAAGGCACACTGAAACTGTTAAGTCCTAAGGAAACAAACACTAGGAACTTAAAGGGACAAATTACTAACTGCTCCATCTACCTCATTTCCTTAGGCCATTTAATTTTTGAAACATATTGCAAATAAATGAGTTTGTGGTTTTCTAAAATGGGGAATAACAGCAAGGCTGGAAGACCCTCCCACAGAAGGCTTCCTCCTTGGACGTGTGCCTGCTGTGAGTCTATGCGTGGGCAGGCTCACCGGCCAGAGCACTGGGAACACAGGAACAGAGAACAGAGGCCCTTCTGTTTTCTCCAGTTTACGTTTGTCAGTTTCTCCAGTGGGCGAGGCACCTCCATGTGTTTGGCAGAGAATGGTTTTGGGCTGAGCAATATGGAATCTTTTGTGAAAGAGGCATCGGCTGATTTATATTAACATAAAAGCCAGTGTTTAAATCATACAAAGTGTGGCAGTGACACTGGAAAAAAAAAAAAAGAACAGTCTGCTTTGGTAACTCATAATACTTTCAGTTATTTTGAGCCATTTGAAAATAAACATGGAATAAGCTATATATTAAAATATACATATTTAAAATTTTTTTTCATAAACTATAGCTATATGTGAGATTAACTTTATATCTTTCACGTGTAGGGGAGGAAGATGTTTCCTCTACCTGCTCTGGGTTCTTCTGACCAGAGAATGAATTAAATTCACATGAGACAGAATAACAGGAGAAAATTAAACAGAGTTTTATAACATGTATACATGGGAGAGGCTGAGGCAAACTGAGCAACTCGCCAAAATGGCTGAAGCCACCACCTTAAATATCATCTTCAGCTAAAGACAAAGGAGGATGTTGGGGGTGGGGGGAGTCAGTTATGGGAGATTGCCAGACAAGTACGGTAAACAAGGGTTAGGTTATTGTGCAGATTTAAGTCCTCGCCTTCTGCATTGATAAGAGTTTCTAGAGATAAGGTCATCCCCCTTCTTCCTGTACAGAGAGGGAGGCACCTTTGCAGATGGAGATTTCCTTTACAGTGTAAATGTTTCTTAACAAAGGGTAAGTAAACTCTGCCTTTCAGACTTTCTTTCCTGTCTGCAGTTTTTAAAAGTAACCAGCCCAAAATAATCCTCATGCCAAAGAGACATATCTTGGGGCGGCCAATTCCAGTCCCCCACACATGAGACCTCTAAGACTGAGTATGGACTAAAGTGTTTAAATTCTACCCTGTCCCATCTGGATAATTCCTATGGTTTCTTCAAAATCCTCGTGGCCTCTAGAGTTATACCACCTGTTCCTTTAAAAGCAGATACATTTGGAAATGGGGGCAGGTGAGGCAAGACCCACAAAAAGTTTCTCATCTCAATAAAAAACTTTAGAGTGTCATTTGGGATTTTCAAAACATTTAGGAAATACCTAATAAAAGGAGAGAGGCCAAGCAAACCACTTGGAAATAAAGAAAGATGTCCAGAGGCAAAAATAACTCAAAATGAGAAAAATGAAAGTAGTTTAGGCTTGCTGTGTGTTTGGGTGAAGAACTCTGAAGTTTAGCGTCTCTTTTGTATTTAAGAAGGATGCTGTTATTTGGGTAAAAAGGGGAAAAAAATATTTTTGCAGCAGCTGGTATGTCTATGTCCCTTCAGTCCCAAATCCACAAACCCGTCTTAACTGCTGGGTGTGGGTGCTGGGAGGATCTTGTTCTTTCTGACTCAGACCAGAGGGGAAGGTAAAGGAACAGATACAAGAAGGGGCTGAATCTGAAAAGGTAAAAGTGTCACTGACTAATTGCCCCAAGGAACTCAAGGGAAGTTTGGAAGCATTTAACTATTTCTCCATTATTTTTTTCTTTTTTGTCAGGTTAAGAGATGCAATCACCAACCACTCTGAACTAGTTCAAACCCACCGTGCAAGAGCGATGCCTGCACAGATGGGCCGAAAAGTGCTCAAGAGATGACCTTGTCTGATTTTAATGCTAAGATCTCTGCCCCAGGAAGAGCTTAGGCCTTATTACCATAACATGCGATGTATGTGGAACCATGTTTTCCAATTGATCCTGTGCAAGTGAATACCCACCTCACCCTTTTGAATATTCATTCCCCATCTGAAATGAAAGGCCCCTGCTGTACCATGCTTGAGGAGCCACAGCTTTGAAAGGATTTTCCCGTGGGCTCCTTATGTGCAGCAAATAAACTTTACTTTGTGTGACAACTACTTCTGGTGAAGGCTCTGATTACAACTCACAAAGAAGCAGACTCACTTTGGTTGGGTAGTGAAAGGCAGCCAAGAAAGAGGAAAAATGGAAAAGATAAGGAGTAAGGATCAAGGACAGATTTAGATCCTCTGCTTCCTGACTAGGGGACAGAAAGCCCAACTTACCCAGAGAGAGAGCATTTTCTTGATTTTGGCATCTTTTCAAGCTGCAAACCTCATCTTGCACTTTCTTTTCACTGTTAAGTGCCAGTGATGTACCAATTTCCTTTTACCATTCATTTTTCCCCCCATATTCTCACCTGTTTTCCAAATTCAAGACACTGCATGATATGACCAGATTCCTCAAAACTGTCCAGTAGGATGGTATTTTTTGGTTCCAGTCATCTTATTCGACACCTGACTCAATCCCCCATTGAAATTTCACTTTCTTTAGCTTCTGTAAGAAGTCCTCCCATCTCTCCCCTGCTGGCCCTTGAATATACTTCTGTGTCTCCTCTTCAACTCTTGCTTCTTGGATGTTGACATCCATGCAGTTCACTCCAGGCTTCTTTCCTCCAGCTTGACCCATTTTCACAGGTTGAATTTCTTTCCCTTTGGCTCATTTTCTAATTCTTTGCTGATAGATCTCAAATCCATACTTAGTACCAGCCACTCCCAGAACTACAGATCTCATTGCCTCGTTGTCTGAGGAATATCTCCATAAAATGCGGGGTCTCAAACTCAGCAGGTTCCCATCCTGACAGCTGACCTTACTTGCTGAATCCTCCCTCTCCTTCTGTTTTTCTCAATATTGAGAGCCACTACAAGTTCCCCAGCCAGAAACCAAGGATGAAGATTCATCCTTGAGTCTTCTCTCTTCTACGTCCTCCACGTCAGATTCATTGGTAAGTCAAACGTGTTTTATACGTTTTAAGAAATTATGTTATAAATATATTTTTTGCTTTCTATGTTTAAACACATTACACATTCATACCTATTATCCATTTATTTATTCAGATTTTATTTTATTTTTTCCCTGAACTGTTCCAATAGCTTCTTAATCTGGTTCTTTTCTTCTCATTAGTCCTTCATTCAAACTAGTGCCAGATCTAACTTTCCAAAAGACAAATTAGATCCCACATCACATTTCCATTCTTACAAACTTCCTCTGGCTTCCCTTGATCCACTGATTAAAATCCAAACTTCCTAACATGGCATTCAAGATTATTCATCATCTGGCCCTAACATACCTTTCCAGCCTTACGTTTAATTCCTCCTACATTTAATACTCCAAATGACTTGTCATCTCTACTACATAATTGCAAAATCTAGTCTCTGCCTAAAATGTCCCTTTCCCCATTTTTTACATCATATCGATCAAGACTCTGATCAAACATCAGCTCCTCTCTGGCTCCGATTCATATTTTTCTGGTACATATTACATAACAAGAACCCTATAAATGATTTATTTTTCTAAAATTGTAAGAGGAATTCAAGCCAGTAATTAAATAATTAATTCATTTATTTTTCATCAACTTTTATGAGCATTTAATTTGTGTCAGCTACCGTGCTGGGCCATGGGAAGAGAAAAATGAATCAGACTTAATCTCTGCCCTTGAAGGACTTACAGTGTATTAGGTAATAAAGATAGGGAAATTAGCTATACTGTTGCATTATTGCAATGCATTTGCATTATTATTATAATGCAGTTGTCCATCTCTTTGCCTCCATGAATGGCTAAACATTATTTCCTTTCTAATGCCAAACATGAATTATGTGTCCCACATCACTTGGGGATCTCTCTTCTACTAGGCCTTGGGCACTTGTCTCAGATTCAGCCAACTGCTGCTGTTCACTTTTCTTTTTTTGCAGCATGACCAGAGCTTGAAGGACTAGACTTGTTTTCCTCTCTTCTCTAAAGCTGCCTTACCACCAATTGATTTTCTTGGGTTTTCCTTGTATTCTAAAGAAAAGCAAACAGGAACTTTCATTACATGGGTTTTACTACTGTGTGTTAACAATTGGGAAACAGACAGTGCAGAATGGAAATAATATGCAGGGAATTGACCAAGTTTAAGAGGAGCTTCCAAAATTAATTTAGTGTGTCCTGGCATATTGTTGCTGAAGTAACTGGGTGTCCAATTGGTTTTCTGCTTTGAGCTTTTATTCAGTAAACTCACTGCTCTCCCTCCTTCTTACTAACTCCTGTTAAAGAGTTTATGCACCCCATTCTCTTTGGAGCTCCCTTTCCAAGCAAGAAGGCTAGGAAAGTCTATCACAACAGCACAAAGTAGTCTAGCTATCGTCAGCTTAGGCACCCCTTCAAATTAGGGGGGTGATTCATGTTTCTGTAGACCTCCAAACCTGAGGATATCTAAGTCCACCTGGCCCCTGGCCCACACAGGAAGGCTCACCTTTGGTCTTTACCCTACAGAAACTTATTCTGGTGGTTCAGTTTACACTTTTCTTACCCTAACTTTCTTTTATAGCTTCCCTGGAAATGGACAGCAGCACTTTCTTTTACTGGTATACTATTTCTTCACACACATGATAAGTGGCCATGAGTTTTAAGGTCAAGGAAGCCCAAGATTCACTAAACAGTAAGCTCTAGGGGGGCAGTAATTTTTTTGTTGTTTACAAGTTCATTGACTTGTCATTAGTACCTAGACTAGTGCCTGTCACATAGTTAGCAAATATTGTTTAAGAGAATGAACATTCCTTCCACCATGTGAGGATGCAGTGAGAAGGTACAGCTTTGAAAACAGAAAGAGGGCCCTCCTGAGAATGTGATCAGTGCTGGCCCCTTGATCTGGGAAGTCTGGCCTCCAGAACTGTGAGAAATGAATTTCTGTTGTTTATGAAAGCAAAAAAGAATGAAGACATTATGCTTTAGTATACTAAATTGTGATAATCTCAAATCAATTGAAGGGAAAATGCGTTTAATAAATATTTTTTAAAAAACCTCATGAATAATGCTGTTAATAGAATAATGCTCAGTGTTAATAGGTACATTGGATTTGCTAAATGCAGCTAAGAAAATAATTTTCTACAACTTTAGCTTTTTTAATGCAGATATATAATTAGAGCAATGTCTTCTAGTTGCCAATAGTAGTTATTTTCTAACAATGATTTATCTAAGTATCTAAATTTTAAACTATACATTGTTCATATTAAATTTTCAAATACTTTTATAAGAAAACCTTATTTAGCTGGTGGGTAGAAGTTAATATTTTTAATTAACTAAGATTAAATTAGTGGTTGTTTGTGAATACTTAAAGATAGTCATTCTAGTCAGTGCTTTAGTTATGATAAATTCTGTTAACAGGTTGCAAAGACAAAAGCAAAACAAAACAACAAAATAAATCCAATGCCAACAATTTACTCTTGCTTCTGTCTTGTAGGAAACATGTTCTCAAACACTATATGCATAAGAATCAAGTGGAATTCTTCGTAAAGCCTGAGGTGGGGCTCAAGAGTCTTAGCTTCAGTAAGTACTCAGGCGAATCTGGTGCAGATAGTGGGTGAATTACAATTTGAGGACTTTGTTCTCAGGGGTCAGAGTTGCTACATTTGTAATGAGTCAATATTATAGTCATTATCCTCAAAAAGGAGTCTGGCTTACATTTTGAATACTTATTATTCTTCTTTCTAGTAGTCTGAATACTTATTATTTAGTTCCTTATGCTATGTGATTGAATATATTTTTATACTTCAGTTAGTTAGTTTGGTTAATTCTAGATTAGCATATGTTGTTACTTAGAGGATGAGTTCTGTGTGCAGACTGCATGGATCCAAATCCTCATTCTATACTACATAACTTTGTGACTTTAATGAAATTTCTTAGGCCCTCTGGGTCATAATTTACCAATTGGTATAATAGCTTCTCAGCTCATAAAGTTGAAGCCAAGATTAAATGAGTATTTGGGACAAAGTAACCACCAAATAAATGTCAATTATGATTATTCGGATTGCTGTGTGGTTTTGTCCATTATATGGATTTAAAATAATTTTTTGTATTTATTTTTTATTATGTACACAGATCTTAGTGTGATTGCCCTAAGGTTTACCTGGAACGGTCCCAGTTCATGCCTATTGTCAGGAAGTCTAACTGGTTTAGCATTTGTCCTGGACAAAAGTTTCATGCTTTGGAAGATAAATTATATGGTCACTTTTTATTTATTTATTATGGTCACCTTTAAGTGTGTAAATGTAACTATATTTTGAAAGTACAGAATTCATAACTATCATAAATAAATATCAGCAATTACACACAAAAAAGTTTTTTCTTTTTTCCCTTTAGGCAAGAAATTTGACATTTTTGCAGGTATAGGTTATTGTGGACTGTCTGCTGATCTGGCGCAGTGAACCCTCCATTTCTACCAGCGTCTGAACTAAGCTAAGCTTCTCAGAAGGGACTCCGTCAGTGAAGTGGATGCATTTGCCAGTTACCCAGCCCTGACCCCGTTGAGCTCAAGGTAAGTTTTATGAATCAATGTTCCTGACATTATTTGTTCCATCAGCAGGATCTGTGGCATCTCTCCCCTAGAGCCAATTCTGCTAAACAAGTTCCGAGAATTGTATCTGGGTTAGTTTGAAAAGGTGAATTTCTCTATCCTTTGACTCTCCCTTTGAATTTCTAGAGATAACTTAACTTCATCTCATGCATACCTTTTTTAAGTGTACGCACTTTTCTGTAATAAGCGTATGTTGGAATATGTTATCTGAGCCTAGTCAGAGAGCAGATACTGTGACCAGTAATTGGCAATTGGCTCTTCAGTTTCTGATGCAAATCAGTACAGTTGATTCGAGTGTAGCAGAAGAGTTTGAAGAAGTAGAACTACTCCCATTTTCCCAGTTTTTTGGCTGAATTACATTTCTCTCTTTTCTTGGAAGCCATGTTGAAGTTCTAAATGATAAGTTTCTCCTGGAACAGCGAATGAAGCAATATCTGTCAGGGAATGAATACAGATTCTTCTACTTGACCCAAAAACGTCACAGTGTGTCATGCAACATCAAAGAGATTAACTCTGTAAAGTTAGTACACAACATTCTTGTGCCTCCAGAACCTGTGTATACAACCTAGAATAGTCCCTTTGTAGAAAAATAAAAATAAAATTGTAGATGTTTAACATATACCAACTGAAACCGATCTATAATTATAACAGGTAGTTTGGGGAACTAAGCAATGATTTAAAGATGGGGTATGCACACATGCACAAACACAAGCACATCTAAACAGGCCAAAACAAGTTTCGGAAATTCCGCAGTCTTTTGCTTTTCTAGAAGCAAAATTGCATCTAACACCCCAAATCAGTGAATGTCTATCCTTGTTTTTAAGCTCTCAAAAAATTCAGGGTTCTGTTTCTTTCCCAGAGGTTCCTTTGTGGTTCTCATTATGCTTTCCAGACAGTATCAATCACTTCCTGTCTAACTCAAATCTGAGAATGCACCCAAGTTAAAGTGGCCAGAAAAAATATAGGACACATAGCTAAATTTGAATTTCAGATAAACAACAAATAATTTTTAATATAAGAATATCCATGAAATATTTAGGACATATACTAAAAAATAGTCAACATCACTTAAATTAGAATGGCAGATAAACAAATAATTTCTATAGTATATGCCTATTCTACATATCATATGGGTTACACTTATACTGAAAAAATTAGTTGTCATTTATCTGAAATTCCAATTTTACTTGGCATTCTGTATTTTTATTTGCTGAATCCGACAACCCTAACTCAAATCCACCTGTCGACGGAGTCCTTAAACTTTAGAAAGAAGATTAGTTATGGTTTAGCCCACTCAGTCCTAATAGATAGAAAACCATCACATTTGCCTGATTATGGTGAGAAAGCAGGACTTTTGACCCCTTCATACGAGCAATATTGAATCTGGTGCAATGAAATTTGAATACAATGAACACCCATTTAGAATTCATTATAAGGGGATCTGACAAGGAATAATATGTTGACCACTATTAGCAGCTGGACCTCAGGTAGGATGTGAGAAGAATATATTGAAAAGAAGTATGCACAATCTTGCCACGTTAGAGTCATTTGATAACGATGTGAGCGCTTCGGGTAGTTAAACGGAAATTGTGCTTATTAAATGTACTTTTGGCACCAGCTTGAGTGAGTGGTCAGGAGGATGATAACAACAGGAACAACAATATCAGAATTCAGAAAACAATGGCAAGTCGAAAAAGAAAGTATGCAAATAAGGCATAGTTGAAAATAGAGATGTGGGCTAATTCTGTTAGAAGAATAAAATGATTTCTAAATATACATAGAAATAATTTCTAAATAAAAATAATTTCCAAATATATAATAATTTCTAAGTATGTCTAAATGTATCTAGAGAGGACGTGGTAACTAGAAATAGAGTAACTAGTGATGCAAATTTATTTAAAGAACAAATGAGAGGTGTGCAAAAACAAGAGTGATGCATGGATGAACAGAAATTCTGTTTTAGTCAGCTTGGGGAGAAGTCAGGGTGGGTCTGAAGTGCTGAAAATTGTAAATTAAGGAAGCTGAGAGAAAACATTTAATTGAGAAGCAATAATATAAATGAGATGAAAATGGATAATGAGGGAACAGTAGAGAAATGGTGATGATTTGGATGGCAGGAAGAAAGGTTGAGATGAGATTTATTTACCAAAACAGTGAGTATTTAGAAAATGGAGATGACTCCCAAACCCCTTTGCTTTCTTACTGTAAAATCTGAGGGGAAGCTCTCTCATACCTGTTACTGGGGCCATTTTCTGTCAACTTTGTAGAGACACAGGAAGTGAAATTTTCATGCCTTGATGGTTTATACTTTCTATGAACTAATCAACAGGAAGTAATAGTTACATGCCTTTTTCAGCTAGCTTTCTCCGCTCATGCAGTTCTTCTGCTTTTGCCCATTTTACAAGCTTAATTTTTTTTTTATTTAACATGTACTGAGTACTATGCTGGGCATTGGGAATATACAAATGAGTAAGTCACACAATCTTTGATCTTGAGGAGTTTACAGCTCTGTGTGTGTGTGTGTGTGTATTGGGAATGATTACAAGTAATTTGATATTTCTGGACTATAAATTTCACAGTGAGGAAATTTAAATAAAACACAAGCATGAATAGAGTACATGTTTATTAGTACTTGATATGGAAGCATTGAAATACATGTTAATATGTAAGCAGAGAGAACAATATTATGCTACCTTGTAGCCCAGAACCTGGAAAGTTTGCTTTTCCCCATTACCTCAGGAACTTACTGACTAGCACAAAATACTCAGAGTTTCTGTATTCTGTACATGTGTGTTTGTTGGGGGGAAGGGAGCATGGTGGGGAGTTGACTCACAAATTCAGTACTAAAGAATGAGGGAGGAACTAGGAATGTTCATCTGAAAATCTTTGAACTCCTGGAAGCCAGCTCTATGTAAGCAGTAGGCATGGGCCTCTCATAAAGCGGTGGATCCTTGCAGGCTTAGGGCTCTAAGACTTACTTTGCACTTTTATCTGTTCTATGGGTTTCCTATTCACCACACTCATTCTCATTATTAATTTACTCTCTGTTTTTCTCTCCTTACTTCTTCAGTTTGATGCAGTTCTGGTAATGTTTGTCTCTCACCCTAGTCATTGTAAATACCCTTCCTGCCTCAGTCTGGTCCATATAACACTCCCTTATAGTTTGTTCTCACCAAGTCTATCGTGGGGGGTCATGAATTGGTGTTTGATTTGAATCTAGGGTCTCAATTAGCATCACTCTCATAACATCCATGTAGAGACAAGGCCAGGCAAAGAAAGAGTTTGGTTCCAAATTGTGTGTTCTAGAAAGCAAGGCTGTACCATAAGGCTAATTTAGAAGTTCTTTATACTCTGCCTCTTGATTCATCTCTTACAGAAATACTCTGACGTTTAAGACACACAGTACAAGGACAAATAGAACAAGGACAGAAGGATAAAAAGTTTTTTCCGTAGGCCTAGAGTCTTCTCGGATCACCCGCCCAGGTAGAGACTCTTCTTCTAAGGTCTATTGACACATCAGCCTCATGAAAGAAGAGAAATATAGGCACCCTCAGGGAAAGAGGAGTCAAACAGAAAGATTGTCTAACTAGAGGGGCAGCTCTAGCTCATCGGCCCAATAAGCACCCTTAAGCCCTTACCCATCAATTTCAGTTCCCTTCCTCATTGGACATGAAATAAGAGGACAGGTAGGAAAGAATCTAGATGCCCCAACAACAAAGTAGAAGAGCTTCTGAGCACTTCACAATTCTTGTGCCAAACTATCAGGACATTTATGCATCATTTTTTATAGAGGGCCTGCTATGTGTCAGGAATTGTTCTCTTCACTCTTATAGAACTTGCACTCTAGATCTTAGTTGTCTGATGCTCAGGCCTCCAGTAATACCAGCCTGCTGAGGAATGTTGAGGGCCCTATAGACTTTGACCTTATATCCTCAGCTCTAGTACCTGCACCCACTCACTTTCCCCAACCCACAGAAAAGGTATTGGCTAAACCTTTGCTGTGTCTTACAACTTTGTGCCTGTGATTCAGCTCAGGTGTCTGGAATTTTAATGGTAGATTTCCAATAATTTCTTCTTGATGAACTCCTACTCATCAGTAAAACTTCTTTTATGAAGTCTTTCCCCAAACCCCCTCCTTCAACAAAATGGGATATACAAGAGGAACAAAAAGCCACTTGTTGTACCATGGGTACAAGTTAACAATGAAAAACAACAAATTGAAAACAAAAATGGAAACCTCTAGATACAAAAGGGAAGATAATTATAAACAAAAAACAACATTAAAATATTATCTTGCAAGGTGGGCAAACCTCACACAGAGTGGGTGTTCTTTAGTGTCAAAATGATTGTTGAATAAATTCCTGAATGAATAACTCTTGAGTAGATGAATTTCGTGAATGAGTGAATGCACAATCACATTAGGTTGTATTTCTAATGCAGTAAAAAACTAGTAAAATTAAGTCAGCATAGTTGTAGTTTGTAAGTGCTGAGTAATTATATAAAGTATTGACTTGAGGTATTGTTATGCATCATTAACTGTAGTATATGACAATTTTCAGTCAAAGAAATGCTTATATCTGAATTCCAATGAAGAACTCAACAGGATAAGGGCTAATATGAAAGGTTTCAAAATATTTATGAGGATTATAAAATTAGCTTGAATATTGACCAGAATGTTTTAAAGAAGAGAAATATTCTGCAAATGCCTTTTAAAATACACAAGTATATTGAAAATGGAATATAAAGTTTATAATTGGCCTACAAAAACTTCAAGTGATTTATATGTCGATTTCAAACGGTAACAGAATTACTACCTATGTAAATGTCTTCATGCCAAATATAGATTTGAATTCTTGTCATAAATATTAGACTTAACTTTCCATTATAGAAAGTTTGTTCTGCTTGTATATCAGAGTATTGACATGTTGGTAAGTCAGTAATGCTTCATACATTTTAGCATCACTGTTAGCCCCTTATTTCTCCAATTCAAACCTCAAATAACTCTTAGGTCCAAGTGAGATGGGCATAGCATGGTGTACCAAGTGGAAAGAATTTGGCTGCCCAACTTTCCCATTTTCTCATTCTGTGACCTTGAGAAGATTACTTAACCTCTATGAGTCTATAGATATTCTCATCTGTAAAATAAGGATAATACATTGTTGTGGAAAAAATTAAATGAAATTACAAGTGGAGGTGTGGAGCCCAATACCAGTTCATAGGATGCATTAGGTAAATGTGAATTCTCTTCTTATTGCTCAGACTTGGAGTTGGAAGCCGAAGGAAGGAAGAAAAAGTAGAGGAATATCACGTGATGGATGTATTACTACCTCTAACAGGGCCTGCCTGTCCTGCTTAGAGATAGTCCAAGGCGAAAACCAAAGGATAAGAATGGAAGGATGTGCCTGGGAAGTGGGAAATGCAGCGAGCTTAGCTGCAATTGCTGAAATAAACATTGCAGACTCTCCAGGGAACACCTGGAGTGTGTCAGAAAGGAGAACCTGCATTGACCTCACTTGTGGGAGACCATACTGGGTACTGAATCAGAACTCCAATTTTGCCTTTCTGTCCAATGTCAATAGCTCTAAGTCTTCCAACCATTTATGTCTTTAATCTTCTGATTTCTAAAATCAAAGCAAATGAATTACAGTAATTAATTCAGACTTTGAATGCTAAGCATATATTTTTGTTCTAAGTTCACTGACCCTCTTAAAATTTCTTTAAAATGATAAACATAGATGGATAAAAAGCCATTATTTTTATTTAAATATATCACTTGTCTCATTGGAGGTGGGCAGAAGGAGGCAATTAGAGGACACTGTCACTTTGACAATTAGGATCTGAGTCAGATTTTGACATCAGAAAGGCAAAACTATAACACACATTGTCCTTGTTTTGTCTAAATCAGTTCCCTAAGTGGGGGCTAGATTCTGCGGCTGAAAAATTGAAGAGGATTTTTTTTTTCCTTTAAGAAAATGGTACTTCTCATACCTCTAGGAAGTGCTGGAGTAGTCACTTTATACAATTCTTTAGATTTTAAAAATATATCTTGGTAATGCTTCAAAAAATTAAAGCAAGCATCACAGATTTTATGGCAGTGGTGTGAGATGGGGCAGAAGCAAATAAAAATGATACAATATTGATCAGAAAAAGAAGTAAGGCAGCAAGATGTGTCACTTTCTGTAACCCAGTTCA
The DNA here is from genome assembly GCF_041296235.1 of Equus asinus. NCBI lineage: Eukaryota > Metazoa > Chordata > Mammalia > Perissodactyla > Equidae > Equus > Equus asinus. Next base: position 83,143,801 of record NC_091798.1, read on the forward strand.
ATCACTGTCAAACACGTCTTGAGGTCCTTGTCAATTTTATAACAAAATCTGCTCTCTCAGTCAATATTTTCTTCCTTCTTAAAGTTGTCAAACATCTTCTGATTTTATCACTTTGTAACATTTTGAAAATTCCCTTTTCTTTTGAACAAGATGTCACTGATGATTTCATGGCACAACTTCTCACCCTCTGAAATGTACGTCCCCCGTCTGAACGGTTTTCACATCTGTTCCGCTGCTCTAACTGATTACCTGGTGCTCTTTGCAGATACTGATTACAGATGCCATTAGCTTTAGCGACTCACCTTCAGCTTCTAATGCGCAACGAATGGATCATTAACTTATTTAAAAAGTTTCCCAAAAAGACTGGCTCTACCACTTGTCCTTCATTTAATTACCAGCCCACAAAATAGAAGAAACAGAAACTTTGCTAAATGACATCTTGGACCAGAAAAAAAAAATCAGGTTGCCAACAGAGCATGTTTAAAAGGATGATTACTCTCTCTGAATTTAATAGTGAAAACATTTTTACTCTAACTGGCAGTTTTAATGATCACTGTAATTTAGCTGATGGGTTCATTAATAAAACTCCAGGACTACTTTATAACATTTAACAATGTGATCACTACAGTTAAGGTTAAAGAGAACAAGGAAGCGATTCCTTAGGACTTATATAACTTGCTCTCAGTAATCTGGGTAGGAGAGTGTACACGATGATTTCTGGCAAACAAGTAACCAAGAAAGTTATCTTGTCTGCTAGTAGCCCTGGGTCCTGTCTTACAGATGAAGTGCCCCATAGCTCTCCCAAATGACTCACCTACCAAGAGCTCACTCTATAAATTTTAGCTCCTGGCAGGCGAAGTAAAACAACACAAGCATTATCAAGTCAACAAAGTATAACAATCTTTAAAGCATACTAGAAATATGAGAACTTAATGTCAGCTTGCATGCAGTAATGTAGAATGGTGTGGTCAATCTTTTTGGGAGTAAAGTTCAAGAAGCTTCTAGGAGATGAAAGTTTCCTCCATGAAACCTTCAGGTTTAAGAGGTTATGACCGAGTTCATCTCTCTCAAGCGAAAAGTGAGGCCATAATACCAAATAACATTTAATCAAATCAACTAGTACCTCAGTAACTCTCTGGTGATGTTAGACAACTCTAAGAGTCTCTGTTGGCCATTAGGAATTTAGTCATTATTATTCCAACAGCTTCAGGTTACAGTTCAGGGAGTATTCAGGGCCTGATGGAGACTGTAATATCCAATACTCCAACATATAGCTAGAGAGTCATTTGTGTAGAAGCATCCAGTTTGCCTGGAGGTGGGAGAACTGGCAAATGATGTCACAATGGATAGGAATAATAATAATGACAAATATTTGCTGAGTGAGTATAGTTTGCTAATTATCTTATGTAATATTTTGGATAAGGGCTGAAATACGAAAAGGCAAAACCAAATTGTTATCAGTCCATATCCATTCTTCCCTCCTACAACAACAGAGTTTTTAGCTGGAAACATGGCAGACCAGAATATAAGACTACATTTCCTAGCCTCCCTTTGGCCACACAATTAGGCGTAGGAGGCAAGTGGAAGTGCTACATGACATCTGGGAGCCTTCTTAAGAGACAATGCTCATGCAGCCTTTGTGCAATGCTCCTTTGCTCCTTCTTCCTGCCTGCTTCTTGGAATCCACATGTGCTGTTTTGGATCATGAAGTTGAAGCTACATGTGACAAAGCATGACAGAAGGAGATACATTCACTGACAACTGGTGAAGTGCTGTTCAGCCTGGATTTTTATAAGAGAAAGGAATAGACTTCAAACTTATTTACACCATGGCAATTATGATTTTCTGTCACTGACAAACAAATCCAATCTCAAACCCATCAAAACAGATAGGGCCAATTCCAAATCTATGATTAATAACCCCTTCTTCTATTTGACACATCCTTAGTAAATAAGGCAGGTTCTATTTAAGATTTTTACTTTTTCACCTCTGTAAAAATTATCCTGCTCAGTATTTCCTCTCTTCTTCCCTGTTCCTCACTCTCCATCCAAAGGAGGAGAAAGGAAATTTCCATTTTTCCAAAGCAGACTGTAAACCATCCCCCACCCCACGCCCGCATACACACCGACACTGCAGAGGAATTCTTTTATTCAACAACATTTGGTAAATACTTATTCAACACCTGCTCTTTTTCCAGTTCTTTTGCTATATACTGAGATTATGAAAACAAGTGACATTTTAAACTCATAATGCCTTGTGATGGATACTTTACTATGAGTGTATCATTGGGACAATGGTATAACAAGGAGGGACTGACCCTGTCTAGAAGTCTCAGGGGTTTCACTCAGGTGGGACTATTTGAATTGAGCCTTAAATGTTGAGTAAAATTTTGGGGAGAATGGCCTGTAGGAAGGAATAACATTATGAAAGCTGATGGCATATTTTTGAAAATGAAGAAGTTTAGCACTTGGAGACTTGGAAGAAGTCATCCTAGCTGTGTGTCAGTCCCTAAGGACCTCCTGTGCCATAATGAGGTCCTTAGATCGTCTCTTTGGATACCTTTAGGGGCTTGTAGATATAACATGGCATGATCATTTTTGCACTCTAGAAATATTATTATGGAATAAGTGATGAGGGGGAGTGAAATGAGAAGAAGGGAGATAAGAGGGTATTCTTGGAGTGTACATTCAGCGAAAGTGGGATTGGGATGAGGAGACGATTCCAAGATTTGGTTGGAGACTTAGTGGTTCCTACAGGGTGAAGTTCAGGTCCTAACGTATTGTAGTTGCTTATTAAATATGTATTGAATGAATAAGTACCCAATTCAGAGATTAATTGAGACCTAGAAGGGACTCAAAGTTAAATTTTTGGGAGAAATTATACTAAGCACAACTCAATGTTAAAAAAATGAAAAACAGTAGTTTAACATCCACGTTGTGCTTCTAGCTTATGAAAAAAATGGATTAATTGCACTTGAGACTTCCATCTAGAAAGAATGTGGGCTTTATGCCATTTATCAAAACCCTTTATTTGCTAAATTATGCATCCTGGTTCTTAGTTCAGAAACCATGATCACCGCACCTATAGGGGCAGATTGCTAATGAACGCAGACATATCTGCCTGCTATAGGAAGGGAGAACACCTTGATGAAGACAGTGGGAAGGATTGCCATGTTTAATTTACAAAACTCTGTGGAAGCAACAGAAAACTGTAAACATGTGAAAAATGAAACAGAAAAAGTGAAAATATCGTATCTGAGTAGAGAAGTAAATTTTAGGAAGGTAGAATTACACCCTAGGATCTAGAAATATAGCTCCCAGCAAACATTGGTACCAAGAAGAACAGAGAGAGAACTCAGATGAAGGAAATGTTAACAAGAACTCATGTCAAGATAGCATAGGAACCAAAAAACAAATTGAGACTATAAACGTCAGATTCACTGTTATGGGAATCCTTGTTGGAAAACTCATTCCAAGCTAAAATATAAAAATAATGATTGAGCATTTTTAGGGTTATAAAGCCTTAAAAACTAAATTGCTAGGCATTGACTGTAGAATATTTTCATTTGGTTTTTAATTTCTTCCACATAGGTGGTCCTCAGATCCAGAGGGTTTTGGAATAAACAAAGCAATGTGCTGTCATTAAAGTTAGAGAGTTTTTATTTTCATGCAATTTTATTTCCATTCTGATTAGTTTAAGTACATCTAGACAGCAAAACTATGTTCAATTTGACCTTTTATACTTAGCTTCATAAAAGTAATGAAATTTTATAGTAAAATTTTTATAGAAAACCTGTTATGTTTAATACTTAACAGAGATAGGGTATACTTGTCAAGTTCTACTCAATTATCAATGCTAGGGCTCTCCTTTCTCGCCATTACTACCTCTCTGGGTGTTGAAGACCCTCATCTGTCAATTCAAGAGTCCTATGAATGTCATTCCAGATAGGGCCCACCAAATTTTTGGGGCAACTGGTAGGACTTTTAAGCTAGAAGTTCCATGGGCAATGGGTAGGCAACTGTAAATGGAAAGCCCACCCCACTACCAGTGGCATCCTGCTCTGTCCCACTGATGTGTAGCCTCTACATGTTGACTTGACTTCCACATGACTCTCTGCTGCTGGCCAGTCTCTTCATGAGGGCAATGGGCAGTCTCTTCATGAAGACACCACTTCTGTCCAAGTAGTTATTCATCTTCCAGGTTGGCTCCTCTCATCTCCCACTCCCTCACTTGCTAGAAGGGCATGTCCCACCCAGCTCCTCTTTCCCATCTCTCTCTACCGCCCTCCCCAGCCCAAATAAAACTGTATCTTCTGGGTGTGTGTATCTATGTGAGGTGATCTGTTTCTTCACTATTCTTTATTCTATTCAACTGTTATAGCATAAACTCTGTGCTTGGCTTCCTTCAGTCCTCCCTTCTACTTTTTGATTACTTCTTGCTCTTTTCGTTCTTACTGTAAAAAATCCTACTTCTCTTCGAGGCGATATGGGTACCTCTGACTCACTGGTGGAAAGATCTATACAAGGAAGTGGGAAAACCCAAAAATATATGAAGAATAATATTTCAAGAGAACTCACTGCAAATGGTAACATCGGTGCTGTTTATATGTCATACACAGACATGCCGTAATCTGGATTTGGGATCTAAATCAGCATGTAAATTGAACATAAGAAGTGAGCATTGTGTATAGTCTCTCTCTCCATATATATATATAGATACACTCACACACACGCACACACACACATCTGTGTCTATCTGCTAAAATTCTCAGTCTCTCTTTTCACAATTTCAAGCTCCTGAAAGTGAAATCTGGTCTAATTTGTGTCTTTACCAGACTATAGAAGTTATATTTGCTGGCCAGCTGTGGACACGTCACCTTGGATCAGACTCCACCCCTTGTTCAATAAAGTTGCAGTGCAACATAGTTTAAAAGGTGTCTGCATTAGGAGGGGCTGTGGGCCTGGCAACGTTCAACATCTCTGGTATAGTTCTCTTACACTTACCCATATCTTTATATTCCAACTATCCCCAGACCAATCCACAACCCATCTCTCCCCTTGATTACTACCACAGTGTATTAATTGGCTTCCCTGTTTTCAGTCTTAGTCTGCTTCATCATCTAGCACATTACCTTGAGTTTTTATCTTCCCAAACTCTATGCTTCTCTTGTCTTTCCCAGTCTGAAGAGTCAGCTGTGGCTCACCATTGCCTTTTTTCCCAAAGTATATTCTACAGGAGGCAAATAGGGTTTTACACACACACACAATAAAGTATTCTGTCTTTAAATAAGATTGGTAAACAATGATTTAATGAATTCTCACTAAGATTATTTTCTCAGGAAATTTTGTCTATTTTATTTGTAACATTCCTTGGAGATGTTAATATGCTGATATGTATTGTAATGCTTTCAAAGGGAGATAAAATATGCAGCATTTCCTAAACTTATTTGTGTAAACCTTTTTTCATAGATGATTAAGTCTCTGCGGAATATCCTTTGGCAAAACACTGGCGAACAGCATAAAATACAAATTCATTATCTGGTATATTTAGATTTTTCACAATCTATATTCTCAAATTATATCCCATAGATGAATTTTCTGTTTAGCTATATAAAAGGACATTTTAGCCCCCTTGCTTTGACCTTATTATTCCTGTCATTTTGTTACTTTGCCATACATTTCTGGGCTTAATGGGCCATAACACAAGATCGCTGACACTCATCTCTCATCTTTCTTCCTGGGGAGGGGAAAAGCCTCTGCTGTGTCCAGGCCCATGCACCCCCAATCCTTCCTCTAGCAACCCCTCACCTTTCTCACTTCCCGTCTTCAGATCACATCCGCCTTCTTCCCAGATAGAATGTCCCCCGCTTCTAGGAAACACCCTTCCTTTGCCCTAGGATGCACAGCACCCCAGCAGAGCCAGCACAAGATCTCAGTTCCCATCAATGTGTCCTGAGGTCCAGGCTGTTCTGCTGGGACAGCCCCCGTGCGGACTTTCAGCCTCCCCCACTCGCCCGGGGCATGGCCCCCCACCGGGGCACGGCTCTCCTGCATCCTCCCTCCTCTCTGCACCCAGGTTCCTTTGGCCACTCTTTGGATAAGAACACAAATCCATGCACTTCTTCTGAACGACCTTCAGCGCCCTGGGCTGGCTGAAGCCATATTAAGCAAAAAGAAAATATTTTCACATGGGCAACTTCCCTGCTGTCTTATTTTCTCACTCCTTCTCTCTCTCTTTTTTTTTTTTTTCCATTACCTTGTTCCTTTTCTTTTCTTCTCTGCCTCTCTCACAAATTGATCATTGAAAATGATTTTTAATTTAACCCATGGACAAAAATCACAATGGTAAGGCCATAATCTACAAAATTTCATATAGATAAGAAATAATTCATCGATCAAATCTTCCCTGCAAATAAACAGACAAAAAATAATGGTCTCAATTAAAGTATTTTAAAAAATAAAAAGAAAAAATATTTTAACGGCTATAAGAATATTGATAAAAAAATTCAATTGGCTTAGAAAAGTTCACTCAGGAAAATACTTTTTCAAGAGACATCAATATTTTCATAATCATAGCTAAAATTTTTGTGCTCAGGATATCCTTTAAGTCAAAATATGTTCAGGACCAAAAGAGCTATCATAAGTGTAGGGTAGAAATATCAAGAGTAAGAGAAAATCTTTCCCATTTACTCACTCTCATTCCTTTTATGTCACTGGCATGTGGACTTAACTTGTTCATATGGTAGAGACATTTTCCTTCCGTTTTGCACTCATGACTAAGTGTTTGCCTTCTCCTTTGCACTCATCTATTTTCTACCCATTTCTCAAGGGCAGTGTCTCATAAAACTTTTTGTGATTACCTTCGTTTACCTTAAAATCCTTAAAAAGTGATTATGTCAGTGAGAGATTTTTATCAATTGCATATGTTCAACAGCTTGTCCTGAGAGCATAGTTTGATATATATATCGTGTGTTTTTGTGTGTGTGTCTCAATTGTGTCTAGCTACTAGATGGATAATACATCAAGATTTGACTCCAGCAATGAAAAATTAAAAGTAACAAGAGAATGGAATAGCTATTTTTTGATGAGGAAGATTGACCCTGAGTTAACATCTGTGTCGATCTTTCTCTATTTTGTGTGGCATGCCACCACAGCATGGCTTTTTGAGCAGTGTGTAGGTCTGTGCCCAGGATCCAAACCCACAAACCCAGGGTCTCTAAAATGGAGCATGCAAACTTAACCACTACATGACTGTACTGGCCCTGAGAGATAATTTTTGATGTGACTTTTTGAGCTAAAAAATCATTGGCTAGTTGAAATAATGGTCAAAGTTAATTAATTCTGTTAGAGCAAAGAGAATTCTTCAATCAACATGCAATTCTTTTACAATTTTTAATAGACTAATTAGAAGAAACAAATGTCACAAAACGTTCGTTACCTATTAAAAATGTGATATCAAATTCTTAATTTGAATTCCAAGAAGCATAGGAAGCATGACAACTATGAGTTTAATTAGCTTAAGTTGATAAATTGCTCCTTAAAAATAAAGATTATATACCACCCAAATGAATCCTTTCACATAAGTTTAAAATTTATTAGTAAGTAAGGCATTCACAGACTAATTATAAAAGTCATTAGGTTATGAATATAAAAGGAAGGAAAAATAGAAAATTCATAGATCGTGTCAAAGACATTTTAATTCTTCTTGTGTCCTCAGTCTCTAGGGACAAGTGAAAAGGCCACAAAACTTCAGGGGAGAGGGCATTTGTTAGTGCTATCTACTTTTGTATTCCATCTACTAGAAATTGCCACCTTGTCTTCCTCAATAGTTTCCCCCTCCAAGTCAGGCAGGAGTTTAGCTTCTCCAGGAAAACCTTTATGTTAACCATGTATTCATTTAGCTTTTGTCCTTATTAAGTTCTCTGTTGATTGGATATTGGTAATGAAATCTTACAGGCAGTTAGAAGGAAAAAATCGGTAGTGTGATTTTTTTCTATGTTTTAAAGAGATGATTATTATATGTTGAACATTTATCTCTACTCATTATAGATTTCCATGGTTAAAAACACAAAAAACTAAAGCATTTTTCATAATAGCTTCAATTTTCTTGAGAAAAGAGATTAGGTTTTAAAAAAGAATTATTTTTGTCTTTCGAGTTAATTTACTTTGAATGACATTCCAAGAAGTCATGGCCATGGTCCTCATACTATTGTAAGTTTATGCTCCTTTTTTAAACGGAAATGGTCAAATTTAATTCTTTTGCTCCACACCCATTAAATGTCCTACCCTGTCTGATGTCTTTCCATTTCTTGACAGCTTTGCTTTAATAGTCAAAATTCATCATTAGTGATGACCCTTTTGACAGTGTAAGCCTCTATTGCAAGTGCCCCAATTTTCTATGGGCAGGAAACAGGCTGGAAAAGCTACCCAGCTACAAAAAGAATAATTTCTTATGAAAAAGGAAGGATGATTCAGAGAGGGGAGCCAAAAGCTTCAGAGAATCATTTCTTGGGAGCCAGCTCATGCCGTAATCAACTAACTGACAATACTTGTCCAGTAGGAGTTCAGAATTGCAATGAAACACTGACTGCTCTGTGCCTACCATTCCTTTCTTTTTTTTATATGGGAGTGTCTATCATGGTTATTCCATCTCTCTTTCAGCATTTTATGTTGTGTGTGTGTGTAGGAGCAAATTCACAGACCTACCAATAACCAAAGATTTAGAGGAGTCATCCTCAAGAAAACTAACCCGAGATGCCTCATCTGCAGAACCTCATTTAGATCATGAGAACCCGATCAAGAATGAGCCTCCAATTGAGCATGATGAGGCGAGTCATTAACATTCTGAACATCAGTTTATTAATCTGTAAAATGAGAGGAATTAAACCAGATCATTTCTAAGGTCCTTTCTTCTTCTCTTTATGATTAGGTCACTGCAATTTTTCATTATTTGTATCACTTTACTATCTTGGCTGAATCAAGGGTGCACTACATAATCTTATCGGATACTGTTTATTTGTATTGGGTCTTTTCAGGTAGCAGAATTTCCAGAGAGCAATAATAATATTAATTTTGTATTCTCTAAAACCTCCATAGCGCTTATTTTAGAGCCAAGTATTCATTAGATACTTAATAAATATTAAATGATGAACATGACCATGTTAATCTGTGGTGTCCCAGGCTGATTGCAATATTGCTGCTGACATTTCTTTTGCTTATTAAAACCATTAACAACATGACTATGTGCTCTATGCTACTATAACATGACAGGTGAGGAAGCTTACAGCAGTGACCTATTTCAGGGCTTCTCAAGTGACTAGAAATTGACTTCTAACTTCATGATGGATTTCAAGAATCATTTATACAGTGTGAACTGTTCTTTGGGAAATATTTTTCATCTGGTCACTGCCACAAAAGATGTTGTCTTCATGGGTAATTTAGGATATATTTTGACGAGATGATCTTTGTTTCAAAGGGACACTTTAATAAAGAATAAAAAGACCATTGATCAGCCAAATGAAATACTTAAATAAGAGCCTAAAAGCCAGGTTTCGTAACCAAGGAAGGCTTGATGAATTGTTTGGCGTGAGCCTGTGCTCTGATGCATATTTGAGAACTGTGCTGTTTTGTTATTCACAGTCCCACTATACGAAGCCAGAAACTTTCTAAAGTCATTTAAAATAGAAACTTCTCTCTTAACAACCACTTTATTTTTATCTTGCGCCTTCTATGTGGACTAAGGTAAGTGATAAAAAGGTGTGAAAATCTCAGGTTCTTTGTTGAAATCCTTCTGACCTCATCAAGTGTTCTCTAAAGGATGCTGTTGCCTGCATCTTAGCCCTTTGACCTCTACCTACTGTTTGGAGGTTTGAGTGTTGAGTTTACTAATCAAAGGAAAACCAACTCTTGAGGCTTCTTTAAAAATTATGCCTAGAGAAAGAACTATTCACAAGTGAGTCAGTTTTTCCTCAGTAGCTATCACAGAAACTGTGATTATATGGCATAAAAAAGATTTATCTATTGTCTGGTTAACATAATCAATATAATCAATTAAAGGGAGCAAATCTGACATTCTATCAGATACATTTCCTGTTTTGGTTACTTAAGTGAATCATGTCTCTAAAACTAAAGTCTGTAAAACTAAAGACCATTTTTGCAATATAAAAAGATGGGCCAAAAGCCATTGGAATAAGCTTTATCATACACATCTCACACACACACACAGAGTCATACTTATATATAATTAAGGTATAAAGGGATTTTGAGACAGAGCAAAGTCGTTTCTTACTAACAGAAAGGACTATTTTGCCAGTGTTATTACTTCCATCACTATCATCTGCCATTTGGAAATTTTTAGAGAATAAACAAAGGACTTTTCTTGACACACCTGATTCTTTGTTTTCAGAGTATTTCTTCAGTCTTAGTAATTGAAATGAATTTCCAAGATAATGCTTAAATGAAAGATTCCATCTTTTTTGGTCCATTGAATCTGTGAGGCTTACAATGGAAAGGATAACAATCTTATATAGCTGAATCCTCTGCATCTTATTTAACTCAGTAGACTTATACCAGATTGCTGAGCCAAAGAAAGCCAGGCTAGTCATATTGGCATCAATGAGATGTCAGAAAATTGCATCTTGCCCTTAAAAACTACTGCATATGGAAATGTCCCTGGTGAAGTCTATCCTTAAACTCTGCGACTGTAGGGAGATGCCAGGAGAAGGAATGAGGCACTGGTGATAGCCCAGACCTCCAGTGGGAATCTATGTCAGCCTGATGTATGAAGTCTTTTTGTGATAATTATCCTGAGTCTTTAGGAATTCGTTTAAATTTCCTTTGTAATGTTAAAGAGCTCATAGAAGCCACAGTGCCTGTTGCCACTGTTATGTTTTGAGTGTATGAGGAAAAGTGGCCCTGAGCTAAATCTATTGCCAATCTTCCTCTTTTTTGCTTCAGGAAGATTGTCACTGAGCTAACATCTGTGCCAATATTCTTCAACTTTGTATATGGGACACTGCCACAGCATGGCTTGATGAGTGGTGGTCAGGTCTGCCCCTGGGATCCAAACCAGAGAGCCCAGGGCTGCCAAAGCAGAGCATGTATACTTAACCACTACGCCACCAGGCTGGCTGCTTCCTCTGTTGTTTTGGCCACTTCAGTCCAGTAGGCTGGGAAGCATGAATGTGCCATGTTGGAGGCTTGGCAGGAGACATGCTCTGGGTGTTCCTGCCAGGGCTTGGATTTTCTCCTTGTCAGATGGGAAAGTTAAAGAATGGAGTCAAGTCACTCTCAGAACTCTTTCATCTGAAGATTGTTCTAAGCAAGGTGATGGGTTTCACTTAATACTCAGAAGTTAATATCAATAAGCATCTCTTTCTTAAGCAATACTAAAATGAATAATATGCAAATTTTTGGTTGAATTTATAATAATAACACATTTCTGCTAATGCTTTTGGTTCCTAGCCCAAGAAAGTCAAGAAATCAAGCTTATTCCTTAGGATGTAGACTTGTCTTTTCTGGTCATCTTTTCTAAACTGTCTCTTTTGCTGATAATACGATTAGTTTACAGTGAGATTTTTTGAGAACGTTCAAGTTTAATTTCTGGGCTTTTATCTTCAAAATCTCCCCATGTCTACTGATAGAGGGCATGATACATGACATTACTACACTCGGAGTGGGAGGATGATTCATATGAGGTTTGGATGCTGTTTGAACCTGGAGAAAAAAAAATTTTTTAATTTGTACTTATATTTTCTACAGTATTCTTTAATTTTGTTTATTTTACCACCTCACCATCCTCCTATCAACACACAACAAATCATGGGTTTTGGAATAATACCAACCTGGGTTTAGATACTGGTCCTGACACTGAACCATCTTACAATTTTAGGTAAATTATATTGCATTGCAGGCAATCAAGAAATGTTGCCTTCCTTTCTTGATTTTTCCTGTTTTTCCTTTAACATCATTTATTTGCCCTTAGAAACACATTTTCCTTCTTTTTATTTTAAAGTCTACTCTCTTATTCATATAAAACCATATGTCTTCTATCCAGGTGCCCAAAATACATATGAGAGTTATATTACACAAATGTAATTAGAATATATATGTATGTTTATATATAGTGTGTGTGTGTGTATACACACACATACACAAACACACACACACTCCATTTCCAGAGCTGTATTTCTGAATCGTTAGCAGCTGAGTCTCTTTGGAGACATTTGCAAATTTGCCGAAATGTTTTGGGTTATCGTGATGACAAAGGAGCATTTCTGGCATTTTGTGAGTGGGACCAGAGATGCTAAACATCCTGCAATGTGTGGGGCAGTCCTGCACATTGAAGAACTGTTCTAATATCAGCAATGTGTTTGATAAACATTACTTGAGAGGAAACTCTAGAGGGAGAAGAGCATTGTTAACACATAATCTTTAAAATACCTCTTCCTATCACTGCTTTCTACCAACATCTCTCACAAGACGAGAGTTGATGCTCTTTCTCTGTCTGTTTCTAACCACAAAATCTTTCTCTGACAGTCATAGGTTTTTGTGTCTCTTCTCCCTCACATCTCACTCAATTATTTATTAACTGCTTCCACTTAGCCTGTCTGGCTTCTTGCATTTTCTCTGAATATTCCCTTTTTCCTCCAAGAGACTTCTAGAAATAGCTTGGCAAACAGGAACCTTTTGCTCTTAAGAAAGTAGAAGAAGGAAGAGAAGAGAATTTGAGGCTTCATCCATTAATAATGTTTATTCCTATTCCACATGTAGAAGTGGCGTTGCTGCTGCTGCCAGCACCTGAAGTCCCAAGGAGAGTGAAAGAGACAATGTGGAAGGGCTGGGGTGGGGGAGAGGTTATCACTCCTGTCAACACTTTTATGTGCGCGTTTCCCAAGGCAGGCAGAAGGACACTGATATGGATGGTAACCATTTCCTGAAGCTGGCTTTGTAAACAGACACTTAGATGGTAAATGTCATGAAAATCTGTGCTTCTGCTTTTCTTCTTAATTGGGATATATATATATACTTATGACAATGATTGTATTTTCCAGTATTGCCTTTAATTGTAAACATAAATGCCCATGGTATAAAAGTATTATCTATGTTCTCAAAGTTTAAAATATTTGATAAAAATAGGGGCATATATTTAAGAGGATAAAATATGAATATGAATAAACTCATAATAGTGTAATAAATTATTGAAGAATTTTTATTATATGAAAAGAGAAAAAGTCAATGGTAGAAGAAAAGAAGGGATTCATGTGAACATATAACATATTCTAATTGATAAATGGAATCTTTGCAATTGCATATCTCATTATGGTACTCATATGGGCCTCTGAGCCTATACATTGGCCACATAAGAATTTTGTATTTCAAGAGAATTGCCAAAGGAAGCAAGTATCCCCATACTGATCTCTCTTTTCTGTCTTTGACTATGAAGACGAATTGTAAGTTGAGTTATAAACTATAACCTGAAGGAAGGCATACATCATCTATGTTAGGGCAGCTGCAAAAAGTAAGAAACACCATCCAAACATCCATATTGTTTTTTTTAGAAAACTGTTGTGGCTCATAAATTCAACTTTAATAATCATAACTTACATTTAGAAAAAAATCAAAAATTCTGTTTCAAGTGTAGGGATGTTAGAATATCCTATCCTAAGAAATGTCATAAATGCACCACATTCTTATTTTATTTTTGTTCCCCATGCCTTCTTGTAAGAATAATTCAAATAGAAAGAGAATGGAAATGATGTTCATATAACAGAAAGAAAAATTCGTGGGGAATGAAGCACCTCTATTAAATATTGGAAAAACTATATAGCACCTTAGGTTTTAAATTTGTTTCACCAAACAGTATTTCTGAGGTGGGAAAAAATGCTACTAGTTTGCTAAAAACTCACATTAAGTTTTTACTTTAAACGGAGTGCTTGTGAGACTCCATGGGGTATTGCTGTACTTGGACGGCCAACGTTCATATCCAGTTATCGGTTAAAGGAGAATAACAGGACTTCTGTATTAAGAAAAAGCTCACTACAGGCTCAAGAATAATACTCAATTCAATACATTTGAAACCATAAGTATTTTAAATTGCTCTTTTGTTGAGGGGGCATCCCTAGACCATATATTCTACCTAGCCATTATGCCTTCACCAAGACTGCATTGCTAAAGAATATAGCAGTTAAATATTCCATAATCCTATTTCTTTGGCAGAACTTCCTACATGAAGTTGAGATAAGGCAAACATTCATTCCAGGATGGTGAACTCACTTATAATGTTTTGTTGGCATTATATGTGACAATTCTATCATCTTCCTCCTTAATAAATCCAAGAGTAGGCTATTGCAGCCTCTTGACATTGTTGGATGGAAAATTATTTTAAAACTCTACTGTAAATGGAAGGAGTATAGTTCAGATAGATCAACTGAGTATTTGATCATCCTGAAAAGAGCACTGATTTAAGAGTTGTTACGCTTGATTTTGAGGCCTGGATTAAGCTTTGTCCAAGTCATTGAACTCTGGTAGTTTCCTCATTTCTGAAATGAGCATGATGCAGGACTTCCCGACCAGCTTTAAAGGATCATTGTGGACAGTATTTAGTAAGCTTCTGTGCAGCACCTGCCTTCTCATCCCCAGATAAAGTTAATCATCCTGCTTATTCCGTGGTACCTTGCAAATTTTTAAGTTATTGAGGTTGAACTTTAAAAAGGAATTGTTTACTTGCATGTCAATTCTTTATTAATCTATAAGATTCTTGAGGTAAATGGCCCAGGTATTATTTATCTTTTTATCTCTAGCACCTGGCATAAAGACTGAAACATAGTGGACATTCAGAAACTTCATTCACTGAATAAATAAAATATTTTTTAAACTGTGAAGACCATATATTAGTTGTGTTCACAAAGTTTTTCATCTCTATGTTACCTTTTCTGATTGCATTGTGTTTTTCTCTTTGCCTATGTTATTACCTGGTTTCAAACTTCTTTGAAATCTATTTTAATGTGAATATAAATCTTTATTTTTCTATGTTGACTAGAAAAGAAAGTAATCTAATTAGATAAATATTCCTTTTTAATTGATGTCAACATAGCTAGAACCTTCTAAAATTAATTTATAATAATTAGGATATAGTAAAAGCACTTGATGGATATAAAAATACAAAATCTGTTAATTTTTTCTTTGGTAACTCATAAAGCATTTCAGTATCATGGTGTGCCTTTGGGCCATAGAAAAGGAGGAAGAAAGAAAAAAGAGAAAGAAAGGGGCAAAGAGAAAAACTATTTTTTTGTAACCCTATGTGTGCTGAAAGAGAGTGTGTTATCTTCAGTTTTATAGAAGAGAGAACTGAGACTCAGAAAGAAGAGGTAACTTGCTCAAGGTCACATATCTGATTTGTAGCAGAGCTATCCAAGAATGTCTAACTCAAAAATCTTGTGATTTTTCCACTAAACCATTTTATAGTTCTCCAAAAATGCAGTTACTTGGCACAAGATAATTTAAATTCTGCTGAAAAATTGTTATAATGAGTTAAGCCCAAAACATATATCCTCCTATCACCATGTGTTTTAATAACAAGCACTTGAGGAAGTTACACTGTAGCCAAAACCTCTTCACTCTGCCCTCTGTTGGCTAGAGCAGCATCTTCATTCTGAAACTTGCAAGACTTTAGTAGCTTTATCTGACTTAATGGATTTTGTTCTGCAGTTTTCTGTTGCCCCTTTTTGTTGAAAGAAGAAACTGATATTTGGGTGTCAAATTAAGGTAATAACTTCTTGCCTTTGATTTTTTAGCCCCAGGTTTATGAATCCAGTACAGTTCCAGGATTCACAATCTATCAATTTCTTGGGCAACAGTTTATGAAGTTTACAGAATATTCTGTTTATATGATTTTTCTAACTAAATTAGAATGGTATTTTTAAAATTTAATTTCATTTGAAAGAAAAACTTATAGGCTGACAGATATGGATTCATGGATTTCCCTTTCTTTCCACCAAATAATTACAAATATCTCTCTTACTCTTTTTGAATAGTGGCATGTCTTATTTTCCCACTCAATTACAACTTCTTCATAAGTTATTGAAGAAATTTCCTTGGAAAATACTAACATTTGAGGAAAGAACTTCTGAAATGAGTTCTTTGAAACACAGTGATTTTATTTAACTAATATAATTTATAGATCCCAAACTGCTTCTTTACTGAGGAAAACTTGATGTGCAGTGTAATTCTCCAGGAGAAGGATTTACATGAAGCGTATTTCCAACTTATTTTTTATCATTGTTGTAATAAGAGTAGTAACACAGCTACTAACATCTCCTGAATACCAGCTTTGGATATGTTGGCGTAACTATGTAACTTGAAATATGAGCATGTGTGTCTCAGCACACACACACCCCAACGCACACACATATACACTCGGAGAACAAGACAAGAAACCTACCCTGTGGAATAAACGAATCTATCCTTATGACAAAATGCCGAAATAAGATTGTAACATGGTAGGCATAGTTAATAAAAACCTACCGATTACTGAAAATCATGATATCATGTTATCAACCTTTACTTAGTATACCACTATATGTAAAATGTTGTCCTGTATAATTTAGAATATAAAAAGAGTTGTAATATCTGGTCTCTGACTTCTAGGGGATTAAAGCAAATGGAAAGAGAGAGCATATACACATTCATAAATAAATATACTGAAAAGTCAATATATCCATGTCAATAGTAATAAATAGCATGGGAATCAGAGATGGAGAAATTCGTGTAAGTTCAGGTAGTCATTAAAGCTTTATAGAGCCGTAAGATTTAAACTGGACTATGAAGGATGTATAGGAATTACATAGGTGGAGATGGGGGTAGAATGTTCTAAGCATGGGGATGGCATATGCTAAATGGTGAGGTGATGAGAATGTGCAAAGTCTGTGGGGGAGATGGGATGTGGCCGGAGTGAAAGCTCTCTGTGTAAAAGCAGGAAGAAAGTGGGAAAGACAGTTGGTGAGCACTGAAAACCAGAGTTAGGCATTTAGACCTCATCCTATCCAAGAATTCTTTTTTATTTGTTTATTTTCGGATGTACATCATAATACATTTCGAATTATGTGTAGATTACTCAAGAAATTTTTGAGTGATACTTTAGAAAAATTAACCTGGGAACTACACGCAGTATAATTTGAAATGTGCCAAGGGTGGGGAGAAGGTAAAGGGGAAACAAAGGCAAGCGGAGTGAGGTCAACAAGACCACCACATGCATTTGTGCTGGTTGTGCCCTGAACATTTCTGGGGTACCATTGTATAAACTACAGCCTGTACATCTGTGTTCAGTGACTTTGCAGACAAAATGGAGATAACGAGTAAATGGTATCGAAATGGAGAACAGAGAGTAAAGAAATTTAAGCAAAAAAAGGTTTTGAATTAATGCACCAAGTTAGGGCCCTGATTAGCAAGGTCAAATCATTTTTCAAAAAAGGGAAGATCTATGCATGTTTGAAGTTCAAAGAGAAGGAGGCAATGGCAGAATGATTAAAGAGAAGAGGTACTTAAAAGAACTGGTTTCTGAAAAGGTTGGGATAGAAAGCCCAGATAGAGAGGATCTGGTCTTTGATAACATTTGGATACTTTTATTTTTGAACGCAAAAGGAAGGGAGGAAAGATGGATATAGATCATTCTATCATTAGTTCCTCAAGGAACCACTACAAACAGACAGAGGTGACTAACACACCTAAGGAATAAGTTATAGAAAAGTCGGACGATTCTGACACACCAAAGGCTGCTATTCATCCACCTGAGAAGGTTGAGAAAGAAATTTCATACGATCCTCGGGCTAAGTGGGTGCACCTGTTACACTGTTGAATTTAAATGTCTGGTGTTTTAGTGCAGAGAAATAAGCCCTAGTGTGCCCTCCAGCTTATACAGCTTTCCAACAACATCTTCAGAGGGACAAGGGAGGTGTGACATTTATTTTATTCAATAAAGTAGTCAAAAAGTTCTTGTCGATGTCATATTAACCTTATATTGTTAGGTCAGTTAACTCTATATTATATAATTTATCAATTAATTAGGTTATGTTATAAATCAGTGAATATTTAATTAACATTTTACAATGATCAAAGTCTTAGGTGGTCATTTAGGTGCCACATAGACCTATAATGTTTGATCCTTATCCTCAGGGAGCATGTCGTATAGTTGGAAAGACTACACACACACACATACACACACACACACACAAACAGGTATAATAAAAGCCAGTGTAAAATACTAAATGGTTGGTAAAGCTAACAAGAATTATGGGAACTAAGAGGAGAGAGTAAGTGATCATTGGGGGCAAGTCTTTATAGAAAAGTGTGGCTGTTCTGTAACCTGAAAGCTAAGTAGCGATACCTATTACAGAGTTTAATTTAAATGTGTGCTCTTGTTTAAAATCAAAGGGAAAAAAGTAATCTCAGGTATATTTATTATGATTTTTAGTGCATATTATATTCATGAGTTCTGTTTTATTCACGACTAAATTATATAAATAAATCATTTTGGACACTCATAGCCTTTAACAAGAGACGTTTAATTTTTTTTCCTAAATGTAATGCATGATTATGGTAGAAATCCTAGAAAATATAAAGAAGTATATATATGATCTACTGAAGTATAGCTAAAACACGGTCCCACCAGAGATAAATACTATTAGCATATTGCCGTATGTCTTTCCATGGCTGGTTTTAATATTTTAATATGGCTTTTATCTGAGTCTGTCTTCCACTTCTTGACTAGATTCTTCCATTAGAATCTCCGCTCCCAGACTTTAGTAACTGGAAATTTATCTTTGTATTTCTCTATTGAGCAAATCGTAATTTTCCCCACATATATGACCAGAAATAGAAATCTTTGCTTGCTTTTCACAGTAGACCAGTAAATTCCTCCCTTTTAAATTTGAATTTTCTGTAAATAAGAGGTTTTGCCGCTCACAACTTGTTTTTAAACGGAAATCTGAAGAGCACTTCTCACATGTATCTTATTGTAATTAAAAGGCCTCTTAGGTAGGAATTGCCTCTCTTTATTATAAGTGATGCTTAAAGATAAAATGACTTTTCTTGGTTATAGGTACATGATCTAAGGCCCCTTCCACCTCTCCACTTCAGGCCACAGATGAGACGTACTTTTTCAGAATGTTTTAGGTTTCTGAGACACTGATTTACTCTGCAGTCATTATGTGCTCTGGAGTGGGATGAAATTCTGAGAAATTGTTGGCAGCTGT
Organism: Equus asinus; assembly: GCF_041296235.1. Taxonomy (NCBI): domain Eukaryota; kingdom Metazoa; phylum Chordata; class Mammalia; order Perissodactyla; family Equidae; genus Equus; species Equus asinus. Next base: position 83,163,050 of record NC_091798.1, read on the forward strand.
TTTCTATGGAAGGAAGTTCTTAACCGTGCTAAGCAGAGAGCGATCTGTTCTGGAACAAATTTCTGTGACTTTTGTTCACACATTATTGCTTCTCTGAAAGTTCACGGGAACAGCTAGAGACTGTTCCTTTAATCACGTTGAAGACTCACAAACAGCATTTTGAACGTTCAGAATTGGACTTCCCAATAATTGAATATTTGCTCTGTTGTCTGTGAGTCAACCTGTTTTAGGTTTTAGAGAAAGGAACTGAAAAATAGTGGCATGCCACAGGAAACTTTGCTCTATGGGTTAGGCTTATGGGAGCTGCTAGGTCTATTAGTGGGAGTAGCTTAAATCTACATAAATGTGAAGGAGCATGATGGTGAGGGCCATAGCTATTTATTCCTTTAATTTTACTTTTGGGGCCGGCCTGGTGGCACAGTGGTTAAATTCGCACGTTCTGCTTCAGCGGCCTGGGGTTCACAAGTTTGGATCCCGAGTGGGACCTATGCACTGCTAGTCAAGCCATGCTGTGGCAGGTATCCCACATATAAAGTAGAGGAAGAGATCTACTGATGTTAGTGGAGGCTAGTCTTCCTCAGCAAAAAAGAGGAGGATTGGTGGCAGATGTTAGCTCAGGGCTAATCTTCCTTAAAAAAAAATTTACTTTAAAAAATAAACTTATAGGGGCCTGCCCTGTGGCCGAGTGGTTAAGTTTGTGCACTTGCTTCAGTGGCCCAGGGTTCCCCTGGTTCGAATCCTAGGTGCGGACATGGCACTGTCCATCAGGCCACACTGAGGCAGCATCCCACATGCCACAACTAGATGGACTTGCAACTAAAAATACACAGCTGTGTATCGGGGGGCTTTGGGGATAAAAAGGAAAAAATCTTTAAAGAAAAAGTAAAAAGAAATAAAATAAACTTATAAACAGCATTTTTATTGAAAAAATACATATGCACATGGTAAAAATTCAAACAATTCCATAGATCTTCTTCCTAGAGTCTATTACCAATGTTTTTGGTAAGCTTCTAGGAATATTTTTTGTATATACAAGCATATTTAATCTACTTTTTCTATAGATGTAAATATAGTGCTCACAAGAATATACAACATACTTCTACTTTAAGTCTTCCATATTTAAAAATTATCTTAATAGTATATCTTGAGAATTATCCTATGTTGGTGTGTCTCTGTTGTGTTCTTTACTAGATACAGTTTCTTTATATAGATATACTACAATTCATTGATTTATTCCCCTATAGATGAATATACAACTTGTTTCTGGCATTTTGACATTTCAAATAATCTTCCAATGAATATTCTTGTACATCCTTATCTTTTCAGGTATGTGAAACAATAGTTGCTGGATAATTCTTGTTGATGCTACACACAGAGGACTAAGGCACAAATACATGAGTCTTTGATTTGATGCCAAGTTGGAAAGTTTTGGAAATTTATCCCCAGACCATAGAAACTGAATTTAGCAAAAGTAGTAACATCACTTGAATAGTCAGAAAATTTTGCTTGAAGGGAAAAAGCCCGTGGGCTGCTTGGAGTGTAGGGAAAAAAGCCCTGGCTATAGTTCAAGAACTTATGAGCCTTGGGAGCTATCCAGAGTACTGAAGAGCTGCCGCAGGAAGCAGTCTGTTCCAGGGGACCAGAAACCTCAGTCTCTCGATTTTATGTCTCTCTTGCCTTGAATCTTGCCCTTGAGGTTCTGAACATTTCTAAAGTTAGCTATCACTCTTCAGCCTCTTTCCCTGTCCTTAACTCACCTCATCTTCCATCTGTCACAATTCAAGTCTGTTATGCCTGTTTTCCCAACAAACTCCAGCTGTGATCTACTCCTACCGTTTGCTGCTAGGATTCCAAAAGAAATAAGCTAAAAACGCAGCAGTAATTTGAATTTGACTTGTTCTTGACAATGGTCTCAGTTTATACAGCCATGCACAAATATACCAATAATATATCAAATACATTTCTGTTTTATCAGAGTAAACTTTATATATCTGACAGTTTAAAGGTACATCAGAAGTTAATACTAGAGTATTTCAAAATTTTATATTGTTAATTTTTGCCCTACTTCTTAATATAACTGAATGACATTGATTCATGTAAATCATAACTGTTTGAACATTTCAATTGAAGCAAAGAATATGACAATAAATAACTTTAAAAAGCCAATATATTCTCTTCTAATCACTTTTGATATCTGGACCACTTACTATATTGAATATTTGTATGGGAATATCAGAATTTCTAGAGCTTTCCACTTGGAAAAATGCCAGAAAAGATATTTTTCTATATTTTTGGTTTGCATATTCTTATAAATCCTGTCACTAAATGACTCATAATTATAGAGGATGGACAAAGGGGAGTTCTCTTGTCTAGACTATATGAGTAAGAAAGAGAGAGAGAGATCCTCAGTCACAAGTAGGAAAACACATAGTCAAAACCGGCATAAACAAAAGGAAGTTATCAGTTAATGTGCCCGAACAGTCTAATAATGGACCTTGATTCAGGGGCCTCAGATATCTACTATCACCTAGGTTCTCTCTTTACTTTTGGCTTTGCTTCATTTATGTTGACTTCCATCCAAAATATGCAGTCCCTGGATGGTGGTAGTATGGTGACTTCCGAAGCTTCAGCCCTTCATCTCCCCAGATTCAAATTTAACGAATCCTTCTCCCAGTCACTCTAGCAAAAGTTTAAGGCAAACTTCCATTGTTTTGATTAGTTTTGCTTTTGGTCACATTGCCTATCCTCAAACAATCATAGTAGCCAGAGGCATGGAATTTATTGACAGGGTTAGATCTAGGTCATTCTTTCACCCTGGAGGCGAAAAGAAAGGTGGATTATCCCACTTATAGAAAACTCAAGGAATTCTTATCAAAAGAAGATGAAATGGCCAATAACAAAGACAAAATAAAAATAGAAATGAAATATACAGTACATAATAGGAGGTGGGAAATATACTTGGAGGGAGAGACTGAGAAGTAATAATTGTTTGATAATAATATTTTGGGGGCAGCCCAGTGGCATAGCAGTTAAGTTCATGCACTCTGCTTCAGCGGCCAGGGTTCCCTGGTTCAGATCCTGGGCATGGACATACTCACCTCTTCTCAAGTCATGCTGTGACAGGCATCCCACATATAAAACAGAGGAAGATGGGCACAGTTATTAGTTCAGAGCCAATCTTCCTCAGCAAAAAGAGGAGGATTGGTGGTGGATGTTAGCTCAGGGCTAATCTTCCTCAAAAAAAATTTTTGAAAAATTAACAATTTGTTAATAGTTTTTATGTGTATTGTACCAATTGATCATAATAAGAAATAATTGATATCTTTATAATTTTTAATAATCATATATAATTATAAAAAATGAAGAAATTATGTCTTGTTCTCAATTATCTCTCCCATTTCTCAAATTAAAGGATCCATTAAAGTGGGTAAAAACTGTTCACAGAAACTTGTGAAACCTTAGCCTGGGGACTGACATTATACTTGCCAAAAATAGCTTTGGCAAGTGTAAGTTTGCTTCTCCCAAACTTATCGTACAACTCTTTCAGAGTCCACAGCATATAAATAGTGATACTTTTTTTTGGCCTAGAGTATCTCTTGCCTGTTGTCTTCCACATACAGAGTGACTGGACAATAGATAAGGAAAATTGACTCATTATATCATCCACCTAAATCCTTCTATGACCATGCTTGACCATTAATGATCAAAGTAACAATCTATATAGAATTCATTTTCAGAATATGTAATGTTCTGTTTGTATTGTTTTCAAAGGCCTCCTTTCCTTCAAATTGCCCCTGGAACACAGCATGTCAGTTCCTGCATTTGGCTCTTTGAATGGCCAGTGCAAACAGTGTTACTTTATACTACTTGTCTGTTGTCCATCCTCATTGGTTTGTTCCTACTGTCCCATTGTCATTCTGTTCTTGATGCAACTATGCTAACACTTCTCTTCTTCTTATCTTAGTTTCATACCACATCCAACAGATACTTAGGTATGATGCTTCAGAAAATTCTTATTCTGGTTTCATATCACAGTGGTAATATTTTTGAGGTTTCTGGTTGTCCGAAGTTTTTAAAACTTATCTTTTCCATTTTATTTATGGTATAACAATGCTTAACACCTATTTAGCTTCTATACTTACCAACTTCTTTTATATGTCAGGTTTCAAGTTAAATAACTATTATATTAATAAGAAACGCAAACACTGAGTTGGTTTACTTGGGAAAAAATGAATAAAAACACAAAACTAGTGTTTAATAATTAGAATTCTCATCTCTTTCTTTTGAGTTATATTCTTAAACAAGAGAATGTATCTACAGGACTACTGGTATATGCATGTATTGCCCTTTTAAGGTATGTTTTCTATACATGCTTGCAGACACCCAAGGGAGATCTTAAGTGGCAATTAAAATTTTTTGTCAATAGCTTAAATGTAAGTGAAAGGAGAATGTGAATTCCTCAGTAATCACATTTTAGTAATGTTGGAAATATAAGAATGGCTAAGATCACCAAATTATGGGATATAATAAGCCTGGAAGAGAAAAAGTTCATGAATTATACTGAGGAATAATTGGAGAGTTAGAAAAAGCTTATGTAATACATCTTATTGTCCTTTAATTATTTCAAAGGTATTAATCTTTTAACCCCCTACACTGCAATTTCTTTGAGTGTTAGGACCATAGAATTTGTCCTTTGAAATCCTAGGTTCTTTCAATGTAGAGATCAAATTTAATGAATTTTGAATACGAGGCTAGCAATATAGTCAATCATGCTGAAAGAAATATAATGTTATCTATATCTGGCTACCACTGGAAACCAAATAACATCTCATCCACATCTACTTAAGCTATTTATGTGACCGTGACAGGATCACATTTATTAACATCCCCTCTTTTCTGAATCACCAAAGTGAATCTTCTATTTTGTGATGAACCTTCAGAGAAAAGGACTGGGCTAAGGAAGCAGCAGAACAGATTGGTTAATTGCTTGGGCTCTACTGTCAGACTCCCTGGGTTAGAGTCTGGATCTATCGCTTGCTAGCTGTGGGGACTTAGGTAATTTACCTAACCTCTCTATACCTTTAAACTAGGGATTATCATGGAATTTATCCTATAGTGTTGCTTTAGAATTAAATGGGTTAATATAGTAAAGTTTGTAGAATATGCTCTGAAACATACTAAACATTAAATAAGGGTAAGTAATGATTATAGGTAGGGAGAAGGGAAAAGCTTGGCAAAAAAGTTAACATAATCTTCAAAATTAAAAACTGAGAGAAAGAAAAGGAAGCAGAGGGAATGGGAACTGAGGAAGATTGAAGATAAAGGGAGAATTTGGTGAAACATTTTGGGGAATGATGAAATATGAAGAACGTGGGGTTCCTCAGAGCAGGAAAGGAGATAAAAGAGAGAAAAGAGGTATAAAATGTTACCAGGATTGATCATGAATTATGTTCTCTTTAATATACTCTGAAAGCCATGAATAAAGAATGGGGCTACTTTTTAAATTTATTGCAGGAGAGGAAGAGGAAATGTGTAAATTGGGTACTATTTTAGGACTGAGTCATATAAATTCTCAGTTTTACAGGTTTTATTCATGTGCTCTTTGATTCTCTGTCTTGGTTATTGAGCTAAAGCCACATTCCTAGGCAGATATGAGTGAAGACAGAAATGAAGAGCTTATAGAAGTCTGTATTACATATCCATGAGTTCCACTTTCATGGATACAGAGGGCCAACTAAGGGGTTTGAGCATCCATGGATATTGGTATCCATGGGGGTCCTGGAACCAATCCCCCGAGGAGACTGTACTCCTGGGCTTATAGTAGACAGAGGGCACCAAAACTAGGAGAGTCTTAGCCCCCTCATGAGTTCATAGGTATTGAGAAAAGGGAATTTATAAGCAGGTTTTCTGATCACTTTCATTAGAAGACAAGAGTTCACCTGAATCTGAATTTGAGGATGACGCCAGTGGCTCTTTCAATTGTTTATGCCTGATACTCATTACTACTGTTAGTAAAGAAGACCAGTTTCAAAAAGCACTGTAGCTCTCATACAATGCTTATAAGAATGTGAGTTTTAATGACTTTTGGGAAAGTAAAATAATAACATATACATTAAAATTAAAAACCTACATATGCTTTGACTCATTGATCTATATCTGGGGATCAATTCTATAAAAATAAAAACATGCTATGTAAGACTGTGAATACACATGCACACAAATAAATTAGAACTATAGTCATTGATTTGATGGGATGTCCATGATGTATCATTAAGTGAAAAAAATTAACAGGCACATTATGATCCCATTAGGAGGAGGGGGATAAAAAATGAAACCAGTATCAAAATATAAGAATATGAGCAGTAATAATAAGAGAAAATGTAACAAAGAAAATGCAACCCATATTACTTTTAATGGATTAGAAAGTGAATATGCATCTGAAGAAACAATCAACAGAATGAAAAAGCAACCTACAGAATGGGAAAAAACAATTGCAAATCATATATCTGATAAGAAATTAGTATCCAAAATATATAAAGAACCCATACAACTCAATAGCAAAAAACCAAATAATCCAATTTAAAAGTGGGCAAAGAATCTGAATAGACAATTTTCCAAAGGAGATATTCAAATGGCCAACAGGTACATGAAAGGTGGATCAACTTCATTAATAATTAGAAAATGCAACACAAAACCTCAGTGAGATATCACCTCACATCTGTTAGAATGATTGTCATCAAAAAGACAAGAAATAACAAATGCTGGTGAAGATGTGGAGAAAAAGGAATTCTTGTGCACCATTGGTGGGAGTGTAAATTGGTATAGCTACTATGGAAAACAGTTTGGAAGCTTCTCAAAAAATTTAAAATAGAACTACCATATGATCCAGCAATTCTACTCCTGGGCATATATCTGAAGGAAATGAAATCACTATGTTGAAGAGATATCTGCACTCCTATGTTTACCGTAGCATTATTCACAATAGCCAAGACATGCAAATAACCTTAGATTATTTCCATTATGCAAATTAGATTAGGGCATTATGCAAAGTGAAATAAGTCAGACAGAGAAAGACAAATACTGTATGATCTCACTTACATATGGAACCTAAAAAAACCATAACCACCAAACTCATAGAAAAAGAGGTCAGACTTGTGATTGCCAGAGGTGGAGGGTAGGGGATGGGTGAATTGGATGAAAGTAATCAAAAGGTACAAGCTTCCAGTTATAAGACAAATAAGTTCTGGTGATGTAATATACAACATGATGACTATAGTTAACACTGCTATATGGTATATTTGAGAGTTGCTAAGACAGTAGATCTTAAGAGTTCTCCTCACAAGGAAAAAATGTTTGTGACGATATGAGCTGATGGATGTTAACTAAATTGATTGTGGTAATCATTTCACAATATATGCATGTCAAGTCATTATGCTGTACCACCTTAAACTTACACAGAGCTGTATGTCAATTCTCTCTCAATCAAATGGAAAAAAAAAGAACGACAATAGAAATTAACTTTCAAACTTTAAAGATGTAAATTAGCATGAGGTAAAAGTTAATGAAGAACAATAATGATAATAAGATCTGAAATAGGGGGTGCTGTTAATAATTATGCAGAGATATTGCAAATTGGAACTATCTGAGGCAGAGAAGAATGTATAGTCACCTTACTTATAATTCACCCACAGTTGCATGAATATTCAAACCCTACATGATTATCAGGACCTCTGAATTTTAGTTTCTCTAAGCATTTCAGAGGATCAGAAAATTTGAGAATTGGTAAGGAGCTTAGATATCATTTAGCCGAGTTACTCAAATTTATAGAAGAGAAGTCTGAACCTCACATAAGAAAAATGACTTGTCCATGGTCACAGAATTCTTTGGCATTAAAGTTATTATAGAACTCGGGAATTGACTCCCAGTGCAGTAATTTTCCTACTATAACAATTCTATAAATAGCACACATACTATAAAAATACTAGCATCTTCCCATCCAAGGTCAGGATTTCTTGCTTTTAGGTAAATGCTATTTCCATATGAGGGATCAGGTGTAATGTTTTCATTACAAAGTTATAAAGATCAACCCAGAACAGAGATTGATTGTATATCTGAACATGAAAATAGGACAGCTGAGTTTTTATCATAGGTCACCCACCCTTTTATGAAGCTTACATTGTGTCATTTGCACATAAAGATTAACCACTGGTTCAACAGTCTGATCTAACTAATGCCAGCAGCAGATTCACAGGGTTCCTACAGAGACAGACAAAATACGTTTATAGTCTAATATCACAAGTATCACAAGACTCTACAAGCCAGGTGTCATGGAGACCTGGGGCTCTTGTAAAGACATTGACTGTAACCTACTCAGGATCAGCCCAGAGGAAGCTTCCAATGAGAAGGTTGTGGCTTGAGGCGCCCAGAGTGTGAATGATTCATTCGGGATCCTAAAGGGTCAGAGTAGGGAATCAAAAATTTTGGTGGTCAGGACTGCTGGAATTTTAAGTGGGTTAATTGATGTAGGCTTCTTGAGAAGGTGACATTGTGGTAGGATAGGATAGAGGATGCAAGATAAAGGAGAGGATGGAGGATGCAAGGGATTCCCTGTGTCCTATCATTTGATTTTGTGGGTGAGAATGTGAGTTCTAGAACCAGATTGGCTGGATTTGAAATCAGAACCCACTGCTTATAGACTGCATCACTCTGAAAAAGTTACTTAGCCTTTTATGCCTTGATGTCCTAATCCATCAAGTGGAGGAAATTAATCGGTCTTACCTTTAAAAGTTGTTGTATAAATGAGGTAATACTGGCAGCATGCTTGGAATAGTGCCTAAAAGGTAGCAAATGGAGAAAAGATATTAACTATTGCTATTATTCCCTTTTTATCAGTCTTAGGACAAGCAGTTTGCCAAGGACCAGGCTGTGAAGGCTGGCACTGAAGCTGCTTTCTCAGTCTCACAGCCTTCAATGCCACGTCATCTCCATCACTATTTTACACTCAGAACACACTGCATAAAAAAGATCAAAGACTATTTTCCCTTCCTTCTCCTAAACTTCTGATGGGCTCCTAAGGGGAGAGAGACAAAAGTTTTTCCCCTGCATTGCACACTCATCAGCTAAGAGACCCAACAACATTATGCCAAGGATATTTTTGTGACATGGCTTCTCTTGGAGAGAACAAACTCCTGGATGTCTGAACCCAGATATCTTGGTATTTGTACAGTACCTAGAATCACTCCTTGCTCAAAGTTGCAGATTAATATATATAAATGTAATATATAAATATACAAATATACAAGTGTCACATGATTGAATCATTGAAAGATTCCAAAGACGAGAAGAAACCTGGGACTGAAAAAACAAAATTACACAGGGAGTAAAGCTTGCAAAGCACGATTTGGTTAATTTAAAAAATGCATTGAGATGAATGGAAATTATCAGCAAGAGAAAGTGGAACCATCTGGAAAGAAGGAACTGAGAGACATTAGCCTAAACAAGAAGGAGGCCTGGAGCAAGGAGAGAATGAAGCAGAAACATAGAGAGAATAGAAAGCGGCAAAGAAGATAAGAAGATGGAACACAGGTAGGAGAGGCAGTCACAGAGTTTTATAGGGAGATAAAAACAGTAGTTTGAAACAACTGGGTTTTTGGCAACCAGAAAACCGATAATAAGAGGCGTGATAAGCATGAAGCTACAGAGAATGTCTGTTCACAGGCTATTTGGGACGCACTGATGCAGCTATTTCCCAAGAGATTTGAAAAGCTATTTGAAAGAAAATTAAGGATATTGTACACATAGGACTTTTTTACGGTTCGTCATGATTATTTACTTTTTGTTGTAACATATAAAACTATTCTAAACTATGACAATGCTCTTCCTTCAAAATTTTGTGTAAATTGTTTTATTCTATATAAAAAGCACATCAGATCAGAAATGTGTAGAAGGGATGCTTCTCAGCATTCAGTTTTATATCCCTGAAGCTAATTCCACTTCCGTGCCAAGTAGATGTTGGAAATTTTCCGTTGACTATTACACAAATTTCAAAAAACCAAACCATTGAGTCAGAGGATAGTTTATGGCCCATTAACAATGCATTTGCTTCTCAGAGCTGTAAACACGGCCTTATGGATCTTAATGTAATTGTTTAGGATGAGTGTGTTGGCAAGAACTGTTGGAGTCTGTTGACACAGTCTGGAAAGCAATGTGTTGTAAGCAAATCTGCAAAATGTTACCAACTCGTTAAGCTATGAGCTTTATGGCTCAGTGTTCTAAAGCAATTCTGTGAGACACTTCTGAACAAGGCTGTATATCCATTTCTGGTTCTGCCACGATTGATGTGTATATAAAAGGGGCTGATGACATTCCTCATTGCATTATGTTGATGTTTTATCATTATTGTTGCTTTTTTTCTTAAACATTATCCTTTCATTCTGTTATATAACTAAGAGAGTGCAGAGAAGCATTTATACACATTCTATGGAATAGCTTTTGCTGTATTTAAATATACTGTAGGGAATGCAAAGGTGCTTCAAAAGCTCTGTTCCATAGATGTAGTATTAATGGAAATGCATTCCCACTTTCCTGCATGTTCCTGGAAAATTCTGCCTACCATAGACACTTGGAATTGGAAGGGACTTCAGATTTAATACAATCCAACCTTGTACTCACTGAAGCATCACTTTCTAGAGCATCTCTGTTGGACAAACTAAAATTCAGTGCATTTCAAGCGAGGCAGTCTTGATTCACTTGAAGTGTTTTCAATTTCGAATGGAAGAAACATGACTCAAACAAGGGGAATTGGATCTCAAGGCTGAGAACTTCAGCAGTTTCTCATTTGCAGCATGGGTAAGCTTGCAGGTCTCATGTTATGTTACCATCTTTCTTCACCTCTTAATCTTGGGGTTTTTTTCCAGATGCCTTTCCTCCCTGCCTGCTTTCTCTTTGTGGGACCACTCAGGGCCCCAGTGTTACATCTTAACATCTCCGTGGCCGGCACAAAGAGAAATTCTGTTTCTAACAGTTTGAGTCAAAGTTCTTGATTTGAGAATAGTAGACTGACTTGCATCACAAACTCACCTCTAAACCAAACACTGGGCCCAGGGAAGAAGGAAGACATAGAATGCTCAAGTTAGGTCATGGACTCACACAGAAGCAGCTGCCAAACCAGGGAGATTTTAATTTAATTAATCTGACCTAGATTATTTTCATTTGTTTCCTTTTTGTCATCTTCAACAACACAGTGAGGCACAATTCTTTCTCCTACCTCTTCAGTCAATCCCTTTCCTTTTACTGACACTGAAACTGCATTAATCAAAATTGTCGCTAGGACTTTCCCTGGGACAAGAGTTAGAGATACCTCATTGTCTCTAGTTTTCTCCTATCTAAACTATCTCTTATATTGTTGCCAGAGTGATCAACTTTAAACCCATATTTCATTCCCTACTGTCCCACACCAACCCATCCATCCATCCATCCCTTTAAGATATATCCATTCTTTTTCCATCTCACGTTCTGCCTTCTTTAATTTGAGATCAATTGTTTCTCTCTTCTATTGTCACATAATTTTCTCTACCTTCATTATACAGTCTGTCTTTGGGTCATAGATGCCTGTGTCCTCCACTAGATTATGAGCAGATAGAGGGTACAAACCATATCTTATTCATCATTGTATACACGAAAATACTGAGGATGAGGTCTTGCCCAAAGTGCTTTCAATAAATGTTAGACAAATTTAATTAATGAAATGCCAAACTGTTCAATATAAACAGTAAGTTTTTGGAATGCAATATGGGGCAAAGTACTCAAGGAAAGGCACATATATCCTATTGTAAGATTTTGTAATCTTATTGAGTAGGATCCAAAGATAGGTCTTAGTACCTTCTTAATATCAGGAGACAATTTTCCATGGGCCTCTTGCATCTTTACAAATCTTGCAAGTGAAACACTGACCCCTTTTACTCTTATCTATATATTAAAGGATATTTCTATTGAAAACATATAGCCATGGGAAACATAAAATACCTCTCTCTAGAGCAAAATGCATGCTTGCTTATGGTCCCTTATAAAAGGTTCAGGTTTCTAAAGCTTAAAGTTTTTGTCCTCTAATGCAACCCACTGCATGTGCAGGTGGCGCCTGACTTGGCCTCTGCACAGCATCCTGGGGGGAATTGAGACTCAGGAAACTAATGTAAGGAAATGGAGATACTCTGGCTACTGCTGTTGTTGAGAGTTACAAAGACTTTGTCTCTGACTCTGGTGTCTCATGTCTTGCCAGCATTCATGAAACTCTGGCCGGCTAACTTGTTAATTTGTAAGTAGGGAAAATCCAAGAACCTTCACAGTTCTTAAAAATCTATGCTGCAAATAGGCTCTAGAAGTTCTTATCTACTTCTGGGACATTGGTTTTTACAATGGTATGGCATGGCAATGATATGTTACCAATGGTATACCACTGATAGAATTCCAGTTGTGGTCTTGAATGACCCTATTGGATATTTTAAATACCTAGGATGATAGAGTCAACATTTTGTCTATAAAATCCATAAAGTGTAGCAAGAAGAAATAGAAAATTCACAAATTATAGCTACAGTTATTCATCACCTATTATGTACCAAGTGCAATAAATAAATTAATTCTTTACATTCTGTGTTCTTTATATCAGTGAATGATACCACCACTATGCCAGTTGTATAAGCAAAAACCCTGGGTCTCTTCTCTGAGTTGTCACTCATGCTTTCTTCTATACCTAATTAGATTTAGATTTCTAGAGATCTATTATCTCTTAGGTCTTCCTGCTTCTTTCCATATCCACTACTTCTACCATAATCTCTCCCCCCAGTTAAAGAAGATATATCCTAAATCTTCTCCTGTCTTCCTATCTTGTGATTCTCCATCATCAATTCTGTACACTGCGCCAGAAGCAAACACTCAAAAATGGAAATCTGACCAAATTACTTTCATAAAAAACCTATCATTGACTCCCACTGACCTCTGGATGAAATCTCTACTCCTAAACTACAGCTGCATTTAACAGAGACTCTAAATGACTGGATTAAACAAGACAGAGGTGTATTTCCCTCTCAGATACCGTTTTGGGGATGGGTCATCAAACATTGGTATGGTGATTCTGCTCATTGAAGTTACTGAGAAACCCAGGCTCCTCATACCCTGTTGCTTTATAATCCTTAAGGTTGTCCCTCATCCACATCATGGCTCCATACCATGACTATCTTCCAAGAAGTGTGATGGAAGAAAGAAGGAAAGGGAGGGGCATGACTTTTCTCTATAAATACATAACAAGAAAATTGTTCAGACCTCTTCTGCTAATATCCTATTGGCCAGAACTTAGTCATATGTTCAAACCTGGCTGCAAGGGAGGCTGGGAAATATAGTTTGTATTCTGGGAGCCCATATGACAGGTTGAAAATTATGGGTTTAATTATTACAGAATGGGTGGTAGGGGACCTTCAGTTTTAAATCTGACTTCTTCAGTTGAACTATGAGCTCTTTGATGACTATAACTGAGACATAGTCATCAGCCATCATAAGAAAATGCTTGCATGTAATAGTTAAGTAAAAGTAACCAAATAAAAAAATGAATGAATTTTATGTTCACAACAATGCTACAAATGTAGATATTAATATCTGCATTTTATACATTAAAAACTTGGGCTGAGGAGACAAGATAAATTGACCAGCATGGAGATGAGCAAACCAGGATTAAAACTTAGAACTTGTTTGACTCTTAAGTCCAGGATCTTATTACTCCACTGCACTGGCATCCATTTTAATCTTTAAAGTTTTCAAGGACATTTAAAAATAATCATAATTTATCTCAGGTGTAAAGTTCCAGATAAACTAGTTTTCTTGGTCTCCCCCCTCCTCATGAAAATACAGAATGGAAAGCTTTTGAGAGCCCTTCTAAACCTGGCTTTCTCTGATTTTAGGAAAGATAATCATGCAGAGATTTAGTTAATAATGACAATCATTTATTACTGAACACTTCCCAAGGGGCTAGGCACATCTCTTTGTCTGTGCCTTTTAACCAGTTTTATTTTTTAAATTAATATTTGTATGCTATCTTTAATACTTAATCCTCTTCTTCATATTTGTGGAAGCAGGAGGAGTATGAACAAATGTATAAAGACATTTTCTAGAGTTTCTTCAGGAAGACACTTGCAGGGACCACTCTTAAATGGATGATGATAGCAAGGGCTCTTTTGATCTTTGCTGAGAGCTTGTGCTCACAGAAGTAATCCCTGATATATTTTTACAAAGAAGCAAAGAAGCATTATGTCCTAATTATAGAAATTATTGTACAATTAAAAAAATGAACACTTGGTAATATCAGGACAGGTAAAAAATGATGGTGATGGTAGGTAGGGAACTTTGAACACAAGGGAAACCCCAGATAGTCATTCCTTTTTATTCTTTTTAAAAGATATTTTAGTTGATACACCCACATCCATGTGTCTTCTCCCTCATCTTTGCAGGAAGATGGAATGAGAGAATTGAAATTTCATCTACATCTAATTAAAATATTTACATTCTTATCTATATATCTATTCAAAATGATATATAAAGGTTTGAGATAAGAGGATAAATGAGATCTTATGTCTTGGAAAAGAGACTTGGAGTTTATTAAACTTTGAAGAAAGGATCTTGTGTGAGGGAGGATACATGTTTACATTGGCCTTGAGGTTATAGAGAAAACAGACTTTTTCTTTTTATATATGTTCTTGCAATTGTGAAAATTGCCCCATGGCAGACAATATATTGACTTTGGCAATTGAATATACCTAGTCTTGCCAATACAGTTATTTGAAACTGAATTGACTTTCTTTGAAATGTTTAATTGGAATCCTTAAATTGCTCAGCAAACTCATAGCCAATTGATTGCCTGTCTCCCAAAGGGCACCTCTTGGCCACAGGCCTCCAAAGTGTTAATTACTTTACTGCCCAATCCTCTAAGGACCAAAAGGTTGTGAATTGACACCTGACTCAGTTATTTGTTTACAATATATTTACATCACACATTATTAGACAACAATCACAGATGCCCTCATGTTCAGTTGAGAATGTCTGCCTTAATTTATTAGTCTCAATATTTATTTTAAGGTAAAATGACTATCCCTTTCCCAAAGACTTTGAAAACTGGAGAGTCGGGGTAATGGTGGTCAAGAGTGACGTGTGTGGAGCATAAGCCCTAGGAGCAATGCTGACAATAAAGTCTTTGAGTGAAATTTGGGAGACATTTACATTTATCTCACTTCTAGTCTTCCCTCTATCCTTCTAGACATTGTGGACTGGACAAGAAGGCAATATAATTCATAATCAGTTTTGAAAATTGACCAGTAATTCTAAGCCTTAAAGCAAGATGTTGAGTTTTGCATCATTGAAATGTTATCTGAAAGGTTATTTATATATTTATTTGTTAAAAGTAGATAAAATGGAGGATATAGCCTCTACCACAATATTTCTAATTAAGAGGAGAAGTATTTCAGAAAAGAAAAAAGAATGCATGGGAAACAGCCTGGGAGTGGATTTTTCAGTTATGCCAATTAGAAATAAGATTTTCTTGGGGCCAGCCCTGTGGTCGAGTGGTTAAGTTAGCCCTCTGCTACTGTGGCCCAGGGTTTCACTGGTTCAGATCCTGGGTGTGGACACGGCACCACTCATCAGAGCACACTGAGGTGGCATCCCACGTGCCACAACTAGAAGGACCCACAACTAAAATATACAACTACGTCGTGGGGGGCTTTGGGGATAAAAAGCAGAAAGAAAAAAAAAAAGATTTTCTTCTTCTCTTAAAGAAAAAGATAGGTGGAAGATATCTACTTTTATTTTTGCCACCTACTAATCCCAAAAGAATCAGAAGCCCGTGTAATGATTTATGAGATAAAGACACCTACTTGAGGCATGACGAGATTGGACGACTGGTTTATCACTTTAAGGTAATCTCTGTATAGTTTACATTAATCTATTTGTTTGCATATCAATCACAAACAGAAAATTGGCTTCATTTATTTTTCGATATTAAGCATGAAATAAAATTACCAAACAGATTCCAAATACCTAGCAAATCAGAGGCTCTCCATCTGGCTCCAACCCTGACCTTATTTATTACTTACTACTTATATTAAAGTGCTCTCTGATATAACCAAAGAGAACCACTCACTCATCTGGGGGTATCCTCTTATACTTATTCACTTCCATGTCTTTGCTAATGCTGGTCTGTTGTTCTGGAAGACATTTTCTCTAAATTTCCAGAGCCAAAATTTTAAATATTTTTTAAAGTCCCCTTTGAATGGCTTTTTCTTCTCTACCACTGCTCTGTGTTAGGGGAGGAGAATGATACAAGTAAGATCAGAAGAATACTATTCTTCCCGTTGTGCAAAGGGGTTTAAAAGCAGAAGTAGAACAATTCAGAGGCTGTTGCAATAGCCTAAGGAAGAGACAATGATGACCGGACCAGAGTAAAATCAGTGGAAAACGAGAGAAGTGGGTAGATTGTATATATATTGTGGAAGTAGAACCAACTGGTCTTGCTCATGAATTGGATATGGACATGCATAACGAGAAGGAATTAAGGATAATTCCCTCCCCCCCGTTTTTTTTGGTTTGAGACAAATGAGGAAGGCTAGGACAAGAACACATATTCTGGGAAAACTCAAGAGATCATTTAGCCCACATTAAGTTTGAAATGTCTATTAGAGATCCAAAATGATAGGGCAGGAAGGCAACTGGATGTGAGCCTTGATCTCGGAGGAGAGAGTCAAGGCTAGAATTATAAATATGGGAGTCGATAGTACATAAGTGTTTTTAAAAGCCATGAGAACAGATGCAATCACCTAGGGAGATATGTAGAGAAGAGGGGCGAGGCTCTGAAAGGACCGGTAAGGTAAAAAGAAAGAAGCGTTGGTTTTACAGAAGAAGAAGGGACTATTAAGTAGTGTCTAATGCTGCTGAGAAGCTAAGAAAACACGGAGAAGTATTTACTAATTTTGGCAACATGGAAATAATCTGGAACTTTGACGAGGGCATTGACCAGGGAATATTTGGAGTAGAAGGAAGTTTGTTATAGGTAGAATGATGAATAGAAGGTCAGGAAATGGAGAAAAAATGAAGAAGTTTAACAAAGATGAAAGCTGAAAAATAGGGCAGAAGCTGAAGGACAATGCAGTGTTCGGGCAGATTTCTCTTGTTTAATATGGAGGAACATGTTCATTAACACGAACGAGCAAGTAGAAAGGGGAAGATTGATGATACAAGAGGGAAGAAGTAGTCAAGGCAGCACAGTTTTCAAAAAGACTCTCGGGATTAAACTCAGAGGACAAGTAAGGAGGTACTGGCCTTAGGTGGGAGGAAAGGCAGTGCTCCATCTTATCATGAAGAGAAGACAGACGCAGGGGCAGCTGGAGCATCCAATTGGTAGTGGGGTTGAGAGACATCCGGAATCCGATAGTTTCCATTTTGTCAATGAAGCGCTAGCTAAGGCCTTCCACTGTGGGGACTGCAGAAAGTAGACTTGAAGGCGAGGGGAAGGAGGAGAATTTGTAAAAGAGCTGTCTCTGAAAGTGGGAAGACAAGCTTATTGCAGAAGCAGGTATTTCATGGGACACTAGTCTGTGCCCGACTGAGATTTGAAATGGAAACTTCTGAATTTGATTCTGTGATTTTCTTCACTTATAATCAACTGCATGTGGAAAGATGCAAAAATCAGATTACTTTTTATTTTACATTAGAGTTAATTATTTACATATCTTCTTTTTCCTCTATATTATAAAGTAACAAACAATATGGAAAACAATATCAGAAAACAATATAAGCTTCGCATCTGTATTCCCCACAGCACATAGCACATTGTAATCCCTTAATAAAGTTATCAGTACATTTTGGAAGGAATGAACATTTTCTTTGCTACCTTTGTAAATTGGGTAAAGGTTTTTTTTTTTCTTTTTTCTTTTTTTTTCCTTCTGATGAAAAGTAGCCCTGAGCTAACATCTGTTGCTAATCTTCCTCTTTTTTTTCTTGGGGAAGATTACCCCTGAGCTGACATCTGTGCCAACCTTCCTCCACTTTATATGTGGGTTGCTGCCACAGCATGGCTGATGAGTGGTGTAGGCCCACACATGGGATCCGAACCTGAGAACCTGGGCCACTGAAACAGAGTGCACCAAACCTCACCACTACACCACGGGGGCGGCCCCTAAACGTTTTTTTTAATTCAGAAAAGTAAAATACCATTGTTAATCATAAGAAAATGGATATAAAACAAGAGTACCAAATTTTTTTATGAGATTTAAAATAATGTAAAGTACAGTGTCTTTTTTTTACTTTTTTGCATTCTTTTGAGTCTTTCAAGAGCTTAGAGAATGTGTCATATTGAATTTCCCCAAATAATATCCTGAGGTGGAGAAGCATAAGAGGGCTGGGAAGACAAAGAAAGCAGAGCGCCTCCCTGGACTGTGATGCTGAGGCAGCAGGTAGCGAATGCTGAGTGGTGGGTTAGATTTGTTGCTGGCAGTGCCAAACTGAAGCAAAAAATAGCTGAAATTGTGATGTCTGCTTGTCAGACAATGCGACCTGAAGCTGATCTTAATGTGGAAAACTTGTTTGCAGATTACCAGAAATCCTAACCTTTAAAAATCTTACTGTGAAATCTCAAGTTGCTCTTCAATTTTTTGGTAACTTTTACTTAAAATATTGGCGTAATTCACAATAAACATAATAGACTTTAGAAAATGTGCTTTCTAGACTTATTGTTTTGAACCTAAAATACGTACGTATATTCACCATATACACCACAAACCAACACAGAACCATGATCTGTCTCTTTGGGGAATGAAGGCTGGCAATTCTTGCTGTTTTCCATTTAACTGACCTTAAAAAATATCCTGGTAAGTGATAGTCTTCTTAAAGACTAGTATACCTGACAGCTTGTCTTTATCTGAAACGCATAAATGGAAGCAAGAGTCGAAATGAAAATGACGAATGGAAAAAAACTGCTGAAAAGTATATGGAGAATTATTCGGCTTTTCTTTCTCCTCTCTTCATGCGCATAGAAAGCTAGAATACATTAACTAATTAACACTGATCCTGTTAAATGAAATTTGAAAAAGAGATCATTTCTTTGCTTATGAAAATATATTAGATTATATATCAACATGCTGCATATGTACTCATCAGTTGAGTTCTTGTACATGCATACATCATTCATTCAATTTATATTTTATTGAGTGCCTATTATGTGACTGGCAATATCATAGAGATTTAACTAAACAAGAAACAAAAGGTGACATAAAGATAATGACTGATAATGTTTAAATTGGATGGTCAGCGAAGGCCTTGCCAAGGAGATGATATGTCAGCTGAGAGCTGAATGATATGAAGGAACAGTCCCTGAAAAGGCTTGAGTGGAGATTGTTCCAAGCAGAGGCAGTAAAGGGTAACCTCAGAATTTTTACATAGGAAGATCTTAGAGACCTACTCTTCAGGAGGAATACCAGAAGAACTCCAGCTATCATTTCATAACAAGCACATGTCTTTTAATCAGATTGTATATTCTTTTATTTGCACTGGATGGTAGAAATAGATGAATGGAAATATGATAATGTTAAAGTCCTCATCCAACATTAGATGAGTAAAATCCCTTCATGCCGCCCTCTAGGGATAAAGAAATAGCAAGTGCAGGATTCACAAAGCAGGAATGTACCAGGATAACGGGAGTTTATGGGAGAAGAGTGATGTGAGAAGAGATGACACGAGGTCTAGAAGGAGACAGGTCGCAGACCATGTGGAGGATCGGGGCTAGGTCAAGTTAAGAAAAGGTTTCTTATTTTGAGTGTAGAAAGTAAGCATTGGAAAGTTGCAAACAGAGGAACAATGTGATTTTATTTATTTTTTCCTATGAAAAATAGACTAAAGAAGTGCCCCAGCTAAATCAAAGAGATAAGTTGGGGTCTGTTTCAGTAGTCTTGGTGGGCAATGACGGTGATTTGGATAGGTTGGAGGCAGTGGAGATTAAGAGAGAATGGATGGATATGGAAGGTGTTTGGAGGTAGAGCAGACAAGACTTACAAAGGATCAGATATTGGGGGTGATGTTGGAAAGAGGTAGCCTCAGGTTGTTAATTGAAAGGAGAAAAAGATTATATGTACGTGGTGTTTGTGTGAGTGTACGATTGTTGATGATTTCTATTTTATTACTACTGTACACCTAGTTAAAATTTATGATATCAAGTTTCATTGTCTCTCAGTTTAATAATTTTGAGGGCAAAATATAATGCTGACATACGTAACTGAAGTACTTCCTCTGATTTGTTAGTGATTCCAGTGGAAAATAAATATTGTTGAACACTATTAAGCAAGGCAAAGTAAAACAAAATCTATTATAAAGTACAATAAAAGTGATTTCTAATCTCTGTAGCATTCATTTGTGCCATTAGCTACCATATCCTTTAAAAACTTATAATCTCTAAGAGGTTTGACAGTTGTTGAAGGTTTAAAAGATCTTAAATTAAAAACATGAAGCAATTAGGCTAAGATTTGTGCGTTATGCATGTAAACATCATATAATATCTTCTAAAACATCCCTTTATATTCATATTTAGTGGCAGACAACAAAACACTTCTCCATCTGTTGTCATGTTTTCTTTTTGCAACAACTGTGTGAAATGCTGGGACAGCCATTGTGATTATTAACCCATTGAGAATACTGAGACTTAGGTTAAATGATTTGCTCAAAATTGCATAGATAATAATGGGAGTCTGACCCCAAACTCATGACTTCCAGCTCCAAATAAAGTTGCTTTCCTACTAGAGGGAACACACACACGTAAATACAGAAATAGATTTTAATTTAATATATAACAATTTATCATATCTACTAAAAAACTTATATCTACTATACATGTTAATGCCATTAGATGATAGTGGTATTTTTGGATGAAATATAGATCTAAAATAAAATATTTTGAGAAATTATAGAAAGAATTTGGAGCAATATTTCTTCTTATCCCAAACTGGAAAGAATCACAGTGTGCTTACTCCATGGTTGTCTTTTTTCTTTTTTAGACTTTTTGTTAAAAAAAGATATCCAAAGGAAAAAAATTTTTTAAAAATCATTTTGGCAGTCAAAGTAATATTGATCAATTCCCGCTATCAAGAATGTTTTCTCAAGGATTGATAACATTTTTTTCCAGCTTTATTGAAGTATAATTGACCAATGAAAATTACCTCTATTTAAGGTATAAACCGTGATGTTTTAGTATAATATACATTGTGAAATAATTACTAAATAATTAAGTTAATTAACATACTCATCTGTTCACATACTCTTGTGTGTGATGAGAATACTTAAAATATACCTTCTTAACAAATTTCAAGTATGCAATACCTTATTATTAATTATATCCACTGTGTTGTACATTAGATCTCCAGGTAATTTCTTTATCCATTCATCCGTTGATGGACACACAGGTTGTTTCCATGTCTTGGCTGCTGTAAATAATGCTGTAATGATCATGTGGGTGAAAATATCTCTTTGAGATAGTGATTCTATTTCCTCTGGATATATATCCAGAAGTAGGACTGCTGGATGACATGGTAGTTCTAAGTTTTTGAGACAACTGCATATTGTTTTCCACATGGCAGTTCCAATTTATATCCCCACCAATAGTGTACAAGAGTTCCCTTTTCGCCACATCCTCACCAGCACTTATTGCCTCTTATCTTTTTGATAACAGCCATTCTGACAGGTGTAAGGTGATATCTCATTGTGGTTGTGATTTCCATTTCTCTGATGATTAGTGATGTTGAGCACTTTTTCATGTACCTGTTGGCCATGTTAATTTTTGTGACTAGTGTCAGATAGGGATCCAGTTTCCTTCTTTTGCATGTGAATATCCAGTTTTTCCAAGACCATTTACTGAAGAGACTATTCTGTCCCCATTGAGTATTCTTGGCTCCCTTGTCAAATTATTAGTTGACCATATATGAATGGATTATATCTATGCTTTCAATTCTGCTCCACTGATCTGTGTATCAGCTTTTATGCCAGGACCATACTGTTTTGGTTACTATAGCTTTGTAATATAGTTTGAAATAGGCAGTGTGATGCCTCTAGCTTTGCCAAATCTTCCTTAGGACTGCTTTGGCTATGCTATTCAGGGTCTTCTGTGGTTCCATATGAATTTTAGGAGTTTTTTATTCCCACGAAAAATGTCATTGGAATTTTGATAGGGTTTCATTGAATCTATATAGGGCTCTGAGTAGTATGGATATTTCATCAGTATTCATTCTTCTAATCCATGGACATGTGATATCTTTCCATATATTTGTGTCTTCTTCAATTTCTTCATCAACATCTTTTGGTTTTCAGTGTATAGATTTTTTTACTTCTTTGGTTAAATTTATTCCTAAGTATTTTATTGTTTCTGATGTAGCTGTAAATGAGATTTTCTTAATTTATTTTTCAGATAATTCATTGTAGTATATAAAAATGCAACTAATTTGCATATGTTGATTTTGTATACTGCAACTTTACTGAATGGATGCTGAATTTTGTCAAATGTCAATAGATGCAGAAAAAGCATTTGACAAAATTCAACATCCATTCATGATAAAAAGTGTCAGCAAGTGGGATTGGTTACTGGAGCTTTACTGGTTTCCTTTGGTGGTAACATGTTTACCTGATTCTTCATGATCTATGTATCCTTGAGTTGATGTCCATGAATTTGAAGGAACAAACCCCTCTTCCTATGTGCACAGACTGGTCTCAGCAGGTAAAGACCTTCTACAACTGGGTCTGCAGACTCATGGGACTGTCTCTGGAGTCTCATTAAAGTAGGGCTGGAACCAGGTCCCATGGCTGTTGCTGGGTATGTAGTTGGGTCTGCAGCTGGCAAGTCTATTACCAGAGATGTAGGTGTGCATGGTTCTTGCCAGATCCCCAGATGGACAGGACTCCCTTCGGGACCTTGGTGGAGCAAGGTGGGAGCTAGGTCACAGGGCCACTTTTGGGTCCACAGCTGGATATATAGAATATAGAACATAACATCCAGAAGGAAGGGAAAAAGGCATGTTAATTATTTATATATCTCTTTTTCTAAGAGCTATTATCACCAAATAAAAATCTTGTTAGCTCCATTTGCTTTAAAAATCTGATGATATCATTACCTATGGTTTGTAAAAAGGTAAACCTAGATAACTTTTAGCAAATATAAATGACTACTTAAAGAACTCAAAGTACCAAAGTTGATTATTTTTTAGAAATGAAGATAGACTAAAAGCTTTTGTCTGATTTAAAATCTGAAAAAAATTGGTAAAGATGAGACATTTCCTTTCTTGACAGAGGTTTGCTCCTCTGGAGTACTCTTTAAAGATATTCTCTAATATTTTCATGGACTAAACGTATCCTGGACAACAATTTTCTCAATTCTCATCTTTTTTATTAGTTTGAGGAAATGGTTAGAGCAACTTGGGTTTTAGTCAATGCAGAGGGGAGAATATTGGGACTGATATAATGTAATATAATAATAATCTGTTCAAGTATATAGAACATATTTCTTCAAGGTACCAAGACTTGCTCTTCAACATTTCACACATCAGAGAACAAGGCAATATCTAAAAGTACTGTATAAAAAATACATTAGCAAGAATGTCAACAAGATGGCAGAATAGGAAGGCCCCAGCTGACTTCTCCCAACACAAACAATGATGTAAAAGAAATCCACTGACTAAAGTGCTTTTGTGGGAGCTTTGGGATCCAGGTAGGAGGTTGTGAAACCCTGGTGAAGCCCAATATCTATGAGAGCTGATTTAGGAAGGCAGGCCTGCACTCTGGTGGCAGACTCAACAAATGTGGTCCCACCTGGAGACCAAAAGTAGCCCCAACTCAGTATGGACTCAGCTGCAGCCCTGCTAGGTCATGGTCCTGCAAGCAGCCCCATCGACCAAGGGATCCTGGAGGAACCACACCTGTTTGTGCTCCCAGTAACAGGCTTTCTGTCTGTGGACCCAACTGTGGACCCTGAAGCGGCCCTGTGACACAGCTCCAGCCCCTCTACCACCAGTCCTGAGTCAGTCCTGCTATTACAAAGACATAGTGGGAGACACGCCTGTCCATGGCCCAGGTAACAGGCTTGCCGACCTTTGGTCTTGACTGCTGATCCTGAAGCAGCCCTGTGACCTAGCTCCAGCCCCTCTCTACCACAGTCTTGGAGGCAGTCCGGCCTGTGTAGAGACCCACCCAGGAACCCAGAACAAGCCCATTCAGGGACCCAGTGGGAGCCCCACCCATCTGTGCCCCTAGCAACAGGCCCACTATCTGTGGACTCCACTGTGGACCCAGAAGTGGCCCTGTGACCCTGCTCAACCAAGGTCTCAAAGGGAGTCCTGTCCACCTGGGGATCTGGCAAGAACCGTGCACACTCACATCTCTGGTAATAGGCGTAAAAAAAATCTTAAAACTCTGTTTTGAAGGAGGCAAATGAGGTTAGAAGTGAAAATTTCCCCCCAGAGGTAAACTTTAAACTGCTGAATCCTGTTACTGTTGGCGGGCACAAGCGAGCTTAACTTCAGACCAGCAAAGCTTACATTTCACCCCCAAAGGGGATGCTATGGCCTTACCTTATGTATAAACCCATAAGGAAGTTCATTGACAGCATCTGTTATTTCCATTCAAGAAATCAACAGAGGCTATAAAAGCTGTGTGACCACTGAAGCTTTCTATCAGTAATTTAGGGTGGAGCATTTATAAAGTGCTTTTCTCCCTCTGGGGATAAAAGGAGTTAAGTGCAAGACATTACAAGGCCTTAACCTGGCAGCTTTCTTTGATGGTCACATCGATATTTGGGCTTGATGTAATGGAATTTTCTACCATGCTTCCAGGCACAAGTGATATTTATACATGGACTTAATCAGCAACCAGTTACTGCTTTCACCAAGGAAATCCCCATGGGCAGTGAAAGATTTGATCTAGACCTCATACTTTCTTCTTTCAGAGCACTCGTAATTGATGGAAAGCTGCCTGGTTGTGGGGAGGTAGTTCATTCAGACAGGGGTGCTACTGAGGACCAGAGTTTGGGGCTGAAGCCTCACCTAGAACTTTATTTGAGAGACCTCATGCAATTCACTTAACTATGGTGTCATCACAAGAAGTCAGTCTTATGCACATGAATATGTAACTGGTACGTTGCTCTTTCTCTATTATGAGAACTAAGCCATTGGCGCTCCAGAGAAATGCACTACGGGGGTCTTCAGTAGCCTAAGGCTGTGCTTCTCAAGCATTTCTTCTTTTAACAGCCTTGGTCTTGGATCTGAACTCAAAACTTCAGTTAAAATCTATTAGCTTTCTCGCTAAGAGTCAATTACACCTTAATTCTATGTATAAATAAACCAAGAATAAAGCTTTGATTCTTATAAAAGATGTTTTGTTGCTTCTTTGTCTTTCTGTCTCTGTTTACAAAAGGGAATAAGAAAGAAAGCTGTCTCCTGGTTCTTAGCTTGTTTAGGTTGATAAAAAAAAGGGAACTTTCCAGGTGTCAGGGACAGTCAGTGAAACTTCCAAGGCCCGTGAGCCGAGCAGTAGTAGGGACCAAGGTAGTAGAGATATTTCCCAGGGAATACCAAGGTCTGTGGAAAGGCACATCTTGGGGGTGGTGTGTTCCATTATTGTCACTTATTTAATATGGAATGATGGCCAGAGCCTGAACTGAAGAGGCCTCTCCCCAGGGCCCCATCATCTCCATATATTTATGGGATAGCTACTACTTTTGTAGTCTCTGTACTCAGGGCCCCCGTCTTAACAGATAGGTCTTATTCAATATTATATTAATAATTATAATATTATGTTAATTATATTAATTATTTTAGCCTACAATATGCACTTTACAGTTTTAGTTAAATCTTTTTTCTGCCATCATTACAAAAAATTACACAGGAGACTTTAGTCTTTACATATATTTTGACTATTGAAATAAATTCCGATTTTTCAAGTTTCACACTAGTTTTCCCTATGCAGGAATATTTTCACAGCCCTCCTGAACTGAAAAATGAGACGTTACAAAGTATTATAGGAAGAAATGGTGGAGGAGGGGGACCTAGATTCTGATATGCTGAGAATTAATTCCCAAAACCCTTTCTATCAAAGGACAGGCACATATTTTTCAAGTTTGAGAAATGTGGATGCAGTGAAATTGAACATTCATGAGTCATCAAATTAAGATATGAAGGAATGATGAATAACAAACTCTTTATCAAAGGCCATTTTTATTCCAGCCATTTTTCTTCTTTCTTTCATTTCCCTTTCCTCCTTTCCAGCTCTCTTTCTGATCTTGCTCATCTTCACCTTCCTCTATAACCTCACATCTCAAGGCCAATCTTGTTTTGCCTGTCCCGATGCAATTGACGCTTTAAAAATAGAAGGATGCTTTAAAGTTTGCTCCAATTTTCAATTGTCCTAGGTTCTCAGAAACTTATACATATGACAGGCTTCCATAATTTAAAAAAAAATTAATGAAATTCTAGCAAGCAAGTCTCCTACTTCTGTTTGAAATTTGGTAACCATATTTTCAAAAGTTAATGTTAATATGTATACAGCACTTGGGTTTATGCAGTTAACATAAACACCACCAGCAGCATTTGCTTCCTTAAATGTCTGCCATATGGTTCAACAGGGGGAGTCATCTTTGTCTGGTTCAGTTTCAATATGTTTATGTTGTTAACGACTCAACATTATGTCATCACGGAATTCCTTTTCTCTGAAAGAATTTGATACTTTTATTTCATTTTTCCATGACATTTATCTGATCATACTAGGGACTTTATGATCAAGACTATTAAGGTTTTAACATTTGGAATTTATGTTGAATGAAGTATTTATATGAAAAATTATAGTTACAGCTTACACAAATAAATCTTGAAGTAATAACGCTATACCATATTCTGACAAGAGATGTTTACCAAGTCTCTATTATGTTTGTCTAAAAATTGGGTTTCAATTCACCTCATGAAGGATTTTATTTAGAATCCTTTTAGTGACACAAGTAAAATTTGTTTAAAATGTTACTTGATTTCCACACTAATTTAATGGTGACACACTATGTAAAGATAGAAACATCCATATTAAACTTCTAATAGAATTCAGTGATCTCTCTCCTCTAAACTTTCATTAGATTTACTCTCTATCTACATTAAGTGACATTTTAAAATGCAGACCTATACTGTTCTTCAGTAATTTTACTTGTCCTCAAGTTTCAGTTCAAACTTGATCCCAAGATACTCAGTATACTTCTGGGAAGTCAGTAGATACTTATCTACTACGTGCTTACTGACTGATTTCCTAAAAAAGATCCATATTTAAAGTTATATTAAAAAACATACAGTATTCTTACACTGTACTATTTGATAAAGATGAAAAGATAGCTCTTCCATTTATCAGGATAGCCTAGATTATGCTGTATAACACAAAAGCTCAAGATTTCAATGACTTAAAACAGCAAATGGTTATTTCTTGCTTATGGTATCTGTCTATTGTGAGTTGGCTGGAAGCTCTGTTCCTATGTCATTATTGTCCTTACTCCAGGATAGGCTGATAGATTACCCAAACATTCAACCTGATAGAAAGAAAGGGAGCCATGTATCACTTCTGTTCACAACTTTTTGGCCAAAACTAGATATACAGCCGTGCACGACTACAAAGAATCCAAGAAGTTCAATTCTATCATGAGCACTAATGACTATTGTAGACCTCATTATTCATTCATTTACTTCAGTTATTGCATCCTTGTAATAGACCAATCACTCTTTGGTGCACTAGGATATAGCAGGGAACAAACCAGATATGGAATCTATTCTCATGAAAGTCGTATTCTACTGTGGCAGATGTTAGAAGATGAAAGAAAGAATGAATGAATGGGTACACAAATTATTAATAACAAAAATTAGATATTAAGAATTATGCAAATAATTATAAAGGAGTAATCGTATAGGAAGTAATTTATTGGTTACTTTAGACTGATGAGCAGAGAAAGTCTCTGTGAGGAGGTGACATTTGAAACAAGACTTGAATAGCCACTAAGAACTGGTCACAGGAAGATCAGCAGGAAGCGCTCAGAGCAGAGGGTGCAGCAGTGCATTGATTCCAAGGTGGAAACACATTCGTTGTGTTTTCAAAGGAGGAAGCCAAGTATTGAGGAAGTGTGATGGTTGAGGGGGAAAATGTTCTGGGACAAATGGTAGAGGTAAGCCAGGGAAAATTGCGCATTTTGTTCTGTTTGATGGGAAGCTCAAGGGTAAAACACTGGAATAATATAAGCTGGTTTACAGTTTTAAAAGATTCTACTGGGTGTTGTATAGAAATGGAGTACTTAGGAGCAAGAGAGGGAGCAGGGAGTGGATAGATTTGAAACGTTTTCAGGAAGGTCTCCTGGTCTTGCTAATGAATTAAAGGGAGAATGTAAAAATAAAGATGAATCAACAATGGTTTCTCAAGATTTTTGGCTTGAACATCTATTTAGATGGTTAATTAGTGCCTAGATAGGGGATGTAGGGAAGAGAAACAGGTGTGTTAAGGTGAATGGGGTGTTCTGCTGTAATAATGTCAACTTTTAGATGTCTAGTAGGTAGTTAGATAAATGAGTTTGGAGACTAGTCTAGGTTTTGAGATACAGATACAAAAAACTTAACCAAATGGCATTTAAAATCATGGTACTGGATGAAATAACCTATCTAGAATGCATAGACAGGGAAAAAAACATTATCCAGCAGTGAGTCCCAGATCACTCCAAAATTTAGTGATCTAAGAAGGAGGAGCAAGCAAGAGACTGAGACAGGGCCACCAGCAAGTAGGAAAACACTCCCTCATTGAAGCCAGCAGGAAAGTGTTTAAAAAAGCAGTCAGTTGTGTTAAATGTACTTGAGAGGGCAAGTAAAACAAGGACAGAGAAGCGTCCACTGGGTTTGGCAACGTGGAGGTCGCTGTTTACCTTGTCAAGGGCAGTCTCTGCGAAATGGTGTAAGAAAAAGCCTAATTGGAGTGAATCGAGGAGAGACTGTGAGGTGGAAAAATGGAGGCAGGACTTTCACTCTGAAGAGGATAAAAATGGAGTGTTTTCTGGAGGCGAACGTAGGGTCAATGAAAGCATTTAAAAAAAAAAACAGAGAGATGCTAGATAGACTTCAGTTGCGTGGGGGGAGGGAGGGATATTGAAAGAGCGGAGGAAACAGGAAACTGATGGTTTAGAGAAAGAATAAGTTCAGGAACAAAGAGCTTGAGAAGAGGGCATCTGGAATCCAGAATATGAGTAGATTCCGGCAGGGATCGTTCACATTCATAATTACAGGAAGGAAGCGGCAGGATGTGCGCAAATGGAGGTTTCTCGGTAGATGTGTGGAGGCAGGAGGAGAGACTGCTTGCTTTGCTTCTTTTTGAAAGTTTAAGTTTGCTGTCAGACTATCAACGGAACGTGAAGGAGGGGACGGGATGCAGGTGGTTTTAGGAGAGAGTTAAAAGTGGGAGATAGTCAATTCGGAAAGTAGTAAAACAAAAATAAGAAGCCAATATGGAAATATTGCTGTGCTGTGTTTTGTTGAGTGAGCATTTTGTACTTGTATTCATGCATTTATAGTGATATAAGTCAGTCAGCCTGATTTTAAATTATCCTCCAGTAAAGTTGAGTGCAGGCATGGAAGGGGAGGATAGGTAAGTTTAACTAGAGTTGGGGCTTTATCAAGAAAGATGGAGGAAGCGATAGGTGAAAGAAGTAACTGTTTGTAACAGAGTAATTATGGTGATAGATAATGAGCTCTAAATTTGGTGCAGAGAAAAGTGAGGATATGACAGGTTGGAAGATAGTGCTTAATGGTGAAAAAGTGGACTGGTGCTGGATTAAAAGTCTTACACTTTGGGGAAGACAGGCATATAAATAATTAACTACAAAACAATGTGATATATCCTATCTTTAGGCAAGTTTAGAGTCCTTTGGGAATAATTAATTCTTCTTGGGGGCAGGGGTTGGGAAATATATCTAAAACACTCACTTTTCTCTAAGAATTATGCCAAATCTTGAGAGCAGAGGTGGCCCTTTTACTACCTAAGCTGTAAATAACCCTTAGAATTTGGAGAGCCAGTCACAGGCTGTGTTGAGAACATAAGCAAAGTTTTCTACAACCTCCTTTATGCCAGAAACAGAGATATCAGTTAGGAAGCTGTTATTGTAATCTGGGCTCACGGAGATGTGCTAAATCTTACCAGACTCTCAAGTGACAATTGAAATGAAGGCGTGATGTCCTGGTGAACATTAGATCTAGGGGACAAAAAGAGAGAAACATTACAATGTAGTTTGGAAGACTGGAAGAAATAGCAACGCCGTTGTTAGGAAAGAGAGCCTGTCTGGGAGAAAAATGGCTGGCACTCAGAGTGAGAGAATTGAGGTGGTTGTAAAGCATGTTTTGGGATCAGGTGGAAATACAGAGTCGGTGTGCCAGGACTAGAAACGAAGACTGGGAGCCTCTAGAATAGGAGTAACAGTTGACCACGACATTAATCAGGATGCTTCTCAGCCCAAGAACCCGTAGTGGTTACCTATGAAATCAGTTTTAATGTTCCCATAATCTGTTCCAATCCAGACCTCAAATTTCTTCCTTCACTGCTTGCCTGGTCAGCCCAGACACCTAATCAATCTCCACATATTTGTGCCTAGATCCACTCCCTGCACTGGCTCCATCTGTTTTCTGTATGTGGAATTGTTTTTCTCTTTCCTGGGCATATACACAAATCTTATCCATCTTAAGACTCACTTTTTCCATAAAACTCTACTCTAAACCCAAATTGTAAACATATAAGAGCCATATGACTTATTTTTACATTTAGGCTTAGTACTTGCTCTTGTATTAGCTCTTAGTTTTCCCACGTGGTTAGTTTCATCTTCCCCAGTGGATTTATTGGCAGCAGTGATATAACTGAAAGAGCACTGGATCTAGACTCTTGAGTTCCAACTTCAATTTCAGCTACTTCTTAGCTTCATGATGCAGTACAAGCCATTTTCCTAAGCTGGTTTCCTCATCTATAAAATAAAGATTGCAATCCTTAACCTACAAGTTTATTGTGAAGATTACACGACATGATACGATATTAGAGTTTTTTAAATTATGGACAACAAAATCCACTCTAACTAGTTGTGAGGATTAATCTTATGTGTTAATCTGACCAGGCCATGGTACCTAGATATTTGGTCAAACATTATTCTAGATGTTTCTGTGAAGGTGAGATTAACATTTAAATCAGTAGACTTTGAGTAAAGTGAATTACTCTCCATAATGTGGGTGGGCCTCATCTAATCAGTTGAAGGCCTTAACAGCAAAAGACTGACTTTCCTGGAAGAAGGAATTTTGCCCGAAGAAGGCCTTTGGACTGCAACCACAGCTCTTCCTTGGGTCTCCATTCTGCTGGCCTACCCTGTAGATTTTGGTCTTGTTAAGCCTCCACAATTGCATTAGCCAATTCTTTAAAATAAATCTCAATCTCTCTCTCAACAGATACAGCTCTATATAAATATATATAAATATACATATGCATACGTGTATATATATAAATGTGTGTGTGTGTGTGTGTGTATATATATATATCCTTTTGGATCTGTTTCTCTAGAGAACCCTAATATACTAGTTTAACCAGAAAGAGATTTATTATAGAGTATTAGAATAAAGAAGCTCCAGGAAGTCAAAG
The DNA here is from genome assembly GCF_041296235.1 of Equus asinus. Taxonomy (NCBI): domain Eukaryota; kingdom Metazoa; phylum Chordata; class Mammalia; order Perissodactyla; family Equidae; genus Equus; species Equus asinus. The sequence goes on from NC_091798.1 coordinate 83,194,781, forward strand.
GAACTAGTTTTGTATGCTATACAGACAGAACAATGAAGCCAGAAAAAATTTCCAACTACACACCTACAAATTCCTAACTCTAAGGGGATCTGAAAATCTAGTTTTTAGTTTTCCAGTCTTTCTTGTTCAGGAAGGCCTGCCTAAAAGGCATTGCCATGGGGTTGAGTGAACCAATCTACAGTACCTGCAGATGGCATATGTGAAAGTAATCATTATTGCGCCTGACACAGGTAAAAGTCCGCATGTGACTATGGAATTGCAAACTTCTTGAGAATAGAGGTCATGTGTCACTCCTTTGTATCCTTCTAAAGTCCTGAACTTCAGATGTTCAGGTCACAAATTCTCTGATAAGCCACCTTCATTTTTGTTCCGTGTCCATCTTTTCTTCCTGTAACACATTGCTGTAACCATTTTAAAATTTAATTTCTCCTAGGACCAATTTCCATTTATTCCTGAAATCATATTTTAGTCACAACTTAAGTAGTGGCCCCCATTGTTTTTATGACAATGTCTGTAGCAACCGTTAGATTTATTTATTTCACTTTGGGTCAATTGATTTGAAGTGTGGAATAGACTGATGTAATCTTCACAGCACTCCATATCAAAGAGACTAATATTGGTAAACTTGATAATTAGGAAAAGATAAAAAGAAATAAACATGTACTTTGATTACCAACAAAGTCAAGCAAGCTTCAAGGCCGAGAGTGTGAATTCTGTTTTAAAATTGAGTCAATTAAGAAAATCTCTTGATTTTTTCATGAAGAAATGGAATTTGTCGTGTTAACTTATCTGATTCTTCTTTCTGTGGAGCTGATGAAACTACGAGAACTGGACCACAAAGAGCTAAAGACAGGCATGATAATAGCTAACAACTAACATAGTTGAGTCCTACGCTGTGTGCTAGACCCTGAGCTAAGGATTTTAAATGTAATTGATTTAATTTTCACAACAGCCCTATGAGGTAGGTAAAATCGCCCAATGTTACATATGAGTAAACTGAAGCACTTGTAGGTTAAGAAAACTTCCAAAGACATATGAGGGGGCGGAGCAGGATTAGAACCCAGCCATCAGGCTCCGGAGTCAGACCTCCTAACCACTACATTCCAGTCTTTATTTCTGATTGAGCAGCATTATTATTAGAGGGCACTTATTTTTGGTTCCCACATATATATATTTTTTTGATAGATAAGAGAAATAAGAATTAGTAGAATATGGCTGGCAAAGATTTCTGTTCACTATCCATACATGAAAGTTGTTCATTGGATCATTTTATTTTTTATGTTTCTGTTATTTTTTTCCATCCACTTTAATTTATTTTAGCTTTTTTTCTTTTTCTATTCAAATATGAACATAATATATGGTCCTAGACGAGGAGTGTCATCTGACTCCACCCAGCCCTGGCATGAGAAACTGGGTGTGTACTCTCTGAAGGATGAGGTCTCAGAGTCTGTGAGTATCAAAAACATTTCGAGGTGAATCCTGCAAACTTGGCAAAGAGGACAAGTAAAGGAGTGTACGGTATATCTGGATGTGTTCATGTGCATAGCAAGTGAAACAAAGATTGGGAACAGAGAAGTGTATCACCCAAATGAGTATATCAGAGTGCATCTGTTGGATGATTGTGGAAATTTTCTTTCTATGGGAAAAAGAGGCTCATTTAAAACTAATTTGAGGGGCCAGCCTGGTGGTGCAGCAGTTAAGTGCACATGTTCCACTTCTCAGCAGCCCAGGGTTCACCACTTCAGATCCCGGGTGCAGACATGGCACCGCTTGGCAAGCCATGCTGTGGTAAGTGTCCCACGTATAAAGTAGAGGAAGATGGGCATGGATGTTAGCTCAGGGCCAGTCTTCCTCAGCAAAAAGAGGAGGATTGGCAGTAGTTAGCTCTGGGCTAACCTACCCCCCCCCCCCCAAAAAAAGAAATGGGAAAAAAATAAGTAAAACTATTTGATCTTGAGGGAGCTTCAAAAAATGTTGAGTCTTATTAAAATTACATAAAGCTGTATTTTTTTTGTGTGTATGTGAGGAAGGCTTACCCTGAGCTAACATCTGTTGCCAATCTTCTTCTTTTTGCTGGAGGAAGATTGTCACTAAGCTAACATCTGTGCCAGTCTTTCTCTCTTTTATGTAGGAGGCTGCCACAGCATGGCTTGAGGAGTGGTACTAGGTCCACACACAGGATCCAGACCTGCGAACCCAGGGCCACCGAAGCACCACTACACCCCCAGGCCAGCCCCAGAACTGTATTTTTTAGGGAAAGCATTTCACGATAAATTTGTCTGAATCTAAATTTTCGTAAGTATTAAATACATATCATATACCCAACTTTATATTAGGTACTATGAAATCTATGAAAGACGTTTAAAATCTCAGTGATTATAAACTGGAACAAAATTATACCATAGGGTGTATTACTTTCTTTTTCCTCTTAAAGGGTCTCATGATTTTCACTCCAGTAGTGTTGGATTTCAAAACTAAAGCCTGTATAACTAAAAATGAGAAGAGATGCTATTTCAATTGTTCTCCATTCTCTTTGTCCTGGGAGATTAATTATCTGTCATTTTCTTTGAGAAGTTTACCTTCTTTTGATGATCCGAATGGATGTAGCTTAACAAGAAGGAGGACAAAAGTCTTCCACGATGGCACTGTGGAAGCTCTATCTGTACGTTATTTGGTTGTTTGAATTAGTTGGCCATTCTTTGTGTTTTATGAAAAGAATCATGAGAATGAAGAAAAGCAATTCAAACCTGTGAATCTATTGATCTTAATCTTGCATGTAACCCGGAAATTGAAGTTCTGAAAGTACTTTATGAAGAGAGAGACATCAGTGCGGAATATGAAAGGAAACATGAATCTCCAGAGGGCAGGTCTCATGATTTCCTTGGCTTGTGGAGGAGACCAGATAATGTACGGATGTGCTGAATGGTGTATTGGCTGTTTGCCAATCCTTCAAGCTGAATTTTCTTACTTCTGGGAGGAAAAAGTCTTTTGTCTTTAGGCCTTTGTTCTTTCTAGCGTCTACAACCCTGCTATCTGTGCTTCAGCAGGAAGTACGTCTGTTAATTTCAGAATATGTACAATGATAACATTGTGAGGGAGATAGTACAAAGGAACTGTAATTGAAGTGGAATTTTACATTTTTTTCAACAAAAATAATGGAATATTTTGAAGTTCATCTAGGAAGTTTCCATATGTTCAGCGTTATAATATTGAACTCCAACATAGTTCTTTAAAATGTATCCAATGTATACTCCTATGAAACACAGTAGGAAAGAATTGATTTGCCTTGTTTTAACTATAGGAATACTCGGGTAAAGAGGTCAGGTGACTTGCCCTAGGGCTAAACGGAATAAGTCCAAATACTTTGGAACGTCTGGCTTACTGTTATTGATCTGTGTGTTTACCTACCTGCATATTATGATATTTTAATTACAGTAGTTAGGTACACCCTGAAATAGCCACATTTCATACCTCCGAAGGGTATGCCTGATGAAATTCCTATGGGGTGGCATTTGAACGATCATCCCTGAAAGATGGCAAATACAAGGCATGTTATATTGGCATGAAAATGAATGGGAGCCAGATGCTCTTTCCAAAATTAAATCATGATTCTCCAAGCATGAAAACCAAGCAAAGTTTGTTCTTCATCTGTCTTTCTGAGTCCCTACCTCTGTTTTTATTGCCTCTCCACTCTTCCTTCCCAGTTTTCCACAGGAACTCCAGATCCCCATGCTGGAACCTCTTTAACATTAAGGGCTCTCTCCTTAGATCTGAACTCATAGATCTGAAATCCCATCCAAATAACTTCTATGCTTTGATCTTTACTCTTCTCATCAAAACTGAGCTGTCCTCAGCCTATTCCCTCAGGAGACTTCTGTGTAGCAGGTGGTCTAATGTCTAAAAGTGTAAATGGGTTTTAACACCTCTCAAACCACGTCCGCCTTCCCACAGGCTTGTGTGTACATTAACAACCCCAAAGGTTATACTTCTCTGTTACAGATGTCCAGACCGAACGGAACTTTTCTTTCCCAGCTCCTTTCTTTTCCTGGGCCCATCATCTCATCTATGTTGTTTTCTCTATACAAAAGAGAATGTTAAAGCAAAAGCAGAGTGGGAATCTACATGTAAATTAATTTGTGGGAAACAGCTACTCAATTGATTATATAACCTCCTGGAGAGTGTCTTCTCTCCCTGATTAGTTGGTAAACTCCTGGAAGCAGTCCCTGCTGTTTTTATTGCTGGCCTTAGCATCATTCTTGTCCCTTTTACGAACTGGTGCAGTTTACCAATAATGAAATTATCGACAATTTCATTCTTTTCCATTCACCTCTTTATATTTTCATTTCATATATATGTTCATATATATGTGTATATTTGAGCTATATTCAAGTTCAACTCTAATTCATGCTCTTTTAGTATTCTGGATGTTTCACTATAATATTATTTCAGATATATGTAGGCATGTTGTTAGGTAATGCCTGTGGAGGTGGGAATTGATCTAAAGATTACTTTCCATATTTAGAACTTTTAATGGCATGCACATAGCTAGTGGTCAGCTTAAATACTTCTTAAATAAGTGTTATTTCAAAACACGGAACTAAATTTTAAGGCTAGCAACTAGCTTTTTATTCTTCCCTAACATATTTATTTTCTGTTTGCCTTGGCCAGAGTATATCTGTATACATAGGGAGTTTCTGAGTTATCAGAAAGCAGGAAAACAAGGTACGAATGATCGGAGGGCAGCGATGTACGTTAGAAAATGTCAATCAGGCTGCTACTGGGTTAAGTAGCTAGACAAATTTTCAAGCTAATGTTTTTGTAAAGATCACTGTGATATATAAAGTTTGAAAATGCTCCTTTGATTTATAAAATTTCCAATTAGTCCTTTTCCTTTATCTTTTTAATAGTTTCTGAAGAAAACTACCCTCACAATAAAAATCATGAGGATTAATTATTTTGATACTCTATAGGAGCACCATTAATGCATACATTGGACAACAGGTATAAACTAGGACAGTTTGGTGGAATCCAAGGCAAATGGTTACCTTTCTAGATGTCACATGGACATTTTAGCTACATCCACACAGAGAAGGCAACCACTATCAACATTACCCAAGGTAATTTCATCACAAATGTGTCTGCCCTCACACACAATGTTTGTATTTAAACTTGTTAGTTATTAAAATATCTTTATGTAAGTGTCCGACCCTGATAAATCTATATCTATTAAAATGCTCTGAAGAACATTGCAATATCCTGTGTCTACTACTTGAGAGACATTGCAACACAGCGGATGAGAGGATGGGCTTGGTGCCAAACTTGGGTTTCAATGTTAGTTTCTCCCCTTACAGTTACGCAAGGTTGGCCTATTAGACTTTATGAATGTCAGTTTTCTCATCCATTAAATGGAGGGTGATATTAATGATACTTGACCCACTGAGTTGCCATGCAGATTAAATGAGATAAGTCAGGAAAAGTACTTAGCAGAGTATGAGTGTGGAATCAGTGGTCTGAACATGTTAATGCTGGGAGAGGCATTCGCCATGGGCCCTGAGTGTCCTTACTGGTTCTTACTGAGTGTATGCAGAATGCAAGGTCCTGACTGGTCTTTACCCAGGCCATTTCATACAGTTGTGTTTGTTGTGAATAACCTTCTAGGAGAGGAGGAGTAAAGTCTCCCTTTGGGACAAAAAGTAGGCTTGCTTATTGGTGCCCTAAAATGCAAGGTTTCCCGAGTGTTCGTTAGCTGCAATGCAAACCCAGCCTGTGTGTGCAGCATTCCTCTGGGCCCTCTGCATCGCCCCCAGGGAACTTAGGGTCAAGGGGAAGCAAAGTGAACCTGCTGATGCTCATGCCACCTGCTGTGCTGTGAGTCATAAATTCTTTTGTCTCTGACTCAGGAGTCTTGTATCTTCTGCCAGTATCCTTGAAACAATAACAGGCTAACTTATTAGCTTGTAAGGAGGGTAAAATCTAATCTTGGACTCAATGGTTTTGGCAAGAAGGATAGGTAGGGTACTGAAAGACATATGACTTTCTGGTTAGAGGAAGGACAAAACCCCAAAGGCTGGGCCCAGGGATATGAACCCTGGGATCCAGTAGTGAATACTCTTGCCCAAGTCATGGGCAAGGACTGGTGGGGGGCTATGGGTGAGGAGGGCAGAGTAAGAGTCTCTCCTTGTCCTATATGTTAATGAAGCAAGTGGTGAGAAGTAAGGTTGAAACAAGCTGCCCAAAACGTGCCTTGGTTATTGCTCACTCTCCTCCAGGCAAGAGAAAGAAAGGTTACCATGACAATGGGGCCATAAAACCTACAACTCCGGTTGAAAGGGAAAGTGGCTGTGGTTGTGGAGCTGAGGAATCTACAGAGCTGGAATAAACGGTGTCAGCAAGGATGACTTTGCTATTTGACAAAGACCTTTGGTTGGACCAAAGATATGTGAAGTTTGTTTTATTGATCTGCCAGTGACATGCTGCTTGAAACATAAAGCAAATGCAAAACCATTTCTAACAGTGCAGAGCCCAACTTGCTGGGCAGCAAGGACAGAACACTGGGTGTGGGGTGACCAAAGGAGCTGCGGGCTGTAAGGTTGGAGCCACAGTGGTGTGAGCAGGAGCAGAAGGGCCCTTAGGCCCAGGCACTTGGATTCTGAGAGGTGTGCAGGGAGGGAAGCAGTGCTGTGCTTGGCCCCCGACTCTGGAGTCAGGGAACCAAAGGAGAAAGAAAGTCTCCCTGCCTTCCACTGTCTCCCGTGAGACAGCCTCCTCTGCCACCCTGCCCCTCATGCCCTCCTTGCTGGGAGATGGTGTGGTCTCCTGGCAGCTGTTGCTGTGGCCCCTAACTCACACACCTGATAACTTTCTGGTCCTTGCTCCCTTAGGGGAAAATTGTGCTTAAATTCAACTGACAGGGTTTTGGTGGGGCTTAGAGTCACCAATGGCAGTTAAAATGACATTGTGGTGGGTCCACCGGGCTGACTCAGTGTGCAGTTTTTTTGTGGCTCCCACATCTGAATGTGTGACAGAATGGTGTGTTAGATGTCTGTATGCCCCTGTCTCATAAGTACCATAGGGGATTCTTTCGCTCAGGGACTGCTACATGTCCTGTCTCCTCCAGGTGCTCCAGCAGAAACAACAACAAAAAAATCCCAGGAGGAGAAAGAAAAATCTCAATTTTAGACACAAAAGCTGCAGGAGTACTGAGAGAGGTCATTTTCCAGGAAAACAGTGCCATCTGCCTCATATGCCATCAGGTACACCCCTTTTGAAATGCAGCTATTGTCCTGCTTCCACTAAGCTCTTGATGAAACTGAATGCCTTACTCATGGAGACCTTGTGACTTTCCAGCTTGACATCCCTATTTCCAGGTGAGTCAACTTGAACTTTATGATAACAAGGTGGATAGGACCTGCTCTGCTTCACTAGTCAAGTGAAAATGGCGTATTCATTAGGGCAGCTAGCCTGGCCTTAGTGTCATCTCAGTTTTACATGGAAAAGTAAATTTCCCCTTTGAGGAAAATTATCCCTTGCCCCACTGCCTGAAGAAAAGCATCAGGAACAATGGGTCCTGGATTCATCGAGGTTCTTCTAAATAACCAGGCCTGGTGCACTGGTGGTTCGGCTAAGTTGACACCTCATGGTGTTCATTAAGCAGTTGCCACTGTTCAGTTTCAAAGTTAGCTATGCAAAACCGAAAGCAGACATGGTTAATCCTCTTAGTGGGCAAGTTCAAAGCAGTCCTAAAGCCCTGGTCAGTCCTCCCCTTGGTAAACCTTGTTACAGTTTTATTGAACCCTGGGCTGTGGTCAGTGGCCTAACCATTTGGTCTGCCACTTGGAAGAACTGAGACTGGCAGATTAAAGGCGCCTTTTTAGGGCCTTGCAATCCCATTCTCCGTTGAAACTGAATAGAATCAAGCATCTGATAAGCCCTGCACCACTCAGGTCACTGCCATCACTACCTGGAGTCATCCTCACACCAGACGTGGCAACATAGACACCATCATAGACTGAGTAATTACAGTAAAGGATTCTATGTTTCAGATGCAGAAGGTACCACTATATGTCAGACTTGTGATTCCTGCCAACCGCGACCCAACTGTCTTGCAAAGAAGGAAGCCACACTGCTCGGGGCATTGACCTTGTTTATTCCTGACAAATTCAATACATTGACCTTCGACCCCATCTTGGGGCTACTGCTGATATCTCACCACTGTTGAAACTTTTTCAGGTTACAGTGTTACTGTTCCCATCTGATCAGCCAACGCTGGCCATATCACTGTGGGCCTTGAAATTAAACTGTGTCATGTTTTCAGTTTTCCAGTCCGTTTAGAGTTCAAAAATAGCAAGCCCTTTGTCACAAAAGCTGGTCAAAAATGGGCCACTTATTAAGGTATTTAATGGATATTCCACATTCCCTACCATCTTCAGGGATCTGGCATTGTTGAGCATCATGAAAGTCTTCCTTAAAAATCAATTCAAAAATATTTCTGACTCTCCCCTCCCTCCCCTCCTCCTGGCCTGTACATCTTAGTAAGGCAGTTTGGTCACTGAATGCCACCGTCTTCAGAAAAGCGTTTACCTTTTTTTGACTGACGTCTGGGTGATGACTAGGAGGAAAAGAATTGGGGTTATATATAGATCTATTTTGAAAGTTCAGGATTCCTCTTGACCACTCTCAGGCATGATGCTTCTTTCTTTCCTCTAACTGCAAGCAAACTCACTATGTGTGGAACATCCATCTAGCTCTCTGCGTCACCCCCACAGGAGCCAGAAGAAAGGGAACCAACACATCATGCTGATGCTCATGGGGCTTGCTGTGCTGTGAGTAATAAAGTCCTTTGTCTCTGAACCAGGAGTCTTGTGTCTTTTACTGGATTCTACCAGAATCCATGAAAATGAATCCAGTTAATTTATTAGCTTTTAAGGAGGGTAAAATCAAATCCCAGACATGACAGTTAGTGATGAATTGCAACTTTCTATCCTGAGGTCAGTGGTTTAAAATCTAGGTGGTTAAAGCTTTCTCAGCACCATTAAAAAGAGATTTAAAGTAAATGTCTAAGCTTTACTGTCAGTGTTAAAATCAATAAAAACTGCTTTTATTTTGCAATCCTACTTTTTTTTAATAAGCTAATGATTAGGTGTTATGTACACTGAAGAGAATTGTCTATGAAAGTCAGATCTTACTTTTTCTGAATTATAAATTTTGTGATTGTAAAAGTGAGATATTGAAGTTGGGGAAAGCTATTCTATTATTATTTACTCAAAATTAGTGGAAAAGAATTCAGCCACGTAGTAGGTTCACACACTTTAAGAGGCTTAAATTAAGATCCTTAATTTAAGATTCACATGCCTCAATTTAAGCATGGAGAAGATAATAGAATGAGAATTTAGTAATAGTGGGATTTTAACTAGGCGTATATTTTTGTAAGAATTCTGCTTTTCAAAAGGAGTTGCTTCTCTTAGAGCTAAGACTGAGCAGTTACATGTGTGCCTTTGGAAGAAAATAAACACCAGACAATTTGAGGTCTTGAAAAATGTCTGCCGTGCTTCCCCATTGCTGCTAAGGCTGTATGGTCTTGCCTTCCTGCCATTCACCACCCACTAGTCAATCAATTACTGTCAATCAGCAAAGAATAGCAGCAGTTACCAACAGGAGAGACAACATACAGTTTAAACTGCCACCCCATGAGCTGTCTATGAAAGGCATAGCCCTAAAGAAATACGTATCTTATTCCTATCTGGATTCTGTGATTTATCATCTTTGTCAAAAACATCACATAAGGGTAAGGCTAAATTAGAGACGAAGATTTTGCTTTTATTGACTTTTGAAAATACGGAAGTAAAACAATTGTTTGACTCAAGAACATGGTTCAACTCTCTCTCAAGAATTTCCTGAGCATCTCTAATCCAAGTGATAATAAAGGCTTGTCTTGTTCCGCTAAGAGTCAATATTCTTTGCTCTGATTCTGGGGTGAAATCTTTGTTTTCTTATTGATTTTCCTCAGCACTCCCTGACATTAGTAAACTATGAACTTGGTTTGGCAGTCTGCATGTGAGGTACAGAATAGAAAAGAGGATTTTTGAGCTCTCAATCAGTAATCACATTGACCTGCTAATGAATGATAGTTTTAAACTTCCAGATACATGCTCAATAGATTACATAATATGTATACAAACACACACACACACACACACACCCCTTTCTTTTACTTCCATATTGTTTGGTGAGCTTTTATTTGTACCTAAATATTAGATTTTATTCATTTTATTATATATCTATTTTTAACTTCTAAAGCATGTATTTTAAAGATGGCTACGTTAATAGCTTTCTTAATTTCTTTATTCTTTTATGCATTATCTATTAAGTGCAAACTACTAAGCCTAGTTTTGTGGGAGAAAAGAAACGAGTAATATAATTGTTTGAATCTAGGATTTGACAGTCAGGAAAGGAACACAGTACATGAACACTATGCCAGGTCAATGTCAGATGTATATTTGCTGTAACGGAGATACCAATAAAAAATGCAGATTTGAAAGGGCAAGAGGTCACTTCTGGCTTTGGGGTGAAGGAAAGTTCATGAAGAGAGTGAGATTGAAGCTAGGGTTAGAGTGTTGGTGATGAGGCTGGAATACTTGGAACAATTGTGTGGTCAATTTATTTATTAGAACAACACTTTCCACAACTTGTATTTTATTTTAATTGTATTCCCAGAAATGTGTGCAATAAGCACAAGTTGTTCAAATCTCAAAGCATGTCAGATTCCCCACAGAATTCTAACATTCTAGTTCAGGAGTCTCAAACATTTTGATTATGCTTACAGAAATAAATATATTTTGCATCATGATCCGGTATACACATACATGTATATTCAACTAAAGCAAAATGTTGACAAAACAATAGCTACACTCATTATATTCAATTGTTTCTTCATTTTTATTGAGGTATAGCTCCTACAGTGAAGCACAAATCCTAAGTGTGCAACTTGATGAATTCGTACATGGTGGTGGTGGGGGGATATTATATCCCTCATGTTACCACAGGCTCTGTCAAGACAGATAACCTTTCTAGGTCAACAAGTCTCCTTCATGTCCCCTTACACAAAACAACCTCCCAAAGAGGTAACTGCTATCTGGACCTTGTATCAAAGTAGAGTAGTTTTGCCCATTTTTGAATTCTATGTGAATGGACTATCTGGCTTTTTTCAGTCAACATTATATCAGTGCTGGCCACTCATTGTTTTTTGTTAATTTCAGATGAACAACCAATATATTTTTTTAATTGAGATATAACTCACCTGTCATACAATTCACCTTTTTAAAGTGTTCAATTCAGTGGTTTTTGTAGGAGGCCTGTGTGTGTTGGGGCACGCACTTCCTGCTTGTGCAGAAATCCAAGGTCAGCCAGAGGGGAAAGCCTAGGGCCCTCTCAGGTCTGCCCTGAGCATGTGCCCAGCCCTGGACACATCCATAGACCTTCCAGATTCCAAGAAATGTATCAGAACTTTCCAAAGCTTCCAATGGATGTCACTTCTCAGCTTTTCTTTTAGGCTTTTTTGTTAGTCTATCACTTGCCCCAATTGTTACCTGCTGCATCAGGCATCTTTGATGTTCAACAGTTGCCTCTAATTGTTTCTAACAAGTTCCTAGGGAAATGGCTGTTTTTACTGGGTAAGTTCCAATCAGGCAACAAAAAGCCAGACTTGTGAGTGGATTCTTACAGGGAATCACCAGTGAGGTCAAATAACGACAATTCTCTGAGAATGTGGTTGGAAAGAGCTCTGTCCTCTTTGGGACCCCTCCAGTCACGACCAGTCTGCTAGATTCACTGTGATTGTGGCTGTTGGTTTGCCAGTCTGTTGCAGGGGTCAGGCAGAGGGATGGGAAAAAGTCAAGGTAAACAAAGTGACCGTTTTTACCAAGATTCAGCTAGCTCCTTGGTTTGCTGAAAGCATGTGTTTAATTTCCAGAGTTCTGAAAAAGTTGATTGAGACAATTTTGCCATTTTTTTACTGCTTTTATGGAGGAGGTAATTTTCAGGGATTCTTACTCCACTATATTCCCTATCACCTCTACACACTTTCTTTTATTATTTACACATTGTAATATTTTTAGTCTCTTTTATTGAAACAATGGTTACCACTCACTAAATTGTTTCATGGCCTACTGATGGGTTGCATCATAGATTTAAAAATGAGGATTCTAGTTACCTAAGGGCATTTACATTCTTTTAGTACCAAGAAGTGTACAATCTTATAGAGTCCAAAAATGAATGTAATAGCCATAGCCAGGGCTGGAAAGAACGTGCTAGCATACAGAGAAACAAAATGTGAGAGTGTGTTGGATACAACAGGATAACTCTCAACCCACATATTTGCCTTGATAATTGTGAAGCAGTAAGCAAAAAAGTTTAACTCAAATTACCCGTATTAGCTACCTTCAGTCTCTACTTCAATTTTTATACATAGCTATGGTTATGGGCTGAATTGTGCCCACCTGCCACCGCCATTCATGTTGAGGTCCTAACTCTCAGTACCTGAGAATGGGACTATATTTAGATGTGGGGCCTTTAAAGAAATAATTAAGGTAAAATGAGGTCATATGGGTGGGCCCTAATCCAATATGACTGGTGTGTTTATAAGAAGAGGAGATTTGGACATAGACACACACAGACAGAGGAAAGACCCTGTGAAGACAGAGAGAAGAGGGCCATCTGCAAGCCAAGGAGAGAGGCCTCAGAAGAAACCAAAGTGGCTGACACCTTCATCTTGAACTTCTAGCCTCCAGAACCGTAAGAACGTAGATTTCTGTTGTTTAAGCCACCGAGTCCTTGGGATTTTATCCCAGTTCTAACAAACTGATACAGCTAGTATATATCTATATTTGTATCCACATCTGTATCTAACTTGCCTGTGCCTCCTTTTCATGATTCTCCCTGATTAATCAAAATAACATTGCCTTCAATGAATTATTATATATGAGGCATAAAGCCCTAAGGCCAACCCTCCCCCTCTCCCCCAAAAAACTATTTTGGCATATATTTTGGAGATAATTATTGCGGTTCTTAAATGGCTCTTTCACCTACCCACTTGAGCATTCGTGTTTTTCAGATCCTGAGTAAAATGTTAAGATCACGAGGTCAGCTGAGATAAACCTGTCCTTGCAGCTCCTTTTCCCTATCCTAGGAAACACAGCATCCACCCTATTTTTCTCTTAGGTTAGGCTACAAATTTCTCTCCGGAAGTCAATTGTTGTAGAGATGTGATCCTATTTTCTCTGCTTGCCCAGTACTTTTGGGTTGCTGAACCTTAGTGCCTCCAATTCTAAACTGAATTAGATTACCAAGAGGGGATCATCTCCCTGGTTTAATCTGCTCAGGTGGTTTTAACCCCATTTGAGTAGTTAGGCTGCTCATTTGGCTCCAAATCACGTGCTTCATTGTGAAGAGAAGACCAGATTAGTGGAGGTTTACCCACTTTTCACTGTGACCTGCAACCTACCAGCTTATTCCAACTGAGTTCTATATAAATGCTCAGTAGCTTCAAGGTTTTAAGGACTATAAATCTCAACCACAGCGTAAAGAACTACATCTTTGCACAATCTTCACACCAGCCAGATATCATTTCTGTGGAAATTGTTTTAAGTAACATTATTTCAAAGAGGAAACTTTTAAACAATATTTTTAATCTTTAGAACTATTTCTTAAGTTGTTGTTTAGGATATTTTGGTTGGAAGGACAAATTATTTTCCTGTTGCATAAAGCTGATTTTTTTCCCCCTTCCTGTCATCTTGATTTATGGGATTTTTTTCCTGCCTTAATAGCTCAGAAGAGTTGTGTGCAGTGGATGTAAAAAGTTGGCAGTGTCTAAAGGCATCATTTTCACATGTCCAGATACTCTGGAAATGAACTACACCAAGAAATTGGAAATAAGCATGTCAGCAAACTATTAAGCTTTTATTAAACACTCGAAAACTTTATGTACTGATTTATGACATTTGTGCTGAGCGTGTGTGAGCTGTTGGTCTAGGAAGTGACATTTGCTGTTGTGGTTGGCTGTGACTCTACATACCAAAAGAGATCAATGGCTCGGTTTGAAATATCTCCCATATAAATAAATAAATTTTGATTAAAAACACTTTAAGAAGTAATATAAACAAATCAGTAATAAATAAATTCTTTTATAATACAACATGTGGGACTTGGCGATGGTATTTTTTTTATTACCACAGCAAGAATTATAGGTAATACAGATGGAGTGAAGTTTCAAATGGCAGTGTCCTGATACTGAAAAAAAAGTGGAATAATAACTTTAATGAGCCATTAAGACTTGAAAAATAAAAGGGTGTATGGATACTCTGTTATATGCAGGAGAGCTTTGATAAAACACCTCACGTTATTTTGCTTATTTATTTTTTGATTTCACTTTTATCAGGAATTCTCAGAGGACTGCATTCCCTTCTTAACCCTCGAGGCAACAAGGAATTCTTTTTTTTAATTTTTTTTTTTTTTTGAGGAAGATTAGCCCTGAGCTAACATCGGCTGCCAATCCTCCTCTTTTGCTGAGGAAGACTGGCCCTGAGCTAACATCCATGCCCATCTTCCTCTACTTTATATGTGGGACGCCTGCCACAGCATGGCTTGCCAAGTGGTCCCATGTCTGCACCCGGGATCCGAACTGGCGTACCCGGCCACCACAGCAGAATGTGCAGACTTAACCACTGTGCCACTGGGCCGGCCCCAACAAGAAATTCTTGGCAGCTCTTTCTATCACACGTAAACTATCTCAAGAGGGGAAGTCAGGTGCTGCCATGCTGTGAGGCTTCACAGTGGCTGAACATCAAAATTCTAAAGATTCATTGGCACCTGATTCATGTTCAGAAGCAGTGAACTGAATGGTAACCTGTGCCTTTTTTCCTCTCTGTGCTGGGAATAATTCAGGAGAGTTTTCGCAGCCATGAACACCCTGCCTAGCATCATGGATATATTCTCAATCTATTTTAACTAGTCGTGTCCATTTGGAAAAAATAAGACACATGAGAATCCAAATTTGGAAAAGAAAAAGCAAATTATGGAACAAATGTTTAATTCTTCAAACAATGTAACATCAGTCTTCTTGAAGTGATGAGGCTAAGTGAATTTTAAAAATGCAACTTGTTCAGTTGGAATTCAGTTCAATAGGGGAGTGGGAACTGAGGAAGACACCAAAGCAGTGGCAAGCAGGTTTGAGCAGTTTCCCTCCAATTACAGGGGCAAGGCCTGCAGGCCTGCAATCATCAGAGTGTAAGACAAAGCGTAAGGCTGCACGGAGGAGGCTGGTCAATTTATTTCAAGAGGGCTCAGTTTGTATATCTGTTTGATGAGGCAGGTGGGCCAAATGATTTGGGGATCCCTTCAAGCTTTTGCATTTATATTTCACTGAATCTATGTATTGCAATTATTAAGAAAAGGAAAAAAAGTAGTAGTTAATTAGAAAGTTTGCTTATTTGATTTTAAGATGGGAGAGGGGCTCAATGTGGGTTTTAAGGAAGTGCAAAATTTGGACTGCTATCAAGAGAGAATATTTAGTTGGAAAGAATAACAAAAGAAAAATGAAAAGATAGAAATGATGCTGCATGCACGTGGGGAGAGTTGAGTGTTGAGGAGATGGTGGTTGTCTAATGGAGCAATGAAGTGTTTCCAGAAATGGGAAGGCTTGAATGATATGCTAAGGAATTTGGATCAGTTCCTGCAGGAAGCCAAGTCTCATGGCAGAAATTTTAGTAGGAAAGAGAGGTTGCCAAAAGAGGCATTTAGGAAAATTACCCAGAAATGATAAACAAGGTAAACGAAGGATAGCGGAAGCATGGAAACCAGTTAGGAGGCTACTGCAGAAATGAGACACTGAGAGCAAGATGCAAGTTGGGGCAGTGGGAATGGAGAGACCATGCAAGAGATGCATCAAGATGTTATTAGAAGTGTTAAGTTCTGTTGAAGAAGAATTCTATTGATAATAATACAGAGGCCTAATAATACTCAAACTCTGTTCAACCTCCTTAAGGCTTTGAATGGCCAAGCATCTCCCTAATAGTTCCCTTTGTTCCTTTCCCCCAGATAACAGTTTTAGGTTCAAACTGAGCAGGGTTTTAATTTTTTTTAAAAGATCAAACTGGCCATAGATGTAAGACAGAGGAGAAATTTACTGACAGGAGATTGAGTAACCCAGAGAATTACTAGATAATCTAGAACCAGGCAAGTGATCCGCTAAGAGGTAAAAGGATGTGGTCATTGAAACTACAACTAAGGGGAAACTAGTCTTTGTGGGGGACTGGAATTGGCCACCCCAAGATATGTCTCTTTGGTGTGAGGATTATTTTGGGCTGGTTACTTTTAAAAACTGCAGACAGGAAAGAAACTCTGAAAAGTAGAATTTACTTACCCTTTGTTAAGAGACCTTTACATTGTAAAGGAAATCTCCATCTGTAAATGTGTCACCCTCTCTGTACCAGGAAGAAGAGGGGATGACCTTATCTCTAGAAATTCTCATCAGTGTGAAAGGCAAGGACTCAAGTTTGCATAATAACCTGACTCTTGTTTACTGTACTTGAGGGATAATCTCCCATAATCGACTCCCCCTCCCCCCCCAACATCCTCCTTTGTCTTTAGCTGAAGATGATATTTAAGGTGGTGGCTTCAGCCATTTTGGGGAGTTGCTCAGGTTGACTGAGCCTCTCCCATGTATACATGTTATAAAGCTTTGCTTAATTTTCTCCTGTTATTCTGTTTCATATGAATTTAATTCATTCTCCGGCCAGAAGAACCCAAGTGGGTAGAGGAACTGTCTTCCTCCCCTACATCTTCCTTTTTCTTAGGACTGCTTTCTTCTCAGCCTCACATTGCCCATTGGCAAACTCATCCATTCCCTTGACTTAGGTGATCAAGTCTAGGAGCAGGGCTTGTTGCAAAGAAGGTCAGTGCCCCTTCAGCCTCAAGAGAGACAAAGCAAGGAGAACAGCATAGGTTTCCGGACAGGTCTGGGAAGTGGATGTGATGAGCAAGTAGACAAGCAAGCAAGGGGCCTTATACCTTCTCTAAGAGCAAGGGTCCAGTGTCTTTTCCTCGCCTGGATTTGCAAAGATAAAGGAAATGGTTTTAGATTTTGTAGTTCCAGTATTGACAGGCTTCGCACACAAGACTTAAATAAATCCTATGCTCCAGCTGGCCTGGGGGCACACCTGTGGCCAACAGCTTTTGTGGGGAAGGCAGGAGACACTTCCTTCACTTCCTTTGTTATAAAGACCATTGCTACTCTATTTTTTTTCCTGCTTTACTGAGGTATAACTGACAAAAAAGTATACATTTAAGGTATACAATGTGATGTTTTGGTATACGTATACACTGTGAAACGATTACCACTATCAAGTTTGTTAACATATCCATCACCTCACTTGGTTACCATTTTTTGTGTGTTTGGTCAGAACATTTAAGTTCTACTCTTTTAGCAAATTTCAAGTACCCAATACAGTATTATTAACTACAGTTACCATGCTGCACATTAGATCTCCAGAACTTATTCAGCCTGCATAACTGAACATTTTTACCCTTTGATCTCCACCACCCTCCAGCCCCTGGCAACCACCATTCCACTCTCTGGTTCTATAAGTTTGACTTTTTAGATTCCATATATAAGTGAGATTGTGCAGTATTTGACTTCTTGTGCCTGCCTTATTTTGATTAGCATAAGGTCCTTCAAGTTCATCTATTTTGTCATAAATGACAAGACTTCCTCCGTTTTTAAGGATGAGTAATATTCCATATATATATATATATATATAATTTTCTTTATTCATTCATCCGTAGATGGGCACTTAGATTGATTCTATATCTTGGCAATTGTGAATAACACTGCAATGAACATGGAATTACAGGTATCTCTTTGAGATACTCATTTCACTTCCTTTGGATATATACCCAGAAGTGGGATTGCTGGAACATATGCTGGTTCCAACTGTAGTGTTTTTGAGGAATCTCCATACTATTTTCCATAGTGGCTGTACCAATTTACATCCCCACTAACAGTGAACAAGGGTTCACTTTTCTCCACATCCTTGCCAACACTTATCTCTTATCTTTTTGATAATAGCCATTCTAACAGGTGTAAGGTGATATTTCACTGTGGTTGTGATTTGCATTTCTCTGATGAGTGATGTTGTGCTTCCTTGCATGCATCTGTTGCGTATTTGTTTCTCTTCTTTTGTGAAATGTCTATTCAGGTCATTTGCCCATTGTAAAATCAGGTTATTTGTTATTTTGCTATTGAGTTGTTTGAGTTCTTTATATATTTTGGATATTAACTCCTTATCAGTTATATGGTTTGCAGATATGTTCTCCCATTCTGTAGGATGTCTCTTTACTCTGTTGATTATTTTCTTTGCTGGGCAGAAGCTTTTAAGTTTGGTGTAATCCAATTTCTCTATTTTTGCTGTTGTTGCTTGTGCTTTTGGGGTCATATCCAAAAAAAATCATTGCCTAGACCAATATCAAGAAGCTGTCCTCTACATTTTCTGGTAATTTTATAGTTTCAGGCCTTACATTTAAGTCTTAAATGTATTTTGTGTTGATTTTTTATGTGATGTAAGATAAGCATCCAATTTCATTCTTCTTCATGTGAATATTCAGTTTTCCCAACATCATTTACAGAAGAGGCTATCCTTTCCCCAATGTGTGTTCTTGACGCATTTTTGAAGCTCAATTGACCATAAATGCTAGATTTATTTCTGGGCTCTCTATTCTGTTCCATTGATCTCTCTGTTTTTATCCCAGTACCATGCTGTACTGTTTTGATTACTATAGCTTTGCAGTATATTTTGAAAGCAGGTAATGTGATGCCTCCAGCTTTGTTGTCCCTGCTCAAGATTGTTTTGGCTATTCAGGGTATTTTGTGGTTTCGTATGAATTTCAGGATTTTTTTCTTTTATTTGTGTGAAAAATGCCATTGGAATTTTGATAGGGATTGCATTGAATTTGTGGATTGCTTTGGGTAGTATGGACATTTTAACAATATTAATTCTTCCAATTCATGAACATGGGATAGCTTTCCATTTATTTGTGTCTTCAATTTCTTTCACCAATGTTTTATAATATTCAGTGTACAGATCTTTCAATTCCTAGGTTAAATTTATTCCTAAATATATTAATTATTTTTGATGCCATTGTAAACGAGATTTTTTCTTTGTTTTTCAAATAATTATTGCTACTCTAAATCAATCAGTCAATCAATCAAGTCCATATCAATAACTCCCAATCTACATATCTAGCTAATACCTCTCACCTTAGCCCCAAACCCGTGTATTTCCCATGCATCCAATTACCTACTGGGAATATTTACCTAAATATTCTACAGTCATCTTTGTGTTAATGTGTCCAAAACCAGGATTCATTGTCTAACCACCCTTCAACAACACCAAACACACACACGTGCTCTCCTCTTCCTTCTCCTGTGGCTCTTATTTTATTGAATACCATCTTTGTCCACATAATTTTTCAAGACTATAGTGTTGGCAGCATTCTTAATTACTGCCTTCCTCCATTACGCCATCCACATTCAATCACCAAGTCCATGCATTCCCCTTCCTAAAGATCTTTCCTTGTTCAGAGCATCACCAGTACTCACCTAGATAGTTGGAATTGCCCCTTATTTGCACACTCTGTCTTCCATTTCTCCTCTCACAATCTGTTCTCTGAACTGCAAATCTGACTTTATCTCTCCTCTACTTTAAATCATTCAAATCTTTTCATTTCTCTAAGAATATTTTTAAACTTCTCCGCATAGATTGGGAAGACCTCTTCCGGCTCTCTGTTTTACCTCTCTGACTTCATCTCTCACTTACGTCCCCTCCACACTCTATGTTCTAGCTGCTTTGAACTGGGGTGATTGCTTTTGTTTCAAGCATTTTGTACAAGTGGTCCCTTTTTCATAGATACCCTTCCCTCTCCCATTGCCTGGCTAATTCTTACTTATTCTTCATTATTCTTACATATTCTTCGTTATTTCATTATTCTATGTAAATGCAACTTCCTTCAACAACATTCCCCTAATGACTCTCTCAGCCTACCCCCAAATTTAAGCTTGGTGACCCTTTTAGGTACTCTCATAGCTTGCTGAACCTTGCCTTCAAAGCACTGATCGCTGGAGTATTCTTGTCTGTTGACTTGTCGGTATCTCTTTTAAACCCTAAACTCTTGTAGATGCTAATCTGTGAAACAAGGATGATGATATCTACTTCGCACGATGCTTATAATGATTAAATGCCTGCTACAGAACCTGGAAGGGAGCAGCTGCTTACTAAGTGGTTGCTATTACTACACCCATCACTACTACTATGATTTGCTCTTCCATTCAGTTAGATATGAAGACTGCCCAGTCTCAGAAATAGTGCAAAAGGATTTGGAAACAGAAGGTAGAGAATGAAGAACAAAGAAATTAACGGAAATAAATGGAAGGGTTGGCTATGGCTTCTTAAATTTCTTCTTAGACATGCTTCATTACCTGTTGCTAGAATTCAGTGCATCAAAAACCTTGTCTCTGTTAGGAGGCATCATTTGGAGATGTGGGCTTTCCAGCCCAGCCTAATATTGTTGTCTTACTCTTGTGTCTTTGCCTGTCCCCACCCTGTTTGGAAACAAATCACTTCACATTCTCTGGCTCTCTAACCATGCCAGAGGGAATGATGGATGTATGATTGAAACAACCCACATACAAGCACAAAGAACAAAGCTGAGGATACCACTACAGCAAGCAATTAAAAAAAAATCCTGCTCTTTTGGAAGCCATCCGCTGCCTCCACCAGCCTGGCCTCGATATCTTGGCACTGTCAGTTTGCTGGCTGCTCTTTCTGCCAGCTCGCTTTGGCTGGCATTGGCATGCCGCGCATCTGGCAGCCCTTGTCTCCATTACTGAGCTGCTCTTTGGAGCTGCCAGGCTTTGGTCAAAGGCTGCAGGGGACACTTTGAAGCCCTTCCAAACGTTTGGACTTATGGCTAAGAGGTTGGCTTCTTACGACGTGCACTTAATTCACTTTTCTTTTTCCTGACCTGATGTATCCTAGCTGATTTATAATTTTATTTCAGAATAGGGGTAAAAAGAATAGAAAACATTTGTTGACCTGACAGAAAAGGGGTTCTAACTCTACATTTGTTCTTATGTCACATGTTCAAGTATATCCCCAAAAGGAATAAGGTGGGTATATGTAAAATAGGTATGATTTTAGCTCGAGATACTTCTTGAACTATTTAGGCAGATAAGATTAAAACCAAATAGTGAAAGTATGCTGTTGTACATGGAGTTTCCTATTTGCAAGTTGGTTTACAAATATTTTAAAGTTGTTTTCCACAGGATCTTGGTCAGTTGTTTGGAAAATAAACCAGCAACTATTCTCTATAAATAACATAATCTGCCTAATTCTTCACTGCTGGCTTAGGCTCAAATATAAACTCTTTAGGACTGACAAGGGGAGAAAATTCTCTGATGGTGCTGCTCTGGGGATCTGGCTCAGACAGAAAATTGAACTGGTAATTGCTGTAGCATCCAGCTAACTCCTTCCCTTTTGTCCATTCTCTCTGGTCTAGGAACCCAGGGCCCAGTGTGGTTCTCCAAAAGCAGCAGGGCAGAGAACAACTGGATGTGAGTGTTGCCAAGCCCTCTCCCCGCCACACCCAAACAGTTACACAATGTGGCAGACTGTGCTCGTTAGAATTCTCTTCCTCCACTCCTCAACATAAGCCCCTTTTCTTCCCTAAGGAATGCAGGCCAGGTTGTGTGTGTCAACCTATTTGCCAATGAAATGTCTCTAAATTCTTTACAAATATTATCCAGTCAATTCTGAAAATACTTTCGATGGGCTTTTCTATTGAGTCTGCTTTATGTGGCTTCTTCTGCAAGCCAAAGCAATTTTCAGATATCCAATTTCCTCAT
This sequence comes from Equus asinus, assembly GCF_041296235.1. NCBI lineage: Eukaryota > Metazoa > Chordata > Mammalia > Perissodactyla > Equidae > Equus > Equus asinus. The sequence goes on from NC_091798.1 coordinate 83,216,730, forward strand.
GAATCATGGATCAAACCAGAGGTAAATTTCCAGTTTTTTCCTTTCCACATTTACAGTCTGTAGGGTAGGCCTGATCTTCCCAGCATGGGAGATGATTTGTACACAATCAGGCCCTTTGGAAAGCTGTTATAGGTTGTTGTTGTTTTAACTGTACCAATATAAGAGGACATTTTCAGCAAATGACTTTTCTCAATGACATTCTCTCCTCTCTGTTACCACAGGACCCTGTGTATTTCTCTATTGTGGTACTTTTCATACATTTTTTTCTTTGTAATTTTTAGGTATAAATAGAGTTGTAAACTCCTTGAGAATAGTGCCTTTTTCATTTTTATTTCCAAAATACCTGGCTTATAGTACATACCGATACAATTCTTGTTAAATGAATAGATGAAAACCAAAATGTGAAGCCCCCAACAAGAACCAAATGACACAAAACTGCAAGTCCTCCCAAATCAAAACAAAACAAAGCCGCCCCAGCTCTCCTGTGTACTTCACTGTGCAAATGTTATTGTAGAGCTGATCTGTTTTAAGAATGCCTCTAATGTCATTTCCTGTCTTCAAAACATTTTCTCATTATTTACATGAAGCAGTCCTAAACTTCTCAGAATGCTGTGAGTTATCCTTGTTTAATCCTCTGGCGTCTTCTTGAGCCTCCCTCCTTTGAGGAACAATTGCTATTAGTCCTAAACTGGAGAGAAGATGAAAAAACTGGCTGAAGTTTAAAATGATTGATTGGATGACTACTTCAAGATTGGTTGTGATGTGGGGAAAAAAATGCTTAAACTTTTAGGAAACGAACTTACCTGTATTCTTTTACAAGCTATAGCAAACTGACAAATGGCATCATTACAGCAGAGTGTGGCATTAAGCTCCATTCACCCTTCAGAGCTGGCTGAGAGCCCTCTGTAGAGAATGGGCTGCATACAAGTAACGCACAGATGAGTTTAATCGTAAGAACCGCATCTGGCCCAGGCAGAAACCTCTTTAGCAGTAATTGGCACATCGTTGGGGCTAAAGCAGCAGATGTTGCTTTGCAGTTTGAGGAATCTGCTCTAAAATCTGCTGAAAACATGAACCTTACTGCAATGGTTGGACTCTCAGTACCTGGCCAACTCAAACAGAATCTGAAAGCTCTGGTCCTCTTTTCCGTCAGCCCACGCACCTCCAACAAGACAGGAGTTTGTGGGAATGCGTTGCTCTTGGCCTTGGTGCTTTCAAACCAAACAAAATTGACAGACAAGGTTTACTTCTTCGTACACGTGGGTAGGGCAGGGAGATGTGACTAGGTTGTCTCATCATCATCTCTGAATGAATCAAAACTGAGTTCCGACGAAAATAAGATGCACATTTCCTGCACCACTTTGGTTTTCTTCTCTCATTCAGGAAATGAACTAAAAAGTGGCATCTTATTCCCCAGAAAGTTTTCCTTTGCTTGTGGAGCAGTATCTAGGGTTCCAAAGTATTAACCTTTCTCTGTGGGAGAGCTGTGGATTCAGTATTAAGGAAAAGAATCACAGGAGACTTTCACACAGCCCTGCCTGCTAATGGGACTGGCTTTCACATGCCCTCACCTATGGGAGCAAGACAGAGTTTGTCCAATGCATTGGTCCCAGGCTGTAAAATACCTCCAGCCCCATCCCTAAAGTGATGCCACCAGGATTCTTTCCACAAATTCATTATACTTTATTTTGGCATACAAGAGTAAACTTTCCAAAAAATGAATAAATAAATCTTGACTAATAGGCTTAGTATGTACATCAAATTCTCTCACTAATTCTTCATAATTCTCCTTTTTACTTAAGTCCTCAATACTTTTTGCTTAAATTTTTTCCAAAGTATACTCACATAGGTTATCATTTACTTTCCCAGTTTTCCTCAGAATTGTTATTACCCTCATTTTATAAATGAGGTCATTATAGACCAAAGATGTTAAGTGATTCTCTCAAGACCACACAGAAAACTAGGAGTAGAACCAGAATAATGACTATAGACCTTCAATAAAGTGTGCTTTTTATAACTTCTTTCTCCTCATTTCCTTCACCCACAGTAATCAACTTTCTTAATTTATAAGAAATATTATAGATATTACATATTTTATTATGCATTGTGTGGATTTCTAACTGCCTCTGAAACAGACTTGAATTTGGCAAAAATAACTTGAAAATTTCTAGGATCCATGTTGTCTGAGTTCTTTGTTTCATTTCATTTCTTGCCCCTTCCCCTCCTCTCTCCCTGCCCCCACTTCCAAATATCTACTCTTTGCCTGCCTACTGTTATGCATTTGTCAGGTCTTTTGATCAATTGACAACATCTTTTTGCTGCTAGGGAAAAATAAGACAGAAATTTTTATAATAAACCTGGAGGGTCAGTGAATTATGAGAGGAGCAGCAAAGATACCATTTAACTCAACAGACTTCTCCTTTCTGTTTTAGAGATGACAATCTTCATTAAGGCAGGTGGTGAGAACACAGGCAGAAATAATAACTGATAGGTGATAATGATGTCTTGTATTGTGACACTGTGATTCCCAGAAGGACAAGTTGGCAGAAGTTAAAGTGTAATAAGAAGGTAGAGGAGAGTGCTCCTGGGATGAGGATGCACATGGGGATGGGGAAAGGTGCCCAGGAGCAATTTAGGGATCAGGGCTCCAGAAAGAATATCAATCAACTATCCAATTCTTACCCAGATAGATATCTTAACTATATCTACTTTTAGTGATGATAAAAGTATTATCATTAATATCTGACCACTTTATGTGTCTCTTCGTAACTTTTTCCATGCTTCCTTACTGGAACTGGACCACCTTTCCTGAGAATAGTTAGGTCATCTCTTTGGGTCCTGACCACAAGGCTGAATCTTCTTGATGCGATTCTCCTGCTAATCAACTCTTCTCCCATGGAAGTGCAGTGTGGAAGTTACCCCTGATCACTTGGAAAATATCGTATTGCCTTCCATTTTGGTCCAGCTCTATATGGATAGGAGGACAGTGAACTGTGACAGTGACCTATGGCTCTCTGTATCTCCATTTTACTTGATGCCTGATTCCTTGTCATAATCCACCATTATAATTAAATTCTATGGAGGCAGAAACTCTCTTGCTTTCTGTTTTACTTATTCCCAGTACATAGCTCAAAGCCCATGAGAGAGAATGAAAGAATCAATGAGTAAATGAATGACCAAGGAAAATAACAAATGGAATGTTCTATGGGAGGCTCTATAGGGATCTGCGTCATTCATTCATTCATAATTATGTACCTTTCTATTTGGAGAAACATTTTCCCTTTCTGTTGGGGATCACAGTTTTGTGACTAAGCCTTGGCTTTTATCGTGTATATGTGAAAATTTCTTCTTCCAAAAGACCCAAAGGCCAATCTTGCATAAAAAGCAATCTGTCAGCTTGCTGATGGCTTTTGATCAGTTCCAGCTATACCATTGGGCTTCTCATTCTGGCAAAATATGCCTTTCCTAAATCATCGTGACAAGCCCACAGTGAGAGGGTTTGCTGCTAACAAAGGATCAGACTCCAAGACAGAGAGGGGCTGTGCAGAGCCAAGGCGAGTATTTGCATCCCAGGATCAGAGCCAATGGACTGCAACCACACAATCATCTAATCCACTGAGCAGGACAGAGGTCACCTCCAGAGAGGACGTTTTCCTTCCCTGACAACTGCAGGACAAAGGAGTTGCTAAATAGCATAAGAACATGACTATAGAAGGAAAACCACCCTGGAAATTGGACAATGGTTCTGAAATACTTAATAAGAACATATCAAATTCAGCTGGCCAGAATATTTGTTTTATTATTTATTTGTACACTTTCTCTCTTTTCTTCTAGAATAGATTTAAGGTGAGTTTTCCAGAAAATATTCATTTCATGAGTTGAAAATTATACCTTTTAGTGTAGGATGACCAAGGTGAAAATCATTTGAAATATCATATTTGACTTTTGAAATGTTTTGCATTTATGTTTTAGTTGAACATATTTCATGTTTTAGGAATTCACAATATTTCAGAGTGAAAACACAGTATAAAAGCCTAACCCTGCCTTCTGATTAGAACTCTTCCTGCCTCCCATACATTTCATGATCCTTTGTACTTATGCAAAGTATTAGCACAAGATTAGCTATGATTTCACTATGCTACTGAATTAGAAAGTATTTAAAGTTGTGATAAAACATAGTATATTTTTAAAAAATAAATGAGAAAGAAAAAGATCATAAATTCTGTGTATTTACTAAGCTAATGTTGGAAAATGTTTTAAAACAATAGTGGAATATATTGAACCAGAGTTGTGAAATGTTTATTATAGTGTAAATCACTCTACCTTTCATTAGTTGGTTCAATCCACACACATAGATGAAACACCTACTTTGTGTCACATACCAGACTTTGAGTGAGCCATTCGACTTTCATGGATGTCATATGACTTTCATTTCCTGATTGAAAAAAAACTATTATGAAAAAAAATTTAAACATCCAAATATAGAGAGAAAATTAAACCAAATTCTCATAAAACCAAACAGACTCAATAGTCTTCATGATTTTGCCTAATTTGCTTTATCTCTCTCCAATTTTTTCTGAAGTATTTCAAAGCAAATCCCTATATCATATCATTTTAATACCTCATACCTTAATATACATTTTTATAAAAATATGGAAATTTTCTGATGTAACTGAAATTCTATTATCGTATCTAATAAAATTAACAATAAATCCTTGGTATCACCTAATAGTCTATATTAAAATTCCCCTATGTAATTACTCTTCAATCTTATTTGAATTTACAACTTTTGGGACAAAGTAATTTAAAATAAAAACAAGAATGTCTTTTACCAGCACAAAAATTACTGAACTTATATTTTAAAAAATTCCTATTCATTTGAAAACACTGTGAAATTTGTTTTATAAGCATTATCTAATATGTATTTGGGTCAGTATTTGAAACCAGGTATCTTTCTTAATAGGATAAATATTTGGCTAATTAAATGCCACTATATCAGCATCCAGAGTAGTTTTCCTTTTTTTCCCCCCCATCTTTGCCTCAGATAAGTCATGTTTGTTTTCATCAACCTTTGAAAGTAATCTGTTGACACCACTCTGGTGTTATAACTTGGGAGGGAAGGAACCTTTCAGCCCTGTCTTCCAGCTTGTTCCATGTTTGGCCCTACGCTACTGTGAGAATAAAAAAGCACTTCAATTAAGCATGGTTTGCTAACTATAAGAAATGCTAAGACTAGGTCAGGAATCACTGAAACAACTTGCCTGGACTTTTCTGGTGTCCTTTCCGGGATCCCTAAGCTTAAATGCAGGTTTTTAGCCATTTCTCCTGGCATCAGAGAAATTCTGCCTAGTTTAACAGATTTTCTTCAAATAAATCAGGAAGCTTTTGAAGACTCGTCAGTAGCAGCATCAACAACTGTTTATTATAAACAAAGTTTATTATAAATACAGTTCCTGCTTTCAAGAAGCTTCCAATCCTGTGGAAGTTTTCATTACTCCTTCATTGAGATTCACGTAGCTATGGAGAATGCCACTCCTTCCACCACGGAGGAAAACCCCTGGGAAAGGGTAATCTCCATTTTCAGCTCTGCGTTTCTGAACTTTGATAGGCTGGGAAGTGAAAGAAGCAGAAACTCCTCACTGTTGAGATTTAGTCCTTGTGGAATCTACCCTTTTGCACACCTTTTATAATAGATAGAATGTGTAGTTATTCAGTGCATTGGTTTATTTCTCTGGTTTGACAGGCCATACTCTAGTTGGCTCCTGCCAAATTCAATCATTCATTCATTCAATATTTGCTAAATTTCTATTTTGTCCAGTAATAGAAAGCATATCCTAGGAGTACCGATCTAAATAAGTCAATAGTCCTTGATCTCAAATGGCGTAGAGTCAATTCTGGGAGACAGCTGAATTAAGCAATGGTCATAGAATAATAGAAGCAGCTAAACTCTGCCTGATGGTCTAGTTTCTCATCTAATGTCTTGCCTCATCTTTGACATCATCCTGACCTCACACTGCCACCTGACTGTGGAACTCTGTCCTTTCATTCACTCTCTGGGTATGCTCCTTGCTTGGTGTCTACAGTTACTTTTAGTCTTATTCTTCCTGGTCCTGGCTTCTTGTTCTGTCTCTGCAGGCATTCTAGATATGAACAATTTGAAGTTACTTCTAATTCTATGACTTACACCTTTGTAAAAGAATGGGGGAGAGCCAGAAGAAGAGGCATATATCTTACACAAGCATTAAAGTCTGGGTATAGTTCTTTGCTGGGAAAGTTTTCATGGAACAAGTTTGCAAAACTATTATCTAGTGAAACGAGAAAATCTGGAAAAGGTTTTAAATAAAAATTTTAAAAATAATTAATGGCATTAAAATCCTGGGTAAAACTGACTTAAAGTGGATGAAAAAATTCCAGCATCAGGAAAGCTTCATCCATCTGTCTGTATCAGTGGACAACCGAGGAATCAGTTGTATACATTTTGGCTTCCAAAGAGCTTTAACCCAATGGCTTAAAGTTTAGCAGCCAATTTTCACCATCACAAATTATTAAGATTTCTATTCATCACATCTATGGGATTATTGATACTTTTCTGCTAAATGTGATTTTGCTTTCTCTCTACGTTTCTTCTCTTGGCTTTTCTTATTATGTGAGTTGAAGAGAAGAGAATAAAAATAGATCAATGTGAAATCATACTAGTTTTCTGCACAAGCAATACTTGTGATTGGAGTTTAGTTTTCTAGCATGAGTTTGGATTCAAAAGAACCAAGAGATTTCCTCATCGATCTCATGTTAATGAGTAACACTTTGGTAAAATTTTAATAAAGATGCCATTCAGATCATTTTAACTCAGGCGATGCAAGGAGGATTTATTGCTTTACTTCTTATGAAACAGTGCATAAGTAACCAAAATTGTGCTTTGTTTAACTCTTAAAAAGGGAAGAAGAGGAAGAGCAGGAAGAGGAAGAGAAGGAGTGTGGAATAAAGGAGTACATAATTGCTAATGAAGAATTGGGTCCTCCTGCTCTTTTTCTCGTCTGCATAATATATTTGAAGGAAAAGCACTGGCTATAATTTCCAATCTTCTAATCTTAGCCATTTTTGTAGTTAATATAGAAATTTGAAAGTGAAAACTTCCAAAAGTTTATAAAACACAATGAATTATTTTTATTTATTTTTATTTTTATTTTACTTTTCTTTATTGAGATCATAATCGTTTATAACATTGTGAAATTTCAGTTCAGTTGTACATTATTATTTGTCAGTTACCATACAAATGTGCCCCTTCACCCCTTGTACCCACCCCCTATCCACTTCCCCTCTGATAACCACTCAACTGTTCTCTTTGTCCATGTGTTAGTTTATCTTCCTCATATGAGTGAAATCATATGGTGTTTGTCTTTCTCTGTCTGGCTTATTTCCCATAACATAATACCCTTGATGTCCATCCATGTTGTTGTAAATGGGACGATTTTGTCTTTTTTGTGGCTGCGTAGTATTCCATTGTATATATGTAGCACATCTTCTTTATCCAATCATCAGTCGATGGGCACTTAGGTTGCTTCCACATCTTGGCTATAGGGAATAAGACTGCAGTGAACATAGGGGTGCATAAGTCTCTTTGAATTGTTGATTTCAAGTTCTTTGCATAAATACCCAGTAGTGGAATTAGCTGAGTCATATGGTATTTCTATTTTTAATTTTTTGAGGAATCTGCATACTGTTTTCCATAGTGGCTGCACCAGTTTGCATTCCCACCAGCAGGGTATGAAGGTTCCCTTTTCTCCACATCCTCTCCAACATTTGCTATTTTTTGTCTTGGTGATTATAGCCATTCTAACAGGTATAAGGTGATATCTTACTCTAGTTTTGATTTGCGTTTCCCTGATGATTAGTGATGTTGAACATCTTCTCATGTGCCTGTTGGCCATCTGCATATATTCTTTGAAAAAAAAGTCTGTTCATATCCTCTGCCCATTTTTTTGAGCAGGTTGTTTGTTCTTCTGTTGTTGAGTTGTGTGAGTTCTTTATATATTTTGGAGATTAACCCCTTGTTGGATATATGATTTGCAAATATTTTCTCCCAGTTGGTGGGTTGTCTTTTCGTTTTGATCCTAGTTTTCTTTGCCCTGCAGAAGCTCTTTAGTCTGATGAATTCCCACTTATTTATTTTTCTTTTGTTTCCTTTGTCCGAGTAGACATGGTATTCAAAAAGATCCTTCTAAGACCCATGTCAAAGAGCGTACTGCCTATATTTTCTTCTAGGAGTTTTGTTAGTTTTTGAGGAAGATTAGCCCTGAGCTAACATCTGCTGCCAATCCTCCTCTTTTTGCTGAGGAAGACTGGCCCTGAGCTAACATCCATGCCCACCTTCCTCTGCTTTATATGTGGGATGCCAGCCACAAAATGGCTTGATGAGTGGTGCCACGTCCACACCCGGGATCCGAACAGCCGAACCTGGGCCACTGAAGCAGAACGTGTGGACTTAACTGCTGCACCACCGGGCCGGCTCCACTTCTGGGAGTTTTATGGTTTATGGTCTTACTTTCAAGTCTTTTTTGAGTTGATTTTTGTGTGTGGTGTAAGATAATGGTCTACTTTCATTCTTTTGCACGTGGCTGTCCAGTTTTCCCAACACCGTTTATTAAACAGAATTTCCTTTCGCCACTGCATATTCTTAACTCCTTTGTTGAAGATTAGCTGTCCATAGATGTGTGGTTTTATTTCTGGGCTTTTGAATCTGTTCCATCGATCTATGTGTCTGTTTTTGTACCAGTATCATGCTGTTTTGATTACTACAACTTTGTAATATATTTTGAAGTCAGGGATGGTGATGCCTCCAGCCTTGTTCTTTTTTCTCAGGATTGCTTTAGATATTTAGGGTCTTTTTTTGCCCCATATGACTTTTAGGATTCTTTGTTCTATTTCTGTGAAGAGTGACCACAATGAAATGTTTTTGTGAGCTTAAGGTTCTATGACCCCAGCTAAGGTTTAAGAAGTCATTCCTCTAGTCAGGGGCCTCTGGCTGCTCACTGCAGGATGGATATGTAGAGTAAGCCAGATAACAGTGAAAATGCAGTTAACCAGAGAAGAAACAGCTTTCCAGATTTTACAATTATGATTTAAATTTATGATTTATAAATTTGTGATTTAAAAATTATTTTTTCTTAAGAATATCATCTAACATTATTACTATTATGTAATTATTGGCGTATATTCTTATCAAAATATAAAATTGGAAGGAGAATTAAAAATGCCCTGTTTTCAGTTTAGTGGGAGGGGTGCTGTGGCACACCAATGCTGTGCATTCATCCAAGCCCTCTGCTTATCCTGGAGCTAAGATGAGGCAGAAGTTCCATTGACCAGATAGAGATATCTCTTCAAAATCTGCTACTCATTCATCTGAACAGATGAGCTTGTTACTTATTCTCTTGGGCCATAAAAAAGAATTTCAAGAGAATTTTAAGAACTCACATAAAACCATCCAAATTATTTTGTTCTGAACACGTGGTGTCCTACAGAAGAGTACATTTTGGGTGATGCTGAGCAGAGTGCCAGTATACTGAAATCATTCATAAACTCCTTATGATAATGAGAGTCGTTGAAAGAAAATATTCCTTAACCCTTAGCTATCTATCAGCTTGCTGTGTCCAGCAAGTCATATCATCTCTGGGAGTTAGGCTGCTGCTAAAAGAACTTACTAAGAGCTCCAATATTTTGCCAGGCCTTCTTCCTAGGAGATAACTAATGATAAATGTTTGTGAAGAGATACAGTCTACCAATTAGAGTGCTTTGTGAGGTTTCTGTTAAGGATTCAAGTGTTCCCACTCCTGATTTTTGGTAAGGAAAACTGATTAATGTGACATTTAGAGTTGCAAGCTGGCACATCTTTGGAAACTATAGGATTTATTTATTTGATGATTAGTTGGTTTATTTTGATCTCCTTGTATACAAAATTCTTTATTTGGACATTTTCTGTTACAATTTGTACATGTGAATACATCAAGTTAAATAGTTTTATTCCAATCAGTATTATGAGTATGTGCACCAGCTTGTTCTGGCGCATTCCAAAATGGTGCTGTATACCATGGTCAATCAGAGAATGGTTTTGCCCAGAGGGCTGGAACTGGGCAGTACTCAATGCAGGAAGGTTGCGGAAGGACCAAGAAGCGGGGTCTACCTGAAAATGTCTGTGCTGCTTCTCCTCTTACACCTTGTCCTCCACCTCCCCTCTTCGGTCACCTTCCCCTCCTCACTCAGGCTGCCTGCGAGGGGTGGTACTGGCTTCTCGGCAACCACCCAGGTTCCCTAAGGTTCAAGTCTCCAGCTCCATAGCTATACCTTCTAGCTTTCCCCTGTACTCTGGGAAGGGAGAGGGGTCTTTAAATAAACCCAACTACATATATTTGCACTGCTTAATTCAGATTTCTGTTTCTTCCCATCTCCTGAAACTCCTAAACTATTTCTTACCCCAATTGTAAACCAGTTCTCACATGCCATTCTAAGTCCCACTCTAATTTCCATTCTGGATTTTATTTTCCTCATTCAATTCTCAAAGCCTTCTTCATTTCCCTGAGAATCTCTTATTTCCTGCCTCCTCTTCATGCATCATTTTTGCCTCTGTATCATTTCAATGGGGTAGTGGAAACAATTGGGAATGTGGGTGCTGAGGAACTGTTGACTTGACTTTTGTCACTCACAGGTGACCTTGAGCAGTCACTTTACTTCTCTTTCCCTCCAACTCCTCATGTGTGCATCTGGTCAGACCAGGTGATCTATAAAGAAATCTTTATCCTAAAACTTCCATGAGTTAATAACTGTTCCTCTTCCTCTTGTCTCTCAACCTTTCCCCTGCAATACTGAATACTGTTCATCGGGTTGAAATTAATTTAATTCAGATTTCATCTCTTTAAAAGATTTCTTGAGGGACTAGAAGGTAGCCTACCACGTGGCTTGTCCCAGGGTAGATTCCATCACAGTTAGTTCTGTCTCCTTGTATAGAATCCTAAAAGTTCCAATAAGGCCCTTTATTGACGGCCAGGACAGCTCCAAAACAACCTTATCATATATCCTCCAGTTTTTTATGTAACCTAGGTTTTCCATCAGAGAATTTTCAAATACCTTAATGGAGCCTAGAAATGCATCTTAGTCTAGATTGCAGTCTGTGAAGTGAGCTGTCACCAGAAGGGAATAAACAACTTCTGCAAGCAAAGTGACTACATGAAGAAATGAAGGCTACAAATGCCTCTGTCAACCTCATCAAAGAAAGCCATCACATTTGTCCTTACGAACACAAGGAAACTCCAAAATTAGAACTCCACCTGTGAATCCACAGATATACTTGCACAGGCGTGAAGAATGACGAGTGGGAGAGGACAATATTTCTTTGCCAAGTTACAGTTTGTGAAGACAAACAGGACTGGGCCACAGAGACGTCACTTGTAATATTTTCTGAAGACGTAACGTAAAAAATCCTACTGATTTTTTCTTTCTCTTCATCTTAAATATTTTAGGACCATAGATAACACTTTCTTTGATTTACTTCTTATTATTTTGGAAAAAGACGACATTGGGCAAATAATTATTTAAAACCAACCAAAAATCACTAATCAAGTCTTTCTTTAAATCACCAGTAATTTCTACTCTTAGAAAAAAATGAAGTATGGTAAGAAGCATTAAATAATGTAAATTGCTCCTCAAAATATAAACAAAGGTACAATTTTGAACTCAAAAAACCTTCTCTACTTTATTACTTATAGCACAAATATAAACATTTTGGGCACTTTTCTTTCATAGTCTAACCACGAAGAAATAATAAATATACGTGATACTTCTGGAAACAGCAATAAGACGAGGGTGAATTAGGGAGAACAAAATGTCACATAGTTCAAATTTCAATGCCATTAATATAGAGTATGTGTTTACTCACATGACACTAACCAGTCCTGAGAGCTTGCCTTGACATTAAATTAGAGATTTTAAGGGCGGCTGTAGATAAAGGTGATAATAAATAAAGATAGGGTGGTAATAATGTGAATAAAAATGTGCTTGAAGTTACTATTACATTGATAGGTGAATTCCATTATTGTTGGGAACATTCATAACACTATTTCTGTCCAAACAGTACAGGAAAAGAATTCTATAGCTATGTACCAGCGGTTCTTAAATGGTCACATGCATCAGAATCTGTCAAGGGCTTGTTAAAACACCTATTGCTGGGCCCCACTCTCAGAGCATTTAATTCAGTAGCTGATGCTGCTCATCCAGGAACCCCACTCTGAGAACTACTGCTGTCTGTGATACCTAAAAGCCACCTCGTTCATCTCCTGCCCCTGCACAGGAGGTGTTGAACAAACCATGAGTCAGGAGCCATGGCTATTCGGCCCCACTTATGGTCAATATATCGTTGATGATCTGATTTCAAAACAGTTCAAGTAAAGTAGAGGGCCTGGGTACTGGTCAGGGAGCTGCATGAGTAGTATGAAAAACTGTCTTAAAATGGCTCATCTGTGGTCACGGGAACAGGTAGCTGATTACCAGTAGGGGGCTGCCATTGGAAGTTAGAACTTTCATCTCCCCCTTCTTTACCCACAGAGGCCCTTCAGGGAGCCTGTTCCTGTTGGTGTGTGGGGGTCCCAGCTTTCCCAGTACTGCTGATAGGAGACTTACATCCAAGAGATATGGGGGCTAAGTAAAGGAAGGGGAATGGGGGGTGCTGGGCAGTGTGCAGAGCAGCTTCATTTTATTCTTCTGTGACTCCAATACCTGGCAATACCTTGGCACACGATAGGGATCCAGTAAAACTTGTGTGGATGAAATGAGATAACTTTCGCCTTTGCTCTTTCTGAAACACTGTATGATGTCGGAAAAATCACTCATCTACTTTAGCCTCTTTTCTAATTTGTAAACATGGCTGAGAGGAACATCTCCATTGCAGGACATTCTTTAATTTTTATTTTTTTAAAGATTGGCACCTGAGCTAACCACTGTTGCCAATCTTCTTTTTTTCTTCTTCTCTTTCTTCTCCCCAAAGCCCCAGTACATAGTTGTATATTCTAGTTGTGAGAGCCTCTGGTTGTGCTACGTGGGATGCCACCTCAGCATGGCCTGATGAGCAGTGCCATGACCGTGACCAGGATCCAAACCAGGGAAACCCTGGGCCACTGAAGCGGAGCGTGTGAAAGAAACCCCTCAGCCACGGGGCCAGCCCCCATTGCAGGTTATGTTGAGAACAAATGAGATACTAAATGTATCTGTACTCAGAAATGCACTAAAAGTCTAAGAGATGTTTCTGTGTTAATCTTTTCAAATATTCCCAGATATTAATATTTCAGTGGCTAAAACAATGTCAAATTTCTCACCCATATCCTTCTCTTCAATGAAACAGGCCCTCCTTCCTCCTTCTAGGCATGGGACTCAAAGATGTTTTCATTTTTTAATTTTTAAAATGTGCTTTGTAAACATTTTTAATTTTTCCTAAATGTTTTTAGCTCAATATCAAGTGAACTGTAGGACAACCAAGTATCTCTTACTCTATTCATTACCTGACCTTTCTGTCATATTAATATGTTGATTATTCACTATTTGAAATTCTTTCCTCTTAATTTTTTTTTTTTTTTTTTGGTGAGGAAGATTGGCCCTGAGCTAACATCCATGCCAATCTTCCTCTATTTTGTATGTGGGACACCACAACAACATGGCTTGATGAGCATCTGTCCTTGATAAGTCTGTGCCCTGGGTCTGAACCCATGAACCCCAGGCTGCCAAAGCAGAGTGCACAAACTTAACCACTACACCACCAGGCCAACCCCTCTCCTCTTAATTTTTACACCAATTGTACACCATTCTCTTTTTTGAGTTTGCTCCTTTCTCTCTGACCACTCCTTCACAGTCCTCTACTAGTTTTACTTCTACTACCTGCCCTTTGAGGCAAAGTTTCTTCACTTTTGTCCTTAGACATCTTCAATTCTCGCTCTCTATATGGTCCATTTTTATTCCATCTATTACGTACTGAATGTTTGTGTCCCCAAGTTCATATGTTGAAGCCCTAACCCCTAGTGTGGCTATATTTGGAGATAAGGACTCTAAGGAAGTAATTAAGGTTAAATGAGAGTAAGGATCCCCATAAGAGTGGAATCCTGATCTGATAAAATTAATGTCCTTATAAGAAGAGACACTAGAGAGCTCTCTCACTCCCTCTCCATGTGGATACACCCAGGAAAGTCCATATGAGGACATAGTGAGAAGGTGGCTATCTGTAAGCCATGAAGAGAGCGCTTCACAGAAATTGAATCTGCCAGCACCTTGATCTTGGACTTCCCAGCCTCCAGAACTGAGAAAATAAATTTCTGATGTTTAAGCCAGTTAGTCCGTGGCATTTTGTTCTGGCAGCCTGAGCAGACTAATGCACCATCCCATGGCTGTAACTCCCATACCTATGCTGGTGGACAACAAGCTCAGGCCTCTTGTCTAAGCTCCAGTTATGTATTTAGCCACCTGTTTATAAGTCCTGAATGACCGACATGCAGCTCATACTCAACATATCCAAACATAGTCCATTTTCTCTCCCCTCAAACCTGCACCTCTGAAGGTGTTACTCATCTGTGTGACTCACTCATCACCATTTATTCTGTCACCTAAGCAAGAAAGTTGAGAATAGTTTCTTCATTACAGATAAGATATCTACTCTCTCCTAAGATCCTTGAAGGCAAAACCCATGTCTTTGGACATATTTATCTCTAGAATGAGATTCATTACCTGGCAGATCATAGGCTCCTAAAAGTGAATAAATAAATTCCTAAAAGTGAATAAATAAATTAATGATTAGATACATTCTGCCACTTTGTCCACTATAACCCTATATCTTCGAGCCAGCCACACTACTGCTTGCCAGTTTCTGAAGGCCAGTGGAAGCAGATTATGACACCTTCTTACAGGTCACCAAGCACCCCTCTCTGCTAAACCCACTCCACATGCGTTCTAATCCCACCAGGCTTATAACTTGAACTTTTTAATTTATAACTGTCTCTAGTGTTTGGTCTTGCAATTCCCCTTTGGACTTGCTAATTTCTCCTGTTGATCTTGCTTTCTCTGGCTTAACTTAGACTCTCTAAGAAATTTATCATGGAATCTGAACCCTAGCTATTCCTGCTTTTAGCATCTTGTGGAAATGTTTCACTCTAGCTCTGGTCACCCTCGCCAGCGTCACTCCAATCCTCTTTGAGGTGGGGAGTGGGTAGGCTTATGTACGTGTCTTAGTAGTAACAGTAGTAATTTATTTAGTGTTTACAATGGACTGGGTTTAGTGCTAAGCATTTTACATAGAGCATATTATTCTTTTCCCATACTGATCTATAAAGGAGATAGTTGTTATTTTCATTTTGTCAGTGAGGAAACTAAAGTGTAGGGAAATTAGATAACTTATCCAATGTCGTACAGCTAATAAGTGATAGAACGCAGCTTGGAGTCAAGGCAAAATCTTAAGCACTATACCTTCAAACACGACTAAACTTGAGATTTGCCAGTTGTCAATTTACTAAATCAAATCTGAGCATCAGCTGTGTAGTGTGAACCCAGCTGAGTACCTCCTGTCAATGCTGTGCAAGTTACCTGTATAACAGAGTTCGTAGGTTGACTGCTCAACTGTTCTGCAGCGGTATGGACCCATGGGCTAAGACCAGGAGTGAAAAGAATCCCAGTCCTGCAAGTCCATGTGGAATACAGTTTATTCTTTCAAAGAAATTGGGTTAGAAGAGACTATTTCTGTCGCATTTCAGAAGTAATTTAAGAAGCTTAATCACCCTTGGGCATGGCATAGTGCTTCCCTTAATGTTTTTCAAGAGGAACGTCATGGACTGAGCCTTCTGTCCTAAGTGCAGCTGTGGAGCATATAAAATAATTCGCCTGCCATAAAAAGCACTGGTTTGTAATTGCAACCGTAATGGATTAACAAAATGCCACACATGTGACTCTTAAGGAGTCCATTTAAAATAATAACCTATTTAGGAATAATCACTTAAAGTATGTCCTTTCTGAGCTGCTCCTGGAGGCAGGACATTTAAATTAGTTTAACAAGAATGTTGTAAAAAGAAAACTTACAAACTGCTTTTTTTTTTTATCACTTCCTTTTACAGTTTGCTATTCTTGCAAATGTATCAGTGTTATTAGGTTAATTTTTTTCTTTACCCTAATGTATTTAATAAGAGGAAATTGAAATGTTGTCTTAGATATGCATTTGGTCAAACTTGGGGTGACCAAGTGCAGGATGGTTTCTCTAAGGGTAGGGTCAGGATCACAAAGGAGGTCAAAGGAATGAGTTGAGGGACCCCTAACAAACATCTTTTCCTTCCTGTAAGCAACCATGTATTTGATGCCTTGCTGTCACATTGCCGTTACTCTGTTACTAACTCCTTATCTTCTGCTCTTCTCTAGTATCTCCCATCCACCATCTTATTAGCAAATTAGAGAATACTACATTGGACAACGAGTGGCTATGTGTGAACATATATTATTGAGTAAAGATCTTACAGAAACTTACCAATATGCAGCATATAAATGGAGATTTAAAAATTACCTTATGTTGCCTTTTATTTACATTAAATCTTATAAGTAAAAGTTACATGTATATATTCAATTAAACATGAGCCTGTCTCCATGTAGCACTCATACTATAGGGCATATGCAAGGTGATAACACCAGATAGCTAATAGGAGCTATCTAAAGATATAGAAATATTTTATTTCATATTCAAAAGTAAACATAAATTTAAGGTCTACTAAATTAATTTCAGGCATTTTTATCAAGTTGAAAACTACTTAAGAGTCCTATAAGTGGCCAGAATTTAGTGCAGGAGTTCTCTGCCTGGAATCCATGTACCGCCTTCAGCCCTCCAAAATGCATGTGAACTTTGATGGGAAAAATATATAGCTTTTATTTCACTAACTTCTAACTGAAATTTATCATTGGCTTCAGTTATTAAAATAGGAAAGAAAGTACAGCAGCATTAGCAGTATCTGTGTTTTTTGTTACCAAGTTGGTGTTGTTAGCGTTGTTGAGTCAATTCCGACTCCTAGTGACCCTGTGTACAGCAGAGTGCAGCCCTGCCCGGGCTTTTTGCCATCTCCATTGCTGTTCATAGGGTTTGTCACCAAAAGAAATTATGAATATTTTCACATCGAATTACAGTTATGGGAAATATATTGAAATATTGTTATACATATTCTGAAATTATGGTAATTATTAAACACGTCATTTGATTTTAATTATTAATAAAGAAGCACATATATTACTATTAGGATGAACTATATGAAATTGCTAATATGTGTAGGTGTTTTACCTAAAAAACTGACAGTTTTATATGGCTCAGCCTAACATATTATCATTTTGTTTTTCAAAAATATTTTGAACAGTATTTCGATAAAATTAATCTTTTAGTATTTTATGTGTTTCTTCTTACACTCTAAAATAATTTTTCTGAAAAGGGTTCCATAGCCATCTCAGACTGCTGAAGGGGTTCGTGGCACAAAAGAAGTTTAAAAATGCCAGTGGGTAAAGAATTTTGGCTCTCGAATCAGATGGACCTTAACTTGACTCTCAGTTTTATCATTTAGTAGCTGTGTGACTTTGAGCAAGTTATTTAATTTCTCTATGCCTCAGTTTCCTCAAGTGAGGTAAAATGGAGACTATCCAGTGACCTCCTCGTAGAACTGAGGGAGACGCCGCCTGCTCAATGGATAATACTCCATAAACACGTTACTCCTCCTCCTCCTCCTCCTTCTGTCAATCATGTTGATTCTTTATCTTCTTATTTAAAAAAATTCAATAAAGGTGTGGCATGTGCATGTATTTAAGTGACATCATATTTGTTATGGGTTGAATTGCGTCCCCTAAAAAGATATGTGGGAGTCCTAACCCTCAGTATCTCAGAATGTGACCTCATTTGGGAATAGGGTCTTCACAGAGGTAATCATATGAAAATGAGGTCATTAGTGTAAGCCCTAATCCAGTATGACTGGTGTCCTTACTAAAAGGGTAATGGGGATATGGACACAGAGACAGACACGTAGAGAGGGAAGGCAATGGGAAGACACACAGGGAGAACACCATGTGAAGACCAAGGATTGGGCTGAGGCATCTGCAAGCCGAGGAATGCCAAAGGTTGCAGGCAAGCCACCGGAAGCTAGGGAGAGGCGAACTCCCACAGGTTTCCGAGGGCGCACGACCCTGCCGACGCCTTGCTTTCAGACTTCTAGGCTTCAGAAGGGAGACAATAGATTTCTTGTTTTAAGCCACCCAGTTCTAGGAACTTTGTTACAGCAGACTTAGGAAACCGGTAAAATAGTACTTTAAATTATTTTAAACTTCTCTACTTTCATGTATATTTTAGTACACCTATTTGAACACAGTGCAGTTTCATATGTATGTAGGTATGTGTGCGTGTGGGGGTGTGTATATATATATGTATTTCTTTATTTGTATACGGATCCTTAAGGTTCATTTAAAATTTCCTAACATAAATTAGAAATTAACATTAAAAAATAGCTCATAAATGACCATGATTTTCAGAATCATTATAAAACAGAAAGATTTAATGTGCAATTGGAACTGAATTATCCGGATAATTAACCATAAAAAAAACAACATATATTGGTGATATTTTGTTCCTCATTGGTTAGAGCAATACACTGATACTTATTTGTCATGAAACACTGCCATTTAAAATGAGGTCTATGATCACTGCCTGTATAGAATGACATCATTGAAAGGCCTTGCCTGGGAAAATAAGGTGAAGAATCAATTTCTCTCGGTTCTAAGAGTAGCATTGTGATGAAATTGGTGTTCCGCCTCATACGGTGTGGTATTCTCTGTGCTATTCTGAAGGTCAGAAGGGTTTGCAGGGAATTACTTGTCACCTGTAGTGCTCCTTAAACAAAAACACCACAACCTGAAAAAAAACTGAGAAGAATTCTTCACTGTAAGCTTTTAAGAAAACAATCCTGTGCCTTGCTATCTAAGATTTGCATCCATACAAAAAAACATATCTTTTGAAACGTGGATGTAATTACAGAATGAGGGCACATACAATCAATGGCTAATGCCTGATGACCTCAGCTATAGGTGAAGGGGAAGCCTGTGTTGCTTGGGGCAGTATTTGAGTGTCCTTGAAGTTAGTGAGACAAAAGTCGGCTATTTAAAATATTATTCTTTTTATATGGTACTTTTGAACAGTTACAGAAAAGTTACGTTTTTTTCTTTCTCCTGCTTGGGACATAATGCTTTCCCTTTGAGCTTATTTTGGTGTTGTTTGAATGTAAATGAAGAAATATATAGCACATAAAAAGTTACATGATAACATTTATAGTCACATTTTTCATTCAAAAAAGTTCGGTCCAAATAAAAACAAGATTTCTTCTTACTCTAGTATTCCATAATGCTATGTGCTCTGGCCTTGGTGAGAGTTCATAAAAGAATAAAGAAAAGGTTACAAAATGATGAGAAAAAAATTGGTGATTTCAATCTTCAGTAGCTTAAGAAATATTTAAAAAATCTTATCAGAGTGGTAACTTCAAACTACGATCTTAAAAATCCTAAAGGACTGCTGCTTCCACTCATGAAGAATTAACTTCTGAAGGAACTGCCCTTCTCCAAAAAATTATAAATCCAGGAAAAAATATGAAGTAATTGTTTTCAAATGTTGGATTCTAGACAGCATAGGAACCGGATTTCTGAGAGAAGGCAAAGCCGAGCCCTGTGACTGGGCAACTCTCTGTCTGATGGCAGATCTTAGCGCATGGCTAGGAGAGCAAACCCAAACGGCTTGGATCTCTTACTGCATTGAAGAGACAGGGATGAGAGTAGAGGAAAGTCTAAGAGGCTCGAAAGAACCACCAAAGAGCATAGATCAAACACTCCCCAAAGTCACGTAGGACAGAGAATAGTTGGTGTTCCTAAAGGCTAGAGGGAGAAGATATCAAAATACAAGGGGTGTTGAGTAGTCTTCAGAAGAGTCTCGCCTTAGTAGTGGGGCTAATATATCTCTAGAGAAAAGGCTACTCTGAACCTTTATGCTCAAAGCTTAAAAAATAGCGTGACAAAGATCAGAATGACTCCAGGTCACCTAATTGTGTGCCAGAAAAAAACAACAACACTCTTTACAGGACTATAGCATAATTCACCCAAAAATGTAAAATTCACATCTGCATTTAATTAAAAATTACTAGGGTTACAAAGAAACAGAAGAATATGACTCAATGAGGAGAGAAAAAAATCAATCAGTATCAACAGACACAGAAATAACAGAGATTATGAAATTATCAGACAAGTTTCTTTAAACAGCATTTAAATATCAATATTGCCTTCATACTGAGGCCTACCCAGGCTATCTATTTTAACTTGAAATACTCCTCCCCTGCATCCCATTCTCCTAGCTCACTTTCCTGGTCTTTTTTCTCACAGCCCTTCATCTTCTAACGCTGTATGTATTTTTTTTTTCCTGAGGAAGATCAGCCCTGAGCTAACTGCTGCCAATCCTCCTCTTTTTTCTGAGGAAGACTGGCCCTGAGCTAACATCCATGCCCATCTTCCTCTACTTTATATATGGGACGCCTACCACAGCATGGCTTTTGCCAAGTGGTGCCACGTCCTCACCCGGGATCTGAACTGGTGAACCCCGGGCCGCCGAGAAGTGGAACATGCGTGCTAACTTAACCGCTGCGCCACCAGGCTGGCCCCTAAAGTATTTTTTATTTATTAGATTTATTTAAAATCTATCTCATTCATTCATTTTTTCTGCCATCTGTTTTCCCCTCACTAGAGTATAAGCTCTGTGAGGGTCGGGATCTTCATCCATCTTATTTACTGGTGTAACCCTAAAGCCAAGAACAGTAGCTGGTGCATAGTAGGAGCACAATAAATTTGTTAAAGAAAAAGTTATTGATCACCTTTTATATTCAGGAAATTGTGCTAGGTTTCTGGAAGCTATGAAGGAATTAGAATTAGCCTCATGCCCTGCCTTAGGTTCTTTGGTGTTAAGGTAACAATGTTTGGTTATACAAGCCTATGGTTATACAATTCAAACTTTTTCTTTCTTTGGAAATGATAATTGAAAATCAGTTTATGCCCATCTCTTCTTCTTTTCCCTACCAACTTAATTGCCTCTGTAATAAGGGATTTGAAGAAATAATCTTGATATGCAAATAACAATATCGTAGACTTACTAACGTGATGCAAATGGATTTCAGTGGCAATTGATTTTTAAAATATTTCCTCTATTTGTACCCATTTCTTAAAAGAATTCAAGGATATTTTTAATAAAAACATATACACTTGTTTTCATCATATATTTATAAGGGCATATACCTTATAATCGCAAATGAGTGAAACTCAGGAACCTACGTCTTAAAGGCTTGTAGATGCCACTGGTGTTGGGAAATGAGCAGGTTAGTCTACACTAATTGCAATGTGGATTAAAAAAATGCAACAAATCCGCAATTAGAATGTCCATTATAAGGGACAAGGGGCATTGAATTATTTGCTAAATTTGCCCATGAAAATGTGTTGTAGAGAGTAGGTAAAAAACTATATGCAGAAATAAGTCCCTGACTTACAAATTGTACAATTACAATTTTAATATATTAAGTTCATTCGAAATGAATGAGGATCTCAATAAAAATTCTACAGTCAAATATAATTGGTAGTTTGAGTCTCAGTTTCCTGATTTTTTTTTCAATATGAGCACCTTGAAATTACAAGTTTATATTAGAGGTCATGTAGTCGGATTTCGTACACTCCACAGGAATTTTTTCTGCTGTATTTTTCTCTAGCCCTCCACGCAAACATCTCCATGACCCAAGCCACGGACCAGGGTTCTCAGATACTCCACTTGTTCTCTCTTCATAAGGCCTTCCCAAAAAACGGAACAAAATAAAGATTTTAAACTCCATTTTCTCAGAGCCCTTCTGTCTTTGCTTGAGAAACTAGTACAATGGGAGTTCAAAATGAGACACAAAAATAATAAATGTCACATATTTGCACAATAAGGAGGTACTAAAAACTCATCATGTAATAGCTAAACTGTCTTTCACATTAAGGATATAGATTATTGATGTGAAGATTCAAGAGAATTTAAGGTTATTTGGTAAGAACCGAGCCTCATATCATCAAAAACATAAGAGATAGCAAGTGTCAGCCAGGAAGTGGAGAAAAGGGAACGCCTGCGCATTCTCGGTGAGAATGTAAATTGGTGCAGCCACTATGGAAAACGGTATGGAAGTTACCCCCAAAATTAAAAATAAAACTACCATATGATCCAGCAATCCCACTTCTGGGTAAATATCCAAAGTAAATGCAAACAAGATCTCAAAGAGATGTCTGCCCCCTTATATTCTCTGCAGCATTATTCACAGTAGCCAAGATATGGAAACAACCTGAGTGTCTGTCAGTGATGAATGGATAAAGAAGATGTGGTGTACATATCCACAATGGTACATATACACGATCTGGTACATATCCACAATGGAATGTTATTCAGCCATGAGAAAGAAGGGAATCCTGCTATTTGCGACAACTTGGATGGACCTTGAGGGTAAAATGCTAAATGAAATAAGTCAGAGAATGACAAATACTGTATGATATTACTTATATGTGGAATCTAAAAAAGCTAAACACAGAGAAACAGAGAGTAGAGTGGTGGTTACTAGGGGCTGGAGGTGGGAAGAATAGAGAGCTACTAGTCAAAGGGTACAAACTTCCAGTTATGAGATTAATAAGTTCAGGAAATCTAATGTACAGCATGGTGATTACAGCTAGTAATACTGTATCGTAAACTTGAAAGTTGCTAAGAGTAGATTGTAAATGCTCTCAACACAAACAGCAATGGTAATTACGTGACAGGACAGGGCTGTTAGTTAATGCTATGGTGGTAATTATTTTGCAATATTTAAATGTATCAAATCCACTCATTATATACCTTGAACTTAGACAATGTTATTTGTCAATTATATCTCAATAAAGCTGGAAAAAGTTTTTTAAAAGCATATATACAATAGGACAGTTACAATACAGATCGGAAAAGGAGATATATGATACCAATTAGAAGAAAGGAAGTAATAATTCTGTCAAAATAATAGAAGGAGATATTTTGATCACGAAATTTGATTCTAAGCTTCTTTTAAGCCATGGTAAAAAGAGAATATAACATATAATAACTCTTATTATAAAAACAAAACAGCAACAGTAACAGCAACAACAATAAGTATACAATATTATTTATAGAGACAAACGCTAAATTTCTGGCATTAAATTCTAAGCAAAATTTGCCACTCAAATCCTTACGGAGTGTTGTCACATAGCGATATTATCTTCAAGCCCAATTTCTTAGGAGGTGTGGAAGGTAGTCTCTATATGTCTATTTTTTGAGACAAATTTTAGTAGAAATTGAAGCTTAACATTGAATAGTAAATCAGTGAAGGCATTCACATTTGGAGCTACAGTAAATTACTGATGAGATAAATTGATGCAAGGATATGGTCACCTAAAATATCAAACTTTTTTTCTCAGGTAGTATTTGTATCAATGGCATTTTGACAGTAGCCAGGTAACAGTCCCTTCAAAATCAAGCCCCCTAAAGAGTGAAGATTTTCCACAGAAATAATCAGAAAGGCATAGCTAACTTTTATACATTAAAAAAATGGCAATGTCAGCAATCTGTTCTAAAAGCTGACAAGACCGATTTGCATTCTAACCTTGAAGATAGGCCAACTGCCCTCTACATGTGAGATACAGGTGGGCGAGAAAGGAAGGCCAACAGTTTTCTAAATAGACCTTTTAATTTGTTCAAATGGCTAGGCACAATAGAGGCTTCCGGGGTATGCTCCATAAAGTCTGAATAGCTTATTTTGCTTTGGCAGATTTTAGAGGCAGGTGTTACCAATCAGTTGTCTGTAGTATAAGATAATCTTGATATGACTTCTACAGAATGTTAGGTTTTGAATAACATTGCAAGCTGATGGACCAGCCAGAATGAATAACTCGCTAAGGCTACTTCTGAAGTAGCTGAATTTAATGACCTTTTCAATAGATTTATATTTTTAATGTACACTGGACAACTGCACACCAGGAGAATCCTTTTGAAGCCCAGAGTTTAAGTATTTATTCAATGATTGAAGATATAGTTTGTAAGAAAGTGAATCGGTTTGATCAAATTCGTTACAGAGTCAAGTTAGTATAAGCAGAAGGCAGGTCACTTATATTCTCTTGGGAAGGTGGTTAGGTTAAAACAAAGATTTTAATAAAATAATTATCAATTATAATATTATATCTATAATATTTCCAACAACAAACAATCAGAAATTTAAATTGAAATCTTATTTATAATCGCATCAAAATTACTCAATATTTAGAAATAAGTCTGATAAAATTTGTCAAGCCTGTATTAAAAACTACAAAACTCTGCTGAGAGAATGAAAGAAGACTTAAATAAATGAAGAGAAATACCATATTTAGGGGTTGGAAGAACCCAATATTGCAATTCTCCCCAATTTAATGTAATCTCTGTCAAAATCCTAGAAGATTTTTTTTGGAGAAATTTAAAAGCTGATTCTAAAATTCATATGAAAACACAAAGGACCTAGAATAACCAAATAGTCTTGAAAAAGAATGACAAAATTGGAGGACTTAAACTATCTTATTCAAATCTTCTTATAAAGCTGCAATTAACCACGTGGTATTGGCATGAAGACAGACAAATATATCAGTGGAACAGAATAAAGAGTTCAGGAGTAGATGCATACAT
This sequence comes from Equus asinus, assembly GCF_041296235.1. Lineage (NCBI taxonomy): Eukaryota > Metazoa > Chordata > Mammalia > Perissodactyla > Equidae > Equus > Equus asinus. The sequence continues at coordinate 83,241,517 of NC_091798.1, forward strand.
ACATGGTTGAAGGATTTTCATCAAAGGTGCAAAGCCAACTTAGTCAAGAAGACATGGTCTTATCAACGTTGTTGACATGCTGGAAAATTTGGATTTTCACATGCAAAAAAATGAACTTGGATTCATACATTGCACCATAAAAATGTTAATCTGTGATGGATCATAGATCTAAATATAAAACCTAAAACTATACGACTTCTAAAAGAAAACAAAGGAGAAAATATTTGTGACCTTGCATCAGGCAAAGCTCCAAAAGTATGGTCCAAAAGAGGAAAAGAAAGATAATTGGAATTCATCAAAATTCAGAACTTCTGTTCTTTGAAAGACATTGTTAAGAGAATGAAAGGACAAGCCACAGACTGAGGGCAAATATTTGCAAATCACATATATGTTTTAGGACTTGTTTCCATAATCTATAACGAAATCTCCAAACTCAATGATAAGAAAACAAGCAATTTAAAGAAAAAGTGGCAAAAGATTTGAACAGACACTTCTCCAAAGAAGGTATATGCATGGCAAACATGCCCTTGAAATGATGCTCAACGTCATTAGCCAGTTGAGAACGCAAATTAAAACTTCAGTGAGATAACACTACCAACTTGTTAGAATTGCTGATGACCATACCAAGTGTCAGTGAGCATGTGGAGGAACTTGAACTCATATATACTGCCGATGGGAATATAAAATGATACAACTACTTTGGGAAACAGTTTAACAGTTGCTTAAAAAGTTAAGCATAACCTGCCATATGACCCAGCCATTCCTATTTCAGATGTTCAAGGACTCAAATTTTTGCCTCACACACATTGTTTCTCAGGAAAGTACCACGGGATATTCTTCAGTTTATTAAGGACATAAAACCAAGAGGTAAAAAAAAAAATGGTCCAGGAAAAAGGTGTCACACAGAGGAGAGAGGGAGAGTTCGTAGTAAAAGAAATCTCAGGAAAACAGCAGGTCTGCAACGAGCAACCAGTCAGACTGGAGGAAAAGTTGTTTTCGAGAAGGAAAACTGCAACTGATAGATTAAGTGACAGGTTTAACAATGTAGAAACTTTTATTAAGAGAAAGTTGAAGAGTACTGTAAGAAATAATAGAAAAAATAAAACATGAAAAAATGAGGCATTGATGCCAGAAGAAAATGAAAAGTTGACCAATAAAAGAAACATAGGCATATACACTGTCTCAGGAAAGAACAATATTTTTGCAATCATATTAACGAAAGCATCAAAATTAATTTAACCCCAAATTATTATATATTTTATAGGAAAGACTGGGTAAAGAAGAAAATGTGTAAGAGAGCTGAATAATTTACTTGAAGAAGTATTTGTTGTAAACCCAACCAAGCCAACTGAGTCCTGGATAAACCCTTAGTTTCCTTTTAGTTAACGCAGAAGCTTCCAAAGAAGATTGAAGTGGGTGAAATTGAGCTCCTATTCAACATCCTCAAACTAGCCTTTAAAGAAAAAAGCCAGTCTGAGAACAAATGATGTCACACATATTTTCACCCATTACATGAACATTTATCAGCAAGCAGGGACATAAACAGTTACACAATTCAAGTGGTCTCTGTTCTCTTTTTAGCTGTTCTGACCATAGCCAGCATGAAGAATTTATCAGAGACAAACAAGAAAAGGTTTTCCAGGCAAGACTCAGTTAACCTTATGATCAGCAATTGCCAACCAAAGTTGTCTGAAATTAGTCTGTTCAGGGGACCCTCTAGGAATTAAGTTTAGGATCAACTCTCAGGCTGTAAACTACAGGCTTCTCTAGATTATTTTCATGTAAGCTTAGGGGCATCTCTAAAGTATTTCAGCCAGTCCACATGCCTTGAATACTGCTAATTTTGCCAATGAGAGCTCACTCAAATTTCCATTTACAAGCCCCTAATTCACGTACGGAAACCCATTTTTTACATTCATTATGATAATTATCAATCCTGTAGTGCAGGAAAACAAAGAAAAAGACAGATGCATTTGTATTGACAGCCTCTGGAGGGCAGGTTTTCTGATTAGAATTCTAGCTGACTGTATCTAAGGTACGATTTGGGTAAGTGACCACACACAGGGTACAATTAAACCAACACAGATGTTTTCTTCTATGCTGGAACATTTTAAAGTGCTATAGATAGCATAATGAAAACCAATAGATGAATATCTAAAATGAATAAGAGAACTAGAGATATAAGAATAATATTTAGAAAGTTGAATGTAAATACCAGAAAAGAGCTGAAAGAGTTGAAATTGGCTACCCCTAGAGATTGGGGGGCGGGTGTGTGGAATGGGGCAAGGAACGACTGTGGATTTTCATTTTGGGTCTTCTGGTACCATTTAAATAACTTTTAAGCCATACACATGTATTTCTTTGCTAAGCATAAAATTATAAGAATAAGATAAAAGGTAAAAAATAACAGCTGGGACAGGAATCCTCTCTTGGAGAACAGAGAAGTGCTTCTGCTCCCCTGAGTGAGAGGAAGGGATAAAAGTTTCTAGTCTCCCTTGTTTCAGAAAAACATTTCAGCTGGTTCTGGGATCCACTGATGCATGCGGGCACTTTTGCTGTTCTCTTTTGAATAAAAGATAAAAGATAAGACGGTAATAAAATTAAAATTGCATGATAAATGGAATAGAGATGAAGTAATGAAAAGAATATGCCTTGCTTCAAATCAACAAAATTCCACAAAGAGTTCAAGACCTTGGTTTGAATTAAAATGAATAAAAGCAGTTAGAAAATTCCCTGTATTATGCATGACTAGTTTGAGTGAAGCTCTTTATGAGGAGAACTTAAGGGGCAGGATTCAGTTGAACCCAGGCAACCCAAAGTTACAGAAAACCCATTCTGTTTCAGACATCCTACTAGCTCCTGAGAGACAGCACAGTGATGAATAAGGCACGGCTTTGTCGTCAAGGCGTTCACATCTGATATGGGAAAAACTACCCCAGGAGAGTCTGTTGATGGATATTATCCAAGATAAAGAGTACCACTGTAGTTCTCTAAACATGGCTGTTGGCACACGGACCTTCTCACAGGAGGTTTCTTCCGCTGCGAATGAGCGAACTCACTTTTGGAAGAGGTAATTCCGCTTACCAAAGTTCTTCAAGACGTAACTCAAATTTCACCTGTGCTTCGAAGCTTTTCTTGACTTCCTTCAGTGATTTACATTCCTCTCTTCACCTCTCCTTCAGCCCGTGTCACACTTCCATCATTATCCTTATCCAACTGAGCTGTAATCGTTGCCTGTCTAGACTGTATCTCCCAAACAGGTTGCACATTTTTTTGAGAGCAAGGATCGATGTTACCTACCATTGTTAAATAAAAACATAATGCTAGATGCATAGGTGCTCAGTTAACATTTGCTGAGTCATTAATGGAAAATTTTTCTAGAGGATGCTGATGAAAGCTTCTTAGATGGGTCGACACCTAAGTTGGAATTTGTAGCATAGATAGGAAGGCATTCACAGGCAGGTAAGGTAAGTAAAACACGTTTTAGAGAAAGGAAGACTGAGTTCAAAGATAGAACAATTGAAACACCATGGGGTATTCAGAAGATTGCCTGTAATTTAGAATGGCTGAGAAGGGGAGATATTGGAAATAAAACTGAGAAAATAGTCAGGGTTCAGATCATAAAAAACCTTATGCTGCATTTATATAGGCTTCACACTGTAGGTCTTCAACTAGTTAGGTTTAAGCTGTGAAGTTACAAGATATATACCTCTTTTTCACAAATAAAAGAGTTTATTGTTTCTTTTTTTGAATTAACTGCACATTCATTGTAAAAATTCAAAACAAAGAAAAGCTATAAGGAAAAAAGGTATAAGAAAGTATGAGGAAAGGTTTTAAAATGTCCATCACCTTAACACACCACCATCAACATTTTGGTGACCATCTTTTCACGCATCTTTTTATTTGTACCCACAGACATGCAACACACACACACACACACACACACACACACACACTTTACATAAACTGAATCATATAATACATTCTATTTTAGTATGTACACATTTTTTATTCTCTCTCTCTCTTTGTTCTACCTTATCCACTCCTTTCCCTTTTTCCTTCCTCATCCTCACATAACTAAGGTTAACATGTTACATGTTACTAATCATGTATACCTAAGATTTTTCCACTATTTGAAAAAAATGAGTTCACATCATATACTGTTTTCTTCATTTAGCTTTTCCCTCTTCACAATATGTTGTGAAAATTCCTCCAGATAGACTGGTATGGATCTAACAGTCTTTTCAATAGCTGCATAATATCCTCTGGTATGAATCTACTATAATTTATTTAACCATTTTCCTGATGATGGGCATTCCATGTGTCTTCAGTTTTTGAAACTGGCAGCTATGGTGCAGTAACTTCCTTGTAAGTATATCCTTATTGATTGGTGCTATTTCATAGACTACATTTTCAAGAGGGGGATTGATGGGTTGAAGTGTAGGTTTATTTTAATTTTAAACATATTGCTTGTTTTCTTTCTAGAAATGGCTGTAGTAGTTCATTTTTACAATGGAAATGTATCATAGCACCTTTTTCTCACAGACTTGCAGCCTATAGGTATCATCATTCTTTCCTAGGTTTTGTTAACATGTTAAGTGAGAAATGATATTTTATCATTCCTTCAATCTGCTTTTTTATGACTGCTACTAGGATTAGGCACGATTGTATATATGCATTGGACATTTGAATTGCTCATCTGTCAATTACCTATCTGTCCATTGCCTATTAATACTCTCTGACTGTTAGCCTATAGAGTTGGTTTAATCAATCTATAAGAAATCTTTCTAAAGCATAGATATTAAGAATCTTTTGCAGACAGGCATCTTAGAATGATGTTTAGAATGACACCTGGAAGATGAACTAAGAATGGGCATCACTGGAGGCAGAAAAAGCCCAAGAAGACTATTGAAACAAAGTCTAAATGAGAGGTAAGGAGCACCCAAACCAAAAAACTGGCAGTGTTCATGGAAAGCAGGAGGATGTGTGTATCTCCTAATCAGAGAATACTAATCACATCGCCCTTGACTTCTCACACTTCAGCTTCTATCTCAGTTCCCAAAGAGGGTGCATTATATACACTGTGAAAGCAAAGCCAAGACTCCAACCAGGAGAACCAGAGAAAACTCCCCCTTCCATTCCAGGTCTTCATGTGTGAACCAAGCAAAGACTTTGCACTCCTTGCTAGGTTCTTTGACAATAGTCAGATACATTGGTGACTCTGTGACATCAAAAGATGTCAAACTATCCTCTGAATATCATCAGATAAAAAAATTATGCAGTTTCAGTCGAGTTTCTCTGTGAAGTATGTTTTCATTATTTTTACTTCTTTAAAAATGGATCACTCATATTGTTGTGTGGTAATCCTCTAATAATCAGGAAATTTGATTTCTTAATAACGTTCCATTTCAGCATTGTGTCACAAATGAGCTTTCTAGAAGAACTAACCACTAGTCACAGGTTTCCAGTGAAATACTAGGCTCTCCTTTCAGCTAACAGATTCTCTAATCACTGTAATCGCCACTGCCCGTCTTATTTGATAGTTGAAAGCAGTAACTAGAAGTTGTTAGCTCATATTTTTATTTCTAGTTTGATGTATGACTTCACCCAGAAATAGAAATCTTTAAATAGCTTTAATATATATAACAAAGACATTTAGAAGAAACACTGTTAAGATTTGGGGACTGAGTGTGTATGGTTATATTTAGTGAGCAATGTTTTGGGAATAAATGAGTTTGTTTAAAAGAAAGTTGCTGTGAAAATGTAAAGAATAATATACTTGTGTGCTTTGAAACAGAGGAAATCAGAATGATAAAAGGCTGGAAAGTTCCAAGAAAATGGCCACTTACAGATGCACCAACTATACATACAGAGAATTTTATGTAGATTCTTAAGAGTAAATTTTACTTTTATAATTCTAAGCATCATGGATCCCCATTATTTTTGTCCTATTTTATTCTAAAAGAAGATTCTATAACATTTCATAAATTAGTGTGTTTTCAGCCAGCTCTAATAATCATAAAAATACTTAATTTTCTTTTTTTCCTAAATGCTCACTATGGCCATTTAATCGTTTAATTCTTATAACTGCTCCATGAGAAAGGTAACTATTTTTTATTTTCATCTGAGGAAGCATCACAAAATGGGTATGTCGCTTAAAATCACTGAGCTAATAAGGAGCAGAGCTAGGAGTTGCACCCAGGCAAGCTTGATTTAGACTGTCTGTACTTGTCCACTATTCTAGAACATCTGACAGTGGCTACACTCCTTCTACTGTGGAGTCTTCTTTCTTCCTTTCCTTTCCATTCACTTTCCATTCACTTCCATTCACATCCTTCCTTCACTTTCCATTGGGCGTGCACCAGTTCAGCAACAGAGGCATTACCATATCCACCACAGATATGGACTGTAATGTCATCTGAATTTTTCAGTGTCATCTGACTTTAAAATAAGATTGCCATTCTTTTCAGAAATTCAGGAAGTAGGAAAGAGCTATGCAATGGTTACTTCAGTGATGCTTAAAGATATTTTTAATACATAGTAGGAATTCAAATGAATATTACTTCCTCTCTGTTTATGGCTCTTTCTTCAAGAGTTTTTGTAGAGAATAGGTTATTGACATTCCTAATCATGGTTTGCTGATTCACCAGTTTCCTTCACATGATCAGATGTGTTCTACACAGATGTCCTTTGAGACAGATGACACAAATATTATTCCTGCTTTACTACACACTTGTCATGGAGGGGCCAGTGTTGTTTTCAAAGTTTTGTAACTTGAAAGTGGTGGAGATATGTCTAGAACCCACACCTTTTGACCTTAAGTTCACTGCTCATGAAAAAAATAGAATAGTAATTTGAGAAAAAATTTGCTTGAAGTAGATAGAAAAGATCTCTCTCTGCAATAGTGCCAACTCGGTGCCAACAAACCATTGGCACCCTGAAGCAACTGTTTTATGCTGGGTGGCAGAAAAAAGAATAACAGAAATCCAGTCAAGCTTTGTTGAGCACATTTATTGCTCAGTGACAAAGCTGAAATCACTTTGTTCTAACAGTTGACTTTCTATTGAACTCTGAAAAAAGTAAGCAATTACTTGGTTCATGCTATTTAGCAGAGTGAATGTTTGCTTAGTTTACTTTAAGCTTCCAGATTTGATCTGTCACACTAGAAATGATAATACCCCTAAGCAATTATGGCATTTGTCATTTGTTGCTCCATTGTATATTTCCCTAAGCTCCAGAAGAAAAATAAATCTCTTTTGAGTGCTCCATGTATAAACCATTTGGTAACAGCTATAGCAGAAAGAACTGCTCAGCAGTGATGAAGCCTGGCTAACAAAAGTAGTTTGGAACTTCTTTTTCCAGGTTTCAGCCTAAAACTAACCACAAAATAAAATCCAGGTGGGCCAGGAGAGAGTTGAATGTGCTTCAGATAAATGATTAACTTGTGGCAGATACGTTCTGATCAGTTGCTTGATTCTACTCTTTCCAGGAAACCAAAGATTTGCCTGCTTTTTGATTTGGGGAACTTGTTGTTTCTTCTTATTTAATCAACCTTGTGGGGAAATAAGTTGTTTTTGGGGAATAGAACTTGAGTTCCCATCTAAAATTATGGTTTAAAGATTTTTTATGATACCAATTGTCTAAATTCATGGTCCCTTCACTCAGTAAATGTACAATGACCACTTATCTTTTGAATAACATTATAGGGGAAACAATGATGAATTTTTAAAGTTCTTTTGTCTTTTCCCCAATACAGGATTTGTAATCTAGTCCTATAAATGACTGATACGGAAAATCAGGACAAAAGAAATCACTCTCCACCCCAAATAACAACAAACAAACAAAAAAGGAAAGCTTTATTATTAGAGGAAAAAAGGGGAAATGATGGAATTTCAGTTCCTTCAAAGATAAACTACTTTCTAAATGGACACACGGATGACTGAGCAAGATTTGCTGTATAGAATTATTATCTATAAAATAGTTAAAAGCTGAGAGGTGTTTACTGACAATGATGGTATTAATTCTAGAATTGTTAACCTATAGCTCCTCTCACTGTCTATACTAAAATAACAACATAAATTTTCTTATAAGGTCCTTCCTTAAGAAAACAAAGACAAATATTTTTGAGAGAATGGAGTTTTTCTATTATCTATTAAAGAGGAAGGGCATCTACCTATTCCTTCCAAAATTATATCAAATTATTAAGGTTAACATGAAAATAAAAAGGCAAGAAAAAACTTCAGCGTTATCTCCACTGAAATCCGTTATCTGATTCATTCATTGTCCATTCCGAATAACTCTTGAGAAGTCTAAGCTTAGAGTCTACTGAGCAGAAAGTTAGACTGCAATTCGGTGGTGTAATGTGACTAATGGGCCTAACTTTGGGAGTTACCAGTACGGAATAAATCAAATCCCTCTTCCACATAACATCTCCTCAAATATCTGAGGGTAGCAGTCATATTTCCTTAGGCATGGGGAGTTTCTTCAACTATTCCTCAAATGACTTGATGTGAAGTTCCCTTTACCACTCTCCCAGCTTTCCAAATTATCTTGGTAAGGCCTAACCAGTTCCAAGTAAACAAACCTTATCACCAATGTCCTTCTAGATATTAGATTATAAATGTCATCACGAATATGCTGTCAGATCACATTAGCTCCTTGGCAAACAAATCCCACAGTTGAGTCATATTGAATTTGTGGTAAACTAACCCCATGAGTCTTTCCCATGAATGCTGCCTCTAAACCAGTTCTCTGCATTCCACTTTGATCTAAGTCCTGTCTTTGCATCATAGAGCAGGGCCAGTAATAATTCCTGTCAAATTTCATATTGCTCAATTTTGCTTATTTTATTTATTTTAATATCTTTTTGGATCCAGAGTTTGACATCATTGTGTTTGCTGTCCATTCTGACTTCATATCTTTGGCACATTTGCAAAGCAAGCCCTCAAGGTTTTCATGTAAGTTATTGATATAAAAACGTTAAATATGACAGGGTTAGGTACTGTTACATGACATCTGGTAATTGTCTCAAATCAATTAGATCAACATCTTAGTCACAATGGTTCAAACAGTTACTAATATACTTTTAAAACACTCTGACAGTGTGTTATGCTGTATTTTGTCTTATGCCTTGATGAATTCTAGCTACATCCCGCCTGCCACTTTTTCCTGATTTATAAGTCAAGTTACTCATGGAAAGTTACACCCTTGCTTTTAAGAGATTTGGTTATAAAAACAGGAAACAAATAATTTGTACAGACCTATTTGGGTTAGCACTTTTATAAAATTTGTTTTTATTTCTTTTCCACTGGAAACTCCAAGTCTTTGTTAACTGCAACAAATAAACTGCTTTTAGAGTTTGAATTTATTTTGTCTCATACGTTGACAAAATCAAAGATCTAAAGATTTCATTTTCAAGGTTGGGTCACAGTTGTGTTCATCAATGTTACCTATTTATATGAGGATTAATGAGCTTCTAGTTATTAAGATTTTGTATCTTTCTAATATAATGGTACTAATTATTTTGTAGTAATAGATTCTTCTCCTTCTCCTAGATGAAATTTTCTTTTCCTGGTCGTGATAAAAGCCTATCTCTTTTTACCCAATTATTTTCTCATTTCTTAGTCATAACCTGGATGATCTAGAATATTAGAAATGTTGTTAATAAATGACTGGGTTCTTGTGTCCAGTGATTCTTCTAATATTCTCTCTTAAGGCTTTAGCTCAAAGGAGAGCAATTGTCCTGAATACAATTCAGAAAGTTCGTCAGAGTTTTGCTGGCCTCATTGTCATTTCTGCAATCATTTATTTTTTCCACTCAAAGCTGATATCCCTATGTCTTGATATCTTATGCAACAATACATTTGTAATGAGTTTCTAAGAATTTACATACACGTGACTAAAGATATAATTCCATATACCAAATATAGAAAGGAGGGGTCCTTATATCCTAATATTTAGTAATATTGATTCAAAATTAATGAAAGTGACCTTAACTGTCAGATTTTGAGCGTTACATTAATAATTATATTAAATAATTATATTATAATATAATTAAATATAAATTATATTATTAAATTATTACATAGTAAATAATTGTTGCATAGTAAATGGGATGAAGGACATATTTAATCATTAAGAGAGTGTTAATTTTATAAAAATAAAAGATTATAGTGAAAACTCACAACATTAAATCTTCCTGAATAATTTATTTCGTTCTATCACCACTCTGAGAACAAACAGCTTTAACTACTAGATGTTTGTAATATGGTGTTTCCTTAGTATTACCCTCATGTAAAAGGCTAGCGTAATTCAAATAACCAGGCAACCATCATTTCCTGCAAGAGCTATCTTCACTATCTCTAAACTAGGGGTTGCCTTGTGATTAACCCTAGGTCAATCCTCCAGAGTAAGTGATCTAATAAACAATTTGGAAAGAAGATCAACTGACCCTTATATACTATAATGGGTTTCAAAAGGGAGGACAAGAAAAATAGAAAGAACGGAAAGGGAACAGTCAAGACCTAAGGCAGTGGTTCTCAACTGGGGGCAATTTTGCTCCTCAGGATACATTTTCCATGCCACAACTTGGGAGGTGCAACAGGGATCTAGTGGGTAAGAGCCAGGAATGCTAGTAAATATCCCAGAGTGCACAGGACAGCACTGATTTAGAATCAGTTTTAGGTTTTAAAGCTAAACTGTTGTTTTGTTTTTAAATCCTAAGGGCACTGTATAAGGTGAATCCACTTTATATTGAAAATCAAGGGACTACCATGGGACTGTACTACCAAGGCGCCGACCTTGCATTTCTTCTTCTATTGTAAACAACCTGGTGAGCAGGAAGTGGTCTTATTGTACAAGCATACTTCTGGTGAACCCCAAAAAAGGTCATAAACAAATGACAAATACACTCCTCCATAATCTCCTAATAACACAATTAATGTCAGGAAAAACAGTAAAACATACGGTTTGTAAAATGAAATATATGACTTTAAATATTAGATTGACTACATAATGCATTAAAATGTTTATCCATATTGTTCTTCAGAGCTGGTTTGCTTGTTTAATATTTAGAGATTTCCTGCAAAAAGATTCCAACTCCTAAAGTGTCTACAAAATAATATCCTCAAATACATCTAAGAAAGACTTGAAGAACTTGGCTACCTCCCATGAAAACAATGGATTTTAAATGTTTCTTTCAAATGTTTCATTTGAGAAAAAGAAAGGGTTTTTAAAGGCCTCAGTGAGTCAGTTCTTTCTTCTCATTTCATACTCAAATTTGTATCATCTGCTTTTGGAGAAGAATAAATATTCAGTGATGAGAATGAATGTTATAAACTAAATAGAAATCTAAAGATGTAACTAGGTAAAACGAATGAAAATTTGTAGACACTAGATCTTATCTTTTCAAAGGTAAATTAATCTCTAAAATAACTCACTTACTGCACATGTTGAGCACCTTGAACCTGGAGAGTGCTATAGCACCCAAGGGAGACTGAAGATGAATTGAAGAGAGTGAAGCCAGAAATAAGAAAAGAGAGGATACTCTCATTTCTTTCGTACAAAGGCTGAATAGCACAGCTATATCGTTTGTGCAAAACAGACAGAAAATCCAAAGAGTAGCTTGAAGCATCACTGGGCTTTCAGAAAGGTGGATCCAAGGTAAGAGGAAATCAAAAGAGGAGGGTTTTAATTCCTTTCCTTGTGTCCCTCTAGAACTGAAGAGAGAAGTAAGCAAAGTCTATGTTAACTGAGGTGAGGCACAACGGCTTCTGACGTTTGGGATCCATATCACTGTAGTGCTTTAGTGTTTGTGGTATAAATATTTACATCCTAACTTAGTGATCAAAGGGGATGAAAAAGTCATTGTTTAAAGACAATGAACAAGTTGGAGTTATGGTGAGAATACACTTCTACACATTCATTCATTCCACTAATATTTGTTAAGAACCTCATATATGCTGTGCGAGTGCTACAAAGAGCACCAAGTAAGATGGCATCCACACCGTAATTAAGGCTTCCAGGGGTTAGAGTGATGATATTAAGGAGGCTCTTTGCCTCTTCTCAGAGAAATGAATGAAATGCTCTTCTCAGAGCACATGGGTTTGCATTTTAATTCAAGAGACCCAAGTTAGGGAGAAGCGAATGCTCTCATGTTAAAAGACACCGTGCCAGTTATGAGGGTATGGTCTCTCAGTTTCAAATACTCTGTTCTCAGTTTGGGGATACTAGGAGCTGGCATTTGACAAACTGCTCTTCTGTGTGCCAGGCAGCTGTGCAAGGCACACTAGAGGGAGCCTGTGAGGCTGGAGGAGAAAGGAGGACCGCTCCAGCCAGCTCTCTGCTGGCTTGCTCTTTTCTTCCCGGTTCCTGAGTCACTCTGGCCATCTGTCTTCATCCTGGCAGCCGCAGTTCCAGGTTTCTGTTCTCTGTCGCTTTAAAAGGCCAGCCTCGTGGTGCCCCCTTAGAGTTGCCAGCACCAGCAGGCAGCACTCAGAGGTCTGAGCTCCGCAGGGTTCCTCCCTCACACTTCTAAGTTTTAATAATTCTCTCCTCTTCTCTTTGCTCCTCCAGCCCTAAGGGGGGCAGCTGCTTCCTGCATAGTTTCTGCTTTCAGGATACGTTAGTGTTGTTTTTGTCTGTCTTTCAGTCTTCAATTCTTAGTTCAAAATTATTTATATTAAATTCTTTCTGTTAAAATTACAAGTGGCTTCTGACTGGCCCACAACTGATAGAGAGGTTAAGTACTTGACAGAGAGCACATTATACTGATTTATGTTAAGGCTTTAATAATATTAGTCATAATCAGGATCATGACAACCCAACCTGCACTCTGGAATATTCAAGGCAGAGCACTGAAGTTCTTTGGTTGATGAGATTTTGGTAGTAATCATTTGTGATGTGTTAGGTACACATACTTGTCTTTAAGTGCTTTAATATTTGGAAAACATTTAGAACAGCACCTGGAACATAGAGAGGACTATATATGTGTGTGTGTGTGTGTATCTATACACACATAAATATATTTGTTATATAAATGAAGTTAAAAAAATCAAACAAAAGATAAAATAGCATATTATTGTTTTTCTGCATGTAGGTAAGTAAGCTCTCTAAAAATCCAGAGCAATCCTCTATTTGCTACACTTACAAGTCTCTCAGCACTCATTCAACAACAAATACTCAGGGTTACAGTTTCTGTTTTCATGGATCTTATGGGAAATGTCTCTTTACCCTTCTGGCACACTTCACCTTGGTTAATCCTCTTACATCTTCCCTGCCCGTGGTTTACAGTACTGGACAGGGGTTGGGCAGTCAGTACCACCTTCCCCCAGCTTGCAATGACCTTATGAATAAGTCTGAATGTTATTATTTCTATCACATCAGGGGACCAGCATCTTGCTGTTTCTGTGATTTGATCCCTACAAAGTAATCATGTTTGACATTTCTGAATTTTTTTGAAGTGCAAAATCTACTTTTACCACCATAACTTACTGGATATTTTATTTGATTAGAACTTTAAAAAGTCAACATTTCTCCAGGATGATACGTGGGATTAGTCATTTTTTTCAGACTTTAATAACTTAGAGACGAGATTGATATTCTCTTCCAAAACTCAGAATACCTGAATGATTGCTACACTTCTATACAAGATTGGTATTTTCATACTTTTCCCCTGAGATCTTAGAAGAGCTTTATTCTAAGAGACCAGGGAAAATTTCTGTTAATTCGGTGGGTTTACCTGTGAGTATTGTGTACACACGTGCAATTAAACATACTCTGGGCAAAGATGATTCCCTTAATTTTTTATTCAAAAATATAATTTTCCATAAATAATGCTATGCATATTTTAATGCTTGCATGATATGCATTTGGTTAAGTGATGTTCATAGTGAACAACTTTTTTCCCTGGAGAAAGTTTCATGTTTTTGGGGGGGTTAAGTTTTGCTGAGGAATATTTTTCCTGAGTTAATATCTACTGCCAATCTTCCTCTTTTTGTGTGTGAGCCACCACCACAGCATGGCCACTGACAGATGAGTGATGTAGATCCATGCCCAGGAACTGAACCCAGGCTGCTGATGCAGAACGTGCTGAACTTAACCACTAGGCCAGTGGAGCTGGCCCCAGAGAATGTTTCTGAATCCCATAACATTCATTTCTTCTTCCACATCTAGATCAAGTCATAGTGGGCTGAACTTATGGATGGTATGTTTTGAGTGTTTGTGACAGACCCCATGGAACTCTGAAATCAAGGGCTCCTAACCAATCCCATATTCTATTTATCACATTCTTTACAAATGTAATTTTTTTCTAGGACTCCATTAAATATAGGAAGATAAATAGTACTGGAAAATAGAGTTTATGAGTCCTGCTGTGTGTTCTCTGCCAGCTATTGACATTTTTCTCAGTTGTTTTGTTACATGAAAAGAGTTTCTTCTAATTATCAGACAGACGCATATAAATACACCAAATCGTTAGGCCATCACCCTGTGGATAAATTGATTCCTGTGGATATTACAGCAAGTTATAGGTGTATATCCTGGTGATCTGTCTTTTAAGTTGATTTGGAATTCACTATACTATGTTCTGATTCTCTCAGTAAGCCCACAATTTCTACAAGCTACTTGAAAATGCCAAGCGTTGTGAACCAAAGACCATCATAGATAGTTCCTGGATTCTTATTTTAAACACAAAAGGAAAAGAAATAAAGCCTTCTAATTGATATTAAAGAAGGAATCTAGTATTTCCTCTTCTGAATGAAACTCAAAAGAAATGAGCTTTTTTTGTGGGTTTGGTAAGAATTATCAAGAGTGAGACAAATTTGTTGATTCATTTGTAGAAAAACACTAATTTTGATTATTATGTTCAGAGTCTAGGGCCAGACATTTAGAAAGGACCACTTTTATTTCAATTATGTATCCTGATCTTGAAAAAATTCTCATCATTTTTTTTTATTTCTATGTTACAACTTACTATTTCTTTCTTTTCCGTAAATCCAAACCAACTTTTATGTGGAAGTTCACAGAGGAGGAAGTGGAGACTATGGCACGATAACGATGAAACGATGGTAATTTTTATAAACAACAAAGACTAATAATCATGAACCAACTGTGCTTCTGTTTTAATGCAGGCTTAGTTCCACCAATTCACCACTGTTGTTAACACGCTATGCTCCCCACACTCCCCAGTTAAAATCTACATCCTTTCGGCCAGGATTTCTCCAGCAGTTTCCCATTTAGTTAAGTTCTTTAGATTAGCTGTTTAACTACTTCATCCCTTAGAAGATGAAATGGAGGGTAGGTCCTCTTCCGTGTGCTCAGAAATGGGGGAAAAGGAGCAAGGGAGGCTGGAGTGAGAGAAATTCCAGCTGTGTGGCAGAAGGAACTTGAAGGGCACCAAGCAAGTGTTGTGGTTGGGCTGAAAGATTTATCAACATCTATGTTCTCTGTCTTCACAATTTTGCTTGGGGCGAGTCCTCTGAAACAAATAGGATATTGAGGGCACATGTTTTTAACCTATATTTTAAACTTCCAATGACTCTCACTCAACAGTAATAATTAAAGAAACAAATGATATGAAGAATCCACTCTATGCAAGGCATTTAGGTACGTTTTTTCATTTTGGAGGAAGGAGTAAGGAGAAGAGAACAGAAAACAGACAGAAAGGAGAACACAGAAGTTGTTGGTTACAGACGGAGTATTTTGCTAAGGCAAATAGGAAACCTTAACCCTATAGCTGGGGTTGGTTTATACAACTACTCTAGTAAAATTTAGGAAAACTGGGTAAATTCACCAAATATTCCACTGTAACGTAAATCATTCTCCATTATTTACTCTTTTTCATACCCTGCATGTGTCTGTGAGAGGAAACCATGTGTTCCAACGAGGATGATTTATAATTTAGTTATAATGGTATCTATCCAAACCCATAGAAATAAATCAAAGATATAAAGCATTGTTCATATATTATAAAGACAAAATAGTCCTTTGTTTAGCTATTTTGTATTCGAGAGAGAAAAAAAATATCCAAATAAGTCATTTGCTTTTCTGCTCAAATTTTATGTGAGAACCACTAGGTGACAGTGTGACTTTAGAACAAAATGAGACCACCTTTTCTGAGTTGACATTAACCCTCAGATTTGAAATTTAGCATTTAGGCTTAAGCTACATTTATTTTTGGAGACAAAAAAAACCTACTGCTTATGGAGTTGCTTCCAAATAAGAAAAAAAATAAGATTAAAAGGTTGAAATATTTGCTATTCTCTGATTTGACTCAAATTTCTATCTCCATAGTATGACAAGGTTTTCAGCAAGAGATGCTTTTCATCATGCAGCAGAAAATCTCTTGTTTACAAGTCTCAATGTCTAAGATGTTGCTACTGGTTTCTAGATTATTCTAGATGGTTCTTCATTGAGTTACCATAGTTCATGTCTGTTCCTCACCCATCTAAATTTTAAAGAAGCAGAGTAGCATTTTCCATTCATATATTTATTTTGCAAAAACTAAAAGACATATTTTTGTTCAGTTACATGTGCAGAGTGATTTGGGGGTAATCTTAGCAGTTTTCCCACATTATTGAAAGATGCAGACATGTGGCTTAATAGTTAAAATGAGCTTTCATGTGAGAATCCCAGAGACCCATCCAACTATTCTGCTGGAGTTCCTTCCCCTTCCAGAGCATTTGAGCTATGGTTTAAACCTTGCAAATATTGTATATGTTAAGATAGTCACAGATACATAATAAAGAATTAGGCTGGCCTTTGTCCTTGGTTCCTAGGAGGTAGCCTCTGAATACTTGAAATTTCCTGAGTGATTGGGGTGTCTTTATTATTCACAGTGGGCCCCTAGGACGCCTGATAGTTTATGCCAATGAGGTGACTCATGGTGGGCCCCCCACCCAGTTTATACTAGCATGTGTGGAATGTTAGTGATTAATGACTCATGACAGGAGGGTGGCTATGTGAGAAAGAACAACCGTATGATTAGATGGTTTGAGCTTTGAACCATTTGTTATAAACCCAACCTCTGGAGAGGTTAAGAGGGCAGAAGACTCAGTTTAACCACATGGCCAATGATTCAATCAATTGTGCCTACAAATAAAACCCAATAAAATCTCTGGACACAGAAGCTCATGTGAGCTTCCTGTTTGGCAATACACTGATGTGCCAGGAAATTGATGCTTCTGGGACATGGAAACTACATGTTTGGAACCCTCCCAGGCCTCACCCTATTTGTCTCTCCCTTTGGCTGGCTCTGATTTATATGTCCTTTTGCTTATAACAAGACTATAGTTATAATATAGCATTTTCTTGACTATTGTGAGTCATTCTAGCCAATTATCAAAACTTAGAGGATAGTAAGAACTCCTGAATTTGTAGCTAGATTGTGAGAATTAAGGCTCTGCTCTTGACTCCCAAACTTGTGGCTGGTTTCTGAAATGGGGCCAGTCTTGTTGAGGGTATCCCTTTAACCTGGAGTTTGACAAGCTCATTGCAACATGTCAGACAAAAAGCCCACGTTTCAAATTAAACATACTTTGATAAATAGTTGGATTTTTTTCTCAAAATCACCATATAATTCTCCTCTATATTACTCTCAGTTGTTAGAGACACTTGCCTATGAATACCTCTTCTCAGTTAAGCATTGAGTCAGCTCCATTTCTCCCAGAATAATCTATTCCATGACTTATCAAAAAAAATGCTAGTTTGAAGATTGTGACCTCCTTTGGTAAAGTAGATTCTTGTGGGAGATGAACGCATTGTAGCATCTTTGTCTTTTAATCTCAGCTGCACATTTTCCTGTTCTGTCTTCAGGGAAAGTATAACCCAAAGAGGCAACAAGTTGTGAGAAAGTATCTTAGGCCAATGATATACATCAATCCTTATCCCAGTGTGAAGGGAGGACCCAAGACAGTCTGAGAACAATGGTACAATAAGACTGCCATTTTTAGGCTCTACCTAACCTGAAGATAGTGAGCATTTTACATTTTTTTGATCCAGCTTCAGGTGTTCCCCTAACTCTTTCTAGCAGCATCTTGATTTCCCTATATGGGGGCATGTCCCACTGGTGGTAGACTTGATAGTGGCAATGTCTATCTCCACAGGCCTTCCCACTGCCATGGCGCAGTCAGAAGGGCAGACACATGACCTAAGTGCTGCCAGTTGGGAGCTTTGGTTCCTCAACAGGTGATATACATAAAGTTATAAGGATAGTTAAAAGTCAGTCAGCCAACGTATTTGTGGGTCACTCAAATCTTTCCAATCAACTTAATTTTTTCCCTTAGGTAGGCAGTCTAATTTTGTTACCTATAACCAAGAATCTTGACTCGCTAGGTCTTCAGAAAGTGACTTATAATTGTGTTTAAAGGTAAGCAAATTCCCTTTAGCAGAATATACTCTGCTAGTAATGGCCGTAAACAGAATTAGGTCCATAAGGACCAGGCTGAGGGAAGAAAGAATTACAGTATGTTAGTAAAGCAAGAACTGCTTAAAACATTTAGAAAACAAAATATATAAATGCCCTTGACAATAGCATGACCCATGGCATGGCATGAAATAGAGGCAAGAATGACGCGAGTGTCAAAGGGTGAGTATAGAGTAATGGGAAAGAAATGTTGCAATAATTAAATTCTAAGATGTTTCAGCTTGAAGAGGAAAAGGATTAAATCACAATATATGAAAGTGTATGAAACCCTTATGTTATAATTCAAAGATATTTACTAAAGATCTAACACGTCTAACACTATAAAATTGCTTTTCTTCTCTCTGAGAATTAGTAGATGAGGTTAGAAAAAAGAAATCACATCCCCAAAAAAGTATACTCTATTTGCAGAGAATTATTTAAGGGCAGCGGGTAGTTGAAATTTCTTATGGAAGATATACAGAAGAATTTTTTTTTCCACTCTGGAATGATTTAGTTGTAAAGCCCAGCTATAAACCCTGGGTATTCTGAATTCTGTATAACAAGACAATATTGTTATAATAAAAAATCTTTCACAGGAGCCCCCACTGCATAGAACAGCACCACTTAACACGCGGCCAGAGGAACAGTGGCATCATCAACACCTTGGATCTTGCTGGAAATGCAGAATCTCAGGCCCTATCTATTGACTCAGAATCTGCATTTTAACAATGTCCCCAAGTGATTTGTATGAGAAGTACGAGCACAGAACACAGAGCAAATATTTTATTGAGTCCAAATCTAGTTCCTAAGCCACTCTTTACACGTCAATAAGCATCTTTAGAACAGGAATTAAATCGCCTAGTTCACTAGCATTTGTTTAACGCAGTGAAGGCCTAGGTTGAAAGAATTAATTACACTGACAAATTGTATTCCAGTTTGAAACTATGCGGTCATTTGAATTAATCCTCAGACTCAAATCTAGACGTTAAAATACTCCCGGGGGGTTAATCTTCTAATTTCTGTGATCATGCTGTAGAAAGTCAGAAGAAGAAAAACTACACCACCTTAATTTTAAACAAAAGTGCTATATTTAGCCACAAGAAGTGAATCTCCTATAACAATACAGGGAAAAGACTATTTTTTTTACCATATTTTTAATAATTTCAATTAGAAAACTTTAGCAGATGTGCTAAATACTTATAGGAGACACACCCACACACACGCATACACACACACACTCAGATAGATGGATGGATCTGTTTATCTCCAGACTCCAAGATACATGGCCTTGTATAGTTCCCTCCTACTCTGTATGTAGAATACAATAGAATATGGTAACTGGGTTATGAAAACAGCAACACCTCCACCATACTCCCTTGGATCACTTGCTCTGAGGGAAGCCAGCCACCATGTCCTGAGAACATTCAAGCAATCCTGTGGAGAGGCCTATGTGGTGACAAACTGAGGCCTCCTGTTAACAGCCAGCACCACCTTGCCAGCCATATGAGTGAGATTTCTTAGAAGCAGAAATCTCCAGCTGACAATTTGATTGCAACCCCACAAGAGACCCTGAGACAGAACCACCCAGAAAATCCACACCTTCTTGACTGACAGGGACTGTGAAAATAAGTGTTATTATTTTCTTTGAAGTAATTCATTATGCAGCAACAATTAATACTAGATATACATATAGATTTACCTGATCTGAGATTGGTATTTCACTATATCACATCAGTTCACTTTACAATGAAAGTTTTAAAATGATCATTGGTAACAAGTGAAGTTTTTAGAGACCATGTAATGTGCCACTTTATTTTCAGCAAGGCCTCACTAAAGCCATTCAAAATAAATTCAAACAATTTCTCTGAAGGTTTAGGCAGATATGTTCTAGAAGTTGCTGTGAAGATCATCAGGAAAAAACCCACTTGGTCTGCCAGGAATGTGTGCAAGTAAAATAGAGAAATAATTCTTTTTCATGTAAAACCTTAAAGTCTTGAGGGCAAAAAACAGAATACAGGTTTAAACTGTCACTTCTCTCAGTTCATTTTATTTTTTCGGGTAGCTTCTTTTAACAAATTGCATACATGTTCACTGATTATTTTTCTCAAAATAGTTTAATTAGTATAAATAATAGTTATCGTATAGTAAGAAAAGACGTCTTCCTAATAAACAAATAAAAAAGTATTTATGAAAACTCATCTGTGAAATTTCAGACCATGTCCCATCTCCTGTCTCTGCAATAATTTCCCTGATTGCCCCCATTTGAAAATTAGCTCTCCCATGTGAGATTAGCTTACAACGTGTATATGTCCTGTTCACATATCTACTTAAATTACAATTCATTCATCATCTTTCCTCATTCATTTAGTCATTTATCAAACATTTACTGAGCCTATATTATGTGTCATGCTATAGTTGGGAGTTGGGGGTATAGAGATGTAAGACAGTACTTCTTGAGTAACTCACAGACCATTGAGAACACACATGTGCGAGCAAACAAAGTGCACTGTGAAAATTGCTGCAAAGAAGCGATGTATCAAGTGCAATGCAAGCAGAATGGAAGGAATGATGGTGACTTAAGGAAATAGCAATGGAATCTAATGAAAACAACGATAATAATAATATCAAAGTAATAGTAGAAGGAAGTGTCCTGCTAACTATTTGAGAGTACAGTAAAATTCCCTTCAGTACAATTATTATCAACACTTTCAGATGAGGGGGCTGAGGCTCAGAGAAAAGTTATTCATTGGCCAAGGCCACCGAGCAGGTAATGAGTACAGCTGGGATAACACCCAGCTCTGCTGGAGAGAACAGTGTCAGGA
The DNA here is from genome assembly GCF_041296235.1 of Equus asinus. Classification (NCBI taxonomy): domain Eukaryota; kingdom Metazoa; phylum Chordata; class Mammalia; order Perissodactyla; family Equidae; genus Equus; species Equus asinus. The sequence continues at coordinate 83,262,739 of NC_091798.1, forward strand.
TGTCAGGGCAGGATGGGGTGGGGGAGTGGTAATGGAGAGATTCTTTCCCCTAGTAGAGAGCAAGCTATTTGATTTTAGAGACAAGGGCTTACACAAGTTTCCTTCTCACATATTGCTTACAAACTGGTGCCTTTAACAATACTTTCGTGAAACAAATATTTTTGAGTGTAGGCTGAAAGAAAGTTTAGATTATGCCAGGTTAAAGTTACTGGCATTTCAGGCAACTTAGTAAGTAAAATCCTCTTTTCCCCTGCAGGTTTGGAATAGATGGATGTGAAATTATTATCTTTATTAACCATAAAGGCTAGGTCGGAAGTCAGTTAACCGGATAGCCTTTAGGAAACTGGCCCATCCTGTCACAGGCAGCTCTGAGAACAGCCCACCTCCCTGTGGGGGCACAGCCTTCACCTCTAAGCCCGAGCACCTGGGCACACACAGACTCCTAAGAGCAAGGGGAGGAGGGGCAGGGCAGTGCCAGCCGTTCCTGCTCCCAATTTTCCCAATCCTTAGATCCTCGTCTGCCCCCGGGAATGAGGAAGGGAAGAAGCAGAAGGCTAGGAGAGTCGCTCAGATGGATTCCCTCCACTTGGAAACACATGGCAGGGCAAAGGGTTTTACCCCCGGTGAAAACTGCTTGCTTTAGTTATGGTTGTTCTCATGTAAACCTATAGAGTCAGAAATAATACTAGACTCAACTGGAAGTTAGAAAATCTAGCTTCTGATAAAAACCCTGCCACTAATTAGTTTTGTTGCCTTGAAAAAGATCACCTGGGCATGTTTCCTCATCTCTATAATTAGACTGCTGGCTAGATGATTTCCTTTCAGCTCTAAAATTCTAAAATTTGGTGATCTACGAGACAGCTCTCCTCGAGCTACTGCTGTGTGAGATGAGAAGCCTTGACAGTTTCGACCATTATTTGTTTAACTCTCACTTGAAGCTGTTACTGGCAATTTGTGAGGCTTGTGGTTTAGATTCAAGGAGGAAGTGAAGCTTAGAAAAGATCCCAAAGTATTAACACCAATGGACAGAACATCCAGACAGAAAATCAACAAGGAAATAATAGAATTAAATGAAAAATTAGACCAGATGGACTTAATAGATATATATATAGAACACTTCATCCAAAAACAGCAGGTTACACATTCTTCTCAAGTGCACATGGAACATTCTCAAGGATTGACCATATTTTGGGAACCAAAGCAAACATCAATAAATACAAGAGAGTTGAAATAATATCAAGCATCTTTTCTGATCATAACGCTATTAAACTAGAAATCAACTACAAGAAAAAAGCAGAGAAAGGTGCAAAAATGTGGAGACTAAACAACACGCTTCTCAACAAACAATGGATCATTGAAGAAATTAAAGAAGAAATCAAATATTATCTGGAGACAAATGAAAATGAGAACACGACATACCAAATCATTTGGGATGCAGCAAAAGCAGTCCTAAGAGGGAAATTCATCGCAATACAGGCTCACCTCACTAAACAAGAAAAAGCTCACGTAAGCAACCTCAAATGACACCTAACGGAACTAGAAAAAGAAGAACAAACAAAGCCCAGAGTCAGTAGAAGGAGGGAAATAATAAAAATAAGAGCAGAAATAAACGATATTGAAACAAAAAAGACAATAGAAAGGATCAATGAAACAAAGAGTTGGTTCTTCGAAAGAATTAAAAAAATTGACAAACCCCTAGCCAGACTCACCAAGAAAAGAAGAGAGAAAGCGCAAATTAATAAAATCAGGAATGACAGAGGAGAAATCACAACAGATACCAATGAAATACAAGAGATCATAAGAGAATACTATGAAAAACTATATGCCAACAAATTGAACAACTTGGAAGAAATGGACAAATTCCTAGACTCCTACAATCTCCCCAAACTGAATCAGGAAGAAATGGAGAATCTGAATAGACCAATCACAAGTAAGGAAATAGAAACGGTAATCAAAAACCTCCCCAAAAACAAGAGTCCAGGACCAGACGGCTTCTCTGGAGAATTCTACCAAACATTTAAAGAAGACTTAATACCTATTCTCCTCAAACTGTTCCAGAAAATTGAGAAAGATGGAGAACTCCCTAACACATTCTATGAAGCCAACATCACTCTGATCCCCAAACCTGACAAGGACAACACAAAGAAGGAGAACTACAGGCCGATATCACTGATGAACATAGATGCAAAAATCCTCAACAAAATTTTGGCAAACCGATTACAGCAATACATCAAAAAGATTATACACCATGATCAAGTGGGATTTATACCAGGGACACAGGGATGGTTCAACATCCTCAAGTCAATCAACGTGATACACTACATCAACAAAATGAAAAACAAAAACCACATGATCATCTCAATATACGCAGAGAAAGCATTCGACAAGATCCAACACTCATTTATGATAAAAACCCTCAGTAAAATGGGTATAGAAGGAAAGTACCTCAACATAATAAAGGCCATATATGATAGACCCACAGCCAACATCATACTCAATGGACAAAAGCTGAAAGCCATCCCTCTGAGGACAGGAACAAGACAAGGGTGCCCACTTTCACCACTCCTATTCAACATAGTACTGGAGGTGCTGGCCAGAGCAATTCGGCAGGAAAAAAAAATAAAAGGAATCCAAATAGGTAACGAAGAAGTAAAACTCGCGTTGTTTGCAGACGACATGATCTTATACATAGAAAACCCCAAAGAATCCACAGAAAAACTATTAGAAATAATCAACAACTACAGCAAAGTAGCAGGGTATAAAATTAACGTGCATAAATCAGTAGCATTTCTATACACTAACAATAAACTAACAGAAAAAGAACTCAAGAACTCTATCCCATTCACAATCGCAACAAAAAGAATAAAATACCTTGGGATAAACTTAACCAAGGAAGTGAAGGATCTATACAATGAAAATTACAAGACTTTCTTGAAAGAAATAGGCGATGACATAAAGAGATGGAAAAACATTCCTTGCACATGGATTGGAAGAATAAACATAGTTAAAATGTCCATACTACCTAAAGCAATATACAGATTCAATGCTATCCCAATCAGAATCCCAAGAACATTCTTCACAGAAATTGAACAAACAATCCTAAAATTCATATGGGGGAACAAAAGACCACGAATTGCTAAAGCAATCCTGAGCAAGAAAAACAAAGCCAGCGGAATCACAATCCCCGATTTCAAAACATACTACAAAGCTACAGTGATCAAAACAGCATGGTACTGGTACAAAAACAGGTCCACAGATCAATGGAACAGAATTGAAAGCCCAGAGATAAAACCACACATCTATGGACAGCTAATCTTCGACAAAGGAGCAGAGGGCCTACAATGGAGAAAAGAAAGTCTCTTCAACAAATGGTGCTGGGAAAACTGGACAGCCACATGCAAAAGACTGAAAATCGACCATTCTTTTTCACCACACACCAAAATAAACTCAAAATGGATCAAAGACCTAAAGATTAGGCCTGAGACAATAAGTCTTTTGGAAGAGAATATAGGCAGTACACTCTTTGACATCAGTTTCAAAAGAATCTTTTTGGACACTGTAACTCCTCAGTTGAGGGAAACAATAGAAAGAATAAACAAATGGGACTTCATCAGACTAAAGAGCTTCTTCAAGGCAAGGGAAAACAGAATTGAAACAAAAAAACAGCTCACTAATTGGGAAAAAATATTTACAAGCCACTTATCCGACAAAGGGTTAATCTCCATAATATACAAAGAACTCACACTGCTTAACAACAAAAAAACAAACAACCCGATCAAAAAATGGGCAGTGGACATGAACAGACATTTCTCAAAAGAAGATATGAATATGGCCAATAGACACATGAAAAGATGTTCATCATCGCTAATCATCAGGGAAATGCAAATCAAAACTACACTAAGATATCACCTTACCCCCGTTAGATTGGCAAAAACATCCAAAACCAAGAACGACAAATGTTGGAGAGGTTGTGGAGAAAGAGGAACCCTCATACACTGTTGGTGGGAATGCAAACTGGTACAGCCACTATGGAAAACAGTATGGAGATTTCTCAAAAAGTTAAAAATAGAAATACCCTATGACCCAGCCATCCCATTACTGGGTATCTATCCTAAGAACCTGATATCAGATATCTCAAGAGTCCGTTGCACCCCTATGTTCATCGCAGCATTATTTACAATAGCCAAGACGTGGAACCAGCCTACATGCCCAGAAACTGATGATTGGATAAAGAAGATGTGGTATATATACACAATGGAATACTACTCAGCCATAAAAAAAGACGAAATTGGCCCATTCACAACAATGTGGATGGACCTCGAGGGCATTATGTTAAGCGAAATAAGTCAGTCAGAGAAAGACGAACTCTATATGACTCCACTCATAGGTGGAAATTAGTATATTGAGAAGGAGATCTGATCGGTGGTTACCAGGGAAAAGGGGGGGTGGGGGGAGGGCACGGAGGGGGAAGTGGTGTACCCACAACATGACTAACAAAAATGTACAACTGAAATTTCACAAGCTTGTAATCCATCATAACATTAATAAAAAAAAAAAAAAAAGAAAAGATCCCAAAGTAAAGTTGGAAACTGCAACAAAGTCACTGAACTCTAAGGCTACTGAGGATCGCCCAATTTAGAATCAGTCCGAGATTAGTTTTGAAGGATCGGGGTAGAAACCCCAAAATGTGGACATTTGGCTGTCAACGTTTATTTGGTTTGGTGATGTTCTTCCAAAACGTTGCCAAATACACAGTCGGCTTTTTTACATGGTTATTGCTTATACCCAAGTTCTACTTTATCACAATAGATCTTGTTTTGCATATGCCTAGGCTCCAGAACTAAACCCTAAAGGTAGCTCCGATAATGTCTGATACTTTCTGATGCGCGAAGGATGGAATGGCAAAACTATGCAAGTATGTAGATCATGGGATTTTGTGACTGTATCTTATCGGTGAGCATATACCACAATTACTCAGGAAGAGCAGACTCCTTGCGGGGTAGTAGTTGAATAAACAATGTTTTACAAATGTATTGAAACAGCAAAGTGAATTTGCCAATTAGGATACATAGATAAAATGCTGTTAGTTGCCTCGGTACTGTGAGGGATTTTTCAGTGTGTATTTGGCCCAATTCTCCAATTCCCTCTTCTTCCTAACATAATGTAAGTCTCTGAAATAATGGATAGAAATTGAGGTAAGAGAGACTGATATCATTACTCTATTAGAATGAATACACTTAAGGACTAAGAAAATGGAAAAAATAAAGGCAGTGAGATTATTTTAAAACTTGGAGTTTTCTAAGCATAATCAGATAAAAGGAACTTAATGTTCACAAATTTCTCTGTGCTCTTTCACATTTTTAAAAAACTCTGAATTTCACTACCTCTAATGAAATTGAATTTAAAATTTAAATTGGGGGAGGTGACAGTGACCTCTAGCCCTAAGCTTTCCCTTTAGAGAGGATGAGACAGATACTCAGAGAGGTTCATTAAATTGTCAGGGCCATAGAGATCTGGAAGAATGGAGCCAAGAGGAGCTCCGGGTTTCTAAGTCGTTGCTCTCTTTAAGAGTTGGTGCTACTTCTCTATCTTTACTGAATTCTCCGAGGTAGGACCTCCACTCTCCTTGCATGTGTTCTGGTGTAGTAAGTTTAATTCTGGTCTCCCAATTAATCATCTCGGACAGGCCTCTCCTCCCCTCACCTCTTTAGAAATTCAAAAAAAGAATAATCCAGGGAAAAGGGATCTTTTACTTTGTTTCTCTATGCTTTCTTTCTTTTTGACCTTTCTTTCAATTTTCCCTATATTGTCTGGGCTGGTTGCACAGGATTTTTCTACCTGAGATAAGATCGCTTTCCCCATTCTGCAGATGCTCAAACAAAAACCATGCTATGCTTGCCTTGTCTTCCGCCTTTCATGATTCTTGCCTCTCCTTTGCTTTCTTCTTCTTAATTAGGTTCGAGACAAGATGGATGTCTTTGCTCTCAGCCTATTGTCCAGAAAATGAAATCCATGGCAAGGCCAGAAGTGTTGTTTTTAAAACACAGACCTAGCTGTAGATACTGAGCATATTGAGAAATAACCCCCAAAGTTTTCTATTTCTCATTAACTTTTAAGAGCCTTGCTGATTACACATGTTCATTACGTTGAGTTGTAAATGATGTTTGAAGAGAATGATTCCAGCCCACTTAGGGCACAAAGAGAATATAAACAAGCATTTTGCGATTGCTTTTCCAAGTTGAGCCCCTCTATAATATTGAGCTGAGTTACTGCTACGAAAGTCTGAAGTCACAGAAGTCTCAAACCACTGAAAAACAAAGATGGAATGAAAATCTATAATTCGTTCCACATTAACTCTCTCACCTCCCACCAACTGATTAAATATAGGCAAGACTTTCTTCTCTAAGATAAAGTACCACATGAGGAACTCTCTAACTTCTTACCCTCTTTTCAAATAGCTTTTCTTTCTTCTCTGGCCTGTGTGTTAGTAACAACTCTGTTAACGCTGGAAGCCATGGCTATAACCGACTAATGCTGGCAATTGAGTGAACAGGACAGATGTCATCCATGGCTACTTCTTTTTCTAGGGAAGTTAAACTCATTTTATGTTGCCACTTATAATGAATATTATTATAATTTTACCTTTTTTGTTTGTTTGTTTGTTTTGGTGAGGAAGATTAGCCCTGAGCTAACATCTGCTTCCAAACTTCCTCCTTTTGCTTGAGGAAGATTAGCCCTGAGCTAACATCCGTGCCAATCTTCTATTTTGTATATGGGACGCTGCCACACCATCGCTTTGATGAGTGATGTAGGCCCACACCAAGGATACGGACCCGTGAACCCCAGGCTGCTGAGGCAGAGCACGCTGAACTCAACCGCTACGCCACCGGGCTGGCCCCTATAGTTTCACTTTTTTATCTGAACTGGAAGGGTTACAGTATTGAGAGTCAGAATTCGAGTTGTCTGTTTCTTACAGTCTTCTGAGGGGGGGAATCTGTCATATCAAAAGGTCCTTAATCCCTCACGAGAAACTCTGTTGAAAATCTTTTCTAAAGTAGGAAACTGCTTTTTGAAAACCTACTCCCCAAAAGAGAAATCTTTTCAGGGCAATTTCATTGAGGCAAAATAAGCAGCCGTTATGCTCAACTTGCTACGTTGGGATGAGCAGCATAAATACCACCCTAAGTAGATTACCGCTGTAGCATTAGGGACAAAACTATGGTGCATACTAAGGAACAATAAATGACTCCAGAGAGCTCACTTTGATATTGATTATCTGGAAAAGACAGGTCTTCACACAAAAATCATGCCTATGGTGACAAAATTATTCATTTTCACAGCAATCAGTCCCACCTAAAATCTAACAGGTTTTTCTAGGCGACCAGCCTGAGGAAGAACAAAGAAGGTACAGGGCAACCAAAACAGTGATGTCTAGCTGAGCCTCTGCTAGTGTAAATTCTGGAAACCAAGTTTGTTCGATAAAGCACCGGTGCCATACACCCTCCTTGCTGCCTCAGATGGCTCTGTCACTCCTGGAGTCACTGCTGAGTTCCTCCAGGTTCTCACTGGTCAGTGGGAGGGAGGGTGAGGTAGCAGGTGCTAAGAGTCACTTGGACTTTTCCCCCGTTGCTGAGATCACTGTCATTTCTTCACTCTCACGGCTGCTGTGCTCATGCCTTCCAGTTTTGCAGCAACTGCCCTGACTCACAGGCCTTTGCTGTACTGCTCGAATGTGTGACCGCTCCTACTGTCCCTGGGAGCTTGGGACATTGCTCCCTTCTATTGATGCCTCTTTTTCCAAGAGCCTGCTCTGAACCCCTAAGTCCGTATTCCAGTTTCCAGGGCTCCCACTTTTCTCCTAGTCTCTTTTCCCCTCAGGCTGGGCAGCCCCTGGGAAGATTTATCCAACCAAAAAGTGTACTGTGTTCTCCCAGGCCAGGGAGTGGTGGTCTTTATTCTGCTTCCTCCTTTCCCTCAGGCTGGAGACACAAATTGAGGGGAATTAATTCTTGATCTCCCCTCAGGAAGCAAGAACCTTAGACTACTCCCTCTTATATTATCTCCTCTCCTTTGGAGTTAAGGTACTAGACATGGTCAGAGTTCACATGTTAAAACTTGCAGATTTGACCTTGCTTTTTGGAGTCTCTTTGAGCTTTGAAAATATATTAGATTGTTGATGATGATTTTAGACAAATCAATGCCTAAACAAATTATTAGTGGGAAGTAGGCAGCATAGCACACTGAAATCAGATTGCCTGCCTTAGAACCCATGCCTTGCCATCTACTACCAGCTGGGGGTCTTTGAAAAGCACCTCACGTGGTTGTTGTGAGGATTAACTGAGATAATATATGGCAAGCACTGATGACAATGTTTGAAACAATACCCAGTTAGAGGACATCTTGGGAGAGAAAATACCATTTACAATAGTAATGAAGAAGATTAAATACCTAGGAATAACTCAACAAGAAACGTATACAGCACATGAGTAAGACTTTAAAATTCTCCCAAAAGACACAAAAGTAGACTTGAACAAATGGAAAGACATCCCTGTTGTTGGAGATGATGACTCAGCATCCTAAAGCAGACAGATCTCCCTAAGTTCACTTGTAAATTGTGCAAAATCCCAATAAAAATGTCAACAAGCTTTATTATAGAGTTGGATAAATTCATTCTAAAATCTATAAAGAAAAACAAAGATGCAAAAACAGCCAGGAAAAAACAAAATAAATAAAAACTATGAGGGAGGGACTAGCCTTCTCAGGTCATTAAAATATACTGTAAAGCCTTTATAATTAAAGCAGTATGGTATTGCCACATGACTAGACAGATCCATCAGTGGAATAGAATCGAAAGCCCAGAAATATACCCAAGTACATAAGCAAATTTGGTATACAATACAGGTGGCATTTCAAGTCACAGGGACAAAGATGGACTCTTTAATTACCAGTACTATGACCACTGAGTAACCATTTGTAAAAAGCAAAATTAGACCCATACCTCACACCTTTCACAAGACTAAATTCCAAATAAACTAGAGATCTAAATGCAAAAAATGAAACAATGCAGGTATTAGAAGAAAATCTGAGCGAATTGTTCTTTGGTCTTGGAGTAAGGAAACACTTTTTAACTATGACTGAAACTCAGAGGCAATAAAAGAAAAGTGATAAAATTTGACGACATAAATATAAAAATTTGTTGCATGACCAAAAAAAGCACCATAAATAAAGTCAAAAGAGAACTGTTAACTTGAGAGAAAATTTGCAACATGTGCCACAGACCAATATTTAATGTCCCCAATACATTAAAACACTTTTAAAACTGAGCAAAGGACTAAAAACTTAAAAGAAAAATAGGAAAATGATATAAACCGATAATTCACAAATATGTATTTTATAAATGTCCCTTAAACATGTGAAAAGATATTTGCACTCACAGAGAGAGTGATGCAAATTAACATAACACTGAGGTACCACTTCTCACCTGCAAGATTAGCAAAAATTGAAAAGTATGATAACTCGGTTTATTAGCAATGCTTTGGAGAAATTGGTACTCTCATAAATTACTGAAGACAATGCAAATTGGTACAGTCCTCTGGAGAGAAATTTGGCAATAACAAAACTATACAGGCACTTATCTTTGTATCTAAAAATCTCACTTCTAAGAATTTATTCTGAAGATACACTTCAAATAATATGAAAATACACATGCACCAAGTTATTCATTGCAGCATTGTCTGTAAATGCAAAATGTAAGCAATCTAAATCGGCAGACGTTGGTGAGTGGTTGAATAAGTTATGGTATAATCAGAGAGTGGAGTACAAGGCAGTTGTAAAAAAGAATGAAGAATATTTCTATGAACTGATAAGGTGTGATTTCTAGTATACACTGTTCAGTAAAAAATGTAAGTTGCAAACAAATATTTATAGTAGAAGCCTTTTTCGTGAAAAAAAATAGAAAGGGCTGTAGGAAATGTACATTTATCTGTTCGTTTGTGCAAAAAGACAGGAAGAATAAACCAGGAACTAACGAGATCAGTTACCTAGAGGCTATAGGTAGGAGTGTAGTAAAAAGAAAGGGGAGAGGTGTACGGTAGAGGGGAGGAGAGGTAATGCTCTAAGTGGACCTTTTGAATAGTTTTGACTTATAGAACCATGTTAATGTTTCACATGCTCAAAAATAAGATAAAATTAACCACAATGAGGGTGGAACCCAAAATAAACTATGAACAGTAATAAATGAATCTAACGGTATTACAAATGAGTAAGATAACCACACTGAAGGAGGTGAGGAAGAAAAGAAAGAATCTAAGCAACTTTGGAAGACAGCATTCTGACCACATATGGTAAGGCTAAAGACAAGAAGAATTTTATGCAAATATTGTGTTCTGGTTAGTAAATTTGTTTTTTGCAGAAGTTTGGGTTAGCAAATTTGAAACTGCTTTATGTGTATTCTAGAACTGAGAAAATAAGTATATATATTCCAGATGATGAGAGTCAGGTTTTTCACCTCCTGAAGAAAGAAGTTATAAACAGGGAAATGAGGAAGGCTAGACTGGACACTGTGGTGGTGGACTGGAGTCAGAATTCAGGGGTTTTTAATATTTATGCAGACAGATATAGAAATAGATAAAGGCACATTGTGTGTGAATACATAATTTTCTCGCTCTGTCCTCTGAATGGGTCTAGAAGCAGTGACACAGCATTAGCAATAAACACACCTAGCTTCCACATCTTGGTCTCAAATACAATTCTCCAACCACACAGTTCAGGATCCCTTGGAGAAATGGCTGGTTTTAGAACTGGGGCAGGGAAAATACAAGATGAATCTGGAATATGTTGTGGTGCTGTAAATTAAGGAAGCATTCAAAAATTAAGCTGAGCAGGTTGAAAAGACACAGAAGGCAAATTGAAGGAGCCCCCAAGACCAAATCTGGGACAATTTGAGAAAAAAAATTATATTAATGGATTATTACTCATATGTTGAAAAAACGTCTGTATGTCCATACTGAAATGAATGAATGGAGAAGGGAAAGCTCTTTCTTACATTAGAGTTTCAGATAAAAAATGAGGAAGGAATGATGGAAATAAAACATCACCATTTGGAAAATCCCACAGAAGAGCGACCTGGTAGACGCTATCTTACGCAAGTAAATGATCAAGGCTTACATCACCAGTAATGAGACAGGTCAAAATTGTGTGCCCCCAGATTCACTGAGAAGAGAGCGTCTCTACTGTAGGACTCTTGCCAACCTGAATTTAATCATGAAGAAATATTGGAAAATTCAGATTGAGGGACATTTTACAAATAACAGGCGAGTATTCTTCAAAAATATCAACATATGAAAGATGAAGGAAGTCTGAGGGACGGTGAGAGTTTGGAAAAGACTGAGGAGAAATGACAACCAAATGCAATGTGTGATCCTTGATTGGATCCTAGACCAGAAAAATGACACGAGACAATTATTGACATTTGCATAAGGTTGGTATATTAATTAATACAATTGTGCTGTTAACTTACTATTTTTGATAATTGTACTATGGTTACGCAATATATTAACATTTGTTTTTTTCAGTATCTATTCTCTTTACTCTGTCCTTTGATCTGAGATTTTATATCATTCTGCATATTAATCTATTAATCTGGAAAATTCTTTTTTTTCAAATATTCCTTCCCCTTTATTTTTATTTCTTCTTCTGAGGCCCTTTTTATACAGGTGCTAACAGGTCCCTTCCTTCCTTTTTATATTTTCACTGTTCTTTCTAAGTCTTTATTCTTCCCTGAGACCTTTGGAAGATCTCCTTGACCATTGTATTCTAGCTCAATAATTTATTTCTCAGCTTTCTACATTCTGCTATTCAACACATCCATTGAATTATTTCAATAATTACATATTTTTTATACCTAATATCTCTAATTGGATTCCAAAATTTTTATCTCTTTGAGGATATTCTGCTATATTATACGTTATGTATTTTTTTTATCATTAGGTCTGCGAACTGTGGTATTTATTATTCTATTTGCTATTTTTCTTTCATAGTGCTTTAAGTCTTGGGAGGCCATGTTAATTTTCTCTATGAGTTCATCTTTCATTGCTTTGACGTTATCGACAGCTCCGCCTACTAATATTGAAACCTTTGGCTCTCAAAGTGCTGTCCAAAGACAGGACCAGCAGCACTGGCATCATTCGGGAGCATGTTAGAAAGACAGAATTTCAGGGAATTCCCTAGACCAATTAAATCAGAACTCACATTTTAACAGACCAGCTAGGTGATGTATATGCATTCTAAAGTGTGAGGAACACTGATTTATACTTTAGCTGACTTTCCTTCCAGTGAGCTGGGGAGCAGTACCTTATGCTAGACAACTAGTCTGTGCCACACTCTGGGCTTAATTATCCCTTTGCCCCTTTCTCGCTCCCCTAACGGATTCCCCTTGCCCCTAGGGTACCACTCAACTTGTCTTTCCCAGTCATAGTTTCCATTCAGAGACAAACACTCTTGCTATAAATGGCTAGCCCAAGAGATAAGAGAGGTAGAGGAAAGGAATGCTTGGTGGTACCGTACACACTGCTTGCCCCTGCCCTTCCTGCCCTGTTCTGACCTTAATGGCAAGTTCCAGTTGCTTCTTTCCTGCAAAGGAAGAGCATGTGGACAAGAAAGGCACAACTAGAACACTCTCCTCTTCACATATCCTCTGCGTCTACCCTTCTCTCTATACTAGAACTAAATACCTCCTTTCTTCCTGTGTGCTTCTTGTCGTTTTGTGTAAGTTTACTAAAGCAACCTTCTGAAATCCGTCAAACTCCTCATCCTTCTGGGGCCACTCCAAGATGTTGTTGGAGAAAAGGATCCAGCAACCAATGCAAATTCACCTACTTTTCTGGAGTCAGACTCAGGTAATGTTTAGGCATACTAAGATTTGAGAACTACAATTCTCTCTTTATATATATATATATGTGTGTTTATGTATATACATATATGTTCAAATTCTCCTTATTACAAAACCCTGAATAAAATCATTTCCTTATTTGTCCAGTGCATTTTTTGTCTTTTGCACCATTTATGTATACACGTATACATATACATTGGCTGTTTTTATTATATATGGATAGCTTTGCATTTGTGTCATTAGTAAACTTTTTCAAAGTATGGTGATATTTCAGTTAAATTTTAAGGTCAGGATTCTCTGCATTTGGGCTGAGCTGATGGCTCATTCATAGAGGTCGTGTCAAGCTAAAAAAGGTGTTTCTTAAAAGGATTCTAAGATATGCACCTGTAGATACTATGGCTGAATTAATTATTTTGGACAAGATCAAATTAAATAAGGCAATTACCAGGAAGGAACAGAGAGCTGATTAAATGTGTATTCTAAACCAGTCTGACCCTGTACCTGAAAAGTATTGTGCAACTAAAGTACTTATTAAGATTGATATATTTTTAAGTTTGGAGACCCTGACATTTTTTCTAATTGGATGAACGTAGGACATTCTCTGGGGATGAGCTAAGGCCACATGACAATAAGTCCCCACGCACACGCAGAGCACACCTGATAATGAAGGGTGGACAGTGAATTCCTGGCACGAGTCGCTCCCCCTCAGTGGTAAGGTTTTCTATTTTCTCTTTTTTCTCTCCTCCTTCTCTCTCTCTTTTCCCTTTTCTTTCTATTTTTGAGGCTGTGCTAGACAATTTTGACATATTTTATCAAACAGTACAGAAAATATTAGTAAACTGGAAGTTTCAATGCTGTGTGCGCAACCAGAAATAGGAGGACACGTTTTTAGTTTTCATTTGTCCACGCTGAACTCTCTCTGGGACCTGTGCTTCCAGAAAGAAATTCCCTTTTGCATTCCAGGCAAGGGCTAACAACAATGGTTCACCTGCTATCCTATATTCCTATATAATATCCACCTGCATCTTTCCTCAAAGACTTAGGTAACAGCCAACTCTATCCTTTCATGACTCCCATGAGACTCCCTCATCTGCCTGCCTCTATTAAGCTCCAGGTCCCCTTCCTTTTCTTTTAGAAGTTCCTTGTTAATGAACATTCACATTCTCCTTATTACAAAACCCTGAATAAAATCATTTCCTTATTTGTCCAGCGCAGTTTTTGCCTTTTACACCATTTATAACACTGCTTTAGATCGTATACTTTTTAGTATATAATTTATATCCATGTGGAGTTCTGTAGGCAGGATAGATTAGTTTCAGAGAGCAGCTATATATGCAAATACTTCAAACTTTTAATTCCCCTGACATCCTTGACTCTTTTCTTCCCCAGTTTGCCTTTAGTTTATTAATGATAAGAAGTATTTTAAATGTTGAATTTCTAATATTCTTTTTGCAGGTTAGAAATGAATTGAATTTCACTTCCGCTAAAAGAAATTCTCTAATATGTAGGTCATATACTGCATAAAATTTAAACTTTCCGTGTATGATTTCCTCTAAACCAAAATGAAAATATTTTCTTGTAGCCATAGGCCTTGTTTGAAAGGAAAAATGATCTTCAACATCTCCTGGGCTTTCGCTAGAGTTATATCTGCCTAATGTCAGGTCTGGTCTTTTTTTTTACTTTGATAAAAGAAGGAAGGAAGTGGTGCCACAAATTTTTGTCAAAAAAACCCTCACATCAACAGAAATACAAGCCTCTCTTGTTTGAAGGAGCAGAGCTCTGTAGACTGCCACATAAAACCGTCTAAACAGCCTAATCAGTTCAGGCTTCTGTGTCTGACTAGAATGTGTTTGGAATGTCAGGCTCTCTTCCTACTTCGAGTGTTGTTCCCTGCCATCACCTCCTACACAGTCTCTGCCCTTCTAGTCTTATCTCTCATGAGAGGTTAAGAAAAATTGGAGGGAGTTGCTGATCAGCCAGCAGGAACTGTCAAGGCATCAGTCATTCTGGCCTTCCTCTGGAGAAACAAAACAAATTATTCTCCCAGCCAGCCTCTTCACTGCCCTCTGGGCTCAGGTCTAAAACTGTTTGAACTCTCCCATATGGCTCTCAACGTGTGATTGTGTCACCCCATCAGGAAGCCCCTCAGACGGCATTTTCTGTTTGATTTATATTCTCCTTTTATCTCTAATATGCTCCCAGAAACACAAAGTCTTTCTTTGTCCTGCTTTGTCTTCTCTACTTGCCCAGTTTCCTTTTCTCCTGATTTTCCATAGTCCATTCATTTACTAAATTGAGGAGAGGAAACACACAAAACATTTTTGTTTGTTCTAGATTTGATATTGCCAGATAAGCATGCTATTTTTATTTGCATTTGTGTGATATGTGTGTAGTACACAAATTTAAAAAGGTTTAAAGACTTTCCATTAAACAACTAAGTCTTTGGATGTTGAAAAAGAGGGAGCCTTTTCCTGTAAATAGCTTTCAGAAAAAGGCCATTTATGAATATGTAATATCACAGTAGTTCAGGCACAAATGTTCTAAAATGAAGTCAAGTATTTATAATATTATTATAATAAGTGTTTTATAGTATTGGAAAACATAAGGAAGCAATGGCATGTGAAACCAATGGTATGGTTCGTCTTGTTCATTCTAATAGAGTGAATGGTACCACTTATATAACAAAATACAGAATGCGATAAACCTTTTGCTGCTGTCAGAGAATTTACAATCTACCCGTGTTGACAGGTGAATAGAACTTGAAGACAGACCTTAGACATAGAATGTAGGCCTTAGAATTTCATCCTTAAAATGCTTAGGAATAAATTTCAGCACCCTTAGGGAGTTAGGAAATTTCTATAATTCACAATAAAGATAAAAAATTAAAAAGTATGCGGGAGAAGAAAAAAAAGGAAAGACTTAGAAGAGAAAATGGATTTGTGCTCATTCTGTGTTTGATTTTTCCATTTCACGTTCATTTTCTTTTCACCACTGTCTCAATGTTTAACTGATTCAGCTTAAGAGTGAGGGTACCTCCTTCACTTGGTGTTTGGATTTCCTGAGAGAGACCCTTGATGAATTGAAAGAGACAATTTATTTTCAAGGGAGAGAAGTCTCTCTTGCTCCTTGTCAGTTATTGACTGATCCCAACTCAGAATGTCTCCAACTTCTCTCAATCTAACAAAATATATTTTATGGTAGTTAACTAAGTTTAGTTGGGCATAGACTCAAAATTACCATGGGTTCTGCTTCACCTTTTTAAGTGATGCTGAAATCCAGAAGGCAGTAAAACACGGTTAGTCCAGGGGAAAGAATGGGCAGAGATTCACTGAAAACACATGGAGTCTGTCCTGGGCCGTAATGCTGCTACACACACATACACACACACACGTACAAATACACACATAGTACATATAGTAGTAATCAACTATTACCACCCTTGTCTGATTCACTGGGACATTTTCAATTGAACCATTAGGTAAATCACTTTTACTTTCGCTCACATGTCCTAAAAGCCTTGAAAGGCACAGAAGTGATGAACCTGAGTCAGTCCATTAACGTCCTCATTAATTATATAAATCAAGTCCTTTAATCCTCTTCAAATCCTTTAAGTAAAGCCAATTATTTTACTTACCATGTTGCTCATTCCTAGTCAGATTCACTTAACTGCTATATTTAAAACACAACCGAAGGAGAGTGCCTGTGTGTACTGTAGATTGGTTTACCAGTTCTTTCAATGATACTAGAATATTTATTATGCTCCTACCATTTGTACTAGGCTTTCAGGAAATAAAAGTGGAAAAGGTAGATGAAGTGCCTACTTTCATAAATGTTATATTTTAGTCTGAAATAACCAGTTAAATCTTGGTAAACTAACAGTGGTATCTTTTGTTTTTCCTCAAAAATTAGTCAATTTTAAAAAGCATTTATTTTAAAAATTCATATATACCTACTATGTGCTAGGCACAAGGGATACAAGTATCAATATTTCAGGCAGTGTCCTGTCTCCCACAGTGCTTAGTGTCCCTGATTACTGTAGAGTTACCCCTAAGTTGAGCCTTTGTTCAGAATATTGGCACATGTGGAATAATCAAAGTCACATTACCTTGAATACTCCTTAGAAAGGTGCCACATTGGAGCTCCGTATGCCATTGTCCACCGGAGACAATTCCACCTCCCCTCAGCCCTAATCTTGCAAGAAATCACTATTTGGCATTGAAATCAGATGAAGTAAATTGTTTGGCCTTGTTGTACAACAACTCCTCCAAAAACTTATCTTTAAAACTGAGTATTCCACTCAGCTTGGATGATGCTTCTGTGACGACAGACCTGTAGGAACTGAGACCCCATGTGAAAAGAATTGAGTCACATTTGCCAACTCATATTCCTTCCAGGGCATGAGGTCACTGAGTGGAAGGGTGCATAGAAATGCCTACACTATCAAAGTTCTCAAACTCTCTCTCTCTCCACCCAGTGCTCATCAAAGCCATACAGCTGATTTTGGAAAAAGTTAAATGAGACTCCAAACATTCTAATATCTATCTCAGCTATCTACAGTTCTTGGGTAACAAATCATTATGGATACTACCAAATCCTTTTCCAAGTAAATAGTTCTGCCTTGTTCCCTGTGCTTCCCCTACCCACTTAACATGAGTGTAGTGAACATAGTTTAACCTTTTCTGAGTCAATATAAATTGAGTCAATAATTGTCCTTAGTTATAATATAGTGATCTTCTAAGTATACAAAATAGGTTCAGCAAAATGGCTTTATGTTCATTTCTTCACCCTACTCGATCATCAGAACGTGTTTCCTGTGGGTCTCAATGTGCCTCTCTGCTTGTCTGTAGCATCCTCTCTCCCTCCTTTATAGTTTTCTGGGAAACCAGAGAGCAAAACTGGACAATATTTATTAAGATAAAGTTAGATTAAACAGACTTCAAGCAAAGGCCTGAGGAGTTTTTGTGACCGAAATGCCTTAAAATATAAACATGGCGAGCTCCCATGTAGCTGCTCAGAATATGTCCACATCGGACAAATTCAGATGAAATTGCTATAAACTAAAGTGAAACCGTAATTGACTGATTCAATTCAAGTGTTTAAACCAGTTGTGAGTAGAGATGGCCCAGAGCGAACAAAAATGTCTACAGCATAAGGGATCCATTTTTTGATTCTCAGGAGATGTACACAGGCTTATCTGCATTTGTGAAGATTTATTTAGAGAATAAGTGTAATTGGAAAGCTACTCTAGGGCTGACTTAACTGTCCTTGGCTTTTACTCAACGTGGTTTCAATGTAGGTTGTAGCTAGCTGCATTGACTAAAATTAATTAAAGCCTTTGGCTTCAGAAGAAAGGGAAGGTTTATGCGCTTATTTATTCAACAAAATGTTTGTTAGGTCATAAGTATTGCGTACTGTTTTAGTTGTTGGCGAAGTGAAGATGACAAGATAATAGGCACACCTTCAAGGGATCAGCATGTGGCAGAAAAGCCAGGGTGGATTTCCTTTCAAGATGACATCATGTCTGCACTTGGAGGCATCCCTTCTGTTTTTGCTTTTTTTTTTTTTTCTTGACGTAATGATTTATATTACTCTATCTGATCTTGATACATATATACCCACCCCCAACCCTGCCCTGGTGCATGCCAGAACCTGAGGACACCCTTTTTGTTCTAAACAAATATAATAATAGAGAAGGTATGAAAAATGAGAATAACATCTTTACTGTCTAGAAACTGGACAGAAATACACAGCCATGATCATGACAGAAGTTATGGTCCTGCTGGACTTCAGGTCCAGGAGCAGATAGAGGTCACTGAGAGTTTGGCCCCTATAGAGTAAGAGACTAAAAGTCTTCCACATGAGGGGAGACTGGACCTGCGTCATTGGTAGGGTAAGATAATCCCGCTCATGAAGGGAGTATGGAAACCATCTGTTGCAGATAATCCCCTGGATCTACAGCTTAATTAACATTCAGGTTTAGAGAGGTAGGAGGATACAGATATAGCCTGTAGAAGTAAACTAAACCACCTGCTAGTGAGGGAACAAGAGTTGTGACATCTAACAAATCACCTGGAGAGAAACCCCATCCATCAAGATAAGACTGAGTAAAGATTAGAGTTGTCAGGGGTCTGGGTGGAGTCAATCACAGGGTTAAGTAGGGCAAGAAAGAGGGACCTTTCCATTCAAATGAGATTGCAATCCCAAATTTCAAAGAAAAATTCTCTCTCCCAATCAATGATCAAAATAAAGAATTGATTCTGATGACATTAAAATAAGATAGGAGTTTGAAAAAGATATTAAAATAAGTACATTGAGAAACACCAAAAAGATAAAGGAAATTTCCTATTAGGAAGAACACAATTTTTTTTTTTAAAGGAAAGATGGATTGGAATAAGACAATGTCCAGCTGGCACAATCTAAGAGTAAGATAATGAAGTGGATTAGGATTTCACCAGAATCCTCATTCAATTCACTAGTTTGCTAGGCAGATAAAGAGATAAAAGAAGCTGGAAGATAAACTGAGACATTTGTAAAGTTTCCAGAAGAGAATAGAAAAAATGATGGAGAGTCTATATTTGCAGATATAATTTATTGCTGGATGTTTTCCGGAACTGAAGAAAGATACAGGCCTCATGTTGAGTACACTTCAAATACCAAGCAAAATAACATTAAATTCATACCGAGACCCATAATAGTGAAGCTGTAGAATACCAAGAATAAAGAAAACGCTACAAGAAAGAGAGAGGACAAAACAAGTCCAATAGACTCCAGCTAACTGTTTATCAGCAACAATAGCTGCCGGAACATAATGGAGCAACAGCTTCAAAATGCTGGAGAAAAATAACTGTCAGCACAGAATTTTATATCAGCCAAATGACTATTCAAGAGTGTGAGCAAATCAGAATATTTTTGACATAAGAAGACAGAGACAATTTACCACCCACACATCCTCTCTGAAAGAACCAGCAAAACATTCATTCAGCAAGAAGAAAAAAACCCAAAAAACAAAAAATCAGAAGGAAAATGTCAGATGCAAGAAACAACAATAAATAAAGAGAAAATGAGCTAAAACCACACTGAGACAACTTTTTAGTTGTTTTTTAAAGGAACTTTCTTGATCTGTCCAATATAATAGCCTCTGGCTATATGTGCCTATTTAAGTTTAATGAAACAAAATTAAAAATTCATTGTTTGTGTCATACCAGCCACATTTTAAGTGCTCAGTAGCCTCGTGTGGTGAGTGGTTTCTGTATTGGACAGTGTGGATATAAGATATTTCCATCATTTCAGAAAGTTCTATTAGACAGCACTAATGATAGTTTTGGGAACCTTGGAAATCTATGTGATTTACATTCTTAAAGTACCTAGAAGGAGTATAAATAGATGATATATCCACTGACTTTAAGGATATCAGTCTAAGTCTTTTATAAAATCCTGTTTAATGAACACTTTAATCAGTTATAACTTTCTCAACTCTTTATTTCATGTTTTCCATTTTCTTCTACAAATCACCTCAAACTGGGTAAGGTCTTGTTAACCTCAGCAAATCAGCTTCAGTTATAGAAATCTTCAAAGGCATACCTTAAAAAGAGTAAATTTGGAAAGTCTTCTTTCTATTTGTTCATGTTAAAAGAAGTTATATGCATTTGGACCACATAAAACCAAATGAAAATAAACAAAACAGAAAGACAACAACAAGTCTTCTATTGATTTCAGATGCATTAAGGCTTCATTCTTCAATAGTAAAAGAAAGTTGTATAAGACAAAACTATTCTTATTTTGAAAGCTCTACATAGCTTCTATGTAACTTATGTTAAAGCCTTGGATAAGCAGAGGTGGAGCTAATTGGATATTTTTAAGTAGATTAATTAGGTTTACTTTTTTCACAATGTCCTTGAAACTCTATGGTTCCTTCATTTTTTTTCCCTGCTTACTTCATTCGTTCACTTACATAAAAATTACATTGAAGGCCTGCTACATTCCAGGCACTGTGCTAAGCCCTGGGAATTTTAGTGATCAAGACACAGTCCTCCACAACTAGAAGGACCGACAACTAAAATAGCCAACTATGCACTGGGGGGATTTGGGGAGAAAAAGCAGGAAAAAGAGAGAAGAAAAGAAGATTGGCAACAGTTGTTAGATTAGGTGCCAATCTTTAAAAAAAGAAAAAAGACACAGTCCTTGCCTTCAAGGAGCTTATTGTTTAGTATAAGAAACTTTAGATCGAATCATAGGAAATAGCTCTACCTGTAGTTCAAAAATGGTTCAATATTGACAATTTTATATGTTTAATTTAATGCAAAGGTGATTTTAATTCAGAGTAATAAATCTGTAATAAGTATAAACATATGCTGCTGCTATGAGATCATATGTGGGATGCTAGGTTACCCAGGTGGGCTTCTTGGAAGAAATGAGACCTGAACTCAGATCTGTAGGTAGATTGAAATTTGGATCACAAAGCAGTAGTGTTTTAGGTAGAGAAGTCAACCTGTCAGTGAAAGACTTACAAATTAATCTGCTCTGACATGCATGTGAAGTTTGGAGACTCACCTATTAAGAGTCATTAAGCATTTTAGGATACATAGAACAACGATGAAGGTGTTCACTTTTTTAAGTTTCCATTTATTAACTATATGAAATAAGGGTTAATAACTAGAAAAAGGGAAGGAGGGAAGATAGGAGAAGAGCATAATCTTTAGCGTCAGATCAAGGTTTGAATTTCAGCTCCACCACTTTTAGGCTTGTCACTTTGAGCAATGTCCTTAGGCTATCTGAATCTTAGCTCTTTACTTTCAAAAAGGCAAAGATAATTTTAACCCTTGTACATTGGTGGTGGGAATGTAAAACTGTGAAGCTGCCATGGAAAACGGTTTGGAGGTTTCCTGAAAAACTAAAAATCGAACTACCGTATGGATCTAGCAACTCTGCTTCTGGCTACTTATCCAAAATAATTGAAATCAAGACTGAGGAGATAGAACTCCTATGTTCTTTGCAGCATTATTCACAACAGCCAAGATGTGGAAATAACCTAAATGTCCATCGAAGGATGAATGGATAAAGAAAATACGCTGTACGCATACAACGGAATATTATTCAACCTTTGAAAAGAAGGAAATCATTTGCAACAACATGGATGAACCTAGAGGACATAATCCTAGGTGAAATAAGCTAATCACAGAAGGACAAATATATTATTCCACTTATATGGGGTAGATAAAATAGTAAAACTCATAGAAGCAGACAGTAGAATGGTGATTGCCAGGGGCTGAATGGAGTGGGAAATGGAGACTTGGTATTCAACTGGTATGTAGTGTCATTCACGGAAGACGAACAAGCTCTAGAGAGCTGCTGTGCAACGTTGTGCCTATAGTTAACATATTGTATTGCATACTTCAAAATTTGTTCAAAGAGTAGATCTCATGTTAAATGTTCTTACTATGATAAAAAAAGGCAGTGATAATAGATACCATATTATTGGCATGATTAAAAACAGATGATACATGCAAAGCAGTTAGAACCTTGACTAACGCAGTTCAATAGATACTCAATACACAATAGCCATTTAGTCATGTTATAAAGGTGCTTACTGGCAAGAGGAAGAGACAGATCCATAAACAACCACAATTTTGGGGTCTTACCACTTTCACAAACAAAAAGTAACATAAATAAACAAATACATACACAAAATATATCCAGGTGCAATTCTAAATGATATATAAAGTTGTAAGTATGCTTCTTTTATTTTTTTAGTTACAACTTTAAGTTTTCGAGTTTTAAAAATCAAAAGTTATAAACGGGTATAGAATGAAATATCTTCCATCCTTAATTCTTATCTACTCAGTCTTATGTCTACCATCTTCCCCCAAAGAAGGTAACCACCGTTAACACTTTCTGATCTATCTTTTCAGGGATGTTTTAAGAAATAAACTAAATATAAAAGACAATTATTTTATTTATTGTGTTTTAATGGTGGCATGCTGTACACAGAGTTCTACATCTTTTTTTTAGTGAATATATACCAAATCTTTATATTTTATAAAGAGGCTCCTCATTCTTATTATGTATGTGAGTAGATTCCCAATGTCTAGATGTAATATAATTTAACAGGTTGAACAATATGAGATTGCTGATAATTGACTGTTTTAGACCTATGAGAACAACAATTCAGTGTAATTTATCACATACTGAGCTAATCCCTAGTGAAGGACATCTTACACTTCATCAATAAAGTTTCATTATAACTCAGCTCCATCCATTCACTGTGTGTTGTCTGTGCTGCTCTGTGCAGCAGAGTTGAGTAAAGTTGCAACACAGACCATTTGGCCTGGAAAGTTGAAAATACTTACTAGATAAGTTTTACTGGATTAAAATCTTAAACCCTTAAATAACTTATTGTTTTCTATTTGAAAAACCTGGTGACACCTTATACAACCAATTCATATAACTGTAAACTTCATCTTCTGTTAATGGAGACATTTGTTAACAGCTCTAAATTCACTCTTCCTATATTCACAAAAAAACTTGAAATTGAAGTTAAAAATTAATTTGGAACAAGTCATCGATTTCAATGAAAAGTTTTGCCAATGTTTCATCTTTGGGCTTAGTCTTCTTAAATGACTAGTAACTCTGAAGTAGATAGGTTTCAGCAGATTTGTGTCTTTTGGTTCTCATGTGGTCAGCAATATTACTACTGCTACCATGGCAAATAGTAAATGTCAAAATATTTTGTATGTTACATTTTCTTCATCGACTTTCTGCAAAATGAAAATTCAATACTTAATCTTTTACTTAACATATACTTTTTTTTTGCAAGGAAAGATTTGCCCTAAGCTAACATCTAGTGCCAATCTTCCACTTTTTTACTTCTCCTCTCCAAAGCCCCAGTGCTTGGTGGTTTATCCGAGTTGTAAGCACTTCTAATTATTCTATGTGAGCCGCTGCCACGGCATGGCAACTGACAGACGGGTGGTGTGGTCCCACGACCTGGGAATGAACCCGGTCCACTGAAGTGGTGAAGGCGCTGAACTTTAACCACTAGGCCATCAGAGCTGGCTCTGTACTTTCTTTTTTAAAGTTTGTTATTACTGAAAGAGTTTATTCGAAAACGTTTTTAGTAAGTATGACTCTCCCTTACAGAAACGGTTTTAGATTCACACCATACAGTAAGTGATCAAACAATAAAGCAAAAGCATCAGATTACTCTCTCTGCTCTATGGCATAACTGTTCAGCTTCTATTTCACATGGACATTTCGCTTTCGCCTGTTCTTTAATTTCCCTTGTTTCTCATCTAACCTGCTATCAAGCAGTCTTACAACGCGAGCATCTCACAGGCCTCTGCATAGCACTCAGCACAAATGGTTAGATCCCAAAGTGTAGGCAGGGGCAGCCATTTCCCATACTTCCCCCGAGACTGAGACCTGAAGGAATTAGGTTCCCACAGCTGTTCTTGTCCTGATGTCCTTTGTTTTATTAGTGGACAGTCAAGATGCTGTCCTTGAAAGGAAAGTGTTAGTTACTTTGGGTCTGAAAAAGCTTGAGAAACAAGAAATAGATTGTTATGTGTTAAAGCAAGAGTTATGTTCACTGCATAGCTGATTATGTCCAGATTTTCCCCCAACCAGGCCTTAAGGATGGACTTTACAGAGCTGCCATGAGGATTCTAGACATTTCTTGATGACTTTTATTGACTGCTCTAGAGTTGAGGTGGGTCAGTTCTCTTTGTTCCTGCTAGCAATGCGAGCTCCAGGAGGCAGGAAACTGGTGCCAGGTGTGTGACAGCTCAGAGCTCCACAGCCCGTTCTACCACCTGCCGGCTACATATCTATACAGCACTTAGAGAATGTGGCTCAAGTGGGGAAATCCTTTTATCCACTCTTCAAATTTATCCTGACAATTGAGGAAAGAGGAGTGAAGAAAACAGGTTGAAAATTTTAATGCAGTGAGTAATTCAGAGAAGGACGAAGAAGTCTTTGCTCTTCTCCATACTGGGAAACGTATGTGCAATATTAGCAAACGCTAAGGAGTATTAAAAATGTCATTCATATTCACATTTCTTTGAAACACTGAGCTGCACAAATAAAGTATCTATATGGATCAAATACTACTTAGGGGCCTTAAGTCAGTGACCTCTGAATTCAACCCTTTATTCTACAAATGAGGAAATAGTTGCCGATAAAATTTAAGTGACATGGCCAAGGGATATGACTTATCAGTGGCCACGCTAGGATCAACGGTATGTATTCTTCCTGAAATTGACTGCAAATTTAATGCTAACTGCTTTTAACAGCCATGTGTGGCCCTGGCATTCATAAATGCTTCCAAATATGTTTCACGGCATTCATACTTCCTGAATGGAGTCTCTCTTGGAGTAATAAGTTCAATAAATTAATCCCCCTCTTTGTAAAATATTACCTTAATCCTGAGTTGGCGAGAAACTGCAGCCCCTCCTGAATAGAACATCTCACAGAGGCTTAAGGCAAAGGCCACGCAGGTTTTTCAAAAGCATCTTGATCCCGTTCTCGAAAACGTGGCCCTTCTAAATATACCTCCACAGCGACAGTGCGCTGATTATGCAAATGAATTCACGGTTTTTCTGGGTCACAGCAGGCCCACTTCTACACAGAATGTGCCAACGGGAATATCAGGGGGTTCCTGCAGCCAGAATGCAAATGGCTTCTACTGACAAAACTTGACCAGAGATGAAAGGTGTTATGTAACCCTCACCTGCCTTCTCATTTAAAAGAGCTATGGTCTAACACAGTGTTCCGCCACTCTCGAAGTAATAGTCATGTTGGCTTCTAGACTAAATGAGTTAGAAAGTTTTGGGCTAAAATTTATTCCTCCTATGCTGTCATTAACTCTACACTGTCTTATAAACTGTTTGCATCGCAGATTCCTTATCTGAATAATAGTGTTTATTTTTAAAATGGGTTAGGGACTGGGTGCTTAACTATGGTAGTTAGTACCTTGTTAACATACCCAGAGAGGACTTACCAAATAAAGCTGGATGTTTGGTTTCCTCAGATGCAAAACAAGCACCAGTATTGCTATTATTTAATTTAAGATCATTGAGAGGGTTGATCATATGTTATAAAATATTAAGAAAATTCACTAAAATTCTAATATAAAGCACTTCCTTATTGCATAATTTCTCTTCCACAGTGGGTCAAAATCCATCCTCTCTATATATGGATTTCCATGTATACTGAATTTCTCACCTTAAGAGGCATTCTCAAACAGTAGTTACTCTTGACTTTGGAAAGGAACACACAGTTTCAGTACGGTGCAATAAACACCAGGCGTGGACTCAGTACACGTAGGAACCAGTGCTGGTTTTGCCACTTACACCTGTGGGACCCTGGACATGCTTTCAACCTCATTGAGCTTCAGTTAGCTCCATAAAAAGAAAGTAAGTGTAGTTCCATATAAAGGACTTTATAAACCAAAAGCATCTGTAAAAAAAAAAAAAAAAAAAAAGGCAAGGCTTTATTGTTATGGCGTTAGTATAGTGGTTTAAGATTACTGAGGTTAACATTAACTCATTTGTCACTCTTTCTTTCTGCCCTTTTATCTTGTCTTCCTTTGAGAAATACTGGAAGAAAAAAATTGGTTCTTCTTTCTGGAGAAACTTGCGTTTGAAGTACAATCAAGACGTACTATTCCATAGAGGTAACATCACCTTTCATTTTGTGTGGTATTTCATAATTTACTCTGTACTTCCACAGATATCACATTCGATGTTTATTTAATGCTCAGACAGTGCTGTTTATGAT
Source organism: Equus asinus (assembly GCF_041296235.1). Taxonomy (NCBI): domain Eukaryota; kingdom Metazoa; phylum Chordata; class Mammalia; order Perissodactyla; family Equidae; genus Equus; species Equus asinus. The sequence goes on from NC_091798.1 coordinate 83,289,401, forward strand.
ATTACTACTTCTCTGTGCGTGTGGCTGGACAACTATTACTGTAAAATTCTTCTCTATGTACTTTTCCATTGGAGGTTAGACCTCCAGTCTTGTCTGTTGGCCTTGCTTTGGTACACCTGAAATCTTTGAGTGAGCATCCAGAGAATTTCCTCTTGATGTTTGTGGATCTGCCCTTTGACCTTTCAGGTTGTGCAGTTTGTGTTAGTAAAATAAACACTGGCTTTGAAGATAGGCCAATTTCAAAACTCAGTTCTACTAAGTTGTGTGACCTTAGGCAAGATGCTTTCCTTCTTGGAACCACAATTTTCTAACTGTAAGTGGTGATCATCTAATCGACCTCACGTGGCTGTTATGGGGATGAAATTAGATCCCACTGTAAGTAGAGCTCTGTACTCAACGCTTGGCATAAAGTAAGGATTTAGTAACTATTTGCTCCCTTTTTCCCTCTCTCAGCTCACTCAACATTTTCCTGATCCTCCTAATGCTATTGCTTCCAGAAATGACTGTCTGTTCTCTGGGAAAATCTGTAGTCTTCCTTTTGCCTGAGGAGGACTTCTACATTGACCCAATGGGAGGATTCAGACTGCAACTAAGACGGGAAAGTGGGAGAGCCCTGGGCCAAGAATCAGGAGAACTCTGTCCTACCCCCGGCTCCGTGGGGAGTTGTATGGTCTTGGGCAAGTCACTTCTGTGTTCCCTCCCTTGTAAAAAGGGCTGCAAATATTTATCCTACTACTTCAGAGGTAGTTTGTTACCTCAGATAACAAAATTATGTGAAAACATTTTGAAAAGTTTACAATAAAAGTAAAATGGAGAAAATATGATTATGATCATAGTTTTATTAATCTGAAACAAGTCCTAGAAACTTAAAGGAGCTTTCCCCTTAAAATACCATAACAAGGCAAAAGGGGGACTGTGTGGTCCACTTTCCAATCTGATAATCTGGGGATTTTTCTCCTTTAGCCACCAAAGTTCCCCAACATCGTAAACGTTTGGTGGGGGAAATGATAAACTGATCCAGGATGCTTTAGGATTCCCATGGAGGGGGCATTAATAATTAGAATCAGGAATTCATTTGCAAGGTTTCTTACAGCCACGGTATTTTGGAAAAAAATATGTCTTTTTCATCTTCAAAGTAGCCTGCAAATAAATGAAACTCTCTGAAGGATATTTGATTTCTAACTATAGAAGGGGTGCATTTCCTCTGAAACAAAGTAATAGAGCCAAAATCAAAACCAAAGAACTCCCGTCTCTGGGTCTGATGTGCACACCTCAGGCGCCCATCACCCAGACATAATCTCCAGACTCTCCTTGGTTTAATGACAAGAACTAGGCCCACCCACCAGCGCCATCATGACCTTTCGCCTTAGCCAGTAGCAGAGGTTAGGCTACACAATTTACAAGATGTAAGAGTGACATGGTACAAGACAATTTCTGAGGGAATGGGGTGGTGAATTTATCTAAGAATAAGGTTGTGGAGAAAGGAAATATGGGAGAGAGAGGGATCTTGAGAGAAGCAAAATTCTTTAATGGCAAGAACACTGTTGACCTTTGCCTGAAATATATGGAGTTTGACATCAGCTGCAGATGAAAGCTGTGAGGAAAACAACAGACCCTTGTTCAGAGAGGATGTAACAATTTTCCATCCAAGGTGAATCACTGACAAATGTCTCCAGGAGAGAAACCCTGCAAAGCCTTGTCTGAGGCTGAGTCCATCCCCATTCAACAAAGACTGCACTTTGGTTTATTTTTCATTTCAAAGTGTGTGTGTATGTCTTGTTTTCCCCTTCTACTCCCTCATTTCCCTGTCTGTGGCTCCTTTTTACCAGAAGGGGTTTTGGCAGAACAAAGGTGTCAAAAGAAATTCAAGCAGGCAGGCAGGCACAATGTGAGCTGAACGCATAATGGGAGTTAGCAGCATGATGCTGGAAAAGAGGTTTCAGTTATCAAACCCCAGAAACTATTTTCGATTGAAAAAATGAGGATGGAATCAAGTAAAAGAATGAAAACAGGATTACAAGGTTAATAAATTCTAGAATAATTTAGGACATTTCAATTTTCCCTTGGGACTTCAGTTCATTGAAAATGCTTATATTCACTAGTGATCTCTAAGCCAAAGGACCCAGAATGAGGGTACAGCAGGTACCTTCGTGTCTTGAGGCCTTGTGATGCCATTTTAACAAATAAATACTTTCTTTCATTCATTCAACAGATGTTGGTTGAGTATATACTACCAGCCAGATTCCTCTAAAGAAGAGATTGTATTAGAGACAATGGTGGGATAAATACGTTCACAATTCCACTGGATTCAGTTCTTTTGAGGTGGGATTACCTTTCCAGACAGTTCTACTCCATCAGTCCCTAATAATCCGGTTTTTTGCCATCTCTTACAGCCATATAAAAACAAACCCAGAAATTAGGCAGAAGTGCCCAGCAGGAGCTATTGTTGGACTAATGGAAGAAGGTTTCAGAATGAGACTCAGGGTGCTTGGGGCGGGGGTGGTATGGGATATACCGTTAGCATAATCAAGTCAAAGACGTGTTGAAAGGAGGAATCCAAATCTGTTGTATAGCCCAGTTAAGTTTTTTGGGCAGGTTATTTAATCCTCATGGTGCTATCTGTGTGTGTTTGTTTTTCTTCTGTCTTTGGAAAGACTAAGGAACAGCCAAGGTTAGGGAATTCCCAACGTGTTTTTTTCTCCACCCACCAGGCCCAGCATCACCCTTCCCCTTAGCCAGAAGCAGAGGGTATGCTTTCTAATTTATGATATAATAGCAACATGGTACAAGACAATTTCTGAAGGAAGGGGGTTATCATTTTATCTAGGAATAAGGTTGCGGTGAAAGAAAATATGGGGTGAGGGCCGGCCCGGCCACAGGGTGGTTAAGTTCGCGCACTCGGCTTCAGCAGCCCAGGGTTTCACTGGTTGGATCCTGGGCGTGGACAAGGAACCACTCATTAGGCCACGTTGAGGTAATGTCCCACATACTAAAACCAGAAGGACCCACAACTAAAATATATACAGCTATGTACTGGGGGGATTTGGGGAGGAAAAGCAGGAAAAACAAAAAAAGAATATTGGCAACAGTTGTTAGCTCAGGTGCCAATCTTTAAAAAAAAAAGAAAATATGAGAGACAGAGGGATATTGAGAGAAGACAAGTTCTTATTCAAGAGGTGGACTTTGGGGATTAAAAATAGGAGGTAGAATTAGGAAAGGAGGCCATATGCACGTGAGATGCTCTGGAAGCAAAGAACTGTTCCATCAACCCCGAAGATCCTGGCAGTGGGGTTTCATTCTTGTAGGGTACAAAGACACAAGTAAGTTAGTGGGAAAGAATAATCTTTGAAAAGATAAAATAGTAACTTTTCTGCAAATATAATATGATATACAGTAAAGATTTTAACTATAAATGAGGGAAGCAATAAGATAAGGTTCAAAAGAAAATTTGTAGAACTGAGAGAGAGAGATGTGTGTGTGTGTATACGGTTAGTCAGGAATGCTGAAATGAATTTCTTAATAGAAGCAAAACTGTCTAATATCCTACTGGGCAATAAATTGTAATGTTTGTGTTATTGTTTCAACTGGGAGGAATTCAATTTTATCTCTACTGGATAAGATTCATTTGCATAGTTATGAATAAGAGTCATTTGCATTGCTACCGAGAGAAAGCACTTGCAACTTAACTTCTACGTTTTAATCTCTAGACCTACGAACATACAATAGCTTAGTCAATAGAAAATTACTTAAAATTGCGCTTTGCTAGAAAATCAGATTATCCTTGGAGGGTCCATTGGACAAGAACTAGCATGCCATTGAAAACTAGCTTAGTGATATTTTTCACCCGTTTCCAAGCTTAGGCTTTGGCTTAATCTTAGAGGAAGACAATTGTTTTTCAACAGGAAAACAGTTATCCTGTGTCTGTAGTTTTGACATTAATAAAAGATTGCTTAGATCTTCTTGAAGTTTCAGAATCTATGCTCATGTTCAGAAAAGTAGCAATGAGTTATCCAGGATAGGGAATTCTATTCTCCAGTCACCAAGAATCATCTGAAAGAAAGTTTATTTCCCTGACTTTCCCTCTCCCTAGAGAATAATTATCAACATATCCTATGGGACAAAAGAAAATATCTCTTTGCACAGTATTATGATGCAAGGAGCAGATTTTCTAGGTGGTCTAATAAAACATTACTTGAATGCTTTCTTCATTATCTGAACCTCTGATTAGCCTATTCAAGAAGTTTTGTTTTGTTTTGTTTTCCTTTTTTTCCGAGGAAGATTAGCCCTGAGCTAACATCTGCCAATCTTCCTCTTTTTGCTGAGGAAGACTGGCCCTGAGCTAACATCCATGCCCACCTTCCTCTGCTTTATATGTGGGACACCTACCACAGCATGGCTTGCCACGTGGTGCCATGTCTGCCGAACCGACCAACCCTGGGCCGCCGAAGCGGAACGTGCACACTTAACCGGTGTGCCACCGGGCCGGCCCCAAGATCTTCTTTATATTTAAAATACACTGACTGCTTTTTTAGCAAGACTTTTGGGTCCTATGGATTTATGATTTTTTATGAATTTTGCATCTGCTCAGGGAAGACACACTGTTTTCATAGCTTTTTGGTATATATAGTACGGAGTAGGTCCCAGGCTAGAAGTCAACGCGGGTGGGCACAAGGGTCCTGAGCAAAATTACAGAGGGATAAGAGAGCACACCAAGGGACATAGCTGGGCCAGACCTAGAGGAAAGTGATTCAGTACAGTAGCTGACCACAGAGAATGTATTAGGCAGTCCAAGACGTCATGAAAAAAACAAGCATAACGAAGATGAAATTTAGAAAATAGTCAGTATTAGGAGGTCCAGTTCAACAACCAGCAACTTTTGGAAAGGCTTCCACTCATAAATCATGCTGACAGCAGCAGGAAATCTGTGGATCCAAGGAGCAGAACCCAGTTTCTTGGAAGCAAGGCTGTAAAGATATAATTCAAGTACTTGACACTTATTCTAGAGAAACCATTAAGCAGAGTAACTAAGGCTAAACACATGGAAAAGTAACCTTTTGTCAGTGTAGACTTTAGACAGTGTGGCTTTTTGGGAAACACGGTTTTTCCTTGGCACGGTCTCCCAAAGTACAGTTGGCTTAAGACAAATTTGGTGAGATGGACACGGGGGACTAAGAGGACCCATGTGAGAGTCCTCCAGGCAGGCCTGGATCCCTTGGTCTAGCTAGGAAAGCGTGCTGGGGTTACCGATGGTACTAAGAGTGGGACTGAGACCCCATTTAAGAAGATTTTAAAAACTGGAGAGGGAATGATGGAAGCAGGAGTGGACTTACAATTAGGAAATTCTGAAAGTAATGGCACAAGACACAAATCTGGAACTAGATAACAACTCTGTCATTCTATTCTCACTTCACTTTGAGTAAAACTTAATAGAATAGGTCTTGGTGACCATCCTATCTAATATCCTGAACTTTCTTTACCTAGTTAGTGATATAGAAAGACTAGTACATATGAGCTTACATTCATTCTACAATGTCTATAAATATTCTTTTCATTTATCAATTTTTTGTTTTTGTTTTTGAGGAAGATTAGCCCTCAGCTAACTGCTGCCAATCCTCCTCTTTTTGCTGAGGAAGACTGGCCCTGAGCTAACATCCATGCCCATCTTCCTCTACTTTATATGTGGGATGCCTACCACAGCATAGCTTGCCAAGCGGTGCCATGTCCGCACCTGGGATCTGAGCTAGTGAACCCCGGGCCGCCCAAAAGCAGAACGTGTGAACTTAACTGCTGTACCACAGGGCTGGCCCCTCATTTATCAACTTTTAATAAGTGATCACACCACCTCTTTTGTTAAATCCTATCCCTTATAGATTTGTTAGCTAGATTGGCATATATTTCACTTATTATAGTTCCCTCACCTGTTCTCCAGGTTTCAATCATCCAAGCTTTATAATTTTTTTCTTTTGAGGAAGATTAGCCCTCGGCTAACTGCTGCCAGTCCTCCTCTTTTCGCTGGGGAAGACTGGCCCTGAGCTAACATCCGTGCCCATCCTCCTCTAGTTTATACGTGGGACGCCTATCACAGCATGGCATGCCAAGCAGTGCCATGTCCGCACCCAGGATCCGAACTGGCGAACCCCAGGCCGCTGAGAAGCGGAACGTACGCACTTAACCTCTGTGCCACCAAGCTGGCCTCCAATCTTTTCCACCTGTTGCTATGATTATTTATTTCATGGCTTTTGAAGTTAATGATCTTATATCTGGACTTTGTGTTGATTGAAACCTAATCTTCCATCTGTCTTAAAGTCGTTCTTTCTACCCTGCTGAGCCCTGCTTCCTGAAGCTTTGTTATCTATTCCTCTCCACCACAGCGTGCTAGATGTAGCTCATACTGATTGTCCCAGCCCGCTAGAGCCGATTATTAAATATTCAGGAATGTTGTAAGTGGCTTGTTAAATTGGCCATGGTGGGAATATTTATACTAGGAAATTTATAGTTCCTGCAGGTGAAATGTCCACTTTTTTAAAATGAGGAAATTGAGGTAAGAAAGATTCATTGATCTTCCTGAGATCAAAATGCTAATAAGTTGTGATAGTAGAACTGGCATATGGGTCTTCTCTGTTCTAACCCATGCTCTGGGCATTTTACGATTCTTAACGCGGAGCATGTTGAAATAGACTTAGATAATTCCGTTCCCTTTGTTTCACCTAGTCCAACATGTTTGTAGCTAAAAGTAAGGAAGGAAATGGCACAATGATATGTATTTTAGTGAAAGATGAAAGACAACTGTAAGAGGATTTAGATGCTTCTGTTCCTGAAACAGGGTTAAAATTGTTAAGACTCACTCTTTATAAAGATTGCTTCCTCCCTGGCATTACAATTGAATTTTATATAGTTGGCATAACCTCTATTACGGTTATGGAACTTGATGAGTTAATGTTTCCCAATAAATAAAAATGTTAGAGTAAAATTACATTTCTTTAAATTTCTATATTAAAATGGTGGTAGAGGGGCTGGCCTGCTGCCACAGCGGTTAAGTTTGCACATTTGGCAGTCCGGGATTCACTGGTTGGGATCCTGGGTGCAGATATGGCACCACTTGGCAAGCCATGCTGTGGTAGGCATCCCACATAGAAAGCAGAGGAAGATGGGCACGGATGTCAGCTCAGGGCCAGTCTTCCTTAGCAAAAAGAGGAGGATTGGCACTGGATGTTAGCTCAGGGCTAATCTTCCTCAAAAAAAAAAAAATATATATATATATATATAATGCAAACTGAGGATGTTTCTCTATCATTAAATGATGTCTATCACTGCTAAATTGAACCAGTTAATTCCCCACCACTACCAAACTCCACAAACATTTACCCCTAATTTCCCAGCCACCCTTCCCCTTGCTTTACAGAGTCACGTGTTTCCTCCAGGGACTGACTACTTGTTCTTTTCAGAGAAAGTTGTCACCATCTTTCCTGCGGAGCCAGCTCTTGGCAGCATCTCTCTTTCTTTAAAAAATTCTCAACAGGAAACCCTGTTATCTCTTCTGACTGTATGACTCACGCTGACCAGAAGTTTCTAAAGATAAGAGCTCACGTATCGGGTTTCTTTTCCCTGTCGACTTCTTTATACCCTTTTAAAGCTTCTCTCTATTATAACCATCCATGTAGCCCATTCTGTCAACTAACTTCTGTGTCATTCAACCACTGCCTCTCAGCATTAAAAGCAAAACCTTATGTATCAGTCAGGTTGTGAATAGCCTTTGATTTTGGGGAGAGACTCCTACACCATCAGTCCCCTCACTGAATTGTTAATCAAAACTCATCGATTATGATTTGAACTTCCTTTCTTCCCACTGCTACAATCTTAGCTCAAACCTTTATCATACTGTCTGCATCAACAATAACAATTGTCTTTGTTCTCTTTACATCAAGTTTTTTGCCTTCTTCATTGTATTTTTAAATTGCCTTTACAGTTATCGCTCCAAAATATAATCATATTACATTCAATCTATACACGGTAATTTTTGTATTCTCAGGAGTCAACACTATATAGATCAAAATTTATATCTTTATAATGTTTGATCCTTTAAAGATAATCTATTATTCAAATAGTTTAATTATTATGAATAGTCTTCTTCTGGCTATAAATGCTATAAACATTCTGTAGAAAAGCAGTAATGTATGAAAAAATATTAAAAATTACTTCCAATACTACATTTCAGAGATAAGAGTTTTCTTGGCTAGGAAGTTTGGTAACATCATAAAAGAGCTGAGCCCAGCTTGATGATGGCTGGGAGGATGCTGTTCTCCAAGCAGAAGAGGCAAATGCGACTCACCTTACTTGGAATGAAACAGCATTTGGTTTGCTTTCTTTTTCTTTCTATTTTGGTAAGAATGGTACCCTCTTCAAAATATCGACTCAGAATTTTACGCACATTTAAATCAAACAGCTTTTAATTTTTATTTTTATTATTTCATTCATTCAAAAGGATTTATTCACACTTTGTATATGTAGCACCTAAGAATTTACACAATAGATGAGTAGGCTGGGTTCCTGCCCACAGGGAGAGTACAGTCCAACAGGGTGAGTGGTGTCAAGTACACAAATTCTTTTAAAACAAATCAGAATGGCAAATTCTAGGGTAACTGGAAACAAAGTGATCAAGTGTTCCTGAAGAAGAGATTGGTTTCTTCTAGGGTCGTGGAAACCTCATGGATGGCTGGCGGTTGACATGAATTTTGAAACGTGGGTGCACATGGAGGACTTACTAAAACAAAAGACCAGAGAAAGGGCAGCTGGGAGTATGTGTGTGATGAGAGGCAAGCAAAACTGGAGGATGGGTCAGTTGAGGCAAAGGAGGACCTCGAATTCAAGGAGTAAGTAATCTCGCGTTACTTGGTAGAGTAGGGGCATCCTTGAGTCTTTCTGTTCAGGAAAATGACAAAATTATAACCGTGCACGAGGAAGACGCATTCAGCAGCAGGCTCTAAGATCCTTGAGAGAGGGAAGAGCTTGGAGTTAGAGCATTTCAGAGCACGCGTTAGAGGAAGTGAGGGCCTGAATTAGAGCAACGGCTGTGGAGGGGGGAGGAAAAGGGAGCATTTAGGAAACAATGAGGACTGAAAGTGACCGGACTCGCTGGCTGAGTGTGTGAGAAAAGGGAGAGAATGCACAAAAAATATCACCAATATCTTAATCCAGGATAACTAGGAGAATGGGATGTCCTCAAGAGTTAAAAAAAGAAAAAGAAAGGGAGGAAGGGAGAATTTAGATGAAGATGATTTTGGTTTCAGGAATGAGGATTTTAAATATTAATCAACTCAATATGGAGACATTTTTCAGTATCAGGTTCAACTTACTTTTTCTTTCAGAACTTTTTATTATTATTATTATTACTTTGGCTCAACCCATTCCTCCTTGAACAGGAAATTTAGGCCATTTGTCACTGTCCTGCTAATTTCCTTTTTCCACTTCATGCTCTCACCTCCAAGATATTTATATCCTGTAATCACGTCCTCCCTCTTTAGAATGCAAATGGTTGCTTCTTAGTTCCTTCCCCTGCTCCCTGCCCTGTAATCTGTGTATTGTTTTGCCCACCCTCGCTGATCTGGCTAACCTTGGATCATCCTGGAACCATGACCTTGCTGGCCTACGCTGTCTGTGTCTGTGGGAAGGGCAGGATATTCACCTCAGAGAGGCATGCCTGAAATCAAAGTTCGATGAAACATTTTTATTATCCTAGATGGAGGTGGGTAGCAGGTACACTGTAGGTTCTTTGAGATTATTTGGTTTGGAAATCAAAACTTGAGCAAGCTGCCATTTTCTCTTGTTATTGAGCAGTAATTCAAGGTTTGGTAAAACAAATCAACATATTTACTGTGGTATTCCAAAAGACCCTGTTCTCTCTGCTTGTTTAAAGAGCATTCTCAAAATTAATATATTATTTTGCAATCCGCTGATAGTTCCAAACTGAATTATAATTACCTTTTCGTATTATAGATGCAAAACACAAAATTACTTTGTACAATAGGGTTATGGTTTCTCAGTTATGATTCTGGTCCTGATTTCAGTATTGTCCCTCCGTTATTGCTGATAACTGTAAACTAGAGAAAACAGTGGCTGGGGATAGTGCCAACTTGGAATTTATATGGTTACACAGTAATATACTGTGTGAAACAAAAACCGAGGGAGGTTTCGTTTCAATGAACGATGAAAACTGGCACTCATATACCTTGATTTGCTCATTCTTTAGAAATTAAGTATTGGAAAACCCATATGACTGAGCAGTATGATGACATTCCAACTTTACACACTTGCTGTATACAATTCTGGACTCTCCACTCTAACGTGCTTCATTCCCCAAACCAGTGATTTCTCAATAATGTGCTCTTGATTACATTTTCCTCTTTACAATAGTGATGCTTACCTATCTGTCTCTTCACTGTGTCATGCCTTCTAGTCCAAAGCCTGGCTGGTAGCTGCACCCCTACAGAGATGAGGCTGTGTGTCCGGTGAGAAGGGCAGGGCTCGTGCTGCACAGAAGTCTGCATCAGACGAAAGGGCAGGGAGACTGCATCCTGCTTCCAGGAGTTTCCCAGCAAGTAATTCTAAAACACTCGGCTTGTGTAATCAAGAGAGCTTTGGCTGATTTCTGGCACCGACAAAATTCCTCTTTATCACAGGAAAAAAGCAACCAGAAAAGGGATAAAGAAACCAGAACTGTATTTCCTTACTTTTTTGTAGTCATTGATATGGGAAAAAAAAGAATTTTAAAGAGGCACAAAACTGCTTTATGTCGCTTATATTAAAATAAAAAATAATTTTTTTTGGAGGAAGATTAGCCCTGAGCTAACATCTGCTGCCAGTCCTCCTCTTTCTGCTGAGGAAGACTGGCCCTGAGCTAAAATCCAAGCCCATCTTCCTCTACTTTCTATGTGGACGCCTGCCACAGCATGGCTTGCCGAGCAGCGCCATGTCTGCAGCCGGGATCAGAACCGGCAAACCCCAGGCCACCAAAGCAGAACATGCGCACTGAACTGCTGTGCCACCAGGCCGGCCCCCAAAATAATAATCTTTTAAACTACTGTATGACCTGCTTTGACTCCAACTTTTGACTGTTAACTTTTTTATTGTTGTTGTTAATCATTACTCACAGATCCTGACTGGCAAACTCAGTCCAGGGTTTCTTGACTAGTCTACCATTCTTTCCTTGACTTGGTATTTCTAAAAGCAATGTAATTTCTCACAGATGGGATGTTAAAGTCGGCCTGTGGACCGTAGCTAAACATAAACCCACATACTTCTAGGTGACAAATACTTTTCTAGACTAAAATGTTGAAAAAATGTTTTCCTTTTTAAAAAAATCATTGAACTTGAAACACATTATATCTATTGATACTTTTCTAACAATCATATCATTTATTTGCTAAGGTTTTTAACTCGTGAAACATCTATTTTCAGTGGCTAGGAAAAGAAACGATATAGAGAACTTACAAACTTAAGATAGTAATTCTTCTGAATTCATAAATCAGATTAATTAATTTACAAACTACTGACCCAATCTTTAAATCCATGTTCACCATGATTGAGAATTCCAATCAGGAGTACAAAAGTGGGTGTGATGTTCTCTCAAGGGGGATGTGAAAACATGAAAGACAGAAAAACACAATAGCTTCCACAGTCTACCACACAACGCTGCGAAAACTCGTTCTCTTCTACTCTTTGCATTAGTTGCCAGAAATGCTGCAGCCAAATATTTGGTAAATGTGCAAATATTCATGATGGGTATTTTGTATACTAACATTATTCAAGATGTATTCTTTTTCTCCTTATCTTTTTTCTTCTAAACTAATTTTAAATTGAGTTTAATTTATATTGCTTGTAATTGCTTTTTAAAATCTCACTTGGAGCTAGATGTGGGATAAATAAAATTAAAATATATTTACTTACAAAGACAAATTTTCACAATATGTATTTCAATAAATTTTAAACAATGACCTACAAATAATAATTTGCTTAAAATCAGTATGATGTGTCTAAGTTTGTTAACATTTATTAATTTTTCTATAAAGTAACAAAAGATGATTCTAGATCCTGAGGTTCCAGGATGGCATCAGGATTTAATTCCAGGCCTGGCCAAAGACCCAGTAGAATATTCTAACCTCTTTCTACAAAGCATAGGCCTTTCACAGTCAAAGGGTAACCCTTTAGCTAAACCAAAGGAGTGAGGGTGAGGGGAATGCTGCATTAAATATTTCAGAACCTGAGGGGATTTATGTTTGGTATTGAGAGTTTCTCATCTTTCTTTTTTTTTTTTTCTTTCAGCTCTTTAGGATCAGTTCAGTAACATTTACTGAGCACCTCAAAACTGTACTGTTTATATACTCGTGTCTTAATGTGTGCCTGAAAAAGTCTATTTCTATCAGAGTTTGTTTAAAATAGTTCAGAATGTGGGGCTCAGTTATTTCAACTCGAAGTGATAGATGTCTCCAGAAAATTTTAGACAGTTCTATAATCATGTGTTACAAAAGCTGTGGTTATCTCTGGGAAGTTGGAGGGCACATCTTCTACCTTCTCTTCTCTGAACATACTATTTGTGGTACCTTGCCACACTTCTTTGCAGCTCCTCCCATCAAGAGATGGAGTCTATTTCTTCACCTTCTTGAATCTGGACTGGTCTTGTAACTTGCTTTGGCCAAGAGAATGAGGTGGAAACCAAGTTCTGTGGGTATGAATGTGACCTTCAGGAAGCTTTTCACATTTCTGCTGACTCTCTTGCCCCTCTGTGACTATCATGTGAGAAGGCTCATTCTGCTAGAGGATAAAAGACACAGAGCAGAAAGGAGCCATCCCAGTGAGACTAGCCGATAGGCAGCCCCCAGGTGATTGTCAGCTGTCTGCAGATCGTAAATGAACCCAGGCAAAATGAGCCTAGCCAGGCCTGAGTCAGCAGGAATGTCCAGCTGACCCACAGACTCATAAGCAATAGTAGGTGATTGTTCTTTTAAGTCATTAAGTTTGGGAGTGGCTTGTATCCCCTCTATGGCAACAGGTAACTGATCACATTGCTTTCAGATCCTCTGAAAGTGACCTGTTTTCAGTGCAACTCTTCTCTCCTCTCCGTAATAATCACTGTGAATTTGAGCAGTCATAAACCCACAGGTGGTTTATATGAAAGAGGAGACTCCAGGCCGAAGTGAGATGGTGTTGAGTACAAGTGCTGGACCTTGGTATTCCACCGTGGCTGAAAACTCAAGGGAGTAGCTTTGATGCTTTCTCAAAATGCATTGGCTAAAATAGCCTTAAGACTGGCAGTCAATATACAAATATGCCAAAAAAAGCAATTCCATGCCTTGTTTTTGTTCTGTTATTTAATATAATTTACCTTCAAGAAGTTTGCTTTTGTGTCTTGGATAATTCTTCCCCTTTATGGATTTTAGACTCATATTCTAAAGTTTTCTTCCTGGAGTAAAACTCATTGGCTTCAAAGTAGCCTAAGGATCCATCACTTGCTCTGTATGTACAATCAGCAGTAACGAGGACATAGTGAATTTCCCCACTGCGTATTAAGCTTCTGTTCTGTGCTTGCTTATAATAATATAAAAGACAATACTGTGATAAGTCTAAAGTTTTCACTACTTGTAGCACCTTATCTGTCTTCATTGCTGAAACATTCTAGAGATGGCACATCTCATGAGTATAAGGAATAGACATGTAAATCCATCATTAAAGTAAACATACTAAGGAAAATGTTCTGGGTTTTGACTGAATATTTGCTTAGATTTACCTTTTCATTTAGAAGGCCACTAGAAATGTGCCGTTCTGATTCACAGGAGAGAGAAAATAAGCTAGTTTCCCGCAAACTAACATAACCTACTTGGAGGTTCATTTCAATATTCTTCGAACCTCTTTTTAGTCTCCTTCATTCGCACTGGTCTCAATATCCATGTGCTGTTCCCTATCCAGTATTTGAACTGTATACTCCACTAAGAGCTACTCGCTAGAAGACCTCTACAGATTACCCCTTTACTGCCTCATGACCTTTCTTGGAATCTAATTTTTAATAATCTTGTCAATTCATTCATACCAATTGTATTAATATGTGATCACGTTTATGTTACTTCCTTTTCAGAGAGATGCCATGTTTGTAGTTGTTTAAAGTGTTCGATCCCTAAATCTGAAGGAGACACTAATCAATGACAAGATCTGACACTATGTATTTTTTCAGGGAGCCCAGCAACGTATCTCATATCACATCATTTATGGGCCGTCTCCATTTTTAGACAGGATCTCTTTTAGAGAAAGACTTTTGCTATATTCCAACCAGCACAGCGTCTCAGTCCTAATTGTAAGCACTTCAGGTCCTCGACATACTCATTATATACATTCTTTTTATAGTGCCTGCTTAGTGAGTAAAGGAGAAGGAGGAGTGCGTGCGTACCCACGTGCTCACGTGCCTCCAGAGTGAGTTATCCTTTCCATTCCACTTGGCTCCTCACCATAACATGTCTGATATTTTGCAGTTTGACACCCTGAAATCTCTGAGGGAGGAGTAATTCTTTTTGCAGCTGCTTGAACCATTCAGATTCAACAAAGCACCATTTTGTAAAATGATGACATCTGTTCAGTACAGGATTCTATAATATAAGCACCTGCAATCTTTTTTGTTGCTATGGCAATTTGGGTAGGGGGACTAGTCGGCAAGTGGATGTAGCTTTTGCCCAAATTGGAATCTTGGATTTCCTGGGCACATAGCCCTGCCACTGACGCTACAGCCAATTAAACAGACATGGGGTCAAAGAGTAAAGAACAAATAGAATCCTGGGTCAGTAGTGCTCAGCCCAAGGCAAAAGCAGGGAATGCAGAATGGCCTTAAATGTACATGAGGAATTGCTAACCTTGGTCCTGGTGACTTTAAAAAGTTAATAAGGAATGCCAAAATGTTTAACTCTAGGTAACCTACCAAAAGGTAGGCTACATTTATGGAAAATGATTCTCAGCATGATATTATATATGCACAATTAATTTAAACAAAATTTTGAAATGCTGGTGGCAAGGCCAATTCCAGCTGATGTAATTGTCTCAGATTAAGTTTCGATGAATTTAAGACTTCAGAGAAAACTTTATTGTGATATTAAAGGAAGAGACCTATTGCGAAGGGAGATCACAGCTCCTTTGTGGTAAAAGGAATATTGATTAGTAGGAACGAGTCAAGTCCCCCACCGCCCTTGTTAAAACATAAGATATGGGAGGTTAATTTTTACTCACCAGGTTCTAAAATTGCTCACATAAATTTTCTCATCTATTCATGTAAACTAGGTTCCACGTTGTGTGAGGAAAAATTAAGAATTCAGCAAGGAAAAATGCACATTAAATTTCTGGTTGCAATTTTAGAGTTTGAATCGAGGTTGTCTGAATGTTGGCTGTGGAGCTGCTCCCCAGTGCTTTCAAACATGAAAAAACCAGGGAGGGGCCTGAAGGTGAACTCCGATGTCAACATTCATGTGTGTGCACCTGTTGGGCAGGACAACCCAAAGAATTCTAAATGTTTCTCATTGTTGGACTT
The DNA here is from genome assembly GCF_041296235.1 of Equus asinus. Taxonomy (NCBI): domain Eukaryota; kingdom Metazoa; phylum Chordata; class Mammalia; order Perissodactyla; family Equidae; genus Equus; species Equus asinus. Next base: position 83,304,960 of record NC_091798.1, read on the forward strand.
CGTCCGGTTGTGTGGCGGACTCCCTCAGCAGGATCACCGGAACTACTTGTCAAAAATGCAGACTGCAGATCTTACCTCAAATACTCTGGGCCAAAATCCCTTGTGGATGGAGCTTGAGAAAATGCATTTTTAATAAGCTGCCAGGGTGATTCTGATGCACACTCAAGTTTGAATGCCACACCCTTGTGGCACATCAGTGAAGAAATACTCTGCTGTACACAATTTTACAAAATACACTTTCTTAGGATTAATAAATACAATGATGATGAGAGTAGTGGAGAAATAAGAATTATGTGCAAGAATTGAGTGCAAGGCTGCTTCAGCTGGTAGAACAGTCAAAGTCTACGAAGTGTCCATCTCAGTCATTCTACTTCCTCCGCTTTAACTTAACGCCATTTTCCGTTGTCCGGCCGTGCTTGACTTCTGAGGCTTGACAAGCCAACTCCTCTAATTGGCGCCACGAGTAGGACCGAAGTGTTTCTAATTTGTTAAGTTAAATCACTACCATGTTTCTCTGCCTTTTTTGTATTCAACCATCATAAAGTTCTAAGTTGTTTCATATTTGATATCTGTGTTTCAGGAGCATTCAATGAAGCATAATTGCTTAGGTACCAGTAGGGCTGGTGACTGGGGCTATCTCCTGGAATTGGATGATTGTGAGATAAGTTACACTTTTAAAATATTATATATGTGCATATCTCCCATTCTATATATGAATCAAATTAATTTTAAATTATAATAAACTGTATATTTATGTCCTATATAATATTAAACTCCTTAATGACTTAGCCCTTTGAATTTTCTTTCTTTCTAACCCCAGGAAGCCTGTATACCAAATGGAAGTTCCATAAATGTCGTTGAATGAGAGTTTTGAAACACATAAGAGTAATTTTAAATTGCTGATTTGTACTTTAAGAAACGTATTGTACTATTTTTAGACTTAAATAATGTATTTCTTTCAAAGTGCTACGTTGTCTTTTTCAAATGATATCATTAGACTGGGCTTCTTTCAGAACCAATAAAATGATTCACCTCAGACCTACTTCCAGGGAGATTAAAACCTCTGAAAGATGGATTGCTGAAGACATTTTAAAATCTAAATCCTGATAAATACTCTAAGTGGCTGCAATACCTGGGGCAAGGGTTGAGTCACAAAGTGTTCTGTATCAGCTCTGAAGCTTCAGAAAGTTCACATTTTGCTTCTGCACTTAAAGTGCTGCCTCCAAGGAACAAATCTAAGTAAACGAAAATTTGCAAAGCCCTTTCTCATGTCAGTTCACTACTGTGCAGGGTCCTTATTCATCTGGCTAAGCCATTAAATTAAGAGAATATTTCTGTCTTTAAATTTTTAAAAAGTTTCACAATAGTTGACGCTTTTTTTTTTGCTTAGTTATTGTGAAAAATAAATAGAAGCATTAAATTTAAAAACTTTTTAAAAGACCCAACTTCTGACCAGTATCAATCTGTTTATTATCAAACCAAAGAGGCACAGATTTAAAATGTTTAAAATACTGGATGGGGTCAGCACAGGTCATTGAGTCCTGAATTCAGTTTTTGATTCTTTCTGTCCCTGCTGGTCTGTCCTTCTCTAAAATTTTACAGGAAATTCGTATCTAAATGATGTAATTTAGCATCTAATCATTACTCATTCCTTAAATATTATTTTGTATAAATATAAATACAAACTTAAAGATATCAGTATACATTTAAAATATAAATAAATAGTGATTTTCCCCATTGGGAATCCCCAAAAGATATAAACAGTACTTCCTTATGCTCAAAGATAAGAAACAAAATAGAGAGAAAAGAAAAGCCTGAGTAATAATATATGTAGTCAGACAGGAGATATGGGTTGGGTCAGAAATAGAATGACGTGGGTTCTCTCGATTTTGCCTTTTGCGCGTGCGAGCAGTCTCCTGGCATTATTATTGAGAAATTAAAACCGACAGGCTTATGAAAAGGAGGCATGATTGGAAATAACTTTGGCCCAGACAATCAGGAATATAATAATAGTTTAACATAGTTGGGGTAAAAAAAGTCAGCCAAATAAACCACTTGGCATTTATTAGAGAAAAGAAATTTCTCCAAAGTTCTGAAATTATATGATTATATGCTCCTATGAGATACTGAATACTCTTGACCCAGTCATTGTGGCATAAATACAGCCTACATTTTATGCTGACCTAATATTACTTTAAAATTATAATTGATTTATTTAAATGTCTCCTACCACTGCTTTTTATTTGCCAAAAGCAGAACCATGGGACTCCTAAAAAAAAACTTTTAATGAAAAGACTGGGGTGCCATAATTTCTATCCAATTTAGGCAGCAAATAAAATGCATAGTTGCCAAGGCCAGCTTTTTTTGTACTGACCTTTAAATAAATTCCATTTATATAAGAAAAGTGTGCAAGAATCTTAGTGTGGGGAAATTGAAAAATATATATACAGTTTTGTAACCCAATAACATGCTTTCAGGTCCATGACATAAATTTCATCTAAGCCCTCCACACCCATTTTATTGGATTTTATCATGGGTCAAAATAGAAAGAGTACATCTTAAATTTATCTTAAAGAATACTTGCACATTCAGGGGAAAAAATACAAGGAAGTTTCAAAGGGAAAAACGTCATTATTGAAATGTTGCAGTCACAAATAGATTTCACTACATCTGTTCAAATAAAGAGTCATAGCAGTCACCTATTTATTCGTTCATCTTTTTTTGTTGTAGAGTCAGCACCCAGATACACAGAAAGGGGCCATCTTCCATCATGGCCTGTGCCATCGTAGGACCTCATTCGTCTTTCCGGTCTATACGTCTCTTCCTGCCTCAGGACTCACAGCTGCACTTTCCCCCCTGTACCCTGTGTTTCGCTTGAACACACATTTCTTCAAATGTCGAAGTACACTACCACCAACCTCTTAGAACTGAGGCTCTGAAGATTCCTTGTGGAAAGTGCTAAGCTCTACAGATAATTATTTGATGGATGTGTATATGTTTATGTGAGGGGTGTGTGCGTGTGTGTTATGTAACAACATGTGAATGTTTTTGCATTACGTTCTAAAAAATCTTTCACCTAAAATGATAGCCTATTAAAATATGTTTAACTCCCTGCATTCAGTGATTCTCAGATTTCCTTTCCATTGCATTTTTAAATGCAAATGTGCATTAGGATTTTTAGTTATTGACAGTGGTGCTCACTTCTCCCTTTAGTGACATTTTGATTGAACAAAGGAGGAAGCTTAATAAGTGTAGTGGCTCTGAGTTTTATAAAGACTGGAAACTCTCAAGTGCATAGTAAAACTAAAATAACCTGTCAAGTAACTCAAGCCCTATACCACTCTCTAAGATTAACTTGACATTCAGGACCCCTTTGGAGTTATAAAGCATCATAGCACAGCCGACTCTGTGGTTACTTTTCTGAGTAAAGAGTTTGGTTGTTATGTTTAATTATAAAGGTAAGTAATGACTTTTAATTTTAACTTTCAAGTTCTTTTTAAAACAATTTTAACAAATGATTAGCTGATTGATTTTTGCGTCTTGTCAATTTGAGGGTCTGAAGGATTTTCTCAAACAAATCTGCTCTAGATGATGAGGTTTAAAATGATTCCAAAGAAACAAACCCTACGGAGGTTAATTTGGCAAGATCATCAAAATTATAAATGTATATAGTCATCTGACCTAGTAATGCCTGGGTCAAAAAATTCTGAAAATTTATGCTACAGAAATATTAACACGTGAGAGATGACTGAAGTGCAAGCTTATTCACTTCCACATTGTTTAATAATATCAATGATGGGAATGAAGATAAACATCCAACGTTAGTGGAGTGACTAAATAAATTATGGCAGATCAACAAAATGGAATATGATATAACTTCTCAAAAGAGAAAATTCTCTATATACTGATATGGGAACATCACTAAAATATATTGTTAAATGAAACAAACAAACAAAGGTGAAGAACAGTGTGTATAGAAAGCTATCTTTGTGTAAAAAGCCTGGGGTTAAGACAGTATATTTATATTTGTTCTAGATGCATAAAAAATTGCAAGAGACTGATAACAACTCATCTATATATTGGGGCAAAGGTTTGCTTGAAACTGGATGGGTGGAGAATGTGGTGCATGAAGACTTTTCACCTTATCTATGTTTGTATTTAGTGATTTCTGAACCAGAAATTATTAGCTATTCAAAAATTTTAGAAATCCAAAGTAATAAAAATAGTTTTAAAATAAACAAAATAAAGTAATTCCAGTATAACAGGACTTTCTAGGGTGACTGGAAACCCTTCTTCACTGCCTGGCACCCAAGCACTCATGCAATATAAGTCCAGAAAGGATCGAAAAGATGGTCTTCTTGCACATATCTGTTGTCTGGTGTGGCTGGAAAGAACTCCCATGAGATTTTCTGGGGAAATATCATACTGCCATGATCCAGAAGATTATTTTCCCAAACACAGACTGATCTTTGGAGTTTTTTCTCCACCATGTCTAGTGATTTCTCCATTCCTTTCAATCTACCCCAACTACAATCTGCTAAAGGTGACATGCTCACCTTCTGCCTTTCTTCAAATCATCCCTTTTACAGCCTTGACAGTTGGCTTACTTAAATCTTCATGAATACCTGTGACTCTCCCTCTGAAGAAGTATTGTCCTATTCTCCTACTCCAATGTCACCAATAGTACACCTACATGCATCAATTTTTAATATTTTAACAATTATATAGAAAGCAAAAACAAAGAGTCCAACAAACAGAGTCCGTACCTCTGCTAGGTGTTATGAGGAACAAAAGATCAAGGCATGGCCCCGCCACAATAAGGTTACAACCCAGCCACTTTGCTTCCATCTTTAACCTAGGAAGTTTCTTTCCTTAATAGGGATTGAGACCCTACTTTGTACCGAGCACAAGCTTTGCAGTTTTATTTCTTAAACTTCAAATTCCTTCCACCTCTACGAGTTTTTCCTCTTCATAGGAACCCCAGCTGTCTTTTACAGATCCAGTTCTCTGTGCCAGTCATGGGGCTGAGTCCTTTATAAGTACAGAAAGGACGAGTTTTACTGACTATAAATTTGGTGAACCAAAAATGTAGCTTTATTTTTCCCATGACTGAACTTCTATTTCAAAACCCATTCCACTGGTGGCAGAGATGGAATCCTAATTTCCGAATGAGCTAATTCCATTCAGAATTTTCTTACACTCTCTGTTATCCTCAAAGTTATATTCTTATTGAGGTGGAATGGGCAGTTGGGGATAGTCATGAAGTATCCAGTCTTTGCTAAGAGAAAGTATTTTGTCTTCAGCCATTTCCTATCTAGGTTGACCTCTTCTGAGCTGTTCATTGTCTCATCTGACTGTGACGATTGTCATCCTTCCTCACTGACCTTTCTTGTCCCTATTTGATTCTCTGGCACCTGCTGTTTCATCCTTTGCTTGGATTGCAACTGCCCTCCAGATCCAGTACCACCAGTGTCCCCTCTGTTTCAATGCTGGTCACACTGGAAACAGTCAGCTGCTCCCCAGGCCATGCAGGAGGGGATGTTTGCTAGGCTCAGAGTCCCTCTGTCTAGAAATAGCACACAACCACTTCTCTGCCACTCTCACACCATGTTGACATTTCCTGTAATCTGAGATCACAAAATATATCTGGAAAATAAAGAGATGTGCCCTCCTTCCTATGGTCTCAGAGTTTCTGTCTCATTCACATCAGTACTCCCCTTTCCAACTTGTCCATCTGTTTCCTATCCCAGGGGCTGCTTTAGCCCCGATGACAGAAAAATAGACTCCTTCACATCTCTTTGGTGCTCAAATAACAAGAATTAACTTTTTTTTTTTTAAAGATTTTATTTTTTTCCTTTTTCTCCCCAAAGCCCCCCGGTACATAGTTGTATATTCTTCGTTGTGGGTCCTTCTAGTTGTGGCATGTGGGACGCTGCCTCAGCGTGGTCTGATGAGCAGTGCCATGTCCGCGCCCAGGATTCGAACCGACGAAACACTGGGCCGCCTGCAGCGGAGCGCGCGAACTTAACCACTCGGCCACGGGGCCAGCCCCCAAGAATTAACTTTTTGATTTTGATGTTATGCTAAGCTCTCCCCGAAAAGGAGAACACACCAGCTAATACATCAAAATACTATCCCTGATACACAGATAGTAACTCATTTACTGTTCACAGCGGCTCTATAATAAAGGCATGATAGATTTTATCTTACGGAAACTGACGCTTGGTTGTTTTCCAAGGTCATGAAGTTAGTGAGTGAACAGAGCTGGAGTTGGATTCAGACCTTTCTGTTCCTGGAGCTTATGCATTTAACCATAATCTTTTCTAGAAAAACATTTTTTTTCTCCTAACTTCTTGTGAAAAGGCATGCTGTTGTTGCTTAAATGGTTCCGCATTCATTTAATGGGAAGAAAACATCTAACTTTGTTTCCATCTTTGCCACTAAGTATCTCTTTTTTGTTTTTTGTTTGGGGTGTACAGATTTCCTAGCTTTTTGCTTCAGTTCAATCCAGATCAATGTTATTAGTTTTCAGGTCTGTGCTAGTTTCGCTTCTTTTGCATTCAGTGTTTTATTTACAGATTCTATTTTGCCAAATCTTAAGTTTTTTAAAAAGCAAAGTTTTATAAGAGCACCATACTTTCTACTCTCTCCTCAAGCAGCCCACTTCACCCTTAGATTGGCCCTTCCCTGCGGCATTGACGTGAATTCTATTTTCTCTCTTTCCTTTTGTCAGTAGGGTCCCTGACTCAAGTTGCTGCCCAACGTTCTGGCACATTTGGGGTGAGTTTCCACTGCTCACTCTGATCCGTCCAACTCCAAGGAGTTCTCTTTCTTCAAGGGACTTTCAGGGAAAGTTTGCAGGCAGACATAGCATGCGGGCCCAGTGTCATCTGCATAGTCCAGCAAACCTCTCAAGTGCCTCTGATCTTCATGCCTGTAGGTTAGGCAAATGGATGACCCAAAGCAGAATGGTTTCCTCTTACCTACTGTGTACCCCACCATGGTGGTGGAAGGAGAAGAAGGAGAAAAGTGTGGGAAGAGAAGGGGAAAAACTGGGAGGGGGTGGTGAGGAGAAAGAAAGTGGGGTGGGGGGAGAGAGAGAGAAAGAAAGAAACAGAGAAAAAGAGAGAGGGAAGGAAAGACAAAAGAAAGAAAAGAAGGAAAGAAGAGGGAGAAATGTTGCTTGGAAAGCAGATGACCAGAGTAAGGTTTCAAAACAGTGAGAATGGAATCAAACCTCTCTGTGGGAGCAGGGTGACTAGAACACGATGGTATATTCTGACGTGTGTATTTTCATAACCCTCCCAGAAGGACATTCCAACACACAAACTCCCAACAGGCACGTAGGATAATGTCCAGGTGATTGGTAAACACTTAGAGAGGTGTTGGGTCAAAGAATTTCGTGGCTCTGGGTTGCTCTTCAAGAGGAAAGCACAGTTAATTTCTGGGGACCTGGAAAGTAAACGCAGCTAGCCTGAGTTGCAGAAAACTAGGTGGAGGCATTTCAGGTGATTGCGGCAGTCCTATTTACAGTTGAACTAGCCAGATTGTCATCTAAGCTATGCACTGCAATTGAGTTCAAGTCAACAAATCTTTATGTACACCTACTGGTGTCACTTGCTATTTTGGGTCCTGGGGGTATAATAGTGTATAACACATGGTCTTGGCCCTCATGGAACCTAAAGTCTGACGGTGGAGAAATGTTCGTTTATGATCCTTAATCTGGATACAATAAGATTTGAGATAGGAGCACAGAAAATACAAGTCTTAGGTTCTGAAGTTAACTAATGCAGTCTGTTTATAGTTGCATAAACGGCAATGCACAACTGAAATGACAGATCTGAGTCATTCATTCTTCCTTCCTTTGTTCAATCAACAGTTGAGCAACTCCTTTGTATTGAATGCTGTGTGAAATGTAGAATAATTTACCTAAATTCCCCCAACAATTAGAGTCATTTTTGTGGAAAAAATATGGGTTCTCTTGGAGGTTTTTAGTTAGTGAGGCCAGAGTGTACTCCAGATATGTGTATTTTTAGCACCCACTGCAGGAGATTCTGATAAACAAGGAAGTTTGGGAAATCTTGCTGGAGAAATACAAAGATAAAGTAGATTTGGAGCCTACTCTTAAGGATCTTACATCCTCTCAAACTTCTTTGATCAGATTTTCCTCTAACATTTGAAGGGGTAACTCAGATAGTTTTATGGCTCAGTTACGTCATCGATAAAGTCATTGACTAAAATAATGTCACTGATTTTTTAAGTGATGCTGAAACTGACACTGCATGAAATTCCAAAAGTGAAGTTCCTAAATATTAGGAATAATGAATTTCCAAGAGGACTAATTTCAAGCACAAAGTTAAAAAAAAAAAAAAAGTTTGATATTCTTATTAGAAAAAGATCATTACTTTAGAGTCCCATGTTTTATAGTTATAAGCACATAATTCTGAGGCTGGGAGGGACACTGAAGGTAATCCCTTTACTTAAAAATTCATGGGAAAACTGGACCCAGAGAGACTGAGTTTCCCCAATTTATAGAACTAGTAAAGAGACAAGAAGTAGAGCCAGTCATCTAATTCTAAAAAAACCATGATTTCCATTTTATCATATTCATCCCATCCCTCAGCTGCTGAGAGACGAAACAAAGGGTCTTCCATGGACTTTAAGGTTCTTGAGGGTGGGGTTGGACATCTTTAGATCATCACTGTGATCTCTGGCAGGTAGTACTGTGCCTGGAATGCTGCAGGTGAGGGCAATGGTCTCCTCCCACCCTACTAAACCAAGCTTCCAAGTTCAATGTAACAATGTTCTAAGTGACTATCAGCTTACCCTCTCTCCTCCTTCTTCCAGCTTTTCTGGGCAACCAGCCCAGCACCCACCTCAAACCTCCCTCTCCCACCCCCTGCCCCTTCTTGAAGCACAAGTATACAAGTACTTCTACTGGGTCCTGTGGAAGCCTTTTGGGTAACTACTGCCAATGTGTTCCCCATATCAGCAGCATTGGCATCACCTGGGAGCTTGTTAGACATGTAGAGTATCTGGATACCCCAGATCTACTGAATCAGAATGTACATTTAACAAGATCCCAGGGTGATCCACATGCACATTAAAGTTTGAGAAGCACAGAGCCGGGGTCCATATCAAAGCACATTAGACATACATTTTACTTGGTGTAAAGATGTAATAGCAAGGGAGTAAATTATATTTTAGGAGAGAAATAGAAGATTGCTGGCCTCTTTTGGGGAGAAGGAAAGGAATTTCATTTCCAAGCTACAATTACATTATTCTTGGAAATAGTTTTTTTTTGTCTTGTATCTAATTTATCCAATAATGATAACTTTTTTAAGGCCTAAGAAGATTTATTTGTTTGTTTATTATATTGTTACTTTGAACTAGCATGATTTTGGCAGAAACAATTGTAGTACAGGGCATTTTTTGAGGATTAATGACAAGTTAGGAGGAATGGCTGGCTTGAGACAAGGCTGAAAGCAATTAATCCATCGAGTTATTAATTCTTAACACATGCCTTATGTTGAAGTTACTATTATTTCATCCACAGAGCACTGGGAAAAGAAAGAAAGAAACAGAATTCTATAGATCTTTTCTCATGCTCTAGGCAATTTCATTTTGTTGTTCACTAATGTTTTCTGGAGGCCCTCATAAGGAACCACTGTTTTGTTCATTAACCTTTCAAATTGCTTAATGTTTGCAGCACGTTGTGCAATATGATCTATTACTGTTACCTCAACATTTCATTTAGTTCACTCTGCCACCCCTGCCACCTGTAGGAAACGTACCGTCAGTTCCAAACTCATTATGCAAATACTACACCTAGGCATTGTCATTCTAACTTCCATTAGCTCTGTGTCACCATTATCCTGGCCTCCTGGGAATCCAGAGTGTCAGATTGCATATGTAGATTGTAGGGGTTTTTGAGTTTGGCTGTGATGCTGAGTGGTCTCTCACAGACTCAGCAGAAAAGCAATTGCATTTGAATCAAACACTGCATTCTGCATTTTCAAATATTACACTTCAAAAGTGTCCTCTCAAGAAAAATCTTATAGCTTATGAGCCTTACGAATTAGTTTAGGAAATCACTGGGTGTTTACAGAGCCAGGGAACATCTCCCCTCAAAACCCCTGCAGAGCTGCATGTCTGCTGAAACTCCTTTCTGAAGATGATGGTTAGCTCTAGGTTAAACAATGGATAAGATACTGTACTACTGAAAACTTTAAAAACAGAACAAAGCAATACTCAAGGTGTTATCTTCTGTATATCGGGCTTTATGTGTGTACATCAGGCTTCACTTTATGTTTTAAGTAAAAGAGCATGCCCTAAGTAAAGCTGTCTGCCTCCATGTGCGATAAAAACGTATTGAATTTCCTCAAGACTGCGTAAGTTTCACATTCTTGGTACTTCAAGAAACAAAATATCCTCTGTCTACAAGTTCATATGTTAAATGGCTCCTTTATTCAAGACACAAGATCTTAAAATACAAAGGGCCATTTTTCATAATGTAAATATAAATAGAAACGTGCTCAGTTTGCCTCTGTTCCCAACCCAGTTGGCTTAGCCATGTGAGTAATGCATAGCAGATCTAAGAGTGTTTGGATAAAGCATTTTTTCCCCTACCCTCAATTCCTCATGCCAAAACCCATTGATTTCATCTCCAGTTGGTTCTAATGTTGGGGAAAATACAAAGATTTCCCATCAGTGGGATACCCATGGTCTGAATGCAATTTAGACTTTCGAGAACCCCCTCCTTGCCAACAGAATTATTTCATCAACTGTTGCCTGTGTACTGAATAAATGTCTGATAAACGTATGTTTCCTCATCTTTAAATTTATGTAGATGTAATTTTGATTAATAGCATGACAAGGCACTTAAAAGTATTCTTTAACTTTGCCTTGTTTTTAATCTAAGTTCATGGATACTTAGTTCAACTCTTATGGATAGACGCTGATCATTTTAAAAAACAATTTAAAAACTTGATTTCATGATTGAAAATGTGGATGAAAGTACTCTAGGGAATAAGGACACGTGTTTGAGTGGATGTATGTCTTCTTTTGCTGCACAATCTAAATCTCCCAAGCACTACTGAGCACCTACTCTGTGCCGAGCATCATGCTAGAGGCTGGCAGCATTAACATGTGTCGGATTCAATCTTTACCTGCACTAGTACACAATAGGTTCAGTTTTGTGAACTGGGACGTGAGTTTTAATTTTTTAATTTTCACATGATTCATTCAATTTTAAGACAGGTGAAATGCAGTATGTGAAATAAATGCATTATGGATTATATGAAGACTTTATAGAAAGCATTGGTGTTTGTCATCTAGGAGATTTGTGTGAATTAATCTTATATCCACCTTTAAGAGGATGGTGAATGGTGACGGAAAAAAAATGTAAACTAGAGTGGCTTCAGGTATGCAATATCTGCTACACATTTAAAACAATGTCCCCAACAGCCTTAAAATGCCTATGATTTGTGCATACTTTTTACCAGTTCAATAGATTTCTTCAACATTTATTATCTGCTAACATCCAAGGATATTGATCCAAACATATTTTATCACTAAAGTAGCTGATGTATTTAAACATCCAAAGATTTTTTTTAGTGCATTTTTATCTATGAGTCATCTCCCCATGACCCATGACTATTACTGCTAAGTAAGGAAGAAATTTCTTGACATTCATTTAAAGCATGGGGTTAGGAATATTAGATTCTGATTTAATTGACTCTTTTATTTCACAGTCATAAACTCTTATGGACTCCTACAAATCCTAGTCTTGGAACTGACCTGAGATGAAAAGTATATTAGAGCAAATATCTTAGGTGCTGTATATTTTCACCAAACTAATTCTTATTTAAATAAATTACCTGATCAATTTAAATTAATTGTTTCATTAATGAATTCATAGTTTTGTTTGGTCACATGTGCAATAAATTTACACATGGTCATCAGTTTAAGTCTTATGACCCTTTTCACATTTATCTTTTTCTTCCAAATAGTCATTTAGAGTCTTATGGTTTAAAATATAAACTGGAATTTAGGAGTGATCAGGATCTGAGGAAAGAATGCTAAGAGTGGCAAAATTGTGTAACATTTAGGTTTCTGGAATTTTGTGTTAACCAACACTATAACATAGCTTTCCCTATAATATGGATGATTTAACTGCATCATTTGAGGATCACTAGTAATAAGACATAATATAGAAGAACCAGAAGGAAGTTTCCTATTATAGCTACCATTGGCTAGACCTTTACTTAAAGACCATGTCTAGGTTTTAGTTCCACAAACTAGGGAAAATGTGGATTTGACGAAGGAGTGAGATAGCAGAAAGATTTTAAGTTAAGAAATCAGATATAAGAGGAAGTATTACCAAATTAGAGCCTCTTCTTTTAAAGATGAAAAACTTCATGTGAGCCAATAATGTAAATGTGTACATAGCTACTAGACAAAGGGTATTGGACAAATACGTTCTACAGCCCCAGAGTGAGAGTGGGGGAGGGAAGAGAAGGGAAGAAAGAAACAATTGAGAAAAAAAAGGAATTTGTTTTGCACTTAAGCATTTGGTTAGATGTTTGTAAAGTGTTCTTCTCCCAGAGGACATTTAAACATAAACAAGTTTAAGGAACTCATAGAATGTTCTGCCCCAAACCCTTAATCAGCATCATACAAGACACTTCTCCAATCCTAGGGGTCATTCCAAAGTATTTCTACTTGAAACCCAGAGCTCTGACTTAATGGTCTTAAATTAACAATGGCTTTGTTTTTTTTAATTGAATTTGAACTACGTGCCAGGCATTTTTCTAAAGCTTTACATTCTAACATCACATCAACACTATGAATTAGTTATCGTTAAACCTGTTTACCAATGAATTCACTCGGGCGTGAGAGTTCAAGCACTTTGCCCAAGGTCACTCGGAGGCTGAAGAGCCCAACCCGAAAGCCACTGAACACCATCGCTTTGCAAGGATTTGTGCAGAACCTGGGGCTTGTACAAGTGCTTTGCTTGCGGGCTACATCAGGAAGGCAGGCAGTGGGCACACACTTCGCCACATCACATATACCGGTCATTAGAAGGCAGCAATCTAATCGTCTTTGCAATAAGAATCTGCTTATAAGCTGCACTGACCAGCTACAGTTTCTGAGTCACTATTCAAATTCTAGCAATAACTTTATCACAAGCAGAGCCTTTATTTAGGATGAGTAGGCCATGAAATATGTATGCTGATAAAGTTGCTTGCAAATCTGAAGCGCTAAGCACAGAGAATTTCAATTACTCTGACTCAATAGGGGCTAACAACAGTTGAATCATTAAGAAAGGGTTTATGTACCTGCAAGTAATAAAATACTGTTTTCTCTGTGAGATTGAGGTCTCTAAGGCAAATCCCAACTTATTCATATAAAACAAATGAGGTAAATACAACAGAACATACTAAAGGTGTTGTCTATAGTTCCAAATATTAGAGAACTTGAAATATCTAGGAAAGTACATTTGAAATTAATGGTGCATAAGGATGAAACTTTTAAATGTCAGTCTTGCAAAGAATGTGAGTGGGATGAAATAATGGAAGTTTATTCAACTTTAGGAATGTACTACCTTAACATGCTTTTGCTCTTGCTAAATAATCTTTTACCTTCATGGAAAATATATTAAGTCAATAGTCTATAGAAATTTTTTTGTGTGGATAAATAACTTGGAGGTCTAAGTATCAAAAAACTAGATTAATTGCAGTGGATATTCATTATATTGCTTCATTCTCAGTTAATGCTGGCTATAGAAATATGCTCAAATCTGAGCCCTTCAAAACTGCTGAAACACATTTTAATAGAGTCTCACCATGCGTTTTCTTTTCATATCTTCATTAATGTGCTCTCACCATGTTCCCTCCCTTTCCAGGTATATTTAGCTTTGCTTTATTCTCTTGTAGAGGAGGAAGACGTTTCCTCTACCCTCTCTGGCTTCATCTGGCCAGAGAAAGAATTAAATTCATATGAAACAGAATAACAGGAGAAAATTAAGCAAAGCTTTATAACATGTATATATGGAGGGAGAGGCTCAGGCAAGCTGAGCAACTTGCCAAAATGGCTGAAGCCACCACCTTAAATATCATATCCAGCTAAAGACAAAGGAGGATGTTGGGGGTGGGGAGAGTCAGTTACAGGAGGTTACCAGACAAGCACAATAAACAAATGCAGATTTAAGTCCTTGCATTCTGTATTGATAGGAGTTTCTAGAGATAAGGTCATCCTCCTTCTTCCTGTGCAGAGAGGGAGGGACCTTTACAGATGGAGATTTCCTTTACAATGTAAATGTCTCTTAACAAAGGGTAGGTAAATTCTACTTTTCAGTTGCTTTCCTGTCTACAAAGCAACCAGCCCCAAATAATTATCATGCCAAAGAGACGTATCTTGGGGTGGCCAATTCCAGGCCCCAACACTCTTTTATTCCTTCTATGCCAAAAAGAGTTTTTTCCAATATTGTCAGACTCATTCAATTCACTGGAATGCAAATATCTCACCTCAGGGAAGAGAACACCAACCTTCCACAACACCTGAGTCTCACACAGCAACTGGGCGGCAAGAACATCGTGGGCTTGACGCCCAAGCTAAATTCTCAGTGTTAGTTAAGATTGCCGTGCCTCTCCTACAAAAGACACTCCATCTGCTGCCAAATCCAGGTTTTCATAGGCATGTGGAATTCCTCAAAGTTCTTCAATATGTTTTTTCCTGTTTTGTCCTTTATGTTCTGACTTATTCTCTTATGTCAGGTTACGACTTGTGGTGCCAGTCCCACAGTATCGAGTTGGAGATACATCACCGACATTGATGTCAAACATTCTCAGTAGAAGTTCTCTGCCCTTTATTATGTCTGTGTTCACATTTACATTTGTTGGTTTCTGCATATTTCATAGAATTCAGGCTTTGCTGTGTATTTTTAAACTGGGGAAAACTGTTAAATTCAGAATATTTGTTTCACATGGCAACAATTAAACTGTACAGCTATTTATCTATAATTACACTATAGCAGTGTTACCACACACGTGCACACACACATTTAAGGTGACAACTGTGAAAATCTTTCCATATTCTTCTCCCTACAGATGTCACAGTTCCTAGGTGTCCTAATCCTCTCCCCAACATTCCCCATAATGTACCGTCACCACTACCACAGTCACGCAGGTACACACACACCACATCTTCCTTTTGGAGACATATCCCTTTGCTCTGAAATGACCTCTCCCATATCTCTCTCCAAGACAAAATTTCACTTCCTTACAGTATGTCTCAGGTCAGCAACCCAATGAAATGAACTAATTCCTGCTAAGGTGCTAAAGGTTTAATTGGTTTTAAAGGGAATATTTGCATATTAAAAGCAGTTTTTGTATAGCTGCACCATATTTTAAGGAGTGAATCTTTATTAGTAGAATCTCAGGTAAAAGGACCCATTATACAGCAGATATTTGGGAGTAGAGATATCCTCATATCCTATAAGATGCTCCTATGTCACATGTTAGAATAATTCCTCTATAGACTGACACTATTTTTCTTTCAATTGCCTGGCCTGGGGAAGATAATAAAGTGAGAGAGGAAAATCCACTGGATCCATGGTATTCAGGAGGCTGGGGATCCATACTCAATTTTGCCACTAACGAGTTTGACATTTCCAGCATATCACTTAAACTGTCTCAACCTCACCTTCCCAATGTGTAAATTGAGTTTTTTGGCATTAAACATATGATTCTATAATGTTGTGTTCTTAGAACCGAGTTCATCTGGTATTTGCAACTTGAAACAAGGGCATGTAAGAGAAAATAGGTATTAGGAGGAGAGCCATTTCTATGAGAGAAATGAGAATTAAGCTACATTTACAAATGGAAGATAAATCAAAATGTACCTTGACAGAATCCATGAGTTTCAAATGCATGTTTGTAATTTTGTCAAATGAATTCTAAAGAAAAGAAGCTAGAGGGGAGCATTAATATGTTAATAGGAACTTTGAGAATGAAATCTGAGCAACCAATCTTTACTGTTTCTCAATCTAGTTTAATATTGCCTGTAAATGGATCTATTCCTAAACAGATAGGCCCCAAAGTAACCTGCCAATTAATCTTGAAAGGCAAACAGCTCTGCAGCTCACAAAAAGAAGTATCCTATTTAAGGACATTTAGTTGTGATTATATTCAGACCACAGGCATAACGCTTTACAACAATTTGTCCGCATTCTTATGCTGTATCTCCAGTCAAGAATATGAAGCAAGGAAATGCCTAAATGAATGCCTGAGAGACTTCAAGTTAATCAACACACAGCCATTGCGAGCATCCTTCCCTTTTCCAATACCTAAACACAATCTTCCAACCTTTAAGACAAAGGAAGCGGTGCTGGAATCTAAGCAAAAATAATTTTCATTTCAAAAATAAGAACTTTTTAGATAAGAAATGACTTGGTCCAGATACCATAATGCAAAAGACAGTTCAGAGATTTTAATTTATTCCTATGGGAATTCCCATCAGTATGGGAAGGTCAGGTGAGAAGTGATTCTGTTTATCTGTTACCTGCAGTCTTCCCAGGCCTGAGGCAATTTTGACGACAAAAGCCCTTATAGGAGGGTGAGGAATAGGTTTTAATCTTTTTCAGTGCAAAGGAAAGATTCAGTGAGACTGTACTCAAACTGGTTGAGAAAATAAAAATTTTCAGGGCTATCAATATGACAACTTCTAGCAGAGAATTGAATTGCAAAGATGGATTCTTGACTTGAATGAGCCAAGACCTCAAGATAAGGGGAAGAAATTGGAAATACCTCATTTCCCAATTCTAACTCTTTTCAAGGTCCATCCTGGGCCAACTTATAAATCAGTTTCCTCTGATCCTTTTCCATCTCTCCCTTCAACTCTTTTTATGGGATTATTTATCTTGCATAGTCTTGTTCTTTGTGATGTGCTACTCTAGACACTACTGTAGTCTTAGCCTACCTAAATGTTGTCATTCTGATAGAAGATCTTGAAGACCTCCAGCAAGGTTGAGAAAGAGATGTTTGGAAAAGAGACCAATCATTATCATAGTTACCATTTGTATGTGCTTAATTCCAGGTACTATACCAAGTGTCTTGCATAATTTTTAATATTCTCATCAAAATCTGAGTTTTTATTTCCATTTTAAAAATGAGAACTGAGACATAGGAAAGTTTAATCTCCCTTTCCCCACTACCCAACTAGAATAAACGTTCAAGTTGGTATGGGAACCAATGTCTGTCTTCCTCCTAAATCTCCTCTCTTGTGCTTCCTCACCTTATTGTTGTATTCCACTTCAGAACTTGCTACCTCTTCTGTCTCCTAGATAAAGCCAACTTTTCCAACTCAAGATTTATCATCCATTCCTCCCATCCACTCCTTGGGGCTAGGGGAGAGGATGAAAGCACAAGAAAGCAAATAAGTAGAAGGTGTTATTCTATAGCTCCAGGACCAACAATACTTTCTACCTCTTATGGTGTCAATTTTAGATTCTGCAAATACTCTAAACCTCAAAATCTCCAACCTGGCTCCACTTTAGTCATTTAATCTATTTGGACTCTCCACTAAGTTAGTTTCTTCATACCCTTTCACCTCTCATGGCATGTTTATTTGTATTCGTTCAACTCTCCCTCTCTGTTCCCACTTTCTAGTTTACTCAAACTCTACTTGGAGGCTGGCCGGGTGGCTTAGTGGTTAAGTTTGCATGCTCTGCTTCAGTGGCCCAGGGTTCAGATCCCAGGCATGGACCTAGCACCGCTCGTCAAGCCACAGTGTGGCAGCATCCCACAGAAAATAGAGGAAGATTGGTACAGATGTTACCTCAGTGACAATCTTCCTCAAAAAAAAAAATTGTTTTTACTCAACATTTGAGACCAATGTAGCTCCAGCCCTTCCTGAATCTTTGACAACTCTTCTCAATTATTTGAAACTGCCTTTTCTTTGTCCTGAAAACGTCCTTGGAAGCAATGGTATCTTTTTTCTTTCTTTTTTTTGAGGAAGATAAGCCCTGAGCTAACTATTGCCAATCCTCCTCTTTTTGCTGAGGAAGCCTGACCCTGAGCTCACATCCATGCCCATCTTCCTCTTCTTTATATGTGGGATGCCTACCACAGCATGGCTTGACAAGCAGTGCCACGTCCGTACCTGGGATCTGAACCGGCAAACCCTGGGCCACTGAGAAGTGGAACGTGTGGACTCAACCGCTGCGCCACTGGGCCGGCCCCAGCAATGGTATTTTTCATTGTTTTTTGTTTTATCTTCCCAATGAAATAACAAATAACAAGTGAATAAAATACTATATCAGTTGTTCTCCATACCTATTATGTGAATGATTCTGTAAAGAGTGAGATGTATCTGAGACACTATGGAGCAAAGAATGACCAACAAAGAAAATATCACTCTCTGGTTAACTTCATCTTATACGTTAAATGTGTCAGGGTCAAGAACGTTTTTTTTCAGTAAGCCTTTCCCAGCCAGGTTATAGGACCTTGTGTTTGCATTGAGTGAACTCTATGGAAAATTCTGGAATTTATTCTCAATAAGAGAGCAATCTTCTGAATTTGCGTAGTATTATTCCCAGCTATTGTCAGAAGTTATTGCAAATTTCTTGATGATTATCTCTAAGGCATGGATTACTATTTCTTAGGTTTAGAAAACTCAAGTCAAGAAAGAAGCAAGAAATTTTTTTTTAATGTAGTATGTACTTTGGAGAGAAGTCTTACTGATTTTTACTGTGCTCCTGTATGTACTTTGTGAATACATCACTTCAGACAATACTTCAAAGAGCACCATTGTTAATGCCAACCTGGAACTTTGCAGAACAAGCAGAGAGCCTGTAGCTGAATAGTCTTCTTTAGAAGAGATCCTAAGTGAAGAGCTGCAATGAGTCACTACTTTGGGTCTAGCCTGGATTCGATAATGAGCATAAACTCATAGACAAAGATATTTCTGACTTGTTGGAAAGATGCTCTTTACATTTTAAATTCCCTTCAGTTAAACACAGTCTAACTACCAGAAGCTTCAGGCCCAGTACTTTTCCTTCCTGTCTTTCTTTCAGCCCAGCCACTATATCTGGGGCTGCTCTCCCTGCACTGTGTGGGCACTCTGGGGTGGAGGAGAGCTCACTCAAATTCCTATCTCCTCTTTCTTCCCCTTTTAACATTCTCTACTTTACCTAGAAAGAAAACAGAATAGTAGGCATAGATTGCTTTGGGTTTTACAACCTGAGTCCTCTCTTAATGCTTTACCAGTAGGAACTCTCTAGTCCCTGTAGAACTTGTGGCATCTGAACCATGCAAAGGCTGTTAGAGTGCCACCATGTTTGAAGCACCTTGCAGAACACCTGGCCCTGGCCGAGCTTGTGGGTCCTTACTGAGCAGTAGCTACACTCATTTTCAGTCCTTTTGGTCTCCCTCAATGATCACAACAATGCCTGGTACACAGTAGGCACTTGGCACATGCTGGGTAAACTGACATTGTGGCTAGTATTCTGAAAGAAAACTTCTCTTCAAGGCATCACTTAAGAGACAACATCTTGTATTTACCTAACTTTTGGCAGAAGAACTCTGAAATGGCTGCTAAAGCATCTCGTGTATGCCTGTAAGCCCTGGTTTCTTTGGGATGCAATATTTATTCATACTTGTAAGTAGATAAGGTTTGATAAATTTGTCTAACGTATATTAAAGCAACAATAACACTTTCACAGTTAAGGATCTAGTTAACATTCTCATAGTTACTCAATTTACATCATGAAAGTTCAGTGGAAATGTCTTTGCCAAAAAGTTACCCTTGCCAAAAAAATATTGGGGCAGAACATCAAGACAATACTTTGAAGGCTAAGCTAGTTCTTCTGGCTTGTATTCTGTTAAATGCGAATATTTTTCTTTCTTTCTCTTTTTTTCCCCACAAAAATGTGGGGAAATATTTGCTATACAAAAGAAAAAAATGTGACTGCTCAGTTTTTAAAAGACACTAGATAAAACAGCAATGTTTAGATGAATATGGATACCAGTCTCCTTGAGGCTGGGTTTACCTTTCTGCTTCCTAAAAATAATACACAGTATAATTGAAACAGTTCTGATACATCACAGTTTGTTGTTATGATATGTTCAAATAAACAGGCTCCAGTGTGCTCTGGTAAGTAGTAAACAGGGGACACTTGACACTTGTGACCGAGGACCATTAGAGCATGTTGGGACTGTCCCAACTGCTGTTGTCCATTTCTCATTTGCTCTTTGATTCAGAGGAGGTGTTTTACCCCCTGCCCCATTCCACAAAAAGAAGGAAACTGCCACAATTCCCTTAAGTTGTTGTTCTACCAGAGGCCTTCAGAAAAGTCCAGGTTAAAAAGAAGATGGTAATTTTGTAACTGCCCTCCTACTTTCAATATTCTCATATGCTTAAGTCACTAACTCTCTACCCATAACTATGACACAATGTCGTCTCAACCCTGGTCTGATTCAGGCTCAGCACTTAACATTTGACTTGCTTTCAAAATTGCAAAGAACAGCGAGTGAGGCTACTAGCGTGGGAAGAGGAGAATTAAAATGTCTGACTTGAGTCTTAAAGGACTCTGAAAAACTGATAGAAAGATTAGCCTTCAAATTTGCAAGTTTTATTTCAAGATTCTTATTTAATTCTCTCCATTACTTATATGTGCCTCATTCAAAAGAGAATCAAAGAAGGAATGTATGAAGGATGCAGCTGCCACCTTTGGTAACCCACCTTGCCCTTCCAGCTCTTTTCCTAGTGAGTTTCTAATGACAACCTTCTCTAAATTGGGGGTGGAACACCATGTCATCTTGAGAAAATGTTTACTTGTATTCTGAACATTACAGATAACTGTTTCATACCGCAGGACAATATTGGGCAGTCTAAGATCTGAGTAAGTATGTTGCAGATACTTACGATTTTTGTTAGTATTCTGAAGAAAGAAGTTGTTTACATCAAGACTTTGAATCATTTTGAAAGGTTTTTCTAAGATTATTTTAAAATGAAAGTCATGCATTCAGTTCTAGAGTTTGCAAAAATATGAATATCATTTGTATCAGTCAGAAGTCATTATTGATAACACAGCCAATCTATTCACCGGGTGGATTAAAAATTTCATATTTCCTATTGGTAGGAAATGTGCCATTCATTCTCTCAGCTTAAAGAGGAGAATAACTTATATCTTTCACTCTTATTTTCAAGATATAGGTCACAGGAAGATTAGATTAAATTTGAAGCCATAAGTTTTGTCAAACTTTATTTTCAAACATCCACCAAGCAGAACACCTAAAATTAAATTCTAAGTGGCATTTATGAAGAAGGAGTAAATTTTCTCTCTTCCTTGGCATAATTAAGGTACATGAATCGTTCTTTATAGTGCTTTTCCAGACCTCTAAATGAACATGTCCACTCTTTGGATCTTCCGTTTAGTTAAATATATGGCTGTTATTAAAAACAGATTCTAATCCTTATACCTTTATTACTTATATGTCCACATGAAGCAACTGATTGATGAGTCCATATACTGTCTTCATAAAATCTTTCCTGAGAACATTTTTATTGAATTCCCAAATGTTATAACACTACAAAAGATGATTGAAATAAAAATTTATTAATATAACAGAATTTTCCATATTATTATAGCACTAAAAAGGTATTTCTTTTGATCCAATTTGTTCTAAATTAAATGCATGAAGTTGTTAAGGAAAAGTATGTGGGAGAAGTACCCAAAATTAATTGAATCTTTAACAATTTGTATCTGTATTACATGAAATGTGCTACTTGCAGTCTTTTGTTGTTTATTTTTTAGGTTTTTTCCGTTTATGCCCTTTTGAATTAGCCTTAATTTTTTCCCATAATATTCTAAATTTAATATCTAAATAATTGGTCAGTACTTTGTATTATAGAGGGTCGTTTTAAAATTAGACCACATTCATGTCAGTGGGATCTCACTGTATAAACTTTGTTGATACTGGGTGACGTTCAATAGAAGGCCATGTTAAATTGGATCGCACCCAAGAAGGGGCTCAGTTACTAAAATATATTGAAGTCCTCATTATAAGCCTATTTCCCCTTGAAAATAATCCCATATCACAGGTCTTTCTAACATAGCTACATAGCAAGATGCCCTTCTTTATAGAACCCCCTTCTGAGCAGTGTGAGCAAGAATATCTGATTTAATACTTAAACATCGGACGGAGAGCAAATTTGATTTTCCTTACAGTAGGAGATGAGAGAAAAGCGATCTAGTATGGAAAACATCAGAATGCCCAGTGTGCTTGTGTGGGGCGAGGAAGCCTGAGAAGTCACTTTAATAAGGTCGAAGTATAAGGGAAATATGGGCTGGTGACCTCTGATAAAGTGACTAATGTTCTATTTTCATAGAAGCTTGGAATCCTTGTATATATGTCCTGACCCTCCAAAGACAAAGCTAATAAGTGCTTATTTCCCCCAGGGTTACTGTTCAATAACTAGAAGAGTCTTCCTTATTTTTGATGTCTAAATTGGTGTGACTTTTTATTGATATTAAAATGTTTTATTACAAAACTGGAGGAGAAAATCTTCCAAAGTCTGTACTCCGTGCTCTTGACCACATGCTCCCTGCACATTAACAGGTAGAAGAATCAAACGCAACATCACCAGGATCAACTTTAACTACAGATGTGTCCATGTCTACTTGTGGTATGTCTCAGTCCATTTGCACTGCTGTAACAAAATTACCATAGCCTGAGTGGCTTTTAAACAACAAACATTTCTTTGTCACAATTCTAGAAAGTCCAAGATCAAGACACTGGCAGATTTGGTATCTCGTAAGGATTTGATTCTGGTTCTTAGACGACTGAGTCCTCTCATGCCAGAAGAACATGAACTCTCTGGCGTCCCTTGTATAAGGGTACTAATGACATTAATGAGAATTTTGCCTTCATGAACTAATCACCTCCCAAAGGCCCTAACTCCAAATACCACAACCTTGGGAGTTAAGATTTAACATGAATTTTGGGGGGGACACAAACTTTCAGTCTATAGCATGGTATAACTTTTACGACTAGGAATTTGCCCTTTACTTTGCCCATATCTTCTTGCTCTTTAATATTAAGATGAATCTGTGGCAAAAGATATAGTTCTTTAATTTTGTCACTAGAGATAAGATGCATAAAGCAGATACCTCTGGGAGAGCAAACTCACTGACCTACACTCATCCTAAGGTGAAGATGGTCGAAAGCCCATCCCTTCCAGAAGGGAGGTTTTGTAATGGAGAGGGCCTGAGGATAGCGAGTGAAGCTGTGATCATAGAAACAGAAGGGAGGAGACACAGAGAAGAGGCAGTGAATGCAACATTTAAGGGACGCAAACAGATTTAAAAATAAATGGTACGCTCAATGCCTTTAGCCTTTCCAGAACTGGCAGAACACTACGTTCTAAGAGAAGTATATAAGGAATATCTTGAATTAATGAATGCTTTTTGAAGAACTCTTGAATTAGGCACCAATGAGGACACAGAAGCACAAGCATACTTTCTGTTCTGCCCTCTGATCTTGAGGATTTAAAAATCCTATTAGGAAAGACCTGAATGACTCACTTGAGTCAAAATAAATAACAATAGAAGATAATATTAGTTCCCTCTGCTCCACGCAGAGAACAGAGTTACTAGTTTTCTGCCTTCATTAACTCTTGCTTGCACACCTCTGAATCAGTGGTCAAACACAGTGGCCCATAAATGCTAAACATGTAAAATGTATTTGAGTGGAGAAAACAGGTGTGGATACTTTTAAAGCAGGGGCTCAGAGGCCTGATTTTTTAAATGAACCATTGTGTGTGAAATGTGAATACACTGAAAGTAAATTATGAGCTGAAAAAACTCATGACTTCTGACGATTTTGGATATCACTGTTGGCTATATGAACATCTCTGTTATTTCAAAAGACTTATTAAAACATCTGAATATGCAAGCAGTACTAGTTTCATGGCTTGCAAAAACATATCCACTATGATCATTAAAGATTTTCTGATAAGTATGTATCAGCAGAGGTGAAATACAGAAATCTGTATTACTTTACAGATTACAACATGTTATAAAAAGATCTCCGTATTCTTTTCAAAATATATCCCAGGTTGAAAAAAAAGTTTTCTTCTCTTTTCTAAAATGAACAATACAACTGTGTCTCTACTTAAATTGACCCTTATTGGTTCACAATGGCCCAAACTTGCCACATCTAAAATATTTTTCTCACTTGTTAAAAACTTTAAAATTTAACATTGCTATACCCCATGAAAACTGTTATCCTCCTGGGTTCCAGATTTGCCAATAATTATATTAGTCATTTCATTGGTGACACACCAACCCTGCAAGCCATTGGAACCTACATTTGGGCTTAAATCAAAGAGTGATTTGGTAGAAAAACCAAGAAACAAAAAGTTAAAAACCATGTTTGCAAGAGATTCTAACTTAAACTAAAAATAAATGGGGCTCTTTTTTCCTTAAGCCATTGTCATGTAATCCCCCCCAACCAGTATTAGAAAAAAAGGCAAACAAGTTCATTTATTTGTTCATGAGACTGAAACGACTTGGTTCAAAGAATTACAGGCTCCTGGCCACATCCAGCTATCATTACAGAGAAGGAAAATCAGGACCTGAAGTGCTAGCCATGTTCCCCAGTAATCAAGCAACAAACGTCCTTGGCATTAGTGAATTACTACTACACAGCATTGATTTAATGCTTGTCTACTCTTGTAAGCTGTGAATGGGTATAGAGAGTGAGAAAGCAAAGAAGAGTTAGAACAGGATCAGAAAGCTCCTTGAAAAAATTGAGAAAAAATAAAATAATGAAAGCATTTAATGCAATTCAGTAAGCTTTTTCATCACAACAGTGTTTGTAAACATCATGATCATATTTGGGGTCTTATCTTTAGGGGTGGAAGACTGTTTCAGTCTACTGCACATGCATAAGGCATCTTAAAAAATGATTGAAAAATGACTGGATGAGATGCCTTAAGTTGAATTTGGAAGGCTTAGGAATGGGTTAAAGCCACTTTCTTTCTGATGATGTTAATTCCCCATTTAACATTTTATTTTACACTAAAGTGGTTAAAACTCAGGAACATGGAAAAGTGCAGCAAGATACAAACCCATAACAAATTTTGGGTTTCGTTTTAAAAATTATTTGGTTCTTTTTCGTTTTTCCTGATTTCACTTCTCTATCTGTAATGACCTTCCCTAACTTTTCATTTAGATTCATTGGCTTAGGCCATAATGGAGCGTTGATGGCCCAGGAAGGTTTTATGCTCTAATAAACTGCTCAAGGAGGTGCCAGCACTTACTGAAGTCACTAACTTTGAGTCTGTATGCCCTCTGGGATATTGCCATTTGTTTCAACGTCCCACGAGAACAGAGAAAATGTGCAGAATAGCATCTATACATGCATGGACGTTTTCACTAGTTGTTATCCTGCTTTTGCCATTGACTCATTTGTAAATTATTTTGAAATACATTCTCTGTTCTGTGCTAAAATGATCTTGTACTCAACTTCTAAGGGGATGCCAAGAGATACAGTTGTCTTTACACTTCATGATCTTTATGGAAGCACTGGATCCATGTACATCTGAAAATAGAACACCAGGGGCGTGTGTGTGTGTGCGTGTGCATGCACTTAGCACTCACTCTTGATCTCACATCTATTCTTAATTTCCCACCTTTCTAGATTACTTTTAAAAAAGGGGGTTTAGGCATATTCTTCTAGTTGAATCAAACATGATGGGCATTCAGCTATGTCAAGGATGTGTGTTTATCTGAGATAACAGGCACATTTCTGCCCATTGCATACTATTAATATGCATATAGAGTAGATTTGGAAAAAGTCAGCATATGCTGTTTGTCGGCTTCTCTAGAACAGGCAGAGACGTTTGGGAGGGAGTAAGGAGTACAGAGCTGCCACTGGGTTCAAGGCCAAAGGTTTGTCAGATGCCTGGTATTGAACTCAACTGTTTGGTGTTTGAACTTTGTGGTTAGGAAACATGATGATAAATAGAGTTCCATAATGATACTTAAAAAAAGATACGAAAAAAATGAATAAAAGCCCACAGAGTCATTAAGATGTAATTTTATTTATCAATACATTTTCTATATAATGCTGTTCTGGGGTTCTGTTTGGTAGCTTTCCCCCAAAGAAGTTTTGAACAAGGGTTAACTATTCCTCTTACTATCTCTCAAATGAAAAACTGCCATATGTCCATATGTTCATTAACTAAATTTTATTGGTAAATGAGCTCAAATATAACCTGTTTTTAGCTCTCTAGGAAGTTCCAGTTCTTGCTTTTTTAGGTGTTTCAGTCATCATCTTGCATGAAAAGTTGACTTGGGGAAAACTCCAAGACTCTCGATGCAGAATTTTCTCAGCCTTAAAGCCAGCCTTAGGCAAACAAAGCCCTCCAGTGTTCATGGAGGAACTCAGGACAATTTAGAGCTTTCGCCAAGGTCTTCAAACCTAAGGGTAAAAAAAGCACAACTTCCCTGGATTCTTACACCTTATCTATGCATGGGTTGGAGAAAGTCTCTAAAAATTATTCTTAGCCATATGTCTTGAATGCCTTTAAGTTCAACTCAAAAAAATCCCAATTTAATATTTTATGCTAATTAAAAGGCACTATGTTGTTCAATACAAACGCATATCCGACAGCATTCTAATTACTGAAGCCTTGATTGTTAATTAAGATTAGGAAAACAAAAGCACTTATAGTATGTACCTCTAGAGTATAAGCCTTCTAATTAGAATTCCAACAAACCATTTCATCCTTAGCTTAATCTAAATATCACACACATCACCCCACCCTGCATATACTGAAGTATTTTAAAGGACATACAACAGATAAGTGGGACAAAAATCACCTAAAAATCACTGTTAACCTTTCCTATGTGTATTAGTATAAGCTCTTTTTTTTTTTTAAACTCTCTTTTATAAACTTGCCATATTATTTAGTATCTTTCTATGTAAAGTAGTAGTTGCTTTTCACGGCACAAAACTTCACCACCTCAGAGATTTCAGGATTTCTGGAAAGTTCACATCTATGTACATTTTTTACAATGTTAAAACATTAATAAATTCTCTTTCATTTAACTACCCAAAATTACGTCCTTTAATTATTTCTCCTATGGAAACTTCTATACTTAGAGAAGTTAGTTTATTACATATACCCAAACCCCGTCTCTAGAGATTCATAATCAATTGATTTTGGGATAGGATACAGATTTCTTTTTTAAGTTCCCCAGGTGAATCTATTCTGCTGTCAATGTTGAGAAATCAGTCTTGTTTAGAAATCTGGTGAGGGGAATCATATATATTCTAAATTTTCAAACTTTAATGGGTAAAAAACTAGTTGGCTTCTTGCTAAAAAATCTAGATTCTAAGGCCACAGTCACAAAAATTTTTGGTGAATAGGTCTCAGTTATCACCAAGGAATCTATATTTTTAACTACATCCTCTGTTGTTGTGATATAGGACGTCTGAAAAATGGTTTGAAACACAATGTTCTGTAATATATAGCAAGGAGTATTGGGAGTCACAGTGGCTCAGTACAGACTTTTAAAAATTGAATATCGAGTGAAATGGCCCTAATTTTGGTAAAATGATTCTATAGATAGTGACATTCTCAAGAGTTTGGCTAGGGCACCAACCAAGTGGCCTTTGTTTAAGAGTGAAGAGAAGTTCTGTAGGATTAGGGCCCAAAACACATGCCCTTACCTGAGACAGCAGAGCAGGCCACAAACCATAGGAACAGGTCAATAAGGATAGTGGACATCTGATGTTTGACACAACCGACCTTTATTCCTCCTCTAATTCCTCTCCGAGTGTGGTCCTTGGACCATCATCAGCCCAGGCACTAAGGAACTTGTTAAAAATGCAAATTATCCACCCTATTTCAAACCCTCTAAATCAGAAACTCGGGGATGAGGCCCAGCTATCCGTCTTAACACGCTCTCTGGGTGATTCTGATGTGCACACACATTTGATGATCACTGCCGTAATCTTTTGATATATGGACTCTTTTTTTTTTTAAGATTTAATTTTTCCCTTTTTTTCTCCCCAAAGCCCCTCGGTACACAGCTGTATATTCTTCGTTGTGGGTCCTTCTAGTTGTGGCATGTGGGATGCTGCCTCAGCGTGGTTTGATGAGCAGTGCCATGTCCGCGCCCAGGATTTGAACCAACGAAACACTGGGTCGCCTGCAGCGGAGCGCGCGAACTTAACCACTCGGCCACGGGGCCAGCCCCGATATATGGACTCTTTTAATATAAGCTCCCTCATTTTCCTGTAGAGAAACATCCCTCTTGCAAACTCAGTCCAGGTCTTGTGAATGTGGTGACCTACCTCATCCTTAGTCTCAGGAATGGACGTGTAAACCAGCATAGCCAAAGAGGCTCATTTCTAAGTCCCAACACTGGAGAAGGAGAAGCACGGATGTCTATTTCTGTAAAAGGCTGAAAATAAAGACCAATCCATGGGAGAGCAGAGACAAGGGATGGAGAGCTCCTTGGAAACAGAGTTCAAACCCCTGTATTAAGCTGTGTCTGAAACTTGCACTCTTGATACATGAGCTAATAAATTTGGTTTTATAAACTAAGTTTGAGTTGGGGTTCTATTACTTGCAATTGGAAGAAATTTGACTAACATAAACAGAATCCATTAGAGAAAGCAGACTCTGTAATGATTGAGATACAAAATACAGGTCACGGAAGGATGTAAGTGCAGCCAAAGCATTAAGGATTTGGGCCAAGCAGATGCAGAATCAGAAACTGGGACCAAGTGAGGGAGGTCGTGGGGCGGCAGCTGCAGTCTGAATACATAAGCATTTAGGTGCTCGGAGCTCATGTGGGTCAGGCCAGTTTCAAGGGCTGGAAGCAGAAAACAATACCATGTGCCTTCCCATAAAGCTGGCCTGTGTTTGACTGTCAGAGACCCGTTTCAGGGAAATGGAACCCAGACCTGACGAAGAACATGGTTTCTCATTTTTTTATGATAAAATAATTCTTAGTGTGGGAGGAACATCATTTCTCTGTCTCCCTTGCTTGTAGGAAACTTTAAGAGGAATATAATCAATAAAAATAGTTGAGAGTTTTGGTACCTTGGATGTAACTGCAATCCAGTTGCACACAGTTGTATTAGCCTCCACATTCAGAAGCCAACAGCTTGAACTGTTTGATAAAACATGATTCTGCCCGTGTCAGGTGTTTACCACATAACTGCTGAAATGGCAGAAGAAAATCTTAAAAAAAAAAAAGTCCTTAAAATGGCAATAGTCAACAAAAGAAAAGGTCTCTGAAAAAATACTGGCTTCAGCGCTGCTCACCAAGAAGCAGTGTTTCAAGTCCTTCAGGGACATCCCACGGTCCTCACTGGGCAATTCTCACCACATCTCAGCAGCACCACGTTCTGTGACCTCTGAGTGAGTCGTGACACAGGGTCATTACAAATGGTTTTCTCTCTGGAAATGTGCTTTCCATTTAGTGATTGATAAGGGTTTTACATGGTTTACTGTTAAGGATTTTATCTTGACCATGTGTCGCTTTTATTCAGGTAAATTATTCCAGATACACTGCATTTTCAGGGAAGAACACAACAGCTTTAGGAATGTATAAGCTCCTCTTTTGGACCCTTCTGTGTTACGGCTTATTTCTTTTAAAGTCTCTTACAACATACGACACTGGGAAGAGTGTTCTGCATGCCATAGATTTATAATAATAATAGCTAATATTTACAGAGCATTTATATGTGACAGATACTGTGTCAAACATTTCTGCAAGCAATATTCCATGGACGTTCACGGCAATCCTGTGGGACACGTATTCTCTTCATTTTCCAAATAAAGAAACTGAGATGCAGTGAGGCTAAGCAACTGCTCCTGTAAGTGGTGGGCTAGGATTGGGACTCCTGCTGTCTCACGTGAGAGCTCATGCTGGTGACAATATTGTTTAATAAAACCCTATAGACTGTATATTCTTTCTGAATATACAAACTTTTCATACAGAGAAATGTAACTTGACTGTAAGCTACACGAAGCAAGAGACCACGGCTGTTTTTACTCATTTTTTCCTTGTAGACAGCAAGTGTAACAGTGTTTGTCACATAGGTAATCAGTAATTATTTATGAATGAACAAATGGTGTGAATGGGATTATATGCTGATAGCCAGTATAGAGCTGATTTTAGAGGATAGTATCCAAATGTCGTTGGATACTTCTATGGCACATAACTTTCAATTTCTGAAAGGTATGATTTGCTGTATATGGAAAATTCTATAATATTCCATTTTGAAATTTGCTTAAGCTACTCTGACCATAGATACATTGAAGGGCAATTTTTTTCCTGATAATCTAACCTCTTGAGTATTGGAAAGTTACCGAGTTGTAACTTGGAAATTATTTAGCCAGAACTTCTATTCATTGTAGAAATCTTATCTATAGCACTCTTCTTGACAGGTAATCATTCGGCCTCTGTACAACATTCCAAGCGACAGGGAGCCATCAGAACATAAGGAAATTCATTCTGTTTTTGAGTAACTTTAATTGTTTAGAAAATTCTTTCTTAGAGTTGGCTGAAATCTCCTTCCTTGCAACTTCTTCACATTGTTCTTAGTTTTGTCCTTTGGAGCTACTCAGAGTGGCTGGCTGGACAGATGTCTACATGACAGGCCCTCAAATATTCGAAGGCAATAATCATGTCCCTCTAGGTCTTTTGTGCTCCAGGCTGAAAATCCCTAGTTCCCTCAGACATTTCTCATGCTGCATGGTTTTAGCATTCTAGCAGCCAGTTTGCTTTAAAAATCACCCTCTGACAGAGTGGATTTATCAGAAGCTAAGAGCTTCAGGGCTCCACTTGCATGGGCAGGCCCCTTCCACAGCCTCTGAGCAGTGTGTTTGCAGCAATGTGTTTTGTAAAACTTGCAAAAGTAAGATATTTAAACCTCAATAGATTAAGACTGCTCTGATTTTCCAGACTTTCGGTGGGAAGGCAAGGTGGCTCTGCGCTGGCCGTTGGCATTTCTGGATTTGGCTAGTTGGGGATATCTTTCCGTGGTTTAGTAGGATATACCTGTGTGTTTGCAGTCACTGCTGGGACTCTTAAGCTCCCTCTAGCTGTCTCAGAGTAAGAATGGCTGCCAGGAATCTTTCTATATCTGCTGTGCCAACTCCTGGTTTTCTAACTTGAGGAAATTGAAGACAACCTGGTTAGCGAATATCATCAGTTCAAAGGGTGTTTAAAACTAGTGCATAAGAAAACTTGAAATGATCTGAAATCTTACCATTCATACATGAAGGAGACTAGAGAACAGTTTTCCTGAAGTTGATAATGATCCTGAACATTTCTATCACATTACCAATGAGCTGTGAAGTGAAAAAATGTTTCCAAGCGATCAATAA
The DNA here is from genome assembly GCF_041296235.1 of Equus asinus. Lineage (NCBI taxonomy): Eukaryota > Metazoa > Chordata > Mammalia > Perissodactyla > Equidae > Equus > Equus asinus. Next base: position 83,336,379 of record NC_091798.1, read on the forward strand.
TAAAAACACATTCGATCGACCATGCCAGAAGATTGAATCATCTTTCTCTTCTACAAAAGAAATTACAAAACTGCCGTCACAGAAAGAGGTGACCTAAGGCTCTGTGGTCACATTTTTTAGAGGTATGTAGGGCAATTAATTAAAATATTATATTTTTGAATTTTGTGAAATTTGTCACCTTTTCATCGTTTGTGATCTCTTTTTTAGTCTAACTGATCATCAATTTTTATACTTGGCTTTGAATTTTTAATTTTGTAATTTTTAAAAAGGCCCTCAAAATTGTTTAAGTTTTGGGCCCTACAAAACCTGGATCCTGAATGCTCCTTGCTTTCCAAACTCAATGAATTCTGAACAGAAAGATTACAATGGCCCATTTACCTCCTTTGATCTAACACTTTACCTCTGCTGATGCGAACTGGATTCCATTAGCTGTTCTGGCAGTCTTGTCACACTGATCACAGAATTGCTGAATCAGAATCTTGGAGTTAAACGTAACCTTGAAGGTTATCTAAACAAAACACTCATCCTATGCTCAAACCCTGTGTTAATACCCCTGCCAGGCAGTTGGCTCGTGGTTGAATGCTTCTAGTGACAAGAAACTCATTATCTCCTGTGGAACCCATTACATCTTTGAAAAATTCTAAATTCAGAAGGTTTGAACAATGCTTTGCTTACTATAAAATTAAATATTTTTCTATTTTTTAAGCTAAACTGCCTTTATCTAAATCTCATTTTTAAACAGCTCTGTTGAGATATAATTCACATACCACACAATTTACCACTTAAAGTGTACAATTCAGTGTTTTTTAGCAAAGCCACAGGGATCTGCAACCATCACTATTATGTAATTTTAGAACATATTTGTACCCCCAGGAAGAACCCAGGTAACCATTAGCAGTCAATCCCCATTTCTTCTACCTGTTCCCACGCTAAGCCCTGGGCAATCCCTAACCTACTTTCTCTATTCATTTGCCTATTCTGGAAATTTCATACAAACAGAATCATACAATATGTAGTCTTTTGTGACTAGCTCCTTTCACTTAGCATAATGTTTGCAAAGTTCATCCTCTCTCTCATTTTGTATTTTCAAATATTTTTTGTAAATCTAAAAGTAGGATTTTACATTAATCTCCATTTAATTTCATCTTTTTAGTTATGGCCAGTGTTCCAACCTGTTAAAAATAATTTTAACCTTCTAACATATTCTTCAAATAGTTCAAATGGTTATTCTTTTACTAATGGCCTGTGCTGTGGCAGCCTCATCGCTGGTGGGGAAAAAAATATAAAGTTACAGTAATTAGCACGTATGGAGCACTTACTTCGTGCCAAACAAGGGTTCATTTAAGTATCATCTTATTTATATAATAATAATACTATGAAATAATATTATCCCCATCCTATAAAAAGTGAAGTTTAAACTATGTAAGTGACTTGCCTAAGTTCATGCAGCCAAGAAGTCACAGAACTGGGGTTCAAACCCAGATCTGTGTGACTCTGAAGCTCATACTTTAAACCAGAAGCCTCTGTGACCTCCCAGTACATTCTTTAATTCCCGATCACAGCATTCAGAAGCATTACTATGTACCATTCTCCATACATATATTACTTCGTGTTAGTATAGTTCTCTGGAAAACACACTAAAGTAGATATTGTGATCTTCGGCATACAATTGAAGAAACTTAAGTTCAAAAAGATTGGATAATCCCTCCGAGTTTACTCAGCTAGTGAGTGATAGAGCTGGTGTTTGTATCCAAATGCACCTAATGTCGAAGGCTTTGCCTTGCCCCTAAATTACTCCACTCCTCGGCTGTAGAATCGGTCAGTTTTCTAATACGTAACGACCTGAGTGGATCCTCAGTTCAGAAGTTGTCTGGAGGCCTCATTCTAGGGTTGCAGTTGATCTGTCCAGGCTAAGGTTAAAGACAGCCATCAGCATTGACTTGTGTGTGTGCACAAACATATATACATATGTATATATGTAAATATGATATTTTTATATATGTACATGTATCTATGTTCATATATGTATAAACATATCTATATTCAGATAGGTGTTTATATTTAGACATCTATCTGGATATCTATGAATATGTATGTGTGTGGATGTTTGTATGTGTATCTATCCATAACCTAACCTAGTCATTTGGCCTAAAACTTAGTGAATAAGTAAAATCTCACTGCTGACAGATTTCGATTCCAAAGATGCCAGTTCTATGATGAAAAATTCAGCATATCATGTTTAATCTGTTGCCCTGATTCAGTCTGGGAAATATTCATTTTTGAAAGTACACCTTTAGAAAGGCCTTTTGATGGAAGGTGGGACTTGGAGAATATCATACTGTAAGTTCTATTTGAGGTCCTTTGTACATAGACCCATTTTACCACAAATAAAGTTTGTTTAATATGAACAAAGTCTGATATGAAATAGAAAAGAAGGAAAGAAGATTCATATAAACGCAACATGAAGTCCGAGGTGTATGGGTAAGAGGTAGGGGTTGGCTCATGCTGTCAACCAGTCCCACGGAGCCCAGTATATCTGTGTGTTTATTTACGTCATCTAACGGTTGTTACATAACATATCCTGTTTTTTTAAATGGTGGAAACCACAAATGATATAGTTACAGTACAAAAAAATGTTCATAGTCTACAAATTCCTAGCTATTATGATCAATAAAAATAATGATGAGCACACTCTGGTATTTTTCATTTTAAATGATCTCAGGATAATTAACTATCTTTGGAATATGAGTCTTAGGGGAAAAATTATTTTATGGAGCACTTTTTAAATCTCTACACAATTTTACAAAATAATTGACACCACTGTTTTGTCAAATAATTACTTGGTACCTTTGGTTTCTTTTAGATACGGTAATTGTCACCAGTATGGTCTTTGCCTTTGTTGTCAGGTGTTCTAGTTCTGGTGGCCTAACAGGTGGCCAGATTTGATTGTGTCAACTATAATCATCTCAGGGTGCTTTGTTTTGTTTGATTTTGCTTTAAATAACAATGATAGACAAGTTTTATCTCATTCATAACTTGATAGCTTCCTTATTCATCTCAACTGGTTGGTCTCTGTACCTGAGTCAGATTCCCAAATGAGAGGTTTCAGATTTAAATCTTGTTAGGCTTGCTTAGAAAGAGGTCTGCTGTGACCTCCAACTCCTCAAGATCTAGAAAGCCTGTCTTCAGCCTCCAATCTCATGGTTTTATGAGAACAAAGGCTCTCCCTTCCTTTTGGTGAGTTTCCATGACTAACTTCTTGTTTCTGTCTCTGCCTGATTCCTCATCCCCTCTATTCCAATACGGATTATTTCCACAAATGTATACTCGTCACAAATATTTCCTGATTTTAGTAGCCTTGTTGAAAAGTTTGACCGTTAAGGAAATGGTGACATCATGTAGCACACTGTCTTCCGTTATGTCAGGCTCCAAACCCTGCCCTCTCATTTTCTCTCTCAGCACTTTTCTTCTCCAGCATAACTGATAAATTCTTCCATTTTCTCTGGCAAAACATTTTTTTCCTCCTAAATTCAGTCCACAGTGCTTGCCTTTCTTCCTAAACTAAGCTTCTTAAGGAACTTCTTCCAAATACAGAAAACTTAGTTAAGGGAAATCTGGCAGTACGATTTCCCACATGCCATGGATTAGCAGCTGCTCTGTTCATTGCTAACGCTACCTTCTCTGCTGTGTCATTTCCCAGGAGAAATCTGGGTGATAAAACTGATTCAACATTCGTAACATATCCTGAATCTGCCCACTTGTCACCACTCTGGTCCCCATCACCATCGTTTGCTACCTGGACTATTTCCATGGCACCTTAAGGGGTCTCCCTGCTCCCACTGTTGATCCCCTGCTGACTACACCTAACATGGCAGCCAGAAGGATCTTGTTAAAACATATTTCACTTCCCAGCTTAAAATCTTAAAACCTTCATTGGCTTTATATTCCATGCAGAGTAAAAGCCCCTGTCCTTTCAATGGCCTAAAGGCCTCGCACCTCCCGGATTCTCCTTCTGTGCTCCCATCTTGTGGCATCTGCACTTCTTATGATTACTTTTGTTTTGCTTTCTTTTATTTGCTTGGGATGATTTTTCCCCTGATTGAGGCCTTTCTTCGCTATTTTATTTAAAATTGCTCACCCTTCTCCTACACTCCTGATCTTTCTTTCCTCTTTTGTTTCTGTAGCACTTTTGACCTTTTAATTGACCCTGTAATTTGCCTATCCATTCCCCCCCAGATACGTCCATTCATGCCCAGAATATGAGCTCAATGAGAACAGGTTTGTTTGTTTTTAATTGATGTATTCTCAGAACCTAGGATAGTCCTTAGCACACAATAGCCAATAAATATTTATTAGATAACAAAAATCAATGAATAAATTATTGAGATTATTTCATATTTATACTGAGATCTATGTCTAGCTCAGTACATTAATCAATGTTCTTTAAAATTTGATTAGGTACATAACTTTATTCATTCAACTACTCTCGGGACACATTGGTGAACAGACACTTACCATGTGCCCATATAAATAAATAAGTGAACATTTTTTATAGGATGACAAGTGCTTTGAAGGGAAGAGACAGGGTGCAGCGATAAAGAATAGCTAGGAAGATCCGCCTTAAACGATCAGTCTCTCTAAGGAGGTGTCAAGCCAAAATGTGCAGAGTGAGGAGTTTGCCACATAAGGAATCCAAATAAGCTGAAGCAGGAAAGAGCATCTGAGGGACTGAAAAGCCCCTGTAAATGGCACCCACTGAGGGAGAAGGAAAGTGGATAGCGAGGTGGGCCCATTTCATGGAGGGCCTTGAAGACCATCAGCAGAAGGGCAGCATTTGTCTAAAATGATCATTTTGGCTTCGGAGTAGAGACCAGATTTAGGGACAAGAGTGTCTTAGGTACTCCGAATAACTGTTCAAGAAAGATGAGATGATAAAATTTTTAGAAGTATAATCATAAAACAAAAAGGCATGCACAGAGCAAATTTGGAATATAAATAGCAAAAATGAATCGGATTCTCTTTTCCTGCTTCTATCTACTCCCCTATATTCTCCAAATATTGAGAGTTAAAATTTTAGTTTCAATGGAGAAAAAAAATCACAGGCACACATGCACGCACACACACACACAAAGGAAAAAAAGGAAAACAAAACTTCCAAAATCAAGTATGGAGCCTATTCTAGTGGGTTTTTAAAGAAATTGATTTATGATTGAGGTTTTTAAAAAATAAAATTGCCATTGATATTAAATTTGTCATATTTGTTTTGTGGGATATACCAAACAAAAGTGCAGTTAAATCAATACAAATATTTTTTGTAGTCTTCCATTATTTAACACACACACACAATACACTGGTAGTACATAACAGAAATTCAGCAATAGTGGATAAAATGTTTATCTTTGATCACAGACCTAAAGATTATCAAGTTATCAAAATTAAAAGGGAGCGTTAGAAGCCAAAGTAATTTAACATGTTTCTTTCATCTTCTATCTATATCTGGTGAGAGAAAAAAAAATATATCTATATATATATTTATCTTCTATCATAAAGATCCTCTGACTCTAGTGTTGGCTTTATTTCTTTGAAAATCTGTGCTTGTTGGAAAATTCTAGAATTAAATGTGGAGCTAGCTTTAAGTTTTATTAATCTGTTGAAACTGAATAGAGTAGGAAGAGGGCAGCAGAATAAATGACAGAATTAATACGGATGCAATACAATGTTGCCTAGTGACAAATCTTGTGTGCCTTTTGCCTTCTGGAAACTATTTTCAAGGTTGGTATAAGTGTATGGAATGTTTTGTGAAATCACTAGTTTCCTAGACCTATAATGAGTACTTTAAAATGTCTATAATTAAATTTTGTGGTTGTTAAAAATGATCAGTAGCTTTTTAAAAAATAAAATGTCAAATGATATCTTCTTTGCAAAAGTAGTTGTTTTTTCAAAGTTTTCTCAGTTCTCCTAAGCCCTCCTACACGCAAGGAGTCTTTTCTGTAATATCCTGGGTTTTCTGATACCCAGAATAATGTGGAAATACCTGAATGTTACTAAAGATATGAAACCAATAATGAAGCTTGGCTGAATTTAATGTTCTCCAGCTTACATTTCTCTCTCTGCCCCTAAAGCAATAGTATCCTCACAATCTCAGCCTCCACCTTAAATGGGCTTGGATATATTATATATAATTCTTTTTATTTGTGGTAATTCAAATGGACCCATATGATTTCTCTAAAATGGTTTTGGGGGAAATTTATACAAGTTTCAAAATCATTCATTGCTACCACAGGCAATCTAATGGTCAATAATTTGCTTATGTGGATATTGGTTTTACCTCAGACACAGCAAAGCCTTCTCTCACGTGGAAATAATGCCTGGGAAGGAACTAGACTGTCCGTGTGAGCAATGAGGTCATATCAGCCTAGGGCGGGTTTGGCGGCAGCATCTGGGAGGCTTCTGGTGCCAAGTTGAACACAGCACAGGGAAGACTGCCTTCTCCTTTTACTACCATGCACACCCTCAGAATGAACTGAAGGGGGCAATATTTACCAAGAAAATGCAGCAGGGCAGTCCCGTAGAAGTAAACATGGGGACACTGTAACATTATTTAAGATACAAATCAATTTTATCTGCCAGCTGCCACTACCGTTACACAAGTGCACACACAGTGCACAATAAGAACTACAAAGGGCTCAAAGTTTCAAATATCTGGATTATATTATGGATTATATTCATAGATTAAAATAATAGCAAGTTTGTTTTTGTCCAAAGAAGGTATACTCTAACGGGTCTGGCTCAAGTTCAGCAAACTATTTGTGTTTCTATCAAACACAGTCCGTGAAAAGTCCCCCACATGGTGGACTTTGGTTGTTCTCATATACCACAGATGACTTCTCCTTTCACTCAGGGGAACGTGGATGGGTAAACTAGAAAGATCAGGGTCTGCGATGCCGCTCCTTCCAGGAGCTTTTTTGTCTATTTTCAGCTTTCTTCCGGCCCTCACTAAGGAAATTCTTGCAACAAAATCTTTAAACTTGTGTTACAAAAAGTAATCGCCAGTTTATGTCTAAATGGTATCTGATAACAAATAATCAAACATAGTTTATTATTTGGGAATAAACATACGTGAATGAAGACATGTGTACGTATAACTTCCTGCATGTGTCACTGCGCCAGGTTCGTTTTTGCCCGCCACCCAGAAAGCCAAACACTGAGACGACCAGATGGCAGCAGAGAGGGGGTTTAATCACAAGGCTGCCATGCGAGGAAGTGAGAGCATAAGTCTCAGATCTGCATCCCTGAAAACAGAGGCTCAGGGATATTTATGGGATGGGGGCAAGGTGGTCTGAAATGCGGAGAGAAGTGATTGGAGATGAGGAGCGGTGAGGGAATTGATGATCGGTGCAAGCTGGTCTCACTCCATGCTGCTTCATAGGACGCATGCTGACAAAAATGGTGGCGTTAGCATGATCTGAGGGTGGAGTTTTTAGCATCTTGACAGCAAAAGGTCGCCTATCAGACATCTGCATGAGCCCAGTTGATGAGTTGGTGGTCTCAACTGGCCTGGAGTGGACAAAGGGGTTCTAATTCCTGAAAAATAACTCGAACACCCGTTACCTTGGTGACCCAGGCTCCAGGGGGATGTTATCCGTAGGAGTCAGACAGCGTATTGCCTAAACAGCACAGTTAACAGTGGGTGCGTTAAACAGCTAAAAGCTATAATCAGTCATTGCAAAAAGGAGGGGCCCGGCCCCGTGGCCTAGTGGTTAAGTTCACGCGTTCTGCTTCGGCGGCTCAGGGTTTCATGGGTTCAGACGCTGAGTGTGGACATGGCACTGCTCGTCAGGCCATGCTGAGGTGGCGTCCCACATAGCACAACCAAAGGCACTCACAACTAGAATATACAACTATGTACTGGTGGGCTTTGGGGAGAAGAAGCAGGGAAAAAAAAAAAAAAAGAAAAAGAAGGTTGGCAACAGATGTTAGCTCAGGTGCCAATCTTAAAAAAAAAATAAAAGGAGAAAAACCTTTAGTTCCTAGCTTCTTAATCATCAATGGCTAACTCTTTGCCGGTTTCACATGTAACATAGCATACAATAAAATAGAATGATACATAACATCTGCACAGCTGGGATTTTTGGTTACCCTGCTAAAAAACAAGGCAAAACAAAAACAAACAAAACCTATTACAAAGGTATACATCTGCTCCTGTTATATCAGTAGCCACACCACCCTGGTTTGTCTGTTCCAGAAAGTTTGTGATTCTTGAACCACTCCTCTCTTTCCCCAGATAAAATGCTCTGCAGCAAAAATCCCTAATCTCTTACTTCTACTCAACTATTCATTTCATTCCCCAATCTAAAAAAAAATCCTTGGGAGGATTTGGTTTAGTGGTACAGCATGGAGTTTAGGAGAGGTTAATAATTTTGTTGTTTTGAGCTGGGGATACTCAATAGCTTTACTTTATATACATATAAAACTCTACATAAATAATTCTATATAAACGCAATAATATAAACACAAACTATCACTTCTACAAAATAAATAGGTGTTTGACTCTAGGTAACTCTCTCTATAGCTTAATTTCCCTACCCCAAAAATGAGAAAGTTGGACTAAATTAGTGTAGGAAAGAGCTCACTTCCCAACCCAACACAATCACTTCAAAGACCATGAATTGAAATTGGGAATGAAAACTTGATGGTCCAAAGTCAAAGAGCTAAAGACAGTCAGAAGCTAGGTTTGCAGAAGCCTAATCCATCCTTTCTCCACCAGCAGGCAGTACATTGCTTCTAGAATGAATGCTGTCCCGTGATATTTGCTGTCTATCAGTCAAGTCTAACTGCTCAAGGGTCACGTTAATGACAGGGTACATACAAAGGCAGATGTTTGCTGAGCCAGGTAAGGATGCCAAAGTTTCCCTGTACACATGGAAGGAAATGTCCTCTACCAATCAGGGAGGAATAAAGAAAAGGCAAAAAAGGGATGAAGGCAACAAGCATGGTGGAAAAACGCTCCTCAAGGGGCTCCACAAGGGGAGACAGCTAAGGAGAGGGTGGGGTGGGGCTGGGGACAGGGAGCTGAGCCCTGTATGTTTGCTGAAATCAAAACAAGAAAACAAGAAACCTTTTCTGCAAGTTGTCGGAAACTCACTTTTCTTCCACCTCCCTTCTTTTAGTAGGTTCTCTTGAGAACGCTTAATTTCCATTCTCCCTTTTCTTTCTCACTTCATATGCCTACTCTTCATTCCCTTTCAATCCAACATCTGTTCACTTCTATTACTTGATTTTGTTTAATTACTGGATGTTAAAAATATGTTTATACTGATTTCACTTTAATTTATTTCTTAATTAGGAAGCAGTTTAAGAATTGGCATAGTCCTGAATAGAGTATGAATTGAAAATCTAAATTGTATTGCACTGCAAAAGAATTTACCTGAAAATTAAGGGCCTCCTACAACAACAAATTTAGAGGTTTGCATAACATTCCTGAAACATTTTTATTCAAGTATTTATAAAATGACACAATTGTCACAGTCGTATAAACCATCTGCTTACCGCGTAAGGGGACCCACATCTAAGACACGCTCTCCCTTTTCAGCACTTTTTTTCCAATCAATAATTTGCTATGATGATCTTGTTCTGCCCCTGGGACACTTTATTTAAGTCAACTCAATGCTCTTATGTTACTCTACATAACACAGATAAAAGGAATCAAGTCGGTCAAATATTACCAAAGATCAAGGCTACAAGATTTCTTGATTATTTCTCTGCACTAAGTCATCAAGCATGTTGATTTCACAGACAACAGTTAAGTATCCGTCCCAGACTCAGTTCAAATCTATGGATATGTGTTGCTTTGGGCTTGGGGACAATCCTTTTTATGATACAAAAAAAAGAAGGTTGCCTCTAGGAGAAGGCACACGCATTTCAAAGCACTGATATCCTTCTCTCAGTGTGATGCTACAGTTTCCAGTCATATGTGGTTAGAGGCCTTTCCGTTGCATCCGTGGAGTCAGTGTTTTACTTTACCGCTTCCATTGGTTTTGACAACTCTAACTCTGAGACTCCTTTACAAAAGCAGCTTCTTTCTTTACACAGTGTCTGCTGTCAAGGCTCCTCTTTCCACTGCTCTGGCTGTCCAGGCAGCTCTAATGCTCCTACGATAATTATAGTAAGCAGATTTTCAGTTTTCCCCCGACTCATCACCGTGAACATTAAATTCCCTATAACTACTCCTTTCCAGAAAACATACTGCTTGTCTGACACTCAAAAGAGATATTACTGATATGAGGTCATTATCGATTTCTATAATGATCAGAAGGAATCTTCTTGATTTAGCTTTTTGTGTCTTCTTAAGTGAGGTTAATGAATTTAAGAAGCTCTCCTACAACAGAACATGTCAGGTTATAATGACCATCTGTGAGCCTTTGGATTCATAACATCTGCAAATACATAACAACCCAATAATGCAGGCAGATGAGCAATTTGCTCTGACTAAAAAAGAGTGTTGAATTATCACAGATTATTATAATTATAGTACATGTATTCATGTGGGTATTTGCGTGCGTTCACTCCCTCACAAAGAATGGTTCTCAAAATTATAAAGCTCACGAGTAAGTACATCTTTTTCTTTTCATAGAGTTCTTTGTATTCGTTTGTCCTGTGTCTCTCTCCTGTCTGAAACATCTTTAAGGTTTACAGCAACTATGAAAACTAGGGAAAAAAGATGATCTGGAAAAAGGGACCAATACATTTTAAATTAAGTTCGTATTGGTAAGTCTTTGAAAGAAAGGAAAAAATAGAACTTGTATTTACTAGACTCTGACCACAGTGGGCTGGCGACTTGAAACTAAGATTTGAATTATTAATGCTGAAAAATATTTTCTACAAATGTGTCTAATAGGAAAGAGTGGAAACAAACAGATATAGTAGTCTTTAGTCAAAATATAGAAATATCTCAGTTGTTTATGACCTTGACTATGTCAAAGTCTTTAAAAATAGATACTTATGGGAGCGTACCTAAAGGAAAAGAAAAAGCACGAAATTAAGCACTCTAAGTGATAATAGCTGTAATTAGTTCCTGGGAGTTGGTATAAGAATATATGCTGTATTAATGCCATATCCATGTTCTATATATCCATTTCCAAGGAATGTGTGGCTTCATGTCCTGATTTCTGCTCCCCGAGTCTTTCCATCCAGCTATAGGGGTTCACATGTGAACAAAAAGAATGATAATGAGCCATCCACTAGGGGACTAAAATCAACTCTCACTGACGATGGAGGTACTTATATGAAAAGCTGTTTTGTGAGGATCATAAAGACCTGCCACTAAACAATGATGTATCCTTTTCAATTTAATATAAAGTCAAGCTTTATACTAAGAAAAAACGTTTCTAGTCTCAACCATATTGATAATAAACTATGGCACAAAATGACTCTCTTAATCTGCTACATGCCATTTTACTTTTCTTAGAGGATATGAGGTCTGAGTTTATATTTTACGTGATGTTATCTCTTTCCTGTCAGTGAAACAACTGTTGTTGTCTTTGTACAAATTCTATGGTGACTTCAAACTGTGCTCATAGACATCTGCTCCTTTAGTGGGAAAGTGTCCACAGTCACACAATTCTTTCAAAACAAAGGTAGTTATCTGACCTGTTGGTAAGTAAACATTCTGCCCTGAAAGAGAAAGTATTGACAGTTTGACACAGTGAGCAAGGGTAAGACTCCATTTCCATAGCGGGACTCGTAGGAAATTAGGGTGTAGGAGAACATGGCTTAGCGAAAGTTCTTATTTTGACAATAGCCGTCTTTTGTCCTCTATATCTTACAGCCCTTATAATAGTGATAAATATACCTTTGCTTTAACTTACCCATTAGACAGACAGGAAGACAGAACAGAAAAAAACAACAAATTCTTTCCTACTCGGTGGTTTTAAGCTAATATATTATGCTGCAGCCTGGAAATGCAAAAAGCATCTTATTAAATCACACCATAAATGACCCACGTAGAACAGTTTATTTTTCATTAGCAAGGTGAGGAGGTGTGGAGCCAAATAAATCCAAATGAACAAGGCAATAATTGTCCCTCCCATGATATCATCCTAAATGTGGAAGTAATGAAGGAAACACAGTTTAAAGAAAGAATGTTTTTTTGGTGAACTCATTTTTATATTTAGAAAGAAAAACTTCTTCATGCCTCTGGGAAATAGTGAGCCTATTATTTTATGTGGAAAGTAAATTTTAAAAGAATGCAAAGTTAGATTTATGGAGCACATCCAGGAAATACTAGTAATTTACTGAAAATAATAGGAATGCAAGAAAAATTTAAACTTTTAAAAATAACTTCTGATCTAAGCCCCACTGCTTACAGGGATTAACATTCAGAAAGCAACATTGTCTACAATATATTTTAGATTCATAATGGTATAGATCTTGCAGGAATATAATGACCATAATTATAGTAAATTCTTTAAAATACATATTCCTGAAAATTGGCAATAACGTCTTCACAGGCAGTGAGATTCCCAGAGTTCAAATGTCTCTTCCTTAAGTTTGAATCGGTAACATCACCTAGTTAGTGGTTGTCGGCGATACAGGGATTTTTGTAATGCTATAAAGCAAGTAGATATGAGCCAATGACTTGGCCCTCCAATAATTTTTTTTTTCTAAATCTCATCCTAAATAATGAGGACTTGGGAGAAGATTCTGTTTTCTCTCTATATAGGCAAAATGATCAAGTGTCAAAGCTGTATGACAAACGGCAACCAACTCTGCCTCTCTTATAATGTGTGTTACTTCCACTTAAGGAACAACACATTCTTCTTTAGGATTTAGTAATAGGAATTCTTTCGTCCCCCAAATAAGAGTAGGCGTATAGGTAGTGAAAAGTGGAGCAGCCCTATGGGAATGTGACGTGGCAAATGGGAAGGTGTGATCTCTGAGTAATTTAGGTCTAGGGTTGATAAGAGCAGACCAGAAGGGGTCAGACCCAATCAGTACTACCAAATGAAGTCAAAGAGAGGAATTTACTCTTGGCTCATGGCTTCAGCCAATTTTGATGAGCTATAGGCAAAGAGTAAAATATTCTTTAGAAGTGATAAGTTTGGGTAATTCAGAAGGCTTGCTGACTATATACAAAAATTTGATCATGTCACTCTCTTGGTTAAAATTCTTTATCAACATTCCCTTTCCTTTAGAAGAAAGTTAAAAATTCTTTACCTGGGTAAAGATATTGGGCTTTCTTTATTCTAGTCCCTAACTCACAGCATCTTTCAACTGCCCCTCATTCTTCTGTACACAGCGCATTGCAAGGCAGATGAAAACACACACACATGGGCTGCAGCCACCTAAACTAAGCTTCTATGGTTCCCACAGTGTGACACGGTTATTGTTCTGCCTCTGGGCCATAGCCTATGCTCAGGACAGCCCTTATCCCTCCTTTTCCTTGTTAACTCTTCATCCTTCTAGCCTTATCTCAGTTTACACTTATTTCAGGGGGCCTTTCCTGAACTGCTTTCCCCAGTTTACTCTTGGTTCTATAGGCATCCGTTTATTGGGCGCCAATAGCTTCTCGACTTTCACTAAATTGTCGGGTCCGGCATACGCTACTATAAATGTCCTTCTACTAATTTGAAGTCCTTCTAAACTCTTTGAAAGAAGAGATTATGTCCTAGTAGTTTTTGTCTTTTGTAGCCTCTGTGTCTAGTGTGGAATATGGCATGTGCTCAGTGAACATAATAACTGTGGAAATGAGCCAAAGTTTCAGTGGAAATGTTGAAAATGCATAAATAAGATGGAAATTGAGATAAGATTTGATATCATAGAACAGTAGTGAAGAAAGTACCTAGCAGCTATGGAGAAGTAAATGAAAAAATGGGTAAACAAATATTTATATACCAACACACAATATCTAGAAATTGAGAGAGTTTAAACTATTAACATCAGTTGGCAAATGTGATTTCATAGGTGATCATTTTAGTATATATATTGTGTGCTGGGCCAAGGTATCTTTATGTATCTGGATCACGTATTTTTTTTAATTTTTAGTGTTTAGTCTTTAAAGGAATACAAATATTTATGCTCATATCCAGCAAAAAGAAAAATATTCTTGGATTTCTATATCCAGCAGAAACCATTTTTTAGCGTTTGAATATTTGTTGTGGCAAAAAAGTTTCCCTGTTTGTTATGCATTGTTTTGCTTTTGCTTTTTTCAAAAGAAGAGTCTAGAAGTAGATGTTATTTTGAGTTTTGAACACCGATTTTCATAACTGTAAGCATGTTTCCATGTCAATACATCTGCATCATGCAAAAAAAAAAGTATATAGGCAAGAGCGTAAAGATTGAATAACCTGAAAAGCATTTGCTCGATTAAAAATGTAGAAGGAGCACTCAAGAAGGTGAAAAGGCAAAGAAATATACTCTGGACATACTTCTTATCATCTAGGAAGAAGGGACTGTGAACATAGAGGCAACAGAAACAGTAAGAGATAGTAACCATGTCATTTTAGCGTTTGCAAAAACCTAGGAGTGAGACGCAGAGAAGCCTAAACACTCTCCTTTTGTTAAAGAACATTCCCAAAGTTCTGAGACAGATGGGATTGTACATTTGGTCAGAAGTTCTCTAGGGAATATAGTCAGAAAACAAATCAGAGATTCTAAGTTATTATAAACTTAATGTGAGCTCCTGACCAAAGTTATTAATCGGAAACCAAAGAGAAAATCCTCATGGTCGAACAGGGAGTGTCCTGAGCTCAGATGTTTCAGGTTGAGAAGATGCAAGAACACCAAAGATGGATCTGGAATATCTGAACCTCCTCAGGACAAAACATGGAGTTTAAATAGATTTGGTAGAATGAGAAAGGGATTCAGACGGAATCAAAATCCAACAATGAGAATCTCGTACAAGAATCTGAGGAGATTATCAATCAATCTATCAATTCTGAGGAATGAACCTTTCCCTGGCCCAAATGGAGCCCACAGTCTTCCCATTAGAGGGATCACTAAATTCTAGCACAAATATTGGGGACAGAATTTAAACCATTGTCAGTCACCATGCCAGGATGATAGCAACCATATAGACAGAGGGCCAACTTTGTAGATGAACTCAACTTCTAACTCTGTGCTTGTTAAACTACGGCTGCCCCAGATGAAAAACTGCATTCAGCTGGAGGGTTCCATAGCACCAAAGACATTGCAGTTGCTTCTCCACTGAGTTCTCCCAAATCCAGATTAATCTCATCAAGCTCACCTCAGCAATTTGTTTGAATACTGGAGTATAAATTTTAGTTTCAGCTTCACTGGTCATTAACTGGTCTTGATCCCTGATAAGAAACCTTTCTTGGCTATGTCACAGAAATGTACATTTGCTCAAAACAATCCACACCTCTCAGGAAAAGTCTGCAATTTATGACAAAAGATTTAATGTTAAGCAACAAAGCAAACAGTACATTTATTCGCATTCTGTTTTGATTCTTTATTCTCCATCAAGGAAAATAATTTTCAAACTGGCAAATCTAGAACAAACATCATTAGGAGGGAACTGAATTGCAAGATAGGTACAGAGATAATAAGGGAGTGCTTTACAGCTTTAAATTAATTCAAGCCTTCAGGCCCAGATAAATTATATCCCAGGATATTTAAATGACTCGCAGATGTGATCAAGGAACGGTTGTTGTTAGACTCTAAGAAATCATAGAGAAAAAAGGAGGCCCCAGAAGTCTAGAGATGGGCAAATGTTACTCCCATTTCTTAAAGGTGGGTGTCTGGGTGAAGAGGAGAGGAAATGAATTCCAAATATTGTAAACTTAGCATAAGCCTCTGGCCAAATTCTTGAACAATAATCAAGCAGTCTGTGAGTAGCTCCCGTGAATGCAGAGAACCTGTCTGTGTGGTTCAACATTGGATCCTCAGGGCGGTTAGCAGGGTTATGTCCTTAGTAGGTACTTAATAAATATTTGTTGAATATTAACTGACCGTTTAGAAAGGAAGGTGTGTTTGAAATCAGCTTGGATTCACTGAGAAGTAAATTAAGCAAGTTGCTTAACTCTCTGAGCCTCACTATTGTACTAGGCAGAACAGGCCAGGTTATGCTGTGGAGACAACCCCAAAATTTCAGACTTTTAAATCAAAATGACTTATTTTTTTGTTCACACTTCACGTCTTTGTGGTGGGCTGTGGACTCTGCTCCATGCCATCCTCACTCCAGAACCCAAGCAGGCAGAATAGCCACCACCTGGAGCACTGCCAATTATAGAGGCAAAGAGAAAGGGAGAAATTTGGGTGGCAATGGTAAACCCACTCTTACAGCTTCCACTGGAAGTGATGCGTGCCTCATGTGATTGGTCTAACAAGTCATGTGGTCATGCCTACCTTCAAAGGGTAGGGAAGGAAGTATAAATCTGTCTTGTACCCAGGAGGAGAACCAAAAATATCTAATTTAAAGTACCAATGGCTACCATAGTTATCTTCTTTGTAGAATGGAAATTATAATAGCTATCTCTTATAATTATATCTGTTATAATAAAATATAGCTGTCTGTTATAATAACTATCTTGTAGGTTTTACGAGAAATGTCATAGAACTTTGTTTTTCTAAATCAATTTCAATCTAATGCTAAACCACCAGGGCCCAATCTGGTGAGTAATTTAATACTAATCCTGTTTTTGGTGAGGTTGGGAGAAGAGCAGCATTTATCCCCTTAAGGTTGCAAAATCTCCAAAGAGCTTTCATCCTGACTTCAAAGTAAAGAAAGATTCTCTGTTCTTCATTATATCATGGTCACAGCTAAGAACTAAATTGTCCAGTCCCATGTAATCCATTAGAAAATGGGCTTTTCTTGCTATTTCTGTGCTTAGTTTGGGCACAGTTCTTCTAGAGGTAGTGGGGGGTTGTTGTGAGGCTGAAAGCTTTGGCCAAATGTCTAGCCTCTGATTGTACCTTGCAACAGCTCCTTCTGAAGTACTGTCCCCTCCCTTGGTTACTACACAGGAACATAATCACCATTGTTATGCACATAACGCATATGTCTTCCCATCTTGAAGAATATTTTATTTTCATAGCTCTGTCCACTTCAGTCTACTTACTCCATACCTCCCACCACTTTCCGAAGACTGCTCTCTCAACCATCCCACTCTGGAATGAACTGGCTTAATCCTTTAAATGGATTTCTGTTTTCAGAAACAAGAGGAGAGAGGAGGTTGTGGTTTAACAACTTCTGGTTTCACCCTTGCAACATCAATATCCCTGAAACGAGACAGCAAGAGAGTGGCGAAATCTTTGTTAAAAGGAAGAAATACAGTGGGAGCAAAATTCAAGTTAGGAACTCAGCAAATTATTGTTAGTAATATTTCAAGGTAATTTCTTTAATTTGGTGATTAAATGAAGATATAAGTAGCATCAAATACAGTAGCTGACAGAGTAAGCTTTCAATAAATGACAGTTTCTATTATTACTGTCGAATTATGCCTACTTAGCCACATTTCCACGTTTAGAAGAGTTACTCAACTGGTTATTTGCAGGGTGATATAGTCAAAGTGTCTCTGCTCTGTGGATTGGGGTGAATACGCACTGTGTTTATAGGACACAGATCATCGAGTCTTACATCTAATTCTGCTCCTTCACTTTGCAGATGAGGAATCATACAACATGAAAACTTTTCTTTCAGAGTCAGAAATTTTACACTGTTCCTTTTGATGAGTATTACTATCCAATTCCATTCCTGTTTTTTGTTTTACAATTTTAATGTTATCAAAGATAAACCAATGGTGCTGGCCCATGGCCCAGCGGTTAAGTTCGCGCGCTCCCCTGCGGTGGCCCATTGTTTTGCCAGTTTGGATCCTGGCTGGGGACATGGTACCACTCATCAGGCCACATTGAGGTGGCATCCCACATGCCACAACTAGAAGGACCCGCCACTAAAAAAAATATATATACAACTATATACCTGGGGGCTTTGGGGAGAAAAAGGAAAAATAAAATCTTAGAAAAAAAAAAGATAAACCAGCAGGTGTCTATGTATTTATCACAAGGTGAACTCTCATTAGAAATTATTTCTAATAACCTACGAGTTGAAAATTCTGTTAGGCCTCCTTCAGTTTTATTCAAATAGTTAGAAATCGCTTGGCCAGCGAAAATACCAAAATCTTATACTGCTCTTTGGGAGTTTTCTTTTTCATTCCAGAGGCTTTTTAAAACTTAGGGCAGTGCACCATGGGAGCACTTAGGATGGATGAGAGGTAGATAGCTTTTTTTGTAAAGTACAAATTCGGCGTTTGAGAAAGAGGAGATAGGGAAGGATTTGGTGAGTAACCACCTGAGAGAAGGCTCATTCTTAGGTAGACCAGTTTTAGGAAAGACTATATTTGGGGTCAGACCATTGATTCACATGCCTCTGAGCCCCTGCAAAGGACCCGAGCTGGAGAACAACAGCACGATCCAATGGACTCCTTAGGGCTTAAAGCCATCTTTGTTTGGTTTGAGTAGGTGCCCCTGGAGTTCCTATGGATTAATTTGAGGGAGCCATTTAGCAATGTACATTCCTGCCAATCACTTAGGAAGGCTTAACTAAATTATCATCAGAAGGATTTCATTCTGTTTTTCAAATTTATGATACGTATTAACTCCAGAGAGAAACTTGAAATCAAGATTGACCTCAATTTATTACCAAACTAAAGGGTGACAAGCAATTTCAGTCTTAACAGTCTGAGAAATAAGGGTCAAGAATCTGTAAACCCAAATCCTGACCAGAGCCTTCAACTCTTAAGTTTATATCCACTTTCTGACACTTGGTGAAAACGCCACCGACTCACGAAGCAAAATCAGAACCAGTAAATAGTGAAGAAAGCTTTTATTTCATTCTTTTTTTAATGTTACTTTCTTTATTTTTACCTTTTCTAGTCTGAGTTACACTTGTTACTGATATTAAATATAGAGGTCAAAAGAAAAAAAAACCTGATTTTTTTCCCCTTTCCATAAGTTTACCATTTGTTTTCTCCAGGCTAAAGCCTCCTTTTATTTTATTTCATGCTATTAATATAGAATCTTACTGTAAACCAAATTCCAATATAGAATTCTATAACTGTAGAATTGAAGTAGCAAGTTATGTCCAAGGATACTCACTACAGCATTACCTGAAAAATAAAAATCGGAAGTCTATGAATGGGAATTTCCGAAACACATTATACTATATCTGCACCACAAAAGACCAAGTAACAGTCTTAAAAGCAACGAAGGGGTATAGATACTAATTTGGAAAGATGCTGATAAATGTAAGTAATACATTGCAATATAATAAGTATTGTACTTGCATTTATGTTATTAAAATATTTGTGTGCAAACATTTGTATTTTGAATGCATAGATCCATTCTGGGAGGATAAATTAGAAATTGTGAACAGTTGTTACTTCCTGAGGGTGGGTCTGAGGAGCTTGTTGGAAAGGGATCTTTATCTGTCACCTTTGACCTTACTCTATGGTTGAAATTTTTGGATTAATATATATTTATTGTATAATAAAAGTTTATTTATTTCCTTTTGTGAGGAAGATTGGTCCTGAGCTAATATCTATGCTAATCTTCCTCTATTTGTTTTTACGTGGGAACGCCACCACAGCACGGCCTGGAGAGTGGTGCCTGGTCCATGCCCAGGATCTGAACTTGCAAACCCTGGGCTGCTGAAGCAGAGCATGTGAGCTTAACCACTATGCAACCGGGCAGACCCCTAAAAATTTATTTTTGCCATTCCTGTATCTTTTCATGGCTCCCATCAGGTATGACTAGGTAGTTTATAAATCCTGCAAGCAAGGTAATCTTATTTTTAATCAACAGGAAATGTTTACCACAATGCATTTCAATATTCTTCTTCTGAAGAATTTTTCCAACAAGATATCCACAACATAATAAAATAAGTGAGGAAATTGGAGTAAGAAGAAAGCAGGGAAGAAAATGAATTAAAGCTAACGGTTAGTAACCCCAAAATCTTGTTAAACAGTTTGCTCCAGTTGTTAGAGATGGGCTGTTAATAACCTCTGTGCTTCCATGGTCCAAAAAAATGGATAAAAATTGTCAGTTTTAAGAATCATGTAATATTACCCTTGTGATAAAGCCTAAGGGCAATTTCTACTGTACTTATAAGCCAGGAAAGTGTCTAAGTCACAGAAGGGCAAATCAAATTGATTTGATCCTGAATAGATGAGGTCTTTCTCTAGAGTATATCAATTATAGAAAACTTTTTTAATGACTATTTTTTTATTTAAAAAATTAACGATTTTGCTTCCTAATATATTTGATTACACAGAAGGACATGTGGATGGTTGAAGAGTTGTTAAATCTAAACTAAAACTGAAGACGTTACTTTAAAAAGAAAAGTTATAGAACCCTGAGCTACGAGAAACGAGGAAATCAGTGTTGCCATGGTGAAATGCTCTAATACAGGGTGAACTGTGCTTTTATTCAGAAATTTAGGCCTCTCCACCACTACAGCTGTAGCGTTTTCTTTAGCAATTTCAAACCCAGCTTTTCTTTTTATCTTCCGACCACGAGGAAAAGCAACAGATAAGTCATATTAAATAAATGCAAAAGCCTATCATAAAAGGGTGAGATGTGTAGTGGTATATCAAAATGTTCTTGTTTATAAGTTAGGCTTTCCTTTTTTGAATTTCATGTCTTAACAAAAACGTCCTAAATCAGCCATTTCTCCCACTCAATCTCAGCTCCACACCATCCATTACTATGTGCGGTTCCTTGTTGTGAGTTGCTATTTATTTAATTTTTCCCCACCTCTCGTCCCACTCTTTTTCAGGGCTTGTGGAAAAAACCTTAAGGAAAATGAGAGATTTCTTCAGAGCTCTTACTTTATTTTTCTTTTGCCAAATATCTGATGTGGAAAATTCACTCAAGTGCTTTAGCGTGTTACACTGCAAATATAGATAGAGTCTGTTAAAGTTGCAAACAGGCCCTGGGCATTTCCATTTTTTGGTTGAGAAAGAAGGAAAAACGAAGAAGAAGGAGCAAAAGGAGCAGAAAGAGAAAGAGGAGGAGGAGGCAGGGAAATATAAAAATTGCATTAAAAACGATGGTCTATTTTCGTTTATCAAATTAACACTTTAAATTTAAAAATGCAGTGTCTGTATTAAAACTCCATTTGGAGATGACATCAAAAAGTAAAAATTTCAAGCTCTTTGGGAATATGTGTTCTGGGCCTAATGACCCTCCTGCCCTTTCAGGCCCACTCTTACGTTTTCCCACTTTTCCCATCTCCTTCCTCACCTCATCCAGACTCTGGCCTGCCTTGTTTTTCTTTTTCTTCTGGTATTCTTTTCCCATGAATGCTGTTTAATTGATGGGAGTGTATTCAAGGAAAATAACAACAGGGAATTTTTTTTCATGTAGGTAATATTTGTGTAGTGTAGCAATTATAAGGCTAATACATATTCATTATAAAACTTTAAGAAATTATAGAAAATCATAAAATAAGTCATAACCTTGGAAAGAATAATTTTAAAGCATCATTTAAAATCTCTTTAGGATTTTTTCCAAATAGATTGCGTATTTATTTATTTTTCTTAAGAAATTTTCCCCCAGCTTTATTGAAGTATAATTAACAAATAAAAATTGTGTGCATTTATGATGTACAATGTAATGCTTTGATAAACATATACACTGTGAAATGATTAGCACGATTAGTTAACAGACCCTTCATCTCGTATAGTTGATTTTTGTGTCTGTGGTGAGAACATTAAAGATATATTCTCTTAGCAAATTTGAAGTATACAATACAATATTATTAACTGTAGTCACCGTGCTGTACATTAGATCTCCAGAACTTATTCATCCTGCGTAACTGAAACCTTGTGCATGTGACCAACATCTTCCCATTCCCCACCGCCACCACCTCCTGCCAGCCCCTGGCACCCACCGTTCTACTCTCTGCTTCTAGGAGTTTCAATTTTTATAAATTTTACATATAAGTGAGACCATGTAGTATTTGTTTTGCTGTGTCTGGCTTTTTTCACTTAGCACAATGTGCTGCAGGTTCATCCATATTGTCACAAATGACAGGATTTCCTTCTTTTTTAAGGCTAAAATACTCCAAATTATATATATATGCAAAATATATATAAATATATATATATATATGAAACATTTAGATTGATTCCATATCTTGGCTGTTGTGACTAATGCTGCAATGAACAGGGGAACGTGGATATCTTTTTGAGATACTGATTTCATTTCCTTTGGATATATACGCAGAAGTGAGTGGGATTGCTGGATCACATAGTATTCTGTTTTTTTTTTAATTTTTTTAGGCATCTTCATCTAGTTTTTCATAGCAGCTGCACCATTTTACATTCCCACCAACAGTGTATAAGGGTTCCATTTTCTCCATATCCTCACCAAAAATTATCTTTTATCTTTTAGATAATTACCATCTAACAGGTGTCAGGTTCTCCCATTGTGGTTTTGATTTGCATTTCCCTGAAGATTAGTAATGTTGAACTTTTTTTCATGTAACTTTTGGCCATTTGTATGTCTGAATCATGAAGAAATAGACAATCTAAATAGATCAATAAGAAGTAAGGAGACTAAACCAGTGATCAAAAGACTCCCAACAAAGAAAAGCCTAGGACCTGATGGCTTCATGGGTGAATTCTACCACAGTTAAAGAAGAATTAACACTAATCCTTCTCAAACTTTTCCAAAAAACTGAAGAGAAAAAACACTTCAAAACACATTTTACAAGGCCAGCATTACTCTGCTACCAAAGCCAGACAAGGATACTACAAGAAGAGAAAATTACAGATCAATATCCCTGATGAACATAGATGAAAAATTCTCAACAAAATATTAGCAAACTGAATTCAACAATATATTAAGAGGATCATACACCACAAGTGGGATTTATCCCTGGGATGCACAGATGTTTCAACATCCACAAGTCAATCAATGTGATATACCACATTAACAGAATGAAGGATAAAAATCGTATGATCATCTCTATAGGTGCAGAAAAAGCGTTCGACAAAATTCAACATCTTTTCATGATAAAAATTCTCAACAAAGTGGATATAGCTGGAATGTACCTTTACATAAAAAAAGCCATATATGACAAGCCCACAGCTAACATTACACTCAATGTTGAAAAGCTGACAGCTTTTCAAGACAAGGCAAAGATGTCCATTGTTGCCACTTCTACTCAACATACTACTGGAAGTCCTAGCTGGAGCAATTAAGCAAGAAAAAGAAAGAAAAAGCATCTAAATCGGAAAGGAGGAAGTAAAATTATCTCTGACTGCAGATGACGTGATCTTAGGTGGAGAAAACCCTAAAGACTCCACCAAAAAACTGTTAGAACTAATAAATGAATTCAGTAAAGTTGCAGGATACAAACTCAACATAGAAAAATTAGGAGCATTTCTAGATACTAATAATGAGCTATCTGAAAAAGAAATTAAGCAAATGATCCAATCTTATTTACAATATCTTCAAGAAAAAATAAAATAGGAATAAATTTAATCAAGGAAGTGAAAGATTTGAAAACTATAAAACATGGATGAAAAATATTGAAGAAGACCCAAATAAATGGAAAGATATTTATGCTAATAAATCGGAAGAATTAATACTGTTAAAATTTCCATATTTCCGAAAGCAATCTCCAGATTCAATGCAATCCCTGTCAAAATTCCAATGACATTTTTCACAGAAATAGAAAAAACAATCCTAAAATTCACATGAAATCACAAAAGACTCCGAATAGCCAAAGCAAACTCACGCAAAAAGAACAAAGCTAGAGGCACCACATTGCCTGTTTCCAAAATATACTACAAAGCTATAGTAAACAAAACAGTATGGTACTGGCATACAAGACAGACACATAGTTCAATGGAACAGAATAGAAAACCTAGAAGTAAATCCACACATTTATGGTCATTTGATCTTCAACAAAGATGCCAAGAACATACAGTGGGGAAAAGATAGTCTCTTTAATAAATGGCATTAGGAAAACTGATAACCACATGCAGAAGAATGAAATTGGACCCTTGTCTTACACCCTATATAAAAATCAACTCAAAATGGATAAAGACTTAAATGTTAGACCTGAAACTGTAGAACTACTAGAAGGAAACAGGAAAAAAGTTTCTTGACATTCATCTGGGCAATGAGTTTTTGATATGACCCCAAAAACACAGGTAATAAAAGTAAAAATAGAGAAATGGGATTGCACCAAAGTGAAAAGCTTCAGCACAGCAAAGGTAATAATCAACGGAGTAAAGAGGCAACCTATGGGATGGGAGGAAATATTTGCAAACCATATGCCTGATAAGGGCTTAATATCTAAAATATACAAGGAACCCAAACATCTCAATAGCAAGAAAACAATTAACCCAATTAAAAATGGGCAAAGAACCTGAAAAGATATTTCTCAAAGAAAGACATACAAATGGTCTCCCTTGTATATGCAGGAATTCTGCTGTCTTTTCAAAAGATGGGTCCTTAGTCCTGGTTCTCCTGAGGCTTCTTATATTGGAAGTGCCGTGGAGCCTTTCAGAGCAAATGCGTTCCTGTCTATACCTAATGGAGAAAATGTGTTCCTCTCTACATTTCTCCAGAACATTGCAAGGACACATGAACTCAACGTCCAATCAGGGAATTGGGGAAGAGAGGAGGGCAGAGAGGATTCTAAATGTCTGTGTGAATCTTTGTCATGTGTGCGTTGTGGTAAGAACATGTCTTAATACTTCAGACTATACTTTTAGTTGTTGAAAATCCATAGAAAATGAACTATTATCTGGAATTTAACATTGTGCCAATAGAATGTTTCAGCACATGCAAAGCTGGTTCTAAAGTTTATTTGGAAAACAAAACATGCAAGACTGCAAAGAATATTTTGGAACAAGAGAGAGTGCACATGAGAGAGAGAGAAGAAAGAGAAAGAAGAGAAAAAGAGAGGGAATTTGACTAACCAAATACTAAAGCTGGTTATAAAGTTAAAATAGTTACAACAGAATGTTACTGGACAAAAAATAAACAGATGAATTAATAAATGGAACAGGTTATTTTAGAAGTCTAGCAATGAAGCAAAATATGTAAGAGAATATGATCATGATTCAAGTGGCATTTCATAACATGGAAAAAATGGGTTACTTGATAAATGGTGTTAGGGCCACTAGATATACCTCTATGGGAAAAGTTTTTATGGATTCATTCCTGATTTCTTAAACAAAAAATAAATTCCAGATGAAATTTATAAGCAAGGAACATAAAACCATAAAAACAGTAAAGATAATATGAGATAATTTAAAAAATAAATTTGGCATTGGGAAGTACTTTCTAAATATAATACAAAAACTACAAGTCATAAAAAATTGTTAATATGGCAATACAACAAAAGTAAAAAAGAAATATGTTTGGCAAAAGATAACCTCAAAACACAACAACCACAATTAAAAAACAAAAGAACGAAAGACAATCTTGGAAAAAATACAACACATTTAATAGTTAATATAGAAGTTTCTACAAAACAACAAGACCTAAAACACATGAGAAAAACAGGCAGAAAAATGGACAGTTCACAGAAAAAAATAAAAGTTTTTTTAAGCATATAAAAAGATGGTTAATCTCACTTATTTGGGGATGAAGGCAAATTAAAGCTATACTAAAATCCTAATGTTCACTTTAATCATCAAAGATCAAAAGGTTCTGTAACATAAGAAAATATAAATCTTAGATGTTATTGGTGTGCGAGTTGCTATAAATATTTAGGAAGGGAAATTCAGCAATATATATCAAAATTGAAAATGCATGTTCTTTTTTCCCAGAAATTCCATTTCTAAGAATTTATCTAGTGTATTCTTGCACTGTGTGAAATGATACCATCACAAAAATCTTCAATTTGTAACATAAGAGGGTTTATAACAATGTAAGTGGCTACGAATAGGGGATCAGTTAAATAAACTATGCCGTATCTACAAAAAGAAACACTATGCAGCTATTAAAAATAACAAGGGGCATTTACGTCTAACTCACGTAGCAAACAAACGTGGATATCATACAAAGATAGATGTAGATATAGATTCTCTTTCTCACCTTGCTTCCTTACTATAATATACAACTATCTGGGTAACGAGAAAAGAAGAAAGGAAATGCACACACACATGCATGTTTGTATATGGAGACTATCTCTAAATTGGCAACAGCGTTAGCTTCTAGAAAAGCAACAGGTGGCTGGGGGCTAGGGTGAAAGAGAAGTCTATTTTTCCTCTCTATATCCTTTTGCACATTTTGCATTTGCTGTCATGGGCATGTTCTAATTTTCAGAAATGTATCATTAGTTAATGTTTAAAAGAGAGAATGAATCCTAAGGAGGTGAATTTGTGTCTTGCTGCCAAATGTCACATATGAATATGGAGACAAGTCCAGAGGCTTTGTGCAAAATTAATTCTTTGTTTGGAACTCACTTCTCCTTTGAGGAACAGTGATTGAATAAGAGTCCAGATAGGTACTTGTTCTTGAAACAAGATTTTTTTTTTAACGATATTTTTGTATTCCTCTCACAGCTCTTGTTTATTTAGCAGCCTTTATAGATGGCAGGTGGAACGTCCGGAGAGGTTCTGAGGCACCCAGCTGAAGCTGGCTCTGTCTGAGTGAGTTATCCTGGATGGAAGATTTGAGAGCCTGCAGCCGTTTTCAAGGCTGGGAATTCCAAAGGTGAAAGGGTGTCTTTGTAATTGAGAAGCACACGTAAATCCCAAGGGTCAACACACTTCACTCCCTCTAAGCCAAGCAACTCCCAGGCCATCTAAGTGATTTAAAGGCATCTTCATCAGAGGAGCCTCCTCCTTAGACTGTGGCATTGCCCTCCCTATTGATTTGTGGGTTTCTAGGGCTCTGATTTTCCTAGGGCCATAAGAGCCTTCAACTTGAATTGCCCGAGAGGAGAGAATGAAGTTGTATAGGTGCAAACGAGCTACAGGGCCAGGCTTGACTTAGTCCTTTCCTCATTTTTCTGGAGATTTAATGCCTTTGAGCTTCTGTGAAAGCTGATGCCTGAAGGTTGTTTCTGGCCATGTCATAGCCCAGTTCACTCTGTCAGGAAGGTCTAACGTGGAGACGGTCTCAAGCGGAAACTGAATAACGGCAGGTTCCAGTTCTCCCCGCAAGGCGTGGAGCATCTAAATTTAAGACCCCAGAGGATGTAGAGCAGTGGGGCATTTACACATACAATGGTCCCTTCAACCGAGTGGGTATATTAGCTTTGTGTTCCACACAGTTTGCTGCATCCACATAGCATCCTTTGGGCCAAACATATGTATATGTGCTATATATACATATTATTATCATACAGTTTATATACATATTATTATTATACATATTGTGATATATATAAATACACAAAGAGGTTACAATAGGGTGCTCAGCTATGTCTACTACTCCCTTTATTGTTTGCCTCTAGGAAAAGAAAAAGATGTCTTTTGACAGATTTTTCCCCCTGAGGAATCAGGAGCAGGCGTAGGCAGGAGCTTAAAGTAAGCCTGTTGGCTTTCAGACCGTTCATGTCTATTTTTGGATCTCAAGCTTTCATAGGTCTGATCTTCAGACCCATGCACTGAATTTTTTCCAACTCTCTTCCTTTTTCTTTCTTTGTGGTTCTTAAGGGAGGCAATAAATGCCACCCCAAAATATGCCAGTTTGCCCCAAGAATTGTTTTGAGCTAAAGGCACTTGAAAAACAGCAGGTGTAAGTGCTCCGACCTCCCCTTTTCGTCCTAAAAGCAGGAGATAAAACTCCATGTGAAAGATGTCCTCGCCATACCAGGAAGAAAGAAACATTCTTCTCATGAGACAGGGACTCGAGGCTGAGAGAATTCTGTGCAAACAGACCCTGCTAAAATACCTCTTATCCTCCTTTACCCTCTCCGTATATTTTAGTTACTTTTCCACACTTACCTCTCTTTGTTTAACCTAGTCTAAAAGCATTTAGATTTTGCCACTTCTCCAGTTCTTCATTTCCTTATGAGGGCTCCCATATCACATAAAATTTATGTTAACTAAAATCTGTATGTTTTGCTCCTGTCAATCTGTCTTATGTCAACTTAATTCTCAGGCCCAGCTGGAGAACCCAAGAGAGTAGGAGGAAAGTTTTACCTTCTCTAAAGTTCCTTCCTCTCTCCCATCAAAATGTAATAGCCTCACCACCCTTTTCTTCATTGTCAGATTTTTGTGAAAAAATCATGTACCTGAATGCATAGCTAAAATTCTAATATATGTGCTAATGTTATACCTTCTTATACAACATATTTGCATTTAAATAGAGTTGTCTGGAGATTTAATGTTTTAACCCAAAGGGATTAAAATGTCTCACGTTTGTATAGCACTCAGTAGATTATTTCAAAGAGCTTTCCACAAACAAGATTTCTTCTGAACCTCTGAGTCCCCCTGGGGCAGAGAGGGTAGGCATTTTTATCTACTTGCTCACTGTTGATAACTCGAGGCTCTGAGAAGTTTCGTAGCAGCCTCAGAGTTACACAGTAAACAGCGAGATATTGACTGAGGTCTGGTGACTCCTATTTGAGCATTCTTTCTACCACATCTGACACCACCAGAAATAGATGTAAGCTGTGTATGTGTGTGTGGGAGTCACCAACCACGACACGTAAGTACTTAGTGGCTCCATCTGCTCCTAGAGCTGCTAGCTTTCAAGGGAGGAAGCTGCAGATGACGTTCTAGCCCTCTTACCTGTAAGGACGCGTAGGGTGGAGAGAAGATGTTGGGACTTTTGGTCAAACAATGGATGAAACCACCTGACTTATCGACAGAATGACACATAATTTTCTTTGCAGTTTCATGAATAAACCAGAGTTATCTGGGGATGGGGTTGGAGGTTCTGTTAAAAATGCAGATTTCTGGGCCATCACTCTTATTTACTGAATCAGAACAAGAATCTCTGATGTACATTTTGAGAAACCTTAAATTATTCCTCCTTCCTGACAACAGATGCATGTCATTTCCATCCTAAAATTGTCCAGTGTCTACTGTGGTCTCATAGACAGGCTAACTTCTTTGGCATGCTACTCAAAGCTTCCTACAGTTTGGACCCAGCCAGTATTCCCCATTGAGTTTCTTACTGCTCCCTTTCGCTTTGATCCCTGTATGTATTCTGTGGTTTTCTCCCTCAGGGCTTTTCCAGCCATGAGTTGCCATTACTTCCATTGCCTAATGCTCCACATAATTTTTCTTGATCAGCTGAGATTTCCTCTTTCCTTGAACTCACAACATCCTTTTCAGTGTTAGTTCTATGACTTTTGACAAATGCATATAGTCCTGTAGCCACTACAATCGAGATCCAGAGGTTTCATCCCTCAGAAATTCCCCGGGACTCCTTGGTAGGAAACGCCTCCTCCCTACCCTAGGCCCTGGCTCATCAGTCTGTGTCCCTGTAGTCCTGCTATTCAGATGCCATAGGATGGGGTCACACAGTCTGTAGTCTCACATCTTACTGCATACACTTAGCATGAGGCAGTTGCTATTCATCCATATTAGACATATTGTGAATGACTAGTTTATTCCTTTTGCTCACTGAATATTATTGCACTGTGTGAATGTACAATTTGTTAATACATTCATCAGTTGAAGGACATTTAGATTGTTTCCACTTTTTGGATATTATAAATATAGCTGCTAAAACATTTACATAGAGGTTTTTGTGTAAACTTAAGTTTTTATTTCTCTTGGATAAATACCTAAGAGGAGGATCTATGGGTTGTATGGTAAGTGTAAGTTTTAATTTTATGAAGGACTACCAAACTATTTTTCAAACTGTTTTGCATTCATTATTGAGAGTTCCAGTTGCTCTATATCCTTGAAAGCACTTGGTATTGTCTGGGTTTTTTTTTTCTTTAATTTTAGAAATTTAAGCATTCTGATAGCTGTGTATCGGTATCTCATTGTGGTTTTCATTTGCATTTCCTTAATGACTAATGACACCAAATATCTTTTCATGTGCCTATTTGCCATCCATTTACCTTCTTTAGATAGTACCTGTTCAAATCTTTGAGCCTTTTTTTTTTTGGGTGGTTTATTTTTTTATTATTGAGTTTTGAGAGTACCTTAAATATTTTGGATACATGTCCTTTATTAGATACATGTTTTGCAAATTTTCCCAAGTCTGTGGCTTGTATTTTCCCTTTCTTAACAGTTTCTTTCAAAGAGTAGAAGTTTTAAAATTTCCATGAGGTTCAATTTATCCTTTTTTTTTAATGAAGATCGGAGGATCAGAGTTCCCTTCAGGTATATTTTTTATGCTCTTTCATTTTTTTTTTGGTTAGGAAAATTGGCCCTGAGCTAACATCTGTTGCCAATCTCCCTCCTTTTAATTTTTTCTCCCCAAAGCCCCAGTACATAGTTGTACATCCTAGTTGTAAGTCATTCTAGTTCTTCTGTGTGGGATGCCGCCACAGCATGGTCTAATGAGTGTTGTGTAGGTATGCTCCCAGGATCTGAACTGGCAAACCCTGGGCTGCTAAAGGAGAGCGCATGAACTTAACCACTTGGCCACAGGTCAGCCCTTCAATTTATCCATTTTTTTTAATAGATTGTGCTTTTGGTGTCATATCCAAGGAATCTTTGCTAAACCCAAGGCCATAAATATTTTGTCCTTTGTTTTATTTCTAGAAGTTTTGTAGGTTTTAGTTTTACATGCTACCTCATGATCCATTTTGAGGCAATTTTGTGCATGAGTCAAGGTTTCTCTGGTTGGAGAGATAGTCCTTCCTTTACAGAACTGTCTTTGCAACTTTGTTGAAAGTAATTGACCATATATGTGTGGTTCTATTTCTGGGCCATATATTTTGTTCTTTTGATCTATGTGATAATCTATTTTTGTGATAGCTCTTTATGGTTTTGTAAAAAATCACTTTCTACTTAGCATCAAAGTTACTTAATGTGCCTGCCTTTACTCTTTTACTAAATTGTAAACTAAGAGGTTCTGGGTCTGATATATCTTTGCATCATTTTACTAAATTGTGAACTAAGAGAAGGCTGTGGGTCTGATACATCTTTGTATCTTTGAGCTTGCCTCGCCCAAAGGCTTACACAGAGAAGATAATCAAGATAGGATGACTACATGATTTCAACTCACATTTTTGTCTCTATAGCTACCATCATAGTTTTATTTGCTGGAGGATAAACTTAAATTGGCAGGTTGGATAGAAGAAGGGTTATAATGCTCTTCTCTTTCATTCCTAGAAGGATATATACAGCTTTACACGAAACAAAGACAATCCAACTTATTAGAAATTAGACTAAAAGTGTTTTATCCATTGTTGAAAGAGCCAAATTTCAGAGCCACCAGATTCACATGGCATCTCTTTTGCTAAAGGGAATAAAACAGGGCTTACTAGAAGAAATTCATGGGGATTATTTAGAAAGACAAAATATTTCAAGTGAAAGTGAACCCATTCTGGAAATAGAGAAAAATAGAACAAAAATGTTAGATGTGTAAAGATTCTTGATGCGTGTGTGTATGTATGGAATACTAATAATATTAGTGTTACAGAGTAGTGAACATTTGGGACTTTCACATTCTGAAACAATTTATTTAGACGATGAGGCAAACAGCGCCTTCACTGTCAGTGCTGTCTGAACGGTAGGTATTAGTTTCTAGTATTATTATTTGCTGGAAGTTAGTTTAATCATGCATAGCAGGTTAAAGAGCAAGTGACCTTTTCAGGAATGAGGGGAGCACTAACTATATCAAATGAGTTGTGACTGTTTTGTTTGACAGGACAGATGTTAGGCTGTGTTGGCATTTGCACAAATGCACAAATAATGCCAAGTATGGTTGTTAATTTATAGAAGAATTCCTATTACCCAGTGCCTCAGTATGCTAAATCTTACTATCACTCTTGTTCTCATATACTTTGTCAACATTCGCTGAGACACACGCACGAAGATTTTGTTCTGGGAAAGGTCAGCTCATGCTGACTGATAGTACTGGCATCGTAAAGATGATTTAGAGTGTCCAGACATCACCAAACCACCTGCCAGTTTCAGGCAAGGTAGTTAAGTAAGTCTAAAGCTTAGAATCAAGGAGGAAAAAGGAGGGGGCAGTTTTTCAGAAAGCTTTGGACATCATGTAAAATGGACATGGCTTAAGATATTTCATCTCTCCACTATTTTTCAAATCCAGCTTATCATATCTTTTATCATTTTGAAGTCTTTTTGTCTCTTTTCTCTTCAGCTGCCAGTCATGAGAATGAAAAGCATATGCTTTCTGAAAGCCCTGTTTGACATCATGTTCCTGTATCCAAGAATAACACCAGTGAGGCTTCAAAACACCAACATGAGAAAACAATTACAAAGACTGAAATAACATTTTTATCACAAAATACATGCACAACTCTCTTTTTATAATGGGAAGTTTTAAAAACAAAGTATAAGAATGAAACCCCATACTTCACTATTATACAACATTCAAAAATCTTCATCTATTTCTAACCTCTTATTAATTTTTTTCTTTTACTGCTAGAGTATTTTAAATAAAATTCTAGACATCATATCATTTCCTCCATAAGTACTTTAAGATGTCTCTCTAACGGAGCAGAATTTTTAAAAATATAATCACAATACCATTATCATACCTAACAAAATTAGCAATAACTATTTTATGTCAGCCAATAGCCAGTCTCTGTTCAAACCTTCCTAGTTGTCTCAAAAATATACATATTTTTTTTTGGTGAGGAAGGTTGGCCCTGAGCTAACATCTGTTGCCAAACTTCCTCTATTTTGCATGTGGGATGCTGCCACAGCATGGCCTGATGAGTGGTGTAGGTCCATGCCTGGGATCCGAATCTGAACCCATGAACCCCAGGTCACCAAAAGAGAGTGCACGAACCCAACCACTATGCCACAGGACTAGTCCCTCAAAAATATCTTTTTATAGTTGGTTTACTTGAATAGGAATCCAGACAAGTCTCATATATTATATTTGAATGATTTCTATCTTAAAATTTTTTTAATCCATAATACTTTCCCTCTTTCCACTGTCTCTCTTTAATGACCCTTCTCCCAAGGTCATTTCTTTTAAGCCAGGCCATTTGTCCTATAGGATTTCTCGCATTATATACTTACTGATTGATATTTTTTGTGAATTAATTTAGCATATTTGTCTAAACTTATTTTCTACACACAGTGGTTGGATCTATAAGCTTGATTATATTCAGGGATTAAGGTTAGATTTCATTTTATTTTATTTGGTAAAAACACACAAATGGTTCTATGTGCTTCTATTATGTCACATCAGGAGACAGACACTGTCTGATTTTCTTACTCAGTGATATTAATATCGATCGAGAGGTGCAGCTTCATCCATTACAAAGCTGGCATCCACCATGTCCCTAATGGCTCAGCAGCCATTGATGATTGCTATCTGGATCAGTTATAGTATTACAGTTTGCAAAATGGAGATTTTCTAATTCTATTATTTCTTATCTATCTCTTGGTTAGATTTCTTCTATACATCTCTGTTAATATGATCAATGATAACACTTATTTTCCCAAATACTTTTATGATATTTTTACCCTGTCAGGAAACAAAAGACTGTTATTCAAAATAATGGTAATGATTTTGTAGTAGGAAGCAAGAGATAAGCAGATTCTTAGTTGTCTTTTACTGAAAAACAGCAATAACAACCACTTGATAGAATTTCCCGGAGCACATAACCATACTGTCAAAAAGAACAACCATCTAGCACACAAGTACATAAATGTGTAATATTAGCAAATTATATAAGAACTCAATGATATAATGCAATTTTAGACATGTAAGCAAAAATTTGTCGGTTAAAATCTTGATTAACTTCCATCAGTGTAAACTCTCACTAAAATATAATTATATGAAGACAGGAATTTTTGTCTATTTTGTTCAGTGCTGGGTTTGGAAGACCTAGAAAATGAGTGGCACATCATAGGCTCCTGGTAAACATTTATTAAATCAACATTGAATTAATGAGTGAGATAATTTCAAAAAGGGGGTAGTTAACAGTGATTTCATCAAAGGAGAAGAGAATGAAGAGGAAAATCCATTCTGGTTATTTGTGGCAATAGTTAATAGTTCCCCACTGTGAGTTAAGAACTCACTTTAGGAATGTGTGTGTGCCACCATGTGTAAAGTCTAGTGCTTTAAATTCTTTACTTACTTCCTTTGCTAATAAAGAAAAAAACAGGAGGCTGGCCACATGGGCAAGTGGTTAAGTTTGTGTGCTCCCTTTTGGCAGCCCAGGGTTCACTGGTTCGGATCCCGGGTGCAGACCTACACACTGCTCATCAAGACACACTGTGGCGGCATCCCACATAGAAAAACTAGAACGACTTACAACTAGGATGTACAACTATTTACTGGGGTTTTGGGGAGAAAAACAAAAAGGAGGAAGATTAGCAACAAATATTAGCTCAGGGCCAATCTTCCTCACCAAAAAGCATTAATGAAAAGAAAAGAAAAAAACGTTTCTGGGTCATAGAATCAGTGGCATAATTTTTATTTCTCCTGTTAATATCCTCTAGTCCTATTCCTCTAGTCAGAAACAATTCCAAATTAAGTGTCGTCTATGCTTAATAAATGGATCTATGCAAAATTCATTAGTTTACTGAGGTTGCTGATAAAACAGGTACCCAAGTTTTCTCTATAGAAAAGGAGTGTTTTAAGATTTCTGACCTATAGTTATTATCTTGTTATTTTACCTAATTATACTATTACTAGGATGGAGATAAATATATTCAAAAGTTCTTTTTGAAACTAAAGAAAATCTAAGGCAAAATCTAAAAATCTCGTGATACCACATATATATATATGTTCTGGGTTTTTTTTTTTTTTTTTGATGAGGAAGATTGGCCCTGAGCTAACATCTGTTCCAATCTTCCTCCATTTTGTATGTGGGACGCCACCATAGCATGGCTTGATGAGAAGTGTGTAGCTCTGAGCCCAGGATCTGAACCCGCAAACCCTTGGCCACCAAAGCAGAGCATACGAACTTAATCACTACACCACCAGGCTGGCCCCCACGTATATATATATATTTTTAATTAACCTTTTTTTGGAGGAATATTAGCTCTGAGCTAATCTGTGCTCATCTTCCTCTACTTGATATGCGGCATGCCTGCCACGGCATGGCTTGATAAGGGGTGCGTGGGTCTGCACCCAGGATCTGAACCAGCGATTCCCAAGCTGCCAAAGCGGAGTGTGTGAACTTAACCGCTACACCACTGGGCTGGCCCCATGTATACTTTTCAAAGAAAGAAAAATGCTCCTGCTTTAGAGATGCTGGTCTGCTGATTCTCCTCCAACTTCTCTGATAACTCTTCCTCTCGTCTTACATGCCTCCTCTTCTTCTCATCTCTTACATGTAAGGGGTAAGGTTTACTGTTTCTCCTTTAGTGAATTCACTGATTCTTAAATGTCAAGAGTTATTTAAATTTATATCACACACACACACACACAGACTCACACAAACTATATCACCAGTTCTGACCTTTTTCCTGTGTTCTGGGTCTGCGTTTCCAGTTGCACAATACCTCAAACATGTCTAAAGCCAAGCTCCAAATAGAATTCCTAAAACAGTTCCACTATATCCTACAGACTTTATTATTTCTGCCAATGACATCATTTTCTCAGTCTCTCAAGCTTAAAACCTTGTTATCACCCTTATCTCCTCCATCCATTTGCCACCCACTTACAGTTAATTACTAAATCCCTTGGTTTGACTTCCTTAATCTCTTGAATTGGTCTCTTCTGGTCCCTTCCTATGGTCCCTTCTCTCATTACCTCTCGGCTGAACTATCATAAAAGCCTCTTAATTGGTCTTCAGTCTTTCTCTACTCCAATTTTGTCTCCTGCTACAGATTAATCTTCTTAATGCACAACTCAAGAACATCACCTTTCTGCTCACAAAACCCAGTGGTCCCTGTTATATAGACTTAGAGGATTAAATATAAACGATTTTGTTTGGCATTTATGACCTTTGTCTGAATCTTCCATAACATATGCCCTAATCTCCAGCCAAAGTGAGTTATTTCCCACTTCCCAAATAACTCCAGGATTTCTCACCTCTATTTCTTCGATTATGTTTCTCTCCATCAGGAATGTCCCCTTTCCACAGCCCTTTTCCTATCTTTGTCCATAAAAACACCCTGAAGACATTGCACAAATGCCACAGCCTTCCAGAAGACTGTCTTTCTCATGCTTTCATCATGTTGCAGCCTCTCTCTTTTCTGAATGTCTACAACATTTTCTCGATACTTCTCATAGAACAATTGGCACATGTGAATTTATATTGTGACTATTTGTATACTTACTGGATCTCCCCTTTAGGAAAGAAGCCAAGTTTTTAAATCTATTCACACCTTTTATTCCTTACTCACAAAACATGGCGCCATGTTTTGCACATTGTAAAGCCTCATAAGTATATGCTCAATTAACTTTAAGAGGTCTTGTAGTAATTTGGTAACAGGTTTGGATCCAAGGCACAGACCTGCACGCCACTATTCAAGCCATGCTGTGGAGGCATCACACATACAAAATAGAGGAAGAATAGCACAGATGTTAGCTTTGCCACAATCTTCTTCAAGCAAAAAGAGGAAGATTAGTGACAGATGTTAGCTCAGGATCAATCTTCCTCACCAAAAAAAAAGAGAGAGAGAGAGAGAAACGGAAAAACTACAGCAAGCTCTAATTCTGAGCTTCCCACAATTCCATACTCCATGCAATGGAGGTAGGGTAGTGGGAAGCCCTGAAAATTAAAAAAAAATCTCTACAGTTGTCTGTTGCCACCAAATGAACACAAGTTATTGTTGTAAAGCACCTCAGTTATTTGCAATGGCTCTAGGAATGGACACTTCTATAAATACTCTTGATGTGCTTAAGAGTGACGTACCTCTGTTGTAGAGGGAAAACTGCAGGTCGAAGGTGAGAAGGTTGAGCTCTCTCTCTCCTCCCCTGGATATCTTGGGAAAGGAGGGATAATTGGATTAAACAAACTGGTGAAGTGTGGCATAGGGAAAGAGAGCAGGAAGAATTCTGCTCCATTGTTGTCTCAGGAGAATTCCTTTTCCTTTCTGGCTGCACCCCTCACTAATTGGATGTTCATTGGCAAAACATGGAGCTTCTGTGCATCTCAATTTCTTCTTACACGATACAAACAAGTTGAACTACATGATCCTTACGTGCCCTTCCTGCTTTCTTTCTCTTAAGGAGACATAGACAATGAACTTGTAAATTAGTAACATAATTTCAGATAATGATAAGTGCTATGTAGAAAATAAAGTGGTCCCAAAGAATGACTAGGAGGGAGGAGGTGACATTTAAGCTGAAACTAGGCACATGAAAATGCAGGGGAGAGTGTGCTAGGCAGAGAGAACAGGAAATGCAAAAACCCCAAGGCAGGAAAAAGGCCACCATGTGGGCTGGGGTAGTGACAGGAAATGACATTGGAGAGGTGAGTCTATGGTAAAGAGTGTGGGTTTGAGTTCATGACCAGCGATAGAAGGAACCTGTTGAAGAGTTTGATGCTGGAAAGTGGTATGATCTGATGTAAGCTTTAGGACAACTACCTGAGGTGCTCCGTGGGGAAGAGACTGCAGGGAAGGCAGAGTGGAGGCAGGACAGGCAGAAGGATGAGGATGGGGATATGGACCTAGGCTTCAGCGGGTAGACAATGGTGAGAAACAACTAGACTTAAAAATCTGTTTAGGAGAGAGCAAAAGTAAGATTTGCCAGTGGATTCACGGTGGGGTATAAGGAAAAAAGAGGGCTAAGGATGCCTAGTTATCGATCTGATCAAATACTTGGTTTTATCTATAGAACTAGCTTCATATATGGGCTTGGCTTCTGGTAATTTGCAACAACTCAGTTGTACGTGTGGCTGGATTTCACTGGAGATGTCAAGGTTGAAAATGGAGATTTGGGAGATCTCAGCTTTTAGATGGTACTTAAAACCACAGGACTGGATAAAATCTTGAATGCTCTCACATTCACCTTTTTGTTATCTAGCTGCTGAAAAATTGGATCAGGTACATTGAGTAATTTTTATTAAATTACTTGCCATGGTATTTTGAAGTTCTCTGTGTTGATTTAACGAAGTGATACAGATGGGGAGAGAAGCTATGAAGAGTGCTTCTGAAAATACATGGTTTTAGTTGTAGTTTAATTTAAGGCTTCACTGTTGGTACTTTATAACCGTGCGGTATTTTCCAGGCATATCTTCACCTCATGTTGTTCTTTATCAGGTTGAAAGGGAAGACACAAGTTTTATCATCTAAATTTACTTTGATTGTGTCCCATTACCATTTAGTTTCTGATTTATCAAAAGCTAAAGGATTTCCAATTAAGAACAAGGTTTTCTTTAATTTTAAATCCACTTAATTGATTGTTTTAATTCCAAATCTAACAGAGTTGCAGGGAAAAGCTTGGTTTACAGTTTGTTCTTAACTGAAGAAAACAGAAGATTGCAGAAACTGGAAACATAAGCTTCTGTTGTTAACACTAAGTTCTTTCTCTTCTACAATAGAATCTAGTGTTTCACCCTTATTTCTTGCTTTTCATTAAGATTCTAAGATAAACACTTAAGTCTGCTTTATATAAATGGCATGAAAGACAAAGCCTTATTGCCTCAACAGACAAAAGTCCTTATAAATCAATAAGTAAATAAATAACGATGCACATTTCAACAACAACCAAGAAAGCGCAAAGGATAGAATCAGGAAGTTCACATAAAAAAGACACTTAACCTCAATTGATACACACTGTATTCTGATTTTTTTTCCAAATGCTTCTTACTTTAGAATAATAAATTCTAACTTTGAGAAGTCTGCCACATAATTCTGTAAACCACTGGTTGTTCATTTCACTTTCCTTAGCTCTCTAAACTATTTCTCTGAGTCTCTTTGTCCTCCTAATTCATCTCTGGTTTTCATCCTGATCATCAGAATCATTTTAGATCTAAGCAGAAGGGAAGTGAGGGAATGGACGTGGGAAATATCGCTGGTCCTAATTATCAACCACTAGCTCTGAGCTCTCTTCCCTCCTTGAACTTTTTTGATAGATTTTCTAAATCTTCTTTCGATAGCTCTTATTTTCCCAGTTTCTAATTGATATACTTTCTGAAATTTGTCTTCTGTGTGCATTCTTAGAGGCCCTTCTGCATCTCTCTATGTATCAAAACATCTAAACTTTTCTTGAAATTTCCTAAAGGGAAACCAAATTAAGATTACCACTGAACTCAATATGGAAACATTTCCTTGAAAAGTGGACTAGAAAAGTTTTTGAGAATTCATACAAGGGATCTCAAAATGGCATTTTAGAATTGAAAACTGGGAGTTGCATCTTATATAGACATTGCTTCTAGCAAGTGATAGGAAAATTGCTCTTAGAATAAAAACATTTCTTTGGAGAATCCCTTAAATTGCCCTTAAATATACAGAAGGTAGGCTTTGGAAGCTCAGAAGCTAAGAACTAAATTATTTTTTCCTCAAAAAGAAAAGAAAAGATTGATTAGAGTGAGCCTGGCAGTTGGGCCAAAGTCTAGTTTGAAGAGGGAGTTGAGGCTGTTTCTTGGCGGAGCAAGGAGTTAAATGAAGCAATTCTTCCTCCCTCCTCTTTACACAGGCACTTACTTGAATTCTTTTGTTTTAGTTAAATTGTCCTTCGATGTAGCTCTACTGTCACTGTTATAGTATCAGATCCAGCTTTCTCTATTTCCAACTTTTGACCTATGTGGTGACTGACATATTTCATCATTGGCTTACCAACAGGATTCAACACTTTAGGACAGAGAGAGCAGCCAGTGGACAGAGACACGGGTAATAACAAAAGGCTTATCAACAGCTGCTGCAATATTAGGGCCAAGGATGGTTCTCCTGTGAACAATGACAGGAAAATATGTCGCACCACATGCTGCCCTTCTTTTCCACTAGGGCAACCGACATCTAGCGTACCCATCAAGCACACCTGGCACCTCACTGGCTGACAGCGGTGCAGCTCTGACTGGTGTCCTAATCCAGAACGGGCATCTTCACCCATGCAGTAGGGGCTGCTGGACACCACAGTCCTCAGCTGGATGCTACCCCTTTGAAGCGGAACTCACCTTCCCATCAACCTAGCATTTACCTAACTAACAAATCCAGATATTGGCAGCTGGTCTGCAACTCTTGGAGACGTTGTTTGCCTAAAATGAGACAGAGACAGTTTGGCCTTCGCAGACCTTCCCGGTCTCCTCCCCTGAAACTCAGAGCCCACCTCAGTGCTGAACTGGGTTTCCCGCTGGGCAGAAACGCTTTTCCATTTAACTCTTGTAGGGGAGGAGGACATTTCCTCTCCCCAAATGTGGGTTCGTCTGGCTGGAGAACGAATTAAATTCACATGAGACAGAATAGCAAGAGAAAATTAAACAAAGCTCTAATGAGGAACCATGGCCCGGGGCCTTTCTTCCCGAAGGAACAAAGGGCACCGAAGAAGTGGGGTGCACATAGTGGTTATATAGCCCCCAAATGGGGTGTTTCACATGTGATTGAAAAGTCCCTTTTACAATAGTCACGAGGCTGCTCTGTCAGCACAGCATTTGATGGAAACGGCAGATAGGTCTGCTGTCTCAGTGAGCGCTGCAGGGTGGCAGGTGTGTTGCCTCGGGCTGGGGGGTGTCGCAATTGGTTCCCAGCCTAAAGAAAGATGCTTAATCTTTAAGGAGATGCCAAGGTTGGGAGGGGGAGGGAAGTCAGTTACAGGAGGTTACCAGACTAGCACAATAAAATGCAGATTTTAAGTCCTTGCCTTTGGTATTGATTAAGAGTTTTTGGAGAGTAGGTCATCGCCTTTCTTCTTCCTGGTACAGAGAGGGAGGCACCTTTTACAGATAGAGATTTAAACCTTACAAATGTAAACGTGTCCTAACAAAGGGCAAGTTCCATTCCTCCTTCCCTGTCCCAGTTTATCAAAAGCAATCAACCTCAAATATTCCTGATACCAAAGAGACATATCTTGGGGTGGCCAATTCCAGGTCCCCACACTCTCAATCTTTTATCCGGACAACTTAGTCTTTAAGTCACTCTTCTTTTTTTTTTCTTTCAGGGTCTTAAAGAAATTAGTGACAGAATTAGCTAGATTGATAATTATTGGGTAAAAAAATAGACTGTGAAATATGGATTTAAGAGGCATATCTTGATATAACAAACTTAAAAACAGCAAAAGCTATACTTTCTTTTAGTTTGAAAAGAAACTATTTTTGGAGTTAAGAAATTGTTATGAAATTGAATCTCTACC
Organism: Equus asinus; assembly: GCF_041296235.1. Taxonomy (NCBI): domain Eukaryota; kingdom Metazoa; phylum Chordata; class Mammalia; order Perissodactyla; family Equidae; genus Equus; species Equus asinus. The sequence goes on from NC_091798.1 coordinate 83,377,671, forward strand.
AACCCACTTGCAATAACAACCCATCAGAAACAGCTTTAGGAAAAAATCAAAAAGAATGTTGATGGAATATGTGGGCTGAGAAACCTTAGGTAGAACACAAAATGCATCCATGTGATGCAAGATTGGAATAATCATTAATTTGAACTATTTTTTTAAATCAAAAGCCAATTCTTCCATCAAAGTGCATTCTCGAAGCAAAAATGGACTTCCTTAAAATACTTTAGAAATTAAGAGGCAACTCTCATTTCAATGAAGGCATGAAACTTTTTGTTATAACTTCTGTGGATATTATGCACTTCTATACCCCTGAATTTATATTCTTAGAAAGATACTCATTTGAAATTTTCCCTGGTTTACACACACACACACACACACACATTAGACTACAGATAACTTACATACTCACACATACACACACACAATTAGACTACAGATAACTTACATACTCACACACACACACACACACATTAGACTACAGACAACTTATACACTCAAACTATAAGACAGTGCCTAAGAGCCTCCACTTGAAAATTGAGTACAAAACTCTGAATTTTCAGACAATCAATAATGGTAAGGGATTAGATCTTTCAATTAGTAAAATCTACAGGTTCTCATATAGTGCCGTAGCTCTTAGAGCTTTGGCAATTGTTTCTTTTGCTCATCCAACCTGTTTCAATCACAATGGCTGTGTGTAGAAAATCACCCCAAAATTTAGTGGCTTAAAATAAGGATAATCATTTATCTCAAGATTTCAGAAGAAGCTCAGCTATGCAGTTCTGACTCAAAGTCTCTCCTGAGGCTGCAATCAGTTGTCTCTGGCTGGGTCATCTCCCAGGTTTCTCTACTCACACATCATGCATCTGATCGGGAGGACTCAAACATCTGGGTGCTGAAACAGGCTCCTTGGACTGAAACCAGTTCCTGGGCTCCTTGGGCATCTTTTTCCATCTCTATATATTCTGTCCACACGATCTCTTCAGCATGGCAGTTTCAAGGTAGCCTGGCTTCTTACATATTGACTCAGGAATCCCAAGGTACGTGTCCAAAGAAAGAGAGAGCCAGACAGAATCTGCATCACCTTGTATGGCCTTGCCTTCTACCACATTTATTGATGAAATCAGTTAAAAATTTCTTCTCAGGTTCAAGTGGAAAGGAACATGGATGGTAATACTTGATGAAAGAGAGTCAATATCACATTATAAAAATGTGGTGTTGATTATATATTTATGTGTCCAACTTCAGATAATATGATCTGCCACATCAACAAAAGTCTGGCTGAGACCCACCCTCAGATTTTTTCCTATACAATCATATTTAGGACAATAATAAGAATAATTTAACAACGGCAAGTAAGAAACTACCACCATATGGAGAAAAGATTTCCTTCTGTTTGATGAAAAATGGCCTCAGGTGACAGCTTTTCATATTTAATTGTATCCATTTCATTTCTATCTTGAGTTCTTGTGTTCCTTCATTTGTCCGTTCCGCAGATACTTGTTGAGTACCTACCTGAAGTAAGCAGTATAAAGGTGGTGAGGATGAAGGGGCAGATACAAAGCCATAATGCTCACCTTCATTGAACACACTTTATGTGTATGCACTCAGAATTGCGTTTTTTAATAGCTTGTGTGTGAGGCAAATCTTCAGCACGAGTAGCAGATTTAAATTTCGGAATGGGAATTCATGAAGAGCTAAGTGTTATATGATTCTGATAAGAAAGGAAAATGGATAGCACCATTTTGAGTTTAAAGGAAGGTAATATAAAGTGAGGAGACCCATTTTCTTTGTGATATAGAAACTGGTTCTGAAACAATCCAAAGAAAGGAGTTCTAAAGAGAAAAAAAAAGGTTTTTAGACCATGGCAGCAGTACTACAAAAGATGCCTAGTTCTGTTCTCTAAGGGAACTTATTGGAAAGAAGATATTCATTTGATTACGTGAATTTGAACATGATCTAAGTGCGTTAGTGTACTTAGTGTAAGGGGTTTGCGTGTATGTGTGTAAGTCTCCCCATTATCTTAGAACATATTTTTTTGGAAGATCAAAACGATGTCTAAGACATTGCAGAAGAAGGTATTTATTGCATAAAAAAAGTTATAAATATAACTTATAACCTCAGATAATGATTAAAAGTATATTTTTAGGGGCCAGCCCTGTGGCCTAGTGGTTGAGTTTGGCATGTTCCACTTCAGTGGCCCAGCTTCGCAGGTTTGGATCCCAGACACGGCCATACACCACTTGTCAGCCATGCTGTGGAGGCAACCCATATATAAAACAGAAGAAGAATGGCATGGATGTTAGCTCAGGGCTAATCTTCCTCAAGGCAAAAGAGAGGAAGATTGGCAACAAATGTTGGTTCAGGGCTAATCTTCCTTAGCAAAAAAAGAAAAAAAAATATATATATATTTACATATATATATAAAAAACCATCTGAGGTCAAAGGCGTCTTTTAGATTTGACATTCTGATGTATAATCTGCACAAAACAAAGTCATAAAATCTCAGCGTTTATAGGGACTTTAAAAATCATCTGGGGGCCACCCTGGTGGTGTAGCAGTTAAGTTTGTATGCTCCACTTCAGCAGCCCAAGGTTTGCTGTTTTATCTCAGGGCCAATCTTCCTCAGCAAAAAAAGAGAGGAGGATTGGCAGCAGATGTTAGTTCAGGGCTGATCTTCCTCAAGAAAAAAATAAATAAATCATCTAGTCACCAAATTTCTCCCAGGTTTTGATTCACTCCACAAAACGTTTCACCAAGGTTATCCAGTGTCTACTTGAACAACTCCAGTGAAAGAGCAAACATGCCGTCTCTATCAAGCAATGTAGTGTTTGTTTCATGTTCAGCCTCTTTGCAAATATAGTCAAATCTCTTATTCATGGGTTCTGTACTTTAAAATTTGCCTACTTGCAAACATTTACTTGTAAACCCCAAATCAACTCACAGTATTTTCACAGTCATTCGTGGACACGTACAAAGTGGCAAAAATTTTGAATTGCAGGATATGCACGTTACTAGCTGAGGAACAAGGTGACGTTCTGCCTTCTTGTTTCAAATCACCTATTGTAAACAAGCGTCCTTTTGGGGGGGTCTATTTCATGCCATGTTTTTTGCATTCTTGTATTTTTTATTGTTTATTTTGTTTCACATAGCCCTGAAGCTTAATGCTGAAGCGCTGTCTAGTGTTCCTGAGCACAGGAAGGCTGTGCTGTACCCTACAGGAGAAAATACATGTGTTACGTTAGCTTTGTTTAGGCAAGAGTTATAGAGCTGTTGGCTGTGAGTTCAATGTCAGTGAATCAACAATGTATACTAAATAGGGTATCTTTAAACACAAACACACGTAAAACAAAGTTACGTATTGATCGGTTGACAAAAAGTTGTAAACAGGGGCTCCCAGGAAACTAATCCTATATCTTTCGCAGGGGTGAAGATTCGATATTCACTAACTCAGTTTTTGTGCAACATTACAGAACATAACTACTGTAATGTGAATTGACTGCACAAAAAGCATACAACAAATACAGCTTTCCTTTCTTTTGTCTATCTTAGTCATCTCAGATGACAATTTTGAACTTTCTCACTGTAGAAAGAATGCATTTTATGGTGTCACTTTTACTTTCTAATGAGAAAAAAGTTAAATGATTACAAATCATATCACCTGTGATTATGTATTATGCCTACAATCAGACTCCCATTGTGTTTCTCCTCTGTCAAAAAACTATTTTTGCAAAAACAGCCATAAATTATAGCCCATTGGAGTCAGTTTACAGTCAACCCTTATAGCCCTGACAGAGAGAAGGCAAAATCATATTCACCACGGCTGGAGAAGGGCAGCAACATGATAGAGAAATATGATAGGGACACAACTTTTAAACCATCCTTGAAATTCATGATCCCTAATGTTTTTCTAGCATTAGGATTCAATGACAGTCCTTCAGAAACACCCTTGGCAACTGTCAGTATTCCAAATGTGTGAGCAGGGCTTGACAGGAAAGAAAAGTTTGTCATATGTTAAAGTGTTGATGGTAGAGAGGCTAGAGAGTGGCATCAAGGGGACAAGGGGAGAATTAAAGCTCTTGGATTATCCTTTGCTTAGATTAATACTCTATTTTCCTCTTTGCCATGAAGCTGTGGAACAATCAGAACAGAAGCCAAGATATAGTGACAATATTTACCATGCATTAAATTTTCACACCCGCCACAACATTTCCCAGCCTCCTTAAGCAGGGCCATGTAACTAGTCCTGGCCAATGATGTTTGAGCAGACGTGACATAATTCTTCTGGTAGAAGCTTAGAAGTCTTCCTCTCGCTTCCCTTGCACTGTCTTCCTCTGGCACAGCAAGCCCTAGAATTTAATTGCACTGATGGTGCCACAAGAGGGCAGAATCTCTGTGATGGTCCTGGACAGCAGCAATGAGAAATTCAGAGAAATTTTATTTCCCCACACTTATTATGGTCCAGCCTCCCTTGAATAATAAAAGGGTTGAGTCAGACTAATTTGGCTAAAGAACATACTCAAATGGAAATGGAAAAGATGAGCCTGAAAAGGTAGCCTGTGTGTGTGTTTTTCAGAACTGCAGTGTCAAGCTGAGGATTTGGTATTGTGCTCGTCTAAAGGCACCGCGATGACTTTGGAGGCCTTGTTATCCAAAGGTGTCTATAAATCTCTCTGATTATTTCTAACAAATGTCTGAATTGCTCAAATGTGAGGGAGGCTTGAAACAGTAGTAAGAAGTCTGCAGTGAGGAAAAAGAACTTCCTCAGAATAAATTCTGAAAAAGCTATCATGTCTAGAAGAGACTAGGAACTCTTGACTCCTTGAAGTCTGACACTATCTTAGTGCGATAATTTTAAAGTAACTGAATACACGGACCTGGCCCAGCAGAATGTGCCTCAGGGGACAAACATCTCCCCAGGCTTGGCTTCTGCTGTCACCTTCACCATATTTTTCTCTAGTGATGACTTCCAGGAGCTGTCATTTGAACTGACTGTAGATTGGACTTGGTATCTATAGGACCAAGAGAAACTTCAAATTTTTCCCTTTAAAGGCTAAAGTAAAGCCCTTAAACTGAGGTTATGTTATTACTTTATTGAGTAAAATTAAATGGAGATTTAAATATAAGCTGTAAAATCTTTCTAAATGTAAATTCCAATCCAGGTTTCAAGGGAATCTGAGATTCTCTTGAGGAACCAGGGTTTTATGAATGTAAATCTTTGACGTATTATGTGCCAAAGATTCTTCCTTCTGCAAACAGAAAGCATAGCAGAACACAACATAAAATAACATGAACTTTATCCATGGCTTTAGCCTTTTCTTTTTGAATTTAGCTCGTCAACACAGAGCCACAGGGGTCTATCTTTAAAGCCCTAACATTCTGCTTTGAGATTAGACTTGCCGATGAAAATAAAAATAACATTCCTCTCTCATAAAGTCCATATCCTCAAAAAATTGAGGTAGATAAATAGTGACTTGTATTTGTTATATCAATTGTGCATATCATTATGGCATTTCACATGATGTTTGTTTTTTCCCCACCTGTAATTTAGTTTGACATCTGGGAATGAATATCTGAAGCATGCCTAGTTATAATTTTCCAGCTCTTAATAGTGTATAATTATAGTATTTGTAGGCATTGTGAATTTAATTGACATATAAACAATATGCTGGTGGATGATAAGCACATACTAATTTCCATATTAAAAATTGAAAGTAAGTAAGAAGCTTTTTTCTTTATAAGTCTTTTGACAGAGCCTCTCTCAAAGGCTTAACTTATTTTTTTCTCATAATTATGTTATCAGGATAGGTTTGGCTCAAAATAAGAGTATTTATCCTAGCTTTGATAAGGATCCAAATGCTAAGTGATATGTCGAAAACTGAATAGAAGGCAAACAAATAATTCAGAAGACAAAAACAGAGAAATGAGTGAGAGTTGGAGGGTGTAGATGCACGAAAAAGAAATTATTTACAAAGGAAACACTTCTTTTGGAGAGGAGGGAATGAGCGATTCTACAGCACCCCTGCACCTCTTTCCTCACCCAATGTAGTGATTAAGAGCTTCTGTGGCATGAGATAGACCTGAATTTAAATATCCATATGTCATTTAATAGGTACATGTCCTTGGGCACACTTGGGTACTCTCTTAGTCACAGTCTCTTAATACGTAAAAAGCATCTCCTGTCTCTCATTCCTTAACAGCTAATTTGCTAGGAAATTCTTTCAAGAAATCCTGTTGGCTCTGCTTTCAAAATATGTCCATGTTGTTCCATGTCCCCATGTTCCCTCATCTGAATGCTGCCATATGCTTCTCCCTTGCCTCCTGCTTCCACCCTTACTCCCTTCTGTCTGTTCTCAATGCTGCAGCCATAGTGAACCTGTGAAAATCTAAGTCAGATTGTGTCACTCCTCTCCTCCAAACCTTCCAGTGACTTCCCTCCTCATCCAGAGTAAAAGCCAAGGTTGTTACAGGGGGTGCTCTCCCTGACTCCCCCTTCCCCGCCCCATGCCCTCTCTCTAACTAGGCTCTCTCACTGCTGTGCTCCAACCACTCTGATCTTTCTGCTATCCTTAAACACAACAGGCAAAACTCCTACCTTAGGAATACTCTGCCCTGAGATGTCTCGAGTTTTTGCTAAATAGTAACTTCTCAGTGAGGCCTACATTGACCACTCTATTTAAAAGTACAGCTTACCCCTCCCTACCCCATCCATTATCCCTCCTTCCCATTCCTATTTTTCCCATAGCACTCCAACTTCTAGGGTACTATATAATTTGCTTATTATGCTTATTGTGTATTCTCTCTTTCCCCCTTTAGGATGTAAACTTAACAAAGGCGGGGGTTTGCTCTGTTTTGTTCACTGACGTGTATCAAGCTCCTGGAACAGTGCAGTAAACCTAGTAGGTACTCAATAAATACTTGTTAAATGAATGAATGAATAGGTACTTATGCCATAGTGGATTAAATTCAATAGTTTAATAGTGCTCCTATATTCTTGCCTAGATACCTCTCAACTTTCCTATTGAGAAATGCCATCAGTCCTCCTCATATCATCTCACGTCATCATTCCCTCCCATATGATACATGGGAGTCCTTTCCCATATATCAGTCCTCCCCATATTCTCTCCTCAAGAAATGGACATAAAAAGACACGATGCAACAAAAGTTTTTAAAAGATTAGAATGAGCTATATTTTTAGCTTCATTAATATGCTTGCTTGCTTTGAGACCTAGGGCCCTGGGCCACCAACACGTTGATAGCTTTATTGGAAGCATTTTAGCTAATCCTTTGCAGAACCCACTGCTAATAGAACCTCCTGAAGAGATTAAGCCTCTTTGGAAGTACTAAACACACACACACAATCAGGAACAATAGGCAATTTTAAGATCAAGTGAGTGAAGGAGGATCAGCAACAGCACTAAGAGGTGACAAAATATCCTGAGATTTAAATAATGTTTCCATCTCATTAACACATTAACTGCTTAGTTAACTGCATATGACATGTAGGGGAAAAAAGAAATACTACTGCTTCCTTGCACTGTGGTGAAGCATACATTAGATAATGTGTGAGGGTCCCAAAATTCAGCACTTATTTCTCAGTAAACACTAGTTGATTTTGAATATTAAAACCAGGTACACTGCACTTTATAGTTTAGTATCAAAATTGTTCCATGTTTCTAAATTTTATTTTTTCTGACTATGACAAGCAAAGAACACTTTTTATATTAATTTAATCTCTCCAGTTAAGTTTCCTCCTGAGAAGGTATGTGCAGATTATTGTGTCTATATCAATATACTGTCATTCTCACTTATAACCCATTCTTCTATGATTTTGGTTACCCCACACAAATAAAATGACAAAATTGAATGTTTAAACCTGATATCTCATCTCTGGACCCATGCAGTCTTTTTCTCAGTGCAGACCCCTCATGAAACATAGCCTGAAATGGACTAGTTTGTCTCTACCATATCCTAAGGGTAATTACAATCTTTCATTAAGTTTCAGGCCATAGTCTCCCTCCTCCAGCAGACTCTCAATGTACTCATATAAAAAATCCATTAATTCTCTTATTCACTCTCTTGAAATGACTGTGATATACAAATGTGTGTGTGCATGTATACACAAAGATTAAAAGGTTAAAAGGCTGAAGTATCTGCCTAAATTATCCTTGAGGGTAATTCAGAGATTGACGTGAATACATATATATTTCTGTGACAAATATATATATATGTGTATATACATTTCACAGACATTAAATGAAAACTTTAACAAATGTGGCCGACAATTGTTTCTAAATCAGCCAACGCTTGCTGCTATTCTTTTTTAACAATCATTTTTATTTCTCATAGGTTACATTTTAACAGCTGAATCTAGCCTTTTTAATTCCTCCGAACATGTTATTTTAGTTTGTTGCTTGGGAAGTTTTTCACATTTGCAAGCTGATGACCGATTTGACTCCAGGGTACTGAGGTTCACAGTTTTGTCTTAATGAAGACTCCTTTTAACAATGTGATATTTTCAAGACTATCATCATTACTTACAAACTAAACAAAAAAGGTTGTCATAACAACCAGAGCTTAGTGGCTTAGTGTTCCAGATTTTCAGATTTAATTTTTATACCTAAGTAATATCATTTCTCTGCATTGCTTTAAACCACCTGTAAAATAAATGAAATGTTTACCTTGAGCATTAAAGAGGAATGCTTAAGGAATTTGCTGGAAATAAACATATCTGTGCAATTCATATGTGTGTTATATCTATAATATATACGTAAATACATGCTCTATATCTGTATGACCCCTTTCTTCTCTACATATCTATGACCTCAAATTCTGTCCATCCCTCAAGACCCAAACTCCACAAAATTGTCTCAGATACACTAGGTTCCCTGCTCCCCCATACTCTCATAGCCCTTTTTGAGCCTCTTTTCCAGCATTACCCTATCCTAGTTTGTATTCAATTTATGTGTGTAATCATCTGTCTTTATCCCGGGTTTCTGCACTCCTAAAAGATGGGAAATATCACCTTCCTTCTCTTAGTGTTTCTCACAGAGACCACCACAGCACCCTATAAAACATAGGACTTAGACCCTGAGCAAAATGAATATATGTCTTTGTCAAACAACTCCTTGGGCAGGCATGTAGAGTTCTGCTTTGATTGAGTACTGACATCCTCTGTACATATGCAGATAGGGCTGCCTTTGACTTGAGTTCAACATTCATCTTATTAAATATTAAAATGAGCTCTCTGTAGAGTACTGCCTCTTACTGTCACTTGATTAACTGCACTATAAAGTTATTTTATAATGCCAGGGAAAGTGTTAAGTATTCAAGACATCAAAAGACTACCATAGGTCTTAGAATGTAGAGGCCTTAAGATTTTAAGACCAGAATTAAATTAACTGTAGAGATAGAGAAGCCAAAATACTATTCACATTGGCTGTCTTCTTGAGGAATTTTCTGTTCTCATTTCTTTTTCAAGTCACAATGGAAAGATCCAGTTTTTGCATTTTGCACATGTACACAATATAACAGAATTGCGAAAGAATCTAATAAAGTGCACAGATATAAGAAACCCATTATGGAAACAAGACCATTAGGGGCAATGGGAAGCACTATCTTCTCGCATTTCATTTTCAAATATCTCTTATACTGAATATTCTACCCTTCCATTTTTTCACCCTGACTGAACACTCCTATTTCCACTCTCAGATTACTTCTTCCTGGTTATTCTTTCCCAGTTTCTCTTCTTATAGGCCATGAGGCAGGTAGTCGCAAATTAATATTGCTCATCACCACATCCTCAGAATTGTGAAGGGCTGTAGCCACGATCAATCCTAGACCTTAAGTTGTCACATCAACCACCCCTCCCCACCACAACCTTTCCTCTTTGCCACACATATCTACCTAGTCTCATCTCAGAGTACTCAATTAAGCTAAGGGCCTCTTCATAATTCCTCAAGTATTGCTTACTTATTCTCATATTTTCAATTGTGTTCATACTCTTCTGTATACTTGGAATGCTCTTCAATTTAACTCTCTTCCACAAACACTGAGTGTTTACTGTTTACCAGAGACAGGGTTAGTTACTGGATACTACACAAAAATGTAAATATGCAGCAGCAGCCTTTAAGGATACTTCTTTTAATCTCTGTCAATTCTTTTTTGTCTTTTCTCTACATGCTACTTGATACTTGGTGTTTTATGGAGGCTTCATTACATAGGCATGATTGATTAAATCATTGGACATTGGTGAGTGATTCAACCTCTAGCCCCACTCCCCTCCCTGGAAATTGGGGTGAGACTCAAAGTCCAAACTCTGCTCAAGCTTGGTTCCCCTGGCAACCAGTCCCCATCCTTAGTGCTTTCCAAAACACCTTCATTAACACAGACCTAGCTGTGGTGGAAAGGGGCTTGTTATGAATAACAAGACACCCATTTCACCTTTATGACTGAAGCATTTTCAGAACTGAAGATGAGGAGACCAAATCTAACAAAAGATGCTCCCATTGCTCTTAGCTATCACTCAGGAAATTCCAAGGGTTTGGGGAGCTGTGAGCCAAGAACGGTGGATGAAGATCAAATATATATAAGAAATATGTTTCTTATAAATCACAATATTGCACTTAGTTCCATTAAAGACATAGTTATCAGACAATTTGCTTTCCCTACTGATCAGTAAGGTTTTTTGGCGGACATGTGAGGAAATTTAGATTTAGGCGTCTTCGTTCCTTCGGGCTGCTATAACAGAATTCCATAGACTAGGTGGCTTATAAACAACAGAAATTTATTTCTCACAGTTTTGGAGGCTGGGAGGTCCAAGATAAAGGTCTTGGCAGATTCAGCGTCTGGTGAGGGCCCACTTCCTGGTTTATAAATGGCTGTCTTCTCATTGTGTCCTCAAATGGCAAGGGGCCGGGGAGTGAGGGAGTTCTTAGAGGTCTCTTTTATAAGGGCACAAATCCTATTCATGAGGGCTCCAATATCATCATCTAATCACTCCCACAGGCCCCACCTGCAAATACCATCATATTGGGGATTAGATTTCAACATATGAATGCGGGGGGGGGGGGGGCAGGGAACAAACATTTGGTCTATAGCAGAAAGTTCCCTTTTTTTCTATAACTTGGAAATATTTAGAATTCCCTTTCTAAAATCCAGACAATTTTTAGACAATTCATATTAAATCTCATAATGGCAAACACTGCAAGCCAGACTCTTGCTGTAAACTCATCCTACTGTGTGTATCACCAAGTATTTTTGGTACTGTAATTGACAGCAGTGTCCCCAAAAGCTCAGACTGTTAGGGAAAAGGCAGTATTAGAGAATTTCAGATTATTTTGTTATTATTTTTAACTGGTAATAAAATAATAATACTCAGGTTAAACAGTTTCAGTTCTGTTACACTGAGTGTACACAATCCACTTAATTGCTGGTGTGGGAATATCCATAGCCTTCCAAACAGGTATATATATGGAGGAAAGGAACTCCATGAGTGGTCCAGTAGCTGAAAGTGGAAATCACGAGCACTGAACCAGCAGAATTGCTATCTTCTAGGTCAAAAATGTGAAATATTGGTAATTTCATATGGTTCAACTTATATACCATCTGGGCAAAGTGTGACTGATTTTGGTAGTTAGCATGAGAATTTGAGCATGAATAGAGATTTCACACTATGTAGTTTATAGATACAATAGAATTGCATTAAGCAAAGCTCTCAGAACACAATATATGGGGAATTTTGTTGATATTAACTTGAGGACATTGGGGTTAAGAGGTAAGTCTGATAAATTTATCAATATATATTTATTTAACTGAAGATCTCCTGTTACTAGGCATCAGGAGAAAATTTCCTAGAATGGCTCTTCATATACTTGGAAATGCTACTAAACCAAATTAGTATTCATCCTACCTTCGTTTATCTAAATTTATCTGTTGAAAAGCCTAATATTTACCAAGAATGGCACTAAGTTTTGGAATCCAACAAAGAAAACACACAAAACTTATTCTAAAGGATATAGAACTCTATTAAAATCTTAAGTAAGTATTCAATATCGGGATACCTGCCTTTCGTCAGATCTGGGAAAAGTGGGAGGGGGCGTTTTTCTGGCTGGGTATTGTCAAGTCTGTATGGGATGTCTGGAACTGTAGCAGCCATTTTATGACGAAGCAGCAAATAACTCAGGAGCAATAGTCTGAGTAAGATAGAAGGCCCTTAAATTCATTGAGGTCTATCTTTTATGTAAAACAACACATTCCCAGATCTTAAACCAGTCCCTCTCAAAATGCCAGCCTGAAACCAGATCAACAGCGAATGCTGGAATATAAATCCCAATCATGGAAGTTTGTCCACAAAGACTATCAGGTAGACTAAACAGTGCGGTCAGTGACATGGCTGTTACGTTTTGGCACAAACTCCTAATTTCATTGAGTCTGCAACTGGATTATTTCAATACACATTTGGTTGAAGAATCCAACTCAGCAAGTGATCTGGGAAAAATTCATTTTTATTCAGAAATATGGAAACATACACCATTTTGGTACATAGACTAGGCCTGGGGTTTGCTCTTTTTAGGTAATTTTATCCTTCTTTGCTTCAATGCAATAATCCATTCAATAAATGCTCACTGACCACTCACTAAATTATACATGCAGGATATATGAATAAATCAAAAGCCTCCTTGGTCTCAGAAATATCACAAGCACCTCTGGGAGCTGGGTAAGGCAATCAGGAATTACAGTCCATGCTGAGGTAATTACAAAGCTGTTTACAGGTGTCGGGAGACATGTGTAGCGGGTTTGGAAAATGGAGGGGACTGGGGAGGGGAAAGCTGTACAGAAAAGGAGCCACCTGACTTAAGACTTGGAGGTGGCACATAAAGCCGGAGCCGTGTGGCCAGGGCGAGGGTGAAACTGTAGAGAACTGACTGAATGCCATGCTAAGGAGCTGGAATTTTACTGAAGGTGACAGATTATATGATCAGACTTGCATTTTAGTACCCTGACTCCAGGCATTTTTGGATACGGTAAGGTTGAAGTACTTGCTGGACCTTTGGTTAGAACTGTTGCTAAATTGAAAACACTATCTGTAACTGCAGAATGGCCCTGGGATTAATTTGAACAATTTACACAATGCCCATTGTAGTTCCTGCATCTCACTTATTTTTCAATTTTCAATCTTCACAACTACCCTTAAGTACCAATACAAAGAAACTGAGGCAGAGACAGTACCTTGTTGAAGCTGATTAAGTGGTCAAGCCTGGCTCTGAATTCAAGTCTTGAGCCCATATTCCCACTCATTTTCTACTGCCTCTGTAGCAAAACATGGGACATTTTCTTTTTTTCCTTCAGGGTGGCCAAAGCTCAATTATGGAAGCAATAGTGGCTTCTCTTGAAAATGAATCCTGGGTTCTGGGCCCCTGCCAAAACCCCTCTTCAGCTATTCCAGGGTCAGAGAAGCATCTGCATAAGGTACACTCGTCTTGGCCAGCTTAGTTTCACATTGGCACGTATGGCTCCATCCAGTATAACTTTTTCCCAAGACAATGTGGATTTTTATGGGAACCTTGTGGTTTTAAGTGTTGGCTTGACTTTTAAATAACTAGTGTAGGGAGAAGAAAGAAAAAAAACACTATAATTACTAAATTAGTATTCCGTGCTTTTTAAAAACTCAAGGCAACACCTGAAAATATTACACTGGGATCATGTACTTCTGAAGTTGTGATGGTTAATTTTATGTGTCAATTTCCCTGGGCCAGGGTGTCCAAACAGTTGGTGAAACATTACTGTAGATATTTCTGTGAAGGTGTTTTTTGGAGGAGATTAACATTTAAACCAATGGAGTTTCAGTAAAGCTCATTATTCTTCATGTGGGTGGGCCCCATCAAACTAGTTGAAGGCACTAATAGAAAAAGACCAACCTTCCCTGGAAGAGGAAATTCTGTCAGCAGACAAGTCCGGACTGGAACCGCAACTCTTCTTGGTTCTGCGGCCTTCAGCACTACCCCATCAGATTTTGGACCTGTCAAACCTCCACAATCCCATGAGCCAATTCCTTAAAATAAATCTCCGCAAACACATCCTGCTGATTGTTTCTCTGGAGAACCCCAATACAGAAACTAAACTTGTCTGGCCTCCACCACTCAATAAACTTACATTCTAAGAGCCAGCCTATTGAAGCTTTTTATGGGGATGGGACAATCCATGCTCTTCCCCCCAAACAGGAAAGGGAGGTGTTGTCTCATTCTTGTATAACCCTCAAATACTTTAGCTCAAGAAGACAAATTTAATAAATCAAATATTTTCTACCCAGACTCTGCTGTCCAATACCAAGTTATTCTTGATGTATTGTAAATCAGAAATTATTACTCATCTAGGAATTGCCAGAAATTAAAATGTTTTTATATAGCTCATTGAATCCCAAGGCAATACAAAGGAAGCTCTATCCCCATCTCCTCCAAGAAAACTGAGACAGTTAAATTTGTAATTTAATGGCAGAGATTTGAACCAAGAACTCAAAATCATTTTATGAACCCTAAACTCTTAGTCTTGCTTCTACTGTTCCCAAAAGGAAGCCTTAATGTTCCATAGAAAAACTCTCTAAACAAAGGATGACATCTGATTTGACAATGCCACCCGAATATAGGGAATAGCTGGACGAAGACATATAGATTAAATTGCATCCGTATTGAAGTAGTTGTCAGGTGGTTACTGAAGAGTCTAAAGATAGGCTCTACTGCACAGAGAAAAATTAAAAAAACTTAAGGTCTCAGCAAACTAGTAGTTTAACACTAGGGGCATAAGGAAACTTAATGTTATGGTGAGGACTGACCTAGGCAGCTGTTTGGTTCCAGGGAGGGATGTCGAACCACCCAGAGCAATTTTTCAAGAATCCAGAAATACAGACTTTTATGTGAATATTCTGGTTCTTAGATATTGATTTAAAAACAGTACAGCACCCTCTCTCACCAAAAGTCTGGGGCCAAACAGACCACCAGTTTACCACCTGTTTTCCAATATTCTTCTAACACTAACTGTATTCCAAAAATGACCAAACTGGAATTAAAATATTCAGTAGCTACTCAGTTTTTCCCTGCCCTAATACAAAACCCTAGAAACTAAGTCATTCTATTTTAAGTGGCAAGAGGCATTTCACTACTCATAATGTAGATTTCACTCACTGATACAATTACTAATTAGAGCCAATCTCTTAACCCATTTCTACTAGTCAAAGCTCCACAATAAATTGGGAATATTTCCTACATTCCACCCTACATGCTATTACATTTCATTTCGAATATTCTACTTTTATTCAGTCTAAACAAGACATAGCAGTCATTAGCAAATTTATCAAGGCAAAAATTTCAGATTTAGCTTACAGGTCTAGAGGAAAATAAATGAAGCTCTTCAACTTCAATCTGTATATACTATTGGTTTTCCTCATGATTAACTAATTATCATTCATGGAGAAAAACGATTTTACTCCTTCAACGTAAAGGGGAAGACTAAAAGTATACTTTTTTCCTCCCTTAAAAGAAAAAACGATTACAGGACAACCAAAATCACATTTGCATTTCTCTTTTGTAACACATTACCAACTAGGTCCTGATTTACGAATGAAAAACTAAACAAAATCTCAGAATTTAAAACCAAGAAACAAGCTAAACTGCATACATAATTTGATCAAGAAACTAACACTGGAATATTACCCTGACAAAAAAGAAAGCACATGCTCAATGATCACATTCCATATTTCAGAGGAGAGGCATTGAGGATTCATGCAGTAAGTTTATTTACAAACATATTTAGTATGCTGAGTTCAAGAGTTTGATTCATTTTTCACAGAGAGTGCACCTCTTAAAATGCTTCTCTTCATATCTGTGAATAAAAACACAAAAAATTAATGGTATTAAAAACAGCCCATTCACTTAACAGAAATCACGTAGTTTCATTAAGGTACTGTCTGTCCATCAATTTATGACTGGTACATCAGAAAGCGTTTACAGTATCATGACTTAGTCATACTGATTTGCTTCATCACATGCACCAGAATCTTTCCGGATTAACGGCTTGGAAAAATCATTTCCCTTCTAAACCATAACAAAGTCTTTCTTTTCCAAAGTATACTTCGGAATTTATTCCGATCAACCCACAGCTTTCTACAGTGTTGCTTTGAGAAAAATTCTGATTATCATTGAGCTAAATAAGTCTTTTCTACTCAGGCAGGGAATCAGCTCAGCTCCCAGGATACAAGACTCCTGTGGGCACATGCTAACATGTATCGCCCTAAAGATAGACTAACATTAATCAGTCTACTAGAACTTTACCTGGTTAAGAGTGTGAGCTCTGGAACAAGACTGGGTAAAAATCCTGGTCCACCATCACTAGCTATGGGACATTGGGCAACTTAACGTCTTTGTGTCTCAGATCAGGTTTAATATCATCCACTTCACAGGCTTGTGAGGGAACCACGTGAGATTAGTAATGTAAAGAGTGCCTGACAAACAGTAGTACTCAATAAACACTGGCTTTCAGGCAAAGAAACATTTGTTTATAGGTCTATCAACCTATCTCCACCAATATCACATCTACACTTAACTTTAGGAATTAGCCCAACACACAAAAATGTATTTATGTTGGGGGGGAGGGGGCGGTGGTGCAGGGGCAAGAAGGGAGGAAGAAAGGGAAAGCATAGCTTTGGGAAGATTAGAAATCCATTAATTACCTGTTTCATGGATTAACTAAAACATCCTTATTTCTTAAGCAGTTGGTGTCTTACTATAAAGAAAGGTGCAGCAAATCCAGATCCAAAGTACAGAGTCATCACAGCTAGTAACCGCCACTTGTTTTCCACTGAAAATGGCACATTCTGTTAGGAAAAAAACAGAACGAGCCACAAAAACAGAACTTCAAGTCATCTGATTTTACAGATCAAAAATAAGTACACAAAGAATGCTAAATAATTCTTTTACATAATTAGGTTATATATGCCACACATCACAGCACCTTTTTAAACACTACTACCTTTCAAATCCTATGACCTTCATCAGACATAAAATTAGAAGGTAAAACATATCTAGTTTTACTGAGCACCAAGCAGAGGTCTTAAGGACTCAGGTGTAAAATAGAAATTTTAGAAATTTAGAAAATCGAAAAAATGGACTCTCCAAAGCAGTTATTTTAGAAACAGAAAGCATGTTCTAGTTCACTATTCGTTAGAAACTAGCCGCCTAGTACAGGCGCGCGGCAACGTTAACTGCACCAGAGTTGCAGTTGTGCAGAACCAAGCAGCCCGACCCTGTGCCTATAACCAGGCCTCGCGTGACCCCCGAGGGTGTTACTGCGAACCACCCTATTGACGGCATTTATACTTGAGGCTAAACCCAACCTCAACCAAGGAGGGTTAATACTTCTAGTTTAGTCAACCGGTTAGGTAAGACTGGACCCACAACCACAGGCCCTCATATCCTCATTAGTTTCCCCTGACCTTCACTCCGAGTCGGGTGACCTCTAGCTCGGCGTGAAGCCGCAATACCTGCAGCCATGCTCTCCAGGGCCTTCCCGAGCCTGGAGGGCGGCGGAAGGAAGAGCGAGGGCGAGGCAAGGCCTCCGGTTCTACCTAGTCAACCTTTCCGCGGGGACGGCGCGCAGCCCGGGGCCTGAGCTGCCCCCGTTCCCCGGCGGCGGGGGAGTGCTCGGCGGCGTCCCTGCTCACACTCGCCGCTTACCACCTCCCTCTCCACGGCCCGCCGCGGCCTCGGAGCTGAGCGAGCCGCACCAAGTGGCCCTCCCCCACCGAAGCCGGGCCCTGACACACTAACCTTCCCTGGGCCCTCCTCATAGTGGCTCCTACGGACCACAGAAGTTGTGAACCTCCGGATGCTGTGTCCCAACATAGCGCGGTCGGAAGCTCTGCGACAGGAGCAGAGACCAAAGGCAGAAGAAATGGCGGCACCAGCCCAAACCCTCCTTTTCTCACGACCTTGTTCCCGGGTGTGCAAGAACCGAAAGGGAAGATGGGAAATGGGACAGAGCTCTCGGAAAACGCGACAAAGCAGCTGCCTCCGAGGATTGTGGGAATTGTAGTTCAGGACATCGCGGCCGCTTGTCGGCGCTGAAGGATTGTGGGAACTGTAGTCTGGCGCCACGCTTCTGGAGGACCACACCAACGTCGTTTCTTACTAACAGTGATTCATGCAGGCTTGAATTCTTGTCAGGATTCTTGGGGCCCGTATGCAGAACGGTTTTGCTGAATTCAGTGAAGCAGTCTCACCACGTGTGCTCTAGTTATGGAACAGGAAGATCAACCTCTCCCATTTCTTTTTTTGTAACTATATTCCAGTTGCCTGCGATTTGGCAGTAACTTTGCGAGCGCTGAGAGAGATGTCTGCTGTGATCTTATCTGAGGAGATGAAGCGTAAACACAAGTAACCAAACAATATGCGGGACAAAGCGTGTCAGAGAGAAAACTGAGCTGAAGTGCTAAGGGAGGAATTCCTGAAGATAGAGGGAACTGAACAGAATTAGAGACAGAAGGCAGAGAAAACTCAAGGCCAGTATGAGTGCGGCATGTTCAGAGCGTGGAAAAGACAAGCAGCCTCTGATATCTGGCGCTAGCCCGGACCAGGAATTGGTGTTCTCCTGCTGAATGTAAACATTTTCACAGAACATCAACATCAGACAAAATTACCCTGTGTCAGTGATGGATCAAGAAAAGAGTAAGATCACTCTATTATCATATCTGAACATAGCCAAAACATGAACATTGTCCGATTCACAAAAATGACCAAACACCGTCGTATCCAGTCTAATATGATGACTTCTGCTCCTTTACCAGTTACAACCTTAACCTTGGACTAGTCTTTCTTCCTCCTAAGTAAGAGAGCCAAAGTCAAACTGAGACAGACATCTCGGTGGGCTTGGTGCGGCCCTACGTTAAATAAGTCTGTACATAAAGGAAGCCATGTCTACCTGAAGTCGGCCACACCTTCTGTGACATGGAGCAAGTCAGAGGCTCGTGCATGCCTGCTACAACCCACTGGGCAGAGGGGCCACAAACTGAACGCAGCTCCAGAACCAATTAGCCAACTGATCACATGCCCCGAGGTCCAATCCCCAGCTGCAGGGACCACTTCCCCCGTCCAGAACCCCTGAAAGAAACCCCCTTGACTCAGCTCAAGACTGCTCTGGATGGTTTCCAAGACAGCCCAGGCTCTCTACAGCCTATCCCTTTCCCTTTCCTAAGTCTTGCTTAAGTGCTTAATAAAACTAGCTTGTACTTTATTCTGTGTCTCTCACTTGAATTCTTTGCGGAGGATGCCCAAGGACCCACTTTCACAGTACCGGGCTAGGGTACCCGGCCCGGTAACAAAATAAACCCAAATCCTGTAATAAGCCCTAACGCCCTGCTGAGATGCCCAGGGTTCCTCATGGTATTTGGTTTCCCTTACAGCAACAGGTAAGAGACCCAGCTTGTTCAATTATAGGTGTGTTCCTGGTGGTCTTTGCCTAGTGGGCATTGGGAAGAAACCAGTGATTAAGGAAGCTGGGAGATTGTGAAGGGCCCTGCTAAACTAAGTTTTATGTTATTTATCTTGTGTTCCTGGTGGTCTTTGCCTAGTGGGCATTGGGAAGAAACCAGTGATTAAGGAAGCTGGGAGATTGTGAAGGGCCCTGCTAACCTAAGTTTTATATTATTTATCTTTGGGGAGTGCTTCAGATGGCTCATTTATACAGCAGTAGTAAACAAAATTGAATAAGACCTAGGTCTTGCTTTGAAAACTGGGTATAAAATGTATACTTTAATCTTTCTTTAACTTTTGAAAGAGAAAGGCCATGTTTACCCCTGACCGAAAAAAACCTTTAAAAATATTGTTTTATTTCTACAAGTAACTTCTGATTGATAGAGAGGCGTGTAATACATTATAACTGGTGTTCTCCACCTAATAGATAGAGGATATATGATACTTGATTTTTTTAAAAGTCCCACTCAGTGCCTTTACGTATTAAAGGATTCAGGTTTAACTATAATTGGGAAACATTTTCACATTTAATATTTCTGGATTCTCCTTTTCAGTCTAATGTAAGTCATATCACCTGTATATTTGGTTCATTGTTACTTCTAATTCACTTTAATTGAGTCTCCTCTGTGTATCTGGCTTTCAGCCAACTCCAAAGGGAATCCAGGAGAGATTCTAGCATATGACTTCAGAATTGTCTGCCTCCTCATGGGCCCCGTGGCAAATTAAAGATAGCTGCAAGTTATTTTTATCAAGAGGTGGGGTTTATGCCTTCTCTCCCTGAATCTGAGTGGACTCTGTGACTATTTTAACCAAGAGAATTTGGCAAAAGTGATGCTGTGGCAGTGTCTTGCCCAGACTTATGATAGTGGCGGCTTTCTTTCCTGTCTTTTGGAACACTTGCCCCTGGAAGTCTGAGCCTTCATGTAAGAAGTTTGGCTACTCTGCTGGAGAGTACCCAAGAATCTACCAAAAGGAGGTGGAGGTTGGCTCACACATCAGGCATATGAGTGAAGCTATCTTGGACCCTCCAGCCCAGTCTAGCTGCCTGCTGAATATCACTGAGTGACCCAGGTCAATGCTGTGTAGAGCTGGTGCAGAAGGGAGAGGGGCAGGTGACTGGCTTATTAGGGATGGGGGTTGTGGGGCTTTTATTAGGCAAGGGTTGGGGAGGAGTGCCTTTCACGGCATGTAGAGGTGAGGCTGTGCTTACACCTGCTCTGTCAGGTAGCATGCTACTACGTGTGACACATGTATCATTAGCATGCTATCTTTCCACCCCTGGGTGTGATTTTTACTATGGTAATGGGGCTAGGGTGGTCACCTTCAGTGGACTCCTGGGTGCTAGGGCACATGAGTAACCCTGGGAAAGTCCAGAGGCTGCGGAATGTGGGTCTTGGTGGCCTCTATCTGATTCTCCTAGCTTGACAATTCATTGGGAGCCTTATCTTGTTAGGCCAGGGGCTTTGCAGATGTCCCTGTCTCCTTAGGCTTGTTCCTGTCTCAGATTCAGTATGATACTCTTTTTTCTATAAAATGAATTTTAAGAGAAACAAGACATTTCACAAATTGCTACAAAATAGAAAACATCTTTAGGGACATGAGGTTTACTCCAAAGTTGTATTTTAAAAATAAAATCCAATTATTTTAAGTAGCAAGTAGAGTGTATATCATAGAGTGAGCAATGTACTTTCTAGACCCACATGAGTCTTTGGAGACTGAAATTACATTATATAGAACAGTATATCCAAAAATTAAAGTACAATATTTGTCATTTCTCTCAACAGCTACTATATTAGATTTTTAAGAACTAGGTTAAAGTTTATTTAAAAATAAATCATGTAGAGAAGAAATTACGTTTCTATCCTACATTAAAAAACTCAAGTTAACAAGTTTCTTTCGTCTTAAGTTTTTAGAATTTTTTACTACTGTAGAGTTAAAGCCAGAACTCGGTGTTAATTTTTATTTGAAATTTTGCATTTGTAGGGGATAAAAAGCCTGGTTTCAGGAAAGGAGAAAATGTGATTCCACTGAGGCAAGCAGGGTTGGAAAATATTCTGCCAGCCTTCTGAGTGATTTAGTGATAACCAAATGGAAGAAAAGTTTTTGCAAAAAATACTTGATCAAACTGTATGTTTTACTCTTCTTCTTGCTTCATTACTTTTGAATACCATTTTTTCCTTAAAATATTTCATGTTTTTTATTCCAGCTTTATCGCTTAATCTCTATGTAGGTTTAAGGATGTTTCACTATTTTGTAAAATTACTTCATAATATAATTATTTGTCACTGAGAATTGCCAAGTATAGGTAGATACATTTTTACAAGACGAATACGGAAACTAACATTTGTCAATTTGAAAATTGCAGATTCTAGTTATATTTATGTTCCATCTCCATGTTGACTTAACTTGCAATGATACTTGTTATTATTCCTTTGATCAGCTTTCTTTAAATTTACTGTGGTGTTTCCTGCTTGTTTCTATAACTGGAATACTAAATGATTAAATTGTTTCATTTATTTATTTTAGGGAAATGAGTAATTTAGTTGAGGAAGGGGATTTTGAAATGAATTTGATTCATCATTATAAACAGAAATCCTTTTTTGTTAGAGTAGAAGTAAGAAAAACATAGGAGCTATTTGAGAGTAAAACCAACTTTCTTGCATTACATGTGATGATTGTATAGAATTATGCAAATAAGGGCTATCTGGAAATGTTGATTTACAACCAGGCCCATTATTGGTGATCAATGCGTGTAAGCTGCTGCTGTTTCTACCATTTAGGTGAGTCTGCAGGAATCCAATCAAAGGCACTCTGTTCCTCTAGACAATGGGCTGGCAACTACATGGTTAATACAGTCCATCAAGATTTGTTTGTTTATGCTGTAACAGTTTTCCTATTTGGCTTTTCAGTTTGGACTTATAATTAAGAAAAATAGGATTTACTCAAGAATAACATTTATGCACTTTGCATACATTATTACTGAATTCACCAAACAGTTCTTTTAAACATTTCAGCTAATTATAACATTATTACACAAAGCGGGTTAGGTTTTATTTCCACTTCTCCCCACATCCCTCAATTAAGCTGGACCCTCACTGAACAGCATTTAAAACTGTATCGCTGCCCTTGAATTGTGCTCAGCATTTTCTTACCACTTGGTACTAAGGGACTTTATAAATAACAGACTTATGAAACTCATTGCTGGGTTTACTGTGAAGATTGTTTTGTTTTTTTCTTTGAGGATGTGTTTCAATATATTTCACAGTGTCATTTTTATGAGGACCCACAGGAGAAATTTCTCTTTGGTGTTAGGTCTAGAATAAACATGCTTCTCCTGGGTAGCTGACTTGTTTTCGCCTTCTGAGTACTGTGAATAACAGACTTCCTTGTGAGTTCCTCCTTATACTGGTGCCTAGAAAGCTTAGAGCCAAAGCTCAGACCCACCTTCAGTGGAGACTGTGGATGTATTTTGTGTACTTTGCTCCTTGCTCCATCTTCTTTTCTAAATTTATTTACCTTTTCTTCCCTTTTCTCCCTAATCTTAAATTTATTTTATCTTCTTATATAGTATGTGTCTTTGTTCTGTACCTCAAATGTTTTCTGGGACAATATTATTGTGTAAGTAAACTAATAAATCATAAATTCTTCTCACGTAGAAAATTGTTGTCACAATTTGAATGAGATGTTCAGCATGTGATCTTCCACATGGTAATTCAAAGGCCATTGTCTTCTTGGGCCTCCACTCAGTCTTCTGGTTGACCCTGCCTGCCACTATGCTAAGGATGAGAAAGGAGAGGTTCACATGGGATTGTTCAGGGCCCTGGTCAGTAGGTGGCATGCACTACTTGTGCCCACATTCTATTATCCAAACCAGTCACATGCTACCACCTAGATGCAGGGTGTCTGAGGAACTGAGATTTCTGTGTAGCGAGAGGATATTGGAAACGGTTTGGTTGAACACATAGCATCGCCTACACAGAGACATTCTGATTTCTTTCTGGAATCTTATAGAGTGCTTATGCAAGAATTCAATATCCAGTGGTTATATATAATCTTAGGACTTTGCTACAATGGCTGCAAATCCTTGTAATTCTATAATTTCTTGCTCCTGCCCATTTTCCAAGAGTTGCACACTCCAGGTCATATACTACAGCCTGGAATCAGGCTGATGTGGTTCAAATCCAAGATCTACCCTAACTATTTAACTTTGGGCAAGTGGCATGACCTTTCCTCATCTTTCAAATAGGGACAATAATGTTCTCTATTTTATAGGGTTGTTAGAAGGACTAATTGAGATATTTGCTGCCTCAGTGTTCTATTAGCAAATGTCCTGGTGACAACCCTCTTTGGGGATCCCCCTCCATGTGTCAGTTTTTAACTAATTTTCTGTCTTTTCTAAGTATATTGGCCATTGAAATACTTAGATCTGAAAGATGAAAAAGGGTAATGCACTACTAGAATGCAAGCTCTCTGAGGGTGGGGAGTTTTGGTTTTTCTGAGCACTTATTTATCTGTCCGAAGTATCCTCCATAAAGACACCCGCTGAATGTTTGCTGAAACCAATGAATGAATAATGTGGATGTTAGAATTTAAATGTAAATACTATGTTTTGAGTGTGAGATTATGATTTAATTTTTAAAATCCACTTTATTTAAGTGTGTTACATGCAATAAAACATATCTTTTTTTAGTGTACTGTTCAATGAGTTTGACAACTGTTTACATTCATTAACCAACACCACAATTAGGATTTACAACATTTCAATCACCCATGATTTACTTTTAGCAATATATTTTAAAAGGTTCAATTTATTAATTGCCTCTGCACACCCTAACCCTTGATGCCTGGATATTCTCAACTAAAGCCAAAACCGCTCCAGTCCTGTAAAAGTAGGCCCTATTGAAGAAGTTCTCAACAGGGGACTATTTACATTATGGACCAGATAATTCTTTGCTGAGGATGATGTCTTGTGCATTACAGGATGCTTGGCTACATCTCTGGCATCTACCCACTACATGCCAGTAGCAATCCCCTTCCCAAGTTGTGACAAACAAATACGTCTCCAGACATTATCGAAAGTCCCCTGTGCTGGCAAAAATCATTCTGGGTTAAAACCACTGCCCTATGGCCATCTCTTCAGGGCAATGCAAGTCAACAGAACACACACTTGGTCTGAGCCAATGCTCCTGCCCTTGCTGAGATCCGTTGGCAGAATTGCTATGCCTCACCCTTCTCAGTAAGGGGGGCTCAACTGCCTTAGGATCCTGCAGTCTGCTGGCACACTGCCCACTCCTGTCTCTGCCATCAGTGTGTGCTGTCCACTGCCTGTAGTGTTGAACTTTCATAAGCTTCTATTGATCCTCCCCTCTGTTCCACACTGAATCCAGGGCAGATGGGAAGTGGTGTTAAATCTTGCTTTTGTTTTATTCCTACCCTGTGATTCTGTGTTCTCTGAGACCCACTCATTTGGAAGGTAATGAACCTATCCTTAGTTCTAGCTTAGAAATAGACAATTAGTTTTTAATTAAATGAACACATGTGCTTAGCATTGTATCCAGCAAGTACTGATGCTCACTACATAGCAGCTATTATTATTACTTCCATACAACTGTTTTTCTGTGCTGCTGCTATTTTCCCCTCTTTTCCTTGTGCTGGGATCACTTCTACTTTCATCGTACTTGCTGCACTTTCTCTGTACCATCACATTTTGTATTAAACCACACAATCTGTGCTCATGTATCACAAAGACACTTCTCAAACCACCCAGGCCACCAAGGCACCACTTACCCTCCTGGCCTCTTGGGTTGTTGATCACACATTTCTCAGCTTTTGATGTAAGACTTTTTTCTTTTAAATCAGTTCCTTAGGAAATCCCACCATTGTCTGATTGGGAAGGAATGGCTTTCCCGACTGGTGCGACTAGGAAGATCATCCTCTGAAGGAAAAAACCCAGACATTCTGTCTCCAATAGATTCCCAGTATTCCCACCGTCCCAGCCTGTGGAGCTCCCTGCTTGTACCTTGTGCACTTTCTGAATAACAAAGGTAAACAGAGCATTTGATTAAAAACATCCACTACACTTCATTACAGGTTAAGAAAATAATTTTTAGAAAAAGAATATAAACTTAAGATGTGAGAGAATGCCTCTCCTGCTGGATGAGGCAACCAGAATATTGTTCATTTATTGTGAGGAGGGGAACCCAAATCATGCAGGAGACCTTGAGTGTGGAAGACTATTAAAAAAGCGTGGAATGGGGGCCGGCCAGGTGGTACAGTGGTTAAGTTCTCATGTTCTGCTTCAGCGGCCCGGGGTTTGCTGGTTCGGATTCTGGGTGCAGACATGGCACCACTTGGCAAAAGCCATGCTGTGGTAGGCATCCCACATATAAAGTAGAGGAAGATGGCATGGATGTTACCTCAGGGCCAGGTTTCCTCAGCAAAAAAGAGGAGGATTAGCAGCAGATGTTAGCTCAGGGCTAATCTTCCTCAAAAAAAAAAAAAAAAGCGTAGATTGTTGTTATGATATTCTGCATTATTAACAGAAACATAGGATACTATGAACTTGGAAATGTTTATTGAAGTGCTTGTTGAGCGAGCCTGAACTCTGTGCTTTTGTAGCATGGCCATCAGCATAAACTTGGCTTTTGACACTGAATATCCAGGGATGCGAGATCCGAAATCCCTATTGCTTAACCTAGCACGTTACCTGGTACTTTCCAAAGCCTTGTCAGAAACTCGAAAGCTGACATTGGTTGTTTCTTTTTCCCCATTTCTCCTTGCATTCCTGCTGTAGAAATCCTATCCTGAGGGAAGGAAATGGCGGGAAAGGGTAGAGCTAACAGCAATTTATAGCGAATAAAAAACAGGTGATGATTAAAAGTGCTTCTCCCAGGGCACAGGTTTTTACTATCTGAAGTAAAATAACTGATTTGAGTTATATCTGCCGCTGAGAGTAGTCTTGAGTATATACTGGGGAAGCAGACAAACCTGACTTCAGGGGAAAAAAAAATCCCAATACTATTCCTATCATTCTTTTTTTTAAAGATTGGCACCTGGGCTAACAACTGTTGCCAATCTTTTTTTTTTCTTTTTCTGCTTTATCTTCCCAACCCACCCCTGTACCCAGTTGTATATTTTAGTTGCAGGTCCTTCTAGTTGTGGGATGTGGGACGCTGCCTCAACGTGGCCTGACAAGTGGTTCCACGTTGCCCAAGATCCGAACCTTGGGCAGACGCAGCGGAGCGCACGAACCTAACCACTCCGCCACGGAGCCGGCCCCTATTCCTATCATTCTTAAGGAGAAAGTAAAACCTTTGATTCTAAAATTAGAGAGAAAGGCTTAGCTACATATTAAGAAGAGAAGTAAGAATTTGATTTAAACTCACAATCCTAGACTTTTCTAGAAGTCGTGATTACCTAGGGAGGGTGGGGCGATTGATACCTGGAAGCAGCGAGAGATTAGGGAGGGAGTGGTTAGCGCAACATGCAGGATGAAAAGAGATAATACTTGCAGAGTTGCGTAATTTTGTTTAGGACAAGATTTTTTGCTTTCTCTCTGTCTCTCATATGAATTGTGGGAATTTGGTGGGAAATATACAGATCCAAAGTTAAAGTCACTTTACAACTTTAAATAACTTGGAATTCTAGGGAAAAAAGATGACAGGAACAGGTGTTAAAGATTAAGGATGCCAAATTTAAGTATATCAGGAAAATAATATGGTAGATTCCAAAGTCTGAATCATAAAGACCAAAGTCTGAGAAGGCGATTTGATAATGATAACAGAAAAAGTTCTCATTTCTTTCTCTCTCAGCTACCAAATTGGCCATCTTCTTTTTGAAAGCAATTCCCTCCACCCTCTGTACTTAACCTGACTCCTCTCAATGCTGCCATCATTGACAAGTTTTAAGGATAAGCTCTCCCACGAAGCTGTAATGGCACCACAGACTCAGTCTGTGTAAAACTGAATGTATTATGTTGGTGCAACTCCATCCCACACCACAAATCTACTCTTTCTCCAAATTTTCCCTTTTCATTGGTGTCATTTCCGTTTCTTGGTCATCCCAAATCAGAATCTGAGAATTGTCTTTGATTCCTTTTTCTCTCTTTTTAAAGGACTCACCACTTAATGGGGTAGGGTAGAAAGGAAAACTCACACTGATAGAGGAAAAAACAGCATAGAATGTTTTAAATAACTAGAAACAGGAGAGGTCTAGACACAAGCTGAATGCTCTTTTCCTCATCCGAGCACGCAGAGTTGCCACTGTTGAGGTGGGGACTATTTTAAGTGGGTATCTCAGGACAGACCATGGTTGGTTATTTTCTCTTGGTCCAAGTAGAAGGATAAAAGGAAAGTATTCTGCCTGCATTGCTCTAAGAAAGTTAGGAACTTTACACTTGCTTTTCTAGCTTCTGATTTCAAGATCCCACCTGGTTGTGTATGAAAACAGTACCTACGTTAAACACAACTCAGTCTTTCGGTTTCTGAACTCTACTGCCGTTCCTACCACTCTGTGACTCTTTTCTTCTGCACATTCCTTTCTAGGATTCCAAGAATCACACTCTCTCTTTGAAAAAACAAACAAACAAAAAAGGCTTTTGTGAGACCTAAAATTAATACATTTTTAATATATAAATGGTTGACATTATATTGAAGTGTTAATGTTCTCTGAAGACTTTCCAAGTTAACAAGAATCAAAGCCTAAGTAAAAGGAATGATGCTTCTACAGACCACTTCACACAACATGAAGAAGACAAAGGTTCTTTGTGTCCATTTTTGTTTAATCAAGAGAGACTGTTCTGAACAAAATTTAAAATATTCAGGTGGTTTCTGTGCCATGTAGGTATTATGAAGTTATGGAAGTTTTTAGATAATCAATTTATTTCCTTGGCATGGATACAACTATATAATCTACATATCATATTTTAAGTTACAATGATTTTTTAGTTATTTGAAATTAGCATCTTCAATAATAATGTTTTAACAACTTAGTTTCAATTCTCCCATATTGGTTAGAAACATGCTCAATTTGAAAATACAAGAAAACATGATATATTTTAACTAAGTTTTAACAAAATTTCGTTGTTTCTGGCAATATTAAATAGTTTTTATTCCTTTCAAATATGTTACCATACAAATATAATTTTAAAGAGAAATTTAAGGCATCTAGGCTAAAATTTTACAATTTTAGCCGTTTTCTGTACTAGTAATTCTATTTGTGAATGCACTACATAATGTTAGATTTAATGTTTAATTTAATGTTCTAACAGAAAGTGATTTTATTAATGATCCAGTTAAGATTACAAATAATGTAAGGAAAATTTGAATATGCCAGAGAAAACAAATACAGAAAATTTATAATCAATTTTCCAGGAAAATGCTATCTCATATCTCTCAGAATATGTAATATATTAAGTTTTGGTTATAGAACACAAGATGACTTTAAGGAAATAATAGAATAATCTTCAAAGATCAAAAAGAGTAACCAAAGTGAAATATAGGATTTAGATGAAGTCTTTTCCTTGTGAAATACATAAATAACGGAAACAAAGAAACAGCTTTTGGCACAAGCGTTAATTCTCCATTCCACCTCACTTTGGTCCCTGTAGAAATAAGCATATTATGAATTTTTAAAATAAAATTTAAAAAAATCAACAAAAGTTAAATCTAAAAATTTATTTTGAAAGTGGAAGCAATCAAACAATAAAAAACAATTTTTCTTGAATAAGATATAATATTTTTGGTATTTCTTAATAACTAGCTAATTTTAAAATGGAAATATATAGGTTTCCAGCATTATCTGAAATTTCTTAACAATGCATAGATTTTCTTTGAATAACAATTGGCTAAGAGACCAAAGCCACAGTTTCTAAGTTCATCGATTCTCAGTTGATAAGAAAAAACGATGGGCCAGCCTTGGTGGCCTAGTGGTTAAGTTCAGCTTGCTCCTCTCTGGCAGGTCCCGTTCCGTTCCCGGGGGGGGACCTACACCACCGCCTGTCAGTGGCCATGCTGTGGCAGCTCACATACAAAAAAAGAGGAAGACTGGCAGTGGATGTTAGTTCAGGGTGAATCTTTCTCAGCAAAAAAAAGATGATGTTGCTTAAACTTGTTTTTTCCTCCTCAGGTTTTATAGGTAAAATCTGCAATGTGTTTTGTGTACTTGACAATAAGGTGAGCTGACAAGTGCTTCAGTACTGAAATGAAAAGAACGGAGTATGAAATTTTATTATCCTATTCAGTGTAATATTCTGTTTATTTAAAACAAATATTTATTTCTTTAACTATGACATAATTTTTTTTTCAAAGGAAGAAATAGGTTAAATAATTAAAATATGAAGGGATTGTTAAAAAATTTCAAAAATTCTCTAACTTTAAGAAATAATTCCATTATATTATTACAGGTGCACTGGTTTTCGGCAGCACAGTGAGGACAGAAAGGTAATGGCAGTGCTTCCTTTGAATTTATTCTTTTGCAGCCAGAAGGTAGAAGAGAATGTTCTGGAAGATGTTCAACATTTAATTACCTTAATTCTGATTCTTCCAAATGAATGTCAATACTTTTAACCAACTGAATTCAAATGCTTATTTGATATTGTGTAGTACACAGAACATGTCAGAAGTAATAAAAGATGTAAATGAAGGGAGGACAATGGCTAATATTTCCTTAGCATTCTCTTTCTCTTTTACTAACACATTAAAAAGTGCCCAGTCTGCTATGTCTGTGAATATTCTTGCCTATCTATGCATAAATGGTACCAGAAATCATAAAGAATGATGGATGTTTTTATTGAATTTTAATTATAACTGTGTGTAACTTTGAACTATAGAATAATTTAGAGAGATTAAGCAGAAAATTAACCAAAGTAAGAAAGCAGAACTTTTTTAATAGGAACGTGTTCTACCTGCTAGCAATGCAGATTTCAGTTCTTGTTGATCATTAAATTCTGTTTTCTAAGGATAAAAGAGATATAGATACAGAGATACAAGCTACAACCAAAAACAACTTTCAAACTTGTGAGACCCCTGGTTTACTCAGCCCAGTAGTCTGTCTCTGATAATGACAGTCCCTTTATGGGAGCACATGAATATGATTCTTAAAGATTGGGGTCTGCAGGAATTTCATAGATGAAACTTTATGGAGCACATCCAACTTTCATGAGCATAATGGAATCGTTGTTTACACCACTAAATTTGAGGAGGTCTTTTAACACAACAATACATCACTGGAACAGAATTTGGTACCTGGAAATGAGGTACTGCCGTTGTTTTGGGGATCAGGCAGCGGGCCGTCTTCCCGTGTGCCGCTGTTGTCACAGGGCATTCACCCTGTGTATCTGTGCCCAAATTTCCTTCTTCTTAAAAGGAAACAAGTCATATTAGGCCCACCCTAATAGCCTCATCTTAACTTGATTACATCTGCAAAGACCTCATTTCCAAATAAGGTCATATTTACAGGTACCAGGTATTACAACTTCAACATATCTTTTTGGGAGGCGCAATTTAACCCATAACAATGGCCCACCGGAAAAACGGAGGGGATCTGACCAGGCGACCAACAACATTGACTGCAAGATCTTTCTATGTTCCCACTTTCTTCATGCATTTGGTTGTTAGATATAGAGAATGATTGACATACTGAACAATTTTCAGGTCCCAATTTTCATGTCTTTGCATATTCTTCTTGCCTAATCTATGTCCCTGCTCCTTCTGCTTGGCAAAACTCTCCTCGCCTTTAAGAGGCAGTGTCATATCCTGAAAGCAGCCTTCCCTGGCCCTCCCAGTCTCTCTATACCAAGCCACTCACTCCATTCCAGAAGAGCTTGTTTATTAATTCATTCAAGAAATTTCCATGCCTATTATGTGGCACAATACTAGATATTAGATATGGTGCTAGGTTATTAGGAATACAGACCTTGATCCTAAGGTAGGTTATAGTCTAATAGAGGACATACAATATAAATAATTATAGCAAAGTTCAATAAATGATAAAGTAGTCATAGCACACTGTGGTCCCTGAGAGGAAGACTGCTAAGCCCAGGCAGTAGCGGAGATATAAGGGATGGCACTAGTCAGGAAGATATTGACACAGTAAAGATCAACATTTTAAATACAAAAAATAGCTCTAAATAAAACACCTATTTTTGACACTTAAATGTTCTCTACTAGTTACTTAACTGTTTTGCTAATTCATTCATTGAATCATTCATTCATTAAATGCAACAGTTCTTTCTGGAATGAGGTACTGATTTAAGTTCTATTAGACATATGTCTGAGCTATTTTAAAGCAAATATTAAGTATAGGTAATGGAATAAAATATACTTACCATCTTTAAAGTTAATGTAGCAATTTCTTATTTTGAACTGTTGATCAAGCTGTATTTATCTGTAATTGATTAGTTTCCTGGAAAAAAACTTTGTCAATTTGTAATTTGTGTCTCTCAAAGCAGTCCTTAAATATCCTAAAGGTAATTTTCCAAAACAGACATTTTAAGATGCCTGCAATTAGAGTTACAAGTGATGATTGTCTGCAATAGTAATTTTCTTGTCTTAATGGCAATAAGCTGCTCATTATCCTTAAAAAACTGTGTCAACCATTATTCCTGTCTAGAATTATGCCTTTTCTCCAGAAGTCGATAAAATACTTTACTTCCTACTGACAGTGCAGTAAAGTGTGAGGGAAGATGCCAACCTTCAAAGACTGATACCATAAAAATCCACACTGAGTTTTGATGGATTGGTTTTAATATGATTACCTTTAAAATAGCAATTTTGGGGGGCAAAAATCCTTTACGTTTACAGTTGTCAAATGTTTATATTCATTTGTTTTACTAATACAAATGGATACATGGCATTTCATCAGTTAATCCCATTTCTTGTATCCAGAACACTAGATAATTAAGGAGTAACTTTAGTTGACTTCTCCTTACTCTAGTCATATCTTGTATTTAGGGAATACAATAATAAAGATGAAACAGAAATATCAGGTTAATTGGTTAAGAGGAGTGTTTGGATTTTCTTTCTGAATCAATCTAGAACGGGGTTTGGCAAACGTTTTTTGTCAAATGTCTTTTATAGCCATGTTAAATAAGAGAAACTGATATACAACAGTTTTTGTCTCTTTTTTTGAGATGATTTTTAAGAACCTCGAAATGCACACAGTTGAGACAACAGAAATAAAAGGCCTTTCAGCCAGGCCTTTCTGAAAGAGTAATTCTGCTAAAAGTGGTCTTAGCTGTCTGACAGGCCACCTATTGAACATCTTTGTGACAGTATCAACACTGGCTTCCTCTGGTTCATTTGGGGCATGTAAGAAGTCCTTGGTATCTGCTGTAGGGACTAGATATTCGTGGTAACTGGTTAAAAAAGCACGGTGACTGTAAGCCTATGGGCGCCACTTTCTGCTTCAATGGTCCATCCTCCTAACAAGACCCACCTGTCCACTCCAAGGAGTTTTAACTCAATCT
Source organism: Equus asinus (assembly GCF_041296235.1). Taxonomy (NCBI): domain Eukaryota; kingdom Metazoa; phylum Chordata; class Mammalia; order Perissodactyla; family Equidae; genus Equus; species Equus asinus. The sequence goes on from NC_091798.1 coordinate 83,410,650, forward strand.
CATTCCTTTCTTCTCTTGTTTTTTTCTTTTCCTTTTTTGTCCTCTTATTTTTCTTTAAAAAGTTTTTTGGGTGTTATTAACAGGAATTCATAAGTGATGTGGCTTAACTGTATTTCAGAAGGTCATCAGATCTTGACACTGCTTCCTTGAAACATTTTTCTGCTATCAAAAATAATAATAAATAGGGCCTAAGGCTGGCTTGGTGGCACAGCAGTTAAGTTCTCATGTTCTGCTTCAGTGGCCTGGGGTTCACCAATTCGGATCCCGGGTGTGGACATGGCACCACTTGGCAAAAGCCATGCTGTGGTAGGCGTCCCGCATATAAAGTAGAGGAAGATGGGCATGGATGTTAGCTCAGGGCTGGTCTTCCTCAGCAAAAAGAGGAGGATTGGTGGCAGGTGTGAGCTAAGGGCTAATCTTCCTCCAAAAAAAAAAATTAAAAAAACGGTTGGTGTAAATAAAAGTGTCAATATGAACTTGAAAAAGCATGGTTCTATTGTTCAGACAAAGAAAGCCGACCTTTCCAGAACATTGATTTCTCAAAATTACCCTGCTAGTAAGTGGTGGGGTCTACAAGCTCCACTGCTTTTCTTTGACCTTCTGGTATAATTTCATGTCAGAAACCTCGTGGATATGAGGAGCACAACTCCTTCACCCAGAAATTTGAGAAAATTCGGTCACCAGGAGGTGGACACTAATTGTCTCTGACTTTAATTTGTTATATGTGCAGTTAGCAAGGATCGTACAGCTGGGAATTATCAGCACTCGGATAGAGGAGGAGCGGTGGCTGCAGTCCACAATCTGCAGAGTTCTGTAATGACCGTTCTCAATGCCTTTCGGTCAGAGTTCTTAGCGAAGATCCATTTCAAACAGCTGCGTACCTCACATTTATTAACACGGGGGCGGGGGGCAGGAAACCATTACTGCAGTTACTAAATTGCCCCCTCTTGACTACAATCTTGTCTATAGGGCCAAGGTTTTGGATGAAGAAATGCTCTGTGAACCAGAGATTTTATCTAAAAGTGTTTTCCCTTCAAAAAACAGAAACTGCCTTTCTTGTCTTTCCTGGTTCTGTCCTATTGGGGCATGATGGATCCACCAGCATGCAAATATTTTCTATTTCTTTGGATCCTGAGAAATTCCTCTTTTGATTCATTATTTTAATGTTACTATTGGCCTAGTTCTCTGCTTCAGTCCATAAACTTCTTAAAATCATTGTCTTCATACAGAAGCTCTACTTCCTTATCTCCCATTTGCTCCCTTTCTCTCCAGTCTCCCATCCATCTCTGCCACTCCACTGAATCTTGTCAACATCACCAGTATTCTACTTTTTGTCAACTCCTCTATTCATTTTTCTCTGGTCATTTATCATTTCACTTGAAAGTAATACAAGATATATTTGACCATTCCCTTTGTTCCAAGGTCACTTTTTTTCTGGGTCTCAAAAATAATGTTTCTGGCTGTTGAGAGAAGAATGGCTAAGAGAAGGGCAAGAATGGATTCTGGGAGAGCAGTGAGAAGGCCACTGGTGACAGGAGAGTTTGATGACAGATAATAGTAGATATGACTGGAGTGTTCACAATGGAGATAAAGATAAATGAATAAGAAAATGATATTTCGGAGGTACAACTGAAAGTCCTTGGGGACCGATAAACTTTGGCTCAGTTTTGGTATGTTGAAATTGAGGAGCTCCTGAGATGTCCTAATAGAGATATTGAACAGACATTGCCCATAGTGGATGTGGACCTCAGAGAAGAATTCTGAGATAGAACTAATTCAGAGCATCATCAGCTTAGAACTGATTTGAAGCCATGGGCTTGGATGTGATCACTGAAGGAAAGAAGCATAAATTGAAAGAGAGAGGTCTTAGCAAGAAACGTACTACAGCCTGTAATGTATTCTAGTTCTTCGTTCACTTAAAAGAATGGCTATGGAGTAAGTCTGGATATATAGGAAATGACAAGATAATAACCCTTGGAGTTGTGCTTTTTATTCTTCATCCCATGTGATACATTTTTCTTTCAGATTGTGATGAGACTTAATGTAGTTGAAAGCAAACAAGCAGTAGATTTTGTCACACCTGTCACTCTGCTTTTAATAATACATTTCAGCAATAGCCAAGTCTCGCATGATATATAAAGTCAATATTCAATATGATAATGCTATATTTGATTATGATGATGAAGTTTGATATAAATATCTTTTTCCTACTTTAAAAGAAAAGTTTTGCTATAGCTATGAAATTCTTTTAGTGCTTTGCTGTTGTCTGGGAGTATCACATCCATTTTTGTTTTTCTTCCTTGCTTTGCTGCCTTTGAAATGCTTTAGCTTTAATCGTTGAGATGGCAGTAAATAATAGTGTTTCTTTGTACCCAAAACAAATAGATTTTTAAAAAATATTTGAGTAAACATATAAATCCAAGGTGAAAAGCTAAATAAAATGTATATCATACTTGCATTGGGAAAAAGGAATATTTGCATATAGAAAGTATGCCAGCTTTAATATACTGAGAAAAGAAAATGAAAAATATTCGTTATAAAAGCTGTTATAGGCATTGGTAGCTTCTTAATACTTTAATAGTACTAATTCATGTGGATAATTAATCTGTATAATTTCCTTTGGAATATTCTTTTTCTATGTGGAAAAAAAGAGGTGTGTAAAAACAAGCAAATAAACAAGAAGCATCTTAGTAACCTTAAATGTAGGAAAGTACTTAATTACCCTGAAATTATTCTTTTGCTTGAGTATCATCTTTTACTAACATACGTTAATCACTTTTGTGAACCAACAGGAAAGAAAATGATTGAATTTATCCAAGTCTTTGATGTTTAAGTAGGAAGAAGGAAAGGGTTGCCATTGGTCCTTTGATGTTAATTTATATTTTCAAAGCATATTCAATAACCAGATTTTCCAACTTAGCTTTTTGAGAAAATGGTAAATAAATTATGGAGTCATTGATGAAGGACCTTTACTTTGGAATTCATTGTGGTTGAACTCAAAATGCTGTACTATATATATATTTCATTTTATGATGGATATAGTCCTTCCCTGGAAATCTAAAAACATATTGGGAAATCTATTTTTCAGAAATGTTGCCAGAAATTTATTCATTGTATACCATAAGTAAATCTATGTTAAGCTGAAATCAATTTATTCAACACGTGTGAATTTCAAAACATCTGAAACATCCCAGCTTTCCTGTTATTATTAATAAAACACTTGCACAAATGTAGACATAAAATACACACACTGTTCTTTTCTCAAATAATGCCAAACGATGCTACCTTTTTCTTACATTTTCTCTTTCTAATAACTTAAACTTCTAAGATTATTTCTTGACTGCATAATACTGAAACCAAAACTACCACACTGAAAAATCTGTTGCTGCAAGCAAAGAAATTTTAACTCTGTGCCCCTAATACTTTCCTGATTTGCACCCACGGCCCCCACTCCGGCCCAAGAAGCTGCCTAGGGTCTGGACGATTCAGGGATGGATGATTTGCTGACACAGGTTCCTGAGGATAATTTTTTCACTGAACCCTCCAAATCTTTATTTTCTTGGGCACGCTCTCTTCCTGGGAATGTATACTGCTATGGAAAATACGTATTCGTCTCAGGTGTTTTATGAAGTTGGACTAAAAATCAAATTAAGTTTGTTGAATGGTGTGTTTCTTTCCTTTTGTTTTGATCTATTTTATTTTCTCATGAATCTTGAGCTCTGAGAAATATCTGGTTATAATAGAAAGTAACTTTGACACCTTACTACAAGGCTTACTTCCCTTCAGGTCAGAACTGGACACACGTGGTAATTTAGTTGAATTGAGGCAGAAATCACGGCATTGTTGCTCAAAAACGACTACCTGAAATCAATAAAAAAAGAAAATCCCTCAGTCTGAGTTACTAAACTCCCTATACCCTGGCTAGATTGCCGTTCTGTTTGGTTCTGTAGACTACATTCCTGCCCCAGCCTCCATTCTCATGTCCCCGTTTCTCAACACCCGCTCCGCTGTATACGCACACCATTTATGCAACAAATTAAATAATGTGGTCTTATTTAATTTCATAGCATTTTTAACCAGTTAGAAAGCAGGAGATCCTGACTTCTGTACTAGGAGTTTTAGCGGTGTTATATCCTGACACTTAGTATTTCAAAACATTTCTAATTGAAGTAATTTTTATTCTTAAGTCCGAATATTTTATAAAATTAAATGAAATGCCGAATTCACATAGTAACTATATGGACCAATTTATGTGTCCAGTTTTCCATTTATAACTTGCAGGAAATTCATATTTTTATCAATGGAATATTCCAAATATACAGGAAACAGAAAAGGTAGCATAATGAATAGTGCTGGACTAATGATGTCTACTAGCATCTTTTCCTCCTCTAGGAATTTCCTTTCATCCTTTGCACATTTTTCTAACTGGTTGTCTGCTTTTTCATACTGATTTTTAGATTCCCCATAAATTTCCTATAACAATTCTTTGTCACTCATACTAATAGCAAATATCTCCTCCCAGTCCGTGGCTTTTTTTCATGGTTGATTTTGAAATAATCGTAATTTCACAGAAAGTTGCAAAAATAATGTAGAGAGATCCCATGTACCCTGCACCTACTTTCCCCAGAACATAACTATAGTACAATGTCAAAACAAGGAAATTGACATTCGTACAATGTGTGTGTGTGTGGTTTTATGTCATTTATCAGATGTGTCAATTTGTGTAACCACAATCAAGAGACAGAACTATTCCATTAAGACAAATATCTCCATCACGCTATTCCTTTATAGTCATACCTCCCTCCCTCCTTCTTCAACATCCCTAACCCCTGGCAACTACTAATCTGTTATTCACCCCTATCATTTTGTTCTTTTCAGAAAATTATGTAAATAGAATCACACTGCCTGTGACCTTTTGAGATTAACTTTTGTCGCTCAGCATAATTTTCTGCATAGACCATCATGTCTTCTGCAAATGGGGGTAGTTTTATTTCTTCCTTTTCCATCTATATGCCTTGTATTCTTTCCTTGCTTGATGGCATTGGCTGAGTTTCCTCTACTATGTGTAACAGCAGTGGTGAGAACAAACATCATGCCTTTTTCTGATCTTGGGGGATAAGTTAAGTCCTTCATCATTAGGTACGATTTTAGCGTCTGGTCTTTTGTAGCCGTTCTTTACTAAGTTGAAATGTCCCTCTAATCCCAGTTTTCTGAGAGGTTTTTCTTTTTTTTATCATGAATGGGCTTAATTTTGTCAAATGCATTTTCTGCATCAATTGATAGGATCACGTGAATTTCTTCTTCAGCTTGTTAATATGGTGAATTACATTGTTTGATTTTCAAATATTGGGCCCGTCTTGTATCCTTGGATTAAATCCCATTTGGTGATGGTACATAATTCTTTCTATATATTGCTGACTTCTATTTGCTATTGTTTTGTTAAGGATTTCCCATTTATATTCATGAGGGATAATGGGCTGTGGTTTTCTTTTTTGTGTTGTCTTTGGGTTTGAGACTGGAGTAATACTAATTCCATAAAGGGAAAGATGAGAGTGTAGATTACTGATTTGAAAATTTCCCTTTTTTCTAATGTCAGCATTTAGTGCTATAAAATTCTCTCTCAACTCTGCTTTATCTGGGTGCCACAAATTTTGATTTTTAATACATGAATTATTAAAGATAATAGTTAATTAAACTTGCTAACATATTTTAGTCAATTTCTTTGTTGTCCTTAGTTTATTATAATGCATACCTCTATCTGGACTTCTTTTCTTTTGCTTTTTCTTCTTCATGAAGTACATATTTAAATGTTTTCTGAATGCTGACTATCTTGTAGATTTAGGCAAAGAGTAATTTGGAAATGTAAGCAAACTGAAACCATAAAAGAAATAAGCCGTGAATATATATTTAAGGTTTTAGAAGTAGAAATTTGATAGTCAATCATTTTATTTTGAAGGATTGGATAATAGTCTTTTGCCTTTCTTATCTACATGTAACTACTTTTAAAACATCTTTAATGTCTTCATAATGCATCATTTGGGAAATATGTCATTTTCTATAATTACAGTTTTGTCACACTATCACTTCAGATAAAAAAGTTGGGGAGTGGACTTAATTATAATCATTGTCTCTGGAAAATTGTGCATCACTGACAATCAAATTCTAAGTAAAAATTCATTCAATTTATTTAGCCTTGCTCCTACTTAAGCACATTGTCAATCCTGCACGTAGATGATAGCTTAAAAAATCAGAACTAGGTGAAAAGAAAAAAAAAGACTGTGAGTATAAAAGGAATGATGTTTTCAGAGTTAGTCCAACTTCTTCCTGACTCAGAGAAGCAATTTCCTTTTATGTTCATAAACAGCAGGCTTTATATTGCTTTGTCCTTCTCCAAATTAATAGGTACTAGATTTTCATCACTGCTAGCTTTTATTGTGCTGTGTTTATGACAAAGAAAGATAGGAAGTAAATAATTCATTTAGCCTAAATATATTTATGTGTTTTTTTTTAACTCTGTGTTTAGATGCCACATCAGTTTCCTTAATTAAATTCAGCAAATATTTTCCTACTTGCTATGTATAAAATACTCTGAAAGACACTGTCTGGGGTATAAAGACACAACCCTACTGTCAAGTCTTTTTCTGGTCATCTCTAATAATTCCACATGCTTAGGAAAAAAGAAAGTAAATCTGACTTCTTGGTTGCCATATATTATTGAATCATCGACAATAAATTACTTTGATTCTGAAAGAGGGAAATCAAGCTTTCATAGTTTTTTCTAAATGGAAATCAGCCTACTTGCTAACAAAATGATATTTTCTGCTACTCAACTACTCAGTGAGAATGATACAATGGCTTCTAGAATGATTGTTCACAAGAAAATAACTCTTACATTGTTTTGATAGGCAATAACTGTAAACAGATGGTGCTCTATGCAGACAGATTGTTTCTTACAAATGTCAATTGAGCCTTAAGGCGCCATACTTTTTCATGTATGAAGTCAACTGTTGTATAACATAGAGGAGATGCCTTTCATACTTCAGAATGCTGACTGATCAGTAAATACATACGTTTTAGAATATCTTGGAATGATTATATATTTAACCCTGGCTCAAGGAGTGTAAGAGCATTTATATAGATGTACCACATCAGTCTGTAACAACAGCAATAAACCATCACTCTTCAGGCTAGGTGTCTTTGATTTAGTTTATGGGTCCTACCTCTGCTGGGGTAGGACGAAGCTGCAGAACAATGCCATTTCCAAAACACATTACCTGTGTCATAAGGAAAATCAGAGGCAGTTTAAAAAAATTAAGGTTGACATTCAACTTTTTGCTTAATATTTTGTTTAATACACCATGCTACTGACACAACCCTAAAGACACAACCCTGCTGTCAAGTCTTTTTCTGGTCATCTCTAATAATTCCAGATCATTTTTTTTTTGAAACTAGAATATCTTTTTTTAAAGGAAACTCATCTACAGATCATTTAAAAACTAGAATGCTGCAAACTCCAGCTCACAGACGAGAGTTTCTATTTTAATATGACATACCTTTATCTTTACAAGGCAGACCTAATTTTATTGTCATGACAACCCTTAAAATGCACATACTTGTGTATGCTCACACACACACATTCAAAAGAATAGAATGGCCCTGCCAATTTAGTCAGCTTAATGGATATATATGAGGGATTTCAAGTGGCAAATATTTGAGAAAAGATATTCTAAAGGGGGAAAAGAGATGGATATATTTTCAGATTATTCAGATCATGTGAATTGTTTAATTGAGTTAATCCTGACTCTGATTGTATACATGAGGTCTGTGAAAGGGAGAAGATTATGCCAGAACAGTTTGTTGGAATGATGTCTCAGAAAATCATTCTAAAATATTCAGATTCTATTCTGTAGACAATGGGGAGATGTTGGAGATTAGACAGAATAAGCAAGTCTATTTAATCCAATTAGACTATATTCTCTTAACCAGTTACTTCCAAAATTTCATAGCTTCACAAGTAAATATTTTTCTCCTGCTCATATCATAGTTCAATGCGGATCAGTGGGAGCTCTACTTCATACAGTCCTTCAGGGATCCAGGCTTCTTCCATTAGCTCCTAGGGCCTCAGTGTTTTCCAGTGAGTTCTCTGCATCTAGCTTAAGGTAGAGAAAGTTTTTGGGGAGGGGTGGGCAGGACTGGAAGAGCATTTCTCTGCTACTCACATTGTCTCAGAACCGATGCACATTCTCACCTAGTCTCGGAGAATATAGGATAGGTAGTCTGGAAGAAATTGAGAATGGAGGAAAGAGAAATGTTGGAGGTGGAGAGGCTAATTAAAGAGTAATTCAATGGTCCAGAGTAGGACCTGGTTATAGAGAGGGCTAGGGAAAAAATTCTCAACTCATATTTCTACCCACAGCATTTTAAAGTGACCACGTTTCTAATTCAGAGTTTCTGTGATAATATCGTTTAAGTTACGGTTTGTTAAAATTATAAAGTAAGGCACTCTTTGTATTAGTAAGAATAAATGTATTCATAGCCTAAGTTTACCGCTATTAACCTCAGAAGATAACGGCAGAGAACAGAAAAAGCTAAAAATACTAAGCAGACACTTGGGTCCAGAGTGAAGTTTTCAGTAATACTAAGAAGCATCTGTCAAGACAGGAGATTTTGAGTGTGAAAATAACAGAGTTATGCCATGTACATCTGAGCAGGGCAGTCCAATAGCTGGGATGAATAGTTGATTTCATTTTATCATAATTACATGCATTTGACAGAATGAAAACACTGAACAGGGAGCAAGTTTACAGACTGCTTTTATCTCCTGATGGGGTGAGGAGCACCACAAGGTGAACTCATTTGCCTACAAGCTCAGGAAGTTGTTTGGATCTGTGCTACCACTCATACCAGGTTCCAATCTTAGAAAAGGCTAAGAAATCCACATGAACCAGTGATGGCATTCTTTACTGCCCACCCTACTAATTTTGCCTTTGGCTAAGGTTGCAGACACAAAAATAATTATGTGAGGTCTTCCACTCTTGCTTTTTATCTGCACTTAGGAACTGGTGGTGGACATAGACAACAGTATTGTCTGAGATTATTCACTTAATGATTCATTCACTATGTGATTCAGACACAAAGGTTTATTATAGCAAATAGAAGTTCATGCAACTGTTAGAATATGTGAGGGAACAAATGTCGGGAAAATTTCCATCAAAGATCTCAGCCTAAAATATCAAAGCGCGTGGTCCTTAATTTGCCTGGAAGCTGCTGTAATACTCTGGAATCTCTGGGAAACTCCCACCAATTCTCTCAGTTTGCATTAGTGAAGTGAGTGGTTTGCAGAAACTTGCCAGGAAGCTTCTGTGAATCTCCGATCTGTCCATGCAGCTGGCTGCACCTGCCTAGAGGAGTCTGGATTCTCTTCTTCTGCTGTCAAAATCTTATGCCAGCACCTCTCATTGGAAAACTCTAACCTGGAACCAAATAGGGATGGGAATTCTGTGAAATGTGGACCCTGACTCCTCTTATGAGTCACAAAAGAGATCTTGGAAGGGGGCACTGGCAATGCCACATTGACCACAGGTCAATTCTGGCTCCTGGATCTACTGGTTTCTATCTCGGCTTTAGATACATGCTCTGAAGTCTCCTCTTTTCTTTGATGATCTAATCAGATGCTCTCTCTGGTTTCCTGAGGAAACTGTACAACACTTCCCCAACTCGTACAGAAGGGAGGTTCTCTGGACGTGAAAAGCACTGTAGTGAAGTCGAGCTATGGGAAATTGTAAGCTTGGAATGAGAGTCTTCAAGAATGGAAAAAATCTTTGTATAGTTGTAACTCCTCAAAGGAAGTAGTAGGGTTAGTTGGTTAAACCCTGGTTTTATGCTCGAGGCAGAATAAAAGTTCAGACCGGTGCTCTTCCCGTGCTATTTATTAATCAATTTAACATGTGCTTGCTGAGGGCCCACCATGCAAACATCACTCCGCAAGAGTTCCAAATACAGTGGAGACCCTGAAAACACGGCTCCTACATTCAAAGTGCTCATAGTTTTGTGAGGAACACAGACACCATGGTATTTATGAAAGGAAAGGCCAATATTGTGTTTCATTTTTCATCTACTAGACAGTGAAATTCTTTAAGGCAATAACAATGGTTGCCCCTACGTGGCGGCCCTGGAAAGAATATTTGTATTTTCCTTGATATCTTGGGCACCTACTGCGTAATAGGTTCCTAATAATATGCTGAACCGAGCTATTCTGTTTCTCCGTCCCCTAACACACACCTCAATCTCTACTATTATTATCATTATTGTTATTCTCGTTTCAGAGCAAGCTTTCAACCCATAGTTATCTCAGGAATTTTTTATTTTTAACAGCTTCTTAATAAAATATTCCCCGTCTGGTTTTATTAACTTCATTTAAAGTGCATACTGCTTTGCATTTTTATAAGTCTAATGGGTCTTGTTTGTTAATTTATTGGAATGATGTTTTATTTCCTTTTCACACAGTTTTAAAGCCATTATTTATTATTTCCCCCTCCCACCTTCCAACATTGAGGATGCTTGTATTTTATGCGTTTATATTCATGATTGACATTGCTATCTGTGAAGTCTGTTAAAATAACATCAATAATATGCATTTCAATTGACTCTTTCCCCGGCAGCAATGCCAGAGTGACTCTAAGGAAACAACAAGCAGAAGAATAAAAATAAGAATGAAAGAGCAGAAAATACTTAAAATCTCCTCTGAAAAGCATGACAATAGCCCATTCTTTGGGCAATTTTATAGGAGCTAAAATAATTTACATGTAACTACACACAAAAAAGTATACATTTATAATTTGTAAAAATGCTTAAGTAGTGATTTTTTCCTATATAGTGTTTTTGTTCACTTGAATTGTTTTCACTAAGGAGAAATAAATATTCAACCCCTTCTTGTTCGTGCTCACTTATGGCAATTATAGTTTGGCAATTTCATGCTTGACTATCACAAATATCAATATGAAACACCATCAGTATATATATTTATATGAATACAAATACTTATATACTACTTATAATATAATATAATGGTTAGATAAAAGAGTCAAAGATGGCCACTGTGTTTTGACCTCTAGGTTGTTTATTTCTTCACTGTGGATTGAGATATGTTGGTTCAAAAGCCTGCTGGTGGAAACTCAAAATTTTACACATCCAATTATTATCCAAACAAATAGATTTTTAGTCATTTAGAACCTCCCTGCTTTGCATACTTTGATAAAATTTACCCTGCTTTTGCTGGCCAGTGATAACACAGACCCTTGTGGTTATAAGACCTCTAGTGGTTATAATCCCTCAATGGTCCTTTGGAGTCCTCTGACCCAGAGACTCTCAGCCATGCTGATAGGCAACGTCAGCTAGACATCTTAGCCCCTCTGTCATCCCCCTCTCCCCTAAGAGTTCCCTTGTCCTCTTTACCATATGCCCATGGACACTCTCATGCTGTGAGGGACTTTCCTCTTATGCAGCTCCGTCCAAGGGCAGCCCATTTAAGCATGTGTGTGCTACGTCATCTTTTTCCTAGATCAGTCCTCAAATCCTTCCACCACCTAGCATAATTATAGCCATAGTACTTATATTTACATATAAAGATTATGAACCTACTCAGTCATCCTGATAACTTTATTTTGATGGAAATTGGGGTTATGAACCCTGTTATTAAAACAAGTGTATAGTTTTTTCAAATAAAATGATTTATAGTCAGCTTTGTATTGTTATTTAAATAAATACAGGAAGATCTTTCTTATATGACATGATTATAATCCATTCTTGCTTGAGTAACCAAAAAAATTGACTCCAGTTAGAACGATGCACACATAATTAAATGTTTTATTTTAAATTAAAACATATAAATGTACCTTATTCACTTAATTTAGATGTAGGATCTATGTATCTTCTTGAGTACATTTCTATTAATTGCAGTTCCATTTTGTTTTTCTTACATATGCCACATTCTTAAAACAACATCGATAGTATTCCGTATGTTTCATTCAAGTGGAGTGAAAACTTGAAGAGCTGTGAGGTAATTTACAGGTAGAATCCTTTTGAATGCTTGTAAGTTTTACTCTCATTCTTTTATAGTTGCCTCAGTCACAACTAATTAATTCATAATCAACTTTGTCATATGACTTTCTTTTACTGAATCTTTCTAAATATTATAATTGGCTTTAGATACAAAAACTCTCTAGAATTTTCAAACTCCTATTATAATATCTAGATAAACTATTTACTTAGCAACTATAATGGGATAAAATATTTGGAAATTATCCTAGCTGACTTACAACGGGTCTTTTTTATTTTAAATGGTAGAAGCAAAATTAGAGGCAGCCTGTTGCCCTAGGAGTAACCCCTACCAATAATCATTCAGAGTTAGTAGGTTTCAAACAGCAAATTGAGAGTAGCCTGTTAGTTATGAACACTATCATGGACCGAATTTTATCTCCCTAAAATTCATATGTTGAAGCCCTAACCGTCAATGTGACTGTCTTTGGAGACAGAGCCTTTTAAGGAGGTAATTAAAGTTAAATGAGATTATAAGGTTGGACGCCTAATCCAATAGCGCTGAGTCCTTTTAAGAAAAAGAAGAGACACCAGGAGTTCAGGTTCACAAGTGGCCATCTGGAAGCCAGGAAGAGAGGTCTCACAAGAAACCAACCCTCCTGGCACCTTGATCTTGAACTTCCAACCTCCAGAACTGTGAGAAAATAAATTTCTGCTGTTTAAGACATTCAGTCTGTGATATTTTGTTATGACAACCCTAGAAGACTAATACAGACACTGAGAGTCAGTATCATTTACATGTGAGTGGAGGTCTCTGTTGAGTTCAAATAAGAGAGTTTCTATTAGCAAGTATCTCAATATGGTTAACTGATTGTCAATGCTGACTCCTCTCTAGGCATGACATTCTCATTCCTGGATTTTTATTCTTTTCCTTTAGTGTGTCTTTGATTCATACGGTCAGGAAACGTATCTGGGAAGTGTTTTCTGTACTCTTGCACATCCAGTATCTTTCTGCTGCCTTCATACATGAGTTGACAGTTTTCCTGGAAACAGAATTCATGGATAAATTCTTCAAAGTTTGATAAATATTGGCTCACAGACTCCTGGCATTTAGGATTGCAGAACAATCTGGGCCAACTGTGTCTATTTCTTTGTACATTATTATTTTTTTTCCTAGATGGCTGTATAATTCTTTCTTTGCCTTTTAACTGTGACAATTCCACTAGATATGTTTTGATATTGTTTTCTTTTTATTGATTTCCTAAAATATGGCACTTACTCAGATTTCAGAATGAGGTTTTATTAGATGAAAAAATTTTTTCATTATTTATTTGATTATAGAGTTTGCTCCATCTATTTTTATATACTTTGATTAAACTTCGGCAATCTGTTTTCCATCTGGCTTATTTTCTTTACTCTCATTTTAATTCTTTTATTCCTTCTTTTTACATGTTAGAAGAATTTCTCGTATTTTCTTCTACATCATTAATTGGATTGTCTGTAGTATCTAACATACGTTCCACTTCATTCTGTATAAAATTCAGAAGGTGTGATTTAGAAATAAATAAAATTTGTTTAATCATTCCTTATCTTAACTTTCCATTTACTGGTAATTTATTCTAGATGTGTATGTGCAGTGCCTCTGTGTGAATATAAAGGAGATATTTAAATTTTTTGTTCTTGTAGTTTATTTACTTCAAAGAAAAGCAACTCATAATCTTTACAGAAGTGAAGATTTCGTTCTTTAAAATTCAGAATTTCTTCCTGGCCTGTGATGCTTCTGTTTTTACCCATTCTTATAGGGGACAATCTATCCCAGCTCTGCCACTCACTACCTGAGTGATGTTTGACAAATTATTTAACTCTCTGTACTTAAATGCCCTTATCTGTAAAATGGGGCTGATAATAGTAGTGTTCATCTCACAGAGCTATTTTGAAGAATAAGTTTATCAATATATTTTTCTTTATCTTCTCAGCTAAGAAGAGTGCTTGGCATATAGTGGAAATTTAATAATCATTGTATTGAAATGGAAGAACAAGATAGGTTGGTTTCCAGGAGAAAAACTTTATTCCTTCTCTCTCTTCCTCATTCTAACTTGCTCTGTAGGGGTAATTCTTTTCTACCAGTGCAGGTCTCATGACTTTTCCGGTCACTCTATGTTAATTAAGATAATTCTCTGGCAATTTTAATCACAGAATCTCACTTTAAGAACTGACATGTTTATAAATGCATTTTTACATGCATTATAAACGCACATCCTTTCTCTCAGTTTGGGCCTGCTTCAGTCTTGATTTCCATTGTGGGTGAGGTCGTATTGTCAGCATCTTCCATATTTCCTGAGCTGTGGGGACTTCCTCCTCCCTCCTTGCTCACTGGTCCAGTTTCTGATCCTTCTTGGATTGGAGCTTGGTACTATGGAGGGTGAGTGTGAAGAATTAACATGCAGAAAAGATCTTAACAGGTTAATTCTAACATGACCTGGTATTGGAGCTTTCTGGGCATACAGATGTTCAAACTGACTTAGACTCTTGGCAAGCATTTTTGGGTTCTTTACAGGCAGCCCAAAGGGACTGCTGCACTGCGAGTTTCACCATCTTGGATGTGGAACTTCACTCTAAACCTCATTTGACCTCCAACATGTCCTCAGTGTTAGGAGCTTGAAGGCTCCCCACACTCGGTCAGAGCAGAACCATTTTGAGCGAGTGGTCCTTTAAGACAACTCCAGCATGTAACCTTCCATTGCATCCTGGAAACTCTCCATCCTCGCCTTGCCAAACAGTGGTAGGAGAGGAGGTTTCAGGGTCTACAGTGAGAGCATTATAACAATCTGCTCCACTCTCCAGCTATCATTCTGTCTGAGTTCCTGGAAGAGAGAGGGTTTTAATTAATATGTGACAGATCCGCTACGACAGACAGTGGCTGTGTGGGACCCATAATGGTCCGTGACACCAAGAAGGAAGAGAGGCATTCTTTTCCTCTTTGCCAGGGCCAGTGTGCAGCTTTGACCCCTTACGCTCTCCAGTGCTTCAGCAACAGCGCCTTACAGGAGAGTATATTGTCTGGATGAAAATGGTGAAGATTCTAGTACTAGGTAGTACTAGGTCCTGAAGGCACCTCCCTTAGCAGACAGGGGATAACTTCAGCTTTGCCTGGCAAAGTGGAGTGTGCATGGCTGAAGCAGTACTACTCAGTTGTGATCATCGAAGGAGCAACAGCATATGAAAAATGCAGAGGTGCCAGATGGTAGTGATGACACCATGGAGGAGAGGCTACAAGGCTGTGCAAAGGCAAAGCATTAAGTGGGCACTACTCTAGTTCGAGAATAGTTTTAGACACCCTCAGGGACTTCCATGCTTATTTTGAGAGACTGTGAAATAGCTGTATATTCAGATCTGTACAGCTGAGAGAAAGACTCAACCCCCAAATGAGTGATTAATATTATATTATTTATTTTGTTCCATGTAGCTGATAAGACACTTCAGAAGCATGGGTTATTTGTGTATTTCAATAACCCATGGATAATACACAGAGTAGATAACGAAATGCTAAAAAGTCAACTACACCCACAATTCAGGTTGACTCAGAGATTCCTGCCAATTTCAAGTTAGATGTTTTAGGAAGTTGTATTAATTTTCAGAATATCAAGCTACTGCTTAGTTATTTTAGTGTTATTGAAGGAGATAAAGTGTTAGTATGACTTCCAGATTTTCCTGATTTTCAAAATATTATAGCTCAAGAAATTGCTTGGGGATTGCTAAAATTTTAAATTCTAAACATAGAAACAAAACTTTTTCTGCATTTCTTAACAAATATAACATAACTTTTTTTAAATATCCCCAGTTAGAAGGCATTTTAATTCTTCTAAACTCTGTTTTTGGAACTTGAAAATTATGCATCATATTGTTACAATAAGATTTTACTAATAATTAAGAAGGTCATGTTTCTTAGGTCAACTCTTCTGGCATTTGAATTACTCATTTGTGTTTTTAAATCTATATTATCCTCCTACATGGATTGCTCTCTTCTGACATGACACTCGTCAAAATCACATCAATCCTTTAAAGCCAGACCCATATTATCTTCCCTGAAAAATTTCTCTTGACTATGTTAACCAGAAATACATTCTCTATCTTAACTCCAGTAATAATTGTGTGATAGATTTTATTTGGCAGTATTTATTACAGACTGCCTGGTAGTATAGGCGATTCCATACCTATCTTAGCTCTCTCATCAAATTTGAGCGTGTTCTGTCTCCCACTGTGTCTCTCTAGCACTGGGCATTGTAGACAGCTCATGTCAGCAACACTATTGAATACATCATTTTTGATCTGCTTCCAGTAACATGACTAAACGTTAAAAATCCGCAAGTAAAATTTTAGATTTTTTATTTATTAAAAGAAACACAACGCAATAGGAAAATAGACAAAGGATGGAAATAAGAATTTCATAAAAGAGCAAATCCAAATGGCCACTAAATGTGTTTGAAAGGATACCAAGCCCACTGACAGTTTCGGGAAATGAAAATGAAAGTCACAATGCGAGACTACTTTCCATTCGTCAGGCTGGCAAAACTAAAAAACAGTGACAGCACGACCTCTGGCAGTGACGTGTGCAAAATGGTACCTCCTGACCTTGCCGTGGGAGAGGTGAGCTTATGCCTTCTCGGAAAGCTATATGACAACATGTTAAGAAGAGAAAAAATACATATACCTTTTGACCCAGCAATTCCACTTCTGGGAGTGTATCCTATAGAAATAAGAGCAAAAATACTGCAAGATTGATTGTTACAGCTATCTTTGTAGTGGGAAAAACTGGAAATAAATTAAATCCTCATTACTAGGGGAATGGCTCAATACATTTTAATATATCAGTTGAAATTATCCTGCCATTAAAAGAATTACTTCTATAACATTTGGTTTGCAAAATAATTTTCAAAATTTCCTAAAGAAAGTCTCCTTAGGGTCAGACGAGGCTATATGGTAGAGGTTATCCCCGGCCATCCCATGTCACCAAGCCCTCACCTCCCCTGACCTCTTCTAGTATTTGTCTCTGTCATCCAGGATTTTATGATGTTCTGCCTTTTATCTCCAGGTACCTATTTTAACATATATATCTTGTCTCCTTAGTCCCTTGACGTTTGATATTTTCTCTCCACAATGTTAAGGCTTACTCTTTGCGCATAGTAGGCACACAAGAAATCTTTTGGCTTGATCGATTGTTTTTCTGAGTGAAACTCATTAATAGTGACAGGCCCGTAGGCCCTGGTATTTGTCAGTAAGACTGTTTCTTATTCTTGTCCATTGTGCACTAGTGGATTTAGCTTCTCTATTAAATTATTCCACCACTTCGCTGAAAACTTGGAGAGTCTATTTGTTACAGAACATAATAAAAACATAAAGAGCTTGCCGTTAATAAATAACAGAACATATGTGTCTGTTTTCCAGCAGCAAGCAGAGTTTAAGTGAGTATTCACGTTGTTCAAGATTAGGTAAATCACCACAGACAAGCTAAATTATGCCATGGCTTATGCAATCAGATCAAAACAACAGTCATTTTCTCCACCAATGATTCCTATTAAATGAATTGTATGCTAACAGTTTCCAATAATGAGTTGGGCTTAATAAATTATGTACTCTTCCTAACTTTTTAATGTACATCCTTCCAAGACTGGCCTGTCCCCAGAAGGAAATTTATCAAATGGCCTCTGCACATCAGAAATAAAAGCAAAATGAATGAAATTGGAGTGGCTGAAGCATAACTAGTGGTAATGGGATTGGTCTTGCTTGACTTTCTCTGTCACCCACCAGACATGAGAAATCTCCCACGAGTGGCTCAGTGTTATCTTTTTCTTGAGTTTTTGTTTTTCCCATATGTAGGAGATATTGGCTACAGACAGCAACAGGATAGTGTTTGTGATTGATCCGTGCACTGCTCTGCTGCACCAAAAACTTTATTGCTAAAATATAGTATGTAAAATGAGGCCTCTGAGAATATCCAGACACACACACACACACACACACGCAAACACACCATAGACAATTTATTCAACAACTCCTTTTAATCTTTGATCTTGGTATTATAGCAAAGGAACATTACAGAAGAAACAAATCAAAAGTGATGTTAGAGATACTTTTTAGGTTTTGACAAACCATCCAGAGAAAGTAGATTGCATTGCCTAGGATTCACCTAGTAAATAAACATAACTTATACTTTTGCATTCTAAACCAAATATCTAAAGTCGCCTTTTTTAATTAACCACTTTATTAAACACTCAATCTGATTGAACAAACTTCATTCAAAAATAAGATTGACCTTTGGGAAAATACCATATATTTAATTCTATCCATTTTGTATCACTTTCCAGTGCACTGAGAGAATATCCCTAATTTTATTGGAGTAGGAAGAAGGATTATTTATGGACTACATATAAGTGAAAAATTTATCTTTCAAAACATGACACTGTTAAGGTAGAGCATTTTTCTGTGGAGTATGCGGTATAGCAGGTGACTTTTGTACTTACCCTCCCCTGTGATTAAGCCAGCACAGATACTGTTTTCAAAAAATTGTGACCACATCGGAACTGGTAAAGCAAAATTAGCGACAATCCTGTGTGTTTGCCAAAGCAATTTCTGCTCCCTCTTGCACACATAGCTTGACTGCATTTCCCAACTGATTAGGTGAGGTTACATGACAAAGGTCCAGGCATTGGAATGTGGCTCTTTCTTCCCCTATTACCTCTTTCCTTCCATGTTCTTTCTTTCCCCATTACCTGGCTTCATATAAAGGGGGTGGAAGCACAGAAAGAAGCCTGGGTTGTGGATGGCTACGTGGAGAGGAGACCTCTGCTGGCTCAAATCTGACTGTGAGTTGATCAAGGATTGCAATTCTATTGGGTTAAGCCACTGAGACCTTGGATGTTTGCTACAGCAGCTAACTTTTCTGACTAGCATTTGTTCTAGGCAGGATGCTTTCAGATGTAACACAAAGCCCAATTTAAAATGTCCTAAGCAATAAGAACATTTACAATTTCACATAACAAGAAGTCCAAAGTTGATTAAATTCCAGGGTTAATAAATTTGGTGACTCAGTAAAATCATGAAGATCTAGATTTTTCCACCTTTCTACTCTGCAGCATTTTACACTGGCTCACCTCTTGGTCACAAAATCACTCCTGCACTTTCAGACATCACACAGAGATGATAATGGCCAGAGTCAGTAAAGTGACATTTCTCCTCTTGTCACTTTTGTAAGAACAAAGAGATCTTTCCCAGAAGGCACCCTGCAGATTTTCTCTTATGTTTCATTTCCCAGAATTGGGTCACATGCCTTTTTCTAAGCCAATCACTTGAAAGGGCAATGCTGTAGATTAATCAAGATGCAGCCCTTGGGAACCGAAATCTTTTCTGAAATACGTGGTCAGTAATACCTGAATAAAAACAGGATTCTTTCAGGAAAGAAGAAAAGGAAGATGGCTTTCAGGCAACCAACAATATGTACTCAGATCATTTAAGGTTTATTAAAACCACAAATTTCAGATATTCTCAATCCATGCTGGTCAGATAGACAATACAGCAATGCATTAGTTTAAGAGAGGTACTTGAATAATAAAATAGAATTGCCCATCTCTGCAGTTCATATATCCAAAGTGAGGCAGTATTCAATTTCCATAGTATTAAAGGTACACATTTAATCTGATCAGAGGGTGCTATTAGTGTGGATGCTATTGCTAGCAACTTCGACATTTGTGTAAAGACATGATAGCTAAACATTTTAAAAAATTGTAGATAGATGTGGAAAACATGAAAACTATATTTGTTCAAATCTTCTCATCTAGAAAGCCATTTACTCAGTTTAGGTTATGACTGCATAAAGAGCATAATGTATTTTGATCATAGGAATTACATGATCCCAGAGGTCAAGAAGGCAATTTAGAATCGTTGAGCCCATTTCCACATATCGCAGACAAGGAAACTGAATTCTGTAGTGATGAAGTGACGTGTACCAGTCACATAAAAAGTCAGTCCCTGGCAAGGTGGGAACCACTATAGAATTTTACCTACCTTTGATCTACGGCTCTTTCTAGCACAGTAGAGTACTCTTATCAATGCATAGGCATCAGTTAAGAAAGACACACTTACAATAAAAGAGGACCACATTACACATGTGCAAATCAGCCTACCAAAGAAATCTTAAAACAATGATGATAGTTAAAACGTATTGAGGGGCCGGCCCACTGGTGCAGTGGTTAAGTGCGCATGTTCCACTTCGGCGGGCCTGCGGCGCACCAGTTCAGATCCTGGGTGCGGACATGGCACCGCTTGGCAAAAGCCATGCTGTGGTAGGCATCCCACGTGTAAAGTAGAGGAAGATGGGCATGGATATTAGCTTTCTATAAAGTAGAGGAAGATGGGCATGGATGTTAACTCAGGGCCAGTATTCCTCAGCAAAAGGAGGAGGATTGACAGTAGTTAGCTCAGGGCTAGTCTTCCTCAAAACAAAAACAAAAACAAAATCAAAATGTATTGAGCTTTCCCTGGGCACTGGACTAAACTTTCTACCCTGCATTAGTTCATTTCCTTGTCACAGCAACTCTCTGCTGTAAGTTTTATTAATGTCCCCACTTTTTAATGTGATCAGACTAGTTTTCAGAGCAGGTAAATCCATTTTATCACCCAGGATCCATCTCTATTTCTGTAGCTGTGGACCTTTGAGGTAATGACTACTGAGGTAACTTGAAACAAGACAAAGACTAACCGGGCAGAAGTCAGCTGACTGTTTTGTGCAGAGGAGGAGCTGAAGAGAGACAGGCCGTCCAGCACCTCAAGCCGGTCTGAATAATGGATACCTTTGAGAGTCTCACAAGAAACACGTTTTCCCACTACAAAATTACGGTCTTTCAATATGACTCTTTTTCAGCCACGTACCCAGTCCTACAAGTGAGTTGAAGGAAACACTCTCAGGGAATTCAGGATTGATCAGCTTGGACTTGAAACCTTTGATATTTGACTAGGGAGGTCCTCTTTCATTGTTTCCCTGTGAACTCTTGCATTTTTTAATCATCAATGTCTACTCAACACTGGAGAATCTAGGATTGAGTTTCATCTGCCATGTTTAGTGTCAATATTGATCACCAGGAAAACACCTAGTACTTGTTCAGCAAGGCCAAGGTTATATGCAGTCCAAGGGAACAAAACGGGGAGGGAGTGCCCCTCCTAGGTGCCTCGTTCTGAGAAACAAGACTGATGTCTAGCAGTCAGCGGAGCTGCGCTTAATATAACCATCACTTGCTTTAATCCATCTACTTTAATGATGCATGGATCAAAGAGTTTGCTTAATATTCTCAATGAATGAGCAATGCTTTCCTCTTCTTTCTTGTCTTTTGTAACTGATGGTAAAGAACACATCAAACTTTTTGTCCTGCTGGTTGTATCTCTCTCCTACCTGTGAGAAGGGTTAGATTAATGACCTAAGGGAATTTTAGAGCTGTTTAATTTTCCCAAGTGGTCCAGAATATATGCCTCAGTGAAAATGTAAACAACCTCAAATTTCTCCCATGCTGGTGCAACGTAGTCTAAGGAATGTTTCAATTTCCATTTATATGAGAAAATCTTTTTTTATGGAATGGCCTTGAACCTGACCCATTCCAAAAAAGTTCTATTTTGCTCTAGGGGTAATAGGCATTGTTTTCCCGCAAGAATAACTCATATCCTAGCGTCTTTAGGGGATCTCTCTTGGAAAGATGCCTCCTGGCATCCTAGCCCACCCTAGCAAGGGGCTGCATGATAGTGGCATTACAGCTTTGGGCATTAAGTCTCAGCAAATAAAACCTATTTTTTTTTTTGTCTATCAAATGTAGATATGTGTATATGTTTGCAAAAGTATACATATGTGAAAAACAGTTACTCAAATGGCCTGTTTGGTTTAATTATTTGTATGTGCACAGCCACAGAAAATGATCATTACTGGATGTTAAGGGAGGAAAAAATCTCCAGGAAAATCTAGAATCACTGTTCTATCTACTAGTACATAATGAATGGCACATATTGATTCTCTGAAAATCTTCATGAGAGGGCAAGGCTGTTTCCAGAAGAAGGATGCAGAATAGAAATTGTCTTTTCCACATAACGAACAGTGGTGTAAGTATTCATACTGTTGGCTTCCTGACTCACAGGTCTGTGGATATCAAAATACAACAACAAAGTCTTTGGTATTGTTTCAAATGACAGTCTTAGTACTTTCTTTCCATCTGTCAAAAAAGTTTTAATTGAAAGTGAAGGAAATCAGAGTTAATATGTTGATTTTTTTCATGTATTAGTTCGTATTTTTATATTCATTTTTAGTCAGTTTCGATAACCGAAATTTAATTGGGTTTTTGTTGACCTATGTGCATCAAATCTCTTGACTTGTGAAGTTTTAGATTTGTGTGCCTGTGCAAAATAATTATTTCTACAAACGTATAAAAATATGGACCCTGGTAGGGTGAAAAACTTTTAAATTAAAAGAATTTAATCAGAATCAGAGCTAGGAAAATTAATAATAAATTATTGAGTCTTGGTTAATACGAGGCTTTCAGGAGCTACAGTGTTGATTCTGCTGCCTCCAAATCATCTGAGATAGGTGATTCATCTTTTAAGATTTCCAGAGAAAAGTGGATTCCATAAGCTTTTTAGATAACCTTTTTCTGTAGTAAACAAATGTTTTCCCTGGAGGTGAGAATTATTATTCCTTATTTTACTTAATTTGCATGAGTTACGGTTAAAATGTTTGCTTCCTTTTCACATTTCACTGGAGATGAAGGAAGTTGGTCATAAAACACCATTCAAATATAAGAACACGTTCATCTTGTCCATCACTGTCTTACCTGTCAGAGTAAGTGGCATGTAGTAGGTGTTTGCTCGATAAACATTTGTCGAAAATATAAATTAAAAATTAAAGTCTACATTTTAATGAATTTTCAATATTTTTTTTCCTTCTAGCCAAACAGTCCCAATTCTTGTACAAGTCTGCAACATCATAATATCTGCAACTGAGAAGTTCCAAGAGACCTTACAAGAGAAATTTTTAAAATAACATATCTGGCTGCAAATCTTAACTGCACATAAGCTCATTGTTTTGGTGGCAAACTTTGATCTGAACTGACATGAGGACATTTGTAGTCTGTATGGCACTTGGTGTGCAGAGTCATATATTTTCTGGTAGAAATATTAATGTAATGCTGCCCCTTACTTTACCAGAGTATTATGTAATATAAGGTATACGTACTGTTCATCCCCAACCCCATCCCTTTCTGAAATTCTATACACATCCATGTCTAACCTCAAAGCCTTTGAGTAGGACATTGTGGAATTGAATTACGAGTATCTCATCTTTTTAATTATTTTAGACATCTGTTCGTAAGTTTCTTACATAATGTTCTACCAAGATGTCAAACAGTCAACACTCACAGATCGAATGAACATCTCTTGTTTTTCTTAGAATAAAGGTACATGACAAACTCTTTCTAAAGTTTCCACATCTCTGCTCTTCCACCCAGAGGAACCACTTACAAGAAGGGGCAATTCAGCTTCTGTGAACCTCCACTTTTGACCTCTCTTTTGAGAGCGCTAACAAGGATGCCAATTAGCATCAGTTGTGATAGGAAAGTCTTATGATTTTGACAGGGTATTATTTTTAAAGAAACGGAGTGGCATTTCACATAGAATCGTGATGAGTAAGCTGTAAGGAAATGCTTTTGTATTCACCTCCAATCTAGACAAACCAAACTAATGACCTTAAGCTCAAAAATCTCTAAGTTCTGTATTTGATGTCTTGATTTACTGTTATTGGTCACCAAATAATTTTCAAATGTTGCTATACCTCTCTGATATGTGTTTATTATTATAATACTTAGAAAAACGTATAGCAGATTCATGCAAGTAAAGCAAAGTTGCTTTAATTCCAAATAGGTGGTAAGACCAGAGGCTATATAGAAAATGTACTATAAAATTAGAGTAGAAAAAAGTGACTCGACCATAAATTCAGTGACAGTTTCTATATATTTGAAGTGAGCTAACCTTACATGTAGACAAAATAGATACAGTTTTTTTTAATGACAACTTCTGTGGAAAATACTCATATTTTACACACGCACACAAACAGACACAGAAATAAATTAAAAACCATATAGAGTTCTCCACTTACTAACTGTGTGAACTTGGATTAGTCACTTGAAATCTTTAGGTTCTTTATCTGCAAAATGAAGATAATAACAGTACCAACCCCTTAGAGCTGCAGAAATATTTAATGTTTAGTAGGCACATGGTTAGTATTAAATGATGGGAAATATGATAATAATAATAACAGTTACCTGGATTTCCACTGTACTTGTAATTATTATAAAGTAAAAATCTTCTCTGAGGGTAATTTTGGACTAGTACTTACTCTTCAGTCTACATCTCTGATTCCTTGGATATGAGTTTTGAATAGGACAGTTTGAGTTGAAGCCCATTGGATGTCCAAGGAGAAAATTAGGATAGAATACTTCAGGTGGGAAACAGGAGAAACTATGGAGCAGGTGGGATCACTAAAGAAAAACTTACCCACTAAATGTTATCAACTTTAGCTATGCTATTATCATCTCATAATGAAGATGTTATTAATGCTAAAATTGCTATGATTTTCTAATTTTTATTACTAATCAATTTTCATGAATGATATTTGCTATATTTGAATGTCCACAGTCTTAAAGCATAATTGAAATCCTTTAAAAAATTTTCTTGATCCATAAAATTTGTTTGGTTTATATATTAACATTGGTCTGCTCAATTGTGTAATAGAATAAAAAATTCAAACATTTTCCTAAATATAATCAGTTCCTCCTAAACAGAAATTCTCATTATATTCATCTTACCCACATCAGAAACATGGTAGTATATATCAACTTTTTAGCCCATCGTCCTATTATTTTTGTACAAGCCCTTTTTAGAAAACCAACATCTACACCACACATATCATAAGTCACGTTAAATATATTTTAAGACATAAAGAGTAATGCATTCCAGCAAAGCTCTGAAAATCCAAATTAGTGGTTGAAATTAATATCGAAAATATTGCAAATGTTATGAAATTTTCATTACATTCTATTACACTTTGGGAACACTAATTTAGGTTGAGATGCTAGATCTTCCATTTTAAATCCATACACGTGCACACCACGCACACACATCCATAAACACATCTCCAGTTGCTTTGTTTCTCCGACCACGGGAGAATAGCACATTCTTTCCTTTGAGGCAAAGCTATCAAATATCTGGGAGATACCCACTGTTGGACAAATGAAGCAGATGGACAGGCTTTATGGTAAAAAAGACTTGATTATGAGCTTTGGCTCATTTCCTACTAACTTAGGCACGTTACTTAACTGTGTTAAGACTTAGTGCCCTTCCATCTAAAATGGGGACAATAATCTTGGATCAGAGAGTTGTTAGGAAAATTAAATCAATCAATACCCTTGTATCTAAAATTCTTAGCACAAACTAAGAGATACGTATATTTTACTAAGTCTTGAATAGTCAGATGGCTAATAGACATGGAGTAAAAATCATAAGAGGGTACACTAAAAAACATTCAGAACCAAGTGGAGATATGAGATGAGGAAGCTAAGGGACAGAGCTCCATTAGGGGGGTTTTAACAAGTATCAAAGTCCTGGGCACTTCATCGAGCTCAGATTACTGCCCCTGCGTAGGCAGTGGTGGTATGTCTGGCCATATGGAGAAGCCTACAACTTCAGGACAGTTGGCTGTCGTTCTCAGTGACTTAGCCCCAGGTCCACAAAATTTCTATCTTTTCTGACCCATATCATCAGTCCGAGTGATTTCAGTCCCCTCACTGAAGACATTAGGATGAAGATTTCTACATCTCTTCCATCTCTCTCCCTTCAACCTGGTACTCAACTAACTATTCCTTATATGCCATTATTATCCTAGTTTGCCCCACTTCTACATAGATTCTGAAATCTATTGTTGAAATAGATTTGTTGAAAAAACATTTATGAAAGCATGATATCTGAGTTGATTTCTGAAAAAAAGTAGGCATTAAATATTCAGGAATTTCCAGGCGAAAGGAGAGGAGTCTTTTCTTTTTATGAGTCATGGAATGCTGTGCTGAAAATTTTCAGCAACTGTATACGCATGGTTGCTGTTCCTCAGGAGAGGGAACAATAAGGATAGGCTGTGGCCCTAATTCTAAATGGCTAGGTGGCCACTTCCAGTAATAGGCACCATTCTGACCCAGGGCTTCAGTTCCAGCCACCAGCGAGAAGCAGTGGATAATGGTTTTGATCTTTGTCCTTGAACACAGTTTATGGCTCCAGGAGGAGTGCTTCCCTGGATGTCACATTAACAAAAATGACATTGAGCAGAATCATTAACATGTTATTTTGCTCTGGGAAAGGAATATACTGGACATTTTCATTAGTGTAAAGTACAGCATTATGGTTAACCCTCTTTCCCTCAATATTTAGGAGAATCATTTGGCACATTTTGTATTTTCCATGCCAATTATCAATTTTGCCTTTGTTTTTTGTCTGTCTCTGGTAAATATATCCTAATGCGCTCACACTGTTAAGCTGATGAGCACTGTCTTGTCCCCATGGATCCAAAATTATGCCTTTGGAATTGTTTTTATAAATTGAAACTTTGCCCTAGTGATTAGGAAAAGATGTCAGTGATTTAGGGAGGAAGGTGTCATTTTAAAAGTCATAGACATGACTCCTTCTTTCTGAGCAGAGCTGTCTGACAGCCACTGGTAAACAAAATTTTGCTTCAATAAGAGTGTCATTGCAGAAGACTGGTAGGAGTCCCCATTTGACAAGAATGGGTAGACACTCAAAGTATCAACGACCGACTCGGTGCTTTCAAGTCATATAATATGCAGTTAACAGCAGACTATTTCTGCTAAAGTGAACATCTGCCTAAGCGTCAGTCAGAATAACAAACAACTCAATGCAACTTTCAAAACCAGAGCGCCGTGACTCCAGGATTATTCTTGATGCCAAGGTAAATTGAATTAATAATATACAGAAATACATAAGAATTATTAGGGAATTGAGATTCCGCTAAAGTACAGTGAACCCTAGTTTGGAAAGCTTAAAAATGGCTTATTTTTTTCACAGATTATAAAATACTCTCAATCTTTTGACATACACATAAATTACTTTTATTTCCTCTCATATTAATTATACACATAAATTATCTCATTGGTGTGCAAACTTTTAGTGAATTTTTGTACTTTAAGAGATCTGGCAGTTCAATTTAACTTTTAAAATAGTAGAATTTTCTCTGTACTAATCTATACAAATTTTTAAAAATTCCCCAAATTAAAAATATTTTGTAGATTAGCTTAAATATGAATTTTGGGAATCCTGATTAAAATACCTTTTGGCTAACAAACCCTTACTCAAAATCACACAAATTGGGATACCTAGAAATAGACAAAGAAAACAAGATGAGAATATATACTAATATTAAATTCTATCGAATCACAGACAACATAGTGCTGGGCTCTGGGAAGAATACTTACTAATATGAGATCTATGGAAGAAGATTTAGACAAGTAACAAAATTGGAACATATCAATATTTTGTTTTCTCATAGAGCAGAAAAGCCCACCTGACAACAGGTTTTCAGATACTTCATTGGTTTAGAAAAGGAAATAGTTCATCTCAGACCAGCAGAGTCTTAATACATTAAAATCTAACAAACACTAGAAATTGGATTAAAATTCATGTATGTCTATTCACTGGCTGTAGATTTAAGATGGAATTTCAGTTAGCCCCAAAATAGACACATGAGCAGAGCAAGGGCTAGCCCTGTCTACTTTTTGTCAAACATCAGATTTTGCTAGATGTCTCATGAGGCCTGTGGGGACATTACCACAGATGAAAGGAAAGAGGAAACTATCCTGAAGACTCAGAGTAAGAATGAATCTTTAAAATGGTTTATTACAGGAACTGGAAAAATATTTTAGGAAAGGATATGCCCATTATGATACATCAACTAAAGCTATAATGACAATATAGACAGGTGAGTTTTAAGAACTATTAGTTGAGATTAAAAGTGATCCAGTTAATGTTTAAAAAGTAATATTAAGACATTTGATTTT
This sequence comes from Equus asinus, assembly GCF_041296235.1. NCBI lineage: Eukaryota > Metazoa > Chordata > Mammalia > Perissodactyla > Equidae > Equus > Equus asinus. The sequence goes on from NC_091798.1 coordinate 83,438,828, forward strand.
TAATTGTAGAATTCAAGTGTGTCCTGGTTTAAACAAAGAGCAAAACAATGTCAAAATCTAATCAGTGATGGAGAAGATAAACTTTCCTAGAATGTAAACTGTAAGAACAAAAGGGAGGGCCAGCCCCAGGGGCCTAGTGGTTAAGTTCAGTGTGCTCCACTTTGGCAGCCCAGGCTCAGTTCCCAGGTGCAGACCTACACTGCTCTGTTAGCGGCCATTCTGTGCTAGTGGCCTACATACTAAAAAAAAAAGGAGGATTGGCACAGATGTTAGCTCAGGACAAATCTTCCTCAGCAAAAGAAAATAAAAAAGTCAAAATGGACAAAATGATGATAAATACAGAGGAAAGAGAATGAAGAGATAACCTAGGATGGTTAAGTGATATTAAGAAAGGAGACAGCTTGAAGCCAGTGTCTGTCCCTTCTTTGTTTTCAGTTCATCCTGGTCAACCTGTTATTCTCTACTTAACCCACTCTACTTCAGCCTTCTTTGCTGTTATTCAACTGAATCTACTAGAATTAACACCATGTCTATCTTCTTAGGCTAAACACAGTGGTCACTTCATAGACTTCATCTAAGTTTACTTACAAGTATCATTTGACACAGTTTACTACTCCTTCCTTCTTGAAATACTCCCTTCTCTTCACTCCCATGACACAACACTTCTGAACTGGCTGCTTTTTCTCAGTCTTCTTTGATGTATCCTCCTCTGTTCAACTATCAAATACTGGAAGGTACAGTGTTGTCCTGGGCCTCCTCCTTTCTCTATCTATAACCATCTAACCAACTCCCTAATGATCTCACTCATTGATAGGTAGACACATTATTTGTATTTCCGAATTTAAGTCTCTGATCCATATTTGTTACTGTTGATACGACTGTATTTGCCTAGGAAGTCAAATAAACTCTCAAAGTTAACACAGCACCCCGGCAAAAAATCATATATTCCTCTAAACCCATTCCTCCCTGAATCTTTCTAATTTTAATAAATGTTATCAGAAGCCTCTCAATTAGTCAATTTAAGAAACTTAGAATCTTTTCTTCTAGGATCTTTTCTTTCTTTTCCTGGCCTCCTCCCCCTGCCCATCCAAAATATCACTCCCCTCCTAGTACAAGTTATTTTTTTTTTGCCTTTTCAGACATTTTCTTGCTTCCTCTTGTTCTTTACTGATAATCCATTTGCTAACCAGCAGCCTGAGTGATTTTCTTAAAACATAAATCAGATCATGTCACTCCCTTACCTGAAAACTTTCAACTCCTTTCCATTGCACTAAAAATAATATCCAAGTGGAATAACACAGAAAAATTAACAATAAAATAAAGGGCAAACAAAACAAAAGGAACCAGAGTAGGAATATTAATTTCAAGAAAAGTAAAAATCAAGACATTCAAATCAGTGACCAAAGGTTGACTTTAAATTGATAAAATGACATATACCATGAAAGTCATAAAATTCTTAAACCTTTATGTGCAAAGAATATAATGGACATATGTGATGGTAATAGCTATCATTTGAATGTTTAACATATTTGAGGCAGTGTGGAAAACTCATCATTCCATTTAATGTTCAGAAATTGATTGCCAAGACCATTTCACTGGTTGAGGAACTGAAGACCCTAGTCACACAGATCACAACGGAGGGAGCAATGGCACAAAGCGAGTTCTGGGTGTTTCCAAAGACTATGCCTACGTCAAACATAACGAGACTAAAAAGTGTAGGATAAACTGAGCCTAATTATAGTGGGAAACGTCAACTCTGCTTTGACAGTTTTGACAGATCAAGTAGATAAAAACAAATAAGGGCATAGAAAAATTTGAATTACGCAATTATTATGGGAAGATCTCAGGATAATCTCCTAAATTGATCTGATTTTTTTTTTTTTTTTGTAGGGAGGGAGGAAATGGATTTAATAGGTTGAAGGAATTACTTTTTTTATTTTTTGAGGAAGATTAGTCCTGAGCTGACATCTGCTGCCAATCCTCGTCTTTTTTACTAAGGAAGACTGGCCCTGAGCTAACATCTGTGCCCATCTTCCTCTACTTTATATGTGGGACACTAACCGTAGCATGGCTTGTCAAGTGGTGTGTAGGTCCACACCTGAGGTCCAAACTGGCGAACCCTGGGTGGCCAAAGCAGAACGTGCAAACTTAACCACTGTACCACCTGGCCAGCCCGTGAAAGTATTACTTTTAAACAAAATACATTAAGGCCTATGTATCCATTTCAAGAAATAAGTTGTATATTTTAATGAAAGGAGTCCGTTTTAGAGAAAGGACATTTATGGAGTTTCTGGAAGTCTTTTCCTGAGCATTTTTGTTTGTTTGATAATTATGTTTCTAAAGTTCTTTGTTAAGTGTCCTTCTTTATTGGAGAGTTATGCCAACTTGTGTGTATACATAGATAGATGTAAGATTGTGTATATGTATACAAATATATGTAAGATAGTGAATATTTACACAATGCGTTTATAAAGGTTTTCTTTGCCTTTGAGCTAGCTAAGCCTTTGTCCTTGAGCTTAAGACACAGTCTAGCTTTTTAAAGATTGTTTCTTTTCATGACAAAAAAAGGAGAGTTCCTGCCCAGATTTGTATCTATAAGCCTGCTAGTATATGGGAAATGTGAAACACACCTTTAGATGTGTGAAACTTTGGGGTAGGGTATTGGCAGACCTTGGTTAGAGCCTTTAAGAACTACTGATGGTTCTGATTGGGACTTCTTGGTATTATTCTTGTTTTAACAACATGTGCTGCTGAAGCGGGTGCACTCTTCTTGCTTCAGCCTGTGGCATCCTATTTTGGAGTTTTACATAAAGACGTTGCAGGAGTAAATATACGAGTAAAGAATTGAGAACTATCCAACATTCATGGATCAGAAATAAACAAACCGACTTTCTTTATGTTAGTTTTGTCCAACTTGAATTAAGTTAAACCGTCAAAATTGAAACAAATTTTAGCCATAAATTTAGCATATATTTTCTTTACTCCAGAGACCATCACTTTGGGACCAGGATAAGGATTTTAAATCTGTCAGTTGTAAATTAGACTTTTCAAGATGTAAGTGATTAAACTCATTTCTCTCACTCTCCTAAGTAAGTAATGAGGGAAAATATCTAGATACATGTTTATTTGAACTTGAGCTAGGCTTGTAATGCTAATTAATTAATTAATCAATCAATACTTTTACTCTCCACCCTGTCTTTTGTTATACTGAGTAGCAGTTTGAATTTAAAAATTTTTCAGCTAATCTCGATATCCAATATTTCTCCTATTTACCAATTGCAGGTGAGATGCTAGAGGTGGACTTCTCTAAACAGTAGTTTCTTGTCAGGTGGGTAAACTTGCTCTGTGAACTCTTTTCAGTCCAGAGAAATTGATCTGTAAGTAAAATAAGTAAATGTTGCCCATTTACCTCAAAAGAGCTACACCCAACACAGATAGGTGTTTCACTTTGCATCTTTCTTGAAAAGAAAGAGCAATCATATGAAGCCCACAAATTCTAAGCAGTAATTATGATACAAAGAATATCAATAGTTTGTTTTTCATATTACCACAAATTAACAATGTAAAGTGAGATAAATGTGTATTTGTTACTTCAGAAATAAACCAATTCTTTTTTTCTTCATTTTTCTTTCATATAAGTGTATGATCTATAGTCAACTTCAGATTTTGTATATTTTTCTGCTCTTTTAATAAAACATATTGAAAAATATTGAATCTTCATCTTGTTTTCTAAATTAGAAATTCTTGACAATTTTTAAGGTGTGACATTTTCCTTTCCTACCTATTCTTTACATCAGATTCTTGTCAATATTAATATACGATTTACATATATATCCATCAATTCATCAAGTATCTGCAGTAGGAGATCTCTTAATTAAACTCTTCTTAATCAATTTAACTGATGAATTAAATTTTTCATATAACATATACTGTCTAATGCCCTTGGCATGCTGAAAGTTAATTGCTCATAGGATATGCTCTATTTTGCCAAGGAATATTTACTCCTGCCAGTTGAATTGAAGACTTACTCTAACAGGCTTACGCCAATAGTACTGTGACTGCAATCACAAAAGTTTAAATAAATATAATATAAACTGATGAAGGAAAAAGACAGTTATTGCAATGAAATCTAAATTGAATGCTTTGGAAAGACCTGATATATGTAAATGGCTAAAAATTGTGTGATGATTGTAAAAGACTGGAGAAACACAGTAAAAATTGGAAATGTTGACACTCATATTGCTTACAAATGTCTCTAAGATCTGTTTTTACTTGAAAGACACTGACACTGGAAATTGGAGATGATGCATCAGAGATGGTTTGTGCAATAAAGAGTGGTCAATATTCCAATTTGTCTTTGGCCAGTATCAAATTGGTGAATGGATGTTTATGCTTTAAGTCGAAATACAATACACAGTGTTTTCATCTATTTATTACCTTTACATATCTGCAGCCTATATTTTTAAGATGTGCTACTGAAACTAACTCTTTTGATTAACCGACGCACTATGACTCCAACTCTAGTGCAATGAAGAACTTATAATGCACTATCTATTTGTAGGCTTTTTCCATATAGAATTGAAGATGTCTGATCAAGGTCATTATGAGGGTATTATTTATAGTCATACCACACATTATAATATTATACACAGTTTATTATATAATTCTTTTAAGTATAACCAACTCCAAATAATATTCACTGGGTTTTAATTCTAGAATTTCTATTCTTTATCATGAGAGAAGTGGAAATTTTTTTTTTTTTTAAAGATTTTATTTTTTCCTTTTTATCCCCAAAGCCCCCCGGTACATAGTTGTGTATTCTTCGTTGTGGGTTCTTCTAGTTGTGGCATGTGGGACGCTGCCTCAGCGTGGTCTGATGAGCAGTGCCATGTCCGCGACCAGGATTCGGACTAACGAAACACTGGGCCGCCTGCAGCGGAGCGCGCAAACTTAGCCACTCGGCCACGGGGCCAGCCCCAAGAAGTGGAAATATTTTTAACTAGATGTGGAAAAATAAAAAGTTTGTCTTTTCTCCTTGTGGTCAAGATCTAGGGATCCATTTCTGTGTCTCTTTCAACATTAGACCACTGGGTTTACTTGATGCCATTTTTATATCAACATTATTAGAACAGTAAAAGAAGTTAAACTTCCCAGTCTGCAATTACTTACAATTTAGATTTTAAATTGTGAGTCTAAATCAACAGGATTTTCATGGCGTTTTTCTTCTTCTCAAATTGCCAAAAACATCTGCTCATTACTACATGGCCTTTGTACTACTCTACATGCCTTGGGACTACCATTTTTCTCTGTCTCTCAATTGTGCTCTGATCTGCATTTCTGCATCTGGACAAAAGCCTGTTGTAGCTCTGTCTTGCATTGGATCCTTCTAATCTGTCTGTGCATCGTTTGATCAACTGGTTTTGTTGTCCTGGAATAGTCAGAAGTTTTTCATTTCATTCATTTGACGGGTAGAGAATGACTTCCAATTTGAATCAGAAATAGAGAATTATTCTATTAGAGTCATAGAAAGGTATGTCCTGTGTTATAGAATTACATGTGCCCTCTTGCTATAGCATCTTGAAGTTTTACTGTTTAATCTTTTCATGCTCACTGCGGTGGAGACCATAAGGACACTCCTACATTTTCACTTTCTGTGGCTGGTAAACTTAGATAGTTAGAAATTCAGATTAAATTTCATCTATCTGTCTATCTTTCATATTTATATCTATATAGCTATTATTCTTATTTTATAAATACTTTTATATGTATATATATGTGCATATATGTGCATGTGTGTGTGTGTGTATATATACATATATATTTCCTTTATGTAGCATGGAAGGGATATGACTAACTAGCCCCTTCTCGCAGAAAGCAAAATCAGTAGTTTGATAAATAAAGGATAATAATATGTAATTTTCCTCTAAATAGGATCTGAATTAACTATTAATTTTATAGAGACATCAAAGTAAGCAACAACTCCTGAATGTACTATGAAATCCTCATTATGATCCTAGAGAAAGTTCTGTGTTTGTGCAAATGATAGTTTATCATAATAGAGCAATATTTACGTAATTCATCAATTTGTGGTGTCAGTTTTCACCCTGGCTTCCTTTGCTACCGGTCTTATATTTTTTTTCTGGAGACAGATAGAAGCAGATGTGTAAATTCTCAGAATGAAAATTATCTCTCTTCTATCAAGCTCAAGCAAAATCGCACAATCGTGAATCTCAGAACAATCCCAGGTTAAACCCAGGGATTTACTTTAAAGAGAATTCTAATAAAATTCTAAGAACACCTATCTGAGAAAGATAAAGCTATCTTCTATTGCTTAAAATTTTTTTCTACCTCTTTTTAATTTTTTGCTAAGGTCTCAGAACTTCTTTGTACCTGATAAAGTTCTGCATTATCTTCTTTATATCTGATACAATTCTTGGTGTACCGTTGGCCCTCCCGACACCTTAAACATGACACAAACTCAGAGGTTTTTGATGTTCACCTTTAGAGGATTTGTTCTTGATAGAGTAATATGAAGTTTTGTTAAGAAAGATAAACTTTACTTATTGTTATTATTATTAGGAGAAATTTATAGTGAGCTACTTCTGAAAGGGAAATGATGCAGGTTTTAAATCATCTTCCTGCTGCTTCTTGCTTTTCGAACCATGAATGCTCTTGCATCCTGGCTTCAGAAAGAGCTATGTAAAATGAATATTATACCTTATTTTAGCCTCAGCTTCAGGCCCAAATCCCTGTGAAAATCCATCCCCTCCTCATATATCTTAAAGGCTATAAAAATCTAAGGCTTTCTTTTCCCTGGGCCCTGTTCTGGTGCTGCTTGGCATTCCGAGGGCGAGGGTGCTTTCCAAAACTGATATGGAAGAAATGACCCTTCTTGGAGAGTCAGGTCTTTGGTCTAGTTTGGCTTTATTTTAATATGTATCTCTTGAGATTAATTTTTCTTTCTCAGGCTTTTATGCCGGATTCTATTTTATTTGACTATCATGTGTTAGAATGCTACCCTCTGTTGCTGAGCCCTCCTCTTTCTGTATACTTTCTGTAGGTGACTTCATTAAGTTTTATGGATATAAATAAAATCTATGTGTTGATAATTCTCAAATCTATAACTATGTCTCTGATCTGCCCAGGAACTCCAGATTCGCATATTCTGCATAATACTTGATATATCCACATGGGTAAACACTGGGCATCTCAAACTTAACATGATTCAATTAGAACTCTTGATTATCATGGCAAGTCTGCTTTTCCCTTACTCTTGCCCATTTCAGTAAATAGCACTACCGTCTACCCATTTTCTCAAGCCAAACTTCTAGAGCTGTGATATCCAAAATGGTAGCCACCACTTGCACGTGGTTATTTAAATTAAAGTTAATTAAAATTAAATAAAACTAAAAATTCAATTGATCAGTTGCATTTGTCATATTTCAAGGGCTCAGTAGCCACATATGGCTAGTGGCTATCATATTTGACAGCACAGATGTAGAACATTTCCATCATTACAGAAAATTTTATTGAACAGTACTGGTCTAAAGTCATGATTTATATCTGTCTTTCTCTTACCATATGCCTCAGGTCCTATCTGCTCTGTCATAATTATGCGCTTTATTCAAGAAATGAAAGGGCATGCTAAATTTGTTTGTGTATATCCCAAATTAGTCCACTTCTTTTTATCTCTGGAATTACCACCTTGGTCAAAGCCATTATTTTCTTTCTGCAATAGTCTCTTCACTTGTCTTTCAGATTGTCCTTTTATCAACTGTTTCTTTGGAGAGCGGCCAGACTATTTAAAATGTAAATTAGGTCATGTCACCCTCTTGTTTTAAATCTAAACCTTCTGATGACTTCCCATTGCTCACAAAACAAAATCCAAACTTCTTATCCTGGTTTACAAGTTGACTATGACCTGGCTCCTGCCTACGTCTTGGCCTCATTTCACACATTTTCCTTGATCCACTATGCTTAACTACTTCGACTCCTTTTTCTAGCAGAACAGATAAATCTCATTGTACTGTAAGTGTTTTTTCAAACTATTCTCTCTATCTAAGAAGCTCTGCTTTCTGGTCATACCATGTCTGACTCCGTCTGGGCATTGATATTTCAGCTTAGAACTACCTCCTCTCATCTATCAAATCAAGAGTAGTGTCTGGTCCCTCTCTGAATCTGAACCACGTAACACTTCTTAATTATCCGCATAGCTTTCACTGTCAATTCCCTTCTTGCTTATTTATTATTTATTTCTCTATTCCTCTAATGAGAATTTAATTGCTTTGAGACAGAATATTATTTATCTTGTTCACCACTTTATCTCCAGTTTCAAAGATGTGCCTGGCACATAGTGGAGGAGTAATAAATATTTTCTATATATGAAATGAAAGAACTAAGAAAAGTAGTTTTGACTTTCAAGATATTCTCATCTCTCTTGATTTTATTCAAGATCCATGAAATTGGAATAAGATGTGGGCAAGAGCAGGGATTTTTGTTCTCTCCTCTTTTTTTTTTTAATTGAGGAAGATTAGCCCTGAGCTAACTACTGCCAATCCTCCTCTTTTTGCTGAGGAAGACCGGCCCTGAGCTAACATCAATGCTCATCTTCCACTACTTTATATGTGGGACACCTACCACAGCATGGCTTGCCAAGTGGTACTGTGTCCCCACCCTGGATCTGAACCAGCAAACCCCGGGCTGCAGAAGCAGAACGTACGCACTTAACTGCTGCGCCACCGGGCCGGCCCCTGTTCTCTCCTCTTAAGATTAGAGGATGTAATGATAGTTGATACAATTGAAATGAGACTTTTGGAAAAATTCATTTGTTTATTCATTCACTCAAAATTTCCTGAGTCATGGGCCACTGTGCTAATTTTCCCCCACAAATAAAAAAAGAATGCCCCTAAGACTCATCATAACATTGTTGAAAACTATTCTCATTGAGTTTTTTGTTTTCAACTCTATAATTTGACATCACATAAAAAGAACTACAAAATTAATCAAAAGTCCTCAGTGATGAAATTCAATATTATTTCATTTTTAATTTTGAAAAACACATAATTTATACTTACTGAACACAAAAATAAGTAAATTTAAAATTTAGACATGCCTTTAATGCAATGCATATTCTTAATAACTTTTTATGTTTCACTCTTAATTATAAAATTTGTATAAAATGTGGGTAAATGCATTATTTTTCTTCTTTCAGTATTTCAATTCTTAAAATTTCAGCTGCTCTTTTCCATCCTTTCTGAGTCAAAATTTTAAAGCACATTATAGTCGTATTTTAAGGATGGGATGAAATAAAAACAAAGTCACTGAAGGATATATACTGTCTTAATCACTGTTCTTCGGCAATGAATTCTAACTTTAAGGGCATCATCTTTAGATCATCTAGAGCAGCATTTCTCCCTGTATGGTCCTCTGATTACTAGCATCAGAATCAGCTGAGTATTTGTGAAAATGGAGATTCTTGAGAGTTATACCTATAAAATTAAATCTCTGAGGATGAGACATAGAAATCTGCATTAAAAAAATCCTTAAGGTAATTTATTTTATATACTCTAAGTTTGAGAATCAATAATCAATGTTTATAATGAAGTTTAATGGGATCATCCAAAGCTGACTGTAATGGTCTTTGTGTAAATAATCCTACAATGTTGAAAGTATAGTTTGATTCCAGATGAATAAGAGCAGCTTTATCTGAAGGATAGTAGGCAACACTATGTGACAGGGTGCCACCTCTTAACTCCAAAGGCTCTCTTACTGACCTATCTTTGGACTTGCAAGTCCTTTATTACTAATCTTTTACGCTTAGGAAAATTGAGATTGAGTTAAAATTAAAATGTCTATTTAAGAAAAGAATAACTTATAGCTATTAACTATTTACCATGAATTCTTTTACTAGATTAATTTCAGGAGCATAACAGGACCCAAACGACTGAGACAGAAATAGGTGAGTTTTATTTGGGGAGAGAGCTCAGAGCACAAGGAAATTTGGCTAAGCTCAGTGTGAGTAGTTAATCAATGAATTCAATTCACAAATGATTCCTGGTAATTGTGTTAGATGTTATAGGAAAACACAGAGATAGCTTTATCTCCCGCCATGGAACTTAAAATACATAAAAGAGGTAAGATATGTGCCAAAATATCCCATCATACTCAGTACAAACTGTTATAAGAAATGTATGAAGAGTACAAAGGAGGCAGTGATTCCAAAGGTGAAGAAACACAGTTCACAAGGTTCCTTGGAGGACCTAACATTTAATCTTGACCTTTAAATTAGAAAGAATTTGGATATATGGAAATTCCAGAGAAGAACTTGATAAAAAGTGGGCATGGATGTAAGAGGAGCTGAGTGTCCATTAAGGGAGAGCAAAAGTCTAGAATAAGGAATAAAATGAACACATAACAGATACACAGCTTTTCTTCATATCAAGGTTGAAAGAGAATTCAAATACGACATGAGGCCTTTATTTAACAATCTGAAAATAGAAATCTGTAGTTCCAATCTAGTCAAAAGCTCCACCATCGAGCAACTGAATTCAGGCAGCCACTAGCACAGCAGGCAGGAATATGTTCTGGGGGCATTTAAAGGATGATATTATCTCTTCCTTGTTTGCACATCCTCAAATGTTATTATTTTTGCTTCTTTACTAAAATAAAGGCCCTTTCTAGAGCCTGCCTCTATAGATACGAGAGAAAATTAGAACTTGGCACTTATGCCAGAAAGGATATTCAAATTGCCCATGATGATATAAGAAGCACAGGGACATTTCCAAAGAACTTTCCATCCTGTTCAGCAGTGCGAATGACAAAATAGAAGATTAAAAATTACAGCTGTGTACATCTACCCTTCATGAAATGGCATCATGCTGAGGTCACAAGAGTGATAACACCCCAAAACCAACGTCAAGCACAGTTTTGAAAAATTTTCTCCAGGATTAGAGTAATCAATGAAATCTGAGTAGAAGGTGAGATTGGAATCTAACCTAATCTTTTTAAAATTTAGCTTTTATTTTCTTATCTAAAAATGAAAAAGTTAACTTTGCACAGAGTTGAGACTGGAAATATACATTCCTAGATGGAATTCAGAAAATACAGAAAAAAAAAGCACGGAAAAAAGTGATTGACACAGGAATTTGTCCTTCCCTGATGGATCATATATTTAGTGATTTTAATTTAAAAGGTATTACATATGTAGGTTGTTTATACTTAAAAATTTTATTCACATAGTTATTATATGATAGCATAATATAAACAATAAGATAAATAAATAAGATAAACAGGCATTGTAACGAGCAATCATTAACCAACCTTAGAAACATAAACACATTCAGAAGACTGACTTTGTTGGCAACAAAATCTAAAGAAGGAAATGGAAAATCTATTTCATGGCTTGGAAAAAACGCAAGAGATAGTAGCTTATGATATTAGAAAGGCTAAAAGAAAGAAAAAAAGAAAAAGTAAACAGCATTAACACTGGCGTAAATACACTAATTTTGAGGCAGAAAGAGAGGGTAACAAAATGGCCCCATGATGCGGAACATCTGGTCATTGAATCAAAAATGAACTTTAATTGGAAACAGACAGATGGCATAAACACTATTAGCGCAGAGAAAGCCGTTGCATAGACATAGAGATCTAGGATATTGAATATGGCAGTGCTGTCTTTACTTTGCATTGCCAACGTTATTCAAATTGCATGGAATATCAGGGAAGGTTGACCTCTTGCTTAACAACACTTCAGGCCCATTCTTGCTCTTTTAAATGGGTAGACAATCACATGCTTTCATGTAGTTTAATAAATAGGTTGGACATCTCTATTTCTGATATTATGCACACATACATTGGAAGAAAGGATATTGCCATATTGGCATTTTGCTTTCTTTTAGCAATGTTAGTGCAAAATGAGAATTTTTCTGAGTACTTTTATTACAAAGAGGCTAAAAAATTTTATCATTCTTAGAGTTGAAAGTAAGGATTCAGGAATAATTATCTAAATCTTTTTTTGATAGTGCGTATCAAAACAAGATAAGAAAATCACACACAGTGAGATAACCAGGTGATAGAAATATTTTCATCTATTTTTGGTTTATCAGATATGATTTAAAGAGTTGTTAGGTATTTAATCACTACATCCACCCAACCATTTTTCAAGTCTACTCTATAAATCCATTTTAAATAGACTTTTCCACAAAGCATTCAGTAAAAAAAAAAAATGCCTGTGGATAATTTTTTTAAAATAAAGTCCTTTTTAGAAGTATTTTATTTTATGCACTGGCTTTATCTTCTAGCTTATTTGTACATCGAAGAAAGTATTATTTAAATCATTGACTTGGAATCCAATATTGAGAGTTTGGGAATCTGATGAAAATGAAGGACATTCATTCTCCCAGAAAAAACGCACACATACACAGAATTTTCATATAATTTCAAAATGTTTATCCTTTGAAACTCTGTACTTGGGTCCATGGATCTCAAGAGAGAGAACCTCTGATTTCAAGTGAATTTATAGGTAATGTCAGCAATCTTTATTTAACATGAATAAATATGGTAGAAGGTCGATGTGATGGTAGAACTCACTTTTCCAACTGCCTACTTAAATCACTACTTGTGTGTTTAAAAATCTCTAAGAGTTTTTATCTACCTCTCTTTTCTGATTTAGTTGTCTGAATGTTCTACTTTATAATTTAATAAAATCTGCTTCCCTCTAACTTCCTTTGATTACTCTTGATTCTGTTCTCTGGAATAATCCAGAATAACTCTCTTCTCTATTTTAGATCACAGAATTTTAAGTTTTTCTTAGACTCTTAGGATGTTAGAGAGGAAGAAGGGACCTTATAAAATATTTTAGATTAAATCTTTCAGTTTGCAAATGATACAATTGAGGCCAAAAATAACTAAGACAGGGACTACTTCTCTCAAGAATATTTTACCAGGATGTCTTATGTGCTCCAAACTTTACTTTAAAGCATGTTCTCCAGATGGTTCCTTATCTACCCCTCCTCCCAACTGCTTTTCTCAAGACCCTTCATTAGTGTGGCACCAGGAATCTGTCCAGGGCTCCATCTGGGGCTTGAGCAGTAGGTAGTGGAATTTGTGCTAGCTTTGAAATGACTGGTTTTATTCAACAAAATTTTTCCCCTAATTGTGTGTGTGTGTGTGTGTGTGTGTGTGGAAGAGTCCCCCTGAGCTACCATCCATTGCCAATCGTCCTCTTCATTTGCTTGAGGAGGCTCTAGCCCTGAGCTAACATCTGCGCCAATCTTCTTCTATGTTTTGAATGTAGGATGCCTCCACGGCATGGCTGATGGGTGGAGTAGGTCTGCACCCAGGATCTGAAGCCATGAACCCAGGCCCCTGAAGCAGAGCGCATGGAACATTAGCTACTTGGCCATGGGGCCAGCCCCACAAAATTTTTTTTAAAGTCTTTTAAACAACTACGTTTTGAGGATTTTTTTAATGAATACCTGTCAATTGATCAGCCTTATAAATTTAGTTTTTCCTTTAACGGAATTTGTAAAATATCAGACAGGCCTCAAAAAGATTGAGTAAGAAAAAGGAGAAAAATAGAATCACTCAATAAATAGTTGTTCACATTTATTGAACACTTACAATGTGTCGGGAACAGGATCAAGTGCATTAAATGGGCTATCTCATGCAATCTTCCCAGAAACCTCATGTAATGGATACTACTTGATATTATTATTAATGAACATTTTATAGATGAGAAAACTGAGGTACAGATATACGAAGGTCACATGTTTTGAAGTGTGAGAACTAAGATTTAATCTCAGAAAACTTTCCAGGCCTCACAAGCTCAGCTAATACCTCATTCAATTGATGACGATAGCACAAATAGTTCAGGTCTTAAATATTTTATTATAAAATTAAAACTTAAAAATTTAAAATTCAGAAGTATATATAGCAAAAATGATCTCCACCTTCTAGTTGTGTTAAGCAAAATTTACTTAATTATATTTTTCTAGGCTATTTTCCTAGATGAAATAAATTCTAAATTTTGGGTAATATCAGAAAACGGTAGTAGTGTTAAAAACTGAAGTTCAAAGATAATTGCTAGCCATCACTTCTGCCATTAAGGAAGATATTTTCCTTCTGCAAAATATCTTAGCAGAGTAGGTAACATATAACCAGATTAACAGCTGCGATTCCGCTGTTTATATAAGGTTGTAAAATTGATTAGCCAACACGATGTTATAAAGCTTCATAATCAACACATCTAATATTTTTTAACTTTGAGTAGATTATTGTGTTACACGAGCCACAAACTATAATGGCTGAACATACTGCAAACTGCGTTTTACTGCTTTGATCAAATAAAATGTACATAAGTTAATCTAGCATCTCTTTAACGATATGCATAATTGCTGTTGTGCTTTATGGTAATTAAGCCTGAATGGACAACAGATGATTATAATTTTACACAGGCAAGCTAAAATTCTATAGCTCTTCTCTTTTCTCTGTTATTTCTTCAGTATTTTCACGACTGGTGGTGCTGACAATTTTATTTGATATCCTGTAACACTTAATCCTCACTAGTTACACACATACATTCTAACCCCATAGCTACTCCCTCCACCACTAAGGTCTGAATCTGACTCTTCCACTATTAGAGTTCTATTAACACAAGTCTTCCCTCTCTTCCTGTCTCTGAAGCCACGTGCCAGGATGAAGATCTGTTTTCCCTTCTGTGCAGTCGTCCCCCACCTAAGAAGTAAATAAGACATAATTTTGGAAAGACTGGCTATGGAGTAAGGCAGATCTGGCTTTGAGTTTAGTCTCTGCTTACTTACTAGGTGGGTGAAATTGAACAATACATCTAAGCTCCTGAACCTTAGTTTCCTTATCAGTAAAACATGGGATAAGGCTGGTACATACAGTCATGTGCCACATAATGACATTTCAGTCAACAATGCACCACATATATGACAATGGTCCCAAAGATTAGTACCAGGTAGCCTAGCTGTGTAGTAGGCTATACCATCTAAGTTTGTGTAAGTACTCTTCATGACCTTCACACAACAAAGAAATCACCTAACGATGTATTTCTCAGAACATATCCCCATTGTTAAGTGACACATGTCTGTACTTGAAAGTGGTGGTGTGTGAATTACATAGACAATGGATGTAAAGAATTTGGCCCAGGCTCTGACACGTAGTTGTTGCTCAATAACTTGTAACTGGTGATATTATCCTTGCCTCAGCCTAATTCCCTCATCTTCAGCCATCCCAGGTCTGGAGAGCTAGAGGCTCTGTGGATCTGGGGCTTGGGTAGCTGGGTCGCTGGCTGGGCAGACCTAGGATTGTGGCAATCCAGGGACTCCCAGTGTACGGTCTGTGTGCTTGGACCTGAGGATGAGAGAAGTTATGGGGGAGCAAAGAAAACTGTTTACATAAGGGGAAGGAAAGCTGGTGAAGGAAGGTTGGGGATTCCAAAGAGTGATGTCACCAATTAAATGGAAAGGTTGTTAGAAAGGATTAAGTTACAGGTGTCCAGAAACTGTAGGTATGCATGTGGGTGACTGCATATATATTTTCCAGCTCCCAATAATTTCTGGAAATAATACCATGGCAACTGCAGCCAGGTCGTTCAGAATCTTTATTTTTAAATTAATAAATTATGTTTAGACTTCAAATAAGTCATAGAAGTGCTCATAATATTTCAAAGACCACAAGAAAAATTACTACCTACTTTGTTCTTTGAAGGAGAGAAAATGTTCATCCTGTAATACTTTTATGCCCAGGCGTACCTTGCAAATGACCAGGATTGATGGTATAGTGAACTCATTCACACTTAAGTATATTTAATAAATCAGCAGACATAATGAGTGAACTCAAGCCACTTCTCACTTTCACTAGTGGTAAAGGATTATAAAGCAGAGAGGGCCTGTCAATGTCCTGACTTGGGTGCAGGGGGTAAGTATTATCAAAGAGAGGGGAGCAAGTACAAAAGCAGAATACTCTGTTGGCACTCTGACTTTGAAGGTGTCCAAATTTTTCCCAGAATGCACTTCTTATCTCAAAGGCCAACAAAATTAAGAGTTATGTTTTCCTGTCCATGATTTGGTTTAGGAAAACTTTGCTCATAATTATGCTGTAGTGGAGACATGATAGAGAGTTGGGGGTGGTAATGATGGTGATAATATTTATCTGGATCTTACAATGCTCAAGGCACAGAGCAACTCTGACTCATGATTAGCAGAAATAAATAAGCAGACAATACAAGAAGCTTTTATAACTTTACTTGTTTTCCCACAAGTCAGTAAGAAACAATAAACCAAAGTGCATTTTAATTATCAAGGCATGATAGACTGTAACTAAATTCTGTATTAAAAAGTCGCTGGTGATAAATCAATATAATTGAAACCATACGTGTGCTAATTCCTAATTGATGACTGAATGCATTTGTTGTCAGAGTAGCACAAGCAGAATAATTACACCATCACTCTGGCTCTTAGGAAATCAAGGACCCATATCAAGAGAGAGCTCTAATTCAGGGAGTTTGTAAGCCCTATGATCAAATTTCCAAGAGCACAAGTGGGAACATATTATAGGTGCATGTGGATTTTATTATTCATTCTAACTGAGAAGTAACAACCCATATTTAATCAACTGGAGCCAGATCATTTCATTGGAAATAGAACCTTCAATATGATATCGAACTGTTCTAGCATAAATGGTCTTGAAACATTAGATCTGTTTTATTTGATAGGATAACATTAATTGAATATAAATAAATTATTTTAGAGATAATAGACTTCAAATATATTTGCTTATAAAATTTAAAATAACAGAAAGATATGGCTATGTACTAAATACCATTTATGGTAACATTTTTCAGATACAGTTTTAGTATGAAGAATATACTTATCTAGAGAAACATTCTTCGGAAAAGACAATAATGCTGGGAAAAGTAGAAGGCCTCTGAAATAATTGAAGTAGGCAAGAAACGTAGTTGTATTTAAAAAAATGTATTAATTTTTAAATTATTTTGAAAACACTACTATGGAAGTAGATGTTGAGTTTCCCTTTTCTGAGGGATTGGACAGACTGGCAGTGACTGGTTAGTGGTCAGTAGTTAGGAGTTGGGTCCCTTACGGCCTAGAGTTGATTAATCCAAGGTGGCGCAAGATCCGTAAAGCTCGTGCGCTTTTGAAGATTCGTGTTTCACAAAGAAAGTACTTGAGGAAGTGCCATTTTGTTATTAAATTTGTAAACTTCCCAATCCTTTTAGAGTATATGCAAATCTCTCTTCATACTTCTATTCTAATTTACCCTGATAGCTACAGGCCTATAGTCTCTTCACAGCCAAAACTCTCGAAGTCCAAGCTAAAACCACTGACTCCAAGCTTTCACCCTCGATTTACAACTTAATGTTGGCAATGTGACTTACACCCCACCAATCCACTGAAATGATTCTTGGGGAGGGCTACTTGCTCTGTGTAACTGACTGATGACTTTTTTTTTTTAAAGATTTTATTTTTTTCCTTTTTCTCCCCAAAGCCCCCCAGTACGTACTTGTATATTCTTCGTTGTGGGTCCTTCTAGTTGTGGCATGTGGGACGCTGCCTCAGCGTGGTTTGATGAGCAGTGCCATGTCTGTGTCCAGGATTCAAACCAATGAAACACTGGGCCGCCTGCAGCGGAGCGCGAGAACTTAACCTCTCGGTCATGGGGCCAGCCCCCTGACTGATGACTTTTAGTCTTTCTTTCACTGGGACAGTCTATAATATTTGAAAACCCCAAATTCTACTATTGCGCTGGTGCTGTGACTCTGTCCTTGTTCCCCTCATGACACTCTGGGTTTCATTCTCCTCACTGAATCCTCTTCCTCCACTCACTTCTTAAATACCAATTTTCTTTAAGATACCTCCTTTGACCCTCTCCTAAGATCCATACTCATAGCCAATACTTTCCTAGATGTCAACATTCCCCTGAAATCTTTCTGTAGAACTGATAACAGATTTCAGGGTGCAAAGGTGCCTTTATTACAGCAGTTGTAACACTTGATGAAACTTATTTGTTTATCTCTACCTCCCCATACTCTAATAAACTTTCAGGGCACAGGTCCTATTCAGTTAACCTGTCTATTCTCTTCATTTTATATGTAGTGCCTGCTATAGAGCCAATATTTACTATATACCTGGCATTAGGCTAAATATTTTGTTTACATTGTCCCATTTATCGTTACCATTACCCTGAAACACAGATAATGTTATTCCCATTTTACATATGAGGAAACTGCTAAAGGAGTTAGGTAAAATTTTCCAGATCACATAGTTTGTCAGTAGCAAAACAGTGATAGCAGCAAGTCAATTTGATTCTGAAACCTAACCTTGAATGCTTGACATACATTATCAGTTGTTAAACCACAGATGGAAAATTGGTTGCATCTCTCGTGCCTACTTTAGTTGACCAGTGGGGGCCACTGAGAGTGCTGTGTAGAGGATTTTGAGGCCGAATCACTGGGAAAAAGTACTATATAGCTGCTCAACATCGTCTATGAAGAACGTGCAACGGTGGTATGTTTACAATCATCACATGATTCTACACAGCCTTCCTACTTGAGCAGGATTGATGATTGAATAATAAATACACTTTATGGTTTCTTGAACTAGTAGATCTTAAAGCATTTTGTAATAGTCTGCAAGTAGGCTACTCTAATTCCCTCTGTATGCTTTATGGTATTCCTAGTTGGCAGAGAAAAATGAGTAAAAGTATCTCTTTCCTAACAATTGTCTCCTCCTCCTCCTTTTCTCTCTTCTCCGCTCTCTTCCTTGCTCCCTTCTCCACTCCTCGCTCTGTCTCTCCACAGATTTCTACAAATCCCAGTTAAATTTCTAGGCTTCAAGGAAATAAAAATATGTGCTATTTCCAAAAGGTTGGCGACACCCTGCTTTAATTGTCTTAGACTTTTTTTAAAGATACGCTGATGTATTTTCATCAAATTAATATGCCAGATACTGAATTATGTTACTGACAGAATCAAAGTTTACTTAAGATTTCGGTTATTGGCAATATTAAAAAATGACACATTTTCAGTTCAGAACAATAGTACTTAAGAAAATCATCAACTTCTGATCATTATTTTTAAGGTATGTGACAGAATTAAAGACAATTCCTTACTTATATATTAACTTTAAAATTGGAAATAGAAAAATACATTAAATTGCTTTAGATATCTCCAGGTCAAAATTTAATATATTTCACAATTCAATCTAAAGATAACAGAAAGGTAGAATTTAGCAGTTTACATTTTCATTAATAATATAGTTAAGTTTAGGTGATTTTACTTATTAGTTTTACATCTGAAATGGGAAATACAATCAGGAAATATAAAATATTTAGTTGTTGACTTTGAAATTCTATGTTCCTTTTCAAAAAGATTTACTTTAAAATAATTTCAAACTTATGGAAAAGTTGCAAGAATAGAACAAAGAATTCTTGCATAGAATTGCCAATTTTCAACTTTTTGCCACATTCATTTTATTATTCAATCTCTTCCTCTTTCTCTTTCTCTCTCTCTGTGCGTATGGATATGTGTATGCATATTTGTATCTGTATTCTGTATATATCATATACAGAATATGTGTTCTCTATATACATATGTGCACTTTATATCATATGCATATGATATTTCCATATGTTTTTCTGAATCACTTGATAGAGACATCATGCCCTTTCACTTTAGAGTGTATTTTCTAAAGGGATTTTTTTTACAATTATCAAAATCAAACATTTAACAGGAATACAGTATTTATCTTAATATATAGTCCTTATTCAAATTTTGAAATTTTCTCAATAATTTCTTTATAGTGACTTTTTTCCTGATTGAGCATCCAAACCAGGATCACAAACTGTTTCCTATCATGTCTCTTTAATCTTCTTTGTTCCAGGCTAGTTCCTTAGTCTCTCTTTGTCTTTCAAGACATTGATTTTACTTTTAACTTAGAGACTTGTTTTTGTAGGATATCCCTCAATTTGGGCTTGTCTCATATTTCCTCTTGATTAGATCAGTTCATAGATTTTGGCAGGAATACTGCAAAAGTGATGTGTCCGCAGTGAACCACATCAGGAGACACATGATGTCAGTGTCCCCTTATGGATGAAGTTAGCTTTGCTCCCTTTGTCAAGGTGGTGCCTGCAAGCTTTCTCCACTGTAAAGTCAGTATCCTACACTTTATTATCAACAAGCAATATGTGGGAATTTGTACTCAATTCCTTAGAAATGTAGACATCAATAATCATATTAATGTAAACCAAAATAAAAAGTAGAAAAAATGTAGACTAGTCTTATCTAACACTTGTAATTCTAGTAAAACCACCTCCTTAAACTCTTTGTATCCTTCTTTTTCCCTCATTCTCCAAAATTGCTTTACAAATATGAGTGGGAATTTCTAATTCCCTCACTGAAAGATATTTGATGATGTTCCATCAACACCAGGATAGCTGTTATAGTGAACATATTAAAGATTTCCTAGAGCGTCTCCCAAGATCCACAATCTAACCTCAATTCCTTTTAGTCTTACCTTCTATCCCTTGTACCCCGCAATATCCATAGACTGTTGGCTGCTGCTCTGGGGTACTCAGAGGTAAGTGCTTCTCTTCATTTTCATAAGGTGTTCCCCGAGTTTGAAATACCCTTTACCTTTTCTCTATTTGGGAAAATTCTGCCCTTTAAAAACAAGTTTAAATAAAATGTTTTGTCTGTAGTCTTACTTGTTCATACTGATCATTCCCCATTGGCACCTCGTATTTAAAGGTTCTTATGAGTATTTCACTCAGATTCTTACTTGCACTTATTGCAGTCTCTTGCATTTATTTATGTTTTTTGTTTTCTGCTCTTGATTGTGAATTCATTGAGAGAGAGCAGAAACCATGTGATTCATTTTTGTGTTTTCTGTGTGTTATGGGTTGAATTGTGTCCTCCCAAAATTTATGTTCAAGTCCTAACCCCTAGTATGTCAGGATGTGGCCATGTTTGGAAATAGGCTCATTGCAGATGTATTCAGTCAAGATGAGTCAAACAGGAGTAGGGTAGGCCCCTAATCCAGTATGATTGGTGTCCTTATAGAAAGTGGAATTTTACACAAACACACACCCATGTGTACACAGAGAACACCAGGTGAAGATGAAGGCAGAAGATAAAAGCAGAGATCAGGGTGATGCTGCAGAAGCCAAGGAATGCCAAAGATGGCCAGCAAACCACCAGAGCTGGGAGAGACCTCGAACGGATTCTCCCTCACAGTCTTCAAAAGGTGCCAAGTGTGCAGACAGCTTGGTCTTGGACTTCCTGACTCTAGAACTTGAGTCAATAAATTCCTGTTGTTTAAGCCCCCCAGAGTGTGGTATTTTGTTACAGCAGCCCTAGAAATCTAACACACTGTGTTTGACTACTTAGTAACAGACACACAAAAATATGAAGAAGTAAAATACTTTATACTCTTGACCAACAATTACTGGATATTTATGTTAATGACTGTCATTGATGTTTAAATGCATTTCTGGTTTATTTTTGTTCTGTTTTTCTACCAAATTGTTGTTCTCTTAAGAATAGAAATTATGTTTTCCACTACCTTTGTAATGTTCTGTAGGTTTTAATATAGTTTACTCTTTAAATAGTTTTAAAAAGTCACCCGCTTTATCATATACAACAATTACTCCACCGTTAAGAAAAACACTTTTCTCAGTAGAGATTCTCATTCAGAAACAAAAAGGCTTACTTATTGCTTAGTTATTTCATATATTATAGAAGAAATACACTACTGAAGATATCTATTGACAAATGAGATAGCTATGAAGCATTGACTCTATTTCAAAGACAATGTAAAGCACAGGCCAAGTCTGCTAGAGGAACTTTGAGGAGGAGATTCAGGGCCCAACGCACTGTCACAAGTACCACATTGTGGTGATGCTCAGGACTGCTGACTCACAGCCCTCAGGGAATCTTAGGAAAGGAAATTTAAATAACACCAGGTGGAGTGCACAAAAGACGACATAACGTACTTCACAATTTTTTTAGGTTTGACCCTGTAAATCTACGTCAAATCCAATGCAGCACACAAGGACAATGATATGAACTTTAAAAATAGAAAAGGCTTTTCTTTTTCTTTCTTTTTTTGGAAAGGAGGATAAAGTATTGTCCAAGCAAGCAGATGAATTTTTATTTTGTAGTGCATTAGAAACAGGTGTGGATTTCCACATTGTCTAGTTCAAGATTATTCCACCTTTACTCTAAGATTTATTTTTTTGCAGCGTTGCTCAATAAAAAACATTTTCTAGTTCACATTGTGGGACATTTTCACTATTTCTGAACCCATCTTAGTTTTCTAATGCATTAAAATTTGACGTACACTTACTGACTTAAACAAATAATTATGTATTGTGTCAGTAGTCCATGGTGTGGCTAAATCTCCACTCAGTTTGAAATCAAGGTTTTGGCCTTGCTATGTTCCTTTCTGCAGGCTCCGGGTAAGAATCAACTCCCAAGGTCATTCAGGTTGTGGGCCCAATTCATTTCCTTGTGGTTGTAAGACTGTGGATGTAGGACATTTCCTCCGGCTGTGGCTAGAGGCCATGCTCAGGTCCTAGAGTGGCCCACATTCATTGCCACATGGCCCTCTCAATCTTCATGTCCAGCAATGGAGAATCTCGCTGGCATTAACCCCCTCTCACAATTTGAATCTCTCTCTTTAGGAATAGCCAAGTCTCTTTTAAGGATTTGACTGATTAGGTCAGGTCCACCAAAGATAATCTCACATTCTTAAAGTCAGTTGTGCCATATACAATAACCCAATCATGGGAATGACTAGCCTGTCATATTCTCAAGTCCTGGGGATTATACATAGCTTGTACATTGGAGGAAAAGAATCTTGGGGGCCCTCTTCAAGTTCTACCTACCAAAGAGTGCTCAGAAACAACAATTTTTTGTTATTTGTAGTGATGTATAGTGAGAATTATGTTCTATTCAGCTTTCAAATGTCATTTTCCTAAATCAAACCCTCATTTTCTATCCTTCAAACTCTTATAGTAGTCTCTCAGTAGAAGTCTCTGCTTCTTGGATCTCTACTACCTGTGTCATTACCTTCAAGCATAATTATGGTCATTGCAACTATATTCCTCAAAATCTTTTACTGGCTCCCTAGTGCTTCTTAAATAAGATACAATTTAGATGTTTAAAGTGTCCATCATAATCCGCATTAAAACTAACTTTCTAGAATTACTTTTTTTCATAGTCCTTCATTAGCCATAGGCTCCAGCCAAATTAACCCCCTGATCTTTCTCCTATTTTCCTGCTTACATACCCTTGTGAACAATTGTATTTCTATCTGGAGGTCCTTTTTCCTCATTTTTCCACAACTAAATTCGATCCATGTTTCCAGGACTTTTTAAGAGCAATATTCTGCATGCATGTTTTGTGATTTCTCTCAGAATTCCGGTAGCTGTACCAATTTTTGACACTATTTACCTAAATAGAAAATTATAAATGAGATTCATTTTCAAATTTTATGGCCTTGCTGCACCTTTCAGTCTCTTGAGCACAGGTAGTATGTTTTATCAATGCTTGTTTTCTCCACAGTACCTTGCAGATAGTTGGTATTGAATCAATATTTGTTCAATAATGACTTAAAAGTTGTCACTCCTTAAAAAAAAAAAGTTGTCACTCTTTAGACGCCTCTCCTTCTAATAAGCTTTCTTTTTCAGCCCAATTGATTATGAGAAATTAATCCTGTTGATTGGGTGGTTTTATTACCAATAATTATGATTAAAGTAAATTAAGAGGACTACTTCCAGTTAATCACTTTCTTCCTTACCTAATTTACCCCTCTGACCCTGCTTGAAAATAATGTCGTTATCCTGAAGTCGTAATGAAGTTATTCACACTGAATACTCAATTAGATTATGCTTTATGTAATAAATTTTCTGTTCTGTGTTCAGCTTAAAGAGGCAGATTCCTAGGCTGCTAAAAGAATTAGATTTTTACCTGAGAATGTTCCTTACTGCGGACATAACTGCACGTATCTAGATACTTATTATTTTAATACTGAAACTCTCTATATTAAGGTAACTTATTACATACAGATAATTCTTAGAAAGAGCAACACATTAAAGGCAATAACTGTAAAATACTGTAAAGAAATAATGCTGATTAAAAAATTCAATTGTGTTCCATGTTAATGGAAAATAGTTTAGAATATGTAAATAAAGTTAGCAGATAACCCAAAACATAATTTGGCTTGAAAGTTCCAATTTCTTTCCTTTTTTATTATAATCCTTTTTTATTAGTAATGCTTTCCATACTGGAGAAAGTATTTTGTTTAGGGTAGCAAATACGGTTATAAAAAAATGAAGAAGAAAATGATCTAGATATTATAGAACTCTGAAACTCAATAAACTGTGAAATTAAAAAAAAAGATTTGACTCCCTGGATTAGGATAGGTAGAATTTAAAAATAATTTTTAATCAGGATGGATAAATATAGCTCAGAGATCAGAATATGTAGAATGCTGACATCGATTTCTGACCCATACGCATGGCAGACATTACTAATCAATCATGCTATCCATTTACTCTAAGTGGGACTTAGGCTCAGATTCGTCCTTAAAGCAGCATTGCTATTACTTATCAATGTGAATTGAAATAAGAGATGAAGCCTAGTTACCCTCTGTAAAATAGATCTCTGTCTTTTCAAATGATACCAGCAAACCTTAAAAATCAAGGAAGCTGGCAAAATTCTCTCACACTCAAAGAATCTAGGCATAACTCAGTCTCAATTAACATCTTTCATAGGCATATCGTGTTTCATTTTTCTTTTCCTGTTGCCTAATTCTTTGCTGTGCACCTTTCTCATGTTGGTGATATGAGCTGAGATGGTAAACACAGTTCATGAGAAGAATCAGTGGGGCCTGGCCCCGTGATGTAGCGGTTAAGTTCAGTGTGTTGCGCTTCAGTGGCCTGGGTTTGCAGGTTCAGATCCCGGGCACAGACCTACACCACTCGTCAACCATCCTGTGGTGGCGATCCACATATAAAGTGGAGGAAGATTGGCATAGATACTAGCTCAGGGCTAATCTTCCTCAAGCAAAAAAAGAGGAGGATTGGCAATGGATGTTGGCTCAGAGCTAAAGAAAAGAAGAATCGATGGTGCTGAGCATATCCATATAAATCACGCTGTCTTGTGCTACTAAGATGGCAAGACAGTAAGACTCAGTTGTTGCTATTTGTTTGCTTGTTTTATATAGCTGGAAGAATCTTTGAGATGATTTATCCTAAAAACTCCTTTTACCAAATGGTGAAACTGAGGCTACAAGTGCCAGCTTTCTGAAATTGCTGGTAGGTGGCAGAAATAAAAATAAGGTACAAGTCTTCTGGCCCTGAGAAATTAACATGGCTTGGATCTGCTTAGAGTTTTGTGCCAAAGAATTACCACTTGGTTCGTTAGCCCATCTAATTGCAGAACTTATTTAGAGGAGAGGAAAAGGTCTCTGCTCTCTTGCAAAGACTTATTCCACCATCCAGGCTTGAAATTCTAATCTCTCTCAACAGCTCAATAATGTCTTATTTGTCTTAAATGACTTCTTTGTCAGTGAAACCACACTAGCACCAAACAAAGCTTTTTCTTGACCCTGCTGGCCTTGGCATCTCTAATCCTGTTTTATTGTTCCCTCAGTTCTCCAGTTTTTATACATCTCCCCTTGGATTGTGGTATGTCTCCTGATTAGTCTCTGCACCTGGTCTTCCTTTATTCTTTTCACTCATAAACCTTCATTAGACTAATTTTAAACACAAATGTCATCGAAGCCATTTCTCATTCTTAGTAGAAAAAAGTCAAATTTTTTCTATTTAGATTTTCTAGACCTCTATAATATGACTTTATCCTCTTTCTCCCTTCGCCTTATCTTAAAATATTTCCTACTCTAGACTAATCTTCTAAATCTCTCCAGAAGTTGCCATGCTCATTATCAAGTTCTTACTGTCTACTAGGAATGTTTTTCTGGGTTCCTCCAATCCCACTCTTGGTTTACGTAACATTTTAAAATTCCATGGAACCTCCATCCAAGGACAATATTCTCTGTTCTCAGAAGTCTAGAAAAAGGTGTGTGTGTCTGTGTTTCTTTTTATTAAGGAGGAAAGCACAATGTTAGAGTGTGGGCTCTGGAAACATACAGATGTGGGTTTGAATCCTGGTTCCAATGCTCACCACTTGCACGAACTTGTCCTCTGAGGCAGTCTCCTTGCTTTTGAATTGCAGATAACAGCACTTACCTCTCGTCTTTGCTTGCAGGATTAAGCGAGGTTAGCACTGAGCATCCACCACGGAGTCGGCCAGAAGAAGCCTGCGTGACCGGGAACTGCTGAAGCCCTCTTAGTTATATCATAGCCAGTTGAATTACTGCTGTGTGTGCATCTTATTTCTCTAACTGGCTTGTTATCACCTTGAGGATAGGGAGCTATCTTTTGTGTCTCTGCTCAGGTCTATGATTTTTTTATTGTGGAAAGAATTTTAAAACCGTTATCTGATAGTCTAGTATCACCCCTTATGGCTCTGTATAAATAGCTTACCTTTTAAGCCTGTTTCTTCATCTGTAAAATAAAAACAATATTTTAGCCACTTCCTGGGCTACTAACAAAATTAAGAGATATAGCATTTACAAACAGGCTTCAAAATTATATATTTGTATAAAATTTAAAGCATTATTGCTATAGTTAATAATTAATAATAGTAGAAAATAAGTATTTAAAGAATGTTGAATAAAAGGAAAGAATCCAATGTTCAAGATTGTATTGCTGCTTTAGGGGTCCAATGAATGACACACAAGGAAAATATCAGGGCCTAGGTTTTTAGCTAGCTGAGACGCACATAACATAGTAGCTACATGCAAATAATCCGTAATTGGAGTAATCCCAAAGAATGCTAGTCATTAATTTGAAGTCATAAGGCAATGTGCACAGAAGTCAAGTCTTTATATAGAGTACATAGTGGCGCAATTCTCTACAGATCTTCTTCCTCTAACTCCAGTGTAATGATTGATGCCCTTTCTCGGTATGATCCTCTACTGTTATAAGTATGTGTTAAGAAATTTTTCAAAAATGATAAATTCCTCACTTTAAGCATTCTGTATTGGGCTTTTCTGATTCATCTTGTACCCAGTGGTGGCTATTACATAGCACGTATAGAACAACCATAAAGAATACCAAATATGGACTCTGTCAACAGTCTGACTAATGCTGTGATGCTGAAGGAGGAGCAAGCTAAAATTTTGTACTTTTGAATAGGATAACAACCCTTAAGACAATTAAACAAGTGATGGTATAGAGATTCCGCCTTTTCACAAACATTTTTTGAGCTCCTACTGATGCCAGCAGTTGCTAGAAATTCAGTGGTGAACAGCACAGTTCTTAGCCTCATGGCACTATTACTCTGGTTAGGGAAATGCAAAATAAGCAATTGAATTCATAAATATATGATACTATGTCAAATGTTCTGAAACAAATCAGGTGAGAGAAGGAGCCTGAGGCTGCTGAGAGCAAGAGCCTGGGTGCTCCTTTAGGTCGGGCTCTCGGGAAAGGCACTCAGAGAAGGTGACATTTGAAAACCGTTCACAGAGAAGGGAGGGAGCCAGCTGTAGAAGACCTGGGACAAGAGCATTCAAGGCAAGGGAGTCAGAAATTTCAAAGTGCCCAAGGGAGATTTTGGCATTTTTTGAAGAACATCTAATACTCATTAAATTCTTTCTCTTTGAAAGGCATAGCGTATCTATCTCCTACACTGAACCTAACTACTTTGTCGAGAGTGTGGTGATTAAAGATCTGATTCAGGAGATATTTTGAGAGTTAGGCCAGCAGTCAGATGGGTTGTATCCAGGATGTGAGGGAAAGAGAGGAGCTAAGGATCGCTTGTGGGTTTTCAGTTCTAGCAACTGGGCCAGTGGCAGCATCATTTACTAAATGTTGAAAGTAAGTAAGGAGCCTTCTGTTAAGTTTAAGATACTTTTTTTTTTTTGCTCTCGTTTTCGTTTATTCATTAGGAATATACAAAAGTCTGACATGTACAATTATCTCATCAAGGAAAAACAGAACTCGGGGGGCGCTGGGCTTCCTCCCTGGCCCCCACCCTCTCATAAAGGCACAAATATGTGAGACATGGCTTCAGAGGCCTCCTGTCCTGGCACCAGTCTGCTGCTCAGACGACCAGGGCCCTCTGTGGGCAGGAAGAGGAGCCCTTCCTCACACCCGCACTTGGGGGTGAGGGTTAAACAAAATGAGGCCACTGGGAAGTATGCAATTCAGGCCGAAGTCGGGCCAGGGCTGGGTCCACGGCGCCAGCCGCCTGACAAAAATCAGTCACTACAACCAGAACGTGGTGGCTGGATAATCCCAGAGATGGTACATCTAAGACAGCTCTGCTCGCCAGCACAGGATCACTGCCACTCCCAATCTTGCTCTGGAGGCCAGTCCAGGCTCAGATTTGAAAGACTGGTGGGGGGCGGGGGGGCAGACAGGAGAGCAAGCTGGAGCATCTTTTAAATAATCCACAGACACCCATGACGCTTTGAAATTTACAGAAAAAAAAAAAGCACTGGAGAACTTGGTAGAAAACAATTTGCAGCTGGTTCCTCCCAGGACCTGGTCCCTGAGGGCTGGCTCAGTTCACTCCAGGACCTCAGTCCCCGGGAGGCCAGACTTGGTCTTGTGCCTGTAGAAGGGGTTCACCAGGGCCTCCATGTACATGGTGTGGTACAGGTCGATGTCCTGCTGGGTTGGGTGCTCCAGCTTGGGGATGGTGATGGGCTCACCCACGACGGAGGTGATGGGCTTCAGGTAGGGCAGGAGCCCCCAGGTGTCAGAGGAGAAGAGGCCTCGGCCATGGAAAATGCACGGGGCGAAGCCGATGTACTTCTGGAACTTCTTCTGGACCCAGCGGCCCCAGGAACCCTCCTCAAAGATCACCTGCTTGTACACCTCGTTCTCCCCGAAGGAGTAGAAAGGAACCAGGTCGGCTCCATGGCGCAGGGCCAGTTTCACTAAGCCCTTGCGGTGGCGCAGGGTGACCGCGTTCTTGCCGGGGGTGGAGCTCAGGGACTCGGCCGCGCCCCCGACAACGATGATGATGTCATTGCCACGCCCATTCTTTGAAAGCAAGTCTACTGTGTCCTGGTTCACAGGACAGATGCCTCCAGACACCAGGTACTCCCTCAGCACTGGCCTCCGGAAGTTGCCGGCCAGCGTGGCCACGTGGGGCCTTATGCCAGGGAACTTCTTGCTCACTTCCATGGCCTCTGTGCTGAAGTAGCAGAAGGCACTGAGGCCCATGATGCCGTGGGGCTGGTACCCAAAGATGTAGTTCCTGGTGGTGAGCAGGTTGTGCGTCTTCACCAGCTCGCAGGACCCCGGAGTAGGCGGCTGTGAGGGTCTTCAGGCACTCACGGCCCTGCGGGAAGCCGCCTTACCCCGCGCCCAGCACGGAGGCCCCGGGACGGCGCCGACGCGGCGCGGCTGCTGCGCGGGGAGCTGCGAGCGCGCGGCCGGGGCGACCCCAACGGCAACAGAAAGCGGAGCCTCGGCGGCGACCAGCTAAGATACTTCTTTAATCCAAATGGAGATGTGGAATATGCAACAAAGCATATGAGTCTCAGGTTTACTGATGATTTTTGGAGCCTCTTAAATCTCTAATCTTTTTTTTTAAAGATTGGCACCTGAGCTAACAATTGTTGCCAATCTTTTTGTTTCTTTTTCTTCTCCCCAAAGCCCTCCAGTATATAGTTGTATATTGTAGTTGTGAGTGCCTCTGGTTGTGCTATGTAGGACACCGCACCAGCATGGCCTGACGCGCGGTGTTTTGTCCACGCCTGGGATCTCAACTGGGGAAAGCCTGGGCTGCGGAAGTGTAGTGTGTGAACGCAACCACCGGGCCCGGGACTGGCCCCTCTAATCTCTTAAGAATAAATAAATTTAATACAGTAGGTTTCATTGGGGCAATCTGATTTTCAGTAAGATTTTTTGGATGATCCCTTCTGCCAAATTAGCAACAAGAAGAAAAAGAGTCAGAGGAGTGAATTATTAAAGACAATAGCTTTAAAGAGTTGTGCCTGAAGAAGCATGGCTGGAAATATACTCCAAGCTTCTAGCAAACATTTTTTAGAAATGATTTACTCTACTGATGTGGATCCAGTCCTGCATTTGTGTTGTACTTGCCTTAATAAGGAAGTGGCAGAATGCCCCTTTAGCGTTCAAACTGCCTCACATTCTCTAATTTCTTGATTTTTGTAATTCAATAGCTACTTCTCAAGAGGAAATAGAATGGGCAATGTATCAGTTAAGGTTCAGCTGAAGGCAATAAAACCCACTCTATTTAGTTTAAGCAAAAAGAGATTTAATACCGGGAATTGAATGCTTACACAATTGTGGCAAGGGCTGGAGATGCAGGATCTAGGCTGGACTTGTAGGAAGTAGTCCCAGAAAAGCATTGCAATAAAACAGGTGTCTAGTTCTTCCTACCGTGCAGGGGTGCTTGTACATTTTTTGCGTATATTCGCTACTTTAATACTCACAAGGCACTTTTATCTAGTGACTTACCCAACATCACACAACTACTGAGTGGCAGACCTGGCAGTTGAATGCAGGCCAATGTAGATCCTAAATCCATGCCTGTAACCATCTGCTCTGTTGCCTCTCTAGGTACTGACCTAGCGTAAGTAAGCGGTCCTCTCTGCCGAGATCAAGAACTGAAGCAAGTAGGAAGTAGCTGCCAAAAGTGCTGAGTCTAGGACCACACGGTTTCAACCCCATCCACGCCGGACCTGGGGACATTTGATACTGTGGCCAGTAGAAACACAGAAACAGCAGAGGTGGACCTGACTATACTTCGCTTCAGTTATTGTAGGCGGGAGTCTGCTTGGTGAAAGCTTGATAACTTGTAGAACCCAACTGAAGTGTGACGTAGCCTTCTGCTTTCCAACCTCTTCATTTCCACAAAGCTACTAGAGACACGAGTGAATTTACCTGCAGTGCATGCCGGCAGCCGGACATAATATTGTGTGGACGAGGTGAGCCTAACACTGAGACCAACAGATAGCACTGTTCAGAAGCAAAGAGTAAACTACATTTACAAATGGTTCTAGATGTTCTTTGATGCCAGAACAAGTGATGACATGTGGGCAGGTCACATCTTCAAATTATAATGACACAATATGCACAAACTTGTCATCCTCTGAGTATTTCAATAACCATGCTCTATGCGCCTACAAATACCCCTTGGCTCCTGCCTCCAAGATTAGGACAAAGAGGATTAGGCAGTGTTATATGATGGAAGCGTCCTGATTAAAGGATAGAGCTGTAGCAAAACATAGGTTTTTGCTTCTCCTTTTCATGGTTGTATTCTGTACAAAATAAACCAATATGCTTTCCTTCTCCTGGAATAATTCTGGCTTTTTCAGGTTTACAATAAAGGAACTTAGAAATGTACGTGGAAAAGAATTCTTATAAGTCAGGATCTACTTCGGCTTTTATATCAGAATTTGCAAGAGATATCAAGAAACTATAATTACGGAAAATCAGGTAAAGTTGATACCAACTGTCTTAAGGTTGTGAGTATAGTCCTTCGGTGATTTTAATCTAAAAGGAGGTGAAGCTTGAAAGTGTAGACCTGGCTCTTGCACTCACCTGCTGTGCAATTTTAAGTCTGTTACTTCTTTTTTTCCCCCTAGCTTAAGTTCCCTCAGTTGTGGAAGGAGAACAGCACCACTCACCCTAGAAGATTATAGGAAATCATAGTAGGTGCTGAATAAACACTTTTAGAAAGTAGGAAATAGAGAGTTCTAGTGGGATCCTTGCTCCAACACTGTGAGCTCTGTGATCTTGAGCAAGTCATTAAAACTCTCAAAACCTTTGTTTTCTCATTTGTTAAATGGGGAAGTTAAAAGTAGAAATTTCACAGGGATCTTGTAAGATTAAATGAAACAATGTAAGAGATAGGCTAGATCTTGAGACTTCCATGTGTGAGGTACTTGTTAAACATTAATTATTCATAGACTCCTGTAAAGATATGAAGATTCTTGTCACTTCGTTGGAATTCCAATGTTTATAATCATGAGTGATCTAATAAAATACCTGTTGGAATACCCCAGCCTCATGACCTGCGTCCTCACTGAGCGCTGGGCTCCTGATCCACTGCTCTGTGTAACTTATTTTTTTCCTGGTAGGCTTGAACTAGATCTAATTCCAATTTACTAGTTTGGCTCTCTTAAGGTACATTTAGCAATAACTATTAGTAATACAAAATTGAGACATTGGCATTTGTAGAATCATTTATATTGAAGAGGCTTAGCTATAAAGATAGGAAGAAAATTTAATTCTTTAGGCAGAAGAGAGAAGGGAAATACAAGAATGAAGAAATGTTGCTTTACAAAAAACATTTCCTTGGTGTTTGGTTTCCAAAAGCAGAAGCCATAAAGGACGATCTTCTTTGAAATAACATTGCTAATCAGACCAGAAAAGTCTCAGAAGCTTGACTTCAGCCTGCTTGATGCGGTGTGTATTTGGAATGCTGGATAGAATTTTCATGGTTTAACCATCTCCTTGTAGCAAAGATGTGCCCTCAAGAACACTAGAAAATCCTCCAGGCTTAATAATTCCTAATTCAGAACTAGGACTAAATAATTTTTATATTTCCACTGATGAGAAGAAAGTCAACCAGTACAAGTATTGATAAGTTTGTTAGGCTTCAAATATCCCTTGAATTTTTAGCATTATTCAGACTCTGGAACTGTTAACCTAAAACACACACACACACTCTGACATTTGATAAGTGAACTTAATATTCACAGAGCCAAACTTTGACTCATTGCTGCAGAAAAGGTATTAGTATTACACGGATGTTGGCTTTCTGCTATTTACATTCATTTAAAAATACAAATAAATAAAAGCATGGCAGATGTGTTAGGACTGAAATAGATAATGGTGTGCATCAAACTATAGGGAATATTATCAATACAGTTATTAATCTCATTTAGTATTTGTACAGCAGATTCTGTCATTGGTTGGAAGGTTCTTAATCAATCCGTTAATATTGTCTTCATGATTTTATTTTCATGAAGGTGCTTGGAAACTGCAAAAGCCTGGACTCAGAAATCTGAATAATTTCAGAGTACTGGGGCAGCTAATTCAATTCCAGAAGTCCTTAAGTTGTTCATTAATGCAGTAGCCAGAAACTAGAATTTTTAATGTATTACTTTTTATGGAAAATAAATTTCCCTCTTTGTGGAACCATAGCATGGATAATACTGCTGAATTGTTTTAAAGGACAAAAAGGAGATTCTGGATAAGTTATAGTGAGCAAAATTCTCTCTCTTTCTCTCTCTCTCTCTTTTTTTTTCATGTAAGGGAGAAAGGATGATAACAGACTCAAAATGAGTAGATTGACACGTTCAAACTCCTGGAAAAAAAATCAGTAATATTATTTCCATTCCCTTGTTCTAGATCAGAAATGAACCTGCCATTTGCTCTGGGAAATGGATGAGAAAGGACTTCTTGGTTGGGTAATCCTGGTTATTTGTTGGATTTTGCACATTTCTCATGTTAAGGTCTAAGAGGGATTTATAGTTCATGTAAGACAAACTTCCTGACTGCGCAAGGATACTAGACGAACCATTTACCATCTACGAACGTTTCTAATTTAAGGTTAGATCTGTGGAGTGAAGCCGATTAGCACAAGGTGGGCCTTTCCATCATAAAGGAGAAGATAAATTATTATGAGCTTTTTTTGTTTGAAATATAACCTATGATTTTATAATCTTAATCCATTTTTAAGATTGCAATTAATTAGTCACTAAACTATCTTCTTTTGCTGAAGACAATGGTATAATTTCCGGGCAACTGCTTATCATTTTAAGGCTATGAATTGATTTGTTATAAATGAGTATAGCCTCTACCTTCCCTAACAATCCTTGAACCCCGTAACACAAAGAATTAAACTAGAATGTGTTTGTTAGATTGTAGACAAGTTATATGAAAGTGGTCTAGACCCCTGCCTTCTTTTGTCTTTCTGGAAATTATTTGCCACAAAGCAGCACAAATGATCTTGTAACAACATAACCACTACCAAATTATTTCTCAGTTAAAACCCCTCGAAAGTGTCTGATTGCGTTTAGAATAAAATTCAATTTCTTTACCTGATAGTAAAGGGAGGTAATACTTTTATGGTCTATCTCAGCTTAGCTTTTCAGTTCTGTCAGCAGTGTCCCATTTCTTCAATATTGTCTAGCAACACCACCTTCCTGCTATTCTTGGAACAAGTGCATCTCTTTCTCTGCCCCAGTATCTTTGCACATTCCATCCCATGTACTTTTTCCCACTCTTCACATGCTTAGGTCCTTGTTATCCTTCAGGTATCAGTTCAAATATCACCTCCTTTAATGAGATCCACCTGTCTTAGCTTCTTTTTTTGCTTATCTTCTGGCATTATGACAATTTATAAGTATTTTATTTAATTGTCTGATGATTTTTTTATTGTCTGCTTCTACACTTCCATAAAGTAGAACTGCCAAGAATTCAGGAAGGAAATTGCCAATCTTGGTCATTGAGAACAGTGCCTAGTGTGTGATAGTCACCAAATAAAACCAGGTTTGTCCTCCTTAGTCCTATACATATGCTAATTTCCAACATCTTAAGTAATTCTTTCTGCATTCATTTCAAATGCTTTCATTTGGTCCTAACTTCTGACTTCACTTCCTTTAATCTCTCCTTTAAAAAATGCGTTTGGGGTTTAATCAGATTTCACAGTAAGTAATGAAGCTGCCAAGCAGCCTCACTAACTTTTAGAAGGCTAAAATAGATTTCGAATCTAAAAGTGCTTTCTCTCATGCTCTTGCCTGCAAATTTTCTGGCCTCTTGTCTTCCTCCTCCATTTTGGAGACTTTGGTAGTGCCATCATTGACTGGCTATTGTAAATGAAATGATAAAGTATCTGAGTGGTTTCAGGCCTGGGTTTACAACAAGCTTCCCAGGGATGGGTTAGTAGACCGCGTTTAACTGCAGAGGGCAGCGCTGTCCAACGTGCCGCACAGCAGTCTCAACTCACTACCAACGCTGTTTATTTCACATGTGATGTCCTTTGATGGATGCTCTAAAATTCTTTCATTACTGTTTTAGCAATGTGTTATGCAATTACACTTTAGAAATGACACTTCTCATAAGAAATATCAGAGTTTTAGCCATGGATGCATCAGAGTGTTTCTTAAATTAACTGAATGGCCCTTTGGAAATGATTTTTTGAAAAATTGTAGACGCTTTCATTTGGTCCTAACTTCTGACTTCACTTCCTTTAATCTCTCCTTTAAAAAATGCGTTTGGGGTTTAATCAGATTTCGCAGTAAGTAATGAAGCTGCCAAGCAGCCTCACTAACTTTTAGAAGGCTAAAATAGATTTCGAATCTAAAAGTGCTTTCTCTCATGCTCTTACCTGCAAATTTTCTGGCCTTTGTCTTCCTCCTCCCAGCCACAGTGTACACTCTGCCAGGTTAATCTCCAAGGTGTATCTCTGATCCTGCCACTCCATCTGAACAAGCTTAAAGGTGCTTGATTGCTTAGTTAGCGTTACTTAGTCTTCAAGACCCTCCAAATGTGGCCCCACGTCACATCACCTGTCCGATCTTACTTACTCTAAACGCTTCCCCAGCTTTGTGAAAAGGCTCCAGCCCCACCCAGCACTGCTCTTCCCCATGTCTCTGCTAGTGCTCTTAGCAGCCAGCCAAGTGTGCATTAGGGAGGGATCCTCTGAAAATCTGGCAGAGAACTGAAAGGCCTGGATTTCTGCCAGTTCCTTGGCCTCAGATTTACTTTATGAATATTGGGAAAACCTGCTTTTACTTTCATGACCTCTACTGTTAAATAAATTTGCTGATAGGAGAGAGGCTTCCTTCCCAGAGTGGCGATCAGAGAAAGGGTCGAGATGCTAACCGTCGGGGAGGGAAGGGACCAGCTGTTAGGGAAGTAGTTTGTCTCTGGTGCCCTTTTCAGTACTTGACCCTCATTATTTTAGCCATTCTTTTCTTTTCTATTCCTCCACTCCCCTCCCCTTTAAAAGCGAATAATGTGTCATGAACCTGTGCCTGTCACATCTCTTCATGGGAGATGTTCAGAAGAAACTATGTTATCTTTTCAGGTTGTATTTATATTACAGCTTCAGTGAAATTGGGAAAAACAAATATTTTATTTACCAATGAAAGAGATTTTCACATGTTGAGGTATATGGGGTAACTATTTGGGTTCAAAACTGATCAGTTTGAACTAACAAGCCTGATTTATGGTCTATCAAACATATGTTGTACATCTGCCTTAACCATTAAAGTAGGGAATGCTCTGTTTTAAGAAAGCATACTTCTCCTCCTACACGCTATTGGCAACGCCAGTATTAGTAGTCCCCTTCCCTACATCAGGGTCACCTTGACCTGCTAATTTGCAACTGAATACCCCCTTGAAACTTTGAGGATTATGCATCCTGAGTGTGTTTAATGTATTTCTTTGTTCTAAAAGGTTATAAGACTGTACTGAAAACTGTGCTTCTCGAGAAGGCTTTCTTCCTTTCTGGAAAAGGCCTTCCTGGGTTATAATCCTCACTCTGGCTCAAGTAAAACTCACCTCTCTCTCCTATCTATAGAACGGTCATTGGTTATTTGGCGTTGATACCAATAACGGAACATAAAGCATTAATGGCAAATTTAAAAGTTTTTCTTTGTCTCATCCCTTTTCTCTTCTTCTTCCTTCCTTTAGACAGGAAATATTTTTTCGTTATTGATGAATCATACCATCAAGCAGCCACACATATGAAAGGAAGTACACTATAGTACAGAAGAACTTTAAATACACTATTTTTTATATTATTTCTCTGTCTATCTATTAGAAAGGCAATGCCTTTGCATGACTAAAATATTGTTAAAGTGTATACCGTGAAACCTCCCTCCTACCTATGAATGCCATCCATCCACTTTCCTCTGCACTACAAATAGGTAACCATGGCCACTGCTTTATTCTATAGCATCCAAAGGATTCTATGCACAAATTAAAAATATATATAAGCATATTTTTAATTTTTTGTCATTTTTATACACAAGGTACTATACCTGCATTTTTCATTTAAGAGTATATTTTGGATATCTTTTCTTAGTAGTATGAAAAGCTTCTTATTATTCTTCATAGCTGAGTAGTATTCCATGATGTGTACGTAACACATTTTATTTAACAAGTTCCTATTTATGGGCTTTTAGGTGGTTTCCATTCTTTTTCTAGAAACAGTAACAGGCAATGCTTCAATGAAAAACAATTTGGAAAAATTATTTAGTGTTTGCAGCTTTATCTTTTGGCTAAATTTTCACTCAAATGCTAGATAGTTGTGTTAGTTCTCTATCACTGTTGTAACAAATTACCACAAACTTAGCAGTTTAAAAAAACACCAATTATATCTCCAAATTCTCTTTGCTGTGTAACACAACATATTTATAGATTCTGGTGGTTAGGGTGTGGACTTCCTTGGGGAGTCATTCTGCCGACCACACTACCTTAGCCCTTAACGTGTGGATAGATTTCTAGATTTGTCTTTCAATGTTTCTTATGTTTTTTTTTCTTTTATGTAGTCAAGTTTACTATTTTTTACTTTTGGGTGGGTGGATTTTTGCTAGAGTCAACTCTTCATTTCAAAGAAATGGAATTATTCTCCTATGTTTTATTTCAGAATATTAATTGTTTCATTTTCATATTTAAATTTTTAACCCACATGGAAGTTGCTTTACTCTAAGATGTGATAAAGATCCATCTTTCTTGGCCAACAGGCATATGAAAAGATGTTCAACATCATTAACTATCAGGGAAACACAAATCAAAACTACAATGAGATATCATCTCACTCCTGTCAGAATGGCTATGATTACCAAGACAGGAAACAATAAGTGTTGGAGAGAAGGTGGAGAGAAGGGAACCCCTGTACACTGCTGGTGGGAGAGCAAACTGGTGCAGCCACTATGGAAAGCAGTATGGAGCTTCCTCAGAAAATTAAGAATAGATCTACCATATGATCCAGCTATCCCACTGCTGGATATTTATCCAAAGAACTTGAATACACAAATGCACAAAGATACATGTACCTCTATGTTCATGGCAGCATTATTCACAAGAGCCAAGACTTGGAAGCAACATAGGTGCCCATCAAGGGACGAATGGATAAAGAAGATGTGGTATATATACACAATGGAATACTACTCAGCCATAACAAATGATGAAATCTGGCCATTTGTAACAACATGGATGGACCTTGAGAGTATTATGCTAAGTGAAATAAGTCAGAGGGAGGAAGTCAAATACCATATGATCTCACTCATAAGTAGAAGAGAAAAAGAACGTCAAACACATAGCAGCAGAGATTGGATTGGTGGTTACCAGAGGGGAAGAGGGGTAGCAGGAGGGCAAAAGGGGTGATTAGGCACATATATGTGAGGATGAATTGTAATTAGTCATTGCGTGGTGAACATGATGTAATCCATACAGAATTCAAAATATATTACAACGTACACCTGAAAGTTATATAATGTTATAAACCAATGTTCCTGCAATAAATTTTTTTAAAAAAAAGATCCATCTTTCTTTATCTGAATGGCTAGT
Organism: Equus asinus; assembly: GCF_041296235.1. Lineage (NCBI taxonomy): Eukaryota > Metazoa > Chordata > Mammalia > Perissodactyla > Equidae > Equus > Equus asinus. Next base: position 83,477,504 of record NC_091798.1, read on the forward strand.
TGATTGTCCCTATGTAGGGTTTCCTAATTTAGAGACTCTCATGGCATCCCTGAGTGTTTAATGAACCCCTAAAATTTCAACAAACTTTTGCACGTATATTCATTATTTCTCAAAGGGACAAGAGACTCACAAAATAATTTTCTTATTGTGTAAGGAACACCAGGACCAGATTTAGGGGCCTGCATTCCTGACTTTTGATAATGTGGGTTGGATCTCTGAGTCTGAGAATTCTCATGTCTAAAATGAGAGAGGTGTGATTATATGATTTCTAAAATTCTTTCTAGTTTCAGAAACGTGAACTTCACCAAACTAATTGATTTTAGTGTAAATTTTTTAGAGCTTTAGAATTTCCTTAAATCAAATGAATCTAATGGAGAAACGGTATAAAAGATCATGCATGTTGGAAAAGATTAAAGGGCTCTCCAGTTACAAATCAAGTTTTTTATGGTCTTACATTACAATAATTAAAACATTCAGCTTCAGCCAAAATTTCTACAACTAGCAAAATGCATTCTTACAATTTTTATTGAACTGACAAAACACGCTAAAAAAAAATCCAACCAAAAACCTGCCATGGATGTATTTTTTAAATTTGTGATTGTGAGGCATTTTCAATATGTTGACCCTACGGTGTTATAAAGTTATCATAGGCAGCACTTTCAATTGTTTAAACTGTATCTTGCTACTTCCAGAGGAAAAGAAGTGCACTGACAGTAGCTGGCAGCTTGACAAGAGCAGGTCACTAAACAGTTGAACTCATTTCAGATTATCCTCATGGTGGCAAAAGAGATTAAATTCAAGTCATTTGGATAAAATCGAGATGTGTTTTACATCCTAAGGATTCTAGCTGTTTAAGCTGAAGCTTGTGGGAGGTGGTTTTATAGAATCTGTTTATTTTTTGTGGATTTCATATAGTGCTGAATTAAAAGATCATTTAGAAAAGAATAAAACTTAGTGAAGTTGTGATTTTTCAATACAGTAGTCTACTTAGTGCATTATTACTACTGATGGTGCATTCAAAATGTGCCAGGTCATATTGCTCATAAACCACATAAACATTTACTTAAGCCATGAATAAAAAAGTGTCTATGTTACAAACTAAGAGAAACCGTAATATAATTAAAAATGTATACATACTTTTTGTAGCAACTATTTCTTTTTATTTTCTATAATTTTACATTAATATAATGTGTCACTGTCGTGAACAAATTGGTTGTGGGTGCTCATAAGTTCATGGAAGCCTACGATGGAAAAGAAAAATTGCAATTGAAAAAGTTTATTTTCATCATTTATTTGATTATGACTACAATTGAAGACAAAGCTGAATAGCATAATTAAGACATAAAGAATGTACTCTGGAAGGTTTTGATTCTGGATAAGACAGTAAGTGTACTCTCTTGGGCCTCTCCCACTGACAAAAACATTCAGTCCTTAGCAATAGCATTATTCAATCTGAACAAAAGAGGGAGAAACTATAGAAAAAATTAATGAAAGCTCAGGGACATGTGGGACAATTAAAGTCCAACATTCATGTCATTAAAGGGAGACAGGAGAGGAGAATGTGTGCAGTACTGCATAAATATTTGAAGAAATCATTGCTGAAAACATTCCAAGTTTGGAGAAGGACATAAACCTACATATTCATGAAGTTTAACAAACTCCAAACAGAATGAACCCAAAGAAATTGATGCCTGGGCACATCGTAATCACAATGCTTAAAACTAAAGAAAAAGCAACCTTGAAAACAGCAAGAGAAAACCAGTGCATTACCTGAGGGAAACAACAGCTTGAATGACTGAGGGTTTCTTACCAGAAACCGTGGAGACAGGCGGAAGTGCCACCCTATTTCTAAAGTGCTGAAAGAAAACAATTGCCAACTCAGAATTCAATAGCCAGTGAAAATGTCAGGAATGAAGGTGACATAAAGACATTCTCAGATAAAGGAAAACTAAGAGAATGTATTGTTAGCTGATCTGCTTTAAAAGATTTGCAAAAGGAATTCTTAAGACAGAAAGGAAATGTCAGTAGGAAACTTGGATCATTAGGAAAAAAAGCAACAGAAATTGTAACTATCTCAATAAATATAATAAACTATTCTCCTTTGCTTTAGGCTATATTTGGTGATTGAAAGCAAAAATTATATCTGATTTTCAATGTAAGTAGACGTAATAAATAAGACAGCTATAATATAAGAAGGGGACATATAAAATCTAGAATATATGTTAATGTATAATATAATATATATATATGAGGGGGCATATAGAGTGGTAAGATTTCTATATTGTACTTGAAGTAGTAAAATATTGATTCCAAGTAGACTGTGAGATAAAGAAGTCAGGGACGGGGCAACAGAAGTCCATAAAACAGCAGGAGCAAACTGAAAAATAAATAATAATATAATAAACCTAAATGTAAACATATCAACAATTACATTAAATGGCACCAATTAAAAGACAGAGAATCAGACAGGATACAAAATGACTCAATCATATACTGTCTACAAGAAACTAACTTCAAATATAATGATGTAGATAGGTTAAAAGTAAAAGTATCGAAAAAGATATACTATGCAATCATTAATCAAAAGAAAATTAATGTGGACATATTACTATCAGCAAAGTAGACAGAGAACAAAGAAAATTAAGGGATGATAATAGACATTACATAACAACAACAAAAAGACCAATTCATCACGAATAAAAAATAATCCTACCTTGTAATTAACACTAAATATTCAAAATACATGAAGTAAGATTGAGATAACCAAAAAGAAAAATAGATAATTGTACAGTTACGATTGGAGACTTCAATACTGCTCTGTCAGGAGTGGGTATGACTAGTGTTCAGGGTATCAGAAAAGATGTAGGGCTGAGCATCATCATCAGTCAACTGGATCTATTTGACATTTATACAACACTCTACCCCCAAACAGCAGAATACGTATTTTTTTCAAGTGGACATAGAATATTCACCAAGATGGAAGATATCCTTGGTTATAAAATAAACCTTCACAGATTTAAAAGAGTTGAAATATGTTCTCTGATTTATAATGGAATTAAATTACAAATCAGTAAAAAAAAAATGCACAAGAAAAATACCCAAAACTTGACTAACAATGCACTTCTTAATAATTCGTAGGTTAAAGGAGACGTCACAGAGATATTGGAATATATTTTACACTGAACAAAAATGAGAATATAAGATGCCAGAATTTGAGGGATGTAGCTAAAGCAGTGCTTCGAGAGAAATTTATAGCATTAAGTATAGCATAATTAATATAAATGCTTTTATTAGAAAGGTCTCAATAATCTAAGCTTCTGTCTTAAGAAACTAGGAAAAAGAAGAGCAAAATAAGATTAATGCAAACAGAAGAAAAATAATAATTAAAAATAAGAGCAGAAATCACTGATGTTGAAAACAGAAAAAAAATACATAATCAATGACACCAGATGCTATTTCTTTGAAAAGATTAATAAAATCAAAAAACCTCTAACAAGACTGGCAAAGTAAAAGACAACAGTAAAGACACAAATTATCAATGCTGGAAACAGAAGAGGAGATACGACTACAGATCCTCCAGATGTCTAAAGGATTTACGTGCAAAGAGTCATTTATGTATTAGATAAATAAATCTTGTACACAAATTCATTAACTTCGATTAAATGAGTTAATTTCTGGACAATCACAAATTACCAGAACTCACCCAAGATGAAATGGATAACATGAATAATCATGTAACTATTAAATAAATTGAAGCTATATTTTAAAATCTTTCCCCAAAGAAATCTTCAGGCCCAGCTGGTTTTACTGTTGAATTCTACCAAACACTTATAGAAGAAATACCACCTGTTCTACAGCTAATGGAAGAGAGAACGCTTCCCAACTAATTTTATGTATCAAGCATAACTCTATCAAAACTAGACAAAGAAAATAAGAAACAAAACAATTCCTCATGAACACAGATGCAAAAATCCTCCACAAAATATTACCAAACTGAATCTAGCAATATAGATAAAGAATGATACACAAAACTAAACGAGTTTTTTCCCCTAGAAAAGCAAGGCTGGTTAAGTATTCAATAATCGATTAATATAGTCTACTAATTAACAATCTAAAGAAGAAAAATCATGTAATATCAATTCATGCAGGAAAGCTTTTGACAAAATTCAACATTCATTCATGACAAAAACTTTCTGTAATCTAGAAGGAGAAGAAGATTTTATTCTCCAATAAAATGTGTCTACAAATATTCATAGGTGATTTCATATGTAATGGTGAAAACGGAATCCTTTTGGCCTAAGACTAAGGTACGAATGTACACTCTTTGTACTGCTATTCAACATATTACTGGAAATTCTAGCCAATGCATTAAAGCAATAAAAAGAACTAAGGTTCATATAGATGGGAAAGAAACTAAATTATCCTTATTTGCAGATGCCATGATTATCTACATAGAAAATACCAGGGAATCTACCAAAACAAACAAAACAAAATGTCCTAGAACTAATACATAAGTTTAGCAAGATCACAGAATACAAGGTCAACACACAAAAATGAATTTTATTTCACTATTCTAGGAATGGAAAATTTGAAGCCAAATTTTTAAAAATGCCATTTACAATAGCTCCAAAAATGAAATACTTACATATAACTTTACCAAAGCATATATAGGATTTGTATGCTGAAAACCCTGAAGGGAGATAAAAGTAACCAGAGTGCTTAAATAAATGGATACACATATTGTCTGCATGGATTGAAAAATTTATTATAGTAAAGAGGTCAATTTTGCCCACATTGACCTATAGATTTAACACAATTCTATCCCCAGCAGGATGTTTTTGTAGAGATGGAGAAGGCGATTTTAAGCTTTACGTGGAAAGGTAAAAGGACTAAAATAGCTAAAACAATTCTGAAAAAGAAGAAAAAAAGTAGAGGAATCGTACAATAAAGATAACACTGTAATGTTATGTTAAGAAACATAAATCACGGGAAAGAGTAATAGAGAGGCCAGACATACCCCACACAGATGGCTAATTGATTTTTGGCAAAAGCACAAAAGCAAATCAATGGAGAAAGCAAAGTCTTTTAAACAAATGGTGTCAGAACAAATGGACGTCCATGTGGAGAGAAAAAAAAGTCCTCAATTTAAATCTCACACCATATACAAAAATTAACTCAAAATTGATTATAGACAATGTAAACCACAACACTAACTGTAGTGTAAAACTACAGCACAGTAAAACTCAGAAAAAAAAAATTGGAGAAAAATCTTGGGACCTTGCATTTAGCAAAGAATTCTTTGATATGACACCAAAAGCACAGTCTGTTATATATATATATCTTAAAAATGTTAACAAAGCAAAACTTTTGTTCTGTGAAAGACATAGTTACGAGAATGAAATATGAGACTCAGACTAGAGTAAAATATTTGCGATCAGATATCTGACAAAGCATTTCCATCAATAATATATAAAGAATTCTCAAAATTGAAGAATAAAAATACAACAATATAATCTAAACATGGGTAAAAATTTGAACAGATCCATTATGAGAAAGGTATGAGCTTGGCCTATAATAATATCAAATGTACTGAACATCATATCATCATTAAGGAATTGCAAATTAAAACCGCAGTGTGATGCCACTATACGTGTATTTGAATGGCTAAAAGAAAAATTCCGGACAATATCAAAAGCTAGTGAGGTTGCAGAACAACTGGAACTCTCATAAGTTGCTGGTGAAAATATGAAATAGTATAGCTGCTCTGGAAAATAGTTTTGTAGTTTTTTGTAAAGTTAAACTTAACGTATTTCCCAGCAATCTTACTCTTGAGTACTTACTATATAGAAGTGAAAATATATATTTTCTAAAAATCTTGTACGTGAATGTTTATAGTAGCTCTACTCCTAACCACCAAAAAGTGGAAGCAACTTAAATGTCTTGCAACAAACGAATGCTTAAACAAACTGTGTGAAATACTACTCAGCAATTAAAAGGAATGAACTATTGATATATGCACTAACTTGGGTGAATTTCAAAAGCATAATAAGTGAACAAAAAGTCAGTCTCAAATAGATATATACTATATAATTACATTTACATAAAATTCTTGGAAAAATATTCACAATAGCTAAGAGACGGAAACAACTCAAATGTCCATTGACAGACGGATGGATAAAGAAGATATGGTGTATATATATACAATGGGATATTATTCAGCCTTAAAAAAGAAGGAAATCCTGCCATTTGTGACAACATGGATGAACCTAGAGGACAAAGACAAACACTGCACGATTCCACTTACATGAGGAATCTAAAAAGAGTCAAACTCATAGAAGCAGATAACACAATGACGATTGCCAGGGCCTGGGGGATGGGGAAATGGGAGTTGTTCAACAGGTATAAAGTTTCAGGTGTGCTAGATGAGTAAGTTCTAGAGATCTGCTGTACACTATAGTGTCTATAGTTAACAGTACAATACTTTGCACTTGGAAATTTGTTAAAAGGGTAGATTTCTTGTTAAGTGTTCTTATCATAAACAAACAAACCAAAAAACAAAGGGACTGAGGAAAGTTTGGGAGGTGTTGGATATGCCTATGTAGGAGAGGAAGACTTTTCCTCTACCTAATGTGGGTTCGTCTGGCTGGAGAATGAATTAAATTCACATGAGGCAGAAGAGCAAGAGAAAATTAAACAAAGCTTTATGAGGACCATGGCCCAGGGCCTTTCTTCCCAAAGGAAGAAAGGGCACTGAAGAAGTGGGGTGCACAGAGTGGTTATATACCCCCAAACAGGTTATTTCACATATGATTGAAATGTCCCTCCCACAATAGTCACAAGATTGCCCTGTGGGCACAGCTCTTGATGGACACAGCAGGTAGTGAGACTGCTATCTTGGAGGGCATAGCAGGAGGCAAGTCTATTGTCTTGAGCTGGGTGGTCAGAGGTGAGCGCAGCAATCAGTTCCTAGCCTAAGGAAAGATGCTTAATCCTTAAAGAAATGGCAACCTTGGGAGGGGGAGGGAAGCCAGTTACAGGAGTTTACCAGACAAGCACAATAAACAAATGCAGATTTAAGTCCTTGACTTACCCGTTGATTAAGAGTTTCTAGAGACAAGGTCATCTCCCCTTCTTCCTGGTAGAGAGGGAGATATCTTTACAGATGGAAAGTTTCTTTACAATGTAAATGTCTCTTACAAAGGGTAAGTAAATTCTACTTTTCAGTTGCTTTCCTGTCTGCAAAGTAACCAGCCTCAAATAATCATCATGCCAAAGAGACATATCTTGGGGGGGCCAATTCCAGGTCCCTACACCTATTACCTTGATTGTGGTGATATAATCACATGTGTTTGCATATGTCCAAACTCATCAAATTGTGCACATTAAATATGTGCAGTTTTTCATATATCAATGACACCTCAACAAAGCTGCTTTAAAATAAAGCACACCTATAATAAACTAGTATTTTAAACAACAAAAGAAAGATAAAACTATAGTAATAGACAACAGATCAATGGCTGCCAGGGGTAAAGATGGAAGGACGGAGTGGCTGCAGAGGGGTGGCTGAGAGTCTTAGAGGTTATATCTTGATTGCGGTGGTGGTTACACAAATCAATCTATGTGTTAAAATTCATAGACTTGTACACCAAAAAAAAGTCAACTTTACTGTATGGTAAATCAAAAACTGAAATTAATTTTAGGAAAAGAATGTACTTTGTTTTTTTCTTAGGGGAAATTGCAGGATCATAAATAATCCCAGAAGTATCTCTAAAATTAAAAGGTATTAAAATGAAAAGCTGATAACGTTTGTAGACAGTAGAGTGTGAAGTTTCTCCCTTGGTTTGCCTAAACCTGTCCAACTAAGCATGATCGCATTTTAAAGAGTCACATACTCCTGAAATTAGATTTGATTTGACTCTTTGAAGTGTGCGTATTTATACGACTCCCTAGTTTGTGAGATGGCAGAGGAAGGACAGAAACTACTTATAAAAATGAATTCTGAAGTTAATGTGTATATAGAGTAATATATACAAAAGAACTCCATGGCTCTCATAAGACTAAATCTACATAGTAAACGCTGTAGAAATTGTCAAGGGTTCATATGATGGACCTTGAAAAGTAGCAGATAAGCATCTGTACCATTGAGATAAATGTTTCTCTTCGGATTCTGAGAAGAGGAAAATGTTTTTCTTCAGTCCTGGTATGAAAAGGGAGTGAAGGGAAACATCCATTTCTTTCCTTCTCATTCACACAATCTCTTTCTGTTATCTATTTTGCTTTTTTTTTTTTTTTATCAAGTATTGCCTTTTCAGAGATGACTAGGAAATTTTGCTTTGCTGTCATCCAAACATCTTTTCTGAGACACCTGCATGGCAGAAAACACATCCTGTCCCCTCCAGGTTATGTATGCAGAGTCCTTGAAAAGCTGAAATAAAAACCTTTATATAGATGTGTTTTGTACAAATGTTCTTTGTCCTCCTTTGGGGTTTTTGTCTGTTGCCGTGTTTAGGTGAAAACAAACTTGCTTTCTTTAAGCAGTGATTATTTTTTAAGGGTAGGCATTTAGGACAGATGATAGTTCACGAGAGGCACATTCAAACCAGTTCTGCAGACAGACCTTCCTTGATGACCTCAGACTGCATACTCTGGACACATCACAGATTTTAACAGCTTTCCAGCTCTTACCTGGAGCGATACTATTTTGACTTTCAGATAATTGTGCATTATCAGCTCCATTCTACTTGCCTTTTCACATAATGGATTGTAACTATTTTTCTCTTTCATAGATTCCCCCTTCCCTCCACTCTCTTTTTTAGAAATCATTTTTCCCCCTTATTTTAAATATCCCATTTTTTTCCTTCACAGGCCATACAATAAGATTTCTGTTTAAATTCAGCAGCACTATGCCCTAGTTGCTGGGTCATGAGAAACCAATTTCTATTACTACTTAAAAACTAGGAATAATTTTTTAATGTAGTAGCTAAACTCAAAATGAGACATTTTACTTCTTTTGAAAATGGAGGTTACATTGAATCTGAATGCTTATTTATTCATTTATTTTAACAGTTTTGGCCTTTAAACTCTAGAGCAAAACTGAAATCTTTATTTGTAACTTTAGTAGGAATTTGGCAGGCTTTTCCTCCTCCAACAAGGAGAGAACTAAACTCTCCAGCAGGCATTTCTTAAAGACCACAAATTTGCTGGAAATTTATCAGACTCCTTAGAGAATATTGCCTCTGAGGAAAAGGTCTCCGTTATTTGAATGTGCTCTGTGAATCCTTTCATCAATTCCATCAATTCGTAGGCTGCTAAAGCTTTTCAGATGGCAGCTCTGAATAAAGTTTGTAAGACTTTAATTTAGTTTTGATTTTTTTCCCTAAAGTTAAATATTTGCCGTCCATTGATCAATGAATGACTGTGCAATTTCTTGGTATTACTCTGACACATCTGAGGCAGGCGGTAATTTCCTGTGAAACATAGTTGTCCTGAGGTAGAAATACATATACGAAGCTCAGTGTGAAAACAGGCTGAGAGGAGCTGCTGCGGGGCTTTTTCCTTTATATTTCCCCTTCCCCATGCTCCTTGCCACTCCCAAGAATCATTTCTCAGCCTTTTAAGGGACTTTTCCAGTTCCTGTTTTGCACTATTTTCATTTTATGAGTATAGATCAAAATCATGCTGGGGGTAGCAAAGACCAGAAGTGCTGTTGTGCTTGCATTATTTAAAACGTTACTGCCAGAATCTTGGAGTGGCGAAGTCATGAAGAGATGTGAACCCAGTGACAAATGGGAGTCCAGAAGCACATATGGAAAGAAGAGTGGTATGTGTGAATGAAAAATAGAAAAGAGAGAGAAGGAGGAAAAATAATATCTATTATTAGCAAGATGTTTAGAATTTGTCAATTAAAATCAATTTAACAAACACACAAATAAAAAAAGATTAGTCAATGAATGCCTAACACGCCACTTAATACTGAGAACTTAATCATCACAGTTCTGCCCTCAAGATCTGGGCCTGTGCAGCATTTAATTACATTTAGAATGGGAACTACATTAGATAGCTGTTTATCCATTTACCTAACAAAATCAATCACCTCGTATCAATCCAGTAGCAAAATTCTCTTAATAACAGAAACAGACACTAGAGTAATCCTTCAAGAAGTCTTATTATTATTGAAAGGGGTGAGAAAACATGAGCTAGTTTTTGATAATTTGTTTCTATTGGTTTATTTGTTTGCCCCACATATGATCTCCTATTAGCTATACTAGGGAACTTCTCAACATGTGTAATCTTGGTACGTTTTTTTCCAACATCAAAAGCTGAGGCGTCAGACACTCTTTTCCTTGCTCCTTGGCAGCGAGTGTGTAGGCATGAGATTTAAGTCCCACCAATCAGATGTTCCAACTCAAGACTCGGAATGTTGAGCTAGTCAAGCAAATGCCAGGGCACGGTCAGAATTCACTTGTTGCTGTTGCCACCATGATAACAACCTGCAGCAGCAGTGTCCATAACACACTGTTTTTGCTAAAGATGATGATGGTTTCATTTCCTGCTTCTTCGCCTGTCAGAATTGTCCTGATGCTGCCCTGCTATCCAAGCTTGGCCTTCCAAGTTCCATCCAATAAATTCCTTAAAATCCACCCAATAAATTCTTTATTTTTTTCCTTTTCTTTTTGCCTGAGTTCCAGAGTCAGATTCTATTACTCGTGATCAGGAACCCTATCTTATCCAGTAGAATAAGCGTTTTCTAGGAAGGGTGAGCCTAGCTATTAAAAATCTATTATATCTAGTTAATCTGCTCTTATGAAGGATGAAAGCTCTAACTAAGTATAGAAAGAGGGAACTGACAGGAGATTGCCCTTCTGCTGATGATTTCTGGTTGGCTCATATATCTTCTATTTATCATAAGTGATTTTTGTCTGCTTCAGTTTCTGTCAGTGTGTTTACTTTCTTTGGCTTAAAAATGGAGGAAGAAAAATAGTTTTTTCTAGGCTGCCTAGAGAAAGGTTTTGTGTCTGCAATTCATTTGTATCTGAGAAATTTTTAAAAGTTTAATTTGGGCTCACATACCTGTATTTTAAATTTGAGCTACTTACAGAACCTAAAAATATACTCATATTGTAGACAATTTTATGATATTCTTTTTATATGCAGTTAATATGCCGAGTAAAGTAAAAATTAAACACCATTTTGAGTGACTCACTTCCTTAAATCTCCCTTTAAAGGAACTTAGAGTTTCTATCGGAGATATAACACTTTTGTTCCAGGGATTTTGAAAACTGCAAAGTGTCTAAATTTCAAGCTAGGAGTGGATTTGTGTCCTCAGAAGTGGTCTTTCCTTTTCAAGATAGAAAATTGAATTTAGTGCTAAAGGGCTAAAGCACTTTCCTTTAGAAGATCAGGATATGCCACTGTACAAAGGATAGAGAGCTCCTTTTTAATCCTATTATTCCAAGTAAATTCACTTTATCTACTAGGTCAGTTAAATGTAACAATCCATTTTCAGATCAATGACAGAGTCATCTAAATTTGGGATAGTCAACTTAGGAAACATGACTTCAAATATAATATTTTTTGTGGTGTGTGGGGGTGTATGTGATTTGTACTCTCCCAGTATTTCTGCTATGTATCTATACCTGACTTCATCCTTCCAAAAACACACATCCTTAACACATGCACCCAATCATTTTAGAGTTTCATACACATATTTTCTAGAGAGTCGTAAATGCCTTGTAAACCACACACCACTATCACCAAAAAAGAGGAAATTAAAAAACAATTCTAATAATTTTGTTTTATCAAATTAAAATAATATGTAGGGATTCTTTATTGGTTAATTTTCTTGTGTATAGGTGAATAGTAAGTTACACATTTATGCAAACATATACCGCCAAAAGAATGCCACAGTGCAGTATGTATTTTAGGCACCATAAAAGGTTTTAATCTCATTTTAATTCTTTCTCATTTAATTCATTCTAAGTCAGTAGAAATGACTTATGATTTTGAAAAGAAAAGCCTCTTCTTTATGCTATAAATTTCCTTAATATTCTTATTTTCTAAGTGTGGAAAAAATACTCCTCATGTATTAGTTATCAATTGCCACATAACAAATTATCCCACAAATTTAGCAGCTTAAAACAACCAACAATGAACTATAGGAAGGGGAAATAAAGAAGATAATCCCATTTACAACAGCACTAAGAATAATAAAATAATTTTAATAAATTTAACCAAGAAGGTGAAAGACCTGTGCACTGAAAATTATAAGACATTGATGAAGGAAATTGAAGAAGACGCAAATAAATGGAAAGATATTCTGTGTTCACAGATTGGAAGAATTAATATTCTTAATATTAATAAATATAATATTAATTAATATTATTAATATTAACCCAAAGAAATCTCCAGATTCAATGCAATCCCTATCAAAATTCCAATAGCACTATTCACAGAAATTAAAAAAGCAATCCTAAAATTGTATGCAACTATAAGAGACCCTGATCAGTCATACTAATCTTGAGAAAGAAGAACAAAGCTGAAGGCATACTTCCTGATTTCAAACTATATTACAAGCTATAGTAATCAAAACAGTATGATATTGACACGAAAACAAACACGTAGACAAACTGAATAGAATAGAGAGCCTGGAAACAAACCCATGCATATATGGTCAATTAATTTATGACAAAGGAGCCAAGAACATACAATAGGGAAAAGATAGTCTCTTCAATAAATGGTGTTGAAAAAACTGGACAGCCACATGCGAAAGAATGAAACCTGCCCCTCATCTTATATCACACACAAAAATCAACTCAAAACGTATTAAAAACTTGTATGTAAGACCTGAAACTGTGAAATTGCTAGAAGAGAACTTAGAAGGTAGGCTCCTTGACATGGATCTTAACAATGACTTTCTTGAATTTGGCACCAAAAGCAAAGGCTACAAAAAGCAAAATAAACAACTAGAGCTATACCAAACTAAAAAGCTCCTGCACAGCAAAGGAAACCATCAACAAAATGAAAAGGCAACCCATGGAATGGGAGAAATTATTTGCAAACCACATATCCAGTAAGAGGTTAATATTCAGAATATACAAGGAACTCATACAATTCAATAGCAAAAAAACAAATAAAAGAACGGGCAAATGACCTGAATAGACATTTTTCCAAAGAAGACATACAAATGGCCAACAGGTACGTGAAAAGGTTTTCAACATCGCTAATCATCAGGGAAATGTAAATCAAAACCACCATGTGATATCACCCCACACTTGTTAGGATGTCTGCCATCAAAAAGACAAGCGATAACAAATGCTGGCAAACATGTGGAGAAAAAGGAACCCTTGTACACCGTTGGTGGGAATGGAAATTGGTACCGCCACTATGGAAAACATATAAAGGTTTCTCAAGAAATTAAAAATAGAACTACAATATAATCCAGCAATCTCATTTCTGGATATATATACCCAAAGGAAACAAAACTATTATTTCAAAGAGATATCTGTATTCTCATGTTCATTGCAGCATTGTTCACATTAGCCAAGATCTGGAAACAACCTAAGTGTCTGTTAACAGATGAATAGAAAAAGAAAATGTGGAATATATATACAAGGGGATATTATTCAGTCTTTAAAAAGCAGGAAATCCTTCCACTTGAGATAACATGCATGAACCTAGGGGCATTTTGCTAAGTGAAACAAGCCAGACAGAGAAAGACAAATACGGCTTAGTATCACTTATATGTGTAATCTAAAAAATTAAACTCATAGTACCAGAAAGGAGAAAAGTGGTTGTCAAGAGATGGGGGTTGGGGGAAATAGGAAGAGGTTGGTAAAAGGGTACAAACTCTTAGTTATAAGATAAATAAGGCCTGAGGATCTAAGGTATAGCATGGTGACTATAGTTGATGACCCAGCGTTGTATAATTGAAATCCTAAGAGGGTAGAACTTCGATGTTCTCCCCCCGAAAACAAAGGTAAGTATGTGAGGTGATGGATGTATTAATTAACTCAATGGGAGAAATTCTTTCATAATTTATGCATATATGAAATCATCATGTTGTACACTTTAAATATCTCATAATTTTGTCAATTATATCACAATAAAAATAATTAAAAATAAAATCTCAAAAACAAAACAAACAAAAAAATAAAATATATTTATTATCTCACAGGCTCTCTGAGTCGGGAATTAGGATGATACTTAACTGGAATTTCTACTTCAAGTTCTCTCACAATCAAAAATTGAAATTATGTATCTTATTGAAGGAATGATTAACAATAAATGATGCTTACATTTCATGACATCATTTAATATCATTGCTCTGATTTTGTGGCAGTCTTCATTGGAAGCAGGGGAATGACTATGTTGATTTATTAGTTTAAATCTTATGCTTACAAAGCAATTTCATTTCAAACATTTAATCAAGATTTATTTTCTATTCTACTGACATCACAAATAAATTATAGTAGAGTGATACACAGGTAAAAGTGTATCAGAATAAAAGCACTATGATTTGTAGATTAGATTTAGAAAAGGAAAGAAGCTTGGGAATTAAATGTTAAGTGATGATCACTTTTCTGTCCTCACGTTCTGTGACCTCTCAGCGGCAGTTGCCACGATTGATTACTCAACGCAAAATCTTCTTGGTATCCCTTTAATCTTATGGGCTGCACCTTCTTAACCTGTTTCATGGGTTTTTCTTCCTATGTCACATCTCTGAATTGTAGAGTGTCGGGGCTTTGTCCTGAGCCTCTTTCTATTTTAAATATTTTTGGAATGGAATTTATTTTATCTTATTTCAAACTTTTATTTTAGTACACTATATGTACAAGAAGTATACATGAATGAACATCTTAAAGAGTTTTCAGAATACATCTGTGTAACTAGTGCTCAGATCAAGAAATAAAATATTACCAATGTCTTACACTTCATCCCCATACCCTTTTTCAGTCATAACACTCTCTCAAAGGTTGGTCTGTTTCTATACCTCATATAATGGAATGTCACAGTATATTCTCTCTTGGAGCAGATTGTTTTAGTCAACGCTATGTTCTTAAGATCCATCCGTTTGTTATTATTGTTGCACAGTGTTCCATTGTGTGAAAATACTACAATTTATTTACCTACACACCTCTTAATAGATAGTTATGTACTTTTCCATTTTTATTTATTACTAATATTGTTGCTACGCATGGTCGAGTACGTGTCTTTTAGTAGACATATGTATCTTTTCTGATATGGGTCAAGAGCATGAATTATGGCATAAGCCCACTTCTGTTCTACCACTTACTAGCTTTGTGACTTAATGCAAGCTACTCGTAGCAAGTACTTGTATCAAGCACTCTCTGGGTGTCAATTTCTTAATTCATAAATGAGAATCAAATAGTATTCAATTCATAGGTTTGTTACAAAGACTAAATGAGTTAAATCTTAAAGTGACTAAATGACTAAGCGGCTAAATTTTTAGAGCCAAGTCTTTAAAGTCAAAAACAGTGATTGACTGTCAGTAGATACTTAATACATGTCAACTGTTTTTCTTCTTTTTTTGGTGAATAGTATCAACTTCCACTAAGGTGCCCAGCCCCCAACCTACTGTAGCATTCTTGATGTCTTCCTTTTTCTCATGAGCTCAACCTCCAATCCATCATCGAGCTCCATGGCTCTGTCTATAAACATGTCCTGAATCTACCTTTCCAGGTCTTCCATTGCCACTCTTACAACTTTAGTCCACACCACTGTCATCTCTCACTTGGTACCTTCCAAACTATTCTCCTTTTTTGTATTTTTGGCTTTTTATTAATCCACTCTTAACAGTAATCAGAATAATTATATATACATATATATGTATAAAAGTATATATATATAAAAGTATACTTTTATATATAATGTTATATCATTCTCTGCATTCAAAATAAAGCAAAACAAAACCAAACAAATGAACAAAAATTCACAATGGTTTCCCTTCCTAGCTTATCACAGCCTCTGAGTCTTCATGATCTGGCCTCTTTCTCTCTGACTTCATCTCCTATCACTGTCCTCCTTTATCACACGTCAGCCACATTGTCCCTTCTGTTCCTCAAGTGAACCAAGTTTCTTCTACCTAGGGCCTTTAGATTAGTCACCCCCCATATTAACAATGCTATGTCCACAGATTTTTGTAAGGCTATATTGTTTTTGCCATTTAGATTTCAGCTCAAATGTTCTTCTGTCACACTGGTTTCTGAGCGGAACTTTTCCTGACTTACCTCTCAGCCTGTGTCCACCAAACATCATTCTCTACAACATCCTCCTCTTGTATTTTATTCATTGCACTCATTTCTATCTAGAATAATGTCGTCTTTTATTTTGTCACTTGTTTATTTTCTGTCTCCTCCTCCCTAGAATGAAAGCTCCACAAGAGCAGAGACCTCATTTGTCTTGTTTATCAGCTCCTTTAATCGTGCATGGTAAATTGTCCAGGTTCAATAAACACTTGGAATGAATGAAGGAATGAAGTGAACTACCCATTCAACTTCTTTTTGAAGTTTATTGTACATATTCAAGTCAATATTCCAGGATGAACTGTAGCAATAAATGTGTAAAGATACTTATATAAATCCATATAGATGGCTATAATTATTATGAGAGTCAAATTTATTAACAGGTTAGAAAGATCACTTGAATGGCTAAAACGACCAGCTATTTGATTAATTTGCTCTTTTCTTGCTTGATTAAATTTAAGTGAAAAGAGATTTGGGAAGTAAGGGAAATTGAAAGGACTTTGCTTTTTTTTCCTGATGCTGTTTTATTTTACTTTTAGGAAGTCAAAACATGAGCTAAGATGGTGTTTTCCATCACATAGAGAAAAGAATACTGGTCAGGGATGACATATTTCCACAGGGAAAGAGTATGAATACTGATTTGATATGTTATACACTAATTATGGGGAGGATTTTTATTTGTAATGGGTACAAATACATTTATATCTATTGTTATTCTTTTCATAACCATAACCTGTCAATAAATAGCAGCAATGTTATAAGGCTCTAGAAATACAAATTAAAAGTTTTCTCCTTATCTTTGGAGGTATTTTCTGTTTCTGAATCAAGGACTCATTAATATTTATGAGAGAAAACAAAGCTTTCCTACATTTTGACGTTGAGAAGTAGAATGTTTTGACAACTTCTCTAAGATGATTGGTAAAACTTGAAGAAAATAGAGTTCTAGTTTGAAGTCAATATTTTAATTATAAAATTTTATTTTTAATATCTAAAAATGACATATTTATCTCTATCATTTTCTTAATGGAAATTATTCCTTTAATTAATTCACAAAAATGCATTTACTTTTAAAATACTACTTTGAAGATGATTCCGTATTTATTACAAAACCCCTCTGATTCAAGCTTAGGAAACCTAACTTGGGCAATGTTCTTCCTTTTCCACTGTTTTGCTTTCACATGCAGTATTCCCACTGACAGCTGGGTGAGGAGAGGTGCATTATAGCAACATTAACACGCCAACTTTCCTTACAGGCTGTGCCTGCCAAGCAGATAAATGTGTAGTACGAATTAACAAGCATGCTGCACACCTGGGTTTTCTCAGTGGTATTGAAAATAATTCTTCCCAGAGCACAAGTATGGTAGCACTGATGCTGTAAGACCTAATATTAACAAGATTTGTATACCCTAAAGCTAAATAACGAAGGTTCAGAAACCTGGGAGTGTAACGCTATCCACCCCAACTTCTGAACTAACACGTGAGGCTCTTCCTTAGGTTTCAAGAGGAGTTACGGGAAGAAAAAGATCAAAAAGCAGAACTATATAGCAACAAAAACCATTATATTAAATCTAGATAATATGAAAAGAAATAAATAACTTTTATTGAGTGCTTCCTATGTATAAGAAACTTTGCTAAGCGCTGGGAGATCATTAATTAGTTGACCTCCCTAATTAGTTCTGTAACCTGCTTCCTTCCTACTTCCTTTCCCCCTTAAGTACTAATACTCCTTACTCCTTACCTTTCTCTACTTTTTTTTTATTCCATGGAGTTTGTTACATTCTATCACACTAGATGCTTTATTGATTTATCATGTTTATTCTCCTGTCGTCCCTTCCCACTACAATGAGTGCTCCTCAAGGACAGATATCTCCGTTTAAATAGTCAGGATAGACTGGATTATGGTGCAATAACAAACACCCCTAAATTTCAATGGTTAAAATAATAAAGTTTATTTTTCACTCATGTAATATGTACATTATGAATTTACAGAAGGTTCTCTGCACAATGTTGCCACTCAGGAATCCAGAATCCAAAGACTCCATCTCTAAACATACTTTCATGATCATAAAGCCTGAGAAAAATAAGAAGAATGAATTGCTCACTGGGGTTTAAAGCTTCTAAAGTGACACATATCATTTCCGCTTACATTTATTAGGCAAAGAATGTCAGATGGCCACACCTGAATTCAACAGTGCTGGGAAAGGGACTACATTTTAGTGAACAGAATACAATTTACCACTTCTCTTTCATTGATTGCTGCATCCCAAGGGAAGAGACTACTTACTGATGCGTAGAAGATTCTGAATACATATAGCTGGTAACTGTTATCATCATTTTGTAGACAAGGAAACTGAGACACATGGAAGTAAGGCAACTTGCTGAATTCCAGGAAGAGCAGGATGTGAACCAGACAGTATGACTTTAGAAGCTAGATTCTTAACTGCTATACTGATAAATTGATAAAGGAGGAGTCACTGTCAGTGCTGAACTTATATTTTCTCTCTCAGTTGTGTTAAGTTGCTCTAAACTTCCGTCAAGGAGTAGAGCATAAATCCAGACAGAACTTAGACTTCTGGCATACTCCTTCCACCCTAAAAAAAAGGTATTTTGACAATTTGCAGAAGATAAAGAAGACACTTTGTTTAAGGTGCTAAGGCGGAGGTACACTTGTTTTGTGGGCAAAGATACTGGATATTTATTCTCCCTAAATTAATTATTTATAAGATATGTATTTTTCATCAATAGATACAGAAATGTATGCTTTATTTTGAAACTCTCCAAATGCAGGAGAATGTGCTTTTAATAATTTAGAAACCTGGGAAATATAAGACTGTTCTATATATCTTACATCTAAAAATACCAGACGTAAGTAAACATGGTGATGTTTTGCATTTTGCTGGGAAAATTCTTAAAAGAAAATATCTGAATTAACAAATCAAAAAGTCTGGCAGTTAGGATGGAAAACAGAACTCTATATATTTACAAGCCAAAAATATAAATGGATCTCAGTTTTGAATAAGAAACTTCTTGTTTAAGAGTAAAAGTGTTAGTTTCATAGCAGAAAGTGCTAGGGCACACTGAAGAAACTAACATTTAGTTTCATGTGTATTTTACCCAGAAGAAAGCAAACTATACCAAAATAGTGTAGACCATACTGATTTTCCATTTTAAAAGTAGAAATATGATACCTGATATAAAACAAGTTTGCTAAAATCACTCATTGATCCAGCAAACATCCATTAGGCACATGACAGATAGCAGAGGGGTAAGTGAACCTAACATAGCAAGCTATAATATCAGTTGGATCAATTTTAAGCTCATCTTGTTTCTGGTGTTTTAAAAAAATGATTTGAGTTTTTCTAAAGAATTGTGTTTGGAGAATATATATTTTGCTGAATTTTGTTTGGTGATATGTACATATAGAGTGATACCTAAAATAAGGCATTATTATGAATCTTTGTAACTATTTTTAAGCACAATTTTTCTTTATTTTGTTTGTTAGTGTATTACACTGCTGCAAAACTTTAGAAAGGATTTCTCTGTTTCTCTTTATCCTGTAATCCTGCTTTCTATTTGAGTATAAACTACTCATTTTCTTGGGGATTTCTATTTATATGCTATTGCCAGTGTTGTACTCACACTTTCACACATATAATTTCTTGTAATATGCTATTTGAAAATTGTATTAATATTGTATTTTGCACATTATATACATACGAAAATTTTATATCAATTACACTTTCCAGGAATTGATCAACCAAGAAAACCAATACTCCACCTTTCAAAATAATTTTCCTTGGTGGGCATTACTTTCATTAGAATGAGCCCAGCATTTTAAAAGTTATTTCAGGCGCCGGCCCTGTGGCTGAGTGGTTAAGTTCACATGCTCTGCCTCAGTGGCCCAGGGTTTCACTGGTTCGAATCCTGGGTGCTGACATGGCACCGCTCATCAAGCCATGCTGAGGCGGCGTCCCACATGCCACAACTAGAAGGACCCACAACTAAAAATATACAACTATGCACTGGGGGGCTTTGGGGAGAAAAAGGAAAAATAAAATCTTTAAAATAAATAAATAAATGTTATTTCAATTGCCTTTACCTATTACCTAAGGCAATAAAATACCTTTTTTCTTTTAAAGGTGAGAAAACTCATCTTTAAAAAGTGGTCTAGGTTTAGGGAGATATAAAGTGGCTTGTCCAAGGTCATCGAGCCAGGAAATGTAGGCGTGGTCCCTAAACCCAAACAGCGTGATGCTGGCCTGGAATTTAACCTCTCCACCCTATTGCCTAACTCTCTCTGAGAGGACAAGGGCACCTGCTAGGACCTGGGAAGTGTCAAGGGCCTTTCATCTTACTCTCCACACCCACCTTGTCTAGGGAGGTATTAATCTCCTCCTACAGATGAGAACAAGGCTTAACATAATCACATGAAATCGCTCAAGGTATCCAGGATAGTAAGTTTCTGGACCAGGATTCCAATCTTGCCTTGTCTGGGGCTGACCATAGTGGAATTGGTAAAGGAATGCACTAAATTGTAAATATGATTTTCCTGAATGATTTTTGATGGGCAAAACAAACACCAGCTTTTAATTTTTTCCAAATCAATTGTACTTGGTTAATCAAGGAGTAGAAAAAATGTGCAGCAATCTCATTTAACATCTTCCCAACACCTGTAAATCAGCTGGTAAATTTGTTATTTTGTTATGAAAGATATTGGATATGTGGGGGAAACTTAATCCTGCTGCTCTTTTCTTAGGATTTCAGAATTATTTTGATTTTGAAACTTCATATATACTAAGGCAAAAAGTCATTAGGTGGTTATCATCTTGACAGAAACCTTCACACAATTTCTTGTCTTCAAAAAACTTAATTCTAGGGTCTTGTGGTTTTGACAATTATAAAAAGTAAATAAATTGCTTACACGTATATAATTTTATAAAACAGCTACTGCTCAGTGCAATAACCTCCAATATAATTTTAATTAGAATTCACTAAACTCTCTTTTTTGGGAAATATAGGTTTTAAGTGAGGCAAATACTAAATTGTATTAAATAAGGCAAAATCCTCAACCATTTATGGTTGAGGCATTATGAACATGCTTTCTGTTTAGTGAAATGAGACAGGGATATGAAAACAAGAAATATAAAATTGGAAGCACTCAAGTGGTGTGTGGAAGATGAACTTATTGAATTCTTTCTATACAGTACTGTTGTTTCTCAATAGGTAACTTCTTCAATTTGAGTAAGTGTGAACCACCGAGGCATTAACATAAATGGCAGTTAATCGTGAACTTTATAGGACCATAAATGATACGTAAACAAAAAGAAAGGAGGGTAAACTTAGTCATTGTTTATGTGCATATATTTTAGGTTAGTGTGAAATATGGCTTATAAGTTGTGAGCATTTTGTATCTTTTACTTTGAAAAAGCTAAACTATTATTAATCATTTATTTTCCATCCTTTCATTTTCCTTTCTCTCACTTTCCTTCTCTCCCTTCCTGCCGTGCATGTTTATATTATATTATGCCCAGCGTGTCCCAGGCATTCAGCTAATTATTCTTTCAGGAGCTGGCTCCACCACTGATGAGCTGTGCAATCTTGGGATAGTTTCAATGTTTTTCCTCTTTTAAAAACTGGAGATACTAAAAATACTTCATGATATTATTGTGAGATGTAAATGTGTTATTAACTGTGAAGCTCTTATTTCAGTGTCTGGCATGCAATGGGCTCTAAACAAACTCTTTTACAATGAATGAATGAATAAATGAACGTATGGCAGCCATGGCAGGGAGAATTTTAAATGTGCTTATAATATCCAATCTTTAAGAAGATATGCAACAGGAAAAGTATATTACAGAAAAGGCCACTACAGGCTGATATCCCTCATTAATATGCATCCAGAAAATTTTAAGAAAATCAAATCTTAAACAAAAGCAAATCAAATTCTGTGAAATATGAAAAGGATAGTACATCATAAACAAGGAAGTTTACTTCAGGAATGCATTTTTTTCCAGCTTTATTGAGATATAATTGACAAAATACTGTGTAAGTTTAAGGTGTACAATGTGACGATTTGATATGAGTCTATATTGTGAAAAGATTACCACAGTGAGGTTAGTTAACACATCCATCATTTCGTGTAGTTACCAATTTTTGTGTGTGTGATGAGAATGATTAAGATCTACTCTCTTAGCGACTTTCAAGTATGCAATGCAGTATTGGTAATGATAGTCGCCATGCTGTACATTAGACCACCAGAACTCATTCATCTTGTAACTGGAAGTATCTACCCTTTGATTACCTTCACCCATTTCCCCCACTCCCTTGCTCCTGGTAACCTCCAATCCACTCAGTGTTTCTATGCATTTGATTTGTTTTATGCTCTGCATATAAGTGCAATCATATAGTATTTGCCTTGCTCTATCTGACTTATTTCCCTTAGCATAATGCCTATGTCTATGTCGTCACAAATCGCAGGGTTTCCTACTTTTTATGGTTGAATAATATTCCATTGTATATACACATATACCACATTTTCTTTATCTATTCATTCCTCAACAGACACTTATGTTGTTTCCATGTTTTGGCTATTATAAATAATGCTACCATGATTACGGGAGTGCAGATATCTCTTCGAGATAGTGATCTTATTTCCTTTGGCTGTATACCCAGCGGTGGGGTTGCTGGATGCCGTGGTAGTACTATTTTTAATTTTTTGAAGAACCTCCATGCTGTTTTCCATTGTGGTTGTACCAATTTACATTCCCAACAACAGTGCACAGAGTTCCCTTTTCTTCACATCTTCTCCAATACTTATCTCTTGTCTTTTTTTTCTTCTTCTTCTCCCCAAAGCCCCCCAGTACATAGCTGTATACTCTAGTTGTGAGTGCCTCTGGTTGTGTTATGTGGGATGCCGCCTCAGCATGGCCTGATGAGCAGTGCCATGTCTGCGCCCAGCATCTGAACCAGCGAAACCCTGGACCACTGAAGCAGAGTGCACAAACTTAACCACTCGGCCACAGGGCTGGCCTCTCTTGCTGTTGTGATAATAGCCTTTCTAACAGGTGTGAAGTGACATCACATTGTAGTTTTGATTTGCATTTTCCTAATGATTAGTGATGTTGAGCATCTTTTCATGTACCTGTTGGCCGTTTGTATGTCTTCTTCAGAAAAATGTCTATTCAGGTCCTTTGCCCATTTTTTAATTGGATTGTTTGGTTTTTTGTCAATTGAGTTATATGAATTCTCTATATACTTGTTATTAATCCACAATCAGATAGGTGGTTTGCAAACATTTTCTCCCATTCTGTATGTTGCCTTTTCATTTGATTGAATCACCTCTAGTTGGGTGGGGTTGCAGGCTGTGTCCCGGCAGTGCGGTGCCACAGGTGGGATTCCACAGTTGGGCAGGGCTGTGGACTGTGCTCTGCAATTGCTCCTGGTTGAGTTGCTTAGGTTGTGCTCCCCAACCAGATGGTGCTACTTGCTGGACTCTAGCTTCAGTGCTCTGCTGTTGGACAAGGTCGCAGCCTGTACTCTCTGGTAGAGCGGGGCCTTCTGCTGTACCCCACAGCTGGGTGGGCTGGAGATTATGCTTAAAGGTTGGGCAAAGTCATTGTCCTGACTTCTTGGTCGAGTGGGGTCACAGGCTAGATCTGAGATTGGCACAGGCCACTGGCTGGGCTCTTTGTGTGGGCAAGCCTGTAAACTGTGTTCACCAGTTGGCAGGGCTGTATGCTGGGCTCTGTTGCTTGGGTGCAGTTGTAGGTAGGGCTCTGTGCTGGGTGTTACCATAGGCTGGGCTTCAAGTCTGCTCAGCGTCATTATTCAGGCTCCCTGGTATGCAGAGCCACATGCTATGCTCAACAGCTGGGTAGGAATATTGGCTTGGCTCCTTGCCCAGATGGGCCATAGATGTGTTCTGTGGCTGCCAAGTACCTGTGACCTTGCTTCCCGGAGGGATGGGACTGGAGGCTATGCTGAGCAGTTAGGTGAGAGTGTGTTTGCTTCCTGCCTGGGTGGTGCCATAGAATGGGTGGATTCTGTGATTGGTATGGTCCACTGATTGGAGGTTCAAATCAGGCAGAACTGCCAACCAAGCTCTCTGGCCAGATGGGGTCACTGGCTTGGTTTTGCAGAAGGGCAGAGCTGCTGGCTGGGATCTCTGCTAGAGGGTGCTGCTGCAAAAAGGAATGCAGTCAGCCAAGATCTGAGCACTAGTTACTGTAATACCCACCTCCCTTCATCTCCCTGCCTGGTTGAGCTCTGCAGGTTCTCCTAGTGATCCCCGTAAGGCGGGACTCGAGCGAGCCTCCCAGGAAGTGTCCCACGATGCTGGGCAACTGGATGCCCATTTGGGCTCTTTTTTTCCCACTGGAGAAACAACAGGCTTAGGGCGATCCCTCTTAGTGTGGTGCTGTGCTGGCCTGGAGGAGGGGTGGGGTGATGTGATCAAAGTGAAACCACTCCTCTTACCCTTGTCCTTCTCCGTGTCTGATGTCCAAAGGAGTGCTTCGGCCTCTCCCCTGGGTCCTGGAATTTTCACAATGGTGTCTTACCTATGGATAGTTGCTGGTTGGTCTTCTTGTGAGGGGGACTGAAGCTGGAAGTGACCTATGTGGTCATCTTGATGATATCACTCTCCAGGAATACATGTTGAATTTAGCATTTGAATATCAATTAGCATAATTCACGAAATTTACAGAATGAAGTAGAAAAACCATATGATTATCTCAAGAGATGCAGAAAAAGCTTTTAATATAATTCAGTACTCATTAATGAAAAAACTCTTAGCAAATTAGACATAATAGGGAACTTCCTTAATTTAATAAAGAGTATCTAAAAAAACCTATAGCAAATATTATACTTAATAGTAAAATAGTGAAATCTTGCCCATGAGATCTGGGCGGAGGCAAGAATATTTGCTATCAACACTCCTTATAATATTGTACAGTAGGTCCTAGCAAGTACAATATGGTAAGAAAAAGAAACAGGAGGTATACAGACAGAAGAAAAGATGGTTATTATTTTCATATGATATTATTGCATGCATAGAAAAATCAAATCTGTTTACAGACAAGATATTAAAATTAATAAGTAAAATTAGCCAGTTTAAGTTCATATGTATTTTAAAAATTACTGTATTTTATGTATAAGAAAAAATATATACATAAGCTTCTAACAGAAAACAACAAAACAGTATTGATATAAATTAAGGAAACAACTAATTGGAGAGATATATCATGGCTATAGATTGCTAGATTAATATTGTAAAAAAGTAAGCTTTTCACTAATTTGATCTATAGTTCAATGCAATACCAATCAAATTTCCAGCAAGCGTGTTTTGTGTATGCAAATTGACCAGATGATGCTAGAATTTGTGGAGGTGCAAAGCATCTAGAATAGTTCACAGCATCTTGAAAGAGATGAACGAAGTTGAAGAGTTTACATTACCAGATTTCACAAATTATTATAAATGTTCAATACTTAAGACAGTGTGGTATTGGTGAAAGGATAGGGAAATAGATGATACAGAATAAGAAATTCAGAAATAGGCCTGCTCATTTATAATGTATAATTTATGACAGAAGTGACACTGTGATGCAGGGAAAAAGGATATTCTTTTCAATAAATTGTTCTGAATCAATTGGATATCGTCATTAAAAATAAATGAATCTAACTCGTTTCTCACATGGTATGCAGGAATATACTTTAGATAGAGCGTAAATTAAATTTGGTTCAAAAGGGTCAATACTTACATGTATTAACATTGTACACACATTTATACATATTTAGAAATTAATATAAAATAAATAAAAAGAAAACTTCCTAAATATATTTAGAAGGATACTAAAAGGAAATACGTATGTTTCACATAATGAGGCATCCATGCTCCATTAAACTGGCTGCATAAAGACTTTCGAATATTGGCAATTCTTTCATTTAGTCGTGGACTATTGCTCATGCATAGAGCAAATGATCATTTTGTTTTAGCAAGTCTTTGTTTAAAATAACACATATAAAGATTAAGAAACATTGGCATATTTCTTAATGCTAATTTATGGTTTCAGCATTATGCATAACATCTCTAAATTTCTAGTATTCATCTTAGACTAAACATGAACAAAATCCATGAAGTGAATCATTTATAACATATGACTTCTTTGATATATTTTGATTTCCTTTGGGAAAAATGGCTGAGTTAAGAAAAAGTGCAGGTAGATTTTTTTTCCTATATTGATCCTTTCTGAAAGCAGCTCAAAATGATAATAATAAAAATATTTATCCCCAATATTTGGCTTCCTATTATTTTTAACATTAGTCCTTTTTTCCCTAATTCTGTGAAATTCTTCTTAAGTATGGCTTTTATAGTCTCTTATGTATTTCAGTTTAGCAAAAAGTATGATTTATTACACTTGTATTGATGCTTTTTAATGCATTCTGTGGCTGTTCCTTCAAAGGAAAATATTCCTTTGAGTACTCCTCTAGCAAACAGGTGGTGTGGACTCTCCAATGTCAAAGTGACAGTCCCCCAATCACAATCATTTCCCAAATAGTCTGCAGTGGAAAAATAACATCTGTAGATTAACTCAACCCATCTTGATAAAATGAAGCAGGTGCTCATATTAGCATTTCTAAAGCTGGAGAAATCCATCTGCAGAAACTTGATTTACAGCAATTTTAACCTGATTTATTCTTCCTTATAAGTAAGTGCACTACCCAAGAGATATGTGAATCATGGCACTTAGTGAAATCAACACATTTAGAAGATTACGATCTTGCAGAAAATCTGTCACTCTCCTTGACATTGGCTCTTTACAAATTATTTGCTCCTTTGCTCTGTTTAATTGTAATGATATATATCTGTGAAAATTAGTAATTTTTCTTTCCATAGATAGAAAAGGTAACACACTTCTGTAACCAAATACATTTTTATAGATGACATTCCATTTGGCTTTCTAGTATGTGCTTAAAAGACATTTTAAGAGAGGCAAGATATAATGTGCATGTTGTAATAAATAGACATATAGTTAATATATTATATAAAGTACATATAAATACATACTTATATGTATTATATAAGATATATCTAACTTTATAAATATACTTTTATGCATTATACACAAAAATGTGCTTGTTGAATATATATTTCAGTTTTATTGAGATATAATTGACAGGCAGCACTGTATACATTTAAGATGTTACCAACATAATGACTTAACTTACATGTATTGTGAAATGATTGCTACAACAAGTTTAGTTAACATCCACCATCGCATATAAATACCAAAAAAAGAAGGAAAAAATTGTATTTTTCCTAGTGATGAGAAATTTTAGGATCTATTCTCTTAGCAACTTTCAAATATACCCTCAGCAGTGTTAACTATAGTCATCATGTCATACATTACATCCCCAGTATGAATATATATCTTAAAACAATATTGGAAATAATTTAGAAGGCCATTAAAAGAAGATTAAGCAATTACTGTTCTTTGATAGAATAAAATATTAAGCAATTTTTAAAAGGGACATTCAACCTGTGTGTGTAATAATTGTGGATTGATGACCATAATATATTATTAGTTTTTAAAAATAGCAAATTGCAAAACTGTATGGATAGCTTAAAATAATGCACACAAGGACTTGGAACATTATTCTTAAGTGCACATATTGCAATGTCAGTGTTAATTTATTAGAGGTGGGAAAGTCTTTCATCTCTCACTTTATTTACCTCTATGCATTTGAATGTTTTCTTATTGATTTTGTACTATTTTTTACTTTTTGAATATATAAAATTTTTTTTAATTAAGGAGGAAACTATTATTAATGATTGAGGAGCACTTTCTTGATGGGATATATTCTTCTTTGACAGTAACCATGAATTACACAGGAAAGTGATTGCTTATGTGCTAGAGATATTCCTCTTAAATTTTGTAACCCACATATAGAACCAATATTTTAGCCTGAAATATTTGGTTTTGATCATGTATGAACATCTCTAAGACTCATTTAAAGTATGTAAAACTTAAATATATTTTAAATATGTACATTGCTTAGAAAATATAATTTTATCTGTACCTGGGATGAATGCTATCAATTAAACATTGCAGCTGATTAAAATACATTGAGAATCTGATTGTGAATTCATTGGTATAAGAAATACACAATACATGCTCTATCGTGTCCAACTGACGAATGGCAATTTATTGATTTATAGACATTTACAGAACAGAGGTGATGAGTTAGAAGAACAATAGTGGTATGAAAGATTCTGGCCTCTGATGTACTGTCTGTTTAGATGGAACTGTATGTATGTCAGAGTATTCATCAGAACATTCAGAAGGTGAATTTCTCCTGAGAATGTCAGGGCAATGAGTTGACCTTGCTCTCTCTTGAGGAGTTTTTCTCTTTGTTTGTTTCAAGCTACTTTTTTTAGGCCTGCAACAAATAAAGAAAAATATCTATACAATAAATAATCTCAACAGAGATTTCCTTAGACACATAGGGAGATTCAGAGTCTGAATAAAATCAGATTGTTTATCATACCTTGTCGTTTACACCCCATCCTACACCACCTTCAACACTCACTGGCCTCCAGAAATGTTAGTAAAATCAAGTTACATAAATAACATGAATGTTGAACTAAAGAGAAAATGAGGGATTTCAAATATGGGATAAAGTGATCTGGTGGAAATTGGGAAGGGGGATTGATTCCATTTAATTTAGGCATTTTGGGGCACTTCAGTTAAACACATGTATATGTTCTTAGCTCACTCTTTCTAGATGTGCATAATTATGTTTACAAGCCCCCAATAAACTGCTAGATGCCTTTTACCTTTTTTAACTTGTAGGAAAATGATGATTATACTTGTCTGATGCCTTCAAGTAGGCTAAGATCTCCTTAAAACTATAAAAAATCTATTGAGATGTTACAGTATCGTAGGCTCTATGCCTAGCACTTTATAAGCATAATGTTATTAATTCCTTAAAATAGCTGTTTTCTTTGAACAGATGGGATCAGTGGGGTACTAGTGACCAGTGCAAGATCCAGTAGATGGAGGAAATGAAATGTAAACCCAAATAAAATGACTCAGGGCTCTTTAGTCCGTGACGTGTACACTTTTTCTCTATGCTCCACACTACACTCCTAGGCAAGTACTGGGTCAGTTCTCAGCAAATTACATTTCAAAAAATAAATTTAATTAATAAATAAACAAGGGACAGTATTTTTGAGACAGAAACATTAAAAGAAATATGTTCCTGGTCTTCAAACATGGCATCTAAATATTACAATGCAAATTGTTTTGAAATTTTCATTGTTCTACTGTTTGAAACAGCATGTTTTAGTGACATGTCTATTTCCCTGAAGTTGTGCTGAGAAATTTAAAAAAAGATTATGTTGATGATGGCCTTTGCAAATTTCAACTTGCTTACCATCCTGTACGTATGTACTCTATATATTCGTATAACTGCCTATTTAGTTGATCTTTTAACATTCTCATTTCATTAAAGCAAGGGTGTTTGTGTATGTATGTTTGTGTATCTGCCTATTAGAATAGGTAATGTATTAGGTCAAATTACTTTAAGTTTGGACTTGACTCTTTATAATCACTCTAAATTTAAATCTGAGCACAGTTCATTAACATCTGTTAAAATTTGGCAATGTTTTGATTCCATAATCAGTATATGATATTGATCATATACTGATATATACCATCATATACATCAAAGTCACGTTTGATCAACCATACTGGGAGAAAAGACTAGAATTTCACTCTTAGGGCTGTTTGGGTTCTCAGACCCTTAGGCCAGGACTTGAGTTCAGATAGTTTGCTTCCAAGATAATCTCAGGAAGCGCAAATGAAAGGGTAGCAATAGTGGAACAGAGAAGGAAGAAAAGTCCTGCCTCTTCCATCAATGACTTTTGGCCCAAGTGGGCTGGATGCAATGAGGGAGGTAGGCAGAAGTTGAGTAAGACACACGGCATCTTGGCAGCTATCAGCTTGGAATCATCCACCAGGTGAGATCTTTGCAATGTCTCGAGGCAACTGGAGCTACTCTCTTTTAGCACTGGGTAGGGACGACTTCTGCTGGTTTAGGAAATCTGGGGTCCATTGTTTCTAAGAATTTCTATCCAAGCAAGTCCTACACAGGTTTTGGGGGGCTCCCACATTTTCTTATCAGGCCTCACAGCTCAAATGTAAGTAACAAATATAACAAGTAGTTGGAAATATTGTTTTTTTCCGAAGATTGGCACCTGACCTAGCAACTGTTGCCAATCTTCCTTTTTTTTTCTGCTTTTTCTCCCCAAATCCTCCAAGTATATAGTTGTATATTTTTTTAGTTGTGGGTCCTTCTAGTTGTGGCATGTGGGACCCCGCCTCAACGTGGTCTGGTGAGCGGTGCCACGTCCACGCCCAGGATCCGAACCTGCAAAACCCCACGCCGTGGAAGCGAAGCGCGCAAACTTGACCACTCGGTCACAGGGCTAGCCCCTGGAAATATTTTTAAGAGCAAAATTTATGTATATCAAGACCTAGATTAGGGTCGTTTTGCCTAATGTACTTCTTATCAATGCTATTTAATGTTAAATATAAGGTGCTTCTAGCTTAAGAGCCAATGAAGGATTGAATCTTAATCTTTTGACCAGTTAATTAAGTGTCTTTTGGCTGTCACTCCTACCCCATTTGCTCTAGAATATCTTTTTTGCTTCCCTCTTTACGTAAATTGATTATTTTGCTTTATCTTTCACTGTTTTATATTTAAGTCCCTGCAGATACAGCAAATTCATTTCTTATGTGTTATTTCTTTTGTTTCTTTCGGAGTTTCTTTTAGAAAAAAATCTTCAAAAGAAAAAACATGATTGTGCTGCATATGTAGATCGATTTTACAACAGGGACGAATGTGTTCATATGCTGAGCGTGAGTTATCTTCTTGTTTGTAGCTCTTCTGCTGTATTTCAGCAGAAAGATTGGATCCAACTTCGCTGTGAGTCTGCAGGTTATTTCTTGTAATCATTGTGTGAGAATATATTTGACTCCTTGCTTTGTGATTTTTATATCACGTTAGGAAACATAACTAAATTCTGTTGCTGACTGTGTTTGTATATTTAAGGAGCTGTACTTTCTTTTTATATTTTATAAGCCTATCAATTTAAACACAAAATTTTTAACAATTAAAATTACTTTTCATCCACTAATTTTTTTTTCAATGTTTGTAAAATCTCTTTTGAAAATATTCCGGGCAAGATTTCATTATAGCAATACCAAACAGAGATCAGAGGTCTTCAACAAGGAGCTGAGAAAATAGATGGGAAGGGAAAATTCCAAAGATAGTACAAAGTACATAAAGACCTGAGGGTCAGAACTTAAATTTATTGGTTCCCAGAGCACTGAAGGATGTAAGTGGTGTAGATAAGATTTATGTGGTTTCTGGAGGTAGTTATTTACTCCTTGACTAAGCACACCTTTCAAAAGAGCCAATTCCCATGAAAATAACAGAGGAGGAAAATATAATTCTGCAAAAGGAAACTATTAATACATACATCGAGTCCTTGTCTTAAGACTTTCATTTTCCCTAATAGATTTACACATATAGTAAAATGCTTAATATTGACTCACTATTTTAAAGTGAATTATGTAAAATCACAAGTGATATTAATGGCACTTGAACAGCCAACCAGACCATAATTTAAACAAATATGACAAGGTTTATGCTCATACTTTATTATACATTGTCATTTGAAAGATTAAATGTTTGATACTTAAGAATGTTTGCAGAAAACGCTTTCACCATGCCCGACAACATAAATTGAACCTCTAAAGGGAATTGAAGATCTCAAGCTTAAGTGGTAGTAGATTCCTCTATTTAAGACTCCAGGCCAGCAGACTAAAGGAATCAGTGCGGGACACAGTGAAGAGGTGACAGCAATACCTCTAGGTTCAAATCAAACATCCCGATCGCAAACATTTTCTGCTTGAGATGGTAATGAGGTGAGAGACACCAATAGGAGCAGGCAGGGAGAAAGATATTGCTGTTATGCTCTAGGTCAGGGATTGGAAAACTGTGGGCCTTGGGGCAAAACTGGACTGCCAAATCATTTTTGTAACTACAGTTTTCTTGGAACACTGTCTCAATTCTTATGTATTGTCTATGGTTGTTTTTGTTCTAGAACCATAGGACTTGCAAAGCCCACAGTATTTACTGTGTGGTCTGTTATTAGAAAATGTTTAAAACCCCTGCTTTAGGTAACCCCTGATTTTTAATACATTAATGGTAATACATTCATGGTCAAAAGGCAAGGAAAAAGGTAGCTTCATTGTTATTTTCAGGAACACTAAACTGCGATTGTTCTTTAATTCACAGCTATGAAAAGTCAGAGAGTGTGATTTATAACCCTGGAGAGATTTGGAAAGAGGATTTTCTAAACCAGCTATTCTCAAAGTGTGTTACACACACACACACACATTGTTTAGGAATTCATTAAACTTTAGCTGCTTAAACAAATGCAATCCTATTTTACCTTGCATTATAGTAAGTCTCAAAATAGTTATTAGAAGGAGTTGGTGCTATGTTGCTGAGATGTCTGGGCTGATTTTCGTTGATTTCCTCGGCCTTTTCCTCTCACTTTTACTTCATGGCTTTTAGGTGGCCACTGCTGCTCCAGACATCATGTCTGCCTTCCATGCAGGGAGAACTTAGGCAAAGCAGGATAGAATTGGTATCAGACTAAGGATCTAATGGATCCAAGGATCAACGGCTATAGATGTGTCGCATAGCCTCTCTTACCTGTAAGGAATTCTGAGAATTTGGTGTTCTCTTTTTTCTTTTTTGTGGTAAAATACACATAACATAAAATTTATGGTTTTAGGCATTTTTAAGTGACAGTTAAGTGGCATTAAGTACGTTCATATTGTTGTGCAGCCATCACCACCTTTCAGTTTCAGAACTTTTCCGTCTTCCCAAACTGAGACTCTGTACCCACTAAAGAGGCAAAGGTGAAGGGAGTTTTAATTATCTGTCAGCTGGGATGCTCTGAGGCGGTGGAGAGGAGGAGGAGGGAAATAGACAAATAAACGTGCTATTCACAGTGAACAATAGCATATTAACAGTCCTGGGAAAACCTTTGGTTAAGAATTCCAAAAATTTTTGGCCAAAAATGCCTTCAGTATTACCTATTTATTTTGGAAGTTTCATTCTACAGAAAATACTTTAGTTAACATTGTTTGTAACTTGCCTTTTAACTTATATATATTTGTTTATAATAATGTACATTTTCTTCTTTTGTTAAATCACAAAGATTTATCGATTATAAAAACTATTTTGTCCTCTAATCATTTTTTGGTTTTATTTTTTATATTTTACTGTATAATCCATTTAATCCATTTTGATATTTATTGTCACACAAAGAAACAGAAATCAACTATCTCATTATCCCTTATATAGATACCATGATTCCCTATTATATCTCTTTTCTTATCATATGCCAAATCATATGCTCTGTGTGTGTATGTGTGTGTGTGTGTGTGTTTGACAGATTCTTTGATTATGTTCCATAGATCTAATCTGTATATTCACTTGCCAGTACATGCCACTTTAGTTATTATATTTTCATGATGTTTTTGCTTTCTGATAGTACAAGATTGCCATAATTATTCTTCTATCTCCATGTTTTCTTGACTATTTAGAACTCCACATTTTGCACAACCCTTCAAACTTTTTATTTAGTTCATTGAAATCTCTTATGAAATTTAATGGAATACAATTCAGTTAGTTCATTCTGGGGAGTCTTCTTTCAAGGAACATGCTTTTTTCCTCCATTTATCGAATTTTTCTTTTGTCTCAGTAAACTTTTGAAATCATCTTATATATCCTGCCTATTTATTGTTCAGTTTATTCCTAGATAGCTAATATGTTTTTGCGCTGCTGTGAATGCCATTTTTTTGCATTGTGTAGTTTTTAATTTGTTTTTTGTTCGTCTGTAGCAGTGTTACTCAATATTGGGCCACAGAGTGGTACAAGTTGGAGAAATATTTACTTGTATATGATCAAATAAGAAGCTGTGACAGAATATAAATGATCTAAGGACACTGTCTAGTTCAGCTAACTTTTGTCAACACAGCCCTGATAAAAGAAGCAGGGCAGTGATTGACATCTTACATTTTGGAGTGAACACCTTATCTGGTCACAAGCCAGTAACAAACGGGTTGTAGATGAATTGTTTTGAGCACTGGACTATGGAAAAACTATTGAGTTACTTTAATTTGTTTTATAACAAATATTCTTGCTGAATTCTTTTAGAAACTGTTTGAATAACTTTTCTCTAAAATCCTCTTGCAATTCTAAAATTATACCAACCACAAAAGACTAATTTTTATTAATGATAAATGTTCTATTTTTCTCTTTCAGACAATAGACTTTTTTAAACAACAAAGAGAGGTGACAACAGATATCCTTATATTAATATGGATTTTAATGAAAATTCATTTAGTTCTTCAAGTTAGGTAATGAATTAAGAGATTTTAATTGACATCTTTAAATGTGATGTTAAGAAGGTATTCTTCCTCAAGTGTTTAAGCGCAAGAATTGTGATGAGGACAGACAATGACACATTATGTGTTGAAGTCGTATACTATTCAAATCTCTGATTTTGGAGCTGCTACTTAGAATCCTGGAGCTGTTTCTCATCTGTAACATTGTTTAGTGGGTTGAATGGTTGCCCCTCAAAAGATATCTTCTTGTCTTAATTCCCAGAATCTGTAAATGTTACGTTATTGGATGAGGGTCATTGCAGACTTAGTTAAGGATTTGGGGTGAGATCCTTAATTACGGGGGTGAGCTCTAAATCCAAGTGTCCTTATAAGAGATGGAAGAGGAGAAGACACGGATTCACAGAGAAGGCAATGTGAAGACAGAGGCAAAGATTGCAGGGATGTGGCCCCAAGTCAAGGAAGCCAACAAATGGTCGCAGCCACTGTAAACCAAAACAAGGAAGGATTCTCCTCCAGGGATTCCAGAGGGAGGACGGCAATGCCAACACCTTGATTTTGGACTTTGGTTATCCAGAACTGTGAGAGAATAAATTTCTGTTGCTTTATGCCACTCAATTTATGATAAATTTTTTACAGGAGCCTCCGCAAACTAATATAGAGGTGGACAATAATAATATGCCTTATAGATTTGTTGAGGTTATTAAAGGAAAAGCTTCATGGCAGTCTTGGCATATGGTGGACACTCAATCATTTTAACTATTAAAATTATCCTTTTAAATGAATCATATAACGATATATTTTTATTTTTCCTCTCTGTTCTTTATTTTAAAAATATGGGTTAAAATTTTAAATCATATTTAATTTAAATCCTATTCAGAAATTATTTTGTTTGCACCTTTTTAAAAAATTACTAATAAAATTTACATTATGTATTGCAACTTTATTTAGAACAGTTACTCAGTTTTAATTCTAGGTTTAATTTGGTTTAATGATCACTGTCTCTACACGATACCTTATACTCTCTCAAACTCTTAATCTTTTTCAGCTTTATTGAGGTATATTCGCTATACAAAAAATTGCACACATTTAATGTCTACATCTTGATAAGTTTGGACATATGCAACCCGTGATACCATCATCACAACTAAATATACCTATCACCTCCAAAAATTTCCTTGTGTTCTTTTATGAGTTTTTTTCTGGTAAGAACACTTGGTATAAGATCTATCCTCTTAGCATATTTTGAAGTACACAGCTCTGAATTGTTAACTATAGGTATTATGTTTATTGCAGATCTCTAGAACTTATTCATCTTGAATAACAGACACTTTCTACCTATTGCAAAACAATTCACATTTCCCCATCTCCCCAGCCCCTGACAACCATCATTCTCTGTTTGTAGGAGTTTCGTTATTTTGGATACCTCATACGAGTGGAATCGTGCAGTATTTGTCTTCTGTGACTGGCTTATTTCACTTAGCACAGGGTCTTCCAGGTTCATCTATGTTGTCACAAATGGCAGGATTTCCTTCTTTTTCAATGCTTAATAATATACATCACATTTTCTCTATCTAGTTGTCCATTGCTGGACATTTGTGCTGTTTTCATATCTTGGCTCCTGTGAATAATGCTGCAATGATCATGGGAATGCAGATATCTCTTTGAGATCCTGACATCAATTCCTTTGGATTATATAGCCAAGAGTGGGATCGCTGGATCATATGGTAGTTTTATTTTTAATTTTTTGAGAAGGCTCACTCTGTCCATAGTGGCTACACCATTCTACATTCCAACGACAGTGTATAAGAGTTCCACTTTCTTTATATCCTAGTAAAACTTATCTTTTGGTTTTTTTGATAATATGTCCTTCAAATAGGTGTGAAGTGATCTCTCATGGTTATTTTCATTTCCTTGATGATTAGTGATGTTTTGCATCTTTTTACGCACCTGTTGGCCATTTGTAAGTCTTCTTTCGAGAAATATCTATTCAATTCCTTTGCCCACTTCATAATCAGGTTATTTGTTTTTTTGTTATTGAGCCAAATTCTTAAGTTTCAATTGTAACGCTGCTTGGTGATGTTTTTGAGTCTTAATTTATTAAAGATGTCTTTCTCTCGTATTCTTCAATGAGTGATAATTTGACAATGAACATATTTTTGGCTTTGCAAACTTTTTTCCTTAAAATTCTGCAGAGGTAAGGCAATATATATATATATATATATATATATATATATATATATATATATTTTCTTAAAATACTGTTGAAAAAGAATATTGAAAGAAGCCTTTGTGGGTAAACTTGACTTTTTTTTTTCCAGATGAATGCCTTACTGTTCTGTCTTCCTTGATGATATTAAATCATACTAATGTCTTTTTAGGTAATGACTTGAACTTTACAATATAAAAAATCCAGAGATATTTTGTTTTCTTTTTTATAATAGTTCAAGAAAGTTTTAAATCTATCATTATTTGTAAATTTTAAATTGCTTTGAAAAGTGCTCCTATTTCATCTTTTCTTATGTACTCTTCAAAAGTAGTAATTATCTGAATTTTGGAGTTCCATTTTCTGTTCTCAATACACGAGCCTTTTCCCTGAACATTTTCACTTCTTATTTGTCTTCCACGTTTTGAGGTTCCTCAAGCCTTTCATTCACATCACTTATTTCATATAAATTTTTTTAAGCCATATCAATTCTTTGAATCACATATAAGTATTCTGTATTGCTTTTTTTAGTTTAAAAACTGTGCTTTCAAATCTATTTTATCTTTATATGTCTGCTTTGTCTTCCAGCTAGCTTCAGTTTTAGCTAAGTGCTGTCATATTTCATATCTTGTTTTATGGAAATGTAGATGTGTCTGATATTTATTTCCATTTTCTGAAAAAAGTATTTTCGTGCATTTTCTTTCTCTATGTCTCTTTTGTTATGTTATTCCTGATTTATATTACAGTATCTGTGTAGTAGTAAATTTGGCCTTACTGCAAGTAAAGGTCTGGGCTTTGCCCTTAACTTCTAGATGGTAATCTCTGGGACCTTGGAATGTTATGCCTAACTGGAGTGTCCTTGTTTGCCTGGGGGCCTCGGATCATATTGGATAGTCCAGCAATGTGCATTAGGACAGGCTCTGGCTGCACCCATAAAGCCTTAGGGCAGAGGCTGACTATACCAGAAAGACCAGTAATGTGATATAGGGTATGGGCTTTGGGTCCTGTGGTATCTCCAGTTGACCTGGAGACTGAGATCAACCATATGGGCAATCAATCAATCATTCATGTCTATGTGAGGAAGCCTCAATATTTCTGGACACTGAAGCTTGGGAAGTTTCTCTGACTGGCTATACTCCATGTGTATGGTCACACATCGATTCTAGGAGAGTAATGTGTCCTGACTCCATGAGGAGAGGACAATGGCAGCTCTGAGTTTGGCACTTCTCCTGACCTACACTCATGCTTCTTCCCTTGGCTTATGTTAAGTTATGTCTCTTCTCTGTAATAAACCGTAAGTATGGTAGCTTTTAGTGAATTCCGTAAGTTTTCTAGAGAATTATTGAAACCACACACGAGTGGTTTTGGGACCCCTTCAAATTTGTAATTGGTGTCAGAAGGAGGGCGGTCTTGGGAACGGTGCCCTCTAACTTTGTCATTGGCCCAAACTCTTTGAAGTGTCTGTCCATAGGCTCTGATGTAATGCTTTCCTTATTAATCAGTTGGAGAAAATTTTAGTCCAGGTCTGGAATTTCATTAGAAACAGGATAGCTTCTCCCTGGATCTCCTCCTTTTCTGTTCCATTTTGAGCTGAAGATCTTATTTCTGGTTTAGTGAAATAATCATCTGAGAATATCTGAGAAGGGCTCTTACAAACATATGTCATTTCAACCCATTGTGTGTGTGTGTGTGTGTGTGTGTGTGTGTGTGTGTGTGTCTGATGAAACCTCCATGCTGGGTTCTGGCATCTGTTGGGTTAGGCCTCTTCCTGATGTTGATGTGTCCCTGCATCTTCAGCTTAACTTTGGTAAGTGTCTGCCTATGACATCAATTAATAGAAGCACAGCATAACCTTAGAAATCCATTGCTTCAAATCACCCACCTATGGTGATACACTTCTATGAGTGTTGGAACTCTCTGTGGCCCAGGTCTCTAGGCTTAGTTTCTCCAGGCAACTGTCCCTGCACTGAGAATCAACCTTGCAAAGGTGTTACAGTTTCAAACACCTGAGGTCATAAACCTGGGTGCAATTATTGCTTTGAACATAAAAATTCCCAGTGACGAAAGGGACAACAAATGGAATTTTTTCATTGCTGTTGGTTTTATTCTCTCTTCCAATCCTCTTTCTTGTTAGCCCAACAGCTCTTCATATATGAGAATAATCAGAGGTGCTGCTGAGCAGGTAAAATAGGGCCAGATGAATGAAGAGCCTAAATACTGAGCTTTGTGTGGTATGGTGGTGAGACTATCAAGCCTAGGAGTCGGGGGCCCTGTGCTCCAGGCATAGATTCAGTTTTCTTTCTATTCTTGGTCAAGTGACTTAATACCTATATAACTAGGTTTTCCTCATTTGTAAAAGAAGGCCAACATTGTATTTTCTCTAGTAAAGATACATTGAAATGACATATATTGCAATATTTTGAAAAATAAGGTGCATTATATGGATGGCAGGAGTATTGTTCATTTACACATGAAAAGCATAATTTCAGAGCTGGGAAGTGATATGATGAAAATTACATTTTTAGAAGATGACTCTGGCACCTGTGCAGGAAGAAATGAATTAGGAAATTAACTAGAGTGAATTAGGGTGGTGCATTAAGCGGCGACTCAAAAAAGAGAAGATGGGGCAATCCTAGGGATATTTCAAATAATGAATCACTGGAACATGGAACCCATTGAATGTGAGCTGAAGGACTGAAGGAAGAGAGCAGTCTAGGCTAATCTCAGAGTTTCCGATTTTGTGAATCAGAAGAATGCTTGTATAAGTCACAGATACAATGAATTTTGGAAAAAAAATCAGAAAAGAAAAAAGTAAAACAAAAAAGGAGAAGCAAGGAGAAAGAGAAAGAAAATAAAAGATATGTAGAAATTTTCCCAAAATTATTTGCACTTATAGGTTTTTAAAAAAAAAAAAAAAATCTTCCATAGGACTAGATCTGTGCACATATTCCCTAAGTCATTTTGTCTTCTCTCTTTAAAGGGCAGCTCAAAGCATGTATAATTTATTAAAAAGTGAGTGCTTTTAAACTATAGGAAATAAGAAAAGATCAGAACTCTGCTTAAAAAAAAGCCATATTTAAAAATTTCTATCAAGATTTTTCTTTTCAAACTAAAAGCACTTTTTTTTCTTTCTGCTTTTTCTCCACAAATCCCCCCAGTACATAGTTGTATATTTCAGTTGTGGGTCCTTCTAGTTGTGGCATGTGGGACGCTGCCTCAGCGCGGCCTGATGAGGGGTGCCACGTCCGCGCCCAGTATCCGAACCAGCGAAGGCCTGGGCTGCTGTAGCGGAGCGAGAGAACTTAACCACTCGGCCACAGGGCTGACCGCCTAAAAGCACTTTTTAATCTAAGCAATAGTGGATTAGATATGCATGGAAACACATGCTTATCTGTTGCTTTCCTTTCCATTTTGAAAGGGTTGGATTGAAAAACTATTTAAAAATGTGAATTGTTTTCTTTTAAGAAATCGCTGCATAGGAGGATTAGAGAAAAATAAAAATGTCAGATCTTTGAAATAATGTCTGAAATATTGTTAGGGATATTTACTGTTAATTACAATTGTCCTTGCCTGAATTGTTTGCGATTCTCATTCATTGCTGTGTCCACAGACTGTGGTGAGAAGGGATTGTAACACGACTGACTTAGAAGGTAATGGAAAAAAATCACCTGTTATCTTAAGTAGTCTAACTCCTCGAAACATGTAACCCCCATTACACTAATGGAATAATGATAACACATTGAGTGACTAGACTCCTTTCACTGCAAATAGAGTGTTTCA
Source organism: Equus asinus (assembly GCF_041296235.1). NCBI lineage: Eukaryota > Metazoa > Chordata > Mammalia > Perissodactyla > Equidae > Equus > Equus asinus. The sequence continues at coordinate 83,518,240 of NC_091798.1, forward strand.
TCTTTTGTCTTTAAAGTACTGCTAATAAAGTATAACGACCTTGCAAGATCTGCAAATGAATGTACCAGAAAGTTGGGAAGCTAGTTTTTTCATTAAATGCATTAGTGATAAACTTCGTATTTTTCTTACTGTTCTCAAAATGATCCAGCCTCATTATGTCTCAAATGGTGCTTCCAAAGTCAATAGCAACTGCATCTTAGTTTTCCATGGTAAAAGTTAAGGTGAAAAAATGAAAGCCACAGAACATTTTCCAATTTTCTTTATTACTTTGTAGAATATAACTTATTAGAGTAGCCAGTAAGTAATGAGCATGACTGATTCATATCTACCTTCATCGGTATATGTATTATATACATACACACATATGTAATATTCAGCACACACAGACACACACACATTCGTACACCCTGATGGAACTATACCTGAACCATGGGATTTGATGTAGTTTTCTTCTTCCTCTACTTCGTTGTAAACAACTCTCTTCTTAGAGCTTGCAGCCCTGGAGAGTGTTGGTTTCCCTCCTTTTTATCCTTCTTAGCACATCAGTTGTCTCTTTCATGGGTTCGTTTTATCCTCCCATCCTTGTTGGAGAATACTGTGTTTTTCCCAGCATGAATTCTTTCCTATTATCTCTGATCTCCTCTATTCCCTTATCTTGAACAATCATCTCTATTTAGATGAAAATCAACTCTATATCTGGAATATTTATTTACTTCTGTCTTGTTTTGTTTTGTATTTCCAGCTACATCTTAGATATGCCAAACTGGACCTGATAAATTGCCCTGAAACCAACTTTTATTTACAAATAGTGTCTCTGTTAATAGCACTAATAATTCTTTTCTTCAGCCTTCTTTTTTTTTTTTTAAAGATTGGCACCTGAGCTAACAGCTGTTGCCAATCTATTTTATTTTTCTTTCTGCTTTTTCTCACCAAATTCCCCCAATACATAGTTGTACGTTCTAGCTGTGGGTCCTTCTAGTTGTGGCATGTATGATGCCGCCTCAACATGGCCTGATGAGTCGTGCCATGTCCGCGCCTGGGATCTGAACCAGCGAAACCCTGGGTCGCTGCAGCAGAGCGCACAAACTTAACCACTCAGCCATGGGCTGGCCCCATCTTCAGCCTTATTTTATCCCTTGCTATCTTCTCACATTGAACAGTCCTCGACTGCAATCAATTTTATTCCATGTTGCTAATTTTTTTCATTTCTGTCTTTCCTTACTGTCTTCAGCTCTATCTTTTAGGCTCTCATTATTGTATCTGAATATTTATTCATCCTCAACAAAATTTTATTATGGCTCTGTAGGAAACAGAAAGATAGAGAAATTGTATACCTTATCAACACAGTTTGTAATCTAGAAGGATGGGCAAAACATACCAAAGGAAGTGATCATAAAACACAGTGTTGTTCATTGTCTATGTGAAGGAAGACCTATACAACAGAGTGGATGATTCAGGAAGATTTCATTGAGAAGAATGTGTTTGAGGTGGAATAATGGGTAAACTGAGCCACAGCAATTCTAGGTGAAAGCAATTGAATAGTCCAGTGGAAAAACAGGAAGTCCCAATCTGGATGGAGCATAATATATGTGTATGACAGCAAAGGAAAAAGAGATGGGAGCCTAATTATGGAGAGCTCTCTGTGCTGGCCAAAGTCCAGAGCCACTGGACATGATTGATAGTGCTAATCTGCAGTCAGGTGATCTACTTTCAAGGCTTGATTCTACCATATTCTGTATCAATGACTAGGACCAAGACATTTCAGTGTTCTATTGCAACTGTTTTCCCTTTTCCAAAGTAGAAATAACCATATTGGTCTTGTTTATGCCATAGGGCTAAATAAATATTGGAAAGGGAAGTATTTTAAAAATTATAAAATTCCATGGATCTATCTGGCATGATGCTTGTGATGCCCCGGGAGAGGGTACTTGAGCATAGGGATAATAGCTTCAGCCAGATGCTCCTTAAAACTGCTATAATCTTTGTCTTGACAAGAGATGAAAACCTGTACTCCCTATTTTTTCCTTTCCTGTAATGTGATCTGATTTGATGGGCATTTCCCTTGTCTCCTGCCATCCTCGTGTTCCATACGTGCCTAGTCAGTGAACACATTTGAAGACTATGAGATTGAGGACGATAAGCAATTCTATGGCTAGCCATTTTTTATATGAGCCAAAATGCTTGAAACATAATTTAAGGCAACAATATCTTACAATCTATACACTAATATGGTGGCTATTTTAAAAAATAGGCAAAGTATTCATATGATTTTTTAAACATAAAACTATGTCAACAAAATCTTATTCTCTTCCTGTCAACATAAATACTCTTTCTCTCTGCCCCGAGTTAGCCATTTCTAAAAATCTATCTGTGTATTATTTCATATTACTTATAAAATTGCCAGTAAATATGAATATATATATTTGTATTGAAAAAATAGCACACCGTATATGGTTCTGCTCCTTGTTTTTTTCACTTAATGATATATCATGGAGATATTTCCTTATCAATACATAGAGAGTTCCCTTGGCGATAGTTCCTGGCATTCCAGTTCTGATAATTTTCCATGGTTTATTTAAGTAGTCGCTTACAGGGGGATTTTGGGTTGTTTCTAGCCTTTTGCTATTACAAACAATGCTGCATTGAATAACTTCTTTATTCATTTCACAAATATGCTAGTTTATTTAAAGGGTAAGCTCCTAGAGTGGACTTTTAGAGTCAGTAGATAAATTATGCTGTAACATTGTAACATAAAGCTATATGTTACTAAATTGCCCTTCAAGGAGTTGTCCCACCTCTCGTTCCCTCCAGCAACGTGGGAGAGTGGTTCTTTCGCCACAGCCCCTGCAACAGAGGCTGCTGGCAACTTTGGATTTTTACTTGCCTGATAGACGAGAAAGCGTAACTTCTTATAGTTTTAATTTGCATTTCTTTATTAGAATCAACATCTTTATATTCATTTAAGGACCTTTTATAGTTCTTTACTGTGAAATTTCTACTCATTCTATATGATAATTTTTTTCTGTTTAGCTGTAATATTTTCTTTTCTGATGTCTAAGAATTTCATTGATTAAAAAGATTCTCTATTTTTCTGCAACAGATATTACCAAACCTTTTTCATTTTTATTTGTCTTTTGAATTTGTCTCTTTCTCTCTTTTTTTTTTTTTTTGGCCATACAAGTTTTTTTAATGCAATTAAAATTATCCATTTTTCTTCTATGGAATCTGAATTTTTGAGTCCCAATTCCAAATTTATAAAGGCGTTTAACCATGTTGTCTTTTAATCCTTTATGGTTTCATTTTTTACGTTTATCTTTATTCTGTTTTTAGTTTATCATGCTGTAAGTGTGATTTATAAATGGAATTTTATTTTTCTCCAAATGACTCCTCCTCAGTTTCCAAATACTATTTACTTAAAGAAAGAAAGAAAAGAAAAATCTTAACTGCATTTATTAGAATGCTGCCTTTATCATACAGAACTCTCACTTAATGTCCATTGTTGGACTTTGCAAATTGTTCCAGTGGTCTGTTTACCTTTTTTTTTTTTTTGAGGAATATTAGCCCTGAGCTATCATCTGCTGCCAATCCTCCTCTTTTTGCTGAGGAAGATTGGCCCTGAGCTAACATCCGTGCTCATCTTGCTCTACTTTATATGTGGGACGCCTGCCACAGTATGGCTTGACCAGTGGTGCATAGGTCTGCACCCGGGATCTGAACTGGCAAACCCAGGCCGCCAAAGTGGAACGTGCAAACTTAACTGCCGTGCCACTGGGCTGGCCTCTGTTTATCTTTTTATATGTTAGTTGCACACTGCTCCAAGTGAGCCTAAATTTTTTGAAGAATGACTAAATATACATATTATTTTTATATACAATTGCAATACTATATACAATTGTTCTATTCCTAATTAAAATGGAACTGTTTTTCATTGTGTCTATGAGAAATTTGTTCCTAACCTTTGCCACAGTTGTAAAATCCTACCTTCCCTGTCACTCTGATCTCCGTTGTCTGCAGTCTCCCATTACACACTTTCTATTTTTATTGAATTCCAGTAGCTTGCTCAGATTCAGATGCCTTTTATGGTCAGGCCCTTGGCAAGGAGAATGACAAGCTTTGATATAATATTAGATGTGTTTTGCTGAGGCTCTCACCTGCCTATGGGACGTTTAATGGTTGAATGACAGAGAAGCAGAATACTACTTACAAGGCAGGCATAATTTTATAGGCTGCCATCTATCCATCGGTTAAAAAGAGAACAGCAATAGCTTCAGGAAAATCAACTGGAATTTCTTTGCAATAATTTGAAAATAAAAGAAATACTTTGCTTCCTTAAAAATAGCTATTATAATAACAATTGGCTTATTTTTTGTTCATCTTATGTTTTACCTCACTCTGAAAATTATGACAGTGTTTTCATATCAATCACATCGTTACTACCATTGATCCAGTAGCAAATATTAAGCCATTTGCAAGAATATTGTGATTTAAGTTCAAATGAACAACTGCAGGCTTTTTTTTTTTTTAATAACAAATTTATTAACCCATGACAGCCTGTTGGGAAACAGCCTTTTTTTTTTGGTGAGAAAATTTGGCCCTCAGCTATCATCTATTGCCAATCTTCCTCCTTTTACTTGAGGAAGAGTATCACTGAGCCAACATCTGTGCCAATCTTCCTCTATCTTGTATGTGGGACACTGCCACAGCATGGCTTGATGAGTGATATGTAGGTCTGCACCCAGGATCTAAACCTGCGAGTGCCTGGCCACCAAAGCAGAGCACGAACTTCACCACTATGCCACCGGGCTGGTCCCTCAGGTTTGTTTTTTGTTTTTTTTTTTAGGAAGATTAGCCCTGAGCTAACATCTGGCACCAATCCTACCCTTTTTGTTGAGGAAGACTAGCCCTGAGCTAACATCCATGCCCATCTTCCTGTATTTTATGTGGGGTGCCTACCACAGCATGGCTTGCCAAGCGATGCCATGTCTGCACTTGGGATCTGAACTGGTGAACCCCGAAGCCACCGAAGCGGAATGTGAGAACTTAACCGCTGTGCCACCAGGCCGACCCACCCCCCTCAGGTTTTTTAATATAAAAAAAATAAGAGGATAAATTCCCTATTTGTCTTTTCCTTTCTTTCACTAAGTAACACATATTGGTGAAAATACATTGTACAAGGTGATGTCATAGATAAATTAGGGGAATAGAACCTATTCAAGTTTATCTCTGAACTAAAGGAACTTAAATTTTATCTAGTTAACAGCAAAAATATGCATGTGAAAAGTTAGCTAAAAGCAAAAGCTTGCTCAGAATAAGGGGCAAATGGATAAGAGAAAATAGGTGCAGTATGAATTCAGATGAGGGAGATGACTTCCTGTGGGCAGAGGGGTAGCAATCAGTCAGTGGTTTTTGAGGAGATAGGCTTTGAGACTGCCTTCAAGAGTAGATAATATACAATAAATAAGGGAGAACGAGAAGTCAAAAAGGCTAAAGTGTTTGGGTGAATGAGCAGAAAAATATCATGGTTAATCTTTCCGACTCAGCATGAGTACTTCCCATTTGTGTTATAACAATGAATTGTTCTTGGTAATTAACAGTGTAGACTGATGAAGCATTTAAGCATTTTGGCCAAATGTTAAAGCCGAACTCTCTTTCATCTCCTTTTGAGGAGTTGTGCATCGCAGTGTGTTCTAGAGCTTCCATTTCAGTAGACATTGGGTCTGTCTTTATTATGCTAAATTCTGATATCTGACATTTCATTATGCTAAATATCTGATTTCTGTGGCATCACTCTCCTGACATGAATTTGGATCTATCCATCTTAGATCTTCTTTGAATGAAGCATATTTTCCACAGTTGCTGTTCACCATGTTGTATCTTCTTGTATTATTAAGAATGACTTGTAATCTAAATACTTGCGATAACCTATGTTTAATTCTTGTAATTACACATGAATAATGTTATTTTCAAAATACAGTCTTATCAAGAACCGGCCATCATTAATGTATTTTTTTACATGATGTGTTTTTGAGAGTTTAAAGAAATAGGAAGTATGTATATTTTTCTCTAAAAGTTGATTTAGTATTGTGTTCCATTGTCTTACAGCATGTAGTATTGCAAACGTCAAAAACAGCAACCCATGACAACAACAAAACATGTCTAGAGTTCTTCCTATTGGCCAGGTCCTTTTCAAGTGCCTGCAACTATAAACTTATATAATCATTACGGTAATCTTATTATCTCTACTTTATAGGACAAAACTGTAAAGAGACGCAGAGAGTTCACCTCGCCAAGGCCAGGCAGTCGGTAAACGACAGGGCTGGGATTTGATCCCAGACTGGCTCTCTAGAGCCTATTTATAACCACATCAAAGTTTCAATGTGATTTAGCTCTAGAGCACATTTTTACTTATCATATGTTTATGAAATGACATTATAAATTCTGTTAACTTAAATTACGTTTCTTTTGGTGACTAGACATTTTAAAATGCAGTTTTCTCCTTTGGATTTTTTATATATATTGGTTTATTGATTTGTAACATCTTGTCTTTGTTTGTTTTCCTTTGGTTTTAGAATTCATTTTCTCCTTTTATTAAATTCAGAAAAAATTGAAAATTTGTCCCATGCTTAACTATATGCTTCAGTTTGTAGCTTTATAGATGCAAAGGAATGAAATAGTAATAAATCTTAAGTAAACAGAACATGAGAGAGTAGATTTGAAATTGTTTATTTTGTCTAATCACTTAATCAATAGTTATCAGTCAAACAAAAAGCTATTTTGAGAAATAATCTTGTTAAATCTTTTAATGATTTTGAATACAGAGATAATATGTGTACAATAATTCTCCCTGAGATCCAGTTAATAGAAAATTTTGATACACTCATTAAATCATTATATATAGACACAGTCATTTTTCTTCATTGTTGCAAAAAATCACCATTATTTTCTTCTTGGTTGAACATTTATTGTCAGTACAGTTCTTTGGTACTGTATGAGCAATTTTCAGCTTATTGCTTTAAAAATCAAAACTGGCCACATTGTCAGGACAGACGACAGAGGGAGAACACCTCCAATTCTGGCTAATTTCAAAGGGAAGAGCAATTAAGCCTCCCATAAAATGTCCTTCTTATTCTGGCAAACTTAAGGAGGAAGGAGGAAATAATTTAAACTTGATTCTACACAGTATTGTGACATTTTGTGGGATGACGAAGGACATTTCAGAGTAAATGATTGTCAGAAAAATACGTTTCTCATTTAAGTTATATTGTTCTATCCTAATAGTTTATATCTTTCCTTATAATGTGTGGAAATGCTGAACTCAATAGGAATATCAGCCAATGACAAGCCAAGTCTTCAACTTAAGCTGGAGAGGAGACTGAGACAGGACATTCCTATCTAAAGGAACCATCCCAAGTCACTTAGCATCTGGTCCCTTCTCAGTATTTATCTTGTTCTTATGATGAGGTCTTTGAGTGGGCTAATTAGAATTTAAATTACTCAGAGGGAGGAAATGAACTGAAGAAGGAAGGCTAAGGGTGCAGGCAGCAAAATCATTTTCTATTGGAGATATTTCTAAACAGATAAATGGAGAATTGCATAGAAAAAGTTTGCAAAAGGTCTTGCTTTTCATGGTGCTGCAAAGCCTATGAAAAAAACCCAAGTGATAATGGAAATGTGTGGAGGAGAATAAAGAGGTTTAAAGGGGAAATATGCGAAGGGCTTGATTTCCTAAGTGACTGTCTTTGGATCAAGAAGAGTTTTATTTTAAGAGCAGCTTTAATTTTTCCGCTATTACACTTCAATTGAAAAGTCCCCTGTGTCTTCAGTAAAGCAATTCCTACTTAACTGTACTTCTTGAGAGGATTGCCCTCATGGAAAGTGAAGGAAGATGGTTTACATAAAAAGGCCAGTCTATTCCATCCCTGTCTTTCTATTCCTTGTTGAGATCGGGAAGCTAGATTTAACTGCATGGGCTGTTTCCTGTAGTCCAGGCATGAGATAGCGATCCACCCACAAACTACAGAGTCTCTAACACGGTTAACTTTGGGTGAAAAGCATGTAAAATTGAGGGCCTCTAGTTGAGTGCTGAAGGAAGTTCCCTGTGTAGGGAGCTCTGAATCAAAATAATGGGAGCTGATGTTACAATCTCACAACGAAGAAGGAAGCCATCAAAATGTAGGGAGTGTGTGCTGCCAAGACACACTATAATGACCTGTAAAATTGGGACCCATGGAGTCTAAAAAGATAGAGATAGGGGACTTTAGATTGTATTATCTTATAGAAAATTTCCTTTGGAGAATTATGGCACAAAATAAGAGATTAATTGAGTGCCATATTGGATACTTAGGGGTCTCATGAGTGTCTATGCATAATTGTCCCTGTAGTACTGATGCGGATCAAGACTGCCCCAGGTAGAGAAGCCCAAGGTGTCCTGGCCTACATGCCGATCTATATGACCTAATACATATCTAAAGTTATACGACCACTCAAGAACCAGACCCCACCTGCACTGATACCATTTAATGACTTTTTACATCATCTTTCCTTTGTCTTGTAAAGAAATAGCACACATAACTATGCCTTATAAATTTAGCTCTAACCCTCAATACATTGCAGCTCTTTACTGTCCATAGGTCCTGTCCCCATGCTATTCCATACTATTCTCTGAATAAAAGAGCACTACTGCCAGAGCTTGAGAGTCCAAGAAATCTTTCTTTCAACTCCTTGACTCATGGAGCTCACATCAGTATTACCCCATTTTCTTGAGGGCTATGCCTGACACTTGATGGGAGAGAAAAATCATGACATTCACATGGATCTGTTTTTTTCTTGCTCAACATGATGGAGGCTATTATGTCTCATTGCTGTACCCAATATATCCATCAGACATTTATCCCTGGGCAGCATTTGTTTGGAAACTCCCCAGAATGGTAAGCCACTAGAATGCACATGGAGAAATTGTCATTGGATGGTTGGGATCTTAGCTGTATTCTTAGGGTGATTTAACTTCTTTGTTTTCTCTCCTCAGCAGAAATCAATAGTCACCAGTCCTCCATAGTTACTCATTCATCAGGCAAAATACTTTCAGAAATTTGTATCCTCTGTCAAAAACTTACTCTCATCATGAAATAGATTTTGATAGTGGATTGTTAGGTGACATGTTCTATGATTGCTACTCTGATTGGGCTCTTCAGTCAGAGAGTTCCATCAATACCTAATGAAGATATTAGAGCTATAGTTTCCAGACTAAAGGGGCAGTAAATCCGATGTGTGGAATTTCTGGTTCACATGGCCGAGAACTACTCCACTGCATTTACTCTCCGGTTTTGGATGTTTGAACATAAACTTCAATTAATCATTGACTTCTACTTTGGGGTAGGACATGAGGGTAGAAAATACGTTATGTTTCTCCAAAGCAGATAAACTAGAAAGTAAATTTTCGGAGGCTTATCACTCGATCACAGTTGTAGTTTACAATAATATGTAGACAATAATATCTTTATTATTATTATTATCTAACTTAAGCACCATGTTAGGAACTTCAAGTGCCTGGTACAAGACTTAGGCAAGCACTCCTGATAAACATTCAAATACTATATGTGTGTCTGGAATTAAAGAGAAGAGATCTTTGTAGAATTCCACAGATCTCCTCAAGTTAGGAAGTGGAGAGCTGGAGATGAGGGCAAGTCGTAGCCATCGAAGAGGTGGAGTTTGGCAATGAAAGTCCTTGTCTCTTGATTATCCAGATACATTCACATATGTCTTTACCAGGTGGGCAAACAGCTGTAACAAATAGATAGATTGTGAACACTTGTGTTCCTCAATGCTGATTCTTTATGATCTACCAGAGTTCTCTTTCTATCCTTCAGTCACTAGCATCAGGAGAAAGACTACTTTTTTATGCAATTTTATTTGACAAAACTTTTTATTGCACTTACTAGGTGCAGACATTTTTACACACACTTTGAAATATTAACTTCTTGATGGCTCTCGTTGTAGTGAAATCCATACCCCCTTTAGAAGATACAGAACTCAATTTACGCAGAAGATTAGTGCCTCCACGTGGTGCACATTTCCAATCCATTGTAACTATTTAGAACCTGAACTCCTTCCTGGGGTTGGAGGAATTCCTCACATTATGAGTCTTGATGGGAGGCTGGAATATGAAATTGCCAAATTCATATTTCCCAGCCTCCCGTTGGTGAGGTTGCAAGTATATGTCCATGGATCCACTGATCAAATGGATCCATTCTAGCGTTTGATTCAGAAGCTAGTAACTAATGAGGAAACTAGAAAATTCCTCCTGATGGTGGAGTCAATGAAAACACGATTGAGTTTCTGGGGCAAGAGGAGCAGCAGTAATGGTCAACTGCTACAGCAGCAGTGCTGGGCTTAGCAGTGGTCGTGTACCGGCATTGGTCAGGTGGCAGCTGTTCTATGGCATGATTTTAAGCACCATCTTAAACTGTTTCTGAGCTTGGTTCTCCAGTTCTCCTGCGATCGTCTAAGCTACTAATACCTTTTTAATACATTCCTTTTCTGCCAAAATCAACTTGAATCTGCTTCTGTGGCTTGCAACTAAAATCCCTGACTGAACACACCAAATATTTTAGACGTGGACAGTGAAAATTTTCTGTGTCTTATGGAAATCTGTGGGTTTACCATCAAGTTTCTTCCTTCATGGGACAAAGAATCAGGCACAAAAACTGCAAATTGAAATGACATACTGTTTCCAAGGCCTAATACCTTCAAAGAACATAAAAATGATCACTTTAGAGGGCAAATTTTAAAAGAATGTTCTGAAAATGTGTTTTGCCAAATGCTAGCTCTTCAAGAGAGAAAGTCTAAACAAGGCAGATTCTGTAATTTAATGATTTCAAAAAATAGAGCAAATCGTACCCTCTTTTTAAAACGTTGTTATAATTTGGGTTCTAAGAAGTCTTACGAAAAAAACCCACCATTTTTAATTTTGACTAGAGCTTTTCATACATATTGAATGCTGCAATAAATTTCATGCAATACTATCAGCGTTCTTCAAACCAGTGTTCTGTGGAACATTCTTGGAAGGCATAGAAATGTTTATTCAGTTATTGAGTATCCACTGAGGGTGAGATGCTATGCTATGCTTGATTAATGTGAATATTTCAAAACAACTATTTTTGATTTTTCCTTTTAAAAGTGTCAAAGAAATTGAAACGCTAGGCTTCAGTCTCTTTACCTGTGAAATGGACAAAATAATAATGGCACCTACATCGTTGAGTCGTTTTGATATTAAAAGAGATAATATGGGTAAAACCCTTAGAAAAGTGCCTACATAAGTATTAGCCTATATAATTATCTCACTCAATTTATATGTGTACAAATATGACACCATTAATTCATTGCAGGGAAGACAATGGTGATTTCTTTTATGTTAAATGTGATAGAGTTGATCTACTCTCTCACTTCTCTCATATACAGTTCCCTTTGTGACCAAATTATAGGCCTTTTTTTTAAGCTCTGTGGAATGTTGTTTCTACAGTTTAGGATAGAGTGAAATGAAGTAAATATAGCGAAGAGCAAATTTTCCAAAAAATGCAAATGGCATTTTGTGAGAGGTGTCATTATTATAATGCACAAACCAGTACCCAAAAATTGTTTTCTTCCCTGTATACGTCCATTCATATGGTATTGGTAATGTTTTCAGGCCTTATGTTACCATTAGTAAAGCCACAGTCTTTTTTTCTCACAAGAAAGGAAGTTAATGAAAGTACGTAATAGCCTAAATAGCAGGTGTGGAAAAGCTATTTTTTTTAATGGAAGAAGGATTAATGTGAAAATATTTTTTTAACTGTCCTCAAACAATTATGTTGCTAATTAGTATTTCAGCTTTCAAAGAGCTTAAACGGAATTTATGAAGGGTAAAAAGTCTTTCCATTTTTAATCAGCTACTTTGTTATACTACTCCACAGAAATCTTATATTCTTATATTCTGATTTTTAGATGTGCTACTTTTTATCGAAAAGTTGCAGAAGCAGAATCCCCTGGTAACATGTCAACTGTGCATCTGAAGACTTTTCAAATAATGTACGGAACATGCATAAAACTGTTAAGCAAATAACGGATTTTCTGCAAGGCATGCTCCCAGGTGGTATTTTGCAAATACAGCTTGTCTTGTACTGCTATAGCAGATGAACCCAAGAACAGAGGGCAAAATTGCTATCAAGAGTAAATGATTGGAATCCAATTTTTCTGTTAACTGAACTGAACCCACATGCACATTCTCATATTCTTCAGGTTTGATAGGCATATTCTATTAGCAATTTGCTACTCACCACATATCATAATTTATTTAATTATTTGCATGAAATAGATCACCAGTTGAAACTTATTATATTGAAAAACACAAAAATAGGCCCTTACTTTTTAACACACACCAGTGCTTTGAAAAACTGGCTTGCCAAACTCAAAATGGCAAAATTAATAAAATGAGTAGCTAAGCATCTTATTTGCAATTGTACTCTTGGATGTACTTTTAAACCATAACCGAGAAAAAATGTACTTATTGACTTTCCAGTAAGGAAATATTTGCTTTCTTTTATTTAGTAATTATGGAAACAAACTCCCTGGTCACATTTGAAACAATGAAATCAAAATTGAGGCAATTTGTTGTAGATAACGAATAAATTATGACTGCAAATTTTTCAGTGTTTTTTTTTATCATTAAAGTGATTGGGAAATATGTAGGCACTTAATCAAAAGGTTAAATGTGCAAAAAACTCTTAGTATGAAGTGGTAAAGACACAGGGAGATTTGATCGTTGTCCATGAAAAGCTTATCACCACTGAGAGAGCACAAGGCCGGGTGAGCTCCTTGAGAGACTTGTTTATAGAGAAGACAGATTTTCTTCACTGCGTACTTTCAGGGTGTGAATGATGAAAGATCAGGAGAACTATTCTGCCGTAGAAGCAGAAGCATCTTTCCCTGGGGCAGTTTCAAAGTAGGAAAACTCCTCTTCTCAAAGGTTACAAGATAGTCTTAATAGAAATTGGGAGGAGACAGCTGATATTTTAAGTTCCTGTCAGGGATAAGATTTGCACACATGATTTTTGTCTTAGGTAAGACATGCAATAGTCCCTGATTTCTTTATTCTAGAGATTTTCCCCAGGAAGATAAATGCAGAGACAAGCCAAAAGCTCCCTGGTGGTAAATTAACTATTTTGCATAGCCTCATTAGCGATTTTCAGGAATCACAACTCACCCACAAGCCTCGTGCTCAACTTATGAAGGGAGAGCCAAACCATGAAAAGGCAAAGGAAGTGTGGTATATTACCCTCTCCTTCACATTTGCCCACCTTGGGCTTGCTCACCTTGCTTCAGGCTCACATTGAGCCTCAGGTAATGTCAGGAGTGGAGAGCTAGTCCGTCTTTACCTCTGTAGCTTGGTAATTCTATTCCTTCCAACAGAAAGTGGGTTCTCTTTCCTTCTCTCTCTTCTGTTTTTACCTTTCTCATTCTTTCTCTATTTTTTAGGTTCCACGTAACTCAATTGTTTTCACCGGGCAAGGGGACAGTGGGAGATCAGTACTGGCTGGTTTGATATGGAATGCTTTCCCTTAGCGCTAACTTCCAGCCCCCGGGAATCCATTCATTTCCTTCTTCTTGAGACACTGAGTTCCCTGCGTACCACACTCCACCACCCTCCTTCACACTACTACCACATGGATTTGATTTTCTGTGCCCAGTTAGCTTTGCCTATCCACAACCACAAAATCATTTTTTCTTATCCTTATTTCTTTTCTCATTTATGTCTGTGGAATCTTCACCATAAAACCAAACCACATTTGCTTTTACTAAAGGGGGAATTATGTTATCTTTAAAATGAAGCACCAAGGTATTTAGTAGTTTTGGTTCAATTTCAGTAAATTAATTGCAAGGTAGTTTGTATAGAATTAAATGTTTTCCCGGGAAATAGGGTCTTATATTATAGACAAGGCCATTACTGCCTGCATCACCTTATTTCTAGTCAATCGTTTTTGTTTAACAGTGTGCTCAGTACTGAACAGAGGAACAGAAAATCACTGTGAAGGACTCTCTTTATAAAGTCATGGACTTCATTAGAAAAGGAGGCACTCTATCTTAAGTTCACGGAATTCCTAGTGATCGGCACTTGCACCAGTAACAATGCAAAGCAGTATGTAATTTTTTCATAACTTTTGAAAACTTTGCATTGTAAAGTTTATAGTATGGTTACCAATGTTTAGTTTTCTCCACAGAGTAGTAGATTACTTGAATGCTAGTGAATGAGTTATGGTTTGAGATTAATTCAAAACTGAACTAGACACAATTCCTTATCTTTTATAATTTTGATTAGCTTTTCCTTTGTATTCTAATCCCTTATCTAACTCTCTTTTTTTTTACAATCTAAGTGTTAAAATGGACTTGGCGATTACTATATTAAAAGACATTAACTATAAATTACCCTTCCTTTGTATTAAAAATACCTTGGCTGTGCTGCAGCGGCATCCTGATCCACTTGGAGTGTCTGCTCTTAGCAAACTTAGACCTTAAGGATAGGATCTGCCTGCCTTTGTCCGGAGACTCAACAGGCATATTCTCGGAGACCGGTACTGTCTGCACATGCTCTGAATCTACATTGTCCAGTACAGCAGCCACTAGCCGTATGAGGCTATCGAGCACGTGAAATGTGGCCCGTGGATCTGAGAAACTGTTTTTAATTTTTATTTCATTTTAATTAATTCTAATCTAAATTTACGTAACCACACAATGGACAGCATATTGAAAAATGCAGTCTAGAACTTCATAAGTCACTTAATACCTCTGAAATCTTTTTCTCATTTGTGAAATAAAAATAATCACCCTGGACTTTTCCATAGAATCGTTATAAAAATCAAATGAAAAAGATAAAGGATCCAAATATGTGAGGAAAGGCCCTGGGGGGCTCTGAAACTGTACTGCTGAAGTGTGGGTTCTGACTCTATGAACCGTGTGTCTTGGACAAGGTCCTACACTTCTGTGTTTCAGTTGCATCTTGTGTAAAATGAGAATAATAGTAGTATCTAATTGATTTTTGAGGCAATTAAATGAGATAATACACAGAAAGTCTTTAGAATAGTGCCTGGCAAGCAGTTGAGTTCCCAGATCAATGGCAGTTATTGTTCTTATTACTAACTATACAAACGTGTAGAGAACACACACTGATGTTCAGCGAAAACTCGTGTCTCTCTCCATTCATTTCCCAAAAAAGAAGAACCTTGCTATGATTCAAGGAAAACTTGAGTTCTTAAAGACATATGGTGAATGAAACTTTGGTGGGATTGCAAAAGAGTTAAAGATCTCATTTAAAGTTTCCTTCTTCCTTTTTGCTCTGCTGTGTGACAGTCATGTAGATGGAGTCTGTGGGTGAAATCTCCTGAAGTACAACTTCCAAGAAAGGAAGGTGCTATGGCTGAAAGGGAAGAGGGTGATGAAAAGGGATCTTGACTGTTGTCTGCATTATAATATTGTTGATGAGGGAAGAAACCAGAAAGCAAGAATTTGAGGCTGACGCCCTAATTAGCCACACAGAATAGGCGTTAACTGTGTGTTGGGTGTCTTGCTAGGACTTGGGATATGGAATTCTGAGATCCAGAATCCTGGTATTATTTGTGTCTGTGTTTTCCTTCAGAAGCATGGCCAATAACAGCTGGAGTAGGTAAGGCATCTATACCTTTTTTATTCTGGTGCTTGGGAAAAGCTGCTCCAAAAGTGGATCTTTTCCTGGAATATGCCCTATAGCTCCCCACTTTTTTTTTTTTTTTGAGGAAGACTAGCTCTGAGCTAACATCTGCTGCCAATCCTCCTCTTTTTGCTGAGGAAGACTGGCCCTGAGCTAACATCCTTGCCCATCTTCCTCTACTTTATATGTGGGATGCCTACCAAGCATGGCTTGCCAAGTGGTGCCACATCCACACCTGGGATCCGATCCAGCCAACACCCGGCTGCTGAAGCGGAATGTGTGCACTTAACCACTGCGCCACCTGGCCAGCCCCGTATCTCCCCTTTTTGATACATTTATTTAGGTCAGTAAGCAAAGTCTCTTAAAGCGTCAGTACTCCAAAAGGAAGAATAAATCAAAATGCTTGTCTATAATTTGGTAACTATTCTGACAGCTGAATTAGAGTA
Organism: Equus asinus; assembly: GCF_041296235.1. Lineage (NCBI taxonomy): Eukaryota > Metazoa > Chordata > Mammalia > Perissodactyla > Equidae > Equus > Equus asinus. The sequence continues at coordinate 83,534,401 of NC_091798.1, forward strand.
AAGCTGATGGTGGCTAGATCTCTGATGGAGACAGAGGGGTTTCTAACACCGAGAGGGAGGTATGGGAAGCGGGTAGGAGTGTGCTAAAGAAAAACTTTTTTGACCAGGGCTTGTATCGTATCTGATTTTTTTTCCCATGATCATCTGTACATCTACATTTCAGACAATTTGTTGATTGTATATTGAAAGTCACTTTTCAGTATGTAATAAATTTATTCTATTACTATCAGTTTAGATGGAGAATAATACAGTAGAATTTCATGAGAAAGACTAGAACTTATACCGAAGGTTTACCTGAGTCAGAGAGTAGTGATCACTTTAAAAAATACCACTATATCCTATTTTAGTGGTATGTCCATGTTGAATTTCTAATTGAAACATGGATTTTGAAAAACAGATATGCTCTGGGTCTTAAGTGAAAAATGCTTTTATTTGAAAGAATGCAGTTCAGATTTTGCAATGTATTTTTTAAATTTTGAAATCTGATATTTAAAATATCTTTAAATTAAAAAAATAATTTTAGATTTTTTTTCTCATCTAAATGACTGCTTTTCTTTTTACTGGAAGTTGAAATATAAAAGAATAAAATATTATTACTTTTTTGAAACATATATGATACATTTCATTTATTTACTTATTGATAAAGATTAGCTAACATTTGCTGCCTATCCTCCTCTCTTTTGCTGAGGAAGAGTGGCCCTGAGCTAACATCTGTGCTCATCTTATTCTATTTGTAGGATGCCTGCCACAGTATGGCTTGATAAGCTGTGTGTAGGTCCACACCTGGGGTCCAAATCAGTGGACCCCAGGCTGCTGAAGAGGAGGGCACAAACTGAAATCCTACACCACCAGGCAGGTCCCAATATATTGTTACTTTTTTAAGCCTAAGAGATGTTGTAGTGTTGCTTTTGTTTGAATTACTGAACCATATGAAAAAAACATCATTTCTGTTACTAACTGTAGAAAGGAGACAGGAGAAAATTCGTCAAATAGATAGGTTTATCAGGCTAAAGAACATAAAAATAAAGGGCTGAATGTTGACACATACCTCTCTTCTTCAGTGAAATAAAACTTTACTTTTAATTAATTATTTATTTTTCTTAAAGTTCCTAACACCTATCTCATTCACCAAACACTTGCTGGATTACAGCATTAATTAACAAAAGGAGTGTGGTATGGGTTTAGACTACATAATCATGCTTAATGCTCATGTATAAGTTTTAACCCAACAAAGCCACGGGCTCAACTCCGTGTTTTACAAAGATAAATATAGTGGCACTAGGAAGAGTGGATTATACTACTTTTTAAATACTTATGTCTGCAGGTGCTAGGTCTTCTTATCAGTAAAAAGATTTTAAAAAATCAAAAGTAAAAAATAAACATAAAGATAAAAAATATTAATAGCTATAAAATAAAATAATTCTAGAACAAATAAAAATCTTACAAACGCCATAAGAAATATGCTTCAGATAATTGTGAAAGTATAAACAAAGAAGATTTTTATTTGGTTGGGAGAGTTAGTAAATCTGTCATCTGTAGGTGACATTTAAGTTGATCCTCAAGAGACGGTAGAATTTTGAAGGATGGTGATAATGGAAAGGCATTCTAAGTGGAGGGAAAACATGATTAGAGGCACAGAGTGGAAAGTAGAGTATTTGGGGTAATGTTGAATAATTTAGTTTGCCGATAGCATAGTCTGCATAAACAACATAGCGGAATACGGCTAGAAGGATATATTGACGCCAGATTAAGGAATGACTTGAAGGCCAGGATAAAAAATACAATCAGTTTTATTTAGATAATAGGTAATAAGGAGAAATTATTGAAATGAGAAGGAACATAATTAGAATTGTGATTTGAAGAGTTTTCTAAATGTTATCACTATGCATCAAAATAGGTTAGAGAATACTTAAATCACGGTGCTGGTTAGAAACCTATTAGGGCAGGTGAAGTGAGAAATGATGAGGACTGACCCAGAGTTGCAGGTAGAGATGGAAAAAATTGGAGAGTTGCTATTGGCATTGAGAAGCTATATTTGGCTGAGCTTGAATGTGGAGGAGAAGGAAGTATGAAGATCAAAAGAAAACATTGAGGATTGGAGAGATTGTACAATGATGGTAAAGAAGCAGTTTGGGGATAGTAAAAATCACGGGCCTAGTGCCTGGGCTGAAGGAAAGGTCCAGCAATATACATGTGAAAATATAAAGATAGTGCAGGAACATACATAAGCACATTGCCCTCCATCCTTAAAACTTCTAATGAAGGGAACATTAAAAATAGTAGGATCCCAATGTCACTGTCACAAGAAAATGAAATAGAAAATATTTGCAAAAGACACTTATAATAAAGAACTGTTATCCAAAATATACAAAGAATTCTTAAAACTCAAAATAAGAAAATGAAAAACTCAAGAAATGGGCCAAAGACCTTAACAAACACCTCATCAAAAAATATTTATAGATGCCAATAAGCATATGAAAACATGCTCCACATCAGATGTCATCAGAGAAATGCAAATTTAAACAATAATGAGATAACATCATACATCTATTAGAATGACCAAAATCTGGACCACTGACAACACCAAATGCTGGTGAGGCTGTGGAGCAGGAGGGGAATTCTCACTCATTGCTGTTGAGAATGCAAAATGGCACAGCCATTTTGGAAGACAGTTTGGCAGTTTCTTATAAAACTAAACATGCTCTAACCATATGATCCAGCAATCATGATCCTTGATATTTACCTCAAGTTGTTGAAAACTTATGTCCATGCAAAAACCTACACAAGGATGTTTATAGCAGCTTTATTCATAATTGCCAAAACTTGGAAGCAACCAAAATATCCTTCAGTAGGTGAATGGATAACTATACTGTGGTAGATCCAGAAAATAGAATGTAATTCAGCTAACAAAAGAAATGAGCTATCAAGCCATGAAAAGACGTGGAGGAACCTTAGATGCATAGTACTAAGTGAAAGAAGCAAATCTGAAAAGCCTGTCTGTATGATTATAACTACATGACCTTCTGGAAAAGGCAAAACTATGATAACAGTGAAAAGATTGGTGGTTGTCAGGGGTTGGCAGGTAGGCAGAAGGCGAATGGACAGAGCATGGAGGATTTTTAGGTCAGAGAAACTACTTGGTATGATGCTATAATGATGGATACATGTCATTATACACTTGTCAAAAGGCATAGGATGTATTACCCCAAGAGTGAACGTAATGTAAACAATGGACTTTGGGTGATTATGGTGTGTCAGTGTAGGTTCATAAATTGTAATAAATGTACCACTCTGGTGGGGATGTTGATAATGTGGAAGCCATGCATATGTGAGCACACGTGGTATGTGGGAAATCTCTGTACTTCCCTCTGAATTTTGTTGTAAACTTAAAACTGCTCTAAAAAAATTGTCTTAAAATAAAAAACTAAATAATAATAATAAACCCTTGGAAAAAAAAAGACCAGGAGTTGCCAGGGGTTTGGATTGAAGGAGGAATGAATAGGTGGAACACCGAAGATCATTAGGACAGTGAAAGGATTCTTTAGACAAGGGCCTGGAAAATACAATGGGTGGTGCTCAGATCTGTGGTGAATGAAACTGGAACTCATCTAGAGAAAAATTAAGGACATGCAGGTAGAACTGAAAACCTCCCCGTAGTCAAGGTGCATGAATATGTAGTGAAAGTTTTCATGATTTCCTACAGCAACAACCGTGTGAAAGCAGAGGGGGATAAAACATAGGGCAATTTGTCACAGGGTTGAAATTGACAGGGCAGACGTGTTGGAAATGGTCATGGGGACAGATAATTCTAGGATGCAGGTAAGAGCGTTGTTGAAAGGGATTAATGTGTCCTCCCAAACTAGATAGAAAGCTAAATGAAGCAGCACTAATAAAGGGGAAAATAGGAGTGTTTGATATAATGGAGGTCTTGATGAGTTCCAAGTAGGCTGTGGAGAAAAAAAGAAGTAAAAGGTATTGAAAGTTATTTGTGGATAGTACTTAAGTAAGGTCTGGTGTGGTGGCATGAAGTTTTGCAAAGAAAGAAAATATTGTTACCATCTTTACGGAGATTACAAACTACTTTGGGAGGCAAAACATATGCATATTTGCATATTTTCTATATAATGATAATTGTGTTCAAAGTAAGAGGTACTGATTATAAGTGTTCTTGATATTCACAGACAAGAGAGGTCTTATCAAAGGAATAGGAGTGGAGCCTGAGACTGAAGGATGAGTCCATTTAGATGAATAGAAAGTAGAAGGTTTTATTCCATGTGTTTGAGGATCATAATATGAACAAAGGCACAGATGTGAGAAGAGACCAAAATGAACAATGAAAACAGCAACAATGACAGTAATAACTAGTTATGCACCAATTTTATATACATATGATTCAATTTAATCTATGGTAACCCTGTGAAATAGATATTACCCCTAGCTTGCAGATGAAGAAATAGAAGCCTAGAGTTTGCCTTGCATCATGTGTTGAGTGAGAGGACCAGAAGTCAAATTAAAGTCTGTGTGTTACCAAAGACATGCTCTCAATAAGCAGGTTTTATTGCTTCATAACAGGGACCAGCACGGCTGTATCAAGGATCCCTTCCTATTGATTACGGGCAAGTGTACCGTTCCATTTGCTCTGTGACTTAAGGTCCCTTCTCATCGTACATTTCAGCCACATCAAAGTGCTCTGTTACCCAGAGGCACCACACTCACACTTCTGTGCCCTTGTACACAATCTCCTTTACCAAAAATGAAATTCCACCCTTTATTCACCCATCAAACTCCCATGTATTAATTTTTTTCCCTCTGCCTTCTTTTAAGATCAAATTCAAGCTCCTGTTTGGGTGAAGTCTTTCCTTACTCATCTATGTTAGACTGACCATTCTTTCCTTTGTGACACCACTGAATTTGGAATATATGTTTGCAGTCATATGAAGCACAATGAATTAAAATTAATTTTTATATGTTTGTCTTTTCTTCCATAATGTCAATCCCTTGAGCATGGAATCAGAATTGTTTTAAGTAATTTTTATAATTGCTTCCTCAGTGACTAACACAGTGTCTAACACAAAAGTGTTACTCAATGACTGTTTTTAAAATTAATCAATGAATGAATAAAAGGTAGGTAAAGTGAGAGAGATTTGTGGAAGGCATGAAAGGCTGACAGGGGTGTGGATTTATTCCATAGGTTAGTGGTTGTCAAACTGTGCACTAAAGAACCCTTCTATGGGGTTGTTTCAACAGGTCTTTAACCTCTTACCAGATCAGAACTGCTCTTGTATATTTTGAGTAGTGGGTTTCTATGTAAAATTTCATTAAGCGAAAGATTCTACAGCTAAAAACTCTTCAGAAACCACTGCAAAGTGGTAGAACATTATGAATTTTTCAACAAAAGAGTGACAAGATAAATAATTTATCTAAAAAACAGTTTGACATATATACCTCTACACTTTCTTTGCTCTCTCTCTCTCTAGCATATATATGCATTCTATCTATATCTTATATATGTATTTGTATGTCTAACATATGTATAAATTAGATCTTTTAAAATTTACCTAGCTTAGGTTTGGCCAACTGAGCTATAAATTTATTTAGGGGTATTTCCTAAGCTCCTAGGCAGAAGCTCATATTCAAGATTTTGCTTTGATGTGGAAGTGACATGGCTCTGTTGGGAGGCTGCTCAAAGCTACTTTGTTACTGCAATATAAATGATTCAGACCATATATACTAAAGGAAAGTTTTCAGTGCCCCAAGTGTTTTATCTACATGATGCCAAGACTCCAGATATTGGCAGGCATTTGGATAATAAGTTTCCACTTTTCATTTGAATGCTTTGGTTTCATATAGACACTACCTCAGAAGATAAGTCATTAAGGATTAGATTCATAGAGTTCTCCATAATGGAGAAGACCAAAGAGACCACATATTTTGAGCATTTAGAAATGTAAATGTATTCTTGTTTAATTGTTTGGTCTTTGAACCTCATAAAGAACAGCTGGAGCTGGAATTCTATAATTTCTAAGGCTAATAAACTGATATTGTGGGATGGCTCTGTGCTTATAGAGAGGATATTATGTTGTACGGAATTCAATAGGCATTTGTATCTGTACATGGACAGAATTAATCTTGAATGCAAATGCTAATACAACAAGGTATTTGGCTTATAGCCTGTCAAAAACACTCAGGGCTGTCAGCCATGGTGCTTAACTTTATCATAAAGTATCTGTCTCAACAAATCAGTGTTCTTACGATTCTAAAGGCTTTTTCTAATTTCAGGAAACAAAGGATCTGAAATGCCTCTTTTATTAGTTTCTAGGTAAACTGTAATTAGAACTTTTTATAACTTTAAATAATTGCTATAATTCTGGTAGAAATTTCAGCTTGTTTCAGAATGCAACAGAGCTTTTTTTTCTAATGAGACGTTATAAACACAACTTTTCATGCCTGAAAACAGCAAATATCATGTGAATTTCTGAAACTCATTTCCCTATAACTCACCATGTAACTACATCCTAGAGACTGAAAATACTATTACCCAATTAATTTCAAGGTGTTCAGTGCAGCAGCAAGATGTAAAAGACAAAATATTGAAATGAAAACTACCTAATTTCTTAAGTGATAGAGAGAAGCACAAGTAAAGTGAATGTGCATATATTTTAGTCAGTCAACATTCTTTTATTCATTGACCAAGTATTTATTAAGTGCATACTGTGCCAACATCATTCTAATCCTGGAGAATTATACAGGTCTGAATAAAAGCCAGGCTCTAAATGTAAGGATCTCACAGATAAATAAAAGAGACAGACACTCGGCAACAAATGTAGGAAAAACCCCCTTAGCGGAGTTCCACCTAATGCATAATTGAGTTGCCGCACATGAACTGATGCTCTACACATGGAATTGATGGATATTCATGTACACTGAAAGGGTAATTTTCTGCTTTCACTACCAGTAGTGTTGCATGCTTACCAAGAGAACTGGCCATTTTTCCCAATCATGTTTATGCCAATCAAACTTACTATTAATTTAATTTTCTAAAAACACACATAAAATAGTGTACACAATAGAGTGATACAGCTTAAATAATAATAATGATGATGATGAAACATATGTCCATGTACCCACAACCAGCTTAACAGAGCAATATTAATAATTTTCAGCCTTGTCCCTGCCTGAATTGTGCTTTTTATAATTTCAGAACTTAATATTACATAAATGAACAAAGTATAGGTATAAAAGATAATTAATTGTCACATATGAATACTGTGAGAATGTTTTGGAAATAATTGCTAAAGGTAAGTTACTAAAGTTATTATTGATTTAGAGTATGCGTAAGAAGTCTGCAAAGGTTGAGAAAAAAATCATGATCATGGAACATATCTTTCTTCAGAATTTTTTATCTTTAATTTCTCATTCCACTTCAGTGAGACCAAACTTTGAATTGTGGGAAGATTTTTGCACTAAAGATGATGTAAAACTTTAATCAGCCGATTCCTACTCAAATATGGTCCAATATCATAATACCGGCAAACGAAAGTACAATATATTGTAAGTTAAAATCCTTCTGCTATGAATGTATTACTTTTCAATTACTTGCTTACTTGCTTTCAAAGGAATCTTTTTGTTGTTTAGCTGAAAAACCACCCAATTCAAGGATGACATATAAGAAAATTTGAACTTTAATTACAATATAAAGAGAAGCTTTGGAGAAAGTATCCACAAGGGCACCTTATTCAGGTGTTGATTAAACACCGCACCCTCAATCAGGTCTTACCAGATGATTCTAGCTAAACCAGCCCTTCTTCAGCTCTCTTTATTCTGTAACCATACTTTATTTTTCTTTATGGTACTATTGCTACAGTCCCTACATTTTATTTGTATTTATCTTCTGCCTTTCTGACAAGAATATGAGTTTCTGGAGGGCAGGGGCTTTGCTTGTTTTCCACCTTCTCTTCTGTGCCTAGACAAGAGTGGGCACAGAGTTGCTGGCCAGCAAATACACGCTGAACGTTCACTGAGAGACTCAGGGGCGACTTGCCTCGGAGCTCATGCTGGGGGAATTAGTGTGGATCTGGAAAGCATTTAGAATTCTCAGGTATTAGTGCTGAGGCTTCAGGACAATTGAGACTATCTAGGAAAAGGAATGGGAGAGAACAATCCTGTCAGAGCAAACGGCATATGCAACAAGTTGCATCTGTGAAACTACATGGCACGTGTTCAAGGATTTCACGAGGATGCTCTGATGGATCCTTGTGAGAGAATGCTACAAAACAGGTTGGGGAAAAAACGTTTGGGCCAAATTATAAAGGACTAGACTAAAGATTTCAAGTTTCTTCTTGTAGGAGATGGAGTTATTGCTATATGTCAAGCATCAAAATGACATGTTCATTTTGAAATTGCATTTAATTTAAAAGGTAGCATAGATATTAATGTGGGAAAACAAGTGATGAATGTGCTGGAATCAGGGATGTCAATCAGGCCAACACCAAGACAATAAATTATTGAGGATTTACTGAGTTTGTGTGTGGCTAGGGAGCTTTTGATTGCTGACACCAAGGGTGTACAAGACTACCTGGGGCAGTCGAATTGAGGAACTTAGGGGAAGCGTGCATCAATCACTAGGGGAAAGGGAAGAAAAACAAACTAGTTTTTCCTGAATACTCAGGAGATTATGAATTTTTGATGAAGAGTAATGAAGGGCAAATCTGGAGCCAGACTTTTGTGTGTTATTTTTGTATCTATGGTGTGCTGCCTGCAGAAGAAACAATGTGTTGCAAATAACAAGGAATGTGGTTCATGTCACAAACTTGGCAAATGTTTCACTTAGAATGGGAATCTGCATTTGGAGGACAGGCTGCCTTCTATCCTTAAAAATGTGCCATTCTAAAGGAAGAGAGACAGAGACAGTGGAGGACCTTGAGGGAAATGAGAACATTCTAACATACTATTTTGCTACTACTCAGCCTCTTCTGCCAGCTGGCTCACTCACATGGAGCTACATGGGGCCAATCAGAGAGATGGAATAATTTAAAAGCAGACCATATCTGGGTTACTTTACAATAATCCTGGCCAAACGAAGTTGGTCTCACCTAGATGGATGAAACAAATTCCTGTTTCTTTATGGCAGACAGTTGGACATGTTTTGTCCTTATTAGCATCATCAATATGAATCTGCATAGATTTTTATGTTATTTAATATTCTGAATCTGTCTTGATATGTCATCTGTGGGTTTATAGTAATGCCAGAACAAGTAAGCACCAGAAATGGAAAAGAAAACTTTCTTTTCAAAACTATTCAGTAATGTGTTTCATCTTAGAATGACAAGTAAGTGGTATGAACTATGCCAACCCAACTGAAACGTATAGAAAAAAACAAAGCCCTTAAAAATAGTGTTGTTACTATTCTTATATCTCGTGTTTTACTTATCAGGTAGCTGAGAAGGACTTTTTAGTAACGAAGAAAAATTGCTTATGAGAACTCTTAATTTAGAGACCAGTTGAATATGAATCTTTCAATTTTAATGGCTTAATGTTAGAAGTAAATATACTTTAAAATTTTAAGGAAAGGGACCTTAAAATATTTAAGCTTTTGGGATATGTATTAAATATCGCTTAAAACATTTCCACTACAAGTATGATGTACTCAAAATATTTCATTTATAATGAAGAAATATAAAGAAAGTTTGACTGCAATATGAGTTTTAAAATTGAAGATTTTAAAATGTACTCTAACTTTAGAATTTTATTCATCTATTCTCAAAACTTTTTCTCACAGCAAACCAAACTGCGTTCTAGATGACTGTAGAAAATACCATCTTCTCAAACAAGAGAAAAGGGGATGGGAGATAATTTAGTTAAGCAGTTTCCACCATCTGGACTTCTGACTGACAGCAGAGCATTCTCATTATATGAAAATAGAGGGTGATTTATCTTCATCTTAGAAAATTACTGAAAAGTTCACAATGTATGTGAAAAACGGCTTTGTTATTCAGAGTAAAGTCGAAGGAATCAGCAGATGGATAATTTTGGGTTTCTTCTCATGTTCTTGGCACTTTTTTTATTTGCAGATTTTATGCCTTGGCACGTTCTCTGTTATCTGTAACTAGAGAAAAAAAGGGAAATATGAGTCTTCTTTGCTATACTCCCTTTAACCTCTCCTCTTTGAAGAAGTCAAATGCTGAAGACATCAGCTAGTGCAGCTTGGCGGGGTGAGAGGTGGGCCGGCATATTGATATGGGGCGAGGGTGCCAGAAGGATCAGTCATGTGCCTCTTTCAATCACTATTTCATACATAAGCCTTAGGATTCGGTTTCTCTAGTTTGTAGATTACCCAGGCTTCTGAATTCACGTCCTATTTCCTTTGGCTTCCTTATTCTGAACTGTTTTACAATTTATTACCATCTTTACTTGAAGGAAAAAAGAGAGAATAATGCTCCAATTAGATTCTTTTATTCATTGTTCATGACCCTAAATGGGAAAATGTTTGACTTGGTGGTGGATACAAAGTACCGGATAAAGTTACTTTTGGAAAATGTATTAGTTTCCATTGGTGTTAGTAAAACCTCTTCTTGGATAATCCTTTTTAATCACATGCTATCAATTACCAACTATCTGGGTAGGACCCTCATGTCTGTATCTTCAGCTTAGATCTCTCTTCCGTGCTGCAGAATCACATATCCAGTTACTTTCTGGACAACTCCACCGGTATGTCCAACAGGCAACTCTAACTCAATATGATCAAAACTGAGCTTATCATCTTCCTCTTATATGTTTCATAGCTAATGACTTCACCATTTATCCCAAATCCCCAGGAAAAAGAACAATCTGTGTGGCAACCTTCATTTTTCCCTCTCTCTCACTGGCCGTGTTCAATCACCATTCAGTCTTATTGATTTTACTGCCTTCTAATACCTGACATTTTTAAATCCATCAACTTCTTTCTTTCTTCATCACACGATTTTATTTCAGGAAATTATTATTTTGTATCTGACTTACTGCAAAAGCATCTTAATTGCCAAGCTTGTTCCTTTCCAATGCATTCTCCACACTGCACAATGTACACTGCACTCCAAGGCCGACAGATCTTTCTGAAAAACAGATTTTACAGTGTCTTTTATCTGCCATTCTAGAGAAGGATTGTGTTGCTGTTAAGAATGGGACCTGTGGAGCTGGCTATCTGGGTGTGAACTCTGGATCTGCCACTTATTAACGTGTGGTTTGGGGCAAGTCCCTTAACCACTGTGTTTATCAGTTTCCTCCTCTGTACATGGGTGTGCTAGCAATAGTGCCTCAGCCATAGGGTTGTTGTGAGGAGAAAAACACTTAATACCTGTGAATAATTTATCACGGAAGCTAGTGCATGGCAAGCATTCAATAACTGGTAAAAATAATGATTACTAACGTTGTTATTATTATTACCTTTCTATGGATATGCTTGGTCTTGAGAATTGTTAAAATCTGAACTCTATATTGCTTAAAAGGTTTTTTATGATTTAGTCTCTGTTTTCCAGCAGATCTGATCTCCTACTATCTTCTCACCTCTCCCAACTTCTTTTCTAGTGATACTAAAATACTCATTTTTTATTGTTACTCCAGCTGTCGTTTAAAGCTCTTCAAATGTTAGACAGCCAAACAATGTTTAATTACTGATTTAATTTGGTTTTAAGCTTTGAACTCAAGACCTTCATGCACGAGGCATATACGATCACTGCGATATATTTTTCAACTTGCTTCTCCTTTCACTTTCTTAGTTTTTTGGGTTATTTGTGTTATTTCTAATAACGATTCTTTAGTAAAATATACATAGATTACACTGAAAATGGACTTGTTCTGTGAATTTTCCTCTATGTTACCATATAGATAAACTGAACATTTCATTTTGTTTGATTCATTATAATATCTAAATAGTTATCACTTCCTCTATCTTGTTGCAAGATGCTACCTATTTGTAAGTAGGCTTTGTAAGTAGATTGAATATACAATTTATTATCTTTACTGGACATTTTGAAATAGAAAATGGGTGCTATTAATATTATTTGGGGACAAGAGATGTAAAATTATACTCTCCTGGAAAAACTTGGGTGTGTGGTCACTCTCTCTCTAATCCTCACAGTAAACCCTCAAGTTAGGTTTTACAACTTCCATTTCATAGGTGAGTGAACTTGCCTAAGTAAGTGACAGAGCTAAAGATTGGATCTAGAGCCATTCTTTGGTGTCCATACTCTTTGTACTACATAAGCTGCCTTAATTTACAGTTCTTTTGACTTTTGAGGTCTTCACGCAATCAACTAACATCTCTAAGTACACTTTCCAAAAGGAAGAGTATCCAAATGAATATTTGAAAGAGAAGAGGAATGGTATTTATTGATGTCAATAACAAAAATTTTTCTTGATGTGAAAATAGTGAAGTATCTTTAAAAATATGAGTAAACTATCAAGATTGGATCATCCTATCCTCTTCAAAAATTAAAAAAATAATTGTAGTAATTGAGTCAAATCAATGTTTTATGGCATTCCCTTGATTAGTTAGCAATTTATTTAAAAAAGAGCTGAACTTTCATCTTATTTTTGGGAAAATGAATTTGTTAATATATTTTACCATGCTCAGTATTAACATAGATGTCTATGCTTATGACACATCTAAAGCAATCATATGATTCCCCCTGTTACTGTGGAATTGTTATTACTTTTTGTTCTAAGTCCTTTATAAAATAAATTATGCTTCAGTTTCAGAAAGAAATGCAGTTTCAGTGTATATTAATCTAGGTAAGAGGCACTTTGGTATCTTATAAATATTAACAATTTCTTCTGAATTTGCTAGTTTGAGTTTATTGTGCTTTTTAAACGGCTTGTGACCTATAAATTATATATCCATCCAATCTCATGCTGGGTAATATTTTTAAAGTTTCAAAAATGAAATATGCTTTCTAGGGGGCATCTGTTTTGAGAAAATGAATACAACAGAGTTGTTATCCTTTGAATTTTTAAAACATGTTGGCTCATCCTTATGATTATTCATTATGACTCCAAAGGGGAAAAATGAAACTTAAATCACTTTCTAGTTCTGCAGTAGAAGAGCAAAAAGTAAGCAGGCCACAGCTAGGAAGAGGGGTTGGTGGTGGCAAGATCACCACGTAGAACACTAATTCTTTCACCTTGTCAGAATGAGAACAAGATGCTTTATGCAACCAGCCGCTAAATTCCTTAGGGAAGAAGAAAGATAACTGGAATCTTCTAGGTGTCAGAATAAGTGGCAACAAAAAAAAAAAAAAAAAAAGAAACTAGCACAAGAGCCATGTTTATGGCTGGAGCATTAAATTTGCTTTTGTACTGACTTGATTAAAATGCAGTCCTCAGATCTGGGTCATGTGTGTCATCTGAATGCACACATTTGTATTTTCAAAGCAAACATTATTGCGATACTGCATGATTTAGTATAGTTTAGGATAACCTCCAACAAGTTCTCAATCATATAGTAATTTAGATTTAGAGAGAAAAAGAACAAATTTTTTGTTATTGTGTAAGTTTCAGGTGTACAGCTTTATAATTTGATATCTGGATACCCTGCAAAGTGATTGCAACCACAAGCCTAGTTGCCATCCATCACCACACAGTCCACCTCCTTCACCCATTTCTCCTGCCCCCCAGCCCTCTTCCCCTCTGGTAAGTACTAATCTATTCTCTGTAGGTATGAGTTTGTTTCTGTTTTATTTTGTTGGTTTGTTTTTGTGTTTTTTAGATTCCGCATATGAGTGAGATCTTATGGTGTTTGACTTTGTGCATCTGACTGACTTCATTTAGCTTAATACCCTCTAGGTCCATCTATGTTGTCACAAATGGCAACATTTCATTCTTCTATATGGCTGAGTAGTATTGCACTGTGTATATGTATCCATTCATCTATCGATGGTCAGTTTGGTTGTTTCTATATCTTGGCTATTGTTAATAATGCTGCAATGAACATAGGTGTGCATACATCTTTTCGAATTAGTGTTTTTGTGTTCTTTGGATATATACCTAGAAATGAAATTATTGGGTCATATGGTAGTTCTATCTCTAATTTTCTGAAGAACCTTCATACTGTTTTCCGTAGTGGCTAAAACAATTTACATTCCCACCAACAGTGCACAAAAGTAAAAAGAATAAGATTGTAATAGATTCAAGAAATCGAGCTCCAGAAAATAAACTTGCTTGTGGCTAATCTAGTGTAAATATTGTGTTTGAACAATTTGATACCACAATGAAGCTTTTGTTTTAAGACATGAGCATTTGACAATAAAAAGCCAGAATTATTTGGTGTATTCTATAGGCACATGTATGAATTATAACCTTGGAAAAGTTAGAGAAATTTTATATTGGGTATATTGAGATTAGAAGTAATGAAAGTGTTTCACCACTTTTTGTATATTTTAACAGTGTTTAAAAAATACCAACTATTGGGAAGACCAAGAAAAGGCAGAGAGAATCAAGAGACAGGCTGAGAGAAGGAAAAAAAATCAGGAAAAATTCCAAGAATAAATGTAGTTGATAAAATAAATTCTGCACAGGAAAACCTGAAATTATAAAACTGATCCACTAGAAGACTGGTGATTAATTTCAATGGAAAGTATTCCTCATTTATGAAAGGTTTAACCCAAAAGGCCCTTTAATAATGTCTTAAATGCTTTACAAAATACTATCTACTTATCAGAGCCTTAGGACAAAGAAATCTATAACTGAAGAATTAGAGGCCAGAGCTAATGGAAGGTTAATTAGGAAAAAAAAAAAAGTCAAGAGACTCTGAAACTAAAAGTAAGTCAGTCAAGAAAGATCTTCTATTCTTAACATTGGATGCAATTAGGATTTCCCCAATCAATTGCAATCTCATTGAACAAAACTTTTTTTAGTTCCAATTGGTAATGCAGTATTTTGCCTACCAACCTCAGTTGCAAAGATTGTCCAGGAATTAACATGAGGTGGGGATGTTAAGAATTCAGAATTTTGTAGCAGGAAATAGAAATCAGTTAAGGAGAATTAGGATACTTAAATGTTTTGGAAATGGAGCAATGTACACTGCATCATCTAATGCGAGAGTAAGAAATTTTACAAAGAATTGGCTTTAGTATATTTTTTTCCTGCAAAAGTGCTGGAGTAGTTATGAAACTTATGAAGGTTATATGCTCTTTGATACACTTGAATAGTTAAGGCTAGCTCTGTGATAGGATTTTATCTGAAATTATATTGTTGATGAAGATTCAATCTCAAAGTTAAGTTGCTTTAAAACTCTTAATTTTCCTTCCCCATCTTCACTCCTTATCTAGACACAACCCCTGCCCTGCTCGCTTTCTCTCTTGCCTTTCCCATGTAAAAATCACATGTACAGCACATATTTTAATCTGTCTTTTTTTGTGAGGCAAAGAGGGTCATAGCATCTCTGATTTTACCAAACTCATTCAAATAGTTTCATGCCAGTGTTTCCATTTTATCAATTAATATTATGCATCATTTATAACCTTCTGGAAACTCAATTTGACAAATCTTGTGTCAGAGATGTTGGATATGGAGTGATGGATTAAAAAAGAAAATACACATTAAAATTTAAATAGAAGCATTTCATTACTGATATAAGTTTGATACAGATATAGATGACAAAATATTTGTGAAGGGAATGCATGATAGAATAAAGTATAATTATTGGTACATCTTACTCAATGGAAATGAAACCGTATTGATCCTTTATCATATCTTCAATTTCAATTTTCATCACTTTTTACATACAGTAATAAATTATATTTAAAGTGTTCAAGACATTTGGGCTATCAAGTAAATATTCTCTTCTGGTAATTATGAATCTATTTAGAAGCATAAATGAAATAATTTGCAGGAGCATAATTTCTCTCTTTGCATTGATTTACATGAGTAAGTGTAGCATTGTTTATACAAAACAAATGAAGGTGAGAACAAAGAAAGCTAAATAAATATGCATTTAATTTTCACTTCAGAAATTTTAATTATGCACATCTGTAGATGTATAAGAAACACAATTAAGTAATTAATAGTTGCATAAACAGGCTAAAAATGTTATGAAAACATTAGCATAGGATGTGATTGTTATTTGAATCTTTTATTTATGTATTTTTCTTTTCTTCAAAGTAGCATAATTGAGTGGCTTAGATACTTGCAAATGTGTTATTGAATCACTCAATGACTAGAAATAACCTGCATTAGAATGAACCAGAATATGGCCTAAAGCAAAGGTTCCCGAACTTGGCTAAATGTCATAATCCCCAGGAAAGCTTTTTAAAAGTACAGGTGCTTAGGCTTTTTCCTTGGAGATTTTGATTCAGTGAGAGGTGGGAATTGAATATTGTTAAGTGGGATCTTAATAAGCATTGCATTTCCCATAATCTGTTCTATTCTTCCTTCATTGCATTTCTCTGCCTACCATATTATTCTATGTAAATATTTCTGTAATTGAGTTCTATTGGCATATTCTCAAGGGTCTGCAGGTTTTCTAGGTTTTCAAATTTTGTGATTAAATTTTGATGATAACCTGTATGATTCCATTTATACTAAATGTTCAGAAAAAGCAACTTCATAGAAACAGAAAGTAGATTAGTGGTTACCAGGGGCTGAGGGGAGAGGGAAAATGGGAGCAACTGCTCACAGGTACAGGGTTTCTTTTTCAGCTGATGAAAATGTTCTAGGGTAGATAGTGGTGATGGTTGCACAACCTACAAATATACTAACAACCACTGAATCGTATACTTTAAAAGGATGAATTTTATGATATGTTAATTATATACCTCAATTTTAAAAAGTGTTGAAGCAAAAACAATTTTTGATGACAACCTGAAATTTGATATTAGCATGTTCTGGATTACCTCGGTTACTGCTAAATAACCTAGCATTCTATGCATTCCTTAGTGTCAAGTTGTAGTACTTTATAATCAGAAGTAAATGAAAAATAAAAAAAGAGGAGGATTTAATATATAAAAAATATATTTGGACAAGCAAAAGCCAAATAGGTTGCAAGTTTTTCGAATAGAGGAAAGTGGTGGGAGAGTTGAAATTTTACAGTATTTATACTAAAGAGATGTGACAAATTCAAAGATTGTGTGACACAGAGTCAGCACCATATTCATGTCGTGACCAGCAATTTGGTTTCCACAGAGCAAAGTCATCCTTGAAGCTAAGCTGGTGCTGTACCTGCCATCTGCATCAAGCTAATCTTTTACTCCTGTGGGACCATTTCCTTTACAAAAATTGTCATTTCTTGCTTGCTATGATAGACTCTCCCACCTTCGGATCCATTACTCCTCTTTTTAAAAACCATCTCTTTGTCTTTTGTATCTTACTGATACTTGCACTTTTTTTTTTTTTAATGTACTTCAGAAGGAAAACACTGTCAAAACTGTGAGGAGGCATTAAAAATAAACTCAGGTTATCTTTGGTTATCTTGCCATTAATCACCAGGAATTTTCCTAAGAATTTTATTACATCACTTTAAAGTGAAGCTTCATGTGAGACAGAATGCATAAAATGACTGATTCTAGGATTTTCCACACACCTCTCCATCCTATAAATACATTTCTCTTCCTGAATTCTTTTTGGGCGAAGAATTTTAATTTGAAATGTGGACTGGCATTTTGTTATTAGTAAGATTTTCATTTTTACAAAAGTATACTTTAAAGGCTGGCCCTGTGGCAAAATGGTTAAGTTTGTGTGCTCCACTTCAGCAGCCCAGGGTTTGCGGGTTTGGATCCTGGGCACAGACCTACACACTGCTCATCTAGCCATGCCGTGGTGGCATCCCATATAGAAGAACTAAAAGGACTTACAACTAGGATATACAACTATGTACTGGGGCTTTGGAGAGAAAAAGAAAGAAGATTGACAACAGATGTTAGCTCAGGGCCAATCTTCCTCACCAAAAAAAAGCATACTTTTTAAAAAAATAAATATTTTTCAAAAAAAGCATACTTTACACACGGTGTGGAAGGTAAGTATTGAATTGAAAGCAAATATGCTTGTTAAGTACTATTAATAACAAAACAAAGTATTAAACAAAAAATGTATTCAAGACTCTATATAAAAGAAGAGTTATTTTATACATGACATCATCATATCAAATGTTAGTCATGTTAAAATGTAAAAGTTTCAGGATGGGAGAATCCTTATAATATTACAATAAGAGCATTTCTTCTGGACCTGCTGGTTAATAACGAAAGCCAGCTTACTTGTGGGCTTAATATGTACCTGGACTTGTGTTAAATGCATGACGTGTGTTACACAGATTCTAGTTACAGTAGAGGAAACTGAGGTTTAAAGAATTTAAATAACTTGACCATGGTATAAACAACAACAACAAAGAAAAACAAACAACAACCACAACTGATAATTGGCAAGACCTAAAGAATGGTACCTGGATACATAAACATTTTTGATTGAATGAATGAATGTGTAAACGAACTGAAGTCGTCTGCCTCTAGAGCTTGCTCCAGTAGACATCAGATAATACCCCCAGATGCCATGGGGTCTTTCTATTTTTATTCCTGTTCTTGTTCTTATTCTTTCTTATTCTCATTCTTATTCTCAAAGGTCTGAAATTTCTCTATGTTTTTAAATTTTGATGATACCTTATCATATGATTTCGTTTACATGAAATGTCCAGAATAAGCAAATTCACAGAGACAGGAGGTAGATCACTAGTTGCCCAGGGCTGGGAGGAGAGCACATCTTACTGTGCTAATATGGGATAAGCAAGAAAGTCATATTTAGTGTTCGTTTTTTGCATATAGTGAAATCTCTTGAAGAATTCTAACATGTCTTACTCTAAAAACTTGAATGAAATATATGAATGAGAATTTAAGCTCATTAAATTCCTTTTAATCAATTTAAAGGAGTGAGGAGTATGTGATAAATATTTGGCAACTTTAATGATACCAACAAAATACAAACAATTGGTATGTTAATGGAAATTATGTATGTTGATTACATTCCTAAAATTATTAAGATGATGGTAAGATATGTATTCTTTTCAATAATACCATTACTGTAAGGGTTAATCTAATTGTCTTATTTATGATCGTGTCAGTTAAGCATTTGTCTTGCTCCTATGGGATTAGACAATACAGTAATCTAGTTTAGAACTATTGGAAGTCTAATTTTTATCCCTTTGTTTTGATTTTCATAAAGTACATTGTAACTTTATAGCACTACTGATAATATTTTAAAACATTTCTCCATTTCAAAAGGATGACAGATTACTTCCCTTTTAAGATTGGCTAATTGAAGATGTCTACAGTGATCAGCTAACAGAAGGCTAATAAGTTCATTTGGGAAAAACTTTTTGGATAATGACAACTTCCACTCATGACTGGGTCTTCAATACACTACCAAGTTGTACACGCTTGCCTCATTTATTCTTTTTTTGAGGGCTGCTGCTTCTAACTTTCATTTAAATGATAGTTGCTTAATTCAAGGACGAAATAGAATCTTAATCTGCCTTCCTTTTCTTTCAAAATCAGATAATTTGATTTTAAAATATTTTACTTTTTAACTGATTGCCAACTATCTTCAGTTTACTTTGTTTTTCATATGGAGGGTATATAGTGCTCCTTCTACGCTTGCTTTCTTCCTTTATTATTTTATTTCTTTTTTTTCTTAGCAATGAAATGATAAATTAATGTTTACTGCAACACATATCTCTGTTAACTTATCAGCGTTCGCTGTGGATCCATTTTCTTTTTCATCACAATAAGAGATGCATTGCTTGATAAGAAAATATATCCCAGACAAGCAGTTTGAGGTATTATGTTTTCTTATTGGTATTCTCTGTAGGTATCGCTTCCAAGGGAAGAAAATTTGTCTTATGTCAGCAAATTGTTATTCTGCTCGTTACCTTGTTCTTATTACAATGTCTTCATCTTAGCAGTGCACGATTTCGTGCACTGTGTGTCCTGCTGTGTTTGTGCTGGTTTTAGTACTAAGACGCTGCCTTTGACATGACAGAGGTTGGTGTCCTGATAGGTGGAAAAGAAATATTCCATGAACTGAGTAACAGAAATAACTCTCTGTGTTTAGATATGTAAAACCACCGACCTATATATTGAGTCAACATTTACTATGTGCTCCTTGAGCACAGATCAGTATAAAATGATTTGGGGAATGTGTAAGAGAAATGAAAAGCTGACTTTAAGTACTTAATAATCTATACTCTAGTCATATCCTCTACATGCAGAGCTTCTGATTCTATGAAAATGTGGCTCTGCAGTTGTAGAATTAGAAGAAATTCTTTCCGAAAATTACCTTAAGTGTTTCTCTCACTTCGAATATGAACATTTTCAGATTATCTCCCAAATAAAAATTGCTTTTCAGGGAAGACCTCACATTTATGTTTCTCCCTACAGCATATGTAATGTTGGAAGACTTCCTCTGTACCAGTCACTGAGGTAAGTTCGTTAGGTGCCAGACATCATTTCTCTCAATAAATCTACCAGCCTCACATTAAAGATAGGAAATACAGGCTTCACGGTGTTAAGGACTCCAGGCTTGTGTGGCCCCAGAGGCAGAGCTCTTACTCACTGTATTCAACTCACGAAATGCTTCACATATTACGTAAATGTATTTTTCACCCATCAAACAAAACAAATTCCACATTTATAAACCAATTCGTTTTTTTTTCACTTTTCTCAGCTTTTGCTTTTCTTTTATTTATGTAGTATGACTTACTTTCAAATCTCTGAGGAAAACATATCAGTGAGTCAACTGTAATTAATTGTCTCCATAATATCCACCTGGAATGCCTTTTGCTTGAGTTCCCCCTGCTCCTTCATGAACGTACCTTGCTCATGGTTCCAATTCCTCCTATGCCACTTTTCACATGCACTATATTATACTTCAGAGCTTTGCTGTTGTGTTAGATTCAGGCGTTTTATCCTCTCAAGTTGGACTTCATTATTATTTCATTTTTTTGCTTTTCCTTTTGAGAGGCTGGTCTCCGTGTGACTCTGATTAACTACCGTATTTGCAGATAGGATCATTTTACTGTGACTTTATATTAGGGCATTAACTAACAAGCAGACACTTGTACATTTCTAGATTTCAACCAGGAAGACTGTAAATGAAATTTTTCATTCATCAATTAGTCAAATTCCACACAGAACTTGAATGTCTTTAATGTTTTATACCAGGTTTAAATAATACTTTTAACCCAACTGTGACTCCAAACATTTTCCCTTCTCCATTGTTCTGTAAAGAAAAGGCAGAGGGCCACTCTGATCCATTGATGCCAGGAGGACAGAAAAAAGGAGTCTTTCGAGTTGGGGTAGTTTGGGGAGACTGGAATCAGGGCTTGCAAAAAGATTTGGAACAGCATTTGAGCACCTCTGTGGGAAGAATTAATCCAGATTACATGACACTGCTATTATAATGTTCAGGGCATTATACATTTAACCACATTTTGGGAACATTTCGCCCTATGCCCATATACAAGTAGATGTTTTTCTTTTCAGAATAAAGTTTTAACTTACTTTGCAAAAATTAAGAGCAGAGAGCGAGCGAGAGAAAATTATTAGACTATTTAGAAGAGGGCTAACAAGTATATTAATTGTTGCTACATATATTATTTACAGTAGAATCCAGAATATATTCCTGTATTATAAATGTGTTAAAATGTGATAGTAATGAGGAAAGTAACCTAAGTAAAAACTGAATGTGGATTTCTAGAATTCAAGAAGTTTTTGGTAAAAGTTAATAAAAAAACTTTCCTCTTGTAGGTCTGAGTAAAAGACTAAGAGAAATCAAAATATCAACTTATTCAGGATCTATTTCTTTCACTGAATATGTGACATTGATGCTTTGAAAGTTAATGTAAAATCATGCAAAATATTCACTGACACACAGATTTCAACAAGGGTAAATGAGGGTAATCACCAAGCTTTTTCTCATTACTGAGAATTGTCAAAATGCTGTGAGGGTGTACTTTGCAATGAAATTGGCATTTCATGGTTTACTTTGTGCACGTCTTAATCCTTGTGACTCTAAGAGCGACAGTTAATAAGGATGGGCTTTTGCAATGAGTTTTTAGCCTGGATGAAACAAGATCCCAGCACTTTCAATATTTCATATGGAAGCTATCTTTGCATTGCTCTCACAAGGCTCTCTCTCGGGAGGGATACAGTCTTTGTCAGTCATAGAGGAAGGACGAGCCAATGGCATAAAATAAAAATTGTCTTTACTCTATTCTACAATATAGCTGAACTCAGAAGATCCCTATCTCATGTTTAATGCTGCACTACACCCTTAAGCAGAATATGTGTCAGCTGGGAAAAGGCATGAATCTCTGCCGTAGGATTACGGTGCCTTAAGCCAAGGAGGTTGCACAAAGACTAGTATTTCAAATTGTCATTTTGCCTGGCCCTTTGGTAGGTTTTACCTTCTCTTAGGTAATACTACCCCCAAGCAGACCTTACTTACACCACAGGAAGATTCTGGGTGAGTGAGATGTACGCCTGTCTTTTGTAAAGTAGAAACAGGGCTACTGTGAATATGGACATGGGAAAAGAGAAAGGCCTTGCTTGGCCTCTCACTTTCAGAAAGCGGACATATGGAATTTGAGGATCTAGAGTCGATTTTGTTAAATGACCTGTTGTTTACACGAACCAGTGGGATACATGTACCTTTGCTGGAAGTCCACTGATTTCAAAGTTTTTAAGTAATAGTCTCTTATGGGGGTTAAAAAAAAGAGTTCAGTCTCTAATTGTTCCTGCTTTGAAGCCTGTTTCAGTAGGATAGCATCTGAGGGTGTAAGGTGGAGAATGCTATACGGTTATGTGCTGGGTGGCTCCTTGGGAACTATTCTTCCTCCCTCTCTCCCTCCCTCTCTTCCTTCCTTCCCTCCTTCCTTTTCCTTCCTTCTTCCCTCCCTTTGGTCTCTGCATGTACACTGACTGGCCTTTAATGTCTCTGGAGCTATATGCCTTGCACACTCAAACACTGTGCACTTTGCAAGTCTCTGACACTGAAGTCTGAAGAGAGTGTAACATGTGATCTATTTTATATTATGTAGGCAAGGTTTGGATGCAAGAGGCCTTAAACCATATTCAGTACCATTGGGTCTAAAAATTCAAATTAAGGCCTCCTGAATCTTACAGCCCAAATTACATACTCATTCTCATTCATTCGTCCCATTGACATTTATTGAGCACCCACTCTGCTGCAGGCACTGTGCTCCGTTTTAAGAAAAATAAGATGTGGTCTCAACCTTGGGTGAGCTCACAGACTCTGGGCGTTGGGAAAATGATGGCAAGATTTGGTAATACTTACTATGTGCAGAGCTGTAACTTAGATGTACACTAAGTGTCCTTGAAGCACCAAGGAGAAAGTGACTAATTCTCTCCCGGGGAGTTGGGAGGGCTTCCACCAGAAGGTGACATCTGAGCAGGGAAGGTACTTAAACCATGGTTGTTAGAGAAGATCAGTTTCAGCTAGACGCAGAAGTTACACCCCTACCACGTGTGGGACAATGTATCCCACCAGCTCTCTGCCCTCTATGTACAAAATTTCTAGGAAAACTTAAAAATATCAGAACTGCAATAGAGGCTGAACTATTTAGTTACTGAAAGGGCTGAGAGTGTTGAAATGACTGCATCTGCTTCTAATGAAATATCCAGGGATTTGGAAGATGTATTTCATTTCATATATTTCCTGCCTGCTTTAAAAGTATAATATGACATATCATAGTTACCTCATTTTAAGATCCAAAATAATATAGCATATTTTTCTTACTATTTTAGCTTTATCATTGCCTCTGGCAACAAATAGATTTTAAAATTAACATCTCAGTTCACTGGGGCTGCTATAATAAAATATCATAAACTAGGTGGCTTATAAACAACAGAAATTTATTCCTCCCAGTTCTGGAGGCTGAGAAGTCCGTGATCAAAGTGCTGGCAGACCCAGTGTCTGGTGAGAACTTGACTTGCTTTCTGATTCATAGATGACTGTTTTTTCACTATAACCTCACACAGTGGAAGATGGTAGGGAGCTCTATGGGGTCTCTTTTTTAAGGGCACTAATCCCATTCATGAAGGCTCCACCCTCAAGTCCTAATCACCTCTTGAAAGCCTCCTCTCCAACATGGGGATCAGGCTGTAACATACAAATTTGGGGAGACATAAACATGTAGCCTGTAGCAACGTCTACCCAGGGTTTCTTAATCCTGACACTATGAACATTTTAAGCCGGTAATTCTTTGTTGTGTAGGTGTTGTGTGTCATAGGATGTGTAGCAGCATCTCTGGCCTTTACTTACTAGATGCCAGTAGAACCTCCTAGTTGTGAACCAAAAATGTTACCAGACACTACCAAATGTCCTCTGAGGGGAAAAAATCACCTCAGTTGAGAATTATTTGATTTAATTTAATTCCAGTGTTTTTAAGTTCTCTTTGTTTTTCATTTTTTTGATCAGAAGTTGTCCTAGAATCATTCTTGTCATTTAGCATAATATTATTATCACTATCATGGTTATTTTGTGTCTGGATGGTCACTAACAATGTAATTGTCTAGTCAGAGAGT
Organism: Equus asinus; assembly: GCF_041296235.1. Taxonomy (NCBI): domain Eukaryota; kingdom Metazoa; phylum Chordata; class Mammalia; order Perissodactyla; family Equidae; genus Equus; species Equus asinus. The sequence continues at coordinate 83,558,961 of NC_091798.1, forward strand.
AGTGTTATCCTTGATGACATCTGGGATTTTCTTAGGCAATTGAGCCTGGCTTGATATATCGCTGAGTGATACAGATCACTCTTCCTCCCTCAGAGAAATTGATAGATTAGCTGATTTTAAATAGAATCATAAGCAAAGCACAGGTCCAAGGTGTATTGCAACTCCTGCCTATCCTAGGTCTTTTCTCTTAGATATGTTTCCACAATACAACACAATACAGCTTGAAATTCCTTTGTGAGTCCCTAGGTCATAATACATTTCCTGGGCTGGCCAGAGGTGGGGAGGGGAAGATGAAGAACTGTGTGAAAATGGATGGTAGGAAGCACCGACCCTACTTCAATCTGAACTAGCTGTGAGTGCCTGCTACTCCCGTCTAATAGAGGGAGCAAATCATGAGAACTGGAAAAATAGTTATTGTTCAGAGAATTCTCTGAGATGCTTCTCAATTTAAAACTAGGGGCAGGCAGGCCAGGATATGATACTAAGAACAGAAATAAAACTACATATTTACTACTTCAGTGCTACTTCCTGATATGAGGAAAAAAACATCTCTTTGCTTACCCTCTGCTCTCTCGAGATTTCTTCATTAAATTGTCAAAAGTTCCATTGAGCATCAGAGAAATTGAGTTTTCTGTGTTCTGAGCAAAAGGGGGAATGTTGAATGAATGGTAAATGAACAAAGGTGCTTTAAAGAAAATGAAGTTCAGCGATCACGTTATGAAAGGCAGGATTCTCAGAGACAGAAAGAATCATTCTACCATCTGTCTCATTTTTCTAGTTTAGTATTTTATGTATGTGGGAACACATGGAAAAAACTTAAAACTAGCTCTCTTCTTACAGAGAAACCTTTGGAAATTGCAAAACTTAGCCAATCAAAATGCACAATATTCCAGTGGCCAAAGAATGCTAGTTTGAAATCTATTATAGAATCTCCTCTTTAGTATCTATTAAATACAGCACTGCTGGGGTGGTGGGTAAAAAAATCTACATAAATACTATTCGGTTTTCTAAGAGCTTCTAATTTAAAACACTGAAAAGTTAAATAGTATACCTAGTATAAGAGGCAAGAGAATCGGTGGAGAGAGAATTTTTAAAAAATACCCGAACATTTATCAACAAGATAAATACTATATAATTAAAAAAGAAGGCTTTACCGCAGCTGCTTAATAGATAAAACCTTGTTGCACTTGGATAATGATGAAATTGTAGGCACTGAGTTCATCTTTGTACCAAGTCTAGAGTAAAAACTAGAATGACAAAAGCGCTAATCAACAGATGATTTTATTTTATTTTACTTGTTATCTAAGGATGCGTGCACATATTTTTAACAAGTTAAGATAGTGTAAGATAAATGAGGACAAAAAGTCTCTCCCCGCTTTCCTTCCATTTATTCCATTTTCCAGAAAAAAAACTTGCATTTCATGTAGTTACGTTTTCTCGAATTTAACTCTATATTTCCAAACACTATACTAATGTTACTATTTCTTAATTTATAGATTTTGGTCATAATTTATTGGCTTATTATGATAGATGGGTGTGCTAGGTTTCATGTGACACCCAATAGATGTCCAATTAGTTCAATTGGATGAAAGTAGAAATTGCTGGGTGGGTTTCTAATGAAGCTTCCTCAAAAAGGTGGTGAGTCAGCTGGCAGGCCCTGCTTGCATTTCCCTCTAAATCCTCTCTTCTGGGAAGAAGGAAATGGTGACTGAAATTGAAGCATCTTTCTTGTGATCATTGAATGACACCAAGGAGGGGAGATGTGGTAGGCAGAATAATAGCCCAAGATAGTCCGCAAGGATGCCCACGTCTTAATTCCTGGACCCTGTGAAGATGTTGCTTCCATGGCAAAGAGAACTTTGCAGGTGAGATTAAGGTTATGGACCCTGAGATGGGAGACCTCCGGATTATCCAGATGAGTGCAAACAAATTACATGATTCCTTCAAAGCAAAGAACCTTTCCCAATTGTGCTCAGAAAAAGATGTGATCATTTCAGAAGGGTTAGAGAGACACTTCATTTTTAAAAAAACAAAAATAAGCTTTATTTATGAAGAGCTTCTAACTTTGTTAAAGCTGCAAGCAAGTTTTCTTCATGACTACAGGCTTAGAGACCTGGTCATCCCAGTGTTCAAAAAGTACATTTTAAAATTAATTACAGAAACAAACCCATACCGAGAGGAAACAGCTTTTAGTTGGTTTGTAATGTACAGCTGTTGATTTCAGCTGTTCTTGAACCAGGCCCACCACTTCCTTGGGAATCAGGTGAGATAGAGTCACTCACAGAAGGAAATGTCTTTTAATGAGCAAGCTACCTGTGATGATTAAATTTATGTGTCAACTTGACCACAGGGTACCTACATATCTTGTCAAACGTTATTCTAGGTGTTTCTCTGAGGGTGCTTTTGGATGCGTTTAACATTTAAATTGGTAGACTGAGTAAAGCAATTTGCATTCCCTCATCCAATCCATTGAAGGCCTGAAGAGAACAAATAGGCTAACCCTCCCCTGGATAAGAGGAAATTCTTCCTGCCTTACTGCCTTTGAGCTGGGACAGCAGCTTTTTCCTGACTTTGTGTAACCACCCCTGACGCAGGAAGGGTTAATAATCACTGGAAAAGGCTTGCCAACAAACTGTGACCTGGAGATGAGAAGGCTGCTTAGCCAAAGACGGGTAAGAGCTCCAGAGGGAGGCAACCTAAGCCAGGCACAGCTGCCCAGGGCACAGATGGAGACACGATATCAGGAGCAGGAGGGGCCGTTGCCTAGGAGGTCTTACATGCTCCGAGATAAGAATATACGAGCACAGCAAAAACATGATAATATCAAAACAGAGACTGAGGGAGGGCTCCTTGAGAAATCACTAAGAATTCTTGGCATTTGCTAATTACTTTGTCTAGAACACTTGGTGTATGTTTAACAGGTGTAAGCTGTGTATATATTGAAAGGCTGGTTATAATAAACTCAGAGCGGCCATCAGCCCTCTCCGCATCTATCCTGGTGTGTACATTGGATTGCGACACCAACACTTTGGAGTGAACTGAAACATAGACTCTTCCTGGTTCTCAAGCCTGCCAGCCTTTAGACTGGAACTACACCGTTGGCTCTCAGCTGGCTGACTGCATTTCTTAGGATTTGTCAGCCTCCATCATTGCATGAACCAATTCCTTATAATACATTTCTTTCTCTCTCTCTCCACACACATACACACTGTTGGTTCCGTTTCTCTAGAGAAACCTGACTAACACTACATGGTCAACATTACTTGCTTCTTAGAGAATACAATCAGATAACAAGGTCCAGCTGGTGGAGTACGTGGTCCACCACCAATTTCACAGGGAGCTTACAGGATGGGAAGGACAGCAGTTGTTGGCCTATGCTGCACAAAATAAGGGCATTCACTGAAAGGGAGAAAAAAGTATTGAAGGGAAGGGAGTTTCTCCCAGTTTGCACTCAGCCTTCAGCTTGCTAAAAGGAGAGGATGTGCTCTGAGAGAACATTTGAAACAGTTACAGAAAAGTACACCCAGGATTTTTTTCAAGAAAGGCCGTGTCTGAAAAGAAAGAGGAACCTGGTCAGGATTTTAATGGGGGGCTTGGTGTCCCCTCCACTTCTGTTCCCCTGTGACATAAGACATCATCTAGAGAATGTTCTCCCACAGCCCCCTAGTCACATCACTCAGAGGGTGGTAAGTGAGATGTTGAAAGATCCTTGAAGCACAGATCAAAGTTCATGGGAACCATACAGCGCTTGTACAGTGAGATGGCTGGAAAGTAAAGCCTCTCAGAAATATCTTTGTAAGCCACACCTGCATCGACACCACTTTTATAAAATATTATCTCACTATGGAAAGTCTGCTGTAGACTCTTCTTTGCTTTATCCACAGACTTTTTTTCCTCAAAATACGAATAACTGTCGAACTTCAGGCAGTGACTTGGCTGTCTCTGTGTCTTCAAGAAGACTGATCTAAAAATCTCAGTACATCTCTCCATGGAGAACCAGAAGAGAAGTGTTAATCAATGGACTGGCGGATCTTGCTTCCCTTTTTGCTTGCCAGTAATGAGCTTTGATGTCTCTGAAGATGGAGGAAGGGGCGCCAAGGGCCAAGGAAAGCAGGTGGTCTCTAGGAGCTGAGAATGGCAAGGAAACCAATTCTTCCCTAAGGCCTCAGTAAGCAACGCAATCCCACTGACACCTAGATTTACTAATTGTTTATTTTCATCCACCATAGCATTTCCTCCCCTTTTTGTGCCTAACCTTCTCAAGTCCAGATCTTTTCTGATTCTATTGCTCTAGAGAATGATTTTCCCAACTGCTTCAAGGATAAAATAGCTGTATTTGCCCGAATAAGACAGGAGGGAGGACCTGAGCTCAAAGTACTCCTTCTTTCGATTTTTCAGCGCTTGCTTTACTGCTGATTCCTGTGGCAACCAGTGTTTCCAATTATGGAGCTTCCTGGGGATTTGCAAAACAAATGGGCTTGCTTCTTGTTGCCACTTTCATTTACCTTCCTGTTCTCTGCAAATTCCATCTGCACTTTTTAATCTTTCATTCTTTATATGCTGTGTTATGCATTATAGATCTTGACTAATTTCTTTGAAGATGAAGTTAGTGGCTCCCATTCTATTTCTAGTTGTTTTCTTATTTGATTTGCTTTTTTTGGGGGGGGGAAGATAAGCCCTGAGCTAACATCTGCTGCCAATCCTCCTCTTTTTGCTGAGGAAGACTGGCCCTGAGCTAACATCCGTGCCCACCTTTCTCTACTTTATATGTGGGATGCCTGCCACAGCATGGCTTGCCAAGAGGTGCCATGTCCACACCCGGGATCCGAACTGGTGAATCCTGGGCAGCTGAAGCAGAACATGTGAACTTAACTGCTGCACCACAGGGCCAGCCCCTGATTTACATTTTTAATATCTAAGAATAAAGCACAGTTTTAGTATTTTATCTTAAAGCTGAAATTCCATTTTAGACATAGTTAATGATCTAGCAAAATTTCCAAACAAGTGGTGTGATTTTCTCTTTTAAGGTCTGTTGATCTTAGCAAATAATTTAAGTCACCTAAGTATACAGAAGTAAAACAATAGTTTAATTGCTTTTTAATATCAGAGCATTAGCAGTGTTAATCTCATGATTTGTTTTAAAAGTCCGTTCAAAAGCGAAAGGACAGGCAAATTTAGACATCACTTAGTCAAAACCACTCACTTAGAGATGATAATTCTCACGCTACACTCTTCCCAAGTTCACACTCCGTGGCTGTGGCAGTCAAGGCTGCTGATCATAGGAGTCTCAACACTGTGCTTGTCCCATTGGATAGCCTGACATTTTCCTTGTATTTTATGATGACATGAAGGGCATAGATGAATGAGTAAAAAAGTAGAGGCCAGATATATGAGAGAAACCAAAGCAATGAGAGAAGGTAACATTAATACTTTCTAGAGTGAGATGTGTACAACAAGAGAAACACAGACAGACCCTGAGAACTACCGTTAACAATCTAGCCACTGTCTAACATACTTTCAAATTTCTATTTCCATGTTTTATCTTGTACTACTATCTAAATTTGGGATTCCCAAATACAGGTTTTGGGGATTGTTTTTTGCTACTTGAATCTAATTTAAAGACCAAGTCACATTTTATACCCTTTACATAGTATTTCCATTTTTTGTTCGTCCCTTGGGTGCATTCTGAACTGATTTTGTCTCGCCACATATAGCCGAGTGCCTGTATGTGGGAGCAATTGCATAAGTCTTTGAATTGAATTGAACCCCATGGTGAACTAAGCCCACAGCAAATTCTCAATCATTTTAACCTGTGTGGTCATAATTTTCTACATCATTTTTGCAAACATTTGCGTTATTTTCTTTTTCATTCAAATGTAAAACCTAGACAGAAAGGAAATCTCTTAGATGTTGGCAATATTATTTTCATTCCTGTTTCCCTTTCAGCACTTTTCACAGCATCTTAAGCATAGAACATTCAATACCCCTCTGTTGACCGAATAAACTGCCAAGAGGTGCACTTGGGTGGAGACCAAGAAAGTAAGAGAAACGCGTACTGACAATGAAATGGGAAGAAAGAAATATATCACAGTGACCATAAACTGAAAGTTTAATTCTCTTATAATTTACCAACACTTGTGAGATGTCAATCTACCTTGTGTAGCGGGTATTATTGCACATATTATGTGAGTGAGGAAACACAAGGAGGCTAATAAGCTTGTTAAAAAATCACCCTGCCACTAAATGACAACTTTATTAGTGGTAGTATCATTATAATCATTTTATTATTATTCTTCTTTCATTACCATCGTATTATTTAGTGGTGATGGTGAGGTGATATGACTGCCAAATATTTATAAGTACATTTTTATAAGTACAGTTCCATAAGGGAATATCATCTCTAAAGACTTGTCCTGTGCATTTGATGAATGTAAATGGCCTGTCATTTCTCCCTACTCTTAAATGACACTGTTAATTTCAGGTTCTGAGCATAGGAACTGTGTGAAAGGAAGCATTTCTTTCTGGACCTGTTCCTTTTAGCACTATGCATAACACAAAGCTTGAAAGGAGTCATGTGTTGGTATAGGAGTTAAGAAATAGGCACTTGCTAGCTCTAAAAATTAAACAATGGAATAAAAAGAATATTTAATTATCACAGATGGTAATTATTGTTAATTTCTTTAGTTATGCTGAAGAAGGAGTGTAAACTAAAGGAAATTTCACTTTCAGAATAGATGAGTCTGGAACAATTATATATAAAAGACAGATTTAAAATATTCAGTCAAAGTTTAATTGTTGTAAGGAGAGACCTGGTTGATGAGTTCCTGTAATTTATCTGATCATAAATAAGTTTTCTGTTACCAAATTGCCTTAAAGCGATTATGCTCCCACGTGCGTCTTCTCCTTATCTTCTATTTCAAACGCACGAAGCACAAGAGATATCATGCATAGGGTTCTTTCTCTGTAGGATTTTGGCTGAGAATTTTGCTCAACTTCTAGAATATTAGTTTTTGAAGTTTTGAAGTTTTCTGTTTTAGAAGTAAACATGATACAAATTAAGTTTTCTTATGGCCTACCTAGTTCCTTTTAGGAATATTTAGGAATCTTCTGCTTTGTCCTATTTTTCCTTTCATCAAAAATACTTTAAAACTGGATGTGGGGATAGAAATTAGTATATATCATGTCCATATTCTCTTTTCTGGGTCCTGACAAATCAAATAAATTTAAAACAATAAAATGAACCAAATAAACAGCCACGTGACCGGTATCACTCCTTCCCATAGTCAGTGTTACTGGGAATATTTACCAGCGTGAATCCCCTTGATCCCAGGTGCCAACATCATATGATATTTGCTTTTAATCAGTGCAATATATGTATTTTTTAAATTCGTAGTTCTCCATTCAACTAGGCTTTATATTTTCATCACGATTATCTTAGTAATTATAAACATGTATTAAGCACTAAATGGATATAAAGCACTCTATGAAGATTCTTAAACGTATGTTACCTCACTTAGTACAGGTAATGACCCTCCGAGGTAGTTATTACTTCTATCATCCAGGTAAGGACAGTGAGGTGCTTAGAGGGGTTCAGTGTGGTCCAGGTCACGCAGAGAGTAGTAGCAGAACAGAAGTCGAATCCAAGTAGCATGATTTGAGAGACTGTACGCCTAACTGTCATCACAGGTGGCTGTATTTTAACTTCGAAAAGATTAAAAATTAGAGTGTCCATCGAGGCAGAGTTGAGAATAACAATCTGTAATCAAAAATATTTCTTAGAAATGTAATAGGACACAGTAAAATCTTGATAAGGGGCTAATTTGTCTTTTTTAAAGAAACTCTCTTTATTTTATCCCAAACCTTAAATATAAGAAAGGAAATTTAAGGATGTTGGGAAATTTAGTCTCCTGTAGGGACTCTGCGAGTCACAATTAAATGTTTAAAATGTAAGCGAAATAATGAATATAGCATTTTACTTAGAATATATTATTTATGAGGATTAAGAGCCCTGTATAGAAATTTACATATCTAATTTTTCTTGGAAAGTATGTTTTTCTCAAATTATAAGTAATTTTGAAGAATGTTATCTTAAGTTAATTTAAATCATTCTTTTGAGGACTTATTGACACTGATTGTAATACCATGAAATTTCTATTTTGAATGAACTGGAGTCAACTGTGAGTCAACTATGAAAGCATTTGGTTTTTCAACTTGAGTAGATATAAATTCATTTTGAAAAGAATGTTTATATTTAAATACAGAGCAGACATAAATGACTTGATGTTAACTGACAATTTACTGTTACCATTTACTCTTCCACACAAGGTTAGAGTGACTCTCTGAGGTTAAATTTACTGGTGTAATGATAGTTTAATTCAATTTCTTACTACATTATACATTCATACATGAAATTCAGTTTTTTTTATTCATTACTGTTAAAATCCATTGACATATTTATGCGCGCGTGTGTGTGTGTGTGTGTGATTGTAGTCCTGGTCTAACCAAATTTTTGTTAAAAATGAGTCCATATTAACATTTTACTGATATATATCACTGCCTTTTATGTAAGTTTTTGAACTCTTACTAGGTATCACCCAATATTTTCTACTAGTCTCTCACAAATTTGTAAACAGGCTATTCTACTACATTTTTCACTTCTCTCACATTTCTTGATGGATGCTGCCCATTAAGTTACTTTAGACAGCATCTTTAAAATATACTAAAATTGAGCTAACTCCAAAATTTAAAAAAACGATCCTACTTATAACAACGTGCAGCTTGTAAATTTAGCCTCTCAGCTCCAAATCCCATTGGATCGACTACTCTGTGGTCCTGGAGCTGGATGCTGGAAATAGTCTCCTTTGCCAGCTGCCATGAGGCTAAGCTTTTTCAGTAGGGTGCACTAGAGGAACACTGGAGGACAAAGGGATTTCTCTTCTGGGGTCAGATGGGTTCCTACAGGCAAGGTCCTAGGGTGCTTACAGTTTCTGCAGTGTCCAGCTCTTGCAACACAGCCAGCTTCTGCAGCATTGGTTTCTGCAGCACGTGGCTGAACAGTCAAGCAGATTGGCACCAGCTTGAAACGGCCCACCCCATCACCCACTCAGGCAGCTGTGAAGCCTCCGTGACTGTCTCCATCACCCAGAGGTGCAGCTATTTACTTTCCAGTGAGATCTGGATCTCAGTCCTTGGAAACGGCCAGAAGGGGAGGGAACTCTTCCTTCTGCCTTTTCTTGGACGCTCTGTCTCAGCTCTCGTGGTAGTAACTGTATCTTACATCTTCTACTCTTATATTCTTTAGAGTTCTCTTTACTCCTTCCTGGCTAATCCTCTGTTTCTCTAATTCCCTGTTGTAGTTAGTAATTCTTTATATTAAACTTGCCCTGCTCAAAATATTGTATGGTTTCTGCCTCCTGGTTGGACTGTCATTAATATATTCAATAATAAACTGTAAGGTGTACTATACATCCTCAGCGAGATCCAAGATTCTCCAGTGTGCACTGTTGAAGAGGTATCTGTGGATAAGACATGCCTAAGACATCTGTGGAGCAGAGAGAAGCTCAGGAAGACACCGAGACAAGCATTGATTTATAATACATCTTCCTTGTAATAACTTTAGTTTATGGTGACACTGAGCCATAGCTAATAGGGCACTGAAAAGCATTTAGCGTGTGGAGGTAACTCACCTGGACAAAGAAATTAATGCAAATCACCACAACAAGATAGTTTTAAACATATAAACGTGGCACATTGCAAGTCAATTTTATTTTCACATTGGAATAAATAAATTTAATGCATGAATGTGCAGGGGAAGCAGTCATTCCCAGGCAATTTTATATTTTTGTTGTGAATAAGTGATGCATGAGCCCACTGCAGACTTAGAGGTTTAAAACAGAATACATGTCAACTTGAAGTACTTCACTTCAGATATCTCCACTCTAAGAATGCCTATTAAGTTAGGAGTCAATAGTATCCTAAATCGGAGAAAGCAAATGCTAATCAAGGGAGTGACTTCATCTTCTATGCATTCCGAGCTGTCAGCACAGGTCCTTAATGCATTTTGGGCACTCAATAAGAATTCGTTGAATAGATGAGTAGATTTAGCTACATGCGGCTAGGATTTTACTTTTCTCTTTATAAAGTACAACATTAAAAGATTTAATATGGTGAGGAAGAGATTAGAACTATAACTTTATACCTATTACAACAAACTAATCTTTGCTTATAAAATATAGCCTTAATTGTAGGTAGCAGTGTCAGGTAGTAGGTGTTTTCACCCTTTTCTGGCAACGTGAAGAGAGTGGAGGAGAAAATAGAAGCTTCGTTTTTAAAACATTGGAAAATATTTACAGATTTTATAACATTGGAAAGTCACCATTATCATTGCAAGTCGCCTCTTGCTGTCAGTAGGTCAAATTTTCACCATATTTGTCTCTAACACATTCTTTCTAGACAAACAGTTGCATTAAAGTGGATAGTAAGGAAATTCTTGCCTTCTAAGGGGACAGTACAGGGGGAAGAAAAGGAAATATTATATCAGGAACTAAAAGATGTGGGTTCTTGTTCCCAGTCCCCCAAATTCCCCGTCAATCTGTGCCCCACGCCACTTCACCTCTGGTCTCTGGGACAAAGTAAGAGAAATATTGTAAACCTTAAGTTCTCCATTTGCAGATGTGGGGACCTGGAAATGGCAACCCCAAGATATGTCTCTTTGGCATGATTATTTGAGGCTGGTTTCTTTGCAGACACGAAAGCAACTGAAAAGTAGAACTGGCTTGCCCTTTGTTAGGAGACATTTACATTCTAAAGGAACTCTCCATCTGTGAAGATATCTTCCTCTCTGTACCAGGAAGGGGAGATGACCTTCTCTCTAGAAACTGTTAATCAATGCCAAAGGCAAGGACTTAAATCTGCATTTTATTGTGCTTGTCTGGTAACCTCCTGTAACTGACTTCCCTCCCCCTCCCAAGCTTGGCATTTCTTTAAGGATTAAGCATCTTTCCTTAGGCTAGGAACTGATTGCTGTGCTCACTCACCTATGACCACCCAGCTCGAGACAATAGACTTGCCTCCTGCTACGCCCTCCAAGATAGCAGACCCACTACCTGCTGTGTCCATCAAGCACTGTGCTGACAGGGTAATCTTGTGACTATTGTGGGAGGGACATTTCAATCATATGTGAAATATCCTGTTTGGGGGTATATAACCACTCTGTGCACCCCACTTCTTAGGTGCCCTTTCTTCCTTTAGGGAGAAAGGCCACGGGCCATGGTCCTCATAAAGCTTTGTTTAATTTTCTCTTGCTATTCTGTCTCATGTGAATTTAAGTCGTTCTCCAGCCAGACAAACCCATATTAGATAGAGGAAAAGTCTTCCTCCCCTACACAGATGACAATGAGACATTGCTTTGTCTCATGTCACAGAATTGTTTCGAGGATCCAAGGAGATAGTGTAAATAAACATGTTTTAGAAATTGTTAGGTAATAATAGGTCTAAAATATTTTATAACAAAACCATGTTATAAGGTGTCAGTGTCGCAATCCAATGTACACATCAGGATAGATGCAGAGACGGCTGATGGCCACTCTGAGTTTATTATAACCAGCGTTTCAATATATACATAGCTTACAGCTGTTAAACATACACAGGTGTTCTGAATGAAGTAATTAGCGAATGCCAAGAATTCTTAGTGATTTCTCAAGGAGCCCTCCCTCAGCCTCTGTTTTGATATTATCATGTTATTGCTGTGCTCCTATATTTTTATCTCAGAGCAGGCAAGGCCTCCTAGGCAATGGCTCCTCCTGCTCCCGATATCGATATCGTGTCTCCATCTGTGCCCCCAGGTGACCGATGCCTGGCTTAGGTTGCCTCCCCCTGGAGGTCTTACCCATCATTGGCTAACCAGCCTTCTCACCTCCGGGTCACAGTTTGTTGGCAAGCCTTTTCCAGTGATTATTAACCCTTCCTGCTTCAGGGGCGGCTACATAAGGCATTGTTATACGGCATGCTTCCACAAAGTTAGTAAAGGTATATTGAGTAGTATTTGCATGGGAGCCTGTCTGGAAATATTGGTGCTATAGAGGTGTGTTGAACATTATTATATGTTAGACAAAAGCACAAGTTTGAAATCAATCCAGCCTGGGTTAAAACCCACAATCTGACCTTTGCTAGCAGAAATACTTTGGGGAAGGGACTAATCCTACTGATCTTATTTTTTTCTCATCTGTAAAATGGAATAATAATGCTTAGTTTATGGAGTTATGAGATATAGATAAAATGAGTATGCTAAGTGATTATCACACAGCATCCAAGACATAGTAAATCCCTGTTAATGATATCTTGTATAATGAATCAGTTACGTGGTACACAGACGACAAGCTGGACTAAGCATACAAACCAAAATTGGAGTTTTTGTACAACTGCTTTAGACTCCTCTTCACTGAATCATTTTTCTGAAATTTTGGGGTGCATAGCAGATGACTCAGTCGAAGATGATAAAATGATGCGCAGAAGCACTTGGGTCTCTGTTGAATTGACTTGCTCAGTGGTTCTCCAATTTTCATGTGCATAAAAATTACCTGAGACGCCTGTTATAAATTCTCAGATTTTAGTCCCAGAGACTTTGCTTTGGGGCTCTGTTACATGTCCTGGGGATTAGTGCCTAAAAGCCCCTTATGTGGTTCTGATGTGAGTGATGCTCCTTTGAGAACTATTGCTTTAGCGTATGCCATGTTGAGGGCGATGATGCTAGTTACACATGATTGCAACTTGCCATTGTGTATGTGTTCCAGCATCATCTACAATTTCTACTTTTTCTCCTAAAAGGTTTTCCCTTTGTTATGCTGTTAAGACAAAAAGGAAAATATTTTAGATCCAAATGATATAACATAGTTAAAATAGCTGCATTACAAAAACAAATTCAAAATATCATAATATAATACATAAAATTAAGAAGACTTGGAGTTCAAAAAGACTTTTAAAGAAATAAGTTTAGGGAAATATATATTTGCTTTCATAAATATTTCTGTGCATTTTGAATTGCTCTATTTTGTGATGTTGATTTATTTTCCAATTGTATTTCTGACAGTTTTTAGAGGGTGGTCATGAAAACAGAAAAGAATTAGTTTTGCATGCTTTCCGTAGATAACATAAAATCCCTGAGGATATTTCTAGTATTTGTTTTATTTGCTCAATCTTCAAGTTGTTTGCATAATATATTCTGAGACTTTAGAGATTTGCCAACAATCCTACTAATTTCATTGATTCGTGTGTGGTTCATGTTGTCTCAGTTTGAATACTTGTCTTAATCAAATATTTTTTCCATATAGTAATAGGCTTACCAAATAAAAAAGTAAGTTATTTATTTAAATATGTCTATACAAACACAACAACCTGACACTCAGACTTTGCTGGAAGACTAGAATTAAGCTAAAGAATTTGTTGAACAATTGAGATTAATACTGTTCATCATTGACTTTATTATTGCAATAATAATAATAAAAAGTGATAATTTTGATAGTTAACATTGGCTAAACACTTATTATGTGCCATTTAAATTTCCTGACAATTTGTGAAATGGATACTATTATCACTCTGTTTTATGGATGAGGAAACTGGCGTTCAGAGTGGCACACTGAAGGTCTCACAGCTTCTAAGTGGTAGCACTGGGATTTGAAATAGTTTGTTTGATTCTAGCATTTGAAAATGTAAGTAATACACTAATAATTTGCTTCAAGAAACAAAAGTTCTAAATTTTTTTAAAAAGAATAGTTTCACAAAGTTTCAATGATAGAATAAGGCATTTTCCTTTCCGTTGGAAAGGAACTGGAAATAAAAACATGCACTTAGTTTCCTTTAAAAGTCTAAATTAATTTTCTTAGTAAGTACAAAAGTATATTCCAAATAACTTCATTTGCACATTGACTGTTACTAGGGCAGAAATTGACCGAAGTTATGAACAGACACAGGTAAAGAAGAGGAGATTCTTTAAAGCAACATCTGCAGGAAGACGGCTTCCACCGAGAGCAGAGAGAAAGGCCGCTCGCTGCACCGAAAAATGTGGCTTTCTTAGTCTATGTGTCTTCCTCAGAGGTCACACACCACAGAAGGATGCCTTTGTTTAGAGTGAAAGTCCTTTCAGGTCATTAGAAGAACAAATCCCGCGTTTTCTTCTGGGATTTTTTCTCCTGTGAATACTTCTGACTATATGTGGAGCATATATAGGCGGGGTCTGCTGGCTTGCCACAATTAGGGGCAAGTCTTAAAGGAACATAGGAATGCTTGTAAGGTAAGTGTACATTCACTCTGGGGATATACATATTCATGCCCATATACACATCCATCACAACTGTAAGCTTGGGAACAAGTAAGGGTCTGTCACAGCACATTCCTGTGTGAATACATTGAGTAGGACAGAATCAGTCTTCATCCCATACTAAGAAAAGCCACTTCTCAGGGCCTAACTGGAATCCTATTCCCATGCACCTAAAATTACGTAAACATTTAGCACGATGAATGTGAAATTCAGACAATGACCCGTTATTTAGAAATGATTTGAGTTTTCTTAAACTATGAACAAAATTAAGAAAATCACTTTTGTTAGTTTAAAGAGAAAATCTGAGGGGCTGGCCCAGTGCTGTAGTGGTTAAGTTTGAGCATTCTGCTTCCGGGGCCCAGGCTTCGCCGGTTCAGATCCTGGGCGTGGACTCACACGTTCCTTATCAAGCCATGCTGTGGCAGGCATCCCACATATAAAGTAGAGGAAGATGGGCACAGATGTTAGTTCAAGGCCAGTCTTCCTCAGCAAAAAGAGGAGGATTGGTGGAGGATGTTAGCTCAGGGCTAATCTTCCTCAAAATAAAAAAACTAAAAGAAAATTAGAGAACACACGAAAAACTCATTATTAAAATTAAAGTATATTGTTTTCCTGAGGAATCAGTGTTGTGTTTAAATTTGAGGGAAAGAGCTCAGGCAGAACAGAAAATCTAACTTTTTGTTTTCATATTGAGGCTAGCTTCATACATGTATTTTCTGAAAACATGAATGAAGGAAGAAAGGTATGTTGGCAGGAAGGAATGAGAAAGGAAAGAAGAAAGAGAGAGAGACAGAAAAGAAGGGAGCAAGGAAAGATAAGGATCAGAAGGCAGAGCCTGAATAGAAAAAAGGATAGTCAGAACAGAGTTTATATAAGAGTTGTGGAGCCAAAATAACCACTAACCATTCCGTAGAAAAGAGAGAGGAGGTGAATGTTACTTGAGCCAAACTGAGGATTATAACCTGGGAAGGCCTCTTCCAGAAAGGAAGAAAGCGTTCTGCAGAAGCATGGTTTTCAGTAGTCCTACACCTTTTTAGAACAAAGAAGATACATTAAACACACCCAGGATACATACTCATCAAAGTTTCAAAGAGATATTCAGATGTAAATTAGTAGGTCAAGGAGACTCTCTTGTTAGGAAAGAAAACTTATTTTAGGGGTACTAATATGGATAATATGGGCATTACTGGTAAGCTGTTACTGGCTTTGTAGGAGGGGAAGTATGCATTCTTATTTTAATGGTTAAAGCTGATGTACAATGTATGTTTGATAGGCCATAAATCAGGCTTTCCTTTTTTTTTGGTGAGAAGGATTGTCGCTGAGCTAACAGCTGTGACAGTCTTCCTCTGTTTTGTATGTGGGATGCTGCCACAGCATAGCTTGATGAGTGGTGTGTAGGTCCACACCCAGGATCTGTGAACCCTGGGCCACTGAAGTGGAGGATGCAAACTTAACCACTATACCCCCAGGCCTGCCCAAGCAGGCATTTTTTAGTTTAAGCTGAATCAGTTTTGAATCACAATGGTTACCCCGTGTACCCCAATATGTGAAAATCTCTTGTCAGAGTAAATGACATGACTAAGATACTGGTCTTGATGACATAAAAATAACAGCATATTGTGCATAAGAAATGATTAGGAACTTGCTTCCATAAAGGTGATGTTGAAGTATAAGACATCAAAAACGAAACATTTTGGAGTAACAATTACATCCTAGGTATTCCCATGGAAGTATAGAGGTAAATGTTACTGTTTTTTTTAATAAAAAGAAATAGTATAAAATAATGAGTGAGTTGTCCCTTAACACTAAGATTTACCAAAAATGACAATGAAACTAAGATTAAGTAAGAAAACAGCCAAGGAGCCAAAGTTTGTCAGTCTACTAAAGAGACTAGGTGACCTCATTCTTCTTGTATTTAAAAAAAGTATTTATTGGGGAAAATGAGGGAATTATTGAAATAATTATATTAAACTTATTTTGAAAAAGCCAATCAATATTTTTTCTATTTTTAAATTGAAGTATAATTGACATACAACATAGTGATTCGATATTTTTATACATTATGAAACGATCATCACAATATGCCTAGTTACCATCTGTCACCACACAAAGACATTACAATATGATTGCCTATATTCCGTATGCTATACGTTACATTACATTCCTGTGATTGGCTTATTTTATGATTGAAAGTTTGTACCTTTCAATCCCCTTCTCCTGTTTCACCCATCCTCCCATCCTCCTCCTCTCCAGTCAATCACTACTTTTTGAGCTGCATTTATATGCCACTGTATTAGTCTTTTAAAACTTGTTCAATTCAATTAAATCAGATTTTTACATAGTCTTAAGTCCCCTCCTCATTGATTCCTCCATTAAAATGTTTTCCCTGTGTAATAATAAAATATCATTTGTGAGAAAACTTGGACCATCAATTTTTCATTTCTATTCTTCAGTAACCTTGACCTTTTAAGTATCACCTACCCAACAGAGCCAAATATACAGTGTAAAAAGCTTGTGTTGCTTCTTGACACACTTCCTAATTTTCTGTTTTTTAATAGCATTAATGTCAGAGTAGGAAAACCTTTAATTTAAAATAAAATTTATGAAACATGTGAATAATGTCTTTCTCAGGTGAATATATTAAGTTGTCATCTTTCAACAAAAAGTTGACAAAGCACATTACTCATTATAACAAGTGCAATCTCTCTTTTTTTTCAATTGGTAAAATTGACATTACAGTTTTAAAATAAATGCCTCAAAATTAAAAATAAAAGTCACAGTTTTTATTTAATTTATATTAGAAAGTAAAAATTCTCAAAAAGCTCTCTGAAATTTTGTAGTCAAAATACATGTGATTACTATCTTTTAAGCTATTTTAAGAGAACTGATAATTCAAGTAGTATTCCTGATTGGTGGTACTATTATTTAATGAAGTAATATTATTAAAAATTATGCAAATATGAATATGTGAATGCCAGTTCCCATCCTTAAGTAATAGAAATTGGGGTAAAACGAGAAAACCTATTTGTTTGCTTTATATAGTGAAAGAATTTTTATTTTAAGGTGTAAATATGGAATTTCCATTGATATTTCAAAACAAAAGAAAACATATAAGATTGTGTAATGAGGGAAATCTAAGGATAATTTTTTGCTCATCTTTTTCTATGTAGACACAGAATAATGAGTAAAAATGATGATTTCTGTCTTAGTATGAACTGAATAGGGAGAATTCACTATTAATACAAGGTAGTAAGAAGACAGAAGATCAGTTCATTCATTATTCATTCTCTCACGCAATAAATATTTACTGAGCGCCTATTATATGAAACTTTCAGGCTCTTTGGAATGAGAGAGACCCAGGAGAGAAGCAATTTTTATTTTCCACTGGCTTTCTGGTGAGAATTGGGATGTTTTCAATTGAGATTAAGCCAAATATAAAGATACAGCTAAGTAAAGAGGAAGAGCTTTAAAAAAAAATAACTTCGATATAGAAATAAAAAGATACATAGATATATTTAGTATGATACCAAAACACTAAAAAGTAAGATAAAATAGTCCTTGATAAGTAGATATATATATAAACACACATCTACAATACAACAGCAACTAGATATTACATTTACATAAATTATTGAATATCTATCTACACTGATCTAAACTAGAATAACCTTTTTTGGAAAATCAATTAGGTTTCGAGAAACATAAAAATTTGCCCTTTGCAACTCCAGCAAATGCAAATCGCTTAATTGCTTTGTACTTTATTCATTATGAATATGAATGTAAGTGGATAAACCAACTGAACTATTATAACACCAAAATAAAATTATAATAAAACTTTATTTATCAAAGTAGTTCCTAGATAATTTTCTAGGGATTTTTTGGGGAAGATATTTTAATCAGCCATGAAATTGAGCTATGTCCAATTTGCAATGGAATTTGAATATCTTAATGATATTTTTCTATCAAGATATAATTTTAAATATTATCATATCAGTTTTCAAGAATGTATTAAACATCTGGAAAAATTCAAATAGCAGTATCTTTGGATTTGAGTGATTAATAATGTAAATTTTTTGGAATGTGTTATGGCTATTTCTTTCCAGCCATAACTAACAAGCAAGGAAAATTGCTGATTATATTTTTGACCATGGTGATTGATATTGATCATGAACATAATTGAACGAATTAGCCTGTGATGGTCAGAATTTCCAACAGCAAACAAATATGCTCTATGGCTTCTTGACATCTCCAATCTGTACAAGAAATCAAAACTAGAAGCCAAAGCTTATTGGTGAGGCAATTAAAGGAGGAGCGAAATTGTGTTCAGAAATGTGCTCAAAGCAGATTTTGATGATAAATGGCAACATTCCTATGAACAGAGGGCTCTCTGATTATCTGTGTTGACTTTGCCAGTCACAAGGATAACTGGAAAATTACAACCACATTTGGAAGAAATAATAAGTGTCGAGAGGGGTCAGCCTGGTGGCATAGTGCCTAAGTTCATGCACTCCGCTTAGATGTCCTGGGGTTTGCAGGCCTGGAACCTGGGCACAGACCTAGCACTTCTCGTCAAGCTGTGCTGTGGTGGCATACCACATAAAATAGAGGAAGATTGGCAAGATGTCAGCTCAGGGCCAATCTTCCTCACACACACAAAAGTGTTAGGGAACACTCTTCTAGAACCTCAACATCTTAAATGACACCAATAGCAGCAATGAAAGTAACTGTAAGGCTGCATAAATAAGAAGCCCACTATTCCAATTGATGGATTGATTGATTGATTTTCTTCTTCTATTTTTTTAGTGACTGCAGGTGCAGAGGTTTGAATGACCCATATTACTCAGTTAATTGTAATTATCATCATCGATCCTTGCAAGATCCTTTTCTATTTGTTTATTTCTACTTATCCCCACACCCCAGTACAGTTTTCTCTTTATTTATTCCTACTCCTTCTAAGTAATCTGTTTTGTTTAATGTGTACCTTTTTGTTTGAATGTATCCTTTCCAAATGTGTATTGCTGTTTTGGGTGTGTGTATTGTAAATTTATGTCAGTAGCATTGGTTATATATTTTATTCCTTTTTCTTACCTTTTTTATGGTAAAGACTATGTTTATAAGATTCCTCCATTTTTCTGTATTTAATCTATGTGTTCCAGTAGCTGCATAATACTCTATAGTGCACAGATCCATTCCGTTTTACTACCCACCCTCCCATTGAATGACATCAAAATTCCTTCCAAATCTCACTTCACAAATAACACCAGGGAACATCCTTGTGTATATTTCCTTACGGAATTGTATATGTATTTCTCTTATAGTTGCTGGTTCATATGGTCTATATCTGCTTAATTTGCATAAATAATATCAGACAGTTTTCCAGAGTAGCCACATCAATCTATATTCTACCAGGGACTGTGAGCATAAAGGAATCATCATGAATCACTGATGGGATGAGATTGCTAGTGAACTGTAGGTTTTCAATTCTGTAAATTTGCTCCTCGTAAACTATGCCATCCTCTTGTTGATTTTTAGGAGTTCTTTGTATATTCTAAATATTTGTCCCTTGGTTGATGTTAGATACTGCAAATATCTTCTTTCATTCTAACATTTCAGTAGTAATTTTTTCCATGATATTCTTATTTGAAAAAATATCCCTAGTTTTTATATAATCAAATTGTATCAACTTTTAGATTTATGGCTTATCTTTTAAAGGATTTTTAAAAGAAATCCTTCCCTGCCTTAGATCACAAAGTTATTGTCCTCTATTTTTTTCCATTTAGCTTAAAATTTTATCTTTCATATTTAAATAATTTATCCAGTTTTACCTTTGTAGTTTTAAACAGGGCTAAAATTATGTTTCGTTATATAGAGTGAGTAACTTCTCCAAAGTTAATCCACTAGATAATCTGTCCTTTCACCACTGATTTATGGGTCCAACTTTATCATATGGGAAGATACCATTTGGATACAGATAGTTCATTCAGTATGTCTCTTCTTGCACCAGAATAGCACTATTTTTATTTCTGTAGTTTTGTAATGTATCTTAATATCTGATAGGGAAAATTTCATATTTTTAATTACTCTTTATTAAGGTTGATCTAGCTATTTGTGGGCCTTTATTGTTCCATATTAATGTTAGAATAAGATTATTCACTTTATCGAAAGTTGGATATTTCAATATGGATTTCAATGACTCTGCAAATATAATTTTGATTTCTAATTGAACTGGCTGACACACATGATAGAGTCCTGCCTTCATAGATCAAAAATCAAATAAAATTCTAGAATTTTTATAATTGATATAAATAGCAAATTTCTAAAGCAAAATATAATAAGATAACACAAGATGTTAACCCTAATGATAAACCTAAACATATAAGTAAATTCCACCATGTAAAAAAATCATTTTTTATTTTCATATCGGAAAAGAGTCAAAAGGTTGACCATACTGAGGACAGTTGAATGTGTTTTGAAATGGATGGGCGCTCTCAGGTATGTTACTGGGATAATGAATTGAGTCAAAAATTTCAGGAGAATATTTTGTTAACATCAAAAACATTTAAAGTGTTCATAATATTTCATCTAGAATTTGTACTTGTGGGAATTTATAAAGATCAAAGAAATAGATATGCCAAATATATGTACTAGGATGCTCACCACAGAGAAGGCTGGCAGTAATCTAAAGGTCATCAATAAAGAATTGAGTAAATATAGTATCATACGGATCACATAATGATTACACAATTAATGTAACTCTGAATTTATCTGGGCATTAATTGCAATACTCTTTATTTTTGTCCTGATGAATATTTAATTGAGCTCTCTTAATATCATATACTATGCACTAGTTAACTAATGCCACAGATATGAATATTTTATATAAAATGGTGTCTGACTAAGTTACTGGTTCATAAAAAGCAGGTTATAAAAGACCATATGTAATATGATTGTTTCTGCAAATTTATATATTTACAAATAAGTAATATCTTGAGTTACTAATTATTAGAAAGTTAATAGAAGTTATATATGGAAAGAATTTTTCCTTTTACTCATTTTAGTTTTGAATTTTAGTTTAAGAATGCATATTTTTAGGGGCTGGCCCCGTGGTGGAGTGGTTAATTTCGCCCGCTCCGCTGCAGGTGGCCCAGTGTTTCGTTGGTTCAAGTCCTGGGCGCGGACATGGCACTGCTCGTCAAGGCACACTGAGGCAGTGCCCCACATGCCACGACTAGAAGGACCCACAACGAACAATATACAAAGAAGAATATACTACTGGGGGGCTTTGGGGAAAAAAGGGAAAAAAATAAAATCTTTAAAAAAAAAGGAATGCCTATTTTTAGAAGCACAGATGCAATAAAGCAATTTTATTCTGCAAACAGGACCTGGATTTATTCAAAAGAAAGATTTTTGAAGGAATTCACAGACTATTCTTTTAAAAAATTGTGCTCCCTCTATATTTACTGTATAAAAGAGAGTTCTCAAACAGTTTATGTTCTCAAGACTGTTTTGAATATAAGAAAATTTGTCTGGAAATCTGCAATATATATTATGTTTGCTCTGTAAGTCACATATGGTAAATTCCAAAGAATTGGAGATGTCTCATATTATTGAAGAACAAAATTAACGTGCTAAAAAAATTTAATGCATTGGAAGTTGGCAAGAGTGCCATCACAGATCCATGTAATTACTTATAGCCATTGGGCATTTAAATTTAATTCAGAGTTTCCTAGTGATTAGGACTGAAAAGATATCATTAAATATTTTCAGTCTCTGGAACCCTATCTTCTGTATTTATCACATGAATCTTATAAAATGGGTAATGGGTAACAAAATAAACTCTGTCTTCATAGATTTTACTTTTGATGAAACAAATATTCATCATATGAACTTTTCTCACAACAGTAAATTGAATTTAGTGAAGGTTTTGACTTACAAATGAGACGGCTTTTCTACAGGGAGCTAAGATAATATATTCCAGTTATACTACTTTCTGACGATCTACCTTAACGTGAGAATAAAGCATAGGGAATCCAAATAAATTGATAGTTAACATGTCCCTTAAATTATTTTCCTTAAATATCAGATATCTCAAGTGGGTTTTTGGTTAACATGGAATCAAAATCATTGAATTCTCTGACAAGTGTTTGAGGTGTCAGTGTTCTATAGTTTTGATTTTTACTCATTATAAGAGTTCTATGGAAATTATTTCTTTTAAAAGATCCTGTTATTTTTAGCGTAGTTGCTGGTAAGCTTTTCTCTCTTAGCTACAAGATTTAGAGAGATGGAATATTGAATAATGGGACGAATTGACTGTGGTATTAGAATGGATTACATCCCTGGCTCTGCCATTTACCAGCTAAAGGATCCTTAGTTTTCCCATCTATCATATAAGTATAAAGATACTCTTGCAAGTTTGCTATGAGGATTAGATGAGGTGATGGAAGTGACAGGGAAGGAGAAGTTGCACCACTTATGGGAACTGTTGCTATTATTATCATCCCTATTTTATGATGCTAAAATCATGTCATCATTGTATAGATTTGCATTCATTTTTATTTTCTTAGCAAAGAAATGTGATCACCACGATGAGGACTACTAGTTGCCTACCCAATATTCATTTGCTCCTTACTTATTAATAGAAAACTTTTATTGTGTTTGGAACACCAATGGACTCAAGCTTAAAACCAAATTTCCTAGCTTCTTTGCAGTTGGGGATAGTCTTGTGACTCCTGATTCTGGCTAATTTTAGGGATGTGGAAGATACTAGTTTAGACTTCTAGAAAAGTTTTTAGATAGATTGTAGATGAACATAATCTCTAATTGATACAAAATTTGGTTCACCATAGTGTAGTTTCATAACCATCAAAAACACTAATGTGCGGAATGCAATTGGGATAGGCCTGGGAGACAGGCTCTACCAACTGCAGAGGAGAAGCGTATTCTCTCCTAATATGCAGCAATGAGATATTTGGTCAAATTGTTCTGCTTGGAATGAAGACCATGGGATAACTAAGGTTATAAAGATAGGGAAAACAGAAGAGAAAATTCAGAATACTGGGTCTTTCTTGCTGTTTTCTGATTCTTGCAAGAAATAATAGAGCTGGAAATGGAAGGAAATAATTCTATCCTAAGAGTTACTCTCTACTTGTGACCTGCAATCAAAATTGACTGAGAGTTCCACAATTTGTAGTTTCCAGGGTTAAACAGACTATAAATTGTAATGGTCATTATGGTGATTTTGAAGCTGCAACCTTAGCAGGAAGTAATAATCAAGCAGACATGCTTTTCCCAAGTAATTCTCTTTAAGTGTTAGCCACTAAAGAAGAGCAGGAGCCCGCACAAAAGGTCTATTATTTCAAATTGCTTTAAGGCAGCAGTAAGCAAAGCCAAATTTCTTTAAGACCCTTAAGTTAAGGGCCAGGGGATGAACAGCATACAGAGGCCAATCAGCCTTAAAGATTATATCTAGACAAGATCTTTTTACTGTGGTTACATATAACTTACCAGAAACATACAGTTCTTTCTTGTAGAAGATTATACGTCCCCACTCTGGTGAACTCAGGCTTTTTCCAACGAAACATATGTGGGCAGAAGTGATATATGTCATTATAAGGCAGAGTCAGTATATGGTTCATAAAATCTCCATTGCCTCTACTTCAAGAGCTACAAGGCTCTAGAGAGAGCCTGTGGTTGTCAACCAATAGATTTGTGATTGCAAATATGTAAGTCTTTGTTATTATCAAATCCAAAATTTTGGTGTCCTTTATTAGCACAGCATATTCTAACCTGATTATACATACAGCCTTATTCTCCTGGGAAGCCAACAGAATATTCAGAAGACGGTAATTAACTTGTTGCCTCAATTATTATACATGAGTCTTCATTATGGAAACAAATTTGTACCATCCAAAAAGAAAGATACCATAAAAGGAGATATGAAAGTCTGGCAGTGGGGAAGAACTGATAAAACGCTCAAGAAGGTGGAATTATTCCCATAACTTTTGAAGAATGGTATAGATACTGAGAAAATGAGCTAGATTCCACTAAGGAGTTGACAGTCTTTCTGAGGTTAATGTTATGTGTCAACTTCGCTAGGCTATAGTGCCAAACACCAGTCTAGATGCTGCTCTGAAGTTATTTTTCAGGTGATTACTATTTAACTCAGAGACTTTGAATAAAGTAGATTATCCTCCATAATGTGAGTGGGCCTCATCCAATCAGTTGAAAGCCTTAAGAGAAAAGATGTCCCTCTAAAAGGAGGGAGTTCTGCTTCCAGACTGCCTTTGGACTCAAGACTGTGCATCAAATCTTGTTGAATTTCCAGCCTGCCATCCTGACAGCTCTGTTTCTCTGGAGAACGCTGACAAAAAGCATTAAAAGAGCTCTTGACCCCCCATCTCTAGGTCTTAAAGTGTCAAGGCATATTTATTTTATATATCCTAGTCTAATGTAATTCAAGTCTAATTAGAGGAGTGTGATTTAGAATGGAATATATAAATACCCTTACTGTACCATAATATCTGGAATATAGTTACTGCCACAAACTAGACAGGATCCAGATTGTACAAACTAATGATCTTTGGTTACCACTACTATCACTGGAAATATATGGTAAATGGGAAAAGATCATTTTTAATGGGTTATAAGTGAGCATGATAATGTAATTTTTTAAAATAGACTTTAGCATTTTTTAGAGCAGTTTTAGGTTCCCAGCAAAAGTGAACAGAAGCTACAGAGATTTCCTGTATACCCCTGTCTCGGCATGTGAGTATCTTCCCCCATTATCAATATCTCTCACCAGAGTGCTACATATGTTACAATTAATGAAGCTACATAGACACATCATGATCATCCAAGAGTCCATAGTTTACCTTAGGTTCACTCTTGGTACTGTACATTCTATGGGTTTAAACAAATGTGTATTGACATGTATCTACCATTATAGTATCATACAGAGTAGTTTCACTGGCCTAAAAATTCTCTGTGCTCTGCCTATTTACTATCCCTCTTCCTTAACCCTTGGCAACAACTGATCTTTTTATTGTCTCCATAGTTTTGCCTTTTCCAGGTTGAGAAAGCTGTCAGACCACTATGAAGCGTGACCATGACTGAAGAAGAGAGGGAGAGAATGTTGGATGGAAGCATCATAGATGGCCTTGCAGTATATGGAAGGTTTGGCAAGACCAAGGTTGAGTCCTTATACTAAAGTCAGCCAACAAAGAGGCTCATGTTTCCCAGGAATGGTCTGTCATAGTGCCATTGGCTGAAGTATGGCCTCAGCGCAAACACAGAGTTGAATTTGGAACAGCAGCAGCTGCAGTTATTGGTCAATCATCTTACCTGTAGCAGGAGATCTGGGAGGAAAAATCAAAGTAGATGTAAGTCATAAAATATTCTACTTGGTGGGTTAAAATCAGATGAAGAGATTTATTTCATTCTTTTCTTTGAATGATTTTACTTTTTCTATTTTATTTCTTTTTACTAAACTGTGTACTAAGTCAACAATTGCCAACCCTTCAAAGCTCCACTTTTACCCTTTTTTATTTTTTTCTTTTCAAATTTTCTTTTCTTTCCTTTTCTGATTTTCCTCTTTCTTAAAGACAAGTTTTCCTGAGAATGGAATGGTAGACAGAGTTTTTCGATAGTAGTCACTTAGTCCTGGTCAGACAGCCCTTGAGCTCTCGGCAGAGGCAGGTGTTTGCTAGTCCCTGTGGGAAACAGACACTAACAGTGACATAAGCAACTGAATTCACCTCTGCACAAGTCAGTTGTTTCTTGACCATTTCACCGCACCAATGCATTCTCCTCCACCCCATCTTCACATAACAGTAAATCTTGGGCAGTAAACGTTAATCCTCACCACAAATATACAACTTGACCTTTTTTTATATACATTGGATTTTTCTTCTTTACTGGAAGGCTATGAATAATCTTAAGCCTACTTATATTTTTAACGTGAGATGATTTGAAGGTGTATCAATCACAAAATCTGTATAAAGAAACATTATTGATATGTTCTTTGTTTTTCTTCTCTCTGTTATCTGTAGACTTTTCCATTAAATTGGATTTTATAGGATACAATTCCCATGACCTCTAAGCTATAAAGTTTAAGTCTGATTAAAATTCAGTCAAAGAGGCTTGCTTTTACTATCTTGGACAATAAAAGATAAAATTCTATAGTTTAATAGACAAGCCATTTACTCCTGATAGAGGTATTAACAGTAGAAACCCTCATATATATTATGTGTAGGCTGGTTTATGTTAATAAAAAACATAACTTGAAGTCTGTTGAACCAGTTGTTTTGAAATTTGCTAGTGTTATGGACTGAATATTTGCGTCCCCCCAAAATCCATATGTTGAAACTTGAACCCCCAATATGATGATACTTGGAGTTAGAGCCTTTGAGAGGTAATTAGGATTAGATGAAATCATGAGGGTGAGGCCCTAATGATGGGATTAATGCCCTTATAAAAAGATGGGAGTCTATGTGCACGCACCAAGGAAAAAGCATGTGAGGACACAACCAAGAAGAGGGCCCTGACCAACAGCTTGACCATGCTAGCCTTCCAGCCTTCAGAACCATGAGAAATAAATGTTTGTAGTCGTACCCATCCAGTTTATGATCATTTGTTACAGCAGCCCAAACTGACTGAGATGACTAAATGTTAAATTCAAATCTATCACATCTTTAATACAACTTTAAAAGTAAACAAACAATATAGAATTTAATTTGATCTTTAACCACTCCTCCCCTGCCTGGCCATGTTTGCCCAGTAAAGCAAATTACAATTCTTCGAGGCAAATGATAATCATTTTATATCTTCTAGATCTAATCAGATCTTCTTGGGAAGCTTCTGGTCTCACTCAGGACACACTTTGAAGCAAAAGTCAGAATTTTATTGCATTCAACAGCTTTTGTGTGTATTTGAGAAGAAAAATTACTTTGCATACCATATCACATAACCTCACCCTCCATCGAAATATCGCAATCTTTTCCTAAATTCCATTTTTCTTCCAGATGCCTCACCTCCCTTGTCTTCCATTACCCGACCTCTTAATTCTTCTCAACTATCCCAAACAATTCATCCCTATACTTGCCACCAAGCTAAACAAAATCTCTTCAGTGAAGCGAACCTACCCCTTAGATGAAGCAATTCAGGATCTGCTTATTAAAACTAACAAAAACTCCCAGAAGTAAGATTGCCAGATTTCCCAAATAAAAGCACAAGATGTTTAGCTAAACCTTAATTTCAGATAAATAGAAAATAATTGCAATCTTGGGGACATACTTATGCTTACCTGAGCCTCCGTATTTTATCTGGCAACCCTACCCTGAGGTCCACACCTACACCCCAACACCAAATTGCTAAGGAAAGTTAAGTGTCTTGAATTGGAATCCTAACTCTTCTATGTGTAAACTGTATGATAAACTGAATCTCAATAGTCTCATCTGCAAAATGGGGATTAGGATAAGATTTACTCCTAAGATTGTTCTGAGTAATAAATGAGATAATGCAAGTAAAATGCTTTGTGTGGTATTTGATATATGATAAAAACTCAATATGCTTTAGCTATTATTATAGAAGGTAAGGGTAACATTAGACAGTTTGCTCATTTAATCTCACATTTTGAAAGTGGCCCAAATGAGCTATTTTTTATTTTTATTTTTGTCAAAGTGTTCTCTTTTAATCTAGGTTTGAGGAATGTCATTATTTGCTCAAATGATTAAAGGAGTTACTAGGAGTCTACTGACATTTCTTTAGATTCTGTTAAGCATACTGATATTTTTTCTCACTGTGTGGTCTCTTGGGACCACAGCAGGGCCATAACTATGAAGTAGGGGGCAACAGTATTGGCTGGACAGGTCCCAATAGCAATAATATATTTATATAATGATGATAATGAATAATTAGCATGAAAGATGATAAATTAAACAATGTCCCGTGGAGTTATACGTTTATTTAAGTGATTTTTAAATATTAAGCCAATGGGTTAATGTCAAAACTAAAATACACAGGGTTTCAACATTTGAAAGAATTGTCTCCTGAGCATTTGCTTGATATTTTTCTCATAGAAACAGTTGTATAGAACCATTATATTAATGATAATTGTGGCTAAACTTTATGAAACACTTTTTATGTGCCAATTGACTTACATGGATTGTTTGTTTTATTTAGTCTTAACAATAGATCTATGAGGAAGGAAATTACGATTATCTTCCCCATTTACGAGATGAGGAAACTAAGACTCTGAGAGGTTAAGTAGCTCAAAGAATAAAATCTAAATGGAAAACTATTGAGCCCAGCCATGAACCCATGCATTTCTAGTTTTTATCTCTTTCACCAAGTTTCCTCTATATTTATCTGGAGTAAGATTTTAGACCATCCCACAAAATCTTATTTAGCCTATAATAGATGTAGATTAAAATAATCCATAACCAATCTATAAATGAAAATTTGGGAGAGTTTATTCTGAGCTAAAATGTGAGGACCATGGCCTGGGAGAGTCCTTCCACAAAGGAATGGAGCACTCCAAAGAAGCGGGGGTATACAGAGTGGTTATATACCTTCAAAGAGGATGTTTCACATATGATTGAAACATCCCTCTTACAATAGTCACAAGATTGCCCTGTTGGCACAGCGTTTGACGGATACAGCAGGTAGTGGGTCTGCTATTTCTATCTTGGTGGGCACAGCAGGAAGCAAGTCCATTATCTTGAGGATTTCTCTTTGCTTGTTTTTTTGTGTGTTTTGCCTGTTTGTGTTTAGTAACAATAACTGACTTCATACTGTTGAATGATGAATATTTATAAACATAAAAGAAGATATTTCTTTTCTACTATAATTCCCAAGAATTATGAAAATGAATAGTCATTATTTAAAGTATCTTTGATTTATGAACTGTAGCACAGAACCTGTTTATTTTATATTTAGGAAGAATAAGGAGGAAGAAAATGAATGTCTAGCCATTGATTTCCATTTACCTCATAAATTTGGGTTGAGTAAACATCACCTGGTGTATTTTGGAGGGAGATGGCATGTAAGATGTATTAAATTTACAGTTTTCTCTGTGTTCGGCTGTAGTTGCCCTAAACCATTTTCCCCTGCAACAGAGAACACATGTCCTTTCCTTTTCTACATGGCAGAGCAAAAGCAGTGAGAATTTTGGGGGTTTTGAATGGACTGTTATTAACAGTATTACTATATATCTTTAGTTACACTATACTGTGAATAAATTTTCCATTCAGTCTACAAAGAGATATATTAAATTTAACCATTTATCAAGTAAAGACCAAAATACAGCATTATTTTGATGCATATAAGCATATAAAATGAATTTCTATAAAATTAAACAATATCATTAAATTAAAAATCATGTATTTGTATAAAATACTTGTAAATATATCTTTTTACATAAGGAAATATTTGTATATAGATTTTCTCATGGCAAAAATATTTCTTGCTTATCTACAAAACAACATGCAAATTCCTTTCTCTTTTTTCAATCAGTCTAGCGAATAATGATTTTTCTTATGTCTTTATCATAGAACACTTTTAAAATTGTGAAAAATACTAAAAGCATGCTGCTCTACATGAAGAAAAATAAAACTATTAGTTAATATATAAATTAGAATTTGAGGCTATAAATCACTCCTTTCTCTTTGTCCGTTAAGTAAGATACCCTAAAGTCCTTTGAGGATCCTTTTCAATATAATTTAAAGTGGGAGTTATAGCTCTGAATCTTCTGAATGTCTCTTTCAGTATTTAAAATATATTCATTTCATTAAATTTAGTAGTAAGTACCAAATATTTTACTAATATAATTAGATATGTTGGTATTATGAGTTGAATTTTTGCGCTCCTTACCGCCACCAAAAAAATAAAAATCTGTTAAGATCCTAACCCCGTGTCTCCCAGTATGCCCCCTTATCTGGAAGTAGAATGGTGGCAGACGTTGTTAGTTAAGATGAGGTCGTACTGGAGTAGGGTGGGTCCCAACTCCAGTATGACTGGTGTCCCTATAAGAAGCTACCTGAAGACAGAGACAAAGGAGCACACCGGGCTTCAAGGAAGGCAGAGAGTGGAGGTGAGCAGCTGCAAGCCAGGGAGCCGCAAAGACGCCGGCGCAGCCCCAGAAGCCGGGAAGAGGCAAAGGATTCATCTGCAGGTTTTACAGGGAGCTTGGCTCTGCCAGCACCTGGATTTTGGACTTCTGGCCTCCAGAATTGGGACACAATACATAAACTGTGTTATGTCACCCTGTTCTGGCACTTCGTTATGGCTAGATTCAAATATCAATTCTGGAGTTTAAATAAAAATAATTAGTTTCCCAGCCCTTAAAAATAACATTTAATAATTTGTAGGGAATAATTAATGACTAAATAGCTATCACATTGCCTATAATTTCCTTGAATAAAAGGAATAGGGCGTAATGGACAGAGTGCTCAGGTGAGAATCAGGAAACCAAGGCTATGGAATTAACTCTCTGCTACCTGTGGAAAGGCATTTTATTCTCTCTGGGTTTCAGTTTCTCCATCCTCCAAATAAGGACAATATCTCTCTGCATACCTTAAGTAAGTCGATTTGAGTATTAAATAGGCTGTATGTGCCAAATTGTTTGAACATTAAAAGCAGGTGCCAGCGTAAGGAAATATTTTCATATACGCTCCTATCCTGCACAAGCATTTCAGTTTTCAGACATTGTGCTATTTGATTATTCTTGCTTCAGGGGCAGAATTTGTCAAACATCAGTCAAAACAAATTCAGCATTATTTATGACCATCTGTACTCCTTTAATTGTGAGTCCTGATAATTATTTATATTTCTTTAACTTTCTACTGCTAAGATTTTCCTTTCTAAAAAATGTTAAAAAATCTCAAATCTTGCTATATCCAGCTCAGAACTCGCCTCTTAATTCTGAGCCTCTAATTGTGCATGTCTCATAGATTTCTCAGCAAAACACATCCAAATTGGAATTTATAATTTTTTCTCTCAAGTTTACTCTATCCCTCTCATCTCATAGAATGCCTCAAATATCAGATTCTTAGAAACCTGGCTTTCAATCTTGAATTCTCTCTTTTCTTGTTAATTGCCTCTATTTGTTTCCCCAGCGGCTCACCCTATATATGTCCTTAATATTGCTCCAATCTATCTGCTTATCTTATTCCTACTGTCATAATTTTAATTTGCGCTCATCTTATCTTGGCAATTTTCTCCCACAACATTGGATAACATTTCTAATCCATCCTCCACATTGCCACCAGAGCTCTTTTAAAGAGACAATTTGATTAAGTTGATGCTTCTCATTCTTTTGGCTTTATGTCTGGCTTCAGGCGCAGTTACAATGGGCAGTTGTGTGCTCCCTCTACCTGCCCATTGGCGCTAACAGTGCCTCTCTACTTGTGTTCTCTGTAAGTTATTTATTTCCTGCTCTGAAGTTTTTCTAATGGCACTTTTGGGGATGCCTGCTAGGCACTTATATGTGTACAATCCCCAAAATTAAGAATATTAATGCAAGTTGGGACATCCCCAGTCAATGGGCGAGAAAGTGGATAAATGGCTGCTGATGAAGATGAATAAATTCACCTTTAAATATATGCACACACATGCACACACACAATAATCCCTCAACCCAGCCAAGAGGAGAAGTCCATTCAGTTTTCAAATGATGACTCATCTTGCATAAGGCTCCGTGGTGCTGGAGCCGTGTTCCTCATGGTGACCCTTTGATGAGATATTCTCCATTGTTATTCTATCTACATACATCATTCAGTGCATGCTTTGTCTTTGGAGATGACCCAACATCTCCACTTTTCTCTCTCTTCCAAAGCCTGAGGTATGGCTGTGAATAGGGTGATTTTTTTTCTTTATATTAGAGGAAATACTTTCCATCAATCATTATTCTCCTATTTTCCTATTTTCATTGGATTTTCTTTTATCTCAAAAATCTGTTCTCCTCAATTGGTCTCAGTAAATTTTGTTTAGAAACCAAAGCCTGGAAGACCCATCACAGATCTTTCACAAGGCAAGCAGAGCAAAGCCTATAAGAAATTGAAATAGCAAAAATCTAGGAAGGAATTCTAAAAGAATACCTCAAAAATGATCTTGCCACAAAAATATTCCCTTAGAAAGGACACTTCTTTATCAAATTACTTACTATTTGAAAAATTCAACGTAGAAATGCAAAGTATGGTCTGGAAGGCAGATATCATTAGGAAGATGAATGACTATAATCTTTTCTCTCTCCACCTTAAATCATTGGAAAGCAAGAGCAATGCATCAGTTTAGAAGTATAAGCCAAAAATGACCTCTGAAATTTACTTCTTTGCATAGGAGAATTACATACAAAGGCAAGTTACTAAGTAAATTTAGAATAATAAGGTAAACTTATAATACCTTGAAGTGAATTTTAGCATTTGCTTTGGCATTTAACTTATTTCCTTAATTCAAATCCAACAACCTATTCAGCACATTAAACTAATTGGTTTCCCCCAATATACCTATATAATTCTTCTATATAGTTTCTCATTAACTTTTAAAATAGAAACTTGATTTGTAGGTTAAGTGAATTAAATTCTGATTTTAATATCATCATATGTTTATTTTATGGTACACACTGTCTAAAAATAGCATATCATTCTATATATCTAGAAACATTTTTCTCTCTAATCGAAAGTGCTTATAAGAGTGGCACTGGAGTATATAAAATCCTATGCAATGATTGTTCCATTCTTCATTGAAATAGAACCTTTCTCAATGCCAATCTTCTTTGGTCTTAAAGATATAACTTTTTAATGCTCTTTTCTTTTCAACCCATTATCTTTTAAAGATTGCTCACAATTCATGCAATAAAAGGCATCAGGCTTACTGCCTTCTTTAGGTTTAATATTTCAGATCCATTCAATTTTCCTCAAAAGACAATTACCCATATTTTAATGATATGTTTACTGTTTCATGTAAATCATTGTGAAAACTTCCACACATTTTAAGTTTTGAGTATATGCAAATTATACTAAAGGTTTACCCCCACTACTTTCTCATTTAACATTTATTGAATATCCTGTTATTTGTAAGGTACTAAGATATATTATGTTGGAGAAAGAAAGATAAATCAGACATTAAACCATTGAAATGGTGAGGATAAAATAATATAGATGTTTAGAGGTCTGCCGTGGGTGCATCAGAGAAGTCTAGTTTTGAATTCGATCATTTGGAGGGGAGAAAAAGAGAACCTTCTATAAGGAACCTATTGAGGCAAGGCCAAAAAGATGGAAAGCGGCATGTATGAAACAGCAAGTTTTGAACAAGTGGAGGCTTTGAAAAGAGGGGTAGTGGAATATGACATTTACAAAGAATATAAGGTTTAGATCATGAAATTACCCAAAGCCAGTTTGAGGATTTAGGGCTTTTATTTAGAAAGAAGAGGGGATTTATTGAAAGCTTTTGAGCAAAATGGTGACATAATCGGAATTAATAGGATTAATCTGTCAGTTACCCATAAGATGAATTGAGATCAGGAGACTCTGTGAAGCGAATAAACTAGCCATTCATCCAACATTCATTTCATATCAACTATTTACAAAGTATTGCTAAGCACTACAGAGTTAAGATAACAGAATAAAAATCCTTGCTTCAAAACTTGCAAACCACTAGACAGACAAGTTAACCGCTGAAAATAAAACCGTATGGGATAAATAAAAATTAGGAATATTAAACCTTTGCTTTGGTGCTCTAGTGATTAATGAAATCAGAAGTGTAGTTTTGTGATGAAGAGAGCATGGATCCAGGAGTCAGACAGCCTGGATGGGAAATTGGCCCCACTGTCTCCTAACTCTGTGACTTTATGCCACTTAATCTTTCTGTGACCAAGTATTTCATCTATTAAATGGGAAAATAGTAGTTAAAACCTATTTCATAGGTTAGATGTGAGAATTAATGAGATAAATATGTACAACATTTAGTAAACATCTGGCATATTTTAAACACTTGAGAAATGTTGGCAGAAATGAAATCAGAGTTAACTCTTATGGTAACACCTAGGGGCTGGGAATGCTGAGAAATGGCATTTAACTCAGAATTTTTTGAGGGTAGAATTTAGCTTTAGTTACACTTCATGAAGATATTTGATTTGTGACTAACATGAATCAACTTAAGACACAGAGACAAAGGAGAGAATGAGCACACAGGCAAGGCTCTATCGAGGCCCACTTAATTCTGTAAGAAATAAGACTCTGTTGTGTTTGTTAAAAATATGGAACACCATGATATCGCTTAAATTTTAAAAGAAATCCTATGTGATGGATAATTTAGATAAATGATGGACAAGGAGCCAGTAAGTTCGATGAATCTGAAAGTGAAATGGCAGGGATGATGGAAGGATGAAATAGGGCAGGTGAGGTCGGTTGGAAAATGGAGCTTAGACAGAAGAGATCTTCTAGAGCTAGAATCTTCAGAATATGATAAGCGATTAATTGTGGAAATTGAGACAAAGAAAGTGGAGTAAGGAATAACTCCAAAGTTTCCAGCCAATGGATATGGATGAGCTGAAAAGCAACAGATGGAGCGAGTACGTGAGGAAGAGTATATTGAGAAAGAAAGATGAGCATTTCAGGGGTGAAGATAAATAGAACAAAGTTCTGCCAGAACATAAATGTGGATTGCCTAATGGAAGATGGGAATCAAATATATATACATTTTGTTAGTGACCCGCACAAAGTCAATAGCTTAGGCCAAGCTATTTGCTGATATTTTTAAGGTAAACCCCATAGATGAAAGGGAACTCCCATCCTCAAAATTAATGATTTGAATATTTCTGTTAAAAATGTGTTAAACTTTTTTTCTTCCTTTTGTTTTATAAGGCGTAACTTAATTTAGTTCATTGGAACTGCATTTCCTTTCATGTTTGAAGAGTTTAGAAGTATGATGTAGAAGAAATACACTGGAAGAAATACTATAAAAAGATAATTTATAATTATCTAAAATTCAAACCTACACACTGTCTAATATTTTGGTTTATAGCCTTCCAGACTTTTTCCTTTACAAATAAACATAGTTTTAGAAAATACATTTTCACATCCTTGGTATTTTCAATAATCTTCAAATCATCCTAGGGTGGATTCTTTGCCTCTAGTCACTGCTGAAATAAACTTTCCCATTCCTTATTTACCTTGGATTTACTTGTTTTAGAGACGATATTTTGAAACATCACTCGTATAAGGTATGATAATAAAGCTTGTTTCCCAGTTGGTTCTGGAAACCATCTTGTGATCTTAAGAGGAGGTAGTCCCTGGACAAAGATAGCTTGTGAAAAAAGGAAAAAAAGAACCAGGAAAATCATAGATGAAAAGAACAACAACCCTGAAGCTATGCTGTCTAAAGTCTGCCCTACTTTTAGACTCCCTGTTAATAATTTCCTTATTGTTTATACCATTTTGAATTGGAGTCTCTATTACTTGCAGCCAAATAATCCTACATATGTATACAAATAGAAATCAGTAGGTTTAACATGTCTTTCCAGATATTCTACTACATTTGTCTATTTATGAAAAAGATTGCCTGACTCTTTATTAGCCTAATCTGGCCTATGTAAAGTGTTCTCTATAATTCCCATATTAGTATAACCCACAGTTTCTCAACCTCAGTACAATTGATATTTGGGGCTAAATAATTCTTTGTTCGGGGGAATTATAAGACATTTAGCAGCATATGTCAGTAGCACCCCGCTCGACACACACAGACTACTCTAGACTTGACAACAAGGAAAAATGACTCTATCTACTGTCAAATGTCCCCGGGGTGGAGGGAGGGCAAAATCACCCCAGTTGAAAAGCCATTGGCCTAACTATACTTTAGTTCTAATATTGAAAAAATTGTAAATTCAATTCAATATCATTTATTGAGCTCCTACTACGTGCAAACCTGAGTCTAGAGGCTAGTGTTACAGAGATATAAGTAAATAAGACATGGTCCTTCTTCTCAAGGATCTATCTATCTAGACATGCAATTATTCATTGTATCTTTATCATTATTGGCTTCAGGCTTCAACCAAATACATAGAAAGCTGGAAAGAGTGATGCTCCCACCCTAACAATAAGAAAAAAACTGAATAATGTACAAAATTATATTTTTTCTTGAATCCAATAGAGAGTTGACTCCAAAAGAATACTAGCCTTAAATATAAGGAAAGATGAGGCACAAACACTAGTTCACTTACAGCAAGGGGGATAGGCAAGGTCTACAGACAAGCAGGTAAGAAGAACTCCACTACAAGTTTAACATATTTCTAAAGTCTGAGTAGAGGATAGTGTACAAATATATAACACTGAGAGCAGCCTATACTTACAACCTCCCTGGGTATGCATGAGAAATACTGGGTTCAGAGTGGGAGAGCAGAGAAATCTTTCCTTAGTAGTTCAGGTTTGGAGAAGGGAAGCTGCCATAGGTGCAAGGAAAGCACAAAGATCCCCAGTCCATTCTTCTATAAAGGACAAAAGCCTGAAGCCACTAGGGGAAGGGCGCAGACAATCAGAAATCTCCTATCACTGGAGGAAAGCAGAATAACTGATAAACCCCACACCTGAGCACCAGGGACACAGATCCTTCCTGAAAATGAGGTTGAAGCAGGAAAAGAGATAACCCTCCCTGTCTCCCACCACCATGCCAGTGAAGGAAAGTAACATGAAATAAGCATCTACTGGGGAAGGGTAAAGATCTTTGAGAGAACTTCTCTGAGATGGAGGAGCACAGTGGAGGCCTAAAGCTGAGGGTAGAGCTGAAATACCCAGGAAAACCCCCTGACAAACCAACCAAAAGCCTAAACATAAGATAATACCAGAGGGATTTGAAGCTGGTGCACTAAAAGTGTCTATAGCAAAAATGATACCCATTGTGCGTAATTCCTGACAATATTGACTCATCTTCCCCACTAAAGGCCTAGCAGAATAAAAAGCATGGCCATTTCCAGTCACAAATACTCTTTCCCTTAGTCTCTCTTGCTCTACACGCTGTCTGACATGTAATTAAAAATTTTGAGACACAAAAAAGTAAGGAAATAAAAAACCAAACAAACAAGAAATAAGCATTCAACAGAAGATTCAGAGATGACTTAGATGTTGAAATGATAAGTTGAGGAATTAGAAAAGAAAAAATAGGGGCTGGACCAATGGTGCACAGTGGTTAAGTTCACATGTTTCACTTCTGCAGCCCAGGGTTCTCTAGTTTGGATGCCAGTTGCAGACCTATGCACTGCATATCAAGCCATGCTGTGGCAGGTGTCCCACATATAAAGTAGAGGAAGATGGGCACAGGTGTTAGCTCAGGGCCAGTCTCCCTCAGCAGAAAGAGGAGGATTGGCAGCAGATGTTAGCTCAAGGCTAATCTTCCTCAAAACAAAAGAAAAAGTAATAATCCCTCTCTGATTATTATGTTACTAGGAAAGGTGGATAACATTCATGAAGAGACAGGAGATTTCATCCGTGAGAAGAAAACAATAAGAATGAATCAAATGCTAGAGTTAAAGTAAAAACACAATAAGAGAGATGAAGTATGATGTGGATGAACTCACCGTTAGACTCAACACAGCCAAGAAAAGAACTAATGAAAC
The DNA here is from genome assembly GCF_041296235.1 of Equus asinus. Taxonomy (NCBI): domain Eukaryota; kingdom Metazoa; phylum Chordata; class Mammalia; order Perissodactyla; family Equidae; genus Equus; species Equus asinus. The sequence goes on from NC_091798.1 coordinate 83,596,877, forward strand.
TATCATAGGTCAATAATAGTTGTACATATTGAAACACAAAAAGAAGAGAAAAAAAAACCAAAGCAGAATGTCATGAGATACACACTAAGACGAAATGTGAATATATGCCTAATTAGAGTCACAAAAGAATAGAGAAAAGAGGACAAAAGAAATATTTGAAAATATAATGGCTAAGGATTTCCAAAAACGTCAAAAGTTATTAAACAAAAGATTCAAACTCAGAGAACTTTAAACAGAATGAAAACCAAACCCAAACCCAAACAAACAGAAAACAACAATCAGAAAAACCCATACACGGACACACTATACTCAAACTGATAGGGTGGTGGTGAGATCTAACTGAATACATCTAGTCCAGTGCAGAGACGAAGAGAGAAATCTTGACCATTAGATGAAAAATAGACATATTTGCTACAGAGGAACAAAGAAATTATAACACATCTCTTGTCAAAAACTATGCAAGACATAGGGTTTTTCTTGTTTGTTTGTTTTAATGAAGTTAAACATACACTTACCATATGGCACAGGTAAGGTGACAGAATTTTGGCCCTATGACCTTTGTCCCCTGATGTTACATCTCTGAATGTTACCTTACATGGCATAAGGGACTTAGAGATGTAATCAGATGTAATTAAGGTTATATATCAACTAACTATAAAATAGGGAGATTATTTTGGATTATCCAGGTGGGACAATGTAATCATATGAGTTCGTAAAAGCAGAGCTTTCTCCTGGATGAGGGCAGAAGAGCTGAAGTTAGAGATATTCAAAGCATGAGAAGGACTCAATGTACCTTTGCTGGTTTGAAAATGGGGATGGGAGGGCACATGAAAAACATGAGAACAAACTGAATTCTCCCAACGTTCTGAATGCACTTGGAAGCACATTCTTTCAGATTCTATATGCAATGCAGTTCTGCCGACACATTGATTTCAACCTTATGAGACCCTAGGTAGAGAAATCAGTGGAGAGACTCTGTGACTGGAATTCTACCTATGAAAACTCCGAGATAACAAATAAGTGTTGTCTAAAGCTACTAAATTCACGGTGGTTTGCTATAGCAGCAATAGAAAACCAATATACTAGACATTTACCCAAGAGAAATAAAAACATCCTCACATAAAAACTTGTACACAAATGTTTATTCCAGCTTGATTTAAAACTAACAAAACCTGAAAATGACCTAAACGTCCTTCAGCTAATAAATGGATAAACAAGTGTTTCTCTTATGTACCAATGACACTTAAAATTTGATATCTATTTCAACATTAGAAATCTCTCAGTCTAATGTGATTTGGTTTTGGCTTATAGAAGACAATGCCATGAGCTATAATAGAAAGTATTATTAAAATATAAGATTATCTCATCTTATCCGCTATTTCTATATAGTCTCTCACCCTCTCACAGAAAAGAATGAATTTGTTGGGGTTTTATTTCCACTTAATAAATTCATGGAAATTTCTATCTCATAGCCTATATTCTGCTATATGATTGCAAATTGATTATCAGATGATTGATTTCAGTATCTTCTCTGGGTTTTAGTTGATTGGTCTATGGTTACCAATGCTATTTCTCTCCTCTTTTTTTTTTTTAAGTTACTTGAACTATATTATCTGAACCATACTTCAGAGAGTTATTTTTTAAAATGTTTTCAAAAGAACAATATTACTTCTCAAAAATAACATCTGCCAGAAAAACACTTGACAAAATCCAATATCCTTTCATGATAAAAATGTTCAAAAAATTAGGAATAGAGGTAAACTTCCTCAACACAATAAAGGACACTTACGAAAAGTCCACAGTTAACACCATACTCAATGGTGAAAGACTCAAAAATTCCCCTTAAAATCAAGAACAAGACAAAGATGCTGATTTCCAACCACTGCTACTCAACATTTTACTGAACGTTCTAGCCAGAGCAATTAGGCAAGAAAAAGAAATAAAAGTCATCCCCATTGAAAAGGAAAAAGTAAAATTATCTCTATTTGCAGATGACATCAGCCTATATATAGAAAATTCCAAAGAATATACACACAAACTCTGGAGCAAATAAACAAATTCAGCAAAGGTGCAGGTTATAAGATCAACACACATCATACAAACACAAAAGGAAATTCCTTTTCAGAAATCTGAAAAAAAATTCCGTTTTTAATAGCATGCAAAAGAGTAACATACTTAGGAATAAATTTAACCACAGATGTGAAAGAGTTTGTACACTGAAATTTATAACTTGTTGGCAAAAGAAATTAAAGAAGACATAAATAAATGGAAATATATCCTGTGTTCATAGAGTGTAAGACTTAATGTTGTTAAGATGTCAATACTGTCCAGAGTGATGTACAGAGTCAATGTAATCTCTATAATGATTTCAACAGTCTTTTTTGTAGAAATGGAAAATCCAATCATCAAATTCATATGCAGTTGCAAGGGGCCCTGAATAGCAAAAACAATCTTGAAACAGAAGAACAAAGTTGGAAGACTTAAACTTCCAGTTTTCAAAACTTACTACAAAACTGCAGTAATCAAAGCAATGTGGTCCTGGCATAAGGTTAGACATACAGAACAATGTAATAGAACTGACAGTCCAGAAATCCCTACCTCTATGGTCAATTAATTTTCAATAAAGATGCCAAGACCATTCAATGGAGAAAGAATAATCTCTTTCAATAAGTAGTTCTTGGAAAAACGGATTTCCACACGCAAAAGAAAGAAGTTGGACCCCTGCCTCACACCATATACATACAAAGATTAACCCAAAATGGATCAATAACATAAATATATGAGCCAAAACCATAAGACTCTTAGAAGAAAGCATAGGGGTAAATCTCTATGACTTTGGATTTGGCAATGGATTCTTGGATGTGACATCAAAAGTACAAGCAACAAAAGAAAAAGTGGATGATTCGATTTCATCAAAGTTAAAAACTTTTGTTCACTAAAAGATATTATTAAAAAAAATAAAATGACTACCTATAGAATGGAAGAAAATATTTGGAAACATATATATAATAAGAGTTTAGGATCCAGAATATATAAGGAACTCTAATAACTCAACAACAAAGGAACTGTCCAAAGAACTTCAATAGCCATTTCTCTAAAGAAGCCGTGCAAATGGCCATCAAGTGCTTGAAAAGATGTTTAACATTATTAGAGAAATGCAAGTCAAAATCACAATGAGATACAACTTAACACCAAGTGGGATGGCTATAATTAAAATACACACACACACACACACACACACACAAAATGTTGGCAAGGATGTGGAGAAATTGAAACCCTTGTACATTGCTGGTGGGAATGTAAAATGGTTCAGCCACTAGAGAAAACAGTTTGATGATTCCTCAAAAAGTTAAACATAGAAATACTGTATGGTCCTTCAATTCTACACCTATGCATATACTCCAAAGCATGAAAAACAGGTACTCAAATATGTACGTGTTCACACAGTTCATAGCAGCTCTATTCAGAATAGCCAAAAGGTGAAAACAACCCAAATGTCCACCAATTGATGAATGGATAACCAAATTGTAGTATTTACATACAATGGAATATTATTCAGCTATAAAAAGAAATGAAGTACTGATATATGAAACAATACGGATGAAACTCCAAAACATTATGACAAGTGAAAGAAGCCAGACACAAAAGGTCAACATATTGTACGATTCCATTTATACAAAGTATCCAGAATAGAGATAGTCATAGAGATGGAATGCAGATTAGTGATTTTCAGGGCCTGGGTGAGGGGCAATAGGGAGAAACGGCTTGATAGGTAAGGGACTCACTTTGGAATGACTGAAATGTTTGGAACTAAATAGAGCTGTTTGTTGCACAACATTGTGAATGTACTAAATCTACTGAATTGTTCTCTTTAAAATGGTTTACCTTATGTGAATTTCACCTTAATAAGTTATTTAAAAAATAGCAACTGTTAACTGCAGATGCTTATTTTCTCAAGATGCTTATCATTGGGCACAACTGACTTGCATATGTGGAGATTTTTTTTTTTTAAAGATTGGCACCTGAGCTAACATCTGTTGCCAATGTTTTTTTTTTCTTTTTCTTCTTCTCCCCAAAGTCCCCCGTACGTAGTTGTACATTCTAGTTGTAAGTCCTTCTGATTGTGCTATGTAGGACGCCACCTCAGTGTGGCCTGATGAGTGGCGCTAGATCTGCGCCGGGGATCAGGGCAGGCGAAACCCTGGGCCACTGAAGCAGAGCACGTGAACTTAACCACTTGGCCATGGGGCGGCCCCATGGAGATTTTAAAATTATGCAGGTTAAGTATTCATACAGGTTCAGAAACTGAAGCAATGGCTGAGTGCTGCCTGCCCATGTTACCCTGTGGACAGTCCATAAGTTTGGTTTCCTTTCTTCCTTTTTTGGGCATGGCGGGTGGTGAGAGCAGGAGGGGCCTGGTAGTATGCTTAAACAAAGTCTAGCCAGGGAAAAGATGATGTCTGAGGTCTTGTCTCTGGTATCTGCAAAATGGATAATCATTTAATCAATAGAGTTGATTACATAATGTTTTCCTCTTACACAGTTTTTATAACTGCAGTTTCCTTCTTTAAATTGCTTGATTTTTCCCTTGAATGATAAACCATATTTCTTTGAACTCTTTTTTACTGGCTTAGAATGCTACGTCATTCCCCTAATATTTTCTTCTTTGTAATATTTGATACTCAATCAACTCTTCCTCACTGGTAAGATTATAATCAAGAAGATTGTTCCTGGTTTATTTATTTATTTAAACATTATAAATGTCATAGCATACTGAGAGGACCTTAAACATAATGCCACGCTAATGACTGGCTTTCTGCTCAACCAATATTTGAGTGATTCAAATATCTTAATCTGAATCTGACATAAAGTCGCTCTGATAAGCTGACTGAATAAAACCCTATCTACTGTCTCCACTACGTTTGGAAGTGTCAGTTACAGTTCCCACCATATCAGTGTTTCTTATTGATTCTTCCCTATTAACTCTATTACTCTTTATTAGATTCCCTTTGATTACTCATCTTAGATGTCTGTGTATTTTCAAGACATACAACTGGGTAACACCACACCACGTGTCTCTCTTCCATGCTTATCTCTTCTAAAAATTCTATGCTGGTTTAAGCCTTATTTTCTTGTCATAAGGGCTATTCCATTAGGCTCTGGTTATGATTTAGTCATAAGTAAAGTGTAAAGTTAATATTTAAGGCTTCTGTTGACATACATACTGAAAATCAATCATGAATCCTTCTGCAGGGAGACATGGATAGGAAAGGCATTTATGTCAAGGAAAAGGGGAGAAATTAAGCTTTAAGAATACTCTCCGTTATTTGAATTGCTAGGGAAACGATTCCTGTTCCATGTCTGTGATTTCAAATGTCTTCTTTGAGCAGATTGTAGATTTTAGATGTATTTTGTCAGAGACTTACTGACATTCATAATGCCCATCCCCCACCTCACTCCCAACTCTGCTTCTCTCCTGACCTATTGCTTTTGGCATTTCATTTTCTTCTGGAGATTGTTATGTATGATTTTATTGCCACTTCATGTTGAGCATATTGACAGAGGTGGTAAGATTTCCTCGACTTTGTGGTTATGCACATGTTTAACCTGTGTGCACCCACCAAGTATTTATTCTACAGAATGTGCATGGTTTGATTTACTAAGAAAATGACAAGCCGATGTTTGCAAAGGCTGTCTATTCCCCCTACATTCATTCACTACATAACCACTATTGACACTTTTAAAATGTCAGAGTATTTTCTTTTTCTTCTAACATAATTTTAAGAGATATTGTGTTCAAGAAAATCCGTCCTGTTAATATTCCAAGTGCTCTGAGTCTGCTATGTAATATTTCTCTGTGCTGGACAGTTTTGCCTTATCTACTGCAGTGACAATGATGGTCAAGTGCATTGCTTATTGTTTTGTTTTTTTTTTCTTTTTACTTTGGTCAAAACATTCATAATTATTTTTACAAATTTAAAATATTTTTAGATAATGTTGACATTGTTTTCTTTATTTTGAAGAAACACTACTTAGGTGAGGAGGAAAGTTTTAAATAGAATTTTAACTTGTGGAACATATGGAACTTGACACATCAAACCATATATGTGTTATATACACATGCTATGTGTGTGTGCACATATACGTTTATACACATCCTAAATGGAATACAATCTCTTTCCTAAACATATATTACTATAATGAATATGACGTATAATATGCTCAGTAAGATTTATACAGTGAATAAGACTACCCAAATCAATCCAAACGCTTGATAATGAAGAATCTCATTATTCCAAAAGTGTTTGAATGAATGAGCTATCCAATAATACACAGCACTTCCTCATTTTTCTATTATTAAAGTTTTCATTTGCTTATCCCTTTTCACTCAGATTTCTATAAGCATTTGACAGCAAATGATGAATTGCCAAATTTTTCTTATAAGGTCCTTATCAATTTTATCTATTTTAAAGAAAAACTAAAGCATTCTAGCATAGTCGTACATATCAGGGAAGACATCTTGACAGGATTTCAGATACAGGTGTTTGTGTCTTACTCTCCCAAGGGTAGCCAGGGTTTTAAAATGTAACTGTGAGAAGTTAATTGTAGTCTTCAATTAGGAAACAAAAAGAACCATAGTTGGCACTTTAGGTCCCTCCCAGCCTCCAAACACAAACACACATACAAATTTTTGGTCTTTCCCTTTTCTTTTTTTTTTGCATTGATTGATTTACCTCTTCTTTAAATAGACTAGCCAGTAAGAAAGTGGGAAGTACAAGAGATATATAAAAGTCACTTTTGAACATAGTTAAAAAGAAGGCTGTTTTCCTGGTGAGAAGAAAATTTACCATCTTCTAAGTGTGTCTTTTACTTTCTTAAGGTGGGTATTTAGCTGTGGAGGATTAGAATTTGCCACCCCAAAATGTGTCTCTTTGAAGTGATTACTTTTTAAGAACAAAAGACTCAGGAAGAAATTTTGACCCTCCCCCAACTGCCTAAAATAACTTTAGATAGAAGGCCTGTTCCAGGAAGGAGCTCTCACAGTAGATAACTAGAGTATAATATGAACTAGGTGTGATAGACAGGGAGGAACTTAGCAAGGGCCATTTAATCAAAGTCCTCTCCATCTCTTATTGCCTTTACAGGGCATGATCAACATTTGTTTACTAAACATTTGCATTTCTGTCTCCATGTGAATTGGCTTCCTTCCCTTTGAAGTCCCAAACCACTACTCTCAACATCCTCCTTTGTCTCTGGCAACAGACCATATTTAAGGTGTTGCTTCAACCATTTTGGCAAGTTACTCAGTTTTCCTGGACTTTTTTCCCACATATATATGTTATAAAACTTTGTTGATTTTCCCGTGTTATTCTGTCTCATGTCAATTTAATTCTTAGACCGCGAGAGGAACCTAGAGGGCAGAGGAATAATTCTGCCTCTTCTACAGTGTCCAGAATCAGAAAGATCTAAGCTTAGACTCTTGCTCTTAGCTGGGTTACTATCTGTGTAAATTTTGCTAAGTCATTTAACTTCTGTAGGATTTGGGATTATTATTCATAAAATGTTTAATACTTTGGCATGATATGCACTCAATAAATATTGCTATTATTAATATGCAATGGTAGAATGTGTTAATACTTAGACTAGGAAGAGAATAATGAGACTAATTGTTAATTAAGTAAATAGATTTGGAACTTTATTATTTTTTCCAATTTTTTAAAATTTTGGTAAAAATACACATAACCTGAGATTTACTATTTTAAGTACTTTTAAGTGCACAGTTCGGTGGTATTAAGTACATTCAAATTGTTGTGCAACTATCATCACCATCTATCTCCAGAACTCTTTATCTTGCAAAACTGAAACTCTGTACCCATTAAACAGTAACACCCCATGACTCCCTTTCTCCGACACTGGCAACTACCACTTTAACCACTGTTTTACCTTCTTTCTTTCTTTTTCTTTAAATCTCCTCTTTTCCCCCACACCCCAGCCTCTGGTAAACACCATTCTACTCTCTGTTACTATGAACTTGGCTTTTTTCTTTTTTTAGGTTCCACATATAGCTGATATAATACAATATTGGTCTTTCTACACCTGGCTTATTTCACCCAGCACAATGTCCTCCGGGTCTAACTGTTTTATCACAAATCGCAGGATTTACTCCAATTTAAAGGCTGGGTAATAGTCCATTGTAAATATATACCACATTTTCTTTTTCCACTCATCCATTGATGGACACTTAGGTTGCTTCCATATCTTGGCTATTGTGAATAATGCTGCAGTGAATATGAGGGTGCAGATAGCTCGACAACATAGTGACTTTATTTCCTTTGGATATATGTCCAGAGGTGGGATTGCTGGATCACGTGGCAGTTCTGTTTTTAATTTTTTGAGGAAGCCCCATACTGTTTTCCATAACAACTGTACCAATTTACATTCTCACCAAGAGTGTACAAAGATTCTCTTTTCTCCACATCCTCACCAATAATTATCTTTTGATTTTTTGATAATAGCTATTGTAGCAGGTGTGAGGCAATATCTCACTGTGATTTTGGTATGCATTTCCCTGAAGATTAGTGATGTTGAGTATCTTTTCATAAACTTATTGGCCATTTGTATGTCTTCTTTGGAAAATATCTGTTCAGTTCTGTTGCCCATTTTTTAATCAGATTATATTTTTTTTGCTATTGAGTTTTATGAGTTCTTTATATTTTGGATATTAACCCCTTATCAGATATATGATTTGCAAATACTTTCCCCCATTCTGTAAGCTGCCTTTGAAATTTTTGATTGTTTCTTTTGCTGTACAGAAACCTTGCAGTTTGATGTTCCACTTTTTATTTTTGCTCTTGTTTGTGCTTTTGGTGTTATATCCAAAAAATCATTGCCAACACCAGTGTCAGGGTGCTTTTCCCCTATATTTTCTTCTAAGATTTTTACAGTTTCAGACCTTATGTTTAAGTCTTTAATCCAATTTGAGTTGATTTCTTTATATGGTAAAAACAAGAGTCCAATTTCACTCGTTTTTTTTTTTTTTTTTGAGGAAAATTAGCCCTGAGCTAACATCTGCCACCAATCTTCCTCTTTTTGCTGAGGAAGATTGGCCCTAAGCTAACTTCTGTGCCCATCTTCCTTGCCTTATATGTGGGACGCCTGCCACAGCATGGCTTGATAAGCAATGTGTAGGTCTGTGCCCAGGATCTGAAGTGACAAACCATGGACTGCCAAAGTGGAGTGCACAAACAACTGCTAAGCCACCGAGCTGGCCCTCAATTTCACTCTTTTGCCTGTAGATATCCGGTTTTCCCAGCACAATTTATTGAGGAGACTATCATTTCCCCGATGTTTATTCTTGGTGCTTTCATTGAATGTTAGTTAACTATATATGTTTTGTGTATTTTTGGACTTTCTGTTTCATTGGTTTATGTGTCTGCTTTTATGCCAATACCGTACTCTTTTGATTACTATAGCTTTGCAGTATAGTTTGAAATCAAGAAATGCAATGTGTCCAGCTTTACTATTCTTGCTCAAGATTACTTTAGCTGTTATGGTTCTTTTGTGGTTCCGTACACATTTTAGGATTGTTTTTCTGTTTCTGTGGAAAAAAACCACTGAAATTTTGATAGACATTGCATTGAATCTTCATTGGGAAACATGGGCATTTTAACAATATTAATTTTTCCAATCCATAAACATGGGATATATTTCCATTTATTTGTGTCTTCTTCAATTTCTTTCATCAATGTTCTATGCTTTCAGTGTACAGATTTTTCACCTTCTTGGTTAAATTGATTCCTATGTATGTTATTCTTTTTGATACTCTTGTAAATGGGATGTGTTCTTAATTTCTTTTTTGGATAGTCCCTTGTTAGTGTATAGAAACACAAGTGATTTTTCTATTTTGATTTTGTATCTTACTACTTTATTGAATTCATTTTTTAGTTTTAACAGTTTTTTTGTTGGAGTCGTTCAGGTTGTCTATATTATATATGAGATCATGTCATCTGCAAACAGAGACAGTTTTATTTCTTCCTTTCTGATTTGGATGCCTTTTATTTCTTTTTCTTGCCTGAATGCTCTGGCCTAGGACTTCCAATACTATGTTGAATGTAACAAGAGTGACGACACTCTCTTGTTCCTGCCTTTAAAGGAAAAGCTTTTAGCTTTTCACCATTAAGTATGATGTTAGCTATGGGCTTGTCATATATGGCGTATTTATGTTGAGGCATACTACAAGAAATCAAAATTATCGACCAATATCCCTGATGAAGATAGATGCAAAAATCCTCAACAAAATACAGCACCTTAAAAGGATCATACACCATGATCAAGTGAGATTTATCACTGGGATGCAAGGATTTATCCCACGTATGAAAATCAATAAATGTGATACATCACATTAACAGAATGAAGGATAACAATCATGTGATCATATCAATAGATGCAGAAAAAGCATTTGTCAAAATTTGACATCCTCTAATGATAAAAACTCTCAACAAATCGGGTAAAGAAGGAACCTACCTCAGCATAATAATAGGAGTTTCAAACAACCACTGAATAATCACAAAAAGCATTAGAGAAAGGAAAAAAGTAGGGAGATTCCTATGAAGAAATATAATTTGATACGTGCAATAAAGTCCACCACATTAGGAACTTTTTTAAAGAGCATAAACTTTAACTCTTAATTTCCAGCACTTAGTGCACAATATTGGCAAAGAAAGATACTTATTAAATGTTTGTTAAATGAATTCACCTGAGGTGAATTCAGGACCTTACATATATTCTAAAGTATTTTATAAAATACTGGGAATAAAGGAGCTCTTGTTGTTATCTTTAGTTGTATCTTACACCCAATTTGAGATGTGGTAAAAAAATGAAACAGGGACAGTTTAAGCAAAAGAAATTTAATGACAAAGAGAAGGAGGAAGGAGGGAAGTTTTCTGGAAGGCATAGCAAAATACAAGCCAAGTGGCTATAGAATTATTAAGAGCCTTCCTAAGAGAAAAACAGATGAGAGGAAATTGAGCCAAAATGTTTTGTGATTCAAAAGAGATATGCTAAGTTTACAGAGGAACATCAGAAATGACTAAACACGTATAAAATTTTTTTAACAAAAGAACTTGGACAGAGTCAACGTTCCCATGATTAAAGCTCTATAAATTCAAATGAGGCATTATCACATAGATGTTTTAACCAGCTGATCTACGTCTATACCTGGACATCTGAAGTAAGTATAAAATCAATTCAATTGAGCACAGTGATTATTCACTATGTACAAGGATTTATGCTAGCATCTGGGGAGATATATATATATATTTATATATTGTTTTTCTAATTCTTAAAGAGTTAAAAATCTAGCAGAAAAGAGAGATACATAATTGAAATAAACTGGAAATGCTGTTTCATGAGTGCTGTACTACTGGATTTGAATATTTTCAAAAAGAGGATTTTGAAAGTCAATTTACTTTCCAATAATAAGAAAGCTAATTGGGTTAGATCCAGAGTCTCCTGAAGTAGATACTCCTATTTTGTTTTCAGAAAACAAGATGATTGGAAAAAAACCCATCTGACGAAATGTATATAACACAATGAGTCAATGTTTTAGCCTTCGTGTGTATAATGATCAATTTCCTTTGCAAAGCATCCATTAGAGCATCCTATTTTTCACTGGATAGGTATGTGAAGAGTGCCGGAGATGAGAGCACCTCACTCAGCATCCAAGATACAAAGAATCATTTTCTGAAGGGCTAGTAGTCTTCTATGCAGAATGAAATGAACTTTTCTTTTAAAACATGGAGATATAATAATTGTCTTAAAGCCCTTCTCAGAATAATCTCATTATGGCCAATATCTCTTCAGATTGAATGACATGGGAACAAAGTTGGGAAGACAACTTTATGCACAAGAATTATTTGAAATTCTTGACTTTAAGGGTTGTGAATAAGCTTCCTTGATTTTATCTTAGATTCAAGCCACCATAAAAGAAATTCGAAGAAGTAAATCACAGCACAAATAAACAAAAGCCCACACTTTCTGGCACCTCTCCATTTAATTTTCTCCCACAAATGTGATTAATTTAAAGTATCATCAAGTGCAACTTAACTTTTAGAACTGTGTAACAGTTTTCATATAGTTATAGTCACTAATATGGGAACAATTATTCAATCTTGCTTTGGGATAGGAAAATAAGAAATAAGCTCATTTCATAGGTGTTTAGTCTTTATTTGTTTTATGTTTTTCTGTATAAGTAAATAAAGTGAAAAGTCATCTTTCCTCCTTCAATTGGGTAGTGAATTTGATAATTGGATTATGCAAATAAAATAAGAAAAATATATTTTTTTTTAGAAAGAGGGAGAACTCATAAATTGAACCAAAAAAGAGTCCTGTTGGAGGTGTATATTCTACTACCCCTCAGGCAAATGCATAGCTAATCCACACACCCTTCCTTATGTGAGATCAGTGGCATAAATTCTCACGTTTTGCAGTCTAGTGCACACGGCCTAAGAAAGCTTCTGCATTCTGCTGCCTTGTTCAAGTTACTAAGACCCACCAGAACCAACTTCTCTAAGGCCTGTGTCAACAAAGTGTTAGACTGTTATATGGTTTGGTCCATTCTTTTTTTTTTTTTTTTTTTAAGATTTTATTTTTTCCTTTTTCTCCCCAAAGCCCCCCGGTACATAGTTGTGTATTCTTCGTTGTGGTTCTTCTAGTTGTGGCATGTGGGACGCTGCCTCAGCGTGGTCTGATGAGCAGTGCCATGTCCGCGCCCAGGATTCGAACCAAGGAAACACTGGGCCGCCTGCAGCGGAGCGCGCGAACTTAACCACTCGGCCACGGGGCCAGCCCCGGTTTGGTCCATTCCTAAGGAAGGACAGCACATTCTCTGGATGGACAGCAAGGCAACATGTGCTGTGTCTCCATTTTCTGCAGTGGGCAGTATCATCATTACAACTTTTTGTTTCTTAATTTCAAATGCCTGAGTGGTTTTCTTTTTCGGTGATATGAGTTTCTCTGTCATCTGAAGAAGGATCAGAGACACTCCCATTTGAAGGAATGTAATAAACAGATGAAATTCACAGGTGCTTAGGCTCTTCTACATCCCTTTTTTGCAATGTGTTACAATTTTCCCTTTGACAATTGAATGTTTCCAAGCATGAGGACTTTTGAGCTTGTCTAGTAAGAATTTGGACTGGCTGAAAATTTTTCTTTAGCACCTGTGTGTTTTGGATCAATGTAGACATTGACCACAGAGAGATTAACTTAAATCTGTCCACATCATTTTTGGGCCAAAAAGTTGAAACTAATCTAGTGTTTCTGGTAAAACTATTTCCCTCAAATAAGCCATTTCTTGAAAACATGAAGAGAAATATGTTATGTTTTGGAACAACACCAATCATACTTTTCTAATAAAACATAAGACAAATTTTTGTGATTGAAATGTTGAAAAGCACCACTTTTATTCCTCCCAAATGCATATAAGTGAATAATGCGCTTTAAAAAATTTTGTGGTGAAGTGGGTAAAGTTTAAAACAAATGAAGATATATTTGCAATATGTGCTATGACAAAGGGCCTTTCTCTTTTTCAGGTTCTCTGAATCCTCATACAAAATTTATTTCTTGAACATTACGTTTATTCAGATTTATGTATTTATTATTTCTTAATTTAAAAATCAAATAAAAAGTTCCTTTCATGACTGCCTCAAGTTAATGTTATTAAAAAAATTGAATATAACCCATGCATAAATATGAAATGTGATTAGAAAAGCATGTGAACGGGAACTGAAAGTAATATTTTTGGCTTATGTCAGAAATTTTCAACTTATAAATTAGAAGAAACTGTAACACAATAAATAATTTCTGTTCCCTACAAACCACTATTTGGTATAGGCCAAATATCTTAGTAGCATGTTCAAGCTATTAAGATGAAAATCTTTAGGACTTAACTACCATTATTGGGATATTTGGGACCTGCCTATTATGTGGTGTCATAGAAAAAGCACCAAGTTCTAGACTCAGCTCTATCTCACATTGTTATCATGAGCTAACGTGAATCATTTAATAATTTCTCCACGTCATAGCATATCAGGGAGCACATGAACCTTGCAGTCACACAGATATATATTCAAATATGGATTTGCCACATAATACCCAGCTAAACTTGGACGTGAGAATTAACCTCTCTTAGCCTCATGTTCCTTTTCTGTAATTGGAGTTGATAATAACTACTTTATAGGGTCATTGAATGAAATTCTTATTATACTAGTTGGCCCATAAAATTAACATAATAAAAATTTCTTTTTATCTTGTCCACAGTACAACTTATTTATAAAATGACTAATTTTTACTTGATGATTATTAAATCTCTTCTAGCTCTCAGTTTTGTAATTTTACCACTTATCAGTCAATAATTATCTGGCAAACTCCTGCTAAGTTTCCTAGCCTAGAGAGTATGTTTGAGGCAGTGCCAAAGATTCATGAAAATGAAAAAATAAATCAATTGAATTCAGCATGCATATCCTACTGCCATACTGGTGTTTTCAGGAGTATATCAATCTTTCTATTTGCGCACACATTAGATAGATAAATAGATAGATAGATGATATATAGAAAGATAGCTAATAGATACTTGTATATCTATATCTATACACACATAGAGATATACATCTGAAGCATAGGACAGGATTATAATTTCATAGTTAACAATCTTACATGAGAAAGATATCAATGATGTATGTATAAACAAAATACTGTATTCCTGATTGTCTAAAATATTATGTGAAATTTCTGCCAAATATTTAAAACCAAGGTGGTGAAATGAATGTTCTCTGCTGAGGACCTCACAGTGCCCAGAATGATCAGGAGAGAAGGATGCAGCTTTTCTTTCTAAGTCTCCAGAGAACTTTAAGAAAGAGCAGAGAAGTGGTGGCTCTCTGGCTGGCTGTGTTTACATCACAGTAATTCTCAAGTGCTTTGTTATTAATCGTGTTGAAAGTATGCTTACATCCTTTATTGGTTAGTTTATTATTTGATTCTAACTTTTCAGCCTTGAGGAAGAATCCATGTTATTGTTACTTCTAGTTAACAAATGAAGAAATTCAGTTCAAGGATGTTCAGTGACATGTTTAGGATTACAGTACAAACTAGGGGCAGAGTCCTGTGTGGAGTCTTGTGCCAAATTTATGAAATTAACTATCAGTCTTTGAGTTTAGGGACTGTAAATCGTATATCTGTCTCTACACTTAAAAAGCTGTGTGTCAAGCTACAGTCCACCAGCATCATTCTAGTGACAAAACATAGAAATATGAGTGGATGGTCAAGGAGAATTAAGGGTAGGTAACATTGCTTCCTCCCTCAGAAGTTCTACAAAACTACTGAATCACGGTCTTCCTGGAACCATTAAGTCCTCAGTTTAGGCTTGTATTTTGTTTTGTTCTTGATTATTGTTCATGGGACGTGGAGTTTTTCACCATTTTTTCCTATCAAAATGTCAAATTTGAATGTATTTTACAATTAATAAATTAATGCTGTTAGGAATTATTTTTGACTTGAAAACTTTGAAGACTGCTTCTTTGACAATGCTTATCCACTCTTCTAAAAGATATTATACTCTTTTGTTTATTTAAGATTTGAAAAAACTCTTTAGGATCAGAGTTTCATACTAATTGTGAAAAATCTGGTTTGAGCTTGACCTACGACCAATGGATGGAGGATAGGACCATTACATAAACAGGAACAATGGAAACAGAGCGCTCCTGGGAAGAAGTCCAAACTCCGGCCATTATCAACACGAACATGCCAATCTTAACATTTACCAGAAAGTATAGGCGTACATTAGATGTTAGAAAAACAAATGGAACTATTCAATGTTGCAATCATTACATGGAAATCTTTGACCACAATTATTTTTCTTTTGTTAGTGGGATGGTTTCAAGTTCAGTTAATAAACAAAGCAGAATTTTCCACAGTATATATTACAGATATTTAAAAAATATTCTGTAAATTTCTCCAAAAAATAACTCTTGTAAACTTGTTATTACTTTTACATAAATATTTTATCAACTTTATGTTTTAATTTTTTTTTCTCAAAGACATACAGCAGTGTTCTATCTTCTTAAAAACACAAGTGGAAAGAATTCACTGAATCTGTCTTTTTAATTCAATACTTACTTGGCCATAAAGATAAGGGATTATCAAATATTTAAGAAATAAGAGAGAGAGATGTGCCATAACGCAGAAGTTTTAGAGATATTCTTAACATTCTCTGTAGTATAAGAACATAGTTTTTACAGCTAGCAACACATTGGGTTAATAGCAGGCTAATTGAAAGTCTGTGAAAACTGGTCTGCAAATACTTTTAGCAACATATGTAATATTTTTAATGTACTCCAGGGTATACTATTAAAATAAATTGCAACCAACTTTTTAATAAAGTAAATAAACTTATTCTGTGTTCAGTTTATGTCTAGCTGAAAGATTTGAATTTATTTACTATCAAATTTATTTAAAATAAATTTTTACAATGTAGAAAACCATTCTATTCCTATTTTCCTTACAGAGAGCCACACCTAATTGTAATCCATTTCTAGTTTCAACATCTGTCTTAATTTTCTCTATCTTATTAATGTTTTATTATTATATGTATGTTTATGTGTATATGTTTACGCACTTCTCTTTATAACAATTTATCAACTTTTGTTTGATAAAAATAACAAAAGAAACCATTTACTATATTCTTACCATGGATATATTGAATGCCTGTACAACTTATGAGGTAGATATTGTTTTTCCCATTTTCCGATGGAAACAGAAATTTAGGGAGATGAAGCACTTTGCCCATTGTCATATGTACTATAAAGTGTAAACTCCATCCAAATCAGATATTTTGCTCCTAATCTCAATAGTATACAATTGTTTTGTGCTGGTCTTAGGCTATGAATAATCAATGGTGTGGCTGGACTGGCCCTTGTGGTTCTTATTATAATAGCAAGATGCCCTCACCAACAACCATTGGGAAACTTCGAAAGAAAAGGTATATTACTCACAGGTCCTGGAAAGCAAGTGGTACACCTGGAGCCACATAGCAAGGCTGTGGCGAGAGACAGAGAGAACATGCAGGTCTGGGATTCTGCTTTTATTAGGGTCCGGTATGGGGGCCTAGAGATTCATAGGCTCGCTCCTTATTGGTAAATTTAAAACATAAGAGTGGGAATTTCAAGTGCAGGAACAGAAAAAAATACGAGGCCCAAATGGTCAGTTTTCAAAAACAACGAAGATCTCTGAAACAAAGGAGCTGAGGGGATGGGGGAGCCCGGCACTTCGTCTAGTCCTGTGGCTGGCAACGTGTTTATTTGAGGTAGTCATTTTTGAAGTGGACACCTCAGCAGTCAAAGCTTAAGTGAGGCATTTGATTACAGTAAAGAAAAACTGACTGTCAGGATTTACACTACAACAATTCATAGTATTCCTGAGTACTTTTAAAAATAGGCTGTGTTTTTAGAACAGTTTTAGATTACAGAAAAAAATGAGAAAATAGTCTGAGGCGTTCCAATATACTTATTAACATCTTACACTAGCATGGTACAATTGTCACACTTAATAAACTAATACTGACAGGTTATTGTTAACTAAATTCCGCACCTTATTCAAACGTCCTTAGTTTTTTCCTAGTATCCTTTTTCCTATTCCAGGGTTCCATCCAGAACACAACATTGCATTTAGTTGTAACGTCATGTCTCCAAGGCTCCTCATGGCTCTGTTTCACAGACCTTCTTTGTTTTTGATGACCTAGATAGTTTTGATGAGTAAAGTATTTTGTAGGATGTCCTCCTGTCAGAATTTATCTGATGTTTTCCTCATGATTAGAATGGGGGATGGGCTTTCGGGAGGAAGGCTGCAGAGGCAGAGAGTTATTTTCATCACATCATATCAATGTTTCGTAATAGCAATGGGATTTATCACTGATGTTAACGTTGATCATCCAGCTGTGGGAGACTTTGTTAGGTTTCTTAAGTATAAAGCTAGTCTTGCCCTACGCCTCTCTTCCATACTGTACTCTTTGGAAGGAAGTCACTAGGAGCAGACCATACTTAAGGAGTAGTGAGTTACTCTCCCCCTCTCTGAGGGCGGAGTATCTACAGAAATTATTTGGATTTCCTCTGTGAGGGAGATTTGTCTCTTCTCCCCATTTATTTATTAATTCGGTCATTTATATCAGTGTAAACTCATGGATATTTATTTTATACTTTGGGTTATAATTTATGTATTTTGTATAATTTATGCATTTTGTTGCTCTGAGTGTTGCAGTATTGGCCATCAGGAACTATTTCAGTTGGCTCCTGTGTCCTTTTGACTTAATGCTGTCAGTGTAGCCTTCAGTGTAGATTTTTATTTTTTAAGAATTTCCTTACTTTCTGGTATTATCCGAAGCTCCAGTCTCATTTTCTATATTTCCTGCCCCAGTACTGGAATCTGCCATTTCTCTAAGAAGTTGTGGCTCGTTTTCTTGGAGAATGGTATTAGATCTGGATGCAAGGTGTACTCCTTGCCCTGGAAAGTGCTACTTCTAGGCCTGTTCAGCTCGCAGAGCAAGGAAATACAGCTGTGCACACTAGCTCATGTATATACACATATATATAAATTTTACAAATAGCTGCCTCTATTTATAATAAGCTAAACATGAGTTCATACTGATGTCTCCAACACTAGTTCATTATTACATGGATTATTCTAGACGTCTTCACTTGCTTGTCCGTAATCTCCACTTTAGTGGTGAAAAACTTATTTCCCACTATCCAGCATGCACCTAGTCAATTGTTCAATTCCAGTGTACATGTATAGTAGTTTTAGAATTATTAACCCATGCCCTCATGTGAAGAACTCTATCAGCTGGAGTACAGTACTTATACACAGTTTCTTTAGCCTTCTGTCTTGCAGATTACACTTACTTCCAAAGTTTCCCCTCTTCCCCTTCAGTAAGACTGTCTTATACATTGGTAGTCCAGTTAGACTGTTTTATCACACTCTGTGTCCCATTCTGGGAGCCACCATCTTACACTTCTTTTTTAAATTTGCAAGCATTATGGTGCACTCTTTGCACTGTAAAGTTATATGGATTTTCACAAATGCATAGTATTATGTATTCAACATTGCAGCGTCATACAGAATAGAGTCACTGCCCTTAAAAAATCCCCTGTGCTTTATGCACTCTACCCTCTCTTCCATTGAAATCCTGAAAACCACTGATCTGTTCACTCTTTCTATAGTTTTCTTTTTTCAGAATGTACAGTAATGGAATCACACAGTATGTAATATTTTCATACTGGCTTTTTTCACTTATTGATATGCACATATGATCTATCCATGTGTGATTACTTGACGTGGTAGTTCATTCTTTTTTATTGCTGAATAATTCCACTGAGTGGATATACTGCTATTTGTTTATCCATTCACTATTAAAGGCCATCTTGATTGCTTTCAATTTTTTGTGATTATGAATAAATGTGCTATGAACATTTGTTTGCTGTGTTTTGTGTTGACACAGGTATTCAGATCATTTGGGTGAAAACCTAGGAGTGTAATTGCTGGATTGTATGATAAGCCTCTATTTAGCTTTGCAAAAAACTGCCAACTGTCTCCCAAAGTGGTTGTACCATTTTGCGTTCTCAGCACAATAAATGGAGGGTTCATGGGGTTCTGCAATGGTTACGGTTAAGTTTTTCAGTGTTAGCTTTATGTTTGTTTAAAGTATATCCAGTCTTAAAATATAAATCTCAATAGAAGGGTGTAGCACATTTACATCTTTGCAGTTGCTGTTTTGTTGTACTTTCTGCCATCATTTTGTGTGCTTTTTGCTTATCCAGATTTTTGTTTCTTTTTCTCTCATTTTGAAATATTCTGCAGTGATTGAAGTTTTTCTTTTCTTTCCTCTCTCTACTGTATATGCTATATTCTTTTAGTGGTTATCCTTGAAATTTTAAGATGTACACCTAATAAAGTTTAGTACTAATACATATATCTTTATCCACCTCTCTCTGTTTTCCTGTATTTGTTTTCTACCTACTAACTACTTTATTTTATTTTTAAGTTCTCATCATTAGAAATTACTTTTATTATTTCATACAGTTAATTTTCGTGTAGTTTTAGATATATGTTACTATTTGTTTTTTTGCCTTTTACATTTCATGTTTTCCTTTTTTGATCACTTTTATTCATTTCAGGAAATATGACATTTGGAAACTCCTTTAGTGAGGTTTGTTGATTTTAAATTTTCTTAGATTTTGTTATATCTGAAAAGGTCCTTATTTCAGCTTCATTCTAGAAGTAAACTTTCCTGGCTATACAGTTCCCAGTTGGCAGGCATTTTCACTCAGCACATTGAAGTTATTATTCCAATCCATTCTGATTGCTTTCACTTTTAATGTATTTTTGTTTTTGGAAAATTCTAGTCTAAATTTATAAGTAGACAATCTTTCTTTGCTATGAATGCTTTTAAGTTCTCTGTGCCTTTGATTTCCTGCAGTTAGACTACACTGTGTCTAGATGTAGACAATTTTTAATTTTTCCTACTTGTGAATCATTAGCCTTCCTGAATCTGAAGATTTGTGCTTTTCACACTTTCTGAAAATTATCATTTATTATTTTTTAATAACATAAAGATAAGGAGAAAGAATTTTGAAAGATTTTTAAAATCCTAATTTCCGGATTCTCTCTTTACCAATGTCTACTTTGCTCTTTAAATATTCTTTAAAATTTATAATGTAAATAATTATAATTTTTATATTTTTACTTGTGGTACTTGACTCTTTTCTAAAACACATTTGCCATTTTCATAGTTTCCGTTTTGTTACTCATCTTTGTTCACCTTTTAAAACATATTTTTAAACACATTGGGAGAAGAGAGTGTTAAAGTCATTGGTATACAATTTCATTTTGCTACTGAATATTCTTATCATTATTATTTAATATTTTTTTTGCATATCTGGATAATTTCAAACCGTCTAACTTATTACATTCTATTCCCACTGTATTACAAGTGATAAAAAACTAAACCAAACTAGTTTAAGGCAAATAAATTTGAGAATTTGGAAATTAACTTAGAACAACAGCAGTGAATGCAAGGGTGGAACTAAATCTCAGGGATAACAGGATTCTGGAACATTTGTACAGCAGTCAGTGAAGCCAAGGGTTGAGGTACTGTGATCAACTAGTCATAGATCATACGCTCTTGTCCTATAAATGGAAAATATTATCAGAAAAAGGAGGCTAGGATGGCACAGACTCAGCCACTGGATAATGTTTATCAGCAGCCCTATTTGTGAGTAATTCACCATCCCTTAGCATTCTATTTTTCTTGTTTTTGAAGCCTTGCTTTCTGAAATAGTTGTGCCAGAAACCTGGAGCCATCCTTATATCATCATACATATTCTCTCTCTTCTACCTCTAGTCACTCAATAAGCCCTGTCAATTTCATCTGCTAACACTCCCTTCCTGTACATTATCTCTATCTATATTTACTTCCAAAATATCTTCTCTGTTTTATTAAAAGAAGTTCTCTAAAAACTTCTGCCTTCAATCTAATCCTCACAGTATAAACAGAATGAACTTTCTAAATTGTGTTGTTCTTAGAAAGAATCCTTGTGCTGGCTGTCCAAGCTAAACTCTACGTCCAGGATTAATGATCCTTATCAATATGGCTCCCAACTTCTCAAATGTCACCTCTAATTACCTTTCCCCATCACCATCACCACATGATCTTCACTATGCAACTTTATTGCAACTTTATCTTTTTGTACATGCCATGTTCTTTTTAGTAGTTTAGTATACCCTTGTTTTTTAACACTTTGCCCTCTTCCCTCATCACCTTTCTCACCTCATCACTTACATTACTGTCCTATTTTTTGCATGACTCAATGTCCTAGTTTTTGGACATAAAGAGATAGAAATATCCAGTCTTAAAATATATGTTCCTTGTGGTGACATCAGCATCACTCTTGTTCAAAGAAATAATAGTTGAGGGGCTGTCTTGGTGGCACAGTGGTTAAGTGCACATGTTCTACTTCAATGGCCCGGGTTCACCAGTTCGGTTCCCAGGTGCGGACATGGCATTGCTTGGCAAACCGTGCTGTTTCAGGCATTCCACATATAAAGTAGAGGAAGATGGGCACAGATGTCAGATCAGGGCCAGTCTTCCTCAGCAAAAAGAGGAGGATTGGCAGCAGATGTTAGCTCAGGGCTAATTTTCCACCAAAAAAAAAAAAAAAAGAAAGAAATAATAGCTGAGAACTTCCCTATCTTGGAGAAAGAACTAGATTTACAAACACATGAAATTAATAGAACACCTAATTACATCAATGCTAAAAGTCCTTCTTCAAGGCATATAATGGTAAAACTGGTAATAGCCAATGAGAAAGAAAAAATATTAAGGGCAGCAAGGCAAAAGAAAATAATCTACATAGGAAACCCTATCAGGCTTTCAGCGGATTCCTTGGCAGAATACCCACAGGCTAGAGAAAATGGAATGATATATTCAAAATACTGAAAGACAAAACCTTTCAATCAAGAATACTCTACCCAGTGAAACTTTCCTTCAGATACAATGGAGAAACAAAAGCTTTCCCAGATAAACAAAAGCTGAGGGAGTTCATTGCCACTAGACCTCCCCTACAAGAAATAATTAAAGACACCTTCACACTAGAAACAAAAAGGCAAAGATCTGCAATGCTTTCAGCAAGGAGATAAATCGACAGAATCAGAAAACTGCAGCTCTCCATCAGAATAGAGAAGGAAATACATAGTTACAATTTAAAACATAAGGAGAAAGCATCAAAAGTAATTATAAACACTTCAACTTAGTCACAAACTCACAACATTAAAAACAGAATAATTTGTAACAGTAATAACTCAGAAAGGGAAGAGGAAATGGGTGAAACTTGCTTAGGTTAATGGAGATAAGAAACTAGGAGAAAACGGACTATTTCATCTATGAGAACTTTTACACAAACCTCATGGTAACCACTAAAAAAATGAGACCAGAGCCATAGTTCACATAAAGAGAAAAAAACTGAGAAAACCTCCTCAGAAAACCACCAAAATGAAATGGCAGTCAGAAATGCAAAGGAAGAGAAACAATGGAAACATAGGACAACAAGAAAACAAATGACAAAATGGCAATATTAAGCCCTCGTATATCAATAATCACTCTAAATGTAAATGGATTGAATGTTCCAATCAAAAGACACAGAGTAGCTGGAGGAATTAAAAAATAAGACCCAGCAATATGCTGCCTACAGAAAACACATGTCAGATCTAAAGACAAGCATAGGTTCAGAGTTAAGGGATGGAAGATGATACTCCAAGCTAATGGCCAACAAAAGAAAGCAGGTGTTGCCATACTTATATAAAACAAAGACGACTTCAAGTTAGAAAAGACAATGAGAGACAAAGAGGGGCAGTATATAATGATAAAAGGGCATTCCAACAAGAGGACATAACATTTATTAATGTATATGCACCTAACCTACAGGGGCACCAAAGTACATAAAGCAATTATTAACAGACCTAAAGGGGAAATTAACAGCAGCACAGTAATAGTAGGGGACATCAACAGCCCACTTACGTCAATGGACAGATCATACAGACAAAAAGTGAACCAAAACATAGTACATTTAAATGAAACACTGATTAGATGGACTTAACAGATGCATTTAGAGCATTCATATCCAAAAGCAGCAGGATACACATTCTTCTCAAGTGCATATGGCTCAACCTCAAAGATAGACCATATGTTGGGAAACAAGGTAAGCCCCAATAAATTTAAGAAGATTGAAATCATATCATGCATCTTTTCTGACCACAATGCTATGAAACTAGAAATCAACCACAAGAAAAAAAACGGGAAAGTAAGAAATATATGGAGACTAAACAATGTCCTACTGAACAATCATTGGATCAATGAAGAAATAAAAGGGGAAATTAAAAAATACCTGGGAAAAATGAAAATACAACATACCAACTCTTATGGCATGCAGCAAAAATGGTCATAAGAGGGAAATTCATAGCAATACAGACCCACCTCAAAAACAAGAAAAATCTCAAATGAGTAATCTTAAACTACACGTAATAGAACTAGAAAAAGAAGAACAAACAAAACCAAAAGTTAGCAGAAGGATGGAAATAGTAAAAATCATAGCATAAGTAAATGAAATAGAGACTAAAAAAAACAGTAGAAAGGATTAATGACTCTAAGAGCTGCTTCTTTGAGAAGATAAACAAAATTGACAAACTCTTAACCAGAACAAGTAACAAAAAAGAGAAAAGGCTCAAATAAATAATATTTGAAATGAAAGAGGAAAAATTACAACAGATACTACAGAAATGCAAAGGATTCTAAGAGAATACTATGAAAAACTCCATGCCAACACACTGGATAACCTAGAAGAAATGAATAAATCCTTAGACTCATACAACCTCCCAAAACTGAATCAAGAAGAAAGAAAGAATCTGAATAGACCAATCACAAGCAAAGAGATCAAAACAGTAACAAAAAACTTCCCAAAAAGTAAAAGTCCAGGACCAGATGGCTTCTCTAGAGAATTCTACCAAACATTCAAAGAAGATTTAATACCTATCCTTCTCAAATTATTCCAAAAATTTGAAGAAGATGGAACACTTCCTAATGCATTCTATGAAAGTAGCATTACCTTGATACCAAAAGCAGACAAGGACAACACAAAGAAGGAAAATTACAGGGCAATATCACTGATGGACGTAGATGCAACATCCTCAGCAAAATACTGGCAAACCGAACACAGCAATATATTAAAAGGATCACATACCATGATCAAGTGGGATTTCTTCCAGGAATGCTGGCATGGTTCAACACCTGCTAATCAATCAATGTGATATACTGCATTAAGAAAATGAGGAATAAGAACCACATAATCATCTTAATAGATACATATAAAACATTTGACAAGATTCAACATCAATTTATGATAAAAACAGTCAATAAAATTGGTGTAGAAGGAAAGTACCTCAACACAATAAAGGCCATATATGACAAACCCACAGCCAACATCATACTTTATGGGGAAAAATGAAAGCCATCCCTCTGAAAACAGGAACAAGACAAGGGTTCCCACTTTCACCACTCTTACTCAACATAGTACTGGAGGTTTTGGCCAGAGCCATTTGGCAAGAAGAAGAAATCGTATCCAAATTAGAAAGGAAGAAGTGAAACTCTCACTGTTTGCAGACAACTAGGGGCTGGCCTGGTGGTGCAGCAGTAAAGTTCACACATTCTGCTTTGGCAGCCCGGGGTTTGCCAGTTTGGATCCTGGGTGCAGATCTATGCGTATCAAGCCGTGCCATGGCAGATGTCCCACATATAAAGTAGAGGAAGATGGGCATGGATGTTAGCTCAAGGACCGTCTTCATCAAAAAAAAAAAAAAAAAAAAAATCAACAACTACAGCAAAATTGCAGGGTACAAAATCAATTTACAAAATCAGTTGCATTTCTATACACTAACAACAAACTAACAGAAAGAGAACTCAAGAATATAATCCCATTTACAATCACAACAAAAAGAATATAATATCTAGGAATAAATTTACCCAGAGGTGAAAGACCTATACATTGAAAACTACAAGAAATTATTGAAAGAAATTGAAGAAGACATAAAGAAAAGGAAAAAGATTCCATGCTCTTGGGTTGGAAGAATAAACATAGTTAAAACGTCCATACTATCTAAAGCAATCTACAGATTCAGTACAATCCCAAACAGAATCCCAATGACATTCTTCACGGAAATAGAACAAAGAATCCTGAAATTTATATAGAACAACAAAGAACCCTGAATGGCCAAAGCAATCCTGAGAAAAAAGGACAAAGCGGGAGGCATCACAATCCCTGACTTCAAAATATACTGCAAAGCTATAGTAATCAAAACACCATAGCACTGGCACAAAAACAAACTCAGAGATCAGTGTAACAGAATTGAAAGCCTGGAAACAAAGCCACACATCTATGGACAATTAATCTTTGACAGAGGAGCCAAGAACATACAATGGAGAAATGAAAGTCTTTTCAATAAGTGGTGTTGGGCAAACTGGACAGCTACATGCAAAAGAATGAAAGTAGACCATTATCTTGCACCATCACAAAAATTAACTCAAAATGTATTAAAGACTTGAATGTAAGACCTGAAACCATGAAAATCCTAGAAGAACATATAGGCAGTACACTATTTGACATTAGTCTTAGCAGCATCTTTTAGAATATCGTGTCTACCCTGGTAAGGGAAACAAAAGAAAAAGTTCACAAATGAGACTACATCAGACCAAAAAGCTTCTACAAAGCAAAAGATACCATGAACAAAACAAAGAGACAACACAGCAACTGGGAGAAAAGATTTGCCATTCATTTATGTGACAAGAGGTTGATTTCCAAAATATATAAAGAATTCGTACAACACAACAACAAAAAAACCAAACAAGCTGATCAGAAAATGGACAGACAATATGAATGAGCAGTTTTCCAAAGAAGATATACAGATGGCCAATAGACAAATGAAACAATGTTCAACATCACTAATTATTAGGGAAAGGCAATTCAAAACTACGAGGAGACATCACCTTATATGGGTCAGGATAGCTATAATTACCAAGACAAAAACCAACAAATGTTGGAGAGGATGTGGAGAAAAGGGAACCCTCATGCACTGTTGGTGGGAATGCAAACTGGTGCAGTAACTATGGAAAACAGTATGGAGATTTCTCAGAAAATTAAAAATAGAAATATCATATGATCCAGCTATCCCACTACTGGGTTTTTCCAAAGAACTTGAAATCAACGATCCAAAGAGATTTATGCATCCCTATGCTCATTGCAGCATTATTCACAATAGTCAAGACGTGGAAACAACACAAGTGCCCTTCTACAGATGGATGGATAAAGAAGATATATATATATATATATATATATATATATATATATACACCCACACTAAGGAATGCTACTCAGCCATAAAAAAGACAAAATTGTCCCATTTGCAGCAACATGGTTGGACCTTGAGGGTATGATGTTAAGCAAAATAAGCCAGACAGAGAAAGACAAACACCACATGATTTCACTCATATGTGGAGGATAACAAACACACAGATAAAGAGAACAGATTAATGGTTACCAGAGGGGAAGGGGATTTGGGGGTGGGCAAAAGTAGTAAAGGGGCACATATGTACCGTGATGGACAAAAATTAGACTTCTGATGGTGAGCACAATGAAGTCTATTCAGAAATTGATAAATAATAGTGTACATCTGAAACTACACAATGTTATAAACCATTATGATCTCAAGAAAATTATTGGAAAATATACATATATTTCTTTTTTTTTTTTTAAAGATTTGATTCTTTTCCTTTTTCTCCCCAAAGCCCCCCGGTACATAGTTGTATATTCCTCGTTGTGGGTCCTTCTAGTTGTGGCATGTGGGACGCCGCCTCAGTGTGGCCTGATGAGCAGTGCCATGTCCGCGCCCAGGATTCAAACCAACGAAACACTGGGCCGCCCGCAGAGGAGTGCAGGAACTTAACCACTCGGCCACGGGGCTAGCCCCTATACACATATTTCTTAACAGAAGGGCACATTTATATTTTTGTGATTACTGTTTTGTTTTTCTTTCCACTATCTTTTTCTGTTTTCTTTGTTGTTGTGCAATTTTGCCCCATCCTCATATTTACTTCTGTTATGACTTCATTCACATTCCATGCACCTCCACGTTCATTCATATTGGATTCATTATTCCTTGGTGACATGGCTGATAGGTGAATTGAAAAAAATTCTCAGTCTCTGTCAAAGTTGAGACTTAGAAGTATGAAGTCTTGAAGGATTATATTTCAGCAGCAACAGACTTCTTTTATTTCCTATTTGCCATTGCACAAATTTATGAAAATTGATGTAAATGCTAGATGTATGGCTTATAACCAGTTATGTTAAATCTTGCCACAACTACATAGGTATACCTGTTCTCTCTGCCCCTACAATGCAGGAATCTTAAAATATTTCCCTGGCATTTGGCAGAGAGAAAGTAATTTCCTCTAGAGAGTTATCTAAGTCTCCTTTTATTATTTTGAAGCCCTTCATTTCTCATGCTGTCAAAATTTCTTCAGAAAAGCAGATGCTGCTTTAAAAACTATCTTACTGAATTTCTCTGGTTTCCTTATTTAGTTATATTATTTTCCTTAAATGTGAATTGTGCAGTAAGAATTTCATATGTCTTGGTCTTCCAGCACATGCTTCTACAGTAGCTTAAATTTATAATACTATGACAATTGGAATTAGTTATATATGTAAGATGTCCAACTTCCCTGTTAGATTTTATGTTCTTTAAGAACCAAAGACTGTAGTTATTGTTTCCACTCCTTCATTCCCAGAAACCAGGACAATGCTTGGCACATTATTCATGCTCTCTCTCTATTTCTTGAATGGATGAATTAATGAATAAAAAGGTGAGGCATGAAGAAGAAAAAAAATTGCCAGTAGCAGAACAAAAGATTAAATTATAATGATTCGTTTTGTTCCCAATAGCCAACACAAACCTACTAACATTAAGAGTTTAGCAAAAAGCTACATATAATAAATATGTAAGCATTAATAGCATTTTATACTTTAGCATTAGCTAACTTGAAGAAATAATTATCTGAACTAAAAGAAAATTTTCATATATGTTTGAGTGATCTCTGAAGTCTTTAAATATTAAAAATGTAATAAATTTTAGTGCATGTAACATAATAGTGCCTCTGTATTTTTTATGGGCAGACCATTACTATTCTGGCTTACCTGAATTTTTACTCTGGGTTAAAATGCTAAAATGCAATGGAATATAAATATTTTACACTTAAAAATACAAAATGTCTTCCTGTCACTATAAGGAATTTAATTTTGTTTGAAAAAAATGCTTGCTTGTGAGGGAAGATAAATAATCTGTCGAACGGTGGAGGGAAAAGTCTATTTACTGTTAAACATAAGCATTTACAATAAGAATCTATATCAAGATAATGATATGTAAGTACCACTTATATAAGGTGTGTCTCTCAATTCAGCTTTAGAATCAAATTATCCTTCATGAATAATTTAAACCTACATTCCTGGAATAGTGATGTAAAATCATTATATTGTTAAAGTATTAATAACAAGGTTAAAGTTGCACTGTTTAGCTTTCAATAGGTTTGCTATTAGGTAGTTTGAAATGTTGAAATTGCTTTGAAAATATCAAATAAACAAGCTTTTTTCTATTGGGCTATTTTTATTTCAAAATGTTTCTTAATCATATGCATTGTAAGTAACTAATATTGTGTTTAATCAATGGAATATCATTATCAAAATAGAAAATTCAAGGTACGATGATTTTTAAATTTACAATATTGTAAAACAGAATAAAATAGTTTCTTCAAAGTTGTTACTTTGAAACCTAAGGTGGTTCAGAATTACTTTACCATATTTATCTTGAATAAGTGGCAATTTTCTTATCCAAAACATTTCAATTTTGAAATAACTCTTTGAATGATATATAAATTAGATGGTGTGTTCTTCATGAAGCATTGTTTCACTGTAAATATGTTCTAATGAATATATGAAAGAATAAACAGTGTTTGCTTACACTTTGGGGATAGTGTATATAATAAAGAAAGAACACAAAGCAAACACGTGGTGCCCCTCTCTTGAAATATTTATCATTGGTTTAAGAAGAAATTTGATTAGTAGCCTCTAAATGTAGATTTCTTGCATAAATTCCAATACACAAGCAACAGATGAGGGTCTGTTTTCTTTGTGACCAGGACTATTAGAATAGTGGAAGAAAATTGCTGCTCCTACACTTTTGTGAGAAAGTTGTATATACTATTTTTCTTATGGATGATAGATTTCAAGATAATAACATTAGTATTAACTTTGAGAGAAAATATTGAGTGCAACTTTAGAACTCTAAGTTCTTTAATATGATTTTATCCATATGTAAAATTATAAATAATTTAATATCAGTAAGATAATCGTGTCACATCACTATCTCAAGGAATATGCGGTATACGTCAGCCTTATCAATGAAGACATAAAAATTGGCTGAGATGGAGCTCTGGTTCTGAAAACAAGAAATATCCACTATTCATGAGGAATCAGCTGTATCCACCAAGTTACTCACTTTTGAAAACGTATATTCCACTCAGGAGGAAGTTAACAGTGGTCGCTATTCGCAGAACCCTCAGATGGCGTTGTAAAATGAAGGAAGGGATAATTAAATAGTGGGTCAAATCGTGTGTGCCTGTGAGAAGACAATCTACAGAGCATCAGTCTTCTCCCATCCATCATCCACCACCAACACGACAATATTTGAATAAATTCTTGGAGATTTTCCATTGAATAGAGCAAAAGAGGACTTTTGAATGTATAATCTCCAGTTCTTCTAGACATATGCACTCACGCACACACACACACAAACAGTAATTTTCGTACGCTAATTCCATGGTTTGATTTAAAGTTTCATCCATTCATTTGTTTTTATATTCAACAAATATTAATTGAGCCCTTATGGGTACCAGGCTCCATGCTAGGTGCTGAGTTCATGGAAGTCAAACGCTAATAAGCACATCCACAGTCAGTTTGCTGCTATGAAGCTTATAGTTTCACAAGGAATTCAGATATTAAACTGAGAATTACCTAAACAATAGATTAATTATGTTATTTTTTGGAAAAGTAACAAGTTTCATCTATAGTAATTACATAAACAATTAGTTATGTCACAATTGTTGCAGATGCTATAAGAAAATGAACATTGAATGGACACATTCTTTTTTCATCATTGAAAAGCTTGGTCTCTAACATGTAATTTCGGAAAAGGAGACTGCTCATTATTTCTATGCTTTTCATTGGTATTATGAACTTTTAATACTTTTCTAAAGAGATGCGTAGTTGAAGTAGAATTAAAATGAATATCACAATAATGTGAACATACAGTATATTAAAGAAATTAGGTTGGGAACACTTTAGGTTTAAGGATGATTGTAGATGTGCATGCTGTAGTTTGACTTTGCATGAAAAGAAATTGTTTCAGAAACAGTATAGAGATCTTTAGATAATATCTTTCAAAAGAGCAGATGAAAACTGTTGATAAAGTGTTGGAAAAAGTGGAGTCTAGCTCCACATTTAATTTAACTTTAAAACGTGGACATTTGTTTAAACCAAATTTTGACTTCTTTCACATTCCTCACGTGATCAGGGCTATTGGATCCTAGGTGTCTGATAACGCTGAACGACTTTATACAAACTAATTTTTGATTTGTTCACTAAAAGAAAACTCTTGTCCCCCCAGATAGTAGATGAATTGGGGATGGAACTTTCAAAATGAAACCGCATTTTGTTTTTGATTCAGACTTCAGTTTCCATTAAGAACAATCTGATCTTCTATACTTTTAATATGCTGAGGACTGCTGCAAACCCTGACCCGCTCAGTCAGAAGGAAATGAATTTGATTCCCAGCTCTATGAATTGTCAAGGTTCAAAAGCACAAGAATAAGTAGTTTGGAAATATCAAGATGTTGTGAGAGAACATATTTGCATTGCTCTTAACAGAAGTACATTCAAGCGGAAATACAACTAAGGCAGGCCAAGGGTTTTGCAACTTCCCATGCCGTTTGAGACCTGGATATCTAAGGAATATATGGAGACATCAGGAACTCAATCACAGGATTACTAAAAAATAAACTCTTAATTCTATTATGCTAAGAAGGTAAATGAATCATAGGATATTCGTGCATTAGTTAAATTTATATTTAATAAATGACCTATTGTGACTCATGTATGTGGCTAAATAGTATCATGTCAAAATTCTCTATTACTAATGTTAGATCCTATGCAGGTATTTTTGAAATTTTGAGGGACCAAATGTATTAGTTTAATAATAACAGTAATAATTATATGTAAGTTATAACTGTACTTACTGTTCATATGATTCAATATTATTGGATAGTGAGGTGAATGTTTATATATATACTAGCATCAGTTTTATATAAAAGCAAATAAATAGATTAAGTAATAAATAAAATACTGAGGAATTAGAAAAATAAATAATTATTTCATGACATAAAAACAAATCCATAAATAGGTCTGGCATGGTAGCTCCACAAAATTATCAGGAGCAAATCTCCTTTCATCTTTGTGTTCTGCCTGAAGTGTGTGGCTTTCATCCTGGGTGTTGCCTTATTGTTCAGATGCCTGTTGAGCTCTATGCTGATACATACCCATCCATTTTCTGGACAACAGAGGGAGAAAAGTGGAGGAGCAGAAACTCAGCCTCCACGTTGAGTCTTATCTCTGTAGAATACTTCCCAGGAGTTCCACACAATAATTCTCTTATGACTTTTTGAGCAGAAATGTTAAGCAGATATTGGTCACATGGCCACAAATTGTTGCAAGGCATTTAATGAAATGTAGTTTTATTCAACTGTGTACATAGTCTAAGATACTCTTGTAAAAGAAAAAGAAGAGTTTTAAATGTGGGCAACTAGCAGTCTTTGTCATAGTACTATAACGTATAATCTCTTCTTTTCTCCCTGCCTTCCTTCCTCTCTCCCTCACTCTTTTCTCAACAAGTGAAAAAACGGAGATGAAAAAATCCAAGCGACTGGCTCATGGTTTTATGACTATCCTCATTGCAAGTTCTGTGTATTTTTAACTGTCATTTCATTCAAAACAAAGCATAAGGATATTTGAGGTTAAAAATAAACACTGCATTTCCTTATTCCATTTGAGTTGATTTTAGTATGTGGTGTAAGATATGTGTCCAATTACATTATTTGCTTGTGGATATCCAGTATTCTCAACACTCTGTATTGATAAGACCATCCTTTCCCTACTGGATATACTGGCACTTTTGTCAAAGATTAGTTTACTGTACATGTATAGGTTTATTTCTTTGCTTTCTACTCTGTTCCATTGGTCTATGTGTCTGTTTTTGTGCCAATACTATACTGTTTTGATTACTGTAGCTTCATAATATAATTTAAAATCGGAAAGTGTGATGTCTCCTGCTTTGCTCTTCTAACTCAAGATTGCTTTAGCTATTATGGGTCTTTTGGTTTCTGTACAAATTTTACAATTTTTTTTCCTATTTCTGTGAAAAATTCCATTAGAATTTTGATAGGTACTGCATTGAATCCATAGATCACTTTGGATGGTATGGACATTTTAACAATATTAATTCCACCAATCCATGAACATGAAATATCTTTCCATATGTGTGTGTCTTCTTCAATTGTTTTTAACAATGTTTTAAAGTTTTCAATGCACAGATTTTTTTCACTTCATTGCCTAAATTTATCCCTAAGTTTGCTACTTTTTCGATGCTATTATAAACAGGATTGTTTCCTTTCTTTCTTCTTTGGATAGTTCATTGTTGGTGTATAGAAACACAATTGATTTTTGTATGTTGATTTTGTATCCTGCAACTATATTGAATTTATTAGTTTTAATAGTTTTTTTGGTGGGACCTTCATGGTTTTCTATAGATAAGATCATGTCTTCCACAAACAGACAGAATTTAAATTCTTCCTTTCTGATTTAAATGCCTTTTATCTCTTTTTCTTGCCTGATTTCTCTAGCTAGGATTTCTAGTAGTATATTGAATCGAAGTTGTCAGAGTAGTACCCTTGTCTTGTTCCTGCTCTTAGAAGAAAAGTTTTCAGCTTTTCACCATTGAGTATGATGTTAGCAGAGGGCTTGTCACATAAGACCTTAATGTGTTGAGGTACATTCCTTCTATACTTAATTTGTTGAGTTTTTGTCATGAAAGGATATTGAATTTTGTTAAATACATTTTTTGCAACTATTGAGATGGTTATGATTTTCATCCTTCAGTTGTTAATGTGGTGTGTCACATTTACTGATTTGCGTATGTTGAACCATCCTTGCATCCTAGGGATAAACCACTTGATCATGGTGTATGATCTTTTTTTAGTGTGCTGTTGAATTCAGTTTTCTCATATTTTTGTTGAGGATTTTTGTATCTACGTTCATCAGGGATATTGGCCTATAATTTTCTTTTCTTGTGATGTCCTTGTCTGGTTTTGGTATCAGAGTAAGATGAGTTTGTAAGTGTTCCTTCTTCTTCTAGTTTTTGGAAGAGTCTGAGAAGGATTGGTACTAATTCTTCTTTGAATTTTTGGTAGAATTCACCAGTGAACTAGTCTGGTCTTGGACTTTTGTTTGTTGGGAGGTTTTTGATTACTGATTCAATTGCCTTACTAATAATCAATCTCTTCAGATTTTCTATTTCTTCCTGATTCAGTCTTTGTAGGTTGTATGTTTCTAGGAATTTATTCATTTCTTCTAGGTTATCCAATTTGTTGGCATCTAATTGTTCATAGTAGTCTCTTATGATCCTTAATATTTGTGTGGTATTAGTTGTAACATCTCTTTCATTTCTGAAATTTGTGAGTCTTTTCTCTTTTTTCTCAATCTAGATAAAGTTTTGACTATATTGTTTATCTTTTTAAAAAAACCAGCTCTCAATTTCATTGATCTTTTCTATTGTTTTTCCAATCTCTATTTCTATTATTTCTGCTCTGATCTTTGCTATTCTTTCCTCTGTTAAGTTTGGGCTTAGTTTGTCATTTATGTCGTTTGTTGAGGTGTAAAGTTAGTTGTTTATTTGAGATTTTTTTTTCTTTTTGTAGGTATTTATTGCTATAAACTACTATCTTGGAACTATTTTTGCTGCAATCCATAAGTTTTGGTATGCTGTGTTTACATTTTTGTTTGCTTCAGGATATTTTTTATTTTCCTTTTGATTTCTTCTTTGACCCATTGTTTGTCCAGGAGTGTGTTAATTACCACATATTGTGAATTTTCCAGTTTTCCTCCTGTTGTTGATTACTAGTTTCACACCATTGTGGTCAGAAAAAATAGTTAACATGATTTCAATCTTGTTAAATTTTATAAGATTTGTTTTGTGGCCTAACATATAATCTATCCTAGAGAAAGTTCCCTGTGCCCTTGAGACAATGGGTATTAATCATCCACATATCTTTCTCTTTGTGTAAGCATTCTGAAACCTACCTCTAGAAAATTAGCTGACATTCATTCCTCAGCAGTAAGTAATAGACATATTTGGTATAATTTACAATATCATATAATTTCAATTGTGTCAATATGGAGAGAAAGAACCCTGAGATGTAAAAATTTCATAATTGATAAGCTAGGTTTGTATTATAGGTTAAAAATAATTACACAATTACTTCACTGGACAATAGGTACACAGCCTTAATCTTATCAGACTGTACAGTTAGTTGAGCAGGCCACAGGAGCACCCCAACTTCTGACACCGCCTGTGGAGTACAGAGGTCCCCAAGACCACACTCACTTTTGACATCAACTGCATGTTTGAGAGTTCCCAAGACCATCCTTGGTTAGGATAATTTGCTAGAAGGACTCATAGAACTCACTGAAAGCTATTATAATCATGGTCACAGTTTATTACAGTGAAAGAATACAGATTAAAATTAGCCAAGGTAAAAGGGGCATGGAACAGAGTCCACAAAAATTCTGCTTCCAGTTGTCCTCTTCCAGTGGAATCATGGACAGTGCTAACTTTCCAAGAATGAAGTGTGACAATATACATTGTGTATTTGCGACTAGAGACACTTACCCAAGCCTTAGTGTCCAGAGTTTTATTGGGGCTCAATCATATAGATATGGTTGACTGCCACATGGCTGATCTTTAATCTCTAGTCCCTCTAAAGATGGATTAGATACCAAATCAACCAAAGCCTCACCATAAGTGACATGTTTAGACTATCCAGTATGGCCCAAAGCTCCCAGGAAAAGAAAGATTCTCTTACCATGCAAGACCTGTAGGGCCTAAAGCTGAGTGCAAGGCCAGACCTCTCTTTGGGAAAGGTTAAATTCTTTACCACACACAAAAATTTTATTTGGAAAAGAAAATAAAAATAATTCTTGCTTCTTTCTCATAGGTTCAAATACTCTTATTATTATTTTGTTGTTGTTGTTGTTTTTTGTAAGGAAGATTAGCCCTGAGCTAACATCTGTCGCCAATCTGCCTCTTTTTTCTTGAGGAAGATTCTTCCTGAGCTAACATCTATGCCAGTCTTCCTCTATTTTATGTGGGAGGCCACCACATCATGGCTTGACAAGTGGTGCTAAGTCTGTGCCCTGGATCTGAACCCACGAACCCCAGGCCGCCGAAGAGGAGCTCATGAACTTAACCACTACGCCTCTGGGCCAGCACCTACTTATTACTTTTGAGGCATAAAACAGTCTCAAATTTCTTTTTCCTGATGTTCTATTTTGAAAAAAAACAAAAGACCAAGACAACGGGATAGAGCTTTATCTGACTTTTCTCTTTGCGTAGAAAAAGAAAAAATGGGATTTATACTAACGTCAATCTTGTACTTAGAAAGAAAATTAAACATTCTTAAAATATCCTAAATAAAAGCTTAGAGTGATGCACAGTTCAACTTCTGAGGTTGAAATTTCAGCTTTAGATTTACAGTGTGTGGAATGAAACAGACTGTAAAAAGCATGTACTATATACAGCAAATAAGAAAAATGTTATGAAGTTCAGACTCATATTGAGTAACTATAGTTCTGTTGGTTACAAATGTGACAGAAAAGAGAATATACTGCCAGCTAGATTTTAGTTTTTCAACTCCATAGTTCTCCATCTTGCAAACTGAGAAATATATTTTGCTATTTTTGATTTAACCATAGTTGATGGAACTAAGGAACAGCACCTTTCCCCCACAGTGAAAGTAATGATTTGTTTAATGTAGTTTTCCTCTGGTTGACCGAGTGGATTTGAGGAATGAATGGTAAGTTGTATAATGCATTCTTTAAAAAATATGTTTCCTGACACTAAAAAGAAACAGAAGAAATAATATTTGCAAGTGCTTCAGAAATGAATAAAACAGCCAAGAAATAATTTGCAACATTTTCTTCTTGATTAACAAATAGGATATATATATACTTCTCAAAACATGTTCAAACTCAGCTGCAATTTTTCAGCAGCAGAAATGACTTAGAAACTGTTAATCTGTTGAGGAATTACTATGTTTAAGTAATAGAAGAAAAGGGTGTATAGATTATAAGAGAGCATACAAACACTTTGAATCTTTATAAACCAAAAAAGCTAAGTGGAAAGAAAAGGATCTATCAAATGATTCCTTGATACATAACACCAGATATGAAATGTGCTGTTTATTTTTTTTATTAAATTTCTGCATGACACAAAAAAATCAGGATAAATGTTTGGTATAATATTTTAAATGTTTGGTAATTTAAATGTAATTCTAGGTAGCCCTATTCACTCTTTTAATTTAATTTATTTTAAGAAAGTGCACCATATTTGTGGCAAAACGAAGAAAATATATATAAGAGAAAAAATCAGCATCCAGGGATAAGTGGTGTTAACCATTTAGTCTTTTATATGTTTATATTCATGTGCATGTACAATGGAATGTAATTTTAATTTTGTTTGGCAAAACATTTTTACCACTATTATGTATTATGACGATTTTATATATTACTAGACACATTTCTGTATTGAGTTTTAATGTCCTTATATTAGCACTATCTCTTTAACCAATCTCCCATTTAAAATGTATCATAAAGTTAGTTGCTATTATGAGCAACCCTTCAATAAGTATATTTATATTATTATCTTTGTTCACTTTCTTTTGAGTAGATTGTTTATCTATTATTCCCAATAGTTTATTAGTTTATATATTTATATATTGTTCTTTTATATTTGTACTAACTCTTTATGTATTAAAGATTTTCATACTATTTCATGCCTTTTACCGATCTATCTTTTCTAAATTTTGCTTAGCTTATAATGTTGTTTTTGATGGTTTTTATTATACTAAAATTTTGTATTTTCAATTAGATGAATTTACCAATATCTTGTTTACAGTGCTATGTTTGTTCTTATGATTAGAAAGAACATAATTCTATGGTTCCACTGAAAAATTTTTATCTAATTATTGTGCATAGAACACTTCATTGAAGAAATCAATTTTGAGAGTTGTTTCCTTTTCTTTTAAGATGAGAGTTAGTTGAAGGAGGAATGGAGGGTAATGTACTAGCTACCGTGTTCTTTTCTTTCCTCTTCACAGTGAGAGGAGCTTCGAGTTACTCCCTCACTGGGAAGGCTGTCTGTGCACCCTTCTTCCACTTCTGATAACAGCTTTTCTGTCCTTGAGTTTCCTTCTTATGTTCCCTGCTTCTCTCCCCACTATATTCTTCTTTTCCTATCCTCCAAATAATTCTCTTTGTCATGTTTTTTATTCCAAAAATTCCAACCCACTTTTGGATAACTATAATCTGTAATATTTCTCACAGGAGAAACCTCACTTCTTTATTTCAACCTTAAATACACCCTCAACTTCCCTAGAAATGGGTGTTGATATTTCCTTCTATTCAATTGCATGAGTGAAAGTGAAGGAATGCACTTCTATTCTAAATGAGACTCCCCACTCATTGAAAGGGGGGTCAGTTAGAACTTTTCTGAGATTATGTTTTCAGAAAGCATATCTCTCAAAAAAAATTGAAAAAAATAATTTCCCTTTTGGGTTTGGCCACATCCTAAGAAAGGATGTGAACCAGGAGCATTTGTCTCTCTCTCGTTTGATTATTTTGGGGTTAGATCACAAAACAAAGAGCCAATTAGATATTATTTCTAAAAAAATCATTACAAAATTGTATATGACAGTGGTAAAATATTAATATAGCATAAGGACTTCCAATAAAATTCAAATGTCCCTGACCTCATCTTCCACGCAGTTGGGCAGTCAGTAGCACCCGTATGAAATCATTTAGCTTTTTGGTTCTCTTCCTTACCTTCGTGATACCAAACCAAAGGGCTGGACTCTCTTCTGATTCTTCTGCTTTACACAAACGTTTGTTGACCCTCCACTTGTCAACTGGAGATGTCACATTACTTTCACCTCCTGCACTGATGCCTTTTGCTACTTCTAAACTATAGGGCTATTATTTTATGTTCAGCTGTTAAGTATCTTTGTAACTTTAGACTTTTATTTCTTGTTCCCTTAAATTTTGACAGTAAGTCACTATTGCCTCACAGTGTAAATTGAATTTATTACCACTCCTTCCTTTCTCTGTTCCTTTCTCTAAACTATCCATTGGCTTTTACAGTTTCAAATTGGATACATTTCATATTTTGTACTTTGTCTATAGGTTGATTCTAATTGTTTAAAATATCTTACTAAAATGTAAAATGCAATATCCAATAGTACCCTAAGGTTACATTTTTTCCTTCATTATCAGGCCAATATCACAAAGTTTGTGACACTGAAAAAACATTTTTTTAGAGTAAAAGTTAGATACATTATTTTTCCTTGAATTGGATACATATATTGCTCAAAATCATGCTACATTTTAGTTTGCATTTTTATTTATTTGCACCTTTATTTTGTATCTTTTTAAATACAAGCATTACATTTTTTTCTTATACTATTTTTTCTTAGATATGTTAAATCCCATTCTTTAAATGAGTGGGATATATCTTTTACAATAACTTTTATAACCGGGTTTTATTGGAATATAGGACAGTATTTTTTGTCCCCTTTGTAGCTAAATGCTCTTATTATTTATAATAATCTCCTTCTTCCAAATCCCACTAGTAGACTCTCATATATTTTCCAGAAAAAGAATGACATAATCTTATAAAAAATGATAATTTTTATCCCCTTTCCTTTTAGTTTGTGTCTTAATGCTTTTTCTTGTCTTTTAACACTTCCCAAAATAAGATGAAGTTTCCTGAGTGTGGAGAATGTATTATATGCTTGTTCATCTTGATATCCTCAGCAAGGAAATAATTATTCTGCAAATATTATTGGATGAATTAATGTATGTATTTAAATAAAAGTGTTGGGTATGGATTCCTTATATTCTTCCTGATATTATTAGAATTTCTTTCCATGTTTTACCTATTTGGACTTCAGAATAGTCGTGGATCATTTACTTCTTACCTTCCATTTCCTCTCTTTTTTGAATTAGAAAGTCAACATTTATTATTGGTGCTCTTCTCAGTTCTTTGAATTTACTAACTCATATAATTTTCACAACCACTCTGTGAGGAAGGTTTTATTGTCATTTCTATTTTTCAGATGAGTAAACTAAGCATAAGCAACTTTGTCAAAGATCACACATCTATAAGAGGTAGGTATAATGTCTGAAATCTGGCAATCAGGCTACAGAATCTATGTACTTGATCATTACACCACACTGGTTCACATTCACCTTTCTAACTCAACTATAATTGAAATTTTGGTCTTTTCTTTGATCTCAGATTCATTCAGAAAAGTGTTTTGTTTGATTATACTAATAGCTGTTAGATTATTTCAGTGTGACATTAAAGAGAGCATCTTTAATAAGGTATAATTTATGTGCTATAAAATTCACTCATTTTATGTGTAAAGTTTAAGTTTTAGTAAACTTATACAGTTGTGCTATATCCATTGCAATCCAGTTTTAGGGCATTTCTTTTACCCAAACCATGTCCCCCACGCTCATTTTCATTCCATCCTGCCCTACCCCTGATTCCAGGCAACTATTGATCTTCTGTCTGTACAGTTTTGCCCATTCAACTTATTTCATATACATGTAATTATACAGTTTGCAGTCTTTCAGGTTTGGCTACTTTCACTTAGCATGACATTTTTGAGATTCATCCATGTTATTACATTTAATAACGCTGGCAGAGATTCAGTTCAGTAAGACAGCATGAGGAGCTCCACTGTCCCACTCCTACTTGAAGCTGGTGAAAAAAATATATATATATATATAATTGACTGTAGTGAGGGTTACATCTGTGAATATATTAAAAATCATTGACTTGTATACTTTAAATGGATGAATTGTATGTATGTGAATTATATCTCAATGAAGCTGTTTAAAAAAATAACACTTGGTTTCTTTTTATTATGGACATGTATTATATTGTACAGATATCCTACATTTTGTTTATCCATTTACCAGTGGATGGACATTTGCTTGTTTTCACTTTTAGACTATTATGAATAATGCTTCTATGACAATTAACTCATGTCTTTGGGTGAATATAAATGTTCATTTCTCTTGGGTAAATACCTAAATGTTGGATTTCTGGGACATACAACAGGTGTGCGTTTAACGTTTCAAGAGACCATCAAACTGTTTTCTAGAGTACCTTTATTCATCAGCAATGCATGAGGCTTCCACTTTCTCCGTATCCTCACCAAAACTTGGCATAATCACTCATTTTTAATTTTAGCCAGTCTACTGGATGTGTAATAGTATATCACTGTTGTTTTAATCTGCGTTTCCCTAATTTAATGATATTGAGCAACTTTTCATATGCATATTAGGCATTTGTATATCATCTTTGTTTATTCAAACATTCTGTCCATTTCAAAAATTAGGTTAATTTTTTTCTTATTATTGAGTTTTAAGAGTTCTTTCTATAGTCTGGACACAAGATATTTATCAGATAAATGTTTTGCATCTTTTCCTTACTTGTAGCTTATCTTCATTTTCTTAATGGTATTGTTATAAGGTGAAGTTTTTAATTGTGATTATTCAGAAGGACTTTGGAGGTAAGAAGGTGAATACATGGGCTAAAAATTAATACTAACATGAAAATCTATGATTTAAAAGATAATATGAATATATTAAGCAAGCAGATAATTTGATGCATTATACTTATAAAGGTAAGAGACTGGTGTGAAAATCTCTGAATCTGCTAATTGTTAGTATTTATGAGAGCATAGACATTGACATGTTCCTCCACAGATAATTGCTTAACAGTTCTTCAACGGCTAAGGGGATGTACATAGTACGGACAGAATTTGAAAAGTTCTTAAAATTAAGACGACTTCATCAACTTTGATTCTCTGGAAACATCTCCATCACGTTAGATGATTGAAATGGAAAGAATATCAGACAATATCTCAATCTTAAAATACTGAAATGTCAATCCCCTACTTATTAAGCATCAGTCCCTAACCCATCATCTTTCTTGAATGAATATTACAAATTTGAAGTAGATGAGTGGATGGTGGTCATTCAAAGGAATACAAAATCTGAAGTACTTAATACATCTGTTGAAACACTTGAATGAGATAGGCATGAAAATAAAATCAGTTACATAAGTGTTGCTATTTTTCATATTTTCTAAAACTATTATTCAACGGGTTTTCTTCTTTAAATGCCAACTCTGTACATGGTTTTGTATATGATTAGTTCTGGTGTTACTCAGTTGCAACTGCTTTTCAAGAGTCATAAACAGCTATCAGAAGATTGAAAAAGCAAATGAGGCAATAATTCTTC
Organism: Equus asinus; assembly: GCF_041296235.1. Lineage (NCBI taxonomy): Eukaryota > Metazoa > Chordata > Mammalia > Perissodactyla > Equidae > Equus > Equus asinus. The sequence goes on from NC_091798.1 coordinate 83,639,269, forward strand.
AAGAAGGGTGAAAAAAGGGACTAATTGATGCAATTATCCTTAGCAAGTAGGATTTCATCTACAATATGGAAACAATATTACATTCTCTAAGTGGGCAAAGAGCCACGACTTTGGAATCATATACATAAAACTCTTTCATAATATTGATTTTCCGTAAGCCAGTGCTGTGAGATAGAAAGGTCACTAATTGTATACTAATGCTTAATTATTTGAATAAGACTATACCATCAATACTGAGAATTTGTATAATTACATCAACATTGATTTTTTAAAATCGAATTCTTACAGAACTAGGTGATGAAGTAAAGTTGGAAGTCATCCTCCATTCACAATGTCATAAACACTGAGAACACAATATAAACTGGATGTATATATTAAACTGCCCTTCTTACTGGTTTATTCTCCAAAGAACAGAGCTTTTCTAAGACAGAGCTTTTCTAAGACAAAGGGAAAGTAGTTACTGACCACATTCACTTACTGTATGATGAAGCTCTTACACTAGGTCATCTCTTTTCATTCTCATGAGAAGCTTATGCTGGAATTAATTGCAATTTTTCTAATATCTATTATATAGTATTCTTCAAACAAAAAATTATCTATTGTGCCTATGCTGTGTAATGCTCATATCTAACATAGTCAACTATTGTGGAATGGTTATCTCTGCAACTTAGTACCATTTATCTAGGTTTAGAGACTATTTTGCATTTGACAGATCTGTAAGTAATAGCATTTATCTTACTCCATCAATGATATTTTTGTGCTCTAGATTTTAAATTTATTTATTTCAAAATTAATTACATAACTCTGGTATTTTTGTGTGTGGGTGAAAGGCTGTTAGCTGTTTACATAGAGAGTCAATCAATGTAGACAAAATACATTTAATTTCATTTTTTTAACTCAAGTCTTTGACAGAAATGCTGAAAATCCAGGTGTTACTGGTCAGCACCTTTCATAGAGCAATAGCTCCTTGATTGTTGGTTGTCATCTCTTGAAATAACTTTTTAAATGAATTTTTTTGACACAAAATACAAAGACTGTGAATACAGTATAGGCAAGACTGATTTGATCTTTAATAAGTCAGGCAGGAATAGAATATGACATGTTCTTGTTTCTTACTAAATTCCACTTTGGTGATATCATCAAATGTAATCTTGATAGTCCCTTCATGGTTTCTTCGGATGGAAAATGATCCTTGAAAAATGGTGAATTGGTATTACTGTGTACTCTTTATTGCTTAATATGTTCTGGAAAAATATTTTTGATTCATCCTGGGTCACTAGTATCATTTAAATATATCTTCTGTATACACAAATAAAAACTAATCTTTCTTATCTGGGCTGATTTCAGGAGCAATATTTAATCTCTAGGCTGTAATGGCTTTAAGATATTGAATGCTGACTGTGCCCTTTAAAAATGCATTTCCCACTCCTTTCTTTGTTCATGTTTCAAAAAATAAATTTCAAATTCCAGAAATAATGAAATACGCATATAAAAACAGGTGTTTCATGCCTTGCCTTGTCCTTGTGAGATATTACAAAGCTAATGCATTTGATTTTTCCTCTAGAGCACAGTAGTATGGGAATAATTAAATAGAATGCCTGTCATCTGTTTCCATCCCTGAATATAAAATCAGAAGTGGAGTCTTGGCAAATAGTCCAAATAGCAGAATTAACCTTTATAACACAGGTAATTTCCTCAGTGTGTTCTATTGATATTGTACATAAAATATAATGAGGTACTAAAATTTTAATCATCCTTTGATCACATCTAGTGATGAAACATACATTGGGCACTCATTTTTAATATTTTTAAAAATTTTAATTCTCTCTGGTTTAGGACTTTTTGCTAATTTAGACTAGTTTACACTTAGTTTAGAATATTTACACTTCAATTTCTTGACTTTCTTGAATATAGTGCTTTCATCTCAGGTTTAATGTACCACATTGCTGTATATGCTTTTGGGAATGACAGAGGGATTGAAGGTGAGGGTGGCAAGGAAGAAATCTGAACAATAGATCACTTCCCCTGGCTTTGGGGCATTATTTTATTGGACGCTGATCTTTGTAGCTCCAATGTTACTATAAATAACAGTACCAATGAATGCTGATATGTATTTATGAAAATGATGGTCTGTAATAAAACATTTGAGAAAATAAAAAACAAAGTAGAACACTGAGCTTTCATATGTTAATGTTGCAAATCTTAAGAAGAGAATTTTCTTTGCAATGAGTTTTGAAGAGACTTATTTAAGACTTTTTCTTAAACTTCTTTTGAGACAGATCTTCCATTGAAATCACTTGGGAAAACCCAGTTTAATAGACTTGCCATGCATGATGCTATCTTGAAATTTGCCTTCAAGAGCAGCAGTGAGATCAGAGAAGTAAAGGAATCAAAAGTTGCAGTCTCCAATTTCCTTCTTTAATAAGGTAATATAATTTTTGTGTCCATAAAGAAAGCCTTGAGGTTTTTTTAAAGCATCTGGAGCTGTGAGTTACTGAGACTAATTATTATTTTGTTATCTTTACCACATGTGCCAACACAATGTTGGGAATTTAACACTGAGAGCTACTTAACCGTGGATCTATTTTCAATGATCTGCTTTCTTGAAGGAAACCCCACCCAGGGTTCAGGGTACTGGGTTGTAAGAATTCAGTTAGTGCTTGCTTTGATCTTGCTATCTTCACACTCGTTAATGTCTCTTCCTCTTAAGGATTGATCACTTTCCGAAGTCTGAGCTTGTAGAATCTTTAAACCTGTCCGTAACAGAGGGCAATAAAAGACTGTTGTTTCAAGCGGACAGACACTCTTCATTCCGTTCCAACTGACCTTCTCCTCTGACTGTCACTTACTGTTGGGGATTTTTTGAGAGCTCTATTGCTGACAGTTCTTTAGGCCACTTAAACTATGTTTTTAAGAAGAGCAGGATTAAAAGTATGTCTGCAAATTTAGTCAAATAACCTATCATTTTCCTAGATAACTGATAATGTTGGATTGATGTGTGGACTAGAAGCAACAGCAATCTATCCTCCAATTTGTATACGTCACTCTGTTAAGGTCTGTCCTTAGTTGTTTACATCACTGATGACTTTTCCGTCAGTAGTGCACCAGTACAGTTCAGACATAGAGTGGGCAAATAACGTTTTGAAGCCAGCTCTAGGAAAAGATTATTTTACTAAACTAATTCATGGAAGTTAGGAGGTGAATTTAAACTCTTGAGCTGTATTTCAAAGTACTATTTTCCAAAAAGGGAGAAAATTTACATTCACCCATCCCACTCGACAAAATTATTAATCATATTTTTTTGGAGCCGTGAGGTCTGTAATTTATGATGGGACTTATTAAATTTCACAAATACTTATAATATGGCAAGGGAAGTCTAGCCAACCCAAATTTCAAATTGCTCATTTAAAGGGATTGCAAAAAGAAAGAAAGGAAAAAAGAAAGAAAACAGATTTTCCTAACTATACCCAGAAACCCTACCGGGTAAATAGGTAGGACAGAAACCCAATTGCCTTATTAAGCACACAGATATAATTATGTGGACTTTCATTATTTAAAAATAAAATATTGCTTTGGGCTAGAAATTGTTCAGAGTTATGGAAAAAATTTCTTCAATTTTAAGGGCCATAATCCATACATTAATTTTAAAACATATTTTTCTTCTCAAAGCATAATGTCTACCCTAATCCATACTTTAGGATGGACTAAACATCTTCCATGTCTAGGAAAATGTTCCTGCTCTACATGTAGTAGTAACCACAGAAGGAACCTAGCCAGTCCCCCAGAGGAGCTTAAACCTTAGTGATCCCTCGCTGGCATTGCAAAGTACAGGTTAATAGGATCCTTAGCCTTCCTCTAGTCACACGCTTGAATAATAGCAAAAATGATATTTCTATCCGGGTCTGTCTGACTCCAACGGCAATTATATAACACACATTTTTAAATCACAAAGTGGAGATTTTCTGAGAGTAAAAGTAATATCTGTTTGAAAGGGCATGGTTAAGTAAGGCAGAGGAGGACAGATGATCCTGGGTCCCCCTCTATGAATACACCATAACGTATCTAGCCTGTGCCAATTTTAGCACAGTGGCAGTGTATCCGCAGAGAGAGGGTAACAGCACCTGATATTGCCCACAGGTGCCATTTGCCCTCCCTAAGCCATTGCCTCTTTGTTTTATTTTGTTTTGTCTTTGAATCGTGAAATTCAAAAGTTGCTGCAGAGGAAGGATTTCTGAAAGAGGCAAAGTTACCAAACAACAAGAAGCCAGAGTGATAGTCCATGCTATAAATCGCAAAGAATTTTGATTCTCACTTTCTCCAACATTCGGCTTCAGTTCCAGATGTCATAGTTGTGATTTAAAGGAACACTATGTGGCAATGCCAGGTATCCCTGGAAAAACCTATTTTTCAATAGCTTCATGCATGGCATTTGTTAGCTGATGAATTTGCCGTGGTCCAAGGGCTGCCTCTCAGCATTAGAGGCTCAGAATCTTCATTTCTCAGTACATGGGAATCAAATCTACTTCTAAGAGGCAAACTCTTATTATCTGAGTTTATGAAAATGTTTTATAAAATTAATAATGAAATGTATATCTTTTATAGATTTGGGAATAGTTCTATCTCCATGTTAGTTCATTTTCTTTCCATGAAGAAATAAGAGGAAATCAAAGAGTAATCAAATAATTTATTAACTTACAATGAGAAATGACTTTCAAATCACAGGCATACTCTTGGTCTACATAACAGATGACAAATAGATTCTTTCTTCTAGGAAAGCTATGGAGAACTAAGTGATAATCAGGAGATTTTGAGAATGATATTAGAAAAATGAGAGAAAATTATGTTAAAAACTAAAAAATGCTAAAATAACCTGATTCATCCATCTTATTCTAAGAATTGCCTAGACAATGGTAGTGAAAAATCTTCCACATTTACAATCCCCTGTTTCTTCACAAGAAATCTGATCTTAATTATTGGGCCAGAATATTTGAGGTTTGTTACACGAGCAACCTCTCCATAGAAAACTGGGAGAACATCCCAACGACATTGCCTTCTGTGACTGGTTTTCCATGATTCATCAATGTATCATGATTGATTCCCTACCTGGCATATGATTAAGCTCTCTTTGATTTGCATTTCCCTGATGATTAGTGATGTTGAGCATCCTCTCACATACCTGTTGGCTGTTTATATGTCTTCTTTGGAAAAATATCTATTCAGATCCTTTGCCCATTTTTCAATCAGGTTATTTTTTTTCTGTTGAATTCTGTTGGATTATATGTTTTGGATATTAACCCATTATTAGATATACAATTTGCAAATATTTTCTCCCATTTCTTACATTGTTGTATCCCTTTGTTGATTGTTTGTGTTTTTTTTTTTGCTGCACAGAAGCAATCTTGATATAGTCCCACTTGTTTATTTTTGCTCTCACTTCACAACTGTTAAGATGGCTATTATCAAAAAGTCAGAAGAGAACAGGTGTTGGTGAGGATGTGAAGAAAAGGAAATATTGTTGGTTGGAATGTAAATTGGTACAACCGTTATGGAAAACAGTGTGGAGCTTCCTCAAAAAATTAAAAATAGAACTACCATTTGACCCAGCAATCCCACTTCTGGACATATATCCAAATGAAATAAAATCACTATCTCAAAGAGATAGCTGCACCCTCATCGCAGCATTATTCACAGTACTCAAGATATGGAAATAAGCTGTGTCCATCCATGGCTGAATGGATAAAGAAAATTTGGTGTATACATATATATATGTATATATGTATGTTTATGTATGTATGCAATGGATTATTATTCAGTCTTAAAGAAGAAGGTAATTCTGCCATTTGCAACAACATGGATGAACCTTGAAGACATAATACTAAGTTAAACGTCAGACACAGACAGACAAATATTGCGTTGTCTCACTTGCATGTGGAATCTAAAAAGATCAAAGTTGAACTCACAGTAACAGAGAGAAGAATGGGGTGGGGCATGGGGGAAAATGGGGCGATGTTTGTTGAAGGGTACAAACTTCCAGTTATAAGATGAATAAGTTCTAAGGACCTAATGTACAGCATGGTGACTATCGTTAATTATTGTGTATTTTATACTTGAAATTCACTAACAGAGTAGATCTCAAGTGTTCTTACCACAAAACAAAGAGTAACCACCTGACGCGATGGATATGTTATTAATTTGATTGTGGTAATAATTTTATAATTAATATGTATATCAAAACATCACATTGCACACCTTAAATATATGTAATTTTTATTTGTCAATTAGACCTCAATAAAACTGGAAAAAAAATTAAATGAGACCGGGACTAGCTAATGCAGGGTGCCAAACAAAGAGTCCTCATTCCCAGATTTTTTTTCCATTTAGTTAGGTTGCAGTCAGGCTTTATTTTAACAGGTCTGAGATTCAATTTGCCTCTTTAAAATATGAGATTCTTAGTATACTTTTAAGTAACAGATCCCTTCAATTCTGTGAATTTAGAATTAAGGACTTAAAAATTCACACATGCGTATGCACACGCATATTTGCTTTATTTTAAAATATACTTTTGGTTTTTGGGTATTCTGAAGACCATGTATTACTATAGCCTTGATATTATTTGGTACAGTATTGAATACATAGTAGATGTTAAAAAATATTTATTTATTCATTAACTTCGCAAATATTTATTAATTATCTACTATGTTCCAGGCACTGTACCAAATGCTGGGAACATAAAGGAAAAACATACATGGACTGTGATCTCATGAAGCTTTCTGTCTAGTAAGCTTATTAGAATTTGCTGTGAATATCATCTAATGCATTTTAACGTGAATTTTTTTTGTTGTTTTTGAGGAAGATTAGCCCTAAGCTAATATCTGCTGCCAATCCTCCTCTTTTTGCTGAGGAAGACTGGGCCTGAGCTAACATCCGTGCCCATCTTCCTCTACTTTATATGTGGGACGCCTGCCACAGCATGGCTTGCCACGTGGTGCCATGTGCACACCTGGGATCCAAACTGTGAACCCTGGGCCACCGCCTAAGTGGAACGTGCGCACTTAACCGCTGCAGCACCGGCCGGGTCCCTATGTGATTTTTTTCATTCATGACTGAATAAAAACTGAGTCAAACACTCTTTCCACTGTAACAGGGAAAACATTGGAACTACCTGTTTCAACTGAAGCTGTATTGTAACTGCTGAGCTAATCTGTGTGTATTGTACATTGTGCTTTAAGTTCACAGGCTGCACGCACTGCTTCCACTTTGTATTCTGCTCATAAAGGTAGCAGTAATTTCTAAAGTCCATTTGGTGCTTTCTAATGTGAAGGTTCTTTCTGGACACTCTGGAAGTTTTCCTAACAGTACACCTTCAAATATCTATTCATTTGAGGTATAGTTCCAATATGTTTATATGCCTTTTGATCAGGACTAAAGACACAAGCCTATACTAAAGATGATATCAGTCTTGCATCCTGAGTATTTGAGCCTTATCATATGAAGTACATTTAGCATTTAATTTAAATTCAAGTATTACTTGCAAGATCCTAAACTATGTGGAGCAAATCAAGTGAAGAATACAGTTGAAGTAGAAATCCTTATAGGAAATCCTATTTAAGAAAAATTAAAAGGCGTGGAAGACAATTAACTGAGGAGAGCAACCAGTTACTTAATATTCCCGGGATATATTAAAACACGGTGAAAATAGACTGTGTTTGTGTGTTTTCATACTTTGTTCAAGTTGATTAATTCTTTATAGAGGTTTACATAATTCTCACTGCTTTTTATTAAAGCAAGAAAAAAATAGATTTCAATTTACTTTTCCTTGCAGTTCACTCATTGCCTTTTTATTTGACAATATAATTGAATGCAGAGTTTAATGAATTAACAACTTCAAAAACAAAACAAAACAACAGAAATGCTTACTGATAATCTGATAGTCCTTTAAAACTCTGATAGATAATTATATTGCAATTCACAATTTTATCTTTAAGAAAATACTGTCTTGCATTAACTGAAAATAAGTAAATGGTGGCAGCTGGCAAGGAAGATGAAGTCAATAATAATCACAAAGTATTTTAACATTTAATTTTTAAATTAATTACCTAATTAAAGTTATACATAAAATATGTGTGAAAATATGTTACATTCCATAATTTTGTTTTCAGGTCTTGTCAGTTAAGGAAGGCACATTTTATTACTGATAACGTTCTAAATTGGCACTTTTCTTTATCAGATCTTTTTAATTCTGTATCCTAGCCAATATGTTATGAGTCACTGGAGCCCTTTGCTTATCAATACGTATTCTTTGGTTATTCTATTTCAACTGTATTTGCTAATCTCCATGGTACTGACCATTGGGAATTCAAATAAACTATCCCCTTAGCAGATGACAAGTGATCTATTAGAGTAAAGCTATTGGGAGCTGAAATGGACAGATGTGATTAAAGTGTGAGGCAAAATATTTCCTGTTTAGAATTTGACAGCTAAAAAGAACTGGCAAAGCAACAGTAACGGAGCTCGTGGGGTAAATTCAAACAGAGACAGGGAAAAAAATATATATAGGAGTAGAAACCCAGGGTATTAAACTTCCAGTCTCAATTTTCAGATTGGGAAGCTAGAAAATATTAAACTGTTCATTATAATATCAACTTGATTTGGATGATGCTCACACATTGAATGCATAAAACAAAACACCAAAGCACAATAACATTAAATGTAAATACAAGAACATAATAGATGTATTTGAATTATTTGTATGATTAATGTCACTAATTTAGTGCTCTTTGTATAACTAGAGATAGCTTTGATGGGAAGTGTCTTCTTCCATAGTTAGTCCACATCGTGAGATAGATCTTGGATGTGTATTGTGCTTACTTACATGAATATCATTAAAGACAGCTGAGCTTGGTTAAATAAGAGGAATTTCTTAGGATGTACATTTGGAAACAAAGACTTCTGAAATTAAAAATATAATTTAGATTATATTTCTCTAATTCTCTTTGAGAATTGGAAGGGATAGTCAAAATATATAGTGGAAAATAGTTTAATTTTCTTGTAGTATTTTTTTTAAAGATTGAAATCCATAAATTCCACAAGCTTTACCAGAAAATCAGCTTAATTTCTTAATGCAGGAGTATGTCATCGTGCATAGATACCCTAATACTTACTTATATTTTGTTAATTCACTACTTGATTAGTGATCATATTAACCAATGAAACTGGGAATTTGAAAAGTATAAAAGCTGTAAGATTTTTGCCTTAGAGCGTGAAACATTTTCATAAAATTCCCCAGCATTTCACAATGTATTCAGTCATTGAAGATATCAGTCCATTTCTCATAATATAGAGGATTTCTGTTTTTTATATCTTTAAACTTAAATTTACATTAATATCCATATAAAAATAATGATAGTATGGGCCCCCTGTATGGCCACTGTATGGAGAGGTTTCAAAACATTCTATTTCAGGAGTATGCATATGTCTAGAAAAGCCTCTGATATGGTTTATCTCTTCTAGAAAGGGTCACTAGAGAATGCTTCAGATAAAGAGTGATAAATACCCAGGCATCTAATTATGCGGGAAACAATGCCAAATTAGCACAATTCTACTAGCTAGGATAATTGTTATCCCCCTTGCCTGATTAAAATTTGACATTTTACAGATTGCTGTATTTCTTAATCTATTCAATTGTTCAAGCAACTCTTCTGAACATTTTATAACTTTCTTTTCTTAGTGTTTGTTGTCTATTTTATGATAAGGAAAAAAAATGCTGTTAACTACTTCAAACCACAAATTAGTAGTTAGAAAATGTACTATTTTAAATTTAACATAATATAAAAGATTATATAAATTTAGAAGCGTTTTCTTTCTTGGTCAGACTGGAATTAATTGAATAAGGTCTTCCTGGCATATTGATTTTTGCTTCTTTAAATCATGATGCTACATAACTTTGCAGTGTAGTCTATTTTTGAATGAGTTCATTGTTTTTTAATTAAAACAAAATTTACAGTTGTAGTTGGAATTTCATTAAATAATGATACAGAAAAATAAACTGGTACTGCAAGAAAGGGAGGCTAAAACAAATTTGATTTGATGATCAGTTTGTTACTATTTGGCATTAAACTGGTTCTGCCATTTTAATTTCACAGTATGTAAAATATTTCAATAAAAATTGTTTACCCTCTTTGAAAGCTATTAACCGACTTTTTGTTAAAAATGAAAAAATCCTGTACCTTTAATTACACAAATATGTCATTTTTAAATCCTTATTCAGGGAGTACACTGTCCTTGCTGATGATAGACAATTGAAGAATGATTTCTTTATTTAACAGGAGTATCCCTTTGAAGATACTTTACTTTCTTTTTTTTGCCTTTTCACAGCTTATCACACCAAAGAAAAAATTCCTCAGTCAGTAAACAATCCTTTTTATTTGTTTTTGTTCACCCAAGACATTTTACCTTCCTGATTGAATTTCAATTGCTCCTAAATCTACTACATATTGTTAGAGAAACATATATAAAAAGGCTTTGAAACATCTATAATGTTATATACGGGTGTGTAATATTACCAGAATATTCTTGGTAAATCAAGGCCTGCAGAGTTCTGATGAAGTGTTTCCTTTATCTTCCTGTCTAATTTGTTCATTATCTCACCCCTTCCCTCAACTTACTTCCTCCTGCCTTCTAGTTTCTCTTTTATTCTTTTTTTTCTTTTTTCTTTTTGAGGAGGATTAGCCCTGAGCTAACTATTGCCAGTCCTCCTCTTTTTGCTGAGGAAGACTGACCCTGAGCTAACATCCGTGCCCATCTTCCTCTACTCTATATGTGAGACTCCTGCCACAGCATGGCTTGATAAGCGGTGCCGTGTCCGCACCCGGGATCCCAACCCGCAAACCCCAGGCCGCCGAGATGTGGGACGTGAGAACTTAACCACTGCTCTTTCATTCTTTAGCTTCGCTTTTCCCCTCAATCCCCCTAGTTATTCTGCACATCGTGGTGCTAGGTCTAAATACCATAAGTATTTGATGTAGCTTTTTAAAAATGTTTTTATGAAAGATGTAGGCATTTCATGCCAAAATGTTTTGTATATATACGTGCACACATACCCAGGCATCTAATTATGTAGGAAACAATGCAAAATTAGTACATATAAAATTAGTGTATATATACCTGTGTGTTTGCATATATAGAGAGAGAGAGAGAGTGAGAGAAAGAGCGAGACAGAGAGAGAGAGAATGAACATTACTTTTTCTATTTTGGTGTTCTCATTTCTTCTCCCACAATTTTTTGTTGATCCCATTTTTGAGATTCAATGCATTAAAGTATTTAAACTTTTTTGAAGCATAATCAGAAACTCAAATCCCAAGTGCTTTCCTTATTTTATAATTCTTCATTTTACTATGTGCCAAGAAATTTATTGATCAAAACTTATAATGAGTATTTAAATAATCACTAAATACATAGAATTGGATAATTTTTCTTGTAGCGTTCGTCTTCAAAGAAGGATAGTGCATGATGATAACAAGAAACATTCTAGAACAGGGAAGGTGATGTAGAGGGTTAATCCTACATCACCTGGAGCTCCTAGGTAAGAGGAAGAGGAAGCCTGCTTTCCAGGTGGCTGACCAGTGATAGATTTTGTTTAAGATAATGAGATAAAGGATCATTCTGTAGAAACTGCAAGAGACTATCACAGTCAAGTGATGTTGGGAAAATGCTGCAGTGTTTATCTATTTTCTCACAGCTTTATAAAGCTCTAGAATATCAAGGTAATTTTCTACTAAAATAAATAAAATATTTTTCTTAATATTTGATATTTCTTTGAATTCTACAGATAATGTACTCAGATCTTCTTTTTTTCCTGTACTTTTGTTGGCGTAGTCAAAACCTTAGCCTTGCTAGAAAAACTGAAGAGATAACCTGAGCAATTCTGTAAGCATTTTTTAAGACATCACAGATTGAATTATATTTTGGAAGTTCCTATCTCTAGCGTTTTTCCTAAGCTTATGATTCTACTCTGCTGTAGGTATTAACTAACCACTTGCTAGGATTTTATCTCAAATAAAGGCAAATGGATTCAGAGTTCTGTATCCAGGTTTAGTAAAATGTTTTTATTCTAGATGTCTTTGATTCCATTCCAGTTATTAATTTTGTACTTAATAATTAGACATACATATGGCCTCCAGATAAATAACTGTGCTGTACGAAGATGGTTGAAAATACCCTTGAAGTATTTTTATTAGGTATCGATAACCCAGGCTAACAGTCACATTCAGCATCACTTATCAATTGTTAACAAAGGTTTGTTTAAACATCATGCTTTAGCTCATGATTTGTACAATTGATGTTCTGAGGGGGCTCAACTGTTCTTAATACAACTGATTCTCTACACTGATAAACCACACTTTTGCAGACTATATTTCTTAGCATAAAATTAGCATAAAAGATAAGATAAAAGCATGGAATTAGCATAAAAGATAATTTAGATAATAAGCACAAACAAATATAGAAAAAGAAGAGCGGTCTATCATTTGACCTAATGTAACTTTCTGCAACTGGTTGTAAGATTAGTTATATCACTTTGCGACAAATTTTAGTTTTATGCAGTCCGTTAGAGTCATTTTCATTGTTTTTAAATTTCATACTTTGCACATTTGAGTACTTTTAATAATTTCACAAGATATAGGGCAAACCGGAAATGCGGCTACAAAGGCACTCACAGGTGTACACATAACAAGGGAGCCAGGCAGGTGCCAACTTTGACAGTAAACATATTCTTTTAGGGATTGTACTAGCTGTTCCTCAGTTTTAAGGAGCTTTCCAAGGGGACACATAGCCAGATAAACCCATGGTGTGTTTTCTGGATAGTTTATCTGTGCAGGCTGTTCCATAACACTGCATAATGCTGATCTCCTGCCTCAGGTTCTTTTTATTTTCCATAGCTGGACGTTCTTCAGCAACAATCCAATAACTTAATACATGATTTGGCACTGATTAAAGTAAACCACAATTCTCTACGCTATCGACTTGTTTTACAATATTATGCTTTTAGAGTTCAGTTATGAATTATTATAATTTCTCCTATAACTAGGTTTCCTGACAAGCTAATATGTAGTATATATTTATAAATAATTTTGACAGGTAATATGTCATATATATACATAACTTTACAGTAACTGCTGCACTTATCTGTAGTAGAAAAACAAATTTAATATGTTGATAGCATAAAATGTTTTACATGTATATGATTATTATTTGCATCATATTTGTGAAAAAATTGGGAAACACAGCTCAATGACATCTCTCAAAAATTGTTTGCATCCCTTCTCTGAGCTTAAGAGATTTGATCTCTATCACATATTTTATACAGGGAAAAAAACCCATTTTATTTCCTCAATAACATTAGTGGTACAAAATCAAACTTATAACGGGAAAATTATTTTTGTTCATACAAATTGTGACAGTCTTATGTAACTGGAAAACAGCAAGAGCCACAACTGTATGGGGCTGAAATATTAACTTAGAGTCAAAAGTATGAAATCTGCTGCTGTGTGAAGCACTATGAAATAAATTAAAATGCTTCTTGATCAATGAAAATATGTCTACATGCATATCAAAACAAAAAGTAAGTACACTACAATTCAGAATAACACCATTCCTTTCATAGAGTTAGAACATCCTGTCTGAATAGACAAGATATGAGCCTGTGGCAGGCTGACTAAATTCTAAAAGGTCGTTGCATCATGACACTTTTGAAGTCATTTCAGTTTCGTTCAGTGAAATATTTACTCAATTATTTATGCATATATGTATTCGACTCTGCCTTCTTTCTAAAAAGAAGTAAAAATCTTCAATATAACATACACCAAAATGTAAATACTGATTAATCAACAATTTCCCTATAAGACCCTTTGTTCTGCAGACACAGTTACGTTAAGAGGAAAACAGACTATATTTGCTGCAATTTTGCCTGCAGCAGCAATGCAATTACGTAAACTTTGGTTCAGTGAAGCAAAATTTAGGAACTGGAAAAAGTTTCCTTGGAATTTATTTAAAATGTCAAATTATTTATTTTAGTAAAACTTTCTCTCACTAGACAAAAGTATAGTGCATTTTCTAGGTAAAAAGAAAAGTGGAGCTGCATGTGTGTGTGAGTGCACGCTGGTGTATGTGTGTGTTTAATTTTAACATCTGTGTAGCATGTAAACTGTCTGTTGGATGGGGCTTTCTTTTGCTCATCATTATTGTATACATATCACTTAGAAAAGTGCCTGACATATAGATGATACTCAATACATATTTTTTGAATGAATGAATGGGTTTGAATAAATTGCTCTATTGAATTTTGATCTTAGGTGAAATAAGAAATATGATAACAGTGTGATTCCATTTTTGTGGCTGTCACTTCCTTTTTTCCCCTCTCATCATACTGTAAGATTTTCTTTTTATCTAGAAACTTACACATTTCCCTAGGATGTATCTAAGGGTGTGCCTTTTTTATTTTTAATTTTGTGTGTCACTCAGTGGACCCTTTCCAAATTTCTTACACACAGGGAATTTTTCAACTAATGTTTGCTTTGCAAAGCAATTTCTGTGTTTTCTCTCTATTCTCTACTTTTAGATAAATAGAAATTGGATGAACATTAAACTTCTGGATTTATCATCTTCGTATTGTAACATTTTGTTCTTGTAATATTCACTGACAAGGCTTTAGAAATGTGACCAAAGAATCAAAGGTTTAAGATATACAGAATCCATTAGTCTGACATTTAAACGTTTTATTTAGCTAAATAAATGCAAATACTAACTGAAGCAATTAAAAAAACAAGCCACAATGTTAGTGAAGTTTATAGATTTCTGTTAGTATGGAAGTATTACTTAAGGTACTTAACATATTACTTAAATCTAAAGATACGAACTTAATAACTGTCACATTTTAAGTTTTAGGTTTCTGGCCATAATGACCAAAAATAACGTTGTGTGTCTCCCCAGAGTTTCAGGTTGAGTCCTGACCAAGGCCTCTTTCATCATTGTAAATTGTCAACTGGCTGAAAGGGAACTCCCACAACTTGCTCAGGAAGTAAGAGATACTCCTGTGGGAAGGTAAAATTGACCTCTGGAATATTTAGTACTAATTACCAAAATGATTTATAACCTATAGTTATAAAATAAGTCAGTCCTGGGATTTAATGTCCAGCATGGCGACCACAGTTAATAATAGTGCACTGCACATTTGAAAGTCGCTGAGAGAGTCAATCTTAAAACTTATCACAAGGAAACGAAGTTTGTAACTATGTGTGGATGTTAACAAGATTTTTTGTGGTGATCTTTCTCAATATAAACATATATCAAAGCATTATGCTATACACTTGAAACTAATATAATGTTGCATGTCAATTATATCTCTATAAAAAAAGACAAAAGAAAAATGATGAATAAGTAAATAAAACAATATTTCTATTTTTTGTGTTAGCTTTAAAAACAATTGTTTCATACTTTGCGTTTTTACATGCTTGTAATGTTTATGAGATTTGGCTCATTAGTGTATAAATTAGAGTTGTGATTCTGTTTTGAAATGTATAATATATAATTGATTTAGATCTATTTTGAATTAAATTTTACTAATATTATTAATAAGGTAGATACACTTTTGTAAAAAAACCATTAAGAATCACTATATTAAGTTTACTTGTTAGAATTACAAGAAATAATTATCTGTATAAGATTTTGTATATTAATCAGGAAATTGAAGTGCCGAAAGATGAAATAAAATCTCTTATATTTTAGATGAAGCTTAAAATTGAAAAACATAACTTAATAAATGAAATTATAAAATACTCCTTCAAAGTTATTAGATATTCTATATAAAATAAATGTTATAAGTTACACAGAAATAATCGAGATTTTGGGATTGGTAATTTTACTAATCAAATATTGTTTTTAAAAACCATGGTTCCTTGTTACCATTCTTTCCTGTAGACAGAAGCCAACTTTAAGAATGCCAAAAAAGAACACCTCATAAGAGTAACACTCATCTTTTTTGTTTTTTTATGGTGCATTCTGTAAGAATCCCTTGTCTTGGTGTTTTGGTTTTCTATTTTAGTCTTTAGTGATACCTGTTTAGGTATTCTGCCCTTTAGTTATTGTTTATGTTATCAATCACATTCTTTAGCGTGTATGTTAAGGCAGTCTGTTGTCATTTTACTAAAAAATATTCTTGAATACTTTAGTTAGTATGACTTGTAACTAAACTTTTCTTCCATTTCCGTTAATTCATTTTCCTCCTTGTTCAGTCCTTGCTGGCTAGAACCTTATCAGCTGGCTCACACCTCTATCCCCAGAGCCCAATCGTGACTGCCCAGCACAGAGTACGGTAGTTAATAAACATTTGTTAAATGAATGAATATTTGTTTATTCCAAATATTTTCCATATGAAACATTCTGCAAATTTTTGAAAATGCTAATAGTCTATATGTATTTATAAATTAATGTCTGAATTGATCAATAGTTGTAACTCTAGACCGTTTCCTCGGTTCTGTTTGAAGATTTCTTCTTTCCTTGGCAACAAATACAGATTCTTAGGAAAAAAGCTCTTTCTGCAGTGAGTGGGCAGCAGAAAGGGTAAATGTGTTGCCCGTGAATTTTATCTTAGTTGTACAGGGAACTCCTCTCTGAGTCGAGTGGTTCCTGCCCACTGTGGAACCAAAAGTCTCCAGGAGTGTTGCTCTTCTTACTTTGTGCCCTAATTTCCACACTGAGAGACATCTCTGGTAGCTACCAATTATATTTAGGGAAGTATTCTGGGGTGTTATGAGATTTACAGATATAAAAGTAAGTGAATACCTGACATGTTGGATGATAGAACTGCATAGAGCTATTATAGTGTTATAATGGACTGAAACTGATATGATAATTTTGAGATTAAATTTAGAATTTTTCTTTCATTTCAAATATTCAACCAAACAAGTGGGAGACGACACAAAAAAAGTTGAAGTGAAAAAACTCTGTGCTGTGCTCCTATCAACATCTCTTGTCAAGCAAATAAAAAAACAATATTATTCAGATTAAGGGATACAATAGCTTAGTTATAGGTCTGCACCTGGAATGTGTGTACATTTTGGTATAACATGCTTTCTAGGTAATTTTGGAAAGCTAAATGACAGAACATAATAACCAGATGAACTGAGTGTTCTTTTGTGTCTATTATAAGAGGAATGCGATGAGTGAGATTACCAGATGTCTACTCTGGAACATCATTTATTCATTATGAGTTAAGATCGTCATTATTAAATATTTGAACACTTGTAATATGTAAGACGCTGACATTCTGTCTTAGCATAGAGGGCAAAAATATGATCGATAAAATAAAATAGAGTTTTCAGACTTTTACTCAATACAATAATCATCTTAACAGGAATAAATTCTCTAACAATGGACCCTGGATCTCTGTCAATGATTGTCCTCATTGAACAGTTAGTTAATTTTAAATAGCTCTGTATATCTAAATTTGTTTCATCATGATCATTTATAAGTTCATTCATTTCAAAAGCATTTCCAGAAATGCAAACCTTGAATTCAAAATTCCTTTTACCATATTCTCTATCTCAGTGGATTCAGGTTTTGAAAGTGTCACAAAGCTGAAGAAAGGCATGGCTTGTTCCCTTTGGTCAAAATAGCTCAGGTATGCATGTACCTCAAGTGTACTTCTGCCTATATGTTAGTTTAACATCTGAGATTTAGACTTCCCCATTCTGCCTCTATATTCTCCCCTTTCCTCTCAATACTTATTTTAGTTCCCAGTTTCTTTGCTTGGTTCTCTGTTCCCTTTTGCATTCATGACCAATGAAGCAATTTAAACGTAATTTCACCTTACTCCCAACTAATTGTCCAGTTTTCCATTGTACCAGATCCTTTCTGTCCACATCTAACTCTTTGCTTATTGATCACTCACTTCCCACTTAATACGTTATCACTCTTCTCTGCCCACATTAGTCAAATGATTCAATCAATTTGTTTACAAAACCAACTCTGTGGCAGGACACAACTTTCACAACTTGCTGAAATGAGTATGATTCATTTGTTCAGATGTTACTAGGAATCAATGAATTGCTCAGTTCTTAAAACATCCCATTCATTAATTTACAAGTACTTATTGAGAAGACTACCATCCATAGTTTTATATATTGAAGGTATAGTAGTATATGAGATGTAGAAATTCTATTCTAATCATGGGGATGATGCTGAAAATCACTTTGTTGATTGTGTCTTTTGATGAACAAAGGTTTTTTAAGTGTGATGTTGTCCTATTTGTCTATTTTTGCTTTTGTTGCCTGTGCTTTGGTGTCATATACAAGACATCATTGTTTGGATAATAAACCAATGACACAAAGCTTATCTTCTATGTTGTTTTCTAGCAATTTTATAGTTTGGGTTTAAGGGACATTTTCAAGAGCAGAACAAAGGAGGTCTGTGTGTGGAGCAGAGCGAATGAGAGGAGAGTTGTGTGAGATAAAATCAGGAGTTGGACAACATCAGGCTCTGTAGAGCTAACATCTGTGCCAAACTTCCTCTATTATTTTCTTATGTGGGATGCCACCACAGTGTGGCTTGACAGAGCAGTGCTAGGTCCATGCCACAGGTCCAATCCTGTGAACCCCAGGCCGCCAAAACAGAGTGCATGAACTTCACCCCCATGCCACTAGGCTGGCCCCTAACTTTTAATCTTTTAAAATTAACACAAATAAATCAGAAATAGTATAATGTATCAATAATTAAATGAAAGAGGTGGACATAGTTAAACACAATGGAAAGGCTATTAAAAATATGGACAGGAAAGGTCAATCTCAAAAGGATCAGGAAATTTAAATTAAAAGAATACCAATGAACCAATTAACTTTTGCCTCTAAAATTAGCAAATGATTCCTAAAATCGTAACAGCACTGGCAAAGTAAGAAGAGACCAGCTCATTCATGTATTGTTGGCAGCAGTGTAAACTGACACAAACTTTCTTAAAAGCAACTTGTCCAAAAGTTTTAAAATGTACATTCATTTGTCCTATTTCGAATGACCACCAGGGTAAGTCTACTAACCATATGTTACCATAAAAAATTATTACAATTTTATTGACTATATTCCCTATGCTGTACATCACATTCCCCTAACTTATTTATTTTATAACTGAGAGTTTGTACCTCTTGATTCCTTTCATCCATTTCACTTACCCCTCAACCCCGGACCCGTCTGGCAACCACCAATCTGTTCTCTGTACCTATGAGTTTGGTTTTGTTTTCTTTTGCTTTTTAGATTCCACATATAAGTGAAATCATACAGTGTCTGTCTTTCTCTCTCTGACATTTCATTTAGCATACCATCTATGTCCATTCATGTTGTCCCAAATGACAAGATTTCATTCTGTTTTTATGGCTCAGTAATTTTCCATTGTGTATATATATACACACACACACATATATATATACACTACATCTTCTTTATTCATTTATCTATTGATGGACACTTAGATTGCTATCATGTCTTGGCTATTGTAAATAATGCTGCAATGCACATAGGGGTGCATACTGTATATCTCTTCAAATTAGTGTTTGTTTTCTTAGGATAAGTACTCAGACTGGAATTGCTGGATCATATAGTAGTTCTATTTTTAATTTTTTGAGGAAGCTCCATACTGTTTTCCATAGTGGTTGCACCAATTTACATTCCCAAGAAAAGTGTATGAGAGTTCCCCTTTCTCCACCTTCTCACCAACACTTGTTATTTATTGTCTTTTTGATTATAGCCATTCTGACAAGTGTGGGGTGGTATCTCACTGTGGTTTTGATTTGCATTTCCCTGATGACTAGTGATATTGAGCATCTTGCCATGTGCCTGTTGGCCAAGTGTATGTCTTCTTTGGAAAAATGTCTATTCTTGTCCTCTGTCCATTTTTTAATCAGGTTGTTTAATTTTTTGATACTAAGTTGCATAAGTTCATTGTATATTTTTTATATTAACCCTTTATCAGATATATAATTTGAAAATATCTTCTCTTGTTCAGTAGGTTGCATTTTCATTTTGTTGATGGTTTCTTTCACCGTGCAAAAGCTTTTTAGCTACATGTAATCTTATTTACTTTTTGCTTTTGTTACCCTCACTTGAGGAGACTGGTCTAAAAAAAATATTGCAAAGATTGATGTTAAAGAGCTGATTGTGTTTCCTTCTAAGAGTTTTATGGTTTCAGGTCTTACACTCAAGTCTTTAATCCATTTTGAGCTAATTTTTGAATATGGTGTCAGATAGTGATCCAGTTTCATTCTTTTGCATGGAGCTGTCCAGTTCTTTCAACACCATTTACTGAAGAGACTGCCTTTTCCCCATTGTATATTCTTGTCTCCTTTGTTGTAGATTAATTGACCACATATGTGTAAGTTCATTTCTGGGCTTGCTATTCTATTCCATTGATCTACGTGTCTGTTTTCATGCCAGTATTATACAGTTTTGATTACTATAGCTTTGTAGTATAGTTTGAAACCAGGAAGTGTGATACCTACAGCTCTGTTCTTCTTTCTCAGGGTTGCTTTGGCTATTCAGGATCTTTTGTGGTTCCATACAAATTATAGGATTCTTTACTCTAGTTCTGTGAAAAGTGCCATTGGTGTTTTGATAGGGATTGCATTGAATCTGTAAATTATTTTGGATAGTATAGACATTTTAACAATATTAATTCTTCCAATCCATGAGCATGGTATATCTTTCTATTTATTTGTGGCATCTTCAATTTCTGTTATCAGTGTCATAGTTTTCAGAGTACAGGTCTTTCAATTCCTTGATTAAATTCATTCCTAGATATTTTATTCTTTTTGTTACAATTGTGAATGGGATTGATTTTTTAAATTTCTGTTTCTAATAGCTTATTATTAGTGTATAGAAACACAACTGATTTCTGTATATTAGTTTTGTATCCTGCAACTTAATGAATTTATTTATTAATTCTAGTAGTTTTTGGTGGAGTATTTAGGATTTTCTATATATAGTATTATGTCATATGCAAATAGTGACAGTTTTACTTCTTCTTTTCTAATTTGGCTATCTTTTATTTCTTTTTCTTGCCTACTTGCTGTGGCTATGACTTCCAATACAATGTTGAATAAAAGTGATGGGAATATCCCTGTGTTGTTTCTGATCTTAGAGGAAAAGCTTTCAGCTTTTCACAGTTGAGTATGATGTTAGTTGTGGGTTTGTCATATACAGCCTTTGTTATGTTGGGGTACATTCCTTCTATACTCACTTTATTGAGAGTTTTTAAATAGATGGTGAATTTTGTCAAATGATTCTTCTGCATCTATTGAGATAATCATGTGATTTTCATGCTTTGTTTTATTAATGTGGTGTATCATGTTGATTGATTTGTTGATATTGAACCATCCTTGCATCCTTAGAATAAATCCCACTTGATCATGGTATGTGAACATTTTAATGTATTCTTGAATTTGGTTTGCTAATATTCTGTTGAGGATTTTTTTCATCTATGTTCATCAGGAATATTGGGCTGTATTTTTCTTTTTTTCTGGTATCCTTCTCTGTTTTTTGTGTCAGGGTAACACTAGCCTCATGAAATGAGTTTGGAAGCAATCTTCTCTTTGATTTTTTGGAATAAGTTGACAAGAATAGGTATTATCTTCTTTAAATGTTTGGTAAAATTCACCTGTGAAGCTGTCTGGTCCTGGAGTTTTTAAATTATTGATTCAATTTCATTACTTGTAATTGGTCTATTCAGATTTTCTATTTTTTCATGATTCAGTCTTGGAAGGTTGCATGTTTCTAGGAATTTATTCATTTCTTCTAGATTTTCCAATTTGTTAACATATAATTGTTCACAGTAGTCTCTTAAGATCCATTTGTATTTCTGTGGTGTCAGTTGTGACTTCTCTTTTATTTCTGGTTATACTTATTTGGACCTTCTTGTTTTTTTCTTGATGAATCTGGCTAAAAGTTTATCAATTTTGTTTATCTTTTCAAAGAAAAAGCTTTTAGTTTCATTGATCTTTTCTATGGTTTTTTTAGTCTATTTCATTTATTTACACTCTGATCTTTATAATTTCCTTCCTTCTGCTAACTTTAGACTTTATTTTTCTTCTTTTTCTAGTTCCATTACATGTAAAAGATTGTTTATTAGAGATTTTTCTTTTTTCTTGAGGTAGGCCTGTATCACTGTGAACTTCCCTCTTATATTTGCTTTCCATTTATAAATGTGTTCCACAGATTTTGGAAAGTTGTATTTCCATTTTCATTTGTCTTAAAGTATTTTTTTGATTTCCTCACTGACCCATTAGTTGTTTAGTAGCACGTTGTTTAGTCTCCACATGTTTGTGATTTTTCCCATTTTCCTCTTGTAACTGATTTCTAGTTTCATACCATTGTGGTTGGAAAAGATGCTTGATATGATTTCAAACTTTTTAAATTTATTGGGACTTGTTTTGTGGCCTAAAATGTGATATATCCTAGAGAATGTTCCATATGTACTTGAAGGCAATGTGTATTCTGAAGTTTTGGGATGGAATGTTCTATATATATCTATTTAGTTCATTTGGTCTAATGTATCATTTAAGACCAATTTTTCCTTATAGATTTTCTGTCTGAATCATGTATCCATTGATATAAATAGAGTATGAAAGCCCCCCAATATTATTGTATTCCTGTCTATTTATCTCTTTATGTTAATATTTGCTTTATATATTTAGGTACTCCTATGTCAGGAGCATAAATATTTAGGAATGGTATATCCACTTCTTGGATTGGCCTTTTTATCATTATGCAATGCCCTTCTTTGTCTTTTGTTACAGTTTTTGTTTTAAAGTCCTTTTTGTCTGATATAGGTATTGCTACCTCAGTTTTATTTCTGTTTCCATTTGCATGGAATATCTTTTTCCATCCCTTCACTTTCAGTCTGTGTGTGTCTTTAGAACTGAAGAGAGTCTCTTGTAGGCAGCATATAGATGGGTCTTGTTTTTTATTTATTCAGCCACCCTATGTCTTTTGATTGGAGCATTTATTGCATTTACATTTAAAGTAATCATTGATAGGTGTGTACTTATTGCCATTTTGTTAGTTGTTTTCTGGTTATTTTTCTTGTTCTTCTCTGTTTCTTTTTTTCTCTCTTGGTCTCTTCCCTTATGGTTTAATGTTTTTCTTTGGTGTTATGATTGGGTTCCTTTCTCTTTATTTTTTGTGTCTATTGTAGGTTTTCATTTATGGTTACAATGAGGTTCATATATATCAACTGATATATCTAGCTTTCTATTAAGATGATAGTTGGTTAAATTCAAATGCATTCTAAAAGCATTATATTTTTATTCCCCCTCATGTTTTATGTTTTTGATATCATATTTCACATATTTTTATTTTATGTATGCCTTGATTATTCATTGTAGTTATAGTTTATTTTTACTACTTTTGTCTTATAATCTTCATACTAGCTTTAAAAGTGACTGATCCATTGCTTTTACTAAATACTTGCCTTTACCAGTGAGATTTTTTTCTTTCATTTATTTTCTTATTTCTAGTTATGGCTTTTCTTTTCTACTTAAAGAAGATCCTTTAACATTTAGCTGATTTAGTGATGAATTCCTTTAGTTTTTGATTATCTGGGTAACTCTTTATCTCTCCAATCTGAATGATAACCTTGTCAGGTAGAGTATTCATAGTTATAAGTTTTTTCCTTTTAGTATTTCAAATATATGATGCCAATCCCTTCTGGCCTGAAAAGTGTCTGCTGAGAAATCAGCTGATAGTCTTATGGGGGTTCTCTTGTATGTGACTTATTTTTCTCTTGCTGCCTTTACAGTTCTCTCTTTATCTTTAACTTTTGCCATTTTAATCTTAATTTATCTTAGTGTGGTCCTCTTTGGGTTCATCTTGTTTGGGAATCTTAGTGCTTTCTGGACCTGGATGTCTGTTTCCTTCCCCAGGTTAGGAAAGTTTTCTGCCCCCCTCTCTCTCTTTTCCTTCTGGGACTCATACAATGTTAATGTTAATATGCTTGATGTTATCCCAGAGATCCCTTAAACTATCCTCATTTTTGTAAATACTTTTTTCTTGTTGCTGTTCTGATTGGGTGATTTCCACTATTCTGTCTTCTAGCTCACTTGTCTGTTCTGCATCCTCTAATCTGCTGTTGATTCCCTCTAGTGTAATTTTCAGTTCAGTTATTGTATTCTTCAGCTCTGATTGGTTATTTCTTATATTTCCTAACCCTTTGTTGAAGTTCTCACCATGCTCCTCCATTCTTCCAAGTTCAGTGAGCAACTTCATAACCCTTACTTTGAACTCTTTAGCAGGTAAAACTTATCTCCATTTCATTAGGGTTTTTTTCTTGGGTTTTATCTTGTTCTTTCACTTGGACCATGTTCTTTTGTCTCTTCATTTTGTTTGACTTTCCGTGTTTGCTTCTATGAATTAGCCAAAACTGCTACCTCTCGCAGTCTTGAAGGAGTGGCCGTGGGTAAGAGTGTCCCCTGTGTAAACTGCCTGTGCCAGGCGACTTTGTCAGGCTGGCTAGAGCTGGAGTAGGTAAAGGCTGAGGGAGTCCCAGAGTGCACAGTGCTTGGGGGCACCCTGATGGGATAGCTGGAGTGGATGATGGCCAGGGTTCTTGGGGTGTGCCATGATGGTGCTGTCATGGGACAACTGGAGCTAGGGAAAGAGAAAATGTGGGGGTTCAGATCCTGCTGTACCTGGGCTGCCTTGGAGGGGACAGCTGGAGCTGGTGTGGGCAAATGGCCCAGGGCTGTGCTAGGGCAGCTTTCACAGTCTGGGAGAGCATCTGGACTGTGCTCTTGCCTGCAATATCAAAGTGAAGGGAAAAAGCCAAAAATGGTGGTCACCTGGGCTTCTAATCCCGAATAGAGTTCCAGCAGTTCCCCACACATTTGGCAGACACTCTAAGGTTAGAAAATGGATTTTCTTCTCATATTGTGTAGGTTCCCTTTAAGCCACTGTCTTTTCACTGTACCTGTGCCTGGGCCCCTCCATGATATCCCACCCTGCTGTAGGTCACCTCATTGGGGGTAGGAGTCCTGTCAATACTGTGTCTCCATCTCTGGTACTCGTCTCTGTGTGGTCCCTCTATCATTTGTTTTGTAGCAGCTGTTCAATTAGCCCTCAGCTCTTCTTCAGAAGGAATTGGTTTACATGTAGGTGTAGCTTCAGTGTGTCCATGGGAGGAGGTGAGTTTGGGGTCTTCCTACTCCACCATTTTGGACCTTGTCTGATTTTGCTTTTAGAAACTGATCTGAAGAAGTTTCCAAGTATATTTCATGCAATGTGATATCCAAAAAGTTATTCTAACTATTATTATGAAATCATAAATAATGGATTTGCCATGTTCTGACGACATGTCAAAGTACTTACAACATTAAGTGAAAATTCCTCAGCGACACGTGTCATCCATATAAAAGTATTCATAAGGAAGGAAAATCAAAATTAATTTCCTATAGAGACTAAAATCAGAAGTGGGACTTCTTGGGGCATAGCCATAAAATTTCATTATAAATTTTTCTGTTCTCTATTTTTTAAAATTATTGGAATATATTTAACTATTCCTATGAAACTGATAAGAAGTTAATGCTCCAAAATGTTAACTGTGGATATCTGATGGTAGATTATAAATAAAATTTTTATTTCTACCTTGTATTTTCTGCGTTTACCAATGTTTATGTGCTGCTTTTAAAATTAAGAAAATAAAGTTTATTTTTGCTTTTAAATGAAAACATGAAACACTATACTTGTTTCATTTAAGTTTGTTTAGTTTTTGTGTAAACACATAGTACGTATATTAACAAATACTGACAGTGCCATGTGAATGGCGACAATTCAGCCAGTGTTGAGGGGAGATGACCTAGGAGGATGATCACAATGGGTTGGAGATAAGGTTTGTAGGAGAATTGTAGTGATGTATTTTTTAAAAAATGAGTTTTAGGGACTTTTAAATTTGTGTTTTAGTCCTTTTACAGTTGCTTTATTTAAATATTTCTTTCACTGTTCCCTGGCTTCATTCTTCCAAAGTTTACCAACATATAAAATTTCTTTTGAGGAACTGTATAAAGGAATTGCAGAAAATAGTTTAACATAAATTCACTAGGATTGTTTTGAATGCTTCTTTTCATTTTAGGAATGTTTGATTACAAAATTATCTGAAATTTTATTGTAATGTTTTTCCTGTTGCTGCTTTTGTCGTTTTTCTTTTAATAAAGTAGCCATCAAAATTCTTCCCAAAAGACTATAAAAATTGCAAATTCCATGTGAATTAATAATTCGTGCCTTGCTTATATGTTATTTTTGGCAAAGTTTATTGGGAAATCAAGAGTCCAAAGTTATTGTTGATTCAATGTTTAGGTGCTGTGGTAGTTAACTATATTTAAGTGAATTTATAAAACAGTAGAATTACTTTTTAGTATTATGTGTTTATTTGATGTCCTTTATGCATTCCTTTGTTATGGTACATTTATGGAACAGAAAGAATAATTCAAATATTATTAATTTTTAGAAAAGATGTTTATTGCTTTCTTTTATTTTTTAAATTTTTGCTTGCTTTTACGGTAGACATTTATGTCTATGATAAATTTTATGCTTCAGTTTTTATAGAAAGCCAATAATACAAATTCTGATTTTGACTCTGTTCTCCTGGGGTCATGTGATCCGCTTTATCATTGGATGCTTTATGGGACAATAGTCAGGAACAGATTTTGTGAAAATGGAGACTACCTCTATAATCTTCACTTTGCATATGGCTCAAGGGTGTGTGATTGCGTGTGTGTGGTGGGGATGTGAGTTTTGCTGCTATGGTAAGTGTGATTTAGTTATACAGTTTTCTTAAGGGTTCAAACAAGCAGATGAGGTTTATTATATTACTTTATCTTACTATAAGAATAAATAGAAAACATCTTAGGTATTGAGCTAAAATAATAGTTTAAACAATATAGGGTTTTGACTTACGTAATGGAAAAAAATTATTCTTTCCAAGAAATAAAATTGTTTCATTTGCTATCATTAGTGAATTCCTTTTTCGTAAATGCTAGGTAATTGGAAATATATTTTAAGCTCTTTTGTACACTAAAATGTCAACTCATTAGAATAAATGTGGAAATATCTTCACAGCTAACAAAGGGTTCATGTGCAAATGATATTGAACTTGTGGGAAACCAAAATATTCTTTTATAAGATAGAATCTAATTCATTGTTGAACTAATCTTTGAAGATGCTAATCTGATATTAAAATCTAAATCAGTAGCTGAGAAGTTTTAGGGAGACTGTTGAAGGTGAAATAGTGCCTAATACCACATTTTTGTAGCAAATATCATGCTCCTAAGACTGGTTCTCTAGTTGTCTCAAATTAAGAAAATTAGAGTGCACAAATGAGACCTAACTAAAATGATTGAAGCTATGAAATGACTTCCACAAGATAAAGAAAAATGGTGGCACTCTTTAATTTGAAAATAGGAAGAAGAAAAGTTAAAAATTACAAAGACACAATATGGATATTTTAACAAATTTCATAATATTAATTACATTTATGGCAGGAAGCTTAAGAAGAGATTTTTCTTTTCTTTTCCTTTTTTTTATCAGTAATATTTTGGAAAGAGTGCTCTATAGTTGCTGTTCATTCTTTCTAAACTCTTGTTTGCTCTTTAAAACACAATCATTGAGCTTCTGATTCTCTCTCCTGAACTAAATCCTCAAGAAGGTTAAAAATGACCTTTTTTTTCTATCAACTCCAGTGTTTTCACTTTGAGTAGTATCAGACCCAAACAGTTGATGCATTTGCCTCATTTCCAAATTCAGAAAGGCCAGAGACAAAGCCAGTGGGAAATTATTTAGTGCTCTGTCCCTCTCATCCTTACGTAATTACTCACATCTGCACCCATGATTATCTGCTTTCCTCCCGTCTGAGTGCAATTATCTCTTCCTGTCAAAGTACAATTTCTCTTACCTCTGAATTCTCTTGTTAGATTCAGAAATTCTCTTGGTCAATCACAATTTCTTATTAATCTTTATATTCTTACTGCAGAATGCCTGGACCATAGTGAATAAATGTGGAACTGAGTTTCTTTGATCTTAATTAATACGAGCACAATTCAATAGCATCGATACAGTGATTACCAAACTAATGGAACTCATTTGAGTAAGACATGGCATGACATAAGCTGAATATATAAAAAGGTACCTAAACAATTCAAAAATTAAAAGCTATGTGTCAAGACGTGATATAGTTACTATAGCATCATCAACATGCATGACATTGTTCTAAACTTTCTAAAGAGTAGGAAAAGAAATATAAAGATCTCATATATGTAAAGATAAAATTATAAGAATTAAATGTAAAGTTTTCTATACAAACTTTCTATAAAGCTATACTGGTTGCACATAATACTCTATGTCCTGCTAATCTTCAATGGTCTTCTTTTGGGAAATGAAGCCAGTCCTTCACATTAGAGCATGATTTGCTCCTAATCTGTAAATCATCTGTATCCTTTCATGAAAATTGTCACTAAATCCACAAAGCAAATTGGCCAAATTTCCCCTGAGACTATGCCACATTTCTAGGAGTGGGACTAAAAACCCCCAGTGACTTTTGAATTTCTCTTGACCCTAGTATCAGATTTCTCAGTAATATTATTTTCACCCATAAATGTGTTACTCTATACTCTGGAAAACAAAATTAATGTTGAAATAGAAGTGCATCTAATTTTCCAAAATGTCCTTGAGTCCAATCCAAGCTGGGCACACCATACTTTGCTTCACTTACCTTGAGAAGCTGTTTTTTGAGGCATAGGCAGAACTTTTACCCTGACACTTTGGCTGGGTCTAAAACTGAGCACTATTTGCTTTGCTAGTGATTTTTATCAAGTCAAGAAGTCCTCAATTTCATTATTAAATGAGAAAGGAAAGGAATATGGTTTTTCGTTTATTTTTTATTCTTTTTTGTTTTCAAGAAAAGGAAAACAAGATTGAGAAATTCTAGGTCACTGAATTTGTTTTATATGTTTTTAGTGTTCTCTAAGATAATCAGGGCACATCACGAGTACTCAGCGTTATTATGACACCATTTGTGACAAGTATACAGTATCCCGAATGAGTTTACCAGAATTTAATGAAAAAGATTCCCAAAGCATCATGGTAATATAGGCAAAATTTCATACTGCTTGTAATTTACCTGACTGGTGCACCCAATTACTTCTACTTTTTCTTTAAACCACTCAAGGCCTCTAAATGCAAGATGCCCTTGGTCACAATGAGGGCTTTGTTAGAAGCATATGGCTGAAAAAAAGAAAAAAATATTACAATGGCTGCAAGAATAAACTCAGAGATCTTATATTAGTTATGTCACTTTATATGTCAATGACTGTATATTTAACTTTTTTTGTTTCATTGTTCCATGTCCTTTAACAAAGTACCTGGTACAAAATAGGAATTCTAAAATATATTATTTCCCTTAGGTACTTTCTCTTGGTCAAGATTCTTTAGAAAAGAGAACCTGAAGCATGAGTTAAGTACTGATTGGAAGATCTGATCCCAGTATAGTCAGAGTAAGGGAAAAAATAAATAAAACAAGAAAGGAGGAAAAGCAATTAAGTTGATGGGAGGCCAAACTGACCATTTGTTCTCTTTATTTTTAAGTGTATAAAGCAATAATTTCCTCTTTATCACGACATGTATGTTTTTAAAGAAAATGATGAAACGTTAAACCTGAAAATATAAGATCTCCGTGTTTTTCATTGACTAGATGCTTCTAGACTCTTAAGTAGAGAAGGTATTCCTAAATGACCATCAGATTGCAGAAATAGAAGATGATTGAAGGAAAGAGGCATAATGTTTGTACTTAGCGCTAATGGTTCAGACCAGCTGTGCCTTTTAATTGATTTGAGCCTTAGAAAAACAAAAGCTGCAATATCTATCTCACATGATTCTTATGAGGCTCAAATGATCATCTGGAATTGTTATGAAAATAGATATCATCCAAGTATAATACTGTAATGTTTTACTAAGAAGAAAAAATAATTAATATTTTTCAAAGGCTTATAATCTACCAATGATTTTACGTATACTATTTCATTTAATCTCTTCAGGAATCTTACAAGATAATTACCAACCTAAAAATCATCTCACTGGGATGAACTGCACTTATACATTTCCTAGAGATTTTGTCACAGAAAGTAAAATTTTTCACCAGCAATCGTGGGTCCATTTATTTATTCCAATTTCCAAACTTTAGTGGCACATGTTACATTCACCTAGTACCTATTGTTCTATTTCTTACTGATCTGAAGTACCTTTTACAAAACTAAATTAAATAAATTTTTAGTCTTCCCATACTTTTCATCGTTATACTTAGAACCATTTGTTTCATTAGCTGAGAGCCTAATATGATTTTGGCAGACAAATCTATATTCAAGCCCAGCTAAGTGGATTTTCCAAGAAGTAGGTACTAGAGCCTTTGTAGCAACTATTATTTTGCTGTTCCTTAATAGGTACATTTGAAATGGTTGTTCCTCAGTTGACAAGATCATTTACCTAGCAACCCTTTCAATCCTGCAGTCCATAATTAACTTGCACCTTCTGGGATGACAAAGTCAGGAAAAAGCGGGCGGTTTGAGAAGTACTGATTGATGATAATAGTAGTAAACAAAAAAGTTACTTCAAATTTTTTTTCTCTTCAGCATCAAGCTTAGCTTAAAGGAGATATATTTATATATGTATATATATATATAAATAAAATCAAGTGTGAGTAAGTGTGCTTGATTGTGTTTGTATGTGTGTGTGCTGTTCTCTTTTATGGTATAGTTAAGAAGGTGGTATTGCCATTTGTTTTTCAAACCTTAAAATCCATTGCCGAAAGTTTTCATCAGTTTTACTTGTTTATGATATATTATCTAATGAATTTAGAAAAAAAATATTTTCAACCAGAGAGAAGAAATATTTCATGTATGGTTTCATTTATGCTAAGCTTAGCAACATAATCTTGGAAATAACTCCTAAGAAGTTAGTTCTGTGTTCTGTTCATGAGGAGAGCTTTCAAAATGGAAAAGGAATCACTTTCATGTTTAAAGAACTATATAAATGATTGAACCTATAAGAATGAACGTAAGGGGTACACTTCTAAGGGCATGTTTGTTTACATGCACTCTCTCAAAGTCTTTTTGATAAGAGTCATCACATTAGCATTCCCATTTACAAGAGGTTAGGAATGTGGCAAAGCATGCAGATAGAGTTCGAAAGGACCAATCCCTCTGGGCTAGGGAGTGTCTACTGTGGGATGAAGCTGCAAGACTAGGCTGAGTCAAACATCAAAGGCCCAGTGAGCAGTCTCATCCTAGCCCACACTGAGTTCAAAGGGAAAAGAATCCAGTAATTAGAATAAGGTGCTCGGAGTAATACTTATTTGTTTTCAATATAATCAATGTTCAAATTTAAATAAAGCCTAAGAGTGTTAGCTCAATGCAATGCACTGGAAAACAAAGCAGACCTTTAAAAGCAACCTTGTAAACTGGCCGGAGGAATGAGTCAGAAAGAAAGCGCTGGCCTTAATTGATGGACTGCAGTCCTAGACTTTCCCAGATACTCCAGACACAGAGAAACTTTGGGCACTTAAGACACATAGTTGGAAGTTAAATGAGTAGAAAACTGACTTCAGTTACTCCTTTTGGCAAAAGTATATGACTTTTCACATCTTAGATGAATAGCGGTATTTGTATGAGGATGCTAGATAGCGTGCAGAAACCAAAAGAGATCAGTGACTGTCTAGGTGCAACCACCCCGTGTAGATGGAAAACTATTCCTAAACTCTCCTGAATGGTAGAATAAGGTCATTGTCCAGTGAAACCAGGAAAAGGATCAGCCAGCCTTTGAGTCATCTCATAATAATTTCTTATAACTGGGATGAGGCATGGCTAGGAAAAAAACTGACAACCTGCCTACTATGGCTTATAAAGATTTACCACTTGACTTGAAGATTTTCATGAAAGACTTCAATGAATTTTCAGAATATTTGGACAGAGAGAAGAACAAAACAGACTGAAGTTGGTTCTCTTTTCCACCCAGACTTCAGTGTCAGTTAACAATAAACCTTACCAGGGAACTTAGGAAATAAGAAGTGGCATTCTCAAAAACTTTTTAAAGTACGTATTATAAAAAGGACATTGTAGCTACTATAAACACATTTACAGTATAACTGGAGAAATAGTATAACAAAGGACAAAATGTAATCAATATTCTATAAATAGTAAGTGCAAAGTTACATATTATACACAGTAAACTGAAAATCAACACCATTTCAGTATCATTTTGCCTATTGGATTCCAAATTTTGATATGTATGAGAATCAATTAGGGATGTTTTTAAAATGCAGAGATTCCAGAGAGTCATCTCACAGAGATTATGATTTATTAGGTTTATGTTGAAATCCATAAATCTATATTTATGTTAAGTTCTTCTGATGACTAGCCAAGTTTTGGAATCACAGCTATAGTCCAGAGGGCTATTTTAGCTTAAATGAAATTAGTCAAGATAAACTTTAAATAGAAATATAATTGAAAGCTATTAGAGTTTGTTATAGTTACCAGGTTCAATATTAGTAAGTATCTGTGTTTCTGTTCAACAGAGAATCTGTTTTCAGTTTTGACCTGAAACAAGAGATAAGAGATGCTTTCTGAAGGAACACCCCAAAAGAACGCTCTCCTCAGCACACTTCTTTCACATACAAGTTCACAAAAGTGCATTCACATACCACTACTGCACCAACTCAATGTGGCAGAAAATATAGAATACAGATGCAAGGTGGCCAGCAGAGACAGAAACATAGACACACACAGAGACACAGACACACACACACAGGGAGAGGGGGAAGCGTGTGGAGGGGAGGAGAAGGAGGGGGAGAGAGAGAGAGACCATTCTCAGAATAACAAGCCATCCATGCCACTCAAATTTTGAAAGTAAGCAAGACTCCAGTTACATTAATTGATACAGGCTGTGCTTAAAGTGAAAGTTAAACAATCCAGTAAAAGAGATAGGAAACATTGTGCCAGTAGAATGAAGGCCAAATCAGGGTAGACCAGACGGTTGTTGTGTGTGTATAAATGATTTACAGCATTAGAAAAAAAGTCCAGATTAGACCAGAACTCATATTTTTCCCTTGATCATACTGATTACAGGTGATCCTCATTTCCTTATAAACCTGAGTCATAGTTCTCTCCTTGAATATTTAGGAATGATAATGCTTACTGTATTTATTTGCTGTGAAAATTGAATGCAATAATACCTAAGGAGCCATCAAAAAGCATCAACAAGAAAAAAAGAAAACTAGCATAGTGTATTTATCATGGAGTATAGAGACTAAAATTTATAAAGAAATATTCTCCAGAGGATCAAAGCCAATTATAAATTTCCAATTATTTTTAGATAATATACCTCAAAGAGTAAGTCATATGACTTCAAAGGGTTGCTAATAAATTTGCAGATTTGTGGCTATTTGCTTGTTGAAAATGAAAATCATGTGACTGACATCTTTAGCCATTGTTCAGATCAAATAATTTATTGTATCTCACATATTTTAGAAAAATCTCCAATTGGCAACGAGAATTTGGATTTTGATAATACATCTGCATGTATTTTCTCTTTTTTGAGGAGTGTCAATGGTGAAAATTTCTTATCAAGAATACACAAAGCTCTTTCTGACTTAGAAATAGATGCACTGATAGCTTGAAATAGAAAAAGAAGATAAAATGGTAGGCAGAATACAAGATTTTTCACTACACTATTGGAAACAATGGGATCCTTGAAGAGCACTAAAGCGTCTTTAAAAACAGCATGACAGACTTCAGTACCAAGTATCAAATTACCACTATCTTCTGTAGCAGAATGTTTGAAAGATAGATGCTCATCCACGTCGAACAGGTTAAACTTGCTTGAAGATTTTTATCTAAAAATTCAAGCTACTTTTCAGGTTAAATTTTTCAAAGTAAAACATAGCAAAAAGTAAAGTTCCCTCTTCTCATAGCCTGCCCATATTTGAGAAAGCCCATTTCTCAAAGAGAGTCAGAACTAATCTTTTTTATGTATCTTTCTGAACGTTTATGTAATTATGTAAGTAAATACATACATTTTTCATCTAAGAAGTGTCATTTTGGTAAAACTTGCTTTTTTTCACTTAGTGTATGCCAAATGCTTTCCATATCACAAGGTACACTTTCACCCTCAGGACTTTTTATGTTGTATGCATGCCTGTAATATATTTAACCGGACCCTTATTGCATTTAGGTTGCTTTTAATCTTTTGCTGCCATAATGAAATACAATGAAACATTCTCATGCACACGTTTTCACATGCACATGCACATAATCTTAACATTTGGGTGAATTCCTAGGCATGGAATGCTGGTTTTTAAAAGTATGTGCATATTTAGTTTTGATAGAAGTTGCAAGTCACCCTCTAAAGAAGTAGGACCAATTCCTAAACCCATTAATAGTGTGCGAAAGTGCCCGTTTCCCCATAGGATGGCCAAAGTACTTTCATCCTCTGGAACCATGGAGGGACTTGAGCTTGTTTCAAGGATTCCCAGCCACAAGGTGGGTGACATTGGAAGGAAGAACTGGTTCATAAAAGCAACTCTTAGAATGAATACTAGTTGGAACGAAGCCAAATAGTTATAGAGCACTAGAAAAACTTCTGATAAACAAGAGATGGTAAATGACAATTGTTTGTGTAGTGACCATCACTAAAAATTTAAGACATGCAAAATGTCACTGATTTTTTTCTTTATAGCAATCTCTCTATGATACAAGTGTTTTATGGTTTTATTTTAGAGAATACAAACTATTATGGTGAATTTACAATGTACATATAAACTTCTCATTCAACTCTCTTTCCCTCCATAATCTTTAAATCCTTTACATGTGAGTTCTGCTTCTACTTTTTTATTTTTTGGCAGATCAACAACAACAACAACAAAATGAGGGCATATTTATTGTGAGAAAACTCTGAAAATTTCTTCAGCTAGCATCATGTTTTGTGTGTCCCCAATACAAACAAAAGGATGCATTCTTGGTTTTAATTGATTCCCTGGCAACTCCTGTCAAGTCCAGAAGGTTGATGTGTGTGTGTATGTGTGTGTGTGTGAGAGAGAGAGAGAGATAGAGAGAGAAAGTATTTAAGGATTTAGAGTATTTCCAAAACCCTGCATAAGATATGGCTGGGAAGCCCTATGAATTGAAATTCTACATATGTATAAAATATGAATGGTTGCATAATATACTATAAAAACTATTATAATGACTCAATTTTAGGTATATAAAATTGAAATCTAATGGTTTATAAAAATACATTTTGTCATATTACAAAGATTATCTTAATTTTGATAAATTAATCCTCACCATTTGTATTATTTTTAAAAAGTGAACTTCTCCCTAAAATGTTATTGAATATATAATTAGTAAATTTAATTACATACACATATTCCTAAAACTTGTAATGATAGCTATCCTTTAAAACAGTAAGTTTTGTATAATGTTCTCAGGAAAAAGATACTAAAAGGTGATTCTGAGTCATTGAAATCTAAATAACCCTATTTTTATAAATCAGACTCTAAATCTTTTCTACCCTGAGAAAGGCTTGCCACTTTATTAATGGCCTAATACCTGAGAATGATGTACAAAATTATTTTGGAAATTTCCCCTTTCTAGCTGCCTGATGGGCTGTTAAGACCGTTTTTCTGCAATTGATGTTATATTCAGTACTTGAAGAAGTCGTTGAAATGTTAGTTTCTAGTTATATATTACTATGGTAGTGCTTTCATTTTATCTGCACTTTTATTGGATATATTAAATGTCTGCGGTAGTTCTGGTTCAGTTACTGAAAAATGATCAAGTTTCTCATAAAATTTTTTATGATCTTCAAAATCCTACAAATGATAATTCTTGCTTGTCCTTTGATATAGCTGAAACAGTTAAATGGAATAACTGTAACAAGAAGAAATGTTTATAATGAGTTCCTTTCAAAAGCCTTATTTTTCTTTTACTGATGTCAGATAATAGAAATAAAATGTAAAATTAAAGGTTCAAAGTTTTAGATTTTAAGAACTCAGATCCATCATATTGAAAAGACCGTTAATAATCCCCATAATTACACAGTATAAATACCCAGGAAAGATAAAGCATGTAACTTTAAGACATGACCCTATAAAAGTTAATAACTGGATGGCGAAGGTCACTGCACTGAGGAAGGAAGCCATCAAAATGGAGCACATATTCTCTTAAAAATATCAGACGTAATCATTTGGTGAATAATCCTCAAAATGTCACTGTTTTGTGATGTGTAGAAGTGGCTCTAATTTAAATTCTGGGCTGCTAACAGGTAATTAGCCTTTACTACTAAATAATTTCTTAAAAACGCTACATGATCATTAAAACCATTTCTCATTGCCTACCTACAGATGAGATTCTAATTTTCTTTAGATAAACTTTTATGGCTTCATGTAGGTAATTAATTTTCCTTTCATTACTGAGAGTTTCTTGGTTCAGGGATTTCAAAACATATTATTATAGTGAAAACAGCTTCATAATTAAACCAAAATAACCTATAGTAAGCAAAATCAACAAGGTATTATTTAGTTGGGCCAACCAGGGTTGGATTTTCAAGTTAATGAATCCAGCAGGGAGGGTTCAGTTCATAGTATTCACATGTGCACAAGTCAGGGTTCTTCTACAACAATACGACGAACAAAGGAATTTATAAAATATAAATGTAAGGTGATTTCCAGTGCATGGACAAAAGATCTTTTCGACACTAGGCTTCACGTTGTGTATGTCTAAATAAGTTGTTGCATGGGAGGGCAAGTTCTTGGAATTTTATTCTTGAGTTATTAGTCTTGAGTTAATGACGGACAGAAATTCACTCACATGATATTGATTGTAAAAAACAAAATAATTGTCTTGACCTAGATTATCTTCCAGTTATGACTGATGTTTTTCAAGAGCAATTCTCAAGAATGTTATTTACAGTGAATAGCTATTAGCAGAACTCCTCTCCGCCTTCATGTCAGTGAAGTTGTTTATTAAATCCATTTTCCAAAGGTGACTAATCATCAGAAAGGCCTGGTGAGATACACCAATTACGGCTCTACCCAGTAATCACATTCTCAAGGGGTGGGGATAGAAATCTCTATTTTTTTAAAGAAATGGCAGTAACTGATGCTGGTCAAGATCGGTAAATACTGCATTTAGAAAACCTAACTTTTCTAGGCTTTTTTCCCAGACATCTACAGTTTATGATGCAATTTTATTAACTTTCCTTTTTAGGACTGTTTTGATGCTGGAATTTATAAAATTGTGTGTAATATTATTTTTTTATAAAATATTTTAACAAGTATTATGAAAGCAAATATAGTATTCTTACATCTGTTATGTTTTGCTCCAAACTTGGCTTTTTTTCTATTAATCTGGCAGTGATCCATTATACTGATGTATCATTTTAACTAAAACATATACCAATATAACTTAATTTCTACGTTTCCCCATAATCTTACTTGCCACTCTCTTCTGTTCATATATACATGTATATATCCTTTACTCCTCGCCTCTCCCATGGCTTTGCTTGCATCATTGCGCATTATTTTAATCTCCCTCTCTCTCTCTCTTTCTCCTGGTTAATTCATTTGTCTTCTTCATACTTCAGTATGTCTCACATTTGTTGCCTCTATCCTTCAGTAACATTCATTCACAGATATATTACACATTTTCTATGTGTTAGGCACCTATTAGGTATAGGACACAAAGATGAGTAAGATTCCATAATTTCTGCCAACAAGGAATTTCTAGTTTAGATAATCCTAATGGCTTTATCTCTTTGAGTATTTTTTTTCCTTATCTGTCATAAATTATCCAGAATAGTATTTCCCAATATTTTCACTTCAAAGTACAAAGGCATAAATAAACAAGGATGCTTTGGCATTAGAAATTGGCTCTGGCAGCAGCCCAGGTTCAGTTCTCAGGAGCAGAACCACACCACTATGTCAGTAGCCATGCTGTGGCAGTGGCTCACATAGAAGAACCACAAGGACTTACCACTAGAATGTAGAACTATGTACTGGGACTTTGGGGAGGAAAAAGAAAAAACAAGGAAGATTGGGAACAGAAGTTAGTTCAGGGCAAATCTTGCCTAGCAAAAAAAATATTCATATACATATTTGAAACAAAAAAAGAAAAAGGGCTCTGGGGGATTTTCATGTGCCTGTTGGCCATCTGCATGTCTTTTTTGGAAAAATGTCTAGTCAGGTTCTCTGCCTATTTTTAAATCATATATTTTTTTTAATATTAAGTTATATGAGTTCTTTATTTACTTTGGATATTAACCCCTTATTGGATATATGATTTGCAATTAACTTCTCCCTTCAGTAGGTTGTCTTTTCATTCTGTTGGTGGTTTCCTTTGCTGTGCAAAAGCTTTTTAGTTTTTGTAGTCCCATTTGTTTATTTTTGCTTTTGGTGTCCTTGCCTATGAAATCAATGTCAAGGAGCTTACCACCTTTATTTCTTCTAGGAGTTTTATGGTTTCAGGTCTTACACTTAAGTCTTTAGCCGATTCTGAGTTAAGTTTTGTATATGGTATAAGATAGTGGTCCACATCATTCTTTTGCATGCAGCTGTCCAGTTTTCCCAACACCATTTATTGAAGAGACTGTCTTTTCCCCATTGTATAGTCTTGTCTCCTTTATCGTAGACTAATTGACCATATATGCATATGACATCACCAATCATCAGAGAAGCACAAATCAAAATCACAGTAAGATATTACCTCACACCTGCCAGAATGGCTATTATCAAAAAGACAAGAAATAACAAGCATTGGGGAGGATGTAGAGAAAAGCAAACTTTTATATTTACCAGTGTAAATTGTTATAGCTGCTATGGAAAACACTATGGAATTTACCCCCAAAATTAAAAATTGAGCTACCATATGATTCAGCAATTCCAGTTCCTGGTACTTACCTGAAGAAAACAAAAACACTAATTTGAAAAGATATATGCACCCCTATGTTCATTGCAGCATTATTTGCAATAGCCAAGATATGGAAGCAATCCAAGCATCCATTGATAAACGAACAGGTAAAGAAAATGTGTTGTGTGTATATATATATATGTATACATCTTGCAATTCATGACAACATGGATGGATCTAGATGGTATTAAGCTAAGTGAAATAAGTCAAAGAAAGAAAGACAAATACCATATGATTTCCATTTACATGTGGAATCTAAAAGCAAAACAAATGAACAAACAAAACAAAACATAACTAGATCCATAGATACAGAGATCAGACTAGATATTCCCAGAGGGGAAGGGCATTGGAGGGTAGTTGAAATGGGTGAAGGGGATCAAGTGATACAAACTCCCACTTATAAAATAAATGTCACGGGGATCTAATGTACAGCGTGGGGAATGCAGTCAATAATGTTGCATTAACATTGCAGAGTAACAGATGGTAACATGACTTACTGTGATGATCATTTTGTAATGTATATAAATGTCAGATCACTATGTTGTACACATGAAACTAATATAATGTAGTATGTCAGTTGTACTTCAAATGAAAAAAAAGGAAAATGGGCTCTGGGGCTTTTCTACTACTGGCTCTGTGCACCCCAAGACCTCAAGTAGTCAATAATGTCAGCCTTCTTGTAACATATTCACATCACACTAGTGTGCAATGGCCCACCTGCTGTGATATGCTCATGAAAAGCTTATCCTGTTACATTCGGAACATTTTTTTTCTTAATATTTTCCATTTTGGGGGAAATTGTCTCAATTTCATTATTTTACTATTTATTTTAAAAGAGGTTTCCAAGCATAATCTAAACATTTTCTTACTGAGTAATAATAATAATTATTATATCCTTTTGTTATGGCTCTTTTTTGACAGCCTGTCATATTTTTTTATTTTTCCATAATCCTTTTTAGCACCTTCCTTGTTCTCTTTCACTATTTTATTATTTATTATGCCTTATTTGCTATTGGTGGATAAACCAGATAATCAAAACAATAAGAATTGCAGTTTACGTAAGATGTAATAAAATCCTGAATAAAAGCACGAAAAATAAAGTATTTGGCTTTGATGCCAAGATACTTTAACATTCTCTCTAAGACTGCCAAGATATTTTAAATGCAATTATACTTTCAGAGCTGCATGCTGGACTGATTGAGGCTTTGATAGAAGCCTGACTTTTAGGGTATATCTCACTTATTTTCTCAATCTTTAGCAAAAATTGCTGTAGAGCAATTTATGAACATACATTATAACCCCACAGCCCAGAAGGGAAAGGTTCTTAGGGGATTACCATGTCTCCAGAGAAGAAAAGAGGAAAATACAATGTGCAAATCATTTTAGCAATACTTCCATATTATTAGGCCACTTTCTCTGGTCTTCGTGATGAAAGTCATTGTGAAATTTAGCAAAGGTTCTTTTTCACATGGTTCAGCCAAGCAGAGAGGTCTCAACTGTATTGTTAATCAGAATGAGTGGAAATAACCAGTGTTAAAGAAATTATCCATTGGAGGCAAATGGACTCTGAGAATATAATGGTTCCATCTGGTAAATTACCTCTTCCCCATCTTCAAATACTACTCTAAAAGGTGTATTTCTTTCAAACATTTTATTTCCAGAGAATATTTATTCACTTCTCCAATATCAGATTATGTACAAGGCAATAGAAGATACCCACTAAGAGCTGGGATTAGTGGGACCCAAAAGAGTCTCTTTCCTCCCATCGCCATGACTTCACTTTATCAAAAGCATAGGCAGATGCTGAGGAAATAGCGACAAATCTCTGCTTCTCATTTCAACAAACTGATCTTTTGCTGAGTGACTATTACTTCATTCACTCAGGATTCTCTCTCTCTTAGATGCTATTTACCCTCAAATATTTATGAACTAGCAGTTGTTTTCACACTGATTTCCAGGTCAAGAGGGTATAGTGAGTTTATGTTCCAATAATTCCTTTTCCTCGAAACACATAGCAATAATAAACAAAATGTAAAAGATAAAATTAAAAAACCACAGCCAGCCTCAAATAACAGGAAAGAATCTTTGTAGACCATGGACAGCACAAAAATCAAAAGCAACACCCGCAGCTATAGCTGTGACTGAAACTGCAGGTGAGTTCTTTGCCAGTAAACAGCAGTTACTGAACATTCATCTTCCAAGGTAAATGGCGGGGGGGGGGGCAGTTGGCATTAAAAGGTTGTTGAGTCAGACTATTTAAATCAAAGGGCTGTAGTGCTCCCTTCCACTCAAAAAAGAAGGAAAGAAAATAACAAACCATTGAACAAAATCCACTGCTGAAGTATTTGTTGAGACTATAGCTTCCAAAAAACTAGACACAGGAAAACAGTAGGGCAAGACACATCCTCTTATACAGGAACTGAATTAAACCGCCAGCAGGCTCTGCACCTGGATCATTCACAGGCTCAATGCTGCTGCAACCATATCATAGCCTTTGTAAGACTTGTTTTGTTTAGTGCCAAAATGTTCAAGTGAAAGCAAGCAAAAAATGCTAGATAAGGAGAAGAGACTACTGAGGGAGAGAAAGGAAGAAGAAACAATAGTAAGACTATCTTCCTCAATAAAATGAGCCTGAAAACCTAGATTCCAAAACACATCAATATATCTAGTCATAAGTAACATAGCCAGCAAAATCAATAATCAAAACATGGATGCACTCCAGATGATGGTAATTCTATTAAGTTATCTGACACAAATGCTCAAATGATGAATGAGACACAACTTCTAAGACAAAATAAACAGGACATTTTGAAATCAGGCAAATGTAAAATTAAAGCAAGTGACTATTTTGTAAAAGAAGAAAATTAGAATTTGGAAGTAAACTAGAAGCTAATGTTGAGGAATTCATTCAGAATCTCCTGTTGAGAGACAAAAAATATATTTTAAAAATTAAGGAGAGGGTCCGGCTCCGTGGCCAAGTGGTTAAGTTCGCGCGCTTCACTGCAGTGGCCCAGGGTTCGGATCCTGGGCACGGACATGGCACCACTCGTCAGGCCACGCACGTTGAGGTGGAGTCCCACATCCCACAACTAGAAGGAACTGCAACTAAGATATACAACTGTGTACAGGGGGTTTTGGGAAATAAAGCAGGAAAAACAAAAAAGATTGGCAACAGTTGTTAGCCCAGGTGCCACTCTTTAAAAAAAAAAAATTAAGGACAGATTAAGAGAAATGGGGGACAGATTAAGAAGTTCTACCATGTGTCTAACAGCATTATCAGAATAAGATAATGAAGAGGATGGGAGAAACACCGTATTTCAGGAGACAATTGAAAAGACTGTTCCATAATTAAAGAATGTGGTGTCCTTAGAATGAAAGTGTACTTGGAATTTTGCTCAGGATACATTTTAAATCTAGAAACACAGGGACTGATGAATATCAGGCAAAATAAACTAAATAGTTTTCAGAGAGAAAAAAAAGTAACTACAGTTAATGACATTCGTGCCATCAACACCAATGGATGTTGAAGACAACTAAAATAACTGCCAATATAGACTTTTATACCTATGCACCCTTTCATCTAAGGGAGAGGGAAAAATACAAACATTTTAAAACAGGAAATACAAAGAGCTTACCACACACAGACCCACCCTAAATCAACAATAACAACACAACAACAACAAAGCTATTATAATGTACACTTAAACTACAATTTTTAAAAGCAATATAATTGTACAAAACAAACAGCAGGCACAAGTAAAATACTTTGATAATCACCTGATGGAAGAAAAGTACTGATGTGTTTGCATATGCATTTTAAGAAAAGGACTAAGTAAAAACTCTTAACAAAATGATGGTGGTCAGAAAATGGTCAAAATATGCTACAGGCTCTTGTAGAGAGGAACATAGAAAAATTTTAACTTTGTACAAAAATATTTAGGTAAATACTAGTAGCTAATATTAAATATTTTAGGAAATATTATTCAATTTAAGCATAAATAGTTGAAATATTATGTACAACTCCTACTAAGCAGAAGAAATAATAAGGAATAAAGAAAGTTTAATATAACAGAAGGCAGAAGATAGGGGCAAAAGTAACAAAATTGATGACAAACAGAAAATTCAAAGTCAAATAATAGAAATAAACAAAAATACTATGTATAACAAGTGCTATTTCAGGAGAATGTTTCTTCCCTGTATGTTATGATCCTTTAGTGTAAATGTAGCTCAGTTATTATTAATACACATCTTCTTTCTTTCTTTGTACTCATTCAACCTGTTTACTCATTCCTCCTTACTTACTCACAAAGAATAAGTTGGACATGCTTGCCTGGATTTTTCCCCTTTTGATTTTTTGAGAGCTGTCCTAGCTATTAAGATTAAGCTACCCCAAGCCAATACTGTCATTTCTAGGTGGATATCTTCCCTAATTATAGGATTCAATGTTGGGAAACCCATCTTGGTTCTCATATCTAAATTGTGTTCTCAATACCAGATTTTATCAGTTGTAAAGGTTGTATCTCAAGTTTTTTGTTTCTCAGTTCTTCCATACCTCTGGTGGGACGTGGTATGATATTTATCAGGACCCTTCAAA
The DNA here is from genome assembly GCF_041296235.1 of Equus asinus. Taxonomy (NCBI): domain Eukaryota; kingdom Metazoa; phylum Chordata; class Mammalia; order Perissodactyla; family Equidae; genus Equus; species Equus asinus. The sequence continues at coordinate 83,682,892 of NC_091798.1, forward strand.
GTCTTCCAAAAATAGGCACAAATTAAATCCACCAAATTATTGGAAAGGTTGCAATATTATACTTAAAAAAATTGTAGACATATGCTGCTTAAAAGGGACGAAACTGGAAGAAAACCACAATGCAATATCAACAATGAAAGGAATGAAACAGGCATTCCCTATAAATGCTAGTATCTATTGAGATTGCCCCTAAGCCTGTTCTCATGAACCCTAAGAGACAGCTTCTTTTTTATTCTGTAATCTAGATGAGGAAAATGAGGTGTAAACTACTTAAACAATTTGCTGAGTCATCCACCAAATAAGGGATTGAGCTGGGCTATGAATTCAAGAATTTTTACCAGATAATAACCAAGAGAACTGTAGCAATATCAATATTAGGCAAGCAAGAATTTAAAATAAAATGATTACTAGAGAGAAAATGAAAAGGTGTATTTTAATAAAATGAATGCTCATGCAGGAAGATCTGTCATCATAAATTTGTATATATAATATAATACTGCCTTGAAAAATATAAAGAAAAACTGACAGCAAAGAGAAAAATTAATTAAATATGCAAAAACTTCAAGAAAATTGACCAGCTTTCGTGTGAGTCTGTGTACATGTGTGTGTGCAATATACATTATTTTGAGTACTATTGGGAATGTTTTAAAAAATTGACCATGTGTTCTATATAATCATATAAATAGATCTCAAGTAGTAGCTATCACCTACACCATAATTTCTCACCATGGTTCAATTAAATGAACTATAATAAGGAAGTAAAAAAAAAAACCCCAAACATGTTTAAAAACTTAAAGATATACTTGTAAATTATTGATAGAGCTGTGGAAATCCTAAGAGATAAATTAAGTCTTAAACTCAAGAAATCTGGAAAAGAATAACAAAATAAACCTTATTCAAGGAGAAGAAAAAAAGAATTAAGATCAGAAAACTATAAAATAAATAAAAACAGAAATTGATTTTAGAAAAACTTTAAAAAAAGACAAACTTTACTAAAATCGATTAAAAAATAAAGCAATGAGACATTGTTTCAATTTTAAGAACAAAAGGAAAACAGGCAATAACCAAAGGAAGAAGATACACTTAAAAGCCCATGACCAACTTCAAGCTACTAAACCTGAAAAGAGTTGAAATAGTTGTTTATTCTGTAATGATATAAATTGCCAAATTTGACTCAAGAATAAATGGAAAATGTGATTAAATCATGAAATATTCATTAAATTGAATTAGAATTCCAAGTTCTCTGAACAGGTAAAGTGATTTTACACATATTTATTATACTTTCAAGGAACAGGTAATCCCTATAATTCTTCAAAAACTAGAAAAAAGATAAAAACCTAGACAAACTCGTTTAATGCCACTCGTATAATCTTGATACTCAAATAGAGCAGACTATTTAATAAATGTTATCGGGCAATTATTTCTCCATTTGGAACAAGAGAAAATTAGATTCCTACCTCAGGACATATACAATGATTAATTCCAAATGGATTAATAACTGGAAACCAAATAAGAAATGGAGCCAGCCCTGATGGCATAGGGGTTAAAGTTCAGCATTCTGCTTCAGTGGCCCTGGTTTAGTTCCCAGATGTGGAACCACACCAGTCATCTGTCAGAAGCCCTGTTGTGGTGGCTACTCACGTAGAAGAACTAGAAGGGCTTACAACTAGAATATGCAACTATGTACTGGGGCTTCGAGGAGGGGAAAAAAAAAAGCAGGAAGACTGGTGAGGGATGTTAGCTTGGGACAAATCTTTCCCAGCAAAACGAAACAAACAAACAAAAAAATATAGCATTATAATTTTCAGAAGAAAATATAAGATATTATTTTTTAAACTGAAGATAGTGAAATACTTCTTCAAACAGGCACTCTCATGCACTCACATCAAAAAGGAAGATTGGTAAATTCCACTAACTTAATATTTTAAACATTCTGCCTAACAAATGACACTATAACAAGGCAAAATTATAAAAAATGTGAGAATTTATTTGTAACACTCAAAACTGATAAAATGTAGTGTCCAGAAGGTATTGAGAAGTTCTAAATATTAAAAAGAAAAAGACAAATCACACAAGAGAATAATAAGGAAAGAGTAGAAATAACTCACAGAAGAGGAAACAATCTCATTAGACACCACATCATACCCATAGTATGGATAAAAATGAAAACCTCTATATGAGTGGTTTAGAATATATGAAAAATAGGAAACACCATTTCAACAAGTCAGGAGATCAATTTTTTTGGTATTTAAGGTGCTCACAGCCCATGGATCAGAAATTCCACTTCTAGATATGTATCCAGAAGATACTCCTGCATGTGTACAAAGGCAGACCTGTACAATAATGTACGTAGCTGGGGGGGGGAGGTATTTTGTAATAGCGATAAACTGGAACAATAAATTCTTCATACAATGGAATTATATAAAGCAGATAAATAAAATATCAACATGGATATAATGTAAAATTTTTTTCCATCAAAAAATGTGGAATTGTGTATACTGTAGGCAGTCTGCTGGACTACATTATCATTTGCAATTATTCCCTTCCCTGAAAGAGGATTATCCAGCCCACACACTGCTTTGGGTTTACCACATGATGTGCTTTGGCCAATGAAATGCCAGTGCATGTGGCTTATGCCACTAACAGATGCTCTAAGGAGTCTTGTATGTTTCCGCTGATTTTCTTGCTCTTCTCTCTCTGCCTCCAAAATGGCATTTCCCTAATCAGTACTGTTCGTTCAGCTTGGGTTCTGGACGGAACAGGCTGTGGAGCAGAACTGCAGCTGACCTGCTGCTGGCTACATCAAATCAAATACGAGAAGGAGGTAAACCTCTTGTCTTTTATGCCACTGAGATATGGTTTCTTTCTTTCACTCTTTATTCCCTCATCCTCCCCCAACTTCTCCTCTTTTCGTTCCTTCCCCGCTTATCTCCCCTCTTTCCTTCTCTTCCTCCTCTTCACTTTCCTCTCCCTCTTTTGTTAATGCAACAGCTGTATAGAGACAATTTATATAATGTAAAACATTTGGAAAATAATACAGTATGATATTTTAGATATATAAATGTGTAATTTTAAAAACGTTTGGAAATGCTGAATGTATGGGAATAGAGACGTTGTTGCAGATGGGGAGAGGCACCCAGCAGGTCGCAATGTCTCGGTTTTATCTTTAGTGTTTTATTAAAAATAAATAATCCAGATATATCAAAGATTTGATGAAATAGTAAGATAGACACATAGTTGTTCTTTATTCTCTATTCTTGTCTTGTATGTTTAAAATATTTTGCAATACATACATGTTTTTTGTCAGTTTTATATTTATTCTTATATTGAGTTCATAATGGTTTATGACATTGTGAAATTTCAGTTGTACGTTATTACTTGCCTGTCACCATATAGATGCTCCCTTCACCCGCCGTGCTCTTCTCCCAGCCCCCTTCCGCTGTTAACCACTGAACTGTGTTTGTTTATTTTCCATATATGAGTGAAATAATCTGGTGTTTGTCTTTCTCTGTCTGGGTTATTTCGCTTAACATAATACCCTCCACGTCCATCCATGTTGTTGTGAATGGGATGATTTTGTCTTTTTTATGGTTGAGGAGTATTCCATTGTGTATATATATATCCAATCATAAGCTGATGGGCACTTGGGTTGCTTCTAGCACTATACACATATATTTTGAATAGAAAGTACTACATCTCTCTTATTGAAATTCAGAGACAGACAATAGATGAAGGGACATTTGGGAACTCCCTTCTGATCACACTTGAGGCAATTTATACAATAAACCAAGCAATGTTTCCAGAATTAGACAGAACTGAATTCAAACCCAGTTGCCACTATTTATCCACCTAATTCCTTTGAGCCTTAGTTTCCTCATATATTGGTCAGAGTTTGAGATTTGCTTCAAAGTTGGTCTAAATATTAAAACAGAATAATTTCTCTCCAATACGTGAGTAAATAATGATTTTAAGTGCTTGAAGAGATACTGGTTTTGGCTTCTATGTCTCGAATTCTTCTCTAATGTCAAGTCAGTTCTACTTTGGGGAACACGAGCAGCTTAGATGATGACTCAGCCTTAATATTAGGTCAAAGAGCTATAGAGAGGATTTATGAGAATTATTTCAGCTTTATAATAAAAGTCTGACTCACTGACTTAAAAATATTATTATACTAATATAATCTCTGATTTTTTCACAGAGGTTGGTAAGCTTTTTCCATAAAGGGCCAGATAGCAAACATTTTCAACTTTGCAGGCCATCCAGCCTCAGTTGCAGCAACTCAGCTCTGCCGTTGTAAAGCAAAAGCAGCCACAGACCAAATTACACGAATGCACATGGCTGTGCTCCAGTAAAGCTGTAGCTGTGGACCCGGAAGTTTGCATTTCACATGATTTTCACTTGTCATGAAATGCTCCTTTTTGTTTCTTGTCTCTTCAACTATTTACAATGATAACAAACATCGTTAGCCTGCAGCCCATACAAACACAGACAGCGGGTTGTATTGGACACACAGGTCTTCGTTGGGTGATCTCTGTTCTTTCCGTTGACATCAAATGTAAAAGAAAAAAGAGAAGGCACTCATGCTGATATGTATGTAATATGGATGGCCTATAATCCTGATGATATGTTTCTTCAGAGGAGCTCTGTACACACACAAATGATCTCATCTCTCTGCTCCTAGTCTTATAGTTTCAGTTTATAATATTTATTCTATTAAAGATGATTGGTACTACCTTGTTGCATTACTCTGGATAATTTTTTTGAAAATGACAATTTACCTCATGAAGGTCATATTTGAGGCTCCTTACTTTTAAATGTCAAAGTCTATTTTAAATCTAATTGAATAATTTAATTATTTTCAGATTGTCTGGTTTTACCCTGCTGAGCTTTAATGCTTCCCTTCCTGAACCACTGAGTTTTATGTCCTGATAATTACCTGCCTTATTTCATAATCCAAAGTAGCCTTGGTGTAGACTGTAGTGGAGTAGAAAACTTTGAACAAAGTTTCATAACATTCTGCCCCACTATGTGATGATCTTTCTCAGCCGATTATTTCTGCATCCTTTTTTGTCTTTTTTTCTCCAAGTATTTGCTCTACGTCCATTCATAAGTTAGCGTTGTAGAAGAGGTTATCTAATCATATTTTTGTCTTTAGGTAGTAATTTTATTGCTTTTCCAATGTGAGAAATTTTTATGTTAAAAACTATAACATTATACCATGAAAATGTAGCTGAAAAAGTTTCTTTAAAGACTTTGAATTTGTACTTGTATTTCTTCTTTTTGTTGTTCATTATACATGAAGTAGTTGTATTTTGCATGGAAATTGATGTCTCTCTAAAACAATTTCGTTTTTAGTCATAATTTTCAGTCTGTCGTTTTCCTTATGTAGAACCTTTTCTTTTCCATAGTCCGTAAGAGTACATTTTTATCATTGATTCTATTTTGCATTTATATTGCAGATTTAACGTTTTTATACTGGTCTGTGCAGTGATTCACCAGAAAACTATAAGCCTCAAATGGAACCATATTAAAAATTAAAAGATACTTAGCAGGTATTAAGAATCTATTAGTTTTGATTTTTAAGCATTTATTTTACTAATAATACTTATACAAAACAGAGTGTTCTGTTAACTTCATAGAAGTTAGAGAAAAGTGAAATATAAACCATAATTATATTGGCTTCATTTTTATATCAACATCTCTCACCCTCCTTTCTTTCCTGAACGTTTCAATCATTTCTAAAGAGAGAAACTAGAAGAAGATGCGATAAGTCAGCGTAAGTCACCTCCAGGATAATATAAATTTTCCAATGTTTCTAATAAAACTAGAGATATGGTTAACAAAGTGTGGTCCACGGACATGTAGGAGTCAAGTCCTTTTCAAGAAATCTGTGAGGTCAAAACTATTTTCATCATCATACTAAAATGTTTGCCTGTTTTCTTTTGTTGACATTTGCACAGATGCTGAAAAAGCAATGACGGGTAAAACTACCGTCCTTTTAGCACGGATCACTGTGCTGGTAGTCTTTGTATTGTTCACTTTCACACACACAAAATCTAAAAATATGGCCAGTTTTGTTTGAGTGACCTTGAGAAAGCAATAAAAATATTAGTTTTATTACATCTTGACCCTTAATTCTATGTCTTTTTAATAGTCTTTGTGTCAAAATGAGAACCACGCATAAAGCCATGCGACGCGGTTCGGTACTTAAGAACACACTTATTTATGGTGGTTGCTGCTGCGCTGAGGCCGACTTAGACCAGCTCACAAGAGAAGACTGGACCCATCTTTTGCCTCCTTGAAATAATCCATGATAGGAGAACATATATCACAGAAGTAAACTCTACAAATCACAGCCACTATTATGGTTTTAATTAAAAAGACAACTCCAACAGTTAGCAAGGATAGAGCAACTGAAGCCCTTAGACTTTCCTGGTGAGAGTATAACATAGTATAACCGCTTTGCAAAACAGTTTGGCAGTTTCTCATACAGATCTTATAAAGGACCTAGCAATTCCATTTCTAAGTTTTCACCCAAGAGGAGTGAAAACAAACTTTCACAGAAAGACTTGTTCTGGAAGGTTTATATCAACTTTGCTCATGATAGTTAAAAACTTGAAACGCTACATTTATCCATCATTTAGATTATACTTTGGATTTTTGGTAAGTATATATGACTTTATTTATATGAAGTTCAAAAATAGGCAAAACTAGAGCTGTGGATGCCTGTAGGTGAGAAGACAATCACCTTCGATCAGAGTGTCCTACTTTCACATCTTTCACTTCTGAATATTTACATAAGATTTCACTTAAAAGAAGCGTTTCACACGAATGTAATTGTGAAAACCATCACAATAACGTGCAATCAAGATATTGTGAACAGAGATGTGACATGAATAGAGCTCAGAGTCAAGGCCAGGGTAGTAGACTCTGTCATTAGTGGCAGAAATTACATTTTATCCCTTAATCTACAAAAACACTGCATTTCTCAAACATGCTGGTAATTGACCTATTGCTGTACATTAAAAATAAAATGTTAAACATCTCCCCAAAAAAGACAGGAGCAAATGATAACTGGTTTTATTCATTTGGATATGTAAGGATATAGTTAATACAATGGCTGATAACATAAAATGCAATTTAAAAAAAATATACATAACCTATTACACCATCTTTTATTTCAGCATCATTTCAGTAACCATTTACTGAGCAACACACATTTGATTAGAATGGTAAAATCACAGCTCCAGCGTAGATTGGGTGGCAGTAGAATGTGCTTGATCTACTCAATATTTTTCATAGATATTCATGAAGCAAACGCATTACTAGATATAGCACTTTGGAAATGCTGTAATATGATTTAACGTTCTCTTTTATGTGATAAAATTCAAAATACTGTTTATTTTACAACTACATTGTCTATTTAGCTAAACTTGACATAGATTGTTACCACCATTGTATTTTTTTTAGAAGGTTATTTTGCCCTGAATTTAGATGTAAATTTTTTCTGCAAATCCTTTTGCTTCTTACTTTAATGAAAGCCATGCATCATTGCATTAAATGAAGTAAGGCACTGGATAAAATGGAACATTGCTATTAACCTCTAACATTAGTGTGTAGGGAGGCAGAGACAAGTTTAATAACTCAGGGGTAAAATACTCGCAGTGTAATTACCTAAGCCTGCTTTATCCTGGCACATTAACATACGGAAACAAACTTGAGTCTATTTTCAAAGAGGAGTGAAATCATCATCAATAATCAATTGTATCCTTTTTATTGCTTTGAAGTGATAGGTCCTTTAAAATATAGTCATCGCCTGATGTTTGACTTTTGTAAAATGATGCAGAGTTTCATTTTATTGCTATATAAAGCAGATTTAGATGTCTGCCCAACACTGCATGAAATTTAGAAAATGCAAACTTAAATTAAGCATTTGGCTTTTGAAAAAGTCTGCTTTGTGTTTATGTCCATCACGTGCTAAACATTACTTCTAGTTGTATCTTATATCTTTATATGGTACGTTTACAGGTTATGTGAAGGTCAGCAATAAAACTCTTATTCCCAGACTGCATATAAAAGGTGATGCCAGAATCTAACTTTAATTGTTTAATATACTCGTGTTTTATATTAGCGTAAAAAGTACTTTGTGACAATACTAGTTTTGCTGTTAAGAAGATAAGAGAAATTTGTTGTCTCTTTCCTAAACTCATTTGACTGTTTATATCTCCTTTGTTCATACAGTTTTAAGTGTTTCTCTGTAAAGAGTTTAAAACATTTTTGAAGTATATGTGAATCCAAGTTAGGTAAAAATATCACCCATTACCACTAAGGTTTGATTTTAACAATGACAGCTGGATGTGAAACTTACAGGAATATTGGAAGCCTCCCAGGAAAATATTTGACAACTCCGAAATATATTTTTCTGTTTCAAAATGCAATTTAAAATGAGGAATATTTTCAAACATCATTTAGGACAGCGGAGGTTCTAACTGTAAATGAAATTAAGCAGTGGACTTAAGGAAGCTTATGACATAAATTTGAATTCACAAGCAAATTTTATTGAGCTCCTCCTGTGGAAGCACGGCCCTGAAGCTAGAGAGCTAAAAATATGTATTTTTAAGTCATGAACATGAAGATGTTGCCAGTTAACTACTGTATTCTTCTTAGGAGGAAAACAAAGCTTCATCAAGATACTCTCATTTGCATTTATAAACCCATTTCTGATTGTTTTACAGTTTTATTATTATTATTCATTATTTAATGGTATGTCAAATTAAAAAATTTCCGCAATTAGTTACAACATCAGGGAGCCATTCCAATAGTCTTTCAGTTTCCAACAACTTGCTGTGCTCTGCCCATTCATCGGGCCTGTCAAACAAGTTTAAGAAAGAAACACTTTGACGCAGGTATAGGACAGTATTAAAAACCATGTTTTCTTGATGGGAATAACAATGGACCTTAACCAAACTTATAATAAATTTAGAAAACTTACTCTAGGTATTCTCTTTTAGGAAGACAATGAGAGTTAATATAAAGTGAGGGAGGTTTCCCACGGCCAGAAATTTCTTTACAAGCCCATTCCAGAAATCTTATAAAGACCAAGCATATCTGAGGCCAAAAGAACCATAGTAAAACGAAACCTATCACAAAAACATTGCTGACCTCCATACCCATTAGCTTTGCTTGCCCATGAGGGTAACTGACTGTTATCAAGGCTGTTAGATTTAAGTGCAACGTGGACTGAAAAATGGATTTTAGCTGTGTTATATTATTATGGCCCAAAGGTGAAGGCATGTTTCAAAACTGTGCTTGTCGCTTTGAAGCATGGATGCCACAGGGAAGAAGGTATACAAAAAATGAAAGCAAATTTCATTAGGTCAGGAATTCCTTTGATAAATCAAAAAAGGGGCTAAAGTCACGTTGTAAAATTGTGGAAGAGTCACGAAACCGGACCCCTTCCAAGTTCATGCTAGAAAGGCTAAAGCACATTTCATGTGGAACTTAGCAGTGATTTGAAAAAATTCCCAAATGGCAAATGTGTCAGGTGATTTCAACGGTGTTATTTAAACTCTGGGCTTGGAAAATGCTATCAAAGATGAGAACTAATAAGGCAAATGACCTTTTCTTGTTCCTTTTTTTTAAAAAACTATTTTTTATAATCCTGTTAAGCAAAGACCCATGTGGGCAGTCTTGCCAGGAACTGGAAGATTCGATGAGATTAGATGGAGTAAACCTTTCTAAATCAACAAGTGACTTCAAAATTAATTAAAAGCATGGAAATAGAATGGCTTATCAAAAACTGCAGTAAATTTTAATGAGCTGATGATAGAGCTGGTATTGTTAGTGTTTGTTCAATTAATTTAAAGAAGGAGAATGAGAACAAATGTACAGTCTCTGAGAAGAACAAACATTCTCAGAAGGAATTATTTATTAGATATGTAGCTTCATAAACAACTTTTCATAAATTTAGTTGACCTTTTGAAATCAAAAAAACATAACTGATACAAATTTTATTATTATTATTATCTTTATTATTAGAGGTGTCAATTTTAATGAGTATATTCTTGGCATTATCATATAATCAAAGCATGCAAGGATTTAGTCCAAGAAATTGCCTAGTCTGTTCTTAAAGGTACACAGTAGCGGTGGGTTTCTTTTCTTTTTGTTTATTATTATTTTTGCCCTCATTTTCATAGTAAAGTCTTCCATTGTTAAGGTTTGACTGTTTATTCTCCTTTATGAACACACTATCTCCCTAAGCCATCTGTAAATCTAAACAACAACTCAGTACCATCCTTCTTTAAGTACTTGGAATAGTGGTCATCTAAGAATTTCATACTTGTTTTTTGCTTGAAATGATTTTGTGTTCATCATAATTTACTAAAGACATAAGACAAGCATTCATTCCTATAAATAAATTAAATTTAATAAAATAGATTTTAACGCTCCGTCTCAAGAATTTACCACTTTAAGGTAGTTTGCTTGGAAATATCAATTTAAAAGTAATAGGTATCTTTTTCAAACATTTTCTTCCGTCTGTATTGAGATATTACTAGTTTAATTTCTACATAGTGGCATATTTCATTGCAATAAGTCTGCACGTAAAAAATTTTATGATAGCTTAGAAATAGCTAAATTGTCCTATGTTCACATTGCATGGCGACGAAATACAGAATAGTTACTCCTTGTATATAATATTGCACGAGTAATGTATATCTTCAACATTTAGAAAATGTAATGTTCTTTTCCCCATTACTCAGTGTAGTATTAACCCAATTAAAATTTAATTTGAGCATCATCATTGTTTCCACGCATAAGAGTGGCCCTGTGAGAGTCTCAGAAAAACTAAGTTAGCACCAAAAATAAAGTTAGAGTGCTTTATCTCTTCATTGGGGAAAGCTCAGGTTCTAGTCATGTACTCGATGGACTGGTGACATCTCCACTCTGAAACCTTCTAATCTCCTTGATATTTCTCCCGTAAAGTATATATAATGCCAACATGTCTGAAAATTGCCTCTTGATAGGCACACTATCCATCAGCTGCTCCTGCAATTTCTCTCTTTTAATTAATGGCAACTCCCTTCTTTCAGTTGCCTGAGTGAAAAACCTTGACATGATCCTTGGTAGCAGTCCATCAGCAAAACATATTAGTTCTGCCTTCAAAATACACCTGGAATTTGACTATTATTTTTCTACTCTAACTACCAGCATCCTGGTCCATCTTTTCAAGCCTGAGTTAGTGCAACAGCCTTATTAGTGTCTTCTGACTATACCCTCATCCTCTGCTCTCCCATCCCAAAACAGCAGAAGCTGTAGTGACTCTGACAAAGCACCCATGTGAGTCTTTCTTCTAAAAACCTTTAACGGCTTCCCTCTCTTTCAGGGTAAAAGCCAAAGTCCCTGCTTACCTTTGGTAAGGCAAGCCAAAGTCCTACTTACCTGTGTGTATTCATCTCTTGCCACAAGCCTCCTCATCTCCCACTTCATCTCCTTTAGCTCTTGTTTCTTAATCATTTTAGGCATACTCTTTTCTGCTTACTTTTTCTTTTTATGGAACATTCTTTCCCCAGATATCCCTCACTTACGTGAGATCACCATATCTAATTTAAACCTCTCTTGCTTCCATATCTTATTTCCCGCTGTAGTTTTTTCATTGTGAAACAATGCTATTTAACATATAGTTTACTTATTTATCTTGCTGATTACCTTCTCTTCTAGTGTGTAAGCTTTAAGGACTCAGAGAATTTTGTCTGATTTGTCACTGCTCTATCTCCAGAACCTGGAACTGTGCCTAACACATAGGAGGTGCTATATATCTGAATGGACAGATACATGAAGTCACATAAAACGTTCGTCTTGTGATTAGCTGGACGTATGTTGGGAGTGAAGGAAGGTAAAGAAAACTACTATGAAAGTACTGACTCTCTTCCCTTTAAAGGTGCATGAAAATACTTAAGAGATCTGCATTACATTTTAGGAAGTTCGACCTGTTTCAGGAAGGGCATGGCTAATAAGTATCTCCTGGCTAATAGGACATGTAAAAGGTTCATGTGAATTGTAGAATGAAGAGATTGGCAAAGAAAGCCTCAGGCGCAAACAGAAAGCTCTTAACTGCTGTTGATAGTCTGTGTAACTGCTAATGTTGGCCAGCCAACCTCAAAAGGGACTTGGGAAAATGCTATCAATACTCCCTTCACCTTCCCTACTAGTTGTCCAGGGGTCATGGGCGTACACCCCTAGTGCTACATGTGATGCATGAGATACTCTGCCAGTCCAGTGACTTAGTGAATCTCAGATGTGCACCTCATGGTGCATATATAATACAGAGTCTGTGTGTGGGGAGCCAGGGCACTTACAAGCAGACATGGAGCAGAGTGCTTGCTGTCTCCCGAATTTTTGCTGTTTCATAACACAGGGTGCAGGCAGATGGTCTGTATGCATCATGGCCAAAGTTCTAGCAAGGAGGGGACTACCAGAGCCAGCAGGCTGGACATAATACCAGAAGCCCACCATGACAGAAAAAAGCCCACCCCTACAGCATACATCCTCCAGGGCCATCCAAATTTGTCTCTTATTGGTCCCATGTCTTGGCCTTTGAGGGCTCATTAAATGTAAATATCTCCATCAACTCTGATTAACTCCAGATCAGAGTGGATTCCATAGTAGTGTCTGGGAGAAGCATAGTTGTGGAAGGATATTTAGGACAGTTGGTCAAATTCTTAATAGAAAAAGAGAATGATTCACTTCCTCTTCTTCTCATCCATCTACCAGTGTCAGGCATGTTCACACTCAGTCAGTTGAAGTTTGTTACATTCTCTTGAAGATGAGAAAACCTGTTTATCCATTTTCCATAATGTTGAGTTCCATAGGTATCCAGAAGTTGCCATGTTGTCACCATATGTGATCTCTGAGCAGGGGGAGACGATGGTGGCCAGAGGACACTCTGAGGCAAAGTCAGTATCTATGTTCATGTCTGCCCAGATAGCCTTGATATGAGCATCCACTTGGGTCAAAGCAGGCACCATATAAGCTGTCCATTCATCCTTAGATATTAGAAAAGGGACAGACAAAGAAGAGTACAGTATTATGAAAACGAGGCGAGAATTATGTTCCTTCTCATCACCTAACGTAAAGAGGTAAGTTAAAGAAGAAGGTTACCTTTGGAGAAATGCAATGCAATATTCATGCAAAGATTGCCTTTTCTTTCCTTTTCTTTTTCCACCTTCTATTTGAGGAGGAAACAACAACGGGCTGATTTTCCTTCCCAAAGTGAAAAGTGGAAGACATCAAAAGAATTACTTTTTAAAAGTCTAGCAGTGCCTGAATTACATCCCCACCCTTTACTAAGTCAGAGACTGGTGATCATAAAGAGTGGAGAAGGCTGGCCAGTGCAGAGCCTTCATTTTCCTCCTCTTCTTACTATTTGGTATGCCCAGGATAAGTGAATTTCCCATAGAAGAAGTGGACATCTAGGAAAATAGTGGAGCTTGATCTGTAATTGGTGCATTTTCATATTTGTACCCAAATAAGTTGAGACTTCTCATCCCACCGGTTGCAGAATTTAGGTTTTACAAGGAATTGATAGAACATCCAGAAGTTCAAAACCCCTCTGTTGTGTCCAATGGATCTTTATATTTATTTTGAAAAATGCTGGGTAGGAACGTGTCCAAATACGATATAGTTAGTAGCATAAAGTTACCCAAGGTTTTATTTGATGGCTAAATAGCATATTTTGCTGGTGTCAGCACCAAAAAATATACATGTTAAATAGCAAATCCATTAGGTTCTTATTGGTAATTCCATAGTCAATATAGCTCTAATAACATTCAATTTGAACTAAAATGTCTCTCTTTAGAGTTTGTCAGTGAGTAATACATTTTTGATTTGCTAAATTGTGTCAGATTTTCATATTCAAAAGTGCAATCCATTTCAATAACATTTTCACTTTGAAAACAAAAGACTGACCTTCACAAAAGAACAATCCGCGTGGCCATAATTTACAAATGTATTAGGATCAATTTGGCCTGTATATGATAGTTGTCTTATCGTTTGCTTAGCATTTTTATCCTGTGTATTTCCAGAAAAATGAGAGAGACACATGCATTTATAAGCAAGTAAGCCAAGAACCAATTTTCTGGCCAAAAATAGTCTGATCTGCAGAAGGATGATTACAACTGGGGGCTAATGTCCTCTTTCTTGATTTGGCGAGCCATGTGATGTTTAGGAAAAGCCTCAAAGGCAGACCAAGTTTATCAGAGCTTTATAATTGTGCGTTACTTTTCATTATTTTTTAAAATTTATATTTTAACTTACTTTAAAGTCTTTATTTCAGATTATTCTTTGTAGAATAAATATTAGAAATCCACAAGAGAAAATAGTAAAAAACATTTTTCATTCATAGCAACATAATAATAGCATGGATATGTTTGCTCATATTGATAGAAGCAAAATTTTGTTTTAAATTTTTAATGTGCAAAAATCTGTGATGCAGACAGATGACTAAATGTCATCAACCCTTTATTGATTTCTTGTTGTTTGTTTGTTGGTTTGTTTGTTTTTTTAAAGATTGGCACCTGAGCTAACAACTGTTGCCAATCTTCTTTTTCTGCTTTTCCTTCCAAAACCCCCCAGGATATAGTTGTATGCTTTAGTTGTTGGTCCTTCTAATTGTAGCATGTGGGACACTGCCTCAGCATGGCCTGATGAGTGGTGCCATGTCCCTATCCAGGATCCGAACCGGGGAAACCCTGGGCCGCTGCAGAGGAGCACAGGAACTTAACCACTGGGCCACAGGTCCGGCCCCCCTTTATTGATTTCTGACGGATTAACTGACTTTAAAACACTTATAATTAAATAATTTCACCCTATCATCATTCTTATTGGGCACTTATTTCTACTTTTCTTACTATGGTCTAATGAGCATCTATTTACATGTCTTTATTCATATGCCTAAGTTTTCTTTTGAAATATTCCTAGAAGTGAAAATTAGTCAAAGACCTTTTAATTTTTCAAGGCTTCTGATTTATAACAGCTAATTGCCTTTATGAAAAGTTGTAATTTATACTATCACCAATAGCATAAGTGATCATCAGGATCAAATATCCTGAAAGATGCTATTTTTAAGTCCTGAGAATTGGATAAGGACGAAATTGGATCTCATTACTATTATAATTTGCCGCTCTTTGTTTATTACTTAGGTTGAGCTCATATATATTGTATTCTTTTGCATTTCTTTTGTGAAATTATTTATTTCTTTGTATTTCTGTTAGATTATTGTATTTTTGTCATATTTAACATAGTTTTCCAAGTTTATCTTTAGCAATTATCTCATTGTTGGAAATACTTTATTTTTATTGGATCAAGTCCAAAAATAATTTTGTGATTAATTTCACTATTTTCGTTTGTTTGTTTTATTTATTTAAAAATCCTTCTTTTGACTGTATCCCCCTGACAAAAAGTAAAGGAAAAACTCATTCTTGTCTATGCTCTAAATACCCAGAGCTTGAAATTTCCTGCCCAGTGGCAGCTAGATTGCTTGCAGAGTCTGCACTGCAAAGCTTGAACTGTAGTTCAAGTCTGAGTCGTAAGGCTTAAGAATTTAGAAAACTGATGGTCTACGTCCCAGTCTGAGGGCAGGAAACCAATGTTCCAGCTCAAGCTGTCAGGCAGAAAGAGTGAATTTTCCTTTCCTCTGCCTTTTTATTCTATTCAGGCCCTCAAATGATTGGATGATGCTCACCCACATTGTGGAGGGCAATCTCCTCTCTGATTCAAATGATAATCTCCTCTGGAAACTCTCTCGTGGAAACACTCAGAAACAATGTTTAGCCAAATATCTGGGCGCCCTATAATCCAGACAAGTTGACATAAAATTAACTATCACACCACTGGATAACGTGCAAATAATTTATGCATTAAATATTTTAACTCATGTAGCTTACTGGAAATATAAACAGAAAGGTACAGAAAAGTATGATGCCACTAGCTACTATGCCACCAGGGCCATGATGGAAAGAGCTCAGGACATGAGATTTATCACACTGTAATTATCATCATCTGCATTAACAAAACTCTTATAAAACCCAAAGTACATGCCAATAACATCCTTTCAAAATTGCATTTTGTTCTTGTAATTTTCTTTCTTTTCTTTTTTCTTTTTTTGCTGAGGAAGATTTGCCCTGAACTAACATCTGTGCCAATCTTCTCCTATTTTGTACGTGGGTCACCACCATAACATGACCCCTATGAGTGGTGTAGGACCCTGCCTGGGAACCAAATCCCCAGCAGCTGAAGCAAAGCACACAGAACATAACCACTAGGCAACAGGGCCAGCCCTCCTGTAATTTTCTATATTCAAATATGTCTCCATTTTGTGAATATCCTCTTTATATGTTATATGTTAAATATTCTGTTATACATGTTAATCAAATAAAGTGTCATCGCATTATATAACCATCTAGATCACTTAAAAATTCTATGATGTAAGGAAATAGGAACTTTGACTTGACTTTCTCACTTTAGCTGACTGATTGTTAATACAAGTTTTTCTTTTCATATGTAAGCCAAATGTGACATGATTTAATTCAATTTTAGAATGTACAGCTCTCTTCCTAATCACACTACTGATGTTTTTAAGACTTTTAAAACTTTTTAATTCCTGAGGAATTAAAATATATTTAGAGGGGCCGGCCCAGTGGCACAGTGGTTAAGTTCGCACGTTCCGCTTCTCCGCGGCCCGGGGGTTCACCGGTTCGGATCCTGGGTGTGGACATGGCACTGCTTGGCACGCCATGCTGTGGTAGGTGTCCCACATATAAAGTAGAGGAAGATGGGCATGGATGTTAGCTCAGGGTCAGTCTTCCTCAGCAAAAAGCGGAGGATTGGCAGTAGTTAGCTCAGGGCTAATCTTTCTCAAAAGAAAAAAATAAATATATATATATATTTAGAGAAATTAAAGTATATACTGTTTCATAAAGTATATGTTCATAAAACATTCAGACTATCTTTTCAAAGGACATTGAAGCACAAAACTTAACCTCCCCATGACTTCCTACCAACAGCCTATGAGTATTATTCATTATTTTCAAATTGTTTTCTTTTATATTCCTAGAACGTCTTGTATGTATTACACTGAGAGGATTTATTAAATCTGGGACACTTATTATTCTGTTCTGGTCATTCTGGGCATTTGTGTTCACAGATTGCATGTCTGATCTAATTATTTTCCCATGTTAAAAAAAGCTAGTTGAATGTATTAGTTATTGTATCAATAATTCAGTACTACGAAATCAAATAAAACGTCACTTGCTAGAAAGAACTTTTCACTTTTTGAACTAATCACAGTTTATCAAGAACATGCAATCTTTGCATTTTTAATCATTTAAAAAATACCAGAAAGCCAGTCTAGGAGTTTTCTATCTATAGGGACTCAAAATAGTCCCCAGGTGAAACTGCTTTTTTTTTTCTTTTTTACAAAGGATTTCCTAATGCTCAAGAAAGAATTTTCAAATGTTTCTGTACTTCAGGAATGTGGTATTTTATACAGAATCTCTTAAGGATGAGATATGTGTGAAGCAGTTGCTGGAAGCATCAACCTCATTAATTGTAACTATGCTGTCTGCCTCTACATGATCGCTGGTTACTGTGTAGACAGCTACTAGAAATGATGAAGGGAAGGAGCCAAGCTTCTAATAGTTCCGTAAGTAATTCAGAACACATTGCTCCACTGTACAGATGTTTAAAAGTGATGTCAAGTTTGCATCTGAGAAAGTAAATGATGTGTAGAATGGTTTGTTTGGAAAAATAGTTACAAGTTTTCATTCTCTGCCAGGGGGAAAAATACTGCAGTAAAATAATTCTCTGATTTTACTGCAGTGGTATAAACAAACCTATGTGTGGAGGTGTTCTCTAACTAATTTAGAGACTAAAGCATTGAACCGGTCCCAGATTGTCATATTAAATCACCAGGAAATGCAACCCAAGTTTACTATACTGTATGACATTAAAGAGTGGGAGAATATGCCACCTCAAAATATGCCACTTCGGCATAAGGATTATTTTGAGCTAAAGGCACTTAAAAAACAGCAGATTCAAGAAGGGGATTCTAATCTCCCTTTTTCTTTCTGAAAACAGAACATAAAAACTCCCATGTGAGAGATGCTTCCCCTGTACCAGAAAATAAAAAACATTCTTCTTCTGGGAGTCAAAGCTAAGAGAATTATAATTCTTTACAAACAGTCTTTGCTAAAATAATTTTTGTCTTCCTTTAGCTTCCCCATATATTTTAGTTACTTTTCCACAATTGCCTCTCTTTGTTGGATCTAGTATAAAAGTATTCAGGTTCTGCCACTTCTTTGGGTCTTCATTTCCTTATGAAGGCTACTGTGTCACATAAAACTTCTATAAATTTTTGTATAAAAATTTTGTGCATAAACTGTGTTGTGTTAATCTGTTAGTCTGTCCTATGTCAGTTTAATTCTTAAGCACAGCTGGAAAAACTCGGAGAGGGTAAATGCAAAATTTTGCTTCCCCTGCATCATTAGTGAAAACAATATTTAGTGCATTTTGTACCAACTTTACTTAGGATTAAATAAACAGCATATCGAATCAGGTTCACCACTTTGCTAAAGACAAAAATGAGATTTATATATGTACTTAAGGAAGACAGAGGAGGCAAAAGATGCATGGAAGGACTAAGAGGAGAGAAATGCTAGGAGAGCAAAACAGTTGAGGCATCCTTTACCTTAACTAGAATAAATCTAGTGGATTTCTAAAAGGATAGACTATCTTAAAAGGAAGGATGTTGTGAAGTTCAGGAAAGTTTTGGCTATTTATACTAGGTCTGCTGTGTTGACTGCAGACAACATACTCAAATAGTCCAACACAACATTATTTTCTTTTTTCACATTCTGAGAGCGACTATAATAACGGATTTAAACTTTTATTTAAATAACCTATCCCTCAACCTGTCCTTTTATTTTCTTGAGCTTTACCTTGTCTCTTGCTGTCGTCTATCCTGTCCAATCGTGATTGATTGAAAATCTGTTTTCATAAGCTTCAAGTAGGCTGCTTGGCAAGGGCGGCCCCTTGCTGACATCTTAAATTCCTGGTTCGATTTACAGAGTTTAGAAAAGCAACTGTGAAGCTGGAATGATGCAGTAACCAACTCCGAAATGTGCTGCATAATCAAGTTCCTACACCACCTCTTTGCTCTAGCCAAGCCAGAATTCCAAAAAGTAAATTGTGTGTCTCCAGTGTGTACGTTCTTAGGTGTTCTGAAGTGCTGAGTCATGGATCATGGAGGTGATAAGGTCAGGCAAGAGGAGATATCGGTGCTTCGTGGCAAATGAACAACACATCACTTGGCTTCAGACTCTGAATCTGAATTAGTCATGGTGGAATTACAGATGCTTGCCATTGTATGTCTCTGTGTTTTAAAAATCAGAACTGGTTCTCAAATATTCTAGTGCATAAATGCTACACAAAGAAGATGGTTAACAATTATCTAGTGTTTATTTCTTTAGTATTATCTAGGTTTTTCTTACTGACTAACATATTCTGCTTTCCTTTATCATTACCAATATTTGGATTTCAAACAAATTCTTGTTGAGGATTATTAAAGTGTTACTCAAGAGGAAAAATAATATATGTGAAGAAAAGCTAAAATTTAAATAAAAAATTGTATAAATGATAGATGTTTTAAAAATTTTAATCATCAGTGGACTCCTTGTGCCATGCTAAGTGCTGAACAATGATATATGGAAAAGCTATTTTAAAATACTTGATTCTCCAACATTTGTAAGTCTTTTAAAGCCACACAATTAATTTTACATTAATAAATGGACAATTTTACAAAGTTTTTTGTCCTTTTTCTGTTTCCTTTTTGAAGTTTCTAATATAATGCCTAGCATAGAGTCATAATGGGAACTCTATTACAGAATATGGGAATTGCAGCAAAATGGCCAATGCGTTAGCCTAATTTGGGTCTACATCTCGTATGCAAAGAAGAAGCTGCTTAAGAAAATTTCGTAAGTTCAAATGAGATGACATCTGGCAAGGAATCCAGGGTTCTAAAGAAGGTAAAGTGTAGTCTTGCTAAAGAGGGGCAACTCTGAAAGAGTTTAGTGGTCCTTTGTGATTAAGATATCCAAAATGGATGAAAGCCATAAGTATAGCTTTAAAGAAAGCAAATAGCAATAAGTAAACTGTGAATTATTAAAACCGTATTTGTGTTGTGTTAATGTAAGATACAACTGCATTGTGAAAAGGCACTGAGTGGACTCCATAACTGTAGACTGTTGAGGAAAGGAAGAGCCACATTACATTCACTTATAGGATTTCACGGTCCTTGTGTTCAGAAAGCCTGTTCTTGCTTTTCTGTGCATTCTCTGTGTGAACTACTAAGAAGTTGTCTTTCTATTTTCTGTAATCCCTTTCTGCCACAATTTGGTGGAAAATAGTAAATATTTATTAAAATTTATATTAAGCAAAGAATAATTGTTAGACATTTAGATTCTCCTCCAAAAATCATTACTCTGCCTTTCAATATTGGAAATCTGAAAGCAGTATGCATTTTTTTCAAATGTTTATCAGCATATACAATTCTGGTAATTTGTCCTCTTGCCTTTGTCTTCCATTATGAGAGGATAGTTGAACTCTTGGATTAAATATCAGGCTATACTGGGAAATGTTTAAAAACTGGCTTACCTGTGGGGGGGAGGTAAGCTGTGTTTTGTAGCATTTTTTAATTTCTGTAATTAACATGATATAAATACTCCTTCTGTGGCTGATTTCAAACTCTCAACAGGATGACACTGAACACAGAATTGGGAAGAGAAGCATGCGGCTGGCTCTTATGAGCTGGTGAGAGCCAACTTCAGCACACCACTAACTTAAAGACCTTTTTAAAAGCAAATTCTATCTTGTACTTTCTAGGCCTCTCTCCTAAAAGTACTGATATGCAAATAAAGTGCACCCCATAGAATAATTAAAGAAAATTAATATCTTTTTATTAATTATTAATATGAAATAATCTTTTCTAAATATTTTCAAGATAATTTAATTATTTTCATGTTAGTAAAAGTACATAAAATGATGCTTGTATACAATCATAGAGTGAAAGAAATTGATTCTAAAGGAAAATATACAGGAGGCCAATAAAACTGAGAATGGGCTATGTCAAGGCTACAATATTTGTTGAACCCACATTATGTACCCAGCATTATAACAGGTACTTCTAGGTAGAAACAATATTTACTTGTTGCTTATATATCAGGAATTTCTCATAATTTATGTCATTTAATCATCTTAAAAATATTTTCATGGAAATGTCATTATCTTTCAGGTGAGGATACTGAGACATAGCAGGGTTCCTAATTTGCCCAAGATTATAAAATAATTACTTGTGATTTGAACCCAAATTTCAGTGGTGTCAAAATCCATCCTTTTGTCATTGCACTTCAATGATTAGTTGCCCTCAATAAATATTTTTGAGCACCGTACAAAGCTCAGCACATTTAGAGATGGAAGAAAATACACTAAGCACTCTTCGTAAACTTAGAATACTG
The DNA here is from genome assembly GCF_041296235.1 of Equus asinus. NCBI lineage: Eukaryota > Metazoa > Chordata > Mammalia > Perissodactyla > Equidae > Equus > Equus asinus. The sequence goes on from NC_091798.1 coordinate 83,704,458, forward strand.
GAGGGAGGAGACACATTTGGACAGAAAATTGGACTTTACCTTGAAGGCCTGGGCTTCTCAAGCTTAAATAATATATTTGGGACCCAGTGATCCAGACAACACAGTTGGAGAAAACAAAGGTCTACAGACAGTGGGAAACATGGGATTTTAGGAAGGAAAAATAGTCTGTGTTCTGTGAAAATAATTGACTGCAATGTGAAGGCTCAATGAGATGAGTTAAGAGGGTGTTGCAGTGGTCCGAGAGAGAGCCTAAACAAAGGCAGAACTGTGCAGATAAAAATATGAGATGAGATCAAGAAATATTTGTGGCGTATAATTGACAGGATTTGCCTTCATTTCACATAAAGAAAGAGAGAGTTGAAGATGCTGTTGCTGCCTTCTTTACCAGGGCAGGACACACATTGGAAGCCGCTCTGAGTTTTGCTGCCTGACAGCTGTCTCCTTTCTCCAGAGAATTGCTATTGGCTGAGCTGCCCCATCTCAGGGGATAAAAAAGGCTGACTTCCTTGCTTTAAAAGCAATAAAACTGTGATTCAGTTTATGTTTCTGCATCAGGCCAAAGCTTTATCTGAGTCCACATTCTAGTCTTTCCCCTTTCTTGTCCTGCTTTATTTTCTCCCTTTCATTCTCCCAATAAATTAATTATATCTGAATTCTGTCCCAAACTCTGCTTCAAGGGAACATGACCTAAGGCAGGCATCAAGGATGTCTTAATTTTATAACTGAGGGAGGTGATGGTATTATTTGCACCTTGATGGCTATACTTTCTTCCCAACGTTTTGGTTCCAATCTGCTAGTCTCCAAGCTTTCCCTCAGGATGGGGTAGGGCTTTATAAGAGAGTTACCTAAAAGAAACCTTGCTAACAGCTTTGCAGTTGGCCTCCCCAAACTCTTTGTGTGTTTTTGTTTCTCAGGAAGATTAGCCCTGAGCTAACATCTGCTGCCAATCCTTCTTTTTTTGCTAAGGAAGACTGGCCCCGAGCTAGATCTGTGCCCATCTTCCTGTACTTTATATGTGGGATGCCTACCATAGCATGGCTTGCCAAGCAGTGTGTAGGTCCGCACCTGGGATCTGAACCCATGAACCCCTGGCCACTGAAGTAGAACGTGCGAACATATCTGCTGTGCCACTGGGCCAGCCCCATTGTGTTTTTACTAAAGATAATTAAGAACTTTATTATCCAGAAACATAAATATTTAATATATAAATAAATGAAATATTCTTACATGTCTTTTCATTTTGATTCAGATTGAAACTACATTATAATCTGTTTCTCTTGTACCTAATGCAAGATTTTCCTTATTGTGAATTGACACAAGATAGATAGCCTTAGTTGGTTAGTTTTTTCTCTCTCTCCCTCTCCAAAAAATGATGAAGTAGATAACATAGATTATTTTGTTTTTCACACACAAGACACAAGACATAAGTATCTACAGATAGTGAATTTGTAAAGAGAATTTTCATTATACTTTTTAAAATTTTATGTAATTTGAAAATTTTATTTCATAAAGCCTCTTTTTTAGCAGTAAGAAAAAATATGTTAACAAATACATATGATTATGATTAGTGAAAAGTTAGTAAAAGTATATCTTTAGTTTTCCTGGCTACATTGGTGTGTTGAGAGCAGGAATTTTTATACACTTGAGGTTCGCCTTAGCTGCAACTTGCATGTGAATTTGTATTTATTATCTGCATGAAAGGTTCGTAAGCCCCTCTATGATTGCCTTTTATATAGAACATTAACTTCCTCAAAACATTAAACATTAATAGGACTTGACTATTTTGTTATGCTCTAAAAGGAAGAACCCATTTTTCTTTCTGAATTAAGGACTCAAACAATTGAATTAAAGATGATTCGTATTTCATTCAACCTCCATTTATCAGTTAGGAACTTTATGCTGTTTTAATGAAAATATCCAATGGAGTTGTATAGTTTAAAGAAAATTTACATATTACTCACCTAGCAAGCTGGATCTAATTTGGTCAAATATTTAGTTAACTAGTTCCAATAAATAAAATTATATTAATTTTATATTGCATTATTAACCCTAAAGGAATGTCTCTTGGAAAAAGACATTCTTGTAGATGAGATAACCCTGTTTTCTCCATTTCGGTTAATGGTATTCACTGAAATGTTCAAATCAGAAATGTGGGAATCATCTTAATTCTTCCCTCTTCCTTACCTTGATACATGGAAGATGGTACCCATTGCTGGTACTAATTACTCTGCCTCCAAAATCTGTCTTGAATCTATACACCCTCTCTTTATCTCTACTGCTAATACTCTAGCTTGAGCCACTGTAATTGCTCATATAAACTGTGAAAGCAGTTCCCTAAATAAGTAGCTTCCTCTCTTGCTTTCTCTAGTCCCACTTTTCCTACATCGCAGCTGAGGGACTATTTCTCTTAAACCTACATTGGGGAATTTTAGTTCCCTGCTTTGAAGTTTTCAATGGCTACTCCTACTACTTTGCATAACTTGGAATCCTTACTGAAGTGGGTTGAATTGTGCTCCCCAAAAGATACGTCCAAGTTCTAACTCCCTGTACCTGTGAATGGAACCTTATTTGGAAATAGGTTTTTTCACAGATGTAATTAAACTGAAGATCTCTAAATGAGATTGTTCTGGATGTAGGGTGGAGCCTAAATCCAATGACCAATGTCATAAGAAGAGATTTGGGACATAGGGAGACAGAGATGGGAGGGGCAACCGCAAGCCAAGAAACATCAAGGATCTCCAGCAGTCACCACTAGCTAGGAGAGAGGAACAGAGTGGATGTTTCCTCAGCACCTTTAGAGGAGCATGGCCCTGCAGGCCCCTTGATTTCAGACTTCTTTCCATCAGAACTGTCAGAGAATAAATTTCAGTTGTATTTGCCACCAAGTTTGTGGGAATTTGTAACAGCACCCCTAGGAAACTCATGCACCCCTATTGGCCTACAAACCTCAGTGAGGTCTGGTCCTTGCTATACCAGTGCAAACCTCATCTCAACCATTCCTCCCTTCATTGATTACGCTCCAGCAGCATTGGCTATTTCTGTTCCCACGATACACCATAGTCTTTGCTCCGGCTGTGCTCCCTGCCCAGAGTGCACTTTCCCCAGATCTTCCCATACAGCCTTTCTCATTCTTCAGGTCCCAGCTTAAATGTCATCTCCCTTTTGAGAGAATGTGCATCTCCCAAGTGAGAATGCCCTTATCATACCAAATTTGCTTTTTTATTTTATCATCAACTATAATCACACCTAGTTTATTTTGCATTTTGCAATTTTTATTATTTGTTTTTTGATTATCTTTCCCATTAGTTTGCACAAGCCTTGAGAGTAGGAAATATGCGTTTTTAAACACCATCTCTAATGCCTAGCCGAGTGCCTACCATAAATACTCAATAAATGCATACTGAATGAGGGAATGAACGAAAGAATGAAGTTGCTCAGTAATTGAGAAAAAAATTTAATATGCTTTCCTGACAAATGTGTGTTGTTTATTTTCAGACACATTAACTACAAATAGAAATTCGCTTGAAACATTTTAAGTTGACCAAATGACTGTCATCATTGCCCTTCACCTGTAGTCTGTCCTAGTTCCTAGTAAATAACATAAACCTGGGAAAACTTGGACCCTACATAGCTATCCTTCAGAACTCATACTTCTACTGCAGTCAGAATATTTCCAGTGCCCACAGAGTTGTGCTGCAATGTCACATTCCAATAATAGGGGCTGCAATTTTGTGTATTGCATAATTCAGCCTGAAACAAATCTTGCTGGAAATCTTTAAGTTATGGAAAAAAAGATAACCTGGCTTTAGTGCAACCTAAACATTATTTAGAAAGTAAGAATAAACCTCTTAGAAGAATAATACTTTATCAGAAATGAAAAATAAACCCACTTCTTGACAATAGAGAATCTTACTTAGTTGTGCTAAACAAACTCAAGTCAGTAATTTAAAGATATTTGCCAAGGTCTAAGCAAATAAATTCTTTACTATATTAATATGTTAGTTACTGTGTGAATAGGAGTTTCGATAAATATGTAGTTAGGCAGTCACGAGAGTAAAACAAATGCCATGTTGAGGGACAGAGTGTTCAGTTCAAAAATCTATATTTCTTGACATTTCCTTTGGTGTATAAAACCTCTTGTCTGACAGAATTAAAATTATTTTTTAAAATTGAGTTAAATGAATAAAAACAATGGGTGTTTAAAGAGTAACAGAGTAAAAAGAAGCCAGTGAAACGTTCATTTTATGGGGCATGTAACTCATAGTGTATACATTTTGTATGTCAATGTTGAAGGGCCTATAGATTTATTTAATATTTTCCTCAGACTGACTCTGTACCATTTCTGTAGAATGATGATGATAGAAGCAAATAAATTTTTCTGCCCTTTCCCTATTTCCAGCTTATTCTCAGAACTTACTAACCCTTTAACTATTACTTGAGACTAAAAAATAATACAGAACACAGCATATCACCAGCTCTCTAAATTTAAGTCCGTTGTCTGTATAATTTTTTGTTGTGTTGCAGTATCTTTGCACCATCCTCAAGGAAGTGTAAACTCAAATAGCAGTGTGCTTCGTGATCCTCTGACTACTTCCTGACCTAAGAACTGCTGGTATTTACATTGCCTGATGTCTGATGAAACACATGCTCCTTAAAAATTACATACTGTGCTAGCCAGCCTCCAAGACAGCCTAATGATCGTCACGCCTTTGTGTGTTCCCTCCGACGCTGTGTCAGCATTGGTCTAAAGGACCAATAGAATATGGCAGAAGGAATGGTTTGTTACATCTGACATCATGGCTTGTCTCTCTCTCTCCTCTTTTTATCTCTTTGATCACTTGCTCTAGGAAGCTTCAGGTTGAAGCCAGCTGCCATGTTCTGGGGAGAGGTCCCTGTAGTAAGGAACTGAGGGCTCCTGCCAACAGGCAGGAAGGACCTGTGAGTGTGGAAATAGATCCTCCAGCACCAGTTGGACCTTAGATGACTGAAGCCCTGGCCAACATCTGAACTTCAACTTCATGAGAGACTGTGAGCTAAAGCCATTTGGCTAAGCCACTTCCGACTTCAAATAAGGCACAAAAATTATGTCTGCTGTTTCAAGCCAATAAATTTTGGGGTAATTTCATACGCAGTAATAGATAACAAATACAAATACTATGTACACAGACATTTATATCAGATTATGTTTGAAAAGAGAATAATTGTGATTTGGGACAGGAAGTAATTGCAAAGAGTTCATGAACTAATTATACAAATATTACTAAGGATTTAGAGGAAGCATGACCTAACCTCAATTAACTTGATCTAATTAATTTGCCAGTCAAAATTGAATTAAATAAAGTGGCTTTTATTATATTAAAGACTCTGTGATAATGTATGGGAAACTATCAAGGATGCTTTCATTAGGGCTTAAGAGTTATAAATAACTTCCTAATTATGGATCATAATTTATAACATGCCCAATTTTGAATTAACACAGATATTCTTAAAATGATATATGTATTAAGGGAGAGAGATAAAATATTCCTTAAGACATTAAATGAGTTTCATATTTCAGTTATTCTAAAACACTGTATATGGGACTTAATTTTCTCTACTTTTGGTTGTCCAACAGCAATTTCAAATATTTTTCAAAATAAAAGTATTATATGTCTGTAAAAACTAAAGCTAACAAAAATATAAAAACTACTAGTATTTGGTATTTTTATTATATTTTAGATGCTAATATGCTTTTTTATTTAGCTTGGTGTAAGTAAAATCATGCCATGCCATGTAAATTAAGGAATAATTATGTTTCAATATAAAAGAAGTAAGAGTTTGGTGAGATGCTATCTTTGTTGCTAGCTTATATAGCAAAATAATACAGTTGGAATAAAATGTAATATTTGGGGAAATTCTAATGAATGACCATAGGTGCTATATAATTACTTATTTTAGTAAATGTTAATAACATAAAGGATCATTGCAGCATTTTGTAGTGGAAAAGGAATGCATGATGTCTCTCTCCGTATTCCTCATTCCATTCCAAAGTTGCACTGTTTAATCAAAACTAGGAAGGTTCTGGACACAGAAAAATAAATATAATCAGACAGTTAGTTAAAAAGAAGCTCTAGGGTATAAACTAGAGTTTATGAAATTTTTCCAGTCTGCAGTATTTTCTCTATCTATACACTACTGATCCCAAGTAACTGCAGGAAACTCTTTCAGTCAGAGGCCTGTCAGAAAAGAAATGGTATATTCTAACTGGGTTATTGAGAAGAGTTCAGAGAAGTGCTCTAGCCAAAGGTGTGAGAGAGGATATGAAAAGTCAAAGGAAGGGTGAGACATCAGGGACTAGGGACTATGGGGGAAATATCACCACCTCTGGGTATGAGGTAGTCAGCCCAGAGAGTAGTTAACTAATCCCCAAAGAATGGCTAAGTGTGGGAGAGCCCTCCCATGGGAGGAACACTCCCTCCTCCTGTCCACTCAGGAGGGGGAGAGCCAGGAAAACATGCCCACCCCTTCCTTTGCCCTTTCTTCCCCCTCTCCTGCAAGTGTGTGCCCTAGGCTGAAAATGCAAGAGCAAGCCAGAAGTCTAGGGGCCCATCTGTGCAGTTCATGAAGATCCCATCTCCCAGGCACAGAGAAGTATGGAGAAGAATGAAGGTTAGATCTAGACCAGATAACTGGAAACAAGCAGGATATCTGCAATCACGAGTGAAACTTGTGATGGTCAGTAAGCTTTCTGGGGCAGGAAATGATTCTGTCCTTCTGAGGACATTAATAATTAACAGCAATGTGTCAAGCAAGAGGGGCTTTGTAGTTTTTCTTCAGATACTGACAAAATCCAACTAAATAAATTCTGCATCCCTTATTAATCATAACCTTTGCCATGTCTTTTTTTTTAGAGTTTTCTATTATGCACACTATGTGCAATTAAACACAGCCCTTTACTGAATATGTCATTATTCTGTTCTTTGTTAGTAATTGTAGTGGATACCCTGTCATTAGGCAAAAAAGCAGGCTGCTAATGATCTAATTCTAACCGTCTCATTCTAATTACTCAGTACTCTGGTCGTGTCACTGATTAATTCTGTCACCCTGTTACCTATGTGATTAATAAAATTATACTGAATAAATGTACCAGATGTTATGAGTTGTCATGTTGAATATCCATGTGTTATTTTCAAAATATTTGAAACACTCCTAAATTTTGAAAGAAATGTAGATTTTTTAAATGTTAACTCTATTTAGTTCTCAACATTCCAAATACTTTAATTTCATTTTCTATTTATGCTAAATCCAAAAATAATGATATTTCAAATCGTTAGGAGTTTATTTTATTTTGTATTACTACACTATTGGTTAGCTTAGTTTCTTTCTCTCCAAATAAGATGTCAGTTACTTGAAGGCACGATCTGTCTTTTGTTTATTTATTTATTTATTAACCTAAAACAGTGCCTGTCACAAAATAAACTTTTAATAAATATTTTAGCAAATGCATAAGTTACATTTTATTGTATTTCTCCTCTTTACCTGAGTTGAAATGTCCTGAACAATTCTAGCTGTCATGCTGTGATGAAGACATGATCTCTGATCAGCTACAGTGAAATTCAGGGCAGATAGAGATGGAAATAGAGCAAACTATAGAAAAATACTTACTGCTTATTAACTCTCTATTAAAAACAAAACAATCCCTTAATTATTTCTAAAATCCATGTTTCTGTACAATATTTGTCACATATATTAATGCCTATCCAATATACTATTTCATTAAACTGTGCTATTTTACCTTATTAACTGCATACGCATTCTTATATTGCTTTTCACAAAGGAAGTTAACAAGTTAAAGAAATATCTGGAAAAGATGGATATTTCTGTTGCCAATTGTCTAGGGAAGAATTTCTCAGGCATAAAATTGAAAAAAATTTCAACCGTCATTTGAGAGAAAAATCCAACTACTCTTGGAATTATGATTTCTCAGGTACAGAATTTGAGGATTTGTTTAAACATATGTGAGAGTTTTGGGGAAGTAAAGATCTACAACAGGGCAAGTCAGAAGTTGGGAGAGCACAGGCACGGGATCCTAAAACAGTTAGCTAAAACTATGCCACTCTTTCTGCCTCGTGGAGGCCAAAATGAAATTAACGCCTGTTGAAATATTCATCCTTACCTCAGCTACCATAAGAGAGGACCCTCTGAACAAAATGTTAATTGCTTTCTTAGAAGACAACATGACTATAACAGTTAATAAAAGCAAGAAATCATCCAGGAAAATATAAATTTAGGGGAAATCATGGTGCTTTCAGTTTTATTCTCCTTACATTGATCTGGGAAGAGAGGATTTGATTGAATCAAGGAAAGCGCATTAACAAAAATCAATTAGTTGATTAGTTTAAATTTTTCTGATATTCTCGTGGAAGTCAAACCTGGAAAGAAAAAATTTGGGACATATCTTCAGGGAGGAGCTCACACTGCAGAAATCTATAAACAGGGTTGTTTTAAAATTCTCTCTAGATTACCTGCTTTTCTTTCTCTACCTGACTAAACATAGATTGTTCTCAGGTTTTGTGTCCTCAGGTTTCTTGTTCTCTCTGTTGACTGTCGTGGAACCCTCTCTCATCTTTGAGACTTACTCAGATTCCATCTCTAGACCTAACATTTCCCTGATGGATTCTTTCCCATCGGCTTCATGATTAGGACATTTAGATTACAATCTGAATCTACGTCTTTATCTTTCAGACTCAGTATTCTTATCTGTAAAGTTAACAAATTCAGTTACCTGTAATTTCTGTCCAAGGTGTTTAGTTCATCCAAAGAGACAGGAGGGTGACCTTTCAAGCGCTTGGATTCAAAACCAAGGACATCAGATTCAGGAGTCCTTCGACCAAAAATTTGTCAATAGTAATTTATTCTAGCAAATGACTTACCAAGTGTTTCCAGTGAACTGCTTTCAACCTTCTTTTTACTAAAATGGAATTATTGTAATCTCAAAGAATAAGTAAATACCACTATACCTGAAATTTAATTTCCAGTTCACTGGACACGAGTTCAGGAGTTCAGCAAGATCTCCTATTTGAGTATGTACAATTATACCTTCCCATGTTCATTACGGATTAAAGTCCCTGAATGTCTGACAGGGCTAGCAAAGGAAATGGATAACCTGGAGAATTCACTTCTTGATTCAAAATTAGGGCTTCTAGAAACAAAAGCTCTTTCTTACTGCATTTATTTTTTTCTGATAGAACCTAATGATCAGTGCACCATTTTTTTTGATGCCAAGACCACTGATAAAGATAATAAACAAAAAGAGGGTAAAGCAAATAAATCAATTTATAGCTCTTAAATGTTGTTCTATTTTTAAAGTTACATTTAAATTCAATTCAATCCAATTGTGTAGAGACCTTTTCTAATATATGAGACCTATGTATCTGACTTGCTTAGAAATGTGTCTATTGAATTAATCTTATTTTTCAAGTAGTAATTTGTATAAGCAAACAGAATAATAAGTTTCAAGATCTATTGCAGCATCCTTATCTGAGGAAAATTATTTTCTTCCACACTATATTTGATCTTTATAATTGAGTTTCCACGAATTTTCTAGAAAAGAAGAGGAATAAAAATTCCTTCACTTACTTGGAAAAATGCAGCATTTGCAATGAGGTTAAATATGTCTTCTCTTTGGTCTGGTTTGCTTCTGTTAGAATAAGAGTCTGCTAGGATAAGAAATACTACATTTAGGTTGAATGTGAGATTTTATAATTGTAGTATAGAAGATCTGGCTCTTGTTAAAATTTCCATTATTTAAAATGTCATGAAATTAAATAAGTGTAGAGTGCACAAGGTAATAGAATAGGAGTTAGGACTTCCACATTTTAATTTTGATTTTGCATGGAACCAATTATATCACTACGTATATTTTCTAGACTTTCTGGATTTTTTACTTATCTCTAAGAATAAAAAATTGGGATTGTATACTTTCTAAATTCCCTTTTATCCCTAATTAATTTTGGCAACTAGAAAGAAGGCCTTGCAAATAAAGGAAGGTAGTATAATGCAGTGGAAAGAATTCTGATCTAATTATCTGAAATATTTCAGACTATGCAAGTTACCATGTGACTGTTTTCAATAATTGCTTCAATTATAGATTAAATTCTTACAGTGAATATGTAGCCAGGAGGGAGGATGAACTAGTGTGAAGGCTTTACTCTAGTATATTAAAAAAAACTCTAGAATTGTACCTTAAAAATTCTTTCGTTAATATGACTCTAAAACTATCTCAGGTCCTTATAGGAAATTATTCATTTGTACTCACTTACTAGTGATTACATTTTATAACAATTTTTGTTTCTATAAAATATTTTGAATAACTGAATGATTATAGGTCCATATTAGTTTAAAAAACAATGGCAAGAAAACTGACGTGAAAAAGCAATTTGTGCTATGGTTAAACAATAAGTAAACCTAATGTACATGGAGCCCAACCTCCCATCATGCAAATAAATAAACAAAATAACATAAAAAGATGATACTTTCTCCTATTAAGTTAGCAAAAAGAAAAAATTAATTAATGATACATCCTCTGCTCTTGAGTAGTGGCAAGACCAGAGTACTGTTGCAATACTGGTTTCAACATGATTGGTAGAATCCTTTTGGACAGCAACTTTCTGATTGTGATACAGAGATGTATATGTCCTAATATTTTTGCCAAGCAGTATCACTCTTGGAATTTAACACAAGCAATAATTAACTGAACAAGTATTTACATAGAAAAATGAGTATAAATTTTTGTAATAAAAAAACATTAAGTAAATGAACATACATATTCTTAATGTATTATACAAGATTTATAATTGTCATGATACAAATTATGTAAGAATATAAAACACTTTTGTATTGGCTATATATGTAGATATGTAAGAGAGAATAAATGCAATAGTTACAGTATTAAAAAGGACAAAATATGAACAAACAGTGTAAAGAAAGCAGAAAATGAAAATTGAGGAGGATTGAGGCTCATTTCCTACTTTAACATTTCCTTTATTTTTATTATACTTGCATGACTCAATTTGGATAAAAAATTATGAAGGATGACTCAATTTGGATAAAAAATTATGAAGCATGTGTATATTTGATAGATATTGCTATGGTTTGAATGTTTGTGTCCCCCCCAAATTCATATGTTCAAACTGTAATTCCCAAAGTGACAGTATTAGGAGGGTGGGGACTTTGGGCGGTGATCAGGTGATGAGGGCCAAGTTGTCATGAATTGGATTAGTGCCTTTATAAAAGAGACCTCAGAAAGATCCCACGCCTCTTCCACCACGTAGGGACACAGAGAAAAGATAGCTGTCTATGAAGCAGAAATCTGTCCTCACTGGACACGGAAGCTGCAGGCACCTTGATATTTGACTTCTCAGGTTCCAGAATTGTGAGAAATGAATGTTTGTTGTTTATAAGCCCCTCAGTCTAGGATATTTTGTTATAGCAGTCCAAATGGACCAAGACAGAAATAAGACGCATTTTCATTACAAAATAATATGTCAGTTGTAGGAAATTTAGAAAAAAAATTAAGAAAACAAGTGAAACTAAAAATCATTACCCACCCTAAATAGAAAACCAATGACTCCAGACTGATTTGGAGGATTGCTGTTTGCCTGTCTTCATCTCTCTCTTTCCGTGTCTTTAAAATATGAAATTTTGTCCATCTCTTATGGTAACCTAATATATCATAAGATTAGCCATAAAGAGGAGACAACAAAATTACTCTACATCTAAGTATTGAAAGTATAATTCTGTCAATTGCTTATTGTCAGACCTTTGGGTCCCATCCTATTATTCTTATAAAATAAACCATATTCTGACAATAATTTTCTAGCTAAACATTTTCTTATGTCTTTTTTTTTTTCAATTTGCAAAAGCTGGAAGAAGATGTTTGCAAAATATCACACTCTGTGATATATATGCTGCTTGAGTGCTTTCCAGAAAGATTCCTCCACTGGGGTATGGGAAGAATAATATTTCACAATATTTTGCTATTTTTACTTAGAAGAAATGCTTACTTTCAATCAACTTTTCATATTTTTAATTTTGAAATAATTATATATTCATAAATGTTCGCAAAGACAGCACAGAGAGATCCTACATACTCTTCAATGTTTCCCCCAATGAATCCGACTTGTATAACTCTAGTATAATATAAAAATTAGCAAATTGATATTACTATAATTTGTATCTACAGCTTTATGCTCTTTTATCACACATATAAATTTGTGTAACCATGACCACAGTCAAGATACAGAATTATTCCATCACCAAAAAGATCTCCCTTGTGCTACCCACTTATAGTCACATCCATTCCCCATCCTTCTACTGTCCTGGAAACCACTGACCTGTTTTCCATCTGTATGATTTTTTTCATTTCAATAATATTATATAAATATAATCTTGCAGTATATGACCTTTGAGGTTGGGGTTTTTTGCTTAGCGTAATGCTCTCAAGGTCTATTCAAGTTCTGCGTGTATAAATAGTCCCTTTTTTGTTTTTACGCTAGGTAGCATCCCATTGTATGGATATCCCCAGTTTGTTTCCATTCATCTGTTGATGACATTTTGATTGATTGTAGTTTTTAGCTATTACAAATAAAGTTGCTATGAAGAATCACATGCAGGTTTTTCTCTGGATATAAGATCTGACTTCAAAGTTTCAGCATAAATACTTGTTTTTCAAATAAGCCTTCTCTAATACCTCAATCTAAAAAAACCTCAGAGATAAAAGCTCGAGAGTGCATTTGCTGGGTCATGTGGTAGCTACATGAGCAGTTTCTAAGAAAATGCCAAATTATTCTTCCAGAGTGATTGTACTGGTTTATCTTCCCACTCACAATATGAGGGTGATCCAGGTTCCATGCGTCCTCATGGATTTGGTATTGCTCCTATCATTTTTTTAGCCATTTGGATAGGTTATAGTGATATCTTATATGGTTTTTATTTGGATTTACGAATAATAGCTAATGATGTTTAACATCTTTCATGTGCTTATTTGCCATCTATATATTCTCTTTAGTGAAATGTCTCTTTAAGTCTTTTGTCGATTTTCTAATTGAATTTTTCTTTTACTGTGGAGTTTTGAGAGTTCATTATTTATTCAGATATGAGGCAAAATTCTGATGAAGGACATTAAAGAACTAAACAAAGAGATATTCAATGTTCACAAATAGAAATACTCAATTTGGTCAAAATGTTAGTTCTTCTCAATTTAATCTACAGATTCAGTGCAATTCCAACCAAAATCCAAGCAAATTATTTTACGGTTGTTGGCAAACTGATTCTAAAGTTTATATGGAGAGGCAAAAGACCCAAGATAGATAACACAATATTGAAGGAGAAGAAGAAAGTTGGAGGACTGACAATTCCCAACGGCAAGACTTACTATCAATCAAGGCAATGTGGTATTGGCAAGAGAACAGACAAACAGATGAATGGAACAAAATAGATTCCAGAAAAACACCTACATAAATTAGTCAACTGATTTTTGACAAAGGAGCAAAAGAAGTACAATGGAGCAAAGATAGTCTTTTCAACAAATAGTGCTGAAACAACTGGATATCCTCATGAAAAAAACTGAACATAGACACAGACCTTACACCCGTCACAAAAATTTACTCAAAATTGAACACAGACCTAAATGTAAAATGCAAAACTATAAAACTCCTAGAAGATAGCATGGGAGACTACCTATATGGCCGTGGGTATGGCAAAGACTTTTTAGATACAATAGCAGATGCATGATCCATGAAAGAAAGAATTGATAAGCTTCATTAAAATTAAATTAAATACCTTACCATATCATCCAGCAATTGTGCTCCTTGATATTTACCCAAAAGAGTTAAAACTTTTGTCCACACAAAAACATACAGACAGACGATTTATAGCAGCTTGGTTCATAATTTCCAAAACTTGGAAGCAATTAAGATGTCCTTTGGGAGGTAAATGGATAGATAAACTGTGGTATATCCAATCAATGGAATGTTATTCAGCAATAAAAAGAAATGAGTTATCAAGCCTGAAAGGCTACATATTGTATGATTCCAACCATATGACATTCTAGAAAAGGCAAAACTATGATGACAGTAAAATAACCAGTGGCTGCCAGCGGTTGGGGAGGGGCGGAAGGAGGATGAATAGATAGAGTACAGAGGATGTTTGAGACCGCGAAAATATTGTGTATGGTACCATAATGATTGATATATGTCGTCACACATTTGTCCAAAACCATAGAATGTACAAAACCAAGAGTGAATCCTAATATAAACTATGGACTTCGGATGATTATGATGTGCCAAGGTAGGTTGATTAATTTGTAACAAATGTGCCACTCTGGTGGGGATGTTGATAAGGGGAGTCTGTGCATGTGTGGGGGTAGGGATTATATGGGGAGTCTTCGTACTTTCTTCCCAATTTGCTTTAAACCAGAAACTGCTCTCGAAAAATAAAGTCTTTTAAAAAAAATGATATTGATTTTCTTTTCCATCCATCAAATTTACAGTTAATTTCAAATCCACCATATAGAGTATGCCTCTAGTACCCGAAAGAGTCAATGTTCTAAATATATGTAATGCAGGGGCTGGCCCCATGGCCGAGTGGTTAAGTTCTCGCGCTCCGCTGCAGGCAGTCCAGTGTTTTGTTGGTTCGAATCCTGGGCGGGACATGGCACTGCTCATCAGACCATGCTGAGGTGGCGTCCCACATGCCACAACTAGAAGGACCCACAACTAAGAATATACAACTATGTACCGGGGGGCTTTGGGGAGAAAAAGGAAAAAAAAAAATTAAAAAAGATCGTTTTAAAATAAAAAAAATAAAAAAAATAAAAAATAAATATATGTAATGCAGATTCTAAGTGAGATACTGAATCAATGGGAATTCTTAGGTATTTCTTTGAATCATGTCTTGCCCTATTGCATATAATGCTTATTCAATGAACATTTCTAATTTGTTAAAATCAATTAAACAATATAAACTTTATAGAATTTTTAGGAATTGAAAAATAGTTTTCACCCTTTTAAATGTGGCCATTCCTAACTCAGTCATGTTGGGGATGACCCTTAGAGAAAGAGATTCTATCACCTTTCTTATTGATGTTAGATTGAATAATTAAGATTATTTTAATGTTGGCAGTCCTTATGTTGAATGGATGAATGAATGAATAACAGAATCCTATGCTTTCTACCTTTGCTATATACAATTACAACAGTAGTATCTAGAATTTCTGAGAAAAAACCTTTTTGGAAGATATAAAGGCTCCAATTAGACTATAAAGAATGAATTTGGCTACAAGATGGAGAGGAAGAAGAAGGAATGGTATTCTAGGTAGGAAAGGAAGAATAAACAAATCTTCAGGGGAGAAGGGAGATCTGCATGACTGCATTGAAATTTAAATGTAAAAAATATGGAAAATTAATGACAGACTTGTGACATACTAAGAAGCATATATTTGGTTTCTGTCCCATGCCCTTGTTCCTGGGACACAGCTCCTAATACCCTTGAAATCTTTAAAGAATAAGTGTCTTTTTGTATGCTGACCAGAAGACTGGTGGCTGGGGCTCCTGGGAAACCAACCAAGTGATAGTGATTAGAGGAGTGGAACTTTCAGCTCCATCCCCTGAACCTCCAGGGAACGAAGAGAGGCTGAAGATTGACTTAAGCATCAATGGCCAATGACTTAGTAAATCACACCTCTGTAATGAAACCTCCATAAAAATCCTAACCTACAGGGTTTGGGGAGCTTCTGGATTGGTGAACACATGAAGGTGCTGGAAGGACGGCCCACCCAGTGGGGGCATGGAAGTTCTAACTCCCTCCTCACACACCTTGCCCTATACATCTCTCCCGGCTGTCTGTTCCTGCATTGTATCCTTTTATAATAAACTGGTAATCTAATGAGTAAACTGTTTTCCTGAGCTTTGTAAACTGGTCTAGCAAATTATCAAATCTGGGGAGGGGTTCGTGGGATCCTCCTTTTTATAGCCAACCAGTCAGAAGCACAGGTGACAACATGGGCTTTCAATTGGCATCTGAAAGGGGGTGGGGGTAGTCTGGTGGGACTCAGATCTCAGCTTGTGGGATCTGACTCTAACTCCAGGTAGTGCCAGAATTAAATTAAACTGCAGGACATCCAATTAGCACCCACAGAGAATTGCTTGGTGTGGGAAAACTACCCATATACTTAAAGTACTAAAGTATTCTTTGAGCAGTAGTGTAGAGGATAAAAAAGATGCTTTTTTTTTTCCCTTTCACCTGCATGTTGGAATTATATCATAAATTATTTTCAAAGCCAAGTAGAAAAGTTTTGATTTGTTGCAGTAGGGGTATCATTTTAAGTTATAGGTTAGTCATTTATGATTTCTGTCAATTCTGCTGTAAAAATAACTCTCAAGTGTATGCATACTTTCAAACTCCTAATCAAATCCACTATCACCTTCCACCTAGACTTCTGCAATATCATCCTAAATTTTATCTCATCCTTCTAGCTCCCCAATACTGAATTCTCTGCACTGATTCTCAAGAGCTTACCTCATCTTCCCATTGCACTTAGTATAAAATAGAACATCTCTAACCTGGCCTCCTAGACCCTACATGATCCAGGCTTTGTCCTCTTCTCCAGACAGCTCTGCACTCTATGATCCAGGAGTCTAGTCATTCTTGACCTCCTCACACGTACAGTTACTAAGTTTCTACACATACAAAGGTCTAGCCTTCACTTCACTGGCTGGATTTTCCCTCCCAATCCTTCAAGTTTCACTGTAAATGTGGGTTTCTCAGGCAAGACTTTTCTATTTGCCCAATCCAAATAGCCCTCTTTGTCTTACAGCACTCTGTCCGTTTTCTTCATAGCAGTTATCAGAGTTAGTAATTATATATTTATTTGGGTAATTGTTTGTTTACTGTGTCTTCCCAGTAAACTTGAAACATCAATGAGGCTAGGAGCATGTTTGCTTATACAGCACAGAACACCGCAGTCAATAAATAGTTGATGAATAAAACAACGACTGATGTGATGAAATAATGTTTAAGAAGATTAGTCTGAGACAGCTGTGCAGCAAGGATTAGAAAGGGGGAGTCTCCAGGTGAGAACTCAGTTCAAAGGCTGTGGTGAAAGGCCTGGTGTCGCGTTAGGAAGGAGAGTCAGCTGACGGTAGTGAGACCAGAGAGGCAAAGAGGAATTTGAGAAATATTTACAAGAGGAAAAGAAGATGTGTGAAAATTAGATACTGGGGTGTAAGAAAATATCAGTATTTCTACATGTTGTAATACTATGTAGCTATTTCTAGGTATACTATTGATTAGGATCCGTGATTTCTTTCTATTCTGTTTCATCTTTTACCTGTACAGTTATTTTTCACCATTCTACATTTGTTCTTCTCTGTGTATCTTAATCAAAATCAGCGACTTGGCAAATTATGCTGTTATTAATAATCCTACAAGACATCAAAACACAAATTACATAAGCAGTTGCATTAAAAGTATAAGAAGTATAGATTATGAATCATATGCTATTAAGGAATTTTAATATATTTTGCTATATCTCTAGGATGAAAAGACATTTAAGTTTGCATCCTAGTTTATGCCTGATTTCCTGGGGTTACTTTCATGGCATCTATTCTTCACTCCTCCTATCAAAAGGGAGATTGTCCAGATTTGAGTGTGTGTGTCTATAAAATCATTAAATTTTCCTAAATGCCCTGAGTACATTTTCAGAAACTGGCCGAATAGGTTGTAGGTTTTATATAGTGGAATAAATCTAAAGTTATTCCACCCCTCAAGGAAAATATGCTTAAATTAAGGCCCTTATGTTAAACATAAAATCATTGCGGAATGAAGATACATGTTATACATTCATATTTACACAATTATGCAGTATTTGCAAAGATGTGAATGATGCATCACTATAAATACTTAATATGGTAACATTGGTGATTTTTGTTTTGCAGTATTGTTTTGTGATGGAAACATGAGTTATTCATATTTTAAATGTTAATCTTACAAAGCAATAGATCTAAATTCTATCAAAGTGCACACTATAATGAAATGTGATGGGTGTCCTCATGAATAATAGGTCAACAGGAAAATCTGTAGTTGGCCCACAGATGACGGTATTAAGTTACTGTCAGTGTGAGGAACTAAAATTTACTTCATGTTGAGCAACTGGCTCAAATAATCTAAGTATTTTAACGCCCACTGGAATAAAATATGCCCAGTAAACTATTCCAAATACACCATTATTTTGATTATATGTCCTCAGAATCATAATGTATGTGGCTTTGTTGAAGTCACCATGAATGTTTTATATCAAAGAAATATATAACTTGTTTTGCATGCTACAATTACAGTCAGCTTACTCTGTATATAATGAAGCGTGTCAGCCTTTCTTCCAATCCAAAGCTGGATCTGTGTTTCTGCAGTGGGATATGGGACTTGATCTGTTTCTTTGCTCCACCTGGCCCTCCTACCTCTCCTCTCCCACTCATCACGTGGCTTCTGTTTCCGGCATGGTCAGGGAGAAGTGATGTTTAGAGGTGAAGGGGTGGAGTCCAACACCGGTTCTCTCTCTCTCAGGGCATTTCTGTAGAATCTTTGGATACTCATCTGCCTCTTCCCCAGTCCCCACACACCTCTGAAGGGCACTTGGCCACCACACTTTGGCCACCTTTCCATAACACACGCTCAGCTCCTTCCCTCCAGCATCATACTTCAGGGATCCCCTCACCCTGACAAGCAGTCACTTTGTGAAGGATCTTCTCAAGATGGGATGAGCCCAGCTATCCTCTATTGTGTACATTTGACTCTGGAAAACCTTTAATCTTGCCAGATTGTTGTGAAATGCAGCTCACTCTAACTGCAGCCCTCTTTCTTCATTCTATTGTCTGGGGCAGCGCCATCAAATATACTTCAACTTTAAAGAATGCATGTATGCTCAACTTTAAAAAATGCATGTGTGCTCTGCTCTGATAGTAGTCAGTACGTTTCTGTAGTTTACAAGAATGTGTCTAGGAATAAGATGTACCCTTTCTGATAAGCACCTCCTATGACTCAGAGGGGGCCTGCTGCTCCTTTGTGTGGTTTGTGGAGGATAGTACAATTTGTCTTTCTCCATAGAAAGGAGTGAAGAAATAACAGAACTGTACTCCCTGTAAAAAACAAGAAATTTCTTTTTAAGACTACATGTCTTTTTAAACAAATTGCTTTCTATTGTCCAACACCCTATTTCCAATTTCTCTTCTTTTCTTATATAGATAAGTTGGAACTTGGTAATGGGCTTAGGGTTGTAAAACTGATTCAGGCCACATTTTATCACCCTAGGAAAATGATCTAGCACTACTATTTATCATATTTTCATACTTAAGTGTCATTCACTGTCCTTGTAAAAATGACTTCAGACAAAACACTAAAATACCAAAGAAAAAATATTCCATTTATCTGTTACATATGTCATTTATTATAAGCAATTTTTGACCTAAATATTTAAAATGAAATACTTTCTACACTAGTAGAACAGTTTAAAATATAATTCTTGTTAATACTGAAAAGACTACTACCTTGAATATATATCTCCACCCTGAATGTTGAATACCTATAGGCATAAACGTATTTTAATTTCCTCTAGATTTCTCTGTTCTGACTGAGAGATATATTTTGAAAAATATTTTATTATATTTACTAATGCCTTGCTAAGTCATTTTTTCTATTTGAAGTCATCTGCAATCTCCAAAGGAGGAATATACATAAAAAGAATGTTTTAATACGCATTCTGAGCTAGTTAATTTACATGAAAACACACAGTCATTACAAAAATACCTGTAATCCAATAAACTATGTCTATTTTTTGGATGTGATTCATAGCAATCGATAGGATATAGTTGGGGTAATTAAATTTTATGAGTCAACTTAAATAGGCCCAACGGCTTAGTCAAATACTGATCTAGGCATTGCTGTGAAGGTATTTTTTAGACATGGTTAACATTTTACAATCAGGTGACAAAGTAAAAGAGATTACCCTCAATCATGTGGGTTGGCCTCATCCAATCAGTTGAAGGTCTTAAGAGTAGAAGCTGAGGTTTCCCAGGTTAGAGAGAATTCTTCTTCAAGACTGTAACATAAAAATCCTGCCTAAGTTTCCAGCCTGCCTGACGGATTTTGGAGTTGCCAGTCCCCACAACTGCATGAGCCAGTCCTTAAAATAAATCTCTTTGTGTGTCTATATCTATGCATTTATATCTGTATCTATATCTATAGCCTATTAGTTCTGTCTCTGGAGAACCCTGACTCATACAATATTTGTTTCCATTATAAAAGGCTATTATTCCTTTTATTTATTTCTTTTTTAATTCTGCAATAACAAAGGGCAGATAAGATATATTTTACTAATAACATGATCATTCTTGCTTGTTTTGTTACTGTGGCACAGTGTGACACAGCTATGTTTTCTTTTATCTTTTTTCTTTTCTTTAATATTTTTCTCTCTTTTTGTTTTTATGAGGATTTTATGATTCATTTCAAAACCTAGATGAATGCATAAATGAGAAAATCTATTTTGTATGTTATTTACAAAGATTTTATTGCATCTGCCAGTTGAAATCCAACTAGACATTGGTGAAAAAGAAAGCTTTATGGATATTTTGAAAGGTGAATTTTGTGAAATTAATGTGATTATTGAGATTCAATTGTTGAATACATGATATGGATAAAGATGACCTTTTATATATAGTTCACAATGAAGTCATAAGATGACTCACTTTTGCCTGAACAAAATTTCAAACTAATAAAAGAAAAGGAAAAACCTCATTATTGTGACTATTCCACTGTGAATTATCTAGTTGAAAGAACTATTCAAATATGAAGGCCGTGTATTATATGTTGGGAGAGAACACTTGACAGTGAGGTCAGCTCTATTAAATACACAACCATCACCTGCATGAACTGCTGGTGGGAGAATGAATGGGTCTAACCTTGGAAATGTACACCACAAGCTTTAAAAATGTTCAGACCTTTTCAAATATGAATTGCATTTCTAGAAATCTAGCCTGTGAAAATATTTCTACCTTTGGAAAAGAAATTGTGCTCAGAGATGTTTAGTAAACGTAACAGTAAAAATGTGGAAAGCACATTCATTCCCACTTTGAAGGAGAACTATGATATTTAGAACCCACCATAGTGAATTACAGCAACTGCATTCAGGTTCTCGATTGTATTAGATTTAATAATTCACTTGAATGTGAGTTTTTAGGATTTGTATCATCTTCAGAAGAATCACAGAAGAATGTTTCCGATTATTGTAATATTTAAACCAGATTTATGAATAGTTGTGAATATAGATCCGTTTGGCTAATACCAAATGGTTGCATGTTAAATTCAATATTTGGTTAAAACTCAGGCTAAAGTTGAATATCAACATCACAGAATGAATTTATTGGAGTATAAAAGTTAACTGGATACAATAGGCAAAATATAATAAATTATGATATTTAATATTTTTGTAATTTTTATATTTTATTTTTATAATTTAAAACAGTAAGGAACAGTAATTTCTTGACTTTTTCAAATATGAAAATGTTAAATTGCTACTGTGATTTATTTTAGGGGACATTTGTGTCTCTAAAAGAGACTCTTCCTTTCAGCGTGTAGGTGAGCAAGAGCAAGGCTTTTATTTTGGTTTTAAATCTCTGCCAGTAGAGGGACCTGGCAATGGTGATGCTGCCACCAGGTCATTAGGCTTTAATTCTTATTCTTTTCAAAAGCAACTGAATACAGTAAAGATATCTCTTGCACTAGAGGTTTTGTTTGAAGTTGATTATGTAAATTAATTGAAGTAATCCTAAAAACTAAAGCCTTCTGCATACCACTTGAAAAGATGCTTTAGCACTACAGTCAGGAGTAGTATAAACACACACACATACACACACACACACATTCACACATACTATTTTGCATTCACTTGCTTGTTTACACTATCACTTTAGAAAAATTTCGAGTATGAAATTTTCTTGAGTTCCTTGGGATATAAATGGATTTAAATAAATAAATACTAAATGTACTTCACAAAGTTATATGTATACATATTATTTTTTTTTGCAGGAAAAGACTTGCCTTCAGCTAACATCATTTACCAATCTTCCTCTTTTTTTCCCTCCCCAAAGCCCAAGTACATGGTTGTATATCCTAGTTGTAAGTTATTCCAGTTCTTTTATGTGGGATGCCACCACAGCATGGCAACTGACAGATGGGTAGTGTGATTCCACAACCAGGAAGCAAACCTGGGCCGCCAAAGCAGTGAGTGCTGAACATTAACCACTAGGCCATCAGGGTTGGCTCAAGTTAATGTTTTTAATACTAAAAATGTTATTAGCCCGGATGCATATTAGGATTAAGATATAATTTAGTATCCATTATTTTGATTTGTATTATTTTTTCAAATTTACAATCATTCTTTGGCTCAAAAGAGACATGATTAAGATTTTTCCAAATGCTATTTAGCTAATTCAATCTTTTGATTTCTATTGGCTTGATATTTTTATTTCCCTATTTATTTGATTGTGTGAACATATTTAATAATTGCTTTTATAGAGAAAGATTTCAAAGCATCATTCATTATTACAGATTTCATTTTTGTAAAGATAAATATACATTTTTATCTCAACTGACTATTAGAACATTAACATCTCTAGTGCTTAGATTTCTACTTCCCAGTTACATCTGGAATGTTTACATCTATTGGTTGTGAACATTGACATAATAACAATAGATGAAAGGACATGCCTAGTGCTATATGTTTCATATTTTTAAACTGATTGGATACGATGATGGTTACGTACTTGATCACAAATTATTTGATCATGTATAATTTTAGGAATGCCAGATATGACACTAAATTCTCCTTCTAAAGGCTGAGATCAAAATGAAGGCCAATTTTTGCCTAATTAAAAAGCCAAAGCCAAACACAGATGTTTCCCTGGCTGTAAGTTTAACATGGGAGGCCAGGGACATTTGATAGATCAGTATTAAGTCTTGGAGAGATAATATTTACTTATCCCTTCACCACTGTGTGCTATTATATCTATTTTTCCAGAGAATGTAGTGTTCATATAATACAAAACGTTTGCACATAGGATTTAGTCTTTTTTCCACAACAAAATTTGTTGAATTATTGCCGCTAGATATCTTACTCAAGCTTGTCCTTTGATTTCTTGGTGGTTTGCAGCTTGAGCTCTAGCAGACCCTCCAGGAAATGTTCATAGGTCCTGCATTCTTCCATGTTCAAAACATATTCTCTTCGAGGTTTATACCCGTTTGGATGGATATGAAATCCTTGGCTCACATTTTCTTTGCTTGTATATCTTAAATAAGTCACGCTAATGTCTTCTGGCATGAAGTGTTGCTGTTAAGAAGTGAATTGCTCTGTTTATCTGGATGGTTAATTTTTTCTCTTTTTACTTTGTTTCTAAGGCACAGTATAGACTTTTATCCTTCAGGTCAGCATTGACTTATTTTAGAACTGGAACATATAACATGGACAATTTGAAAATCTTTGAACTTGAAGATACAGATTTACATAACATAAAATCTCAAATATGCATGTAATGTCAAGTCAACAAATTATCAATGATAAAATGTAAATTTCTAGATAATTTTGAAATTAGTACTTGCTAGTCCTAGCAATTCTAGCAGAACTCTTTGTCTTTTCTCCTTTGCGTTTGTTTTTTGTTTTAACTTCATGCCTACAGGATAAAATCCAAAGTATTTGACAGGAGATCTTTTTACATTCTAGTTCCAAACAACCTTTTCAGTCTCATCTCTTGTCATACCCTTTGGACCACTCTTGTCCTTCACTGGGTTCTCACAGTTCTTATCCTCTCACTACTTTCTATTCTCCAGTGAATATGCACTTTCACCTCTGATTCCTTGGAATTCCCTCTGCTAGAAAGGCTTTCCTTTGAGCTCCAGCCTACTGCACCATTTGTCAAAGCTGTAGTCTTCCGAGTCTAGTTTAGATGGTGAATCTTCCATGCCCATACACACGGCCCAACACCCTGGTCAGAATTAATTCCCTTCCTTCTGTTTTTCCATAGCCCTTTATTTATGCCTCTCTTTAGCTTTGAAATCCTTTGATTCTCCTTTTGTTTATTGTGATTAGTTTTATTTATTTGATGTTTATTTATTCATTCCAAAAATATTTATTAAGTGCCTACTATATTCCAGGTATTGGTATGTATCAGTAAAAAACAAGAAAATAAAAAGACCTCCAACAAACATAGATAAAAACAAACCAAAACAAAACCCTCATGGAGCTTAGTTTCTAGCCATGAGTAAGTTTTGAGTTCCTTGAGTGTCAGTATCACTTTCCCCAGCACCAAAGGTGAGGATTTTCCTGCATAGAGCAGGTACTCAAAAGCTATGCCTGCTTGTTCCCCCCTTCCCAAAGGTAAGTGATTCTCTGCAGTTAATCAAAAATTATTAACTAAAACATGCCAATAGAAGGTAGAGCTTGTATAACTATTTCAAAGGAATATCAGTAATTAAATAGTAAGTACCACTGTCCTAACAAACAACTGTTAGCCCACCCATGATAGCAGTCACCTAGAGTGTTTTTTTATTACCTAGACTTGTTTTATTATCTGGTATTTTTTATCACTTTCCCTAACCTGAGGAAGGAAACATATATCCAGATCCAGGAAGCTCAGAGAGTTCCAAAAAAGATGAACTCAAAGAGACTAACAACAAAATACATTATAATTAAAATTAAAAAGTTAAAGACAGGGAAAGAATCTTAAAAACAGCAAGAAGCATCTTAAAAACAGCTTGTTACATACAAGGGAATCTCCCCATGAGACTATCAGCAGATTTTTCAGCAGAAGCTTTTCAGGCCAGAAGGAAGTGGCACAATATATTCAAAGTGCTGAAAGAAAAAACCTCCAACCAAGAATACCCTACCTGGAAAAGTTATTCAGAATTGAAGGAGAGATAAAGAGTTTTCTAGACAAGCAAAAGCTAAAGGAGTTCATTGCCACAAAACTGGACTTACAAGAAATAACAAGGGACCTCTTCTAAGCTGAAAAGAAAGGATGCTAATTAGTAACAAGAAAACAAATGAGAGTAAGTTTCACTAGAAAGGTAAATATATAGTCAAGGTAGTGGATTAATCACTTGTAAAGCTGGTATGAAGGTTAAAAGACAAAAGTAATAAAAGTAACTATGATTACAGTAATTAATTAGGGTATACACAAGATAAAAAGATGCAAAGTGTGATATCAGAAACATAAAATGGGGGGAGTAAAGATGTTGAGTTTACAATGTGATCAAACTTAAGTTGTTATCAACTTGAAATAGACTGTTAAAGATATGAGTTGACATATGTAGGCCACATGGTAACCACAAAGCAAAAGTCTGTGGTAAAGGCACAAAGGATAAGGAGAAAGGAACATAAGCATACCACTGAAGAAAGTCATCAAACCACAAAGGAAGAGAACAGGAGAATAAGAAAAAAACAGAGAGAAACTACAAAAATAGCCATAAAAAATTAACAAAATGGCAATAAATACATACCTATCAATAATTACTTTAAATGTAAATGGACTAAACTTTCCAATAAAAAGACATAGAGTGGCTGAATGGATTAAAAAGACAAGACCCATCTATGTGCTGACTACAAAAGACTCATTTTAGATGTAAGGACACACACAAACTGAAAATGAAGGGATGGGAAAAGCTATTCTGTGCAAAGAGAAACCAAAAAAAGCTGAGGTAGCTATACTTATATCAGACAAAACTGACTTTAAAATAAAGACTGTAATAAGAGACAAAGAATGGCACTACATAACGATTATTGGTCACCCTATATTGGTCAATCCAATAAAAAGATATAACACTGGTAAATATTTATGAACCCAAGATAGGAGAACCTAAATATATAAAGCAAATATTAACAGATCTAAAGAGAGAAATAGACAGCAATGCAATAACAGTAGAGAACTTTAATACCTGACTTAATCAATGGATGGATCATCCAGACAAAAAATCTATAAGGAAACATTGGCCTTAAATGATACATTAGACTGGATGGACTTAACAGATACATACAGAACATTCCATCCAAAAGCAACAGAATACACATTCTTCTCAAAAGCACATGGAACATTCTCCAGGACAGATTATATGTTAGGCCACAAAACAAGTCTAAATTTAATGAATTTAGTAATAAATTCAAGAGGATTGAAATCATATCAAGCATCTTTTTTTACCACAGTGATATGAAATTAGAAATCAACTACATGAAGAAAACTGAAAAATTCACAAATATGTGAACAAAGGTCAAAGAAGAAATAAAAAAATATCTTGAGACAAATGAAAAGGGAAATATAACAGACCATAATTATGGGATGCAGCAAAAGCATTTCTAAGAGGGAAGTTCATCATAATACATGTCTACCTTAAGAAAGAAGAAAAGTCTCAAATAAACAACCTAACTTTACACTGCAAGGAACTAGAAAAAGAAAAACAAAGAAGCCCAAATTTAGTAGACGGAAGGAAGTAACAAAGATTGGAGCAGAAATAAATAAAATAGAGACTAAAAAGACAATAGAAAAGATCAATGAATGTAAGAGCTGGTTCTTTGGAAAGATAAGCAAAATTACCTAGACTCACCAAGGAAAAAACAGCCAAGACCCAAATAAGTAAAATAAGAAATGAAAGAGGAGCTATTATAACTGATATCACCGAAATGCAAAGGATCATAAGAAACTACTGTGAACAATTATACACCAACAAATTGGACAATCTAGAAGAAATAGGTAAATTCCTAGAAACATACAACCTACTGAGACTGAATCATGAAGAAATAGAAAATCTGAACAGACCAATTACTAGTAAAGAGATTGAATCAATAACAAAAATCCTCCCAACAAATAAAAGACCAGGGTCAACCGTCTTCACAGGTGAATTCTATCATGAATTCAAAGAAGAATTAATACCAATCCTTCTCAGACTCTTCCAAACTCTTTTTACACAGCCAGCATTACTCTGATTCCAAAACCAGACAAAGATTCTACAAGAAAAGAAAATTACAGGCCAAAATCTCTGATGAATATAGATGCAAAATCCACAACAAAGTATCAGCAAACTGAATGCAACAATACACTATAAAGATCATACCTCATGATCCAGTCTTCTCTTCTTACATTCAACCAGTCTGTGATTCCATCTCCAGCTCCCAGAAAGTATTTAGTATTTAGAATACAAGTCACAGCTACTACTTAGTGGGTACCTACTATGTTCTAGCATTTTCTTTTAATAACCACATGAGAAGAGAGATTATGTTCATATTCTTTATATAAGTATGTAAACCTTCAAAAATTTATATAAATTGCTATACTGTGGATTATTAGTAATTGAGAGATGCAGGAAATGACTTCAGTTTTGTCTGAGTCCATAGTGTTAAAGACTGATTTATGCATTTATTTCCTTTACTAGGGAAAATGGAAAACATAGGGGACTGTGAAGATAAACCAAAGGCTTATAGGTTTCACATGGGATGGCAATTAAAACAAATGAGAGACTGATAAAACCTGGTGGTGATAAATTAGCATAGGGCTCAGCAGGTCATTTCCTTGATTATAGTGTAATAATCATAATAGCCTAGATCCAATTCATGTTTTCTTAAACTAACCATATCCCCAGACATGTTATGATATAATATTGTTATACATTCTATACATGTGGAGGCAACACATTTCTAGTTTGTATTTTTATGATGAAGGGAGGGTTCTGGGTAAGGTCTGGCCCTTTCAGACTTCCAAAAGAAAGTAAAATATTGACTATAGAAGAACTTGCCTAATTTCAAAGAAAGGTGAACAGTCTGTGTAAACCTTCATAGTCAGCTCCTTTATTACTACTGATTCAAATAGTAAATAAAGACTGACCAGATAAATCTTGTAGGCAATTCCATCTAAATGTATTCTGGAGAACCTGGGGAGGCCACGACTAACTTCAGAGAAGATTCCCCAAACTAAAAAAAAAGCTATGTTCTGTTTGGACCACGCCACATTGAGGCCATGTTTTTGGCCACACTATTCACTGTGTTTTCCTTCCCCTGCCCCTAAAATGCAGTTCCTCCATTTTGCAGTCTCTGATTTTTTTTCTTCTTAGCCATTATGAAATCTGAATATTTCATCTGTAGCCTAGGTTTTAATGTATACAACCCTCAAAATATATGAGTAAAACCAACATTTAAACTATCTAAACCAATATCTTTATGTCTAGAATTAATCTTTATTTCTATCACTTTGAATCTCCATGTAGATAACG
The DNA here is from genome assembly GCF_041296235.1 of Equus asinus. NCBI lineage: Eukaryota > Metazoa > Chordata > Mammalia > Perissodactyla > Equidae > Equus > Equus asinus. The sequence continues at coordinate 83,732,796 of NC_091798.1, forward strand.
AAGAATCATATCAACCTCATGGCAGCTAAATTTGTATTAATAAGGGGTGAGTCTGGTGGCATAGTGGTTAAATTCATGCTCTCTGCTTTGGCAGCCTTAGGCTCAGGGACTCGGATCCTGGGTACAGACCTACACACCACTCATCAAGCCACGCTGTGACAGAGTCCCACATAGACAAAAATAGAGGAAGATTGGCACAGATGTTAGCTCAGGGTCAATCTTCCTCACCAATAAATAAATAAATAGATAAATAAATTTGCATTAATAATTGATCTCAACACAAAATTCATCTTTCACTTTTGAACTCAAAGACCTCATTCACTCAGGCACCTAAGTCTTCAACTGATTTCCTCCCTTTCTTTTATCCCCCACAACCAATTGGTCACTGCACCCTAGTATACTTATCATACATCTCTTGTGTTCATCTGAGTCTCTGCATGTCTAGTCCCATTCTGTTAATTCACATCCTCATAATCTCTTGCTTGAGTGCAGTGATCTTCCTATTGGCATCTGCTGGATAGCCCTCCTCTCAACTATTTTCCACATTGCTAAAAATACTGTCCTGTTACTTTCTTGCCTAAAAATCCTTCAATGGTTCCCATTTTCTAGAAAATAACATTTAAAGTACTTAGCATGAAATGCAATTCATCGTATCATCCCACTAATCTTGTTTTTCTCCATTTCTGAGCATAACTGTTATGCTTAAGGTATAATGAGTGGAACAGGAGAACTCCACATCTTAATTGATATCTTAATGGATTAATGGACTTAAAGTCAACTCATGTGACACCTACTCTATGAAGTTTTTGCAAACACTCTCTCATGTTGAGCAAAACCAATACATGGTGTAAAACTATATTAAAAATTCATGTTATATCAGAATAGCTGATAAACTTTTCTCTCTCTCACCTAGATGGTGACTTCCTGTTGTGTATGTATGAATATTCACATACACACACGGATTAAAAATGTGAGTATAGTACATGATGCATAGTATGTGTTAAAGTAACACTTGTTGAAAAAATAAACTTTAGACTAGAAGCGTTTTCAGATTTTCCACATTAGAATGGTTCAGTGAGCAATTAAATTTTAGGAGTGCTTCATATAACATCCATAGTGAATAATCACACCCTGGATCTATCAAACTCCTTCCCTTTAAACATAGACATATGATATTTTCTACTTGTTTGTCCTTTTGAGTTTTAAAAATGCATTTTAAAGTTCTTATGAAGAAAAATATGTTTACAGACTGAGGAAATACTTTGGAAACGTATTAATCCATGGAGTTGATGGGCATATGGTAAATTGTATAATGTGATAAACAGTAACTTCTCTTTAAACATAGAGTTGAAAATGTTTTTCATTAAAGTCTCTATGCCTACTGATTTCATATCTCTTTAAGACTTAAAGCTTAAGAATGATTTGAATGTAATTCTGAGTTTCACAGTGAAAGAAATCACAAATACAGTTCTTGACAAATAAAGCTAAATTTCAGTGTCAGGTGTAAAATATAAATTTCTTTATTTGCTTTTTATGAGGTTTTCTGTTTCTAAATAGTCTTTTACTTCACATAATTTTATATACATATGGATAAAGACTACAGTCTTGAGCATCTTATGTTTAATTCATTATTGCTTATACTGTCACCTGCCTTTTTATGCATGTATTAATTATTCAATCAACTATTTTGTCAGTCACTGACTATGTGCCAGAACTGGGACATATTCTTAGTGTTAAGAACTGGAAATATAGCAATGACCAGCAAAATGATGGATATGGAACCTTGCACACAGTAAGGCAGTTAATAATAGCTAATGATGCTCACGTGTGCTTGATTGCACTTGCGATAAAGGCTACAAAGGAAAAGAAAAGGGAGCTCTAAGAGAGACCTATCCTAGTCTGCAGGGTCAAGAATGGATTTTTTGATAAAGTTACATTTCAATTGAGAAATAAGAAGATTTAGGTCTGTATATTCCCTACAGAGGGTGGGGAGGTATTTCCAGGGCGTGATAAGGAGGTATTTAAAGGCTCTGAAGCCAGAGGGAGAATGAAAGAACAGATTGAAAGGCTGTGAGTGAATAGAGGAGAAGTAAGAGAGGTCTACAGAGAAATTACTACCCTTGATTAGGTATATAATATTATTGACAATTAAAATTATTTCTTATCTTTCATTGATAAGTTGGAGATACTTGCAGTGAGAGAGATCCTGCAAAGACAGGATTTATCAGGGAAACCTCATGTAATCTTTCCTTTGCTTAGTATCAGATGCAGACTCTTTGGTATAATCACAAGGTCTGTGGAAAAATCACAATTAACGGATGGGTCAAATAACAATTGAAATGTTATTTAGACCAGATTTATAGAGATATTTATAAAGATAGAATAAAGTCAATCATACCAATGATTCAGCATGAAGGATATTTTTATTTCATTAAAACATAATTAAATTTAAAGTTTACTTTTACCAAAATTTTTAGCTAATTATCCCAATTCTTAACTTTAGTTTCTTAGTGTGGACGTATGTGACTTTAGAGAAACAGACACAGCTTAAAGGAAACTAAAGTGGAATTTAAGTGACAAAAAATGTTTCACTTAGAATTGGTTCCAGCAGAACGAATTCCAAATTTATGAACTGTTTATAACGGGAAAGCAGGTGCAAATAGAGAAAACAATGATTTGTTGGTATACCTTCAGTTATTTGGATCTCCCTTTTACAAGCTACCTATTTTCAGCAACGACTTATGCCAACTGCCTTAATTTAATTCTATGGTGAAAAATTCACAGAGGAAAACATGGCTCCCAGATGAATATTTCTGTACAAAACTAGCCACTGGTCTGTGGGAAAGAAAACGTGAAGCATTAGGGAGCCTGGAGCCAAGAGTGAGGGAAAGGCCATCGGAAATGAAAGATATCACTTTCCTTCTAGGTTTCTCTTGTGGCAGAATATTCATGTGAGAGTACATTTGTTCACTGAATTTTTCAGGAAAGAAAATAATAGAGCACAGGGATGAAATGTAAGCCACCTCTTACCAAGGGATATTTATAATAGCAATGGGGAAGTCTCAGTAGATGAGGGAAACGTAAGAAAGTAAGATGGAATGAATGAAATAAAGAACAGACAGAGGTCTGAAGAAAAGCAAACAAGGTGTGGAAAACAAGAAGAGGACAAGAAACATGTAGAAAGAGGAGAAAAGAGTCGGAGGGAACATAAAATCCTTATTTAAAATTTAGAGATTAGTGAGTTTTAATCTATTCATAAATAATCAAATTGTTTTTATTGTTCATATTCTTATGTTGCAGTTTTACAGCTAGTGTCATTTTTGAACCAACTTTGTGGAATCCAAGGCTATCAATTTTTTGTAATATAAAAGGTGCATTATATAATGCAAATGTAGTTATTTTCTATATTTGAACATACTCTATTATTGAATCATTCTAAAGACAGTATATCATTTGGACTAATTGAAAACCTTTTCCGGGAAAGAGAATCTGTCACTGAAATGCAGGCCAACTTAATACTCAAACTTTCAAGCTCAGACAAGCCTCCAGTGCATCCTTTTGCTGAATACAGGGTAACAGGCATTTCTGCGTGGTGGCCACATCTCAGCCTAACTTTAGGAAACATGTCCCTAGGAAGCAACAGACATGCAAATGGTTGGAGGGAGTAGGATCCAGTGTAAGGGAAAGGTGGTTGAGCTAGATTTCAGTCTTAGGGAAGCTTGAGGTCCTTCCTAGAAGGCAACTGGGGCAGACCGATGATTGAGCAAGTAAGGCAGAATTTTCAGCTCAGAGAACTAGGCTATCAAAGAAGTATGCAAGGGGGAAGAGATGGTTTATAACTCACAGCTACAAATTCTCAGAATTTGTCTATGGAGCACAGGATGTCAGGGATGCTGACAGCAAAGGGAACTGGCAGCAGTGATTTTGTATTACATTACAAGTTGTGGGATCCCAGACAAATCTCTGTTTTCAAGTCCAATCAGATGGTCCAAGTGTGGTCAGGAAGGGTTGGAGTTGATGGTAATTTTTTTCCTGTCTCAATAAGAAACAGGAAGTTTAGAAACTAGGATGGAGCAGATTAGTAAGGAATGCACATCTAGATGGGTGAAGTTCAAGAATAAAAAGGGAGAAGACTGGAGCTCCAGACGCTAGGGCTTACAGTAATAAAAATAATAGATAACATATATTAAAATAATATGTAATATTATAAAAATATAAAAATTAATATAAATATATAGTATAAAATAATAGATATATATATTCACTTATATCAGCCTTTGTGCTGAGTATATTATATCAATTGTTTTACTTAATTTTCATAAGCATGTTGCAGGATAGGTAGTCTTATTGTCCTCATTCAAATCTGAGGATATAGAAGCACAAAGAGAATAAATATCATGCTTAAGATCACAAAACTAGTAAGTGATGAAAACTATACAAATGATCTTCATCAGCCTACAGAGCCTGTGTCTCCATAATAACTCACGGTATTACCTCTTCAAGTAGCTACAGGATCAATGTTGTATTTTAGAAAAAATATTCTCACAACTATGGCTATGTTTAACTGACTTTGAGAGGAGAGCCGGAAGATAATTTTTGAGCTAGGTTCAAACAGAAAGTAAGTTATTTGAGGACAGATGTCTCCTATGTCTCATGCTATTTATCTTTGATTCTCCAAGACCTCAAATGAGTTCCTGGAACAACAACAAAAAATTATGGATCTGTTCATGTATTTGGAGTGTAGTAGTAGAAATAGAAGGTGATAGATTTAAGAAGCATACTGAGAAACAAAATGGGGTAGTAGAAAAAGCATGGGCTTTAGAATTAGGCAGGAAGAGGTTTTTTTGATGAGGAAGATTGGCCCTGAGCTAACATCTGTTGCCAATCCTCCTTGTTTTGCTTGCGGAAGATTGTCACTGAGCTCAGAACTGTGTCAATCTTTCTCTATTTTGTATGCGGGATGCCACCACAGCATAGCTTGATGAGGAGTGTGTGTGCCTGCACCCGGGATCCAAACCAGCAAACCTAGGCTGTGGAAGCTAAGCATGCGAAATTAACCACTACGCCATTGGGCTGGCCCCTGGGCAGGAAGAGTTTTGAGTAGAAACTTTGCTACTTTCTAGTTGCTTGAACCCAAGCAGGCTAATTCCTGTAAACCTGTTTTTCATCTGTAAATGGGATAATGATATTTATTTTATAGATTTAGAGATAATTATGTAAAGGGATGAGTCTAATGACAATCACACATAAAGAATTTAATATACAACTGCTTTTATTAAATGCTTTCTTAGTGATCCTTCCCTTCCTGGCTGCTAGCTGACTTCCAAGAGTTTTAATGGTCTGGGCTGGTAACTGTGTCCAGCCCTTCCCCAGAGGTAGAGGGTGTTCTGTCTTTTCCCATTCCCCAGTTGCAACGGCTCTTCATCTGTGTCTTCCCCAGCTTGTGTTCCCTAGCGGAAGTGCTGGGTGAAGCCTGTGCAGTAGCCACTCCTCTCTTCCTAGCCCACATTCTGAGGGAGACTTTCTTTGGTCTCCAACCCTGCACCAAATTTTTCTCATGATTGCTGGGTAAAGGTCCTTGGAGAACCTGTGAGGAAACATTTCCCTTGTGCCTGAGCTTTCCAGGAATTTCGTACTTTTTCCATCAGTTTGCTGGTGTTGCCATTACAGTATATCGCAGACTGGGGGGCTTAAACAACAGAAATTAATTTTCTCACAGTTCTGAAGACTAGAAGTCCAAGATCTAAATGTTGGCTGGTTTGGTTTCTTTTGAGGCCTCTTTCCTTGCCCAGCAGATGGTCACCTTCTTGCTGTGTGTTCATATGGTTGTCTGTGTGTGCACGTGTCTGGTGTTTCTTTCTGCATGTCCAAATTTCCTCCTCTTAAACGGACACCAGTCACATTGGATTAGGGCCCACCCTAAAGGCCTCACTTTAACTTAAACATCACTTTGAAGACCTTATCTCCAACTGTGGTTACATTCTGAGGTACTGGGGATTAGGATTCTAACACAAGAATTCGGGGGGAACACAACTCAACCCATAACACTCTCACACTAGCCCACACATGGCCTTTAGCACTTCATGAAAAGTTGTTGCTGAATACTTCTTACCTGCTTGTGGTCAGCCCTGCATTCCTCTCCTACTCCTCTCCAGGTCAGCGGTACTCACGCACAGTCTTTCTTTATAGGTGCTGTCTTAGATTGCAGGCTAGATGCTGCCCTGAAACATCAGTTTTTCTGATGGGTTTTAAAAAAGTTATGGCTTTGCAGATTATTCTGCCTTTTCTTCTTGTTAGGGGAGAGATGACACTCTTTCTAACTTACGACATTCTGGATAACAGGAAAATACTCTAAAATTAAAAATATGTGTGCTCTTGCTGGATTCTTTTAATCCTCTTGAATTTCGGATGTTGGCATCACACATGGCTCAATCATTGAAACTCTTTTTATTGTGTCTGTGTACACTAACCATCTATGTAATCCCATTTAGTCTCATGTCTTCAACTATCTGTAGTCTGATGATTCCCACACTGATATATTTCACTGAACTCTATGTATGCTTCCTACACATCTCTACCTAAATATCTAAAGAGCATTTCAAACTTAATATGCTTAAAATTGAGCTCTGTTCTCAAAAAGCATCTTCTTAGTGAGCCTTTCCCTTGCCACCCTATTTAAAAATTCTATAATATCCAACACAATGTATCATCCTAATGGGTATTAGATATTAGATAATAAGATTATCTTGTTTATTTCTGGTCTCTCTCATCAGAATGTCAGTTCCATGAGTGTAGGGAACTGCATGCTGTTGTTGTTGTCATCTCTGTCATATCTTTAGCACATAGAAAAGGGTCAAACACATAGTAGGTACTCAATAAACTAAAAGAAGAAAAAAAAGAAAGGTTGGGAAACAAAGTTGAGGAAACACCCCTGAGAGTATGATAAAAATAAAAGTGATAGAAAATAGGAGAGATATTAATAATTTTTTTCTAAATAATGGGGCACTCCAGAATAAGAAACATAAAAAAAAAAAATAAACGAGGTAAAGCAATTACCAAAAAAAAAAGCAATATAGGTAAATATCTGAGAACTAATGGAGATAGCTTATGAAACAGAAAAAGCACATCTAATGTTCAGAATGGATTTTTTAGAAAAATTATCACACAAGGCATATAATCTTTTAATTTCAGAATACTAAATTGGAAGATAAAACCCTGAGTGCTTTCACATAGAAAAAAAATGTCGTATCAAAGAATATGGAACTAAAATGACTTCAGATTGCCCAGCAGTGAAAAATGTTTATGAGTAGAGTAGAATAATCCCAAATTTTTAGTGCAAATGATTTTGAACCTAGAATTATACCCAGCCAACTGGCAGCCCTGTGGGAGAAAGAAAGGAGAAACTTTCAGGTATGAAACAATACAAATGTTTTTTCTTACATGCCCTTTCCTAGGAAGCTGTTAGATAATTGAAACTGCTAAATAACAGAGTAACCAGGAAATAAATAAAATATCACCCAGGAAACAGGGCCTTTGATACAGAGGGATGATAATGAAATCCCCAGGAAATTGCTCTGCACTAGTCCTATCTAGTAGGAGCCTGGAGAACTAAGGGGTGTGTGTATGTGTGTGTGTGTGTAATGATTAGAATGTTTGGAAATTTGCTGGAACATGGAGATGTATTGTTTATTAAGAGGTCTGTTTAAAAACTTGCAAAGAATATGGTAGATACACAGAGAAGGCGGTGCTGAGGAAGGGTAATTAAAAAACAACACAAATAGAAATAAAAAGATAGTGCCAAACTAGTTAAATCAAGGTAAGACAATAGAAACAAACTATTTGGAAATAGGTAAGTGTCAAACACACAAATAACTCAGTACAGTTTTCCCTAAGGGATTGGGAAAGATGTGGCAGGAGACAGGAGACTGTTCCATTTACTTTTGGAATTTTTAGTACTTTTTAAAATATATATATATTTAAAAGATAGTAGATTTGAATGTGGTAAGCATAGCCATGTGCCACCTAGGCCCCGCTTCAAGGAAGTATTTGCTGCAGTAGCCAGCCCCTTCAGGGTCGGTCAAAAGAGAGCTAACTTGCCTAAGGGCATCCTTTTCCTGACACAGATCACATCCAGAGACAGGCAAGGTAGGGTGTAAGGGGCAAGACATTTCACTCTGACACAGGACAGCTCTGATAGGCTCTGGAGCTCTCTGCCTGACTTACCAAACCTTTTATCCATCTCTCCCCTCAGCCTAACCCTGCTTTCTGCTTTCCTTTTACTGGTACTGATCCCTGACAGACGTTTACTCAGTTTACTCGATCTCTATTTCTGCTTCTGGAGAATGCGAACTACGGCACTTGGGACCTGAAGCGCTCTGACAAAGGGGGTGATCTGATAGTGTTTTTGCAGTGGATCATTCACTGCCTGCCTGGCAGGAAGACCCCGTCACTAAGTGTGGTTCACCACGGCAGTTTGTTTATTGCAGAGCCACTGTTCTGAAGACTACATTATACAAGTGTAGCGATATAAATAATGGTTCTCAACATCCAGAGAAAATCCAGAGAAAAGATCAGATCACTTTCAGAAACAAAGATGCTTTTATGAATAAGCCAAGCAACATATTGAGAAACGAAATTTATTTTCAACTATCTTTTTTTCCCTTCTATGCCATTGCTCATGGCTTATTAAAATACTACTAAATTTGACATCTACGTTTTTGGTTCATGGTTAATTTTACTCCAGTACAATAAATGTGCAAATCATAACTTTGACTTTCCAAATGACATTGTAGGATATTTTGTTTTCAATTATGTTTTCAATTATGAACACAGTCTACCTCCTGAGGTTTCCGGTTAAAATAAAAGGATATGTCACAGTTAGGAATAGGCAACTCATCAAGAGTCATGGTGTGAAGTGGTTTCTACGAATCTCTGCCAGATGGAATTATTTGTAATGATGAATGATCTCAATTTCTGTACAAGTAATTTAAAACCCATTCTCAGTTGTGAATGAATTTCGTACCATATAACAAAGAATTAATTGTATCTGATTTTTTTTATTGGAACACTTGGGAAGGCATTTTTCTGTCACTGGATATGTAACTGTGGTAAAATATTTAAACTAACAAAAAAAGTCTACTAGAGAGAGCAACAAAACTGAACGATTTAAGTAGAACTATTATATATATTATTTGAAATGTCAGCATCTATAAGAAACAAGTTTACTTTTTAGATAACTAGGGTATGTTTGATGTAAAAATGATTTATGGAGGATACATAAAACAAGATCAATTCAGTTTTTTTGTTTTCTTTTTCTGCCCTTATAGCTCATTATAGAATCAAAAATCTTCGAGCTGACCTGTTTATTGAGGAATTTTTATTGTCAACTACCTGCATTAAGTCAGGGAAGGTAGTAGAAGATGTTAATATCTTTTTCTCTTTGAAACAGGATAGCGAGTGGCCAGTAGAGTCTAAGAGGAATTACGCTAAAAGGAAAATAGCCTCTAAAGTAGAAAGACAGAGGCATCCTAGGATACTACGGGAGTAAATAGGAGAAAAAAAAGTGTTTTGCCTATAAGGAATTCCACACGGATAGGTTAGAGAATACTAATAACCAGTTGTAAAAAGTGGCTTTTTCCGTATTTTTTCTTTCACAACTAAGTACACATGGACGAAAATATCATATAGCTGTTTATGCAGAGTATGACAACTGGATTTTAAAATTTGGATGAGACAGCATTGCCTCTGAAGACCTTAATTTATTTGCTTTGCTTTAAAGAAGTTATTTGGAAAATTGATCAATAATTTTCTTGGTTTAAAAATGCCTTTGATGAATGGAAGGATTCTTTCACTTCCTACATCTAAGAAAACATAGATCATAAAATGCAAAAACAGATTATCCGAGTAAGTGAATAAATGCATGAACGAGAAATCATTGAATAGGTAATTAATTGGTTAAAGTTGATGTGAAGCTTAAGAAAGTTTTCAAAAAAGACGAAAAGGTATGACTGTCATCGCACTCTCTCCAGTCTTCCATTTAAATGCAAAGTCCAACTCTATGGCGCTCTTGCTAGTTCTGAAGAGCTCCGAGGAGGCAGCTGCTCGCCATTACGGCCGGGGAAATGTTTCTTGTTCAGTCCATCTCCTTCTCCAGGGTACTCTTTAGTATCATTAAAAATGTGTTAAAAACAGCTAAGTAAAATGAGGAAATGATGGGGAAAAAAAGTTGGTACAGGAAATTACAGTCCTTTGAACGTTCATGTACAGTAGAAGGTGGTGATCAGAGAAGTTAAAAAATATATATATTCACAGAGAGAAAATAATTCAAAAGACATGATAGACAATATTGATATTAACCTTTGGCATGCAAAGAGGTCTCTGCATACCAAAAAGAAGAAAATATTGAATTTCATTCTAATCTGATTAAACAAAAAAATGGAAAAAAGATCTATTAAATTAAAAAGTTCATTTTGGACCTGTCTTTTTCTTATATAAATACTTAATGCTATAAATTAATCTGCAACCCCTATTTTTAGCTACGTACCACCAATTTGATGTGTTGTTTTTAATTTTATTCAATTCAAAATATTTTTCAATTTCCTCTACATATATATTTTTAATTTAGAAGTGTATTGCATAATTTATTCAAGCATTTGGATAATTTCCAGTTGTCTTTTTTTCAACAGCTTCAATTTAATTTTCTTTGGTCAGAGAACATAGTTTATATGATTATAATTCTTTAAAATTAGCATAAATTTCTTCATAACTACCTCTTATTTACCCTTTAGTGTCTGTAGGTTTCATAGTGAGATTGTCTTCTTCAAATAAACTTATATACTCTCTTCTTGATCAGTTTTACTGGGGGTTGCTTAATTTTATCGGTCTCTTCAAAGAATGAAATTTCGGCTCTAATTTTTCTCTTACTTTATTTTATTAATATTTATGCTGCTTTCCGTATTATTTTCCTTCTCCTACCTTCTCTGAATTTAATTTTCTTTCTACTTGAGTTTGAAGGTTAGATTTCCAATCCCTCTTCATCTGAAGCTATAATTTTTTCTCCTTTTAGCAACAATTTTTACTGTCATATTTTTATTATTATTCAATGCACAAATTACCAATATGATACATAAAAGAGTGGGTAAGGCTGTAGATTGTATTCTACAGTAATTAAATGAATAATGACCATTTTATGCAGATATATTTGATAACTTAGATGAAATGGAAATAGTCCTTGAAAGATACAAACTAATAAATTTTACCCCAAAATAGATAACTTGAATATCTCTACTTTTACTAGTGAGATTCATCTTATAGCTTAAAAACCTTCCAATATAGAAAACCCTGGGCCCAAAAAGCTTCAGTGGTGAATTCTACAAAATGCTAAAGAAAGAATTAATGCCAATTGTTCATACTTCCAGAAAGTAGAAAAGGAGGAAAAAATTTCCCACTTATTTTGTGAAGCCAGAATTACCATGATAACAAAGCCAAACAAAGATATCATGAGGAAAAACAAATAAAAACACTATGGATGACTATTGACATGAACATAGTGACAAAGATCCTTTAAAAATATTAGCAAATTGAGTCAGAGATATATAAAAAGAATAATATGATATAACCAAATGAGGTTTCTCACAGGAATGTAAATTTGTTTGACATTTGAATACAAAGCAAAGTCACCATATTAACTGACAAAACAATTTGAAAAGCAGTTTCATCATCTTAATAGATGTATAAAATGACATTAGATAAAACTCAGCAACATTTGTGATAAAACCTCAGAAACTAGGAAGAGAAGCAAATTCGCTCAACATGATAGAAAATATCTACAAAAACGGATACTTGATGTCTTAATTGCCAATGGCTGAAAGCTATTGTCTAAGATCAGGTAAGTGTAAGCGTGTCCAAACTCACATGCCTATTCAACATTGTACTAGAGGTCTGAGCCAAAGCAATACACATGAGAAAGTACCAAAATGCATACAGACTGGAAAGGAAGAAGCAGAAAGTTTTTTCTTTTTCCTTACTTTTTGATGAGGAAGATTGGCCCTGAGCTAACATCTGTTGCCAATCTTCCATTTTTTTTTTCTCCCCAAAGCTTCAGTACATAGTTGTAGATCCTAGTTGCAAGTCATTCTAGTTCCTCTGTGTGGGATGCTGCCACAGCACGGCTTGATGAGAGGTGCGTAAGTCTGTGCTCAGGATCCAAACTGGTGAACCCCAGACTGCTGAAGCCGAGCTCGCGAACCTAACCACTCAGCCATGGGCGGCCCCTGGAAAGTTTTTGGGTTAGGAGTTTCAAGCTGCCTTTCCTTAATATAAACAGATCTCAAAATTATCTCCATTCCCCCAATAAGTAAGTTCTTTGTGTAATGCTTTAGAAGTCTTTGACACTAGGTTTTTGATCAAATTAAATATACATGTATTTTCTTATTTTCTCTTCACCTCCCCTCTCTATGATTTACTATGTATTCTAAGTATTTTCATGTTATTTATTAGTCCCAATGTCCCCTTTAATTCTTATATTCTAGACTTGTCTCCTTTCTCATGCTGAAGATTTGCCTGTTCCTCAAAGCCTTTTATACTCCCAATGGCTATCTAACAGTTCTATATTAATACTCTTACTTTTAATGAAAGCTCCTGGAAATGATATCATATTGCAAAGACTTCAGTCTAATAATGAGAATTTCAGTTAACATGAAAAATCTGTGCAGGAGGCATTTGGAACCAGTCAGGTCCTTCAGGGCATTTTACTTCAAAATTCTTCAAAATTAACAACACTTTCAGCTGGCATTTAGTCATTGCCTTCTCCTGGCTAGAGGAAGTCTCCTTCCAGACTGCAATTATGTCATGAAGCAAACTCAAGCCAGAGAGGTTATTTAACACAGCATCATCCCCATGGCAGGCCTGGCTTTCTACATTAACGTCCTACACTTAGCTAATGTAGAGAAACAGGTGTTCGTCTTACATAGAAAATTGTGTTAGATATTTAATATTAAATTTTAAAAATAATTAATGTATTGACTACATATTGTTCATCAGATATAGACACTGGTACAGGCAAGTAGATTTGCTTTCGCCATTCATCTTTTTTTCTTTTTTAAACTACCTCTCAGATTATTTCTCTCACATTCAGGTATATTTTATAAATAGCCCATGAATATCCATAAAGTGGAATGCTCCCCTTTTCTCTTCATCAATTTATTTAAGCCTGATTTTACTGAAATCTGTGTTAAGGGATTCAGTGAATGAATGAAAAAGAAAAAGAAAATGAAAAAGAAAAGCAGAACTGACTTCTAATAACCTTACTTAAGCTCCTCCCATTATTAAGGTTTCTAATACAAATAATTACCTTGACAACAGTAGTAGCAGTCATGATAGTGACAATAGCTATCATTTATTGAGTACTCACTATATGACCGCACTGTGTTGTGTTTACAATTACACTCACAATATTCCCATGAGATTGGTAAATTATTATCCTTGTGTTTAAATACAGGCACATGGAGACTAGATACCTTGCCTGAGTTCACATAGCTGCTATGGTCCGTGTCTGTTTGCCTGAACTCAAAACGTCCCTAACAGGAGTCTTATTTACTTGCCGTTGCTTCCATTCCAATACAGAGCCTTAAGCCGACCGTTTTGGAAAAATGATAGTGTGGAATCCTTGCATAATGGTTTCATCCCTGGCTGTGGTTCAAAAGAGTCCAAGAGATGGAAATGCATGCTTGTATGTCTAATTTGCAGCACAGTTCTGTTGAAAGAAACCTCTGTTCTTAAGTCAGATGAACATTGTTAATGTTTTTAAAATGTCCAACTACTTGTAAAACCCATGGCAGGGTTCCCATCGACTTGCATAAATGCTAAAATTGGTAAAAATGATATGGTAGGAAATTAGAAATATTCATAGTATCTTCCCCCAACATACAATGCGAAGAAATGAAGTTTCAGTACTTACATGCTCATAAGCTTAAGCAATTCATATAAGGGAGTTAAGTATTCCAGTTTACAGGGTCCTTAACATTGGCATAGTCGGAGTTGGCGAGAGCTGGAAAGACCTTAGAGTTCCTCTCATTCGAGAGAAAGGAAGCTGACAGGTTAAATGACTTTTGCAAGTCTCACAAGTAAGCTGTGGACCAGGCTTCAGAAACTGAGGCTGTATAACACCTGCTGTCTTTGCTTAGTATTTGCAAACAGCAGGTTTGCTGCAGCAGACCTGGCTCGTGCCCAGCTCTCATCCTTCTCCCCTCCACTGGTAGCTATTATTCTTGCACATCCTTCGCTTGGGAAGGTTCCATATCATCATTGATAAGAAATAATTGTCACCCTCAGCAGAAACGCCTGGGAGTGCAGAGGGTTGATATTCTCATCCTCAGAAGAATTTTTCCCCAGATCAGGGTTAAGTCACATTGATTAACAGGCATGAGCTTCAATCTGATATTGCCATTGATTGCCCTGCACTTGCCTGTGCTTTAGTAAAGGATTTCGATTTCCAGGATCTGTGCTCCACTTTTCACAAGTCAAAAACTTTCTCCAACTGGTGAAATAAAAATGACAACAAGGACTTTCCTCATTTCAATCCCTGATGTGACCCGGCATCCACTACTGTGCTTTCTTAAATATCCGACTACACCATCTCGTTTCAGCTGGCGCAGCTAGGCTGCTGACATAGTCTCACTCTATCTTTTAGATCTGGAGGTATTGTAGCTCTCCCCTGTGTCCTTGCCTTCCTAATCCGTCATGACATTAACTGGATTTTTATTTTACTCAAGTAGAAGAATGATTTTAAGGAAAGCTGCAAATATTAAATGCTCCCTTAGGATACGCTATTACTTATTGAATAAACAGAAAGTATGTGCAAATAACACATTTCAGAAATTACAATTCTAAATTGTGCATATAAATCACAGTTGTTTAGTAGATTATTTTCTGGTTAAAGTACCAAGTCGATACTGTGATGCTTCAATTAAAGGCAAAAGGTAAAACTTATTTCTAGTTCTCTCAGTCTGTTAGTCAAGCATTCATTTAGCCTCTACTGTAGGCAAGATAACCAGTTTATTTTAGGGTTCTATCTCAAATCGCCTTGTACTAGAGTTGCCGGATGTAGCAAATAAAACTATGGGGTAACTTAGATAAATCTGAATTTCAGGTAAGCAACAAATATTTTTTTTAGTCTGTCTGCCCTTAATATTGCATGAGACATACTTATATGAAAATTATTTGTTGTTTATCTGAAATTCAAATTTCACTGGGAGACCCATATTTTTTTTTCTCTGGTAATACTACTTGCTAGGCTGCTAATGAAGGAATTTGCCACATGCTTGGTGACTGCACTTTCCACTCTACCCTCTCATCCTCTTCTATGATGATAATCTTTTTTAGTTAACACTTAAGGATGAATTAACTGAAATTCAAAACTTCATTTCTTTTGTGGCTTTTGGAAATCAATCTTACTTGACTGTTGTGCATATAATTTCGTGTACATTACTCAATAGCTGTAACTGATTTAACCCTATTTCTGAGTACATTGATTGTGTTACTCATATTTACAAGATCCAGAAACCAGGAAGAGGTATTACTGTCCCCAGATTGCAAGCTACCTTATTCTTTGATTTCTTTTTTGTTGTTGCTGTCCTGAGTATTTTTATAAACAAAGATTTGATATCTTGGGACTTCAAATCTAAGTTCTTCACTACTTAGGAAGATCACCAAACCAAGTTTCTGACAAGGTGGAAAGGCCGACTGGTAGTATTCTTTTGGATTTGAAAGGGCGAATCATTTTGAAATTATTCAAAGAAAACTATTATAAAAAGGCCTTGGAATTTGCAGTTGCTAGGCTACTGTGTGGAAAAGAAGTGTGAATGACACTTGCCTTGCGTGTAGGAGAGAATTAGAGCAATCAGATGGGTTTTTAGACAGCAGAATAAAGGCTTTAATTTGCAACCACAGGACTACCATTAATAATTTTATGAATTAAGAAATCAGAGATGCCTATGAAAACTAGAGTTTTATAATTTCTTTGAGTAGAGGTGATTCATAAATTTGCAAGTTAATATTGATTTGAGGTCAGATTAAATATAATATGAACAACAAAACATTTTTTTTCTGCTTTTTAAAAATCTTTTTATTCTAAGATAGTGTAGCAACCTTTTTTTTATTAGAAATGCATTGCAATGTAGTTTAAGTGTCCCAAGCTGAAAGGAAGGTTTGGTAGAGAACAAAATGAATCTGATGGAAAAAAATTTAAGAGAGTATGGATGAGTCAAAGGAGAATCTCTTAGCTTTACTCTCTGCTATATTTTTTCTTTTCTTTTGGATAACTTCAGTTTGTTTATCTGTTCCAATTCCTACTAATATTTTACTACTATCTTTATAACGCTGCATTGAACATGATTTCCCCAGATGTTTATCTGCCATTCTGATAAATCTGGTAATTCCCTCAACAATCCATGGCTCACGTTTTTCAATTACATTCCTTGGCAGTAATGTTGCCTTTAAGCAATTCTAAATTCAGAGATGCTGATGGTTTGGGATGCATTCATACTCACCTTGTTAGTTCATCTAAAGCACAACGACTGTTCAAAATTCGGATTTTATGCCATTCTCACAGAATTGTATTATCTGTGTAAGTTATCCCAAAGGACCCACCAGTCAGTCACTGGAACTTCTGTTTTCGGTCTTCCTCAAATATACATAGTCACTAAAACTAAAATCACATGCAATAAATATATTGTGGGGACCTGGAATTGGCCACCCCAAGATATGTCTCTTTGGCATCAGGATTATTTGAGGTTGATTGATTTTGATAAACTGGGACAGGGAAGGAGGCTCTGAGGATTGGAACTTGCCCTTTGTTAGGACACATTTACGTTTGTAAGGTAAATCTCTATCTGTAAAGGTGCCTCCCTCTCTGTACCAGGAAGAAGAAAGGAGATGACCTTCTCTCCAAAACCTCTTAATCAATACCAAAGGCAAGGACTTAAATCTGCATTTTATTGTGCTAGTCTGGTAACCTCCTGTAACTGACTTCCCTCCCCCTCCCAACTTTGGCATTTCTTTAAGGATTAAGCATCTTTCTTTAGGCTAGGAACTGATCGCTGTGCTCACCTGTGACCGCCCAGCTCCAGACAATCGACTTGCCTCCGGCTACGCCCTCCGAGACAGCAGACCACTACCTGCTGTGTCCATCAAGTCCTGTGCCGACAGGGCAATCTTGTGACTATTGTGGGAGGGACATTTCAATCACATGTGAAACACCCCATTTGGAGGTATATAACCACTATGTGTACCCCACTTTTTCGGTGCCCTTTCTTCCTTCGGGAGGAAAGGCCCCGGGCCATGGTTCCTCATAAAGCTTTGTTTAATTTTCTCTTGCTATTCTGTCTCATGTGAATTTAATTCGTTCTCCGGCCAGACGAACCCACATTTGGGAAGAGGAAATGTCTTCCTCCCCTACAATATCATCCTTTAACGCTTTTTCTTTAAGTAATCTGTTATTATTTAGTTACAAGAATCAAAGCCTCCTTATTGCTGTTAATAGCCTTTTCCTTATTGTTGTGGACTTAATGTTTCCATCCCTCCAAAATTCATAAGTTGAAGCCTAATGCCCAATGTGGCTGTATTTGGAGAAAGGGCCTGCGAGGAAGTGATAAAGATTAAATCAGGTCATAAAGTGGGGCCCTAATCCATTATTAATTATTAATCCATTAGGATTAATCCATTATTATATATTATATATTATATTATATTATATATTATATATTATATATTATATTATATTATGTTATATTATATATTATATTATATATTATATATTATATATATATTATATTATTATATAGGAATAATCCAGTATTAATCCATTAGGGCTTGTACCCTTATAAAAAGGGCAAGAGATCCCAGACCCCTCTCTCTCTACCATGGAGAACACAGTGAAAAGGCTGCCATCTGCAAACCAGGAAGAGAGCTCTTACCCAAAGCTGACCGTCTTGGCACCCTGATCTTGGAGTTTCCAGCCTCCAGAAATGTCAGAAATAAATTTCTGTTGTTTAAGCCCCTTATATATAGTATTTTGTCAGGCAGCCAAGCTGACTAAGACACTTAGTGTGCCATTTTTTCTAATAGGTATTTTAATAAATATTTTCCTAGATATTTTCTAAAATATGCCATGGTTGCTATTATGGTGTCATGCTCCTGGTACATGATGAACAACTTTGTCATCAACCTCCAACCGTCTTACTCTTCCCATTCCTTCCCCTACATACACTGACTGAATGTGTGTTCAAAAGTAACTGAAGTGTGATTTCTTGAGCATTAAGCACTCTATCCCAAGAAGCTTCAGCTATAGAAGAATTACTGGAGTCACTATATTCACATTTAGAATAGGAATAGTGTAAATGCTTTAACAGAAACAATTATGTAGGCTACTGATGTAATTCTTATCAAAGTCTGTTATCGATAAAAACAAGCAAAAAATGGATTGGAACACACAGAATTCAGTGATCCCCTAAGGTCTGTGCCTAGAAGAGATTGGGCAACTTAAAGACATGTCACATTCTCAGGCAAGAAACGTGGTCGAATAAGAAGTGCCCTAGACTGTGGGATCTTGAGAGCAGTATAAATCTTTTATTTCCCAAAGCATCTAGGTCAGCACCTCACACAGTGTGGGTGACCAATTTAATTCTTACTGAATTAAACTAAATGGATGGATATGCCAAACTTGGCTCGAGTCAGTATTGCAGTAATAGAAAGCGAGGCTCCCGGTGAGATTTCTGCTACAATGGCAACCTGAAGTACCTGCTACTGTTGTTTCCACAACAACCTAGGTCTTTGCCATTGAGTTGATCCCTGTTAAAGAAGTAGAAAGCCTTCAGACTAGAGCGTCGGGGGGAGAAGGCACTTTGTCACCTCTCCACAGACCTAACAAAAGATGACCTGTCTTCATTGTTGAACATGGTTAATGTATGCTTTGATTAAGATCGTGAGTTATTTCAGTTGTAGAGAGCTGGGTCCCGTTGTTGACCTGTGCTGTTCTATTTAGAAGAAATTTATTCTGTTGAGTCTGCCTCTTCCTTTAGCAAAAAGGAAAATAGCCCTGTGATGGGGAACCTTGGCAGTGTGTCATTGAATTGCTTGTTTAAACATGTTAGCCCTGATGATTACAGTGCTTACATTGGTTCATGCTTGTTTAAACAAGTCTTCTTCAGATCACATATTCAATTTCACCCTGGCACTAATGCCTACAGATGCTTAACGTAGCACGGCCTCAGCAATTAGAACATAGAAGAGTGGCAAGGAGCAAGACGTCTAGAGCCGATTCATGGCCTGAATCCATCACCTATGAGCTCTGCGATATTAGGTAATTTCGTAACCTTTCTGTGCCTCAGTTTACATGCATATAAAATGGGGGTAGTATTAGTACCTACTTCAAAGGATTGTCAGGAGGTTATATGAGTTAATATTTGTAAAGTGCTTAGAATTGAGTGTGAAACATAAGAATCAGTTTTGATGTGTTAGATGTTTGAACAAAAATAAGTCTCAACATAAATTAACTATATTTCCTCAATTTTAACTTCACTTAAATTCTGTAAAATTATTACCTATGTGATTATATTTTTCTTACAAAATAGCCCTTCTATGTTTTCCAAGAAAAAATTAAGTAGTGTGCCTCCTCTCTTCATATAAATGCGTAATAATGATCTAATACAATGTGTATTAAGTGGAAGAGAACAGACATTATTTACCTTTTCTCCACTTCAGAAGTTTAAGAGGTTAAATAACACAGGAAAGCTGAGAATTCTTACTCAATGTTTCAGTTATAATATCTTTGGGAATGATTATAAATGAAAAATGTGAAATATTCTAAATGTCTTTTAACCCTAAGTTTCTAAATTGATAAATTATGAAATCACTTTTTGAAGTTTTTAAAGATTGTTATTACTTTTAAATATGTGATAGACCTATCTACTCAGTATTTAGATGTAAAGTGTTATTTTTGTATCATATTTGCCTCATAATATTTTAATATAAAAACTAAAATATTACCGACCTAGTTAAAGCACCTGCCTTATCTCACTCTTTTCTTCCCCGCTTGAACCATTATCCTGACGATGTTTCTTCTCTCTATGCATGATTATGTATTTCGTTACCTATTTATGTCCCCTAAAATAGGTAGTACCATTCTGTGTGTTTATAAAATTTACATAATTGCTGTCATACTGTAAATATTCTTTTGCAATTTATTTTCACCCAGCACTGTATTTTTGAGATCAGCCATCGTGATACTTACAGATGTAGCTCATTCTTGGTGACTGTTTTATAGAGTACTACTACAGGAATATACCAGAGTTCCCTTCTTTATTGAAAGACATTTAAATTTTTTCCAAGTTTAAACAATACCACAATAAAAGATCTGCAGCTGCCTCCTGTAGACATGTATGAGAGCTCCCTGACATCTAGGGTTAGAATTGCTTGGAGAAACAAAACGCACGTATTTAACTCCTCTACTTTTCTAAATGGGCATTCCACTTTTCACTTCCACCAACAGTGCCTGACAGAGTCCGTTCCCCTATATCCTCACTTATGGCTTGTATGAATAGACTCACGTGTTTGTCAGTCTGATAGGCGGGAATGGGAACTTATTGATTAGGTTTTCCTCATCATTATTACTGTTGAGTTTGAGCATACGTATGTGTATATATTTCATACGTTTCTTAGCCCTTATGGCTCTGCTTCTGTGAATTGCTGTGTGTCTTTCATCTATGTTCCATGGAGTTCTTTGTCTTTACTCATTGAACTGTGGGAGTTTTGTTTAATTTTTAATAAATTATTTTAAATAAATTCTATTTAGGGATCTCTTGCAAAATGTTCTTCCTAATTTGCTATTAAAATTTTTTAATTTTAATATTTTGAAATAAATTAAAGTTTTCCTTTCTTATTTATACATTTAATCCCTGATTAAGAAATCCTTCCTTATAAAGGGTCAGAAATATATTGTGCTCTATGTTCTTGTAAGTTGTTAAAGTTTTGCTGTTTACGTTTTCATCTTTAATCCATCTGGACGTTATTTTTAGAAAGAATTGGGGGATCTATTTTCTTTTTTCCAGATGGCATCCAGTTTTACCAGTACCATTTATAAAGGTCCATCGTTTCTCCACTGATTTTCAAGCCTTTCCCTATTATATCACACTAAATGTTTACCCCAAAAGAAAGCAGTGTATCCTTTTGCTGGCCAGGTTCATTCCTGACCTATTAGAGTATATGGTCTGCACAGTATTGATATTTTGCTTTCAGTGAAATGTGCTTGGTGATCTAGTGCAGTACATGGTAATGTGTTAAAACTACTCCACTTTTGCTTAAAATAACATGTATTCTTTAAATATTGGGTGCTTGAGTTTATATATGTCCATTAACAAAGATCCAGGGTGATCTTTATTTAGTCTGCTTCTTCTCTATATTAGATGAGG
Source organism: Equus asinus (assembly GCF_041296235.1). Lineage (NCBI taxonomy): Eukaryota > Metazoa > Chordata > Mammalia > Perissodactyla > Equidae > Equus > Equus asinus. The sequence goes on from NC_091798.1 coordinate 83,754,260, forward strand.
ATTTAAAAGCACTGTTACATTATTTTTCATTTCTTTATTTGCTTTGTCCTTAATTTTTATACTCTAAATTCTGTTAACGTCTATTTTAAGTCACATTTAATAAATCTCATACTAAATCCAATACTCGGATAATAATGTTTCTTTTCTCACCTAAACTTAATTATGCATACAGTGTCCAGGAAGATCCTGAAGGCATAAAATGTGGAGCATCTGTAGTAGTATTGTCACCAACATTCCTTGAAAATTCCCAATAACTGCCATTACATTCAGTCTTGAGTACACCACATAATATGACAACAGATCCTAAGCTCAAAAGAACTGTGATTCGCTACTTGAGGAGAAAAGGAAAACATGCACATGTGTGTAAATATATTATCCAAAGTGCTGAGTAATCAGCCAAGTTTGGATCAATCAAAATATTGTTCATGGAGGATGTTAGAATCAAACTAAGTCCCCATGAAGAGTAGGATTTGGATAAGCAGAAGACACTAGAGAATATCTTATAGGAAGAAACCAGCATGTTAAACTGTGGAGGAAAAATAAGTTTCGCAAATATTTTGTGAAAAATGAATATGGCACTAGTGTGCTGATCAGAGTTTCTCTCCATATATACTGTAGACTTGGGTGAGCCTTCCAATAAGGCGACTTGCATATACAGCCTTGCAGTTCAAGTGTTTGATCTTATTCTAGTAGAAAGGGCGGAGATCACTGAACATAGAGAAGATGAACAGTACTTTTCCTTCACAAACATTAATCTAGAAGTTGTGCATGTTTGATTGAGAGGGAGAAATTTTATAAATCTTCATTAATTTTATTTAACAAACATTTTGTAGCCATTGCCATCTGTTTGATACTGTTTTAAGTATTATTCACATACTAGCTCATTAACTATTTAATTCTCATAGGGTCCCATAAGATAATAGTGTTCTCTCAATATTTTTATATGAGAAAATAAAGATTATAAAGTTGAGGGGTGTATATATGCACTCTGGTCAACAGTGTGTTCTCCTACAGTACCCATCAGCACCCCATGGATGTATCAATGATATCTTAGGCTCTGTTTTCTTCATTTTAAAGCCCGTATAAGATGCAGAGATGCAATTCTAGACTATGAGGTTGAAAGAACCATTTTTTTTTTTTTAGTACAAAACCAGTTTAGGGCCGGGCCGGTGGCGCAGCGGTTAAGTTCACACGTTCTACTTCTCGGGGGCCTGGGGTTCGCTGGTTCGGATCCCAGGTGTGGACATTGCATGGCTTGGCAAAAGCCATGCTGCGGTAGGCGTCCCACATATAAAGTAGAGGAAGATGGGCACGGATGTTAGCTCAGGGTCAGTCTTCTTCAGCAAAAGAGGAGGATTGACAGTAGTTAGCTCAGGGCTAATCTTCCTAAAAGAAAAAAAAAAAAAACAAACAGAAAAAACCAGCTCAATGCTTTGCAAGCAATAAGACCAAAATTACCTTACTAGTAGTAATACTAATTTCTTATGTAAAAAAGAGAGCAGATAGTGCTATTGACATTTTATCTAGATATACAGTGGCAGTGTTCTGCAAATTTCAATGACACATACACTGATTCATGATATTTTCTATTTCTGCTTTCACCAGTATATTCATTTTATATTTCACTGATATACATCTGATATTTGTCTACTTATAAACTTATATTTTAAACTTAACAAATATATTTAAATTTAAAAAACACTTTACATCATTGAAACCTAGAATCCTTTGCCCTCAGCAAAGACTATGTTCAACCATCGCTTAGTTATCCAAACTGTAGTGTCCCTACTCTTATTCCACAGGTAAGCTCTTTCCACACCATCACAGTGCCCTCAACAGTCCCCAGCCAGCTCAACTCTAACCCCTAGAATGCCATGAAGTCATGCATCAAGGTGTGAATATGCAGTACTTCAAAATGATGCTTGTCAATGGGACATAGAGCCTCCTGCATAGGCAGGAGTACACAAGCATTTGGATGGTGGCTGAGGTTGCGTATGAGGAGAGTATCTGCCACGTCCTTGTGTGGCAGATCTCTGACCATATTCTCTTCTCTCATCTACAGTATTAGAGCCCATCGTCCTCCTTGTGGGAGCCAGGAACAGTGATAAAGAGGACTACCCAGTTGAATATGCCTAACTCAGTAACCTCTCTCTTTCGTACCTATCTACCACAGAGAAGGTTCATTCCAGCTTCTTCTCTTGTTTTGCTATTATCTCACAGTGGCAGTCTTTTCTCTTTTGTGGGTGGCCTGCGTTCAGTTGTTCAGAGGTGCCATTGCTTGGACAGGTAAATCTGTCTAACTGTCAGACAGTACTAGCAAAGCCCCTTTGGCTGCAGTGCAAAAGTCACATTCTCCAAACAGGTTTATCAGTAATAAATTTGGAATATTGATCCTCACTTCAATGTGTCCTATGTCTCGTTTGTCATTTAATTCTGAAATCTGAGGGAAGACACTATATTTTATTTATTAGCCCTTAACATTTTCCACAGGTTCTAGAGTCACATTACCCTATCTGGGGATGATACTAGTGAAAAAGATATGCCTCTTTTGAATAATTTCAGTAAAACGGGAAGAGATGATGAATACATTTAGTTTTAATTTCCCTACCTAGAGCCAAATTTTCTTGCCAGTTTGATAAAGCATTATAAACAGGCTCTGTCTAAATCGGATCAGTAGTGGATGAGGATCAGTTTCATCTGAACCAGCTGAGTGCATACCTCAAGAGAAAGGAGTGTTATGAGAAGAAAGGGAGTAAAGACGTAAGAGTGACACATCTTGGGAATACTCAGAGGGCACAGATGGTTTACCAATTGGATGTAAAATGAAAGACAGAATGGAATTAAGGATGAATGAATTCCAAGCTTTTATCTTGGATTTTTGAGTAAATTGAGTCATCACCAGGTTAATATGGGAAAATGAAAAGATTTTGGGGACCGCCCTTGTGGCTGAGTGGTTGTTTGCACACTGCGCTTTGGTGGCCTGGGGTTCACTGGTTCATGTCCTGTGCATGGACCTACATACTGCTCATTAAGCCATCCTGTGACAGCATCCCACTTAGAACTAGTATGACCTAAAACTAGGATATACAACTGTGTACTGGGGCTTTGAGGAGGAAAAAATAAAGAAAGAGAAAGATTGGCAACAGATGTTAGCTCCGGGCCAAGCTTCCTCAGCAAAAAAAAAAAAAAAAAAACTCTCTGAAAAAAAAGAAAATCTTTTAGTGTGACAGGGACGGAGATGGAATGCCCATGAATTCAATTTTTAAGTCACCTTTATTGAGACATAATAACATACAATAAAATTTAACTATTTAAAATTTCCCTCATACCAGTCTGCAGTCAATTTCTCCTGATCTCCAAGAGTAGGCAACCACTGATGTGTATTCTGTCACTACACATTATATTTATCTTTTTTAAAATTTCTGATAGGGAATCATGCAGTATATACTATTTGTGCCTTTCTTTTTCTGTCTTAACTTGTTTGCGATATTCAGTCATATATTTGAGTGTATCAACTGTGTGTTCCTTTATCATGACTCAGCAGTATTGCAATGTATGGCTATACCACCATTTGTTTATCTGTTTATCTATTGATGGATACTTGAGTTGTTTCCAGCTTTTGAATTACAAGTAAAGCTGTTTTGCATATTCATGTATAAATCTCTGTGTGGATGTACCTCTTGGGGAAATATTTAGGATAGCAGTTACAAGTTCATTTGATTAGTGTATGTTTAAATTTATGATAAACTGCCAAAAGTGTTCCAAAGTGGTTGTAGCATATTACATTCCCACCAGCAGGATATTAGAGTTGCAGTTGCTCCTTATCTACCAATACATGGTACGATAAATATTTTTATTTTTAGCCAATAAATTCAATTTTGAAAGAGAAACTTTTGAAAAATACATAGGAGAAAATTAGATATTCAATTCTGAAACACAAGGGAGAGGTATGATCTAGGATCATAAATTTAGAAATGATAAATATAGGAGAAATAATTAAAATCATGAGGATAGAGGAAATGATTCACATCATGTTTGCAGAATAGAGATTTCCGGAAAATGTAGTATTTTATTTAACAGAAGATTAGGAGCCTTGTAGGCAAGCAAAGAATTTATAAAAATTGCAGGGAGATCCAAGAGTGTATAAAAAAATCAAGGATGGAACAACAAAAGACCCCGAATAGTGGGGCTGGCCCCGTGGCCGAGTGGTTGAGTTCGCGTGCTCCGCTGCAGGTGGCCCAGTGTTTCGTTGGTTCGAATCCTGGGCGCGGACATGGCGCTGCTCATCAGACCACGCTGAGGCAGCGTCCCACATGCCACAACTAGAAGAACCTACAACGAAGAATACACAACTGTGTACCGGGGGGCTTTGGGGAGAAAAAGGAAAAAAATAAAATCATAAAAAAAAAAAAAGACCCCGAATAGCCAAAGGAATCCTGAGGAAAAATAACAAAGCTGGAGGTATCACACTCCCTGATTTCAAAACATACTACAAGCCTATAGTAGCCAAAACAGAATGGTACTGGCGCAAAAACAGACATACAGATCAATGGAACAGAATCGAGAGCCCAGAAATAAACCCACACATCTATGGACAGCTAATTTTCAACAAGGGAGCCAAGAGCATACAATGGAGAAAGGAGAATCTCTTCAATAAATGGTGATAGGAAAGCTGGACAGCCACATGCAAAAGAGTTAAAGTAGGCCATTATCTTACCCCATGCACCAAAATCAACTCAAAATGGATTAAAGAGTTGAATATAAGATCCAAAACCATGAAACTTCTAAAAGAAAACATAGGCAGTATACTCTTTGACGTCGGTCTTAGCAGCATATTTTCAAGTACTATATCTGACCAGGCAAGGGAAACAAAAGAAAAAATAAACAAATAGGACTACATCAAACTAAAAACCTTCTGCATGGTAAAGGAAACCATCAACAAAATGAAAAGACGACCTAACAATTGGGAGAAGATATTTTCAAACCAAAATCAGATAAGGGGTTAATATCCAAAATATACAGAGAACTCATATGTCTCAACAACGAAAAAACCAACAATCCAATTGAAAAATGAGCCAAAGATCTAAACAGATATTTCTCCAAAGAAGATATATGGATGGCCAACAGGCACATGAAAAGATGCTCAACATCATTAACTATCAGGGAAAGGCAAATCAAAACTACAATGAGATATTGCCTCACTCCCTTCAGAATGGCTATAATTAACAAGACAAGAAATGACAAATGTTGGAGAGGATGGGGAGAGAAGGGAACTCTCATACATTGCTGGTGGGAGTGAAAACCGGTGCAGCCAATACAGAAAGCAGTATGGAGTTTCCTCAGAAAGTTAATAATAGATCTACAATATGATCCAGCTATTCCTCTGATGGGTATTTATCCAAAGAACTTGAAAACACAAATGGGTAAAGATACATGCACCCCTATGTTCATTGCAGCATTATTCACAATAGCCAAGACTTGGAAGCAGCGTAGTTGCCCATCAAAGGAAGATTGGATAAAGAAGAGGTAGTATGTATACACAATGGAATACTACTCATCCATAAGAAATGATGACATCCAGCCATTTGTGACAACATGGATGGACCTTGAGGGTATTATGCTGAGTGAAATAAGTCAGAGGGAGAAAATCAAATACCGTATGATCTCACTCATAAGTAGAAGATAAAAGCAACGACAAACAAACACATAGCAACAGAGATTGGACTGGTGGTTACCAGAGGGGAAGGAGGGAGGGGGGAGGGCAGAAGGAATGATTAGGCTCACGTATATGGTGAACATGATGTAATCTACACAGAATTCAAAATATATTATGACGGACACCTGAAAGTTACATAATGTTATAATTCAATGTTACTGCAATAAAAAAATGGGTTTTTCTTGTTTGTCTCTTTTAAAAAACTTACCTGATTTCAAAATTTGGCACTATTAAAAAAATTAATGGAAAAAATAAATGATCAATAGTGTCAAATGCATCAAAAAGATCCAGTACAGGACCAAAATTTCCCCAATTGAATTTGGCAGCTGGCATATTACTGTAACTTCAACAAAAACTGTTTCTGTTTTGTGCTTGGGTTGGCACTCAGGACGGAGCGGGTTAAGTGTGATTGGGCAGAGATGAAGAGGTTGAGGGAAAGCTGATTGACTCTTTTCACCTAAAAAGGGGAAAAAAAGAGACTGAGTCCCAGATACTGCATCAAGACCCAGTCTGTATAACCATTAGTAAAATGTCTGGTAAAGAAGGAAATCAGTAAGTATAACATTATTCGTTTTAAATGAGGGAGTAGAAAAAGAGTTTGATACTTTTCTTTCAAGATCACTCCAGATGTCAAAACCCAAGCTGCTTCTAGGCATTGTGGAGTTCGTGACACTCAAAGCAGTTGCTCCTAACACATTCCGCAATCCACAAACTTTATGAAAGTAAATTTAGCTTAATATTTACATTAAGAACAGACACAAAAGAGAAAATGAGGGTGGGAGCTCATAAATTTTTATATTATGCATGTAAGAATCTGGAAAGATTTCTTTGATGTCTATACTGAAGGCTCATGAATTAACAGTACATAAGTCTCAAGGATTTTTTTTGTGTGTATAAAGTTTTGTTTTTAGAAACTGCTAGCATAGCCTTCTCCTTCTCCCACACCCGTTGACAACTTGAATATTTTTTTCCAGTTTAGACTCAAAGGACGAGATGCCAGTTGAAACTACGCATCACAGCTGACAGATGATCATGAACACAAATGTTATGAGCCTGCTAAAAAGATTGCCTTATGTTGAAAGAAAAATTAATTCAAGGCTTTTGCAAACCCTTTCAGTTATTTTATAAACGTGACTCTTTTTATTAATATGATAGAACACTGGAGAGAATAAAAAACATGAAGTTCAAAGGCCCTCAAAAAATAGAATTCAAAGATCTTTTCAAAAGTGTTATTTTAACATCATGTTATTTGAATGTTAATCTCAGACATTTAAAATAGATCTGTATTTTTTTCTTTAAATTTTGCAGCTTACTAGGGTCTTATATGCTAATGCTGGTTATCTAGATTTAAAATTTTAGATATGTGGGTAATTACTATCATTATGAATTAAATTTCTCTTCAAATTTGAAGAACAAGGCACTTATTTCTGAAACCAGTGCAAAAACTTCAGAAAATATTTTAAAGGTTTAAACAAAGAGCTATGAAGATAGATTAAATCTGGCAAAAATGAAAAATTATGGTTTGATAAAAATTTAATTTACTCTCTACATATTAATGAAAATATCTATATAGCAACAAATCTGACCAGAATATTAATAGACATGTTTATAAAATATATCTTAGCTTAACAGGGTTGATGGAAATTTTACATGTAGAAAGAAGAGCTGGCAGAATATTTTAGCATCTTACCTAATATTTAAAAAAGACATAAGACATGATTATAGATACATTTTTATACATATATATATATACACACAAATATATCAGTAATCAAAGAAAAATGAAGTGAGACTGAATGCATGAACTCTTTAATAAAGACACTTCTTTCCTGTATTTCCCTTTGATAACAATGTAACAAGACCCAAATTAATTTGATTATTCGGTGCACTATTTGCAATGGTAATGTCAAAATCAGTATCACACATTTTCCAGAATGGGAGACAGATTTGAAAGAATCTTGAGGGAGGAAGAGAGCAGAAGAAAATACACGTACTGATTAATATGCTGGCCTATTTAGAACGGCAAGAGCAAAATTTTTTAATAGTTGACGATGAAGATGAAGATAACGATGACTATCAAAATAAGTTACACTGAATTGTTCCTTTGTGACAGGCCAAGTTGTTCATGAGCTCTTTTCCGTTTGTTACTCGTATCAAAACTATCACGTTCACCGTGGTAGCCTAATATCTGTCTTTCTTTCCTTCATTTTAATAGAATTTCTAAATATTTCTTGGAAACAGTGTTCCCCAAAGTAAGAACTGCATTTCCCAGCTTCATTTACAGCTAAGGTATGACCAAGTGACCAAATTTTGAACAATTTGATGAAAACAGTATTGTTTGATTCTTTCTTATACAACAGCCAGGATGAGGCTTGCCCCGTCTCTTTGTCTCTTCCCCTCTCTGTTGCACAGAGTACATTTATGCTGGTTTAATTTGGAGGACAATCTTAGCCCATAAAGTGATCTTGCAAATGGGAGCCCAGTATAATGCAAGAACAAGAGAAAGGGACATGAGAGCATTTTATGGATCACAACTGCTATTGCTGCCCTGGATGACCGACTTGCTGACATTTATATTAGAGGGAGATAACATTACATCTTTTTTAAGCCACTGTTTTTTGGATCTTTATCACAAATTTGATTCATGTATATGTACATATATAAACTACTATATCTTATATCTCATATTAGTATTATTACATTTTAGAATATATACAATATAATACATAAGCATATATTAATTATTTCAATTTTATTAATGAGGAAACTAAGTTCCTATTAGACAACTCTTCAAGGTCACGAAATTACTAAATGATAGAGTTTATCAGATGCAGAAGCCTGAGATGTATTGCTTTGCAGACAAAGCATCATTACTTTGGAAGTTTGGGGATCTAAGTCTCACCCCCATCTCCCCTCTGGGTTCTGACCTATACAGGAAACACAAGGGTCAGTAAGCAAATGAGATCCAAAGTACCATCTTTATTAATGACTAGCTAATTACCTGATAACTCCTCAAACTCAGACAACTAGTAAAACTGTGTTCGAGAGCCTGGCCTCCTATTGACTTCCCAACACGTATCCTGAATTAAAGTTCAGTTGTAACACAGGCAGAAAATACAGAACAGAAGAAAGCGAGGATAATTGGGTCTGTCTTTCAACACAGTGGTTCCTCAGATCCGTTGTGAAAACGATGCCCTGTAGTAAAAACCTGCAGCGCACTGGGGCATATTCCCTTGGCCTGATTTCAGTGCAGATGTGGCTGACAGCTCCATGCTCATTGCCAGCATCCAACATCAAAGGGTCTCTGCTTTGCTGGCTCAGGACTGCATGAAGGCTCACCCTCAAACTGTGGGGAGCAACCCTCTGGGAGCAGCCCTAAAGGATAAATGCTATCCTTTCTGTCCTCTAGTAGGACAATTTAAGAAGTGCATTCTACAAGATTCTTCAGAGATTCTTCCGCAGGCTGAATGCTCAGTTCCCCACAGCTTCCACCAGCTCGTCAACATAAACTTCTTATGTTTTCTTCTCTCCCTGTGTTACTTTCCTGACTATCTAACTTGTGTGTCCTGAGGTCACCTCTCGGTAGACTCCCTGCACTCAAATCCTTGTCAGGCTTTGTTGGAGGGCAGATCTAACCAAGATACATCGATAACTCTCACTTTTTATATTAGCAACATTTCTCTCCCCCCTTAGAAAAGAATAAATAAGAAAAGGAGAAAGAGGTAAGTTTTTTCTTCCGTTCTTCTTAAGTGAACCTTCTTACATATCCTGAGCAGGTGGAGAACAAAGAAGTTTCCTCATCTGCCATAGTGTAAGCTGGAGCAGGTAAGAGATTTCCTCTAAAATAAGGTCAGCCATTATGTCTATTTCAATTGTGGTGAGACTTTTTAAGATCTATTCTCAACTTTCGAATACACAATACAATATTGTTAAATATAGTCATCATGCCATACATTACATCCCAGAACTTATTTATCTTTACCTGGAAGTTTGTACCTTTTGACCACCCTTTCTCAACTCCCCCAGGACCCCACCCCCCACCTCTGGGAACCGCCAATTTGCTCTCAGTTTCTATGAGTTTGGGTTTTTTTTGAGATACCACATATAAGTGAGATCATCAGGTATTTGTCTCTCTCTGCTGACTTATTTCACTCAACATAACGCCCTCAAGGTCCATCCATGTTGTCGCATATGGTAAGATTTCCTTTTTTTAATGGCTGAAGAGAATCTCATGTTTTCAATGATTACAATTATAGTAAACAGACATAGTAAATTTGATTTCCTTATAGAAAAATTATATAATAGTGAGAAAAATTACTCATAATATCAGGAAGTCAATGGAAAACTATACTAAGATCTCAAGTCTTCCCTCAAATGCACCCACATCTATAATTGCTTTGAATCACGACATCTCACTCAGCTACTCTCCCTTCCAAGTTTACTTTTCAATTTCAGTATGATTATTTCTATGCAATATTAGTAGCTTGCATCTTGGACAAAAAAACAATAAGTAAGAAATCAATGCATTATATTATTGCGTGTGAATGTATATAACTTCATTTTACTAATAACCTAGCAGGATATCTGCTGTATTTGGTAGAGCTTGCATTATGCCTGTTTTATAGATGAACAGCTAACATAATGAGTCATGGTGTGATAAAGCCACAAAGCTAGTTACTGTGTGTAAATGCATACCTTTTGACGTCTTACCCAGTTTTCTTTCATCTGGGTGGAATTGCTAACAACTTGACTGTTGGGTGAGCCTCCCTTCCTGCGACCTCACGTTTCCGCGGGAGAAGGTCCGGAGTAACAGCTTCTTCCTCTGCTCATTTAGGCCTCCCCTGAGGATGGATTTGGAATAAGGAACTGATGCTGCTGAGCTCAGCTCCTTCTGTGCTTCTTATTTTTAGGTCTGTTGGCCCACAGAAAGAGCATAGTCTGGTCAGCTCTCCACTATATGGTGCGAGGAACAGGACTGATTCTCCGCCTATGGGAAAATTTGGCAGTTGTTCCACTGCTCTGGGGACCAGGAAGCATCTCTGTATCACTAAAAGCCTCATTGGCCATGCATTTAAAGCCAGATTCTCTAATAAACTTCATCCGTAAATCTATCATTTCAGTCTCCACTTCTCTTGATTCTTATCTGTTTCTGAACTCCAGAAAGGAATATGAGGTTTTATCCCCTGCTTCCCCCATGAAAACACAGTAATTACTTAGGAGATATCTCAACAAGTTTCGTTATTAATGTGTATAGTAGGAATGAGTAAATTAAGAAGTGCTATTTTAAGTACTGAAAATATTTTAACTTCTGCAGAAAAAATAATTAGAGGAAAAGTAAGTCAAATCAAGTGAATAATCAAGTGAATGAAAGGCAAACTGGTTTGGGATACAGTTAAATGATTTATACTATTAAATAATGAACAAGATGTTAGCAACATGGGGTTGGTGTAGTAAAAGGTAGTTGACTTTATCTGAACCTATTATGAAGTTATTAGTTCATTTTGCGCAAAAATCTACTAAATTTTTTAGGAATGATATCCTTTTGTCTTCCTGCTGAAAATCTACATTTTACTTCCACAAATGATAGTTATTGTGTATATATTTCATTACATTAAAAAAATACTTAATTCCAACTGTGAAATTGGTCCTTAGCAGTGTAACTCTGCTGAGGTGTCCCACATACCACTTATATTTGAACTGAATTCACAGCAAGAGGCCTGTCCTTATAAGGATGGAAAACAGCAATACAGTGTGACACAATTTTTTTGAGAAAGACACTATTCTTTAAGCTATATGGGGAACTGTGGGGCTTATGAAACATTTGACTTTGGATAAGAATATAGCATTACTTTCCACTTCTCTTAATCTTTACCTCCAGAGCAAATAGAAGAAAAGGCTGGGAATCTCTAATTCTTGTTTTAACTTATCTAACTATACTTTGAAGGTTATAGAGTGAAGTTAAATTACTGAAAATATATCACTTCATTTCATTTGTTTAGACAACTTCACAAACAGTCTAAATCTTTAGATCATAATGCTCACCTAATGAATATATGCAAGGAAAAATTTACTTTGCCGATTAATTTAGAAGCAGCACATATGCACACATGTCATGAATAAGTCTGCAACCAGACAAAATACGTCCTTCAATAGGGGGCATAAAGTATCGAGCAGGCCCCAAACATGAAAAGATTACTTTTGTATGTGCATATTCTTTTTCCGTATGTTTTTGTTTTGTTTTATTTGCATGTTTTCCTCTACTGTGTGTTGGAGGACAATTCTCCATGGGTTTCTTGTGTTTCTGAGTGTTTTGGAACCAGAGGCACTGAGTGTCTTTGTTCTAGACGATCGTTTCAACAATGTATAGTCAACAGCTTTGGAAGATTGAAGCAGTGTCTCTCTCCAGAGCAAACGGTAGGAACAGCTATTGCCCTTTATAAAAAGATGAGGGTTCCTAAGCTCAGGGGTCCTTTCCTGTAACGCAACCCACTGTGTATGGAGGCGTCCTTCTGTGTGCATATGCATCACTCCAGGGTGACATGGGGGTGAGGGGAACTGACTCAAATATGCAGAAGCTCATGCTGCTGGCTGTGCTGTGAATAAGATAGTCCTTTGTCCCTGACCCTGGAGCTTCCTGTCTTCTAGTGGCATGTATGAAACTGGCAGGCTAACTTGTTAGCTTGAAAGTAGGATAAAATCTAAGTTCTTGGCAGTTTGGGTGACAAGAATGGGAAGGTGACAGAGACATGGCGTTCAAGAAGAAGTATAATGATCTTGTGAGATGACTGATGTGTTTTGAGGTAAGTCCACGGCAATCAGTAAAGGATATTTTCACCAAATTTTACAGACACCTGGAGAATAAAAAGTCCTCCACTTTATTACATGATGACATGGAAGAATTGGGGAGAGAGTTGCAGGCCAAGTATCCAAAAGTTGGTTGAAAGGCAACTGCCCAAACAGTGTTCTTGAAGTTGCTATCTCTCTTCTGGATGGGAAAACTTCCCTGCCAACCCAGGATGGCAGAAGTTTCTGCCATCTTTCAGACAACAGATACAGAGATGTGAACCTACACTGAGCTTGCAAGGAGGAAATTCACAACTGCTATAGCTAGTAATAAGATGAATCATTAGAACTTTGGCAGGTTTCCTTGGGAAGTAAGAAGGCAGAGCATAGATTGTTTGTTAAAAAGAATGGCTCATCTAGGCCATCTTACAACCCAGCTCCTTTTGTAGTCTATTATGCTAACCTTAGATCTATTCTGAGCTTTCTCCAGTGGGTCCTGGCTGGTACAAGAGAGCCTTTGCTGAGACAGACAAAACTTCATGGCACACTAAAGATGTGACATTGGCTAGTTCTCAAGCTATTACTGCCTCTATTGAGTTTGCAATGCCACTGAAGATGACATACTACAGCAGGGGTCAGTAGATGCTTTCTGTAAGGACCATATAGTAAATATTTTAGGCTTTTAGACCATATAGATTCTGTTACAACTACTTAACTCAGCCTTTGCAGTGCAAAAGCAGCCACAGGCTATACGTAAACAAATGATCATGGCTGTGTCTCAATAAAACTGTATTTGCAAAATAGTTTAACTAAGATGCTCCTGGATTCTCAACACTCAGAACCTGCTTGAGATAATCAGCATTTGTTCTACTAAGCTGCTACATCTTGAAGTACTTTCATATGCAACAATAGACAGCCAATATAGGGCCCTTGTCCACATGGACAGCAGCATGTTCACTAACTTACCACTACGTAGGTGTTAGAGGATCTGTTTGCACTCAGCATACTAGGCCAGAACAGGGGTTGTCAACGGCATTGCATCATGCTCATCAGCTGTCTGGGACTAAGGAGCATGTTGTCCAAATCAGCTTTGCAGGCTGCACACCAAGAAACCTCAGACATGGCTACTTGTGGTCACAGACAATCAGCTTGGGGCCTCAAGTCACTCTCTACACCACCCAGTCATTCTGAGGACTCAGGGGTTGATGGTATATAATTTGGGAAGCAATGACCAAGGATATAGTATTTCTCTAAGAACATATCTCTGTGTGTTCAAATTCTGAAATGTGTTATAGAATAACCAGACTCTCCCTAAGGCAGTGGTCTTTCACTTTGTAACTTTACAACCATCTTGGAGAACCTAATAAAATTTTAGGAAAATTCACATACGGACCTACATTCAAAAATACCACTTATTTGAGGGCATTTGAGTAACTACTAGAATCCACCCACAGACTTTACACAGCTTAAAATTTTAGGCCATAAACTAATTTGGAAGAAAATATTTATTCCATTGCTATACAAAACTAAAGTTTCCCTGTGGATAATGATTCTTATTAGCATAGCTATTCAAAGTTGAGGACTATTTTCATTTCACTTTCAAGAGGAAAGCAAAAGAAATTATTCAAACTGACTATTCAATGAAACAAATGCATAGAATTTACAAGGTGAACCATCTTACAATGAGGCCACACAAAAATAAAATTTATATAGATGCATTGAAAGATAATTGCAACCATAATATATTTCGAGTTATTAGGAATTCATACTAATATTAAATTTAATAATATTCTTTTATTAAACTTTGTGGGCAATTTATATTTTAATTCAATCAATATGTACATGTATATGAATTTCAAAATGCTTTTGATTAAGTGTTAAAAACCTTCATACGCTATTTTTCAAATGGTAAAGTCATCTTTTAATTTACTTAAAATGATAATGGCTTTGTTGATGAAATATACATAAATATACTAATTAAAATGAGTTGCATCTGTATGCTCATATTTTATTTTGTTTGTTTTCTAGAAAGCATGAGTTTTGTTTCGTTTTTCTTGTTTTGAGTCAATAAATTATACTTGCTTTATTAGTATTATAAGACAATTACATAAACATTATATATCAAAGATTATAATTATAAAATGCATGTATTTTGGTAATAATGTTTAAAGCCATTTAATTTACTTGATATTTTGGCATGACTGTGTTGTGGCTCAGTGGTAAGGCACGGTGTCCTCTCTGCATTACAGAGGATGCTGGGAAGAAGTCAACATGCAACAAGAAACGCACAGTTCAACCTCCATCCTCCATCACTGTTCAGAATTAAAAGAAGCCAGAGCTGAGATGAGGGCATCGTGTGTATCCATTTACGGGTAACAGTGGCTCCAGCTAACAGTTTGTGTTTGATCAAATCTTAAGTTCATAAAAGACTGGTGGGAGCAAGGTGGGACATTTGGTCCTTTAGCTAGTCCAGTGTAGGGCTGCTTAGATACGAAGCAGCTGGAATTAAGGAGACAAGAGCACAAAAAAATTTATTCCTAGAAGAGGCTTTGACTTATAGACAATAAAATAGACATTAGTCCTTACCATGAAGCACTCTACTTCAGTCCTGATTGGAAGTGGAAAACAGTTGGGAAGCAATGCAGGGGACAGGAAATCATGACTCAGCTGAGGGATCCCAAGTCACAGAGAACCATTTCATCAAAGCCCTACTGAGAGCCAGCGTCCTAAGGCTGTTGACTGGAATTTCTGCATCTATAAAGATTGCCTCAGAAACTTGTGGGAGGGAGGAATTGACCTAGCTATGCACGGTGGGGGCTGAAGTGCTGAGAACTGGAAGGAAATACAGCGAGGAATGTTTCAGAGACAGATGGGCACTTTTTCATTTTAAAGTTGAAACCTTAACATCTTCCAATAAAAGATCCTTTGCATATATTCTATGATATATATGAGCACAGGGAATATGATCAATCCTAGGTAAACTAAGAAATTTAACAGAAATAATTATTTTTCAGTATATTTTACTAAAGACTAAAAACATTTATTGGAATGAATGAAAATCTATCCACATAAAACATCAATCAGTAACACTAATGGAACTCTGTGAGTACTGCCCTGTGCATCTACAGACCACCTGCTCATCTGTTAATGATTTTCATTAGGTCAACTTGGAATACCTTGAACCAATAACTGAGGACACTAATGGGTTATAATAAGCATCTGTATATCATACTTTTCGAAGGGCTCAGGGGAGACTGAATGCAGTATCTCCAAAGCTTTTATTAATGCTTTTCATGAACACATCTCAAAGGGCTAATTTTTCGAGGATATTAATTTGTAAATATTGTATAAATTAAAATTTTGATACCCAGGTAAACCAATACGTGTTTGTATGTCATGTTATGGTTAAACACTATAATTTCAAGTGTTTTCAAGATTCAGCAAGGAGCTGAATCTTCTCTGTCTTCATTTTGGACGTTATACTGGCCATATAAGTATTTCCACTTATCAGATATTCTATCCTATTTAAAAATGATCTAATTTATATTAATAAGGTGGAAACATATTTTGGTTCCTATTATAATTGCAGCTTTAGGGTTTTATTCTTTGAATTCATGGTGTTTCTCATATAATCTGACATTTTTAAAACATTCTGCAATATATCATAACCTGCTATTTACATATCCATTTCCCTATCTCTTTAATAAACAGAAACAGCTAGCTTTAGATTTTCTTGAGGGTAGGAACCTTCCCTTATTAACATCATAATCTCCCGCACTATCTTGCATAATACCTTAGAAATTAAGTGTTTTATAAAATTTTGTCGGTACTTAAGTTGATCTAGAATAGCAAAAAGTAGAAAGAGTCCTGATTTATTTAACTCAAGGCACAACCTGTGTGGTTACTTGTAACATTCTTTGAGCGATTAATATTTTCTAGGTATTTTGCTAACCCCTTACACAGCTTATCTTATTTTTCCTCACAACAACTGTACTAAGTAATAGTACTAAGCTACTACAATACTAATAATATTTATACTAAAATGCTATTATAATCAACATTTTAGAGATGAGGAAATGTAGGGACAGAGAAGTTATGAATAATGGTTGCTGTTGTATATCTGCCGTTGAAATTGGAATTTTCACCTAGGCAGTCTTACTCTGGAGCCCATCCATTTAACAGTCATAATATACCTCTAGGTTTGATACTAAAACCTATGTTTGATGCTAAAAATACAGCCTGAATAAAATTAACTATCAATCTACTTATAACTAAATATGCAAAGATTCTAAATTAAGTACCAAAAATATAATCAAATGTCATATTATTACTTTTATTATAATATTCTTTATTATAACAGTGTAACCATAATTTAATATTTAGAAACATAAGTAGAATTTAAACAATAAGTATACACATAATGTCAATAACTGTCAAAAAGAAAATTGATAAAATTCTTGGTATAAATTGACTCATAGCCGCAAAACTTCTACTTCTACTAAATTATCTAATTACCTCCAGTCATATTTGTGATTCCTTTTCAGTCATTTCAAAGACTCTGTTCACAATCTTCTAACACAGTTCTTTCATAGAATTATCACAAACTATTGAAGGGGCACCTTGATCTGTCATTGCTACGAGAATTTCCATGAAAAACTGCAAAGAATTCTATTTATGCTCCATGTTGCATAAGATTCTTCATGAAAAATGACTTATGCCACTTGTGCCTTCAGCCTTTCTCTTGAGAGATACTGAAATCTAGCAACTGGAGAAGAGAAGCATTTAGAGTTCTCTCTTCTCCTTTCCCTTTCTAATGTTTTTAGATTCATTTAGACTCCCATTTCTTCTTCAAACAAGTATCTCATCCCCTAGAAAGAGTCATAACCAGTCACTATCTTTTAGAAGTTAGCAAAGAAGTATCCTTCGTATCACAGACTTTGAAGTCTGAAAACAGTTCGGGGTATTAAATGTCGTCCCTCGTGAATATGACACATCCTCTAAACTGGTAACTTTACCGATCAATATGAACCTGATGTATCTCATCCACTGATATCAAACATTAGAATCACTGCTATGTAGGTAATTTTACTTGGCTATTTGGCTTTGAGTAGAACATTCTTTTGTCACTACACTAAGAGGCAACCAGGCTCTGAGTACGTCACATTGAGGCAAGGAGTATAGAAAGACAAACAGTTGAGAACCATGTCATATAATCTATAAATAGATTTATAATCTCATATACATGTAATATATACTATTATAGAAAATAAATCATATGAATTAATATATTTAAAAATATATTTTAGAGATTATCTGTCAGTCAATTTTAGAGTTGTGAGGGTGTGTGTACTCTCAAGGATACAGTAGAAAGTAGTCTGGAGTAGAGCTTTAATTTAGACAACCAGTTTATTGGCATTTCCACTTCATCACAAAGTTTTTAAAATTTATCTTAATTTCTTGCTAATTCTATAGATTCAATGAGAATCTGGAATTGATCAACTAAGCAGTTGTTTCCATTTTAAAGGCTCAGTGGTGATGTGACTAAGATATCACGTTATTTGCAATTTTTTTTTAAATAATCCGTTTAACAAGACGTCCAAGAAATCCTACAGTTGATTCTCTTGGGCACTGTTTTCACAGTGTGGTGATTTTTCTTGCCCCTGCAGCTAGAGAACAACTAAAATGCAACTTCCTTAATATAACAAAAATAATTTCTATGAACCTTACCACATCGTTGGCAACATATTTTATAAATAACACTATTTTGAATTGGTATATTAATTGCAAACACTGTCTGTTTGCTAGGAAAGCAACAGAAATTGAACAGATATCCTAAATTCAAAGGGTAAGATCTCCGTATTTTGTAATTGTTTTTAAAATTGTCCAAATTTTTTACACATGTATTTCAACTTTGTAATAATAGCAAAAAAAAAAAATCTGGCGTAAAATGCGTATATTCTCTTTGCTACCTTTATCTATCACCTCTCTATCTATCATTTATCTAATTTATCTATCTGCCTCTTTATCATTTATTGATGATCTCAATTCTAGGATGTCAGTGCTGAATGAGAGACTTGACACGGGATAAGGGTTACTTCTTGAGCAAAGTCTCAGAAGATGCAGAGATATGATCAGGATCACAGGTACTGAAGTGTTTTTGGAGGGAGTACATATCTTCTTTAGAGGCAATGGGAGGATGGCTGTACAAATTTAGATTTTTTTCCCCAGTGGAGGACAACTGATGATCTTGATTATTTTTGCGATGTGAACTTGCTGAGACTGGGGCTGGGGGAATAAGTAGAGAGGCAGTAGTTTGAAACTACAAAACATGAGATGCTGACAGAGCAGCGCCATCTGCAGTGAGTGATTAGTATTAGTGTGATCGCTAAAATAAACATTTTCCATTTTGTGTATGCGTTTGACATAGTGTGCCTTTGGGTACTTCAAATTTCATACCCCTAATCCCTCCAACACAATTTTTAACTTGAATGAAACTCAATGAAACTGAGTTGAACAAGGTCTCATTTCAATCTGAAGTTTCTTAAGTATTAAGAATATCTTGGAAGCATTTAGGGCAAAAACAACAACAACAAAATCTCTTGAATAACAAGATGTAAATATAAAAATTAACAGTCATGCTGCTGCAAATATTAGATTACACCATCCTCTTGACTACTTGTCATGTATAATTCCTCCAGTAACAAAGACTTTGGACATGAACTTATATGATTAAGAAAGTGTTGATATTATCTAAATCATAAATCAATAAAGCCATACTGAAAGACTCAAAGACAGTACAGAGGTCATGCAGTCATTTTACTTAAAATAAAAAGTTGTATTTGAACTGAGTAAAGGATGATTAAGAGGTCAATGGGACCCTCACTGTGCCATAAGCTCCATGAGCAAGAGATGGCCTGACGTTGTCAACAAATACATTCATGCCCAAGGGGTCTGGCACATAGTGGGTTTCAATGAACACTGACCTAATTAATGTAGAAATGTTATTTTTTCCTAGGCGTTTTTCATAGCTATTATTTTGTAAGTTTTAATATTATCCATTCATTAATTTTCATTTTGTTGCTGAGCAAATAGCCTTGCTCATTGTTTGATTTTATAGCTTTCAGGAAAGGGATCCATTGAGAACAGCAAGAGCATTTTGACTCACTGATTTCTGGGTTTTGTTAGCACATACAGCCATCTGGGACGTCAGCATTTTTGGCCGTGCTGCTCTTGAACAGGTACATGGATGGAATATAATTCTGGAAAGCAGCATAGGAGGCAAAACAGAGCGGATATTTAAATTGAGATTTCATTGCACGGCAGCTGTGGAAATGGCAGTGTTTAGAGGAGTGCCAAAGGGAACATGGCAGTGCCCATTAAGCTGCCACATCTGTTGTCAGATCATGTAGCTGGAGGATGGATCCAAGCTATCAGAATATATCTTAGCTCCAAAAAGTTTGAAGATTTTAATTAGTTTAACTAAGAGGCTCAGAGAAGTTTGGGATATGCAGAGTGAAGGGAACCTTCACATCATTACCTTAAAACAGGGCTTAAAGAAAACGCATCATCCATTATTAATCCTTTGCCAATGCTAAACATTATATTTTATTGAAAGTTTTTCTATTAAGACTTACAGAGTATGCACGAAATTGTTGTAAAACAAGAAAAAATTCTTCGGACACTATATAATGGTGTATGTGTTCCTTACTGCATTTTAATATGAACATTTTTTTAGCATCATGTCTTTGTTAACTCATTTGTATTCATTGTAATAGCACTAGTCATAATGAATTCATTTGGAATTAATGTGGATGTCACATATACTTTCACAAGAATTCGATTGCAATTCAACATTAATTTAATGTTCTATTCAAATCAAGTGTCCCTGTTTTAAGTCATATAATAATGCCATTGTGTGGAACTGTAAAGATTATAACAGTATAGATTTTCTCCAGAGAGATATGTTCATCTCAGAAGTGGCCTTTCTCAGCTTCCATAGGCAGCCTAATGGCTATGATCATAGGCTACGAATAGCTCTCTCGGTGCTGCGTGGGGTCCTCCGCTGCGCTGTGACTCAGGTATTTGACAGAAGAATCACATCGGATTAGGATACAGCCTCAGAGTGAACTATCTGTGGTTTAGTTGGTCTTCTGCGTAGTGATAAGTATGAGCAGTATGAATTCAATGTTATTAGCAATTACACTAGTCCAAATGACCAACATCCTTAATACTTTTTTCAAGTAAAAGAAACAGGCAAATATAGAGACCATTACTGTTTTGAAGAGAAACTACTACTTTTCATCTATTAACTTATAGGTTAATCGTTGAGTAGCCAGTAATATTTAAAAGGACATGTTATTTATTTAAAAGAGAAGAAGACAATGTTAGTAAAAAATAAAATGGCTTAAATTAATAAATTTAAGAAATAGTATAGAGACTTGTAAGAAGAGAGAGAGAATGGATAAGAATCTAGTTTATGCACAGAATATTGTGTATTATATCAGCAGTGTGAGTGGAGTACCTAGAAAGAAGCTGGAGTCTGGAGAGAGAGAGTTAACTTTTCAGTAAAGGCTAAATAACAGATGAGCCTGCCAGATTCTCAGGTGCCAGAGTCCTCACCTTATGATAATGTTATTGTGGTGATAAAAATCACATGCAAATGAAGAAAATAACTTAGAAGCAGTGTTTCTTCCCTAGTCTATCTAGTGTCAACACCTATGATGGGAATTAACAAAGCTTTGTGCGACAAAAGATGAAATACAAGATCAGGTTCTCAAGAGATTTCGGAGGTGCAATGAATTCCTATTGCATCTTCCAAGGTTTTATTCACACCCAGTGCCAATAAATCAGTGATCTGCTTATCCATATGGCCTCACATATTTTTTGCAGTAACAATGTAATATGAAAATTTGAATTTAAATATGGCAAATTGATGATAAAGCATGCTTATGAGAATGTGCTATAGCAGTGTAAAAGTTGAAAATTAGTATAGAACAGGTCTACAAAATTCACAAAGTTTAGGACAGAAATCAATTTATAATAATGCTAAATTCCATAAATAAAGTCAATGCTAATAATCCAAGTTACTTTCTCCAGCTTTTCCACGAAGAGCCTCTAACGATAGGAAGTTAGCATCTGAAGCCACACAGCACAAAATATTTGCCAAACGGCACAGCACATAATTGAAAAATCTAAAATTCATATATATTTTGTTGTTTCTACTGTACATATCTGTATTAATTTTAGATAGCATCTGGGGAAAATCTTGCTGGTTGCTATTGGGAAAAATTCTGACAAGTGTAATTTCTTGCTGAAAATTCAACAAACATAACCGGAACAATATGGCAAATTTTAAGAGTCTCATTTACTACTGGTCAGTCTCTTTTACTATCCTGAAATAGTCAGCAAATGCCTTTTTTCGTGAAGAGATGTGATCCCATATTCTTACTACTACTAATTATACGACTGCAAATTTTACCCAAAGTGATTGTGTTTTCAACAAAAATTTCATCCAATTCTCAAACTCTCTTTTCTCTTAATAATATTGTCAAGTGTCATGAATACAATAATAATTTTGTCTTGAAGTTATGACAGACAGATGAGTGATTAAAAATATCTGCTAAATGAACTAAATTATTAACCATTTTTATATTATTAAGGAAAACTGCAAATTCATCCCTCTTACCATGTTTGAAGTATTTATTATGATACTTTCATTTCCTCGTGGAAAAAAAAAAGAAAACTCAAGCTCAAGCTTGAAAATCTTAGCCATAAATACCATTCCTAGGCCCAGCAAAAAGTGTCTACAACTGGATAGAGATGGAAACTTTCAAAGTTACTCTGTTGAATACCAAATTGGTATTGTAAAAGTAAGGATTTAAAGAGCAAAATCCCCATTTTTTCTCTAGTTTGCTACATTTCCCTCATGCTCAGTACATGGTAAACACAGCACAAGTGTGCCCTTTGCAACGAGGCAGGAGCAGACAGTGCTTTCCTCTGCTCATTGCTTGGATTTTATGTTGTATTTGAAATAAGTCTCAAAGATGTATTGGATTAATTTTTAGTTGTGATTGATTAAAATTTCTTTCCTTAACTTACACTTCCTGAAGATAAAATAAACATACTTTTCCCTATTCCTCTCATCAAGTACAACTAAAATCCTTAGACATTATGTATAAATCAAATATAAGATTCGGAAAGGTAGAGAGAAGAGGACAGACTATCAAGGAATGACACAGTGGTGAGTTCTCTGGGTTTTCTTTTTACCTCATATATCCTAAGAGATGGGGCAGAAGAAGCTGGCAACAGAAAGACAAGATTACCCTAGCAAAAGCTTGCTCTCTCTGGAAACAGTCCAGACTTCTTTAATGGGTGAATAGTTAAATAAACTGAAGAACAATGATACCATGGATTGCAGCTCAGCAGTAAAATGGAGCAAACTATTGATACATGCAACAACCTGGATGGATCTCCAGAGATTCATGCAGAGTGAAAAATCCAGTCCCAAAAGGTTACTTACCGTTTGATTCTCTTTGTATAACATTCTTGAAATGACAAAATTATGGAAATGCTTGCCAGGGATTAAGGAGGGGCTGGGGAATGGAGGGAAGTATGTGTGTGGCTATAAAAGTGCAACATGAGGGATCCTTGTTGTAATGAAAGCATTCTATATCTTTACCATATCGATGTCAATATCCTGGTTGGGACAGTATACTGTAGTATTGTAAGATGACACCATTGGAGGAAACTGGGTAAAAGCTACCTGGAATCTCTATTATTTCTTTTATAACTTCATGTGAATCTTTAATTACCTCAAAATAAAAAGTTTAATTGAAAGATTGTTCTTTTTATTTGTGCTTCTCAGATTGATGGATCCTGTCTCCCAGAGATTCATTTGTAAAATCCGGAATTGGCAAACTGATCATTTCAGGTTATTCTGAATCTCTCTTAACATATTTTATAATTTGCAGTTCTTCATGCTCCTATTTCAAATTTTTTATTTTTAGTCACCAAATTCCTTCGAAATATATATATAAATTTAAGTATTAGTATTCTTTAAAACGTAAAAAAAAAAGTTAACACTACAATTAACACTAATATTATTGCACTGTGGAATGGAAACCGAAAATCTACAGCTGAATAAAACTAAAATAATTATAGATTAAAATAATAAATTGTGATTTATGTGGAAATATTGTGTGTGTGTGTATGAGAGAGAGAGAGTTTGTAGGGAAAAAAGCCACATGGGTTTATATGGTGCCAATCCCTCTTAAAATCAAAAAGTTCGTTCTTGAGAGTGAGTCGTAATTTGGGGCATGCTGACTACCAGCAGGGAAGATAGACGTTCCGCTTGTTCCTTTGGTTGGACTAGGACTTTTGATGGGGCCTCTGGCATTAGCACTCTTGTATCAGCAGCAACAGGATTGTTCACTAGGATTAAGTTGCAACATTAATGCCATCAGAGATCCAAATTACAGTAAAATACTGACTTTTCAAGCACTACGCTTCATAAAAACTACTCATAAAAATTCAGCTTTCTCTGGCAACTCAATGTATAGTGACTGATAATTTTGCATTGACTGTGATTGATGAAATCTTATGACAGCATAGAATTTGGATGCTTTCACCTTTAAAACTCTAAGTAATATCAATATTCTTCAGTAAAATAGTCTTTGTTTATCTTGTGGTTTTGCTTACGCCATGACTCAGAAACTTACAGCTCCCTAAGACACAAGTAACTTTGCCCAAGAGCATGGGAAATCTTTGGAGTTCTATTGCTGGTAATGGTAATGAATTGACCTTGATTCCTTCCATACTGGCTTAATTTGGTAATTTCTATAATGAATGTATGTTTTTAGAATAACTACACGACCAGAGTAAACCTGGCTAAACCACAGAGGGTTAGAATTTATATTACTAAATTTATTATGTGATTAAACCACATCGATGAGTAGGCCATAAGAGAAAGTTGGCTTCTTTCCCATGGCCTAATTGATGTCACCTACATTGCTACATAACTAGATGGTCCTTGAGGAAATGGCAATGCAATGACTAGGATCACTGCGTATGTCTGAAAATGTCATGCTCAACACCAATCTGCGCTAAGATGACCTACTAAGAAGTGTGAAATTCATATTTCTCTCCCAACAATGAACTCTGGCAGTACTACATTAGACCTGAAGGAAGCAGCACTTCATCTAAGTGTCTTTCCAGAAAGCTCGAGTTTTTCTAATTGGCAAAGGTTCATTCTGTGCTATCATTGTGTCCTGGTGATGACCAGTACAATTTATTTAGCAAACACTCACTGGGTCCCAACATCATATTATTAGCCTGGCATACACTGAGAGTATAAAAATAAATGATACAGGATCTGAGTATGTCATCAAGTAATTCATAATCTTATTTATTTGTTTATTTGAGGAAAATTAACCCTGAACTAACATCTGCCACCAATCATCCTCTTTTTGTGGAGGAAGACTGGCCCTGAGCTAACATCTATGCCCATCTTCCTCTACTTTATATGTGGGACACCTGTCACAGCATGGCTTGACGATCAGTGTGTACGTCCACACCCAGGATGTGAACCAGCGAACCCCGGGCTGCTAAAGGGGAACGTGTGAACTTAACTGCTGCACCACCAGGCTTGTCTCCATAATCTAATTTAAATACTGATGTATGCAAAGATATAACAACATTATCAGTGTAGTGAGGAAGAAAAAGAGAAAATCTGATATACCTCTGGGCTCTTAAATTTTCATAGAAAGTAAGTATTTTGATAGCATGCATCTCCTGGTAGACATAGTTATTCTTTATTTTTCTCCTTGTAATATAACGTTCTTACTTTTTGCTATGATATTTTTTTCTGTTTGCTTTTATACAACTAAAAATGACATTATTATGCTATGAGAAATGATGTTTATAAAAACAGTAACAATATTTAGAGTATTCTTAACGTTAGAGTATAGAAACTATTTCATATTCATTATTCCATCTGATCCTCACAAGAACTCTGCAGTAAGAGAGTGTGTGATGGTTAATTTTAGGTGTTAACTTGTGGATCATGCGGTGTCCGAATATTTGGTTAGATATCACTTCTGGGTGTGTTTGTGAGGGCGTTTCTGGATGAGGTGAGCGTTTGAATGTGTGGAATGAGTAAAGTAGATTGCCCTCCTCATTGTGGGTGGGCATCATCCAACCCCTTGAAGGCCTCAATAGACCAAAAAGGCAGAAGAATTCGCTATCTGACTGACTGGGAGCTGAGCTAGCAGTCTTCTCCTGGCCTCAGACAATCTTACATCATCAATCCTCCGATTCTCAGGCCTCTGGACTTTACTAGAACCTATACCGTGAGTTCTTCTGCTTCTCAGGGTTTCACGCTCCGACTAGAACCACATCACCAATTTTCCTAAGTTCTCAGCTAGTAGAATATAGGTAGATTGTGGGACTTTTCAGCCCCCATAATTGCATGAGCCAATTCCTCGTTAAAGAACTCTTTTTACATATTTATATTTTACATATAATATATATTATTGATATAAAACTATTAATATAAATTTATATATATTAATATATATTTCCTATTGGTTCTATTTCTCTGGAGAACTCTCACTAATACAGAGTGTAAATATTGTTGGAAAATTCACTTATATGAATAATTACTCCTCTTAAAATTGGCTGGCATAAATAAGCAGTATGAGAATATCAGTTTTCTTTTAATATGCAAAACTTAGATCTGATGAACTTTAAAAAAATAAATTAAATAGAATCTATGTGGTACTTTCCCACAAGAATATGTTATGTTGTAGTAATTGATGACCAATACAGAAATATAATGTGTTGAGATTTTTTCTTTTAGAAAAATCTTCAGAGAAAACAATTAATTAGCTATATTTGACGACTTTCTTTATTCTTCTCTGGGTAATTCAACATTTTTCTGCAGAGTTTAAATGACATAACTCATAATTTTAAAGAGAAGTTGGAGTAAAGTGCTAGAATAAATATGGTGAATTTGAAAATTACCAACATTCTATCTTTTAACTCCTTAAACTGATGTTTAGTCACAGGCTGATTTATGTTTATGTGCAATAAAATAGTCTGTTTACAGTCACTGATAAAACCCATTTTGAGTAGTTTTTCCCACTTTCAGGCTTTCAGGGAATGGATCACTGTTACTTGAAAAATAAAAACCTTGTGTAGGTAGCCTATATAATAGACACATTAGAAATTTCATGCAAAAGGGTGGCCAAGAGAACAGCTGACAAGCTTATTTCTCAACATCTCCACTTTCAAAATAGCTTTCTATGCCGTTGTTCACATTTTAAATGGAATTTCTGCTGAGATTCATCTCTGAAAGAGACAAACCCTTACTGTGCCATTAGCGTGTCCCGCGCTTGTAATAGAGAGCCAAAGGCCAGCGGCACCCTTCTCAGCACTCTCGTCTCCACAGAAATCATTATCAAATACAAACTCCACCGATAAGAACTTTGCCACACATTTAACATGCATAATTCCATTTTTAAGTGGCCCAATTAAACTAAATTCAGTTGAAAAATTACTATAACCTGTCTTTAGAGGTTCAGAAAATTCAAGAAAACAATGGACCAGAAACAGTTCTCTCTTTTCCTTTCAAGGAATTGGTTAAAGTTAATTTTTCTTGTAGTGTAAGAACGTCAGAATTAGGGATGGGAGAGGAAATCCAAACATTCACTGAGAAAAAAATTTATAGGAAACAAATAAATGAAACAATTTTTTAACACAAAGACTACCAATAAGATTTCTTTCAGAGAGAATAGATTCAAGTTTGATTTTAAGCAACAAGAATTAAGGTTATAGTCATAGATAATTTTATCTTCACAAAGTCCAAATAAAAAATTAAATTAAACCAATGCTTCTTAGTGTGTACCCTGAAAACTAAATGACATTTGAACATCTGACTATCCAAGTGGAAACTCAAAAAGTGGCAATGTTAGCTGACTGCCTTTTTATTAACTTGTGCCTCCCAACAATCAACACATTGGTTCGCCACTGACCCATAGCAAGCAGCTGTAAGGTAATAGTCAAAGAAAATAAAATGTAACTCCTCCATGTCACTGTGCTATGACAATCATGTCAAAGGCAAGTGCGTAATCATTTCAAATGTGTCCCGTAAGACATTAATGCACATGTCCACCACTATGCTGACTAGTACCAGTGCTGCTTCAAAAGACATTTTTCATATTACCAAGTCTCTTATGAGACACTTATTTCCTAAATAATTGCAAGCCCTATGTCCTGTATCATTAATTTTCCTGGCTGGGGTAGCAATAAACTCTAAAAACGGATGTCATCTTCCAAATATAAAATTTTAACTGAGATGAAAGCACACAAGATGAAGAAGCTCTCCTTTTATTTTTCCTCTCAAAATTTTGATCACTTATTACTGTGGGTCAAAAGTTTAATTAATTGTTGGTCTCAAAGCCAAAACATATACACATTGACTAATTGCCGGATACACAGCTTACTGGCAATGTAGCTATGCATAGCTGAGCCTCAAAAATGATTAAAACGACCATTTTCTTTAACTCTATAAAAGATTCTACTGAGAATTGTGAGGCGTATAGCTTGAGGAGCCCTAAGAAGTGTCCTGCAGTTTATAATTCTATGTAAAATGCATTATAAAGCTGAAGATGATTAATGCACAAACAGATAAATGCTGTCCGAGAGCTTACACACAGGTATAGTAGATGATGGGAAAAGCAAGTAGTGTTCATTTCAAACTTATGCTTCCCCAGATGCTTTACTTCTACTATCTTATTTAATCTGCACAAGTTATAGACAAGGAAACTGAGAACCCAGAGGAAACACAGAGGTAGTAAAGGCTGGGTATGGATTCAATGCAGGGTCTGTCTGACTCTAAAATTATCTTTGTGCTACGTCTTGTTCTCTTTCACAAATTCTTCAGTCAGTGCTAATAAAGTGAAAAATTGGTCAAGTGGCTAAAACGACATGCAGATCTTAAGACAGTGGTGTGATTCCTCCTCTTCCTTTTCAGTAAACTGTTTGTGGGGCACAGCAGTGGGAGATATTGTTGGAAAGCTAGTTTGAGATGAGATGGCAAAGGACCTTGGATGTCTGGGTAGTATGTCTATATTTAGGCCTTTAAATATGTTTTTTCCCCATCATAGATGTGTATGAAATCATTTATTTTCATTTAAGCAGACAATTGTGGACCCTGACTGAGACCTCCTCAATCAGAATCTCTGGTACCAAGGCCTTGGTTTGCAAATTATGGGGAAAAACATCAAAGTAGTGATTTTCTGGACAGGTAGGATTATACCACGTCATTAAAAATATGATATGACCAAGGGATTGGCATGATAAAGAAGTAAAGGGCTTGGAGAAGATAATCTGGTGGTAACTGTCTAAAATGCCTTAGAGTGGAGAAGAGACTGGAATCAGAAACAGGTCTGTAATCCAGCCTTAAAGTCATGTGGGCCTTGGCTGTAATTTGCCTACGGGAGCGTAAAAGACATTTTTAATGTTTTCACTCATACAACTGTACTTACATGTATGTATGTATATACATACTGTACTCTCAGATCCCCAAAGGTGATAGTAACAGGGAAGTTATAACCAAATACACAAAACTTATTCCGGATCTGAACATCTTTTCTGAATCAATTCTGGTGAGCCACCCTAAAACACAGAGGAGATCTAAAAATTCCATTCGCTTTCCTTCCTCAAGCAAATATAATGTGCTAATCGGCCCCTTGCCTATTTCCTCGCACTGGGAACACCTGCCTGCTCCTTTATTTCTCTCATAGTCTTTAGCTCAGTCTTGTTTATTCATTGTCTTCATTAAGCATCTAGTCTCTACCATATATTGTGGGTAGAAATGCAAATAAAATGTAATCCCAGCTTCTAGAAGCTTACAGACTATTAGAAGAAATGTTATTTTTAAATCAAACTGTCATTAATGCTAAGATGGAAATTTGGACAAGGTATAGTGAAAAGTCTAGGGAGGGAGTGCTAAATCCTACCAGCGTGGCCACAAAAAGCACCAAAGAAGGTCTATGCTGGAGCTCAACACTGAAATTTGAGAGGTACTTTATATGAACACAGGGATTTAGGTATGCTCTTGCCTAATAGAGTAGTGTGAAAAAAACCCAAGGCTATACAACAGGATGATACAGAAGTTATGAATACATGTCTAAGACTGGAGTGTGACTTGCAATGCGCATGGAGGGGTGGTGATATATAACAAGGTGTATACTTAGAGGGACAGGTACACATACTAGTCGCTGAATTCTGTATTGGGCTAAGGAGTTGATGCTTAGTCCTATAAACAATGGAGACCAAAGATATGATTCATGATTAGATTTTGGTTTTGGGACAATCAGTTGAGACACTTGCCATACTCCAAATGAGGGATGTCAAACATGCACTGCCAGTAGCGGTGATGATATTGAGAGACATTACCTTCAAAATCTTCGTTCTCTAAGGTAATCATTCAGTTTACAATGATATTTGCCTTAGATTATAAGAGGCAAAAAACTAATTTATGCTTTATTTATCCTTCATCAGTCTCATTTCAATTTAACTCAGGGAATAAAGTTTGCCCAATTTATTTATCAGGTAATTTTGTCTATTTTCTCATCATATATTGCTTTTTCAATCAGTATATAAGGAATGGTCAGTATTATTTTTGACTAATCCAGTCTTTTTTGTTTTGTACTCACTCTTCAGAAATGCACACTTTGTGGTATCTTATCTTGGAAGAAGACATGCAAATCAAATGCAATGTCCTCAAAGTCAAAGTGTCCTTCTTTTACTTAACCCTGAGTCAGCATGCTAATAGGATCAGCAGTGAAGAACAATGAGTTGTTGAGGTGGCAGCTTGGCTACCCACTATGATTGGCATTATCAAAATCATAACACTTCCAACCTATTGGAAGTTAGACAAGGGCCAAGGTCAATGAAATATGTCTTCATTGAGCTGCTCTAATGTTTAGCAAATAAATGTCATTAAAGGAGTCTTTGATTAGAATTCCTTACCAGATTGGATTAAACTTACATTTCATTATTCATACTGATGAGAATTAAACAGCTACCTTTGATCGTGATTTTCATCTACAAAGTAAAGCTTAAATATTTGTCGAACGCATTCTAATAAGTTAGTTGCTTTTGAAAATTCCTCATAAAGAGAAAATGCAAAGGAATGTTGATATTCCGGAGCAGTAATCCCATTCCCTTGGGTGTTATACTTTGTCTTCTGTGAAGGTTAATAGTGATCACTAACTTGCGATCTGTTGATGAGAGTCTTTTCTTTTTCATTTACTTTTGAGCAATCAGTTCATTTTATAGCTAATTTTGCATAATTGCATTAACAGCTACAGTTTTGAAGCTGAGTCAATTTATAACTAATTGCTAAAACTCTCCATTCTCCTTTAGGTTAATAAAA
The DNA here is from genome assembly GCF_041296235.1 of Equus asinus. Taxonomy (NCBI): domain Eukaryota; kingdom Metazoa; phylum Chordata; class Mammalia; order Perissodactyla; family Equidae; genus Equus; species Equus asinus. The sequence goes on from NC_091798.1 coordinate 83,785,198, forward strand.
GGAATTTTACTGTGACGTAAAGTTATTTAATAAACTAATAAATGTGGGTAACAGAGAAATGCACAAGAACCTTATTTCCTGAAAACTCTTTGCTGAGTACATTTATGTTGTATAATTACTACTTGGTGTAATTAATATTGTCCTGCATACATTTATCTTTTCAGCATAGAGAGACTATTATTCTCTTACTAGGATGTGTTTTCTGCCTATGGCAGTCGATTAAAGGAAGATTTAAGGAAAAACACATAGAAACAGAGTATTTTGCAGTGTGGTTCTTTGCACTTGTATGCAATTTAAAACAATTTACATGTGTTCTTGTATTATACTCACATATTGACAGAGGTAGAGCACAGATATTAGATATATTTTGAAGATGGGGAAACTTTGGCTTATGGATTCTACACAACTGAGAGCGTATCAAAAACCAAATACTTATAAAATCTTTATTTTGAACTTACTAAAATAGAATATTTTTTCAGAGGCTAGACCATATTATGGTCTGTTTAATGTGAAACATTTAAGGAGGCACTGGAAAATTGCATTAACTTGCTGTTACTGGATCGCATGGAAGATGCTTTTCTTTTACCATCCTGCACCTTTTATTTGTAATTTCCTATACCACAGCCTCCAGACCAAGATTTCTTCTCTTATTTTAGAAAAGCAAGTGAAAAAACAGAGCATCAAGATATTAAAAAATCAATTTTGTCTGGGAGAAATTTATTTTATTTATTACTTCAGAGAACATGAGAAACATTTTGGAGTCATATGGCTTTCTTATTGTGTACATATTAAGCACTTAAGAAAAGGTAAGAGGAGTGACATCAGCATCATGGCAGAGTGAGCTGTTCCCTTAGTCTCTCCTCCCTAAGGAATGACCTAAAGGTTATTCATTAACCAATAGAGGACATCCATACAGCTCAGTGGAACATCTGAGAGATTTATGCAGCCAGACCTCTGAAGCCAGCAAACAGTAGAAGGAGGTAAGCAGATCTCCTCCCTTTCCCCAGCAGCAGCAATCTAGGGCACAGCACCTCACACAATGACCAGTGTATGACTCTGAAAAGAGAAAAGAAGCAGGCAGTCCTCCACAGGATCACTTTCACTCTTGGATCTGCCTCCCAGCCCACAGGAACACTCCACACCAAGGCAGCTCAGATACCACATGAGCACCCCCCATCAAGCTGAGCAGCCCAGGCAGGCTGCCAGCAAACACAGAGAAGGAGGACATGTAGGAAAGAAAGCACCATTTCCCTCCTCCTGCCTGATGCACTAAATCAGCTGGTCAGCTAGGGCAGTGGATCTGCACGAGAGGCCTGTGCCTGTGTATGTGAAGCAGCAGCAGCCAATGGGCAAACACAGAAAGGACTATCAGCACAACTTCCAGTAGATGGTCACAACTTCCAGGGGTCACGGTGGGTTCAGAAAACACAGCTCCTTCCCCCTGCCCAGTCATGGTTGAATCTTTGACCAGATATTATCACTATGCATCAGCAAAGTTCCACTCCATGAAAAACCTTGAAGAAATACATTAACACTCCACAGAAGAAGGAAAATAAGTCTCAACAAACCAATCCTGAAGTCACAGAAATTTACAATTGAAATGACAGAGAATTCAAAGTAGTTATAAGGAAACAGAATGAGTTACAAGAAAACTCAGAGAACAGTTCAATGAACTCAGGAATAAAATTAATGAGCAGAAGGAATTCTTTACAAAAAAAATTGAAACTCTAATAAAGACAAACAAAAATGCTGGAGGTGAACACAATGAATGAGATAAAAAACTGTCTAGGGGGCTGGCCCATTGGTGCTGCAGTCAAGTTCACATGTTCTGCTTCGGTGGCCCAGGGTTTGCTGGTTTGGATCCTGGGTGCAGACATGGCACCGCTTGGCATGCTATCCTGTGGCAGATGTCCCACATATAAAGTAGAGGAAGATGGGCATAGATGTTAGCTCAGGGCCAATCTTCCTCAGCAAAAAGAGGAGGATTGGCAGCAGATGTTAGCTCAGGGGTAATCTTCCTCAAAAAGAGCAAAACAACTATCTAGAATCTTTAAAAAACAGAGCTGAAATTATCGAGGAAACAATTAGCAATTTAGGGGGCAGAGATATAGAAGTGCTTCAGATAGAGGAGAGAGAACTAAGACTAAAAAGAAATGAAGAAATTCTCTGAGAAATATCTGACTCAATTAAGAAATGCAACATAAAGATTATAGGTATTCCAAGGGAAAAGAGAGAGGGAAAGGATCAGAGAGCTTGTTCAAAAAAATACTGGTTGAGAACTTCCCAATCCTGTGAAAGAGCTGGAATTACAAGTAAATGAAGCCAACAGGACTACTAATTACATCAATGTAAAAAGCCCTTCTCCAAGGCGTGTATTAGTAAAACTGGCAAAAGTCAATGATGGAGAAAAAATATTAAGGGGAGTAAGGCAGAAAAAAATAATCTTCAAAGAAACCCATATCAAGCTTTAAGCAGATTTCTCAGTAGAAACCTTATAGGCTAGGAGAGAGTGGAATGATATACTCAAAATACTGACAGAAAAACAGTTTCAGCCAAGAATACTCTATCCAACAAAACTATCCTTCTGATATGATGGAGAAATAAAAGCTTTCCCAGATAAACAAAAGCTGACAGAGTTCATCGCCACCAGACTCTGCCTACAAGAAATGATTAAGAAGGTCCTCACACCTGAAACAAAAAGGAAAAGGTTTACAAAGCCTTGAGTAATAAGATAAAGAGATAGACAAAATCAGAAAACTGCAGCTATCAGAACAGGTTAACAAACAATTATAACCTTAAAGATAAAGGGAAAGAAAACATCAAAAATAACTATAAACACTTCATTTTAATCACAAACTCACAACACAAAATGGAAAAAGTTGTGACAACAATAACTTAGAGAAGAGGAAAGGGATAGAAACTGCTTAGGCTAAGGAGGTAAGTGGCTATCAGAAAATGGACTATCTCATCTACGAGATCTCTTATTCAAACCTCAGGGTATCCACTAAACAAAAAATGAGAACAGAGACACAAATGATAAACAATGAGAAAAACATCATAGAAATCACCAAACTGAAATGGCAGTCAGAAATTCATGGGACAAGAAACAAGGGAAATATGGAATCAGAAAACAAGAGATAAACGGGCAATATGAAGCCCTCATGTAGCAATAATCACTCTAAATGTAAATGGATTGAATTCTCCAACCAAAAGACACAGAGTGGCTGGATGGATTAAAAAACAAGAGCCAACAATATGCTGCTTCCAGGAACACATCTCAACTGTAAAGACAAACAGGTTCAGAGTAAAGTGATGAAAGATGATATTCCAAGCTAATGGCAAACAAAAGAAAGCGTCGCCATACTTATATCGGACAAAGCAGACTTCAAGATAAAACAGGCAATGAGAGACAACGAGGGGTAGTATATAATGATTAAAAGACATTCCAAGAAGAAGACATAACACTTACGAATATATATGCACCTAAAACAGGAGCACCAAAGTACATAAACCAACTATTAACAGACATAAAGGGAGAAAGTAACAGCATCACAATAACAATAGGGGACCTCAAGACCCCACTTACATCAATGGATAGATCATCCAGACACAATGTTAAGAAGGAAATAGTGGAATTAAATGAAAATTTAGACCAGAAGAACTTAATAGATATATAGAGAACACTCCATCCAAAAACATTCTTCTCAAGTGCGCATGGAGCATTCTCCAAGATAGACCATATGTTGGGAAACAAGGCAAGCTTCAATCAATTTAAGAAGATTGAAATCATATCAAGCATCTTTTCCAACCATAATATTATGAAACTAGAGATTGACTACAAGAAAAAAGCTGGGAAATTGACAAATATGTGGAGACTAAACAACATGCTGCAGAACAACCAATGGATCAATGAAGAAATCAAAGGATAAGTAAAAAAATACCTGGAGACAAGTGAAAATGCAAATACAACATACCAACTCTTATGGGATGCCGCAAAAGTGGTCCTAAGAGGGAAATTCATACCAATACAGGCCCACCTCAAGAAACAAGAAAAATCTTAAATAAGTAATCTTAAACTACACATAATAGAACTAGAAAAAGAAGAATAAACAAAGCCCAAAGTCAGCAGAAGGAGAGAAATAAGAAAAATTAGAGCAGAAATAAATGAAATCAAGACTAGAAAGGGACCTGCCCTGTGGTCGAGTGGTTAAGTTCGTGTGCTCTGCTACAGCGGCCCAGGGTTTCACCAGTTTGGATCCTGGGCATGGACATGGCACGGCTCGTCAGGCCACATTGAGGCAGTGTCCCACACGCCACAACTAGAAGGACCTGCAACTAACATATACAACTACGTACCAGGGGAGATTTGGGAAGATAAAGCAGAAAAAAAAGATTGGCAACAGTTGTTAGCTCAGGTGCCAATCTTTAAAAAAAAAAAAAGACTAGAAAAACACTAGAGGGGATCAATGAAACTGAGAGCTGTTTTTTTAAGAAGATAGACAAAATTGACAAACCCTTAGCCAAACTCACTAAGAAAAGAAGAGTGAATGCTCAAATAAATAAAATTAGAAATGAAAGAGGAGAAATTACAATGTATACCACAGAAATCATAAGGATCATAAGAGACTACTATAAAAAACTATATGTCAACAAATTGGACAGCCTAGAAGAAATGGATAAATTCTTACACTCAAACAACCTCCTAAAACTGAATCCAGAAGAAATACAGAATCTGAATAGACCAATCACAAGTAAAGACATTGAAACAGTAATGGAAAACCTCCCCCAAAATAAAATTCCAGAACCAGATGGCTTCTCTGGAGAATGCTACCAAACTTTCAAAGAAGCTTTATACCTATCCTTCGCAAACTATTTCAAAAAACTGAAGAAGATGGAACTCTTCCTAACTCATGCTACAAGGCCAACATCACCCTGATCCTAAAGCCAGGCAAGGACAACACAAAGAAGGAAAATTATGGGCCAATATTTTTCATGAACATAGATGCAAAAATCCTCAACAAAATATTGGCAAGCCAAATACAGCAATGCGTTAAAAGGATGATACGCTATAATCAAATGGGAATTATACCAGGGATGCAGGGGTGGTTCAACATCCCAAAATAAATCAATGTGATACACCACATTAACAAAATGAGGAATAAGAATCACATGATCATCTCAATAGATGCAGAGAAAATTTGACAAGATCCAACATCCATTTATGATAGAAACTCTAAACAAAACGGGGATAGAAGGAAAGTATCTCAACATAATAAAGGCCATATTTGACAAACCCACAGCCAACATCATACTCAATGGGGAAAAACTGAAATCCATACCTCTGAGAATAGGAACAAGACAAGAGTGCCCACTCTGACCACCCTTATTCAAAATTGGCCAGAAAAGTTAGGCAAGGAAAAGAAATAAGAGGTATACAAATTGGTAAGGAAGAAGTGAAACTCTCGCTGTTTGCTGATGACATGATTCCAAATATTGAAAAATCCTAAAGAATCCATCGGAAAACTATTAGAAATAATCAACAACTACAGCAAAATTCCAGGGTAAAAAATCAATTTACAAAAATCAGTTGCATTTCTATAGTCTAATAACAAACTAAGAAAGAGAACTCAAGAATACAATCTCATTTACAATTCCAACAACAAGAATAAAATATCAAGGAATAAACTTAACCAAAGAGGTGAAAGACCTATACACCGAAAACTATAAGATGTTATTGAAAGAAATCCGTGACGACTTAAAGAAACAGAAAGATATTCCATTCACATGGATTGAAAAAATAAACATAGTTAAAATGTCCATTTTTTCCTAAGGCGATCTACAGATCAATGCAATCCCAGTCAGAATCCCAATGACATTATTCACAGAAATAGAACAAAGAATCCTAAAATTTATATGGAACAACAGAAGACCTTGAATAGTTAAAGCAATCCTGAGAAAAAAGAACAAAGCTGGAGTTATCACAATCCCTGACTTCAGAATATGCTACAAAGTTACAGAAATCAAAACAGCATGGTACCGTACTATACAGAGTTCACTGAACCCCGCCCCCCACAACCTTCCAAGGACACTGGGCCTGGGCCCCACACAAAGGAATGTGTCTGGGCTCAGGGCCAAAGATGGTCACTTCGGCCTTGACTCCAATGCACAAGTTACAAAAAATATGTCCTGCATCATGTTCCTTGTCTGGGCTGGCCACCTCGATGAGCACCTGACAGGACTTTAGAAACATCCCATCCATGGGAACAAAAAAGATAAAAACACCCCATCCGTGGGAACAAGAAGAAATAACTCAAATATCCAAATGTCAAAGCCTGAGTTGGAACCCAGAGAAACCTTAGGATAAAAGGGAATCACAGGCATAGAATAATTGGAAGTCTCACTGAGGAAAGGACACTTTGCCTCAGACCTAGACAATTGGCACTCCCACCTGCTGTACAAACTATTGGGACTTTCCCAGCTGATTGTGGTGTGGATGTTGTAAGTACTGATTTGTTGTTCCCCTTTGTCCCTGCTCCTTGTTCTGTTTCCCTTTCTCAATAAACTTTGATTGCTTAAACAACCAAGTAGCCTTGGCAGTACCTGTCATTCCTTGCCCTTTGCCGCTGTGGGCAACAGGTACAAAAACAGACACTCAGGCTGCTGGCCCAGTGACGTAGTGGTTAAGTTCACGCTCCACTTCAGCAGCCCAGGGTGTGCTGGCTCAGATCCCGGGCACTGACCTATACACCACTTATCAAGCCATGTTGTATACAAAGTAGAGGAAGATGGGCACAGATGTTAGCTCAGGTCTAATCTTCCTCAGCAAAAAGACGAGGATTGGTGGCAGATGTTAGTTCAGGGTTAATCTTCCTTAAAAAAAAATAATACGAGACACTCGGATTAATGGAACAGAGCTGAAAGCCCAGAGATAAAACCATGCATCTATGGAGAGTGATCTTCAGCAAAGGAGCCAAGAACATATAATAGGGAAAGGAAAGCCTCTTCAATACGTAGTGTTGGGAAAACTGGACAGCCACATGCAAAAGAATGAAAGTACACCATTATCTTATGCCATACACAAAAATTAACTCAAAATGGATTAAAGACTTGAAGGTAAGACCTGAAGCCATAAAACTCCTAGAAGAAAATTTAGGTAGTACACTTTGGACACCAGTGTTAGAAGCATCCTTTCCAATACCATATCTACTCAGGCTTGGGAAATAAAAGAAAAAATAAACAAATGGGACTAAATCAGGCTAAAGTGCTTCTGCAAGGCGAAGGAAATTAGGAACAAAACAAAAAGACAACCCACCAACTGGGGGAAAATATTTGCAAATCATATATCTGACAAGGGATTAATATCCAAAATATATAAACAACTCATACAACTCAACAACAAAAAGCAAACAACCCAATCAAAAAATAGGCAGAGGATATGAACAGACATTTTTCCAAAGAAGATATACAGATGGCCAATGGGCACATGAAAAGATGTTCAACATCACTAATCATTACGGAAATGCAAATCAAAACTACAATGAGATATCACCACACACCTGTTAGCATTGCTATAATCACCAAAAAAAAAGATGACAAATTTTGGAGAGGTTTGTGGAGAAAAGGGAACCCTCATGCGCTGCTGGTGGGAATGCCAACTGGTGCAATCACTATGGAAAATAGTATGGAGATTTCTCAAAAAATTAAAAATACAAATACTATACAACCCAGCTATCCCATTAGTGGGTATTTATCCAAAGAACTTGAAATCAACAGTTCAGAGACTTATGCACACCCATGTCAATTGCAGCATTATTCACAATAGGCAAGACATGGAAGCAACCCCTATGCCCGTAACTGATGAAGGGATAAAGGAGATGTGGTGTGTGTGTGTGTGTGTGTGTATATATATATATATATATATATATATATATATATATATATAATGGAATACTACTCAGCCATGAAAAAGACAAAATCATCCCATTTGCAACAACATGGATGGACCTTGAGGGTATTATGTTAAGTGAAATAAGCCAGACAGAGAAAGACAAACACCATAAGACATCACTCATATGTGGAAGATACACAAATACATGGACAAAGAGATCAGACTAATGGTTACCAGAGAGGAAGGACGTTGGGGGGGTGGGTGCAAGGGGTAAAGGGGCACATATATATGGTGATGGATAAAACATAGACTATTGGTAGTGAACACGATGCAGTCTATATAGAAATTAATAAATAATAATGTACAACTGAAATTTCACAATGTAATAAACCCTTATGCCCTCAATAAAATAATAAAAAAAGAGAAAATGTAAGAACAGATGTCTGTGTGCCATCCTTTGCTTTCAAACAGATTGAATTTTTTATTATTACTATTTATAGGCTATTGTGTTCAGTATGTTAGGGGGTGATCTCCTCAGAAATTTTGCGAGCTATACTTTATCTCAGATTTGTGTGGGTGGTAATGTAATTAAATGTCTATTATTAAATTACCATATCAAACTATTTAAGGTTGTTTTACTAGACTGAACTTAACAATTTAACTTGATAAGAAAGTACTCTCATAAAACTTTCAATGACTTGAACTAATAATTTTGCCATTAAATGACTTTGCTGCATGTGTTGGGTTTTTTACCCATATTGATTGAGTTGTGTAATGAATAATTGTGTAAATAATCCCCTCAAGGCTTTTCGATCTCTCATGGAGAAATACTCCGTTCCATATAAAAAGGCTACACTTTCCGTAGTATTCAAAGTCTCATATGCAGATCACTAGTGAACCTATTGAAACAAACAGGTATTTTTTTTTTTTTCGTGTTACAAAGACTAATCAAGTAGAGATTTAATTTTTTTCTCATTGGAGAAGCCCAGTAATTGACAGTCTAGGACTGGTACAGCGGCTCCACTCTGCCCTTAGGGATCCAACTCCGCTTTTTCCTCTAGGCCATGCTTTGCGTGAGGCATTCATTCTCAACATTGTCAGAAGATGACTCCTCCTTCTACCTCTCACCCCTGACATGTAGTTTCTGCAGTCCTGGTATGAAGAAAGGCAAGGGGAAATGACAAAATTAAGCAACAACTTAGCCTCACACTTTTTTTTTTTTTTGAGGAAGATTAGCCCTGAGTTAACATCTGCCACCAATCGTCCTCTTCTTGCTGAGGAAGACTGGCCCTGAGCTTACATCTGTGCCCATTTTCCTCTATTTTATGTCACATGCCTGCCACAGCATGGCTTGACAAGCAGTGCATAGGCCCTCACCTGGTATCCAAACAGGTGAATCCCGAGCTGCCAAAGCAGAACGTGCAAACTTAACCACTGCGCCACTGAGCTGGCCCCACGCTTTTATTTTATTTTATTTATTTGTTTTATTGTGGTAACATTGGTGTATAACATTATATAAATTTCAGGTGCACATCATTATATTTTGCTTCCTATGTGGATTACATCGTGTTCACCACCCAGAGAGTAATTACCATCCGTCACCACACACATGGCCAATCACCCCTTTCACCCTCCTCCCTGCTGCCTTCCCCTCTGGTAACCACCAATCCAATCTCTGTCTCTATGTGATTGTTTGCTGTTGTTTTTATCTTCTACTTATGAGTGAGCTCATACGGTATTTGGCTTTCTCCCTCTGACTTATTTCACTTAGCGTAATACCCTCAAGGTCCAAAAGCAAGTATTTAAACAAAACAGATATCTCAAATCATCTCATTTCACCACTACTATGTCCTCTGCTTTTCCGAGTACTATATACTTAGTATCATCTTCAGTTCCATTCAGCAAAAGATGCTGTAAAGTCCCTGGCTTTTGAAGCCTGATTAATTATTATCTACTAAATTTACTGTCTCAAAACTGGCTATAATGGAATTTGCTGGTTTCTTTAGTTTCAGAAAGATAGTGAATATGTGAGCAAAATATGTCATTATTTTTCTTATTCCAGATAGTCTGAGTTACTGTAGTTAAGAAGCCTACAGATGAGATCAGGTGCATTTAGGGTGGTATGGTATGGTATAGACATCCATAACAAAATGAAAAGACAACACACCAACTGGGAGACAATGTTTGCAAATCAAATATCTGATAAGGGGTTAATTTCTAAGATACATGAAGAACTCGTGCAACTCAATAGCAAAAAACCAAACAACCCAGTCAAAAAATGGGCAGAGGATATGAACAGACATTTTTCCAAAGATTTACAGATGGCAAACAGGTACATGAAAAGATGTTCAACATCACTAATTATTAGAGAAATGCAAATCAAAACTACAAAGAGATGTCACCTCACACCCATCAGAATGGCCATTATTAAAAAGACAAGTAGCAAGTGTTGGAGAGGATGTGGAGAAGGGGAATCCTCATACACTGCTGGTGGGAACACAAACTGATGCAGCCACTATGGAAAACAGTATGGAGATTCCTCAAAAGATTAGAAATAGAAATACTATCTGACCCAGCTATTGTACTTCTGGATATTTATCCAAAGAACACGAAAACACTAACTCAAAAAGATATATGCTCCCCTATGTTCATCACAGCACTATTAATAATACCCAAGATCTGGAAGCAACCTAAGTGCCCATCAATGGATGCATGGATAAAGCAGATATAGTATATATATATACATATATGTATATATATATATATATATATATATATATACACAAGGAAATATTACTCAGCTATAAAAAAGGTAAAATCGTGCCATTTGTGACAACATGGATGGACCTTGAGGGTATTGTGCTAAGCAAAATAAGTCAGCCAGAGAAAGCCAAATACCACATGATTTCACTCATGTGTGGAAGAGAAACAACTACACACATAGATATGGAGAACAGATTGGTGCCTACCAGAGGGGAAGGGGGTGGGAGGAGGATGAAAGAGGAAAGGGGCATCTATGCGTGGTGACAGATGAAAACTAGACTTTAGGCGGTGAACAGGGTGCAGTCTATACAGAAGCAAAAATATAATGATCTACACAATGTTATAAACCAATGTGACCTCAATAAAATAATGATTAAAAAAAGAAAGCTACAAAATTATAAAATTACAGATATTTTCATTTCCATCCATTATTTTCTATATACGCCAGCATTCCCAGGATTATGTGGATATTAAATGAATAATGAGATTACCTATTCCATCCCTTTCTCCAACTTTGAATATAGACTTGGAAAAAAAATAATATTCTTTAAAAATTTTCATCTTGTCTTCAATACATCTTTCTTCTCACTACAAGGACAAATAGGCAAGTCAAACTAAATTATAGCACTGGCTCATGAATATATTCATGCCCATTTAATTAGATCAGAAAGTAATATGGTTAAGGTAGGATACATTCTCATTTTGACTATGTGCTCAAGAAAGTAAAAATAGATCATTTAAAATGGTATATATTTTGAACAACATTTTATTTCCTTAGACATTGAGGCAATTACATTGAGAAACTTCTAGACAGAGATTTAATACATCTACCAATCAAGAGAAAAGCCTTCAAGTTCGTCTTTTTTCTTTGAAAATAGCTGTTCTAGTGTCTAATGCTTAAAATAGGAGTGTCAGGCTTTTCTAAGCACCTGCTTACGTTGGTCTATTTCTCTGCTGCTGAAGAAATATACATATGACAGAAATGAGAACACAGGAGGGCATCTTGAGCGCAGAAAAAATCAAAGAACTTCTCAAAATGATTCTTTTTTTTAAATTTTGATATCTATTCTTATTTCAAAGTAAATTGGATCTATATATTTCTGGTTTTATGCTTTAGCTATCACAAATATTATCTGATACAGGTTATCTGATCCACACAAGCTTTCTGAGTACTCTTATATGCTCTTAAAAGTTCTGTGTGATTCAGAAAGTTGTTATTCCCATGCCTAGATGACCTATAAGCCAGAAATTGTTATAGAAGATAAATTTACATCCCACAAGTTTGAGTTCATTTGAATTCAGCAAAATACGTTTCCAGTTTTTGGAATTTCTTTAGTGAAAGCAGAAGTAAGACACTGATGGCCATATTCCCCACTTAGTTCAGAAGGTTACCTTAGATTCAAGCATGTTTATGACTCTTATCCAAACATAAGGATTAAAAAAATAGTTTTATGAGAAACTACTTCCAAATGTAAGTTTGTTCTTTTTACTCCCGTTCTTTCATAAGTGGAGCTATAACTTTCAATTTGGGAATAATATCTAGGAGTGATGTCATCAAGACAGCAACATAGGTCATTTCTGACTTTAGCCTCCCCAACAAGAACACCAACTAGAAACTATCCATAGACAAGTCATCATTGTGAAGATCTTGGAACATGTGAGTGAGGCTGAAGCATCCCCCAGGCCACAAAGACCAAGAAGGATCACTTAGAAGAGTAAGAGTTGCAGCTACACTCTGATCACATTGCACCTCCCTCAGTTTGACATAGCACCACACCAAGACAGGTTGCCTGGGCCCATGGCTTCTCCAGTGGGAAATAGCCCAAAGTGGACATCTAGCTCCCCCAGCATTGTTGGTCACTTTCTGGGAGGCCAACTCAGGTATGGCCTGATGGGGATCAAGGAGGGAATCTGTGAGGCTTGAACTGGAGATCAGATTGTGATGGAGAAGGGGGATGGGGTTTATAGCAACTAGTACTCTAATTCTGGCCAACTGAGTTCCTACTTGGAGCAGTGACCCAGTAGGAATTCCAACCAATGGCTTTGCCCATTTTCAGAGTGAAGATGGTAGCCTCATCTGACTAGGGAACTTAGTATGCAGTTTGGCCTGATTTGGGACCCCAAACAGCAAGACTTGTTGGTCTTGGATGGTGTTTTATTGCCTTGCCCAGGCAGAGAAATTGATTCATAGCCCCACCTACTGGTGAGTGCAAACCTCAGCCTAGCTCAACAGGAAACCTAACCAGAGCATCTGGGAAGTACGTAGCCTGTCTTATAACCCCACTCACAGTGGCTCATGAGGAGAGAGCCCAGCCACTGGTTTTCCCATCTGCCAAGCAAAGCCAGTGGCCCCATCTGGCCAGAGAACTCGGTACACAATTCTGCCTGATTGGAGTTCCCAAACAATGAGCCATACTGGCCTTGAGGCCTGTCGTGCCACCCCTCCCAAGCAGAGAAGCTAATTCATAGGCTTGCCTACTGCTGAGCGTAGTACCCAGTCCTGCCTAACTAGTAAGCCTGACCAGATAATCCAACTGCAGAGCCCATCCTACAGAGCAATCAGGTAAGAAAAAATAAATAAAAGGCATCAGAATTGGAAAGGAAGAAGTAGAATAGTCTCTATTTGCAGATGACATGATTTTATATAGAGACAATCCTAAAGATTCCACCAAAAAACTGCTAGATCTACTCAATGAATACTCTAAAGTTGCTAGATACAAAATCAGCATACAAAAACCAGTAGCAAATTATCGAAAAAGAAAGAGAGGAAACAATCCCATTTACAATAGCATAAAAAAATGATAAAATACTTAGGAATAAATTTAACTAAGGTGGTGAAAGATTTCTACACTGAAATCTATAATAATTTGATGAAAGAAATTGAAGGAGTAACAAATAAACGGAAAGATAGCCTGTGTTCGTGGATTAGAAGAATTCATATTCTTAAATATCTGTACCACCCAAAGCCGTCTATAGAATCAATGCAATCCCTAGCCAGATTCCACTTTTTTTTTTTTTTAAAGATTTTATTTTTTTTTCCTTTTTCTCCCCAAAGCCCCCTGGTACATAGTTGTATATTCTTCGTTGTGGGTCCTTCTAGTTGTGGCATGTGGGACGCTGCCTCAGCGTGGTTTGATGAGCAGTGCCATGTCCGCGCCCAGGATTCGAACTAACGAAACACTGGGCCGCCTGCAGCAGAGTGCGCGAACTTAACCACTTGGTCATGGGGCCAGCCCCCCATTTTTTATAGAAATAAAAAAAAATCCTTTAATTTGTATGCAACCACAAAGGACCCCTAATAGCCAAAGGAATCTGAGAAAGAACAAAGCTGGAGGCATCACACTTCCTGATTTCAACCTACGTTACAAAGCTGTAGTAATCAAAACAGTATGGTAGCGGCATTATAACAGAAACATATACCCATGGAACAGAATCAAGAGCCCAGGAGTAAACCTATGCATATACAGTCAACTAATATTTTACAAGGAAGCCAAAAATACTCAATGGAAAAAAACCAGTCTCTTCAATAAATGGTGCTGGGAAAAGTGGATATTCATATGGAAAAAAATGAAACTAGACCCTTATCTTACACCCCTCATGAAAATTAACTTGAAATGGATTAAACACTTAAGTATAATACCTGAAACCATAAAACTCCTAGAAGAAAACAGAGAGAAAGAGCTTCTTGACATGGGTCCAAGCAATGATTTTTTGGCTATAATGGCTAAAACACAAACAACAAAAGCAAAAATAAATAAGTGGGGCTACCTCAAACTAAAAAGCTTCTGCACAACAAAAGAAATGACCAACAAAATGAAAAGGTAACCTATGGAATGAGAGAAAATATTTTCAAACCACACATCTAATGAGGGGTTAATATCCAAAATATCTAAGGAACTCATACAACTGAATAGAAAAAAAAAATCCAATTCAAAAATGGGCAAAGGTCCTGTATAGACATTATGCAAAGAAGATATTCAAATGGCCAAGAGGTACATGAAAACGTGCTCAACATCACTAATTATCAGGGAAATGCAAATCAAAGCTGTAAGATATCACCTTATACATGTTAGAATGGCTATCATGAAAAAGACAAGAGATAACAAATGTGGGCAAGTAAGTGGAGAAAAGAGAACCCTTGTGCACTGTTGATGGGACTTGGGAATGTAAATTAGCATGGCCAATGTGGAGAACAATATGGAAGTTCCTCAAAAAATTACAAATAGAACTATGTGATCCAGCAATTCTATTTCTGGATATTTATCCGAAGGAAATGAAATGACTACCCTGAAGAGATATTTGCATCCCCCTGTTCATTGCAGCATCATTTACAATAGCCAAGACTTGGAAACAACCTATGTGTCCATCAGTAGATGAGTGGATAAGGTAAATGTGGTGTATACATACGGTGGAATATTACTCAGCTATAAAAAAGGAGGAAAACCTGCCCTTTGTGACAACAAGGATGGATCTTGAGGGCATTATGCTAAGTGAAGTAAGTCAGACAGATAAAGTCAAATACTATATGATCTCACTTATATAAAAAAATCTATAAAAACCAAACTCATAGAAACTGAGAGCACATTGGCAGTTGTCAGAGGCAGGGGTTGGCAGGTGAGGTTATTTGGTTAAGGTAGTCAAAAGGCACAAACTTCCAGTGATAAGCTCAATATGTTCTGAGGATGTAATGTGCAACATGATTACTATAGTTAACAATACTGTATTGTATATTGCCAAGTTCCTAAAAGAGTACATCTTCAAAGTTCTCATCACAAGGAAAAACAATTTTGTAACTATGTGAGATAATGGATGTTAACTAAACTTATTGTTTAAGTTCATTTTACAATACACACATATATCAAATCAATATATTGTGCACCTTAAATTAATACAATGATATATTTCAAATATATCTCAAGAAAACTGGAAAAAACAGAAATAATATCTAACATGAATATTCATTTCATTTTAAAATTTTTGATATAAACTGATTTTTCATTATCAAATGATTTCAAATAGGTTGGAAGCATTATAAAAAATATTCATGTAGTAAATATTTGTAAATAATATCTATTAGTAAATAGTGCCTTCTTTGAAAAACATTATTATTATCTATATTTAAGCAGTTTATTTATTATAAGGAAAACTAAAGACGCTGACCAATATGATGTAGTGTTCCCTTCAGCTTGGGCTTCTTTTAGAAGGGCTTCTTTTTAACTGTAGTCCCTGATCTCTCTTTTCTTAGAGAATTAATTTTTTTTAAAGATTTTATTTTTTCCTTTTTCTCCCCAAAGCCCCTCCGGTACATAGTTGTATATTCTTCATTGTGGGTCCTTCTAGTTGTGGCATGTGGGACGCTGCCTCAGCGTGGTGTGATGAGCAGTGCCATGGCTGCCCCCAGGATTCGAACCAACGAAACACTGGGCCGCCTGCAGCGGAGCGTGCGAACTTAACCACTCGGCCACAGGGCCAGCCCCTTGAGAATTAATTTTTTTAAAAAAAACCTTTCCAATTCGTTCTCTGCCTTTTTGGATGTACGTAAATCTTTTCAAAGCTTCTTTACAGTTTTATCCCCCAAGACCGTCTCTCTCAAGCACCTGGGAGCCATCTGTTTTAAATCTCCCAGTTTGTATAGGAGGGTAGGAGCCTGACATCAGTAGGCACCTTGCTCTAGGTTATAAAACCATCTTCTGTCACAAATTTACAAGAGAGTTTACTTTTCCTTTGGTTAAAGACAATTAGCAAACTCAGATAGCCTACATTCTCCCCTGGACCCTGTCCCTTAAAAATTCTCCTGTATGTTTCAGCAGAGCTGAGCTGAGACTGGGTTCTGGCCTTGCTTACTTATTGCAATAGCCTTGAATAAAGTCTCTTTGCCTGTGTAACCTTGGTGCAGTTTTTGCTTTTACAATCCCTTTTTATAAAGCTAAACTGCTTAGACTTCTTTTCTGACTTCATATCCCCCGATCTAGCTATAATAGAAGTCTTTTCTGCTGTTCGTCATTCTGAGAAGGATGTTCTCTCCTGCAGAAAAGTCAAAGCAATTGGAATGGAGACGGGAAATGATCAGTTGGCCAGCTGCTCTTCAAATTATGTGATCACTCTGTGGAAATATGGTTAAATTTTAAACTTTGTGAATATCAAAAACATCCAGTTTACTGATATTCCAATGTCAGTATAAAAGTAACTTAAAGACATGTACAATTTATTTTGGTGGTTTCCCATTACACTACAACTACTACTGTCATCAATATCACCACTGATAAGAATAAATATAGCATGTATTATCTGTTAATAATCATTCCATTCCATGAACTCTAAATATATTATTTAATAAATCCTCTCAGTTACACTGAGGTAGGTATTATCATTTCCACTTCCCAAACACAAAAAATTTAAACAATATTTCAAAATTAATAAAAATATCAATGATGATCTAAACCAAATTCTGAAGGACTTCAAGCTAGTTTCCTCTGTACTATACTTAGTCTATTTTAGGTTTTTGCTCTTTTTTTCACATTAGCATATCTAAATAAGAGTTATGTTTGTTTCTTCATTCTTTCCAAATGAATTGGTTTCCTTTAGTCTATACAGTAGAAGTAAAATGAGCAACCATCAAAGGAAACTCTTATAAGGCATTATATTTAAATACTTAATAATGGTTACATTTTTATTACTTATTTTTAACACAAAAATAACATTTAATTTCTGTTAGTATTGAAATCAAATATTACTTGGGAGGACTTTCTAGATAGGAAGCATTTGTTTTATAATTGAAACTTCATCCAAATATTCAGAATGCCAAACATTAACAAAAAAATTTCACAAGAGGAAAAGAAGAAAGGATGAAATGAGGACTGGAGGGAATTTTGTTTATGCTGAAAATCATGTTTTATAGGCTACTATCAAGAATTTCAAAGTTTCAAGAGGGAATTCTTAATTACATGTAAATAAATATATAAAATCATATATAGATCTATATATTTATAGCATGCATATATATGTTGTGTATGTTATATGTATATAATGGTAATATTATTTATTTGAATAGTACAACTTGAACTCTTAATTTTAATGAACCAAGTAAAAAGTGAATCAAAGCTTCATATCCTTCAAATTATGTGGCACTGATGGAGATTTTTTTTTAAAAAATAAAACACCAACTTTGAATAACCTGCAGTTGCTTTGTGAGCATCTTCACATGTGCAAAAGGTAGATAAAATTACCCGTAAACACTGAACGCATTCATTTGAAAAAGATATCACATTTGGTTGGAGTTCAATAAGGAGGGGAATTTGAAAAAGACCTAGAGGATTTTGATTAATGAAAATGCACAGGAAGGAGGAAAAAAATAAATATTTCAGGTAGGGACAACTGAATTCATATTTTTTCCTAAACCAGAATAACTGAAATCACAAATGGCTGCACCAAATAAACACAATTGCTCCTTCCAAATCTGAGATGTCAACTCTCTGACTCTCCCATCTAGGTTCAGACTATGTAGGTGCACATTTACCTTACTATTGAAGACAGTTAATTGTGAAATTTTGTTCCAGAAGAGATATAATTAGACTTAAAACCAGCTGTATTAATATTGTTTTATTTATGCATATTATGTATGCATACATATACTTATGATGCATTATACATATATGTTCTAATAATTCATCATGAAAAATAATATATTTACTGTAACATATAAATGAAAAGCAAAAATGTATAAATAATATATAGGCTGTGTTAATACATCAGGAAATGAAACAGATAAAAATGCCTGTTCTTGTTAAGTTTCCATTTTAGTAAGGTGAGAGAGAAATTAAGCAATAAACATAATAAATAAACAAAGTGTATTGTATCCTAGAAAGTGGTAAGGGTATGGCGAAAAGAAAAAGCAAAGCAGGGGAATTGTGAGTGCTAGATGTGCATACTGGGTGTTAGACAAGATGATATGGGTAGGCTCATTGAGATGGGATGTTTGAGCAAAAACTTGAAGTTAATGAAGTTTGCTAAAAGAGTGTCTCAGGCAGAAGAAACCACCAATTCAAAGACCCTAATATGGGGAGTATGCTTGATAGAAGGCCAGTGTGGCTTGGGCAGAATGAGTGATGGGGAAACTACCAGACAAGGTCAGAGCTAACAAGATGGACATACAGTAGACACTGTAAAGGTCTGGTTGTTCCAGGCTTCAGCTAGCTGTACCTTCAGGAATTGTCTCAGCTGCATAGAAACACTTTGTCAACAAAGGTCGCACACCTTGCCAGGGCATCCCCAAAACAATGAACATACAATACAAGGAAGAAGAATTTGGGGGTCACAGATTTATGATAGTTTCTTCTATTATAATTCCGATTTGGGCTCAGCTGGGCTTTGACTTCTATCCCTCTCATCCATCAGCTATAAGTTCTGAAGTTTAAGTTTATCAGGGCACAAGTGATTTTAGTTTTAACCATTCTCATTTTCTTATTATCTTAACTTTTTACTGTTTTTAAGAAATGTTTTACATAGATTATTGGAAAAGATTTGTATGGACACTTATCTACCTCTATTATCTGAAATGGATGTCTGACTTCTAGCTTGAATATTAAGGATTTCCAACTTAGCCCTTAACTCACAGTGCATGGAGAAGTAAGGAAATCATGCTGTCATTGAGGATGACAGCCTCCAAAGTGAGGAGGAGAGCAAAACAACAATAAATAACAAAAAGAGGAATTAGAATTTAAAAATAAAGAGAAAGTTTTTGTGTCTTTTATAAAATACTAAAATGAATACAGCAAGCGAAACACCTCCAAAATAGGCTTTATAGATTTTGACTTATTCCTACCAAGTGGAAATGGACACTACATATAAATAAAATAGTTTTATTATGAAAATTAGGATATCCTCTTGTTAAAAGTATCACTAGAACATTACTTTACATGATTAAAATATTAAAACTATTACCATCATGCTTAGAAGTAATCATGTATGTATAATCATATTTTAAATTATCCACTGTAAATGATAGTTAATTACATAATGTTCTTAAATTCTAAGCAAGAAATATTATTGTTTGTATTATAGCAACATAATCATTATTATTGAAATTATTATAGTTTTATCAAATCAGTGAAGAAAACCACCAAAACCAATCCCAGTTTTTTGAAAAAATAACATCAATAAGCCTCTAGCCAGACTAACTAAGAAAAAAATGGGGGACACAAATTACTTATATCAGAAGTGTAAAAGGGGACATCACTACAGATCCCATAAACATTAAAAGGATATTCAAGGAATACTATGAACAATTCTACGCTTACAAATTCTATAATGTGGGTGAAATGGACCAATTCCTTGAAACACACAAACTGCCAAAACTTACAGAAGAAAAAGTAGACACTCTGAATAGGTTTAAATGTATTAAAGAAATTTAATTATTAACTAATAACCTTCCAAAACAGAAAGTAGCAGATGGGTTCACTGGTGAATTCTACCAAACAGTTAAGGAGGAAATTATACCAATTCTCTATGGTCTCTTTCAGAAAATAGAAGCAGAGCAAATACTTCCTAACTCATGCTATGCGACCAGTATTATTCTAATACCAAAACCAGACAAAGATATTACAAGAAAAGAAAACTACAGATCAATATCTCTCATGGACATGGATCCAAAAATCAACAAAATATTAGCAAATGGAATACAACAATGTGTAAAAGAATTATACATCATGACTAAGTAGAATTTATCCCAGCTGTACAAGCCTGGTTCAACATTTGAAAATCAATTAATGTAATCAATCACATCAACAGGCTAAAAAGGAAAAACCTTATGATCTTATCAATAGATACAGAAAAGCATTTGACAAAATCCATTGCCCTGTCATGATAAACACTCTCAATAAACTAAGAATAGAGAATATCTACAAAAAATCTACAGTTAACATAACAGATAATGGTGAGAAACTTGAAGCTTTCCCACTAAGATCGGATACGAGGCAAGGCTGTCCCCTCTCACCACTTCTTTTCAAGATCTAACTGGAAGTCCTAGCTAATGTAATAAGACAAGAAAAGGAAATAAAAGTTACTCTGACTTGGGAGAAAGAAAAAACTGTCTTTGTTCACAGATGCCATGGTTGTCTAGATGGAAAATCCAAAAGAATTGCCAAAAACCCCTCCTGAAACTAATAAGCAATTAAAGCAAGTTTGCAGTATGCAAAGTTTATACATACAAAAAATCACTTTCTTATATACCAGAAGAGAACACAATACCATTTATATTTGCACCTCCCCAAATTGAAATATTTAGGTATAAATCAGACAAAATATGTGCAAGAAAGCTATACAGAAAACTACAAATCTGTTGAAAGCAATCAAAGAAGAACTAAATAAATAGAGAGACAATCCATGCTCATGGATAGGAAGACTGAATATTGTCAAGATGCTAGTTATTCCCAAATTGAAGTACAGATTCAATACAATCCCAGTCAAAATCCCAGCAAATTACTTCATGAATATCAACACACTGATTCTAAAGTTTATATGGAGGTGAGAGGTGAAAGATTCAGAATAGTCAACAAATATTGAAGGAGAAGAACAAAGTTGGAGGATTGACAATTCCCAATTTCAAGACTTACTATAAAGCTGCAGTAATCAAGACAGCTAGGTATTGGTGGAAGAATAGACAAATAGATCAATGGAACAGAATAGGGAGCCCAGAAATAGATTCACATAAATTCAGTCAACTGATCTTTGGCAAAGGAGCAAAGGCAATACAGTGGAGCTAAGATAATCTTTTCAACAAACAGTGCAGGAAAAAATGGATATCCATATGCCAAAAAAAAAAAAAAAAAAAAAAAAACTGATTCCAGACCCAGACCTTAGAGCCTTCATAAAAATTAACTCAAAATAGATCATAGACCTAAATGTAAAATGCAAAATTATCAAATCCTAGAAGATAAATAGGAGAAAATCGAGACTATCTTGGGTTTAGTGATGACTTTTTAGATACAACATCCAAGACACAATTCATGAAAGAAAGAAATAAGCTGGACTTCAGTAAAATAAAAAATTTCTGCTCTTGAGAGATATTGTCAAGAGAATGAATACATAAGCCACAGAATGGGAAAAAATATTTGCAAAAGACTCATCTGATAAGGACTGTTAAACAAAATATACGAAGGATGCTTAAAACTCAATAATAAGAAAACAACCTGATTAAAAAAAGAATCAAAGACCTCAGCAGACACCTCACCAAAGGAGACACACAAAAGGCAAATAAGCATATGAAAATATCATATGGCATTAGGGAAATGAAAATGAAAACAGCAATGACATACCACTAAACATCTATTAGAATGGCCAAAATTCAGAACACTGACAACACCAACTGCTGACAAGAATGTGGCATGACAGGAACTCACATTCATTGCTGGTGGGAATGCAAAATGGTACAACCTCTGGGGGAGATAGTTTTGCAGTTTCTTATAAAACTAAACATACTCTTACCATATGATTCATCATTCATTCTCCTTGGTACTTACCCAAAGGAGTTGAAAACTTATGTCGACACAAAAACCTACATACAGATATTTATAACAGCTTTATTCATACTTGTCAAAATTTGGAAGCAACCAAGATATCTTTCAGTAGGTAAATGGATAAATAAATGGTGGCACATCCAGACAATGGAATATTATTCAGTGCTAAAAGAAATGTGCTATCAAGTTGTGAAAAGATGTGGAAGAAACTTAAACACATATTACTAAGTGAAAGAAACCAATCTGAAAAAGCTATTTACTATATAATTCCAATTATGTGACATTCTGGAAAAGTCAGAACTATAGAGACAGTAAAAAGATCCATTGCATGTTATTAGAGGGGAGGGTGGGACAAACAGGCAGAACATAGAAAACTTTTAGAGCAATAAAACTATTGCATATGATACTATAATGGTGGATATATATCATCATGTATTTGTAAAAATCCATAGAATAACACCGCTAGCGACCCTTGAGGTGAACTTTTGATTTTGGGTGAATAAAAAATGATAAAACTATGATTTTAAACATATTTCCTGATCATTTTAGAAAATGTGCAAAATAAAGCGTCCAATAAAAATTAAATTATTAATGCATTTTGAATAAATTTTTGCTTTTCAGTCACATGGATATTGAACTGTAGATAAGACTGTAATAGAACAAGATGGTGGATGTTTAATAGTATCATTAAGGAATTAGAAGCAAGGATATTCAAAGGGTTACATTCCTGTAGTGAGCTGAATGGTGGTACCAAAAAAATAACGTCGGGGCCGGCTCAGTTGCACAGTGGTTAAGTTTGCACGTTCTGCTTCTCGCTGGCCCAGAGTTCACCGGTTCGGATCCCGGATGTGGACGTGGCACCGCTTGGCAAGCCACGCGGTGGCAGGTGTCCCATGTATAAAGTAGAGGAAGATGGGCACGGATGTTAGCTCAGGGCTAAGCTTCCTCAGCAAAAAAGAGGAGGATTGGCAGTAGTTAGCTCAGGGCTAATCTTCCTCAAAAAAAAAAAGATAATGTCAAGGTTCTAATCTCCAGAGCTTGTGAATAATACCTTATATGTTAAAAGAGGAGATCTTAACTCATATGGAAAAACACATACATGAGTTAAGGATTTTGACAGGAAGTGTTCATGCTGGATTATCCAGGTGGGCCCTAAATACAAGGATGAGTAAACAAAAGTCAGAGGAGATTTGACAACTTCAAGAGGAGGAGGCAGAGATTGGAGCAATGTCTCCCTAAGTCAAGGAATGCTAACAGTCATCAGAACCTGGAAGAGCTGCCAGAGGGAGTATGGCTCTGCAGACATCTTGATTTTGGACTTCTGGCCTCCAGAACTCTAAGAAAAAAATTTCTGTTGTTTTAAGCGACCGCATTTGTGGTCACTTGTTACAGCAGCCACAGGAAACTAATGTAATGCCCTACCAGATAGGCTTCCTTTTCACGTAGAGACCATGAAGAATATGCCATCTACTTATCAACATGGGAAATGGCTATACCTCTGTTCCTTTCCTCTGTGAATCTTTTTGAAGTCCAAATTGAGAAGAATAACGATTGGTGAGTCTATTCCTTTCCTAGGTCAGGGCTGTTGTAACAAAGTCCCACAAACCGGATAGATTAAACCAACAGAAAACTATTCCTTCCCAGTTCTGGAGGCTAAGAGACCAAAATCAAGGTGTGGGCAAGGCTGCCTCTGATGGCTCTATGGGAGCAATGCTTCCTTGCCTTTCCTAGCTTCTGGTTCTTCTTGGGAATCCTTGGCTCATAGATGTATCACTCCAATCTCTGCCTCAGTCTTCCCTCTGCGTGTTTGTCTCTGGGTTCAGATTTCCCCTTCTTAAAAAGTCACCGCTCATACCAAATTAGGGCCCACCCTAATGACCTCATCTTAACCTGATTACATCTGCAAAAACCGTATTTCCAAATAAGGTCACATTCACTGTCCCAGGGGTTAGGACTTCAACATATAATTTGTCGAGAAAAAATTCATCCCATAACAGTGTGTATCTGCCTTCTGCTACAACTTGAAAACACAGAAATGTGCCTTCCTTCCTTTCCCGATGTTTTTCTTTTTTATGAAAATCATGTATGTATGATTTTCTACAAAGGAAATGCCAGATGTACACTGAAGGAAAAGAGACATCAAATTAGGTTTTTGAGAACAATTTATTCACAAAAGGGATTTAAAGAGATCGTTTAGATACACATATTTACGTTATAAATGAGGATAACTATGTCCCAGAGAGGTTGTGTGACTTGCCTTCAAAGTGAAGCCACAGACAAACAATACACTCTGAAGACTGCAATAACTAGGCTGTTTATGGACACGGTGAGACCGAGTTAGATTCTAGCAGCAATTGCATTGCAGTTATTGCTCACTTGTCTGGAAACATTTTGAGTTACTTAATACCTTCAAATATGGTGTCCAATTTTTAGAATTTAAAAGTGAGCTTCAAGCATAAAAGGATTGAGAACTACTACTCTAGAAATTTCTGCATAATAAGGTGATTTTTATCTCTGCCTTTGTCAAAGTTTTGCCTTCCAGCTGTGGAACCATAGTTCATATTTTAATTTAATATTTGTGAACTCAATTATTTTTAAAGGTTCTATATAAGAAGAAAATAATGAATATGGAAACACCAATGTATAGGTTAAAATTTGCCTAACATATCATCAATAATTAAAAACTTGAAGAAAAAAAGAATGAAATATAATTGTGGCATCTAAAAAGGAAGACAATTTACCATATGTTGTAGTGTGAATCTTATGCTTTTCTCTCTAAAAACAGATGAAGAAGTGTTGGCACTTTGCACAAATTATAAATCAAGGTAGGTACAGGGCCTGAATCTTTGCATTATTTATACTTATGGTAGGCCAATAAAGAATGGCCTAAAAGGAAAAGCAAGCCAGTTTTGGGTCTTTTGAATTAGAACAATGCCTGAACACTTCTTGAGAATATGACAAATTATTAAGCATTTTACCTAAAAGTAGTTACTATTTTTCATGAATAGTAAATGTTATATAAAGAAGGGTTAAAACTCACTAGAAATATCACCTATGCTGTTTGCAAAATGAATCAAGTGCTAATAGAACCCCAAATTTTGAAAGCATGCAAGTACAGATATTCAGTATAATTTTCAAAAGATATTAAGAGAAATACAAAAGTATTATTCAAGGTAGACCTCAATAAGTATATAACAAATGCTTTGATATATTCACCCACTTTATTTTTATAGCAAATAGTGACAGATGATTAAATATTCAGAACTGTTTTGATAAGCCTTCACTGATGGTTTGGGATTTTAGGAAAAAACTACATGAAGTAGCTAAGCTATTGTTCTTTTGAACAAGGAAAGGAAGAGCAATTGCCCAGATTTGAAGGGGGTGGGTATGTCTTGAAAGAAGACAAAGAAAGAAGGCAAGATATGCCATTTTGGAGAATAAGAGAAAGCTAGGAAGTTTTATTAGTGTTACTACTAATTAACTTTAATGAGATACAACTTACGTGTAATAAAATGCATATATTTAAGTCTGTATTTTTATCAGTTTTGGAAAAAAACATATACTTGTGAAACTACCACAAAGTCAGAATACAAAACATTTGCATCACTTATAAAAGATCCCTGGTGACCCTTTCCACTCAATCCCCCATCCCCATCCCAGAAAACCACTGATTTACTCCTATCAATATAGAGATTTGTCGTTTCTATGGTTTCCTATAAATGTAATCATATATTCTTCTGTTTCTGATTTCACTTGTTCGTGTAATATTTTTGCTCACTGCAATGTTTTTGAGATTCATCCACATTGCTACACTTATCAATTGTCTTTTTTGAAAAATAATTAACAGTAGTGTTCCATTATATGAATATACCAAACTTTGTTTATTTATTCGCTTCCTGATGGACACTTGAGCTAATTTCTAGTTTGGGACTGTGATAAAAAAAGCTTCTGTAAGCACTCATGTACAAGTCTTTGTGGAAGCAGAAGTGTTCATTTCTCTTGAGTAATACACAGGAATGGGAATTGCTGAGTCATGTGCAAGTATTTAATATTATAAGAAAATGTCAACTTTTTCCCAAAGTAGTTGTATCATTTTAAAATTTTTATTTCCAACAGCAATGCAGAAGAGCCCCACTTGCTCCATAATCTTAGAAATATTGTCGATCTTATTAATTTAGCTATTTTGGTATCTATAGAGTGTTATTTACATAAATAACAGAGGATAAAGTTGAGCATCATTTCATGTGCTTATTTGGCATTCTGATAACTTATTTGGGTAAGCGCATGTTCATTTTTTTCTTCCCATGTTTTGATTGGATTGTTTGCTTACTAATAAGTTAGAACAGTCTTTTTGATATACCAGTCATTTACGTGCTAGTCCTGGAATACTTTCTTCCGTTCAGTACCATATATTTTCATTTTCAAGTACACATTTTGAACATCTAAATGTTTAACTTTTCATTTTATCGATTTTATCCTATTTATCATTTTTTCTTTTATTGTTTGTACTTTGCGTCCTATCAAAACCAAGAAATAAAAAAGGACAAACAAACTTTGCTTATTCCAAGATCATGACTATTTTCTCCTATTTTTTCACAGAAATTTTATAATTTTAGCTCTTACATTTATGTCTATGATCCATTTCCTGTTTTATTTTTGTATTTAGTATATATATATACACACACACACATACATATATGCACACTTAGGTATATGCTTATGTATATATATACTCAGATACATATATACTAACCCACTTGGACAGGCCTATTTATCATTGTTTCTGTATTTATCCATCTGAATATGAATTAAGCTAAATATGAGTTCATACTGGTATCTTTGATAGCAACTAAGTACTGTGGTTTTTCTTTCTAGCCTTCCTTTCTTGCCTATCTTTAACTTCCCTCTTCAAGAGTAAGAAAGCTGAAACCTGGCTCTCACCCTCCACCATTCGTACGTCTTTGTTCAACCCGAGTCTACATGTAAAGCAGTTTCAGAATTTTTAAACCAGTACTTAAAATATTAACAAATGTAACCTCTGTGCCTTGTTTTAATGTCAATTTACACAAGTAGTGAAAAAAGTATACATGAGAAAATCTGAACCCTGAAAGGGTATTTCATGCTAGTAAAGTATTATTGTGTTTTTTCTCTTTATTGTGAAAATGATGTTGTGGTTATATTTGTAAAATGAGTCCTTAACTTTTAGAGAATGGCTATGAGTAGATCATCGTTAGTTCATTATACTCTTCCCTCCTCTTTTGTATGAATTTAATTTTTCTTTAATGAAAGGTAAAATTATATATGACATTCATATATGTACAATGTACGTCTGTGTACATACTTATATAGATATGCTTTATCTATTTACGTATTGGGAGAAAGAAGTTACAGTAACTGGACAGTAACCCATTCACTACTTTTATTGGGAGGATACCACCAAGGAAGTAAAAAGAAGACAGGTAACCAGGTCTAATCTTCAGGTCAATAAGATCTCTGGGAAAACACACTAACAATGTTTACCCCAAGAAACACACCTTAACCACAGAATGCCCTTAGCAGTGTATGCTTGGCTAAAGGCAAGGTGAACAACACTTGGTTTGTCCAGGACTGTTTTGGGTTTGGCATTGGAAGTCCAGTATCACAAAGTATCCCTCACTGTGATTCAAAAAGTTACAATTTGGAGGGATGGGTGCAGAGAGTTGAGGGAAAGTTACAAAATATACACAGTAGCCCAAAAAACAGGAGCTGAAAGACACACTCATTTTAGTATCACATAGATAGAGCATAGATTAACCACCTCTATGGTCGCTGTTGCTGTTTTGTGCCATAGCAGCTGTTGTTGGCAGTCATAATTTGCGGTTCACAATAATTAATCACCCATTGGTGCATCGCTCTGAGCAATGTGACTAAGGGTACAACTTAAGCAAATTGTTATCATGAGCATTAACAGTCGTTTGACGTTGCCAGTAATTAAATGTTATGCTATCGAGATAATAGTAGTTTAATATTTTTAATATTGTGACCATGTTTCATAAGAGTTCAGATAATGAAAATGAGAACCATTAAAATACCAATGCCAGCATAATGCAGACATCACTACAAATGAAGGCTAAATAAATCTGTTACTTTTATGGAAGGTCACATGCAACTGGGTCAGGGAGGTATAACCAAGACAGAGCATATTGCACAGTATGCAGAAATGAATTTGAGATCGGGCACGGTGGAGAAGCAGATATGGAAGTACACATGGATACTGAATCTCATGGCCTAGGATGACACCGGCATGTGCTGCTAAATCAAGCAAAGCTTTTAGTCTCCCAAATAGATAGCCATGCTCAGTCACAAATAACGTCAGCTGAATTAATTTGGATGTACCACACAAATAGACACACAGTATTCTGTTGTTTCCTTAATTGTTCTGAATCTGAGTAAAGGAATATTTTTTGATTCAGAGGTTGAAACTGGGGGTGAAGAAAGGGAGAATTTGGATAAGAGATGTGTTGGCCCTTTCAAACGTGTAGCTGTCTTTGTTAGGCCTTATTAATGATTCTACTTTCTACAGCATATCAGGTGAGGTGTCAAATCACAGCAGCAATACTTGCCCCAGTTCTTAGATATTTTGGTTTAAAAAATTTACTTTCATATCATCTATTCATATGAACATTTTAATAAAATGGCAGGAAACATAAAAGACTGTAGATATTGTGTCCAAATAGAAATTAGATTTTGCCAACAAATCTGCATATTCAATAGACAGTGTAAATCTAAATTTCATTCAACTATAGAGTTCTTAGTAAAGAAAATCAAAAGGTCATAGCTACTAAACATCTTCAAACTTTATAGCCTAAACTGCCAAAAAGGAGTGTGATTTGTATACCTGTGATATTGAGGATGTCATAGACATTTTTAGTTTCCTCAAAGCTTGCAGAATCACTTATTGAGACTTTTTACATTATAAAAATGTAGCGAGATAAATTTCTAGACATGTGCTTACAAGATTGCTATCATTGTGGCTGACCATAGAGACAATGTTACAGTGTTGGTCTGGTATGAAATCATATTTTCAAAGTGTGGGACAAGAAGAATGTCCGTCTTTTTTTTTTTTTAGGAAGATTAGCCCTCAACTAACTGCTGCCAATCCTCCTCTTTTTGCTGAGGACGCCTGGCCCTGAGCTAACATCTGGGCCCATCTTCCTCTACCTTATATGTAGGACACCTACCACAGCATGGCTTGCCAAGCGGTGCCATGTTCGCACCTGGGATCCGAACTGGCAAACCCTGGGCTGCTGAAGCGGAACGTGTGCACTTAACTGCTGCACCACCGGCAGGCCCCAGAGAGTCCTTCTCTAATTTGGAAACACACTGAAAATGGGAATGGAGAAGAAGGATTTGAGTAAAACATACATTTACATGCTATTTCTCCAAAAAGAAAATGGATGATCTTTGAAGTGGCCATAAGGAACTTAGAGAAGGATGAATTGACTGCACTTGAGTGTTTGATATTAGCATAGGTCACCAAACAATGACTCATTTTTTTGGGGAAATAAGGCTGTTTGGTTTTTTTTCAGAACACACACACACAAACGTCACTAGAAAAGGGCAGCCAAGTAAAACAGGACTTTCCCAACTTCTTTATTAAAACCATAACTTACTTGGAATCCAGCTTCATTTTCCAGGGTTCAAATTACCTCTCTGCTTCAAAACAAATTTAACTGAGCAATAGAAGTTTAGCTTATGAAAACATCCAATAATCTTTGTAGTGTGTGAAAATAATGGGCATCTTAAACATGAATAGCCTATAATGAATAGACACAAAGAATATGATTAACAAACAGCTGGTCTACCAAAACAAGTCTGTAAGTATATGTAGATAGGCATTTTCAGAGAGATGGAACATAGCTCCTGAAGCCTAACCTGCTGTAGCTGGTAAGTAAAATCCTGAGTAGTCCATTCTTAAATTAATTCTCAAATTTAAACTTGTTTAAGTTCTTAAACTAATTCCATTCCATTCTTAAATAGTTGAGAGACTATTTAGCTTGAAATCATCACATTGGACTGACACTAGGAATCAGTGTACCGTGAGCTTGATAAGAGCAGAGCTACAAGTCAAAATGAACTTTATGTTTGACTGAATTCAGGTTTACCACTAATAAAAGAAGAGTGTCCTAATGCTTCAGGCAGTTTAGAGAAGTATTGTTAGAAAAGGAAACTGAAAGCAAAA
Organism: Equus asinus; assembly: GCF_041296235.1. Taxonomy (NCBI): domain Eukaryota; kingdom Metazoa; phylum Chordata; class Mammalia; order Perissodactyla; family Equidae; genus Equus; species Equus asinus. The sequence continues at coordinate 83,815,583 of NC_091798.1, forward strand.
ATAGCCTACTGTATCATAAGACAGAAAGAAATATGTCACTGTCATTTGTTATTAAATAGAGGTAACATCTCCTTAATTCATGCTATAATATTTATGCTTTTTTCTTTTTAATAGAATTTATTTGTTTAGAGTAGTTTTAGGTTCACAGCAAAATTGAGAGGCAGATACAGAAATTCCCCATATGCTCCTTGCTCCTACATGTGTATAGCCTTCCCCATTGTCAACACCCCCCATCAGAGGGGCACATTTGTTACAGCTGATGAAGCTACATTGACACCATCCAAAGTCCAAGAGTACATTAGGGTTTACTCTTGGTATTGTACATTCTATGGGTTTGGAAAAATGCCTCATGACAAGTATCCACCATTCCAGTATACAGAATCCTTTGACTGCCTAATCATCTGTGCTGCATCTGTTCATCCCTCCATCCACCCAAGCTCTTGGCAATCACTGGTCTTTTGTTCCCAAATTTTTATTGTTATTATTATTTAGTTTTTTATTTTAAGACAACATTTTTAGAGCAGTTTTAGATTTACAACAAAATTCAGGGGGAAGTACAGAGATTTCCCTTATACCCCCTGACCCTACTCATGCAGAGCCACCATCGTTATTGACATCTTCTACCGGAGTGGTACATTTTTTATCAAGGATGAACCCAGACTGACACATCATAACCACACAAAGTCCATAGTTTACCTTAGGGTTCACTCTTGATGCTGTACTGTGTATGGGTTTGGACAAATGTATAATGACATTATCTACCATTATAAAATCATACACAGTATTTTCACTGCCCTAAAAGTCCTCTGTGCTCTTCCTATTCATCTCCCCTCGCCAACCCCTGGCAACCTCTTGCTTTTCACAGTCTCCATAGTCTTGTCTTTTCCAGAATGTCATATAATTGGAATCATGCAGTATGTAGCCTTTTGGATTGGCTCATTTCACTTAGTAATATGCATTTAAGTTGCCTCCATGTCTGCTCATGGCTTGATAGCCCACTTCTGTTTATTCCTGAATAATATTTCATTGTCTGGATGTACCACAGTCTGTTTATCCATTCATGTACTGAAGGACATCTTGGTTGCTTTTGAGTTTCAGCGATTACAAATAAAGCAGCTATAAACATCCTTGTGGAGGTTTTTGTGTGGACATAAGTTTTCAGCTCCTTTGGTTAAATACCAGGGAGTGTACCCGCTAGATTGTATGGTAATAGTATGCTTAGTTTTGTAAGAAACTGCCAGACCGTCTTCCACAGTGGCTGTACCATTTTGCATTCCCAGCAGCAATGAATGAGTTCTTGCTGCTCCACATCCTCAGCATCATTTTGTGTTGTAAATATTCCAAATTTTGGGCATTCTACCAAGTGTATAGTAGTATCTCACTATTGTTTTAATTTTCACTTCCCTGATAACATATGATGTGAAGGATCTTCTCATATGTTTATTTGCCATTTGTGTATCTTTTTTGGTAAGGTGCCTACTAAGGTCTACGTTCCATTTTTTAACCAGGTTGTTCATTTGCTTGTTTTTTAATTTTAAGAGTTATTTGTATATTTTGGATAACAGTCCTTTATCAAATATGTCTTTTGTAAACATTGTGTCTCACTGTTGGTTTTCTTAGTGTCTCCATGATATGTTCTTGTTTTAAATATCTTATTTTTATTTATCTTAAGAATATACCATAATCTAGCCTACAAAATTTAAATATCTAAGAAAGAGTTTTAAAACATTCAAGCATGGGAGAAATTGTTGGCAACCATCTTTGCTGACAATCTACCTCTTGTATCCTATGACACATTATTTTACTCTTCCCAGGCATAGAGCCAACAGAAATACACGCATTTCTGTGTGTACACATGTGTGTACCCGCAATTTTTATAAGAGCTCCAAGCTGGAAACAATCTAAATGCCTCGAACAGTAAATGAAGGAGTTAATTTTGGAATTTATGTAAGACTATTTAGTCTAAAAAATGAGTGAACTACAGATATATACAACAGTATGAATCTCACCTACATTATGAGGAGTTAAACAAACCAGACACAAAAAGTGTAGATCAAAAAAGAGGTCAAATAAATTGCTGTATTAGGGGACATAAAGAAACACTTAAAAATACTGTTACAGTTTTATTACAGATATTATTAATATAATGTCTTACTATTAATTACTACTAATGGCCTCTGTTCATTAGTCCTATTGTTTGTTTAAATAATAGCATTTATTTGACATAAAAGTAAATAATATATGCTAAAATATAATATTAAATAAACTTCATATCTTTATGTTAAACCAATAAAATACATGTATAATTATTTTTATACAGTATGTTATTATTTTTTTGTCTGATATGCCTGTGTCTGAGCTGGATTTCTAAAAAGTTGATTACATTAGCTAAAAAAATACTTACAGTAAAACAAACCAGGATCTATGGATTGGTGAGTCAGAGCTCCCTGGAGAATGTTAAACTGTCTACAGTAGAAAACAGATGTTTCATAAATGACATTCTTCTTGCTATGTGAGATAACCTTGTAAACCTCACTTATCCCTGTGCTATTTTAGTCCAGAAGAACACATCCTATGCAGGAAGGAAGGAGTTGGGGAACTTCCCTTGTTGCCTCCAACTTCTTTGAGTCAACTTCTTTGCCTGTATCCTTGAAATTATTAGAAAATCTTAAAAAAGCATAAGATCTCTAATTTGTATAGGTTTTACAATGCAATATTGTGTGTTAACTCAATTGTTATATATTAATTATATTGTATATAAAATATATAAGTACATATATATAGTATACATTATGGTATATATACAAATTGTTTACAGTCAGCCTTCTACATCCAATGGTTCCGATTCCGTGGATTCAACCAATTGTTGATCAAAAGGCTTATGATGGTTGCATGTGTCCTGAACATATACAGACTTTTTTTCTTGTCATTATTCCCTAAACAATAAAGTATTAGAACTATTCACACAGCATTTGCATTGTGTTGGGTATTGTAAGTAACGCAGAGATGATTTAAAATATATGGGAGCATGTGCATAAGTTACATGTAGATACTACACTATTTTACATAGAGACTTGAGCATCCAAGGATTTTGGTATAGGTGGGGTCCTGGAACCAATTCCCTGAGTATACCAAAGGATGACTATATATGTAAACTATATATAGTCGTATGCATAATTTATATATATATAAAATAACTATTATATCATTTTATATAATAAAATTCTATTATTTATTATTGTTTTCTTACATAGTATATTATTCTCTATTTACCAAATAACAAGTGATACAGGGATCACACAGAATCTGATCAATAATAACTTGAAGGGTTGCAGCAATCAGTTATGGCTAGTCTACGAGTCAGGAGTAGCAATCATAAGTTTGTGATGAATAGTGAGATGAAGTTGTAAGTAGAGTGAAGCATATTTGACAACTGGAAAACTTTTCAGGTATGGTTTACAGTATGAAACAAACAAGGGTATGAGATAATGGTGGGCAAGACAATGTGATGATGTCAATGAAAGGTCTCTCAAATTTATACTCTTTCTCTCTCTCTTTGAACAAAGATGCAATTGGAAGCATATATTCAGCTTTGAGATTAGCCACATAATAAAAATGAAATTTGATGAATAGTATTTTTCCTAGTATAGAGTAAATTCAATACAATGGCTCTTGCCTCTGACAAAGTGGAGTTTCAATTATGAATCTGCCATCCTGAACTTTGTCTAGTTAGTGACTAAACCTGTGAGCCTCAGTAACCCTTAAATACAAGATGGAAATAATAATACTATTAACTATACAAATTTGGTATGATCATTACATTACACAATAAAAAAAACTTGCAAAAGAGACTAAAACATAGAAACAAGTTTTGGTATTTATTTATGTTTTTGTTAATTAGACACAAGCAACGCAAAAGTCCTTAAATTTGCCCACAAAATATTTCCAATATTTGTTCCAAAATATTTCTTTCTCTGGGCACATTGTGAGATTTCACTTCCCTGTTCAATCTCAAGTCTAACGTTGTCATGTGACTTGACTATTAAGTAACAAGGTAATTGAAAGTGAGATACATACACACTGTTAAGTAGAAACTGTAAAAGCCAGTGTGTGATTCACCAGTCTCCGGCCCCTTCCACCCCCCAGTGGCTGCTGCGATCATGGTAGTAGGTGGGGATATAAACTCTCTCTGAGCTCCTGAGTGACGAGCTGAGCAAAGCCCCCTGATAGCCAGCACTGGACATGGAGATGAGACAAAAATCAAACTTTTTTCCTGTCAAACCACTGAGATTCAGGGGTTGTCTGTTCCTACAGCATCACCTAGGCTAAACTGCCCAGAGGAGGAGGAGTGCTACTTGAAGGGAGCTAGTAATAAAGTCTTCAGCAATAGCTATAGTGCAGTTTGGAGAAATCCTCCTAGGACAGTGCTGCAAGAAGACATTGAATGGAAAAATGTTTCATAATAACATAGCAAAATTTATGTGTGGAGTATCAATAAGAGTCAAAGAAAACACTAAAATATTTTTAAAATGTTTTTATTGAGGTAGCATTGGTTTATAAATTATTTTAAAGCAATGAGGGGTGAAGAAGTGGTTAACGAAAAAGGCAGCAATTAGGTAGAATTTTTAGATAGAAGATAGTTTATAGTTAGAATGTAGCACCATCATTAGGCCCATGAAAGGAGTAAGAAATTAAGAGAAGCACACACAAAAAACTCCCCGAAAATAGGCACTAAGAAGATGCCCAGATTTAGAGTGCCTAAGTCTTAAAAGATAAAACACTTTATTAGACGAAATAGTAAATTAAAATATAAATATGTGTTTTATTTCCCATGTAGTTGTGATTATATTTATTCTCTTGATGATTAATTAAATTTTCAAATGAATTAGTAAATTATATATAAAGACCAAATTCAGTATTCTGTGCCATTTGTGCCACTTATTAAAATAACTACAAAATTAGAAAAGAAATTTAAATGACATACAAGGCATAAGAATTTTTATCATTTTATTCTTAAATTTCTGCCATCTTATTCCATTTCCTTACTGTGAAATCACAAATGTAATTTGTGTTAAAGATGCATTTACATTATTAAGAATCTATTGAAAAGAGAACTGATATTCCAAAACGGCCTGTTATGATAATTACCTGCTTAAACAGTTTGCTTTTGGAATGGGAAAGAATAAATTCCTTTACATTTTTCCATTTTAATACAGAGGGAAGAAGCGTAGTACAAGATAGAAGAGCAAGTATAACAACAAAAACAGTAATCTTAGACAAATCTATAATCTTTCTCAATGTTATTTTATAACGGCATTGGCATTTGCAGTGTGCTACATTTGCTGAGCAGTAATTTAAGTCTCAAAAGGAACAAAAGTACATTGCAAACTTAAATGCATTTCTTCAGGGACCACTCTAACCACAAAAATAGCTATTGCATTTCACCCTTAGGTAGTTACAAATGAAAGTGCAAAATAATTTTGAATGGTAGTTAAAGATGGAGAAAAATGCTGAAAGTAATAGTTGCTGCATAGAGAAGTTAAGGAGGCAAGACATAGCCAGCTGAGAATTAGGTAATTTGACTAGGGCTCTAGGATAGAAATTTCTATACTTCTTCATTAAGTGTAAAATATGTTACATTTTGTGTGCTCAGTGGATTAGGCTTTTTGACTTCAGATGAAGATTTCTGCTTAATTTAGCTCCTTTAGGCACAGATAAAACAGAATGGCAAATAAAAAGCTAATTGTGCACTATGTTGTAGAGATGAAAAATAATACACATTTCACAAAAAGTATGGTGATGATCCGTGTTATGGAAGCCAACTAGATGACAATTGTTTTGTTATTTACTTGTTCATCTATCCAGCCACTCACTGATTTGGCAAATATTCTCAGGGGTTTCTTGTTTGCTTAAGTTAGGTAGGGTGGGAGGGGAATGTAGTGGTGAAAGTTGATGTGGTCTCACTGGTTAAGGATCTTAGCTAGTTTAGAAAGAAACTATGGGAAGCATCATAGACCCCAGGATAATTGGATACAACAAGCAGCCAACGTTCTGTTCAGAGACAGTGAGAGGTGGATGTGGTGGGCATGAGACTACTAGATATCTATTTTGACTTATGTTATGTTTCTAACACTGCTCCCACAGGAAAAGCTTATCTGTTTTCTTAGAAAGATACATATCTACATATTTATTACTACTGGGAGGAAACAAACTTCTAGCTTCTTGAATAGTATTTTGTTTCATTAAATGTTTAATATAAACACACAGAATGTGAAAGACCTGGAAAGAGTACCCACTGTGTAGTAACATACCCTTAAGAGAACTCAGAGCAACAGAGAGTAGAGACAGAAGTAACAGACTAGAGATTCAGAGCTGGCCCTAGAAAGCCTAGATTTCCCTCCCTGATAAACTCATTCTTAAGAAAAACAATTGTATAAAATTAAACATTGGGTAGTCACATTGTGCTGTTCTGTGAGTCTGCAGCTGAAAGAGATGCATGAAGATAAAAGCCCTGTGAACATTTGGCTCCAGTTGCTCTCTCATGAAACCCATGTTTATAAATTTAGGGAATAAGTAGGCTCTTTTTAAAATTTAAGACCCCAAAGACAATTTCCTGAGGCTTCTTTATTCTTTCCAAATTGTTATTGTCTTTGAATTTTATTGGACTCTAGATCTTATGCTTAAGTCTTTCAAGTTTCCATATCTTAATAGCATCTTTGAATCTCTGTTGGAATCTTTTTTTTTCTTTTTTTTATTGAGTTATTGATAGGTTACAATCTTGTGAAATTTCAGTTGTACATTAATGTTTGTCAGTCATGTTGTAGGTGCACCATTTCACCCTTTGTGCCCACCCCCCACCCCACCTTTCCCCTGGTATCCACTAAACTGTTCTTAGTCCATAATTTTAAATTCCTCATATGAGTGGAGTCATACACAGATTGTCCTTCTCTCGCAGGCTTATTTCACTTAACATAATTCTCTCAAGGTCCGTCCATGTTGTTGCAAATGGAATGATTTTGTTCTGTTTTGCAGCTGAGTAGTATTCCATTGTATATATGTACCACATCTTCTTTATCCATTTGTCTGTTGCTGGACACTTAGGTTGCTTCCACGTCTTGGCTATTGTAAACAGTGCTGCAATAAACATTGGGGTGCATAGGACTCTTGGGATTGCTGACTTCAAGCTCTTTGGATAAATACCCAGTAGTGGGATGGCTGGATCATATGGTAGTTCTATTTTTAATTTTTTGAGGAATCTCCATACTGTTTTTCATAGTGGCTGCACCAGTTTGCATTCTCACCAGCAGTGTATGAGGGTTCCTTTTTCTCCGCAACCTCCCCAACATTTGTTGCTATTAGTTTTAGATATTTTTGTTATTCTAATGGGTGTAAGGTGATATCTTAGTGTAGTTTTGATTTGCATTTCCCTGATGATCAGCGATGATGAGCATCTTTTCATGTGCCTATTGGCCATCAGTATATCTTCTTTGGAGAAATGTCTGTTCATGTCTCCAGCCCATTTTTTTTATTGGGTTGTTTGATGTTTTGTTGTTGAGTTGCGAGAGTTCTTTATATATTATGAATACTAAGCCTTTGCCAGATATATGACTTGCAAATATTTTTTCCCAGTTAGTGGGTTGTTTTTTTGTTTCAATCCTGTTTTCATTTGCCTTGAAGAAGCTCTTTAATCTGATGAAGTCCCATTTGTTTATTCTTTCTATTGTTTCCCTTCTCTGAGAAGGCATGGTGTCTGAAAAGATCCTTTTAATACTGATGTCAAAGAGTGTACTGCCTACGTTTTCTTCCAGAAGCCTTATGGTTTCAGGTCTCACCTTTAGGTCTTTGATCCATTTTGAGTTTATTTTGGTGAATGGTGAAAAAGAATGGTCAATTTTCATTCTTTTACATGTAGCTTTCCAGTTTTCCCAGCACCATTTGTCGAAAAGATTTTCTTTTCTCCATTGTATGCCCTCAGATCCTTTGTCAAAGATAAGCTGTCCATAGATGTATGGTTTTATTTCTGGGCTTTCAATTCTGTTCCATTGATCTGTGCACCTGGTTTTGTACCAGTACCATGCTGTTTTGATTACTGTAGCTTTGTAGTATGTTTTGAAGTCAGGGATTGTGATGCCTCCCGTTTTGTTCTTTTTTCTCAGGATTGCTTTAGAAATTTGGGGTCTTTTGTTGCCCCATATGAATTTTAGGATTCTTTGTTCTAATTCTGTAAAGAATGTCATTGGGATTCTGATTGGGATGGCGTTGAATCTGTAGATTGCTTTAGGTAGAACGGACATTTTAACTATGTTTATTCTTCCAATCCATGTACATGGAATGTCTTTCCATCTCCTTATGTCGTCATCCAATTCTCTCAGAAAGGCCTTGTAATTTTCATTATATAGGTCCTTCACTTCCTTGGTTAAATTTACCCCAAGGTATTTTATTCTTTTTGTTGAGATTGTGAATGGTATTGTATTCTTGAGTTCTTTTTCTGTTGGTTCATTACTGGAGTATAGAAATGCTACTGATTTATGCAAATTGATTTAATACCCTGCAACTTTGCTTTAGTTGTTGATTACTTCTAACAGTTTTCCAATGGATTCTTTGGGGTTTTCTATATATAAGATCATGTCATCTGCAAACAGCGAGAGTTTCACTTCTTCCCTCCCTATTTGGATTCCTTTTATTCCTTTTTCTTGCCTGATTGCTCTGGCCAGGACCTCCAGTACTATGTTAAATAAGAGTGGTGATAGAGGGCATCTTTGTCTCATTCCTGTTTTCAGGGGGATGGCGTTCAGTTTTTGCCCATTGAGTATGATGTTGGCTATGGGTTTGTCGTATATGGCCTTTATTATGTTGAGGTAGTTTCCTTCTATGTCCATTTTGTTCAGAGTTTTTATCATAAATGGCTGTTGGATCTTGTCAAATGCCTTCTCTGCATCTATTGAGATGATCATGTGGTTTTTGTTCCTCAGTTTGTTGATGTAGTGTATCACGTTGATTGATTTGTGGAAGTTGAACCATCCCTGTGTCCCTGGTATGAATCCCACCTGATCATGATGTATGATCCTTTTGATGAATTGCTGAATTCTGGTTGCCAAAATTTTGTTTAGAATTTTTGCATCTATGTTCATCAGTGATATTGGCCTGTAGTTCTCTTTTTTCGTGGTGTCCTTGTCAGGTTTTGGTATCAGCGTGATGTTGGCCTCATAGAATGTGTTAGGAAGTGTTCCATCTTCCCTAATTTTTTGGAATAGCTTGAAAAGGATAGGTATTAAATCCTCTCTGAAAGTTTGGTAGAATTCTCCAGGAAAGCCATCTGGTCCTGGGGTTTTATTCTTTGGGATGTTTTTGATTGCTGTTTCAATCTCTTTCTTTGTGATTGGTCTGTTCAAATTGTCTGCCTCTTCTTGAGTGAGCTTTGGGAGATTGTAGGAGTCCAAGAATTTATCCATTTCCTCTAGGTTATCCATTCTGTTGGCATATAGTTTTTTGTAGTATTCTCTTATAATCTGTTGTATTTCTGCAGAGTCTGTTGTTATTTCTCCTCGCTCATTTCTGATTTTGTTTATTTGAGCTTTCTCCCTTTTTTTCTTTGTAAGTCTGGCTAGTGGTTTGTCAATTTTAATTATCTTCTCAAAAAACCAGCTCTTTGTCTCATTGATCCTTTCTACTGCCTTTTTCGTTTCAATAGTATTTATTTCTGCTCTGATTTTTATTATTTCTCTCCTTCTGCTGACTTTGGGCTTCATTTGTTCTTTTTTCTCTAGTTCAGTTAGGTGTGCTTTAAGGTTGCTAATTTGGGATTTTTCTTGTTTGTTAAGATGTGCCTGTATTGTGATGAATTTTCCTCTTAATACAGCTTTTGCTGTATCCCATATGAGTTGGTATGGCATGCTATCATTTTCATTTGTTTCCAGGTATTTTTTCATTTCTTCTTTAATTTCTTCAATGATCCATTGCTTGTTCTGTAGTGTGTTGTAGTCTCCACATCTTTGTGCCTTTCTCAGCTTTTTTCTTGTAATTAATTTCTAGCCTTATAGCACTATGATCTGAGAAAATGCTTGTTATTATTTCAAATTTTTTAAATTTGTAGAGGCTTGCCTTGTTTCCCAACATATGGTCTATCCTAGAGAATGTTCCATGTGCACTTGAGAAGAATGTGTATTCAGCTCTTTCAGGGTGGAGTGATCTATATATGTCTATTAAGTCCAATTGTTAACTTTAGCTCCACTATTTCCTTGTTGATTTTCTGTCTGGATGATCTGTCCATTGATGTGAGTGGGGTGTTGAGGTCCCCTACTATTATTGTGTTGTTTTTAACATCTTCCTTTAGGTCTGTTAATAGTTGCTTTATGAATCTTGGTTCTCCTGTGTTGGGTGCATAGATATTTATAAGCGTTATTTCTTCTTGATGAAGTGTCCCTTTGATCATTATATATTGTCCCTCTGTGTCTCTCTTTACCTGTCTTATTTTGAAATCCACTTGGTCTGATATGAGAATTGCAACACCTGCCTTTTTTTCCTTGCTATTTGCTTGAAGTATTGTCCTCCACCCCTTCACCCTGAGTCTGTGTTTGTCCTTGGGGCTGAGGTGTGTTTCCTGGAGGCAACAAATTGTTGGATCTTGTTCTTTAATCCATTTTGCCACTCTGTGTCTTTTTATTGGAGAGTTCAATCCGTTCACATTGAGAGTGATTATTGATGCATGTGGACTTAGTGCTGTTAATCTGTCACTCATTATCTTGTTTTCCTGCGTGTCTTTTCCTGTTTGCTTTAGACTACCCATTTAATACTGCAATTTCTTATGCTGGGTTTCTTAGATTTTTCCTTATTTATGATTTGTGACTCTGTTCTGTACTTTATTTTAGTGTCTATCTTGAAGTTTGTATTTAGAATCTCGTGTATAATATAGTCTATTCTCTGGTGGTCTCTTACTTACTTGACCAATACTGATTTAGGCCCTTTGCTCTTCCCCTCCTAAATAATTATTTTCATTTTTTATTCCAACTCGTCTTATTAATTGGTAGTTAGAGTACTAAGATCCTCCTTGTTTTGGTAGTTTCCTTACCTTTACCCTAATGCTATAATTGAATATTTGCTATCCTGTTCTGGTTCTATCCATCGGTCTCCCTAGTCTGTGGATTGTGTCCCCTTTCTCCCTTTTTTCTTTTTTCAGGTATGAGAGCCTTCTTGAGGATTTCTTGTAGTGGAGGGCTTTTAGTTACAAATTCCCTTAACTTTTGTTTGTCTGGAAAAGATTTAATTTCTCCCTCATATCTGAAGGAAATTCTTGCTGGATAGAGTATTCTTGGCTGAAGATTTTTATCCTTTAAAGTTTTGAATATGTCACTCCATTCTCTCCTAGCTTGTAGGGTTTCTGTAGAGAAATCCGCTGACAGTCTGATAGGGGCTCCTTTATAGGTTATTCTCTTTTTTTTTCTTACTTCTCTGAGTATTCTTTCCTTATCATTCCTATGTGCCAACTTTACTACTATGTGCCTTGGGGTAGCTCTTTTTACATTGACAAATCCAGGAGATCTAAAACCCTCCTCTACACACATTTCTCCATCGATCCCTAGATTTGGGAAGTTCTCTTCAATAATTTTGTTAAGCACACTTTCTGCTCCATTTTCCTTTTCCATATTCTCGGGAATTCCTATGATCCCTATGTTCTTACTCCTCTTTGAATCCATTATCTCTTGGAGATTTTCCTCATTCTTTTTAATTCTTAGTTCTCTTTCTTCCTCTGTCTGGCGCCATTCAGCCTGTCTATCTTCGATTATGTTAATTTTCTCCTCTATGTTGTCTACACGGGCATTCAGGGAATCTGTATTCTGTTTTACCTGGTCCATTGTGTTTTTCATCTCAAGTAATTCTGTTTGATTCTTCTTTATGATTTCAATCTCTTTTGTGAAGTAACTCCAGAACTCGGCTTGTTTCTCTATCTTTCTCTCTACCTCATGGAGTTTTTTGATTATAGCTGCTCTGAACTCATTATCACTTAGTTTACCTAATTCCAAGTCCTCAGGACTTAATTCCATGTTTTTATTGTTTTCCTTCTGGTCTGGGGCTTTTATAAATTGCTGGATGGTAGAGGAGCGGTTTTTTCTCATGGTGGTAGAGTTCAGTTGCAGTTACAGCCTGTCGCCACCAGATGGGGGTCGAGAGCGGCGTGTTATGAGCTCTTCGCCTTCGGGGCAAGATGGCTGCTCCCACTGGCTTTGCCAGGGGGGAGGGGCTGTTACTCACACGCGCTGGTCTGAGTTCAGTTCAGTTCTGTTCTCTGGTCTCCCAAAGCCCTTGATTTATAGGGTCCCCACGGACGGAAGCGTTCCCCCCGTCAGCGGGTCTCCACTGAACCAGTGGCAGGAGTCCTGGATGATCCCCCGGTGGCGCGGCCCCTCCCCCGCTCCTTCCCAACAGGCGTAACAGCAATCGCAGACTCTAGGGGAGGGAGCGATGTTCTCTCCTACCGTTCCAGCACCTCCGAGGGTCTGAGCAAAGTTTATGATCTCTGCCTTCTTGGTATAGTAGGTCTCTAACGAGCTGGCATTATGTTTATTCTCTGAAATTCAGTTCTTCCAATCTTTTGTTGTATTGTGGAGGGGAGAGAATCCCAGGTCAGCTCACCCCGCCATTTTGCTCTGCCCCTTCTCCTCTGTTGGAATCTTATGTGTGTTGCTTGGTTGAGAATCCCAGAAGAAAAAGACTTAGTCCTGCTGTTGACCACAGGATGTGAATGAAGCTCTAAGCAAGTTTGCATCTCCTTTGTCAGTCAATACTGTAGCCCTTCAGAGTTCGTGGGGTCTCTGAGTGAAAGGCGCACTCAGTCTTCTGCAGTTCAGTTTGTACGAGCTGTTCTCACCCCACAGTACCATCAGGGAAAACACTTTAGCATCTTCGCTCACTTAAGGAATAGGATTTCCTCTCTCATTTTATGAATGCTTTCCTATCTATCCTGTAAGTACTAATTGACTGGTTGCTTGATCAATAAACTTAATGTATTTCTTTCTTGATTATTCATCCTGCTGTACTTACCTTTCTCTTCTTCTTCCTCTTTTTCCCTCTTCTTTGTTTTTGATCCTTGATATTGTCTATGCTCTGAGCAAGTTGGGAGTGCATGTATAAAATTTGCATATATTAGATTTCCTTTATAACGGAAATAAGAGTTGTCAGAGAGATTGTGAAGAAAACAAATGATTACTGCATTAGGAATTGCAAAGGGAATTTTCTCCTTTTTCTTAAAAACTTTAGTCCAAAGGAAAAGAGTTCCTGTTGAAATTACTGAACCTTATAAAAAAGCTGAACTTTTTAAAAAAGAAAAGAAGATTTCTTAAAATGGCTGCCAAGTGAAGCTGAGGTGAGAAATATACTTTAAAAAACAAAAAGACATATTGGTTACTACAAATAAAATTTTTAAAAGATGCTATTAACTTCTGGATATGGTTTCACTTCTCAAGACATGCATAGATTGAAATACCAGATTCTCACTCTGCATTGCTCTTCTTCAGCTTCCAACACCTTTAAAGGCAAAATCTTAAACGTGTAATGGTTCACTTATTGTTGTTGCTGCTTCTGCTGCTGTTATTCTGTTTACTGCCTTCATTTGACTGTGGTGACACTCCTTATGAAACTCTCCGATTCTTAAAAGTTTTATTTGAACTCCATTTTACTCAGACTGTACCCAGAGGATGCTATTTAACCCCTCTGTGCCCCAGTACCCTTACAGAGAAGATGAAATGATCAGTTGCTTATAAAATTCCTTGGTGAGGTAAAAGGTCCTATAAAAGTGCATTTTAAGGGAATCTTTATAATAATGTCTAAAATCGAGGCTATTTTTAGTTCTCCGCATGGCATCTATAGAACATCTTCTTATGACTACCCTATATTTTGAGCAAATTTCTTTATTCTATTCTTGAAAAGACAAATGTAATATAAATTACTTTATTTAAAATACAAGCTGGAACCAGGACTGCAATTATTACAAATGTCACAGTCTTCCTAAATGTTAAAATAATTTTATTTTCTTTTTAAAAGGAGAAATAGCAGCTTTAAAACTTCAATGAGAAATTTTCGTTCAAGAAGGTGGTCTGAAAAGCTAAAAGTTGTTTCCTAAAATCCCACTGAAATTACAGTAAATAATTACAAAATGGAATGGGGGATAAATCTAGAAAAACACAGAGAGTATTGTAAAACCACCTTGTCTTAGTCTGTTTGGGCTGCTATAACAAGAATAGCATAGACTGGGTGGCTTGTAAACAACAAACACTTATTTCTTGCCGTTCTGAAGCCTGGGAAGTCCAAGATCATGGCACCAGCAGATTTAGTGTCTAATAAGGGCCTGGTGCCTCGCTGGCTGCCCTCTCACTGTAACCTCAGCTGATGGAAGGGACAAGGGATCTATCCAGATCTCTTTTATTAGGACACAAATCCCATTTATGAGGGCCCAGCCCTCATGACCTAATCACCTCCCCAAGGCCTCATTTCCTAATACTATCACTTTGGGGATTAGGTTTCAACATATAAATTTGGGGGGACACAGAGCACACTAGAACAAGGTTTTTTCATAAATCTCTAGCTAATATAAAGTGCATAGGATTGAGGAAATAAATAAGCCAAGTGGAGAAAATCACAGGCCAAAACAGACACAGAAAAATCTCTCATGGGTGTAGAACCATTTTTGTTCAATGGACCAACTATATTTAGAGTTAGTAGGTACAGAGGGTTGTGTCCTACAGAGTGGCGAGTGGAGTGTGATTTTCTCATTAAAAATAAAGTCATATTTTTTCAAAAAAGTGAAGATCCTGTAGACAAGGGCTCTAAGTATAAATGTCAGTGCTTCAGAATAAATCTCATCTTAATTTGGCTTTGGAGGAGGGAGGTGACATTATTACAACCTGTCCATCTATGCATCTAAGTAAAGCCTTTTTTGAAACATGTACAAAGGGCTTCTATGCAGGTATTACATTCTAAGGAGAAGATTATTGGGGAAATACACTAGAAGATAAGTACAGTCCCTTTCATTATAATGAAATAAATAGGGATGTAAATCCAAAAATTAGCAGTAAAGAAAAATAAAACAAGACCGAATGTGTAAAATGAACAAACAGAACAGATGACAGTGGAGAAAGGAGAAATAATTTTGTAAATATAATATGACATTTAAAATACTTATCAATATTCTTAGACAGATTAGAGAAGATAGCACATCCTTAAAGCAAGATTAGATTGCTAATTAAAGCAAAAAAAAAAAGAAAATCAGGATTTCTGGAAATTAAAAATATTTTATATAATTCACCTAGCTTCTGCTCTGGGACATAGACAGCTAAAAGGAGTCTTTTTACTTTCAAATTCATGATTTTTTTTCAAACCCATTGGAGAGTGGAGGTTGCAGAGCAAAGAACAGGCCTCAAATCTAAGGAAATACAGCACCTCTGGGAGAGAAAGCGAGAGCACATGCTTATCTAGGTAAGATACACCACACATCTGTAGGAAGGATTCAGCCAGCATAGTCGATAAGTTGATTTAGGCCAAGTGCAGTGTGTTGGGCGGTATGAAGCCCCTGGAGGACCAGAGAATTTGGGGAAATCCCCCTTCTCTTTCTGAACAAGACCCACTAGACCTTCACAGAGAGTATCAGAAGGACTCCTAAAAAATGTTCAATATGGTACCGGCCTGGGAGAGAGAAAGTGCAGCTACGTGAACAAGGCAGGAAACTCCACCCAGAACCTTCACCCCAACCTACCCTATATTTCCCCTATATAACCTGTGAGGAGAGAGGCAACAAACACTGTCAGGGAACAGGAAAAAATATTCCTGGGTGAGTGGCAGAAATGGGCACTGGGCCCGCAACTGCAGCTGGGAGAGGGGCAAGTAAACAGAGAATGCCACACCCCCAAGACACAGGGATGTGAGCTTGCCTAAACTGAGGTTTAATCAGAACACAAAGAATGCTCAATCCCCACAGCCCCTCCCACCACCAACCTACCAAGTGTGGAATGAGAAGGAACAGGAGAAAACTGCTGGAGGGACAGGAGAAGAACACACACAGAGACTCTCTCTGAGGTGCAGCAGAAAGGGAAGATGCGAAACAGCCAAGCAGGCGGGGCTCTGGAAAACTAGGCCAGCCCTAAACGCAAGTTATCGCCACAGAAATTTGAAGAGCGTGGTGTCCTGGGAGTAACCATAACAGCAACAAACTTCAAACCCAGCCCAACTTTCCAACCAATAAGACAATGATTGCCAGATTGATTGAAAATCCCAAAGCCAAATATATGCTGTCCGTAAGAATCTCACTTCAAATACAAACACAGAGATCAGAAGAAAAAGGAAGGAGAAAGAAGTATCAAGCAAACATTAACCAAAAGAAAGATTACACTTTATCACAGGGTAACATCCTTAAAGATGATTACTCTACTCATATCAGACAAAGTAGTCTTTAGTTCAAAGAATATTATCACTGGTAGAGAAGGATATGATATAATGATGAAACTGTCAATTTTGCAAGAAGATATAATAATCTTAAATTTGAATGTACCTAAATATGGAGCTTCCAAAAAAAAAAAAGGTAAAAGTGAAAAAACAAATAGAAAAAGTACGATTATATTTAAAGAATTCAATACTACTTTCTAATTAATTGATTGGGTTATTGCAGAGAAAATAAGTAGGATAAAATAGACCAGAACACTTTTAATCAAATGCACCTAATTGACTTTTATGGCACACTGCACTCAACAAGAGCAGAATAAGCTTTCTTTTCAAATATACATGGAACATTCATCAATATTGACCTTATTCTGGGTCATAAAACAGGTTAACAAATCAATAAGATTAGAAATCATACAAATAAGTGCTTGAAAATAAGAGAAATAAAAAGTCATAAAAGAAAGATATGTGGAAAATCCACAATATTTTGAAATTAAATAACCCACTTCTAAATAACCTAGGGTCAAAACACTCAAGAGGAAAAATATGCTGAAATGAATGAAAGTAAAAATGTAACATCAAAAATTTGGAGGATGCATTAATAGCAGTACCTAGAGCGAAAGTCATAGCACTAAATGCTTGTATTGGAAAAGAAGAAACACCTCAAATCAGTGATCTAAGTTTCAATCTTATGAAACTAGGAAAAGAGGAGTGAACTAAACCAAATTCAGATATAAAGGAGAAAAGAATAAATGGAAAAAATTGATGATACTGAATTCAGTAAATAGAAAAAATCCAAGAATTTCAAAACCAGTTTTTTGAATGTTTTAATAAAATTGATAAATATCTACACAGACTGACCACAAAAACAAAGAAGACACAGATTATCAATACAATGAATGACAAAGAGGATATTATTAGACACCCTACATGTTTTATAAAGGACCATAATGAAATATTATCAACAACTTTACACCCACAAATTCAACAGCCTACATAAAATTGACATAATTCTTTGAAAAAACACAAACTATCAAATCTCTATTAAGAAGCAATATATAACTTGGATTGCCCTATGTTTTTTCAAGAAATGGAATCATATGTAAAAGCTTTTGAGTAAGAAAAAACTCAAACCCAAACAATTCCACTGTTGATATCTACCAAACATTGCACATTTCATATCCTCTTCTAGAAAATATGAGAGGAGGAACTATTTCCCAATTCTTTTCATCAGGCTGGCATTGCCCTAGTACCAGTACTGGACACAAAGATATTACAAGAAAATAAATGTACACATCAATATTCTTAGGAACATAAACTCAAAGTTCCTCCACAAAAAATTAGCAAATGGAATCAGGCAATAAATTACAAGGATAATACATCACAACAAAATTGAATTTATTCCAATAATTCAAGGCAGGTTCAACATCTGTGAGTCATCACATTAACAGACAAGAAGAAAAAGCTCAAGATCTTATCAATAGATGCTGAGAAAGCATTTGGAAAAAAATTACCATCATCAATTTATGATAAACTTGGAATGAAAGGGAACTCCTTCACCTGACAAGAGTATTAATGATCTGCTTTTTTATTTTTTGAGGAAGACTAGTCCTGAGCTAACATCTGCCTCCAATCCTCCTTTTTTTGCTGAGGAAGACTGGCCCTGAGCTAACATCCATGCCCATCTTCCTGTACTTTATATGTGGGACGCCTGCCACAGCATGGCTTTTAAAGTGGTGGGCCACTGGGATCCGAATAGGTGAAATTAATCACTGTGCCACTGGGCTGGCCGGTATAATAACCTACTTTTAACATCATACTTATTGGTGAAGTCCTGTATGCTTTATTCCTAAAATCAAGAAAAAGGCAAGAACACTCTCCTGATTCACATTCAACATTATGCCAGATATGCTAGCCAGTGCAATGATCAAGTGAAAGAAGTTAAAAGCATACGTAATATAAAAGTAGAAATTAAACGTTTTCTATTTATAGATAAAATAACTTCCTGTGTGGAAAATCTGAAAAACTCAGAAATTTTTCTATAATTAATAAGTGAGTTTATCAAGTCTTAGCATACAAAGTCAACATAAAAATATCAATTTTATTTCTATCTAGTAGGAATGAGCAATTGGAATTAAAAAAGTAAATATCACTTACCATAGCATTAAATAAAATTGAAATATTAGGCAAAAATCTAAGAAAATATTTTCAGGATCTTTATCTTGAAAACTATAAAACATGAATGAAACTAAAACAACAAATAAGTGATGAGATATACCATGTTCTTGGACTGGAAGACAATATTTTTAAGAAAAAAATTATCCGCAATTTGATCTGTAGATTCAGAGTAATTTTTAACTAAAATTCCAGCAGGGTTTTTGTAGATATATGCAAGTTGACTCTAAAATTTGTGCGGAAAGACAAAGAAACTTGAATAGATAAAAATGATTTTGAAACTGCAGAATAAATTTATCTCAATTTAAATAATTACTAGAAAGCTACAGTAATCAAGACAGTGTGGAATTGGTGAAAAGACAGATCCATAGATTGATGGAATAGAATTGTCTGGAAATAGACGCCTCCAAATTTAGTCAACTCATTTCTAAACAGAGTTATAAAGTAATGCATTGGATGATTCTCCCTCTCCATTTCCCTTTCTCTCTCTGTATATATATATTCCATCTATATCTCACAAATTCCATCTATACCTGAAGCCCAGTTCCACGTTCGGGCAGCACAGGGACTGCTGTACACCACCTGCAGATTCACCTGGTGGCCCACCAGCTCCAGGACATTGTTGATGCCATATCTGATCATCATCGGGGGCTCCAGGGACAGGCCCTGGGCAATGACCGACAGGTTCTTGGAGAGCCCCACCGCAGCAGCATTTTGGGGCAGAAGAGCCCGGACTTCCCCACTTCCACCCGCTTTTTCAGACCTCGGTGGTAGCTGAACTCCTTGGCGCTGAGCTCCGCATCGGGGCCGTAGGCCAGCCTGAAGCGCAGCAGGTGATGCTGAGCTTGGGGAAGAGCTTCCGCACGAGGCCCGGGAGTGGGCCCAGGGGGAGGCTAGATCTGGTGGAACCGGGCAGGGGCGCGGTGTCCAGGGTGTCGTCCCTGAATCATCCCACAGGTCTGCAGGGTCACGTCGATCAGCAGCTTCCCTTTCCTGAGCTTGCTCCTCTCCTTCCGCCCAGCGTTTCAGCCTGCCCTCTCTGGACCAGCTGTAGGCCCTACCGCCCCTCATCCTCCATGCCAGCAAGAACACAGAGGGCCGGGGGCCTGCGGCCACGCTCATCTCCACGTGGGTCCCCTTGTCGGACAGGACCTGGCTGAAGCCCACATGAGCTCACTGTGGCCACTCCTTCTGGGGGGGGCCCTTCGATAACACCTTGGTCTGGTGGCTGCCCTCCCAAGCAGTCTTCTAGCCCTCAGTGGTAAGCTCCCACCATCTGAAATAATATATGAAATATTGTATATTATGCTGTGGTCAATAAATGTGGCAAACATTTTTAGCCCCAGGGGAAGGTTGTCACAGACAGCTGTTTTCACATAATTAGGAATCCACTTGACGGTTTTTGTTTCGGACATTATCTGCTCTATCTGCTCGTCCAGCTCCTTCATGGATATGCAGCCCTGAGGGTGATGACCATGGTCAGATAGCGGCTGTAGTAGGGGTCACAGGCGGCCATCATGTTCTTGGCCTCTAACACCTGCAGGGGAAGCTCTGGCACCCTCAAGGCCCGGTACTGCTGGCTGGCCCTGCCTGGTCAGTGGGGCGGAGCTGGGCCTGAAGAACTGCAGGCAGAGGAGGGGACCACATTGACAACCAGCTTGCACAGGTCAGCAGTGAGCTGGCTGGGGTTGCGTAGGCAGGTGGTGACCCTACTCATAGTGGCTGACACCAGGTGGTTCAGGTCAGTGTAAGTGGCCATGGTCAGCTTTAAGGTTCTGAAGCAGATGTCATAAAGGCATCATTATCAACGCAATAGGTCTCTGTGCCTTCTACAATCTGATGGACCAAGAGGGTGGCGTTGTGGGGCTTCATCACCATGTCGCACAACTTGAGGAAGGGTACCACGTTGAATGCCTTCATGATCCATCCAGGTACTCCTCCCAGATCATGCTGATCGGGAAGATACCCATCCCAGATCCAGAGAGTGGGTCAGCTGGAAGCTCTGCAGGCGGTGACAGCTCTCGTCCTCCTCCCTCAAGACATCTTAATAATGCAGAATTATTTGTAGCCCTAAATGAAAAATATAAAACTATAAAATATCTACAAAACATTCTTTTGAGGAGGAATTATAGGAGAAAATTTACTTGACCATGGTTTAGGCAAAGAGATTTTAGACACGACACCAAAAGAATGATCCATAAGGGAAAAAATGATAAATTGAACTTTATTAAAACTAAAGATTATCCTTCCGCAAATGGTACTGTTAAGTGAATGAAAAGACAAGAGATATATTCAAAGAAAATGTTTGTGAATCAAAATTCCAGTTCAGGAATTATTTTGAGAGTATTAAAATTCTCAAAACTCAACAATAGAAAAAGAACCTAATAAACAATATGAGTGAAATATCTGAACACATGTATAATTAAGGAAGGTAGAGATATGTCAAACAATCATATGAAAACATATTCAACATTACTAATCATTAGGGAGTTACAAATCAAAACCTCAATGAGATAACTCTATACATCTATCAAAATGCCAAACACAAGAAAACAAAAACCCATAATAATACTGACAATATCAAGTGGTGCCAATGATGCTATGCACTAGAAATCTCATACATTTCTGTTAGAAATGTAAGACCATATGGCTACATTGGAAAACATTATGGCAGTATTTTATGAAGTTGAATATAATCCTACTTACCATATGACTCAGCAGTATTACTCCAAAACAAAGGAGAAATTATGTTCACACACATAAACAACTGTAAATATAAACAACAATCACCAAAAATTGGAAATGAAACAAATGTCTTTCAACCAATGAATGGATAAACATTGATATAGCTTTAAAAGTAGATGACTCTCAAATCTTTAATGTATTTGACCAAGTGAATGAAGTTACACACCAATATTGTATGATTCCATTAATATATAATATTCTGGAAAAGCAAAACCATAAGGATGGAAAATAGGCATGAACCAGGGTTTGGCATGATGGAACTGTTCTGTAAAAGTGTAGTTATGAATATACAGCTCTATGAATTTGTCAAACCCCATGGAACCATACACCACAAAGAGTGATCTCTTTGTGTGTTAGGAAGATTGTTGCTGAGCCAACAATTGTGCCAATCTTTCTCTATTTTATGTGGGATGCCGCCACAGCATAGCTTGATGAGTGGTGCTAGATCTGTGCCGGGTGTCCAAACCTTCGAACCCTGGGCCACCAAGAAGTGGAACGCATGAACTTAACCACTACACTGGCGGGCCAGGCCCAAGAGTGATTTTTAATATACATAAATTTTAAAAAATCAAGATGATGAGATAGATGGAGTGTGATAAAATAACTGAACTACACTTGGGTCGCATAACCATACTGAAGAGAAAGGGGATAAAAGCAGCTGTTCTAAATAGCTTTGGAAAACAGTGTTTTGATTAGATAGTGTAAGGGTAAATATATAAAGAAATGTATCCAGACACTCTACTCTAGTTGGTGAACGTGTTTCTCCTTTGGACATGGCTAAACCAATCTAAAACTACTTCATTTTTATGGGGAAGTTAAACAAATAAGGAAATTTTTTGTACATAATGAGAGTCAAGTTTCTCCCCATTGGGGAAAAAAGTCATAAATAAATGGGGAATACTAGAATAAACCCTGTGTTTCTGGATTGGAGTAACTATCAGTATAGACATATAGATGATAGATAGACAGATAGATGACAGATTGTGTACATATATACCAGCATACATAATTATAGATTTGTGTTTATGCAAGAATTGGCAAATACATATTCTTAGATCTGTTCATGGAGAGAAACTAGAGGAGCAGCAATAAGCACATCTAGTGACCAGATCTTGGCTTTTAAATATAATTTTCCAATAAAAAGATCCAGGGTTCCTTGGTGAGGTTGTTGATTTCAGGACTGTAGTGAGAAAAATACGATATTAGCCTAGAGCATCTAGTGGTATCAGAGACCAAAGATATTTATTAAAAAATAGATAAGGGCGTGTTAAAAGCACATAGGAGCCAACTTGAAAGAGCTCCCAATGGACAAAGTTGGAACAACTTGAGTGACAAAATAAGGAATGCCAGAATAGGATTATAACCCCCAAATAAAATAAATATCCATGGGTCCATTTGGCTGTAAATAACCGAACAAATAAATGGGGTAAAGGACATCTCTTCCTTATAGAAGAATAGATATAGAAGGAGTGAGGGATATGGAAAATCATCAAAAGAACATCCTAGAAATAATTGTTGCACGCAAAACCCTTTAACAGGTGATAAAATTAGTGAACATTTAAGCCGAAGTGGTTGTATTTCTCAAAATGTCTACCCCAATTATTTAGTAATTGCAAAAGGAATAATAGTGACTTTACAGTGCAGAATCTTGAAAGACACACTCTTCACCAAGGTAAGGTAACAGTAATATTTATCGATATAATGCATACCCTAACATGGTGCACTGAGAAAGGACCATCACTCCTGTGGTACCCCTCCGCAAAATGCGTAATCTCAGTATACTCATGAGAAAATATCAGAAAAAACTCAAATTGAAGGACATTGTAAAAATAAACTGGCCATTATCCTTCAAAATGTTCAAATTCTTGAAATACAAGAAAAGACTGAGGAACTTTCACAGGCTGGAGGAGAATAAAGAGATATAACCATTAAATGCAAGATGAAATGATGGATTGAATCCTGGAACAGAAAAAGTCTACTAGTGAGGGGAAAAAGAAAGACAAAATGTGAACAAATTCCACTGTTTAATTAATAGCACTGTAACAAAGTCAGTTTCGTAGTTTCGTTAATAGCTCTGCACCAAAGTTAATGTCTTAGTTTTGACAATCATCCTATAATATGTAAGATAAATATTCACAAAGGGAAACCGGGAGAAGGAAGTAGTAGAACTGTCTGTATTATTTTGCAACTCTAAGTCTAAAATCATGATTAATTTTTTTAATTTTTAAAGTTTGGTAAGGTAACATTGAGAAAATTTTCCCGAACCAAGAGCAAAAATCAATGATTATGAAAAATATCACAGAAAATTGATAGATATAAAATATCAATCCAAGTAGGACCAACAATCAAAAAGATTGAAATATAGAAAATAATAACAGAAATATTAGAAATAAATTATCAGAACTCAGAAACAATATGAGCCATTAGATTAAATGTGTCCATTAAATGACTCCCAAAATAAATGTTACAATCTCTTTTCCTAAACACAAGCACTGGATTTTCAAATCACATGGACAAAGAGAAGCTTTAAAAAATAAAAGCATGAAAAGAACAACAGCAAATACAGGCAATGCCAGACTTCTCCTTGAAAATATTTCATGGTACGCACAAAATATATAAATTTGCCCAGAATTTTGACAGAAGTTAATTTTGAACCCAAATAACATAACTAGAAAACTTAAAACCAGAAGAAAAAAAAAGATATTTGTAGACATGCAAGGTCTTAGAGTATCTGTTATCTATCATTTCCAGAAAAAGAGATTGCTTGAACATATGCTCCAGCAAAATGGAAAAGGAATCAAGAAAATCAGAAATGAAGAACAGGAATTCCCACGGAAAGCATTCCAGGAACAAATGACAAGCCCTTTAGAAAGCAGTCAATGTTATATAGACCATTAACCAAGTACTATGACAACGAATCTGGAAAATGACATGGATGTCACAAGAGTATTTTATGCTGCTTCTGTCAAACCTGAAAAGTCAAAAGTAACTAAACTCCAGAAAAAGCAAAAGTTGCACAAAACTTATAATCCAAATTGAAGCAAAATGAAAATGCAACTCGAGTTTTAGTATAAGAAAGTGTAATACATTTATTCTTAAGATAAATAAATAAAGAGGATGAGAGGAAACCTTTGGAGGTGATGGATGTGTTTACGGCATTGACTGTGGTGATGATTTGACAAGTGTATACTTACCTTCAAACTCATCAAGTTGTATACATTAAATATGTACAGCTTTTTGTATGTTAATCACACCTCAATAAAGTGATTAAAAAAAAAGAAAATGTGATACATTTAACCTAAAAATACATTGGTCTTTTTCTTTAAACTTCCCAGTTTTTGTGCTGAAATTAGATTTTCTTCTCTATACTGTTCTTTCTTCTCTGTGCACAGTCCAGTTACGTGACAAATAATATTTACATGAACAATGTAAATGCCATTTCTTTCAATATTGTTTAAATATTAGAATCAAACTGAGACAAAACATGGGTATTTTCATTTTTATTAGAGGACAAAGTTTAAATATGATAAACGTTATCAATGAAATTTTAGTAGTCTGAATATCTAAAGTTGGAAGGCAGAGTTGGGGAGAATTCAAGTAGGTAAATGTATTAGTATTAGTAGGTATTAGTATTTTTTATCTTACATGAGGATATCGGTCTTCATTTAGAGAGATAAGAAATAGAGATTTAAATAGATTATTTAAAATTAAAAGATAAATATATGGAAAAAACTAAAAATCGTTTAATGACAAAAGGTGGGAAAAGGTAAAAAAAGTGCCCTCAGGCAAAATTCCTCATATTTCAGAGAAGGAAATAAATAGAAAGAATCTCGAGTTAATAATTCAAGAAGGAAATTTTAAAAATATTTTTTAGAATTTCATTTAAAATTACCAGAACTAAAATGGAAACTATTAAATGTTAAATCAAGGGAGTATTACAGGAATTGGGTTTGAGTAATTTTAATTTTGAGTTAATATTATAGTGATTTGAATTTTTTTCTTGTTTAATGTGTACATGAATTATTTAATACATAGCATTTTACTCTAACATTTTGTAAAGTAAATTCAAATTTTCATAGGATGAGTTTTCAGCAGAAAAATATAATCTCTGTTAGGTACACCATTTATTTTAAAACTGCTTGAGCTATGGTTTTCTTATGAAAAACAATATTGACAAGAATGGCTGTAGAACATATGAAAATAGTGGTATAAGATACAGGAAAATATATATAAAGAAAAACTAAGTGGGATTTATCCATAAAATTTTGGATGTATTCTGTGATAAAATTCTTGCTAGTCTTCAGAGTGGCAGTTATCTACAGCATTAAAAATATTTAGGCAATTTATTTTGCTATTAACTTAGTTGTTATAACTAAGATGATTTAAATTTAATTTATAATGGTAAGAGACAATGATGTAAATTTAGATATTTCATCGGTAACATAAAGGAAAAGTAACACATCAGATTTGGTGATCTTTTAATTAATTACTTAAAATTTAATATCTTTTCCAATTGCAGAAATTAAATAATTGAAATTCACACAAAGTAAAGAAAATCTAGTTAGAAAAAATAAATCAATTCAATGTCACAGATTTCTTTGTCATACTTATAAAATTCAATAAGACAAAGCTTCTTTATCTAATTTTTGTAAAATTGAGTAGACATATACACATAGGATATTTATTCATTAAAAATATACAAACTCGTTCATGTCATTGTGAAATACGTTCCATTTTCATCTCTTTAGAGTTCTCTGCATGAGGCCTGATGGCAATGAACTAAGGCCAAACAAATTACACTGAACAGAACAAGGGCAAGATATGAACAGACGTTTGATGGGGATATTTTCTTTCCAAATATTCCTTGGTGAGTAGTCCTGTAAAAGCAGATGGTGAACTGTGCTTACAGAGAACTGGGGATTTTATGAGTAAAGTATGGTACAATGAGTCGAGTTGTTGTTCTTCCTATAAATGAAAAGAGATTAGTTCACGTCTCTGATGAATAAGATAGCATACCATATACAATTAGATTTACATTTTTGTTTTTTCAATTAACGCTTATTCAGAGCCTACTAGATGACTAGATTCTGTCTTAAGTGCTGACAACATTATTAGTGAACAAAACTCTGACAGTCTGCAACCTAGGATGGGGTAGCACAGAAAATAATTAAGCATATAAATCAATTATAAACAGTGAAGTAGATAAATCAATTAATTACAGGTAAAGAGAAACACGTGATGACATATTTCATAAATGTTATGAGGAAAACAAATAGTGTGCTGAAATAGTGAATAATAAGGTCAAGCGTCTAGACTGGTGGCCAGGTAAGGCTTTCCTGATGTTATAATATTTAATTTGAACCATGAAAAATGGAGACAAGTTAGTAATATAAAAAATGAGGTGATTCAGGTGAGCAGGAGATGAATTTTAGGCAGAGGGACAACATATGAAAAGCTCTGCAGTGAGAAATAGGATGGCATTTTTTTATCTAGTAAAAGAAGTTGAGGGTCAGAAAATAACAGTTTTGTATGTTTAAACGAAATACATGAACAGCTGTGCAGAGTGTGTGTTTGCATCATAAATATGGAGAGCAGTTTATAATCAGAGTGTTTCTATTAAGATTTTGCCATCTTTGGATTCTTAGTTTATTTATTCTTACTTTGAATATACTCGACCACACCACCATTTCTCTTTCTTATCCTCTCTTAATCATGGAGTATATCTGATTTTTGTACCTGTCATTCATTTTACAACAATAGGAACAGAAGGAACCTTTCGTTTTAATCAGACATCTTTTAAATTTGCTCTAAATGTCATCGTCAGGACATTGGTGTATTTATAGAGCAATTACTTGGTGCCTAATACTTTGCAAAATGCCATGGATATAAGTGTAGTATAGAAAAATCTTTAAGAACTAGAAGGAAAGGGAGAGCCAAAGAACAAAAATCACGGATTCACTACTGCCTTAGGTGTTACTATAGTGAAATTTAATAGAGGCCAGGCATTCATCCTGATGTTAGGGGATCTTTGTGCTTTGTCCAAGGGAGTTAGAGAACAGGAATGGGAGATGAGAGGTAAAAATCAGCGAACACTTCTATGTCAGGCAATATGACAGATTAGGTGTTTTCAAAATGTTACCACTGAAAACAGAGATAAAGGATGAATAAGTAAATCTTGTTTAAATTCTCAAGAAATTAAACAAGAAACAGAGAGACCAAAATCTAAGTCGAGTCTGCAAACCTGTGTGATAAGTGGTCCTTTAAAGCTTCATATACCCTGGGGGGATTTGCTGATGTCAATAACCACAAGTCACTTGAAGAACCTGTAGACAAGACTTAAGCTTACAAAAGGTCTCCAGCTGGGACTGAGCATCTTCCAAGAAGCCAAAAGGATCAAAGACCACACTTTCACCTTTTTTTTTTATGGCTGAGTAGTATTCCTATATATATATATTTACACACACCACATCTTCTTTATCCATTCGTTCATTGATGGGCACTTAGATTGTTTCCAAGTTAACTATTGTGAATAAAGCTGCAATGAACATAAGCATGCATATATCTTTTTGAGTTAGTGTTTTCATGTTCTTTGGCTAAATACCCAGAAGTGGAAGACCCGGATAGTATGGTAGCTCTATTTTTACTGTTTTGAGGAATCTCCATACTGTTTTCCATAGTGGCTGTGTGGAAGGACCTGGAAGGTATTATGCTTAGAGAAATAAAGCAGATGGAGAAAGCCAAATACCATATGATTTCACTTATATGTGGAAGATAAAACAACAACAAACACATAGATATGGAGCTTACCAGAGGGGAAGGCAGGTGGGTGGAAGGCTAAAGGGGTAAAGATAATTTGTACAGTGAGGGCTGGCAATTAGACTTTTGACAGTGTAGTCTCTATAGAAGTCTAAATATAGTGATGTAAACCTGAAATTTATATAATGTTATAAACTAATGTTACTTCAATAAAAAGTAAATAATAAAAGGAAAGGACCACACTGTCAGTAGGTGGAAGACTCATTTGGAAGAAGCTTGAGCAGTGGATAGAAGATGGAAAAACCACAAAAAGGATGTCTGCTTTTATAAAGAACTGTGGTCCTACTGATTCTTAGAGCCCGAGACCTTATTGAGTAGTGAAGATGATAGTTTCTCCTGCTTAAGTACAGGGAGATTGTCTTATGAATCCATAGTGTCCTACCTATTATAACTAGTTATTGCTGTGTAGAAAAATAAATAAATTAACCCCCAAACTGGAAAATGGCAGTATTTATTCTCTGGCTGTGACGATTTTAGTGATTTGACTTAGGTCACAAGCAGTGGTCCCCTTTGCTGCCCTGTTTCCTTGCTGATGTGAAGGTGGCTCATGCTCACTCAAAACGTTTCAGAAAATGAAATTTTAGTTTTATAGTCTTGCAAAGCAAAATTTGGTGCTGGAACTGGAAAAAAAGACAGTACGGAAATGAGACAACAAATTTGCATAATGTCCATAAATTAAGATCATTTATTTCACAGACATGAGTTTTGAAACATTTAGACATTATTGACAACATTCTTTGGGAACATGTAACATCACAAAAGCCTAGAAGTATATATCTAGGTCTCGAAGTATATACAAGCAAAACAATGTAATTTTTTAAAAACATTATTTTTCAATCATATATTTCAGAAAGAATTTTTTTCTTAAATAATTAAAATATAAAATGTAACTTTAATTGCATGGAGCTTTTTCAATTTTGGTTTATCTTAACTTTTGATTAAGATGCTAATAAAACAAATCTGTTTGTAGAGAAATAATCATGTTTCAGTGTTTTACCATGAAGGATATTTTTTCAATTATTCCATCATATTAATTCCCCAAAACAGCAATATATCCTATTAATAAAGTCAAAGTGAAAGATCAAAGATGAAAAGGAAGATGAGACTGCTGTGAATGGTCACTTGACCTGGTTTTCTTATTATCGTTCTGAAAGCCATCGGTTAGTACATGTGCTGAGCAATCTGTATTTGATATTAGTTATAATTTTATATAGAGTCTACTTCCTATCACCAATTGGTGTGTTTTTCAGAAGGTGCAATGTTATTCAATCTAGATTACACAGGTTTGAATGAAGCCTAAACAGAGAACGTGAAGGGTCAAATTTTCCTTCTGATCATCAAGGACCGGAAATGGTTGCCATGTTTTGTATGCAAAATTAAAAAGTGATTTCAAACCGAAATCTGTCATTGCTATCATCTGAACACTTTGCCAGTTTGAAAGCTGGGAAAGTATTGGCGTGATTGAAGCTGAGAATAGGAATTATCTTCAAACCTGCATTTTATAATTCATTCATTCTTCAATTAGAGAAACAGAGAACTGAAGAGTTTTCTCAATGCCGCAAAATTGGTTAGTTAAGACAGCTGGGATGATTTTCATTCCAGAGACTTCGTTACCCTGTTATGCTTCTTTCTAGGCCCCAATGTGTGCCCAGTATAAAGTTTGGTCATTCCTCACAGGTTCTCAAGGTTTGCCATGTTAGAATGTGTATGTTTCAGCAAAGTAATTTTTCCATAAAATTGTGCCAAGAAACTTGAATAACCTGGCATAAAATAGTTCAGTGGTAACTATAGCTAACATCCTTTTTCATCACTTAAATGATGTTTAGGCCTGTAAAAAGTGTTTTCAGGCTATATAAAGATTTACAGTGGGGTGACTGAGAAATCTAAACCTGCTCTAATTGTCAATTCCAACTTCTAAAGCACTTGTGTGTGTCACAAAGAGCCTTGATTTATACGGGTCTCACGAGGAAACCTGGTTAATAAGGAGCCAGCTAGTCCTCCAGAAAGCATATTTACTCAAGTGCACTTCTCTTTCTTGTATAGGTGTGGAAAATAGATTGTAACACTGCACTTAAATATCTATTGTGTATTACAGAGTGAGCAGAGCAAGGCCAGGTTAGAAATTTGCTGTGAAGCACATTGAGACAGTATGGTGCATGGTATAAAAGATAGTGGGAAATCATAACTGCAGGCGAAACCATTTGGCCTACTGAAATTGGATTTGGAGAGAGGGATTTTTAGGGGAAAAAAAACCCTTTTACCATTTAAAATAGAAGCAGAGTTTCAGAGTATAAAAGACTTCTGTGCTGAAGCTATCAACATATAATGGAAGAAGGTCCTTAGGGATCCACTAAAATGTGAGTACAGTGTGCAGGTGGAGCTGTGGACGCCAAAGGAAGGGGGGCTCAAATCTTCCATTGAGTTTAGAAACAAAGTTATGAGATTGATGTCAGCATAAAGATCTGTTTTAATAAGATAATGGCAGCCCAGGAATTTATTGTATATGCTTGCCTTGAATTTGTCACTGAAAGAGAAGTAAGTGGAATCAGTGTTGTCTTGAGTAGAAAGAGTCTGGAGTCAATAATGCCCTGAAAACCTTGGTAATTTTGAGAAAATTGAATACAAACAGTAAAGAAGTGATGTGTTAGAGAGATTTTGACGAAAATTTGATAGTACTTACTGCCCAATGCAACACAGAGAATGAAGTTCTAAATTGATACTCTCTTTCAAAATTTCTGATGTTTTTACTTATCACAAAATTATTTTTTACTGCTATGAAGCTATCAACAGCATTTTTCTCTTGTTTTCAATCCATGCCTGATTTTAAGTCTTTCCCAACACTTCCGTGATCATTCTCATCATTAATCTAACCTGTCTCCATTCTCTACACTTGTAATGTTCCCAACTTCAAACCACCCACCTATATAAGTCCAACTTTCTACTTCGTCTGCTCTAACACTAAATTCCTAAACACTGCTGGAGGAAAACACACAGTTGTTCACATAAGCACCAATACTTATTTGTAGTCTTGGCTGTCATTCACTACCACTTCCCAAACCTTCCTAGGGGTCCTGGCCAGCAACTTTTCTCAACTAGCCAATTTTTCACACTCACACCAAGCTCACTTTTAGCACCTCTGCTGTGTTTCTTCACACACACACACAAACATAGACACACATATACACAAGCACACACTCTAACAAATTGAGACCATCATCCAGGAATTCCCTCTATTTTCTGCCCAGACCAAATTTTACAGATTCACAATTTTGCTTTTCTCTTTTTTGCAAGTGTAGTTATTTAAAATAGACACTCCCAACTGTGTACTTCTACTTATGACTTTCCTTTTTCTCAGTGGCTTGGTGCTATCAGTAATCACTATGATTTCTACTAAACTTCACAATGTAATTTTGCTCTCTGGCTCCTTAAATATGGATACTATGCATACTTTTGCATATAAGTAGTTTTTTTTTCCAATTATTCCTTACCTTTGCTAGCTCAATTTTTATCTCTGTATATCACCTTTGCATGCCACCCTTATTATATTCACTTTGGTTTTCTCCTCTCTTTCCCTTTCTTTATTAAATTTACCCTCCCTAGGTTAACTCATCCATGTTCGTGATTTCTAATCAACAATTAAGTCCTGATGACACTCAAATTTTATAAGCATGCCAAACTTCTCGTCAATTTTACAGAAGATTATAGCCAATTGCTCACTGGATATCAGTTGCCTTCAGTTTAACAATCTTACATTGAACTCAAAATATCTAGCCTCCTACCTTAAGCATAACAGCCAATATGCTCTTGTATTCTCCGTAATACTGAATGACATCCTTCTCTACTAAGTTGCTTGGGTACAGAGTAATTGAATTTCCATTTATTATCTCTACTCTCACACACAATTTATGTCCATGTTTTGTTGACACCACAACCTAAATATTCTTCATTCCCTTCTTTCTTCTCTTTTTGACCCTGATCATCCCTACTCCCTTCCTCCCCTTCTCTCTGTCTCCAGGCTACTCTAACAGTTTCTTACCTAATCCCCAGGACTTCCATCTTTCCTCCATTTTATGCATTTTAAGTGTTGCGTTAGATTTTTCTTCCTCTAAAACATAAATCTCATCACACTATTCTAATGTTTAAAGCTCTTTGCTGACTCCCTCTATTCTTCAGAATTAAAGTCAAATCCCAGAGCAGAAACACCTCATTTCCCTCCCCACACACCCTTTCAGCCTCATTTCATGCCTGTCTTGTCTATGAGTATTAGTTCTGCAAAATAAAAAGCCCAATGCTTTCTTGAGGCTCTTAGTTCTTAAATACTCTGCTCCATTTTCCAGAGTCATCACTTCTCTTTCCTCTTTTTCCTTTTCTTACCTTCTCAAACAGCCTTTCTTTAAAATAAAAGACTTAGAGATTTTTTTAATTAGGTGTCTTTCTTCTGGTTTCTGATTCTGTGTTTATGTAACACCCAATACTGTATAACAAGCTCTCTATTAAAGATTATTTTTATTTTCTGTATTCCATATTTGTCTGAACTCAGAAACCAAACATGAGTTATCTTTTATTCCCAAAGCCTGGTATATTTATAGTATGTTATTTGCACCAAGTAAGATTTAATCAACTGAATGAATGACAGAAAAGACTTAGGTAAATTAAGAAAGGATAGCAACATGGAAAAGTTAGAGGGAGAGAAAAAAGTGGCTTGAAAGCACTAAAATTGTAATGAGTCAGAAGAGTCTCCATGAACCCTCAATTGCCAAAAGTTACAAAGCACAGTGAGACCTGTGGCCTAGTGGTTAAGTTCGTGCACTCTGCTTCTGCCATCCAGTGTTGACAGGTCCAGATCTCGGGAGCGGACCTAAACACTGCTCCTTAAGCCATGCTTGGTGGTGTCCCACATACAAAATAGAGGACGATTGCCATAGACGTTAGCTCAGGGACAATCCTCTTCAAGCAAAAAGAGGAAGATTGGCAATAGATGTTAGCTCAGGGCCAATCTTCTTCTTCAAAAAAAGAAGGTTACAAAGGGAAAAATTAAATAATAAAGAAATTTTACACTTATCAATCCTACTGCACATTTTTAATACAAATATCCGCTTGAATGAAAAAGAAGCAAAAATTAGTGGTTTTTATAAAGCATAACATAATAGGTCTTTGCTTATGTGGTAAATTTCTGTGGATATTTAAGTGATTGACATCTAGTGAAACAAAGGTCTAAAATTATTATTTTCCTTTACTCCTTTTATATTAATTTGCACAATTCTTACCAATTTATTTTTTGTTTTGAATTGGGTATTTCAAATGAGTAACATCTGCTTTCTTGTTTCATTAAAAAAGTACTATATCTGAAATTGTTCACATTCAAACTGCCTAATGAGAAGGAATTGAAAATAAAAGTAATTACTGTTAAATAGCTGAATCAGTTCACCAGAGGCTAATTTGACTATTGCCTAGAGATTAATAACTCCCACTATGTACTTTTCCAAACTGCAAATGACTGAAGTTAATCTTTATTCATATAATACCTTATTTTTTATTTTTTATTTTTTGTGAGGAAGACTGGCCCTGAGCTAATATCTGTTGTCAATCTTCCTCTTTTTGCTTGAGGAAGATTGTCACTGAGCTAACATCTGTGCCAATCTTCCTCTATTTTGTATGTGGGATGCCACCACAGCATGGCTTGATGAGCAGTGCTAGGTCAGTGCCAGGGATCTGAACCTGCAAGCCTCAGGCCACTGAAGTGGAGCACAAGAACTTAACCACTACACCACTGGGCTGGCCCTGAGTACCTTATTTTTGTTCAGATTATTTCTTTTGATGCTATAAAATATAACAATATAGAAAATCACAGGGGGTTATATTTGAAAGATTTTTAAAATCATCCATTTTTCTAAGTATTTATTGAATATACAATGTATATTAGAATCATATAAAGTCCAAAAGTAATTTACTCGAAACTTTTTATTTCATTCACTCATTCAGTCATGCTTTTAATTAATGTTTTTTAAGTTTCTACTTTGTTTCAGATATTGTTCTAGGCATGAGGGATTCAATAGGAAGAAAAAAACACAAACAGAAACTAAAGAAAGAAACCCAAAGTGATCCTTATGGAGCTGTACAATTTGTTATCGGTATAAACTATTTTCCTTACGTTAACAAAAATATTCTAGAAAAAGAGTATCTGATTCTATGCAGATGACAATGGATAGCTCACTAATTTTATTATTGTATTACTTTGATAAAAAGATACAGAGAGCAACCATCTGATTCTCTACTGTTCAATATTTAGAAGACGTAAAGCATAAACACATTCCTGTTATGCATGATAATCCTTTAAATCTTTGAAGACAAAACTTGTATTCCTCCCATATATTTATAACCAATGGTGGAGAATCAGATTTTGGCTCACTTTTATTAAAGTAGTACAATAATAAAATTAAATAGTGAGCTTTCCTTCAGCACTGCTCTGATTTAAATGCAGAGCTTACCTGTATTTCTCTAACATTCTGTCATTCATCTTCTTTAATATGCCAACCTGCCAAAAGTATTTTGAATCATGGTTGTACAAGTTATCAAATTAGTTATTCTTTTCTTCTGTATTCCTATAAACTAGAAGCTTGAATAGTTGTCTTTTTTATGTTTAAGATACTACTTTAGATGACAAAAGGCATAGTCCTACAGGCACAATCTGTGCCTCACTTCTTTGCCTGATGGAATCCTATACCTCCTTAAAGATTCTATTCAAATGCCATAATTGCAACCTCCTTTTTTTTGGTGTGCAAGATTGGCCCAGAGCTAACATCTGTTACCGATCGTCCTCTTTTTGCTTGAGGAAGATTGGCCCTGAGCTAACACCTGTGCCAGTCTTCTATTTTTCGTATGTGGGATGTCGCCACAGAATGGCTCGAGGAGCAGTGTGTAGTTCTGCACCCAGGATCCAAACCCGCAAACCCCAGGCTGCCAAAAAGAAGTGCACAAATTTAACCACTATACCACCAGGATGGTGCCGCGATCTCTTTTTTATTTTGTACCTCCTTACTATTTTGGCAACATCTGAAAAAAGTTATATATATTGACACATACATACACACATACACACAGGTATATTATATATATATATGTATGTATAAATAATACCTTTAGTTTTATTTTTTCTTCAAAGCCTTATTTCATATTTAATGCTAAAATGATATTTGGCCTATCTTATGCCTAATTACCACAAACTGCAAATTGAAAGACTAAGTGACTGTATTTCTAATGCGTTTCCACATCAGCTTTTATGTTATCCATTACTTATCTCTCTATTTTCTCTTCTCTTTGGGAGCTTAAATTTTGGAAGTAAATATATTTCATTCTGTTACTATTTGCACCAGAGCCAAAATTAACCCATAGAGTTAGTAGGCAGATTTCAAACTATAATCAGTGCCAACCTTGAAATTCCCAGTGAGTAAGCATGTGTTATCGATATTATCTAACTCAATAGGTAATTTTCCTGCTAATTAATAGGTTTTTTTGCTTCTGCTTGGAAGGAAAATAATATCAGGCTATGAATTTCATAATTATTGTAAAAAAAGCCCTTTTCCATTAAAATTCATGTCATCCACATTTCTGGTGTTTCTGCTGCTACTAAAATAAGGAAGTGGTGTCCAATGTAATATTCATTGCCACATGCACGCTTAGTCCCATGTCCTTGACCCTGTTTGTGGTGCAGCTGTTTGCTTTCAGAGATTATGAGTGCACCTGTCCTCGCTTTGTGTTCAGACTGTGACTGGTTTTGAGATGAGATGAACACACATAAGTATGCAGATGTAGGACTGTTCTGTGCTATGGATGGATTCCTTTGTGTGGCCAACAGTTGACTAATCTGTCCATAAAGCAAAGTTACACTTCCACATATCTATAAAGAACCTATCCATGTTTTACTTTGCCCAAAGAATAGAAATATCCATATTTTCATTGTGTCATTGTACCCAGTATTTAGAGGATTATTATTTTTATGTGAATTGGCTTTCAATTGTCATTAAAATATTTTGGCTCAAAATTTCATTGGGATGATGCTAAATGACTAGAACAGGATTTGTAAAGGTTAGTATTTGGAAATTGAATGACATGTTCAGACAGGAGAAAAATGTGACCAGCAAAATAATACCTAACAATAACTTTAATCTGATTACAATTAGTTCACTGTCCTTGCTGTTGTTGTTGTCAGTGCCATCGGGTCGATTCTGACTCCTAGTTGACCCTGTGTACTGCAGAGCAGAACCCTGCGCAGTCTTCTTGTGCCATCCTCTCATCTTCTGGGACTGTATCAAACAATGCTCTGCTGCTATTCATAGGTTTTTCATGGCCAATGTTTTTGGAAGTGGGTGGCCACGTCCTTTTCCTAGTCTGTCTTAGTCTGGAAGCTCCACTGAAATCTGTCCACCATGGGTGGCCCTGCTAGTATTAGAAATAGTGGTGACATAGCTTTCAGCATCACAGCAACAGCAGTCACCAAAGCATAACAACCGACAGACAGGTGGTGTGTTTCCCTGACTGGCAAACGAACCCGGGCCAAGGCGGTGAGAGTGTGGACTCTTAACCACTAGACCACCAGGGCTGGCTCCATTTCACTATTTATCTTTTGGGAAACTTTTTTTTTTTCAGTAGAAATATTTCACAAAATATAAATGGACATTTTCTACATGAAAGGTTCATAAGTAAAAATAAAAATGCCCAAGATTGATAGAGCTACTCACATTAGTGACTGCGAAGGAAGTGATCAGGTCTGGTGGGTCCTGCCATAAGGGGATGCATCACTAAGTAGACTCACGTAGAAAAGCGAGGGACAATGTTGCAATACATTGTTCTGATGGGAAAAAAATGTACTAATGGAATAGGAAGCAAAGGCAAGAGGGTTTTTTTCCTGAAAAAAATGTAGATACAGTTTTCAGCTTTTCTGTAATTCAGAACGGAAGACTGACTTTATAAATAAGGGAAGAGAGATAAAGATCACTAATATTTTCTAACATACCCAAAATAAAGGTATGCAAACCCGAAACATATGAAAAAATGTACAAGATTTGATATTAATATTGTATTCTCCATATAATTAAATTTTTGAAATAACTAAGTGAAAACTGAATTGTAAGCTGAATTACATCGTTGGTTATTAAGTTTCCCCCTAAAATGCCTTTTCACTGTACTGACTATTGTTACAACGTCATTTATGCATTTAGTAATGAGCAAATTGGTCGTTGCCATTCAACTGGAATACCGAACAGTAAGCAGTCATACTGCGTACTGTCATCCTTTCTTCAATTTCTCCTTCTCCAAATATCCAAGTTGGAAATCTCCTTATCCTGAGCCACGCTAGTTCCCCCAGCCTATGCATAGAAAAATTCTGCTTATTGTGAAAGGATTTTCAAATCCCAACAAGGGTTATTCAGCTCAGTGTCAGACATGCAGCGCTAAGTCCCATCAAAAAGAAACAACAGAAGAATGCCACTCTCCTTGGGACCCTGGGGAAATGAGTCTGACTGTATGCTCTAGCACTGCGGTCACCTAGGGGAGTGGAAAGTAATCACAGACTGTTTCCCCTAAGAATGAGCCTATTAGCACTTTGTGCCTCCTTGGAAGCTTATTCTTGTTCTCCTATGGGAATGTTTATACACTGCTCTAGGTCAAATTATAAAAGTGGGAAAATGATATTTAAAGTTACCAAAAAGGTAAATCAAATAATTATATTTTAATGATAATGATATCCTTTTTGATACTATTTTTTACACAGATTAATAGAGAAAGCAAAGTCAATTATGTGGCAATTTAATAAAATATTAAGCACTAATCAAAAAACTGGAAATAGGAAATCATTAGCATAAATCTGGCAAAATTCAATTTTTACATTAAATCTGGCAAAATTTCAATCTTCACATTAAACACACTCAAATGCTTATTTTTCTCCCTATTGGCTGCCTTAATTATAGGTGCTTATCTATATCTAAGGCAGCATACAAAACCCTGCTGTATCATCTTAGAAAGAAAATGAATACGTTTATTTTTATTTTGTTATTTTTGATGAAACATTATTTATTGGAATAGTTAACGGAAATTGAATGCAAGTTACATGTTTCAGATGAAGGCAGTGTTATCAGTAGATATTTGTCCACTTAAAAACAAATAGAGACACAATCAAAAGCTCAAGAAAAAACCACCTTTTACTCCAGTTTTAAAGTATCTGAAGGTCTCTTCTCCTCTTCTTAGTTTTATGTTATAGATCCCCACAAAATGGTTGCATTCTCTCAACTCAGCCTTGTATTTGATCACTCACTGGAACGAATCCGTTATTACAGCTTCGTGCATCTCTCTTCCCTGTGTGCCTCCTGCGAGGTTTACCTTCTTGTCTTTGCTCAGGTGAGTTTCCCAGTCTGGATGTACTGTACTCCCGCCCCACGTTCCCCCTACATCTATTTAAATCACAGGTACTCTTTGAAGCCAGCTCAAATCTTAATTTTCTAGTGAATCTTTATTATCCACTGTAGTGCCTGAAGATATCCTGTCTCTGCAATATTATGACGTGTGGCAGGCGGACTGCGGTACTCTTCTGCACGGTACCACACCGTGCTATCTTACTTTGTCTTCCTCCCTCCCTTCCTCATACGTTCCCTCCTTTTCCTTTTTTTTCCCTTCCCCCTCCCTCCCTCCTTCCTTCTTTTCTTCTTTCTTTTTTTCTTTCCCTCAAAGATATTTTAAAGTTTTGGATGATAAGAACCAAATGTGATTATTGCTCTTTCTTATGTATTCTCCATTAAATAAGTAGCACAAAATTGATAGGTTATTACCAAGTTCTAATTAAGGAAAATGTGGCATTCATCAGGAAATATCAACATTTCTGACTAATTCTATGTAATATGTATGCTCTCTGAGGCAAGACCTTAATGTTTTTTGAAACTTTGATGATTAAAAGTTGGGAGGACTATGTTCTAAAAATTAAGCATTTTGTACCTTCTAATGTAGAAACTTAATTTTACCTTTGGGATCAAAATCATTTAATTTGGGGAGAAACAGAAAAAACTGAAAATATTTGGGTTGACCATTTGGGCATAGAAACATCATTTTCTGAATGTGAGGCAATTTGCATCCACATGGTTTTCTGTGGTTCTGAAGAGTGGAACCGCAGTCTGTGCCAGCAGGAGGCAGATCTCTGGGATAGTATTTGCACGTCTGCACGTTGTACTTCCCTGAGAGAAATATTTCTATTCAAGCATAGATTTCGAATGACACATTTCTCTATATTATTTTCCAATTTTGAGGTGATATGTGAATGTGCACTCTTCTAAGTAGGGGCTTACAAGGCCGTAGGAATGCTACTGGAGTGCATTATCACAGGTGCGGGTCCCTGTGGCCTGTTAAAGATGGCCGCAAATTCGTTGACACCCCACCAATCAAGAAGTGGGGACTATTTCCTCCACCTTGTATTTGGTCTGGCCTATAACTGCTTTGACCAAAGAATGTGCTGAAAATGACACTATGCCCAGTTAGGCCCTAAAGGGGGCCAGCAGCTTCCGCCTTTGTGCCTTAAGTCACCATATTAGTCTTCCCATCCTGCTGGAGAGAGGACAGGAGGAGGCCATGGCCTGTCTGGAGAGGAGAAGGGCCTGTTAATACCAGCCCTTGAAGTTTTCTGCCAGGATGCCAGGCACACAAGAGAAATGATTTTTATTTTTCCAGGCAAGTCCAGACACCGAGCTTCACACCACAGAATGACCCCAGTCAGCACCTCACAGAACAGAGAAATTGGCAAGCTAAGCTCTCAAGGCTTCCCACAAATCCGATGATATAATAAAATGCTTGTATTCTAAAGCAACTAAATTTTGGATAGTTTTTTACACAGCAATAGATAACCAGAAAATCAGATAAGTCATTCAGCAGCTAGTATCTTCAGGGCTGTGGACCCAAGAACAGCATAAAGTGGTGTGATAAACAGATGACATGGATACATAATGGATGTGTTCTGGTGTACACACGACACAATTAGGTAGGCACTTGGAAAGGGCTATGCAAGGAAATCACACTGGCGGAGACTCAAGGCTTTGTAAATTAGAATACCAATACACGTTTTTTTGTATTTGATTTTTATTTCATTGTGGTGACATAATGTAGTTAATGAAAACGGAACATACCAGTTAGCTCTAAAAGAATTCTGGATATTTACATTAATTTTATATTTTTGCTATGAATCATATAGAAACAGTACTGGTCTTTTTTCTAAGCCCTCATGTTCCTAAAGTTTTGAAAGAGACTCCAAGACAAATATTTTTTGTCTTGATGATCTAGTAGGTGTGTACTAATATGGTTTTAATTTGATAGCTAAATGAGCTGGGACTTTATTGTACAAAGGTGATCATTCCAGTTATAGATATACTGTACATGTTTATTCAGTATCTACCTATTTGTTATTTATCTATCTGTCTGTCATCTATATATCAATTTATCGCCATCCTTCTGTAATGTCTCTCATTCTTCCCCTTCCAAAAATACACATAAAACCTATTTCTCAGAGATAATCCAGACCATCACTCTTTATTTAAAATCTTGGAGATTATCTTACCAAATGACAAGAGAAAGAGAGAAATGGCCCAAAGAAAAGTAAGTCGATCATAACTTCAATTTTTTCCTCAAATTTTCATTTTTTGAGGTTATGAATTATCTTAGACTTAATATTACTGTTTTGATAGTCTAAGTCCTTTTTCATGCTGTGTTGAATGACACTGTTAAAGAAAAGTCTCATGTCTATAGTTTTTGGTTTCTCATCAAAATGTTTTTAAGATATATTTTATTTGTAGACAACTTTTTTTCCTTGTAAGTGTTTTGAACTTTCCTCTCATGACATGAAGTCGAAATATGATCAATTTTTAGCAAAGTTTCCTGAACTCAGACTTGTTCCTACTTTTAATATAAGAGATAAAGTTCATAATCCTTAGCTCAACAAGCGAGGTCTTCTACAAATTTCTGCCTATTTCCTCTGTCTGGGTCTTTCCTCTCTTTATGT
The DNA here is from genome assembly GCF_041296235.1 of Equus asinus. NCBI lineage: Eukaryota > Metazoa > Chordata > Mammalia > Perissodactyla > Equidae > Equus > Equus asinus. The sequence goes on from NC_091798.1 coordinate 83,856,774, forward strand.
GCCTGAATGTACTCTATGCTCTTCTGCTCATAAATCTTGACTCACAACATTCATTACCATTGCCTAGAATACTCCATCTCTTAATTTACACATCTTGAAAGTGCCTAAAATATATTTGCTAACTGAAGGCCTTTTCCCAATTCCCTTAATGGGAAAGGGAAAGTTATCTACCTGGCACAGTGTAGAACTGGCCAAAACTCCAATATTAATTTTGCCTCATGCCTAGAATCATAAAAAAATTCTATTGTAGGGTTTTACTTTTGAGGAAAAATGTAGATAGCTATCATTGCATATTACTTCAGCTTTACTTTATATATTGTGCTTTTTGTCCTCCCATAGTTTTGTATTTGTCTTATATAACTTAATACGCCATCAAACACTACAATGCCAGCCTTCTTTGAACTTCGTAATCTAAATAACAAGCATATTGATCAATGCTTAACTGTTCGAACTATTGCATTAATAATAACGAAAACAGTAGATAAAATTTAATGAGTGATTAACCCATGTAGTACTGTGCTAAATACTTTTGTGTGATTATATTTTATAGTCATAATATTAGCTCTATAAAGTAGGAACTATTTTTACCCTCAGTTTACCATTGAGAGGTCTGAGGTTTACAGACATCAAATTTATTCATTATGATAGGAGTGAACAACTTGTCATTCTATTATTGGAAAACATTCTGATGAATAGTGAGCAACTGTTCTTCTGTGATCTCTATTTTGTGTTAAGGACCTTACCTTAAATTTCTCATGGACCAGGTTTTATTCAACAGTTCTTGTAGATGATCTTGAAGGAAATATAGTTGGGGAAACTCAAGTACATTTCATTTTAGAAATTCTGTCCTAATCGTTGGGTTATTGCTAACAACTCTATTATTTGGAGAATTATATTGTGATATATTCCTAGGGCATCAAAACTGATGGGACTCTCATTAAAATAAAAAAAAAAGAAAGAGGGACCAGCCCTGTGGCCTAGCAGTTAAGTTCAACATGTTCCACTTCGGCAGCCTGGGTTCACAGGTTCAAATCCTGGGTGTGGACCTACACCACCCATCAGCCATGCTATGGCGATGACCCACATATAAAGTAGAGGAAGATTGGCACAGATGTTAGCTCAGGCCTAATCTTCCTCAACAAAAGAAAGAAAGAAAGAAAATACTATAGGCTACTGCATTTTCTTCTGCATTTTTCTTAAAGGACTTCTACCTTATCTGCAACATACTTTATATCAACTGGTTAATAATGGCAATTAAAATAGAGGTTTTCCTCCATCATAGATTGTTGAAAAATTAAATTTTAAAGCCTTTAAAATATTAGAAATAATGATAACATTTATTTTCTGAGTACACTGTCAGGCACATTGCCAAGTACTTAACGTACATTATCTCTTTAATATCTAGTGGAAATCTATGAATTAGACAACTGTAACTGTAATTATTCCAACTTTATAGCTAAGTAAACTGAACATTGGAAACATCAAGTAAAAATTTAAAGTCATACAGTCAGAGGATATGGGAATTATTTTTAAAATATAGGCCTTGCTGATTCCAAAGCTGAGAATCTATTCACTAATTATGCTTTCTATTCAGGTATGTAAGTTTTACATTATGTTCTACTAATGAAGTCTAAATCATTGATTATTTAATAATTGATGTTTCAACTTAATTCTTAACAGCAACTAATCTATTAGACTAACGTTGAATTCCATTTCATTACTATTATTAAGTGTCTAATTACTATTATTATGTGCAGTTTAGTGCTGGGCTTCTTGAAAAGTGAGATACGAAAGGGAAAAGATCTAGCCTCAGATTCTAAAAATGTTATAGTAATGATGGAGAGAACACTTGAAAAATAACATTTCAGTCATTCAATACATATTCATTGAGCTTCTGTAATGTGCTAGATACAGCTAAGTGTTGTGAAGGAACCAGAAAAAGCAGTGCCCTGTGGAGCATACATGCTAGTCTGGATTATAATAAATGAAAACCAGAGAAGTATTTCCATCGCGACAAGTGTTATGACGAAAATAAACATGCTGCGTGTGAAAGTGAATGGGGAGAGCAGATGTATGTTTTAGATGGGATGATTTAGGGAGGCCCTTTCTGGAAAGGGCACATTTGATATGAAACCTGAATTACCATGAGTCACTCCCTGCACATATCTGGAAGTGCAATTTGATGAAATTTTGACCTCTTAAAAGGGGAAAAATGTTTGGTGTTTCTGATCCAAAGCATTAAGGGGAGATAGATAAGAGATGAGATTAGAGAAGTAGGCAGGGATTAAGTCAATACAGAATCCTGTAGGTCCTGGTGAGGAGTTTGAATATTATTTGAACGGTGGTTGGAAGCCACTGGAATGTTTTTAGCTGGTGAATGATGTGATTTGTTTTGTAAGAGAGAAAAAGTAGAAGCAGAGAAATCAATGGGTGGCTATTTTGTAGTACAGTTTTGATAAAGGCAATAGGAGGGAGATGGAGAAAAATGGTCAGGTTTAGGATATTTTTTGAAATATTGATGATGAGACTTTCTAATGTACTGATTGGCTTGTAAATGGTGTCAACAATTGTGAGTTTAATCTCCAAGGTCAATATATGATGGTGTCATATATTGAGTTGGAGGAGACTGGAGGAAGAACAGATCGGAGGTCAGGATTAGAATCACTGTGTCTGTTTTGATTTGGTTGAAGTATGAGATGATTATTAGACATACATGTGAACAAAACAAGTAACTAACTATGTTTGCAAATATAGATCATGGGGAAATATTGTAGCCAAAGATATTTTTTAGGAATAATAAGCTTATAGTAGCATTCAAAGTCTTGGATGAGGCTACTTGAAAGAACATAGATGGAGACAAAAAGAGGGCTAAGTTATAAAACTGTGAGTGATTTACCATTTGAAGTTCAAGATGAGGAGGAAGAACCCGGTGAAGGGATTGAAAGGAAGCAATCAGTGTGGTAGAAGAAACATCAGGAAGGAGTGATATGATAGAAGCCAAAAAAAAAAAAACAGTGTTTCCAGAAGTCAGTGTCAGGACTGCTGAGAGGTGGAGTAAGACTTTTGGTTTTGCCCAGCAGGAAGATATTGGTCATTTGATAAGAGCATTTTCAGTCAAGTAGATGGAAACAGAAGTTTGGCTAAAATAAATTGAGGAAAATATATAGGTTAGAAGGTGAATAAAGTAAGTATAGACAACATTTTTGAGAGTTTTGCTGTAAAGAAAGTGGATAAATTGGGCTATATTTAGAAGATGTTGGGTCATGGGTAGGTTTTTAGCTAAAATAGTAGATTATATAGCATAGACCTTATCACTACTTTCCTTACTAGCATGTGAGCTCCATGAAGGCAAGAACTACGTTTGTCTCATTCAATTCTATGTCTCCATCATCCAGCCCAATTGTCCTGAATATAATATACCACACATAAGTATTTGTTGAACAACTGAGTAAACAAATAAATGGATGAACTCATAATTGTTCACTTGCTTAGAATACTTTCCTCCTATATCAACTATTAGCAGAGTTGGGTTTTTTATTTGTTTTTGTTATGTGTGTGTTTTCTCCAGCAACTCAAACCAGAAATTTTGCAATATTCATAATCTCCCTTTTCATCATGACTTGACAACCCTTCTCCCTTAACCAAAATTTATTTCAATTTTTCTGATTTCATCTATGAAACATTTCTATAATAACCATTACTTCCATTCTACTACCTTCTTTAATTCATTAGTTTAGACTCTCATCAATATTATTCTTTAGCATTTCACTAAAGGAACTGAAGTCATCATTGGTAGCCACCTTCCACAATGATTCTCACTTATTCCAGCCTCTTGGTGTCTGCATCTCTGCATTGCTCCCTCCAACAGTGAACAGAGATGATCTGTCTTACCAGTAGGTCAATGTAGAAAGGACAGTCTTTAACTTCTGAGGCTAGGTCAGATCTTGCCCTCTCATGGATTGCTCACTCCGGGTGAAGCCAGCTGCCATGTTGTCAGGATACTCAAGCAGCCCCACAGAAGGTCAGTAGGGTGAGGAACAGAGGCCTCTTGTCAACAACACTGACTTGCCTTGGAAGCAGACCCTCCAGCACCAATCAAGCTTAGAGATGACTGGGGCCCTCCCCTAGATGCCTTAACTGCAACCTCCTGAAAGGCCTTGAGCCAGCATCATCAACCTAAGCTATTCTCAGACCCCTCACCCACAGGAGCTCTGTTAGGAAACAAATGTTTTATTTTAAAGCATTACATTTTAGAACAATTGCAGAGCTAGATAAGTAATGCACTCCATCACCAATATCTTGATGTACTTATTTACCAGAATTATCATTCTAAAACTCTGTTTATAACATCAAGAAATTACAGTAATATCCTTCTGATGATGTAAGCACATTGAAACTTTGCACAGCACAACATGGCAGCTGTAGATCTTGAGTAACTATTGAATGGAGGCAAGAAGGCAGGCAGGCACAAAAGAAGGGAAGGCAAGGAGAGGGAAAAAAAAGGCGTGACAGAAAGCGGAGCTTAGAGCCAATGCAATGCAGTCAGTAATAGCCCGGACCCTGGATCTGAATCTCTTGGCCTGAATCCTGATCTCATATGTGGCCATGAACAAATACCCTGACCTTTATAATCTCAGTATCTCTGTGAATTTAATGGAGAAAATAATAGCACTCCTTTAAGGCTGGTTTGATTGATTAAATGAAATAAAAATGTTAACATTTAGCACATTATATGTCAAACACTTAAGAAATGACTGTAGTATCATTATTATCACTATCAATAATGAGGAGTCAAGTTCAGCTTTTCTTCCAAAACTTTACTAGATTTATTTTATTTTTAGGGTGTGTGGAAAGGAAAGAGGAATTCTTTCTGTTTCATTACTATGGCTTTAAACATATCTTGATGCTATTTATTGGAAAAAATCTCATGCCTTTCAGGTAGTCCCTCATGGAACTTGCGGCCTAAAAAGAAATCACTTAAAATTTATTAGTATGAAAAAGCTATAAGCTATCAGCTAATTAGAAAAAAATATGGTAGCTGTTTGATATCATCAGTGCAAAGATATTTTCATTTTTAGATGAATAACAGAAACAAAGCTTTTGTGTGATACAATGTGATATTAAAACTCCTAAAGTGTTTACCATAAGCTGATTTTTATTTGATGCTGCCTATAAAATTATATATGAATAAGCAAACATAGAAGCGACACCGAGGGACCCAATAGGAGTAAAAATTTCTGCAGGTTCTGCCCTCCTTCAGCGTTGGCCCTCAGAGACATAAGAAAGAACAAAGAGAAGTGCAGGAGTCAAACTCATGTTCCAGAGGGCTCTTGGCAAGATCTTCCTTTCTGCTTTCATCTCCAGCATGTCAGAGTCCTCTCCTGTCTTCATTCAGCCCCATTCATGCTTATGGCCTCTTTTCCCACCAAAAAAAATCTCTCTTACAATTCACTGGAATCCTTACACTGTTAGGCATTACTGTTTCCCATAACCCGTCTTGAAAAGCCTCACTCTCTCAGCTGTCATTTGGAACCCTCTCCGCTGATCTCAGAAGTATGGAAGATATCCTACTCCTGCTGTGGTAAAAGAGATGTTTTAGACGTTGGTAATTGTAACATATTTCTATCAAAAAGTGGTGCTATGAAAATAATCATTAGCTCTTATATTAAAACCCTAATATTTGGGTTATATTAGCTGATTTCAGAACCTGCATACTTTTTACAACATTACCTTGATGCAAAATTTTATTCCAATTTCTAAACATCAGATTTGTAAACTTTTCCAGCACAATTCATTCATTAATTTAGAATATTTTGCAATATAAATGATCAAGCAGCCTAAATATAACATTAAAATTTATGAAACAAACATGAATTTTAAATATTGGTTAATTAGCATACTGCTTCATGGAAAAACAAATATTTTGGTTTAAAACATTTTGAGGGTGGAGAATCATGTATGTAAGACGACCAATTTACTTGAAATCATGAATATCATTCAGGCACATAATCCTATTTTTTTTTAAAGCATACTTTTCTCATATCTATTCAAGTTGAATTGAGGTTTCAAGAACACCAGAATACAAGTTTTGACTTGCTCAGTTATTTTATAACATAAAAAGTTTGAAGTGTCCACTAAGGTATAACTTCATTTTTAAATTCTTAAAATTGAAAATCTTAACGTAACCTATATTTGATATGTCTGGAAGATATATTGGAAGTGAAATTAAAAGACAAGTATTTCCAAAAATATTTTATAAAATGAAATACAGGGCATAGGGAGGTTTTCTTTTTAAGCAGTACTTACTTAATAGATTTAGTCTCATCAAAATGTGTTCTCTCATTTTATATCTGTGTTTCTCAATTAATTATTCTAGTTTTTAAGTGGTTTTTAAGTGCATACATTATAAGGAAAAAAATTCTTTTACATGAAGTGATTATGTGATAAAATATTTCAGTTTCTCACTTCTGTTTCAACAGACACGCAAAACAATAAGGATTAGCATATTTCGCTTTGACTGATGGATTCATGGCTTTCAATTTCTCTGAAAAGCAACTGTAACATTCCGATGAGCTGATCAAGGAAGGCTGTCATTTCAGTGATCCTCTGGAGACTGTCACAGGCAGCAGAATCAAAAACAGGTTTACAATTAATGAAGCAGAAGAGTATTGTGAAGAAGAATCTGATGAGTTCCTTCAACAGCTGTCATGGGCAAAGATTTCATATCAAATTGATTAGCCTGGCCCTCATTCAGCTAGCTGAGGATTATTAATTGAGATTGGGAGAGAGTATTTGAAATGCTCCTGTCTGTAAACTCCATAGGAATGGTGTTACCCTACATGTTCCATTCTTTTAAGCTAATCCTTACAGAGTGGAAGCCACCTTAATGTCACATGTAGTACTTTACACAGTCCCCCAGTTCATTAGAAAACTATGATGATGATATCATTTAAGGCTTTTATATTCACAGACTTTATATTCTTCTAGGCAATTTTTCTACCATTTGGCTATTTGTTCAGAGAAAAATGTTTGAAAGAGAAAATTAACATGCTCTTTCAATCACTAACTCAAAAAGTTCTTGAAACAAATTGGTCCAATGATAATATTGGTATTTAATTTCCTTGATCAAATGCAAAGGAATATTTAATGAATATAAGCTAAATAATCTTCCAGGATTAAAGTATCATGTATTAATTTATTTAATGAAAATTTGTTGAACATTTCCCAAGCACTTTGGAGAAAATAGTGAATACGATAGACTTGGTCATTCATTTTATCATGCTTAGAGTCTAGTGGGTGCTATACAAAGAATAGACTTTTTTTTTTTAAAACACAATTGAAAAAACTATTGCAGACTTCCAGTTCTAGTTCAGCATGAAGGGAGGTTGGAAATCGTCGCTCCTATTCTCAAAAGAAAAAAACTGAACAAGTTGAAAATCAATGACTCTTTTTAGATCCACTACAGAATTATAGTAACAGGACAAATTGTTACCCCAAAATTGAACAGACAGAGAGGAGCAAACAAAGAGTCCCAACTTCCTAGAGCAAAAGCCCGGGAGCAGAAATCTCCATGGGAACCAGTAACAGGGAGGAAAACCTAAACTCTGACTAACAAATTGCCAGAGGCTCAGTGTGGACCAGTCTGAGAGCTCAAAACTCCAGGAGGGCTCAGTCTTAGGGGGCATTCTTCACATTTTTGTGAGTTTTACCTCCAGAAGCCCTATCATTTTCTCACTGTGAAGATTAGGGAAAAGTCTCCTCGTGCCTCTGGCAGAAGGAGTGGGGGAAGTAGCCACCTTGAAATTGCTGGAGCCTCTTGTCCTTCTTAACAAGACCTGCCCTCAAGAGAAACTATTTTCCTGGAGTCTAACCTACTGGGTTGTTAGCAGAGCCTAAATAACTGGGGAAGAGAAATAACAAATGCAGCCTGCTGGGGCCCTCCATGTGGGGTAAGAGAAATGTCTACTTTCCTACTTTGTGGGGGTAACAAAACAAACTGAGAAGCCCTGGTGAGATCACAGGAGCACAGGCTCACTAAAAGACTGAGACTTAACAGGACGATAGAATGCTTCTCCTCCTCCCACATCTTACTACCACATCAGTAGAGCTTCTGTATAAAACCATGGGATACAAATGAAAGGACTGAACATCTCCAAACCCTCTTTAAGAAGTGTGTACACCAGAGGGAGCTTTTGCTTCTGTCACCGATAGCTACAGCAAAGAGTAAACCCAGCTTTACCGCTAGCCAAACAAACATAAACCTCACACAAAAGACCTACACACCTCAGTTCCATTCACCCAATACATGTCTGATTTTCAACAAAAAATTATAGGTTTGGACAGAAACAGTTTGAAGATGAAGATCAGAACCAGACTCAGATATGGCAGAGAAGTTAGAATTACCAGACAGGGAATTTAAAACAACTATGATTAATGTAGTAATGGCTCTAGTGGAAAAAATGGACAGTATAGAAGAACAGATGGCTAATGTAAGCAGAGAGATGGAAATTCTGCTAAAGGATCAGAAGAAATGCTAGGAATCAAAAACACTGTATTAGAAATGGAAAATGTTTTGATGAGCTCATCAATAGATTGGATACAACTAAGGAAAGTATCAGTGAGCGTGAAACTTCCAAAACTGAAATGCAGAGAGAAAAAAGAATGAAAAAGATAGAATTGAATATCCAAGAATTGTGGGACAATTCCAGAAGGTGCAACATGCATAATGAGAATACCAGAAGGAGAAAGAGAGAAATCAAGAGAAGAAATATTTGAAGCAATGATGCCTGAGAATTTTCCAAAACAAACAGACACTAAACCACAGACAAAAGCAGGATAAATACTAAAAAAAAAATCTATAATCAGGCATATCATACTTAAACTGCAGAAAAGCAAAGAGAGAAAATCCTAAAAGAAGTGAGACACAAAGCAAACAAAAATGATACTTACAGAGGAGTAAAGAACATAATCCTACTTTCCAATGCATTTTCTCTTTAATAACTACTTCAATACAAAGAGCATATCTCAACATTTTTATTTAATATTGAAATAGTTTGTTTTTTAAAAGTATTTTTCTTGATACTATTTTAATTAATTTTTTCCTGAATTATGTATGACTTTTTACATAATGGTGAAACAAAGAGTGCAGGAAATAGCTTGAAGTTCTTTCATAGTTTTAAGAGTGAGTTAAGGACTATATTTCTCAAACTTAAAGGAATGAAACACACTGTAATGTGTTTGAATTATCTTTGGCGCCTTTTAAGTCATTGATGCATTATTCCACCTTTTAAGATTTGAGATATAATCTGTTAAATCCAGGAAGTATTTTTTATTAGAGGAGTCCTTAAAAAGTAGATGCTATGTAATAGAGTTTCTCCATTTCTTTCATTTTTTTTTTAAACTTAACTGTGGTCAGAGACCCCGAACACATTTTTGTTTTGTTTTGCTGAGAAAGATTCACCCTGAGCTAACATCTGTTGCCAATCTTCCTTTTTTTTTTCATTCCCCAAAGCCCCAGTACATCGTTGTATATTCTACTTGTGAGCCCTTCTGCTTCTTCTATGTGAGCCCCCACCACAGTGTGGCAACTGACAGCCGAGTGGTATGGTTCCATAACCGGGAACCGAATGCAAGCCACTGAATCAGTGAGGGGGCTGAACTTCAACCACCAGGCAGTCTAGGCTGGCTTGAGTTTCTCTATTTCTTAACTTTCAACCATTCTCAGGTATAATTTGAAACTCTAACAATATAAGTCCAAATTATATACAATTTCTATGTAACAGTGTTTCACAGTAATATCAGCAATTTTTATAATTCGATATATTCTATCTATAATTTCTATATTTCAGAACTATAAGCCTCGGTCCACAAATGTAGGTGTGTAAGAATACCATTTATTGTTATATTTCATGACTCTAAACCTGACACGAAGCCCCACACTTCATTTGTGGGGTGTGCTAAGGTTATTAGGTCTTATATACAGTGCCAAGACCTAAAGGATATCCTCTTGTCATAAATTATCTATCTACACCTTTTACCCGTGAGTCTAACATGGCATCAGATTGCATGATTCTCTCAGACTCAGCATCTCTGCTGCTAAAATGCTACCCTTGGGTCCATAAGATTTGGGTGCTAAGGTCTGGCCTCTGACATGCATCAGCTTGCCGCTCAGCTCTTGAAGCATAGGTGGGGGCCTGCTAGACAGAAAGCAGTATTTGGGTCCTTCATGCTTTCAACAACAGAACACTCTTTTCCCTCCTCAGCCTCAGGAAATCCCACCTTGCTGATCATTGAAGGCACTTGCCACTAATTTTTCCATCACTGTAATGTCTAGTAAAATCTCCTGAAGATGTAAAGGCATTTACAAAAGAAGAAAGGCTAGCGTTAACTCAGCAACTTCTACTTTGGGGCAAAAATTGTCCCCAAAGCAAGAAAGGAAAAAAAAACCCAGCAAAATAAAACAGACGAGAAAATGGGAGGGATGTTTCCTGGCTACCTATTTGACATTAGAGAAATATTTACTGTGTTAATAAATTTTCTCACCCTACTTGTATTTATTTTTAATGATGTGATTATGTGCTGAAATAATACTTTTTCTTTGGTCTTTTCTTTCCTAAAGTACAGCCAAGTTGGTAGTGGCAACACGAATAGATCTGAAGCAAATTCACACTGATAGACAGGAAATGTTATATAACATATATATATATATATACACACACACACACACACACACACGTATATACATACTCGCACACACAAATACACACACATATATATGTACTGAAACTTTTCCAATGTCTGAATGTAAAATCATATTTGTTCTGAAAAGAAAATGGTTGTTACCATTTTGAAAGTTGTAAAATCCTTATTTATTTTTTGTATCCTCTTCTCCCCCTTTTTTCCCTCTCAGCAAAGGTGTATGACATTTAGAGCATGATAACTGTGAATTAAAATTAATTAGAATTTCAGAATGCCATTTGACTTTTTGAAATAAACAGAGGCACTCGATTTCCGGATCACTGCTGTGAACTAGTGTGTAATTATCACATGTGTCTCCTTTGAATTGGAGTATTCTGGCTTTATGAAATCTGATATTCAAGAGACAGTAGAGTGGTGAGAAGAGCTCCAGGTTTGAAATCAAATAAAACTGAGCTTGAATTCTGGCTGTAACTTTTTTTAGTTGAATTCTCAATTGGGCAAATTACTTAAACTTTCAGCCTCGGTATTATCATCATTCTCCCTTTAATTGCAAGGATTAAGAGAGGTGACGTATTCACATTACTTAGAACAGCCCCAGGCACATAGTAGGTTCCATGACTTGACTATATGTTACTACATGAGAAATTAATTTATAAAAGAAAAACTTATAAAATATGCCTTATTTTTCTTTTATGTCTAATATCTGGTTTCCATTGTTCCCATGAGTATGTGATTTGAGTAAATAACAAATAAAGTCATTTGATTTTTCAATATTTATTCAAGGAGTCAATTTGGTAATAATGAAAATTTACCGGGCCTAACTATTCTCTGCTCAAGTCCGTACGCGAATCTCTTATACAATCTTCTCCTGTCTTTTACTTCTTTATCTTTTATGAGTTTTTATTTCCCACTAGTGCTATTTATTGTCATTCAAATATATCAGACAGAGGTTATTCTAAATGAGTTTTAAGACATTCAAGATAGTGCATGACTTGGTTTCTCCTCATTTTCTGAATCGGAAGTTTCACTTGGCTTTCTAGTTATCCTTACTAGATATTGAAGCTAGTTAACTTTTCCTCAAATAAATGCAGATAGTAGGGAAATAGCCTAGGTCCAACACGACAAATTAGCAGATATTCTCCTTACCTCATGGGTTTGACAAAACAAACTCAATTACAGTTGTTACACACACAAACGTTACATGTAGCAAAGTGTGTGCCAGGCAACTGTAGAAAATATAGCAGGGTTTTAATGAGAGTGCAATGAAAAAAGCTGAGAGAACAAAATCTATTTAAAATAGACGTTGTGTCCACAAATAGAAATTTTAATTTCATATAGAGAACAATTTCAAGAATCTCTTCTAGTTTCCACCATTGGGATTGTCTTCATAAGACAACTGCTTCTTGTTACCAGAAACACATGCAGTTTACTGAAAAATTCAGCCCAGTGTTTACAGGCATGATGTCTGAGCCACACTGCCTAGGTCCACGTCCTGGCTCCACTTACTGCTGGGGGCCTTGAGCTAATTACTCAACATCTGTGCACGTATTAGTTAAAAAAAATCATATTACAGCATCTGGCATAGAGTAAATATTCAGCTTTTGATGGAATGGTAATTAATTTTTAACAGAAACTTATAGTTGTCAAGAAATAATATTTAGAAAATTCAATTTTTTTCTGATTAAAAAAATTTCAGTTTTTTAATTGTATATTGCAATTGCATTGTCTTCAGAATAAAGTACAGAGAGTTTAAAAATCCCTAAATAGGAATATTGGATACAAATTTTTGAGTAGATATATGTCAGATTTTGCTATGAAAGGGACTTTTCATCACATTTTTTATTCCTAATTAAAAGTTGCTAATAGTGTTATTCCAACTTTGCAAGATTTGAATATCCCTCGAACATGACAGGAAGTGTTCACAATGTGTACTTGTATTGCTGAAAATGATCCTCAGAAGGTCAACGTTGCAGGATAAAGTGAGAGCTACAGACACAAACAGTGGAGTACATCATGCCGTCTATGCGGTCTGGCAATATATGTTACACTGGCCACTTGCTGTGACACCCTTTTTTTTCCATTGCTAAACATGAAACACACTTTTCGTTGCTTTTTAATTTTTTCTCTCACCTCTTCTTTAGAGTTTCTTTATTCCCCATCTTTGTGTTCCCATTTTCATCTCTTTAGTCTAGGCTGCTGTTTCTATTTCAGAGGGGATTAATTTCACTGGAAAGTAGAAAAAAAAATTTTAACGTGGTGACTCCTAAAGTACTTTTCATATTCTATAAATGGCCATATTGTCTATCCCTTCAGTAGTCAAGGAAGTCACCTTGAATATTCCTTCAAGGGTGGGAGAACTCCGAAGTGAGCGACGTGAGCGACGCATTTTGTGAGACAAGACTCCCCATCAGTTTCAACGTGATAAAGTATTTGGAATTTGCAGTCAATACTGCCAGAAAAAGGTACTCTGGAAAACTGAATCTGTAAGATATTTTTACTAGATATAAAATAATGAAAATCTAACTTGTTACAGAATAATTATTTAGTCTAATAATGAAATAAAATTAATAAATTAATGAACACCGAAGGATTATTTATCATGTAATTATACGTAAATTTAAAAGTACCTGGTGCACTTAGGTTGCTTTTAGCAAGTTGTATTTACACACTAAATGAAGTATAGATTTCTTTATAATTAAATATCAATACTAATTTATCTCTTAGTTACCACAAATTATCTCAGTTACCAGGCAAGTTCAGTATCCCTAGATAGGTAGCTATCAGTTTCTGTAAATATGTTATTCTTTAATTTGTTTGAAATAAAAAAAAGAATTTTTCTTCATTTCAGTTGATTAACATTGGTGAGAGTGAACTATGCCTTTGAGAACTCTTTTATCTGTTTGTAAATATCATTATCTTAAAAAATGTTTTGCTATGTTTAAAGATTTGCATGAATTCAGTTATTGAAGTAGAGAATACCTTTCATTGAAATTAAAGATTCTATCCCCTGAGGACATCAACAAATGTGCCAAACGTCACCAGTTTTATAGTTGATTGTAATTAAGTACCTGATGACAGATCTAATTTATAGCTCTGCCAGGAGTGTCAGCTTTACTACAGACTATTTGTTTTAATGGGAATGGATTTTTGTTTCTTCCCTATCAGAAGAATTCTATTATCTTTAAAAGGGTTAGCAGAAGATGATTGGAAAACAAAACCCCAACTAACTCCCAAATATATAATTTTGCTTTACATCTTTATTTTATTATTGTAGGCTATTTTATATAAAAGTAATAGTTAACAGTAATTTCTAATTATTGATAAAGAAAAATGTATTTAAATTTATTTCATGATAACTGAGGGAAAAAGCAGTGCTAACATCACGTGAGAGTTTAAGATTTTTTTTCCTCCTCATCGAGAGCAGACTGCATCACTTCTGAGGATGTGGTTCTGAAAACAGAGAAAAGAAAGAAAAAGATATTTGCCTAGCTGTAATATTCTTTGTCTTCTAAAGTTGCATTTTTAATCCCTTACTTTCCAAAAAGTCAGGTTATTATGAATCAGACTCTATATTTGCAAAGTAACGTATAAAATTGAGTTAATTATAAGTAAATTTAGAAAGGAAACAAAATGTTTTTTCTATTTTCAGTATCTAAATGTTTATTGAAAAAAGGCATGCATGTGTGTTCGTCTTAAACATCTTTATTTGCCACTTAAAAGAAATGCCCTAACTTGTGTGTAACCTATGTGATACAAATTATTCTCCTCTCTTTATAAACATCACATGTGTGAGTGTCTGTGCGTATTATTGCAATCGTGCATGGGGATAAAAATGTATCTAAATTTTAACATCCGCCATCTTATAGATCATGATACATAGCATGCCTATTCACACTATATTTGTAAACGTATTTTGATATTTTATAAAACACATTTTACCTTTTAAAATCTTCTTTTTTAATTTCCTTCTGTATTCTATATGAACTTTTATCCCTCTTGAAATATATTCCTTGTCTGAAACAGACATAGTGTTATCTTTTCTAATTTACTTTAAATACGTTGCCAACACTGCATACTTGGAAGTTTACATATTTATACTCTACCAATAACTTTGTTAATGACTTCCACACTTATGTTTAGACTTAGATATTTTGTGCTTATTTTATGGAATAAGTATAAAGATACAGCACGTACTAGTCATGGTGTTTATGTTTATGAGCATTCCATTTTGACAATGTTTAATTAATTTCCTGGATTCTCAGACCCATTTAATTAAAGCGATTACCAGAGGAGTAAAAATAATTCGAATAATCTCCTGAACTAATGAGAAACAACCACACAGTTAGAAGCTTGACTTTTGAATAAAATGTATCTACCAAATTTGCATA
This sequence comes from Equus asinus, assembly GCF_041296235.1. NCBI lineage: Eukaryota > Metazoa > Chordata > Mammalia > Perissodactyla > Equidae > Equus > Equus asinus. Next base: position 83,871,860 of record NC_091798.1, read on the forward strand.
TCCAAAATGAGACAGGAACTAGAACAGGGTATGTTAGTTGAAGCTCTCTAACTCCCAAACGTTTTCTTGATGTGCTGGCCTAAGTTTCTGCTCATTGAGAGAATTGTAAAGTTATGTCTTCCTCATGAATATTTTAAATCATTCTCAATGCACATGTTTATACTTAAATTCCATAGAATGTTATAAAATATCTTGTATACTTGTAAAATTTTAAAAGCAGTATGAATAAAATTGTTTCAAACATTGGGAATTGATTTATAACTATTTGCTTAGCAGGAATTAGTATTCTACTTAATAACCCTTAAAATAAGTATCTAAAATTTATTAAATAATTTGTAATATCACCTGCAATTGAAAGAAAAATTTGAATTATAGTTCAGAGCCACATTTAGTTTTGATGTGGACAAGAGAGAGAGAAAAGTGGATTTATGTCTGTGAGAAAAGAGACAGTGATTAAAAGTTGTCCCTTATATGTTATATTCAGTTCAATGTCATTCCCTATTACCACATTCATTAGGCACTAATTTTGCAGAGGCAGTGTGCTAGATAGTGTTGGTAAAACTGTTAATCAAATATGGCCATCATATTTATTGTTTTTGCTATAAAATCAGAGAAATAAACACCTGAACAGGTAGTAATTCATAATGATAAATTGTTTAATACAGATGTACACTATGTATAAAGTATTATAGAAAGACAAAGTGAGCAACGTATTAATTTTTGCAGTGGTCGGACTCCGGAGATTTTGAGGCGAGTTTTTGATTTTGATTTTGAGGAGCTCGTTCTTCCTTCCTGGTCTTATATTGGCAGCTGTTGGTTTTTCTTTCCCACCTCGCCTTTTCTTCCTCTAGAGGTTTTGCACCAATGTACTTACTACATCTGCTTCATTCTGTTCTAAGAAGCTACACATTCCTAGTGGCTAGCATGGCTAGTGTGCCACAGATCTTCCTAGAGTCATCAGAGGCTAGATGAGGCAGGTTATAGGATATGCATCACCATAAAGAGAAACAGCAAAAAAAAATCTCTAAAGATGTTATTCTTAGAGAGAAAAAAACCCACAAGAAGAGAACAGATATTTGAATCTGGCTCTTAGAATCTGTGGTTGGAAGGAACTGGTGTTAGAAGGGAGTTGGTGGCAATAGGGCCAGCCCCAGTGGCCTAGTAGTTAAGTTCGGTGAGCTCCACTTCAGCGGCCCAGGCAGGCGCAGAACTACACTGCTTTGTTAGCAGCCATGCTGTGCTGGCAACCCACATTCTAAAAGAAAATAGGAGAAGACTGGCATGGACATGGTGAGCTCAGGGTGAATCTTTCTCAGTAAAACAACTGAGTTGTGCACTGCAGAGTTAACAGTTCCTACAAGTGGCCACACAAGAGTGATTCTAAGGAAAGCATAGTAGAGATGGTCACAGCCTCAGAAGAAATGATTGTACCTTTGTTTCCTGGGCTTCTATGGAGAATTTCATTGCTATAGGGATCTAGACCACTCTGGCCTTACAGATAAGTGAGGACGAGGGCCACCACAAGTGAGCCTCAGGGGTGGGGTGGGTCAACTGTCAGTGGTGGCTTAGGGTAGTAGTGACTATATCAACCAGCAGAGAATGACTTAGAAGAATGGTTTTTACTGGGGAAAAGAGTAGGACAACTAGTGACATCACTACTGGTCCACTTCTATCGTCTTACTCTTTTTTGCCCCCCATAATTATTCGTCTAAATTTTTTCTCAGAGACCAATGTCGCATCTTGTATCACAGGTCTAGCTACAGAACTCCTGTTTTTTATCCTCACATCAAATTCTCTGCCTTGATTCTTCAAGGATGTCCTTCTTAGTGGCCCTCCAAAACTCAGTGTGAGAAAATAAAGGTCTTTTAACTCTATTCCTTGTCTTTCCAATACCTAAAGAGAGAATTTGTCACAGAATCTAGATCAGGGCTAAACTGCAGGGCTCCGTACATTAGAATAGAGGGTCAACTAAGTCACACAGAGAAGTCACTGCTGTAGACAATGGGGGCCGATTCTACAGAGACCCCTGAGAGCTGCCTTGTGGAACTGTGCACCCTTCATCAGGACGGCTGGGCATTTCCTCAGAGGCAGCCGTCTTCCAGCCGGTGAGGGTTGGCTCTGGGTGCATTGACCGCCAGCCCACACTTCCTGAGTGCACTTCATAAAAGAACGGGGCGGTTGAAAAGCACAGACACTCCCGGCAGAAGCTTCAGAAAGGATTGGCAGAGTGCGTGAAATTAAATAGCATCATTTTTAATAAACTTTCATAAAATTTTCAAGGTCACCGTGATAATATCAGAAAATATCTTAAAGTGGATTCCTAGAACATCTCTCCTAACAAGTACAACAAGAAAAAACTGCCAGGTCTTGCTTTCTGTACAATCACTCTCTTCTTTTCCTTGAAAAATACTTACAATGTTTATTTTAAGTTCTTGTTCTGATGACTTTATTTATTCTTCTTCTGTTATTTTTTTGATTCTTCTAATTTATAGTGTCTTTCTTTGTGGTGATTGCATTCCTTGATATTTCATTATCTTTTGGGTGGGCTCATATTCCCTTGGAGGAATCATCTACCTTGTTTAATTATTTTACTTGGGTTGGTAGATGAAAGCCGTGTCCATTTTTCTCCTGATGAGGTGATGTCTATGTGTGTATTGAGGAGATGTGGAGACATCCTCAAACAAAAATTCTGGTGTTGCAGAACTCATTTGCTTCACATAATCGGGCAGTTTTTCCCCTCAAGGAATCTCTGTATCACTGCCCCCAGCAATGCAATTTCTGTAAAGCTCACTCTCTGTGGTTGTAATCACTTACCTCACACAGTGAAAAGGGAACAGGTGCAAAGGGACCAATCAGGGACATCCTGATTTCCTGTCACCTCTGTTTCCTTCTTCCCACCTTAGCCTGATTTTTGTTTATTTTTTGCTAACGTGGTCTTTTTTCTAGCTGCAGTTGGGTTGAGTCTGAGCTTGGGCTGCTGTGTTTTGCTTTGTTTTGCACTGTGGTGCTCTTGGGGCTGGAAGTGGTCAACCTGGGAAAGTGTAAGAGAAGGGAAAGAGTAGAGTTTGAAAGCCCCCATGTCCTGTCTCTGGCTTCTGCCCCATTTTCCCTCGAGGCTGCCATTCCTCCTACCCAGACATCAGACCTAACTGCTATGTATCAGTCTCTTAACCTATGTCTCACGGGAAGAAGTGGGGTTTGGGACTACAACACGCCTCTTCCTTCTGTTGGATCCCCTCCATTCTTACACCTACTTAGAATATATTATGATTATATACTTATGATCTTTTGTCCACTTATTTGTCTTTTTCATATACATGGTCTGTGCCTATTAATTGCTGTACTTCAAGATCTGTTTGATTTAATTTTAGATTTCTACAAAAAGTTGAAATCTATTGAACATAGATTCTAATAAAGTCCCGACAGCTCCCCACTCCAGGGGTAGGTACTTTCCTCTACTGGAGAAGCACACCTGTTTCGATGGCCTAGCCCCAGAAACTTATGTTTTGTTGATCACAAAATTACTCTGAAGTAAATAACTCATTGGGCGAAAACTATATTATTTATTGTTCTTGTCAAGAATATGAATGTTGGATTAAATGATCTCATATGGAACATTTAACATCATGTTGCGTTTTAAATGTACTCTGACACCAGGTAGTTCCCCCATAACTTCTTTATTGGGAGTAAAATGAGAAAAGATAGAAGCTATCTACCTTTCTTTTTGCTGTACTCAAGGAGCCAAGTAAATAGCCTTTTTGTTGTTCATGGTGAGTGTTTCCTACCTTTCAGAGGATTGGGCTCTTTGGGATTAAGGCAGACTGAAATTAGAGTGGAAAGTGACTATTTGAATTTTCATATTTGACTTTGGTGAATACGTCACACTTACCCAGGGAAACTACAGGTATAAGAAAGGAAGAGGTAGAAGTAAAAAAGGTAAAACGAGAGAAATAATTTCTTTTTTATTTGCTTACCTCATCTCTAGTCAATTATTTAGATAAGGTAGAAAGAATTAGTAAAATTTCCTCTCCAAAGGAAAAGCTAAATTTTAAGATTTTATTCAATTCAGGAACCCTCCCTGGAGGAACCAAGAGAGCCACCAAAGAAATTCCGTAGCCACATTAACCTCCTTACTCTGACTTTTCCCATTCTATGTGGACCAGTAAAGAAACAAGCGATACATTTACTACATTATAATTAACCCACTACAATCCAGGAAATATTTCCTTTCTCACTATGAGCTTCCTGTAATATTCCTGAAAATTATCTATTTTTGCAAGAATGGCTTGCATTTAATGCAATAGTTTTAAAAAGCTGGCAATCTTATTCACAATGGTGGAAAGGTCCATTGGAAACTAGACCAATGAATCTTTTCCCCATTTTGACTTTGAGACCCAGAACCCTTCTCTTCTCCTGTTATTTTTAAGATGAATTAGATCCATCTGATTATTTTAGGATTATACATTTTTATAAATATACCATATTTTATATTAAATGAGATGTTACCGAAACCGAAGTGGGTTCCCTCCTGGCAAGTTGAATCAGACTCTCCACCAGAAGTAAGTTGTCTCACAAAATAAAGTATATTTGCAGCACATAGAAGACCATGCGGAATCATTTCTAGAGTCATGGCATCCTGAGCAAAGGGAGGCAGGGACATTTATTTCAAATGGGGAATGAATATTCAAAAGGGAAGGGTGGGTATTCTCTTGCGTAGGCTCAGTTGGCAAACGTGCTTCCACATACACTGCAGGTTACGGTAATAAGGCCTACACTCCTCCTGAAGAGATCTTAGCATTAAAAATAAGGCACAGGTTATAGCTCTGGGTGAGGCTAGCTCTGGTGCAGGGTGGTTGGTGATTGCATCTCCTTAAACATAACAAAAGGAAAAAGAACAATTTGGAAAAACAGTTAAAATATCCAAAATCACCCTTGAGTTCCTGGGGTAAATAATTGGTGACAGAAGCTAGTGATCTCTGTACCTGTGCCCCTGGGTGATGCCTACCTAGCTCTTTACTGCTGAGTCATAATGAGACAGCTGACTCAGCTCTTTGCTAAGATACCTAGAGTTGAGAGGAAACGGTCCTCCAGAGACTTTAGATTTGTCTCTTGTTAGTAGGAATATCTCCATACCTTCACTGAGCCAAGACTCATGAGCAGAAAGGCCTTTGTCTGTGTGGCGTAACGCCATTGAAAATTAGGGGGTGCTGCTCTCTGAAGGGTGATGGAGCCATCACAAGCATTTCAGTTCATTTTAGTTCAAGGAAAAAAACAACACTTTGAAAAACTTACATAATTATGTTTTTAAATGTCATGAGTTCTATTAAATGCATGGGAAAAGATTTACTTTTCCTTTCCTTATTTATAGGACTTGGTGTCAAAACAATTTTATTGTTTAATGAGTTCTGAGATTGTATGTCCTGAGGCTACTTGGGTTCCAGGAGGTTAATTTTATTGTTATAGATCCCTTCCCAATTCAGTGCGACTCAAAGTGACTCCCCAGGTGCATTCCTGAGGTCTTTCCTTTGCCTTTATTTTCACGTATAACTCTGCTTTGAGTAATGGTGTCACATTGATATACAAAATAAATTATATTTTTCTTAGAATTTATTACACAGAAACACCCTTATCTTAAATCTAATAAGGCAGACAAAGTCATGCAGCCATACATATTCTTCCTACCATTGCCCTGGTAATTTAATTCCTCCTTTGAATATAGCACCATAGTTATTTAAAATGTTTGCACAAAGCTTTTTTAAAAAATAAAGATATTCAATATAATTTCTGTCAGAAATTCTTACAACTGAATATTAGCAGTGAGGTATTTAAACTCAAGTTGATAATGATATCAATGATATCACCTTGTATTATAATAATTGAAACAACTTTTCCAGTTAAAAAGTTCAGTTACAGGGCTGGCCCGGTGGTGCAGCAGGTAAGTTCACACATTCCACTTCAGCAGCCTGGGGTTTGCCTGTTCGGATCCCCAGTGCAAACCTACACACCGCTTCTCTAAGCCAGCTGTGGCAGGCATCCCACATATAAAGTAGAGGAAGATGGGCATGGATGTTAGCTCACTGCCAGTCTTCCTCCGCAAAAAGAGGAGGATTGGTGGCAGAAGTTAGCTCAGGGCTAATCTTCCTCAAAAAAAAGAAAAAATTCAGTTACTCAATGAAATATAATACACCTAAGCTAAATACATCTGTGATCAAGAGAACCTTGAACATTTTTTTAAGGATTGGCACCTGGGCTAACAACTGTTGCCAATCTTTTTTTTTTTTTTTTCTGCTTTATTTCCCACAACCCCCTGGTACATAGTTGTAGGTCCTTCTAGTTGTGGGATGTGGGATGCTGCCTGAACGTGGCCTGATGAGCGGTGCCATGTCCGTGCCCAGGATCCGAACCCTGGGCCGCGGCAGGGGAGCGCGAGAACTTAACCACTCGGCCACAGAGCCAGCCCCCATTTTTATTTTTTTTAAGTTCAGATGTACTCAACTAGTAATTTTGGAGCGCTCTTGTTAGGGCGAGTTCGCAAATGTGTTCACTGAGTTGACAGTAAAGGTTATAAACAATGAAATTGGATCCTAAAGGAGGTAGTGTTCATGCATCTTTTCTCAAAGTCTTTGTTAATAAAGTAGAGTCCTAACTTCTAGGCTATTTTAAATATGCTTGAAATATGTTAAATTGCTAACAAATAATTCCTGATTTGCATGAAGAAAGAAAATTGAACCAAATTATTTTTATAATGCTTTCTACCTTTATGATCCAGAGTATTCACAATTATTTATAGCTAATAAGTTTGGCAGCCAATGTCATCAGCTTCAAGTACTTAAAAGTTATTTATATTTTGCAAAGATGTCAAAAATTGGTACCAAAACCTGGCTAGGACATTATAAGCAGACAATTACTAACTAACATTTCTTACAACACAGATAAAAAATCCTTAACAAGCCAACAGCGGGTCAAATATATCAACATATAAAAAGGATAATACTTTATGAAAATGGGTTTTATTTCGAGAATGCAATGTTGCTTTAGCATTTGAAAATCATTAAATATGATTTACGTTAGCAGAATAAAAATACGACATTATCATTTCAGTAGAGGCAGATAAAGCATTTCACGAAATACATCGCACATTTATGATAAAAAAAACTCAGTAAACTTAAAAAGAAAGAAATGGCCTCAACTTGATAAAGGGCATCTGCAAAAAACCCTGCAGTTAAAATCATACTTAACGGTGACAACTGAATGTACCTCTATTAAGACCAATGCACGGATGTCTGTTCTCGCAACTCCTGTTTAATATTATGTTGGGGGAAAGAAATAAAGGGCATTAAGATTTGAAAGGAAGAAGTAACTTTGTCTTTATTTACAGACAGTGCGGTGGCATACATAGAAATGTTTCTGTTAGAACTAATAAGAGGAATTAGCAAGCCCACAAAATACAAGATAATATGCAAAATTAATTGTATTTCTAGGTCATTATACAATAAACTGAGAAAAAATCAAACATGTTCTCGCTTATTAAAAACTAAGTTACATTAAAATATGCCCTCGTATTTTTTCTTTAAAGAAATGAAAACTTTCATAAAACAGCATCTGGCACCTTTATGTCGCATTTTAATAGCAATCACCTTCTTAAGATGAGTAAAACACTATTCACCATTAATAGAGACCTTAGTTTAAAGGTGGAAATTACTTATAGGTTCACTGTAGTAAAGAAAAGTAGCTAACCTTGTTTAATTTAAAATTGTCTTATAAACTACGTTTCAAAATAGAAGACAATGTACAGCAATGTTCATGTAAATGAGATAAGACTCATAAGCATAAGAACCATCGTTCTTAGTGAAGTTGTAGTTTCTCTATATTGTTATGATAAACAGAGAGTACTCCAATAATAAAACTTATTCTTTCCAATCTGGGTAATTTCCTCCGAGTAAAGAATATTGCCACACTTATGTAAGTACAGCTATTTAACTGCAAAAGATGGGTTTTTCTCCTGTACATGAACCATTGAAGTCAACTTTCCTTAAAGCTAGGTACTTTGAATTATTTCTCATGATCCTTCTGCCTTGATTAATATTATCAGGATATGAAGTTGGGTAAAGGAACTGAAGAATTTTTAACTTAGATTACATTCATATAGAATAATTATTTAAAATATTTTTATTTTTCCCTTCTGTATCTCTCCTATTTTGTCATCTTTTCTTCCCTGCTATTATTATTCAATTTTTAATTTTTCTTCTCCTACTTTCTGTTGTTCTATTTTTCTTTCTATATTCTATTTTCTGTATATATCTCAGTATATAGTATATTATATATATTGTATTCCGTAAGTTCCTAAGGAACTTATGAATCCCAGTCTATATTATACACTTTGAAAGCACAATTCTTGTTTGGGTTTCTGATAATTTCTGAAAAGATTTTAGGTATGAAATACTCAGCAATAAACCGCTTAGACTGAGGTGGTAAAATTCCACTTTAAGCCCTAGTTTTCTGTTCAGATTGTTCCAGTCTATGAATTATCTCTATTCACACCGTGACCTTTGGCTGCTAAATGATTTCCGTGAACCTGACACTTTCACAAGGAGATTTTTTTATGTAACATATGCATTATGGGTCAGCTGGCACATTAAAAGAAAGAATTTCCTGAGAATTGATATCTGCATTACTTCTCTGTCAGTACCTACAGGACGTAGTTTATTTACGTTAACTTCTAAGAAGCTAAACATTAAAGTTTATTTTAAAGCTATTTCAAACCAGTTCTCTAACTACTTGTTATATTACATTAAAATATTTCATCTAAGTAAGCTTGTTTAAAAGAAAGCCTTAGTTATAAAACATAAGAGCACTCTATTCACTTTTGTATTTATTAAACATGTATAAAAAATGAACTGGCAATGACTTTTAAATGCTTATGGTGATAACTATGTGAAATGTCTTTCCAGAGCTGCTAGAGGTCTAGGCTGTCTTTTGGGGAAATGGGTGATGCTTATTTCTATGCTTTAAATGTATCCCCACTAAATTCATGTGTTAAAATTTAAGTCCCACGGTGATGGTGTTAGAAGGTGGGGCCTTTGGGAGATGATGAGGTGAAGCCTTCATGAATAGGATTCAGTTATCCAAGTGCCTAAATATAGTTATTTACAAATTATATATAGCATGCAGGAGACTATGTAAATCGTATGATGCAATTATTTATATAGAATCTTCTGAAAATAAAAACAAGGTAAGTTTCAAGTGAAAATTTTAAAAGTAAGAAATTATATTGCTCCATATCCTCACCAACGATTTGCATTGTCTTTTTTTAAATTTAGGTCTCCTTGGTTTATGACATATAAATTTCAGATGTACATCATTGTATTTCAACTTCTGTATAGGCTGCATTGTGTTCACCACTAAAAGTTTAGTTGCCATCCATCACCATACACATATGCTCCTTTACCCCTTTCACCAACCCCTCAATCCTTTCGCCTCTGGTAACCACCAATCTGTTCTCCATATCTATGTGTTTGTTGTCTTATCCTCCACACATGGGTGAAATCATGTGGTAATTGTTTTTCTTCTTCTAGCTTATTTTGCACAGCATGACACCCTCCAGATCCATCCATGTTGTTGCAAATGGAAAGATTTCATCTTTTTATGGCTGAATAGTATTCCATTGTATATATATACTACACCTTCTTTATCCATTCATCTGTTGATTAGTATTTATGTTGTTTCCGAGTCTTGGCTATTGTGAATAATGCTGCAGTGAACATCAGGGTGTGTATATCCTTTTGAATTAGTGTTTTCCTGTTCTTTGGGTAAATACCCAGAAGTGTAATAGCTGGATCATATGGTAGCTCTATTTTTAATTTTTTGAGGAATCTGCATAGTGTTTTCCATAGTGGCTGCACCAACCTACATTCCCATCGCAGTGCATGAAGGTTCCCTTTTTTCCACATCCTCTCCAACACTTGTTATTTCTTGTCTTTTTAATACTAGCCATTCTGACAGGGGTGGAGTGATATCTCATTGTAGTTTTGATTTGCATTTGCCTAATGATTAGTGATGTTGAACATCTTTTCATGTGCCTTTTGTCCACCTATATATCTTCTTTGGAAAAATGTCTGTTTAGATCCTCTGCCCATTTTTTGATTTGGTTGTTTGTTTTTTGTTGTTGAGTTGTGTGAGTTCTCTACACATTTTGGATATTAACCCCTTATCAGATATATGATTTACAAATATCTTCTCCCATTTGTTAGACTGTCTTTTCGTTTTGATGGTCTCCTTTGCTGTACAGAAGCATTTCAGTTTGATGTAATCCCATTTGTTTATTTTTTCTTTTGTTTTCCTCACCTGGGGAGACACGGTATTCAAAAGATACTCCTGAGACTGATGTTGAAGAGTACATTGCCTGTGTTTTCTTTTAGGAGTTCTATGGTGTTAGGTCTTGCATTCAAGTTTTTAACTCATTTTGAGTTGATTTTTGTGTATGGTGTAAGAGAATGGTCTACTTTCATTCTTTTGCATGTGACTGTCCAATTTTTCCAAAACGTTTATTAAAGAGACTTTCTTTTCTCCATTGTATGTTCTTGGCTTGCTTGTCAAAAATTAGCTGTCCATAGATGTGTGGGTTTATTTCTGCACTCTCAATTCTGTGCCACTGATCTGTGTGCCAGCTTTTGTGCCAGTACCATGCTTTTTTGATTACTATAGCGTATAATTTGAATTCAGGGACTGTGATACCTCTAGCTTTGTTCTTTTTCTCTCAGGATTGCTTTTGTTATTTAGGGTATTTTGTTGTTCTACATAAACTTTAGGACTTTTTGTTCTAGTTCCATAAAAAATGTCACAGGAACTTTCACGGGGATTGCATTGAATCTGTAGATTGCTTTAAGAAGCATAGACTTTTTAACTATGTTAATTTTTCCAATCCACAAGCACAGAATATCTTTCCACTTCTTTGTGTCTTCCTCAATTTCTTGTCACAATATTTTATAGTTTTTAGTGGACAGATCTTTCACCTCTTTGGTTACATTTATCCCTTGGTATTTTATTCTTTTTGTTGCAATTGTAAATGGGATTGTATTCTCACTTTCTCTTTCTGATATTTTATTGTTAGTAAATAGAACCACAACTGATTTTTGAAAGTTTATTTTATTCTTTGCAAGTTTACTGTATTTGTTTATTGTTTCTAATAGTTTTTGGTGCATTCTTTAACACTCCACTTGCGTCAATGGATAGATCATCCAAACAGAGGGTCAGTAAGGGAACCTCGGCTGTGAGTGACACCTTAGACTGGATAGACTTAGTAGATATATATGAAACTTTCCATCCAAAAACTGAAAAGTGCACATTGTTCTCAAATGCACATGCCATATTCTCCAGGATAGATCACATATTAGGCCACAGAACACGTCTCAATGAATTTAGCAAGATTGAAATATTACAAAGCATCTTTTTTGGCCACAATGGTATGAAACTAGACATCAACTACAAGAAGAAAAGTGGAAAAGACACAAATATATGGAGATTAAGCAAAATGTTACTGAACAACTGTTAGATTACTGAAGAAATCAAAGGAAAAATAAAAAAATACCTGGAGATAAATGAAAATGAAAGTATGACATACTAAAATTTATGGGATACAGCAAAAGCAGTACTAAGAGTAAAGTTTATTGCAATGCAGGCCTACCTCAACAAACGCAAAAGATCTTAAATAAACATCCTAATAGTACACCTCAAGGAACTAGAAGAAGAAAAAAGGAATCCCAAAATCAGTAGAAGGAAGGATATAATAAGAATCAGAGTGAAAATAAATGAATAAGGGCTAAAAAAATAGAAAAAATAATGAAACTAAGAGCTAGATCTTTGAAAAGATAAACTAAATTGACCAACCTCTACTAAACTCACCAAGAAAAAAAGAGAGAAGGCTCCAATAAATAAAATCAGAAATGAGAGAGGAGAAATTACAACGGATACCACAGAAACACAAAGAATTACAAGAGTACTACAAAAAGCTATACGACAAGAAATTGCATAATCTAGAAGAAATGGATCCACTCTTAGAATCATACAACCTTCCAAAACTGAATCAAGAAGAAATAGAGAATCCGAACAGACTGATCCCTAATAAGGAGATTGAAACAGTAATCAAAAACTTCCCCCAAAACAAAAGTCCAGGACCAGAGGGCTTCTCCAGTGAATTCAACCACACATTCAAGAAAAATTAATACCTATCCTCAAGCTCTTTTCAAGAGGACAGAATGCTTCCTAACTCATTCTATTAAGCCAACATTACCCGGATACCAAAACCAGGCAAGGACAGCACAAAGAAAGAAAATTACAGGCTTGTATCATTGATGAACATAGATGCGAAATGCCTCAACAAAATATTAGCAAATCATATACAACAGTACATCACAAAGATCATACACCAAGATCAAATCAAATTGGATTTATTCCAGGGATGCAAGGATGTTCAACATGCACAAATCAATCAATGTGATACAACACATTAACAACATAAAGAATAAAAATCACATGATCATCTCAATAGATGCAGAGACAGCATTTGACAAGAGACAGCATCCACTTATGACAAAAACTCTGAATAAAATAGGTATAGAAGGAAGGTATCTCAACATAATAAAAGCCATATGTGACAAACTCACAGCTAATGTCAAGCTCAACAGTGAAAAATTGAAAGCTGTCCCTCTGAAAACAGGAACCAGACAGGGATGCCACTTTTGCTGCTCTTATTTAACATAGTGCTGGAAATTCTAGCCAGAGCAATCAAGAAGAAAAGATATAAAGAGGGTCTAAATTGGAAAGGAAGAAGTAAACTTGTCAGTATTTACAGATGACATGATTTTATATATAAAAAACCAAGTCCATTTTTTGGAATATGATATCCACTTGGCCCTGAACTGTTTGTTGAAGACTATTATTTCCCCGATTGAAATGTCTTGGCATCCTTGTCAAAAGTTAGTTGATCATACATATAAGGATTTTTCTCTTGTCTAATTGCTCTGGCTATTGTTGAATAGTGGTAGTAAGAGCAGATGCCTTGTTGCCTTGCTAATCTTAGGAGGAAAGCTATCTGTCTTTATTAAATATAATGTTAGCTGTGGCCTTTTCATAAATGTCCTTTATCTGAATGAGGATGTAGTCTTATATTTCTAGTTTGTTGAGTGTTTCTAATTATGAAAGGGTATGCCACATACTTTTCCTGTTTATATTGTGATTATCATATGGCTTTGTGGTTTATCTTATTAATACACTCAGATTCAGTAACCATTGTCTGGATGTTTCTAAAGATCCCTCAAATTATGTTCCTAAGATCTAGACATATGGACCCTGGAATCTGAATCCTTTGTCTCACAGCCGCCTTCTTTCTTCAATTTCCATATCTCAGAGCAAAATGGACAGGTGGTTCTTGTATTTTCCCTTTCTGTCTATTGTGACAGTTAATTTTTTTGTCAACTTGACTGGACCACAAGGTGTCTAGATATTTGGTGAAATATTAATCTGAGTGTTTCTGTGAGAGTATTTTTTAATAACATTAACATTTTAATTAGTAGAGTAAAACAAATTGCCATCCACAACTTGAGAGGCCTTATCCAATCATGTGAAGGCCTGAATAGAACAAAATGACCAACTCCTAAGTAAGAGAGAATTCTCCAGCAGACTGCCTTTGGATTTCATCGGCAACATCAACACTTCCTTTCGGTGTGGCCTTCAAACTGGAATATTGACTCTTCCTGGGTCTCCAGCCTCCCAGCCCCCCCTGCAGGTTGGACCTTCCAGCCTTCATAATCATGTGATCCAATTCCTTTACAATAAATCTCTTTCTAGACATATGTCCTCTTGGTTCTGTTTCTCTGGAGAACCCTGACTAACACAACTAGCAAGGACTCCTCTGAATCATATCTTTCTCCTTTCTATCTCAGCCTTAAAAGTTAATGAGGTGCAGGAAGATAAGCTATGGGAATTTCCAAATGATTATAACCATTATACAATGCCCTATACATTATAGAACTTTAATAGAATAATGTTACCTTATATGGTTGAGATGAATGCAGCCTGTAGACGAATAAAACCTAAGTGTCCATAAAATGTTCTATACTTGACAGAATATTCTTTTTTCATCTTTAAGTTCACTGGCATCAAAACTTCAATCACATCAACACTAGAATTCCCAAATGGAGAAAAAAATGTGTTTGTGAGGGTAATATTTTATGTGCAAATTCCTTACCAATAATCATCAGTGCTTTATAAAGTCTTTCATGGAGATAATTAATACGCACAATACTCTCTTAGTAATCACATCTTAGTAATTACATAAAAGATATTAAAATTTGTTAGCCTATTTGTTTCATAATTATATACATTGTTAGTAAAACAAAAGAAAGAATTGCCGAAATATGTAAATTTCCTTATACCTCTCAGAAACTAGGAAATAATGTAAATACTGCTCTTCAGTGATTTGCTTTTTATTTTTTTGGTTGAGGAATTCTGCCCCTGAGTTAACATCTGTGCTAATCTTCCTTTACTTTCTATGTGGGATGCCGCTGCAGCATGGCTTGATGAGCAGTGTGTAGGTCTGCATCAGGGATCAGAACCTGCGAACCCTGGGACTCTGATGCAAAGCATGTGAACTTATTTGCTTTTTGAAGTCAAAGCTTCATACATTTAGTTTTCTGTTTGTTAATTCAACAAATCATTATCGAGCAGTCTATATGAGGCATAGAGTAAGACTTCAAGAAATGGTACCGAAAAAGACAGGCTCCATTCTGGCCACATGGAACATAAACAAAAGAGGTTTTGTTAATTGGGGAATAATTTGTGACTAAGTGATGTATAGAAATAGCAGACATATATGCACAGATTTTTTTAAAGGTTTAGACTGAAACCACTTAAAAATCAAGATAAGTGGAGAAATGTGGAATTTTAATCTGTTTTAGTGGATATTTTAAAATTAAGTTAGAAAATGATTTTATATTATAGTTATTAAAACAATAAGTGAGTACAAACATTTTCATTATTTTTTATGTTGTTAAAGTTTCCAATTTCATACATAATGTATTCTTTTTTATAAGTCAAACATACAGAATTATTTTTTTAAAAAAGCTTTTATTGCCTTTATATCCTTGCTTGCACCTTTTCTGATGTAACCTTGGAAAATTATTTTGTATGTTTCCTCTATTATATGTATATAAGCATATCCAAATATGCATGCATAGATAGATTTGACCACACACACACATACAACTCAACTCATAATTCTTCAAGTAAGTCAAGCTTAGTTATACTCATAGATATTTAAACTCAATGCTCTAGCAAGTTCTAAAAGTTGTGTTTGTGATTACTTAACCTTTTCTGAAATCTAAGAGATAAAACAAATGTTTTAACAAACAGTTATCAAGTCTGAGGAGGTTTTCATTGATTTTTTTTTCCTTTGGAGAATAAATATAGAATCAAATTCAACAAATTGGGTTCAGATGTTTGTTTGGGTTCCAAATACAACATGAATCAAAGCTAATTTATATATAATGAACAGATTTCATATGAATAATATTATTTATTAGATTTGTCTCACTTAGAGACACAGTTTGTCAAGGCAGAAAGAGTTAAATGGCACTATTCTCTTGCCTGAGATTTAGAAATCCAAAGAGAGGAGAGGAAGAGGGAGGGGGGAGAGGAGGCTGAGAAAGGGGAAGGGGAGGAGAGAAGACAGGAAGGAAGGGAGGGACGGAGAAAGAAAAGGGAGGAAAGAAGGAAGGAGGGAGGGAAAGAGAGAGAAAGAAAGAGAAGGAAGGAAGGAAGGAGGGGAGGGAAGAGGTAAACATTTAACCGACGGCTCTTTTGGATGCTCTCCCCCGATAAGACTCAATAGTAGCTCACTATAGTTTTTTGCAATAAAAATAAATCCTTTCAAAGACCTATGTGAAACAGCCATTCTATATTATTTTTGTACCACATTTCACACAGATTGCTTTCCCTTCTACAAACTGCTGTGTTTTTATCCCCCACACAGTGTATATCCCACTTTCTTCAAGTGTAATTTATAATATATCCTCTACAGAAGACTCATATTGGCTTTCAAACCATCTTGATTTTTTCCTATGCCCCAAGTTTTTAACCCCAAGTAAGTTTATTTTTATTTTTTGTAAATGAAGTAATTCAGTATGGTATTTAATACTCATCCTGTTTTTAAATGAAAATTATTCAGTTCATAGAATTAACCACGCATCAAGTACATTTTAGCAATCTGTATTTTACTGGTATTGCTGTATTAGCAAGTGAAGAAGATACTAATTTGAAAAATCAACCTAGTCAAGTATAAGTTCCCAAACTTTTCAGGTGATGTTTATTTTTAAAAAATTTAAATTGAGAAACAATATTAGTGCACTAAAATGCACATTTTTAAATTTTTTTGTGGTAAGAACACAACATGAGATCTACCTTCTCAAATTTTTAAATATGCAATACATTATAATCATCTTTAGGCCCAATGCTGTACAGTAGATCTCTAGAACTTACTCATCTTACATTACTGAAATTTCATATCCATTGATTGGTAAACCCCCCAGATTCCTCTCCCCCAAGCCTTGGCAACAACTATTCTATTCTTTGTTTCTATGAGTTTGACTATTTTAAAAACCTCATATGGAATTCTACAGTATTTGTACTTTCTGTGACTGGCTTATTTCATTTAGCATAATGTCCTCAAGGTTCATCCATGTTGTTGCATATTGTAGGATTTCCATCTTTTTTAAAGGCTGTATAACATTCAATTGCATGTATATACCACATGTTTTAAAATCATTCATCTGTTGATAGACTTTTAGGTTATTTCCACATCTTAGCTATTACAAATAGTGGTAAAATGGACAAATCTTACGTGTCACTTTAATGAATTTTTGCATTTCAAATATTTGGGTAACCACCAAATAGATTAAGATTTCCATCAGTTCCAGCACCCCAAAGCTTGTTCTTGTTTCCTCCCAGTCAACTTCCTTCCTCTCAAATAATACCCACTGTTCTCACTTCTGTTACTCTGGATTAGTTTTGCCTGTTTATGATCTTTCTGTAAATAGAATCTTAAATCTTTATTTTCTTACTTATTGCCTCTTTTCCTTAGGATAAAGTCATTAGATTTATCCAGTTTTTTCCATGTTGTTATAGGCTATTTCTTTCTTTATTAAAAAAGCTGTGATAAATATTTTTGTTCATATCTTTTTGCTACAAATTTGATTTTGAGTAGTTTTATAGAACGACAATTTACAGGTCAAATGATACAAAAATATTTAAGTCTCACGAGAAATGTTTTAAGATTCATTGTATCAATTTATATTCCCACTAACAATGTATTTTGTCACAGTATATATAGATTTTATTTAGAATCTTTAAGATAGTGCCTTGATTTTATATTTTATAGTACCCGTGAGATATAAACTCACTGAAGTTTGTAAATATATCTCCGTTTCTTTTATATTCCCCTATCTCACCTTCTAAAATATTCGGTACTAAGCACAAGTTGATATGTCATTTTGAATGTCTAAAGAAATAAATAATTGAATGTGACATGATTTTCAAGGTTGAGTACCCCTTTAAAAGTGAAAGCTGAAATAAAAAGAGTAGACATTACTAGCTAGACTAAGAAGACAGAAGCACAATCACTTAATGGATTCATATTCTGTTGTTATCATTTGTGACTCCAGCTTTCTCTCTACAGGCAATATTATCTTGTGTGTTAAAAATGTTTTGTTATTATTGAGAAGTGATTAAAAATTCTGCTGAACTGTGAAGCTGTTATCTAGGGATAGAAAAGGCAGGAGATTAGGAATATTACTGAGGGATTATAAATATCTAATAATACTAAACTAGTGTGTAATTACCTCTGTGGGAGTTACAGAATAAAATTACAGCATTAGAATAAACAAAAGACCACACAGTACACCAACATGTTCTTTTTAAATATAAGCATTTCCTAACGACAAATTCAAAGTCATCTTTTCCCCATTATGACATTTCTGTTTGTAATACATCCTTTTCCTTTATTTCACTAGCTATTTTTTTAATTTAACTATGGTTGAATTCACCAGCATGCTCTCTGAACCTAATGAATTATGACTGTTTGATATATTGATAAATTTGATTTAATCTTTTGTGTTGGTGTTCTTTAATTTAATTTGTCCTGTATTGACAATTAGTTTGGGAATCTAATGTAATACTGTGTGATTTTGATAATTTAATTTCCAAGTGATTAAGAAACAAATGACCAAGTATATTATTAAAAGACTGCTAATTCATAATAAATCCTATGGACTGGATAGCTTTAATTTATAGAATATGAGGACTAAGAACAGATAAGAATTCAGGATCAATAATTTACTGCAAGTCAGTTACAGCTGATAATTTTGTATCAACAAGAATTTTTATGCCATATATTGGGCATGGTTAACTTTTTACTTTATATTTTATAATGATGGACTAATTAAATAAATTATATATTTTATAGATTAGAAATATATCTTGTATATAACATTAAAGTTGATGATAATTAATTCGGTTTTGTATTGCTACCATTTATTTCATTGTGATCTGTTATTTTGTGTCAGCTGAGTTAAATATAGACATCAGTTTAGAGAGCATTTAATTCAATATTGTACCTCATATGTATCTACTATATTCCTTTCTACATGTTTATTCTTCATCAAATTAACACCTCCTTTTACTATTTATTAGTGGTCTTTTTATAGCAGCGAATGGCATTATAAAACTATAGCAAAGACAGTTAAAGTGTAACATTTAAGTGTTTCGGGCATTTGAAGAGCAAAGTCTAGATATAGGCCAAATGTAGGATGATCCCAGTGTAAAAAATGGACCAAAAATATATTCCAAGTTACTTCATATTCTACGTGTAGCCTTAGGATAGTCCTGAATATTCAAATGTGGTGAATTAGTTTAAAAGAATGAAATGTCTTACCTTTGTACCTAGAGCCAAACAGTTGATAAAGTGGGAAGTACATAGATACTTACCTTCCTGTGTTTCACAAACATTTTTGCTTTGGGGCTTCTATTCAGGAGTGGGAAAAAAAGTCTAGATAGATGAGAACGAATTTTTAATGCATTTTTGTGTTTGACTACAATCAGAAGTACATTTTAAAAATTAAATTCAAATAGTACCCAGAAGCATATTCCATTA
Organism: Equus asinus; assembly: GCF_041296235.1. Lineage (NCBI taxonomy): Eukaryota > Metazoa > Chordata > Mammalia > Perissodactyla > Equidae > Equus > Equus asinus. Next base: position 83,891,061 of record NC_091798.1, read on the forward strand.
AGGTTCCACTCTCAACTTGTAAAGTCTATACAAGTTTGTGTCATTACGTAGACATTACTATTTTGCTTTTTGCTACACACTGTGACACAGAAAATTTGATCATTAAGTTGACAGAAATTTATTTCTTAAATTAAGAAGATAAATATATGCAGTTACTTTATTTTATCTGTGACCAATATAACATTTCTTCTACATCTGGTAAAACAAATCCTAAACTTTGCTTAAATAAGTTTTATGTATTATACAATGTGACTGAGTGTTAGATAATTTAATACATTCCCTCTCTCACCTGATAGTAATGTTCAGTAATCATTTTTCATTATAAAATGACCCAAAATAATTTGCTCAGTCAAAGCCGTTAGATTTTTCTAGTTAGTAAGATTGATACAAATGATTAGCTGCAGGTAAAGATTTTTGCTTTTCTACAGTCTTCCTGTCAGCTATTCATAAGTGCAATTCTCTGACCAAATATTGCCACACATGCAAACTTTTTCCTTTTTTTTTTTTTGTGGGCAGGTATAGTCACACAATCTGCTATTTAGTAGGACTTCATGAAGTCTCAGCTCTCTGTGGTTTTGGGTTTTCTGATTAAATTTGCATGAAATAGCCAATCCCTGGAATTTAAAAAAAAAAAAGTTGCTTGGCCCACTAGATCCTCATACTCTGTCATGCAAAGATAAAGGGCATTTTTATTTTATGTAATTCATATATTTTGAATATCATTAATTTCACCCCAAAGAATCCCTGATGCTGAGTATCAAGCTATTTATTTCACCAGTGGTGCTTATTCAGGATTGCCACATTTAGCAAATAAAAATACAGGATGTCCAGTTAAATTTGAATTTTAAATGCACAAATTTCAAAATTTATTCATTGCTATTTATAATTTTAGAAAATATGTCCTGTGCAATAATTGGGCATATTTATATTAAAAATGTATTCTCTGTTTTAGATGAGATTTGAATTTAACTGGTTGTCCTGTATTTTATCTGGCAGCCTTACACTCATTTCTAACATTCATTATGACATTTAGCAAAGATCATTTATTCATGCAATAAATACTAATCTAGCACCTCCTATGAATCAGATTCTATTCTAGGCATTGGAAATATACTTATCAATAAAGTAGAAAAAATGCTTTATTCACAGAAATTATATTCTATCAAGAAAGATAATTACAAAACACTGAATACATTAAATAATAGATTAAAGGTGTTAAGAGCTATGAAGAACGAAAAGCAATAAAAGGGAATTGGAAAGTGTGTCGAAATCGTTAAAATGAGGCATGGCAAGCCCTCATTGAAGTGGCATCTGAACAAAGACCTGAAGAAGGTGAGGCCTTGGAGACATTTAAGATAAAAGCAGTCAAAGCAGAGGAGACAGAAGGTGAAAGCTCCTGATGAAAGCACCTGCCTGGGGCATCAGAGGAGCAGGAGGAGGCCTCCCAAAGCCCCCTGAGGTCAGAGCAGAGTCGGGGAGAGGAGCAGCGGTGGCTTGGGGTGTTCTATTTGGAAGGGTCTTATCAGTTTATTTACTCTGAGTACATTATAAAGCTTCGGAAGAATATGAATAGTTAAGTAATTTGATAGAAGAGAAAGATAATGAAACACTTTAGTAGCTGCCTTTGAAGTGCAACAATGTCTTCTGACCACTGGGGTGAAAATTCCTGAACAGGGTAACTAGCAAGGGTAATTTGACCATACAGGGTCTGTAACTGAAACTAACACACATCTGTATCTCATTCTGACTTAAAGAGTGGTAACATAAATTGCACATATTGTAACAATACAAAATAAAAATTTAAAAGCTTTTAATTGCTTTCAAACAGTTTTATTGCAAACATAGTGCTTGCTATTGTCTTTCTGCATGCCACTTTTAGTTTATGCCTTATAAGAATAATTTACACAAAACTTTGGAAAGACGATCTGCAAAGGCAATTGTTGCTTTGCTAGTTGCCCCTCACATTCCATTTGTTTTAATTTGCTGCTCCCTTTAAAATGGTCAGGGACCAAATTAATTTAGTGGGAATAGAAAGATGAGTAGGAATTTAAAATGTATATTTTTTAAAATATAGTAAACTAGCACCTGAATATTCAAGAACTAGTCTCATATATGTAAAATATTTGGCTTTATCAATTAATTTATCACTTATGCTCAGAATAAGTAGCATTTTATCAGATTACTTTAGCCAGACTGTTTTAGAGTTGATTTAATTGGAATGCATAAACTAGTGATAGGAATTAATCTAAATTTTATTTTAAATTATAGATCCACCTTTATTTCAAATTTGGAAATGGCCTGTCTTTTCTTTCGTTCATTCCTTGATGCATTCTTTCGCTCAAATCAATGGGATACATTTTGAGAGTGATACTAAAATGAACAAGAAATCTCTCTACGGCAGAATCTACAATGCTATTTCCCTATCACTATTGCATTTTTTGCCCTATTGTGGGGTTATAAAATCCACTGCCACCAGCATTTTGCCTTAAATGAATAAAAATGAAATGAGATAGAGTGGATTGGAATCAAATAGAATGTGTAAGAGTGCAGTATCCATGAGTTGGTATGTAGGCATTGCTTGGGGAAACATTTATTTCATAACATGTGAAAGTATTTTCTGGTTGCAAAGTAAATATGTTGTTTTAATTGTGAGCACGACCAAAGTTTATAAAATAATTACCTAGAAGATTATCTATCTGTATCAGAATAGTTTATTATGAAGTACATCATAAAAATAAAAGTTACAGGCAAGTTGCCACGGGAGAATCTTCATGGGGAAGACAGCAGAAAACAACATATAAAAGATATCTGGACTTCGGTGAAGGTTATGAGGTCAAGAAGCAAATATGGCAGAGAGGTGGAGGGTGAGGTGGAAGGAACACTGAAAGAAGTACAGCCTGAAATATAGAAAATATAATGAATACTCAGCAACTGTTTTTGACATTTTTTGGCCATAAATCTTACAAAGTAGATAAGTTCCGTCTATTCGTGAACTTTACTTGTATATATACATACAGACAGACAGTATGTTCTCCTTTATGTCTGGTTTCTATTGAGTAACAGTGTTTTTAAGATTAATCCATGTTGCTCAGTGCGTGAGCAGTTTGTCCTTTTTTACCTGCTGAGTGATAGTCCATGTTATACATTCCACTGTTGATGGACATTTGCTTTTGGGTTATAACCAGGTTTGAGAAATTATGAATAGAGATGAAATGAACATTGCAGTGTTTTTTTTTTTGTTTGTTTTGTAAACCCGTGTACTTTTTCTCTTGGGTATATAGCAAGTAATAAAGTCGTTGAGTCAAAGCATATGTGTAAGTTTAAAATTATTAGAACCCATCAAACAGTTCTCTAAATTTGTGGTACGATTTTATAAGCCAAAAAGCAATGTGTAAACATTCTATTTGTACTACATCCTTGTCAGCCTTTGATTTTCTAATCCTTTTCAATTTTAGCCATTCTAATACACAAGAAGCTTATTATTTCTAATGATTTTGTTGAAATATTTCTTTTGTGAAATCCTTGTTCAGGTCTTCTGCACACCATTTTTTGTTTTGGTTTTTTGTCTGATTTGTTTCCCATGAGTTATTTATATTTTACTGATATCATCAAGTTTAGGTCTACCATTATGTAATTGGTTTTCTATTTGTCTCATATTTTCTTTCTTTGTTGCTGCTTTTCTTTTTTCTGTTTTTTTCTCATTTCATTCTCTTTTTGAGTTAAGCAAGTAAGTTCCTTTCCAGGTTTTTAAGATTTATTTTTTCTTCTAAGTTATGAACTCGACAGTACATTGTTATTCGGTATTTTCAACAGTTAGTGGCCTTTACAGTATATTTCCAAATACTTTTTAATTTGGTCCAAACTTTTACCCTCTTTGGTACACGTTTTTCTTTTGTTGTAGAAGTGTAAATTCATACTTCAACCTGGCATTATTTTCCTCTAATTGAATAATTTCCTTTATTATTTCTGGTGGTACAAGTTTGAAATTTAAAAACAAAAAACAGAAAAATAGAAAATGCCTGTGTCATTACTTGGTCTTCCTTGTAAGAGTTTACTTTTAACAGGGTGAGGAATCTAGGTTACTATGTTTTTCTAGAACCTTTTTTTCTTCTTTGGACAGTGCCCTTCATTATCCTGTGGGGTTTTTTGTTTCTAATAAAAAATTACTTATCATTTTTATTATTCTATCTCTGATTGTAATGTGCTAATTTTTATTTCTAGCTTTTGTTAAGATATTCTAATTATCTTCGGTTTTCAGCAGTTTTTACTATGATGTTGTGTTCTTGCTTGGGTTTTGCTGATCTTGGAACTGTGAGTAAATATCATTCATGAATTTCCAAAAATCCTCAGACGTGGCTTTAAATACTTTTTTCGTCTCCATTCTCTCTTTTCTTTTTCTGAAAATTCAGTTCCATGTACGTTAGATTATCTTCACATCTCTTCATGTATCTTTGGTTCTCCTTTTTAAAAAATCTCTGTCCTTCAATTTAGCTAATTTCTATTACTCTGCATACAAGTCACTGATCTTTTCTTCTTTGCCCTATCTGCTATTATGCCCATCAAATGATTTTTAATATAAAACATTACAGATTTTTAGTTCTAGAATTTTCCTTTGGCTCATTATTTAGAGCTTCTACTTCTATTCTGAAATTCCCTATATATTTTTTACTCCCTTTGTTAAGTTTTTCTTTTAGTTTCCACCGTTCCCTGGGTGATCTGTGTGTCATCTCTTATTGTCCAGGGCTTTTTTTTTCATTGAATATGGTCCACAATTTCCTGCTAATTCACATGCATACATATGTATATATTTGGATACCAGATATTTGGTGTAGAATAATAGTAGAGAATAAAACCTTTTCTCTTGAAAGAGTTTTGCTTTTTTTCCCCCAGACTGCTAGAAGGGAAATTTCATTTCTTTAAAGAAATCAAGAATTGAGCTGGGTCAGTCCTGGGATGTGACCTTAGTTGGTGTCAGTCCTATCCTGCGTTCCCAGGTCTCAGAGGAAAATGAGGACACTTCCTCCAGCAGGACTTGGGACTGAAGCACCTTAAGACTACAAGATCCCTTTCAAATTCCCTGCTCTGCACCAAGTACAGTTAGCGAAGTCCCGTAGGGGAGACTTGGTGGAATTTGACAGCTGGCCTTTGTCAAGGATGCTAGCTCTAACAGAAGTTCAATTTTCCCATGCTTCTGCAAAGTTCTCCCTTCCCCTTCTTCCCCCATCCTTCCTACAATAAATTTGCCTCTCTGTCCACCAGTGTCCCCAGCAATGAAAGGAGGCTCTGTCCTGCTCACCCAGGAAGAACTCAATCCACTCTTTTAGACTTCTTTGTCTTCAGCGCTTTGATGTTTTTCAAAATTCTAATAGTGTAATTTAGTTGGTATTTTCTCATTATAGTAGTTGGATCGCTGGTTTTTCACGCATATGCATCCTAAGCAAAAGCAAACCCAAGCATTTTCTTTTTCTGGAATGTGTTCGCGTATGTATATATGGGCGGTATGAGATAAGGACGGGGAAAAAAACAGTTGGAAACCACATGATGCCTGACATTAACATCTTGGTAAGGTCTCCAATTCTCTAGATTTTATTTACTAGACAATACAAATAATCCAAATATTTTTTAGGTAACCCTAGTAGAAATATACTTAAGATAATATGAGAATACCAGATATAAAAATAATTAAATGAAAGGGTACTGAAGATGAGAAAGCATTTAAAGGCAATACTTTAAAAAAATTCTTTGCCTTATTCATGTCTTACAAATAATTCTAGCCTTCATTTTAATCTGTCCAATATTAATTTTTGTGCTCACTAGCTTATTTGCTGTATAGAAATTTTACATATAACAACTCATTTTACGTATAACTACATAGTAGTAGAGAGGATACTCAGAGGCTGGGAAAAAACAAAAACTACTTGTGATACCTATTTTTTCTTTTTAGTTTTATAAACTAACTGTTATGCACAAAGGGAATATTTTCTGAACTAATTCTCATTGGTTACCCACTGAAGATAAATTATTTTACCGATAATTTGTGCTTCTTGCTACTCCTTCTGGGGTCAAAAGTTTAATAATTTATTTACCAATATACAGGGAAAGTCTAGAAGTAGTTGAAAATCAGTAACTTTTTTTTCAATGTCCCCAAGCTCACCTATTATCCTTTTTTCCGTTTCAGAAACCTTCATGTTCTTGTTTTACATGCCTGGTAAATTTACCCAGTGAAAAAAGTATGCTCTTCAGAAAGAGATTAATGTCAGCCATTTACACCATTCTGAATATTTAAGTGCATGTATGGTTTAAGAATGTTTGCATTTTGTACCTGTCTAAAACAAGAGTTCAAAGTTATTGCTTTCTTTTAAAAGAAAATTACCAGGCAAAAGGATGATTCGGCTATCCATGGGACGCGTGGACTAGTGTGTAGAGCTGGCCATTGCCTCCTGCAACATTTTCCTTCTTTCTTTCTTTCTTTTTTTTTTTTTTTTTTGAGAAAGATTAGCCCTGAGCTAACTACTGCTAGTCCTCCTCTTTTTTGCTGAGAAAGACTGGACCTGAGCTAACATCCGTGCCCATCTTCCTCTACTTTATATGTGGGACGCCTACCACAGCATGGAGTGCCAAGCGGTGCTGAGTCCTCACCCAGGATCCCGGCCTGTGACCCGGGTCGCTGAGAAGCGGAACATGCGCACTTAACCGCTGAGCCACTGGGCCGGCCCCTCTCCTGCAACATTTTCTATGCAGTTGATATGAAGTTAAAACGAACCCCAAGGAAAAGTCTATGTGAATATTTGTGAAAGTACTGTGTCTTTTGTTCAAGGTAAAAATCAGGAATCACATATATTTTTCCTAAATAGGTATATGGAACTATATATTTTGCAGCAGTTATGAATATTACATCCTCAGCACCAATGTTCAAGAAATATGCAATTTTGTTTTCACAAGGCTAGTGGGAAATTTAAGCTCAACTATTTGTATTTCCACCATCTTCCCTATAATCAGCTGAGGGGAAATTAAGGTTGCAGAGCTCTGAGAAAAAGAAAACTTTGGGGGCAAGGTCTATGGTACACATGCCCCACTGCCTAATGTTCTCATTTTCTAAACTGGTGCAGTTTAGAGAGAAACCTAAAGAGATTGTCTCTGCTCCTTTTGAATCGAGAGCTTGAGTACAGACATTTTTGATGAAGTTTTTAACCCCAGTGTTCAGGATTTCACATGTCTGGGTACCGCAGGCAGCCATGTTGCTCTAAAGCTCTTTCACTACTTATAGACGTTTAGGGCTCGCTTTTTCTTGTTCTTAATTGAGTGTTTTTATTAGCAAAATTTATAATTTATGATGAAGTACAATTTTTCATTTTCTTTTCCTTTTGTGTTTAGTACTTTTTATGTCCTGTCTAAAATATCTTGGAATACCAACGTGTCAAAGATAGTCTCCATTATTTTCTTCTGGAAACTTCATAATTATAGATTTTACATTTAGGTTTGTTATTCTCCACAAATTAAGTTTTTCATATTGAGTGAGGTCATTGTTCATTTTTCCCGATGGATACCAGGATTTCCTATTTGCTATTGAATTTAATTCAATCTTTATAAAAACGTGTGGTTCTATTTCTGGATCCTTTATTCTGTTCCATTTATCTGCTCGTCTTTGTAGTTGTATTATGCTACTTTAGTAATTTTTAGTTTAATAGTAAGTGCTGCAACCAAGTAGTTAGTCCTCTAATTTTGCACTTATTTTGTTTGTTTTCGTTCTTCTACCTCTTTTGTGTTTTCTTTTAAATTTTAGAATAAGTTTGATAATTTTAAAGATATGCTTGATGGATATGCAAGGATATGATTGGGTTTTAATCAGTATTATTTTGAATTCTTACATAAGTTTGAGAATAGTTGACATCATAATACTGAGTCTTGCAATCTACATCATTCCTATCTTTAAATTCTCTCAGTGTTTTGTAATTTTAATTATAGAGGTAGAAATCTTTTGACTATTTTATTATTAGAAATGTTATGGGTTCTGATGCTACTCCAAATGGTATTTTTATTTTTAAACTTCATTTTCATCTATTATCTGTACAGAAAAATACAACAGATTTTTGTATATGGCCCTTATGCCATGGGACCCTACTGAATTTACTTACTTTTCCGTTGGGATTTTTTTATTTCTGCAATCATCTTATCTACAAATTATGAAAGTTTTAATTCTTTTTTATGCCTTCATTTAATTTTCATTATCTTACTATATCATGATATATGTTATCTTACTTTATCATATCATGATTAATTTTTTGTCAGTACTGTCAAATGCTTTTACTGCCTCTATTGGTATCTTCATACACATTTTCTCCTTAAATCTGATAGTACAGTGAGTTGTAATGATTGATTATTGGATGTTAAACCAACCTTCCTGGGATAAACTATTTTGATATGAAGTATTACTCTTTTTTATTTATTGCTAGATTCAACTTAATAATATTTTGTAAGGGAGTTATGCATACCAGTCTGTAATTTTCTTTGCTTATGGTGCTTTCCTCAGGAGTTGGAAGAGATTTATGTTGTTTTCATAAACATTTAGTAGAAGTCCATTCCTCCTCTAAATACTGAATGATTTCATGTAAGATTCCTGTTATTTCTTCCTTAACTGTTGATACAATTTACCAGTGAAGCCAAATGAGTCTAAAGTTTTATTTTTGAGAGATTTTTGCTTGCAAATTCTTTTTGATAATGTTTTTTTTCCTGTCCTGTTTACTCTCCATTTTGTCCGCTCTGACTACAGCTTCTAGCCCCACTATCCTTAGTAATCCCTTACTGGGTTGCCACCCATGACATTAAAATAAATACCATTTTTTTCACTCTATAATACAAAAGAAACCAATATTAGCCAATATGCACCACCACACTCCATTTCATTGCATACTAAAAATAAAAGGAAATTAATACCTCTCATTAGATTTCACAGTGTTGTCTAAATTTCAATGAATTAAGAATGTACAATATTTTCTACCATTTCCAGTGAATGGACATCTGCTTTTAAAATGTGTTGGCTATTAATTATCATTTTAAAACATCATTCATAAATAATAATTTTTACAGTTCTAAAGAAACCCAATTATTATTTTTGATTCTGTGAAATTAAAAGTAAAATATCTGACCCACAAGAGTTTCTACTGAACTTTAAATACAGTTAATAATATTGTCAACCCTGTTCAACATTTTAACCTTCTCAGATTATCCCATTTTGTTCCATATGTTTGCTCAAATAAATAGAACAGCTTAAATTCCCCTCAATTCATCTCTTTTTTTACAAAAGAAATTTTCTTTGTTGATTGTCTTTAATCATGCACTGGCTTTGGTTCTTCCTGGATGTAAATGCTCTCACTCTCCTCTCGTCCCCCCTCAGGTTATCTACACCCGGGAAATCCGTGCCTCATCACTCTGTCTTCCTCATTCAGACTGACACAGTGTGACAGGGTGGAGGTTAAGGAGGACAGATTCTCCTCATCTGTTTTAACTCAGTATCATAGAGATCCTGCTTTTGGTAGTCACTACCTAAAGTGCATAAATTGAGCAAAAGACTATAGTCAGTCAGCAAGAATTCATCATTTAACAAAACATTTTATGTTTCATTAAAAACTGTATTTCTACGATTTTGGATTGTATACCTACATTTAGGGATGTTTCAAGCTATATAATTGAGTGAACAATTTTCAAGCTTCTCTCTTTTTCAGTGAAATCCGTAGCCACTCTACAATCCATTATTCTGTGATCAACCACAGTAACAGTGAATGAAGAAATCCATAATTTTATTTGCAATGGTATTTCACAGTTCAGGAAGATTGCAGTGTTCTAAGAAATATTGTGCAATATATTCGGATTAAGGATGGATAAGTTTACTGAGCAACACTTTGTTTTTGGAATTCTCAGGTATTAATTTTATTATTCAGAAATATTAGTATAAAAATCTTATATGAAGAAGAAAACGATACTATTCCCAGTAAGAATATAAAATAAAGATTTAGAAAAACGCATAAACTTTATAAACTTTTTGAAGTATAATAGACCAAATATACTTCTAAGTATTTTAATAATGCATCCTCCCAAAAGAAGGAAAAGACAAGCCACAGTCTGGGAAAAAATCTTTCCAAAACACATAGCTGATAAAGGATAATTATCCAAAATATATGAAGAACTCTTAAAACTCAACAACGAGAAAACAAACAACCTGATTAAAAAATAGGCCAAAGACCTTAAAAAAGAATCACCAAAGAATATACACAGATGACAAATAAAACACAAGAATAGATGTTCCACATTATACGTCATGAGAGAAATGCAAATTAAAACGACAATGAGATACCACTACGCACCTGTTAGAATGGCCAAAATGCAGAACACTGAGATCAAATGCTGGCAAAGATGTGGAGCAACTAATATGATGGCTGGTGGAAGACAGTTTGGCAGTTTCTTGTAAAACTAAACATATTATTACCATAATATCTAGCAATTGTGCTCCAAGAGTTGAATATTTAAGTTCACACAAAAACCTGCACATGGATGTTTTATAGTAACTTTATTCATACTTGTCAAAATTTGGGAGCAACCAGATGTCCTTCAGTAGGTAAGTGAATAAATATACTGTAGCACATCCAGAAAACAGAATATTATTCAGTGCTAAAAAGAAATGAACTACCAAGCCATACAAAGATGAGAAGGAATCTTAAATGCATATTACAAAGTGAAAGAAGCCAATATGAAAGGCGACATGCTGTCTGATTCTAACTATGTGACATTCTGCAAAAGCCAAAACTGTGGAGACAGCAAAAAGATCATTGGTTGCCATGCACTGGGGAGAGAGAGGAATGAACAGGTGGAAAGCAGAGGATTTTTAGGGCAGCGACAACACTCTGTATGATACTATAATGATGGATACATGTCATTATTCATTTGTAAACATAATGATAATGAAATCTTTACTTAATAAAGGCTGGAAGCAAACGTAAATTATTCTGGAAATATATTGAAAACGAGGTATGCTATTTTCCCTAGGTTGGGAAAATGATAACCAAAAGTGATCATTCAAAAAATGAAAGAACAAGTGGAGTGGTTATATCCTGCAAGGAAAAAAAAAAAGGGAAAATGCACCAGGCTCTTAGACTATTTTAAATCAAAATGCTACTGCAACTAATCTACATTGGTATGTTCAGATTCAATAGTCCAGTCCTAACGGGAGCAGGATGATAGTTTTCACCTCCAAATGATAGGACCATATAGGCATTGTTTTTGGTTTAATTACTCAGGAATAATTTCAGTTATTTCTAAAGTACATTAAATATTTTAATTTTTAAAATTTTATTTAAAGTAAACAATGCTCTACCAGGTGAAATTCCTTTATTTATACACTGGCTCACTGTCTGAGCGAGATGAGGGCTCACATTATCTGCTGAAGAGTAGTAAATTCGTTATGATGTTGGAGGAAGGTGGATAATGAGCTTCTAGGCCTTAAGACTTCTTGAATTTATTACTAAGAATTGGTGTGGGAATAATTGAAGCCTAACCAGGATATCTATTTGTATTTCTCATCTTTACGAATCCAAGTGATTTTTAATATCTTCTGAAGACAAGTTTGCTATGAAATATTTTGGAAATTCTGTTCAGAACTTTAAAAATGAATTTCCCTCTCCCCCCCATTATTAAATTCATATATACTCACTGTAAATCACAGAGAGGTGTACACAAGAAAATAATAAATGATCTCTCATATTATCACCCACCAAATGCAACCAAGATTAATGATATGTTTTGGTATTATTGGAGTAATCCATAGAACCTTTATTTCTTTCATCCTCCATACTCACTCCATATGAAAATCCTTTTGCTCTATTATCCAGAATTTGATCCTTTCTACATGCACTGCTGTCAATAAGAAAGATGGAAACTGGGGTTAATATTAATTTAACAGGAATTTAGATTTTCTCCAAAATATTGGAAATATTTCAACCTATGAAGTTATGTGTCTATCATGTTCTTTCAATGACAATCAAGTATGCATTTTGCTCTTCACATGACTGGTCGACTATGATGAAAAAGAAAGTTTGAATTTAAACATCAAATTTTAATGTTGAGTTAAGCATCAATCATACTGTAACTTTTACTTATCTTTAAGTCTCTTAAGCCCATTAGTTTATTGTTAAATGAACTAATGTCTCATGGAAATTTAGTGAAGAGAAGTTCAAATGGGAAGAAAAAGATGAGTACAGATGTGATCTCTCAAAAGACAGATGTGGCACAAATATAAAATAATTTCCACTGTTTAGAATATTTATGTGGTTTTTGTAAAACATCCTACCTGGTATGGATAGCTTCACCTTTGTTGGTAAAGATCTTTTTTCTAGGACGTTATACCTATTGATTAGCTCTAACCCTCCACAAACATCCTCAACAAAATTCTCATTCAAGGTCCCCTGTGTCACAAAACTAAGAACATATCCTCTTCTGTGGAGAGCATAGATCTTTTTTTAATTTTTATTTTTTAGGAAGATTAGCCCTGAGTCAACATCTGCCACCAATCCTTCTCTTTTTGCTGAGGAAGATTTGCCCTGAGTTAACATCGGTGCCCATCTTCCTCTATGTTTTTTTTTTTTTTTTTTTAATATGTGAGATGCCTGCCACAGGATGGCCTGACAAGCAGTACATAGGTCCACACCCAGGATCTGAACTGATGAACCCCGGGCAGTGAAGCAGAACATGCAAACTTAACTAGTGTGCCACCAGGCAGGCCTGGGAGTATAGATCTTTTAATCCATACAGACTCATCACTTTATTTTTGCATTTTTATTGGTTGAACAATTATCAAAAAGACATTTTCTTCTGAGAATGGAGACAAAAAAATCTTTTTTATCAAGTTTGAAGAGGCATATGGCCCTATGCCAAACAATAGCGTAGGACCAGCAAGTGTGTGCTGAGGTTGTGGTGAGGGTGAGAGTGATGAGGATAGAGTGTCTGCCTCTTTCCTAAATAAGTACGTGAACAGAGTCTCAGGACTGGATAACTGAACAGCTTTGAATTAGGAGGCTACGTTGTATATGTGGAGGCGGCAGGTAGGCTGCGTTGAAAGAAGGGATGGGTCAGAAAAGACTGACACTTCTATTTCCCATGATGTGTGCCTAGTTTTCCCCAGCAGTATATGCTCCCAGAGACCTCTCTTAGTGGGAAGAGAAAATTAACATCATCTAATCTTCGGAGGAAGTAGTGCTGGGAGCACCTTGTTAAAGAGACCAGTTTCTTTTAAAGTTCATCATGTACATATTGTGCCAATACCTATGGGGGAACTTTTAATTCTAACCTGCATTTCTAGTGCAAATTAATGTCTTCATTCTTGCCATTGCCTGTCTGTTGCTGGAAGCAATTTTTCATTGTCCACATCTTTGAGGATTCTCTGTCTAATCATGTAATGTTAAAATATATGAAGACTTTCAATTTTTTCTCTCTTTGCCACAGTGAGGGGTACTGAAAATTCTCACACTAACCACTTAGCCAGAGGCTGCACAGCACCGTCAAGAAAAGCTCAGGTGAAGGAAGAGACTGGAGGAACATTTCTTTGCCATTCTTCTGCTATGCCAACTGTGCTTCGAAATAGATATGTCATCTGTCATCTTCTTGTGGTCTGTTTCCCTTTATTTCTCCTCCTGCAGATTAGAAAAAGGTCTCATCTAACACAAAAACATAATAGAGCATATTAATAGTTCATTGGCAATTATCAGTCAAAGTGAATACATATTATTTCTCTACAGGGTGGCAGTTAAATCTGAAAAAGTTACCAGACTCTCTGTCCCAATCTAAAATTATAAATCATTGATTCTATTCTAAATTTTGGGAGGAATAAAGTAACCTGTCATAATCTCAAATATAAAGAATAGAGCCATTTTTAACAATCTGATGAGTAATACTAATACTTATGATTTCGTTAGTGTTGGCATGAATATTAAATAAAAATAGAGCAAAAGAAAAGGAGATACATGCATGATAAAAATTCATTAACTTAATGGAGCCTGTCTTGTGGTGTAGTGGTTGAGTTCGGTGTGCTCTGCTTTGATAGCCTGGGTTCACGGGTTCGGATCCTGGGCACAGACCTATAGCACTCATAGACCATGCTATGGCAGTGACCCAGATATAAAGTTAAGGAAGATAGGCACAGACGTTAGCTCAGGGCTAATCTCTCTCAGAAATAAAAAATAGTAACTTAAAATAATCCTTAATATCATAGGCCATATATTAATTTTAAAAAAGAGCATATAATCCTGGAGACAGATGGCCTGCCCGCAAACACATATAATAATGTTTACTAGCAATGAGATCTTTGGCAGGTAACTTAAACTTTCTATGTCTCAGTTTCCTCATCTATTTATTGAGCAATACCTAACTCATAAGGTTTTGTAATATCTGAGTTAATACATGCAAAATACATATAATACTACCTAACATTTCCAGGGATTCACTGTTATAGGCAAACTCCCATCAAATCAAATCAATCGATCACCATCACCGCCACGCAAATTTTTAGGAACTCTATGAAATAGAAGAAAGTATATTGCTCCATCTCAAAGCAATTTTAGTGAAGAATAAGAAATTAAAGCTGAATAGACTCAAGCAGCTGCCATAAAAAATGTGCTAACATTAAAAAACAAATTATTATAAGAATCTCAGTGTAAATACTGTTTGTCAAAAATTAGAAGGTTTCATAATGAAATAACATTCTAGGAGGCTATCACTTAATATTTTTGCTACATGTACTGAAGGCAATTATTTAGGGGTATAATAAATGACATACTGGAATAATGAAGATGAATTTGATGATTGAAATTAAAAAATACAGGCTCCGACCATTTGTAATTATGGTATTCTATAAGTTAAAAGAAACGTACTTATGGTTCTGAAAGTAACTAAATAAGACCTTATTGGGTTACACTCCTGCAAAAACTGACAAGAAAGCCTGGAAATAAACAAAGTCAACTACCTGTAGGTGCTGGAGAGTAGAAAGAAGCCTATAGACTCTTGTGTGGACTGCATACTCAGGGGAGGGAAGGAGGAAAGCTGAATGAAGCAAGTTACTAATATTTTTTATTTTTAAGCTTGAGACTAAAGAGTGAAATATGTGCCAGCAGTAGGGCACCAGAGAAAAAATGAGAAACCAGACATTTCAAGCCATTTAAGAGAATAGAGAACCCTAGAAAGAGCCAGAGAAGAGATCACATTCTATCTACACAAATCCCTGACTGAATTGTCAAACAAGCACATGAAAAATAGGGAAAAAAAGACCAATTAAAAACAAAAGACCTGAACTACGAGTGGAACTGCTGCCCAAGAAAGAGTTTGAAATTAAATCCTAGCCAAGCTGCTTAATTGACTACCAAAACAAAAGAAACGTTTGTCAGAGAAAAATAATGGAATCCCACAACGTTACATTCAGAATGGTCAGAATGCAATTCCACATTACAAGAGAGATGAAAAACTAAGAAAATGAAACATATTCTTAAGAGAAAAGAAAATCAACCAAATCTGACCCCAAGTTGAATCTCTTACTTTAGATAGAAGACGAAGATATTAAAATAGCTCTTGGAACTGCCTTCAATGAAGTAAAAGAAATGCTTTCACACGGTGAAAAATTAAGAATTTTTAGCAGAAAATAAGGTTTAGGGGACGGCCCGGTGGCGCAGCGGTTAAGTTCGCACGTTCCGCTTCTCGGCGGCCCGGGGTTCGCCGGTTCGGATCCCGCGTGCGGACATGGCACTGCTTGGCAGCCATGCTGTGGTAGGCGTCCCACGTATAAACTAGAGGAAGATGGGCACGGATGTTAGCTCAGAGCCAGGCTTCCTCAGCAAAAAGAGGAGGACTGGCAGTAGTTAGCTGAGGGCTAATCTTCCTCCAAAAAAAAAAAAAAAAAAAGAAAATAAGGTTTAATGGAAATATAAGAAGTATCAACAGAGAAATATAAATAATTTAAAAGAACCAAATGGAAATTCTAACACTGAAAAATAAAATGTCTTAAATTAAAAAAATATCTCTGGGGATTTAATAGCTGAATGAAGATAATTGAAGCAGATTAAATAAACTAGGAGATAGATCAATATAAAGTATCAATTTGAAAAATAGAGATAAAATATTTTACAAATAAATAAAGCTTCGGTTATCTATTATATAAAATAAGTGTAATTGAATTCTAGGAGAGGAGAGGGAAATTATTTTAAGGAATATCTGTTAATGTCTCAAATGTGAAAAACAACAAAAATTTATAGGTAGAAGAGCTCAACAAACACCAAGTAGAAGAAATACAAAGAAGCTCACACTGAGGCATATAATAACCAAACATTTGAAATCTAAAGCTCAAAATCTAACCCTGGAAGCAGCAAGAGAAAATGACGTTGCACAGAGGGGAACGTGATCCAATTAAGAGCTTAATTTTCATTATAAATCAAGTACTGAAAGAAAAGAGTTGAAATTATCAACCCAGAATTCTATATCTGACAAAAAGAAGTCCTTAAAAATGAAGGTTAAATAAAGACATTTTGTAGAGAGTTTGTCACTAGTAGATTTGTTCTAAAGGAAATGCTGGAGAAAATTTTTCTGGATGAGAGGAAGTGATATCACATTGGATCACATCCTACAGAAAACAATGAAAAATCTAAGTTCGGTCATGCATCAGTTAACGATGGGGATATTTTCCGAGAAATGCATCGTTCGGCAATTTCACCATTGTGCAGACATCATGAAGTGTACTTAACTCAAACCTAGATGGAACAGCCTACTACACACCTGGGCTATATGGTACTAATCTTATGAGACCACTGAGGTACACGCAGTCTGTTGTCAATCAAAACGTTATTTTGCAGTGCATGACTATAGTGATAAATATTTGGATAAATTTGAAACAATATTTTTTATATCCTGTATTCTTTCCCTTTAAGTTCTTTATAAATTACATAACTATAAAAAGCAAAAATTACAAATAATATTTGTAGTTGTAAGGTATATCTACATATTAAATATCCACTATAACACAAAGCATGAGAGGTATGAACCTAGAGTTCAAAGTTTCTATACTATTTCATGTGAATTAACACCATATTAATCATAAATGTACTGTGAAAAGTTAAGAAAGTATGTTGTAATTCCTAAAGTGGAAATTTAAAAAATTCAAATATTCATATAATAAAAAAGGCATCAAAACAGGAATATTTGAATTAAAAATTGAGGAAACAAATAGAAAACAAATAATAAAATGGTAGACCTGAACCAAACCATAAAATAATTACATTAAATATTAATGCAAAAAATAACCAAATTAAAAGGTAGAGATCATCAGAATTGATTTTTAAAAGATGCAATTGTATGCTATATATATGCCAGAGTAAACTTTAAATATTAAGAGATAAATAAGCTAAAAGTAAATAGATGAAAAAAGACATGATGCAAATAGTAATTTTAAGAAGGCTGAAGTGGTTATGTGTCATCAGATAAAACAGATTTCAAGACAACCAGTTTTACTAGAGATAAAGGAGGATATTTAATTTTGATAAAAGGATAAATTCAAAACACATTAATGTTTATTTGCCTAACAAATCTTCAAAATTCATGAAGCAAAGTGGACAGAATCAAAGAGAGAACTATACAATGTGACAATCAATTAAAAATTTAATAACATTGTCTCAGCAATTAATAGGGCATCTAGACTGGAAAAAGAAAGGAGAACATCACAATCATCTTTTGTGATTTAACTGATATTTATAGAAGTCTACATCTAACAATGGCTGACCACACATCTCATTAAGTAAACAGGTGTTTTTATCAAAACATACACATGTTAATTCATAAAATAAACCTCAGTATATGTTAAATGGTTGAAATAATGAGAGCATGTTCTCCTACTATAATGGCTTTAAACTAAAAGTTATTTAAAATAATATAACTAGGAAAGCACAAAATATTTTAAATTATCAACATACTTCTATATAATTTATACCTTAAAGAAGAAATCAAAAGGAAAGTTTGAAAATATTTTGAATTGAATACTAATGAAAATATATCAAAAGTTGTAGAATGGAGCCAAAGTAGAGTTTAGATGAAAATTAATGATTTAAAAATTTTTTGTTACAAAAGAATAAATATTTAAAATCAATGATCTTAGTTCTCATTTTTTTTTAAAGATTTTATTTTTTTCCTTTTTCTCCCCAAAGCCCCCCAGTACATAGTTGTATATTCTTCGTTGTGGGTTCCTCTAGTTGTGGCATGTGGGATGCTGCCTCAGCGAGGTTTGGCGAGCAGTGCCATGTCCGCGCCCAGGATTCGAACCAACGAAACACTGGACTGCCTGCAGCAGAGCGTGCAAACTTAACCACTTGGCCACGGGGCCAGCCCTCTTATTTCTCATTTTAAGAAATTATGAAAAGAAGAGTAAACTAATAAATATAAGGAAAAAATCAACAGAACTTTTCTTCGATCAAAAACAAAAAAATAGGAAAAAATAAAGAACACAAAAGTTAGTATTTTAAAAACATCAATAAATTTGACAAGCTTCTAAATAGCCTGATTGAGAAAAAAGAGAGATGACACCAATTGCTGATATTGTCTACCTGTGCCCAAAGTGGGGCAGGTGGAGTAGTGTTCAGCTGCAAAGGGACACAAGGAAAGTTTTTGGGGTGATATAACTAGTCTATATCTTGATTGTAGTAGATCCCACACGACTTCATACTGTTAACAAAAGTTATTAAACTGCACACTTCAAAGCAGTAAATATTTTTGCATGCAAACATTTTGCAAAGTTTATGAATATTATGTAAGTTGAATTCATTCTTAGATGCTGGAAACTGCTCATGTGTCTATGCTATCATTTCAAGTTACACTTTGTTTAATATATAGTTTTGTTTGCAATATATAGTTTTGTTCAAAAACTAGAGTGCACAAAAAATTAAAATTGCCTTTTCTGTAGACGTAGGACAGATTTTAAAAAAGTGATTACTTCTGCTATTTGTATTTTGAAGTGAATACTTTAAGTGTATATTGACATATATTTGGAAAAATGATTCACTGGATGAAATGTAATGGGACAACATCTTAATTCCTGCTGTCTGGTAAGTTCTTACATATAGTCAATGTCTGGTTTCTTCCTGGGGAATAAAAATTGAGAATTTCACAAAGTTTTGAGCAGATTAGAGGAATTGAGAGCTGAAGAAAATATGGAGGATTATGTCCCTTAAATGAGATTTTTACATTTTGTTTCCTATAACACACAGCAAATCATTTTATTTTTAGAATGGCTGTCAAAGAATGGAGACTTCTGTAAAATAACTATCTTTCACTTTATTTCTGGCTACACATTTCAAATGTCTTTGTACCATTCTTGTTGACCTTCCTCATCCCATATATGACTCCTTGTCAAATAAATTCTCATGTGTTGTCTTTTCTTTTTTCTCTTCTTTTTGTTCCACTCTGTTAGCAATCTTGACAAATTCTGATGCTTTTTTTCTATTAACACTCATGTTCTAAAACAAACATCATTTGGCTCCTCTTTAAGTGTATTTGAAATGTCTCATGATTTTTTATGTGTGGTTTTATCTGATATATATACCAAATAATAAGTTGAAAGTAAAACGTAATATCACATGCAAATTGGAACAAATTCAAAATAAATGGATAATGATACACCTGACGCTTTATTAAGGAAATTATTCTTATCATCTTCATATTGTAGGATGTAACCCCATTGTAAGTCAAGGAAGATCTGCATATAATTTCTCATCATTTTGATCATTTAACATCTTTCTCAGTGACTCAGAAACATGGCCAACTACACCCAATGGGGATCATGATCTCAGCTCTAAGTAAGAATAGAAGGTTTTATTTTATAATAAGACTATGGATATATTCAAAATTGTTTTCTTCTATCGGATTTATAAAGATCTTTTCTTCTTTTATGGAGTGGGGTAATGTGTAGGATATAGCTGGAAAAAGATGAGTGAAGGCATGTAGATATTTTTGTATGTGTTTAAACTCTTTTTATCTGAGAAATTTACTGATGTTGGTATGTGTGGTCCTAAATCATTCCTTTTCATTTCCATATAGTATTCCATTATATGAATGCTCCACTATTATTTTAGTCATTATGGGTAATTATGCAATATATGTTTTTATATTGTAAGCCATGGTGGTACAAACATTCTTATTCTTACCTCCGTGAGACAAGACTTTACATGGTGTTTCTGTCATTATGTATAAGAGTTATCGTTTCACATTCTTACTAACACATTGTAATGTCAGATTTAAATGTAACGGTCAAGAGATGTCTTATTAATGTTTTCATTTGAATTTTAAAATGTTAGATAGGTTAATAGTTTAAAATACGTCTATATTTATTGATCATTTTGTTATCCTGTTACGTAATTTTTCTGTTTATAGTTTATGCCTCTTTTTGTCTTTGCCATTTTTTAGTGATTTGAAGGATGTCCTGATGTTTTTTGGATATTATTCTTTATTGCATATGTATTTTCAAATACCTTTCTATGTTTGTGGCGTGTATTTCTGGTTTACTTAATTAAATCTACTGATGAAGAGAATTTTTAAATGAAACTAACTTAATCAATCTTTCCCCTTATTTCTTGTTTGAGAACACCTTCTCTGTCTTGAAGCCTAGCATATTTTTTAAGCCATCAAGAGAGCACAGGGAGGCACACAGTCACACCTTCTCCTTGTCCCTCGAAAGGCAATAATTAATGCATGTTGCGCTTGGATGTAATCACCCGCCTAAACGCACTGCTTTCATTGATTTTCCAATAAGGCTTAAAGCTATGAAGAAGAAACTTCTTTCTTTTTCTTCCCAGTGGTTAATTTAATTTTCTCCCCTACTGAACCAAATTATTTATTTGCTAGCACAGTCTTTATTTATCATCTCCTCATTTTTTCTATCTATTGCCAATGCAATCACAGCTCATCACCATTAACAGTTCTTTCTTAGTATTTCTAGTTATTTACTGCTTTGCTTAGTAACAATGTTTTTTAAATTTCAAACACAATGTGTTGTTTTTAAATAAAGTCTCCCCTTATCATGTAATTATCATATAATGTCATTCCTGAGATAAGCCTAAAACTTATGACAAATTCATCTCAGCTTGCAGTACATATATATACTTTTTAATCCATGTGAAATATTTCAGAACATTTTTAACTCAAAATGTAAATATGCATTTGTTATTTGTTGTTGTGCCTATAATATTGACCCAGATTTCTGAAATTCCACTGCAAAGATAGTTTTTTATAGTTGTTTATGTTATTCTCAGCTCTTGGGTACCTCCAGATACATTTGTCATTGTCCTTCATTGTTCTGCATTAGTTCTTTGTTGATTGATCTTTATTAGCCTGACTTTCTAATACGATGTTCAGGTCTTGATCTAGAAAAGTCTACCTTAATGCTCTCACAGAAAAAATTTTAAAATTATGTGCTGGATTTTCCTTCCATGTTAAGTGGAAACTATTCGACATGTAAAAGAGGAGATTCTTGAAAAAGCACACAGAAGTACAGATGTACACCCTCGTAATTTCCTTTATTTTTAACTTCTTGTTAAGGTTATGTAGCTTATTATTAATCAAAACAGGAATTTCTTTCCTTACATGAAGGCAGCTCAATAAAACTCCTAATGGAATAGCAGTGTAATTGTAGATGAAATTAAGATTCATTCTTCTAATGTAATAGATTAATGCATATCAGACCTAATTCTGGCCATTCGGGGCCCATCCCTTTGTGATTAGTGCTACATACGTCTACACTTACAGGATTCAATTATTGCATTGAGTAAAGCTATTGTGTTCTTTGAAGGTACTGCATAAGACTTAAAACACTTCACAGATGGTTTTAATATTCAGTGTAGCATAGAAATACTTGGATCATGTGGCATATGTGTGTACAATTGTAGGTGTACACCTTACTATAGATTCAGGGTTATACAGAAGAAAGAAAAAGAGTATCATGTAAGATTATTTTGTAGCCTTAGAAGACACAGATGATGAATCTGGACGTTTTTTCCAAGAGAAGAGAACAAAGAAATTATGATTGTTTTTTTTGCCCTGTGCACCTTTGTTTGTCATTCACTCAGCGTTTATTGAACAGTATAGGGTTAAAGGCTAAAGTAAATATGTTAATATTCATGAGAAACGTTAGCATCCATTTGGAATGAGTCATATTGGGTCAACCAAATATATGTCATCACTGACACAGTGGTAATTGGTCATTCAAAGGGTGGAATAGAATGTATTAACACAATTTTACTTTGCATCATCATATATGCTATTGTTGACTGCAAAGATTAAGAAAAGAGATGAATTTGTCAACTGGTGGTAGATGATATGCCATTAATGAGACAGAGAACACTGCAAGTGCAACAAAATTTGGGAGTTGAATCCAGTTTTTAAAATTGTGTCTGTGTATATAAATCTATTTAGAAAAGTTAAGTGAGACATTGGAAATATGAACCTCAAATTCAAGGGAGAAGACTCTGAGCTGGATATATACATTAGGAGGTCTATTTGCACACGCTTAACAGTTAAAGCCACATGAAATTACCTGTGCAAGAGTAGAAGTAGAAGGAAGCAGTGGACTTGGGAGCACTCCAGCATTTTAAATTTGTATAGAGGATGAGGACTCAGCAAAAGACACTGAGCAAGCGCTTCCAGTGTTATCATAGAAGCCAGTAGAGTAGAGCATTTCCAAAAGGAGAAATTATTCTGAGGTTGATTAAACTGAGAACAGAGAAGTAAGAATGGATTTTTGAAACAGTAAACTTTGGAAGACATTGACAGGTGCAGTTTCATTGGAATGGTGTGGATGTAAGGCAGACTTCTGCAGGTTGCAGACTTAATGAGAGTGAAGATAACAAATAAAGACAACTCTTTTGTCAAATAGGAGAGGAGAGAAATAGAGGAAAAGAGTGTTTGTTTTTAAGATGGAAAAAACTAGCACATTTGTAGACATGAAAACGTGAAGAGGAGGAATTCATGCAAACCAATGAAAAACCTATTATGTAGAAATTATTTAAGTATAATACACATACAGAAAAGTAGACATAACATGACCATGCAGATAGGTCTATGGATTTTTACCAACTGAACACAACTATGTAACCAACATTTATATCAATAAAGAGAATATTACAAGCATGCCAGAAGCCACCTTCATTTACCCGTTTCCTAATCCTTTTTACCCAGGTTAAGCATTTTGATGTACAATGGCATAGTTTAGTTTTTTTCTTATGCAGCATAGTATTCATACATGTGACTATACCATGATTTATGTATCCATTCAACTGTTGATATGATTTTGTTAGTATCCTGTTTGTGATTATTAGGAATAATATAGTCATATAACTAAAAATATATATAATTTCTAAAATTAAAAAAAAATTAAATGCTTTACAATAGAACCAAAAACATAAAGTAGTTAGGACCAAATACAGCTAAATATATGCAAAATTTCCCAGAAAACTCTAAAACAGTATTTAGAAAATTTGTGGGATGAAAGTCTCAATATTGTTAAGATATCCTTTCTTGCCCAAATTGACCTATATGTCCAATGGAATACTAATTAAAATCCCAGCATTATTTTTCTCAAGAAATTCACAAGATGATTTAAAGATTTATTTTAAGGGCATAAAATTAAGAATACCCAAAATAATCTTGAATGAGAAATTAACTTTTCTGAATTCAGAAACTCTCAAGAGCGATATGTACATGAGTGCACATCTATTTCCCTATCTCTCCAAGGATTTAATCCTCCTACTAAAAGGTTCATCTGGAACTATGTTTGGCAGCATTCACCATGAATTCTGGTTGTGGTTACTTCCTTTTAGGAGACGAAAAAGAAGAGCACTACTGATTAGTTGTGAATTACAAATACTATGGTAAAGGAAAAGAAGCACTCTTGTTTTCCAGTAAAATCAAGCTAAAGGATATTTCAGTTCTTCCTTTTAGTTAAGACTTGATCCTCCTTCACTTTAGGGATTTCTATGTTTTAAGTGATAGTTTGCCCCCAAAATAAATCTCAGACATTAATAAGTCAGTGATGATTATATTCCTCTTCTGAGACAGTAATCTTGGAGGAAATACAATAATGCAAATCATTCAATTCAAAAACAATGAGAAGACAGAGCCCCTGGCATGTGTTGGGACCATTGTGATTAGTGAAATACTTCCTTTCTGTAAAATACACTGACATTCAAAATTCAAAATGATCTCTTTGACTTTCCCTGGAAAAGAACTTTGATAGTAATAACCACAAGAAGTTTATGACCAGCGAGTGCTACTCTTGATGTTGTTTCTTTCTTTGTCTTCATTGTCCAATACTTTTACTAAATTTTCCAATTGTATATGTTGTTGAGTACTGAGTTCAGTTAGACTGTATAAGTAATTTAGAGAAAACTGGGATATGCCATTCTTTTCACACCAATAATTCCTCTGATTTGCCAGAGGCCATATAAAACATTCAGTAATTAATGAAGTTTAGATAATGTACATTGTAAACCAAACTGAAGGGATCTGAGAGTAACATAGGTAACTGAAGCTAACATAATACAAAATAAGCTTAAAAATTTAGATGAAATGATTAAGTCTAAAATGAGCATACTATTGGCTTCACTTTACTAGATTGATTTGATCTTTGTTAGAAATAGTTGAAGTTACTAAGACACAATGAATCAGCAAAAACACATTTACCATTTTTCATACCTATATATAAGAGACTTATATTTCATTAAAGTTGTTTCACTACAAATCATTAGTTTTTATAAATTATTCTTGCAATAATAATATTGACATGGTTCCTGACAAAAATGCTTAATAAAGTTTTAAGATAAAAAGCACTTTCAAGTTATGAAAAATACTTATCTATAAACAAACACAGGGGAAAGTAAATTTCCCTTTTGGAATATTAACAAGGATATTGGAGGCAACAGGGGGTATTTTATCATTGTCATCAGCAAGGAAAGGATTAATTGCTGTCATGTTCTCTCTATAATACCTTGTAGGGTACAAATTACGTTTTTCTAACCTCAGGACCTTAATCAAAAACAATGAGATTTGAGCTGGTATTAATCTGCAGCTGCCGGTGGCAGCCCTTCCATAGCAAAAGATTGCAAGGTCAGCGGTGTGAATTTCTGCAAAGAAGGGAACCTACTTATCAGGAGAGCACACCTGGCAAAGCAAGCATGCAAGGCCAGTGTGCCAGTCAAGATGTGCTCAAAGAAAAGGTGCCCTGAAGGCCATTGCCTTTTGCCTCTGTTTTTAAGAGTGGATCATAAAAGCAGTATATTAAGCACACATACACAGAGTGCTCTGGGACCATGTTTATCCAGAAAGGTTTCTGAAAACTTCCTTAAAGTTTTATTAAACCTAAAAGTATAATTTAAAAAAGTACTGTGAACACAGAAATTTTCAAATAATTTTTACTTACTCAAAACTAAATGGCAATATAATGATTTGTTGGAGGAAACCCTAAGTAATGTTTAGTTAGTGTGCATTACCTCTCCATTAATCCTCATGAACCCCTTCTCCTCAGAAGCTTTCTTTCTTTCTTTTTTTCCCCTTTTCTCCCCAAAGCCCCCAGGTACATAGTTGTGTATTCTTAGTTGTGGGTCCTTCTAGTTGTGGTATGTGGGACGCCGCCTCAGCATGGCTCAATGAACGATGCCATGTCTGCACCCAGGATTCGAAGTGACTTGAAACCCTGGGCTGCCTGCAGTGGAGCACCTTGAAACCCTGGGCTGCCTGCAGTGGAGCACGTGAACTTAACCACTCAGCCACAGGGCCAGCCCCAGAAGCTTTCTTTATTCAACCCCATTCTTTCTCTTGATTGTTCAGTTTCACTAAACCTTCACCATTCCCCAGGATCTAGAGTTTATAAAGCTCCATCTTTCAGCACTCATTAACTGGGACCCCACATCTATGTTTTTCTCTGCTTATTGCGTGTCTGGGTCTTCAAGTCATACCGAGACCGCTGGACCGAACAATAAGTCTCAGGACCACAGTAACCACATGGAGCCATGCCTGCTAGGGTAACTACCTATTTTGGGCTCAAGTACAATTAGTTTCTTCCTTTGTTTTTTCTCAAACATATCTAAGTAAGCATCTGGTCACAATCTTTTTGATTTCTGCACATATGAGAATCTTTTTCTTTTTCGATATGCCATGGGAATTTTCTTTCCTCTCTTTGACTCATGTTGTTCTTCAAGAACATATTTTATAATAGCAAATAGTTTATACCTAACTTTTTCATAAATTATGTGAGACTGAATTTTGCTCGACTGTTTCCCAATAAAACGGTATTCAATGTTATTACTCTTTAGTAAAATTTTTCTATGCAAATTTAACCCTTAATGGTTCACTTGCACTAGTCTTGATGCTTCCAAATGTATTTAAGAAGTATTTCCAGAAGATGTTTTTCTCTAACACATATTTATGAAGAACTACTTAATTTTTAACTCCTCTCTGTGCATTTTCATTGATATTCATTCTGGGAGAAATCTAAATCTCTGTATAAATTTCATTTTAAGAAAGTATGAGTGTAAGTACACTGGCATGTATTTGCCAAATACGACTTTTTTCTTTTAAGCCCTGCTCCAATTCCCTGAAGAATTAATAACATTTTTCTCTAAGATTCCCCAGCAGTGTGTGGGAACTACCAGCAATTAGTTTGTCAAATTTGATTATAGATAGTTGTATGCCACTTCCAAAACTATGAATGGCTAAAGGGTAGAAATACAGTAATTTTTTCCTTTTTAACATAATTGAGTCATCATAGATGCTTCAAAAAACAACTTAAAGTGATTTTGTTTCATTTTATTTATCTTCGTGTAAATATATAAAGTCATCCTCATAACATTAGGTTGATTATTTTCAAATGTCCATGGGAGGGGCTGGCCCAGTGGAGCAGTGGTTAAGTTCACATATTCCACTTCAGGGGCCCAGGGTTCACCGGTTCAGATCCCAGGTGCAGTCCTGTGCATCTCTTGTCAAACCATGCTGTGACAGGCATCCCACATATAAAGTAGAAGAAGATGGGCAGGGATGTTAGCTCAGGGCCAGTCTTCCTCAGCAAAAAGAGGAGGATTGGTGCCAGATGTTAACTCAGGGCTAACTTTCCTCCAGGAAAAAAAAACAACCTGAGAAATAAAATGTCCATGGGTAATAACTTTGGAAATAAATAAAAGTCCAATAAAAAAAGAAACCACTTTTAGGACTTCTCAAAGATGTGCATAATATATTCAACAGAATTTCTATTATTCTTTTCATCCTTATAATCATCCACCTATCCATCCCACAATCATTATTTTGTAGAAACAGGTATTATAATTTCACTGATGAAGAATATGTGTAAGAAGATAAATAGAAAACTTAAGGCATAATTTCCTGAATAGTATCTAATATGTCTGCCTCTTTAAGCAGGGATATCTGAGTATATACCCTCTGTAGTTAGGAAAAGCTTATGTAATTTAATGTCCACACAAATTATGCCAAACGCTACACTAACTCATGCAGTTGTATATTAATAATATATATCTGTATAATAAAATAATAAATATATGAAGAATATAATATACAGCATTCAAATCTCTAAAGTACAGATCACAGGTTTGCAATTAAATATAGCAGATCATAAATTAGGTATTTATTAAAATAATAATCTGCCTGACATATAAAAAACTCTTACAACTCAATAGTAAAAAGACAGACAGCTCAATTTAAAAAAGGGCCAAAGACTTAAATAGATATTTCTCCAAAGAAGATATACATATTGTCATCAAGTGCATGAAAAGATGGTCAATATCTTTAGTCATTAGGTAAATGCAAATCAAAACCACAACATAACACGTTACTTGTACTAGAATGGCAATAATGGAAAAAAGGGGAAATAAGTGATGACAAGAATGTGGAGAAATTAGAACCCTTGGACATTGCCGATGAGAATGTAAGTGGTTCAGCTGCTGTGGAGAACCGTTTGGCAAGTCCTCAAAAAGTTAAACATAGAATTTTCGTATGACCTAGCAATTCTACTCCTAAGCTTATATCCAAAGGAATTGAAAACAGGGATTTAAACAGATACTTGTACAGCAATGGTCATGGTACATTATTCACAATAGCCAAAAGGTGGAAACAACCCAAATGCCCATCAATGAGCAAATGGATAAATAAATTGTGGTGTATATGAACAACTCTAAAAAGATTGAACTGATGCATTTTACCATAAACATGAACCTTTAAAACATAATGTCAAGTCAAATAAACCAGACATAAAAGGTCACATCTTGTATGACTTCATTTATATAAACTATCCTGAATAGGAAAATCTGTAGAGACAGGAAGCTAGGAGGTGGCTGTGAGGGGCTGGAGGAGAAGGGAAAGATTAGTAACTGCTTAATGGGTACAGGGTTGTCTTTTGCAGTGATGAAAATAGATGGAATGGTGGTTGCACGTCATATTGAATATACACAATGCCACTGAACTGTTTTATTTAATGGACATTGATGTTGTTTCCAAGTCTTGGCTATTGTGAATAATGTTGCCATGAACATAGTGATATGCATATCTTTTTGAATTAATGTTTTCAAGCTCTTTGGATAAATACCAAGAAGTAGAATAGCTGAATCACATGGTATTTCTATTTTTAACTTTTTGAGAAATCTGCATACGATTTTCCATAGTGGCTGAACCAATTTACATTCCTACCAGCAGTGTATGAGGGTTCTTTTTTCTCCACATCCTCTCTAGCACTTGTTATTTCTTGCCTTTTTAATAATAGACATTCTGATTGGTGTGAGTTGATATCTCATTGTAGCTTTGATTTGCATTTCCTTAATAATTAGAGATGTTGAACATCTTTTCAGGGGCTTGCTGACCATCTGTATCTCTTCTTTGGAAAATGGATAAAGAAGGCGTGATATATAAATACAATGGAATGCTACTCAGCCATAAAAAAGACCAAATTGTGCCATTTGCAACAACATGGATGGACTTTGAGGGTGTTATGCTAAACGAAATAAGTCAGATGGAAAAAGACAATTACCATATGACTTCACTCATATGTGTAAGATAAAAAAACAAACAGGAACTTAGATACAAAGAACAGATTGGTGGCTACCAGCAGAGAAAGCAGATTGGAAGGCAAAAGAGCTAACGGGGTTCATATGTATGGTGACCAATAGAAGCTAGACTTTTGGTGAAGAACATGAGGCAGTGTACACAGACGTAGAAATATAATGATGTACACCTGAAATTTATATAATGTTATAAACCAATGGGACTTCAATAAAATAAATTAAAAAATAAAAACAAAATGGTTAATTTCATTTATGTAAATTGCATATCAATAAAATATAATAATAACCAAGCGATATAATATGTACATACAAAAATTAAATAGGATAGTTATATGACAAAATGAAGTCATGCTAAGGCCCATCGGCAGGTGTTTGTTTTTAATGAGAAGTTTACATATACATATTTTAATTTAAAATGTTATATTTTTCTTTTCATGGTTATTTTCATTTTATAGATAAAAAATCAAAACATTAATGTGCTCATAAATTCAAAAATAAAGATGAATACACAAAGATAATATTAAAATAAGGAAAATTAGCTACAACACATACTTCCTCAAAGGCCTACGAACTCCTCCTGAGCCCTTTAAGACACAAACACTGATAGTCTTTCCAATAAATAAACCCCCAAACTAATTCTTAGTAGAATGTTTCCTGCTGACAAATGTTCCTGGAGCTAGAAGATAACAACTCTCCAGCGCAGCAGTATCTCACTTCCTGTGGATCGTTTCTTAACCTCAGTGGAGCCCAGCCTGGCGGCACAATGCCATGTCACACTGAGCCAGCCTCTGTGAAGGCACCCATTCACAGACTGCTGTCTGCATAGCACCGAAATCAGACTTGTACAGCAAAGCAGAGCCTGCTGGTACTTTCTTCCCTCCCATCAAAAACAGTAGAGCATTGTAGAGCTCAATGTTGAGGCAAGATTATTCAGAGTTTCAAGAGGCTGGCTCCCACGCTGCTAATTGAGCTCTGATCTAAACCCCAGCCCTAGCACTAACAAGTTTCATTTTGCACAGTAACTAAATAACATTACATATCACGTCTAAGGTCATCCTGTACTTTGTACCATAATATCATGAGAAAGTCAAGAAGGTTTGCGATTCCAGTAACATCAGGTGTAGGATTATTGCAGAGATCCACTTTAAATGGTTCACTTATAGAGGGCCAGTAAAGATCCTTTACCCTTACTAAGAAATATTACCAATGGAAAGATACTGAACTTTCATTTTTAGAGTATCATCCTCTCCAGTTAATGGTTGCCTCTTTTTGAAATTGTCAATTATACTTCAATAAAACTGGAAAAAATAAAATAAAAGTCTAATATTGATGTATGGGGAAACTTAAACTCATTAATGGAAATGAGTTTCATCTATCACTGTACTTTAAGACATCTGCAAACTGGCAGGGCGTGAATGTACCAAATATCTGGAAGAGGGGAAGAAACAAATAGACAACAAAACACAGCAGCAAACAAAGCAAAACAAAAGCATACGGATGGACATTCACCAAAGGTAGAAAACTCTTCTTTTTCCCCTTGATGTTGAAATAATTATATAAATGTTATCAGTATTTTAAGTGCAGTATGCTGGACTGCCATAGAACTAGAAATAAATCAATTTTCCACAAATTCAGACTACTTCAAATACCCCACCCTTTTAAAAATTTCTCCCACCTGAAATCCTCTCTCAGGTTTTCTGAGCACTCTATGGTACAGTGACTGGCAGCACTGTTGTCTTCATTTTCTTTGTAAATTTTAAGGTCTTTTCAGACCGATGCCATGATGTTTCCTTTCTCTATTACTATATTTGATCTTCCCTTTTAGGAACATTGTTTAGATTTTTATGTATTCAGGTCACCTTTTACGATGTCTATAAATACAGAGAGAGAGACAGAGAAAGAGAGAGAGAGAGACAAGCTTTCTAATTCTTATAACCAGTTAGTTTTCTGGTTGATTTTCCCTAGTTCTCTTAATTTTTAAAAAATTTTGCTGTTGTTTCCAAAACCCTCAATTGTTTGGTGAATAGTTTTTTTCAACTGTTTCTTATTCTCTGTTCCTTGATTGCCTTATGGAAATACTTTCTTTAAAATGTATGATCTCTCGCTGTCTTTTTTTTTTGGAAGATTGTCCCTGAGTGAACATCTGTTGCCAATCTTCCTCTTCTTTTTCCTCCCCAAAGCCTCTCAGTACATAGTCGTATATCCTACTTGTAGGTCCTTCTAGCTCTGCTATGTGTGATGCGGCCTCAGCATGGCTTGATGTGTGGTGCTAGCTCCCCACCCAGGAACTGAACCAGCAAAACACTGGGCTGCTGAAGCAGAGCATGCGAACTTAACCACTTGACAACAGGGCCAGCTCCCCAAATTTATGATCTCTTAAGGTCAAGCATTGAGACTGAAGTCGGAATCTGAATTGCTCTCACTTTTACCATTTACAAGCTGTGGTATCTTAGACAAATCACACAATTCAGTGAATGTATTCCTTCTTTAAAAAAAAAGTATCAAGTACACACCCTTATACACACACACACACACACACACGCTGTGAGAGTTAAAAGAGAGATACAGAGAAGCGGAGCCTGTAAATTACTAATGAATTTGACGCGTTGTTTAACCAATACTACAAAACTGTGAATATCAACACTAACTAGTTTTCAGATTTACCTAGTATCAAAGGCTAATAATGAAATCTATGAGGTATTATACGAGTATAATTTATATGCAGTATTGGGATTTAAATGCATGATAACAATCAATGTGGAAAAAATTATTATACCCATTCTTATTCCAAAGTCATAATTTATCTTTTGCAGTGAAGAGTTTTATCTTTTCCTTCCTCTAAATTACGGAAGGCCTATACACAAATTAACTCTATGAAGAATCAGTAGCTTGAAAATTGCATGGTTGAAAGATTTATTTTTATTTTTTAATAACTAAGAATCCTGAGTATATATTTTCTTTAAATTACATATATATATATACACACACATATATGAGTTAGTTCTTCAAGGTAAGGATGGAGAAATTGCTGGGAATATTTCCTACTGGATGGTGGTGGGAGGTGGGGGGGGGGTTGGCTGGCATTTTGTGTGTGTGTGTGTGTGTGAGGCAGATTGGCCCTGAGCTAACATCTGTGCCAATCTTCCTCTATTATGTATGTGGGATTCTGCCACAGTATGGTTTGGTGAGCAGTGTGTTCGTCCGCACCCGGGATCCCAACCCACAAACCCCAGGCCACCAAAGTGGAGCGGGTGAACTTAACCGCTATACCACCCAGCTGGCCCCATTGGCTGGCATTTTTAAACAGCAGAAACTACTGTTGCCTGGCCTGCCCAGAGGTATTAGATGCAATACGCTCTGCAGTCAGTCTCCACCTCGCCACAGGAATTCCTCACTCTATAAGGAGTTTATATTTGAAGTCCAACAGAAAGCACAAAATATTTACAGAAAATGTAGAATCATGCAAACAAAAGAAACGATAGTGATGATAGGAGGTCTTAAACAGTCTTGCCATGACATATATTTCTTATATAGCCTGATATGTTGGGTAAATTGAAAGGCCAAAAATAGATCACATGTGGGTTACATCAAAATTATGTGAAAAATGGTTGAAAGGAAAGTGACTGAATCTGTGCTGAGAAATCATGGCTACAGGGCAAATGAGGTAACAATAGAATTTGAGTAAAATACGGCATATGCCGTTTGATGCTACAAAGATGAAATAAAGAATCAAGACACTGCTTCATATTCTTGGTCAGGGAGCTTTATATCTTGTTTTGCACCTCACTTTTTTGGCCCCCTCTAACCCTATGTTTCTGGAAGGTTAGTAGATGAAGGTGACTGTGGGACATTGTAGAGGAGCTGAAGCAGTTTGAAAATCATGCCAACAAAATGGACGCTGCTCTGGGGTCCATATTTAAGGAAGGTGTGATCCTGTTCATATGGAAATGGGCCACAGCACCATCACAGAAGCAGTGCTTATTCTGAGGTCTCTCCTGTCTGTCTGTATTAGAACTTCACACGGCTTAATTTCAGAACAAACCTTGGTACACAACATGGCAGCTCCTGCTGGGCTGGGCTTCTGGCTTGGTAGACTCACCCATTCTTCACCATAGGCTGAAATTCAGCTACTTTTCTAGAATCAAAGTTCTAACTAGTAAGATCTTTTTTAAAATACTTCAGCATATATTGATTTTTTTTCCTCAGAAGGCTTAAAGCAGTTATTATTGTATCACCAGAACTAATTTATTTCTGACTGGTTTATATGACTTATATACTGATGATTTATACTCTTGTCATTTGCGAATGTCATGGATGTGCCAAGAGTTTACCAGCCTACTTAAATATCAAGAATGTTATTATCAAATATTCTCACTAGTAGTACAAAGCACCAGAAACCAGACTCTGGCTTTCTCCCATAGCACTAGGTCGGAACTTTTATACATAAAATCTACTCAAAATAGTCTTTGTTGAATGAATAGATTTACTAATTATAAACACATGTAAATATGTTTACACCTTGCATTTATCACTTTGATTGTGAAATACTAGATTTGTCTCTTTAAATTATTAAGTAATACTGTGAGCCTCTATATGTCTGATAGTAATTTGTATACCTTGCATTGTTGTTTTTTTTCAGAATTGTTTTGTTTTTTATTTAATACATTTTCAGATAATGTTTGACCTCTATGGTTTGTTAAATATATTTAATTAATCTTTCTATTCATTCCCAAATAACAATTTTTAGGGAAATATAATAGAAAGTAATCAAACTTCTAATCAAGTAAATGACTAAGCTGTGTTGTATATTCTCAGTAATAGAAAAGTTGCAAGATTTGGAGAGAAAAAGAGAAATTGTCCACATAATAGTTCCAACTAATGTGATGGATAATCATTTACATTTTTCATAATGATTACTTCAATGATTTTCTATTATGATATGATACACCCTGTTACAGAAACAGGAAATAATGTTTTATGTTATACACCCTAAAAATGAAATTTTCAAAATTAAAAATCAGTAATCCTTGCATTCAGAAATGCTAATCAACATTTTACAAGTTTTCTGATATAAAATCATTGTTAAGTGATAATGCTATGCTAATAAAAATGCGATTTGGAACACAATATTAAGTAATGGGTAGTTATGATGGGCAAATATAGTCTTACTGTGTAAAGCAAACCACAGATCTCTTTTGGGGTGGGGGGAACATTCACCCTGAGCTAACATATGTTGCTAGTCTTCCTCTCTCTTTTTTCCTCTCCAAAGCCGCAGTACATAGTATATTCTAGTTGTATGTCCTCCTAGTTCTTCTATGTGAGCCGCCAGCACAGCATGGCAACTGACAAATGAGTGGTGTAGTTCTGCACCTGGAAACCAAACCTGGGTCGCTAAGGCAGAGAGTGCTGAACTTTACCCACTAGGCCATCAGGGCTAGCTCAGCAAACCACTGATCTTATATTGGGTTTTAGGTAAGAGTGTGTGGTGGGTTGTATTGATTACAGAGGCTGAAGTAGGTTCATGAAAGCCTTAAAAGCATCCTCTGTGTTGGTTACAAGAGGCTAAAGTGCATTGACAACAGCCTTAAAACTGTGTTCATTGGAGTGAGTCTAATGCTGAATTGCTGTTTTTTAAAGTATAAGGCTTTACTTTACTTCACACTTTACACTGATTGGCTGCCCTCTATAAGTATGCTCACTGTGTTGTTGATGGATTAGAGAGGTTTAAAATCCGTTGTCATGTTTTAGTCTTACTCTCCTTACAGAAATAGAATAGATTGATTAGAGAGGTTTAAAATCAGTTTTGAAGGTTATTTATTAAGATGGCTATAAAACAATGAGTTTTTGTCTAAATATGTGGGAATATTTTTAATATTCTCAATCCCTATTTTGGTTCCCCTTTAACCTAGTCTACTGGAGAGAATAATCAGATTTATCCAGATCTTCACCACTGTTGTTCATTTTTCTCGAAGATGAAGTATTGCTTCAACAAGTTCTTAGTTCATGTGTTGACCAATGTGATTTCATCCTGCTTTTGTTTTTGACTCATTTGTTGAATGATCTTTAAGGACAGTGACTGCATAATGACATTTAACATTCTAGAAAACAACAGTTGTATGTCAAACAAGTTTAACTAAAATATTATAAGACTGCCAGAAACTCTGGAGCCATAACCCAATATTTCCTAAATGCAAACAAGAAAACGAACAGGAAAATAAATCCTGACTACTCTAAAAGTCTATCTATGATAAACAGATTGCTTTTATCTTGAGCTTAGATAGATTGTTCCACCTCACATCTAGTGTTAACCTAGATTCAGCATAAATGGTGCCAAATTTCATCTGGTTGGCCAAAACAAAATCCAAGGCTATTTAATTATCAAAAAATAAGGAATTTAAGCTATTTCTTTGTGTCACCAGGGAAAAGTCTCTTATTTATTATGTCAGCTACAATGAAGGATACACTTTGAGAATATTCTAAAGTTATTCAACTCTTAGAGATGGAACCACTGTTGTCAGGTTTCTTTTTCTACATGTTGTTAATTATATTCCAAAGAAGACTTGTATCCCTTTGGACTTCCTGTAAGAGAACAGCCCACCAAAAATATTGGGGGAGTCCAATACCCACAGTGGTCAAAATAATATGTCTGCATAACAGTTAGCCTTAGCTATGATTTGAAAATGAAGAATCTGATTCTCATACATGACAAAAACAAAAACAAAAGTCCAAGAGATGTATAAAAATGTAATCGAATTTAGTGTATCTGTAGGATATTTTCTCTAGGTATTGTCCCAATAAAATATCAACATACACGTGTCAGCATAATGGCAGAGTGAGTTAGTGAGTTGTTCCCTTTGTCTCTCCTCTGTAAGTTATAACCAGTGGGATATTTACTGATCAACAAAGGACTTTCTGCACAGCACACCAGAATGTCTGAGAGATCCACACATCTATACATCTGAAGGTGGGTGGACTAGACCTCCTGGAGGCAGTGGAACCAGGGGAGTAGTGGTAGCAGCTGCTGAGACCAACAGTTCTAGGATCTATGGCCACGTCTGTGACTAGAAGCCCCAGGAACTGAGATAATGGCCATGAACAGAGGCTCCAGGCATCCAGGCAGCCCACACTCCTGGAGGCACCAAGAATCACTACAGGCCCATGACTGGAGACTCCAGGAACTGCAACAATACCTACGACCAAACCCTCTTCCACTCCCCTAGCAGCAGCTCCTCCAATAGTGGCAGGGGGTGCATCCAAGACACAGACTGCCCTAGGAGCAGCAGCAACAGTGCCTGTGACCTGAGAATCTAAGAATCAGGACTGCACCTGAGACCAGAGGCTGCAGGAGCCACAGCAACACTTGTGGCTGAGCATTTACTCTTCCCCCAGCAGTGGCAGGTGGCACCTGTGACCTGTTTCAGGAGCCAACCCCCAACACTAGTCCTACAATCAGTGGGTCTGCACATAAGACCCCAGATTTCTGACAGTAGAGGTGACACCGATGATTCCAGCACCCTTGGCAGCAGTGTAGCCAGTACCACCAGATAACCTGGGAGCAGCAGCACAGGTGGTGCACGTGGCAGCAGTGCCTAAGCCTGTGGAGAATCCACAGAGAGCCAGGTAACAGCAATAGTGGAGCCCACAACCCTGGCTTCCCCCTAGTTGCAAAGGCACCCACCACTTCGTCCCCGAACCTGTAGAAGTGGTGCCTGGAGACCCAACAAGCCCAGACATGGCAGAGGTGCCTGCGACACTGGCTGTGACCCCACTCTTCCCCTCCTCTTCACTGCAGTAGGGGAACACATGACTCAGGTGTCCCTGGAAGCAGCAAAGGTGCTTGCAGTTCAGTGACCCCAGTGGTAATACTCACAACTGCAGTGACATCATAAGCAGCAAGGCATCAGCAACCTCAAAGTCACAAGTGACACAAAGGGGGCACTAATGGTGCCTCTGGCAGAGGTAGTGGAGGGTGGAAAATGAAGCCTCTCAAATGCAATCAGCAGGCTCAGAATCAAAGTAAAGATAGCCTCACTCAAATAGGAAAGGTATTTCATACCACAAATACATTGGCAGAGGAACAACTCATCAAGCACCATGAAAAACTACAGTAACACAGTACCACAAAAAGAAAATGACAACTCTCCAGGAACCAAACTTGAAATCATGGTGGATTTAAATCTAACTGACAGAGAATTTGAAATAGCTGTGATGAAGAAACTCAGAGAGTTACAAGAAAACTCAGAAAGATAGTTCACTGGGCTCAGGAATAAAATTAACAAATGGAAGGAGGACTTCTCCAAAGAGATTAAAACTCTAAAAAGCAAACAAACAAAAATTCTGGAACTGAAGAACATAGAAAATGAGATGAAGAATAAGTACAAAGCATTGGAAATAGAGCAGACCATATGGAAGACAGAATCAGCAGGCACAAAGATAGAAATCTAAAAATGATTCACATGGAAGAGGAGAGAAAACTAATATTTTTTAAAAGTAGAGAAATTCTAAGAGAAATATCTAACTCAATTAGGAAAAATAAACATAAGGATAATGGATATCCAAGAAGAAGAGAGGGAGAAAGCAGCAGAGAGCTTATTCAAAGAAATAATAGGTGAGAACTTCCCAAACCTGGGGAAGGAACTGGATATACAACTATATGAAGATAACAGAATCCCTAATTATCTCAAGGGAAAAAGACCTTCTGCAAGGCACATTATATTAAAACTGTAAAAAGTCAGTGACAAAGAAAGAATATTAGGGGCAGCCAAAGAGAAGAAAAGAACTTACAAAGGAATCCCCATTAAGTGGATTTCTCAGTAGAAACTTCAGGCTAGGAAAGAGTGGAATGATATATTAAAAATATTGAAAGATAAAAACTGTCAGCCAAGAATACTCTATCCGGTAAAGTTATCCTTCAGATGTGAAGTAGAAATAAAGGCTTTCCCAGACAAACAAAGCTGAGGGAGTTCCTCTCCATTAGACCTACCTTACGAGAAATGTTGAAAGGAGCCCTTCTACCTGAAACAAAAAGGCAAATGTATATAAATCTTTGAGTAAGGTGATAAACAGACAGACAGAATCAGAAAATTGCAACTCAATACCAGAATAAGTTAGGAAACACCTAAGTATAACATAAAGGCTAAAGGGAAAGAAAGCATCAAAGATAACTATAACCACTATAACCAACCAATTTTGTAGTAAACTCACAATACAAAAAGGGATAATTTGTGACAACAAAACATAGGAGGAGAGGAAAAGGACAAAACCTGCATAGGTAAATGGAGATAAGATGCTATCAGCTGAAAAAGAACTATCTCATCTACGAGATCTTTTATACAAATGTCATGGTAACCACAAAACGAAAATTCAGAGCAGAGTCAGAAAACAAAAGAAGAGGAAACTGAGAAACACATCACAGAAAACCATCGATTAAAATGGCAGACAGAAACACAATGAAGATGAAACAATGGAAATATAGAACTACCAGAAAACAAAAGATGAAGTGGCAATATTAAGCACTTTATGTCAATAATCACCCTAAATGTAAAAGATTGAGTTCACCAATCAACAGACATGGAGTGGCTGGATTGATTGAAAACAAGACCCAATAATATGCTGCCTCCAGAAGACCCATCTCAGCTCTAAAGACAAACATAGATTCAGAGTGAAGGGATGGAAAATGACACTCCAAGCAAATGATAACCAAAAGAAAGTGTGCATAGCCATACTTGTAACAGACAAAATGGACTTCAAACTGAAAAAGATAACAAGAAACAAAGATGGACATTATATAATAATAAAGGGGACAATCCCCCAAGACCTAACATTTATTAATATATATGCACCTAACAAAGGAGCACCAGGTATATGAAGCAACTATTAACAGACCTAAAAGGATAAACAGGCAGCAACACAATAATAGTAGGGGACTTTAACACTCCACTTCCATCAATGGGTAGACAGGTCATCCAGAGTGTCAACAAGGAAACAATGGCCTTAAATGAAACACTAGACCAAATGGACTTAATAGATATATATAGAATATTCCATCCAAAGCAGCAGAATACACATTCATTTCAAGTGCAGATGGAACATTATCAAAGATAGACAATATCTTGGAAAAAAAAGCAAGTCTTAATAAATTTATGAAGACTGAAATCATATCAAGCATCTTTTCCAATAACAATGGTATGAAACTGGAAATCAACGGCTGAAAGAAAGCTAGCAAGTCACAAATATGTGGAGACTAAACAACATGCTGCTGAATAACTATCAGATCAATAAAGAAATCAAAAGAGAAATAAAAAAATACTTGGAGACAGATGAAACTGAAAACACAACATACCAAAATCTATGGGATTCAGCAAAAGCAGTACTAAGAAGGAAGTTTATAGCAATAGTAGTCTACCTCAAAAAGCAAGAAAAATCTCAGGTCAGCCTGGTGGTGTAGTAGTTAAGTTCATGAGCTCTGCTTTATGGCCCGGGGTTCATGGGTCTAGATCCCAGGCACAGACCTACACACTGCTCATCAAGCCATGCTGTGGCAGTGCCTCACATACAAAATAGAGGAATATTGGCACAGATGTTAGCTCAGCAACCATCTTCCTCAACCAAAACAGGAAGATTGTCAATAGATGTTAGGGCCAATTTTCCTCACAAAACAAACAAACAAACAAACAGGAAAAATCTCAAATAATATAACACTACACCTAAAAGAGCCAGAAAAAGAAGAACAAACAAAGCCCTAAGTCAGTAGAAGGAAGGGAACAATAAGAATCAAGCAGAAATAAATGAAATAGAAACTAAAAAGACAACAGAAAAGAGCAATGAAACTAAGAGCTGGTTCTTTGAAAAGGTAAACAAAATTGACAAACCTTCAGCTAGACTCACTAAAAAAAAAGACAGAAGGCTCAAATAAACAAAATCAGAAATGAAAGAGAAGAAATTACCATAGATACCACAGAGATTCAAAGGATTCTAAAGGATTCAAAGGATTATAAGAGAATACTATGAAAAGCTGTATGCTAACAAATTGGATAATGTAGAAGAAATGGTTAAATTCTTAGAATCATACAATCTCCCAAAACCAAATCAAGAAGAAATAGAGAATCTGAATAGATCAATAACAAGTAAAGAGATTGAAATAGCAATCAAAAACCTCCTAACAAACAAAAGTCCAGGACCAGTTGGCATCTCTGGTGAATTCCACCAAACACTCAAAGAAGATCTAATACTTATTCTTCTCAAACTCTTCCAAAAAATCAAAGAGAACAGGATAATTTCTAACTCATTTTACAAGGCCAGCATTACCCTGATGCCAAAACCAGACAAGACCAAAACAAAAAGGGAAAATTACAGGCCAATACCACTGATGAACAGAGATGCAAAAATCCTCAACAAAATGTTAGCAAATGAAATACAACAATACATTAAAAGGATCATACACCACAATCAAATGGGGTTTATTGCAAGGATGCAGGAATAGTTTAACACCTGAAAATCAATCAACGTGATACAGCACACTAACAAAATAAAGAATAAAAGTCACATGATCATCTCAATAGATGCACAGAAAGCATCTGACAAGATTCCATATCCATTTACAATAAAATCTCTCAATAAAATGGGTATAGAAGGAAAGAACCTCAACATAATAAAGGCCATACAACAAACCCATAGTCAACATCATACTCAATGTGAAACCCTGAAAACTATTCCTTTAAGAACAGGAAGAAGACAAGGATGCCCACTCTCACCACTCTTATTCAACGTAGTATTGGAAGTTCTTGCCAGAGCAATTGGGAAAGAAAAAGAAAAAAAGTATCTAGATTGGAAAGGAACAGGTAAAACTATTACTATTTGTGGATGGCACAATTTTATATATAGAAAACGCTAAAGAATCCATGAAAGAAACTACTAGGAATAATCAATGAATACAGATAATGGTGTACGGTAAAAAAATAAACATACAAAAATCAGCCATATTTCTATACACTAACAACAAACTAGTGAAAGAGAAATAAAGAATACAATCCAAT
Source organism: Equus asinus (assembly GCF_041296235.1). NCBI lineage: Eukaryota > Metazoa > Chordata > Mammalia > Perissodactyla > Equidae > Equus > Equus asinus. The sequence continues at coordinate 83,932,219 of NC_091798.1, forward strand.
TTACAATCACAACAAAAAGAATAAAATACTCAGGAATAAATTTAACCAAGAAGATTGTTACACTGAAACTACAAGACATTGTTGAAAGAATTTGAAGAAGACGTGAAGAAATGGAAAGATAAACTGGTCATGGATTGGAAGAATTAAAATAGTTAAAATGCCCACATTACCTAAAGTAATCTACAGATTCAACACAGTCCCCATCAGAATCCCAACATGACTTTTTGTGGAAATAGAGCAAAGAATCCTAGAATTTTTTTGGAACAATGAAAGAATAGCCAAGGAAATACTGAGAAAAAAGAACAAAGCTGGAGGTATCACACTGTCTCATTTCAAAATATACTGCAAACTATAGTAATCAAAACAGCATGGTACTGGCAGAAAAACAGGCACACAGATCAATGGAACAGAACTGAGAGCCCAGAAATAAAGCCACACATCTATGACAGCTAATTCAACAAAGGAATCAAGAACAGAAAATGGAGAAGGGAAATTCTCTTCAATGAATGGTGTTGGGAAAACTGGAGAGCCACATGCAAAAGAATGAAAATAGACTATTAGCTTACACCATACACAAAATTTAACTCAAAATGGGTTAAAGACTTGAATGTAAGACTGAAACCATAAAACTTCTAGAAGAAAACATAGCCAGTAAACTCTTTGACATCAGGTCTTAGCAGTATCTTTTTGAATATTATGTCTCCTCAGGCAAGGGAAACAAATGAACAACTAAACAAATGGGACTACATCAAACTAAAAAGCTTCTGCATGGCAAAGGAAACTATGAACAAAACAAATCAACAAAGCCTATCAATTAGGAGAAAATATTTGCAAATCATATATCCAATAAAGGGTTTATATCCAAAATATATAGAACTCATACATTCGACAACAACAAAACAAACAACCTGATCAAAACATAAGCAGAGGTTCTGAACAAACATTTTTCCAAAGAAGATATACAGATGGCCAACAGGCACATGAAAAGATGTTCAACATCATTAATTATTACGGAAATGCAAATCAAAACTACGAGATACAACCTCATGCCCGTCAGAAAGACTGTTATGAAAAAGACAAGAAATAACAAGTGTTGGAGAGGATGTGGAGAAAAGAGAACCTTTGTATACCGTTGGTGGGAAAGTAAATTATGCAGCCACTATGGAAAACAGTATGGAGCTTCCTCAAAAAATTAAAAATAGAAACACCAGATGATCCAGCTATTGGACTTCTGGGTGTTTATCCAAAGAACATGGAAACACTAATTCAAAAAGATATATACAGCCTTATGTTCATTGCAGCATTATTCACAATAGCCAAGGCTTGGTAACAACCTAAGTGCCCATCAATGGATGAATGGATAAAGAAAATGTATTATATCTATACAATGGACTACTACTCAGCCATAAAAATGACAAAATTTTGCCATTTGCAACAACATGGATAGACCTTGGAGGTATTATGCTGAGCCAAATAAGTCAGGTGGAGAAAGATAATTACTGTATGAATTCATTCATATGTGCAAGATAAAAAATCTTACAGATACAGAGAACAGATTAGTGGTTGTCAGACAGAAAGTGGGTAGGTGGAGGGTGAAAGGGATAAAGAAGTACGTGTGTATGGTGGCAGATGACAAGTATACTTTTGGTGGTGAACACAATGCAATCTATACAGAAGTCAAAATATAATGATGTACACCTGAAATTTATGTGATATTATAAACCAATGTGACCTCAGTGAAAAAAACATCAAAGTATGTTACATCTTCCCAAATATCTGTGTGCTCCTTTTCCAGAGCAAGGATTTGTTTTTTCATGTTTGTATTGTCTACAAGGAGCATCACTGCTTTGAAAAGTAATATAATATGTTATACTGTAATTTGTCTGTAGTAGCAGTAGCTGTGAGAGCTGACTTATTGAGCTAGCATTTTAATGATCCCTTGTAAAACCTAGATTTAGGCAAGTTATTAGTGGTAATAATGAGAACTTGATAGGATAAGTCATAATTGTATAAATTTAGAGCAAAAATATGACTAAAAGCATAAAGAAGGAAGTGTTTAAAAGAGAGTGGTAATCAGTGATTCCAAGCATTTAGAATAATCTTGCTCTGATAATTTTGGGAAGAAACAATCTTATGCAGGCTCATGCAGTCATATGCCTGCTCTAAGAAGCTGGTAATCAGGGTAATAAATATCTAAGAGAATCCTGACTTCTGGGGCAAATTTTTGTCCTTCCTGGAGTCGAAAAAAATTCCTTATCATAGGCCTAAGCTTGATTTTACACTTGGATCTAAGTTTAAAATACACAGTTCCACATTCTGGTAAAACATTAAAAGTAAAAGTGCTTAAAAATTAATAAAATATATTAAAGTTCACAAAATAGATGAATAAAGGTGAAGAAAATAGAAAAGAATAATGGAGGGATAGTTACAGCATTTTTTTGCTCTAAACCCAAAACCAACGAGACTCAAATTCACTTATGAAAGCCATGATTTATTTTTGAATTTATAAATTCATCTGAAACACATGGTCAAAATTTTTGCAATTTTATGTAGTTCATCCATGGAATGTCTTTTTAATTTATAAATAATTTAGATTCGAGTTAGAATTTCTTAACACAGAGGGGCCCAGAAAATCTGCCCTGTGAGGAAAACAAATACTGTTTCCTTAGCAACAAAAATTATGTTCAGAAAACAGTTTAACATGTAACAGCTTTGTTTCATACAAGATATTCATACAAAGTAACTATGAAAGAAACGTGGCATATTTGTCTAATGGAACCACTGACCAGCTCTTTGATAGAAGGTATATTATTCCTTTGGAAAAATATGATGAACACAGAGTAGTTTTTGCCTAACCCATATAATATAAAGTTAAATTTTAATTTGAAGGTAGTATCTTAAAATTGAAAAGGACTGGAAGAAGATCCTTCTTCTAGGAGTCTAAAATTTGGGGTTTTTTGGTTATTTCCGCCCAACCCACGGGTTAGTTGTTTCAAGAAATTTCCAAGTGTGTGGTCTTTTGACGAGATTCGCACACTGGTATTTGGAGCAAATATACTAAATATTCAATTCTAAAGAATTTCAAATAATATCTGGATTTATTGTGAACATAAAACTTAGCCAATTATACTTAAATATCTATTGAAAGCTTTTTATACTTGAAGTGTTTATAAATGATATAAAAATAAAATTCTATGAATGCTTGTCAGTAAAGCTTCTTATCGCTCAGGTATATATTTTATACATAATTCATTAACACACTTATTCATTGCTTACCATTGGAAGGCATTGTCTTAACAGTTCTAGAATATTGGATTATGACATGCTTTTTAAGAAGGGTAACAATATTACATTTTTTTGAAGAAGAAGATGAAGATTATCCCTGAGCTAACTGCTGCCAATCCTCCTCTTTTTGCTGAAGAAGACTGGCCCTGAGCAAACATCGTGTCCATCTTCCTCTACTTTATATGTGGGACATCTGCCACAGCATGGGTTGACAAGCAGTGCCATGTGCGTACCCGGGATCCGAACCAGCGAAACCCCGGGCCGCTGAAGTAGAATGTGTGCGCTTAACCGCTGCGCCACCAGGCCGGCCCCTAATATTACATTTTATCTTCCAAAATTCAGAATTTACTGAGAAATAAAATGCAAGTCAATCAAGCGGAGATCAAATGTCACTATATGAATGATAAAACTAATTAAAGGGTGTGGCTATGTGAGTGGCCAAGTGGACTGACCATTGTGGCTATAATTAGACAAATTTATCCACCAATTACTTGCACAGATAGACAAATATAAGGTTCTTTCCAAGAGATGGAGCCTGCCCCTCTCAGCTCACCCTAATCCTAAGAGCAGAGAATGCATCCTGTATAAAGATAGAGTGTACCTTTGGTAAGCAGGCACCTCTGAAATGACACAAGGTAAAGGAGCTAAATATGATAGTGTTAGTTTCTTCTTCAAATTCATCTGTCAGATGTATCACTGCTGAGAGAAAGTGAAATTATTCTCACATCAGAAAATTCTTGCTTCTGGGAAATCGAGTGGAAATTCTTTCCTTCTATGCAATCAAAGCATCTATGCAAAGGATCTCTCTCTCCTTGCATTTAAAATAAATAATTTACATGCTGCCTGTGGCGTCTATAAATCTATGTGAATAAGAATTTCCTATTGACCAAATGAATGCATTTCAATATGCAGGCATTGTTGTTCAAATGCATCTGTATGTCATTGTGATTAATGAATATAAATGCCTTTAAGTATATTACTAAAGTTGCAGTAACTTTCAACATTGTACGTTTTCTCAATCAATAGATACTAAAAATACAACTACTATTCTTCAAGAATTCATTCCACTTTTGGACATTAAAAAGTGCTTTTCGTACTAAAACATATTGGATCATAAAATAATTTGTTTCCACCTGTAACTGTTTTTAAAACACTGACCTGAATTGTGCCATTTTAGTTCATCTATGTTTGATTATTAATTTGCGGTCTGAGAATCATTTCATAGAAATTTAAATATTGAATAGCATAGAATGATTCCATAAAGTATGCTATTAGTAATTAATATTTCACATTTTAAAGTATACTGGCCACCAAAGTAATTTTCTGCGTGTGGTCCGTTTAGAAATTGGCTTCTATCTGAATTAAGTATATTCTATGTTTGTTGACTCTTGAAGGTGGAGGAAATCTACAGATAACTTAGCTCAAATTCCTTATAAGTAGAGAGGTAACATAGAATTGTGGTTAAGAGCACAGAATTTTGGAAAGCTAGACAGCCAAGATTTCAATTCCACCTCATCCATTATTTAACTGTATGGTCTCAGTTTTTCTGTCTTCAATGGAGACAATGAAATGAGGACTGGTATTTGTAAAAGGCAAGTGACAGTGTATGCCATTTAAAATATAACTGCTATCAATGACACTGAGCTCCAAGGAAGTGAAATGGCATCCTCAATTTCACAAAACTGAGGTTCAAATCAAGTTTTATATTGGTAGTGCGATGTGTCTGGAACCACTTTCTCAAACACATATTTAAATAATGTAGTACTTAAAAGTTTTTTCTATCTTAGAAGTCTAATATTACTACTGAATGTTATATAACTCAGGGCCTTACAAATCTACTTAATACAATGATCACTAACTGAGGATACATTTCTTTAAGAGGGAGCTCTTCTCCTGCAAAAAGATCCTAATCGAACTAATAAAAATATTTCATAATACTCCCTAACTTTTGACACTGCACTTGTGTTTGGTGTAAATTCACTAAAAATGTTAAATGATTTAGTTTTCTATCATTGAAACTTGTTTCCTGTTTCATTTCTATTGTATTACATTGCAACACCTTTGACTTTCTTTTTTTCTACTGAGGCTAGAAAGTAGTCCCAGATATCTGAGGAGCCAGAGAAGGATTAATAAGTAAAAGTTTTGGAATGTTACTGCATTTCTTGCTTAGAGAGTAAGTTCCCAGACTGAATGCATCTGCCTTAATTACTAGTACATTCCTCAGCAAATTTAACAGTCCTATCTCATGGGTGGTGTTTAAAAACAATGCTGATAAATGAATGAATTTAAAAAAATGACTGCAGTATCAATGGTGGGATTTGATTTCTAGATCATAATTTAAAAGTACAAAAAATTGGTTCTTAACAAGGGAAGCCAGAATTTCATAAAAAGAAATATGTTTAGCAGGAGAATGCTATTCAAGAGAGATGTTAATTTCTATCTATGAGAGGAGAAAAAGAAAACTGTATGTTTAATTTCATTGAATGGCATTAAGTGCTAGTACTGTCATAGTGGAGGTATATCCCTATGCCTGAGGAAACGAATAATAGAAGTATGCTGGAAACAGCAATCTTACTGGAGGAATGAATTCATTGAGTAATAAAACAAATGTGAAATTTGAACACATACGAAATATCTTCTCAAGATCACATTTCTGGCATTATGAGATCAGATACAGCTGAAAAACTAATGGGAATAAAAACAATGTCCTTAAAATAAACACACAAAGAGATTTTACTAAATTGTAATGGGATTTAATGCTAAAATTATGACAATACTACTCTATATGAAAATTCATAAAGTGGAGGCTGAATTATTTTCAAGTTCACGAAGGAAAACTGAATTGATTTAAATATACAGATAAACTTACAGGCTACTCAGTCAGGCCAAGAACAAGAATAATAATTTTCATGTATACACTCTAAGAGAGACAAGACTTAGTAATGTGGAGAATGTTAAAAAGGGTCATGTTTTACAAGCCTTATTCTCCTAAAGAAAGATGATTTGATGAAAACTTAACTGATTTTGGCTAATAATTTTATCTCTGAAGATAGTACAAGCAATAATCACGTCTTGAGGTAGAATTATGACTCTGTTTTTCCTATTCGACTATCACTGGGCTCCCTTCCCAGCTTCAGGAGTGAATCGTGACAGATCCAAGGCAATTCTAGTTGTTTCTTTCCCCTTGTCAGTGATTTTATTAAGTATGGCCACATGACACATTTATGGGTAATGAGATGTGAGATGAAGTTGATACTTAGGCTTCTGCAAAAATCTTTCTTTGTCCTTGAACGAGACGATGCATGATAAGGAAAACTTAGTCATGGCTACAATTTCTCGTGATGCTTGATGAAGTGAAAACGAACTCATTCAGAAAGAATTAAAACATGAGAATGTGGTACCTAGAGCCCCGGCAGCCATCTTTTGAAAATAAGGGCACCTTAAATGAGAATGAGTCTAATGAACTGAAAATGATAGAAGAGAAATATATAAAGGATTTGGGTTTTGATGATATATTTTCAAATAACCAATCAGTTATCATCTTCCCTTTGATTTGCTTCTTATATGAGGTAAAATAGACACACACACACACACCTCTCGTTTTCTGCTAATTGGATCAATAACAGTTTTATTTGGAAAATATAGCATTTGAAAAAATTAACCAATTAAAAACATTTTTGAAGATGCTAAGGGTATAGAAGTATACCTGGACCAAAAATTCTTTTCAACAAAAATCTCATAATATTTGACTATTGAAAGCACTAAGCCAAATGCCAGACATATAAATATTCTATTTGTTATATATAAATATATATACACATATATGTATCATTTATGCAAAACTGTGTATGTGTGTGTCTAGATAGATAAGCACTATCAAAGCACTTACAATCGAGTGGAAAACACATATGTATGCAGAATATAAAACAAATAGGAAGTATCTGTGTCCTCAGTAACAACTAAAATCAAAGCAATATGTAACTTAGACTTATGAATTTAAATGTTAACATTAGCAGAAAATATATTATTTTGTCTCTGTTAATTTCAACTGTAGGAAAATTTTCTTTGATCTTTGACAAAGTCATTCATCACAGTATACATTCTGCAGCAGAGTAACAAAATAAATTATCCCTTTATTTTTTATAGTATTTTGTCAGGGAAGAAAATTTCTCAGATGGGTGTCTGGTATAAGGACAAAATAAGAGCTCAAATAGCATGGCAAGAAATACATTCAGTTCCACATATTACCATATAATTTCATTTTGGAAACAATTTAGTTCAAGTGAATTGATTGTTTAAGAGAAGCTATGGGGAAAAAAAGATGGGAGTCAAATATTTCAAAACCTTGTGAAACGCTCTACACTGATGATTTTCATAGCAATATAAATTAAATCAGAGGAACAACAGCATATTTAAAATAAAGTAATCAGGATTACATCAAGCATTCTCTTGGATTTAATAATTATCTTGGAGGAATGAGTTACGATAAGATTCTGAAGTTCCCTTAACTCAGAAATACTTATGACATAATTTGAACTTTTTGTAGATTGGCAAAAATATACCAAAATTGGTGAATAGTGTGTTTATTGTATGATTGTGTGTGTGTCTGTCTGCTATTGTGTGTAACATGTGTGAGAATCACCCTAAACTTTACATAAACTATTATTTTTCAGTCTTGATTCATAGACTGAAAAATGATTGTTATTGATGTAGAGATCAGTCTTGATATTTGTCTCGTATATGTATGCATGTTTATGCATATATGTATCATTTTCTCTCTCTCCATATAAATATATATTATACATATGCGATCTTGTATTTTATATATATAAACACGTACATAGTCATATAGTAAAAGCAATGTTATACGTACATTGTAAAACCTAGAGCTGGATATAACATTGTACAGAAAAATATTTGTGTGCTGTTTTTCCCTGCCACCACTCAATAACAAGGTAGTCAACAATTAATTGTGAATTTTGAATGAATGAAAATGCTCATATACACGGAACTATTCCTAATTCATTCCTAATATTTCTAATTCATTTTTACTCAATTTGAAAAAAATATTGATAGATTGCAATACTTAGCTATTTAGCATATTCTTTTGTTTTGCATTGCATTGTTCAATATGTTCTTTAGCCACATGTATGTATTAAACACTTGAAATGTGACTAGTGCAAACTGAGATGTGTTATAAGTGAAAATACACACTAGATTTCAAAGATTTAGTGTGAACAAAAAAGAATATAACAATATCTCATAGTATATAGATATTACATATCTATATGCAATATAAATATAATATGTAAATATTTGTTATATATATTTTACATACATGTTGAAATGATAATATTTTGATATTTTGGTATATAAATTATTACTAAAATTAATATCAATGTTTTCTTCCCATATTTTTAAATGTGGCTTCATATGTAAATATGATTTTTGCATATTACAAACATGTAAAATTGCTTATGTGGCTCCGATTGGTGCGTCATATTATATTTCTGTTGAACACCACTGTTCTAGATAATCTACTATCTAGACTGATGTTAGAGAACAGAGGTATGATGGGTAAAATAATGGCTTCCTCACAGTTATCCACATCCTAAACCCCAGAACCTGTGAATATGGCTAAGGGTCTTTGTGGGTGTGATTAAGGCTAAGGACCTTGATAATTCTTGATTATCTGTGAGATTCCAATCTAATAACATGAGTCCACGTAAGGAGGACTGAAGTAGAGTGTGTCAGAGAGATAAGATGTGAGAAGGATTTGACCGGCAATGCCGGCGTTGAAAACAGAGGGAGGGGCCAGCCCTGCCGCCGAGTGGTTAGGTTCACGCGATCTACCTGGGCAGTCTCGGGGTTTCGCCAGTTCAAATCCTGGGTGTGGACATGGCATGGCTCATCAGGCCAGGCTGAGGCAGTGTCCCACACAGCACAACCAGAGGCACTCACAACTAGAATATACAATTATGTACTGGGGGACTTTGGGGAGCAGAATAAAAAAAAAAAAAGAAGATCGGCAACAGTTATCTCAGGTGCCAAACTTTAAAAAAAAAAAAGGAAGTAGAGGAAGAAGGCCATGAGCCAAGAAATATGGTGGACTCTGGTAGCTAGGAATGGCACTAAAGTTATAGCTGGCAAGGAACCAGGAACCTCCATCTCACAAGCACAAAAACCTGAATTCTGCCAACAACCAAATAAGCAGGAAATGGTTTTTCCTCTATCTGCTCCAGAGAGGAACACAGCTTACCAATGACTCGACTTAGGCCTGTGAGAGCTGTACCAGACCTTTGACCCACAGAACTGTAGGAGAATACATTTGTCTTGTTTTAAGCTGCTGGGTGTGTGGTAATTTGTTACAGGAGCTATAGAAATCTAATATAAGAGAAAAAGTGGACCAAGATTGTTTTGCTGATATTCAGATATTGCTATTCGATGTCAGTCTCTTATATCCCGAATATTAGACTTTTAGTTACTTTTTGGTCAACTCCTTTCACTTCAAAAATTCAAATTTACAGTGTTGATTATTTAATAAAAGGGAGGAGGAATAGGAGAAAAAAGAAAAGGCAAAGGGATACAAGGAGGGGAAAGGAAAAAGTGAAGTGAGGAATGAAGAAAGATAAGAAGAAAAAAAAGAAAGAAGGAGGGAGGGGGGAAAATTCTAAGCCTTCTTGCATTGGAACAAGAATATAATGCTATCCTGAAAAAACCTCCATATTACATGAGGTTTAATCTAGGCTCAGGTTTTTTTAAATCTCAAACATCAGTTAAGTAAATTGCTTTTGTCTATACAATTGCATTATCAGCATAATGTATAACACCACCCTGTCTGAGCTTTCAGACTGTTTTATATACATCTGACTGGGGACTTTAAAACTTTCTATGCTTGTCACATGATTGTGATTCACTTTGAAAAGTTGTTGCCTTATCTCTCCTGTTAGATTGTCTGCATCTTATGGGCAAGGCCTATATTCAATTGCTCTTTAGATCCTCCACAGCACTCATGCAGCTCATTGGAAAAAATGAAGAAAATTCATAACCAACTCTAAATGCAAATACAATGATATTTAGCCTGTGAAGAGTATGACATTTCTTTCTTTTTTTTTTTTTTTTGAGGAAGATTAGCCCTGAGCTAACTACCGCCAATCCTCCTCTTTTTGCTGAGGAAGATGGGTCCTGAGCTAACATCCGTGCCCATCTTCCTCTACTTTATACGTGGGACGCCTACCACAGCATGGCATGCCAAGTGGTGCCATGTCTGTACCCGGGATCCGAACCACCAAACCCCAGGCCGCCGAGAAGCAGAACGTGCAAACTTAACCGCTGCGCCACCGGGCCCGCCCTGATATTTCTAAGATAATATGGCCAACTACCTCCTTAAAAGACACACACCTCATTCATCAGTCAATAGGAAATTCTTCTTCAAGTATATGAATCCACAGTAGCTAAACATCAGTTGGCAGACATATTAAAGAATCATTTAAAATAACTCTGCAGTTTATACTTTTAATTATCTTTGATAATACAACCATAAAATCACAGAACTAGAAAACATACACACAAAAATTGAAAGCTGATAAACCTTAAATTAAAATAGAAAATTGGATGTAATGAAAGTGAGTCTGATTCAGGTCAGTGACAACGCTCCCTGAGTCCTATTGCCAAATTTAAAACACTCAGGGAGTGGGGAGGTGGAGTAGGAAGAAGCAAGCTGGCAGGGCAGTGGGAGGTGGGGGATTGTTACTAAGGAAGTGTTGGGATTTTTAAAGTAGAAGATTAGCACACAGTACAAAGAGTCGAAATTTTATTTGGAAAATTTCATCTTGAACGTTCACAGATAGAGACACGTGTGGCTAACTTGTATTGCTTTGTTCAGGATTTTCCTGATTTTAGCACTAACATTTACTTGTCCCAGAAATCCCCACAGTCTCAGGAAAACTGGGATGATGGTTCCCACATACAAACATACACAAGCATGCACGCAAACGTACGTGAGCGCGCGCACACACACACACGCACACTGCTATACAGATAATTCACGGCTACAGTGACAATTTGCATTGTAAATTCTGACGTTGGTTGATGGTTTAAACGGGACATTCCCACAAGTCTGTGTAATAGGGACTAATAGACAATTTCTCTCCATCGCCTTCCTCTGATCTCTCTGTATACAGACTTCTCTGCTTACCCTTATCTTCTTGACACACTGATACACTGTGTGACTGATGATGGGCAAGACTGAGACTTCTTGGATCCCAGGATGAGTATCCTTTATCCAGTGGTCATTTCACTAGGCTACTTGAACTTAGGTGAGATAAATAACTATCTCTGACTGCTTTGTACCAGGCACAGTGTACATCTATTGTTTTTACCTGCCTAGCAATCCTTTTGTCCTTCTTTTGGTAATTGTCCAAAGGGCAAGCCTGTGACTCACTCAAGGAAAATCTGATTTGTTCTTCCTGAAATTTGATTCTTGTGCTTAAGAAGAATAGGGACAGAAAACAGAGCGGATTCATTCTAGAACAGATGTCTGGCGACTTCTCCATTTATTACTATTGCCTAGATGCCCAGAAGTGTTCCAGTTATGGTTTCACTCATGCCTGGTAATCGAGCCATTGCTTTCAAATAGATGAGTTTTCCCTTTCAATTATTGCTCTTTTAAGAAAAGCTATCCTGGATTAACATTGATTGATGAATAGACACTGAACAATAGACTCAGGAAACTGAGATAATAATAAGCCACTTCTCTGTTCCATTCAGGCAAATCAAAATTTTTGATATAGTTTGAAAAGTGCTTAACAGGTCATCTGTTCATCAGTCGAATTGTCTTCAGGTAAACAAATACAAAAGGGTGTTTATAAGGAATCTTTGTAAATCTTTCATTTCTCCTGACTGCTTAATGTTATTAGATTGATCCTTATTTCTTTTTGCAGAGTTGATATTGAACCATCAGTGTTTGCTGTGAGTGCTTCAAGAGAGCAGGGACTCTGTTTTGTTTTGGTGTAGTACCGCTAGTGCCGGTGAGCACTGCTCGTTATGTAGTAAGCACCAGTGAATGCTTTTGAATGGATGAATAAAATCTCTGCCAAGATTGTTTGTTCCCTCCTCTATACGCCTATTGAGTAAAGCTCTCTGCTGAGGGGATAAAAGAGCATGCTTTGCAGCAAAATGAATTTATTGGCAGATGAGATCATTTTTCTAGTAGGTTTTTGAAGCTCTTGGCTTAAAGAAAAACAGATAAAAACACAGGATATTCGCATTAGCTTAGAGTTTAATAAGCAGGAAAAACTAGAAACCTAGTAGGCCAGTGCTGGCTATCAGTAGGCCAGATATTGTGAGCCTTCTCAGATTTCCTTGGCTTTATTTTATTTTCACCCTTTCTGTGGGCACCATACCCGGGCTGGGCTGCCCCCACACTCCTGAGCATGGATAAGGTGCCATATTTTATTCTTTCCTCAGGGTCTGTTTTCTAGAGGGTCTAGGCTAGGGAGGATTTTAAAAAATTTATTGCAGAAATTATGACAAAGTTTGAAAGAAAAACTAAAGAGATTGGATGTGAGAAATAAAGGTGCTGGCCACTTCACCCATTAGTGAACACAGATACTGGTTTATGGAATTAGGAAGAGACCCACTCTAGTACATTCAGCGTGAATTGTAAACATGAATGTTTAGCGCATGAGGGTAGGACATAAAGAAGGGTTTCAGCGATATTTGTAGAGCTGTTGTCATATGCCTATAAAAAACAGGAGATATATTATTGATACATTTCACAAGATTACAGATGTGCACACTTTAAATATAATTAAATTTATTTTAATGACAAAGGAAGAACGCTTTGCTGTTTTCAGTTAGTTCTCAGAACATCAGCACTGTGGAGAAATGGAGGTTGTAGTGGACAGAAAAATAATCCCTTAAAGATTTCTGTCCTAATTCCCAGGACCTGTGAATATGTTACGTCACATGGCAAGGGAAAATTAAGGTGGCGGGTGGAATTAAAGTTGCTCCTTAAATAAGGAGATTATACTGGATTTTCGGGGCGGGCCCAATATAATTAAAAGGGTCCTTTAAAGTGAAAGAGGGAGGTAGAAGAGGAAGTCAGAGTCAGAAAGCGACTTGAAGGTGCTGCCATTGAGGACCGAGGAAGAGGCCATAAGTCAATGAATGTAGGCAGTCATTAAAAGGGGGAAACGGCAAGGGAATGGGTTTTCCCATAGTGCCTCCAGAAGGAACTCAGCCTTGCTGATACCTTGATTTTAGTCCAGTGAGACACATTTTGGACTTTGGACCTTCAGAAGTATGAGATAATACTTTTGTGTGGTTTTAGGACACTAATTTTGTGGTAATTTGTTACAGCAGCCATAGGAAACTGCTGTTTCCTGTCAGAACAGGACCAGAGAGGCCTGTTGATCATGTTGATTCATTGGTTTCAAAGAGTAAGGTCGGGTATTACCCCTTATCACATGAGCTTATACTACGGAGCTGAATTCTCTAATTCCGACAAATTCCTACCAACGTTTGAGTGGAATATCCTAGCTGGAGCTATTCACAAACCCATTATATAAGACGTGAGGGCAGAGATGCAGTACAGCTGTTCCCCTGTCAGACCTCATTAACGTTAGACCTCATCAACTATCTAGAACTCTTTGTTCAGTTCATCACACTAGGAGTGGGGGCTGCTACTGATGCAGTCATGAGGGATAGATCCTTGTTGTCTAAAATTCCAAAAACACCTGGAGGATTTGGTAAAATTCAGCAAGAATTTTTTGATCACCCTGTGTAGATGACGTTATGAAAGGATATAATCTTGGAGAGACAAGAAAGAACTTTAACCAAAAAAAGAAAAAAAAGCATAACTCAAGGTATTTGTTGGTGAAAAGTCAAACTATGTGCCACAATTATTGTCACACGTATTCAAAGGATAGAAATATTCCTGTAAGCTGGGGGCATTAAGGCAAAATTCATAGCATGGGGGGAAATGGTCCCAAGAGGAACCTTGAATATAACCGGATTCATATTGATGTCAGTCAAGGAGGGGGCATGAATCCTGCCTTAAGTTTTATTTCTCCAGAAACACACAATGAGACAGGACTTCAGTGTAAGAGGTTTATTTGGGAGGCGATAGGAGAAGGAAGAGGGGAAATGAGATGGGAGAGAAAAGAACTCCAATAAAGGATGTTTTACCGAGCAGATTACTGATGTGGATGACTGGATTTCCATCCTCTAGGAAACTCCAGAAAATGTTTTGAACAGGACTTAGAATTTCCACACTCGAGGATTAAAGAAGCTGGAATATTTATCAAACTGCACATTCTATAACTTCTCCAGAGCTGTTTTTGAATGAATGGATTCCCCAGAAAGTCAGGCTCACCTTGCTTACAGGCTGAGCAAATTCCCATAGTCATAAAAAGCCATCAAAGGGTTTCTTATCCTCATACTAAGAAGCCATCAATCAGAACACACATGCAAGTGCCAAGTAGATATGGGCAAGGGCAGTACCAATAGCATCTACTGTTGCATAGTACAGCATCCACTCCTGCTCATCCTTCACAGTCATTGGCAAAGTGGTATTGTGTCACTGTTTCTTAGAAGAAAAATAACAGGAAGATTAGTGGGATAAGCTGTAGTCTCCGTTGCTGCAGTGCTCAAGGCTCTGAGATTAACCTACTTCCTCCAGCACCCGTTCTAGACTCCTCTTTCTAGGTCCATTCTGTTGATGTAGGTACTTTCCCAGTAGGATAACCGAGGCCTTCATTTCTGAAGAATTTGGATTCTTGGCTTCTCTGAAAACTTTGTTTCTTCAAGAGCTTCACTAAAGATCTTGTTTCTTATTAGGTTGTGGTTGCTGCAATTGCACATTCATAATTAACACAAGACAAGGAAGCACCAAGAGGTGCCGCAGTAAATCCTCTGTGCAATGGACTCAATGTTCTCATATCACAATGATCAGATCTACTCAGGATAATCAGGATCAATCACTTTGGCAAGAAAAGTAGCTTATGTCTTTGCCTAGCATGAGAATCCAAAATTATTCAGGTGGCATCTCTAACTTTAGTTGCAGTAAACCATAGTTGTTACCCTTGAAGGCAGCTTTCCATCCTCCCAGGAAACATTTGACCTCTAATCCTTCAGTCTGAAGTTGTAGGGATGGGAAGCACAAACTTGAGTGGGTCATCAAGAGTGACAGAGAGAGAGAACACTCTTGCTTCCACCCTTTGTTTCTTGGACTTGTGTATTCTGCCTGTTGGGAACGCAGCATTATTTGATGGCTGTTAATGTAAAGGATATACCATATTTGTTGCTTTTTGTTGTAAGTGCCATCCAGTCGATTCTGACTCCTAGTGACCCTGTGCACAGCAGAGCGGTACCTTGCCCACTCTTTTTGCCCCATTCTCTCACCTTCTAGCACTGTATCAGACAACGCTCTGCTGCTATTCATAGGGTTTTCATAGCCAGGTTTTTCGGAAGTGAGAGTAGCCAGGTCTTTCTTCCTAGTCCATCTTAGTCTGGAAGCTCTGCTGAAACCTGTCCACCATGGTGACCCTGTTGGTATTTGAAATACCAGTGGCATAGCTTCAGCATCACAGCAACGTGCAACCACCACAGGATGACAACCAACAGACGGGTGGTGTGGTTCCCCAACCAGATAGGTGATGTGGTTCCCCAACTAGGAAACAAATGCGGGCCGTGCAGTGAGAGTGCAGATTCTTAACCACTAGACCACCAGGGCCGGCCGTGTACAATATATAGAACTACAAACTGGCAGGGGTTCTTCCCTAAGCTGGATCGTTAGCTGCATCAAAAAATAATTCCAACACTTTATCAGGAGAGCAGTTTTCAGGTGATTTGGTATATAATTTGACCAGAAGATCTTTTAATTATGTATCCAATGTCAGACATCCTCTGTCAAAAAGTGAGTCCTTTGGTCTAAGGTGATGTTATACGGGATAAATCAGATGCTCTGTGAGCACATAGTAGTGGTGCTGGCCAAGGACCTGTGGATGGTTAATATCAATATCTAGAATGTGTATTCATCTCCATAAGGACATGATACTTCCCCTCTAGGGTAGAAAGGATCCAATTTAATCAACTTGTCCAGAGAGCAGCTTGGTCTCCTCAAGCTTTAGCAACATACCGAAGGCCTAGCTTCAGTATCTGTTGCTGACTGTTCAGCAGCAGCAATAGACAGATCAGTCTTGGTGACTGGGAGTCAAATCCCTTGGGCCCGTGCAAACCCTTTATGGGTCTGCCCCCAAATTTCTCTATCTGCGGGTCTATTATGCTCCAGCGGTGTGACAGAAAAAAGAGGATGGCTGATATCCACTGAACAAGTCATTCTCTCTTCTTAGTTGTTTCCTATCGTTTATGTGGAGGATGCTTTCTCATGGAGATTTATGTGAAAGACAAAGAGACTGACATACTTTGTACACACTCTCATGAGCCAATTCACATCCTCTTCACCTTGTATTCAATATTCCAACTCCAACCAATACTTGCCAGGGTTCTATGTATATTCCCATATAAGGCTATGTCTTTCTCCACATGAAACTGATAACTAGGTATACTGCTTGAAGATCTGCCCACTGGAAGGATTTTCTTTAACTACTATCTTCTAAGACTACCCCTGTATCACAGCAACCCTAAATTTCAATATTTACTAACATATTGATCTGACTCATTGCTGAACAAGACCCTGATATTTTCCTTTGCTGTTAACTGATCATAGAAATCACCCCCACCCCCAACAAAGCTATAAATGTGAACTTAGAGGAAAGTGGCAGGTGAGTATAATAGAAGTAAATGACAATTGGCAAAAGGGTCTAGACCACCTCTTGCGTTCTTTATACCTTATTAGGCCTGGGTTCAAATATACTAGTCCTACCTTATGTCATGGTGGATTAGACAATATCTACTTTGTGCTGTGTATCTCTGGTCGTGTAGATGCTTGATGTACCATAGTCAGGCTTTTCAATACTTATTTGGTTTCCTTGTGCCTTGACTGAGATTCTCCCATCAGGGATTGCCAGGGACTTAACATATTAGATTTGATTTTGGATACACTAGATGAGATTTCCTTCACATGTACCATGTCTATCTACCCCGTCTCCACATATAGGTTACTTTTGTAGATATGAGTAACTTAGATAAATCTGTATTTGTTAATATTTGTCCCATAGCCAGTATCACTTGATTCTTCTTTTTCCTGCTTTCTACTTTCCAACCTCTATCGACATTATGTTTACATTTTGTTGTCAAAGTTATTAATATTTTCATTCTGTATTATTTATATGTAAAGAGTGTCCAGTGCAATATGTGCATTTTATATTTTATTCTCTAAATTCAGAATGTCACACAATTTTGTTTCATTCGAAGGGTAATATTTTTAGTACAAAGGTGGAATGGATTTTCCATTATCCACTACTTGAATTTTACCATATTATCTGTAACCATGGAGCTGCATAGTAGAGGAAAGAACATTTACAGGTTGGAGAAGAAGTAAACCAGAGTTGTTACTCTGCAAATGTGTTATTTTGCATAAATTATAATATTTTTCTTACTCAGTTTTCACGCTTCTAAAATGAGAGGTTCAGTTAAGAGGATTTCTAATTGTTTTCAGCTCTAAAATTATATGACTTTGAATCAAATTAGGCCGTTAAATCTAATTATATATTATTCTAGTTAGCTTCTAGCTAATTAACCACATTAAGTTTTTAATTATCCAGAATTCTAAATATATGCAGAAAATAAATTATATTTCGAACATATTTATCAAATTTTTTAATCTTTTTTATTGAACTGTAAATTACTTAGAGCATCCTTATCTTCACAAATAACTCCAGAATTGTGGAATCTTTTGTTGTATATTGTCTAAATGATATGATGTCTTATACTACAACCTAAACTTGCTTCGGGGACCTATCTTGCTCTTTGAAGCCTTCTGAGACATCTGATTAATGAGCTGAGTGATACTGCCAACTGAGTTATGTGCTAGCTCAGAAATATGTAGAGGCCTTCCAAGCATTATGCTACTTTTTGAGTGGAGATAGTGTAGGATGTCGTGACTTGCCTTCATCTCGCATGGGATATTCCTGTATGCCCCCAGACATTGGACATATGAAATCTTTGCTAATGTGTCCAGCCTCTGAATCTTTAGGGGGTTTAATCTTCTCTCACCTCTGATAGGCATGTATCTTATCAGAGGGTCCAGAGAAGTTACCACTTCTTTCTCATCAATTCTGACTAACATCATATCATCAATAGAATTGACTTGAGAGGAAAAATACTAATCCTGATCTTAAAATTTTATTCCCCTAAAAAATAAGAAGTTTATGTAAGTGCAAAGTTTTTCCAATTTCCTTTAACATTTGCTTTCTTTACTAGGAATTCTCTCTTGAGAGAAATAGTTCTTATTTGGTAATAGGTTATTTTTCCTTTCACCCCTTGGTATGCCTTATGGGAACTAAGTTCATGGATATGACTTCAATATAACCTTTGTCCCTATAGACATTTTGCTGTGCAAATGAGTTTGCAGATGCATGACCAGAAACTCTTGCCTATACCAAATACAAATCTAATCTCAGTACAAATGGCAGCTGAGGCCATTATGTGCACAAGCTTCTCATTATTTAGAGCACAGTTTCTTTGCCCTACAAATTTTTGACATACAATATTTTGTTGGAGGTACTATTCCCATTCATCTTCATATACGAACTACTGAAGCAGTAAGCATAGGATATTGATTATTCTCATTGCTGGTGGTAAACTATACTCACTCTACCTATGACGAATAATTCCCCCCCAAGTATATATTCATCACAGCTTTCTTTTCTGACTATAGAAATACACTATCATGCCAATAAAAGGCAAATTTAGATCTTTGCAAATACTAGTTTGTGCCATGGCAATTAGAGATAAAACAACAGGAAATAAAATACAGGGGTAGGGGCAGATGATTTTGTACTAGTATAACTAGAGAAGACCTGAAAGTTAGAATTAGGTTTAGCTGCATGTAACAGAGACTCCAGATACTGGTGGATTAACCAAGATAAAAGATTGCTTCTCTTTCTTGTAAAAGTCTAGAGGTGATATTTTCACATTTATAGCGGCGGGGCTGTTACACATAATTCTCAAGCTTTCAAGTGCTAGGACTCTGCTCTTGTGTAACAAGGATATGGCTCTCATTCTCGAATGACATCCAAGGCATATATTCATCTGTACCATTCAAAGTCCTGGGAGAATAGAGGAGGGGCAGGGGTGGGCAAAGGATTCATACAAACTGTCCTACAATAAAATTTTCCAGAAGCTTTCTCAAAGACATTTTAAAATTAAATCTCAATATTTAGAACATTATCTCATACCCATATTTACTCACTGGGGAGTCAGGAAACTGTAGTTTTATCTGTGTGACCAGTTACTTAGTTAAAAATTATTTTGCCACAGAAAGAAACGTTTATAAATTGGAAACGAAAGTTGAAATTTGTCACTACGCTTTGACTTAAGATATTCCAAACTCCATCTTGTTTGAAGCACACGAAAATTCTCAAAGAAGTAAATTATCTATTTCATTCTGAAGACTTAGATGTGCTCTTGTCTGGTTAGCTAATTTTATAGAGGTACAGAGTGAAAAGAAATGCAATGAAGAAATTAAGTATTTCATATCAAGAACAAACCCCTTTAAATCTCTGTGTGATAGAAGCAGATGAAACCTGTGGAGGGTGAAATAAACAAGAACCTTCCTTTTACATAGGATTCCTGATGTTGACTTAGACCTTACTGTTCGGTGTTGCTGATGAAATAAGGCCATCATCCAAAGGTGGAATTAGGAAAGTATGTATGACATTTGTTCATAGCATATTGGAGACATGGTTTTTAAAAATTAAAAGCTGACACTTTTATATATAAAATTCTAAGTGTGAACAAGAGGCGCAAAGCAAATGACTCATGGTCCATGCCAGAGCATCTGCATTTTCAAATTAACGTTCTGATAATAAGGTCTCTAGCCTTAGAAACTATATCGCTGGATTTCCTATGACTCTCACGTGCATCACCACCACCACCTCACAAAACAATGTTTTATTTGTGTCCTAAGTTATTTTCCCCAAATAATGCATAATAAAATGGATATATAGTTCAATAACAAACACTCAAATCAAAAGGCAGAGTTTTTCAGACTGGATCAATACCAAAAGATACACTTTAGTTTCAAAGACACAAATAGGTTGAAAGTTAAAGACTAGAAAACGATATACCGTGAAACAGTTACCATATGAGGGCTAGCACAGCTATATAAATATCAGACAAAGTAGACTTTAGGATGGTAATTATCACTAGAGACAAAGAAGGAAATATTCTAAGCATAACAGGGTCAATTCATCAGGAAGACATACCAATTATGTATCCACACTTAAAAACCAAATCTGAACCAAAGGATGGGTCTATGTGCCCCACATTGTATTAGTGAGGGTTCTCCGGAAAAGCAAAACCAATACGATATATATAGATGTAGCTATAGATATAGATGAAAGGAGATTTATTCTAGGATTGGCTTACCCACTTATGGAGTCCAAGAAGTCCCATGATCTTCCATCTGCAAGTTGAAGAGTCATGAAAGCTAGTATACGGTATGATTCAGTCTGAGTTCAAAGACCTGAGAATCTGGGGGCCGATGATGTAAATCTTGATCTGAGCCCTAAAGCCTAAGAACCAGGAGCACCAATGTCCCAGGGCAGGAGAAGATAGAAATGTCTCAGTTCAAGTGGAGAGAGAGAATTCACTCTTCCTCTCTGCCTTTTTGTTCTATTCATGCTCTTAGACTGAATGATGCCCACTCACATTGGTGAGGGCAGATCTTTACTCAGCCTACTGATTCAAATGCTTCCCTCCTCCAAAGACACTCTCACAGACACATCCAGACATAAAGTTTAACCAGCTATCTGGACATCCCTCAGCCCAGTCAAGTTGCCACATAAAATTAACCATCACATGCACCTAGTCTAATGTTTACCTAATATGCTTGACTATAATTTCATCTTTGTCCTTGAATTTGCTGCTTAGTTTTAGTCTACACAGAAATGATGTAATCCAAGAAAACTCTAATTCCCAACAAGTATTGTTACTGAGGCCCTTTTTATCTGGACGGCCAACTAAAGTGCTTTTTAATAGAAGGCATAACTTCTAGAATAAATTGCACTTCTACCAGTGGCCCTAATTATAAACATTAAAATGTTATTTAATGTTTATTGAGTGCATATTTACTATGTGATTCAACGGTACTAATAGTCTTGCATATATTATATGTCTTGCATATATAGTATAGATGTGATACAGTTATCCTCATGAATTAGAGATAGATCTGAGTTTGAGATAGGGTAAATAACACACTCAATATTCAATAATCAGCAAGTAGTAAAGTCAGTACTTTGAACTAAGGTTGACACTACACACTGTATTAGCTGTTTCTTTTTTTTTTTGCTGCATAAAAATTGCCGCCAACTTAAGAAGCATTAAAAAAGACCCATTTATTAGCTCACAGTTCTGTATTTCAGAACCCATTTGATTGGATTTTATGCTCAGGGTCTCATAGGGCTGAAATCAGAGTGTCAGGGTGAAATTAGCTAGACTCTTATCTGATGGCTAGGGGAAAGAATCCACTTCTAAGACCATTCAAGTTGTTAGCCAAATTCAGTTTCTCATGGTTATAGGATAACGATTCCTATTTTCTTGTTGACTGTCAGCTGAGGGAGCACCCTCTGCTTCTGAAGTCATCTATACTCTTTCTTATATGGTCCTCTTCATCTTCAAACCAGCAACAACATAAAAAGTACGTCCTCTCACTCTTCAGATCTCCCTGACTTCCTCTTTTGCCAACAGCCAGAGAAAGCTCTCTCATTTTAAGGGCTCAAGTGATAACATTAGGCCCAGTTGGATAATTTCTCTATCTTAAGGTTAACTGTGCCATGTAACCTAACACAATCATGGGATATTGCTCATTCGTCCACAACTCTGTCACTAAGTTCCCTGTCAGCTTTGGCTTTATTTATGGTTGAAGGTTTAATCTTTTTGTGTCTTGATTGGTATTTAGGAACACACTTGGAAAGAATACATTAAAAACCACTAGCTAGATACTCTTCTAAACTGGAAATCTGAATTTTACAGTGCTCTTAGAATGAAAGTTATTAATCACCAGTTTGAAAGTATGTAATGGTATGTAATAGGTGCCCAGCATGGCATGTGTAATACAAACCACACCAAGCAATATCCTTGTGAAATTTCAGAGAATTTGAAAAATAAAGAAGATCCTAAAAACACTGAGAAGACGAAAAACAGAGAAGAAAGGCGGGAAGGATGGAAGGAAAGAAGAAAGAAAGGAATGAAAGAGAGAAGGAAAGGAGGAGAGAAAGAAAAGAAAGATAAAACTTTTCTACAAGGAAACAATAATTGAAATTCACTGGACTTTTCAATAATAGTGCTTGATATTATTTGACAATTGACAGTCCATATTTTGAGGGAAATTATTTTTAATGTAGAATTCCATACCTTGCTAAATAATCAACCAAATAATAAAGATACTTTCAGATCTGCTCGAATTCTGATAAGTTATCTCCCTCATATGGTTTTCCTTAGAAATAACTTGAGGAGGTTTTCCAGCAATGCAATTGAACAACCCAAAAAGAGAAGGAATTGTGGTTTATTACTGTTTCCAGAGAACAGTAAAGGAAAGCATCTAGAAGAGAGATGGGCTTCAGGCCCAGGAAGAAAGGAACCCCAGCCCCAAATGAAGATGAAAAGTTCCAGGATGCAGGTTTCCAAATAAAAAGAACAAAGATTTACTTACTGTCCTGGTATTATCTTATTTTTGACAAAAATAATTTTAAAAAGATATAGCAAGGAGAACAAATGGACAGGAGGGAAAAATCTGTGTAATTATAGTATAATTGTCTATGCAGAGAACCAAATTTAAATAATTGTAATAATGTAAACATTGTATATTAATTTAAATAAAATTAGTGCCATAAGATTATCAGAATTATGGATATAAGATGAGCTTGGGAGTGAGAAATTGAAATTAAATCAGCCTCTACAGTAGCAAGAAGTAAGTGGATAATTTCCCAAATTGACACACCAAAAAATATGGTAATAGTGAGGAAAAACGTAACTAACATAGTTTAAAGTGATTGCTTCTGGTGAGGGGGAATTCATGGTGGTGGCAAATGAATTGGTGTTATTTTTAATGAGTCTTTTATCATTACTTTATATAAAACAAAAACAATACAAAAAAGAACAAATCACTATTGACATGATTTTTTTAAAAAGATTTTATTTTTTTTCCTTTTTTCTCCCCAAAGCCCCCCAGTGCATAGTTGTATATTCCTCGTTGTGGGTCCTTCTAGTTGTGGCATGTGGGACGCCGCCTCAGCATGGCTTGATGAGCAGTGCCATGTCCGCGCTCAGGATTCCAACCAACGAAACACTGGGCCGCCTGCAGCGGAGCGTGTGAACTTAACCACTCAGCCACGGGGCAAGCGCCGACAGGATTTTCTTTGATAAAACAAAAGGAAAGATTAAAATAAGTATTAAGAGCTCACATAGTTCATAAATCTTAAAAGCTCTCAGTTAGAGTCCTATCTTTCTGTTGGCTCAGGTTTAATGTCTCCATGGTGCATAAACGTAGAGAAGTTACTTCGGCTCTAAGCACCTGGGCTGTGTTATCCACAGAGTGGGAATAGTGGGAATGCTTATCTCAAAGGATGCTATTCAGGAAAAAAGAGAGAGTATAATCTCTAACATGCTATACCTTGTCAAATAAAAGTTTATAAAATGAAAATCTAATAGAAGAATGAGTGCTATCCAAATATATTGCTCTCCTTATTATGATATAATGCTAACATTATTGTAAAGATATGTATTTAAAGATATTCATCAATTTTAAAAGCATGCAATTTCTTTGATTATCTTTATTTTTGCCTTGACAAATTTTCATTCACACCATTTTTGACCTTTTAATGATCTTCATAAATTCCTATTTATTCTTCCTATGTGTGGCCCATCAAATGGTTAGTCTCCATTTAACCAATTCATTTTCCTTTAATTTTACTATCATCTGATAAACAACTGAAAAAATGAGGACCTTCACAATAAAATTAGAACATTTTTATCCAGAGTATATAGTAAAGTCTTTTTATCATTCATCACAAATAAATAAAATATTCCCCCACATTTCATTTTTTAATGTTATTTGATTTCTAATGACCACTTAAATATTTTTGTCTTTGTTTTTAAAATATTATTCTGAAAAATAAATATGAAGTAGCTTGTTCTCTGATCTAAATTTTAAACTAAGACACAAAATAGTCCATAATCACACACAGTGAATTATTTCAAATAACCAGTATTACGTACACAATATGTTCTTATTATAGTAAAGTATTAAAATTCTATTAACCACATTTCAAGACAATAGTAATTTGATAACTGCATCAGACTTACAAACAATTGAGCATTGTAGCCACCCCTAACACAGGAAGGGTTAATAATCACTGGAAAAAGCTTGCCAACAAACTGTGACCCGGAGGTGAGAAGGCCAGTTAGCCAATGACTGGTAAGACCCCCTGGGGGGCAACCTAAGCTAGGCGGCGGCAGCCCGGGGGCACAGATGGAGAAACGATATCGATATTGGGAGCAGGAGGGACTGTTGCCTAAGAGACCTTGCCTGCTCCGAGATGAAAATATACGAGCACAGCAATAACATGATAATATCAAAACAGAGGCCAAGGGAGGGTTCCTTGAGAAATCACTAAGAATTCTTGGCATTCGCTAATTACTTCATCCAGAACACCTGTGTATGTTTAACAAACGTAAGCTATGTATATATTGAAACGCTGGTGGTAATAAACTCAGAGTGACCATCAACCCTCTCCGCATCTATCCTGATGTGTACATTGGATTGTGACACCGACAAGCATCACCTAAATTTACCACTTTATTACACTTACTATCAATTTAAGACTAAGATAAAGAACACACAAAAAATGTAAAGAATTTTAAATGATGTATTCATTATTATGTGTTTGTGTCTATTAAATCTGTATAAAACCTGCAAAACTGTACATTATGGCTGCAGATAGTATCATAAGTTAGTTTTATAAATTACGTGTGTTTCTGAACTGACTTTTTTGTGTAAAATAAGAGTATAAAATAAGATTTTTAAAATTATTGTCTCATAGACAACGAGTTTGATAATTAAATTTGACCAAAATGCATTTCTGTAGATCAAGGAGGTTGAGCTACTTTCCCAGTGTTAGGATATTTCCTTTCATACAAAAACCAAACTTGAAGTCCTTGATGACTAGTTCTCTTATGACTTTGTGACACTATGGAATACCCAAAGAATAAAATATGTTGAGTTGATAAAATATAACAAAATACTGCTGAAAGAATATATATATTTTCATGTCTATAAATTTATAACATACAACCAACATAAGCACAGGGAAGCAATCAATAATTTTTAAGTGAAATTTCCTATTTATAACATGCTGATAAGTTGAGAACATATGCACTATGATTAAGCAAAACTTGTCAGAGTAATTCTCAAACTTTTACCTTATCTGTATATGAAAATTATCTAAGAATTGAGATTCTAGTTACATAGTGTTCTATGTGCACACAGGTTCTATCTTTTCCACCAAAATGGTGAAGAAGAATTTAACTGCTTTGTATCAGAGAACTATCTAGTAAGATATATAAATATCTACTATAAGGAAATAACCTGAAACAACTCATTTTGGATGGACGCTGAACATGAGTCCAATATGTAGCTTGTCTGAGAGGAAAAAGAAAGAAGAAAGGAAAAGCAACTATGTCCTCGACCTAAAAGTGAGAGATTCCATAGTTTACCACCACTATTCCTGAAGTCTAGCCTCTGCTACATTTTACACAGATAGATTCATACCAAGTTTCCCCTCAAGACTGTTTGTTCATATCATCTATAGTAACTGTCAAGACAAATGGAAAATTCCAGAACATATGACATCTAAATACAATGGAAGCTATATTTATGCTAGTTATTTCAGTATCTTGTATTATAGATTTCTTTACTCGAAAATGGAGTGTTTTACTGGTAAGAGACAGATAAATGACAGTACTCTATGAAAAATTTTGTAAAGTTTTGGCCTTTTCTTAATCATTTACTCATAAACTTAAGCATATGATAAAAGGTAAATACATGTGTCCTATAAACAAAATTTGTGGATGTGTCATAACTCATAAACAATAAAAATGTAATTTTAATTAAAGTATCTCTCTACTTAGATATTTGAAATTTAAAAAAAAATATTTTACTGATTTAAAAATGACATTTTTATGTAGAATATTTGTTAGAGTGGTCAAAGGTGACCTTTTTAAAGGCTATAAAATGCAATATTCTATTCATAGAAATATGACTTAATTGAACTTGATATGGAACAAATCCTTAGAAGCAGTTATTTGAAATGCTTCTGCTATTAATAACTGTTACAAAATTAGATTATTAATGATTCTATGCCTTATTTAATCCTTAAAGAGGAGAAAAAATGACCTGTCACATTGGATCAATGTGTGTATAACAGCATATATTTAATAGTTGGAATTACACACTAGGAGGATTTCAGGGTCTTGGCTTAAGAACTATACTAAATAATTAGGTTAAATGAGTATAAAATAGTGTGGTCTTTTAAAATTTTTTTTTCAAAAAAATTTAGATCAGATATTGGATATTAGACCTCTGAACTGACTTTTTACTGTTTTTTGTCTATATAAATTCATCCTCCATATTGTTCCCTAAGAGATTCAAAAAGCATTGTTTTGCATCTACACTAAACTATGACTTCATTTATGGCAGAGATGAAATCTTCACAGTACATAGCTCATTAGCCAATACATGGTACACACTCAAAGGATTTTATTGTTTGCATAAGAGGTGATGTGCCATATGAGAAGGAAAGGCAAGGAATAGCAATGGTTATAAAAGAACAAGTAGATTTAAAGTGAAGGATGAAAAAAGATATTCCATGCAAATAATAACAAAAAGAGAGTTGATATGACTATACTAATATCATACAAAATAGGTTTTAGTCCAAAATTCTTACAAGAGACAAAGATGACATTACAAGTTGATTAAAAAGGGTCAATTCATCAATTGTACACATATGTGCACCAAATAACAGTATCCCAAAATATATGAAGCAGAAATTTGATGGAATTGAAGGAAGAAATAGAATGTTATGCAAAAATAGTTGGAGACTTCACTAACCTACTTTTAACAACAGATAGAATATTTATTTAGACAGAATATCAATAAGGAAGTAGAGAAGTTGAAAAACATTATAAATGTACTAGACGTATCAGACTTCTATATAACACTCCACCCAAAATAGCAGAATGCATGGAATATACAAATGCATATGGAACACTTTCAAGATACACATATATCAGACTATAAAACGTCTCAATACATTTTTAAAAGATTTGAACCATAAAAATATCTTCTGTGACCACACAATGAAGCTAGAAATCAATAAAAGAAGAAATATGGAAAATTCACAAGTATTTAGAAATTAAACATTGCACTCTAAAAAAACCAATAGATCAAAGAAATTTCTGATTTCACAAGGGAAGTTTGAAAATGCATTGTGATGAATGAAAACAAAAACACAAAATATCAAAATTTGTTGAGTGCAGCAAAGGCAGTGCTCAGAAGAAAAATAATAGCTGTAAATGCCTAAATTTAAAATGAAGAAAATTTTCAAACCAATAACCTAATGTTACACCTTGAAGAACTAGAAAAAGAAGAACAAATTAAGCTGGAAGCTAGCAGGAGGAAAGAAACAATAAAAATCAGAGCAGAGATCAATTAAATAGAAAATATAAAAACAATAGATGTAATCAACAAAACGAAATATTGGTTCTTTGAGAAGATCAATAAAATTGACAAAACTTTAGCCAGAAGAAAAGTGGGGACATTACCACTGACTCAGTAGAAGTAAAAATAATTAGAAGAAAATACTATGAACAATTGTATGCCAGTATATCAAATAACCTAGAAGAAATGTACAAATTCCTAGAAATACACAAAATACCAAATATGATTCAAGAAGAAATAGGATAGCTGAGAAGACCTATAACAAGTAGAGATTGAATCAGTAAACAAATACCTTCCAAAAGATAAAAGTGTAGGACCAGATGACTTCCTTAGTGAATTCTATGGACATTTAAAAAATTAACATCAATTCTTCTCAAACTCTTCCTAAAAATAGAAAAGGAAAGAACACTTTCTAACTCATTCTATGAGGTCGGCATTATTCTGATACCAAAGCCAAAGACACTGCAAATAAAGAAAACTACATACCAGTATCCTTTATGAGTACAGATGTGAAACTCCCAAACAAAATTCTAGTAAACCAAATCCAAAAGCATACTAAAAGGATTAGATGTCACAACTGTGTGGAATTTATCCCAGGAATGCAAGATTGTTTCAACATAAAACAATCAGTCAATGTAATATACCACATTAATAGATAAAGGAGAAAAGAAAATCATATGATCACTCAATTGAGGCAGAAAAAACATTTGTGAAAATCCAACATGCTGTGGTAGAAAAAAACAGCCACTCAGAAAACTAGGAGTAGAAGGGAACTTTCTCAACATGATAAAAGGAATCTATGAAAACCCATGCTAACACCATTCTTGATAATGAAATAAGGAAGGACTGAATTGTTCTTCTAAGAATGAGAAAGGAACAAGGAAAACGACAAGGACGCCCATTTACACCACTGCTTTCAGTTATGGGGGCCTTGATCATTTCTTGTAGCAGGGGTCTTGTGACGAATTCCCACAGCTTCTGTTTATCTGGGAAAATTTTTATTTCTCCATTGTATCTGAAGAATGGTTTCACTGGATAGAGTATTCTTGACTGAAAGACTTTGTCTTTCAGAATTTTGAATGTATCATTGCACTCCCCCCTCCCCGACCCCCCGCCAAGCCTGTAAGGTTTCTGCTGAGAAATCTGCTGAAAGCCTGGTAGGGATTCCTTTGTAGGTTATTTTCTTCTGCCTTGCTGCCATTAATATTTTTTCTTTGTCATTGACTTTTGCCAGTTTTACTAATATATGCCTTGGAGGAGGTCTTTTTACATTGAGGCAATTAGGAGTTCTATTAGCTTCATTTACATGTAATTCCAGCTCCTTCCCCAGGTTTGGGACGTTCTCAGCTATTATTTCTTTGAACAAGCTCTCTGATCATTTCTCCCACTCTTCTCCCTCTGGAATACCTATAATCCTGATGCTGCATTTCATAATTGACTTGGATATTTCTCAGAATTTCCTCATTTCTTTTGTCTTCATTTTCTCTCCTCCTCCATATAAAGCATTTCTATGTTTCTGTCCCCTAAATTACCAATTCTGTCCTCCATTATATCAGCTCCATTTTTTTTTTTTTTTGAGGAAGATTAGCCCTGACCTAATATCTTCTACCAATCCTCCTATTTTTGCTGAGGAAGATTGGCCCTGAGCTAACATCTGTGCCCATCTTCCTCTATTTTATATGTGGGATGCATGCCACAGCATGGCTTGATAAGTGGTGCATAGATCTGCCCCCAGGATCCAAACAAGCGAACCCCAGGCTGCAAAAGTGGAGCATGCAAACTTAACTGCTATGCCACCAGGCTGACCCCAACAGCCCTGTCTTTTATGGATTCCAGCTTTTTCTTTATCTCATTCATTGTGTTCTTCATCTCCAACATTTCTGATTTTATTTTTATAGTTTCAATTTCTTTGGTGAAGAATTTCCTCTGTTCATTAATTTTATTCCTAAGTTCATTGAACTGTATGAGTTTTCTTGTAGCTCATTGAGTTTCTTTATGATAACTATTTTGAATTTACTGTCATTTATATTGTAAGTTTCTGTGACTTCAGGATTGATTTCTGGTACTCGTCATTTTCCCTCTGGTCAGCAGTGTTAATAAAGTTCTTCATGATTTTTGATGGGGTGGACCTTTACCATCACATAGTGGTAGTATCTGGTCACAGATTCCACCTGACACCACTGGGAGGGGGGAAAGAAACTGTGTTTTCTGTGCCCACTATTACCATTAGCAGTTGTACCTGTCAGTTGGAAACTGTATGACAGGGCCCATCTGCGATTGCCTGTTGGCTGCTGCTGCTTTACACACATAGGCACAGGCACTCCTGTGGGGATCCCCCTGCTCTGGCTAACTGGCCAAGCTAGTGTACCGGGTGGGAGGAGTAAGAAGGGCATTTTCTTTCGTGTGTGATCCTAGGCACTCCTGCTCTTCATTTGTTGTCTGCCTGCCTGGGCTGCTCCTCTTGATAAGGACACCCCTGCAATTGTTTAGCAACATCAGTGTGGAGTGTTTCACAGGCTGGGAGGCAACTCCAAGAGCAAAAGTGTTCCCATGGAGGGTTGCCTTTTCCCCCATCTTGTCTCAGAGTCACAGGCTGTCTGCCATGTGTGATCCCATGCCTTAGATCACTGCCACTGGGGAGGGAGAGGGGATTTGCTTACCTCCTTCCACTGCCTCCCAGGGGAGGTTCAGCACCCCCCACCTTCAGACATACGGCTGCATAAATTTCTCAGATGTTTACTGCATTGGGATAAAACAACAGAGATATCCTTTCTTGGTTTATGAATGTCCTTTTCACTGTATCTTAGTAGGGACATACTAGGAAAGAGCTCACTCCACCATGATGCTGACATCACTCCTTACACCACTGATTTCAGCATTATACTGGAAATTTTAGCCTGAATAATTAAATGGGCAGATGGAAGGAAGGAAAAAGAAAAGACATCACAAGTGGTAAGAAATAAGCAAAATTATCTTTATTCACAGATAGCATGATGCATGATCCTATATAGAGAAAAAATTCCAAAGAATAAGAAATACTCTGTAATTTTTGCTTAAATGACAAGCAAATTTGTCGGGTACAAAATCAACACACAAAGATCACTTGTGTTTTGCACATCAGCAATGAACAATCTGAAAACAAAACTTGGAAAACTTCATTTTATAATAACATTCAAAAGAATACCTAAGAATAAATTTAACAAAGACAGCGAAAGATGTGTACACTTAAAACTGAAAAACATGGCTAAAAAAAAGTGAAAGAAGACCTAAATAAGTGGAAAGAAATCCCATATTCATGGATTCGAAGAGTTAATATTATTAAGATGGCAGTACTACTCAACGCAATCAACTAATTGAATGCAATCCCTATGAAAATTTCAATGGCCTTTTTTCAAGAAATGGAAAAGCTGATCCCTAAATTAATGTAGAATTGCAAGGGGCCCTAAGTAGCCAAAAAATATGGAAAATGAAGAACAAAGTTGGATAACTCAAATTCCCAATTTCAAAATTTTCTACAAAGCTACAATAATCAAAGCAATGTTGTACTGGCATAAGGGTGGACATACAGACTATTAGAATAGAACTGAAATTCCAGAAATAAATCCATATGTCAATGAAAATTTGATTTAATTAAGGATGCAATGACCGTTCAATAGAGAAAATAATAATCTCTTCAAAAGGTGGTAATGGGAAAATTCTATATCTACATATAAAGAATGAAATTAGACTCTTACTTTACACCAAATACAAAAATTAACTCAAAATGGATCAAAGACCTAAACATATGTCCTAATATTGCAAAACTTTTAGAAGAAAACATAGGGGAAACTTTCATGATATCAAATTTCACAGTGATTTCTTGGATATGACACCAAAAATACAAGCAACAGAAGAAAAAAATAAATAAACTGGACTTCATCAAATTTTGAAAGTTTTGTGTACCAAAGGACATTACCAAAAAGGGAAAAGACAGCCTACAGGATGGATGAACACCATATATCTGATAAGGGTCCAGTATCCAGAATATATGAATAAATCTTACAACTCAATAACCAAAAGACAAGCAATTCAGTTTAAAAAAATGTGCAAAGTACATTAACAGACATTTCACCAAAGAAGACATACAATTGGCAACAAGCGCATAAAAAAGATCCTCCTCATCAGTTGTGTTTGGGGAATGAAAGTTAAAACTGTGATGATACACCACTTCACATCCATTGTGATCAAGAGAATAAAAAGATATAGAAATTGTGAGGTGAAGTGTTGGTCAAGATGTGGAGAGAGGGAGCCCTCCTACATTGCTGTTGGGGATGTCAAATGGTTCAACCATTGTGAAAAACAGTTTGGCATTATTCAAATGGGTCAAATATGACTCAGGAATTCTACTCTTAGGTCTATATCCAAAGGAATAGAGAGCAAGTTGTTAAATACTTCTACATGACTGTTCATAGAAGCCATATTCTCAATAGCCAGAATGTGGAAACAACCCAAATATGTATCAAGGGATGAATAGATAAACAAATTGTGGTATATACACACAATGGAATATTATTCAGCCATGCAAAGGGATGATGTACTAATACATGTTATAGTATGGATAATCCTTGAAATTATGTTAAGTGAAGGAAGTCAGACACAAAGGGTTACATATTGTATGCTTCCGTAGATATGAATTTTCCAGAATAGCTAAATCCATAGAGATAGAAAGCATGCTGGTGGTTATTAAGTCCTGAGAATGGAGAATGGGGTATGACAGGTTAATGAGTACAGAGTTTTCTTTTGGAGTGAGGAAACTATTTTGAGACTAAACGGAGAAGGTGATTGCACAACATTGTGAATGTACTAAATGTCATGGAATAGCATGCTTTAAAATGGTAATAAGTTCTAGAGATCTGGTATGCAGTATTGTGCCTATAGTTAATACTGTATTGTGCACTTTAAATTCTGTTAAGAAGGTTCAGTATTATGTTAAGTGTACTTATCACAATAAAGATCATTAATTTTATGCTATGTGAATTGCACTTAAATTTAAAAAATCATCTGTTTTGTCTTCTCCTACCTTTTCTCTTCATAACTAGTTCACATTATAATAAACATAAGCATTTTAGTGTTTTCTTTGGCTGTCCATAATCTACTGTCAATTGTACTTAGGGAACTTTTCCACTGTCTTTGTGATTGGTAAGAAATAGTACCCTGCCTGCTATCATGGAGGTTGAAGTGGGGAGAACCTTCCTTCCACAAATCTCCAGCAGTACAGGGCTGTGCACATGACTCACTTTCAGCCAATTAGGTGGCTCTGCCATGAAGTCTGAATATGGAGCTACTAAAACAGAGATAAAAAGGATTGTTGGTATTCAATCATAGTCATTGGTGGCAGGGTCAATTAATGTTGGTGGTCTATAGTAGTGAGGACAACAGCTAGGTAGGAATGTTTCTAGTAAGCTACGGTGGTTTTGCTACTTCCTTCTTTGCTTTTAAAATTGCCCTTATTCATGAATTTCTTACAAATTTGATCCTCTTCCTCCATTCAAATCTGTGAGTCTCCTACCTTCCTCAGTAAAATTGTGGCATAAGTCTGTTTGTGTGGGAAGGTGTGCGTGGATGAGCGTATACCTCCACTCAAACTTAGGTTAACCAGAGTAGGTTTCTATCGCTGGCAACAAAAACCTCTGACATATATGTTCATGGTTATTTTTTCATAGTTTCTTTATTTTCTACCTTTATGTATACTCATATTTCCTAGATAATACAAGCAGTGCATGACCATTGAGACAGTTGGTCTCTCTGAGCTTTGGAAAGGAAAATGTCTTAATATTTTAAACTTCTTGGCTGAATCTTATTATTTGTCATGAAACTCAGAAACAATTTACATGCATGTTATTGTTTTGTTTTTTAATATTGGTTTGTGCTTTCTTTAGAAGATTTTACACAGATGGGAATATGATGATAAAAGTATATACTCTTCAAATGAATATTCCACTACTTGATTTTGGATGAATTTTGCATCATTCCTACTATTCATAATGTACTAGAGAAATAAGATTCTCATTCACAACGAGTTTTTCCAATGGACTACAGTGGAATTTAAGCTCACTAAAAAAAATTTATGTGATATTTTATAGTAAAAAGTCTGTAAAAAAATGGTCCCCTGTTGACAATATTGTATTGGCATCCGTGTAACACCACATTGCAGGGTATGTTGTATGAGACATTATATATCCATTGCCAGCAAGCTGACATCTGGTTCATAACTTTTAGTGTTGGTTAGCGTCTCTTGGTAAAGCATAAATACACTAAATCAAGTGCTAAAGAAGTACCACTTTGAAATTGCAAGGGAGAAGCACTCAGATGTCAAAGCTATTTTCTGTTTCATTAATTTCTAATTATATATTTTAAAAAATTAACTGCTTTTATAACAGTATCTAAGTTCAAAGGGAAGACCAACAGACTTATAGTAAATTGAAATACAGAAATTTTTGAACAGTAAAATTATTATTCCCAGATGATTTTCTCCCTTGCAAGTAGTAATGGGTTTCAAGATTGGTTCAGTGTTAAGGAAGAAGGGAAAAAATTCAGAAATTTATAGAATCACATATTTTAATTATTACTTATAAGAAAACCATCATTCTCAGTTGTAATATATGAATTGACTATCAACATGATGATACTTTCAAAACACCGCAGGCGTTTCTGTTCCTTACCGTGTTCTTATGACATCCTAATCCTATCTGTTACAATGTATCTAGGTTCTTCTAACCCAATAATGAGGAGCAAGCAGATCTTGTAGGTAGAAGTCTTCAGGTACCACTTTGATTCTAAGCACGTAGAACTAAATAATGCCACAGTTGGTGTTTTATGAAAGTCTCAGCATAAGTATATTGACATAAAATGAGGATGCAAAGAACTATCATTAAATGTAAATGACAACCAAAACATCAATAGCAACTCGGAAGCAAGTTTATTTAAGTTATTTTGAAATTTTAAAAATACTACTTTCTCTTTAAATACACTGATTCCATTGACTTTAGCATCAATATTTGAAAAATATGTTTTAATACATATAACTTAATCAAGTAATTTAAGTAAAAGAGACAGAGTTTTGTTGTTGTTGCTGCTGCTGCTGCTGGGTTTTTTCATTCCTCCCTTACTTACGCAAGTGGTTATGTGTTCATATGATTAAATAATGATTCACGTTTCTAGTGATACCCTGTATAAAAGTGATAATTCATAGTATTAATAGTGCATGTTAGCTTGGAAGAATGGAACTCTGTTTGTTTCCTCATGAAAGACGATGAATCACATTTGAGAAGGAAATATTGAGCACAAAGGTTAATTTATCAGTTGTTCAGATAATGGCATCTGTTGGCTCAAACTCCAAGTTTCTTCAGTTTTTTTTTAAGTTATCATAATTTTCTTTTTTTCCCCTTTTTTTTTTGAGGAAAATTAGCCCTGAGCTAACTACTGCCAGTCCTCCTCTTTTTGCTGAGGAAGACTGGCCCTGAGCTAACAGCTGTGCCCATCTTCCTCTACTTTATACATGGGACACCTACCACAGCATGGCTTGCCAAGCGGTGCCATGTCTGCACCCAGGATCCGAACCAGCAAACCCTGGGCCGCCAAAAAGCGGAACGTTGCGCACTTAACCGCTGCACCACCGGGCCGGCCCCTTAAGTTATCATAATTTATCATAAACACAGAGGTACTTAACATTCTAGAAATATTGGAATATTCGTGGACCAGAAATAAAATTAGATTGTTCCTAAAGTATGTTTCTTAAATTGTGGACACACTCATTTAGCTTAAGTCTGGCTCAGTGGAAAGATGTAATAGACAAGAAATATATTTAGAACTTGAAGGAACTGACTTGAGGGAAAGCACTGGAGTAATCTGAATTCAGATCTTAACTCCCTAAGTAGTAGTGACTGAAACTTATTCCCCAATGAACACCTACAGGTTGAGTAGTGCATCTTTATCTATGGCATGTGCTCACCTGTATCAGAATGTTTGGGGATGTTATAAAAATGCAGACTATTGGACTTAACAATTCCAGCTTATCATTGTCTCTGGGAATGGGGTCTGGTAATAGATTTTAATTAGCATTCCAGTTGAATCTCACGCACATTATTTGACAAGTATTTGCCTAAAGCTTTAGTACCTGCATGATACATATTGAACAGCAGTTTCATTCATGCTGATGTTGAATTCTACGTTACTAGGATCTGGAACATATACTTCCTCTGGAATCATCGTCGTTGATTTTTGGAGTGTCTTATAGGCATACATTTTTAAAACGTTATTACTCTGTGGAAAATCAAGAATTTAGGAAGAGTAGAACCAGAAGGAATGTGACCTGTTGACTGTCCAATTTCCAGTATACAAAGACATGTGGTAAGGACCAGTTTAGGTCAACACCAATATTCAAATATGTCAGAGAGAGTGACAATGCTCAGAATTAAATGTTTTGGTTCTCTATCCAGTATGAAATTCTATAAAGTCAGAAGTAGGGTCACATGGAACACCATCGGGTAAAACAGAACCCAGGCCAAAGCCCTAGTCCTCAGGTTACAGAAGGTAGTATCATATATGCCGTATTGTTACAGCATTTCCAAGCTGATAATTCATGATGACATGAATTGAGTCAACTGTAAAAACTAATGGGAAAATCCATTCCTTAAAGATAGCACAGATTCTCAGGAGATGCTTAAGGTAAACTAAACAGGGGGTTTACATAAAATATGTGCTTAGATCCTACTTGTGAATCAAAGGTTCTTAGCACACTGCCAGGTTTGGTCTAATTTGATTCAAAACGTTTGTAGCATTAACAAGCTTTAACGCCTGTAGCTGAGTAAGACCGAGAAGGCAGAGACCGGCAGGTGGCTTTGTCCTTGGGTGATTAGTTAGAATTTGGGGTATATTTACCAATAGTGACAATGTCATGAACAATGGCTATGTATAGTTCAATTCATTTCCTTTTAACAAACACAGTTCAGTGTTTGCACTGGGCTGAGTGCTCTCAGACACTGCTGATAAAACAAAGAATAAAACACAGGCCCTGCCCTGAGGAAGCTCACAGCAGGTTACCGGGTATTCTAGATTAGCTAGATGAGCTCTCTTAGTATTGCATTTAAGAAATATTCATGAATTCAAAACAAAGCAAAACAAAACTCTAATGTGCTGACCTGCGTTGTGTCATAGGAAAAAAATGTGTTCTACATTTTTAACCATCATCTTACGCAAAAATTAGAACACAGTCTCTTTATAAGATGATGCCTGCTTGTATTAAAACCATTAATTTTTCTATTTTGTTTATTAGTGAAAACTGCATAAATCAATAAATCAATGGGAAGTTTGCTAAGGTACTTACAACCTTGATAATTCAGGAAAATGTCTTGAAATCTGTTTATCATTATCTCTTTGTTACGATTGACATTGTTTTATTTTTTTAATTCAAAGAGTGCCAATTTTTGAAAAAAACAGTTTAATATATTAAGGAGAGAATATAATAAATGTACATTTGTTGCGGAAAGTCTTCATAGCCAAAAAATGTTTACCTTTTATAATGTAATTTTACATTTGTTGTATATAAGCCATCTTACACAACACACAGACACACACACAACTTAAATTGAGTCCGGAGGAGGCCCTCGATTTAAAGTGTTTTATATATTTCCATCTTGTGCATGTATTCAAAGATAACAATGTTATAATTTTATTGGCACAGTAAGATGTTAATAATAACTCATTAGGAATAATAAAAGACCTGCATTGTTGGCTTTACTTCCAATTTTAATCACTGGCAAATTCTCACTAATGCCATTAATATCACTTTAGTCCAATGCACCTTCAGCTCACACCTCAGATATCCTCCTCTGGTTGTTGAGCTTCTATTCGTACCCTATGCAACGCACTTTTCATAGTGCAGCCAAAGTGGTCTTTTGAAACTCCAGAGCAGCTTGGTTCACCAGTTACAATTCACCATTGCCTTCCAATTCTGACTATGATCTAGGCTGCTCTGTTTATATGATCTCATCTCCTACTACTGCACTTTCATTCTCTAAACTCTAGCCATCTTACCGTCTTTCCTTTTATTGGCTACAAAGGCTCCATACTGTCTCATGGCTTTCTCATCTGCTATTTTCTATATTGAATCCTTTTCCTGTAGCTCTTCGAATGACTGACTCTCTTACCACTTAGATTTTGATTATAGTGTCACCACTTCACAGAGAACTTTACGAATATCCTATTTAATGGAGACCCTGATCCCAAATCACCCTCCCTAATAACTCTTAAACTCCACATTATAATCTTCAGAGCACTTATGTACTTCTGGCTGTGCAAATCTTTATTTTCTATCTGCCCCATTTGAAGATAAGTATCACAGGAACAGAAATGATGGCTGTCTTTTTTTCATTTCCACTGCTTAGAAGAGTACCATGCATATAGTAGACACTCAATAGTCTTTGACTGAGTGGAAGCTAATTAGGACTTGTGAAAGAACTCCTCTGCAATTGAGGAAATAATTTTAAGGACCCATAAATACCCATTTTGTGTTTATGTGTTAGAGGATGTGTATGCGATTGTAACTTAGTAAAAAGAAGCTATTTGTCTCCCTGGAGACTGCATCATTCAAAAAAAACTTTTGGAGGAATACTTTGAGAAGGAAGGAGGTCTCTGTGTTGGGAAGAAATGATAAAAAATTTACAGGAGAAATAAAGAGATTCCTAGAAGAAAGAGGCACACACTGAACTAAGAGAAACCTTATTGATTAAGCCTTGGAAATACACCCCATTTGAGAATTCTAAACACTGCTTATTATAACTTCTTCCTTGACTTATCAGCTTTAAAGTCAATTTATTGATTACCCACCACAAAAATGAGAAATTTAGTTCACTCATATTGTTTTTACTCCACTGCCCCCCCTACTTTGCAGAATAGTTTAAATTTTTCCATTTGTTATTTTTATAATTTTAAATAATACTCTTAAACTTATTTTTCCAATACCTCAACTTTACAAGATAGGCTGATTTTTGCTGTATATCTAGTAAGGAAGATGGCACAATACATTTCTCTTAGTCTCTAAGACACACAACATGAAGATGTTTGTATAACATTGCTGGATTCTTTGTTTTAGAATTTTAGATTTAAAACTTAGAAGGCTTTTTTTACTGTCTTTTAGCAAAAATAAATATCCCTTTTATGAAGACACTTGCAAATCAGTTGAGCTGGCTCTGGAGTTTTAAAAATGGTATTTTCATAATTATTTTTCTGCCTCTGCTTTATCTGTTCTTCTTTTCTCAAACTCCTTTTAAATGATTGACTTTTTAGAAATCATGTATAAGTGAGGAATTTTGTCTCATTTTATGTTCTATGGATTTAAAGTTTCTCAACATTTTTTCTTTATGGTCTACTGAATATTTTATTAGGCAATGCTGTGTTAACGTCCAACAATTTTTTTTTTTTGCTTTCAGTTTGCTATTTTTCACTACAATGTTTTATATTGTAATTGTTGCAACATAGCTTCAAATCTCAGAAATTCCCATTGAAAAAACTTTGGCTTTCTTTTCCCGTATTAATTTTTTTTCTTCCTGAGCCAGTTGGTCTGTTAGTTCATCTTGATCTTTCTGTTATCTGCTGCTGATTTTCCTTGAATGTAGAGTGATGACTGGTTGTTCCTTCAGAGTTAGGAATACACTACACTTATCGATATGAGAGTGGCTGTTGAAATCCTAGCAGTAGTAGATGTGTTTCTTTTATAGGTCTTATCCTGGAATAAAGACACTCTCTGCAAGTTCTTTGCAAGTGAGTAGGATATATAAAATGCTAAATTAAATATGTAGCAAGGGGCAGGTTGCCGCATACGACAAGCTCATTATTTCTTTATATTAATTCCCAAGCATTGTACTAATTATTCTGTATTCAATAGCTTTTTTAAATCCTCAAAATACCTCTCTTAGTGTGTTACCACTAGTATCTCCAATCTACGTAGTATAAGGAAACAAGAATTGGAAAGATTTAATAACTTGTCCAAACTCACACAGGTAGTAAATGTTGGAGCCATTTTTGTATCCTGACAATCTGATGCCAGAGTTCACTATGATTTAATGCCACCCATTCTAGGAAGGTTTCTTAATACTTTCATCAGTATCATTCTTTAGTCTTTATTTGTGCTTATTCTGACAAACTGTACTTACACTGAGATTTTCTTATTTTTAATTTCGTAAGCTTTATATATGTTCTGGTTTGTTTCTTCTCTTTCCAACTGCTTTTTTTCCCAACTGCTTTTTTGGGGGGAATAATACAGATTATTCTTATTTTATGAATTCCTTAGATTCTCACATTTCTTTAATCAAATGGAACATTTATATTTTTTCATTTGTTATCTGTTTCCTGCATTAATTCTATTTTCTCCAAAGTCAGATAACTGGTTTGTTCTTCTTGAAGCTTCTCTTTTATATTTTTCTCAATTGTCTGGTGAATATTAGCTGAACATTCATACCGATGAGTAAAAATTATATGGATCATGAGCCAGCCCTGACGGCCAAGAGGTTAAATTTTGACATGCTCGACTTCAGTGACCCAGCTTTGGTTCCCAGGAGTGGAACCACACCACTTGTCTTTCAGTAGCCATGCTGTGGCAGCTGCTCACATAGAAGAACTAGAAGGACTTACAACTAGAATATACAACTGTGTACTGGGACTTTGAGGGAGAAAAGAAGGAGGAAGAGCAGCAACAGATGTTAGCTCAGGGTGAATCTTCCCCAGCAAAAAAAAACCCCCAAAATTAGATGGGTCATAGAGGCAGAATAATACTTTTTATTCTTTTTCCTTTTTTTGGAGGAAAATTAGTCCTGAGCTAGCATCTGCCACCAATCCTCCTCTTTTTCCTGAGGAAGAC
The DNA here is from genome assembly GCF_041296235.1 of Equus asinus. NCBI lineage: Eukaryota > Metazoa > Chordata > Mammalia > Perissodactyla > Equidae > Equus > Equus asinus. The sequence goes on from NC_091798.1 coordinate 83,973,303, forward strand.
TGGCCCTGAGCTAACATCCACACCCATCTTCCTCTACTTCATATGTGAGATACCTGTCACAGCATGGCTTGACAAGCAGCTCATAGGTCCACTCCTGGGATCTGAAACAGCAAACCCCATGCTGCTGAAGTGGAACCTGCAAACTTAACCACTGCACCACTGGGCTGGTCCCAAAGCAGAATATAGTTTAATGGTATGTTATTTGCTAAGATGTTTTTATTTAAAATCTCTGTGTTAATGTCTTGTTGCTCTTGTAATAAATTACCACAACCTTGATTTCTTAAAACAACACAGATTTATCCTCTTTTAGTTCTGGAAGCCAGAAGTATGAAATCAGTTAATGTAGTTTGTATGCTGGGTTCTTTGGTATTCTGTTTATCTAAAGACAGTAAATTATGGGTTTGTATTTCTACCAGAATTGGTAAGATTATAAAGGAAAAATGTATGAGGAGAGGAAAATAATTGATCTGGACATTTTAGGCTTGAGATGCCTAACAACCATCCGTTTAGAGATTTGCATTGGGTAATAATCATGTAGTTTGTAGCTTAAAATATGGTTAAATAAGGTCTACCTTGGGAGAAAGTAGAGTGATAAGAAAGGAGGACTCAGGATGAAGTTATGACACTATTCAGTCTTCCGAAAAGGAGAAAAGATAACTAAGTAGACTGAAAGTGGTGATTAATAAGGTAGGAGTAAAACTAGACTACCATGGGACAGAAACTAAAGGAGACAAGGATTTAAAAGAGAAGAAAGAGGTCAACTGTCAACAGTATCAACTCCTGTTCTGGGAAAATCAAGGCAACAATTGAAAAACGTTGATTGGACGTGGTAAGACAGAGGTTAATGGTGGTCTTGCCAAGAACAGATTTAAAGGGAATAGTTGGGCAAATAAATTACTAAATTATGTAAGTTTGTATCCAGGTTTCTAAAAGTATGGTTTAGTCTACAGTTATGCCAAATTTTATAAACATATATTTTTTACAACATACAGTTAATAATTATGTTCAGTTTGTCCATGTTAAAATATGTGTTGATGCCATTTTAAATAATTGGGTATGAAATTGCGATCAAGCAAGTTGAGAATTAGTCTTATTCTCACATAGCTACATCAACACTTATATAGCCTTAGCAGCTTGTTTAAAATCAAATAATTCGCTTCTCTGATATTTTTTTAGTTAGTTGGTTGAAATTTTCACTATGGCCTGGTAGGATTGAGAAAAGTTAATAGGTGAAGTATATCAAATGATGGTCATGATCAGACATGTGAATCAGTAAGAAAGGTATCCAACTTAGGAAGAATAGCGTGAACAAAGATTTGAACATTGGATTACAAAGCCCTGATTAGGAAAAAGAAGACTTGTCTAGGAGAATGTGTGTGTGTGTGTGTGTGTGTGTGTGTGTGTGTGAGGAGAATTGTCGCTGAGCTAACGTCTGTGACTATCTTCCTCTACTTTATGTGGGACGCTGCCACAGCATGGCTTGACGAGCAGTGCTAGGTCTGCGCCCAGGATCCGGACCTGCGAACCCCAGGCTGTGGAAGCAGTGTGCAAACTTAACCACTATGCCATTGGGCTGGCCTCTAAGAGAATATTTTTTTGAAGAGAGAAAATTATGTTGGGGAAAAAATGCTGCTAGTTAAGGGATGGCATGGAATTCTAGGTTAAGCAATTAAATCAATCTAAGCAATTTAGATTTTTATCTTACTAAACGGAAGTGTTGCTAATATATATTTTCAGCTAGTGTTAGCTGATGAAAAATTAGTGGAAGATTTATCTTGAATTGTGCATGGCAGATTGCAGTAGGATGATAAACACTGATTTTAATGAGAGCTCTTCTATCAAAGACAAACTTCCCATTTAAATGGACAATAAAGATAGCTCTGATGTGTGCTATCACGACAAAGTAAATGTCTTTGTAAAGAGTGACTTGATAGTATACAAACACTCTCCATTAAGTGGTTAAAAATATCTATATCCCTTCTCTCATCTATTTGATTTCATTTTAATCAATAAAATGATTTCTACTTGGTTCTGCCAATCATCTTCCTAAGTTTCCTAGAGTGATTGGAGAATACAGCTGCATAAGAGAGGTTTATTTTAATTTCTTTGCAATGATCATTTAAAGAGTGTCACAGGCCTAGAAGGACATGTCAGGATTTATATTGGGAAAGCAAAGCTTTATGTCATAAACAGGGAAAATTGGACTTTGATTTAGCAATTCAACTAACCAAAATGGCTGTCCATATTTTACTCAAGTAATCAGCAAAATATTGGGTAGACTATTCATTATTATAATGTTCATTTTTTCCTTGTACTGTATTGCCCCTGGCCTTGGCATATTTCTTGAGAGCAGAGGCAGGAAAATTCTCTGTGTTTGGCAGAAGTCAAGAATTTATGATGCGCCTCTTAGCAGTACTAAAGCAAATGGCAAAAACTGTTATCCTTAGTATAGTTCTGTAAGGCTAACTCTGGAAACTGCCCTCTGATCTGAGAGTCTGCTGTACAAGGCAGTAATGCTTTTACTCTACTTTTCACTTGAAAAGCTCTGCCCAACACAGATTCAAAAAGATCCAGGATTTCTTCTATTGAGGCATTCTAAAAGAAGTCATAAATACCAAACTGAATTACCGTAACCTTGCTAGGGCAAACTGAATTATGAGATGTGGACATCAGCTTCCATTATAATATTGAACTTGGATAAGATCAGTTCCCATGGTTTAGCAGCAAAAAGGTTAATGGATTATGGATGAAAGTGTACAATTTAAGACAGTGAACAATGAGTACTTTTTTATCTCAGCAAGATGAAAACTTACTATTCTCATGATTCCTCACAAGAACAGAAAAAAATGCTAGTAAATACAATGACTCACTTGATTTTGATGAATAATATATCTTTGGGGCTTTACTGGAGCCATGACTTTTGCCACTTTACTCCTGAAAGTGTATTAGATGCGTAGAGTTTCAGGACTGGAAAGACCATCAAAGATAATAAAATCCTGCCTATATTTTAAAGATGAGGAAATAGTCCATGAGAAGTTAAGATCTACGGTGAAATTTAGAGAGCTAATTTATGGTAGAGCAAGGCTGAGGAATGTTCAGTTAATCAAAGTTAAATAGATTTTTTATTGCAGGACTTTTCAGAGCCTTAAATAAGTGAATGAGCATTGTGAATCTTCTATAGGAGAATATAGTGTACGCAATCAATCACACTTACATAAAACTGAGAACTGTTAATTTAGAGAATACCTATAAATATTTCTCTTAGGACACAAATGTTCCATGGCACACAATTTAGGAAAATGCCAGAAAACATTGATAGCTAGGGGTGCGTATTAATAACTTATTAAGTATGTATTCCTTAAAATTATGGTCAAAATTAGCTTAAACTTGGTTTACATATTTACATAATTCAGATATATTTATTTTATTTTTAAAGTATGTTTATTAAATTTCTGTATACCTGTAATTTTATATAAATGCTTAAATATGATAATTTAATCTTTACTTTCTCCTCATGTGATGTCAGTACCCCTCCTCTAACCAAGCAACTAATTTTAAATTTGTTATATGTCCTAGCAGATATATTCTGAAGTTCATTTAATCTATGTGGGATTGTCTGTACATAATCTCTCATAACTCATATGCATTTACAGGAATTGTATTTGTTTTATACAAATGACAGAATATTGTACACAAATATTCTGAATCTTCTTTTCACTCAAAATATACATGGTAATTTTATACTCCAAATCCCCTAGTTTAGTTAAGCTCATTTTTTTTAAACGGTTTTAAATTTTTTTCCAATGTGTAGATACATAATAGATTATTTAACCAGAGCCTTTTTGATTGGCAATCATACTAAATCTAGTTTTTAACTTGATGGAAATGCAGAATATCTTTGTATATTTAGTAAAATCCAGATTTTCTTATTTTGATGGAGAAGACTCTCTCCTGAAGTAGGACTACCAGGTCAAGCGATATATACACTTTTTAAAAGTTATAATAGCCACTGAAATTCTTTCAAAAAGTCTGCAATAAATAAAATATCCACCAGTAATGAGCGTACCCTTTTATTCATATCTCAACTATCAATGCGAACAAATTTTCCGTTTCTGCCAGTTGTATAGGTATGTAGTTTTCAAACAGTTTCAAAAGAGGTTGGTAGATCAATATTTCAACCACTATCTCCTAAACCAGTGGGATTGACTCTGCCTGCTCAATAATTGATTCTGCCATTCCAAGATCAAGCAAAAGTCATAAAGAAAACAGATGTGGTGACTGTGGGGCTCGCCTTGATGTACTTCCCTTGTCTCAGTCATTGAATCATCTCTTGTCCTAGTTGTGTTGGTTGCTCTTCATAGTCTTCATGCAGTTATTTATAGATTTGCCTGACCTTTCCTGCTATTTTAAGAAGGAGGATTGTACAAGCCATTCTGACTGGATCCAGAAATCTGTTGTTGTTTTTTAATAGTTGTTTTTCTTTCTCTATTTTGTGATCCATATTTTATTTCTTTAAGCATTTTCTATTTAGTTATTTTATATTCCGTCTGATGCTTCCCATACCTTAACTCTTAATCTTCTGTTGATGTTTCTTTCTTGTACCTTGTTTCTGCTTATGATTTAAGATCTCTTATCATGAGTTCATATTTGCATGATGTTAATTGGTGAGAATTATGGGCGTCTCTGTTGAGAAACTTTTGTCCTGCAGAGAGAACATTGTTTGATTCTGCTGTGTTGCAGAGGACAACATGGGACAACTATAGTCTTCTTCCAGGGATCCTGGCTTAAATGAAGTGTCATCTCCTACATCATGTCACACATTTCATGATTATTCTCTTGTTACTGTGTTTATAGTTGCAATTTTAATCAAAGATTTCCATTTTTTCTCATTTGTTTTCCACTTACTGCTCAAGTTTCAATTTATGGGTTTGTGTTTTTATTTGTGTTTTAGGGATTTTTGAAGATTTATCATGCTTCCTATGGGAATGATAATGCACTCAACTATATCCAATTAAAAAATTTCTGTGTGAAGTTCCTAATTGAAATTGAACATATTTTATATTTGAACACTAAATGAATCAACATATTTTGTTTTTGAATTTTGCTATCCAGTTACTTGGATTTTCATTTTCTGTCTTTTAAGATCATATTTCATGTCTTTCAGAAAAAAATGTATATTTTTTTTCCTTGTAGCTAATGTGTCTTCCTATTTTAAATTATTCACAGATATCTCATATGTTTTTGTATTAACTATTATAATTGACGGTTTGAAAATTTTTCTCTAGGGTCTTTTTTTTTTTTTAAAAGATTTTAATTTACTTTTTCCTTTTTCTCCCCAAAGCCCCCCGGTACATAGTTGCATATTCTTCGTTGTGGGCCTTCTAGTTGTGGCATGTGGGACGCTGCCTCAGCGTGGTTTGATGAGCAGTGCCATGTCCACGCCCAGGATTCAAACCAACGAAACACTGGGCTGCCTGCTGCAGAGTGCGCGAACTACACCACTCGGCCACGGGGCCAGCCCCTAGGGTCTTTTTACTGGACTAGAAAAGCTATTTCTTTGCATTTTATAGGCTTTGTTTCTTATTTTTTATTCATTCATGTAGAATATTTTTTTCTTTTATATATCAGATTCTTCTAGGAATATGTTTATATCACCATCAAAAAGAGACATTTTAGATCTTGCTTTTCCAGTGTTCATACAAGTTATTTAATTTTCTAGTCTTATTACATGTGTTAAATTTTCAAGATGAGATTAAATATTAACAGAGTTAGGTATTTGCTTGTCCAATTCCTGATTTAATTAAACTACTTTTAGCATTTCCTCATTTAGAACATCAACTGGTATTTATTTTGACATCTAATCTTTTATTTAATAGGTTTATACTCCAAATTTACTTAAAGGTTTATAATCAAATCAAAATTTTAAATATTTATTGATAAACTATTCAGAATTTTCTTCTTACTTTGCTGCAGTAATGAATTATGTTAAGAGTTTCCCTGGTAACGAATCATCTGTTTTCTGGAGTAAACTCTATTTGATGAAGTGTAGCATTCCTTTGTATAATTGCTCCATTTTAGTTAATATTCATTTATGACTTTTAAATCAATAACATGTATGGGATTAGTGTACAGGTTTTTTTTAACCATCTTTATAAAATGTTGTATAATTTTTATACTTTTTTAGTGAAAAGAATTGAGATGTCTCCATCTTTAACACGTCATAGAGTAATCAAATAATAGTTTACTTTTCCTTCTTTTTTTTTTTTTAAAGGCCAGCACTATTCACTTATGATCCTCACCTGACCCACAGGCATTTTTCAATGACGTATTTTTATTAAACTCTCCAATCTCTTTTTCTATGTTAATTGGTCTATTCAAATTTTTTGCTTTTCTTGTCACCTTCAGTAATTTTTATTTTGTTCTCTAGTTAAATATACACTAACATGTCATAGTTGTTTTGTCTAATTTTCATTCTTAATCTTCATCTTTGCTTTCTCTTTTTCCAAATTTACATTTGTTGAGGTTTTGATTTTATTGATCTTGATACCAAACCTCTTAATCTCAAGTTCGTGTGCCCAATGAGCAATAAGCCAAACACTGAGACACCAGTGCTTGGAGATGGAGAAGGGTTTATTTGATTTGGCCAAAATGAGAAGGCAGGAGGATAGCTTCTCTCAAATCCACCTTAACAAAAGAAGGGAGTATGTGTTTTTTATAGAGCTAAGGGGCTTGCAGGGAGGGGTCTTGGAGAAACAAAGGGGAAGTCTGTGTTTTCCTCATTCCAGATAAGACCTTGGACAACCAGACTTCTAGGTGTCAGTAGCAGCTGGGGCTGGTTATCTGGTGGTGTACCTTCCTTAAGGAATTCTTTTTCTTTTGAAAAACAAGGTCATAAATCCTGTGGCCTTTGAGTCACCTCTTAGGTTAAACAAGAAAACAGGAAATTAACAAGATTAACTTCTTTTCATCTGTGCCTGTGTTGGGAACAACGTCAAAGGGTGATGATGTTCTTATTGAATATTTACAGTGACCCTCAGGTATACAACTTGGAGCAAAGTGCCCCACAGAAGTTAGGCTCTTACCCTTCCACAGAGATGGGAGGTTGGAGTGTTATCTTCCTTGATGATTACATTTTCAAAGGGATGGTTCTCAGGTCCTTGAGAAAGACATTCCTGGACTGTTAAACTGGTGAAAATGTTTTAAAAAATATTTACACCTCATAGGGGCAGAGAAAGAGCTTACAAAGACCAGTTTTATATAGTAAGTGCTCTAAGAAAAGTGGTATCAGGAGCCTCCAGTCAGGAAGAAGTCTGTAGAAAGCTTGGTAAAGCTGAGGGTAATGTTAAGGCTGTCTTTACCACAATCAACTCTCATTTAGTTTCTACACGAGTTTGAAGTTTGGGACATCTTGGTAAGTTGTACTCTTGTCAATGAGGTCTACATGTAGCTTCTCATGTTATAGTGATCCATGCCTAATGGACGTGATATCTTTGTTTAACACACTGACAATGCAATATTTGAAGAGGAAAACTGCAAAAAAAAAATAATTCCCATTAAAGAAAGGGAAGAACATGAAGCATGTGGCCGTCAGTGATGCCTAGCTCCTAACAGCTCATGGTGGAGAGGAAAAATGAGAACTCTCTGTCTAGATAAATTCATCTGATAGGTGCTTTCTCCCACCTTACCACCCCTTCAAACTGCCACCCTGTTTATGCCATCTAGGAATCTCTCTATTATTAATTGTCCTTGGCTGCTACTTGTGACATTATGATAATCTTTTTATCCTTTATTTCCCTTGGCCATATGAGATAAACTTTAAAAAGAATGCTGGCAAATTCTCAGTTCTCATAATAGGTGATAAAGACTTGTAGGTTGTTGCAATCCAGAAATGCTGTTATTTTTGCAAAATACTTCCTTTGAAAACACATTATTTTTAAGGATATTTTCTTCTAGTCAGTTTCTGTAAAAGTAACCATGGCTAAGGATTTTGCTTAAATATAGTCTTTAAAGTTTCTTGTCTTTTAACTTACTGGCCTTTTTGTTCTTTCCACGCCCCTTACCCTTCCCATAATGGTTGTTGCCCTGAGGCAGTTTGAAATGACAGCCTTAGGTGAAGAGACAACCATCCTGAATCCTCTCTTTGCCACCTGCTGCCTAATTTTATCAATCTTATTTCCTGCTGTGGCAGCTATTTCCTTGCTTCTTGGACTAGTTGCAATTTGGGGTATACACATCGTCTTTCCAAAGCCAGCAGGCCCACAAATTATGGGACTCTAAATCACTTAGATTGCAGGCCACACGTGGAGAGCATATCTGTTAGCAAAGCGTTCTTTTCTTCCTTCTCTGCTTTGACTGTTTTCAGAACTTTAAGTTCATACCTCTTTTTGGAGACTTGGCTGAAAGCAGCTAGAGGTAACCATTATACCCTACCATTGTGAATATTCCTACCATTTATGCTAAAACCACAGCTTCAGTTGACACATATCCTATGTGCATCTCAAGGTATAGCAGGATTTGTTTTTACTTAGTGTTTTCTCTGCTGCATGTTCATGCCTACCATTCGTAGGTTCACGGGATGGCTCTGTCTCTTTTGGCATCAGTCTGCATTCAAGGCTGGAGTAAGCAGGGAAAGAGGCAGTTGCAGCAACATCTCTTCATTTCATCAGACAGCAAAATATTTTTCAGCATCCATCCAACAGACATCTGCTCAGAAGTCATTGGTCATAACTTGTGCACATAGGCAACTTAGCAGCAAGGAAGGTGAAAAGAGCAAGCAGATTGCATTTCTAGCCTCTGAAGTCAACATGGGCAAGCAAGAAAGGGATCTAGAATGAGTATTGGGGAAGTCAAGAAAGTACATCGCAGATGAATACTAAGTTCTCTCTGTTCTTAATTCCTTATTAATGAAAATATAATGTGATTTATTTGCTTTAAATATGGCATTCACTGTTCATTAGTTTTAGTACAAAATATGTTCATTTTTAAACTTTTCTAGACAGATTATATTTCTCTTTCAAGTTCATGTCAATGATCTAGGGGATTAATAATAATTGTGTCTCTTAATTGCCAAGACATTTGCATCATCTTTTAGTCACATTTGTTTTTGTAAAACACTGTTTTACAAAAATATGGCCTATATGTATATTTTTTTTGAAAGATTGCCACCTGAGCTCACAACTGTTGCCAATCTTATTTTTATTTTTTTCTGTTTTTTCTCCCCAAATTCCCCCTGTCCATAGCTGTATATTTTAGTTGTGGGTCCTTCTAGCGTGGCCTGATGAGTGGTGCCATGTCTGTGCCCAGGATCCGAACCAGCGAAACCCAGGGTTGCCAGAGCGGAGCGCACAAACTTAACCACTAGGCCATGGGGACAGCCCCTAAAATGTCCTTATTGCTGTTATTGTTGTGCTGGTGGTAGTAGTGGTGATGGCAATAGTGATTATAATTTTTCTTTGTGTCCAAAAATGTGCTATATTTTTGTAAAAGTAAACACATAAGGGGCAGGCCCCGGTGGTGCAGCGGTTAAGTTCTCACGTTCTGCTTCTCAGTGTCCTGGGGTTTGCCGGTTTGGATCCTGAGTGTGGACATGGCACAGCTTGACACACCATGCTGTGGTAGGCTTCCCACATATAAAGTAGAGGAAGATGGGCACGGTTGTTAGCTCAGGGCCAGTCTTCCTCAGCAAAAACAGGAGGATTGGCAGTAGTTATCTCAGGGTTAATCTTCCTCAAAAAAAAAAAACCATAAAAATAAATATAAGCCATGTTGAGCAATAGTTTGACTTGTATTTATTCAATTAAATGCAATTATTTTATTGTTCAAGTCCTTTCTGCTCTTACTTATTTTTGCCAACTAGATCTGATAAATTCTTCTTGAATTTCCATGTTCTTTGATTTATGTATTTAATGACTGTATTTTCTGGTGCATATGGGTGTATAAACCTTATATTTCTTAGTTATTTGTAACTTTCACCCCCATATAATCTTTATCCTACTTGATTTTATCCTTAAATTCCTACCAGCTTGGTGTGAATATTGCCACTTCTGCTTTATTTTTATTTGCATTTTTCTATTGTCCCTTTGCCCATTCTTTATTTAAAAATTCTTGTTCATTTTATTTTGTTTTTGTTTTAAGAGGTTTGTTTGTGTATTTCTTCCTTTGTTTCACTAAAACATAGCTGGATTAAGATTCTTTACTTTGAAAAATTTATTTTTTAGTGAATGGAAGAATACAAAATAGTTATTCTACTTTAGTTATAACAAATGACATGTTATTTTATTTCTTGAATTTTACTGTGTCTACTTTTCATATTATCTTTTCTTCTTTGTTCTTATATAATTTTTTGCTGGATTGCTATAGTTGCTATTTATTCAATTTGTTAGCAGAGTATGCTATATACGCTTGAACACTTAGTCACTTATTCAAAAAAGTTGCGCATTTTCTGTTCTAGAACACTATTCTAGAAAGACGAGATAAACAAAATAGAGGGAAAACCTCCCCTCATGGAGCTTTATTATAATCAGATACAGTTTATCATCTGCGGTGGTCTGAATGTTTGAGTTCCACCAAAATTCATATGTTGAAACCCTAATGCACAATGTGATGATGTTAGGAGGTGGGGACTTTTACAACTAAAGTGGAATAAATATTTTGCATTCTTCCATTTCATTAAAAAAAGAGTCTAATGTCCTTTAATGAGATTAATGGCCTTATACAAGAGGCCTGAGAGAGCTCCCTTGCCCTCATTTACCCCATAAGGTTGCCGTGCGAAGCCGGCTGTCTGAAACCCAGAAGAGTGCTTTCACTTGAACCTGACCGTCCAACAGTCTCCTTAATCTTGACCTTCCAGCCTCCAGAACGCTGAGCAATAAATTTGTACTGTTTACATGCCACTCAGCCTGTGGTATTTTATAACAGCAGCCTGGATAGACTAAGACATTATTATATAAAACCAAGAAACTGTATCTCCTTCCTGGATGCCCTGTTTCTCACTATCTTCACACCCCACGTGATGAGCCATTTTGAGGAGATTTCTGGCCCTCCTCTCTTCATCTCCCTACTCTCCTCGAATAAAAACTTTGGAACACTTTCTTCCCTCTTGTCAACATCCATCTCCAAGTTTAATACTTACTTTTATTATTAAATTTTTCCTTGCAGTATGCCTATTCTGTTTCAAGAGCTCTCATCTGACATTTTTTGGTACAATACAAACAGTTCATTTTTGTCCTTATATAGTCATTACTCATAACTATTTCCACTTCTCTTTACATTTCTTGATCTTAAGGTCTTTGTTTTGTTGATTTGTTATTTGATCAGTCTTTTTATGAGTGTTTTTGTGGATAAGTCTGCTGTTCCTTGAGTTTCTGATTTCTTGCATTTTTGCGAAAGTTTCTCTTTACCTTTACTGTTGGCATATGTTGCCTTGAGTTACAACTATGGGGTTGCAGTCTTTTTCTCTCTGTAAATATTTGTCTCCTACCTATAAGTGTTGTTTGAATATTATGAAATCAGTATTATTATTGTTTCCAATTTACATGGAGGAAATGAGACTTAAAAAACTCACTACCTTACACAAATCACAGAATATGACAGAACCCAATTCCCTACAGATCCCATAGTGCACACTTTTAACTGTTGTGTTCTGTTTCAACTTTGTTGACTAGAGAAGAGGCAAGGGGCTCTATAAGTAGACAGGAAGATGGGAAAAGCCAACTTCTTTCTGACTTAGGGCCTTTTTCTGCCTGTTGTTTCTGTCTAGGGTATTCCTTGACCTTCCTTTGACCAATCTCCTCATTATTGTTCAGCTCTCTGCTTAAATGTTTCTTCTCAGAGAGCCCTCCTTGGAACTCAGGATCAAAATAAAGGAACTACCAAATAATGTGCACTCATCTATTTGTTTACATCTATTTATTTACTTGTATACTTAACTATCTCATTATAATGTAAATTCCATGAGAATAAAAATCTTGTCATCTTAGTTCTTTGTTCTATTTTTATTGTGTAACAAAGAATGTTTCTGGTCTTTGTCCCCTGTTCCCGGCATGGAGCTTCTAAAACCCTTAGAAGTTCCAGCCTGAGATAAGTGTTTTGTTATTCATGAGCCCTTTGGATCACACCTGAGTTTATGTTAATAAGATGACTCTGGGCGGCTGACACACCTTGATTCCACTGGGAGAAGGCATGACAGCTCTGCCTTCTGAACCATTCCAGACCTTGCCTATGTGTGTCTACATTTGGCTGGTCTGATTTGTATCCTTTATAATAAAACTGTAATAGTAAGTATAGGGCTTCCCTGAGATCTGTGAGTCATTCTAGCAAGCTATCAAACCTGAGAGGAGTTGTAAGAAACCCCCAGATTTGTAGCTGTTTGGTGAGAAGTGCAGGTGGCCTAGGAACTCCATCTGTGGCTAGCATCTGGAATAAGGGCAATCTTGTGTAGGACCAAACCCCTAATTTCGGGAGTCAGCTCTAACTCTGGGTGGTTAGTGCCAGAATTGAATTGCTGTACACCAATTGATGTAAAACTAATCCCAAACACCCCAACACCTTAAGCAAGACAAGGTACGTGACATTTACAAATTTAAAATTTGTTGAACAGTTGACTAAAGGACAGTTCAAGTAAACCAGCCCATGGGTTTATTTTCAACTTATATCGCTGAGTATCATGGCCCTATCACAGCGTACAACAGATAACTAGACTTTATTTCCTGTGCATAAATTGCATCTTGCTTGGAAATGAGAAAAGTAGTGTTCTGATTACTGATACATTTTATCTACTGTGGTGTTACTCCATTGCCTCTTCCTTGCCTGCTTTCTGCTGTCATCACTAACAATGCTAAACTATATTACATTTTGGATTCTTTTGCTCTCATCTTCATGACAATACTGAGCAGTAGGTCCCCTTCCTTTCAGTTACAGAATTAGATATAGTCACAATTTCCTGTGATCCATATTTCCTTGTATCCTACATGCTTCAAACATACATTAACACAGCTTGAAATTGTAGTTTGAGGAATTTTTGAGACATTCTCTTCAGAGATGTCCCGTCCTCTAATTCTGTCTTTTTCTCTTAGGGCCTCTTCGTCAAAAGGCAATTTGTTGGAGAAGTGCAATTATCATCCATATTGCACATTCAAAGTAATATCATCTGTTGTTTTCACAAGAATCTAACAATGGCCAGAGAATTTCCAGCTATAAAATAGAAGATAGTGCACTTCCCCTCTCCGGTGTGTATAATTACCTAACTAAGGAATGTGATAGAAAACACTAATTCTTCCAGGCCATTAGGTGTATTGCTACTGCAGTAAGGGAACCAAAAGACTCATTATATTGCATAAGAATTACATTGTTAGCTTAAATTATATGCATCAAAGTAACAAATATGGTGTAAAGATGTAATGTTAGAAAAGCAGTAAGGAGTACTATTTTTTCAAATTATGTATAAATAGGCCTTTGGGTATACCTAGCAAAAGCATCAATTTCAGAAAACATACCTATACTCTCAAGGTAAACAACTTTTATCGTGGTAGGAATTAAGATTTGAATGTGACTAATTCTTTTGTGATTGGTGTAATATTCAACCTTTAGGTTTCAACAAGATAAAGATATTGTTAATTTTTAAGGTAACTAACATTAGTTTGGTGCTCAAAGATATTCTTAGATTTAAAACCACTAATTAAGTACCACATTGACCTAGATAATCTCCCACTGGGACTCAAATAACTTTATTTACATAATAACCATATAATAGCACATTATCTTTTACTTCATCTAAACAACAGTGCCATATGTTTTAATCATCTGAGTAGTCTGACAAAAAAAGTTAGCTTAATTCCAAAATTAATTATCAACATTGAAGTAATAAGTCAATATTTGTATTGGAGTGAGCAAATCCATTCTGACCATAATAAGGGTAAATAATGACAAATATCAATTATTGGGATGCTGAAGTGATCCCAGCATGCCCAAATGTACATTCTTGCTTTACGTATCACAATACTTGAAATCCTACTATTAAACCAGGTTTCTTTAAATTCTTTTCTTTTGTGTCCTTTGAATAAATTAATAATAGTAAACAAATATTTTGAAAATCGCTTATATATTAATTTATAATATAAATTATAATATCACTATTTAATCTTAAGTATTTTAGAAATTTTAAAGAATGAAAAAGAAGTATTTTTCAGCAACTGATTGGGATGGCTTGCAATCTACCAATATGAATTGAATCACAGGACTGACTTAGACTATGAGGAGATTGGAAACCAGACATAGATTAAGCACCTTTGGGAGCTGACTTCTGAAGGGTTGAGGCATTTTCAGTGCAATTCTCTGTTTATGGGGAGCTGGGCAGAGGAGAGAGGGAGAGAGAAGAGAGAAGATAAAAAACAGGGAGAAAAACATTCAGCCTGGGCACTGAGAACTCAAATTACACATTATTATCTACACTAACATGACTTTCTCTTATTTCTCTCTGTTCATTAGCATGATTTTGCTATTTCTCTGTTTTCATTAACATGACCATTTTTCCTGGCCTCTTCTCCCCTGGCATATAGTGTGATTGTTCATTAGAGAAACATCTAGAAAGTCATAGGAACGCTTCAATGGAAAACATCAACAGGTAATTCACTGCCATAAGATTCTTTGAATCTCTTACCTCAAAATCCTCATCTCGCTGTTTCTATCAATCTTGGACTATTGTATTATGATCCTTACTTAATCCTAACAAAGCTCCCTCATCCCTTTAAAAAACCTGTTTTAGGGGCCAGACAATGGCAGAGTAGTTAAGATTGCGCACTCAACTTCAGCGGTCCAGAGTTTCACTGGTTTGGATCCTGAGCAAGAACCTAGCACGACTTGACAAGCCATGCTGAGGTGGCGTCCCACATACCAGAACTCGGAGGACCCACAACTAGAATACACAGCTATGTACTGGGGGGCTTTAGGGAGAAGAAAAGGAAAAAAAAAAAAGAGGAAGATCAGTCAATCTTTAAAAAAATAACAACTATCTTAAACCAAACTCAGAGTCCTCAAAACATTCTGACCTCAGCTTCCCCTCTCCCAGACACTGAAATATTTGTGAGGCATTTTCTCCCTTACCACAGGAAGCAATACACTCAGTTTTGTCTTATCAACAAGTTGTGTTTGTAATTTTTGAGAAGTCAGCTTTTGACAATAATATTGAATTTATCCATATTGGTGGAATTGGAAAAGCCCATCATGTACCAAAAAAAGAAGTTGAAAAAGAAAAAAATAGAAAAGCCAATTATAAGAATAAGATAAAAAGGAAAGAAAAATGAGGGAAAAGAAAACAATCATGGAACTGGTGGAAAGGATGAACAAATAGAAATAAGAACCTTACTTCAGAAAAATTACGAAGATGATAAAACAAGAAGGCAGATGATTTAGAAACTTTTCTCATACAGAAGAACAATCCATCGGTGTAGAAGCACGAGGCCAGAAGGATGGTAGCTTCTCCATAAGTGACTCATTTGAAATGAAAATATGACCATATCATTGTCTTTTCTAAAACTCTTCTGTAGCTTTTAACAGTATTTAAGATAAAACAAACAGAAATCCTTAATACAATCTGTATGATCTTGTACCGTGTATCTTTTTCTGACCTTATCTTTTAGCCACTATGTACTTCCATTATTTGTTATTCATCCACACAACCTTTTTTTCAGTTTGTCAAATTCCCCAGGTACTTATCACAGTGTGTAATTTTGTATTGACCCACTTTCATATTAGTTTAATATGTTTCCCTTATTAGAAAAACAAGCTTTGTGAAGGCAAATTCCATGTTTCATTCATCTCTGCATAATCAGTCCCAATACTTGATAGATATTCGACTCTCAAGTCAAGCAAAATAAGTCATATTCCAAAGAATATTATACTGGGGTTACTTTTATATGACTTTCAAAAATTGGATAAACTAATCAACGATGATCGAAGTCAGAAAATATTTGCCTTTTTCTGGATGGTGAATCAACTGAAATGGGGCAGGAGAAAACATTCTGTGTTAATGGAAATATGACGTTATTGGTTACTGGGAAATATTCCTTTGTCAAAACTCATTAATTTTATATTTAAGATCTGAGAATTTCACTGTATAAAAAATTTACTTCAATAAAAGAGGCAGATATGACCAATATCTTTCAAATGATGGAACCATAATATCACTTAAATCCACTTCAATCCTTCGTCTATTCATTCATGCATTCAGAACATATTTTTTGATTAGGTACTTCATGTGTTTGTCTGTGAAGAAATTAAAGAGAGCCCATGCCATTACAGAGCACAGAGCTAAAAGGGTCTAAAGTTGATTTTACTGGGGATGTGGGATGGAATGTTTCGTGGTGATTAGCAAAGGAAAGCCTAAAAAGGCAAGGCAACCCAAGCTCAGCTCAGAACAGCTTTCCTTTTGCCTCTTCTTATATGTGGCTGTTCCAGGAAGGCTTTATGCTTTTATTTGTTTGTTTATTTTTGGAATAATTGGGTGCATAAAATATGTTTTGTTCTCAAGACAAAAATAACTTTAAAGTTTTTGAGCAATAGACAGGCCGCTGTAATTCTCTTTTTTTTAAACGAGCACACATATTTTCAATCTTGGTCCAATAGGTGAAGCACATTTTTTTCAAACAATATAGTTTTCCCTTACAACATTTATTCTGTGCTCTAGCCTTATTGAACTACTGAAATTTGCAATTTCTCCATCTCTCAGTTTTAGAACTTATCATCTGCTGTGAAGGAGGTAAAACGTATGGAAAGAAAGAAGGAATGATGTGGGGGAGAAATAGCAAGTATGAACGTTCAAAATAAATTTGCCTACCTGTGCTTAAAGCTCAAGCTTATACCTTGTGTATGAATATCAAATTTAGGTTATTCTTTTCATGAATTTCCATAATATACGTGCATTTCTACCATATCACTAAAAAGATTATTATATATTTGTCTGCATATTGCTACATAGTCAGTTTTACACACTGTTGCATCTCCAGAACTTTGCATAAGGCAACATTCAATTATTTGTTTATTGAAAGAATTAATATTTATCACTGTTACAGGTGTCAAAATATGGCACTAAATGTTATCATTATCAATGCATCATTATCTCCATGGGAGAGTTGAAATTGTGGACAGTGCTGTTAGGGAATGTAAATTAATTATTGTTCTAAATGTTCACTAACGTTTTGCATGGTTTTACTAGATTCTACATGTGTGAAATGGTTTATAAGCTTTCTGCAGAAAGTATATGTGGAGAGTATACTCCAACAAAGAATCAGATAAACTCTTTGAAGGCTAATAAACCATGAGTAATGATGGCATGCAAAATTAAGTATCCAAGAATAAGAAATAGAAGTCACCAGAAACACACACACACACAGATGCACACTTCCAATTTTAGGAGAATTATCCAGTTGAGTGTTAAATTAATTCTATAATCTTACAGATATATTAAATAGTAAAAAAAAAAAATCATAGTCTTGATAAGAATCGAACACCACCCTGACATCTTCGTTAAAGAATTACATTCTAAGAATGGCTCCAAATTATGAGAACGTTCCTACAAAGAAGAGTCTTGTATTTGTGAAGGTAAACATCTCAGACACACATAAATAAGTACAGTAAAATGATGAATTGATAGTGACCAAAAAACTGATTTATGCTATAGATGATTTTACTCTTTTGGTCAAATTAAATAACACATAAAACAAAATGTATTTTTGTTATGTTAGGATTTTTAACATTACTATTTTTTCCTAAAACATTATATATTTTATAAGGAATTACTACATTGCGATCTTATCTTAGTGTAAATATAACTAAAATACTTTTCACTTATTTTAGTTGGGTCTATGGTGTTTTATTTTTGCACGTCTTCCTGAACTTCTTTCAGCAAAGTCAATTGTCCTCTATATCACATTCAGTTTCATTTGTCCTGCCACTGGCCATGGACCTCTATTTTACGGTGACCCATCATGGTCCATAAGAAGCATTGCTTCAGCACCCGTTTCTGCCTGTATTATTCACAACAGCATCAAGTGCAGTAAGCAACCTTTCCTTTGATGTTCAGCTACAAAAGCCGGTGCCCACTGCTGTTGAAAGCAGAATGCAGTGCCAGTCTAGTGGCCACTAGTGCTGGCTGCCTTCACCCAGACTTTGTATCATCATGGGTAGAAGTTGTAACTGATACTGAGCTGAAAGAGAATTCTGATCCATCCCAAATACTGTGAAAGAAAGAATTTGGTTTCAAGATAACCTGAGAGGGAAAAGAGAAAAAAGCTGCCCAGAAAAAGAAGTGAGCATGTCCTTTGAGGAAGTAGAATAAAACTGCTATGATATTTGGTGCAATACCTGTCTTTTGTAAACAAAGTTGTCTAGAAATTCTTAATCTGTCTGTTTGATGTTATATCAAAACATGTGTACCTATATTTCATGTATTTGTGAGAATTATAAGAAAGGGTACATATAAAATTTCAAAAGAATTAAAGAGGAGGAAGAACTGATTAAATTAATTGCAGATTATACGCTATATAACCACAAAATTGTTATATTGTGAATTATTTGCTTGCTACATAACTAGAGAAAAAATGTAATTTTAGTTAAGAACAATAGAATGAAAGTCCATTATTGAAACCTTTAAAATATCTGCTTACAATTGTTATAATAAGCTGGTTAGCCTACCCGTGTTGATTAATATGTTGTTTTATATTAACTGATTTCATTACCACCCCAAATGTATGAATATTCGACATGGTGGCAGATACAGTAAGAGAAAAAAGATGGATGAGGAAAACATTGAAGTTGATGTTAGGTGGCATAGTGTTTAATAATATTCTTGGTCCTCAGAAGAAGAAATATTGTAAAACCAAGCCCATGACAGCAGAGCAATGCAGGCTAAGTGGATGAATTTCAAAAATTAAGCGATGTTTTCAAAATTCTAAAACATAAGGTCTTACATAATGTTTTTTAGCCTACAATATGAATATAAGCTCATGTCAGTAAACATTAGAGAAGTTAAGTTGAGACTGAACATATGTACGTAGGATAAAAAGAGGAAGGAAAAAAGAGGGGAAAATTGAAAAACTAGATATAAATATATGTACCATATTTTTTTACTTTTCTATTGTGCATCACGATATAGCATTTTCAACTGTTGTTTATATTGAGTCTCCAACAATGGCTAATGTAGCAGAGATGGCAACATAAATTAACTGGCATATCCAAAATCACTGAGCTAGTAAATGGGAGAGCTGTTAATCCAAACTATATCTCACCTCCAAGTCTATTGCTCTTTCAATACTCATTCCTGTTGGGGTAGCCAAAAGAAATAAAAAATTCTTCTACAGTAGAGTAGAAAATTTAGTCACAAACGTACTCAAAAACGTAGTTTCTACATTTGTTTAAATTAATCTTGTCTTACTCAGAAATCACTTAACACCTTGGAAGAAGTA
Organism: Equus asinus; assembly: GCF_041296235.1. NCBI lineage: Eukaryota > Metazoa > Chordata > Mammalia > Perissodactyla > Equidae > Equus > Equus asinus. The sequence goes on from NC_091798.1 coordinate 83,992,760, forward strand.
ACTTAAGACTGGTACAATAATACAAAATGGTTCTCTTCATACCGTTCAGGTTTTCACGTAAAAATGCTGGCGTTCTTAAATTTCATGTCCTTTTGAGGATGCACAGTAAGTGGTAAGGCAGGGACAAAGAAGAACTAATACTCTGTTGTCTCATTGGAAATAATGAGTCCTCAGATCTCAAGATATCCTATTGATGGCTCTTATGTTTTCATAGTAACTTCCATTGTTGGCGTGGTCACTGCCCAACCAGCTGGCATTCATGTTAAAGATAGTGGTTTGTGTAAGCTGGGCTGTCTCGCTTTGTGCTTGCCAGCTACCAGCAGACCTGCTTGGCTGCTTTGTCTTTTCCCTAGCTCCTCTTGGCATACAGAGCATTCTTCACATATGCAGCCAAGGTTCCCATTTGTTCTTCAACTAGGTAAGTGGGACCCCTCCTAACTTCTGAGGATCCTTTATGGCAACCCTCTCCTGAAAACTCCCTTGACTAGTATCTCAGATGCTTCTGAGACCCACTCATACTGGAGCAGCATGAAGGGCTACTCTGGAAGTATAAGCATTGCCTTATTTCTGCTTAATCATAAATACCACTAGGTTTATTTTACTGTGATTGGAGCCCAAATATTAGAGTGTGATGAAAATGTCCACACTTGCGAGGTCCCCCCAATTATCCTCTTTCTCTAAAGCTATACTCCTTTCTAGGCTCAACCTCAAGGCAGGGGAATGGAAGGAGAAAGTGAGAATCTTGTCATTGTTTCCCCTATCACCTTTCTCAATCTCTCGTCTACTCAAGTTTAGAAAAAGTAAATTTTCAGTTCTTTCTCTTCTTATCTGGTTCTTTTTTAAGTACTACTCTATAATCTAACCCGTGATACTTGATTTTTAATAAGCTAAATAAGATCATAAAGAAATCTTTTATAGCAAAACATTCTCTCTTTCTATGACTGGCTTGAAAATCTATCAAAATCCTATTTTGAAATTTCAGAAGCTGAATCCTCACTTTGTATTTCCATTTGCACTAATGCAATTATCATGATTCTATGTGTCATTATTTCTATGTGTTTTCTCCAAGTTCCCCTCTCCCTTACTTAAAGGCATATAAAACCCTTGAGTTAAAAACCATGCCAGCAGAAATACAAAAAAAAAGAAGAAGGTGACTATTCTTTCCTTACAGACTTGGATGATTAGCCTACAATTGTATAGGTTAACTCTACAAATGACCATGAACTTCAAACACGTGGCATAATATACTAGAGCGTATTGTAGTGGAGCATGAGAGAATATGAAAATTGCAATACCTGTATGAAAATCTTTAGGAAATAAAATGTACTTTCTTGAATATGGCTGCCTATCAGTTCTTGTGAAGTAATATTTATCTTTTTCTATATTTGTCGCTCAAGTGAAAATGTAGTGCCTTCCACGAACGTCAAATTTTCTTCTCGCTAGTGCCATAGCTTTATTACTATAAAGTATCTTTCAGTTAGGTTCTCTCCATTTTACTACTAATAAATAGGTTTATGGGTGAAATAAAGGATAAAGATTAACAATAATGAAAAGAGGAGAAAATGGAAGAGTTAAAGTTCAGCTTATTAATTCTATAATAAAATCTAATTTACTTGAAGCCTTTCCTCCTAGAATTTGGATATATGGTTCCATATAAATTTGTATGCTGAGTGTAGTGGCTTTTTTAATATTAAAAATTTACTGTAGCTGAATTGAGAGTACTTTTATAAGGAAATAGCTGTTTATTACTTTTAGAGTACATAAAGTTAGAAATTATTACTTGGAAAATATGTTTATGCAAATAATTATCATATGTTCACACTATTTTAAAAGTGCATATTTTGGTATTGTATTTTTGACCCACTTTTAAAAAGCATCCCTTCTTTAGAGTTTGAAGGTAATGTAATATTTTCTATCACCAAGACACATATGAATATATATATTAATTTATTATATCATGTAAATATATTTATATACGTAAAACTGGAGACATGCAATTATGCAAGTATCTATCATGGAGTCTGTCAATTCAACAATGCATAAGTGAATAACTAATATATGTCAGGTAGACTATTAGGAATTTGCAATATAGAAAGGTGGATCAAACTTAAGAGCTTAAATATATTGGGGAAGAGAGGCATGTACCCAGATAACTGCAATGTATAGCAGAATAGGAGTGCTGTAACAAACAAAGAAACAAAATGCCATGGTATAGAGAAGGAAGAGATTAATTCATGTATTACGTTCCTCATTTATTTTGTGTACATTATAAAGTAGAACTCATGTCAAAATGTTTGTTTGCATGAAAGATGTCAGTGCATGATATATTGGTTTATGGTGGCAGAGTCTCTAATATCTTACAACTGACTAATAGCATAGCATCAGCTCCTGATATTTATTCCAACAATGAAACTGAGGGGGAAAAACACTAACATGTGTCTTTCAGATCAAAACAGTTTTCATACACAGGTCACTGAAGAACTGTGAGATCAATGTATTTTCCTTAAAACTCTGTGTTCAGGATTTTGACACTTGGTTTCCAACACATCGAAGAACACACATTCGTGCAGGTGTTATTGGACGGTAAAGGACTTACATTGATCATAATACATGGAAAATGAATATGTCCTCTGTTCTGCCACTTTCTCTTTCAAGCTCAATTCCAGTTGCAAAACTTTCATTTTAGGAAACTAAGTTAGACAGGATTTATTTCGTACAGTATACATGTGTTCAGCTATGAGAGTTCTTTCTCAAAAGCTCCTTTCCTGTCTGCAATACTCTAAGTGGAATTTGTAAACCTACCTGCGAGAAAGTGGTAGTTGATGTTGGCATGACACTGCGGGGAGATTTTTAAAAATACATATTTACCAGTACAGATCCCAAGCAGCAATCAAGTTTATTTTACTTGCAATTGTAGTATCATATCACTACCTTTTGCAGTAATACATCCATTTATCTCTTTTACACAGTCAATAAATTCTACACACATGCATAATTTAATTCTGAAGTTTGACTACATGAACAATAACTACATTAAAATGCAGAACTTCTTTTCCCTGTAAAACAAAGGACAGAATTTAAATGTCTCAAGAATGATATTTTGCCTTGAATATAAATCCTGGGCAAAACTATATTTTAAATAAGACTTTTCAGAAAGTTAGGAATTCATTTCACTCATATTTATCTATAAATTTTACTATAAAAATATTGGAAAGGATATTAAGGCAGTAATTCCTCTAAATTTGAGAGGATTAGAAATAACATGCACTTTGCTTAACTTTATGCTTTTCAGTTAATTATTAAAAGCAATTGATGGCATGTGGCAAATGCAAAAACACTGGCAAGCTGAAGAGTAGCATTCAGTCACTTTAATGGAACAAAATTACACAGACTGGTGTTTTGGTTTGCATATAATCTAATATGTGGGAGGATCTTTGAAGACAAGAGACAGACATCTTCCCCAAGGCACAGGGGGCTGGTAATCTTGCAAGACTAGGTGATGTTCCAGGCCTCCAAAGATTCAGCGTGGTTCACTATTCTGCCTTGAGAGAAAGCAATGCACTTCTTTCTGTGGCAGTGATAAATATACATGCAAGATACAAAAGACTAGAAATAAAGGAAAAGAAATACATTTGAATATAGAATTGTTAAAATTAATTTTAAAATTTGAAGAGAAGGAAATCACCTTTCAAAGATATTTAAATGGTTTATCTGTTATAAAGTCTTACTGTATGATTTGCTAATCATTAAATTTCTCTTAATGTTAATTATTGGGGAGAGTAGAGCCAATATATAGGAATAGCTCTATTTAATTCAAAGTGGTGTGAGCCAACATTTGTCTTCATGCATCTAAAATATGAATTTACTTTATTAAAACATAAATTCTAAAGTCACTTGCAATGGATGAAGTGCTGCTAAAATGATCTTATATGTTATTAAATTGCTTATGCCCTATTTGGAAAGGCATAACCAGAGATGAAGACTTGTGAATCTTTTATTATGTCACCTTATACTATCCTCCTAAAATATTAACAACAACAACAAAACAATAAGACACCCCTCCCCTGCTGTGGATTATCTTTATTTTTCTACCATATTAAAGCCGCGTGTTCTTTGCCATTTTCATTGCCTCTTTTTCCTCAGTTTATACTTAAAATAGTGGTGTCATAGTTAGTTTTCCCACGACATTTGTTCTCTGTTTGGGAGACCACAGTCCCTTCAATTCTTTCACCATATCCAATAAACTTATAAGTCCCAAATATGTATCTCCAGCCTTTTCTTTTTTCTGGGCATTGGACTCATATTTTCACCTGCCACCTACAGGCACCTCAAGACTGACATGTTCACAAGCAAGCACATTACTTTTCTCATTTCTTGCTCAACATCACCCCTCCTGAATTCTGCTCATCACTGTATGTTTTTGCCCCCTCACAGATATCACTGTGTGTTCAGGAAGATAGTCATATGAGTTGACAGCTTAAAGTTCTACTGGACACTACTTTTTTTGCTCATTTTCAAAGGAAATTTGTTTCTCTTATTTTGACGTTTCAAAATTCTCTGTAGTTTGTCTTTCCTGTGTAATATGATTTGCATTATTTGACCTTGCCTCTAAACTGATCTTGGAATAGCTCCCAGACTGACATTTCACCTATAAATCTCTTCTTCTTCTCTCCCTATAGGTTCAGGTCCAAGTCATTTGAGGTTCTATAAAATGTAAGGTGCTATCAGATCATACAGAGAATTCTATCAATGTTAATCACTTCCTATTTAGGAATACATATATTAACTATGTAGTTGCATTGAAGGAGTTCTAGCAGATTATAGATAAGTGCTGAGTATCCAGTAGATACGCAGGGTTAGACTGGATTTAAGGGTTAGAGAAAAGACTTCACTTCTGGATGGGATAAATGCAAAGCCATTTGGCAAACATATGCACATATATGGATGGGAGGAATCTCTGGTAATTAATCTACCATACTATAGGTACCCCGTAATCAGGTGTGACTGTGAAATGATCTACTCCTATCTGAAGCCTTTGGTTGCTGGACCAGCGTAGAATGTGTGTAAGATAAAAAGGAGCATATATTGGCAGCTGGTTTGCGGTGTATACCACATTCAATAGGATAGAGCCCACAAATTCCAGGATATTGATTCCCAACTGGCACTTCAACTGTTCCTTCAAAGCAGCATTTTACTATCCTATTAAGCCACAGCAGTGAATTCTGTAGGCATGAAGGTATTCCTCTATTTCCTTTACCATAAATGCAGCCTGTGGCAGAGTTGATGTTTTGTGGGAAACCAGGAAAAGCAAAAAGATTTTTAAAATCAATGAATGAAAGTCTAGCAGAAACTTTTCAAACAGAGAAGGGAATCCTTATCTTGAATATGCATCTGTTCCCATAGGACAAATCACAGCCTTCTTCATGATGAAAGGGGTATAATGAATCACCCTGTCACCAGCGGCTGGCTGGACATTGGTCTCTACCATTGCCAGTTAACATCCAGCAGAGGCAGTAGACAGCAAGCTTAGCCTTAATTAAGGGAAATACATATTATTGAGCCAATTCACAGTCTCCATTCCTGCTACCACAGAGAGCTTGTAAATAAGCCCATTGAGCAAACAGCAGGATGGCTGGAGAATGAGACTGATTAAGATCCATAGGAAAAGTAAATTTTTCCACCTGATTATTGAAAGTCTGATCCTCTTCATCTGTCCTTTGGGGGGCCTTTACATGACACACAAATATCTTACATTTTTTGAACATTTTGAAAGAGCAAGGTAAATAGTTCTCCTACAGTTTACCTTTCAGCAATTTTCCAAATTTGTTCTTTCAAAGTCCTGACCAGCCAAAAACTCCCTTAGCCCCTGTCCCATGAATTAGTGTAGATTCATTCCTCAGACTGTCTCTCCTTCCACATGAAGTAGGAAACTAGATGTAAGGACCTAAAGTCTGTCTTTTACGGCTACTGCAGTTCATAGTCATTCCTGAACCATGCTGTAGTTCAGTAGCCATCCACTTCAGATGGGTGCCAGAATATCGTGCAGACCCAACCATAAACCACACCTGTGTTTTTCCTTCCTATACTAACTAGTCAAAGAGAATTCTCCATGAAATCTCTGTTGGTTGAAGAGTGGGCAACAAAGCAATAGGAGCAGACACAATAGGTGTCTGAGCCAATTGTATTTTGTATTTACTTTTGCCTCTGGATCTGCTAAAACACCATCTCAAAAATACAAATTTCCATTCATAATGGAATGCTGCTGCACAGGTCTGATTTTGATTTACTGGATCAATTTATGATGAGTAGTTCTGGCCACATAGTGTCCCACAGCCAGACATTCAACAACTACCAGGGTCTTGTAGCAAGCCAAAGGCTGCTTTTCAAATGGAGAATAGCTGTTAGCAAATGAAGTCATGGTCTTGTTATAAAACATTAGGAGTTTGCACTGTGATTGTCCAATGAGGTTTACCAAACATCTCGTAGATCATTCCTGTCTGCCACAGGCACTTCCAGTACTTTCTGGTATCAAGATCATAAAGCTTGTAGTGGTTTTGTCTTGTGTCAAAATAGCTAAGCTGAAACTATGTTTTCCAAAAACACTTTCCTTGTATAACTTTTAGTTAGGTTTGGCCCCAAGAGAAATTTTTATGAGATTTGGAATAAAGAAGTTAAGCAGCAGCCATTATGCTCTGAATGTTGGTAGTGTGCCTGGCACGACTGCAGTTTGTGCACATTGTCACTAACCTGCTGGTTCACATTGTTGGTGTAGGACAGCAGCTGAGCCCACAGCTTCTCTAGCTCTTGTCAGACTGATTTCTTCAGCTTCACTGAGCCCTTGGCTAAGTGTATGTGCAGTTCCGTGGCAAAGGGTACCATCTCCTTTTATAGGTCATCTGCACGGTCAAGGTTGGCAGCAATGAGAAACAGACCTGAGCTGTTTGTCTTCATAGGTCCCAGTTTGTTCTAATGGCCTCGTATTTGTCACCACCTCTCCTGCCTCAAGGTCAGGTATTTTCCTCCTGATCTGTCTATCTTGCAGACCTACAGCTGTCCGTCTCTCAATAACACTCATATCCAAATATGGTGGAGTGTGACTCTTAAATGATTCTCAAATGTGTTCAGCTGTATTCTTCTCCACTGTTACGACTTCTAATCAAGCTAAGTCACCACGTCAATTCTGAAGTCTGCATTTCCTTAAACCCGTTTATATACCAATTCCTACGGAGTCTTCTGTACTCAATGGAGTGTATAATCCCAGATAACCTGGTGCTTTAATATCATTAACAGTGTTTTTGTGATAGATTGAAAATATCTCCATTTCCACTAATTTGTTTTTCTTAAGTCATTGCCAATTATTTGCATTACTGTTTTGATAATGTTTATTCAAATAATGTCAAGATAATTATAATTTTACTATTGAATATTAACATGTTAGGTGAAATTGAAACAAAAAGAGAAGTTCTTGAGTTAACTATCAACTCTGTTCATTTTAAATTCTTGACACTTTTGACTGTAATGTATTTATTCAGGAATTAGTTTCAAGACAAGAGTGATATTTTGTAGATATAATTTTGGTTACACTGCAGTATATTTTCTCCATTTACATATTTTATATTTTTAATGAATTGGGGAAAAAATGGGTAGCTACAGACACTTGATGGTTTTATGCAACTCTTTTTAGCCTCACAGTATCAATTCAAATAGTTGTGGAGTATTAATGCCCAGACAGATGACAAAATTAATATAGAATTGTAAGCTTTGCCTGGTCAGTCTAATACTATACTAAAATATAAATAAATCACAACTGCCTGTTTAAGAAATCTATGAGCTTAAATAAATATACTTTCATTAAGATTTGAAGAAATAGAGTCCAGGTAGTTTTGAGAGTGCTCAGTGGGGCTGAGTTAAAACTTGTTTTTGCTAATTGCCTTTATTTTAACTGAGGTTTCCTTTGTACTCCAAATATAGTGGATTCTCGAACCCCATTCTTGCACATTGGTTGTATCTAAATACCTCAAAGATGCTGTTGCCAGTTCCTGGGATCATGGAGTTTATTTTCTCATCTTATATCTGACACCAAGCATCTCTGTCATTTTTCTTGAATTCCACCAAAACAAACAAAAACGCAATAAACAGCAATCTAGTGTATATAATGCATTAATTTGGTAGAATTTATGAAGGATATGTAGTTTAGAGAGGAAATTTTACCATAGCAACTCTAATAAATCAGACTCCTTTTTTGATGTTTGACTACAAACATATTTTTTTTTAAATCTCATCTTCCTTTTCAACCATTTCACTCCATGTCTAGACAGGGTGATAAGAGAGTGTGAATGGAACTTTGGCACCGGTGGGAAATTTAAACCTTGCAAATCTTCAACCAGCGTGGAACCTTTTCCCAAGTCACTCCTTCTAGCCACTAATAAAGCTCTACCCACCCCCTCTGCCTTGCCTAAGCCAGTTCAGACCTTCTTGTGCTAGCTGTACTCTGTCTGAGAGTCCCTTATTCTATGGAGTGTCTTTGGCCCTGAAATTTAAACCAAATTTTGGGCAGCAGTCTATTTCCCTTCTGCTGAGTGCCCACAAAACATATGCAAACATTCAGAGTGAAATTTTGGCGTAAGTGTTTCTAATTGTTCTTTTCATGTCCTATCTCTTGCGATATGTTATTTTGGCGTTTTCTCCTTACTTCCACCCCTATTCTACCCCTAGCCTCATGACATATTGCTATTGTTCTCTTCCTTTTTTCTCCTGTTCTTCTTCTTATACTCCACAAACTCTTGCTCATTTCTCATGTAGAAAATTTTAGCTGGTTCTTTTATAGACTTGCCATCTAATGACTCCCCTAAGGGTCTCACCTTTCCCCACAAGACAGTTACAAATGTATTTACTAACCAAAATCCATTTCTCTGCTATAGAGAGTTACGGTGACATTTTCTCCCATCTATGACTGTGTATGTCTGTATTTGTACTGCTGCACAAATCCCAACAAACATCAGAAAGCATTTCTTTTATTCTTTTCTTTTCTTTTCTTTTGCTGAGGAAGATTCATCCTGAGTTAACATCTGTTCCAATCTTCCTCTATTTTGTATGTGGGTTGCCACCACAACATGGCCACTGATGAGTGGTGTGTTACTCGCCGAGGATCCAAACCCAGGCTGCTGAGCAGAGCACACTGAACTTAACCACTAGGCTACGAGGCCAGTCCCAGAAAGGATTTCTTTATTTGGGTATCTCTGTTGGCACTCCCATTCATGTCTTCCTTCTGGTTGAACAAAACTCTTTAGATGTATAAGATATTTTGTTGAAAGTTTTCCCTTCTTGTCAAATCAACAAATAGTTTACATCTGTGCTGTGGTTGCTATTAATTTCCTTTATATTTTTGTTCCTAACTAGGACATAGTTTAATAGACATGTCTTGGGGTTAAAAAATCTGTATACTTTGTCTAGCATTAATTTTAAAGACAGAAAATCTGTTTTCATTTCTAAAAATTTAAAATACAACCTGAACAAACGTTAAAAAAAAAATAACTGGAAAAGTTTCCTGTTCCCTTCAGCTTTATATGATCCTATCTCAAAAAGAAAAAAAACAATCACACGAGCATCGGATAGTTTAAAGCAATGGAATGTTTCCTCCCCTTAGGAACACTGTGCCTGTTAGTAAGTTGTTATCTCTCAGCTACAAATCTACCCTTCTCTACTCTGCTTTTTGGTGCTGGAACTAGAACAATGAAAAGCACATTTCTGCTCTTCCAGCTGGCTCCCTGTGGCTGTGAAAATAGATGGCACGAGAAGGAGACTATGAGCTTGGAAGAGGAAGAGACTTGATCATTCCTGGGACATTCTTGTGGTCTTCCTATTTCTCTTCTTGTGAGCATCACGCTAATGACACTTCTTTACCCTGGCAGTTCCATTCTGTACTAAACAGCCAGATCCAGTTTTCAGTTTTTCCAACAGTAGAAGCACCAGTTCTGATATGTCCTTTCAGGGGCACTGGGATCAGCCAGCTGATTCCTCAGAATTGGGATTATAATTATTCGTTTTATCCTGAACACACAAATGAAGGGTTCTGGATTAGACAGAAATTTCTTATTAATTATCTTACAGTAAATAATGAGAATATTGGCTCCTGCTTGCCACAGTCCTTACCTAGGGGAAAATACAATGAAAGCCAGATGAAAAAAAAAAAAAAAGAACTTGCAGGAGTAGTCATTTACTTCGTAGGGAAGGGAACGAGGATAATGGACTTTCTCTATTTATATACAGGAGAGAGAGAAGCCTCATCCCTTTCTGGAAAATAAATAAATACAAAAGTAAAATATTTATATAAATATAAACAAATTCTACGTATATGTACACATTCATACATATATATGTATGAACACATACAGAGAGAGAGAGAGAGACAACTTTTGCTCTTTGGGTATAAGTTGAAAAGGATCCTGTGGCCCGACTATCATTTTAGAAGGTAAACATATTTTTATGAGGGTCAGATAAACCCTGTGGGTCTCTGGCTTTCATGACTTAGAGAAGACTTCAAGGTGTGGTGGACTTCATGTTTCTTACAAGGTAAGTGTCCAGGGATACCGCCCTCCAGTCCTCCTGATACCTTGAGGCTCAAGCTGGGGACCTAGTCTGCTGTTACCATTAGACCCTCTCAGATCAGGGCGTTTGGCTGGATAGATGGCAACAAATCTAATGTTTATATTATATGAAAAATAAAATGCTTCTAGGGAATGTGAAAGCAACAGTATCTGTCTGTATATTACATACATTTCTGTGTGCCAGGAGGCTAACTTTTTTTAAAGGAGCACTGAGAAATCCAGGGGATTTTATTGTCCTGCACGAGTGCTCATGGGCCCTTCCCTGGAGTCCAGAGACACCATTATCTGCTGAGCAGAGTCCTCCACCAAGAAGTCGGTGAGGTTTTTCCTCTGTGACTCCCCTCCTCTAAACTTCTAAATTTTAACAATTCTAAACATTTTCTATATCCCGGCCCCCAGTCCCAGGTTGCTGCTTCCTGCATTCGCTATAAATACATTGGAGTTCTGTAACTTTAAATTCATCTGGTTTAAACATTTATAACTAATTAATAATTCCTTACGTTAATGTTTCTTTGTGCAAAAAACAGGTGTAGATTTTTCGCCTGCCTGAGGCCTCACTATTACATGCTCAGTTCCTTTCTGAAAAAGAACTTAAGAATCTGGAGAATTTGGCATTTGATTATCACTAAAATGCATACATGAATTTAAAATTATGAATGCAATTTGTATCGCTAAATGAATGGAAGAATCTTCCTTTTTAAAGTGAAATTTGAGGTTAATATATTATTTTCATCTCAGTTACATAAAATATTTGAAATTCACTATTTTTTTCATAGTGTGAGTCTGCTGGCAATACATTATCTTAAATTTTATTTCCTTGAAATTTTTCTATTTTCTCTTTAGTTAAAGAAAATTTTTTTTTCCTCTTCATATATCTCTAGGTTAACAATTTTTTGCAAAAGTATCATTCTTTTTTCTTCTACTTCCACTATTTCTGTTGAGAAGTCAAATGAAATTCATATTGTTATTGTAAAGCATCTTTTTCTTTTTCCTCCTCTGGCTGCATTATGATATTCTCTTCATTATCGGTTTCCAGTAGTTTGACTATATCTGTGGACATGTGGTATTCACTGTGTTTATCCTGTTTAGCATCATAGAGCTTCTTGAATCTGTGGATCGGGCTTTCACCATTTTTGAAGAATTCTTTGCCATTATCTTTTCAAATATTTCTTTTCCATTCTTTCTCTTATTTCCTTCTGGAACTCCAACTATACATATTGTGAATTGTTTGATATTGTCCAAAATGTCTTTCATATTTTGCTTGTTTTCAGTTCTTTTTTTCATACCCTCTGTGTATTAGTTTGAATAATTTCTATAGATTTCTCTTTGGTTCTTCCTTCTATTATATCTAGCCTGATGCTCAGTACATGCATTGAAATCTTTATTTCAGATATTGTTTTATTTTGTTAGAGATACATTTTTTTCTGTTGAAATTCTGCATCTTTTGACCTAATTTTCACCTTTTTCTCTAGGGCTTTTAACACAATACTAATTATTTTAAAGCTCTTATCTGATTATTCCAACAGCTGGAGAGGTCTGCTTCTAATTACTAATAGTCTTTATTAAGGAATACATTTTTCTGTTTCTTCATAGATCATCTAGTTTTTTTTTTTTTAACCAGAGGTTGTATTTTAATATATTATCCAAAGTGGAGTAAATAGTATTTATCCTAGAGAATACACACTCTTTACTCAGGCAGCTATGCCAAGGGATTGATCACTTTGATTCAGTGAGGACTTGGGCTGACTAGTGCTATGCTGTATTGCATATGCTGTATTTAGTTATTTTCAATTCATCACTTGTTTCTAAAGACTTGAGGATAGAGTTCTAGTCTTGCAAGGTGAAAACATTCTAGATATCAGTTGCATAACAATGTGAATATGCTTAATACAACTGAACTGTGCACTTAAAGATGATTAAACTGTAAATTTAATTTTATATGTCTTTTTAATGGTTTCTTTTTAATTTTTTAACTTCAAAAATTTTTAATTTATTTTTATTTAGGTAACATTGGTTTATGACATTATGTAAATTTCAGGTGTACATCATTCTGTTTCAGCTTCTGTATAGACTACTCCATGTTCACCACCAAAAGTAAAGTTGCCATTTACCACCATACAAACGTGCTTCTTTACTCCCTTCACCCTCTTCCCACCTCTCTTCCCCTCTGTAACCACCTGTCTATTCTCTGTTTGTTTGTTGTTGCTGTTTTATCTTCCACATATAAGGAAAATCCTATGGTATTTGGCTTTCTCCTTCTGACTTATTTTGCTTAGCATAATACCCTCAGGGTCCTTCCATGTTGTCACAAATGGTAACATTTCATCTTTCTTATGGATGAGTAGTATTCCATTATACACACACACACACACACACACACACACCCCACATCTTCTTTATCCATTCATCCACTGATGGGCACTTAGACTGCCTCCAAGTCTTAGCTATTGTGAATAATGCTGCAATGGATATAAGGATACATATATCTTTCAAATTAGTGTTTTCATGTTCTTCGGATAGATACCCCACTTCATTCCCATCAGAATGGCTATTATTAAAAAGACAAGAAATACCAAGTATTGGAGAGGATGTAGAGAAAAGAGAGCCCTCATACACTGCCAGTGGGTACATAAACTGTTACAGCCTCTATGGAAAACAGTACGAAGACTCGTCAAAAAATTAAAAATAGAACTACCAGGTAATTGTATGTGTTTTTATCAGAACTAAAAAAAAAGTCTCAAGGGCTGGCCAAATGGCCAAGAGGTTAAATTTTCACGTGCTCCACTTCAGCAGCCCAGGTTCATGGGTTTGGATCCCGAGTGTGAACCTACTCCACTCATCAGCCATGCTGTGGAGGCATCCTACAAACAAAGTGGAGGAAGATTGGCACAGATTTTAGCTCAGGGCTAATCTTCCTCAAGGGGGAAAAAAAAGAAGAAGATTAGCAGCAGATGTTAGCTCAGGGTGAATCTTCCTCACCAAACAAAAAAAGTCGCAGTGTCCATTGATGGGTGAATGGATAAAGAAAATGTGATATACACACACACATGGACACACATGTACTATGGAATATTATTCATCCTTAAAAAGGGAGGAAATTCTATCATTTGTTACAACACAGATGAACCTAGACAGCATTATGTTAAGTAAAATAAGCCAGGCAGAGAAAAACTAACAGTACACGGTATCACTTATATGTGGAAACTAAAATAAATATAAACTTATAGAAACAGAGTAGAAAAGCTGCCAGGAGCTGAGGAGTGAAGAAATAGGGTAAGGTCAGTAAAAGAGTACAAACTTTCAGTTACAATATGAGTAGGTTCCAAGGACCTATTCTATAATATGATGACTACAGTTGATAACAGCGTATTGTGTAATTGAAATTTGCTAAAAAAGTAGAACTTAAATGTTCTCATCACAAGAAAAAAGGTAAATGTGTGAGGTAATCAACGTGTTAATTAACTTCAAGGAATCCTTTCAGAACACATATGTATATTATAATCATCACTTTATATATTTTAAGTATCTTCCAATTTTATTTATTAAGTGTACCCTGAAAAGCTGAAAAAAAAGTCTTGAGGATGTGAACAATTTGTGTGTATTGTTGTCTTCTCCCTCTAGAAGCAATTAAGGCTCTAAATACTGCAAAACATTGTAGGTTGTATCTCTTGCTTCTTGAATCTACACACACTAAGCAAAAGTTTCATGAGGAAGATTGGTAGGAAAGCTCTGTTTTTATATTTATAACAGAAGTCAATCTGTACGTCAACTCAGTTTGCGATTAAAAATCTCCACTGTTCTCTTTTAATCCCAGCAAAATACCTCTTCTTATGGCAGTCCCAATATCCACCCCCTGGGCACATTGTTGGCACATCCCTCTAGAACACAAAGGACCTGTCAATATGTGCTCACCTAGCAAGGTTTATTTCTTCTCTAGAATGTAACTTTTGTAGACCTCTTTGAATCTACAGGCCCACCTCATAAGCTCCCTTTTAAAGTCACCTGATTGAGGATCTTAATTACATCTGCAAAGTACTTCACAGCAGTACCTAATTAGTGTTTAACTGAATAACTAGGAAAAGGTGTATATATAACAAGGGCCTGGAATCTTGAGTTTCCTTAGAATTCTGCCCACTCTCATGGAGTTCCTCTTTTACACTGTAAAGTTCCCTTTTATTGATTACTTATTATTATTGCTTACCTAGAATGATCTTTTCATGTATTTTTCATTCTTAGATAATTATTTAATATTCTATTCTTCTCTCCATTTTCTGTGTATATATCAGTTATTGTAAATAAAAGTTAGAATGTGAAGATCTTGGAAAAAACTCTAGTCTCCCACAATATTTTTATTCTTTGTAGGATCTTAAAATACTTATAGATCAATAGGATAACCTGTTAAGTAAGACAGAGCTAATAGACTGTCTTATAATGTTTTTATCTTTTGAAGGTCTTGATATTTACCTCTCAGGAACTGTGACTCATGGGAATGGTCATGTCATTGGGAAATAAAAGCACTCACTTGCATATGCAATTTTTGCAATTAATTCCATTTGAATTAGGCTATATATGTTTAGAAGCCACTGAAAATTATTTTGGAACAAGACAGTAAGAAAAACCCTAATTAATATAAATAATACATGGATTATTTTTAATTTTCACTACAACTTTGGTGGGTATTATTACTATTACTATCCTATAGATGAAAAATTATTACTATTACTATCCTATAGATGAATCATTAAATACATATTCTAATTACTATCACATATATGTGAACATATTTACAGATTTACATATGTAAACCTATGTACACATCTGTATGCACACGTACTTGATATAGATGCCACCTACCTCTCTACTTATCTATTTATTTAGGTGTTCAAATGCTCGTCATGGTTATGCTCAAGTTCGGCACAAGGGCTTGTGCATCTATTAATACAGATTCCTATATTCAAAAAGTAACTATTTTGCATAGGGAAAGGTATTTACATTTCTCTCTCATCCCATACATAACATACATCCCCACCGAAAGTGTTTTTACTCCTTTCCCCCTTATCTTGTACAACAAATCATTTTTAATTGTTAAAAATAATAAAATAATGATGAAGAAAATGTCATCTCTCAAATTATATTCCAGTTCACCTTTATGTAACAGGAATATTAACAGTATAAATTAAATACTCATTGCCAATATGCTGCTGAACCACTCAGGAAGAAAAGCTAGTGTAAACCAATCAATTTATCAGGTTTTGACTCCAGTTCTATGTTTGTCATAAGGAGGACAGCAATTCAATTCTAAACTTCGCCAGTGTATCTATATGACTGTTTCTAAGGATATGATTATATAAGGCAAAATAATTGTAGAATTTCCTGTTGAAATCAAGGCAACATGCACTGGTGAATTTCTAAAGCAGGGTTGGCAATTCTCAAGTTGCAAACATGCAGACCATCATCCATTGCAGATATTACTAAGGACTCATGATAATCGTTCTGACTGAATCAGCATTGGTCTCCAAACCCTTCTTGACAGGATTATAGACAACTGCTACAAATTAGTTTGCATTTTCTTGTGAGATGAACCCTAGTTTTTCTCACATAGCCTGAAATTATTCAACCTACTACCTGATATATCCACATAACAGGCAAGAATTTGAAGATCATAACATAAATGTGCCTTATATTTGTGAAGTGGACTGATCTCATTTACTGTTCAGATGGCCCATTTAACCCATATTTTAAGAACCCTTCTCTGAAGAATCATAACTAAAGTGACCAAACTACTATGTTAGTATGGGAATATATATATTATTGCTAGAAGTAACAATGGCATGTTTGGAAGACCTTAGCAAAATTAAATAGTTAATGCTTATTTAGAATTCACTATGTAGTAAGCACTATTTCAAGTGCTTTACTGGCATTCACTCAATTGTTGATCAGATCAACATTACAAGGTTGGTATTCTCATCACCTCCACTTTATGAGTAAAGATTCTGAGGCACAGGGAATTAATGCCCAAGCTTGGCACTCACATATCAAGTCATAGTATCAGGTTTTGAACCTGGGAATCACTTTCATATTATAATATATCCTTGAGATTATTATTAAAAAATATCTGGCCCAGAAAGACCATCTAGAGGAAAGCACTAAAGAAATTGCAATTCACTACATATGAAGGTTAAACTCATCTTAGAAACAAGTATGAGGGACCCTTAGTAGAGTTTCATTGGCAACACTTTCCAACTCCATATTACAGCATCTGTATTTGAAGATGAACTACAGAAAAGTTGATGGACGAATCGAAGAATTTTGATTGCCTGTAAGAACTACACATTTTACTGGAATTCATAGAGAGTGAGGATTCCAACTTAGTGCTTATTTCATCTGAGAATGCTGTTAAGATGAAGAGGGGCAAGGTAGAGGATAACACCTAATGAGAAAAAAAATATATTGCCTCAAAGAGGTTGAACTTACAAATAAAGCAGGAAAGATAGGCACAAAATGAGATTGTCTGGCACAGCTGTCTTGGATCTTTTTCCAAGAATATATGTGCCATATATTTAATCCGGCAAAGTAAACAGTGAAACTAAAGCATATAAAATTTTCCTCTCCTCTTTAAGCCTGATCAAGTCAAACATGAACCTACATAATCTTTTAATAGTCTTTCTCTCCCTCTCTAGATATATACAGATAGAGATATATTACACTTTGCATATTTGTATTCTACGTACAAACATTGTATATTTATAAAAATGTAAGACAATACAGCATTCTCACTAATTATTTTATATTGGGAAATGTACTTTTCTTAAAATTTATTATTTATATTAACATATGATAGATGTTTTACTTGCTTTTAAATTGAATTAATACATAGTTTGTTTTCAATTTTATTTTATTTTCTGATATAGTAAATATTGAGGTTAAATACTACATAAAAGAATTCTTTGGGGTCATCAATCATTTTTGAGAGTGTAAAGACATCTTGAGTCAAAAAAGTTTGAGTCATTGTATAAGTGTTTGCATTATGTACTTTTCTATCAATTTTACTTTCAACATTTCTTCATCTTTATATTAAAAGTATATTTCTTGTAAGTTGCATATGGTTGTTTTCTTTCTTTTTGTAGCCTTTTCTCATATGTTTTAATGGGGCCATGTAGTACATTTACTCTATTTACTATTTATTATTAATACATACAGGTATTCTAGTAACTGATACATTTTTGGTTAAATCTCCCTCTCATCATATGATTACTTCAACATTTTAAGATAACTTTTTTTCTATTTCTATTCCGTATATATTTTTCTTTGGGTGCATTCAAATATTATGTGTCTCCATACTTGGTTATAAGGTTAAGTATCAGATACTATAGATTAAAGTTCTAGAGATAAATTGAGTTTCTGCATGTTAGTGTCATCCTCCAAAGAGGATTTCTTTGGATTCAGTCAGCCTCTGGGTTAGGGTAGAGGGCCTATTCCAATCAGAAATTGAAATAATATTAAGCTGGGACTGTGAAGGCCAGCCAGCTTTCGATTGACAATCGCTCTTAGGGAGTGTGCATTCAAAGTTGCAACTGAAAGCCTGTGCTGTTTCCCAGAACCTCTCCACCTTAGAGTACTCAGAACTCCAATCAATGTTCTTTTGCCCATGGGTAGGCTGCAAGATCGGTTCAGCTCCTCAGTTTCATGATCACTACTTTCCAACCGGCAAATGACTTGAGGAGAGAAGTGGCGTCAAATATCTGAATTACCTTTCTTTGCTTACCTTCATTCCGACATCTTGACCTACAAATTCTTATTGATGTTCTTCTTTTTTTTTAATTGCCTAGCTTTTCCAGTTGTTCTCTGGAGGAAAGTTTTTAAGAATCCAGCTAGCCCACCATTGCTAGAAGCAGAATCTCACACAGTTGTGTTATAATTTCTAATACCAGAAAATTGCAATATCTGAAGTCAGCATTTATCTTTCTGCAGTTTTTTTGTTTCTACTGTTATGTACTTCTATTGTCTTGGTTCCTTTGTTTTATGATGGACAATGCTCTTGAAACAACTTTTTTTCCTCCCTCTGATATGATTTAAGTGCATTTTACTATCTTAGTGTCTTACAGTGCCCATAAATCATGTATAACTTTGATACAATTACAACCAAATATATTTTCCATTTTTAAGATACTCCTGAATGTACTATAACACTAAGATAGTAATCACTGAGCAAGTGCCAACACCAAGAAAGTGGAAAGAAATCCTTGGGATTTGGGGAAGTGGAGAGTTGTTAATATAGCGATTTGGGCCAAATGCCCAATGTCCTTTACTGTGAAACACTATTTAAGACAAAATAGATGGCAATCACTTCACCCAAGTGTGAGCTATAAACTCTCTGGTTTCTATGGTAAGATACTTTATATGAACAAGATTTTAATCACTTTATCTAATCCTTCTATTTGTCAAGCTTTTTATTGCTTTGATGACTTTTCAGGAGTATTCAGAAATCTATAATAAAATAAAAGGCAGAACAAGAATAAAGTGTGTAGAGGTGTGGGAGGAAAGGAAACTATATTTTGATGTTTATCTACAGAGCAATATAAAATGAAAAGAAAAATAAAAAATCACAAATAAAATAACAGGATTATATCTTGTAGGCTAATCAGTTTTTCATCACAGTTTAGAATTATGAATATATTTCCTTTTAATAAGCTATTTGCTTTGTCAGTTTTGAGAAATAGACACATCACTGTCATCAATAAAAATCAAAACCCACAGCTTTTGAGAAATCAAGTAACAATTCATTAACACAACTGTCATTAGAAAACATCACTGTCTGTTAATCAATGATAAAGAAAGAAAATGGAAATAACAAAGCCCATGGTTCAGACAGTCGTCAGAATTTTAACCTGATAAATATTTCTTGAAAAGTACTTCTGGTGAATCTGCAGATTTCATCAGAACTCCTATGTATACAAACATATCTATTTTCCCTTACAGATTTTGAGTTGTTTAAAAAAAGCAACATTATTTCATATAAATTGCATTTTGAGTACCATAATACTTTGCATATTAAAATCAACTTGGATAAATTGGAAGAGACAATTCATATTTTTAATCAATATCTAAAAACAACATTAAAATATTTTTATTTTGAGTCTTCTATTAAATATCTCTGTAAATTAAGAGACATCATATTGGTTGAAGAATGAATCTATTAAAATATACTAAAATTATAGGGAGAGAAAGGAAGAGGATACAAAGCATACTAACTGTGATAGATTGAATTATCTGCCTCAATTATATACCTCTCATTTTGTCCATATTATTTGCTATATGATTTTTCAGTTCCTCTTACTAAATTTAAATTTGGCTTTAGCCATGTGACTTGCTTTGGCTAACGAAACGTGTGCTAAACTGAAAATGTGGCGATCTCCAAATCCTCAACAAAATATTAGCAAACCAAATTCGACAGTACATTAAAAGAATCATACACCATGATCAAGTGGAATTTATTTCAGGGATGCAAAGATGCTTCAACACCCACATATCAATCAATGTGATACATCACTTTAACAAGATCAAGGATAAAAATCACATGATCATCTCAATAGATGCAGAAAAAATATTTGACAAAATTCAACCTCCTTTCTTGATAAAAACTCTCAACAAACTGGGTATATAGGGAATATAAAGAAACATAATAAAAGCCATATATGACAAGCCTGCAGGTAACATCATATGCAATGGTGAAAAGCTGAAAGTTTTCCTCTAAGATCAGGAGCAAGATAAGGATGGATGCCCACTCTTGCCCCTTTTATTCAACATAATACTGAAAGTCCTAGCCAGATCAATTAGGCAAGAAAAAGAAATAAAATACATTCAGTTGGAAAGGAATAAGTAAAATTCTATTTGTGGATGATGTGCTATTACATATAGAAAAGACTATAAAGAATAAATACGAAGACTCCACTAAAAAATAGTTGGAACTAATAAAGAAATTAAGCAAAGTTTTAGGATACAAAATCAATATATAAAAATCAGTTGAATTTCTAGACACTAAAAAAGAACTATCCAAAACAGAAATTAAGAAAGCAATCCCATTTACAAATGCATCAAAAAGAATAAAATACTTAGGAATAAATTTAACCAAGATAGTGAAAGATCTGAACCCTGAAAACTATAAGACATAGATGAAAGAAATTGAAGAAGATACAAATAAATGGAAAGATATGCAGTGTTTGTGGATTGGAAGAATTGATATTAGTAAAATGTTAATACTACTCAAAGCGATCTGCAAATTCAATGCAATCCCTATCAAAATTCCAATGGCATTTTCAAAGAAATAGAACAAACAATCCTAAAATTTGTATGGAACCCCAGAAGACCCCAAACAGTCAAAGCAATCTTAAGAAAGAAGAACAAACTTAGAGGCATCACGTTTTCTGATTTCATACTATATTACAAAACTATAGTATCAAAACAGTATGGTATTGGCATAAAAACAGACACATAGAATCAATGGAACAGAATAGAGAGCCTAGAAATAGACCTCCACATATATGATCAACTAATTTATGACAAAGGAGCCATGAATATACTATGAGGAAAGGTTTCTTCAATAAGTGGTGTTGGGAAGACTGGACAGCCACATGCAAAAAAATGAAACTGGACCACTATCTTATACCATACCCCAAAATAACTCAAAATGGATTAAAGACTTGAATGCAAGACCTGAAACCATAAAACTTCTAGAAGAAAACATAGGAAGTAAACTCCTTGACAATGATTTTGGCCATGAATTTTTGGATTTGATACCAAAAGCAAAGGCAACAAAAGCAAAAACAAACAAGTGGGACTACATCGTATTAAAAAAATACATGAAAAAACCTGTTCAGCAAAGGAAACCAGAAACAAAATAAAGAGGCAACCTAAGGAGTAGAAGAAAATATTTGCAAATCGTATATCTGATTAAAGGTTAATATTCAAAATATGTAAAGAACAACTCAATATCAAAAAACAATCTGATTAAAAATTGTGCAGAGGAGCTAAATAGACAGTTTTCCAAAGAAGACATACAATTGGCCAACAGGTACATGAAAAGCTGCTCAAAATCCCTAATATTAAGGGAAATGCAAACAAAATCACAATTAGATATCACCTCACACCTATTAGAATGGCTATTATCAAAAAGACAAGAGGCAACAAGTGTTGGTGAGGATTTGGGGAAAAGGGAACCCTTGTGCACTGTTAGTGGAGATGTAAATTCAAGCAGCCACTATGGAAAATACTATGGAGGCTCCTCAAAAAATTAAAAATAGAACTCCCATACGATCCAGAAATGCTACTCTTGGGTATATATGCAAAGAAAATGAAAACAGGATATGAAAGAGATGTCTACATTCCTGTGTTTATTCAGTATTATTCACAATAGCCAAGATATAGAAACAACATAAGTCCATCAATAGATGAATGGATAAAGAAAATGTGATATATATATGAATATTATTCAGACATGAGAGTGAGAGATATGCTGCTATTTGTGAGAACATGGATAGACCTTGAGGGTATTATGCGAAGTGAAATAACAGACAGAAAGTCAAATATTGCATGATATTACAATCACATATGTGGAAACTAAAATAGCCAAACTCAGAGAAAGAGAGACTAGAATGGTGCTTACCAGGGGCTGGAGGATGGGGTAAACAGAGAGATGCTGGTCAAAGTGTATAAATTTCTGGTTATAAGATGAATACGTTCCAGTGATCTAATGTACAGCATAGTGATTATAGTTAACAAAATGTATTACATACTTGAAAGCCACTAAGAGAGTGGATCTTAAGTGTTCTCACCACAAAAAAGAAAGGTGATTATGTGACAGAATGCAGATGTTTAGCTAACACTACCGTGGTAATCATTTTGCAGTATATAAAAGTGTATTAAATCAATATGTTATGCATTTTAAACTAATACAGCGCTATATGTCAATTTTCTCTCAATAAATCTGGGGAAGAAAAGTGCCAGTCCCAAGACTAGGTCTCTAGGACCCTTGCATGTTTTCTCCTTCCTTCTTTAATCTCTGCCCTCACCCTAAGGAAATGCTTCCCCTTATAGCTGCTGCCTCTTTAACCTGGTTCCCAAATTAGTATACATGGAGCAGACCAGAGCCAAACCTGCGACAATGAGCCAGGCTCAGTCAGATCTACACCTTAAAGCAGAAACGTCTAGTTGAGCCTAGGCTAGATTAGCTGATCTCCAACTGAAGCACAGAGATGGGAGAAGAAAGTGCCTATTATTTTTTGCCACTGAGGTTTTGTGTTTGTTTACTGCACATTAACACCTGTCGAATACAGTGTTGAGGCAGGCTTGAAGGGAAACATCTAGAGAGTAAGAATTGCGTCTGAAATCTATGCCTCAAGGATGATACTGCTTCTCCCTAAAGGAGATTCAACTCTTTTACTTACACGTGTGCATGCGTGCACACGCAAGCACAAACATGAACACTTATAGTTATTGGGGTCCTTGATATGTGTAAAGATTATAAAAGTTATGATAAGTTATGATAAGTTTTACTGTGCTGTACAATTTAATCTTAGTATTGTGAGACAATAATATTAATCTCATTGTGACTTGTCTTATTTGGTGGAATAAGTGCAAGCAAGTAGTTTTTAAAGTTATCACCTTATGCACGTGAATGACAGTGATTTAATAACAATATTTTCTGATATTACTATTGAAAGAGGTATATTTTCCAACATCTCAAAGCCAAAGACATTTACTATGAAAATACAGGAGCCAAAGGAAATGTTCAAATGATACTTGTCTTTTGTGTAAAGGCAGTCATGAATTACATGAAATACTCCCCACATGTATGAGCCAACGGTCTACCTTTTTTAAATGAATTATTCGTTCATCTCAAACTGCTGCTACACAGAAAAATATTAGTGTCATTTCCACTCTTGCTCAAAATTATCTTCTAATATTGTTTTTTTAAAAAGAAAAGTATTAATTATTAGGAAAACTTCCTTAATTTAAAGTAAAAGTTCAATCTACTTTTAAAAATCACATACTGTTAATAAATTACACCAATTGTTTATCACAATAATAAGAAGTATTTCTAGATTTCTCTCTTTTGATCTCTGGCCCTTTCTAAGTATCTACATTTCTACAATTATTAGGTATTTTATGATGAAGTTGATTTTTAAAAAACCTCTTCAGGACTTTAAAAAATGGCATTTCAAAGAAGACTTCTTAATATCTAAAGAGTACTTACGAATACACAAGAAAGACAGAGAGTTAAGAGAACACTAAAAAGGATGAGTGATGCATAGTCTATTGCAAGAATGTAGGAGGGTTATCCATTAACTATAAATTGAGAAAAGCAATTGCAACTTAATCACACTAAACTGCAGAGAAACAAGGACATCCATTCACTTAAACAATGGAGAAAGTTATGGTCCATTCCTTGAATCAAAAATCTATATATAGCATCATAAAACAAGGCTACTACAAGTCTAGACGTTTTTGAGGAGAGTACTTTCCAATCTCACCCAATATGTTGGCAATTTCTCAATCAATTAATTTCAGCAATAGGCTGAGGAAAAAAGATAGCTAGATGTGATACATAAGAAAAATGACGATTTTCAAGCACAGAATAAAGTGATATATATATATAGAAAGAGACAGAGAGAGAGGTAAAGACAGAGACAGATGGAAAGAGAGAATAAAAAAGGATCCCAGGGGCATTAAATGCTGAAAAGTGATATTTTTTATGTACACTATTGATTTCATATATCAGAAAAAAATGATGGTGATATTGAGAATTCTCACTTTGTGCCAATTGGCCAAAATGTTTGAATGTCTGGTCCACAATGGGTTTTTTGAAAACAGTTATCAATATTAGCTTGGAACTTTGTGTTTAAAGGTGGGTTTACCTACTATCTACCTACCTACCTTAATCTAATAAGAGAATAATGCAAAGCTGGGACCACAAAAAGCTACAACTTTTGTGTACAAATTGATTGTAATAAAAAAATATAATGGAGTAGGCAACTCCAAGCTCTTGTCTTTTCACAGAAATACTAAAAAACATACAGAAATGATTAGAACCAACTTCATCAGAACTCTGGAAAAGAAAGGATTACAACAACCAAGAAAATGCTGAGTCAAAAAAAAGGAAAACTAAAAACAGTAGGAAAGCTTTGGGACATCTTTTCTTGTCCTTTCCCCACCACTTCCTCAACTCTATGTCAGTCTTGAGTGAGCAGCCCATGCTGCCAGCGTGGGACCCTGCTTATTATGCATTTCTGTATTAATTGTATGGGGGCTACCTAAATACCGAAGCAAGGCAATTGTCTCAGTTTCTTTTAGCTCAGGACTCGGTGGAAAATTGGTGGGCACTGCATGAAAACATTGTAAGGCAAATGAACAAAACATAGCCATCTGGGGCAAAAGATTAAGATCGACACACACCAGTAGGAAAAGTGGGAAGAGAACTTATTTGGAAAACTATGGCATAATAAAATAACTATATATACCGGGAAATTTTGTAAGTCACACACATATGTGGGGCAGGCTGCATGTTCAAAAAAGATCTGAGGGGCCAGCCCTGTGGCAGAGTGGCTAAGTTTACGTGCTCTGCTTCAGCGGCCCAGAATTTGTCAGTTTGGATCGTGAGCATGGACTTACACACCAGCCATCAAGCCATGCTGTGGCAGCATCCCGCATGGAGGAACTAGAACGACTCACAACTAGGTTACACAACTATTCACTGGGGCTTTGGGGAGAAAAAAAAGAGGAAGATTGGCAACAGATGTTAGCTCAGGGCCAATCTTCCTCACCAAAAAGCATATCTTAAGTAAAAAAATTTGAGAAGACCCTATGCTTTCACCTCTGCCTGATCCATACGCTCAGTGAAGCCTGGTTAAGTGTTGAAGGAGTGACGAGGCACGGAGCCACTCTGCAGAGATTCGTGGAGGTTTTTTGTTTTTTTGTTTTTCCTTTATCTTCTAGTATTGAAGGAAATCATTGTCAAAACACCAGATGGACAGAAGTTAAAGAAACAGAGATTTCAGTAACCATAAACAGAAAGGAGACCAGTCTATGCAATTTGGAAAAATTTGTAAACAGATAACTGCATCTTCCACAATCAGAAAACAACAACTAGAGGCCAACCCTGTGGCATGGTTGCTAAGTTTTCATGCTCCACTTTGGTGGCCTGGGGTTCACAGGTTCAGATCCAGGATGTAGATCCACACACCACATGTCAAACCATGCTATGGCAGCCCCCTGCATACAAAATAGAGGAATACTGGCACCGATTTTAGCTCAGGGACAATTCTCCTCAAGTGAAAAGAGTAGGATTGGCAATAGACGTTAGCTCAGGGCCAATCTTCCTCACCAAAACAAAAAAACAAGAAAACAAAAAAACCCAACTAACTCTGCAGAAGAAATAGAATTATATTTCCATTATATTATTCAATCATACAGTTTTCAACAAACAATTGCAAGGCATACAAAAAAACAAGAAAGTACAGTTTATTAAAAGGAACCAATAAATTGATAAGAAGGATTATGAGACTAGTATTAACAAACGTGTGCCAATAAATTAGAAAAACTGGATGAAATGGACAAATTCCTAGAAATATACAAATTATCTAAATTGACTGAAGAAGAATTAGAAATTCTCAATAGACCTTTAATAACTGAAGAAATTGAATCAGAAATCAAAACTCTTCCAACAAAGAAAAGTATAGGGCCAGATAGCTTCACTAGTGAATTTTACCAAGCATTAAAAAAGAGCTTACACCAACATATGTCAAAATCTCGAGAAAATGGAAGAGGAAGGGTCATTTCCTAAACTCATTCTGTGATGCCAGCATCATCCTGGTGGCAAAGCCAGATGAAGACAACACAAGAAAAAATAATTACAGACCAATAGCCCTTGTGAATATATATGCAAAATCCTTCACAAAATATTAGCAAATCTAATCCAACAGCATATAAAAAGAATTATATACCGTGAACAATTGGGATATATCCCAGGATACAAGGATTTTTCAACATGAGAAAGTCAATTAATGTAATAGACCACATTAGGAGAGTGAAGAAAAATAAAAACATGATCATATTGATTTATGCAGAAAAGGCATTTGACAAAAGTAGGACTTCATCAAAATTAAAAACTTGTGCATCAAAGGATATTATCAAGAAAGAAAAACATAGAATAGGGGAAAACATTTGCAAATCATATAACTGATAATATTTTAATATCCCGATATATAAAGAAATCCCATAATTCAGTGACAAAAAGATAACTCAATTAAAAATGGGCAAAAGACTTGAATAGACAGTTCTCCAAAAAAGATATACTAAGGGCCAATAAACAAATAAATGAAGTAGGCAACTCCATGAAAAGGCTCAACATTATTAGTTGTTATGGAAATGAAAAAGAAAACCACAGTGAAATATGGCTTCATGCCAACTAGGAAGGCTACAATAATAATTTCAAAAGAGGAAAATAATAAGTGTTGGTGAGATTATGGAGATATTGGAACCCTCCTACAGTGGGAGTGTAAATTGGCCCAGCTTCTGTGGAAAACATTGTGGCAGTTCTTCAAAAATTATCATAAGACCCAGCAATTGTACCCTGGATATATACTCAATTACTTGAAAAAAGGAACTGAAATAGATCCTGGCACATGAATTTTCAAAACAGCATTATTCAAAATAGCCAAAAGGTGGAAACAACCCAAATGTCCATCAACTGATGAATGGATAAACAAAATGCAATGTAAGCATACAATGGAATGTTATTCATCCAATAAAATAATGAAATTCTGGCACATTCTCCAACATAAGTGGACCTCAATGCTGGGTGAAATAAGCCAGACAAAAAAGGGCAAGCACTGTGCTATTCCACTTTTACGAAATATCTCTAATAGGCAAATTCATAGGGACAGAAAGCAGATTCGATTTACCAGAGGCTGGGGGATGTGGGAATAGGGAGTTATTGTTTAATGGGCATATAGTTTCTGTTTGAGGTTATGAAAAACTTTTGGAAACAGTGGTCATGGTTACACAACATTGTGACAATTAAAAATGGTTAAAATGTCAAATTACATTTGTGTATATTTTACCACAATGAAAAAGAGGAGATTAGAATAAACCTTATCTGCAATAAACACACAAGCAAATAAACATGTGAACAACTGGAAAATAATTTTTCATTTCTCGACTTTGAGGATGAGCAGAGAATAAAAATCTGTGAGAACAAGTAACCCCAAACCAGTCATCTCATGAGTTTGCAACTCAAACACACAGTTTCTATGTGATTGCAATAAAAAAAATCAAACGTGGAAAATTAAAGTACTAGTAGTCTTGGCATCTTCTTGATTTAATTTCATCTCATGTCTTCAGTGATGCTCACCAATAAAATTCTAAAGTTTTATTCCAACAATCACAAACTTACAAAGAGATAAGGCATCAGAAGAGAGACAAGAGAAATAACAGAAAACAGTATTTGACCTACAAAGATTCAGATTTTGGAAGCATCAGAAAAATGTAAATAAAACTATTAGAAAACAGTTGATAATAAATATGTTTAATCAGTTTCAAGGAATGAGATTGTTTTAAAACTATAAACAAAAGTAAGTTAAGAAAACCAAACTTCTGGAAATAAAAATAATTGAAAGGAAGATATTGATTTGGTATATTAAATGATCATTATGTCCACTAAAGAAAGAATTAGTGAAATTTAAGAAAACATAGAATTTATACATACCGAGTTTGAAGATAGGTAGATTAGATATTTAAAAGAGAAGTTAAGAAACATGGAAAAAAGAGTTTGAAAATATCTCCTGTATGTCTAACCAGAAGTTCAGAACAAGATAATAGATATTAGGAAGGAAAAGTGATATTTGAAGAGATAATGCCTAATATTTTTCCAGAATTATTGAAAGACAGTTAAGCTTAATTCCAGAATCTCAGTAATTACAAGAGGAATAAATAAACAAGCACCTGCATATATATATATATATTAGTAAAACTTTAGATACTCATAGTGTAAAATAGTATTTTAAATTGGTTGGAAGGTTGAGATGTCATTTATTTAAAAAACTTCTCACGAGAAATAAAGGAAGCTAGAAGAGAGTGAAAGAACACATTTAAAATATGTCTGAAGATAAATTCTATAAATGCTAAAATATGCATAAAATACTCACGTCCTGAATCTATGAATATAAATAAACATAACATGGCTTAGAACTATAAATAAAAGCAAATAAATGTTCAAAAGAAAATATAAGCGATTGGTATTTCTGGGGTCAAGATAAAGACAGACAAATGTCATACTGAAGGGAGTACTCTGATGTTTCTTTGTAACAATAATTTTCTATTTCTTAAGTTATATATTGTGCAATTTCGTTAATACATTCTATAACTTTAATATTGTGTATTCACAATAATATATTTCTTTGAAGAATATTTTCATAACTAAACATAAAATCCCTCAGAAATGAAATACCAGAAATCATACATTGATAGCCACAGTTTTCAGAAAACAGTATGCATAAACCCCATACTTCCTAATAAAACAAAAATGTGCCAATGTATGAAGGAAATCGTAGGGTATTCTCAGATACTTAGGACCTCAGAAATTAAATTGTGTATACTTTGTTCTTGAACAAATGACTTGAACTCGTATTTTAGTAAATAAGAAATCAGTCAAAATCTAATGCTTAAATTGGAGAAATCAAAAAAAAATTAAATAACTGAGAACATTACAAAGAGTTAAACATGATGTTGAAATAATTATTTTCAATGTATATGCCCACGTAGTTTTGAAGAATATGTAAATGATACAAAAGTAAGCTATTTTTAGTCTGTATGATCTTACCAATCAGTCTAAGTCCTTTGGGGATCTGGAAATTCCTCCCCATCACCTATTAAAAAATAATCAGTTCTCAGCCAAAGTAGTGTTTACAATTTTGGGTATCTACCAATACATAGCAGTGTTTTGAGATTTGTATTTATATCTTAACAGGTAAATAAACTTTGTGTAAAATTGGTTTTATTTCTCTTATCGATATATATTTATATTTACACATATTTATAGGTAGAGAGAGTTAAGATGATTTTTTAAAATTAAAGTTTACGTTCTTTTGCCATTTGGATAACTAACAAAGTAATAGGGTGTTAAGGGTTTAATATAAATAATAGGTACAATTAAAAGGCTATGCATGCTATATTGCATAATCTTAGATTTTAGAGTTAAAAATAATTTTACCAATAACTTAATTATAGCTTTTATTTTACTAAGCGTGAAATAAGCTCCCAAGAGGTTGTAACTTGCCCAGATCACACAGCTAAAGATAATAAGTTGGAGTGACATTATAAATCTGAATTTCTGTTGCTGATTCTATTGACTAATTCACAAGAGAGATTAGAGAATTAAACTATCGTTATCACAGTTATATTATGTAGTCTTGTTATGTGCAATTAACAAGTCAATTTGTTTCTGTACTTTGAGTTCCAAGTATTGTATTTTATACCATTGCTGGTTTACACAGAGGAGCAATTTATAATCCATCTATGTTTACTATTAACGGCATTCATAAGACAGCTGTTGTTCTTCAATGTACATGTTTTCTTAAATTGTAGAAAATATTTATAATAAAAACAGGCAAAACCATCACAATACCTCATTCAATGTTTGAAACACAAAAATTCTGTTGGCAGTATTTATTGAATTATTATTTGGTATAGTGTATTGCCCAGTATTCATTGTTGTAGTAAGATGCACAAAAATTGGAAGGAAATTGTCAGCTTACAGACAGAGAAGACAAACTATGGTATATACCCCCCAAAATCATATATAATTGAAAAGATATGCATGTTTACCATGTTTAAGAATTACAGTGGGTTACAGTATTATAAATCATTGGTCTAATATTGGTTTACAGTGCCTGAGTCAAGTCATCTGAGTTCTAATCCTGGCTCCTGGCCCACTACTTACTAGAATCTACCTCATAGTGTTGGTTTAGAATAAATAGAATTAATAAATATTAACAGTCTTTAGAAGAGTGACTGATATATACAAATTATTCAATTAACGTAAACTGTTATCATGAATAGTATAAATATTTTTATTATCATTGCTGTTGTTAAAGTGACATAGAGTCACGCAGATGTTACTGAGATATTGAAATAACGGTAACGAGCAAAGAGACGCAAAGAAAGGTGCTAGTGGTGATGAATTTTGAAGGAGTACTGAAGGTGGAGGAGGGCATACATGGTTCCCTGGTGATAAACCCAGTTCTTTTCACACTGCTGTCCCAGATGCTGAAGTGTGCCTGTGCCTCAAATCCTCCCTCAGGGGAGGCAGGTGTTGGGGGAAGCGTGAGAGAGTCATTGCTCCTGCAACTTGTGTTTCAGCTCTACTTTAACCTCTCTCATATAATGAGATATTTTAAAATGCTGTCATTTAAAAAATTAATTCAACTTGTAAAATAACTGTGTAATACCTGATGTTTTGGACTGTCATGTGTGGGTGGAAATCACAATGCCTTCTGTGCACAGATGTATGTCAACACATGTTCACTGTCTGTTTTCTTTCTCTCTCTCTTAGTTTGCTGGGGCTGCCATAACAAAGCATCATAAACTGGGCGGCTTAAACAAGAGAAATGTATTGTCTCACAATTCTGGAGGCTAGAATTCCTAGAACAAGGTGTTGGCAGGGTTGATTCCTTCTGAAACTATGAGGAAGAATCTGTTCCATGCTTATCCTCTAGCTTCTGCTGGCTTTCTGGCAATCTTCGGCATTCCCTGGCTTCCATTGCCTTGCCTGGCAATCACATGTCATTCTCCCTCTAGGTATGTGTCTCTCTGTGTCCATATTCTCCTTTTTGATAAAGATACCAGTCATACTGTATTAGGCACCCACCCTACTCCAGCATGACCTCATCTTAACCTAACTACTTACATCTGTAACTTGTTCTTTCAAGTAAATTTATGTTCTGAAGCATGGGGGCTTAGGGACACAGTTTAACCAACAGTGCTCCTCAATGTTTAAAGGGCTTTCTCTCGTTTCACATTGGCTTCCATATTTCCCAAAATGAGTATGCTCGAAAAGAAACAGGTTCATGATCAGTGGGCCCTAATTCAGTCACTGTTTTATCAGGTGTTAAAATTGCCCGTGGAAGTTATTAGTTCAAACACTTGATTTCATAGATAAATATTCTAAGAGCAGAGGAAGTTGTGACCCTCTAGCTCTCAAAAGGTTAATATATAGAAGTTCCAAAATATACAGCATTCCTAAACAAATGTCCTGAGTCTAAATCTCCTGATTAAACCTTGTTTAAAACCAGTGTTTCCTAAATTTACCTGACCATGGAATTCTTTTATTAGCCTGTTCACATTAACCGTCTTTCCTCTTCTCTCTATGCTTATTGTAACAAAGAGAAAAATAAAAAAACAAATGTCACGCTCTTACATTCCAAAAATTGTTCTTTGTTGTAGTGGTCCTGACCTGTGTTCCATAAAAAAAAAGTTTATGTGTTGGAGAAACACACACAAATATTTCTCTGTTTTGTAGACTGACAAAATACTGTAAAATAGCAAAGAGTCTGAAATATCTCACAGTACAGGAAGCACTTTACCTTCTTTAAACCAATTTTCCTAAATTTATCTGACTATGGATTACTTTGTCAGGCCACTCATATTAAAGGTAGCATATGCCTTGAGAAAGTCTATCTTAGTATAGTTCCCTAATTGTTATCAGCTATTTATAGAATAATTACAAAAACTTGTCTTCATTGCACTAAAACTGCTGTCATTCACAATACAGAGTAGAATAACAAATCCAGATGAAAGTATCATTAGTTTGTCATTTTGTCCAATTTGAACTATCATTGCAAACAGTTATTGAAGACATGGCCCATGTACATATGTATAAATATAGTCACCTGTTCTGCCTATTTTAAATTACTCTTTTCATTCTCAAAGAAGGTAAAATTATATGAACGTTAAAAATCAGTTTAACAATAGCTTAATCACTAGCCTTCTCTTCCCTGAACCACAGTTTTAAAACTGAATCTCAAGGTGTTGCACAGGATAGACCACTTGAGTTGAGACATGGGCATCTGGAGTGGTCAGGAGCAACTTTGGCCTTTAAAGGAAATAGTAACATATTCATTCAATAGTCACAGATGTTTTATCAAAAATTACCTGACTCTTGAAAGTCTTGAAGTCTCTTATAAGCAGGTGCTATGGACTAAATGTTTGCATCCTCTTGAAATTTATATGTTGAAGCCCTAACTGCTAATGTGGAGGCATTGAGAGCTAGTTACCTTTGAAAGTAATCAGGGTTAGATGAGGTCATGGGGGTAAGCCTTCCACCTGATGGGATTAGCCTCTTAAAGCAAGAGACATCAGAGAGCTTGCTCTCCTCCCCAGTCCACACATGCACAAAGAAGAAGTCATGTGAGCAGCTGCCTACAAGCTAAGAAAAGAGGCCTCAGAATAAAACCTATCTTGCTGGCACCATGATCCTGGATTTCTCAGCCTCCAGAACTTCTCTTGCTTAAGCCATCCATCTATGGTATTTTATTATGGCAGCCCTAGAAGACTAAGATAGCAGTTTACATTAAGTTGACTTTTTTCCTTGATTTTTTCGTTTATAATCTAATATCTTCTTTTAGGTTTGTTAATAGTTGCTTTACGAACTTTGGTGCTCCTGCGTTGGGTGCATAGATATTTATAAGCATTATTTCTTCTTGATGTAGTGTCCCTTTGATCATTATATATTGCCCCTCTTTGTCTCTCTTTACCTGCCTTATCTTGAAATCTACTTTATCTGATATAAGTATTGCGACACCTGCTTTCTGTTGTTTGCCATTAGCTTGGAGTCTTCCAACCCTTCACTCTGAGCCTGTGTTTGTCATTGGAGCTGAGATGTGTTTCCTGGAGGCAACAAATTGTTGGACCTTGTTCTTTAATCCATCTTGCCACTCTGTGTCTTTTTTTTGGAGAGTTCAATACATTTACATCAAGGGTCATTATTAATGTATTAGGGCTTACTGCTATCATTACATCACTCGTTTTCCAGTTTTCCTGCATATCCTTTGTTTCTCATCCTGTGTGTTTTGGTCTACCCATTGAATTACGTAGTTTTTTATGATGTGTTTCTTTGTTTTCTCTTCATTTATTTTTCGTGTATCTGTTAAGATTTTTAGTTTAGTGGCTATCCTGAAGTTTGCATTCAGAATCTCATGTATAACATAGCCCATTTTCTGATGGCCTCGTATTCCCTTATTCTAAACTGATTCAGTCCCTTTCCTCCTCCCCTCCTAACTTATTGTTCTCATATCTTATTCCAACTTGTGTTGTGAGTTTGTGGTTAAAGTGAAAAGATTGTCTTTATTTTTGGTGTTTTCCTTCCATTTAGCCTAATGCTGTAGTTGAATATTTGATATTCTATTCTGATTCTGTCTATTTGTCTCCTTCCTCTGTGTTTTGTGACCCCTTTCTCTCTTTTTGTCTTTTTTCAGGTATGAGGGCCTTCTTGAGAATTTCTTGTAGGGGGGTCTTGTGGCTATTAAATCCCTTAGCTTTTGTTTGTCTGGGAAAGATTTAATTTCTCCCTCATATCTGAAGGATGTTTTTGCTGGATAGAGTATTCTTGGATGAAGATTTTTATCTTTTAAAGTTTCGAATATGTCATTCCATTCTCTCCTAGCTTGTAAAGTTTTTGTGGAGAAGTCTGCTGAAAGTCTGATAGGGGTTCCTTTGTAGGTTATTTTCTTCTGCCTTGCTGCCTTGAGTATTCTTTCTTTGCCATTCATTTTGGCCAGTTTTACTACTATATGCCTCACAGTAGGTCTTTTTACATTGACAAATCTAGGAGATCTGGAAGCTTCCTCCACACATATTTCCCTCTCATTCCCTAGATATGGGAAATTCTCTGCTATTATTTCTTTGAACACACTTTCTTCTCCTCTCTCCTTCTCTTCACCTTCTTGAATACTTATAATTCTTATATTCCATTTCCTCATTGATTTGGATATTTCTCAGAGATTTTCTTCATTTATTTTTATTTTTAGTTGTCTCTCCTCCTCTGTCTGAAGCATTTCAACATGTCTATCTCTGATTATGCTGGTTCACTCCTCTGTGGTGTCTACACAGCATTCAGAGAATCCATATTTTGTTTTATCATTTCCATTGTGTCCTTCATCTCTAATATTTCTGATTGATTCTTCTTTATAGTTTCAATCTCTTTTGTGAAGTAGCCCCTGAACTCGCTGAATTGTTTCTCTACTTTCACTTTTACTTCATTGAGTTTTTATATGAAAGCTGTTTTGAATTCATTGTCATTCAGTTTACTTATTTCTGTGTCTTCAGGACTGAGTTCTGGGTGCTTATTGTTTTCTCTCTGGTCTGGAGATTTGCTGAAGTGCCTAATGTTGGAAGGATGGGACTCTCCCATTCTGATATTATTCGGTTTCAGTTACAGCCTATTGCTCCTGGGTGGGGGTCGAGAGCCATGTATTCTTAGCCCTCCACCTTCAGCCAAGATGGAGTGGTGTGGGTTGGGGGAGGGGCTCTTTCTCCTGTGTGAAGACCTGGGTTTCCCAATCAACTGTCACTGTCTTGTCTCCTGGGGTCTTGGTTTGATGAGGTCACCCCACTTGAAAGCTTCTGCCCCATTAGAGGGCTTCCCTCTAGGCTCCAAGAGCCCTTGGGAGTCCTGGGTGATCCTGTAGACATGCGACCCCCTCCCCACTCCTTCCCTCATGGAGCCTCCCCACAGCAGCCACCACAGTCTTTAGGGGAGGGAGCGAAGTTTTCTCTTACCTGGTTCCAGCTCCTCCGAGGGAGGTTCCAGCTTCTTGGCCCTCCATTGTGTGGCTGCTGTGACTCTCTGAGAATTTTTGTGCTGTTAGGGTATTTTCTGTTGGAATACGATTGCTTCTTTTTGTTGTACGTTGGAGGGGAGAGAGTCCTGGGAAAGTTCACTCTGCCATGATGCTGATGTCACTTTCCTCATTTAAAATCTAAATGGCACAAACTGGCAAAAACTAACATTATGTACATGAAAGTCACTCTCCTTGTTTACGTTTGCCACTCTAAGAATATTTATTGCATGATTTTAAAAGGAAGTGTTTAATATGAAATATGCCACATATAGACCAACTTTTCCTCCTATTTTATACATTAATTTCCTTATTAAGGATCAATGAAGCAAAGACATGGAAAATTAGATTGACATTGATAGCTGCCTTTAGTAAAGGTTACTGGTGAAAAATTATCCTGTCTTAGCTATTCTATGCCATAGCCTATTTTCTGAGGAAGAGCTAGAATAAAAATAAGGGCAGAGAGACTTCGGGTTTTGAGACAATAAATTTGTTATATATAGAAGACAATGATATGTGAGAAAAGTACAGCTTGAATTCCAAGAGGATATTGGCTAGGTTAGATATGTTATTTAATATTATTGTGCAGGCTGCTGTAGAGGGAGGAGTATAGAGTTTTAGAAAATGAGTTCAGAGTAGGTGTAGGAAGCTGAGTTTATACTGTCCTGTTTCTTTGCTTCTGACCCTTTTTTCTCCTTATGTGTTAATAACTTCTCTTTTATGCCTCAAGAAGGTAAAAGTGAGAAGATCCAGACAAATGGCATCCTAACTCAACCTCATGAATGTCTTAGGACTTCTCTTCCTGACCAAAACCACCTCAGTGAGACCTGAATTATAGTGCCTTTAACACAGAACTTAAGTAGTGTTTGTACCGAAATATTTATATTCCGTATATTTAACATCTTTTGAAATTCATTTGTTAAAAAATTATATAGTAAGCATCTACTACATGCCTCCTATTAGAATGCAACACTTATTTATCCTTGTGTCAAGGAACAATCATTCTAAATGTGCCCTGTCTCATTTCCTTGACTCCTCAAATCCTGTGATCCCCTCCCTGTCCCCACATATCTACAAGGCATTGATCTTGCCATAATCCCACTGACCTTTATTCTCCTCCTTAGATTTCATTAGTATTATACTCACTCCTTTTCATAAATTTCAAGAAAAATCTCAACTCTGAGTAAACTTAATTTAGAATTTTACCCTTGACCCACCCAGCTTAATGTTGCTAGCAGGGCAGAAAAATTCTCTCTTGTCAACTGGTATCCTTACTGCTAACTTCAGATGGATCTCTGAGATGTCCAGCAATTCCACTACACTTTCCTGGTTCATTTACAACCACTTCCTCAACTCTCATAGATGGCTATTTTGTAAGTTAACCTATTCCTTCTATGCATCCTATTTCACTGAAAAATAATCATACAACAGTTTTCATATGTCCCTACCACCATGTCCACCCACCTACGTGGATCTACACTTCTAAGGATGAATACTTCCACTTCCTGCTAGGTAAAGCAAACCTGCCTGATCATGCACGTCCAGATCTCATGCACCATTATCTGTTTAAGTGTATTGTTTCACCATTTGTTCTTATACTGGCTAACATTATCAAGTCTTTTCTTTTTCTGCTGATTCATTCTCACCACCATGCAAAGACAGTCTAGTGACTCTCATTTGGAACAAATAAAGCTACCTCTTAACTATGCATTCTCCTCTAGCTAAGTCCTAATGAATCTACTCCCTTTAAATTAAATTTCCTATATTATCTTTCAACAATTCCTCTTTGTCAATTTTGTCTTGAACCCACTTCAGTCAGTAACTTTATTATTCTACCAAAACAGCCCTTGGCTAGGTCAACAATGTCCTATGCTTAATTCTTGGTCAAATCAGCATTTGGCCCTCCTTTGAAACTTTTCTTTTTCCCTGTTTTTTTCCCTTCTCTTGGATTTTGGTGCATATATTCTCTTGGATCTCTTTTTGTAACATTAATAGCTTCTTTGATGGTTGTATTCAACTCTCAAAGCTTTAAATATTAAAGTGATCATATTCTATTTCAATTGTTTGTTCATATTATCTGTGGCCCAAGAATAGCATAAGCTAATTAATTATAGAGACCATGACTTTTCACCTTTTCATCCCCAGGCCCTTGCACTACAGAATGAGTGAATGATCTCTCTGTGACTTCTCAGATGAACGCAAAGAACATAGCCTCCAGCAGAAGGTGAGTTATTCTTCCCTTTAATTCCTACCTTGTAATCCCAAACAAATTGCCTCATATCAATAAAAGACTTTTTCTGATTCTCCATATAAGAGAAATAATCTTAATGCAATTGATTATAATGACATAATAAGACCAATTATTTTGGATTTCAATTTTCTAATACAGAACGTCACATAATGTAAGTAATTTTTAACCAAAAATATCGAATGCAGCTCATCTGTCCAAGTTCATTAGTCTCTTACCTGGATGAGAATCTTACAGTATTTCGAGAATCTTGTCTTTGCACAGAGGACAAAAATACTCCACCACCCATAAAATATGTAATCATGGGAAGTTAATCATGCTTGCTTATTGGTAATATAATGTTGTCACTTTGTTAAATGTAGTTCACTAAATAATAGATAGTATTTTGTTAAGGGCAGGTGTCCCTCTTGTTCTCAGGCATTCTCCACACTCCATAAAATAAAATTATTTTATGAATCCAGTATTCACTAAGCAAAAACACCATAAACAGTATCAATACTGTTTGACCTTCAACTGTCAGAATCAAGTTACAATATTCAAATATTCCACAATCTAGATATCTCTACTGTGTAATATATGGGGAAAATAAATAAGACTATTTGAGTAAAATATATTTTTTTATATATTTATATGTCAAAAATAAGGAAAAGAATGAATTTCTGTATAAACATTGGGATTATTCTTGAAAAAATGGAGGAAGGGATAAAGAACCACTTGAAAAAGGCT
This sequence comes from Equus asinus, assembly GCF_041296235.1. Classification (NCBI taxonomy): domain Eukaryota; kingdom Metazoa; phylum Chordata; class Mammalia; order Perissodactyla; family Equidae; genus Equus; species Equus asinus. The sequence continues at coordinate 84,031,228 of NC_091798.1, forward strand.
GAAGTGGAACTCAAATTAACCCATTTTAATCTCTTATATTAGTAATGTACAATTATTTTCTTTCTTTAGATAATCTAATACAAAGAGCTTTGACATTGTAGAAACATAATCTATAAATAAATGCTTTAGTGTGGTGCACACAATGTTTCTATAAAGCATACATAACAGTTTTGATTTAAAAAATAATTTCAGATTATCTGAAAATGGAGAAAGATACTGCTTCTAAATCAATGTGGATAATCAGTCTATTACTGAGAATTTTTTATGACCTTGATACTTTTGAAAACTACTGGATAAGCATTTTGTAAAATTTCCTTCAATATCAGTTTGTCTAATATTTTCTCATGATTATATTGGAATTACTGATTTTGGAGGAAGAATATTACAGAGGTGAAATACTGTTCTGATTATTCCTAGGAAGGGATATATGTTATCCTCACAACTTATTACTGGTGATGTTAATCTTGATCATTTGGTTAAGGCAGTGACTGTCAAGCTATCCTCTGTTAAGATATTACAGGCACAGAGAACAAGTAATTCAAAGACTCCAAGATAAGACTATGCCATATGTGTACGAGAAATGCAAGGAGACCCGTGTGGCTGGAAAAGAGTGAGGAAAAAATTACAGACAGAATTTTCAAATGACAGAGGATGAAGCTATAGCTCAGGTAGAGGTCTTATGAGAAATTTTAAGGTCTGTAGCTTTCACTTTATGTGTAATGTGGAAATATTTGCGATGGTTTCAAAAGAGTACTTTGGCTGCAATTGAGATGAAAGTGGTTCGGAGTAGGGTGACTAGCAGTGGTGGTGCTGATAACTAATCAAATTCTTGAAGTCTTTTGAAGATAGAATGAACACTATTTTATAATGGATTAGATATGGAGTGTAAGAAAAAATGAAAAACAGGGAGGACTCAAAGATCTTTTTGGTCAGAGCAATAGGAAGAATTGAGACCTAGAAGACTATGGGGTGAGCAGGTGTAGAAGGATAGGTCAGGTGTTGGTTTTGGGTATGTAGAGGCTCAGCTACCAATTAGACACACAAGCAGAGATCCTGTGTAGGTAGTTGGATATAAAGTTACAGAAGTCAAGGCTGAAGATACGAATTCATTAATTCTTACTATTTCACTGGGTATGATAAGCATTACTAATGTTCACCAATATTTCCAGTTCTTTTCCTCTCTCAAAATATATGGGATAAAACCACCTCGGTTTACTTGAAGTTACATATGTCCACACGACTTCTGTTAGGCAACAAAATGTTAATAAAAATGATGTGTGTCACCTTTGGTTAGAAGCATTCAAGGGTCATGAAATGATTCTCCAAATTATCTTCCCATGTTCAAAAATCCCTTAGAGCCTCATTCTAAGATGGTGGCTCCTCATCATCTGAGTATCTACAATAAGTGGAGTCAATCTATCAACTCACATTGCACATGATATATGAAAAAGGAAAATAAAATTTTGTTGTATTAGGTCATTTGAATTGGGTCTAATACCCCTGATTAACTAATACAGATGATATTTAAAGCTATAGATTTAAATTTAATGAGATCACCTAGGGATTAAGTGGAAGCAAAAATAGAAGAGTTTCAAGTACTGAATTCTGAGATGCTCCAGTGTTAGGAAGATAAGAAGATAAAGATAGCTGAGGTAGAACAGCCCAGCAATCAGTGGGCAAAATGAACCTACAACATCAATATATAGTGATGCTATAGATCACGGATCTGTACAATTTTCCTTTGCCTATTGTGGTTTTATAGAAGTCAGTGATTCTTTATAAAATCTTAAGAGTTACTATTGAAATCTTGTTCTTTTCCAAACTCTCCTGAAAAAAGTATTGAAGAAAAATCATTGAGTTTAACAAAAGATAATTACCTGAAGTAGGCAATCTTTTTGTTCATCATATGAAAACATGGATTCATAACACGAATTTTCGACAAGTCAAATAAAGCAGTACTATCATCCCTAGAAAGTTGATGTTGAAGACACAATTGACAAAAGATAAGATAGTAGAACAACATGAAAATAGGTAGCATAACTTACAGTTTAAAAGTTATGAATGCCGGAGCCAGCGTACGTGGGTTCATATTTCAGCTCTGTCTTTATTAGCTGTGTGACTTGGGCATGTTTCTTAACTTTTCTGTGTCTTATTTTCTTCATATAAAAAGGGGAGAACAAAGGTATCAGCCTTATAGTGTTGCTTTGAAGATTAAAGAATTTATATAGTTAAAGTTCTTGGAAAAATTTGCTTGGTAAGTACAATTTAGTTTTAACTATTACTCTCACATTTTTAGGCATTGGCACAAATTATAGATATCTAAAATTCTAACAGAATCCATTTCACTTCTGCCTCCATTCATATACCCATATAGAACAAAGTGGGTTGAGAAAATCACAGATCCTTGCTGATTGGTCTCATTTTAAATCCATGATTACTAACGCCAATGAGACTTAATGTTGCCCTGAGGTCACTTTGTTTCCTTCATCCATTCACTTTCCTACACTCCTTGATGAGTTTTTCACCACTTCTCTTCTTTTCTCAAACCTCCAATATCTCTTCTACTACCTCTCTCTCAGCTGATCATCACTTTCTATTTATCTGAGAAAATGTAAACAATCAAATGAAACCCCACACATGGCCAACACAAGAACTACAAAACTACTTTCATCTGGGACCATCTGCTGTGCCTCTTCTTTTGTTGCTATGAATAAACTGACAATTCATCTAGTTAAGGTCAACCCTTCATTTCATGCAGCAAAACCCAGCATATGTCACCCACTCAAGGATATGGTTCTGATAATCATTCTTTCTCATTTTATGAAATTTTATTTTATTTTCATATAATTTCATATATATGCATATATATACACATATTTATATACTATACAGTAGATACACACATACAAATATATATTGCTAAAATGCTAATGTGTGTTAGGAAGATGAGGTCTAATTTATAAATATACGTATATAGACAAGAGTCACATTGGTGGACTGTTGGAGGAAGAGCATGAATGGAGTGATTTCAAGAGCTAATCTGAAGAGAAGAATTAGAAATAACAGAAAAAAACAGCTCATCCAAGGAACTGAGCTGCAATATGAAGAAAGCTAGCTTGGTAACTGAAGGGTAAAGTGTGATTGAAAAGACTATTTGCTTTAAAGACAACAGTGTATATTGTCTCAAAGCTTGGCGTAAACATGATGCATTCACTGCCCTTAACAGTAGACATGTTATAAAATAGCAACAGTATTTTTTAGTGAGTAACGTTTTCCTACTTAGCCATTTTTGTTTTCATATAACACCTCTAAATCTACATATCCTAATGAACAACAAATCATATCATTTTAATCTTGGACCTCTTGTTCTCTTCTGGCTTCCCTTGTGAAAACACCATGAGTGATTAACCTTCAGTAATATGAAGCGATTTGTCTGCAATCACAGGATTCGTTAGAAGCAGAAATTGATGTTCACATTCTCCTTTCAAGTACAGTGTGGTCCAGACCCTCGGAGGTAAAATAAAAGCGTCCACATGTGTCTGATGAGATTGAAGCTGACGTAGATTGGGGATGTTAGGAGACGGTGCTTTAAATTCTCTACACCTTTAAATGCGGTGAGCCGAGCATTGAGGAAGATGGGATACCTTTTTGAAAAAATTCAGGGACTAAAGGAAATTCGACCTTGGTAAAATAGAAACAAAACTACAACTAGAAAGAAAACACCTGGCTACTCAAAAGGAGAGAAAACTTTGGGTGTAAAAGAATCAATTTTTAGACAGATTAAGTGTATGGGTATGGAATGTGCTAAGCAAATGCTTGCCTCGGTGGCTTTCTGTTTCTACAACACTCTTCTGCAAAAGGCTTTCTACTTTCTGTAACTCTCTTCTACAGGTCCTTTAAAATCCCCTTCCTTCACATCCATCAGGTCTCTGCTCAGAAATTAGCTCTCCTGACTAGCCTATGTTCAAAATTAAAACTTCTCTGCCTCTCACCCAAACCCAGTCATTCTATATTCCACACAATTTTGAAATCTTCCTAACATCAGACATTTTACACACATAGAGGCACACACAGACAAATATATATACGTGTATATATACATATTTATCTACATATATAATAGATATACACATACAAATATAATATACTTAAATATAAATATATACTTTTTATTATACATAAAATTATATATAAAAGAGATACACACATACAAATATATAATACAAAAAATGGTAAATGTGTGTTAGGAAAGTGTGTTCTAATTTTCCAATTTTTACTCTAGTTTTATAATAGTAATAAGTTGAGTCTTCCTTCAGTTACAATAAAAGGCTTATTTTTATTAATTTGCTTTGTATTTTGCCTAACAAAATGAGGAAATTAAATTATTTTTTCAATATTAGGTATATCTAGACTGCTCAAAATAAATATGTTTAAAAAAGTAATAACAGCACATTTGTATTTTGATTTTCTTCCTGACTCTGCTGGCTTCCTAGGGTGGGATATGTTAAAATAATTTTGGTGGTTTTTTTTTTTTTTTTGGCTGAGGAAGATTGGCCCTGAACTAACATCTGTTGCCAATCTTCCTCTATTTCGTATGTGGGTAGCCACCACAGCATGGCCACCGAGGAGTGGTGTAGGTCTACACCCAGGAACCAAACCTGGGCACTTGAAGCAGAGCGCACTGAACTGAACCACTAGTTCTCAGGACCAGCGCTTAAAATAATTTTTAAAAGTATCTATCATTACAATGAATTTGTACACTTACGAACTGTAGCCATAGATGCTAAAAATTTCAAATGTTCTGGAGTAACAGGCAACTGATATGTTCAAGGTCCTTGGCAAGTGGCTAGAACAAGGTATTTTCTGAACTAAATCCTTAACTAGGCAAAAAGTTAATTAACCCACAATTTATTTATACTGCATAATGTGATTGCTACTCAGGCAACTATGTAGACTGTGTTGATGGTAAGTACAGCCTTCAAAATATGTAAATAATGCCTGTTCTGTACAAACTGATAATCTATTCAGAAAACAAACACAGCGTACAAATTATCCTTTCATAAGAGTCTATATTTCCTCAAATATGATGCGATCATGTTCAAAGTAATTATGTTAGTCTAATTACTTTTTCAAATTTCCAACTTTTACCATAATTATATTTGAGTGTTGTTTTTAGGAAATACATGATTCCATTATAATGTATGCTTAATGGACTCAAGACTATTCATCACAGTATCTAAATCATCTCTGGGAGGGAATTAGAAACTTAGGAAAATGACCACATATCAATCTAATTTTATGTATCAGAGGTTGTTCTGTCTGGTGGGAGTCTGGACTCCACCTTTATTTCAATGTTTCTTAATGTTTTCTATATGTAAGCACTCTATTTACCATTGGATTAGTATTTGATTATAGTAGTATATTATTTTCACAGGAATTACTAGGGTTTTCATTGTAAATTAACTAAGTTTCATACTAATACCCCCTCATATGTGCAAGGGACTAGGCACAGTGATTTCCAACTGTGAAAAGACAAAATTCTCCACTATTGCCCATTTTGGGTAGCTTAAACAAGTGCAAAAGCATAATCTGATAGTTTTGACAATAATAAGTTTTCTACGGTGGCCAGCACACTTTAGTCTGGAGAGAAACTTCAGTCTAAGCCAGGGGTGGCTTTTGGACATACATAAGGCTTAGGGGAGAGCATGAGCAGTGGCAGGTAGTTAATTCACATGCTACGTGCAAGATTTTAGAATCGTTTCCGTGTTGCCAGAGTGCAAAGTAGGAGACAGAGAGCGGTCAGAGGTGAAACTGGAGAAGAATACTCAGGCACAAGATGGTCATTGCGTGACCCTTTAAGAAACTTAAAATTCATCTACAAGTAACAAGGTGCTGTTTATTATTTGCAACTTAATTTATTTTATTGGATTTTAAAAAGCACATATTTAATCAACTAATGTTTTTCTTGTAAAACGTTAAGTAATAAAAACGGCATATAGTCACATATATATATGATTATGTGTATTGTAAGTAATTCTTTTCATTTTCCAAATCTACACAAGATTATTCTTCATACTTTAACTGTCCATTGAAATATATACACAATATTTTCCACAGGTTTAAATAAAAACATATTTTTTGCATGAGTCTGTCTGTGTGTATGTTGCTCTTCAACGTGTTCTTTCGTTAAAAGCTTTTGAAAAGATAGATTGTGTAACCATAATAAAGATTAGGAATATCAGTCCAACAGTTTGTGGAAGATAGATTTGGTTTTAATAATTCTAGAGGAAGAGAAACTAGTTTAAAAATGAAGGTAAGAACTTCTGTTTCCAAGTGGGATGGAGTAGCTACAGGAGAACCAGTGCTGAGAGCAAAACAACTAGAATATTTGCATAAAATTCAGGCATTTGAAGCTAGAGAGTTATGGAGGTACGAAGAACTGAGGGATTAAGACACCAGAGAAAGGAAATCATCCAAGAGTTTATCTGACTTCTGCAGTTCCTTTTACTCTCTGTGAATACGTCAGTTCAAAGTGCTGGCAGACAGCAAGACCTTGGGACTATAAAATGCACGAAGAGCAGTTGCTGAGAATAAAGAAACCAAGGAGCATCACATGGATGCTTTAGAAACCAAGGCCACGGCCAGGTTTTTCCTCAATAATCAGTGCTGGATTCTGTGCTTGATGAGACGGCAGAGTAAAAACCTAGGAGGTTTCCATCTGTGAAAGAGTAATTGTATGAGTCTTGACTTTCCACATTAAACAACTAGAAAACTGGGCAAAATATATACAACCATTGCTTTTAGATATTTGACAACAGGCAATGCAGAACTGTGATCTCTTAGAGGAGGACAATCTATGAGATGAGGCCTGCCGTCACCCTGTCTTTCTGCTTGGAGATAACTGGCCATGGCAAAGGGAGGGGCACCCAAACGGAGTCCAGTAATTTGGGTGAGCTGAAGAGATATAAATTTAATTTCAAACAGAGTATAGTGGTTGCAGTTTGCTGGATAGAGTGAAGAGGAGAGGGATCCATGTGGGGAAAGAGCTCCAAAAATCTGCTTAAAAGTTCCTTGTGTGTTTGTCTGAATACCAAATTCAACATGTGTTGGCGGAACTCCAGGAGGCCAGGAAAAAACAACTACCGCAAAAAGGGTAATTGTTGGGAGCCATAAGCCGGAAAATTCCCTGAACTCCCCCAGGGCTGTGAATGATTCAAATTTGCTAAGAGGAGAGAAATATCGTTGCATATAAGGGGCATTTAGTAGATACTCCAAAGGTACCCAATATGTTAGAGGAGCTAAACCAGCCCTAAAGGCCACTCTAGATCCACTGTAAAAAAGAAAAAAAAAGCTTAAACATAAGCCTTAAGAAGATCCAGCTGATATACAAATAACTCACCAAATAATATATGCTATATTGGTAAAATAAGAGCTTTTTGCTATAATTATTAGAATATATTACATTTGTTGATTGACGTCATTAGGATTTGGTTCTGTAGTAACAGGCAAACAAACCTAATAAAGATCTTTAGTTAAGGTGATACACCTTAAGAACTTGTTCTTTCTCTTTCTCTCCTGCATCCATATTTTGCCTGTTTTCCATTTCTGTTGTTTTCCTTTCAATCTAAGTAATACCAACTCTCTTTTAAGACTAAAAATTCATTCCACAAAAAAAAAGAAAAGAAAAACTTTACCAGAGTTATATCTCTGTGCTTTTTTCTATGCTGCTCTGTTATTTTCAGAATTGTAAATATCAATTATAGCAGGAATAGCAACAGCTGGTGATCTTACTGCTATTGTCTCTATTGATACTATGGTGGGTCCTCTGGCCCTATTTCTCTCATCTCTAATCATGCAGAACTTTGGATGAATAATAATTAACAGACTGATGAATATATCAAAAGAGGTTAAAGTTGGGGTGGTAGTAGGCAGTGTTCACTCCCACCTTAGTTAATTTTCTCTTGGAATGGGATGCAGGGTGTACAATAAACGCAACTAAAATTACAGTTCTTTTATCTCTCAAATATACTGTGACAAATTTAATTTTGGAAAGGTTAGAAAAAATGCATTGGTATGATTTGATATGTTAAAAGGTCAAAAATATTATCTTTTAACTTAATTTTTTATAGCAGCAAATAAACGGTGATAACATTACTTAAATTTGGCAAATGAAAGATTTTTTGGAGAAAAAGTGAATTTGTGGGAATTGATTTTAAAAGTATACAGACAACTTTAAGGCTTTCTCATCTATTTCCTTATAAATAGAATTGTAAGTTGTGGGGGCTATGACACAAGAAGCTGTGGACAGTAGAGCAGCATATGTACACAGTATGTTTTTTCAGAATTCTAACCGTTAGTGACCTAATCAATTACCCATCCTATTTTTGCTTACTTAGATGTCGCCTATAATGAAAGTCCATTTAGTTTATGATCTTCTGTCAAGGAAATTACATTTTATTTGGGAAGTTAAGATATATATTTATACTCTACACAGAAACTACAGTCCTTGAAGAAAAAATAACAGTCTTTGGGGATATTCTGTATTGCTCAAGGAAACCTAATCTTGTAGAAATAACTTCAGAATAAAAATTACATTATTTCAAATCCCCATTCAGTTGTTTACTAGTTGATTCATACTGAGTAAGTTAAGTGGGGTTGATATTTCTTAGTTATCATTATAAAAATTTAAAGTAATGTAAGTAAAGGACCTAATTTATAGGGTACACAATAGACATTTTTTTCTTTTTTGTATTTGAGTTCATAATAGTTTACATCATTGTGAAATTTCAGTTGTACATTATTTCTCGTCTGTCACCACATAGGTGCTCCCTTCACCCCCTATACCCCTCTTTCACCCCCTGCCCCTGGTAATCACTGGACTGTTTCTTTGTCCATGTGCTTGTTTATATTCCACATGAGTAAAATCATCTTATGTTTGTCTTTCTCAGTCTGGCTTATTTTGCTAAGCATGATTCCCTCCAGATCTTTCCATGTTGTTGCAAATGGGATGAATTTGTCTTATTTTCTGGCTGAGTAGTATTCCATTTTATATATATATATAAAACACATCTTCCTTATCCAATTATCGGTCAATGGGCGCTTGGATAATTTCCGTGTCTTAGCTATTGTGAATAGAGCTGCAATGAACACAGGGGTACAGATGTTACTTTGGATTGTTGATTTCAAGTTGTTTGGATAGATACCCAGTAGTGAGATTGCTGGTTCATATGGGATTTCTATTTTTGGTTTTTTGAGGAATCTCCATACTGTTTTCCGTAGTGGCTCCACCAGTTTGCCTTCCCACCTGCAGTGTATGAGGGTTCCCTTCTCTTCACACCCTCTCCAACATTTATCTTTTTAGCTTTAGTGAGGATAGTCATTTTAACAGGTGTAAGGTGGGATCTTAGTGTAGTTTTGATTTGTATTTCCCTGATGATCAGTGATGTTGAACATCTTTTCATGTGATTATTGGCCATCTGTGAATCTTCTTTGGAAAAATGTCTGTTCACGTCCTCTGCCCATTTTTTGATAAGGCTGTTTGTTTTTTGTTGTTCAGTTGTGTGAGTTCATTATATATTAGGGAGATTAACCCCTTATCAAATATATGATTTGCAAAAATTTTCTCCAAATTGGTGGGTTTTTTGGTTTTGATCCTACTTTCTTTCACCTTGCAGACGATCTTTAGTCTGATGAATTCCTATTTGTTTATTTTTTCCTTTGTTTCCCTTGTCTGAGAAGACATGGTATTCAAAAATATCCTTTTAAGTTCAATGTCAAAGTGTGTATTACCTATATTAGCTTCCAGGAGTTTTATGGTTTAGGGACTTATCTTCAATTCTTTGATCATTTTGAGTTTATTTTTGTGTATGGCGTGAGATAATGGTCTGCTTTCACTCTTTTGCATGAGAAGGATAGGTATTAAATCCTCTCTGAAAGTTTGGTAGAATTCCCTAGGGAAGCTGTCTGGTCCTGGACTTTTATTCTTGGGATGCTTTTGATGACTGTTTCAATTCCTTTCCTCGTGATTGATCTATTCAAATTCTCTATTTCTTCTTGATTCAGCTTTGGGATGTTGTACGAGTTAAGAATTTATCCATTTCCTCTAGATTGTCCATTTTGTTGGCATATAGTTTTTCTTATAATCCTTTGTATTTCTGTGGTGTCCATTGTTATTTCTTCTCTTTCACTTCTAATTTTATTTTTCTAAGCTTTCTCTCTTTTTTTCTTTGTAAGTTTGGCTAGAGGTTTGTCGACTTTATTTATCTTCTCAAAGAACCAGCTGTTTGTTTCATTGATCTTTTCTACTGCCTTTTTTGTTTCAACAACATCAATTTGTGCTCTGATTTTTATCATTTCTCTCCTTTTACTGACTTTGAGCTTTGTTTGTTCTTTTTCTAATTCAGTTAGGTGTAGTTTGAGATTGCTTATTTGGGTTATTTCTTGTTTGTTAAGGTGAGCCTGTAGTGTGATGAATTTCCCTCTTATTATGACTTTTGCTGCATCCCATATGAGTTGGTATGATATGTTTTCATTTTAATTTGTCTCCATATATTTTTTGATTTCTCCTTTAACTTCTTCAATGATCCATTGCTTGTTCAATAGCATGTTGTTTAGTCTACACATCTTTGTCCTTTCTCAACTCGTTTCTTGTAATTAATTTCCAGCTTTATAGCATTGTGATTGGACAAGATGATTGTTATTATTTCAATTTTCTTAAATTTATTGAGGCTTGACTTCTTTCTCACCATATGGTCTATTCTTGAGAATGTTCCATGCGCACTTGAGAAGAATGTGTATTCTGCTGTTTTTGGATGGACTGTTCTATATATGTCTATTAAGTCCGTCTGGTCTAGCTTTTTACTTAATTCCACTGTTTCCATATTGATTTTCTGTCTGGATGATCTATCCATTGATGTGAGTGGAGTGTTGCGGTCTCCTACTATTATTGTGTTATTATTAATGTCTTCTTATCGGTTTGTTAATAGTTGCTTTATGTACTTTGGTGCTCCTGTGTTGGGTGCATAAATATTTATAAGTGTTATTTCTTCCTGATGGAATGTCCCTTTGATCATTATGTACCGCCCCCCTTTGTCTCACTTTACCTGTCTTATCTTGAAGTCTATTTTGTCTGATATAAGTATTGTGACACCTGCTTTCTTTTGTTTGCCATTAGCTTGGAGTATCGTCTTTCATCCCTTCACTCTGAGCCTGTGTTTGTCATTGAAGCTGAGATGTGTTTCCTGGAGGCAGCATATTGTTGGGTCTTCTTCTTTAATTCCTCTTGCCACTGTGTCTTTTTATGGGAGAAATCAATCTGTTTATGTCTAGGGTGATTACTGATATATGAGGGCTTATTGCTACCATTGTATCACCCATTTTCTGGTTCTCCTACATTTCCTTTGTTTCTCGTCCTACGTATTTTGGTCTACCAATCGAGTTGTGTAGTTTTTATCTTGTTTCTTTGTTTTCTTCTTATTTATTATTTATGTCTCTGTTCTGCTTTTTTATTTACTGGTTACCCTGAGGTTTGTATTCACGATCTTGTGGATAAGATAGTCACTTTTCTGATGGCCTCTAATTTCCTTAGACTTAACCAATTCAGTCCCTGTCCTCTTCCCCTCTTAAGTTGTTTTTCTCACGTCTTAGTCAATCTTGTGTTATGAGTTTCTAGTTAAAATGAAAAGATTATCTTTGTTTTGGGTGTTTTCCTTCCTTTTGTCTTTTTTTTTTTGAGGAAGATTAGCTCTGAGATAAAATCTGCTTCTAATTCTCCTCTTTTTGCTGAGGAAGACTGGCCCTGAGCTAACATGCATGTCCATCTTCCTCTGCTTTATATGTGGGCTGCCTACCACAGCTTGGCTTGATGAGCGGTGCCGTGTCCACACCCAGGATCCGAACCAGTGAACCCCTGGCCGCTGAAGCAGAACATGTGAACTTAACTGTTGCACCACCAGGCTGGCCCCTCCTTCCCTTTGTCTTTAATGCTAGAATTCAGTATTTGCTATCCTGCTCTGATTCTGTCTACCTATTTAACTCCTTACTCCATTCTTTCTAACCCTTTTCTCTCTTCTTTTCAGGTATGAGGGCCTTCTTGAGGATTTCTTGTAGGAGTGGTCTTGTGGCTACAAACTCCATTAGCTTATGTTTGGGAAAGCTTTTATTTCCCCATCATATCTGAAGGATACTTTTGCTCGATAGCGTATTCTTGGCTAAAAGTTCTTGTCCTTCAGTGATTTGAATATGTCATTCCAGTCTCTCCTAGCCTGTAAGGTTTCTGCAGAGAAATCTGCTGAAAGCCTGATGGGGATTCCTTTGTAGGTTATTTTCTTCTGCCTTGCTGCCCTTAGGATTCTTTCTTTGTCATTCAGTTTTGCCAGTTTCACTGCTATACGCCTTGCAGTAGGTCTTTTTACATTGACGTATCTAGGAGATCTGGCAGCCTCTTCCACATGGATTTCCCTCCCTAGGTTCAGGAAGTTCTCTGCTATTATTTCTTTGAACAAGCTTTCTAGTCCATTCTCCTTCTCTTCTCCTTCTTGAATACCTATAATTCTTGTGCTGCACTTCCTAATTGAGGCAGGTATTCCTCAGAGACTTTCTTCATTTCTTTTTAGTCTTAGTTCTCTTCCTTACTCTATCTGGAGCATTTCAACATGTGTATCTTTGATTATGCTGACATGCTCCTGTATGGTGTCTTCTCTAGCATTCAGGAAATCCCTATTTTTTTTTTTTATTTCTTCCATTGTGTCTTTCATCTCTAATATTTCTGACTGATTCTTGTTTATAGTTTCAATATGTTTTGTGTAGTAGCTCCTGAACTCATTGACTTGTTTCTCTACATTCTCTTTTACCTCATTGAGTTTTTTTAAGATAGCTGTTTTGAATTCTTTGTCACATAGATTACATATTTCTGCATCCTCTGGACTGATTTCTGGGTACTTGTCATTTTCTTTCTGGTCTGAAGATCTAATATAGTGTTTGATGTTGCTAGAGGCTCTGTTTTTTCACATCCTGGCATTATTAGGTCACAGTTACCACCTATCGCCACTGGGTTGGGGTCAAGAGCTCTGTATTCTGAGCCTTCTGCCTTCAGCTGAAATCCCAGTGGCTAGAGCCCTACTGAGCATGTCGGGGGAGGGGCACTTTTTCCTGCGTGCTCTTGGTGTTTTCTCCCTGTGCTCTTGGTATCTGTTCTCTTGGGGTGTTGGCTTGATAAAGTCACCCCTGAAAATGCTTTTGCCCTGGTAGAGGGCTTCCCTCTAGGCTGCAAGGGCCCTAGAGAGTACTTGATGTACCCATGAACAAACATCCCCTTGCCTGTTTCTTCCCTCTAGGATGCCTCCCTCAGTCCTGATCACAGTCTTTAGGGGAGGAAGTGAAGATTTCTCTTACCCTGTTCCACCTCCAAGGAGGGCTCCAGCCTCTCTGCCCTTTGCCGTATGGCTGTGTGGATCTCTCCAATGTTTTTGTGTTGAGTTTGGGTGTCCTCTGTTGGAGTAGGGATAGTTTTTCATTCTATAATGGAGGGGGAAGATTTCTGTGAGACCTCGCTCTGCCACGATGCCCTATAAACATTTTTGTTATTTTTACATTTGTTACATTTTAAATTGCTATTTTGCAAGCCTGTGGGAAATAATTATTTTATTTTTATAATCCGATAAACTACACCCTCTATAAACTTTAACCACTTTCAGAACTAGGTATAAAATATAGGTATGTATAAGTATGTGAATATATACAAATATAGATAAACATTGACATGGCAAGAATACATATACACGAATATAGGCACATATACATTTCCTATTGAAAATAGGAAGCCACATGACTTTTCTAGTGTCAAACAGTGCTTGGCTAAAAACATTCCCATGTACCACCAAAAGGCAATTTAGAAAAAAATGAGTACTTTGATGACAGTAAGGTAATATACATAATCTGTCACAATAATTTATCTGCTGTCTATGTTTTTCATACTTACAACTACTCCTGTAACTTTCTAAAACATTCTCAGAAGTAATTCTGTCCAAGTTATAGCTTTGATGCTACTTTTAGCTCTCAAATCAACTTTTTTCCTACTGCTTGGAAATCAAAAATGTACAAATAACTATCCAAGAAATGGAAAAACCCTTCTTGAGTGACTAGGGATGGGAAAAAATTAAATGGCTCAAGTCATAAGTCTCTGTAAAAGGAGGGAGAATGAGAAGTAAAGAGAAAAATCCTTAACACTTTTATCATGTGTATATATTTAAGATTATTTGTTAGAAACTGACTCTTTCTAGGAAAAGCAAACATTCGTGCATGTTTAAATGTTTCACTTTTTTTTTTTTTGAGGAAGATTAGCCCTGAGCTAACATCTGCTGCCAACCCTCCTCTGTGCTGAGGAAGACTGGCCCTGAGCTGATCTGTGCCCATCTTCCTCTACTTTATATGTGGGATGCCTGAAACATCATGGCTTGCAAAGTGCTGCTTAAATCCACACGTGAGATTTGAACCAGTGAACCCAGAGCTGCCAAAGGAGAATGTGTGATCTTAACTGCTATGCCACCAGGCTGGCCCCTAAATGTATTTTTTAAGGCCACTGGAGCTATAGAAAATTGTTCCATTTTCTGGAAGCCTCTGCCACATTTCCAGCTTCAAATTTGCCATGATATAGAATTATGTTATTATATTACTGTGATTAAAGGTTTTGTTTCCATTTCTTCTGTTGCAATGTGGATGTAACTTTCAATGCATGCTTTATACCCTTTATTCCTTGAATTAGAGAGAAAGATCAAAGAAAAACAAAAGTATAATCACTTTCCCACCCAAACATTTCCATTCCTTTCTAGCTATGTTGTCATTTATTCTATTTTGCCTTTCAAGATGCCTTTGTTTCTGGCACTTTAAGTTAAAAATAAGTAGTCACTTTTACTCCAATAACATATAATAATATGAACCCCAGATAGTTGACTGGTTACACACATACTAATTAAACAACAGGAGACACAAGGTTAAATGCAAAATGAGTGATAAAAACCATGTAATAGCAGTTCAAAGAGGGATGTGATCTCTGTTTCTCTCTATAATGTCAATTTCTAAATGGCAGAAAAGAAAAACGGAAATAATTTAGCTTAAAATTAACTCTAAAAATATCAGAGCTAGATCTTCTTTTCTATGGTAGTTTAGGATTGAGATTTTTTTCGCCCCAATTATTCATTTTCCTTCACACTTTCAAAGAAAGGTTTGAATTTTCTTGGCATAAAAGGATTTTTACTGCTGAGCTTTAATTAAGAAACTATTTAATTAAGAACATCACTGTCCTCTGCAGATTTTTACCTGGGGTATACCATTTCAATGTCCCTGAAACAGGCATAAGACATTTGGTTATATCTTGGCTTTCAGATTTTGCTAATAGATTCCAATACCTTTCTCACCCACTGCAGCCAATCACCTCTGAAGAGGTCTTATTTGAACTGCATTTATGTATTTTCGCTAATATGCATTTTCCTTGAAATTTCAGTGGACATAAGGAACACTGTAATACAGGACATCTTCCACATGTCAAACTTCAGATGAAAGCGTCAAAAGATGGCTGGTAGTTCAGGTTCTTCTACCTCACTGCATTGTGGGTAACGTCTCCAAAATGAAAAGAAACTGATTTGGACATCTCTTTTGACTAAATTGATCATGGTATATCCTTCATTGGCAGATTTTCTAGGTAGAGCAATATATTGGACTAGCAATTTTTTTTAAAGGTAAAGCTATACATTCTGACCTAAAAATTTATGCAACATTTTTTGTTAAATTAGAAAAGCAAAGACCTGGATACGGATTATGATTCTATTTTGTATAAGCAAAACTAGCATTTACATAATGAAAGACACGTAGACAAGTATACACACAGACATGGAAATAGGAGGGCCTATACTTGTCATTTGGGAAAGGCAAGAATGCTTAACTAGGTTTATATTTGAAGGGAGCAATTGGAGGGGTATTATTGTTGGAAAGTAGTAGAATTTGTCTAGAGCACAGATAAAGGCCAATTTTAATTTAATTTAATTTAATTTTTTTGCTAAGGAAGATTAGTGCTGAGCTAACATCTGTGCCACTCTTCCTTTATTTTGTGTGTGGGTTGCTGCCACAGCATGTCTGACTATTGGTATAGGTCCACATCCGGGATCCAAACAGTTGAACCTGGGCCACCAAAGTGGAACACGTCAAACTTAACCACTACATCACAGCATCAGCCCAAAGGCCATTTTTATAGGCCTTGTAACCACTGGCTTTCAGAAAAAAATTGTATTTATTTCTCAGAAACCCTGGAATATTTTGTTCCTTGACCTTGACTTTAGCAGAAATTATCACATTTCTGAAATAAAGGCATCAACTAAATCAGAAGTCTATAGGAAAAAATAAATATTCAAATATACATCTATGTAAAATTTATTTTATGAATACTAATAGCAACTTTTAAATTTTATGTTGGTGCTTTTAAAAAAAAGCCTATATTCCTATTTTTTCTGAATAAACTCCTCCCCTTTTACCTCCCAAAGCTAGAGCAAAACTTATCCTATGGAAATATTAATATTTTAGAAATATTGTTAAGAATTTAAAGCTTGTGTATTTATATAGTAAAGTGTTTTTCAAGAAGTTTATAGATGGATTGTTTATATAGGTGTTATGTGTACAATGAATGCAGATTGGAAAATAATTATCAATTTTACCATTTATAAGGTAGTTTGAAAGCCACTCTTAGAATAATTTTAGATACAAGCTAGTTAAAGTTACTGAAATAAATCTAACTCCATATTCTGTTCCAGTAATTTTGTGTCTATTCTTTCCATTAAGTGATAATTAGTAGCTGCTCAGCTTGAATGTATATTTTATGGTCTATGAAAAAAAAGGATCCAGGATATGGAGCTATGAAAGTTGATACTAATTTCAGATCTTCTATTTACTTAGCTATTGCCTCTGGCAATCAGGTTCAATTCTCTGGGATGTGATCCTTGAGAATGGAAATAGGATTGTATTCTCTCAAATATTCTGGTTCCAAATGAAATTATGCAAAAGTTTAAAATTCCACCTGAGTAAATTTCTAATCAAATATGCTTGGACATATTTGGACAAGATGTTCTCTACATAATTCTACAAAGAAGTCTGAAAAGGTGACTTTTCAGCAGCTATATTAAGCAGTATATTTTATATAATCTTGGAGATTGACGAAAATTGTTTGAACATATGTAATTTAAACTAAATTTTCCCCAAAGTAAAAGGCAATCTATAAATGAGAAGTTACAAAAAGAAGGAACTCACATAATGAAGGAGCAAGAAGATTCAAATACGAAAAAAAGGGGAAAGAGCATTTGTAGAGAAATTAAGCATCGCTCAGCACAAGAATTGCATTAAGTTAATTAAAAATTTTGACATTAATGATCACTGTAGAAAATCTATCATTTTCATGAACCGATCTTCTCATTGGTTATTCTGTGAAAGTTGAATATGTTTTAATATTACTTACCAAAATTGTTAGTAAGATGCTCTGGAATATATTTTTAAGTTGACGTTTGAGGACATAGTGATTAATTTCAGCAGGAATAATGCCGCTTTATCATCTTGCTCTCATCTATGGAATTCTCAGTGCTATGTCTGCCACTATTTTCCATTTAGTACTCACTATATGTCATTTTATTAAGATAAACATTAACTTGGATATTGTATCTCAATAAACTTTTAATAATCTGACACCTGATTTTTAACAGTATTCTTAAATAATCCGAAAAGTAGTAAATCACTATGGATATAACTGGAAAGGGTCTAAAAGATCTTCCAGTCTAAAATATAGTGAATATTTTATTTGCTATATTCAACTGTATTATATATTTATACACATATATAAGTATATACACACATATATACACACATCGGTAATATATGCTATTTTATGCTCTCTTAAAATATTATAAAATAAATAGACTCATTAGCTATCAAAATGGAAAAATAGCAAAGTAACAGTAGTAGTATATATCCGAAAATATATACCAATAAATGATTCTGAGATTTAGCCGAGGGGATGGGAGAGTGGAGAGAGAAGGAAATAACAAAACCATCTCTGTCTCTTTGGATAAAAGGAGAACAGTATTATTCCTTGAAGCTTTAGTGAGTATTTAATTTTCTGAAGAACACTGGGCTAACACTAGAACTCTTAATTTAATGACCCTGTAAATTTGGATGTTCCTTGGGAAACGTGGATGTGTTCCTATACAAGTTCATTTATGTATA
This sequence comes from Equus asinus, assembly GCF_041296235.1. Taxonomy (NCBI): domain Eukaryota; kingdom Metazoa; phylum Chordata; class Mammalia; order Perissodactyla; family Equidae; genus Equus; species Equus asinus. The sequence goes on from NC_091798.1 coordinate 84,049,486, forward strand.
TTTTTATAAAATAATCATTCTAATACTTGAGACTCCTAAGAATTTTTCTGTCATGAAATTCTGAGTCACAGTTCCCTCTCCTGTGAAAGAGCCATGTCACCAACCACACCACGAGGCAGATAAGAAGGAAAGATGAGGTCAAGGTCTGTACAAATGTTTAATGATGACAATTATTGAATGTATGTTCTTTCTTATTCTTCTCTGTCTCTCACAGCATAGACAGTTTTCCCAGAAAAACTGAGACAGAACAGCAAAAAACAGATCTCCGTGTTTTAACTGTAGATATATTTCCCTGCAAGCTTAGCCCCTGTTTTATGCTGATAACTTTCTAACTAAATAACATCACTGATTAAAAGACACATGATGGTGACGAATCCTTCTCACTCTGAAAAACGGAATTGTTTATATTGCCAAATGGTTAGGCAACATATTTATTTGGCTTCAGGCTGGCCAGAAAAACAATAAATCAAATGTGCTGGATATTTTGAATTTTATCTTTATGTTGATTACTAATGTCAAGTCATGTTATCTTAAGTTTTTGACTGCAAAAAAGTCATCAATAAATTATGAATCCACTGCTGTGCTGAATGTATTTATTCATTAGATAATGACAATATAAATTAATTCAAAGCCTCCTTTCAGGTTCAATGATTATAAATTTGAGATAGTTTTATACTTGAAAGAGTTTTATAATTAACCCCATCAAACAACTATCATCTCTCTTATTCCTTAAAAAGCCACTAAATTTCTACCTCAGCCTCAAGGTTACAAGGTTATTTGAGTATAAATGGTAGAGACAGTACCCCTGAAATCCGGACACCTGCCATATACACACACATACATAAACACATGCACCTTTTTCTATTATTTATCATTGTTTTGGAAATTTGGATTAAAAAATGATATGAAACAGAATTGTCACATAAATTATTGAAATAAAATTTTCATAATACATGGAAAATGAAAAATATACTTATAATACATGGTAATCAATTGTAAACCTATTAGAATTAATTAGATAGCAGTCACACATTGTATTGAAAGACCAACTTGTGAAGGTAACTTTAAATGGGAAAGCAATACATCAATTAAATCATAGTTGGGAAAAATGGCCCTGCTGTCACTTTTAAATGTAGAAGATTCATCCAGGGAATATTCAGAAATGCATGGGAGATGTTCTTGACTATTAAAGTGACTGGGGAAAAGAAATGTTATGGGCATTTAGCAGGTACGTGTCAAGGTGATTACTTTCTCACAATGTGTAGGAGAATCTGGAAGAATGGAAACTGTCTTTATCAAATTGCTAACAATGCCCTCTTGAAAAACATTGCTATATGTAGCAGAAACAACACCATCTAAAAATAACTTTAAGATAAAAACCACAGACCAATAAAAATCCTCCTCAAAGTTTTACTTTAAAACGAATTGATTATTTAAATAAATGGAGAAACATAGCAAATCTGTGAGTCAGATAATTTAACATTTTAAATAAAATCAACTCTTCTTAATTTAAATGTATACAGATGCAATCCAATGTCACTGGAAATGGGATCTTTTTATGAAATTTGAAGATACTTTTCTAAACATAAAATTAATAAGTATCATTAGCTAATATAATATTAAGTAGTGAAAGCAAACTAACAATTTTTAAATGTTAAATTATAACTTTTAAATATAACACTAGTGTAACAACAGCATGAATGTCACATTTCTGACAAAGGATGTTGTGCTAGGTGGCCCAAAACAAATTATACTGTTATTATAATACTTTTTATAACATTGTAATAATCTATCTTCTCTTCTATATCATTTATTAGGCCATGATAAAAGATGAATTATCTTATTTATCTTTATGATTTAAAAAATGAGCATTAAGGATAATAATTCGAAGAACAATTGAAAAAATGATTGAATAGAATCTTAGAATACTTGATAAATGTTACGGGGAGTCATAGTTGTGTCAACCTTGTTTCCATACTTGTCAGATACACTTAAACTCACAGTTTTCCAACCCTGCCTTAGTGTTATTTTGATAAAAGTGACATTTAGAGAAGAAATAATTTTTATAAATTATATGAAGAAAAATGAGCAACTCTATAGGAGGAAATTTTTTCTTACATTATTACCTCAAAATAAAATATATTCTATGAGAGTTAATAAAAATCTAAAAACATTGAATGAATAGATATCTAGAAGAAAATATTAGTTGATTCATGTTCTATTGGGAAAATAAAATTCTTAACTTAGAACATATATTTAACATAAAATATTTTACAAATACAAACGTTAATCTACATAATAGAAAAAGTCAAAGAAATAAAAATTAAATGAAAAATTTTCATAGGAAGTATCACAGAATAATTGCAATGCAAATGTCTGAGAAAAACACTAAGGCAAAATACTAAAACCAGAAAATTTACAAAATGATAACACTAACCAATTTTTGAAACATTCAGAAAATTTTCTACTTCACTAATCATAAAAGAATAGTAATTATGACAACAATAGACTTTCTTGTGATTATGAAGGTAACATCACTTATATATACATAGACAATTTTTCTCATTTTCTTCTCATTTTCATATCCTAGTAGAGATAGTGTAATTTGTGCAATTTGATGAAAGCAGTATGGGTAAAATATCTTAAATGTTTATTTTCTCACACTCATTAATTCTAATGCTGGAATGTAAATTTTAAAAAAATCTACATATATTACTATAAGATTATTTGTATTAGAATAATTGAAAACAATATTTATTCTCAGAACTAGAGAAACCTGCTAGATTAATGGGACAATTATCTGAGAGAAATGATGCTGATATTACAGTTTTATATTATTTTGCTAAGCCAGGGGAAAAAAGGAAACAGAAAAAAATATATACAACCACATAATAAAAGATTCCTCTTCTTTATAGGACCAGTAAAGTCTCAGTTCTTTGTATCTTTTTACCCATGAAATATAAAGAATTTGTGATTATATGTATGCCCGCTCTTTCCTTACTTTGCCTAAGGTAGAAGGAATGACTTACTCATGCATTAAAACAAAGCAAAACAAAAACAAAAACTGGCAGGTGATTTACAAAAGTTTTAGGAAATATTTCGAAGGTGGTTATTGGACAATAGATAGAGATTTATGTTTGTCCAAATTTTTTTAACTTATGAATTCTTTAGAGTGCAAAGGCATTCCTTTTATGCCATGGTTTTTCCTTGTAAAACATTATTAAGATGGACACTTTTCATGAATGAATGGACATAATGTCGTCGTCTTTCCTGTAACTACATACAACAGTTTTCCCCTATAAATGAATCAATTCCGTCAGGATGTACCTCTACAGCGGTGGGATTTTCTTTTCAATCCTCTTTCAAAACTAATTTTCCCTATCTACTTTTCAAGTATATACTAATATGATCTTAATTTTTCATCCCAAAATTCAATATTACACTTCTAATGTAGGAAAAAGAAAACTTTATAAAAGGTAATAAGGTAATAGCTTATTAACCTCTCTGCCTCGCCGCTCTCCATGGAGCTTGGAACAGCAGTTGAAGAAGCCCAGTTCATTGCGTTACCACAGATCAGCCCGTCCGCGGACCTAACTTACAAAACTGCTTCTGGAGAGGGCTGTTGGAAACCAAACAAAACAATAAAACATTTTAAAGTGTTCTGTCCCCAAGGAGATAAAATGGGAAATAATTTATAGAAAACTGAAAAGACATTTCCTTTTTATTCCACAATTTTGGAGACAATGAGATCAAAGGGTATGGTTCTTTGTTTTCAAACATGATTAATAAACATTCCATAAATTGTAGTCAGTGACACCTCTAAGGTTCACAGCAAATTGCTGCTTTCTTTTCATTTTGGGGTCAAATATGACAAACACTTAATTTGATTTACAGTTTTGAATCAGCAGATTGCAACAGAACATTGCATAAGTTAAAATATATACAAGATTAATATCAAATATAATTTTGATACAATTCAGGAGCACACCAAATTTTCACTTTCACAAACTCTGAATATTGTGTAACATTATATACGGCTAAGTCTTCTGAACTTGTTTTTATCAAGGGTTCACATTTTTATTCGTTCTTACATGAGGAGATAGTTATTTTGTAGAGTTTAAATCGAGGATTTTACATATTTTAATGTTCCATTAACCCTCTTATTATATAGTGCAATGATAACCTATGGAAAAGAAAGTTACACTTCTTCAGTAATGGTTTATGACACAGACAGAAAACAAAAACATCAATCACAAAGACACAACACGAGCAATTGCAGATGGATAAAATCACTTGGTAAATAGTGTTGCAAAACGACAGTGTGTTTTTAAGGTAAATTATGACACAAATAGTTAAGGTGAAAGAGGAGAAGTTTAAAAGTGGAAAACTGAAGCAAGAGTATAGGATTTAAATTAAAAAAGCAAGATCAGTTGAACAGAATTGAGATTTTAATGAAAATTTTATGTTAAATATTTGTGAATCTCCAATCTCTGAAGCAGAGCATCTCAGGATGATAAGAATTTGAACTAGATTGTGTCCTTAATATAATACAATAAATTACTCTTATTGTATAAATACACTAATTTGTAAACAGGAAAATGAACAGTTATTAAGATTTTTAAAGCTGATTTGAATGAGAATGGATTTGTATACTTACAGTTAGAAAAACTTAAAAATATTTTTTAATAAAATTGTATAAGCATGTCAAATGGTATCATTTTTTTCATGTGAAATACATGTTCATTTTAGAAAAGTAAATAATAAGATAAATATTTACAATCTTTTTTTTTTTTTAAAGATTGGTGCCTGCGCTGACATCTGTTGTCAATCTGTTTTTTTTTTTTTTCCTTTTTCTCCCCAAAGCCCCCAGGTACATAGGTGTATATTCTAGCTGTGAGTGCCTCTGGTTGTGCTATGTGGGACGCTGCTTCAGCATGGCCTCATCAGTGGTGCCATGTCCACACCCAGGATGCAAAACAGCGACACCCTGGGCCACCAAAGTGGAGCTCGCAAACAACCAATCAGCCAAGGGACCGGCCCCATTTACAATTTTTTGACCAAGAGATAATTACTTTTTTTTTACAAATTATTTTATTAAGGTTACATTGTTTTATAACATTCGAGATAACTGTTCTCAAAGCATCATCTCTCTCTCTCTCTTTGTCTCTCACAAGCATTCCATTGTTCCTTTGTGACTCTTTCTGGCCTTTCCATTCAATCACACTGACCCCATGTCTAGTTAAGCATCAGTACCACTCTGTTCTAAGTACTACAGCTTAACATTATACTCAATATCTCATACAGCCTATGATTTTAAATTAATTTCAAAGCTGTTACATATGGAAAATAAAACCAGAAAGAACTATCAAATATCAAGATTTATATTAAGCAAACAATATAATTAAATATGAAAAAATAAATGAGGCATATTACACTCAAAATTGTGACTCTGTTTTTCATTAAAATGTACTAAGTTTTGGTGAGAAAAATGTAATTTTAACTGAGTTCGTTTTATAAGTATTACATCTGATATGAAAATATGACATTTTTGTGGTTTACATTTTCTGCCAATTTTATGCCCCATTCCTGGTCTTTGTCACCAATGTAATCAATATATTCACTTAGCATTTCCCAACCTCAGAATAGAGCTGGAGATGTCAGTTTATATCTGAGCAGATAACCCAAGGTGTTTCATCACATGTTTTATACCCATATCCAGTTTTCATGTTTGCTCCCAAACTGGTTTTGCTCCAATGACAACTCAATTTGTCTCTAAAAATATTTTCTTATAAAATTGACTTTGGTCTCAATGTTGTATGCTGCTAATCTTAGTGTTCTTTATGTTCAACGTTGTTATTTAATACTGATTCCTTCCTTGGTTTTGACTTGAATCCAACCCACACAACTGACATTCCTTTATTCTGTAACAAGGACTGTACCGTGCCCCACCTGACATATGCACACATTTCACCCCATAATTCTAGTTCCCAAGTCCTGTCCACAAAGACAGTTCTCTGTGAGGCCCTCGTTTTCAGTTGCAGGCCCACTCTGAGAAAATAAAACACTTTACTTTAAACCAACAGTTCCAGGCACTACCTCTTGCTAGTAACACAGATAAAGTGATGAACATTTTACACTCCCTCTCCTTATTAGGATCTCTGTAGTGGAAATGCAGAGCTCTAATGTGGATTTCTTCTCTAAGTAAACGACCATGTTATTTCAAAAGCAATCTTTCTAAAATCCAAATATGATATTATCTTTGTCGTAGACCTCAATGACTCCCTCTTCCATTTAAGATTTAGTTGAAGCTCATTAAAATAGAATAAAACCCCTTATGATCTGGCTTCTGTTTATTTCTTCAGTCCCTATTCAAATTTAATATACTGTAGCCATATTGTACCGCCTATTCCAAATCAGGAAAATTTCAGAAATGATCTATTAAAGAATATTATATAGGAAAAAATAATCTGCCACAGATATCCAAGTTTTCGCATGGGAGACCCATTCTCATATCCTGTATTGCTTAGGAGCAAATAGTTTTTAATGGCCTACTTCCATAATGGTTATCTCAAACACACCAAATATCTGTGATTTTTATGATTGGATCAAACACAAGTTCAAATAAAGCAGAGTGCTATTACAAGTATTTTCATATACCTAACACTCAAAAGTTGTCATCATCATAGCTTTTGCTATAGAACTGTCACCAGTCCATAGCCAAAACACCACTTTGGTGGTGACAGATAATAGTCATACAATGACTCGTTTCATCTGCTAAATGGTTTCTTCGTTATTGTTCCAGCTACTACTCTTCTATTTATCCAAAGTGTAGTCTATATCTTCCAGTTTTTGAGGCATCCAGTTTTTCACTGCAATCTTCAGTTTATTTATTAGCTCTGCATGGCATATAACAAGACTCTTCAATTTGATAATAAACTGTCCTCTTCTCAACAACTCATGTTAATACCCAAACTGTTTTCATTGACTTATAAAGCTACCACTGAATGGCTGTTAATGCATCTTTTTTTTGGTAACGCTTTATTTTGTATAAACTGAAACTTCTATTTCCTCTACTGCTCCACAAAGATGAACATCCTCTAAATCCAGCAGACCCTTATTGCTTGGAGGATTCATAGGATTCTCAAAAAGATCCAGAAGAATTTCTGTTGAGACAGTTTGCTGTACAATCATATTAATCACCATAACAGCAACAATTCCTTTTAAATGGGGAATTGATGTGCAAGCAAAGGCTAAGTATTTTGTGAGGCGCTCTTACACCCATTTGTTTATGTGACTAAGAAGGCTTAGGTTATATGGCAATTAGCAGAGTCAGTTAAGTAGTAGAACAAGAATTTGAATACAGTTTTGTTTAACTGTGCTACATTGCCGCTCATATTTCTTCAAGCACCTCTCCAGGGAAGTGTAATTGTCTTACCTAACTTGCTCAAATCAATGGATGTAAAACATTGTGTTGATTTTCAAATTTACCCCCACTTAGATTTTAGCATGTCTTGTTCTCTCACTAACCTTTCCCTTCCCATGAATCTTTCCAAACTCTGCTTTCATTGCATCTTCCTAACTAGGATTTTAATAGAGTGCTTTATGAAACTCAATAGACGGTATTCCATACCTATACTGATGTCTGCAACGTTTTTCTAAAACTCGTAACTAAAATATTTATGGTACTGTTGCAACTCATGTATGACCACTATATTTGAGGATCTTTAAGTGCATCTTACTAGCTATAGAATATAAAACCAGTGATCTGGACTGTGAGATTCATTGAAGAATAAAGGCTTTCACTGTTTAAGAAGGTCAAAATCATGATATAGTTGAGTTTCATAGTATAAGCAATGTCTTTTAAAAACACAGGATATGCAAGAAGTGGAAACTAAATATATGAAACCAAAAAAATGATTATGATTGGTGTAACCATCTAACGACCTAAATTGTTAGTGCATTTTATTTTAATTAATTTGAAATGTTTAATTTTATTTGGGTCTTTTTAGCATTAAAATGATTTTTAGAATCAGAAGTATATTACTGACAGTATTAATCATACTGCTCTGCTCACAAAGAGTCTCAGGGACAACTCTTTTTATTACAAGTACAGAAAACTCAATCCAGTGGCTTAAGCAAAAATACAATCTATTGGCTCACATAAAAAATTAAGCAGTTGTCATGATTTTAGACACGCTGAGGCAGAGGGCCCAATCAATGTCATCAGTTGTATTTCTTGGCTCCACTTTCATAAATTTGCCTCCACTCTTAAGCTCTGCTGGTACTCTGAGCAACTTCTAGCTAACCAATGAGAGAAACAACAATCTCAGGATTTAGTTTCCTTTGCCCTCACTGAAGGCATGCCTGTCCTGAATCATCTGATCATCCCTGTACCAGTCTCTGTGACAATGATGACACGCGTAGGTCAATCGGCTCAGAACATTTGCTACATCCCTGGAGCCTTGGATGGAGTCAAGTTCCTAGAAAACCCATGGAATGTGGGTATGGTTGTCATAAGGAGAGGAAATGATGTTGCAATAAAGAAAAAAAGTTAAACTGAAGAAGATGAAAACAGCACAAACCCACCAAACAAACAAAAACTTTTACATGTCTGCTATACACATCTTACTAAGAACTATAATAACTATATTCTAACTTTCCTCTTCTCCTTCTTCTCTTTCCCTGTCCCCATCCCCTTCTCCTCTTCCTCCTCCTCCTCCTCCTTTTTCTCCTTTTTCTTCAAGAGGTGGTGCTTTGATTTTTCATATTCACCTATATGACTTGTAATCTTTCTTCCACAATTCTTGGGAATATTTTTCTACTTTCTCAATCAAAAATTTTGATGGTTTCCTTTTCTGTGCAGAAGTTTTTGAAACTTGGTGTAGTCCCATTTGTGTATTTTTTCTTCTGTTTCTCTTTCCTGGTGAAGCATGGTACTCAAAAAGATACTGCTAAGACAGATGTCAAAGAAAATACTTCTCATGTTTTCTTCTAGAAATTTTATGGTTTCAGATCTTATGTTCAAGTTTTTGATCCATTTTTAGTGAATTTTTGTGTGTGGTGTAAGACAATGGTCTGCTTTCATTCTTTTGTGCTTGACTGTCCAGTTTTCCCAACACCATTTATTGAAGAGACTCTCCTTTCTCCATTGTATGTTCTTGGCTCCCTCATTGAAAATTAGCTGTCCATTGATGTATGGGTTTATTTCTGGGTTCTCAGTTCTGTTCCATTCATCTGTGTGTCTGTTTTTGTGCCAGTACCATGCTGCTTTGATTACTATAGCTTTGTAGTATGTTGTGGAATCAGCGTGCATGATACCTCCAGCTTTGTTCTTTTTTCTCAGGATTGCTTTAGCTATGTGGGGTCTTTTGCTCTTACATATAAATTTTAGGATTCTTTGTTCTATTTCTGTGAAAAATGTCATTGGGAGTTTGATAAGGATTGCATTGAATCTATAGATTGCTTTAGGAAGTATACACATTTTAGCTATGTTAATCCTTCCTATCCAAGAGTAGGAAATACCTTGCCATTTCTTTGTGTTGTCTTCATTTTCTTTCAACAATGATTTATAGTTTTCAGCGTACAGATCTTTCACTTATTTGGCTAAATTTTTTCCTAAGTATTTTATTATTTTTGTTGCAATTGTAAATGGGATCAGATACTTCAATTCCCTTTCTGCTATGTCATTGTTAGAAACCATCAAGAAAATGAAAAGACAAGCTAACAATTGGGAGAATATATTTTCAAATCATATATTTGATAAGGGGTTCATATCCAAAGTATATAAAGAACTCATACATCTCAACAACAAAAAAACCAAACAACCTAGTTAAAAAATGGGCAAAGGATGTGAACAGATATTTTTCCAAAGAAGATACACAGGTCGCCAAGTGGCACATGAAAAGATGTTCAACACCATTAATTATTAGGGAAATACAAATCAAAACTACAATGAGATATCACCTCATGCCCATCAGAATGGCTATAATTACAAGTTATGAAATAACAAGCATTGGGGAGAATGTGGAGAAAAGGCAACTCTTATACACTGCTGGTGGGAATGCAAACTGGTACAGCCACTATAGAAAACAGTATGGAGATTTCTCAAAAAATTGAGAATAGAGTTACCATATGATCCAGCTACTCCACTTCTGCGTATTTATCCAAAGAACACAAAAACACTAAGTCGCAAAGATACTTTCAACCCTATGTTCATTGCAACATTATTCATAATAGCCAAGACTTGGAAGAAATCTAGGTGCCCGTCAACGGATGAATGGATAGAGAAGATGTGCTACACACACACACACACACACAGGAATACTACTCAGCCATAAAAAAGATGAAATCTTGCTATTTGCCACAACATAGATGGAACTTGAAGGTATTATACTAAACAAAATAAGTCAGAAAGAGAAAGTCAAACACCATGTGATTTCAGTCATAAATGGAATATAAAAACAACAACAACAAATAAACACATAGATACAGAGATTAGACTGGTGGTTACTAGAGGGAAAGGGGGGAGGGGGAAAGGATTCATAGGGCACATGTGAATGGTAACAGATGGCAATTAGTCTTTGGGCGGTGAATATGATGTAGTCTACACAGAAATTGAAATATAGTGATGTACACCTAAAATTTATATAATGTTATAAACCAATGTTACCTCAATAAAAAAATTTGATTATCAACATAAGTAAAAAGATCAATATGTTTAAATTATTTGTTTTTCTTAAATGATTTAAGATTGTTTCTATTTATTTTTTAATATTACTTAGCACACAAAGAGTCAGCATACTGGAAATGACAAGAAGATATAAATGAAAAGGAATTTTTATAAAGTTAAGATAATATGCAAGAAAACTAATCAGCTTCTTCTTTTACAAAAGGTAAAATAAGCAACAAAAGTCCTTTTGATTGAGATAGCAAGATAGCATTTCTCCTTATAAATTCTTGTCCTGGTTCTTTGGCAACAAGAAAAATTTACATACTCAGGGATGAGATATCCTTTCCAAATTTTGCCTCTTGATTCAGCATCTTGACAAGAAGTTGTTTATCCCTGTGTGAATTCAGTACAGCAGTATTATTCTCATCCATAATCACAAAGTTAAGCAACATTAGCCTCATCACAACTTCACTCCCAGGAGCTGTGAATGACAGCATACAAGTGAAGGCTCTGCATTGACGGCATTAGCTCTCTATCTGTCCGCATACATATCGTAGTGATTCTAGTGTCCATATGTCTTTGTTTTAGTTTCTTTCATCTTTGCTCATAGACTCTTTGCAAACATTCTGTTATTTTTGTACTACTAATTTTATTTCCCTTCACTTTCCCTTCCTACCCCCTGGAACAATTCATCTAACATTTCCCAAATCAGTTAAATAATTTGAACATATATCTTTGCTTAAACAACATGGTTTCTTTAATATTACAAAAGCACTAATAAAGTGAGGAAATAAGAATGATTATTAGACTAAAGAAAATGATTGTGTCTTGTCAGAATCTTGAAGAGTTGTTTCCTTGTCATGTAGTGTCATTCATGAAAATATAAATATTCCTGTAAAGCGATACTTTTCAACACAAGAGCAATAAAGACACATAATGTGTCAATTATATTGAAAGAAAAATTTAACCTGGTGCCAACCTCAACCTTTAGGTGATACCAAGTGATTCACAAGCATGATGATTGTAAATTGACATTGACATTGAATTGAAACTTGAAATGGTTTCAAAAAGGGATAAATTTGAATCATATTACTAACAGTAAGAATGGAAGAAAGAGTATAAGTCCTGTGAAATACAAAAGTAATTATTTCATATTTGGTCATTTCAATGACACAAATGTACATCATAGAGAAAAAAATCTATTTGAATGAAGTACAACTCCCTAAATCCTTCCTATTTTCCAAAGCTTAGCTCATTCATTATTCCTCCATTTGAATTCTACTTTTTCACACCAAACCACATTTCAGTTTAAGGGTGGGTCAAACCTAGAAGGCATGGAGATAGTTGGTCCTGGGCAACAGGAATCAGTGAGACATTTTCAAGGTGAAAGAATCAGGCAGCTTGTACCAATGAACTACACTTAATAAGGAATATGTGTGGCATAGACACTGAGTCAAAGCTGGCGATCAGAGTAGCTTGGCAAGGGATGGAGAAAAAGAATGACCGAGTGCAAAGTAGGAGCTTGGAAGCTAACTGTGAAATCAGTGGGTCAGAGAAAAATCAGAAAACAGAATATAATGGCTCCAGGAATCACAAGCCCAAGTAATGTGCACTAATGTTGCATTATGCAATCTTTCGTACTACACTTTTTGTAATTAACTCTCTGTCCAATATGAGTTATATGAGTATGTGTCATTACTTTGAATTCCCACTTAACTTGTACAATCCTCCAGGACAGAAAGAACAAGTTACATTTCTTTGGGATAATAATAACATCTCTAACAGTGCTCTGTCCACAGTCCTATGAAATATATTTGTGATTCGTTGATTCATATGAGCATATCTGTCACAAGTAATGATTACATTTTTATCTGTATTCTCTGATAATGAAGACAATGTTTAGAGGATTACTAACCTGTGAAAATTTTGAGACAGAGTAACTCTAAATTATAAGAACAAATTACTTTTTAAAAACTATTATTTTGGGGGCTGGCACTGTGGCTTGGAGGTTAAGTTTGGCACGCTCCACTTCAGTGGCTCAGGTTCAGTTCCCAGGCATGGACCTACACCATTCATCAGTGGCCATGCTGTGGTGGTAACCCACATACAAAATAGAGGAAGACTGGCATAGATGTTAGCTCAGGGTGAGTCTTCTTCAGCAAAAAAAAAAAACAACTATTTTTCCCTGTTTATAAAGCCTATATGCTCAACATTAATAAAGATAAAAAAACAACACAAACAATCCCACTATTCATAGACATCGATTTTATGATTTTCATGAACTTTTTTTGGTTACTGTTTTGCATGCACACATAGATAGAATTATAACATTTGAGAGCAACTACTTGCAGTCTATTTACACACTCCTGATTCCTAAGAAGTTATTGAGAGAAATATATATACAAGGGAAAATGGACACAAATAAATGCTTTATTATTTGGTAGACTTTCAGCCTCATAGAGAATTGTAGCCTAAGGGTATGCCCTTTGTCCCCTCGTAAGCCCTTAAACATGAGACATTCTTACCACAATCTTATTTTCTATGTATTGTGATCCTTTTCTCTTGTCAAATATTAGAGTTCTATATTAACAATTATATTATTCACATAAGATTCTGTTGTGTGTAAGGGATTTCTCATTGTACAGCTCTACCATAATACATATGAAACACTCTCTATTGTGGATATTTATGTTATTTCCAAGTTTACACTATTATAAGGTTTTGATAAACATTCTCGTACAGACATCTTTAATCAGTTTACTTTTTCAATAAAGAATAAATTTCTAAAAGATGAGCTATATGGATACATATTGTTCTTATTAAAATTTTGATTTATATTGCAAAACTGACCTCCCAAAAGGTCAAGTCAATTTATACTTTTACCTCTAAGGTTTCTGACTGAACATTTTCTAACATCCTGGAAAGCAGCGAATATCCATCAACTGTTTATGACTTTGTGGAGTCACTTGTATTTGGACTCATTCTATTACTCGACAGTTTTACATATTTTGAAAGATGTATTAGACATTTATACATTTTTTCTCCCCACTTTTCTTCTGCTGCTTTCTACTTCATATTGATTTTGCAAGAGGATTTTTTTTATATTAGGAAAATTAAGTAAAGATGTACAATATTCTTTTAAATGGCTTTTATATTATAATTTATGGAAATTTTATTAATTACTACTTTACATATTCCAGCAAGCTTTCTCTTGTGGTGATTTGATTTGGATTGTGCTTAAGAAGACCTACAAACACTAGAAATTCATTGCAAATTTGTATTTTTCAAAAAGTAACTGGTGAATGACCATAAGCTGAAAATTATTTCTGATATTCCAAGGAGGCCTCCATATATGCTGCAGTATTCAAGAATGCAACTGACCCTGCATCATTTTGGGATTCTGTGAAAAAGTAGCATCTATCTCTTTGGGTGAAACTCTATCCCCTGTTCTGCCACGTGAAGCCAAGTCTCTGGCTCAATGAAGATCATAGTTCACAGTTTACCTTCAATGATGAAACATAATGGTTTCCAGTGTGCTTCTGTGGCTGTTGGAACTCAGCATCTACTATGTACAACCAAAAATAGACAGTCTTTCTGCTGAGTGGGAAGAACTCAAGGTGGTCATCACAGCTCTGGTCAATTCTCCATTTGATACATCTTGTTATATTTTCTGATTCTCAAGATCTTGCCAGTGATTTAGTGGTTTGGTCTGCCACATGGAAAACTAAACTTGGGAACATGAACTGTGGAAATAATTTGTAGCTGCTGATCAAACTATCTAGGTCACTCTTGTCTATGCCCATGGTAAGGGCTCATTCTATGATGAAGCCAAATTGAATCAAGCTGTTCATTGATGCTGCACTTCTCACACTGCCACTTGTTGCTGGCACAGTAACAATATCGGATCCTTGACCCCTTTTTACCTCCTCCCGAGTCATGTATGTACTTTAGTAATACAGTATGGCCATTTAATGTGGCTGTCCCAGAAAAGGATTGCTCTCTCTTGGCTGCTCCTGGGTAATGATGAGGATAAAAGATGTGGGAGGTTATAGAAATGATTGATAATCGCACTTCTGGGTACATATCCAAAGAAGATGAAGTCACTATCTTGAAGAGATATCTGCACTACCTGCAACATTATTCACAATAGTCAAGACATGAAAATGACCTAAATGTCCATAAACAGATGAATAGATAAAGAAAATGTGATATATATATATATACAATGGAATATTATTCAGCCCTAAAATAGAATGAAATTCTGCCATTTGTGATAACATGGATGGATCTTGGGGGCATTACGTTAAGTGAAATAAACAGGTCAGAGAAAGATAAATACTCTATGATCTCACATATATGTAGAATCTAAAAACATCGAGCTCATAGCAACAAAAAGGAGAATGGTGGTTTCCAGACGCTGTGGGATGGGGAAAATGAGCACATGTTGGTCAAAGGGTACAAATTTTCAGTTATACAATGCATAAGTGCCAGAGATCTAACGTACAGTAGGGTGACTATAGTTAACAATACTGTACAGTATACTTGAAAGTTGCTATTAGAATAGAGCTTAAATGTTCTCACTGTAACACAAGAGAATGGTAATTATGTGCGGTAAAGGATGCATTATCCAACCTTGTTGTGGTAATCATTTCACAATATATATGTGTATCAAATCATCACAACTTATACCTTAAACTTTTTCATGTTATATGTCAATAATATCTCCATAAAGCTGGAAAAAAACAGGCTAAGAAAAAGATGTAGGAGATTTTATAGACCCATTTTAAAAATTCAGGATTCTACCTTGACCACTCCTGGTCATGAAGCTTTATTCTTTCCTGTAATGGCAGTTCCAGAGTAGGCTACTCCCTCTGACCTGGCCAAAAGAAGTCCTAAGGTATCCACATTTAATTCTGGTTTATTCATCCAGGTCTTCTTGCTGGATTGGTATAGTCCTAGCTCATAGGTATAATCACTTTTTTAGTATTCTGCTGTCAGTCCTTGTAATGTGGTCCCCATGTGGACCAACTTTGGGACCATAATATGTCTCTATAAGTTTACTTATAAAAATGTCCTTGTCCCTCTTGCATGTGACCCTTCCAGATGGAAGGTCTGCGTAAGAGTAGGGAATGATTGAGAGAAAAAAGGTGAAATTACAGCTCCTATAATAGTATCCACCAATTTTTTTCAAGCATAGAGATAGCAAAAACATGCTACCTTAGACCTTGGGAAGCACAGAGGAGGGAGAATATTAATTATCTTTGTCTTTTAGAACCATCCCTAGAAACTTCTTCCCAAAGAAAAGCCCACTGTTGCTGCTTTCACAAGCTGTCATAAATACCTCAAACTTAACTGACTGCTAAGTTTTCCATGCCCTGTCAGTTTAAAATTTGATTGCCGTTCCCTTTAACCTTGCCAAGAAGTCTATAAGCTTCCAACTCTTGCACGTTCCAGGAAAAACATCTATCAATACTTCTGGATGTCTTCCCTACCCACATTCTTATAGCTATTGCTTCCTCTTTCTGTGGTATGGACAGAAGCTTCCCATTTGGTCATATGGACAAATATGGTAGAATAACACCTGCCCCAAAAGAAAATGCTAGACTAAATTGTTTTAATTGAACTGGGAAATTTAAGGTTCATCAGATGTATAAGATGGCTTTTAAATTCATGGATCTCCAAGTGATGTAGGTCCTTTTTAGTAGTCTTCAGCAATTACGTACAATATTTTCTTTCCAGGGAACCACGTAGTTCTCTGAACTGTATTTCTTGTACTGAAAACCAGTCATTAATTTGGCTCCTTCCTGAACATATCATGACTTGTATCTTAGTGGCAGCCATAAGAAGTATTCAAAAATTTAAGGCAATTTATACACCATCAGATTATGTAGCCCTTTAATAAGATTCCTCTAAAAAACTATCCTTGATTAGTAAGGAGAGCTTCCCAAATGGACTCATTATTTATATTCACCCTGTGGACAATTCTCCCTATAACGGGGATTATCTGATTAGAAACTGTCATAAGAAAGTTGTCCCTGACTTTAGCTGAAATGACCAATGATACAGTCTCAGCCCTAGAAGGCATTCAGGTCAACCTACCTCATTGACCAAGGTTATTTGCATGATAGATTTTCGCCTTGCTGCAATTGCTAATTATTCGGCTTTACTTGGTTTAATGCTTCAGCAGAAGAGGGAAGCTAAGTACAAAACTTGGAGAAAGGCATTTGGCTTTCAAAGGTAGATCCTGTGGGTTTATGGAATTTGTTCAGCTGGTTGGGTCTGGGAAACAGCATCGTTGAGGTAAACAGGCTGCTGGTTAGCCTCATTTTGCTTTTTAGAATCCTATTGATAGTAGCCTTATTTAAATGCTATTTGCGATAAAATGATTGAAGTTCGTCCAAGCTTTTTCCATCATACTAAGCAGAGTGGCCCATAAAGTGATATAGTATTGGGAAAATTTGTCAAGAATCAAGATTCTGTAGAAATGAGAGGTGGATATTGTTGAGAGACAATCATCCAAGGGTCTTTCACATTTCTGAACATCTTGCAAGTAAGAGACAGTGTCACCCACTGGGCCAGAGGTCAAGTTTGCTTACTGTCAAGTATAATAAAGAGAATGTCTGCCTCTAAAGTGAAATTCAGGCACGTTTTCTTTGTGCTTGTGATAAAATGTTTAGTCTCCCAAAGCTTGGGCTTCCTTTCCTGTAACCCAGCACCTTCTCCACACTTCCCTGTGGGAATTGGGGCTCAGGAAAGTGGTGCAAATTCTGATATTCTATTGCCATTATTGTGTGTAGTAAGTGCCTTTTGTTTCTAACCCCAGAGTCTCATATCATCTTCCAGCATCTGTGAGATTGTGGCCGGCTAACTTATTAACTTGCAGGTCAGGTGAAACCAGTTCTGTGACGCATCTTGACACTGGTGTAACAATGAAATCAGAATAAGGACCATGTAGAGGTGGTAGCCACACATCTGTGGAGGTGGTGCAAGTCAGGTAGTGAGTTCTGATCTCCCTAAGAGGGGTATGATAAGGCTGGTTCTGGGATTGTCAGAAAAAAAATGCATAATGGATTACACTGCTGTTTCTGGACAAAACTTCAGGTACTTTTCCACAATTAGACGTTTCCACATTTTATTTCTTACTGAATCTCTAGATCTACTCAGAGTGACAGGACTTTGCCTTATGTACTACCCAGAGAATTCGATTCTTCAAAAACTTTTCTTCCAGTAAGAACTACCTATTTGGATTTATTCTGCATTTAATTGGAAACCTTTCCTACACAATCTGGTAATGACATTGATTTGAACACAGGATAAACAATAACAGAGAAAGTATCCCAGTTCAATGAACCTGCTTTCATTCTTATTACAGTGGTGTTCTTTATAATCCCACTAAGAATTTGTAAGGAATTGAGTTTCTTAACAGTTCCTGGCTGGAGAAAATTTCTATCTGGTTCTATTTATTTTAGTGCTTTCACTGTGTTCGACAATATGATACCAACTGGAATGACACTGTTAGAATTCCCCAAGCAATATCTTTTGCATAAGTCTGCAAAAGTATGAGCCTAAAAATCACCAGGACCCCCTTAGCTTTCTGCTCTAACAGTAATTTATCCCATAAGAATGATATATATATAGATACATATATAGATATATATCTATATATCTATATATATACTACTTTTCTAGTATTTCTAAGGCTTTTGGCAACTGGACACAAATAATCAATTTTTTTCAAATGTGTTCCTTACATTACTACTAAACATGTAAAACCATTCTATTTTTCCATAAGTAAATACCACAAATGTTTTACAAAGTACCTCTTACAAAATGACAGATCATTTATATAAAACGCTTACATTTTAACACTGGAATTTGGAGGAACATATTCCTCTTAGTTCAGGCTTTTCTAATAGACTGTATTTTTGCTTAGAAAAGATTCAAGAAACTACTTAGAAGATGGATATGTTTTGCACTGAGCACAAAATCATGGATATTGGAATTTTTCTTTTCTCTTTTTCTACTGTAATTTGATAATGTTTATTTTTGTAGTCTTATTTTTAAAACATCTGATTAGTGTGTCAATTTTCTGAATCGTGCCAAATTCCTTCAGGATGTGTAATTAATTTATAATCAAGAAGCTCATCTATTGAAAGTTTGGAGGTAAAAGAAAATTCTTATTTCTTTAATGTCTAAATATATAAATTCAAAATGAGAGCTGTCAGGTAACTGGGCTAATTCCATCAGTCAGGTATCGATAAGTCTGTACTTCTAATGACGTGCAGTGACTTTTTACTAATTGGCTTCTAACCTAAAATAGATAATCATTCACCTTAAGTTTCCAAATCTTTTAGTCTGTGTTGACAGAGCTAATAAATTTGTTTCTAATCAAGAGATAATTTATAAATGTGTATAAATTTGTAATTGGTGACTTTGATTTATACAAATTTAGCCTATGGTTTCTTTTTCTAAATTTTTTAAACGTACATTTTGGAGCATTGTCATGAAAAGTATTTTACGTATGTGTGAATTTGTATGTGTGTATATGTGCATCTTTTGGTTTTATAAATATACTAAAATATTTATTATGATAATTATTTTTAAGAAATTTTTATTGAGATAACATTGGTTTATAACATTATATAAATTTCAGGTGCATCACTATATTTTGATTTCTATACAGACTACATTGTGTTTACTACCAAAAGTCTTTTTGCCATCTGTCACCATCCCCTCTGGTGACCACCAGTCTGTTCTCTGTATCTGTGTTTGTTTATCTTCCACATATGAGTGAAGTCATATGGTATTTGTCTTTCTGCATCTGACTTATTTCACTTAGCATAATACCCTCAAGGTTTATCCATATTGTTGTAAATGGTAAGGTTTCATCTCTTTTATAGCTGAGTAGCATTCCATTGTATTCTTAAATAATTCTAAATCTCAAGGAATTTGCAATACAAGACTTTTTTTAATGATTGTACTGAAATATATCCACATGATTTTCCCAGGGCCTGTGCAGAGTGTGATATTTTGATGCCTTTGCCCATTAGATTCTCACACAATTTTGGTCTTATTGACTTTCTGACTAGAGCTAAGTAGTTTCAAGGTAAATATTGGTAATGAGAGAAATTTGTAGAAAGATTTTTCTTTTGCTTAGCTAACATCTGTTGCCAATCTTCCTCTTTTTTTGTTTTGAGGAAGATTCACCCTGAGCTAACATCTGTGCCAATCTTTGTCTATTTTGTACGTGAGTTACTGCCACAGCATGACCATTGACAAGCAGTGTAGGTCTGCACCCGGGAACTGAACCTGGGCTGCCAGAGTGGAACATCCTGAACTTAACCACTAGGCCACAGGACTGGCCTCATTTGCAGAAAGATTTTAACAGGATTCTATTTTAATGTTTTAAATGCTTTTTTTTACAGTAAAATTTAGGAAACCTCAAAGACTATATTTTATGAATTTTATCTTTTTATTTATAAAACCCATGCAAGAAAAACCAGTTTAATACTCAAAAGTGTCATCCGTGTAAATATTATCCCAAGAAACAGGACATATCTACTTTGTTTCAGTTGTTTGTAACAGAAGGACACAGTCAACAGTGTCTTTCATAATGATCATGATAAAAATAAGAAGTTGAAAGTTAAATCTAAAAAAGGAACTTTAAAATTTTGTACAATATCATAGTTAATAAGTATGTCGAAGGTGCTACTTGATAACACAGTAAATTATGATATTGAGAATGAAGCTTATTTTTTAAAAATTGGGCAATTCCTTAGAGCAGAATGAATGGGAAGGAATAGCCAAATGTGGACATATACTGACAAAATGTCTTAAAACTAAGAAAAATTAAAGATTCTAGAAAGTTAAAAAAGTTACATATAGTAACAAAAATTGATATCCTACTGTAATCACTCTTCATGGTTACAAAGTATAGAT
This sequence comes from Equus asinus, assembly GCF_041296235.1. Lineage (NCBI taxonomy): Eukaryota > Metazoa > Chordata > Mammalia > Perissodactyla > Equidae > Equus > Equus asinus. The sequence continues at coordinate 84,070,094 of NC_091798.1, forward strand.
CTTAACCTTTTATGAGTAGATTTGCTAGTAGATTTGAAAGAATATCAAGCAGCTGATTCCACTGACAGAAAAATGCTGGAGAATGAGATTTGGATAATGGGCAAGAAAAGATGTAGGCTAGGCAGGAACCAAGGAACCACAGCAGGGGCCATGTAAAAGCATTGGTCTGGTACATACCCCTCCATTACTAGTGGCTGTCGTCTTTGGAAACTCTCTGCCACCATTGAGAAACTCCGTATATTGACAACACCACTAAGCATTTATAATCATCCCTGAATTCTAGCTGTTATCTCAGGTTTCAAAGTTTTGGGCAGGTACATCAAATTGACTGAGCCTAGATAATACGCAGCACTACACACAATGAGGAATTCTCTGAGATGTAAAGATATGCAGATCTTAAGTGGCCAGCACACACACGCGCACATGCACACACATGAATTAAAGAGGGATATGTTTTGTTGTATATTCAAATGAATGTAAAGAAAGACCGAAAGCTGCCTTCTCCTCATCACTATGGAATTCTAGAAAGTAGTTGAGTTATAACTTTAAATATCTCAGAAAAAATGATATTAAATTTCTAACTCTAAACCAAGATAAAGTAACAATCAGTTGGTAAAACAAAACAAAATTTCATCAGAAAAGAAAGAACAAAGAAATTTTACTTCTCACGTACTTTCTGAAAAAGTTACTTTGAGTATGACCTCTTAAAGATAAATTTTAAGAGAAAGAATACAAAGATATATGGCAAATACAATATTATAACGCTAACCATGTGCCCACAAGAAGAAGATCCTGAGAAATACTAAAAAGCGATATAGAGAGCACTCATTTGAAATAACTAAAGGATGTTGTGGGTTCCAAGAAATAAGTCTTTAAAATGACTGGAATAGCTTTGAAGCTAAAGATTAAATGACAAAAGAGATAGATAATATTGGTAATGTGGTAAAGAAAAATAAATCCACTCAAGGAGGGAAAATAAATAAAGAGCAGAGAAAATGTATGAGAAACATAAGATCCATATAAAAGTCATGTTAAAATTGGTATGATAGAAAGCAATTATTTCAGGAGACAATTGATTCAATTTCAGTGCAAGGGATATTTTGCTACAAATTTGCAGAGGTCTTAGATCAAAAAAGAAGAAAAGAAAGAAGGAAGGAAGGAATGAAGAATGGAAGGAAGGAAAAAAGGATGGAGAAAAAAATATCTCAATATCCCAGCACAATAAATTCCTCTACAGTGAGCAATATTTATAAAATCATAATAATGTAAATACTATTTTTGAATGTTTAGTGCTTAGAATGAATGTATTAATAAAATATTAAATAACTAAATATTGTTATACATCAGAACATAAATGATTTCAAACATATAGAAGATAGGAATTTCAAGGGCAAGAAACCAACCAGATTATGTATGAAAGGGGGAAACAATGTCAGATATAGATGTCTTTAAAAATGTGAATAAGGGCCAGCTCTATGGCACAGTGGTGAAGTTCAGTGTGTGCAGCTTCAGAGGCCGGGGTTCGTAGGTTCAGATCCCAGGTGTGGATCTATACTACTTGTCAACCGCACTGTGGTGGAGGATACTAACACAGTTGTTAGCTCAGGGCTAATCTTCCTCAAGCAAACAAAAAAAAAAGAGGAAGATTGGCAATAGACGTTAGCTCAGGGCTAATCTTCCTGAGCCAAAAAAAAAGTGAATAAATCATGCACGTTTTATAAAAATATAAAAACTTTTACAAAGTGGATGACTTTCTGAAAAAAAGTAAATTAGCAAAATTTAAGAAGCAGAAAACCTGTACTCTCCAATTATTAGAAGAAATTAGAGAGGAAATATTAAAATACAATCAAATATCTCCCATTAAAAGGAAATAAAACTAGACATTTCTTTGAATGTGTTCTACGAAGTGTACAGATAAGAAATAATTTCCATGTTATATAGACATTTGTAAAGAATAGGAATTATGCACAATTATTCAATTCATTATGCCATGGCAAGAAAGGCAAGGCATAAAAACTGAAGATATAAACCATTCTTTCCTATGCACTTAGTTGTAAAATTTTTGAAGTAAGCTGGTGGAAAATTTAATCCATAAAAAAATACACTAATAAAATTATTTATTTTTTGCAAGAATATAAAAAACACATTGATTTAGTAACAACAGATTCAAAAAGGAAAACCATAACATTATCTCTATAGATTTTTTTTAATCACTAAAATTCTGGATCTTTTACTAACACATGTTTCTATCAAACTTGGTTTTGAAAGAAAATTACTAAATTTAATGAAAGATATCACCAGAAAACTACAGCAACCCGGTAACTAGAATGATACTGAACCTATAACAGACACTCATTGAATACTTGCTGAATGAGGAAATATAAAGAAATTTAAATTTAATAATAAAAGTGAATAATTTGATAAATGGTTTAAACAGGAAACTTGGAAGAGACATACAAACAAACTGATGTAAAGAAATGTTCAAACTATCTTTTAACAAGGAATTGTAAATTATAATAAGAATAAAAAAGTTACTGTCGTTTAATAGGGTGAAAAGTTAAAAAATATTTGTGTCAGTGTTAGCCAAGTTATGGGGAAAATGAAATTTTCACACACTCTAGGTAGATATACAAAAATCTATATAATTCTTTGAAGGACAATTTGGTTTTATCTAGATTATTTAGATGTGCATACTTTCCAAGGCAGCAATTATACTTACGGGTTTGAGATAATTGAACACATAGATAAAGGCACAATAATGGCATTAGTTATTGTGACATTATTTTATAGAAAAATTATTTAAATGTTACATGTCTAATAATAAGGGAATAATGAAATAAATTACAGAATATCTATAGTGTGGAACAGTAAGCTTTCAGTATGCAAGGTAGCACTTCTTTTGTTAAATTCCTTCAGAAGTGTCCTTTTGGATAAATTGTGAATGAAATTCTTTTTGTTTTTGGATTGTTCATTTCTAATACATAGAAATGCAATTGCTTCCTGTATACTGACCTTGTATTCTACAACATCGCTCAACTGTTTCATTAGTTCTAATAGTTTATTAGTGATTTCTACAGGATTTTTCTATGTACCAGACAAAAAGAGATTGTTTTACTTGGTTCTTTTTTGTGTGTATGTCCTTTATTTCTTTTTCTAGTCTAAATTTCCTGGCTAGAAACTTTAGTACAAAGTTAAATAGAAGTAGCCTTTTCCTTTCAATTCTATCAGTTTTTGCTTCACGCATTTTGGGGCGCTGTTATTAAATGCATGTACGTTTACAATAGGATGAGACTGACGCTTCTATCATTATCAAGCGTCCTTCTTATTACTAGTAATGTTCTGTTGTTAAGTCTATTCTGTCTAAAAGCGTTTCATCCACTCCAGCCTTCTTACGGCCACTCTTTGCATGATATATATTTTCCCATCCCTTACATTCTGCCTATTTGTATCTCTGACTCTAAAATGTCTCTTGTATATAACATACAGTTAGATTTTAAAAAGTCCATTCTGATAATCTTTCCCTTTGGATTGCTAATCATTTTACATTTACCATTATTATACATATAGTTGAATTTATGCCGTCATTTACTTCTGTTTTTCCATACATTTCATGTCTTTTTTGTACCTCTCTTCCTCCTTTACTGTCTTTTTAGGGACTAAATGAATATTTTCTAACGTAACATTTAATTCTTGTAATAATTTTTTTCATATTTTTTAGTTATCTTAGTTTCTTTGGAATAAACTAATCTTATTTACTTATTATCTTAGTTTATTTCTTACTGTATGTATCTTATCAGAATTTACATCCCATTCATACCTTAATTCCAGTGAGATGCAGAAATTTCACTTCTATACAGCTCTGTTCCTTCTTCCTCTTTTTTGTTATTGTTATATAGATTACAACTACATATATTACAAAAATAACAGTACAATCCTATAATATTACTTTACATAATTCTATATCTTTAAAGATTTCAACAAAAGAAAGGAGAACACGTATAAATTCAAACAGTTTCTTAGATTAACTTTTTTTATTGAACATTTTAGATAATATATTTTATCAACTCTGGGCACTGACCCCCATTCTGGAGCTTGTTATTTTTGTATTCGTTTTTTTTTTTTTTTTTGCTTTTTAGTGACTTAACTGTGCCATTCTACTGAAGTGTATTTCCCCTATATCCGAAGCCTTTGGCGTCCCTCCTCAGAGTCACAGCATTGGGCGTGCTCAGAGTTGCCCTGTGATGACTGGTTTTAGCCGGTTCTCTCCGGCTCTCTCCTTGACATCCCTATTGAGCCGTCTCCCTTTGTAGGTATCACAGTCAGCTACTAATTGCTGACTGGTTGCTCAGTTGTTTACATCTATTACTGGGGCATAAATTACTCCAAAGTCTGATCCAGTTAAATTTGAGCCCCTTTGCAGGGTAGTTTTTGAGGAAAGGCTTTGAGGTGTTCTTCTGACCACAAAAGGGCTCTACTTAGCTGTCTCTTTCTGAGTCTCTCTGGCAAAATAGCTCACCTATGGCTTCACTTCTTGCTGTCATGGAGCTAGCAGCCTGTTCTTAGTTGCCTAGCACCCAGATCTTCTGTATTTTCAATAATGCCCTAAGCTTGAAATTCCCACACTCTGGTACAGATAATGCCAGTTCCCTTGAGAAGAGCTTCAGAGTTCTTTGTTCTTCGGGGCTCCTTCTTCCCCTGGGGAAAATTTCTGAGCCACTGATCCAGAGCTTGGGATGTGGTTGGTGTTCTGCTTCTCTTAGAGTGAAAACCCTACTTTATGACCTGGGTGCTGTGATAGAGAAATGCCTCTGGTGTAATTGGCTTACCTCTCTTACCCAGGAAGCCCTGCCCTATGGATTAGCTGGAGTGAGGGTGACTGGGGTTCCAGATTCTCATCCTTCCTTACTTGAGTTAAAGCCTCCATCCTATGTCTGGAGAAAGGGAGCCTCCATATTTGCAGCCTCATTCACCCAATCTCTGCAACACAGAGCTGGGGAGAAAGAGGAATGCTGGCCGCCTGTCCATCCCAGTGAGATGCTATGGCACTTACTGAGTTGAAGGGAGAGGGAGCCCTGCCATCTGGGTTCACTTCTGTCCAGAGTGGGTCTTCCATCAAGTTGAGCCAAGGGGTTGAGGAAGAGGTGGAGTGTCTTGTGGCTCAAGTGACTCAGACTCCTGCTGTTCTCACTGAGCTGTAGTAGATTTTGTTAGAGAAATATTTCATTTGTTGTATTCCTCTAGGAAAATTTCTTCTTCTCCTAGGTAAAATGTCTGAACCACTGTTCAGATAATTGTTTCATTACTGTTTTTTATTTTCATAACTTTATAATTTTCACTGTTCATTGTCATTTCATTGGGGGCTAGGTCCGCAGAACTCCTCATGTAGCTGTTATGTAAATAGATTTACATATATTCATGTATTCTTTATAAAATTAAAATTTATTAAAGAAATACATATATATGTGCATTTATAGGTGTATATATTCACCTACTTTCAAAAACTGAGGCTTGGAAATGCTATTCCCAATTTCTGTGATGAATATATCAGTCCTAAAAGTTGAATCTAAGTTTTACTGATTACAGATTTGGAATTTTTGCTCCTAACCATGCTGTTTAAAAAGTTAGTGCCACAAGGCAAGTTAAACCTAAAGGTAGGTATAATGGGCCATTTCAAGGCTAGCAAATACTTAGCAGATATAGTGCCATTTACCTATTCTTTGCCTGTACAAGTCTAAGTTAAAAGATTACAGCACTTTTCCTTTATCTGGATACAGTCTTAATTTTTTTCTAATATAATACTTCAGGCAGATATTACTAATCTGTCAAATTTGGCCTTAGTTTGACACCTCTAAGCTAAGCAATGTCATTCATTCATCCATTAAAAATTTAACGAGCAGTGTAATAGTACCTCGAAAAATGTATGTGTTAGAATGGGAGGTGTGTGTTTTAATGTTTGGAGATTATTTATCCAAATTTAAACATATGTGTATATTTTTTAAAAGAGTAGGAAGCAAAAAGCCTAAAACAAAATTTCTCAAATTTTATATTCATCAGAATCACCTAGTTAACTTGTTAGAAATACAGATATCTGAATTTCTACCTTCGGAGTTCCTAATTACAGTAATTGAAGGGTGGAATTTAAGAATCTTTATTTCTAGTCATCACTCCCACTAGTTTCTGATGCAGAAAGTCCATCGGCAACAATTTCAGAAACCCCTGTCTAAGGTAAACATCCAGTTCTACTGCTTATTGAGTGAGACCATGTATGAAAATAATAGTTCAGAGTTTCAATATGTGCTTTTGTCAAATATGGACAATATTAACAGACCCACGGGATTCTTTGCTGGGTTAAATGAGATTAAATATGCACTATTTCACATATGATGGTTACTTTTCACTCCTGTATAATAAAATTATCAATATCTGTCTTCCTTCTATTACTGTGTTATTGGTCAGATTGAAATGTACTTGGAGTCCTGGGAAATAATCTGTATTTCTAGATCTCCTCAGAAAATTTGTTCATATCGCAACATCAGAAGATGGCTTCCATGGGAAATATTGAAATTGGCTTTTATTGACTGTTGTCCTTAGAACGCTGGGTGAAGATTTTAGAATAATGTTTTCCCCTAACATCTGGAATAACACTCTGTAAAATAAGAAACGCGGAAACGAGTGATGATGTCTTACCTGGCCACGGCAACAGTTCCATGATCAGCAAGGAGAAATTATTTTAAATGTAGAGCAAAGTGTTCTAAATAGAATGTCCTTTGACCCACTCCAGGGGAAACACCTACCTGAACCCAAAAGAGATTGAAATAGTCACCTTTTATGTGCCTAATGAAAAAGAGCTTTTAGAGTCAAGTTTTTTTTCCTTTCCCTGCCACAAGGGTAAACTCTCTCAATGCAACACAACAGTAGCTGAAGTTTCATCTATCCATAAGGCAGAGGAAAGAGAAGCATAGAGTCATCGGGAATAATTGGTGGAGAAAAAGGGAACATCGGGGCTCTGCTGGGAAGAAAGATTGCTAAATTCTATTCAATGGAGTCTCAAAGACAAAGATAATTGTCATTACCATTGTAATACTTCATAAAAACTTGTGTTGTTTGTCCTATAAATTTGTGTAATCTGTGAAAGCAAGGAGTAGATGTGTAAAATGTTTAGACATTACAAAGATTATAAAATACTTGTAAATATATATGTATGTATGCATTATATGCTCGTATAGGATATAGATTTTCTTTAGGAAAATTTCTTGTCTTCTTTCATACTAAAAAAATCCCATATTTGAGGTAACCTTTATCACTTAAATATATGGAGTTATTCACTCATCTTTTTAGTTTTAATCTACAATAAATCCTTTTTACAAGCATCAGAATAGTCTCATTTTAGGACACAGTAAAGGTTTTCATGAAGAAAAAGTCACTTGTTTGTAAATAATAGAAAAATGACAATTAAGTGTATTACCATTTTGTGGCATATAAGCTTTTTTTAATTGTTATTTAGGAAAATATGGAATGAAAATGTTAGAAATTGTTATAAAGCTAGATGATCCAGAAAAGGAATTGTGTTACATAATCATTTTTAATTTTAAAGCTTTCATAGCAAATCCAAATGAGGCAATCATGTATTACAATTACCGTTGAATTTCATTTCAAACTGTCATTAAAGGTGATAATACACCATTCAGAATAGTTGACCTAAACGTTACCTTCTAAATTTTTCTAAAACTGATACTTATAACATCTCTTTGTCCTTATAACAATTAAGGATGAAATATTTCTATTTCAAAAGTGGGAAATTGCAGCCCTAAAATGAAGATAATCTCTTCTTTTATATGTGATCATTACCCAAGTTAGTTCCAAGCTCTGTGAGCTTAACGATTGAACTTGTCTATGAAGGATTTTCTTGTTAAAATATTGAATGCAAAGGGAAGAATAGAAATAAAATAAAATCAACTCAATTCACAGAGGAAGGTCGAATTCCAATTAAGTTTTAGTTTGAATGAAAATTAACTTTTCTTTTTAGGTTGGCATTCTTACAAAATTTTTGGTCATATGGTATCTACTTCATTTTTTTCTAATTTTAAGAACAATCCATGATTATTACAAAAAATTGAATAAAATTCCGTAAAACATAGCAACTCCAATGCAAATAATATATAATCCTACTACTCCCAAATAGGTATAATTTATATATTTGTATATTTATCTTCTTGGTATATATAGATTTGCATGTTGCCATCATCTTACAAATTCAAAGACAATAGTGATTTTATTTAACATTATAAAATAAACTTTAGCTAAGTAATTAAAAACTTTTTCAAAAACATCACTCTAAGTAATTGCACAATATTTCTTTAGGTGTTCTGGGCCTAATTTAAGCAGCCATTACTCCAGTGTTCACAAATAGACTATTTCTTTTTGAGATGAGGAGGGCAAGATGTTTATTAGAGATCGATACTTGAGAAAAGGAGAATGAAACAGGATTGGGCAGAGGCACAGATTGAACTCTGATTCAGGCCCAACAAACCCTCATTCAATCTGCAGAGAGCTCTGGGGAGAACAGTCCTCAAAATTGCCAGTCTCTATTCCCCTGACTCACTTTGTCGGTGGCTGAGGGCTTTCTTGGGAGAAGGCAGACACCTGGCAAAGATTCTCTGGAGCTGACGCCTATCCTGAAAAAGCTAGCAGTCGGAGGCTGTCTGTTAATCTCACTCCCCACTTCTAGGAATCAAGTCTTTCCTTGAAAGGGTATACGGGCAGGGAATTTTCACATCTACAACAGATTACTAGATATTTTACGTAAACAAAATATTTTAGAGGCTGTGTCTCATGTAGTGAACACCACTGAGGAAGCAAGCTGATGAAGAACAGGCATAGGTCCATTGCTCATGGTAATTTTTAAAAGTTTCTTTATTAAAGAAAGCTTATTATTTTGCGATAGTAATAGATTCACAGGAAGGTACAAAGAAATGTGCAGAGAGGTCCTGCGTACCCTTTAATCAGCCTCCTCCGGTGTTAACATTTTGCATAACTATAGTAAAGTATTGAAGATGAGAAATGGACACGGATGCACTCCACAGAGCTTATTCGCATTTCACCAGTTATACGTGTATTTCCATGAAATTTCATCATGTGTAGCCTCATGTAACCACAACCACAATCAAGGTACTTAACTGTGCCCTTACCACAAACTCCCTTGCACGACCCCTTTAATAGCAACATCCACCATTCCCCAATTCCTAACCCCAGAAACCACTTATCTGTTCTCCGTCTCTAACTGTATTATTTCGTGAATGCTATACAGATAGAATTATACAGTGTGTATCCTTTTCAGATTGGCTTTTTTCATTTATAGTTCTTTCCTTGAGGCTTATCCAAGTTGTTGCTTTTATTAATAGTTTATTCCTTTTCTTTATTTTTTTGAAGAGTAATAATTCCATGTGGATGTTCTACAGTTTATTTAACCATTCCTCCACTGAAAGATATTTGGGTAGTTTCTAGATTTTGCTTATGAAATCAAGCTGCGATGAATATTAGTGAACAAATTTCTGGGTGAAAGTAAGTTTTCATTTCTTTGGTATATATGTCTAATAATGTCATTGTTGGGTCATAAGCTATGATGATTAATTTTGTGCAACAATTTGGCTACCTGCAGGACCCAGTTATTTAATCAAACACTAATCTAGGTGGCACTGTGAAGCTATGCGGTTAATATCTACATTAAAATAACTTCAAGTAAAAGAGACTGGCCTCAATAATGTAGATTTCCTCAACTTGGAGAAATACTGTCTTGAGATTGCAGTATCAACTCCTGCCAATACATCTTATTGGTTGTGCTTCTCTGAAGAACCCTGACTAACATAGATGGGCCATCCCCATCTATGTTACTTTTCCATCAGCAATATATTAGTGATCCACTTCCTCCACATCCTCACTAACATTTATTGTTATCATCAACTTAAATTTTATTTTAGTTATTCTGATAGGTGTGCAGTGATATCTCATTGTGTTTTTTTAATTGAGATATAATTGACATATAAGATTATCTTAGTTTCAAGTGTGCAACATAATGATTCTATATTTGCATATATTGTGAAATAATCAGCATAATACATCTAGTTAACATCTATCACCACACATAGTTACAAATCTTTTTCTTGTGATGAGAACTTTTATGCTTTTCTCTCTTAACACATTTCAAATATACAGTACAGTATTATTAGCTATAGACACCATGCTGTTCATTACAACCACAGGAGTTATTTATTTTATAATTGGAAGTGTGTACCTTTTGACCACCTTCACCCATTTCACCCACCCCTAACTCCTGCCTCTGGCAACCACTAATCTGCTCTCTGTGTCTATGAGTTCACTGTTTATATTTTTAGGTTTCTCATATAAGAGATTATACAGTATTTGTCTTTCTCTGTCTGACTTATTTCCCTCAGCATAATGCCCCGAAGGTCCATTCATGTTGTCACAAATGGCAAGATTTCCTGCTTTTTCATGGCTAAATAATATTCCAGTGTGTGTGTGTGTGTGTGTGTGTGTGTGTGTGTGATGTAGGTTGTTTCCGTGTCTTGGCTATTGGAAATAATGTTGCAGTGAACATGAGGGTACAAATAGCTTTTGAAGTTAGCATTTTTATTTCCTTTGGATAAATACCCAGAAGTGAGATTGCTGGATCATTTGGTAGTTATATTTTTAATTTTGTAAGGAATCTCCATACTGTTTTCATAGTGGTTGTACTGATTTACTTTCTAATCATCAGTGCACAATAGTTCCCTTTTCTCTACATCTTCATTGACACTTACGATTTTGTCTTTTTGGTAGTAGCCATTCTAACAGGTGTGAGGTGATAACTCATTGTGGTTTTTATTTGCATTTCCCTAATGATTAGTGATGCTGAGCACCTTTCTATGTGCCTATTGGCCATCTGTATGCCTTTTTTTTGGAAAAAATGTCTATTCAGATCCTCTACCCATTTTTTAACCAGATTGTTTGCTTTTCTATTGTGTTGTGTGAGTTCCTTATATACTTTGGATGTTAACCCCTTATCAGATATATGATTTGCTGACGTTTTCTCCTACTTCATAGTCTGTGTCTTCATTTTAATGACAGTTTTCTTTGCTGTGCAGAAGATTTTCAAATTTGGTGTAGTCCCACTTGTTTAATTTTCCTTTTGTTGCCTTTGCTTTTGGTGTCACATCCAAAAAATTATTGCCAAAACTGATGTCAAGGAGCTTACCTCCTGTATTTTTTCTAGGACTCTTATGGTTTCCAGTCTAACATTCAAGTCTTTAACCCATTTTTCTGTTGATTTTTGTGTTTGGTGTAAGATAGTAGTCCATTTTCATTTTTTTGCCTATGGCTGTCAGTTTTCCCAACACCATTTATTGAAGAGACTGTTTCCCATTGTATATTCTTGCTTCCTTTCTCATAAATTAATTGACCATATATGTGTGGGTTTATTTCAGGGCTCTGTATTCTGTTTCATTGATCTATGTGTCTGTTTTTATGCCAATACCATACTCTTTTTATTGCTATAGCTTTGTAATATAGTTTGAAATCAGGAAGCGTGATACCTCCCATTTTTTTCTTCTTTCTCAAGATTGCTTTGGCTATTTGGGGTCTTTTGTGGTTCCATACAAATTTTAGGATTGTTTGCTCTATTTCTGTGAAAAATACAATTGCAATTTGGATAAGTATCATTGTGGTTTTAATTTCCATTTCCCTAATGATGAATGATGTTGAACATATTTTCACCTGTTTACTTACCATCTCTATATCCTTTTTGCTGAAATGTACATGCATGCCTTTTGCCCATTTCTATTTGGATTGCTTGCTTTTTAATTTTGAGTTTTTAAAGTTGTCTATATAGTCCAGATACAAATATTTTGTCAGATATGTAGTTTCAAAATGCTTTCTTCTAGTTTTTAATTTGTCTTTTCATCCTTTTAAACAGTCTTTTGTAGAGCAAAGTTTTGAATTTTGATGAGACCTAAATGATCAATTTGTCCTTTAATGAACCATGCTTTGGTGTCAACTCTAAGAGATCTTTGATTAGTCTTATGTGAATATTTTCCCTTATTTTTTCCTAGATGTTTTGTAGATTTATGTTTTACATATAAGCTAAGGATCTATTCTGAGTTAACTTTTTCATAAGGTGTGAGGTTATGTAAAGGTTTAGTTTTTGCCTATTTATGTCCAATTACTCCAGTATCATTTATCAAAGAGGCTACTCCTTCTCTGTTAGATTACTTTTGCTCATCAGAATTTAATTGGGTATATTTCTGTGGTTATATTTCTGGGATGTCTGTTTTGTTTCATTGATCTATGTGTTTACTCTCTGACAATACCACATTGTCTTGATTATGTAGCTACATATAAAGCTGCACCACTGGGAAATGTGATCCTTCCCACTTCATACTTCTCTTTTAAAATTGTGTGTCTTTTCATATAAATGGTAGAATAAGCCTGTCTATGTCTTCAAAAAACCTTTCTGAGATTTTGATAGGAATTGCGCTAAACCATCCATCATTTGAGGAGAATTAATAATATCTTTCCTTTGTTGATTCTTTCAGTCAATGAACGTGATATGTCTCTCCATTTATTAAGGTCTTCATTGATTTTGTTCGTTACATTTTGTCATTTTCATAGAACAGATACTGTCCATGTCTAGTTAAATTTAGATATTAATATTTTATTTACTTTGGAGCAATTGTAAATAATATCACTCTTTTTTTAAAATTTTCAGTTTTCACTTGCTTGTTTCCATTATATAAAATATAATTAATTTTTAGGTGTTGATCTTGCATCCTGTGATATTACTGAACTTGTGTTAATATAGTAATTTTTAAAATTCAGTTCCATTATTCAGATTTTCGTTTATGTTTAGTTCTTTTTTATAACTTATATTTCTTTGCTAAGATTTTCTAATGCTTAAATTTTTTTCAAGAGAATTTGTAATTGATTGTTGAAGTAACTTTTTCCAGCTTTATTGAGTTATAATTGACATACCATTGTGTAAGTTAAAAGTATACAATGTGTTGATTTGATACACTTATATATTGCAACATGATTACTACTGTAGTGTTAGCTAACACCACCATCAAATCACATAATTAGCATTTCTTTTTTTGTGGCGAGGGCATTTAAGAGCTGCTCTCTTAGCAACTTTGAAGTATATAATACAGTATTCTTAACTCTAATGACAATGCTGTGCATTAGATCCCCAGAACTTACCTGTCATCTAACTGGAAGTTTGTACTCTTTGACCAACGTCTCCCCATGCCCCTCTTCCCCGGAACCCTTGGTAACCACTATTCTACTCTATTTCTACAATTGGCTTTTTTAGATTCCACATATAAGTGATATCATACAATATCTGTCTTTCTCTGTCTGACATTTCACTTAGCATAATACCCTCAAAGCCCATCCAAATTGTCACAAATCGCAGAATCTTCTTCTTTTTCATAACTGAATCCTATTCCATGAAGTATTTTAATGATAGTTGCTTAAAATTCTTGTCAGATAATTCCAACATCTGATTTATCTTGGTGTTGACATCTGTTGATTGTCTTTTCTCATTTAAATTCTGCTGTTCTTAGTTCTTGTTATGAACAGGTGATTTTCAGTTATATCCTGAGCATTTTGGTTGTTATGGGAGGAGAGTCTTGATTCTATCTAATTCTTAAATCTAGGTAAATCTCTTTGGCAGGTGTTATCCTGTTTGGGTTTAGCCTACAGGTTTTGGCTTACTTCTGTGGGTATTAGTTCCAATAACAGTTTGGTTTTCTGAGCCCTTGCAATAATGTTCTAGTCAGCTTCATTCTTCTGGTGCTGTTGGAGTTTTCCTTAGATCTTATTGGTGCCATGTGCTAGGGCAGAAATTGTTTTGCTGGGATATCTTCTGGTGCTAAGTGATCTTCTTGGAGCAAGTGGCACAGAAGCCACTGAGCCTGGGTCTCCTTAAGCCACTGGTTGGAGATTAGGGAGACCTGGAGCTTTGATGATTTTGTAGATGTGAGTATATGGGACACCACTTCCCATCCCTCCACCCCCAACTTTCCAGCCCCCTTTCTTGGTTGTGAGGCAGAGGCTGGAATAGCCAGGGGCTTCACTGCTGCGCTGCATGAGGCTTCTCAATCATACCACCTGCAGGTGCCCCAGTTGTAGAGAAGCAAGTGCTGGGACTTCACCGCTGCCACCTCAGGCAGATCAGACCACCTGCCAAGACCAGTTGTGGAGCAGGGGCTGAGAGGGTCAGGGCCTTCCTTGCCACCACTGCTGCTGATGGATCCGACCATCCCCTGAGTTTGGAGTAAGAGTTTGAGATTCCCCACTGGGGCTGTGTTGGGCTTCCCTTTCTTCAGTCGTTTGGCTGTAGAGAGCACGTGACTCCAAAGATAAGACAGATCATCACCATTACAGTCTGTGCTGTTTTAGTGCCCTTGCTGTTTCTCACTAAGCCTTAGTTTCAGTATCTACTATATAGTGGAATAACAGCCCCTTCTTTATAAGGCCATTATTACGGTTTGATAAATGATTACATATAAAGCATCTGACATAGTATATGGTCCATAAATTTAAAATAATACTACTACTAATTATATAACAATATAATATTTTGTTGTTGTTTTTGTGGCTGTTACTTCTTTACTCCCTTAGATCTATCAGGATTAAACTCTTCTCAGCCCTGATGAGAATATATCCATATATTCTGTTACATGAAATGTACTACAGGAAACACAGGGAATTCATAGGAAAATATAAGATATCTCCTGTACTGTTTAGTTTAGGTTTATTCATATCTTACCTGTTTTTTTTTTTCCTAATCCAGATCCACAGTGAATTCTTTCGACAAAATAAGCAATGATGTTGGAAATCAGTTAAGAATCAAAGTCAACAGACTTTTTTTTATGTTTTCTCACTGATAAGGTTTAAGAGATGAATCTTGATACTATGCAAAGATGACACTGATTTGCTGATCTAATTAAGTTAGAACTCTTAAATTTTACCAAAATACTAAGTTAAGAGATCATACTGAAAGATTAAACATTTTATGTTCCTTTTAATTACATATGCTATCTCTAAACGTGCATATTACTAAATTGCTTTTTCAAAATAGACATATGTATAGCCATGTATAGATATTGTCTATATTCAAATGTCAAATTATTGAGAATGATTAATAACAATGTAGGTATGACATGAAAAGTACAACCACCTTTGCCTCTCTGCAAGGGAATTAGATGTTTTTGATGTAAAACTGTAGTCACTATTTTCAGAAACTTGTTCTTTGCTGTTTTCTTAGATTTGGAGTTGGCCTAAAGCTTTTGCCTTTGTAGCTGTTTGTCAGACTGGTCTGTCTGCTGCTGTTTCCCATTTGTCTACAGCTGTGCTTCAGTGCTTTCTGGAAGCATTTTCTCTCCTTTCCCTGCTTTTGATTGACCCACTTTGGTCTGTGATGGAAAAGCAATCTTTGGGCTCCTTGTGGCTAGAGCATTTTTTACTTTCTGTGAACTTCCATAACTTTGCGCCCAATATACCTTTTGCTGTAGTTATTCTTGCATATGTCTCATGTCTCTTACAAATTTATTGAGCTTGTTGATGGCAGGAACTCACAAATATACATTTGTTCCTCTCTCCAATAGACTCACTCACAGAGAATATCTAACAGTATTTCCATGTACATAAATGAGTTTAGCAAACGTTTGTCAATTAAGGGACTATGTCTCCATTCTCATTTGACTTCAAATGGAAGATAGATAGTATCTGCACGGAGAGTATGGGGAAATCTTAGGTAGAGCACAGAACCACAGTCTGGAAGATTGGGAGAGGTGCTCATATTTCAGTGGAAAAAGTGATTGTGTTAATTACTTGATCTGAAATCCATCAAGTTGCCGAGCCACAAACCTGGGGATGTACTTCACTCTTCTTTCTCTCTCATTCCACCTAGAATAACTTATCTAATCTTTTTTGACATAATAACCTATAAGGCTCTTAAATCTGGTCCCTCTTCAGATTTTATCCTACATCAGAAAAAAAATAACTCTTTGAAATTTCTGCACGAGCCTCCCCCATCTTCTTCCTGCCTCTGTTCTTTCTCTAACCCAACAATTTTCAACTATTGTAGCCACAGGGATAAACCTAAATTTTAAATTGGAACATGTACCTTCATACCTAAAAAAATCCCATGACTCTTACTGTTCGGATAAAATCCAACATTTAACACAGAAATTGCAAAGCTTTTCTTCTACTTGCTTCTCCAGTTTCATCTTTAGCAGTAATCCTCTCACCGTACCCTCTACCCTTCTGACTTATTATTATATTTAATGTTATCTTTGATTTTATCTCTAGGATTTTCATTTGTCATTCTCCTTCCAGAAACACCCTTTTACTCCTGTTTTCCCCCTTGCTAATTTGCACTTGCCTTCAGATTTTAGTGTATCCATAGTGGTGAAAGTGCTGAGATCCCACAGCCATGTGTTTCTGAAAACTGGCTGCTTTGCTCACAGGTGGAGCCTGACTCCCTGGTGCGGTGTTCGCGGAATGGTCTACAACTAATACGTGTTGGATGGATGTCTCCATTGTTTATAGATTTTTCTTCTCTTTATTCTGATATTTTTCAAACTTACTGCAAGGAGGGGATTTGTACACTAGGCTATTGGATCCTTTGGAGTGGGTAATGTCTTTAACTTTTCAGAGTCCTGATTTTTCTCTCTGAAACTAAGATCGTGATAGTTAAGTTACCCCAAAAGAAAGGTGTAATTTTAATCAGCACTAGCTCCAAATCTTTACACTTCTCCTTTACGCTCTTCTCTAGTGAAGCCAGGAGATATTTACTTTGAAATAAAATGTGAAAAATCTGTTAACCTAAAGACCAACTGTATTTTATTAATATAGAAAGTCAGTTTAGATATTAAGATCCTAAATATGTTTTTGCCTCTTGAAATTCTTCTAAATTATTATTATGTATTTTTTAATGAAGGTCACTTTGATCAATTAAGAAAAGAGAAATTATGCACCCTCTTGAAATCGTTGCAAATGAGCATAATTTAGAAAATGTTTAAAAGACATTAGATTTTCTTCTTCTTTGACCAAATACAAAATGTGGCTGTACAATGGAGGTCGAGAGAGTGAGACGAGGTCATAGTGAGGCACTTTTATGCTTTGAGTTTTATGTTATCATATTATTACTTCCAGTTGAAAGGTGTACACATAATTTTAATGATCACATAATTATTCCAATCAATAATTGCTATTATTTATTTTTTATATATAAGATATTTACAAATTATATATATGGCAATGAAAAATATATATAACACTAATAAAAGAATAAAAATAGAAAAATATGTGCTTTTATAAAATCTGATAGGCTAATTCAGTTATTAAAATGAGATGAGTACATACTTTGCCCCTTAAAAGCCTATTTATGTCAATAATTTAACATTACATTTACTTAAAAAATCAGGATTATGCTTGAAACCATAAACAAATGGAAATACAATTTATTTTTCATCACAAGAACATAAAAGAAATAAAACATAAACGAAATTCTCCACTACTTCTTTCACCTTGGATATAGACACACATTTCCAGAGCTGAAAAATTGAACAAAGTCACAAAGATGACACCACTTACTGTTGAAGTAAGTAAGACAAGTACTCAGTGTTTTTTAAACGTGACATTCTGGGTGATAACTAAAAATAAGACTTACAAATCACAAAGATAACACTAATATCTCTTTATCGGTAGTACAAGTATTCAAAATCGCTCTTTTTGGACAATGCATTTCACATTACTATTATCTTTGGCCCTGTCATTCAATCCTATATCAAATCACGTGATACTTTGCAGCACGTGTCTTTATTGTCCCCTTCGTGCCTTGTAAATAATTGGGATGTAGGAAATGATTACTTGAATTAATGAACGCATTGCTGTTCTTCTTCATGACCGGTCACATCTATATGAATATACTAGCTTAAAATTTGGGAGAGTTTATATCTATAGCTGAGAAAGCAGCTTAATAGACTGCACGCTGTCTGAGCCTGCCTGTTGTTTGCAGAAGCCTATGATCTAGCAAGTCCACCAGCCCATATACACTTACATGGACTGGAAAGCAGATGCTTTGTGTGTGTCTCGCTAATTTCTTTTTACTTTATGGAAAGGGCTTATAGGTGATTATTTCATCAAAACAATCTTGACTCTTTCGGACATATTGACTCTATACGTTACAGAGGACGTTCTGTCAGGGCTATTCCCTGTATAGATACATATTAGTCAGCTACGGCTGCCATAACAAAATACCACACTGGGTGCCTTAAACAACCCACATTGCTTTTTCACAGTTCTAGAGGCTAGAGGTCCAAGATCAAGGTCCTGGTAACTCCAGTTTCCATGAGGGTTCTCTTCCTGGCTTGAGATGACTGCCTTCTCGCTGCATCCTCATGTGGCCTCTCCAGCGGACTGAGTGATCTCTGCCGCCTCTTTGTTTTTTAAGGACACCAGGCCTGTTGGATTAGGAGCCCACTGTCATGACCTCATTTAAACTTTATTTCCTCTTTATAGGCCGTAGCTCCAAGTGCAGTCACATTGGGAATTAGGGCTTCAACATATGAATGTTTCAGGACACAATTCAGTCCATCACAAAGTACTTGACTAATACAGATCCAAAAGGTATTTCACGGAGTTATTCAAGCCAGAAGAGGATTTTAAAACCTTGCTTCAAAGGATATCAGTGAGCAGTTTAAAAAGAGAAAGTGAGGGAGAGAAAATATTGGCATATGCTGATGAAATTTAGTATTTGCATCAAATACATATGCATTTTTATCTCACTATATGCTAAAATAATTTGTAGATTTTATATTATTTCTTTAAATGAAAGCTCAGTTCTTCCCAACTTTTCCTAATCTATCTTGATAATTGTTTGTTTCTTTCCATCATGGACACAGAGGAAACACCAGTAAAGATTAATCTTCAGATTTAGTACATATTAATTTGAAATAGTATGCATGTAAGTAGCAGTTCTTCTGATCCATTGCATTTAAATGCCTGCAGTTCTCGTGTGGATTCAAGATGTGCTTTACTGCATCCCTAACCTATAAGCCTACTCATGAAGATTCTAAGGGCATCATTCCAGAGTTAACATAGGGAAATGCAATGTGAAGAGAATATCATTTCGTATGGGTTCTAGAATACTATAGTTTTGTTTTATTTAAAATATATGTACAAAATAAAACTAAATAATTAATATTGAGGCATTTAAGTCTCAATCTATTAATTTATTATTTGTTAAAATGCCAATAATTCATTTTTAAATTAAATATATAACCTCAAATAAACTAAATTTTTAAAAAAGATGAGATCTAATCTAATGATCACCAACTGTCTTCGCTGATACATAGAACGGGCATTGAAAAATACCTCTATCTTGTAAACTTAAGCAAGTTACTGAATGGGCCATTGTTTTCCAATCTCTAAATTGTATGTAATAATATTCTTGTCATGGGTCTGTTATGAGAACTCGAGATAATGGAGGCATGCTATTTGCATAATACTGGATAAGGTTATAGTTGGGGAGTGTGTTCTGGTAGATTTTTGTTTATTAGCTAGTTTCTTCATTTCACATATTGCATTCTATTAATAAAAGTGCTAGTCATTTTTAATAAAATATAGTTGTTCAAAACATACACAATTGTTAACCCAACATGTAACTGGCATACACAGTGTGTAAGTGGTAGACTGTGAGAGTAATTTCAATTATATTCAGAGACCAAGGGAAAGCTTTAGGAGAGAAAAGATGTGAAATGGGAGTCAAATATCAAATAACTCAGGCTTTGAAAGAAGATTAAATGGCAAGAAAGAGATAACAAAGGATGCGTTACCAAACAGGAAACCTGGTTTATTTTAGAATAATGATCTTTGGAAACTTCCAGTGGAAACTTGCATGTAAATAACTTTAGAAAATGAATTAATTTCTGGATGATCAGCTTCTGTGTATGCTTTTTTTGTTGAGTATATCTACTGAGAACTAACCTGTGGGTCATGCTTCTACCTTAGGCTTTATGCCTCTTCTTTCACCAGTGCCCCCTTCATTTTCATTCAAACTTATGCATACCCCAATACTGAATCTTACCACAATATATCCCTCTAAGGCGTAAAACTCAGTGGTAAATTAAACACAGGGTGGACTTAGTTTCAGGTATTGTTGTCAGTGTTGAGACAGGGAATGCTGCTGGAGAATGGCATACTTCTACAAGTTGAGTGGTTTCAAGTTCTTTACTAAAAAAAAAAAATTGAAGAAGAATGAGGAGAGTTGCCAAGTGTTAAAAAAATATTTAAAAATTTATTTTTGGTGATAAATTAATGCCATGTTTTCCAAATGACTTAAAAGTAGTTCAAAGAATTTGTGACATTGTGTGGCAGCTGTGATTGCAAAGACTGCTGCAAGAGTAGTTCCCATATCGCGCCTTCTGTCCAATATGGATGACCTTGTCACTCCCACATCAAGAAATAGAGTCAATTTTTCATCCTCTTGATGAAATTCCTGGGTTGGGTTTGTGACATCTTTCACTAGGAGAATATAGTGGCCATGAGCCTTCTAAGGCCGGGCTGTAAGAGATGTGCTGCTTCTGCCTTTACAGGTTGGGATGCTACCACAATGGGAGAAAGCATCAGCTGCATAGAGAGGCTCAGGTGGAAGAGAAGTGAGCCCCCAACGGACAGTCTCAGCTCAGCGCCCAGTCATCACAGATTGCAAAACACTGGAATGAGGACTTCAGGCCTCATGGTGCCACTCATCAGGCCATATTGAGGCGGCATCCCACATGCCTCAACTAGAAGGACCCACAGCTAAAAGTATACAACTATCTACTAGGGGGGATTGGGGGAGAAAAAGAAAAACAAGAGATTGGCAAGTTGTTAGCTCAGGTGCCAATCTTTAAAAAGAAAATTTCAGTTAAAAAGTACTTCTATTCTCATCAACATATTCATAGAAAATAACTCTCAGTATTTATGGCTAAAAAACAAAAAACATAAATAAGGTTAAGGCTGAATGCTGAACCCTATAAACTATTTAGCTTATTAAAATTGTTTTTCCAATATAATTATATTTTCAATATTTTATAATGATGTAATGTCTGATATACATATGTTTTAAAGATCATACCTATGAGAATTTTTATAGCACTTCAAAAACAAATTCTAATAACAACACTTTTGAAAATTGAAAAATTTATTTTTTAAATTTTAATTCAGATACTAATTTTCTTGGAGGAATGTAATATGGGATTTAATAAGACCTTGCTGAAAATGTATTACCAGGTATAAAATACTGTGCAGAAAGTTGATTATAGTAAAAGGTTAAGGAGTAAAAAAAAAGTAAAAATTTTTAATATTAAAAACAAACGTTCTTGTCCTTTTATAATGAATAATCAGAGTTCTTGAAATACTAAGGTATGGAAAGTCCACCACGTATATGTAAAAGGGTAATAAAGCAATTTTATTTTATAATGAAAATATTTACAATTCACTAGAAAGCATGTCTTTAAAAATAATTTGCCCCACCACATATTTTAATGATGAAAACTAACAAAGTTCAACTTTAAAAAGAAAAAATCCAGAGGTTGGCCTGGTGAAATAGTGGTTAAGTTCACATGCTCCACTTTGGTGGCCTGGGGTTCACAGTTTCAGATCCCAGGAGGAGACCCACATACCACTTGTCAAGCCATGCAGTGGTGGCATCCCACATGCAAAAAGTAGGAGAAGATTTGCACAGATGTTAGCTCAGTGACAATCTTCCTCACCAAAAAAGAAAAAAAGAAAAGAAAAATCCAGTAGTTGATATATACATATGTCTGAAAAAGACTTGCATTAAGATTGTATAAGGAACTATTACTATCTAGGTGGACAAGAAAACAAAAATAGAGATAGGATTTTTTAAACGTTTTTATTTTGAAATAATTTTGGATTTAGAGAAGTTACAAAGATAGCACAGAGAGTCTTTATTTATCTTTCCCTCAGTTTCTGCTAATGTTAACATCTTATATAACAATGATATGCTTATCAAAACTAAGAAATTAATGCTGATGCTAAACTATTAGCTAAACTAAAAATGCCATTTGGGCTTCACCAGTTTTTCTACTAAAGTCTTAATTTCCATTCTAGGATGCAACCCAGGGTACTATATTGAACTTAGGGTCCGTGACTCCTTAGTTCCTTAGTCTCCTTTAATCTGTAACAATTGCTTACTCTTTCCTTGTTCTTCATAGCTTTGCCACTTTTAAGTAGAATGTGCAGGGTATTTTGTAAACTGTCTTTCAATTTAGGTTTGTCTGATATTTTCTCATGAGCCGACTGGGGCTACCGGCCTTTGGGAAGAGTAAGACAGAGAGGACAAGTCTTTTTCTTCTTGCATTCTGTTATGGGATACATCATATCAGCATTATTTACCACAAATGATGTTGACCTCAATCACTTGGTTAAAGTAGCCTTTGCCAGCTTTTTCCTCTGTAAAATGTTATTGAGTGTTCCCCCCGTTTCTGTACACTATTTGTTTGAAGTAAGTTACTAATTGCAGCCTAAACTCAAAAGGAGGGGAAATAGGCTCCAACCTGGAGGGGAGAATGTCTAAATTAATTAGTTGGAAGTTTTCTGTGAAAAAGACTTAAACATTTAACTCTCGAGAAAGGGGCATAAAATTTTAGTTATATTTACGGTTGACAAACATTAACAGAAGTTAACAAAAGAGGGTATAAGATTGGTTAATAAGTACGTAAAAAGATGCTCACATCATTAGCTACAAAGGAAATGCAGATTAAAACCAAAATTAGATACAACTGGATACCTTTGAGAAAGTGTAGAATGAAGACACTAACAATACTAAATGTTGTCAAGGCTGTGGGAACGAGAACTGGTGGGAATATAAAAATAGGACAGCTACTTGGGGAAACAGTGTCAACTCTTAAAGAGCTAAACATCCACCTAAACACAGATGGAAACTTTCTGCTCCTATGTACTTTTCCCCAAAAAAAGGAAAATAAAACACATATCCAGACAAAAAGTGTATCCAAATGTTCATACCAGTTTTACTTTTAGTAGCTAAAAATTTGGAAAAACCCAGCTGTTAACAGATGAATGAATGAACAAAGCATAATGTATCCGTACAATGGAGCACTACTCTCAGCGGCAAAAAGAAACAAATGATTGATACAGGCAACATGGATAACTCTCAAAATCATTATGATGAACAAAGGAAGGCAAACATAAAAGAATGCACGCCGTCTGATTATATTTATGAAATTTGAGGAGATAGTGGCAAAAAGCTGGCTGAAACCAGAAGTGAGAATTGACTACAAAGGGGCATGAGGCAGCTATGGGGGTGATAGAAATGTTCCGTTTTGTTTTGGTGGCTTTACAGGTATATGCATCTGGTAAAACTCAAAAAACTATACATTTTAAAGTTTATTGTATACAAATGAAATCTCATTAAATAATATATAACAAGGGGTATGTATTCTTCAAAATTACTTTAGGACTTAAACGAAGAAAAACTTTGGCAACCCCTGAATCGACCATATGTCTTGATGGCAGGGACCATGTTGTGTACTTCTGAGAAATTTCGTTCTTTTAATCTCAGAGATCAGTTTTAAGCTACATAATCTGCAGTCACCAAATTAAAAGGATATTGCTTGACTGCTTAGTTATTTTCATCCCTTGAGTTGTGATAACCTTTTCTTTTTTAACTCCAATGTCTTAATCTTACATTTCTGAAAGTCCTTTTATTGATAGAACTGCTTAGTTTTAATACCTTGGGATTCTTTTTGTGACGGTATTAACCAGTCTGAATTTCCCCCAGAATTCTAATATTGACTGTCACATCTATGAGTCTAATGATCCAAATGCCATTAATGTGTTTGTTCACCTTACCCCCACTCAATTTATACATTTTTTTCTTGATGATTCTTGGTACTGCATATGATCTAAATGAAAATGGTATAAATATACACACACACATACACAAACCAAGACATGCACAACAGGTACACGCACACATGTGTAGGCATGTATATTTTAAATCATGATGTTAGAGTCCTTTATTTACCCCTCTCTAATTCTCTTATTCCACCAAAAAATTATATCTAGTCCTCTAAAACAGGAATTGAAATTATGATTTGGACTTGAAATGTGTTAATTTAGTCTAAATTGAAATGGTTAAATGATTTCCTATGGATTATGGATTGTAAAGCTGGAGAAACAATACAGTGTGAGGCAGTTCACATGGAAATCTTATCTCAAGGCCTTTGGATTTTGGAAATACATAATAATATAAAAGAAATGGTATGTGGAAATAATTACTAATGTAATTGTAACTAGTGAAATGTTCTAAATATTTTCCATGAGTTTCATAACCATTAATGTTTTAGAAATATCTTTGCCTTCTGAGAAACATTCTTGGAAGTTATTTGACATGTTACTTTAAAGAGAGAGTAATGTATCATATATACTTCCATGTAGTTGAGAGGAGTTTACAAAATAGATTATACAAATATTTATTTGAGCTAAAAAAAGAAGTGCAGTGATAAGAGGATTGTGTAGGAAGTTTAGGAAGCTAGCTACTGGGTAATTATGAGTATTTACAATGAGATTACCGACTCAAAGATCAACAAAGTAACCAGCCCCTTCTAAAAAAAATGTAATATTAACTCTTACAAGCCCTTTAAAAGGAGCTGTTAGAGGACAAAGGACAGAAGGCTACTGGGAATTTGTGGATTACAAATAGCACATTTTAGTTACACAAAAGTAGTACTAATGTCAAGGGATCAAAAAAATCTGAAACAGTAGAATAAGAGAATCACTGGAGATAAAATCATGTTATAGATTCCATTTAAACATTACAAAGATGGCGACAAATTTTTATTCCTATATTGCAGTCTACATCAGGAAACCAGGTATTCAAAAATATTTTTCAGGAATTACTCAATTGCATATGTATCACAGGAATAATACAAGATTTGAACAATAACAAAATATATAGAAGAAAGCTTGAAAGTTTCGCGTCATCTACCCTAATATACCTGAGTCAGAGCGGACAGCCACTGGCAGCAGTTTCGTCTTTGGTTTGCTATATGTGTTGAGAAATTATATATTTCAACACGTGTGCCTACATCTCGACATTACATATGCAACATATTCATCTATATTATATATTTAGATATGCAATAATACTAAGGGCATATAAAAATTTGAAGGAAACATTAACTTATGCAGAATAGTGCCTATGACAAAATAGACACATGGTAGAGATTTAAATAAAGGTTAATTTCAAAGTTAAATGCAGATTTGTGGTTGGAAAATTTGCACACTCTCTCTAAAGTTAAGGCAAATTTTCATTATTTAATAGAAGACATTTTCATAAAGTGATTACTTTGAATTATGCCTGGACATTAATAATCTTGAGCCTTGTGAAGTATCTATTAGCAATTTGGACGTCACCATGTTGAATGCAAGAGTTTGCCTGAATCAGGGCACGTGTGGACAGGTGTTACTAGATTCAGCTCCCTGGGTTACAGTTATGTTGTACTTTTCACTATGTCATTTGGAATTTATCACCTCTGTGTAACTTTCAGTTTTTATTCTCTGCGTTCTCTCACTATCTCATGTTACCCCAATATCACCTCTTCAGTATTTTATTTTCTATCCTCTGAAAAACACTGGGCAAGAACTCATTAAGAAATTAACATAGAAGTTAACTTTCAAATTTGGGAGCATTAACTTTTGACAGATTCAAAGCATTGTAACTCAACATTAAATTATTCTTTGGATGAATATGTATGCTTGTTTAATTACAAATGATACATGAATACTAAATACGCTCAACAGTTCTTTCAAAAATATTTTATACACTACACTGCTCTTTCACATGTATGAGAAGATAAGTAAAAGATACTGGGTATTTATTTAATATAGCTCTTCCAAATTATAGATAGATAGATGGACAGATATAAATATGCACACTTTTTTTAACTTCTCAAATTTAGAGTTTGTCAATTGGTGGAAGAGATAGTAATCACTGGTTTTGAAGCATAGCACATTTAATATAAAACCTTTTAATTTAGGTTGTCTATCTTGGAAGAAATTAAACGTTATTGAGACACTAATATATTTAGCATATGACCAGAATGCAAAAAAAGAAATTAATTCAAAGTATGTTAGCTTGACTTAATTTTAAAATATATACTTTATTATCTACTGGTTGTAATATTACGTTTTACAGATTCTGTTTCCTGGCTTTTTTCTTACTAGATTTGAAAATGAAATTCCTTTTAGCTGAGAACCTTTGATCTGTCTTATCCAGTTTTTTCTTCCTAATTACAAAAGTAGCACAAGCAAACCAATTTGTTTGTTCCAAGCACTGTGTGATTATCTTTCTCCACCATGTGTGCAGACACAGCCAGGATACACAAAGGCTGATAAATGAGCCATTTATTTGATACTGTAACGGTCAGATTTATCAGAGGCCACCTATTGGCTGCTCCACAGATGTATTAATCAGTAAGCTTTTGGTGAATCTCCACAAGGTGACAAACAGCTAAACGTTTTCTAAAATTTTCCATTTCCTGAATATGTAAAACAAAAGAAATACAGATGAAATTCGAATCTTAGGCACCAAATGTAAGCCTGTTTACAAATCATAGCACATTACTTAATAAGGATATATAGAGATGTCAATTTTAATTTAATATTGGACTTTCTGGAATAAATTGTTTCATTTTTAGCACTTGAATTCTCATCTGAAAATCTCATTTTGGGGCTGCCCCATGGCCGAGTGGTTAAAATTCTGTGCAGTCTGCTTTGACGCCCTGAGTTCACCGGCACAGACCTACTCTAATCATCAGCCATGCTGTGGAGGCATCCCACGTACAAAACATAAAGGAAGGTTGGCACAGATGCTGGCTCAGGGCTAATCTTCCTCAAGTAAAAAAAAAAAATCTCATTTTTCTAAAAAGTGGCTACTTTATTGGATTTGATCTTTGCTTCTTTATGGATAGGAATATCCCTAAATAATTTCTCAAACATATCATAGTCATTGACTAATAGTTGCACAAATAATTTTTTTTTTTTTACAAACAGTTTCAAGAAACTTTTAATAATTTGGTAGTGAGGCATTTAAACAAGTTAAATCAGGGATGGTTAAATAAGTCTGCTGAAGATATACAAAGGGAGGATACAACGTGAACCACAAAGTGATGCTTTAATGGTTCCAACTAGCCTGTTGATATGCTGTAGCGTATTTTACTGGAGGTTTTGGGAAATTAAAGGAGGTTAATATTTCAGGAAAAGAATAAATCAAAAATTGAATATTAGAGATAATGTTTACTGGAAGTCCCTAGGCATTTTATAAATAGCTAAGATTCATTTCCCTCGACCCTACCTTTTCATGTTTCAGAGACTATAACAACTCATTCTCCCTTCAGAAATTCAATAATAACCAGTCTACTGCATAGAGGGATTTAGCTCTCAACATGCCTTCTTTGCTCCAGGTACATATTTGCGTGTGCACTGACTCATTAATGCAGGAGGCTGGGAAATAGACCGTGTTCTCTAGGTCCCACATATGGAGGTTTATAAAGAATAATTGATTTTAATATCATACTAATTATTTATCTTCTTCTCCCTCTAGACTTTGATGTAAATAGAAATGAATATAGATTTAATTTCATAAAATCTAAATTATTCCACCACTCCCGTCACCCATAAACACACAGCTATGGTGAAATAGTTCATACATAGTTTTTCTATATATCACATGGAATAAAAAATAATAATCAAAATGGATTATCAGAAATCCACATGTCAAAGGAGGGAGATTGAATTTTTAAAGTGGCATGTAATTTTTCTAAATGCAATCTGAATATTTTGAAGTTTTGTTGTATGAGTATGTCAGTTCTTTTAGGCACATATGAGAATTGTGTTGAGTTAAAAATGACCACAAGTCCCTTTCATTGAGAGATGATGTCTATATTTCCTCTCAGAATTTCCCTCATGATTGCGCTAACAAACAGAGAATAGCGTGAGTGGTACTAAGCTAGATCCATACCCAGCATTTATGAGGACTACCAGTTTCTGCCTTGGTTTCTTGAAGCCCTGAGCTTTGAGTAAGAAGTCTGAATGCCCTGTCAAGAGGTCATGCAGAGAGTCCCCGAGACTAAGGTGGAGAGAGAGAAAGTGATCTAGCCAGCTCTAGTCTTCCAGGCACCTCTAGCAAGATGCCAGTTTCCACATATGCCAAGATGCCAGGCATGTAAGTGAAGCCATCATATATTATCTAGAGCAATCTAGCTGCCAGCTGAATCACACCTAGTGACACCAAATGACACCAAATGAAACTGAAGAATCGCCCAGGAGAAAGCCCTGTCTCAATTTCCAACCAAGAAAAATCATGGGCTATATTAGAATGTTTGATGGTTTTCAGGCACCAGATTTTGGGGTAGTTTGTTATCAGGAATATCTGCCAGGGACAGAATGTGCTACCCAAAGTGATGTATTATCATAACAAAAAGCAAATGATGTGACATTATCTTGCAACAGAAAAATGACAAAAGGTGTGAGATTCTGGAGGAGACTGTTAGTAAATGCTGGAAGAAGCTTGAGTATTGCATTTGGGAAAAATGGAAGGACCTAAAAGAGATTGCTGGTGAGAGCTTGAATGACAGTGAGGAAACTGTTACTGGGAACCGTAAAAATGGAGATGCTACATATGCTGTTGTGCAAAGTTTGTCATCACTGCCACCTGTAATAATGTGGAACATAGAAAGGGTACTTACTGGGCTCATGGGTCTGACTCGGGGGATATCCAAGTAAAATGCATAAAGTGCCAACCAGTTTCTTCTAGTTGCCCGTGATAAAATATGAAAAGAAAGAGATGAACTAATGAAAGATAATTGTTTCTGAAAAGAATTTGGAAAAAATGTAATGAGCCAGGACTTACTAGGTTTAAAAATAGAACTCTTTCAAAGCCCCAGTCTCTCCCATCAAAATAATCTCTCAGAAAAACACCCTTTTTAAGGCATTAAAAGGATTATAGAACCTGGTAGCTGGATCAGGAGTTGGCAAACGATGGCCTGTGGGCTGGCCATGTATTTTGTAAATAATTTTTAGTGAAGCTCAGCGATGCCCACTTGTTTACATACTCTCTATGGCTGCTGTTCCGCTACCACAGAAGAGTTGAAGAGTTGTGACGGAGACCGTATGGCCCACAAGCTGAAAATATTTACTCTCTGGCCCTTTACAAAAAAAGGTTGCCGTCTTTTAAGATAGAAAATAAACCTTTATGGATTTCAAAAGTGTGTCTCATATCCTTTCTGTTAAGTAGTAGACTTTCTGAGAACGTTAAGGGTATTGTTCAAAAACAATGCTCTTATGCATGCCTGTTTTCTTCCAGCAAAATAATCTCTGAGAGAAACACCTTTTTTATCTTTTTAAGACATCAAAAAGATTATAGGCCTTTCATTGCAAACATGAGCCATTACCTATGGGAAAGAAAGGAGGGATCAGAAGGAGCAATCAAGAGCCCATAGGACAGAGCAAAAAGCTGTAGAGAACCACTTCCAGAAACTGAACTGAGTTCTAATAAAGGAGCTGATGACAGACATGCCGAAGTCTTATGGGGCAGTAATGGCTACTGGACTTCTTTTCTGAATCGGAGTCTCAAATAGGTGTGCCTTTTTCACCCTTGTAGTTTTGGTGTGAGGGGACAAATATCTTCTCACTTTCTTATATCTTCAGATTGAGAGAAAATGCACTGAAGGATCTGTAATCCAGGAGCTTCATTCCCTCATAAACCTCATGTGGATAATGGGAGTCTGGACATGTAACTAATGCCATAATAGAATGAGATTCTGAGGGTATTGAGAAGCAGAGGGTAATTTATCATGGACGAAAAATGTGAATGATTTGTGAGGGAAGAACAATTGTGATTAAAGTATTTGCAGATTCTTTGGTATTCCTCCCATTACAATGTGGGATTTTTTTCTCTTCATCTTAAATTTGGGCCAGCCTGTGAGTTCTTGGACCACTAGAGTATGGTGAAAGTGAAGCTATGCCTTTTGATGACTGACAGCTTTCACATTGTTTCTGAGAGCCCTGAGGCACCGTGAAAGTACGACTTCCTTATTATAACCATGTGGAAATGCTCTGAGATCAGTCAGGGACAAAGAGAGGACCCAGTTAAGCCCATATTTATGACCATGTCCATCAATACAATAGACATCTCAGTGAAACCATCTTGTGCCTCCAGAGCACCTCAGCCACCACTTTAGCATCACCGAGTGATAGTAGTCATTGTTAAGTGGAACAGAAGAATCACTCAGCTGAGCCCTGTCCTAATTCCTGAAACACAAAATTGTTAGCTATTATGAAATATTGTTTTAACCTTTAGGCTGTGGGATGGTTTGTTATATAGCAATAGATAACAATAACAGGGAATAACTAATTTCCATTGCAGTAATCATAAAGAAAGAATATTTTTAAATCTTGGCAAAAATTAAGACCAATGAAAAATTTATGGCAAGTTCTCATAAGGCCAATGGGATCAAACAAAAGACAAATAATAAATTAAACTAAGCAAACAAAACTTAACTCTCACCCCTAAAAATTCAGAAGAGAGTTCAGTAGGCTGTTATATTGTAAAACATATTTTAAAAGTTATACTTTTTCCAAAGACACACACACCAGGTAAGAAAAAAGTCTCCGTTCATAATAATAGAATCAAATATAAAACACAGAAGAGTGAATTTGGAAATAACTCTATATAATTACAAATCTCAATGGAACATAAAAGAATAATTGAATACATTGGTACAAATGTTTATGTGTGCATAATAAACTTCAGTAATTAAGGAAACTTTTCATGGAAATATAACAAATAAAATTAGATGAATTATAATGTATAAAACTTAAATGCATATTCTTATTTAATAAACAGCAAAATCAAGCAAAAGAACATTAATATTTCTCATAAAAGCTCTCTTTTTATTCCCTCTCAATTACTTCCACTCAAAATAAACCAGCATCCTGACTTCTATTGCCAAAGAAATTTTGCCTGATTTTTTGAAGTTTGTGTAAATGGAGTCATTCATATGGTACTCTTTTGTGTTTAACTTCTTTCCCTCAGTATTCCTTGCACATTGTTGCACACAGAACTTATTTGTTATTTCTCACTGCTATAGAACAAGGGGCCACAAGCTATAGCCTCTGGGCCAAGTCTAGCCCACTGCCTGTTTTTATAAGGTTTTCATGAACACAGCCAGGCTCATTTGTTTGCACGTTGATTCTGACTGCTTTCCTGCTACAGCAACAGAGCTGTGTAGCTGCAGTAGAGACAGGATGGTCCATAATGCTAACAATATTTACTATCTGGCCTTTTACAGCAAAAGTTTGTTGATCTCAGCTATAGAGGAATCCACTGTATGAATAAATTTTACTTTATTTATCTGAACAACATTTGGGTTATTTTCAGTATTTGGCTATTAGCAACCATGCGTTTACTAACAATCTTGACCATGTCTTTAGTGAACATATTTACATTTCTGTTAGGTGTGTACCAGGAAGAGAGATTGCAACCAGATAATTTTCCACAATGGGAATTCCAATAGGTGTTACCAAACTGTAGCCATCACCACTTTGTGAAAGTTCCAGTTACTCTATATCCTAGCCAACAACAGGGATTTTTACTTTTTTTTTCTTTAATTTTAGCTTTTCTATTAGAAGTGGACCTAACTGTGCTACTTCCCCTTCTAGATATAGTATTACATTCATATCCGAATAATACAAAACAAATATATCCCTAATTTTAGAAGTAAAATACTGTATGGAAATATCTTATACATCATTTATTGACTGTAAAATGGGACAATGAGGGCATATTTCAAAAAACTAGGAAAAAGATTTTTTAAATTTCCCAAGAGCATATTATGTTATTTGATTACAATCTTGGTGTGACATTGGATATTATTTCCATGGAATACATGGAAAGGGACATAGGAAAATCTGTTCCACTGTTAATTTTGATTTAAAAAGTTGTGACAATAATTTTTTCCACTCTTTCCACTCATCTTACTAACATCAATTTTCCCTTCCATTGTCATTTTCTGTACACGTGTCTTTTTCTTTTCCTAAGTCCCAAGACCGTGGGCACACTGTGCCTTTGCATACAACCATTTTCACATTAGCAACTCTCTCTGTGTAGCCCACCGTGTCTTTTCCAGTGCCTCTCCAGTGTTGCCTCTCCTTCCATTTTTGGTGGTTCCTGACAATTCTATTCCTTGGGACACTCTCATAAGCAGCAATTTACAAGCTGCTCTTCTGCAATGTTTTGAAATGCCATTGTAAAGGACTGGATTGAGGCATCGCTTAAAAATGTTGCAAAGCAACAACGTCAAACTATCATCTGGGAATCTTCCGTGTTTATTTAAGTGATCCTGCCAATGTAGATAGGGAACCAGTGAACTAAAGCTGCCAGAACCACCACTCTCAGATGGTCAGCCAATGGCCATTATACGTTCTGGAGGCAGAAGGTCTTCATAGGGGCTCCAGCTCCACCTCAACTCCCAGCTATTAAACCCTCAGAGATGACAAGGCACCGGAGGGTCAGGAGTAAGTAGGCACTTAGGAAATGCAGCACACCCAGCTGCACCTGTCTTGACCTGCACACAGCTGTTGAAGAGCTCTGCAGCTGCTGTGGCATCACTCTCCAATGGTCGGCCTCTTTAAAATTTTAACTTGAAATTTCATAGTGAGTAATAATTTTGAGAACATTTTAACATGCCTATCGTCCATTTGGAAACCTTATTTTGTGAAGCGCCTACTAAATCATTAGACCATTTTTCTATTGGGTTGGTTTTTTGTAGTTATTTGTGGGATTTGTTGTTATATTCCAGATACTACTTTGTTCTGGTTATGTCCATTACAAATATTGTCTCCAAGTCTGGCTTGCCTCTTAAATCTTTAAATGTGGCATTTTGATGAACTGAAGCTTTTAATTTAAAAAAACCCCATGTGTTAATATTTTATCATATAGTTACTTTTTTTTCCGCCTTGCTTAAGAAATCTTTACTAGTGATAGTCATCAAAATATTCGTCTAGTTTTCCTTTAGAAGATTATTGTTTTATATTTCACATTTCGTTCTGTCTCATTTGGAATAGATTTTTGTAAAGTGTTGGGTAATGCTCCAGATTTATTTTTTTCCATGTGGATGTCCAATTGATCTAGCAATATTAATTGAAAATATATTCTTTTCCAACTGTGCTACAAAGTTACCTTTCATAGGACAAGCAACCACATGTATGCAGTGTCTTAGCCCCACAGCCTAAAACCAGCAGGTATAAATCTGTAGCAATCAGGTTTATTCACCTATGGGCACTGAAGCAGAGTGGACACCAGAGGAATGGCGGAGCATCTCATGAAACAAAGGAAAAGCTGGAGTCATTATAAGATTGGAGAAAGGATGGAATTTAGGGGACTGTTTTGAAAAAGCATGGTTTCAAAGCCTTGAACAAAAGCAGTGTTCTGGGGAAAGGTCTCAGTATTAATTATCAAATCCAAAATAGACGCAGGAACCTATTTCATTGTAAACTACAGAATTAATGTAGCTGTGAAATGTGTCCAGAGACCTTTTATCTGAAGCTCTGAGCTAGAGTATTTAGTCATGGCTGCTTCTCTATGCCAGAGTGACTTAGATCCTTAGAGCAAGAGTGGGATGTTTTATTCTTATGAATATAATTTCAAACATCAAATTTTCTGAGAGCCTATGATTTTAGAGAACAAACTCCCTTCGTGATTAAGAGTGCATTTGCCACTCAAAGAAGGAGATTGTAATAACAACTTAGAACTGCAGCATGTCCTTGGGGAAAACACTGTTCCCTGTAAACTTGCATCTGGATTTGTCTGTTATTCC
The DNA here is from genome assembly GCF_041296235.1 of Equus asinus. Taxonomy (NCBI): domain Eukaryota; kingdom Metazoa; phylum Chordata; class Mammalia; order Perissodactyla; family Equidae; genus Equus; species Equus asinus. The sequence goes on from NC_091798.1 coordinate 84,104,059, forward strand.
AACTTAGTGCCTGACTTTTCAATCCAATCTAACTTCTATTTTCTCAATTGTCCCAATAATAGTCTCTATTATTTTTCATTGATCCACTTTTCCATCCTTGCACCAATGCCACAATGTTTTAATACAGATTATCAAAATTTTTGTTTAAGCTTTGTTATAAATCTCACAAGAAATTGTTAACATTTTTACTTTTACAATTAAATAACGTTTTCTGTTTCCTGCATGTTTACCTTTTTTGGTTGTCCTTCCTCCTTCCTGACAGCTCAACAATAAAATAAATGTATAGCAATAGGCAGATCATAGTTGATGTATTCAGGTATGTAGGGAAATAAATCGCTTACATATCGTTGTGAAGATTTTAATTTGGAGTATACAATCTTCATAAATAATAATTTGTTAACAATAATGGTATAATTCTGATATATTTTAGTTAAAAGCAGATATTAACAGTATGTAAGAGCATCTCTATCTGACCCAGAAGGTAATTTATATCAGATATCTTAGTTGATTCTTCATAATATTTAAATAAATAGAACATTTATCTTATATTATAATTATGTGAGAATAGGGTTAAAGATGAATACTCATATTATTTTCTTGTGGTTTTTACCATATATATATATATATATATATATATAAAATTATAAAATATCATCTAAAATAAGTTTTCCACATTTATAGTGGTCAATGAAAGAAGAAATTTTAATGGTCTTTGACCAGAAACAAGTGATATGTTAAATTTGTCCTGGGATTGATTTTAACACTAGCATATGGCCTTTTGTATATTATCATAAAATAAATTAAGCGGGAGACACAGCATTCTAAAAACCTATGATCTGGCATTTCTGCTCACCAGGAGGCTGCTATTTTTCTCTAGCTATGGACCTTGAGAGTCACAAAAGAATAATTCAAAAACAACACAAAACAAATAAACTCCTTTAGAGAAGAAAACCTCTAATGTTATCTCCTATTGTGATGGCCTGGACTGTCCTTCTAGGGATACTGGAGTTAGAATGTCATTTGCTGCTGTGACAACTTTGGTTACTCCTTCGGAGGTAGGTTTCATTTTATTGCACAAATAAAGTTGAAGAATAATGCTATTTAGCTGACAAATAAAGTTTTCATTAATTGTATGTCACTTTGATAAGATGATACAATGATTAATTAAAATAAACTATTTATTTGAAAATTCCTATAAGTTTTCAAGTGAACCTTGAATTAATCCAAAAAAAAATTTATGTTCCTACTTTTTGTTAGTGCACAGAATAGCGAGCTCAGAATAGCCGATAAACAGAAAGATGTAACAGAATAGCAGAAGATATGAGGCTTTTTCTCTGCTTTTATGGAGAGAGAAATGTGATTCCTATTCCCAAGAACAAGAAGTTTCAACAATTATCTTCCTTGGATTAATCTACCTTGTAATAGGAACTGAGAGTTGGTATTCTAATAGAAAGAGGTTTAAAAAATCCAGTAATTTATATGGTAGACGCTCTTACTGATCAGAAATTATCTGATTCTCATTCTATTCTATGTTTTATCTCTTAGTGTTACTAAAACTTGGACTGAGATCTTAGATTTTTTTTTCAGTAACCTCAAAGTCCTGATCTACAGCTGAATACTCAAAGATAGAACAAGTATTTAGACTTTTTGATCCTTTAGGATTTTCCACCAACTATCTTTGATCATTCCTTGGGAATATTGCTTTGGAATGAGCAGTGGCCCAGGTTTCCTGATAGTAAATCCATAGATCATCCATTTATAAAGAAAACTAAAGTCCCAATATTATCTTCAAAAACTCTCCTGTTAAAATATATTTTATAGGCCGGCCTGGTGGCACAGCGGTTAGGTTTGCACATTGTGCTTCAGCGGCCTGGGATTTGACGGTTTTGATCCCGGGTGTGGACCTACGCAGTGCTTGTCAAGCCATGTTGTGGTAGGCATCCCACATATAAAGTGAAGGAATATGGGCAGGGATGTTAGCTCAGGGCCAGTCTTCCTCAGCAAAAAGGAGGAAGATTGGCAGTAGATGTTAGCTTAGGGGTAATTTAGGGCTAATCTTCCTCAAATATATATATATTTTAATGACAGTCTGACTCTCTATTGTTTCTCCAAACATATTATCTGACTCAGTCTACAAGTGTAAATTATTTTATGTAATAGATATATTTATAAAAATGTATGTGCAGTTCATATTTGAGTGGATTTGATAATGTTAAGAATGAATTATATGGTCTAAGCATTTATAGAAAAATTGTTAATCCATACCATATGAAAGGTTAAATGTAATGTATCAGGTTTTAAAGAGAGAAAACAATCTCCTAATTTTTCCATTGATCAAGTATCTACTTTGTGCAGAGAACAGTTTTATATGCTATTTTGTAAATGAAAATACAAACACCAAGAAAACTCAATATAATTTTGATGAAGAATAAAAAGTTGATGGGGGCCGGCCCGGTGGTGCAGCGGTTAAGTTCGCACGTTCCACTTCTCTGTGGCCCTGGGTTCACCGGTTTGGATCCCCGGTATGGACATGGTACTGCTTGGCCTGCCATGCTGTGGTAGGCGTCCCACGTATAAAGTAGAGGAAGGTGGGCATGATGTTAGCTCAGGGCCAGGCTTCCTCAGCAAAAAAGAGGAGGACTGGCAGTAGTTAGCTTAGGGCTAATCTTCTTAAAAAAGAAAAAAAAAAGAATAAAAAGTTCGTGGACTTCTAATATTAAGATATTAAAATCTATAGTAACTAATGTAATTATATTATTGGTTCAAGAATAAACGAAGAGACTAGAAGTAGCTCCCTGGAAACCATCAATCTGGGTAGAGTATTGAAGTGATGCATCAGCTCAACAGTGTGCCTTACTATATAAAATGACCTTCGCTCCTGATCATGCGCAAAGAGCAGCTGTTGGTCCCCAAACCATGATTCTTAGGTCATGGATGATGCCACAGGATTGCCATGTCAGATATCTGCAATGCAGATTGGACACTAGCTCTCAAATTATACCACAATATGGACTGGTGATTCCACAGTCATATATGCTTAGGATGAAGATTGTTGCTAGATCTGAGTTTTTGCCACTATATTCCACCTTCTGCTATTGCCAGGTGAGGATACAATGCTTCCTTAAGAATGCAGCCTAAAAGCCCCAGGTTAGGTTTTGCTCTAGGATAGGAAGGATGATAGAAGAAAATTTATACTTGTTTTCACTCTTCTCTTCTTGTTTCAGCACGTCTGATGTCTAGTTTGGCCATTTGCTTGCAGTTGACAGATATATTTGATGATACTAAGAAAACAATTATGTTATTTGTAAACCTTGAGGTACATTATTCATCAGAATATATAAAGAACTTCTACTAAAAAAATAACCAATAGAAAAAGTCAAATATGAAGAGGTATTTCACGGAGGAGGAAACACATATGACCAGCAAAGATATAAAATAATGTTCAACATTATCGGTCATAAAATATAAATCAAACTACAATATGAAGCCATCATACATACTTCTTATGGCAAAAAAGTAAAAATGTTGCAAATAGCAAGACTTTGTGAGTATTTGAATTGATAGGATCTCTTTTTTTGAGGAAGATTAGCCCTGAGCTAACATCTGCCAAGCCTCCTCTTTTTTCTGAGGAAGACTGGCCCTGAGCTAACATCCGTGCCCATCTTCCTCTACTTTATATGTGGGACTCCTACCACAGCATGGCTTGCCAAGCGGTGCCATGTCTGCATACAGGATTTGAACCGGAGAGCCCCCGGCCGCCGAATCAGAACGTGGACCCTTAACTGCTGTACCACTGGGCCAGCCTCAATAGGATCTCTTATAGATTGACAGTGGGAATATAAATTGGTACAATTACTTTGGAAACATTTCAAAATTATCTATCTCTGAAGATTTGCATATCCTGCAAGTCCAGTTCTTCATATATATCAACAAATGTCTCCCACATTGTATTTTTTAGGTTCCCCCACATGCAGATCCTGAGACAAGGATTCAAGTGCATGTGCTTTCTTTGAGATGTGATCCTTAGAAATCCCAGTGTGGAGAATTAAGACAGGGAAGCGAAGGCCACAAATAAAGAGGCGTTATCAAGGAAGCAGCCACTGTGCTTAAACAAGGATTTATCCCTCTAGGGAAGTCTAGGAGTCAGTATAAAACCCTCAGGCACAGATCCCTGAAATATCTCAGGGGAGAAGCAAGGGAAATGGATATTTATACATCAGCTTTCCTCAGGTGTGGTTTGAGAGCTGCTCTGCTCTGCTGTGCACCTAGACAGAGCAGGCTCCTGGTTCCAGAGAAAGTCTTTACAAACCCAAATGTAAAATATATATTCTCCTCGATGCCGATGTGGAGAAAATAAATCAAGACAGGGGAATTGAGAGTGCTGAGATTTTCAATTTTAAATAGGGTGGCTGCTAAAGCCTTCCTCTCAGTAAGTAACATTTGAGTAGAGCCAAGAAAAGGGGAAGGAGGGAGCCATGCAGGTGTCTGAGAGGAAATGGCCCCAGGCCGGGGAGATAGAAAGTTGACCTGAGGTTGCAGAGTTCTAAGAAGGACCCACAGATAAGTATGACTGGAGCAAAGGGAGGAAGGTGGGTGCAGGAGATAAAGGAACAGGGGGCTTTTGGAAGTTTAAGCACAGCACTGACCTAGTCATGCTTATGTTTTAAAAGAACACTCTGGCTGCTGTGTGGTGGGGTAGAAAGAACATTCAGGAGGCTAGTGTGGTGGTTCAGAAAGAAATAATATGGACTTGTACCAAAGTGGTAGTGGAAAAATTGGTGGAAAGGAGTTTGATTATAGACATATTTTAGAAGGAGGCACATGAAGAGGCTTTCGTTAGGTAGGAGCATAGACAATTGATCCATTACAATGGAAGCTGAAGCAGGGGGGAAGTTCACAGATCACAGATGCTGGAAAGTGAGTGGATGAGGTGGGGGGGATGAGAAGAGGAGAGTTAGGAGGTATGTGGATTTTCCCTTCTATTTTCCCAGTGAAATATAAAAAACAGTTATTAGCTGATGGTGAGAAATGTGGAAGATGCTCTGAGTGTGGAGGAGAGAAAGGAGAATACGAAATGGTGTTATAAAGCTGGAAGATGTAATGGGTTAGAGCAGTGCTTCTTGTAGTATCTGGGGAAGCACAATTTTTCACTTGTTCGTTTTGTTTACAATTTCCAATTTCTCATGAGCATCTAAAATACAATACAGTGAATTATTTGGAAAATGAAAGGACATATAACATATAAATACATTTTTTTATTATTAGCTTGAACAGACATCGTTACTCTGTCAAATTGCTATAACATTTTCTAAAAGCTGACTATGGATTTCTATACTTATCTTACGTAACACTGGGTTATGGAAGTGAGGAAAGATTGGGAGGTGGACTAAGGTTCCACTCAACACTATGAATTTTAAATCTAAGTTTACTTTGATATGTTTCATATGTTTAATACTATTTACTATCATAATCTTTAGTGATAAACATGGTAGCATATCCTTTAAAAATTTTTCACAGTGTTTGATATTGCAATTCTGTTTCTAGGACTCATGTACCTGAAATGAAAATGAATGAACATTCAAACATTTTTGTTCATTACAATATGGATCTTAAATGTATGATATTTGATGTTAGGATTTTGGATAAATAAATCAGTCATATAACAGTTTCACTATGAGTTGTATTACTATTTCATAAAGAAAATATGGAAGAACTAAAAACAAGTTTATGTTAGTAGTGTTAAAAAAGTTCAAAACAATTGTATTTAAGGCAATCTCCTTTTGTATAAATATATATTCAGAAGTTTAAAAACTATACATTATGAGAAACAAAGGTAATTTCAGTGATTTAACATTTGGGTCCATTGATTTTCAACCTTTTGGGATATTACATTTAATATTTTAATATTTATGTTTTAAAATTGCTTCAACAATACAGTCATAATCATTGATTTTAACAATGAATACGTAATAGAGTAAAATTCTTATTTTTTTCATAAAACTACATCTTCTAAACCATGTCAGTATAACAAGAAATCCTCTTCTGTTAGAGGCTACAGAAAGTGCTGGAAGATTGAAAATACAATTATGAACAAAAACACAGAAATTTAATTTTTTAGTGATCCAAACCTTTTCTTAAAAACAATATCAGAGGCATTTAATGAAAATTTTTATCTTTCAGTATAACATAGGTTGTGGTCTCGATATCAATCTCTTTGGCAGTACAGGAAATTTTACTTTGTTATCATTAAAACCTTAAGGCACTAGAATTTACCTGGAAAAGGCTAAAAGCAAAATGTAAAAATCAATTCATTTCAATATTAGTTTGTTCATATCCTGAAAACTTTTTCCCTTTGTTTAGTTTTTAAGAAGCATAACACAAATATAGTAGGATATAGGAGAAATGAGAATTCAGATACAGAAGAAAATATGAACAATACCTAAAATTGAAAAACATCAATAAGAATCAAAATAAGAATGGTTTACATAATTAACAATTGAGGAGGAAATGAAAACCAATCCATATGGCAATATTTGCTGTTTATTATTAGTTAAAAGGCTTTATTATGCACTACTGTACTTAACCATACTCTAATCTTTCTTTTAAAGATGATAAAATCAAGATTCACAGTGGTTAGGTAAATTCCCTACAGTCATACAGCTGGCAAGTGATAGGCTGGACATCAAAACCAGTTTTGTATTAATTCATTGCTAGACCTATTAATCATTGCTCAATGCACTAATGGGAAAACTGTCATGGTAGGTTTAAACACACCTAATGGCAGAGGATTATTTTTGAATAACTAACAATAATAACAACAACAGCAAAAATGACTCGCATTTATTAAGCACTTAAAAATACTAGACACGTTCTAAGTGTGATATATACTTAAGTAATTTAATCATCAGAAAAATACCATGAGTTAGTTGGTGTTCTTATTGCCATTTTATAGACGTTAAGACAAAATCACTGAGAAATTAAGTTATTCAAGTCAATATTAACATAACTTAAATATAATTAAATGAATTAATTCAAATAAGCCAGACTAAAACAAAGGTGGTCTTGCTCCAGAGCCCACACTTTTCTTTGCTGCCTAATATTTGTTCTGCAAGAATGGATGGTTAATTTCTGGTCTGTAAGTGAGGTAGGTGAGACATATATTGAGCTGTTGCCATTTATGTTTATAAAATTAATATACTGATTATTCATTGTTTATTATTGATTTTCATGCAAAATGATTGATATTGATTTACTTTTAAAGAGGTGTTGGTTTATGAAACAGCTCTATAAATAAGTGCTCTTAGGTATAACTTTGATAATTACTAGTATTATATATCTTTACACTGTAAATGCAAAATATGTCAACATATCATTAGCTATGTGTTTGGTCATTGAACTCACAGAAGTCAAATTTACTGTTTTTTCATGCCCCAAATAGGAAGGTACAGCAAGTTCAGTAATACATGTTTTTTTTAAAACAAAATAGCTATACAGAATCAAACAGTTAATTAAAGAAAGAATATTGATAATTATTTTTATAAAATCATTATTTAAATGGTAAGGATTTTTATTCAAGCAATTAACAAGTGTGTAGACATTTGATGGCAGCATAAAGAGCTCTGCTCTCCAGTGAAAGAAGTACTCTTGGTTAAAATTATTTTTAAAAACAATTAAAGTCTCCCAGAAATTCTTATTTTGGTGTATATGGCAAACCTCCAGCTTACCCTGAGAATTGCAAGCTGCCAGCTTTCCACCTATACTCTGCACCTCCAGCTCCAGTTTCAGAGCCTAAATTCCTACAGAATTCAGTCAACAGATCAGAGGTTCCATTCTTCCTCTAAATCCTCAGGGATAGAGTGGTTGCTTTACCACAGGCATGGTACAAGAACATTGTTGATCCAGTTGTTCTTGCCCTGGCTTGCTTATGGGGCAGTGAATGAAACTAGACCTTTACCATACACAGAATGCAAAACTGAAGTCAAAATGAATCAAAGAGCTAAATGTAAACCTAAAACTATAAAAGTCTTAGAAGAAAACATGGGGGAAAAGCCTCATGATATTGAATTTGGCAAGGATTTCCTGGTTATGCCAGCAAAAGCACAGGCAACAAAAGCAAAAATAGACAAATTGACCTACATCATAAAAACTTCTGTTCATCAAAGGACATAATCAACAGAGTGAATCAATAGAATGTCTATGAAAATCCAGAGCTAACAGCTCACTTAATGGTTACTAATTGAATGCTTTACCCATAATATCAGAAACAAGGAAAGGATGACAACTCTTATCTCTTCTACTCAACAGTGTACTGGAGAGTCTTTCAGTTAGGGCAATTATACAAGAAAAAAGAAATAAAAAGCATCCATGTTAGGAAGCAAGACACAAAACTGTCTATTTGCAGATGATATCATCTGATAGCTAAAGAATCCTGGGAATCCACTGAAAACTTCTTAGAATTAATAAATGAGTTCAGCAAGTTTGCAAGATACAAGATTAATATACAAAATCAATTGTATTACTATACACTTGCAATGGAAAACATGAAAACAAAATTTGAAAAGACAATTCCATTTACAATAACATTAAAAAGGATAAAAATAGAGAAATGAAATACTTGGGAATAAATTAAAAGAAGGGCAAAAGTTATATTCTGACTACTACAAATAAATGGTGAGACATTAGATATTCATTGATCAGAAAGCACAAAGTTGGTCAGATGACAATAATCACCAAATTGATCCCCAGATTCAACATAATTTCTATCAAAATCACAGCTTCCATTTTTTGCAGAAACTGAAAATATGATCCTAAAATTCATATGGAAATTCAAGGGATTCATAACAGTCAAAACAATCTTGAAAGATAAGAACAAAATTCAAGTATTCATACTTCCTGATTTCAAAGTTTACTATGAAGTCACAGTAATCAAGACAGTGTGGTACTGGTATAAGGATGGAAGATGGATGAATGGAATAGAACTGAGAATTGAGAAGTAAACCTTTGCATTTACAGATATTTGGTTTTCAACAAGAGTGCCAAGACAATTCAATAAAGAAGGAGTGGTCTTTTTAACACATGTGGCCACAATGACTGGCTATTCACGTGCAGAGAATAGAGTTGGGCTACTACATTACACCATATACAGACATTCAACTCAAAAGGGATCACGAACCTAAATCTAAGAAGTAAACTATAAAATGCTTGGAAGAAAACATAGATATACATTTTTCTGACCTTGGGTTAGTCAATGGCTTCTTAGATATGAACAAAGCACATGTAACAAAAAAAGATACATCGGATTTCATCAAAATTAAAATACCATGTACTTCAAAAGACGCCATCTAGAAAGTGAAAGAACACCACACAGAGTAGGATGATTTTGCAAATCACATATCTGATGAGGGACTTGTATCTAAAATATAAAAAGAACTCTTCTAACTCAATAATAAAAGGACAAATAACCAAATTAAAAATGGCCAAAGGACCTGGACAGATATTTCTCTAGAATAACCAGCAAGTGGCCAATAAGAACATAAAAAAGAGCATTGTGCTTAATAAAGAAAGTCAGACAGAGAAAGACACATACCGCATGATCTCACTTGTATGTGGAATCTAACAAAACTGAATTTATAGAAACAGAAAAGATTGGTCGTTGCCAAAGGTGGGGGATGGGGAGTGGGGGAGATGGGCCAAGGTGGTCAAAATGTACAAATTTCAGGTTATAAGATAAATAAGTTCTGGGGATGCAATGTACAGCATGGTGACTATAGTTAACAATACTGGATCATATATTTGAAAGTTGCTAAGAGAGTAGATCTTAAAAGTTCTTGTCACAAGAACAAAAAAATTTGTAACTAGAGGCTGGCCCGGTGACGTAGCGGTTAAGCTCACGTGCTCCACTTTGGTGGCCCGGGCTTCACAGGTTTGGATCCTGGGTGAGGACCTAGCACCACTTGTCAAGCCATGCTGTGGTGGCATCCCACATAAAATAGAGGAAGATTGGCACAGGTGTTAGCTCAGCAACAATCTTCCTCATGTAAAAAGAGGAAGATTGGCAATAGACGTTAGCTCAGGGCTGATCTTCCCCACCAAAAAAAAAAAACTTTGTACCTATGTGAGGTGATGGATGTTAACCAAATTTATTGTGGTAATCATGTCACAATATATGCATATGTGAAATCATTATGTTGTGTACCTTAAAGTAATAAAAAGTTATATATCTGTTATATCTCAATAAACTAAAAAAAATTAAAGTAAAATCAGTTGATTAGTAATCTTAAAAAAAAGAATGCAAAACGATGCTCAATATAGGAGAACTGCAAACCAAATCCACAATGGAATAGAATTTCACACACTATTAGGACGGCTATAATAGAAAAGACAGGTAATGGTTGCTGATTGGATGGTAAAATGACATAGTTATTTTGGAAAATACTCTGGCAGTTTTTGGAAAGGATAAATATATACTCACCATGATCCAATAATTCTACTGCTAGGCATATACCCAAGATAATCGAAAACACATTCACACAAAAACTTGTACACAAATGTTTATAGCAACATTATTTGTCAAGGCCGAAATATAGAAATATCCCAAAGGTCTATCAATTGAAGAATGGAAAAATGCAATGAAATATTATTTGGCAATAACACAAGCTACAACATGATAGACTTTGAAAACATCACTCTACATTAAAGAAGCCAGGAACAAAAGGTCACATATTGTAAGATTCAATTTACGTGACTTGTCCAGAATAGGCAAATCTATAATCACAAAAAGTAGATTCTGTTTTGCTAGGGCTGGAGGGGTTGTGAGGTTGTGCTAAAGGGTACATGGTTTCTTTCGGGAATGATGAAACGTACAAATTCATTGTGGCAATGATTGCACAACTCTGTGAAATACTAAAAATCTTTAGATTGCATGCGTTAGATCAGTGAATGAATGGTATGTGAATTATATCTCAATTAAGCTGTTCCAAAATTTTTTACAAATGTGTATTAAACATCTACTACATGATATGCACTGTTCAAGTTACTGGGATTAAAAGATAAGAAAACCATAGTCTTCTAATCTTATAAATCCCGTGATCTGATGTATATGATAGGAAGAAACTTTCTTAAATAGAAATGGCATTTGTATACATTTTTATTTCTCTATTGTTCAAACTTAGGTTTAGACACTTTTCATGTTGAGTACTTAATATGCGTTTAGCTTTAATTTGCCTGGATTTTGGGGGGTTTTTTTTGCTTTCTTCTTTTCTTTTCTTTTCATTTTTCTTGAGGAAGATTAGCCCTGAGCTAACATCTGCTGCCAATCTTCCTCTTTTTTTGCTGAGGAAGGCTGGCCCTGAGCTAACATCCCTGCCCATCTTCCTCCATTTTACATGTGAGACGCCTGCCACAGCATGGCTTGACAAGTGGTGCATAGGTCCACACCCAGGATCTGAACCAGTGAACCCTAGGGCAGCTGAAGTAGACGTGCGAACTTAACCACTGCACCACTAGGCCGGCCCCTGCCTGTGTGTTTTTAAAGTCTAATAATATAATATAACTCATTATAGGGATGATACTTATTTGTTTTTTTCTCAACACGAAGTTCATTGGATTTTAAGGACCTATTTGGGAAACATTTTATACAAATGATCCCCATAAAACACACATTTCGACAGTCAATTAGAAAATAAATTCTTCATTGCATCAGAAGTATTAATTAAATGACTGAACTATTTATTCATTAAAATATTGAAATAGCTCTAATTGTTGGGGGACACGGTTCATGGCAGTGGGAATGCCGTGTATAGTGAACCAATTCGGGTAAAATCACTGCTTTATGGAGTCAGCATTTAATAGTGGAAGATTTATCTAAAAATAAATTAGAAAATGGAATTTAAAATGTTGAGAAATGGGGTTGGAAATTTTGATAAGATGATCAGAAAAAATAAGCATCTCTGAGAAGAAAGCTTATGGAAAAGACCCACATTTACCTTTCTGTGTGTATTCAGGGATCCTATGTTGGGAAATATTACCAGTCACTTACTCTAAGAGGTCTTAGTAGAAGTGAATGAATCTAAGGCAGGGGAAACTCTGCTCTGATTTCTCTTCCCCCTGTTTCTATTTCTTCCCTCTCCCTCTTCCTCTCTCTATCGTATTTCAGAACATGGCATACTACTTCCATTAAAATGTGGTTCTATGTACGAAGCCATGTTCCTATCAACTAAGAGTTGCTAAAATTTCATTATAACATTATCACAGAAAGGATTCATATGGTTTCGTATTAAAACACTAAATGGAAACTTCAAAATTAAATTTTTATTTTTTATCATTTTAAACCTCACACTTCTTACTTATTTTTTCCATGCTCGACTGTAATCTTCTCTGACATTTTCTGACTGTGTTAGGATCTAAAAGCAGTTTACCCTCCAAGCACTTTACAGTAGTGTGGATGAGAGTTTCCTTGACAGCCTTGCTGTATATTACACCCGTTTATTTGCAAAGAGGCATGAGTGGTTCATTATCCATGAAATCATAATAAAAATATATTTATAGCATATCACACTGTACCTCATACTAAAGTATTCACTCCTAGGAAAGCACTATATTCTGTGTTTCTTCCCATTAAGAGTTTATGAGTTAAAACAATTTTTGAAGCTGCAAGGGGGAATTAAACCCAATACTTTATATAAAGGATGTACACTACATAAAACACAGTGACACAACAAAAAGCCAAAATGTCAACACTCGCTCAGTTTATAAGAGGCTCAGGCTCATCTGTAACTAGTGAATGATTGTCTGGGAGGTCCAGAGTCACCATCATATGAATCATGAATTAGTGTTGTGTTTGATGAAACTCAACTTTAATTTTTTTGAAAGTGAATGAGGTATGCTGAAAATGCTCCCTCTCCAAGTCCTAATCTCTAGAATCCATAAACGTTACCTGATGTGAGGAAAAAAAGACTATGCAGAGGTGATGATGTTAAGGATCTTGAGATGTGGACGTTACCCTGGCTTGTCCAGGTGGGCCAAAATGCAACTACAGGTGTCCTTATGAGAGGGAGTCAGAGGGAGATGCTGAGATGGAAGAGAAAGCAAAGTGACCACGGAAGCAGAGACGGGGCTGAACAAGAACACCCGCGGTCCCCAGCAGCTGGAAGGGGCAAGGAAGTCATTCTCCCTAGAGCCTCTGGGGGAAGGGCAGCCCTGCTAACACCTTGATTTTGTCCCCATAAGATTCATTTTTGATTCTGGCTCCTCCCAGAATCATAGGAGTGCAAATGTCTGTTGCTTTAGCCACCATGTTTTGGTAATTTGTTTAGAGCAGTCATAGGAAACTAATACACTAGAAATATACTGCGGAATCAAAGGCAAAATAAGTGTTTTAAATTAAGAGCACTGACAGGATAAAAAATTGGCTTTTTTCCCCTTTGGATTAAGGATTCAGGACACAAATAATTTTATAAACTACATCTTGATGTTTATCTATTAATGGGGTATTTTGTAAGTAAAAACAACCTACTTTGGCACTCTGCCATAAATGACACATGGGTATTAATAATGTTATAAAATATTAATTTTTAACTCATGTTTTTTTCTAATGAGGCCCATGAGAAGAATTCAACTTATGCAGAGATCTATTTTTAAGTCATATATTGAATTTTAAAATATGCTTTAAATGCGGTTGAATTAATATAGAAAAATGCAAATATAGCATCATTTATCAGTAAAAATATATTTTGATCTTCATGCACTTAAAGAGCGAATCAGAATTGTTTCTTTTCTTTTTTAAGATCATATGTGGTGAAAACATTGTTTTTTTGTCATTAACATCACACTATTTTAGACCTGGAAGTCTTTCATTTCACAAATGAGGTAACCGCAACCCAGAGAAAATGTGTAGACTCTACCTATTTTATTGATGTGCTGTAAGAAAAAAAAGTAATTAAAAAAATTCATAATAGCATCATTTTGTATCTTGAGAAAGATACAAGTTTTAAAGCAAATAAAAGTGAAGTCAAAACGAATACAGCCATTCCCTACCTGGTTTAGGCAGCGTTCAGTCTTTGTTGTACATGGCAGGATTTCGTAGAGTCATCAGAGATCCTTCTCATGCTAATCACCCCACAAAGAAGATCTGCCTATTTGGAGATGGTACGCAAATGGTGTTAAAAATTCATACCTGTGAGGGGAGATGTATCACTACATTAAATGAAAATGGAGTAACATAAAGTAAAACTTAACCTGAGTTCCACTCTATGAACGCCTCAATTTTTCATAAAGAAGTAAACCCTAACTAAAAAGGTGAACATGCTGCCATATTCTGCCAACTCCTACTGTTGTCTGAATTAGTGCCCTTAGATCAGGACCAACAAGAAAGAGAACAACGCTCCTTCTCCTGCAGGGACTGGACCATGATGTGAGCAGAGTATTCTTCCCCATATCTTTTCTACACCTCTGTCTTTCTGCAACCAGCCTGAGACTTCAAATCACAACAGCCACTAAGAAGAAAGTGAGAGCAGGGGAGTGGGCGGGGGGGAGGGGGCTGAGAGGAGGCAGGAGTGAGGCTATTCAGAGGTATCATAATAAAATTTTAGAGGTTTATGCCACACAAATAAGACACTCCCATGAGGAAAGAAAGGAAGAACTCAGGGAACATTTCATAGGATGACCTTTCCTTTCTTTTCTCTTTTGGTATCAGTTCAGGGTGGCAGAATTCCAGGAGTTGGGACAATGGAGATATCTTTGCTTGTTACAGGGAATAAAATTAGGAGATGTGTATATCAACGTGATCTTAGACTTTTAGTACAAGAATAATCCATGAAAAGCATCTAATCATTCAGCCTCTGGACCAGTACCAAATCTGAGTATATTTAGAGTCCAAAAAAAAGAAAAATTAATGAAAAACTCAAGCGGGTTATAACTTTCAAAATGGACCTCAATTTTTTAGTATAACTTTTTAATAACTAGCAGTTTCACACATTTTCATACAGTATATATTGGCTGCCTATTTCAGCTGCTGCAAGCCAAGTTTGGAATTTTGCAGGTTAAATAACAAAGGAAGAAGCTATGCACATTTTCCTTACAATCCAGCAGTTTAGTTACGTGAATGTCACATTCTTTCCCGTATAATATATTTATATGAAAAATTATATAAAATTTTTCATTATATCATGTCTCCTATCAATTTATACCCACACAAGGAACTCAAAAATAACAATAAATTAATGACGGTAATGAAAAAATGTGAATGCATTTTAAGTAACATTAATCAAAAAATTTAACAAAACCTAAGAAAGTAAACAAAACAAAATATAAACTGAGCTTGTAAAACATATATGTATATATTTACACATTCAATAATGTTAAAACAAATGATAAGGCAAGTGCCAGGGGACAAAGCTTGCTGCTACCTTTCCTTTCATCTCTCCCCAAAATAATAATAAAAAAGCACACACTATTTTTTTGATGCTGAGAGGAAGTGTGAAGAGGAAAATCACAATGGTCCGCCGAACCCAAATCTAATTTTTTTCAATCAGAAATAAGAATTGGAAAGCGTTGAAGGAAAAAAGGAAGATGAAATATGATTTTCTGTGAGAGCTGGATGATAAGGGAGCAGGATGAGGACAAGTAACTATTTTAAGTAAATTTTCCGTGATTCATTAGACAGTTGTCCAATGCACAAAAGTACTCTCCTCAGAATCGTAAGATTTGTTCCTGTATATGTGGAGTGAACAGTTTATCAGACTTGTAAACCAGCTACAGAAGGAAGAGAGAAGTCTAATTATACTCGGCTCTACCATGCGTGGTTTTGCCTCACTTCCCATTTTTCCACAACCCATTCCTAATTACAGGCTACTGAAACTGAAGGTATGTGAGGGAGCAATTGAGTCTGAATTTAGGTTAGAAAAAAATCTCATTATTCTGAGAAGAGTACTTTTGTGCAATTTAAGTAGAAAAGTCAAATGTAAAAGCACATATATTCAAATACATTTTTACCCACTACACTCTTAAGTTAAAAGTGATGAGAGTTTATTCATAGGGGGAAGTATCAGTTTCCTCTTGCGCTGTAACAAATTACCATAAACTTAGTGACTTACTACAACACAAATGCATTGTGCAACCTTACAATTCTGTATGTCAGAAGTCGGAAATGGCTCTAAAATCAAAGGTTGTGCCCTTCTTGTGGCTCTGGGGCGGAATCTGTCCCTTGCCTTTCCCATATTCCAGGTGCTGCCTGCATTCCTTGGCTTCAGGTCACATCCCTCTGACCTCTGCTCCCGTTATTGTGTCTCCTTTTCTCCCTCTGCATCTGCTGCCACATTACCTTCTCTGCCTTCTCAAATTCTCCTGCATCATTCTTATAAGGACTGTTGTGATGACATTGGGTTCACCCAGATAATCCAGGATAATCTCCCCATGCCAAGATCCTTAACCAAACAGCATTTTGAACATCCCTTTTGCCATTTAAGATAACATATTTGCAGGTTTCAAGGAAGAGGATGTGGACATCTTTGGGAAGGGGAGAGCGGGTCATTATTCAGTCTAATACAGTGGGCTTCAGTAAGTGGAAATGGATAATATGAAAATAGACAGCAAACAATGTAAGAATATTTCAGCATAGATATAAGAAAGGAGCATGGTAATTATAAAATGACAAAGACAGGTGAAGTATCTACATAGGAGAAAGTACATATTTCAAAAGATAAGAATTTCTCCAATTTTTGTATGACAAAATGACAAATTGAAAGATCTTTTAAAAATTTTGAGATGACACGAAAATATGACTGAAAAAGAAGATTCCCATCTGAATAAATATTGAACAAAAAGCATCATTGAAAGTGCACTGTGATAAGCTAAAGATACATAGTAAAAATTCTTAAATGAACCTGTCACACACACACACACAACGAAGATTTATAATTAATAAGTCAATAAGTAAGGTAGAATGGAGTTATAAAAATAGTAAATTAATTTTAAAAACACAGAAAAACAAAGATTAGACAAATATAAGGAAAAATAGAAAAATCCAAAATTATAGTTACAGATTTGAATATCTCTTATTTCCCAATCAATAAAACAAGCAGACAAAATCAGTGAGCATGTATACATATACTGAACAAAACTATTAACAAAATTAACCCAACTGGCATTTAAATAACAGTCCACCTAACAGGGGCAGAATACACCTTCTTTGCAGTTACCCATAGAGCGTGCACCAAGATGGTCCATATTCTGGGCGTTAAAATAAGTCTCAATGAATTTAAAAGGACTTAAATCATAGAAAGAATGTTCTCTGATCATAAAGAAATCAAACTTTAAGTTAATAATAGAAACATATCTGGGAAATTCAAAATGTTTGGAAACAAAATAAGAAACATCTACGTAACTCATGTATTAAGGAAGAAATCAAAAGTTAAATTAGAAAGTATTTTGAACTGAACAAAAATAAAATCACGACAAAATCTGTAAGATCCAACTAAAGCCGTACTTTGGAACGGAAGAGTATTTTCTTAACCTGATTAAGGAAATCTACAAAAAATATAGCAAATATCATTCTTCTATGTGAAAATGAAAGTTTGTTTTTCCTTTAAGATCAGAAGCAAGATGGCTATTTCTGTACTTCACCACTTTTGTATAGCATTGTATTCAAGATTCTAATGTACACAATAAGGCAAAAAAGAAAAGGATTATTGGCTTCCAGATTTTAAAAAAAGCAAAAAATTGTTTTATTTGAAAATGATATGATCACGTGTGAAAATCCTATAATGTCCATAGAGAAATTTCTAGGATTTATAAGGGAGTTTAACAAATTTTCAGGAAAAGATATCAACTGTATTTTTATATACTAGCAATTAACAGTCAGATATTAAAACTACAAAATCATTAAAAATAGAATTAAATGAGGTATTTGTCAGTAAGTCTTTTAAAAGATGTGTATCACATATATAGTAGTAACTATAAAGTATTAATGAGAAAAATTAAACCTCTAAATAAAGAGATGTATCATGATCATAAAGAAATGGTCCAATATTGAAAAGATGTCAGTTCTTTGCAAAATGATATATAGATTTAAAGCAAATTAAATAAAACTCCAAACAGTCTTTTTAGTAGGAATTGACAAATTTATCTTAAATGGATATTGAATGGAAATTACCTAGTGTGGTCAAAGTACCTTTTATATACAAGATCAAATTTGGGGGATCTACATCGTTGTTGTATTTCAAGATTATCATAATATACCTTAACCTGACAATGTTGCATTGACATTAAAGATAAACAAAGAGACGAATGAAGAGATTAGAGTTCACTTCCTTCTTCCTTCTCACTCCTAGCCAATAACCTTATCTCTTCCTTCATTGAGAATGTAGAAGTAATCAAGAAGAAAACATGCAAATAGTCTTACCGCTAAAATTGCCATTCTGTCCCTCATACTCTGTCTCCCTTCATTTTACCTTAGACGAAATGTCTGGCTTCCTATTAAGACAATCATCCTGTCTTTCCACTTGAAAAATAATCTCCTCCTACCTTATGTACTCACAGATGTCCTTCTTATTGTACAATCTGTCTACTTTTTGAGAAACTTCAAAGTTATTTTTCAAATATAACTTTTTCCTCATATACTGACTTTATGACTTGACCCTGGGTAAGACGCAGCTCTACCGCAGTTACACATATCTTACATATAATGCTGACATTCTTCTCAAATTGTGAATTATCATTTTACTCATATACTTCATCAAGAACCAAAGCGAAATGCACAAAGTCATTTACAGGACAATTTTTATTTTTTTAAAACTTCTACTGAGTCTAGCGACCTATATGTTGTTGAAAAAGACATGTACATCATTTTACGGATTTCACATTATGGTCCTATGAAGACTAGATGTTCCAACAAGTTGTATGAAGCTAATTTGCTGCCGTAAATTAAAATTATAAACCAAAATATTTTAAAATTAACCCAAAGAGATTCAAATAATACATATATTTCAGAGCTTAGAGATAGGAAAAGTATATTCATCTTAACAAATAATGTATTAACTGTTGTTAAGTAATGAGAATTTTTTTTTCTATTTGCCTCAATGCCAGGAAACACTATAGCTCTCCTTAGTTTAATTTTTCTGATTTAAGTTTTCCCAACTATCTCATTTCATGATTAACTTTCTCTTTCTTAAGTCTTTTCTAAATTGTTACTCTATTGGATTGTCCTTTTGTATTACATCACTTAAAATATTTTTTGGTACTTCTGGTTCCAGACATGATGCAATAGCACATTCCAGCCTATTCCTCCAGCTAAATACAAAAAACCTTGGACAAAAGAAATAAAACTATTGTCAGAAGACTCTGAAAATGCAAAAATGAAGATGGACTGGCTAGAATCCTTGGTGACAACCCAGCTGATTGCCTGGCGGTGTTTTTGGTTTTTTTCCCCTAAATGCCCTACCCTTCAAGGTAGAGCGACAACAATCCTGAACTGCTAACAGATACAGACCCTCTCAAAAATAGTAATAAAATAAAAGCCCTAAGAAAATCTTGCTATCTTTATTTAAATATCAGGAAGAGAGGGCTTTGCAGAATGGAATTGCCTGACTCTACCTCTCTTCTCCAGGGAAACACCACAAAAGCAGTCGAGTTCCTACCCTTTCTCATCAGTGTTAGGAAAATTGTAAAATCTCCACTCTGCATTAAGAGAATTCAAGAATAAGAAGCACTGTCCCACTCTCCAACAGACGCAGCAGCAGCAGAGACCCTGGGGAGGGGTGGAGTGCTGTCAACTATTTGAGCTTCTTCACTAACCACTAGCCTTGTGACCCCAGACACTATGGGGTGGGTTGTTGCTCTACACTAAGCAAAAGACAGCAAAAAGGTGGTGCCCCTCCTGCTCTGGACTAGAGAGTGAAGAGAAGATTACAGAGAAAAGGGAGCTGGAGAAAGAGATTCCTTAAATCTGTGCATAAAGTCCTGGACAGGCCCTTGAGCGTCCTCTGGGAGAAACCAACGAGAATCAACACAGCAAAAGTTCGGACAACTGAACTAAACTGTAGAATGCCACCCAAGCTTCAGATTGGCCTCTGAATGGCACACGGCAGCACAGACTAGAGAGCACAGCAAAGACTTTGTAAACTAAATTAAGATTCAAGCTACAGCCTACAAATTTGGATCAGGATATATAATCTGAACAAATGGTTGACTGCTAATATAGCTGGGTGAAGGAGCCACAGAAGTCTCTGCCCAATTTCTGAAATTACTATGGAAGTCTAAAGTTATTTGAAAATGAAAAGAAAAAAATCAATTTGGAAAGTAGGTAAGCTTTTGTAGTAAGTACCTGAAACTATTCATTATTAATAGCTGAATGAAGTGAGCCTGACTCTGAAGTAAAAATTTCATATACAGGTGAATGATGAAGCTGAGGGACACAAACACAGGTGAAATTTCAGAGAAATAAGAGAGCCTAATTTGATTTTGAAATGTTGATACAGACTATGTGATGGAAAATATTGTTTTAAACTAGCCAGCATCCTGCCTCCATTTCTGAATAAGACATTTGGGACATTACTCCTTCCCCATTGTTTAATTTTGGTGAAATTATGTGTCTCCTTGCCCTGTCCTTCCCTGTGAGTGAAAGGGTGTGTCTGTGATCAAAGATAACTAATGCAACTCTCTCTGGGGAATTTGGCTCTCATGTTGGAGAGGCTAGAAGGAAAAAATAGGTAAATCTAGTCCACTCTAATGCAGAAACTCTAAAGATATTGTCCCTTAATTCCTGCTACCAACTATCTAAAATCACTTTGATTTCTGTACTTTCCAAAGTCTGCTTCGTCAGATTTTGATCTAATTTTTTGAAGTAGATAATATCTTTTTTCTTTTATTTTTTTATGCTTTTATCAGATTCCATTTCTGTTGCTTACAAAGAATCAGAACTGTTGCAAGATGTCGATCGTGTATCTTGGTGGAAACATTAAATACACGGATAGAAATGTAGGTCAGCACTCAGAGATGGTGCTTTATGTGGAGATACAGATTTGAGAATCATATCAAAGGAGTGGGTGAGATTTTTGATGGCGAAATAAAGCATAAAATAAAATTTTGGAAAATTTTAAATACTTCACAAATTTTAAGTATCAAGATATTAGTGCTTGACAAATTATCAAAGTTATATAATTTAACACATAAGTGCGTAATATTCTATTGTTAATAATAAAATTAACCTTGTATTTCATTGAAACTGAATAGTCTTCTGGAGTCATAGATTTTCTATTTCTTAATCTTGACTAAATAGGCATACATACAGCCTAAGTAAAGCAGGTGATAGAGAAACCTGATCCTGAACACATAAAATCTGGTCCTCCAAACCTTAGAAACACACATATCTTTATCTCATTCCCATTTTTAAGAAAACAGGTGATATATGCTGTATATATATATATATATATATATATATATGCAATACATGCTCTCAATAGTCTATATTTGAATGCTGTTGTATTCTTTTATGCCTTATTAAAACACAACAAAAATAATAACCACACAACAAAATCTGAAGCATCCCGGAAAAAATAATTTGAGAAACAGATAGTATTGTTAGTGTAAAAGTTAATTCTCAATTGTAATTTGAGAATCAATCTCTTTGTTGACTACTGGATACTCTTTGTTTTTCTCCTTCAAAATTTTACTTTCCACTTGCTCCACATCAAAAAAACTAAATCAATCTAGACAGGATATCAGAACCTTCTCAATTTCAAAAATGTAATTTCAATCTCATTATTTTTGTGGCAGACTATTAAAATGTCATAATAAAAAGAATCCTAGTAATTACTAAGGATTCCCAGATTATGTTTTATCAACATTCTGTAAATCCAGTCTATATCAAACAAATCTATTGTTTCATAGTCCTTATTATTTGTTGTAAGATTTTGATGTCATTGTCATTTTTTTCAGTGCCCCAGTACAATGCAAAATATTTCTTCCCTATTTGTTCTCACTATCCTTGAAATAGTTTCACACGTTGCTGCTAAAATAAGCCATTAAAGACTGTTACCTTAATCACTTTCAATTGCTTTTAACATTTGCATTGTGGAGTTCTTGAGCTGTTTAATATGGCATCAGCATCCTTCAGCTAAGTTAAATACCCTAATGTAACATTAATTATTTGATTTAAACCTGCAGAGCAAAGACACTGAGATGAAGTTTAGATTAAGAATTGCAGTTCAGCTATTTACTCATGTCTTTACACAGGGAGGAGGGGAGTGTTGGAGAGGGAGGGGGGAGGATGGAGAAAGGAGAAAATGTAAGGGTATCAACTGGAGGACATCCTAAACAGAGGAGAGAAAAGACCTTGCCATGTTTTTCATTTTCACTATGAATTACTCTGAAATTACTTTGCTTTTATAATTTTAAGACAGACTTTTAATGAATGCGAATATTTAGCATTTATATAGCCTTTCTATCTTCCAAGCATTTAGCTAATTAATCTTTAAAACACCGTTGTGAAAAGGATAAGTATTAATCCACCTATTTGACACATAAAGAAGAAGAAACACAAAGAGAGGTTAAGGGCTACAGATTCTATTTCATAAGCAATGAAATGGCAACATGAGGATCAGAAATCCCAAATACCACGAGACCACATTCTAATCTTACCTGGCAAGTATCATTTAATTCTCTCTATTAAGTCAACAGCTACTTACACTCTACTGCTATAGGAAGAATGGTGCTGGCCATAGGCAGTGACAAACAGCTCTTGCTTGGAGTAGTGAAAAAAGAAGATGGTTTAATAATAGCTGCAGAGTCATTTAGTCTGTCCTGTACCAAGTGAAGGAAATTCAGCACTATTTTTCCAGGACTAAAATCTCTCACCTATATTTTTGTTCCCATTCCTTCCAGACATCCACTGGATCTCACCCTGTCATAGAAACACTTGTATCTTTATTTTTTATTATTATTTTTTAAAGATTGCCACCTGAGCTAACATCTGTTGCCAATCTTCTTCTTTTCTTCTTCTTCTTCTCCCCCAAACCCCCCAGCACATGGTTGTCTATTCTAGTTGTAGGTCCTTCTGGTCGTGCTATGTGGGACGCCGCTTCAGCATGGCTTGATGAGTGCTGCCATGTCTGCGTCAAGGATCCGAACCAGTGAAACCCTGGGCTGCCGAAGCGGAGCGCGCAAACTTAACCACTCAGGCACGCGGCCAGCCCCATGTCTTTATTTTCTTGACTTTACTATTTGTTCTCCAAATCCATAGTGCTCATACCTATTCAGAGGACAGCCTTCTGAAAGACATTATGCCTTTTACAGATCATTATAATTATTTATTTATTGTCATTTTAATCTCATCCTTCAAACTTTAAAACCATTTTAGTTAAAAAATTAATTCTATATGCAGGCAGTTAAAAATGAAAAGAAGTCCTTAAAATAAACTATATCAATTCAACCAGACCATTTATTTTTTGATTCTCCTGAAATTTTCTTGTTTAAATTGCCAGCACTTCCTTGCAGACAGGTAATAGCATGTGCCAAATTTTTCAAAAATATTCAATAAAAAAATTGAAATTAGTGTCATCGCTGGTCAGAACCATGATTCTGTTAGTGATAAAATTTTGATCCTATTGTCAGTTTTAAGTATTCGGATATGCTCCCTCTCATAGGATGTACCTATTCCATTGGATGAAAACTTGGTGTCCACTATCCTGAAAACACACACACACACTCTTCTAAACTGAAATTATTTTTTAGATTGTTTAAGCTTATAAATTGCTATTCTTTCTTTCCAGCACTGCGCAGTAACTTTTTCAATCTCTTGAAATCTGGTTTTGACTGTCCACTGAAAAATACTCTCAGAGTAAGCAAATGACATCTTTATCACAAATTCTATAGCCTTCTTATTCACCATTATACTCAAATTCTTTGTAGCGTTTTGTATAGTCTGATACAAACTCTTGAGTCTCCTCTCCCTCCACATTCCTTTCAGTCACGGAATCCTGCGGTTCTTATTTTCACATTGGATACATTTCTTCTTTCAGAATCCCAAGACCTCTAGCCTGCTTCAAGTATCAATTTCTCTTGACTGAACTCTAAAATTGGCTCTTTAACTGAACTTGCAGCCTCCAGTTTGCTCTCACGGCCTTTTCAATCCACTCTGCCACACCTGGAGGCTGTGTCACTTGGTCAAGAACTCAAACTGTGGCCATATACACTGATTTGAATCCTGGCTGCATCATTTACCAACTCTTGAATTTGAGCCAATTACTTGAGGTCTCCTTGCTTTGATTTCTTCAACTGAAAATGTTGATTCATGTGAAAAGTCCTCATAAAACTATAGTAGCCATATTCAGAATTCAGTGGGTGATTGCTATTACTTTTCTGACAACGCTCTCTTTAAAACAGGAACCTGAATATGCGCATTCAACTGATTTGAATTTTTCAAATACTGTTGTTTCTGTTCCTTCTGTTGAATTATGTTTTAGTTTAGTATTATAGGTTCTTCCTTCTTGGTTTATTAATTCATCACTACCACCACTGCAAACCAGAAATATTATCACTCACTCAGTATAATTTTTCCCTTCCTATTCAATGTATTTTTTCCTTGACTTTATTTCTGCCAGATTTCCCTTTCCTCCATCTCTGCATCTCAAAAAATCTTAACTATATTCTGGGATGCAGATAATAATGTTATCTTCTCTGTGAAATTTTCCCTGAACCAAGCCAGAATTTATTTCTACATCGACTGTATTGCCTTAGCACTTTTGTTAGTCCTACTGTTTCACCTCTCCGAATCAAGAGTTAGGTCCTAGAGGGCATATAAATTGTTTATTGAACTTACATCTTTTACAGTGTTTCTTGATCAATACTAGGCACACAGTAGGTGCTCAATTTTTAAAATATAGACGAAAAACACATACTCCTTCGTACTCTAGAGATTATGAAAATATTTTCAGACCACTGGCTTAACGTATCAGTGGTTACAATTAGAAAAGAAAAAGCAGAAAAGGAATATACTTTGTTAATATGCTCTGTATTTCTCTATTTTACCATATTAATAATCCTGTGGACCCACAACATTATAAATAATAATTATACTATATTTCAGTAGTTTTTACCGGGCTCTTATAAAACCCCACCATAATTTATAGCTTATTTTCTACTATTGAATCAAATTGATAAATAAAAGTAACATTTATACTTTGAAAAGTTATCTGTTTATGAATAAAAATCATTGAGAAATATTTTAGTATTCTTCCCAGAGGCATTCAAGTAATTTCATTGAGCATTTAAAAAAATTTCCGTATTAGCTTTCCTTTCAAGTGTTAATTAGTTCTGGATCATAGCAAGGTAAAGTCTCATTTAGTAAGATCTGATTAAACTTTCAAGGCAGCAAATTCAATAGAGTCCATTTTCTTCAAGGTTAGGGGTGTTTAAAAGAACATTCTTTTTGATAGATTTTACACTTATAACTTCAAACATAAATTATATTTTAAGTAGGTAATAAATGTATATTATATAATTAATATGTAAAAGGGATATACAATAATAATCATATCTTTCTCTAAGCACTGTTTAAAAACCATTAGTATCCATCCACAGAGTAAATCACTGTAATCATATCATTTATCCTCTTTGATAGTTTATGCTAATACAAGAATACATATAGCATGAATGTATTTTATATTTCTAAATCTATATATTATTATTTAGCATTTTCCAACTTGAAGGTCTAGCTCTATTTTAGAATCAAGTTTCTAGAAATATATTAGGTTAAATATCTTACTGACCTTCACTTATTATGATTATTTTTAACTATGTATTCCGTCTAAAGAGGTTTTTGTCACTTAAAATATTTTAAAATATCCAATAAGATTAGAATAGCAGTATTTTAATTGAGAAGGATTTAGAAAGGTCAAAGAAAATTAGGTCAGGGAAAACATATAAAGTAGAAGGTTGGGGATAAAGTCAGTATACAAAGTATATGCCATTAGATCTTGTACAACTTGCTACAGATGAGTTGTAGATTTGACTGGAATTCTTAATAGTAGAGGAAAATGCTATCAGACAGAAGCACTATAGTGTTAAGATTTAAAAAATGTAGCATATAGGAAAAAATATAGGAGAATAATTACATGTTGTCTAGGGAGGAGAAGATATATTGAAGAAGTCCCCAAAAATCACAAATCAAAAAAGAAACCATTGACAAGTTGAACTTTATTCGGCTTACGGCCGACTTGGTTCTAGCATTTAATATTATGGTTTGATTTCTATTTTGATACATAAATGTTTTTAAATTTCTTATATGAAATATTGTTTCTTTGTTATTTTAAAACTGTAGTTCTGTTTAAAAGTGTTTTTGTTTTAGTGCTTATCTTTGTAATTATGTCTGTATACATTCCACTTCTCCCCCTTCTTAACATCACAACTATCACACCCTTTTCTAAACTCTCCCTTTCTGCTTGTCCATCTGCCAATTTTAGTCAATAAGATTAGATTTCTTAGTGTTTACCTTTGTGCTCTTTTGTGTACTTACATTTCCTGCCTAATTTGTCAGCTTTAAATGCTCTTATTTTCCTACCACAAATGCTAAGCTGATTCTACTTCCTAGCTTAAACCCCTTCTCCCATTTTGTTTGGTTGTTTTGGTTTTATGCTATAGGCACCTATCCATTTTCCCGTCTTTTGGTGCTCCCTCAGTCCCATCTGTGTTTTTGTCTCAGATCTGCAATTAAAAATGTTCAATCCTCACTTCCAGTCCTTTGCTGTTGTCTTAATAATATTTTTGTTGGCTGGTGCTTAGCCTGGACTGGTTCCCTCAACAACAATACATATAAGTGATGTATCATGTGCTCTTATGTGTTCAAAACTATTTATCGTCTTTATGGTTGAAAGAGAGATGGATATAACGTCCTTGGCTCACTCTTTTCATGTATATGTTTCCATATAGATTTTGCTTGCTTTCCAGTTATTCAGTATTGATTTATTCAATTTTCTGATCCATAGATTTAGAATATGTGCAGATTGACCTTTTGGTCTAAATATTTACCCCTTGTTATATATGTGTTGTGTAACATTACAATCCTTCGCACTAAGGTGGATTTATATTTAAAATTTATTGAAAATATTATGTATCAGATTTTACAATGTGAACTAGTTAGGCTACTCTAACCAGGATTATCTTGATAAAATACGGGATTGTTATCATCTCCTACATATTATAAATATCGAAAGAAAAGTAACCAAATAGTGTTCACAAAGTACTGACTCCCAGCAATGTCATCTGGAAGTTAGCAATGATTTTCAAACTTCAGTGCACATCAGAATCATCTAGGGAGATTTTTTAAAAGCTTTGACCAGAGTGTAACCCTAGAAATGCCAATGAAGAAGGGCACTTCAAAAATCTGCATTTTTGACAAGCCCTGCAAGTAATTCTGCTTCAGATGGCCCTTGATAGAATTTTTAGTGACACTGGGTTAAAATAACAAGGCGTTAAATTTTAAACTCGTGTGTTATTATTCACATTAAAATGAAGACTTTCTTTCTATAACAAGGTGACCATTTGACTGCTTTATGATACTTGAAATAGATTAACTAGGCAAATATGTATTATTAACTGGGCGGCAGTTAAACAAGAAGTTGAGAGTCCATTTATCCATTACTAAGATTTCTAACTATTTAGATATCTCTGAATAATTCTCTGAGTATAAACACTAAAAGCACAAAAACAAAACAGACAAAATATCCTAATAAACAACATGGATCCCTCAGTCTCTCCTTTAGTACCAGCTATTTTCCTTTACCGGTATTTACTCAGGAATTCACTTGCCCTCACTTTATAACTTTGATATCTTGGTTTATTCAAGCCAAACAGAATACAAGAAGCCAACCAGCAGAAATAAAAGGAATTGTTATCGAGAGTTTCCCTTTGCATGAGAGAGGTAAAAGCTTAGAGGCCATGACTGAAAGAAAACCCATTACAATGGTCCAAAACTGGTAAGTAAGTAAGTAAACAAATGATCATTGATGATCCCCTGTTGCCCAGTAGACCTTAATTTACATTCAATAGCCTATGTTATAGAAAAAGGACAGCATTTATCAAATGTATCGAAGAATCTCTTTGAAGACAATGAAAACCTAAAAATAAGCAAAATATTCAGTACATATTTTAACATATATGGCATACCCATCCTTACTACTAATTCAAAACATGAAAGTTTGCTTTTGCACTGGGTGTC
This sequence comes from Equus asinus, assembly GCF_041296235.1. Taxonomy (NCBI): domain Eukaryota; kingdom Metazoa; phylum Chordata; class Mammalia; order Perissodactyla; family Equidae; genus Equus; species Equus asinus. The sequence goes on from NC_091798.1 coordinate 84,132,266, forward strand.
TTGATATTTTCTTACAGATTTAGTCTTCCTTGAGCAGTACCATTGAAAGCTTGCATTATTAATGGATGCACCATTTACATTGTAAGGGAAATCAAACAAAAATAAATAAATAAACAAAATAAACTGAGGTGTATTGCATTTCCCTTCAGAGCCTTTATGAACTCCAACCTAGTTTCCACTATCTCATGCATCTCTTTCTTTCAATTTGAGTATTTTCTAACTTTTACAGTATAAACATTCTTCCTCCAAGCAAAACTAGATGGAAATGGTAGGTGGGAGGAAGCTTGATTGGGGCATGAGGCCTGTTCGGTGTTAGTAAGGAATTAATAAGTAATAAAAGTAGGTATTATCATTTCAAAACACTACCTAAAATTATTTGAAGTGTGCCACCCGTGGAGAACATGTTCATTATTCTCTCTCCTTTCACCAGACAAATTTTATCAGCTACAGCTACACTACTGATGCTCACATTGAACTGAAAATTTTCTAATTTACTTTTAGCCTAATTCTGTCTTCAAAGACAAAACAGAGTGAATCAACTTTTGCTTCCACATGAAAATACTCCAAATGTTTAAAGACTTCAATCTTGTCTTTACTAAGTCTTTATTCTTTTTTATTTCTATGTTCTCTATCACTACTTTCTGCAAACCATTTTTATGGTACATGATTTCCAGGCACTTAAGTTGCAGGTCATTTTTCTGTAGAACATTAATTAGTTAGAATTCTTCTTGGAATTATATGCTTGGAATCCATCATAATCTTTGAGATGTAATCTAATCTAATCAACAGGGTTACTTTCCATTGACAGAACTTTTGCTTCATAAATGCATACTGAGTTTACTATAGTTATTCATTTACTCTAGTTAAGTATTCATTTATTCATATACTTGCATCTGTATAAATGATTGGCATTGAAACTTGAAATCAGTTAAAAACCTGATTTGTTTTTACCTCACTGCTGAGACTCCTCCAAACTATGCTAGTTTTTCCAACCTAAATTTAGGACATTATATCAAATCCTAGGACTTATCATCTCACTGATTTGGTCTGTCTGATATTCAGCCAAATTATTTTTAATTTCAACTTTTTGATCTTTTTGTTGATATATCCTTTCCCAATTTGTTGTCCATACTTGGTTCATTGGTATATATTTTAAGATCACACATGGCTTTCTGACTGACAGTATCGCACCCATCTTTAACTTATGTACATATTTTATATACTTTTATAAATCACAGTGCTATAAAAATACACATGTTTCAAATTTATGTAAAACTCTAAAACAGGAAAAAATAATCTATAATGACACCAAAAATATGTATATACATGTATGCATTTGTGTATCATTCTGTCGTTATAGATTATTTTTGCCTGTTCTAGAATTTTATATAATATATTGTGTGCATATATTATATTGCACACAATATATTCTCTATATTAGTCTATATTAGAACTCAATCTGAAAAGGTTACATGCTGTATGATTCCAACTATATGGCATTCTGGAAACGGAAAAACTATGGAGGCAGTAAAATCAGTGGGTACTAGAGGTTAAAGGAGGTGGAGTGATGAATGGGCAGAACTCAGAGGATTTTTAGGGCAATGAAAATACTGTGTGATACTATAGTGGTGGATACCTGTCATTATACATTTGTCTGAATGCATAAAATGTACAGTACCAAGAGTGAACCCTAATGTAAACTGTGGACTTTGAGTTACAATGATATGTCAATGTAAGTTCATCAATTGTAACGAACGAGGAATGTTGATAATAGGGGAGGTTATGTATGTTTGGGGGCAGGGGTTTATGGTAAATCTCTGTACCTTACTCTCAATTTTACTGTGAACCTAAAATTTCTGTAAATAAATAAATCAATCTATTGATATCTACTTCTATTTGTCTATCTCCTAAATATCTGAACTTGAAGATAGAATGGAACATTTTTTAAAATGCAAAACAACTTTGGGAAATATTGTTACCACTCTATTAGTAAACCACAAAACATGGAAACCCAAAATTATTATGTATTCAGAAGATTTAGGAACTCACCTATAGTTGGCTTTATTTACTTCTTGCAAAGAGGGAAGCTTCATACAGTGAGGAATCTTGGGACGTGTCAATAGAGCATGTAAGAATAGCTTGTTATAGGATTTAGGCTTGTGCTAGATGTTTAGGAGGACAATTCAAGGATACAGGGCATCGCTATAGGTTGGATGCTCTCAGAAAGTAATGAAAATTCTCTGAATGTTATGTTAATAATTTTATCTACAAAACAGAAGGAATGACAAGAGCCTAAAGCTGTGACTTTTAAAGAAGCAACTGTCACTCATATTAACAAGGATAAGGAGATTTTTTTGAATTTTTTTGTGGCTTGGTCAATGTTGATGTTTTGTCTGTGTTCTAACAGGGATACAGAGTAATCTTGTTGTGCCCTGAACCCTCACATTTATGGCATGGCCTTGTCTGATGGTGTTTCGTGAAACTGTTTATATTTAACAGGAGATCACCATAGTCTAACTTGAGCACCAGCCAGTTTCTAGCCATCATAGGCTGTTTTTCTCTTTCTCAATTCCTTACATAGGAAATAAAAAAGTCTGAAATCAATGAGCAACATATCCATCTTAGGAAATTAAAATGGAAGCAATGAATCTGTCTGGGGTATAAAATGGAGATTTTACACAACTTAAACAGTACACAAGCAGAGTCGAAGAGAGAAAATAATGAAAGGTTGGGATGCTTAGTGGTTAAGAACTGAGAGTAGGGAGCCAGACTGCCTTGGTTCAAATCCAGGCTCCATGCTCGACTAGATGAGTGACCTTGGGTAAGTTTCTTAACCTCAATAAGCTTTAGTTCCCCCTTATCTCAAATGAGGATAACCTCATGGTGGGTTCTGTGAAGAATGCATGCATAAAGACATGGAAAGTGCTTAGTGAGAGCCTAGTTCATAACCAGCAATATATAAACACTTTCTATTATTATTCTAAGAGAAGTACAATAAAAACAAAAAAAAGCTTAAACTTAGTTTTGTTAAAAGACCAATAACCATATAAAAAATATATTACTTAAAATATACTAAAGTAGATATAGTATATTCTCCAGGGCAGAACTTCCCAACAGATGTGCTGCAAATTACATACTGATAGGACAGAAAAGGGACCAGATATGTCTATGGCGGCTGGAGCTCCAGGGCCAGCCTGTTAGCCGTCTCTCAGTTTCCTCCTATGCAATGTTAAGTAATATAATTTTCTATGTGCACAACGACAAGAAGTAATCTTTGGGAAACATTACCCAAAGTCCAACTTACTATCAGAAAGAGAAATTAAGAATATATTTCAATTGCATCAAAAAGAGTAAAATACCCAGGAATAAATTTAATCAAGGAGGTGAAAGACCTGTACTCTGACAACTGTAAGACATTGATGAAAGAAATTGAAAAGAACACAAATAAATGAAAAAATATATCATGCTCATGGACTGGAAGAATTAATGTTATTAAAATGTCCACACTACCCAAAGCAATCTATAGAGTCAATGCAATCTCTATCAAAGTTCCAATAACAATTTTTCATAGAACTAGAACAAAGAATCTTAAAATTAGTATAGAACCACAAAAGACCCCAAACAGTCAAAGCAATCTTGAGAAAGAAGAACAAAGCTGAAACTATCACACTACCTGATTTCAAACTATGCTACAAAGCTATAGTAATCAAAACAGTATGGTGCTGGGCCAAAAACAGACACATAGATCAACGGAACAGAATAGATAGCCCAGAAATAAACCCATGCCTATATGGTCAATTAGTCTATGACAAAGGAGGCAAGAATATACAATGGGGATAAGACATTCTCATCACTAAATGCTGTTGGGAAAACTAGACAGCTACGTGAAAAAGAACGAAACTAGACAACTATCTTATACCACATACAAAAATAAATTCAAAATGGATTAAAGACCTGACTGTGAAACCTGATAACATAAAATTCCTAGAAGAAAACATAGGTGGGTGGGTGAAATGGGTGAAAGGGATTAAGAAGTACAAATTTCCAGTTATAAATAAATTAGTCATGGGGATGTAATGTATAGTACAAGGAATAGAGTCAATAATATTTTAATAGCTTTGTATAGTGACCAATGGTAACTAGACTTACGATGGCAATCATTTTGTAATGTATATAAATATTGACTCACTATGATATACACCTGAAACTAATAAGATACTGTATGTTAATGATATTTCAATTAAAAAAAGGAATAAAAAAGTTAAACTTACTTTTCTTTTGGTAAGAAAACTTATGCAATTATAGTCATAGCTGGCCTGTTTGGGAACAATCTGTGTGTCCTTCAAAAGGAGAATGGATACTTATCAAATTAAGTCATATGAGGTTGATGATATACAACATTTTTGATTTATAAAAGGATCCATCTTGTATAGACCATCCTGATACATTCTACTATATGTACACAATAGAATAGTATTTAGCTGTAAAATTAGTTGAACTCAAGTTGTAGGTATTCTTATGAAAGACTTTCAAAAATATTTCAAGGAAAGACAAAAGCAAGTTACAAAAGATCACTGATAGTGTAATATTGTGTTATAAAGATTAAAGACATTTAAAATAATATTATGTGTTATTTTAGAATACTTGCTTTTGCAATAAAGGTTTTAAAATATCCATGAGAATAATGAACACCAATATCAAGCTTATGGTTATGTCTGACTAAGCGAGGATAAGTAAGCATACATTTCTGGCTAAGCAAGTAGGTCTTGTGGGTGACAACAAAGTGGGTGAAACTGACTTAGTTGGCTGATCAATCATCCGTTTGCATATCTCGTCCCCCTTTGCAAACACCAATGGCTGTGTACTTGTGCTTCCCCAAACCCTTGTGAAATTGAGGGTAGCAAAGAGAAGCAAGGAGACGGTTTTAGTAAAGAGTAGTAAGTAAGATTCTGTTGAGGGTTTTCTAACTTATTTTCCTAGCAAAAGGATAGATATTGCTACTTTGACCTCTTTTGTCCTTCCATCTGAATGAGAATTGATAAATTGAGCTGGGACAGCTATATTGACACTGAAGAAAGAACCAGGATGATTGCATAGACTCCAACCCTAACATGATTGAACTGCTAAACCAATTCCAGCAACTGTTTACTTCCAGACGTGTTCTTATTAAGAAAATATATCTCAATCTATGTTACATGGGTTTGCTGTTGCCTGAGGCTAAAAGGATTCCTAACTTCTGCATTACCGAAATTCTTTAAGGTTCAATTGTTTCATCAAGACAAGCACCTTCATAAAGGTATCAAGGATTCAATAAAATAAGGCATTTAAATGTCTTAGCTCAACGTGTGGCATGTCATAAAATCTCAATAAATATTATTTAAAACAAAGTAACTTTACAAAATGAACTCTTGAAAGGAAGGGTATTTAATGAAAGTATTTATGGATTTATGGTATTTAATAAATATAAGGTAACTGTTAGTAGGGGAGTCTGAGAAAAAGGAGCCTGAAAGATAAAGGGTGAATTCAACACTGATAATTTTATTACTGATATCTAGCAGGCTACAGTGTAAGCTCCCTGATTCCAAAGTGTGTGGCTTATCCACCTTTTATCCACAGCATTTGGAGAAACTAAAGTGTTCAAAAAATGTGTGGAAAATTAAAAAAGGGGACGAGATAGGCTGGGTGATTTGATAGCACTAGCATTACACGTATGTACTTAAATATGCAAATTCTAATAAATGTTTTAATTAAGTGAGTGCAGGAAGAATATTTTATATGCAACAAAATGGTATGACTATAAAATTTATTTTCTTAATTATTTCACTTTTTAAATGCATTAACTAGACAATCACTGCCTCTACTGATAGATTAACTAGCAATGATAGGACCATTTCACGACCTTTTGTTCAAATTAAGAAATCATAGACAAGAGTTTACACATCTAGAATTATCTAAAGCCTTGGAAAACAAAGAACTAATATCACTCTCTATTAATCTTTTCTGCCTTTTGAAAAGGTCTTTGCTTAATAGAGAAATCACAGCCTGAATTTTTTTTGTCAATATAATCTCAGCCATCACATGCGCTGCCCCCATTGTGCAATAAAGAATGCTTGCCACTCCAGTACAGCCGAAGAGGAATGAAATTAGGTCACACCTATTCATCCTCCAACTCCCTCTTTCAGAAAATGGAAACCAAGCAGCTTTGTGAGATACCACACTTTATAGAAAGGTCTAGCAATTCAGGAAAGAGTCTATACAATACTTGAGGGAAGTAAGAAAACTGAGAGAAAGAGTTTACTCTTTATTCTTTAAGACTATTTCTTCTCAAATGAATTCAGGTACTGCTATTCAAATCCCTATAACCACAATGCAGCAAACTTACTGAATTTCTGGAAAACTGTAATCAAGTTGATATGGGTTAAAAGTGCAGGTTTTATTCTGTGTTATATACAAGCTATAGCATTTGAATGGGACGCATATGTTTGTATGTATAGAAAGGTTCTTAATAATCATGGACAATTGGTCCAGAAGGACAGTCATAGCACATAATTTTAGAAATATGTGTATCACACGTATTTTGTGGGTAGATCTTGTGTAGCTAGCATTACTGATGTACTTTTTGGACAAGTTATCTAAGTCCATTGCCCCTTAAATCTCAATTCAAAAATGAAGATAATTGGATAATATCAGTGAAAATGGCAGAGAGGACCTCTGAAAATTCACCCCACCATAAAACCATCAAATAAAAGGGAAAAATTATCAGAATCGAAATGTTTAGAACTCCTGAAATTAATCATAGGCTTGCAGCAAAGTAGAGCATTTCAGCGAAAAAAATGCCTGAATCTCAATAACGACAGCAAATATGTGACATTGTATTTACCCTAGTCCCACCTCTGGTCCTCAAATCTGAAGCAGTCTTGAAAAATAACAGCCTGTGTTCTTGTTCCTGGAGGGAGCAAAATGGGGCAGGATCTCTGTCAAAGCCACATTCTCAAAGAAAATTCCTTATTTGACCTGTCCTTGGTTTCCTGAAGACCTTAATCTAAAGACCTGTCTTTATTTGACCTAATGATAAAAACTTCTGAGGGGGAGGGTTGCAGCACATTTGTCAAATGTTTTAACGTCACTGCTGAAGCAATAAGCTGAGGAATAAGATGGCCATAGAGGCTTTGAAGAACTCTGACATATTCCTAGGAATCTAGAGACCTCATGTATACATATAGCAGTGCATATGTTCAGGAAAGACCTAAGAAGATCCTAATCTCTCAACTCTGACCGAACTTGAAGTTCTGTGAAAGCAAGATGTGAAAGTAAAGCAGAATTGTAAGCTGCCTTGTTGAGTGTTGAAGGCATGCCCAAACATACACAGAATCCCTTCCCTAAACAGGGAGACTTATTGCTTCCAGACACTTATGGAAATTCCTGCCCAAGCATTATCTGACCACTAAGCTTACTAAGTAGAGACTTAGTGGCCACATGTGACAAAGATACACAATTTACAGAATTAGACAGGAAAGTCGCTAAAGAAGAAACAACTAAAATACCTGTATTTTAAAAAAAATAATAAGATCTGAAATCAATACCTAAGTTTTCACCTTATGATGGTGGAAAGAGAATAGCAAACTAAACATAAAGTAAGCACAAGGAAACCCTAAAGATTAGAGTGAAAATTCATGAACTTCAGAATAGAAAAACAATAGGGAAGAAGTCATCAGAACTAAATTGTTTCTTTGAAAAGATCAATAAAATTGCAAATCTTTAGCTAGACTTACCAACAAAAAAGACAAGATTCAAATTACTAAAATCAGGAATGAATGAGGGGATATTATTACTGATATTATAGAAACAAAATGGATTATATGGGAATAATATGAAAAATGGTATGCCAACAAATTAAGTAACCTAGACAAAGTGGACAAATTCTGAGATAGAAAAAATTACCAAACTGACTCAAGAAGATGTAGAAACTTTAAGTAGACCTATAACAAACAAAAATATTGATTTAGTTGTCAAAAATCTTCCTTCAAAGAAAAGCTCATGATAAGATGGCTTCACGGGAATTCTACTAAATCATTAAGTAAGATTTAACAACAATCCTTCACAATATCTTCCAAAAAAAGATAGTAGAGGGAGGGAACTGTTCTTAACTCATTTTATAAAGTCTGTATTTCCCTGAAACCAATATCAATGTTGTGCTAATGGGTATGGGGTTTATTTTTGTGGTGAGGAAAATTTTCTGGAATTAGATTGTTATGATGATTACATGCCCATGTGAACACACTAAAAACCACAGAATTGTACACATTAAAACAGTATATTTTATCATATGTTAATTGCACCTGAATTAAAAAAAGCAAAAAACAACCAGGTAATCACAGGATTAAGGTCTCTTCCAGTTTTATTTTGTGATATGATGAAATACATAAATCTTAGAATAATATTTTAATGGAACATCTCTAATACTGGAGAAGTTTGAAAGAAGGATGAAATAGAGACATAACTGAAAAGATTTATTAAAAATCAACATTAATGGGGGCTGGCCCAGTGGGGTAGTGGTTAAGTTGGCATGCTCTGCTTCAGCAGCCCAGGGTTTGTGGGTAAGGATCCCCAGTGTGGACCTACACACTGCTCACCAGTCCATGCTGTGGTGGCATCCCACATATAAAATAGATGAAGATTGGCACAGATGTTAGCTCAGGGACAACTTTCCTCAAGCAAAAAGAGGAAGATTGGCAACAGATGCTGGCTCAGGGCCTACCTTCCTCACCAAAAAAAAAAAAAATTAACATTAAGGAATGGAGAAGAAAAGCAATATACGTGTATGTAATGTATTTAGATAAGTCAGCTGTGGAGTGTATCAGAGTGGGACTTATCATTCTGCACTGATACTCCATATGACCTATAGAATGAAAGTAGAGACCTAGCAGAAGCAGCTCAACTAGCCCTGACATCATCAAGGACAGAGTTTCCACAATAGACTGATTTGGAGTCTTGGTCTACCCCACTGTTCTGAACACAGCTCAGCATCTCCCCCTCCTCTCAGCAACATCCCTATCCAGTATATGTACCTCCGTGACCTGAATTTTTCAAATTGACTTTTCTTTTATCTCTGTATTGAGCTTTACAATATAATACCCACTCCTCCCAACTGCTGTTTCAACTATATCCGATTGACTCAAGGAGAAATGAAAGCCTTGGAGTTGCTCCAGCTCCTTGCTGATTCTATAGAATTTTGACCATTGCCCTCTCCCTCAAATTTGCTGCTGCAGAAAAAGGGCCAGCCTCAGTCAAAATAAACAGGACCTAACCACTTCCATCAAGCAAACATTTACAAATCAATGTTCAGTAGGGACTTATTTCTTCTTACATAATTAATTACATCCTCATCCATGGACAGATCTTTGTCTACTGCATGAGACTTTGTCCCAGCCAGTGAACTGAAGGATCCAAGGAGATTCTTAAATATTCAACTAAACTAGATATTCAATATTGTACGTAATGACATATGACACACATAGTGTTTGGCACAAACAGATTAGCAAATTTGGCCCAAAGCAAATTCAGAACTAAAATTTCCAAGAGGATTGTTTAATTATATTATTTAGAAACCTTCCCACTACTACCCTAATAGGGTTGGGGGAGGGGAGGAGGTATTACCCCAAAGAGGAAGAGATTTCTGTGCCAAAGGGCCTTAATATCTCCCTCATCTCTCTGGAATCTGGACAATACAGAAACTTATAAATAATTCAGGAGTCAAAGAAAACTTTGAACTCCAAAAGTGAAAACACATCTAAATGAGTTTAGTTTATAAAAACAATGCTGCAACTTTACACAACCATTCTCGGGGCGAACAAGCATCAATGTTCAAGATAGTCATCTAAACAAGTGCGTAAGCAAAAACGAAATGTCTGTTACAACAACTCTGAAATAATCGTCGGATGGACATCCCAGAATTTCTAATTCTGACAAGATCAGGTAAAATTAGAACAATAATTCACTAAAGAAAGACAAGGCCAGATCAACACAAAAATTTCCCCATCACCACATGGAGTAACATTTTCACAAGTTTTTTTGCAGGAGAAACTGAGGAAACCACCTCAGGCCTCAGTATACCCTTTAGAGCAGTTGCAAATTAAACTGTTAAACGTGTTTTACTTAGCATGGGTTAAGTTATTCTATATTAAGCTTTCTCCTTCACTAACTCCTAAATGAAAAAAGAAAACCCTGTGGATGTTTTTTTGTGCAATGAACTGAGTTTCACAGTTTCATTCTCACGCAGGCACTGGGTCTGTCAGGAATACCAGCAGCTCTGGGCTTCTGTTATGAAGAAAACACCTCAGTGGAAGGATTCAGTTCCTCCCAGCAGTTGCAGGCATCTCTCAGGCAAATCTGCTTTCTTTTGCTGGGGCAGTTTCTTAACATGGAGAAGGTAAGGAGGAGATAGAGAGGTGAAACAGACACACTGGGGAACAATGTATGGGTAATGAGAAAATCATGTTTTCCTAAAGAAAAATCAAGATCATGAGTAATGAAAGGGAAAGACAAACTTAATAGAGTTAGTTATATTTTGTTTTAAGGAAACAAAGCCTGCTCTAGCAAAGATTGTGCAGGAAGAGAGAGGTCTAAATTAGATATGCTCACTATTCATATTAGACCGCTCTAAACCTGAGCCTTGGAAAATTTCACTTAACACCATTTTTCTTATGAAATTTGATGAGAGGAAAAAATATTGGATAATGCAACAGGAAGTTAAAAGAAGGCTAAACACTGACAGAATGCTAAAGACTGAGAGTGAGAAGCTGAAAATAGAAAACATTGTCTACTAAGATATTAAATGGCATAAAAACATTAAAAAATTGGCAAGTATTTAGGGAGGTAACTTTTGAGTTACCAAATATTACTATTATATATGTGTGGAAAATACGAAACAAGTAAAAACTATAATTCCTGTCAAAATTATATCTGATCCACCTGGCCTAGAGAATGATATAGATAGTGTGTTAAAGGATAAATTACTGATGAAGAACACAATAATTCCCTCCTCATCTGGGTCAATTGTTGTACTACATGAAGTAGAATATACTTACCAAAAAAACCCAAGATTTTGTTAATTAAAATGCTTTGCCAGTGCGAGGAGCTGAGGCACAAACTATTTAGCACAGGATATTAAACAAGGTGTTTAATGTTCTTTTGTGACTTACATTGGAAGCACATGATTTAGAATATATTTTCAGTATACGCTGGAAATGAATTTTTATATAACCTTATTCATATATCCTAAATTTATAATACTGATTAAATATTAATCAGATTTATTGTAAAAACTATAGCATAGACATAGACATTTGTAGAAATAGTGAAAAAATAAATGTCTTGTCACATTTGGGTGACAGTCATAATTTAATTGAATTGCTGCAGAAGTAGACGTCCATTTTCCCATATGTGACTCTATTGCTCAATGATGGTAAAAGAGGAACAGGAAGAGTGATTTCAAATGCTTTTTAAAAATTCTTTCTCTTCTATGATGGTTTCATGCAGCTATAATCAGTGCAAGTTAGTTCTATAGCATTAGCATTTAGTATTTTCCTACGACATTCCACAGGATTCTAACTAGAATGCTGAAATATAAATAATCACAGTTCATAAGACATTGATTAAAATAAATACCAAAGAAAACACAGGCTAAAAATAATTGTGTTTTATTAATATTTGTTCATACTTTGTAATCTTAATACTAAACTAAATCTTGACACTTTCTATCACGTCTCCTCCGACACAGATAGGGGGTTTGCATTTTCTTAAGGGTACATTGTGATTTTTTTGGATCTTTTCTTCTATCAAAGATATTTCCTTGAGGAGCATCAGACTGATGGAGCCATCTAACTACAAAACAACAGTTTAAAAAACCTGTTATTGCTAAGGAATATCTCAGAAAATGCTTGTCACCATTTGATTATTGCCCCTGTAACTTTTCTAATTGCTTGATACATTCAAATGGCCCCAAAAAAACATGACAAAAGAAAATTTATATAGTAAAAATTTAAAAATAAATATACTGTTAGTACCTCTGCCTGGTTCACTTTATTCCCTACCTCATTAGCTATCCCTTAAGAGGTAATCACTTTTCATTGGTTTCTTTATAAGCTTTCAGAGTTTTATTAAATGTAAGCTAACGTGAATAAATATTCTTAATTACCCACTTCATTATACAAAATAAAGTAAATAAAGTAGCATCTCTTATCCATTTGTCTGCACATTACATTCTTAGAAATATTGCCATATTAATATATTTCCATATTAATATATCATTTTTCATATTTTAGGTATAATTTACCTTCAATGAAATGTATAGATATTAAGTGTTAAGTTTGATCAGTTTTGATTATTGTAAACTGTCATACAACACCACACAAAAGAACATATAAAACATTTTGATCATTCCAGTCGATTCCCTCCCTCCCTTGGTAACTACTTTCTAATTTCTATCTCCCGTTCTTTACTTCATATAAATGGCGTATATTCTTCTGGGTCTGGCACTTTTTAAAACAGTAGCTAGTTTCTTTTCCTTGGTAAGTTGCATAGCATTCTGCCTTAGGGACAAACCACAATTTAACCTCTCATTGATGAACATTAGTGTTGTTTCCAGGATTGGCTTTAAAATGTGTTACGAACAGTTTTACAAATGTCTTTTGAGGACATATGTTTTTATTTATCTTAGCTAAGTAGCTAGTAATGAAATTTTTTGGTTTAAAAACATGTGTTTAAGTTTACAAGACACTCAAAGAGTTTTCCAAAATAGGTTCATTATTTTATGCTCCCAGCAGAAATTTAGAATTGCAATTGTTCCATATCCTCCTCAACAGTTGGTCTTGTCAGTCTTTTTGATCTCAGCAATACTGGGGGTAGTGTGAGGGTGATAGCTCATTGTGTTTTTAATTTGCACTTTCAGGTGACTGATTATGTGGACTTTTTCATGCATTTACCGCCCGTTTGTATATTTTCCCTTATGAAATGTCTCTTCAGGACTTTGCCTTTTTTATTCAGTTGTGTCTTCTTATCATTAAATTGTAATTGTTCTTAATAGTATCAATACGAAAACATTGACAAAGAAACTAAAGCAATATATTCCTAGTTTGTTATTTTCCTATTAACTTTTTCTAATGAGCTGATATTATTAATTTTGATGAAATTCAATTTATATCTTTTTATTATTCTATCATGACTGATTCTATGGTTGATGAAATCTTAGACTACTCAAAGACTATGAATATATTATTTTGTATTTTCTTTTAGAATCATTACGTTTTTACCTTATATGTTTAGGTCTATGATTCAGAGTAAATTAATGTTTATGTTTTGTAAAGCAGTATTTGAAGTTCTTTTTTTTTCTATACAGATATCAAGTTCTTCTATCATTATTTGTTTACAAGAGTTTCCTTTCTACATTAAGTTGACTTAGCACCTTTGTTGTAATTCAATACGCATCAGTTTATCTAGACTCTTCCACTCCTTTGTTCTATTCTCATGTCAATACCACTAAGTTATGTTATTGCAGCTTTGTCTAAGTCTTCAGGCGAGGTAGTTTGTTTCCTCCATATGTGTTCTTATTGAAGATCATTTTGTGCAATTCTAGCTCTTTCATTGTTACAATAATTATAAAATGATGTCAATTTTACTAAAAAACACTACTGTAATTTTTATTGGAATTGTATTGAGTATATAGGCCATTGGGAATAATAGACATTTTAATAATATTCAGTATTCCAATGGTATATTTCTCCATTGCTTTAGATATTTTTAAATTTTAAATTTCTTTTGGTACTATTTTAAAATTTTCATTACAGAGATCTTATACATATTTTGTTAGATTCATTACTAAGTATTGAATGTTTTATAATGCTGCTGTGAATGCATTTTTAATTTCTATTTTCAAAGTGTTTGTTTCTAGTACATATAAATAACATTTATTTTTATATATTGAACTTACATCCTGTCATTTGTTACATTTCCTTGTGAGGTCTAGGTGTTTTGTTAGTAATCCATAGACTTTACAATGTACCCATCATGGTGTCTATGAATAATGGACATTTTACTTTTGCTTCTTCAACCTTTATGTTTGTCTTTTTTAGAAATATCATATGGCACTGGCTCATTGAATGCAAGTGGTAAAAGATAATAGCCTTACTTTGTCTTCAACTTTCAATGAAACAATGTTTCTGCATTCAATGTGTTTTCGGTTAGATTTTTTGGGGGGGAGGTGGACAAATCCATCTTATAAGACTGAGAAAGTGTTTTTTCTTCCTATTCCTTCTTTTCTAGACGTCATATTATTAGCAGTAGCAGTAATAGTACTTGTATAAGCAGCAGCAGCAATGTGAATTTTGAGTTTTGTTGCATGCTTTCTCTGCATCTTTTGAGATGATCATATGGTCATACTCTCTCCCTGGTAAGTAATAATAACAACCAAGTCAGTTATGGCTCTTCACTTATGGTGTTCATTGCTCTAAGGAAGTTCATGTATTTTTCTGTCTAGATTTATTTCTATTCTGATATACAGTTACCAAGGCACACATCTTAATGTTTAGAACATTCGTGGAAGACGTTTTCATTTTCTTTGCACACTACTAGTTTGTAAAAAAAAAGCTTTGTCTGTTATAATCCAGGAATTAATTACACATAGTATGGTTAGTCCAGGGACTACTATGGAACATACAGGCTCTTGTAATCCTTAACTGACAGTGAATCATGGAATTTTTGAACGTCTTAAAAAAGAATTTCTGCTCATGATAGAAAGGGGTTCAGAGATGGATACTCATAGGGCATGTAGGACAAATTTAAATCAGCTTTTTAGGGGCTTTTTGGAATCTTCTGGATCTTATCAAATACAAACGTTTTCAGTCAATCTTTTATCATAGGACCATGTGGTCAATCCCATTTATTTTAACTCTCTCCTTTTTGTCTATAGTAACACCATATTATGCATATAGTTTTCTCTCAATACTACTGTGAATTGCTTTTTTAACATCTATTTTCAGAGTACTGTCATATCATCTTTTTACCCATAAATTTTAAAACTTCCTTTTTCTTATTTCTCTCAACAATAATTTCTCATTTAAAAATCAAAATTCTCAAATAGCCATTTTATAAACATCTTCAGCTTTAATTATAACAGTATTCAGGAATATTACCTTACAATTCAGCTTATTGACATTGTCTGATGGGTCTTCAAAGCAATTTTTCATAGAACACTGCATTATGGAAAAATATCACCCCTCTCTTTTTTATTTGAGCACAGAGCCAGTTAATAATTGAATAAAGGAATCAGAGAAATGGAGAGCAAAACATGCTGCTTATGCATAAAAGCTGTTAGAGAACATGGCTGCAATATGAGATCAAGCAGATTTACTGATGGTCTGGCTCCTTTCACCCCACCACTGTCGCTAACAGTGCATCAGTCTGGACGTTGGGAAGACCAACTCAAGGCAAAGCTCAGATTAGAGGAGGAGACTCACTCATGTAGAATTGCTGCCCTGCACTTGTCTGTGGCAGGGAAGGACTATCTTTACTAGAATCTTTTATGGATTTGTTCCACCCAATCAGTAAACAGAATGATAGCTACATCTCTCAAAAACTCAAGTTACTTCCTTCCTCTTATACATACCAACTATTTCAGTAACTTTCATTCATTGATTCAAAATAAATGTACGGAAGGTCAAGCACTTTGCTAGGCCTTAAATTTATTCAGTCTTGCAAATACATCCTGTCCTTGTGGGATTTATCATTTATGAGGAAGACAATTAATATCAAGAAACAAAAAACATATCTATGAAAAGTATCTAGAATTACGATGTCATAATGAATACTAACAGGGTGCTGTGATAGAAAAGAGAGGGACTTCTATAGAAAAGGTAGTTTGGGGGTGTTGATTCTGAAGAGTTGACATTTTAGCTGAGACTTGAAGATGCACGTAGCCGTCCAGGCTAGGGATAGAGTGTGGAGTGGAAATAGGACAGTCTGAGAGCAGGGGCAGCATGTATGAAGGTAAGGAAAGAGGATCAGCGCAAATCTGATGATCAAGAAGGAAAGTGGCAAATGAGGAGGCTGGAGAAGCAGGCATGGAGCAGACCATCACATTATAGACTAATCAGACTCACTCTGCTTAAAATTTGCATGAGGGCAAAAGCATATGCACTGATAAAATTTAAATGCTGTAGTCTTTGACAATAGTCTTTGACTCAATATAATGGTGACCAGTCAAGATGATATAAACTGGATTCATCGAGGGAGAGAGTAATTTGGAATAAATTAATAATGATGGAATGAGATGCCTTCTTAAGTACTTAATGTACTGCATCCTTATTTGCTTCTCTGCTGAATATCTCAACCTAAATCAATTGTCAAATGATATTTAAAAATTGATACAATAAGAGATAAGAAAGGGAAAGAGAACAAAAGCTCTGGGTGCCCTGTTGGTCCCTTCTTACCCTCAGTTTTCTATTTTGTAAAGATTAATGAACACTAGCTCTTTTTTAAATTAACCTGAGATGTTTATACAATGTTTCTTATATTAATGCAAGTAAAGTCATTTTTATATGTGACTTTTTAAAGGTAAGTCTTATATCAAGACCCAAATCGAAAATTTTGCAGACTAATACAAGAGATCATCTATTAGTGAGTTGAAAAAACGTTATGGTTCACCAAGGACCCAAGGATAATCTGCCAATAAATCTCATAATTGAGATAGACTTTCTAAAGATATTAGTACATTTTCACACAAATTATCTAATCTAGCCTCTACATTTTCTTTAGTGAAAGGCAGAAATTACACATGCATTTCTGTTAAATTGAAAATTGAATAGTAAAACTGGAAAGCAATCTGAAGAACTATTAGTTACCCTTAACCAAACTGTAACTCACCCCTAGACACCTGGAGTCCTTAGAGACTTTTACACTATATGCTCTAACAGTCACAGCGTATATGGATATCATGGAGGCACCGCTTTCAAACGTAGTAAACCAATTCTGAGCCTGTTTGCCCTGCTTTACTCTTTCCTTCCCAGAGAAACCACAATAAAAGTGCTTGCCCACCGTTCCCTTTTCTCTCTGCCTTGTGACAGACTCTGGTGCTTCCCCTGAGTGGCCCTGCCTGGCTGCTGTGCTCTCCCCAGGGAGCTGTGAGTAGAATAAAACCTTTAAATGTGCCAAGCCTCTCTTTCTCTTGATAGATATCGTGTCTAACCGTACCTCACCCAAGGTAATATGATTAAAGCAATCATGTGCTCTCCGATTCCCTGACCTTAAGCACAGTAGTATAGAGTGTGATGGTGCAATGTAATTTCTAAGGGAAAAAAATCCTGATTTTTCATTCCAAGAATTTTGGGTGAAATTGTCTGTATTTATAATAATTAGTTTCTGTACCTGAATTAAAGATGAGACAAAGAAAAATGTATTATGTTGGAACCAACATAAATTACTGGGAAAACATCATGTATACTTCTCAAAAATCTATATTGAGTGAGTATATAACTCTGTTGTTTCTCATACAAGTATTTCATATAAGTATCTGTTATTCTGTGAAGGAGCTCTCAAAGTGAGATACTGTGAAAAATTCATTTCTGTGACTGTAACGTGATAAATGAAGTTACCTTGCTTCATCTTCCAGGATCTGCAATTAAATGCTACTTGAGTTGAGTGGTGTGCGATTGGTCTAGGTCAATGTTAGCATAAACTTTGGAAATTTTTTTCAGCTTTTGTTTAATGTAGCTTTTTTGCTTTTGAAATATACATGTATCAGCTACATCTAAGAAGCAAACATATTGAGATTGCCCTAAACATATATTCTTCCATTTTCCATCTATATTCTAAAGCTTTCTTGTAACTAAAGTAGGCAGACGCTCTTTGATTATGTTTAAGGAGAAGCCAACTTTTAGTCATAGAAAAGATTAGTTGGAAGGAGCACTGCTTAGTTCAGAATAGCCCAAGCTATTTAGAGCCACATAAACATTTCTCAAAAATAATCATCGAAACAACTACTGCAGACTTTTACAGAATATGTAAAATTAAATTTAATATTAAATTGTTACCACTTTTATAACTTATTATAAGTATGCAATGTCATAAAAATAACAAAAGTTTGCCACATAAATTGCTGTCAGTTAGGAGTAAGAAATGCACTTGAAGTACTTCCACGGCGAAGGAGACATGAAAATTTGCATTGCTCTCACCTTAAAGTTCACAGTGAAGTGCCTGCATGAGGCTGAATCAGAAACATTAGGTAAGATCTTTCAAAATTCAGAGTGTGCAATATACTTTATTTTTCTCTGAAGTCTCATTTTATAGACTATTATTGGAAGCAAAGTAGTCTACTTGATGGAGCAATGGACTGATTCAATATGCCAGATTCCATGTTCCTATCCAGTGGACTGACAAAAAGTCACATGAATTTAATTTAAAATAGGGCAAATCAAGCATTGCTTTATAAAGACCATTTGCATGTCATGGAGGAGATCTTAAACAAAAGTACTTTTGTGGTTATCCGAGCACATAAATACCTGGGCAACTTTTCAGAGCTGAACATCTCTTTTCCCCTTTCAAAATTATACTATGAAGGATAATCTAATGGTTTTTTTTTTTCACTGTTAAAACAGATCTCAACTATTGCTGAGAAAATAAAATAGCACTTCTTCTTCTTATGGCTATAGCCATGCAATGTAAAGTGAATATAAATAGTTCTGAAACAAAGGTTTAATGAATGGCTTTCTTATTTTCAAATCAATACAAACAGCTTAATTCACTTAGCTGGTAAAAAATTAAATGGAAGTATTGTGATATAATTTGATAACATTTGGGAGCCTTTAATGATATTAAAATAATATTGTATTCCTAGAATAGATTTAAGAATTTATTAGATTTATTTTATCCACCTATATGCCTGTAATGCCTGTATGCATATGTGTGTATATATATATATATATATATACATATATATAAAGTAGAGGCATTCAATATCAATTAGTAGCTGAAATGCACTTTAGAAAAATAATGAGAAATATATTAGTCCTGCATTTAGACTATATTTTAAGGGAAAACAGATATATACACATTCAATTCTCTTTATATTGTCATTATAAAAATGTGTTCCTTATTATTGTTTTTTATTCTGATCAGATACAAGGAAGAATATATGTCTTGTTTTTGTATTGTCATTAAGTCAAAATGCAAATTTGGGGAAAACACTTTTTAAATGTCAACTCAGTGAGAAACTTCTTCCTATTAGATATATGTTCTCTGTTAGCATTCCCATCCACATATGGGAAAGAAATATGGAAAACCACTGGCATGGTCAGAAACTGTTTTCCAAATCAAATCTAATTTCTAGATAAAAAGTAGCTTGCCATAAATGAAGAAATGAGGATCTTGTTCTTGTGATTCTGCATATTCACAGTGTGCACTCTGTGCCTTCCCTTCGTTTTTGTCTGGTTATGGCATTGTGCCTGTGTCTTCCTACATCCACATGAGCTGCACACCAGGGTACACTTCAATATAGCCGCCCCTTTCAACCACAACACCTGAAACAAACAAATGGTCAAACAAAGAAAAATGGCAAGGTGGAACAGGGAGCATCATGTATGCTAGTGTCTCCTTGTTTAAATATTACAAAATTCACTGTTGAATAGTGAAAAACTGATATGATAAGAGGACAAAAAGGAGGAGAAATAACTTGCGAGCTACTTCGGAATAAAGCATGCACCAGTATCTTGAAGCTTGTCAGATAAAGAGGAGTAGGAAAAAAAGCAAGAAATTGATCTCTACTGCATTAACCAACTGTACATTATCCTTCACTTTATAAGTGTAACTTATATTATGTTTAATTTAAGGATATATGGGATCCAAGGCTCTCAGATGACCTACTCTCATAGCATCTTCATAGGAATTTTTAAGAAAATCTCTAAAGCCATGGATGCAAGCTAGAGGGAAAAGCAATAAAGGAATGATCTGGTTTAGAATGCATGTGCCTCAAACAGAAGGAACTAAACTGTACAGAAAACTCATATAATTTAATAAAAATGGATATTTCCTTATTATGGAATTCCTCTAATGGAGAGAACTCAGTTATATTTTCCTACTGCAAGACATTCATTTTGCAGTTGACATAAATCAGTCATCTTCCCAATTTCCTTTCCACTTTTTGAATGTCTCTCTCCATCTTTCTCTCTCATGTGCAAGCACTCCTGTTCTCCCTCTTGCTCTCATACACACACACAGTAGAAACTAAAGTGTTTCTAATTCGTTGATAAATCAGAGAGGTAAATGTAAAGAGATTTTTCTAAATTTTGTTTTGCTTTACCATAGTTCACACATACACACGTGCAAAAAGAAAGAAAAACACAGTAGATTAGAGAGTGGTCGTGGTGTCCAGTTGACCCAATTATCTGAAAGTTATTTTTTACATGGCTATAAAACTGATAGATAGCACTTTAGAGTAAATAATATATCATACAAAATGTAGAGAGCAAATTCTCGCTTCACAAAAAATACCAGTGTAATTCTTAATGTTGTTTTCTCATTTTCCCTTGAGATTCGATTTTTAACTGTAACGGAAGACTTAGGAAATGTTATCCTAGTGAAAATGGAAAAAGTAAAATATATTTATAAATAAATTAATGATATGAGAAAATAGACTCTCTCAAATGTTGCTAGTGTAAATTAACAAAATCATTTAGTGAAAAAATTTACCATAGTCCATGAAAATTTAAAATGTACACATCCCAGGACCCAACAATTCCACCTGCAATTTGGAAGACAGTGCCTTACACTATGAGGACTAGATGATTTTCCTGCTACACTTGCAGTCCCAGCATTTGTAGGTATGAGGACCCCAAGTTCTTCCCTTAGAGCACCTTTGGGACATGTGAGAGAGAGCACAGATATGGGGTCATCTTGGATCCTGTCTAAGAGGACTGCCTGAGGGGAGACTCAGCGGCAGAGATGGGGGAAAACAACTAAATGCCCAGGAGTGAAGGAAAAATGAAATGAATGACTCAGAGAAGATGCCTCATGTTAGTCAAGACAATTGAAAGAGAGGGGTCCAACTGGGAGCCTTGAAAGTACCCAGGAAAGTGCTGCGGAAGAGCAGGAGTCACATTTAATTACCTGTCAGTCTCAGGGAGTTCAAACTACAAAACCAAGTAAGAGCCATCTAATCCACTTTCTTCTCCCTCTTCCCCTGCTTGACAAATGGCGCTGGCTGAACTCGCAGTTCTCCAGTGGGGGAAGGGATGAACTTGGAGGCCTTAAATTCATATTAAGAAAACAGCAGCATCCTGCTTTCTCTCCCCTGCAGCTCCATCCTGGGCCGATCCCAAACAGGTTAAGACAAGAAGGCTTAAAGCTAAACAATTACAAAGTGTGGAACTGTCACATAGGCCTCTATATGTTATTTTCAAAACTGACGTTTTTATGACTAAAAGTGAACGAGGGATGTTTTATTACCAGAGAATGACCAGTTCAATCTTGGGCCCTTCTAAATCTTTATCAAGCTGCAGGATATTTACCCCCACAGAGTGAAGTTTAAGGAAACAGGGAGAGGAAAAAGGAAAATCACGTTTTGATTGCATTCCGCAGGTGTGTGTTTAACGCATCATTTACATACACTGACAAGTGAAAACAGCCAGTTGCACAATGATGCAAAGAAAAGGACCTCATTTGTATTTTTAAAACATATCAATATGTGATATCAATAAACACATCACCTACATCCATACACAACATAAATGCAGAGTAAGGGCCCTAGTGAATCTCTTCTCAACAGTTAGGAGAGGCCACTTCTGGACGGGAGGGACAGAGACTCGGAACAGGGGAATAAAGGAGACTGGTAGTTGTGTAAAGTATTTCTTTTTTTGGCAAGGACAATGTATCGATATATTTTTGTGTATCTAATAATTCATTTAAAATTTCTCAAATACTTTTGGGAAAACTCCTAAAATTTTAATATTTTGAATTTTAATTGTTGCAATAACGATAGGTTTAGGAAGTCTTTGAGTGACTTTTAAAACATTACTCCTTGCTTTTCTGGATTATCTGGTGCTCTGTGCTCAACTACTGCCTATCCATGCGGCAGGTCTGCTCAGAATTCAAGTTTTCTTGACATTTGTCCCCTGCCTTTAAAACACTTCTGATTCTTTAATTAACAAGCAGCTGGCATTGCAGACTTATATTCGCTTGATATTTAAGGAAAAAACTTGCTCTTCTCTATTTTCATTAATCAATACACTTTTTTAAATTGCTGAGACTAGCAGAATAACTTAGTGAGAAAAAAAGAGTGTAAAGCCAGCATACGATTATATCAAATAAAAAGTGAAGATGACCTATTAATGAATTTTTTGTGCTATTAATTGATCCAGCTTGTGGAAACAATTTGCTCAAATCTATTTTACAGGCCAGCAAATCTCCACAGGTAATAAGAGAGTGGAAGCTGCCAATGAATTCAGATATCTTGGCACTATTTTTATCAATTCATAGTGGCCGCTTGCTAGATTGTAACCTTACCTGGAAGATCATACCGATGTGCACGATCTCAGATAGACCATCTCTGTATAAAAAGTCAGAAGTTAGAGTACCAGTATGATTCAAATACACTTAGTTTAAAATGGAATTCCCAATTTTTCTGTCTAATTGGACTTTTAGCTATACATTGATAAACAATATTATCAATTTCTAATGAAAATGGCAGTGACATTTCCTATGTATATTTGCATGTCATGTTGCATATGTAAACAGACTTTTAAAAAAGCTTTGGTACAATTACAGAGGCTGATAGCCTTAAAGGAAGGTTACTGGGAAAAGTAACGTTCAAAATCTATTTATGTCTAGACTTTATATGGATTCTATAATTTCACACAACAGATTAAATTTCACACAGCATTATAAATCAGATATTTACTGTGCACTTTTCAATATGACAACTAATACTCAGGAGTAGCCTTCAAAAATTACTTAATAGTATTACTAGGTCTTATAGAACATTTATAAAATGTGGCATTACATTTAGTTGTTATGGGGACAACTAATAAAGCTTTTTGTACAAGTGATACAATGTGAACAAAATGCAAATTCAGCACGGGAGAAATAGACTCTAACAAAAACACATTTTTAAAAAGAATAAATGTTACAACTGCATCCAGTTGGATTGATTGCTGGGTTATTTTCTTCCCCAGACCTGCTTTGGGCCCCAGGCCCCTTGGCTCTTCTCTGGGCCACACCCTTTGATGCTTGTTTTCCCACGTGCCAATTCTTGTCGTGGGGATTCCACCTGTGTAATGATATTGGAAGATGCCTTCAACAAAATTCTGAAAGTATCCATTTGGCCTCTGAAGGAAGATGGAGATAGCCTCAAGCAGAAAACATAGATGTTTTAAAAAATAAAGCTCTCTTTTTTCCTTAAAAATGTTTAAGTTGTGGGGCTCTTCTTCAGCGCAAAGCGTTCTTTCAGAAACCTAATGCCCTGAAACAGGCAGTAGATAGATGTTGCACTGTAGTGTGAAGAATGGATCACTAACTATCTGGCTTTAATTAGTATATTTATCCATACCTAATAATTGATGCCTTTTCATTTGTGTTATTACAAATACAGTAAAAATGCAGATATTTCAGTGTTTCACATTCATCGAAAGAGTCAGATCGCGGAGCATTTCCAGCAAGCATTGCTATGAACATAGGGAAGAGAAATTCTAGTGACACTAACCAAATACTACTTCTCAACATGAAAGTTACTAAGCTAGCTACTCAAAGCAGGGAAAGATCTGGTTAACTCATGGAGGCTTAGGAAGAGGGACGAGAAAAAGGCTAAGGGTTGGTTCAATCATAGAGTCATTGATAATAAAAACTGATGGGAATTATAGATACTTCCTAGAACAACTCTGGCCTGACTTTAAAGTTGAAGAGATTGAATCCCAAGGAGATTTAGTGGCTTAAAAGTAAGCTATCTTTTATGAACTACATAATCAATTAAAATGTTATTGAAATTGCCTCTTCTCAAAATTATATGCATCCAAGCAATGCTTTTGACAATGAGCATTCCATTCCAATTTTAACTTCTCTAATTTTACTCTCACTGGTATATTTTCGTGTAAAGTTATACTATACCTATCTGTAGCAGTTTGTCTGAAGAATAAAATATAAAAATCTCAATTTTCAGTAGTTCACTGCTCTCAGTCCCATTATGGCATCGTAAACTCCATTTTGTGGGGAAAAAAACCCCAGTGATTCTAGTACTGAAATCCCAGTTGATTATCAGCATTACCCCTACCTAGATAATCCTAAAGTCTATGCTGAATCATGCCCAAAATATCTGTACCATCTACATGTGAACAAATGTTGTTCATGATATTGATTTTGTTTTCAGGAGACAATGCTTGTCAGAATCAGTTACAGAGTCTTTTGTTTTGTTCCTTTGGTGAGGAATATTGACCTTGAGCTAACAGCTGTGACAGACTTCCTCTATTTTATATGTGGGATGCTACCACAGCATGGCTTGATGAGTGGTGTGTAGGTCCCTGCCCAGGATCCAAACCTGTGAACCCTGGACTGCTGAAGCAGAGTGAGTGAACTCAACCACTACACCACCAGGCTGGCCCCTACAGATTCTTTTCAAACGCTGTCTCTGGCCCCAGAATGTTTTATTTCAGTCTAAGATGAGGGCTCCCAAATAAACTACATTAATTACTACATCAGGTAATTAAATGTGGGTTATTCTTGGAACAAACTCGGAAAAACATTGGTGTAGATGAATAATGACACATGTTTGGGCTTATTTTTCCCCATTGTAGAGAATATTTATCTAGATCAATTCA
The DNA here is from genome assembly GCF_041296235.1 of Equus asinus. NCBI lineage: Eukaryota > Metazoa > Chordata > Mammalia > Perissodactyla > Equidae > Equus > Equus asinus. The sequence continues at coordinate 84,157,117 of NC_091798.1, forward strand.
TATCACTTTGTGTAGTTATTGAACGGAAAACTTATTCTAAGATCCCAATGTTTAGCCGTAGAATACAGTAATGCTGGAATAGAAAAAGTTTTTACGAACATGGGCTTTGGCACCTGTTTAACACATATGCAAATCCAAAGGTTTCAATTTACTGTTTGTGTGAACTTGGAGAAGAAACCTAACATCTCTAAATCGGGGAGAGGCAATTTATATCTCAGAGTATTTGATCTAAGATTACATAAAAATAAATATGAAATTACACCAAAATTTCATGCTTTATTATATTGCTCCTTATCATTATCATGATAGCTAGTCTAGTTAAGGTTCAGTCTACTAGGGGTCAAATAATCATTGGATTGAACTGGAAGACTGGATTTTTGTGTATTCTAAAAGTACAAAGAGATAATGGAAAGTTATTAATTTACCATTTATAGTGCTTTATATCAGAAGTCAGCAAAACTACTGCCTGGAGGCCAAAGACAAACAGCTGCTGGTTTTTATTTTTATTCATTTGCAAGTTAAGAATGTTTCTAAAAGTTTGAATGATTGGGGGGAAAAGTTTGAAAAGAAGAATAATATTTTGTGACATGTGAAAATTACATGGAGTTCAAATTGCAGTGTCCATAAATAAAATTTACTGAACACAGCACACTTAATCCTTCACTGTTTGTCTACAGCTGCTTTGGGGCTACAACAGGACAGTCGGACAATTGCAACAGAGACTCTAAAGCTGGCAAAACCAACAACGCTCACTATCTGACCCTTTACAGAGAAAGTTTGCCACCCCTGCTTTACATTTTCATAGACCTTTGTAATTTATAATACACCTTCATCATCCGTATCTCATCTGAGATTCATCACAGTCCTATGAATTATGTCACATTCCTCTCCAGTGTGTTGCAAATAACAAGAGCTACAATCTGTATTTTACAAATCAGAAAACTAAGTCTTGCAGATTTTAAGCGGTGCTGTCACAATTTTTGATACAGCTCTTTGCACTCTAGGCTTGATCATTTTACACTACAGTAATCTCCTTTTCCATTAAACAATATTAGAGAATTCCAACTTTTATTTTATAAACGTGCTGTGAACGTTTATAAATTGAAGAGAACTTCAATTACAGAGAACTACGTTGTTTTGTTATTAGTGTCATGGAGTCGATTCTGACTCTTAGTGACCTATGGACAACAGAGCAGAGCCCTGCCCAGTCTCTTTTGCACTATCCTCTCTGGCACCATATCAGACAATGCTCCACTGCTATTCTCATGGCCAATTTTTTTGAAAGTGGGTGACCAAGTCCTTCCTAGTCTGCATTAGTTTGGAAGGTCAGCTTAACCCTGTCTGCTATGGGTGACCTTGCTGGTATTGGAAATCCCGATGGCCTAGCTTTCAGCATAACTGACAGCAGCAGCCTCAGCGGTGTGGTTTCACTGACCATGGAATGAACACTAGATGGCAGCAGTGAGAGCTCTAAATCATAAGCACTAGACCATCAGGGTTGACCAGAGAACAATGACCCAGGATACAACTTCACTAATACAAGTTAAAAACCTCCAAATAATTTTATGATAGCCTATTTTAAAAGTTTATTAAAAATCAAACACTTGGATTTGCTAATTAAAAACAAAATCAATTTACATGTTGTAACACTGCAGATTTCTCTGTTCATTTTCACTTTGTGCCCATCTAATTAGTTTTCCACCACTTCACAGTTGATTTGTAGTCTATCAAAGTTATTTTAAAAAAATGAGCCATTTTAGCAAAAGTGGTAGACTTGGCGCCAACTTTCCGTCTGTAACGTAGGGATGAACACTGGATACAGATGGCAAAATCTTAGATTAGAACAGCCATTAAATCACTTCTTGAATCTAATTTCTGAAGCAAAGGATCATTTTTACTAAGACAGCATCTGCAGAGCAACTCTTTTCATATTTCTAACCATTAACTTAAGAAAGAATACAAATAGGGATTTTTGACTGTAGGAACCAAAGCCACTCTTACCTGGAGGAGGGGATACACGTCAGAGAGGCTATTCAGCTGAGTGAAAGAGAAAAGAAAGATGATTGATAAAAGGTATAAATTGTGGTGGACAATAAAACATGACTGAGGAATAGGATTCTGATTTATGATAATCAGAGCTAAAGAGCAAATATTTTCTACTACAAAAAAGGCAAGGCTAATTAATAAAAGAATGCAAAGCTTAGAAGGGAAAATAGAAGGAAGAGAGAGAAAATCCAAGCAATTTTTAGAGGTTTATTTAAAGGATAGGTTAGCACGTTCTCTTACATTTATAACAATTTGGATGAAGAAAAAAGAAACTAAATAAAATGTAGTCGATTATAGAAGAAAATACTTGATTTTATATTCTATTGCATTTGTAAATTCCATAAAATGACTAAACTATCTAGATATCAGTTTTGGAAATGTATATAGTATTACACAGCTAGACATTTATTAATTGGTATAGAGATGAGTTCAGTGAAAAATTATCTAATTACTTTGGTCTCAAATGCAAAATTTCACCAGAATTTTCACAAAGGGCCTCTTTGTGTGTGTCGAATTGCTACCTTGGGTATGTCTTTTTTAAGAAAGTAATGGAACACAAGTATCAATCAAGTTTTTGCCTTTACTCTAAAAATCCTTATAGCTAACGGTCTCCTAAACCAGTATTTGTTTAAATAACCAAATTTGCTGTTCATTTCATTAGTTTAAATGCCGTTTACTCACATGCCAAGTAAGGATCCCATAGAGAGAGCTACTTTAGAGACTTTATTACTTTTTTATTAAGTAAAATAACTTTTTCTGTCTTTTTGTTGGGAGCGATCTGATTTGTGAAATTACACAGCAGCGTGATGTTTTATTTTCTCATTTTTCAACTTTCTAGTACTGGTTTCTATTCTTTGTGGTGTGACATCTTCACCTTGGACTGTGTATTTTGGAGTCAATCTCACCATCAGTAACCATGTGTCTAATCAGATTTTTAGGTGCAAGCAATAGACAATTTAAGCAGTAAAGGAATTTAGACAGCTTAAGGAGTAAAGGAATTCTCTAAAAGGTGGCAAATCAGATGACCAGAAATATCCTGGGTCATCGGAGTTAGGTTTGGAGGCTGTACAGGCAGGGAAGAGGAGGACTTCCTCCAGCTAAGACTGTACTGTGCCTACCCACCGTGTCCAGACAGGAAGCTCACGCTGGTGATGCTGGGTAGTAGATGCCAGCCTGCCTACTACGGCTGCTGTCTTCTCATAGCAGTGGGGATAAGTGACTGCATCTCATGTTTATAACCCAGATTAGACAGTTACAAAAGGAGATTCTGCTCCTCCTTTAGGAAATTAACTGAACATAGGAGGAGTGTTTGGATGAAGTTGGGCAGCCAAAAATAATGCAAAAGTCCAATATATAAACATTAAAAAGACACTCAATAATTAGAAAAAATTTCCATATATCTCTTTGTTGTATAAGTCCTTTGAAAAAAATGCATTTTATTTAATTCATTTATTCATTCATCAAACCTTTATTATATGTGATTTTTTTGCATTATGGTAAGGGGTTGGGGCATAGTTCTTGCCCTGAAGGATTCAACAATTTAGTTAACAAACCTTTAAGACTGTAGAGTTTGAATGATATGATCATTTTCTAAATTTTTAAATTAGAGCAAAGTTATAGCACCAATATGTTTTTCTTAGTCTCTATATATTCAGGAGTTATAGCCACCTGTTAAATGCAACTAAAGAAGTCTTAAAGATAAAAAGGGAAAATAGATTCACTCTACTTTCAGACAAAAAAATTATTGATTTTATTTTATAGAAATAATTCATATTTAGAAAAAAGAGAACATAAGATAATGCAGAAAATCGATAGAAGAAAAGAAATATCACTAGTAATTCAACCAATTAGTGATAAGTATTGTGAAAAGCTTGCCAAACAGTTTTTATTACCTCTAATATGCAGTTACGCACATACTTAACAATATGAAATTACAGAGAATATACTTTTAATCAGTTTTTTCATATACATGAGTATAGATATGTCTTTACATATATATATAAGTTTTCACATATACACACAAACATACACACAGGTGTTTCATAATAAAACATTTCTCAGGTAGTGTGGTAAGGAACTATGAAAATCCTCTTCTCCAAAAAATCCACAAGAAAACTGAAACAATTTGTCAAATTCAACTTCGTCAGAACTCTTGGAATTAACTAAAGGCTTGCAACAGTTCAAGAAACATTTATTAAAGAAAAACAGCTTAATCTTGGTAAGAACACCAAGCTTTATCCTGTTCTATCCTCCTCTCCCAAGCTCCACAGCATCCTTGAGAAACAACAACCTTGAAATCACAGTAGCTCTGAAAACCAGAAGCCTCATAGTCACTGTAGTCCCCAAAAGCCCCATCCCAGGTTTTTTAAAAAATTATTTTGTCTGTCTGAGAGGTCTGTGGAATGTTCATTCTCAGGTCTTGTCTTTATGTTTCCTGCCTCAGGGTGCACTTAATGTGAAAAGCCCTAACTCCAGGGCATACGTTGAAATATTTTGAAAATATTTAATATTTCAGTTGCCCGAGGCAGTGCTACAAGTTGGGACAAACAAGAAGCTGACCAAAAACTTAAAAGGAAAATCTGAGGAATAAGGTGAGCATAGGTAGCTACCAGAGTGTTGAAAGCAAGCCAAAATGCAACAACAGAGCCCAGACACAAGGGCTGGGATCTTCTTGGTTCAAGGCACTTAAGAAAATCTCTGTGCTGTCGTAAACTGACCACTAAGCCAAACAAAGAGTTCAGTGGCTGCACATTACAAAGAATACGCTTCAAATAATTAGTCCAGGAACAAAACTAAAGAAACAAACAACAATAACAACAAAGAGAACAAAAGAGAAAAAATAAATCCTGGGAAGAAGGGAGAATCTGATTTCCAATTTTGCAACATTGTATTATTTAAAATTTCTATAACAACAAAAGACATACAAAAATAGGAAAGTTGGCGCATACACAGAAAAAAAAGAAAAAACAGTCAGTAGAGATTGTCCCTGAGGGGGCCCTGATGCTGGGCTTAGCAGACAAAGACTTAAAATCAGCTATTCTCAATGTTCTGGACTAAAGGATATCATGTCTAAAGAATTCAAGGAAAGTGTTCAAACAATGTCTCTCAAAATGAATTAAGTAAATTAAAAGATGGAAATTTTAAAATAAAGAATAAATTAGAAAGTCTGGAGTTGATAAATAAATAACTGAAGTGAAAAAAATCACAACGGGCCTCAAGAATATTTGAACTGTTAGATAAAGGGTCAGCAAGTTAGAAGATAGTTTTGAGTTCAATCGAATAACAGAAAAAATAAAAGAATGAAGAAAAAAAGCAAAACTTGAGAAACCTGTGGGACAGCATCAAGCACACACATAATGGGAGTCCAAAAAGAGAGGAAACAGAGAAAGAAACAGAGAGAACATTTTAAGAAATAATGAAATAATGCAAAGTATGTTCTTGGACCACCATGGAATGAAATTGGAAATCAATAACAATAGGAAAATTGGAATATCGGTAAACTAAATAGCACTATACTGCATTGCCAATAAGTCAAAGAAGAAATTGGGGGTGAATTTAGAAAACACATAGTGATGGTTAAGCATTATAAGTAATGCTTAAAGAACTATAAGGGGTTACTAAGAAGAACTGTATGTAAACAAATTTGACCACCTAGATGAAATGGACATATTGCCAGAAAGACACACACTATTGAAAGTCACACTTTTCTATAGCGTATATAGCTAGAAATGGAATCCCTGGTCATAGAAAATGCTTATCTTCAGCCTGAGTGGTTGCTTATCTCCACCCACTCTCTGTTGTGTTTGAGAGGTCTGGTAGCTCTACATCCTCAACAAAATTTGATATTAAAAAACATTTTCATCTTAATTATTTGATATGTGAAAAGTAGTATGTGTATTGGTCATTTGTATACCCTCTTTGTGAAACATCTCTTTCAGGACGTTGCCAACTTTTCTGTTAGACTTTGTCATTTGGCTCAGTTATTTGCATCTTTCATAAATTGGAATGAGTCGCTTTTGGTGTACATGTGCTGCAAATATTATCTTCCCCTTTATTAGCCAGTAAGTATATTTGTTTTTAATAAATACCTTTCATGGACAAATATTTTTGTTCATAATAATTAGGTCAAGTATGTCTTTTCTTTCCCCTTTGTGGTTAATTTCTTACTTTAAATATATTTCCCTTCACTGTGTACATGAAGATATTCTCTTGTGTTGTCTTTTAAAATCTTTGTTGTTTTGACTTTCGTTTATAATTCCCCTTGTAACTGAGTTTTATGTTGGAGACAGAAAGGAGTTTGATTAAAGTACTTTTTCCCCCCATGGGGATAACCAATTTCATAATAGTTGAAAAAATTGTCCTTTCCCTTCTTCTTAGCCACGCCAACTTTGTTATGAATCAAGTGGCCTTATAAACAGAAGTTTGTTTCTGAGCTCTCTCATCTGAGCGTTTGTATATTTGTCTATCCTTGTGCCAATAATACACTTTCATAACTACTAAAGTTTTGTACGGAATATTCTTGGTATGTAGGACAGGTCACCCCATTAATTTTCATACATACAGTTAGAATTTTAATTTGAGTATATTTAATCCACAGCACAACTTGAAGAAAACTGACAACTCAACAATGCTGAGTCTTAGAATTCAGGAAAATATGTCTCCCCATTTATTTAGCTCTTCTTTATATCCTCAATAAAGTTTTATTGCTTTCTATTTATTCCTCAGTACTATATATATTAATGCTATTCTTTTTTTTTTTAATACCAGCACCCTTTATATGCCTGTAGTTTGGATCCCTTACTAACACAGCAATTTTTCTTTTAAAACATTGGGACCTGAGCTAACATCTGTTGCCAATCTTCTTCTTATTTTTTTTTCCTCATCATCTTCTCCCCAGTGCACACCCAGCACATAGTTGTATATTCTAGTTGTAGGTCCTTCTGGTTGTGCTATGTGGGACCCCACCTCAGCATGGCCTGATGAGCAGTGCCATGTCCGCGCCCAGGATCCGAACTGGCAAAACCCTGGGCTGCTGAAGCTGAGTGTGTGAACTTAACTTAAGGCTGGCCCCCAATGCTATTCTTGTTTTCTTTTTAAAAATGTTTCCTGATTATTGTTTTTATATGAAATACAATTGATTTTATATATTGATTTTTGAATGCAGCCTTACTAATTCTCTAAACTTATCTCTAAATTCTTTTGGAATTTCTATATATACTGTCTTATTGCCTGAAGATAATGCCATTTTTCTTCTCTAGTTCCAAACTGTATGTTGACAATTGTTTTTATTTCTTTTCAAATCTCATAGGTTTTATCTCATTTTTTCCCTTACTGCACTGTCTAGCAATTCATTACAAGGTTGCATAGGAAAGAGGATCATGATCATCCTTTTATCTTTCCCCATTAAAAAGAAAAGCCATCCATGTTTAATCTTTAAATATAAGACAATGTAAGTTTTAATTATAAAACCAGATGGTGATTTTTGCTAAAAGATTTTTCCATAAATAGATACTAATCATTATCAAATGCTTTTCCTATCAATATGATCAATATGATCAAGTAAATGTTCCCCTTTAATCTGTTAATATGGGAAATTATAGTGATAATTTTCTAGTATTAAATCAGTTTGTGTTTCTTGATAAGTCCTTATAAGTCATGGCGTAATATTTTTATATTTTTATTTATAGATAGATATTCGTTATAGATATATACTATAGAGAGATACTATCTTGCTATCAAGTATCTTGGTATCAACATTATCCTATTGTTCTAAACAGAGTTGGAAAATTGAATGAGATTTGAGTTTTTTTCCTCCTAAAATATTTTCTTTCTCCTCAAAATGTTCTTGTGCCACATTTACCTCTATCTGCTCTGTGGGATTCTTAGTATACGCACATTAGACAGTTCAATGTTATTCTACTGTCCATGGATATTCAGTTCTGCTTTTGTTTTGTTTCTACTTTTTTCCTCTTGATATTTCAGTTTATTTTGTTAAGCCTATTGAAGGAATTATTCACCTGTGATATTGTAAGTTTTCTTTCTAGCACTTCCACTTAACTTTTTTTAGAAATTTTACTGATGAAAAGGAAAAGTACAAGATTGACCTGGAATATCTTGATGTGTCAGAAAATAAGGAAGTACTCAAAGAAAGATAGACACATGTCGAAAAGAAACAGATGCCTGATTTAATTCTGAGGCATTTAAACTTCAAAATTAAACATTGATTATAACAGACTATATTTAATTGAAGAAAATAGAAATCCGTGAGTCTATGTTTACATGAATAAGTAAATAAAAAAAAATTAAAGTTTACTGAGGAATTGGAAATTTACATAGTATTGATGAGGATTATCTTGGGCTGGTTACTTTTGAAAACTGCAGACAGCAAAGAGGCTCTGAAAAGTGGAATTTACTTGCCCTTTGTTAAGAGACATTTACTTTTGCAAGGGAGGTCTGTGGGGGTATACCTGTGAGGGTATCTCCCTCTCTGCACCAGGAAGCGGGATGACCTTATCTCTAGAAACTCTTAGTGGGGAAGGCAAGCACATCCTGACTTAATCCGATCTGATTCTTATCTAAAGTTATAGGACCACCCAATAACCAGACCCCACCTGCACTGATACCATTTTAACAACTTTTTTTACATATTCTTTCCTTTGTCTCGTAAAGAGATAACTCGCATACCTATGCCTTAAATTTAGCCCTACCCTCAACCCATTTTTGCAGCTCTTTACTGCCCGTGGGTCCTGTCCCCATGCTATTCCATACTATTCTCTGAAGAAAAGAGCACCACTGCCAGACCTTGAGAGTCCAAGGAATCTTTCTTTTGACTCCTTGACTCACTGAGCCCTCATCAGTATCAAGTTGTCTCCTCACAAGTGTATGTTAATTACAAAGGGGAAAAAAGTGACTTTACATGGTAGAGGTGACAGTTACAGCCTTAACTAAGAGATCAAAGGAAAGATCACCAATAACGAGATGCACTGAAATCCTATAACATGTGACAAGATGCAAGGAGAACATAGCAGCACTTTTGTTATATTATTGCCCATCTTAGTCAGTTTGGGCTGCTACTACAATAGAATACTGTAGACTGGGTAGCTTGAACAACAGACATTTATTTCTGACAGTTCTAGAGGCTAGAAGTCCAGATCAGAATTCCAGCATGGTCAGATTCTTGGTGAGGGCCCTCTCCCTGGTTATGTCCTCACATGGCTTCCTTAGAGCTTACAGGAAGAGAGAAAAGGAGAGTGAATGAGAGGGACAGAAAGAAAGCAGAGATCTTCTGTCTCTTCCTCTTTTTACAAGGGCATTAATCCCATCATGAGGACCCCACCCTCATGACCTAATCTAGCCCTAATTACCTCCCAAGGCTCCATCTTCGGATATTGTCACATGGGGATAAATGATTCAACATATGAATTTGAGGAGGACACAAACATTCAGTCCATAGCACTGCCAGAAATGCATAGTGAGAACCTAATCATGAGAAAATCTGAGAAAAACCCAAACCCTGAACGCAAACTGTTTCTCAAACTGAGAAGCATTCTACAAAAAACAAAACAAACAAAACCAAAAATTGGTCTATCGTTTTAGAAATTATCCAGGTTGTGAAAGTCAAAGAAATTCTCAGGAACTTTTCCAGATTGCAGGAAACCAGACACAAAACTAAAAGGCAACATATGGTTCATTCTGAACAGGATCCCTTTGCTGTAGAGACTATGATTGGGACAATTGGTGAAACCTGAATGGGGTCTGAAGATTAGAGGTAACAGTGTGTCAGTGTCAATATCCTGATTCTAATAATTATATTGATTTTTTTTTTGGAAAATATCTTTGTTTATAAGAAATACACACCTACAAACTATTCAGAGATGGACTATTATTCAGCAACATACTTGCAAGTAGTTCAAGGAGGAAAAGTGAACTTCATTAGTAACTATTCTCTGTTTGAGATTATTTCCAAACATTTAAATATGTGTTGAAATGTGCATATGGATATCAATCAGCAAAGAGATGGAATGAGTCTACTCTCTTTCAGCTTTAAATACACTCTCCCATATTCTGCTCTGTGATTCTTGGGATAGGAATTCGTAAAGCTCATTTCTGCTTTGCCAGTTGGCTTCTTGTTAGGCTATTCCAATAATGGGTGATAGAGGGAATCTGCAAGCCTGGAGGAGAAAGAAGGGACTACCCTTTCATATGTACCTCCTGTGATCTTGTCATCCTTTCTGCTTGCAGTTCCTTTGAGTGTCACTGGAACACCAACTTTTCACTTTGGCAGGAGCAGATCCTTCATATTTGTAGTGGAATCACCCATCCCCAACAAACACACATCCAGAAATTGCAGCACAAGCCTGGCTCTTTCTCCTCAGATGTCTGAGTTTCAGCTCTACAGGGACATTCATCCTAGCTTCTAAGTTTTAATAATTCCAACTCCTTCCCTTTGTTTCCCACAGCCCTTGGGAAGGTAGTTGCCTTTTGCAGTTCAAACGCAGGATACATTTTAGAGATCTCCTCCCTCCCTCTCTCTTTCTCTCTCTCTCAATCTCTCTCACCCTTTCAGTTACCTAGTTAACAACTTTATACCTAGTTAATAAATTGTCTCTGTTAAAATAATGATTAATCTCGTTTAAATTTTCAACTGTTAGTTACTAAAATAAGTTTCTGAACAATACCAGGAAAGATTCAAAATTATAAATTGTGAATGTGACTCATCTTAAACATCAAACATATCTTTTCTTTTATATTTGCTATCACATCAATGAAGTGCCTGATGGTATAACAGCCAATATTTCACACTCTGGATTTTTGAGAAATGTATAACTTTAATTTCTGACATTCCTGATGACAGTAAATGTCACAGAGGATAAGTATGAAAACAAAGAGATGAAACAACTTTCTAACAAAGTTAAATTAGATGAAATATTGTGTATGTTCATTTTTTGAAGATTCCATGAAAGCACAATACACAGTGGAAGAGTCATTGCTTGACACATTGTCCTTCGCTATCCTCCTGAGGGCATAATGAACACACGTAGTCGTATTACTTTTATCTTGACCAACAGTAAATCCTTGAATTTTATTCTTAGTGAAACCAAAGGAGAGAGACAGCTTGAAAACATGAATGGTAAAACAATACTTAGAAACAGTTAATTCATAAAAACCTATGCCTGATAAAAATAATTAGAACTAACATTAAAGTAGAATTGATTTTTAGAACCTATTATTTCTACAAGGGAAGAGTAGAAACTAAGTATAAAACTATTATCAAATACACATCTTACCCAAAGCAGGGTGGCACAGTAAGACCATTCTGAGAAAAATAAGGCATGTTTGAGGGTGAAAAGTACCAGCAAGTCATGTAAAATGAACTGAACAAAAAGAAAAATAACATAGATGAATATGTTTTAGTTATCTGAAATATGAGGATCTAAGATGCATTTTTCTGTAAGTTAAATCTAATTTATAACATAAGTTTTCTGAACCAAGAATGAAAAGATCGGTGGTTATGTTTATTTGTTGATAATATTCAACTATGTTTGATTTTCTCCCTGTGAGAGAATGCATGCTATTGTTAAATAAACAATTAATATTGATAAGCTAAAATGATCATTTTTGAGATATAATTGACATAATATTGTGTAAGTTTAAGGTGTACAATGTGTTGATTTCATACATTTATATTGCAATATGATTACCACTTAGCATTAGTTAACACCTATATCATGTATCATAATTATCATTTCTTTCTTGTGGTGAGAATGATTAAAATCTAGTCTCTTAGCAGCTTTGAAGTTTGTAATATAGTACTGTTGATTATAATCACTATGCTGTGCATTAGATCTCCAGGACTTATTTAACTATTAGTTGCAAATTTGTACCCTTAAATAGCATGTCCCCAATTCCCCCACTCCCAGCCCCTGATAACCACCACTCTACTCTCTGTTCTTATGAGTTTGGCTTTTTTATATTCCACATATAAGTGATACCATGCAGTATTTGTATTTTTCTGTCTGACTTATCTCAACTGGCATAATGCCATCAAGGTCCATCCATGTTGTCACAAATGGCAAGATTTCCTGCTTTCTTATGGCTGAATAATATTCTGTTGTATATATATACCACATCTTCTTTATCCATTCATCCATTGACAGACACTTAGGTTGTTTCTATATCTTGGCTACTGTGAAAAATACTGCAATCAACATTGGAGCGCAGATATCTCTTCAACATCTTGTTTTTATTTCCTTTGGCTATATACCCAGAGGTGGAATTGCTGGATCAAATGGTAACTCTGTTTTTAATTTTTTGAGGAACCTCCATACTGTTTTCCATAATGGATGAACCAATTCACATTCCCACAAACAGGGTACAACAGATCCCTTTTCTCCACATCCTTACCAACACTTGCTATCTCTTATCTTCTTGATGATAGCTATTCCAACAAGTGTGCAGTGATATCTCTTTGTGGTTTTAATTTGCATTTCCCTGATGATTATTGATGTTGAGCATCTTTTCATGTACCTGTTGGTCATTTGGATGTCTTCTTTGCAAAAATGTCTATTTAGTTTCTCTGCCCAATTTTAAATTAGGTTGGGTTTTTTGTCGTTATTGAGTTATATAAGTGTTTTATATATTTGGATATTAGCCTCTTATCTGATATATGATTTGTAAATATTTTCTCTCGTTTGGTAGGTTGCCTTTTCATTTGTTGATTGTTTAATTTGTTATGCAGAAGATTGTTAGTTTGATGTGATCCCACTTGTTGATTTTTGCTTTTGTTTTTTGTGCTTTGTAATGTCATATCCAAAAAATCGTTGCCAAGATCAACATCAAGAAGCTCCTTCCATATATTTTCCTTTAGGAATTTTACAGTATCAGGTCTTATGTGTAGGTCTTTCATCTATTTCAAGTTAATTTTTTTCAGTAGTGTAAGATAGGGTTCAATTTCATTTTTCTATAGTTATCCAGTTTTCTCAACCAGTTGTTAAAGAGACAATCTTTTCACCATTGAGTATTCTTGGCTAGCTAGTCAAATATTAGTAGACCATATATATATGGGAGTTTAATTCTGGGTTCCCTGGTCTGTTCCATTGGTCTATGTGTCTATTTTTATGCTAGCATCATACTATCTTAGTTACTATATCTTTGTAATATACTTTGACATCAGGAAGTGCAATGCCTCTGGCTTTGTTCTTCTTCCTCAGAATTGCTTTGGCCATTCAACGTCTTTTGTGATTCTATACAAATTTTAGGATTTTTTTTCTATGTCTGTGGAAAATACCATTGGAATTTTGATAGAAATTATATTGAATCTATAGATGGCTTTGAGTAGTATGGACACCTTAATAATATTAATTCTTCCAATTTGTGAACATCTGCTATCTTTCTATTTGTGTCTGTCTTCTTCAATTTCTTTCATCAAGTCTTGTAGTTTTTGTTATACAGATCTTTCACTTTCTTTGTTAAATTTATTCCTAAGTGTTTGCTTGTTTTTTATGTTATTGTGAGTGGGATAGTTTTCTTTATTTCTACAAATATGTGAAATTAAACAACGCAATCCTGAAAAACCAACGGATCAAAGAAGAAATCAAAAGGGAAATAAAAAAATACCTCAAAACAAATGAAAATGGAAGCACAGCATACCAAAACCTATGAGATACTGCAAAAGCAGTTCTGAGAGGGATGTTTAAAGCAATAAATATGTATATTAAGAAAGTAGAAAAATCTCAGAACCATCACCTAGATTTACACCTCAAAAAACTCAGAAAAGAAGAACAAATTGATCCTGAGTTTGGAGAAGGACGGAAATAACAAACATCAGAGTGGAAATAAATGAAACAGAGACCAGAAAAGCAACAGAAAAGATCAACGAAACTAAGAGCTGGTTTTTCAAAAACAAAAAACAAAATTGACAAACTAAGAAGAAAAGAGAGAAGATTCAAATAAATACAATCATAAGTGAAAAAGGAGACATTGCAACTGATACCCAAGAAATACATAGCATCATGAGAGAATACTATGAACATTTTTATGCCAAAAATTGGATAACCTAGAATTGGATAAATTCCTAAAAGCATGCAACTACCAAGATTCAATCAGGAAGAAATAGAAAATCTGAACAGACCAATAATGAGTAAAGAGATCGAATCAGTAATCAAAAACCTCTCAACACAGAAAAACCCAAGATGAGATGGCCTCACTGGAAAATCTGACCAAACATTTAAAGAAGAATTAATGCCAATCCTTCTCAAACCCTTTGAAAATTTGAAGAGGGGGGAACAATTCTAAACTCATTTTAAGATGCCAGCATCACCCTGATACCAAAGCCAGATAAGGACACTTATAAGAAAAACAATTTTTGACAAACACACCTAAAAAATATGGATGAAAAACTTCTCAACAAAGTATTAATGAAGTGAATTCAACAACATGACCAAGTGGGATTTATCCTTGGGATGCAAGGGTGGTTCAATATATGCATATCAATAAACATGATACACCACATTACTAGAATGAAAGGTAAAAATCATATGATCATCACAATAGATGCAGAAAAAGTATTTGACAAAATACAACATCCTTTCATGATAAAAACTGTCAACAAATTGAGTCAGAAGGGACATACTTCAACATAACAAAAGCCATATACAATAAACATCTAGCTAACATCATACTCAACAGTGAAAGATGGAAAGCTTTCCCTCTATAATCAGGAACAACACAAAGGTGCTCACTCTCACCAATCTTATCCAACGTAATTGGATAGTTCTAGCTATCCAATTGGAAGTTCTAGCTAAAGCAATTAGTCAAGACTAAAAATAAAAGAAATTCAAATTTAAAGGAAGAAATGAAATTGTCATTATTTGTGGATGATATGTTTTTTTTTTTAAATTGAGGTCATATTGGCTTATAACTGTGCAAGTTTGAGGTGTACGTTATTATAATTCAGTTTCTGTGTAGACTTCATTGTGTTCACCAACAAGAGTCTACGGGTTTTTTCCAATTTTTTGTCTTTTGAGGAAGATTATCCCTGAGCTAACATCTGCTGCCAACTTCCTCTTTTTGCTGCGGAAGATTGGTCCTGAGCTAACATCTGTGCCCATCTTCCTCTACTTTGTGTGTGGGATGCCCGCCACAGCATGGCTTGATAAGTGGTGCGTAGGTCCAAACCAGGGATCCAAACCAGCGACCCCGGGCCACCAAAAAGGAACATGTGAACTTAACAGCTGTTCCACAAGGCCGTCCCCAACAACAGTCTGGTTTTTAATCCACCACCATACATGTATGCCCCTTTATCTCCCTCACCCTGCCTCTATTCCCTTCTCCTCTGGAAACCAGCAGTCTGTTCTCCTTATCTATGTGTTTTTTTATCTTCCACATATGAATGAAATCATACGGTATTTGTCTTTCTCTCTCTGACTTATTTAGCTTAGCATAATACTCTCACGGTCCATCCATGTTGTCACAAATGGCAGGATTTTGTCTTTTTTAAAGCTGAGTAGTATTCCATTGTGTATGTATACCACATCTTCTTTATCCATTGCTCCATCGATGGGCACTTGGCTTGCTGCCACATCTCAGCTATTGTGAATAATGCTGTGATGACTATAGGGATGCATAAATATCTTTAACTTGTTGATTTCCTGTTCTTTGGATAAATACTCAATAGTAGGATAGCTGGATCATATAGTATTACTATTTTTAATTGTTTGAGAAATCTCCATACTGTTTTCATAGTGGCTGCACCAGCAGTGGATGAGTGTTCCCTTTTCTCAAAATTCTTTCCAACATTTGCTGTTTCTTATCTTGTTAATTATAACCATTTTGAGGGGTGTGAGGTGATATCTCATTATAGTTTTGATTTGCATTTCCTGAATAATTAATGGTGTTGAACATCTTTTCACATGCCTGTTGACCATCTATATATCTTCTTTGGGAAAATGTCTGTTCATATCCTCTGCCCATTTTTAGATTAAGTTGTTCATTTTTTTGTTTTTGACTTGTATGAGTTGTTTGTATATTGTGGAAATTAACCTCTTTTTGGATATACGATTTTCAAATATTTTCTCCCGGTTGGTGGGTTGTCTTTTTGCTTTGTTTATGATTTCTTCTGCCATGCAGAAGCTTTTTAATGTGGCATAGTCCCATTTGTTCATGTTTTCTTTTGTTTCACTTGTCTGAGTAGATGATATTCAAAAAGATACTCTAAAACGAATATCAAAGAGTGAACTTCCTATATTTTCTTCTAAGAGTCATGGTTTAAGGTCTTACTTTCAGCTCTTTAATCCATTTTGAGTTAATTTTTGTGTGTGACATAAGGTAATGGTCTACTTTCATTCTTTGCGTGTAGCTGTCCAGTTCTTCCAACACCCTTTATTGAAGAAACTGTTCCTTCTCCATTGCATGCTTTTGGCTCCTTGGTCAAAGACTAGCTATCCATAGATGTGTGGTTTTATTTCTTGACTTTTAATTCTGCTCCATTGATCTGTGTGCCTGTTGTGCCAGCACCATGCTGTTTTGATTACTATAGCCTGGTAGTATAATTTGAAGTCAGGGAGTGTGATACCTTCAACTTTGTTATTTTTTCTTAGGATTGCTTTTGCTATTTGGGGTCTTTTATTGTTCCATATAAATTTTAGAATACTTTGTTCTGTTTCCATGGAGAATGTCACTGGGATTCAGATTGGAATTGTGTTGAATCTATAGTTTGCTTTAGGTAAAATGGACATTTTAACTGTGTTTATTCTTCCAACCCATGAGCATGGTATGTCTTCCCATTTCTTCATATCATCTTTGATTTCTTTTAATAATGTCTTATAGTTTTCAGTGGATAGGTCTTTCTCCTCCTGGTTAAATTTATTCCTAGGTATTTGATTCATTTTTGTGATTATAAATAGTATTGTATTTTTGACTCCTCTTTCTGATGGTTCTGTATTAGTGTATAGAAATGCAACTGATTTTTGTATATTGATTTTGTACCCTGCAACTTTACTGCATTTGTTGATTGTTTCTAATAGTTTTCTCATGGATTCTTTAGGGTTTTATATGCATAGAATCATGTCATCTGTAAATAGTGAAACTTCTACTTCTTCCTTCTCAATTTAGATCCGTTTTATACCTTTTTCTTGCCTCATTGCTCTTGCTAAAACTTCCAGTAGTATGTTGAATAGGAGTGGTGAGAGTGGGCACCCTTGTCTTGTCCCTGTTCTCAGAGGGATGTCATTCAGTTTTCCCCCATTGAGTATGATACTGCCTGTGCGTTTGTCATATATGGTCTTTAATATGTTGAGGTACTTCCCTTCTATACATACTATGTTAAGAGTTTCAATGTTGGGCTTTTTTTGAGGAAGATTAGCCCTGAGCTAACATCTGCCATCAATCCTCCTCTTCTTTTTTTGCTGAGGAAGACTGGCTCTGAGCTAACATTCATGCCCATATTCCTCTATTTTACTTGTGGGATGCCTGCCTCAGCATGGCTTGACAAGTGTTGCATAGGTCCACACCTGGGATCTGAATTGATGAACCCTGAGCTGCCAAAGCAGAATGTGTAAACTTAACCCCTGCACCACTAGACTAGCCCCTATGTTAAGAGTCTTTATCATCAATGGATGTTGGATCTTATCAAATGATGTCTGTGCATCTATTGAGATGATCATGTGGTTTTTATTACTATTTTTGTTAATGTGGAGTTTCACATTGATTGATTTGTGGATGTTGAGCCATTCCTGTGTCCCTGGTATAAATCCCACTTGATCATGGTATGTGATCCTTATGATGTATTGCTGTATTCAGATTGCCCTATTTTGTTGAGGACTTTTGCATCTATGTTCCTAGCAGTATTCATCTGTAGTTTTCCTTTTTTCCATTGTCCTTGTGAAGCTTTGGTATCAGGTTGATGTTGGCCTCTTAGAATGTGTTAGGAAGTATGCCGTCTTCCCTAATTTGTGGGATAGTTTGAGAAGGATAGGTATTAAATCCTCTTTGAATGTTTGGTAGAATTCTCCAGGGAAGCCACCTGGTCCTGGACTTTTAATTTTTTAGAGGTTTTTGATTACTGTTGCAATCTCTTTACCTGTGATTGGTCTATTCAGATTATCTATTTCTTCTTGATTCAGCTTTGGGATGTTGTAAGAGTCTAAGAATTTATCCATTTCTTATGCATTGTCCAATTTGTTGACATATAGCTTTTCATGGCATTGTATTATAATGTTTTGTATTTCTGTGGTATTTGCTGTAATTTCTCCTCTTTCATGTCTAATTTTATTTATTTGAGCTTTCTCTCTTTTTTTCATTGTAAGTCTTGTTAAGAGTTTGTAAATTTTGTTTATCTTCTCAAAGAACCATCTCTTTGTTTCATTGATCCTTTCTAATTTCCTTTTTCTTTCAATCATATTTATTTCTGCTCTGATTTTTATAATTTCCCTCATTCTGCTGACTTTGGGCTTTGTTTTTTCCTCTAATTATATTAGGTGTAGTTTGAGACTGATTATTTGGGATTTTTCTTGTTTGCGAAGGTGAGCCTGCATTGTGATGAATTTCCCTCTTAGGTTCACTTTTGCTGCATCCCAAATGAGTTGGTATGGTATGTTTTCATTTTCATTTGTCTCTGGTATTTTTTTGATTTTTCCCTTAGTTTCTTGAATTATCCATTGGTTCTTCAGTAGCATGTCATTTAATCTCCACATCTTTGTCCCTATCTCAGTTTTTTTCCTATAGTTAATTTCTAGTTTTATAGCATTATGGTTGAAAAACATGCTTGCTATTATTTCAAACCTTCTTAATTTTATTGAAGCTTGCCTTGTTTCCCAACATATGTTCCATATTTGAGAATGTTCTATGCTCAATTGAGAAGAATGTGTATTCTGCTCTTCTTGGATGGAGTGTTCTATATATATCTATTAAGTCCATCTGGTCTGGGTTTTCATTTAATTACACTGTTTCCTTGTTGACTTTCTGTCTGGCTGATCTATCCATTGATGTGAATGGAGTGTTGAGGTCCCCTACTATTATTGTGTTGTTGATAATATCTGGTTTTAGGTTTGTTAAGAGTTGCTTTTTGTACTTTGGTGCTCCTGCATTGGTGCATGGATAATTATAAGTGTTATGTCTTCTTGATGGAGTGTCCCTTTGATCAATATATACTGCCCCTCTTTACCTCTCTTTACCTGTCTTATCTTGAAGTCTACTTTGTCTGATATAAGTATTGCAACACCTGCTTTCTTTTTTTGCCATTAGCTTGGAGTATCATCTTCCATCCTTTCACTCTGAGCCTGTGTTTGTCATTGGAGCTGCAATGTGTTTCCTGGAGACAGCGTATTGTTGGGTCCTGTTTTTTAATGCATCTTGCCACTCTGTGTCTTTTTATTGGAGAATTCAATCCATTTACGTTTAGAGTGCTTATTAATATATGAAGGCTTAATGCTGCCATTTTATCACTCATTTTCTGGTTCTCCTGCATTTCTTTTGTTTGTCATCCCATGTATTTTGAATTTCCATTTCCTTTCCCAGGTTTAGGAAGTTCTCCACTATTATTTCTTTGAACAAACTTTCTGTTCCATTCTCCTCTTTTCCTTCCAGAATACCTACAATCCTAATGTTGCATTACCTAATTGAGTTGGATATTTCTCAGAGGCTTTTTTCATTTCTTTTTGGTGTTAGTTCTCTCTCATCCTCCATCTGAAGCATTTCTATATTTCTGTCCTCAATATTGATGATTCATTCCTCCATGATGTGAGCTCTATTGCTCAGGGAATCCATATTCTTCTTTATCTCATCTTTGTAGTTTTCATTTCCAATATTTCTGATTGGTTCTTCTTTATAGTTTCAATCTCATTTCTGAAGTAGCTCCTGAACTCATTGAACTGTATCTGCATTTCCTTTTAACTTTTTGAGTTTTTTAATGATAGCTATTTTGAATTCCCTGTCATTTAGGTTAATGATTTCTGTGTCTCAAGGATTAATTTCTGAGTATTTGTCATTTTCCTTTTGGCCTGGAGAGTTAATATATGTTTTCATACTGCTAGTCAGCATGGATTTGTGCTTCCACATTGTGGGAGTATTTGATTGCTGCTTCCTACTGTGGCCACTGGGTTGGGGTAAGGAGCTGCATATTCTGACTCCACTGTGATCCATGAGACAGCTCCTAGGTGCTGGGCTGGGGCACCAGACAGGAGGAGGGGTGCTTTCTTCCTCTTGCATAATGTCAGGGGCTTCTCACTCTACCTTTACTATCTTCTCTCCTGGGGGCTTGGCTTGATGAAGACACCCCTGTTATAGTTAGTCACCTCTGTGTGGGGATTTTTACAAGACTGTGAGGGATCATGGAGATGTACGGTGTTCCCACAGAGGACCACCATTCCCTCCCCTCTTTCCTCTTAGAACCTGCATGGAATCCCTGGGTCAATGCCTTTTAGGGAGGTAGAGAAGCTTTCTCTTACTTCATTGCACTTCCTTGGCAGACGGGGTTCTCTAGCAACTACACCTTCCAACGTATGGTTGTATTGGTCTCTCAGATATCTTTCTGCTGTGTGGATGTCCTCTGCTGGAATATGAATGTCCTTTTCATTGTATCTTAGGAAGGCGTGTTTACAAGGAGAGGTCACTCTGCGATGATGCTGATGTCACTCTGGGAGGTTTTCAATTACTCTTTCAATCTTTTTGCTTGTGATTGGTCTATTCAGATTCTCTCTTTCTCCTTGTTTCAGTTTTGGTGAGGTTGTTTGATTCTAAGAATTTATCAGTTTCTTCTAGGTTATCCAGTTTGTTTGCATATAGATTTTCATAGTATTTTAGGATAATTCTTCATATTTCTGTGGTGTCCATTTTACTTTCTCCTCTTTCATTTCTGATTTTATTTATTTGAGTCTTCTCTCTTTTTTTTTCTTAGTGAGTCTGGTGAAGGGTTTGTCAATTTTGTTTATTATCTCAAAGAACCGGTCAATTTCATTGATCCTTTCTATTGTTTTCGGTCTCTATTTCATTTACTTCTACTCTGATTTCTATTTTTTCCTTCCTTCTCCTGACTTTGGTCTTTGTTTGTTCTTTTTCTAGTACTTTTTGGGTATAGCATAAGCTTGTTTATTTGAAATGTTTCCCCTTTTCTGAGGCAGGCCTGTGTTGCTGTAAACTTCCCTCTTAGTAATGCTTTTGCTGCATCCCATAGGTTTTGGTGTGTTGTGTTTTCATTTTCATTTCTCTCCAATTATTTTTTATTTATGCTTTAATTTCTTCTTTGATCCAATAGTTGTTCAGTAGCATATGGTTTAGTCTACAGATATTTGTGAGTTTCTCAGATTTTTCCTTGTAGTTGATTTCTAGTTTCATAGCATTGTGGTTGAAAAAGATGCTGCCTATAATTTCAATCTTCTTAAATTTATTGAAGCTGGCCTTGTTTCTCAACATACGGTCTATCTTTGAGAATGTTCCATGTGCACTCAAGAAGAATGTGCATTCTACTGTTTTTGGACAGGATGTTCTATATATATCTATTAACCCATTTTGTTGAGAGTTTCATTTAAGGCCGTTGTTTCCTTATTGAACTTCTGTCTAGGTGATCTATCCATTCACGTATGTGGAGAGTTAAGATCCTCTCCTATTCTTGGGCTGCTGTCAGTTTCTCCCTTTAGGTCTGTTAATAGTTGCTTTATATAGGCGCTGGCCCCGTGGCCGAGTGGTTAAGTCTGTGCACTCTGCTGCAGGCAGCCCAGTGTTTCGTTGGTTCAAATCCTGGGCACAGACATGGCACTGCTCATCAAGCCACGCTGAGGCAGCGTCCCACATGCTACAACTAGAAGGACCCACAATGAAGAATATACAACTATGTATTGGGGGGCTTTGGGGAGAAAAAGGAAAAAATAAAATCTTTAAAAAAAGAAAAAAAATAGTTGCTTTATATATTTTGGTGCTCCTGTGTTAGATGCATATGTATCAACAAGTGTTATGCCTTCTTGGTAGAATGTCTCTTTTATCATTATATAGTACCCAGCTTTGTCTCATGTTCTCTTTTTTATATTGAAGTCTGCTTTGTCTGATATAAGTAAGGCTGCAGTTTCTTTCTTTTGCTTGCCATGTGCTTGGAGTATCATCTTCTGTCTCTTCACTCTCAGCCTATGTATGTCCTTAGAGCTGAGATGTGTTTCCAGGAGGCAGCATGTAGTTGGGTTTTGTCTTTTAAACCATCTAGCGTCTCTGTTTCTTTTGATTAGTGAATTCAATCCACTTACAGTTAAAGTGATTATTGATATATAAGCACTTAATGTTGCATTTTATCTCTTGTTTGCCAATTGTTCTGTATTTTCATTGCTTCTTTTTCCTTGCATTTCTCTCTGCCATTTCAATTTGGTGGTTTTCTTTGATTGTTTTCTCAGTTTTCTCTTTATTTATGATTTGTGATTTTGCTCTGATTTTTTCTTTTGTGTTTACCATGGGGTTTGTATAAAAGATCCTATAGATGAGATCATCCATTTTCTGATAGGCTCTCATTGCCATTAGCCTATGCAGATTCCATCCATTTCCTCTTCCTCTCATATGTTTTTGTTGTCACAAATTATTCTTTTTTGTGTTGTGAATTTTTGACCAAATGAAGTGTTTATAGTTATTTTGTGTCCTTTCTTTCCCTTTATCCTTTATTTTATAATTGTTTGCTAACCTATTCTGATATAGAGCTGCAATTTTATGATTTTGTCTGTGTATTCATTGCCTTGCTCAAAGCTTTGTCAATCTTTGCCTTTTTGTTTCAGGTATGAGGGCTCTCTTTAATATTTCTTGTAAGGCAAATCTAGTGGCAATGAACTCCCTCAGCTTTTGTTTGTCTGGGAAAAATCATTTCTGCATCATATCTGAAGGATAATTTCACTGGATAGAGTATTCCTAGCTGAGTTTTTGTCTTTCAGTATTTTGAATACATCATTCCACTTCCTCCTAACCTGTAAGGTTTCTGCTGAGAAATCTGCTAAAAGCCTGATGAGGATTCCTTTGTAGGTTTTCTTCTGTCTTGCTGTCCTACATATAGTTTCTTTGTCATTGACTGTTGACAGTTTTAATATTATATGCCTTGGAGAAGGTCTTTTTGCATTGAGGAAATTAAGAGTTCTATTAGCTTCTTATACTTGCATATCCAGTTCTTTACCCAGGTTTGGGAATGTCTCTGCTGTTATTTCTTCGAATAAGCTCTCTGCTCCTTTCCCCCTCTCTTCTCCCTCTGGAAAACCTATAATCCTTATGTTACTTTTCCTAACTGAGTTGGATATTTATTGAAGAATTTCTTCATTTTTTAAAAAAATCTCAGTTCTCTCTCCTCCTCACCTGAATCATTTCTAGGTGATCTTCAAGCTCACGAATTCACTCCTCCATAAGGTCTGCTTTTTTAAAATCCTTTCTACATTATTTTTTATCTCATTAATTGTGTTATTCATACCCAGAATTTCTCTTTGATCTTTTCTAGAGCTTCAGCCCCTTTAGTGAAGTCTTTCTTCTGTTTATTAATTTTATGAATTTTATCCTTGAGCTCATCAAATTGGCTTTCTAAGTTTTCTTGTAAATTGTTGAGTTTCCTTATGACAGCTATTTTGAATTCTCTGTCAGTTAAATTCTAATCTTCGATGACTTCTGGTTTGGTTTCTGAAGAGTTGTTGTTTTCCTTCTGTTCTGCCATGTTACTGTAGTTTCTCATGGTGTATGTTGAATTGACCCTTTGCCAGCGCATTTGTGGTAGTAATCATCTTGTCTTATTTGGGTGTGGCTTTGGTTACTTTGGTTCTCAGCTGCTTCTGATTGTATTTGAGAGCCTGCTATTTCCACCCTCTATTGCTTCTGCCGCAAATGTCATCAGTGCCTTCCTTGTGCCACTTGTGCCTCTGGGGTTGCTGGTGCCTTCCTACTTAGGTGTCACTGCAGTCTCAGGTGACCCCAATGGAGTCACCAGGCTGTGAGCACTTTTGCTGCATCCGAGGTCACATAAGTCTTGCGTTCCTCCACTGCTCTCCACAGGCTCAGATGCTGCTGTCCCAACCACCACCAGGACTGCTGCTCCCAGCCTCCTGTAGGTGCTGGTTGCACTGGTGCCCGGGTCACTGGGTTCATGGCTGTTGCTGTTGCTGGTGGGGGCCCAGTGACCCATGGACTTGTACACAGCCCCTGCTGCTGGTGGTGCTGGTGTCCGGGGCACCGCAACTGGGGGCTGGATCAATGGCTCTGTGTGGTTCCTGATGCATCTGGTTGTAGGTTCCACTTTCCATGGTTGGGGAGGGAAGGGGCTGTTTTTTCTTCTCATGCCCCACCCACTTGCAGTTATGCTGGCTAGACCAGTACCAATCCCACTGCTCAGCCAACTGTGACACTGACATGGCCACTGCTGCCTCCACCCTGCTGCTCTGCAGTGCTCATGAGCAGGCCATCTTTGTCTCCACTCAGTCAGATGAGCCTCTGTTTGAGGATGAACTCCTTGGATTGCTGCTGCTTAGTGAGTGGGAAGAGGCTGTTCCTCTAGTTCTACTACTCCCAGGGGTCCAGTCCACCCACCTTCAGATGTATGGTGGCCTGGATCTCTAAGGCAACTTCTTGTGCTGTGTAGAGATTCCTCTGTTGGTCAATGGATGTCCATTTTGTTGTAACATAGAGGGGAGGGAAAAAGGGAACAACTCACTCCACCATGCTGTTGACATCTGTTATGATCTTATATATACAAAATCATTAAGAATCAAAGAACTGTTAGAGTCAATCAGCAAATTCACTAAAGTTGCAGGATATAAAATCAACATACAGAAATCAGTGGAGTTTCTGTACACTAACAACAACACATCTGAAAAAGAAATAAAACAATAATGTTTGGATAGAAGAGCTTTGTGAAGAGCTTTATGCCTTACAGTTTTCCCTCCCTTTTTATTTTTATATGAGTTCTACATAAATAATGCATTTAAAAATTATTTTTATATATTTTAAAATAGTACATGGGTTTTCTGTAGAGAACATTCACAATTTTTCTGAAAATATTTACTCCTAACCTTATTAAGAAATCTTACCATACTCCATCAGCATTCTTTCTAAATAGCACTTGACATATATAATTTAAGAAAGAAATATAGTTAATTAGATGCCAAGTGTTAACTACATATTAAGTAGTCACTTGAGTAGACTTGTTCTTGGGTCATTAAATATATCCTGATTCAAAATGTATTAAAAAGCAATTAAGTTTATGCTTGATTAATATACCGTATGCCTAATGTATATTAGTGGATGTGATTACACATTTTTCTACTCTTACTTAATATTCAGGTTAGTTACAAGCTAATGATTATTTCTAAATTTCCATAGGTGTTTTTTATTTTTTGTTTTTAAATTTTCACTGTGTTTTTTTAATATAGTCAGATTATGGTAAAATTGTAATTGTTTATGAAAATTTGCTATCCTATTAGTTCAATGCATTTATTTAATGGCTATTTATATCCTTGCAATTCAGCTGAGGTTAAAGTAAACAAACAGGGAGATCTATGTATAAGAAAAAAGTCTACTAAATTATTTGAACCAAAGACAAGATGTTATTCCATAAGGGCAGAGTTCCTTGGTTAATGTTTGTTCCTATTAGGGTAGATGAGAAGTGACTCTGCTTTTCTTTGTTTTGTTTTGTTTTCTATCATGGGTGTTTCATGGATAATACATTGGCTATCACTGTTTTCTTTGCGGTCTCACAAGTTTCAAGCCTTAACATTGGCAGATTCTAGTTTCTTTTTTATTTCTTTCCTAGACTGTTTTAAAGTCTTGGGAAGTCTTGCTTTATAAATCACGGGGTCCAAAAATTGCTGCTGACAATTATTTCCATCCAAAGCAGAAATATGGAGAATATAACTTTATTTCATAAAAATATTACTAAGTAATTTTGATTTTACTGTCATAATTTACTATTTTGGTAGAGGAGTCAAAAAACCTAAGCACCTGGTTTGAGTGGAATTTTAAAATTTGATTGAGTACTTGTTGTCTCCATTACCATTACTGCTTATACATTAAAGAAGAATTCGGCAAGAACAGCAGCAACCTCTATCCCTATAAATGCTATAATCCAACAGTATTGGCACTGCATATATGCTTATCTTAACTAAAGGTTATACATTCAGGGAAATATGTCAAATAAAACAATGTAAATTAGGTAACTACTGAGGTCATTAATATTTTAGGGAAAATAGTAAGGGATTTATTCATGGATTTTTTATTGAAAGAGTTGAACTCCAAATCCTCTTTGGAAAAGTTAAGGGACAGAATGTCTTGAGGTAGAGATTGGCAAATATTCTCTGTAAAGGAACAAATGGTAAGTATTTTAGTCTTTGTGGCCAAATGACCTCTGTCACGTCTACTCAACTCTGATGTTGTAGCATGAAAACAGCCATACACAATACGTAAATGGATAGGTACTTTGTTTCAATAAACCATTACTTATAAAAACAAGTGGGGAATTGATTTGGCCCATGAGTCACAGTTTGTGACCCTTGGTTTAGGGCACAGAACTTTTTGAACGTAGTAACACAACATCAAAACCCTAAATTTGAAAGCAACAATGTAATGTATAGCAAATTTTGCCTGTTGAGAATTTAAATTTGTGAAGGGAAATACAAAGACGTGTACTTTTATATGAACGTGCTTGTCTGTATTTGTTTTGATTTCAATAATATAGTTTAGAGAAGATATAAGGCAACTGAAGAAACTGAAGGCTTTGTTGAATGCTCCATATTTTATGCAGTTAATAAAAAGTACCCTTTTGTTATGTAAATTGTTGATTTGTTGGAGATTATACATTATTTCTTTGAATAGTAAGGTAATTGAAGAAAACTATGGTTTGTCATTGTATAAAATTGTATAAAAATATCTATATTAAAGTAATACTATATTGAATCATTTTCCCCTAATGTTTAAATGAAAAAAGATGGCTCTCATAGCAAACTCCTTAAGGGAAAGCTTAGCTTAGTCTCAGAACTGGTAAAGGAAAAACTGCCCTCTTCTACTGCAAAAAAATAAATCTCTTCCTAGCAGCTCTATTGTGAGGATTAAAGAGATAAGGTATTTATACAATCTAATGCAATGTCTGTCTGCAGTTGGCAATCTGTCAGGAAATTTCAACTCTCTTCTTCCTTCCCCTTCACGTGAGGGAGAGAGTGCCCACAGACCACAGAACAAAGGAGAGTTGTTTCTTACCACATAGTAAAGTAGTAGCATGAACATTGTGCTGCTCTATTGAATGGAAATTGTAGTATCACATCTTTGCAAAAGATAAGTATAACTATATTCCCATTATATTTCCATCCCCCTTTATTTTTTATTTTATTTCGCTTTATTTCTAGCAAAGATGCTAGCAAAGAGTGACACACAGTTCATGGAAAAAAGAAACAGTTCTTCAATTCATTCACTGATGACGTTGATAGAATTTACTTTTTTTGTTTTATAAACATAATTAAGTCCTAAATGTCTTCCAGTAAGGATGGCACTAAAACCAAAAACAAACTAAGAACATTTACATTATTATAAGTGTTTGAACAATTTCACAACACAGCAAAGTAATCTGTCGAGGGATTCCTTCCTTTCAGACAGAAGCTTCTACTTCCTCTAAGTCATTATTCTCTAACACTTCGTCAGTTGGTCAAGTCATGCTATACATGCTTGTTTCACAAGTAAAACGTAAGTTCCCAATAGAATTTCTTGCCCTCATGCCCACTGAGGGCTTTTAAAAGCTTTATTTTTCTTTTTTGTTAAAAGGAGACTCATATTCTTTTCATTATTAGCATCATTTTCATGACATTCATTTATTTATTTGACTTTTATTATTTTTATTGCATTAGGGAAATGCAAATTGAAACCACAGTGTAATATAACTATACTCCCACTAGAATGTCTGTAATAAAAAACAATAATGTCAAATTTTTGGTCAGGAAGCAGAGAAATTGGGAACCTCAAACATCACTGGTAGAAAGATAAAATCACATAGCCACTTTGCAACAGTTTGGTAGTTTCTTGAAAAACAAAACCCAAACTTGCCAAATAACCCAGCAATTTCATTCTCAAGGTATTTCCCAAGGGAATTGAAATTTTTTGTGGACAAGAAAACCTCCTTAAAAATGTTTTAGTGCCTATATTCTTCAGTGACAAATGCTGTAAATAACCAGAAGACCCTTCCACAAATAAATAGACAAAATGTGTTAAACACGCAAAATGGAATACTACTCAACAACAAAAAAGAACAGACTATTATGATGCCATATGTGCTATGTGGTATATATATTATAGCACAAATTAACCTCAAAAACTTTATGCTAAGTGAAAGATACTGGACTCAAATTGTGAGACCTGAAGTTTCAAGTGCTGCCTTGATGTCTTTGAGCCTCATAAGGCCTCAAAGCCCTAACTGTGAGTTCCTCTGCTTTTGCCAGATATGCCCCCCACCCAATGAGAAAGGTTCCTGATCCAGCGGGTCTCCTGTCAGCTGGATCAATTGCACTAAACTTGGTCCTCAAACCAATGGGTTTCACTTCCCTGCCAGCACACAAAATCACTCAAACAAACCAGTCACAAAATCCCATCGGAACCAGGGCATATCTTGCCCTGTTGTTAGTACCAAGTTTGCCTCTTACAGCCCCTACTGGTTCACTCGACTCTGAGTGCAACCCTTGTATGGCCCTGCATGGAGTGCTGTATTCTCCTTCCCCAAGCTGTGATTATATGTAACTAATAAACTGCTATCTGATCAGTGTCAAGTGTTTCATGTTCAGCTATTTCATCCTATTCAGGGTGAGGGATTCCTCCTTCACCAATGGGGTGAGTAGGGGGTGATCACAACACAGACGACTGCATGTTGTATGATCCCAGTTGTTGTCTGTCACTAGTGAACTGGGGTAAGCATTGACTGCAAATGTGCACAAAGGAACTTTTAGTGGTGATGGAATTGTTTTAAAACAGTATTGTGTGATGACCTTATAACTTTATAAATCTACTAAAAATTATTTTATTGTATATTTTTACAATGGTAGATCTTATGGCATGAAAATTTCCCTCGATGTACTGTGATAAAAGAAAAAATACAACCAAATACAATAAGGGAAAATGTACAAGAAAAGCTGTGAAAAAGTAAATAGCAAACTCGGAAGTATTTTTATATTTTCATATGGTTAAAAATAAATTCTGTGTATCTGTGTGTGTGTATATATATATCTTGGTTTGTGTTAGTCTGGGTCCCTTGAAAAACACCACTGAAAGAAAATGAAGACGGACAGAGGGCTAGGAAACCCATCAGACCATGAAGGAAGTGTGATGGGGTGAAAGAGAGAGGGAAGAGAGAGGAGGACAGGAGGAAGGAAATTTAGGTGGAAATCTTTTAAGCTGCACTGGAGTTGTAAGGAAAGTTCATCAAGATCATCAGGTAGTCCTCAAAGCAATGTCTTCCAAGAGGAGAGTCTCACCTCTTCCAGGAAGGGGCCTGTCATAGTGTCCTGACATACTCAGCCAGTGAATGACGGTACCCTGTAGGAAGTGAAACACAGTGATGAATTTTAGAGTGCAAAAGTTGGGTCCTTCACCCAATTATGGTCCCTTACATTGGAGATCTGA
This sequence comes from Equus asinus, assembly GCF_041296235.1. NCBI lineage: Eukaryota > Metazoa > Chordata > Mammalia > Perissodactyla > Equidae > Equus > Equus asinus. The sequence goes on from NC_091798.1 coordinate 84,186,751, forward strand.
AAGGCACATCCTCCGGGGCATCACAGTGCTCCATTTATATATTTTCTGTCTGGGTACCAATCTTCCTCTACTTTGTATGTGGGACGCGGCCACACTACAGCTTGATATGTAGTGTGTAGGTCCATGCCTGGCATCCGAAACCACAAACCCCAGGCTGTCAAAATGGAGCAGGCGAATTTAACCACTACATCACTGGGCTAGTCCACCATTTTTATTTTTAATGAAGGAGAGCATTCATGAAGCTAGATACCCAGGCTGCTTCTCCTAAGCTGCTTTGAAATACGTCTGCTGACACAATAAGATGTTAACTTGTATGGAAAAGTTGGCTAGAAATTCTATCTACACAGCCAGGATTTGTTTCACCAGAAAGCGCTTAATTATCATGAACAAATGTAATGTACCAGAATAGGAAGAGTTATATTTGTTTATACATTTGTTTGTTTTCTACCACCCTCTTTATTGTGTCCTCCTTGTTTGCTGCTGAATTCCTTAAAAAGTGAAAATAGCAACACACATATTTCTTAAAATCCATTTGAAAGAAGAAAGGGACAAATGTGTGAAATCTTTGTTCTCTAAGATTTGTGAATCAGACTTCATTTTTCAAATGTATTAGGAAGGGGGTGATATTTAGTTTTGGATTTACTTTAAATTATTTTCTAATTAATAGTTCAACTATAAAAATGCAAACACTTTAGAAAAATATTTTGTGAATAAGATAAAATCAGAAGATCACTTTGTCATTCAATTTAACATCAATTGATCTAATTTTTAAAAGAATATTTAAAATTTATTCTTGACACATGCAATCAAATATTTTGCAATAATTAAAAAAGTACCATTATTATATATTATTCTATAAATTTATTCAAAATTTATATTTGTATTTATAGTCCAGACATGTTTTGCAAGAATTTCATTTGAAAATGTGTATATACCTATTAGAGAATCAATAATAATTAGAGTATACCTACACTTTTCAGAGGATTGAAAAGAATTAAAAATATTATATTTTTATATTGAAGTACTTAATTACTATCTGTTTCAAAACACTATATCTCTTTGTGCTGGGATATTCATTAATGTGGCTAAATACAGCAAATCAGGCAGGAGTTACCATTCTCACACACAAAAAAAGTTTCATATTTTATACAGAGTTCATTTTAACTGGTGAAATAAAACGACTTGAAAATAAAGCCTCTAAATTTATAGTATATGTGTGTATGTGCATATAAATGTGTATGAATATACATGTGTATATTTCGTTTTATGAGGGATAATCCCTAATTCCTTCTGAGAAAGTAAAAAGTTGTTTTGTTGTTAAAAAGCTCAGCCTGGATTTAAAGCTTATCTTCTACATATGAATTCTGGAAACTCTTGGGATGTTTACCTAACGTTGCTAAAACTCACTATCCTCAAGTGTAAATGGAGATTACAATAATACCCAAAACAGCCGGTTGTAATATTGTAATATTAGACCTTACTTTAGAATACATAATGAACTGGTAGTTGGATATCGATAGCATGACGGCAGTGGTGTAAGCGTTCATTAAGTTTATACCGATTTGCCGCACTTTGTGTAGAAGCAGAATTCATAAGAAATGTCTAAATCCAATATACTTTCCTGTGCCTTCCATTATACAGTCACAGATGTCAAATGTACTCCCACAGGAAAAAGTATTGACTCGAAGAAATCACAAAACTCTTAGATTTAACACCTCTGCAAAACTTCTGAAATCACATGTTTAGTCTAGGTAGACTGCTAGGTAACCTCTTTGCAGCAATTTCATGAGAACCGACAGTGAGGAAAAATTACAGCTAGTGAACTTTTTTTTTTATATTTAGCAGTAAGAACACATTGCCTGAGGATTCCTTTGTTTTCTCAGTAAGGCTTCAAGAGCAAAGTCTGTTAGATTAAAAAAATAAATAAATAAATAAAAGCAGAAGGATAGAAAAAAAAGGAAAAGACAAAGAAGGCTAACACCAAGAAGATAAACCAGGAAAGCATGAAAGAAAAGTTGAATGCTTTTAGAAATGGCTTACTTTAGTCTTTTGTGGTGAAAAGGCAAATATGACAAAGCTACCTAACTTCTATAAGATGTTTTGTGCAATTGCACTGAGTTGCTGTGTAAGTTGAGTTGTTGGATTTAATTTAGTGAATTAACTCTAGAGAAAGAGGTATAATTAATACTTTTTCAAGAGAAATTTTATTTATGTCTAAAGATCTAATTCTTGTGTCTAGGGCAATTTTAAATACGTAACCAAATATTTTATCAAAACCTTTGGCAGGGCAATTTGGATCACTGTTAACATAAGGCCTAATTTTAGTAATATCTTACTAAACAACGTTTTACTAACATTTTAAAAGCATCATAACAAATAACATATTTAAAAAGACAACATTTTACTAAACAGAACAAAACTAGAGGATTATTTTCTCTTGCTATATTTTACATGCCATTTGAGAAATGCCTCTAGGAAATGATATGTTCCATAAAAAATACATTTTTCACATAGTTGAATGCTATCTCTTGAGTGCCAGTTGTTACTAACTGAATATATATATATTCTTTTTTTACTAAATTTACACATTGAATACAAGTTCTTTTCTCTGTCCCTTCTTAAAAACTCAACTAATGAGACAGTAAAGGATTTACAATTTTAAAATTGGTGTTTTAAAATTCTCAATTGCTAAGAGGGAGAAGAGAGAAATTTGATCCCCTAAAAATTTCGGAATAGTTTTGAGAAGTGGAAATTTTTAAGCAGTGTGATTAAACTTAGTTGAATGTCAAACTGATATCTAAATACCAGTGAGAAAGGATACCACTAAAAGCAAGACAGTTCACACCACAGAAAACTGAGGATACTAGGAAATTGTAGATGAAAAAAATCCACTAGAATAGTAAAAAGTTAAAAAAGGAATGCTGGACTTCCAGTATCATTTTGGCCATGTAATAATCTTGGAAGTCGTCATTACCAGTCTTATAAGCAGAAGTCGAACAAACTGAAAATCAGTGGCTTTTCATGGACCCATCAGAGTGCTGAGTTTGCAGGGAAAACCGTGATCCTGAAATCTGGAGATACAGGCTTATCCAGAGAGTTACAACCAAGATATGCTTACCTGGAGCAGAACACCCTGGAGCTACAGAGGTAGAAACCTTTAAATGGTGATTTTCACTGGAAGCTAGTGTGGACTGAGTGTGGAAGCTAAGAATGAGAAAATCCTGGGAGCCACAAGGTTAGGGAGGCCCTCACATTTTCATGAGTCTTACCTCCAGGAACACTGTCAGATTATCATGAGGAAGAACCAAAAGAGGTCCCTATAATGTACAGCCACGGAGAGGGAAGAATATCCATTGTGAAATTCACCCAAAGCATTCTCCACAACAAATGTTCGTTCTCCGGGGCAAATGACATTACCAGAGCATTATCTCATATGAGGGAAAGGCATTTCTGCAAGTAAAGTCCCATCCTGCCTTCCTGTCTCACCTATGAGTGGAGGAGAATGCTAAAAACACTCCTGAAGGTTACAATTCAAGTACACAAATACACTAAGAGATGGAAATTTAGTCAAAAGACTATAGAATGTTTCTCCCACAGACACTTTCCCATCACTGGAAAGGGCTCCATTATAGTAACAGTGGATTATAGCTTAAAGACTTTGAAGATGCAGACTCTGTCTAAGCAGGAGTACAAAAGGAAGCCTAAAGACAAGAGGAGAGAAAGAATAAGGACATTAAGAGCAGAGAATTTAAAGCCTCCAGTGTCTATAGCCACAGCAAGCAAACTCAAACCAACTCCCAGCTCTGTTAACACAAATCCTCACACTAAAGTCTTATTTACCTCAGTTCCATTACCTGACACATCTTGTCTGACTTTCAACAAAAAATTATAAGCTGTGAAAAAGAATAAGAAAAAAAAATTAAGAGATGAATCAAGCATCAGAACCAGATTCAAATATGGCACAGATTTTGGAATTATCAAACAGAAAATTTAAATAACGATGATTAATATATAAGGACTTTAATAGAAAAAAGATAGACAACGTGCAAAGAAAAGAGGACGTGGCTAATATAAGCAGAGAGAGGAAATCACAATGAAAAAATTAAAAGAAAATGTTATATATTAAAAAACATTACAGGGCCAGCCCCATGGCTGAGTGGTTAAGTTCACGCGCTCTGCTTAGGTGGCCCAGAGTTTCGCTGGTTCAGATCCTGGGCACAGAAATGGCACTGCTCATCAAGCCACACTGAGGTGGCGTCCCGCATACCACAAATAGAAGGACCCACAACTGAAAAAATATACAACTATGTACTGGGGATATTTGTGGAGACAAAGCAGAAGAAAAAAAAAGATTGGCAACAATTGTTAACTCAGATGCCAACCTTAAAAAAAAAAAATTGTAACAAGAATAAATAAAATCTTTGATGGGTTCTTTGGTAGAACAGAGCCAGCTGAGGAAAGAATCAGTGAGTTTGAAGATATGTCAATAGAAACTTCACAAATTGAAATGTAAAGGTAAAAATGAATTAAAAAAGTGTAATATAAACTTAGAGTACCCAAAGAAGAAAAAAGAGGAAATGAAACAGAAGATATATCAAGTGATAAAGGTCAAGAATTTTCAAAAATTAATAAGTCATCAAGCTACAGATTCAAGAATCTCAGAGAAACCAACAGGATAAATACCAAAAACTCTACTTCTAGACATTTCATATCCAAACTGGAGAAGAAGATGAAGGAAAACTCTTGAAAGAAGTCAGAGGCAATAAAACACTTTATCTATGAAGGAAAAGTATAAGGATTACAGGGAACTGTTCATTAGAAAGCATGTAAGCAGGAAGAAACGGTAGTGAAATGCTTAGTGTATTGAAAGGAAAAGAAAATACCTAGAATTGTATATCTAGCAAAATTATCCTTCAACAGTAAAGGAGAAATAAAGACTTTCTGAGAAAAACAAAAACTGAGGGAATTCGTTAACAGCAGACCTGCACTGCAAAATATACTAAAATAAGCTTTTCATGGGAAAACTAAAATAATATAGATCAGACACTAGTATCGACATAAAGGAAGGAAGTCTATTAGAGAAGGAATAAGTGAAAGTAAAACAAAGTTCATATTTTTCTTATTCTTAATCTAAAAGATAGTTTTGTTTAAAAAAATAACAGTAAAAATCTATTAGATTATTATAGATATGGATGAATGATATAAAGGACAGCAAGGCCAAAAAGGGATGGGAGGAAGGAACACACTCTGCTGTAAGTTACCTCGTTCCCAATGAAGCAGTATAGTGTTATTCAATGGTGGACAGGGAGGTATACTTCAGTCTCTAGGGCAATAACTAAAATAGAAGTCTAATTTATATGCTAAGAGAAAGAATAAAATGGAGTTATGTAAAATGCTCAGTTAGAACCAGGAAACACAGAAAAAGAAGAAAAAGAAATAAATAACAAGTGCAATGAATAGAAAGTAGTTACAAACATAGCAGATATTAATCCCGCTAAATCTATAATCACCTTAGTGTGAACGGTCAAATACATCAATCAAAAGACAGAGATATTGAGAGTTAATAAAAAGTGAGACCCAACTATAATTTGTCTACAAGAAATCCACTTTGAAAATAAATATAAAGGGAAAATTATCAGGGATAAAGGCCAATGTTACATATGGATAGAGAGATCAAATTCTCAAGTAACAAGACTTTAAGAAAAAAGCGTAATAATACATTACAACACTACATGAATTGCAAGGAGAAATAGACAAACCACTATTATAGTTGGAGACTTCAATACTCTTTTTCAATGATTGATTGATTAAGGAAGAAAAGCCGGAGGAATAAAGTTGACCTGAAGATCAGTATCAACAAACTTGATCTAATTGGCTATTATGGAATATTTCATCCCAAAGTAGCACGATACACGTTTTCCTACAGCTCATATGGAGCATTCTCAAAAATAGACCAGATTTTGGGCTATATAACATTTCAACAAATTTTTGAAAGGAGAAATCGTATAAAGCATATTCTCAAAACACAATGTTTTTAAACTGGAGATCAATAACAGATAGATGAAAAATCACCAAGTCTTTGGAGATTAAACAACACATTTTTAAATAGCACATGGGTGAAAAAAGAAGCCTCAAGAGAAATTTCTTAAAATATTTTGAAAGAAATGAGAGTGAAAATACGACAGCAATATTTTGGGGATGCAGTGAAAGTAGTGCTTACAGGAAAATTTATAGCATTAAACGCATATATTAGGAAAGAAGAAAGATGGAGTATCAAAGAAATAAGCTTCTATCAAAGGACACTAGAGAAAGAAAAGCAATTTAAGTGTAGATGAATAGATGAACTATAGTTCTCCATCCAATTAAATATTATTCAGTGAGAAAAAGAAATGAGCTCTTAAGCCATGAAAAGATATGGAAGAACCTTAAATCTATATTCCTGAGTGAAAGAAGCCAATCTGAAAAGGCTACATTCTGTGTGATTTCAACTGTATGACATTCTGGAAAAATGCAAACTGTAGAGACAGTAAAAAGATCAGCGTTTGCCAGGAGTTCAGGGGGAGAGAGGAATGAATAAGTGGAGCCCAGGGGCTTTTTAAGGCAGTATTTTCTATGATACTCTAATAGCGGATACGTTACCACATGTTTGTGAAAATCTGTAGAATGGACAACACAAGGAGTGAAACCTAATGTAAACTATGGGCTTTAGTTAATAAGATGTATCAACATTAGTTCATAAATTATAACAAATGTATCCACTGTTACAACAATGACATTGTTACATCGATTGTGCAATCAACAATGGTTGGAGTCGTCACATTGATTGTAACAAATGTATCGACGAATGTAAAATGTTAATAATAAGGGAGAGTGTGTGGGGAGGTATGCAGACTGCTTTCCATTCAATTTTTATGCAAACCTAAAACTGCTCTAAAAATAGTATATTTTTTTCTTAAAAAAGTAAAGGGATGGAGAATTTCTGTATCAAACAAGGTAAAAGGACATGGAAAAACCATGTCTTTATGCTGGAGAGTATATGTCATTTGCATAAACATTTCAGATGGCTGGAAAAATGAGCCAACTGCTAAAAGAAGGCTAGCGTTGAATTATAGAGTGATCCTCGTTGGTATCTATTTTGTAAGATGATTATTGCTCCATATATAAATGAGATAATTGTGTAAGAGTTGACATAAGCATGAAAAGTTTGTATTGGATCTTGTACATATTTGTAACATGGATTTCTCACTTCCTACCAAAGTCTTCTAGTATTATTAATATCATTATGCTATAACTTTTACTTTTAAAAATGTCATTCCCTTATGGAAAATTGTTCATAGAAGGAAAACAAAAGTATAATGCGCTGAGCTAGATTTTTCGAAAGGAATGCCCCAGACTCTAATGTGTCCTGAATTTCTGTTAAAGTATTTATAGAGTTCGTGGATGAGCTTTCTCAGGAGCCGGAGGGCCTGACATTGATACCCCACATTGATACCCTACAAGGCAATGAAACGCTCATGTGGTTGCCTTTGTTAAACAATCGCGGAGCATGACAGAGAACTCTTCAGGGCTGCTGGTGTTGGGGAACACAGAGATCAGAATATGTACAATATATTCAAATAGAGGAAAAATATTATAGCCTCATAAATAAAACATAAAATAAAACAAATCATATTCCAACTCTGTGTGTAGAACCACAGGATAGAATGATAACTTTATCAAAATACGCAGTAAGTGTGAATTGGAATAGATTCTGACTTTTTGAGCCAAACAATATGTAATTTTATTAATTTGCATATATGAAGACCATTAGTAGAGATTTTAGGCAGAAACCCGAGTCTCTGAATTTTCAAACATAAAATTTGCATTCAAAGCAAATACATAAAAACAAACAATAACTCACTGAACCAATGCAACTGATACATTAACAAGCCCAAGGAAAATTATGTAATCAAAGCACAGCTTTATTTTTATTTCCTTCTGTTGCTTTAAAATGTGTTCAGTAATGGTGGTTCCCCTACCTGGATAAAAACTTGAAAATAATCCATCACTTTTCTGTTTAAACTTAGATTATTAGGCAGAACAAGGAGGATATTAATTCAGAGCTACAGCTTCAATTAAATCTCCAAACACACATGCTCCAACTCTTTGTGTATGTGTGTCTGTGTGTGCATGTGTGTGTACGTTTGTGTGTGTGAGTGATCTCTTTTTGTTCCCAGCTGGGGCATACTGTAATCTAGCTGCGTGCTGTGGGTGAGGTGGTATAGTCCTTTATGCTTCTGTTCCTTACCTAGCATTTCTCCTCAACTTAGCTGCTAACTGAACTGGCTGAATCTTCCTGAGATGGGCAAGTGACATTTAGAGGAAGAAAACATCTTCTCACTCACTGGATGTACTGGTCACCCAGATTTGCAGATGCACTGGCTTTCTCATGTGGATGCTTTTTGCTGAGAACTTCCACTTGAAATTCACATGACCTTCGTAGTGCTACTCCCCTCTCAGCTCTGGAGTCTGACATCTGCACTCTTGAGTCCCTTAACCCTCCCAGTTCGTCCTTATAGGCAATGCTTGCAACAACACCAAGATAGCTTTCTCTCATGTATGGTCCACATTTTGTCCTTGGGAAACACTAGGTCTCTTTTCTTACTGGTCATTCAGATGGGAGTATGGTTGCTTTCTAGATCTAGCAGCAATTAACCTTTGTCTTCCAGGCAGCTTGCCAGACCACCTCAGCTGTTCCCCAAATTCCCCGAGATGGAATTCACATACCAGGTCACTGGATCCTCACACATAGGGAACAATATGGAGTTATCTCAATGGTGCCACCGAGGCTTGAGGAAAGGGGTTAAGTATTTGCCCTCCTGGCCCTCCTAGGATTGAGGAGATAGGGTTCATACCACAACTTTGTCATCAGAAATACACTAACCAAATTTCTCTCTTTTCCCCAGCTTATGACTTTTTGACATCCTGGATATGAATGAAAGACTGAAGAGTTGTGAAACCGCTTCTTGTCAACATGTTTCCATCTTGTAACTAACTTTTGAATTTCAGCCTATTTTGTTATCATGCTTCAGGTAAAACGTTTAATTCATGACTTTGTCTACACATTTTATTCCTGATCCAGGCATGTCTTATAGTCAATATCTCACTTAGGCCTCACGACAATTCCATGGAGTATGTTTTCTAATTGTTCCCATCTTATAACTGAAAAAATTGAAGATTAGAAAGATCATTTAGCTTGCCTAAAGACAAACCCAGTAAGTGTTGGAGAGGGTTAGATAAATCTAGCTTTTGCTTCTCTCAGGAGCCTGTGTTGTTATCTGCTGTTCTATGTCAGATACTTATTTCATAAAGTCAAGAAATGTGTGTACCTGTGTGGTTGAAATTATATGTAGTTACAATAAGGTTGTTTTGTGTGTGTGTGTGTGTGTTTGTGTGGAAGAAACAAAGGTGTGGCTGATATAACTTCTGAACTAAGAAAATTAAGATGGGTTACTCTCCTCTGTCCTCTGTCCCAAGAGGCAGAAAGCCACCATATACAAATAGTTAAATGCATTGCATAACTGATTATCCATTCTCCCAGAAATATAAAGATTAATTTGTACATAGATTTTAATAGAATCGAATATTCTTCCCACTTAAGTTTGTCCTATACAGATTCCTTAAAGCCTTCAGATGACTGAAGATTTGGGCCCTTTATAGATTCAGATGTGAATTCTGAGCGTTTGCTGTGAAATATCCAGGTAGAACAAGGGAGGAGGTCAGTAACAACTGTAGTAATTCTTTGTTGAAATCCAGGTATATCTACCACTGGAGTGATAACTACCACAAACCTGGATTCCTATTGTAAGCAATAGCCACATTCTTAATAATTGTCAAAGAGTACAAACTTGAATTCACTGCAGGCTGAGTTTCTTTGCAAGAAACAGAAGTTGAGAGCCATGAATAAAAGACATGTTTATCCACCCAGCTTGAAGCAAAATTTATACCATAATTAGAGTATATTATCAAGCGACCATATAAGGAAAACTATATATTTGTATATGTTTAATTCAGCTTTTATAAAGTATATTTTAGTGAAATGCTATCAGCTTATACTGAATAATCTGGTAGAAAGAAATATTCCATTTCGTTATTTATTAATAGAATTAATCGTAACCATTTTCATAATTCCATCTTTAGAAGGATATAGATTTTTTCCTTAGAATCAGATATAATGATCTTTTATTTATTTTAAAAGATAAATTTCTTATATATATATTTAAGCTGTTGATTAGAAACATTTTTGGGAAGGAGATCAAAACCTTGAAGATAAATTATTTATACTTTTCAAAAAGATTAAGTTAATGTTATAGACTTGGGGATGTGCCTTATAGTCTCTACTCCCTGTTTTACTTTGCTTTGTCTTTTGTTTTTTCCCCACACCTTTATAATATAGGCCATCTTGGTGCATATAAGATGTGTAAAATGGATACATATCTCCTTTTAAATAATTTCTTTGATTATGGCTGGCTTGGGCAAGCAAATTTAGAGTTATAATATATGGCCTTGAGAGCAAGTTTTGCTGGTTACAATTATTCCAAATTAAAGCCCACGTAAGGGTGGTATAGAAATAAACACAAGCACCTCAGGAAACAACCAGAAAAAACTTCTGTTCTCCAGTGGGTCACTTGAGTAGTACACCTTTCAAAACACAGTAAGGAAGTTAAGCAGAAAATTATTCAGAGAATATTCCAGACTTACAAAAATATTTAACAATGCATCGACTAACTACTTTTAATTAAGAACCTTTTATTCTTTAATTATACTTTTATATCTCACATTAACATATGTATATTATATATTTAGAAAACAGTATTCAATCATTTCAAACAAAGTATTCAGGGAACTACCCAGCAATGTAAGATATCCATAAACCAAGGACAAATGCCGTTTTGCAATTCAGAGGTTATTTAGACTTAAGAGAGGGAATACATATACGGACACATACTCTGTTACAGGATTTTTCTTGAATCCATTTTCTTTTATTCCTGGTTATCATTAAAATGTAGTTAATAATTGCATAAGTGAAAGGCGTCTTTCAGAGTCTAGCCTATTATTGTGGAGATTACAAAGTGGGTTTTATAGATGAACTCTATTAGAGTAATCTGTGAAGGAGGATGGATGGATGGATTCATCTATGGTACTCTTCAAGGATACACAGTAAAATAATAAACGACAAGTAATGATCATTTCCATTCCCATGATTATGTAAATGCTCCCCAGGAGAACGTTTATTATGAATACTGTCATTGAAATCACCCTTCCTTCTGTTGACTAGAGCTGAATGCCTTTGAAGACCTGATTACTAAGCACTTCGTAATATGTAGCATGTGATGCTATCAGTCAGCACTGCCAAAGAAATGGCGCTGTGAAATTCCTTTGTTGTGAGCAATATTTTAAAGCAAATATTCAAACACCTCTATAAGGTCTACTGAGCTCTTCTGTAAGTAGTAATGGCTCTTGCAACAAATCCAAACATTATTGTTCTTTGAATCATGTTAATGGTTATTTAAAGCATTACTCAGCATGAGGTTATTTCAGTCAATGATTCAAACTGGTTTACAGAAAAATTTGTGTCATACACACATAGGTAATACCAAGAAATATGTTCCCATTTCAACAACACTTTATATAATCTTAGGTGATGTGATTTTGAATTATGCAATCATATTCTTTCTTGGGATTGACTATCTGTATTTCCAAAGAATTATCCTAATGTAAGAATGTATATTAGACCTAATGAATATACATAATTTTATAAATGCTAATTCTATTATAATTTAGTTTCTTGATTTTGTAAAACATACTTTTTGATTTCAAATAATTGAGTAAACACTATTATAAAACATTCTGCTCAGTTAACCATTTAAAAAAGGTAGGTGATCAAAACCAGAAATGACCCTAGTGTCTGAAACACTTTAACTATATTTAGTCAATCAGTCTAATTATACATCTATTCTGTGCCAGACACTACAAAGGAACTGTGATGAAAATAAAACAAAAGTAGAGAATATGGGCGTTCTTTTTGATGACCTTATAATCTTTGGTGACAGAAAATAGTTTGTAAAGAATTTAGAAAGCAGCTCTAAAAGAATAAGTAAACAATAATGAGAAGGCGGCTCGGCATTGCGTGCAGAACTAGAGATAGAATTAAAGAAAGATAGTTGTTGATTTCAGAGTCAGTGTGTTATTAACCTGGTTAGTGTATGGATGTGGAAGAACGGAGGATATTCCGTATGAGGAATGTGGAATCAGCAAGTGATTTAGAGCTTGCAGGGAGATCTGACCTGTGTGAAACAGTGAGTAAGGTGGTCAGATGAAAACAGAGGGACTGAGATGAAAAGATATGCAAGAGGTAAAATCGATAGGCCATTTTACAGAAGGAGATACAACAGCAACATGCATAATGGAAGGCCGATAATGAGAATCATTTCATCAGCTCTTCTGCTCTAAAGCAGAATATTCATAAGTACAAATATTTGCATAATCTTTATTATGTGCCTGACACTTTTCTGTGATCTTTGCTATATCAATTTGTTTAATCCTCACAAAAAAACCTGTGAGGTAAATATTATTGTTTCCATCTTAAAGATGAGGTACCTTGCCTAATATCACAAAGCTACCTAGTAGGAGGATTTGAATTTAAAACCAGGCAAGCTGACTCCCAGGCTCGGTGCCTTTAAGCGTTATCGCTATACTACTTCTCTTCAATGGGACCATCTAAAAATAACCGTTGAAATAATATTTGACAAGTCATCACCATGCACCATCACTATGTTTAATCAAAAATTATCAGCCCAACGATGTGTGAAAATTGTCTTCAGTCATTCATGTCTGGGCAGCCTGAGATTGAATATTCTGCTGAATGCTGGTCATAGAAGAAAGTCATAACAAATATTTATGGTCACCTCTAATTACTGTGAAATATATTTTGTCCAAAATTATACTATCTTTATTCTTCCTATTCTGGACTTTTGTTTTTACTTTATTTATTAATTAATACAGGAAATATTTCATGAGAACATATGTTCCAATTACTATGTAAGGCATCAAGAAACACTGAGTAAGTTTAGTTGTAATCCAGACTTAGAACATCGTCTGTCCAGTCTGTTTGGTACCAAGTATCCTCATAGTATCTTCTCCTATGTGTTTAAATCAGCTTCCCAGAAAGAAATTGAAACAGGGTAAAACTGAGATATGCTGACATTTTCTGTGAAGGCTTCTCACAGAGTTATTTGCTTTCTAATGGGGATCAAATTTTTAAGATATATGGTAAAGTTTTAGGAATCATCCAGAATATGAAAACGCATTTAGGATAAGATTTTCCAAGAAGTTCAAAAATTGACCTCAAAGAGTGGTACCTGATACACAAGTAAAGAAAGCCCAGACAGTTGTGGTGGTTGTTACACCACAGGTGAATGGGTTTGGAATGATCCTCACCCTAGTTTGTAACGCACATACACCAGCGGTCCGTACATGGTTCTTCCTTCATTTTTTCATCTCCTTCATTCTCAGTCACTAAGTGCACATCCTCGTATTCCCTAATCACTTGTTGTGTAGTAAGCTTACTCTCTTAGTCCGTTCAGGCTGCTGTAAGAAAATATGGAGACTGGGTGGCTTATAAACAACAAACATTTACTTCTCAAATTCGTTTTCTGCATCAATTGATATGCTCGTCTGATTTTCCTTCTTTAGCTTGTATATAGTCAACTACGTTGATTTTCAAATGTTGAATCAGTCTTGCATTCCTGGACCAAATCCAACTTGGTAATCGTGTACAATTATTTTCTACATTTCTAGATTTGGTTTACTATGTTTTTTGGCAGTTTGCATCTAAGTTAATGAGAGCTATTCATCTGTAGTTTTCTTTCTTTGTATCATATTAGTCTGTTTTGGCTATCCATGTGCTTCTCCAGGTTATATGGTCGTCTGTGAGGTATATTGGGCTACAGAGTTCTTGTCACCCATGCTATTTGGATATTTTATGTTCTCAAGTGTTTCTGCGAAATGACCCTCTAAACTGAAAGGGCTCCACACTTCTATACATGGCAGGGTTGCCCGAAGCACGCTGCCAGGAAAACAATCAGACAGATACTTCCACTCTGCTGTCCCTGTCCTCATACCTGGCATGCCCTGGGAAAAATGGTACAAACTTGTCATTAACAATGGCAGAGATGCTGATGCTACCACCCAAGCCATTCAAGACCAACAGGACTCACTGATCTCACCAGCCCAGTTGGGGCTGGACAACCAGTAGCCCTACATTATCTGCTGACAGAACAGAGTGGCATTTGCATTACTGCCAACACCTTTTGTTGTAGATATGTCAATAATTTGGAGAAAGTAGAGACCCAGCTGGAGAAATTTCATGCTCAGGTGGGGTGGTCATGAGCTGTACACCTGCAGTGCCTCCTAGACTCATTCTTTGACCTCTTTAGCTGGCTCAACCCTGGCACTTGGGGTCCCTGATTGAGGACCATCCTCCAGGAAGGACAGACCATTCTCCTGGATCTGGGCCTCCTAGTGACCCTAGTAAAGTGTTTTTTCAAAATGCCAGAGAGGTTCTGTGAAAAAATTGCCTGTGTACATTGCCTGGGGCCCCATTGCCTTGACTCCACCTCAGATTCAAGGTGAGCAACGGTCCTACCAGATTTCATACGTTTTATCTGCTGCTTCAAGCAGCCAAGTGAAGGGCCAGGGGTGGGCTGTTGGGAAAGGCAGTCTCGTGCACATAGTCTTTCAATTCCCACTCGACTGTTTAAGAATGGGCCTTGGGCTTGGAACACTTCCTTACCAAGTTAGAGAGAGCCCACACAGCCCATGCCGAGCTTATCAAAAATCTCTACCTGTTTCAGGCACAGTGAGTACTCTTTTGTCTCTGCTTACCAATTGTGTGTCATATGGGACCTGGCCAACCCCACTGTTTTATCTCTCCTCTGTGGGGAGGGGTCAGAGTTCCTTCCCCTGCAGCACAAGAGAGGTGCGAGTCGGAGAGACTCTGGACATGGGGTACCAATGCACGCTTACCAAAGCTGATCTGGCTCGGGCACTTCTCTATGTAAGTAAAGTGGTGTTCTGCCCAGTGTTTGACTGCCTTAAATTTTCCTTGGTGGCTCAAATACCAAGATGCAGTGGGTAGAAGTGTTCAGAGTCCTCCCCTGGTTTTGGTAACCAGTGCACAGTACTCTTCTGCCTTGGGTTTGATGAGTGGTACATGGTATACTGCTCCACAACAATTTATGTAGTCATCAGTCTCCCCATCTAGAATGTAAGCTTCATGAGAGCAAAGACCAGATCATTTTTAATCAATAGTGACTATGTATAATTTTAACTTACTTGATAATGACTATATAACGCCCGGCATAGAGCAAGCACTCAAATATTTTTCATTAAACAAATGAAAAAAAAATTGTTTTCTCTAAAAATCTAGTTTAGATTCTACTATTGGTTGTTTTTTTTGTTTTTCAGACAAATATTTGAACCTAACTGAAAAATCAGTGAAAAATATCCTCTCACTCTTCATTGAGTAGAATGAAGATTTAACATACTTCAGTTAGAGTTACGATTAAGTTCTCCATTTTAGTTAGTATAATTTATTATCATTATTATTTTAAATTGTATTTTGTTTTCAATCAATATGTATGTTTAAATCTCTGTCATAATTTCTCACTTAGCAACTATTTTTTAACTTCAATCTTTAGCATTTTCCCTTGTTTTTATTCTTACGTTGTATTTTTTTGTATTGTGTATTTTCTTATTGTATATTTGTATAACCATGCCCTATGACGAAATTATACAAGCAGTTAGGTTAGAATGCTTTTCCTGTACATCAGGAGGGTTTTACATTTTGGAGTTCTTTCTCTTTAAATTACTTTTTTTTTTTTTCAAAGAACCCATGATTATTGTCCTATCATTCAGTTTTCTAGAAAGAGCTTTTTTGATATTGTTAAGAATTAAACACAAACAGGGTTTGATTTGGTTTTTCTCATGAAATGGTTTATAACCACCCACAATTTTTAGAAGAGATACCCAGAAGGGAAGAGAAAAATAATTCAAAGGACCAGAATCTATAGGGTATTACTTAGGAATCAAATATGCCATTGGATATGTAGGTGAGGAATTGCCTATAAACTGACATCAACAGAAATCCCAGGCAAAGGGACCCAACAATGACTGGCTGTCTTCAGCATGTTGTCATTCACATCAGAAAAATACCCTAGGGCTTTTCCACACAATGTATGATGCCCCGTTGCAGAAGGCTTAATAATTCTTTTTAACTTCATAATTGGTCCTTCAAACAGTGCTTTCTACAAGAACTACAAATTCTACAGTTATATTTCAATCTTCCAGAGCCTCTACATGTTTACTTTCAAAATAGTTCATAGTCTTTCAAGACTATATTTTTCTCAAAATTTTGTTTTTGGTAGGTGTGTTTGTTTTGTGCGAGCATTGTGTGTGTTGGGTGCACGTGTACGAAGTGGAACATCTAAACCAAGAATTCTTAATTCTCTATTTACTCTATAAAAGTAACTTTAGTTATTCGTATGTGTTATGGTTTAAAAAGTACACATTTTTAATAGAAATGCATCATATCAATTCTGTTTCTAAACCTGAGAATAATTTTACTTCAGAAATGAGGCAGAAAGCTATCTTCATCTTCCATCCAAATACAGGAAAATCTCCAATTAGCCTAATTTTCTTCTCTTTTTTCATCTTTCTCTTCCTTTCTCTATATCATCATGAATTTGAATGCATTTGAAACCTCTAGATAACAGTGTAGGTCACCTAATTATTAGGGGAAAATTATATTGAAACATAGCCATAAAGACTCAACTTTTCTGACCCATTTACTTGCCATAACTGTTTACTGGAAGAGAAACAGACAAAAGCCACAGAGTTTTTTTCATATCTCAAATAGCATAAGGTACTTCTCAAATAATAAGAAACGATATAATGAGAAGATTGTAATAATTCACTTTCTGATATAAGGGAAAGCTATAATTTTATATAATTTTCCTACATAACAAACTTTTCAAGATCAATACAGAGCAAATTTCTCTATTTTAATTGAAATACTGTATTTCAATGTGAATTGTAAAGTATAGCCGATCATATACTTGATAATTTCATTTTACTGCTATGGATACTAAACTTGCCTATTTTGTCCTTTTGAATTTTAAACTGCAGTCTTCTACCTAATTGCAGATTGCCACTAATTCCACTGGTAATTTCCCATGAGAACATGAAATCCTCAAACCTAATGTTAAAAGATTTGTTCTTTCTTTCTAAGATGCGACGGTCTTTTTTATCCTGTGACTATATATGTCCCTTTCAGACTGTTAGGAAGCAAAATATACGATGAATCAAATTTCAGCTTTAACCCCTATTAAAATGACCCTTGGTCTCTCTGTCCCTTGCTGCATGTCTAAATGTTAAAAATATATACACCATTAGTATGGACAGGAATCATTTAAGAGTGGTTTCAAGAACAACTGTTTTCTGCGTGATCCAGGAACAGTAACTCTAAATCCAACTGGAAATTCTGTGAAATGACAAGAAATAAAATGAGAACGTTTGCCTCTAGAGCAGGTCCTCAGTAAGGTAATGGTATTCATTAAATCTCCGAAGGCATCAGATTACTGTATAGAAGTTATTTCCTGAATAAGCCCTATAACGCCCTCTGACCCACATGCATGTGTGAAATTCAGTGGGTCTTGTGCTGAATGTGGCTCAAGCAGCAGGAAAAACAACTAATACTGCTTGCTTTTATTTTTCTTTCCTTTTGATCAGATTTCCTCCTGTGTTTATTAGAGGTTTTTTCTAACAGCGTATGTGAGTTAATTTGATTAAAAATTAGAGCAATTTCATACAAGTGCTTTGATGAGCATATTTTTATGGAGTATCATTTCTGGTTCCGGAAAATTATCATGCAAGCAGAGTGTGCCAATTGCAGTTTGCAGCCCTTTTTCTTTTTCAGAAAGGACATTTGATTAATGACTGTCAAAACGTCAAGTGCGTGGTTATACGCTTCTAATCTCTACGGTATCGTGTTCCAGCTCTGTGACCCAATACATGGCAAATGGCCATAATGGTCTTTATGTTTCCTATAATTTGTCTAAGGTTTTGTTCAAATTGTTTGGATTTCCTGAAAGAATTGTGACTAACTATTACATCCTACAGTCATTGAAAATAGTGGATTCCATCCTTTCATACTGTTAGTATCACCATTCATTTAGGACCTTCTGTAAGAGCAAACGCATACTTTTCCAAGGCTAGATTTTCATGTGTTTGCAGATATTTTTATTTTTTTATGTCAAATTTCTTTAAAAGTCATGTTAAGTTTAAAAGTCTCCTCTTAGCAGACTGGTATTAAAATTAGAACGGGAAAGTCACAAACAAGAAGCAAGTTTACTGCAGAAGAAGTAAGTTTGTTGTGAGTGCAATATACATGTAGTTGTCTGAATAACAGCCGTTTTGAGATGCCCACCTGGGGCAATATAAAAATATACAATGGCTACGAATGTAATGGTGCTCATATGTTTAAAAAATGCTTTCCTATTTAATGAAAATTATTTGTGGAGCCAAATGTTATTAAAAATTTATGCCTTATAGAAACAATTCACAAAAGTAATGTGAATCTATAAGTATTTGGGACAAACGTTAATTCTGAAAAAAAATAGTTTTAATTCATCAAAAGTTTTAAAGAAAAAAGTTATACGACTTTTTCTTGTGTTAAAACATACCCAAGGATGTTTATAAAGAGATTTAAACAGCAGTTTTTAGGTATGTGTGAAGTAGAAACACACAAAAGGGGGAGGGCAAAAGCCCAGAAGGACAAGGCAAAGATAAAAGAAGTAGAAAAGACGTGAAATGTGTTCAACCAAGGGCTCGTAACTACTATCTCTAATTCAGACATTGATATTGGTGTCAGAAATTTTAACTTATCCTGATATGCAATTTAAAGAGCTGAAATATAAATTAGCCATGTCAGCTACTGTTACTTACAGTTATTGGTCTTTTATGTTTGTTGTGAAGCAGTCATTTAGCCAGATGAAATGCACTAAAAATTAGTATCACACACAAAGCAACAAGATATTTCTAATCTATGTCTGTGCTTTAGCTGATCTCCTCAGGAGTTTTCCATTGTTATTACTCTTTCTTTTCTGTAGGTAATAGTTCTCTTCGCATCCTGGACATGACTCGGGCTTCACTCAGATATTCAAAAGCAGAATATAAAAGAAAAGAAAGGCAATTTGAATTGTGCCACAATATAGATCTTAAAATATAATCTGGAAAGAAGAAAACAGCATCAGAAATAGTGATTTAATTTTCAATCTCGTCTTCTACAGAAAAGTAACATCTGCATTTTGTCGTTAAGACAAACATACATCTTTGAAGAGGATTCTGGGGGTACTTATGTTTAATTGGTAACAGACTTCATTTTTTCTGCGATAACAATTTGCCATCTTATATCCTTTCATTTTAATACATTATCGTGTTGTTTATAAGCAATTTCAAAGAAAAATTCAAATGCATGCCATAGAGACATCATAATTTTTATTTTACAATGAAGATAAACAAAGCAATGGTTATGTTTTTTCATTTTTCATTAATCTGAAAACAGTTCTTTCATCCTTATGCAAGTATGTATCATGTAATTTTATCCAGCAGGAATACCCAAAAGTTTGAAAATGTAAAAAATTATTAATCATCTACAATTATACTTTCAATTTTTTAAAAAAATTCAAGTAGCAAGTGTTTATTCACAATTTCAATTATTCTAAGATTATCTTATGAGAATTCTGTGGCACCCCTTATTTAAACAGACAAGCTTGTGTATAGACTCCATGTGACCTATGCTGAGTTCAGAGGTTTTAAAAGCCAGTGCATCTTTTCTTATTATATAAATATAACTGTATTCTTTTATATGTAAGCGAGATTTTATCAAAAACATATTCTCTGCTTCATGGATAACTATTTCAGAAATTGTTAAATGTAATTTCATGTATTTTTACTTCCCTAAAATTCACCAAGAAGAAATCAAAGAATCCCTGTGAATTAATAGGAATCTACATTATTGTGCCAAGTGTCTACTAATTGGTAAAGCATGAACAGGAAAAAAAAGACACAGCAAGGGGAGGGAATTTCCAGACAGTAAACTTCCACTGATTATTGCAGGCTGGCAGCTGCTGACCATGAGATATAATTACAGAACTGTGAGGACCTCCCACCAGCTTGACATGAGGGTCAAATAGAGACCGCTGCTATTAGAAAGTAATTGGCTCCACTTGCCTTGGCCTCAGTATTGGAGTTGTGTTGGATGAAGAATACTGGTAAGAATGGCACACAGGATGCCTTCTGATAGACAGTGACTTACTCGGCACTTCACCAAGAAACTGTTTTTTCTACAAAGTTTATACAAGGAAAAAGCACTAAAATCTCCTTTCCTCACTTTGGCTTTCAATGACTTTGATTATATAAAAACAATACATAAAAATATAGCATCTAAATATAAAAAACTATTAAAAGAGTCAATGTAAAGAATGGAAAACTAAATTCATTTGATTTATTGTATTCAAAAGATAAGAAATCAACATGACCTCTCAGGGATTCCATCCCTGGATCTAACCCTCCATCCTCAAAAAATAGTTACTTTTGGTATATGGATTTTGTCCTCAATAATATCCTCACAACAAATCTATGTTTCAAAGGATTGATTAAAACATCCTTCATTACAGAATGCTGACAAAACACTAAAGAGTAGCTCAGTAAAAGCAATATTAAGGGCCCCAAACAATGCACACAAGGATGGGTACGTATGATGATCTCCCTTAATGTAAGGACGCGTAGAGAATCTAGAATACTTAATGGGCCACGTGGTATTTAGGTAATCTAATGGAATATTATCAACCTTTTCTCTCTTTCTGATAAGAATAGAGGAGGAGTGTGTTCAAAGTTATATTTTCTGGCAGGTGTTTAGAACACAGATAATCTCTCAGGCCATTTAAGTGAGACTCAATTAGGGTTGACATACTAGAATAATGACAAAGGCCACAAAAGAAAAATGCTTGAATAGAATATCATACCCACTTCCTAACTGAGGTGGCCAGAAAGATAGCACTAATTCTCACAGAGAATTTTTTCCTCAAGTAAGAAAAGAAGGAAGGAACAGAGGAAGGAAGAAAAGAAGGAAAGAAGGGAGCAAGGAGGGAAGGAAATCGAGTTTGTTCTAGAAATGTTGAACTGTCATTGGTCCCAAGGTTCTGCTCTTTAGAACACAGCTGCATCAATTTTATCCTGGAAGATCTTATGTTTTCTATTGTGTATAACCAAATGTTCGTTTTGCTCATAATAATGCCTCAGGAAAGCATTTATTTAACATTTAACTTCAAGTAATGTTATTTCCTACTTATAAAACTCAACTTCTGGGGGCCAGCCCTGTGGCCTAGTGGTTACGTTCAGCACACCCTGCTTTGTCAGCCCAGGTTTGGTTCTGGGCACAGACGTACACCACTCATCCGTGACCATGCTGTGGCGGCAACCCACATACGAGGTAGAGGAAGACTGGTACAGATGTTGGCTCAGGGCAAATCTTCCTCCGAAAAAACAAACAAGCCAAACAAAAAACTCAAATCTGATTTAGTTAAATTTGCTGAGTAAGTATTTTTAATTATAAGCCAACACAAAGTTGAGCAATTATCTACCAAAAAGTGTGAGGAAGGTTTTAGAATAGCAAATTTAAAGTCACATTTTCATATAGCACACCCAGTTATCTGCTACTTTTAACAATTAAGTCACAAGATACTCATGTGAATCAGCTCATTGAAGTGTTTTCTATAGGTCTAGGGAGGTAGAGGGACACCGTGCTGCTCATGCAAAGAAATGTGGGTTAGGAAGTAGGACTCCAAGAGTAAGTATTTATATTGCTGACAGAAGAACGCTGTTTAATCAGTCAACTATTTATAAAATGTTTTAGAAATACTAAATCAGTACTTTAATATTTACTCAATGACACTCATTACCTGTAAAAGCCTGTGGAGCACTAATACTTTATATTTTATTTATCAGTATTATTCTTACTGAAATTTATATGCAAAACTACAAAGTATATAAAATTATCAATGATGGCATTGTAAGTTCTACTTCTGTGTCGTTTTGAATATTAGCTTCAGAATTTAAGTCTTGAGATTTTAAGAATAAAAGTAGCATACGTTTTATTTAGATAAGCTAAACACATTATTTGGAAGGCTCTAAAATTTTTGATAGAATGCCATCTGGGATCATTTGGATGGAACCCTGCAGGTAGAGTTCATGAAATTTAAGATATTTGTCAGCAAATCAATATATCCTGGAACATCTGTCTAGCCAGGGAATCATTCTGAGGGATTACATTTAGCATAGCCTTTAGTTAGCTGAAATGTACTAGAGGAGGGGAAAGGAGCCTGGGATGTTGGGAACACTTGATCACTGTGTGTGAAGATATGTCAAGTTTTCCGGTTGTCAACTGCCATACAGGATGCAATGACCTAACTTCCCAATTCGTGACTTAAGTAAATGTGCTATTGCTTCTCTCCTCATTTCTAGATACGGCATAAAAATCCATATATCTATATGTCTGCGTGTACACATGTGTATACACATATGTTTAACGGTATGTCTGCACTTAAGTCTGCATAGAGTTAGAAATTTTTTAAAAAGAAATAAAGAGATTATAGAAATATTCAAGATATTTATATTTATATAAAGACAAATTTTATAAAATCCTGCACAAATATAGGACCCCCCATTAAATTTGAATTTCAGACAGATTTTTTTTAATATAAGTATGTGCCAAATATTGTACTTGTTACACTAATGAAAATATCTGTTGTTTGTCTGAACTTCAAATTTAACTGAGCATTGGTATTTTTGCTTGTTTGTTTGTTTGACATACCATTGGTTTATAACATTACATCAATTTCAAGTGTACATCATTCTATTTCAATTTCTGTGTGTATTACATCATGTTCGCCACCCAAAGGCTAATTACCACCCATCACCATACACATGTGCCTAATCACCCCTTTCACCCTCATCCCAATCCTCTTACCCAACCAACCAATCTCTGTCTTTATGTATTTGTTTTGCGTATTTTTAATCTTCAATTTTTGTGTGAGATCATATGGTATTTGACCTTCGTCTGACTTATTTCGCTTAGCAAAATACCCACAAAGTCTACCCATGTTGTCACAAATGGCAAGATTTCATCTTTTTTTATAGCTGAGTAGTGTCCCATTGTGTATATATACCACATCTTCTTTATCCATCTCTCCCTGACGGGCACTGAGGTTGTTTCGAAGTCTTGGCTATTGTGAACAATACTGCGATGAACATAGGGGTGCATATATCTTCACGCATTCGTGTTTTCATGTTCTTTGGATAAATACCCAGCAGGGGAATAGCTGGATTATATGGTAGGTCTATTCTTAATTTTTTGAAGAATCACCATACTGTTTTCCACAGTGGTTGCACCATTTTGCACTCCCACCAGCAGTGTATGTGGGTTCCCTTTTCTCCACGTCTTCTCCAACACTTATTTCTAGTCTTGTGATATCTCATTGTAGTTTTGATTTGCATTTCCCTAATAATTAGTGATGTTGAACATCTTTTCATGTTCCTGTTGGCCATCTGTATATGTTCTTTGGGAAAATGTCTGTTCAGATCTTTTGACTATTTTTTTAAATTGGGTTGTTAGTTTTTTTGTTGTTGAGATGTATAAGTTCTTTATGTATTTTGGATTTTAACTCCTATCAGATATAGGATTTGAAAATATTTTCTCCCAGTTATTAGGTTGTTATTTAGTTTTGTTGATGGTATCATTTGCTCCGCAGAAGCATTTTAGTTAGATGTAGTCCCATTGGTTTATTTTTTCTGTTTCTCTTGCCTGGTCAGACATGGTACTAGAAAATATGCTGCTAAGACCAATGTTGAAGGGCATACTGCCTATGCTTTCTTCCAGAAGTTTTATAGTTTCAGGTCTTACATTCAAGTCTTTAATCCATTTTGTGTTAATTTTTGTATACGGTGCAAGATAATGGTCTACTTTCATTTTTTTGCAAGTGGCTGTCCAGTTTTCCCAACACTATTTATTAAAGAGACTTTCCTTTCGTCCTTGCGTGCTCTTGGCTCCCTTGTCGAAAATTAGCTGTCCATAGAAGTGTGGGTTTATTTCTGGGCTTTCAGTTCTGTTCCGTTGACATGTGTGTCTGTTGTTGTGCCAGCACCATGCTGTTTTGATTAATATAGCTTTGTGGTATATTTTGAAATCAGTGAGTGTGATATTTCCAGCTTTGTTCTTTTTTCTCGGCATTCTTTTGGCTATTTGGAATAGTCTTTCATTGTTCCATATACATTTTAGTTCCAACATCATTGGAACGTTGACAGGGATTGCATTGAGTGTGTAGGTTGCTTTAGGAAGTATGGACTTTTTGACTATGTTAATTCTTTCAATCCAAGAGCAAGGAATATCTTTCCATTTCTTTGCATCTTCCTCAATTTTTCTCAACAATGTTTTAAAGTTTCTAGTGTACAGGTCTTTCACCACTTTGGTTAAACTTATTTCTCTGTATTTTATTCTTTTTGTTGCAATTCTAAGTGGGATTATATTCTTAATTTCTCTTTCTGCTAGTTTGTTATTAGTGGATAGAAACACGACTGATTTTTGCATCTTGATTTTGTATCCTGCAACTTGATTGTATTCATGTATTATTTCTAAAAGTTTTTCGGTGGATTCTATAGGATTTTCTCTATATAAAATCATGTTATCTGCAAATAGTGACAGTTTGACTTCTTCCTTTCCATTTTGGATCCCTTTTATTTCTGTTTCTTGA
Organism: Equus asinus; assembly: GCF_041296235.1. Lineage (NCBI taxonomy): Eukaryota > Metazoa > Chordata > Mammalia > Perissodactyla > Equidae > Equus > Equus asinus. The sequence goes on from NC_091798.1 coordinate 84,211,659, forward strand.
CTGATTACTCTGGTTAGGACTTCCAATACTATGTTAAATAAGAGTGACAAAAGTGAGCAACCATGTCTGGTTTCTGTTCTTAGAGGGATAGCTTTCAGTTTGTCACCATTGAGTATCATATTATCTGTGGGTTTGTCATATATGGGCTTTCTTATGTTGAGGTACTTTCCTTCTACACCCATTTTATTCAGAGTTTTTATCATTAACGGATGCTATGTCTTGTCTTGAGATGAAGAGAAAGCTAATCAGCTAAGAGTGCCTGACAGCAAAGGCACTCTCAGTAGCAAGGAATATACCTAGCACCTAGGTCTTTGTTTCTCGCTCCACCTTCCATTACAAGGCACCACAGCTCCTTTGAGAAATGGCTGATTCATTCTAGGACTGGGACAGGAAATATACAAGATGAGCACGGAACATCTTGAAGTATCACAAAGCAAGGAAATGTTCAAAAAACCCACAATGATGGGGTATATCAAAGAGACATAGGCACCAAAAGAAACAGCTCCCAGTGACCAAAGCTGGAACAATTTGAGAAACAAAATAATAATGCAATATTCTGTTATAAACTGAAGCATAAAACAAACATGGCCCAAAGTACAAAATAAATATCCATGAGTCCATACGGAAGAGGAGCAAGGGGATAGACAAGTCTCTCCTGTGGAAAAATTCCAAATGATTTATTTAGATACTCCACATTCAAAGTGGTGGAATGTAACTCTCTACTCCTTAAGTGTGGGCTGCACATAGTGACTTCCTCCCAAAGAGTACAGTATGGAAAGGAGGGATGGGATGGAGTTGAGGAAAAGTAACTTGCAGTGGAGAAACCTGACAAACACTCTCTTACCTAGGTGATCAAGGTTAATCACAAAAGCAATAAATCATGTTGATAGCATGACTCCTTAACCCTTGATATGGGGTGATAAAAATGGCACTTTACCTCTGTGTATTTCCCCCTCTTCAAAACACTCACCTAAGTCTAATCATGAGAAAAACACCAGCCAAATGCCAATTGAGGGGCTTTCTACAAAACGCCTACCAGGACTCCTTGAAACTTGCAAGGTCGTCAAAAACCAGGAAAGTCTGAGAAAATGTTGCAGTCATGAAAAGCCTAAGGAGACATGAACACTAAACGTAATGTGGTATCTTGGTTGAGATCCTAGAACAGAAAAACACATTATGTAAAAGTTAAGGAAATTTGAATAAGCTATAAACTTAGGTAATAACAATGTAGCAATATAAGTTCAATAATTTTAACAAATACACCACGCTAATGTAAGATATTACTAATTCGGGAAAATGAATGCAGGATATATGGGAACTCTCTGTACTATCTTCACGATTTTTCTCTAAGTCCAAAACTGTCCATAAAAATGAAGTTAATTTTTAAAGTGTCTGAGAATTTATTTAAAAGAGTGAAAATCTAATTAAATAGTACAAGATAGGGCTATGTAATCTAATATTAGATGCTGTTTGTTGATATATAAAACCAATATACTCTATAGATTTTCATTTCCAAAATTTACAGTCTTTTATGAGACACAATTTATTCATAAGAAAATAAAACAAGGCAATATGTAAATAAGTCCTAGTTGGTATGGTACAGAAAATAAATGTAATTTGAAAATAATAGATTAGTGTTTCAAGCCTAAGTGGATTTACCTGATGACTTTGGGCAAGTACACTTGAGAATTATTGTTTGGTTTAGAAATATATAATATTCTGGGCTCCCAGTTTTCTCTTGGGGATGGAAAGAACTGTGAATACTGTCACTCCCAAGCTTACAACCAAAATGAGGAAGTCATACAGCAAGTTTACAACTTCTCTTAGACTGTTGGAATGATTACATTACAGCAAACCCATACACCCTCCATCTAATGAGAGACAGTTGCCTACCGGGAGAGACGAGATGCAAGCATGGATTCACCAGAGCAAGAGGCAGCTGGACACCAGTAAGAAGAGTTTGCTGGGAGGACTGGCATATTATTGGTGGACACCAAGTGTGCACTGGTGAAAGAGGCTGGATCCCCTGGCTCTGCCAATCGAGAGGGATTCTGTATCTTCTTGCAGGCTTTTTCTCCGCAAAGCTCACTGCTGCTCACGGTGAAGTCTGGGATGTCCTTAGAAAGTTTCACTAATGATGCCGAACTGGGGAAGGGGAGCAGTGACCATTTTAGGAAAGGCAGAATAATCCACCAGAACTCTATCTCCTTTATGGAGCAAAAGCTTTAACTCATGGGAAGAAAGGCAACAAACACTGTCACAATTAGTGCACCAACAAAAATCCGTTGCAGCTGAGGAAAGGGACCAGAAAAACAAAATGTCGGACTCTGAAGGAGAGGTAATAATGCTTGCTGGACCCAGGCTACTACCCTGGAGAGGCTGGAATGCTGGGAAGCCCACACGTCTTCCATCCAGAGACTCTGTGCCTGCCAAAGAGTAAGGCTTAATCAGAATAGCAGAGACTATCCCCTACCCGCTCCTACCAACAGATAATGACTACTAGTCAGTAACAAAGAAAGCTAACAAGTATCATGTACCAAGTTAATTGTAAGAGACTGAGCGTCTCTGAGGCACAGCGCAAAAGGAGGACTGAAGGGAGAGGGCAACCAGCATTGAGAAAACCCCTCTGGCAAAGCAGCCTCTAACTCTCAATACTTGATATTGCTAAAGGAATTGAAAGCATGTGCTGTGCTATGGTACCAGGAGTAAACTACAGCCCCCCAATACTAGCCCAAGTCCTAACTGGATTAACTCAGAATGCCTGTCTAGAGAACTAGCATTGGGAAAGGTGTGTCCATTTATAAGCTATTTATCTCCGTCTTTACTGTCTTACACAGATATCTGGTTTTCATAAAAAAATTATGAAACGTGAAAAGGAAGGATAAAAGACTACCTCAAGACAACGCAATCATAAGAAACAGACTTTGGCATGACACAGTGTTCGAAATATCTGACAGATTTTTTATGTATATGAATATTTTAAATGCTCAAGTAGAAGAGATGGACAGCCTGTGAGACAAGATGGGTAATTTCAGCAGAGAGCTGGAAGTTATAAGAAATAATCTAATGGAAATTCTACAAATGAATAAGCCAGTTGCAGAGATGAAGAATGCCTTGGACAGGCTCATCTGTAGACTTGGCCTAACCAAGGAACGGTGACCTTGAAGATAGGTGTATAGAGATTACTCAGATTGAATTGCTATGTTATTTTCTCTTTACTTCCTGCTTTGGGCTTTTCTCTTCTTTCACTAGTTTCTTAAAGGGTGGACTTAAATTACTGATTTGATACCTTAGTTCAATTCTACATTTAGAAGTTGATCAATACATTTCTCACAAGAGTATGGGCTATCGGTTCTCTACCTACTTGATATGTATATTAGTGTTGAACAAAGAAGTGAATACGTTATAGATAGAGCTGAATTTATCACAGTTGGATAGAGATTACAAATATGCAGAGATGAGTCTAGAAGGAACCTTGTGGCTTTGGATTGATGTCATAGGTTTCAATATGAGCTCGTTTATATATACATACAGATAGATACAGAAATTAGTATAGACTGTCACTGTATGCATGCATTAGCACGCAAATATGTATTTCCTAACTGTTAGTCGCGACGCTTCAGAAGCAGTGAGCATATCTAGCACCCAGGTGTTAGCTTCTAAATATTATTCTTTAATAAAAGAAAAAAGAGATCTTTGGAGAAGTGGTTGATTTCAGAGCAGGAATAAGGAAAACACAAAATTTGCCTAGATTTTCTTGTGATGTCTTCAAGTAAAGAAGTCCTCAATTAAAAAAAACAAGGAGGGGAGGGAGCTTGTAGAAAGGATGAAGGAGCCAACCTGAAAGAGCCCCCAAGGGGCAAAATTGGAACAACTTGGCAACAAAATACATACTGACAGTGTGCAATTGTAACCCACAGAGTAAACAGTACTCATGAGTCCTTACCGATATGAATTAATGAGTGAATAAATAAATAAAAGGGGGACAATCCTTCCTTACAGAAGTATAAGAGGAACGAGGGAAATAAAAAATTGTCATTAGAAGACCGCGGTAATAATTGCTGCAGGCAAGATCAACAGGCAATGCTAAAATTAAAGATAAAAGTTTAAAGATAAACTGGATATTTGCATGGTCTCAAAATAACCCCACAATAATTTTTTTTAATTACTTTATCAAGGTCACATTGGCTTATAACATTGTGTACATTTCGTTGTACATGATTATATTTCAGTTTCTGTGTAGAGTGCATCGTGTTCACCACCAATAGTCTGGCTTTTATCCATCACCACAAATATGTCCCCCCTTACCTCTTTTGCCCTCCCCGCACCCCCTCCCCTCTGGTAACCAACAATCTGTTCTGCTTATATATGTGTTTGCTTGTTTGTTTATCTTCCATTGAGTGAAAGCACATGGTAATTGTCTTTCCCTCTCTGACTTATTTCACTTAGCATAATGCCCTCAAGGTCCATCCATGTTGTCGCAAATGGCACAATTTTGTCTTTTTTTATGGCCGAGCAGAATATATGTACCACATCTGCTTTATCCATTCATCCATTGATGGACACTTGGGTTGCTTCCACATCTTGGATATTGTGAATAGTGCTGTGATGAACACAGCGGTACCTATATCTTTGTGAATTATTGATTTCATGTTCTTTGGATAAATACCCAGTACTGCAATCACTGGATCATATGGTATTTCTATTTTCAATTTTTTGAGCAATCTCCACACTGTTTTCCATAATGGCTGCGCCAGTTTGTATTTCCACCTGCAGTGGGTGAGATCCCTTTTCTCCACATCCTCTCTGATACTTGCTATTTCTTGTCTTGTTAATTATAGCCATTCTGACAGGTGTGAGGTGATATTTCATTGCAGTTTTGATTTATATTTCCTTAATAATTAGTGATATTGAGCATCTTTTCATGTGCTTGTTGGCCATCTGTATGGCTTATTTGGAAAAATATCTGCTCGTTTCCTGTGCCAACTTTTTGATTAAGTTGTCCTTTTGTTATTGTTGTTAAGTTGTGTGAGTTCTTTATATATTTTGGAAATTAAACCCTCGTTGGAGACATGAATTGCAAATATTTTCTCTCAGTTGGTGGGTTCTCTTTTCCTTTTGTTGATGGTTTCCTTTTCTGTGCAGACAGTTTTTAGTCTGATGTAGCCCTATTTGCTTATTTTTTCTTTTGTTTCCTTTGCCTGAGAAGATACGGTATTTGAAAAGATACTGCTAAGACTGAAGTCAAAGAGCATACTGCTTGTGTTTTCTTCTAGGAGTTTTATGGTGTCAGGATGAAAGGGCGATCTGGCTGCAACATGGGTCACCCCGTTGATTGCCAGGGTTGATTTGGCTGATCTGGCTGGCTAGGCAGGTGTCCACTTCCTCCCTCACTGCTCCATGCAGCCCTTCTGAAGCTACGTGCTGGTCAAAAAGGATGACCTTCCTGGATAGAGGAAGACTGTTCTTTGGTCAAGGATGTATGAGTAGCTGTGCTCCCCTGCTACAACCTCCAAACAAACCCCATAATAATTTTATAGGAAAACAAAGGGAATAACAGTACCTTCATAGTGAAGAAACTTGGCAGTCATTACCATAATATGTAGTGATGGGTGTTAGCATCACCAAGGTATTGACATAATGTATCCCTGATATAACGCTCTGAGAAAGGCACATCACATCTCAATTCTTATTTCTCCAAATGCGTAACCTCAATCTAATCATGATAAAATACCAGAGCCACCCCTACTGAGGGTATTCTAAACCTGAGTTACCAGAACTCTTCCAAGGTGTCAAGGTATGAAAGACAGAAAATACAGAGGACCTGACACAGACTGGAAAATACTAAGGGATGTGACAATGTGGCAATCCTGGATTGGATCCTGAAGCAACAACAACAAAAAAAGTTACTGTTGAGAAACTGATGATATTCGTATGAAACCTGCAACTTAATTGATAGTATTGTGTCAATATTATTTGCTAAATTTCGATAATTGTTCTATGGTTGTGTAAGAAGTTAGGATTAGATGAGACATATAAGATTACTCTCTGTATTATTCCTGCAATTATTCTATAAACTTAAAACTATTCCAAAATAAAAATAAATTTAAAAGATTGCAACAGTTATATGAGTAACTTTCTGTAAAATATTTATCTCATTTTACTTGGCTTCTTTTCCCTTTTGTCTGCTCTGATTTTTGAGGTTGTTTCCTTAGTAATATTTGATACAGTTTATTCATATTTCCTCTTTAAAATTTTCATGCTAATATTACTGTTCTGTAACATACAATGATACAAGTATTTATTTTCTTAAATATTTTATTTTTACGATTATTTTGTAAAAACAGAATTGTTCCAAGTATAAATATTTATCTCTTTTTAGCCTATACATTTAGTATCATTCTTTGGATTCTAAATGTGTTAAGGATCTATAGTCAAACACAAAAACCACATATGCTATATATCACATTAGAATATTTATGTCAGACATGTATGGAGTATGCAAAATACAAATATAAATATTCTCTATGATTCCAAATGTATTAAGATACATAGATGATCAATTGTGCAATAAAAATTGAACATATCACATTCTTTTTCTCCTTATTTTCCCTTTCTATCCAGTAGAATACATTAGCTGCTTCTTCCATGGCTTAGATGAGAAACCCAATTGAACTACTATTTGTTAATTAACTAAGAGAGGTACGAACACAACATTAGGAAGAGACAGCTTCTCTCCTCAGGACAGTGGTTCTCAAACTGTTGTTTCCTGACCAGCAGCATCAACATCATCAACTCGTTAAAAATGCGAAAACTTAGGCCCCAGCCCTGACCTACTGAATCAGCAACCGTCTCCTAACAAGGACTCCTGGTGACTCTAATGAATGCAAATACATAGCATCCTTAAGGATTAAGCAAACCAATATAGATGGCCTTGATGCTTCTTTTTAACAGCATCTTTACTTCTTTATCTGAAATCTTTCTAATACTTTGTAGTGCTTTTATTTGAATTCATATTTACTTATTTTCATGTCATTTGATGCAAATTTAGCATAGCTTCAAGGAGACTTTAGGAAACATAATGATAGAGACCATGATTTTGCTCCTGATATACTTGGATACTGCAGAGAATTGACAAATTGCTATGTTTTACCTACATGGATATCTATCAGCCATAACTTGCCTGGAGAATACCCAACTTCTTCTTTCAGTTTTCCTCTCCAGTGGAAGCGACAACCTCTGTCCAGTTTTCTTGTTTCTACCTCATTATCTCCTTATTTTATTCACAGAGTGACTCAGATCAGCAGGTAAACATTTGAAAGCCATTGAGCTAGACAATAGCACCCATTTCAAATAATGTATTCTCTACACAGATAGGCAAAATAGACCACTCTCTTAAGTGTGGAATCAAACTAAGCCTAAAAATTAGATGACAGTAAAAGAAATCAGATTGTGGACCTATAGAACTTTAATTCATTGTGTTCTGGTAAACTGGCTGGAGGGATGGGCTCTTATTTGTGAGGTCTGCTGGTTTCTGTGGCATAAATATTCCTACAATGGCTGATTTCAAGCTATGAAATGGTTTAACCACTGATTCACAGAATTCCAGAATATGTAACAGCTTTCATTAGTTCTCATCTGCTGACTGCAGCCCACCACTAGCTTTAATCAACTTTCCAAAATAGATATGCAGATACTATTCCATTTCTTAGTATATTGAGAATCACGTCTTTTATTTTTTTAGTATTGACAAGTCAACATCAAGGGCTGGTGAAAATTTAAGTCTTAGTTAGTTTTCCATTTATTTATAAGATAGCAGAAGAATGTTACTCCTTTTCCACTAGCATTCCAAGGTTGATCTTTTAGTAGTCTCTGCGCATGCACACCTCCCATATCTTTTATGTTCTTCTGTTTCATAAAGATGCAAGCTGACAGGAAAGAAGCCACCTCCTTCTTGCAAATCCTACCAGGTCTCCCCACTTGGCTCTGGGGCCGAGAGCTTTTCTCTGCAATGCTAGTTGATGGCATGTCAAAGTTTTGTACCCAGGGTAGGTCCTACGGCCCTGATGCCAGGCTTTCCATAGTCATTTCTGGTGACCACTGTTGTAGCAATACATCACTAGTCAAGAAAGGAATGCGGTGCTTTGAGGGGCGATATCCACATCACATCCTCCCACATTGTATCATCTTTCTCTGTATTCCACTCACGGTCTAAATTAAAATGAGAACTTCTTATTGTGCATTAAATCTATTCTCTTTGGGTTAATATTTTAGTTCACAACCTTTACAGAATTTTGTATACTTCTGGATACTATAATAGTTTGGAAATACTCCTACTTAACTTTATTAACTTACATTTACCATCTCCAATTATGATTTCTGCTATTACTGCTAATCCCCAGATTCATGTGCCTTCTAGTCCACAAATTTATTTCTAAAAAATATAAATTGAATAACTTGTCTGAGCCAGGGATATTTTCTCAGACATCGTGAAATTTGAAATTACAGTAATTTTAGAAGTTTAAATTACTTGAAAGCCCAGTACTTATTTATATGCCTAAGTAGAATACACTTGATATACATACATATCAAATTATACTAAGGACATTTTGTTAAATCTGCATACCTTTAGATAGTCAAATATTAACTACATACAGCAAAATTGAACTAACTGCCTGGTTTGTTACATTTTTACCTTTCCTAAAAGGAAGGGGCATAGAAATAGAGAAGTCAACGTAGCAGACTATAGATTTCAGAACTACAGCCTAAAATGTTCGCGGAGGGTTATAATATAAGAAAGACACCATTTCACGCCAGTTAAGGGGAAACAAAGATTATTCAATAAATAGCACTAGGATACATGATTAACCATTTAAAACAACAAAATTAAATTTCTACATCAATACATACACAAAAATAAGCTTCTGTTGGAGAGTACTACTAAAAAGTTAAACAAAACGTACTAGTACTAAATATAAGTTTCCTTAAAGCAATAGTTTTTGAATGAAACGTCCAGGTGAATGTATATGCATTAAATAAGTTTTCTCCATGGGACATCTGCTAGTATGTAAAAAGTCAAATATGATGTCACTCACCTACTTGGCAAAGTTCAAGTATTGATGATATCCATTGTTAGTAAGGGTGTGAAAAAGTGAGAATGCTCATGTTCTGATGAAATTAAGAATTGTTGTTTTTTTGTATAGACAATTGGGCAATATATGCTAATGAACTTAAAAAAATTACTTAGCTGATAATTCCATTTCTTAGAGTTTTTCACTAGGAATACTGAAACAAGTGGTAAAAAATGCGTGTACAAGAGTGTTTGCTCATGCATTGTTTGTAATAGAAGAATTTTAGTAATAATTTGTATTTCCAGAAACAAATTATCCACTCATTCCCTCATAAAGTGGAATCCTATGCTCCCTTTCAAACAACTGTGTTGGTCTATAACTACTGAAATCCAAAGCTGCTTGGATGTATATGAGAGAGTTTACGAAACTATAGGCATACACATACATACATAACACACACACACTTCTAACATGGTACAATTAAGATAAAAATCTAAGAAATGAAAACCCCAAAAGAATATTAATAGTGTGTATATCTAGGAGGTAGGATTACAGGTGATATTTATTTTATTCTTTAATTTATACAATAAGCATACATTAGTTTTTAATGATAATAATAATAAAGCTTTCAGCCAAAACACATATAGATATCACATATAGAAAAAAACTCTCTCTGATTCTTATATTCCAGCTATTTATATCCTCTAAGTAAAGATTGTGTCTCCAAAGAGATATCTCAAGTGTGAAGTGAGAGTAATTAGAATATATGGTTCTAAACATGACAATTATGTTTGCACTTTGAAATTGTGAATATATATATATATAATATATATAATATATATATATATATATATACACACTAGAACAGCATGAAGAGTTCTATCCCCCTGCCAAGTATTAAACATAAGTACTTAAAAGTCTTTTTTTAGATTCAACAAGTTATAATAATTCTAAACCCTCAATACTGGTGTAAATATGCAATTCAAATTGGTGGATGAAATTATTAAACCAAAGAAAAGAGTTGCTCAACTAAGTTTTAAATGCTATTAGTGGAAGAAAATGGTCACTTCAAAATTAGATCCTACATGATCTAACAACTCAGTAAACAGAAAGAATAACATAATATACAAAGGATACAATTTCAGAATTGAAAAAGGCATAAGTATTGAAAAATATTAAGGCATAAGTTAAAAGTGAATGAAAAAGCAAAGAGCAACCCTAATCTTACTGCAACCAAATCAATACTAATAGATTTGCTCTTTGTAAGAACAGTACTGTGGAAGTGATAAAATATTCTCTCTCTGTCATTACAAGATGACAGTGCACAGATATTGGAAAATGGGCTCATTGGTATGTTGATTTGTTAGTTTATTGGAAGACATCATCAAGTGCATGAATAGCTTATAAGAAATTAGGAGGGTTTTGTTGTTGCAATATAGAACAGGCTGGAAAATAATGTTTCCCAGGGTCTTTCTCTTAACAAACCTCCACTGACATCCAAGGAAACTACTGAAAAGTTCTGTCTGTCTGTATCTCTATCTGTCTATTTATCTATCTATCTATTTGAGAGAGACAGAAAAGACACAGATCACCAACATCAGGATTGAAGCAGAGAATATCATTACAGATCCTGCAGTCATTTAAAAGAAATAAATGAATATTATAAACAACTTTCCATTCATTAATTTGACAATTTAGGAGATGGACAACATTCCAAGAAACACGACTATCTAAACACAACCAAGATAAATAGATAATCTGAATAGTCCTACAACCATTTAAAAAGATGTAATTTATAAAAAGCATCAGAAAAACATTTCCAGGCACAGATGAAGTCACTGGAGAATTCTACCCAACATTTAAACAATTAACACAAATTTTACATAATCTCTATCAGAAAAAAAGAAAAATAGGCAAAACTTATCACCTCATTTTATGAGGACAGTATTACCGTGCTGCCAAAAACAGACAAATACAATACAAAAAAAGAAAGAAAATTACAGATCAATATCTCATTGTCAGATGCAAAATCTTAAAAAAAAATTAGTAAATCAAATCCTGAAATGTATAAAAATAATTATACATCATTACCAAGTTGGATTTATTCCAGAAATGCAAGATTCAACATCTCAAAATCTGTGTAGTCCACCACATCAACCAGCTGGAGAAGAAAAATCATATGAACATATCAACTGATGCAGAAAAATATCTGACAAAATCTAAGATCAATTCATGGTGAAACTCTAAGCAAACCAGAAATAAAGGAGAATTACCTCCATTTGATAAAGAGCATCAATAGAAAACCTCCAGCTCACATAATATTTAATAGTGAATGATATAGATTGAACATTTGTGCCCTCTCAAACTTCACATACTGGAAACCTAATGCCCACAGTGATGGTATTAGGAGTGGAGGTGGTGGGTGATTAGGTCATGAGTGAGAAGCCCTTATGAATGGGATTAGTGTCCTTACAAAGAAGGCCCCGGAGAGATCCCTCGCCCCTTCACCATGTGAGGACACAGCAAGAAGTCAGCGGTCTGCAAGTTGCAAGAAGGCCTTCACCCAACACAGTCATGCTGGTGCCTTGATCTTGGACTTCTCAGGATCCAGAACTGTAAGAAATAAATTTCTATTGTTCATAAGCTACTCAGCCTGTGGTATTTTGTCATCGAGCCCAAATAGATAAAGACAGCGATAGACTGAACGCTTTCTCCCAGGGCAAAGATGTCTGTTCTCACCACTCTTATTCAACAGAATACTGTGAGTTCTAGCCATTCCAATTGGGCAAGAAAAAGAAATTAATGGCATACTGATTGGAAAGCCAAAAAATAAAACTATCCTTATGTTCAGATGTTATGATTGTTTACAGAGAAAATTATAGAAAATTTACCAAAACAAACGAAACCCTCATAGAACTAAGTGAGGTCAGCAATGTCACAAGATACGAGATCAACCCACAAAAATCAATCACATTTCCATAAACTAATATTTAACATAAGGAAATCAAAATTAAAAAGAAAATATTGTTTACAATGGCTCTAAAATAAATGTGCTCCTTAGGTATACACTTAACAAAATGTGTTGATGATCTCTACACTAAAAATTATAAAATGCAGATTAAAAAATCAAAGACCTAAATAAATGTAGAGATCTACCATTTTCAGAGATTGGAACAATCAGAACAATAAATATATCAGTTCTCCCCAAACTTCTCTACAGGTCACACCTAACATAAAAATTAATTTATAATTGATCATAGCCTCAAATGAAAATGAAATAAAACAAAACAAATGATTAAAGTTTTAGGGAAAAAACAGGGGAAAGATTCAAGGTAGAGGGCTAGGGAACGAGTTTTTAGACTTGACTTCAAAAGCACAGTCTACAGGGGCCAGCCCAGTGGTGTAGTGGTAGAATTTGCCAGTTCCGCTTCAGCCGCCCAGAGCTCACAGGTTTGGATCCTGGGCATGGACCTAGGCGCTGCTCATCAAGTCACGCTGGGACAGTGTCCCACATACGAAAATGGAGGAAGGTTGGCATAGGTGTTAGGTCAACAACAATCTTCCTCAAGCAAAAAGAGGAAGATTGTTAGCTTAGGGCCAATCTTCCTCAACAAAAAAGCCCCAAAAAAGCACAATCTAAAAAAAATTGATAAATCAGATCTCACCAATATTAAAAACTTTTTTTCTTTAAAAAAACATTCCATGTAAAGAGGATGAAAAGATAAGTTACCAACTAGAAGAAAACATTTTCAGTCCACATATCCAACAAAGGACTAATATATTGAATATGCAAAAGAACTCTCAAAACTCAACAGTCTAAAAACAAACAATCTGATTAGAAAACGGGCAAAAGACATGAACAGACATTTCACCAGAGAGAATATACAGATGGAAAAAGACTCATGGAAATATGTTTAACATCATTAGCTATTAGGGAAATGCAAATTAAACCACGATGCGATATCACAACACAGGTATCAGAATGGCTAAAATTAAAAAAAAATCATGACAAACAAAATTCTATAAGAATGTGAAGAAAATAGATCATCATACACTACTGATGGGAATATAAAATGATACAGCCACTATGGAAAACAATTTGGCAGACCCAGCAATTGCATTTTTGGACATTTACACACAATTAAAACAAATTCACACAAAGAGCTACAGGTGAATACTCATATCAGCGTTATTTGTAACAGCCAAAAACTGGAACCAGGCAAGATATCCTTTTAAGGTGAAAAGTTAATAAATTGATACATATACACAATGGAATTGTATTCAGTTAAAAAACAAAGAATGAATGAACTATTGATACATGCAACAACTTGGATGAATCTCCAGAGAATTTTGCTGAGTTAAAAAAGCAGGTCTGTCGGTGTCGCAATCCAATGTACACATCAGGATAGATGCGGAGAGGGCTGATGGCCACTCTGAGTTTATTATAACCAGCGTTTCAATATATACATAGCTTACAGCTGTTAAACATACACAGGTGTTCTGGATGAAGTAATTAGTGGATGCCAAGAATTCTTAGTGATTTCTCAAGGAGCCCTCCCTTGGCCTCTGTTTTGATATTATCATGTTATTGCTGTGCTCGTATATTTTTATCTCGGAGCAGGCAAGGTCTCTTAGGCAACAGTCCCTCCTGCTCCCGATATGGATATCGTTTCTCCATCTGTGCCCCCAGGCAGCTGATGCCTGTCTTGGGTTCCCTCCCCCTGGAGGTCTTACCCGTCATTGGCTAAATGGCCTTCTCACCTCCGGGTCACAGTTTGTTGGCAAGCCTTTTCTAGTGATTATTAACCCTTCCAGCATCAGGGGAGGCTACAGGTCCGAAGGGCCGGCCTGGTGGCGTGGGAGTTAAATTCATGGGCTCCACTTTGGCGGCCAAGTGTTCATGGGTTTGGATCCTGGGTGTGGACCTACACGTGATTCATCAAACCATGCTGTGGCAGCACCCCACATAGAAGAGCTAGAATGACCTACAACTAGGATGTACAACTATGTACTGGGGCTTTGGAGAGGAAAAAACAAAAAAGAAATACAATTTGCAACAGATGTTAGCTCAGGGGCAATCTTCCTCAAAAAAAAAAAAAAAAAAGCAGGTCCCCAAAAGTTTATACTGTATTATTCTATTTTCAGCCCAGTGGCGCAGTGGTTAAGTTCGGACGTTCTGCTTTGGCGGCCTGGGATTTGCCAGTTCGGATCCTGGTTGTGGCCATGGCACCACCTGGCAAAAGCCATGCTGTGGCAGGCATACCACATACAAAGCAGAGGAAGATGGGCATGGATGTTGCTCAGGGCCAGTCTTCCTCAGAAAAAGGAGGAGGATTGGCAGCAGTTAGCTCAGGGCTAGTCTTCCTAAAAAAAATTAAAATTAAAAAAATAATAATAATTTGAGATATATTCAAATTTGGAGGTTTACTTAAAATTTTAAATTATTAAGAAATTTAATAGAGTACAAGAAAATTACTTGAAGCTAATGTCCACAGTTAGAAATGAAAAAACTAGTATTAATAACAAACGGCTTAAAATCAGTACGTTGAAATGATAATCATGATAATAAACATAATCAGAATTCTTGATAATGATACAATCTAAAGAAACCATAAAATCCCTTTTTCATAAAATCCCTCCTATGATCTGCCATAATATGACAGTAAATATTCAGCTGGATTGGGGGTACCACTGAGCAATAGTATCCCATCCCTACATAATGTTGTGGAGAAGATGCATTGCAAATCTAAATGGCTATGTCACTAACATACATCTGTTCTACTCATTTCCAGAGAATTTATTTGTGTCTGTCTACCTACTAGACAGTCTGTTTACTTGCAAAGTAAACATGTTTAAAAAAAGAGAAAATGCCACAGAAGGTTTTAAAATACTTCATGTACTGAACTTTTGTCTGCATATGAGTTAGAATATCTCTATATGCTTGACAAAAGTTTGCAGCCAAGACAGAAAAAACATCTTCCGAGTCAGATGATGAGTTGACTATATTATTTCTTATCTATACAACAACTAAACTAGGTTGTAGGACCACATGAAGACACTTTTACTGACAGTGAGCACTGATTTAAGGTAGAATACATTTTTATTTTACTAGTACAGTTTTTAAAGTAACATTTCACTAACAACCTAAGAAACTTTTACTTTTAGTATAAGCAACCGAGGAAAATTAAGACAAACAGAACGATACTTATAAAAACAAAATATTTTTTTGCAATGAGAATATACTTTGAGACATATTGAAATATTTCCATAACTAACGTTTACTGGAACAATTTTATCTGTATTACTAAGTGGGAAAATTTAGCATGGAATTAAAAAATTATTTTGGACACATTTGAACTAAGTGTAGAGAAATCAACGAACTTATCTAAAAGGCAATTAAAGTTTTAAACTCATTTCCGCTGAAACAGAGATAGGTAGGTAGATAGATAGATAGAAAACCACTTACCTACCTGCCTACATATATACATATATGTACATGTGGAAAGAATACAGGTAAGATAAAATGATTATTAGTTTGTCGATATCATGGTCAATTATAAATATAACATCCTAAGATTTCATATTTGGAATTGTTCAGTAGTGGAAATGAAGAACACAACTGAAAATTGACTACCCGTTCATCATTCATTGGAGAGTGACCCAAACTGGGCAGAAACTAGAGAGGGATTAACACTTGTCTGAGAACAACAGCACTGAGTGAGATTTTTATCTGAGGGCAAGCCCAAGTCAGTGCTTCAAGTGTTAGCTAGAACTCAGGAAGAATTTCAGTAATACCGGCTTGAAGAATCAAAGGACAGAATTCAGGGAGACCATAGCGCCTGGGCAATGAGAAGTCCTAGAAAGGGAAGAACCATAGATTCGTAGCCTTAACTTCTCAATATACAGACTGCCTCAATTTTGAAGTGACCCCTGAACTCTACATGTGAAGGGCAAACCACAAACTCCTTTGAAAGGTTAAGATAAACCTGAAATTTAACTGTTATTCAAGAAAAGGAGTTCATATTTTAAATGCGATCAAATTGTCTGCCATAAAAAAAGAACAGACAGACAAGCAAAAAGCTCTTCAGGGGAATATAACAGAATCCTAAGTCTTCACAACAAACAACACCCATAATGTTCATGATACAACCCAATAGTATGCAATAGTATGCAACATACAAAGAATTATGAAAATTTGGCCCATTCTCAGGAAAAAAAAAAGGGAGTTAAAAAATTTAAAAATTGTTCAATATAAATTATCTAATTAGAAAAAGAAAGTAGATATATTGAAATAAACAGAGTCTCCAGGATCTGTGGAAAAATATCAAAAGATTTAACATACGTGTATTTAGTTTTCCAGAAGGAGAGGAAAGAGAGAGAACAGGGAAGAAAAAATACTTGCTGAAAGTAATATATTTACAGATTTGAGAAACTCAATAAATCCTAAGCAGAATAAAACTAAGAAAACCATGCCTAGCATATCGTTATCAAACTGCTGAAAAGTAAGGACAGAAAATCTTGAAAGCAGCCAGGGAGAAGGGAAGGAAGGAGGACATGATGCATACTGAATGATAACGATTTAAGTGATTGCTGATTTATTATCCACAACTATGGAGTCAAGAAGACATTCAGGCAATATCTTTATAGTATTTAAAGCAAATAATCTATCCCACAATTCCATATCCATGGTAAATGTCTTGTAATAAGGATAGTATAATAAAGATATATTCAGGAAAAGAGATCTAAGAATATGTTACCAGCAGACCTGTACTAGAAGCAATGCTAACGACTGATCAGAAATCCTATCAGATGGATAATGGAATACACAGTAAGGGATAAATAACATTCTTAGTCTACTTTTTTCTTGTAATTTCTTTTAAGCGCATATGATTACACTAAAATACAGCACTAAATTGTGAGCTTTATAACTCATGTGGGTGCAATACATAAAGGACAAAGTAAATGTAATTATAAGATTTAAAATTTTCTTCATTTTATTTGATGTAGTGCATTATCAATTCGAAGTAAAGTGAGAAATTTCAGTGATAGATACTGTAATCTCTGAGAAATCTCTACAAGTAATGCAAAGAACTATAGCTATAAAGCCAATATGGCTCAGAAAAATAAAAACTTCTATTCACACAAAGACCTATATGTGAATGTTCATAGAAGTTTTATTTATAATAGCCAAAAACTAGAAACGATCCAAATGACCTTTGACAGTTGAATGGGTAAACAAAGTGTGGTACATCCATGCCTTGGAATACTACTCAGCAATAAAAAGGAATGCACAGATACAAATTGAGATCAATCTCTACAGAATTATGTTCAACAAAAAAATCCAATCCCCAAAAGACCACATACTGTAAGACTTCCTTACATAATGCTCTTGAATAACAAAATTATAGAAATGGGGAAGAAATAAAGAACAAAATAGTGACTGATTGTCAGGAGTCAGACACAGGAGGGGAAGGAAGCGAAAGAGCATGTGCCTTCAAAAACTAACAAGGAAGATCTTTGATAATGGAATCGTTCTCTATTTTACCTGTATCAATGTCAATATCTTGATTTTGATCGTATGCGGTAGGTTGTAAGATGCTGTCAGTTGGGGAAACAATAAAGGATGTAAGGTACCTCTGTATTGTTTCTTAAGATGTGTATGAATCTATGCTTATTTTAAAATAAAGAATTTAATTGAAAATTGTAAAAGCATAGGCTTGAAATGGTAAAAAAATAAAAGCCAAAAGAAATTTAAATGAAATTCTAAAAACAAAGTTAGCTAACTCCTAGTAGGCAGACATGGAGAAAAAGAGAGAGAGAAAAAAAAACCAGATGACACAAACAGGAAACAAATGGCAGATCAAATTCAACCACATAAATAATTACATTGCATGTTAATGGACTATAAAAGGTATAAAGATCAGAAGGTAAGAAGTGAAATTGTCTGCATTTGCAAAGACATGATTTTTTGTGTGTGGAAAATCTTAAATAATCTAGAAAATAAATACCAGAGTACATACATAGGAATAGAAGAGAAAGATGATAAGAGGAAGTAAATTTGGGGCTTTACAAAGTTATATCAAACCATTGTCTAAACCAACTGTACAAATTAGAATTTCATGAGTAATGCATAGAATGAACATTAGCATATCGATCTACATGTTCTCAAAATCTTGATATTTTCAAAATTTTAATTTATAGCAATTGAATGGGTAAAAAATATTTTATTATAACTTGGATTTGCATTTGCTTGGTTTCTAGTGAGACTGACCAGCTCCTTGTGTTTTTAGTAGCCCTAAGCGTTTCAGTTACTGAAACCCATGTTCCATCTTGTGTTTACTCTGAAAATTTTTGAAACTTGTTTATGACTGAGAACAGAATAAACTTTTATGGAAATGCTACGTGTACTTGAGGAAAATATGTAAGAGTCTATTTGGATGCATATTCTAATTACTGATTGCATTAAATGTATTAATGCATTTTCCAAGTCTTTTTACTTTTGCTATTTTTCTCTTTTAGTTATCATTACAAAGAGAGAAATATTGAATTTCCCAATGTGATATTGGATTTGTCCAATTTTCCCCTGCAGTTTTAACAATTCTGTTCTATATATTCTGAGGGTATTTTCAGATGTATAACTATTTTAAATTGTCATTCTTCCCTGTGAATTTACCTTTCTATCTATATCTATATAGTGATCCTTTATAATCAATACTTCTTTGTCTTAAAGCAGACAAACACCAACTGTTTGAGTTATCGTTTCTTTGACATGTGTTATAAACTGAAATGTGTCCCCCCTCAAAATTCCTGTGTTGAATCCCTAACCCCCAATGTGATGGTATCGGAGATGGGGGCTTCGGGAGGTAATTAAGCCATGAGGGTGGAGCCCTCATAATGAGATTTGTGTCTTTATAAGAAAAGACAGGAAAGAGACCCCTCTCTCTCTGCCCACAGGACACAGCAAGAAGGTGGTCATCTGCAAGCCTAAAAAAGGGTCTCACTGGATGCCAAACCTGCAGGCACTTTGATCTTGGACTTCTCAGTCTCCAGAACTGTGGTAAACGAATGTGTGTTGCTTAAGCCATCCAGTCTGTGGTATTCTGTGATAATAGCCTGAGCTAAGGAGGATAATGTATCTTTTTCCTTTTCTTTTTCCTTTTTTTTAAGGAAAACTCATTTGTTTTCTTTACTTGTGTCTCTTCTATCCTCAGGAGCCAAATCATTGTCTAGCGTATACTTTCCCTGACTCTTGATATTCCTAGTTCAACTTAGCATAAAATTCACCCACTCTGAACACACCAGGTACCCTCAAATATTTTTTGGGCTCAGCTTTCATTTTTAGTCTGCTTATTTGTTTTCTCTTTATGGCTTGAGCAAGTTGGTGTCTCTTTAGATTTCTCCTATGTCCCATGATACCGGGACTGTTTCTAAGAGTTCATTATTTTTCGAATCTAGTTGTATTGGAGCAGGTGCATTGCTCAGAGCTCCAGTTACTCATAAGCCCAGAAGCAGAAAAAATAAATACAACTTAAAAATAATGACGTCTCTAAAAATCTTTTACCCTAACAGATGTATGAATTAAATGTCACTGGGGTGATATGAATCTGTAATTAGCATAAATTATTTTATTTTTGTGCTTTTTGGTGGGGAAGAGACATGAAGGAGAGGGTAGTAAAGTAGGAAAATAAGTGCGAGTGCAATCCATAGAGAATAGTACACACATTGACAATTAGATAACAAAACGGAGGTAGTAAGGGAAAGGGGGAATTGATGTGCTGTGTCAGCTTCCCAAGTCGACGTGCATTTACATTCACAATATGCGTCTGGACTGCCTCAATTCCCAAAAGTCATAATATGTCTGGTTTTCCTAGCCCTTGAGTTGCCAAAGCATCCCAGGCTTTGTCTTAGAATCCACTCTCTGTTTCAGAAACTTGAAGTTTTCACTTTGTTTCTAGGTCTGTTATGCATTAACATTTTTAAAGACTGTTATATTTTATCGAACATTTCTACTTTGGACTTAGAGCAGAATCAACTTAGTCTAAAACATAGCATAAATTATGACTGTAATACACATGCATAGAATTTTCAAAATTATTTTAAAATCTGGACCCAAAATGGAAAAAGAAATCCTAAATTTTCCGCTTATGTTACACCTCCAATAACATGTATTAAATCTATTATGGCTTACTATATATATATATATATATATATATACACACACACACATATATATATGTATATATATATATACACATGTATATATAGAGAGTCATATATATTGATCATATATATATTCTTTCACTTAATAATATTTAGTGATGTTTTGTATCTGTGTTGCAACCTATATCAATTATATTTTGCCATAGATTTTATGGTTCATTTTTTTCAAAAACTCCATACTTTTAAGATCTAGGTTGCTAAACATGTATCTAGTTCAATGCTTCCAACTTATTATAGAATTCCTTTGTAAACATCAAGCAAATTTTCCCGATCCTTTATCCCCTGTGTTGAATACTGAAGTAATTTTTCTTATCTTGCCTGTTTTCTAAAAAATGCATTTCATTTATACACTTTTCTTTGTTTAGCTTTAATGTGTCCCACCGATTTTGATTTGAGTCAGTTTGTTTCAGTGTTAGCTATGTGACTATTTCCCTTTTAGTTTACATCCATAGTCAGCAAATTTTTTCTGTAAAGGGCCAAATAAATAAGTATTTATAGCTCTGTGAGCCATATTACAGTTTGTCACAGCTGCTTAACTTTTCCATTGTAGCATGAAAGCAACCATAAACAAGATACAAAGAACTGAGTGTGGCCAGGTTTGGCCCATGGTGGGCCATGGGTTGTAGGTTGCCAATGCCCAGATTTCAATTTGAAACTAAATTCAACAAATTAAAATAAGAACTTAAATATAACCTCCGCACAACTTAGGTGGAGGTATATTGTTTTTTAAGTTATGTGTTTGCTACCTTATAGGATGGTACCTTTACAAATTTATTTTCTCAGTATTATTTTCCATATTTTAAAGAGTCTCTTTTGCAATGATTTCTCTTATTCCTGAGCACTTCCTCTAAGACAATTTTCAGAGAACACATCCGGAAAACCTCTACACCTGAACATATATTTATTGTGCCTTTACATTAACCGCTAGTTCAGCTGGATATAAAATCTAACTCTGATATTATTTTCCTTAAAAATGTTGAAAATACTACCCAATATTTCTTCTGCCTATATGTTGTTTCTGGAAAGTATGATAGTGTAGTTTTCTTTATTATACACTTGTTGCTCTTTCCTTCTGTAGTAAGCAGAATAAGGCCCCTCCCCAAAAAATGTCCACACTCTAATTCTGGGAACCATGAATTTATGTTACGTGGGCAAAGGTACTTAAAGATGTACACGTAATAAAGGTTGTTAGCTAGCTGACTTTGAGAGAGGGAGATTATTCTGGACTATATTACTAAGGTAATCGCAAAGGTCCTTAAAAATGGAAGAGAGAGGCAGAAGAGTAGGTCAGAGTGATCAGGTTTGTGAAGGGCTCAACTTGCCATTGCTGGCATTAGAGATGGAAGAAGGGAGCCATGAGCCAAGGAATACAGATGGGTTCTTGAAAGGCAAAGAAACAGATCATCCCTAAGAGCCTCCAGAAAGAAACACAGTCTTGCCAAACCTTGATTTTAGCCCAGTGAGACTTATATCAGACTTCTGAACTATAGAACTATAAGGTAATAAGTCTGCGTTGTTTTATGCCACTAAGTTTGTAAGTTGTCACAACAGCAACAGAAAACAAATATACTTTCCAAAGCTTTAGCAATTTGCTCGTTGTTGTTAGAAAATTTTATTCTAATATCTCTATATTTGTGTTTTCTGTTACATATCACATTTGACAACATATGATCACTTTGATATTGATAATTTTGACCATGTGTGCTCAGATACGCAAGTGGAGTAAAGGAAGGGAGAATGAAGAATTGGCCTGGAAAGTGTGAAGCAAAATCACAGGATTTCCCTACGAAAATGTAAAGCAGGGAGAAGGAGCAAGGAAAGAATAGCCCAGGGCTGAGAAATGGTTGAGAAGTTCAAGTTTAATGAAGAGGCTCCCAGAGATCATTTGACTTGGGCTCTTTTCTTAATCCAAGAACATCACTTTTTCAGTAAGATTCATGAATAATACAATTTAAGAAATATGATGGGGCCGGCCCGATGGCATAATGGTTAAGTTCGCACGTTCCGCTTCGGCAACCCGGGGCTTGCCAGTTTGGATCCCGGGTGCGGACATGGCACCGCTTGGCAAGCCATGCTGGGGCAGGCATCCCACATATAAAGTAGAGGAAGATGGGCCCGTGCCCATGTTAGCTCAGGGCCAGCCTTCCTCAACAAAAAGAGGAGGATTGCTGGCAGATGTTAGCTCAGGGGCTAATCTTCCTGAAAAAAAAAAAAAAAGGAAATATGAAATGGCATTTTTAGAATTGTCCTTACAGTGGAGTAAAAAGAGAATGCCAGCCTACTTTTCCAATGTGCCTGAAATCAAATTAATGACAAATTTATCAATATAGAGCATACATCCAAGGTAAATGCATCAGTATTCACGCAGTAGTAAATTTTCTTATTTTTGTTATGTGTTATTTATATAAACTTCTGATAATTCTTTGTGCATGTATAAATCCAAAACCCCCCTTATTGTTTTTTATTGACTCCTTAAATAAACTTGGGATGCCATTATTAATATGATGAAATCTCTGGCAGAACGTTTGTGTCACATGCTGTCATCTCTGGTGCCATAACCCAAAGTGAAATTGATGAAGAGCCTCATGAACCTGTCAGCTAGATGCAGTTGCAATTTAATTCCTTCAGTCCTTTATCAGTAGTATTCTATTTACAAGGACTTGAGGTTTAAACAAGCTGACCTTCGAAAATAGTCCATGTTTGACTTCAGTATTTTTTCACAGCTGCAATTGTATTTCACTGTAAAGACAAAAATTATGACAATGCACATTAAAATACATAATGGAGCAGGCTTATTGCAATAATGATAGAAATATATTTGCCAGTAATATTCTCTTTCCATTAGTTGTCTTCCACATCAACAGTGATAAGCAATGTTATTTTATTATTCAAAACCGTGAACTGCAAGTGTGATGAGAAACCGACACCCAGTGGTATAGATTTCAGACGTGGCATAAATGTAACCTAATCTGAAGTCAGCAATTGTGGGCTTGCTTTTAAAAGCTAGGCTCTTTGTTGGTTTTGTCTTTTGAATTCAATAGCGACATTAGGCTGATAGGGGAGTTAGATGACAACCCTCTGATTTTGTGAAGCAGTGATCATTTAATTGCGAAAGAGCTATGGCAATAAACACCAAGTATTGAACAGCAACAGAACTTTTAGAGCTGTTTTTCAAATTGAGGGCTGTGACACATTAGGGGACATAAAACCAATTTCAAGGGATGGTACTAACATTTAAAAAAAGAAACAGAAAAGAAATATTAAAATACATCACATGTATTTTCCCAGATCTTTCTAAATGAAATGGATTTATTATAAATATCTGTGTATATGCTTGCTAGTTCGGGTGAAATATATTGTCTACTATAGGTTGCAGGAAAAAAAGTTGAAGCCACAGATAGAGGGTTTAGCATGGTGTTATTTGCATCTAGTGATCTCATAAGTAGGACTTTGGTATAAATTTGTTATTTAACATCCTTGTAATACTAATTAACATTTATTGAGCTTCTATTGTATTCCAAAGGCACTGTTCTGGGCTAAACACACACACAGACACACACACTCAGTTTATTCTCACAAAATCCTAAATGGCAGATTACGTTATCTCCTCTAAAGAAGAGAGTTTAAGCTAGCTGTTCAAGGTCACATCGTTAGGATTATGATAATCTTTGACTCTTTTATGGAGACGTAGGTCACTATGGGTTTAATCGTTCAACCTTTATTGACAATTATCTATGCCCTACGAGAAGAAGTAAAATGGAAGAAACAGCTCAGAATATATACTAAGAGGGCTGTGGCAATATATTAGAAATACTTTTGCAAGTGACAGAAGCGTAATTCTAAGTTAATTTTTCAAAAAGGGAATTTTATTACTTCATGCCATCAAGAGGGCAGGATTATCACTAGAAACAGTGGGAACCAGACCCGACTCTCTCAACCTCTTGTCTTTTCTTCTTTTGGCAGGTCTTGATCATTTTCTCACACAGATTCTCTGTCTTGTGGCTCTATCCAGCAGCTTCTGCCTTTGAGCAATGAGGAACTTTGAGCAGCACTGGGGAGGCAAGGCCAATCCACCCTCTGCTCTCATACTGTAGCCAGTGGATCACAGTTTGCAGTGGGAGGGGTTATTAACTCTGTCACACAGAGGACATGGCATTGGAGATGTTTGTGGTATCCAGAGGTAATCATCTTTCCCAATTTCTCTGGTTCTGTCTGTATATTTCTTTTTTTTAGGCAGTTCGCTAACTTTGGCACAGAGCAATTAGTTCAGCTTTTAAAATACAGCAAATTATATGATTGATAATCCTCAGTAGTCTTGGATAACTGGAACTAGGAAGAATAGACCTCCTTTGACATCCTTTAAAAAAGTGTTCTTCACTGGAATATGCCGGACGTTATCTTAAGAAGAATAGTCAGAACACTTCAGAACTCTGATTTTTTCTGTACAGTTCCTCAACATCTCAGAAATAGTTGATGTGTGATCTAAGAGTCACAGAGCTAAAGTAATTAATTATTTAACCAATTGATTTGCAACCATGTTGCAAACTGAAGAAAGCAAATTCTGTGAAGCAAAATTAAGTGAGAATTCATGACTAAGCAACCTAAAACTGTTCCTATAATTTGTTTGGTACGTTAGTCATACCAACTAGGACCAGATTGCTGCCTCTGTGCTCCAACTACACTTTCCATGAATCATTCACTCAAAGTAGGCACAAAAGTCTCTCCACAGGCAGTACTCTGAAAACATGTTTTATAATTTGCGTGAAGAGGGTAAAAAATCAATGAAGTTTGTAGACTTTTCACAGAAATATGGTTATCTAAGGCTAGATACCATAATGGGCTGCCTTAGCTCGGGCTGCCATAACAATATACCATCAACTGGGTGCCTTAAACAACAGGAATTTATTTCTCACAATTCTGTAGGCAAGAAGTCCAAGATCAAGAGGACAGCATGATCAATTTCTGGTGAGGGCTCTCTTCTTGCCTGGTAGATCTTCTCACTTTGCTCTCACATGACAGGGAGAGAGCAAGCTCTCTGGTGTCTCTTCTTATGAAGGGACTATTCCCATCATGAGGGGCCTACCCTCACCTCATCTAAACCCAATTATCTCCCAAAGGCCCTGTCTCCAAATACCGTCACCTTGTGGATTAGGGCTTCAGCAGATGAATTTGAGGAGGGCACAAT
Source organism: Equus asinus (assembly GCF_041296235.1). Lineage (NCBI taxonomy): Eukaryota > Metazoa > Chordata > Mammalia > Perissodactyla > Equidae > Equus > Equus asinus. Next base: position 84,237,135 of record NC_091798.1, read on the forward strand.
TCCATTCATAACAGGACCATTGTCTAATCATTGGCTTAGGAAGGTATCTGGTTGACTGATGCTGACTATGAGGAGCAGAATTGTGGACACCACCTTTTGGACGTATCCCGCTAGAGGGCCTATCACAATGTCTAGCCCATGGAAGGCACTTAGACATATTGAATGTATGAACAGGTGAATGAACACCTCAAACCCAACAGAGTGAAGGCAAGATGGTTTAGTGGCTACAGATTCATATTCTGAAGCTGGTCTACCAAGAATTGAACCTGGCTTTGACACTAAATTCACCACGTAATCATTAGAAAGTTATTGAACTTCTCTCTCCTTCCACCTCCTCACCTTTTAAATGGGGATAACAGTAGTACCTACAAAAATAGAATTGTTTTAAGGGTTAAAAGGGATAGCATAAAGTGATTAAAATAGTGCACAGTACATTGTAAGTGCTACATAAGCTTTCGTTAATTAATATTTTTTTGAAATTTAGTTTATCATATTTGTCACCTTTGAAGTCATTCCCTCTCCTTCAATGTCCATGGTGTTCATGGCTCAATCATGCACCCAGTCGCTCAAGCCTGAAACCTACCCCATTGCTCTCTCCTGCCCATTTCATCCCTTTTATATCTACAAAATATGTATGTTTGCTCATTCTCTCAGGTTATTCAGTCTCCAGGTTTAAGCTAAGAAGCTTTCCTGTTTCTTTCCATTGAATTACTTCTTGAGAAATTTCCACATACTTATATTCAGCGCCTTACTTATTTAAAGACATTTTAACGAAAATTACTATATTATTGTATTTAATGTTTTTTGGCTACTCACATTTTATTTATTGTTTATCACTAACACGAAAATATAGTAAACGACATAACAAATAATAACTATTTGTTGAAGTAATTGAGCAAAAGACTACATTTTAAAGGGAAAACAAACATGACATATGGAATCACTTTATATATCGATACAACATTTGTGCACATGAGAGTTAGGAGATCTAGAACTCCCTAAAAGTGGATCCTCAGAAATTTTTTTATGTTTTAGGGGATTTGATGTTCTTAATGGTGTATTTAGTTTTATGCCTGTAATGGCTACAATGCTCTCCCAAAAATACTTATCAAATGCCGGAAATTTTTCAGTAAATGGATCCACAAGGAACTCATCAGCCTCTTTGTCACTTTAATTTCTAGTAAGTGGCAAAGTGACACTTTCTTTGATTTGGTTAGTTGTTTCTCCCAGCAACTCCCTAGGAGGTTAATGAGTTCCGAAATGCTCAAGTGGTCAGAGAGAGAAAATGAAATAGGGAGAAGGAAAAAGCCTGAAACCAATACAAGAAAAAATAATATTTGAATGATTGAATGTAAGCCGTATTTAAGAACTATGAACATCCAATTCATTTAAATATTTTTAAATAAACTGTATGTAAGAGATGAGAAATTGTTTTTTCTGTGACATAGTGGAAACTGTATGTGTTTCCATCTCTTACAAGCTGGGTAACAGAAGAAAAATTAAGAGATTTGAGGCTTCGCTTTCTTACCGGTAAACTGGAGATATAGAACTGCCTGACAGAGAAGACTGTGACATTTAAATGAAGGATATATGTAAAACCCCTGGTATTTTATACGTGTTGTTTTTATAACTGTTTGCTTTTAGTTAAGTTAGTGATAATGATTTCCTAAGCACCTAAATGCTTAATTAATTTGGGGAAATTAGTTAAACTAGTTATCTGTCTATAACGTACTAATCCATTAAAAAATTTCTTTTGTAGAAAGTCACAGAAGCTAATTAATTTTAACAGTTTGTTGTCAACCCAAAACTAACTTTATTATCTGACCACTAAGTTAGATGGAAGGCTCATAATCATTTTGTTTTTGTTATTTTACACCCCATGAACTATTATAGCTAGTAATTCCACTTGAAGGATGTGGTACTGGCCACAAACAACCTAATCTGGTTACGACATTAAGCTGAGAAGCTTTCCTGTTTGAATACCAGAATAGTTTATATTGGCAAAATGTTTTGGTAAAAGATGTTTAAATTCTTCCTTCCCTTTATATGTTGTATCTTCTTGTTCCTTTCCCAGTTGGAACTAATTCTGTTGAGAAAGTTCAAGGTGGAACGCAAATGTTTATTAAGCGGGTGTTCAAACCCTGCAGTCATAGGGCAACCACTGCAGCTCTCACAGATTGGAGCTTGGCTAGGAGGTACCTTTGTATTAGAAACTGCTTTTCCCAGGGGATGACTGTAATAGAGAAGTCAATGATTTGTAAATCACAACTAAAATGCTCAAGCTGGTCTTGTCAATAAATACTTTTCATTACAGTCTGCAATACTCAGTTCCATTTCTGTTTAGGCAACAACCATAAATTTTGTTGTTCTTGTTAAGGCTTTGATATGAACTTTAAAAAAGGTGAACACAAAACATAGAAGGCTTAAGCTTTTTTATTTCTAATCCCACAAACACAGAATTCAACCAACTAAGATAAGAGGAATAGGGACAAAGACAGACAGGAAAAGAAAGAAAAGACTTTCCAGGTATAATCTTTTTATGCTAATTGATTTTATTAATTAAATCATGATCAATGATCACAATGGGATGGTTGAAGACAGAAATAAGCCCAAATAAAATTTCTTCAGCCTGTTTTGTGCATTATGTTTTTCTATTTTCCTCACTAAACTACTGAGATTGATTTCTTGTACCTTTTATATTAGATTACTTCATAGCTATCTGACACTCATGGGCTGGAGGGTCATAACTCATCAAAATATGAGCAGAATTCCTCTTAGCAGTCAAAAAGATTCATAAAATCAGTGCCCATTTTTCTAAAGATCAACACGTGATTTGTATGTGACTATACCTTTTTAAAAGCATTATCAGAAAATGATAAAAAAGTGACAATAACACTTTAGTGGCATATAGCATTATTATTAAAATAATTATTATTGTTTTCTTTTTCACATCTTGAAGGTTTATAGAAAAACAGCTTAAATACACACTTAATCTAAGTGACATTAAATTGAGAGTCTAAGCTTCATCAGACAAATGTTAAAAGTAATCCATCCAGCATGAAAGGTATCTTAGTGGATGCCCTTTGAAAGGCAGGACATTCACACAACTTATGGTATTCCTTCTCATGCAGCCTCTTCCCAGCTTTGGCATGAACAATCCAAAATAATAGATATTCAAAGGTGATTTATAATTGAGAGAGGAAAATCTTTAGAATTCACGTTTGCATCAAATCTTCCCCATCTGACCCCTTTCTAATGTAATTTTCGTAAGAAAATTTTTTAAAAGGCTAGAAATATAGTCTTAAAACATCCTCAGGTATGGCAATGTAACTATGGGTGGGGCAAAATCTGGAAAAAGGGAATGTTTGTTTTTAAGATGTTCTTGCCTTCTGTTCCAACTCCCTTTTCTCCTTTTCCCCTCTCATCACGTTTTATCAAAACACAAGTGAGTGCTATCACATCATGTAGGTCATCTCTCTGTATCAGTCAAGAAGACCACTTTGTCCCTCCAAAAATTCTCCGGGAGCCTGATCTCTGCCACCTGATGAAATTTACTATTTTTTGCTAAGATGTTTGTAGGTTCTACTGTGTCAACACGTATTATTGCATCATCCATTTTAGGTATGCCTTTATCACAAAGAAGAAGACTAATTGGAGGAATTTCTGTCCCAAGACTGAGCCTACATTAGAGAGATGTAGGATAGATTGAGAGAATGCTCCTAATTCTGTGTACTTATTTTAGGAAGTGCTTTGGTTTGGGGTGGCAATAAAAGCCCATCTATGGAACTGACAAGTGGCACAGGTTATCCAGAAATTTTGGATAATAGAGTACATATTTTAAAATTGGGGAATTCAAGTGATCTTTTCCTTGATTTGAATGATGGGCTGGAGAACTAAAAATCTATGTTTAACTCTTAAATTCTATCCGCATTGTTTCTTCGAAGCAAACCAAAGACTCAAACTAAGACTATATTTTCATGTATTTTTCTCCTAGAAGACCATGAAGTGGAAAATTGGAATTGGACCAATTTCAACATTAACTGTGCAAGTGATAAGACAGGATTAAGTTTATTCTGATTACTTAAAAATGCTAATGAGAGCAAAACGCCTGTCTTTGGAGCTATCTTTCCAAACCAATATTGAGAGACAGTGAGAGACACAAGAAACGACCACACAAATTATTGAAAAGTGGGAAGAATTAACTCTTAGGAGACTATTTATTACATTGTTGAGGAGGATATTATTCATGAGTGCAAATTAATAAGGAAGAAAACAATAGATAAATAAGAAGAGAATAAATAACCTAAGATTTAATTCACAAGTATTTAAAAGATTCATTTAAGCACAAACATACTAGTGAATAAAGCAGTAATATGTGTACTAATTCAAAGTTGACAAATGCTGTCACATTTTAAAAATTTCAAGTGGCTTTCCTTAAGTGTTCTAGACTGTCTGCAAAGTGGATTTATTATTAAAGAATGTAAGATATTTCTGGTTCAGAACACATCTCATTACCCACATGCTGTTCTTCCCATGTACTTAACCTGTTAATCAGAAACACCACCTGTTATATACCATTTGGATATTAGGAAACATAATTGTTTACCTCCAAGAGCTTATTTTATCAATTCAAAAGGCTTTGTCTTTCAACCAATTGAGGTCACATATCAGGATAGATGGAAATATCCTCTTTCACAGTATTTATTTGTAAGACTCTAACATACAACCTATATTGTGTTAGAGTCTTATTGTAAAGTATTTAGATAAAAATAATACTATACTGAGACAACTTTTGCAGGGTCATCATGTTCTCTTATTCCTTATGCCTCTTCAAGTATAAAAATTTTGCTTTAGTAATTTCAGTAAAGTTAAAGGGAGATACGTTAGTTAGAATAGCATTTAGATCAAAATAACAACTGAAATATCACAGGGAAGATACCGTTGACTGTACCAAGTCACACCTTTATTTTTTCCAAATATAAATGGAAAAAAAGACAAAATGCCATACCACATTCCACAAAGAAGCTTAAACTTTATACCTGAGATCTAACATTTCTAAAATGCTCTTATTATCCAAGTAGACTGTAAACAATTTGAAAATGAATTCAGGATTTCCACCACCAATTCTTGGACTATTGCATAAAGTGCTTGCTACACACTAGCTAACTTTGTTAAAAGGATGTATCATTGTTTCATCATTTTAAAAACTGGAAATACAAAACCTAAGAATGCATATAATTTGATTAAAGAGAATATGACTAGAAATAACTAATAACTACATTTGGCATTTTATATAGAGATTAGTATACACTCTGCGGTGTCCTGAACTTAAGTAGTATTCATCATTTTCTCAGTTCTGTAGAGAGAAGCAATTTGTTTCCTGACTTGTATATCCAGAGTCACAAGCATATGGGAAAAACATATATTTATACAGTAAATGCACAATAATTTTTTTCTCCCTTTAATCCCTACATGTTATTTCATTCAAGGGGTAGTGCCATCTTCATTTTATTATAAGCACTTTGGCTCTATAAGTGCAAATAGAAGTATTTTAAATGATGAGATAAAATGATAATTGAATGAAAATTGCAAGCAATATTTGATTGCGGTCTTAAAGTGGAATATTTATTAAGGGAAAATGAGTGAGTAATGGAGTTATGCAGTACTGGAGACGTTGCTCAGCTCTACATTTTCTCTTCAGATAGATTTGTTTCAATGTGATCCTCTCTGGTAACTAATAGGAATAATTATCGTTTGGTTATCTGATAATAGTTACTTTGAAGGTTGGATTTTTATCACTGTAGATCATCACATTGATAAGTTTTATTTATCTCTCATCAATTGTAGAAAAAGAACTTGATGTATTAGTCAGATTCTCCAGAGAAACAGAACCAATACCAGATATATATCTGTATCTCTGTATCTTTCCATATATATTTGGTATATTTATCCTTAATGTTTATAATGCTATTGTAATGTATTGTTTTAATTTCAATTTCCTATTGTTTGTTGATAACATATAGAAATAAAATTGGTTTTTATATTGTTTGTGTATCATGCTAAATTTCCTTTTTATGTTCCACTTTTTTGTAGATTCCTCAGAACTTTTTGTGTACATGATCATGTGTGAAAACAAAAGTGTTTTATATCTTTTATTCCTATCTATAGTCTTTTATTTATTTTTCTTGCTGTATTGCACTAGCTAGCACTTTTGTTTGACATTGAATAGAAATGGTGAGAGCAGACACATTTACCTTGTTCACACCCTTAAATTCTATCCACATTGCTTCTTCGAAGCAAACCAAAGACTCAAACTGAGACTATATTTTCGTGTATTTTTCTCCTAGAAAAGTATTAAGGGAAAAGTATTTAATAACATGTCAGTTGGTATGATGTTGGCTCTGAGTTTTTTGAAGACGTATTTTACCATGTTGAGAATAGTCCCTTTATTCTTTGTTTACAAAGAGATTTTATCAGAAATTTATGTTTATTTTTGTCAAATGCTTTTTCTGCATCTAGTAAGATGATTATATGTATGCATATATAGGTGTGTGTATGTGTGCATGTTTGATGTATGTATGCACGTGCATATGTCCTATTTGGTTTTGCATTATGGTATGCTGACATAAAAAAAAGTTTCAGGAAGTTACTTCTTCCTTTATTTTCTGAAAGAGTTTAAGAATGAAAATATTTCATCCTTAAATGTCTGAGAAAATTTACCAGTAAGGCCAAAGGTGTTGGTGTTTCTTTAAGAGAAGATTATAGTCACAAATTCAGCTTCTGGCACTCTAAAAACGTTCTGGTTGTTCCTGTGCCAGTTTTAATAACTCCGACTTTAAAGGAAATTGTCCATTTCATTCAAGTTATAGAATTTGATGACAAAATTATTCATAATATTCCATTATTTATTGTTTTGCTATCTGTTAGATTTCCAGTCATGTGCCTTTTTCCATTCCAGATATTGGTAATTTTTCACTATTCTAATAGATCCATATTTCTCTTTCTCTCTCTCTCTGTCGCTATCTCCTTCTTTTTCTCTCATACATATTTTATATGCATATACATAAATTGTACCTTTTTCTTCCATTTGTATCTGTGGCATGAGAATTTAACAGATGGGCTCAGGCTCTGAGAGAAAAAATCTAAATATGAAGAAAACCTCTTGAAAATTTTACCACACATGATTTTGAAGGGTTGAGCTGAAATGCCAAGGGAACAAAATTTTGTTGACAGCTTCATAATACAATGAAATTAATTTTAAGTAGCAGTCTCTGCTTCTGAAAATATCTTATTTCTTGGTTAAATTTTCTGTCTTCCTGCTAGAACTTAACTACCGTTTCTCTGATGATAATAAAAGATAACCAACCAAACCAAATAAAGAAAGCAATTTAGAATCACTGTTACTAATTTTTGCAGGTAATATAAAATCTACTTCTAGGTGTATACAGCATGTGAACAAATACGGTTTAATTTTTCCTCTAATTTTACCTACCATACATTTTGTCAGGAAGTCACTAGGCAAGATCATACTTAAGGAATGGGGAGTTATGCTCCCCATTCCTTAAGAGAAGAGTATCTACACAAATTATTTGGAATTATTCTAAACAAAATATTTGTCTGTTTGCCCCATCCATTTATTTATTCGATCATTTATTTACACATTAGTATGAACTTAGATAATTATTTTATATTTTAGGTTACAATTCAATTCTACTTTCCTTATTTGATTGCTCAAATCTGTAATCGTTCCATCTTTGGTCTTTGGGGACTCTTTCAGTTCACCCATGTGTTCCTTTGACATATCCCTATCATTTTTTTTTTTAAAGATCTTTTTTATTTTTTCCTTTTTCTCCCCAAAGCCCCCCGGTACATAGTTGTATATTCTTCATTGTGGGTCCTTCTAGTTGTGGCATGTGGGACGCTGCCTCAGCGTGATTTGATGAGCAGTGCCATGTCCGCGCCCAGGATTCGAACCAACGAAACACTGGGCCGCCTGCAGCGGAGCGCGCGAACCCAACCACTCGGCCACGGGGCCAGCCCCCCTATCATTTTTTTTATAACATCATTACTTTTTGCTACTACAGGATGCTCCAACTTATCTTGTGTATGCGCTTACCAGCCCAAGATTCAATCATTTCTGCAAAGAATCTTTGTTCCTTTTATTGGAGAATGGTGTTAGAAAGCAAGGTGCTAGCTTATTGTACTATGGTGTCATTTCTTTCTAGGCCCTCTAGGCTGAAAGAACAAAGAAACTTATGTGAATATACTAACCTACATATATATATATATATATACATATCTATAAATATTTCTTTATGTATCTATCTGTATCTATATTAAGTTAAACATGAATTTATATTGATGCCTTCAACTCTAACGCATCACTAAACTGAACTATCTAGCCTTCTCTCTTGATTGTAACGTCCCTCTCCAAGAGTGAGAAATCCCGTTTTACCCTCTGCCATCCCTTTGCTTAACTGTTTCATTCCAGGACACGTTTCTGAATTGTAATCAGTACCCCCATGGTAAAGAACTTTATCAGCTAGACTACAATGCTTGTGTACAGATTTTTTTGCCTTCGGTCTTACAGACTCCATTCCCTTCCAAAGTTACTTGGCTGAGTATCCCCATTAGCCCCCCTACACACACACAGAACACACTGCACCAATCGTATTTCATACACATTTCAACATAATTAGCTTCTTTTGTCACAGTCTGCACTCCAGCATGGGATTCCTCAATCTCCTACATATATGTATTTTAAAATTTGCATGTATTAATGTTCACTCTGTGCTATAAAATTCTATGGGTTTTGACAAATTCATAATGTTGTGTATCTACCTTTACAGTATCAGAATAATGTCAACACCTCCAAAATCTTAGGTGTGCCCCCCTAAACCCCTACAATCATTTATCTTTTTACTGTCTCTATACTTTTGCCTTTTCTAAAATGTTCTCTGAATGCAATCATATAGTATGTAGCTTTTCTGCTCTGGCTTCTTTCATTTAGCAATTTGCGTATATGATTCTTCCAAGTTTTTGCATGCTTTGACAGCTCACCCTTTTTATTGCTGATTAGTATTCCAAAGTATTACTGTGCCATATTTTATCTTTTAATCTATTGAAGTACATCTTATGTGCTTACAGCTTTTAGTGATCATGAATAAAGTTTCTGTACATATCTGCCTGCAAGTTTTCGTATGGACATTTTTCATATCAATTTGGTTATGATCTGAGATCATGATTGTTGGATCATCTCTTAAGACCGTGTTTAGCTTTGTAAGAAACTGCCAAAGTGTCTTCCAAAGGGACTTTACTATTTTGTACTCTCACCAGCAACAAATAAAATTCCCATTTCTCCACATCCCTCCCAATGACTCACTAACACCTGCAGAGTTAAAAAGATCTCCCTTTTACACTGGACTCTTCAGTTCTACTCTGGAAGAAGCCATTGCTATTTTTTGTGTATATTTTCAAAAGTTCTCTATTCATGTCTAAGTTCATATGTGTGTATACCTGTACATATACACACATATATACAAACACATATATAAACAAGCATGTCTATATACAGAGATATGAAAATACATATATATCTTTATATCTATATCTCTAACTATCTATGAAAATTGGATTATTTTGTTCTGTTCTTTGTGTTCTTCACATAAAAATGAACCTTGAATATCATTTTTCATTAGGACATATAACTATTTCATTTTAAAATCCATGCATCTTTGAGAAGGGTTGATTGTCATAAACTCCGATAGTCTTTCTCGACTGACACTCTAGAATAACATAGAAATATTTCATATCTGCCAAAGACCTTAGCAACCTAATCTCATTTCAACTTTCACAGTATTTCTGCTTCTCTCATAACGTCTATTCAGTATTCTTTATATGTTTATTTACACATTGATTACTTTCTCTAGTGTATTATAGTTTATTTTAATATTTAGACAGTAAATATCCATTTTATATTGCCATCAACTAATCAAACTGTGTTTGCTATGTAGTAGATTCATTCCATAAACACTTTATGTCTATCATGTGTCTACCTCTTCTCTCTGAGTAAAGATAACATAAGAAATATAGTTGCTGGGGGACAGAAGGTGTCAACTAAGCTCAAACATAGCATTAATATTTAAATTAAATTTATTTAAGTGCTATTCTTTAAGCTATTTTAGTCACTGTGTTCATATCAAAAATAAAATTTTCTAAAAATTGTTTTTAGATTTGTAAAGGATAACAGCATTGCGCTTTTGGGAATTATCTTACATAAGTATATAAATTTAGGAATCATAGAGACATTGAATAGTTAAAGGGAATTCAAAAATTGGAAGCCTCACATAAAGTCAGTTATTAGTGGTCCATAAAAGAAATTTGAATTTGAATCTGTTGATAGACATAGACATATCAGTTAGAGAAAGTCAGTAGAGACAGAATCACGCAGTGTAGAAATCACTGTGTATTACTTTTCTTCTTTAAGTGTGACAGATACCCAGTTTGAACCACGTTTGAATGTCTGAATTTTTATATATATACATATATATATATATATACACACTATATATAGAGTTTTATATAAAACGATTCCTTATATGATAAATTACTATTCAAACTAAGCAACAATTGATTGATTCAAGCAATTATATTTATAACTCTATATAGCCTCACATAATTTCTATTCTAACTTTGGAATTTAACACCAAAATCCAATGCTCAAAATTATAGAGTAAAACAAATAGCAGTTACACCAGAGATGACTCAACAGCTGTCAGCTTCTGCAAAGAATGGCGGTGCCCCAATTCCCTTGGCATTCATGAGTCTGTTATTGTGCCTGTTGCTGCCTCTGTCTTTGCTGAGGTTAACAGCAGTCATAAGACAATTTTTTGGTTCATTTACTTAGGCTGTTGATTAACACAGATTCAATGCCAGAAACAGTGTTACAATCAACTGAACTACCATTTAGACATTAACGTTATTAAAGATGCTCTTCTGATAGCATTTGTTTCAAAGTATATATTTTAGAACATCATATACTGCTTCAAGGTAATTAATCAGAAGATCTCTTGTGTGTCTGTCTCTGTGGCGCGTGCGGGGGTGTGTGTGTGTGTGTGTGTGTGTGTACATATGCTTTTCATAGCAGGAGGAGGTAATACATTTAGTATTAGAGTCTCAAAGACTATACTCACTGTCACCAAAGTCGTATGCTCATTGGTCTCATTACTCAATGAATTTGTTTGGAAGTACTGAATAATCACCCCAAACATTTACATAATCTTGTCAATTTTAAAAGCCCATTCATATCCATTATCTTGCTCGATAATGACTTCTATACAACCCAGTGACAAAAGCAAAGTAAACATTGTTGCAATTCTAAGGGTGAGAATTTGAGGTTTCAGAGGTTAAGTGATTGTCCAGTGTGACATTTGGATTAGGCACTAGGTGCCAGATCTGTTAACTGCATGTCCATAGTACTTTTTTTTCTCCATAGAAGCAGATAATCCTTTCCAGATTTGAGTAAATCATATCCTTGACAGCATGCCAAGAGTGAATATGGAAACATTTCCCCTATTTCCACACTGATCATCCCATGCTGGATAGGTACCACTATGATCAAAGCTTAGGAAATCACAGCAATCTTTAGGTCTTATTCTAGTTTCCCAAGGATGTAATGTAACAGCAACTCACATTTGAGCACATTTAATATTTTACCGAAAACAAATTTCATATTCCTTCAAAGGGTAATAATCAGAGAAGAAAAATATATTTTAATAGTACATTTTGACCTCCATAAATAGCTTCTTGAATTTTTTGTTGTTCTTTTTCTCTCAGACGCTATGTCTGTGATTATGCTTGTTCAATTAGTTAAAGAAGGAGCCACTAGACTGAGGTGCCTGTAATGCGGTGGTGGCCTCGGTAAGCAAAACAAAATCTAAGCCTGTAAATGCCTCAAGGTTATGGAATTGAACCCTCAGGCCAACCAATCACAAACAGCCAACTAGGCTTTAAGCCGTAGCCAATCAATAATTTCCTTGCTTTGTTTCTGCCTTTTCTCAGTCACTCAGGTTTGGTATTGCCTGATTCAAATAATCTTTTGCTCAAATAAACTCTTAAAAATTTTAATATGCCTCAGTTTATCTTTTCTTTTTAAAGATTGGCACCTGAGCTAACATCTGTTGCCAATCTTTTTGTTTCCTTCTCCCAAAAGCCCCCCGGTACATAGTTGTATATGCTAGTTGTAGGTCCTTCTAGTTGTGGCATGTGGGATGCCACCTCAGCGTGGCGTGATGAGTGGTGCAATGTCCACGCCCAGGATCCGAACTGGCAAAACCCTGGGCTGTTAAAGCTGGAGTGTGCAAACTTAACCACTTGGCCACAGGGCCAGCTCCTCAATTGATCTTTTAACAAGCTTCTTACTAGATGTTGTTTCATCAAAACCTGCAGGAGAGGTGAGATAACACTTCTAAAGTCGAGGATAGGGTTCTGAGTAGTCAAAGAATAGTGATCGTTGGATGGTAAAAATATGACTAACCCATGAACGCCAAATTCCACTTCAGCAGTAAAAAAATTCTTGCACATGAGCACACGAAGATACACCCAGAGGTATTCATCACAGTTTTGATATAATGGCACAAAACAGGAAAAGCCTGTTTGTTAGTATTAGGGAAAGAAATAAGGGCTTGTGTGAGCTTATCAACACTTACAATCTTGAAATCATACTGTTGAATATATAGAGCATGCTTGACAATCTCACATACAGAATTAAATCATTTATGGAACTTATGTCAAAAAAATACTGTTTATATACCTAGCTGTTGTGACTTTAAACATACATACCATTTGTTAAGTAGAGTCCGGGGGTGTTGGATGGTGAGTCATGGTTCAAAAACAGATTGCAAGGAAAAGTGAAATAAAGTTTATTACTCACAAGTCCTGGAGGAGGTACACAAGGAGGTTAAGGCAGAGTGTAGACAGAGGGAGCAAGGCAAGCAGGACTTGGGGCACACACCTTTATTAAGGGCCACAGGGCGAGTGCTTTGAGGTTCCTCCGTTAAAGCCATATTGGTCATCAAACCAAAAGGAGTGATGTTTGGTTAAACTTTGTGGGGTTTTATATAAGGTGCACGTAAGGTTGGGAGTCATGTGAGAAACTTACATTTAGTTGTGACTCTGCAGGCTGTTATCTAGGGCATGTGCTGGCAGGAGGGGCTACGGTCACTTCATGGCTCCTGCAGGCCACTTGGCCACACAAAATGGATCCCCAAGGCCACAATATTATGAAATAGTTGAGCTAAACTTTCAATAATACGTGAGTTAGCATTAAGGTACAAAACCAAAGACACCAAATTCATGAGAGTGGTTCCCTCTGGGGTAGAAAAGAGTGAAAGAAAACACTTGGGATTTCAACTTTCATCTGCCTTTGTGTCTTGAATGAAAAATAAGAAGAGCTTTAATTACATGTTAATTATTATGTTTTTCAATTTGGAGTGCTTGGTACATGAACGTTTATTTTATTCATTATACTTAAAAAAAACCAATAATATTTAGAACACTTGTCTTGGAGATTTAACTCCATGCGCTATGACAAATTAGAATTTCCTCTATTTTTTTATGTAGGAATTAATTTTATTAAAAATAAAGAAAATTAGGGCCGGCTCTGTGGCTGAGTGGTTAAGTTTGCACGCTCCGCTGCGGCGGCCCAGGGTTTGGACATGGCACTGCTTGTCAGGCCACGTTGAGACGGCATCCCACATCCCACAACTAGAAGGATATGCAACTAAGATATACAACTGTGTACGCGGGGGGAGGGGGGGGAGGGGGCGGTGGGGAGATAAAGCAGGAAAAAAAAAAAAGATTGGCAACAGTTGTTAGCCCACGTGCCAATCCTTAAAAAAAAAATAAAGAAAATTATTTGTAAAATGAATATGAACTTTTTTTAAAGAAAATTGCTGAATCACTGTGATCTTCATGAAAATCATGCTCCTCATCTTATTTAACCCTGCAGCAGCTTATCATTTTTAGAGGATTGTAGGATTTTGTAGGTGATGTCATAGAGAACTAAGTTCCCTACAGAACTTCTGTCACTTTAACATGCCTGTAAATCAATCCTGCCTATTGCTGAGTGCACTGGTGAAAGGTTTCTAGGATTAAATCTGCTTTACGCAAATTTTATTTACATAAAGAACTAGAATTACCATTCAAATTATTTTATGGAGGACTTTTTTAATTATAGAAGTTTGAAAATATTTTGAGGTACATATATGATTTGCCTATAAAATGAAACCAAGTAAGTAACCCATAAAACCATTTATATTCTATTACCATACCACTTGCCATATCTGAGCTATTAAATAGTTGATTTGCCAAATAACTTGTTTTAGAGAAATGACTTTCAGTCTTAAAGTATTAACTATGACAGAATAAATTATTCTTATTCCAATATCTAGTAATATAATGACTGAGCTTACCAAATCCTATGTGTGTAAAGTCTGCACGGATCAGGCGAGCATTGTGAAGGAGTGTCTAGTCACTGGTGAGCTGTGGGGCGCCATGTGGCCGGACTATCACCATGAAAGGCATTTGATTTGTGTGATCACAGAGGTGCTGTCAAGACTAGGCAGAGAACAGAAAAGAAATAGGCTTTCCTATTATGGAAGAAGAGACTGCCATTGTCGGGGATTCAGCAGAGAGAAAGAGTGCTGCTGGGCTGGCTGCTGAGGTCAGGGCGCTGTAATGTTCTCATTGCTCGCCGGGTGTAAGTTGGGGCAATACAAAAGGCAACAGTTAGTGGATCACAGGACCAAAGGCAAAAGGATGTTCCCATTGCTCTTCGGATTTGTATTGTTTGAAATAGTGTAGTGGTACGATTTTTCAAGTTTTATAAGAAAAATTATGACCATTATCATATATTATCTCCATGAAGAATACCATGTAGTTAAAATAAGATAATTAAGTTAATACATTTGAATACACAGGTACTGGATGTTTGAATTACCATTGTAAAGCCAATCTTTGAGTATATGGATGGTACTACTAAACAGGGTAAATCAAAGATTACAGCCTGTATTTATATACACGCCTTTTACTTTATTGGCACAGATGAATTTAGCAATAAGAACATCTGCACTTGGAACAACTTATGCTTCAGATTCAGATATCAGTAAATGAAAGAATAAAAATGTGAATTTTAAGCAATCTACTTACACATTCCTCCATCTGGAAAAAAACCAATGCCATAAAAATAGGGTTATTTTATCTTCGCTGATACAATTCATCTTTGGTTCGGCTCACACACACACAGAATAAAATGAAGAATAGACACAATTATCTGAAAATTCATGCCACCAAACTTTTTTGCTTAAATTGAACGACTATCTAGATAGCTGGACCAATTTTCCATTTCACTTTTGATATACTGTTAGATCATTAAAAAACATATTACTGTGGAGTAAAAATTGGCATTTTCATGTTCACTTTAAATATATATTTTAGAGATTGTTTTCTAAGTTTTTTTTAAATTCTGCTTTTAAAATTATGTTGACATATCTGTAAAATTTCTGGGTGTTTTATTACATCTTTGGGTATTTAGATATTCTATTTCATTTCATAAAATTGAGAAATCATCAAAGAACCTGGACTTCAGTGTTACAACTTTCCTTCTGGTATATTAAAAGAAATGTCAGGCTAAATATTTTCAGGTTTACTGTTTGAAAACCAGTCGCAGAACTGTCCAGAATCACCTCATCTGTATTACCATGACTGTTTCATTACCAAACTCTCTGATAAGCTATTTGTTGAGTGACTAGCCAGTTTAAGGAATTTGATGTGGTACATTCAAAATCTAGACAGTGGTTCATCATGCTGGATGTAAAGTGGAAACCATATTTAAAAACAAAAGATTCACAAAGGCAATAAATGCATTAAACAAGGATTTTCTATCCTCATGTTTTAACTAATTTTCCTTGAGTTTAATAAAATATTCTACAGTTCTAAAACCAGCAATTTTTAAAAAATAAAATAGGTTTTTAGTTAGATTTCCCACGTGTTTGTAGTATTTTTGCTGAACGTAACCTGCTTAACAAGAGCTCGGTGAGGGATGGTTCAGAACGATTGCCACTCTGCAGCTGTAGCACAGGCAGAAGTTTTAACATTGACACTGAGAAAACCTACACTGATGCACAGGATACATTCTGGAAAAATTTTTTTTAATTTTTGAAGCATTTATTTTAAATTTGAAGCACTCTACAACCATTTTAAATGCCATGATGCCGAATTTTCATCTATTGTTATTAAAGGAGACTTAAGAGTCACGTCAACCAAATGTGTAGACTATGTCTGCATTTTGCTATGTGTAAAAAAAAGGTTCTGAAAAATTATGCATAGCTAGAATTCTGACTTGATATTGCATGTTATTAAGGTCTTATTATTGTTAATTTTAATAATACTATTGTTGGGGAGAGAGAGAAGGTGGGAGGAAGAGAAAGAGATTTGACGCGCTAGAGATATATACTTACGTACCGAATCATTTATGGATAAAAAGCCATGCCATTTGGCTTGTGTTTTGGAACAGTCTGGTGAAGGGATTAAGACATGTGGCTTAGAATTGAAAAAAGTTGGCCAAATTTTGATAATTATTGCACTGTCATGCATACACAGGGAGGACCGTTGTAGACAAATGCCAGGATCACCTCTACATTATGGGCTAGGGATGGTTCTAATATCCAACCTGAAGTGAGTTCCCTCCTTACCCGTTGCACAGCAAACCAATCTCTGACACCCGACTTAGTGGAAGAAAGCAGGACTTTATTATTGCACAGTGCTGAGCAAGGAGAAAGGGCAAGCTAATGCTGAAGTCCCAAACTCCCCGAAAAGCTAAAAGGAAGGGTTTTTATTTGGGGATTTAGGTAGGGGAGGGGGAGCATATGGCCTTGCTGGTCGGAGCTTTCCCACCAGCCTGTCTTTGGCCTTGAGACACTTGTAGAGAGGAGGGAGCCCATGACCTTGCTGGTCAGCAGCTTTCCCACCAGCCCGTATCTCTTTGCGGGAGGAGATAGTCCAGGTGCTTGTCCTTGGCAATGTCTGTCTCCATGGCAGACAGTTGATTCTGGAGCCAGGAAGGCAGGGAGTAAGCAGGGAATGAGTACCTTGGTTTTAACCCTATACATGCTCAGTTTAATGTAGGGAAACCTATATTAGGGCCAGTATCAGTTCTAAATGCTTTTCCTATGTTAACCTCTTCAATCCTCACAGCAACCCTATAAGGTGGGTACTACTATGTTCTTTGTTTTACAGATTAATAAACTGAGGCACAGAGAAATTATATGTTTGCTCAGATTTATCTCTGCAGATTTTAACAAGTATGCTACCTCAGATCCTCAGGCGGAAAATAAGTTCCCCTAAAAGTTAGTGTCACATTTCTGGAAAAGCATGTTCAATGCTCCCACTGTTAAAGTGAGGGGATCCAGGGAGCTATGAGTGCTACCAAATTCTTTTTCTCTTTCATTTTACTTTTGTTATTACTCTAATGTCTTTTATGGCTAGAAAACTAGGCTTCCAAGATTTCATTTTATTAGGAGCATGCCTGAAATGTTAGAGGTAAACCAAGGATGTTTTTGGGGGAAATCAGAAATATCAACCAGAAAGGTGACAGTGAAGGCAGGGCTAAAGACACATAATTTGATAAATAGTTATTAAATGACAGGAAGAGAGGGACTGTTCACATATTTTTCTGATGTATAGAGTAACACTAGTATAATCCACAACCAATCTTATCTGGAAGTTGGGATCTCTCTGTCTGTCTCTCTCTCTCTCTCATCCATCTCTCTCTCTAGCCATTGATTGATCTGTGTCGTTATTACCTTGTTGATTGCATCCTCCACTATGAGACACATTTTTCACAGAGAAGAGTGTGTAAAATGAAAGTAGAGTGTGAAGAGTTCTTATAAGCAAATATCCGTTTAACTATAACCTAGGCAAGGAAATTAAACATTTCCAGAATCCCAGGAGCTCCGTGTAAGTCACCACAGCAAAATCCTTCCTCTACTTTAGTAGTAACCTCAATCCTGACAGACATAGCAATAAATTTATTATCATAATAATTATATAAAATATGTATTCCTAAAATGCAAAATTGTTATCTAGATTTAGAAATTGGAAGGGGAACTATACTATATTGTTCTGTGATTCCTTCTCTCATAGGAACTTGGTTATGAAATGTATCCATGTTGTTGCATATAACTGCAATTAATGCATTTTCCTTGCTTTAAGTATTCCAATGTGTGATTATATGCCATGACTTCTTTATAAATATTTCTGCTAGTGTATTTGTAGGCTATTTCCAGTTTATTGCAATTTAATTGCAATTGAACATTTTAGCATGTGTATCCTGGTGCCCACATCAAGTTTCTCCAGGATGCATACCTAGGAATACAATAAAAAGTCATGAAGTGTACCTATGTTCTATTTAACTAGATAATGCCAAGCTGTTTAGAAAATAGTTGTAGCAATTTTCACTCTCAACTAATTTTATTCATAAAAAATAATCCTGTTAATATTTACATTGTATTCTAAATATTTTCTAAGTTAATTTTAATTTTACTTGAATTTAAAATTTAATCATTTTCCATTTTAAATATGAAGTTCAACACTTTAGCATCGAATCATTTGTTTATTGACATATTTTGCTTAATTCTGATAACATTTTTCAGCATGTCTCCTATTTTAATCTAGCTATACACATGAGAGGAAACAGATTTACTGCAATGCATTAATACAGCTTTTAACTATGTTGTTATTGTTTTCATTCTACTTTTAATGAACATATTCTATATTTTTGGCCTCATGCCAGGACTTATTTTAAAGGAGGTTTCATCTAGTAGATTTTTATGGCACTGTGTGAAATATTCACTTGAAAGCGAGCACAATAAAATTTGATTTTACTACCCTTTTGTCTTGACTCTTTAGACATAGATCCATACTTGTAGTTATTTGTTGCTATATCATTTCATATTTTCCCTATATAAAGCCAACCCTCATCAATTTTATTACTCTATTAAATTATGTATATTTATTATTCATTGGCCTGATACAATTATGTTCATTAAGAGAATCAGAAAAATTATGCATACAATCATGAATTTTAATTTTAGCAAAAGAATGTCTGCCTGTATACTTTGTGTATACAGCTGTTTTTTTTTTCTTGGTGAGGAAGATTGACCCTGAGCTAACCTCTATTACCAATCTTCCTCTTTTTTGTGTGAGGAAGATTGTCCCCAAGCTAACATCTGTGTCCCTGAGCTAAATCTGTGCCAATCCTCCTCTATTTTATATGAGGGGCACCATCACAACATGGCTCGATGAGTAGTGTGTAGGTCCGCACCCGGGATCCGAACTCACAAACACTGGGCTGCTGAAGCAGAGTGCATGAACTTACCAGGATGCTGTCAGGCTGGCCCCCCATATATAGGTTTCAAGATGGTGAAACAGTATAAACATAAAGAAAATTGAACAGACTATATCGTAATTAACCTATAATTTCAAGATGCTTATGTAAATAGGCACCTTAAAATGATTAAAAATACTTACATAATCCACTAAATCTTTAACTGTATGCAATATTCTCATCTATAGGGAAAAAATTAATCAAATTTAAGTTTGTTAGACAGAAGATATGGTATCATTATCTAATGTCCTGATGCAGAAAAAGTCCATCTACCAACAGCAGGAAGAGAGACTCTGAGTCCTAGACATGGCTTCGTCTCAGGGGAGACTAGCTAGCCACCTGGTGGCTGACCAGTCATGTCAGATCCCTTCCAGCTTGGAGTTGGTATGACACATAATTGTATTACTCATTTTACCTCTCTCAGCACAATCATCAGGCTTACAGATTGCATGATCCATCAATGTGGTATCATATACAACATCGTCTTGGATCAGAGGATTCCATTTTACAGCAAGGGAGGTAAAATGGGCTCGTTATCCCAGATTTCCATGATTTTACCATGTATCCCATCCCTCATTCACAAGCAGTCAGTATAAAAGAAGCACGGGTCACATCTGCTAAGGACTTTGCTAAGGAGCTGGCTTAGGGACAACTTTACAGAGCTGGAGAACAGTCCTCAATCATATAGTATGTGCACTGGACACAATAGCCAATATATGAGTCTGTCCCCCATTGCTTGGATTCCTGGGCCTTGGAACCAAAGGGTGAAGTTAAGCCTGATCTCTCTCGTTATCACTCCCATTAACCCTAACTGTGTGAGAAACCCTAAGACCCTTTTATTCCTCACTCTTTCAGTTCTCGGCTGTAGCTCTCAGTAAAATTTTATTACAGAGGGTTTGTATCAGTCTCTATTTTCATAGGAAACTGGGTTAAGACAATAAATATTCAACATGTACATTTTATTCTCCTCTTGAACTCCTTTATCATTATGTAGTGCCCTTCTTTGTCTTTTGTTACAGTCTTTGTTTTAAGGCCTTTTTTCTCTCATTTGAGTATTGCTACCCAGCTTTTGTTTCATTTCCATTTGCATGAAGTATCTTTTTCCATCCCTCACTTTCAGTCTGTCTGTGTCTTTAGATCTGAGGTGAGTTTCTTGTAGGCAGCACATAGATGGGTCTTGCTTTTTGTCTAATCAGCCAACCTATGTCTTTTGATTGGAGCACTTAGTCTGTTTAAATTTAAAGGAATTATTGATAGATATGTACTTACCGCCATTTTCTTAGTTGTTTTCTGGTTCTTTTTGTAGCTCTTCTTCATTACTTTCTTCTTCTCTTGGTCTCTTCCCTTGTGGTTTGGTCTTTTTCTTTAGTGTTATGATTGGGTTCCTTTCTCTTTATTTGTTATATATTTGTTGTAGGTTTTGGTTTGTGATTACCATGAGGTTCATATATATTGACCTCTATGTATAATAGTCTAATTTAGGGTGATAGTTACTTAAATTCAAACACATTCTAAAAGTGCTACATTTTGACTCCCCTCTCCCCATGTTTTATGGTTTTGGTATCATATTTTATATCTTTTTATTTTGTGTATGCCTTAATTACTTATTGTAGTTACAGTTGATGTTATTACTTGTTTTTGCTGGGAATGATTAGCTCGGAGCTAACATCTGTAGCCAATCTTCTTCTGTTTCTGTGTGAACCACCACCACAGCACGGCCACTGACACATGAGTGACATAGGTCTGCACCCAGGGAACCGAACTCAGGCCGCCAAAGCAGAGCACACCAAACTCAACTACTAGGCCACGGGGCTGGCCCTGATTTTACTACTTCTGTCTTTTAACCTTCATACTAGCTGTTATAGTAGCTGATCCATTGCCTTTATGAAATATTTTCCTTTACCAGTGAGATTTATTCTTTCATATATTTTCTTATTTCCAGGTGTGGCCTTTTCTTTTCCACTTAAAGACCCTTTAACATTTCTTTTAAGGCCAGTTTAGGGGTGATAAACTCTTTTAGTTTTCACTTTTCTAGGAAATTCCTTATCTCTCCTTCAATCTGAATGATAACCTTGTTGGGTAGAGTATTCTTAGTTGTAAGATTTTTTTCCTTTCAGCATTTTAATCATATCATACCACGCCCTTCTGGCCTGCAAAGTTTCTGTTGAGAAATCAGCTCATAGTCTTATGGGGGTTCCCTTGTATGTGATGTTATTTTTTACTTGCTGCCTTTAGGATTCTCTCTTTATCTTTAACTTTTGCTATTTTAATGATAATATGTCTTCGTGTGGATCTGTTCTGGTTCATCTTATTTGGGACACTCTGTGCTTCCTGCACCTGAGTGTCTGTTTCCTTCCTCAAGATAGGGCATTTTCTAGGCATTACTTCATCAAATAAGTTTTCTGCCCCTTTCTCCTCCTCCTTCTGGGAATCCTATAACGTCAATGTTAGTGTGCTTGTTGTCCCAGAGTTCCTTTAAACCCTCCTCATTTTTCTAAATTCTTTTCTTCTCTGTTTTCATTGGACGATTTCCACTATTCTGTCTTCTAGATTGATGATCCATTCTTCCGTATCATCTAATCTGCTGTTGATTCCCTCTAGTGTATTTTTCATTTCAGTTATTGTACTCTTCAGCTCTGATTGGTTATTTCTTATTTTCTAAACTCTGTTGAATTTCTCACTATATTCCTCCATTCTTCTCCCAAGTTTTGTGAGCATTACTTTGAGCTCTTTGTCAGAAAAGTTACTTATCTCCCTTTCATTAGGGGTTTTTTTTCTGGGGTTTTATCTTGTTCCTTCATTTGAAACATATTTCTTTCTCTCTTCATTTTGTTTGATTTTCTGTGTTTGTTTCTATGAATTAGCCCAAATAGCTCTCTCTCCTACTTTTGAAAAAGTGGCCTTCTGTAGGAGTGTCCCCCGTGTAGACTTGTGTATTAGGTGGCTTTGGCAGGACAGTTGGAGTTGGAGCAGGGCACTGGCCTGGGAGTTCCAGGTCACTCTATGCCTGGGGGTGTGCTGGGGCCACCTTAGCAGGCCGGTGGTGTCTGGACCATGCTCCTGCCCATGCCATCAAGGGGGAGGGATAATGCAAAGGATGGCACTGATTGGTGCTTCCAACCTTGGAGAGAATTTCAGCAGTTCTCTGCCCATTTGACTGCTGCTCTAGAGGTAGTAAATGGATTTCATTCCCATATGGTTAGGTACCCTTTAAACCACTGTTTTTTCACTGTGCCTCACGTTGGGCAAGCCTGTGCGAGAGTCCAAGAGTGTTAACACTCCCTGCAACAGGTCACAGCATCAGGGGCAGGATTCCTGTTGATACCATGTTTCTGTCTCTACAACCCATTTCTATGTGGTCCCTCTACGTGTAGAAGCTGTCCAATCAGCCCTCAGTTCTTCATGAGGAACTGTTCTGTATATAGGTGTAGATTCCATGTGTTTGTGGGAGGAAATGAGTTCAGGGTCTTCTTACTCCACCATCTACGACCCTCCAATCGATATGTGCATTTAAAAAATTCATTTAGTGATCAGATGACCATAGGGGCTGGATTATTTAATTGAAATTTACATCCTTAATAATGTAATATAATATAACACCACAATTTTATAGGGAGAGAAGACATTTTATATTTTTGTTAGTAAGTTGTTTTCATTAATAATGAATGAGTGGTCTTTCTCACTTTGAATATTTTTGATGACTCTTTTTCTGATAGACAGAAGACATGGTATCTCAGCCTCCTTACTATGTAACTCCAGCTATGTAAAACTGCAATTATAGTTTTTTCTACCCATAAAATTCAAAGAATCCTAACATCATAATCTATTTCTCAGTTTTAGTGATGATAAAATTGATATGAAAATGTTCTGAAAGTTATGTTTTCACTAGCTGTAATTCTTACGCTCTTTAGGTGAATATGTATTATTATTATTATTCTTTGTCACTTATAACTAGTTGTAATTCATTGTGTAGTAAGTTACCGTTGTTGTCAATACAGCACATTCCCAACCTCCTCCTTGTAATTTCCTGGCACAACTCTTTGTGGAACTCCTTCTTCACTGTGCATGGAAGCTGCTTATCATATTGCCTTGCATCACACCCACCCCTAAAGAACATGCACATGACGTGATCAGAGATGAATATGCATCTCACATATGACAAGAAATATTTCCTCGATATTTATATATGGATATTGCTACAGAAACAATATTT
This sequence comes from Equus asinus, assembly GCF_041296235.1. Lineage (NCBI taxonomy): Eukaryota > Metazoa > Chordata > Mammalia > Perissodactyla > Equidae > Equus > Equus asinus. Next base: position 84,260,792 of record NC_091798.1, read on the forward strand.
TTCAATATTCAAAAACTAGTGACAGAATAAAGCCAGAGAAGAATGCACAGAGCGAAAATATGGTCAGTGTTCTAACACTTCAATTTAAGGCAAAACGTACAATTTGTACCTAAAGCTAACACCACTCCACTCCTCTTCCTGAGAGGCAGATACATTCTCTGGTCAGTCAGAATTTGGTTTCTCACTTTGGAAGAAAACAAACGTTCCAATATACTCCTCTACCTGTAGTCATGCCAACACCAAGTCCATTGATAATGGACAAGATAATTTGTTAATGTTGCCAATTGCTAGAAGGAAAATTTAAAAATAAGTATAATAAAAATAATTCTTTATTATTGAAAAATTTCACCTAGCACACTACAGCTTTTCATATAATTTGATATTAATATTCCTTGAAAATGTAGGTGATTCACTGTAGCTAGTTTATTTATAAACAGTGTATACCATGACTAATATAAAGATAGTAAAGGATATTACCTGTGATAGATGAAGGAAATGTTCAAATATATCCTGTACTCATCCAGAAATGAGCACATAAATTAAACAAGACTTGCAGAAAGTATCATGAAAAATAAAAGACATGCAATCAATCTGCTGACTTCTTGATGTGTAAATGTTCTTTGATAATGCTGCCTAATTTTCTCTCTATGGCCAAATCTACACAAACAATGCAAAGAAAAACACCATCATTGAGACGAGAGTCTGAATGATCAAGTTTAACACACACACACACACACAAACACACACACACATCTTCTTGCATGACTGAAGAAAGTTTGATGTGAGGTTCTGAAATCAGTAGCTATATCTTCAATTTTTCTTCCACTATGTAAGACAAATTGCTTGCACCTTACCAAAATTATACCTAAGTTTTGAACATCACTATTCAATTGTTTATATGAATTATAAGATATACTGTTTCTTCTATTGAAACTTACGGGCATTCAACATGTCTTTGATAAGTTAGTGAATTGAACAGCAACTATCTGTACATCTGGGTATACAAAATCAAAAGCCCTGGTCCTCACTCTCAAGATGCTTATATCAAAGAGGATAAATTAGCGACTATGGGGATATATAATGACTAAGTAAATGATTGAATGGATAGCTGAATAATATTTAAGTCTGATTGGGAAGATGGCATGCATATAGATGAAATAACAGTAATGTAAAACTATAAATGGAATATTAAATTTTATGTGGAGTAATAATGATTCTAAAGAGTGATGTTTCCATACATGGTCAAGGAAGTAAACTTTTATGCAAAAGTTGATATAAAAAGATAAGGAATATTTCTTAGCCGTAGAAAAAGTCACAGCACATTTGGGGTTCAAGCATAAGAGCAAAAGCACCTAAACTATGGAAGAGTAAGTGAACCAGGCAGCAAGTAAGCCATGCAGAAAGCTTCCTTTGTGTAAGTGCTAGAGGGATAGAGACTCAAGTAATCACTGAATTCTGGAGAATATGAAGTTTAGGTTGTGGAATTTGTGGTTTCCCCAAAGGTGATTCAATGCAGTAATGTGCTGGTAATGTTTTTAAAAACAAGCCCTCCAGAAAAATTGTTTAGTGGTTTCTTTGTAGCATTTGCTGATTTCCTGGTATAAATACTATGACTACAGCTAATATCAGGCTACAAACAGTGATGTCACTGAACACGGAATTAGGAAAAAGCTACACATGTCCTTCCAGGAGTAGGGACTAGCAGACTGCAGCACACCATTGACTGATGATGCTGGTTTATAATGGAGATTTTCAAATCTGGCAAGTGCTGTGCCCAGTGAACCATACTGGACACCAGACACAGGAAAGAACCCCTGCTGGGAAACAATTGCCATATTCTAATCACGCAGGTAAGGGCCTGTGGTAGGATGTGACATTGAGAATGAGAAAGAAGAAAGATAAATGTGAGGGTTAACAAGAAGGGAGAAATGTTTAAAGATCGATTTGAAAGACTAGACCAGAGCAAAGGAGAAGCTGAGTGTTACTAAGTGTTCAAGTGAAGAAGCATAATGACACTTTTTAAGAAAATAGAATTGAGAAGTTACTTTCTTTGTATGTAACATGTATCTACATTTCTGTTGCATTTACATTCTTCCAACGCTATTCCTGTTTTATTGGGTTTAATTGGTGTGTCTCCATGATCCTTTAAGCTAATATTATGCTATACTTGTTTCCTTTCTCCTTGGAAAACAAACAAACAAAATAACCACTAAAATTCTTTAAAACCTATTAACCGTACCTATTTTTATGCTCTAAATTTGCCATACCCGAAGGGAAAAATAGACAGTTTTTTCTCACTGGATCATCTAGATTTTCCCTCTAATTCAAAACCTTTTATATCATGGCAAATTTCATTTCTTTCCATCAGTTTTTCTCGCATCCTTCTTCGTTTACTGCTTTTCCAGTGAAATTCCACAGAAATCACTCTGACTATAAACTAGACACTGGTGTGAGGGAATATATTTCCATTGTACACTGAATGTCTCAGACTCACATTTTAATGAATATATTTAAAGTTCTGATCTCGTACATATTCTGAGCTATTTCACACCAAAAAATATTCTTCAAGTTTGCAATTGCTTACAGTAGTAATATTTGGTAGTACCTAATGTTCTGTACCTTTCTCATAAGCTGTTTCACTCCATTACTCTTAATAGAACTAATTCTGTCCTTTCTGCATTGGTAAACAAGTCTATCTTGGATTACTAGGGCTTTATTTCATTTCAATAATGAATATAAAATAAGATATAGAAGCAGGAGATGAGAAACTTAGAGGCACTTTTAACGATTGGTGCAATATTAAAAAATAAACCAATTTTGCTCGTTAGTGTTACATAAAGCCTGCCTCCTAGAAGGAAATATTCAAGCTCTATAACACAGAGTCTTATTCTAGCTACTTATTTTTTACAGTAAATATTATATTCATGTATATCATACATGCAGAACAGTTCACAAATCAAGAGTATGCAGCTTGATAAATTTTTCACAAAATGAATTAAGTGGTAGAACTGGCACCTGGATCAAGAAATAGAACTTTCTAGAAATGCTGAAAGCCCTTCTGCTCCCTGCTAGATGCTACTCTCCCCAAGCATTACTATTACCCTGATTTGTAGTATCATGAGTTAATTTGTCATATTAGTTTTTGAATATTATGTAAATGATATTGTCACATTAATAAACAGAAACTTCATTAAGTTGGAGTTGGGAGGCCAAAAGGGGGGACTCTCATGTCTTATGTTGATAGCAGAGCCCAACAGGAAGAAGAAAGACCTCTCTTCTTGACAGGCAAGAAGCTCTGCCAGAGAGACTGTTGCAACTCGTACCACACTCTCTATGAAACGTCACTACACATCAAACTCTCAATTCCTCCAATGGATTCTTTTTTACGGTAGCCCTCCCAACTTCCTCTTTTCCCTATAAAAGAGTTTCTCCTCCCTCACTGCTGGGGGACTTGCGTGTGGCTTGCCATGCTTGCAGATCTCGAATTGCAATTCTTTGATCAATTGGGATTCCAATTGATCCCAAATAAAAGCCTTTTTTGCTGGAAAAGTCACTGGCCGTCTATTTCTTTAAGGTCAACAATATCATATAACATATGCGTTTTTCAGACTGGCTTCTGTCATTCAACATTACGTTGATGAGATTCATCCATATGGTTGTATGTGATTATGTTTCATTCATTCTCACTGTCATGTAGTATTATTTTGTTGTATAAACATAATTTACTTATCAATTGTATCAATCAATACGATGCCATTTGTACTGGTTTCCATGTGAGCAAGTCTAATTAATGCCACTTATGAACATTTCTGTACATAACACTTTGTGAATGCATGTAGATATTTACTTAGAACTCTACGTGGGAGTAAAATTGCTGAGCCATAGTATATTCATAGGTCAGTTTTATCAGATTCTGCCTGTCAGTTTTGCATTCCTGTCAGCCACATAGGAGAGTTTAAGTTGCTCCACATCTCTGCCAATACTTCGCATTTCCCTCATTTTCATTTTAGCAGTTGTGATGAGTGCGTAGTGGTAGAACATTGTAGTTTTAATTTGCATTACCTTGATGACCAATTAAACGATCACTTTCTATATATTATTAGCTGTTTGGATATTCTATTTTGTAAAGAGTCTATTCAATTTATTTGTCCACATATAGATGGGATTGCCTATTGATTGTAACATTATATGTCGGTAATTACCAGCCACCTTTGAAATTGATACCCATCTTGTTAAATTTATGAAGATTAAACACAGCACAGAAGAGGCTCTAGCCTTGAGAGAGACAATTTTGACTGAAATGGTGATGTCAGTCGATTGCTAATGACTGTTTGGAGTTCTGAACATTTCCCAATCATGCCCTAAACAAATGTGGGTCTAAGAGACTTTTTTGCTTTCTGATTTTAAGATTTAAACTAAAAGATGTACAAAGCAAACTTCTTCATCCTCTTTTCCTTTGTGTTAAAGCCCAGTTTCCATCTAGTTGAAAACCTAAAGAAAGGGATAATGAGGGAGTAGCACTTCCTTCCCAGTGGGATAAAAATTCTAAATCTATTTTATTACCTTAGGTTGTATAATAGAGTTTAAATGGAAAAATCCTAAGAACAAAGTCAAAGTCAAACCAAAGGGGATGAATGTTCCATAGAAATGATACAACATATACCTACAGTTTTTCTTCCACTGAAAATTTGTCCTAGAGATATATATTTTACTCAGTTTTATACTTCTTCCTTTTATTATTTAGGGCTTTCGCTTGCAAGCATTAGGCTTCAGCTCTGACTAATCTATCACCACCTCCATCCAAACACTGTGAAGACACAAGACAGCTCCTAGACTCATAGGCAAAGCTGAGGGACCGAGTCTTGGAAAGACAGGCCCTAGTGTAGCTACAGGGATTTGGATAGGAGGCACGAGTGAACAGTCATCAGGGAGAAAAGTACTTTTGTTTCTTGTGTCATGTCGCACAGGATTCCAATCTGCCAGAAAGAACTCAGCTTTCCCAGCTTAGATTAAATATTGATACTTGGTCAGGGGAGAGCAGGGTACCTCGACTGAACACATTTTCATGCAATTGTAGTTTCCACAGCAAAGATGTGCTGCTGCTACCAGACCACGCATTGGAGGAGGAGCGGGCAATGCTGGCTGGACAGGAAAATGACGACAGATATCCACTATACTCTTCTCAGTCATAGAAGGAAGAACAGAAAAGGACAGCCCCTTGAGGTTAATATTTGATGCGAACTCCTTAGTCAAACTGAATTATGTTAACCCATTTTAAGCAGGGAGATAAAATAAAATGTTAGTAAGGATGAGAACTAGAGTTAAGCAAGAGAGATATTAAGCTTCCTGTCCTATGGCACTTAATGTGATGCCATAATGAGAAATATGGGGTATGCTTAGATGGATAAATATTTCTGATCAAATTACTCCCGGTACAAGTGCAAATGTAGGATTCATGTTTCAAAATAGAATCAATAATGAAATATTTTCACTTAAATATCTCTGTAAAAATATTGCCGCTCTCTTAGTATAACTTACACATGGTGAAGAAGAAAAGATTAGAAATCATTCAGCAGCATGTGTTTTTCTCTAAACTATTACTAAACATTTGTGATTTTTAAAAAAGTACTTAATAGTTGCTGCCCTTTTACTGAGTCGCTATGTTTGTTGGCTTATTTCCAGAGTGATATTCTTCTGATGGTTCTATCAGGAAACACGGCCACCTCTCATCAAAATGATAAGGTTTCTTTGTGATAAATAAATAAATTTCCCCAAAATGACTAGAGTAAAAGCAGAATTTAAAATAGAAAGCAAAAAACGGAAAGAGAGGGTCATGCATGATATACTGCACAATCAAATGGAAAAAGAAAAATAAAAGGAAGTCAGAATAAGGAAAGAAGAGAAAGAAAGAGAGGATAGAAAGATTAAGGAAATAGAGAGAAAGCCTCAATTCATAAGGAAGGAGACAAGCTGAGAAAAAAGAGAAAGTGATCAAACAGTGTTAGTGCAGAGTAAGGAAAGCCCAGAGCTGATCAAGCCCTGATGCCAACAGTGATGCTGAGATCTTTGCAATGGGAGTCCACAAGCCACTGCAAAGCATGAAAGAACCAGATCAGAAAGCCACCAGTTCAGCAGCAGAGACCAATGGCGATGTAGTGGGACATATTGGAAAAGGACAATAAAGAAAGTAAAAACGAGCCACAGGTTTAGCTAACTCTGGTGATTGAACTGTTGTCAAAAACCTGTGGGAGACTTAATTAGTCATCTCAAAAAAAAAAAAATCAGTTTTTGGCTGACAGAGACATCATGGTATAGCTTTTTTTCCCTTAAATTGTACATATTATGCTTAATTTAAAAACATACTCAAATTCAATTATCCTAATTTTCATCATTTTCAGTCCAACAGATTTATAAAGAGCACATATACAAACTTCACTTTAGCTCATTATTCATTGGCAGCTCCAAACCACTTTTTTCTTTTAATCTGGATCCCTTATATCAGCTAACAAACTGATCTCTAAGTTCAAATCCAAACGATATATTTCAGGGTTATTTTTACGAAGATTTATTTGAATACTGATTGCATTTGCCATTGCTATTTCATAAAACTTGTGGAAAACAATAAAAAATGCTTATACAAATGATAGGAAGGGTAGATCATACGGACTTCATAGAACTGACGAAAACTAAAAATAAATCTTTAAATATGCTATATCAGAGAAATTCTAGGCTTAGTAGGGTACAATCCTTGAGGATGTGTCCGTTGTAAATAAAAAGCTCAAAATTGAAAAAAAATGTACAGAGTGTTGAAAATATATTGTTGAAAAACTTGCTTATAATTCAAGGAGTGCTTTTCTTCCATCCTCTGGAAAGAGAGCTATCATGTATAATATATATTTGTTGTTCAAATTATTGCCGTTTCATTTAGCTACAAGATTTAAAACATTTTTATATGAAATTAAGAATAAATATTAATTTATTCTCAATTATTTCCATTTCCGTTCCCATACTAAAATTCTAGTTTAATATTCCTGAATGGTATGGATTATTTTAATTTCTGGAAGATATGGTTAATTGTCTGAACATTGAACTGATAACCAAATTGGTCTCTAGATGCAGAAGACTAGGACTTTGGCCTAAGATCTGGTTAAAGCACAAGTGTACACAGGCATACCGCTTCAGATTTCAGAACAGTGCACGTCGTATATAATGGCACTTAACCTGATAATCATTTGTTTTTGTCTCTGTTTTAAAATGCTGCTAATATAGGAGATCACTAACTGGAAATTACTTTTGAGAAAAATGCTTAAAGCATCTATAATGTGAGCTTGTGTTTACTTTGAAAACAAATAAAAACAAAATTGATGCAAAACAGAAATAGAGACTTCCATTTTCAAAAGTGTCTCATTTTAAACTCTGATGCAATCTCTCCTAATTTCACACTAAAAATATCTGTAATGATGAAGAAAAGGTAAATACTCAAAGTACAGCAGAATTGAGAATAAAGATCTTCAATAAACATAATGTGGTAAAAAAATTATTAGTTTATGCACTGTGGCGCTTGATTAAAAAATATGTTAGTTAAATTATAATTAGGATTTAGAGTATGTATGTCTACTACTGTTTCGAAAAATCAGGAAGGAATGTGTTACATCCTCTAAAGTCTTCATACTTTCCTAGGTAAGCAAGTCTCTTACTAACCAGATAGTTGGAAATTTATAATTACGCTGTACAAAGATATTTATTTAAGATAACAAGAGCAGCATGCCCTCAGATCTGACCCTATAGAGATATGAGAGCTACAAATCATTGCAGGAGAAAGAAGAGAGATAAAGGCACTTAGCCATGCATGTTGAGCATATTAATATTAATAATAGTGAATATTAATATTTTCAGCTACTTGTTATTTAAGAGTATTAAGAAATAGAAAGGGAAAGTAGAAATATTTCCCACCTTGAGACAACAAAGATACGTAGGTAAATAGCAGTAGAAATGAGTTTGTGATGGAATTTATGTAAATCAGTTTGCACTACACATTCAGAGTTTCTAGAAGGAGAATCCACCTGTCCTTGGTAGACAGTCAGGGAGTCAAGGACTAGGCATTAAGCCCATCTCTTGAAAATCTCAATTTTAAATAGACTTCAATATTTTTAAGAATAAAATAAAGATAAAAAAATTGCACCTAAGAAAAATATTATAAGTTAAAAGATTGTCATGTTAAAGACTCAAAAAAAACATATCAGGAAAAACCGTTCACAGGATCTAGAAGAAATTTTTAGAAAACTATTTATCTTCCTTAAGTAAATTCAATAATCTTGTTATTTATGAAAAAGGAAAAGAATTTAATAGAAAGAATAGACCAAGAAGAAAATAGTACACTCAAAGAAGAAAAGGAAGATGAATTAAATAAATTTTTTACAGTGAAATAAAAATGTAATTATAGATAAAATATCTAAACCAGAGATAACGTAAATCAGACTCAGGCCCAGGGGACCAAAAATAAATAACATATATACATATATAAAGTGATGAGAAATTTCTCTATATGGAGAAATCCTTGACTTACATTATCTCAACATTATATATCATACGTATTTGGAATTGTTGGCAATCTAAAACTGTTCTCCTTTGATATAAAAAGATAGAATTTTTGTTCTTGTTAACTCTTTTTTATTTGAAAGCAAATGTTTCCCAAATCTATGAGTAAAGCTAAATTGAGCTTCAACATAGATTTTTTTTTTCATCTTTTCTTTATATGTCAAGAAAGAAATGAGAAAGTAGTTGACTTGGCTAGGGGCATGCATCTAATAAATGATGAAGTCAACAGTGGGACCCAAACTGATTTATTAAACACTATGTTATACTATCTTTCTTAACAAAAGGAAATGTTAAGAAAATATTAACCACTACTATCACCACTCCCACCACCAATAAGATAAAGAAAGGTAAATTCTTCCTTACTGTTTTACTATACATCTGTTCTCATTGACATTTATGCAAAGAATAACCAGAAACCATACATGTCTGTTTTCATAGACCCTTCAGCAAAGAATAAATGGAAGCCATATGCACAGCTCAAGATCAGGTTAATGTCATTATTTAGATTAAAATTCCCTTCTTTATTTCGAGTTACAATACGTATTTTCTTTTCCTTGCTATTCTATTTAGGTACTACATAAAATGATAAATAATCAGGTATGTTATTTATTTCTTCTGTTGGAATAAAATGTAAGTAAAATATCAAGAATTTATAACAAGTATGCAGTTGTTTGCACTTTAGAAAAAGCTTCTTCTGAATTTTAAATATTTAGTTTTTTGAATCCCAGTAGCACTGATGCTTTCCTTAGAGCAGCATATGAAATGTATACAAACGCCTGGACTACTTTGGGAAAAGAATGGATTATCATTACTGACATGGTAGATAAAACAGAAAGTCAGATTATACACAATATTTGAAACTCACTGAAAATGTTTCAGGTACTTGAACTTTACTTGATTTATAAACTACATTCTTTAAAGATGGAAACGCCTAGAGTAATCTGACACACTTCTGTGACCTATTCTGTTAGGATTTAGGAGTAACAAAGTCATTCACGGAAGGATTTGGGAGAAGGCTCTCCTCATAGAGAACGTGGAGCCCAGATGTGCTTGAAGGCCAGGTTCAGGTGGTGGTCGTCACTAGACAAACTGGAATTTCTGTTCCTCTTATTTTTTCTTTTCGAGATTTGTAGGCAGCAGTGTCTGGGAAAAGTTTAGTAGTGCACATTACATAACTGCACTTCGTCGGCAGCATTAATAAGCAGCCTATCTTTCTCGTTTAATCTAAAATTCTCCAATTTTCAAATATCATCTATTATTATTATTTACATTATCATTGGGATCTTTGTCAATTTTCTTTATAACCCTATTAGAGTTCCTTGAACCATATCGAAAAACTTCCTCCAGTAGATATCATTTTATCATGTTTTACATAACCAAAGTGAATTTGTCCAACAGCGGTTTGGAGGATCTGTAAAACGACCTGTGATACACAGTACGCAAATCATACTTTAATGCGTAGAGTTTAAAGAAGATAAGTTTTAACAAAAGATCTGTGATGTCACCAAGAAGGAATTGCTTGATGAGTGTAGTCTCTGTCCACCCTCAACTCCCGCCCCCAGTACACACACACAAGGTTCCTCCAGAGTATGTGAGTACAAGATGATGGGGTTCTTCTAGGTTGAAGGGAAACTCAAAGAGGGTTTTCCAAGCTTCACCATCATTCTCCTAGCCCTGCCATCAAGAAACTGCAACACAATTATCTTATATGGTTGCAAAAAGTGCTTTGAGAGAGTCACTTCACCAGCATGCAACATCCAGATTCAGAGAACAATTTGTTATAACACCAAGGCCCTATCCCTGTATTATCCACAGGCGACATAGCATAATTCAGTGATTTCCAGAGGTATGCTTTTCACATGTTAATATCTTGGAAACCAGGATTTACAATATAATTAATAGAGGCGTGCTACAGCTGTTGGCCTGGTCTGAAATAGATTTTCTTCTAGAGAGAATTTCTTTGTTTCTGTGTCGCTTCGGGGCACCCCCAATCTGAAACTGTTTTAAACAAAAATCTCTGCTTATGAATTTTTTGACCACTGTTAGTATGAATCGTGGGAAGATTTTTTTTCCTTTACTTACAACAACAAATTCCAAGTTCAAGACATACAAGAATGTTTTCTGACCCTTTCTTTATGGTGCATCTATTTTTTATTATCTTTATTCTGAGTTTATTTCAGGTTTATATGCAGGTCTCCCACAAGGCTCCCTAACTAGAACATTCTTCTTACTTAATGGAACATACAATAGTATGTAACTTTAAGTGATGGAATCTTCATTTGATTAAATATAAGAATGAAAAACAGAGATCACACCTGCGCAGTTATGCTCAGATTTTGTGATGACAACCTATCTATGAGAATGTGCTATATAATCATTTCAACGTGAGGACTGGGAGATAGTGTGGACCATAGATTGGGCACGGCTATTGTGCAGCTGAAAATGAGTTCACTCTTTTATATTGAGCACACATTAAATGGAATAAAAGAGACAACACTATGATGGAAATTGGACCTTCAGTGCCAATTTTAAAGCTAACCTAGGATCTTACTTTGGTGGATAGTGGAAAAAGATTGTTTGGGGCTTACTATGAACAATGCTTGGTCAAAAAAGTCTCATAAATGATTTAACATAATTTATAGTCATACATAAGTTTAAGTCAAATATTAGAGTCAATGCAACTAAGGGTAGGAAGAAGGAAAAAAAAAAAAAGCCAAATCAGAGGACATGTTCCATCTGTACAACAGCTAGAGTTTCTCACACCTTTCTTCAATGGAGACAGCACTGCAACCATTAAACACAGACCTAGGAAATATTTCTTGATGTGAGTTGCTTCTGCGTCCTACTCCGATGTTTGTGTCTTGAAGATATCCCATCCCTCAGCCCTGCTATGTCCACATAGCCATGTAGTATCCTGACACTGTGTCTACCACAGTCATATTTCTCATTTTGCCACAATAAACTCTTCTGATGATTCCTTTCTTAGTGAAACAATCATTTTCTTCATCTTCTGTGGTTCTAAAGTTAACTATTTTGTTTCTGCCCTTTTGGACATTTTTTCTCAGTATCCTGGGCAGTTAACCACCCTCAACTCATTAAATAAATAATTTCGGGGCTGTTCCCTAGACCTCATCTCTTTCTATACACTCCCTTTCTAGGTGACCTCACTGAATCCCATGACTTCAAATAAAAATATATATTTTGATAACAACTAAATTTATATTTCCAATTCAAGAATATTCCATGCTCACGTAGGTTTGACTGCCTTCTAGATGTCTCCACTTTGATATGAGACATAGATTGCCTCCTTTTTCAATTCGCCATTTTTGCAACACACTCTAACTTATTCATTAAGCTTCAATGTAAACATTGTTGTCTCAGAGGAATGTTTCCCACTGCCCTATACTATTAATTCACAACACCCTTTATATCTCTTTTCATTATAGTTGACCACATGTAACATGAAGAATAAGAGCTATGACCATTTTGTTCACTGTTGGAACCTAGAAGAGTTTATCTAGAATTGACATTGACACATACTAGTCAATATATAATTTTTAGTTAAATGAAGCAATTTCCCTTATCTACCCTCCACTGCACAACCCTTCAAACTTAAAAATGTAAGGTATGTACAGTTTTTCAATGTATAGTCTATGTCAGGGGTCATTAAACAGCAGCCCACAGGGCAAATCTGCCCATAGACCATTTTTCTATGGCCCATGAGCTAAGAATACATATATTTTTCACTTTTAAAGGTTGTAAAAAAAAAGTAAAGAGGAATATGTGACAGAGACCATATGTGGCCTGCAAAGCCTAAAATGTTTATGATCTGGTGCTTTACAGAAAAATTGCACTGAGTTCTGGTCTATGTGCATGATGCCCTCAATATATAGCACACAACCTATGCAGCTGCACACGGCCGTTTCCAGTGAAGTAATTACTCTTGGGTCCCTGAAACTTTCAGAACACTAGCTCATGAGTGTCTCAAAGGACTAGCTCCTAGTGTGTTTCATCTCTCACTTGATTTGGCCTTATCTTTAGACCAAAACAATGGCAAACAGCAAACAAAAATCTATAGGAAACAACAACAAAAAGTTCTCTACAAAAATGAAAACAAAAATATTGGTTTATTCTAGGTCAATTCTCAATCCTTAACCTTTTTGGTCTGGTCGGTTGTGAGGGACAGTGTGAATGAGTGGTGTTCCTCAAAGGTAAATAGAAGAAATTCTTCTCTTGCCATTCAATGACAGCACAGCATGAAGCTGTTATCTCACTGTTGTCTGGCTACTGGCTATGATTATTCTGGAGAAAACAAACTGAAAATAACATCACAAAAATAAGATCCATACTTTCTTGAAACCTTGCTATTGTGTAAGCGTGGTCTTTTTATTTAGGTCAATGAGAGTTAGAAATAGCAGGTCTGTAGAACTCTTAAATGCAAATACCAACTTCAAAAAGCCCTACAGTGAGCTCTTCCCATGATATATTAGCCACCTATAACCTGAATATATCAAAACCACATTCTGTTTTTACACGGACAATGTGAACTCCCTAAAAGCCACAGCACAAATTTCATTTTTAAAAAGAAACTAGGGTAATGAGAAAATCACTAGGAGAGAAACAAGAGACACAAAAATTCAGTCAACCTCTTATTCTGTCAGTATGAAAGAATGCCAAGAGCTTTGTGCTTTCCCTTTTAAATAAGAATCCAAAAAAAGAGCAAAATAGATAGAAAGAATAAAAATAATGTCAATCGCAATTATTGTCATATGTTTGGGTACACGTTAAAGCTCTGTGTGCGCTTTGAGGTTGCTGTGACTGGGTTTTATAAAAATGATTTACAAATAAATTTGCTTCCTGGAGCCAGCTACAGGTGTGCTATCCAAGTAAGAAATAGAAATAGATCACAGTAAGCAGAGTTATACTTTTCCAACAATCTTAGAATAAGGACATGTACATAGACGTTTAATATCTCAATTGGAAATTATACAATTATAAAGCCTGATCTTATTGCACATAGGCAAAAGCGTAAGATTACACAGTAACAAGTGTTTGTAAGGGATGTAATGATAGGACTCATAACAGAATACATGTCTAAGAAAACACAGATTTTAGTTATATCTACTACGTATTATTTGTGTACAGAACAAATAAATAAATAACAATGTTAGAACCTAGAAAGTGTAGTAGTATGATTTCCCTGTAATTAACTAATTTTGTCTGAAAGACACATGAAAAGGAAAAATAAATTTGAGTAAAAGTTTTCTTAAATGTTTGTGGGAACTGAACACACCAGATGCCTAAAAAAAAGGAAAACAACGACTAGACTGGACACCAAGAGACCCAATTTTCTTGTTTACTAAACCAGCTATGTGACCTATGAGGGTCACCTAAAGAAATTACCATTCATAGAGCATTTATGATGGACAGGATGCTTTACAACTGCCATGAATTTTTTACAGTAGCTTTATGAAATAAGGATCATCTCAATGTTACAGATGGGACACTGAGATTCATGAACCATCCTGGGTCACATCGTAAGTAAATGGCAGAGCCATGGCTTAAACCGGAGTCTGTTTAACTTGTAGGCCCTTATGCTCTTCACGTGACTTGATGCCTAAATTTCTAGGAATGCTGGGGAATATGGTCTCCTTTATTCCTTCTAACTCAGTCAGTGTCTATATTCTTTCCTTACTGTCGGATACAGCTCTTCCTTAAATCTACTCGCATCTCTCAGATCACTTCCTCTAGTTCTTCTCACTTCTCTTCTTCCACTTATTCTTACATCTAATGTATTACCATTTCCCAATCTTCTTTTCTTTGCTTTCCTTTGTTCTAATTCTGCACACCCTTTGTCTGGATTTTATTTATTTGTATTTTAAAAGTAATCCATGCCCATAACAATAATCATATTATATAAAATGATATTTCTATCTCATCCACGATAGTGACCAAAAAGAAGAGTAATTAAAAATTTCTACTACAGGAAAATATAAGTGTTATTTACAGTTTTTTCATTATTTCTTCATATCTTAAAACCAAATGTCAGAGTTTTAAAGAAACAGTTGTTGCAAAGGATCACAATAACTTTAAACTATACGTAGATGTGCATATATGCATTTGTTCTTAAGAATAATGATATTTATTTTTTCTGGATAGTACATTATTTTTTTAATTGTTTGATTTTCATTAGAATTACTTCTATTCTTAAAGCAGTACACTTTTACTGTTTTCTGGAGAGTTTTCTATAGACTGACAAAACAAGGTCCTGAATAATTGTTACCTTATCAAATTCTGTTTTGAGTCATAATACAAACATGTCAAGATGTTAAAAAGCTTTATGTCAGTCTTAAAGAACTGTTTTATGAAATTACACACTGACAAATTTTACAAGGAAACAAACGCCATACCGCTGTTGCTGAAACTTCCATCTGCATGTGAGAACTCCCAAGAAGACTAAGTCTGAAAAAACAAACAATTCAGCAATCTAACGTCTGCCAATATGCCTTCTAGAAAACATTACCCTGGTAGGTCATGACAACATTTTAGTTTTCAATTTCTTGCATATGTCCCATTTTTCTATAGGACATCAATTTGTTGGATTTATGGCACTTTATTAGAAGAACGAGAAGCAAGCAAACAAAAAATCTAGAAAGCTCTTGACTATGGAAATCAATTGGCACATTTCAACCATAAAGGGGAAGGTGTAGTTTACATATCCTTAATGGAAGGAGCAGTCAATAGATTGAGGAAGCATAGTTTTACTCCACACTCCACAGAAATAGCTAAGCAGCCTCATGATATCCCTCTTCTTTTTAAAAAGAAAAAAAATTGTTGAGATATATTTTACATACCCCCAAATTCACTCATTTTAAATGTACAATTCCGTTATTTTTAGTAATCTCACTAAGTGGTGTAACCATTGTACTAAATCAGTTCTAGAACATTTTCTTTCCACCAATAAGATCCCTCATAACTATTTATAAGTCCCCATTCTCACGTCCAGCACCAGGCAGCCACTAATCTAATTCCTGTCCCTAGACATTTGTCTTTTCAGGATATCTCATATAAATGGATTCATAAAGTATGTGGTCTTTTGTGTCTGTCTTCTGTCACTTAGCATAATGTTTGTGGTAGGAAGAGAATGGCCCCACAGATGTCCACGCCTTCATCCCAGGACTCTGTGAATATGTTGCCTTACACGTCAAAAGAATTTGCAGGTGGGGGTAGGGTGTGGATCATGAGATGAGGAGATCATCCTGGATTGTTCATGTGGACACTATCTACACACCTGGCTCTTGAAAAGTGGAGAAGCTTTTCCTGTTCTGGTCAGAGAGGGAAATGTGACCACTGAAGAATGGTCAGAGAGATGCAAGGTGGCTGGCTTTGAAGATGGAGAAAGGGGCCATAAACCAATGAGTTCAGGCAGTCTTTAGAAGCTAAAAAAGGCAAGGAAACAGATTTTCCACTAGGGCTTCCAGAAGGAACCAGTTCTGCAGTTACCTTGATTTTAGCCCAGTGAGACGGGTGTCAAACTTGTAACTACAGAATTGTAAGATAAAGTTCTGTTGTTTTAAGACTCTAAATTTGTAGTAATTTGTTAATGCAGCAATAGGAAACTAACACAATGTTTTTGAGGTTCATCCATGGTGTAAGCATGTGTCAATAGTTTTGCTCATTTTTATTGCTGAACAGTATTCTATTGCATGGAGTGAAACTGCCAGTCTTTCCAAGTGGCTGACCAGCAATATGAGGATACCTTTCTCTACATCCTTGCCAACATTTGTTAGTCTTATTTATTAAAGCGATTCTAGTGGGTGTGAAATAGCATTTCATTGCATATTCAATTTGTATTTCTTTAATGATTAACAATTTCGATCTTTTCATGTGCTTCTTAGCTATTTGAATATCTTCTTTGCTGAAACATCTGTTTATATTTTTTGCCCATTTTTGATTGGATTCTTTGTTGCTCATTCTTGAGTTTTAGAGTTTTCTGTAAATTCTGGGTAAAAGTCCTTTATCTGATGTGTTTTCAAATATTTTTTCTTTATTTAAAACATTTTCTTAATGGTGGCTTTTGAAGTGCAAAACTTGAATTTTGATGAGATCCAGTTCATCAATTTTTTTCCTTTATGGACCTTGCCAAGAAATCTTTGCCTAACCCAAGGGCTCAAAGATTTGTCCCTATGTTTTTTTGAAAAAATTTTATAGCTTTAACTTGTATGTACATATACGATCCATTTGAGTTAATTTTTGTGTACCTTGTGACTTAAGGGTCTAACACTTCTTTGTGCATGGGGATAGCTAATTGTTCTAAAACTATTTGTTGAACAGACTATTCCGCCCCACAATGAATTGCCTTGGCACATCCGTCAAAAGTCAATTAAACCTACAGAACTGACTATAAACATAAGGGTTTATTTCTGGACTCTCAGTTTTGTGCCACTGATCTGTATGTCTATCCATATGCCAGTGCCACAGTGTCTTGTTATCTGTTGCTTTATAGTAAGTTTTGAAATCAGGAAATGTGAATACTTCAATTTTGCTCTTTTTCAAAATTGTTTGAGCTGTTCTAGGTGTTTTGTACTGCCAAAGAAATTTCATGATCTGCTTGTAAATACCTCAAAAGAGTCTGCTGATTTGTTGGTAGGGATTGCATTAAATCTGTAGATCAATTATGGGAAAAATTGCTAGGTAAATGACATTTTATCTTCCAGTCCATTGAGAATGAAATGTCTCTCAATTCATTTATTCTTTAAAATTTTGTTCAGGAAAGAGTTACAAGTTTCAGTGTTTAGGTCTAGCACTTATTTTGTTAAATTTACTACTATGCATTTTATACTTTTTAATACTTTTGTGAATGGAATTGTATTCTTAATTCCATTTTTGCTTGTTCATTCCTCATATAGAAATATGTTTTTGTATCTTGTATCCTGTGACGTCGATATACTTATTAATTCTAATGGTTTTTCTGTGGATTCCTTAGTATTTCCTACATATAGGATCATGCTGTCTGCAAATAAAAACTGTTTTGTTCTTCTTTCAAATATAAATTCCCTTTATTTATTTTTCTTGTCTGATTGCACTGGTTAGAACCTAGTTGAACAGAAGAGGTAAGAGCAGATTCTTTGGATTCTTGCCATGATCCCAATCATAGGTGAAAAGCATTCAGTCTTTCATCATTAAATACAAGCATCTCTCAGTATCCAAGGGGAATTGGTTCCAGGACTCCTTTGGATACAAAAATCCATGAATGCTCAAGCCCCTTAGTAGGCTCTCCATATCATAGTTCTGCATCCGTGGATTCCATATCCACAGATTCATCCAACCATGGATTGTAAATACAGGACATGATCAGCGGTTGGTTGAATCCATGAATGCTGGAACTTGTGAATATGGAAGGCCCATTGTACAGTATTCGCTACAAGCTTTCAAAGATGCCTTTTATTAGGTTGAGGAAGTTTCATTCTATTTTAAAATTTTCAGGAGTTTTTATCATGAATAATTGTGGAATTTTGTCAAATGCTTTTCTTATGCTTATTGAAATGATCATATTTTTTCTCCTTTTTTCTATTAATAGAACGTATTACGTTAGTTGATCTTTGGATAGCTACCCAATGTTGCATTCAATAGATAAATTTTACTTAGGTATGGTATCTAATCTTTTTTTTGTATGTTATTAGACTTGATTTGCTAGTATCTTTTGAAGATTTTTGCATCTATACTCATAGGAGATGTTATTTTGTAGTCTTCCTTTCTTGTAATGTGTTTGTCTGGCTTTAGTATCAGAGAGACATTGGCCATATAGAATGTGTTGGGAGGTGTTTCATCCTCCTATATTTTCTGGAAGAGTTTGTAGACTATCAGTATTATTTCATCTTCGAACTTTAACAAAATTTACCAGTGAAGTCATCTGGATCCAAGATTTTTTGTAGGAAGATTTTTAATTACTAGTTCAATTAAAAAAAATTTGTTATAGGGCTACTCAGACTTTGGATTTATTCTCCAATCAATTTAATTAGTGACTTTCTAGGAACCTGTCTATTTTATCTAAGTTGAATAAGTTGTTAGTATAAAGCTATTCAAAGTATTCTTTTATAATCCTTTAGATTTTGAAGGGTCAGTAATAATATCTCCTCTTTCATGCATAATTTCATGATCATTCTCTCTCTCTCTGTTAGTATAAATAAAGGTTTGTCAATTTTGTTGCTTTTTTTAAAGAAACAACTTTTAGTTTTATTGATTTTTCTTTGTATTTTTTTCTGTTTTGTATTTCACTAATTTCAGTTCTAAACTTTATTATTCCCTTGCTTACTCCTAACTTCAGTTTTATTTGCTTTTTTTCATTTCTGATAGTAGCTGAGCACATAACCATGGTTGTAGCCAGGTCAGCCTTGCAAGTGGGAAACTCCTGTTATTGAAATTGGTTATATTTCTATTCCTATGACCATGGCCACACTTTTCATAAATCCATTGGAGTGGCTGAAGAAAGATGGTGAATTAGGAAAGAAGGTGAATTACGTCTAAAAATGATGTCATCTTGCACACCTGATTATCAAGACCAACCTCTCCACAGGGGGTGCCTTTTGATGGACAATGACATGGTCAAAAATATTCTATCTTTTTTGGACCCATCTTAACAGATTCATTTACATTGTCATTTTCCCAGTCTATTATTTAGCTGATATACAATTCTGTGATAATATTAATTGTTAAAATATTGAAATACTTCCATAAAATTAGTAAAAAGAAATCTTTACTTCTTGAAACTGTAAGTTATTTACTAACGTTGCCCAGTAGGGCCAGAGTTAACGCAGGTGGCCTTTGGCAACTACTAAGCAGACCAAGACACTAAAGAGGGTATGTGTGTGCCTGTGTGTTTAGTCTGGGTTGGTGTCAATGTTTTCACTGAAGGTCAGTATGCAAAGTTCCCTACGGGATGTGAAAGCTTCTGGGTGAATATTTAGCCCTGACTCATGAGTAGCACATGCCTCTGTGCACCAAGCTGCAACATGGCACCAGGTGCTGAGAACCTAATTACCAATATTTTAATGAAAATTACTTGAAGAGTTTGATGTGGTTCCTACATCAAGTAACAGTTCATCTTAGTTTATGTTTAACTTTTGGGAGCCATTTCAAATGAAAGCAAAAGATTACGTGACTATTTATATTAGTTAAGAATGAAGTAGAATATGTATATATGTTATATATAAAATATATATAATTACGTTAATGCTCAATATGAAAAGAGAATTGAGCGATAATGTGATTTTCAAAAAATTAAACATTAAATTAAATTTTAAAACAATTAGATTGTTACGAATCTTTTAACTTTGTTTATTCCAAGTAACTTGCTAGTCAATTCATTAATTAGTGTGGACAGGCTCTTTCTCCTTTCAGACAGAGTGATTCAGAAAATTAGTTTCTTAAAAATATATCATCTCACAGAATTTCCTTAATTTACTCTTAATTTAAGTCACACCTGAATATTGTATATTATGTCTCTAAAAGTTAGGAGGGGATGTTAAATGAGGAGATGAAAATATTATCTCCATTTCATCTTTAAAGTGTTTAAAGATGGCAGAAATCTCTATGATTCTTCCAGGGATGAGATTTCAACTCACTATTTGGTAAGCGTGCTAAGCTGCAGGGAGTTCACTTGTCCTCCTACCAAACACCTCTTCCTCATGAATTCAACAAGGTAGCTAGGGGTTCTTCCAGCTGCTAAGAATAACTATCATAACTATATCCCAAGTAAGTAAGCACAAGGTGAGTTCTTGGATTACTGAGTCTATAGTTAAGAGTCAAGACACTTTCACCTAATCTTATCATGAGCTCTAATGGACCATATTGTCATTTCAGGTCCTCAGGATTAATGTTAGCACATGGAATCCAGAATCTCTGACAAGTTCCTCCCCATTTCACTTTATTTTAGACTAAATTTTATTTAATCTAAAATTGTTCTTTTCTTTCCTTTGTCTAGTGAGCTCAAAATCCATTTATATAATATATTCTACAGATGTTTATCTTCCACAGGATACTAAAGTCTTCCCAACTTTTTAATACGTAGATTTTTCCCCTCCAGGTTCGACTTTGCAATCATGCACTTAGAACACAGTGGGCTCTGACTTCGTAGGTCTGGAGACAACGTGACGTAAAGGGGGAAAGACAAGAAAACAGCTGCTTTCCCTCCCAAGGAGGTGCTCAGGTGAAGGAATAACGGTGTGTTTAGGCAAAGCAAAAAGACGCTTCAACAAGCCATTGAAGAGGGAACGCTTTTCTAGCAAAGCTGTGAGAGCCTTATTAGTATTTTTGTAATGGGATCTGTGGATTTGATGTGAGGAAAGTCCTATGACTGCCTTCATATATTCCCATTTAAATTCTGCAGTTGCCACACATTCTAGAACAATGACCAAATTTTTATATAAGGAATCTCGTGCTGAAGGCTTGTAATTTGGCAAACTGCAGACTCTAACTGTGCATTTGAAATTTGCATTCCAGTAATCAGGCTGTAAAGGTAGAAACATAGGCATTCGATCGTTTCCTATTTTTTTCTTTAATCTGTCCAGTGATATTACAGGCACTATCTACCCCCGACAGTTTCAGAATTCCACGTGTAGTTCATACTAACATAGAACATTAGCTGCTTGTCCCCTAAGACATTAATTTTTAAGGTCCTTTCTATTTTAGTAGTTTAGAGACAATAATTTATATTTTCCTTCTGATTTCCATGGTTTGCTAGTTTTCTTTTCTTTGTTTTCCTACCCAAATCTCCCAGTACATAGTTGTATATTCTTGTTGTAGGTCCTTCTAGTTGTGCTAGGTGGGACGCCGCCTCAGCATGGCCTGATGAGCAGTGTGAGGTCCTGGCCCAGGATCCAAAACAGCGAAACTCTGGGCCCTCGAAGCAGACCACACGAATTTAACCATTCGGCCACAGCCATGGAGCCGGCCCCTAGTTTTCTCTTCTTAACTGTGAGTTTAGTTTTTATGTTTTTCAGTTCTAAGTAGGCCCTGTAGTCAATCCCAGATGTCACTCATTTCCCTGAAATTCTGTTGCCTTTAAAACACCTGGTACAAAAATTTCTAGAGTTCTTTGTTGTGGAGAAAAAAAGATTTTAGTTACATTCACAATAGATTTATTTGTTGGATCAAAAGAGAAGACAGGAGGAACTACATGGGGCAGGAAACACCGCCAAAATTTTCTCGATTCCCCTTACAAGAAAGGCAAGCTCAGGACATTCCTGCTGCTAGGCTCATCAGCAGATGTTTACCACTGTGCCACAGGGCCTCGCAATTTCTGCAGCCTTTTTAGACATTCTAGAACTTAGTTTGGTGCCTTGTTGATACTTTCTGCTGACTCTAATAGTTAAATAGAATCTTTGGCATGACCCACCTGGACCACAGAATCTTGGTGGAATATGTGCTGCACTTCACCTTGCGTAGTTTGAGTCTCCCTTCCCACCTATCTGGGGATTTTAAGCAGACTGTTGAACTCTGCACAGCCAAGCACATGATAAATGTCTAATACATGGATATACACCTAGACCTACGTTTGCAGATTCCTATCGTTTTCTGTTTTGATGCAAGAAACAAAGATGCTTTATTGTATCCAAAGATTATCACAGGCACTGTTTGTAGTAAGTAAGTGTATCTAGGACATATTTTCCTTATCCAACCAATGAATGTAAATAAATTTCACAGTAGCTCGCCCCTTAGAAGTGAATATTCATGTTGTCTGTTTATGATCGCCTCAATTCATAGACCTCAGAGTGTAGTCTATGAACAGGATATCATATGTCCCCACATAACCATCTTTTCCACAGATTAGTTGATGTTCTTCAATTTCCCATTGAAAGTTTTCTTACGTATGTTCCATTCAGTAAATATGTATTCCTAAAACCGGTAGAATTATGCTATTTAATGTTTCCCTCCAAGTGATACATTCAAGTTGTCCATGATCTGGCTGTTTCCAAATTTATTCCCCTTAGGAACAAAGAGAGGAAGTGGTCACAGAGATATGAATGGAGAGGGGGCAGAGAAAAGGAAGTCAATAGTCCTCCCCAACAAGTATTTTGCATATTTCATAAAAATTAATTGGACTATGTATCCTGAATGCTGTCAAATGCGGCTTTTATAAAGATAAGTAAAATTCATTATGAAGGTGTTTTAACATGTGTAGACGAACTGGATTATTCTGAGGATCTCATTTTGAATACTAGCTCAACAAGTTTTAATTTTTTAAAATGGTTTGCACTTTTAATGGTATGATTATTAATCTACCATAATAATCAAGCATCTATATAATTCATTGTTTGTTATATGCTGTAGCTATTCAATCATCTCATTCATCTTAACTTTAATAAGTATTGGCACATGTAATAGAGGTAAAATATTAGATATGAGCTGAATTCCTAGTCTAATATGCCATAATTTTCCTAATCCAGGTGAAGGATTTTCAATTCCCGTTTGACAGGTATTACTTATCATGTCAACAAACACCCAGAATAGGAAAATATCTTCAAATGAGATCAGTGAGGATAAATATCATAAGTTCACTCTTAATTCCTCTCTCTATATCATTCACTACTGCTGTGCAGTGGGGTGTGCTGTTATAATATTGGACATGAGCAAAACTGGGGGTGGACAGGGAACATTGTTGCCATGTGTGGTGGAAGTTACAGGTAGTACATTTCATGGAAAATTAGTCCTCAGAAATAGGTTTGAGGCACAGAATTTCTTACTCCCTTAAGTTGGTATGTGTGCCAAAACCAAAAAACTCACACTATTTTCTAACTAAGAATGATCTCTCTTCAAAACCATATTACCTTGGTGACATTATAGAAGTTACAGCTGCTGGTCAGGGCTCTTGTACTGGTAAGAATGAGTGGAAAATTTTTAATAACACTCCCATTTCACATAATTAAACAGAAATTTGTAATTCCACTAATTGTTTTTAGATCACCTATAAAGTACCTATCATAGTTTTGTTTGTTCCTTTGTTTTGTTTGTTTTTTCCCTCCATCCCAGTCCGTTTCTCACAACTTTACATGTGAAGAATGGAGAGTAATTTTCTACTGTGACTCAACACGTAGTACAATAAGATACTTTTAATATAGTTAAACAATATTAATTAGTTCAGTTACCCTTTTATTGAAGTCAGAATATAATCTACACTGGCCAGTGAAAGTAAATGGACTATGAATTCTAAGGATCATTTGACTCAAATATCTTTCCATAACATGCCCTGAGAAAGATGTGGGATGTGAGTAGTGTAATGTCTGGTTGTGAGTGTCCAGAGATGTAACTCAGACAGCCATTATGTGGAATTGGGCTTTAGGGCCCAATATAGTTATAGCATAAAATAGACTCACATCTTCTATTTGTTGCTGCATGCCTGTTTGATCTAGAGAAAGACCTTATAACTGCATCAAAGTCTACATTTCTCGAAGGGTGACTTTTACTAACTATTTTTTCAAGGTTATGTCATATTATACCAGACCAGCTTTTTCTTTTTCCTTCAGTTTCATAAAATTTCCATGTGAAAATAAATAATCTGAGCTAACTATATTTAGGTCAAAGATATGTCTAATTAATATAAGCCAAATAAGTAATCATATGATTTATTAAACAGATCTCTGATATATCACCTCAACATAGTGATATGACACCACGCATAGTGTGCACGGCATTGTTTTTCAATGCAGAACCCCTGAGGCTATATCCATGTCAGCCATTCTCTAACAGTTGAAAATGAAAATAAAAAATCCGGGGTACCAGAGGGAGAGAGAATACTATTCCTACTTCTTTTGGAATCTTCCTTTGAATCCAGCTTACACATCTAAGTAAAGCAATTTCGAAGGTGGCACTGAAACGGGCTTCAATTGACACTAGCAGGACACTGACCCTGTCAGTGCAGCACCCACATCTGTTACATCTTTCCTGATACTCCAGCTGACTTTTAACAACCAGCACCCACAACTCTAAGCATGAGATTTCTCCCTTTACTAGGGAAAGCCAAGCTATCCCCGAGTGCACATGTGACAAGTGCAGCACGCCGAAGAAGGAACACTTCCCCAGGAACATTCGTCAGCCAAGGAACCTCTGCAGTTGGTGTGTAATTACTCTAGTCTCTCATATCTCTCAGAGGCTATTTCTGAAGTGTGTGTAATGCACCCCTTCCCAAAGTTTTCTGGCAGAATTATTCTAGTTATCTACTGTGGTAGCTATTTTAAAGTGTGAACTGGATTATCTTTCTTTTCTTCTGTGTATCATTTCCACTTCAATGTTAACCAAACTTCCCAGTATACTACTTGCATCATACTGGTCTCAGTCTCTATTCAAAGAGCACCTGCCCTGCCCAGTTGGTGTAAGATAAAATAAAGAAACTGTACATGGACTATGGGAAACTAGAGTACATGCCTTGTGTTAGTGGATTGACCCCGACTCAGGCCCACATTATGGAATCCATGTGGGAAAACAGGACCGGTACTGCTCCATAGCAGTAATGATCAATATGCCAGATTTTGAAAGACAAACTGGTTATCTAAATTATTTTGTGAAATCTCTTGTTTCTTTTAAACATTGACAATTAATTACATTTTATTTAAATGCACATGGCTATTAAAGAAATACATCAAACTAAGTGGCTAATATGAAACAAAATTCTCTGTTTTGAATGGTATTCTAGTCCCATTGGATCTCTCATGTCTAGCTTCAGAGACCTCGTTTGCTTGGACAACTCTTAAATGATGCCTTTTAAACTAAACTGATAAATAGACATAGCAGTACTTTCAATTGCTGTATATTCTTCCAGAATCCAAAAAGATCACAGAGAAATCTGCCTTTTTCTTAGGGGTAGAGGTTGCAAAGTAGAATAACTTGTCCTTTATTTTAGAATGAATATCCTGGCATGTTCCACATCACTGGACCCTTAATGACTTTACCAATGTGATTGGTTTCTGAATATCTATGCATTTTTCTCTCAGTCTCTGATTAGCATATATCTCTGTTCATCAGGCCTGACTAACATGATGCCATCAATACAGTGGGTCTGTATGGTGTTCTGGAGAATGTTATAATCCAGGGCCCTGCATAGTCTATTATGATAGGTAATAGTTCTTTCAGTCAGCTTCATCGACATAAAGCTACCTAACAAAACTCAATGACATAGACCAATAACCATTTTTTTGCTCATTCCTCTGTTTGTCATGTAATATTTGGAAATCCTGTTCTGCATTCAGTTTAGCTGGATTCCTAAGAGTGGGATGAGTTTCAGGCGGCTCTATGTGTCTCTCATTCTTCTAAAGCCAGTGGGCAGCAAGAACATCTTCCTTTGTAGCAATGGCAGAAGTCCAAGAGGCCAAATCCAACTGTGCAAACATATTTCAGCATCATTTTACACGACAGTTATGGATATCCTATTGGCCAAAGAAAGTCACATGACAAGCCGACTATCAACAGAAAAAAGTATGCCCCTGACATAGTTGTGGGGGATAAGAAAAGAGAAATTATTAAACGATAATCAAATCTATCATACTCATCCACTTATAGATAAATATTAGTCTTCCATAAAGGCAAAATACACTCAGTGACAAAATAAGACTCCCCCAGTTCTCATCCAGCCATGGTGGCAAGCTCAAGGTCCAGCATCGTATGATTTACACTAGGTCCAAATGAGACTCTGTTTTTAGAAAGCTAGGAAGTGAAAGAGAAGTTATTTGTCCTCCGCATATCCAACATACAAGGATTAACATAAACTATTAACCATGACAGTTGCTCTCATTTGGAAAGGAGAAGAAGGCGATGGAAAGAACAGTTACTGTCAATAGCAGAGATGAATTGCTTACATTAGTAAACAAATGTCTCTCTCTCTCTCTCTCCCCAGAGGGAAGGAGGACCAGATGGAGCAGTCATCCTACTGAAGCTCTGAGAGTCATCATCTTGGAGTTCTTCTGTGGTGCAAATCCCGCTGCACAAGCAGGTACATTTAGCCTTCACCGTGTCACCTCTTGGGGAATTGGGCTGTGAGGAATAGACACTGCTGAGATGCTCCGTGAGTAAATAAGGGTCTGTTCTCTGATCCAGAGATCTTGTTTTTCCTGTCTGAATCGATGTATATGTACACGTGTGTGTGTTGAATTGCATACATTATTCATTTGAAGTTTGTCCACCTCTGAGGAGGACCTGTATGTCCCCTCTCCCCAAGTGCGACCATACATTAAAAAGTATTGTATAAATACGTTCTCACATTTTCAAATGGGCTGTACTAGAGGGGTTTCTCAGAATATTTTATTTCCTATATTTCACCAGAAATAGCCTCACTTTTGAAAGATACAATATCAAAGACTTCTTCTTTGCTCTTAAGCTGGAGAAAAGGTTTCTATTTTTCCTATTTTCAGCCCTTTTCACTCTCTGGATATAGGATCTATATTACTAAAGATTTATGATTTTTTTTCTAGGAACTAAATACTTGTGGGAAAATGTTTTCTTTTTTCAATATTATCACACAAACTATATAAAAGTCAGATTTCTTAAAAAACCTGATATTTAGATGGAAGCTTTATTTTCAGAAGGCACATATTCATGCTTTTCTCCTGATTTACAAAATCCCTAGTTCCACTGTCATTTTGGTGGGAGGAGCGCAGTTCCCCAGTTTTAGCCATGTACTGTCTAAATACACCTTCTAAGCTTCATCTTTTTCATTTACAGTTATATTTAACATACTTCCAGCTTCCTTTGAAAATTGTAAGCATTTTATTTAGTTCCTGCACAGAATACAAGTCCAATCCTATCCTCTCACTGCAGCCAGCAATGACCTCTAAATTTCTATAATTCTGAACACCGAATAATTTGATACTCAATCATCATAACTCTCTTGCGGTCATTTTTGTTATGATTTTATTAAATGCTGTGCTGTTATTTAGGTTCCGCCTTGCAGAGGTTGTCACCTCCACTAAATGTTAAGTATCCTAAGAGTAAGATCCAAGCATTCTGCAGAGAATTACAGTAGGCACTCAAATATTTATCAAATAAAAGAACTAATGAGGAAATGAATGAAGCGTTTCCTCTTCTTACCCTATAGTTATAAAAAGGGTCATAAGTGATAGTCATATTTTCTTGCATCACCATATTTAAATAACACATTTAGTAGGTGAAAATCTAATAAGCTAAGAAAATATACGGTAGAATGATTATATTTAAATACCTTGTATTTTATTCCCTAATTGTGTTTTTTACAACCATATTAATTTTTACCCACAAAGACAGTACCTATTTACTAAGTCATTATGCCAAGTAATGGGAGAGCTTGTGCTGCCTTCTTCAACAAAAGCCACAACTAACTTTGGATGATTTCTTTCTGTGTCCTTCATTATAACACTACCCACAGAAGAAACTTTGTAAATAACGAAGAGCTTTGATGCACAATGGATTTTGGAAGAATGCCAGTCAGGGAGATCCCTGTTGTGAGTTATCTTTCCTAAAACTTGTTCATGACATTCTTTGCATGCCCAGTGTCCACTGCTGCTTACCATATTCCTGAAGCAAATACAAAAAGGGATTGTAGCGCCAAGAGGTGACGGGCTATGTCTCTGTTTGAAAATGTGTAAGTGCCTGTGTGTAGGAAAGAGAGTGTGTTTTTGTGTGCCTGTAGTGTGAAAAATGAAGTTTTAAGGGGACCAATGCATAGATCCATCTAGAAATCTAAATTGTAAATTAGAGTCTTCTGTTAAGTGTCATATTGAGTAACAGTAATTTCTTATCTTAAGGAAGACCATATATGTTAATTACTACCCTCTATTTACTAATTACTATTCTAATTACCATGTGGAAGTGTTGAATGTCCTGATGTGATGATAGGGATCACTAAGCTTGTGAAAGCCACATATTTTTGAGAAATGCAGGGTCACCAGTGTCTAGTAACTCTAGAAGTTGTAAAGTCAAATAAATATATTATAGCCACCTATTTAACATAGTGAGTTTTCAATTTCCCCTTATTAACACTCACTTAGGAAGAATACTTGAGGTGAAGGCCCAGCCCCAGGCCAGCCATCTGCCCCTGCCTTGGGTTCACAAACTTGGCCAAGTTAAGGCTCCCAAGAGCCCTGAAAAATGAAATCAATGAAAGCCCTATATCCATGTGAATGAGGTTGGCCTCCAGATAAACTGTGCTTTGTGTGTGCTGGAAACTATTTTCTCCCAGTCCTATAAATGCCCATGGAACAAGGTATATTCACACCTGCAAACACATTTCCTTTTCTATAAGTGAATATTTTGGTTTTTGCAAAGTCTTACACTTGGTTATGGGAGTTTTCCTCTTCCCCAGACACAGACCCCTGTGCAAATGCATCATTCCCTATACTTGTTTGTGTTAGCTCAGTTGAATAAAACCACAAAATCTGAGTGTCTTGGATACATACTTACAGTAACCCTCATCATTACTTAGGCAGTAAATTCTGCACACGTATACTGTGGGGCAGGCCGGCGGATGCTGCATGCCATTTCACAGATCTCATAAACTCCTCACTATTCATCCTTAAACGAGCAAAAGTTAAATTTGTGGAAGTTTTCTATTCAGTTCTAAACTATACCACACATGGACATCAAATCAGTGAAATGTACATTTCAGGTGTGTTTTACTTGTACATTTTTTTCTTTTTTAAGGCTCACCCTTTTGGCTGGCCTTCTTAACATTTACTCATCTCAAATCTCTTTCATTACAAGGCCCTGAATTAAAGTCATTTTACCTGAAGGGAAATAGTTTTGGAGTCAGACTATCTAAGATTAAAACTCAGCTCTGCACCTTATTGTCTGTGTCTCATGGCACCCCACCAAGCTGTATTATTCTCATCTGTAAAGTGGAGATAATAATCCAATTTATAGGATTTGTTTTGAAGATTAAATGATTTAGTTCATGCAATTTAGTAGATACATTGGCAATTTTCTGACTATCTTCTTCCTTATGCACATAATGTACAAATTCTGACCTTCTCCCTTTTGATTGAAATGGCAAGTCAACAGTCATTTGGCTAATAGCATCCATTAGGGTTTGGTTTAGCAGCATATACCAGAAGACAAAACTTGTAGGCCTAAGAAAGAGTTGTATGTCTCTCTCACGCAAAAGTCTGGAGACAAGTTGCTGGGATCTGGTTTGGCAGCTCCATGCTAATCAGGAATGTGGGTTCTTCCTATCTTTTTGGATTACAGTCGCTAGCACTTCACTTCCACACTCCGGCCTTCCTCATGGTCCAGTATGACTGCTGTTACTTTAGTCAGCATGTCCACATTCTACGCAGGAAGGGGAAGAGGATGGAAACAGAACAAATGTGAAAGAGTTTTCTTCTCAATTGAGCTGGCCTTCTTTAAAGAGATTTTCTGAACCTCCACATAACAGTTTCTACTTATGGCACGTTGACCAACTGTAGCTGCTAAAGAAGTCACGATACCTTTTAAAATTTTTGGAATATTACCACCACGAATGAAATCAAGGTTCTGTTATCAAGGATAAAGAGAAGAATGAATACTGGGTAGGCAACTAAAATTTCTGCTATAGTCAAGTTATTTTATGCATACTTAACATAAATATAAAATTTTAACATGTTTTAAAACAGTTCATTTTCTTTTTTTGTAACTGAGGTTTTTTGGGGTTAATTTTTGATCAAAACTACCTATATTTATTTTATACTTAACTTCAATTCACCACATATCATGGTCTGAGTCTGTGGTTCAGTGGTAACAATTCTCTTATTGTGGTAGCTGGAAGAGTTGTGACAAAATGTTTCCGTTGTGTGGTGGGAAGAGCCCTGTACTTGTAATCAGGAGAAAAGATACTGTTAGATCTTTGATTTTGAACACTTATTACAACCTTCACTCAGCTTCAGTGACTCCATAAAATGAGATAATAATGATTTCTTTAGGGGTAAATAAAACTACATAGAAGAATGAAGAACTGGTTCTTAACCGAGAAATCTTAATAGGTACCATGTAGTGCTGTAGCTGCATCAGACAATCCCTAACTTGAGTTAGAGATCCCAAACAAATATCACTCAGATCAAGCATGATTTTGCTTAGTCATCTGATTCTCTGTTACGTTTATTGAAGCCTGTATGCCTTAAATAGGAAGTTGACTGACGCAGTTTAATTGCAATAGAGTAGTTTGAATTTAGGCATTAATGCCATGGTCAAAGCTTAAGAATCTCATTTTTTTTTTTGGCTCCATATTATGAAAGGATCACCTGGGTACCGGTCTCTTTCTGAAATTCCTTTCTACTCTTGATGATCATGGTGATGATGATTTTGATAAAAAACAATAACAGGCAAAATTTATTCAATGTTTGCTATGTGTAAGGCACTATTCTGTTCACTTTGTATGTTTTCAATACACTTACTTTCACAAAAGTCTATAAAAAAGGGAATATCAGTGTTATTTTATAGATGAGACTGCATAGAGCTCTTAAGGAACTTGTGTCAGTTTACGTAGCTAAGTAGTGACTGAGCGAGAATTTCAACACAGAGTGATTCTGAGCTAAAACTACTGTACCATACTACCCCAGGAAAGCAGCACACAGTAGGCCCATAAATAGAAAATGTCTGATGACTGTCTTCCCAAGGCAACTTACATCAATAGAAAATAAATCGTTTTCAAGTAGCTGTTTTTGTTACTGCTGAGATGGAAGTAGTGCTCTTCCCAGACAAGAAAATGAAGGACCTTGTTTCCATGGAGACACAGAGGCTTCTAGAAAACTCTAGTCCTCTTTAGTGATGTCAGCTTATTATCCAACGTGACAGGAATAGTGAATATTTCAATATTTTTCTCCTTCTTTCTCTTTCTTTTTCTTCCCTTTTGGGTCTTCCAAGGACACATCCAATATTAAATCTAGATTTTGCTTTACACATATGTCAGTGAGATTATATTCTCTATATAATATACCACTATTTAGAGGAAAAAATACATGTACTTCGTCCTGCTTTTGGAACTAAAATGTTCGCTCTTAATCAATCTGGCACCAATTTTCTTTACGTCAGCAATACTAACATTTTGGGCTGGATAATTTTATGTTGTAGGGGCTGTTCTGTGTATTTCAGGATAAGTAGCAGCATCCCTGGCCTCCACCCATCAGATGCCAGTAGCATCCTCCCGATTACAACAACCAAAAATGCCCCATAGTTTGCAAAACCACCCCAGTTGGAACCTCTAGACTCTGGCACTTCAGTTCAAACATAAAATAAAGCTTAATGATGAGATCTATTTAAGTACAAGGAGAAGGGGCATTTAATTTGGTCATTCTAGCAACTGCTCTTCCAAAAACCAAGGCAGAATATTTTTTTTCTAAATTATGTCACAATGTTTCTGTATACCTCACCTAAGCAAAGCCAAATATCCAACTTGTCTTATATATTTTATATCGATAACTGCAAGAAGATTGTCAAATTGGAAATTTATACTACCGCTGCCTTGTATAGACCTAATAGCCACATAAACCAAACATAATAGATATACTTCTGCTCCATGACATGCAGGCACGTTGTGGGATAATGACATAAACCAAAGCTGGAAATGAATGAAACAGCACAACAAGTTGAGAAGGCATTCTGAATCCAAGTAGTCCCCAGAAGCTATGGGTTCACAGAGTCACAGTGAGCTAAAAGCCACACATTAAAAGGGAGTAACAGGATAAAGTCAACCAAACTGTCAGGGATATAAGAGCAACAATGTCTCTAAAGATAAGTGTACAACAATCAAAGAGGAGTTTTAACTCCCAAATGCAGTCCTGTAGAGCCAGGTCCAATGACTGATTTCTCAGGGCAGACTATTCCATAGTATGGTCCATCTAGTGGATATTGAAAATTACCAAGAACAGTTGAAGAAAAGATGAAGAAATATTTGAATGTATATAATTTCCTTAAAAACAAAGGATGAAAGTGGTGAATATGTGTTCCATAAATAGAGAAGGTAAGAATAGAAATATAACAGTATTCTTTAAAGACACACAAGTTGATATTCAGTAAAATTAAATGAACTGTGTATGCACTTATAGCTACTAAGAAAAATAAAAGTTCGATTTCTTAACTTCTCTGGTGTTCTTTATATTACTCAGTGCTTGTTTTAGACCAATAAAACGTTTCTGATTTAGTGCTGTTTTAGAAACACAGATTTTTGCAACTTATTTAAAAAAGAAAGACCAAGTCACATCCCTATTGTGTTGATGTATTGATAAGGCAATACATTTCATGGATGAGTAAAACTGACACAAGATTAAGTAGTTTTTCAAAAACACTCTTTCCTCAACATCAGGTATTTTGTTTGGCTTATTTGGGAAATTACTCCAACTATAAATATCTCATCCTTGGTATATATAACTATAGTTCATTTGCACATTTATCTCTTTGCCATCTCTCCAAGCATATTGGAGGATAAAATATCTTTTATGTACCCTCTTTGTTTTCATAACCTTTTTAAATATAACATATAAAAATGTTTCAGAGGGCTGGCCCTGTGGCCTAGTAGTTAAATTTCTGCATGCTCTGCTTTGGCAGCCCAGGTTCATGGGTTCAGACTCCCGGCATGGACCTACTCTACTCATCAGCCATGCTGTGGAGGCATCCTACATACGAAATAGAGAAAGATTGACATGGATGTTAGCTCAGGGCTAATCTTCCTCAAGTAAAAAAATAAAGTTACTGAAAGCTGAACCTCTCAACTTTAAAATATATTTTATGTAAATAAATATGTAAATATAATATGTAAATATGTAAATATGCATATGTAAAATAAATGTATCTATTTTGCAAGGAATACCTCCAGGATAGTGATTTCTCTCTGTATGTGGGTCTCTCTTTTTCTCTTATTAATAAGATTAATCAAATTTCTCTTGCTTAAATTGCTAATCAAGACATTTCTTTAATCTTTTTAATGAAGAAAATTGGTGCAAATGTCTGTTTACCTTAAAAATAATCTTCATAGTCCATTCCTTTGAAGTATTTTGTGGATAGAATACTGTTTATGAGACATGACATCAGGAACTCAAATGCATATTTAACAAATCTGCATTCAGCTTCTATGAACTGGGTTTTCTATGTAAGCATAAGTTTTAAAATGACATATTTTGTCACGGAATAATGTTTTGGGGCCATATAATAGACACTCCCAAAACAGAAATAGTTGTGACTAACCATCTGGCATTTAGTAAGCAAGAGGGCATGTCTGTTATCTACTCTCCTATGGTGGGTTGTGCAAACTGAGACCTGCTGTGTGTTAAATTAAAATTGAACTCTCGGGTTGTCAAAGGCTGTCAAAAGAAAAAAAAAGCTCATGACCCAAAGCATGGAGTCAGTATATCCATCAGCAGTCAAGGGTGTTAGCAGTCAAGGAGAGCTTAGGTTCACCAATGCTTCTTCCCAAGTGGTAAAGATTTTTAACGGATCCTCACCACATGCTCCACAGCCATGACCATCAGGGCACCTTCAAAATGCTGTATTCTCAAGCAATCACACTGGGTTATGATATAATACAGAATCATTCTAGAATTAGGATTTTTCAGTTCTATCATGAGTTCATTTGCACTTCGTCATGAGCAAATTATGCGCTGCATTTCTAATGTGGATTATATCATTCTAGAGAGTCTTTTGTAGACAAATGGAAAAGTCAATACTAGAAAAATACAGAACAGTTTGACTATGTATAAAAAATGGCACTAAAATGATTGGAGAGAATTATGAGATTATTGAACGTAAAAACAAAAAAGTAATTGCTTTTCATTAAATTATCATCATGTGGAATCCATTTCAAATGTGGAAATATTTAAGTATTTTAAAGTAATATATGTTTATTGTTCATATTATAAATTTGTTTCAAACTCTAGTAATATAATTGTGACATGACACTTTTTAACCATTTTCCATACATTCTTTACTTTTTAAAGTTTGCAAATAAAGATATAATTTTCCACCACAAAGTCCGCTTGACATACTTTTGTATGTTATGACTTGGACACATATGAAAAATTACTGGTTCCCATCTTTTCTCATCTCATAACTGAATAGAACAAAATATTCAAATAGTTTTGGGGGGGTGGCCCCATGATGCAGCGGTTGAGTGCGCAGTTCCACTCCAGGGTCCCAGGGTTCGCCGATTCAGATCCTGGATGCTGACCTATGCACCACAGACTATGCTGTGGTGGCATCCCACATAAAACAGAGGAAGATGGGCATGGATGTTAGCTCAGGGCCAGTCTTCCTCAGCAAAATGGGATGATTGGCAGCAGATGTTAGCTCAGGGTTAATCTTCTGCAAAAAAAAAAAAAAAAAAAAGAAATTCAGATAGTTTAAATAAATAAAAAATTTAAATAAAGGGAATATTCAGGAGTGAAAATGTAGTTAATGCTATTTTACAGAAAATGGTGAATTCACAAAATTAGCATTTTTCAAGTCAAGTATACTGCTTATTGAAGGAAGTTTTTGTCTGACTGTGTCTATATACATAGACAATTTCATAATTTTGTCTAAATGGCATAATCAGCTAAGTAAAATTGCTGTACAACTAAGTAAGTGTTTTTAAAAAGAGACTGAATTGTTGATAAGTTTGTAGTGTAAAATCAGTTGAGTGCTTTATTTTGCCACTCTTCGACGTAGTTGTAGTTACTAACAGGATTATCAATAATCAGACAGCTAAACAGCATCACTCATTTTAATGTTGTAAATATCCCAAATAGATTTTCTTGCCAGGTAAGCTATGTATTCCAATATCTTACTTAATAAATAGAATACTCAGAATCACCTCCGAGAATAATTAACATTTTAAATAAAACGTAATAAAATCCATAAATTATTGATGTTGGAATTACATCAATATCTTTTAAGGATAATTGTTAGAGAGTGTGCTAATTTTGAAATTTGCAGCAAAGCTTCTTGATATAACAGAAAACCCTTCCCAAACAATCCAATCTAAAAACACTTCTGTCACATTCTACCCCGTGTACTGGTTTTTGTTAATGGCATTTACCGCCACGCGATCTTTCTTTCTTATTCACTGTCTTCCACTATTAGAATTTAAGCTACAGAAGAAGAAATAACTGATGCCTTTTATTTAACACTATATCTCCAAACACTAGAACTATTTGCAATGTAGCTGCCACTTAATAAACATTTGTTGAATGAATTAATGCAATAATGGATGAGCAAATAAATAAATGAGAGATTTCCTGGCTGCTACTCACTCTAGAGCACGCTCCATTGAGTGTGGCGTGTGAGAAGCTGCTTAATCTCAAATGAAGTATTGAAATTTAGAGGTTTTTTTTCTCATTTCAGTAATAGAGCTCTCTTACATTTGGAAATAAAGGAATGGTGTGAGAAATCAGTTGTACTAGGGGAAAAGTCCTATTTATTTTGCTGCATCTTGTTGAAATGTATAATTGCTGTTTTATTAAAGAGGTCCAAATTCCAGGAGTTGATCCATTGGTATAGATATAAGTGGTTACAATTGGAATACTATACTCACTTTTCCATGGCGGGGCTCAGAAATAGATTCATCATAGATTTGAGCTGATAGCAATACGCTTAGTATAGGCAATTTGGGATAGGTATTTGACAACTTTCCCTTCCCTTCCCCTGCTCTCCTCCTCCCTCCTCTCCTCTTTCCTCCTGTTTCCTCTCCCTTTCTCCCCTGTTCTCTCTTTCATCTTGGAAGGAGGCATTCCTCACACTGAACTCTGCTTTCTGAGACCAAAGAGATAAGTGGCCTCTGCTCACCCATGACCACTAGCCCATCTTGTAGTAACCAGCTTTCAGCCATTCTGGAGGGCGTTAGCCCACCCTCTAGACACAGGGAAGGCTTAGGCTTGGTTTTGGAGAGAGGATACCTCTCCAGTCTGGCCAAAGAACATTCTTTGTTTTTTTGTCAGTTTTATGTGTCCTTGAATTATTCTGACATTCCCATTTGATCCTTATATCATTATGCTTTTAAGACTGTCTTGAAATTTTTATTAAACAAACAAAACTCTTTCTTAAAATTAGAATTAAATCCAAATTTTAAAAGTATAAATAAAAGTCAACTTTTTCAAATATTTGGTTGACGTCATTACATTTAAAGACTAACAGTATTTTAGGTGCACTTTCAAACATAAACTAACATATACAAGAGGTCAGGGGACTCAAACTCAAATCGATTTCATATTAAAATCTTGTTCTTTTTACTGTATCTAATGTTTATGGCCAATATTCTAATAACTAGCATAATCTTTTCCACTTGTCAAATAAAAGGAATTTGGAGACTATCATTGCTTCAAAGTCGTCAAAGTGAAAATTAAATTCTGTCAATGACAAGTCTATAATATAAATAATTTTAATCTTTATAGGATATAAGGGTTATGTTACAACTTACAACAATTTTCACCCAAAAATATCATACTCTTATTTTGGACAATTTCATGCTGTATGGACTATTCAACGTGACAGAATCACTCCTTTACTCAATGTAAGCAGTTTTTAACTTAATTTTCTAATTTGGCCTAAAATTGGTGAGTTGACCCTTATCTTCACCCCTCCTTTTTCCAACCATGAAAGTGTAGCAAACGTTACTCTTTTATGGACTCCCTTGACTGAAGAAAAAAGGACTATGGGTCCTTACATTTTTCAATGTATGTCTTAAGGTTAATAGATTTCACAAAATCATCAGTGTATTTTAGGAAGTCCGTTAAAGTTCATACTCTTTCTATTGAAACTCAGAAAGTTTTATAATAAGTTCCTACAGATTCTGGAAGTAGATTGGACAAATTTCTCTCCTAAAAAGTCTCCTAGAAAACTAATTCTATTGCTTCCTCTCAACTTAGTGAATTATCACACTGTTACTAGGCAAATGGACTGGTCTGTTAGAGTTTCACCGAATCATGCTTATAAATGACTAATATTCCATGTTTTCTAAGGTGTTGCAAATGTATTTTTCTACCACAGTTTCCTCAGGTGTAATGAATACAGGAATAGCCTCCATTTGAGAAAGATGGACAAGGCATGGAGCCTTGCCAGGTATTTGTTGCTGAGATGAGATAAGGCAACAATATTTTCAATAATTTTTACAAAAACTGTTTTGCTCATGGCAAAAATTCCAATGGGACTCTTCTTCAGGAATGATACAGTCTGTGAAAATAGTTCAATGCTGAGATTTTAGAGTTTATGAAAGAAAATTGCTCTCTCTCTCATATTCATACCTCTATACTATATCTGAACTCAAAATATTCCTGTGTTCTCCTTTCAATGCAAAACTTTACCCCTAACAGAAATGTGTTAGACAGGAAACGCATACACCCTACTATGGGTTTATGGTATCTTACTTAAGACAGACTTCTCTAAACTCCTGTTTCAAATAATATCTTTTTTGGTGCACTGGAGGAATTTACACTGAAAGCAAGGCACCAAGGAGTAATTTTGAGTGGAGAAAACATGTTCTTTTTCAGCACTTAAGAACAGTTGGGAAAATGGGAAGTCTTATTAAGTCTTTGAGAGAGTGTAATTCTTCAGCTTATTGAGAGGACAATTTGATGGTATCTATCAAAATTAAAAATAAACACTCTGTGGTAATCTAATTTCAGAAATACTCTCACTCTCTACCAAGATATTTGCACAGGAATTCTTACAGTAGCAGCATTTGTCATTATTATAGAAGAATTGGAAATCATCTGAATATCCAATAGCAGTGTCATGACTAAATAATGTGAAATAAATGCTCTAGAAGACTAAGCAGCCATTAAAAAGTCAGTTAAATCTCTGTGTACTGATATGGAGAAATTAATAGCATGTACACTGATAATTAAAAACAAGTTGTGCTATTCTTATTTTATTTGGTAAATTTGTATAGTGTTTTCTAAGTGTCAGATATTGTTCTAAGTGCTTTACAAATGTTATATTTGTTTTCTCATAACAAGCTTATGAAGTGGTACTATTCTCATTACTCCCTCATTTTCCAGAGGAGGAAACTGAGGTATAGAGAGGTTAAGTGATTTTCCCAACATGGCAATACTAGTAACCAAGAAAACTAATATTTCAACCCAGAGGTCAAAGAGCAACAGTGCATGTAGATGCTGGACGGTGCCACACAGTTGCCTCTTGAACCAGGAAGGGAAGACAGTTCGTTATTTTCTATGATTACAAAGATCCCTCAGATAAAATTGTTGAAATGAGAATAGTAAGACACTTCCTGTTTACATTTTCCAATCTTAGGATATTTCAAAACTAAGTTCTTAGATTTAAATGTTGTTTGTCTTGAGATTAAAATAACACACCACCACCCAATGTGCCTGAAATAATTTGCTTCTATTAGTGTTATCTTTTTCATTCCTGCAGATAGATATGATGTATACTCTCAACTAATTAAAAATAAATCCCTCCAGAACTTTACTTTCAAGCGGCTTTCTGACAAAGGTTGTTAATCTAATCAAAAATCCAAGTACACTGTACCCAGAGATAAAAGCTTGCTTAAAGCCTACTCAATGTACTAATCTAGATTCCACCTAAGAAGTCCACTTATAAATTGAAGGGTAATCATACTTATACTTCTTTCATTCTTTTATTTGTTTTTCCAGCTTTATTGAGGTATAATTGACAAAGAAAACTGTAATATATTTAAAGTGTACAACCTCATGATTTGATACATGTATACATTGTGAAAGGATTCCCACAATCAAGTGAATTAACACATCCATCATTTCACGTAGTTACCTTTTACTCTTTTGGTGAGAAGGCTTAAGATCTACTTTATTAGCAAATTCAACTATGCAATGCAGTGTTATTAACTAGTAGTTATAGGAGAAAACTATTACAGTAGGCACCACGCTGTACCTCAGAGTTTATCTATCTTAAAACTGAAAATCTGTACTCTTTGACCACCCTCTGCCTATTTCCCCAACCCCCCAGCTCGTGGCTACCACTGCTCTACTATCTGTTTCTATGAGTTTGATTTTTTTTTTTAAGATTCCACATATAAGTGATAGCATACAGTATTTGTCTTTCTCTGTCTGACTTATTTCACTTAACATAATTCTCTCTAGTTTCATCCATGTTGTTGCCAATGGCAAGATTCTCCTCTATTGAAAGGTTGAATAATATTCCATCGCATATATATCACATTTTCTTTATCCATTCTTCTGTCAATGGACACTTAGATTGTTTCTCTATTTTAGATATTGTGAATAATGCTGCAGTAAATGTGGGCATATAGGTATCTCTTCAAGATAGTTACTTCCTTTCTTTTGGATATACAGCCAGAAGTGAGATTGCCCGATCGTATGGTAGTTCTGTTAGTAATTTTTTAAGGATGATCTGTATACTATTTTCCAAATGTTTGTACCAATTTAGATCCCTGTTAACAATGTGCAAGGGTTCCCTTTTCTCCACATCCTCACCATATGCTTGTTATCTTTTGCCTTTTTCAT
Organism: Equus asinus; assembly: GCF_041296235.1. Taxonomy (NCBI): domain Eukaryota; kingdom Metazoa; phylum Chordata; class Mammalia; order Perissodactyla; family Equidae; genus Equus; species Equus asinus. Next base: position 84,300,811 of record NC_091798.1, read on the forward strand.
AATAGATATTCTAACTTGTGTGAGGTGATATCTCATTTTGGTTTTAATTTGCATTCCCCTAATGACTAATGATGGTGAGCATCTTTGCATATACTTACTGACTATTTCTATGTGTTCTTTGGAAAAATATCTATTCAGGTTCTTTGTTCATTTTTTAATTGAGTTATTTGGTTTTTGACATTAAGTTATATGAGTTCCTTATATATTTTGAATATTAACCTTTATCAGATATATGGTTTGCAAATATTTTCTCTCATTCCCTCGGTTGTTTTTTCATTTTGTCGATGGTTTCCTTTGCTATGAAGAAGCTTTTAAGTTTGACATAGTGCCATTTGCTTATTTTTGCTTATATTACCTTTGTTTTTGGTGTCAAATCCAAAAAATATCATTTCCAAAACCAATATCAAGGAGTTTTTCCCCTATGTTTTCTTCTAGGAAATTTATGGTTTCATAATGTTACATTTAAGTCTTGCATCCATTTTGAGTTGATTTTCATGTAAGGTGTAACATAGGGGTCCAATTTCATTCTTTTGTATGTGGCAATCCAATTTTCCCAACACCATTTATTGAAGAGACCATCCTTTCCCCTTCTTGTATTCTTAGTGTCTTATAGAAAATTAGTTGATCATATATCATGGGTGTATTTCTGGACTCTCTATTTTGTCCCATTAATTTATGCATCAGATTTAATAGACAATTCCATCCAGTTTTAATTACTATAGCTTTGTAACATACTTTGAAATCAGAAAGTGTGATGCCTCCACTTTTGCTCTTGTTGCTCAAGATTTCTTTAGCTATTTGGGGTCTTTTGTGGTTCCATATGAGTTTTATGATTTTTTTCTATTTTTGTGAAAAATTCCATTGGAGTTTTGATAGGGATTCCCATTGGAATTTTGATAGAGATTGCATTGAATCTGTAGGTGACTTTGGGTACTGTGGACATTTAAAAAGTACTAATTCTTCCAATCCGTGAACACAGGATGTCTTTCCAAATTCATCCATTTGATGAATTTCTTTCATCAATGATTTATGCTTTATAGATCTTTACTTCTGCAGGACAACTTTGCCAGGTAAAGTATTCTTGGTTGGTAGTTTTCTTTTTCCTTTTAGCACTTTGAATATATCATCCAACTCTCTCTTGGTCTGTAAGGTTTCTGTTGAGAAATTTGCTCATAGCCCTATGGGGCTTCCCTTCTTGGTGAGGAATCGTTTTGCTCTTGATGTTTTTAAAATTCACTCTTGGTCTTTAATTTTAGACAGTTTTATTATGTGTCTTGCAGAAGATTTCTTTGAGCTGAATCTGTTTGATGAAAAATTCACAAGAGGGACTCAATAGCACAGTAGAGGATACAGAAGAATGGATCAGTGAGCTGGATGAAAGACCATAGGAAATCACCCAAGGTGAACAAATAAAAGAAAAAAGAATTAAAAAGATGGAGGACAGTCTAAAGGACCTCTGGGACAGCAGCAAGTGCACTAAAATCCATATCATAAATGTCCCAGAAGAGGAGGAGAGAGACAAAGGGACAGAGAATCTATTCAAAGAAATAATAGCTGAAAACTTTCCCAACCTAAGGAAGGAAACAGACATCCAGGTACAGGAAGCACAGAGAACACCAAACAAGATAAACCCAAAGATTCCCACACAAAGACACATTTAATTAAAATGTCAAGAATTAGGGGCCAGCCTGGTGGCACAGTGGTTAAGTTTGCACATTCTGCTTTGGCATCCCAGGATTTGCTGGTTCAGATACCAGGTGCGGACCTACACACAGCTTGTCAGGCCATGCTGTGGCAGGTGTCCCACATATAAACTGGAGGAAGATGGGCATGAATGTTAGCTCAGGGCCAATCTTCCTCAAAAAAAAAAGAAGTCAAGAATTAAAGGTAAAGAAAGAGAATCCTAAAAGCTGCCAGAGAAAGGCAACAAGTTAAATACAAAGGAAACCCCATAAATCTACCAGCTGATTTCTCATCAGGAACCTCATAGGTTAGAAAGGAGTGGCATGATATAGTTACAGTGCTGAAAGGAAAAAATTTGGAGCTAAGAACAGTTTACCCAGCAAGGTTATCCTTCAGAATGGAAGGAGAGATAAAGAGTCTTCCAGACAAGGAAAAACCAAAGGAGTTTATCACCAAGAAACCAGCCTTACAGGAAATGCTAAAGGGATTTATTTAAGTAGAAAATTAAAGACCACAAACAGGAATAAGAATATTATCGAAAACAAAAACACCCCAATAAAATCACTGGTAAAAGCAAATATACAATAAAGGTAGCAGATCAACCACCTATGAAGCTAATATGGAGATGAAAAGACAAAAGTACTAAAATTATCTATTTCCAAGATAAGAGGGTAATGGAAACACATGCACAAAGAAGAGGTTAAATATGATATCAAAAACATAAAATGTGGAAGGGGTGGAGTTAAAGAGTAGAGCTTTTAGCAAGAGGTCAAACTTAAGAGACCATCAACTTAACATAGACTGCTATATGTGTAGCTTATTATATATGAACCTCATGTAATCACAAACCAGAAACCCATAATAAATACACAAAAAATTAAGAGAAAGGAACCCAAACAAAATACTAAAGAAAGCCATTAAACCACAAGGGAAGAGAGCAAGAGAAGAAGAAAGCAACAGAGATCTACCAGCACACGAAGAAAAAAGTAACAAAGTGGCAATGAGTACATTCTTATCAATTGCTACTTTAAATATCAGTGGAATAAATGCTCCAACCAAAAGAAATAGGGTTGCTGATTGGATACAAAAACAAGATGCATATATACACTGCATACAAGAGACACACTTCAGATCTAAAGGCCCTCACAAACTGAAAGTGAAGGGATGGACAAAGATACTCCATGCAAATGACAGTGAAAAGAAAGCTGGAGTAGCAATACTTATATCAGAGAAAACAGGCTTTAAAACAAAAACTGTAGCAAGAGACAAAGAAGGGCACTACATAATGATAAAGAGAACAATTCAACAAGAGGATAGAATACTTCTAAATATCTATGCACCCAACATAGGAGCACCTAAATATATAAAGCAATTATTAACAGACATAAAATGAGAAATAGATAGCCTCACAGTAATAGTAGGGGACTTTAATACTCCACTTACACCAATGGCTAGATCATCCAAACAGAAGGTCAATAAGGAAACATTGGCCTTAAATGACTCATTAGATCTGATACAGTTAGTAGATATATACAGAATATTCTATCCAAAAACCACAGAATACACATTCCTTTAGAATGCACATGGAACACTCTCCAGGATAGATTACATATTAGGCCACAAAGCAAGTCTCAGCAAATTTAAGAAGATTGAAATAATGCCAAGCATCTTTTCTGATCACAACAGTATGAAACTAGAAATCAACCAGAGGAATAAAATCAGAAAAGCCATAAAAATGTGGAGATTAAACCAAACGGTACTGAATAATGATTATGTCAATGAAGATATCAAAGGAGAAAGCAAAAAATACCTGAAGACAAATGAAAATGAAAATATGACATGCTAAAATTTATTGGCTACAACAAGAGCGGTTCTCAGAAGGAGGTTTATAGCAATACAGGCCTATCTCAACAAACAAGAAAAATCTCAAATAAGCAACCTAACAGTGAACCTAAAGGAACTAGAAAAAGAAGATAACAGAAAGCCCAAAATCAGAAGAAGGAAGGAAATAATAAAAATCAGACCAGAAATGGTTCTTTGAAAAGAACCAAAATTGACAAACTTTTAGCTAGACTCACCAAGATAAAAAGAGAGAAGGTTCAAATAAATAAAATCAGAAATGAAAGAGAAGAAATTACAATGGACACCTCAGAAATACAAAAGATTATCAAAGAATACTACTAAAAGCTATATGCCAACAAATTGGATAATCTAGAAGAAATGGATAAATTCTCAGAATCATACAACCTTTCAAAACTGAATCAAAAAGAAATAGAAAATTTAAATAGGCCAATCACCAGTAATAAGATTGAAACAGTAAACAAAAACCTCCCCCCCAAAATAAGTCCAGATGGCTTCCCTGGTGAATTCTACCAAACATTCCATGAAGACTTAATAGCTATTCTTCTCAAACTCTTCCAAACAATTAAAGAGAAGGAGAGGCTTCCTAACCCATTCTATGAGGCCAACATTACCCTGATACCAAAACCAGACAAAGACAACACAAAAAAAGAAAATTACAGGCCAATATCACTGATGAACATCAATGCAAAACTCCTCAACAAAATACTAGCAAATCAAATACAACAATACATTAAGAAGATCATACACCATGATCAAGTGGGATTTATTTCAGAGATGCAGAGATAGTTCAAGATCTGCAAATCAATCAAGGTGATACACCACATTAACAAAATGGAGAATAAACATCACAGGATCATCTCAATAGATGAAGCTAATTTTCTTACATTCTGAATTTCATCCTAGGAACTCATAACCTCCTAAACAATTGTCTTTTGAATTTCTTAACGTCTTTCACAGAACAGAGAGCTTTCATTTTAATAATGTCCTACTTATCATTTTTTTTCTTGCATGGATTGTGTTTTTGGTGATATGTCTAAGAAATAACCACCAAACTCAAGCTCACCTAGATTTTCTCCTATGTTTTCTTCTAGAAGTTTTATAATTTTGTGTTTCACATTTAAGTCATCTATGATCGATTTTGAATTAAATTTTGTGGAAGACTATTCTTAATCCCTTGAATTGCCTTTGCTCATTTGTCAGAGGTCGGTTAACTCTACTCATGTGGGTCTATATCTGGGTTCTCTATTCTGTTCCATTGATCTATGTGTCTATTCTTTTGCCAGTGTCACGATATTTTCATTAACATAGCTTTATAGCGAGTCTTGAATCAGTTAGTTGAATCTTTGATTCTTCTTCTTTAGTGTAGAGCTGGCTGTTCTAGATCTTTTGTTTTTCGCATAAACTTTGGAATCAGTTTGTCAATATCTCCAAAATAGCTTGCTGTGATAGTGATGGAGATTGCCTTGACTCTGTAGACGGAATTGGGAAGAATCAACTTGTCAAAAATACCGTCTTCCGATCCATGACGACTGAATATTTCTCTGTTTATTTAGATCTTTGATTTCTTTCATGAGAGTTTAGTAGTTTTCTGCATATAAATTCTGAATATATTTTGTTAGATTTGTACTTAAGCATTTCATATATTTGGTAGTATTATGAATTATATTGTTTTCTTTTTCAGCTTAAAATGCCAAGTCTTCACTGTGGTATTTAGGAAAGCATTTGATATTTGTATATTAACCTTTTATCCTAGGGTGTTGCTATACATACTTATTAGTTCCAAGAATTTTTTTGTCAATTCTTTGGGATTTTCTACATAGCCAATCACCTTCTCTGTGAATAAGGACATTTATTTCTTCCTCTCTAATATATATCGTTTTATTTCTATTTCTTGTCTCATTGCACTAGTTGTGATTTCTAGTATGATGAGGAACAGTAGTAGTGAGAGATAACACACTTGCTCTGCTCCCGATAGGGAGAAAAGCACCCAGTAAGTGTGATTTTAGCTAAAGGTTTTTTCTAGATGTTCTTTTTCTACTTTACATTTCTATTCTTAGTTTGCTGACAGTTTTTGTCATGAATGGGTATCAGAGTTTGTCAAATGATTTTTTGGCATCGTTTGATATGATCATATGATTTTTTTTCTTTATCCTGTGATTTGGTGGATTACACTGCTTTACTTTTAAATGTTGAACCAGCCTTATTTACTTGAAATTAATCCTAATTGGTCATTGTGTATATTGCATTGTAGACATTGTCAGATTTCTTTTCGTAAAGTTTTGCTGTGGATTTTTGCGTCTATGTTGATGAGAAATATCTATCTGTAGTTTTCCCTTCCTGTTATGTCTTTATCAGTTTTGGTATTAGCATAATGCTAGTTTTAAAGAAGAAGGTAGACAGCCTTCCACCTGCTTCTATTTTCCGGAAAATATTGTGGAAAATTGATATTATTTCTTCCTCAAAAATTTGGTGAAATTCACCAGTGAATCCATCTGGGTCTGGTGATCTCCTTTGTTGAAACTTATTAAATTGAATCAATGCCTTTATTTCTAAGTTTATTCAAATTATCTATTTCTCCTTGTGAGAGTTTTGGCCATGGTATCTTTCAAGGAATTAGTCCATTTTATTTACGTTTTCAAATGTGTAGGCATATAATTTTTCATAGCATTACTTTTGAACTTTTTTATTGATATCAGTAGTCATCACCATGTAATTTCAGATATTGGTGTCTTCTCCCTTTTTGTTTTTCTAGGTTAGACTCATTAGAGATTTATCAATTTTATTGATATTTTAAAGAACCTACTTTTAGTGTTGCAGATATTGCTTATATTGCTTTCTTGTTTTCAATTTCATTGATTCCTGCTCTAATTTTTGCTGCTCTTTTCCTGCTCTAATTGTGTATGAGAATATACTTTATATGATTTCTATTGTTTTCAGTTTGTTAATGTATATTTTGTAGTCCAGAATGCCATCTATCCTGGGGAATGCTCCATGTGAGCTTAAGAAGAATGTGTACTCTGCAGTTGTTGATAAAATATTCTATAAATGTCAATTAAATCAGGTTGATTCATAGTGCTCCTTAGGTCAACTTTGTTCTTATGATTTTCTGCTTGCTTAATATATCAGTTACTGAAAAAAGGGCCTTGAAGTCTCTAATGCTAAGAGTTGTTTGTTTCACCTAGATGTTCTATCAGGTTTTCATTGTTTATTTGTCTGCTTGTTTTTGTCTTTTTTAAAATGCATTTCAATGATCTGTGTTAAGCTATATAATCATTAAAGGATAATTATCTGAGAATTGACCTCTTGTCTTTGCATAATGCTTTCCTTTATCCCTGATAATTTTCCTTTTTATGAAGTCTGCTTTGTGAGAATATGATGTAGCTACTTCAAGTCTCTTTTAATTAGTGTATCATGATATATAATTCTTTATTCCTCTAATTTTTTAACACTTTTACTGAGAGATAATTTCTATCCCTTTACTTTTAACATATCTGAGTCTTTTATTTACAATTGATTTCTTGTAAACATCATATTTTTGGGTAATTTTTTTAATCCTCTCTGGCAATCTGTCCTTTGATTAGCATATTTACACCATTCTCATTTACAGTGATTTTTGATGTAGATGGATTAATATCGATCATGTGTGTAATGACTTTCTATTTTTTGCATGTGTTCCTTGTTTGTGCCCTCTTTTTCAGAATTGGGCGTGTTATATGATTTCATTTTATTTCCTCTTTGGGCATATAAATTATACTTCTATTTCTAATTTTAGTGGATTCCTTAGAGATACACATTTTTACCTAATTCATGTAAACCTTCAAACAATACTATACTGCTTCATGTGTATTAAAGTTACCTATGGCAGAGTATTCTTAGTTCCTCTCTTCTATTCCTTTTGTCATTGCTGTGATTTATCTCATTTATCCACCTCTATAATCACCCAATACATTATCACTATTAATACTTTAAATAAACAATTAAGAGTAACAAAAATAAAATATCTTATTTTAGCTTCATTTTCTCCTCCTGCAATGTTCTTCCTTTCTTTTCTTAGTTATTAGTTTCTCATGTAATCATTTTCCTTTTCCCTAAAAAACATCTTTAAACATAACTTCAAGACAGATCTACTGTCAGTGAATTCTCTTGTTTGTCTAAAAAACAATTTCTTCCTCACGTTTGATGAATTATTTCACTGGATATTGAATTCTAGATTGCAATTTTTTTCTTCAATACTTATATTTAATCCACTCTCTTCTTACTTTTTTTCTTTTTAGAGATTGGCACTTGAGCTAACATCTGTTGCCAATTCTTTTTTGTTTTTCTTCTTCTTCTCCCCAAAGGCCCCTAGTACACAGTTGTATATTCTAACTGTAGGTCCTTCTGGCTCTGCTATGTGGGATGCCGCCTCAGCATGGCTTGATGAGCAGTGCTAGATCTGCACCCATGATCTGAACTGGCAAAACCTTGGGCTGCTGAAGCAGAGCTCTCAAACTTAACCACTCGATCATGGGGCCAGTCCCTACCTTCTTCTTACTTTTGTATTTTTTAGGAAAAGTTCACTGCAATCCTTATTTTTATTTCTTTGTAGATAACATGTTTTATTTCCCCTGGCTTCTTTCAAGATCTTTTCTTCGTCTTTGGTTTTCTGCAGTTTGAATATGATAAGCTCATGTGTAGTTTTTTTGGAATTTATCCTACTTGGTGTTATCTGAGCTTCCTGGACTTGTGGTTTGGGATCTCTCATTACTTTTGGAAAATTCTCAGCCAGTATTGCTTAAATATTTCTTCAGCTTCATTGACTCTTTATTCTATTTCTGGTATTCCAATTAAGCAAATGTTACATCTTTTGAAATTGTTCCACTCTTTTGGATATTCTGTTCTTTTTTTTTGTCATTCTTTCTTCACTTTGCATTTCAGTTTGAGAAATTTCTGCTGACATATTTTCAAGCTCACTGATTCTTCCTCACCCACATCCTGTTTACTGATGAGCCCATCCAAAATATTCTTCATTTCTGTTACAGTGTTTCTGATTTCTAGTATTTCTTCTGATTCCTTCTGGGAGATTCCATCTCTCTGCCTCTTTTACCTATCTATTCTTGCATGTTGTCTACTTTTCTATTACAGCCTTTAACATGTCAATCATAGTTATTATAAATCCCTGTTTGATATTTTCAAAATCTCTGCCATTTCTACATGTTGCTCTGATACTTTCTGTGTTACTTGCCTCTTCAGAATGTTTTTCTTGACCTTTCTCATGCCTTCTAATTTTTTTGAAAGATAAAGTGATATATCTGATAATAGGAAGTGAGGTAGGCAAGCCTTTAGTGTGAAGTTTTATGTCCATCTGTGTAATAAAGAATCTGACTCAATTTTTTCGATGTCTGACTGCTGACATCTATTATGGCCTCACTCCGCCTTTTCCCCTACGCCCTATATGTGGGCTAGCTGATAAGAAAACTTGAGTCCCCTTCTTTTTACACTGGTGGGAGATTTAAACCACTCACTCCCCTGAATGTGCCCAGGAAATCTCACTCCAGCTCTACCTCATAACCACAATGAAAACCTGTGAGCCAGACCCTTTGTCTCATTCTCTTAAATCATTTCAGATCTGCTTGAGAGGCCAGCCCTATCTTTCTTAGAAAGCCTTAATAATGTAAATGTTAAATCTTTTCATATCTGTTTGTGTTTGTGTGGTATCATCAGTCTCAACCTCATAACCAAATTTTGGGTAGGGGTCCACTCTGCCTATGCAGGGTATTCAAAACAATCATGCTAGGAATGGAACTACATGTAATGCTTACTATAGCTATAGGTAATGGAAGCTTAAAATTCTCTGAGTGTCCTTGCTTTTGTCCTTGAGCTTCACTAAGAAGCTAAGAATTCTTTTTAAATAATCTGTGTCTTGCAGCTCTTTCATCTGTAATCCCTGGCTATTATCCTGGGGTTCTATTGATGTGGTGGTAAGGCATGGGGGAGAGGAACCATTCTATAATCTTAGCCCATGTTCCTGACCTTCACAAGTGCCTCTCCTCCCAGTTGTAGTTGAGACAGGTAGACTAAGGGAAATGCCCTATCCCCAGGCAGGATAAGGCTCTGATAAACTCTTCCTCTGCCTGGCAGGCTTTTGTCATGGAGAAAGCTCTGAGCATTTTTCACAATGGTTACTTTCCCCTGCTCCCTGTCAAAGCCACTAGGAATCAATCTTCTCTCATCACTGTAAGAACCTAGTGGGATTCTTGAAGGTAAAATCTAGGAAAGTGTCAGAGTAGCCCTAAAACTGATACCAAACCTCTTAATCTCAAGTTCGTGTGCCCAATGTGCCATAAGCCAGTCACTGAGATATTGGCATTTGGAGATGAAGAAAGGTTTATTCCAGTTTGCCAAAGCAAGAAGGTGGGAGAATAGGTTCTCTCAAATCTGCTCTAACAAAAGAAGAAAGCAGGGGAGCTAAGGGGCTTGGGAGGAGGAGTTTCAGAAAATCAAAAGGGAAATCCTGTTTCTTTCACTTCTGGTAAACCCTTGGGCAATCAGACTTCTGGGCATCAACTGCAGCTGGGGGCTGGTTATCCAGTGATATAACTTCCTTGAAGGCATTCCTTTTCTGCTGCAAAATAAGCTCATAAATCCTTGTGACCCTTGAGTCATCCCTCAGGTTAAACAAGAAAACAGCTAATTAATAAGATTAACTGCTTTCCATCTGTGTCTGTGTTGGGAACAAGGTTGAAGGGTGATAATGTTTTTATTGAATATTTTCAGTAACCCTCAAGTACCCAGCTTCAAGACTTCAGGATTTCCCACTTTCATGCTAGTCTACACTCAGTCTTCAGCAATTCATCAAAATTAGCAATTCAGTGTGCCTACCAAATTATGGCTCTAATAGCTCCAAGTTCAAGTTGCACTTCTCTGGATTCACCTGTTTCTCCCTATGTTTCAAGGTAGTGGTTTGCCCTTTGAACTCAGTTTTCTTACAGGGCCAAGAAAAGTAATTCATTTTCAATTTCTTCAGCTTTTTTCTTGTTGTCAGAATGAGAATAACAACTTTCAAGATCTTTGCATTCAGATTGAAAATGGAATTCCTCCCAAGACACGTTTTATGAGTTACTTTAAAATATAAAAGACTTCTACTTTACCTATATTGATCCTACATCATCTAGTTCTCTGACCCCTACATACTGAAACTTAATGAATATTTTTGACTGACAGTGAATATTCTCTATTCTGAAAATCTTAAGACATGCCGAATGTGAGCTAATGTCAGAGACTCATTTTCTCTAGATATCCTGAACTATCTAAAAGTTAGTGTGCCCAAACCATGACATCACTGTCTACCTGCAAACACAGAAATGAGTTTAAGAGGCAAAGTGTTTATTTGGGTCAGTGAATTGCAATTTGAGGTGCATAGATTCATGTAGAAAACCAAACAGTGTCCTGTTGGGGAGTAAAAGTCAGGAGCTTTTAATGCACCAGAGGGCAGATTGTATTACAAAGACTTTTGATTTGACTTGGAGGCAGAGAGCCAGTCTTGGCTAAATCAATCAATAGTGTTGATTGACTATTGATTTTACCTTGAGAAAGTCCACAACCATCAGTCTTTGTGACCAGGATGTTCGTTCTCTTGCTGACTTCTCAAATAAGTGCTTTAAAACAATTGCTATTTTGGCCCATTCCAAAGGTTTGGCCCAGTCCAAGGTTCAAGACGGCAAGGAAGTTTCTCTAGAAAGGCAGCTCCGACTCCATTTTAAAATGGCTCCATTATAGTCAATTTTGACATCATTGATGAAGTGCTTCACAATTTGTGCTTTTAAAAACATAATTTTCTGGCCTCACTTTCTTCAGTCACTTTGACTATCAAGTTGTCCTCTCACAGAACAATTCCTCCTTTCCTACGTTTGCAGTGAACTTCATAGATTTGAAATTTCGCACAGTGCTGCTCCCTCTATCAGAAATGTGTCTCCTCTCTATCTGACCAGTTCTTATAATCTTCCAAACACAGCTCAGATTTCAACCTTTCTAAAAAATATTTCTCAATTTATCTCAGCAATGGTTAATCTCTATGAAACTCCATTGAACGTTTACCTTTCTTTTGTATGATATTTCTATATTTCACATTTATTATTTGTTTACATTTTGCTCCTCTACTAGACATGAATAAATAAATTGTCCATCCTTGTGTCATTAGAACTTCGCTCACACTATGAATTCAATAAATGTTTGTCAAATGATTAATGTCTTGAATTTAAACCAGCCTTTTTCACTCTTTTTATAATGCATACAAATCTTACTGAGTTAAACCAAATATATCTTTTAAATCTTCCTTGTACTCTTGGTTATTCTTTTCTAAAAATTTTTTTCCACACTGTGAAAAGACTTTTAAGAGGTCAGGATATACAAACTAGATCAAATATAAACTATATTAAAATATAACAAGGATTTTTATTGTTTCTGGAAAGTGAGTCTAAATCCAATTTATCAGCAGTAAATGTAAGCTGTTTATTGGCCCTTCTGTGACCTCATATAAAGATATGGAATGCAAAAGTCTCTTATAAATTAACATTGGTTCACTGGGGCATTCCCTTTAGAATCCAAATGGTGTCAGTAATGTTCCTCTATTATTGAGTATTTTGTCCTTTATTATAATCATTAACCACTTTACATTTTAATTGCATTACATGAAATGTTAATAAGAAGTGATTCAGAAGAATTTGTGACCTTTTGAGACCTTCTTGGCTGTTTAGAACATTAGCTGGGATTCTCAGAGCAAATGTGTACAAAGGAAAATTCACCAGATATGATAGGCAAATGAAGGAAGTGATGAATTGAGATTTTAAATGATGTTATAGGATTATCAAATGTATATTTACCAGAAGTGGAGAGAATCATTTATCTTTAATTCTTCCATAATTAAATGCATACGTCCCATATTTTTCCACATTTTACTTATTTTGTTGACTGTCATCATATAAATGCTGACAATAGTTTTTATCTTTTCTCTCATTCATTCATTCATTCATTTACTTTAACGCACAAAGCTATGCCCTACATACCAGGAATAGAGAACAGTTTAACAGAGAAAATCTACCCATTTTATATAAAATGACCAATGATTGCAACTACTGGCAGTGCTCACCAACATTTTTAGCTCAGCTAACCAGAAGAATGACTGTTTGAATATGGTGTTTTTCATCCTCCTTGACCACCTCCCTCCAGTGTGTCCATATCATATATGAGCATATCATCCTAGCAATGGATGTTGTGTCCCCCTCCCATTCTTCTCCAGTTTTGCTGCTAAAAATACATGGAAACAGAGTACACGGCAACCACCTTTCTTTTCCTAATAAAGTATCATTTGCATCATGAGGTTTCCATTGGGGAGGGGTGCACAGGATAAGTTCTTAACACATACAAACACACACACACACATACACACACATATAAACAAAGTCTAAGGGACTATTCTCTATGCCCTAGGGAATACTGACTAAGTGCTCTCCTTGCCTCACCTGGATATTAGTTTTAATGATGTTGCCACTCTTAAAATGCTTCAGGGATCATTATGAGGTTATGACCTTTATCTGAGCAAAGGTTTCAATTTGTGGCCCTTTTGTGATCTGTAGTCACTCATGGTCATCCTGACATTTTCCCAAAGGCCAAGGCTCTCACTTGCTGATTTTTACACCTGAGGACCATTTGTCTTCTGCTGTCATTTCCTAGCTGCTGATGTCAATGTTAACATTGCTGCAAAGAGACATTGCCTCAAGAAAACACACAAATCATTTCTGGTTAAAAGGAGACTATGTCTTTGCTAAAACTGCCTCTGCATCACTTGTCTATGAGAATTGCTGGCAAGATTATTTTTCATTTGTACTCCTGGGAAAATAATTCTTCTACATCCTGAACGTCCTTTGAAGTTAGTAGTAAACATAAATAGAGTGCCAAAAGAAATTATGTTCTAATCTTTTCTAATGTATTTAACAGTATATACTGATACAGCTCTAGTAAAAAGATTTTATAGGAAGGTGAACGGTACAAAAATACATTCTGAAATGCTGAGTGAGAAATAGATCAACCAGCTCTTTGACTGTACTTTATTTATATGTACATATATAAAAATAACTTTTATAATGTCATAATTAAGCATTTTTTAAAACTGGATTTTTTTATTTATGTCTCTTGATAAATAAGTCAGTAAGATGACATCTATTTAGTTTATTAACAGATAGTATTTCTACTTCTGAATGTGATTTCCTTCTCTTCTTTTAATAAGAATACTGTGAAAGTTACAACTCCTACTCTTTTTTATTCTTTACCTTGATATACTAAAAATGAGTTTATCACAAGGGAAGGTGTTTCTGGCACATTCTTCCTAGAATTGATGAATACATTTGTAGACCCAGGAAAAGGAATCAATAGAGAAGGAGAAATTTAAAATGAAGTTAAAGAAGGACAATTGATGAAGAAAGCTCATGTCAAGTTGGCAGAAGTCTCAAGTGTGAACATAGCTAGAAAGGTAAGTTTTATTAAGCAAGAACACTTGATACTCTGGGACAAATATGAAATAACAGAGACAAGGGACAACAGAAATTTGGCAAATAAGACACTATAGTCAAGGAAGTTAATGTTTTTCTCTAATTTCTCAGTAAATTAGAAATGAAGAAATCTACTGTGATTGAGATAATCTATGGGGTTAAGTTTGTGGACTTGAGTTTATTAATTTTGATGAATCTGTGTAATGAAATTCATGTGAAGAAAGTGATAACTGAGCAAGGGTCAACTTACAGTTTACCTGTGAAATTTTGTTGAAGACAGATAATGGGGCTATAAACCTTACACCAAAGATCATGCAAGTCTGCAAGTGGGAATGAAGAAATAAGACATTGATGGCTACCCAGGCCAAGGACTAGTGAAGTGGGGAAGACTTCACTGAGGGAGTGAAGCAATCATTAACTTTAGTAATTAATATATTATAAATATCATATTTGTTACAATTTAAATAACCATGATATTTCCAAGAGAAGTTCTCATGAGGTTTTATTAAATTTATCTACCTGGTTATTCCTTTAAAATCAAATTAAATTATGAACTAGAGCATGTGTATTGTATTCATGATCAATCAAATAAATTGTTCTCTCTTAAGTATTTTTTGTTTTCATGTCCAGTTTGTTTGCTACCTCTATCTTCAATATTCTATATATACCAATACTTAACACTTTATCCATACTATTTTTCCAAAATTGTATATATTTTAATCATAACAATATTTGTATATGAATTAAAAGTTTCATTCTTCTAGTGATAGTGAGGCAAATGACATGCTTTGAATGATCTTCTCATTTCAAAATAACTAGGGGCTGGCCCCATGGCTGAGTGGTTGAGTTTGCGCGCTCTGCTGCAGGCTGCCCAGTGTTTCGTTGGTTCAAATCCTGGGCGCAGACATGGCACTGCTCATCAAACCACGCTGAGGCAGCGTCCCACATGCCACAACTAGAAGGACCCACAACGAAGAATATACAACTATGTACCAGGGGGCTTTGGGGAGAAAAAGGAAAAAAATAAAATCTTTAAAAACAAAAAAAAGAGCCAAAGGAGTTTGTCTTGCTAGGTTTAAAAAAAAACAAACAAACTAGATTCTGGATCAAATCAATTTTTAATATATTGCTGGACTCAAAGAGAATAAGAAAAAATATCCCAAACACACCCCCAGAACTCCTTCCAAAAAAAGTTATTGGAGAAAAGAAGAGAAAGCAATAAGCAAAATGCAGACACTAGAGACATCTAGTCACGAACGGTGACACCAGTGTTGACGTTAATGAGGCAACTAAACCTTAGACCATCTGCAATTGCAGGAAATGGACAGGAGTATGCATTACTAGGCTAAGAACTCTCAAGGAGGTATAGACAGTCCTAGGTGGATAGTATATTCTAACCAACAGGAGAAAAGTATACCATCAATTCAGGAAATGAATTACAAATTAAAAATACATTTCTAAATATCTCAAGAGTAAAAGAAGAAATTATAATACCAATTTAAAAAATACAAAAAAAGAAAAGTTTAATACTACTGAATCTTGTGGAATGCAGTGAATTTGGTATATAAAAGGAAATTCGTAACTTTAAATGCTTAAATTAGAAAAGAAATAATAATTACACAAGAAAATTTAAAAGCTTAAAATTAATGAACTATATGCAACTCAAAAGTTAAAAATAAGAAGGAAATAACAGAAGCAAAATTACAAAATAAAAAAGAATTACAAAGAAACCAGACACATAATAAAGAAAATCAAACAATCCAAATTTGAAAAGAAACAAATGTTTAGTGAGGTGGAAGAGAGAGAGCACATGAGGGAGACAGAGCTGGAGACAGAGACACAGAGAGAGAACACAAATGAACCTCATGGAAATAAAAGAGAGAGAGAGAGACTCCAATGATTGATTTTTACACTAATGCATGTTAAAATATAGATGTGGAAAATTGCTAGGAAACAGTACTTACAAAAACTCTCTCACAAAGAAAGAGAAAGCTGAATTAAAGAAATTGAAACAGTAGTTTTTGAGTGTGTCAGCCACTGTTTAAGAACAGATATTTCAGTTATGTAAAGAAGTCTTTCAGACAATAGGTAAATGAAAAACTGCCTGCTCCCACTGTTTTTTTTGAGGACAGTCTAACCTTAATACCAGAACTATACAATGACGGTTTGAGAAGGCTAATCTCACTCACTCGTAAACGTAGATGAAAATCTCTGTACCAAACACACCAGATAGGATTTTAAAAAACCATACTGCTCTATTACATCAAGGCCAGAGTACGTTTATCCTGAAATGTAGGGAGGTTCTGTCATTAGAAAATGTATGACTGGTATTCACCACAGTAAGATTTAAGATTTATATAGAGAGATAAAATTTTATTTGATGATAAAATGTTTCTGGTAAAATTCAAAACACATTCATAATTTGTGGGAAAAAAGTTAATCTAGGAATAGATTGAAGGGAAATATCTAAACCTGGTAATGAGTTTTCCAAGAAATTTACAGCATAGCGTGCTGTTATTGGAGAAGCGTTGGTAGCACTCCCTTCAAAATCAAGAAAAAAACAAGGATGTCTGTTATCACCATTTTTATTCATCATTGTCTGGCTCTCTGAACAAGGAAGATAGAAAGGAGGAAAAAGCCAAATAAAGGCTAAAGATTGAAAGGAAAAACAAAAATGCTTTTATTCAAAAATGACAATTTTCCATGTAGAAAATCTGTCAGAAAGTCCACATACAGATTATTAGAAATAATGGAAGTTTAACAAATTGTCTGGATATAAACTCAATAGGCAAAAATCTATTTTAAATTTATATAGCATCAACAGCAGAGAATGCAAGTGTTTTAAAAAGACAATATTTTTATGGCCATAATGACTATTAGGTACTAGAACAAAATGTGACGATATCTTCAAGAGTTACAGTGAATTATAAATTTTATTGAAAAATTAACCACAAGATATCCCATCTTCATTTGTAAAAGATTCAATATTATAAAAACATAAAATTTGACAAATAAATCAATGCAGTAAGTCCAATGCAATCTAAATCAAAATCAAATAGTGTTTTGTCTATAATTTGATAAGCTGACAGTAAAATTCATATTGAAAAGTAATTAAAGCAGCAAGAATAGGAAAATCCTTCTAAAAAAGTGTAGGGTGGGTAACTTGTCCTACTGCTCATTCATACTTAATCACAGTGTTTAGCTAAGGTTCAGGGGGGTGACGTTTGCCCTGGTCACAGACGATAAATGATGCATTATATATAGAGGATTTAAAAGCAAAAATAAAACAAACTAAAACTATGTCTGTTCTTACATTAGTAACATGATTGGCAATTCTAAACTATATCAGTGATAACATTCTCCTCCTTGTGGAGGCCAATCCCTCCCTGTAGTATCTTACTTCTTAATTATAAAGTTGAAATATTTAATTTAACACTGTATTGGTGAAGATAAAAAAAAACAATTGCCCAGTGAAATGGAAAGAGTCCCCAGACGCAGATCCATGCATATATTGATACATCAGAGTGGCAGCATTACAGAACACTGCATAGATGGTAGCATGATGGATCCATTTGTGTGCCTGAAGGATGTGAATGGCACAGTTGAAAATTTTAATTGAGATAAGTATAATGAAGGGAATATTTCCAGAGTTGTGATCAGGACTAAAGGAACAAAAAGGTGATTAAGAAGCTTGTAGGTGCCAGCAACAGGCCTGACAAGCAAGAGAAGAGAAGCATTACCTGAGCCTCTCCTAGTCATGGGAGACGAGCTATCCTTCAGGAGTAGTGGTCACCGAGAGAAAAAAAGATCACAACCGAAATGACAGAGAGGAAGGGGAGGGAGAGAAATCAATACCACGCCTTCTCTCTCCTCTCGCTCTTTGACGTCCTGCCTGTTGTAGGCGTTGTTCAAATCTAAGCAGAAGCCAGAGGGCAAGGTTGCTTAGGCAATGCAGTCCACAGCGGTCAGCTTTCCAAGGCAGAGAACAAAGAAGGGCTGAGGAATAATCTAGCGAGACAAATGGAAAATAACTAGCACATTCAAAGCTTTTATCACTCAACTTCCAATCTTATGCTTTGCTCGGATCAGTTGTCAGCAAAGATTTTCTCTAAAGACAGTCACTGTTTTCGCTGGCCGTCCGTCTCTGTCACAACTATTTAACTCTGCTGTTGCAGAATGAAAGCAGCCATTCAGCCATACTCACTTCTAAAACCTAAATTACAATACTATCTATCATCATTGTTTGTTATGTAAGGTAGCAGCAGCAGTAAAGGGATAGAGGAGGAAAAACAATTATTAAAAGTAAAAACCAGGGGCTGACCTGGTGGTGTAGCGGGTGGGTTCCAATGCTCCACTTTAGCGACCCAGGGTTCACGAGTTTGGATCCCAGGGGCCAACTTATCACTGCTTGTCAAGCCACGCTTGGCAGGCGTCCCATATATAAAGTAGAGGAAGATGGGCACGGATGTTAGCTCAGGGCCAGTCTTCCTCAGCAAAAAGAGGAGGATGTGTGGTAGACGTTAGCTCAGGGCTAATCTTCCTTAAAAAAACAAAACAAAACACTAAAAACCAGTCATGAGACCTAATTAATAAGTATACTTTTATGTCACTCTATGGCAGTATTTCCTACTGTTATCTACAGCCTAAGGAATGACAATGCCTTAAGTATGACAAAGATTTTCAAAAAATTTTAAATATTTTGGGCTTCTCATCGATACACTTCATAATGCTTTAATGGAGAGAGTGTCCTAGAACACTCCTACCTGAGCAGGCACAGTGGATTTACTTAATATGTAGGATTCCTGATTCTTAGGTCTCCTTCCTCTACAAGATGACTAGGGAGCTCACTGATTTAAAGGGAGTGCTTCTCAAATTTTAATATGTATGCAAATCTCTTGAATATCTTCTTAAAATGCAGGGTCTCACTCAGTAGATATAGCATGAGATTCTGCAAGGCTAAAGCTCCCTGAACATGCTCCCAGATGGTTCTCTGACCAAACTTTGAGTCAAAAAGATGCGGGCTACTAAGTCCAGGCTTTATAAAATTAGCCTGTCGAGCAGACTGTTAACAGCACTCCCAGCACATTGCATCCCTAATCCCTAGAGGAGCCAGCCCATAGCGTTAGATTTGACCCAATCCAATCTTATGCTTTATATTCAGTGGTTGAATTCTCTTACAATCCATTATCACTGTTATCTCTAAGAATTTTGCCTATGTACATAGGAAATACCCTACAACTCCTATAACTTATCTTCTCCCTGGAAAGCTCCAGCACTTCTCCTTCTGAGGTATGCTGGCATCTAAATTTCAATATGGGTTTAAAATGAATGAGGAATAGGGAGAGAATAAATTTCCCTTTTGAGGCATTGTTAACCCAGGGAAGGTCATTGAAGGTGTTTGTTTGTTTATTTCAATGCAAGAAAAATCTGGTCTCTTATAAGGGGAAGTGGTGGGTTTTTCTTCCAATGGGCAGCAGATTTCAAGGGAAATTGGGATATCAAAGATCACAGCTTCGTCTGAGTTTGTCCCAATGTTCCCACCCCAAGTCTCAAAGCCCATTTCTATATAAACAGCCTACTTACCTTAGCATTTAATCCTTTACGATTGCACACCTAAATGATTTAGCATCTCTGCTATCAACCACCGGACTCTGGAGCTGATCTTCAGGTTTATCTGCCCTGACACTTCAGGGGCTTTCTTTAAATCTCCTCAAAAATTTTCTGATTCTTTACTTGAGTCTTGATTTGGAAATTCAAGGCTTTCAGTTCTTTTTTTGTTTTCTTTAGGTATGATCCTAAGGGCAGTCAGAAGCAGACAAGAAGTCCATCCCAAAAGTCTTTGTCTTCATCAATTGTCACCATTCGTTTGTCACCATAGTAACTAAGTGCCATAAGCACTTAATCCTTCAAAGCTTTTCTTTCTACCTGTGTCGCATCACATGGTACAACCCGTAATAATTTGAGTGATTTTCATTCCACTGTAACCTACTGATTACTAGCATCATATTTCCTAGAAAAAGGAGGCTTACCAAGAACTCATCAAATATCTAAACCATCGAATCTCAAAATCTTATGTTCTACCTGAAACAACTTCCCTTCAGTACTACACTGCATGCCTATCTCAAGTTGGACTCTAGTGTGACCTCAGTTCACACATATTGAGCCAAACCATTTGATTTCAATATTAATCTAGGTGCTGTAAATGAATCATTTTATGATACTAGCCATCTGCCATATCTCAATAACCTAAGTTGTTTTACATCCTTTAATAATTACTCTAATTTGGATAATCTTTCCAAAATACAGAAATTATCTAGAATATAGAAAAGAATTTTGACACAAAAATGTTAAATTAGTAAGGATTTATAAAATAAAATAAACAATAAAAGTGATATTTAAAGGTATGTAGTAAATAGCCATTTTTTTAATCTTATTGGATTTACTTTAAAAAGTTGGATAAGAAACTTACATATGATTACATGGGAACCACAAGAATGAAGAAACCATTTACTTATAATAATATGAAATAATAAACATAAAATTAACTTTGGCTTGTGGAAATACAGATGCTGTTCTATTTTCTTTCCTGTTGTTCACTGTTAGTCTGAAGAGAATAATCTACAAGTGCCTTGGAGCACTCTGGTTAAATTTAATTGCTTCTTCTTTGATTAACCTTGGTCTAAAATTTTTTCTTTTCTCAGAGTTCTAAGGTTATAGAATTGCTGTTGAGTTCTTTCTAAATCTTGCAAAAGTGTTAAATCCTGAAGTACTGTTTCCTAAGTCCATACAAGTTCCAATTCATCTTAATAATCCATGAAGCTGCAAATGCGGCAGACAATTATGTTTCTCTCAAGATAACAAAGCCCATAGGTCATTCTGTTTAGGTGGGAATTGAAACAACTGTACTACATTATTGGTAGCCAAAACAATTAGCGAAATAATTCTGCACTGTCTGCATTGTTTCTTGTCTTCCAACTCATGTTTGCCTTGTTTTGGGATAATTAATGTTAAAATAAATATACTTTTACAGCTCTCCTAGCTAGTAATGGATTTTTACCATGATGGGCTGAGCAGGACATTTTAGAGAAATCCAAGCATTGAAGATAACATTTACTGTTACTTCCTTGATGGAATCAAATAGTGCAAAGCTGGGTGAATAGCTAATGCAATTATCTTGTCACTAAAGCTGACTCCTCCAAACAACATTAGATAAAGTCATCTGAGGTTGAACACATTATGTAGCTGCTGTTCCAAGGATGAACATCACTGCAGGCAGTGAGTGCCAGAAGAGCTTTTGAATTCCGTGTAAATACAAAAGTAATGTAGGCTGAGCCTATCGGAAGTGAGAAATTGGTGGAAAAATAACTCATGTCTTTCGTTGAATGGCAATTCATTTTTGCTATGCTTTATTATTAGCACCATATGGAAGAAACAGAACATTTTACTTTCAAATATGTGTTAATATATTCTAACAAGAAAAAAAGATTTAGAGTAAAATATTGACTCATGCATATTTCTTAGAATTTTACTAGAGTAGTGTTCCTCATGTCTATATTAATATGGAAAACTGAAATTAATTGATGTATGCATAAATATTGAAGCCTTTAAATTCTCAATAAGCTAGACATCCAGGGTTGCCTTGCAGCAGATAGTGTGCTTCAAAACCGTGAGCTTTCTCCCCTGGACACCTCAAACACACATCCTGCAAAGGCTGGCAGCCTCAGCTTCTGATGGGAGAAAATAGTTGGCCCTCTTCTCTGTACTGTGACTAGATTTAAGCCAGTAGTCATTCATACTTTACCTTATCAGTAATAAGTAATATCTAAACCATGGCTCAAGTTAATATGATATTTCGAAGACCTCTCCGACTACAGGTTAGAATTAATTGTTCCTTAGCTATGTTTTCACAGAGTCCAAAGTACTCAGGCAGCAGCCATAGCTTGGAATTAAATAGAATCATTGCAGCTTTCATTGTCAAGAGTACTCCTTTTTGGGAATCGGGAACATCTAATACTGCAGGGCCTGGAGTTGCAGGAACGGAAAGCACAAAGTCCCCAAGTTGGGAGGATAAGTGGAGCCATTTCTGCTTTGAACCTTTGAATCCTAGACTCATATATTCCTTTCTGTTGGGAAAACAGTAACATATGGATGTCTCTGATTTAGTTTGTATACTGAAACCTGAGGAATATCACCCCACCTTTGCAAAATATTGATTCAGTGCTTGACGCTTCTGTAGTATCTGGAGAGGGCCATCCCAGGGCTCTATCAGGCCAGCTTATTCCATTTGGCACAGTATATGATATGACCAATGGATTCTATGGTTATGGGCCTCTCCTTTACCTCCTTCAAGGGCCAGTAGACCCTTGTTTGTATGCTATGTTATATGAGATTTCACAAATGTGAATCAGGTACTCGGTAAACCCCCAGACAGTGTTGCTAATTGGAGCTCTATGGGCAAGAAAAACAAACGCAAGCCTGGAATAAATGTTCATTCTTGACGGGGAAAAAATAATTGGTACTTTCAGGACATAAGGAGCCTGATGTAGTCGGTCAACTTGCCAGCAAGTGCTCAAGTGCACTACACAAGTAATAATGTCATACAGGTATCTCAGCATTGGTGTCTGTTACAGGCATATTGGACACTCAGGAGTAGTCTTCCATGCTGTTGAGGCTAATCATAACCTCCATCTCTGCCACCGTGGACATTTAATATGTGTGTCCATAATGACATCATTAGCATGCCCACTGAACAATGCTGGCTGATATAAACTAGCCAAGTAGTGTATTTGTTTGTTCGTTTTTTGGTCAACTCAATGATTTAGTGGCCATGATGAATGTCATCTGTTGGGTGTTAACACATGATTCAAAAACCTTCACACTTTGTGTCCACTCCCATATATCCATCCTCATGCTTTCTACTCAAGATCTCCTTATCTCCACTCTTTCAAATGTTTGTCTTTCAGTTGCCTAGGACTGTTGCCACACAGTCCACAAGCCTGTGAGTCCAAATATATTCTAAACCTGGACCACTTCTCCTTCCACACAAAGTGAGTGAAAATGTGCACTTTCCAAAGCTACACCTATTGAGAAGATTTTTCTCCACCACTTCTTTCAAAGCCGTCACTGAGTATCCTCTAATCCAGCCACTATCCACTTTTGGCTTGCATGTACATACTGAGCCAACTCATCTGTAAATCAAGCTTGGGCTGTATCTGTTTCCCCCATTAGATCGTATGGCATGTCCCTTATGTCTGAAGGTATGAGCTGAGGGAGGGGCACTGGTCCAACTGTGATGGTTTCTTGAACATCTGGGCTGCCTGCTAATATAGCTTACATGTGCCCTCTGGTCTAGGTTGAGCTCAATTCTAGATATATCATTTCTAACTTACAGAGGAATGCTGCTAGGCCCAATCGAATTTATGAATTTGTGTGTCCATCAGGATGCCGTTCGTGGTTACTTGATGCCTTACGGTCAAGTGTTTAATTTTAACAAGACGCAGTAACATACCCTGGGCTTTTCTCAAGGAACATGCGATTATCTGCTTAGATGGAAAGGACTTGTTCCTGAAATCCATGGTCCCATGCTATGATTTGTCAACTGGTGTTTGCTGTAACTCACATGGCATTGGTTTCCACCACTGACTCCTCCATCACAATAGGCTTGATAGTTCTTACAGCCCAAGTGTCAAGATTTGGGACACTGAGCCTGGTACAGTGTCGTTTCCTTCTTCAGGCCCTACTCAATAGGGGCAGCCTTTTGTATTACCCACTGTATGTATCAGGACAGTAATTCTAACAGTTTTTTGTTTTGCCTCCAGAATCTGAAGAGATCCAAAGGCTGTTGTACTTCCTTAGTTGTAGAAGAGGATGCAAGAAGAGGCAAATTGTCTTTTACTTTGAAGGGGATGTCCTGGGTTGCCGTGACTAATGGGCCATTAAAACCTTTATGGAAGTGGATAATCCTTGAATTTTTGTAGGATTTATTTCTGACTTTCTGGAGTGTATATATCATACCAAAGGCTCCAGCATGTAAGACTCCTCCTGATTATCCTACTTAGTCAGCATGGTGTCAATGAGGTAATAAATCAAAGTGATATTGTTTTGGATGTCCAGTTGGTCCAGATATCTTTGAACTATGTCAAGAAAGAGTTTGGGTGCCTTATCAAAGCCCTGAGGCAAAACTAAATGTAAACTTTTTCTGATTCATTTTCCTGATTGTGAAAGAAAAGTACACACGCACCAAAACAATGATTATATCATGTTTCAGGAGATGCATTAATCTCCAGCAACAATAGCACACCTGGCCTGCAAGATGTTCTATGCTACCGTTTGGTTGAGATTGTGGTAGTCTACAACTGTTCTGTGATCTCCACCTGCTTTCTGCAAGGATCATACTGGTATATTAAACAAAGATATGATAGGGACCACCACTGCTGCATCCTTTAGATCTTTAAAGGTGCCCCTAATCTCTACCATCTTCCCAAGATGTGATATTAACTTTTATTTATTATCTTGTCTCTGTTGGGGGAGCAGTCATAGAGACTTCCATTTGGCCTTCCACACCATGACAGCTCATCACACAGGCCATGATCCAAAGTGGGGGTTACCTCAACTACGATGTATCTCAATCCAAATTATACATTTGTGGGCTGAGGAACGACATCAGGGGGGTGTGGGGACCCAATGTAATAACAATTAGCTGGACTTTGGCAAGGATTTCACATTTTACCTGGCCTCCAATCTAAGGGAATCCATAATGACAGTTCAGTTCTTTAGGTATCAATATTAACTCCACCCTGGATCCAATAGACCTCAAGACGTCTAAGAAATTCCCTTTCACCAGTATACAGTCAGATATAGGGGAGCAAAAAGGAGTCATTGATGTATATATTTGCTGTGATATTGTAGAGTTGTTTGCCATGGGGACTCAGTTAGCTCTTTAGTCAATGAGAGAGAACAGTGGTTCAGATCTGGGAAATATTCAAGGAATTAAGGAATTGTGACTTTTTACTGAGACAATGACTTCAGATTCATGCTCATCCATTCTTGCTTTTTTAAATCCTTGTTTGCTGACTATTTATTTTGCCCCTAAGGATGGCAGGTTTTATTAATCATCTCCACAGCTCTCTGTAGGTCACAACTCCTTGTGTTGCACTTCAACCTTCTTGGCCATTATGATAATTGTGATCCCCTTGTTGTTGTAATGCAAGCACTGCCACCTGATGTCAGTTGGTTCAGATCCCTGCATCTTCATTGGTATCAACATCAACCTCTTCTACCAGCAGTGCTAGTCTGCAGCAGAAAGCCACAGGTGCACTTCTTGGTGACGTTGGTGATCCTCTCATGAGCACTTTTCTAATAGCGTGGTGACTGGTGAGCACTCTGGGCCTTCTTGTGAAACAAATCTGGTGGGACCCTTGTCCTCATATAATATATCCACTCCAGCATCCCTACTTCCTTGATTATTTTAATTCCTACTTGCATCTGAATTTTCAGTCATTTCAATTTTGTTCAGTATGAACCATTTCTTTCTCCAGACTTCTAGAAGCCAATGTAGCGCTGAGCTTTCATCATCCCCTAGGGTCCTTGCCAGGGTGTGAAATTCTGTATCCCAAGAGAGTGCCCCAAATTTAATAAACTCTTCTTTGGTTTTGTGTTCTGGCTCCCTTGGTCAAGCACCTTCAAAATCCATTATCAACGATACTCTTTTGGCTCCTGCTAGTACGTGCTGCTTAATCCTTATAGCTCCTTTGTTTTCTAGTCCTTTTCTTCCCTTATAACCATTAACACACACCATGCTGGGTTTTGCTGTGAGCAAACCCTAATTATTGATATTTAATCAGGAGAAGAGGTAGGACAGATCCTGAGGAGAACCTCTTTATCCTTGTCAGTGGCAGATATCTACATTGTCTTCCTGCAAGTAGGGAATGTATTCTTTATATACCTAATAAGGCATATGTTTAAGTAAATTTTATATACTTCCTTTTGAAATAACTTCTGTATTAGTAACAAAAATGTCTCATTGTGCTTGAATTTAGATACGCTATATTTTACAAACTGCCAATAACTTTATGACTATTCTACTTTTGGTTGAAGCTAAATTACTGTGTTTTCTCTCATTGTGTTGTTTTAATATGAATCTATGCAATACTACTTTTAATGAGCTTATATAGGAAATGTTTTTATTTAGCTTGGTCATTTGGCAGTCAAATTAATGTCATAGGTATCTAATAATCCTAAATAAGTTGCCAGTAGAGTGAATCCCACGATGTTGAAGAGTTCTGTTTGATAACACAGGTGTAATGCTCTTGTGGGTGGCCCATGTTAACAATCTCCTGTTGATCGACTTACAATTAATCATTTCTAGTGAATAATACTGTAATACAAATAAGTGAGGTAATACCTGTCCAAGTAAGAGTCATTAATAGAATATTGAGGCAAATTCACCTTGTTCTACATATAGAACTCCATTCATCACTATGCAACCCAAATATTTCAAAAATTTACTCTATAAAGACCCAGTTTGGAACATCAAATTATACTCATGGAAACTCAGAAAGCAAAAACATGACTTTATAAAAGAAAAGAAAATAGCTAGAAAGCAAAAACATGACTTTATAAAAGAAAAGAAAATAGCTAGAAAGGCAAATATTATAGGAAATACTCTTTTTTCTGACATGATTCAGGGTTTTCAAACATTTATTCACTAGAGTGAGATCTGGGTACTTGGCTATTGCCCACTGATATTTGGTCTGAGGTTAGAATTCTATGTAGACTTCATTTATGTCCCCATTTGGGATGCTGAATTATAGTCTCCTTGCTGGTTTGGTTGCCTCAGAGAGAGAGAAGTGATTTAGCCCAGTTCAATTTCAGCAAGTTGATAACTTTGCCCTTGCCCATCAGTTATCTTGAATCACAGCTGACTCTGTTAGGTGTTCTGTCATTCCACATTTCATTCTGTTTGTGCAAAATCCAGATTTGGTTTAATGCTTTCTGACCTTATGTGCAAGCTGGGTAACTCACACAATATTAGACAGAAATAATGAGCATTTAGCAGGATCCAGGTCTAATTTATAGTGAAGTGTGGGTGCACATGATCCCTGACTGCCTCTCCTGAAGTTACTTACTCTGGAAATCAAAGTCAACCAAAAGAGTCATGTAAGGTGAATGGAAACCCAGGGGAAAGTGAAATGATAGTCATGCTATATCATATTCTTTTATGTTATTTCTTTTTTATGATATAGATAACATCATATGACTTCTAAAATTGCTCTGAATGCAGATCATTGAAAATTGGTACCTAGGTTTTTGTGCTTAAAAATCCTAAATCTGTAGGTAGACAGAATTCAATGTGAGCATTCAAATATAAAAAGTAAATTCTAAAATTATGGACAGCCTATTCTGTATTTAGAGGTATAGTCCTATGGAATTTAGTTTATACTCCACAGAAAACATTCGTAAACAAATGGAGTGATAGACTTCAGCTTTGTTTAGGTCTACATTTTATGCTTTATATGTTTTTTATTAAAAAAAGAAAGGAAGAAATTAAATGGTGTTCTTACTGGTAAATGTCCTAATGGCTGTTAAAAAATTCCAATAGAAAAGTTAACCATATGTGCTAAGAGGAAATATAAGAAAATTCAAAATATCTATATACATTTCCATAATGTTATAAGTTAATTTTTCTCGGGTTTGCAATATTTAACAATTTTTGCTCTGAAGAATAGGGACTATCCAGCCTTTGTCCCTCCTTAGCCAATTTTGCTTCATGCGTAGAGACCCATTCTCCCTCTAAACAACTGATGTCCTGTAGTACCAAGCTGAATGAGGAAGAGCCAGCTAATATATTACTTTTCCTATTTTCAGTAGTGTTTTCAACTGTTCCCTGGAACAGCAAGTTTCTTGCTTTTTCCCTTAATGGCACATCACGTATGTGACTAAGTAATGTATGCATAAGCAATGTATTTCCTATACTTTGTTTTCAATATTTTTGAATTCTATAATTTTCCCATTTGCTCCCTTCTCATATTTAGCTTCCTTCTTATCAGGCTTAAACGGCATCTGTGAGGTAACATGGGCTAAACGGTGCCATTTCCTCTTTTACTGATCCCCAATGTACAAATATCTCGAGATACCACGGTTATGAAGCGCTGCCTTAGAGCTTTTCTTCTGTACATACAAATTATCTCCAGAAAAATACTATTAATTGTGACTAAACAGACACAACAAAGAGTTCCCACTACAGACATAGCTCTGTCATTCTTCCTTTGCCTAGACAAGAGTGAGCAGTCACCTGCCAAGTAGGGATAAAGAGGCTTGTTAGGGAAAGACTTGTTTGGGGAGAGGGGAGAAGGGTGAGGAGAAAGGAGAGGAAGGGAGTCACATGTTATGCATTTGTATAATTAGAATCAAATTTTATAGTATAGTTCTACATGATTCATCGAAAAAGATATCCTGGCCATGAAGACAAGCTCAGAATAGGCAAAACAATTCGCAGAATTCACACAGGCTGGAAATGACTTGCTTTCTTACAGGGGGAAGAGCCTTCAGACTATATGGAGCATTGGGTACAGTCCTCAGGAGGAACACGCCTTAGATTTGTCAGCAGAAACCATGCATACCAGAAACTATGAAAATAAACTTTTTAAATGCTAAAGAAAAAAAGTCAAACCATAATTCTACATTTAGTGCAAATATTTTTCAAAAGTAAAATGAAGACATTTTCAGGTATTATTATAGTTGAGATAATCTATTGCCACCAGAGTAGCCTTAAAAAAGTATAAAGGACATTTTTCAGACACAAAGAAAATGACAGCAGGTGGGAAATTGGATAGAGATGGTTTGCTATTGGGGTACAGTTCTTGGGAGGGCTAATATCCTTCTGATTCCCCCATATTCCTGGACTTTGCACCCAGCCCTATTTTCTGCTTGGTACACCCTGGACTACATGTCTGCGGCTCAGTGCCTGGGGTGCTTGAAAAAGTCCTGCTCAGCTTTTCAGTTGCTCAGCTGCCTCTCCTGGAAAGACATTCCTAAAGATAAGGCAGCCACAAAGCTGTGCTCAATTCTCTGGATCTCTCTTTTTCTGCATCACGACCCAGTGATTTTTCACTATCTTATCAGTTCTCTGATGTCTTCAAACAGACTTTTTAAAAACTTATTTTTCAAGCAGAGCACAGAGGACCTTCAAGGCAGGGGGTACATGGGAAGTCTCTACTTTCCACTCAATTTTGCTGTGCACCTAACACTGTCCCCAGAAAATAAAACTCTATTAAAAAATATTTTTCCAGATTTTCAGTTTTACTCAAGAGGGTGGTTCAAACTACCTAATTTTCCATGACTGGAAATTATTCATTGTTTTATTAGTCAGTAAAGACCCCAATAAAACTAAAGCTTACAATTGAAAAACGACAGCATTCGGCTTTTCTAATTCTCCTTTCCTCCGTTATTACCTTTCTGATGTCTGACCTTCTGGGCACAATTGCAGCACTTTTATGATTGTGACTATGAAAATATTCTTCACTGGGGAGTCAAATGCAGTTATATTTCCCATAATTTGTTACTTTTGGTGGTTTTCTAGATTTGATAATTGTTGCCAATCTCCTTCCAACCGCCCCATGCTCTCTCTGCTGGATTACTTTGTCCTCCGATCTGCTCCGGTTTCCTGGGAATTTTCTTCCTCACTCGTCTTATTAGATTCTCTGTATCCTGATCACATGGCTTATTCTTTCTTGATTTCATTCTTTATTTTGAGCAAAGCACAGACTCTAGTTTGTTAAGAGAAAAACTACATGTAGCAAAGTTTTTGCAATATAAATTTTCTGAAAATACCTTTAAAAAATAAGCAAACAAAAAAAACCTTGTACGAAATTGAGATACCAGTTTGGAAAGGTTGGACCTAATTTCCCTCCTTTTGACTTTTGAAGCCAATATGTTTCTGTCTTCTCTTATCTACCTTTGCTGCTGAAAATGCTATTACAATTCCCTTTCACTAACATTTTTTTTTTCCGTCTCCTTCTCTTTCTGGAAATTTCCCTGTTGCTGTGAAAGTTCATAGTAATGCAATTTGATTTATATTTGTATTTTTTAATTCACTGGCAAGATAGTATCTGTTTCATCATGGATGCTTATGTTCATAATTCTAGGAAATTTTCTTATTTATTTGATTTACTTCTTTCTCGTTTCTTCATTCTCAGTTCCTAGAATTCTCAGTAGTTGAACAGAGGGTCTGTACTATATAGTCTGCAGTCTTTTTATTATTAATTCCTTTACCTTTTTTCTTTCATAGTCTATAAGTCTCTTAGAATTTAGGTCTCAACATCTTTTTTCTCTGTCATGTATTTAATATCTGAGAGAGAATGTTTTTATTATGTTCTTCATTACACAATCCTGTTCAGCTTTCATGATCAATATCAACTTATCTATCTGACTATGCCATTTATAATTTTTAAATGTTTCTTGTATTTTCATATTGTTCCTTCCTCTTTTTCTCTCCCTCCCTCCTTCCCCTGTTCTCCTGCTTAGGTATTTATGTTTCATATTAAATTAATTCCTCAAATGGCTGGTGATTATTAGTGGTCCAATCATATTTAATCTGAAACACTAAGTACTTGATTAGAAGCTCTGTGTACATTGATAGGACTTATGAGGTGGTGCGTTTTTCCATGGAGCATGCTGATGGGAATCCAGCTGTTTCATTGGAATGTAGACAAATGTCAGGATGTAAAGATCTTGTCTTTGCCTGCTCACATTCTCTAAAGAAGAAACCATCAATTTTCCCTGTGGTAATTTTTGTCTGTGTGCTTTTATGATGCAGAAAGTCAGGGAGGAAGAAGGTGAGCTGGGGCTTTGAGGAATATTCCAGTGCCTTGGAGATTTGCAGCAGAAGGGGGCTGCCCAGCCACCTTTCATTTAGTAAGTTGGCTTTTAATTACTATCTCTGTTTTCCCTGGGACGCATTTCTCTGTCCTCTGTTATTCATGATGCTCCTGGATCTGTATGATTTGGTATTTAGTAAATTCCCCTGTCTCTTGTGAGAAAAATGGCGGGGGGTGGGGAGGAGTATAGTTGGCTCACAGCATGGGATGTGGGCAAAAATTGGGGGTCCTAATTGCTCTTAAACTTTCAACCAATTTCTTATGACTCCCCCATCCCTTGTTTTCAATGAAACTTGATGCCTTTAATTCCTGAGCCTTATCAGCATGTTGTCTGTTTCAAGAACTTGCTTTTTCCTCTTGCAACCACTTGATATTAAGTTTTCTCAACATTAGTTGCTTCTCTGATTATTTTCAATTTTCCAAAAGCTTTTTTTTTTTTTTGAGGAAGATTAGCCCTGACCTAACATCTGCTGCCAATCCTCCCCTTTTTGCTGAGGAAGACTGGCCCTGAGCTAACATCCATGCCCATCTTCCTCTACTTTATACGTGGGATGCCTGCCACAGCATGGCTTGCCAAGCGGTACCATGTCTGCACCCGGGATCTGAACCAGCAAACCCCAGGCCGCTGAAGTGAAACGTGTGCACTTAACCTCTGCGCCACTAGGCCGGCCTCCCAAAAGATTTTTTATATCATTAATAATACTTTCCTCCTCTTACTTGTACTGAATGTTGGGTTAATACTAGTTTATTGCTCCAGTCTAATTTATTGGTAATACAAGAGGAAAAGATAAAAATATGTTTCTAGTCTATCATATTTCACCAAAAGTCATATAAAATAAAGTTTACCCTTTATCCAAGCCTGAATTATTAAGAATTTTTCTCTCTTTGCTGCTATCCAATGAGCATAACTTGCTGTTTTGGTACACATTGAGTACTAAATACTTGTAAACATATTGTCAAAACACCTTACAGGTACGTGGCTTTAGTTGGTGTTCCATTCTTCAAAAGAGCATTACATTTTGAGTAGTTTATTAACGGACCAATTTAATTAGGAGAAGCAAAGATAATTCAGCTGTTGGAGAGCCAAATTTAAATGATTATGTATACTATATTCAATCTATGCTTAAGAAGCAAGTTCTGATAAAGAAGATGTGGTATATACACAGTGGAATATTATTCAGCCATGAGAAAGAAAGAAATCCTACCATTTGCAACAGCATGGAGGAAGCTTGAGGGCATTATGCTAAATGAAATAAGTCAGAGAAAGACAAATACTGTATGATCTCACTTATATGTGGAATCCGAAAAAGACGATCTCATAGAAATGGAGAGTAGAGTGGTGGTTACCGGGGCTAGGGGTCGGGGAAATGGGGAGATGTTGGTCAAAGAGTACGAACTTCCAGTTACAAGATGAATAAGTTCTGGGGATCTAATGTACAGCATAGTGATTATAGCTAATAATTCTGTATTATATACTTAAAAGTTGCTAAGAAAGTAGATCTTAAATGTTCTAACCACAAAAAAGAAATGATAACTGTGTGGCATGATGGAGGGGTTAGCTAATGCTATGGTAGTAATCACTTTGCAACATATAAGTGTATCACGTTAACACTTTGTACATCTTAACCTTACACAATGTTATATGTCAATTGTATCTCCATAAAGCTGGGGGGGAAAAAGAAGTCTAGTAGAATGTGATTATGTGAGCATAAATATTAAAAGGGTGGAAACATGTTTGTATAATAAAATAAATTGTTTAAATATAAATGAAAAGGGATTATAAGAGAAAGATAGTGTATAGAATAAAAGCATTCCTTATCAGTAATATCTGTTAGACTATGAAATACATTTTCCCTGGAAATAATCATATTCTGGTAGTTCCACATTCCTCACCACAGAAAGGCCATGAGTTCGGTTCTGTATATTCTAAAGCCATGATGATATTTACTTTATACTTCTGTTAGAACTTTATGTTATGTTTAAACTGTTGATAAAATTATGAGCTGATAAAATTTTCAAAATGATGGATAGTTTCTTTTTTCCCAACCAAGAACTAGAATTTTCTTCATAATTAAACTTCCATTGAGGAAAAATTCAGTTTCAATGATTTCAACATGCTACTCTTCCTAAAGCAAACTTCATTTATTGTACGTCAGAAACCACTGTAATGTGTGATATTAGGAGGGTAGTACTTTCATGAATGATTCATTGTTTAGTATATTAACTTGTGAAGAGGAAAATTAGAGTCATAATTCTTCTATATCTAACTTGAGACATTTTCATATAAGGAAAAGATAAATGAGTCTTTTTTATATTCCATATATCTTAAATAAAAGAATGATTAACAGTCAAAATAAATCTTAAAGTATTAAAAAACCTTAAAAATTAAGTTTTAGTTTCATTTGCCTCCAAACATATTAAAGACTCCATTTCACTTTAAAGGAACATTCTGTAATTTTATATGTCTGTAGAAATTTTGTACAATTATTGATTACAAATTAGTAATTTGAATGACATACTTTTAAGATAATGAAGCTTAGGAGTCTTTGCATTAGGCGAGTTTAAACGGGTTTTTATGCATTTATAAATATCTACTATTTGGTTTTGTGTGAATGATTTTAAAATGATAAAGTGTCTGTAATTTATGAAGTGTTCTGTGGTTTTCATTAATCTTCTTCCCTTCATAGAGCCAATCAACCACCATAAACTGTTGATTCTTTCTCAGAAGAGCCCAGACTATTAATTTTTTCATTCTTTACATTTCAAATGATCTTTTCCAGGATTAATGTTCTGAAGTATTTCCATTTTACAAAGACAGAAGTCTAAAGTCTTTGGAATAGTTTCAAAATCTTCCTGGATCTAGTTCCTGCTTAATTCTCCGGGTTCATATCCCACCAATTCTTCCCAGGGTCTTTCAATCCAGTTTTCGAACATCATTTCTTCTGTGAACAAAATGAAATTTCCCACTTCTATATATTGCCACAATGCATAGATGATGCACTCATTAAATATTTGAAGAGTGAATAAAAGATGGAGTGAAATTTGGCTCCATTATCACCCTTTTGGATAATCTTTGCTGATCTATTACTCACTTACTTACCTAACTTCTGTTCCAATGACATTTTGAATTTACACCAATATGATGCTTATAACATTCTTAAAGCTAATTGTGTATGAATTTATCACTAATCACTTTAGACTGTCCACTTAAAATTAGATGCCGTATCTTTTTGTCTTTCAGATGCTTTCCTCATGGGTGCCATTAGTCTCAGTTATTTATTGCTGAATGGTAAACCATTTCAAAGGTTAGTGACTTAAACTATTTCAAAACTTCGTGGCTTAAACAGCAACGATTTCATTTTCTCCTGTGATCAGGGCCTCAGGGAGGGCTTAGCAAGGATGGTTTTCTCTCCTCTGTGCCGAGGCTGAGGGATTATTATGCCTTCTATGTCTGACTCTCAGCTAGGATGGCTGCACTGCTGAGACCTCTCTGTACTGCACTCACAGTCCATTGTCCTTTACAACTTCTCGCCCCTTGTGGCTTTGCATCCCTCCATTCTTCAGGGTAGTTATTTCCATCTAGCCTCCCCAGTGTGACAGTCTAGGTTTCTTTATGTGGTGGCCAAGGCTTCCTAAGAAGGTGAGGAAAGAAGTTGCAAGATTTCTTAAAACCTAATGTTTGAAGTCATTCTGCCTCATTCTACTTGTAAAGCAAATCCCAGGGCCAGCCCATATTCAGTGTAGGAGAAAGATTCCGCGTCTTGACGGGAGGAGTAGCAAATTTCATAGCAAAAGGAGAAATTATAACTATCTTTGAAAAGAATCTTCCCCAGCCACTTAATGCTTGATAATTAATTTGCTGCTTTGTTGATCCTTCTCATTTGAAAAAGAGAAGTTTGATTTCTAAGATATATTTCTGCTCTAAAATATTGGATATTTTGCAACTTCCTACGTATATTTCCCAGAACAGCTTTCAGCAGCTTTTCTGTGAAAGCTAATAAATAACCAAAACAATAAGAAAGAGAATATCACTCTGGCTTAATTTTGAATAAAAATTAAACACGAATATCCTGAATTTGAGAAAAATTTATTTAAAATCTTTCTTCTGTCTCCATCTGTATAATTCATTAATATTGGTTATTCTGATATGAAAGTTAACAGTTTTGATATACACTATCCCTAAGAATCATGTTGTCAATCAAGAAGCAAGATAATTTGTCACGTAGAGACTTTTAATATTGATATATACATTTTTTCAAAGTGTGCATACAGGTGTTTCATAGAGAGAATTAAATATTTAACTCGTAAGTTGTATTTACTTACAGTTGAGGAATGAAAATAAGTGGTGATATGATAGTGATTCTCTTTTTTCTTTGAGGAAGATTAGCCCTGAGTTAACAACCACTGCCAATCCTCCTCTTTTTGCTGAGGAAGATTGGCCCTGAGCTAACATCCGTGCCCATCCTCCTCTACTTTATATATGGGACACCTGCCACAGCAAGGCTTGATAAGCGGTGTGTAGGTCCACACCCGGGATCACAACTGGCAAGGCCCGGCCGCCAAAGCAGAGTGTGTGGGCTTAACTGCTGTGCCAACAGGCTATCCCCTGATAGCGATTCTTTTTTAACTGTCTACAAGGACACTTCCAATAAACAGCATGTATTATTTACTATTCTTTTTCAATTTTCCCTACATTATATTTGCTCTGATTATATTTTTTAGGAAGCACTTTTGGGGGGACTTCGAATTTATTGATAAATTTTGGCTAGTATTTTGTATATCCTCTTGAATTTTATTCTTCTAGTAATTCATTCTTAGTGCGCAAAAAATATTGATGTGTCACAAATATGTGATTTTTTTTCTTTTACACAGTTAATGTGAGAAGGTCTATGCTGGAATACTTCAATGAGGAGTAGACACAAATCTTTAGACAGTAGCTAAAATATTCTTGAGTGTTTGCTGTCTCCTCAGAATGCGTTATTATTCATTTTATAAACAATGGCTTGTAAAGGGAGGAGACAAATGATGGACTTCCAGTCTCACCCATCTTAATCATGCCTCATGTGGCTATCTTAGCCAATCGAGAAAGGCAGATTTGCACACCCTAGTTGATAAATAAGTAGAAAGTTGGATATGATTTAGAAGAAATTACTTCATAAACAAATACCACCTAAACAAGAATTTATGTTTCATATGTTTTCTCCTCATTAACACAGTCTTTTAGACTGTAATTCAAAGAATTATTTTTCAGCTGTCACACAGGTGAATTGGTGGTTATAAATTTCATAGAATCCTGCTTTGGGTGACTTTAACATCTTTATATGTGCTCTCTGGAAGAAGTAGATTTTAGGAGTCCAGCAGCAATTGAGCTACTCGACAGAATTTAAAGCCCAAGATTTTAGGATTGATAGAAACCTCAGCTAACAAAACTATTTACTAGCGGATTAAAGATCTGGAAGAGATTGAGTTTTTCCCATTAATCTGAAGAAATCTTCACTTGCAAACTACCCTGTACCATTGATGTGTCAGTATCAAGTCAGAAAAGCACACAACACTGTTCGAATGCCCAGCTGGAAGTAAACTGCAGAACTACAACTTTTCCCTTTTCTTCTTCTTTATATATTCTATCTACTACTCTCTTTGTTTGACTAAATTTTGTTTCTTGTTTTTGTTTTGTAAATCAATGTTATTTCTATTTATATATGAAGTAGAGTGTAATCCTATAATCTCTTTTCAACTTCATTATTATCATGATAAATTTCGTAGTTATGGTAAAATGTTTAAGTCATGAAGCTAACGTCCAATTTGGAAGGGCAATGTTTACTATATGTGTAGTCAGAAGTTGGTAAGATAAAGAAAACTTATCAATTCTGAATAAAAAGTGATATGAAAACATTTTGTCCTCTAGTCAGGAATGCATTGAACTGAAAAGGACAAATCTTTTGAGAGTGTAGTCCCATAGTTGAAGTTTAATTCCTATTGTTACACAGCATGACCCAACATAAATATTCTTTTTTGAATATACTTCAATTTTTGGAGTAGTTTTAGGTTCACAGCAACATTGAGCAGATGGTACAGAGATTTCCCATATACTCCGTGGCCCACAGATGCACAGCCTCCCGCACCGTCAGCATCCTGCACCACAGTGGTACATCTGTTAGAATTGATGACCTACACTAACACATCACTATCACCCAGAGCCCACAGCTTACATTAGGGTTCACTCTTGGTGTTTTACATTCTATGGCTTCGGACAAATGTCTAATGGCACGCATCTATCATTATGGTATCATACAGAGTAGTTTTACTCCCCTACGAGTCCTCTGTGCTCTGTTTATTCATCCCTCCCTGACCCCAAACCCCAGCAAACACTGATCTTTTTACTGTCTCCATAGTTTTGCTTTTTCCAGAATGTCATATAATTAGAATCACATATTATGTGGCCTTTTCAGATTAGCTGCTTTTACTTAGTAACATGCATTTAAGCTTCCTCTGTGTCTTTTCATGGATCGAGAGTTCATTTTCATTTTAGAACTGCATGCTATTCCATCGTCTGGATGTATTACTGTTTATTCATTCACCAACTGAAAGGCCTTTTGGTTACTTCCAAGTTTTGGAAATTCAGAATAAATCTGCTATAAACATCGGCATGCAAGTTTTTGTGTGGACTCAAGTTTTCAACTCCTATGAGTAATCACCAAGGAGCATGATTGTTGGAGCCTATGGTAAGAGTATGTTGAGTTTTGTAAGAAACCACCAAACTGTCTTCCAAACTGGCTGTACCATTTTGCTCCAGTAATTGAATGAGAATTCCTGTTGCTCCACAACCTTGCCAGCATTTGGTGTTTGCAGAGTTCCGGATTTTGACCATTGTAATAGATGTGTGGTGGTATCTCATTGTTTTCATTTGCATTTTCCTGATGACATATGAAGTGGAGCATCTTTTCATATGCTTAATTGCCATTCATAAATCTTTTATGAGGTATTGTTAAGGTCTTTGTTCCGTTTTTTTAAAAGGGTTGTTTGTGTTCTTATTGTTGAGTTTTAAAAATTCTTTGTATATTTTGAAATGCAGGCCTTTATCAGACATATCTTTTGCAAATATTTTCCCCCGATCTGTGACTTGTCTTCTCATTCTATTGACATTGTCTTTTGCAGAGCAGAAATTTTTAATTTTAATGAAGTCCAGCCTCTCAATCATTTCTTTCATGAATTTTTCCTTTTGTATTGTATTGTAAAAGTTATCACCACATTCAAGGTCATCTAGATTTTCTCCTATGTTATCTTCTAGGAGTTTTGCAGTTTTTCATTTCACACTTAGGTCTATCATCCATTTTGAGTTAATTTTTGTGAAGAATGTGAGATCTGTGTCTAGATTCTTTTTCTTTTTGTTTTTTTGGTGAGGAAGATTCACCCTGAGCTAACATCCAATGCCAATTTTCGTCTTTTTTTTTCTTTTCCTTGAGGAAGACTAGCCCAGAGCTAACATCTGTGCCAATCTTTCTCTATTTTTTGTACGTAGGATGCCTACACAGCATGGCTGATAAGTGGAGTAGGTCTGTACCCAGGATCCTAACCCACAAACTCTGGCTGCTGAAGTGGAGCATGCAGAACTTTAACCACTAGGCCATGGGGCCAGGCCCCCTTTTTCTTTTTCTTTCTTTCTTTTTTTTTTTTTTTTTAATGAGAACGTCCAGTTTTTCCAGCATTTTTTTGTTGAAAGAACTATCTTTTCTCTATTGTGTTACCTTTGCTCCTTTGTGAAAATCAGATGCCTGCATTTATGTGGGTCTTTTTCTAGACTCCCTGCTCTGTTCCATTTATCTGTCTATTCTTTTACTCATACCACACTGACTTGATCACCATGTCTTTATAGGAAGTCTTGAAGTTGAGCAGCATCTCCAACTTTGTTCTTCTCCCTCATTGCTATGGTGGGTATTCGGGCTCTTTTGCCTCTCTATATAAACTTGAGGATGAGTTTGTTGCTATCCATAAGATAACTTGCTGAGAGTTTGATTGGGATTGCATTGAATCTATCGATCAAGCTGGGAAGAACTGACATCTTGTCAATATTGAATCTTCCTATCCACAAACATGGAATATCTCTTATTTAGTTCTTTGATTTGTTTCCTCAAGTTTTATAATAAAATTTCTTTAAATATGACCTCCTTCCACACTAAGGATTTCTGAAAAAATGCACTTTTATGAGAAGACTATAAAAAAATAATAATTTATAATTTGTTTTCCTCTTACTGTCTGAAAGGAGCTAACTGAGAAAATCAGAATGCGTTGAGTTGAGTAGTGTTCAGAAGAGAGATGGTGAAAATTAATTTTTGCATTTATAAAATCTCTTAGAGGCATCATGTAAATTAGAAAACTGAATCCTGACTCATATCTGCCAAATTTTCTTCTAATAGTGGAAACAATGAAAAGAGCTTTGGCTAAATGGATCAATTTCATACTAATTGAAATCCAAACTTCACAAGTTTTGCTCTGACTTGTGGTTTGCCAACACCAATTTATATACCAGTTTATGCCTGAGTTCATAATACAATTTTCTAGGAAAACCTATAGAAAAGAAGTTTAATTGGGTGTTTCAAGTATTGAATATGATATTGAATATGAAGAAAATATGATTTTGGCACTTGTACTTTCTATGAGAGTGACATCTTGAGATAAATTTTGTAAACTTCTAAAAAACATTATTTCATTACTAAATGTAACAGAATAAATGGCAGTATATTTTAAGTATATGAGGAATGGTATAGTTTTAAGAGGTATATGATTTCTAAGGAGGAGGACATAATTATGATGTTTAAATAGTCTTCTTATAGAAATATAAATATGTGAGCTGAAAGAGGACACTTCTTTGTTACAGATGAGCTATCTGCAATTGTTATTTTATTTAAAAATTTAACAATAATTCAATCATACAGAATATTGACATGATCTTTTCCCCTTTATTCATACAAAATATGTCAAACATTTATATATACTTGAGATTTGTCCGAAATTATTTCCCCCATCCTTTTTTCAGAAAATGCACATGCCAAACTGCTGACATATGAAAATAATGATGGCTGCTTGTCTCTACAAAATAGCATTATCATTTACAACACCCTGAGCAACACAGATATACCTAGGGTTTAAAGCTTCCCTGGGATTTTGTTGGAATAATTATGTCTCAGAAAGGGATCGTCCTCCACTTTTTCTTCACCCCCTGCTGGACATCATCAAAACAGTAGAGGAGAATATGGGATCCTCACATCTCTGCTGCCTTATGGTCTGTCAAAAATATGAGTCGTTGAAAATTTGCTTTGTAACTATATGCTTTCATACTATGTTTTATGAAAAATTTGATGGGCTTTTGAAGTCAAATATAATATAATTATAATAACTTTAAAAAAACTGGAAATAAATATCAAGTAAGCCCAAACAGAAACAGTCAAACAGAAAGTCTACACTGCTCACCACAAAAGGTCAACTGAAGTTCACAAACATTCATTTTTCACTATGTAATTTGTGAATAAAATCATACAACAGTTTTTCAGAACTTTGTAATTTTTCTCTCATGACTGTCCAAATCATTCTAGTTCCGTGAATTGTACCACACCTCAATATCTCTTTTTTTCCCTGACTTTGTTGGACATTTCTTAAGTTCTTCTTTTTATATATTTGAATTCTTGGCATCATTGTCATTCTTGATCACTCCTTTTTTCTTAAACTAATCCTCCCTTGGCTTTTTTGGCACCACACTCTCTAGTTTTCATATTGCTTCTCTGATAACTTCTCTGTCTTGGCAAATACCTCTTCCTCTCATTTTCTTTAAATGCTGGTGAAATTTACAATCTGTTTTCTTATGTGCTTTTGTTATATATGAAATTAGTTTTTATGTATTCAAAACAATCATACATTGTTTCATATCATAGTTAGACTTTCTTTTCTTGTCTTGAGATTATATTTTCCACCTATATTTTTAACAAGATTTTTATAGTTTAATTCACCATTACACATTATCTGGAGTGTACTTTGCTTCAAGGTAGGAAGTAGAAATCTAAATTTATTTTTCCTCCAAATAGCTAGGCATTACAGTGATCTTTAGTGGGGTATTAAATCCAATATATAGTGATATCTATTTTTGGATTCTCTTCTTTTTTGTTTATCTGGCTAACTATTCATTCCTTTTCATGGTCCCTTTGGATTTGCGCTCTTTTCCTTTTGTCCCTTTTACCATGGCATCTTTGTGGGTATTGGTTGTTGTTGCTGCTGATATTCTGCTTCCATCTCCACCTCCCAATAATTTTTTACGAGCTTCTGATTATGACTCGATTATCGCAAGGTCAGAGCTAGAACAAATTCCATCATTACGTGCTCTCATTGTGCCCTACGATTCTCTTACAGCACTTACTACCATTGTCATTTTTACACAAATTAATGGAACTCTTTGATTGACGCCTGTTTACCTCTTCAGAGGCCACAACAATGCCTCTTTTTGTCACTATTGTGTTCTCAGTGTTCACTGTACTGCCTAGTATGGAATAGACGCTCAATAGCCTTGTTGAACAGTTTAGATCTTTGGTATTTTCTTGACGTGGTATTGCAGAAGAAGAATTATATTTAACCAATCAAAGGAAATGAGCTTCCTTCTAAGATTTTGTGAAGAAGTATGTCCAAATTTTTCCCTTGTAGTAACAGTATGGCATGAGCAAGACAAGAATTACTATCTCATTCAATGAATGAGAAAACTAAGACTGATTGATTTGTTTGTCCAATGAAACACCACTCTTAAGCAGAAGATCCAGTATTGAAAACTATTATTTGTTATAAAGTAGAGCCTTTATTTCTTTATTCCATGTTAGATCTCTGTATTCATAAAACTTACCCACTCAATATGGGCAATAATTAATTTTTAGAAACTATCACAAATCTCTCATTAACATTGTCTTAAAGTGGATTTTTTCTAAGATTGTCCTTTACTATATGATTTTGAAAACACAAATTTAGTAAAATAGATATTAACCCCAACAT
The DNA here is from genome assembly GCF_041296235.1 of Equus asinus. Lineage (NCBI taxonomy): Eukaryota > Metazoa > Chordata > Mammalia > Perissodactyla > Equidae > Equus > Equus asinus. The sequence continues at coordinate 84,342,788 of NC_091798.1, forward strand.
TATCTGGAAAACGATAATAATTATTCAGAAAGGTTTAACTTCCTAATTTTTCTTCCATAAAATTAGTTATCTCACTATAATCCATCCCCCCCAAATATGCACATCTTACCATATGGTAAATGAGTTAGGAGATATCTTTTTAAAATCTTATTAACGTACTGATATAAGTTGTTTTACTTTTTAATTAATAGGCTTTGTTTTTACATTTACGGAAAAATTGATCAGAAGGTACAGAGAGTTCCCACATCCCTCCTCCCCTCCCCCCACCCCCGAACACATTTTCCCATAATTTTAACATTAATTTGCATTAGTGTGGTACATTTGAAGAATTCTAAAGAAACTTGTAGAATCAATATTAATACACTATTACTAACTAAAACCCATAGTTTATCTTGAGGTTCACTCTTTGTGTTGCACAGTTATATGGCTTGAAAAATGAATAATGTCATGTATCCACCATTACAGCAGCATACCTAAAAATCCCCTATACTTCACCTGTTCATTCTTTCCTCCCTCCTTGCCAATCCCTGCCAACCACTAATCTTGTTACTGTCTCTAGTTTTGCCTTTTTGAGAATGTGATATAATTGGAATCATACAGGCTTTTCAGACTGGCTTCTTTCACTGAGTAATATGTATTTAAGATTCCTCCATATCTTTTCATGGCTTGATAGCTAATCTTTTGTGTCACTGACTAATATTCCATTGAATGAATATACCACAGTTTGTTTATCCATTCACCTATTGAAGGATATCTTAGTTGCCTCCAAGTTTTGGTAATTGTAACTAAAGCCACTATAAACATTTGTGTGCATGTTTTTGCGTGGACATAAAGTTTTCAATTCATTTGGGTAAGTACCAAGGAGCTCAATATCTGCATCATAACGTAAGCAATGTTCATGAAAGTGCCAGATTGCTTTCCAAATGACTGAACCATTTTCCATTCCCACCAGCAATGAATGAGAGTTTATGTTGCTCAACATCCTCATCAATATTTGATGTTGTTTTGACTTTCAGCATTCTAATCAGCGTGAAGCAGTATTATATTATTGTCTAATTTGCAATTCCCTAATGACATATGATGCCGAGCTTGTTTTACATGTGCTTGTTCATCATCTTTATATCTTCTTTAATGAGGTGTCTTTTCAGATCTTTTGTCCATTTATTATAAATTTGATGCTTCTTTTCTTATTATTGAGTTTTAAGGGTTCTTTGCATATTTTGAATAAAGGTCCTTTATTAGATACGTGTTTTGCAAGTATTTTCTGCCAGTCTGTGGCTCATCTTTTCATTTTCTTGATGTTGACTTTCACAAAACACTTTTGAATTTTAATGAAGTGGAACTTTTCAACTTTTTCTTTCATTGATGCTGTTTTGGGTGCTGGATCTAAAAAATCATCATTAAGCCCAATGTAACCTAGATTTTCCTTTATGATATCCTTTAAAAGTTTTATAGTTTTATATTTTAAATTTAGGTCTATAATGGGCTGGCCTGGTGGCATAGTGGTTAAGTTTGCACGCTCCACTTCTGCAGTCTGGGGTTCACAGGTTCAGATCCCAGGTGCAGATCTACACACTACTCATCAAACCATGCTGTGGCGGTGTCCCACATACAAAATAGAGAAAGATTGGGACAGATGTTAGCTCAGGGACAATCTTCCTCAAGCAAAATGAGGAAGATAGGCAACGGATGTTAGCTCAGGGTCAACCTTCCTCACCAAAAAAATAAAATAAAATAAAATAAAAAAATAAATTTAGCTCTGTGGTCCATTTTGAGTTAATGTGTCTGAAAGGTTAATTGTTTATGTATAGATTCATGTTTTTTACATGTGAATGACTAGTTGTTCCAGCACCTTTTATTGAAAAGACTATCCTTTCTCCATCAAATTGCCTTTGCTCTTTTGTCAAAATTCAGTTGACTGCAATTGTATGGATTTCTTTCTAGGGTCTCTATTCTTTTCCATTGATCTATTTGCCTATTCTTTCCTCCGTACTAGATTGTCTTAATTACTGTAGCTTTATAGTAAGTCTTGAAATTGAATGGGACCAGTCATCCAAATATTTTCTTCCTCTTCAATATAGTATTGGCTGTTCTGGGGCTTTTGCCCTTCCATATAAAGTAGAGAATACGTTCACCAATATCCACAAAATAACTGACTCGAATTTTGATTGAGATTGCATTGAATGTACAGATCAAATTGTGAAGAACTGACATCTTAATGATATTATCTTCCTATCCATGAACATTAATTATCTCTCCATTTATTTAGTTTATTTCTTTCATTAGATTTTTACAGCTTTGCTCTTAGAGAGTTTTATCTAAATATTTATCTTTGGCATTCTAGTATAATTGATGTATTTTCAATGGATAATTGCAGATTTACAGGAAAGTATTTGAATTTTGCACATAAAATTTATATCCTGAATATTTGCTATAACTGCATATTATTTTCAGGAATTTTATTTTATTCTTTTGTATTTTCTACATAAACAATCATATTCTCTATAAACAAAGACAGTTTTATTTCTTCCTTCTAAGTCTCTATTTCTTTTACCTCATTTTTTAATTTTTTAAATTTATTTTCGGATGTACTTCATATTTCGAATTCTGTGTACATTACATCATGTTCACCACCTGAAAACTAATTATAGTCCATGCCCTCACATGTGAGCCTAATCACCTCTTTTGCCCTCCCCCCTCCCCACTTCCCCTATGGTAACCACCAGTCCAATCTCCAATGCTATGAGTTTCTTGTTGTTGTTTTTATCTTCTACTTATGAGTGAGATCATATGGTATTTGACTTTCTCCCTCTGACTTATTTCACTCAACATAATACCCTCAAGGTCCATCCATGTTGTCACAAATGGCCAGACTTCATCATTTCTTATGGCTGAGTAGTAGTCCATTGTGTATAAATACCACATCTTCTTTATCCATTCATCCCTTGATGGGCACCTCAGTTGCTTCAATGTCTTGGCTATTGTATATAATGCTGCAATGAACATAGGGGTGCAAGTATCTTTATGCCTTTGTTTTCAAGTTCTTTGGCTAAATACCCAGCAGTGGGATAGCTGGATCATATGGTAGCTCTATCTTTAATTTTCTGAGGATACTCCATACTGCTTTCCATAGTGGTTGCCCCAGTTTGCACTGCCACCAGCAGTGAACAAGGGTTCCCTTCTCTCCACATCCTCTCCAACATTTGTTGTTTCCTGTCTTGTTAATTATAGCCATTCTGACCAGAGTGAGGTCATACCTCATTGTAGTTTTGATTTGCATTTCCCTGATAGCTAATGATGTTGAGCATCTTTTCATATGCCTGTTGCCATCCATATATCTTCTTTGGAGAAATCTCTGTTCAGATCTTTTGCCCATTTTCTAATTGAATTGTTGATATTTTTGTTGTTGAGCTGCATTAGTTCCTTGTATATTTTGGGTATTAACCCCTTATCTGATATATGGTTTGCAAATATCTTCTCGCAATTGTTAGGTTGTCTTTTCGTTTTGTTGATGGTTTCCTTTGCTGTGCAAATGCTTTTTAGTTTGATGTAGTGCCATTTGTTCATTTTTTCTTTTGTTTCCCTTGCCCGGTAAGACACGGGACTTGAAAATATGCTGCTCAGACTGATGTCAAAGAGTGTACTGCCTATGTTTTCTTCTAGAAGTCTCATGGTTTCGGGTCTTACATTCAAGTCTTTATTTTGAGTTGATTTTTGTGCATGGTGTAAGGGAATGGTCTACTTTCATTCTTTTGCAGGTGGCTGTCCAGTTTTCCCAACACCATTTATTGAAGAGACTCTCCTTTCTCTGTCGTATGCTCTTGGGTCCCTTGTTGAATATTAGCTGTCCATAAACGTATGGGTTTACTTCTGGGCTCTTGATTCTGTTCCATTGATCTGTGTGTCTGTTTTTGTGCCAGTACCATGCTGTTGTGGTTACTATGGTTACTATATCTTTTATCTCATTTTTTTAGATTGCATTAGCTAAGACTTCCAGTATAGTGTTGAATAAGAGTGGTGGGAAAAACCATGTTTGCCCTATTCTTGGTCTTGGGGGAAAGCTTCTATGTTCTCACCATTAAATATTGTGTCAACTGTCGGATTTTTTTTTGGCTATTTTTCGTTTGTTTGTTTTGCCTTGTTTTTGTAGATGTTCTTTTTTTGTTTTTTTTTTTTTGAGGAAGATTAGCCCTGAGCTAACTACTGCCAATCCTCTTCTTTTTTTTTTTTCTAGATTGGCACCTAGGCTAACAACTGTTGCCAATCTTTTTTTTTTTTTCTGCTTTATTTCCCAAACCCCCCCGGGACATAGTTGTATATCTTAGTTGCAGGTCCTTCTAGTTGTGGGATGTGGGACGCCACCTCAACGTGGCCTGACAAGCGGTGCCATGTCCGTGCCCAGGATCTGAACCCTGGGCCACCGTAGCGGAGCGCACGAACTTAACCACTCGGCCACAGAGCTGGCCCCCAATCCTCCTGTTTTTGCTGAGGAAGACTGGCCCTGAGCTAACATCCATGCCCATCTTCCTCTACTTTACACGTGGGATGCCTACCACAGCATGCCTTTTGCCAAGTGGTGCCATGTCAGCACCCGGGATCCGAACTGGTGAACCCCAGGCCTCTGAGAAGCAGAACATGGGAACTTAACCGCTGCGCCACTGGGTCGGCCCCTGTAGATGTTCTTTATCAAGTTGGTTTGGTCATGTTGTACAATTCCTTTTACACATTGTTGAGTTTTATTTGCTAATATTTTGTTGAGGATTGTTGCATTTATGTTCTTTCAAAGAACTAGCATTTAATTTCATTGATTTTCTGTATTGATTTCATGTTTTCAATTTCACTGATATCTGCTTTAGTTTTCATTATTTCCTTTTTCTCCTTACTTTGGATGTAATTTCTTCTTATTTTTCTACTTTCCTGTGAGGAAAGATTAAATTATTGACCTCAGTGTGTTCTTTTCTAAAGTATTTATTCAATGCTATAATTTTTTCTCAAAGAACTGCTTTAGCTGCACCCAACACATTTCGATAAGTTATATTTTCATTTTTATTTAGCTTAAAATATTTGAAAATTTCTTTTGGACTTCTTCCTTGACCCATGTGTTATTTAGCCATATATATTTTTTTTAAATTTCCAAATATTTGAATATTTTCAAGCTATTTTTCTGTTATTGATTTCTAGTTTAATTCTGTTGAGCATATTTTATATCATGTCTTTCTTTCTAAAATTAAGGTGGGTTTCATGACCCAGAATATAATCTATCTTGGTGATCTCCCTGTGTGCTTGCAAAGAGTGTATATTCTGCTGTTGTTGGATGAAGTATTCTATCAATGTCAATTTGATTGGTTTGACTCATGTTACTACTTGTTTCAACTATAAGCTTTCTGATGTTATGTTTGCTGGAGCTGTCCATTGCTTATAAATGGGTGTTGAAGTCTCCAACTATAGTAATGAATTAATCTATTTCTTATTGTAGTTGTATCAGTTTTGCCTCACATATTTTGACAGTCTGTTGTTAGGTGCATATACAGTAAGGGTTGTTATTCCTGGAAGATTGACCTCTTTATTATCATGTAATATCCTTCTTTATCTTTGATAATTTTCTTTGGTCTGAAGCCTACTTTGTCTGAAATTAATGTAGCTACTGTAACTTTATTTTGATCAATGATAGCATGGTATATCTTTCTCCTTTTTACTTTTAATCTATCTGTCTTTAATTTAAAGTGAATTTCTTGTAGTCAACGTATAGTTGAGTACTTTTTTATCCACTCTGACAGTCTCTGTCTTTTAATTTTTATATTTACACCATTCACATTGAAAGTGATTATTGATATAGTTGATTTAATGTCTATTATATCTGTAACTATTTTCTATTCATTGTCCTTGTCCTTTGTTTCTTTTTGTCTTCAACTCTTTCTTCCTTTTCTGATTTTAATTCAACATTTTATATGATTTCATATCAGTTGTATTTATTTTAAAGATTTTTTAAGTGGTTGCCCTAGAGTTTACAGTATACACTTACAACTAATCTAAGTCCACTTTCAACTAACACTATACTGCTTCCTGGATAGTGCAGGTGCCTTAAAACAGTATACCCAATTCCTCCTGCCTGTCTTGTATAACACTTTTGTCATTCATTTCATCTATCATTAAGTTATAATCACCAAACACATTTTGCTAATATTATTTTGAGCAAATTGTTGTGTGTTAGATCAACTAGGAATATGAAAAAGAAAATACTTTTATTCTACCTTCCATTATTCCTTCTTTAAAACTCTTTCTTTATATACATCTGAATTTATGACATACCATTTTCCTTCTCTCTGAATAACTTCTTTTAACATTTCTTACTTGGTAGGTCTATTGGTGATAAATTCCCTCAAGTTTTGTTTGTCTGAGAAAGTCTTTATTTCTCCTCCACTTTTGAAGGATAATTTCACTGGATACAGAATTCTAATTTTTGTTTTTTCTGACACTGAATTTTACTCCCCTGTCCTCCTGCTTGTATGGTTTTTGAAGGGAAGTCCTATGTAATTCTTATCCTTGTTCCTCTGTAGGTAAGCTTCACCATACACCCTGAGCTCTTTAAATTTTTACCTATGTCTCTTTGATTTTTTGCTTTTTGAATATGAAATAACAGGTGTAAATTTTTTGGATTTTTTACTGCTTAGTGTTCTCTGAACTTCCTGGATCAGTGGTTTGGTGTCTATCATTAATTTAGGAAAAAGATGAGCCACTTTTACATCAAATATTTCTGTTTCCTTTCTCTCTTTCTTCTCCTATATTCTTATATTCTCATTACAGTTATGTTAGACTTTTATAATTGTCCTTCAATTTCCTGGATACTCATTTTTTTCTTTCTTTTTTCTCTTGTTTTTTAGTTTGGGAAGTTTTTATTGACATATCTCTTAGCTCACTTATTTTTTCCTTGTCTGTGTTCAGTCTACTGATGAATGCTTCAAAGGCAATATTCATTCCTGTTATAGCCTTTTTGATTTCTAAGATATCCTTTTGATTCATTCTTTGAGTTTTTGTCTCTCTGATAACAATTACCCATCTGATTTTGCATGTTGTTCACATTTTCTGTTAGAGTTCTTACCATATTAATCACAGTTATTTTAAGTCTCCAGTCTGATAATTCCAAAGTGTTTTCCATATCTGAGTTTGATTCTAATCCTTGCTTTGTCTTTTCAAATTGTTTTTATTTCTCATTTATATTGCCTTGGAACTTTTTTGTTGAAAGCTTGACATGATTATCTAGAAAAAGGAACTGTGATAAACAAGCAGTTAGTGTGAGGTTTTATGTTTATCTGGCTAGGAGGTAGGCTCTGTTTACTCTTTTCTGTAGTGGTAGGTGTTAGGGCTAATATTTCCACTAGTGTCCTTATTTTTGTCTTTCTTGTTGTCTTGGACTTCGTTAGAGATTCTTTTTAAGACAAGGTCTGAGCCCGGCTGTTCTTTTAGGTGTAATCCACTGGTATTATACAGTAGCCTGATTGATGCGGTGGTAAGATGTGAGGAGAGGAGAAGCATTCTATAATCCTATGGTTATATCTCAGTCTTTTGGAGAGCCTGTGTCCCTAGGCTGTGATCTTCATAATTCTCAGCTTTCTTCCCAGCCCCCTCCTTTGGTGAGACAGGAAGGCTAGAGGGAGGTGGAGTTGGGGGTATTTTCTTTCCCCTAAGTTGGTTAGAAAATTTTTCTTAGGTCTTCATCCTGATAATCTGAGTGGGCTCCTAAACGTAAAACTTACAAAAGTTTGGGCTTCCCTCTAAGACTGTACCTCTAGAGTTTTTAACATTGAAGCTAGTCCATACTGAGTCTCCAGAAATTCATCAATTACACTTTAACTGTACCTACTAGAATTGGCTCTAGTGGTGGATTTCTGCTTCTGGGTTTTTGCTTCCGGTAAGCTGTGACTCTTGGTATCCTCTTTTCTCTCCCGTTTTCAGGGAAGTGGTTTGTCCTGATACCTCAGTTCTCTGAAGGATCTAAGAAGAGCTGTTGACTTTTAGCTTGTTCAGGTTTTTCGTCATTGTGAGAACAAGAGTGATGCTATCTAAGCTCTTTATATGCTGGACTGGAAACTGGAAGGGTGTTTTTTTTTTTTTAATAATCATTTTATCCCTTTCTGCTCTCTTTTTCTTTTGGTATCCTAGGCAGTCCTGAATTATATATATGCCAGTAGTCATTTGCTATTCTGAATCAATCACTGGCTATACTTTGTATCTTACTGATTTTAAAAATGTTAAATGAAAGAAATTACCTCAATATCTTTGTCTAATTTGAGGTTATTAGCCTAAAATGTGCACAGCTTCCTTGACACATTTCCTTGCACAGCTAAATTTTACTTTATCAATACAAAAGTATATTAAAATTTTAAAATATCATTTAACTAGTCAAAGATATAGTTTCCTTAATTTATCAAGAAAATTTTTATGTTTTTGAGGGTGGAGCCTTCTACACTTTAAGAACATGAATATAACTAGTTTTACATTTTGTTGGAAGTCCCAATGATTCATAAAAATGGCTAAAAAAGTTAGAAAGCACAGTGCCTAGTTAATCTGCAATTTGGGCAATCATAATGAAGTACACAAGAATTAAATGTTTTTATTAAACAGGACCAAGGAATGCATTATGAGAAAACATCTTTGGGTGAATTTTTATGGAAACTATGCTATAATATGTTGGTGACATCAAAGTGAAATGTTCATACAATTTATACATCCAGGAAATTAAGTGCAACTCTAAATGACTGTTGATAACTACATCTTCCTGAATTGCTACTGAAATTTTGAACGTTCTCTTCCTCACTGATTGCCCCATGTCAGCTCATATCTGATTAGTACTCTTTGTATTTTGTCTATTATTTTTTCTTTCTTTCTTTCTTTCTTTTTTTTTTTTTTTCGCTCAGGAAGATTGCCCTGCACTAACATCCATTGCCCATCCTCTTCTTTTTTTCACTCAAGGAAGATTAGCCCTGAGATAACATCTGTGCCAATCTTCTTCTACTTTTTTGTATCTGAGACACTGCCACAACATGGCTGGCGAGCAGAGTAGGTTTGCACTTGGGATCTGAACCCATGGACCCAGGCCGCCAAAGCAGAGCAAGTGGAACTTTAACTACTCAGCTATGGGCTGGGCCGTCACCTGTTCTTTTTTTGCACTTAGGATGCCCAGTGTTTTCTTTTTTTTTTTTTGAGGAAGATTAGCCCTGAGCTAACTGCTGCCAATCCTCCTCTTTTTGCTGAGGAAGACTGGCCCTGAGCTAACATCCATACCTATCTTCCTCTACTTTATATGTGGGACGCCTACCACAGCATGGCGTGCCAAGCAGTTCTGTGTCTGCACCCGGGATCCGAACCAGCAAACCACGCCTGCCAAAGCAGAACGTGTGCACTTAACAACTGTACCACCAGGCCGGCCCCTGACCAGTCTTTTCTATTGTCTGCCAGTAACATTGATACATTGTGTCTTGCTAATAGATAAAAGCATTTGGATGCATCCAAATTGACTTAAGTCAAACCTGCTATAACACTTCATTATTCATGACACATTTTCCTAATAAATTTACTATCAAATCATATTTTCCTCAATTAGTTAATTAACCTTGTAATACGAATTTGAAATATTAATGGCCTTCCTAATCAAAAGGTAATATTCGACACGTGAAGATTTCCTTTCTGTTTAGGTGGAACACGAATGGTAGAATTGAAGAGTGAGGCTTTTCAGATTGAATGTGAAAATGTTTGATGCATGATTTTACCACCTGGAACACTTTTATTTGCCCAGCTTTCTGAAATTCTTTTATACTGGTTTCAGTTACACAGAAACACAGCTGCTCAGCAATTGACAAAAATGAAAACAAAAAAACCAAAATACTGTCAATTTATTATCTCTATTCTGGCTGCTATTTCATCAAAGATTAATTTCACTATGCATATTACTTCCTGGGGCTCAACAGAGGTATACTTGTGGGGTGCCTGTGATTATGTCATTTAGCTCTAAGTTATTCTCTATAAGCTGCGGAACTCCCTTTGTAGTTAGCAAAAAAAATGTTGACAACTTTATAAACTAAAAAATCACAAATAAGTAAAAATATGTTTTCAGAACAATGACAGAATTTGTTTTTTTCAGAATTGGGGATGTAGAAACCTATTTCTCATTCACAGTCTCTTTTTCTCATACATATATATATATATATATCTCATCCATATTTTTCTGATTTTCATATGGTTTTCTATTTTTCATATTGTTGGACTTTATCCATAAAAATATACTTATTTAATATAAATATTAAACATTAGGGGACGTAATTTATTGTGCCACTGGTGTTCCTTCCACAAAGTAATCTCCTGGCATATGTCCTCAATGGAAAATCTCCTCCATATGTCCTTTGATATCAGTGTATTTTAGAAAGCAAAGGTGAACAAGAAACGTAAGAGGGGAACGAACAATCTTAAAGCATCCAAACATTGAATGGACACTGCTGCATATATAAAGGCAATACTTTAAGTGATATGTGTTAGTATTTAAACATTCCTTAACAGAAAATATCTTAAAATCCTATTTGCCATCATTTCAGATGCAAAGGGTTAAAGAAGCATCAAAATGAATTTGGTCATTTTGTTGCAGAATATAGTGATTATCTCCTCTTTCATCAGAAAAATCACACTATGTTTATGCTTAAATTTCAGCATGCATTGATCTAACATTTCTCAGAAAGACAAAAGGTTATTTTGATTTATTGAGTTTTCCTTTCTAAATAAGGTAAAGGAACTGATTTAATATTTATTATTTTATTATTCCTCTCACATGATCTCAGGAAGAAAGTGACCAGCTGGGGGAAAGTTTTCTCCTCTGCTGCACTAGCATTGAGGAAGAAAGTGACTGTGAAGCACGGCAAGAAAGGGAACGCATCGCAGCTGTGTGTCCTGGCCACAGACTGGTGCCAGTGCACAAGGTGTGTTACACTTATCCTCTTTGAATAATAGAGTGATATGCAGCACGACTCTTCTTGTTCTCCACAGGGCAAGAATAAGCTAAGCGTTTCTCATGCATCTAAGCTCTGGTCCATCTGGAAGTATTGACTTTAAATCCATTTTCAGTCCATCCCAAGGCACAGATGTTTGGATGTGTAAATGTGATACCCTGGGGTAGGAATGGGAGAAGAGGAGGGCCAGGGGCTGATTCTCAGTGCAAAATACCCAGACAAATTGGCCTCTTTGGGCTCATGTGCCTGCCTATATAATATGACTTAGAGTGAAAACAGGCAAGAGGGATAGCAAAGAATAAAATAAGCTATCTATAAATTACTCGAGTCAGTTCAGAAGCTATTGCACCATGTTGCTGTCGTAATGGTTCCTTTGTGTTCACTATGGTGCTCCCTTGCATTTGTTTACTAAAGTAGCAGACTGATCAAGAACAGGAGCTCTGGGGCCAAGCTACCTTTGTCCTCACCTCTCGTTAGTACTCCATTGGATTGTAGAGAGAATTAAATGGATAGAACAGGTTTAGAGCAGCTACTGGCACATAGTATTTAAAATATATGGTTATTATTCTCTTTTAATATAATGGGATTGGTGGAAAACTCTGAGATGGGAATATCAGAGTATGTGGTAAATATTATGCAAAGCCTAACTTCAACAATAATAAAAATACATGTATAAAAATGTAAATATCTAAAGATTGGAAGCAGATCTAAATACGTGAGAAATAGAGCAAAATATGCTATTATAAAAGGGAAATTGTGATGTGTTATATTGCTTCCCTTCAATTGACTCATGCTAAGAATTTGATCAGTCTGTCTAAAAGAGACTAGTATTTTTTGGTGAAAGGAATTTTTGATATTGCTTAAAACAGGCATATTTGTTTTCTGGGCTTATAATGGTTTTTTCATTCCTACTGTGCTGCATTCTGCATTGCTGGTCAAAAGAGCAATTCCCACCAGCCTTGTGACTTCCCCACTTTCCTTTGCTATTTTGTTGTCAACTCCACATCACTCAAATTCAGGTCATCCCTGTAACCCCATGTTCTTATTTCAGTTTCTACTCAACCTGTCAAAAGGTTAATATTATTTCTGATCTTGGCCTTTCTCTCCCTCAGTTCCTGAACTTGACTTTATCCATGCCACGTGTCTGCTCCTATCAGTTTCCCAAAGAACTAGCTGAGGGTGGTGCATGTTAGGAAAAGCCCTTTATTACTGTTATTATTGTTGTTGTTGTTGTTGTGTTGTTATGGTTATTATGGTTATTATGAATGACATCTGCCAGGCACTCAACCAGGCATTGTATATGTATCTCATTTAACCTTCAAAATAATTCTATGAAATAAATATTACTTTTATCCCAGTATTACAGCAATGAGGCTAAGCCACAGAGAGATTAAGGAATTTGACGGGGGTAATTCAGCTTTATTACCATAATTAGCAATAAATTTCAGTGGGTCCGTCTATTAGGAAAACTGCTGGGAGAATGCTGTCTTGTCATGGCAAATGTGCAGAAGTTCACTCAACAAGTGTTTATAAAAAGCTTTTGTTCCAATTATTTTCAGGTTTTAAGAGTTCACAAAAATTAATCTAATCAATTAAATTGTATTCTAGTTAAATTAATTAATTTCTGACAGGCTAGTCAGAAATGAACTAGAATAAGGTAATGGGCAATTTGTGGGAACCAAAAGGGAGGAATAGCATAATTGGATTCAAACAAAAACATATTGTATACGGTATAAAGTGCAATAAGAAAAATAGGAATTTGTGCTGATTGCTGACACACACGACCATGTGACAAAGAAGAAACAGAAAGGAAGGTCTGTGCCTATTTGAAATTTGGCATTTGATACAAAGTCATCAACGAGAACATTTTGAAGAAATAAGGTGTTCCAAAAGTTCAATTCAGCCTTCCAAATGAAGTTAACTTGCAGTGAGAGAAAAAACGAAAATTGAAAATGTCTCTATCCCCTGGATTTTCTTTTAAAGGAAAGAGAGATCTCCAAACAATGTCGCATTATGAATCACACACACAAAGATATTGTAGCTAGTAAATTAATTGTGCATAAACCTCCTGAAATCTTGCAATGGGAGAAAAGAGACATGCTGGGAGCATTAAGTCTGCCAATAATTTGCATAGCTTCTTGGAAAGAATTTAATTAGAATACAATTTTGCAGCTAAATGGGAAGTTCTCATGCAAAGAAATGTTAATCAAAACAGTGGCAATCTATTTTCAGAGAGACTTTTTGAATTAACTACTGAATTGAAAGGGTTTGGAAAATATAACTATGACACATATCTTTTTGAGAGTAACTTGTGATATAACTAAAAAGCAAACAAATATTAATGAAATAATACTGTTTTATGGTTCTACCTGTTTGCTGCAAAAGTGGAACAGAAATAGGGGTAAACTAACTCTGCTTTTGTGAGACAAACCAATGTTAAGAAAGTTGTAGCTGAGATGTCAGATGACAGAGGTCAGTAAATCAGTATTCCTTGTAGGCAGACAGCACAAGTGAAGATTCGACTGTTCAAGTTTTAGTAAGCCCTGAGGTGAGCTTTAACTTCATCTTGAACTCTAGTAAGAGGTTCAAGTGCATAATTATTAGATGTTTAGAAATGTTGCCAATGGCTTTAAGGGCCAAAGTATGCTGTTGGATAGTTTCTTATCTCATACTGAGTTATCTAGGTGTTCTTTTAGTTTAGCTCCAAAAAGTTTTTCTCATTTTGCCCATTGTGATGTTTAGGAAAAAAGAAAATTAAACAAAATAACTAGCAGCATATGTGTGCATACCTGTATGTGACTGTGTGTGTGTGCACACTCGTGTAGTTTGTATTATCAGTTCTGAGTAAATTTTCATAACTTTGGATCTTAGATTGGTGTTGAGTGACAGAATCATATTTGGAATCATCTTGGATCCTAGTACTATAAAATAAATCTTCGTAATATAGTTGCATGAGCATTTTCAGATTGCCTAAATTACTAGCGTTTCATTTGGTTCTAAACTAGTCCCACAGCAAATGCACTTCCATTTTCTCTATGCAAAGTTGCAAAACTAAAATGCCTAGAATAAAATACATGACTCATATAACTCTGTCTTCTATTTTTCCATAGACACAGTCTTATCCATAAGCACAACTTATAGTTAATTATGTGTTATAATTTATAGGTGTTCAAAAATCCCAAAATAGAATATACAGTTTTCTCCAATGGATTTTTAAAATGCCTGAAGTGTCTGTGTTTATTGTTATTTTTGAGGTTGTAAGGGATATTAAATATCACCTATACCACTGTAATTTCAGTCCTGCAAAGCACAGCTTATTGAATATCTTAAGTACACAATATAAATATGTTGAATGAATTCAAGAGTAATATACCCTAGTCTCTAAATTCAGCATTTTGTGTCATTATCAAAACTGTGTGTTCCATAATTTTATATGAGTCATTGATAGAAAACAAGTTCAAGTATAAATCACTAATACATTGAAACAGATTGCTCTGTCAACAGGAGATCATGTTGGAAAGATGGCAGACAAACATTCTTTCTTATTTTGCATGGAGGAAGAGAGTAGAAAAGCCTAGAGTGTGGGTGTTGTTTGGAGAACTGGACCAAGTCCAGGGCCCTAAGCAGTCAAAAGTGAGGAATAGAAGGAGCCTTGAGGACACATTTTTTTTTTCATTTTTAGTTATTGTGAGCCATGTGCCTCTGTCTCTCTTGCCAGGTGTTAAAATGGAAGTTTCAAGAGATGCCGTGACCCAGGTCCACCCCCACAGTAGTTAACATTACTTTGAGACTTGTCAGCATGGGAATGAACCCACTTGACAAACAGTTCTAACTACTTCAGACCATCAATTGTTTCTGACTGCTAGGTGACTGTTGTCTTTAAGAGCTGTGTAAACATGAGCGGAAATTTTTCCTAAGAAAGAATCTATTCAAAAGATAGTTGTATTTCTATTTATCTTACTGTCTGTTTTCTCCTTGAAATGCATTACTATAGATAATATCAATATCACTCTGTAAACTGACACTCTCTTGCAGGTGTGTAAAATGTGCTGAATTTATACCTATTAATAGTGGAAGACAATGTGTAATCATCCAACTTCATTCCACAACGCATTTTAAAAGCTTTTGGAAAGATTGGAACATAATCAAATTAGAGATTACATCAATACAAATCAACTCTGCGCCTTCTCATTCTAGCTTAAAAGAAGCTGGCAGACCTAGCAGTAACCTTACTCCAATTCACAAGGAACTTCATTATACATGCTAAAGAAAATCTCTAGACCAGTAGGGAGCTCCGTTGCAATGATTTGGCATGGTTGGCTAAACTCACAAGGGGAAATATGTACAAAGGTTTAAAGATTAGATTCAGATGATTTTCTTGTGCCAATTGAATTGAACCATCATACCAAAATTGAGACACAATGCAATACTTCCATATTAAACCAGCCATGGCACAGATGCAAATAAGGTATCACTGTCATTGTAGGCCGCTATTCCTCCAATCACTGGTTGAGGTTTGATTTCTCATCTCTCCTAAGGATTGTGAACACTCTGCCTGTCTTACCTACTGCCCACCTGTTCTCTCTCTACTAACAATATCCTTACTGGAGAAAATCACGAACAGTGATTTAGTTTGTTCTGAATTAAATCAATTAAACTAAAATATAAATTTTGTGACATAGAGAATGATATAACCAATATTTAGAAAATAAAAAATATTTACAAGTCACTAAGAGAGTAAGCATAACAGTACAGTTTGAGTTCTGCCCATAGTTTTATGATCTCTGGGAATTAAGGGGCTCCTTGAGCTTATTTACTCACTTGGAGAATCAGGAGAAATGAACTTGCTACTCAAAGTATGTTCATAAGACCAGCAATATTGGCATTATCTGGGAGACGGATAGAAAGGTAGTCTTAGATCCTCCACCCCAGACCTTCTGAATTAGATACACACTTAAACAAATCCCAAGTACATGGAAAACACATAACTATAGATGTAGGTTAAAGATGCAGATTTAAACATCAAGGTAGAACGTAACGGTGATGTTATCGTAGTGATTCTTAGTGTTTTCTCCCTACAACTGCTCTTATTGCAGATGAACATGAACTAACACTCTTACGAATTTATACATATATAATTTAATATTTCTTCTACAAATTAAATTCTAATTTATTTCTTTCTGCTTCCCAATCATATATTTGAATTCATATAATTCAACCATCTAAATTATACAAATTCATAAGTACACTTTTAAAGTCTAATATTAACAGCAAGACTTTGTGTTTTATTTTATTTTATTTTATTTGACGAAGATTAGCCCTGAGCTAACATCTGCTGCCAATCCTCCTCTTTTTGCTGAGGAAGATTGGCCCTGAGCTAACATCTGTGCCCGTTTTCCTCTACTTTATATGTGGGACGCCTGCCACAGCATGGTTTGGTAAGCAGTACGTAAGTCCACACCCAACATCCGAACCAGCAACCACGGACCATTGAAGCGGAATGTGCTAACTTAACCACTGCGCCACTGGCCCAGCCCTCTGTTTAATTTTATATTTGACATGTGTTGATAATGTTTATTTTTGGTGTTTGAATCCATATTCAGAAAGAAGAAGGAAATTTCCCTTGGGTAACTTCCCAGGTAATTAAGTAGGCACTTCTTAAAGTAATTAAAAGAACTGAGTGTTAAAATAGCTTTATTTTTTAAAGATATCTTAACATCTTTAAAGTGTTCAATTTTTTTTAATATTGAAATATCCTATAAAATGAATAGTTTTTCCCACTTGGAGAGTTACCAAGGAGTAGATAACATGATGCATACTTAGTTTTAAATGGAAGTTGTTGACATTAGTAACAGAAAATATCAAATGAAGTAACTCTATGTTGAGTTATCCTAAATTACCAATCATCTGTCCCAGTTACGTAATGGCTTCCTATAAAGGTTAATGGAAACTGAATGTAAATCTCCATGAATAAAATTAAGGCTATCTGATATCCTAATTACTTAGGGCAGAAGGGTCTGCGATATTCACCCTTTGAAAAAGCAAAAGCGCTTGCTACAAGGCCCTAGGCTAATAACAAAACCAATTTTCCAGTAGTGCTTAATGGGTATGATGAGGAAAAAAAAATCCGAATTCAGGAAAACAATTTGGTTGTTAGACTTTAAAGCTTCTCAGTGTTGCATGCTCTAGTCCTAAATGATCACATTTTAATTGAGCGTGACATTGGAAGATCATGCAGTAGGATGAACAATTAGGAGTATTTGTGTCAGAAAAAAATGTATATGGTTCAAAATAATTTCTTGATGACAGGAAAGTATGAGTTGTGATTTCCTGTTCTTCCCTTACCTGCCTGTCTGTCCTCGTCTGATTTTCACCCCAACCTCTGGATTTCCTTAGATTCTCCAGGCTGTGTGAGCAAGCTCCACCCCTCTGCCATCTTCATCAACCCTCCGTCTTCTTCTCCTTTCATTTTCCCCAGGGCTGCAGGAAGAAGCCGATCATTTCGTTGTAAAATAAGTATTGTTACTGCCCTATATCAGTTTTAACTGTCTCTCACCTGATCATGAAGAACTAGTCTTTTTGCTTCAGTTTCTCCTCAGTCTAAACCATGTCCCAGAAGCCAGCCAGAGTTTTCCTTCTAAAACTAATACTTGGCCATATCACTCCCTTATCAAACCTTTAAACGTTTTCTAATCCAAACTCCTTTATATTTTATTCAAGATCTTCCACTCTCTGGCAGCAGACTGCCCTCCAAGATTTCAATGGCTGTGTCTTCCTTATATTCTAGTGCAGCAAAAGCTCATGGTTTTCTTGAGTAAGGATTGCATTTGGATGCCTCTATTCCCTGACTTATGTTTCCTCACTTATGTTGTCACTCACTTTGCTTAACAGTCTAATTAACTGTGTTTTACTGCAAGTTCTTAACATATCTATCTCCTCAGGTAGATGGTATATGATCATATTTATTTATTTGTTTGTTTAATCTTTGTAGACCTACCACAAAACAGTCACTCAGACTGTGTGTTTTCAGTTAGTGAAGTAATGCAGGTTAATTCTTTGTACAGACTTTCTTAGCCTGATTGGAAGATATATAACCTGGGTTGGAATGAGAAAGGTGAAGTGGGTATTTGACTGTGTATTGAGACATTTTTCTTTTTAGAATATATTATTTTCTTTTTCTTGTAAAGCAAAATTACTTGTAACACTGTTGATCAGGGTTTAAGCAATTAATATGCCTTGGCTCTAAATATATTATGGATCAATTATCTTCACTCTTCTATGCAACCTGGCCAAATGCTCATATTCATCCTCATACTTCTCTCTGTAAGTCAGATAAAGTAATTGTGTCCTAGTCATTCAATCTACCCTTAAAGCAAACTTAAAGCATTTAATGAAACATACATGCAAAAGAGGCGAGTCATGGTCAAGAGTGGAGGAGGAGCACCGTAGAGATACTGAGCGGTTTTCCTAAACACGAGGTTGCTGACGGAGGGCACAGCATGCCCTTTCAGACTGTGCTTTGTGAATAACTGAAAACTTTGTGCCTCCTTCATAACAAAACCAAGCAATGGAGGCAGTGGTCTTAATACATCCAAGTCCTGTTCTAAACAGGCTACCTCCAAGGCCACCCATGTATGTCTTAAAAAATAATGTCCAGAGATTCCATGAAAATGAGTCAAAGGGGAGACGTGAAATAGTCAAGTAATTTGTGCGATTCAACATTTTTTCTTTTCTTTTTAGTCAGTGAGATTTCTTTTCATTTTTCAAGATCCTGGGGTTAATTTATTGAGAACAAGTCAAAAAAAAAAGGGGGGGAGATGGAGGGAAGAAACGGAGGCAGGGAGGAAGGAAAGAAGGAAGGAAGAGAAAGGACGGGATGGGAAGGGAAGAAATTGAGAGAGGGAGGGCAAAGGCTTCAGTCACCTTGCCCAAAGTCGTGCTGGGGTAATACTTAATGATTGACTCTACGTGAACTTTCGCTTTCTTCCTGAAGCTACTGTTCACATTATGTAAAACATAAACATTTTTACTTATACAAAATATTTTTTCTGTTACATATATGATTTTAAAATATCTTAATGATACACTATTGATCTTAGAATAATAGTGAATTGTTAGATTGTGTTAGTAGTTCATCTAAAATAAACCCATCTTTTATATATAATCACTGGCAACTCAAAATGAAGACAGAGAAGAGTAAGTGCTATAGAATTCTAGATGTATTTCTTGTGCCAATGTATTTTTTCATGTGTATTTGTTTTGGTTGTAATGAAAAAAGATATCTTAGAAGAAAAAGTCATAGGACAATAAATTTCAGAAGTTGAAAATTAAATTAGTCTTCCAACTATGTATTATACTTTCTCTTTGCTGTGGTGTATAACAGAATTTAAAGCTCTCTGCAAACCATACACTGGCTTTTTTGTTTCTGAGCTAGCATTTATCTTTCTGAACTTATTATCTTTCTGAAATGACACCATTTTGGCATGTTCAATGTGAAAATAAATGTAACTCACTTAGCTACTGTTTCTATAATTACACTGTAATTAAGCAACATACAATATTAATAGAAATAGCATAACTTGCAAAATATCATCTGGAGACGAAATGTCCATCTCTGGGAGAGTGCATACATAGGGACAAAGTATTATGAATAGATTAACTAATAATTGCATTCTATTTCATTGATCCTAGTCACAAATAGCCAGTCTTTTAGCAGTTTTTGAGTATGGTGAAATAAATTGTCAATCCTAAAGTTGCTTTTTTTCATAGGTATTATCAAAAGTGGGAAAATGGGCTATAATTCTAATTGTTGCAATCAGGGCTGCTTTGAAAAAAATCTAATATTTATACCTACCCAAGTAGAAAAAAACTATAGGTGAGATTTTGATGTTTGATTAAACTTTCATTATTCAAGAGACATTCCATTTCCCACATGAATCCTTTTCTAATCTTTGCAAACTTTTATGATTTGCCTCCAAGAAAGAAGAAGTTGCTTTTGGACGCTTAATCATTAATCTTACTTCTGGTTTCAATAGTATAGGGATGGGTCCTATTTCCTTATCAGACAATCTACTCCTCAGCAATTTTTGAGAGTGTAGCAGACTGTATAATTCTGACAATGCAGCCACGAGCCACAGCTGATTGGTATAGAGGTGGCCGCTCGATCCATGCTGGGTCAACCATATTTTCCCAAGACTCGAAATTTGGTCATTGAAGGAATGAATTATTTAGTTCTGGTGGGCCAAAGGCAAATAGTATACACATTTAGTGAAAAGGTGGTCTACAGAAAGATAAATGATAACTGTACCTTTTTCATAGATCCTATTTATCAGATGGAGACACTCTTGTTTAATATTAATTTGCTAAGTGTTCTAAGTTCTAATCATAGATGGGTGAGGGCTTTTGTTAATTGTTTTTATTTCTGGATCTATTGTGAAAAATCAAGGGGTTTTTCTTCTTCATTCTATTAATGTAGAGTATCACACTGATCACTTTGCCAGTATCAAGTCAGCCTTGCATTCCTGAAATAAATGCCACTTGTAAGGATGTTTAATACTTTTTTTATACTGCTAGATTTATTTGCTAATGTATTTTTTTAAGGATTATTGATCATGAAGTAAAATTTGCTTGTAATGTTTTGGTCAAGTTGTGGTATCAGAGTTGGTTTTGCCTCATAAAATGAGTTGGGAAGTGTTCCAATCTCCCTACTTGTTTGAAAGAGTTTATATGATATAAGTATTAGTTTTTCCTTAAATGTTTGGCAGAATTTATCAGAGAAACCATTAAAATTGGTGTTTTCAGGGGCTGGCCCCATGGCCTAGTGGTTAAGTTCGGTGCACTCCACTTTGGTGGCCCAGGTTTGCTTCCTTGGGGCGAACCTACATCACTCATTGGCAGCCATGCTGTTGCAGAGACTCACATACGAAATAGAGGAAGACTGGCACAGATGTTAGCTCAGGGTGAATCCTCTTCAGCAAAAAAAGAAAATTGGTGTTTTCTTAGCATAAAATTGTTGATAATTAAATTTCTTGCCAAGATATAGGGCTATTAACTTCATATTTCATATTCTGTAAGTTTTATTAGTGCCATTCGAGGAATCTGTCCTTCATCTAAGTTGTCATATGAATTAGCATAAATTTGCTTAAATTATTACTGAATTACCCTTTTAATATCTCTAATGATATCCCCACTTTAGTGCCTAATATTGATAATTTGTTATCTCCTTTTTATCTTGATCAGCTAGATGTTTATCAATTTATGTTTTCAAAAAAACACTTTTGCTGTGTAAATTTTCTCTACTTTTACCTGAATTCTGATGTGTTTCTCTGTGTGTTTTCTTTTTTTTTTAATATTCTGCCAATTTTATTTATTTGGAGTTGAGGATCTTTAGATGAAATTTTGGATTTAGAGTTAATGCTGGAATAGATTAAGACTTTTGGAGACGTTGAGATAGGGTAAATGTAATTCCGATGAAAGAAGGACATGAATATTTGAAGGCCAAAAGGAGGACTGTACTGGGTTGAAGTTTACCCCCCAAATTTATATCCACCTAGAAGCTGTGAGTGTGACTGCTATGGTCTGAATGTTTGTGTTGCTCCAAAATTTATATGCTGAAATCCTAACCCCCAAAGGTGATAGATAGCATTAAGAGGTGGGAACGTTGGGAAGTGCTTAGGTCATGAGAGTGGAGCCCCAATGAATGGGATTAGTATTCTTACAAAAGAGACCCTAACGAGCTCCCTCACCCCTTCCACCAGCACAATAAATAACAGTAAATATTCGTTTATATTTGTACAATATCTACTACAATTTTGCTCTTCATATCTTTCTGCATTTCTGTACTTTGGTCTTCTTACTGAACACCACTTTTTAGGACTTCATTTAGTTTAGTTAAGTATATGTTGGCTATGAATTACCTCACTTTTTGATGTACTGAACCTGTTTTTATTTTATATTTATCTTTTAAGACATTTGACAATATAAAAATTCTAAGCTGGTGCATATTTAAGTACAGTGAGGATATCATTCTATTATTTTATGGCCTCCATTGTTTCTGTTCTAAAGTCAGCCATCAGTCTTTCTATTTCTATATTTTGAATAATCTTTCCTTTTCCTTTCAATACTTTTAAGATTTTTTTTCTTTCTATTCCATTTTATTTTGAGCAGTGTCACTATGAAATGACTATGCACGAATTTATAATTTTTTTCCCATCTGGGAATATGTAAAGTTTATTGAATTTGTGAATTTGTTTTTTATCAGCTTTGGCAAATTCTCTTCCTTTATCTTTTCAAATATTGACACTGGCTCATGCCTTTTATCTTGTTCTTCTGAGTCTCCAATTTTTAATTATAATTTTTTTTTTTTTTGGAGGAAGATTAGCCGTGAGCTAACATCTGCTGCCAATCTTCCTCTTTTTGCTGAGGAAGACTGGCCCTGAGCTAACATCCGTGCCCATCTTCCTCTACTTTATATAAACAGCTGCCACAGCATGGCTTGACAAACAGTACGTAGGTCTGCACCTGGGATCTAAACCAGCAAACTCCAGTGGAATGTGTGAACTTAAGCACTGCGCCACCAGGCAGGCCCCTGATTATATTTGATTAACCTCCTCGTATCTTGGAAATCTCTTACCCTTTTCTCTGTATTTTCTGTACTTTTTAAAATCTTTTATCTGTCTTAGTTTTACTTTGGATGTGCTCTTTTGTCCTATTCAATTGACTAGCTCTCTGTTTAGGTTTTCCTGACCTATTCAGTTTATTGATTCTCTGCTTATCCTGCCTAATATGTTGTTAAAACTGTCCAAAGAATTCATAATTTCATTACTGTATTATTTAGTTCTAGAATTTTTATTGGGTTGTTTTTCACAGTTTCTAGTTCTGTCTTGAAATTCACAACCTTGCATTTTATCATCTGAACATATAAATTATAAGCTCATATGCTGCATCTTTTTGAGAACCCACACTGAGAGGGCATTTACCAAGGACAAAAACCAAGTCGCATCCCTCAGCCCTTTGATGGGACCAAAGTATGAAAAGTTTCGCCTCCTATCTTTCCTCTTCAGCAGTGGCCTCTGCCCTCAGGGAAAAGGGGTTCCAAATGCTGAACTCCTTTCCCCAGAGCTTCTCTTCTGGAAGTTATTTCACAGTCTTCTTAGGTCTTTAATGTTCATAAGTAAATAGTTTGATATATTTTATCTGGTGTAGGAGAGTTGATCCAAATGACTTAATTTGCATTGAATGGAAGTGGAAGTTGCATTTCAGTCAATACTGCATGAACATATTTATTATTCTTCCATAAAGTGATTCAGTTTTCCCCAAACCATCTGTTTTAGTCTTCTAGCTGCCATAACAAACTACCACAGACTCCATGGCTTTAACAACACTAATTTATTTACTCATAAGCTGGAGGCTGAAAATCCAAGTTCAAGGTGTCAGCATTGTTGGTTTCTCCTAAGTTCTTTCTCCTTGGCTTGCAGATAACCTCACTTGGCCTTTTCTCTGTGCGTGCACATCCCTGGTGTCTCTTTCTCTTCTTATAGGGATGCTAGTCTTATTAGATTAGGGACTCATTCTTATGACTTTATTAAACTTAATTACTTAACGTTAAAGGTTCCATCTTCCATTATAGTCATATTGGAAGTTAGGACTGTAACATGTGAATTTGGAGGGAACAGAATTTAATCCATAACATCATCTATAAAACAAATGGCATATTTCATATTACTTTGCAGTATGACCTTCATTATTCATAAAAGCCACACTCATACATTTTAAGCACCTTATGCTCTTCTATTAGCAACAGTGATTTGTCAAAAAAAGGAGCAATATTTATTTTTGCTCATAAGTAATAGTATCTTTCTAGCCTGCCTTTACTTCACTCTATGAGTTTCTAGATATATATAAAATTTATAATTAATAAATTATACTAACATATTTTCTCCTTGACAATACATTTTGATAGAATTTGATGTGAGCCCAAAAGAGTTTATATTTGCATTTAGAATCCATAGATGCTGTATTTTGAACCTGATTACATTTAGAAGAGAACATCCATATTTCATCATCTTTAGCTGATAGGTATGGTTTATTTTTAACTATTATACCATTTTGAATCCTTTTTGACCCCCGTGATATCATATTGTATGATTTTTTTTACTCATAGCATTAAGAAAACCACTATCTTTAATATGGTCAAGAAAGAATTAGGAGCAATATAATATACTTGAGGCTTACCAAGCAGATAGTCAGTAGAACTTGTTCTAATTTAAATGCTTCTTTT
The DNA here is from genome assembly GCF_041296235.1 of Equus asinus. Classification (NCBI taxonomy): domain Eukaryota; kingdom Metazoa; phylum Chordata; class Mammalia; order Perissodactyla; family Equidae; genus Equus; species Equus asinus. The sequence continues at coordinate 84,367,061 of NC_091798.1, forward strand.
GACTACGTTGAATAATCAAATCAGTTACTGAGTTTCTGATTTTCATATTTCTTTTTAGTAAAGTTAAATTAACAAAACACTTTCTGACTTAGTCAAAAATATTTTTTAAATATTAAAAAAAAATTTAGGTACGTGGGAAATCACTCTACAAGTAGCAAAATGCTACATAGGTATTTTTAGTACCTTATTAAATTAGGTAACTTGAAAGAGAGTAGAAAGTAACAACTTAATTTATAGTTTTATCAAGCAGTTGAACGTAAATTCTACCGATGGATATGCACCCCTAGGTAAAATTGTAAACATCGTGAACTGGCTCTAATCTCATTTATAATTATTGTAACTAAGAAAGATAGTACGTTTTAGGAATTATATAAATTCTTCATCCATCCATTTAAAGTCATTGCATATTTAACCCATATTATAAAAATTATGTTTTATAAATTTGTCTACCTTATTTCTACATTATGAGCTCCACAGTAAAAACAAGGAGAAATGTATAATGTTTTTGATATGACCAGTGGCTAGTTCCACGATACACAAATAATAGTTATTTAATAAATAATTGATTGCTAAATATTACACAATACAATTGTATTATGTCAATAAAAATGTGAACCCCAGGTTTAATAATCATTTTTTTAAATTTATTAAATGTCTGTTATGTACTGGTCAGTGTTCAGATGTTTCTCTCATCCCTCAAAACAACTATGCATTAATTATTATTAGTTATTATTTTACCACTTAGAAAAAAATTTAGTCTCAAAAAGAATAAACCAATTTCCCAAGAGTATAAACGAAAAATAATGACATTGGTGAAATTCTTGGTCATATTTATTGGGAAATGAAAAAAAAAAACCAAGAAAAAGGGCAACAGATACGATTATAGTTGGGGGCAGCATAACCAGAGATGTATAAATGCACTTTTTCTTTATTCCACATGCAATAAACTTTGCCCTGAGCAGTCACTGTAAACCAGAGGTTGGCAAATGAGGGTGTGAGGACCAAAGCCATTCTGTCTCCTATTTTGGTATAGCCCATATACTATGAATAATTTTTATATTTTTAAATGATTGAAAAACTTTAAAAACACAATATTTTGTGAAACATGGAAATTATACAAAGATTGCATTTCAGTTTTATTGGAACACAGCCATGCCCTTCGTATGTGTTGTTTATAGGTGATTTTGCACAATAATGGCGGCATGGAGAAGATACAACAGACTGCAGGGCTCACAGCACAAAATATTTACTATCTGACCCTTAACAGAGAATGCTTGCAAACTCCCTCCCTAGAATATTCATTATTCTTGGTGTATTTGTGTTTATATGAATTTGTGTGTGTGCATACATTTTTAAAAAATATATGACAAGAAAGCTTTTTCCCTTGCTGTAATAACTGTTTCTTTAATTTCATTGGTTTTCAAGTGGCCATTGCCTCAGTTGATATCCCATCCCCAGTTTGTACTCGAGGCATTGGACTCACTGGATTTGTTCATTTGGAAAGGAGAACACGTGAGGGTATTGGAATGAGGCTTCTGCTTTTACCCTGTCCAGATCTTTCCAGCTTGATTCCAGATGCAATGATAAGAGCTAGCCTGACATTTAGAATTACATTGGCACTTCCTATCTGTAAAATGATTTTTAACATACTTATTCAGAGGTTAACCCTACAACGCATGTATAATAATAATTAGATCATTTTTGCAGCTGTTTCAACTACTGTTTTCCTAATATAGGAAAAAAATCAAGTTTAGAAGTTGCTCAGTTGTTAAGGAGATTACAGCTGTAAAGGTGTTTCCTATAACATTTGGAGATGTGTCAACAAATCAAACCAACCTAGTGATTCAGTAATTGAGGCAAATGCTAGTAAACTTAAGTATTTGCTTGAATTGACAAGCTGTTTGACTCAATTGCCAGTAGGTTTATAACAGTACTAAAAAGATACATAGCAATATAAGACACAAGAACAATAAAAAATTCACTATGGAAGTTATTGGCACTTTCAAATTCTTCTTAGGAGACTAGGATGCATATTTAGTCAGAAAATAAGTGTAAAGCAGCAAAATAAAGAGCAAACCTTGGGGGCCGGCCCCTTGGCCAAGTGCTTAAGTTCACGTGCTCCACTGTGGCGGCCAGGGTTTTGCTGGTTCGGACTCTGGGCACAGCCATGGCACGGCTCATCAGGCCATGTTGAGGTGGCGTCCCACGTGCCACAACTAGAAGGACCCACAACTAAAAATATACAACTGTGTACTCGGGGGATTTGGGGAGAAAAGGAAAAAAAAAGATTAAAACTTGGTCTATCAGAAGTAGGAACTGTCTTAAAATTTTCTTGCATTTAATTGTTGATAATACTAAAAGTAGATGTGTTTACTTTTTGATAGGCATTATTACAGAAAGTAAGAGGAAATATTTATATAACCTTAAAAAGGGACTTGTAAAATATGTACACCCCATTTACTTGTGCAATGATCTATACTTTATTATGTGGTTAATTATATTTAAGAAAGATAACCAGTATATTTCTAGGGAAACAAGAGAATGCACTAACTCCAGAAGGGACTTTTAAAGAAAACTTATAGCAATATCATAAGGTAAATTATCATATTATTAATTGAAAGAAGTAATAATAATTATATTTTAAGAAGTTATTTTGTTGGGACAAGTTAAATGTTTAGTACAATTTAAATGATTGTTATTTGTATAATGATCATGTCCTTTCATTTTAAGATTGAGTATGTTTTGAATTTTGCATAATGTAGATATAAGAACAAAAGATCAAGAAAGATGTAGCCACTTTCAAACATCAAATTATTTATAGACTAATAAAATAAACATTTTTACAAATAGAAATATGGGTATGGCTGTTGTCAATATTAACAAATGATAACATTTGAATTCTGGCTTCAGAGTCCAAAAAAATCATTCTGCTGTACTGCCTTTCAGAATTAATATTTTGCTACTGAGTTCAACAGAAATAGAAAGCACATGAAAAAATATCTGTACAATTCTCAAATTGATACACACCCATAAAATATTTACTTTCTAACATACAATTCTAAATTCTGGGTTGTCAGTAATTCTGTATAGTATTTGAACTGGTCTTCTCTGTATGATTCTTATTTGAATAAGGAAGGCTTGTGAGGTCTATAAATGTGAGTTGTGATGAATATAAGTATATCCTGGGACTAAAAAGCCATCCCAGTGGCAACAAACATTCCTAGTGTCTGGATCTTTGTTTCTAATACCATTCTCTAATAAAAAGAACCAGAGCTCCTTGAAGAAATGGCTGATTCCAGAACTCAGGCCAAAATATACAACAGGAATCTAGAGTCCCTTGTAATACCAGAAAGTAAGGAAATACTATCAAACAAACAAAACAAAACAGATCACAGTGATGAGGATGTTTGAAAGGGACAGTAGTCAACTAAAGAGCCCCCAGTGGCCAGAGCTGGAACAATTTGAACAATAAGGTAGTAGTGGGTTACGACTCAAAGTATAAAATAAATATGTCTGAGTCCATACTGATATAAACAAATAATTGAATATATAAATAAATAGGGAGAAGAGACGAATCTCCCATGCAGGGCAATTCCAAATAATTGCTGTAGATATACCACCTCCACAGAAGTAGAACCCAACTCTCTACTTGTTAAATTTAGCCTGTGGCACAAAGTGACTTCTTTCCAAAGAGTATAGCATAAAAAAGGGGGGAGAAGTGTAACTTTACTGTGAAGAAACCTGACAAAATACTACCAAGACAGGTGATCAAGATTAATTTCAACAGTGATAAGTCATCTTGATAATATGTACCCTTGACATGATGAAAATGGCACTTTGACTCTCTAGTCTTTGTCCTAAAAATCTGTAATCCTAGGGCCAGCCCTGTGGCCAAGTGATTAAAGTTCCATTTCTCTGCTTCAGTGGCCTGGGGTTTGCGGGTTCAGATCCTAGGCACGGACCTAGCACTGCTAGTCAGCACACACTGTGGCAGCATCGCACATAAAACAGAGCAAGTTTGGCACAGATGTTAGCTCAGCGACAATCTTCCTCAAGCAAAAAGAGGAGGATTGGCAACAGATGTTAACTCAGAGCCAATTTTCCTCACACAAAAAAACAAGACAAACAAACAAAAAACTGTCAATGTCATAAAAAACAATGAAAGTTAGAAACTGTCACAGCCAAGAGGAACCTAAGGAGACATGATGACTAAAGATACTATGATAACCTGTATGGGATCTTGGAGAAGAATGAGGACATTGAGTAAAACTAAGGATTCTGAATAAACTTGGAGTTTAGTTAATAAAAATATATCAATATTAATTCATTACTTTATTCAGTTGTGACAAATGTACTATACTAATGTAAGATGCTAATAATAGGGATGTGGGTTATATAGAGATTTTCTGTACTATCACCACAAATGTGCTACAAATCTAAAACTATTCTAAAAGAAAATAGTTTATTTTAAAAACCAACACCAATTTCAGCAATGAAATTGCATGCAGAATCAAATTCAAAAATTGTATATTATATTCTTATTGTGGCTATATGAGATAGGTACTGTTGATGTTTCCATTTTACAGATGAAGTAACCAAGGGCACAAACATGCTAAGTAATCTGCATAACCTCAAATAGTTAGTAAGTAGAAGAGCTGAGATTTGAACTCATGGAGTATGACTTGCGAACTCATATTCTCAACTACTATCTTGCACTTCTCTTCATTCATCACGCAAAGTATTTACCCCCAATCAAGCACACACACACACACACACACACTCACACACAATGATTCCTAGTCATCACCTAGTCAAGGTCAGACATCAGCTGTTTCATCAGAAGCAGGACTTAGATTAAGATTTAGATATAGTTGCAATTGAGAAAAATCACATTATTAAGTGGAAGAAGATTCTCTTTAGAAAACATGTTAGCAAAACATTTACTTCAACCTGGAATGCAAAAATGGTTCAACATATGAAAATAAATCAATGTCATATACCACATTAACAGCATGAAAGACAAAAACAACATCATTTGACAAAATTCAACACCATTTCATGATAAAAACTCTCAAGAAGCTAGGAATAAAAGGGAACTACCTAAACATAGTAAAAGCATAACATAAACATATGAAAAGCCCACAGCTATCATCATACTCAATGGGCAAAGAATGAAACATTTTCCTTTTAGATAAGAAAAAGGCAAGGATGTCCACTTTTGCCATCTCTATTCAACATAGTAAAAGAAGTCCTAGCCAAAGAAATTAGATAATTAAAAAAAAAGACATCCAAATTGGAAAGGAAGAAGTCAAAGATCATGAAAGACATGATTTTATATGTAGAAATCCTAAAGGTTCTACAAAACTGTTAAAAGTAATAATCAGTTTCAGCATAATTACAGGATATAAAATCAACACAAGAAAATTGATTATGTTTCTATACACTAACAATGACTAATCTGAAAAAGAAGTTAAGAAAACAATCTTATTAACAATAGCACCAGAAAGAATAAAATACTTAGGAATAAACTTAACCAAGGAGCAAAAGACTTATACACTGAAAACTAAAAAACATTGCTAAAAGGAATCAAAGGAGACATACCAAGTTCGTGGTTTGGAACTCTTAATATTGTATTACCCAAAGCAATCTACAGGTTCAATGCAATCTCCATCAAAATTACAATGGCTTTTTTTTTTTTCAGAAATAGAAAATTGTTCTCTAAATTTGATATGGAATCTCAAGCGACTCTGAATAGCAGAAATAATCTTGAAAAAGAACAAAGTTGGAGTCCACACACTTCCTGATTTCAAAACATACTATGAAGCAACAGTACTTAAGATGGTGTGGTGCTGGCAGAACGACAGACATATAAATTAGTGGAACAGAACACAGAGCCCAGAAATAAATCCTTGTGTATATGGTCAAATGATTTTTGACAAGGATACCAAGACTATACAATGGGGAGAGGATAGTCTTTTCAATAAATGATGTTGGGAAAACTAGATATCCACAGGCAAGAGAATAAAATTGGACCCTTACCTTACACCACACATTAGCTCAAAACAGATTAAAGACCAAAACATAAGACCTAGAATTATAAAACTCGTAGAAGAAAACATAGGGGAAAATCTTCAGGATATTGGATTTGGTAATGATTTATTGGATACAACACCAAAAGCACAGGACACAAAAGCAAAAATAGACAAACGGGAAGAAATCAAACAAAATTTTTTGTGTAGCCAACAAAACAAAACAAAAAACAATCAACAGATTGGAAAGACAACTTACAAAATGGGGGAAAAATTTGTGAATTATATATCTGATAAGGGGTTAATATTCAGAATATATAAGGAACTCATACAACTCAACAATAAAAAAACAAATAACTCTATTTAAAAAATAGGCAAAGGACTTTGATAGACAGTTCTCCAAAGAATATATACAAGTGGTCAAGAAGCATATGAAAAGATGCTAAACCTCATTAATCCTAAGAGAAATGCAAATCAAAACCACGAGATAGTACAACACGCCTGTTAGGATGACCACTGTCAAAAAAGCAGAAAATAACAAGTGGTGTCAAGCATGTGGAGAAATCAGAATGTTTTTACACTGTTAGTGGAAATGTAAAATGTTGCAACCATTATGAAAAACGGTATGAAGATTCTTAAAATTAAAAAATAGAACTACCATGTCATCCTGCAATCCCACTTCTTGTTCTAAATCCAAAATAATTGAAATCAAGATCTCAAAGAGCTATCTGCATTTCCACATTTATTGCAGTAGTACTGAAAATAGTCAAAATGGGGAAAAATCTAAACGTCTGTTGACAGATAAATGGATAAAGACAATTTGGTATATACATATAGTGGAATATTATGAAGCCTTTAATAAATAAGAAAATGCTGTCACATGCTACAAAATGAAGTAACCTTGAGAACATTATGTGCTGAATGAAATAAGTCAGTCACACAAGGACAAATTTTTTGTGAATAGTGTGAGATAGGTGTCTAGTTTCATTCTTTTACATGTGAATATCCAATTTTCCTAGCACCATTAATTGAAGAAACTGTCTTTTCTCCATTGTGTATTCTTGGTTCCCTTGGCAAATATTAGTTGACCAAACCTGTCTGTTTTTACTGAGCTGGATGAATTATCCCTTTTTGAAATAGGAAAGCAGACACAGGGATGTTAAGTAATTTAAATATCGTTCATTATACTCCTGATGAATTTAAATTGTAAAGCAGCTAAAAATTGTATCTGTATGTGGGGAGCTGGTACATAGTGTATAAGATAAATGACTCCACTAGCTATTTATAAAGAATAATTTGGAGACACATAATCTCTCTCATTAACTAATTCCATTCTCAGCCACCTCCTCAGAAAGACTGTCTTTAACATCCGTCACAAAGTAGCCCCACCTACTACCTTATCTCACTCTGCTTTATTTTCTTCCTGCTACTTATAGATTTATTTGGTTTTCAAAAAATTTTTAGTTTATGCCTTCTCACCAGAATATAAGTAGGGACCTTGTCTGTCCTATTTATCTCTGTATTCTCAACATGTAGACTAGTGTTTGTCATATGATGGATGTTCCATATATTTATGGATTAAATGAATTCATTTTAACCAAGACAAAATAGATAGTATTATCCTATTCTGATTTTCTTCACATATTATTCAGGCCATAGATTGGCCTAAAGCATCCCTCGAAGAATGCTGTCAGTTTCAAGTTTTGAATGTAATTTCTGTCTATGAAAGTGTAGATGGATGTGGAAAGGGTTACTTGAAGGGATCCTCCTAGGGAGACCCTTAGGTGTGGTCTCTGTATTTAGCTGTGTAGCAGAGACTTTGAATTGCTAACAAATAGTCATTCTCCCCTTCTGCTTACACAAGAGATCTCAGCTGTATTTAGCGTGGACATGTGTTGGGCTAGAAGTTTTCTTTCCTGGCCTTTCTGGCAGCTGGGTGTGGCTATGTGACTATTTTCTGCTTAATGAGATATAATGAGATATGTATTTGGGCATTCCAAAAAGCCTCGTTAAGGGAATCTGAGTAGCTTCTTAATGTTTAAGGTTAGAGAAACAATTTTATCTTTTTCTTCATTCCTAATGTAAGCATTCAAAGCTACTGATTTCTCTCTAAACATTGCTTTTGCAACACCTCACAATTTTGATGTATTTTCACTTTCATTATCCACCTGCATTTTCAATGTCATCTTTGAGTGGTCACTTTCATTTAATTTAGCTGACTTCTGTCAAAGTCAGTCTCTGCCCATAATGGAAGACATTAATGGAATGTTGAATCAAATATTTAAATACTGCTTTAGTGAAAGGCATCTTGACCGAAGTTATATTCAAATTGAATGCCATGAAAACTTCAAAGCTTTCTCCTTGTCAGAAGCGTACTAAGTATGCTAAGTGGTATTTTTGTCAGTAATGAGTTATGCAAAGCTAAAATAAAATTTCTAGAATTTACAAAGATAGATTTAAATTACAATTTAAGAACACACAAGGAAAGATTAAGGGATTAGAAATCTCTTCGCAGGTTACAAGGACTCTGTGAGAAGATTGTAAGTCTGCGTACAAGTCAGTGCCCTGTCAGAGTTTTATGTCAGTAAAATAATTTTGCCTGAAGCTTTCCTCTTACAAAAAGTTTTTAAAGAAATTCCATCTGGCCAGTTGCTTTAAAGAGGAATTTTAAACTAACCGATTAGTAGAAAATCAGGTCTCAAAAGTGTTTGAAAATCTTATGAAATAGGTTTTATTGCATTTTATGCTTACTATAACATATATAAATAAATAAACCTTTAAAAGTATTTCCAAAATTGATGGATAAGCATGTTAAAATATAAACTTATTTTAGAACACTCATATATTTAATTATATACATTTTAAATACCTAAGATGCTTTTAAAGGGAGTAAAATAGCAGTGGTTTAGGATGACTAAATCCCCATCTAATTAATAATAGATCTAAATAAAGAGAATTATTTATTAATTCTATAATAAATAAATAGGTAAATTCTACATAAAATATATATAAAATAAATAAATTCTCTAATAAATAAATCCTCATCTAAATAAATAGAATTCTAAAATTGAGCTATCCACTAACAAGAGACTACACACGCTCTTTAGTGCAAACATCAGAAGACACGGTTACAAACAGTCCAGGCAATTGCCTCCATGGAACAGAATTGGGGAGTAGGGGACCTTTTTGTGAATTATAATTTTTAAAAATATATTTTCCTTGACTTTTTAAAAAATATACATGTTTTATCTTGATTAAATAAAGAAAGGAAAATTTAAGAGATGTTTAAATGTTTGCGTTTTACTAACAGCAGGGTTTTATCAAAAAAAGCTTGAGATGTTTACGCAAGTAACAATTTATCAGACTCAAAATAGCAACTACACAAATGACCAAGTATTTAAATAATGAATGTTCAATCATCTTGTACAGTTGATTTGAAGAAAATTATTAAGAAAAATATCACAATTTGAAAGGGAAAATAATTGTCAGAAAAGGCACGTCTTTGGTAATTGCCAATTTCTCCATGCCATTGTTAAGGCTATGTCAGACATATGAGCAATAGTGCAAGTTGTTGAATTTTACAATGTCATATATCACTAAGAGCATTCGCTCTTCTCCCCAGATTCCTTGGGGAAGTATCTGCCAATGCAAAGAGAATTGCATCAGCACAGAGGAGAGTCAGGACTTTAGAACAAAGGAAAAAATGCATTTAACAAGAGCAAACTGTCAAAGAATTAAGCTCTGGAAAAATCAAAATTAAAATAAAATGACCCTCTCTTTCCATAAGCGCACACAACACACACACACACACACACATGCACACACACACACACACTCTGTGTCACCTCACACAGTGTAATTATGTACCAGTTTATACACACACACACTTTGATTAGATGATAAATTTCAAAATTCTTTACAGCTTGAAAATATGTTTCTAAGTTACTATAATATATTAATAAAGATGTGTAACCTTATTGGGTATATATGTGTCAAAACGAAGTCTCATCATTTTTATTTATAAAGCAAACCACTGCATAGCTTAATTTACTAGATATTCCATGTGTTTAAATATAGCTTTAGATTAATCAGGCTCTTAATATCTTAAAGTAATAATCTTCGTATCTGAATATAAAGAAATAGGAATATATTTTACAGTTCATATTCTAATCAATATAAAAGTATAGAGAGGTAAATACTCAAAACAAAAGCCGCCAATAATGTAGATATACATTAAGATTATTTAATATTGGAGTATTGCATATTTTAACTAAGTTTGAGGTTTGAAAATTTCTATATACTGAATTATCCAGATATGCATGGACATTGAAGTTTATGTTAACATAGCAATGCCAACGCCAGTTAACATTTAGACTACTGCATGAAGTTTAAGATTCTTTTCTCAGTTGTTTTTTTAATTCTATAGAATATATCGTAACTTCTAATGTGTACACAAACTGCTGTGCTCTAAAATCACTTCAAAGAATTAATTCTAAATTAGATATTTCACGAACTTGATACAAAATTAGGGTCTTTTTTTAGTTTGCTTTAAATTTTTAGCCATTGTCTTTTTATTTAATTTGACTTTTTGAAAATATTTTCAAATCTTTTGAAACTGTTTTCAAATCTAAACATATAAGACATATTCAGACAACTATCTCTTTCATCTCTGTCATGCCCGCCTGTTCTCTATTATGCCCACCTTTTTTCCCCCACTGTCAGTGTTTCCTGTCTCCAATATAAGCAAAATGCACATATACATGCCTTTATGTGTATGTGTGTATATAAATTCTACCTTTCATATAAAATGTAAAGGTATATGCAAATGGTAGAATACTACGAATATCTTCTTCTGCACCCTCCTATTTATTAACTTAAAAGTAGATCCTGAAGATTATTTCATGAGAGAAGATACAGAATTTGTCTTTCCATTTTATGACATAATCCCATTCAATGGATGTGCTATTATAAGTTTATTCAGTCAGGCCCATATCAATGAACATTGGATTGGTTTTAATTTTTTGCTTTTCCTATAAGTACTATATTGCATAATCTTGGTCATAAGTTATTTCAAATTTTGCCAATGTACTTTTTGATAGATTCTTAGTAGTGGCATTGTCAAAGGATAAATAAGTCAATAAGCAATATTTTCAGATATTTATGAATTTTCCTGATAAGCATTATTTAATGTAGCATTCCTGCTAGCAGTATATCAGGGAGCTTGATTTGTCCTAAATTCCCAATTGGATGATGATGTTTATGATGATTAATTTTATGTGTCAACTTGACCGACCATGAGGTGCCCAGATTAAACATCATTTCTGGGTGCGTCTGTGAAGATGTTTCTGGACAAGATTAGCATTTGAATTGGTGGACTCAGTAAAGTAAATTGCCCTCCTCAATGTGGGTGGGTATCATCCAATCCATTGAGAGCCTACATAGCACAAAAGGCAGAGGAAGGAGGCATTTGCCCCTTTTTGCTTCCTGCCTTCTTGCTTGAGTTGGCATCTCATCTCATTCTCTCCGGCCCTCAGGCTGGGATACAGACATCAGCTCCCCTGGTTCTCAGGCCTTTGGACTTGGACTAAATTACATCACTGAACTTCCTGGGTCTCTGGTTTACAGATGGCAGGTTGTGGGACTTTTCAGTCTCACTAGACATGTGAGCCAATTCCTCATAATAAAATCTCCATGTAAATATAAAGAAATAAATAATCTCCTGCTGGTTCTTTTGCCACACAAAATTGGGCTTCTCTTGACCAAGGCACATGAACAGCCAATTAATTATGGCATCAGCCTTTGGGAAAAGAGATCAGCTTTATTTCATGTGATCGATCTGCAGGAACTGCAGGCGTGTGCTCTCAGATCTGTCTCTCCATTTCAGGATTTGGGACAAAATTTAAGAGGTTAGAGAGAACAGGCTGGGACACGGAAATGCTGGTGGGACAGGTTTTGATTGGAGGGTTTCAAGCATCTCTGGTAAGGTTTTAAACATTTATGACAGTGTTCTGAACATTATGATGAGGTCCTAAACTTTTATGATAGGATTCTAAACATTTTTGATGGGGGGGGGGAAGGAATTTTAATACTGGATCTTCCATAATGAGGGACCCCTGGCTTCTGATAAGAGTCTGATTTTCAAGTTCCTGTCATGTCCTGGTCCTTGGGTTCCATGGGAAGGAGGATCTTTAGATCTGTGGTCATTTCAGGTCATGGATTTCTTCTTTTGCATATGCTCTGGTCGTGTGACTTTACTTTCTGAAAGGAAATTCTTAATCATTCTGTTGATAAGAGATGGGGTCAGTTGCACTGGTCCTAGAGAGCCCATGGTTCTGTTTCTCTGGAGAATCTTGACTAAAATAATGTTATTGAACTTTTGGAATTTTTCTCATCTGATAGGTAGAAACGTTAGTCCAATACGATTCACTTTGTATGTTTGAGAACCATTTTCATTCTTCATCCATGAATATATTGTTTTGTTCATCATGTAACTTTGACCATTATTCTCGCAGGTTATTGTATTTATTTCTTCCTATTTTTTAGAAGTTGTTCATATGTTAAGAAACTTAACCCTTAGTCTGTGATGTGCAACTTTGTAAATGGAGTCAAGTTTATCAGCCACTCTTCCCCTTTTTTAAAATTTCTTTTAGATTTTGAGTCCAGAAGCTAAAGAAATTTTCCTTTTTTTTTTGTCAAGTTACAAAGGAAATGATCCTCTCTCTTCAAAATTCTCTCAAACCATCCTGTTCACACTTGCAACAGCTCTAATCGGCAATACATTGCTCTATACACTAATGTTTATTTATTTTTCTGTCTCCTGCACAAGACTAACAGCTGCTTAAAGACAGGAAATATGTATGCACAACATTCTATCTTACCACAGCATCAGACTCAGAATGTACAGTCACTAAATAGTAAATAAATAGTTTAATGGATAATTGAATGAGAAAAAGAATTCAATTAAGAATTAGCTCAATAAAAATATCTTTTTGAAAAATCAATAAAAAGGACAAGTCTGCATATTTAGAGCCTGCTGGAATTAAATAAACCATAAAACAAATTTAATCTAGCACATATATTTGTATGTGTGTTGTTTTTTAATGCATCACAATTATCTACCTATTATGCGAACTTCACAGAAATAGCTATAATATTTGTTTATTTGACTCTGGTGAATCAAGTATTTATAATCTCTGTTCTAAATTGGAAAGCTGCTTAAAGGTTTCTTGGAAGACCTTTGGATGTGTAACATAGAGACAGTGAGAAAAGCTGACAGACTTCTGTTCTAGACGCTCAATTGGGGAGGGGTAGGAAGAAGAATCGAGGAAAACTTGAAGATAAAAACATTTACCAGAAAAGAAAAGAGAAACTAAGGCAAATGATCCTGAAAATACTTATGTAATGATGAGTCATTCTAAATGAAGAATGGAAAGGAAGAGAAAAATTAAAGTAACCAAAAGTCATACAAATTACAATATGATTACCCACATAGGGAAGCCAAAAGATTAGTAAAGACTTCTACAGTCAAGGTCTCCCAACAATAATAATTTTGGAGACAGCCATGGGATTGGAGTAGGATTTGCCACACTATTCTCTTAAGACTGAATTATAAATATCTCATTTTATAATCAACAAAGCAAAACAACAACTATATACATACATATATATGTTTATGTGTGTGGGGGAGTATGTTTCTCGAAGACTGTCTAATTTGAGACCAAAAGTACAAATGTGATTTGGGGTTCCAGTTCAAAGATTAGAAGAGTAGCTTTCAGGCCTGGTTGTTATTACAATTACCTGTGGTCCTTTAAAAATCACATAGATACTTGGACCTTACCTCAATCCTTTTGAATCAGAATCTCTGGGCTAGATTGTGGACATTCTCACTTTTCAAAGCTCTATGGCAAGTTTTGTTGTGTAGCTATCATTGAGAATCTCTTGTTTAAAGAATGGAAAGAAAGAATATAACAATACGTTGAGGCAATTTTGTCAGTTATCCATGGCTGGTAAAAGTTGAATTGGTTGAATTGAGTGCAGGGGCCAGGGCAGAGTCCAGGTGATTTGGGAACATCTAATCATTGGGTTTTGAAAGGCAAGAGCAGAAGCAGACATTGCTACTCAGGTGAAATCCAGGGCAGCTTCTCCCTTTGAGATGAGAGTCTTTATTCTCCACTGATGGATGGAATTTTACTAAGTTCCTAGGCCTGATGGAATCAAACAGGTAGTTAATGGAAACTGAGTGATGACTTGTAGTTTGTTCCACTAGATTAGATACGAGTGCAAGCAAAGCGGAGAGTCATTGAGTAAAGTTGCATTTAATAGAGGGGTTGTAAAAACTGAATTGTGTCCCCCAAATTCATATGTTGTGTCTCTTATCCCCAATGTGATGGTATTTGGAATGAGACCTTAGGGAGGTAATTAGATTTAGATAAGGTTATGAGAGTGTGGCCCTTATGATGAGATTAGTGCCTTCATAAGAGGAGATACCAAAAAGCTTGTTTCCTTCTCTCTCTCTCTCTCCCTCTCTCTCTCTCACATACCTAGAAGGTGGCCTTCTGCAAACCAGAAGAAAGCTCTCACCAAAACCTGATCATGCTACCACACTAATTTCAGACTTCTAGCTCCCAGAACTGTGAGAAATAAATTTCTGTTTAAGTCACCCAGTCTATGGTATTTTATTATGGCAGCCTGAGCTGACTAATATCCTTGTGAAAAATCGTGTATGCTTCATCTAGAGCATGGGGAGAATGGGAAATACCTAATATCTCCCTTTCTTTTCATTCACTGTCAATAGTCTTAAATAGGTTAACAGGAGCTAGTGATTCTTGACTAAACTATCCTCCTTCTCTAATCTCTCATGTTGTTGAAATTCTAGATTCATGAGATGGCTACAGAAGAGCAGATGCACGTATGCATATATTCATACCTATGAACTGATTATTAAGCTTATGTAAACACTGACTTGAGGCTATGTACTTAAATTTTATCACTACTCACTTCTTTGACATTGGGCAAGTGAATTTAAGTTATAGATCTCAAAGTGATTTCCACTACTGATTCCTATAAAGCATTGAGTGAGAGTAAAGTTAATGGACTATAGGTGTATATATGGAACAGGACAGCATTAAGAGAACGACATAGCATGACTATGGAAACAACTTAAATAGACTGGGCATTTAGGAAATGGAAGTAAAGGGAAGGCGATGATAATTAGGTGCCTAGGGATAAAGAAGCGACTTAAAGTGGTATGCAGTTGAATCAAATCAACTCAACCTCACAGTATTGAATATTTCCCACAATTGGTCCTGGCCACACAAGTAAAAAAAAAAAAAAATTAGACATTTTATTTGGGAAAAAAAGGAGCTAATGAGAGTTCCTTTTAAAATACATGAAAAGATATGGTAAACTTATGTGATAAACTTCCTGAGATTTTCTTCAAAACTTCACCATAAATACAAAAGCTTAAAATTCTGATTAGTAGGTAGAGGTAATAAAAAATGATTATTGCTTATAGATAGTTTTTCAGTTGATGAATCATTTAAATACTTGTCCAAAGTAAAGATTAGGTTATTTCATGATTCAAACAGAATTATAGAATCAAAAGAAGTACTCATATTTCTGGGTTTAAGGGAATAAGATATTTTGCTTTAATAATATGTCTTTGTTGATTCTGTTGTTATTTACAGTAGTGGGTACACATACAGTGTCTAAAATTTCTTCTGAGTCATTTATTTCTCTTAAACATATTTAATGTTCAGAATATTACTTCCAACCAATTTTTGAAAAATTATATAATGTTGACATATTGACATATTAGACATATAAGAAAGAGTTTGGTTGGAATCTCTGCTTTAACATTTATTAACATTGAGACCAGCACATTGCTCCTCCTCTGTAAGCATTAGTTTTTAGGAAGGATAATATTTCTCTTTAGCCTACCTGTTCCTGCCTGGAACAAAGTACCTGCTCAGTAAATGTCAACAATGTTTAATTAGACAAGGCTGAATATTTTTGCAGTATACATTTCAATTCACCCTATAGAATACACACATTAATAAACACACAATGTTTTCAGTTTGATAAAACTAGATACAAGAATAAGAATTAAGCTTATTCTACATGCTTACATTTTTCATGCCATATCATTTTGAAATTCTCTTTTAAAAATACATTCAAGTGACTATAAAAATAACTTTGCTCATATAATCTTTATAATCCGAATGATTATATGTGTGATACCACCTAAGTACGCTTCAAATAAGTCTGTTATTGCAAAAGACTCTCTTTGGAGATCCTTTAATAGAACTGGTTAATTTGAAATGAAAATTCCTACAAGTAAAATTATATAACATCAAATGAAAAAGGAAATATGTAAATCAAATTGCATTGTGCCATATTCCTATTAATGCCAATGACTCTACTCAAAGAAATAATGAGGATTATTGACTCTAGATGAGCAGTATTATATGCACCTACAAAACAGGGAAGTGGTGTATCTGCATGTGTGTGTGTGTGTGTGTGTGTGTGTGTATGTGTGTGTACTGGGGAAAGGTCAAACCAGAAGAAAAAGAACAAGAGGACCCCAACCACTTAAATTTAGGGTAATTCTCACCACCTTCCACCATGGATCTGTGGTTCTATTTTTGCCAGATACCAAGGGAATACCTTAATAAACTGTAGCTAGAGAAAGACTGACAAAAGTGAAGGGACATTCAAAACCTTCAGGTAAAACTTGTATTGCTTCCCCATCCCAGTTATGTACATCTAGATACTGAATTTACCGTGCTTTCAAACTTCCCAAATCCTTAAGGCAATAGCTAAAAAGGAATAAATAACTGTACCTAGCAACAATTGAAAAATGACCTCAGGTTTCCAAATGCAGATAATTTAGAAGAGAATTTTGGTTTAAAAAATAGCTAGCTAATCAAGTTATTTCTAAACAATATTTTAACAATGTTTAAAATGCTAAAATGTCAATGATTCTCCAGTCACAAATACCCACCAAAATTAAGCACCAGAAGTGTGAATAGAGGGAGATCTCATCAAGATGGTGGCATAAGTGGACTCTGAACTCACCTCCTCCCACAGACACAACAAGGTTACACCTATTCTTGGAAAAATTACCCTGGAAAGAGAACTGAAAACTGGATAAAAAGAATCCCCACAACAAAGGACAGCCCTGACTGAGGCAGAAGAGGCAGAAATTCCTTCAGGAGAGAAAAAGCCACCTTCATGACCAGTGGAGCTTCACAGCCAGCCAGGCAGGAGCCACCCTAGGTACACAGCCCTCCCTGGAGAAGCAGGGACCTGCGTGGGGCACATTACTGCTATAAGCATCCTTTGGACTCAGCACAACTGAGACAAGTGTCATACCATTTGGCTTTGCTGGCTACTAACTACAACCCCCAGAAAAGCTACCAAAACAAGTGGAATAAAGTCAGCTCTTAAAGGGCCCGTGCACAAATTGACCTATCTCAGAGAGTAAGCCAAAATCACCAGAAAGAAAGGTGCACAGCCTTTTGGTGAAAAGCGACCCACCTGGTATGCTCTGGATACATCTCAGTGAGAGGTGAGACCTCTCCAGAGATTGAGACATTGGTGGCAGCCATTGTTGTGACTTAGTACAGGCATGCTGAGACAGATACTGGCAAACAACATTAGAGTTTTTCCCCTGGCCTGTTAGCCCAGGAGTCTGCCACACACACTAAAGCAGTGATTTAACCCACTTCAGCTAGGGCAGGCAGCCAGCCCTAGGGACCAGCCCCACCCAACAGCAAGCACTCAGGCAACTTTTCAGCCTGCATAGTCTGGGTGCCTGGGTCCTCTAGAGGCAGACGAGTGTGTCCACTTCTGTGGGGCAGGGCCTGTGTGAGGATCAGGTGAACAGTGGGGGGTGTTGTTGGAGAAGTGAGGGCCTCTGTAATGGGCTGGCTGTGTACACTCTAGTGGGTCAGGAAGTGTGCACGGGCCAGGACTGTGTTAACTGTTTGTGTGGAGCTGTGGGGGAGTGAGGCATTTCAGTGGCAGAAGACTTGTGCTTCACAAACAGCTGCAAAGGGGATCAGCCCCACCTTCTAAAGCCTGAAACTATTGGGTGCTCCCATGCCTGGGGCCAGCCCCACTCAGCTGGAATGCTAAGATAGCCGGCAACGGACTTGCATGCCTGAGGCCTACAGCAACTGTAAATCCCTGAGACTAGCAACCAACTACACTGGGGTGCCTATTCACTTAACAGGAAAACTACAACAGGAATGTGCTATTAGATCAGGTAGCCAACGGTGCTAAGGCTCCCCAAATCCAACAGCTGGCCAGGGAGGGAAAGCCTAGACTCCCTGGATACCTGCAGTAACAGCAACCCTGATGCAGCAAAAGGACATAAGTAGCCCACACAGGGGTCACTCCTGGAACATTTGGACTGGTGATGAGAGAGAAGCACACTGCTGGTTGTTGGGACTCAAAAGATGTCTCTTACATAAAGCCACTTCTCCAAGAACAGGAGACATAGCTAACTCACCTAATACATAGACATAATCATAGAGAAAGAGGCAAAATGAGGCAGCAAATGAATATATTACAAGCAAGGGAACAGGACAAAACCCCAGAAAAAGAACTAAATGAAACAGAAATAAGCAATCTACCCGACAATGAGTTCAAACAAAAACTCATAAAGATGATCACTGATATTGGGAGAAGACTGGATGAACACAGTGAGAACATCAACAAAGAATTATAAAATATAAAAAAGAACCAAACAGAAATGAAGAACACAATACTGGAAATGAAAAAATTCACTAGAGGGATTCAATAGCAGACTAGGTGATACAGAAGAACAGATGAATGAGCTGGAGAAAAGACTAGAGGAAATCACCCAAGCTGAACAGATCAAAGAAAAAAGAATTAAAAAGAATGAAAACAGTCTAAGGGAACTCTGGGACAATATCAAGGGCACTAACATTCGTATTATAGATGTCCCTGAAGGAAAAGAGAGAGACAAAGGGACAGAGAATCTATTTGACGAAATAATAACTGAAAACTTTCCTAACCTAAGGAAGGAAACAGACATCCAAAGACAGGAAACATAGAAAGCACCAAATAACATAAACCCAAAGAGGGCCATACAAAGACACATTATAATTAAAATGTCCAAAATTAGAGATAAAGAGAGAACCTAAAAGCTTCAATAGAAAGGCAACAAGTAACATACAAAGGAAACCCACAAGGTTATCAGTAGACTTCTCAGCCAAAACTCTACAGGCTAGAAGAGAGTGGCATGAATTAAAGTGCTGAAAGGAAAAAACCTACAGCCAAGACTACTCTATCCAGCAAGGTTGTCATTCTGAATGGAAGGAGAGAGAAAGAGTTTCCAAGACAAGCAAAAATTAAAGGTGTTTATCATCAAGAAACCAGTTCTACAAGAAATGCTAAAGGGACTAATTTAAGTGGGACAGAGAAGACCGCAAATAGGGATAAGAAAATTATCAAAAAACAAAACAAAACAAAAACAACGAGGCAATAAAATCACTGGTAAAGGCCAAAATAAACCTATGAAGCTACTATGAAGGTTAAAAGAAAAAGTACTAAAATTACTCATTTCAATGATAAGAGGGTAATGGATAGACACACACAAAATAAGAGATTAGATATGATTTCAAAAACTTGAAATGTGAGAGGAGTAAAAGAGTAGAGCTTTTAGAAAGAGGTCTGACTAAAGAGACTATCAACTCAATATAGAATGCTATATATGTAGAATAATATATACAAACCTGACAGCAATCACAAAGCAGAAACCTATAATAACCAAATAAGTAAGAGAAAGGAAATCAAACATATCAATAAAGAAAGCCATCAAACCTCAAGGGAAGAGAGCAAGAGAACAAGAAAGGAACAGAGAAGTACTACTAAAACACCCAGAAAAAATGTAACAAAGTGGCAACATACATATACTTCTCAATAGCTACTTTAAATGTCAATGGACTAAATGCTCCAATCAAAAGTCATAGGATGGCTGATTGGATATAAAAAAAGACCCATATATATGCTGCATGCAAGAGACGCACTTCAGACCTAAAGACACTCACAAACTGAAAGTGAAAGGAAAGAAAAAGATACTCCATGAAATGTCAAAGAAAAGGAAGCTGAGATAGCAATACTTCTATCAGACAAAATAGACTTTAAACCAAAACTGTAATAGGAGACAAAGAAGGGCATTACATAATGATAAAGGGAACAATCCAACAAGAGGATATAACACTCTTAAATAGCTATGCACCCAACATAGGATCACCTAAATATATAAAGCAATTATTAACAAACATAAAAGAAGAAACAGACAGTAACACAATAATAGTAAGGGACTTTACCACTCCACTTACACCAATGGACAGATCATCCAAACAGAAGATCAATAAGGAAACATTGGCCTTAAATGACACATTTGACCAGATGGACTTAGTGTGTATATATATATATATATGTAAGATTCCATCCAAAAACTGCAGAACACACATCCTTTTCTAATGCACATGGAGCATTCTCCAGGATTGATCACATATTAGGCCACAAAACAAATCTCAATAAATTTAAGAAGATTGACATAATATCAAGCATCTTTTCTGACCACAATGGTATGAAACTAGAAATCAACTACAGGGACAAAATCAGAAAGCCACAAAAATGTAGAGATTAAACAAAATGCTACTGAACAACAATTGGGTCAATGAAGAAATCAAAGGAGAAATCAAACGATACCTGTATACAAATGAAAATGAAAATACAACATGCCAAAATCTATGAGATACAGCAAACACGGTCATAAGAGGGAATTTTATAGCAATTCAGGCCTATCTCAACAAAAAGAAAAATCCCAAGTAAACAATCTAACAGTGCACCTAAAAGAGCTGGAAAAAGAAGAACATCAAAGCCCCAAGTTAGCAGAAGGAAGGAAATAATAAAAATCAGAGCAGAAATAAATAACATATAGATTTAAAAAACAATGGAAAAAAAATCAATGAAATCAAGAGCTAGCCCTTTGAAAAGATAAACAAAATTGGCAAACCTTTAGCTAGACTCACCAAAAAAAAAAAGTCAGAAGTCTCAAATAAATAAAATCAGAAGTAAAAGAGGAGAAATTACAATGGACACCTCAGAAATACAGAAGATTATAAGAGAATACTATGAAAAGCTAAATGCCAACAAATTGGATAATCTAGAAGAAATGGGTAAATTCTTAGAATCATACAACCTTCCAAAACTGAATCAAGAAGAAGTGGAGAATTTAAATAGGCCAATGACCAGTAAGGAGATTAAAACAGTAATCAAAAACCTCTCCAAAAATAAAAGGCTAGGACCAGACCGCTTCCCTGGTGAATTCTACCAAACATTCAAAGAAGACTTAATACCTGTCATTCTCAAACTCTTCCAAAAAATTGAAGAGGAGGGGAAGCTTCCTAACTCCTTCTATGAAGCAAACATTATCCTGATAACAAAACCAGACAAGGACAACACACAAAAAAAGAAAATTACAAACGAATATTACTGATGAACATGAATGCAAAAATCCTCAACAAAATACTAGCAAACTAAATACAACAATACATTAAAAAGATCATATACCATGATTAAGTGGGATTTATTCCAGGGATGCAGGGATGGTTCAGCATCTGCAAATCAATCAACATGATACATCACATTAACAAAATGAAGAAAAAAAATCACATGATCATCTCAATAGAGACAGAGAAAGCATTTGACAAGATACAGCATCCATTTATGATAAAAACTCTAAATAAAATGGATAGAGAAGGAAAATTCCTCAACATAATAATGGCCATATATGACAAACCCACAGCTAATATCATTCTCAATGGAGAGAAACTGAAAGCTATCCCTCTAAGAACAGGAACCAGACAAGGATGCCCACTTTCACCACTATTTAACATAGTATTAGAAGTCCTAGACAGAGCAATCAAGTAAGAAAAAGAAATTAAAGGGATCCAAATTGCAAAAGAAAAAGTGAAACTGTCACTATTTTCAGGAGGTATGATTTTATATATAGAAAACCCTGAAGAATCCACTAAAAAACCTTTAGAAATAATAAAAGAACACAGTCAAGTTGTAGGATACAAAATCAACATACAAAAATCAGTTGCATTTCTATACACTAACAACGCAGTAGCAGAAAGAGAAATTAAGAATACAATCCCATTTACAATTGCAACACCAAGAATAAAACACCTAAGAATAAACTAAACCAAAGAGGTAGAAGATCTGTACACCGAAAACTGCAAAACATCTTTGAAAGAAATTGAAGAAGACACAAAGAAATAGAAAAATATTCTATGCTCTTAGATAGGAATAATTAACATAGTTAAAAAGTCCATACTTCCTAAAGCGATCTATAGATTCAATACTATCTCTATCAAAGTTCCAACAACAATTTTTTACAGAAATAGAACAAAGAACCCTAAAATTTATATGCAACAACAAAAGATCCCAAATATTCAAAGGAATCCTGAGGAAAAAGAACAAAGCTGGAGGTACCACATTTCCCGATTTCAAAATGTACTACAAAACTATAGTAACCAAAACAGCATGGTACTGGCACAAAAGCAGACACACAGATCAATGGAACAGAATCAAGAGCCCAGAAATAAACCCTCACATATATGGACAGCTAATATTCGACAAGGGAGCCAAGAGCATAAAATGGAGAAAGGAGAGTCCCTTCAATAAACTGTGTTGGGAAAACTGGACAGCCACATGCAAAAGAATGGAAGTAGACCATTTTCTGACACCATGCACAAAAATCAACTCAAAATGGATTAAAGACTTGAATGTAAGACCTGAAACCATGATACTTCCAGAAGAAAACACAGGAAGCACACTCTTTGACATCAGTCTTAGCAGCATATTTTCAAGTGCCATGTCTGACCACTCAAGAGAAAGAAAAGAAAAAATAAACAAATGGGACTACATCAAACTAAAAACCTTCTGCACAGAAAAGGAAACCATCAACAAAATAAAAAGACAACCTAGCTATTGGGAGAACATATTTGCAAGCCATATATTAGACAAGGGGTTAATATCCAAAATATCCAATGAACTCATACATCTCAACAACAAAAAACTAACAATCCAATTAAAAAATGGGCAAAAGATCTGAACAGATATTTCTCCAAAGGAGATATACAGATGGCCAATAGGCACAAGAAAAGATGTTCAACATCATCAACTATCAGGGAAATGCAAATCAAAACTACAGTGAGATAACACCTCACTCCCCTCACAATGGCTATAATTAACAAGGCAGGAAACAAGAAGTATTGGAGAGGATGTGGAGAGAAGCGAACCCTGGTACACTGCTGGTAGGAGTGTAAACTGATGCAGGCGCTATGGAAAATAGTATGGAGTTTCCTCAGAAAACTAAGAATAGATACACCATATGATCCAGCTATTCCACTGCTGGGTTTTTATACAAAGAACTTGAAAACACAAATGTGTAAAGATACATGCACCCCTATGTTCATCGCAGCATTATATACAATAGCCAAGACTTGGAAGCAACCTGGATGCCCATCAAGGGATGAATGGATAAAGAAGATGTGGTATGTATACACAATGGAATACTACTCAGCCATAAGAATGATGAAGTCTGGCCATATGTGACAACACGGATGGACGTTGAGGCTATTATGCTGAGTGAAATAAGTCAGAGGGATAAAGTGTAATACCATATGATCTCACTCATAAGCAGAAGATAAAAACAATGACAAACAAACACATAGCAACAGAGATTGGATTACTGGTATCCAGAGGGGAAGGGGGGAGGGAGGAAGGCAGAAACAGTATTTAGGCACATCTGTGTGATAATGGATTGTAATTAGTCTGTGGGTGGTGAACACGATGTAATCTACACAGAGTTCGAAATATATTACCATGTACACCTGAAAGTTATATAATGTTATAATGGAATGTGACTGCACTAGAAAAAAATAAAAATTAAAAATTAAATACAAAAAAGAAGTGTGAATGTCCCAGAACCTTGTAGTACCTAACGTATCCACAATCGTATTATCGTTGTCTGATACCATTCAACTATTGACTCTTAGTTTCGAGTGAAATTCAGTATCTTTCAGAGGTCTTCGGGAAAATATTTTTAAAGTCTTTAAGAAGAAAACTTTATCCCAAAACACTATGAATTCATTCAGTCCCAGAGAATGAGATTTGCGTGTAAAATGACAGCAAGGGCAAACTGAATCAAGTGTATCTTAAGTTAAATTCATAAATCTTGAAAACAAATATTCATGCGCACATATACACGTCTATGTAGGCAAGTGCATGCCATCACATATTTTAAAAAACCAATTTCTAATAACGTAACTACAATGCATTTTACTGATAGGAGTTTTAGTGGATGAGAAAGAGGATGGACTGTGGAGTCAAATAGACATCGATTACAATACCAGTTCTTCCTTTTCAACCTGTAAGCAAATAAAATTTAGATATTTAGATTACTATGGGCAATGAAATGATGTACTTGATAGATTTTGTTTCCTAATAACATAGAAAGAAAAAGAGGTGCTGAGATGTGTTCATTTCATAGATATTTCTATTATCTACCCTTTCTGTTTTTCATCTGGCCTTCTTGATATACCTTTGAGAAAATAAATGTTTTACACACAGCCTCTGAGGATAGATAGAGGCTTCTCCTGGTCGCTCTATGTAGAAGTCAAAAAAGGTACCCAAGAAGGAGTTTGCATGTGTGTATCTGAAAGTAATCATTTTTAGTGATAGAATTCCTGCTGACTTATATGTCACTCCAAATGCCTGTATTTAAAGGGTTTATGGAGAGTTAAATAATAGTAGTGTGAATGTTAATTTTTTCACCTGTTGTTTTATTCACCATAACTAACCACTCTGTGATAATCCCTTCTTGAGATTTATACTCGAATATACTGAGTGCCGAGAGATACCAATTCATTTTCTTTAGACATGTTTGTTTCCAGGTAACAAATTTATGTGAAACTGAATGGTATATGAATTTGGAGTATGCCAGAAGTGGGATAATTTAAATATTTTGCAACACTTAGTCATGCAGATGGCAGGTTGTTGGTTTTTTTGTGACAGTAAAATGTGGGCCTGATTTGACTCATAGGTATTACTTTGCTGCATATCTGTATAGTCTGTCATCACAGAAGCAGAGTGATTAAAATAGGGTTTCTTTTAATATTTGTTTTGCTGTCTTCCTTCAGTAACATGATCAAAACAATCAACTGCTGAGGTTTGGAAAGGAAGATAGAGCACCTACATTTTGTATTAGATGTGTGAAATGTGGGTGAGTTTGAATCGTTAATAAGAGATTTAATTTTCCATTTCAAGCATCAAATTTGAATGCAAAGGAATTGTTTGGAAGTCATTCTTTCAGTCAATTACTCGAATGGTAAAAGACCTAGATAATCAGTTATCTAAGGAAGGTATTGATGAACATGCTTTATTTGGGTTTATTTCACTTTTAGTTATTCCTTCATCAAGCAATTAGTGTGTGTATTATAAACACAGTTCTGAGCTACATTCTCTAGAAGTGCAACCAAGGACAAAATAGTGCTTGGAGCACACTGCTGTTCTGGGCTGGACTCCAGTCCATGGACTCCTAAACTGCTTATCTAGTCCCAGCAACCAGACACTTGAAAGTGAGAGCAATGCTTCTTTAAAGCATTAACTCTTGTAAGGAGAGAGAAAATGGACGATTCAAAAGGAGAATTTCTTTTAACCTCTGTTTCTAAAAAGTGATTTTTCCGCATCATTTTGAACTAGGTTGGCGAACTGAAGGGTATATAAAACAACATGTTTTTAAGATCTGTTTGGCCCAAATGTTGTCAGCCTAGTATGAGACTTTGAAAAGAAATGATAGACATTCAGGGTCAGAGAGGTCACCTAGGGTCAGATATTTTATGTGGCACCACTTTGTCTATTTGATTACTTAGAAGGTATTTGATTCCTTACTTTATTAAAGTTAGCCACTTCGAAGTTCATTATCTGGCATTATTTAACAACAAAATTTTAGGTATCAGAAAAATGTTCATCATAAATGAATGGATAACCAATTGTTATATAGCCATACAATGAAACATTTTTAGGATATTTGGCAGAGGGAATAGTTTAGAGCAGAATTCCTAACGAAAGTATATTACTCCCTTCATCTCTCAGGCTGTCTTGGGGTACCTGAAATGCCAGGGCCAGCCACGTGTTGCCCTGAGCAGGTTCAACTGGACATCCAAAAGAAAAAAAAAGATATTGTAACTTTTTATATGGATTCTGATATGAAAAGGTTGGGGTGGCATACATAGTGCTGCTCATTAATATTTTCTAGTTTTCCACAACTTTCGAAATCTAGAACTGGATCGTATTAAGCTTACAAACTGTAATGGACACTGGTAGATATTAAGGAAATTCAAATACAGAAAAAGGGTTTAAGTAAACTATGTTTAATTAAACATGAACATGACTAAATAGTAATGACAAAATGAGAATAGAAAAAGAAAAATGAAATGAGAATAACATATTGAGAAAAATTTGTTCATCAAAACTTTTTTTCATTCAAAGAACATTAGTTTAAGAATCAGAAAATCATGCACTAGGTTTATGATTTCATCTGTTTATTCAACTGTAAAATGAGGTTATCATCTCGATGGTAACTAAATTTTAAAATTTCTACAGACTCTCCATATTTAAAAAACTATTTCTGAGCAATTGAAAAATCTATCTTTTTTGAGAATCTGTTTTTTTAAGATTGTAGAAATTCATAGATTATTTGGGTGATCATTCAAACGGAAGTCAAGAGAAAATGTGATATTAAATATCAATTTCCTGGCTTGCAATCAAGCCTGGGTCTTACGCAAAAGAACACTTAATTTATTATTAGATTGATATAAGTAAAGTTTTATATTCCTAATTGGTTTAAAGGTTTCCAAGTAGGAGGCAGCTTTCCAGTGCCTTAACTGACCTTTTGACTGTGAACTCTGTTTGCCGATGTTTTATTCAAGTGTGTTTTGCTGTTGTCTACACAGGTGTCCCTTGATGTTCTGCCAGTCCACAGTTAATGAGAATCAGCTCAGTAACAATTTGGACTCCTAGGCCACCGTGACAGTGCTAGCAGCTCTATCAATTGAGACAGCTTGTTAATGGGGCCGCTTGATTCCAAGCACAGCTGTTGCTTTTATCGCATAAGAAAACATCTAGTTCACATGTGCACCTTTTAATCAGCTAAAATAGAATAGATTCTAAACTAAGTACAATTAAACTACCAGGATTCTTCCTGGTCAGATAACTATGTGACTTTGATTAGGGCCTTCTAGTGTCTAAATCATGGATTTATTAACATAGAAAATAAAATTGCAATAGCTTGGTTAGTAGAATGAGACATATCCAGCAAATTCTGTACTCATTAAGTTATTTAAAGCTCATCTGGAATACTTGTGAATTGCAATGAGATATACTCATTCTTCCTGGTTAACCCTCATACAAAAAAGCAACCATAGTGATTCTTGCTTTAGAATGCCAACAACTTGGTGTCTGGTGAACATTTTTTTCAATGTTTTGACAAAATACTATAAATATCCAGAGGATTTGGTAATGGTTTCCTATTTTCCGGTATCTCATCATAGTACATTTTATCAGCTGAGGAATATGTGAAAGCAATGCTCAAATTTTGTTCAATATCTGTTCTACTCCCAAGAAGGGAACTTCTCTATACAGAAGACACTTCAATTAGAAACCTAATGGATTCATTTCACTTTGGGGGGTCTTCTATAATTTCTTTGATTTTGCACATGTTTTTAGTCATTCATAAAAAAAGACTATCCGTTAGCATTGCAATCAAAGTGTCATATTTTATACAACAAAGACCTACTTTCAAGATCTCATTGGTGTTTTATTATGGCTCAAACTGATCTGCTTTATAACAAATTTTATCCCTTAGTTCCAACGACAGAATTGAAATGACAAGGTGTTACATTATGACACAAATCCAATCTTTTGACATCGAGCAGCAGTTGGAAATACTATCTTAACAAAAGTTTATGAAAATATTCCTAATTGGAATTACATTGCAACTTATAACCCAATAAGACAATAGTGTTTCCTTTTAAAATCCATTGTGCTCAGTGATGTTCTGTAATTTAATAATATTAAGGATTGACAATTACTTTATTTTCTATGCTTATTTATAGCAATTTGAATAATACAGTTGGATTTATGAGAATTATGTGTCTAAGATTCTATTGGTACTGAACTCAAAATTTTTACTAGTGTGTTCCTAAAGTTGCCACTGAAATATGGATGTTTATAAAAGAAAATAAATTGGGTAGCATTTCTTGTTCTAGTCGCACGACCTATCTAAGCTAAAAATATCCAAGTATACCAAGGGACTTCTTCATCTACCTCCCCACGACACAATATAGCTTTAACTTCTCCCTAAGGTAGAGGACAGCAAAACCCACAGGATTTACTGGACACACTCACATACCATGAATGTGGTCCTAAAACCCTTTGGTTTTCTCCTTCTCTCCACTTCCTTGAATTTTACCTACTTTATCTCTTTCTCAATATCTAAATATTTTCTTTTTTCTTCCAAAAAGTATTGAATATTACTTTTTTGGGTTCACCTTTAATAAACACATGCATATTCAACTATGCTGATTCCATTTTTTACATTCACTTCTTTGCCTACAACGTGTTTAAAATGAGCAATTCCTTGATAGCCACCTAAGACTAATCATTTTCTTTGAGTTTCTTTTAGGAGAAACACTAAAGTAGACTACCTTAAAATATCTCTGCTTCACAGAAAAAAGTAAATAGGGATCATATCTAAACGCCTTCAAAACAATAAATTTAGATTTATCACAGTATAGAAAATTTAAATGCAGAAAACTAAAAAGAAGAAAAATATCACCCAGATCCTCAATACTCAAGGATTAAATTTTTTTTATGTTTATGCATTCCCATTTAGTATTTTATGTGCATTTGGAAAATGAATATGATTCGCTATGAGTTGATGACTAATGGCATTATTGTTTATTTGGTCTTCATACTAACTAAACCCTCATGTATATTTCATGTTGTGGATGACACCTCTTTGTTTGGCTTCAATGGGATCACATTTTCTTGGACTTCTTCCAAATCCTGCAGACATTCCTATCTGTCTCCTATGACTGTCCCACCTTATCTACAGGATGCTGTAAGGTCGGATATGCCAGAGCTGGTATCTTGGCATAGTCTTCAAAAATATCTACTGTTTTCATAGCTTCAGTCACAATCCACATTCTCCAAACTCTCCATTGCCATGTCTAACCCACATTTTTTGTCTGAAATGGTAACTTTAAAATGCCTTCTGGCCTTCTCTACCAGAAACTGAGGAGATTTTTTTTTAATTTTATTTTTTGTTGTTTGTTGTTGTGTTTACTATCTCTCACTATTTCTTTTATCTGAAGTATTCTTCACCCTATGCTTTCGTTTAGCTAACTTAGGTCTCTACTTCAAGTTGAAGCATTGAAGTCACTTTTTCAGAGAAGACTTTTCCTATCGTTTTGTTTCTGCCTGTCCCATCCCCTCTTTTTGTCCCATGCCCTAATTTAGTTTATGAGCCTCTGTTATACAATTTCATAGTACCTGAAACTTTTACATATTTACACAAGACTATAAACTCAATGAAGGCTGAGATCACATTGGACATATTAACCTTAATGTCTCCAGAACCTAATATAGTGCATGACATTTTCTTTTTTTTTTAAATCAGCAAATTTTTTTTTCTATGTGTGGTAAGGAAGATTGGCCCTGAGCTAACATCTGTTGCCAGTCTTCCTCTTTTTTTCTCTCCCCAAAGCCTCAGTACATAGCTATATATCCTAGTTTTAGGTCACTCCAGTTCTTTTGTGTGAGATGCTGCCACAGCACAGCTTGATGAGTGGTGCATATGTCTGCGCCCAGGATCCGAACAGAACTCCAGGCTGCCAAAGTGGAGTGCACAAACTTAACCACTCGGTCACGAGACCAGCCCCTAGAAATCAATTTTTTAACATACCATACATTTGTCTTTGTTTTCGATTCCACATAGATTAAAATCCACGACTTGAAACTAAAATCCTCTCAGGTGACTTTATGTGACAGGCTTCAATTGTGATGAAATAAGCCTACAATTTAGGCTAACGTATACAAACAGGAAAAAGCAGTTTTTGAACCCATCAGTCAGGAAAATAATTTTCTACCAAGTGACGTTTTGGGTTATCTCTGCTTAAAGTGAAACTCTTCTCTGGAAATCTATAGGCGCTAAAACAAAAATGACAACTTCATTTTCCTTCTTCTCTCATTTGAAATCCTGCTGTTCTTATTCAATTTATTCATTTTTTTCTTCCCCCTCCTGTGGAGACTTCTCAACTATTGCATTTTGCCATGTAGTTTATGGGGGAGATACAAGGAACCACTTAGAACGATTTATTTGTAAATGGCTTGATCTAATTCCCTTACTTTGCCATTTGTCTTTGTGTTTATAGTTTAAATCACTGAACCACAGTGAAATAATTAAAGTATGGAGAAATTTGTTACATCGTTAAAAATAATGACAAAAATCAAGGAAGAAAATGAATTGGCATATGTTTTTTTCTCAATTCAATGTATTAAACAAACCAATCACTCTTTGTAAATGAAACTTTATTTTGTGAAGTAAAGAACAAAGAATTAAAAACAAAGGAAAAAAATCAGGGAAACTAAGTTATGCATAAATACGTAAATATAAGAAACCATGGTTCTCATTACTGTGAAATATGTATATCTTCTTTTCCCATAAGTCTTCTTTCTAAAACCTTGATCATTTCAATTTCCTAGGTTATCTTTCAGGAAAAAAAAGTCTTTCCTAAAGATATGAGAAAGAATTTGGCAGTTTCTTGATATTTTGCTCTTTATATTTGATGAAACTTGAAACCAAGAAACATATCTTACTCCACATCACCCAGTGTTACATAGTTGGGAATCAATATTATCTTGAATGAAATTTAGTAATGTGGCTTTGGATAATATTGATTTTCTTAACTCCTGATTCACTTTCGAATTATTTTTTATTTCTGCAACATTATGCGAGTTTGAGATACATTCCAAATTCTGTCAATGTAAAATCAAGCAAATAGAACTCTGACTAAAATCTTTCAAACTCTAAATTTTGCCATTTTTACTTCTGAAAATCTGAAGAAAAATAATTTTCCACTTCAACTAGAAAATAAAGTACACTGAACTAGCCAATATGATCTCGTTGGAAGAAATGCAATAGTAGTGCAACAAGGATTTTATGTTGCATGGGACAATATATGACTACATATTTGGTACTGAAACTAGTATTATTGAGTTGGAAGAAAGAAGGATTTACTGCATCTGAAATGGTCATTGTTTGACTGGTGGGGGAGGAGAGGAATTTCCAGGCAGAAAAGCAAGAATCTCCAGGAAAAAGAAGGCAGTAGGCTAGGACTCAAAGTTGAATATATGCCCAGTGATGACTTAAGATGTAAAGACCAGATCCACTGTGTGAACCTACTCTCTAAGAGACCAACAGAAGGAAAGCTCCCCACTTTTTCCTCAGTAGCTACTAAAAACTGTTGTGGTTTGTGAAATAATTTATTTACATCAATATAAGAGAACGATAGAGGACATGTCTAAGAGATGTTAAGAAGATGAAGAGAGAAAAATTGTGTGGCTATTTCCGTCATCCCTTTTGCTTCCATGATGAGAGCCAAGATTGGCACAATGTCAGTGGGAACAAGCACCAATTATTGGAAGATATGTAACCGCTAAAGTATTGACATGACATCATGACAGATTTGTGTGAGACTAAAAGAGAACCCAAACATGAATTTAGGTCTTACATCTGTCACTGGTAGAATCATGACTACCTTAAATAAATAACACATACAAGACAGAGATTTTTAGAGCAGAAAATAAAAGATGAGTTCAGTAATAGATATGCTGAGTTAATGATAAGAACAGAAGGCTCAAAGTCCTTAGAATTTCAGATTTAGTACGTTTGGTTATAAACAATATAGCTATGTTTATTAGACATGGTTAATACTTCTAGTAAATGGATGAATGACTATTTTAACAGGGGTTACTTTACTTACAAAGTTTGGGGATGATGGGTGGTGGTAGGCAGACTATTCTGAATGGGAAAGCATATTAATTAACTTCTTTAATTATGCAAAATTGTGATATAGGAGAAATGAAAAGGCATCTGTTGTTTGAGGGGTGCCATTTTTGAGGATAAAGGAAGAAACTTAGAGAAGAGGGAGCCTTCCACAGCCAACTCAGGGAGAAATTTTCTGCCACAAAGTGGCAAAATAACTTGTATTAAGTGTCTAATAGTCAATCTTGACCAGTTTCCATTTGTGTGTTTTCCTAGAACTACTGGTCTTGCTTTGTTACATTCTGTCGGTTAGTGAGTCTTCCTACACTAGATTACAAACCTGCCTGAGTCTGTCAGTGAGACACAGGAAAAGACATTTTCAAAATTACTAATCAATGATACACAGAGAGATATTCATTAATACTAGAAAGATGTTCTTCTTTGTTTCTCTCTACCTAAATTTACTGCTGAATCAGAAACTACACAGAAACTGTAGCCCTGAGGTGAATGCAGACTTCTGTGACCCCCAAATTTTATATTCATGTATTCCTTCTACCCTATTGCTCAAGATTGTAATTTTCTATTGTATTCAAGTTATATGCCTTGATGTCATCCAAATCTCCCTATACATGTATTTACTAAGCTCATATGTAATGCTTCCTCTGAGCCAGACATTGCTTAAAGCACTTTACAGATAAATGGTTTAAATCTCCTAGTAACACTATGAAATAAGTATTACCATTACCACCACTTTCAGCTGAGGAATTGAACAGAATGAGGTGAAGTGACGTTTCTGAGTCACACAGCCAGATAGAGGTCGAGACCTCTAGCTCTCGAGTCTGTCCTCTGAACCACAACACTGTCGTCTCTCTATGCCTGTAGGCATCAAGTGTTCCCATTCTCCTAGAGTTGGAACCAAGGTCCATTTTATCTGGGACTTTCTTGCTTTTCACGTGGAGATACAATCCATATATTCTGAGAACTCGCTTTGGATTACTTTCCTTGAAACAAAGTTAAGCAAGTTCAGGTAACAAACTCATTAGCCCTTGTTTATTGCTATAGAAGATTCTTTCCCAAAATCAGTTATATACAAGAACCTAATGTGCGATGTTTGAATTCGGAAGAAAAGTGATGTTTGTAGTCTAGAAAGTAATGGGCTACTGGGAACAGAGAAGTCAAGTTGATAAAATAACATGATCAAAAGTTTGTAGAAGCTGGAAATTAAGTGAGAGATAAGAAATCCACCCATTCCAATAAATCTTAGGACTCTTCAAGAAAATGAAAATGATTTTAATTTCCTGGGCCTTGACCCTGGGAGAACAGAAAACAGCGAGCAAATATGTCAGGAAATAGCAAAGGAGAGGGAAGAAGTCAACTGTGCTCTAACCTTCTTCCTCCCTGAAGATTTCCTACAGATCAGAGCTGAGCTCAGGAGCAAAGGAGTTCTAATTGGATAATAAATCAATGTTTAACATTGACAGGACCAGACTCTTTTGTTGTCTGAAAATGAAATTGTTCATTAAGAGTTGAGAGGGACTGAAGAAACCAAGGGTTCTTCCTAGGACTGCAATCAAAGACAAGGAGGGGAGCTCCAATGGAAATATCGTGACAGTGGTGGTGGCAAAATAATACCAATTTGCTTCATTGTCTGTTTATTAAACAATCTGGGTACCTTCCTGAGTTTTCCTGAGTTTTCTATAATGCAAACTGACCATGCCTAGGAAAAAAGCCTAGATAATGCCAAAGCTGCTGCCAAAGGACCACACCAATATCTTACATTTTATGATCCTTGATGCGATCCTCATAACACTATCTCTACCTTATAAACATTGTTACCCCATAAATGGGACATCACATTTTCTGTCTAAGATCCCAAACATACTGAAATGCCTGTTGGAGTTTATCCTACACAGTAACGACGGGACTGGGCCAAGGTCGGTGTGTGCTCTTTCATATGAGCACAATTCCTCTCTACTTTTCCTGGCTGGAATTATTCTCACACCAACACTCTTCCCTTGGTGTCCACTGCACCTCACCCACTTGGAGTTTGAATTACATTATGAAAAACAAGGGGGCTGGCCCCATGGCCCAGTGGTTCAGTTCGGCACACTCTGCTTTGGCTGCCTGAGTTCACAAGTTCAGATCCTGGGCCTGGACCCACACCACTTGTCAGCCATGCTGTGGCAGTGACTCATATATAAAGTAGAGGAAGCTTGGCCCAGATGTTGGCTGAGGGCTAAGCTTCCTCAGGAAAAAAAAAAAAATTGGGAGAGGTTTTTGGAGTACTAATAAGTGATAGCATAAATCTATTGGCTATCTTTTCCATTTAGTAAAATTTGGCTACCCATGGAGGAGCTAAAAGTATATTTTTTAAAAATTCAATGTCTTAAGTTTGTAATTAGATCTGTAGTTACTCCAACCCCAATTTTCTTATAATAAAAGAAAAACAATAAAGAAAACTTTGTAACTGTAGACATGAAATTTTTAAAAAGTATTACTTTTATTGTCAGTCTATTATTTCACTTTGTCGTCAATACTAACAGTACACCTACTACAATATCTATTAATCCATCTTATTGATACATCCAATTAACACTGAATTAATAAGGCATAATCTTGGATTTTGAAAATTCTTCCTGAAAACCTTGAACTTAGAACTCAGACTATTAATTGATATAAATATTTTGATCCAAAGTATGTGTAAAAAACAATAAAGATTGCTCTGCCTTGGAAAAATTCTGAATGTCATGGTTCATTGTTAAATTAGAGAAAGTTACTGCTTATTAAAGGCAAATAATTGTCAGAATCTCACCAATTACATGTATTATGTATGGATTCCATTTCCCCTATTTTCCAGCCAAATTTCCTAATTATATATTTCATCCTAGTATCATGTTTTCTTATTATCTACATACAATTTTTATCATTACTTTTATAATATAGACTGACTTATTTATTCCCAAGCCAACCAGTCAAAAGAAAATGGCTGATATTTTCCATTAAGACAAAATTAAATAAAATCTTAAAAAGCAGGAAAAAAATCTCCAACCAAGCTTTGGTAATAGGCTGTGACACTGAACAATGCTGTGCGTATCTAAACAAATAAAGGCCTGGATCCCATCTATTTTAGCAATGGGAAAATTATTGAAGCTATAAGTTTATTTCATAGAAAATCTAAAAAGTAAAGGAAACAGCTTCTATTTTAATTGTTCAGCAACCTTGTAAATTTCAAACTTCATAAGTAATATTTTATCATTTGAAAACATACCAGGTTAAGATGCCTAAGAATCCATTTAATATAACAAAACTGATAATACTAACTACAAATTTTAAATCATGTTTTTCTTCAAAATTTCTCCAAAATTTCAATTTTGTAAGGTTTTTTTTCTTTTTTTTTTTGAGATATTGATGCAGAAGACCATTTTAGCATGATTGTCTCTATCACCACCTAAACAATCATCATTCAGGCTGATATTCTCTTCCGTGGATGATATAACTCATTTAGGCTTAAACAATCAGAGTACAACAATTATTGCTAGAATTTAAATTCCATAATAAATTCTCTTTATGTTAAGCATTTCAAATATTAAGAACAAAAGGATGTTTTAAGCTTCCTTTCCCTCATCTGAAGATGTTGGACTAGTTACTTCCCCACCTTTTTCTCCTATGAAATTAGCTGAAAATAGAAAACTTCATCTGCGGTGGAAGTAGGAATGTAGGAAATTCCAACCGCAATACCTGAATGCCTTTAAGTGCACAGAAAATTGGACTAGGACGAGAAAGGATGCTGAGAGAAGAGGCATTCCTCCCAGATTGTATGCATTTTAGAAAGAAGACTAGGGGGCCAGCTTCAGGGGCCTAGTGTTTAAGTTCAGTGCACTCCACTTCAGCAGCCGAGCTTCGGTTCCCAGGCACAGACCCACAACACTCGTGTATCAGTGGCCATGCTGTGGCAGCGACCCACATACAAGACAGAAGAAGACTGACAATGGATGTTAGCTCAGGTTGAATCTTTCTCAGCAAAAGAAAAAAAATTTTAATAAAGAGAAGACTAGGTTTACAAAGGTGGAAGTGGTAAAAGCAAAAGATGCTTACTTGGAACAGCAATATTGGGGTTGCAGCATTGCCACATGGAGAGTCAAGGAGGGAGGGCCCAACAGGAAAATACGCAGACATGCTGTGTGTACAAGAAGCATTTAGTTAATGTGCATGTGTGGGAGGAAAACTGAAGCCTACAGTCCTGCAGCTTGAATATTATGTTCCCAGATGAGGAATGTTGGATAAGTATGACTCCATGTCAACATAAATGATAAAATGACTCTATGAAGTACATATGCAAATACTTGGTAAAATAATAATACATATAGAAATATAAATACAGTGTAACCAACAAAAATTGGGAAGGGGTGATGGCAGGAAGGTGGAATAGTGCCGGTTTACTGATAGCATCATTTTTGGCAGGAGCCATAAGAGTCATGCAGTAGCTGCTGTTCATAAGTTTAACAGAAAGCCATTAAAATGAATAAAATAAATAATGAATCTTCCATATTTTAGAAAGAAAAAATATATATAATAAATTTAATATATTAATCAAGGTTCTCCAGAGAAACAGAACCAATAGGATGTGTATGTGTGTGTGTGTGTGTGTGGATGGATAGATAGATTTATTTTAAGGAATTGGGTCACAAGATTATGGGGACTGGCAAGTCCAAAATCTGCAGGGTAGCCTGGAAGCTAAAGACTCATGGAAGGGCCAGTGTTGCAGTGCATGTCCAAAGGCCACAGACTGGCAGAATTCTCTCTTCTTCTGGAAAAGTCCATCTTTTTCTATAAAGGCCTTCAACTGATTGGTGAGGCCCACCTACAAAATGGAGGGTAATCTGCTTTCTGTAATGTCTACTGATTTGAATATTAATCTCATTTTAAAATACCTTCACAGAAACATTTAGAAGGGTGAACAAATATCTGGGTACTGTGGCCTAGGCAAACTGACACATAAAATTAATCAGCACATGTAGTGAAAACAAAATCCATCTAAAGAATTAATGATCAAAAATATTAAAATATGAATGATAAAATTAGATGTATTTGTCATATCCATAAATTTTAAAAGGGACACACTTACCTATTCAAAGAAACAACTGCTCTCTCTTGACAAAAAAATCCTATCAATGTTTTTTAATAGAAAGAATGAATCTAAAATAAATATTATACTCAAAAAGAAAATTTTGGAGAAGATATACCATGCAAATACCTTCAAAAAGGATGTTTATACTCCTCATGTCATGTAAAGTCATCCAATAAATATTAACTTAAAATTTTGCCATAAATCTCAACACATCAAACAACAGAGGATCAATTTATATAAAAAAGAAAATGAGCAGAAAAAGAAATCAGTGATACAATAACAGTAAGTCCTATTGGTTAATGTTTGTAGTCCATTTAAGATCAAGCAGATAAGAAATACAAATATAGGGTACATCAAAAAAAAATTCACAATCTAGTTGACATGTTAAATAAGTGTAAAAATAGGAAAAAAACCTAAGTGCCTAAGTACTTGTGTATTTTGTAAGTACACTTACAAAACTGGATCTTACTATAGTCAACAAGGAAAACTTCAATGAATACTGACAAAAAGTAGAAATGATTATTCATTTTTACTTCTGTACAAGTAGATGAAAACAATTTTTCTGTGTCTCCATTCTTTACCTCAGAAAAGAAAATTGGAGGGAGAAAGCTTGAAGAAACAGCTTTCTTAAAGAAATTTTTTGTTAAGGAGGAAATCAAAACACACCTCAAATACTTAGAAAATTGCAAAATACTTAGAAAGTAATAATAAAATAATTATATATATGATATGCAATATAAATAAAAAAATTCAGATTACTTCTAGTCTTGAAGATATTAATAAATAAAAATATTTAAAAATATTAAAATTTACAGGACAAGCAATTTAAGAAAATGATAACACGGGCCAGCCTGGTGGCGCAGTGCTTAAGTTCGAATGTTCCCCTTCAGTGGCCCTGGGATTGCTGGTTCAGATCCCAGGTGCGGACATGGCACTGCTTGGCAAGCCATGCTGAGGAAGATGGGCATGGATGTTAGCTCAGTGCCAGTCTTCCTCAGCAAAAAGAGGAGGATTGGCTGCAGATGTTAGCTCAGAGCTAATCTTCCTCAAAAAAAAAAAATGATAAAATAAACCTAAGCTGAAGAAGGTATTAGTAAATACAAATAGTGATAAATACAAATTAAATTAGAAACCAGAAAGATAATAAAGAAAAGAGAAAAATTCAACAGATTTTTCAAACTCTATAGAGTAGATAATCCTAATTCTCAAATCAAGGAATTCAAGAAAATCACGTGACATATCAAAATTAAAAATTCATGAAATTAAAAAAACATAAATAAAACTTGGATGAAATGGATATGAACCTGGGAAAATTATCAAAACTGTCTCCAAAATAGAAGGAAGAATTGATCAAACTGGTTACCCTAAGGGGAGAGAGAGTTGCCAAAACAGTCCCCTCTAAAACTTAGGGTTTACATTTTCAGGTGAATTCTTTCAAAAATTCAACAGGAGTTGTTGCTGACTTTTCCTTATGTGTTTTATTTAACCAGCATAAAATAGATACTAAAATGCTTCAAACTGAACAACAATTCAGACAATTCTAACACCAATTTCACTTATGAAGTTGAAGTTTATTCTTTATTATGATATCTGAAAATAGAATTCAAAGGCACATTAAAGAGTGGTAAACTATGACGAATTAAAGTTCAACTTAGTAATATGAAATAGCTCAATTTTAGAAAGTTTATAATGAAATTTACCACATTACTGATTCATGTGATCCACATCATGGATGCA
This sequence comes from Equus asinus, assembly GCF_041296235.1. NCBI lineage: Eukaryota > Metazoa > Chordata > Mammalia > Perissodactyla > Equidae > Equus > Equus asinus. The sequence goes on from NC_091798.1 coordinate 84,406,113, forward strand.
TTTGATAAAAACAGGATCCATTCATGATAAAACAATTAAAAGGAATGAATATATGGTATTTCTTTAGTTTGATCAGGTATCGATCTATCAAGCCAATTATAACATCATGCTCAGTGGTGACACATCAGAAAAATTTTACCGTTAAAGACATTATTATTTAACATTTCTCCGAAAGTACTTACTAATGCAATTAGAGAAAACAGAAAATAAGAAAGTAAAGATCAGAAAGAAATAAACAGAATTATAAGTGTTTGAAGTTGATATAATTATATTCCTAGAAACCACTCCAAAAATCTACTAAAAAATAATTAGAAAATATAATTCAATAAGATGCTGATTTTTTAAATCATTGTAATAAAATCAATACTTCTGCTGATCCAAAAAAGAATCCTTTACAAAATATAATGGTAGTAAACATACCTTTTAAGATAAATAGTAAGCAGAAAGATAAAATTGCTGGGGCCGGCCTGGTGGTGCAGCGGTTAAGTTCACACGTTCTGCTCCAGCTGCCTGGGGTTCACCAGTTGGGATCCGGGTGCTGACACGGCACCGCTTGGCACGCCATGCTGTGGTAGGCGTCCCATATATAAAGTAGAGGAAGACGGGCATGGATGTTAGCTTGGGGTCAGTCTTCCTCAGCAAAAAGAGGAGGATTGGCAGCAGATGTTAGCTCAGGGCTAATCTTCCTTAAAAAAAATAATAATAATAAAAATTAGGTGCTGGCCCCATGGCCCAGTGGTTAAGTTCGTGTGCTCTGCTTCGGCAGCCCAGGGTTTCCAGGGTTCGGATCCTGGACACGGACATGGCACCACTCATCAGGCCATTTTGAGGTGGTGTCCCACATGCCACAACTAGAAAGATCCACAACTAAAATATACAACTATGTACTGGGGGGATTTGGGGAGAAAAAGCAAAAAAAGAAAAAGAAGATTGGCAACAGCTGTTAGCTCAGGTGCCAATCTTTAAAAGAAAAACCTACCTTAAAAAAAAACCCTACCTTAAAAAAAAATTAAAAAGATAAAATTCCTAGGAGTGTAGTCAAGAAGTGATGAGCGTCTGTATATAGAATACTTTAAGCCTTACTCAGGACCACTAAAATGACCTGAATGGGTAAAAAGGCATACTCTTCTTGGATAGCATAGTAGATTGCAAAAAAAATAATTCCAAGCCCCTCTTATATCCAAGACATTCTTGCTTTTGACAATAAAATGCAGGGAAATTACATTGTGTCAGTTTCAAGACCTATGCAGTTCCTCTTTCTCTCTTGAAAGCTCATCTCGCGGGTAGTTGCACAACCTGGGCTAGCCTGGTGCTCAATGAGAAACCGTGGAGAATAGAGATTCCTATCCCAGCTGAGACCATCTATGTTGGTCAAGGTTCTCCAGAGAAACAGAACAGATTCATTTTAAGAAATGGGCTCACGTGATTGCGAGGGATGGCAAGCCTGAAACCCATAAGGCAAGCTGGTGGGCCGGAAATGCAGGTAAGAATTGATGTTGAAGTCCTGAGTCTGAGGGCTGGAAACTCAGGCAAAATTTCTATGTTGTAGACTGGAAGTGTAAGTCCTTCAGGAAACTTTGGTCATTGTCCTTGAGGACTTAAATGATGGGACGAGGGCCCCTCATATGGAAGGTAATCTGCTATACTTAAAGTCAACTGATTGTAAATGTTAATCACATCCAAAAAATACAGCATCTAGACTAGTGTTTGACCAAACTACTGGGCACCATCGTCTAGCCAAGTGGCCACATAAAATAACCATCAAGCCTCTGGTGGATCTGGCAGCTGACTATAAACACCTGGTGGACCTCGCTGAGAGCAAAAGCAGCCCTGACTGACCCAGTTTGTGCTGCCAACTCGTCAACTGGAGTGGGACCCTACACGTCTAACTTCGGGTGAGTTATTACAGGCCAAAGTAAGGAGGCTCTGAAATAAAGAGTAAATATAAGGATATCATTTCATTCTAAATTGACCTATAAATGTAAGGTATTTTCAATAAAATTTGTTTCTCTTTTTTTGAAACATTAAAAGCAGACTATAGCATTCGGCTGGGAAAACATGCACAGGAAAGGAAAGAAATTCCCATGAAACAAGATCAATGAACATTAAAATATACTATAAAACATAGTAATCACATCAATTTAATTTAATTTCCTCCTGAATCATGAAAAAAATAGATTAAAATAACAGAAAAAATTTCAAACATAGACCTTAAATCCGTGAATCTTATGACGTGATAAAACATGCATTTAAAATCAACAGAGAAAAGCTGGGTTATTCAACAAAGGATTTGAACACCTAGCAAAAAACATGGTGTATATAGAAAAGACTGGATTCCTAACATTTTCCCAGTACCAGAATACATCATAGAAAAAAACAGAAATAGAAATGAGTCAAATATTAGTGAATGTATAAATTTACCAGAATAAAATGAGAAAACATTTAAACAATTTTATTATGTGTTGATTTATTAAGTAACATAAAAATTAAAAAGGAAAGAATAGAATTATAAATAAATTAAACTTTATTCTCAAAAACTCTACTATGATCGTAGTCATACCGGGAAACAATAGCTGTAATGAATATTTTAATAATATATAAAGAGGATATTGTAAATAGTAAGCCATAAAAGAAAAACAAAAGGGGGACATGAAAGGCAATTCTCAGAAAGAAAGGCAAATTACCTTTTTAAAAATATTCAAACATGTATAAGCCCACTCATATACAAAATAAAGTATTTTCATCTCAAAACTTGACAAAGGCCGAAAGATTACATAATATATAGGGCGGGAGATGAGTGAGGAGAAACAGGCATTCATATACTTTTGGTGGAATTGTAAATTAGTATGACCTCTAGATAGTTACTCAACGTTTTCTTAATTAAAAGTACACAGAGCCTTTGATTTGGCAATCCACTGATAGGAAATTATCCCGGTCATAAACTCCTGGATGAACACAGTGATGTATATCAATGTTGACTGAAGGGAAGTTCGTGATGATAAAATCCTGGAAACAAGCTCACTTGCCGTAAAGAAGAAACTGGCTAAATAAAGCATGCCAAATCACTGAAAAAGAATGCGGTTACCGAAGTGTATACCGGAGAGTGTGTATGGGATGATAACATTTCTATAAAATAAAGTTTAGAGAGGGAAATAGATAAATGGATAGATGACAGATGATAGTGGAGTCGACTCACACGTAGACTGACACCCATCCTCTGCGTACTTATGTTTACAATATTTAAAATGTGTACATCTATATGTATATGCAAAATTAAAGTACTTATAAAAGACATTTAAAAGGTGCACAAGACGTTGCTAACGATGTTTGCCTCTGGGGAAAACGGAATACCTGGGGAGAAAAGAAAATTGACATTGCATTTATTCCTTGCTAAAATATTTGTATTTTGACCACATACATGTGCTACTCTCATAATTTTAAAACAAGCATTTTAGGAAAATTTTGAATTGCCTTCTTTTCTTTTCATTTTAACTTTGACTTTGGCGTCTTATTCACGAGGTTCTAGTGGAAGTGCTGGAAGCTGCTGCTACTTTACCTCTGTGTTTCAGGTTCCCGTTGTAGAGATGCCAGATAAAATACAGAAATATGGTATACCCACTTAACTTTCTATTTTAGGTAAACAGTGAATTTTTAAAGTATAAGTATTTCCCAAATGTTGCATAGGATATGCCATTTGCTAAAGACGGCAATCCTACCTTTGGTTCAGCATGTAATGCAAGAAATATGATTGTGTAATTAAGGTGATCGTATAATTGATTGTACAAATCAGAACACTTTTGAGAGTAAACGTGTTACTATTTATAATTACGTTATTCAAAAGACTTAAACCAGGACTATACCCAGAAAACTGGATTATAAGGAAATCCTAAATATAGTTCTTCACTAGAAGAATTGGGAAGAAAAAAAGAATGGTTGAAAGAAGCTTGTGAAGGTGAAATTGCAAGCGTTGTCACACTCTTTTGACCAAAGCTACTAATGAACATTGCCTCCATCGCCCCCACCACTACCTCTGGAAGGATCTGAGCTCCTCTCTGCTGGAGGCAGCTGCTGTTTAATAGCTGTGGAGAATGGGGAGAAAACAAGAGAGTAATAGCAATTATGTGTGGAAATCAGTTTCTTAATATCACTGTCAAAAAAGGAAAGTAAGAGAGTCAAAAAGAAGCAAAGAAAATAAATAACCGTTAGCTCAGTTTTCAATCTTACACACAAAAAAGTTGCTATTACATAACCTGTGTCCCTATTGCTCAGCATACTGGGAACAGCTCTATGATATATACTTACTGTACCATGAGATATAAGCCACATTTTAACAGGCCAGACCTAGGACTGTTAAACTGTAAAAACAGCATCACAGCTGCAGTCCAAGAGCCTTTGAAGAGTATTTAAGAGAATATTATAAAAAGACAGTTTCCTGGAGGGAGTTGTACTTTAAATGTCGTGACCTGTGAATAAGTTTCTTCCCTTTAAATCTGTCTGCTTCCAAGGGTTTATTGATTGTGAAGAGAAAAAAGTATAATTTTGTGTTTATTTTATTTCATATTTTGATATGTTCCTTAAAGGTCTAAAGAGAAAAAAAACACCATAAGCTATTATCTTTCTGTTCTGTGTATCACATAGATCAACAGAAGGAAGAGAAAATCAACTGCAGAAGTTATGTTAACAAGGTAAAGTACATTTAGCTAGTATTTAAGTGCCGCTTATTTATAGGATATTAGCTTTTATAAATCATTCAGCCTTATAAATGGCCATTAGTTTATCTATCAGAGCCCTGATATAAGTGGAGTACACAGGAAAATTAGAACAGTATTACAAGAGTTATAAAGGACCTATGTAAAAATGTGTGGCAGGATGTAGCAAAACCAGAAAAGATAGTATCAAGCCTTGAGGATAGTCACTGAAACCTGAAGGAGAAAGTTCTCTGTTGTTTTTTTCTTTTTTTCCCATAAGATGACTATGACTTTCTGGTGAGGGACAATTCCAGGCTGATGACCTGGCAAAGAAGCAGGCAGTGGAATAAATATGCTGAGCTCACCCTCTAATCGCCTGCCAGTGCTCCATGTTGGTCAAACTCTATAGGAATCCAGAGGACAAAGGGTATAGGTGTATTGAGAGTATAAATCAGATCACTCCTTTGGATGAATAAGATGGTGGAGAAGAGCAGAGTGGCTGGAGGGGAAGCAGAAGATATTTGGCATGTTAACTCATCCAATAAATAATAAGAGCTTATTATACACAGAAAATTGTATTAGACGCAGGAAAAAATGAACAGAACAGGTTCAGTCTTTCGAAGAAGAAAAGCTTATTACAGAAGCTTTAAAATTGGTTAAATATGGAAGAGAAATAGGAAGAACGAAATATGCCATGCATCATTTTCTCCTACATACCCGACAATGTTTGTTTCTTTTTAGACATGCAATTATTCAGAAACTTTACTTTGGGAATAACTAAGGCTTATATTTTCTTATTTCTAATATCTATCCATTAAACTTGTTCATATCTATTACCGTATAATGATTCTATGTCATTTCAAGATGATATTCAGCTTCTACCTAGTCATTATGTCAAATATTTTAGCAACAAGGACATGCAGATTTCATATTTGCATAAGCCCCAGTATTTTGGTAATAAACCATCCTCATCCCATTTCAATTAATCCACAACAGAAGGTCAATGTCCAATTAATTGTTTCAAACTTATTTCTACCTCTCATTCGTTTTCATCGTTTGAATGTAAATCTCAGTTTTAATCTTTTTCTTAATCTCTTCCTCCCATGAGTGTCTGTCTCTCCACCCCCACCCCTGTCTCTCTCCATACAGAACTCAACCTATATGTCCATGATTGATTTTTAACAAGGGTTTCAAGTCCATTAATAGGAAAAGATTTGTCTCCTCAACAGATGAACAGATGGTGCTGGGAAAACTGGATTTCACATGCGAAAGAAAAAAGTTGGATCTCTCACCTCACACCATATATGAAAATTACCTCAAAATAGATCAATAACCTAAACATAAGAGCTAAAATCATAAAACTCTTAGACAAAAACATAAGGGGAAACATTTATCACCTTGGATTTGGTAACAGATTTTTAGATGTGACACCAAAAGCACATGTGACAAAAGAAAAAAATACATCTGACTTAGAATTTTTTTTTTCTTAAGTGCATCACTGATGGTTAATTTCATGTGTCAACTTGGCTATGCCACAGTACATAAATATTTGGTCAAACATTTTTCTAGATGTTTCTGTGAAGGTGTCTGTTAGATGAGATTAATATTTAAATCAGTAGACTTTGAGTAAAGGAGATTACCCTCTATAGTGTAGGTGGGCCTCATCAAGTCAGTTGAAGGCCTTAAAGGAAAAAAGACCAAATTCCACAGAAGAAGAAGAAATTCTACCAACAGAGGCTTTCTGACTGGAACTGCATCTCTTCCCTGAGTCTCCAGCCTGCCAGCCTACTCCATAGATTTTGCACTTGCCAGCCTCCACAGTGGCATGATCCAATTCCTTAAAATAAATCCATCTCTCTCTCTCTCTAATATATATATATGTTGTGTATACACACACACATATATCTGTATGTATGCATATGTATAGCTGTACACATTTCGTATATTATTCAGAGAATATTCATTTTATACATACATCACACGTATTATATATATTTAATACATAAATATATATTAAGAAGGTTAAGATGATGGTTAAGATGATGTTTAAGATCTGCAGATTCAAACCTGTCCCTACCAGGGGCTGGCCCAGTGGCCCAGTGGTTAAGTTCTCATGCTCTGCGTCAGTGGCCTGGGGTTCACCGATTCAGATCTACACACAGCTTATCAAGCCATGCTGAGGTGGCATACCACATAGAGGAACTGGAAGGACCTGTAACTAGGATATACAACTACGTACTGTGGCCTTGGGGAGGAAAAAAAAAGAGGAAGACCAGCAACAGATGTTAGCTCAGGGACAATCTTCATCACAAAAAACAAAAGCATACCTTTAAAACAAAAACAAGAAAACAATCCCTACCAAAACTCCAACAGTCTTTTTTTGCGTAAGTTAATAGAATATATATATTCTATTGATTCTGTTCTCTGGAAAACCCTGATTAATACAGACAGCATCAAAGAACATTATCAAGAACGTGAAAGACAACCCACAGAATGGGCGAAAATACTTGCAAATCATATATCTGATAAGGATTCAATATCTAGAATATGTAAAGGACTTCTACAACTCAACAGCAAAAAGACAAACTAGTTTATAAAAGGGGCAAAGAATTTGAATAGACATTTACCTAAAGAAGATACACAAATGGCCAAAAGCAAATGAAAAAGATGCTTAACATCCTTAGTCATTAGGGAAATACAAATCAAAACCACACTTAGATACCACTTCACACCTACTAGAATGACAATGATTAAAAAAATACAACAGAAAATAAGAAGTGTTGGAAAGAATGTAGAAAATTTGGAATCCTTGCAAATTGCTGGTGGGAATGTAAAGTGGTGCTTTCATTGTGGAAACAGTTTGGCAGTTCCTCTAAACATAGAATTACTACACGAGCCAACAATTCCATCCCTGGGTATATACCCCAATAATTTAAAACAGAGACTCAGACACTTGTACGCCAATGTTCACTGCTGCATTATTCACAGTAGCGGAAAGGTATAAATGACATGAATGTCCATCAGATGAGTAGATAAACAAAATTTCACACAATGGAATATTATTCAGCTGTAAAATGAGATGAAATTGTAATATGTGTTACAACATGGATGAACCTTGAAAACATGCTAAGTGAAATAAGCGAGACACTAAAGGACAAGTATTATATGATTCCATTTATATGAATAGCTGCAATAGGCAAATTCATTGACCCAGAAAGTTGATTAGAGGTTACCGGAGGCTGGGGAAAGAGGGGAATGGAGAGTTATTGCTTAATGGTTACAAAGTGTCTGTGTGATGAAAAAATTTTAGAAATAGTAGTAATGGTTGCACACTATTGTGATTGTAATTAATGCCACTGATTACAAACTTAAAAATGGCTAAAATGGCAAAGTTTATGTTTTATATATAAATATATATTATTATATGTTACATTTGTAAATATATATTTACCAAAATAAAATGAAGTAAATAGTCTTACCTTGTGATAGAAGGAGGGTTTGCAATTATAATAAGTTGGTCACTAGCCTCATTAAGAACCTGATAGTTGACAAAGACTTCAAAGAGTTGGAGGTATTGTCCACAGAGTTAGCTGGTGGAATAGTGTCCCTAAAATGGGAGCCTACTCTGTAGGCTCCTGGAAGCCCATAGGGTTAAAGTGGAATGAGAGAGAAGAGGTGAAAATTGAGGTCAGAGAGTGAAGATAGGCAGGTAAAAATAGCAATCCAAGTAAAAAGAGAATCCGTACAGAAAAATATGACATGATACAACTTTATTTAGTATGGCTCGTGCAAAAGCAGAAGAGCTTCGTTGTGTTAAACAGGAAGCAAAGCTAAATTTTTCATCAGGATCCATTAAAATCCCGATGAAAACACTGTAGTCATTCTCTTGGGAAAGTGTGCAAAATAGCTCCGCAAGAAAGATTCCATTTTTCAATCATTACTATCATTTCTCATTTACTCCTCTAAGGAAGCGAGCAGAGCAAAATATTTAAAATATTTTTCTGAGGTGTTCGAAGTATTCCAAATGAATGTAGTAGCCTCTTGTGCCCTGAAGTTGCCCTTCAGAGTCTATAGCACCAAAACATTCACTTATACTCACACAAACAGTGCACAATAATGCACTTTCTCCCAGGTGTGTATAGAGTACTAGTTACATAGTTTCATGTACATTACTTCTTTAGGATCCTTTCTATACATTTGGGAATTAGGCTCAGAAGAAAAGCCTCAAACACTGGGCAGCCCAGGTAATCATTTAAACAAATTGTTTTTTTTTAATCAGAGATATCTTGTAAATAACAGTGTTCTGTTCTTTTTTCCTGTAAACACTTAGCAGAAACATTAAAGGTTTTCACTTAGATTGGCTACCAGGATGTTCTTTACAAAGTAAACTGTGTAAGACTGATTTCAGATTTTTGCATCATTTTTAGTGTTATTGTTCCTATAGAATTTTCTTTCTTGAGGAATAGAAGGAAAAAGGATATCAAGACACCTTATACATGTCCTTAGACCAAGGTAGTGATATTTGTATATCCCCATGACTTCAAGAGTGGTGGTCAATGTAAGGCCACGATTTAGTCTTAGTCTCTTACAGGAGAAAAAAAAAGGTAGCAACAAGGAAAAGCTTCCTTTGTTGTCCATTATTTGTTGTTAAAGTATTCAGTATATGAAAGTGAGTTGTCCTTTCTTTCAAAACACACTCAGCTTGGCAAAACCTTTTAAACGTATGTGTTAAGTGTGTAATAGAGACCTAGCGATTCTCATTTTCCTGTGATTTACAGGTCTACAGGTGTTCAGTGAAGGTCATTGGTTGTATGTTAGAGAATCAAAGTAAAGTCCAAACAAGTGTGGACGTGAAAAATAACAACACCTGTCATCCTCACTGAACCCTCAAGTTTTTCATTATTTTGAAATAGAGCCATAAATCCAAAAGTGACCTCCGATAATATCCAGTGCAACTCACTCACTTTACAGATGAAAAGCAGAGCCCTGGAGAGATTAAACACTTCCTCCAGGGAAAAGGCTTGTAAGTAACAAATCTGGTCCTGAACGTTTCAGTGTTCTTCTCAACATACCACACTCCCTCTGACCTGCTTTTTAGTCACTGTACTTGTAAGGGCAAATACAAATTAAAAATGAGAGGCTTAATTCTCTCTGTTGAAAATGAGATTTCCCTCCCCTCCTTTTCCTTTGAGCATTTATTTTACAGTCATTTTAGATACTTAGTCCTCTCTTGGAAATGTACATTAATACTTTTGAAGACTAGACTGGCATTTTGTCAGCTTTATGACCTAGAAACATCTTTCTCAAGAACCTGGGAGCCATCTCTGCAATGTAAAAATCAAGACAGATGCCACCCCATCTCCCCATTTCCGTGGCAGGGTCGGAGCCCAACTGTGGTGGGCAGTGACTTGCTCCAAGTTGCAAAACTACTTCCTGTCATCAAGGTATGAGAAGTTTGGTTTTCCTCTAGATAAAGCCAATTAGCTAAGGTAACCCAGTTACCAGGTAGAGTTAGGGTATACTATGTGTGACAAATGGTGCTGTCAAGTCTTCTTGCTTGAGAACTAGTTGTTTATCTTGAAAATGTGTATCTAAAGGATTAGAGCTGCTTGGCTATATAAAAGGGTGAGATTTCTGTCTCAGCAGATTGCCTTTGATGGTCATCACGTTCTGGTTTACTGCTTATTCAAAAATAAAAGTGTTTTCTTTCTCTACTATCTTTGCAGAGAGGATTTCTAGGTTGGGCGAAGACTGTGGTTTTAATTATATTTTCCAAGTACCAAAGAATAAGTGTTCCTTTCTTCCCTCCTTCCCTCTTCCTTACTTCTGACCTTTGATCCCTTCCTTTAACCCTTCAAAGAATGGAGTATATGTGTCAGGAACTGCACAAAAGACAGAAGATAATTAACGTTTGTTAAAATCTGATTAAATTCAGCAAATTTTGCATTGCACTGTTGGGAAATAATTACTCCGATAGGCACTTATTTGCACAAAGATGAGTAAAAGGGGCCACTGTCCTCAAGAAACTGACAAGAGGAGAAAGACTGTGAACAAACAGTTCCAATGCAACAGGGTTAATGGAATGACAGCAGCGTACTGGAGGTCCTCTACGGTATAGGGTTAAGTGCAGAGATCCTGACCCCGGGCTCTCCAAATTCCACTCACTTTTACCACTTATAAGACTGACTTTTGCCAGACCTCTCCATGCCTCCATTCTTTATCTATCAGTGGAATAGTATTACCTACCATGTAGGGCTGATGGGAAGATTAACTGACTTTCTACACATAAAGCCCTTAGAGAGTGCCTGACGCATCATAAGCCCTTTACAAGTCTGAGCCATTTATAGGAGTCTTTAGGTGAGACACTAACAACCCATTCTGGATAGCAGTTTCTGTGAGTTCTGAGGATAGACTAAGTAGAGGCGTGAAATGGCACTTTGTATATGGAGAAGCATTTGCAGCTCAGGTTTTTGGGGAGTTAAACTACAAAGCCAAGAGTAGGGTCATCATGAGGACTCTCTTTGCCATACTTAAGATGTTCCTCATCAGTATGGAGTTGCAGAAGGAGTTTAGGAAAAAGTATAGTAACCAAATTTGCAGCATGACACCAATGAATTTTGAGTCATTGGAAATAGAAGGGGAGATAAGAATAAGGGAGGTCACAGCAATCTGATTGCCTGATGACCTGAAACTCCTAAATATACTTTTAAATTACACTAATTAAGAATACAGCTTCTAAGTCCATTTCTGAGAGTTGAGTGGGCAGGTGATCTAATTTTGCATGTTTAAAGCTACTGTACCTTGGCATTAAGAAAAATTATGTTTTTCCTGTTTTACCTGTTTAAATTTTTTTTTAAAGATTTTATTTATTTATTTATTTTTCCTTTTTCTCCCCTAAGCCCCCCCGGGTACATAGTTGTATATTCTTCGTTGTGGGTCCTTCTAGTTGTGGCATGTGGGACGCTGCCTCAGCGTGGTTTGATGAGCAGTGCCATGTCTGCGCCCAGGATTCCAACCAACGAAACACTGGGCCGCCTGCAGCGGAGCGCGCGAACTTAACCACTCGGCCACGGGGCCAGCCCCTTACCTGTTTAATTTTTATGTGACACAGTAGATTGTTAATATTAAAGTTAATCATCAAATAGATGTCTTTTTTTTTAATCTGCTAAAACAGAAGACTTTTATATAAGGAAATAGAATCTTGATATCTCACTTCAATTTTACTATATACTTTTTGAAATGGAAAGAGTCCTGACTGCTAACGTCTTCATGCATTAGTGTCTGTTAGAGCCTGAATGAGAAAAAAAAAATTGTGTCCATACAGTTAAGCATGAGTATTATTATTAATGAAGATCTGCTTGATCAAATTTCTTTCTAAGTGTTAAGATGACTGATTTAGCAGAACATAAAGAGCATGCACAAAATTCAAATTATTAGGATTATTTACAAAATTTACACTGCCAACCTGACATACTCTGTGCTTGGTTCTTCGTTTCACAGCAAAGCAACCTCTTGTCTACAGCCAGGTCAGAATAAAGAAGAGCTCTGGTTCTGTCATTTGCCACTTTCTGGAGTCTTTGCTCCTATATCCAATGAGCCTCTTCACATGCACTTTTTTTTTTTTAAGATTTTATTTTTTCCTTTTTCTCCCCAAAGCCCCCGGGTACATAGTTGTATATTCTTCGTTGTGGGTCCTTCTAGTTGTGGCATGTGGGACGCTGCCTCAGCGTGGTTTGATGAGCAGTGCCATGTCTGCGCCCAGGATTCCAACCAACGAAACACTGGGCCGCCTGCAGCGGAGCGCGCGAACTTAACCACTCAGCCACGGGGCCAGCCCCTTCACATGCACTTTTATAGCTAGTTGATAATAATCACTCACCTGCTGAAATATTACTTGCCGTATGTTTCCAAGAATTTTCAGCATGCATAGATCATCTTAGCCAAATAAGGACATTCTTTGTAGTCAGCTTGCAGATATTTTTTTAATACTTGTTACATATTTGGGAGCAGCCTCTATCCCCAGCTTCTCTATAGTCAGTCACATCTCCATGCGTATTTTGCCTACCACATCCTGGCACAGGAAAGCTTTTCTCTTAAGTATAGCAGGCATAAACAAGATATAGACAGCGCTATTCATAGATAATCAAGAAACCTGGCACAGCAGATACACATGATCAAATACTGTATCTGTTCCTTATTACCCTTTGAGCACTTCAACTTTTAACCACTATTTTATGTATTTCAGAGAATTTTAGGCTGGAAAGATGAATAGCTCTAATATAATTAAAATCATATTTGTATGAAAAATTGTAATGAAGTCCCCCAATGTTTTACAGTGAATTATCATATTTTAAATTATCTAAATCTGCATGCTGTAATCCTTGCATCTTGTCATCTTTTGCCAATTCAAAAATGTCTTCATATCTTTGCTTTGATGTATTTTCCTTAAAGGGAAAGTAGACAAATATACATGATGAAAAATTAAGACATAAGGAGTGCAATAAAAATACAACAGCTTACAGGACCACAAATAACGAGGTACAGAGAAGAAATGAAAATAAACAAGGAAAGAACATTAGAGTTGAAGAATATTATACAAATACTGAGATAGCAGAGAAGAAAATAGGTTTCTTTCAAAATGCCTATGCTATCGGTAAACAAAGAAATGAGAAAATCACAATGAAAATAATATAAGCTACATTCTAAAATACAGATGTGAGGCTATGATAACTTCAGAAAAGTAAGCAGTTCTCCTGGTAGCCAAAGTTAGTTCCAACTTTTCTATTATCTCACTTGTCAAATTTTACCTAGAAGAATTGTGTACATTTTTGCACATATAAAAAGAATCTCAGACTGGTTGAAAAAATCTAGAAAAAATGTCACTATATAGTATCTAAGGTAACGTTATGTTTTAATGCTTTTAATGTTAGAATTTCATATTTTGGAAGTATTTTCTGACTTTTTTGGTCTCTGCATTATAAATAATATATAGTTATCCATGTTAGAACTACATTTTCTCTGCTCACTCAATTCTTAAAAAATGCAAATATATTTGAATGACTAATACTAAGTGTAAGTCATAAAAGGATTAATTTGCAAATTTCTTCACTATAAACAATAATGAATTATTCCATATTATGTGGTGTATTGACAAAATACTACTTTAGATCAATTACTGATATGTTCCCCAAACTTAGCTATTTCACAACCTTAGCTATTTTGCAACTACTATTTCTCAATCTTTGATAGTGGCAGTTACATTCTCCTAATTGCATAGGGCAAAAATCTTGGTTTCATTCTTAATGTTTCTCTCTCTTTCACACCCAAAATCTAACCCACAAATCCTGACACCTTTACTTTCTAGCACCAGTCTAGTCCAAGCACGATCATCTGTTATATGTTATCGCAATAGCCTCCTTTGAGGGAAAGGACTCAACAAGTATTTACTGAATGATTTACTAAATTAATGAATATGAGCATTATTGGCCTAAAAACCTCCTGGCCAACTAACAGTCTTCAGGATAGAAATACCCTAGCCTTATTTGTGCCAAATATTGAAATTTCACATGTCCACTTACATGTGGGTCATCTCTAGCACGATGAAAAAGTACCATTACTCCAGACAGCAGCGACTCTGATTCAGTGCTGCTGCTGAAGAGAATGCTGTATTGCTCTATCACAAATGAGGTTAGTTAAAGCTGACAGCAAATTAAATAAGTACTTATCACTGGTTGGATTCAACCGGCAGGATAATTAAAAGCCTGCAAATTCGCTTTCAGTCAAACATGAGGAAGAAAAGGAAACTGCGAGAGATATTCTAATTTTTCCTGGGCTTCTTGAGGAGCATTCATACACCAATTTGCAAAAGAGTATGTTTTCTTTAGAGCAAACAAGGGGATATTGTGCCAATTACATTCACGATATCTGTTAGCTTACTTATTTTTGAGAAATATGAAAAGTTTTACCCTAAATACGTTTAAAATGTACAGCATTTTATATGTGAAATCATCTGTGGGGAATTTGCATTAAACAATTTGCTGCATTGAATATCATTGATTGATTATCAGATTAAACTGTGGTTACAGCAATGTGATATTAATATTCAGAGGAAAGTAAAATCAAATTTAATTTTATTGACAACTCTACCAAAGTAAAATTTAAAAAAAATGAAGTTTGAATTTGGTTGGTAGGTGTGGAGTTTCCAATCTTGCTAATATTTTGTATAATAACACTCAAAAATCGAGGAAAAAATCAAAGAATATGAGAGCAGAAAGGGGTATTCAGATATTGTGAAATCTGGGCATCTTATTTTACAGACCCAGAAAGGTTAGTTGTGTAAACAATGTCATGTTTGGTGCCACTCTGCTTCAGCCTTACCCGGTGGGGGTGGGTACTGTGATGTGCTCCCCAGATGCCCTTTAATGAACGCGAGAATTATTTCCCCAGCTGCTAAGAGTGCTGCCAGAAGATGGTCCTTTGCTTCCTGCCATTTTTGGAGGTTCCTTTGGCTAAAATTGTAGGTCTTTCCGAGGTCATGCTTCCTTCCATGGGCAGTCTGCATCTAAAAATTGATCAAGGCAGCAGTTAAAAAGCCTGACCTCCTTCCAGCAACATGAAGCAACTCAGAAGCCCACTCCAGTCCCAGAGTTCCTGTTGAGTGAGCGGAGGCCTTCTTTGAGACTGTATTGCAATTCTACTTCTCTTTGATCAGTCCTCCTTCATTCCCTTGTCTTCCGCAGTGCTGATCCCAAGAGCACTCCTGAATAACTTCCATCATCAGCACTACTTCCAGTGGAATCTAGATAGCCGTACCCTAGAATACCTAATATGAGGCTCTACTCACAGTTGTCTCTGTCTGTGGGATTAATGAGTAGAGTTGGAGCTGCATTCCAAGAGAAACTGAGTAATATGGACATTTGAGTGATCAGTGTAAACTGCATAAATATATTAGGCTATAATTAATGTCAAAACATTCAGGGCTATATTAAATAACTGGCAAACAATAATTCTTCAATAAATAAAGTTGAATCTACAAGTGCAGGAATAGGCTTTCCCTATCCAGTCTACCACTAATTCTTTGCCAAATGTAATGGTCTCACTACCTTGAACCCAAGGCTTCAGGCTTTCATAGCCTATTATGAATAATGCTGCAGAATAGTGAAGATATTTTCATGATATCTCCAGTCTTCTAAAACCCTACATTCCACGTCAGTGAGACATCTCTCTGACCCTCGCTTCTGACTCCCTCTTGTATTTTTAAGGACACTAGTGATTAGGTTAGGTCCAGCTGGATAACCCAGGGTCATCTCCCCATCTCAAATGCTGATCATTAGCAACCTTAATTGCACCTGCCACCTTAATGCCCGCTTGCCAAGTAATGTAGCCTATGCACAGGTTCCAAGGATTAGGGCATCTTTAGGGATCCATTATTCTGCCCACTATACAAAGCTACTACTAAGATTGGCTACTAGGCCAGGTGGAACTCTGACCCAATCCAACATGGCGTTTATTCTGCATATCTGCACAGTTGAACTTGACACTGCACCTTGGGGACTTCTGCTCCTTTGAGCCCTGGGCCTGCCTCACTTGCTGCTATACGGCATCCTGAGTCTTTCGGAAACACAAGGCTATTCACACCTACCCAGATTCTTTTTATTTTTCTTACTTTGGTCACCCTCTGCTCAATCCACAATGGTAATAGATTTAAAATGCCTATAATTTCAATCAATTAATGTTTGACTGAAAGATCAGAGCTAAAATCATAGTTTCTGAAATATTTTTCTCCTTTCCCTGTATTCCCTGTATTCCAATGGCATTTATTTAACCTTTTTCTTGTCTTTATCTTGTTCAACCTTAAAATGAACTTATTTATAATTTTATGTTTATATTCAAACCATAAGGAAAATCAATGGGCTGAAGTTATTTTTTGTTTTATTCCTCCCCTTAGTCTCCCATGCATAGTAGGTATTCAATAAATATTTCTTAAATGGAAATACCATTAAATGTTAAAACAAACCATTTGAGTCTAGTACTTATCCTTCAGGTAAGTGCTTATTGAATTCAGAGTCCTGCCTTTGAAAGTGTCCCTGTCAGCAGGATGTATATCTTAAAACTTGCAGACTGCACCTACACAACCTTAGTCGCTGAGCCTGCTGTCCTCCCTGACCTGTTCAAAGCTTTGAAAGTCAACAGGGGACTGGACTTCTATACATGATCAATGGTCTGATTGCTCAGAGAGTTTCCCATTCCTCTTACTTTCCCCTGGCTGATATTCATAGATGATTCCCCTATTCATTTCCCCTCCAGCATAAAAAACACTCTGGATCCATTTCCATTTGTTATGTTAAGCTTAAAGAAACAATAGTGAAGAGGTGTTAGTATGCTGTTGTTGGAAAACTAGTCAATGTTGCAAACTTCTCAGATAGTTTGATTATTTAACAAAAAATACACATGCCACAAGAAAATGCACAATAGACGTGTAATTGCACTGTCAATGTAATAAGGCCTAATATTACTAAGTTCATAGACCAAGTTGTGCAAACTTAAAGTTTAAATGAAAGCTTTTTAGGATGAAATCTCAAGCTGAAATGATAAACAGGAACCATGTTTTCTGAAAAAGAAAAGGTACTTTATTGATTAGAACACTGAAATAGAGACGAATACTTTTTTTGGTCTTAACAGCAAAATCTTATTTCTATGTTTTGTGTAAGAGAATAATTAACTCTTTATTGAAAGCTATCTCTAATATATTGTAAATTTGTATTAGAGGCTAATTTTTTTCTAGAAATAGTATTCAATGATAAGAGAATCGGGATGGGTAATTGTATAATATAAACAAGTGCTTAGCACAGAGTAATACATAAGTCAAACGTTATTTATTATTAATAGTCTTTATCTATTTCTATGGCCTTAGTACAGGGACTAGAATTTACAGATCAAGCTGTCCTTTAATGTCCTAGAGGTTTCTTTTAAAATACAATTTTTAAGAAATAAAAAATAATTATATACATTTTAACCATTAGTGTTTTATCTCAATTTAGACTGATTTCTCCCTTCAGCTAAATGTTCCCCAAATTCGAATAATAAGGGCCTGA
Organism: Equus asinus; assembly: GCF_041296235.1. Classification (NCBI taxonomy): domain Eukaryota; kingdom Metazoa; phylum Chordata; class Mammalia; order Perissodactyla; family Equidae; genus Equus; species Equus asinus. The sequence continues at coordinate 84,423,895 of NC_091798.1, forward strand.
ACTGAAGCCACAGTGACCCCTCGAGCATAGTATATGCATTGGATACTGTGAAGGCAGGGAATGAAATAATTAGTCTGCAGCAAGAGACAAGGGGTAATGGAGAGATATTCATATAAATTGTCTTTAGTAGACCCAAGCCTCAAATAAACTTTAATAAATTGTGATGTGCTGGCTGTAAGTAGAAAGCGTCAAGATAAGTCACCCACAGTACCCATGCCATACCTTGTCCATTCAAATTGTCCGTGTGTGGCCTCTGTCAGAAACAGGTTCTAAAGCCCTTGCTATCATTCCAATAAAAATTGACTTGAATAATAATGCCAGATCCTAAACAGTGCCTTAGAACATGACATGACACTAAATGTTCTTCAAAAACATGATATGCTGTGATGGCAACAAGCCACAGTGAGAAAAACTGTGATAATGCAATTGGTTAAAACTTGATACTCACGGGATTGTGAAATGATGAGGAAGAAAACGAGTGCTGACAGAAAACTGTTTTAAGTAATTATAACTATATTTAAGAGGACAGAAGTCTCATCATGGAAAGAACAGCATAAAATATTTTAAGTAATTATAACTATTTAAGAGGACAGAAGTCTCATCATGGAAAGAACAACATAAAATATTTTAAGTAATTATAACTATTTAAGAGGACAGAAGTCTCATCATGGAAAGAACAACATAAAATATATAACCTGTAGCACTCTTTTCGGTGGATTCAAAGCTAACACAATTAGTGAACAAGAGAAGGAAAACTGTAAGTTCACATGAAATTATTTTCCTCTTCCACCAGTTAAATAAGTAAGAGTGACATAAAGGGAAGAACGTTCATAAAGTATACTTTTGAAAAGTAGCTTCAGATCCAGTCAAAAATATGTCTGATAAAGCTGACTTTTTGAAGTTTTTCTATTTCTGATACATTCTAATGGTCAAAGCAGCAGGGACATGAAATTGGCATTAGTTTCAGCTATTAAAGAAAAAAAACGAAGTAATAAACTGCCATCCTCATTAATCACATCTCAACCTCCTATCAGAAAATAGGGGTTATCAGAAGATAATCATCAGTTTAATAGTTTGAGAATTTCAATTTCTTTTAATATCTGGCACCAGAGGATTGTTGGAAGCAAACTTGTTGGAGGCAAATACATGTTAATTAATATAAAATGCCCGTCAGTCACTAATTTTTGTACAGAAGATCAGAGTCCACATTCAAATCAAAACCAAATTCAAACTAGCACTCTGCCTGCTGTGAGTGCTGAGAGGAGATGTGAAATGCATTTGTGATATGCATAGAGAAATACATTCTGGCAAATCTTGTCTGTGGCTTTATTTTTCTAAATAAACATTTATTTAAATTCATTTAAACCTCCATCAAATTGAGCAACAAATGACAATTTCTGAGGACCTATAGCTACTTTAAGACATTTACCCTGGGTTTGAGCAAGGCCCTATCAAAAGAAACCCAGAAGGCTAGAGGATATGGTTCTGATCCTTAATTCTTAGGGAAGTGAGACTCAACTTTGATATTTTCATTACACCCCTTTAATTTCGGTTCCTAAAACTGACCCTGTTGTTGTTATAAAGTCACTCAGACTTTCAGGACTCAGTGGGGAAAACTTACATTTATAAATGTCCTATTTATCATCCTCTTAGCTAAAAAACAGCGGGCATCAGGGCAAATCCAAAACTTTGTCTTTTTGTTTTTAAAGAAAATAACCATGTATGCAATGTGTAGTGCCTGATAGCACAGGCCTTGGAGCCAGAGTCATAGTTCAAAAGTAGACTCCATCTATTTGTGTAGCCTAGACCAGCTTCCTGAACGTTGTACCTTAATTTCCTCATCTCTAAAATGGGAATAATAATACCTGACTCAATTCTGGCAGGAAGTGATTAGCCTTTTGAGAACTGAGCAATTTATTTCTAATGTATTCTATTCATTATGACCAGTCCTATTACATATAGACCTGTTCATTAAAACTACTGCCTCCAAAAATTGTGACTATGGCCTTGAATTCAGTTCACATAACATCACTGAAGATCATTATCTCCCTTACGTACATTTTTTCCCCCATCTTTATAAACCCAACTTGAGTACCTATCATTACTGAATACTGAGATACTGAGTTAAGATTGGTTATACTCATCAATGATTCGTTGTTCAAAAGGCACCCTTTAATCATATTTTTCTATTACATACTGTCCTTAAATTCATTCAGAATTGACAAGAGAAGTTTATTTGCCCTTATCCTAGAAACATACAGCATGTGTGTCATTGGCAAGTTTTCTCTTCTTGAAATGAAATAGTTTTCATTTCATAGGGTTATTGTGGAAAGTAAACGAGATAATTCATGTAAATTGATTTCTATAGGCCTAAAATAAAATATTCTGAATTTGTGGAGCTAATATTAATTAAGGCCATGAGAAATAGACATGCACACATGCCTATTAAAAAATCCCATGGACTGTGCCCCGCACATTTTTATAAATAAACGTAGATAGGCACATGTGGAAAAAGGTTATCAGAGAAACCTCTATTAACAAATCTCTGGAATTGAACATAGGATTTGGAGAAAACTGTGTTATTGAATAGGTGAAACATCTTTATATCTGCACATTGAAACTTGGAAATAGTTTTCAAAAGAGTTGATTTTCTTTCAGAAAAGAAAATTTCAACAGGATACTTAAATGATTCCATTGTCATATTATGTTGCTCCTTTTAAAATTAATAACAAACTTCAGAAACTGTGGAATCAATTAATATACTACTTGTTTAAGAAAATATTTGAAACGAAGTTCAGCTTTATATTATTGTACATGCCTAACTATAAATTGACAATGAATATAAAATGACTACTATTTTCCCAAAGAAAGATCTCTCCAAAGATTTTTTGGTAACTTGAAGATATAAAGTTTTGGATATATGGATAAAATAATATAGTCATATATTAAAAATCACATATAATACAAAATAATGTATTAATTTAAATATATCTCTTTTTTTCCCATGTATTTTTCATGAAGCAACTTCATTAATATCCTCAATGGAACTTTGACATCAGTCTCTGCCAGATTTGAACTCCTTAAGTAATTTAGCAGAGTTTTCTAGAGAATGTTATATTAATTTGTAAGTTGAGATACAACATATTTTGAACCATGTATGACGCTACTACTGAAAATTGTATCTGAATACTTAAATATCTATTCCCTCAAATTTAGGACATTTGTTTTTGTACTGTGTTGTTTTTTTTTTGTTTACACTGTGGTTTCTGTGTATGCTCTTCATCAACTATGTTAACTACTTACCAAATTGATTTTAAAGTGGTTTTTTAAAGGCTTGTTTACAATGGAAGCCAACATTTCACTCAAAGAATAACTAATGATTAATAAGCTAACCAAATTTTAATAAATAATTAACACATTAATGGATTTATTTGATACCTTTTTTTCAAAGACACTATCAAGTGAACTTGGTAAGCACTCAAAAGGGTCCCAAGTTGAGATCATGTCAGACAAGTGTGTTTTCCCCAAAGGTTAAACTGATTTTTTGTTTGTTTGTTTTTTTAAAATAAAATAATTGAGACTTTCACTTTCAGAAAGAGGGAATAGATGTACTTTTCCTTATTCCTTTTGCAAGTACAACTAAAACCTCTGGACATTCTATTTTAAAAAATATAAATAACAACAATAAAATGTAGGAAGACTCTGAAAGGTAGAGAGGAAAATGTGAATTGGTTGGGTGCTTGGGATCCAAGGAACAATATGATGATGAGTTCTCTGGGGTTCTTTTTCTTCATAATCCCAGACCAGTTGCCATATAAGTGAGTAACCTGGAAATGCCAATAGGTATACACAAAAATGCCCCAAAAAACCTCAGCCCTCTCTGGACAAGAGAATCAGGAAAAGGACAGCCTAATGAGACAGAAAAATCTAGATAATAGATAATAATCACTCTACTCCAGCAAAAGATACTGAAAACACTGTGGCCCTGCCCAGCTTACACCAAGGCTGAGAAGGGAGCCCAGACTTCCGCCCTCATCAGGTTGTAATAAGGTGCTTCAACCCCCACACTGGGTGGTGTCAGGGAAGGCCAAGAAGGGAGCCAGGACTTTTGTCCTTGTCAGGCATTAATGATCCCTCCCTCTTCTAGATGTCAATGGAGACCACATAAAGATCCTGGACTTCCACTGGCACCTGGAAGTAAGGAGACATCTGATACATCACTCTTGGGAGGTATCAGAGGAAGCCTGGTCTAGAATTCAACTTTCACAATCCCCCTAGTAGTAACAAGGCCTCACCACTGTGGTTTCAGTAGAGGTCACAGCGGAAACAAAACAACAAGGCACTCCTACCCTTCCAGCCACAGTGGTATCAGGAAGAGCGTAGTGAGGAGCCGGAACTCTGACTCCTGCCTAGAAGCAACAAGGAGACCCCTTCTTCGGGTATCACTGGAGACCCACTGGGAACCCAGTCTTCTGTGCCACCTGGCAATAACATGTTGGTGATCCCTCCTTTCCCCTAGCGGATATAATGCTATTCCAGTAATGACCATCATCTGACTTCTTTGAATTAGCCATTCAGGTGTAGTATAACTAGTGTGACAACATACCCCAGTTCTACCAGGACTGTCCTGGATTACGATGCCTATTGTCCTGAAGCAATTATATAATTAATTCATTACACTCTGAAAAGTTTTCTGGCTAGATGGTAATTAAACAGTCACCCTAAGTATAACTTACAATTACTACTTTGCCTCTCTGTCAAAATAGTCAGGACTTTCCTCAGGTGAGCAAAAGAGTTTTGAGATCTAGCCATTTTACAAGTCACAAGGTTGAAATTTCCTGCCTGTTTGGTCTTGTCTGGCTGAGGCAAGCTATACAGAACTGTATACAGCCAGCAGCAGGGGCGTACCAGTTCGCCGAGCCTTCCCCCACTGTAGCTCTCTGACGACAGCCTCCTTGAAGTCCTTTAAATACAGATTTCTGTGGTAAAGTCACTTTATGCCTGCAGTCTTATCAAAGGGAAACATTGATTAGCAAAATAAAGTTATCATCATGTACATATTTGTCCTGTTAACGTGACATTTGCAGGACAAATTGGGTCTATGCCCTAAGTTTATCTTAATTCTATTGTTACCATTGAATTTGCCTTGTCTTTGGTTTTTTACATAGAATTACTTTCTCTGCCCAGATAGCTCCATTTTTTCTTTTTTGGTCATCTAAAGAACAGTTTAAACTTTACTCTAAAAATCAATCATTAACATGTTTGTAATGAGGAGTGAGCATATCTGACGGCAAAGCTGGGGCAGACCAAGTTCTTTCAGTGGGAAGGGGCGGTGTTGGGAGGTGCTGAAGCTGCAATGGTTCAGTTTTAATTTTCTAAAGAAAGTTTGGAGTGTCTATAAGGTACCTCTGTAAGAAATCTTATAGGCTAGAGTTTGGGCAAAGGGAACTAACTTGAGGTAGTGGTTGATCTCAACGATCAAAGCTCAGAGATTTCAAAGTCCAACTTGTCCTATCGCAGAATCGAAGACCACATAGAAAACCGCGTACCCGATGAGGGCTGAGGGGAGAAACTTAGAATCTGGGGAAAGGGGGACTGGCAGAATGAATGTGTGGTCTGGTCTCTTGAAACAAGAAGGCGTGGGATCGATTACAGCGGTGATAACTTGGTTAGCTAGTTGAGAACATAATACGGACTGGTCTTGATAATAAGATTAAAACCCCATTGTCAGCAGTCAAATCCTCACGTTTGTAACCCTGACTCTTGATAACAAAATAGAAGCCCAGTTCCAGCAGTAAACCTTCCTAAAGTATAGCTTTCATTATGGGAATGTTTCTTTTAAAGTCATACATACACAAATGAACAAATAAATTTTAAAAGCTTTCTAGTTCCTAATCCACTAACTTAAAATCACATTGCTTGGCATTCAGACAAAATGTGCCCTGATCTCACTGTCTGCATTTTGCCCTAATTTCTAATATCTTTAGTCAAAAGAGTCTCTATGTTTTCCCATAAACTGCCACATTCAATAATCTTGACAGCCATTACCCAGAATGCTTTTCTCCCTGTGGCTATCGTTGTCAGTCACCATTTGAAGATCCACTCTGCCTAGTTTCTTTCCATGAACATTTTCCTTCCGTGAAAACTTTTTAAAATGTGGTGATCTCTATTGATCCCAATCCTTCTAAACTCCAATAAAACATATAAAGTCTATCACATTATTCTGAAATTTAAAAAAAATTTCTTTGATACTTCATGCTTTTTATTTTTTCTTTCTCAATAGAAGCATAAAGTTGTAGAAACACATGACTCATATCTTGTGTTTTATTGTCTGCATTTATCTATAGCATCTAGCAAAGTTCTGAGAATATACTGTGTATTGCTACAAAAAAAAATGCTGTCTTTCATAAACAGTTTGTAAGTCAATGTACAGTATTAGCCTTTGAGACTCAAGAAACTCATTCTAATTCCCTTTTAATAAATTGATATATACAGGCTCTGGAAAGCTATGCGTTTAGGACCAGAAGTAGTGCTAGTGACTCAAGATGTTTTTCTCTTTTTCTGGTAGGTCAAAAAATATTTTATCAAGATGTACCCCATTTGCTCTTCTTGTCTTCTACTAATATGGTTGCCCTCTATGTTCCCTGTTATAAAACTCAGAGAGAACCAGCATGACGTGTTTATACCTGTTTTGGCAGAGCCAATCACATCAGGCCAATAATTAATAAGTAGTCTTGTGCCAGTTGTCTCGTAGCTCTCTTTGAGTTTGGGTCTCTGGTCTGGTGGCTTCCTCGAGAATATGTTATTGGCAACTGATGGGTCTTGTGCAATGTGCCATTGTGGAAGCTACTTAATTGGGTGGCCAGGGAAAGACGGCTGGCTCAGTTTTATTCTTGAGAGTAATAGGATTTTTCCTTTAATATACTAAAAGTGGCAGAAAAAGACTAAACATTTCCTTATCTTACTCTTCCAGCATCTACCTATAACTGACATGAAAGACCTGTTCCACTTTCACCCCTACAAATGTTTGTTATGTAATTTCTAGACCCCTCATACTCACTATTAAAGGCATGTACCAAGATTGTATTTTAAGGTTCCCCTCTCTCTTTTCCCATATACTTGTTTACAAATATAGATAGATACATACATACGTATATACATACATATATACATACACATTTCTGAAATATTACATACTCAGTTAATCACATTAAAAAGTGTGGAATTTAGGATAAACTATGTTAAATTTTGTTCCTTTTTGATAGGATGAAAAATTAAAATGTCTCAGGTGAAAAGCTTTATTAATTAATTGTCATCACATGGCATAACTTCCTAAAATAATTTACTTTGAGTCCAAAAGAGATAACGGTGACTATATATTTGCTTAATTGTTTGTTTTTTCATTTGAGACATAACTTTTAGTCTAGAATCCAGAAATCTCCAAATGCTTAGTGTAATTCAGTTGTCTGGACTAAAAAATGTTTGATAATGTGCCCATTTTCCCCACCCCTACCCCTGTTCCCCACACCACACACAAACATTCCTCTGTTTATCTAGTGCAGAATAATGTGACTGTAGCCTAATATTAGGATGTCCAAGAACAAGCTGGGGTTGATTTCATTAGCCATTGTCCAAAAAATAACATACCATATGGTCCTCCAATCCCACTTCTGCGGGTGTATATCCAAAGGAAATGAAAACAGGGTCTTGTAGAGCTATCTGCACTCCCATGTTCATTGCAGTGTTATTCACAATAGCGAAGATATGGAAACAATGTGTCTCTCAATGGATGAATGGATAAAGATGTAGTGTATATATATGTGTGTATATATATATATACATATATATACAATTGAATATTATTCAGCCATGAGAAGAAAGGAAATCCTGCTGTTTGCACCAACAAGGCTGGAACTTGTGGGCATTATGCTGAGTGCATTTGCACTCAACAAGTGAGAGAAAGACAAATACTGCGTGATCTCACTTATATGTGGAATCTAAAAAAAGCCAAACTCTTAGAAATAGAGAGTAGAATGGTGATTACCAGGGGCTGGGTTTGGGGAAAAGGTGAAAATGTTGGTCAAAGAATATAAACTTCCATTTAAAAGCTGAATAAGTTCCTGGGAATCTAATGTACAACATGGTGAATATAGTTCATGATACTGTTATTATATACTTGAAAGTTGCTAAGAGAGTAGATCTTAAATGTTATAACCACAAAAAAGAAATGATAATTATGTGATGAGATGGAGGTGTTGATTAATGCTGTGGTGGTAATCATTTTGTGATATATAAGTGTCTCAAATCAACACATTGTACACCTTAAACTTACACAATATTATATGTCACTTGTATCTCATTAAGTTGGAAAAAACAAAAACAAAAAACCCCCCATAATTCTAAGATAATCAATTTTACTGTGATCCTGAAGAAACAAATAATATATTTAATCAATTTTGCAAATCAAATGTTTTCACATTTCATTATATCAGCAATTTAGAAATTTAAATGTGTCCTATATTTTACAGCTTGTTTTGATTTGATGATGGTATTTGTTCCCTCCATTCCTAGTGGCATATGCAATAATGGTATGAATCACAAGCACTGGCAACTTGGCTTAATTAAAAATACATTATCAAAACCAGGAAGAAATGTCATTAATATATTTAACACATAGGCCTCATTTAATAAATATTTCACGTGTAACTGTTGAGTGTATTTTGGCAAAAGAGGGAATAGTTATCATAAGTAGTAATAATTTGGAAATGCTTTTGGAATCAGCTGTTGAGAATAATAACCGGGAAAAATAAAACAAAGTAGGTTTTCTAAAAATCAGTAAATCAAGAAAATAAGGTGTAATGCAGTGCCTAAAGAGCTCAGAGATACCTGTACATGAGATGTATTATGTAGAATAGATGAAAGCCATTCCCTTCATTTCCTTCCCCATGAATATACAGATGATGTGATGCTCCAGAGCCCTTAATCTAGCCCCTCTAATGGGCATTATAGCCCAGTTTGACTAACAAACACCTATGTTACAATCATCAAAACTTAATACACCATGGACTGTTTATCCTCTGAATGACATGTCATACATGGAAAAAGCTTTTGACATATTTTTCATCTACAGAGACTGTTTTCTTGAAATTTCTCTCATGAATCAGAGTTGTAGCCCATTTAGCCCAGAAGCTTCCAGTAAGTGGCAGTACATAATAGCCTTCTTTGTCATTTTTGTAGCTATGGTTTTCGTCCATGTGAGTTTATAATAAATGAACTAGATTTGTTAAGTAGATGGGCAATCAAATTGGGAATTTGTGTCTCAAGCTCTTCTATGCTATTCTATGTCAAAATTTTCAGTGAAAAGCACTAAAGTGAGAACTCTATATATTGTTTGTGTGAACAAACCTGTGAACGTGCCATTAAAAACAGGAATTTTAGCAGTGTCAGGTCACGGCTATGTGCCAGATTTAGACATGCCATAGATGACTGCAAATGTCTCCTCACTTTGTATTACATTCTTTAAAATAAATGACGATGCAAAACTTACTCTCCTGTAATTGCAATCACCTACATAGTACTTAGTATGTGCAAGGTGCTGTCTCAAGCATGTGACAGTTATTTAATCTTTAAATAATCCTGTGAAATGGGTAGCATCAAGACCTCCAGTTTATAGAACAGAAAATGATACACAGATTAAGTTTAACTTGTCCAAGTTATCACAGATAAGGAGTGACAGAGTAGTTTTGATAGACAAATAGTCTGACCCTGAGTGCATATTCTTACCAACGATGCTGTATTATCTTCATAGGTATAGTGATGCACTCTTTTAGAGATGTCTTTGTTTATACCCAAAAGTACCTATTAATTCTTAGCCAGGTATAAGTATACCTATATCATCCAGTATACAATACCCAGTGCCAGTTGGCTATAGAACTGTTTTCTTTAAAATATTGTTCTAAAAAGGGGGCCGGGGTTCGCCGGTTCGGATCCTGGGTGTGGACATGGCACCGCCTGGCACGCCATGCTGTGGTAGGTGTCCCACATATAAAGTAGAGGAAGATGGGCATGGATGTTAGCTCAGGGCCAGTCTTCCTCAGTGAAAAGAGGAGGATTGGCAGCAGATGTCAGCTCAGGGCTAATCTTCCTCACAAAAAAAATGAAATAAAATGAAATAAAATAAAATAAAATATTGTTCTAAAAATGTGTGCTATTTACACATCTTGTTAGTGCAGAGTTTTCACATCCTCTAATAGCTAATTTAAAGTCTCAGCAGTGAAAACTAGGAAAACACATTATTGGATATTCTCAGGCAGTAAGACTTTGAGCACCATGCTACGTCCCACTCAGCCACCGCGAGCTCTCACCCACCATCTTGCGTTCAGTATCTTGGTAACATGTGGTGTGTGCTATGGGCCCACTTCTCACCGTTTATGCCATGCTCTTAAGAATAGCTGTAACCTATATGGGATTTCAGATTGTGACCAAGTGATATCAGAAACCTGATGTTAGAATGCAGATTTTAGTAGCACAGGAACTTCTGGGGATGTCGTAGAGAAAAAGAGGTGAAGATCAGCAGGTAATTGGAGTTTGGGGGAAGCCTTTTGACATAAATTGCATTACAAACACTGAATACAACCTGGGAGAAATGACCAACAGTTGTACAAGTGGAAGGTGGCAGGAAGTACTACTGGGAAAATAGCATCTCTTTGGGGGGATTTGAAAACAATAGAAGGGTGTTTTCCATAATTTATAAAATCTTCCATTTCTATGAAGTTACCTCCCCTCTTACTAACAGAATATGCTTATACTAACTGATCAGAATGAGTCTGAAGCAAACTAATGGGTCCAGTTAGGGTCAATTTTGAGATTAAGCTGTTTCCACAGGTTTGGGGAGAAATGGGAATATGTGTGTTTGGAAGAGAGGAACAAGGAAAATAATGGGCCAGTGAAATGGAAAGGAATTTGAAAATGAAAATGTGCCCCTTTATGGAAAACTGTGATTATAAAAGTAAATTTTAAGATTACTGACTTCAAATCCATGAGATGATTTTAGATACTAGTGTTTATAAATTCAGCATGTATTACCCTTTGGGAATTTTCATATTATGGATTAAGTTAAGTTTAATTTCAAGTTGCAAATTTGCTCTGCCATAATCCACTTTAGTAATAATGATTACTTACCCCTCATCCCTTTGCACTGCTACGTATTTATCCATTTTCTGAATTACAGAATGATCTGTCCTGAATTTATCATGTCTAAACCTGCCATTACTATTTCTCATTTGTTAATATCATTTGTGATGCTCTGTTAAGCATTAACAATTCAGGGTTAAGTGAGGACACTGTGACTAGTCCCTACCTTTCTTACATGCAATAAAGGAAGTGGGTAAGATCAGTAAGACCAGGATAGAAAGAAGAAGTGGGAATGAAGAAGACTATTTTTTGTCTGCATCTTAAAAACGAATTTCACAAATATTGTATTTCTCTATCCTTGGTACTGATCTGTTTTTCATCTCTACATTTTGGCTTTTATATGATTTGCAGCTAATGATAACACCAATATTTCTCAATGGAGTTACCCGATAGTACATACCATTGGAAACACATAATTCTGTTATTATCAATGATAGTCATGCATTGGACGAGAAATATGGTACCATATTCCAGACAGATGTATGTGATGTTTGGCATTCGATACTGTTCTAATGTTACTCTATCACCATTATCTGATGTTGTGTAATGTACTTGAGAAAAATACTGTCAAGCAGCTAAGAAAATATGATATGTTTTTAAATGATGACAGCTTCATCACTTATTGGTATACATGGCAGGAAAAAATCATATTTCTCAATGGAAGGAAAAGAATATCCTTAATTATGAAACGATCTTGGGAGACGTGCTTATGAGTTTTTAATGAGGCTAACATAAAAGCTAAAAAAAATTTGATTATAAAAAATAAACATATCTAAGTACCTAAACACACAATCCAAATTTCCAAGTAAAATGCAAGATGTATTGTGAAAATATAGTTTCCTTTTTAAAAATCTCAATGAAAAAACTTTTTGAAATCCACTTATGTCTCTGCATAATTAAAAGAAGGTTTGCATCCTGACTCTTTCATCAAGTTCCTATGTGACAAAAGCAAATTGCTTAACTTGACATATATAAAGCAATTCACATGTTTTAGTATTAGTATTGCAAATATAGACAAAACTGTGACTGTTAATATAGTTTATTTCATTTGCGTATTTTTCAATTGTCAAAATAATTTGTCATATGGAAATTCTAAACAAGAAAATGATGTTATTACTAATTGTCAGTCTCTTAAGATAAGACTAATTATCAGTTTGGGCCTATAAAGGTGAATATTTGAAGGATTAATAGCAGGTCTTTAATATTTGTAAATAATATTTTATGCTTTTCAAGGATATGTACATAAACAATGGAATACATTATGCACACTAAAGTTTCTGGGGATGGGTAACTTTGTGTATTTTAAAGGTGTATAAATATACAAGGGAATATATTAAATGCATTTGAGTGTCTGGGGATAAGAAAAGAAGGAAAATGAGGTGGAGTCTTGTGTGCATTAATTCTTATTTTGTACCATTAAAAGAGTTGGTGAACTTTTTTCTCTGATCCTAAAAAAATATATATACAGAGAGGTAAGTGTGGGTTATATTTTTTTTATAGAGTTAAAAACATTGGACCTGTTGATATTTTTTTAATATGTAATATTTTAGAGTGGATTGATGATGTCAAATTGAAATGACTGGTACATTTCCTTAAAACAAATAATTGCTTCCTAACAGATTTGAAGTTATTTAAAGAAAATTATGATAATATGTTTTGCTCCCAGCCATTCTTGGAATTTGACTTATTCTCCTGTTATAAAGAAATGGAAAATTGGAAAAAATAAATGGAAAAAAGTGTTTTCAGCACAAAGTTGTGAGGCTTAAGGACAAGGAAGTACATAAGCTAAGCACCACAATCTCTACAACTTGAAAAATTTTCCAAAATTTTGTGGGTAAATGGAGTCAATGCAGAGAGTGATGGACTCACTGGGTAGAGGGAAAAAGTTTGAATTTTAGAATGGTGCAGAAGACTGAAATTTGAAGAACTGAGTAATGGAAGAGAGATGGCTTTCAAGAACTACTGGCAATCTGGGTCACTGAAGAATCTTGAACAGCACATATTCAGACTAAGACTCTCTAAGGCCAAACAGAGAACAACTAATGGCATTCTGATTGGTGGGCAAAGACTTCAAGATCACTGAGAACAGTGAAGCTATTGGAGCCTGTACTGATCCAGACTAGAGAGATCTTGATTCACACTCTGAATATTCAATTGACACCCAAATTGAGACCCCAAAATATTCATTTTTGCAAAAATCTTATTTATTAAGATGTTCCCTGCAAACTGTAGATTTGTTGCAATTCCACTCAAAATCCCAGAAGGACTTTTCTGTTGTACAAATTCACAAGTAGATTCATAACATTCATATGAAATATTAAAAACCTGGAATACTCTAGAAAATTTTGGTGAAAAGTACATATTTGTAAAAATAACAGCACCTGATTTTAAGATATTATAAAGGAGCAACAATTAAGAATATGTATTATTGGCATAAAGACAGATGATTAGAATCATGTATATGGTCTTTTGATCACTGACTACGCTAAAAGATTGAATAGGAAAAATAAATAACATCTGAATATTTGTATGGAAATAAATGAACCTGACACCTACCTTTAAATAAAGAAAAAAGTTCATTCAAGATGGTTCATGGAGCAAAATGTAAAGCCAAAACTATGGAGTTTGAGGAAGAAACAAAGAATCTATCTTGCCTTAAGGGTTGGGAAATATTTTTGAGGACACAAAAAGCACTAACTAGAAACCAAGAACTTGATAATTTAGACTTCAGGTAAATTAAAATTAACTTTTTATCAAAAGTCACCATTAAGGAAATGAAAAGGTAAATCAGAGAGGAAGTATATAAAATATGTATATTTATTTGCATCTATAATCTATAGATAACTACTAAAATTAATAATAAAAAGATAAAAAACTACTTGGAAAGAAAATTGTCATAGCACTTGAACAGGAACTTTGCAAAATAAGATATTGGAATGAACAATAAACATAGAAATGTTTCTCAATGTCACTTTTCATCAAAGATTAACATTAAATGTTAATATTAAATATTAAATTATATTAAAAACAAAATGGGATGCCTTTTTATACTATGAGTATGGTAAAAATCAAAAAGAGTAATAATATTAAATGTTTGTACAACTCTTGTGAGAGTATAAAATGGTACAACTCTGAAAACTTATTAAGCAGTTTCTTATTAAGCAGGAAAAATTAGTCCTCTAGGCTGCTCTGCAATTGCCTTAAAAAGCTTCATCGTAGAACAAACTTCAAAAACCTATGTATACACAACATATGTAAAATATATGTACAATCAATATATGTACATATATGCATAATCATGCATCACTTAACAACAGAGATGTGTCTTGAGAAATGCATCATTAGGCAATTTGTCAGTGTGCAAACATCAGAGTGTACTTACACAAACCTAGATTTTATAGCCTGCTACACACCTAGGTTATATGGTACTAATCTTATGGGACCACCATCACATATGTGATCTGTCATTTACTGAAAAGTCATTATGTGGCACATGATTGTATACATATGTATATATTTACAGTGAGAAAGAATATTTTAAATAGTATAACTACATGCTTTACGTTCAAAAAGATAAAAAATATTGGGCATGTTAAGTAGATGCATAGATGATATAAGGAAGACCCAAACTACACTTTGAGAGATAAAAAATAAATAGTCTGAGATGAAACATACATGTGTGGCTAGGTAAATAACTTAGACACTGCAAAAGGTAAGATTAGTGAACTGGAAGATAGCAATTGAAACTATACTACAGCTAATTTGTGAGTTTAGCAAATGTTCAGCATACAAGTTCAATATAAAAAATCAATTGTATTTCCACATTCTAGTCATTAAAGAAATGGAAACTGAAATGAAAAATACCATTAAATATAACATCAAAGAAATGAAATACCAATTTGGCAATGATGGAAGTTCTGACACTGAAAACTTGAAAATATTGCTAAGAGAAATGGAGAAATAACTAAGAAAAAAGACTAAATCTATCATGACATTGTATCAGAATACTCAATATTGTTAGAATATTTATTCCTTAATTTATGTCTTTAATCTGACAACAGATGCTGTATAGAAACAAACAACAGCAAACAAAAGTCACGTCATACATAGTACTAAAAATAAAATGTCAAAAGCTTTTCTGAAAGATGGTTAAAAAAAAAGACTAATAGAGCTGCTAATATCTCTCTGTTCAACGTTGTGGAAGCCAATGAAATAAACCAATAAAAATTAACAAAAGTTATATAGATTAGCCAGAAAGGGCTAAAACTCTCATTATTTTAGAGTAATATAATTATATAAAAGAAAAATATCCAAAATAATGAGAAGAAAAATTATTATAATTAGTAATTATGTTTATAAATATTGCTGGTTACAAAGTAAATGTACAAAGATCATTTGTGCAGCACAAAAATATCAGGGAATAAATCTAATGATAGGTGAAAAACATAGGAAAATCTAAGACTCTATTAAGAAAGGAGAAAAATCTAAATAATAAATGCGAATGGAAAAAATTTCTAGGGCACATCTGAAAACTTGGACGTGTAACTCTATTAGATAAAAAAAGTTGGCATAAAATGATAGTAATTAAGACCATATGTTTGTTGCAGGAATACTTAATCAAATCAGGAAGAGCAGAGAGTTCAGTCACAGAGACTCATGTATAAAAATAGATTACAACACAAAAATGTCAGCATAACATTTCAGAAAGAACTATCTTTTCAAAAATGGCTCTGTGTCAATTTTGCATAAAAATAAACACATACAAATTTGAATTCTTTCTCACATATGCATTTACAAAAAACAACTCTAGTGGGAAATATATCTAAATGTGAGAAGCAAGGCAATACAGCATCTAGAAAATAACCAAAAGGACCACCTTTTCATCTTGAATTAAAGTAAGTTTATTAAACAAAACCAAAAAATGTGCTTACTATAAAGAAAAGACCAAAACAACATATTTTATTTCAATATTCATCAAAAGACCTTATTAAAGAGTAAAAAGATATAACCTACAGTAAAGAAAATGTTTTCACCCAAAAATCCCCCACAAAGTGTTCATTTAAAAAAAAACTCTTACACATTCTAATTAAAAGGTGGATAACCAAGAGGTTTGAACAGAAACTTTATAAAAGAGACTATGCAATATCCTAAAGACATATGAAAAGTGTTTATATTGGTCTTCAGGAAAATGCAGATTAACGCCACAATAGTATAATACTCTACTCCCACTCACACTACCACTTGGTGACAATGCGGAGTAACAAGAACTTTCTAGGTGCTATTGGGACTTTAAATTTATACAACTACTTTGAAAAACTGTTTAGTACTATTATCTTGTGAAATTCAGCATAAATATAGTCTGGAATCCAACATTTTAATTCCTAGGTTATATAATCAACAAAATGAGTGCACATGTTTATAGCAACATAATTCATAATAGCCTTAAATTTTAGAAAACTAAAATGTCCATTAATATTATATTTATGTATTGCTGTACAGCAATGAAGCCAGCCCTGGTGGTCTAGTGGTTAAGATTCGGGGCTCTCATCGTGGTGTCGCAGATTCGTTTCTCCATCAGGGAGCCATACCACCTGTCTGTTGGTTTTCATACTGTGTGTTGCTGTGATCTGAAAGCAATGCCACTGACATTTCAGATATCAGCAGAGTCAGCCATGGTGGACAGCAGTGTCCAGAGCTTCCAGTCTAGAAAGACCAGGAAGAAGAACCTAGCCACTCACTTGTGAAAAAATTCTGTGAAGATCAGGGGAGCATTATCTGATAGAGTGATGGAAGGTGAGAGGATGGTGCCAAAGAAAACAGGCAGGGTTCTGCTATGCTGTACACAGGGGCTTTAAGAGTCGGAATGACTGGACGGCACTAACAACAGTAAAAAGATACAGCAATAAAAAGAAAGTATTAACTACAGCTATACAAAAACATAAATGATTGAATCTCAACACATCCCATTGAGCCAAAGAACTCTACATCAAAAAATGAGAAGAAAAGAAAGGAAAGAAAGAAAGTACAGACTGTATGATTCTATTTTAATGAAATTCAGAATATGGGCAAAAGTTATTGTATTGTTGAAAGTCTAAAATGGTGGCTAGCTTTGGGAGAAAGGGAATGTGTTTTGATCAAGAGGGGCACGCACAACGTGGGCTGGTAATGTTTCATTTCTTCACCTGAGTAGTGGTTTCATGAGAGTTTTTACTTTGTTAAAAATGATTGAGCCTTGTTGTTATAATTGGTCCAGTTTCTCACCATGTATTACAATTCCATAAAACAGCGGAATAAAAGAAATCATCTTCATTTAAAAAGTGGTGTTATTTATGCAATTTCTTCTTAATTCCTAGTTCTTACAGAAAAAAATTGGTAATTTTATTGACATAAAACTTATTGAATAACCACTACAAGGCATAAAAAGGAGGAGAGGGGCAGTGAGAGAGCTCTGCCCCGGCTAGCAGGGATGTTTTAACCCCAACACTGTGTAGAACTGCCATGTATGGTGAGAGTAGAGAAGCAAACTTTTAGTGAGTTTTATTTTTGTTTTAAAATTTCTACAGATAATTTCCCCACCTCTACCTCACATTCACCACTGGGCTGCTATATGTCCAGCGCACACTTGTTCGTGTATGTGATTTTATCAACATATTTTGCTCTCCAAAATCATTGCCTGTGATACTGACAGGAAATAGACCAGCATTACAAAGCGTTTTAACTGGAATCTGAAGAAGCACCATTTGCTTTCAAATGCTTGTTTCCTGCTGTACCTTTTGTTATTGAGGACTCTATATTATTTGGATCTTTATATTCATTTAAATTCAAAATTTCAAAGACATTATTTTTATTCAGTTCAGTTCACAAGCATTCTGTAGGCATTTACTTTTTTGCCAGGTTCTGCCTTGTTATTGGAAATGCAAACATAAAAAGGAAATTATCCTTTGAAAAGAAGCTTATGGTCTAGTAAAAATGAAATAGTAAAAAAGAGAGATGATCGTTTAAATTTAATATGTATAAATGATAATTTTCATAGTCAGTTAAATATTCTTCTTTGATGATTTCTTCTTCCTTCTCATTCTCACTATTCACCATTCTCTTTCCCTTCCCACTACCAAAAGAGGAATCGTTCTCCTAAATGTGATTTACTCTCCTTAAAGTAAATTTCTGGTTATGTTTTTCTTTGCCCAAGGACCTTTAGGTTATCCCTTCTCCTGCCAAATAAAAGCTAAATACCTTAGCTTGGCCTTAAAACCTATAAGACTATTTTTCCAGCAAAATCTTTCATTACTTATAAACTGCGTAATGAATCAAAAGTTAACTCTTTGGTGCACCTGCATACTCAGCTTTCTTGGTTCTTCTGTCAGAACATAACCCCTATGACAGGACCTAAATCATAATTAATTTTGGTATTTCTCAAATATTTCTCATAGTACTTTGTTCATATTAGATGCTTAATAAATAATTTCACCAAAATAATGGAGTATGACATTGCAAAAGCTTCCTCAGAGAAATAGGGCAGAAGTGCAAAAATAAGAATGTAACTTTCTTAAAGAGTATATAATAATTTTTAATCAAATTTCTAAAGTTTCTGTGGTGACAGATACAAATACCCTTTTAGAGTAAACAGACGCTACGGCAGCTATGGAAATCCTGACATTGAAATAAGAACACAAGAGGCCTTAAAATTAAATATTTCTCACATGTAATAGAGATATTAATTGTGTCTTCCTTGTGTAGAAAACTGAGCGTCCATCAGATGTAATTGCTAAGAAGCAGAGAGTTGGACAGACAGATAGAGAATGACTCTTCAGGAAAAATATCAGTCAGTGCTATCATTCACCAAGTCATCTTGAGCACGTATTTGTTTTGAATCTTGACTTGGAGAAATGAAGTTGGAAAATAGTGAATTAACAAAGCTAATACTTCTGCTCAGCCCGGTCATTCTTTCAGACGTGACTTATAGTCATAAACACAATGTCAGAAAGCAAATTCAGTAACTGAAAAATGCCCCCTAAGTGAACCATTGAATGCAAAGTGGTCAGAGTTCATTATTTTCATAATTCTAAATATATTATTTGTTCACCTGAACTCAAGCCCAATGCTGTGTCTGAGGACACTTGGACAGCTTAGTAACTTAAAATTCAGAATGCTGTAGAATAACACCTTAGTGCAGTCTTTAAAAAATTTGTCATTGAGAATTGGTTCATATTTTACTTTATTTTCTTAAATTAAGCTGCATCATAGAAAACATTAATGAATGACATCTCTCTAAAGAATGAGGCAAAATTTCGTGGTCTTTAAATATTTAATGCTTAATAGAAATTCAAGCTTTTCTTTCCTCATAGTTCCACATGCCTCCAAGGTGGATAATGTTAACAAGTGTACTTTCTATTCGAATTCATTGATTTGTTTCTAGGCTTCAGAAACCTCTAACACTGGTCATAAAATCAGCAATATAATTTAATCATGATCCTGAATTTTCCCTGAGCATAAAAAGAATGTCAGTTGTTAAATGACGTTTTTTACCTCTAATAATACCATCCTGGTTTCACTAAATGAACATAGAGACAAACTAATTTAGAAGTCACATTAAAACATTACAATGAGCATAATCTTTGTTTACTCCCAGAATTGAAAGAGGGATATGTTTTCAAGCTTATAATTATATGCGACCCAGTATTTTATTCCAGTTTTGTAATCAGACAAGTAGGCATTTTTCACGTTTGAAAGGATTTTAAAAATTAAATTTGAAATGTATTTTCCAATGTCTAAATTTTAGGGAAATATAAAGAAGAAAAGTGAATTATTCATAACTCAGTCTCCTATCTATCTATCTATCCATTATGTCCTTATCCACCCATCGTTGTAAGAGCTTTCTTTGTAAACATCAGTTTTTATTCTTCATAATGTCTAACTGTATTTATATATGGGACTTTCCCTATGTATATTTCTATATATAAATCTACAGTATACACATGGCAATGTATATGGTGTCCCATACACTATAGGTCTAAATATTTAAAAGTTTTAGACCATGATACAACTATTGCCCCGCCCCTTCCCAAGCCATGGACCCAGCCCCAACTCCCCCTGAAAACCTCACCTGTGTAACCCAGAGACCCTTGGCGCACATTTCCCCAAGGACAGTCCTAAGGCTGGAAGCCTGAGGGGTGGCATGAGTTTAGCCGGGGCTGGAGTGGCTGTAGCTGAAACTACATCAAGGACTCCTGAACTAGGATAGGACTGACCTGGTCATACCACCAGCTGGCTGAGTGGGCTGCCTTCCTGACCCTACGAATAACCTTACCTGCTCTGGATTTCCAGGCAGTTTAGAAGGTCTTACAAATTAAGACCATCTAAGCAGAGGGAAGAAAGGAAAAATAGCTATCTATTTGGTCACACATTTAATTGATTTGGGTCGCCAGCTTGAAACAAAAGCAAACAAATTTTCCAAGGCCAAGGTTATGTTTTTCTACTTCTTGCCACCAAAACACACTTACACAAACACACACACTCACTAAGACACTGGTGCACTCTCAAACCTATATCCTTTCCACAGGAGAACCTGGTTTAGCTCCACACATCCCTTTCCTGTATTTAATGTGTACTCAACGGATTGCTAAAAATTCAGAAAACAGTTTTACAAAGATAAAATATATTTGTGTCTGTGTATATATATATATATATTTCAATGTTTGTGGCAGGCAGAACCTTCTAAAGCATGTAGCTGGTCTCTCTTTACCAAGGCCTAAAGACATTTTTTAATGTTACTATTAAAAACACAAATAATCATAGAGGTTTAATTTTAATACTGAACTGCAGTGTCCCTTTAGGGTGAGAAAAACATGAGTTTGCCCTCACCCCTGTTCCCTGGTATAGATTATAGTGTGTGCACACATTTGCAATGGCAGATTTATTATCATTTTCATAATTTTTAATACATGGTTCCACAAATTTTTATTATTTTCTATATGTTTCAGAATCGTCAGGCCCTTTGTTATATAAAATGTAGTTAACGTGGTATCTTCAAAGCACAGCACTGATCTTACTGGTTTTATTATATTTTATGAAATAGCAAAAGATGTGCAAAAATTTCCAGATCAAATAGGATCATGGTCCTCTTCCTCAGCTCCTTTTGTTACATGAGATGTCAAGGCGACTAGAGAAGATAACCTCTGGGAGGATCCTAGAACATTCATGGCAAAATTGTAGTTTAGGAAACAAACAAAACCTTGTGAAGCCTTCCCCTCTCTTGGTCAGACATGCCTGAAGCCTAGGCAAATTTATATCAAGACATATTCTCAGCAATCAGAAGTTCTCCTAAGACTTTTAAAGACATTAGTAAGTAGACTTTGGAATGTCTTATAAGAAAAGAGCTAATAAGAGGAAGGTTACTGTAGCCATTTTAAGAGAGGAGTAGAAGTTATGGTGGAGACTTGATATAGCCATGGGACCTCACCTCGTCTAAGGAACTTTGAAGTATGGCTTGACAAGTGACAATGAAGGAGGTATCTAAGAGATAAGTTAAGCAAAGAAGTAAAGGGAAAAAGATTATCCTACGCAGAAATAAATTCAAAGGTCCAGAGTTAAGACAATGAGTATAATACTCAGGGAAAATGACATTCATGCAAAGATGGCTTCGCTAGATTTTAGAATTCCAACTTTCCATTTGCTCAAGCATTTACATATTTCTTCTTTAATTAGTTTTCTTAAATTGAACCTAATTTTGACAAGCATGCTTATACTCATCTATGTACTTACCATTTACTATGACAGGAACATCGGGAAACATGAACCACTGCAAGTGATTCAGTAATGGCTTTGGTTAAATATCAATATACGCATCATGCTGGCTCCTGTTGTCACTATGAGGGTAACAGTCCTTTCCAGTTTCTTCTCTGTACCATAAAAGAGATTCTAGTTTCATTTATCCTTTCCTCTTCCTCCCCCAGCACTTTTTGAAACTTGACATGCAATTTATTTTACTTATGAGAACTGACGTTCAGTCACCGGCCTGCTGCCCTAACACACTCTTCATCTCTCTCTGCTGATTCCTGATCTACATCATTATTTTTGCACAGTCTCCAGTGTAAGGGGGAAATGAAAAGATAATTAAATGTTCATGATTGCTTTACTTCTGGACTGGAAGTTTGTGGGTGTATTTTTGAGTTATCGTGGCTACATTTGAGCCTGAAATGTTCATATGTAAAAAAACTCACATGATTTATATAAAAAGGTTGGTATTTTGTGGTCATAGCCATGTATCAAAACTGTAATAGGTAAACAGCAGAAAAGTGAATTAACTCATTTTTCCCAATTAAATTTCTTCATGGGTTATTCAAGCAGTCTATTTTATAATGTGTTATTCTGACCCTATCCTGGAACTATATTTCGTGCAAGTATAAGAGAACACTGAAAACATAAGCCAGAATTGGCACACATGATAGACAAGTAAAGGCATTAGGAAATCTAGGAACTAAAAAATTAAAAGTTTGAAATATGTAGGCACAGCCCTATGGCAGAGTGGGTAAGTCTTATGGCAGCCTGGGTTTGCAGGTTTGGATGCTGGGCACAGCCCTAGGCCACTCATCAGCCATGCTGAGGCAGTGACCTACGTATAAAGTAGAGGAAGACTGGCACAGATGTTAGCTCAGGGTTAATATCCCTCATCAAAAAAAAAAGTTTGAAATATGTAAAATTACTACAGATGAGACAAAGCTATCATGGCCTATACACGACACCTAAATATACGGGCCTACGCAAATGAATGTTGTTTCTTATCTGATGTTATTTCTCTTTCTTTCATTGTTACGTATTCTGGTTAAAGTTTTGAGTTTTTGAAAAGTTCTTAAATTTAATTCTAAAATGGGATTTATTTACTTTTTCCAAATCAATCTAATACTATCTTTTTCCCCTAGTGGTCTGGTATGTAGTTCAAGTTAAAAAAAAAAAAAAAACCTATCTTGACTCTGCAGCTTAGGTCTTATTGACCTTGTCAAATATGAGAAGGATGACAGAAGAGAACACGCATTTTTCCAGGGTATAAGCTGATTATATTCAGTCAAGTCGACATTTAAGGATCATTTCTAATCACATTTAGAGTTGAATCTCAGGCTACCTTGGAAAAGCCTTACTGAAACTTAGAGACTTTTGAACTTAGCAAGGAATAGTCTGATCCTTGAAAAAGATGCTTGCCAATTAGGAAAAAGGGACACTGATGAAGAAATGGACTACAAATTCAAATATAAGCAAGAAAAATCTCTGCCGAATTTCTGAATTTTTACTTTAATTTAGAGGGAACTTAATTTATCATGAGAGATGTGATAAGAGATTAGGCATATGCAATTGGCTTTTTAAAAAATACAGATTGCTTTTCACTGTCCTCTTTTTATAATTTGTGTACCATGGACATTTTTTTAATTCATGCGTTAGATTCTAAAGCCAAACTGCCAGAAGAAAAATCACAATGTAATCAAAATTACTCTTGATAATCCTACAAATCATGTTTTAATTTCCAAAACCTGGGATCTCAGATTCTGAAAAGAATATGCGTTTTATTTATGACTTTCCTCCCTTGAAAGAATGAAAGTCAAGGTTTTGTTTGGACTAAAACTTGTTCTCCCTCTCCCTTCATTTTACTGCTCCCCCTCTGTTCTCTCTCCCCTCCAATCTCTACTTTTACTTCTGCCTCTACTTCTATCTCAATCTGTTCTCTCCTCAGCCACATTGTTGCAAACAAGCGGGTTAAATGTGCGTATGTTCCATTGTGCTGAAATGGATGCAGCTGATATAAATCCAAGACGACAACAAAGTTATAAATAACTACATATATATGAAAAAAGTTACAATTCATCTGTGAAGAAATGATATATATATCTAGTTAAGTCCTGCCATATGTTTTCCCAGCCTCCAAATTCAAGTAAGATATGAATGTAAGAGACCAGTAAGGACTCTGGAACACTCTGAGTTCTGTTATTTGTTCTACACTCGACATCTGAATTATGCTTTCAGGATTGTTCAGTTAACTCTGTAACAGCTACTGTTTACTCAGTCAAGCATTTACCCATGTTACCCTTACCCATGTACCCATCATGATTCTATTTCTTCTTGCAATGGGAGATTAGATGGTTCATAATATAACATGCATCATACCATTCTCTCTATAAGTGGCTTAGCCAGAAAAGCCACAGAATGAGATAAATGAAATCCCTAAACTGAGACAGTGCAATCATAGTCTTGTGAGATTTACTTTATCTCTAAACAAAATTTTTAAAATCTCACTACAATTTTTGACTTGAGCCTCAGTGCCTGCAATTGTAACATGTAGAGTGGGTTCCTATTAAAATAAACCTTTCCAGAAAAAAAAGATATTTCACAATGCTAAAGAGTAATTGGCAGTGACCCTTTGCCTGCACAACTTCAAAACAGTCAAAAGCACAATGAAAATATTCCCCAAGCTGCACTCCAGGTTGATTTTTATTTTTGTTCTACTGCTATTTAATTGCCTACATGATCTGGAATTCAACTGTGAATAGAGTAAACACAGTGTCTGGTAGATATGTTTGATTTCTGCTTAAAAAATTTGCTCAAGAAATGTTGACAAAAATATTCCTCCTGTAGAATTCAGGTCAATGCTCCTTAAATCTGATGAATATTTTCCGAGGTTGAAGAGGAGTAGTTATAAAAACAAGATAAAAATACAAAAGCAGTTATTGGAAAACATGTTTTCTAAAAAACTAATAATAATGAAATACATGAATGCAATAGTAAAGAAATGAAGGGATCGCAGAATATGAAGTTCATGGTAACTTCTTTCATATGATTGGCATTCCCTCCCCTCCTTTCAAAAGATATTTTCACGTTCAACTGCCTGATATAAAATAATCCTCTTCTTGATCTTTTATGGCCATTTTCATTTAGGCTTCATAGTAGATGACATATGTAGTTGATATATCTGGTTCAGCCTGTTAAGCAAAATGCATAGTTTAGAGAAACTAATAAATCCAACTAATATTAGCCTTGTATTTTGTCTATTCTACTCAAACCTAAATGATTAATTAATATATTTTTAAACAAGCATGGTGTTTTTAGGGATAACCGAGCCAAACGTACTGGAGCCTAGAGTCTTTTTGTTAATATACTGAAATAAGAATTAAGGAACTTTACCTGTCAGGATAGTTAACTTTGTACTAGAATAGACTAATTGCAAAACCAAGTACTCATCATTCATCCAACAGGATGTTTCATCGTGCTCTACATTCTGTCGAATATGACAAATCAACCAGAATGGATGGGTTAATAAAAACATTGTCCATTCCTTTTAAGCTTATCTGATTATCACTAAAATACTCTCAGGTGTCTTCCCAGCAGTTAGTTACATGGAGAGATCTTCTAATTGTGTGGATTCAAGTTTTATTTTTTGTTATCGTTGTCCATGAACTGAGTTCCATATATTTTATGATTGATAATACATTTCAACTATATGAATTTAGTAAACCTGACTTAATAAGTGAAACTTTTTGTTACCTTTATTTTATAAAGTACATTATGTATAAAATTAGCATAGCTCTAGAAATATGAAATAAGAAATATGTGTGAAATGGAGAAAGCAAAATATTTTCCTTAAATAAAAGAGTCCATTAATGTGCACAGCATATTTTTCATATCTGCAAGACATTTCTTTAGCCACTTTCAGGGCTTTAAACCTATTTTCCATTAGAATAGTTATGAACATTTTATTTTTATAATTCAGTCTTTAAACAATGGCTAAATCATTCACAATGTCTTGACTATAAAAGAGAGATGTATATTTTCTGGCTATAAATGACTATATTCATTCCCTTGAAATAAACGTGTATAAATATTCTAATAAAATGCAAATCTGATAGTTATTTTTACCAAACAATTTTAATAAAAACAGGAAAATTCAAAGTGCTGCTTTATTATGTAAATTATGAAGAAATAGATCCTGTTAACTAGGTCTTGCTGTCCAGACAAAAGAATTCAGTTCTTTTGGTAAACATGTAAGTTGTGTTAAAGTAATCTATTATTACAGTAACGTATTATAACAGTTATCTATAGTGATCTATTATCTATACTAATATACTATCTATTTAGATAAAATTGATGGAGATTATTTGCTCCTCTCCAAGAGTTCAAGACCTTATTTATAACCCATTTACAATATTAAGATTGTGCCCTTAAACATATGTATATTATGATGGAACTATGTGATGATTATATTTGCTTCATTATTTAATATTAACATTAAAGAAGTTAAATATGATTTCTAATCAGCCATGTATAATGTATGATTTGATTTGATTTGATTTTAATTTGTGTAGATTTACCTCAGATGAGAAGTATGTTAAATATATAGATGCATCAATCCATGGTCATTTGCTATAAATTATCATTGATTTCTTTTTAGCCTTGAAATTTTTCCTGGCAGATATATTAAGTATTGGAATAGCTGCCCATGACAAAATTGTAGCTAAGCAGAAATTCTGTACAAATGTGGAAGCATGCAGAAAATAACTTATTCCATGAAATTTTATCTCCACTGTTGAAGTTTTATATTCAAAGGAAAGAGGAAAACACAAAGAATTCACAATTATGCCAATCAGTACTTCTGTTTTAATATTGTCTGTACTGTGTATATGTGTATTTTGTGTAGTTCTTAGTGATTATAGCTTTATAGTGTGACCATAAAGCATTGTAATTTTTTTCTAGACTACCGTAGAATACGTAGAAAAAGTATTTGCAACAGCAATCTGCCTCTTGGCATATGTAGTATTGTATTATCCTGTTTTACAGTTATCTCACCAGTACATAAAAGCTCCTTGAAGTCAGGACACATGTCCTACAGAACTGTATGTTTCTGAAGTTACCAGCACAATACCTTGCTTACAGCAGATGCTCAATCCCTGTTATGATTGTTTTGAATTTGGCACCGTGAGAAATATAAAAACAGGGGTGAGGGAAAGACATCCTTTTCCACAGAACTTGTGTAATATATTGTGGATCTTTAGTTATATATGAAAGTTTCAATTACAGCATAGGAATATATGACCCACCATTAATACACTAAGGCAGATACAAGTTTATAGACTGGGTTAATGAAAAAAATAGACATTTAAGAAAACAATTCTAGAGTCCTGGTGTAATCTGTTTATTTATAGAATGCAAGCTCTCCAGTTTCAAAATACAGAGACTATTAGTACTAATTTTACAGAGAAAGAAATTGATGAATACATATTTTCTGGCTTACAGAATTGGTGAGAATGTAGAGACAAAGTAAGAAAAGACGCAGAAAGAAAAGGAATTTAGGCAGGTGGATTACAGCCATGATCTCAGCATGACTTGTGCCTGCTGCCATGGCTAGGAAACATAGATATTAGCATCTTTACAACAACTAAAACTGGACTTTGGGCTAGGTCATTGATAGCTACTCTGGTCCTTGAAAATCAGAGGTTGCTGGCATTTCACTTGACCCTGCAATGCCGCCCTCTCCCTGTTTTGCGGCATCAGTAGCCCAAATTCAGAGCCACTAAAGATATATGACTGATTGGCCAAGTCAAGGTCCATGTATCCATGACCTGGCTGAGGACAGAGGTCAAAGTGAATACATAGTAGTTAAATGTTTGGCTCCCACAGTGATAGGATTGGAATCTCCCAACCATACATAGGGGTTCAGCTCCTGAGCAGCCAAGTATCAAGAGATGTCTCAACAACTCTGATTCTTATTTGCATGTAACATGTAAATGCTTGTATCTCTATCCATACCTGAGGATATTTTTATAGTCTATACCCTAACATTCTAAATTAGGGACACTTTTATAGCTTCAAATTAAGAGGCCATGACCCATTTTGATATCAAGATGCCAAGGTATGATCTTATTATTATTTTGTTTTAACTGGTTCGTACTTCCAAAAAGCAAGTAGGGGCATGGGGAAGGGGAAGCTTACTTAGTCGAGAAACAATGACTTTTGAAATGCAATTCCTTATATAGCTCCTATTAGACCCATTCATATACAAGTACCTCAAGAGCAAAGATAGTGTTAGCCACTTTCCTACTTCCACAGGTTAGCCTAGTGTACAGCTCAGAAAAAGATGCACAATAAAAGTTTTGTTAGTGGTGTGGGATTTCACAGAATGTGACTTGCACAATATCTGACTTATTTTTGGAAGTTATTAAGGTTTACCTGTGGTGTGACATCAATTTCATTTTGTAAGTACTGTTGGGAAATTTCAAAATAAGATATATTCTCTGAAAATTTCATATTCAAACATGTAAAATCAAAATGATAAACTGCGCATGCTTAAGAATGATAAGCCTAAGATGTTTTACAATACCGTTTATTTATGTAATTAAAAAACAAAATATAAGGTAAATTTGTCTCCAAGTAGGGAAGAAAACGGGGTCTTTTTCTTCCTGTTTCTCAATTATAGACAAATTTATGGCATACAACTGATTTCGGAGGGACTTTGTCATGTCTGTCTACCTGATGCCCATGCAACAGAGCAGCTCTCATTAAATTAAAAAAAAAAACTGCATCAAAAATGGATCTGCTGAATATTGTACTTTCAGATATTTGTCAAAATAGAAGCACTTATTATAAATTAATGGCTGTTTTCAGGGAAAATGATTCATTTATTAGAAGCTGATGAAAATGTAATTAAAGTGCTATGCCTTTAGAATGTAACCCGCTGTAAGGATCTTTCACATTCAATTCCAGGAGAGATGCTGAGCTTGATTAAATGGAATAAAAGCTAGAATGAAGAGGGAAATTCCAAATGGTTCTGTGATACTAAATATCAGTTACATTACTCCTCTGCCACATTTGCAGAGCCATTTTAAAGAAAAACTTGCTCAAGTGATCTTGCACAGCAGAGAGTGCATCTCTGCTGCCTGCCGTTATCCAAGGGCGCCGAAACCTTTTATCTCACGGCTCTGCATTGTCTAGAGCAGGGTCTGCAAATGCTTTAGCTGTTTCAGAAGCCCTTACACTCTTAAATATTATTCAGGATCCCAAAGACCTTTCATTTATGGGAGTTATATCTATTGATATTTACCATATTAGAAACTAAAAGAGATAAAATTTTAGAGATGCTAATTTAATTCATTTAAAAATAACAGTAATAAATCCATTATATAGTAACACAAATAATATCATCAAAAATATTTT
The DNA here is from genome assembly GCF_041296235.1 of Equus asinus. Taxonomy (NCBI): domain Eukaryota; kingdom Metazoa; phylum Chordata; class Mammalia; order Perissodactyla; family Equidae; genus Equus; species Equus asinus. The sequence continues at coordinate 84,453,277 of NC_091798.1, forward strand.
TTCACAGCAAAGAAAAGATAGTTTATTTCTCTATTCACCACTCTCTCCTATCCTGTAAGGTTTCTGTTCAGAAATCCACTGAAAGCCTGATAGGGGTTCCTTTGTATGTTTTTCTCTTCTGTCTTGCTGCCCTTAATATTTTTTCTTTGTCATTGACTTTTGCCAGTTTTACTGATATATGCCTTGGAGAAGGTCTTTTTACAGTGATGTAGTTAGGAGTTCTATCAGCTTTTATTTACATGTGATTCCAGCTCCTTCCCCAGGTTTGGGAAGTTCTCAGATATTATTTCTTTCAACAAGCTCTCTGCTCCTTGTTTCCTCTGGAATACCTATTATCCTTATGTTACATTTCCTAATTGAGTCAGATATTCCTCAGAGAATTTCTTCATTTCTTTTTAATCTTAGTTCTCTCTCCTCCTCCATCTGAACCATTTCTATATTTCTGTCCTCTAAATTACTGATTCTATCCTCTGTAATATCAATTCTGTTATTTAAGGGCTCCAGATTTTTCCTCATCTCATTCAGTGTTTTTCATCTCCTACTTTTCTGATTTTTTAAAAAAAGTTTCAATTTCGGGGCTGGCCCCGTGGCCGAGTGGTTAAGTTCGCGCGCTCCGCTGCAGGCGGCCCAGTGTTTCGTTGGTTCGAATCCTGGGCGCGGACATGGCACTGCTCATCAGACCACGCTGAGGCAGCGTCCCACATGCCACAACTAGAAGGACCCACAACGAAGAATATACAAAACAACTATGTACGGGGGGCTTTGGGGAGAAAAAGGAAAAAAAAAAAAAAAGTTTCAATTTCTTCTGTGAAGAATTCCCTCTGTTCATTAATTTTACTCCTCATATCATTAAATTGTCTTTCTGAGTTTATTTGTAATTCATTGAGTTTCTTTATGATAACAATTTTGAATCCTCTGTCATTTAGATTGTAAATTTCTGTGACTTCAGGATACTGTGACTTCTGTGACTTTCTGGATACTTGTCATTTTCCTCTGGTCTCACATGTTATCCTTCTTCATGCTCTTTGATGGGGTGGACTTGTACCATCGCACAGTGGTAGTATCTGGTCACAGATTCCACCTGCCACCACTGGGGAGCAGAAGCTGCATACTATGAACATGCTGTGATCCCTGGCAGCTGTGCCTGCCTGTTCAAAACTGTGCCAACAAGGCCCATCTGCATTTGCCCACTGGCTACTGCTGCTTTACACACGTAGGCATACAGGTGCTCTGGCAAGGGTCCCCTGCTCTGGCCAACCGGCTGAGCTGGTGAACCAGGTGTTCCTGTGGAGGGCTGCCCTTCCCCTCTTTCTTCTCAGAGTCACTCACTGGCTGCCATGTGAGGCCCTATTCCCTAGATTGGTGCAGTTCCGGAAGGAGAGGAACTCCCCTACCTCCTTCCACTGCCTCCTGGGGGGTCAGCACCTCCACCTTCAGATGTGTGGCTGTGTGGATCTCTCAGATATCTATTGTTTTATGTGAATGTTCTCTGTTGGCTTATGAATGTCCTTTTCATTGTGTCTTAGTTCAGGAGAGACTTAGGGAAGAGCTCACTCTGCCATGATGCTGATGTCACAAAGACTTATTGATTTTGTTGATCTTTTCAAATATTCAGCTTTTGGTTTCATTGATTTTCTCTATTTCCTGTTTTCATTTTCATTGACTTCCATTCTAATTCTTATTATTTCTTTTCTTTTGCTTACTTTGGATTTAATTTGCTCTTTTTCTAGTTTCCTGAGGTGGAAACTTAAGATTATTGATTTTAGATCATTCTTACTTTGTAGTATATGCTTTCAATGCTATAAATTTCCTTCTAAGAACTGCTTTTGCTGCAACTAACAAATTTTGGTAAACTGTCTTTTCATTTCATTAGTTGAAAGTGTTAATTTCCCTTGAGATTTTTTTCTTTGATGCATGTGTTATTTAGAAGTGTTTAGTCTCTACATATTTTGTTTAGCATTGGGGCAGGCTTACTAATGTTATGTTTCTTTTCCAGAGATCAGCTTTTGATTTTGTTGATTTTTCTCAATTGTTTTCCTTTTTTGAATTTTATTGATTTCTGCTCTAATTTTTATTATTTCCTTTCTTATGCTTGCTTTAGACTTAAATTACTCTTTATCTTCTAATTTCTTAAGGTGGAAGCTTAGGTTGTTATTTTCAGGTCTTTCTTTTATCTAATATATTTAATTAATTCTATAACTTTTCCTCTAAATATTATCTTCACTGCGTCACATGAATTTTAATGTTTTCCTTCATTTTTATTTAGTTAACAATATTTTTAAATTTCTCTTGAGATTCTTCTTAGACTCATGTATTATTTAAAATTGTGATTTTTAATTGCCAACGATTTCCAGCTATTTTTCTATTATTGACATTTATTTTAAATCTTTGGTGGTCTTACAACAATTTATATGATTTATATTCTTTTAAATTTGCTATGATGTTTTATGGTGCAGATGTGGTCTTTCTTTGTGAATCTTCCATGTGAGTTTGAGAAAGATGTGTTCTGCTGTTATTGGATGAAACATTCTATAAACTTTAATTAGATCATGTTGATTGTGCTTTTCCAGTCATGCATATACTTACTGACTTTCTGTCTACTTGACCTATCAGTTACTAAAAGAGAGGTGTTGATATCTCTACCTATAACAGTGTATTTGTCTATTTCTTCTTTTAGATCTATCAGACATTGCCACAGGTGACTTGATGCTTTGTTGTCAGGCATATCAGCATTTAGGGCTTTTGTGTCTTTTTGTAAGATTTATCCCCTTTATCACTATATAATACCTCTCTTACTGCTATTAATTTTTCTTGCTCTTAAACCTACTTTATCTTGAATTAACATAGTTACTCCATCTTTATATTACTTACTGCCAACATGATATATTTTAAACATTTTACTCGTAATCTGAGTCTTCATATTGAGCACGGACTCATTAATGCTACTCAGAGTTGGGTCTTTATTTTTCTTATCTACTATGACAGTCTTCATCTTTTAATTGGTATTTATAGATTACTTATGTTTAAAATGACTGTTTTTATAGTTGAATTAATATCATCAAGTTTGTAATTGTTTCCTATTTGATACATTTGTTCTTTGTTTCTTTCTTCCTATTTTTCTGCTTTGTCTGATTTAGTTTAGCATTTTATATAATTCCACTTTATCTCCTCTCTTACTATATCAATATCCTTTTTAAAAATTTTTTATTATGGTTTCCCTAAAGTTTTCATTATACATTTTTAACCTTCAAATAACACTCTACTGTTTCATGTATAGTTCAGGCACCTCATAATATTCACAATTCCTCCTTACCACTTCTGTTCCTTATGACATTGCTGTCATTCATTATACTTACCCATAACACTGAAGAATTGTTACCATTATTACTTTAAATAAACTTACCTATTAGGTGAATTAAAAATGAGAAATATGTTTTATTTTACCTTTATTTATTCTTTATTTGACAATCTTCCCTTTCTTTAAATATATCCTAGTTTCAGATAGATATCATTTTCCTTTACCTTGATTAAATTTCTTCTAACTGTTCTTAGCATGAAAGTTCTGCTCTGACAATAAATTTCCTTAGGGTTTTTTGTTTTTTTTTTCTTGTTTTTTTTGTCTGAGAAATTCTTTATTTCTCCTACACTTTGGAAGGATAATTTTTGCTGGATATAAAAATCTAGGTCAGTGGTTTTTAAGTTTTCTTTAAATACTTCAAATATTTTGCTCTACTCTGTTCATCCCTTCATAGTTTCTGATGAGAAGTCTGGTGTAATCCTTATCCCTGGCATCTTTCAAGATTTTCTCTTTGTCATTAGTTTTCTGCAGATTGATTATTATATGCTTAGGAGAAGAAATTTCTTTTTGTTTCTTGCTTTTTTCTATAATTCTTCTTTTTGCTGTTCCCTGGCTTCCTGGAATTGTGGTTTGGGGTTTTTAATTAATTTGGAAAGTTCTGAGCCATTATTATTTTAAATAATTCTTTTCCTTCATCCTCTCTTTCTTCTCCATCTAGTATTCCAACTAGAGGTATGTGTCAACTTTGGTATTTGCCCCACAATTCTTAGATTTTCTGAAGATTTTATTATTTTTCCTTTTTTATTCACTTTGTATTTCAGTTGTAGAAGTATTTATGGCCTATCTTCAAGTTTATGGCTTCTTTTCTTGGCCATGTCTAGTCTACTGATGAGTCCATGAAAGGCTTTCTTCATTTTTGTTACAAGACTTTTAATTTCTAGCATTTTCTTTTGATTCGTTCTTAAAGTTTTCATTTCTCTGCTTCCATTACAAATCTGTTCTTGCATGTTCTTTACTTTTTCCATTACAACCTCAAACATATTAATCATAGTTATTTTTAATCCCTTGTCTGATAATTCCAATTTCTGTGTCATATCTGAGTCTGGTTCTAATACTTGCTTTGCCTCTTCAGACTGTGTTTTATTTTCCCTTTGATATACCTTTTAATTTTTGTTGAAAGATGGACATTTTTATTAGGTAGTGGGAGATATGCTGAATAGAACTTCAATGTGTGTATTCATATTAATTTTCTTACCAATTAGAATATGTTCAATATTTTTTCTAGCTGTAGGTGCCATAGGCTTAAAATTCCTCTAGTATCATTATTTTTTCTCTCCTCTTGACTCTAGGCTACACTAATACTACTCCTCTGAAAGAATTTGCATCTTGCAGCCCTTTCAGCATTAATCTGCTGTTATTATACTGAAGCTTTCTTGGTGTGGTGGTAATGTGTGAAGTAGCTGAAGATTTCTTTAATTTTACTAATAATTTCAGTCTTTTAGTGTGCCTGTGCCTCTACACTGTGACATTCACCAGTTTTTCTATTGTAGTATAGCCCCCCATTCCCTGCCCCATTAGTGAAGACAGGAAACATGGAGAGGGATGTACTGGGAGAAATAATTTTCTGGAACGAGTCTCTGGCTCTGGTGAGTTGGCCTTTGTTGTGGTGTGCACTCTGGGTGTATTTCACAATAATTAGTCTTCCTCTCGCCTATCAAATCCATGACAGAATATTTCTCACATCTTCACTGTAAAAATTTGGTAGGGTTTGGTTCCTGCATGTAAACTGATCAAAGTGTGGGGGCCCCCAAGACTGCAACTTACAGAAGTTTCTCACACATGCTAGTCCACACTCAGCCTCCATCAATTCATCAAAGTTACCTTTAATGGTCCTGCCAATTTATGGCTATGGCAGCTTCTGCTCCAAACAAGCATCTCTCATATTTTACTCTCTGGATTCAACTATCTGGATGTTTGTCCTCAATCTGTTTTCTCATGTGTCTAAGAAAAGGACGACATTGATTTTCAGTCTGTTCAGTTTTTTTATTTTTGTAAGCATGAGAGTGATGACTTCCAATCTGTTTACAAGTTGTAGCTGAAACCTAAAATTGGCACTTAATTTTTATCACAGTGACTAAAAAACAAACTTCTTAAAAAGATTACATCATAAAAATTATAGCACGTTCTAATATTGAAACTGTGAAGTATCTCAAGCTAGTAGTTTGTGTTGTGTCTGATAAGTGTTCATTATCATCGTATGTACCTCAAAAATTTAAAATATCTCATAGTGACTGTGAATTCATTGTGTTGCCTCAAGTACCTTAGAAACTGACACTCTAATTGGTCTGCTGCACATAATGGTAGACAAGGAAAAAGAGTGCACAAGGAAATCACATACATTCTCAACCACCTAGGCCATGTTCCAATAACAAGAATTAGTCACATGGTTGCATTGGAATAAAAAGGCCTGGGAATTGTTTTCTAGCAGAATGCAAAGAGGATGAGATATAGACATTAGGCTATAAATAGTTGCTTAAGCCACATATGCATGTTTTTTTCTCTCATGTAACAAGAACCTGGATGTTAAGCTGTCAAGTTCAGGTTAAGAAGCTCCATCTTCAGAAACTCATGTTCCTTAACATTTCTGTTAGGTCATATGGAATATGCTATTCTTCTTCTAACAGGCCAACATTTAGAACTACATTCCACACAGGAGGAAGGGGAGTGAAGTCAAAGGGAAAAAGAAAGACACTAGTAAGATTTCTTTAAAAGAATATTTCTGCTTATATCTCGTTGACTAAGACTGTGCCACAAAGCAACACTTGGCCTCTAGAGAAGGTGAAACATGCACATCCTTAGTTGTGCACATTATGAAGAGAGGATGAAAGCTGGCTAGGGAATTATCAGTATTTGTCTTGGATCCATTTGCTTAGCCAGTAAAAATATATTCAAAAGCACATATTCTGCTATATAATTATGTAGGATTTTTATAGAAATAAAGAACATTGCATCCTCCACTAAAAATGCTATTAGAAAAGCTAGTTACTTGATCATCATCTCTAGTATACAACGAAGTTTCTGGTAAAGAAAAATAAATTGACCATTTTTAGAAAATGTAGTGTGTGCTGCACTATTTTACATTTATAATCTTATGCTATAGAAATATTCTAGTACAACATTGCAATAATTTGGCTAAACTTTTATAAAATAACAGATTATAAATTTTTTCTCCTATGAAAATGTATTTTCAGTTTTATTGCATATGTATTGCAACATTAACATTAGGGAAATAAAAGTCATTTTTAGAAAGCTACATTACTCTTACAAAGAGTTATCTTTTATTCATGTTTTTGTTTCTCTTCTTGCCAGTGGATTCTACAGCGCATTCTAATGTCTCAAGTACAATTTAATGTAATTCATATTATGTCCTGTTAAGGAATAAAACAAATTTGTGGACATACGACTTTTAGTTTTAAGGAGTTTGAAATGAAACTATGTTCAAATATCACAGAAAGATATCTATTTTTGAAAATTTCCATAATCAATCATTATTTGTGTTTTAAGTTGGTAATAAAATTGGAACAATTTCATTGAATGAAAATTCCTGTAGATGGTAAAAAACATTTGCCACCAACGCCAGAAAATTATCATATATCTGAATATGTTATATGTTTATATTATGTGTTTTTGATGGAAAAATCACTCCATTCATCATATTTCTACATATATTATATGTAAATTTTTATTAGATATATGTTGTACATGTGTGTTAAAATGCTTTGATAGAATGAGAGACTATCATTAAATCAATACTTAGAATAATGATAAGGTGAGGGTCCATAATTATATTCATTATCTTAATCACTAGTGACAATTATGTGAAAAATAAAGTTCTAATTTCACTGGGAAAGAATTCAAAATGTATGGTTATTTTTGATTCATCTCTATGTAAGCTTCAAGTCTCAGTACTGTTACTAGATGCATGACAGTGAATGTACCACTTAAACTCTTTAAATCATAGATTCTTATTCTTCAAAATTACATTTATCTACATATTGTTTTGAAGCTTTATTAAGATCAGCATAAACATTACTTACAGTTCCTGGCACATGATAAATCTTTTATAAATGTTAGCCATCATAGTTTATATTCTCTTTCTCATTTTTCTACTTCTCTTTATCTTATTGTTGCTTCAGTCATTAATGTGATTATTTCCATTGTTATTCAAGCTCGCTGCCTAACTGTTATTTACCTGTAGGCAATGGCCCATCTAAGACAGTAGTTGAAGTCTTATAAGAATGCTAAGCAAAAAATTTACTAGAAACAATAACTTCTGAATCTGGTGTTTTGAATTCTTTTCAACACAACTTAGATTCCTTCCTTCTTAAAAGCCCGATCTACAGTCTACTTGAAGAGAAAAAAAAATTCCTCAAAACAGCAACATAAGTAAGAAAATTTTCTTGGCAGAGGAAAACTTTGATTTGGACTTTGGGAGAAAATACGACTCATCATATTGAGAGTTATGGTTACCAAGTACTTGTGCTCTGTCATGTTTCTTGCATGCATTTTCACTTCACCTCTCCTCAACACTAATGAGGTCGGTACTGCTATTGTGCTATTTTACAGATAAGTAAAAACAGATTCATGCAGGTAAACACATCCAATTGGTAGTGGTAAGAGGGACAAAATTAATACAATGATATTACAAAGTTATGCTCTTGAGGAGGTAAGTGCATTATGGATGAGAAATTAGCATAAACATTGGCAGAGAAAGATGAGAGTTAGCATAGAAGTTTGGGGGCAGCCTGGAAGCAGACTAAGAGGGTTCGACTGTAGTGTAGTGAGATTAATATACACAGCGAAGTCAAGTGGTGGAACTCTAAGAAAAGTATAAAGAAGAGGTTAAGATAAAATAATTAGTGAATAGACTTCTAGACCATGACAAGGCAAATTAAAGCATTTTAGGAAATTTGAAACAAAATGAAGAATGGATTGAAGTAAAAAGAGTAACTAAAGATAATAGCTTTGTTAAACATTTTTAGCAACTCATCAACAAGTGAGAATAAGAGAATTGTTTGATTGAATTCTGAGTGAGAAGTGAAAATTTAAAATTGTTTTTTGTTGAATGAGGGGCAATCTTTATTAACAATTTGTCTATAGAAAATGAAAGGGAAGAAAGCATTATTTTCAAAGATACTTTCTGGTTGTAAAGTATTCATACAATAAAACTGTCCCTCTTTGTAACTTCAAAGGTAATTCTGTGGTTTTATGGAATAAGAATAGGTAGCTCCAATTTTATGGCAGCTCAAAAGTTCACCAGTGTTATGGACAGTTTGATAACTGTAATATCAAGAACACTGTGCTTGTCAGTTAGTTGAAGTTTCTTCTAAAATATAGTTTATATAGAGAAACAGCTAAAGAAAATGAAAGAATGGTAGGTCATAAAAGTCAAACAGGATAAGGAATAAAATTTTATAACTCACCTTCAGTCAATCCAACTAAAAAATTAAAGAAAGGAAAAGTAAAGATTGCCTACCATGGCTAAAGAATGGCAAAGGCTGGTAGTTTATTCTCAGAATAATTGAAGATTTATTGTGAAACTTGGCAACATATGGAAACCTCTTACAGGTTATAAGTTGGTTACTGGTGTCACATGCTTGCATGCAATAGGTTCTGTTTATAAAGTATGGACTTATGTAGTTATATTTATGAAACGGTGAGTATAGGGCATCATGAATAAGCTAGACAGTTTGGGGGAGAAATGAATCTTTCACAGAGCAGCAAGGACAATTCAGAGGTCACTCAAAATATCCAAAGAGAAAGAGAATGAAATAGAAAATCTAATCCAAGTTGTTCAAGAGAAAAGAAGACTTGCCTGTGTGGTTTCTGCCTCTTGTGGGAGATGAAGTGTATGTGTGATCTGAATAATTAGAATGAGATGATGATAAGCCCCAGTAAAGTAAGTTGCACATTGAAATTAAACATCTCATGACTGGAACCTGGTAGAGTTAGAGTTTAGGAGATGACGTCCTAATAAAGAATTGGAGGCAGGAAAACGAAAAACCTACATATAGGCAACACTTCCCTGTGTCTAAATCTCCATCTGCCTGTAGTTGCTTATGGCAATTGGGTTGACCTGAGAGTTGAGTCTTCAGGAGAAATAAAGTAAAATAGGTCTTGTTCTATTGCCTCTGACCTGTTATGAGAGAAGAAAGCTAACTGTAGAAATACTAGAAAATGCTCCTGATGGTAAAATTTAATTTAGTGCTGTAATTTTAGGCTTTTTTGAAATGCATTGCTCCTCTCAAGACTACTAACCAGGTTCTAGACCCAGAGTCAACTGGAGCATTGCACTATTCTCGATGTTAATGTCTAGATCCTCCAACCTTTTGGATAGATCTAAAATTATTATTTTACACTATGAAGTCGATGTTTTAAACTCAATCATATTTCTTTTTGAGTAAAACTTGGAAAAGACATTTAATAATAAATACTTTCCATATAAGATCATAAAACATGTTGATCTACTTGAAAGTATCTGTCTGTAAACGCATCATAACATCCCTGAACTAACGATCGCAGAAATTGCTATTTTCTATGAACCTGCAGCTCTGATTGATTGATTACTAATATACTTAAGAATAAGAGTTAAAAATTAGATACTTTGTAGATATTCATAGTCGATGTTGACTGGAGGCAGAAGTGTGCAGGGTACTTGTCCAACATTGTCAGAAACATCTTCTTAAGATAAGTTAAAAATATAAATTTTCAACTTTCTAATTCATTCTAGTTAGATTTTCTGAGTGAAATATAGCTGATAAAATACTTCATGAATTTTCCCTGAAAAGAAGAAATTTTAAACATATGAAGAAGCTTTCTTTATTCCACTAAAGGAGTCTGCCTTGGGCATGCAGTTTGATGGGATAATGAGCAAGCAATCAAATAGGCCAAAGGGAGCAAAATATGGCTTCTCCCAATACACAATGGCCAGTTTGTTATAGAAATGGATATTAACGAGTGACAGAAAGAGATAAAAGAAGGGATGACAGAGAAAAGATAAGGTCAAATATAAGTTTCAAGAATATAGGAATGAGGAGTTGGGGAGCCAATGGATACCCTATTCATTAGTATATGAAAGGCGGGGACATGGAGTAGGGCAGGCTGGCCTAGAGAATAGTGTTTAGTCTAGGGATCACATTCTGGAGTAGCAAAGATTTTCTCAGATTTATCTCAGAGAGGTAAATATATCTTTCCTGGAATCAAAATGGCAAATTTGTGTGTGGAGGCAGGGGGAGCAGTAGATCAACTTTAGATCTTGTATTTCAGGGTGTGATCTTATAGCCAGTGAGGATAATACTCCATGAAATACCATTCCTCTACTGGTAGGGATGGAGAAGAGGAGTGAAAGGGCAGGAGTGGACACACAATGTTCCACCTGCCCAAATTCCAAGTTTCAATTCACCAAACGGTGAATTTTATATCATTGTCTTATTAAATTGTGCAACAGTAAAAACAGAGTTTTTTTTTAATCATGATAGAAAGAAAGTTATAAGAAGGGAGACACCAACCATTATTTACCAAACAAGATAGTGTTCCTTTAATCTCTATATCTTATTGTGACAAGGAGAGTTGGGTTTTGTGATGCGCCTCACACCCTCATACTACAAATATACTTTCCTCAAGGAAAGTTTTACTGTTTTTACTACAGTAAAACTATGTTCTTCATCCACCTACAATTCTTAGAAACAAATAAAGTAAATATGAGAGCTTGCCTGGGGTAACCTGCGGTAATGAGTATTATGTCCATTTATTGGATTTCTTTTTTGTACCTTCCATTCCCACAAAATATAAGTGTATGAAACTTAACCTTATACCTTCTGTATTAAAATGATTTTCCATGTTTTGGGAGAAATAGGGAATCCTCAAGCCCTTTATTAAAAGTTAAATTATGATTTTACTGTATCGTAGGCTCCAGTAATATGAATGAAATGGAAAGAGATGAATGGAAAGAAAAGTGTTTCTGTATTCTCTTACTGTGATTTGAATAATGGATAGGGAAATAATATAAGGGGCATAAGAATCTATCACAAAACCATGGAATTACTGCTGGGTTACAATGCATGTTCTGGAACCCACATAGGAATTTCACTCTTTCCAAATGTGTATGCAAACTATCTTTAGTTGCTTTTCTATTCAGCTTCAAAAATGTTTTGAGTCCTCTATTTCTACAAGCCTGGGATTTCTTCTTGCCAAAATGTTTGTGGAACACACACACCCCCACCCATATGTTGCAGATTGCTAGCACTCTCTAATTACCTTTACCACGGATGTGCCCATCTTGTTTTTGATATCGTGTGCTGCCATTTGACCTCTAATACCCCAAGATCCCCTTATCTCCATTGAAACCAAGAATTCCATCTCAATGGCAGCATCCCTATGTTCACACCTGGGCTACAGAGAAGAGCAACCAGATATCAGTTCAAGAATGTAGTTGTTTCTCTCACTAACGAAAATTTAGAGAAGAGTGTGTCTTCTGGGCCTTCTCATGGAACGTAGTTGCGTAGTGGGTGTATAGCTCATACAAGATAAATTCAGTCCAACTTTCCTATATCCCCAAACGTTCTGATTCCCTGCTCCTTATCACAGTACTGAAGTTCTGGCATCTCAGCCCATTAAATGTAGGCCACCACTAAGTCAAGTTTTATTCAATCTGCTAATATTAGAACTAAAGGTAATGTTCGATTCATCTGTAGCTGCAAGAGCTAAATTAATTATGTTCATTTAAGTAAATACAATGCAATCTAGTGTTATATCATGCCATGTTCGATCCTTGGAATCCACTCCCACACATATCCCCAGCTTTCTTTTGACATGTATTAGCAAAGCCTTGAGATTCTTTTACTGTGTGAGGTTTTTCTTCCTTGGTCATAGTAGTGTGTACCTCTCTCTCTGGTGCCTCATGAGATTTGACCCTAGGGCAAAAGAGGGAAAGAAGGTTTATTGTGGTTCTTGAGGACAATTGGCACCCTCTATTCTGTAATCTAACCTAGGTGAAGTTATCACAGAGTTAGTCTGAAAGGTACAACAAAGGAACCGGCCCTGTCGCCGAGTGGTTAAGTTTGCATGCTCCACTTTGGTGGCCCAGGCTTTCAGTGGTTCAGATCCTGGGCGCGGACATGGCACTGCTCATCAGGCCATGCTGAGGTGGTGTCCCACATAGCACAACCAGAAGGACTTGCAACTAGAATACACAACTATGTACCAGGGGCTTTGGGGAGAAGAAGAAGAACAAAAGGACGTAACAGAGAGAAGATTGGGAACTGATGTTAGCTCAGGTGCCAATTTAAAAAAAAAAAAGGTACAACAACAGCAATCCCCAAATCCTGTCATTGAGGGTCTATCTCCTGGAACTACTGGTATTATTGCAGAATCAGTCATGGATCAATCAAAAGAAACTACTTAATAATTTGAACAAGAAAATTTTAATATAAAAATTATTAAATATAATAGGAAATAATAATAATCTGGTCTTGGTTAATATGAAATATGGAGAGCTCTAAATAATTTTAGGAATGGCAAGTATAAAGATTTGCCACGCCCCCTAGGGCTGAGATAGAGCATTCCAAGGAAGAGGATCTCCCCTTCAGGACAGAGATCCGACTGCCATTGGAGAGAGGAAGGCTGTGACTTACCAGATGTGGAAAAGCTGCAGGGGTACCACACAAGCAGAGCTTGCTAGAATTGTGCCCATGCTGTGGAAACCAGATGCTAGAGAAGCTACATAGGCAGCAGCAGTTGTGTGTACTGAAAAAGTCTGGTGCTGGAGAAGCCACCTGGGCTGCAGGAGTCAGAGTAGCCACGCCCACTACAGAAACATGGCGGAAGGAGAACACTGAAGGTGGGAAGAGAAGCTCCTTCCTGTTCTAGAGTCCTGCTACTGCCTTCTGTTGTCAAAGGTACACATTATGCCACCTGGTAAAGGAGAAATACTAACAGAGTCTAGCTTCATTCATATAGAGAAGGCAATGAAGGGTGGATGTGGAGTTGAGAGGCAATACTTTGAAAACCGGTGCAGTTTATATTATTGTAATGAATGTTCACATAGAATCAGAGATTTTTTTTTTTGGTCATTGCCACCAATACCCTGATAACTAGTGGTTGCGTGCTCAAGAAGAAGAACAAACTAGTTATAGGAAAATTACATTTTCTGTTCATATCTAAGTTGTAGCATGACAAAGGAGGGAAAAATGTGTCTTATTAACTATATAGTCTAACCCTGACTTTAGAGCTAGATTGATTGAACAAAGGGTCATTCCTTGTGTTTTCAACTCAGGTTACTTATTTTAATGTGGACTTGGGAAAGGGTTCCATCTGTTTTGTTTATTGTATCCCTGAGCTTATTTTCCAAATTTTATTTGTGCTGTTACTCTTGAATATGGTTGAAATGAGCAGGCCTATACTTTAAGAAATTTCAAAGCAACAAGTCACTCACCTTTAGCACCACATTCCTTTCTATCTTTATAGCTATAAGGAAATTAGATAAATAATATTTTTCCTCTCTCTATATGCATATGGAGGAACTGTTCTCAATTAGCTTGTTGTTTTAATGTTATTGTTTTGTAGTTCTTGTTGATTTGAGTAATTCACTATAAGCCATCTTTATAGCTTCTTAGGAGCTCTGAAAAACTTGGTGCCATTGAGGGTGCTATCCATATAACCTACCTGAATATATCTATTGATCTTCTTAAAAATATACCAGCTGATTGACCCTTATGCTTTTCTGTGTGTTCATTTTTTCAAAACAAATAAAATCTGTTTATATCTCTATGTCTTATTTTATTTGATTTTTCCCTTTATTCACTTAACTTCTTCCTTTAATTTTTCTTTGTCCATTTTCTCTGCTAGACTAGCCTGAAACTTAATTTTAATATTTCTTGTTATCAATTTCAATGGAACAATCTTTCTCCTCCTTTTAAGTTTTGTTTTAACTATTTCCTGGAGTTTCCAGAGAATACTGCTTCAGCAATTATTTTGTGACACAGCTCGACACTCTTAATAATGCCAGTGCCACACTTCACTAAACTTTCCCTCTTGTCCTTCTGTGCAGAGAATATCTACGAACACTGACAAGCTGACTTCCAATTTGTCCCGGCTAATAAGTAACATCATTAAACCTCAGAAAAAATACTTTGTAAAGTGTATTTGAAGAATGCTCCAAAGACATTATTAATGATATAAAAACTGCATGAAAATGTAAAATTATTATAATAATGCCCATTAATAACATTATCCATAAAGTGATCTTTTATGAAGATAAAAACAAAAACATAACCCCGAAAACTTCTCTTTCAATAACAGAAAATCTCAGCTCTGATGTTCTGAAACAAAAGAACACAACTTAAAAGAATGTCCACTTGTATAATAGCGCCCTTCTCCTTTTTATTTATATTATGATCCCCTGTAAATCTCACTCCACATTGACCGCCTAATCCCCTCCCCCAAAACAAAACAGACAGACGAACCAAGGCTAGCTGATGGATTTGGAAAAGGAACAGAAAATTTTTGAGTCATTGCATAATTGAAGCTTTAACTTTCCTAAATGACTCTGAGGAACCAGAGATATTAAAGATTCCTTATTAGAGTTTGATTAGTTGTCTTTTATTATGGAATTTTTAGCCATATCTTTGAAATCTTATGAATAATTGTACATGCTGTTGTAGGTCTCAAACATTCTGCCTTGGAATCACGTCATTGATAAATAATCGGGTAATATTGCATATAACTTTGCAGCTTTTCTGCATATAACATTTATAAATAAGTATAATATAAACTGAGCAACAAGTTAAAGAAAATTGGTACATTTCAGTGATTAACCACCTATTAAACCACTATAAGTTATGTTTGAATTTTCAACATTAAAATAATGTTATTGAAAACATGCTGGAATTTAAGCATGCTGAATCAAACTGAGATTGATTCTAGCAGAAATATGGTGGATGTAAATTTTTCTCGAAGAAATATCAGTAGACACAAAAAATTTACAAAATATGAATAATAAAGTACACAATTTAGTAGTATATGTTTTCTAAAGTGTTGAATCAAATCTTTATTTTCAGTTTCTGAGGCTCTGTTACATTCTGTTTAAAAAATTCAACAAAAAATGTGTAAAAAAAAATTATATTTAGTGAAATATCCAGAGCTTTGGTAAGGACCTGTCCTGTATTGGCTTAGTTCATTCTTACAACTATTAATTTAGGATAATGGGAATCATAGAATTTAATTTGTGCTAAAATCTCATTTAGCTGTGTGTAAGTGAGTAGGTGGAGTTGAACTGGGGCCAATCTAAACCAATTTTATGCTCTACCCACTATACATTATAATTAGAGGCAAAGTGACTTTTAAAAAGCAACTTTGATAATATTTTATGCAATTTAAAAGAAACTGGATTCCTAAAATTTACTACATTTATGCACCAATATGTTTGTAGACATTCATTAAATAGAGCAATGATCTGTCAAGGATATAATAAATAATGGCACAAAGAGAAATCTTTCCATAGAGAAAAATAAAATAACTCACCCTATCCTGAACTCCATTTGGACATTCAGAGATGAGGGATAGAGTTTCTTTAGCTTGTTGATCTTACGGATAAAGTGGCTTCTATTTATAGTAGGTATTATTTTGCTATCAAATATGTGGAGAATTAATCTATGGCAATTAACTATTCCCAATATAAATTTTCCTTTACCAATTGTTGAGACTGGAATCACAATCATGGACATGTGACTAAATATTAGCTTTATGCACTACCAAATGCCATTATAATAACCAAAGTGTCATATGAACAAAGACAGAGCTGGGTCAACATTGAAAATAGTATCTCTCCATATTAAGCATTTCAAGGAATTTTTGAATATACAAAAGAAGTGCTTTTCTTAAGGAATAAAAGTAAAACTTTAGGAATGACACCTATGTTTTTGCTTTCAATGGGCTACCCCTCAAAAGGGAGAAGCAAGATGAAACTAAAATGAAACTCTTGCAGGCCCAACTGTCAGAACCTGACTAGGACTGGCGACATTTAGAAGTATCAGGAAGGATCTCAACCTTATTCCTTTTTACCTTGAGGGCCAGCAGCATTTGTAGCCCTGCTTTAAAATTGAAGATCCCCAAAGTTATCTCCATAATGTAAATGGTCAAATCAAGAGGAGTTGATTTTGCTTTTTGAGTTATGGGCATACTAAAGAGCGAATGGAGCATGGCGTCTTGACTGGCAATTCCTCTACATACACAGCAATCCGTATACACCTTCATTCTAATCTGATTGGCTCCTCCTCACTAAATCACCTTTTAGGTTCTGAGGTCTCTGAATCAAGGATTTAACATTGGAGTCTTCCTTGTTTCTTCTTTCTTTGGTCTGAACTTAGGTATACTTTGCAAAATTTGAGCATGGAACCCATAACAACCTTTAACTTTGGAGGACTATAAGAATAGGCATGATAAATGTACTATGTTTCAAGAGATGACAGCCACTCTGAGGACTGAGGAATAGAGATAACGTAAGAATCATGATATTATATAGAGAATAGCTAATATTTGTTGACAACAAAATTCAAGAGACATTGATAAAATTTTGAACTGTAATCTGCAATCACAAATATAAAAATTCCAAGGTGAGTAAGGATTAGATGGTAATAAATACAGACTACCAATTTTTTTGGTTTTGGTGAATCAGAGATAAGTAATGAGAAATAATAAACATTTTAAAACGGAATAAGTAATAAAAATATATAAGAAACGTGTACATTAGATATCCACAAAATCTTCAAATAAAACTCACTATTGGAGAAGTGAAATGAGAAAAATCTAACTACAGTAGGAAAAATTTCAAACATACTATCAAATAATTTACTGAGGTTAAAGAAACACAAGATACAAAGATTAATTAGAACATAAACATGAATATGGAGTCCTCAAAGAAAGGTATTCTCAAAAATAACCTGAAATATTCAATAATGGAAAAGAAAAACATTCAAAGATAAACCTTCGATTTTATAAACTAAAGGATGTACAGAAGAAAGAAATATAATAGTGACAAATAGAAATGGCAAGCACTAGGATATATTGGAGTATATGAGGAAGCCATTTGGTGTAAACCTAATTCAGCCTGGCTTTGTTTTTCCAAAAGAGCCCGACATAGCCCTTGTGTATGCATTGTGTATCTGCTTTAAGCATTTACTCTGGTAAGAACAAAGGCCCTTAAGTTAAAGGTGCAACTTCCCCCCACATTGTCATTTCCTTAATGATAAGCATCTTTCCTTAGGCTAGGAACTGACTGCTGTGCTCACATTTGACCACCCAGCTCACCTGTGACCACTCAGCTTGAAACAACAGACCTGCCACCCTTCTATGTCCACTGAAACAGCAGACTTACCTGCTGTGTCTGTCAATTACTGTGCTGACAGAGTAGTCTCGTGACTACTATAAAAAGGACATTTCAATCAGATGTGAAACATCCTCTTTGGGGGTATATAACCACGCTGTACACCCCACTTCTTTGGTGCCCTTTCTTCCTTCAGGAAGAAAGGCCCCGGGCCACGTCCTCACATTTTAGCTCAGAATAAACTCACCGAAATTTTCATTTATAGATTGGTTATGGATTATTTTCATTGACAATAGCAATGATAAAAGCAAAACAATGAATCTTTTGATGTAAGTATAATTAAATCCGGTAGAAATGTGTCTCAAAAAGTAAATGAAAACCTAAGATAAACAATCAATTTGTAAAAGACTGAATTAATATCACTGATGAACATACATGCAAAATTTACCAATGAAATATTCACAAACCAAATACCATAATACATTAAAAGGATCATACACCATGATCAAGTGGGATTTATATCAGGGATGCAGGGTTCAACATCCACAAAGGAATCAATGTGATACACAACATTAATAAAATGGGGAATAAAAATCACATGGTCATGTCAAAAGACGCAGAGAAAGCATTTGACAAGATCCAACATCCATTTATGATAAAAACTCAAAATAAAATGGGTATAGAAGGATAGTACCTCAACATAAAAAGGTCATATATGACAAACCCACAGCCAACATCATACTCAACAGGGAAAAACTGAAAGCCATTCCTCTGAGAACAGGAAGAATTCAAGGGTGCCCACTCTCACCACTCCTATTCAACATAGTACTGGAGGTTTTGGCCAGAGTAATTAGGCAAGGAAAAGGAATCCAAATAGGAAATGAAGAAGTAAAACTCATGCTGTTTGCAGATGACATGATCTTATATAGAGAGAACCCTGAAGAATCTATTGGAAAACTATTAGAAATAATCCAAACTACAGTAAATTTTCAGGGTACAAAATCAACTTACAAAAATCAGTTGCATTTCTATAGTCCAGTAACAAACTAAGAGAAAGAGAACTCAAGAATACAATCCCATTTACAATTACAATAAAAAGAGTAAAATATCTAGGAACAAATTTAACCCAGGAAGTGAAAGACCTATACAACAAAAACTATAAGACATTATTGAAAGAAATCGAGAACGACACAAAGAAATGAAATGATATTCCATGCACATGGATGGGAAGAATAAATTTAGTTAAAATGTCCATTTTTCCTAAAGCAATCTACAGATTCAGTGGAATCCCAATCAGAATCCCAATGATATTCTTCACAGAAATAGAAAAAAGAATCCTAAAATTCATAAAGGGCAACAAAAGACCCAAATAACTAAAGCAATGCTGGGAAGAAAGAACAAAGCTGGAGTATCAGAATTCTTGACTTCAAAATATACTACAAAGTGGTAGGAATCAAAACAGCATTGTACTGGTACAAAAACACACACACAGATCAATAGAACAGCATTGAAAGCCCAGAAATTAAACCACACTTCTACGGACAGCTGATCTTTGACAAAGGAGCCAAGAACATACAATGGAAAAAGGAAAGTCTCTTCAATAAATGGTGCTGGGAAAACTGGAAAGCCACATAAAAAGAATGAAAGTAGACCATTATCTTTCACCATACACAAAGATTAACTCAAAATGGATAAATACATGAAGGTTAAATGTGAAATCATAAAACTCCTGGAAGAAAATATAGGCAGTTCACTTTTTGACATCAGTCTTAGAGGGATATTTTTGAATACCATGTCTACTTGGGCAAGGGAAACAAAAGAAAAAATAAACAAATGGGACTTTATCAGACTAAAGAGCTTCTGCAAGGTAAAGGAAACCAGGAACAGAACAAAAAGACAACCCACCAACTGGGAGAAAATATTTGCAAATCATAGATCCAACAAGGGGTTAATCTCCAAAATATATAAAGAACTCATAACAATTCAACAACAAAAAAAACAACCTGATCACAAAGTAGGCGGAGAATATGAACAAAGATTTTTCCAAAGAAGATCTATGGATGGCCAACAGGCACACGAAAAGATGTTCAACATCACAAATCATTAGGGATATGCAAATCAAAACGACAGTGAGATATCACTTTACACCTGTTAGCACAGTTATAATCACCAAGACAAAAAACAAGAAACGTTGGAGAGAATGGACAAAAGGGAACCCTCATACACTACTGTATGAGAATGCCAACTGGTGCAGCCGCTATGGAAAACAGTATGGAGATTTCTCAAAAAATTAAAAATAGAAGAACCATATGACCCAGCTATCCCACTACTGAGTATTTATCCAAAGAACTTGAAATCAACAATTGAAAGAGATTTGTGTACCCCTGTGTTCATTGCAGCATTATTTACAATAGCCAAGACATGGAAGCAACGCAAGTGCCCATTGACTGATGAATGGATAAAGAACATGTGGTATATATATGTAATGGCATACTCCTCAGTCATAAAAAAGACAAAATTATCCCATTTGCAACAACATGGACCTTGAGGGTATTACATTAAGCAAAATAAGCCAGACAGAGAAAGACAAATATCATATGATTTCATTAATATGTGGAAGATGAACAAACGC
Source organism: Equus asinus (assembly GCF_041296235.1). Classification (NCBI taxonomy): domain Eukaryota; kingdom Metazoa; phylum Chordata; class Mammalia; order Perissodactyla; family Equidae; genus Equus; species Equus asinus. The sequence goes on from NC_091798.1 coordinate 84,473,587, forward strand.
ATGGACAAAGAGAACACATTAGTGGTTACCAGAGGATAAGGAGGTTGTGGGGTGGGCATAAGGAGTAAAAGGGCACATATATATGGTAAATGAGAAATAATAATGTACAACTGAAATTTCACAATGTTATAAACTATTATGACCTCAATTTTTAAAAAGACAATTAACTAGTAACATTAAAAAAATGCTATAGGAGAACCTATTTGGGCTTGGTACATTTTTGGTAAACATCAGTTGATCTGATTTGAAGGGACTTTAGGATTTTAGATGTAGAAGCATGCCTTTAAATGATGCAAATTGTATTAAATTAAAAATAGGCAAATTATATGTTTAATATAAAATTTTTCTTAATAAATTCACCAGTTTTCAAAGGAAATCTTATTAAACACAAGTTTTGTTAGTGTTGACGAGGGGTTGGCAATTTTCTTTCTGTGACAGACCAGACAGGCTTCGTGGATCAGATGGTCTCTGTGATAACTAGTCAAATCTCAAGAGCAGCCACAGACAGCAGTAAACAAATGAGTACTGCTGTGTTCCAATAAAACTTTATTTACCAAAACAGACAGAAGGCTGAATTTGGCCAGTGGGCTATAGAGTACCAAACCATGGTATAGACAGTGATTTAGTGATATCTATTTTCTTTAGTAATTTTTGTTTCAGGTTACTATATGGATGGGAAGATGGATGCCAAGATAGAGTAATACCAAAATGGGTATAGAGAAGTTACCACCTGGGACACCACTGCCTAGAAACCTAGGCAAAAATCTCCTTTGAATGACTAAGTGAAAAACTCCCAGTTCTGTTCAGTATTTGTTAAATTGCTTGATTTTTTTTACATTTTCATGATCTTACATACATATATGCTATCTATTTTACCCACGTGAACAAACAAATGCCAGTCTCCTCACTGGGTTCCCAATGAACCGACAGCCAGGCAATTTTAAATGCCTCCTCCTATCACACTCTTTCACTTTCTTGTTTCCTCTCCCTTCCTATTTTCCAAGTTGTTGCTCTCTCATTTATCTCCTATATCATAGAAATATAAAAATAGCAGCCCTCTGGCCAATTTACCTGAAGACTGTATATCTACGTCTTTATCTGTCAAGCAATTATCAAAAAAAATCTCCCCAGGACAGAAGAATGCAGTGGTTCTAGAAGTAACTTTATGAATGTTTCCACTGCCCTGATTGAGAGGGGTGAATAGACACATACATGGATAGATGGTAGATGGATGAATAGATGATAGATAGACAGATGGATAGATAGGCAGATAGATGTAAAATGCTTTATATGACATTCTAGTGTTTGCAACACTTCCTTGATAACCATTATATCTATGAAATAAGTAATACCTTCTCTTTGCCTGTTTCTATACTACAAATGAAAAATGTTCATAACATGTGAGAGTGGCTACAACTTTTATGTTTGCAATTAAATTGCCTTTGAAGTGTGTCACATGAAAAATTAAAACCAATCCGATTGTAGTTGACGTTTTTCTGTTTCTACTTAGTCAGACCTGATATTTTTAGAGAACGATGAAGTCTTATGCAGAATCATCTGTGTACACCTTGATTATCCTTAGGAAAAAAAATGGTAATGTGGTTGGAAAAAGGGAATCTACGTTGAGTGTACTTTGAAAATTTGACTTTAAATGTTAACTTACTTCTTGCCAAAGAACTAGTTAACATTGTAGCTTGGAATGGAATTTCTGCAAGTTTGTTATTTTTTAAACAATATTATTCAAATAATATTATTTTGAATTAACATTTTATCGTTTTTTCTCATGTATCATGATAATACATAATATCCTAAACAGTAACAATGATAATTTAAACAATTTTCTTTTTTAAAGTAGATACATTTCTCAGTAAGTCTTACTTAAGTATGTTTGAGTAATCAATCGTATTTTCTTTTGTAACTGAAACCTTCAAGAGGTTTTTAGCTCTAATCATGAAGGTTGGAATAAGCATCTCAAAGGAACTGTCAAGCAGATTAAAAGAAGGCTGGTAAACAGCAAGAACAAATTTTGTGAGAAGTATTTTCACAATACAGGTAAAAAGACAGCTTTTTATTAGTTTTCAGAACACATAGGTAATGAGATCATCTAAGCAAACAAAAAGTGTATATATAAATGAAAAGCTTTATGATTAAATATGTTTATGAAAATAATACAGAGGAGCTGGAAGTATAACTTTAAAAGAAGTAAAAAATGAAAATATGTCTTTTGTTTCTAAAAGAATTGAGGATGAAATAACTGATCATCAAATTTTTGTACAAGGAAACATAAAAGGAGCTGTTTTTCATGGCATTGTACATTCACCTCTTTCAATTCATCTTTTGAAATTATTATACAGAGTTTATGTTAGTAAAATTATTAGGAAGGGAGACATTCAAAATATTTTTAAAATAATACAGTTCATCACATTTAAAAACCAAAATACTTGAAGCAACATACTGCAATTGTAAAACGTTTATAGGATACATTTCATGTAAAAGCAAGGAAACATCTGTAATTTAGTTGAATAGACAATTTAACATGAATCACATATATTAAACCAACAAATGCAACTGATGAGATCTGCGCTTATAATTTCCTATAAAACTCACATTTTTTTATTTACCATAATCTTCATATGTTGCCCTTCAGCTTTAGAGGGGTAAATGAGATTGTCTAAAATGGACCAATGAACTCTTTCTCTTTTGCATGACAATGAGCTGCTGGGAATGAAAGTTTTGCATGAAACCCTGTGGAAGGGCTGCCCTCGAACTCGATTTCCCATAGAACCAATGGTGTTCTAGCCAAAGTGGAAGGAATTCCAAATTCCCATAGAACCTCTAAGGATCCCGGTATTGGGCATCTGTCTTTACCCAGAACTCTCTAAAAGAGATGATATCTAAATGCAGACTTTTCAGCATCCCCAAACACAGGATGTTTACCCATTTATAATAAGGCCACTCTCAGGTTTATTCTCTCTAGAAAAAGAAGAACAAAAAGGGAATGGAGTGTCTTTCCTATGCCGCACAAACGTGACACACCCAGCACGCGGCAGCCTAAGCACGAATGCTTGTCGTGGGTGCTAAGTCACCAGGGAAACTCGCTTTTCTTCTTTGGGATGGTGGCATTTTCCCTCATCCATCTTGCCATAATCTATATTTTGTAGTTAATACCCACAATCAAACTTAATTGTAATTTTGAAATAACATTTTCCCTTTAAACACTATCCAGTTACTAATGTACTCAAAATGATAAAAGAAATGGTTCATTTTATTATGAGATTAGCTAATTGAATACAAATTATCCAACACTACCAAATCAAGTCACATATGTATTTATGAATGGAGTTAAATTTCAATAATGTTGAACTTGTTTAATTCCTTTACTTTAGTGAAAACCACTTGGCATCTGATTTTGGATTAACTGGAAACTTCTTTGATCGAACAGAATCTTTGGCTCTCTAAAGAATTCCATGTAGTTTAATTAACTAGATTTGTATTATATATGCAAATTAAATTTTCCTTTATTCAATGGATAAGATATTTTTACTAACGTAGCATCCAGCTTCTTTTCAAAATTTAAGCAAAAATGTTTTCAATCTCATTTACATGAAAATTAATACCAATGAATAAGAGGTGGATTCTCTGACAGTGGAGAGCAACTCCCTGGGGTCTAGCTAACAATTTACATCTTGAGTCTTTAAAAAATATAATATCCAGAAAGTATATTGATAATAACTGTAAGTAATAATATGGAACAATGCTTGTCACAACCTTCATGTCAGACTATATATGAAATATCATTTGAAAACAAGATAGCACTCTGAACATCTATAGAACAATAAAAAAATCAAGATGTGAAAGGACTTTTCTATATAATATATAGTTCTACAGATATACTGAGATATAAAGGCTAATTTATATTTTGAATAGGAAAATTTCAAAAGGAAAAAAGTCAAAATCAAAACAAGATAAAACAAATCAAAAATCTTAATGGACCACCTGTTTTATATTTCTGTAGCCAGGGGAAACAATAGTATCGCAAAAGCACTAACTAAATATTTCTCATTTGTATACACTACTTGCTAAATTATAGAAAATTACAGTTATTTACTCCTCTACCTACCTATAAACTGACTCTAGGAATGCGCAGTAGTTTTGCACAGGTACATAAAGATGTAAGCACGTGCCCACACTGTCTGGGTTTTCTGCTCTAGCTGGCTTGGAGAGTAGAATGGTTGGTCCTGACCTACTCTCATGTGCCCTCTACTTCTTGGTTCTATATCATTGAAATTGAAAAAATAAAAACAAACATATGTTATTTTTCTGTTTGGTTTAATACTAAGATTTAAGAAGCTCCCTAAGCACAGGGACCATGCCTTGCTAATCTTTGAATCTCTCTTGGACACATTAAAGTTAACCTAAGCATCCTCTACTTCTTTCATTTCCCAAACTGTTTATGGAGATGCTTGAATTAAGTAATAGGGAATTAGACGTAAATACTGTATCTCAATCAAAATTCCCAATCACATGAAAAAAAGAACACGATTGGGTAGGATAATTAGTGGATAATGTAAAGACAGTAAAATTTTGAGGGAAGTAGGAAATCTTTATGTCTCAATGATGAATGATAGCAAATGGAAAGAAGTGAAATGGAAAGCAAGAATACTAAAAAAATATAAAAGCATTAAAATGTGATTTTGCAATTAAGCAAGTGTTTCACCATTATGTGGCATCAATTGTTGCCAAACAATAGGCATATTAAGAAAATATCTGTATTGAAATTGATTTACCAGTCATCAAAAAAGGAATGAATAGAATGATGTAATTTGCATCAATACCTGAGGTTTACCGTGTAGTATGCTATTGATTATCCTTCCCCTTCTGGGAGGTATTGAGGCCTGATAGCTATAAACTTAAATAGCTGGAAATACAAAGAAGGTAATTATTCAACCTGACAGAAAACCAGCTGGCTGTAACTTCTCTGTTCAGTTTAATGCACTCATTGTCAAGAGATTGCAGAACAACATGTAATTAAAACATCTGGAAATCATACCAATGTGAGGCACTAAAACTTTTATGAATCAAAATCTTCCCTTTCTGCAGTGAACTTGTGTTAACTAAATTGTTTATCTGAGATTGGAAAACTTCTGCCACAGCCATGAACTTTGTTACCTTTGTTTGTACAATCTTGCCTGGGGGTCTGACAAAAGCAACATAAAATGTTACAAGGAAATGGACTAAATAATTACAGAAAACTCCACAGATAATGTGACTAAATAGTGATAACTGTGTATCATCTAACTAAACAGGTGCAGCTTTATACCAGAGCAGTGTGGGGGACTGCAATTTGCCACCCCAAGATATGTCTCTTTGGCATGAGGATTATTTTGGACTGGTTACTTTTAAAAACCACAGACATGAGAGAAACTCTGACAAGTAGAATTTAACCCTTTGTAAAGAGACGTTAACTTTCGTAAGGGAAATCTCCATCTATAAAGGTGCCTCCCTCTCTGTACCAAGAAGGGAGGGGGGTGACCTTATCTCTAGAAACTCTTATCTATGCAGAAGGCAATCACTTAAATCTGCATAATAATCTTACTCTTGTTTACTGTGCTTTTCTGTTAGTCTCCCATAACTGACTCCTCCCACTCCCAACATCGTCCTCTGTCTTTAGCTGAAGATGATATTTAAGGTAGTGGCTTCAGCCATTTTCATGAGTTGCTCAGTTTGCCTGAGTCTCTCTCCTATGTATACATGTTCTAAAGCTTGGTTTAATTTTCTTCTGTTATTCTGTCTAATGTGAATTTAATTTGTGGTCCACCCAGAAGAACCCAGAGTAGGTAGAGGAAATTTCTTCCTCCCCTACAGCAGCCACAAGGTGAAGATGACAAATGGAGATCCTGACATAGTCAGTAACTGAGATGTTCTTGGGACCAAACTAATGCTTATTATAAATTGCATATATTAGGAATTTTTCAAGACATGAGATACTGGGTATTTAATTAATAATTCAGTAGGAAATATGTACTTTATAAGACTATGTACATTTATATAAATACAAAATATTTGAATCTAAATTGTCTACATTGTGCTGTGTTTCATTTGCACTGGACTCATTAAGAACAACCTCTTTTTCACAAAGAAAATACATTTTCCTTGTGCCTTATTGTCTTGGTTCTTTAAAAAATAGAGTGTTTTCTTTTTTGATCAAAATACATATCCAATGGGCTGGCCCTGTTGCATAGTGGTTAAGTTCAGTGCATTTCACTTCAGCAGCCCAGGTTCAGTTCTCAGGTGTTGACCTATACCACTTGGTGGTGGCTATGCTGTGGCAGTGACCCACACACAAAAAGAGGAAGATTGGCACAGATCTTAGCTCAGGGACAATCTTCCTCAAGCAAAAATAAGAATATTGGCAATAGACATTAGCTCAGAGCAAATATTCCTTGGCCAAAAAAAAATATCCAAAATATTTGTACCACCTAACGTCCTCTACCTATTAGAAAGCAGGAGTTGTGACTATGATGGATGCTTTTGCTTTCTACAACACACTCCCCTGATTTCAAGTGGACTTTCCTGGTGTAAACTGAGAGAGGGGGTTTTCTGAGATTATAGATGCCTGTGAGAAATTCTTCTGAAATCCCAAATAAACTCCCTTTCTATCAGTGACTCTGGAATAACCGCTACCTCTAGGCCATATACACAGTGGCAGACTTGAGTTTTGGGGAATTACACATTGCCAAATTGTTCTTCAAGGTGCTCGTGACAATTTATACCCCTATCCCATTAGCAGTAAAGGCATCTTACTGATATCTTTTGAAATATATGGTAATGTCAGCCTTTATGTTTTCTTTTTCCTTCACTGATGAGCATGGTATGCTAGTCTCCATTGTGCTTTTAATTTGTATTTTCCTAATTAAATGTGAGGGTGAGCATCTTTTTATGAATTTGTTGGCTTTTCAACTTCTTTTTTCTTTCAATTTCCTGTGAATATTTTTACCCATTTTCTATTGTCTTTTCCTTTAGAATTTTAGCATTCTTACAATTTATACATAGGTGTCTTTTCTAAGGTTTTGCATCACAAATATCTCTTTCCCATCAGCAGTTTCATTATGGCTGCTTGTGGAACAAAATACTGTTTTCATTTTTTTCCCAAGAGTGCTTTCATGTTTTTGTTCTGTTGTTGTTGTATAACATTGCAGTTGCCTATAGATGTTGTGGTTGTGACTACTATAAACTGGATTTTCCTCTATTTCAATTTTTATTTAATAATTGTGTAGTAAGATAAAGGAACATGGCTATTTATAGTACATCCGTGATGGGCTAAACTTTTTTTCATTAGTTCTAATGATATTTTAAAAATTTTATGGAGTCAAATAATATTGCCTGGTCTTTTCCAATTTTATATCTCTGATGTATTTTATAGCCTTATCACCTTGTTTAAATCTCTTCATATAATATTGACAAATAAAAGAGACCTTAGTGGATCTGCCTATCTGAGCCTAATGCCTTAAAAACATTGCTTTGAGCTTTTAACCACTGCTTCTGTTGTTGTTTTTAAGTGTGAATGAGTGTCATATTTCATATGCTTTTCTGTATTTCTTTATGATAACCACTATTTTCATCTTTTTAGACAACGTGATCTTCTATGTAAATATGATTTCAGGAAATGAACTGTCTTTGCATTCATGAAATAAGCCTATTTAATCATGGTCCTTTTTAAAAAATAAAATCGCTGGATTAAACATGCTAAACTTTTACTGAGGTTTTAGCATTTGGCTTAAAAAAGTTTTTAGTCTTGATTTTCTTTATTACATTGTTCTTACTTGCCTTCCTTTTCATGATTATGCTATTTTCACAAAATAAATTAAGTAGTGTTAATATTCTCTTCAAAAATGTATATATTATCTGTTCCTTGAGAATTAGGTAAAATTTATGTATAAGTTTATTTGGATTTGGCATTGTTTTAAGGTGACAGAAGACATTATTTTATCATATATTTAATTTCTTAATGATTGTTGGGTATTCAATTTCTTAATACTTAATAAGTAAATTTTGAGAAAATAAAATTTATCTTACTTTACATATGAATGCTTCTGATGGGGTTCAGGGCAGGTTGCCCCAAGATACGCCACTCTGGTATGTGGATTATTTTGAGCTGAAGACAATAAAGGCTCAGAAGACTCAGGAAGAACATTTGACCTTCCCCCAAGTTGCCTAAAAGAATTTAAGATAGATGGCCTAACGCAGGAAGGAGCTAATACCACTAGATAACTATTGTAGAATGTAAAATCAGTGTGATAAGAAAGGCACCAACACGCCCATCTTATTGAAATTCTGTCTCTTGGGGCACATTCTCTATAGAGGCCCCAGCAAAAGTTGTCTAACAAACATTTGCTTTTCCATTTCTATGCGAATTGCCTTCCTCCCCTCTGAAATCCCAACTACCCCCAACATCCTCCTTTGTCTGTAGTTGAGATAATATCTAAGGGAGCAACTTTGGACATGTGTCAGGTTGCTCAGTTTTCCTGGGTTTATCCCATGTATACATGTCATTAAACTTTGTTTTATTTTCTCCTGCTAACCCACGTTTCTAATTGACCAGCCATAAGAACCTTAGGGGAAGTGGGGTGTGGGCAATTCTGCCTCTTCCCCTACACTTTTAATGGAAAATCACATGGGAGTTCTATTTCCTGTTTTCAGGAAGAAAGGGGAGTTTAGAATGCTCCTCTTGCATCTGCTGTTTTTAAAGTACCTTTAGCTCAAAAGAACCCTTAGCCCAAAGTAGTGGATTTTGAGGTGGCATATTCTGCCACCCTTCTCTTTCTATCTAGCTAACTGGCTATATCTTACTTACAATTTGTACTTCTATATCTATCAAGATTTTAAATTTTCTCATGCATGTTCTCTATATTTTTCTGTTTGTCAACTTAAAATTGCTGATCAAGGTCTCTTAAATTGCCTTGAGTGATTCGAGTTTTGTGCTCAACTTTTCCTGCTTTGTGCTTTCTTCCACCTACGTATTCTGGTTCTTGGGTAACAACCAAATTTTATAACAGTAGAGTGGAGCCCCTACGATGATAGTGATAATTTTGATTCAGTTACGTGGCCAAGAATTGGAAGAACAAGAAAACAAATGCTTGGTCTTTGTATTCTCACATCCTTGACTCAAAGTATACTATAAAGTCACAGTCAGATGAAGGATAACAGTACCACATTTTAGCCGACTTTCATAAATGAAAAAGACCCAGCTTAACCCCTGGTGTCAAACACAAATGCTGGTCCCATTACCCCATTACACTTCAGAGGACAAATGCATGGTTCTCTTTACTTCAGGATCTAAAGCTAGCATAGATCATTTCACCCACACTTTGCTTTGCATTTTTCCTTTTATGATCCTGAGCTTAGGTTTTTCCCTATCTAGCTCTCATTGTTTGATTTTTTTTGCTTTATACTTTAGCTATCACTGTTCGTCTTTAGGTCAGAGGGCGTGTGTCAAAAAACGTAAATGACTGTGTCATCTCAAATGAAAATCTCTTAAAATTTTTCATAACAATTGCAATTACTTTTGTCAACCCCTGTCAATTCTTCTCAGGCAACAGCTATAAAATTTCTTAAAGCAGAAAGAATTAATACCTCATTACAACTATTTTATTTTATTTTCTAGTACAGCTGTAAAGAAAGTTATTCAGGTAGTAAAAATTAGTTGTGGCAGTTAAAGCCAAGTACACTAAATACAAGAGGTTTTGGAAGAAAGAACTGTGTGCAAATGATCAGGCCTATTACTGAGATTAAATCATCATTTAGGTGGTCTGTACAAGTACAGCAGAGCTGTAAAGAGATAGTGAAGCTACAAGCTCTAACGATAGATTTTTTTAGCATTTCTATTAAAGCTCCTCCATTTTTCACAGATATTTAGCTATGCACAATTAGGCAATGTTTACTTCTACAAAATCAACCAGAATCAATGTCTCTTGCTCAAAAATATTTAGCATAATAACTTGCCCTAGTGTCTAGAATTTTAATATTCTATATTGATTTGTTTCCATTAAGGCATTATTTTCTATCAAAATGAAAATATACTTAATTTGTGTGACATCTAGTTGCCATACACGGCCAAGAGGAAATTTAAGGTTCTACAAAAATAATTTTGGTCTTGGTGTGGAAAGGAATGTGCTAAAAGGAGACAGAAGGGCACAAGAAAGCAAATATTATAGGGTGAGTGTAGGATAGCTGCATCACATCTCAAATTTTAAGAGGTGTCAAGAACATTAAAATAATCAGTGGGATTAGATAATGCTCTCTAAACATGCAAGAATTTTTAATTTATACTTTCTGTTGGGAAATTGAAAGATATATATGAATGATTCTGTCTTCCCACAAACGTGTCATCTACTGAGCACAAAAGGAGAGTCTTTGTTCAAATATGGTAAAAAGAGGACAAGAAAAATGAGAAATGCAATTTCAAGATGACCAGGGGGTCTAAGTCAAACATAAAATAAATTTTAAAAATCAAAAGTTACATGAAGCTAGATAGAGAGAAAGACTAAGGGCTTGCTATGTGAATGGGTTGATGTTACAGCAGATCCAGATTAAGAAAGAGAGAAAGGAGATTCTGCAGATGTTGCTTTGAGTGGTAAAATGAGCCCCCATTAATGTGCTTTGAGGAAAGTAAATAAAGATTGGATTCCTTTTCAATTAGTACTTGGTGTTAAATGATGCCTCCTTGAATGCAAATCAGAGCGTAATATGAACTTTACGAGGCTACAACTTCTATCTGGGCTACCCTGTCCATCGCTTTAGTTAATGTACAGGAAAGTGTAAAGTAAACCCTGAATCTGAAAGTGAGGGAAGAAAAAAATTTTTCTTCATGCACATTTATTTTCATTCACAAGCTATGAAAAGTGCCATGTACAGAGTAGGGGGCCTTTGTTTTTGGAATTGGGATGTGTGTTCTGAGTTTTATTCGTTGTTAAAGAAATATAGCTCAAATCTAAAACATTTGTGTCTCTTCTAGGAAATGTAACATTTAATAACCAACAGTTTCTTGAGAGAATGTGATTCAGAACAATAAGCTGATTTAAAGAGTATTATCAGCTTTATTTGGAAAACATGTAAAAGTGCATAATTGTGTTGGGATTTTATGAGAAATATCTGAAAGTTAGCACATGGATGACTCACTGTCTCCTACATTCACTGGTAAAAAATACCCTGGCCCTCATTTCATTGCTAGAATTAGAAATAAAATTAGGGGGAAGTAGGAGGAGTTTATATTTGAACATGGATATCAAAGTTAGCACTGTAGGCGTACATCCTGAAGTCATTCAGTCTTCTAACCTGGAACATTCTCAAAATTGTCCAACTACTAACATAGCCTTCTATACTCGAAACCAAAATAGCTAATTATTAATTATAATGTTGCCTTAGGAATCATTTTCAAATCTCCTAATTTCTTATTTTTAAAATTGATATAAACTTGAATTCTAATGTGTTATTTACAGTATAACATTTAGACAGCAATTTTTCAATGAGTGGATATAAACCAAATATTTCCCTATTCATATCACAAAACCATAAAATTAATGTGATGCAAACATGTTTGAATTCTGTATGTTAAATTTTGAATAAAAAGGAACATATTTTGCACTTGCTATTAGGACATTTGGCCCAAATTTAACTCTGCATAGCTCTGAATGTACTATATTTTAATTTCTGTTGCATGATATAAATATCAAGGCATTTACATTTTATAAGTACATTTATTATTTAAATTTACATTTTATAAGTACATTTATTATTTAAATTACACTAATATAGGTCAATAGATATTAGCAATTCCTTGTGTAAGTTATTGGTCTAGTGATTTAAAACAATATGCTCTAGAAATTTGCTATTTTCTAAGAAAATTTGTGCTTAATGACTCATTATAGGATGCAACTTTTTACATTACTAAAGTTTTTTTCCACATATAAGATTAACTAAGGATTCCTATTGCTAAATTAAACAAAAAAATTCCTGCTGTGATGACTTTCATTACAGTTCAAAAACAGATGCGTGTATTATGTTGGTTCTTTGTTCTTATCAATGACTGATGTCAGGTTTTTCATTTGAAGTCTTCAGCAACAATGTATAAAGAGATAATCTTTTATGTTTCACAATTCTAAGAATATTCTAAATCTGAGAAGATTTGAAGTCTACCAGAGAGGAAGAATACCACCTAAGCCGACTTTTCATGTTGGTTGCAATGACTCTTCCTTCCAAAAAGTTAGAGTTAATTAATAATAAACATAAAGCATATTTAAAGTAAATCTGTATTTAATATCCTAAGAATTTATTTACTGATTTAAAAGATCAGGGTTATTCTGAATACTATTTATAGTTAAAATGCAAAGAAATCGTATACCAGCAGTTCTTTATCTGGGGAAAAGCAAACCTGTACTTTAGGACAAAAATCTCAATCACTGATATTTTGCCGGAGCGGAGTGTTAAAACAAATCTGTGTTTCTCCTTTAGGCAAAAGCTTAGAAATAAAAAATTTAGTGTTCTGTCCACTTGAGGACATAAGGAAAGTGTAGAGTTCAGGAACTATGACACCAAGACAATTTCATTCACACTATAGACCATGTTTCAGTTAGAAGTGATTCAATTTCTGATAATATAACCTTGACCTACACTGTGGTTGTTCCTTATAGTTCTACAATTTGAAAAATACTATGTAAAAAATAAAGTACAAATAAAACACAATGATGTATGGCCATCTTTAAATCATGGGTTTATATGTTTCTTCTTCAACTGTACATCTGTATTGTCCAACAGAATATTTATACTTCCATTATTATCTCCACGTAGGTTATCATTTAGATTTCAACTAACAGTTTGTATTCCCTCTTGAGAGTCTTCTTTAAGGAATTAAGGACAAAATACAATTAAAAATAAAGGCATGCATGAATGTCATATATGTCACATCGTTTTAGGCAAAATTTTTAAAACGAATTCTGCTTATTATAAATCCAAATACCCCTCTGATATTAATTCCTAACTTCTGAATTCAGTAGAGGTTTTGTTTTCAAATACATATTTCTATGTGGACATTGGAAGACTTCAAAAACAATAATACTCTAAAATATATTAATTAGTCAGATATGCACATCTTGCTTTATTTCAATATCATGACAGAGAATTATAAACTCTGTTTGATTATTGATGTTGTTAGAATTCCCTGACAATATGTTTTAGTCACTGATTTGCTTTTGAGGAAGATGAAGTATCCCTTTAAAATTATAAAGAGCAAATGAGATGAAATATTTTAAGAAGCCTGCTGTAAAGTGGTTGTGGTGGTTCTTTGTCTCATTTTACCCTGTTAGAGTTCATTAAATCATGTCGATAAGCAGACATTTGCTTAGATGCATACAAAGACAAGATTACTTAAGGAGTAAAACTGTATTTCCAGTTTATGAATTCCACAGCACATATCATATTTCTATGTGCATCCTCCATAGATGCATGCTAAATGAGTCAATATATAAGCCAAACAAATATATTTATTTTTGCTCTTCCTTTTGGCATGGAGAATTATGATTACTGTTGTTGTAGGAAAGACTAATTCTTCAAGAGCCATTTTGTTCATATTACATGCAAATAAAAATTGTTTTTAGTTGACAGCTATCATTTCTCTTTATAAAATGCATAATTGGTTGTTAATCTAGCTATTTTTTCGTGTTTCAAAATTCTTTCTTATACAACAGATGCCAATTTAAATGCATAAATTCAGACATTTGAGAAATGCTTCTTTGATTTAATTTTGTACAACGAAACTCAGTGTTCTTTCCTGGACCTCCACTGGGCGATAATTAATGTTGGGCAATTTAAAGGACCTGGCCTCCTCCCCAAGCTCTACTGGAGAAGAGATATATTGACTTCTGCCCTCAGATCTTGGAAAATCTATCTAAAGTTTTTAGTCCTCCACACCAAGCTAAGACTCGGAGAGAAGCTGTAGGACACAGCATTCTACCTGCCAATCTTTTTCTCAGGGACCCATTAAATGTATTCCTTCCTTCTCCTCTGACATGCCCACTTCCTTAATCCAGAAAAACCTCTTCAAATCCCAGGGGAAACAAGCTCTGCTCATGCAGCATTGGCATTCAATCAAATATTTGTATTTGTATCAAAATATAATTTATTTCAATTTTTTAATTTAAAGAGCATAGACTTTGGAACTCAAAAATCAAGGAGGGGGAAGAACTTCTTGCCTATCTTGTTTTGTTTGTGTTTCTTACTCAAGGCAATGAGCATAAAGTGCACTATACACCTCTTGAAAGGAATGCTGGGTCATGGGTCTTAAAAAAATACTGGGAGCAAAAATATTTATTCATAATTCAAATACATTATCTCATCACATTTAAAAAATAATCTTTTAGTTTTGGGATTCTTTTTGCAACATACTGAAGGTACTTGTGCTCATGTTTGTTTAAGATTGCAGATCTGTGAGTCCTGGCCCTGAATTAGGTTTCTTTATGAATTGAATTTAATCAGCATTTACTCAACAATGTGCTGAAGATGCTTTGCACGAATTATTTAACAGATAGATATATAAATGTAGTCTACACACACACACATGCACACCAACACGCGTGCACTTGATTGTAAGATAGAGGCAGGGATAAACAACAGGAGAATATTGAAACTCTTTTAAGATTGATGAAGTGTGGTTGTTCTTCCTGAAGAGAGTAGCATTATCGTCAACTCTGCAGTATATTTGAGTTTCTGCAAACATTTTGAGTTTTTCTCTCCTCCTGTGTTGTGTAACTTTTTTCATAAGTCTGTATCTTATTTCATTAGAGAAGGTATGTACTTTTACCGTGTCTGTTGAAAACTTTCCACCAATCATATAGTTGTTTTGCTGTGAAATCCTAAAGATTGATTTTAGATATGATATTAATGTAAATATCATAGACATGAATAGCTAGTTTATTTGAGAAATATTTAGAAAAACTTTGGGGGAATTTGATATTATATTTCCAAGATGTATTCAGACCATATTTATTAAGACCAAAATGATATGTTCTGAATATCTGAGAATAATTGCTTCAGTGGAGTGGAACCCCCGCCCCTATATCTGAGTTTGGCTCTCAGCGTGGTAACCACTTATATGCTTTGTACATATTTTGTGAGTATTCATTCACTTAATGACAATAAGATGCTTCTGAAAAATCACAGATTCTTCCCAACTGGGATGAGTTGTAATGCTGAATGTACACTTCAAATCCCAAATAATCAAGACGTAATAAAATGCCTGCAAATAAGCAACCAACCACCGTCACGTTAGTTTGTAAACCACTTTTAAACATTGTTTCCCAGCCACCAAATAGTTCATATTCTTGTTTGCGAGCAAGAGCTTTGCATGCAAACCATCTTCTCTTTTACTGTACTAACTGTACTCCTTTGCCAAAACTTTCTGTCTAAAAGTCTCAATGAGATAGTGTTTGCCTTAAAATTGGGCAAATACAAAAGTCAAATATGAAACACGTTACATAAAATGCTCAGAACAATCTGACAATGGAAGAGAATTGTTCGAACTGACTTTATCAATGTTCAGCCTCTATTACTTAGCATTAGCAATTTCCAAGACTGCTCATCATCTTTGTTAACTATTTTTACACGTTTCCAATATCTACACATTTGATTCTGATGTTGATCTTCAACCAGTTGAATTTGGATTCTAATCAAGACTGTTCACTCATATAATCCTTTAATGTTTTATTTAGTTTTGAGAATGTAAATATAAAATATCCTTCTGTAAACACGGGGCAAAAAGCTACACCATTTTGAAAGATATGTTCATGAAGGCTAAATTATAAAATAAAATAAAAAAATTAGGCACTAAATGATAGATATATTCTACTTACAGTCTAAGGACAGACTTAAAATTCACTAGTTATGCCTCTAATTTAGAGCTGTGGTGGTGTAGAAAACTGAGGCATGGTTTGAAGCAATTCAGCTTTGAACTAACAAAACTCAAACAACTTGATAATAGTATTGAGGAGAGTGTGGAAAATTGGCACCCATACATATAATCGAGCAGTCAGTCTGTAAATTGAGTCAAACTGTGGGATGCAGTTTGGCAATGTCTAACAAAGTTAGAAATAGGACATTCTATTTGACTTACATTTAGAAATGTGGATACTTTCATGAAGTAAGCATGTAAACTGCAGCATTGTCAGTACTTGCAAAACACTGGTGATGAGCTAACGGTAAAATAGCAAGTGATTTTAGTAATAATAAGGCATTTACTGAACATATCGGTAGCCATTAAAAATGTGCCAACTCTGTATGTTTCATAAGAATAGTCCCTAAGATATAACTAAAACTGTAAATTTAAAAGGCAAGATTCAGAACAGTGGATATACTATGCTATCATTTGTATGAAAGCTATGTTATCATTTGAGTAAAAATGTATTATCTTTCTGCATATAGTAGGATATGTATGAGTCATCTATGGAAGTCTGTAAGCATTCACAACAGTCTGCTATCACTGGAAACGGGGTTTCTGAATGGCTGAGAGATATGGTGGGAAGGTGATATACATTTCATTGCATGTGTATATATTCTCTGTTTAAAAACGTTTTAAAATATTTTTAAAACACATTTGAAACACACTTTCAGCTTAACCATCTCTAAGATTATTATTGCATATTGTGAAAAATAAAAAACCAATGTTCTGTATTAAATCAATATTTATGAAATTCAAAAGTTGAGATGGATGAATAAAACTCTTGTTAAGCTTTTCAGCATGTAGCTAAATTAAGTTAAAACTGACCTATTCAGCAACTATACATAAAAAATTATATCACCCTCAGCATTTGTTAATTCAGCTGAATAAACTGTACTTTCGCAGATGGGGCAGTTACGTACCCTCTGTATTTGTCTAGCAAGACCTATGTCTTAACTACGGCAGACTCAAGAGATTTCAACAAAACTTGAACATAGAATTCCACGATCCTTTGAATTTACTCCAATTGGCTGAATAAGAGAGGAAGACAACCACACTCCTCCTGAGTATAAAGGATGAATCAGTAAATGTGTTTATATATGTGTTTGTGTGTGTGTGTGTATGTAAACATCAGATATTTTAATATAATTTTAAGGGCTTAATGACAACTAACTCGTCAACTGAAAGTTAAGTAAATGAATATGTAAACTTCTAAATAAAAAACATAATACATAAGGAGCCCAAAATCCCAATGTTTATTTCAATAAGGAGAATGTCGAAATTCTCTCATGGAGTGGTACGCACACAGTCACGGGTGTATGTCGCTTGACCACTTGAGGGGCTTTGTTAATCTTCCTTCTCTGGCCCATTTTTACATTTTACAATCCGGAAAACATCCCCCCATGATTAAGACCTGAGTACTGTGCCTGTCAGTTGTAATCCTACAGTGTCGAGAACTTTATACCTCTGGTCTCAGGTAGCTAGGATTTATTCCTTTGGAAAAGGCAATAACTATGTAGTTAGTGGAGATTTTGCCCTCATAAATTCTTCATAACATCATTCATTGCCATAAAACTCATAAAAGTAGTGGGGGGTATTCTGATTTATGATCTGATTCAGCATACGAGTTCGAGGACTGGAATTCAAATATACAGTACATAGTAATGTGTACAATTTCAAAGAAACATGCATATTAAATTTATTACTCTTTAAATTATTTTTTATCTGAAATAAGGGAAAATCACATAATTTGATTCAGTGGGAAAACTGTCATTTGAGGCGAAATAATCAATCCAGTGCTCTTTTACTGCAAATATTGATTATTGTGTCTTACTTGTAAAACTTAAAAATATGAAATTTATTATTACTTTGGTGAATGCTTCCTATGGGGTGAGGGTATTTAGATGCCACACACACATAATTCTCATTGCTCCCTTAACTTAGGGATTATAGACTCAGTGACGATTTGTGTCTCTGTGATAAGCTTGCATAGCCTTACATTAACTATATAAAGGAAAAAGGGCTCAAGGACATTAATTCCAAACAACACCAAATTTTCAAATTGTACGTACCATTATGTACAAAGTTCTCTTGGGCTGACAGTATACAATTCTAAAAGTAACAATATATGAACTTTCAGAAATTCTGACAACAGTCAGGAGTGTGAAGACAATATTTGAAGGAAAAGAGAAAGGAGTACTATAGAGTATCAGTCATTATATTTTGAATGCCCTACACAGTTTGAAAATCATTTAGTTATTTGAAGAAGATGTATCATGTGAAACATGACTTTTTCTTAAGCTTTATTGATTTGCATGTTAGTACAAAATGGTCTCAAATAGGATGGATGTCCCATAGGACATGCCCAAGACAGCTCTTAGAGAAATAATTAGAACTTATTTTCAAATTTTAACTCACCCTTTTTAGTCAATATGTTTATATTTCCAACATAAATAATATTAGCATAGTAGAACATGTATATCTTTTCCTTTACTCTTGATTTTTTTTTTTAAACTGGAAGGAACAGATAATTAAACATATACAGAAACTGCTGAATTGAATAATTGGAAGACAAGATTTTAAACAAAGAAAAGCAAACAAACATAAAACAGATTCAGATTTACAATTCTTAGTTAGAGGTGAGCAGGAAACCACACGAAGTGATATTCACAAAAATAGTCTCAGAATGTAAGCCACACGAAGTGATATTCACAAAAATAGTCTCAGAATGTAAGTATCCTTCCACCGCATTTCTTTTTCCAGGTTTTTGCATCTCTATGTAAGAATGGTAGGAAGAAAATCTTCTGTATGTATGACCTTCTCTATTATTCTTTTTTGCTTATGTTCTGTATTAGTCAGTTTGGGCTACCATAACAAAATATCATAGGCTGGGTGGTATAAACCACAGAAATTTATTTTCTCGCAGTTCTGGAGGCTAGAAGTCCCAGATCAAGGCACCGGCCATTTGGTTCCTGGTGAGAGCTGTCTTCCTGGCTTGTAGGCAGCTGCCATCTTGCTGCCTTTGTGTATGCACAGAGAGAGAGGGAGCAAGCTCTGCTCTCTCTGCTTATAAGGATGCTAATCCTTTAGGATTAGGGCCCCTCCCTTATGTCGTCATTTAACCTTAATTAATTCCTAAAGGCTCTATCTCCAAATACAGTCACATTGAGGGTTAGGGCTTCTACAGATGAATTTTGGGAGGATACACTTCAGCCCATAGCATTTTCACAGAGAGGATTAAACAAAGTTTGCTGCATTTCTCATCCGAATAATTGAACACAACCTTCAAACGGAAGACAATTTTTGGTATATATATTTAATTTTATATATGAAAAAGGGGCTAAAATAAATATATTCATAATATACAATTTATATAGTATACTAGAACGTTATGAATAAATATACTGTAAGAAACGTATATTTGAAAAAATAGCCTTTATATATTCGGAAATCAGGTTTAGTTACATTATAAAATAATTTATAACCCACACAATAGTTCAACACAAAAAGAAAATGTACTTCTCTCTGTGTGGAAGCCGAGACTAAATCTATGACTTGTATTTTTATACTTTCAGCAGAGACCACTCTATTTCTTGATACTTGAGAACTTCTTGGAAGCGGGGAGAGCAGTAGCTTATATTATGCCTTGAGCTCAAAGGAGAGTGATTTCCCTCTCCCATTCTCACAGCACCCCTCAAGCCCATCATCTGCCAAGGGGAAAAGGGAAGGACAAAGAGCAGCCCAGGGTGGAAGAGTCCCGGCATTTTTCTAACGCTTTACCCTTGTGATTGTTAATATTGCTGAAATGTACATTTTGATTTTGACATTGATGAAAATAACCCTACCTCCACTCCTCTATACAAAAAAGCCACTATCTTATGCATTTAAAAAGTAAAAAAAAAATTAGCAATTGTCTGCTTTTTGAACCTGTGAAAAGGACTGTAACACAAAATTCTGTCCTAAAGGTGAGAAGATAAGTGGAGCAATCAGCAGGGAAGATTTTTAAATGCTCATTTTGCAACAGGTCCAGTGAAATTCCTTCCATGGAATGTAACTGACCTCTGGCTAAGTGGCAGAACATTTATAAAAATGTCAACTGTTCCATCTTTCTACTAAACTCTATTGAAGTGACTCATGTATTTAGAAAAAGCACAGAGAATGGTTACCTTATTGCAGCTAGAGCTGATCTTGTATAATTTTGAATGTTGTGTGCTCCAGGCACTAAAAATATCTTAGATACATTGGGTTTTATCATAATTGTAACCCGTCTATTCTTACATAATAACACCTTGAAATCTTTAGAGATCTGCTCATGAGAGAAAGCATTAGAAATATCCCACCCCAGGCGAATAAAACCTACTCACCCAAAGGAATATCTTTATAATGAATTATACTTATTGTAAAGGAATTCTCTGTAGAATCAATCAGGGTATTATTTCCAACTTTGGGCCAATTGTTACAATGCACTAGCAGGGTTGAATTATAATCAGCAAATAATATCTCATGTGACTCTTTTTTTTCCTTAATGTAGCAACTATACATAATGATAGATTGTTAAAATATGAATCTTGCTCCAAAACATATGTCTTATATTATTTAGAAAGTGAAACAGGAATATGGGGTTTTCCAATTTAAACATCAACTTTCATTTGCAAATAAGAAAAGTTTGCACAATTAATTGTAAGTAATGGACATTTATAGTAAGTTTTTTATATTTTGAGTATTAAAAGATAAGAAATAATAATATCTTATCAAATCTTTTTCCCCTTTGGCAGCTTGAGATGTCTAATTGTGAAAAGTCTCTCACACAGAACAGCAAACCCTGCCCTACTTCTTAAATAGACCAAAGACCATGATAAGGATAAGTAAGGAATATTTTCTGTTTGTTTGATCATTTTCATAAACAACAGCAGCATTATCTGAGTCTTACTTTTGATCGGGTCTTGCGCTTGGAAATGTACATAAATTATTTGGTTTAATTGTCACAATCATAGAAGAAGGTAAAATTCTGAGGAAGCTGAGGTTTAGAGAGGCTGAGGACCTCACTCCAGATTATGTAAGCTAAGTAAGTAGCTGTTTCAGGGAGGTGTCTTTGGTTGGAAATAAAAATAACACTAAGATACCCCAAGCAGAAAAGAGAAATTTATTATTCAGGCTCAGAGCCATCTTACAAAATCCATGAGAATAGACCCAATTGGGCATCAAAAGCTGGCTATTACCTGATATTGTATAGTTCTCTGTGGCCCAAATTGATTCATTCTTCTCTGTCTGAAAAATTATTCATTCTTCTCTATCTGCCTCAGCTCCCATATTTTCATCGTGTAATTTGAACAAATTTCACATATTACAGCTTCAGCAACCTGAACTTAACAATTCTTGCTCCCTCTCAGCTTAGTTAAGATTTGCATTCTTAGATCAATCACCTTACAAGAAAAGGATATCACATTATAGGAACTTACTCACAGTGGTACCCAGGGAGAATGAGAAATTAATAAGGCCATCTAAAACGTGGCTACTACAGGAGCAGAACTCGCACAGTACTTAGATCAGGGTTAATTGTCTCAAAACACAGGAGCTGAACAATACTCTGTTTTCTTAAGAAAGACTTCCACATTGTGCTCTTGTACATTCCTGTCTACCTTTTCTCCAGACAGCGCTAAGTACGAATAATTGGGTTTCAGAAACATTGCTCTGGTAAAGGAAGCCCTATATTACAAGAGGTTTAGTACTTGGGTTGCAAATTACTTTAATGGATGGAGCTTTGATTATTCTTTCTATTCTCACCAAAGAGGATGATTCTGGTGGCCCACTGTTCACTGGTTCAGATCCCAGGTGCGAACCTACACATTGCTTGTCAAGCCATGCTGTGGCAGGTGTGTCACATACAAAGTAGAGGAAAATGGGCATGGATGTTAGCTCAGGGCCAGTCTTCCTCAGCAAAAAAAGGAGGATTGGCAGCAGATGTTAGCTCACGGCTAATCTTCCTCAAAAAAAAAAGAAAGTTGATGATCCATATATGTCGACCAGTGTTGGCATCATCTACAGTCTTGCTAGAAATGGGGAATCTCAGGCCCCTCAAGGTCTGTTGAGTTAGAAATGCATTTTAACAAGATCTCCCATGTAATTTCTGTGGCCAGTAAAGTTGGAAAACAACTATGTTAGTTCCTTTCTTTATTATATGAATATATAAGTGAATAAATATAGTTGGTTCTCAGTAAATACTTTTTGCTATGATAGCCCGTGTGTCCTCTTTGAAGCCAAAGGTGAGACTTCAATTACATGCTGTGGCAATAGGGTGATTCTGTTTCAGAATTATTTGATTTTACATACATTTGGTAGGTCTTGGTTTGAGGTCATACAGTGAGAGATTAATGCAAGAGAGTAGATACTAAATGATATAAAAAAACTCAGGAGGAAAGCAAGGCAGTCTTGGGCTGCGTGTTTATCAAAATTGACATCTGTTCATTTCTTTGGTCCGGGTCTCAGTCCCTGTATGACTTTCAAAGATGCATAACCGCTTTCCTGCCTCTATTCTACAAGGAGAGGAAGTAGCTTCTCTTCTTGAAAGTGTAGGCTGTTTTGTACGTACAGCAGTGTGGGAATATTTGATATGACTAGGACTGAGAAACAAGACCAGATTCACAGTTTGTTAAACTAGCTCTGTGACCTAGGAAACTCCCTCAGATTGAGTTTTTTCATTAATATACAAGGAGAGCTGAAGTTTGTGACATAGTAAGTTCCCTTCTACAACCAACATTTTATTCTTATCTTACTAATTGTTACTATAATATATAGGATTCAGAAATGTGAGCTCCTTTATTTCTTGTTTTCATCATCTTCTCCCTGAAAACACATCCAGGGGCCAGCTCCATGGCCAAATGGTTAAGTTCACATGTTCTGCTTTGGCGGTCCAGGATTTCACTGGTTCATATCCTGGGCTTAGACCTAGCACTGCTTGTCAAGACATGCTGAGGCAGTGTCCCATATAGGAGAGCTAGAGGGACCTAGAACTGGAATATAAAATTATGCATTCGGGGGCTTTGGGGAGAAGAAGAAAACAGAAAACACACATCCAATTCTCAACGAATCCAAAATTTGATTCAATTTCCACATTTCAAAAATTGAAATACCATCACTCTCCATTTACCTACCAAAAGAAGATGATGCTTTTCCTATCAATCTATGTTAATGTTTCTATTCCTTTTTCAATAGTGGAAGTATGTCCTAATTTCAAACTATTTACAAAGCTGCAGTTATCAAAACAGTATGCTACTGGCATAAAAACAGACACATAGATCAACGGAACAAACTAGAGAACCAAGAAATAAACCCTCACATATATGGTCAATTAATTTCTGTCAAAGGAGCCAAGGATATAAAATGAGGAAAAGATAGTTTCTTCAATAAGTAGTGTTGGGAAAACTGGACAGCTACATGCAAAAGAATGAAAGTGGACTCTTGTCTTACACCATTCACGAAAATCAAATCAAGATGGATTAAAGACTTGAACATAAGACCTGAAACCATAAAACTCCTAAAAGAAAACATAGAGGGTAAGCTCCTTGACACTGGTCTTACCGATGATTTTTTGGATTTGACACCCAAAGCAAAGGTAACAAAAGCAAAAATAAACAAGTGGGACTACATCAAACTAAAAAGCTTCTGCACAGCATAGGAAGCCATCAATAAAATGCAAAGGCAACGTATAGAATGGGAGAAAATATTTGCAAATTGTATATCAGATAAGGGGTTAGTGTCCAAACAATATAAAGACCTCACACAACTCAATAGCAAAAAAAAAATAACAAAAACCCAAACAATTCTATTTAAAAAAGGGCAGAGATGCTAAATAGACATTTTTCCAAAGAAGACATACAAAGAAAAGATACTCAACATTACTAATCATCAGGGAAATGTAATCAAAACTACAATGAAATTAACCTCACAGTTGTCAGAATGGCTATTTAATCAAAGAGACAAGAGCTAACAAGTGTTGGTGAGGATGTGGAGAAAAGGGAACCCTTGTGCGCTGTTGGCTGGTATGTAAATTGGTAGAACCACTATGGAAAACAGTAGGAAGATTCTTCAAAATATTAAAAATAAAGCTACCATATGACCTAGCAATCCCACTTCTGGGTATATATATTCAAAGGAAATGAAAGAAGGATCTTGAAGAGATATGTGCACCCCAAGGTTTATTGTAGCATTATTCACAATAGCCAAGATATGGAAATGACCTAAGTGTCTGTCAGCAGATGAAGGGATAAAGAAGATGTAGTGTATATATATATACACAATAGAATCCTATTCAACAATGAGAAAGAAAGAAATCCTGCCATTTGCAACAGCATAGATGGACCTTGAGGGTGTTATACTAAGTGAAACAAGGCAGAGAGAGAAAGACAAATACTGTATGATCTCATTTATATGTGGAATCTAAAAAAGCTGAACTCATAGGAACAGAAACTAAATGATGATTGCCCTGAGCTGAGGAGTAGGGGAAAAGGAGAGACGTTGGTCAAAGGGTACATGCTTCCAGTTATGAGATCAATAAGTTCTGGGGATCTAATGTACATCACAGTGTTTATAGTTAATAAGACTATGTTATATACTTGAAAGTTGCTAAGAGAGTAGCTCTTAAATGTTCTCACCACAAAAAAAAGGTAATTATGTGACCTGATGGAGGTGTTAGTCAATGCTATGATGTTAATCATTTTCAATACATAAGTGTTTCAAATTAGCATGTTGTACACCTTAAACTTACACAACTTTATATGTCAATTATATCTCAATAAAGCTGAAAAAATATTAAAAAGAATTTAATCAAATGCAAAAAGAACAGTAGAAGTATGGTTTAGAGGAAAGAATAATGAAAACAAGATAAGACTATCTGGGTCTATTCTCAGCTCTGACATATAGACCGGAGTTACTTCAGGTAAGTTTAAAGATATGGTTTCAAATATCTTCATCTAAAAAATAAAGGAGTTGGTCTAGATGATATCTGGTTGTAATAGATGAATGTTAATTTTCAATAATTTAAAACCCATTTGCATTTTATTTTTACTTCCTTAAGAAAATTATTTAAACTCAGCTACTTGGCTTGTGAAGCAGGTGAAAGATTTCGTTGTAAAAGCAAGTGAAAATTCAAGAACACGGGAAAATTGTACAAAGCAGGAGACTACCTTTACCAATAGTATATGATTCTTAGGCTTGTTAGGGTCCCTTAAAATGTCTACATGTAGAGCTTTACCATACAATTATGAACATTTAGCCTAAGCCACCGCTGTGACAACTGAACAGAAAATGCCAAAAGTTTATTCCATGTGATAATCTGAGCTGAAATATACTTCTGTGGCTAATGAGCAATGTAGACCCAAAACATGTAAAATTTGACAATTGGGCATGCCCCATAACAGTCACATTACGCAAATAATAGCATTCTGGAAGTCTGACATTTTCATATGTATTTTGCAGGTGCCCAAATTGTACAGTTTTAAAAAATATTGGCTCATAATATATAAACATGGCTTTTTATGAGATATGATTTCATTTTGCCAAGAAATTTTTCTCTCTTGGCCCAATGTAGATTTCTGTGAACACAATAGTTCTAAAAAACATATCCATGTCTAGAACATTCCACTATAATAACAAGGAAAACTGACAGTTTCATGATGACTGAGAGCATGAAGTTTTTAGAGAGGCAAATTTATCTTACAAATCAGTGGAAATTATTAGCACATAATATAATACATGTGTTTTGCATGAATAAAATCCCAAACTGAAATGAGTTAATCATCCTGTGCAGATGGATGCCATCCTAACTGGACAGATTGCTTTGGAATATGGAAGACTTTGCAAGTTTATGGAAACAGTTTCCTTTGCTAGCTCTTTACAAAAGGCAAAATATAACAGTTCAAAAGAGCATCATCAAAATTTTAAAATCCTGAATTATTATGAATAAACAGTATCTTTACAAAAGAAGCATTTTTAAAATATTTTTAAAAAATTAGGTACAAACAAGTTTGGAATAGTTTGCCATATTTTCATCTCTATATGTGCTAATAATTCCAAGTATCTAATTACCCAATAGTATTTCTTATACTCCATGGCCTTCCAATAAGATTTGGGGATTCCTAGTATTTCTAATAAAATGTACGAATGTTGGGAAGTTTTACTTGTAGGTAGCTTCCTGTATAGGCTATAGGAATCTCCCTTCAGTATTTCAAGAGGAAAAATAAATCAAACATTGTGGTGGGCAAAGAAATGTGCTACCCAAATTGCCAAAAGGAAGGCCATTAAGACCTGCTGTGGGGAGCACAGACAGCGGATAGTTCCAGCTGTGGGTTCCATTGGAGTCCACCTCAGCAGAGGAACCGCCTTCTCCAAGGCCACAGCCTTCCTAAGCAGCCTGTACCTAGTGACTGAGCCAGGTGGAGGTGTAAACGCCTGGCCATTGTAGCCTGATGTAGCACAACTGACCGACGTTATTCGTTCAAGAGCTCCTGGCAAGATTGACCAATTCTTTGTCATCCTACTTTGACACCTCTCTCCACCGGATCTTGTCTGCTATTTCTTTCACTGGTGTTGATGCCCCATAAACATCTTGCACCCCAAACTCTGTCTCAGCCTCTATGTTTGGAGAACTCGATCTATACCACACATTCAGAATCAAGTAAAAATAGAAAAGTAATGGAAGAATTTGTCCATACCACTTCAAGGCATGGTGTGTAAATGGGCAGGTAAAGAAAGGAGGCAATTGGAACATTGCTTGAGTATTTCTTAAGTTGGTGTTTGTGGAGATTTTGTAGATCACAACTACTGAAAATAATGAGAGCTGACTGTATATAAAATTGATTATTTTGCAATTCTGTGTAGACACACTTTGTTCTCCCTCCTAAAATATTCTGCTAGAAGGCAAAGATGGATATTTAAAGGTCATACATTGTACTAAGCTTATTTTAGGGCTTCATCCTAATTTCCATGAAGCCAACATTCTTTGATTTTAATATTAAAGACCATTTCCCAAGCCATGCTAAGACTCCATTATTATGTGTCCAGTTTTGCAAAATGAATTGCCATGACATGAATACACAGCCAAAAATGTAGGCAGCTTCTATATGATCCTATAAAACTTTCATTGCCAGCTGGAGAAACGAAGATGCCCTCTTAGACAAGAGAGAAAAGACATGTGCAAATGCTCCAAAAGCTATGTATTTCAGCATAAATATAGATGCTGATGATTATTAATATCATAAACATTGTAGCTACATTCTCAAAAGCAGGGCTTTGGATCATATACATTTATAAATTAATAACAAGTAACTATTTATATGAAATATATTTTAAGGAGTCAATGAAAATTGTTCATCATGAACACTATATAAGTTCATATATTTATATTTGTTAATTAGTCATCAGTTTAGTTAATGGTGTAAATGTGGTATTCTTATTGATGGAGCATTCAAAATATGGTGCTAACAATTAAAAATTCCTTTGGCTTGATGTGTTTACCAGTGGGAACAGTTTGAGAGCAGTCCCTGCATAAATTTGGTTCTTTATTACTCTGTCATGGCCAACTCAAATACATGTGCATTATTCTGTATCATTTGGGAAATCAGTAATTAGAAACCAACAATTTCAATAGAGGAATAGATAGAAAAACATTTGTACATCTTTGGAATATCTGACAGGTCCACAGTCTCAGCAACTCCGGCTGTATTTGCCTAGAGATATGAGAAGGGAGCCAGCATCCGTAGCGCATACCAAGGGCTTCCCTTCATTCCAGCTGGTATGTTTCAGCTACTCTGTAACACATTTTTCCCCCATAAATATTTGTTAGTTTTTTCCACTGCTCCTTCCCTCTGTTTCCTCAAAATCGAGGAACATTCCAGACTTTGCTCCTTTTTCTAGGCTCCATGCAAATCCACCTCCACAACACCTCCCTGGAAGTCTTCATCTCAAAGAAATCTTTTATTTGAATTTTAATTTCATATTTTTCTGTCCCTTGCCAAGGTTACTGATTCCATATTAATAGAGTAAAATGGTTTTATAAACATTTATTATTTTGAGAACATTTATTCTTATACTCTGTATTTTTAGCATCCCACATTGATATATTTATATAAGTGCAATTTTAGGCAGTTTTAAATATAAATAATTTAGTGAATTATCAAGAAAACAATTTCTTTGCTTATTCCACGTGGATGTTGGATGAGGAGGGACAGTGAATTTTCTGTTAAGGAATCCTAGATTAACCTTCCAATTCCTAATTTTTCATTACCTTTACACATGACTCAGAAAGGAAACTAAACTCATTTAACAAACAGTGGTTGGAATAATGATTATAATTATTATTATAAATAGAAGGCAAAATACAAAAGAGAAACTATTTCTCAAATCTCAAATCTCCTGTTACTAAAAACTATACCTCTACTTACAGGCATTTTTTTTTATTTTATGTGTAAACAGTAGATGGCTATACAGATAAAAATGTAATCTTTTTTATATAATTATAAACATATATCTACACTTTCTTCCTCTTTACTTCTATCAAATCCAGAAGAACAGCAAAGAACTGAGATTGCCCAACAGTATTGCTATGTTCTATATTAGAATGATTAAATTTGAGAACACGAGTTGAGAGGAAAGGTGTCCATTTTTCCTTCCCATTTAGAAGTGTTCTGATTCTACTGTCCCAAGCTCTAATAGGTCATATTGCCTTAGAAATATTTAACATAATGGTAATGCTTAGCTTGTTAGTTTTTTTACAAAACAATTTTAGACTTCAAAAAAATTAGTTTTCAAGTGGACCTTAAAAGTACCTGTTATGATATGGGTAGATCAGCCTACTTTAACTCTTTCATGACTCAGTGAGTACCTGAAGAACTTTGTGGCCTCAAATCCTCAAACAGCCCTTGACTGAAACAATTTTAGAATTTTAGGTATTTTTCAAATAGAATACTCCACTTACAATAGTAGCAATAAGTGACCCACTGGGCATGGAGTGTTCATTTGAGACAAGCAAATGATTCTTAATCTTTAATGTTGTAATCAGAGTGGAAAATATCCATCTACATTTAATTACAACAATGTATTAGGGTCTATATAAGTAGTTACATTAAACATGAACAATGATAGCTAGATCAGAGTAGTCCAGTATGGTAACTCTCTGCTACCTTCTCCTGACAATCCCTGTAGCCACACTCCTATCAAAAAGATGAATTTGTGGCCTGAGAATATATGCATTTGGATTATTACCAAGTACAATGAGATTGCAGGATGATTTACTGAAATTCATTTCATGACTTAACCAAGTAAATCAAGTAAATCATGATTACATGTTTTAACCATAGATCTGGACAAGTTTTGCAATAATTTATTTTTAGGTATCAAAGACATAAGATATTTAAAAATGCATGTCAAAATCTCTGACTTTTAAGAACAGTTTGAATTTTGAAATGTTGACATATCAGTTGAAAATGCACAAAATGCCTAGCAGGAATATTTTATGTTAAGAAGATATTTTTATTATTGAGTTAAAATACGTGAACTTCATAACTTCACATCCTAGTATCCTTCTATTTGGCAAAGCATTGTGTGAAAGAGTTCTCTTCATTCCAGGTACATCGACTGTGATGCAAACAATTTAATTCGTATTTTATTCCTTTACATTTTATGATATTGACAATACTTATTTGGTAACTACACATGGTTTTTCAGCCAAATATATAAATGATTCTTCTTGTTGATATGGAAAATTAAATCTGTCAAATATGTAGATGTCAACGTCTTTGCCATGTGTTAAAATGTAAATTATTAAAATGTTAAATGTCCTTAAAATTAAAATGGACATTATTTTCACTTTTAGTCTTTAGGGAAATAATCTTAAGTTATATTTGAATGCACTGGAATTCATATAAATTCCTTACAGCCAATAATTGACAATTTTAGTCTCTAGGAGCTAAATATATTTTTTAAAGTATCCTCATATTTTCATTTTGTTACCATTCATAAATAATTTGACCTAATTTATAGGAAAACTTTCTTTAGTGTGGAACCTCAATGAGAGAGAGAGTATAAAGAAAACAATATAAAGATTAATAATAAATCTTTGTCCTGTTTTATCAGTTTTATTATAGGTAAATGTGAGATTAATACATGCCAAATGTATCCCATAGCATTAGTTTCTTGAAAAAGGAAGTTCTCTTGCCATGTGAGTTTGAGAGATTTTGGGTTAAACACACAATACCAGTTTATTTACCAAAGGACTAGAAGGTTTCGGTACCCAAATGTAGTGTGACAAACCCTGTCAGAAATAAGGAAGGGAAGAAGTTGAGGGTGGGGGTGCGGGGAGGCAAGGTATGAAATTGAAATCAGTTGGGGCAATTTGCTGTAAATATAAAAAATCATTGGAAATTTGTGAAATCATTAAATACTATTTTGAATTCAGTGGTTCATTATTTTTCTTTTAACAGGATACTCCTCTAGGGTTTAAGACTTGTAGCTGTCTCATCTATTTGTCTATTTCCAGCATCCATAACAATGACAAGCACGCAGTAAAGTGTTCAATAGATATTTTATTAAATGTTTGAGTGAAAAACTTAATTTAATTGTGGAAGAAGAATTTGGAAAAATTCTTATTCTAATCAAACTTTAGGAACCATGTAGAATGTTTAACTCAAAGGTAATAAAAACTAACATGACAAACTGGAGGTAATATGAATATGAATAACAGAGAACTCTGTATATTCCCGAGCAGGCATGTGATATGTAGCAACCATTTTCTTTTTTGAAATAAAAAAAAATAAACTAGATAGCTTCTGCAGTAGATTTTCAAAATCTACAGTTTACATTAAAAACTGAATCTTGTACAGCCTTCACAGTTAAGATGCTGATGCATTTTTCCTTGAGGAGACATTCTGCAGGAAACTCTGTTGCTGGCAATGTTTACACCATCTTGAAATAAGTAAACAGTCCATAAAGTCTCTACTAGCAGCAGCAGTAAACAGTCAATCTCTGAAACATTCACTAGACCAGAAAAACTTCTGAGACACCAAATAATTTCTTCAAAGCTTGCATTCAACACATGTGTGTGGCAGAAATTCATTTAAAATTCCTAGTCTAGAGAATCCGTAGTATCTCTTTAGAGCTGGGGAGAATGATTACAGCAACATTCAGCTTTGGATGGAACGTAGCAGTCTACAGCTGCAAAGCCAGTTGAAGACAAGTCCATCAAAGTTGACTTGACTTTTAGCAGTGACCTTGCAAATATCTGATCTTAAAATCTTGTTGAATTTAGCCCAACTTAGTGCAACTTGCTCTCGTTTTAATGACCCTATCACCATTCAACAGAAAATAAGGAGAAATAGCAAAATCCAAGAACTATAGAGATATCTACATTTACAAGTAAAATTTAAAAGAATAAAAGTTCGAATAATGTTATTCTGACTCTATGGCTTTCATAGCTGGCTATGTAGATGATATCTGCATCCCATTAAGATTTCTAAAGTATTTTGAGTAAAAGCATGTATTATGTCTGGAGAAATTCATGCATTCCAATATACATTAACCTTTGAACTTAGGTATATTCACATTTGCTTAGCTTCAGTTAAAATATTTTTTCCCAGTTAGAATAATGAATCCACATCTTGAAGGCAGATATGAAATGATACAATCTGGCTAGTAAATATATAAACAAAACAGTCTAGTTGTAACCAAACTCAATGGGTGGATCTCTTTGTGAGTGCGGAGCTAAAAGTGCAACCAAGGCTGAAGAGGATGAAGAAAAGAAAGGTTTATTGCTTGCCGAAGCCATGGAGATCAGCGAAAACTAGCTCCCAAAGCAGTGTCCCCATCCCTGCTCTGAGCTTAGTGCAGGTGGAGACTTCACACACCAGAGTGCAGAGGACATGTTACAACTTTGTAACCACTGGGCCTAATCAGGGCCATGTGCAGCCCATTACATAACCAGTTCAACGCCTTTACAGAATGAGCTTAATGCAACATACATTACACAACAGCCCCAAGGTAACTTTTGGACACTTAGAGCTGGAAAAATTTGCAGGGGTCCTGCTGCAACCGTGTAAGTTTCACCATAGGATGGCAACACTAAAAAAAATGAGGACACCAACTTCTGAAAAACAGCACAGTTAGTTTTCTCCTTGTCTGGAAAACATTTGACACACTGTGTTTAGCTATGGATCATATTTTCATTAACCCTTTCCTTGCCTGGTTTCTGGTCCTAAAGGTATTTACTTTCAAAAGTCACCTATTAAAAGTATTTATCAAACATATCAAAAGTTTTTTATATGTTTCACATTATATAGGGCCATAGAAAATCTGTTTTATTATTGCTTTCTTTATAGTTTATTGAGGTGCAATAGATAAACAGGAGAGTTGGAATCATAGGTGCTCAGCTCAATGATACCCCACAAAGTGAATACACTCACATAACCAGCACCGAGATCAAAACAAAAAGGAATTACCAGCACACCCTCTTCTGGCACCAACAAGCTACAATGAGGGTAGCCCCTATCCTGACTTCTAACATCATAGACTAGTTTTGCCCGTTTTCAAACATTACATAAATAAATTATACAGAACAAACTCTTTCGTGTTTTTGGCTTCTTTGCCTCAACATCAGGTATACAACATTCACCCATGTTTTTGAATATAGTTATAGTTTGGCCATTCTCTTTGCTGTATAGTAGCCCATTGTATGAATATACTGCAATTTATTTATCTATTATTCTGTTGAGGAGCATTTGGGTTGTTATTGTTTGAGGACTTGGAAGAAAAAACTGCTATGAACATACTTTTATGTGTCTTTTAGTGAATATATGTACAGATTTGTTTTGAGTATATTCCTAGCATTGTGTATCGGTTACCAAAAAGTCGGTCTCTGACCTTGGTGCCAATCCAAATAACAAAAAGAGAGTTTTGGGTGAAAAAGAAAGAAACCTTTATTTTCTTTGCCAGGCAAAGGGAGTAGCAGCAGGCTAGCACTTTAGGAAATGCTGGCTCCCCATCAAGAAATGGGTAAGGGGTTTTAAAGGTTGTAAGGAATGCAGCTGCTTGTAGGGAGGTGGACCCTGTGGCCTTGCAGGTTGGCTCTTTCCCTCTAGCCTGCGTTTGACCTTGCAAGACTGCTTTCAGGAAGGAGGATGGTGAGATAAGGGAATCTGCAGGTGGATGTTCTTGGTTGTCTGCTTCCATGGTGGATGGTGGATTCTGGTGCCAGGAAGCCAAGGAGTAAGCAGGGAAAGGGGATGAGTGCTTTTGGTTTTAACCCCATATGTGCTGGGTTTAATGTACAGGAACTGGATATCAAGGATGGTATCAATTAAAAGCCTATAACATATTTATCTATTGTATATACATACAGGATATGTGTATGGAGAGTTTTACTAGATATTGTCAAATAGTTTTCTAACACGTAAAGTTTATGAGGTTCCCATTGCTCCACCTTCTCACCAACTAGATATTGTCTGTATTAGATATTTTCATTTCATTCATAAAACCCTTCAGTGTGAGGTATAGCGTTGGCTTTTAAGCTGAAGTTCTCAAATGAAATGAAATAAATGCGCTTATTTGCCATTTTAACAAAATGCATTTTCTGTATAAAATACTCAAATAGAAAGGGCATACTTATAGGAATGTAAAGAAATTAAACTGAGGATGAAGGAGTTAAAATTTCCCTGGATTAGGGTGAAGCTATGCCTTGTACCCACAAGGTTAATGTGGGAAACAAAATAACCAAAGTTTCTGAGCTTGCCTTGCAGAACAGCAGGAGGACTGGTAATAAGAGAGGAACTTGCTGACAGTTCCCCACCTGACTAAGCATCTTGCAGGAGCATTTAGAAGCTAAAATGACTGATTGTAAGCTTTAGACTTCACAGACTAAAAATCCTCCACGTGCAACACATGGAACAGACAGTCAGTCACACTTGTGTGGAGGACTCCTAGAACATCAGCCCCCAGGGCCACATGCTCTCCCTCCCCTACTTAAAACCCCAAATAAAAACCATTGATTGGAGCTTTTCAGGGAGTTCAGGATTACAGTGCTAGCTCTCTGTTCGCCTTGCTCAGAGCTTTGCAATAAGCTCCTACTTTCTTCCACTACACCTGGTGTCAGAGATTGGGTCCGTGAGCAAACTCGCTTCAGGTTCGGCATCAGAAAGATAGCAAAAAGACATCTGAATGATGAATAAAATGTGGTATTCACAAAGAGAAAGCTAAAGAATAAAAAACTAAGTTAGATACTGTTATTAGAGTTTCTCTTTTGCTCATGTCTACTAGTGTGTGGCTATAATTTAAAGGAACATCTTGGTTGGTTCTGTTTCCCCTGAAAGAATAGCTTTTTGATGATATGTCTAAGAATATACACTAGGTACTGGGAAAGGCAGTCTTATGCAAGCAGTTTTTCAACTTCAACTTGGCTACATACAAATGAGCGTTGGGCCTGGAAAACTTTCTTACCAAGCAATAAAGAGTCCAAACAGCCTTTATCATCTTGTGTAGGAATATTTTTCTGTATTTCAGGCACAATGAGTGCTCTTTCGTCTCTGCTTAAAGTATGTGTATCACATGGAAGCTGGCCAAACCCACTGTAAAATCTGTCCCATGTGAGGAACAGAAGGAAGTCCCTTTCACTGTGGCCCTGAGAGTGACGTGTGAGGCCAATTGCCCTGTGTTGACCTCCCATCACCAAAGGCCCCATTGGCCATGGGGTACCTGCTATTGAACCAGATCTTGCTCTGTCACTCCTCCATGTGAGTAAACTGTTGCTCCATTCAGTGCTTGACTGTATTGCTTTCCTTGGCCATTCAGATACCAAGAAGCATGGAAAGAAGTGTTTGGAGTCCTCTTCTGGGATTGGTAATAGATGCATGGTACTCTGCTTGAAACTATAACTGGATGAATTGATGTGGGATCCCAGAATTTATTATTGGCATTAAGGTGTCAAAGGCTAAGCCAAGGGTTCTCATATTTTAGTGTACATCGAAATCACCTGAAGGGCTTGTTAAAAACAGATTCCTGGGCTCCCCTTTCAGAGGTCCTCATTCAGGAGGTTTGGGAGAAACCTGAGAATTTGCATTTCCAGCAAGTTGCCAGGTGATGCTGAGACTGTTAGTCTGGGAGCCTCACACTGGGAAACATTGCTGTAAGAAAATAGACCAGAGTGGTTAAGAGCATTTATTTATTTTTGTTAAGTTATGTGAAACTGGTTCAAATGTCCACTCTGCTCCTTCATTAGCTGTGGACTTTGAGTTTTTTCACATCTAGGCATCATTTCTACATTTCTATGATATAATCATTTTGTTCTCAAATTCAGCAGAGTAATCTGTTTTTTCCATATATCAACATCGTGTGTGATCTCTTCCATGAATTTTCTGGTTCCAAAGGAGCGTGACATGGCTGTCCCAGAAAAGCTGAGTCATGGCGCAGCTGTTTCATCCAGGGATTATTGTGTGTGTGCATGAGAGTGTGTATTGTTTCAATGTATAGGGGCATAAAAATTAGCATAAAATTTCTGGAGCCACTGAGCACATACAGATATATGCTAGCTAATGAACATTTTAATTCCTTCAATGGAAAAATTAAGTTTTGCACATATAAATAGGTACTTTACTTGCTTCCCTGTGAGTTGGTCCTTACATCTTTGGTCATTTGATGCAGAAACTTTCAATTTCATCCTTGCTAGGAGTTGTAAGTACTTATTTAATGACCTTTTTATGTTTTAATGCAAATTGCATTCTGAATAAGCTGGTGTCAAAGAAAAAACATTTACAACTTTGTTTCCTTCCTTCTCTCCTTCTTTCTTTCTTTTTTGCCTCTCTCCTTCTCTCTCTTTCACAATCTGTCTCTCCACTTTTCCCCTATCATGGGCTTACAGGATCCTTTCCTGCATCTGCTGACTGGCATTTCTTTACATTTTAGCTATCTTGAAGCTTATTTACAAGCTTTGAATTTTAAGATGAAGTTTCTTTTTATTTACTGTAGTATAACAAAAACTTTCCTTCTGTGGTATTTTTCCCTCTCAAATAATTTCCCTCCTGATTAGGGCTTTTAAATATTAAACACTTATCTGATAAGTCTTTTAAAACTTCAAGATTATCACATATTTGAGAAGCATTATCACTTGTCCTGAATACTATATATTTAGTAAAAATTTAAGACATTTACTTACTAATCAAGGCATATTTGGAACTATTTATCTTTTAGATCAATATATCATTTGCTTCTCAAAAAGTATCTTTAAAATATCCATTTTTGTTCAGTAGTACCATCCACGTATATCTCTAAATCTACTGTGAAATTGCCGTATATTTACATTATTGGTAGTATTTTCGTTCCTAACATGATTGATAGGCCAAACGCAAGCTAAAGAAATTGCCATCAGAACAACCACTGCAGGTGAATGAGTGGACAGTACTTAGTGTGTGTCCTTAATCATTTTTGTCATCACTCTTTTTAATTTTTACTACATATGAACAATATCCTTCCCTGTGTTGTTATTTTTGTAGTATTTATACTTGTTATTTTAATTTTGTTAAAAGTTAGTGACTTAATTGTAGTAGGAATGTAAAAAATTCAAGGTGTGATTCCATTCCAAGTACACAGGAAAAATAAATATTGTTTTATTTACTTTGTATTTCAATTTTCTATTGAACAACACCTTTGGATTTTTATTTCTGGTATCTATTCACACAAATGTCGAACGTCTGTTAAGAGGCTACCTTTTATTTTAGATACTTTTAAAACATTTAAATAAATTATGAAACAGGCATGTGAAATATAAAGCAGAATAATAATGATAAAAAAACCAACAGAACGTTTTCAGTAGTCTTCAGCCAAGACCTTATTTCTAATACCTTCCCTGACTTCCTAAACACCTTCCCTGACATCCTAAAGAGGTAAATCAATGCCTAAAATTTTGCTTTTGTTAATCGCTTGTATTTGTTTTCAAATATGTCCACATATCTGGTAGCCCTAAAGAATCTGTCGTTTAGTGTTTCTTGGCTTTGAACTTTAAAAAATGACATCATGTTATCATA
Organism: Equus asinus; assembly: GCF_041296235.1. Taxonomy (NCBI): domain Eukaryota; kingdom Metazoa; phylum Chordata; class Mammalia; order Perissodactyla; family Equidae; genus Equus; species Equus asinus. The sequence goes on from NC_091798.1 coordinate 84,510,628, forward strand.
TTGTATGTAGCGTTCTGTAATTATTTCTTTTACTCAACATTATGTTTCTATAACTCATCTCTGTTGTTGTAGTAGAGTATGCATTCATTTTCACTATCTTAAATATTCCGTTGTGTGTGAACACTATAATTCACTTATCCATTTCAAATCAATGGATGTTTGTCTTGTTCCAAGTTTTTTAATTTTTTGCTCTTATTAAAAGTACAGGTAAATATATTTTGTACCTGTCTCTTGATGCATACAGAATGATTTTTCTAAGCCAAATACTTAAGATTAAAATAACTACATCTTTACAAGATAATTCCATATTATCTTTAAAGAGTTTGTACTAATTACATTCTCATTTTCAACAAATAAAAGTCATCCATGTTCCAATTTTTCACCTATCCTTAGTATCGTTAGACTTTTTAATTGCTGCCAATACGATGAATATAAAAAGGTATACCTTTGTAGTCTTCATTTGCATATCCCTCTTTTGTAATAAAACTTAACTTATTTTCTAGCCACAAGAAGCCCTGAGATGATATAGAACAGGCTTGTTGAGGAAGGGCTTATATCATTGAATCATGTCCACACTTCAGGAAGTACCCTGCTTGCTGTCTCCTTGCTCCCTCCCTTATTCAACTCTTTACGACATCAATGAAAAATGAGTCAGGCCTGTACAATCAGACTAAAATCAGCGTTCCCTTCCTCATTCATCTGTCATGTTTTCACTCCTTTACACGACCCTGCTAAACCATCTATTCTGAGAAGTTTTAAACTACTCACTATTGTGTTTTTCCCTGTTATTAAGTGTATAATATTTTAGCATAAATTGTATATGTTTGGCGATACAGTGTGCATCCTAAAGACAGAACTGTGTCAAGGTAGCATTCAATTACCCATGTAGACCAGGGCATCTCCGTCATTGTACACACTTACTAAAAGATGGTTACTTTTATATTCACTCCTTTTTTTATTTTTGAGGAAGATTAGCCTTGAGCTAACTACTGCCAATCTTCCTCTTTTTTGCTAAAGAAGACTGGCCCCGAGTTAACATCCATGCCCATCTTCCTCTACTTTATACGTGGGATGCCTACCACAGCATGGCTTCTGCCAAGCGGTGCCATGTCTGCACCCGGGATCTGGACTGGTGAACCCTGGGCTGGGCCACCGAGAAGCACAATGTGCAAATTTAACCACTGCACCACCGGGCTGGCCCCTGTATTCACTCTTTAGTAGAAGCCCTTGCACAGCATTCATAAATTCAAGGAGTGACCCTCAAGTATATTATACTCCAGTTGGGGAGATGAAGGACAATGTTTAAACAGCTAATTTTACTAGATGTCAATGAAATATACCCTGAAATTATAAGCCACAGGTTATGGGTTGCAATGGAAAAAGTAAGGGATAGGTAAGAGAAAGAATAAAAAGGAGTTGGCCTTCACATTTTTCTTTAATGGATTTGTATGGATATAAAGTGGGAATAAAACTGAGGTCATTCCGCTCTGATGAAATAGGAAAATAGTATGCCTTGTTCAGAAATCATAAATCAAACTTTGCCTGGGCTGTAAGATCTATGCAAGTAGTGATGGGTCATTAAGCTGGAGTAGAGTAGAGTAAAGTAGAGTGGAATAGCTCATATCATTACAAAGAATTGACATTCTATTCTGGATTTTTAATTGAATGGCTTAAAGGTAATTATTTAGATGCATCTAGTATTTGGGGAAGAGAATTCTAGTACATCAGAGTGAAAAAATAAAAAAAAAGTCGTATTACATTGAAAAAGACTTGGCAAAGGGAAACAGAAGCCTTATGAAGCGTCTCCTGATGGCCAAGGAGGGAAAAAGATGAACAACAAAATAAATAACACAAACTATGCAATAAAAATCCATCTATCCATAATGATATAAATAAATGATTGTATAAATAAATAAATTGGAAAAGTAGCAAATTTGCGTGCAGAAGAATTTTAAGCAATTTATGTGGATACTGTGCCCTAAAGGAGGGCAGCATAATTCCCAACTCCTTCATTGTGGGCTGAGCATGGCGACTGCCTTCTAATGAGCACAGAATGGAAAGGGGAGAAGAGTTACTTTACAGTGTAAAAACCTGAGAAACACTATCTAATCCAGGTGATCAAGGTCAATATCAACCATGAAAAATTATGTTGATACCCTGGTATCATATCTACATACTGGATATAAAATGATGAAGATGGCCCTTTACCTCTGTGGTATTTCTCCCCCAAACCCATAACCCCAGTAAACCATGAAAACAACACCAGAATAATTCCAATGGATAGGCACTCTACAAAATACAAGACCAGTTCCTCAAAATTGTCAAAGGCATCAGAAAAAGGGAAGTCTGAGATACTGTCACAACCAAGAGGAATTTAAGAACACTAGATGACTGAAGGTAATGTGGTCTCCTAGGCATGCCAGAGAAACAACAAAAGGATGTTAGACTAAACTAGGGAAATTTTAATGAAGTATGGACTTTAATTAATTATAATATACCAATATCGTTTCATTAATTATAACAAATATACCTCACTAACATAAGATTTTAGAAAGAGAGGGAGTTAGATGCAGAGTATATGGAAACTCTCTCTATCTTCTCAATGTAAATCTAAAACACTTTTTTTTTAAAATGAGTCTATTAAAAATATCAGCATGAAATAAAAAATGGAGTCTGTCATTTTATCAGGCTATCTGCTCCATAGTATAAATGAAAAAGGAAGGCCTCCTTCTGCCACATCTTCATCTCTGTGCATCAGACTTTCAATTTCTAACTTACATTCTGCTCCCTTGATGATTTTACTGATCTGCTATATTAATTTGCTATTGTTTCCTAACAATCCACCCCTAAACCTTGTGGCTTAAAACAATGACCATTTATGATTACTCTGAATCAGTGTTCCAGCTGTCTGGGTCTTCTGCTCGGGCCCAGTCTCCCTGGTGCATCCACTTGACAATCAGCTCAATGGCTCTTCTTGGGGGGGGGCAGCCTGGGATCGGCTGCTTTGATCTTTGCCGTGTCATCTTATTCTCAGAAGTGTAGCCTAGTTTTGGTCATATGGTTGCATGGCCAGGTTGTTAAAAAGAAAGTGGAAGCATGCAAGGCCTAGTCTCAAACTGGCACAAAATCACTTCTGCCACATTCTATTGGCCAAAGCAGTCACTATGTCAGTGCATATTTGAGGAGTAGAAAAATTAACTCCACCCGTGAATGGGAGAAGATTCAAAATCACATTGTAAGGGGACATGGGTAGAGAGAAAAGAAATAATTGTGGCCATCTGACAATCTACCACATCTGCCCAGGTAGAACTAATTCCTTCGGGTTTGAATTTCTGGAACCCTTTGTAACTGAGCTTGTATTATATTTTCTGCTGGATTTGATATCAGAAGACAGGTTCAATACCTACATTGTTTTATAGGAGATATTTATTTGTAAATTAGTAGTTGAATAAATGTTAAATTTAAGGTTGTCAAATTCTAAAAATGCAGGATTAAGATGTATTTTTCTAATTTCATCAAGAAACTAAAAATATCAAACACTCTTCACCAGTAAGAGAACCCTAGCAGAGAGAAGCTGCACTACGATCCATTCACCCCTTCAGAGAGACAAATCTCTGTCTTTGAGGTCTTGGTTTACTATCTTCAGTGGGAGTAGTTGTTATCATGTGCCCCAACTATATTATTTAAGTGGGGGAATCCCACACATAACTTTAATAATTTGAATTGAAAAATAAATCAGGATTAGATGGATAAACTATTTAGGCATCACTCTGCAATGATTAAATATCTGAATGATTATTCAGCTTCCCAATTCCATTTACTAGCATGCAACAACTTGTGATGACATTAGACTGGGAGTCATGTCCCAGAACCACAACAAGGAAAATTAGGAATTTCACCTTGAACTATTTAATCATTTGACATAGCAACATACGTGTCAATTATTTGTGAATTTATTCCACTTTATAGATTAAGTGGAAATTTAGAAGTCATAGCTGTCTGAGAAATTAAACTACCAAAAAATAATAAGAATGACAGAGCATGTTTTTAAGGATTTTTCTGATTTTTCTACGATTAAGATACTTTTTCATTAAATAATTATATTACTTTAATGCTCAGACTAGTGTTAGGCTGCTAGCTCTGCTCTAAGTGATGACTTATTGAATAGATTATTAAATGTTAGCAAGTTCCAGTTGGATTAACTATATAATTTTTCTATATCTAGTCGAGAGAGTGTTGGTTAAATATCTGAGAGGCTTATGGTGGCAGGACAAATGAATGACTAACCTACTGTCATATCTGTCCCTACATTGCTAACTAATTATACAAACTTCTTTTGATGATCACGCTGGAAAACTGTCACTAATATTAAATTAAAATAAAATGTTAGAATCCAAGAAAATTGAATTGGCTGATGAATAACATTCTGAATGTCTCTTCAAGTGTTATGAGTAATTATAACAGGAGAATTCTCTGGCACACAGCAGCTTCTTTCGAAATTAGGAATGATTAAGTTTGTTTTGGCATGTAGGAAGATAAAATTGACGTTAGTTTAGTTATCATGAAATGGTAGAAATGCTCCTTAACATTATTTAAAAATATATTCTGTTTCTCATGATGATAAGAAAAAATAAAAAGAACTTAAGAAACCTTTATTTACATTCAAAAGATAAAGGAAAACTTCTGTTTTTTTTGGTCCTGCGTGATTTATTCAAAATTTTTCTGTAACCGATATGTCAGAAGTTCTAATGCATAGGACATACCATTTGTAATTTAAATTTTCATTTTGCACTCAATTTTCTTTTGGTTTATTTGTTATGATAAATAGTATGTTGGAAGAAATTGGATAATGTTGGAAGAACTATCTGCCTGGCCAAACGAGTTAGAGACCTGGAGACTAGTAATGGCTAACACAGACCAGTCTTAATTTTCTCTCTTGATGAGTAGTATTGATTTGGTGATCCTAAAGTATGATAAAGTCAGTTTTGTTTAATAGAAAAAGACAGGTTCTGAGAGGAACTTGTGTTTAAGTCCTGGTACACTGCTTACCTGCTTAACGGACCTTGGACTAGCCATTTAATCTCTGATCATCAGTATAGACAGCAGTAAAATGTGGCTATTGAAAATGTTTTCTTACCTAATGCATTTTGGTAGACCTTGGTAAGAAACTTGCTGTGGAGAACAAAGGAGATGGTATATGCTAAAGTGCCTTGCAAAATCAAAAGCTTTAAATGAATATTAGTTTTCCATATCTATATTATCACTATTTATAATCTTTGTATGTTCCATATTTTCTTTCTTCATTTTCACCCAAACATAAAACCTCTGAATTGATAGATTTTGTACAGATTTTATTGATACAATACTTTTACTTCAAAGAAAATGAAATTAACTCCTACTTTTTTTCTTTGACAGCCAATAGTTAATTTGTCCCTAAGATCTCACTTGTGAAGTGTCTTCATTTTAATCATGTGCTAATGGCTGCGTTCAGAAGTTTGATAATTACTTCAGCGTCGCTGTTGAGATTTTAATCCTACTGAACTCCAAAGAATACATCACCACAAGCCCTGGTGTCTAAATATTTTCTATAATATATTCTCTGTTTATTTTCCTTACAATGAAATGACATGTAAGTTGAGTATCATTTTAAACATTTTTTCAAGTAAATTTGACTCATTAACAAACTTTATTTCATAAATGCTGGCTCAATTTCTCCCCAACCCTCTTAAATTAATAAATTAAAAATAAAGTTGTTTTATTTAAAATAGATGCTTTTTAGGAGAAAAAACTTCTGGTATTTTTAGTGTAATTTGGCTAAATTTCTGTAGCTTACTGGAAAAGAAGTTTTATTTGTTTATTTAATTTGTTTACTTATTAATTATTTGCCCAAAAAAGGACAAATTAGAAGAAACTATTTCTTATACATTTTATATTTTCTCCCTTGGGATATGACTGTTTAAAAACCTGAAATTTTTGGTTTTCTAATGATGAAAATTGTCTTTAATGAAAATGACTTCTCGTATTACTACTGATACAAAACACCAGAGGCAGTTGTCTCTCTCGACTATAATGTATCAAACAAGTCCCGTCAACATCCACAGTGTCTCTGTTCTGGACGAATAGACATTTCTGATGTACCCACAGATGAGCTGATTTTTATGAATAAAAATTAGCACAGTTTTAAGACTATTTAGATTGTGTTATAAAAGACTTTGGCAAATAAAATATATTTAGAATTTTTTTCCATTTGGAAAAATTTAGAGAACAAAGTTTTGTTTGCACGAGTATAGTTCCCATTGTTTTGTTTTATTTTGTTTTTATATTTCTTCCCATGAGATTTAAAGGTAGTATTGTTTTTACCTACATTAAGAGAGTAGGAGCAGGTGTGATAATTGAAATCGACAACAGGCAGCTGGCCCTATGGCCAAGTGGTTAAGTTCGCACACACTCTGCTTTGGTGGTCCTGGGTTCTCTGGTTCAGATCCTGGACATGGACCTACACACCACTCATGAAGCCATGCTGTGGTGGCATCCCATGTAGAAGTACTAGAATGACCTACAACTAGGATATACAACTATGTACTAGGGCTTTGGCGAGAAAAAAGCCAAGAACAAAAAAGAAATCTGTAAGAAACAGCACAGCATTAGGATTTACCAAACTGTTTCAAAAATAAAGATCTACAAATTGGCTTTTAAGCATCCTGACTTTTGCAAAATGTTCTAGAAGTCAATTTTGTTTTTCTAGTTCCATAGTCCTAGAACAGTTGAGCAAAGGACTGTGAAGTGGTAACTACATTTCTTCATTTTCCAATACACCAATACACACAAGTTAGACAAGGTTCTAAACGTTTCTTCACCAATAAAATCTAAATTGAACTGCTGTCTGCAAAATGCTACTATTATAAGAGGCTCTGCTCTATGGAAAGCAGACTAGCATGAAACTAGATTCTTTTTTTTTTTAGCTTTTGTTTATTGCTTGCTAAGAAAAATATCCAGAGAGGTAAAAAAGTTGCCCTGATACTCAAATTTCTATTTCTCTATCTACCTATCAACAATTTAGATTATTTATAAATTGAGAATTGAAGATTTTGATTGTATATTGTTTGCTTTAAAAATATAACTGTTATATATTTAAATGCGTATATACATTTATATACTTTGTGTTCTAATTAACCCATTGCATGTTCATCTTCTTTGATGTAATTTGCGTAAAGGATTCTATAGCTTAATCTGCAATATTTTTGTAAGCAATCAGATACCAGAAGAGCGTTAAACAGTGAATGATGTCACCCAGTGTTTGTTCTGCATAAAGGTACTAAGGCTATGCACCTTGCACAAAAGAGGTTTGGGTTTGGACTTCAGCTCCTGGGAGGTAATCTCTGAGCCCTGGGAATGTCCTGCTTGATAACAGGGTCCTGGAGCTGGAGGCTTTCTGCCATGCCACATAGTCTGTGCTAACAACGTGATTTATGGTTGGGGGCCTTTGGCCACATGATTTCAGCTCAACTTCTGGAAGGAGAGGAGTCTAAGATCAGTCATAGGGGGTCAGCCATGTCTATGTGACCCAGTTCCAATAAAACTTTGCACCCCAAGGCTCAGGTGAGTCTCTCCGATTGGCAATACTCTGTGCATATTGTCACATGTCATTGCTGGGAAAAACAGGTGCTATCTGCACAGTTCTACTGGGAGAGGACAACTGGAAGCTCCCAGCCTTGGTGTCCGCAGGACCCTGACCTACGTGCATCTTCCCTCTCTCATGTTAACTTATCCTTTTGTTTGAATCAACCATAACCATGAAGGTAATAGCTTTTCTGAGTTCTGTGAATACTTCTAGTGAATAATTGAACCCACCTATGGTCTTGGCGACTCCCAAACTTGCAGCTGGTGTCAGAAGTCAGAGTGGTTTGGGAGATCTTCAGAACTTCACAAAGAAAAAGTAGGCAAACTAAAAACGTTTAAACAATTAATTAGTCTCATTCACATTGAAATATCTGTCATGCTGAATTTATTTATTCCTGTAAAACATCCAAAATTTTGTTTAGATATATTTATTGCTAGTAAGTTAGTAAAGATACAAAGCCTTCAAAATGGTACAATCAATTGGAAATTATCCAAGCTCGCCCATGGAACAGTGATTATCCTGTGCTGACATCTATGATCAGGGTCACATTTGTCTTGTCTACCACTGTATGCCTAATACCTAACATAACACTTGGCTCTAAAGCCTCATGCAGTGTCTTAAGCTGTTCAGGAGGCAATAACAAAAATACCATAGACTGGCTTAAACAACAAACATTTATTTTTTACATTTCTAGAGGCTTGGAAGTCCAAGATCAAGGTGCTGGCACATTCAGTGTTTGGCAAGAATTAATTCACTTCCTGGCTCGTAGACAGCTATCTTCTCGCTGTGTCCTCATGGGGCAAAAGAGGCTAGAGAACTCGCTGAAATTTCTTTTGTAAGTGCACTAATCCCATTTGTGAGGGCTCCACCCTCCCAAAGGCTCCACCTTTTAATACCATCATCACCTTAGGGGTTAGGATCTCAATATATGAATTTTGGGGGAACACAAACATTCAGTCCATTATATATGGATAGAGAACTGAATTATGATAAATTCATTTTTCAGACATACTAAGTTAGAAGGATCTATGCTACATTCACCTAATTATAATTATGGCCAGATGACAGTTGTACATATGGACACTGAGATAAGCATGAACATAAAAGTTGCAAAGAAGATTGTGAGATACTTGAACATCCATATGCAAAGGAGGAATGGATATGGATGAGGTTATCCCAGGAAGGTACACAGATGAAAAAGAAGATGGGTAAAAGGCTGGGAACAGGCGTTACACTCCATCGTTTGTTGCTCTGTTTCTTTGATATCTGAAAATAAAATGGAAAAAAAAGGCAGCTAGGTCATAACATCTGTCATTTTCATGTACTATGGAATTTCAAAGTACTCTGCTGAAGCCTCCATTCCCAGTTTTTCTTTAGAAGTAACGTCACAGTATATCTCTGAAGCCAGGAGATCGCCTCCTGAGGGCACGGGGGGAAAGCATTCTTCATCAATCCTTTCCCAGTTCTCTGTCTCATACCCGGCAGAATTGTTTTAAGGTCTTAGAAATAATTCATTGTGAGAATAGACAGATTTAATAGTCCATTCAACCTCCTAAGTTCGGCATAAAAATACTTAGCATATTTAACTGTTTGATATAGCAATCTAGGACTATGCCAGGCTGTTCTAACACCACATTAAAAAGTAGTAATTCCACACATCTTAAGTATATCATCTCTTATAAATATGGACTCAGTACACTGTCATGTGTTTCTATCAATGTTCACTTCAGTGAAGCAGGTAAACTCAATACTGGATATTATGTTGATGATAATCAATAAAATTAATTAAACAAAAACAGAGAATGAGGCTGGTTGTAACAAACTCTGTTACCAAGTTAGTATATTCTTTTAAAGAAAGTATGATGAACTGTGTAGAGGAAGCGTTACTTATCAAAGTTATTGAGGTAAAATTCATGTGACATAAAATTAACCTTTTAATATGGAACAATTCTGTGGCATTTAGCACACTTCCAACATTTTGTAATGACCACTTCTATCTAGTTCCAAAACAGATCCATCTTTCCAAAGTAAAGCTTCTTACTCAATTAGCAGTTTTTCTCATTCTCTACTCCCCCAGCTCATGGCAACCTCCAATGTGTATTTTCTCTCTATGAATTTATCTATTTGGATATTTCATATAAATGGAATCATATGCCATATGGCATTTCGTGTCTGGTTTTGTCACTTAGCGTAATGTTTTGGGGGTTCATCAACCTGTAGCATGTCAGTATTTCATTCCTTTTTAAGGCTGCATAATATTCCATTGTAATTATATACTACAATATCTTTATCCATTTACCTATTGATAGGTATTTGGTTATTTTGAATAGTGCTGCTGTGAACATGCATGTACATGCACTTGTTTGTGTATCTGTTTTCCATTCTTGGGGGGATATGTGGATTTAGGGGTGGAATTGTGGCATATGGTGATTCTATGACTTTTTGAGGAACCATCAAACTGCTTTCCACAGTAGCTGTGACTGCACCATTTTGCGTTCCCATCAGCAATGTACTTTTTAATTATAACTGCCATAGTGTATATGACATGGTACCTAATCATGGTTTTAAATTGCATTTCTCTAATAACTAATGGTGTTGAACATCTTTTCATGTGCTTGTTGGTCATTTGTACATCTTCTCTGGAGAAATTTCCATTCTAGTTTTTTGCCTATTTTTTTAATTGAGTTGTCTTTTTCTTATTGAGTTTTAAGAGTCATTTATATATTTTGGACAATAGATATATAATTTGCAAATGTTTTCTCTCATTCCATAGGCTACCTTCTCCCTTTATTGATAATGTCTTTTGATGCACAAAAGTTTTTATCTTGACGAAGTCCAATTTATCTATTTTTTCTTTTGTTGCAAATGCCTTTCATATCCTATCTAAGATACCACTGCCATATTCAAGATCAAGATTTATCTCTATGGTTTCTTCTAAAAGTCATATGATTTTAGCTTTTATATTGAGGTCGCTCAACTATTTTGAGACAATTTTAGTATATGCTGTGAGATAGGGGCCTAGCTTCACTGTTTTGCATGTGGACATCCATTTTTCCCAGCACCACTTGCTGAAGAGACTCTTCTTTCCCCATTGAATGGTTTGGTACCCTCGTTAAAAATAAGTTGTTGAAAGGCGTACAGGTTTATTCATGGACTCTCAATTATATGCCATGGATATATATGCCCACCCTCATGCCTCATACTGTGTTGATTACTATAACTTTGTAGTAAGTTTTGAAATTGGAAAGTGGAAATCCTCCAACTTTGTTCTTTTTCAAGATCGTTTTGGCTATTCAGGGCTCCTCTCAATTCCATAGAAATTTGAGGATCAGCATTTCCATTTCTGCATCCAGGTCATTGGGATTTCCATGGGGATTGCATAGAATCTGTAGATCGCTTTGGGTACGATTGACATCTTAACAATATATTTCTTTCAGTCTATGAACACAGTATGTGTTTCCATCTATTTAGGTCTTTCTTAATTTCTCTCAGCAATATTTTATATTTTCAGTGCATAAGTCTTTCACTATTTTGGTCATATTTATTTCTAGGTATTTTATTCTTTTGGATGCTATGGTAAATGTAATTTTTAAAACTTCTTCAGATTGTTCATCGCTGATGTATACAAATACAGATTTTTATGTGTTGATCATGTACTTAGCAACTTTGCTGGATTTATTTATTAACTCTAAAAGCTTTTTGTGGATGGTTTGGGATTTTCTATATATGTCATATTACTTTCCTTGTGCTGCCATAACAGGGTGCCACAGACTGGTTAAAACAACAGAAATTTATTCTCTAAGAGTTCTTGAGACTAGAAGTCTGAAGTCAAAATTGCTGGACCAGGCCCCGTGAAGGCATTACGGAAGGATCTTACCCTGCCTCTTCCTAGTTTCTGGTAGTTGCTAGCAATTCTTGGTGTTCTTTGTCTGTGGCAGCACAACTCCAATCTCTGCCTCCATCTTCAGATGGCTGATGTCCCTCTGTGTCCTTCCTCTGTGTCTCTGTTTTCTCTTCTCATAAGGCAAACAGCCACTGGATTAGGGCCCATGCTAATTCAGCATGACCTCATCTTAACTAATTACATCTGCAAAGATCATATTTCCAAATAAGGTCACATTCTGAGGTTCTGAGTGGACACAGTTTTGAGGGGGACACTATCAACCCAGTATAGTTTTCTCTCTGGCCTCCGTAGGAGCCTTCAGCCCTGGTCTCTGGGACCTTGGCCTTGCCCAATCTGTTCTCTGCATTCATGACTATCCTAGAGTCATTCTGACTTCATTTTATCTCATCTTTGTCCCTTTCAGTCCACATTGGCAGCATTTCTTCTGGTGTAAAATTCTCAAAAACCTTTTCCATCTTCAGTGGATGTCAGGGGCATCCTCACCATTAGACACATGAGTTCTTCACAGAGCCTTCCTGACTAATCCCATCTCTGGTCCCGGCTTCTGCTGAGATGGTTGATTGGATACGTAAGTCACGTGCCTGCCGGGTCTCCTTAGCACAGTTGCTCAGCCACATCCTGGTCTCTGAGTCAGAGCAGGTTTTCTGGATAGGTTAAAAAATTGTCAGTTCATCAAGCACTGGTTTCTTTTTGCCTAACAGTTAGTTCCTTCCTCAATTTATCTCTTTACCCTCACAGTTGTCATATTTCACTAAAAGAAGCAAGGAGAAACGAGGTTGCATCTTCCACACTTGGTTTGGACATTTCCTTAGGTAAACATCCAAGTTCGAAGCTTCTACATTCTACCTTCATACAATGGTAACACATAATTCAGCCAAACTCTCTCACTTCGTAACAAGTACCACGTTTCCTCCAGTGTCCAATAACATGTTCCTCATTTCTGTCTGAGACCCCACAAGAAGCACCTTTGATGCTCATATTTCTAACAACATTCCATTCATGATGATACATGTATTTTTTAAGATGATAGTTTTCTCCATAGATGTTCTCACTTCTTTCTAAGCTGTCACCAGAATCGTTTTGAACATACGTATTTCCACTACAGTCTCTTCCAGGAAATTTATGGTTTTCCTATTGTGCACCTCAAAATTCTTCCAGCACGTGCTCATTACCAAATTCCAAAGCCACTTCACATTTTTAGATATTTGTCACAACAGCACCACGATCCCTGGTACCAAAATCTGTATTAGGCGGATGTAAGATCTATGTATCAAAATGTGTGCGTGTGTATGATGGTTAATTTTATGTGTCAACGTGGAAAGTGTTACTGAATGAGATTAACATTTAAATGGGTGAACGTTAAGTAAGCATATTCCTTTTCATAATGTGGACAGGCCTCATCTAATCAGTTGAAGCCCTGCAGAGAACAAAAAGACTGGCCTCCTTGAGCAAGGGAAAATTCTCCAGCAGACTGCCTTCAGGCTTACTCTTTACTGTCAGGTCTCCTGGGTATCCTCCTGCTGGCCTTTGGACTTGAACTGCACCATTGGCTCTCCTGGGTCTCCAGGCTGCCTGCTTTCAAACTAGAAGTGTACCATCAGCTCACTTGGGTCTTCAGGTCTTGATCCTGCCAGCCCACACTGCAGCTTTGGACTTGCCAGTCTCCACAATCATGTGAGCCAATTCCTTAATTCCTTATAATAAATCTCTTTCTATATATGTATATATCCTCCTGGTCCAATTTCTCTGGAGAACTCTGAGTAATACCATATTACTCAGTGTATAATAGTAAATTAATACTGTGTGTGTATAATAGTAAAGGATAATTCAGATCAATAAGTAGATAGATATAGATATAGATGTATCTATATCTATCTATCGAGAGATTTATCTTAAGGAATTGGCTCAATTGACTCATGTGATATTGGGGGCTGACTGCAAGTTTGAAATCTGTTGGGCAGGTTGGCAGGCTGAAAACTCAGATAGCAGTTATTGCTGAAGTCTTGAAGCATAATTCCTTCTCTTTCAAGAAACCTCAGCATTGGCACTTAAGGCCTTCAATTGATTAGATGAGGCCCACCAACATTATTGACAGTAATCTTTACTCAAAGCCAAATGACTGTAGATATTAACATCTACTAAATACCTTTAATACTCCTAGATTAGCATTTGATTAAACAACAGGGTACTATAGCCTAGCCAGATTGATACATAAAATTAATCATCCTTTGGAGGATCATGTCATCCTCAAATAGTTTTACATTTTCCTTTCCAATTTGGATGCCTTTTATTTCTTTTTCTTGCCTAATTGCTTTGGCTAGAACTTCCAGTAAAATGTTGAATAGAAGTGATGAGAGGGGGCATCCTTGTCTTATTTCTCGTCTTAGGGGCAAAGCTCTCCATTTTTAACAATGAGCATGATGTCGCTGTGGGTTTTTCATAAATGTACTTTACCTTGTTATGGAAGCTCCATTTTATTCATAGCTTTCTGAGTCTTTTTAACATGAAAGGGTGTTAGGTTTTGTCAAATGATTTTTCTGCATCAATTGAGATCTTTTATGTTTTTTCTTACTTCATTCTCTTAATGTGGTGTATTATATGGATTTGTTCTCTTATGTTGAAACACCTTTGCATTCCTGGAATAAATGCCACTTGGTCATGATGTATAATCTTTTTAATAAGCTCTACAATTCCATTTGCTTCTATTTTCTTGAGGATATTTGCATCTATATTCAGAAGGGATATAGGTCTGTGATTTTATTTTCCTGTGCTGTTTTTATCTAGCTTTGGTAACTGGCTTCACAGAATGAGTTAGGAAATGTTCCCTCCACTTCTCTTTTTTGGAAGAGTTTTATGATTTTAGTTAATTCTTCTTTAAACGTATAGTAGAATTCACTAGGGAAGCAATCTTTTCCTGGACTTTTCTTTGTTGAAGTATTTTTTTAAATTATTGATGCAATCTACTTACCTGTTATAGGTCTGTTCAGATTTTTTATTTCTTCTTGAGTCATTTTTGGTAGTTTATGTGTTTCTAGGAAGCTGCTTATTTCATCAAGGTTATCTAATTTATGGCAGACAATTGTTCGTAGTATTTCTTTATAATCTTTTTTATTTCTACAAGGTCAGTAGCAATGTCCTCACCTCTATTTCTGAGTTTGGTTACTTATATCTTCACATTTTTTTTTCTTTTTCTTTCTGGGTAACGTTTTGCCAACTTTATTTACCTTTTCAAAGAAACAATGTTTGATTCTCTCTATTATGCTTCTTTTTTTTTTTTTTCAAGTTTTGCTCTAATCTTATTTATTTCCTCTGCTAGTTTGGGTTCAGTTTGCACTTGTTTTCCTCTAATTTCTTAAAGTGCATAGCTAGGTTATTGATTTGAGATCTTTCTTCATTTTTAGTGTAGTATTTACTAGTATACATTTGCATCTGCACACTGCTTTCAATGCATCACATAAGTTTTGGTATGTTTGTTTTCATTTCATTCCTGTCTAAGTATTTTCTAATTTCCACTGACATTTCTCCTTTGACCCATTGATGTTTTAATTGTGTTATTTTACTCATATTTGTGAATTTTTTCCAGTTTTTCTTCTGATATTAATTTCTAGCTTCAGTTACATGTAGTTGGAGAAGATACTTTGTATGATTTCAATCTTTTAAAATTTAATGAGAATAGTTTTGTGGCCTGAAATATGGTCTATCTTGGAGACTGTTCCATTTACCCTTGGGAAGAATGTGTATTCTGCTTTTGTTGCATAGGTTGTTCTCTATGTGTGTTAGGTCTGGTTGGTTTACAATGTTTGTGTCCTCTATTTTCTTACTGATCTTCTACCTAGATATTCCACTCTTCACTCAAAGGGGGATATTGATGGCTCCACTATTATTGGGTTTGCTTCTTATATTTTGGGGCTCTGTTATTTGTTGTGTATATTTATAATGATTATATATGTGTATTTTAATAAATTGCTCCTTTAATGTCCTTCTTTGTTTCTTGTAAAGGATTTAGATATTCTCTGATATTATTATAGCCACCTTAGCTTTTTTTGGTAACTATTTTCATGGAATATCTTTTTCTATTCTTTTGCTTTAAACCTATTTGTGCCCTTAGATCTAACATGAGTCTCTTGTAGACAGTTTATAATTGGATCACGTTTTTTCTTTTATAATCCATTCTGATCATCTCAGCCTTTTTATTGGAGAGTTGAACCCATTTACATTAAAAATAATAAATGATAAGGAAGGACTGAATTTGGCCCCTTTGCTGTTTGTGTTCAGTATGTCTTATACCTTTTTACCCCTCATTTTCTCTATTGCAGCATGCTTGTATGTTTAGGTTTTTTTTTTTTTCATTTTAGTGTTCCATTTTGATTCCCTTCTACAGCCTGTAAAATCATGTAGGAAATAAAAAGTGGAGTAGCAAACTGAAAACACATGACAGCGGCTTTTATATTTACCATTTAGTCACCTTCACTAGGCATCTTTATTCCTTTGTACAGCTTTGAACTCTGTCTAGTGTCCTTTCATTTAAACCTGAAGGACTTCCTTTAGCATTTCTTATAGGTCCACTGGTAACCAACTCCACTTTTATTTATCTGAGAACATCTTAATTTCTCCTTAGACTCTGCTCCCTTTCTTTATTCTTTTTTTCTTTTGTAACTCACAGTGATTAATTCCAATTGTGTGGTTTTTTTTTTTTTTTGAGGAAGATTAGCCTTGAGCTAACATTTGCCACCAATCGTCCTCTTTTTGCTGAGGAAGACTGGCCCTGAACTAACATCCATGCCCATCTTCCTCTATTTTATATGTGGGACACCTACCACAGCATGGCTTGCCAAGCAGTGCCATATTTGCACCCAGGATCCAAACTAGCAAACCCCGGGCCGCCTAAGCAGACTGTGCGAACGTACCTGCTGCACCACCGGTCCAGCCTCCTGTGTTGTCTTTGAGTTCACTGATTCTTTCTTTATCTGTTCAGATCTGCTGTTGAACCCCTCTAATGAATTTTTCTTTTCAGTTACTGTTCAGTTCATGCCAGCACTGAGTCTAGAGATCAGGCAGAGGGATAAGCTTAGAGGACTCTCAGGTCTTTTCTGAGCTAATGCATCCTGTTATGGGCATGCACATGATTTTCTAAATTCTCCAGTGTCATACATGGGAACTTTTGAACGCCCTAATTTCCCAAAGAATATCTCTTCCCAGCTTTTCCTGACATGTTTGAACAGTCTATTTTATGTTTCAATGGTAATCTTTTCCCCCTGGCAGCTAAAGGTTGTCCATTCACCATACAATGTTTTCTAACAATGCCTACCACTTTTCTGCCATTAGTGAGTTCTAAGTTAGGTGAAACAGAGATGAGCAACTGGCATCAATTCTTCAGGTAGCCCCCAGACAACTTAGAACAATGTAACACAAAAATTTGTGAATAAGGCTGCTCTGCTCCCTCTGAAGCTGTTCTTTTTTTTTTTTTTTTGAGGAAGATTAGCCCTGAGCTAACATCTGCCGCCAATCCTCTTCTTTTTGCTGAGGAAGACTGGCCCTGAGCTAACATCCGTGCCCATCTTCCTCTGCTTTATATGTGGGACGCCTACTACAGCATGGCTTGCCAAGCAGTGCCATGTCCGCACCCGGGATCCGAACCGGCAGACCCCCAGCTCCTGGAGCAGAACGTGCGCACTTACGTGCTGTGTCACCGGGCCGGCCCCTGCTCTGCTCCCTCTGAAAGGACTTTATTTATCATTATTCTCTGAACTAAATAGCGTTAATAATTAGAAATAAACATCTTTCAATCCTTGCTGATTATTACGAAATGATTTTTCAAGATGCAGATATTTTAAGTACTGTGTAACATTAAATTCTGCAATTATTAATCCTCCCAAGAGCTTTTTTTTATTATATCATCTTACTGATATACAAAGAAAGGTGTTAGATTTAATTTATTCTAGCACTGGTTCAATTTTCAATTAGTTACCTGCACTAATTAGATACAACACTTGATTTATTTCTGTGCTTTCACCTCTTTCTTTTACTTTCACTCTTAACAGTATCTGCAATCTAGCAGGAAAATGTCAACCTATTTTATCTACTCTTTTTGTTTAAATTTCCTTGATTAAGGGATAGGATGTAAATTCACTGTAACTAACATCTCTCTATATTTCTAGCAAGACATTCTGCAATTAGTTCTAAAGGATAAAGATAAAATTCACTTCCAAATGAAATCTGTTATCTATTTCAGACAGCTTCCCTATTAATCAACATCTAGACTCTGTCTCTCAAGCTTCTGTTTTATCCCCAAGGTTTGTGTCATTTAGTCATTAAGGGAGAGGGCAAATTTTTCTATATGGATTGGTCTAAAAGGTTTATAACTGGTATTAGGGACTTAATTACTCCCCGCCCTAACCCCAACAACCTTCCTTTGCTCCACCAGACTTACATAACCATTCAGCAAATGGGGAGAAAGCATATGTACTTTTTCTCAATATTATCTTCTTGTAGGCTATCTTGCTATGCTTCAGAAGCCCTTATTAAATTCACCTAATGGGAAGCTCAGCACAGTCATCATAAGAAAAATAAACTGTCAATTGTTTTCTATGTATATAAGGAAAACAGAGTTTCCTTATTTAAATGGTTCACTGTGATAGGGCCATGCTCCTTTAGGAAGTCATAAAACTCAGTCCAACATCAAGCCCAGCGGAAACATTTAGCCGGAGACTGAATAGTTGCACAGCACCATCTACCTCTGCATCTTTATTTGAATCCCTGAACCAGGTAAGTGGGCCTTGGAGAGTTACCCTGCAGATTCAGCCAATTATTCCCAACCAGATCACCCACCCACATGAAAGCATGGCCACATTTACAACGGCTCAACTGCACTGCTCCTCTGTATAGATCAGGCATCTGCTTCAAAAAACACTTCTCTAACTGCCGGAAGGCTATAGAGGCCTACTTGCAACTTCTTCAGTCCATCCACTCTTTTATAGAGCATAGTAAATTTACTGTAATTAGGTACCAACTATCCCAAAAGTCTCTTCCGAGAATAACTTTTAAAAGTTTCCTCTCTCTTTACCAGGATGGGATTTTCTTCCAGTCCTCTTCTTCCACTTGATTCTTTAGGAAGGATATCTTAGCATTCCACCTCCTGTAGTCCTGGTCAATACTGAGTTTGGAAAAGCAAGCAAAATGTCAGGTTCTGTAATCATAATAACAATGGATGTTATGCTATGAAGGATGGACCTTGTCAGAATTAGCAAAACAAGCCTTTAATTCTCTGACTTTGAAGTTGCATCATAAGAAAGCTCCTCTTTTATCCCATCTTGCCTTTCTTACTCATAGAGACTGCAGGGTCTATGTGCAGGAAAAGCCAGATCTTCACCTCACCCCCTCACCTCCATGACCAGATCCACGGAGCTGAGAAAATGATGTAAACAATTGCCTGAAAGCTACAAGAGGCTAAAAGGAAGACGAGTCAGAATTGTGAGTGGAAGCACAAAGGTAAATGGGAGCATGAGGGTGAATCTAAAGGGAGGACTTAGAGGTGGGAGAAGCTTAGGAAAGTCGTATTTTTGATCTCAGCGCTTTTGTAAAGCAAGTGTGCATTTGCGATTTCTCAATGAACAATCCACTTCCAACTCACACGATAAAGCTTATTTAAAGCATCTCTTTGGAAATCTCCAGCACCTTAGTTGTGATCTCATGAAAGCCTCAAGCCATCTTATGAAATGAGAGTTTTTAAACTTGCAACTTTGTTTAGTGCCATCCTTGTGGAAATCACTCTAAGATTTTACTACAGGACCCTGAATTCTGCATGTTTTGCCTTATTGACCAATGAGAACATCAAGGCTACCTGCTGCCTAGAGGAAAAGATCTGCCACTTGCTGCAACCCCTGAGCATCGAATGTACCTTCATTAATGACTTCCCACCTGACCAACATCGGGGACTTCTGTGCCTGTGCCACCATCCACCAGGTGCCCTTGGCCTTCAAATGGTGCAGGATGACACCTTAGACCCAGGCCCAGAGCAGCCAGCCCTGCCCCAGCATGAATGACCCACATCGCGCAGCTGTGATCTGATTCCTGCCCTGTTCCGAGGACTGGAGGGTCCAGGCACTATGCTCCTTCCTCACCCTCTTCACCTGTGTCCTTCAGTATTCACGTTACTTTCTCTCTTTCTTTTAATGCTACACTGTGGGGTAAGCCCTCTGTCTGGCTAGTGCGTGGTCCAGGTGGGTGGAGTGTGGGATTCCAAGGCAAACAGGGAACCGTTGGAACCCGCAGGATATGCCATGTGGACTCGGGTGTGTGGCGGATGAAGTGCGGTTCCTGACAGAGGGGCAGGAGGAGGATAGGCTAGGATGTGCTGAGCATCAGGGGTGGCTCAGACACCGGAGGAATCAGGCCTGAGGCACTGCTGCGGCAACCCCCTCATCCCAGAGAAGGCGGACTCGCAGGATTTGGGGAGTTCTGTGGGGCTGCAGGGAAGTGTGGGATGAGGAACACCTGGGGCCCCTCCTCCCAGACTCGCCCAGAAGGAGGCTGGCTCACAGCACCCATCAAGCAAACCCGAATAGTCTTGGAGGCCTCGCTACCCGCTCCTGCCCTCCCGGCCTCAGTGCCTGTGCCTCTCCCCAGGGGTCCGGCCAGGTCAGGAGATGGCACGGCCCAAAGGTGGGGAAGGCGCTGACAGGAAATAAAGGCTGTTTTCCTCCAGCAACTAGCATCTCGATAAACGTTTGTGGATTGAATGGATAAATGAATGAATGTTGCATCGTTTACTCTCCCCTGAGAATTTCTGGGATTAATTTAGACAACGTATTTCAGCCTTATCAAAAAAGGAGACTGTTCTACCGAGGAAGTGAAGGATCTATACAATGAAAACTACAAGACTTTCTTGAAAGAAGTTGACCACGACATAAAGAGATGAAAAGACATTCCATGCACATGGATTGGAAGAATAAACATAGTTAAAATGTCCATACTACCTAAAGCAATCTACAGATTCAATGCTATCCCAATCAGAATCCCAAGGACATTCTTCACAGAAATTGAACAAAGAATCCTAAAATTCATATGGGGCAACAAAAGACTGCGAATTGCTAAAGCAATCCTGAGCAAGAAAAACAAAGCCGGCGAAATCACAATCCCCGATTTCAAAACATACTACAAAGCTACAGTGATCAAAACAGCATGGTACTGGTACAAAAACAGGTCCACAGATCAATGGAACAGAATTGAAAGCCCAGAGATAAAACCAACATCTATGGACAGCTAATCTTCGACAAAGGAGCAGAGGGCCTACAATGGAGAAAAAAAAGTCTCTTCAACAAATGGTGCTGGGAAAACTGGACAGCCACATGCAGAAGATTGAAAATTGACCATTCTTTTTCACCACACACCAAAATAAACTCAAAATGGATCAAAGACCTAAAGATTAGGCCTGAAACAATAAGTCTTCTGAAAGAGAATATAGGCAGTACACTCTTTGACATCAGTTTCAAAAGAATCTTTTCGGACACTATAACTCCTCAGTTGAGGGAAACAATAGAAAGAATAAACAAATGGGACTTCATCAGACTAAAGAGCTTCTTTAAGGCAAGGGAAAACAGGATTGAAACAAAAAAACAGCTCACTAATTGGGAAAAAATATTTACAAGCCACTTATCCGACAAAGGGTTAATCTCTATAATATACAAAGAACTCACACGGCTTAACAACAACAAAACAAACAACCCAATCAAAAAATGGGCAGAGGACATGAACAGACATTTCTCAAAAGAAGATATGAATGTGGCCAATAGACACATGAAAAGATGTTCATCATCGCTAATCATCAGGGAAATGCAAATCAAAACTACACTAAGATATCACCTTACACCCGTTAGATTGGCAAAAACATCCAAAACCAAGAGCAACAAATGTTGGAGAGGTTGTGGAGCAAAAGGAACCCTCATACACTGTTGGTGGGAATGCAAACTGGTACAGCCACTATGGAAAACAGTATGGAGATTTCTCAAAAAGTTAAAAATAGAAATACCTTATGACCCAGCCATCCCATTACTGGGTATCTATCCTAAGAACCTGAAATCAGAAATCCCAAGAGTCCCTTGCACCCCTATGTTCATCGCAGCATTATTTACAATAGCCAAGACGTGGAACCAACCTACATGCCCAGAAACTGATGATTGGATAAAGAAGATATGGTATATATACACAATGGAATACTGCTCAGCCATAAAAAAAGACAAAATTGGCCCATTCGCAGCAACATGGATGGACCTCGAGGGTATTATGTTAAGCGAAATAAGCCAGTCAGAGAAAGGCGAACTCTATATGACTCCACTCATAGGTGGAAGTTAATATATTGACAAGGAGATCTGATTGGTGGTTACCAGGGAAAAGGGGGGGTGGGGGGAGGGCACAAAGGGGGAAGTGATGTACCCACAACATGACTAACAATAATGTACAACTGAAATCTCACAAGGTTGTAATCTATCATAACATTAATGAAAAAAAAAGGAGACTGTTCGAAATAATTAATCTAGGATTTTAGCACAACTTTGGAGGAATCGCACGAGAACGAACAATTGCTCCAATTTATTTAAAAGAAGAAATTTAAATATTTATATTGGTATGACTTCTTTATCTCTCTCATTTTGTTCTTGCAACAACACATTGCTATTATTCCAACGTTAGCCTTCCAAAGGAAAAAAGGTATCAATACATCAAACTGTGCTAGATGATATGAATAGAGTGATAAAACACTAATTTTCTTCTGTTCGATATTTATCCCCTTTCCAAGGTATGTTTGTTATACAGAAAAATAGTTAATTGTAATAAGGGTCTGTCCAAAACAGGCAACATTTTTAAATGGGGTCTTTTAACACTAAAATTTCATCTCTCAAATAGATTTGCCTCCTGATGAGAAGCTGCTGTGTATTCTGTTCAGAAGGTGCCCAGGGAGGGACTTCTACTCATGGTGAGTGGTGATTTATGTAAGTTTAATGCTCAGAACCTGAGTCCACACATTAATATTGTATTTTTTTGAGAAAACACAGTACATCTCTGGTAGTCTAGTGATCTTATTTTTCTATGTCTACATGATTATTTAATGCTTCATTTGTTTATCTTCTTTCTCCAACTAAGTTATTGTCAAGTGCCAACTGACTAGTCAAAGGACAGACTAACATTTGATGAAGTGATCGACTAAGGCTTGTGGAGAATGTGAGGATGAAGCTAGTCCTTGAAGAGGTGGGTTTAGATAGGCAAAGAAGCCATTAGTTATAATTTCAGGCAGAGAACAACATTGTATGCCACTGTGTAGAGTTTTATATGAAAATCAGCTGAGTTTTTTTCTATGTTTTTATTTCACTCATCCATTTACACATTGATCCATTCAATAAGCATTCATGGAATGCACACTGTGTTCCGCACACCACGCTAAGATGTTGGGATACAGAATAATATAACGCACAGTTATCTACAGTTGTCTCCAAACAATTCCATCGTGGTCATGACGTATGCGTAACAGACTTAATATACACCTGCATTGTGCATTAAATCCTCACAATCTATAGAAGCTCGTCCATAAAGCAGGCTGTTGTCGAGCAGATGCTGTAAACAAATGATGTAAAGCTAAGTGAGGAAGCACTGACAACTCTTGTGACTTACTGAGCCATTTAAAATGAGCAATGAGCCAAAGCAGAAGTCCTACAGAGAAAGAATCAATAATGAATACATTATCATGCATATTTCCCCAAGACAAGGGTAATAATCATGTGGCATTCACTTCTGTTACTAAATAATTTTAAGGAGCCTTCCCTCCCCTCCCCACAGACTCTAACATACCTATTTCTGATACAAAATAGAGAGATCTCGACTGCTGTTAACGCCATAACTCTGTTAGACTTTAGCTGCCAGTACATTTTTCAAAATCCATCGGCTCATTTAAACCTTCAGAGGGAAAATGGCAATTGAGCATGAGTTTTATATTAAAGCAATACTGCAATGACTAGAAGCAATGTGGCATTCCACCATTTCATCAACTGTGCTATAGCCTGAAAACTTACAAAGGATAAATGAATAAATTCCTTGTCTTCTCTCCCACCTTCCTTTCCAATCCCAAATGGAACACTAACCTTATTTTTATGTTATTGAAAGGATTATTTTCATAACCTTTTAAATTACATCATTTAGAAACATGTTGTTTTATCTTTATCCTGCTACCTACCCATGATTTTTATTACTCACTATTGTCCTGCTCTAGTATTTCCTTAATATATTATTATTCAGTAGGAAAGTTATATACACTCAATAAAGGGTGGCGTTTTAAAAATTCAGCTACATTCACCGGGGGAGAAAAAGAGAAAGAAAACAATAGTGCAGGTTATTCTGGCCACATCTTTGCTCACAAGGTTTATCCCCTGGGTTGAAATTAAAAACAATTCTACTATAACCTCAGTCAGTTTCAGTTCCCTTATGCCTTTCATCGATTAAGAATCAAATCCAGGCAAGAGTACATCCTAGTGATTAAAGATATGTATGAATGTTTTCTAGATTGACAAGTTGTTGATAATTGTTGAAGTTGGATTCTCTCCATTATGGTATATGTTTGAAAAATTCCGTTAATACAAATTAAAACTTAAAAATGCATGCACACTCACATGGTCCGCTAAAGAATAAATGATTATTACAAAAAAATCTGGGGAAAACAAAATGTGGTTTTCATCCTATGCACTCTCTAATACGAGTCATCCATGTCGTTTAGTTGTTTCTTGGAAAAAAATATAATCTGTTCTATTGTTGAAGGAAATAGCAGTTGTGGTGGTTAGGTTTATGTGTCACCTTGGCTAGGCTGTAGTCTCCAGTTATTCAGTCACACGCTAATCTAGGTGTTGCTGTGAAGGTATTTTGCAGATGTGATTAATATCTATAATAAATGGACAATAAAGGAGATTATATTTGATAATCTGAGGAGGAAAGTTGATTCATTCAGTTGAAAGGCCTTAAGAACAGAACTGAAGCTTCCATGAAAGAGAAAGAAATTCCACCTGTGTACTCCTTCAGCTCATGCCACAGGGTTCTAGCTGCCATTTTCCATAGTCTACCATATGGACTTGGAAGTTTCCTAGGCACCTCTTATAATCGCAGAAGCCAATTCCATATTTCTTGTGTTGCAAAAGTAAGGCAGCACTATAAAGCTTTAAAGATTTTATAAAATTCTTACATTTTTCTTTCCAGATTCTCACTGCCTAGACTGCATTTTAGATAGAGTTAGGCTGAAAAGTCTGTGTATGGGCCAAATTCAAGCATTTCAAATCATGCAGAGTATACACAGTTTTATACATACAAACAACTTCCACATAAGTGCATGGCTGAAGTTTAGGAATAATGAGTTGGAAAAGGAGAATTAAAAAAATATCTCTTGGGGCTGCCCAGTGGTGTAGTGCTTAAGTTTGTGTGCTCTGCTTCAACAGCACAGGGCTCCCAGGTTCAGATCCTGGGCATGGACCTATACGCTGCTCATCAAGCCATGCTGTGGCAGTGTGCCACATACAAAATAAAGGAAGATTGGCACAGATGTTAGCTCAGGGACAATCTTCCTCACCACCCCCCCCAAAAAAGTGTCTATGACAGAGGTCTTAATTTTCAAAACCTTTTGCCTTTAAGATAACTTTTATTAAATCCCCAAATAGTGACTAGGTGATGTATAAAGAGTTATAAACTTGCATACAGGTTTCAAACCATTCTCTTTTTAATATTGTCTCTTTTACCTTAATACATGTTAATAAAATTTGATTTTATGAGGAGTGAGCAGAGATGCATCTTATTGGGGCAGAAGGAGGGATCATTTCCAATGTTACCAGCAGAAGAGGAAGATATTTGTGACTTGAACTCACAGGAGCTCCTAACTTAGCTGATGAGAAGAAATGAAGTAGAGACCTCATTTTACTTTGGCACTTTAATTCCTGAGGATGGAATTCATCACAATGCACTCCTCAGCACCCAGCTTCAGAGAGAAACTTCTCACATTCGTGTAGATCTCCCTTCAGCATTGATAGGCATTAAAATAAAATTTAAAAGAATACACTGCCCTCTTATTACATATGGCAAATGGCATCTCTTAGGATGTATAAACCAGCCCATTCTCTTCTACTATCTTGGCACCTGGTTATTGTAGACTCAAGAAATAAATGTCATTCTTTCCTGTTGGCCATTGATTTTCCTTGATCTAGGCAATTTTCCATCCTTCTCTCTTGGGACTAACTCCTCAACATGCCTCCAAACTCTGGAGGAGATGAGGATAAGTCACATTACCTTTTACACCTCATTAGCTTTAACAAATATGTAGCTGGCACTTACACAAACACCATATTACCTGCTGTTCTGTTCCTCACTATATTGCTTTCCTGCTGTTTTTACAGGTGGCATTTAGGCAGTGCTATTCTGAGATATATCATCATTACTACATCACTGTCACAGACTTGCAGACACAAATCTGGGGACAAAAGGTAACTTGGAAAAAATTGCAATCAAAATATCAGAAGTTCACACAGCACAAAATGGAAAATAAGAGTATATTTAAGACCACCAACAACTGCCAAAATCATGGGAAAGAAATCACTATTTTCTTCTTTCTACCCACATTATTGTTTTACTCTTAAATAGTTTAATATGAAATTGGGCATATTTGTTAATGCACTGAAGTTCTGTCTCTCCTTTTTTTATATGAAGGTAGAGTGTGCTATCACTGGTAGTGAAACAGACAACACTTTGCTCCACCTTCACGTAGCATTTTGATGTTGCTGTTTGGACTTCTGGCACTGCTTAGTGTTAACCTGTAATGGTTATCAATAGTTGAAAATAAATTCTAAAGTATCCCTTTTTAGGATCATCGTGAAAATTTGAAGCCAGGCATTTAATTTGAAAAAAGATGAAGCTAGATGCAAAGTTGAATGTAGATCAACCCTTTCTAAAACAAGCAACGAAATAAATAAGTAAACTCCCTTCTCTTTCCTTTGGTCAATTAACTAATTTATTCATTAAGTAAATAATTATTCCTACCATGTGCCTGGTTCTGGGGATACAACATCTTATAAGGCAGACATGATCCATTTCATATGAAACTAACTCCTTGAGACAGTGGGTTGAAACTGTGGAAGTGGGATTTGTGAAGTTGAGTCAGGTTTCCATTGTTAAGGGAAGGACAGTAGTAGAAATAAGCTGTGCCGTAGGCATCATAGATTTCATTGACCTGGTTTTGCTAGCAAGACAGCTATCATTTC
Organism: Equus asinus; assembly: GCF_041296235.1. NCBI lineage: Eukaryota > Metazoa > Chordata > Mammalia > Perissodactyla > Equidae > Equus > Equus asinus. Next base: position 84,537,428 of record NC_091798.1, read on the forward strand.
TACAGTTAACTTCAGAGTTGAGTTTAGGTCTCACTATGGCCAGCAATCCGACACAGAAATAGACAAGAGTCTGAATAGAGGCTGAGGCTCCAGAGAACTGCCCTTTTCACTATCTGCCACCTCCGATCCTTTCTCTTTCCTGTCTTATATCCTCTTCTCTGGGACTCTCTGTCATTAGCACACAGGGAGAATTTTCTGGGAAAATATTGCGTGGTCAGTAGCATCTCATTCCTGAGAGTGTCTCTGGACAGAGATCATGGAACCCAATTTAATTTAATCAACTCAGCTGCCCCAGTGTTTGAAACCCTTTGGCATTGTCTGCTGTGATTAGAAATTTAGATTATATCCCTTACATTCTGCATGATCTCTCGACTTTCCTTTTGTGCCACATGCTAAATAGGATACTACTCGCTTGTTCTCATCAGGGAAAAATACCCATTTCCCCCTTATTTTAAATCCTTCCCTGACAATGAAATAAGAAACGAAAAGGAATGAGTGAAAAATACCCAAACTTGTCCTTCTTAAATTGGCCCAACAAAAAATCAACATGGTGGAACATGAAAACAACTGGAGTCAAACGACTGTATTAAAAATTTCAGATTAAAAATTCCAGATTCTTCATTTCCAATGTTTCCATGCAAGTCTGGCTCAAGTTAAATTCTAATTTGAGACAAACAAGCAAACAAAGCAAGGAACAATGCTGTCACTGCTAGTTAATGGATGCCATTCTCTTCCACTGAAAATTGTTTTATGTTAGCTAGAAATGAGCTTTATGTTTTTGAGAGGGACAAAACAACAACCCCAAAATGTTGCTGCTGCCTTTCTGCCACTTAAAATTAGGCAGTCTCCGTAGTCCACACCCCACATTATCTCCAAAATATCAAGCACATGTCCTCTTCCTTTCTGGAAGGAAGGAACATGCCATTTTCAGTGTCTGTGAGTTCCTTCTTCCAGAGAACAATCAATTATTGATTGTGTGAGATTTCATAAATAAAGCCAACTGTAAGCAGGTGATTAATCATTCATTTCTGGTTCACCTTGAGAGAACAGTACAATGATAACAAAAGCGAAACACTGACTGCGTTTCCTGTTCATCCTGTGCAAGTGCAGGGGATGCATGCTCTCCTCAGTTCATAAGGATTCAGGCACCGTCGACTGAGACATTTGGTGTGGAAAATCACTCAGACGGAAAGAATGACACCTTGAGAGTACCTACTATGTATCAATAACTTTATATACTTACATGGCTTACTGTGCTAAACATCATTCTCTTTTGCCTTTTATAAAAAATACAGCTTATCTGACTGGTTCTGATCCTGATTGCATTACTTACTTGCCATGTGACCTTGGCAAATTTTTTAACCTCCAATTCCATTTCCTTATCTCCAAAATGGGGATACTACAGGAAATTATTTCATAAGATTGTTGCAAGAACACACAACACATACACTTTATCACTCAGAGCTCAACCAGAGAAGCAGAACCAGTAGGAGGAGATATAAACATGCATATATATTAGTGCATTGGTTACAGTGAGTTGGTCTTACATAATTGTAGGTGTTGGTTAAACAGTCCCTGTAAGACTGTTGTCTCCACATCTGATGCCAGAGCTTGGATACAACAGGGCAGGGAGCCAGGAAAGAAGCTAGATGCAAAGTGAGGAAGATCAATGGCAGCCTGGAACCCACAGGTACAAGCTGGAACCTCAATGGGGCCTGAGTCTGGTCTTCTTGCCCCTGACCTTGGTGACAAGGGGATCCTGCATATGCTGAGGCTCTTTGTCACAGAGATAACAACACACACCCGGTCCAAGAGTGAGAGAAGCTTATGGGTGATCCTGAGAGGGAGAGCAATTGCAGGCCCAGCTGCTGCTTCACTCCAATGAGGTGGATCAGCTGATCGGCAACAGTGTGTGCCTGTGCTACAGAATGGCTGCTGCTTCCCTTCTGTTTTCTAAATCTTCCAAGAATCCTGTGGCCTTCCGGAACCAGAAACATACATGAAAGTTAATTCTAGGAAATGTAGTTCATCCTAGCCAAGTTGACACGTTATAACAACAGCTCACACGTGCATATGCCACATATAAAAGTATATTCTGGTATTTGGGTTTTCTTTGACTAACCCATAGCGTCTGTTGTATTATTATTATTTTTTAATTTGGTTATTTTCACGCAGATACTTAGTAAGTTCAAAACAGATTTTATGAGTAAAAGATGATAGAGAAGAAGGCCTGTCAAATTAAACAAGGTACTTTAGAATAAGTACCTAAATACTTTAGAATAAGCATCAATTGACATAAACTCACAATTTACAATGAATTTATTATTTAAAACAAACTACAAAATTACCAAAAATCCATGAAAAGTTGACATTTCTAATATTTGTAAGTCTGAGGCAGCTTCTGCCTCTCTACCAATTAAGATAAAGTGCACCCAAGAAATCCCACTTTTACCTCTCTTACATAAAAGTCCGGGAATGTAGTTACAACGTCTGTGAGTACTTATTTTCTCAATCATCTTCCAGGGGATAGATTTTATTTTGAGATAGAGATTCATTGTACACATGGATTCTGTACAGAGCCACTTTATTCCTGCCGAGGGCAGGATTCCTTTGCTGTTAGGGACAGAGTAAACTTAATCATTAACTGCTCAATTAAGTTTGTCTTTGGTTGAACAAGTGTAAATTCGGGTACTCTGACACTGCGTTAAACCACTTAACCTTTCATGGCCGTTAGTTTTATTCTTCAATGAACAGTATTAGCTTTTGTTCTTTAATAGCAATATAGTGACTATTTAGCTCAATTCTTCTAATTTACTCTTAAAATAATGTTTGCTGCGTTTTGGCCCACTGTGCCTGGGGATCTTCATGGACTTGAGGAAACTTCACAGTCAAAAGCCCTGAATGCTTAGAATAGAGTTTGAATACAGTGTCTATAATATCAATTGAGATACTTTAAAAAAAATTCAGATCCTATAGGATGGGCTAAGATTTATTATAAGGTCTATTATGAAGACCAGGATCTGCATTTTTAACAAACCAGAGGTTTTTTAGGACTACCCTTTGAGAACATTATTTTAGAAAATGGTGTGATGTCAAGTTAGGTCTGGCTACAGAAGGAGACAGATACACATAGATGGGTATAGATGCAGCAGGAGAAGGATTTTCCGAAGAGTGTGAGGAATGTTGAGGAAATATCTTTCTCTATCACAGATTTTTGCGTAAGAACCTTTGACATCTGCTTGCTTAGTGCATTTTGAGTTGCAGAATCAATTGGTAGTAAAGTGTGCTTCGTTTCTGGGAGTTTGCTAAGAAGAATAACTCAGATAGTATTTGTTACTGAACAACATTTGCTCCTAGCAATTTGTAGAAAATATATTCTTGCAGAGGCCAGAGCTGCTGGACTATTGTGTGAGAAATGAGCAATTATCGTATTTGGATAGCTGGGGTCATTTTGGTCAAAACTGGCAGTTCCTCAAGGGCTTCGGTTTTGTTTATTTCTTGAATGTAGCAACTTACAATGTCATCTTTGTGTACCTTTCCAAACTTTTTCTTAAGACCTATCATTTTCTTAACTGTGAAGTTTAGATATGTTCACCATCTCTCATATTCAATTGTTACTTACTATTATGATTTCAGGAGAAATATGTATGAAAATATGAAGCAAAGCCATTTGAAAATACAAACTCCTGTTTATAGAAATTTAGCAGAAAAGAAAAACAAAACAAAGCAAACAAATGAAGCAAATATCCATCAACTTGTACCATTGCTTAAAAATCCACTAGATATATTGTTTAAAGAACTGATTTTTATGTAGAACATTATGACTCAGAATAGAAATGACAATTTCCACTAAATGAGAGCCAATGAACATGAATGGGAAGTTTCATTCTTAAATAATTTCAGTTATGCCCTTGCTTATAAAGGTTTGTCTGTTGGAACTAGTCAGACACTGAAATTATAAAATAAGGGTTAAGAGGTTATATTATCTATGATTTGAAGCAGTTTTTTGAAAGTTTAATTTAGCTGCTTTTTGCTGTTTTAATATCTCTTTTATTGTTCTATTTTATATGTATCCAATATTTTTGAATGCTCATTATTAGAGACAATTGCTAAGTGTTGTATGTGCATTACTTTATTTAATCTTCTTGGCACCCCAGAAACTTATGTAAAGAACTAGTTTCACTCATAGCCAGAGTATAAATAAGAAAATAAAATAATTTAATTAAAATTATTAAATACCATATAAGCTTTCAAAGTTTTAATAATATGTATTTTCATCCGGTTTGCTTAAAAATAAGGCTTTGAGTAGTCACTTACTCAAAGTAATGAGTATCTTTGCTCTTTTTTTTAAGTTCTTTTTTTAATTCTTGGATCTCTGGTGTACAAAGTTGAGTTAATCGTACTCCTGAAATCAGTGCATGTTATGCATATTGGTCTGAGAGAGACCATGCTCTTATTTCATTCGTCTGTGCCTTATTGTCTCTACTCCCTCTTCCTATTCTTCTGTTTCTTTAGGCAGTTATTGCAACATACTTATGATCTGTCTTTTAGTTTGTATGTATTCCTATAAATTGTGTCTTATGTCCTATTCATATGCATTTATTCTGGCAAATGATATCTTACAGATCTCCTTTTCCATTTTTTTCCCACTTAGTATTATGTTAAAAAATTTTATTCACCTATATTGCTATTCATAAATCGAATCCATTGCTTCTATTTATAATACTCCATATATTTATCTATAGTATTTTACCTTTCTGAGCTCCCATTGGTGAACACTGAGCTTTTTTGAACTCTTCAATACTACAAATAATTCAGCATTGAATATTGCTGAATATATTTGCCTTTGGGGCATATACTCAAAAGCCAAATGCTGGGTCGCAGTCTATCTTACGAGGTGACACTAGATGGCTCTCCAGATGACCAGCCTATATTCCTACATACAATCCGTCCTAGTTTCAATATCCCCACTTCTCCTCAATAAATAATATTTTCAGCTTTTTAATTTTTACCAGTCTAACAAATATCAGGTGATTTCTCATTTTTGTTTTGGTTTGCATGTTTATTATTATTAAAATTGTAAGCACTCCTTCATAGTCTCATAAACCTTTTGGATATCTTCCTCAGTAAATATCTTGATCATATCTCTCACCTGATTTTCAGTTGTGTTTGCTATTTTATTCATGTTGATCGGCAGGAGTTCCATGTATATTTTAGATATTAATCCTTTGTTCATTTTATATTTGACAAAAATTCTCACCCATTCTCAATTAACTTTCTTATTGAAAGGTTTAGAATTTTCTGTTTGTAATCAGTGTACTAAAATTTTACTATATATTTAGATTTTTCCTTCTTTCACATAGCAGGGAGTCTGTGAACAATTTAGTCTGAGATCTTCAGATTTATCTGAATCTGGGAAATTTTTACTCCATTATTATTTTACTATTTCTTCCTTTCTGTTTTAATTTTTCTCTTTAAGATTTCCATATTATTTGGATTTATGCTTCTATTCTCTATATTTTAAGATTTTTCTTTTGTTTTCTATATCTCCGTACTATATGCTAATGTCTTCTGTGAAATTTACCCCATATGATCAGTGAACTCATAAATTCACTTTCCAGCTATGTCCATCCCACAGTTTCTCTCTTCTATTGTGCTCTTCATCTCATTAGCATCTAGCATGCTAATATCCTCCTTTTCCTCATTAACTATACTTATCATGTTTATTTTAAATTATTTGTTCACTCCTTTTGGAATTCTTTTTTGGATTATATATATTGTCCACTTTCTGTTTTTCTTTTGAGGTACTTCTATTCTTCAGTTATCTTGTATTTTGGCCTGTGAGCTCCTATTCTGGAGAGAGCAACTTTTCTCTTTTGGTAATGTATATTGGGGAAGGGCTAATGACCCACTTTGTCCATTTTGTGCAAAAATGGTTAAGGTTAATATGTGTTATTAAGGAAAATTAAATTTTAATATATTCTAGGTGTTTTTATTTTGTTTGGCAGTTTTAATTTTCTGAACTGGTAGATGCCTTCGTAATAATATCTGCTACAGAAGATCAGAGTACTTGCACCAGGCCTTATGCTGAGGATTTAATCTACAGTATCAACTGGGATTGGGTTTAATGGTGACAATCAAATGATTGGCTAGTACTGACATAAATGAGTAAGAAAGTTATTTATTTAACACAAAAATTCTGCAGTAGGCTGTTTGGAGCTTGTGCAAGCTACAAAAATGTCGAAAAGGGACTTTGTTCCTTCTAGCTTCTTATTTCAATTTAGCTTTTAGCTTTCATCCACAGGATGATAGGATAGCTTCTGCACTTCTGTTAGTCAAAACCATTTTTGATATTCCACATAGGAATCATGGAACAGGGCAAAGGATAAAGGGCCAAATGAGATGCCAGGTGAGTTTGTGCATTGTATAAACTTTCTTGGCAATGTTACCCAATATCTTTCTCTTATATTGCATTAGCTCAACTTGAGTCACATAGCCACTCCTACTTGTCAAAGAACCTTGGAGGACCAAGACAGCAAGAGGGTATCCCTACTTCTATTACCAGTGAAAACACAAGAGACTGGGACTTTGCAAGGCTCCATACATGTTACCTCATTGGATCCTCATACAAACTTGATGACGTGTGTGTGTAGCATCTACATTGGTGCTATAGATTTTTGAATGTTAGGATACTATTCTTTCACATTATTTTCTTATCCTACAAAGACCAGCATCAGGAATAATGTCAAAAATGTTAAATTTTTACTTGCACGTGGGTCCAGGAAGCAAAGATTGGAAGCAGGAGAGACTACTTTACCACAGGAACCATGGAGGAGCTTCTCTTTGGTTTTGCTTTGAAAAGCAGGTACGAGAGGAACCAAATAAGGCATGATGACTAAATATAGTGTGCTATCCTGGATAGGATCCTGGAATAGAAAAAGGACATTAGGTGAAAACTAAGAGCATCTAAATAAAGTGTGGACTCTAGTTAACACTAATGTATCAATATTGGTCTATTAATTGTAACCAGTGTGCCATACTAAGGCAAGATGCACCATACTAATGTAAGATGTTAACTTTCCGTACTATCTTTTCAATTTTTGTCTAAATTTAAAACTGTTCTAAAAGTAAAATTTAGTTAAGATAAAAAGTAGATCTATACAGAGTGAGGTTGAACTGTGGCAGCCATAAGATATGCCTTGAATTCCTCCATCCACAGGCAGCAAAATTGACAGTGGGCCCCAGGTGATGCACCCTGAAACCCATTGCTCATTTGCTCCCAGCCAGTGCCCGGGCATGGTAGTGATACTAAGCGGTCTAGGAGACATGAGACTCTTCCGATGGGAGATATTAATCTTAGAACTCCCTGATGGCCCAACTCAACTTTCTTTCTTTCTTTTTTTTTTTTAAGATTGGCACCTGAGCTAACAAATGTTGCCAATCTTTGTTTTTTCTGCTTTTTCTCCCCAAATTACCCCAGTACCTAGTTGTATATTTTAGTTAAGGGTCCTATAACTCAACTTTCTTTACACTCCACTACATTCTAGGACGTTTCTTCTCCATCTTCTATTCATCTCTTTTGCACACAGTGTCAGACTTGTGTTGTCTGATGGTTCTCTAGACTCCAGGCTTCCCTCAATTTTCTCTCACTCATAGGTATCCTAATAAAATCTTTGCCTACTTAATCTTATTTTAGTGTTTGCTTCTTAGAAGACCTGTAATAGCACACAGAATAAGGCAGAAAAACCATGTGATCACCTTATTAGATGAAAAAAAGCAACAAAAATCTACAAAATTCAACACACATTAGTAAGGAAAACTCTCAGAAAACTAGGATTTTAAAGAAACTGTTCCAACCTGATAAAGGGCAGCTGTAAAAACTTAACAGTTAGCATCTCATTTAATGGTGAAATATTGAACATTTACCCTCTTTGATTAGGATGAAGGCAAAGGATATCTATTCTCACTATTTTTATTCAATATTGTAATAGAGATCCTAGTCATTGTAAGAAGGAAAGAAAGAAAAGGATGAACAGCAAGAAAGAATAAGTAACCCTTTCTCTATTTGCAGACAGCATGATTGTTGCATAGAACATCTGTAAGAATGTACAAAACTAGTACTAGAACCAATATTTGAAATTAGTGAGTCAAAGGACACACGGTTAATATAAAATATATCAGTTGTGCTTTTAAATACTAGCAGCAAAACATTAGAAAATATAATTTTAAAATATTTATGATATTACCAAAATCATAAAATAATTAGGAATAAATTTGAAAAATATTTTCAGGACCTTTATACTAAAAATTACAGAATAGTACTGAGATAAGTTACAGAAGGCTTAAAGAAATAATGTGCAAATATACGTGGAAAAGCAAACAAATTAGAATAGCCAAATTACTTTTCCAAAATCAAAGTTGGAAGATTTGTTTTACCAAATTTCAAGACTTACTTTAAAGGAATAGTAATCAGTCCAGTGTAGTATATGTGAAAGAATAAGCATATAGATAAATGAAACAAGATGAATCTTCTAGAAATAGATCCAAAAGTATGTGGTCAAGTGCTTCTTGACAAAGTTACTAAGGCAATTCCATGAGGAAAGAAAACTCTTTTCAACATATGATGTTAAAATAATGAGATATTCATTATAGAAAAATCTTCCATTGGCCGTTGTTGTAGGCAGAATAGTGATCTCCTAAAGAGGTCCATACGCAGAGCCCTAGAATTTGTATGTTACCCTACGTGACAAAAGAGACTTAGCAGATGTGATCAAGGCTAAAGACCGTGAAATGGAGAAAGAATCCTGGATTATCCAAGTGGCTCAGTCTGATCACGTGAATGCTCAAAAGTAAAGAACTTGTCCTGCCTGGGTAGGAAAGAGATGTGACATGAAAGAGACTCCACTTGCTGTTGCTGGCATTGAAGTTGGAGAAAAGGGGCCATAAGCCAATGAATGTGGCCATCCTTTAGAAGTTGGGGATAGTCCTCGACTGACAGCGAGCAGAGACAGGGATGTCAATCCTATAAGCACAAGGCACTGAATTTTACCAACAACTCAAGTGAGTGAGGAAACATTCTTCCCTAGCGCCTCCAGAAAGGATCCTGCAGCCATGCCGGAACCTTGGTTTCTCCCCAGTGAGATCTACGTCAGATGTCTGACATTCTGGACTTTAAGATGTTAATTTTATATTGTTTAAGCCACAAAGTGCGTGATATTTTATTATGGCAGCAATAGAAAATTAATGCAACCCTACTAAAAAAGTTAATTTGAAATGTATCAGAGAACTAAATGTAAAATAAAAAACGCCAGAACTCTTAGAAGAAAGCATAAGGGAAAATCTTGACATATTTGGATAGGCAAAGGTTTCAGAGAACACAAAAAATGCATGAAACATGAAAGAACCAAAATAACAAAATTCAGATTTGTCCAACTTAGAAATGTTTGCTCTTCCATAGCTACCATTAAGAAATGAATATGTCTCAGATTTGTAGAAAATATTACAATAGATATATCTGAAAAAGGATATAAAATATACTCAGTAAGTCAAAAATCAATTAAACGTAGTAAATTATTTGATCAAAAGACATACAAGATGGCCAGTAATCACAAGCCAATATGCTTCACCTCATTTAACTTTCATGGAGTTGAAAATTAAAACCGCGGTGAAATACTGCTACGCATCTACTCGAATGGCTACAGTTACAGAGGGTGGCCATGGACAATGTTGGTGAGACGTAGTGGAGCTGCACCGTAATGCACTGCTGGGGAAAATGTAAAATGTCGTAACCACTTTGGAAAACCCTTTGTCAGTTTCTTAAAAAGTTAAACATACACCTACCCTAAGACCCGGCCATTCCTCTTTCAAGGTATTTCCCCAAGAGAAATAAAAACATATGCACACAAACACTTGTACAAAAACTTTATTCAGAATATACAAAACTGAAAACAATCTACATGTCCATCAATAATTGAATGGAAAAATAGAACATGCTATTTCCATACAACTGAACACTCCTCAGCAATAGAAAGGAAACAGCTGTGACACCACAACGTGGATGAATCTTGAAATCTTGATGCTGACTGAAAGAAGACGCAGAAACATGAAAATATGTACTATAGGATTCCATTTATACAAAACAAGAACTAATATACAATGATAGAAACAGATCAATGTTTCTTAGTGCCGAGGGTGAGGAGAGAGTTGTGGACTGAGAAGGACTGAGGAATCTTTCGAGGAAGCTGGAAAGGTCTGTATCTTTATGGTAGATGGCTGTCAGAACCCCTCAAATTGTACATTTTAACTGGTTATAGTTTACGGTTTCCTCAATAAAGTTAATGTGGAAAAAAGAATAGACAGGTAGAAAGAAGGTAAATTCTGGGCAAAAGAATTTGCTATAGTGGAAAAGCATGACCTTTAGAATCCAGCAGACCTGGGTACAAAACTCACCACTGGAACTTACCAGCTTTGAAACTTTGGAGGGGTTACTTAACTCTCTGATTTTCAGCTTAATCATCTCAAATAACATGGGAAAGAACACAGTGTTGTTGTCAAACTTGAATAAGAACACACGTTAAAATACCTAACAAAGAAGCCTGTATACATGAGTACTCATGACGTTTTTGTAAAACTTGCCTTTTTTGACTGGGTGGTTGACACAAATTGTAAATGATCTCAGATATCAATTTGCTTAATAATTTATTGTTTTGCATAATTTAAATCATTTAAAAATTAAAATAGCTAACGTATTTTCGTTATAAACCTTACTAACATTTTATGTATGTTTAAATGAACTTGTAATTCATTCCTCTCATCTTCCAGTATCCTTACTCCTAATTTTCTTACATTCAACTGCCAAGATCTGATTTGTTTCTAATAGAATGAAATGTACTTAGTCACCTTGGTCACTGCCATGAGCAGTGTCAGCCTTGTATTATTTGTCTCACAGGTTTGCGTCTGCTAAGAGCTGAAATTACAAAATCATTTAAATTTAAGAATGGATGGGATGTTGAAAGTAATCTGTTAAGCAACCATTGCATTTCCATCTGAGCTGCTGTATTCAATAAATGTATTTCTGCTCTAAGAATATGATTGTCCTATGAATTCAATTTATTCTACCCTATATAGATTATTAGAGGACACCAGTGATTTGTACTTTTTTTCTATGATTCGGATCTCACAGGGGCATCCATTAAATTATCTTTCAAGGCCCAATTTAAATAACCACTTCTCTTGAAACTTCCTCTGGCCTTCTCTACAAAAGAAGAAAAACTGTAATTTAAGTAATAAGACCTTAAAGATAGCTAATCCATTCCCTTTATTTAGGAAATAGCTTTAAAGAAGTAAAGTTATTTGCCCAAAGGAAAACAGCCATATCATGTCAAAGATAGGACTGAACACAAGTTCATTATGCCCAGTACAATCCAGTATTGTACTGGATTCACCCACCACACTGTACTGACATTTTTACATCTTCTGACATAATATAGCCATTTGCTTTTCCATTTGTTTTTCTGCTTAGCATGTTTAGAATACATAATTTGATGTTGTAAATAAGAAATGCTCCAAATGGTGACTTAAATAAGAGAGCTGCTTATTTCACTGTTTATTGAAACTCATGTTTCAAAACAGAGGTGAGCCATCTGGGGCTTGTTAGCTGATGGCCCTGACCTCTCTCACATGTGGTTTCAATTGTGGAGTCCAAGATGACTATTCAGCCACTGTCAGAGCCCAAAGAGTTTGCAAGGGTAAAGACTAAGTGGCAGGCAAGCAGTTTCCTTTAGGGTGACCATGCAGAAGTTGCACACGCCACTTCGTCTCCTATTCTGGTGGTTGCTTGGTCACAGATGGATAGAAGAGAAGGGGCAAATAAAATCACCAGCTGGGTGTTGGTGCTTGATAAAATCAGGAATCATATCATGAAAAGATAGAGGTGAAGAATGCAAAGTCACAAATAAATTAGCAATCTCTGTCACAGAATGCTTTATATCAGTGAACTTCATTCTTTTTTTCTGGCAAATCCCCGAAAGAATTTTGAAAAAAAGGTACTATTCTCACATTTCTAAGTTAACCTAGAAAATTATATCATGCATCTATAGAGTTGCAAAGGTTATAAATTCCAGCATATTACAAATATTGAAATTTTAAATAAAGTTTTACTATTCAGTATCATCGATTTAAAAATACATGTCAAATTCCTCCTTTATTTATTTATTTATTTTAAAAGATTGGCACCTGGGCTAACAACTGTTGCCAATCTTTTTTTTTTTTCCTGCTTTATCTCCCCAAATCCCCCCGGGACACAGTTGTATATCTTAGTTGCACATCCTTCTGGTTGTGGGATGTGGGACACCGCCTCACCGTAGCCTGACTAGTGGTGCCATGTCTACGCCCAGGATCCGAACCCTGGGCCGCTGCAGCAGAGCGCGTGAAATTAACCACTTGGCCACGGAGCCAGCCCCACATTCCTCCTTTAATAATCAAACATTTTATATGTTTTTTCTCCTTGAATTTATTATTCTATTCTACTTTTACCATAGAATTATATTCTAATATATTTATATTTTAACCCTTTTCTAATCACTCTTTATAGTTTATTAACAAAAAACTATAAAAAATTTGCATTTTTTCTGTGCTCATGTGGTTCAAAGTTCAATTTCTTCCTGGGATATCCTAATCATTATTATAAGTACATAATTAGTGAAATTATACATTACTATAATTATTGGTTATAAAAAAGGTTTTAAAATGTCTCAGATGAGTGAGGTTATTTTCCTTTTTAAAATTATCTGTGGATTAATATCAGTATTGCTCAATTGAGACATAATTCAGATCAATATAACCCCTATTTTTACATTGTGTGTATATTAGTAATTATAGACCATTTTAACAAAAATGTCGATGAAGTTGGGAAGAACATTGTTTAAGAGCAATGTCACTCAATTCTTTGGACACGTTCTCGGTTATGTGCCGAAAATATCTCATTATGACATATTATCACATACTTTTTGAAAAGTCTATGAGGTACTCTTTTAATTCAGTGTAAGCAAAGAATCTGGAAATCACATTGAGACAGGAACCAGCCTAAGGAGACAAGGCCACCTGCAAGGCCCCAGGCTTAACAAGATAAGACCCTAACAAGATTGGCCCTAACCAATCAGCAGGCTAGGAGAAGCAGATAGAGGCCACCACGATCCACATTTCACAGCCTCAGTGATTTTCCGGGTTTAGGAATGTGCCCTAGCACCAGGAGTCCACTGAAGGTGACCCTAGCCCCATTAGCATAGTAAAAATCACACCTGGGGGTAGAGAGCTAGCATGCTAATGATACATGGGTCACATGAGGTGACATGTTGAATGACTGCACAGGTGCAAGGAAAGCCCCAACTCTACATGCCATGCAAGGCCCTCCTCCCCAGCCTTTGCCTAATAAAAGCCCCACAATCCCACTCTGGAACAAGCCGGTCACCTGTCCCTTTCCTTTCCTCACTGGCTTCCTTGTGCCTCTCCTATGGACAAGCTATGAACTTTTACTTTTCTATTCCCGTTTGTTGTCTCTCTTGATTTCTATTCTGGGGAACAACAAGAAACCGATGTTCTGGTAACAACATGATATATAAAAGTAACAACATGATATATAAAAGTGTTTGTTACCAGTCATTACTATCACTTACTTCCTGGAGACTACACCAAAATATAGTCTCTTCCTTTTTATTTCTACCCTGGATGAATTTTATACAATAGGGCAATTTGAAATGGTGATATTAACTATCTTTTGAAAAATGTTTGAGGGAAACTGCTTGAGGTGAGAAGGGAAAGAAGAAACACTGGCTTGTCCTCATGAAGGTTAGGTTTATGAAAGCATACGTGTCTGGTCCACGGTCTGGCAATGACTTTTGGTTCCCTTAGAAGGTCTTAGAAGATACATGTAAACCTAGTCTACATGTATCCTAATTTGAAGATTAATACTTCATAGGATATTATTTGTTTACTATTCTTTTGATGATCTGTTTCAAAAGCTTTGCATGTGCATGATGCAGGGTCAGTGAGCCGAGGAGTCAAAAGAAAGATTTCTTGGACTCTTAAGGTCTGTAGTAGTGCTCTTTTATTTAGAGAATAGTGTGGAATAGCATGGGGACAGGACCCATGGGCAGGAAGAGCTGCTGCAAACATGGGTTGATAGTAGGGCTAAATTTAAGGCATAGAAATGTGGGTTATCTCCTTACAAGACAAAGGAAAGAATATGTAAAAAAAAGTTGTTAAAATGGTAACAGTGCAGATGGGGTCTGGTTATTGAGTGGTCCTATAACTTTAGATAAGAATCGAACCAAATTAAGTAAATGGCTGAAGCCACCACCTTAAATATTATTTTTAGCTAAAGACAAAGGAGGATGTTGGGGACAGAGGGGGAGTCAATCGTGGGAGATTACCACACAAGTACAGAAAACAAGATGCAGATTTAAGTCCTTGCCTTTGGCATTGATTAAGAGTTTCTAGAGAAAAGGTCATGCCCCCTTCTTCCTGGTGCAGAGAGGGAGACACCTTAACAGATGGAGATTTCCTTTACAATGTAAATGTCTCCTAACAGAGGGTAAGTAAATTCTACTCCTCAGAGCCTCCTTTCCATCTGCAGTTTTTAAAAGTAACCAGCCTAAAATAATCCTCATCAATGCACACCCTTCTACTCACAAAATGCTTGCCTTTTGACATTTGATATCCTGGATATGACATGTCCAACCAGGATTTCCCACTAGCAAGTGAGCCATTAGGTCAAGGAAATGCCTCTTTTCCTCAGTCTAAAGAAATTAAAGAGAGAATGCAGAGTGAAAAATAATGGACAAGAACATAAAATTTTCAAGATCCTTTACTTTTCTCTGGATGACGTATTGAATTCCACAGTCTCTCTCTTTTTTTTCTCATAACCCAAACATTGTTAAAATGGGAGCAGCCAAACCCATACATGGTCTGCTGCCTACAATTCTAGCAAAAAGCAGACTTAATGCTATATTTAGCAGAGTTATAATATCTTTTGCTTTGACTGAAAAGAATAAAAAGTTATCAGGGCTCATTTTGAATGGCATATTTCAAACTCTTCAAGACCTACGATATTTACACAAGCCAGGAAACTTGGAATTTTCAGGGTCAAGATCTGTAAGTATGTCATCTCACTATCACATAACCAGCCTCTGAGATTTCCTCATGGCCACACTTCAAGGCCAGATGCTAACCCCTCGATATTTGTGCAAGTGAGATAAAAAGAGGGAACTGTTCAGTGAGACCCTGGTAATCTATCAAGGCCACAGATATCTTATCTTTGCTTTACCTGTTGGCTACCATGTCACATGTGTTGTTTTAATTAAAAGCAATACATCTTCTCTTGTGTACTGACAAATATGTCTGCCCACAGGGAATAGAGGGTAAGGCAATAAGTAAACTGTAAGAGAAGAGTCTAATTTCTTAACAGGAAGTCCTCTAAGGCCATAAAAGGATGAAAAACTTTATTTTCTCTGAAAGATTTTAAAATACTTGAGAAAAGAAACATTTTTGTGCTTTTGGTTAGTCAGTTTTCTTTTTTTTTTGTTTGTAAATTTTTACATGTTCAGCAATTACTTATTGACCCAGGCCATATGCAAAGCTAAGAATATAACAGTAAACAAATCAGACAAAAGCCCTGTCCTCTGGTGAGTTTATAGAGACAGCAGAGAAGTAAATGAATAGATCTGTGGATTCTCAGACATACATTTACTAAAAGCCAACTGTCTTGTATTATATGAAGGTGTTTAATGGTGAAGCGAGTACTGCTTTACAAGGACAAAAAAGAATGATACATAGAGTTTTCAGATGGCCCTAATTTCAAATATTTAACCACTTCTATAAACATGTTTAGGATCATGTAATTTATTTGAAAAATAATGGATATATACGTATGTGTATATATCAAATGTAAAGATTAACCTAGTTATCTCAGTTCTCTATTGAGATCTGCCAGTTTCCACCTTTGATGATCTTATGCAAATCTCTTCTAAGCTTTGTTTTTCTCATTATGTGAAATTAAAATATTAAATCAACAGTATATACCATTATCATATATATACATATATACACATTCATATACCTACATATATATGTATAGTCCTATATTGCTTAATGAAGGCAATACATTCTGAGAAATGTGCCCTTAGGCGATTTTGTTGTTGTTGTGTGAACATCATAGAGTGTATGGAAGGAGAACAAAATTTGCCACCCTAAAATGTATCTCTTTAACATCCTCATGTATTTTTAGGCTGATTGTTTTTAAGATGCAAAAGACTCAGAAACTTTTTCTTGTTACCTCTTCTTTAACTGCCTAAAAGAATTCAGATAAAAAAATCCTGTCTCAGGAAGCAAGCCATCAGCCTAGCATAACATGAACAAGGTCATAGACAGGGAGGAATCTGGAAAAGCCTCTTTTTGGGCTCCCGTCCGTGTCTTCTGTTTCTGGGGGGCCAAACACTTGTTTTCCAAATGTTTGCTCTTTTTCACCTACCTGTTAATTGCCTTCCTCCCCTTTGAAGTCCCTGACTGACCCAATCTCCAACATCTTATTTTGTCTTTAGCTGAAGATGGTATTTAGGGTGGGGGCTTCAGCCATTTTGGTGAGTTACTCAGTTTTCCCGGGTTTGTCACATGTAAACAGGTTATAAAACTTTTGTTTTTCTCTTGTTAATCTATCTCATGTCAATTTAATTTGTAGCCCAGCCAGAAGAACCTAGAAGGTTAGAGGAAAGTTTCTTCCTCCCCTACAGTGCTTACACAAATCTAGATGGTATAGCTTACTACATGCCTAGGCTATATGGTACTAATCTTATGGGACCACTTTTATGGTTCCATGTGGCTCAGTGTTGACTGAACCGTCATTCTGTGGTGCATGACTGTATCTCCTGCCCAGAGGAGTGTGAGTGTGGGTGAAGAGGATGGCCACATAAACCAAGATATCAAGGCGGAGGCTGAAGCGTATGCATTGTCTAAGTCAAGGTCACTCGAGAGCATACACAGAAATGCCTATGGTTAAAAAACAGAATAGAGAAAATGCCTCAGCTGAAATATTTTGCATGCTGAAAGAGTGAAAAGTCAAGCAGTCAAGTAAAACTTTTCTTATTTCCCTACCATTCCTTCCTTTTACTATCTTGAAACTGTTAGAACCTTAATCAGTAAACACGGAAAAGACAAAAAGGTGAACGGAAAGGAAGAGTGAAATCTGACTATATCCCATTCCTGCAAACTGGGGAACTGCTCGCTGGAAGGCGTGGTCAGGAAAAGGAAGAGAGAAAGACTTCCTTTGAAGGCAGTTTGAAGTTTTCAGTAGGTTTTTTTTTTTTTCTGTTTAATTATTTTGTGCATGTGTTTTAGTTTCCTTTTTTAGTCATGTGAAATTTACATGAAATGCAAAGATCTTAAGGACTGGTTTAATGAGTAGTTGATGAGATTTGAAAATTGTATAAATCCATGTAACCCCCATGCAAAACAAAATATAAACCACTTGTTACCCCATAAAGTTCCCTCATGTCACTTTTTAATCAATGTCCTCTCCCTGTCCCCAGAGGCAACTAAATTCTGTTATTTAACTTACCTGTTGTTGAACTTCATATGTTTAGAACCAGGGAAAAACTTTGCACCTGGCTTCTTTGGATCAATAATTTTTTTTTTTTTTTTTTGAGGAAGATTAGCCCTGAGCTAACATCTGCTGCCAATCCTCTTCTTTTTGCTGAGGAAGACTGGCCCTGAGCTAACATCTGTGCCCATCTTCCTCTGCTTTATATGTGGGATGCCTACCACCAAATGGCTGGACAAGCAGTGCCATGTCCACACCTGGGAACCAGTGAACCACCTCTGAACCAGCGAACCCCGGGCCACCAATGTGGAATGTGCGCACTTAACTGCTGCGACACTGGGCTGACCCATGATCAATATATTTTTGAGAATTCATCCATATCTCTCTGCTTATCAGCAGTCCATTCCTGTTGATAGTTGAACATGTAACAATATATAATCCTTTCTTCTGCTTATGAACAGTAGCATTGTTTCAAATTTGCTTCTACTATAAATGACATCTACATTCTCCTGAAAGTCATTATGTGGACATATGATTTCATTTATTTTGATGAGCAGAGAATTTTTTTATTATCAAATCACATATATCAAGTGTTTCTCTATGTTAACATTTTTTTTGTTTTGAGGAAGATTAGTCCTGAGCTAACATCCGCGACCAATCTTCCTCTTTTTGCTGAGGAAAATTGGCTCTGAGCTAACATCTGTGCCCATCTTTTTCTACTTTATGTGTGATGCCTGCCACAGCATGGCTTGATGAGAGATGTGTAGGTCTGTGCCTCTGAACCAGTGAAACCCAGACTGCTGATGGAGAGCTTATGAACTTCACTGCTGTACCACTGGGCTAGCCCCTTATGTTAGCATATTTTGTTTTGTCTTTTAATTTTTACGTCACTCAAAATCAAGAAAATATCTTCCCTGAGGCCAGCCGGGTGGTGTAGTAGTTAGATTCACATGCTCCACTTCAGAGGCCTAGTGTTCACAGGTTCAGATCATGGGCACGGACCTACACACCACTCATCAACTCATGCAGTGGTGGCATCCCACATACAAAAAATAGAGGAAGATTGGCACAGATGGTAGCTTAGGGACAGTCTTCCTCAAGCAAAAAGAGGAAGATTGGCAACAGATGTTAGCTCAGGTCCAATCTTCCTCATCAAAAACAAACAAAGAAAATATCTTCCAATATTTTCTTCTAGAAGTTTTATATTTCTAGCTTTTTCATTTATATGTACAATTCATCTCAAATTAATTTCTGTGCATATACTGAGATTGAGGTTTATTTTAATCTATACAGTTGTTCAGTTTTTCCAACATCATTGTTAAAAAGCTTGTATATCCCTATTGAATTGATGCAGCTCCTTCATTATAAAACAATTGATTCTGTATATGTAAGTCTATTTCTGGATTCTCTGTTAAGTCTACTGAATAAATTCTTTATTTGTGATAATGCATTTTTTTTAAGTTTTAGGATTTCCACATGGTTTTGAAAAATAGTTTCTATATTACTTCCATAATGCTCCCTCATTATATCCATAGTTTCTGACTTTCCCACTATGTTCTTTAATGTGTTTATCATAGTTATTTTAAAGTTTCTGTTAGTTAATTTCAACATATGTATCAACTGTGGGTCTGCTTCTGGGCCAGTTACCAATTTAGTGCCTCTCTGCTCCAAATCCACTCTCCATTGCTCTGCTTGCGATGTGGAAGCTGGAATCTATAAACATTTCTCTTTTGCCAGCTGATGTGATGCTTGGGCAGCACCTTGAACAGCCAGTGGTGTTCACCTGCAGTGAGTTTCACTGCATTACCACAAACATCTTCCCAATAAGTTCTGCGAGCATTGCAACCATCCTCTCATCAGCTCAGCGGCAGCCCTGTGGGCAGCTTCCTGAAGAGTTTCGTTGACAGCTCAGCAGGCAATTTCTCGCTTGGCTGCTTCTGCCTGCAGTACCACAGTGAACTTTTCAGCCATCCAGTGGCTACAGCCACACCACCTTCAATGAGATCTGAATCTAAACCATGTGTAGAAGAACTTCTTTCAAAATTTTTCCCTCCTTGAGTATTCTGCCTCAGCCATATCGGTAGTGGCTCTTCCCTATATCTGATATTTCTTTATTCTTTAGATTTCTATTTATACCTTACTAGCTAATCTCTGTTACTAGTTAATAACTCTTTGTGATAAACTCTTCCTATTGAAATTGAAATGTACTGTGTGGCTTCTGTCTCTTGACGGGACCCTGACTCATACAGAATTGGTAGTAATAGTGGTCCCAGGAGGTAGACCCACAGGGTTGGGATTTGGGGATTGGTTTTGTTGTATCCTCAGGCTTTAACATACTGCTAAACTCCTTGCTAATTAGAAATGGAATGCTAATAATCCAGGACATTCAGTGGCATCATCATTAGTCAAGCTATCATCAGTGTTTATTTCTGGTGAATTGCCAATTAAAGCAAGTGCCTTCAGAGTCTAATGGCTGTTCGCTTGACTGTTTTGGTGGTAGGGACGACTACAAGAACCTGTGAGAACCGTGGTGTGAGATAGATTTTTCTATGTGCACTCCAGGACTTTTAGAAAGCAATAACAAGCTCAGGTCCCTTAACTCTCAGCTCAAGTCACAGTGCACTTCTTTGAGAGGGTGCAGGTCTGATTTTGCTGAAAAATCAAAGACAAGATGTAAATGCAGAAATCAAAGACAAAAATTGTATTTGTGTGGCATGCTGAGTTACACTGTTAGTTGCATTCAGTCTCACCAATTTTCTATGTTAAATTTAGGCATAGGTTGGGAAAGACTAAAACTTGGAATGGGAACATCTGGTACACCTGGATGAAACCGACACTCTTCATCCTCTTTGTCACTGTGATCCTCACATCAGTAGAAGTAGATTACCTTCCTGTGTCTGAGGAGACTGGACTTTCTTTGCTTGCAAATCCAACGTCTTTATGAGGGAATGGATGCCAATTCTACTCAAGACATGGCACAATCACTCCCTGTTACTATTAGACCCATAGCTAGTGTCAAATCTCACAAAGTTCCAGGAGGAAAGATGCACACTGTGACCCAGAAGGAAATATCTTAAACCCCCCAAAATTTTCAGGACTTTGCTCTTATATCTGCAGAAAACTGGAGAGCATGTTAGATAAGTGAAGGAGGTAACAAATACTATTTATGTAAGTGAGCTCAGTAGATTCTGAATTTAATGCATTATCTTACGTACTGGAGGCAACTCAGATGGCTTGTTATTTGATTGATTGAAACTTGAACTCAGTGTGGCCTACATTGAATGAATGTGAGATGATAGAACTTACTTGGTATGATGTGAACGAGGGAATCCAAAGACTTAGGCATATAAGAATGTGGGAGTCATGACATATGACCTGCATACCACTATGTCCTGTAAGAAGGAACAGAAGACACTCCCTTCGCTAAGGTATTAAAAATTCATCAATGGGTGGAGCACCTACATCCCTGAAAAGCCCTCTAACTGCTGTATTTGGTAGGACAGATATGATCATTTGGGATGCTGTTTATTTGGGATGCTGGCTAGATACGTGTTCCTGATTGTATTGTCGTCATGGGTTCCCAGAATAGCGGAGGCCAAGTGGCAACAATTAATTGTTGAATTTAAGGTGGTCGTATCCGCTCCAGGAGCTTACCGATGACAGGAATGCCTCAGCTGGGAGGATGTTTTCCAATTTCTAGTTAATCATTATGTCAATAGGCATGAATTGGATGGGTAGTCTAGTGGTGTATAAATAATATTCATATGATATATAGGGCATTTTAAAGGATATCTTAAAATCCCTTTATAACCATGAAAAGATAAAACTAAAGCACATTTGGGATAGACCTGGGCTGTATGTGAAACTGTAGTTGATTTTGTTGCTCAATATAACAAGAAACTGTAGCAGTAATCCTGTGTTCAATCAAATTAAACAGATATTCACTGAGTATGATACATTCAGCACTAAGATGCATGATATCCAGTGTATATAAACAACAAAACCCATAGATTCTGCCATCAAGAATTGTGCGTTGTTTGCCACAACTGGAAGGACCCACAACTAAGAATATACAACTATGTACTGGGGGGTTTTGGGGAGAAAAAGGAAAAAAATAAAATCTTAAAAAAAAAAAGAATTGTGCATTGTATTTGAGAAGTAAATTCTAAGCAATAAAGTACTATCATTGCATATAAATTATATATGTATTCATTACATATATATGTAATGCAATTATTACATATATAATATATATACACATATTACATACACGAGTATATGTGTGTGTACTGTCATCTCACTACAGCCTTGCACTATATTCACAAACTACAGAGCAGATTGTTATCTTAAAGAGAAAGGGGAGAAATAAAGTGGATAGTTGAGCAAAACAACAAAACAAGACATTAAAAAGTATTTTAAATAATATACGCTTGGAAACTAATTGAAAAAAAGTATATAATTAACTTGATACCAGAGATTTATCATCACTTGCACTACAATTACTGGAGAAAACAGTGAATCAGCTCAGATTCTATCTGGAATTATAAAAGACTATTATGTCACTTACTGTAGTCATATTTATACAGGAAGCCAGTTGATTGAAGAAAAAAAGTTGCTAATGTGTTTATAACCTTAAGACTCTAACTCTGACTCCATGCGTGTTGTTTCAGATTTATCATATAGCATTGAGAATTACTAGCTAATTTTGCATTTATTCTTTCTTCCCTGTCAGAAGTTATGTGAGAGTGGAGACTACATTTCATAAATATTTGCCCACTGTTGTAGCACTCTGCATAGTGTCTTGCTTTCAACATATTCAATACATTTTCTTCATTTACTGTGTATATTCATTTGGCAATGAAATAGATACACTAGCTGTCTTTTGGGATTTAAAACTGTATAAGCTTTTAGTTATTGGAATTAAGGAAGTTCGGTTTTTAAATATAAAAATATTAATTTTATGATAATAATTACTATTGGACTTCACTGTTAACTAAAACAGCAAACTCAAAACCAAATATTTTATAGCCTGTCATCATGCTTTCTTTTTATCGAAGGTTTCCCATCATAGGAGGCCTTTCTTTCTATTTGGGATTTTTAGGTAAAAGGAATGAATATCAACAATCTCTTATATGTAATAAAAAATACCTGTTAGCTTTATAGAAAAAAGTTTGAAGCCATTCTTAAGCAGCACTGTCTGTTCTTTGAAATTTTCTAGTTTTCAGAAAGCACTCCTCAAGACCTGAGATTTCCTCTAAAGTAATTCAGTGAAGTGACCAAATACCCCTCATTTTAATGGGCTGTATCAGCCTCTTAGGAATTTTCATTGGAACATTAACTCGTCCCTTTATAGCCCTATTCTCAGATAGCAGTTCTTGTCCTCTTTCAAGAAGTCAGCAATTGTGAAAGCATTTTCTTATTAAGAGTTTTTCCTAGTTTTGTAGAGACATTATTTTTAAAGCTATATTCATTCTTTTTGAGGATTTAGTTTGTTGAGAAGAAACAAAACTATTTTTAGTGTAATTGTTACATATAACACTCCCAATACTAGATATTTAATAAAGTTCCAAATAATTGCTTTCCTTGTAATTAATAATTTTATAGATATTGATTGACTATCTGATATATCTCGGATTGCTGGGTGCTGGCATTGCGGAGATAGATGAAAACAATTTCCTGAAAATATAAAGAAATGAAAATAGAACACATTGTGAAAAAAATATAGAATATTTGCAGGTGAATCACAATAAAAGGAGTGAAAACTAACTGCCTGAGAATTGAGTAAAGTGTCACAGAACTGTAAGAAGAGGTGTCTGAAATATGTCATGAAAAATGAGTGAGAATCATGAATTGTATAAAGAGAAAAAGAACCATATTCTGGGCTAAGGTCAAAGTGTAAAATATGAAAGAAGCCTCAAACAAAGGCCAGTGAGAAACCCTGGGCACAATTCAATAATAGTGTCATGTGGGAGGAAGGAAACCAGGGCACACAATTAAATAAGATTTTGTTTATTAAGAGAAGAAATTGGAATGCTCTTGGTTCTAAGTTACAGAAAATCTCAATTCAAACTTACTTCAAAAGCAGTAAATTTATTGTATTACATAAAAGAAATTCAATTCAGAAGTGACAGCATGTCCTCAAGCGTCAGTGTTGTCATTGGTCAGTTTCTGGCATCACTTCCAGAAACACCAACGTACAGAGATAGGAAAATATGGAGTATTTGTGTAATTCCTTTACGACAGATGACATGTGGAAACAATAAATAAAAGTTAATTTTAGATTAGTTATTTAAAAGGTAAAACAATACCTAGAAATATATAAAAATGAAATTAAAGTGTATTGTTCCAACCTACTGCAGGAATATATATATAATTATATTACTATATATATATTATTGTGATTCCAGCTGCATGTAGCTATATGGACAGAGAAAGAGGAGAGAGAGGGAATCTATAGAATCCACATATACAAAATCCCCTTATGTAATATATATAGCAGTTGAAGTGAAAACACAATCACATCCAGGGATAGACAAGGTCTTCTCTGCTTCAGCATCTTTCTTAGCAGTAGAGAATCCTTCTCAGGGATTTCTTAGGAGGCTTTCCCAATTCATTGGCCAGAATTGGGTCACATGCCATTGGTAAATCCATTCTTGAGGCAAGAATGTGACCACAATGACTGATTGAGATTAATCAGAGAAGATACCTAGAATCTTCTTGGCAGTCACCTTCTCTAGAGGGCATGAATGAATAGCTAAATGAAATTGCACGGTTTTTTGTTTGGTTTGTCTTTGCTTTTGTTTAAGGAAGGAAGATGGGGAGAGGACTGGATTGGTAACCAACTTTTTCTTTACCGAGACCAAAGGGAAATACTCACATGTTTAATGCCACTAATAACGTTTATTAAATCAGTGAGATCTTCTCAGGTTTATAGCATCAAATGAGCATAATGGGTGGGCACTAGGTTCCAGAGTGCTGTCCTGAGTCAAGTTCGTATGGTTTTCAAAAGATTGGATAAATACCTCTGTGTTCTTCTTTTCTTTAATATTATACTATAAGTTTGAATTTAACAAATGAGAAGCCAGCAGAGGTTCTGTGTAAGAGTGTGTGATGATTTTTTCTTTTAAGAAGCTAATGGTAAAAAGGATAATGGATGATACAAGTCTCCATAGGTTAGAAGCAAGAAAACCATATTTAAAACATTGGAACATATCAGGAGAAACACTATGTAGGGCTTAGTTAAAAAAGCAGTAATGATGTCGGAGAAGAGTGGATATTTTCTACGTGTGTCTGGTGTTAATATTTATAGGATTTGTGAAAAATGAAATGTTGATATAGGGAGAGAAAAGTTTTAAAAATGATATCCAGATTATTCTAGAACAACCCTAAATAATAGCAAAACTGAATAAGGTAAGACATTCAGCGAGGGAACAAATTTGATCAACTATTTTGAGGGTATTGATGAGATATCCTAGAGGCCACCTTCAATATGTAAGAGGAAATATGCATCTGAAGCACCAGAAACATGAAATCAAGAGCTGTACCCAAACAGTCATAATGAAGATGGGGCAGCTCAACTGGAGAAAGCATAAGGGATGGAGATAAATGAGATCCACCAGTATGTGGGCAAGTCTTTGCAGCTTTTCTCTTTTTTTAATCTTCCATCATGCCAGTGAACACATAAGAATGACCTTAGCGTGTTGGATTCTAAAAATCGCATCTTTTCCAGGCTTCAGGATCTTTGCAGACAAAAGAACCATATAGCAACATTAGCAATATTAATTCCTACTATCTGTAAAATAGGAGACAGTAGTTTCCAAGGTAGATGAATGAATCTATTTTGTTGCAAGAACTCTGCAACATCTATTTTATCTGGCTGAATTTTACACATTCTTTGTCTCATGTTCTGAAGAGTTGCTCCATAAATGATTTTACTTTAAGTGATTCATTTTTAGATTTTTATTTAAGAATTATTCCATTGTGTGATAATGTTACCTATTTATTTTTAAGGACAGATATCTTCAAAACTATTGTTTTATTCAGCACTGGATACAGATATAGTATGGTCAAAAAAAGTCAAAATGCCAAATATTTAGCTCATTGTGTGTTATAGATCCTGTGTCAAATATGTTTGCTTATGTTACAGAATGTTACAGCATTCTTCTATGACAGATAACATGTTTGAATCAAAATTTCGCAGTAGTTACTTTATAAAAGTTGTACCTAGAAATATATGAAAATAAAATACAGGCAATGTTGTTCTAACCCCAGCACGAATAAATGTATAAAAGCCATATCAATAAAATCCCATATGCATAAAAATCTTTTATATAATATATAAAGCAGATGGAGTAAAAATACAGCCTGTCTTCATAATTTTCTATGCCATTCCTAAATAAAAATGACAGGATACATATCTAATCTAACTTAAAAAATATAAAAATTATTCAAATGGTCTGAATAAGGAAATATTTTTACTTTGTAATTACCTCTTGACTCATTATCATTTTGGGATTGAGCAGAGATCTAAAGGAAATATAGGGATTAGCTAAGGAAGAGAAGGTATTGTTATGTTCCAGAGATGACTGTGAGGAAAGACCTTATGAAAGGAGTAGAATGGTGAGTTCGTGAGGCTGAAATAGGGAAAGTAGTGTTGAAATTCTGAGAACTGAAGAAACAGAGAATAAGAAGGGACTACAAGGGAAGTGGGAGCCAGACCACGTGAAGCAGGACTTAATCATATTAATTGAATTTATCTTGCTTGAACAGCAATAGGAAGTCATTAAAATCTTTTAAGCCAAAGGATAATATGGTAAGACATGCGCTTGGAAGACATGACCTGTTGCTTTTTGGAGAAATAATTAGAGAGTCTTCATAACGGAACCAGATAGAATACCTTTGCTGTCATCCACCTAAGCGTTGGCAGTTGCCTGCATCAGATTGATGACAGTAAATGTGGAGAAAGGGGATAGGTTTGAGAAATATTCCATTCATACAGCCCAGATGTTAGTAATGAATCATCACTGGGGAGCGTTCGACAGCCAGGTGAAGTGATGACACCTAGCTCTCCGGCTTCTGGAAAAGAATAAACAGTGCCATTTTCCAAGACACAGGAATAAAACTGGAAAAGAACTAGATTTGGAAAGGAAGATTATAAATTTGCTCTTGGGCATTTGATTTTGAATTGCCTAGGTTCCAAAATTGAGCAGCTGAGTTTAGGACAAAGAGCCCGCCAAAGAAAATACAGTTTCATTTTCCTCTACCCAGCCGCTCAATTTGGGAGTTTTTCACTTTGGGGTCCTTGGTATGCTTCTCATCTCATTGTTTAATTTCCGTGCTATCTCATATACCCATAGCTGCAATTATCACAAACTTGCAAATAACTTACAAATTTATAGTTCAAGGTAACAGTCTTCTATCTCATTCTGTATTTCCTCTTTAGGCAATCTCTCCCATTCATAGCCTCAATTACCACAAATGTGCAAATGACGCACAAAGTTATAGTTAAAGTTGGGACTGCTCTGTTGATGATAAGACCCAAATATGTCCAATAGTTTCTTGATGTTTCCTTTCAATCATCTCAAAGCCACCAAAAAATTTTAAAAATGAAAGACAAGATGATTTCAGAAGGAGGAAACAAGCAGCTATTGACAGGATCATTTGGAAAACTAAAAATTACCCCGGTACTCACGTGAGCCTTCTGAATGAGATTCAAGAACAGTTTTAATGCTTGATGAGGATGGAAGACAAACTTTATTGGGGTGAAAAATGAATAAGAGATGAAAAAAATGGAGACAGTGAGTATTGAAGTTTTGCTTGTATTAGGAGGGTACTTATTACTTTTTCAATAAAAGGAAAGAGAAAATGTGCAAAAGCCAATAGCAAATATGCAGTTGCAATGGGGGAGCTTGGCAATATAAGAGAAAAAAGGATATTCAAAAGGATATGCAAATTTCCTGAGCAAGTGGAAGGGAATAAAAAATGAAAGCAAACATGGAGGGATTAAAACAGATTGGTGGGCTCCCGGCCCAGAATTTGTGATTTAGTAGGTCTGGGTGAGACCAATAATTTGCATTTGTAGTGTGTTCCAACTTGATGCAGATGTTGCTGGTCCATGGACCACACTTTGCAAATCACTGCTGAGGAGATGGGGGGATTAAACTGAGCAAAAAATGTAGCAGTGTCACTGGGCACTGCTGAGAGGTGGTTTGAAATTGTGATAATGAGTGTCTACTGTTACCAAGGTACCCTAATATTTGACTATTTCTCTAGCAGCCCTTGCTGCCAGGGTGCTTACTCATCGAAAGCATATGCATCTTGGGTACGGCCAGGTTTAGGGAGCAATGAAAAGGTAGAGGTAATGATGTTCGTGGATGGGTGAAAATATTATTAAAATGATAGACTTTAAAATCTTAACTGATGATTTTTAAAATTATTGTGTGATCATTTAATGGTTGAGCACACAATTTATTTCTTTGAGCATTTGTACATTGTTCAGTGTATTTAGGAGATAGTGCCTTAAGTCGAAGATATCAGAGCAGACCACAAGGAGAGTGAATTTCATAAAAGGCAGGTTTACGTTATTTTATACTGAGCTTACAGTCTGATTTTAGTCACATTTTTTCAGAAATTGCTTTATAAACTGCTTTCAAGCCTCTGAGGAGATTGTAGCTTTTTTAAAATTTATTTTATTGATACGTCGCATCTTCATGGGATTTTTAAATACTTAAGGCTATTTTAAAATCATTTTTATCTTAAATTAATCACAATACAAACAGTAAAGTGAATACATTTATATAATTTCTGTAGCAATATTTAAAGAAAAAGGAATAAAGGATGACTTTAGATTTTCTAGGCCAGAGCGTTCTAAAGCCAACTATTTTGGCCATCTGAAAGTTGAGTGAATCATCAAAGAAAAATCTGTAGCTAATGCGCTATTCTATTTATATCTATGAGTGGAATTTTAAAGTTGTTTTCAGCAGAAAAACTTTACTTCTTTACTTTTTTAAGAGGTACTTCACTAGAGTCCTTTCTTGGAATTATTGTAGATCCTTTTTTAGAAATTTCATCTCCAAGCAGTGGAAAAGGGGCCACGAGAGTACACAAGAGAAAGTTAAGTTCTGCAGAGCTGTTCCACCTTTATCTATCCTACTCATTGGGTTCCACATAAAATGATTGTATATGACGTATAAAGGGGTTTCGACGCTTTGAAACAAAGCTTGAAGCACAGTGAATGAGAGATCAGTTTCACTGCCAAGGAGGGGTAGCTAATGGTAGGGTTTCTCAGAGTTGGTTAAGAGGAAAACTCATGCAGTTAGTTAGTACACATACACTTAGTGTATGCATTGCCGTAGGGTTATAATTTTCTCTCTCCTCAATTTCCTCATCTATAATGTGGAAGTACTAATATATGAAATGAATTAGTACTCAGTTTTGTATAGTTACTGGCCCATAGCAGACTCACAGTTTGATGAAGATTAGCTACGACAGCAACAATGATGTTAGATGTAGCGGACTTTTTGAATAAGACATTCTTTCAACGAACCGCTGCATTCCAAAGGAGGATCTACTTCTAGGTTGTACTTATTGCACTCAGATTCTTCTTGCTCTCTGGCTGCAACATATTAATACATATATGGAAATATATATTTTATAAAATTACATATGAGTGACAGGGTTATTACCTACTTACATGTAGGGAATTTTTATTATTTGTTTTTATTGTAAACACTTATCACAGTTGCCTGGTCCCTGGTATCAACTTTAATAGATGCTTCAAGAAGAATGAAAAACCGCTAAAAAACGAACACCCCAAATCAGTAAGAAGACTAGCTGACATTCACTGTGAAAACATAATTCCCATTAACATGTATGGGAATATTTCATATGCATTCTATTGACTTTAAATTCACTAATAGAAAATCATAACCTCTATGTTAAGCATAGAAAGAAGACCAGAGGACAATTTAGAGATTTTTACTAGCAAGCTGTAATAAAAATAGTCTTCTAAAGCCAAACAAATAAAATTGTTCTTTAATATTTTCTGTATCCCTAATACGATATGTGAAACCAATTATTCACTTTTCTGCAAGGATAACCAAGTTTGGTTTCCAGTTGATTATTATTTCCTTATAAATAATGCCAAGCTTTAGGTGGAATTATGTTGTCAAGATCAGATGGATGAAATTATTTTCAGAAAGAAATTTTGTAAATATATGAATGATTTATAAACATTGACTTTGAGGATTTTGTAACACCATTTTCTGTACAGCATATCAAACTGCTGTTGAATTCATAGGCAAGGAAGAGAGCTGTTGGATAAATGAGTTAACACCCCAAAAGTCTCAGATAGTAAGGCAGTTTTGCTAAATTCCAAGGTCTAGTCCTTAGACTTGAGCATCCCCACTTCCCCCACAAGTGTATGCAGAGTTGATTGGTGGCGAAGGGGTAATTCACTTGAACCAACCAGTTTTTCATAGTTACTTTTCATAATAATGATAACAATAATTGTAGTAATATAATAAGCAACATCTGTGACAGAGGCTGTTAGTGATCATTGACTATCCCTGTGCTAACTGACATTCCAGACACCTTACAATTAGGCTGTAGCCACGTTACTTGTTCTTTCAGTGAAATGTGGGCAGAAGTGCTGAGTGTCACTCATTACAGGACCAAGTCAGACAGGCGTGAATGTATCTCCTCCCTATTTCTCCTCCTTCCTGGAGGCAAATGTAGAGGCCCAGCCGCAACGTTAGTACTGCCTCAGTATGGGCGAGTATTGAATCCCTGAGTACTGCCACGATAGCTGTGAGACTCACATCTCATTTTGTGTGAGTGAGATAAACATTTTAGCATTTGAAGCTTCTGAGATTTGAGGATTAGTTTATCACGACATAACTTAGCATTGCCTTGAATAGTTAGTCATTTCAAACAGCATGGTGCATCTGATCCAACTCTAGCTGCAGATTTATAATATTGACATATTTCCCTCCCTCTACTCTAGTAATCTTTATAAAAATTGGAGAATTTACAAATATTTTGTCACCAATTTGTTTATGGTGTGTTATTTGCATAGTTGCTAAATCCCACCCGTTATATGTTGTTGATTAAAAAAAATTTTTTGACTCTTATAGGGTAAGCTTTCTTCCAAGAATTTGCTTTCTTGTTGTCATTTCCATATACTTACCATATCTAGTAAAAAAGGGAAAAATGTTTGCATGTTTGTTTTAATGCTATATTAAGTTAAAGTATTTAATGCTACTTAGGGGGATATTCCAAATAATATCCAGCTGTGTGGAATTGAGGTCGGGATTATAGTCACAGGATTGGACCATGCGAGTCATGTCTACTATTGCAAATATGTGTAAGGGCAATAGTCGCTACACTGAATTATGGGTGTTTGTTTCTGTCAACTAAAATGGCTTTTTATCTTAAGAAATATTTTATATTATTTTGATCTGAGTATTGTTGCTAGGTATCAGTCACAGTATCTTAGAGAAAGTCACCAAATGTATAAGCCTAATATGTAACATTTTTTCTCAATTTAAAAAGCTATTCTTAGAATTAACATTTTCCAAAACTTCAAAAACTTGGATCATAAACATTTTGCCCAAAATATCAACATATTAAACAATTTCACTGGACATGAGAGATGATTTATGAATGTAATTTTTATTGATCAAAAATGTATATGCATAGGAATATTTATAGCTTATAACAACATAAATCATAGGATGACATATTTCCTAAAATATCATTTTCTTCTTGGAGAGCATATTTTATACCAATATCCCAATATTTGCATATATATGTGTAATATATATACACATAAATAATTAAAAGAGGACCTTTTGGAATATATAAAGACATAAATTTAAGTGTAGTATACAGATATATATACATATATATTTCAACAAAGTCCTCTTTATTTATGTTGATATATAAATTTCTAGTTAATAAGAACAATGGAAAGACAAATAAAAATACAGGCCATCTTTTCCAGCTTTTAGGTAATACTGTCATGTCAATTTAGGGGAAGCATTAACTCTTTCAAGTTATTAGAGTTAAATTAATTTCTATAGTAAAGTGAATCTCTAAAGGCCAAAGAACAAATAAATTAACTAGTGTCACCCTTGTGCTTTGGGAGCTTCAAACAGTTTCTCTACTTCTCAGGGAGTGGTACATGTCAGTGGCAGAACTTGTTTCAATAGGTTGCAAAATGCTCACATAAATGAATTATCTGGGAGAGTGATAGATATCCTTTCAAAATTTTAGCTAGAGAATAAAAGTCTAAAATGATGTGAATTTCAATGAGAAAAGAATTACTGTGTTCTTCATTATTTTTGACCTCAGGACCCTCACATGCATCGCTTCATGTAATCTTTAAAATTTTGTATGAGGAAAGTTCCATTAGTTCCATTTTAGAAAAAATAACTGAAATGTTACATATCTCAACCAAGATCACATAATAATAAATATCAAGGTCAGTATTTGACTCCGTTTTCAGGTGTCAATACAATGTTCTTCTAAATGTACGTCAGCACATCTTACCTGTTTATTTTATCACTACTGCGTGGCCCAAGGAGAGAACTGTTAGCAC
Organism: Equus asinus; assembly: GCF_041296235.1. Taxonomy (NCBI): domain Eukaryota; kingdom Metazoa; phylum Chordata; class Mammalia; order Perissodactyla; family Equidae; genus Equus; species Equus asinus. The sequence goes on from NC_091798.1 coordinate 84,569,617, forward strand.
TTGGAATACAGCATTAGGGTGTCAGCACACAGAATATGAAACGGAAAGTGGCAGGATCCTAGCATGGATATTTAACATAGACTAGGATGACCATGGGTGACTACATAGCCATCGAACCTATACCAGAATGAATATGGCTATTTTGGGGGTCTGGAGACTTTTCAGAGTAGTCTGTGATCCAAGTTAATCAATGAATGAATGAAGAACTGCTCATGGTGCCAATCAAACCATTTTTTAAGTTTGGAATCATTTTTTTAAAATTCTTGTCCATACCTGCTTAATCAGTAGAACTCTTGATTGTCATAGTCCAAGCATCAGAGATTTTGTGTAATGCTGGACACATAAGGCCATGATTGTCTGTTGAGGAGAATAATTCTTTAATTCACTTGAAAGCATTTCAGTTAATCGTCATCTCAACTAATTTTTAGAGACACCTACCACCAACAGGTCATTTTTATAGAAATTCACAATTAAGCATATGTTAAGTGATTTTTAAAATTTTGGTAGGTATAAAAAGACAAGAATATATCTGCTTTTTTTTTCAAAAATGTTTCTTATATGAGTGAAAAAGACTTCAAATGGAAAAATGGGAAAGAAGAAATACAGTGTCAATATCAATAACAGCATATCACCAAACTTCTTAAAGAGTATGCTCTCTATTTACTGTTTCCTTTTTCTTTATTCCTAGTCACATTTCACTCATTTCTATGTTGCTTTCAATTTTACCTGTCTATAGAATTGATATCACAAAGGTGCTCCACAATCTCAAAATTAGATGACAGATTTTTTCTTCTTAGCATTGCTGTTGCTTCTCTTTTCAAGAACACATGGAATGTATATCAAGATAGCCTATATGGTGAACAATAAAACAAATGTCAAAACATTTAAAAGGATTGAACTTGAACATAGTATATTTCATGTTAATAGTGGAATTATATTAGAAATCAATACAAGTAACAGCTCTAGTAAGAAAAAGAACAATCTGTGAAAGACCTTTACACTGAAGGCTGCAAAATAGTTTGAAGACGTTAAAGAAGAACAAAATACATGCAGAAGTTCATGGATTGGAAGATTCAAGAGTGTTAGGATGTCAGTTTTCCCCACATTTAATTATAGATTCAACATAATTTTAACCATATTCCAGTAGACTGTTTTTCATAGAAGTTGACAAGTTAGTTCTAAAATTTGGACATGCCAAACCAATCTTATAAAAAGTGAACAAAGTGGTGGGACTTACACTATATGATTTCAAGACTTACTACAAGGCTACAATAATCAAGACAACATGGTTCTGGCATAGGATCTACAATTAGATAAATTGAACAGAGTGGAGAATCTAGGAATAAACTCCAAATTACATGTTCATTTGATTTTAGATAACAGTGCTAGAGCAATGTGATAGAGATAGGAAAGCATTTTCAACAATTACTCTTGGAATAATTTAGTATCTATTTGAGGAATACAATAAACCTCATTCCCTGTCTTACACCATGAAGAGGCATGAAGGGACATTCTGAGGTGATTGTATTGTTGTAGATTTTGATAGGTTTGCTGTTTGATAGGTGTACATTTGTCAAAACTTAGAAAACAGACACAAGATTTATGCATTTCGTTGTATATAAATTTTAGCACAAAGGAAAAAGTCTTTAAAGAAATACTTGCCTCTAAATAACACAAATGGTACTATAATTCAAAAACATCAAGATTATCGTGGATTATTGGAAGGATATAAAAATAGATGATTGATAGACATGTGATAATGCAGATATAGGAAAATTTTTAGTGATAGAATGTAAGCTGTGTTTATTTGAGTACTCATTGAAAAATTCTTTCAATTTGTCCATATATTGAAAATTTTCATAAGAAAAGGTTGAAAAATAAAAGACAGAGTATTCATGTCAGGAATGGCTTAGCCCTCTTTTAAAATATATTCTTTAAAAGCAAGAAACACATAAACTATAAAATCATGCCTAGAGGAGGAATAAGGATTTACTCTTATATAATCCCCTTAGAGGGATTGTACATTGTGCTTACAGTTTATTGGGTATAGAAAATAAAGTATTTGAAATCATCCTCAATAAATATTATATAAATCAAACAAAAACTTACTTTAAAAACCAGGAATTAAAATTTATTTACAGGTAATTACAAAACCAGACAAAATACTTTTCTAATTTTCCTCCTGGAGGCACAATAGTTTCTTAAAAAATAGTCATTGTGAAAGCCTAAAACACAATTATGGAAACATTTCTTTCTTTCTTCCTCTTCATTTTTGTGCAACAAAAGAGATATAGCCAATATTTGAAACATCAAGCAAAACAATGAAGATAGGATAAATAAGGTGAATAAAAACTGAAAACATCCCGAGATATTTCCATATGTTAAAATTCAAATCTCACTTTCACAAAAGTCCACGGAAAGGAAAAAAACCTATAAAAATTATAGATTGATCAATTCTGTATAAAATTATATATGATTTTAATGTTATATTCTGAACTTTCCCAAAGTTGGAACAATAACATGCACACAGAAATACATATATATATATACATATACATAGTTTTAAATTCTACTCTGCTTATTGGCTTTGTAACCTAAAGCAATGTACTCTTACCTTCCTAGCCTCAATTTCTTAGTAGAGTTCATTTTTTTCCATTTATTCAATTCATACCTTTATTACAATGAAGAATGCAGCCATATTTCATACTTTCAAGACTATGTGTTGTCCAAATCTAGGGGCTGCTGTGATTCTCCTCAGACCCCAGAGAGGCTGGGCAGGCATTTCCTCCACCTTTTCCACGCAGTTCACTCCACATGAAACTAACTCACCAATATCTCCATTCAAGGAGCTGGTCCACGCATCTAGTGCCCCAACTTTTACAGCTGCCACCTAAGGGGTGGATTACCATATTACCTAGCTATTCTGGCCAGCAGAACTTGCATCGTGAGACCCGCAAGACTAAAGCAAACGAAAAAGATGTTTTTATGCAGGCACAGGAACACCATCCCTGCAGCTATATAAACAAAGATCAGAGCAGAAATAAATGAGATAAAAACTAAAAAGACAATAGGAAAGATCAATGAAATTAAAAGCTGATTTTTTAAAAAGATAAACAAAATAGACAAACCTTAAGCTAGATTAACTAATAAAAAGGATACTCAAATGAATAAAATCAGAAACACAAAAGGAGACACTATAATTGGTAACACAGAAATAATAAAGATCATAAGAAACTACTATAAATAATTATATACCATCAAATTAGGTTACTTAGAATAAATGTATAAATTCCTAGAAACATGTAAGCTAAAGGACTGAACTATGAATAAATAGAAAATCTGAACAGATAAATTACAAGTAAGGAAATTAAATCTGAACTCAAAAACTTCCAAACAAATAAAGCCCAGGAACAGGTGGATTTATTGGTGAATTCTACCAAACATTTAAAGAATAATTAGTGCCAATTTTTCTTACGCTTTTCCTAAAAATTAAAGAGGAAGGAATACTTCCAAACTCATTTTACAAGGCCAGCAATACCCTGATTCCAAAGTCATTCAAAGGCCCTAGAAGAAAAGAAAATTTCAGGGCAATATCCCTGATGAACATAGATGCAAAAATCCCCAATAAAATATTAACAAACTGAATTCAACCACACATTGAAAGGATCATTCGCTATGATCAAGTGTGACTTATTCTTGGAATGTAAAAATGGCTAAACATCTGGAAATCAATAAATATGATACACCACATTAGCAAAATGAAGGATAAAAATCATGATCATCTCAATGGATGGAGAGAAAGTATTTGACAAAATTCATCATCTTTTCATGATACAAATTCTCAACATCAGAAATAAAGTTGACTTATCTGTCAAAAAATTTCTCAAAAAACTAGGTATAGAGAACCTCAATGTAATAAAACTTTTATATGACAAGCCCACAGCTAACATCATACTCAATGGTAAAAAGTGAAAGCTTTTCCTCTAAGATCAAGAATAAGACACAGATGCCCATTCTTGACATTTTTATTCAATATAGTACTAAAAGTCCTAGACAGAGCCGTTAGGCAAGAAAGAAAAATAAAAGACATCCAAACCAAAAAAAAGTAAAATTGTCTCTGTTTGCAGATGACATATTGTATAGAGAAAACCCTGAAGACGTCACCAAAAGCTGTTAGAACTAATTCAGTAAAGTTGGAGGATATAAAATCAATATACAAAAATCAGTTACATCTATGCACTAACAATGAACTCTCATAAATAGAAATTAAGAAAACAATTCCGTTTATAATAGCATCAAAATAATGTACTTAGGAATAAATTTAACCAATAAATTTAACCAAAGTAAAAGAACTTTACACTGAAAACTATAAAACATTGATGAAAGAAATTGAAGAAGAGAAAAATAAAGGAAAGACGTTCCATGTTCATGGATGGAAAGAATTAATACTGTCAAAAGGTCCATACTACCCACAGTGAGCTACACATTCTATGCAGTCTCTATCAAAATTCCAATGGTATTTTTAACAGAAATAGAAAAAACTGTCTTAAAATTTGCATGGGGACACAAAAGACACCAAATAGCCAAAGTAATATTGAGAAAGAACAAAGCTGTAGGCATCACACTACCCGATTTCCATCTATTTTACAAAACTATAGTAATCAGAACAGTATGGTTTTGACATAAAAACAGACACATAGATCAATGAAACAGAATAGATAGCCCAGAAATAAACCCATGCCTATATGTTCAGTTAATTTTCAACCAAAGGACTAGGAATTACAGTGATGAAAGGATAGACTCTTCAATAAATGATGTTAGAAAAACTAGATAACAACATACAGAAGAGGAAACTGGATCCCAATCTTACACCATACACAAAAATCAACTCAAAATGGATTAAAGACTTGAACTTAAGATCCCAAAACATAAAACTCTCAGAAAAAAGCATAAGGGTAAGCTTCTTGACAGTGGTCTTGGCAATGATTTTTTGGATTTGACTATAAAAAAAGGCAACAAAATAAAAATAAATTGAGACTATATCAAATTAAAAAATTTCTGCACAGCAAAGTAAATCTTCAACAAAAAGAAAAGGCAATTTATGGAATGGGAGAAAGCATTTGCAAACCACATATCCAAAAGAAGTTATTATCCAAAATATATAAGAAACTTATACAACTCAATAGCAAAAAAAGCCAAATAACCCAATTAAAAATATGAGCAAAGAACCTGCATAGACATTTTTCCAAGTAAAGCATAAAAATGGCCAACAGGTATATGAAAAGGTATTTAACAAATCTAAGCATCATGGAAATGCAAATTGAAACCACAACAAATATCACCTCACACGTCTTAGGTTGTCTATTATCAAAAAGACAAGAGGCAACAATGCTGGCAAGGATACCGATAAAAGGAAATTGTTTTTTTGGAGGAAGATTAGCCCTGAGCTAACATCTGCTGCCAATCCTCCTAGTTTTTGCTGAGGAAGAGTGGCCCTGAGCTAACATCCGTGCCCATCTTCCTCTACTTTATGTGTGGGATGCCTGCCACAGCATGGCTTACCAAGCGGTGCCATGTCCGCACCCAGGATCAGAACCGGTGAACCCCAGGCTGCCGAAGCGGAACGTGCGAACTTTGTTGTGCCACCAGGCCGGCCCCTGAAAAGGAAAATCTTCTACACTGATGATGGGAGTGTAAACTGGTATAGCCACTATGGAAAACAGTATGGAGTTTCCTAAAGAAATTAAAAATAAAACTACCATATGATCCAGAAATCCCACTTCTGGGAATATATCCAAAGCAAATGAAAACAGGACATCTAAGACATATCTGCACGCCCATGTTCATTCCAGCATTATTCACAATAGGCAATCTATGGAAACATCCCAAGTGTCCTTCAATGGTGTAGCCGCCCCTGACACAGGAAGGGTTAATAATCACCGGAAAAGGCTTTGCAACAAACTGTGACCCAGAGGTGAGAAGGCCGGTTAGCCAATGACGGGTAAGACCTCCGGGGGGGGGGGGGGGGGGGGGGCAACCTAAGCCATGCGGCGGTCGCCCGGGGGCACAGATGGAGAAACGATATCGATATTGGGAGCAGGAGGGACCGTTGCCTAAGAGACCTTGCCTGCTCCGAGATAAAAATATAGGAGCACAGCAATAACATGATAATATCAAAACAGAGGCCAAGGGAGGGCTCCTTGAGAAATCACTAAGAATTCTTGGCATTCGCTAATTACTTCATCCAGAACACCTGTGTATGTTTAACAGATGTAAGCTATGTGTATATTGAAACGCTGGTTATAATAAACTCAGAGTGACCATCAGCCCTCTCTGCATCTATCCTGATGTGTACATTGGATTGCGACACCGACAAATGGATCAATAGATAAGAAAATGTGATATATCTATAGGTGTCTATATATAAAATATCATGATATAAATATATAATGAAATATTATTCAGTATTAAAAGCGAAGAAATTTCTGCCATTTGCAACAACATAGATGAGCCTGGAGGGTATTATGCTAAATGAAATATGACAGACAGAGAAAGACAAAAACTGCATGGTATCACTTGTATATGGAACCAAAAATAAGTCAAACTCATAGAGCCAGTAGAACGGGGATTATCAGTCTAGGAGATGTGGGAAATAGGGAGGGGTTGTTAAAAGGGTACAAACTTTCAATTATAATATAAAAAAGATCTGAGGATCTAATATAGCATGGTGAATATAATTGACAACACTGTTTTGTGTATTTGAAACTTGCAAAGACAGTAGAACTTAGTGCCCCCCCCAAAAGAGGCAAATATGTGAAGTGATAGACATGTTAGTTGACTTGATGATGAGAATGTTTTCTCAATGCATACATATATCAAATCATCACATTGTACACTTTAAATGTCTTACAATTTTATTTGTCATTTATAACTCAATAAGCTGGGAAAAAAAAGATTATGCATTGTCAACTTATCATCACAGTGACTGGCACATAGTAAGAGCTCAATGGTTTTACTTAGCAATTAACTCCTTTTAACAAAATGGTATAAGAAGTTTCAAAATTTTCAGTTATTTTTAAGTCTTTATACAATATGTCATATTAAACATTAATAATAAATTGTTAAAGGTCAGAGCAAATGTTTTTAAAAATTCCGTTGGAAATCTTGTCTCCTTCTAAGAAAAGAATAATCCTGCAATGTTAGGAATATAAATTATTTATTGAGATCAAACTTTGAAATTAAAGATATAAACATAAATGGGAGGCTGGAGACTTGATTCAGTTGTATACATAATTAAGCAAATAAAAATAATTTAAGGTTATGTTTTACTATTTCATGTTTTTATTTTGCTTAATTGTTTTTGCTTTTAGTATTCAAAAATAATCCAGTTCAACATCTCAAATTATTGTAAGGCATTTTCCATAAAACTATTTAGTCCTATGAAACAGGTTACCGAGTGTCCTTGACTCTGTAGTTATCATGGAAAGGAGTCAGTTGGCTTACCTGAGTGGCTCACTGAGTACCCACATTAGCAGAGGACACGTATTTTACTTCTAACCAGAAGACAATATTGTACAGGGAACATTAGAAGAATATTCGTAGAGGGACAAATCAAAGGTAGAGCTATGTAGAAATAATATGTCAAGGTCAAGGGCACAAAACCTGTTCCGGGTACATGGACCAATTCAAAGTTGAGGGTTATACAAATAGCAAAAGGATCAAAATAATTTCCATAAGGCATGTAAAGAATACAGGTTAGGTTCAAACATTAAAAAGTGCATGGTTGTAGTTTCTTAAAAATTTCAAATATTCAGAACAGTCTTTCTATGAGAGTTTATGTATAGCCCTACGTAGCAGGAGGGAGTGGGATGAAATGATCCCTTGTGGATACTGCCATTTCTATAATTCAGTCTGAGTATTCACATAAACTAGAAACAATCTATTCAGTCTCAATGATCTGTGAAAAGGACATGTAGAGTAGGGAAAAGGACGTGAACCAGATGGACTGGTTAACAACAGAACATTTTACAAATTGCCAAGAAAATAAAAACAGGAGGTAGGAAACCACAGCCTTGACAAGAACACATCCTCTGATCTGATAGAAGCAGAGATAACTACAATGCTACATTTCTAGCAAACATAATCATTGTGTTCACTATAAGAACCAATTGTTCTTAGCCATGTGTAACCAAAATTAATTTCTAAATTATGAACCGACAGATTGCAATGAGCTTCCCTATCATTTAGGAATAGAAAGACCAAGATAATTGAGTTTATTATTACAGTGTTTATGGAAAATGTTTAAGGAATATAAATTTTGCATATTATAATGGGATGACAGGTTTCAATGATGATTTTTCAAGATTAAAGAAAAAATAGGGAAGGTGATGTCAGCAACATGGCAGCATAATAGTATGCTTGTTTTGTTTCCCCCTCAACAACAAAAATTCAGCATGCAACCATGGACAAAAAATGGTTTTGCGGAAACCATATGATCAATTCCATACACCAAGGGACTTAGGGAGGAATCTTACCCACCTGTGCTTCAGGTAATAGACAGACAGACCTTGGTCCTGGCTGTGGGACTGCATTGGCCTGTGAACCAACTTCAGCTCTTCTCAGCTGCAGTCCACGAGCCCCTAGAAAACACTGTCTTAGATAATTACCCACGGACAATGGAGCCTTTGAGGATGTCCAGGTTTCCAAAGAAGTTCCAGCACCCCGTTGGAGTGAAAAACATATGAGTTTGAACTCATTGGAATGAGTGAGAAACAGTTTAATTTGATGTGCATCATCCCTCCCCAAAGGCAGCCATGAAAGATCCTCCTCAGCCTGTGCTTTCTCCTATGCGGGAAAGGCAGAATATGTGAGTGATTATCTAGCTTCTCTAGATCTGTGGGACATTGCCAAAGGGGCTAATTTCTCTCTTCTTCCATCAGAGTATTGAATTATGAGCTACATGACTAGGGACCAGGAAGAGTCTGGGAGAGCACAGATAGGACTCTCAGGGGGTGTTAAACAGATATGGATACTAGTAACTCTGTTGCAGACTCCATCAAGATGCCTGCCTATGAGCCACTGGGAATGCCTCACTTTCAGATACCCCTCCAACTGGCCCACAGCCACCTCAAGTGCTCCATGTATCTCACCCACACACACGTCCACCTCTGACTGACTCCCTGTGTGCATGCACCAGGCTGTGGCAATGAGAGTGAGCTTTGGAACATGGCTAGTGAGCATGTGCAGAAAGCTGACCCAAATCTATAGACCAGGGAGAGACCACAAACTTAGCTTTAGTGCCACCTTTGGGAAAATACAAGAGATGTTGTCAGCACTCAGACTGTTGTGTTGCAACATCCAGAGAAGTCATACAAGTTTAAGAATTCTGCCACAAGAAAGAGCAAGAAACATGGAGCAGGTGTACCTATAGAAGGTCTGAGACAGCCTCAGAATCTCTGGTAGGGCTCGTGGGAGTTATCTCTCTCCTGAAAGCAATGAGTAAAGACTGGAGGAGATGACTGTTACTTCACATGTGAAGACAGCATTGCAAAACTTAAAGGAGCATAAAAAAAAATCAAAGAAACATTACACCACAATAATCATGATAATCTTCCAGTAACTGAACCCAAAGACATAGAGATCTGTAATTTACCTAACAAAGAAATCAAAACAGCAGTTTTAAGGAAACTCAGTTAGCCACAAGAAAATACAGATAGACAATTCAACAAAATCAGGAAAACAATATGTGAACAAAATGAGAAGTTTAACAAAGAGAAAGAAATCATAAAAAAGAACTAAAAAGAAATTCTGGAGCTACAAATATAATGATGAAGTGAGAAAATGACAATATTGAAATAATAGTAGGGAACCTCAATATCCCTCTTGCAACAATGGAAAGAATATCCATAAAATCAATAAAGAAATATTAGAAATAAACTACACTTCAGACCAAATGGACCTAACAGACATATACAGAAAATTCCATCCAGCAGCAGCACAATACACATTCTTCTCAAACGCACTTGGAACATTCTCCAGGATAGATCATAGGATATGTCACAAAACAAGTCTTAGCAGATTTAAGAAGATTGAAATCATAGTATCTTTTCCAACAATGATAGGAAACTAAAAAACAAAGGTGGAAACCCTGAAAATTAAAAAAATGTATATGGAAATTAAACAACACATTCTTAAACAACAAAAATGTCAAAGAGGAAAACAAAATGGAAATCAAAAAATATCTTGAAACAAATGAAAATGGAACCACCACATACCAAAACCTATGGAATGCTTCAAAAGCAGTTCTAAGAGCAGTTTGTACTGATAAATGCTATATTAAGAAGAAAGAAAGATCTCAAACAACCTAACTTTACATGTCAAGAAACTAGAAAAAGAACAAGCAAAGCCCAAAATTAACAGAAGAAAGCAATAAAGATCAGAGCAGAAATAAATGAAATAGATATCAGAAAAATATCATTTTTTGAAAAGGTAAACAAAACTCACAAACTTTTAGCTAGACTAAGAAAAAAATAGAGACGACTCCGATAGCAAAATCAGAAATGAAAGAGAGGAACTTCCAACTGATACCACAGAAATACAAAGGATCATGAGGCTACTAACAACAATTATATGCCAACACATTGGATAACCTAGAATAAATGAATAAACTCCTAAAAACATACAACCTACCAGACTGAATCATAAAGAAATAGAAAATTGGAACAGACCAATAAATAGTAAGGAGATTGAATCAGTAATCAAAATTATTCCAACAAAGAAAAACCCTGGATCATATGGTTCTCTGGTGAATTCTACCAAACATTTATAGAAAACTTAACCCCAATCCTTCTCAAAAGCTTCCAAAAAGTTGAAAAGGAGGGAACACTTTCAAACACATTTTCTGAGGTTAGCACTAAACCTAGATAGGGACACACCAAAAAAAGAAAACTACAGACCAATATCCAGATGAGTATAGATGCAGAAATTCTCAACACAGTAGTAATAAACCAAATTCAACAGCACATTAAAAAGATCACACACCATAGTCAGGTGGGATTTATCTCTGGGCTGCAAGGATGGCTCAACACACAAAAATCAATAAATGTGATACACCTCATTAATAGAATGAAAGATAAAAATTATATGACAATCTCAATTGATACAGGAAAAGCACTGAAACATTCTTTCATGATAAAAATGATCAACAAATTGGGTGTAGAAGGAATATACTTCAACAAAATAAAGGCCATATATGACAAGCCCACAGCTAACATCATACTCAATGGTGAAAGGTTGAAAGCATTTTCTCTAAGATCAGGGAGAGGCCAATGGCACCCACTCTCACCATTGCTATTCACCATAGTACCGGAAGTCCTAGCCAGAGCAATCAAGTAAGAAAAAGAAATAAAAGACATCCAAAACAAAATTGCCTGTGTCTGCAGATGACATGACCTTATATATTGAACATCCTAAAGATTCCATCAAAAAGCTGTCAGAACTAATCAATGAATTTGTTAAAGTTGCCAGATACAGAATAGACATACAATCAGTGTGTTTCTAAACACTAATAATGAACTATCTGAAAAAGAAATAAATAAAATAATCTCATTCACAGTAGCATCAAAAACAATAAAATACTTAGGGATAAATTTAACCAAGGAGAAGAAAGAACTGTACACTGAAAACTTCAAGACTTTGAGGAAATAAATTTAGGAAGACAGAAACAAATGGAAAGATATTCTCTGTTTATGGACTGGAAAAATTAATATGTTAAACTGCCCATACCCAAAGACATCAACAGATTCAGTGAAATCCCTGTCAAAATTCTAATAGTATTTTCAAGAGAAATAGAAAAAAGTCTTAAAATCTGTATGAAACCACAAGAAGTCTCTGAATAGCCAAGCAATGCTGAGAAAGAAAACAAAGCTACAGGCATCATACTTTTTATTGCAAACTATATTAAAAAGCTATAATCATCAACACAGTATGGGCTATCACAAAAATAGACACATAGGCCAATGGAACAGAATCGAGAGCCCAGAAATAAATTCTGTCATTTACAGTCAACCAATATTTGAAAAGGGATCCAAGAATGCTTAATGGGGAAAGGATAGTCTCCAACAAATAATGTTTGTAAAACTGGATAACCACATGAAGAAGAATGAAATTGGACCCCTATCTTACACCACTCACAAAAATTAACTCAAAATGGATTAAACGCTTAAACATTAGATCTGCAACCTTAAAACTACAAGGAAACATAGGGATGTAGCTCCTTGACCTTGGTGTTGGCAATGATTTTGGGATATGACACCAAAAGCATAAGCAGCAAAAGCAAAAATTAATAAATGGAACTACATCAAACTAAAAAGTTTTTGCACAGCAAAAGATACAGTCAACAAAATGACTAGTCAACCTACCCATTGGGAGAAAATATTTGCAAATCACTTATATATGACAAGAGATTAACATCCAAAATATATTAAAAAAAACTCATAAAACTCAATAGCAAAAAATTGCAAACAATCTAATTTAAAAAACAGGCAGAGGAGTTGAGTAGACATTTTTCCATGTAAGACATAGAAATGGCCAACAGGTACACAAAAAGCTGCTCAACATCAGTAGTCATCAGGGAAATGCAAATTAAAACCACAATCGGATATCATCTCACACCTGTTACGTTGTCTATGATCAAGAAGACAAGAGATAAATTCTGGCAAAGACGTGGAAGGGAACGTTTGTACACTGTTAATGGGAATGTAAATTGGTACAGATACTATGGAAAACAGTATGGAGTTTCTTTAGAAAATTAAAAATAGAACTACCATATGTTCCACCAGACCTACTTCAGGTATATACTTAAAGGAAGTGAAAACAGGATCTCAAAGAGATATCTGCACTTACGTGTTCATTGCAAGATTATTCACAATAGCCCAAATATGGAAACAGACTATATATATATACACACACACACATATATACATATATATACATCCATCTACAACAACATGGATGGGTCTTGAGGGCATTATGCTAAGTGAAATAAGTCAGACGGAGAAAGACAAATACTGTGTGATATCACTTGTATGTGGAATCTAAAAAAGCCGAACTCAGAGAAACAGAGGCTAGAATGGTGGTTACCAGGGGCTGTGGGTGAGAAAGATGGTGAGATGTTGGTGAAAGAGTATAAACGTCCAGTTATAAGACGAATAAGTTCTGGGGACCTAATGTACAACATGATGATTATAGTTAATGAGACTGTATTATATGCTTGAAAGTTGTTAAGAGAGTAAATCTTAAATGTTCCCACCACAAAAACGAAACGGTAATTATATGATGAGGTGGACGTGTTGGCTAACAGCATGGTGATAATCATTTTGCAATATGTAAGTGTATGAAATCAACACGTTGTACATGTTAAACTTAATGTTAATATGTCAATTATATCTCAATAAAGCTCAAAAATATATGATAAATGTGATGCTTATAAAAAAAACAAGAAAACTTCTGGAAAGAGAAAATTTCATTAACTTTAACAAGCATCATTATTAACCAAAATTGGCCATTGTAAACACAGTTTTTTTTAATCTGCCTATAGATGAGGGAATTTTCCCATCTTTCCAACTTGTTTTTTCCCCACTATATTTGTCAAAGCGCAATGGCAAAGTTTCTAGAAGAAATTGTTATTGTATATAAAATCTCATAATATATGGATATAACAGATTTGTTCATTGGACCTTGGCATACTAGAATTCGAGAACCCTGTAAATGTTAAGAGAGCTAAGTTTAGGATAAATAAAGGTATACTAAATATTGCTATAAAATCTGGTGACCTGAGTGAACTCTTGTTTTAGAAATATTTTTCTGTCTTATTAATAAACATCATTTAAGAAAATTTGGATATTTGAGAAGTATATTTCTGTCTTGAAAGGGTTATCAAAAAGAAAGAAAAGGACAACTGTGACCTACTGATACAATTTCTTAATGCATGGGCCAAAACTGATGGGTTAGAGCATTTTCAGAGTGTCACGTTTATTTTCTGCACCCCCAGGGCTGGATCACTACAAATTTCTTAATATGTTGTTACATGACGTACATCATGACAAAATTCAGAACGTATTTATAGAAGTCTCATATGGCTGGTTTATGCTGATTTAAAATTTAGCAGTACAATCAGAAGAAATGCTTTCAAAATTAATTACACATGCCAAGGAAATAGCAGCAACCGCTGAATGTTAGTTCGACCCCTCTCAAGTGGAAATACAGAATGCTCATTGGAATATATGAGTCTCTAGTCCAGGGGAGATGTCTCACTGGAGATAGATAAGAGATGAGTTCTGAGAACCAAGCCTTGGGCATGCCAATAATTCTAACAATACACTAATTATTGCTGTGTTTTGCATTTTTACTTTATTAATTATTCTATTTATATTCAATTCACTTTTAGTATGAAAATTCGAACAGTTCATTATACATATTGTGCCTCATTGCTATTCCTTTCTGGAAAACCACTTTTGTTGATGAAATGAGTCTCTTCATTTGTAGTTTTAACTTTTTAAATCAAAAAACATGTCATGATGTGTTCATATTAATGATAAAATTAAAATAAAATTACAACATTCATTTTGAAATTATCAAGGAGTAAAAAAAAGTCTCCATAGTTCATCCTTTGTAATTTGCCTCTTTTAGGCCCTGCAGCATAGACATTTATTAATTTTAAAACCTTTATTATATTCATTATATGACTTAAATAATAGGTGATAATATCCATGAAGCTATTACCAGTTTCCAGCATCCCTAGGGATTTTTCATCTCATATAAATGATCAGAAGTTAAATGTTCTTAATTGGACATTAGTATTAGTCTGGGTTCTTTTTTTTTCTATGTGAGATTATTTTTCTTCCTAATGTCCTAATGCAAATAATAATGACAAATCCAAAGGAAAGTGAAGCCAACCCTAGAGGAGGAAAATAAAGTCTTTCAAAACCTGCTTCCTTGGAAGGAAGGTGCCCCTTACAAAAGAGTTATTTTTAGAAGTTTGGCCCATAGTTTTGGAATGCAGAAGAAAAGAAAAAACTCAGCAAATTAATGATCAGTCTTTCAAGACTTTTTAGAAATAACATTTTAAATAAAAGCAACTAATTTTGCAAAGCCTTTACAGGTACTAATCATTGTGCTAAATTCTTCATAGACATAGTTTCGTTTAAACTTTACAACACCCTGTACTATGGGTATGTGGAAATAGGCCAATAACTCAAAGATATTCTTGCGAAGAAATTCAAAGTCATTATTTTAAAATATAGACACTAGCATTGTACATTTTAGTTTTCATCATGGTAATTGGTTATGTTATTGTTTATAAGAAATATATTGTTTAAGTCTGTATTTTAAAAAGGAGCCTAAGTTTATTCTTTGAGAATCCAGGCCATACATTTTATTAGAAGTAGATTGTAAAATATATTTTAATTAAAAAAATGAAAACTTAAAGATTGAACTATTTGGCATAAGTGATATACGGAAGGTCCTCAACTTACAATGATTCAATTTATGATTTTTTTTTATTTTACCTTGATGCCAAGGCGATAAACATTCAGTAGAAGCTGTACTTTGAATTTTTAATTTTGCTCTTTTCCCAGGCTAGCAATAAGGCAAACCTTACTCTCTCTATGCTGGGCAGTGGCAGCACAGCTTGCAGTCAACCACACGATCACAAGGGTAAACAGCCAATACACTCACAACCATTTCGTACCTGTAAAACCATTCTGTTGTTTGCTTCCGGCACAGTATTAAATACATTACAGGAGATGTTCATCACTTTATTATAAAATAGCCTTTGTGTTAGATGATTTTGCCCAACTGTTGGCTAATGTAAGTGTTCTGAGCACGTTTAAGGCAGGCTAGGCTAAGCTGTGATGTTCAGTAGGTTAAGTGTATTAAATGCATTTTCAACTTAGAATATTTTCAGCTTCGATGGGTTTATTGGGATGTAACCCCACTGGAAGTCAAGGAAGATCTGTATACCTATTTGCATAGATATTTCCAAAAAAACTTCATGATTCTTAATCATTACCAAGTTAAATGCTGTTTAAGTCTAGCTAAAATATTTTATTTTCCAGCAGTAGATAGTCATTGTTTGAGGTTTAAAAAGACATATTTTGTAAGTATGAGTAAATAGACTAGGAAGTTGTATCAGAAAAATTAATGGAAGAAATGGGAGATATATAGAGTTATCAGATATGATAGTATTATTTATAAAAATCATATGGTCCTAAGGAATGGGACTCACATGAAAGGACTGTGGGGTTTTCTCAAATTCAAAAGCTCCTAGAATTAAACAAGAAAAGTCATGAAAATGTCTAAGGACTAAGTGAATTAGAAATCTAACTAGGTACTATAGAAAACTAGCTTATTGTTGCAGATTTTATTTGGTAAATGAAGAACTGGGTGAGGTATAACTTGAATATAAGACGTCTGGAATACACAACTATCTCTTTTGGGTTATGAAGTTATTGATATGGAATGAAGAACAGTAGGGTTCAGTTACCCAAACAGAACAGCCTAAAGAATCCAAGCAGCAGCGTAGATTTTTAGGCAACCTCAGTCAGTATCCACCAAGCCCAAATTGTTTGGAATGATGTAATTGTCACCGTAGTGTGCTAGCATCTTTCCAGCCCAGGAAGATATAGAACTAAGTACAGGGATATGTAAGAGAGTCACAACTCTCTGTTAATATGATTGTTAAGAAAGCTTTGCATTTTCAATAATTTCAGTTTTAATTTTAAAAATTTTAACAGTATATACTCTTTTGTGACTATTTCTTTCATTTAACACCCAAGTGAAATTAGTGCACACAAATATCCATAGCAGTTTTATTAATAATGGGCAAAAACTAGAAGGATGTCCATCAAGATAAAAATTAGAGAAAAATGTTGTGGTAAATCCATATAGGATACTCAGAGAAATAAAAACAAAAACTAACAGCCAACATCTTGGAGTAATCTTATAGATTTGCCTCATTTCTGTAGAAACTTACTAATTCATATACTATGTAGACATATTTGAAAGAATTTACATTTCATGATGTCTATAAGTTTAGTTTATAATATTTATCAGAGTAAGTAGTTGAGAAAGATATTAGTTGAAATATTTAAAAGAAATTAAATATTTTAAATGTGTAAAGATTGTTGAAAATAGGTGAAAGTGTATGAACTTTATAATGATCTCAAACATTTATCAAAGGTTACCTACAAAGTGAATTGCTAACTTTTATACTCCTAATAACCTAGAATGAATTTTGTATATCTGGACTTGAAAATTTGTAACTTCAGTAAATTGAAAATTAATTAAACTAAAGTAAACTCCCCAGTGCTCATTTCTGTGAGCAAAACTGCTCTCCAGGGTATCAACACAACAAAAACAAAAAACTCCTGTCAAATGTAGCAGCAAGCAGTAAGCACAAATTCAGGTTTAAGATGAAAAGAGATCACATTCTAATGGTCCCTTGGATTTTAAAAAGATTTTATAGGAGAGCACTTTGACCTGAAATATTTCTTAATGGTGTGTGGGTGCTAGTTCTTTAGAGTCCTACCTCTTCTGGCTAAGTTTTTGTGCCTTTTGTAAATGTGCTCATAAATGCACAGATAATGATGCTTTCCTTATCGGCTCGGATTCTGTACAGTTTCACAGTTTTTAATGAAATACAGCTTGTAATTTCCTCTGCTTTATAGTTGTATAGTGAGATTTCTTTTTCAAGTTATTCTTTTATCCCCTCCAGTTTATTCCCCTTCTTTTCTATTCTTGTATGTAATATAGTAAATAAATGCACATCTCAAGGGGATAATTTATTTCTCTTAATTATTACTACCTTTTTGTTGATTTTCACAAAAGCACATGCTGCACCATAATAATGGTAATAATAGAGTAACCTTAATTGTTCACCTAGCAGAAGCTTGAAAAGAAAGGGTACAAAGAAGAGTCTGAAAGATAATTTAATGAGATCATTAAGAGTATGTTTCTGTATGTTTTTGCATAGTTCCTACCTCCAAGCTTTATAATTTCATAATACTTCATCATGAGTTTCTATATTCTCCTGAAAAAAAAAAGGTTTCTCCTGGCAATTATAATAAAATAAAATTTAAAAAGAGAAGAAGCCTTTAAATGGAATTGCTTTAAACATTCCTAAGGCTCCCTGGACTCCTGTTAGCATATCTTATTCTTAGTATCCGTAGTAAAAGCACATTTCTCTCCTTTTGTTATACATTTCTAAATTTTCATTACTTCCTTGTAAACAATTAAATCACAAAGTAAGCAAAGCCAATTGAATGGTAGCTGAACAGCCATCACTAGTACACAGCATTAAAAATGGAAAATGAACACAGTTTAGCATTACCAGCTAATTTAGTTGGGTATCGCCCTAAGGCATCAACACCATTTATCACTATCGCTGCAGCCTAGCATGAAGGCACAATCACCAG
This sequence comes from Equus asinus, assembly GCF_041296235.1. Lineage (NCBI taxonomy): Eukaryota > Metazoa > Chordata > Mammalia > Perissodactyla > Equidae > Equus > Equus asinus. The sequence continues at coordinate 84,588,090 of NC_091798.1, forward strand.
TAGCTTTTACAAAGCAATTTAAGAACTTTTTAAGTTCTCTTTGCTCAGGAAAGGAAAACAAACATTTAATATTTATGTGTAAATCCTATGTGGTCAACTCCAGCATCACGGTTAACCTTAACATTTGTAAGTAAGAAGTTCTAACACAAAGAGATGCTACTGCATGTAATTATTTATAGCGCTCAGATTCCTAAAAATTATAGCCTTTGAGAGGCTATGTTTATGTTGAAAAGAAACTAAATTATGTTCAAAATAGACAGGAAACTCTACTGTCATTCTTACTAATAATTAAAATGTAAATTACATTTATTCATTAGTTATTTTTTCAAAATATTTATTTTAAAATCATATATTGAATGCAGTAAATTTCATTACTTTTTTAGAGCAGTTTTGGGTTCATAGCAAAATTAAGAGGAAGGTGCAGAGAGTTCCCATGTACCCCCTGCCCTTACACATGTATAGCCTCCCCATTATTAAATTCCTCGACCAGAGTGGCACATATGTTACAATTGATGAACCTACATTGACATATCATTGTTGTCTAAAGGCCATAGTTTACGTTAGGATTCATTATAGTGTTTTACATTGTGTAGGTTTGGACAACTGTATGATGACATATCAGACATTGTAAATGTATGGTAATATTTACCGTTATAGTATCATACAATGTAGTTTCACTGCCCTAAAAATCCTCAGTGCTCCACCAATTCAGCCCTTCTTCTCCCCAAACCCCTGGCAACCTCTGTCTCCATAGTTTTGCCTTGTCCAGAATGTCATATAGTTGTAATCATACAGTATGTAGTCTTTTCAGATTGTTTTCTTTCACTTAGCAATATACGTTTATGGTTTCTCCTTAAGTTTGCATGGCTTGGAAGCTCATTTCTTTTCAGTGCTGAGTAGTGTTCTATTTTCTGGATGTGCCCCAGTTTATTTATTCATTCACCTACTGAGGAAAGCATTACTGCAGCATTACAGTAAGTACTGAAGTCAAGTAGTATTAGCACTCTGACTTTGTTCTTCTCCTTCAATATTAACTTGGATATTCTGGGTCTTTTGCCTTTACATATAAACATTAGAATCATTTTGTTGATATCCAGAAAATAACCTGCTTTGATTTTGAATGAGATTGCATTGAATCTATAGATCAAATTGGAAAGAACTGACATCTTGACAACATTGTCTTCCTATCCATGAACAAGGAATACTTCTCCATTTCTTTAGTTCTTCATTGATATGTTTCATCAGAATTTTGTAGTTTTCCTCATATAAATATTTTCTGTTTTATTAGATATGTGCCTAAATATTTTACTTTTGGAGTCCTAATATAAATGATATATATGTTTTTAATTTCAGATTCCACTTGATTATGGTTAGTATATAGGAGAGCAATTGGCTTTTGAATATTAATTTTATATCCCTCAACTTTGCTATAATCCTTTATTATTAGTTCCAGGAGATTTTTTGTTGATACTTCCAGATTTTCTACAAGAGACAATCATCTCATCTGCGAACAAAGTCAATTTTACTTCTTTGTTCCTGATATGTATATATCTATTTCCTTTTCTTGTCTTGGTACGTTAGCTAGGAGTTCCATTATGATGTTGAAAAGCAGTAGTGAGAGGGGATATCCTTGCCTTGTTCCTGATCTTAGTGGGAAAAAATAGAGCTTCTCACTATTAAGTATGATGTTAGCTGTAAGCTTTTGGGTAGATATTCTTTATCTAATTGAGGAAATTCCCCTCTATTTTTAGTTTACTAGTTTACTGTCATGACTAGGTGTTAAATTTTGTCAAATGCTTTTTCTGCATCTATTGATATGATCTTGATTTTTTCTTCCTTAGTCTATTGATGTGATGTCTTGCATTATATGATTTTTTAATATTGAACCAAACTTGCTTCCTTGGGATAAGTAGCACTTGGTCATGGTATATAATTCCTTTTTGTACATCGTTGGATTTGATTTGCTAATATTTTATTGCCAATTTTTGCATCTATGTTCATGAGAGATATTTATTTGTAGTTTTCTTTTGTATTTAGTATTGGGATAATGTCTAGCTTTGGTATCAGGGTAATGCTGGCCTAAGAGAATGAAATAGGAAATATTCCCTCTCCTTCTATCTTATGAAAGAGATTGTAGAGAATTGGTATACTTTCTTCCTTAAATGTTTGTAGAATTTACTAGTAAACCCATCTGGGCCTTGTGCTTTATGTTTTGGAAAGTTATTAATTGTTGATCAATTTCTTTAATAGATATAGCTCTATTCATCTTGTTTATTCTTGTGTAAGTTTTGGTAGATTGTGTCTTTTAAAGAAAGGGTTTATTTCACTTAGGTTATAAAATTTGTAGGCATAGAGCTTTTCGTAGTGTTCCTTTTTATCCTTTTAATATCCATGGCATCTGTAGTGACATTTATTTGTGATATTGGTAATTTGTATACTCTCTCTTTATTTCTTAGTTGTCCTGGCTAAAGGCTTATTAATTTTATTGATGTTCTCTGAGAATCAGCTTTTGGTTTTGTTGATGTTCTCTATTGATTTTTTTGTATATCATTTCACAGATTTCTGTTCTTATTTTTACTAATATTTTCTTTTCTTCTGCTTACTTTAAATTGGTTTCATCTTCTTTTTTCTAATTTCCTAAGGTGGAAGTTTAGACGATTGATTTTAGAGCTTCTTCCTAATATATGCATTCAATGCTATAAATTTTCATCTAAGAACTGCTTTCACTGCATACTACAAATTTGATGTTCAGTTTTTATTTTAGTTTAGTTTAAAATATTTTTAAATTTCTCTTAGGATTTCTTCTTTGATACTGTATTATTTAGCAGTGTGTCGTTTAATCTCCAAGTATTTGGAATTCTTCAGATATCTTTGTGCTATTAATTTCTAGTTTAATTCAGTTGTGGTCTAACAAAAATTATTTGATGTCTATTCTTTTAAATTTGCTAAGTTGTGTTTTATGGCCCAGAATGTGGACTGTCTTGGTGCTGTTCCATGTGAGCTGGAGAAGAATACGTATTCTACTTTTGTTGGGTGAAGTAGTCTTTAGTTGTCCATTATATCCAGTTGGTGTTGCTGAGTTCATCTGTGTCCTCAATGATTTTGTGCCTGTTCATCTGTCCATTTCTGAGAGAGAGGAGTTGAAGTGTCCAACTATAACAGTGAATTTATCTATTTCTCCTTGCAGTTCTATCAGTTTTTGCCTTGTGCGTTTTGACATTCTATTTTTAGGCACATACACATTAAGGAGCATTATGTCTTCTTGAAGTATTGGGCCTTTTATCATTATGTAATAACACACTTTATCCCTGATAACTTTCCTTACTCTAAAGTCTACTGTCTGAAATTAATATAGCTACTTCTGCTTTCTTTTGATTAATGTTATCATGGTAGATCTTTCTCTATCCATTTACTTTTAATCCATATGTATCTTTATATTTAAAGTGGGTTTCTTGTAGACTACATATAGTTGGGTCTTGTATTTTGATCTACTCGGATAATCTCTGTCTTTTCATTGGTGTATTTAGATTATTGTCGTTTAGTGATTATTGATATAGTGGAATAATATCTACCATTTTTGTTACTGTTTTGCATTTGTTGTCCTTGTTCTTTGTTCCTATTTTTGATTTCCACTCTTTTTCTGCCTTTTTTAGTTTTAATTGAACCTTTTATGTGATCCCATTTTCTCTTCTTTCTTACCATATGCTTTACTTCATGGCAGGTCTACCGATAACAAATTCCCTTAACTTTTGTTTCTCTGAAAAACCTTTGTATCCCCTTCACTTTTGAAGGACAGTTTCTCAGACACAGAATTCTAGGTTAGTGAAGTTTTTTTCTCTCAATACTTTGAATATTTCTCTTCTCTCTCTTATGCTTCCATTGTTTCAAAGTAGAAATTGGATATAATTCTTATCTTTGCTCCTTTATAGGTAAGACGTTTTTTCCTCTGACTTCTTTCAAATTTGTTTGTGTGTGTTTGAGGAAGATTGGCCCTGAGCTAACATCTGTTGCCAATCTTCCTCTTTTTGCTTGAGAAAGATTGTCACTGAGCTAACATCAGTGCCAATCTTCCTCTATTTTGTATATGGGACGCCACCACAGTGTGGCTTGATGACCTGTGTGTAGGTCCATGCCTGGGATCTGAACCCATGAACCCCAGGTCACTGAAGCAGAGTGAGTGAATTTAACCTCTACACCACTGGGCCAGCCCCTCAAAATTTTTTTTGTCTTTGATTTTTCAGTTTGCAAATGATATACCTAGGTTCAGTTTTTTGACATTTGTCCTTCTTGGCATTCTCTGAGCTTCCTGGGTGTGTTTTGTATGTAATTATTTGGGGAAAATTGTCCATCATCATTGTTTTAAATAGTTACTTTTTTCTTTTCTTTCTTTCTTTCTTTCATCTTTCTTTCTCTCTCTCTCTTTCTCTTTTTTTCCCACTCTCTCTCCCTCCCTCCTTTCCTTCTCCTCCTTCTGCTATTCCCATTTTGTGTAGTTACACTTTATTTTGGTTGTTTCACAGTTCTTGAGTATTTTGTTCTGTTTATTTCGGTCTCTTTTCTCTTTGCTCTTCAGTTTTGAAAGTTTCTATTCAGATATCCTCAAACAGAGATTCTTTCCTTAGCCATGTTCAATCTATTAATAAACCCATTAGAGGAATTCATTTCTGTCACAGTGATTTTTATCTCTAGCATTTCTTTTTGTTTCTTAGACTTTTTATCTCACTGCTTACATTGCCCATTTGTTCTCACATGCCATCTACTTTATCCATTAGAACCCTTATCTAATTAATCATAGTATGTTTTAAACCATAGTTGTTTATAACATTTCTGCTGTATCTGAGTCTGATTCTGTTGCTTGCTCTATCTCTTCCAATTGTGATTTTTGCTGTTTAGTATATCTTTTAATTTTTTTTTTGCATGGGCATGATGTATTGAGTCAAAGGAACTGCTGTAAGTAGGCCTTTAGTAATGTGATTGTAATGGGCGGCAAGAGAGGGAGCATTTTATAATAATGAATAGGTCTCAGTCTTTTTGTGAATCTGTACCTCTGGACTGTGACCTATACACTACTATCAGTCCTCTCCTACCCCTACATTAGATTGGACGGTATGGCTAGAGTGGACTGGAGTTGGGTACTGTATGATTCTTCTCCCACGTGGAAAGTAAGAGCCAGCTGGAGTTGATCATTTCCCTTCCCCCAGGTCACTTAGGTTCTGATAAAACCCAGGCAAGCTAGGCTCTGGTTAAGTAGTTTCTCTTGAGGGCAGACCTTGTTAAGAACAGAACGCTCAGGTGTATTTCTAATTGGTTCCTTTTCCCTTCCTCCTCTTGGAAGCATGAGCCGATTTTTCTCTGATATTTACTGTGAGAACCTGGTAAAGATTCAGGAAGTAAAACTCACAAATTATGGGGCCTCCTAGATGACTGGGTTCCCCTGGAGTTTTTCACTCTCAGAGTTGTCCACACTGAGTCTCCAACAATTCTTCAGTTATAGTTCAGGTTTCCTTACGCTGGCACTGGTTCCCATGGAGGCTGCTGCTCCGGTAAGTTGTGATTCTCTGTGTGCACCTATCTGTGTCTCCAATTTTGGGGCAGTGTTTTGTCCTGTGACCGCATTTCTCTGGCATATTTAAGAGGGTTGTTGATTTTTTCTTTTCAGCTTTTTGTTGGTAGGATGGAATGGTGACTTCCAAGCTTCTTACATGCTGGAACAGAAACCACAAGTCCTTATTTGTATGTCATAATCATAATGCATTCAAGTTAGCAATGTAAAACTCAATCCATTTTCATAGTGAAGATTTCACAACAGATTTGGAGATAGTAGATGCAGTTCTTGGTTTTTACAAACCATTTACAATAATCAGAATTGAGTGATTAAAGCCAAATTTGGAAAAATAAAGTTGTCTTGTTTAGTACTTTTACTTTTCAATGAGGAAAATGAAGGATAAAAGAATTGAGATTTGTCTAAAGTCTGTAACAGGATTTAAATTGCATAACTCTGATACAGTGCTTCTAATTTGATGTTCATCTTGTTGTAAAATATATACTTTGTAAAGCTTGGAAAATAAAATCTTGACTATTTTCAAAACCCCTTGACATTATCAGTCAGGATTTGATATGCCTTGGATCTATAGGAAATGGAAAAGCTGAAAGGCAAATAGTAACAGGTTTGAAACAGGCATTATCCGGAGAAATTGAAGTTTTTAGTCAACCAATTTTAACTCTTTTATTGGCATCCTTATTATCTAGGTGGATGTCAGGTTGGATCCTCAATGGGCATGTAGTCTGCCGATACTATTTACAAGAATGTTGCTGATGAAAAGTGGATGCACCCAGCTATCGTTTAGCCTATGTTTTATGCATTTCCCTTATCTAACTCCATTGTTCTGATTCTCAGTTCATTCAAGATACTTTGACTTGCCCTAGATTTATCTGCAGGAAGGGCATGGGAAGATCATATAGGCATCTGGTACTCTGGCAGTTATATTTCACTGTGAATGAATAAATTTTTAGTGTACTGTGTAAGATTGTTTTACATATTAACTTTTGGAATACTTCTGTGAGTTTCCAAAGCCGGGTTAGTTCCTGCATAAGCACTATTGTAATGCATTGCACATACTCTGTCGTAGCCCCTCCCATTCTTTGAGATTTATTTGTTTTCTTACTTGTCTGTCACCTCCACTAAGCTGCATCTTCCTTGAAGACAAGAAATATATAATATTTGTTGTTTTATTATCACTGCATAGAATATGGTTGTATTACCAGTTTATAGTCTGGTACATAACAGTTTCTCAATAAATATTTTAAATTCATGAATGACTTATTGGCTAAATTCTAGATTCCAGCAGTATGAAGTTTCCAGAAGACTAATATGAAATAGCCAATATCTCAGTTTAAATGTTTTGAGTATAGCAGTTTTTATATACTACCAGTTTACAAATTTTGAAGTCCTAAAGAGGAAAAGCTTTATCGCACTTAATAGGTAAAAATAATATTGGCTACAGCAATGTTTAATTTCAAATAGTATACACTACATTTTAAGTACTTTTTATGTCCTGTGATCGATTTTTACAGGCCATGTACTTCAGTAACGGAAAGCTTTATTCCCAGAAAAGTAGGAACTGTATGCAATCATTTTTCTGTCAGATCCTTGGTTATCTTTGATATGAGGATTTATAGCCACCTTTTCTTATGCCATAAATATACAGTAATTCAAAATATCAAGCCAAACAAATCTATGGTTGTTGAAAAATTAGGAGTATGTACATGATTACATCCTTCTATTGAAAACAGCAACCTATTCCTCTGAATCCACCACTACACTTTACAGATCCTATTTTAACTATTATTTCCTCACTTTACTAAGTGTACTGAACAGTAAAAGCTAGGCCTCACAAAATATACAAATGTGCGAGATGCACACTGTCATACATACATATACACCAAATCCTGTATGTGTGTCTCATCTCTCTTATTAGTTTGTCTTCCACTTGTAGAATTTAATCTGTTTCTAGATGACAACTTTTACTGTTTTATTATCCTCTATTTTCTGTGTCATCAAATAAGGACTTTCTTTTCACTGAATTTAAATTCCTCCATCATAGACATTCATAAACTTATGAATACACAATAACTGTTGCTTCCTAGTGAGAATTATTCAGGATAATGCATAAATAATGACTACTAACAGTGGGAGAATAAGGGGAAGAATATCTAATCAATGCATCAAGTAACTTGTGGGTATATATTTCTATGTCAATAACTAAATACCTAATGCCTGATCAGGAAATGAAGCAGATCACTTGGCATGGTTGACACTGTCATTATCATCATCAAATAATTTGCAGCCTTTTTCTAATTCTAAGCTAGTCCTTGAATACTATATTAATTTGTAAAGCATATCAGAGCACTTTTCAGTAAGAAATTGCTTTACTATACTAAATTTTGTTTTGGTGGCCTGAATTCTGGGATAAATCTATACAGTAAACACTGGTTAATGGATTTGAGTTCATGCTGTTCTTCTGTAAGATTTACTGAGCTCAGATGCAAGATGTGATTTTATGGGTTCACTCTTTGAAACTGATTTTTCTTGATCTCAGTGTGATCTGTTTCTTACTAACATTATTACCTAACTCTCCAGTAAACAAGACATTTACTGATGGATCCCATAAATTCGTGATGCCTTGAAACACTTTACTAATCACAATAATGAATCCAGTAACTAAAATAGCAAAAATTTCTATTATTAGCTTTTAAAATGAAATGCTTTTGGCTATATGGAACTTGCCTAAAGTTCCCGGGCACAAGTTATGCTCTTTAGCACTTCTGTGATAGCTGTGTATAATAATAAATATTTTGCAAACTATAGACACCTTTCTCCTACTAAATAACTCATTACCTCATCATTGCTGTGTGGCTTGTTTCCTAGGAGAGCATGCGGCCTTCCTGCGAGGAACACAGTCTGAGGAAACATACAACTCTCACATGATTGTTCAAGTGCAAATTCTGCGGTAAGTCTCACTCATCGTATCGACGCCATGCTGCTCTCTACCTACGAGGTCCATAAAAATGCAGTTGTGTCTGTTATCCAGAGACCTAATTAAAACACCTGTGATCTCATAAATTCTAAATTTTGATGATTGCCAGTTCTTCAGGTATATTGGTGAGGAGACAGATAGATCAAACAAGTAATTTAAAAATGTATTTTTTAAATTCACTTGAATAGAATAAGAATCCAATGTTTATATAAACTGAAATTCTTAGAAAATTGGTCTACCAGTCCATACGAAAAGTGCCACATTTTGGGAGAGCTTCATTTAAAATATTTACCAATTTAAAAATAGCTATTGTTTACATTTATTATATAACAACATTTTCTCTCTCAGCTAAGAGTAATATATATATATATATTCACATTTCATTGTTCAAGGTAGTTATATATATTATAAAATTGCTGCAAACAATGAATTAGTGACTAGGGGATCATCAGAGACTCTGGTGACATTTTCATCAGCTACCCAATGCATAGCTTTGTTTCAGATGTTTCTGTTTAAAGGCACCTTATTTAATATATATATTTTTTTACAATAATTCATTGCATGGTTTTTAAATGATTTAAAGCCAGGGACTTTGGGGGCCATTTGTATTACATAGGTGCATTTGCCAGCGTCCTCATAAAACAATCCAGTCTTCTCAGTGTTGAAAAAACTTCTCTTCCCTATTAACCTTTTCCTGTATATCATTTAACATGTATTTTTAAAATTCTTCGACAGCCTCTTGATCACAGATCCTGCCTTATGTGCAGAGGTAAGATTTTTATGGTCAATCACCTTTTGAAATGTGCAAGCCAACCATCGCTAGTCAAGAATAATTTAATATTTTCCTTATTCTGGGCAATGTGACTATAAATTTCTTTGACTTTCAGGCTCACAACAATGCTATCCACTACACTTTTTAAAATTGGTCATCATCTCATGAATTCACAAATTTAGCTGCTTTACTAGCTTTTCCATAGCTTCATCAGGCACTGTAGATGTTACATTAGGACTTTCTGTAATGGCCACATGCACAGACCAGTGAATTTCAATTTCCTTTTCCTAGATCACATATTGCTGATTCATTAACGTTGAACTCATGGCCAACAGCACTACAGGCCTGAATGAAACTTATCTAAACAGGTATTTTCTCCATAAGGTGCCTCACAAGTTTCTCATGATTAGGGACACTAGGCAGCATTTCAGCACTACACTAGAGGGCCATTTTAAACAGTGAAATCACCAACAAAAAGCACCAAAATGTGAAAAAAATGGCACTAAATAGTCCGCAAAATCCTCTCTTGTTTATAGTATGAGGGCTGCAACAAGAGACAGAGTGCAGCCTTGTTCAACCTACACTGGGATGGTGTGTGTCAGGTGCCACTCTGCATGTCTGTGAATGACCATGAAAGCCCTGGGGGTACTGGTTTTGGAATTATGAATAAAGTTAGTGAGTAGGAAAATTCAAAAGTATACAATTCACGAATAATGAATTCCTGTTTGAAATATGCCACTGTGAGTAATTTTACTGATTTTAACTTTAATAGCTATTTCTTAACTTCAGTCTATCCTGGTGACCTCCTAATGGGAGAGTCAAAGGAAAACCAACTCCTTCGTTCTCCTCTTCAGTGTTTACCAAACTGTTCTCCTCAATGAAAACATACCGTCCCACTTTTATCAGCAGAGTTCAATGAAACAAACAGAACTACTATTTGTCTCTGTCGGACCCTGGTTTTCATATTTGATGCTGGAGCTCCAAGACTGCAGTGCAGGCAGTTAGGAAAGAAAGACGCATAAGGACGGATAGATGGATAAAAGGAAGAGCAAAGATAAACTGGGACTTGTGCAAAAACTGGAACCCACAAGGATTAACTGGAACCCTTTTCAGTTCTCATTGCTCCTGAGTGTGATGAGACTGGTGTCCTGAATGAGAAGCTGCTGCCCCTCTTCATGGAGCTAAACACGCATCTGGCCCAGGATCCTGAGAAGTGGAAGGAGGCTCCAGGGGAACTTATATTAGTTGCAGACCTCCCGCTGCCCCACCTGTACAAGTTCAGCCTGCAGAAAACAACCTGTGTGAGCTACAAAAGTGCCCAAGGACGTTGCTGTAGGCTTCTGCACGTAAAGATGAGTAGAGCGGCTGCTTTGCTTCTGTGCCCCTAAATTTTTACAAAGATATCTCTTATGGCCCACTCTCTTCACAAACATACAGGCTAAGAATATCCTGGGAAAAGCAGTTCAGCTTAGCTAAGTTACCACATTACAAAGCCAATGCAGTCCACCTTTTGTCACTTAGTACCCATATATGTCTCTTTAAACACAATAATTTCCAATAAAAACAATAATAAAGTCATGCTTCCCCTGACACAATACAACTTTTCCACTGACTTTAATCACAGGAGTGTATTAAGAGACCTCCCTGGGGATACACCTGTGTTCCAGACGTGCTATTGTGAGTCTGCGTTCTGTAGTCGCAACCCACCATTCACTTAATTGTCACAGTCAGTTACCCAGCCAGAGCCGAAAATCCCCTTCTTTGCACGTTGATTCATTGCCACGAGGAGCTAAAAGTGGTTAGGTTGGCATCTCAAATTCCAGTTCAATAAAATAATTATTTTGTCATTGATATAAGCATTTCTCCTTTTGGATTTAAGACTTCTCAACCAGTAGAACCTAAAGTCACAGGGCAATGGAATCTTTTGTTTTCCCTAATGGATCACTTGTGGTAATAGTGAAAGGAAGTACTTCTCATTTCCACCCTTTGATTCACAGATCCATGAATCTTGGCCACAGGAGAAGCATCTCCATGTATAGCTGCTGGTTTAGAGCATATATCACATCCTGGAGAAAACTGCCCCACATCTACAAGGGTTTACAACCAAGATACAACCATAAGTAAGAATTTAAAAGATCCTTGTTCTGTTTTATCATCCAGCTCTTTCAAGATAATGAGGAATGTGTACATCCAATAAATGTCATGGACCTGAGCTCGTTGCCAAACTTCGTTGGCTACGAAATTATTTGGTTGGTCAGAAATGATGTTGTGTATTATACCAACATGGTGAATATGGCATTCTATAAGTCCATGGGGAGTTACTTTGGCAGAAGCATTGTAGACAGGGAAGGAAAATCCATACCCAGAGTAAACGTCTACTCCAGTGAAAACAAAGTATTGCCTCTTCCACCTGTTGAGTTGACTGCCAATCCCAGGGAATGGTGCCATAACAGGGGCTAAGTGTTGGTTTCTGCTGTGGACATATTGGCACTCAGCAGTGGCTGTAGCCAGCTGTGCCCTGGTGAGTGGAAATCCTATATTCTGATCCCATGTATAACCTCTATCACTGCTGCTGTGGTCACTTTGTTCATGAGGCAATTTGGCAATGACAGGATTGGCTGAGAGCAGGATGATTGATACTCAGAGCAATGGTCACCTTATTTTTCTCCATACCACCTACAACTGCCAGACATAGGGAATTTGTTTGTCTGTTTGTCTTTATTGGCTGTTTCCCCACATTAGAATGTGAAGTCCATTGACAGCAGGGTTTATTGACTATTTTGTTCACTGATGTATTCCCAGGACATAAAAAGGTATTTGAAATGTAATGTATATACTCAAAAAATAGTTGTCAAGTTAAAAGAATAATTAAACTGTATAAATAGCTTATGTATGACAACTATTTTTATTCCTAATTTATAGATAAGAAAGCTGAGAGTCAGAGATGTTGTTGCTTACCAAATGCCATTCATCTATTAAGCGGTAGAGCTGGGATTCACACCCTGTTTGTCTGACTTACAGACTGTACTTTTTTTTTTTTTTTTAAAGATTTTATTTTTTCCTTTTTCTCCCCAAAGCCCCCCGGTACATAGTTGTGTATTCTTCGTTGTGGGTTCCTCTAGTTGTGGCATGTGGGACGCTGCCTCAGCGTGGTCTGACGAGCAGTGCCATGTCGGCGCCCAGGATTCGAACCGACGAAACACTGGGCCGCCTGCAGCGGAGCGCGCGAACTTAACCACTCGGCCACGGGGCCAGCCCCTACAGACTGTACTTTTAACCAGGATAATAGATTACCTCTTGTTTTGAAATATTGGATTTTTTGATGAAGTAAAACACTGTCAGAAAGAGTTTTCTATTTTGAAATTTGAGTGTGATGCAGTAGAAATCCTGCATTAAATCAATCAAAACTGTGACCACTGTTGGTATCATCTGTGCTTTCAAAGAATGATGCAAACATTTTGGATCCATCTGTGGGTTTTCCAGGATCTGATTGTACTAGAGAGACAGAAATTGCATTTCAATACATGCCAAGTTTGGAAGACATTAGTAAACACCTCATCCTATCATTTAGGGCTCCTGGAGAGTGACTGTCCAGCAGGGGTGATAAACCATGATTAGGCAAGTTTTTTTTTTTTTTTTTAAAATGCAACCCAGCCACCAGTCAGCTCAGTATTATTGGTTAGAGATGAGGTACTCTCTCTGTGGAGAAAGATAGCATCATCTAGAACCTCTATACTTTTCATTTACAACATTTACATTACATGTCTTTCATTCAGTCAAAAATCAATTGGACTGTTAAGAAAACATAGCCAAGAGGAAAAAAATCAGCTAATAGAAATAGACTTGAGGATGACCAAGTTATTGCCATTCTCAAATATGGACTTTAAGTTAACTGTCATTAGCATGTCTAAAAAAATAGATGATGAGAATAATTTTGCCAGAGGACAGTAAATTATGAAAAGAATCAACTGGAAATTCTATTTCTGACAAATGCTGTAACTGAAGTTAAGAAGTCAGTATAAAGTATTAACTAAACTGAATAGAAAAGAAGAGAGGATTCATGGACTAGAAGATAGGTCATTGCAAAATATTCAAGCTGAAGCACATAGACGAAAGACACGGCACATACAGAAGGGAAGAGGAGAGAAGGAAATCAGGGCAGAAACAATCTCCAGAGAGTTGATGGCTGAGAATTTTCTCTTATCGACAAAAGCACATCAATTTACATATTCAAAAAGCATTATGGAACCCAAGAAGGATAAATGCAAAGGAAAACACATCTACATATATTATGGGAAAAGGGCTGAAAACAAAAGAAAAGGAAAAAATATCACAAGCAACCAGACAAAAAAGACAACTTTCAAAGGAGCAACAATGATATAGACAGCAGATTTCTCAAGAGAATGCTAGTACCCAGAAAAAGAATAAAGCTGGATGACTACTGATGAATACTTTATAAAGCTACAGTAATTAACAAGGTGTAAAGATGCAAGAATAGATAAGTAAACCAAGGAAACGGACTAGTTATACAAGAAAGACTCATACACATATAATCCTTTGATTTATGACAAAGGTGTGGTTACGGCGCACTTGGGAAAAATAATCTTTCTAATAAATGGCAAAGTCAATTTGATATCCACTTGGAAACTTAAAAGAATAGAAAAATTAGAGATGAAATGCACATCAAAATGTGAAATATGAAACTCTAAAGCTTCTAGAGGGAAGCGTAGAAGAATGTCTTTCTGAGTTGAGATAGTTAAACATCTCTTTGAAAGACACAGAAGGCACAGAAAGTTTGAGAAATTGCACTTCATTAATATTGATAGCTTCTGGTTTGTCAAATGACACTGTTATGAGGGTAAAAGAAGTCTCTGAGTTAGAGAAGATAATTGCAGGATACGTACCCCAATAAAGAACTTGCACTCATAATTCAAAATAAATAAATTAAAGTTGAGACAAAGCAATAGACCAAAAAAATTGAATAACTACATCACATATACACACATACACATCCTGTATCTTCCTTAGGGATGTGAAGGATAAAATGATCATGAGATACCATTGTTGACACAAAAATTGGCTGCTGTAGTATGCATGTTTGTGTTCCCCCTCAAATTTGTATGTTGAAATCCTACCCTCAAAAGGCGATGGTATTAGTAGGTAGGGCCTATGGGAGGTAGTTAGATCATGGGGGTGGAACCCTCGTGAATAGGATTAGTACTCTTTTTTAAATGTTTTTTTTTTAGTGAGGAAAGTTGGCCTTCAGCTAGCATCTGTTGCAAATCCTCCTCTTTTTTTTTCTTTCCAAAGCCCCAGTGCATAGTTGTATCTCCTAGTTATAAGTCATTCTAGGTCTGCCACGTGGGAGGCTGCCACAGCGTGGCTTCATGAGCGGTGCTAGGTCTGCGCCCAGGATCCCAACTGGAAAACTCCAGGCCGCCAAAGTGGAGTTTGCTAACTTAACCTCTCAGCCAAGGGGCCGGCCCCTGGGATTGGTACTCTTAGAGAAGAGATCCCACAGAACTCCCTAGCCCCTTCTACCATGTGAGGACACAGTAAGAAGGGCACTGGCTGTGAACTGGGAAAAGGACCCTCACCTGACCATGCTGGTGCCCTGATCTTGGGCTTCCCAGTCTCTAGAACTGTGAGCAATAATTTCTGTTGTTTATAGGCTACCCTGTCTGTGGTATTTTCTTCCAGCAGTCCAAACAGAGTAAGACAATGGCTAAAATTAAAAAATATTGCTTGGGATATAGAGCAACTGATTCTCTCATACATTGTTTTAGGGAGGTTAAATTGGTACAATTACATCGGAAAATATTTGTCAATATCAACCCAAGTTGAATGAGCTCATATCCTATGATGTAGCAATTCAACTTATAGGCATATACCTAACAGAAATGTATACACATATTCACCAAAAGACATGTGTAAGAATATTGATGGATAGCAGCATAATTTATTGCAGCCCCAAACTGGATATAACTTAAATATCCATCAATGGATGGATGGATAAATCGTGATAGATTCATTCAGTAGATTGCTGATAATGAACATTCCATTCCACACATCATAACATAGATCTCATAAATATGGCGATAAGTGAAAGGAGCCAGACATAAAAGAGTAAATTCTTTATACTCCTTTAAATAAATTTCAAAAATTGTCACAACAAATCTATGGTTATCAAGCTCAGTACAGTAGTTACTTTGGGTGAAGTGAAATGAGTGGAAATGTGCAAAGGGAGTTTCTGCTAATATTTTATCCAGTCATGGTTTTGTCACTGTTAATTTTGTAATAATTCACTGATCAGTCCACTTATTATTTGTGCATATATTTTATACATTAAATACTTAAATATAAAATTTTCTTATATTTTACATTTAATTTTTTTAATTAACAATAAAAGTGGGACCTCCTATGCCATAGGAAACTCTGATATATAGCTTTGAGAGGTATTTTTAAATGATATATTAAAATGGATTGTTGACAAAAGACCATGATAACAAATGGAAAAGTGAAGTCTATTTCAATGATTACCCTAAAGTAAATTTTCCAAGTTAATTTTGCCTCAGAGCTTAAAATATGGGAAGAATAAAAGATGCCTTTTTGTTTTCTTATAATTAAAAAGATAGTGAGCTACTGTTACTTCTTAAATTAATGCATTGGCTAGGAAAGTTCTTACACATACACTGTAAGGGCAAATACAAATTAAAAATAAGAAGCTCAATTCTACCTGCTGAAAATAAGGGAAGAGACTTCTCCCAGCTCCCCTTTCTTTCTTCCTTTTCTTAAGAGCATTTGCTTTTGAAAACTTGTAATTATAACTTCTTTCTGTTGCTTTGAAATGTGTGTAAATCCTTTTAAAAGTTAAGTAAAGACAGGTCTGTGTTACAACTCAGATGCCTTTCTCAAGAGCCCAGGAATCAGCTTATTGAAAGGTAATCATTAAGGCAGAGTGAGCCCCTATTACCTAGTTTCTACGGGAGGATAGAAGCTGAACAGCAGGCCACCTGGCTCCAAAACTACCTCCTGTCATAAAGATGTGAGAAGTGTCCTTTTTCTTTGGGTAAAGCCAATTGGCTAACACAGATGACCACCCCAGTGAATCTAGGATGAACTATGCATGACAAATGGTGTTGTCAAGTACCTTGTACTTGAGGACTAGTTACTGTTTATCTTGAGAACATGTATGTAATGAGTTGTATCCACGTGGCTATATAAAAGGGTGAGATTTGTTTCTGTCTTTGCAACCTCTTAGCAGATTGCCTGTGATGCACTTCACATTCTGGTTTAATTCTAATTTAATAATAAAATTGTTTTCTTTCTCCTATACCTTTGTGGAGAGGTATTCTGCATTGGTGGAAGCTTTTGTTTTTAATTATATCTCTCCAATAACACACATATGTGATATAAGTTATTTGAAGTAACTTAAATATCTCGAAAAATAGTCTTTCAAACTTTAGCCTTTTTCAGCAGCCTTTATAGAAATTAAATCCACATCTACTATAAAGAATGTCATTTTTTTATACTTTCTTCATTAAATATTGTATTAAAGTTTTTATTTTTATGAAACTTCATCTCATTTAAGTAAGTAATGAAAACAATTTTAAGTGCAAAAACGTTCCTTAGAGGAAAAGTACCCATATGTGAAATTCCATTTGTTAATTTTAATTACAGAGTATGTGGCTTCAGAGCCATCTTTGATGAGGGATTCATAAATATTGGGAATAGAAAATTGTCACATAACAAATGAGAGAAAAAGGAAGAGTATATTACAATGAATTTTGAAAATAATAAAAGAAGGTTAATTAAGGAAAATTAGAGTTAACACTGACACCTTAGAGGAGAAAATGAACCAAGGTTGTTTTGAGGGCTGCTAATGGTGTGTGCTCTCCTGTGAAATCTATTCACGGCCATGGAGACCAGGCGTTCCCCGCCACCATTTCAACAAATTCATCCTTGATTACTGAGGAAGTGGTGAATAAAATGTGATGGATCGTAATCAGTCTATTAAACTTCTGCACATACCAAAAATATGTTTTTTGGCTAAAGCACACAGTGTGGAAGGTATGGAGCCAAAATATTTGGTGAACAGCACTAATGACCTCAGTAATGTTACTAAATTTCCTCTTCCTAAGCAAGAAAATGCAGAGGAGCCAATGATTATTAGACCTCTAATGATTGGGCATTGGAAATACAAAAGTCATCGAATGCGCTTATGATGAAAGCAATCTTAAAAAGCAGTCTTATGTTTGCATATTAAAGTGCTCATCCAATCTAATGTTAAATTTTATTCTGTCGTTAAATTAAAAGTGTTAGCCTCCCCTCTTACTCCACTCCCCCTCCCCACTAAGCCCAGTCAGGGCTCTCATGTCTGATCCGTGGCTAGTTGGGAGCTATAGGAAAGTGACAGGAATGGTCCATTCTTTCACTCACCTCTTACCTCTAGGACCTAACCCTCATCTGTTGATTTTTAGCTCTTCAGGACTGAACAGAATGGAGAGATTTCAGAACCAGGACAAGGATCTATTAGTTTAGTTTTTTTTTTTTTATTTGTAGTTCTCTCTTGGCTGAGTCAATTACATTTTTCAAATGCTGATTCTTTTGAGGAGCATATAGGTGGTTCTTTCAGAGACAATTAATGGAGATCTTTCTGGACTTTCTAACCACTTTTTAACACAGGTCATGTATTCTCCAACTGACTTTTCTCATACTCCTTCAGTTTTGATATAGTGATGATCTCCCTTCTCCTGCTGTCTCCTTATCTGGAAGATAGTTTTCTTGAGCAATAACTCAAACTCACTTGCCTTTCATGGCATAGGATTGGAGCATGGAAACTCATGTACCCTTACTCACTACCTCAGAAAGCAGCTGGTCCTCTTTCCAATTTCCTCACCATTTAGTGATATTCAAGTCAGCCTCTGCCTCCAGACTTCATCATTCAGGTACCAGTCTCTGTGACTCACCCCTAAACATCAGAAGGTTCTTATTAATTCTCACAAGAATCTCTTTCACTCTCCATTCTACTAGCTGAATGACTTACGCATCTCTGCCGCTCATTCACCATTCAAGTTGACAGTGAGATGTTTATTTCTCCGCTTATAAACCATCAGAACCTCTATGACTGTTTCTTTTGAGTATCCCTTCAATTGGCTTGAATTATAGGAGATGCAGTCTTCCATCCTCCATAATTAAGAGAGAGGAAAAAAGAAACACACCAGAGTAGTTATGGGTTTTGAAATTCCCTTTCAAGAAGCTCGTCCTCTGCTGAACTGCTAGTCTTCTCTCATATGGGCTATTGAGGTTGATGATCACTAGATCATTTGGCTACCTCTTATCCCTCTGAGTACGTGACTATATTTCATTTTAGAATGTGGGAATATATAACATTAATCACCTCTGACGTTGACTGTTTAACTGAAATCCTTATAGGATAGGAAAAGTCCCATTTTACGTTCCATTCCATTTGAAAGAAGCGTAGCACAGTCAAGAAGTACCAATTACACCAGCCACATCCATCTCCAGGGAGAAGACGAGGCCATGAAAACGCCCTGACCTCAAACAGGAAGTAGGATATAGGGCAAGATGGACCTTGATGCTACTCTGCTATTTTATTTTGTGATTACTCTGTGTGTATATATGATCGTTAGATAATCTCTTAAAATACTAGTAATTTAGCATCAAAACTTAATTCATTAATATCCATTAATTTGCCTCTCAAAAAATATTGGCTCAATTTTCAAGAACTTCTTTTCTTCTGAACAATACTAGAAATAAAATGAAAATATTCGCAACTTGCCCTTTTCATTAAGCTGTTAAGTTTAAGAAGAAAGTGAGGTAATTCTCGTTAAGTAAATACTCATTTTATTTGCCATGTAAAGTATTAATGATAAAGAATGTAATAACAGTGACATGACCTGCCATCATCAAATGATTGTCATTTTCATGGGATTTTTTTATGTGTCTATTCTCATAGAATTGTCTTGATCTCAGATAATAGGCGTGAGAGGTATTAGAAATCCAATGGAAATTGTTTTCAGTTTTATGTAGAGGATAATCCATAGATTATCAGTACTGATCCCAACCTTAACCAGGTTAACAGGCCTCTGACCTCAGTTTCCTGTCTATCTTTACTTCCTCTTTGTGCTGTTTCAGTTGAGAATTCAGATCTTGTATGTGGCCATGCTTTGAAAACTGCAGAATGATAGCAATGAGAGATCTCACTTAATTGAATATGTGAGATAAAAAATTTCTTTCATCATACTGTTTTCACGAGTAGCTTTTATTTTCTCATGGGATTATCGTATACTTTATCTACTTTTGTAATCATAGTGTACTCTTCATTCCTAACTCACTGACTGAAGTTTCCCAGTGTTTTGTATACAGTAGATAGAAAATGGGAATTTAGCCCAGCCACTTTATGAAAAACATTTTCTTCTATTTTTTTCACCTTTAAAAAATGTCTTTTAAAAAACATTTCAGTTTTTCCCTTCATTACTTCTATATAGTTGATGTAGCGATTAATTCTTCTATAACTGACAAGTAAGAATCAGTAGCCTATAATCAGCAGGTTAGCAGAGGAAAGGAGAAAATTGGCTTAATTTAATTTGAATTTAATCTAGAATCTGTTATATATATAACGTATTATATATATATATATGTACATAATATTTCTATGGTAATACAATCTCATACAACTGTCCAAATCACTGAGATGTATGAAATATTCTGATAGTAAATTGGATGTAATGGCTTTAAGTTTTCTTGGCAATTCTTTACATTTTCCCCATTTTCACTGTTTTAATAGCATGCACTTAAGTGTCTATTAGCATTTCCATTCTCCACACTTAAGTTTTAGTGGACTCGTATTACACCTACTTTGTTAAATTTCATTTCACACTAAACTAAAGTTTTCCATACAGAAATTTAGCTCTCAACTATTATACCTCAACTTGGCTCTGCTAAACCATAAATGTTAAAAGGAATAGCTGAGTCTTTATTTTATGGTTCCTTCTCCCAATTCTTGCTCTTAGAACTTCTAAGCTGCTTAGATTTCACAGGTCGTTAGCACCATCATGACAGCTCCTACCACTGGCTATATCAGGGAGACATTTAATTAGTCAGAGAGATTGAGGTTTTACAACTGTCTAATGCATGTCTATGACTACTTGGAATGATTTTTTATAGGAGGTATTTCTTCTCTAGTTGAATACAACAAATATGCACACAAAATTCATTGTTCAAATAGAGAAAATGCCATACAAAACATTGATTACTGTTTCCATAGAAATCCACTATCATATACCACAGTGAGTTTTCCTCATCATTGTGAAGTGTATTTTGTCTGGTTGGAAGATATACAAGTTTTAACAGTCCATTCTCTATACTTTTTGAAATAATCTCATCATTTCTGTGTGTACCATTCTTATTTTAGAATGTTTTCGGAGTCCACTCCTTCCGAATTTTTAACAAAAATCTCTGCCCTATGAACAGGCTTCCACTCTGGTAGTTAGTCTGGTCTAAGAGATTTGCCCCTTATCACAGTTGACTTGATTAGACACTCGTTGAAGTTAGACCAATCCTAAACTTCTTTTCATGAATTTGGAACTGGGACAGAGCAATTTTGGTTAGTTTCTGTTGGCACTTAAAGCAGCAAGAGTGACAAAGCTTGGCTGAGATGACTTATTTGGCTGTGATCATGCTAAAATCCAAAAGAATGCACATGTCAAGGAAGAAGAATGAAGCTCATATGTGGAAAAATGCAGAGCAAAGGACCATGTGGCCCAGATTTAAAAGAGAGCAATCCCTTTTTCTGATTTAAGAGTTCCTGATTTTGTTGCTAGTGAGATTTACCTCTGCTTCCTGCAGTTAGGTTTCATGTGGATGTGCTAAGATGCTGACAATAAATCCCCTTCCCTCACCCACTCTTTCGTTAAGTTAATTGGAGTGAATTTCTAATATTTCCTTTTGAATGAGTTTCCACTATACCCTGTGGCTCAGCATGGAAGGGCCAGTTTCTTAATCAGAGTCAATATCATGAGAACACAATAATTGTAATAAAGTCAGGGTTTACATAGAATTACAGAATATTACAGCTGAAATGGACTCAGAGGTTATTTAATGAAACTATCTCATTTTCCATCTTATCACACACAAACAAGGAGACTAAATCACAGAGGTACTAAATTCATTTTTTTCTTTCTTTGTACAATTAGTTTTTATATTACTATGGCTATAGATTAGTATTCAACAATTTCCATAGTTAAGATATAATATTTACCTTCTTTAAGAACCAATAGAAATATTTTTCTTCATTTTGGCTACATAGCTAATTTATAATTTAAATTTATACATGTCATTTACCTCTTTTGAATAACCACCATCTTGTTTATAAAATGAAAATAATAATACCATTTCACCAGCTACAGGGGGCTGTGGTTAAGACTGAATGAGAATTGCCTATACTGGGTAATGAATAATATGATTCCATAGATATGACCATTGGAGTGACAAGAGGCAAGCAGAAATGAGAATCACTGAGGCTTTGAACAATTCAGCAAAGGAAAGCAAAGGACAACAAAAGCTCCATTTGAACCCCAGCTAGGCCAAAATTGACTGAAATAAATGTGAATATACTACACATACTAGAGGGATAATATCAGGCTAGCAAAATCTGTAGAGACTTGAAAAAACATATATGTATAATTTAATTTCCCCACATACTGCTTTAATCTCTGAATCCTGGCACCCACTGCATTCAACAGAGTTCATGGCAAGGGTTGCTGTTCTTCTTAAATGAGAATAAAGTAAAACAAGGAAAGTTAGAACCACATGAAATAAAGAAAAAGGAAAACAAAATTTCAAAGAAGTAAAGAGAAAGAGTTACTCCTGGTGTTTCTCTCATGTCCTCCTAAGGGAAAAGGGAGGCGAGACTAAAGAGGATAAGATGACCTATACCCAACGTTTCTCACATGCCACTTCAGATCTTTAAGGTGTTACCTCGGATCCCAACCGATTCTGTGTTCACTTTGAGTAAATTCATACAGATGCAATCTGGCATTCCTAGTTCGTATTGACTGTCTTTGAGCCTCTTTGAGATCTTGGCATGGAATGTCTGACGGACCATTTCTTCCTCAGGCATGAGCAATCCAGAGTCAGGGAATTAACGCTACCTGTGAAAAGAATACTCTTGACAAAAATAGGATGAGAGCAAAAGGATGAGCATTTCTTATTTTTCCCCTGGCATGTGGATCTGAGAACCATCCCATAAGGCTCTTAAACAAAGTCCCAGGGAGTTGAGCGCCGGCAACAGGGAGTAATGGCCAATTTAATAATGTACCTTTTTTATTGATTTTCCCTCATACTCTGTGTTACTACCTTGATACCTCACTTGGGCATATGGGATCACTTCAAAATAAAATATTTCAATAAGCTGCAGTTTCAGGCTCAACTTTCAGGAAAACCCAGACTGAGAAAGTCAGTACCTAGGAGTGGGACGAGAAAGCAGACACTCACAGTGGAATTGTGGGGCTGGATCATCCAACCATCAGGTGAAAATCATGACCTCTTTGCTGATTATAATTGGGATGGGGACAACCAATAGTAAATAGTACCATCACAATTACTGAGGATCTCACCTGATAGGCTGAGATAGATGGAAGGTAAAGAGCAGGTTCCGAAGTGGTTATAGCATTTATAGAACAGTGTGAAGAAATACTAATTATAAGAATTTTTTAATTAGCAGACTTTGGTTAATTCCTTAATAACTTTTGGAAAAGAACATGACAAGTTCAAATCAACCAACTTTCAAGTCAAGGCGTGCTGTGAAACACACAAAGCCAAAGTCTAACTATAAAAGCAGAAAGATTGAAGATGCTGGAATTACAGCGTTGGCAGGTCATTTATGTCAGACTTGTGATTTTGACATTTAAAAATGGGACATTGAGGACTGGGATGAAGCAGAGAGCTTGGTGGATCTCTGCACTGTCACCACCTACCACTAAGAGAGTATATTCTGAGACACTTGGACCTTGGAGGCAGCATATCCTACACTTAAGAATATTACTCTGATCCATTATTAGAGGACTCTTCAGGCTGCAAGTATTGATTGGACCCTAGATTATAAAAGGATTTGGAGCAAATCCAGATTGTGGTACAATCTTCCTGACAACTCAGCAAATCTGAAGAGGCTGAAAGTACAAGTGAATAAGAACATGGGATGGAATCTCTCATAGCCCAGTAGGAAATTCTCAGCACAGTTGCCTAGGGTTCTGGATTAGAACCATCATTCTGCCAAAAAACTTCTTTCTATTTGAAAAAATTAGTCTGGAGTAGAGGCCTGTGCATGGACCCATGGAAATTGGTCAGAGTGTGCAGGTCTTTGTGACTCATGTTACTGCCCACCAGAAATTATCCACACAAGAGAAAGCATTCAATACCCAAGTAGATGTCACCCAGCATTCTTTCCCAGCAACCCCAGGCAAAATGAGCCCTGGAGAGAATGGCCGTGGTGACCACGTATGGAAGTGCTTTTGAGGATCAACAGTATGAGCACTCTACTCTCCAACTCTGATTCTATTTCAACCACTGCTGAATGCCCAATCTTCTCAAAGCAGGAGTCAAGTCTGTGCACGTGATATGTTACCATCACTTAGGGAAACCAGCCAGCGATACGATGATTTGGTTTCACAAGATCTCTTCCACCATAGGGGACAACAATGCATCCTTACTGAAATTGACATATAGTCTTGCCTCCAGTGCTTTTACCTGTACCATCATCCAAAGACTTAAGGCATACATAGTATCTTGCTCAACATTGCTTCAGAACAAGGGACCAGTTTTACGGCACCTGAATATCAGATCCACTGTTATATTTATGATAAAAATAAGTACTCAAAAGACATGAAGATAGTTAATTATATTTTCACTGGAAAGGGGGAAATAGGCATAATCAGTCCAAACTTTTAATTTTCTTTGTTTTGGGTGATGTAATTTGCTTGTTTTTTTCTTAAATATTTAGAATATGATGACCATTATATCACAAAGTCTGGTGCAGAGAAGGAAATGGAAAGGAGAAAACCTATCAAAGGAACTTGGTAAAGAAGACTCTGGAGAGGTGATAAATAATATATTTCAGTAAGTTACACATGAAAGGATTTTCCAGAGAAACATCAAAGAACATCAATAGCTATATAACCTGGGATTAATGGTGGTGTTGATTTTATAATTAGCTCAGGAGATTATTGATAATTAAGGTTGTTCTGAGAGCAGTCATCCAGAGAGGTTTCTTGACCTCATGAGGGAATCTAAAGGAACAGCATTTAGACTTCTGTCACAATTCATGAGGGTAAGTTTGTATCCTCCTAAAGAGAAGGAAAAAGAAGGCTCTGTACCCTAGTCTTTTATGAAGACTCCTTGAAGAAGTAAGCAAGCATCTTAACTAAAAATCATTAGTTGTTCGAGCCCTTCTTCACTGTTAGTGGAAACAGATCTGTGATATTAAGCACTAGTCCATTAGGGGCCAGTCTTTATTTCTTGGAATAACTGTGAAAAGCTTTTTAGTTTACTTCTTCAAGAGTCTATTTTTTCAAAGAATTCTGTTACACTGTTACCAGCACTGAATTGCTGTCTGAGTTTAGAAGAGAAGCCCTGAATTGCCTGAAATCCAGTGGATCTGATAAGGTTGATAATCTTGAGAGGCAAAAGGAATAGGGCATCAGTAACAGAAGATATGAGAGAAATTGTAACATTAATACGAGCACAAAACAAGAGGTTTAAGAAATAAGAAGCAAGTTCATAAGTCAAGAGAGTCAAGAATTAAATCACCATCAAAGATAGAGATATTGGGATTTGGGGCACCATCAATTAATTAAGGAGATAATCCAGCAAATTGGTTAAGAGTGCAGGCTCTAGGGCAAAATGACCTGGGTTCAAATCTAAGCACTTCCTGTGTGTGCACGGAAAAGCTTCTTAACTGTTTGAGTCTTGGTCTCCTTATTTTCAAAATTATGTGGTTAATGGGGCCAGCCCCATGGCATAGTGGTTAAGTTCAGCATACTCCACTTTTGCGGCCTGGGTTCAGATCCCAAGCATGGGCCTATACCACTTGTCAGCAATGCTGTGGTGGTGACCCATATATAAAGTAGAGGAAGTTTGGCACAGATGTTAGCTCAGGGCTAATCTTTCTCAACAAAACAAAACAAACAAAAAAAAACCAAAAGAAAAATAATTATGGTTAAGAGTAGTACTTAGCTCAAGAAACTATTTTAAAGATTTAAAAAGAAAAACATGCACAATGTCTATCATAGTTAATGGTCAATAAATATTAGCTGCTTTTAAAGATTTACTTGGATAGTTCATCCAACTAAGGTAAACCTGGCTACCTGGAGGCCTCTGTTCAGGCCTCTCTCAGTATGAATTACTCTCGATAGAGAAAGGTGCAAGGTTAAAGAATAATACTTCTTTCTTAGGTTAGAATCTCAGAAATTTTGAGTGGGCACTAATTATCAAAAAATGAAATTTAGGGGGCCGGTCTGGTGGTGCTGCTGTTAAGTGTGCATGTTCCACTTCAGTGGCCTGGGATTCACCAGCCTGGATTCAGGGTGTGGACATGGCACCGCTTGGCAAGCCATGCTGTGGTAGGCATCCCACATGTAAAGTGGAGGAAGATGGGCAGGGTTGTTAGCTCAGGGACAGTCTTCCTCAACAAAAAAAAGAGGAGGATTGGTGGCAGATGTTAGCTTAGGGCCAATCTTTCTAAAAAAAAAAAAAAGAAAGAAATTTAACCTGTACTCAAATATCTTCTGTTTGTCCTCATAATGAATTAAACTGTATTCTAGGACACATTTCTACAAAAAAGCTAATCTATTTCTGGAAATAAAAGAATGAGAGTAAAGTGAAAGTAAAGTTTCATTTATTTGGTTAAATTTCAGTTTCAGTAATAAGATCTCAGGAGAAAGGAGAGTAGGTACTCCATATAAATGTTTGATAAATAATTAATGGGTAGGTGAATGAGTGAGTGAATGATGAAATGAATTGAATTAAGTGAGCGGACATGGGAGAAAGCAATTCAGTGTGAATGCATGCTAATTAAGTTGTGTTAGAATGAGAGAAGTCTATTGTTACAAATACCTGGTTTATGAGGTCTTATTAAAAATGGAACAAGAAAGAGCTAAAGATTAAGGTCTTTTAAAAAATTTCTTATGGGCTATTAGAAATATTAAGCTGTCAAATGCTTAAGAGTGGACACAGACTGGTTACAAAATTTAAAAAAATAGAAAAATGGGGGCAATTATGTAAGGAAAAATAAGGGAAAAATAACTTTCAGAGCTTTATTTAAGCACATTGTTCTATAGAATTAGATTTGAACTCTTAAGCCTATTAGCATAACATACATGACTCTAATAATTTACAGTTTGACAACTGAATATACTCGTTAATGACCAAATGCAATTTACATTTTAGTGAGTCAAACTATTGATCAACTATCAAGATTTAGTGACATGCTGTAATAGCTGCTCTCACTGTGAAAAACATAGTCATGTGCCGTATAGTCATGATGGTCATCCTCTACTATATTGTAGTGACTCTTTCTCCAGAAAAAACCAAATACTTTTTAAAGATTGCTGTCTCTTTTTCTTTCAAATGTTTTCTCTTTAAAAAATTCATATATTTACCCTTATGCCTGATATATGTTATCAGGCTAGGGAAAGAAATTAAGTAATGCAAAAATGTAAAACTGCTGTAATAGGACATAAAGTTTCTTTTCTTCTTTGATGAGGAAGATTGGCTCTGAGCTAAAATCTGTGCCAATCTTCCTCTCTTTTGTATATGAGACTCTGCCACAGCATGGCTTGGTAAGTGGTGTGTAGTCCATATCTGAGATCCAGGCCAATGAGCCCTGGGCTGCTGAAGTGGAGCTCACGAACTTAACCACTAAACAACAGTGCAAGCCACAAAATTTCTATGTTTTAAGTCAAAATAAATACAGTTTCTCTCAGACTTAAAATAAGTTTTATTGAAATATATTTCATAAACATAGAACATCTTTTGCACTGTTCCCTAAGCATTGATAGCTACTATTGGTTTTATAGCATTTACAAGGGGCCTGTGCATTATTTAATTTTTTTAACTCCTGAGACAACAGCCAAAATGTCATATATATTATAGAATATATATAGAATATATATTTTATATACATATAAAATTAGTAAGATAAAGATTATAGTTATTAGCTTAAAGCTATTTAAATAAAACAATGAATATTTGTGGATATTACACTCAAGTACTTAGCTATTCTAGGGAAAACATTGCCAAAGATTACAAAAAATACAAATATCAAAATTTTACATAATTATTTCTTCCTAAAATGTCACATTAGGCTTTAAAATTCCAATGTCAATGGGAAAAAAATCACTTTTTAGTTGAAGGTGTTTTTACCACACTCACTTAAGAAGTATTATTCTTACTCTTTAGAGATGTGACAGCAGAATATCTTATGTTTTACTAATGGCTATTTAACATTTTTATTGGCATTAACATCAATGATTTTTTTAATACGCAATATTTTATATAGGAAATCATTTTGGAAAACAAAGCATCAAACTAAGAGCAAAGAAAATCATAGAAATTCACTGCGCATTTTATAGTTCAATTCAAAATTATCAAAGCCCATTTTTGGCTTTGTAGTATTACCATGTTGTTATTAAAACACCTGCATATAAAGCATGGAAAAAAGTCCCTGCCTTAGGCATAGCTGTAATACTTACGAACTAGCCTCAGAAAATCCAGGTTCTATGTTAAGCTGAGCAAAGATACAGCAGATGTATGTAGATTCTTCGCTTCCATGACAAGTTTGCAGAACCTCAAAGGCTTCCTGCTCTCAAAACAACAGAAGGTTTCCTTACACAGCCCAAAGGTGCCCAATTTGGTGATGAGGTCATGGGCCTAACCCACTGAGCCACAAATCTGGAAAAGAAATTTCTTTATAGTAATATTTTCAGTGTCTTTTTGAGTCAATGGCTGATATAATGTGATATGATGGGAAATATCACATTGTTGAGACATTCTATTTACTTTGTCACCTCTCAAATATTAGTTGACCTATGGTCACACTGGATTAACTCAGATGAGAAGAAAGGTTTTTTTTTTTCTTCCTTTTCTTTAAAGAATACTATATCATCAGTAATAAAATGGGTAACCCTGCAGATGGTTTTCAAAGAGAAGTTCTCTTATAGAACTTCTTTTGGCCACTTTTTAAAGGCAGCTCTATATCTCCTACCCTAATTTTCCTGTTTGGGAAAGGAAGAGTGTGATGTTCCAAATATTTTTTTCTATTAGATTTACATGCTTCCTCTGAAATACATTTTTAATAGGCTGTTACTCAGTGTATGTTCTAACCCCGGTCTGGAACAAGATTTATAAGTACCCAACCAATTTCTGCATTACCATTTCAAAGGTTTAGGCAGTCTCTTTTGGATCAAAGCCATTTTCCTTGTACCTTTGTTACTAGTGTAGCCTCAGGTCCTAGATGAGCTCTTCTTGGATCCTTAGGTCCCTAGCAAAGCCAGACTTTTCTTCCTGTTCCTCAGACTCATCTGATTTAGCATTAAGGTAAACTCAGACTGGGACTTCTGTTCTTCGTAAAGATGGAGAATAGGGACTGGATATGTCCTTCCACCTGAGACAGCTGAAAACTTGACAAAATATGCAAGACAATGGACATCAGACATCGCACAGTAAAGGTAAGTGGTCTCTGGGGAACAAAGTATATAAACCCCCATGATTGTCAAAGCTCCCAACTGAGAGAGAGTTTCTAAGAATGTGGTACGAGGATGTGGAACCCTGGAACAGCTTGACAAATGCCCTGATTTGAAGAGTCACAGCTGAGGTGTTGAGAAGACTAAGGCTAGAGTTCTCAAGGCAGAGTAAGAGAGAGGAGAGAACTCATGGAGCGAGAATTCCGGACATATGCAGGGAGGCCCCTAATGTCTTCACATGAGTACAGACGAGTAGCTGTATATAAAGGAAACTATGTGAGGCTGGCGTAGACCTGGCAGGATTAGAGGAGATGGGGACAGGAGTTTACACCCAGCCTGAAATAGATCATAATCCTCTCACTGAGAGTGGGAGACTCCATAATTCGCTGGACATGCAGAGTAGGGTTTTACGCTAGTACTGGGACAAGACTAACCCTAGATCAAATGTTATTCTGGCCCCATCAAACAAAGCTTAAAAGCAAGAACCAAAATAATCAAACTGTTTACAAGTAACTGAAATACTTCCCAGCAAAATTTCAGGAATGTGCATAGTAATAAAAAGTATCTAGCGCATAAAAAAGTAAAATTCACAATGTTTGACATCAAATAAAAAGCTATCAATTTCCATAGAATCAGGAAAAAACAACCCATAGTGAGGAGAAAAATCAGTCATACAAAACTGACTCAAATAGCGCAGATGATAGAATTAGTTGACTAGGACATTAAAACAATTATTGTAACTGTATTGCACATGTACAAAAAGATAAAGGAAATGAAGATTTTAAGTAGGGACATAGAAGATATTAAAACAGACAAATCAAACTTGTAGAGAAGAAAACTACAATTACTGAGATGATAAGTACCATACATGACATTAAGGGTAGATTATACATTGTGGAAGAAAAGAGTAGTGAAAATGAAGATATGGAAATAGAAATTACTTGAAAGGAAACAGGAGAAAAACGACTGAAAAATAAACAAACAGCATAAGAGAGGTGTGAGATAACTCCAAGCAACGTAATGTTACTAGATTCCCCAAAGTAGGGGGATAAAAAACTACTTGAAGAAATAATGGTGTAGCATTTTCCATATTGATAAAACCCATATACCCACAGATGCAAGCAGCTTAACAGATCTCAACCACAAGAAACATGAATAAAAGTGCATCATGGCAAATCAAATTACTTAAAATCAGTAACAATGATTTGATGACTCCAGCTTTGTTCTTTTTCTCAAGATTGCTTTGGCTAGTTGGGGTCTTTTGTGGTTCCATACAAATTTTAGGAATGTTTTTTTTCTATTTCCATGAAAAATACCATTGGAATTTTGATAGGAATATTGTTGAATCTGTAGATTACTTTGAGTCGTATGAACATTTTAACAATATTAATTCTTCCAACCTCTGAGCATGGAATATCATTCCATTTCTATGTGTCCTAATTTCTTTAATTAATGTCGTACAGTTTTCAGGCTACAGATCTTTCACCTACTTGGTTAAATTTATTCCTAGGTATTCTATTCTTTTTGATTAAATTATAAATGGGATTGTTAATTAATTTCTATTCTATTTCATTATTAGTGTATATAAATGCAATAGATTTTTGTATATTTATTTTTATCCTGCAACATTACTGAAGTTGTTTATTAGTCCTACCAGTTTTTTGGTGGAGTCCTTAGGTTTTTCTCTATATAAAACCATGTCATCTGCAAATAGTGACAGTTTTACATCTTCTATTCCAAATTGGACGCTTTTAATCTCTTTTTCTTGCCTAATTTCTCTGGCTAGGTTTTCCAACTCATATTGAATAAAAGTATTGAGAGTGGGCATACTGGTCTTACTCCTGATCTTAGAGGAAAAACTTTCATCTTTTCACTATTGAGTATGATGTTAGCTGTGGGCTCAAAAGTATTTTTAAATAAATAAAAAGAAAATCACAACATATCACAATTTGTGGAATAATGATAAATCAGCTAGAGGGAAATGCATAGCATTTTGATATTTCTCTTAGACATCTATAAGCAAATGTTTGAAAAGGTGATTTGATATAAGAATCTAGAGTTCTGTTAACAAGTCAGGATGGTAGAAAGCCATCTGGGAAATATGAGACTAGATTAGATCTGTAAATTTATAGGACTTGAGATGACTTAGAAAGGTAAGGAGTGAGAGAAGAGAGGATGGGTAGAGGAGAAGAAGTGGTCTAGTAAAGAAGACGAAGAAGCAGCAGACTCTAAAGTAGGAGACAGATAAGGAGAGGGTTGTTTCTCAGAATTGAGAGAGGATGCGTTTCAAGAGGTGATGGAATAACAGCTGCTAAAACTTCAAGTAAAATGAGGGTAATGAGGTAGCTAGTGGCTGTGGCTACCAAGAGATTGTCGAAGACCATGATGTAACGTTTTTGATAAAGGGGTTGAGAATGGGATTGAGATTAAGTTGGTAAATAGGCACTGAGGATGTGCAAACATCAATTTTAGAGCTTGTTTGAAGTTTTGCCATGGATAATTAAAAGAATAGAGCAATAGCTTGATGCAACATGGGATCTTTGAAGGGTTTTGATTTTGGTTTTGTTTTTAAATTGTGGGTGTTCCTATAGTATGATTATATCCTGTAAAAGGAGTAATATTCCAACTGTGAGTTACACATTTAACCTTTTATTGACTCAGGAACTAGCGTTCCACTTTAACTAGAGAAAAGGCAAAGAATATGGATAATGATACAGGTAGTTTGTAAATTGGTAAAGGGAAAAAGAGGAAGTTTCTAATTTCTTTTATTTTCTCAAGTAAATATGGGATAAAGTCATCAAATTAAATTGATAATGGAGGTGGTAGAGGTGTACAGCAAGATGTCAAGTTAAGAAACAATCGGCTCAGGGAAACGAAAAGTTAATTAAGAGATCACCCAGGCAGTTTTGAGTGTCCAATTGATGTTTGAGGTCATTATTTCAAAGTAAAAACAGTCTGAGTTCTTTCATTTTTTCCCTAAATTTTCTCCAACAGTTCTTGTGCTCAGGCCAGAGAAGGAAAGTAGTCTGGGTTAATCCATGTTAAAGTGTGGCCAGACAATAGGGGTAAGAGTATTTCCAAAGAAGTGAGTATATGAATGTACTATGAAATTATAGTTGTTAATGGAAAAATGATGACATCAAGGGAAGGTGCTGGGTACTGGGGAAAATGGTGGTCAATGAGTAGGAAATCTAACTTCGGTTGAAAGAAGTTTTGAAGTTCAGAGTCTAGAACAAGAAGGGGGAAAGATAGAAGACGTTTGTATGATAACGAGCTAATTGGATTTGAGATTTATTAGGTAAAAGAAAAGGTTTAGGATGGGCCCATGTGAGTGGACTACTGAAAGAAGGAGTAGGTGAGTAGGTCAAGAAACGTGTTTGTTGGATAAACCAGCCACGTGGGTATTGAAATCCCAGAAAGTGATAACAGAAGTGTATAAAGAAAAACAGTAAGCCTCTGTTGATGAACTTTGTTGATAAACCCAATGATCCTAATAGATGAGAGATCCAGAGAGAGTCACATGGAAGTGATTGGCTAGGAGCAATGTCTAAGCAATGGCAGATAATGTCAGGGTATGATCAATACTCTGGGTCACTTTTACTCTGAACTTACAGCAGTGTTTTCATTTTTTCATTTCTGGCCCTGTCTGTCTTTCTCCTGTGACAACTCTGTCTTTGCTCATTTCTAATACCTAATTCCTGCCTTCTTCTCTACTGCTACCTAGTTCCCAGCAAAGGTCTATGTGTGTTATTACTCATGCAACATACAATTACTTAGTACCTACTATATGCCAGCTGTATAATGCTAGGTTTGGGTTACTATCAACTGTGATTTGGACACTTAGCAAAAAATTCTTGCTCTCGAGCATTTAAAATGTAGTTATCATATGTATCATTGCCCTTCAGCATTTAAAATATAGTTATTATATGCATCATTCAACCGTTTTTGAAAATGAGTTGAGTACTGAGTTGTGTCTTCTTCAAATCTATCCCCAGGCCAGAATCTTACGAATATGTAAGAAATTTAGAGAGATAAGATGACAAAATATGAAGCACAATACTTGTCCATGTTTAGTATAATA
Source organism: Equus asinus (assembly GCF_041296235.1). Lineage (NCBI taxonomy): Eukaryota > Metazoa > Chordata > Mammalia > Perissodactyla > Equidae > Equus > Equus asinus. The sequence goes on from NC_091798.1 coordinate 84,621,240, forward strand.
TAATTAAGACCCCAAGAACTATGAACAGTACTCTAGAGCTCATTTCAAACATTGAAAATAACATCTATTGATTTTCTCACTTCTTTACATTTATCACATTTGTTCCAGTATATATCAGGTTGGTGCAACCATTGCTTTGTTGGATTTTTATCAAGTTTCACAGTGATTACATAGTGTCTTTCTGTTAAAAAAGTAATAAACACCTGGTTTAAAGTTTATGACAAATCTGTATTGCACAGAGCCTTTAATGTCTCCAGAAGGAAAAGGCCTTCATGTTGGCCCTATGGGGCACAGTTCAACAGACAGGGCATAAAAAAGAATGTGACGGAGGCTAACAAAATAAAATGTTGACTTTGTCTTGTGCAGGAGTCATGGAATATGTCCTTTACCCTACTAAATAGTTTTTGAACATTAGAGATGCTTTGTTACTGTAGATAAAACAATAATCATTAAATTTCTGAAAATCTTGTATTTTTCCTCCATTCTTAGTGTATGTTATTTACCAAATATTTTTATGTGAAGTATGATTTTTTTTTCCTTTTCTTCCAAATATCTTTTGTAGAAAAGAACAATGGATAACAAACCTTTATATTCTATATGCCTTTGGACTGTGACAATATTTGAATACTTGATGCTTTGTTTTAATATGTGACTGATACAGTGATGATGGGTATTAATGTTAATGCAGTCATATATTTATAATGTCTGGGAATGTGTGGTTATAGTTTTGTGAAAGAAATAGATTGTCAGTGTTTGCCAGTTTGTAATAACTTAGTTTGAGACCTTAAAAATATAAATAATGAAGTACTGAAAAGAAAACGTGAAAACAAAGAAAAGAAATAGACCAGGATACCAAGCATTGAAATAGTTTGTAATAGTAAAAAAGAATGAGTTAAACTCAGTAATTTTCAGTGCGAATGTTCATGGTAAATTAAAGAGAAAAGAAAATCAAAATAGCAGTATCATATTTGGGAACTGATAAATAAATTGTAGTATATTTACATGAGGAACGCTATACTTCAAGAAGACTAACATAAGGATTGTTATATACAAAAAAAATAGGTGATTCTTACAAACAAAATATTAAGCAAACACACACAAGAGAGCATATATATTATGATTCCATGTGTGTCAAGTTCAAAAACAAGCAAAACATTTCAAGTATATATAACTGGTGATTGAACAGCGTAGAGAATTTGTTTAATCCAACTCTAATTACACAAACACACATGTATATCGCACCCACATACAAATGTACACACACTCATACACATAGATACATACATATACAATACGTTACATTGATTTAAGAGGTAACTTTGGTACTGAGAATATTTTTCTTTGATTTGGCAATGTTTAATGATTAAATTATAATGATGAAAATATAAATCTTTAAGATCATTTTCCCTCTCAAATAAAGAAATTTAAAGTCTTCAGATATTAAAAGTAAAGATAACTACATTGACCTTGGTTTTCTAATTTCTTCAACCTCAGAAATATATTCAAAATAATAAAACATTATTATAGCCTGTTTTATGCAAGTTTTAATGTTCACTATTTTATAGCTAGAGAAGAAAGTTACCAAGGACTTATACTCTTTTACTATAAAAGCTGTAAGAATTATGTACTGTGTGATTAGAAATAAATTCACAAGGAATTAAAAATGTAGCAATAAACTTGTTGAAATATATTCGTTTAGAATTGTTGATATTGACATGCAGCATATTTCCCAAATGCTCCGTGTGTGTGCACGTGTATATGGGATGCGGAGGTGTTATGAATAAAATCCAGTATGATAGTAATTATGATAACTTTGTGGTTTTTGTAAAGTTTGATACAAGCTTTATTAAAAACTAAAAGAATGCTTAAAGATTTTAAACAATTTTAAATCGTCAAGAATTCATCTTGTAACTAACCACTTTAGAATTGTCTGATAGAACAATACATTTATACAAAGACAAATATAATACCAAATAAAAATTTTGAAAAGAATTTCATAAATGTAAATACAACTGTATTTCTTTTAAAGTAAATGTTTTAATGACATATAACCTACCCATAGAAATCTATATGCATTTTCCCATGAATTTTCACAAAGTTAACACCCTTGTGTAACCAGTATTTAAATGAAGACAGAGAACAGAATATAACCCCACAAGCTTCCCTCATGGCCCCTCCCAGTCACTCTCCATCCTAGAATGATCACTCTCCTGATTTCTAATAAGATGATTCTGCCTGTTCGACGAGTTGATATACATAGAATGTCTTTTATGAGTAGCTTTGTTTGCTTCATATTTTGTTTGTGAGAACCATCCAAGGTTTTGTGTATAGGAAGATTTGGTTCAGTCTTGTTGCTGTATAGTACTGCTTTGTGTGAATATACACAAGTACTATATAGCAAATGGTCAATTCTACAATTGATAAGTATGTCAACGTTGTTGTGCATTTTGGTTGGTCCTATTTCTACCTATGAAAAACATGTACATTTCTTTTGGTGGATATTTGTATTCATTTCCGTTGGTTATGTAACTGGGAGGATAATGGCTGGGTCATTGGACATATGTATATGTAGCATTAATATATACTGGCAAGATATTTTCTGAAGAAGTTTTACCATTTACGTTTGAAACACGTGTGAGTTCTAGATGCTTCATATCCTTACCAGAATTTGTTATTGTCTTTTTCACTTTATCCATTCTCATGGGTCTGTAGTGGTATAATATTTTGTTTTGAATTGGAATTTCCCAGTGACTGATAAAGGTGAGAATCCTCCCATGCATCTCTTAGATATTTGGATATCCACTTTTATGAAGCGCTATTCAAGTTTTGTGTTTTAAAACAATTCTCTGGAAGGTTTGTGTATGCTCACCTTTTATCTTTGTTTTCTTTATGTTTTTCTCTTAATTATTTGGCAAATATCATTTTTTAAAGCCAACTAGACTTGCTTTTTGAGAGATTAGTAATTAATTAATTTTAGTTAAGAAATATAGGAGTATTTATATTTTTAATTTTATTTTATATCAATGTTCTTTATTTTATAATGCTCGAAAGTAAAACAATTTAATTACCCTTAACACTTGGTTTGTTGTTGCCATGTATTTAAATAAAAAAGAAATAAAGACCATAGTCAAAATTTGTTTGTATTTTCACATTGCTCTTTATTTCTTTTTTTTCCCCTAAAGATAGGCACCTGAGCTAACAACTGTTGCCAATCTTCTTTTTTCTCTTTTTTTCTTCTTCTTTTCCCCAAATCCCCCCCGGACATAGTTGTGCATTCTAGTTGTGAGTCTCTCTGGTTGCACTTTGTGGGACGCGGCCTCAGCATGGCCTGATGAGAGGTGCCATGTCTGCGCCCAGGATCTGAACCGATGGAACCCTGGGCCGCTGAAGCAGAGCAGGCAAACTTAACCAGTTGGGCATGGGGCCGGCCCGGCCCCTTGCTCTTTATTTCTATCTGGATTCTAATGGTTGCATTCAAGAACATTTTTCTTCCATCTGTAGTTCACTGGGCAATCAGCTCTCCAGGTTTTCTTTATCAGATTTTTATTTTAATTTCATCCAGATTTTAAAAGACTCCCACTTGTTTTAGAATTGCAGCTCACCAGTTATATTCTTTCAGCACTTTAAGCATGTCAGTCACATGATGTATGGTTTCCAGCATTTCTGTTAAAAAGTCATTATCAGTCTTATAGTTCTTCCATTGAAGATAACACTTTTTTTCTTCACTGTCTGCTTTTAAGACTCTTCTCTGTCTGTGGTTTTATATCTATCAAAATATTTTGGAAATTTTTCAGGCATTTTCTCTGTTTTTTTTCTTCTTTTGATATTTCCTTTTTTACACTGTGGCGTTGTACAAATCTTATGTGCGTATTTGGATCAATTTTGATAAATTTTTTCAACTATGTAAAGACTTCCCACTCAATGTACAGAATATTTCCATCAATTCAAGCAGTTTCCTCACGCTCCTTTCCCGTTCCAGCCTCCATCCAAAGGGCAACCATGGTTCTTTCTGGGCCTATTTTACAACCATGGAATAATTTTGCATCTCTGTGTGTGTGTGTATACACTATTGATATATATAAATCTATCAGTATGTTCAGTTTGGGGATTGAGCCTTTCATTTAACATGTTACTGAGATATCTGTATTATTGCTTGTATGAGTAGTGCATTCATTTTATTGAAGTGTGGTATTGAATTGTATGAATAACAGAATTTGATTTTTTTACTCTTTTGACTAGTATTTGGTTTGGTTTATTTTTGGTTGTTAGCTAACGTGTATATTTTGTACCTACCTTTTAGAGGTATATGATTTCATTTCTGTCAGATAAAGTCCTATGAATGTAACTGTTGGTCAGAAGAGTAGGTAGATGTTTAACTATATAAGAAGTTTCCAAATTGTTCTCCAAAGTAGTTGTAATGGTTTATACTCTCATGATGCATAAGCAAGAGTTCCAGATGCTCCTCATTCCTGACATAAATAGATATTGTCAGTCATGAATTTTAACAGTTTTTGTAGTTATGAAGTAGCATTTCATTGTACTATTACTTTTGTTTCCCTGAAAATAAAGATGCTGATACATTGCAATATTAATTGGATAGAGAGATGAGAAGCGACTAGCAAAGAAGATGAAGAGAAGCCTGAGGAAGAAAGTAGACAAGGCTCGTATGTTTCTAGAAAATTAAGTGAAGAAAAGTTTTCTAGGGTTAAGGAGTCATCTTTCCTGTCAAATGCTGTAAGTGAAGTAAGATGAGGCCTGAGTCTTCACCAACATATTTAGTTTGTGGAGATCACTGGTGCCCAGGACGAGAGCTATATCAGCTGCAGATGAAGAGAGAATCCTGTTTGGAATTGGTTCACAAAAAAATAACAGGAAAGAAATTGGAGAAAGCGAGTATAGTCAAACATTTGAGATAATTTTATTGTATTAGAAAGCAGAAAACAATGAGGCACTAGCCGAAAGGATTTCAATTGAGAAAGGTTGATTTTTACAATAAAAGAGATAATGGCATGTTTATGTACTGATGAGAATAAGCTAAAGAGGGGGAAATATTGACAATGAAATACAGAGAGGCTAGAAATCCTGAAGTCTTAACTAAGTGATGGCATGGAATTTGACGCACAAATAAAGAGTGAGGCTTAGTTTACGTTATGGAGGGTTCATCCATAGGAGGTAAAGAAGAGGCACAATATATGTATTGGTGGGTGCAGGTGATGGTGAAATCTTGGGGACACTTTCGTTCTTATTGCTTCTAATTCCTAATTTTTTAAAATAGTTCTTCTAATAAAGATCTGTGGGTCATTTGCTTATCTGATCTTTTCATATACGAAAGTATATTTATTGTGTCCTCACTCTTTCAGTTGGGCATAAAATTTTAGATTGAGGAGAAAGATTTTTTCTTTTTGCCCCATTGTTGATTCTGAGAACGTTAGTCTTCATGGAGGTAAACCTCTTTTCTCTCTTGGTGGATGAAATATATTTTCATTATCCTTAATATTCTTTGGTTTCACTTTAGTGTACCTGTTTAAGAATGTATTTTATATTTTGCTCATTAATCGGGATACTCTTTTAATCTGATAAATCATGCTATTCTGGAAAATTCTCAGTGACCACCTCTTTTAAAATAGCATCTCCATGATTTCTTTCATTGACTTCTTATGGAACTTTTATTCGAATTCTTATGAGACCATCATTTACCTTCTATGTGTCTTTATTTTTGTCATATTAGTTATTTCTTGGTCTCTTGGGCTATTTTCTGTACATTGTTGCTTTCTGAGTCATGAGTTATCAATTCTCATGTGTATAGTCTAGAATTTATCTTGTTCACTTCTGAGATATCTGAATGCCTCTATTTCTTTTACATACCATTTATGCTTATTTTTATAACAACTTTATTTAACAACTATTTTTAGGGTAAATGTCAATTTGAGTATCTCAACAAAAATTAGTTGATGTATTTACTGCTCTTCTAAAAGTTAATTTTATCTCTAGTGAATGTTCTAATTTTTTATTTTGAATATTGTTTTTCTTATCTCTCAATGTTTTGTTTGATGTGGTCTTGATGTTTAAACTGATTTTGATAGGGATGATTTAGTTTAATTTTGCTTTTTTCCCTTTCTCTCTCCACGTGTACCAGTTCTGTTGTTTTGTTATTTCTTCCACAAAGCTTACCTTCCCCATCACCACTACAGAATACCAAAATAGAACTGAATCTTACATGAGTTTATGGAGATAACTACTTTTGGAAGGTACTGGAAAGGTTAGAGTACCTACACCCCCAGGATCTCGCCTTAATCAGGAAGTCTATTGTAACTTTCAACCTCATGTGGCAAACTTTGAGTCCCCTGCACTCTGCAAGGCTAGGGCTCCTAATAACCATTGGCTGGCTTCCACTCTGGAGCACATTAGCTTATGAGTTTGGTTCAAGTCCTGGTGAAGAAATTTTTGTTCATATTTTAAGCCTTTCTCTGTCTTATTTATCTTCTCTTGTATTTTATTTGTGGTTTCTAGGTATTTGAACAGAGAAATATTAAAACATCTTCACCAAAAATTTTGCGTCTTTTTTTATGCCTGTGAATTGCCCTTGAAGTTCACGCTACAGATTAACAAATTTAAATGTGTCTATATGAAAACAGATAATTATTTACCCAACACAAAAATTAATCCTTCCTTAAATATTTCATTAACTACCATCAGTTTCATTATTACCATTAGAATAATCAGTGATTTCTACAGTAAACAATAATGTTCCAAATGGTAAGATGGAGGATTTCACAATAAAAATAGCTATAAGCCACCAATATTTAATTCATTAGCTTCAATGTTAAATTTTACTGATTGATTTATACATATAAACTGATACTTTCATCTTTTAATCCACACTCTGATGTTACATTACAGTAATACTAATCCCTAGTTTGAATAATAATAGTTCATAGTTAAATAATTGTTTTTCTCTTGTTCTTACTTATATAGCAGTAAATTCTTATTTATTTATTCATTTATATGTCACTTATATTTCATTTTCTTTATATGTTTCACTTATATTTCAATTAATCTAAGAGAAGACAGAAAAAGAGGAAAAAAAATTGAACATCTTACAATGTGCCAAGGACTTTTCTCGATACTGGGCTAGAATAGCTCAGGGAGACATAGAACATGCTCCCATGTGGAATGTAGTACGATGGAAGATAATACGCATTAAATGAATAATAACACAAGTATAGAATTACAAAACTCTATAAACTCTACATGAGAAAAAGGTAGCAAGCTTTAAAGACATTTACCAGTGAATTATAATCTAGGCAAGATATTCAGATTCCCTTGGGTAAATTCTTAATAGCTTTCCACATTTTTCTGATGTATCTCTTATCACATGTTGTATTTATATACTGAGGTAATGTAATTACTAGAAGCAGAAGCCTCAAGAAGGGCTTCTTCTTATAAAATTACTATTAAGAACATTTTCCTTCAATATTCATTTTTAAGAAACATTTATTATCCTGTTTGTAATGTTATTTTTCCCCTAAAGTTATATTATATTATATATTATATTCCTGATGTCTATACTACACTCTTTTATATTGTTATAGCTCACTGGCAGTTGCATTAAAATTCGATAAGTTTGGCATAGTTTAGGATCATACCAAACAATATATCCTCAAATATATTGCCTATAATACATTTTAATTAGGTAATTCACCTGGTGAAAGTCTTCTCTCCCATATAACGTCAATATCTTTAACAGGTGAATTATGAATTTTAACAAGGAGATTAGTGAATACGATCCCATCAAGATAAGCCCAAAGAACTTCAAAACATAAATTTCTAAGACTAGTTATTTACTTCTCAAAATCAGAAATATTTTAGATTTTATATTTCACCATTTGATTCAACTTTCCTTCTTATCAAAATTATCAAGTAGATTTTACTTTCTGAGTCAGTATGTAAATCTAGAACAGGGAGCCTTCAGGTCAAACTGCTTCTTCATGGATATTCAATGCAAATTTCATCCTGATGATAAATTCACCAAGAATAACATTCAAGAGTTAACAACTTTTATTGATTGATATCAGTCTTGCATTCTGTGGCTTGAGTTATTTATGGGATAAATTACATTATTCATTATAAATTGCTAGGTAGTGATGTTCATAGAAAAAATTTCATTTTAATACCACCAATAGAAGTAAAATGAGAAATATATGAGACAAAAGATATAGTAGATGGGACTAATAACAGAATAAACACTACAGAAAAAATATTAGTGAACTTAATTGACAAAAAGGGCAGGACCAGCCCCATGACCTAGTAGTTAAGTTCAGCACATTCCACTTTGGTGGCCTGGGTTCAGTTCCCAGGCAAGAACCTACACCAGTCATCAGTGGCCATGCTGTGGCAGTGACCCACATAAAAAGATAGAGGAAGATTGGCACAGATGTTAGCTCAGGATGAATCTTCTTCAAGCAAAAAAAGGAAGATTGACAACAGATGTCAGCTTAGGGTGAATATTCCTCAGCCACAAAAAAAAAGTGAAAAGAGCATCAGTGAACTATGGGAAAACTCCCAGAAGTCTAATAAAGATGTTATTGAAGTTTGTGAAGAGAGTGGATAAACAAAATTGAATAACTAATACTGGAAATATTTCAAATTTGACTAAATATATAAACTCACAGATCCAAAGAGATCAATGAATGCCAAGCTCAAAACATGAGCAAAACTACATGACGTCACTTCATAATCAAGTTGTTTAAACCAGTCATAAAGAGAAAAATCTTAAAATCACCTAGGGAAACATAAAGATATTGTGTAGAGAACAAAATATTAAGGAGGACAGTAGTTTTACCTGCAGAATCAATTCAGGAAAAAAAGAGGGAAACCCTTTATAGTAATTAAAAAAAAATCTGCCAATGAAGATTCCTATAATCATTGAAATTATCTTTAAAAACAGGCAAACTTCACTTTTTCACATATACAAAAGCTGGAAGAATTTATTAGCAGTTCACCAACATTATAGGCAATATTAAAAGAAATACTTTAAGTCCAACAAAATGGTACCAGATGAAAATATGATCTACAAAAACAAAGAATGAAAATGGGAACCACATGTGTAAATATAGATTTTCTTCCTTTTTTAATGTATTTAAAAATAATTTACTATTTAAACAAATAACTGTAGAGTTTATAACATGTGAAAGTAAAATATATGAAAATCATACAGTACAAGAGAGGAGAAGTTGAAGTTTTTTAATATTATAATTAAAGTGGAATATTATCCCTTGAATGTAGGTTGTGGAAAGATAAAGATGTATACTATGAACACAAATGCAACCACTAAAATAACAAAACAAGGCTGTCACTAAAAAGCCAATAAATGAGATAAATCAAATTATAAAAATATTCAGTTAATCTAAGAGAGGACAGAAAAAAGAGAACAAAGAAGAAAGGAATAGGTTGGACACAAAGAAAATGAATAGCAAGAAAATAGTTTTAGATTTTACCCTATTGATAAACAGATTAAATAAAAATGGTCTAAAAATACAGCTAAAAGGCAGAGATTATTGGTTGAATGAAAATGTAAGAGCCAACCACATGCTGCCAGAAAAAATGCATTTTCAACGTGAAGACGTAAAGACATTAAAAGTAATAGGAAAGAAAATGATGCACCATACTAACGCTAATTCATAGAATGCTGAAGTCGTATTTTGATATCAGACAAAGTATACTTTAGGGGAAAGAATATCATCCTGAAAAAAGAGGCTTATTTCACAACGATAAAAGGATCAGCTCATCAGAGGATGCAATGATTTTAAATGTTCATGCACCAAATAACAAAGTTTCAAAGTACATAAGCAAAAACTGGTATAACATCAAGGAAAACAGACAAACACACAGTTGTAATTATATTTCACTATACTTCTCTCAATAATTAATAGAACTGGTAGACAGAAAATCAGTAAAGAGATATAAAATTTGACCATTGCCAATACCACTTGAAGTAACTGACATTTATAGAACACACCAACCAACAGCAGCTGAATACATATTGTTTTCAAGTGTACAGGAAATATTTACCAAGGAAGACAGTATTCTGGGCCAGGGGTCATAAGCCAAATTTTGCCCATGGCTGTTTTTGTATAATCCACAAACTAGGCATGCTTTTATATTTTAAAGGATTTAAAAATGAAAACAGAGAAGAAGAATATATTTCAGAAACTGAAAGTGGTTTGCAAAGCATAAAATATTTGCTACATGTTCCTTTACAGAAAAATTTTGCTTTTGGGCTGGCATGGTTGCATAGTGGTTAAGTTTGTGTGTTCCACTTCGGTGGCCCAGGGTTTGCGGGTTGGGATCCTGGATGTGGACCTACACACCAGTTATCAAGCCAGGCTGTGGTGGTGTCCCACATACAAAATAGAGGAAGACTGGCATAGATGTTAGCTCAGGGACAATGTCCCTCACCAAAAAAAAAAAATAATAATTTTACTTGCCCCTGTTGTGGTCCACAAAGCAAGTCTCAATATATTTAAAAAATTCAATTCACACAAAGTGTGTTCTCCAACTGCAATTTAATTACTGTACATTTGAGTAACAGAAAGATGTCTGAGAAATCTCTAAATGTTTGAATATTAACTAACACATTTGTAAATAATCCACAGATCAAAGAAGTCAAAAGAGATAGTATAAGATTTGAACTGAATCAGTATTTTAATGCGGAATATCAAATTTTGTGGGGTGCAGCAGTAATTAGGAGAGGGATTATAGCATGAAAAGGCTACATTAGAAAAGAAGAAATGTCTCAATTTAGTGACCTCAGTTTAATCTCAAGAAAGTAGAAAAAGAGCATATCAAGTAGATGTAGAATAAAGTAAGTAGAGGAAATTAAATAGTAAATAAGCAGAAATGAATGAAATAGAAAACAAAAATAATAAAGTCAATAATATTTAAAGCATTATTTAGATAAGATCAATAATAAATGATGAACCTTTAACCAGACTGATAAAAAAATGAAAACAGACAAGTCAAATATTCCAATATCAGATGTAAGAGAGGTAAAAATGTCAAAAATTTATATGCTTTAAATGGTTATAATAGAATATTTTGAACTACTCTATGCCAGTAAGTTCAACAACTCAGATGAGATGGGCAAATTTCATTAAGATACAAATTATCAACATTCATTCAAGAAGAAATAGATAACCTAAATAGCCCTTTGTATATTAAATAATCTAATTTGGAGTCAAAATCCTTTCCACAAATAAAGGCTTCATGAGTAAATTCTATAAAATATTTAAGGAAGAAATTATGCCAATTGTATAACAAATACTTCCAGAAATTAAGAAGAGAGGAAGACTTTCTAATTCATTCGATGAGGCTACATCACTCTGATACTAAAACCAAACCAAACTACTACAATAAAAGTACAGACCAATATCTGCCAGAAACATGGATACCAAATTTCTAAATGAAATTTTAGCGAATTGGATCCACAATATATTAAGTAAATAATATGCCATGCTAATGGAGTTTATCATCAAAGAAATCATTGTAATTTACAGTAATAACAAAAAAGAAAAAACTAAAAAGCAATAATTTTGATCATCTCAATAGATGCAGAAAAAGCATTTAACAGAACCCAGGATTTATTCCCCTTAAAAACGGTTAGCAAATAAAAAATAGAAAGAAACTTCCTCACTGTGATATAAAAAGCATCCATGAAAAATATACAGCTAATATCTTACAGAACAATCAAAAACTATATCCTTTCTCTTTACGATAGGAAAAAGACAGGAATGTCTGCTTTCACCACTTCTATTAAACATTTTATATGAGTTTCTAGCCAATAAAATAAACCAAGAAATATAAATAAAAGACATTCATATCAGAAGGGAAAAAAGTAAACCAATCTTAATTTCTGTAAACAGGATTATCTATGTAGAAAATCTGATGGAATCTACAAAAGAGTTACTAGGAATAATAAATTAGTTTAGTGAGGTTGCAGGATGCAAAATCAATATATAATGTCAACTGAATTTCTGTGCACTAGCAGAACAATTGGAAATTGGAATTGATATTATTTGAAACAACAATATATGAAAATCAACAAAAGATCAAAAGAACTGTTCACTGAAAACCATAAAATTCTTCTAAAAGAAATTAAATAAACTCTATATAAATAGAGAGATATACATTGTTTATGGTTCAAAAAACTCTGACCTATATACTACTGGCATTGTTTAGATGCCAGTTCTTTCAAAATTGATTTATAGGTCCAACACAATCTATATCAAAATTCTAGCAGGCTTATTTTTTTTGTAGAAATAGCAGAAATAACTTGAGAACAAAGAGAACAAATTTAGAGGTCTAATACCAACTGATAGCAAGACTTAAAAGTTTGAATAATCAAGAAAATGTGGTATTAGCAAAATATAGATAGAAACAGAATAGAGTCCAGAAATATACCCACCATATATGAACTACTGATTTTTGACAACGGTGAAAGGAATTCAGTAAAGAAAAGGAAATTTTCAACAAATGCTGCTGGAACAATTGAATACCCATATGAAAAAAACAAACACAAAAACTTCCGTCTATATCTTGCACCATATACAAAATTAGAAGTGCACAAAAGTTTTAAATGTCAGATCTAAAAATACAAAATTCCTAGAATAACATATAAGAGAAAACCTTTGAGAGCTTGAGTATAGCAAAATTTTTTAGATAGGATACCAAAGACATAACTCATGAAAGAATAAATAGATGAATTAATCTTCAAAAAATTTTTTTAAACTCTTGGCTTTCTAAGCACAAAGTTAATGAAAAAAACAAACCAAAGACTTGGAGAAAATATTTGCCTACTAGATGTGTGACACAGGACTTTTATCCAAGACATACAAAATGCTCTCCAAATTCAAACATAATAAAATAAAATAAAAATGGGCAAAAGGTTTGGCCACTTAACTAAGAAGATACATAAATGGAAAATTAGCACGTGAAGATATGCTCAGCATAACCAGTCATTAGAGTAATACAAATTAGTTCATAATGAGATATCACTACAGACATTTTAGAATGGCTAAAACTAACAAGACTGGCCCTACCTAGTGTTGATGAGGATGTGAAAGGACTGAAATTTTCATACACTACTGGTGAGAATGTAAATTGGTACATCCACTTTGGAAAACACATTGGTAATTTCTTAAAAAGTTGCACATACTCCTACTATATGATCCAGCCATTTCAATCCTAAGTATTCACTCAAAAGAAAAGAAAAGATACGCCCATACAAAGACTTGTACATAAATGTTCATAGCAGCTTTACTTGCAATAGCTCAAAACTAGAGTTAACTCAAAAGTCCATCTATATGCAAATGGACAAATAAATTCTGGAATATTGATACAATAGACTACAACTCAGCAGTAATAAGGCATGAACTATTGATGTCCAACAAATTGGACAAATCTCAAAGGCACCACGTTGAGTGAAAATTGTTATTCCATTCTCAAAAAGAAAAATCTACAGTGAAGGAGAATAAATCAGTGGTCACCACGGTTAGGGATGGAGAGAGAATGTGGCTCCTCCTGCAAAGGGAATAGCACAAGGAGGGTTTTGGAGTGATGGAACCATTCTGTACCTTGATTGTGGAAGTAGTTACGTGAATCTATTCATATGTTAAAATTCATAAAAAGGTACAAAAAGGTAAATTTTGGAGTATGTTAATTTAAAAAATACAGTAAATAATGAAAGATTTAGGGATATGGCTATGAACATTTGTGTGTTTTTCCTGCAAAGCTAAAATGTAAGTCTTTAAGAATGTAAATGGGAAACGATGCGAAGGGTGGAGGGGACAGAGATAGAAACTAGACTTCTCTGTGAATATCTTGTTTTATAGCTTTTATGTTGCAACCATATGAATATTTCACAAACAAAGTAAAAATAATCAAAAATGGTAAAAAAAAATCCCCAATGTAAATTAGAATGAAAAAAATGGATGTTTATTAATTTTCTTTTGCTGCACTAACAAATTGCCACTAACTTAGTGGCTTTAATCAACACTTATTTATTATCTTATAGTTCTGTAGGTTAGCAGTCAAGTATGGGTCTCACTAGACTAAAACCAAGAGATCCAAGGGGAGAATCCTTTTCATTACTCATCCGGGTTTATGGCAGAACTCAGTTCCTTGTGGTTATAAGACCGAGGACACTGTTTTCTTGCTGACTGTAAACTGAGGGTTGCTCACAGATTCTTTCATGCCCTGGCTCATGCCCTACTTCCTCTATCTTCAAAGACAATAGTGGATCAAGTCCTTGTCATGTGTCATCTCTCTAACTCTTCTTCTGTCTCTTCACTCTGACCCAACTGGAGAGGTTGTTCCACTTCTGAGGACTCCTATGATTAAATTGGTCCCACCTGGATGATCTAAAATGCTCTCTGTACCCTTAACCACATTTGCAACATCTTTTTCGTCACGGAAGTTAACATGGTCATAAATTTTAGGGAATTTGTCATGGACATCTTTGGGGTCCATTATTCCGTCTGCCCCATTAACTTTTAACATAACTTTACACACACGCACAAAGTATTACAAGTGACTTTGTATTAGGATAATGCAAATAATTATGCTAATGCTGATAATATCCAAAATTATCAATGTAACCAAAAAAATCACAGAATTTAGGTAAAATAGCTGAAATATAAATTTTTTAGAAATGTGAGTACAGTGTGCCCTTGGTATCTGTGGGCTACTGTTTCCAGGACTCCCTGGTGATACCAAATCCATGCCCTCAGTATCTGCAGATGCACAACTCGAGGGATCAGAGGGCCAACTATATGAGCCCATGATGTATTTTCTCATAAAATGAAATAGGGACTAGTTATTCCTAGTTCTATTCAGTGAAAAGGCCTAAAAACAATGACTAAAATGTTCACAATGAGCACGTGTATCATCAGATGTAATCTGTAACTAAAAGGAAACAGGACTCTGAGGGGAATGGGATTGATCTCAAATTTGGAACAGGAGTTTTATAAGATGAGCCTGGAATAACTTGTCATGCAGAAAGCAATCCAGATCACAAAGACTACTAGAATCATGTCAGAATGACCAAAATTCCCACCTGAAATGTTTCTTATTAGCCAAAGAGGATACTTGAACATCAATAAAAATAATAACTTCAGTGATTTGAAGTATATCAAATATGTCAAAATTCATTAGTTGTTCCTCCTTGTAAGATGCTAGGGAAGATGGGAGAAGCTAATATTTTCAATCTCATGGGGTTTAAGAAAAGTAAACTAGAATTCAGGACTCCCAAGGCAGCAAGAACCCTGAGAATTTAACATATTATTATTCTGAAAAGTAAATAACAAAGATACTCTCTCTCTCTTTTTTTTTTTTTTTGGTGGGGAAGATTGGCCCAGAGCTAACATCTGTGCCAATCTTCCTCCATTTTATGTGGGATGCTGCCACAGCACGGCCCAATGAACGGTGCTATGTCCGCACCCAGGATCCGAATCTGTGAATCCCAGGCCACTGAAGCAGAGCATGTGCACTTAAACACTATGCCACTGGGCTGGCCCCCAAAGATACTCTTTTCTAAACTTCCAATTCCTACAGGAACAGTACTTCATGTAAACCAAATAATTGATGAGGGAAAGTTTCAGTTTCTCTAAAGAAATGCTCAAGCTAAAAGTGAATTATAAATGATTCCAAATATCACTATTTTGCCAACATCTAATAGAATAATGAATCTAGGCAATGATTATCAGGGTCTGTCAATATCATAAAAATGGAGATCTGTAGATGCTCTGTGCCCCCTTGTGGAAATACATGACTCTACCAGTGAAAGATTCTTTTATCAAAATGGAACCTGAGCACTATCAAGATGCTAGTTGATTCCCAAATGGCCAATAAGCAGAGGAAAATTTCTCAATCTTAATAATCGTAGAAAAATAAAAAATAAACCTAAATGAGATAGCAGTATAGAAACTCAAGTTTGGGCAAAAGTAAAAAGGCTGATAATCTGATAATGCCATCTTTTGGCAAGAATGAGAAGTAATTAGAATTCTCAATATACTGCTGGTAGGAGTAAAAATTCATATAACTACTTTGGAAAATGTTTGGAGATATCTACTAAAGATGAAAGCGCAAATATTGTATGACCTAGAACTTTCACTCTTAGGAATACAGCCAGTATAGATATGGAAATATTTTAATTAAAGGCTATATTCATGTATTTTCTTAGTAGGAATATAATAGCCAAATCCTGGAAACAACTAAAACATCTATCAATATTAGAATATAGATAGATAAATTAAAATACACTTTTTTCAGTGGAATACTATTTAGAAAAGAGACCGAACAAGCTACTATTGTGCACAACAATGTGCATAAATTTCCTGATGAACCTGGCTTGAGTGAGATAAATGAGACGCTAGACGATATATATGGTGTAATGCTATGAAGATAAATTTAAAATTAAAATACAGGGGGTATACATCGGTGGAATTAAAAGTCAGGAGAGTAGTTACCTTTGGGGAGAAGAGATGTCACTAAGAGACCTATGGGGGGCTTCTTAGGGATGTGGTAACATGTGTCTTGATCAGAATGGCAGTTTCGTAGATGTATTCAATTTGCAAAAAGTAATCAAACTATACTCTTCTGATTTGTATTCTTTTCTGTATTAATTTTATATTATAATAATAAAATTTATTTTAAAAACTACTTCAAACCAGCATTGGTCTTGTAGAATTCAAGACAGTTTCTGCAATTGTGAAAACTTGGGATTGTAAGGGCTAAATAAAAAATAACAAACAAGAAACATACCTAAGTTCAATGTTTGTTCCTTCTTTTGATTCTGATTCGAATAAGCCAACTATTTAATTAAAAGCTAAGAAATTTTCAATTTTATATTTATGATAAGTGTACTATGGTATGTGTTAATAAATGAGTTTTTATGTTTTAGAGATTTATATTGACATATTGATGTTGGAAATTGTAAGATGCATGGAATTTGCTTCAAAATAAGCCAGTGTGTGGGCAACAGAGGTGAGGGGAAAGCTATGTGGTTATAGATGAAACAAGGTTGGCCATGAGTTGATATTAGTTGAAACTGTGTGTTCATTGTACTAATAATGTTATGTTTTAAAATATAATTAAGCACAATCATAATTTTCAATTAAAAGTTCTTTAAACCCCTATAAAGGGTTAAAATATCATAGGAAAAATATTACACATAATTCATAAAAATAGCCTTATGAATAGTATTTATCAGTAATATAAATAATTGCTTTGTTTAAAAAGAGACCACTTTAGGGTATTTCTAAAAATTTTTTTGAATGTACCTATATTTTTCTGGAAAATAGAGACTTCCACGTAACTTATTTTCAGATTATCTACAATATTTCTAACTTTAGATGTTCAAAAAGATTGAAGAAAGCCTTTGGACACTAAGAATGTACTACAGCTTTAGGACAAATTAGTTACTTGAACTAGGCTTTTGAATTTATATTAACTCTTTTTACATACATATCCTCCTACATATCCTTTTACGTTAACTGAGAAATAGCAGCATCCTGAAGAATAAAACTTTTATGAGGCTTCTAATTTAGTGTTACTGAAAGCTCAGTAGTTCCGCTGGTCATGCATTGGAGTAAAGTAGAAAGATATCAGTAACCTTTCAATGACAGTTTCATGGAAGGATTTGAAGACAGCTGTAGGTTATTTTCCTACATAAAAAAGCTTCCTCATTTAATTTGAATTCATAAAGGATCATCAGCAAAATTTCAATGAAACATTTAATGTCAAACTATTTGGAGTAACATATTTTACTAGTGTTTTATAACTTTTTTTATTGCATTTTGCTGCCAAAGTTCTTGAGGCCTGCTCCAACTTTCTGTAAAGTAACCTAAAATCCTTTATGTTAAGATTAACACATTTATAATCATTCTATTAAATTGTTTTACAAGTGAAGCCAGGCTATAAAGCTTGCTCCAGAAGACAGAAGATTGTCAGAAGACAGTAATGTGACATTTAACAGCCACATTTTCTAGTCATCAACTTCTTATTTGATAGAGTCCGTGGCAGTTTTAATTTTCATATCAGTTCAAATACCTCTTAAAAGTTGAAGGGGAAAAAAGCCACTGTTGCAAAAAGGTGTTTTCTCCTTTCCATTTTCGTTGATTCTCTGAAAGCTATCAAGCAATGAGAACATCATTTCAAGTTAAAATTGTATATATATATATATATGAATTATCCAAGCGTTTGTTTTCTAGCCAATTAACTCTCAATCCAATATACTTTCTTTTGCTATTTTTTTTCTTAAAAGCATCTTAGTTTTCTATGGTGTCTGAAGTTAAATAGGATAAGCATGCATGTTCATTACGTGGATAGATCCTTTTGCTGGAGAGGTAAAACTATCTGCTTTATTGTAAATATTCAAGCAAAGTTAATACTGTATTACTATCATAATGAGACTCAAATATATGCTACCTTAAAAATCATAAAAATTCAATTCTCTTTTATTTAACAGTTTGAAAGACACCTGAATAGTCAGCAATACACCTCTACTGACTGGTCATTTGTAGCCCCAGTACCCTAGGATTGTTCGGCCTACCCGAACAGAAGAAAGGAGTTCAAGATCATGCAGAGAAGTTCCAAAAGTATTAAGTACCAGGCTATAAATCAGGAGACATTACTTCTGGTCACATTCCACTCATAAAAATGTAGTCATATCTGACTGCAAGGGAGGCTGAGAAATATAGACCTGCTGGGTAACACTAAAGCCTGCTACATTTCTGCTATTATGATAAAGAGGAAAACATGTTTTTTGGAGCGCTCCACTAAAGTTAATAACAAGAAGTAGAAGTTGGGAATATTGGGCTAAGAGAAATGGGGAAGTTTGAGAAAGTCGAGAGCCAGAGGAACCTATGAGACTATCTTTCTACACAGGGGTTTCTGTTCAGGCCCTGACAGTGACTAAATCGATGGCTTTCATTAAGATGCTTTTTGTTTTTTTAAAATAAGCAGTTTGGGTTACTCAATATTTCTCAAACTTTAGTAAACAAAAGGGAAAAAAAGATGTGTGTGTGTGTGTGTGTGTATCTGGGAACCTGGAGATTCTAATACACTTGAGTGGGTGGGAGAATCTGAGAATTCATATTTTAACAATCTCCTTAAATGCATATATAACATATAACCAACAAAGGACTAATGCACGTAGACCATAAGTGACACTTGGAGAAAGTCTAAATTTAATGTTCTCGAAAATCCTATTCAGCTCCAAACTTTTGAATCCAAATTCCATGAATCTGAGAAACATGATATGTGAAAAACACAACGGATAGACTTCGGAAGTCATGAAGAATGTAAAGAGCAAGTATATTGGAGTTGGGCAGATATTATACCAATATCTGAAAGTGAATAAAGGTAGTTTCCAGAAATAACTACTAACTATAAAGGATAAATTGTTAAATTTGTCCATGATAAAATTATAAACTTCTCTTTATCAAAAGAGACCATAAAAATAAAAGACAGTATAACCAACATATAACATACAACCAACACATATAACCAACAAAGGACTAATGTTCTAGATCAATAGATAAATAGATTGATAGTAGATAGACAGATAGATAGATGGCCAAAATTTTAATAAGCAAAAACATGTATAATCAAATTGAAAAATGGGCAAAATACTTATACTGGCACCTCAAGAGGAAATCCTTTATGATCAATAGTCAATAAATAATCTCTCATTACCTGAAGCCACTCTGCCTGACACCAGTATCCTGCCTCATTTCATTCTCTATGATTTCCAAATGGATAATAAACCTATGAAATGGGACTCAACATCATCAAAAATCAAGGAAATGCAAAATAAAACCAAAGTAAGATACAACTGCATATTCACCAGATTGGCAAAGATTTTAAAGTTTGACGATACTAAATGTCAACAAGTATGTAAACCAATAAAACACTTTATACAATGCTGTTAGGAGTATAATATAATATTTGAAAAACTGTTTAGGATTATCCTGAAAAGGTGAAGCTTTGCATTATATATTACCTAGATATATGCCCTGGAGCAATGCTTGCACATTTACACTGAAGGACAAGTACAAAATGGTCATAACAACATTACTCTAAATAGTCAAAAGTTGGAAGCTTTGCAAAAGTCTATAACACATCCTATTTCTACCAAAGACGTTAATAAACAGCAGCCATCCTTATCAATATAATTTTGGCTGGCACAGTACTAAAAAGAGAGAATAACTGAGAGTTCAGAAAATTAATTTTTATATGATTTTGATGATTTGAAATCATGAAAACATTATTGAGTAAAAAGAAGAAAAGAGAAATATAAAGTACCACATTGAGATGCAAAGTGTATTACACAGTCATAGCACGATCTTGACTAATACATACCTGCTATGAAAAAGGCCTAAAATTTTTGATGGACTATGAGAGTATGTGTGATATAAGCCAACAATGTACTATGATGTCAAAAAAGACCTGACTAGGTCGGCCCCTTGGCCGAGTGGTTAAGTTAGTGCTCTGATTCAGTGGCCTAGGGTTTCGCTGGTTCGGATCCTGGGCGCGGACATGGCACTGCTCATCAGGCCATGCTGAGATGGCGTCCCACATAACACAAAGAGAGGTGCTCACAGCTAGAATGGACAACTATGTACTGGGGGGCTTTGGGGAGAAGAAGGAGAAGAAAAAAAGATGGGGCATAGGTGTTAGCTCAGGTGCCAATCTTTAAAAACAAAGAAAAGAAAAAGACCTGACTAATAAAGTTTCAGACTTTATTAATACAAACAAAAATTCTCACATCAAGCAAAATAGCAGTCCCACGTTTCTCTCCACTGAAGAGGCTATATTTGGAATAGGGGCTTCACCTAAAAGGACGTATTTAATGTTGGCCTGACCTAGAGGTTGAGGATTCTGGAAACGACGGCAAACAGAAAATGTCTGAAGGAAAAGAGGTTATTTCAGCTAAGGTTAGACACTCACATGTCTCCAGAGGCTAGATCAGTAAATCTACTGTCTTGAGATAGACCAGATAAGTAAGATAAATACATGAAATGACTAAAGTTAAAACTTACCTCCTCTATCTCATGGAAGCAGAGATTATTTTTTTCAATAAGAAAGATTGAACAATTAGAATATGTTACCTAGGGGCCGGCCCGATGGCTCAGCGGTTAAGCTTGCATGTTCCGCTTCTCAGCGGCCTAGGGCTCATCGGTTCGGATCCCAGGTGCTGACATGGCACTGCTTGGCAAAAGCCATGCTGTGGTAGGCGTCCCACATATAAAATAGAGGAAGATGGGCATGGATGTTAGCTCAGGGCCAGTCTTCCTCAGCAAAAAGAGGAAGATTGGAGGTAGTTAGCTCAGGCCTAGTCTTCCTCAAAAAAAAAAATCTATGTTACCTAAAAAAACAGTTTGGGTTCTTTTTTTACTACCAGAAATATTCAA
This sequence comes from Equus asinus, assembly GCF_041296235.1. NCBI lineage: Eukaryota > Metazoa > Chordata > Mammalia > Perissodactyla > Equidae > Equus > Equus asinus. The sequence continues at coordinate 84,642,710 of NC_091798.1, forward strand.
ATCAGAATGAGATAATCAGCTCTGATGCAGGTTTCAGAACTGGAGAAAAGGTTTGAGTGAATTTTGTATAAATTATCTTCTCCTTATAAAATTCAATCATTTGATTTTCCAAGAAACTAGGTTTTATAAAACTCTTATTTTTAGATATAATATCAACTTTTTAAAAAGCCTATGGTTATGGTTGTGTTCAAAAGAAGTGGTATGTTTGGAAAGAAAGAATTTTATCTTCCAGTTTTAATTAGCAGTAGTGTTCTCATATTAGGTAGATAACAAATGGATTTTGTTAAGCTCTTAAATTGGTTCCAAGCTTCCAGACAAAATCTCTACACATGTGTTTCTTCATTTCCTTTCTATGTTATGGACTAGAGGCATGTAATGTATTGTGCCTGTGTTTAAGTGGGAGATACAAAAGTACTCATCTAAATTTTGAGTTTTAGATTTCAGTTGCTATTTTGCCTGTTGCTAAGGCAATTGCTAAGGCCTTATCCCAAGTGATTCGAATTGTCTGCCAGTGAAAATTGTGTCTAAGTGCTCTTAATTTGACTTAAGTGGAATCTGTAGGTTCTTTTCTTCTAAACCAAATATAATTGTGATTTAATGTTACTGAGCTGAAATTTAGGATCAAGTCTTTAAGGATGTGGTCGTTTCATCTCTACATTTTGAAGAACTGATTTTAATTTACCTATAAGGATTCTTTTCCTACTGGAGACATAGGCTCTATGTCTACTTTATGTAAACAGAAACAATTGTATGAGAGAAAAATAGCACAGTACCTAATCACATTAACTTTTTCAACCCTTAACCCTTGTTTCTATTTATTCTTAAAATTTATCGTAATTTTTAACACATAATAACTCAGTGAGCACTTTCCAATTGCCAGGCATGCATCTAAGGAATTTACATGTATTATTAACTCAGTTAAACCTTAAAAAAATATTTTGTTCTGTTCTAGGACTTTATTTCACCAAGATTTGTTTCTTAAACCTTGGTTATAGATCCAGGATTTTTGTTTATTTATTCTGGTGGCAAAAGCCAATGTTGAGGTTCAGATTTCTGGTGGAGTAGGGCAATGTTACGATGTTATCGTGCCATAAAAGCTTCTCACTTTACCCAATGGAAGGATAGATGTAGAAGCGGAGAACGAGAGTGCCCCTCCTTCTGGCTGGTGCAGGCTGTGGGGCTGCACCCCTTAGGGGTCACCTGGCCAAGGAAGAAGCTCTCAGGCACATTGCAGCTTTATTATTAAATGGGTGTGCCTCTTCTTGCTACCTCAAGGCTTTGGATATTCTGGGAACACGTATGTAAACACACTCTAAACAGATTGCCCTTCATTATAAGACAGTTTTGTGCCTCAAAGGAGGTGAGTAAATTCAGGACTGCAGAGGTGAGTAGAGGGCAGAAAGCATGAAGATGTCGAGATTTAAGGACATGAATAAGGCCCAAGAGTGCAACTGCAAGCATATTAATTTACACGTTCATCAAAAGAAGAGTGAAAGGTCAGTCTACAATCCCAATTTTTGTGTAAAATAAAAGTTGGGTGAATTCTAAGAAAGCACTCTAACTTAAGGTGATTTCCTCTCAGAGCTGTTTTTAGTGAATCCTGCCACCTATTAAACAAAGATTTACAGGTGATCTGTGAAGGGGAATTTGTACCGCCACACATTAACAGAAGGTGGAGAGTAAAACAGAGCCCAAGTCTTAACTTCTTGCCTTTATGATATTGGAACTCTTTTAATGCCATTTTAAATTTGCTTAATTTAATCTCCCTGTTAATTTAAAAGAACATAAAACCTAATAGTTTTATTGTCATCCTTTCTTTTGCCCTCTGTGGACCTCTCTTTGCATTCATTTCATGGTAGTTTTAAGCCAGCAAAACTAGGCTCATCACACTGCGCTTCAATGATCCCACCAATCACTGTGTCACCAGCTGAAATAGGGAGCCTTTATCTTCCCTCATTTCACTTGTGCTCGCTCCTCTTGAAATGTACAATGAACACAAAATCAAGTTCTTTTCCAGGCACATTACCAAATGCCGTTTGTTGGTATTCTTCTACTTTTAGGCAGATAGTAAATGATCTGTGCCTGCTGCCTAGTGGTAAGTTTGGATTTGGGCAGGGGACTGGTAGAGGAAAGGACAAGTCACATGGTCCTCAATGACTTCTCCCTCTTCCAAGTGGGAAGGTAGCTCTGTGTGAGTTACAGTGAATCGCCAAGCAGACTGTCCTTGCTAATGAATGAGTGAAATCCTGACCATTTGTAAACAGCGTCCTGAGTGCTTTTAGTCATCCCCCAAAGACAAAACTGTCTGAATTCATTCCTTATTTTAGGATCCTGATTGTTCCAGGGTCATATCTACTGAGAATTAATCTGATACAATTAGTTATTTCCTTTTTTAACAATGTTCCTTAAAAGATAACCTGCCATACTTCTGTTGGATCTGGGAGCTGTCTAGTCCTTCAATAAGCAATATGTATCTATTAGAATTATAATAATATTCACAATTCTTGCAGATTGTGTACTGGGTCACAAGCAAGAAATGTACAAGTATTTTCTTATTGATTCATCATAGTAAATGTGTTATTTTTTTCATTTTACAGAATAGGAAAATAGCATGCAGGATTTTTGGCTCTCAGAGGTTTTCTTATGTAATCCCTTGACAACAGGCAATCTATCCTACTAGCAAACCCAAGACTACCCTATTACCTGGTTCAACAGTGGCCTTACAAGGGAAGGCTATCCCTGAGGTTAACTAGGTTTGTAGCTACCTTATTGCTCATAGGATGCAATTTCTAATCTTCTGGAATTCTGTCTGCAATACTTTACATAGATAGTATTTAAATCTACTTTTTTTTTTGGAGGAAGATTAACCCTGAGCTAACTACTGCCAATCCTCCTCTTTTTGCTGAGGAAGACTGGCCCTTAGCTAACATCCATGCCCATCTTTCTCTACTTTATACGTGGGTTACCTACCACAGCATGGCTTCTGCCAAGCAGTGCCATGTGCACACCCAGGATCCGAACTGGTGAACCCCGGGCTGCCGAGAAGCCGAACATGTGAACTTAACCACTGCGCCACCAGGCCAGCCTGATAGTATTTAAATCTGATGATAAAATATAATGAAATGACTTAATATAGGTCATAGATAAAGCCTCTTAATTATGCTAATTCATTTCTGCACTTGACCCCTCTCTGCAATTTACACACAGATAAATGGACTGCTCTGCAGAAGTATCAGCTCAGAAGCTTATTTAAGGAAAAATGTAATTAATTTCAAATGAATGACAGTAAACACCTGATAACTTTGCATTCTTTTCTTTTACATTTTTGGTCTTTTTGAAAAATTTTAAACATTTTCCCTTTGTTAGCATATTTTGAATTCTTCACTTCGAGCTAACATGCTACAGAACTTTTAAAAATGTGCTTCTAGAAATTTAAAGTCATGGGGTATATTGAATTTATAGGGTATAATCGGTACTCAGAATGAATCTAATGTATAGTAACAGGCTATAATATGGCTAAATGTGGACAATAAAATACTAAATAAAAACAAATCTGAAAGGTTACATACAACATAATATACATTTTACAAATTGAAAGAATAATTTTAATACCTATACTCTTTAGGAGATAAATGAACGTAAAAAGAGGAGAAGGTAATAATGAACTCTGGGTTCAGGATATTGGTTATTTCAAGGGAAGAAAGACAAGGGTACAAGGTGGGACAGAGGACTTAGACGGACTTCACAGTCTTAGATTCTGTTTCTGTTGGTGGATTCCCGTGTTCTTATTATAATACATACAAATATGATTATATACAAATTTATAATTATATAAAATAAATAAAAAGAGGACTTTATATGGGCCAATGATCAGAGTGTGCCCTGAGGCAAAAATTGTGACTAATCTAATTATTTGTACCTGACATCTTAACAAAAAAATAACTATGCAAATGCAGATATGAAATTAAATTCTAGCTCAGCCATTTGCTTGCTGGGTCTTCTTGGGCAAGTTGCTTAATACTTCTTACCCTAATTTATTTCATGCGTAAATATTTGTGTTGAACAATACTTATGTCTCCAGGTGAGGATGAAATGATGAGATTATCCTACTTCCTGGTTGGAGTAACAGAGGTTATTGTATTTTCCTTTCAAAGGATTTAGTTTACTCAATTCTGAACTTAAATTACGTAGGAGATATATATGACTAAAATTTAAAATTGTTGAAAATTCTCCCATAGTTTTATCTTCATAAGCATCACAGTTTTATCACGTAAAATAATAAATGAAAACTTATTATTAAATATAAGTCTGATACAGTGCACTAAGAAGTTAAAAGAAATCACTTGCCATTCTTTGTCTGGTGAACTTCAGTTATTTTATTTTATTTTAGGAAGATTAGCCCTGAGCTAACTAGTGCCAATCCTCCTCTTTTTGCTGAGGAAGACTGGCCCTGAGCTAACATCCTTGCCTATCTTCCTCTACTTCATATGTGGGACGCCTACCACAGCATGGCTTCTGCCAAGCATTGCCATGTCCACACCCGGGATCTGAACTGGCGAACCCTGGGCCACCAAGAAGTGGAATGTGCTAACTTAACCGCTGTGCCACCAGGCCAGCCCCCTGATGAACCTGAGTTCTTTTAAATATCATATCTTTATGCTATCCCCATGACTAATTAGCTCACTTACATTGATTCCCAAATATACCTACTTTTCCTGGAAAGATTCCCATGTTCTGGAAATGTGCTTTTCATTAAATACTTTTTGAAGCTTTCTAAGGGGAAGTCATTGGCCTTAGTACTTGAGTTTTCTTGTAGCAAAGATTCAAAACAGTCCCTGACCTCAAGAGGGTACTATAGTTTTGGAGAAGAAGTCTATATATCGACTCTATCAGCTCCAAGTATGATAGAATTTATTGCCCACCTGGTTCAAGCTTTTTCTACATGTTTTCCAGGAAGGATCACATTTAATGTTTTAAAATCCTTTGAAATAGTTGCTACTTTTTTCACTCCCATGTTACAGGTGATATCGTTAAGGCATAGAGAATTTAAACCAATCGCCCAAGATCATGGTTTGACAGTAACTGGGATTTGAACCCAGCTACTAACTGCAATCTCTTGATCTTAGCCACTATGCTATCTACTTGTCGCTGTTTCTCCAATGTTACTCTACTGAGGTACATGGAAAATGATTAATGAGTACTTCTGACCCAGCTCTAAAATTCCATTGGATAGAGATGACACTGCTATTGGCTGGTTAAGATACAGCCGTGCTGAGAAGGTTTGATTTGAAACAAAATTAGGATATAGACAAGTTGCCAGAGTAGTGCTGCATGACCAGCTACCATCTATTTGTTTATTTATTCATTCATTCAGCAAAGCGTTAGTGAACATTTACCATGGGCAAAGCTGTATGTGGTACTAGAAATAGAAAATGTTTGAGTATTAGACCACTGATCCAATTAAATTAATATGTAGCAGGGAAGAAAGCAATATGAAGCATAAATTACACATCCAACCAGTGGCAAAGTCTATCCAATCTCAAAAGTGATGCATATAATTTCTGCACCAGAGCATAAAAGAACAAGTGTGAACTCTCGATGCTCCTTCTCCTCTGGCCATGGTGACAAAGCCAGGTTGAGATGGTAAAGCCTCGAAGACCAGAAGAGGCTTGATAGTGGCAGGGGGGCGGTCACTCAGGAGTGTTACCCAAGCATATCATGAATATTGTGTGAGAATAAATTTGCTGTATTAAATCACCTGAGATTTGGGGATTGTCTTTTACTGCAGCATGGTTTAGTCAAACCGGACTAATGCAAATGATGACCCTTGTCATTTTGAAAATTATGCCTAAGTAGAAGAAGTAAGGTGTTGTAAAAATGACTGTAGGACTAAGAGGAAGGAGCTAAGGTCCTAGTCTTCATTTTGCAATAATGCTTTACATGTCTTTGGGAAAATCGTTTTGGCTCAACTGGTCATCTCTAATGTTAGAACATGTTTTAGATAGGTATGTTCTCTTTTAGCTCTAACATAGTTCATGACTATATTAGATATAATCTTTGAAAATATTTTACAATGGTAGGGGTATGAAAAATGTTTTTGAGAGAATAGATATGACCTTTTCTCTTCGAGACAGAGAAAGGCATAAAAGAGAATGATGTGACTTTGATAGCTACGTGCTTTGACAAAAGGAGGTGGATTCAATGGTTTCTTGTATATGGTGTGTCCTTACTTCATGGTTCAAATGCAGCATTAATATTTGGTTTGAAGTATAAATACTTTTTCTTAAAGCTGTGGGAATTTTTTCCCTTTAAGACAAATCAAATGTACTAAATTACTTGCTATTCAAGGTATTGGTAATAGCTTACATTCACTTATCAAACATACGCATAATAGCTTATCATGATCTTCCACTTAAGCCTTCTTACAACGTGCTTTATAGTTTACTTTATAATTTATTAAGATGAATAGCTACATTCATCAAATTTTGTAACACTATGAAAGAATTTTATAGATGATACTATATTATGAGTCACCAAAATATTTTACACACTTTAGTTTCACAAAGTTCTGTTCGATAACAACCATTGTCTATTTCATAAGTATAATGAATACAGTAAATGTCAAGTAAAATATTTTTCCATAAATGAATTAACCAAGCTATCTTCTCCTCCTGGGAAAAGAGAAGACTCACATTTTTCTAGTTAGAGAAAAAGACACTATATTCTACATGTATCAAAAAGATATGAGTGTAATGACCATAGACGCACAAAATTGCAGGGTGACAAGGCTGAGCCCAAGAATGTGGATACAGAGAGAGAAAAATGTGATCTATCTCCAGCTGCTGGCGGCCATCACCACAAAGCCCCCAGCCCCATTTACTCTCCTGTATAAAATGTCTTCAGATTGCATCTATAAAACATTAAATACAATACATTTATTAGAAGCTTTCTTTATTGTAAGCTGTAATGGAAAGTGCCGTTAGGCATTTCCATATATAGCCTTGAAGCAATTTAGCTCCTTTTCAAAGACACCAAGGACACCAAGGTTAGCCAAAATTTTTTCTGTCAAGTCTATAAATGAGTCCCTGCTGTTTGTAATGTGTTTTTCAAAGGCTTAAAATAGAAAAGAAAATATTTTGTTCATTACCTACAGATGTCAGTAAGTTTTATTTCCAAGTCACTTATTTTTATATTACATTTGACCATGATGACAAGTAGTAGGAACCGCATTGCTGTGTTCTCACTATGAAATCTTTAAAGTTTGTATTTAAAGATTTTCTCTCTGGTTCTTCAAGCTGAAAAACCACTACAAATGAAGAGAAATTCTCCATCTTTGTCTGTCTTCATTGAAACAGGCATCTGTCTTCATTCATAGGAAGCTGAACCACGGCACATAGGTCGAGGTGGTCGTGGCGGTGAGCTGTGTGTGCCCGCGTACGTATGTACGTGTGGCAGCTGTGGGGCTGCACCAATACAGCTAAATGACTTTTCTGTCTTGCTTGCAGAAAGCTAGACAAGGAAGGGACCTGATACTCCACCCAGTTTATATTCTCAGAGGGACCTGTAAGCCCTAGAGGAGACAGCAACCAGATGTTGGCCCTCTGCCCATTCTTAGAAAACTGAGTGACAAGTCCTTCCAAAAACTAGTTTAGTAAAAGGTTAACGTGTGTCATACTAGTCTAAGTAATAAATGCTGTTTAGATTGCAAATCAATTTAAGCCACAAAGTGTCTCCTCTCCTCTCTGGATTTAGAAAGTTTACTTACGAGAGATCTTGATAAGTAGAATTTGAATAACTTAATGCTGTTGTCCTAAATTATATGGATTTGTCAGTATAATAACTTTAGGGACATACCTAAAGCAATACGTTATTTGAGTAAATGAAGACCTGAAATAAAAGCCAAAGGCTGAATGTGTTCAGGAAGTTTGGAGATTATTGTTAAGTGTCTACATCGCTCCCAGATTTGTAGACTTTAGTTTCTCGGGAAGCTGACAAAGTCATATGTGAGAACTGATGCTTTATGAGATGATAACTGTTTTATTTTGTTAACATTGTCCTAGTAATATTTACGTTCAGTTTCTGTATTCAAGGAATCTAAAAATGATGAAAAACGTTGCATCATCATGCTGGATTTCAAAATGTTAAAATATTATTCTGTTACCTCACCTTATTAAAGTTTAATCTAGATTTAGATATATCAAATCTAAACAATAAAATTGTTAATGCTTCTTTTTTTTTGCTTTTTCACCAACTTGACAACATTTTCCATATAACCAAATTTTGTGTTTTGAATTGCTATAAACCTTCAAGAAAATTAGCAGAAAGGCTGACTGTCAAATATTTTGTAAATTGATTTATTCGTATTCTAATCCCTTATCTGTGAATTGGTGGGCGCTTCTGTATCTGACTGAGATGAACATTTATTCAAGGCAGAGAATTAATGAGGGTTGGGGAAGAGGATTGTTGGGGGTTAGGTTGACTCAGTATCTTGGTGTCCTGTCTAAGTCAATGGGCAGTCGGCTACGTATATGAAATAGACGGAGGGCAAAGACATCACATCATTGCACTCTCTAGGCCAGGTAAATTAAAAGATATTTTTTCCAGTTAACATAAATTAGCATATTTTTAAAGACAGCAACGTGTTGCTTCTTTGGCTTCTCTTCCTCCTTTTCCTTCTGAGTGTTCTAAATTTTCAACAAAAAGTAGGCAAATGGTATTTCCACATGGATCCTTGGTCTTGTCCCCACAGCTTGGTAGTAGAAATGATGTATTTGTCCCCTCCAGCTAAAAGAGCGGCTGGAGTTAGGGTTGATGTGGAAGAATACAAAGAGAAGGCTCCCAGGAGTCGAGATGGAGACCCACAGAGAACCTGAAAGTGCTGCGCAGAGGAGGTTGCCAGAAGGTAGTAAAAGGTGGAAAGGCAGGAGATTCAAAAAGTTCTGTTTGAAAATATTTAGCTCTGCAGGATGGAAAACTTCTTTCTTTCAACCCTTTTTTCCTATAGCACTTAGAAGAGTACAGACCTCCTGAGAACTAGAGAACAGTAATTGATACAATTGGTATATAATTTCAAATAGCTATTGAACGAGTCCTATAGTGTGAAATAAGTTTCAAATTTCTAGGAAGAGAAGAGGTGATGAATATATTCATAATACTGTTACATAATTGACCTTTAGCACATCCTCATTTTCAAAAATATCCTATTTCGGGGAAAGAAACTTAACACACATTATGAATTTTTTCCCCCTCTTTAAGCAAAAGTTATTCCCTGGTTTATATCAGGGGCTAATCACTCTTCTCATGTGCTGGGAACGAATATATTTGGTGATGGCCAAGAACTTTCCAGGTGATATAAAGAATCCTTATAAAAAGATATCTATCACTGTGTTATCCAGAAGTCATGCATATTATTTCTTCTTTAATCCATGTTAAGTGTTCTTATTTAAGTTCCTGGGTCCCCTCTGAACATGCACAACTGAGTGTAATTGCAAATAAGAGTTAAATGTTGAGGTGGCCCAAAGGAACTTTAGGCTTACTTCAACAGTGTGTAGACGATCAGTTTAAGAAGCACATACCTAGTCTATTCTTATGTGTAAATCAAAAACTAAACTTAAAAATTAATATAATCTCCTGATGGAGCTTGATAATTCAGTGGAAACAGAATTATATGCAAATATTCACATAAATTTTAAGTTTTCTAATTTTCTTAAACACCCAATTATTTTAAGATCATTTTAACGAAAAGAAAGTATGAAATTACTTTATTCAGGAATTTATATATGATTCCAATTAAATTTAATTTCAGTGCTTTGTAACATCTTTTCTTGACCCAAGAACTCTGAGAAATAGTACACCCTCAGCTGTAAGGCTTGGCTCACTAAAGGGTAGTTCTTTTTTTTTTTTTATTGAGTTAATGATAGGTTACAATCTTGTGAAATTTCAGTTGTACATTAATGTTTGTCAGTCATGTTATAGGTGCACCACTTCACCCTTTGTGCCCACCCCGCACCCCACCTTTCCCCTGGTATCCACTAAACCGTTCTTAGTCCACATTTTAAATTCCTCATATGAGTGGAGTCATACACAGATTGTCCTTCTCTAGCTGGCTTATTTCACTTAACATATTTCCCTCAAGGCCCATCCATCTTATTGCAAATGGAATGATTTTGTCTGTTTTGCAGCTGAGTAGTATTCCATTGTATATATGTACCACATCTTCTTTATCCATTCGTCTGTTGATGGGCACTTAGGTTGCTTCCATGTCTTGGCTATTGTAAATAATGCTGCAATGAACATTGGGGTACATAGGACTTTTGGGATTGCTGACTTCAAGCTCTTTGGATGAATACCCAGTAGTGGGATGGCTGGATCGTATGGTAGTTCTATTTTTAATTTTTTGAGTAATCTCCATACTGTTTTCCATAGTGGCTGCACCAGTGTGCATTCCCACCAGCAGTGTAAGAGGGTTCCTTTTTCTCAACAACCTCTCCAAAATTTGTTACTATTAGTTTTAGATATTTTTGTCATTCTAATGGGTATAAGGTGATAACTTAGTGTAGTTTTGATTTGGATTTCCCTGATGATCAGCGATGATGAGCATCTTTTCATGTGCCTATTGGCCATCTGTATATCTTCTTTGGAGAAATGTCTGGTCATGTCTCCAGCCCATTTTTTGATTGGGTTGTTTGATTTTTCGTTGTTGACTTGTGAGAGTTCTTTATATATTATGGATCTTAAGCCTTTGTCAGATATATGACTTGCAAATATTTTTTCCCAGTTAGTGGGTTGTTTTTTTGTTTCAATCCTGTTTTCATTTGCCTTGAAAAAGGTCTTTAGTCTGATGAAGTCCCATTTGTTTTTTCTTTCTATTGTTTCCCTTCTCTGAGAAGGCATGATGTCCAAAAAGATCCTTTTAATACTGATGTCAAAGAATGTACTGCCCACGTTTTCTTCCAGAAGCCTTATGGTTTCAGGTCTCACCTTTAGGTCTTTGATCAATTTTGAGTTTATTTTGCTGAATGGTGAAAAAGAATGGTCAACTTTCATTCTTTTACATGTGCCTTTCCAGTTTTCCCAGCACCATTTGTTGAAAAGACTTTCTTTTCTCTATTGTATGCCCTCAGCTCCTTTGTCAAAGATAAGCTGTCCATAGAAGTGTGGTGTTATTTCTGGGCTTTCAATTCTGTTCCATTGATCTGTGGACCTGTTTTTGTACCAATACCATGCTGTTTTGATTACTGTAGCTTTGTAGTATGTTTTGAAGTCAGGGATTGTGATGCCTCCCATTTTGTTCTTTTTTCTCAGGATTGCCTTAGAAATTCGGGGTCTTTTGTTGCCCCATATGAATTTTAGGATTCTTTGTTCTACTTCTGTAAAGAATGTCATTGGGATTCTGATTGGGATGGTGTTGAATCTGTAGATTGCTTTAGGTAGAACAGACATTTTAACTATGTTTATTCTTCCAATCCATGTACATGAATGTCTTTCCATCTCCTTATGTCGTCATCCAATTCTCTCAGAAAGGCCTTGTAATTTTCATTATATAGGTCCTTCACTTCCTTAGTTAAATTTACCCCAAGGTATTTTATTCTTTTTGTTGCGATTGTGAATGGTATTGTGTTCTTGAGTTCTTTTTCTGTTAGTTCGTTATTGGAGTATAGAAATGCTACTGATTTATTCAAATTGATTTTGTACCCTGCAACTTTGCTGTAGTTGTTGATTACTTCTAAGAGTTTGCCAATGGATTCTTTGAGGTTTTCTATATATAAGATCATGTCGTCTGCAAACAGCGAGATTTTCACTTCTTCCCTCCCTATTTGGATTCCTTTTACTCCTTTTTCTTGCTTGATTGCTCTGGCCAGGACCTCCAGTACTATGTTAAATAAGAGTGGTGATAGAGGGCATCCTTGTCTCGTTCCTGTTTTCAGGGGGATGGCGTTCAGTGTTTGCCCATTCAGTAGGATGTTGGCTGTGGCTTTGTCATATATGGCCTTTATTATGTTGAGGTAGTTTCCTTCTATGCCCATTTTGTTCAGAGTTTTTATCATAAATGACTGTTGAATCTTGTCAAATGCTTTCTCTGCATCTATTGACATGATCATGTGGTTTTTATTCCTCAGTTTGTTGATGTGGTGCATCACGTTGATTGATCTGTGGATGTTGAACCATCCCTGTGTCCCTGGTATGAATCCCACCTGATCATGATGTATGATCCTTCTGATGAATTGCTGAATTGTGGTTGCCAAAATTTTGTTTAGAATTTTTGCATCTATGTTCATCAGTGATATTGGCCTGTAGATCTCTTTTTCCGTGGTGTCCTTGTCAGGTTTTGGTATCAGTGTGATGTTGGCCTCATAGAATGTGTTAGGAAGTGTTCCATCTTCCCTAATTTTTTGGAATAACTTGAAAAGGATAGGTATTAAATCCTCTCTGAAAGTTTGGTAGAATTCCCCAGGAAAGCCATCTGGTCCTGGGGTTTTATTCTTTGGGATGTTTTTGATTGCTGTTTCAATCTCTTTCCTTGTGATTGGTCTGTTCAAATTGTCTGCCTCTTCTTGAGTGAGCTTTGGGAGACTGTAGGAGTCCAAGAATTTATCCATTTCCTCTAGGTTATCCATTCTGTTGGCATATAGTTTTTCATAGTATTCTCTTATAATCGGTTGTATTTCTGCAGAGTCTGTTGTTATTTCTCCTCTTTCATTTCTCATTTTGTTTATTTGAGCTTTCTCACATTTTTTCTTTGTGAGTCTGGGTAGTGGTTAGTCAATTTTATTTATCTTCTCAAAAAAGCAGCTCTTTGTTTCATTGATCCTTTCTACTGCCTTTTTCATGTCAATAGTATTTATTTCTGCTCTGATTTTTATTATGTCTCTCCTTCTGCTGACCTTGGGCTTTATTTGTTCTTTTTTCTCTAGTTCAGTTAGGTGTCCTTTAAGATTGCTGATTTGGAATTTTTCTTGTTTGTTAAGATATGCCTGTATTGCAATGAATTTTCCTCTTAATAAAGCTTTTGCTGTATCCCATATGAGTTGGTGTGGCATGCTATCATTTTCATTTGTTTCCAAGTATTTTTTAATTTCTTCTTTAATTTCTTCAATGATCCATTGCTTGTTCAGTAGTGTGTTGTTTAGTCTCCACATCTTTGTGTCTTTCTCAGCTTTTTTCTTGTAATTAATTTCTGGCCTTATAGCATTATGATCAGAGAAGATGCTTGTTATTATTTCAATTTTTTTTAAAATTTGTAGAGGCTTGCCTTGTTTCCCAACATATGGTCTATCCTTGAGAATGTGCCATGTGCACTTGAGAAGAATGTGTATTCAGCTCTTTTAGGGTGGAGTGATCTATATATGTCTATTAAGTCCAATTGTTTTAGTTTTTCATTTAGCTCCACTATTTCCTTGTTGATTTTCTGTCTGGATGATCTGTCCATTGATGTGAGTGGGGTGTTGAGGTCCCCTACTATTATTGTGTTGTTTTTAACATCTTCCTTTAGGTCTGTTAATAGTTGCTTTATGAATCTTGGTGCTCCTGTGTTGGGTGCATAGATATTTATAAGCGTTATTTCTTCTTGATGAAGTGTCCCTTTGATCATTATATATTGTCCCTCTGTGTCTCTCTTTACCTGTCTTATTTTGAAATCCACTTTGTCTGATATAAGAATTGCAACACCTGCCTTTTTTTCCTTGCTATTAGCTTGAGGTATTGTCCTCCACCCCTTCACCCTGAGTCTGTGTTTGTCCTTGGGGCTGAGGTGTGTTTCTTCGAGGCAACAAATTGTTGGATCTTGTTCTTTAATCCATTTTGCCACTCTGTGTCTTTTTATTGGAGAGTTCAATCCGTTTCCATTGAGAGTGATTATTGATGCATGTGGACTTAATGCTGTCAATCTGTCACTCATTATCTTGTTTTCCTGTGTGCTTTAGCCTACCCACTTAATACTGCAATTTCTTATGCTGGGTTTCTTAGATTTTTCCTTATTTATGATTTGTGACTCTGTTCTGTATTTTATTTTAGTGTCTACCCTGAAGTTTGTATTTAGAATCTCGTGTATAATATAGTCTATTCGCTGGTGGTCTCTTACTTACTTGGCCAATACTGATTTCGATTCTTTGTTCTTCCCCTCCTAAATAATTATTTTCATTTCTTATTCCAACTCATGTTATGAATTTGTAGTTAGAGTGATAAGATCGTCCTTGCTTTGGTAGTTTCCTTACCTTTACCTTAATGCTATAGTTGAATATTTGCTATCCTGTTCTGGTTCTATCCATCGCTCTCCCTAGTCTGTGGATTGTGACCCCTTTCTCCCATTTTTCTTTTTTCAGGTATGAGAACCTTCTTGAGGATTTCTTGTAGTGGAGGGCTTTTAGTTACAAATTCCCTTAACTTTTGTTTGTCTGGAAAAGATTTAATTTCTCCCTCATATCTGAAGGAAATTCTTGCTGGATAGAGTATTCTTGGCTGAAGATTTTTATCTTTTAAAGCTTTGAATATGTCACTCCATTCTCTCCTAGCTTGTAAGGTTTCTGTAGAGAAATCCACTGACAGTCTGATAGGTGCTCCTTTATAGGCTATTCTCTTCTTTTTTCTTACTTCCCTGAGTATTCTTTCCTTATCTTTCCTTCTTGCCAATTGTACTACTATGTGCCTTGCAGTAGGTCTTTTTATATCGACAAATCTAGGAGATCTGAAAGCTTCCTCCACACACATTTCTCCATCAATCCCTAGATTTGGGAAGTTCTCTTCAATAATTTCGTTAAGCACACTTTCTGCTCCATTTTCCTTTTTCACGTTCTCGAGAATTCCTATGATCCTTATGTTCTTACTCCTCATTGAATCCACTATCTCTCGGAGTGTTTCCTCGTTTTTTTTTTAATTCTTAGTTCTCTTTCTTTCTCTGTCTGGAGCCATTCAGCCTGTCTATCTTCAATTATGTTAATTTTCTCACCTATGGTGTCTACACGGGCATTCAGGGAATCCATATTCTGTTTTATCTGGTCCATTGTGTTTTTCATCTCTAGTAATTCTGTTTGATTCTTCTTTTTTATTTCAATCTCTTTTGTGAAGTAACTCCAGTACTCGGCTTGTTTCTCTATCTTTCTCTCTACCTCATTGAGTTTTTTGATTATAGCTGCTCTGAACTCATTATCACTTAGTTTACCTAATTCCAAGTCCTCAGGACTCAATTCTATGTTTTTATTGTTTTCCTTCTTGTCTGGGGCTTTTATAAATTGCTGGATGGTAGAGGAGTGGTTTTTTCGAATGGTGGTAGAATTCAGTTGCAGGTACAGCCTGTCGCCACTAGATGGAGGTTGAGAGCCGCATGTTATGAGCTCTCCACCTTCAGGCAAGATGGCTGTGCCCAGTGGCTTTGCTAGGAGGGAGGGGCTGCTATTCTCGCATGCTGATCTGGATTCAGATCAGTTCTGTTCTCTGGTCTCCCAAGGCTCTGGGTTTATGGGGTCCCCGTGGATGGAAGCTTTCCCCCCGTCAGTGGGTTTCTGCTGAACCAGTGGCAGGAGTCCTGGATGATCCCCCAGTTGCGCGGCCCCTCCCCCACTCCTTCCCAGACTGCACAGCAGGGATCGCAGACTCTAGGGGAGGAAGGGACATTCTCTCCTACCCATTCCAGCACCTCCGAGGCCGTCAGCAGGTTTATGATCTCCGCCTTCTTGGTATTGTAGGTCTCTAACGTGTTGGCATTAGATTTATTCTCTGAAATTCAGTTTTTCTAATCCTTTGTTGTATTTTGGAGGTGAGAGAATCCCGGGTCAGCTCACCCTGCCATTTTGCTCCACCCCTTCTTCCTAAAGGGTAGTTCTTAAAGCTGAAGAGTGGTATCCCAAGCAGATGGAAACAGGGGATGTGCAATATACTTTTAAAAAATATAAGACCCAGAGGTAATTTTCTTTCATCTAGAATCTTGCCAATGATGCTAAACCTTCACTATAGGATTTAAATTTTCTATACTTCTTTGATAAAAGACAATGCAGTAATGCATGCTTTTGAAATAAACAAAAGAAAAATAATACAATCAGATTAATTATTTGCAAAAGGAAACTCAAGAAATCTTTAAAGTTTCACATTCAATCAATTTAAATTTCGGAAGAGTAAGTGCACTGGCTACATTATTATCTAGAATGTTGCCTTTATTTGTATAGATCTAGTTGTCTAATATACAGCTTTCCTTTGCTATCTAACAAATCACCACAGCTTAAAGCCTTAGCAGCTTAGAATAACATACATTTATTACCTTATGGTTTCTGTGGGTTGGGAACGTGGGTGCAGGTCAGCTGGGTCCTGGGCTTGCGATCTTACTAGATTGAGTGAGGTGTGTGTAGCTGCAGCTGAGATTCTCATCTGTCACTCAGGGTCCTCTCTTGAGATCACTGATTGTTGACGGAATGAATCTTCTTTCCCCAAACTTTGACTTAAAGATTCACTCTTGTCTGGTGATCAAGCCTGCCCTTATGCCCGTATCCAGCAATGAAGATCAGCAGATCTGGGTTCCTCCTTGCTATTTCCTCTTAGCAGAGCATATGCTCTAATATTTCAATCAGTATGTTTTCCAATGTCCTGAATCCAAAACTTCTTTCCCTTGAATCTTCTCACTTGCCCAGAAGGTGGAAGAAAGATAACAAAAATATCTAGGTCTTATTTTCTTAGTCCTTTCTCTCAAATTTTACTTTCTTTGATTCCTATCATCACTCTGTGGACTCTTGGATTTTTTTCCTCCTATTCAATTCCTTTTTCCTAGTTTTCATTTGTTTCCCAGTGGTCTCATATCAGAAAATGTTACTTGCCACAACTAACCTGCAGAGTAATAGTGGCTTAAATAAGATAGAAGGGTTTTTTCTTTCTCGTGCAAAGGAAGTCTAGAGGTTGGCTATTCATCAGGGAGACTGTGGATCTCCACATCTTGAGCACCCAGACTCCTTTTAACTTTGTCTCTTTGTTATCCCTCGGGCTCCCCTCATCATGTTAGAATCAAGGGAGCAAGCACAGACTCTAAGGGAGTTACTAGCACAATTGCATAGCAAGTCCTCAAGAACTCCTTTGTGAATAAATGACCACATGAATGAATGAACAGAAAGATCAGAAATGTTAATATTTCTATTGAAGTACTTAATCAAATATTAACATCAGATGGTGTTGGCACTGGCAAGTATCTGATTTGAAATGATAAAGCAGCCTTAAAATATTAATAAATATATTTAAACTGTCTAACTCTTATGCTTTGAAGACTAAAGGAGAAAATATTAGTCTTTTTTGTTCTATTTGCAGTTATAGTTCCAAAGTAATAATTATTCCCTGAATTTGCATTTTCTTTCAAGATTCTGATGAGTGTATCCATATCAGATAAAGGTATTCTCATTAAAAGTAGATGAGAGAATATAAATTATGCATACCTTATTTTTAGCCATTGTCTTTCATTGTCCTAATTTGCACTTACTACCATTATTCATGATACCAATGATATATATGTAAGTAAAACTCCTGCTATTTCTCTGGAATTGCAAAATATTAACAAAATGAAAAAATATCATCAGCCCTGAATGTTTTGCATCTCAAACTATAATGCCATTTAGAAAATACCTGTAGAAAAAGTTTAAAAAGTTCTACTTCTGTTCTAGAAATCCTGTAGGTTCTGTAGTGTACTGGTAAAATGAGCATCAGATTTGTTTTGTTACCGCAATTATTTCAAGTCATTCACTGAGTGTTTTGTTGCACTGTTTATATCTGGAGAATCTGTGCTTGCAATGTCTGTATTTGAGTTTTATCTGTCTCCCTTTCTAATCTGAGAATCAGAAATAAAATAATCAGAGGAAAACAAAGACAAGAGAGAACAGACAGTTTTGTTTGACAAAATAATTATTTTTCTATGAAAAGCTAAGAATATACATAAGATGCTTATTTTCTATATCCTTAATATAAATTTTCGTAGCTTCATAGAGGATTTGCATGATTAGAAGCATTTCCTTATTCCAACAGTAGAAGACCTCAAGTAATTCATCAAAAATGAGACATTCCTGTATTAACAAATACATTTTCTTTTGCTGCTCGCTTCCACTTCATCCATACGGTACACAGGACCTTGGCGATTACAAGCGTAGTGCATGACTAGTATATGGGTACAATTTGAGAAGAATTCTGAAAAGTTGACATTAGAGGAAAATTTTTTGTCATTACAAAAACTAAATGTATTGCATATATTAAATAAATTTTTAAAAAGAAAAATTCTTTAAAATTTTCAAAATTATCTAATATACACTAAAAGGTAGAAATTACCTTTATTTTAGAACATACGTTTGGGCATATTCCATAAAATATAAAACCGTTTCAAATTTATAGAAAACAATATTAGGATATAACTAATTAAGTCTTAAGAAAATATCTGTTTTTAAGTAGAAAATCGTGGAAAAGGCAAGCACTTAAAAGTGCTAAAAAGTAATTGAAATCACCATAGCTACACACTAAGAATTACATGAGAAACTCGTGTTTATGTCAAATAAAGCCCTCCTGGGGCTTATTTTTCTCCAATCTGCTTTGCATTCTCTATCTGAAAAAATATTATTTCAAAAGCCAATTGGTCCTAATTGAAAGATGTCCTTCACTTTCCATTTTAGCCTATGGGTTAATTTAGTTTGTTATGAATCTATATAGAGCTGTCCTCTTCATAATCCTTTATATTCAGAACTTTGATTTGTGATTGGAATTAGGATCTGAAACGGGAAAGGCTTCCACACAAATTCACTGCCTGATTGCTGTAGGGACACTCAACCAAGCCCTAGAACATGCACTTTCAAAATAGTCATCAGAATGCTGATGGTTTCATCCAATAAACAGCAAGCAGAGACAGAAAAATTATTGATATGAGAAGCAAGTCTGATGAACATCAATTTATAGAATAGAACAATAATAAATTTGCAATAGACCTTTACACAAAATCCTGAGTAGATTAATGTTCTGTAATTCATACAAATATGAATTTTTCAGCGTTCAAAAATCACTTTGTCAGCAAAACCAACCAAGTGTTTTGAAGATTTTTATTGTCTTTGGTTTTAAGACTCTTTCCTATCCACCCAGCTATGTTCATTTTGCATCGTGTATTCTTTTGTGTAGTTACATTTTGAATGCTTTCTAGAATACTCATGTTGTCATTTCCCCTGCCCTCTCTTGACAGCCCATTTATCACATTTCTGCTTGCCATTTTTCATTTATTTGCTTATGTGCACCACTCTACACTTTGTACATAGCACAAAGCATATGGAAGTTTGTTAATAAGTAATTCTAAAGGAAATGAATGTCCTGTTACACTATAAAAGTTTGGTCAGAAGCCATTTTTTATTGGAAGAAGTTCCTCATGTCCTTAAGAACTTTTATTTCCCAACCAAATACATCTTCATTGCTGTATACATATTAATGCAGAGACTTTATAATCAATAAAGAATTCAGGCTGTTTTCAGTAATGAAGAGTACATTTATAGTACCAGTCCCTACCACAGAATTCACTGGAACTCTTCATCTCTCTTTGAAACCCCACTCTCCTTTGTCCCCAAATAGTTTAGGAATTTAGCAAGATCATGAACAAGTTCTCCTAACTACTGTTGACTTTTGGCAATTGCCTTTCCTGCTCCAGCTGTGGGTGTTCTGGAATCACAGAAAGGTGTGCCTTCAGGGCTGCTAGTGTCTGTCAAAATTAGGGCATTGCCTCCCTTTGCCTTCAAAGCCGCCGATATTGCCTGTCACATTGGGTGTCAATTCAGGCTGGATTCCCTAAAACCACTTAGAGCTAAAGGCACTTACTAAAACTGCCACTGATGCCAAAACGTACGAGCTGAAACTGCAAGCATTTCTGCACCAAATTCTCAGAGATCGTGGCCACTACTTTTAGACTCAATGTGGCCATTATTACCACTAGCTGCCCCTAGGTTTTATTGAGGAGGAGTAAATTGTAGTGTACTAATACCAGGCAACACTTCATCCTGTCTAATGAGGAAAGAGCAATCCTTAAATTTCATCTTTGTTTTACAGTCTTGCAGAAATTAGGATTCACATTTGCAATCACTGAAGGCTCGCTGGGTGATTAAGCAGCCAAAGAACTTAAAAGGGTACTGGGGGCAGCTCACAGGTTAGTTGAGAGGCTTGGAGAACAAGGCTCAAGGCCATGTTTTCAAAAAAATTCCAAAGCCATAATGAAAATCTATCTTTGAGAAAATATTGCTCCTGGTGCTGAGTAGAACTTGATGCTAGTGGTTTCCATTGCTTTCATTTATGCAAAAGCAACCAAACCTTGCAGCTGCTGCATCTGTGGCTACAGAGAAAGAGAGAGAGAAATTTCCATTCCTTGTTACATGTCAGCAGGTTAGTCTGACATATGTATCTGACTAACAGAGCTTAGGTCATGTGCTTGTGCCTTTGGTGCAAAGGAAGCTGACAGTGTGAGTTCACAGCATTTTTTTTTTGACTTCTGGAGGTAGATGTGTTTATTGTTCCCTCACCAAGACTCGTCAAAGTGGACATTCCCAAACATAAAACATTCAATGAGAAATAACAAACAATGTGTATAAATATACATGAAACATCTTCGCTAATTGTCTCCTGTTTCAATGCTTCACAAAGATAGTACGTGAAAACAGACACTTCCACCTAGACTTGAGCAAAGTTCCCTATTCATAAGAGAGAGGATAATCTGAGTATAGGCTCAATATTTTCCTCAAAATCGCTCATGCCATATTATGCTAAATCATTGTTTTTAGACCTAGTCACATGCCTCATACTCTCTTATAGTGAGTTCTTTCTCCACAGACTCCGGGTTGTTTTAATCCAAATGGTTTTCTGGTATGTTCCTTGCTCAGTAGTGCCCTATATACAGCTGAGTAATAGAATGAGTAATCTTAGGTTCACGTGTGCCCTGTTGCATATAATATCATGTTTTGATAATTATTTAGGTATTTTCTGTGACTAAAATATGCATTAGATTGGTGGCAGAGTAATTTATTGACATATAATTTTGCATTTTTTCTTCATTTATATTCTGTCATTCTTCCAGGAATGCAGTGTAGAACAAAATGTGTGTGTTTGTAGAAAATTGTTAGAGGCAACTTTAACATTCTTTTATTCTAAGCAGCTGCTAAGATGCAAGTGGTCTCAATTGTTTCCACTCCCCAACCCCACACCAGAGGGATTATTGAGTATATATAGACGGTAAGAACAAATAAAGGAAGAAAATTAGTTATTAACAACCAGCTCCACTTATCAGCTATACTCCATGAAATTTAGGGATTGCTGTGCTAAAACAATTTGACATTTCAGGGTGCTTATCTTCTTTGTATTGAAAATGAGGAAGCATAGGATGAGAATCCGCAATTTAGCGTAAAGAAGAGAACATATAGTTACTGCGTTTAATCTTACTGAGGACTTTGGTCCCAGCCAGAGTAGTCAATTAACAGAGATCTTTATTTAGCTCACTTGATTGTAAATATTCCTTGTCTATCTTAGTCTTATGCTGTAAAGAACAGCAATTTTTAAAACAATGCTAGAACTAATACAGTTTCGTGATACCATTTCCTCTCTTTTGAAGTCCCTTGCCTATCTCAAATTTTAATCATGGTAGATTCTTTTCTATATGCGTATTCAACAACTGATAAGCATTTCCTCATCCTCACAGGTTAGGGGTAAAAGTAGCAAGATAAATTGTACAGCAAGACTAAAAATGGTTGGAAGATTTAAATCTAAAAGTTTCTTCTCCATTTGAAAGGATACTGTTTGAAGAAAAAAGTGAACCCCAAAGTATTACTATAGAAACCAAAGGCACTGAAGAAATTTTTCAGAGAGCGTCAGTTACAATGCAGGTCAGCTGAAGTTCTATATATTCTCCCAAGTGAATAGCATCCCACACCTGAGGAGTATATTTGTATTTACCTACACGTCATTTAGGAAGCCATTGCATCATGAGAGATATTGCCCTGAGGATCCCACACTCTGAACACCTTCTTCAAGGATCATCCAAATGAACAGTCAATGTTTTGTGCAAATGCCTAGGTTTCCTGGGATAGCCACATGTCTGAATTTCATGGTAGTCTCTAACTTTTGCAGGCCCTAAAGCAAGAGTATAAATGAAAGTCCATAAACCATGAGTCTAAGTATTTAAAAGTCATAAATCAAGTTAATAAAATGCTAGTATATTTTATCTCCTCCTTTGAAAAACTATAATTCCATAAAGACCTAGAAATCCAGATTCCAACTTGAAATTCCTGGATGGTTGAGGCTCCTCAACAGATAATGGGGAGTACCTGTGCCCCTTCTCTTCCCACTCCTGACTTTATCCTGCTCCTGCTACGGACATGTCTGTGCACCCAGGCAAATCCCTGTTTCAGTAGAGAATGCTGGGTTCCCGGATGTCTGAAGCATGGTGTGGAAGAGGGATACTGCAGGTCTCATTAAATGTGTAGAGGCCCGTTTGATGGAAGGCCAAAGGGGGGCCTTCCAAATTGTGGGCCCCAGGACAGCGGTCCCTTCTCCTGAGTATAAGGACAGTATTACTGACCATGAAATGATTCTCTGCTAGAGATGATAAAGATGTGACATAAAGGAAGGAAGATCACTATTTGGTTTATACTCTTAAAAAGATCGTGAGAACAGAATATCTATGAAGCTAGAACAAAAAGAAAAGGAGAAAAGTGAGATTACAACATATACTGGAATAAGATAACTGCTAAACTAAAGGTGGTAATGGAAGCACTGAATAGCATATTGACAATAGAGAAAATAGAATTAGTTCAATAGAGAACACTTGAGAAATTATCACAAGATTTTGAAGAAACATAAAGATAAAAGATGAATGAAAGTATGAGAGACGGGGGAATAAAGAGATGCTTGAGAATATTAAATATACATTAGATATGTAGAGTTATCCAGGAAATTAGCATTTTTCCGATTGTAGAACACTGGGCAAATAAAGGTAATAAAATCATTATTTCTTTGAATAAGGTTTTATTTTAATTAAATATAATTATGTCTACTTCATAAATCCTCAGTCATGATCCAAGCCATGATGTTAGAAGTACTATGACAGCATATGCATTAGAAAAAAGTCAAAATGGCGCCTTGAGCAATATTTTTACAGGCTAGAGGATATTGTGGGCTATATCCACCATACATCAGTAGCATCTTCTTGAGACAATCTGGACACTGAACTTAAATTTTTTTAAAAAGCTTGACTGTTAAGTAAAATCAACCCAGGACATAAAATCAACCTTTTAGGAACTATTCATTTTTCCTCCAGAATAGCTTCCTCACTTTTTCCTTAATGAGGACCACTACCCACAGCCATTTTAGTATGTGCTCAGGGAATAAAAGAATCTTTCAATTTATGCTATACCAAATATAGTTCAGCTGACAACTTTACAGCAAAAGATTTTTGTCTTCACAAAATAAAACTAGATTTTGTTGCTTTTCTATGCTGTTTGTATCCTTACAACATTGTGTTTACTTTACAGGCACTTCTTTCTGGGAATTAAAAGTTTTGCACACGTATCAACCAACCAACAAGCAAAATTTGCCAGTTAAGACACAAAGAACAAACAGTTGTATGTGGTCATCATGAATAGAAAGCAGCACCAAGAGAATTACTAATATCTAAAGGCAGAAAACCTAATGTTTCACTTGAGAACTTGATATTAAAATCATAGAAATATAAATCAAATACATATCTAGATCTATATATAACTATGGTGTAGGTTACATATATTGATGGATAAATTATTCTAGATGCGCTCAATAAGGCAGATGATAAAGTGCAATTTTATTTTAATGAAAATAAACATTCATCTTTTTTATGCCAACCACTTTCTTTGAAGAGGAATTTTCAGTCATCTAGTTTATCATATCTTTCCAACACATCAGGAAAGCAAAAGTTCATATCTCTGCTCTCTTTTGAACTCTGGTGCTGTTTTCACAGGTTTAAAATAGAATTTTCAATAACACAAAAGCAATTTTATGTTCTAAATACTTGAAAAAAAATTCTATCAGAGAAAACTGAATACCTAAGTAAAAACTGAATCATTTTTTCTGGAAAGAAACCAAGTATAGTATCAATGATGTCCCAGTGGTATTTGTGTACACAGAGTGTGTTTTTGGAGTGACATTCTTAGGACAACTCTTCAAGATCAACAACAAAGAAGAAAAAAAAGCAAGCAGTAAATATCTTTTAAAAATATAAGTTATGTAGATACAATTCTCTTACCTGCTGAGAGAAAAAAAGTGTTGTTTGGCGGATCTTAAAACTAGGCCTTCTAAATATATAATCACCTCCTTTTCCAACTCTGTGTGCATTATACTATCACTTTACAATCATTTTCCCTTTCCAACATACTGTTTGTTTAACATCAGTCTGCCACAGCTGCAAATTCTGGAAGATTCATAGAGCTATTAGAACAGTATCTCAGGGTTCCTAAGTTATATATTTGACGTGAGTGAATCTAACAGTGTTTGAACTAGATGGTAGTTGGAATATATGAACTGAAGTTGTCCAATGTTGAATTACAAGAGCCAATTCACAGTAGGACATTTTATTTCTTTTTTAGGGGGTCCAAGACATCACGATTGTGCAACATGTTTAAAGAACATAATAATAAACCTTTATTACAAAATTGCATTTAATTATATACACATTCATTACATTTCAAAAAGCATCAAGCAATGTGGCAAAAAACAATATAATTTTTTTTTCTGAATTTTAGAATCTTTCAAGAATTTGATGTAGGTCGTATTTTGAGCTTTTTAATATCTAGTTCAGTTTCCACCTATAAAATGCAAATAACATCACCTGTGTCATGTCAATAGCATGAGTGTTAATTAGCTTTATTTCACTTAACTGAATTATGGGAAATAAGGGATGGCAACCAAGCCCATTGGTTCCTACTATTACAAAATTCCAGCACAGGGTTCCCAGCTGCTGTCTTGGGATATCAAGATATAGAAGGAACATTGCCCCACTGTCACAATGAAAAATGATTTTTCTTAACCCATCAGATTTCTGGAGTTGCAGAGCAATCAACTAACCCAAACTTTAAAGAGCAGTGGTACTGGCAAGCAGAGAGGAGAGGGCAGATGTGAGAAGTGGTCTCCTTTGGGTAGACTCCACTAGATAGCAGTAAGAAACTTCAGCTAGAGTAACTGACAAATGATCCCAGATGAAGTTTGAGTTCATAGGACGTGATGAAAGCTTTCTGTGAAGAATTTCAGTTGCAGAGAAATGACACAGATACTAATTGTCATTACGCTCTTCTTTATTTTTTATTTATTAAAATTTTTCTGCAGTGACTTATAAAAAGAAGAAATAGTAAAAAATTTCAATAGTATTTTGAAAGTGGTGAGAAATAATAAAGTGAAAATGAAAAAGAATTGCAACAGAAATTATGAATGTCTTCAATGAGCAGATTCAATGTTGACAAAGAAAGAATCAGTGAACTTGAACATAGCTCTATAGAAAGTACCTACACATAAATACAAAATGAAAAAAAGAGTTGGAAAAAAAAGAACAAGATATCCAAAATCCGTGGGGCAATATCAAATGTTATAAAACAAGTATAATAATCCCAGAAGGAGAAGAGAGAAGAGAGAACTGGAAAGGAGAGATATTTGAAGAAATGTTGGCTGAGAATTTTCCAAAGTTAAAAACTAAAACCAATTCTCAGTTACAAGGAATTCAGAGAACCACAGACAGGACAAAAAAATAATAAACCAAAACAAACAATCATATCACATTTATACTTTTGAAAAAAAGGCAAGAAGAAAATCATGAAGGCAGCCAGAGAAAAAGAGAAACAGTAAATTCTGATGAACAAAGATAAAAATGAGAGCAGACTTCTTGTCTGGACCGTGTAACGCAGAAGATAATGGAGTGACATCTCTAAAGTGTTGAAAGCAAAAGAAAAAGCAACCTGGAATTACCAGCAGTGAAAATATCCTTTCAAAATATGGGTGAAATAAAAACTGTCTCAAACAAAAATTTGAGGATTTAATTGCCAGAAGATAAACTCTACAGGAGATTTTTAAAGAACATATTTAGGCGTTAAGAATATAATAGAAGATTGAAATCTGGATGTATACAAAGAAATCATAAACACTGGAAATAAAGTAAAACTTGTGGTTTTTAAAATTTTCTATTACTGGATATGATAATTGACAAAAATAGAGAAATGTTTGGTATGTGTATAATATACATAAAAGGATAAAAACAGTAGCGCAAAAGATGTGAATGAGAAATTGAGAATATACTGCTGTAAGGTCATCAAACTCCATATATAGCAATATAAAATTATTTGAAAGTGGACTCAGATTCACTAAAGATACATAGTATCACCTAGGACTACTATGTAACAATTGGAAAAAATATATAAACAATAACTGAATAGGTGAGATAAAAATGGAATCATAAAATTGCTCATTAACACTAGAGAAGGCAGAAATAAAGAAAAAGGAAAGAACAGATGAAACAAGTAGAAAATGGCTAGCAGGATGGCAGATTTTAATTCAATAATATTAATAATAAATTTAAATGTGAATCATCAAACACCAGTTACAAGACAGAGATTGTCAGATTAAATTTTTTAAGAGATCAAGACTCAACTTGTTTCTTTTTTATAAGAAAGCCCCTTTAAATGCAAAGACATAGATAAGCTGACAGTAAAAATGATGGAGAAAGATATTATATCAGAATAATAATATTAGGTAAAAAACTTTATAATAAGAAATATAATCAGAAATAAAGATATTACATAATACTAACGTTGTCAATTCATCAGAAGAATATAATAATCTTAAATTTACATGCTCCTAATTACTGACCTTGAAAAATTCAAGAGGCAAAATGCTGAAATTAAAAGGTAAAATAAACAAATCCATAATTATAGATGGAGAACTCAAGAATTCTCTCTCTGTGATTGATGAAACAAGTAGACAGCATATCTAAAAGTATATATAGGACCTGAACAACACTATTAAACGAAAAGAATTTATGACATATGTAAAGCACTCAGAATACCAAGAGAAGGTTCGCTTTCTTTTCAAGTGCACATGTAACATTCAGCAAGATAGATTCTATCCTGGCCCATAAACACACACCATCAATTGGACAATGAAGATGAAAGAGACAAATTCCTTGAAAGAGACATATTTTCAAAACTCTCTTAAGAAGGAATAGATAATCAGAATGGTGCTGTATGAAATAAAGAAACTGAATTTGCAGTTAAAACTTGTCTAAAAGAAATATCCAAGACAAGATGGATTAAATGTTGATTTCTATGAAATATTTAAGGATAAAATATTAATTCTACATAATCTTCCGTAAAATTGAGGAAGAGGAATCATTTCCCAACATACTGTACATTGTATAAGCCTAGCATTACTCTAATGCCAAAATGAGACAAATATATTACAAGAAAAGCAAAAAACAGAGCAATCTCTAATGTCCCTCATGAACATAGATGCAAATATCTTTAACGACATTTTAGAAAATTTAATCCAACAATATATAAAAATAAAAACATCCAACCAAGTGGAGTTTATCCCAGGAAAACAAGTTTCATTGAACACTGGATAATCAATGTTATTCATCATATTTAGAGCTTCAAAGAGAAAAAAAACTTTTTTTTCCTTTTTTGAGGAATATTAGCCCTGAGTTAACATCTGCTGCCAATCCTCCTCATTTTGCTGAGGAACACTGGCCCTGAGCTAACATCATGCCCATCTTCCTCTCCTTTATATGTGGGATGCCTGCCACAGCATGGCTTGACAAGCAGTGCATAGGTCTGCACCCAGGATCCGAACCAGTGAACCCCAGGCCGCCATAGTGAAGCGTGAGAACTTAACTGCTGTGCCACCGGGCCAGACTCCCAAAAAACTTTTGATAATCTCAAAAGTTGCAGTAAAACCATCTGACAGAATTCTAAAATATTCATGATGAAAGCTTTCAGTTAACTAGTTATAACAGGAAACTTTCTGAATCTGGTAAGTGTATCTATATAAAACTTATAGCTAATACCACACTCAATGATGAAAGACAGAGTGTCTTTCTCCTAAGATTGGGAACAAGGTAAAGATGTCCCCTCACCAGTACCAAGTGACTTTGTACTGGAAATCCAAGCCAGCACATTAAGACAAGAAAAAGAAATAAAATGCACATAGATCAGAAAAAGAAGAAATAAATCAATCTTTCTTCATAAATGACAATTTATGAATAATCCCAAAGAATTCACAAAGAAACCTCTCTGAACAAATTAGTTGAGCAAGGCCCAGTGTAGACACAGAAAAATCAATTGTATTTATATGTACTTATAATGAACAAGTGAAATTCACAATGGGAAGAAGAAACATTTATAATGGCACCAGAAAAAAAAGGAATAGGTAAAAATCTAGCAAAATATGTGCAGGATCTGTATGTTGAAAAGTACAAAATATGTGCAGGATCTACATATCAAAACTATAAATGACTGACGTAAATAAAAAAAAATGGGGGCTAGCCCAGTGGTCTAGTGGTTAAGTTCGTGCACTCCAATTCACTGGCCCCAAATTTGCAGGTTCAGATCCCAGGCATGGACCTAGCACTGCTCGTCAAGCCATGGGGTGGCAGCATGCCACATAAAATAGAGGAAGACTGGCACAGATGTTAACTCAGCGACAGTCTTCCACAAGCAAAAAGAGGAAGATTGGCAACAGATTAGCTCAAGGTCAATCTTCCTCACCAAAACAAAACAAAACAAATTGGAGATATACCATGTTCATGTACTGGATGCAATAGAAAAGAGTGAAATACTGATTCATGCCATAGTATGCATGAAACTTAAATGCATTTTGCCAAGTTAAAATAGCCTGACACAAAAGGCTAAGTAGTGAATGATTCTATATACATGACACTCTGGAAACCAGTAAAACTGCAGGAGGGAAAAGAGATCAGTAGTTTCCAGGAGTTGGTTGGTAGGGAGGAGGGGTAGCATGGAGGAGTTTTTGGTGGAAACTCTTCTGCATGGAACTGGGGTGGTAGATACATGGCTGTTTGTGGTTGTGACAATCCGTGAACTGTACAGAACAAAATATGAATTTTGCTGTATAAAATGTCTTTAAAATCTCAACCAGGATGTTGGAGGATTTTAGGATTCTATGGACCATATTGTGTACCCCCCAAATTCATATGCTGAAGCCTAACCCCCAATAGGACTACATTTGGAGTATGGAAGTAATTAGGGTTAAATGAGGTCATAAGGTCATAAGGGTAGGATTAGTGTCCTTATAAGAAGAGACACCAGAGAGCTCTCTCTCTCTCCACCATGTAAGGACCCAGCAAGAAGGGCGCCATCTGCAAGCCAGAAAGAGAGCCCCCACCAGATACTGAATTGACCAACACCTCGGTCTTGGGCTTCTCAGTCTCCAAATCTGTGAGAAAATAAATTTCTCTTGCTTAAACCACCCAATCTGTGGTATTCTGTTATGACAGCCAGAGCTGACTAATATGAGGACTTGGTAAGTGAATCTAACTGTATTACAAATGAGAAGAAAGGCACTGCTCTAAGTAACACAGGAAAACAGTGTTTTGACTGGATACCTTATGGCTAAAGGCAAAAAGGACTTTACACAAACAATTTACTCTAGTTGGTAATTATTTTTCTCCACAGATAGATGGGTTCAGAATTCTGAAACTACTTTATTTTTATATTAAGATTGAACAAATAGTAAATATATTATAACGAGAATTATATTTCTTACTGTAAGAAAATTAAATTAACAAATAATGAAATGGAGAAGGCTAGAATGAACTCACTGCTCCTGGTTTGGAAGAGGAGTTATTTATATGGATTCATGTAAAAAATATATTTAGAGAAAAATAGAAATACAGATGTGTGTTTGTGCATGGTTACTATATATATGCACGTTGCCTAGCTTAATTCACTCAGAGGAGTTAGACGGAATGACCCCGCCTGGTACCCAGATAATGATTTCTAATTATCTTTTTTTAAAAAAAATATTTTTCTGATTGAGATCCCATTGGTTTATGATATTATATAAATTTCAGGTGTGCATTATTATATTTCGATTTCTGTGTAGACTAAATCATGTTCACCACCCAAGGACTTTACCATCCATCACTGCACACGTGTGCCTTGTTACCCTTTTTCCCCTCCTCCCTACCCCTTTCCCCTCTGGTAACCACTATTCTAATCTCTGTATCTGTATGTTTGTTTGTTGCTGTTGTTTTTATCTTCCGCTTATGAGTGAAATCATATAGTATTTGGTGTTCTCTGTCTGACTTATTTTGCTTATCATAATCACCTCAAAGTCTGTCCATGTTGTTGTAAATGGCAAGATTTAATCCTTTTTTATGGCTGAGTAGTATTCCATTGTGTATATATACCACATCTTAGTTATCCATTCATCCATTGATGGGCACTTAGGCTGTTTCCAAGTCTTGGCTATTATGAATAATGCTAAACTGAACATGGGGGTGCAAATATCTTTCTTAGTCTTTTCATGTTCTTTAGATAAGCACTCAGAATTGGAATAGCTGGATCATGTGGTAGTTCTATTATTAATTTTTTGAGGATACTCCATACTGTTTTCTATAGTAGCTGCACCAGTTTGCATTCCCGCCAGCAATGTATAAGGGTTCGCTTTTCTCCACATCCTCTCCAGCACTTGTTATTTCTTGTCTTGTTAATTATAGCAGTTCTGAGGGGTGTGAGGTGATATCTCACTGTAGTTTGATTTGCATTTGCCTAATAATTAGTGTTGTTGATCATCTTTTCATGTGCCTGTTGACTATCTCAATATCTTCTTTGGAAAAATGTCTGTTCAGATCTTTTGCCCATTTTTTAATTGGGTTGTTTGGTTTTTTGCTATTGAGTTGTACGAGTTCTTTATATATTTTGGATATGAACCCCTTATCAGATATATATGATATGCAGATATCTTCTCCCAAGTGTTATGTTGTCTTTTCATTTTGCTGATGGTTTCCTTTGGTGTGCAGAAGCGTTTTAGTTTGATGTAGCCCCATTTGCTTATTTTTTCTTTTGTTTCCATATAGTAGTAAGTTTTGAAATTGGGAAATGGAAGTCCTCAAATTTTCTCTCCTTTTTTAAGATTGTTTTGGCTATTCAGGGCTCCTTCCAAATCTATAGGAATTTGAGGATCAACATTTCCATTTATGCATACAGGTTGGTGGAATTTTCATTTGGATTGCATAGCCTCTGTAACTCACTTTGGGCATTATTGACATCTTAAAATTATTATATCTTTCAATCTATGAACACAATGGTTTTTCATTTATTTGTCTTCCTTAATTTCTCTCAGGAATATTTTGTAGTTTTCAGTGTATAAGTCTTTCACTATTTTGGTTATATTTATTTCTAAGTATTTTATAGTATTTTATTCCTTTGGATGCTATTGTAAATGGAATACTATTTTGTAATAAAAGGAAGCAAGGCTCCTTGAAGAACTGGTCATTCCAGGGCTGGTGGAGGAAAAATACAAACCTGGAGCATCTTTAGGGAATCTTGTGGATTCCATAATATAAGAAAGTGCTACATAGGAAATAAGGAGGCAGGGAAGGAAAAAAGAAGGAGGGAGAAAGGGAGGGAAAGAAGGAAGAAGAGAAGGAGAGAAGGCAGGAACGGGAACTTATTGAAAAGGCACCATAGACAGTCTGAAATAACTGCCAATGGCCACAAAATAAAAAAAATAATTAGGGGTCGTATTGGACTGTAACTCAAAGGGCATAGTAAAAATGCATGTTTTCATACTGTTATAAATAGATAATAAGTAAATGAAGGAAAAGAGCAACACTTCCCTACAGAAGCATTCCAATTAATAATGCAGGAACAATAGAGAATTAGAAAAGCATTATTAAAGCACAAGAGTAGTAATTGCCACAGACAAGATCAACCAATGCATGTTAAAATTAGAGGATGATTGTACAGATATATCACCACCAAGAAAAGAAAAAAAATAAAAGGAAAAAAAGAAAAACTAATGACCCCATAGAGCCAAACTGGAAGAATATACATGATCAAAGAAATTGATCGCTAGTAAAAAAGACACAGTTGCAGCCATCTCAGTTAGCTAATTGCAGTCCAAAACATGAAAACATATTCATCCCATGCTCTGTAACTCCAAGTTGTCTACTGTAGAGAGAGGCACTCTCAGAGGCACTTCAAGACATATTTTAGATTCCTGCTCCTAATATTTTAAAATTAAATTGTATTGACATGCAGCCATAGTTCATTTAATTCAGTATAATGAATAATAATGTAGTGCCTGTATAAGTTAATGCAAAAACAGACAGTGTAGTTGTTTTATGCTGTTTCTATTATAACTACTCAATAAATCTGCAAGGCAACAGCTAGATTCTTCATTTATTAGGGGGTTTTTTGTGTGTCAATGATTATCTCTGAGATAATCATGACATTTTATCACAGTAAGACATTCATTATATCAATTTGTCTTACAAAATAAAGTCAGGTGATAGAATTATTCTAGCGAAAGGCAAAGTAAATGTCCTAATTCTTGTTTACAAATTCAGCATTAACATAGATTTTTCTGGAACTAGACATTATTTGTTGCAAAAGTTACACTATAGAAAAGAAAATGCTTGTATTTAAACAACAGATTTTTCACTAATAATTAGGGTATGTTTGAAGTGATTTGAAAAAATAACTATTATCAAACTAATAAATGGTTAAATTCCTAAAGCCACCTTCCTTTGCTTGTTGAACCTGTCAACAGATCACTCTATAGCTCTATATAACGTGAAGCACATCCAGATGTGAATAGATTTCTTTGGGATTGAAGAATCCTAAAGGTGTTTCTGATTAACTGGATATTCTGTGCTCTAGTATCTTGACAGAAATTGTCAGTTACATTCATCTGATTGAGGCATTGGTAGAAAAATATATAGCTTATACTTACAAAGTATATAAAATCATATTCTACTTTATTTAATGGCTCTATAAACTGGTGAATATTACCCAAAATAAGAACATCACATTTGCTTTGTACATTAAACTTTTTAAAATAACACACAAACTAATGAAAATATATAACATATTTATCAACAGAAATAATAATGTAAGATCGTAAATTTTCACATTAAACCATAAATTAATGGAATTCAATAAATTTCTATGAGTATTCTTTGAGGAATTTGACAGAGTCTAAAACTAATTTTGAAAATAAATACGTAAATTGGTAATGAAATTTGTAAAACAACGGCAAAGACTGTGTTTGGTATGGAATGATTCAACTTACCAAATATTTAGACTTAGTTCAAAACCAAAGTAATGAAAAGTTTAGAAATAAACTAAAGTTTTATATAGGAACATGACTAAAGATAAATGTTGGACCACATGAAAGGACTGATTGTTTGATAGTAATGGAAAAACTGGCTCAGTATATAGATAAAACTAGAATGAGATACCTAGTCAATATCGTATACAGAGGTGAAGTCCATGTGGATTACAGGTCTAGAGGTTATGACAATAGTGCTGAAATTAATATAAGAAAAAATAGAATATCTTTATGACCACAGAATACAAAAGAATTGGTAGATGAAGTCTTAGAGGGTGGAGAGGACGGCGTGGAGAAGGACCTGCAGTTAATTTCCATATTAGTACTTGCCACCTTTGTTTCTAGAACAAATCTGGGTTTCCATGGCAGTGGAAGAGCAGATGCCTCTTGCAGATATTCTGACCTACAGTTTCCTCTGTTCCTTTTAACCACCTCCATAATCCCATTGCTTTCCTAACTCCCAGCAAATTTTAAAGTCTTGTTCCCAAAGATCCCCTTCTGCTGTGCTCTGTGTTGTTTTGGGTCTCACCTCTGTTTGATTTTTCCACCTAATTTCAAAAATCTATTTTTCTCCATTTGTGTATTGAACACAACCTATTAAAAAGCCAATGAACAATATGTATGTGCACATATGTAAATATATCAAAGTTTATTCTACACATATTTTCTTCTCTTAATCCTCATGTTTCTAAACCATACCACATCATTCCAATGCCAAATTTACCACTTCTGTATAAATATTAAGATAATAATTTATAATTTAAAGACAGTCTTCCTCAGACTTATTTTATATGACTCTAACATCTTTTATACCTGGACCATGTACATCCTGCACAATGATGAAACATGATCAAATAATCTCTATGAAACAGTGCTATTTGGTGCCTTCTATTCAAAACTAATTTTCTAGAGTTAAAGGAATATGTCTATGTATTTGTTGAGTGCCCCCTGAAAACCTTCCCCCAAATGCAGAAGTTACTCATTCTACTTAATAACGCTAACAATGACACCTATCACTGACTATCTAAGAGTCCCATTGGACGAGGCTTCACCTGCACTTGCTCTGGGTAAACTTGCTGTTATGGGTTGAATTGTGTGTCACCAAATTCGTATGTTGAAGTCCTAACTCCAGTACCTGAGAACGTGACTGTGTTTAGAGATAGGGCCTTTAAAAGGGAGAGTAAGTTAAAAGGAGAACCTTGGGGTTAGTCCTAACCCAATCTGAGTGGTGTCCTTATAGGAAGAGGACATTTGGACATGCAAGAAAGACACACCAGGGATGTGCACCCTCAGAAGAAAGACCACTTGAGCACACAGTGAGGAGGCAGCCAGCTGCAAGGCAGAAAGAGAGGCCTTAGAAGAAACCAAACCTGCTGACACCCAGACCTTGGGCTTTTAGCCTCCAGAACCATGATAAAATAAATTTTTGTTGTTTAAGCCACCTGATCTGTGATATTTTGTTATTAAAGCCCTATAAAACTAATATACTTGCCCCAAATCAGTTTATCCAAAGCCAACTCATAGAAATCAAATTCACCAAATAACTTATCAATAAACCACGTCACCAAAACGTTTTGCCAAAAATTTATATTTCCAATTGTTATTTGGCTGATGGACAAATTTGACAACAGTTTCTTCACACAGTTTTAGAAACTGAGGCTTAAAATTAAGCTTTTTGACTAAGGTCATGGAGCTAACCAAGCTCTTTAATTCTGAATCCCAAGCTCTTTATCCCCACACTATACCATCTTTGTGATAAATGCCATAAAATGGTACCGAGATTTCTAAAATTTCAGAGGAGAGAGCAGTATCTTTTTGGGGGTTATTAGGGGAGATTTACTGAAAGATAAGCTCTATCGTAAAAGATGTAGAAGAATTTGACATACACGAAAAAGAAGGGAATTCATATTCTGTTAAAACAAAAATAGAGGAAAAGCATCACAAACATCACTCAGGGCATTGCAATTCAACCATTTTCTTTGAAATATATCAATAAAGATATTATTTACATATCTATATAAAGATATATATATATACCTGTCTATATATAAGGAAATACAAATAAAAGCTTCTAGGATAATCCATAGTGAGACACATTATAAACTGATTATGACAGTTATTTCTTACGTCTAAACTTTGGAACTAATTTATTCGGCAGTGGGAAGTCAGTGAAGTTTGAATTACTTCAGATGCTTTTAGTTATAAAAAGATATGTTAATTCTACTTCTGGCAAGAGAGGGATGAAGGGAAACAGGGCATGATACCCAATAAGATGATTCAAAACTTTTGAAAACATTCTTTTTGCTTTTCTCTTTCCTCGGACTGTCTTGCTCCAGATCCTCACATTGCTAATGCTCCACACATTTCCGGTTTCTATTAGCATAACGTTGCTTTGGAGAGTTTTCCCTGATCACTTAGTCTAAAGTAATACTCCCCTCCCCACTCAGTCTATCTCTTGCTCCCATTTTTCTTCTCAGTACTGTCTTTACTTGGCATTATATTAATTATTTCTTTGTTTCTGTAGTTGCTTGGTGTTAGTTTTCGCCACTAGATGGTAAGCTCCATGGGAGCAAGGATTTTCTCCAGGAGACTGGAGGTAGCGTTCATGATGCACTTCCCCCGATGTGTTTCCTGATCTTTCCATTGTCTGGTGACCTGTGTACCACTGTTTGGCACAGAGGAGGCCTTCAGCCACTTAATTTCTGAACGAATAAACAAAAGAATGAAGCAGGTTTTGTCAAACAATTTTGAATTTCAATTCCCACTTTTTTTTTGCATTAGTATTACATATTACTGCCTGTCCAATCTTACCTTTCCCAGACTAGTTAAGATTTCGTTGACTTCATACGTATATTATAAAACTAACCTCCTACTACTTGTTACACACCAATGATTACACCATGCCCTTGATCCCTGTTGCTTACATAATGAATGGCAAACTTCCTATTCTGACACTCCAATCCAGCACTGAACTGCTTTTCCCATGCCATTCCCCACTACTCCCTACTACCTTGTATCATTGCTTTTTAATTGTTGGCCTTGCTATATCATGACTTTATGTATTTTAGTTTCTTTTCACTTTGTTAACCCATCTTTTCTCTTTCATTTCCTCTATCATTCCTCCAATTCTCGAATTTATGATGTATTTCCACTGGTGTTTTCCTTATTCACTCCATTTTTCAATGTTCTCTCTTGAAACACAATATTTTACATCTGATAATATCTTACCAACATAGGTGATGGTAGGACATACTTTTATTGATTGATCAGTGTTCTCCTTACTCTAAATCCATACTCTTACCCCTTAGAAATATAAATGCATGCATAGAAACTTACTCTAAACCCCATGTTTAAAACTTAATAATTTGATTATCCTACTATTGCTCTGGAGATAAGATCTGACTTTTTTGGAAACATACAGATCTCTGAAAATTGGCAATGAAATATTTATCCTTGAATACAATTTTCTGACATGGTGCACATGTGGTATTGGAATGATCATACCAAGATCCCTTTATTGTGTGATAAGTAAAAATTAGCAAAGCATAAGAGTAAGAGTAACGAAGAGATTCATCAAATAGAGAGAAGAGTGGGTCTATATATTATAAATGTCTTAGTTCTAAACAATTTAAAAGATAACCGTATAAAAGGATAGAAACAGCTAAAAGTTTTTGAGATTAATGTTTTCTTCCTGAATGCTTATCTGGCTGGAACAGATATTCAATTTATATCTGTGTAAGACCATTGCTGTCAAATTCTTGTCTAACTTGTTCAACACTGGGTGTTCTTAGTTTATCTCTAAAGCATTCTGGAATAATTGATTTCTATGTAATATAAAATTCTAATGAGTAGAGTTCACTTGAACAGTGTAAACAAATTGACTAAAAAGAGACATAAAATTGGACTAAAAATGGTAAATAGGCAAGGTAAAATTTATTTTGGAGGAGTAGTGTCTCTGGCTGATTCTTGTTGTTTTTGATGCATGATACATAAGTCGTGGTCATAATTATAAACTTAAAGCTAGTTTATTTTGACAGGACACTGTATGAGTATAATTGAAATTATGAGATGAGTAATGAAGGTGCACAGTGAGTGCAATGTTACTGTGATATAACAAACCAACAATCAGAGTTTTGATCACAATGATAGGTAATTACATATCCTTTAAAGGTTAGAATTTAGTGTACTGGCAGTGGAAAAGTTCTGAGAAAGGAAGATGACTAAATTTCTAAAATATGTGATGGCTCCTATAGTATTACTTATGTTTTCTTTAGTAAAGATTAAACAATCATAATAGTTAGTTAAAACCAATGAAATGCCAGCATAAATAAAAAGTTATGTAGTAAGAATACAAAAAGACTAAG
This sequence comes from Equus asinus, assembly GCF_041296235.1. Taxonomy (NCBI): domain Eukaryota; kingdom Metazoa; phylum Chordata; class Mammalia; order Perissodactyla; family Equidae; genus Equus; species Equus asinus. Next base: position 84,680,410 of record NC_091798.1, read on the forward strand.
TGTTCTAGAAAGTGATGTTTTCTTTGCGTCTATACAGCTGTATAGGCACAGATACTTCACCAGCTTCTAAAGAGATTGATTTAACTGACCAAACTAAATATACTTTTTAATTTGCTTTTGCAATGAGCTTTCACTTTTTAATTTTGGAAATAACTGAATTATTCAGAAAAACATGGCTTTGGTAATTTGTCATCTGAAATGTAGAGTAATTGTCTTTCGCTCTTTTTTCCCCCTGCAACTATGCTTCTCCTTGTCCTTGTAAAACAACTACAACATCTGGTTAGTATCTGATATATTCTGAGTAGAGATAACATATTGTACTGTTCTGACCTTTTCAATATTCTGCACTTTAATTGGCTGTCCATTCTATATCTTCCCTACAGGTTAGTGGGACAGCAAGCAAGGGAGAAATGCAGTGAGTACCCAATCAAATCATAGAACATTGAAAAGGTCAAAGCTGTATAGCAGAATCCTGTAATTGACAGAATGTATGAGACATTAAAATTCCACCACATCCTTCTTATGACAAAGACTATAATGAAACATAAAATGGCACCACATAAATCTATTCATATGACAATCATTGCTCTGAGAATTGAGAACATAATTTAACACATTCCAATTATGATTTTAAAAATTGCATTATTTTGGTATCCCACAGATTTTGTAGTGGAGTTAAATTACACATAGTCAGCAGAATTATTTGTCTAACAATGGATATTCAGTCCAACACAGAATGGCAGATCAATCTTAAATTTAAATAGGTCTACATTTATAAAAATCCAGAGAGACATCGTTAGCATAAAGAATACTTTTCTCGTATGCAAGACTTGCTAAACTTACTTGAAGAACTTAGGGAAACTTTTCTTTGAAAGGAGAGATACCAAACTAATATAGGAGAGTATTCCCCATTTTCACAGAAGCTATCTTCACTGATGATAAAAACCAAATTCAGAGTTCCCTAAGATAAAGCTGCAGAGCCTGAAGCTGGAAATATATTCTATATCTGGCTCTTAGATTATAATCAAGGAAGACAGTTTCAGTCAAAGCATTGACCTAGAAGCCACATTTTAAGTGTCTCTTCTTAGAATTTTTACTCCCTTGACCACACACGTCTAGAGGAGACCAACCAGAAAAAAAAGAGAGAAGGAGAAAACTAAACAACTTTCCAGATTTTCAACAAATGATATTGCGATGAAAGTCAGCATAATTCAGAGCAAATAAATGCAAAGTGTATAATTAATTGCTATAGAACATGGGCTTTGACACCTATATTTGCAGCCACACTGTAAATATGGTCTTGCATATCACACACACTCATTAATAATAACTAATATATAGATGCATATAGAAAGTGGTTAGTTTATAATTTATTTTCAGCTGCTATTTTATTTATTTGTTGGTAAGGTTGATTGGAAGAGAGTTTAGGAAAAAAACAGAAAACTACATATAAACATTTTGAATTTCCTACGAATGTCTTCTTATTTTAACCCTATGGATTTATGAGGAAGTCCAGAAATTGTTTCCCTTTTTCTGGAAAATAATATAGTTACTTCCAAGATTTTAGTCCTTCAACCAGAAAAATATGAGATATTTGGTGCATTTGCATTAAAGATCTCTCATCTCAACTTCTTGTGGGAAATGTATATATGAGTTTAGAAAAGCTTAGGCACCAACATCTCCCTGCATAGGCAAACAGATATGATTTAACATGAAATTTCCCCGGCATTAAATATACTTAATTTTAGACATATAAAATCAGACATATTTTCTAATAATATTAATCATATTTTTTTGGTTTTTATTATTTTGGCAAACACAAAGTTGGGCTTTCTATGAGGCAACTCATTTTATTTCTCCACAGTTGGAATTCACTTAGCTTTTGAGATACTGTTTCCACTGATTTGGGAGTTCTGGGAGAGCCAGTCAATTTCTGTCTTATGGTTGCCAATCATTGCTTTAAGATGGTACCCGTTTCCCATTGCATTCACATAATTTAAAGAACCAGTGTAGCAGTGACAGCCACATATTGCCCCACTTTGGGGATGTAGAATCTTATCCAAGTGTCATCCTCTGTCCTCCTGAGCATCACTGAAGCATGCCTTGTTGGAGTAATACTTCAAGTTGAATTTATCAGCTTTTGTGACAGATGTGAGTAGACACCTGCCATGGCCCCTCTCCCCGAAGTCTAAACACCTTGCTTATTTCTTATCTTAATCCTGTGCTCCTTGGATCCAACATCATGCTTTTGACTAAATGGGTACAGGAAAATCTCTAACACAGGGTGACAGTCTCTATAAGACTCTTCTGCTCATCGACCAAAATACTTCTTCAAAAGTATTTGTTAACCCATGACCTAGGCATCATATTTTTGTTAAATACCCAATAGGCTCATGGCTTTCCTGGGTCAAACCCTGGGTATCAATACATAGATATGTTCTTAAGAGATTCCAGTGTATTACCTCAAATCAAGGCCTTATGTCACCATTTACTCTCCTCTACATCAATGTTCACCATAAATTCATATTCTTCACTTTCCAGACCTTGCTCTTGATATAAAAACCAAACCATCAAAATTACAAATTATTGCTCTCTTTTATAAGCCTGGCTTTGCCAAATTAAGAGCATTTTGGCATTCAAATTATTGTCTCTGGTAATTGATAGTTATCTTCCAAAAGTGAAAGCTGAAACACACTTTACCTGGTTTATTCAACAACCACATCAGACATGATATGTATAAAAAGGGGAGGTGAATAATGGTTAGATTAAAAATGACTTATGAGACATATCAATCAACATAATGCATATTTTATCTTATTCAGTTATGATTCAAATAAAGCAACTATAAAAATTAAGACATTTCAGCAAACATCAGCATAAACTGGCTATTATATGACATTAAAATAATTTTTAAATATGATTATTATATAGTTTGCTTGATAAAGAAGTGTCTTTCTCATTTATAAATATAGGTTAAGTATTTTCAGTTTGGATTATATGATTTTTGAGATTTTCTTTAAGAAAATCTAAAAAAAATTAAAAATAAAAATGTGTGCATGGTGAGTGGAGTGATAGATGAAACAAGATTGGCGAAAAGATTGATAATTCCTGAAACTTGATTATGGGTACAGGGGAATTCATTATTTTATCTTGCTATTTTGATATTAATATTTATCATAATTTTTTTAAAATTCTGTCTCTGGGAATGGTAAAGTAACCTATCAGACTAAACATCCTCATAAGAAGAATAAGCCTGTACCCTCTTTCAAAAAATTGCTACTTGTAGGCACTGGAAGTTGATGAAAGGCAGGAAGAAACTGGAAATATAATTTTTTTTAATGCTTTTTCTTTTGGTGAGGAAGATCGGCCCTGAGCTAACATCTTCCTCTTCTTTTTCTCCCCACAGCCCCAGTACATAGTTGTATATCCTAGTTGTAAGTCATTCTAGTTCTTCTATGTGGGATGCCACCTCAGCATGGCCTGATGACTGGTGTGTAGGTCTGTGCCCAGGATCTGAACTGGTGAACTCTGGGCTGCCAAAGCGGAGCGTGAGAACTTAACCATTCAGCCATGGAGCCAGCCCCTGGAGATATAACTTTTGAAAGAAAGGAAAGACATCATATGAGATCTGTATTTATGTGACTTTTCCATTGAGGGCAGACCCAAGACAGTGAAACACATTGGGACCTTCGTTTACGTAGCAAATGCCAATCTTATGGGCTCAGAGTTCAGGGATCCCAGTGTAGCTGATAATCGAAACGAGGATGCTAGAAAGTAGGGAGCCTAAGAGGGATACCGTAACCTGAATACAAACTCGCATTTATCCTTGGCTGGCTACTAAACTGCTCCCATGCAGACTGTGACTCCAAGAACCCTAACAGGAAACACCTGTAAGGCAAAAAAAAAAAAAACAAAAACGTAGTTTCAGCTGCTGTGAGGTACATGGAATAAATGTTTAGTACTCAAGTCTTGCTAAGTTGGATACATTGAGCTTTCCATTAAAATGTCGTATAAGCCATGATTAGGAATAAGGACAATATTTCAGAAATGAGATTTGAACACCAGTTCTAAGGGAAATATCAAAAAAGACTTGCCCTATCAAAGACTAAAAAGAAATATTTAACGAACTAAGGTGATCTACTTATAAATGAACTGCTTGCCTGGACAAATCTCAACATTCTTTCATCGACACTAACCAGCATAGAATAACAAAAAGAATAGGAATGTCAATAAACTGGAAATGTGATTCATAGTAAAGAGGTACAACTATCAATAGAAGCAGAGCCACACATAACCCAGATGCTGACATTAGCAGATAAGTTCTACACAATAACTGTGATGAATACGCTAAGGATTTTATAGGAAAATTGTAAAGAATAGGTGAAGATATGGTAAATTTCAGGAAAAATGTAAAAACTCTAAGAAAAAGAAATTCTAGAAATAAAGATGCAATTTCTGAAATGAAGCATTTATTACATGGCACTTACAGCCATTGAGACACTGCAGAAGGAAGGATAAATGAACCTTCAGAAGACAATAGAAATGATGTAAACTGAAATATAAATAAAAAATATATGAATAAAAGAACATAACTTCAGTGAGAGGTAGGGCCTTATCAAGCAATCTAATGGTGCATAATTCAAGTCCCAGAAAGAAAGGAGAGAGAGAATATAGAAAGATATTTAAAGTACTGTTGGCAGAAAATTTATCAATTTTGGTTAACATATCAACTCACAGATTCAGAAAGATTAGTAATCTTCAAATCAGGAGAAACACAAAAGCAGCAATATTTAGATATCTTACAGTCAAACCATTGAAAACCTTCAATAAATGCAGAATGTTAAAAGTAGCCAGAAAAAAATGACATTATGTGGGAAAAACAATAAAAATGGTAACTGATTTTTCATAAAAGAAACTATTGAGGCAATGAAAGAACCAAAAAAGTCTGGCAAGAATTTGATAGCTCACAAAACTGTTCTTCAAGAGTAAGGCACAAATAGAAATCTTTTCAAACACGAGCTGAGGGAATTATTCTTCAGCAGACACTGTCATAGAAGTTCTTAAAAGAAGTCCGTTAGGCTGTAGGGCAATGATGCCAAAAGTCAATATGGACCAAAAATTATATTTACATACCAAGAGCACTGGAATTATAAATTTGTGGATAAATATAAATTTGTCTTGAATTCCCTGAAATTCAAATGACTGCTGAAAGCAAAAATACTAACAACGTATTGAGATGGGACTAAAGTAAATGAAAATAATACACAAAGAGCAAGAGGGGCTGGATGAAATTATACTGTTGTTAAGTTCTTATATTGGAGAGAAGGAGGGTACTATTAACACGAAGCATAATGTGATAGGTTAAGGATATATGCTAGAATTCCTAAAGCAAGCATAAAAATAAATAAAAATGTACACCTGATAACCTAAGAAATTAGATAAAACAAAATATTAAAAGAAACAAATAAAAACCAACAAACAAAAAAACAAGATTAATAACAAAAGCAAAATAAAAGGTAGCAGGAAAGGAGAAATAATCCAGAGGAGATGTATTAAAAAAAAAAGAATAGCGGGGGCTGGCCCCATGGCCAAGTGGTTAAAATTCTGCATACTCTGCTTCAGGGGCTCAGGTTTATGGGTTCAGACAGCAAGTGCAAACCTGCTCCACTCATCAGCCATGCTGTGGAGGCATCCCATATACAAAGCAGGGGAAGATTGGCACAGATGTTAGCTCAGGGCGAATCTTCCTCGGGTGACAAAAAGAGGAGGATTGGCAATGGATGTTAGCTCAGGGTGAATCTTCCTCATACACACACACACACAAATAGTAAGACTAAAGATCTAAGCCTTACATAAGAGAGGCACTTTAATTATAAAGAGCTGAGTTGAAAATAAAAGGATGCAAATATAAAAGTGTAAGAAATGTGGTGTGATTTTATTTCTATCAGATAAAGCTGACTTAAATACAAGGGCTATAACTGAAGATTTAAAAAAGGGGGCAATTTCATTATGACAAAGGAGACTTCAGAACTTAACAAACCCAGAACTGGGTATCTGGTGGTGAAAGCCAGTGAGATCCTTGACATCTTTACGTTAACCAGAGCTCAAACCCCACTATCATTATGTCAGGTAAGTTTCCCCCTGTGTCTAGAGCCATCTAAGGACAAAAGCAAAAGAAGAGATGTAGAAACTTGAATGGATTCAATTAATCTGAAAGAAACGAAATTTTAAATAAGAAGACTCTAACTTACTTTAAAAGGCCAATGTTTTCCCCTGACATCCACTGGAAATCAGATCTTATAAATAAATTGAATTCACCAACAGAAAAACAAAGTTTCATTGCTTACTTCTGAATACTAGAATGTAATTTTTGATATAGTCCACAAGTATATATATATACATTTTTTTTTTTTTTTTTTTTTTGCTGAGGATGATTAGCCCTGAGCTAACATCTGTGCCAGTCTCCTTCCACTTTATATGTGGGTCACCACCACAGTATGGCTGATGAGTGGTGTAGGTCTGCACCTAGGATCTGAACATGTGAACCCAGGCCACTGAAGCGGAGCACACTGAACTTAACCACTAGGACACGGGGCCGGTCCCTATATACTTTTTTAAATAATGTTTTTTAAATTTTAGAACACATTTAGAGTTTCCAAAGATTGCAAAGAGATCATAGAGAGGTCCCATATTCCCAAGACCCAGTATGCCTTAATATTAACATCTTTTATGAGTATGGTAGAAAAGTCACCTCCCACGATGGAAGAGCAATTGCTTGGGGACAGGAAGAAACTGATAGAGGCCTGAATATGACTCTAGGAAATACTGCCATCTCCACTTTGGCATCAAGTTTTATTTGGCTAGTAAGTTACATGAATTTCATATGGTATCCCTTCCCCCATGGAATTTAAATTTAAATTGGTCAAAGATGATGCTTGATTAAAAGGAATATATCCTAAATTTTCTAATAAGACAGAAGATGAAGCGCTTGTCTTACAATAATTCTGGAATTAGTCTTTAGCAAAATCAGATATTCCTAAATATTTTAGTCCCCCCTATCATTTTTCAGAAACTTGAGATAAATTTCAGCAATCTGAGTCATCCTTTGGCCTGAGAAATGAGAAGTACAGTCATATTTAAACCGTGCATGATTGTAAAAGATGGCTATTTCACTTCTCATGCATAGGAAAACTCTATAAGTAGGTTCCTGGTATAATGACGAGGTGAAATAGACCTCTTTAAGCTCTAAATGAATGTCTATTTCAGTTAAGAAAATGGTTGCCTCATAAACATGGTTTAATTATCTTACTTCTAAAGACAGGTTAATTTCTAGTGAAAAACATTTAATTTAATTTAATTTAATGTGACTTCAAAAAGAACTTTTCAACAATAAACTATGAGCATTTTTTAGGAAACTTTTCAAAACAAATATTGATTTCTTCAAACTTTTGTGATAAGGAGTGGCTAACACTAAAATTTTATCTCATATTGCCAAATATATGTTTATTTGCTATTTATGTGGATATTTGATGAATTTTTAATTGAATTCTTTGGGATAAAATAGATAGTTTAGAAAATATACGAACATGTCAGAATAGGCTTAGTTTGTTTCCTGTAGAGAATCTTAGATTTTTAAAATTCAAACTAAATTTCTAATATTTTTATGTAATTTAAAAAATATAAGCTATATACACTAAATTGGGATTTTCCCAAGTAGTTATTTTAAAGAACGCCCCTGTCAATCCTTAAGGACAAAAACTGATATAAATTTGAGAATCTGATATTTTATTAGGGGATAATAAATCGTACTTTCTTATGGTGCCATAAATTCTTCCCCAGACATGGATCACTTCAAAGGTGATATATCTGCTTGTATTGAATTTTCATACTGTATAGTAATACTATGTTATCCTTTCAAGAATTATTATTACTGAGTTTCTTCAGGCCACAGAAAACTGAGTCCAACAAGAATGAAAGAAAATTTAATACTAAGATGAGTTTTGAAAGCCTACTTCGACTTGCTGAGAGCTTGTCAAGGATTTATCATTTTTCTATGCCCTTTTCTGTGTACTAAACAATAATCCTTTCAAGAGGTTCCTGCCCCAGGAGAGGTAAGCCTGATTAGCTTCAACATGAAATTTTATTAAGCTTCTTTTTCAAAGGTCCAAGCTCTTCTCCATGATTGTTTCTATCAGTGCTCTGCTCCTCAAGCTTCACTTCTTTTGCTATTATTGTTGTTAACATAGTATTGCTATTTTTTTCCCATGGCTATACTAGCTTAAAGATTCTTTCTCACATTAGGTCCCTGTTTCCTACTTGGCTAATTATTTTGAAAATCCTAATATTTAAGAGAATATCTTGTGTTTAGTTGTACGATGCTATGTCTTAATAAAAAATTACAAGAGGGTTGTTACAAATAGATATCTAGTAGCCCCCATCTACATGATGTGACTTTACAAGTTCCAAAGATATTAACTATCCTAGTTATTCTCCTAAATGCGTGGAACCTGAGAGCTGATTGTGTAACTGTTTGAATATGAGATAGAGCAAGAGAATTTCACCTCCAGTGGTATGGTGGGAAGCATGTTCTCCCAGGAGGCAATAGGGGGTGAGGAGCAGCCCTGATTGGTTACATTCGCCATTTTCCATGATTTATTGGCATGGCATATGCATAATAGACTCTGCTGAGCCAGTACCAGCTGGTTCCAGCAAACCAGTATTTCCTTCCCATCCACTCTATCTCCCTTTTATGCTGCCTAAGATCTCCACTGTTGTCATCTCTTGGTATGAGGCATTGCTTTTTGAATTCCCTAATTAAAGCAAATTATTCTTTCAGTAAGCATGCACCAGCTATCCACTGTGTTAGGTACTAATACAATATCTCTGTCCCTGAAGAACTTAGAGAAACATAAATAAGTAGACACCAATTATATAGGGAAAGAGCAAAAGGCCTCACAAATATACTGGGGAGGTGAATAAATCCCCCCACAAGAAGTTTCATATAATTTTCAAGGATTAAAATGCACAAATGTTATTTGTACAGTTTGACAAGTTTTGACAAAATATGTGTGTACACTGATATACCCTACAACTCTGTGAAGATATAGAACGTTTCTGTCTTTCCAGAATGTTCCTCATGCTCCTTCTCAATCACTCCTGGTCACTCCCCAGAGGAAACCACTGTTTTGATTTCTGATGCAAGTGATTAGTTTGCTGTTCTTCTAGAAATTCATAATGATAGACTCATAAATACATACGCTTTTGAGACTGGCTTCTAACAAAATATCTTTGACGTTCATTCATATTGTTGGGTCTGTTTGCAGTTTATTCTTTTCTATTGGTATGACATAATACTTTTCTTTTTCACAATGTCCACCTCTTGTCAAGGGATATTTGGCTTGTTTCCACCATTGGCTATTATGAATAGACAGCTCCTATGAACCTTCATATACAAATATCTTTATTGACATATATTCTCATTTTCCTGGGTTAATTAACTAAGAATGGAATTACTGGGCCACAGGGTTGGTGAATGTATTTATCAGAAACTACTAGAATAGTTATCAAAGTTTTTGTACTATTTTACACTCCCATTGGTTGTTCCACATACTTGTAACATCTGGTGATGTTGAATTTTTATAATTATCCATTCTGGAAGGCCTGCATTGGTGTCTCATTGTTAGTTTTAATTTACACTTCCCTGGTGACAAACGATGTTGAGCACATTTTCAGATGCATATTGAGCATTTGTCCATTTCTATATCATCTTTTGCAAAGTGTTTCTTACACTCTTTTAACAATTTTTATTGAGGTTTTGTGCGTGTGTGTGTGTGTGTTTTACTATTGAGTTGTAGGAGTTCTGTATATATTCTGGATACAGATTTTATTTTTTGGCCAAATATATGTATTGTGAATATTTTCTCTATGGAGCTTATCAATTCATTTTCTAAAAAGTTCTTTTGATCACAGAAGTGTTTTTTCTGTCTTAGCATTTTTCTTTTATAGATTTGTTTTCTGTGCCCTTTTTAAGAAATGTTGCCAACTCCAAATATGAAGATATTTTCTCAGATTTTATTCTACAAGCTTTAAAATTTTAGCCTTAATATTTAGGTCTGTAAGTCAGCTGAAATTAATTTTTATATATGTTTGAAAGTAGCATCAATTTATTCTTTTCCATATGGCTATAAAGTTCTGCTAGCACTATTTGTTGAGAAAAACTTTCTTCCATCATCAATTTCTTCAATGCCTTTATTGAAAATCAATTCACTACACAAGCCTATTTCCAGTCCTTCTTTTCCATTCCGTAGGTCTATTTGCCTATGCTTATGCTATTTCCAGCCTGTCTTAATTCCTGTAGCCGAGAGGGAGATGAAGTCAGGTGGAGTATCTGTAATCAGGCAGTATAATTCTTCCAACATTTTCTTTCTCTTTCAAGATTGTTTTTCAGATAAAGACTTTACATTTTTCATTTCTTGCGTCAGACTTGTAATATTTGTCTTTTTTCGAAATTTTTCCATTTTATCTAAGATGTCAAGTTTTTGAAATAAATGTTTCTTATAATCCCTTGTTATGCTTTTAATGATCTCAAATGACATCCTCTCTTTCATTCCCTTTACTGGTAATTTTTGTTTTCCCTCTTTTTGTCTTAATTCCTGTTAGTTGTTCATAAAATGATTTAATCTTTTTACAGAAAAAAATTTCTTTTTCTTTTTTATCCTTCCATTTGTCCATTTTCTATTTTCTTGATTTCCACAGTTGTCATTTTATTATTTACTTCTTTTAGCTACTTTGGTTTTAATGTGTGCCTTTTTGCCCCCAAATTTTCTAAGGTGGAGCATACATCATTGCTTTTAAACCTTTCTTATTTTCTAATATGATAATTTTTAGAGCTACTGCATTATTTGCAATTCACAAAGTTTGATATTATATTTATACTTTATTCAAGTACTTTGTATTTTGTGTTTTCCTTTTTAATTTCTCCTTTAATGCTGAGTTATTTAGAAGTATGTTATTTAATTTGCAAATATTTGAGGATTTTAAAGATATTTTTTCCTACTGATTTCTAATTTAAAGAACTAACTTTTTAAGGTTTATATCTGTTAAAATTCATTAAAACTTGTTATATGGCTCAACAAATGATCTATCATGGTGAATGTTCTATATGCACTTATAAAGAATATCTGGTGTATTGGGGTTTTTTGCTCTATTGTTTTATAATGTCAATAAGGTTAAGTTGTTTATCTTATTCCATTTCTTAAATGCTAGTGATTTTTTTTATATTTCACTTAGCAGTTACTGAGTTTTATTGAAATCTATGACTTTATCTGATTTATTTCTTTATTTTGAAGATCTATAATTAATTAAGGACAAATGTAAGACTGTAATATCTTTCTGATAAGTCCTTCTATCATTATGGAATGTCCTTTTTTCTTGTATCTCTGATGTTATTTTTCTTGAAGTATACTTTGCCTGATAGTAACATAGGCAAATAAGTTTTCTTATGTTTCATGGTTGCATGTAGCTTTTCCATGTTTTTGAATTTTACCTATCATATAGTTACATTTTTTTATTTTGTAGTTTCTGTTTTTATATTTGTATTTTGTTTTATTCTGATTTTAATATAATCAAACCTTCACATTTAATCTATATTTATACTTTTTATACTTTTATTTACAGGTCTAAGTATGTATTTGTGTTTTAAAATATAAACTATGTTCCATATAGTTATTTCTGTAAAATTTTCAGCCATTATTTCTTCAAACATTTTTTCTCCTCCACATTATTTTCCCTCTAATTCTGGGACTACAATTGCATATATTAGACTACTTGCTATTGTCCTACAGATCATTGAAGATCTATTCTCTCTTTCATTCCAGTTCTTTCTCCACTCTTTACATTGCATAATTTCAATTGCTATATATTCAAGACCACTGAGTTTTAATCTGTGGTGTCCAATTCAATATTAAGCTCATCTAGTGAAAGTTTAGATATTTTATTTTTCAGTTGTAGAATTTTCATTTGGCTCCTTTAAGTGTGTCTATTTCTTTTCCGGGGTGCCAATCTATTCACTCATTATTTTCATCTTTATTCCTTGAATGCTAATTTCAACACGTGTGCTATCTCTTGGTTTTATCCTATTGGTGGGTTTTTGCCTCAGTATGGGTTTCATTTTTTCTGTTTCTTCACATGTCTTGTCAACTTGTGATTGAAAATTTCTGACCTTTTGGATGGCTACTTTGTTGAGATTCTAGATTTTGTTTTATTTCCTTAAAGATTGTAGACTTTTATTGTTGCAGGCAATATATTTACTATTGGATTTGATTGCTCTTTCAAGGTTTATTTGGGGCTAATTGGGGCAGATTCAGAGAAGCCTTTTGACTAGATCTGGAGTAGTCATAATTCTAAGACAGGGCTCCTGTTGATGTTTTCTTCCAAGCCTTGCAGAGTATTACCTTGCACATAGATAGCTTATAATTTAGCCTGAGACACAAGGGGACCACATGCAGATTTTTTGAGCTTCTTCTCTCTGTGTTTCTATCCTCTCCAGTATCCTAACCCTCAAATTTCATCCTCCTCAGCAGCCCTGAGCTGTGATTTCTCTTACCTCTAACCAGTGAGACTATTTCATGGAATACATATTTCAGTTTCTTAGAGAAATATTTCTAAAACTGATATCTGGACTCCTGGGGTTAATTAGAAATATTCTTGTAAGTTTGGAATTTTACTTACTATCTCTACTTTACTTCAGTTTGAAAAGCTTGAATGTAACCTAAAATGAGTAAAAGTCAAGCAAATTTTACATACATCTGAAGTTGTAGCATAGCTATGAAGTGAAGACAGAATTGCATAATTCTTTTCCATTATGTCCTATCAGCATAAGGAAAGGAAGAAAATAAATGCGGTTTTATGTGATTTCTATGTTATCAAGACAAAGTTCTCAAAAGATTAAAGAAGTGCGAGAATATAAAATGCTCATTAAAAAGTTGGAACTTCCCAAGAGATTTATAAAATTGGATAGGCTTAAGTATCATTTTTCTTTTACACAAAGGTAATAGGCAAGTCCCAAGCACTTCCAAGGAGAGCATGTCAATCCCAAAATTTGATCAAAGGATTTAGTTCATGCATTGATTTGACATCTGACTCCCTAGTTGAAAATGTATTAAAATTGTGACATTTGTAAAACTTCACTTGAATGTATTTTTATATCTCAGTTATACATGTACAAAGCTAACTACCACCTCCACTCCCTCCAAAGCTGTGCCAACCATATCATTTTCTGTAACTGGAACACTTTAGAGAGTGAAACTATAAACTAGTATTGTCCCAGAAAAATAGAGTTACATTCACCCCAGCCTTTATAAAGGCACCATAATCCATTCAATTTTTCATGGCAGAAACTGTGAAGACATCCTTAATTCTACGTTTCTTCCTCTATCTTCACATCCAATACATCAAAAATTATCTTTTGTACTATGTACAAAATATGTCTAATATATGTCAATATATTTTGATTCCTACTGTTACCACCTTGGCAGGAAGGATAAAGCTTTCTCACAGTGACTGATCTAACAGCTTTTCTGCATTTGCTTCTTGGCCCCTCAATTACATACTCCACAGAGCAACAAAAGTGCCATTAAAATGTACATTAATATCACATTAATGTCTCCAGTAAAATCCTTCAAGAGCTTTCCATTGCAATTTTTTAATTAAAAATTTATAGTTTTAGAACAGTTTTAGTTTCACAGCAAAATTGAGAAGAAGGTACAGGGATTTCCCATATATACCTTGCAACTATACACCCATAGCCTACCCTATATCAACATCCCCCACTGGCCTGTTTGGACAAATATATAATGACATGTAGCCATCATTATAGTAGTTTTCACTGCCGTAAAAATCATCTGTGCTCATCGCTATCTCTTTCCCTCCACCCCTACTCCAAGCCCCTGGCATCCACTGGTCTTTTTATTGTCTCCATAGTTTTGGCTTTTCCAGAATGCCATATATTTGGAATCTTACAGTAGGTAACCTTTTCAGATTGGCTTCTCTCACTTAGTAATACGCATTTAAGTTTCCTCTGTGTCTTTGCATGGCTTGATAGCTCATTCCTTTTTATTGCTGAATAATATTCCATTTTCTGATGTACCACAGTCTATCTATTCACCTACTGAACATCTTGGTTGCTTCCAACTTTTGGCAATTATAAATAAAGCTTTACAAAAATCTGTGTGCAGGATTTTGTGTGGACATAAGTTTCCAACACCTTTGGATTAATACAAGGGAGTGTAATTACTGGATTGATAAGAGTATGTTTAATTTTGTAAGAAACTTCCAACGTGTCTTTAAAAGTGGCTGTACCATTTTGTAATTTCACTAGCAATGAGTGAGCGTTCCTGTTGCTCCACATCCTTGCCAGCATTTGGTGTTGTCGGTGTTCTGGATTTTGGTCCTAAGTGTGTAGTGGTATCTCATTGTTTTTTAAAAATTTCCATTGCAATTAAAAAAAAAAAAGACCTCTTTATCATGACTCACCAAGCCATACCATAATTTGGCTCTTATCTAATTTTCAACTTAGTTATGACTGTCCTCCTCAAGTGTTGTGCTCTAGCCCAATTGACCGTTAGGTTCATCAGCCACATCAAAGCCTTTCCAGGCACAGGGCCAATGTGCATGAGTTTTCTTCTACCTGGAATATTGTGCTTCCACTCTAATGGACTTCTCACCCATTAGGTATGAACTTAAAGGTTACCTCTTCTGAAAGATTTTCTCTAATAACCAGCTTATGTGAATTCTTTTTTTACTCCATTCTATAATTTTCCATCTCTTAATTTCAGTCCATTATTACAAGTACCATAGTTACAAATACTTAATTTTACTTCTTAATCTTTCTCCCTATCTACGATACAAAGTCAATAATGATAGCATCCAAATCTATCTTATTTACACGATATTCTGATATTTCACAAGTTCAGGTAAATAATGGGACCTTAAATATTTATTGACTGATGAGTAAAATGAGATGTTATAAAGAGCCTTGATTTGTTTCCATTTACATCTCATGAAACAAGTGGAAATTAGTTTGGGGAGAAATCTTCAAGATCATTTAGTCAAAGATCTGACATTGCTGAGACTCTCCTTGGCAGATATCCAGATCTCGTTTGAATGCTTCACCCTGAGAAGATTAGCAGTGACATCCTACTGCACATATACACAGACTGAAGACAAGCAGAACATGTGTTCTCCCAAAGAATAAATAATATTTTTTCAAAGCTAAACAATAGATCCAAAGAAAATTAGTTTGCTACAGAGTTCAGTTATTTCCCTGCATCTTCTGCATTGCTAGTGCCTTTCAAGTGTCTTGGGGCCCTGGAAAATAGTATAGGAAATTAAAAATGCCAACAAGCAAAGCAGTTTCAATCATGACTACTAGGACAATAGCAGCTTACTGACACACTTAGCTCCAGCTCATTTTCTAGTGATATTAGGTGAATGTCTTTGTATATTTTGTTATTGTTGTTGTTTTTAGGCCAGGATAGAAGTTCTATCCTTCCAAGTTTGAAAAATTTCAAATCTCCCAGATTTGGACCATGGTACCATAAATCCTAACTTTAGTTAGTTTCCTAAAGTTTGCACACTTTTTCATTTCTTTTGAAAATTTTCCTTAGCTCTGATGTATAACAGTGCGTGACTACTTCACTTAAAGTGTTTATTGTTGACTCTGCTATCATGTAGTTGCAGTTTTCTATAACTGTATAGTTACAGTTTCATGTAACTTTGACCTTCTTCTTGAACAATTATGTATGTCAATAACAATACTCTAAAACCAGGGAAACTCTTATTTTAACAGGTCTGAGGATAAATTCTCCTGTCATATCTCCTAAGATGTGTGGTCAATGCAGAATCTGTTATAGTAATATGCAAACTAGAAATGAATACCCCTAGGCCTTTTTCTATTAATTTTGCCAGAAATAGATGGTAATCTTTTTAGACTCTATGAAAGTCTTTGCTCTTGAGTTAAGAATTACTCATGACACACATGTGTCTAAATGTTAGTAAATAATGAATTTGAATGTTTCTTTTTTTAAAAGATTCTCTAATATTAAAATTTTTTCTAACTTACATCTTCGGTTACCTAATTATAAATTTAATGAAATATGATACTGTTTCTTTTCATTATTTTAGATTAGGATGTCCTTGCATATAGTCATTACCATGAATGGGAGTTGAATTTTCCTTTAGCTTCTCACAAAAATTGGTAATTATTAAGCATTTGGACCAGATCTTAAAAATATAAATTTTGAGAGTCAGCGTTAAATTGTTCCAAGTGCTCTAAAAAAAGCCCCATGGATCAGCAATGTTTGTCTATTTTAGTCATTATTGCTAATCTTATGCCAAAACAGCTGATCAATTTAGTAAATATTGCAAATCAAATTTTAGAACTGTGTCAACTGAGGGAAAGAAAAATGAATGTTGGCTGAATTATCATGATATAGGAATAATTTAAATTTGAATCTGTATGAATGTATGCATTGTGTTTCTTTGCATGTGTGTTTTGCAGAGGGAAAGAATGGAAGTCAGAAGATGAAAACAGTTTATGGTGCAACTGGTGTTTGTGCTTTTTTATTTGTGTATTTTTCTTTTTTTTTCTTTTTTTGAGGAATCTTAGCCCTGGGCTAACATCTGCCACCAATCCTCCTCTTTTTGCTGAGGAAGACAGACCCTGAGCTAACATCTGTACCCATCTTCCTCTACTTTATATGTAGTATGCCTGCCACAGCATGGCTTGACAAGCAGTGTGTAGGTCCGCACCCGGGATCCGAACCAGCAAACTCCAGGCCGCTGAAGTAGAACATTTGAACTTAACTGCTGCACCACCAGGAGGGCCCTATGTTGTGTAATTTTTAAAGTGAGACAGAACTATTACTCCTCTGTTATATTAAAAAATTTAGTTGTTCTTTTAGGCATATGGATTTGGGTTGTGCATATCATATCAACCAAAAGTACTTCCACATAGTACTGCAGTGCTATTAGCCAGAGAAAGTATTTTCTACTTAGTTTGAATGCATCTTGGCTAAATATTTTATAATATGGTTTTTTGAAATATTTATAGTATAGATGTGTTTAATTATAAAGGCTGTATTCTGACTTTTAAAGTAGTAGCAAGAGGACTTTACATAAACTAGGTTTAAAATTTAAAATTTTGTATATAATTGCATCGATATATATACAGTTTATACCAATCAATTCCTCTTAATAATAGTCACAGGAATATCAATAAAGATGACATATGTTTACAAAGATATTTTGGTTGAGAACTAAAATCTTTGTAAAGCAATATAAGTATATTTCTGTCACATTTGTTTCAGTCTTTGTATTTGTTTTATGGAAGGTGTTCCTGTAAGTGTGTTGTCAATGAACTGAACATGTCAATATTGACAAGTCAGTTTCCTGCTTCACTCAATTGGTGATGATGTCCCGTTATGCTGAAAAGTTTAAGTGGATATTTTATGACGTCTGTCATCCTAAGGACATAGAAAATCGCCATGGCCAATTCGCCTGGACAGTTTTTAGGTTAAGTGCCAGTGCCTACAAATCAAAACAAGGAATGCATCTTTGTTTTCATGTGGTGTTAGTTTTTTCTCCAGAGGCTGGAGGACTTAAGAGCTCAGGAGCAAACAGTTTGTCAAGACTTGCCTTCTTTGAGATAGTCCTTTTATTTATTATCAGATAGCAACAAATTTTTTGGTTTTGATTGAATGAGTGTGAGGTACAAAAATAATTTGGGTTGGGACGGTGGTGTGAGGAGTGCCTGGGAGGAAAGGCTCAAACATGTTCATGAATAGCGTTAGGTTACCAGCTAGGTAAAGGAATTATATTTGCAAGGATTAAAATAAGGTTTATTTCTGGTAGTTGTTGCTTAACTTATTTGGAAACGCTTCCTATGAGAATAACTAGAAGATCTATACGAATTATTTTCTTTAATATTTACTTGCAGATAATAGACAGCTAACAAATTAGCAAAGAAATTTGTATCCAATCTTTAGGAGAAGAGGAAAATCTAGAACAATGAGCTAAATATTTGGGATTTCTTTTCCCCAGGAATGCCTGATCCAAAAAAAAAATTAGAAATTCAGACTACATAAAAATTAGCATACAAATAGTTTGAAACTAAAAGGAAGGAAAAAAAATTACCATGTAATCACAAAAAGAGAGCGGTTGAAGCTATAATATTATCAGACAGAGAACACTCCAAGACAGGGAACTTTATTAGAGACAAAGAGGAGGGCTTCATAATGATAAAGGGGTCAAGCCATCTGGAATATGTCCTACTTACGTACACACCCAATAACATCTTCAAGTCACAGAAAGCAAAAATTCAGAAATGGCAAAGGAGAACGAGAGAAATGACCAAGATAATGGAAAACTTTCATGTCTCTCTCATTAGTTGCTAGAGAAACAGAAAAAGAAAAAATTGGGAGAATTCACACTTTTTCAAGTATACTTAGAACATTTATCAAGAAATAAAATTAAAAATAAATTATATGCTGAGCAATAAGTAAAGCCTCAAACGTCCTTCAATGTTTGAAATAGTTCCCCATGTGTTCTTTGACTACTATATAATTCAGCCAGAATCACGAAGGAGAGCAATCACGAGAAAACTCAGTTAAATGCAGTTAAAACAATACAATACTAATAATCATCCAAGTGAAATTTAAAGATACTGTGAATTGAATGATAATAAAGTTATGACATAAAAAGTGGAGGACTAAAGTCAATCAGTGTTTACAGCAAAATGTATAGTCTTAAAATGTGTCTATTAGAAAAGACAAAAGGCTTAAAATCAGTCAACTGGATTTCCATTTCAAGAAGCTAATAAAATAACAGCAAATCAATTTCAAAGAAAGTAGAAACAAATAATAAAGATAGAGCCAAAATCAATGAATATAGAAAAAGTCATAAAAGAGAAAATATCTGTAAAAACCAAAGTTGGTTCTTTGAAATGGCTAATAAAACTAATAAAACCTTACTAAGAATTATCAACAACAAAAGTCATAAATTAAAATTTACCCATATCTGAAATGAGAAAGGAGCTATCAATACACTTCCCTCAGACATCAAAAAAAGAAAAAGATAAAAATTGATGCATAAGTCTCACGTATTAAATGGACATCATTTTCAAAACTATAACTGTTCAAAAAATGACAAAAAAAGAAATAGGCCAATATTTATCCTACCAATTGAATATTTTATTTAAAATATTCCCACAAAGAAAACTCCAGGCTCATATGGCTTCTTTGGTAAATTTTTCCAAATACTTAAGAAAGAAAAGAACATCAATTTGCATGAACAGTTCCAGGGAGTAGAAAAGAGAGAACACTTTCTACCTCCTTTTATAAATCCAACATAACCTCAATTTCAATACCTAATAAGCACAGTATAAGAATAGAAAATTATAGAGTAATCTCTGTAAAAATTATTAAGGTAGATGCAGTAGTCTATTACATTGATGGCCTCTAATGACCCACATCTCTCAGGATTCATGCTCTTGTGGAGTCCCATTTTCTTCAATGTAACCTGAACCTATTAAAATGATTTTGCCAATAAAATGTGGTAAAAGTGATGCAGTGCTAGTTCTGGAGCTGTTTGAAAAAGGTCTGGCAACTCCTGTGTTTTGCATAATTGGGAACTTTGGACAACATGTGAGAGATTCATTTATCCTGCTGAAGAGAACATATAAGGTGGCTATACAGAAAGAGGTTCTATACTACATGGAGATAGTAGGCATGCTGTCCCTTTATTCCAGCTAACTCCAGCTACAACCAACCCCTTAGAGGCAGCTCCATGAGGAAGCAACACGAGACGAAAAACTGCCCAGCTGTGTCCAGTCCAGACTTCAGAATCATGAGCAAACAAAATGATTCTTGTTTAAGACTCTTAAGCTTTGCAACAATTTGTCATGCAACAATGGACAAGTGAAGCAATAGGATATATTATATCTGAACAGTTCTACTCTTAGATACGCAGCAAAAATGTATCTATAGGTCATGAAAATGCATGTGCTGGAATATTTCTAGAACTGTTATTTATATTAGACAAAAACTAGAAAATATCCACATGTCCATCATCAACAGGAGGGCTAATACGTTTTTGGTATATTTGGAACACTATACTGCGATGCAAATGAACAGTTACATCCAACTATTTGAATGAATTTCACAAATATAATGTTCTGCAATTGAAGCCAGACACAAGCGAGTACTGGATGATTCCATTTATATAAAGGAAAAATGCAGAGAAATCTCAACTATACTTTGAGAAGTCAGAATAATGCTTATCCTGGGTGAGAGAATGTAATGAATGGATGGGAGCAAGACAGGAAATTATGAGGTGCGGTTACAATTTTTATTCTTGTTCTGGGTGATGATAAGAGACGTGTGTTTCATTTGAGAAAATTTATTGAGCTGTAAACTTATGTGAACTTTACCTCAATAAAAAGTTGAAAAACTTATAAGATGCAAAGGGACAAGGATAACAACGACGCTTGTGAAGAAGGTGGGAATACTGACTCTCAAATATGAAGACGTATTATAGAGCTCTAATAATTCAGAAAATGTGGTAATAGTGAAACAACAGACACACAAGGAAACAGAAGAGAATCTATAAATAGACCCAAACTTACAAGAACGTTGATTTATGACCAAAATCACATCATATTACAGTGGGACAAAGCATGGTCTTCTCAATAAATAATGCTGTTTCAATTGCTATGTCTTGGAAAAATCACAACCTGACCCTTTATACCTGACAATAAATCATTTCAAAATTGATTATAGATGAAAATGTGAAAGTTGAGATAAAATATATTGAAGAGATTTCTTTTCAGTCTTGGGGTTGGGAATGTTTCGAACGGGATGGAAAATGGAATACCAAAAAATAAATTTTAATAAGTTGCACTGCCTTGAAATTAAGAACATCTGTTTATCAAAAGACCATTAAGAGGAAGAAAAGAAAAGCCACAAAAAGGGAGAACATATCTTCAGTACATCTAATTGACAAATGGCTCTTATCTAGCATCTAATAAAAACAAACAAATCTCTACAAATCAGTCAAAAGAAATAAAGGCAATCAAATGTGATGTGGAGGAGACATGCTATTCAGGTGGTAAAGTGGTATATAAAAAGAGTGCTCTATATCGTTGGTCATTAGAGAGCGCAAATTAATATACCTCCCAGAAATGTTACCGCCCAAGGGAGGTCATCTGCCTACTGCAACACATGCCAATAGTCAAGAGGCAAGGTGAGAGAAAGGACTTTTTTATTACAGCTTGCTAGCAAGAGGGAAGATGGCTGACCAATGTCAGAAGGAACCAACTTAAGCGGGGCACAGAATCTTGAAGCAGTTATATAGGCCAGAGGGTTATAGAGAAGGGGGTTAGGAAATGTTGAATCCTCTGGTGTTGCCGTCTGGGAGTTGCCACATCAGATCATTCAGTTGTCACGGATATTAACACAGAATCTCTGTCCAGGGGCCATCACCTTCCTAGAGAACACTAAAGAACAAGTTACCATCTTTTCGCAGCTGGGAGGGGACATAATATCTACAGAGCCTACAAATCCCCCAGAGACAGACCCTTACTTATTTCAGCAAATTAAAGCAAAGATTTAAAGGGCTGGTGAGTCAGGGTTGTTCATAGTTCCAACATGGTTTTCTTCTATAAGATCGCTTCTCTCATGCTAACTTTGTTTTGAGCCCGTATCATAATCACCAAACTTAAAGAGACTGACAATACCAAAAATTATGAAGGATATAAAACAAAGGAAACTCTTATATCATGCTATTACCAGTAAACTGATATAACCACTTTGGAAAATAGTTTGGTGTTAGCTACTGAAATTAAACATATGTACCCCAAGACTCAGTTACGCTGTGTTCAGAAATGCACCCATATGTGCACTGAAAGACTTGTAGAAGGATGTTCCTAAAAATACTTAGAATCACCTCAGATTAGACACAACTCAAATGGCCAACACCAGAATAAACAAAGAAATTCATATTATCTTATTTATATTAAGATGTGTATGTATAATAGTATACCACAATAAAAATGAACTGTAACTATAAGCTATAACATGGATGACTATATCAAAAATAATATTAAAAGGAAGAAGGTACAGAAAAGTCAAAGGTATATATAATGTAAGATTCATTTATTTAAAGTTCAAAAACAGGCATGACCTATATATAGCGTCTGGAGATAACGGTGGGTATACTGAAAATCAGAAGGGATGCTTCTGGCAAGTTTTAAATATTTAGAACATAGGTGTTTGATTTGTGCTAATCCAGTAAACTGAATTTATACTTAGTGTCTGTCTATCATCTATCTATTTATCTATCTATCTATGTGTGGGTGACTTCACTCAGAAAGTTAAGAAAAATCTGGATTGCAATCAGAGTTATGAATTCTGCTGCGAGACTAGTCTTTTGCTAGGATATGATCGTAAGATGATACGTAGCAACTATGTCCTTCTAGATACACTTAAAATGACCTCCAGGCACAATAACCAAAAGAGAAACTTAACTGATACTTGCAGTAAACAAAACAATTTTGAAAGGAATTACCTTTATTTTAAACAAGTGAGCTAGTATAAGACCAGAAAAAAGTAAGATATGCAATTTTTAATGCTACATAATTCCATTTATGTTGCAGTTTTTATACATTATTAATTAAAAAAAAGAACTTTCTATGACAAATTTTATAACTGGCAGTTACTCATTATATATCCCAGGCATAAGAATTACCATTTCCTTTGTAAAATTTCTTTAAAGGCACCACACTGGGAATTCTAAGATATTGTTGTCTCTCTATTACAGCATGTTGGTTATGTACTTGGCACAGATAGGTCCATGATGCTTTGGAATAAATAAAACAGCAAGCATTTACACGTTACAGAATTAAGATTATAAAACAATTAAAATGAAAATAAACATGTGCCACATCTGAATAAAAGGTCTATGGAGACTTCCACACCAAGTCAGTGTTGTCATTGGCATCTAAAATGTTGAATCAAATCTGCCCATGTGTAAATCCCATTCTGATCATTAGGACCTGTTTGAAAGCAACGTTAACCAGATTCTCCGAGGAACCAAACAGAGCTGATACCCCTGTATAAAATGTTGATGGAGAGCTTTAGTGATTGTGACAGTTCCAGTTGGTTAATCCAGTTGAGATATGAGAAATGGGAAAGAAGAGAATAGAAATTGAAATATAAGAGTAAGGGTGATTTGTTTTTGACCTCATGATCTGAAAGAACTAATTTAATTTTCATAATACTTCCTCACCAAATCTGCTGCTTTTTCTTAACATTCCTTTAATCTTCCGAAATCAATCTTTCTTCCCCATTGGCGTCTTTAAGTCTCCAGCATCTACAGTGATGTATCACGATACCAGGGAGTATTATGTTAAGGAAATGAATGGTTCTGGTGATGACGATAGAGGGAATGCATGAAGTGAGTAAGGACTGTGGCCTTTTCCTTCTCCTCTTTGAGCTGCAGCACTACACATGCATTAATAATCAGAGGGAAGCTTGACTTGTCAGCTTCTACTTTCCACAAAATGAACAAATGAACGCAAGAAAAAAGAATGAGTAATGTTCAAAATGACCACAGTTCAGCTCTGTGTCCTGTGTGTTTTACGTATGTTCTTTCTCTCCCTCTCTCTCCCTCTCTCTCATCTTTTGGCTTTAGTAATATATCTTCAGAAAAATTTATATTGAACGCACATATGCTTGTGTGCATACACACACCTGTGGCATAATAAACACTGGCTTATGTTTTTCCTGTTCTATGTTATTAAAATTTTCCAGGGAAATATTCATAAGTGTGAAAAAGGCAATTAAAAAATCAAAATGGAAATCAAGCTAATCTGAACTAGAGTGGAAAAAGAACTTTAAAAAATAAGCTACAAATAATGTGGGTCATTTAGAAAGCTCATATGGTTTTTTATAACGAAAAGAAGGAATATAAGCATGTGTTTTACTTAGACTCAAAAAGACAAAAATTCTTAAGAAGTCTGACTGTTTATTCTTGTTTTAAGGATCTCGGGATCATCACTTAATGAATTATAGAGGCCTCATTCATTTTGCAGTCAGCCAGAGAGCCATTCAGTTTTATGGTTTTCTCTCTCAAGGTGTTAAAGCTCGCAGGGCACCTTATAATTCAATTATATTATAAGTACCCTTAAGAATTTTAATTACATAAGGCAGATGAGTTTAATTCTTGAATTTCTATGAGATGTACTTGAATAACCATGCGTTTAAGTTTTGAGTCCTACTCTCCCCTTGAACACAGAAAGACTTATAAACGACACTGAGTTATTAAGGAAAATAAATAATTTTACTCTCCTCACTCTAACTTCTACAAAGGACCTTTCTCTTAACTGACTCCACAAAAAATATTTTGGCAATCCTGTTAGATACAGTCTCAGCTAAAATATGCTAGGAAAGGAGAGAGAATGAGAAGTCCTCGGGAAATTTGTTATTACTTCTCTAACTTTTCTTTTCCTTATCCCTTCTTTAATCAAGACTATGCCACTGACTGGATCTACAAAAGCCAAGAAAGACTGCTGGCAGAATAAACAGGTGACAAACAGTACAATGCCATTAGGAGAATTGTGTTGCCATATATTCTTTTCCCTTTTAGATAAAGAATGGAATCCACTGTGCAGGTTGAATTCAAGCCAAATGAATAAATAAATAAAAGTTTAAATTAACTTTTTCCTAGTTAGCTTGGCAGAGAACTAGTCCTAAGTGGCTCTCTCAAAATAAGCCTAAATAAATTTAGGAAAAACTCTGTTCCATACATATCCCTTTCTAGGTCTTTGTAATGCAAATTACTGTATTAAAAGGCCTGAGAAGTATTGCGGTGAAGAAATTTTTTCACCTCTTTCACAGAGTATTTCTTAAAACTACGGGCCAGAAAGATCTATTTTCCAAGTGCTATCTGATTGTACCAATATTTTGCAGGCTATATCTTAATAAACTCTTTGATGTAAGTAATAATTTTGGGAAAATTGTATACCAAGCTAAATTTTTTTACTTCATTCCTATTCTAGATGAAATTTTAAAGATTATAGTTTAATAACCTTTAGATATATGCTTGATATCTTTAGGATTTGGCCAAATAGTTTTCTTAACGAAAGGACATCTATACTATAAAATATTTATAAACAATTGATAATTAAGTATTTTTCCATCTGAAATAACACATTTCTTTCCTTTCTAATGCAGATATTTGCAGTAATGGATCAAGGACATTTTAAGAATATTGTAAATTAGTTCTTGTTCGCCTGCATTAATTGATTTAGTTGTTCAGTACATATAGTTCAGTCACTGTGACAGGAATGGAAATGAAATAATAATACTAAATGTAATAATAATTTGTAATTAACATTTATTGAGTGCTTTTCATTTATTTCATCCTGAATACAGCCCTACAAGGTCGGACTATTATTGTTCCCATTTTCCAGATCAGGAAGCTAATAAAAGGATAAGCTATTTGCTCAGTTATCACACCACTATTAAAATACATTGCTGAGATTTGAACCTTGGCAGTCTGGTGCCAGATTCTGTGCTCTTTTTTTTTTAGTGTCTTATGAACGTTTTTTTCTTTTTCTTCTCCCTAAAGCCACAGTATATTATTGTATATACTCGTCATAAGTCATTCTAGTTCTTCTTTGTGGGATGCCTCCACAGCATGGCCTGATGAGCGGCATGTAGGTCGGCGCCCAGGATCAAACTGGCAAACTCCGGGCTGCCCAAGCAGAGAGCATGTACTTAACTACTTGGCCACAGGGCCTGTCCCCAGATTCTGTGTTCTTAACTCTACTGTGGAATAGAATGAGTAACATAGAGATGAATAAGTCCAGCTTGCCTTTGGAAGTTTGAAGTTCAATGAGAAGGCCAGGCCTACGAACAGATACGGGAAAACAAGTGGACAATGCAGTAAATGGAAAATGAGAAATACGAAGAAGTAAAGATATATGAGTTGATGGAAAAAGTGGGAAGTTTATTGTTGGATATCTCTGCCTACAGTGGCGGGGTCATCGGAGTAGAGACATTGAATAAAGAATCGATAATACTTGCAGAAGCTACAGAAAGAAGTTGTTACCGAACCTGAAGTGAGTTCGCTCACCCGTTGTGCAGCAAGCCAATCTCTGACACCGGGGTGGTGGAAGAACGTAGGAATTTTATTTTTGCACAGCGCTGAGCAAGGAGAGAGGGCAGCTAATGCTCAAATCCCAAACTCCCCGAAAAGCTAAAAGGAAGGGTTTTTATTTGGGACTTTAGGTAGGGGAGGGGGAGCATATGGCCTTGCTGGTCGGAGCTTTCCCACCAGCCTGTCTTTGGCCTTGAGACTCCTTGCAGAGAGGAGGGAGCCCGTGACCTTGCTGGTCAGCAGCTTTCCCACCAGCTCGCATCTCTTTGTGGGGAGGAGATGGTCCAGGTGCTTGTCCTTGATGGTGTCTGTCTCCATGGAGGATAGTGGATTCTGGAGCCAGGAAGCCAGAGAGTAAGCAGGGAATGAGTGTTTTGCTTTTAACCCCATATATGCTGGGTTTAATGTGGGGAAACTGATATCAGGGTCGGTATCAAAGTTAGCATGAAAACGTAATTAAAAAGTTGACAAGATATAAATTAAAATCAGGGCAATAATCAAGTAAAGCAAGAAGATAATATGAACCAGGATAAATCCTGGTTAATATTAGCAATTAACCTGTGATATTAAGGAGTAGTGGATATTCTTTTTGCTTATGTTCTAAATGAACAGGCAACATTAATTCATTCATTTATACTGCTCATTTTATAATATGGCCAAGTTATACAGAGAGCAATATAAATAGTAAAATAAATATAGTTTTAAAATTCTATAACAGATCTGGCATGTATTTTTATTTAATTCAATTCACTTTGGCAAATATAACTTGTAAAAGAAAGGAGTGGAATTTCTTATCAATGTAGGACTATTTATAATCTGATCCTCTTTTTTAAGAATCAGATCAGGCACAATGAAGCTGTCATCTGTGAGCGGTCAGGGAGTAACGGCCAGAATGAAGAGAACTGCCTTCTTAGGGCTCAAAACACGAACACAGTTTCTGCATAAAATATTTTTATTGAATTGCAAAGAAGTTTAGAGAGCATTGTTAATGAAAGTCACATTTTTACCATAAAAGGCAATATAAATTTAGATCTTTTCTAATATTTCCTGTTAACTTTATAAAAATAAAGTTTTGAAAATTAGCAAGCATTTGAAGCTAAAATTATGCTTTGAAAGTTAATTTTATTATCGCTCAGGCTCTGAGTTAAGCTTTTCCTCTACTCTTACCATTAACTTCATCTACAAACTGGCATTTGTGCATTTGAGTGTGCTCATGTGTGTGAGGGGGGGAGGCTGCGTATGTGTCACACTAATGTGATGTGACAGTTTTCTGACTACAGAGCCTCCTAGATCTAGCCATCGATACAGTTTTATTTTATGTCTTTGAGTGAGTGACCTTTCCATTTCCAAAAATATAACATTACCCAATGCTTCAGATGGTTTTTCTCTGTAATGTGTATGTCCCACACGGAAGAACCCTAGTGTGCACATTTATTGAAAGCCGTGTCTGTCATTAGTTAGGCAAAACTAATACTTCCACTGCATTTCCATTTTTATTGTTTTGGAAGTAACTCTATGGTCTTCAACATACCAATTTTACTCTTTTTTAATGATTGCATGCTAAATTACTATCTTTCATGGTCATTGTTTTATATCTAATATTTTTAGAGTATCACTCAATTGTTGAATTTTGACATGACATTCTAGTGTTTGTTTGTTCTGTATTGCTGATTCCAAACATCTAGTTAGCATTGTCCCCATCTTGTCGCCCATTAGCTTACTATCTGCGGTGTCTGTTTATAGAGTGCTCTGCTCTATTCCAATTTGAACTTTTTTCCAATTTGGCCAAACAAAAATCCATCCAGTGAACTTTACAGAATAGTGATGATACTAAAATAATGGTCCAAGCATGCGTGGCTGTGTTCACAGCAGCACTTCTCTGTTCAGTTACATGAGAAGATGAGTGTGGGATGTGTGAACCTAAACTCATGTTACGGATGACGATGTGATATTCTTAGCGTCTGAGACAACTTATGTGACGCTTAGGTGAAGCAGAAAAAAAGATACCTTGACGAGAATAAAGAGAAGGAGAGGACTACCATATCAATACAGGATCAGTCTATGTCACCATTTCCTCTAATATATTGAAAATGAATTTCTTAGAAAAGAAAACAAAAAGCAGATAGATAACAAAAAAGTAAATTGTCACTGGGAGGCATTTTTGTTCAACTAAGATATTTCCTTAAACAACACTTCCAGGGTGGCAAAATCAAAATATTACTTCACATAAAAATAGAGTATTAGTAGAAGGTATATTCAGTGATTTGTGATTACTAAATTGCCAAGGTCTATAAATGATCTGTTTCAGAGTAAATTAGGCTTTGGCAGGTATATCTACTCTTTTAGTTTGTAGGAAACCAGAGAAAAAATACTGAATGATTCCGGTTAAAAACTGTTCTATTTTAGAATCAGTCTGTTAGGGGGATGGTAATTTATCTTGTTCAACAGGTAATTGTGTAAGTGGAAAAGCTGAGGCCCATAGAGATCAATGCTAGATCAGTGCTATATGACAATAGTAGCCTTCATAACTCCCAGATCAGGGAAGGTGTTAGTGAGCCTGTTCGTTTTTCTTAGGCCGTGGGCCAATATAATACAAGAAGTATGTTTTAAAAACAGTTAAACCGAAAAGTAGATTCCACTGGATTGGGGAATCCATCATTCTGCTAAAGTGATGGAAAAGGAAGATTTTCCTTTCCGTAGTACGTGGGAGCTAAGAGTTAGGATGGTGGAGAAATATGGGGCTGTTTTAGCAGCCAACTGGATTCATTCTCTGCTGAAGATTTAAAACACACAGGAAATTTTCTGCAGTGGATTCAGCACAAAATTCGGCCAGAGAAGAACCCTGTTGGACCCCAATTTTTTTAAACCTTTCGGAAGTCAGCATGACTTCTGCTTCATAGAGTCTGTAGCTATTGAGCAGCTTTCTGAAAGGTTTGAAACAAAAAAAAGATCATGGTGTTAGAAGCCTGTGCAGGACTATATTTCACAAAAGGTGGGTCTCTTACTGTGCAAGGAAGACCTCTTGCTGTGTGAACCTCCTTATAGCAGCATCTCAAGTTTGAAGCAATCTGTGTGCTGTGTTATTGTAGAATTTCCTTATTACTCACAAATTACCTAATTTAAACCAGTCACTAACACAGAATTATTCACTCGGCATATAGAAATAAAATATAACGTACATTTTTATGCATGGCAGAAAGTAATCGTGCTTATTTTCAATGAGATAAATATAATATGTTGTGTGAAATATTGCTAGCATCAAGAAACCTACAGTGACAAACCTTTATTTATTTTTGGAAGAAAGCTTGTCAAGCTTTAGCAGTCTTCTATGAACTGAACTAATTTTTTTATGCTGAAGTACCATTTTTGACAAAGCAATTGCTTGACACTACAAAAGACTTGTTTATTTATAAAAATGTTTTCTGTATAGGAAAGAAAGAGTGTTCTGTATTTTCTGAGATTATGTGAAGTTTCTGCATTTTTTTAAATGATATCTGCCATATTTTGGGAATTTAACATGATTATATCTATAACTTTAATAATCAAATGCTCTTCGGTAGTAGAAATGGCTACTCATTTCATTACATAGGTATGGAAGAACACAGTCTTCACCTTGGAATTTGAAGATAAAGGTAATAGTACTTGCTTTAGGCAAGTCCTGTTGAATACCAAAGGAAATTATGGCTAAATTTCCATGGAGGAATGCAATTACATGTAGAAATTGATTAATAATATAAAAATAAATACATTATTATAATTTTTAATAACCAATTAGACTTAAGATAAAACAAGTAAATTACACAACTCATCTTCTTTTATAAATATATGACTATTATCAACTATAATTAACCACACCTTTGTGATATTATTTAAAATAATGTTCAGTAATATCATCCAGTATCATGTTAAAATGAAAATTTTGTAATAGAATAAAATGTTTAAAAAATTGAACATTATAATTTAAAAATAATATTCATTATTTTTGAGGAACCTCTGACACCAATCCTCTTCTTTTTGCTGAGGAAGACTGGCCCTGAGCTAACATTGGTCCCCATCTTCCTCTATTTTATATATGGGATGCCTGCCACAGCATAGCTTGATAAGCAGTGTGTAGGTTCACACCCGGGATTCGAACTGGCGTACCCTGGGCCACCAAAGCAGGACACATGAAATAACTGCCGTGTCACTGGGCTGACCCCTATTGAATGTATTTTTAACTTAAAAGACAAATAGTTATCAAAATAAAAAGTTTCGGAGCTAGCTTACTAGCTTCTCTTTTTGCATTTCTCCTATTCCCCACACTTATTCTTGATTATGCAAACAAGAATCCTTAAAAAGAACATTCTATTTTTATAAAAATTCTCTATACTTCCTACACACTGTACCTGGTATTTGAAAAAGAAAGAATACAACAACAGGGAAAGATTATAGTGTGATCACAGATAAAATAATAGTGAATTAAATTGATCAATTTTCACTATTCAAAGAATTTCATAAACTTGTTACAGTACCTTTTTAAAATAGATTCTTAGTTTTTACAACACGTAACAAAATTTTCTTATCATTTAAAAAGTCTCCGTTATACTGTGAAAATCTTTGAGGTTTCCATCTTTCATATTCAACTAAGTCATTCACTTCATTGACTTCCTGTCCATCTATGTTTGCTGAATGGCTGAAAGGATAATCAAAATATGCAATAACCGAGTTCCCACTTTGTCAAATGTGTTGTGTTAGATTATGCTTGTGTAATATGTATTTTGAGTCAAGTAGTTATTCTTGTATATGATCTGGTACAACTGCTATTTTATAATTTTGTAGGTCTGTTTCTGTATCACAAAAAGTGGCACTCACATCATTGGCTATCATGAATTTTATAACACAATTATATTTGATTAATTAATGAAATCTAAAATACTCATTAGTATTAAATAATTATTTTTGTTTATATGGTGTAATTTGTTATAGATCTTTCAAAGTGACCACCTTTGTAGAATTATTATTGGGGGAGGTTCCAGTTCAAAGTTCCATTGCTATGCACATGTCTTCTTTAGAGAAGTCAGAGACCAATTCCAGTCCATTTCTTTTGCCAAAAGTCTATTTCTTCTGCAGCCTTTCCCTTAGGATTCTCAGACGTTTCCGGGGACTCAGGAGGGAGATGGCTAGGAAACAGATGACCATATGTTCTGGAAGACTTCTTCGGTGGATAATTGTCAATGACTATAATTAAGACTATCTACAAAGGAGAGGATTTCACATGGTAGACAGTGCTCTGAGAACATTAAAATGTGGACTCAACAGCTTAAAATGGCCTGGGCCTCCTGATTTGGGTGTGGAGAGAATGACCCACACACTAAGTTTTCATTCATAGGTAAGTACCTATGATGCCCATTGTCCACAGGATGGTGCTCCTCTTCTCTAGGCCCTGCACCTTGACAGTTTACAGTTTACCTCGTGGGCAAACAGAGGAAAATCACGTGCCTTGGAGAACACCAAGTAATAAGTTGGCGTTGGTTCTACAAGTACAGCATGCTGACAGCTGAGCCTATTTCTCTATTAGAAAAAATATCGTAAACTTAAAAATCATACAATAAAGTGATACAAAAGGTGAACAATTTCTTCTCCACCACAAAAACCGTTCCACTATGACAACTATTAAGATCTAGATAAGAATACATAGGCTATAAGAGTACAAAGAACATTGATATTTGTGGAAAGAAATTTACCCTAACTGTGCTCCCTCTTTACTAGCCTTTAACAAAAATTTTTGTTCCACTTGAATAGGTTCTAATTTTATACAAACTTTATTTGCTTAGTTAATTACTTTTGCTTCTGAAGTTATTTCTCTAAAGAAATTACTAACAGTTTGGAAAGCATGCTGTTCAGAATTGTTTTGACATATGTGAGTAGAAAAAAATGTTGCTGAAAATATCAAACAAATGCCTTTGGTTTGTAACATTCATCCTTAAACATCTGTTAATTCAATTGGTATTGCAACAGAATGTAAACAAATTCCTCACTTTTGAGCCCCACTAGGTTTGAAACATACAAAATTTATAACAAATCAGATGAACTTTGGTTTCAGTTCCTGAGAATGCTTTGTCTAGTCTCGCCAATTGCCCACTCATAGCAAATAAACCTCACTCTTCAAAATTGTATCCCGGATTTATGATCTCAGGAGCTTGCTGTTTGTTGAATATTTAAATTCAGCAATATAACCTTGCTTCTGACCACCTCAAGTGACAGCTTTTAAAAATCGTAAGTACCATTATTCCTTACACATTACTAAAGAACCATTGTCTCCATTGAGCTCTTTGGAAAAGAACTGTAGCGTATTTACTGTCTTTTAACTCTTACGACTGTAAGTTGTTTTTGTCCTACTTTAGCTGCAGACTAAATGCTCCATTTTACTTTTTATTTTTTCTGTTCCTGTGCAGGGGTTTAGAAGGTTCTCTTTTCTTTTGCTGAGAAAATATACAAAGCAGATTTCCATCCAAGTTCTTTTATCTCCTCCAAAGCTGTACCTAAACCAGAATCACGACCTCTGGATTCCTCTGTGACCCCAGGATCCTCGGCAGGTCTGTTCTGGGCAGGTGGTGCTGTGAAGCTAGTAGGCAGGACTGGAATGACAACGGCTCCCCTGCTGTCCACACAGGGCAGCCGCCAGGAACACACTATTTAACTGCGTTGTGTAGGCCTCTGACTATAGACCGCGAAGTGCTGCTACTTAAAGTTTCTTGAGGCATTTCATTGTATGATTTCTTGTGTTCCCAAAAGCAGAAAGAAAGTACTATGATTTAAATAGTAATTATAGATGTCGTTTTTGAGCTTGATTAAAACTATCATAACATGTTAATAGAACATTGCACCCATAAGGCTACTCCTCGTAAATTCCCAATTAAAATACATAGCTGGATAATTTGAGAGACTTTAGAAGTAATGCCACAAGGTCCATGATGATTATTAAATAAAATGTTCAATAATCTACTGAACTATTTACAATCTCAATATCTATATCTATTCCACGTTTTAAATTGTGAATTTAAGCAATTCTTTAAGAGTAATCTAATAAACACTGAAGTCATTCAAATCTCATGAAATTTAATGTCCTCTATCATATTCGGTATTATATCATTGTAATCTTGGAGACCTACTAGATTGTTTTGGTTTTTAACTTTATATTATATAGTGCTTGAACACGTTGTTTCACAGTGACTTATGTATCAACAATTTAGAATGCATAGTTAGACCTTGTCACAGTACTTTTAACCATCTGATTCTTTGTCTTTGTATATTTGTCTGCACTTTTGAAAGTAAAGTCCATGTGAGCAGGTATTTGTTTATTCATTGTTACATCGAGTATCATTCCCAAGCCTTGAAGAGGACCTGGAATATAACAAACAACTAACAAATATTCAATAAAAATCTTAATAAATATAATATTCATTGTACTGCTATGCCATGAGAAGCTATAAATAGGAATTTGGTTGTTTCTAAATTATTGTTTTTATAAATTTCATTTTCATATAATATATTGAATTATACAGAGTTAAAAGTATTATTTAATTTTTTTCAAATATTGGCACATTTTTAATAAAACATTTTCATCATATCAAACAAAGTGTACCTTCATGCACAGAAATCTCTAAACTTTGGCTTAGCTTCATCAATTTCACTTTTCTAGTTTCACTGAGTTTTCCAGTACTTCCTGAGATTGCTCAATTTTAAGTTTCTCTAAATTTATGAACAGAAAAGTAATCTTGTTTCATTTTATGTAATTAATGTATAAGATCTGCATGTTTGTGTATATAGATGTATAAGTTTAGACAATTTGCTTCTCATGTTTGACAAAATTACATTAAATGTCTGCTTCAACTTGTTTATTATTATGCAGTTATAATCACCATTTAATACATATGACTTTTTTATTAAATTTGTTTAATAAGACTGTAGATGTATAATTTTCTTTAAAACATACCAATATGTATGATTTATGCAGAAAAAAGTTATGATCAAAATAAAGGTATAAATCAACTTTGCCTGCAGAAGCAAAATAGCTTGAATTGCAATATTGAGTAATATTATTTGTAAATGTGGTAAAGTTCATGTTCAATGTTATAGAATATTAATTGTATTGCTCTTTCCTAAGACTGTACAAAAATCCTGCTTGTTCTAGTCCTCTGTTTATAAAATTACCTCCCACATAGTCACTATGTCATTTTCTATTTTCCTCAAAAGCATTAGATTGGAGAGATAGCTATTTGTCTTATTAGAAGAATTTGTTCACAATAATATACAGCAACAGTTGTATGTGTGGAAAGCACATGGTTTTGATGTCGAGCTCTTAATCTCAAATCCGTGTGTCTAATGCACAATAAGCCAAACACTGAGACGTAGGTTCTTGGAGATGGAGAAAGGTTTATTCAAATTGGTCAAAATACGAAGGTGAGGAAGATAGATTCTCTCAAATTCACCTCCAAGAAAAAAAGAAAGCAGGCAGTCTTTATAGAGCTAAGGGGCTTGAGAGGAGAAGTTGTGGAGAAACAAAAGGGAAATCCCTGTTTCTTTCACTCCAGATAACCTCCTGGGCAATCAGACTCCTGGGCATCAACAGCAGCTGTGGGTTGGTTATCTGGTGGTCATAACTTTCTTAAAGGAATTCTTTTTCTTCTGCAACAAGCTCATAAATCCTTGTGACCATTGAGTTACCCTTCAGGTTAAACAAAAAAATAGCAAATTAACAAGATTAACTTCTTTTCAACTGTGTCTGTATGGGGAACAAGGTCAAAGGGTAATCATGTTCTTATTGAATATTTACAGTAACCCTCAGGTACCTGGCTTCAGTTTCCTAAAAATTGATTATGAGACACTAAAAGTGCATTGTGATTTTCATTTTTGCTGATTGACTAGGAGTACAAATATTTTTAAATTAGTGTTTAAATATTTTCCTTAAAACTATTTCTTTGTGATAGATATATGGATAGTTACTGAAGTAAACACATAATACAATCAATTTTTAATTCAAATGAAAAAAGTAGCTACAATTTGAAAGATGAGTAAACATAAAGGTGAGCATATATGTCTATTAGCTGAATTACTCCTAGGGTACATATCTCTATTTTAGCTTCCTGCACACTTGTATTTATTTATTTATTTTTTAGAAAATTATTTCAAATTTATCTCATTACCAAGTTATAACAAGTTTATTATTTTTAAGATCCAGCAGCTGGCTTGTCTAAATAACAAATCCTGATTTATGTAGTTAAATTTTTATATAATCTCCTAAATTTGTATGAGTTTTCAACCTTCACTCATTAAATGCCCAATATCTCAATATGTTATTTAGATCAATGTTTCTTGCCCCTGTGTGGTGACCCATTGAAATGATAGAAATAATTTTTCACCAAATTATTTATGATCAAAGTGTGTAAATGATTTTATACATGGCAACATTTGTAGGTTATCCCCAGTAAAATCATTAATTCTCACTTCCACTTTTGGTCTCCTTGTTCATTTTAGTAAAAGAGGAGGATAATATCAAGCTCATTCGTTCATTCAAAAAATGTATGAAGCACTTATTTCATGTATTCCAAATGAGTGTGTTATCTGTTATATATCATTGCAAAGAAAAATAATATTTTAAGGCCTTGCACAATTGATATAGGCAATGAAATCTGAGCCATCATTGTATCTTAAAACAGATGATAAAGAGTTGTCTTAGTATGGTCTGAGGAAATTCTGCGGATTCACTAACGTCATCATGAAGCTATTTTAATTGCCACTTGCGCATTTCGATTATCAAACGTCTTGATCATGCAACCCAATCTTAAAGGAGAGGATTGTAAGCTTGATTTAACTTCTTATAGCCCCATAAAGTCTTAGGATTTTGGAAGAAATATTTGGTTCCTATTTTATGTCATGCTTACATGTACAGCAATAAATATGAAGAGTGTAAGTAGAATGAAGAAGATAAAATTAGGTATAGGATAAGTTCTGATATATGGAGAAACAGAAATATAGGGTTGTGGAGTTGGGGAACCAGAGAACGATCATTGTATTTAAACAGAGGAGGGTAAGCAAGAATCACAAGAACTCCAGAGATTGAGTCTTTCAGAGATGAGGTTTTCTTTGATGGGGTGGTGGGTTGAGGGGGAGGAGTAGGAAGAAAAAGAGGGAAATGGCATCTTCTTAAATGGATGTTGCCATGATTAGCGCAGCAGGGAAGAGTTGCTATTTCTGTCCTTATGAGAAGGAACATCACCAACACGTTTAAGAGAGAGAACAAAAGGTGGAAAGCATCCAGATATTGATGATGTGAAAATCCTGAAATAACTAATACTGGAGACTCCTTACCTCTGAGATTATTTTATATAAAGTAAATAACAGATTTCCTTCTTGTTTAAACCACTTCGGTTACATTTTGGGTGATGTGCTATTGAATATTCTTTACCCAATAAACTGTAAAAATGAACCTCCTTCTAAAATGAGTACCATGGTATTGTACTTGATCATGTAAAAAAGTGTTTTTTAAGAGTGAAAAAGCGGGGCTGGCCCCATGGCCGAGTGGTTAAGTCTGTGCGCTCCACTGCAGGCGGCCCAGTGTTTCGTTGGTTCGAATCCTGGGCACGGACATGGCACTGCTCATCAAACCACGCTGAGGCAGCATCCCACATGCTACAACTAGAAGGACCCACAACGAAGAATATACAACTATGTACTGGGGGGCTTTGGGGAGAAAAAGGAAAAAATAAAATCTTTAAAAAAAAAAAAAGAGTGAAAAAGCTAAAGTAATAATGAATAAACTTAAAGATACCTGTGTTACTCTCATTCCACGCATCCTAATTCCCATAGTTGTTACACAGAAATAGCTCACTCATTTTCAAAAATATCTAGGTTCTTTACAGGATGTTTTTCAAAATACCCAAAGCAATTAACCTCAAGAAGTTTAGGTCTGACCTTTATAAAACAATAGGCAATTTTAGGAAGAACACCAAAGTGATTAAGTCTCTCAGATATAATTTACTCTTGCTTAATTATTCTTAAAAGGAGATAAGGTTATTTTACAGAAAACAACACAGATTATTTCAGCATGTTTCTATATATATGTATAGGGACACAAAAATATCCTGTACTCAAAAAGATAAAATCTACAATGTTGATCATCCAATAGCTTACCAGACATGCAAAAAATCAGGAAAATGTAACCCAAAATAATGACCCATATATGTAATAGATTATAGAATTACTCAGTAGTGATATTAAAAGATGCATTATAACTGTATCCCATATGCTCAAGAAAAAATAGAGGAAAAATGAATATGAAGGGCAGAGACATGAAAGATATGAAAAAGATTCTAACTGAACTTCTAGAGATGAAAACTACAATGACTGAAACGAAAAATACACTGGATGGGGTTAACAGAAGATTAGTCATTGCAGAAGGCAAAATTAGTGAACTTGAAGACAAAGCAATAGTATTATACAAAATAAAACAGAGAAAAAGAAACAGAAAAAAATGAACAGAGTATTAGTGAGCTGGGAGATAATGTCAAATGCCATTGGAATCTCTGAAGGAAAGAAGAAAGGGTAGGGTAGACAGGTAAAAATTTGAAGAAATAACAGCTAATATCTTTCAAACAATGAAGACTATAAACACACATATCCAAGAAATTAAACAAACCCAAGCACAAAAAGCATAGAGAAAACCACACCAAGGTACATTGCAATAAAATTGCTCAAAAATAGTGAATTGTAAATACATCCAGAGCAAAAAGACATGGTATATACAGAGAAACATCAATAAGAATGAGAGCACATCATTCGTTAAAAACAATACAAGCAAAAATACTGTAGAAAATATCTTTACAGAGGTAAAAGGAAAAAAAAAAACTCTGTCTGCCTAGGATTCCTTACCCAGAAACAAATATATTTGAAAAATGAAATCGAAAATAAGATTTTTTTCGGACATATGAGAGCTAAAAAAGAATATCACCATCTCTTTAAATGATAATTGGCTGTCTAAAGCAAAAATAATAAAACTGTATTGTGGGGGGTTACGTAGAAGTGTAATGTGTGACAACAATAGCGCAAAGGTCAGAAAGCAAGAAATCCAAAATATACTATCCTCATGCTCTTTCACTATACATGAAATGAAATATCATTTCATGATAAACTGTGATAAGTGAAAAATGCACACTATAAACCCTAAATTAAATCTGTAAATTAAGCCTGTAAGTACCAAAACAGAGTTATGATCAGTGCATTAGTTTTCCTTTGCTGCAAAACAAATTACCATCAACCTACTAGCTTTAAACAACATATATCTATTATCTCACTCCATTATCGAGTGTCCTTGGGTTGGGAGTCTAGGCATGTTTTTGCTAGGTCTTCTGCACACAGTCCCACAAGGCTGCATTCAAGGTGTTGACCGGGGCTACATTCTCATCTGAGGCCCAAGGTCCCCTTTCAAGATTATGCAGTGGTTGTGAGAATTCATTTCCTTTCAGCCACAGAAGTGATGGCAGCTTGCTTTTTCATAGCCAGCAGAAGAACATCTCTCTGACCTCTAGATTATCTTTTAAAGAGTCCATCTGGTTAGGTCAGACCTACTCAAGAGAAGTTCCCTTTAAATAACTCAAAGTCAACTGAATAGAAGGACCTTAATTACAAATGCAAAATTCTTTCACATGTTGCTTATAATGAATCATAATCTTGGGAGTGATATCATATTCACAACTTCTGTGTATCCTCAAGCAGGAGAGGAGAGAGAGTGTCATACAAGGGCATAGCTCATTGGGTGTCATCCAAGAGTTATGCCTACCACAGATAATAAGAGAACAAAGGCAATAAAATATAAATATAAAAATACCTGATTAATGCAAAAGAAGACAGAAAAAGAGATAATAGGAAAGAAGGGACAAATGGAAAACAAATACAAGATGGTGAATTTAAACCCAATCATGTAAATAATCACATAACTGTAAATTATCTAACAATGTAAATTAAAAGCACTGACTATCAGATTGTGCATAAAAGTAAAACCCAACCATATGCTGCCTACAATAAATATGCTTTAAATATAAATATAAAATAAAATTGGAATAAAAACAAAGAAAAAATATATCATGCTAATGCTAATGACAAGCAAGTAGGAGTGACTGCATTAATATCAGGCAAAATAATTTTAATAGCAAAGACTATTATCACAGATAAAGAGAATGATTTTTTTAATAATAAATGGATCGATTCATCAGGATAACAGAAGGATACTAAACATTTTTGCATATCATAACACAGGTACAATATACCAACATACATATAGTAAGATCTGACAGATCTGTAAAGAGACAAAGACAAATCCACATTAAAGCCAGGGATTTCAACACCCGTCTCAATAATTGATAGAAAGAGTTGACAGAAAAACAGTGCGATTATAGAAGACTTGAATAAAACTTAAGTACTTTGATCTAATTGACATTTATAGAACACTACACCCAACAACAGTAGAATACATATTCTTCACAGAGCACACAGAAAATTTTTCGAGATAGAACATATTCTAGGATATAAAACAATTTGAGAGGATTCAAGTCATTCATACATAATGTAACCTGACTGCAATGGAATTAACTTAGAAATCAATAACACAAAAATAACTGGAAAATGCCAGATTATTTGAAAAGTGGAAACACTCAAAGAACCCACATGTCAAAGAAGAAATCAAAAGAAAAATTGGGAGAAATAGATAAAACTGAAAGTAAATGAAAACAAAATATTTTGAAAATTCTGGAACCCAACTAAAGCAGTACTTAGATTGAAATATATGAAATTAAGGACATATATTAGAAATAAAGACATATTTCAAATAAATGACTTCAATTTCTATGCCTACTGTAAGAAACTAAATAAGGGGACAAGGTTTCTGGTTCAGCATGTAAGGAACTTGGAAGTTTCCACTCTCACCTAACAAATAAAATGCTAAACAAACCAAAAACGAATACCTCTACTTAGATCCTAAAGAGAAGTGAGGTCACAGGGCAAACAACTGTGCCCCAGTTTTGGAGAAACAGAGAAGTGGATATAGAAAATCATGACATAATGAGCAGGAACATTAG
Source organism: Equus asinus (assembly GCF_041296235.1). Classification (NCBI taxonomy): domain Eukaryota; kingdom Metazoa; phylum Chordata; class Mammalia; order Perissodactyla; family Equidae; genus Equus; species Equus asinus. Next base: position 84,720,735 of record NC_091798.1, read on the forward strand.
CAGGAACCAGTGACCAGTGAGGAACTTGAACTGTAATTGACAAATTGCTGGAGACTCATTGTGGACAACTCTTAAGAATTAAAAACTTTGATACTGAACCTGAAGTGAGTTTGCTCACCCGTTGCACAGCAAGCCAATCTCTGACACCAGGTGTGGTGGAAGAAAGTAGGAATTTTATTTTTGCACAGCGCTGAGCAAGGAGAGAGGGCAGCTAATGCTCAAATCCCAAACTCCCCGAAAAGCTAAAAGGAAGGGTTTTTATTTGGGGTTTTAGGTAGGGGAGGAGGAGCATATGGCCTTGCTGGTTGAAGCTTTCCCACCAGTCTGTCCTTGGCCTTGAGACACTTGCAGAGAGGAGAGAGCCCATGACCTTGCTGGTCAGCAGCTTTCCCCCCAGCCTGTATCTCTTTGCAGGGAGGAAATGATCCAGGTGCTTGTTTTTGACGGTGTCTCTCTCCATGGAGGATAGTGGATTCTGGAGCCAGGAAGCCAGAGAGTAAGCAGGGAATGAGTGTTTTGCTTTTAACCCCATATATGCTGGGTTTAATGTGGGGAAACTGATATCAGGGTCGGTATCAACTTCACAGGGACCAGTCATAGGTAGGTCTCTATGCTTATGTGAATTTCAGCCCCAGGAGCTCAGCCAGGTTCTCACAATAAATATTGGAGAAGAATCCCCTCCTGCTTCTATCAGAGATAGGGGAAAATGAATCATTTTGAAATAACCAGAGCTCTCTGTTCTTCTTAACAAGAAATGCCCTCTGGAGAAATTACTTAGCCAAAGACTAACCTGCTGGGGTTTTATCAGAGCCTAATTCATCTGGAAGAAGAGAAATAGCCAACTCCAGCCCACTCTAGCAATCCACTACTACCTAAGGGAGGAGAAAAAACCTAAGAACACTTGTAAAGTACACTGTCCAGAGGCATAGACTAACTAAAAGACTGAAATCTACCTATAAGAATATAAAATGCTTCCCTTCCCTCCACATCTTCCACTACATTATTAGAGACCTATTTATAGCAGTTCATTTTACTCAGTACATGATGTCTGGCTATCAAGAAAAAAATTACAAGGCACATCAAAAGACAAAAAATAGTTTAAAGAGACAGAGCAACCATCAGAACTAGACATGGCAAGGGTGTTAGAATTATTAGACAGGGAGTTTAAAACAACTATGATGGGCATGCTAAGGGCTCTAATGGATAAAGTAGATGAGAGAGAAAAATCACCAACCTAGAAATGTGTACCTTGTGAGATTAGTGAAATATGTGAAGGAGATATGAAGACTTTCTCAGACAAACAAAAATTGAAGGAATTTCTTGCCAGTGGACCTGCTTTGCAACTTATGTTAGAAGTTCTTTAGAGAGAAAGAAAATAATATAGATCAGCCTTGGATCTACCTAAAGAAAGGCAGAACACTGAAGAAGCAATAAGTGCAAGCAAGATAAAAACTAATCGACCTAACAGATAACAGTTTGTTCAAGATCACAATAGCAACAATATATTCAATTATATATACTTATGAATAATTATATATAAGTGAAGTGAATAACAGCAATGATACAAGGGATGGGAGGGAAGAATTAGAATTATTTGATTATTATAAGATACTCACACTACCCATGAAGTGGTATAGTGTTATATGAAAGATGGTTTGGATTAGTTGTAAATACGTATAGCAAACTCTAGGGCAACCACTAGAAAAAGTAAAAAAAGAAGTATAACCGATACGCTAATAGAGGACAGAAAATAGAATCATATAAAATGCTCAACTAAAAGTTGACTTCTCGAAACAACCAATAAAATTGATAAGCCTCTAGCCAGGCTAACAGAAAAAGAGAACACAAGTTACTAGTAGCAGAAGTAAAAGGGACATCACTACAGATCCCATGGACATTATTCCCACAATTTGATAACCTACATGAAATGGGCCAATTCCTCAAAAGAGACAATCTACCAAACTCACACAGGAAGCAATTGACAATCTAAGTAGTCAACATCTATTAAATAAACTGAATTATTAATTAATAACCTTTCAATTCAGAAAGCATCAGACTCAGCTGGATTCACTGGTGAATCCCCCCAAACATTTAAGGAAGAAATTTTACCAATTCTCTACAACCTCTTTCAAAGAATGGAAGCAGAAGGAATACTTCCTAACTAATTCTGTGAGGCCAGCATTAACTTAATACCAAAACCAGACAAAACATGATAAGAAAAGAAAACCACAGACCAATATTTCTCATGAGCAAATCATGATGCAAAAATCCTGAATCAAATATTATCAAATCAAATCCAACAAACTATGAAAAAATTATAAACCATGACCAAGAAGGATTTATTCTAGGTATGCAAGCCTGATTCAACATTCAAAAATTTATTAATGTAATTTATCACATCAATGGATTAAATAAAAAAGAAAAATCATATAAATAAATGCAGAAAAAACATTTTACAAAACCCTACACCATTCGTATTAAAAACTCTCAGTAAATTAGGAATAGAGAGGAACTTTCTCAACATGATAAAGACTACCTGCAAAATACCTACAGTTAACATCACACATAATGGTGAGAAACTCGACGCTTTCCCATAAAGGCTAGGTACAAAGCAAGGAATCCTTTCTCAACAGCATTTTTCAACAACATACTTGATGTCCCTGCTAAGTGCAATAAGGCAAGATAAGAAAATAAAAGGTCTACAGATTGGGAAGGAAAAAATAAAACTGTCTTTGTTTGCAGGTGGTATGATTGCCTACATAGAAACTCTGAAATAATCAACAACAAAACCTCCTGGAACTAAGGAACAATTAGAGCAAGGTTGCAGGATACAAGATTAATATCCAAAAAATATATATATCACTTTCCTACATATCAGCAATGTACAAGTGGGAATTGAAATAAAACACAATACCATTTACATCAGCACCCCCCCAAAATGGAGTACTTAGGTAAAAATCTAACAAAGCATATACAATATACATATATGAGAGCTACAAATCTCAGCTGAAAAAAATCAAAGAAGTAAATCAATGGGGAAATAATCCATGTTCATCAACAGGAAGAATTAGTATTCTTAAGATGCCATGTCTTCCCTGATTGATGTCTAGATTCAATGGAATCTCAATCAAAATCCCATCAAATTATTTTTATAGATATTGACAAACTGATTCTAAAGTTTATATGGAGAGACAAAAGACCCAGAGTAGCCAACACAATAACGGTGAAAGACAAAGTTGGATGACTGACATTATTCAACATCAGGACTTACTATAAAGCTACAGTAATCAACATTGTGTGGTATTGGTGAAAGAGTAGACAAATGGATCAATGGAACAGAGTAGAGAGCCTACAAATAGACCCCTATACCTATATAGTCAACTGATCTTTGAAAAAGGTGCAAAGGCAATACAATGGGGCGGATATTCTTTTTCAACAAACGGTGATGCAACAACAGAACATATATGTGTAAAAACATGAGTCTAGACACAGACCTTATACCCTTCACAAAAATTAACTCAAAACCGATCATAGACCTAAATGTGGAACACAAAACTATAAAACTCAAAGAAAATTACATAGGAGAAAATCTAGATGACCTTAGGTTGGGTAATGACTTATAGATAGGACACCAAAGCCACAGTCCACGAAAGGAAGAATTGATAAGCTGGAATTCATTAAAATTGAAACTTCTGCTCTGCAAAAGACACTGTAAAGAGACTAAAGACAAGCCACAGCCTCAGAGAAAATATTGGCAAAAGATATATCTGATACAGGATCGTTATTCAAAATACACAAAGTACTCTTAAAACTCAACCTGAAAACAAACAACCTGATTAAAAAATAGACCAAAGAGCTTAAGAGACACCTCACCAGAGAAGATATACAGATGACAAATAAGCACATGAAAAGATTCTTCAAATCATATGTCTTCAGGGAAATACAAATTCAAACAACAATTAAGATACTACTACACACATATTAGAATGGTGAAAATCCAGAAAACTGACAACACCAAATGCTGGCTAAGATGTGGAGCAACAGGAACTCTCATTCATTGCTGGTGGGAATGCAGAATGGTATAACCAATTTGGAAGAAAGTTTTAGGGTTTTTTACAAAACTAAACACACTCTTACTATTTGATCCAGTAATTATACTCCTTGGTATTTACCCAAAAGAGTCAAAAACTTCTATCCATGCAGAAAACATCACATGAATGTTTATAGTACCTTTATTCATAACTGGAAAAACTTGGAAGCAACCAAGATGTTCTGCAGTATAGATAGATGTTTAGAATGGATAACTAAACCGTGGTTCATCCAGACAATGGAATATTATTCAGCAATGAAAAGAATGTGCTATCAAACCATGGAAAGACATGGAGGAAATTTAAATGCATATTAATAAGTGATAGAAGCCAATCTTGAAAAGGCTACATACTTTATGATTCCAACTCTATGACATTTTGGAAAAGGAAAATCTCTGGAGACGGTAAGATTAGTGATTGGCAGGGCTTAGGAGGAAGAGAGGGCAGAACAGCAGAGCACAGAAGATTTTTATGGCACTGAAATTATTCCTTATGACACCATGTGGTGGATACTTGTTGTTATACACGTGTCCAAACCCATGGAAAGTATAACACCGGGAGTAAACGCGTATGGAAACTATGGACTTGGTTGATTATGATGGATCAATGTAAATTCATCAATTGTAACAGTTGTACCACTCCGGTGGGGGATGTTGACAATTGGGGAGGCTATGTTTGTGTATATGGGAAATCTCATACCTTTCTCTCAATTTTGCTGTGAATCCAACACTGCTCTAAAAAAAATAGTTTCAAAAAAGGTAATAAAAGCAAATGAAACTTAGTAGAAAAAGTAAAATAGAGCAGAAATCTATGAAATAGAAAAGAGAAAATAATAAGGAAAATTAGTGGACAGAATAGTTGTATCTTTGAGAAGATTGTTATAAATATCTAAGCACACTTATCAGGAAAAAGAGAAAGAGAACACAAAAAACCAATATCAAGAATGAAACACACGCTACTTAATGTCAAAGTTAGAAATATACATAGAGCAAAATCAACATAAGAAAAGAAAAAGAGACATATCCACAATCACACTTCCAAATTATAGAAGTTATTTTAATAAATGAAACAAACATACAGCGAGTAGCCATATAGAACATTCAGTACAATCAGTAAGGAACTAGATTATTTCAGCAACACTAGACACAAATGTCCTAATTGCTATTTTTAGAAGACATCACCCAACAAAGCAGAATACACGTTCTTTAAAGCGGAACATAGAATTTTCAACAAAAATGACAATAAGCTGGGCCATAAAGTTAAAAAAAATTTGCTATATTACAGAGTACATGTTTACTTACCAAACAGATGGAAATTAATAATCAGTAACCAGAAATTATCCCGAAGATATCCATGTATTTGGAAATTAAACAACACACATCTAAATAGCTCTTAGATTAAAACAGATATCACAAGGAACATTATTTTCAACTGAATGATAATGAAAATAAAATATATTACAATCTTTTGGATGTACTGAAAACAATGTTTAAAGGAAAATGTTTTGGTTTAAGTGTTTCTATTAGAAAATAAGAAAAGTTTAAATCAGATTTCTAACAAAAAATGAGAGTCAAAAAGTTAAAAGCAATTTAAGTAGAAGGAATCATATTATAATGTATAGGCATCACAAGTTTATTGTAACAGCCTCCAATGGGAAACATCTCACATGTCCATCATCAACAACAGAAAGCGAAGATAAATTTTTCTAAATTTATATGGTGGAATTCTACTCAGCAATTTAAAAAGACCTACAGAAATATGCAAAACCATCGATGAATCTGAAAAGCCTTATATTGAATAAGAGAAATCAGACAAATAATATGATTACATTTATCTTAAATTTAACAACAAAACTTAAAACTGATTTCTGCTGATAGGAATCATAGCATTGATTTCCCAGGCAGAGTGGGGACTAAGTGGAGCGAGCATGAGGGAACCCTCTGGAGTGATAGAAACGTGCTACATCTTAATTAGGTTGTTGATAACATGTGTGTATGCATTCATTAAACCTCATTGAACTGAAGAAATAAAATGTCTATATTTGGCTGTGTTTAAATTTTACATGTGTAAAAGTATATAGGTTACTTTCATTAGTGAAGTAAAATGAGTGGGTAGATTTCACCTCTGTATAGAACTATTCTTTTACATATTTGGCATGACAACATGAGTACTTCTGCTGTACTTTTCAAACTGTTCTATAAAGCATGGTAGTAGCAAAATAGAACAGACTTTTACTTAGGAAGTAACTGCTTATTAACTATCTATACGCTAAGACTTTTGGATCTAAGACTAGAATACTATTTTTATTTTTGGCCTCAATCAATCTCTCTCTCTTTTTTTTTTTTTGGTCTGTATAAGGTGAAGAGATCAAGAGCTAATTGGCGGTATGACAAAAAGAGCCCTGAAATAGTTTAATTAGTTGTGGGACCTTAAAAAGATGTTTTAGCACTCATTCATTCACTCACTCTTTCACCGAGCATATGAGTGTCCTCAATGTTCCTGGCCTTGTTCAGGCACCAGGGATATATTAATGAGCAAATTAAGAACTATATTGCTATGGCATCAATTTTCTTCCGGATGAAGTAGGAGAGAAACAGGCATGAAATAACTGGACCTTAGCTATCTTAGCTGAGATCTGAGATAACTGAGTTTAGCAGCTCTTTTCTGCCTTATTAATGCCTCTGTGAAGACTAGATGAAATAATATACATAAAATATTTGAAATTTTTAAATAGAAGATATTAGAATTACGTGCAGTTATATTTCATCAAATAAACTGCTTCACAATGTAACAAGTTTAACTTGGCATGTAGCAGGTTTTTTAAAATGCAGTTCTAGAAATTTTCCGTTACTTATCTCTAAAGGGATTCCAAAGTTTACTTGGGCTGATGTACAAGCAGAGATAATATCACTGTATATAGTTATTGAAAGAGGTTCTCACTGTATGTTACTATCTGTCAATGTCATTATTTCCCTTTATCTGCTCCGTCTGAATAATTTCTTGTATATTCATAGGTTAGCTGACAACAAGAAGAAACAAAGACACCCACAAAAGAAATTCTGCCTGTTCTGTAAGTTTTCTGTCAAACATATTTATTATTTACAAATCCAGGTTTCTGTACACATGGAGTATAAAAATATACGTTGCATATTTGTGCTTATTGCGTCTTTGGTATAATTAGCATATATATGGATAAGTAGCATAAGTAGCAACTAACATATACCCTTAAACAGTAAATTTAAATCATATAACCATTTTGGGGAAAAAACATGAAATAACGGTGCTTGTCACATCTTTAAAATATGTAAAGAATGGAGTTCGGAACTTAATATTAGGTGATCTCAGCTTCTATCAGAAAGGCTGTCTTTTCTTCATTATGAGTCTACTTTGTACTGTTTTGATATACAAACCAAAATTAAGAGCATTTTTTACATGTAAAAATCAAACAACATATAGAGGAAGTATAGAATGTTTAGGAAAATCACTTAGTTAACTCATCTAAATTGCACCTAGAGAAGAAGTACTCCTCTCCAGGAATTTGTATCTCCCAATGTGTTTCACATTAGAAGATAAATCACAGAGAGAAATCTGTGCCTCAGTGCACAATATCAAAATTGTTTCACATTTTCCTTTAAACTCCATGGTGCTGTAGATGGCAACATGGGGGCCACTGAAAATTGCTGCTCATGATTCTATAACTTCAATATATAAAAAGGAGAATAAATTGATGTGTTTATAAAATGCTTTTAAGTCATCCAGAAATCTTTGGATAAATATGATGTACCAAATAGGGAATTTATTTTTCTCTTAAAAGAAATACTGTGATAATGATCCTGCTATTTTGCCTATGGGTTTGTGCAAAATAAAGGCAATATTTGACAATTGCTGAGCAGTTTCAATACATTTCTTTTGGGGCTAAATTACCCAGTTTGACAGGATGTACAGAGAAACAATACTACATACTCATTGTCTCTTCAGCTCACTCAGTGTTATATAAATGCAGGTGAAGTGTACTGCTACTGACTAGATATGATTCATTTTTCATAAGTAATTTAAACGTGACTAGAGTATGGGTTATAGATTATAAAGTAGATTCAACAATATTATTTCCCTAGAAAATGTCTTTATCATCTATAATTTTTCAACATCCTATATTTCTCTGTATCACCCACTATAATTGTCCTTTAAATATTTTTGGTTGTTAATTATTTAATGCCTATCCATCTTGTAAAATAATGAACTCCCAAAATATACGGTTTCTATATATCTTGTTACCAATGTATTTCCAATATCTGACAGAGTGCCCAGCACTGAATAAGCATCAATGTATAGTATTGAATGATGCATTGTTAGCCATTGAGCATGAGTTCTATTTAAGGAACTCTATTCCATAAGATTGGGAAAGGCGGGCAAGTTTGGATATCTGCTTTCTGCCATGCTAACAGTGCAGAAAGAGGCCAAGACTCAGGGAGAGGGGTGAATATTATCCTTAAAGATGATTTTTTGATTTAACACCTTGAGGAATAGAGGGAAAGAGGTAGACCTATCTTAAGGAAAGGGCAAATTATTAGGTACTTGGGACAAAATACGCACAGAAATCGCAACCCAAACTGTGGCTTAAAGACCAGAGATTACATCCAAATGTAGTTTTAGAGAATTCACTACATTTCCAGGTAGTCATCTGTTGAAAGAGAGGAGTTCTAATCCTGAGAATTCTACCAGACAGAGAGGGTGGCAGTAGGAAACTCGGAAAATGAGATGGGAAAGAGAGAAACAAGGACCCATGTAACTAGTAGGATGAAGCAAAGGGCTACATAGAGTAGGATGGGGCTGTGAGGATATCCTAAATTCCATGTAATAAGGTCGTCTGGCACTGGGTTTAAAGTTCTTTTGTTTGGTTCACAATGCGTGTTTGCAGTTTTGGTCTTTTGTATTTCTTTTCTTTGGTTGGTTTGTTTGTATTTTCATATTTCATCATTCATGGTGGGTAATGGAACATTTATAAAATGCTTCGATTCAAGAAGAAGAAGGATAATCTTTGTAGATTATTAGTAGATGACTAATACCTGGGTGTTCATTCTTTACTCTTATAGTCAAGCTGAATTGGGACAGACAAGGGTGGTGTCAGAGGTGAGGAGCAGGTACTCTCAGTTTGCTGTGCGGGGTCTTGAAGTCCTGACTCCTTCTACGAGATAATTTCACATCATCCTTCCCTTGCAAGTGCTCCTGGAAGGGGAGCAGCTGGGTTTTCCTAAACCTCTCACCACTGCTTTCTGCTCTCTTTTTTGTTGTACTTAACACACAGCTGTGTCTGGATGCTGCTGTTCTTACAAAAATGTTGAAATCCCCCGCCTCACTTTCACCTCCTTCTGGATCTGGAGACGATTAGTCCTCTAACAACTATCTGAAGATGGTTGGGTCACTTCAGTTTCTCACTTTATTGACCACACTTGTTTAGAGTATTTCATAATTAGGGGCCTCCCATGGACATAGCAACTGGGGTTTCAAAATTAGCCTGTGTCTAGGTCTGGAAAACCATCGAGTTCTGACTGTCGAACCCCTTAGCCCTCATACTCTGTCTTGTCTTCTTTCTATCGCCAACTCATCATTTTGAAACCCACTTCTACTTAAATTGAATACATTTTATGTATTAAGAAAGATTCGTTTTTTAGTCTTCTTTCAAGTGCTCATATTCATTTACCAAATGATACATCAGCCTACCTCTACAGTTTCATTTTAGTAACGAGTTATTTCTTATTTTTCCTACCAATTTCAAAAATATTTATGTGCCTATGTAGAATATCGTCTAATTATGTCTTCTCAGTTTCTTAGCGTTCAGAGAGCTATACCAAATTTTGGGTTACTATTTCAGAGGTAAGCAAATGCGGCAGGGTCTGGATATGACAATCGTCACTGAATCCTGCAGATTGTTTGGTTCTGTGTTTTTGAGGATTATTTAAAATGTTGCATATTTGTTTTTATTTTCTCTTCAATCTTCTATTATCTGGGAGAAACTTGCTCCCAGTGCATTTCTGAGTTTCCAATGTTTAGCTCAGTCAGTTTGCTAAATTTAAAGATTCAGAAACTATAACCTTAAATATACTGCTGTAAATATATTCAGTATTATTCATAATTGTCTAAATTAACTTCAACTCACATTAATAAAAGATCTATAAAAATTATTGCTGTTTATATAATAGAATTAATTATACATGAGAGCTTTTCATGATACAGCTTTTTTGCAATCAGTATATTTTCAATAATCTATTGATATTTATTTCCTACTAATAATTTACTACTAAATCTCTATTAAAATCTGAATGAATTATTTTGTTAAAATTCAGCAGCGCTAATGGCTACTTTCTTTTATAGTCAACGTTTATTAAAAATCCAGTTGTTGTTGTTGTTGAACCAGATCTGTGTGCAAAGATTCTAACAGGCTTGCTTATGAAGGGCCTTCACACCTGGGTTTAGTTTGCCAAGGAAAGAAGTTGACACTGAGCAGGATCGTTGGCCTGGATGTAGCCTAGTGGTTCAGAGCATCAAGACTGAAGGGGAATGACAAAGTTGTACATATTTTGGGTAGACCCTTCTATGCAAAGCATCCTAGTGAGGTTGTTAGGATATATTAGTGGAAATCTAGGTAGCAGCTACAGAACTAAGTAGCTGTCCTTAAGACTCAGCAGAAGTAACAGCAGTTATCAGCCAATCAGACCCTTCACAATACACAAGCATGGACGTTACGAAAATGAAAACCACGATGAGGTACAACTTCATGCCCACAGGAATGTTATAACCAGAAAGACAGTGACAAGCTTTGGTGAGGCTGTGGAGGAACCTGAATCTACATGATTTGTTGGGGAAATGTAAAATGGGTAGTCATTCTCAAACACAATCAAATATTATATCAACCATAATGTCTTGCTCCTGAGAGAGTGGTTGGGAGGTGGTAGTCTAGCAAAGGCAAGAATCCTTGTTAGTTGGGCTGAATACGAGTAATTCCAATAGAAGTGTAAATGAAGCATGTGGCAAGGAAACCTAAGCAAAATCCTGACTACTTGGAGTAATAAAGAGTAAATAAGAAGAAACCTGTGTCTCTCTGTGCCCACTGGTACCCGAGGTTCATCCAAACTCAGCAAGAACTCAATGTGTAACTCTAAGAAAAATAACTCATGCAAACATCCAAAGACTGAATCTGACTATGTTGGTTGCCTCATTTTGTAATGACTTGAGTGTAGGAGGACTGAGCAAGCTTGTGAATGGGACGATGATTACAGCTAAGAGGCACTGACATTTGGTTCTTAAAAAGGATAATAGAATTTAAAACAGCTAAGGATTTTTTAAACAACATGCAATGGTGGTGCAAATAAACTGCTCTGTATTGACCTATGTCTGCAAAATAAACAGATATCTAAATGAATCTGAATAAGTATGGTCCACAAACACAATACATCAAATGATGGAGAACCGAAAAACTCTAAGTTCATTACTTAGGTACAGACATAACATAGTCTTTGGTCACTTGACTTGCCCTCTCTCTTTTTTCTTTTTTTTTTTTTTGGCAATTTTTAAAAATCTTTGAATTCTCTACTAGATGCAGAAACTTTAAGTTAACTATTCTCCACAATCATCATTGATCAACATAAACTCTCTCTGTGTTTTTAATGTTATTCTATTATTTCCCTCATTTACAATCTCTATTCCCTGTTTGCTCCAATAATTGCCTAGGTATCCCTTCCTTGCATTTTGCACTTGTTTGTCCATTAGTGTGAAAAACATAGAAATCAGGCAAAATTTGAAGGCTACAACCTAAGGGAAACCTACCTACTGGCAAGGAGAAATGACCAGTTTGGACTATGTGTTGTGTAAGATAAAAAATTCTTAAAAATATACCTCAAGAATCCCCTCATTAGGGTTTAAAGAACAGGTAAGTATGAAAATTAATCAAGAATTCTAGAAAACAAATATCATAATTGATATTTAATTCAAAGAGTGTGTTGCACAGGAATCTAGACACATGAAAATAAAATTTGTGAATTGCAAGAGACATCTGGCAGAATAACACAGAATACAGTTTGGTAGGGGAGGAAAAGGAGGAGAGAGAAAAGCAAAGATTATGAAAGAGTAGTAAATGTATAGGAGACAGTAAAAAGATCTAATGCATATCAAATTGAAGTTCCAGAAGCAGCTGCTAGAGAAAAGAGAGGAAAAGCAACATTCAGAAAGGTGATGAACAAAAATTATCCAGAATTAGGGAGCCAGGTCACTCTGGTGGGTATTTTTTCAAACTTATTGAGGTGTAATTTGTATATAATAAGTGTATCTATTTTAAGCGTACTGATTAATGAGGTTTTATATAAGCATACTCTCCTATGTAACCATGTAGACTATTTCAATCAACTGACATGTTCCCTTATGCCCCTTCCTAGTTGTTCCACCGCCATCCTTCCCACTCTCAGCTCCCAGCAACTGCAGGTCAGCTTTCTCTTACTGCACATTAGATTTGCCTTTTCTAGTGTTTTATAAAAACTGAAACTGATAGTATATACCCTTTTGTGTCTGACTTCATTGCTCAGCATAGTATTTTTGAGATTCATCCAAACTGTGTATTTGAGCAGTTGGTTCTTTTTTACTGTTGAGTAGCACTCCACTATGAGTGTACACAAATACATACACAGACAGACACACACGTACATGTGTTTGTTTATATATTCACTTGTCGATGGACATATGAAATGTTGTTAGCTTCTGGCTATTGAGAATAAAGAACATATGTTTTTGTTTCTCATGGATGTAGTTGCTAGTTTGCATGTGTAAATTTATAAGAAACTGACAAATTGTTTTCCAAAGGCCTGTAATATTGTACATTCCAACCAGGAATGCACAAGAGTTTCAGTTACTCCTCATCATTGCCAACATTTGATACCATCAGTTATTTTAATTTTTTTCTATTGTAGTGTTTGTAGTGGTATCTCACTGTGACTTTTTTTTTTGAGGGAGATTAGCCCTGAGCTAACATCTGTGCCCATCTTCCTCAATTTTATATGTGGGACACCTGCCACAGCATGGCTTGATAAGTGATGTGTAGGTCTGCGCCTGGGGTCTGAGCTGGCGAACCCCAGGCCGCCAAAGAGCAGCACACAAACAACCACTGTGCCACAAGGACAGCCCCTATCTCACTGTGATTTTAATTCACATTCCCTCGATGACTAATGATGCTGAGCATCCTTTCATATGCTCAATAGCTAGCTTTACATCTTGTGTAAAGTGTCTGTTAAAATCATTTAATCACTTTTAAATTTAAATTTAAATTGCTTATTTTAAATTGATTTCTCTTTTTTTATTGTTTTAAAGGTTCTTTGAATACTCCGGAGAGCAATCCTTTGTCATATTTATATGAGTCAGTGTTATTTACTTCCAGTCTATGGCTTGCCTTTTCCTTTACCTATCTCTGTCTACCAAAAGGTTTTATTTTGATAAAGCCCAATTTATAAATTTTCCTTTATGGTTTGTGCTTTGCCAGTCCTATCCAAGATATCGTTGCTTACTCCTAAGTCACAAAAAATTCTTTGTGGGACATTTTTATTTTCTTGTAAAAGTTTCATAGTTTTACATTTTAAGTTTAGGTCTATGATTGATTTAAATTTAATTTTTGTTCATGATGTGAGAGAAAGATCAAGATTCTTTTTTAAAAAATATGGATGTGCAGTTGTTCCAGCACCTTGACATCATTGTCAATCATAAATTGGCCATATATGTGTAAGTTTATTTTCAGTCTCTCTATTTCAGGCTACTGTTCTATAGGTATATCTTTATGTGAACTGTTGTTATGAATGTGTCTTTCAAGTTTTGTTTTGTGTTTTTTTTGTGTGTGTGTGTGGTGAGGAAAGTTGGCCCTGAGCTAACATCTGTTGCCAATCTTTCTCTTTTTTTTCTCCCCAAAAACCCAGTACATAGTTGTATATCCTAGCAGTAAGTCATTCTAGTTCTTCTATGTGGGACGCCACCACAGCATGGCCTGATGAGCAGTGTGTAAGTTCACGCCCGGGATCCGAACCAGTGAACTCCAGGCAGCTGAGGTGGAGTGCGTGGTGAACTTAACCACTTAGCCACAAGGCTGGCCCCCTAGTTAAGTCTTGAAATCAGGTAATGTATGTCTTCTATGTTGTTTCCTGTCCCTACCCCAAAAAGACCGTTTTGACTTTCCTGGATTCTTTACATATTGATATAAAATTTAAAGCCTGCTTATCAATTTCTCAAAAGTTCCTTCTTGAATTTTGTTTGAAATTGCATTTACTCTATTAATTCATTTGGGGAGAATTTCCACCTTAACAATATTCTACACTTTCCAATCCAAACACGTGGTAGATCTTGCCATTTATAAGAGTCGTGTTTAATTTCTCTTAGCAATGTTTTATAGCTTTAAGTGTGAAAGATCTTGCATATATTTTACTAAATTTATCATTATTTCCTGTTTTTGGATGCTGTTTTAAATGGTAATATTTTAATTTTTTAAATTCCAGTTTTACTGTTAGTATGTAGAAATGTAACTGACTTTTTAATGAATTGTATCACTGAACTCACTCATAAGTTCTAGAAGTTGTTTTGTGGTTCTTTATAAATTTCTTTGTGCATAATTGTATCATTTGTGAAAAAAAATTATTGCATTTATTTCCAAAGTGGATGCTTTTTATTTCATTGCCTTGCCTTATTGTGCTTGTTAGAGCCTCCGGAACAATGTTAAATAGTAGAGTTAGTGGATATCTTTGACTTATTCCAATATTAGAGGGAAAGGATATAGTCTTTCAACATTAAGGATGATGTTAGCTGCAGTTTCTTGTTTTTGTATTTTTTTCACAGTGTTCTTTTTCAGACTGACATTTTCCTCTCTTCCTAGTGTTCTTACTGTTTTTAAAAAAATCATAAATAGGTGTTGAATATTATTTAATATGTTTCCTCTGATTATTTTGAGATGCCCATATCAGTTTTATCCTCTGTGAATTTTCAGATTTTGATGTCACTGTTTATTCCAGAAAAGATAAATAAAATGAATTCCATATCAAGTTAGACATAACGTAGAAACAACTTAGTATACAGAAAACATACCAAAAAATTAGATCTAAAAATAATCAAAGAGAAAGAAGAGATTCTACATGAAGAAAGAAGAGATTAAATTTGGGGAATTAACACACAGGACATATCAATAGTAAATATGAAAAGAGAACAGAATGGAATAATAGCTTCAAAATGCTCAGAGAAAATAACTGCCAGTTTACTCTTTATAGACAAGGAAGTGATACTTACTGTGAAGAGTAGAATACAGACTAAAAACTAACAAAAACAAAATTCTGAAGCATGTCCTCAGGAAAGAGGAAAATGGAAAGTGATATCTGAAATAGTTCTGAGATGTGAGATAATTGGATTCAATATCCATCTTAACTGTGTCTAACTGTTGAAGTGAAAAAGCAAAGAAGATCAACTTAACACAGGATAGGAATGGCATAGTTCATGGAAACGTTTAAGATCGTTTTATTTTTCAGGAGGAAGGGAGTGATAGTAATCATCTTTGAAGCTGGTTGAATATACATTGTAAAATTTTAACAGCATACTTGATAGAAATAGGGGATATAACTTTCAACCTAGTAGAGGAAAAATCAGAATAAGCAATCAATTGAAAATATGCAGAAAAGGAAAAAGATAGAAGCAGAACACTAGTTTTGGAAAAAGTAGATAAAGCAGACAGAATAAAAAGGACAAATTAAAAGACATTAATAAACCTCCATTTAGCAGTAATCAATTTAAATGATTAAAAACAGGAAAATTTATTAAAATTAGCTATGTTTTGTTTTAAAAGAAGCACTATGAAAATCAAAACAAAAATAAAGTAAAAATGTTATGAAAAAATTTGTTGGTCAAATATACTAATAAAGCAATTTAGTGTATTAGGGTGAAGATGAGGAAAACAAAAGAGAAAGACAAAACAAATAAAACAAACATAACACTAGGGTTTCTACTGTACCGGTAAAGCAAAAATGCAATATCGCATGTTTAAGGCATGTTCTAGTTGTCATATGCTGCTGTTAACTCCTGCATAGTAGTACATAAAATACACCCGCAAAATCCTATTTATTGCTTCTCCTAAAGATAGGTGTCTAGGTTTCCCCATATGTAAATTCTACCGCCGTGAAAATGAGCATATTCTTCTTCACTTATACACCAAGGGGCGAGATTCTCTGCAGGTAAATATCCAGGAATGGATTTCTGGGACATTAACTTTTTTGTTTTTTTAGAATCTAGTCAACATACAATTCTGCCATGAGCCAATGAAGTTTTCCGGATCTCCAACATTGGTATTATCTTCTAATGTTTGCCAACCAGATGTCTGAAAATGTTACTTCATTATTGTATTAATCTAAATTTCCATTACTGTCAATTTATGAGTTCAGTTTTAATTTAATCTGAATTTTCCAGTTTAGTTGAACTTCTCATCATATTCATACTCTGTGCTCAATTTCCTGTTGTTTTTCCTGTCTCGTTAGCTCTTTTGCAGAAGTCCTCCTAAATTTCTGATTCTAATCCCTTGTCAGTTGTAGATGTTGTAAATATCAAAGTCCAGGCTGTAACCCCATCTGTTAAGTTTGTTTATGTGCTTCATTGAATAGAAATCCATGAATCTTAAGATTTATACTTTGTACATCTTTGATTTGAAAAAAAAATGTTTTCTCCACTCCAAATTTCCAGAGAGGACTTTTTCTAGCCACAGTGAAGAGAAAGAACAGATTTCTCTTCACTTTATCTGTCAGTCAGCATCCATAGGTTTATAGAGGCCACATTTTCACATCTTTAATTGCTCCCGATATTCTTTTCATAAAAACCATTCCCTAAATGCAATAATCAAGTGTCACCCCAAACTCAAAAGGCCCTGCCTTATGCTATGATTTTTAATGGTTAACCCCAGGGAAGATATTAACTTGGAAAAAATGGGCTGCTGCTGTTTCAATTTCTCCTTGAAGTGCTCTTTTGTCATCATGTGGAGTTTGTCTGTGAAGTTCGTATACATATAAATCAATGCCTCAATGCCATAGGTATGAGAAAGAGAATAACAAAAACTTAGTGACTTCAGTTGTCACCTACATGCAGAGGATAGTGACATTTGTATTTCCAAAGTTAACCTGGTTTCCACATTCAGTTCCATATCATCAAATAAATATTTCCATTTAGATGTAAAGAGCAAACTGCTAATGAAAGAAGCATGAACTTGATAGAAAGACTTGTGTCTCAATACTGACTCTGCCACTTACTGACTGACTTTGGGCATGTAGGCAAGTTACCTGATTTCTTTTATTCTGACCTCTCCCAAATATACAGCAGAGATAATAATATTGACAATAATTTGTATGAAAAAACAAATAATTAGCATCTACAGTGATTTAGTGTTTTGTAACATACAAACTTGTAACGCTGTAACATACAACAATGTAATCGGTCGTTACAGTTAGACAGTGAAGGAAATCCTGAGTTGCTTTTCAGAAATGAGGAAAGTTTCAGGGAGGCCAAATCACTTTCCACCCAATACTTGCAAGAGCAATAAACAAACATTGAAGAAAAGATTTATACCTACTTCAGCCTAACTAAAGTTCACGATTTTAAAAACTACGCTGTACTGACTCATTTTTAATTGCAGATGCTTCACTAACACCTCAATGTAGCAGATAGAATGTTCCTGAAAACTCCCCCTCCAGCCTCCACAGACTCTCAGCAACTCAATTTCTATCAACTGCTGTTAAAATGGTGTTATGTTTGTACAACCTCACAAGCTTGCAAACATGGAGTTGCATATGGCTTCTTACTCTTCTTTGGGTTCATTGTCTAATCAGTAATTGTCTCGATTGTTTTATATTTAAAAATATTTCTATAATCCACTCTTTTTTATATCAAGATACAGTACCACATGTTTTAGAAGAGCTTCCAAATATTTATCCATGAGTCTGATTTCTTCTACACCCAATCCATTCTGCACTCTTGAAATTTAGAATCCTTAATGTGCCATTCATCAGGTTACTCCATCTGCAGAACATTTACTTTCTCTACCATGAAACAAGATAATTTGAACTTCTGATACAGGCAATCAAAGTCCTCAATAGTTAGCATTACATATATAATTTTTGTAACAGCTTTATTGAGGTATAATTCAATACCATGAAATTCACCCTTTTAAAGTGTAAAATTCTGTGTTTTTTAGTAAACTCACAGAGGTGTGCAACTGTAGTATCTAATTTTAGAATGTCTTCATCACCTCAAAAGAAACTTCATGTCCATTAGCAGTCTCTCTGCATTCCCGCCTCTATCTACACCCTGGCAACCACTAATTTACTCTCTGTCTATCTATATTTGCTTATTCTGGGCATTTGATGTAAACAGTACTGTAGAATGTCTGGCATTTTATGCTAGCTTCTTCTGTTTATCATAATATTTTCAAAGTTCATTCATGTTGAAGCATGTGCATACTTTATTCTTTTTCATGGGTAAATAATATTCCATGGTATGTACATAGCACATTTCACTTATCCATTTATCATTTGCATTTGCCTGTTCATCACAGGCATTTGGATGGTTTCCACTGTTTGGCAATTATGAATGATATTGCTTTTAGCATTTGTGTATAAGTTTCTGTGTTGACATATGTTTTCAATTCTCTTGAGTATTTTCACCTAGCAGTGGGAATTGCCAAGTCATATGGTAACACTATATTTGACTCCTAGAGAAACTACCAAACTGTTTTCAAAGCAACTACAATATTCTTTATTCTTACCAACAATGTCTGAAGGATACAATTTCTCTATGTCCTCAACAGCACTTGTTATTGCCCTTTTTATTATGACTATGATTATGATTACCACCCTCCTAGTGAGTCTGAGTAGATATCTTATTTTGGTTTTGATTTTCATGTAATCTATTGAGTAATAATTTTGAGCATCTATTCAAACACTTACTGGTCACTTATTTTCTTTGGAAAAATGTCTATTAAATCCTTTGCTCATTTTTACTTGAGTCATTTGTCCTTTTATTGTTCACTTGAAAAAAATTTTTAGATCTTCTGGTTACAAGTCCCTTATCAGATATATGATTTACAAATATTTTCTTCCATTTAGTGAGTTGTATTTTCAGTTTCATGATGGTGCTTTGAAGCACAAAAGTTTTAATTGTGATGTAGTTTTATTTATTTTTTTCTTTAGTTGCTTGAGAGTTAGGTATCTTATCCATGAAACCATTGCCTAATCCAAGGTCAGGAAGATTTACACATGTTTTCTTCTAAGAATTTTATAGTTTTAGTTCTTATATTTAGGTCTTTGATTCATTTTGAGTAATTTTATATATGATGTGAAGTTCAACTTCATTCTTTGCAAGTGAAATCTAGTTGTCCTAGTATCATGTGTTGAACAGAATATTCCTTTTTCATTGAATTATTTTGGCACCCTTGTCCAAAAAATGCCCATAAATATAAGGATTTATTTCAGGACTCTAAATTCTATTTCATTTATCTATATAGCTATCCTTATGTCAATACCACACAGTGTTCATTAGTTCTGTAGTAAGTTTTGAAATTGAGACATATTAGTCCTCCAATTTTGTTTTTCTTTTTAAAACTATTTTTGCTATTCTTGGTCCCTTGCCAATTTCTACAAAAAGTATGCTGGGATTCTGATAGAGATTGCATTCACTTTACAAATCAATTTGGAGAATGTTGTCATCTTAACAATACTAAGTAATCCAATCCATGATGAACACAATCCATTATGCCTCTCCACTTATTTAGGTCTTCTTTAATGTCTTTCAAGAATATCTTCTAGTTTTTAGCGTAAAAATCTTGTATCCCATGGGTACATTTATTCCTGAATAATTTATCCTTTTTGATGCTATTGTAACTGGAATTATTTTCCTAATTTCATTTTAGATTTTTCATTGATAATGTATAGAAATACAAGTGACTTTTGTGTTTTGATCTTGGATTCTGTAAAACTTCAAGATACCTTCATTATTTGTAATAATTTTTAGTAGATTCTTTATGTTTTTCTTTATATACAAGATCATACTCCTCTGCTGCAAGGTTTAAGCTTCTTAAGAGTCCTTGAAGAGAACCCATTGAAATAAACACTTGTTGTACCAGGAAGTAATTCACAGTGAGCCTCTCTCCAGATATGAGACAACTATAGAAACACTACCTGTGTTCCGTAAAGACTCAACCTATACTATTTGTTGGGAATGCCCAAACATGGTAACTCTCTCTGCAATTCATTACAATTTATGTATGTACATTGTACATACATTCACACTCACACAACTCTGTGTTTGGACTGAAGAGTTACTGTTATCTGACTATGGGAAAAACTTTTAAATTTCTCTGGACCTAAATTTTTTCAATCATAAAATGAGGATTGAAAGTCCTTCTTCATTGAGCTTCTGTGTGTATTAAAAGAAATGTTTGCAAACTGGAGAAAGTATCTAGCACATTTCCTTCCTGCTATCTGGTACTTAATCAGCATCATTTTTTTTGCACCACATGTCCTTTCTCAGAGAAAGGAGGGTTAAATTATTGCAGCAGAGGAGTATTTATGGTACAGGCTGTAACACAGTCTTTTCTTTCCTCTCACATTCAATATGACCTGCATAGGTGAGCAATGCTGTTACAGGTTAAAAAAGTCTCATGATCAGCTTTAGGTATAGAGTCTTCTCACCCACGTACCTCTCTGTTATCCTCCATCTACGTGGCCAATGATGCCTTTGACTATGGTATATGCCTAAGGTAGAGAGGCAGATGTAGATGACAGCATTATAGATTTATAACAAATGTCAAGAAAACGCTCCTTCGGGTAAGTGACTGAATAAGAAAAATAATAGAACCTAGTTTTCTAGAAAGAGAGAGAGGAAGCTTCTACACATAAATAAGTTCATCACTGTTGGAGGCTTTATTTAAATAAGTGAAAATATCTAGAAAAGTACTACAGAATCTTTTGAATGGAATGTTCCCCAAGGTCCCTAAAGAATTAGGTGATCACTGTTGGGAAAGGAACCAATGTGTACTCTAAAGTGTGTGTGTGTGTGTGTGTGTGTGTGTGTGAACGTTGCTGTACTTTAATTTATAAATGTGGGAATTACATGGGACAAATTTGTTAAGGTGAAAATATATCTGTACAAAATAAATAAATAACATAATTGTAGTCTATTTTCATCAACCGTGAGGATCTACGTCTGTATTATAGATAATATATATAATACATTTTAAATATAATTTAGTTGACCCAGAGTTCTTCCTGTGGGTCTACTTGATGAAAACTCTATGCCATACAAACTCATGGCTGCATTACCATCCTTGAAATGGACCCTCCCCTTATTGCAAGACCCAGCTTCATAGTCTCTTAGTCCATAATTTTCCTCCAACAAAGATCTAGCCTTAACTGTAAGGTTAAGGTTAACCTTGAAGCAGGAGGTTACAACATCCCTGATCTTCTTTCAAGCCACCTATAACAAAACGAATCAGAACTTGGGCTTCATTATACCATCACAGGACAAGCCATATTATTTTTGAATAAAGAGAACAACAACAATAAAAAACTATCCTGTCTCTCTCACCTGTTTTTGTTTCAGGGCTTGCATTAGAATGATCTTCTTGTTCCAACTGTATCCAGACTGCTAATTGCCTTTTCAAATGTGCATGTTTGTCTTCACATCTCTGTGGGAACCCCACAATACGTTTGGGCATGGGAATTTGTCATGACTTTCTAACTTGAAGTGAGCAGTAGTTTCAAGTAACTGAATCTTGAGCCTCTTCTTTTGATTATTTTGTTCTTTAAGCACAAACATGAGCCTACACACACTTTAAGTTAGCAAAAAGGAAGTAAAATAATAAAGCAGTCAAAAGAAACAAAGAATATAGCATTTATGGTGAAAAGCTGAGGGCAAAGTGAAATGCCTCTTGAATCTTCATGAAGTCACAAAAAATTTTTCTGCCAAGATTTACAAAAATATAGCAAAAATTAGAAAAAATATTACTAAAACATATCTATTCAATCTGATACTGTTAGTACCTCCATCCGTGAGCCTTCAGATACCAATGAGAACAAAAAACCAGAAAATCCCCCGAAGTTTCAACTTACTAACCTAGTACAAGATTCAGGAGTAAGGGGTGGGAAGGGGGTGTAGGAGAGAGGTTTGAATGGTTAATGCGAGCGGTTCTTATCTTTTCAATTCTATCCTTGTAATCAGTAAATCGCTGGGCATGGCGACAATACATGCATATGGAAAGGACTAATTTATTTTCATGAAGACTATTAATAGGTTGCAAGAGAGAAAAAGTAATTAACTATAACTTCCAGCCTTATAACAACCGTAAACTTATTAAACCGCTCCTCAGTACCATTCAGAGAATACTGATGCAGGGTGTCTTTGAAGATCAAGTTGTACTGGACTTGCAAGCAAATGTTTAAGAAGTCAATTAAAATATGAATTATTTTTGAACTCTGATTCTGGTTATATCGTAAGAATATATTCTAATTATTACTTAAGCATCCAATTTTTCTTCTTTTTGTCTAATTAGTATTTCTGGTTACGTTTGTTTTGTGCCATCAAAATTCAGTGTTACTACTAGAGACATTGGTATGGATTGCAAAGGTGGAGAAAACATTCATTTTAGTAGTTTCCTCTTTTTCCAATAATAAAACTAACAAATTTACTCTTTATGCTGAGTGTCTTCTCTTATGCTGAAATCTGATATTTTTAAGATTAAAAGAAGATACTTCATATTTTTACCCATTTTTGGGATATTAAGAAGCAGATGGACCTCAAGCATGCAACCTCGAGAGAATAATTAGTGATTCTAGGTTATTTCATTTGATGACCCTTACAGTTCATTATATTAAATCTCTATGTCTTAGTATCTGTGCCAATATTAGAATAAAATTAGGAATTTTCTCGAAATATGAATACAGATCCATGCACATATAAGTTTAAAATAGTTTGCTTTTTTGGTGCATATCACTGTAACACTTCATTGTGACTATAGGTCCCAAGGTACTTATCATTCTGTATACAACTGAGTCTATGTTCTACAAACAATCTATACTAGCAAATATTTAGAGAGAGGTCAATAATTAGCGTCTTAACGAATTACATTTTCATTTATTTAATGATTTAGTTTACTAATGTTTATTTTTATTATAGCTAAGCTTTAGCAAGTTAATTAGCAATGGAATTGTGTTTGCATTTATATCTAAATATAGACAAGTAAAATAACTTAGCAAATTCACATCCTTTATAAATATTTTTCATTGGAGACACTTGTGCATCTGCACAAAATGAAACATTTTTAAAAGAAAACTAAAATTAATGAAACGAGTTGTGAATGAATTGTCTTAAGCTAGAAGGATATCTCTCTTTTACATCATGGCTTGTTGTAAACTGTTAGTAAACAGCCAGAACTGAATTAACACCTGGGAAAACAGTTATCACTAAAAGAGGCCACCAGCTATCTACTAAATAAGAAATGCCCAAATTCTCTGACATTAGTGATTGTCTGGTGTCATGTCAATCAACCAACATCATTTGACAACCTGCCATAAGCCATTATTTTGCTTGGTTCTGAAGAATTAAAGATAAATGAGATGCTCATTGCCCCTGAGAGATTTTTTTCCTAGTTATGGAAAGAAGGAATGAGGGACGAGGAAGAATTTCACCATTTCTAATATGGTCTGAGTTGGCAATATTTTTCTTTTTTGTAAAGGACAAGATTCACATCACTATCAAACTAATAAGAGTTAGACAGTCACTTTATTTCACACATAAGAACAGTGATACTCAAAGACAAGGAGTAATTTTTTTTCAGGTTCATATGCTTCCTATCTGTAGGTGGAGAATGAAAATCTTATGTTTTCTATAGATTTCTAAGGGTCTCAGGCAAATGTATAACTATAGATAGTAGGAAAAGACACCTAGTTATGGAAAAACTTGGTCCTTTC
Source organism: Equus asinus (assembly GCF_041296235.1). NCBI lineage: Eukaryota > Metazoa > Chordata > Mammalia > Perissodactyla > Equidae > Equus > Equus asinus. Next base: position 84,744,835 of record NC_091798.1, read on the forward strand.
TCAGCTGCCCTGACATTTTAGGCTGCAAATCATGTTTGAATGTGCTCTACGTTGGCCCTATCATCATTTTGTTTGATGTTGGTTAAATATATAATGATTAAATTCAACCCTGTCATAGACAACCCTGATTTCTTCCTTTCTTTCCCTCTTTCTCTTTTGTTAGAGGATTTGTTTCCCAATCCACATAAAGCACGGTTTCTCAAACTTTAATGAGCATATAAATTACCTGGGATATGAGTACAATGCAAATTCTAATTCAGTAGGTCTGAAAAAGGGCTTGAAATTTTGTGATTTTGATAAATCCTTAGGCGATCTGCTGCTGCTCATCTAAACGTCATTCTTTACTTAGTTGCAAGGCTTTGGAAGAGCAAAACAATAGAAATTTGTAATTCCTCTACTTTAAATGCTGACTGGCTCTTCCGTGACTTGCAGAAATTTTGGATTTGGAATAGTTCATCTTGAGGGACACCGCCTCGAAGAACTTAGGTGGATAATGAAAGTTGATGCATAGTTGTAAAAAGACCTTTATATAGCACATGCTGGAAACAAAATCAGCCATTGGACCCCCACGATTCCCTTTCTCAGTGTGTGTCAGGCTTTTGGCATATATGTAAGAGTATACAGCCAAGAAAAACACAGAATATTTTCCAAGCGTTACTTTGTTGTTTTGGATTGATTTCGCATGAATAAACCCTGGGATTATGCTTTTGACTAATAATGCAGCAATAACTAGGATTTATTCAAGCAATAAGCACTTATCAAGCCCAACTATATGGAATACATTGCCCTTATTGCTGTATAAGCACAAAGAAACAATCAGTGGCGTCACTATCTCCAGCAAGCCACAATACAAAATGCTCTGCCCATTTGACAATGACCTGGGAATCTTATATTTTATCTTCATATTTCGTAGTAAAATAATACCATTTATATATTTTCTGTCTTATTATAATAGTAACATATGATTGAGGCAATAGTGGTGATGTGAATATAAATTTTGCAACATGCCCTCTCCACTCCCATGACCCAAGAAAAAGAAAGAATGAAAACTAAGAACAACAAATAAAACTGTAAGTATCAGTGCTCTTAGCAGAAAGAGAATATCCTCATTTTAACTTCCCTATAAGGGGAAAAATAAACTGCACATCCCACCAAGCTATTGGCCATGCTCCATCACATGGACTCATGGAGAGCGAGAACAGCTGGAGAAAGAGATCAACATTTTCAAAAGTTATGTAATTGTGAACCAAGAATTTTATAAATGGCCAAACTTTTTCTATCAAAGTTATGTAAATAGAGTAAATATGCAAGAGCTCAGAGAACTATGCACACATGAACCCTTCCTGAGGAATCTATTAGAAGATGAACTTTGTTCAAAGAGACAAGGGCAATGGCAACAAAAGTAGTGCCACTGGGCATTTTATATATTTAATTCTAGATTGAAGAGTAAAAGAAATGTATGGTTGAGGATGGAATAAAATATGGTATGTGATATATGCCATGCATTGTATATCTGACAATATGCTGAAACAAAAGAATGTAAGGAAATAGGGGAAGAGAAAGTTAGCATATGCCTATTGATGGTACCAGCATCGGATATACCATTAAAGTATACCATTTAAAACCAACAAGGAAGTTAGTAAAAGGCTAAAGAAGAAATTAGAGAAATAAGGACATTAAAAATGTTTTCATACAAAGGTAACCAGCAGAACAAAAGTGCAAACCTGACTAAATGCCAAGACATAGTTAATAAAAACGCAAAGAAACACATTGCATAGAGAAATAATTAGCAAATATAACAAAATACAAATAATAAATATATTGAAATAATGTAACAAATGAGGCACATGATATCACTTATCAATAAATGTGAATAGGTCTAACTCATCTATTAAAAATATTTTCAGTTTGGTTCACAAAGCAAGCAAGAAACAACTATATGTTTTGTAAAAACTGCACTTAAGAAAAGGTTCCCAAAAAGCTAAATATCAAAAAATGGACAGGCAAACAGAAACCATAATAAAGCAAGTGTAATTATACTGATATCAATGTAGAATACAAAGCTAAAACCATTAAACATGAGAATAAGGGCATCATTTATAGCTATAAGCCAAAATTCATTATGAAAATATAAAAATTATAAATATCTGTGCATCAGATAACACAACAGCAATCTTTATAAAGCAAAAATGACAAGAGATGTGAGAAAAAAGATAGAAACACACAAAACGCAGGAGAATCAAAAAACTGTTTTATAGAATAGACAAGTTGACACTAAAATATACATGGAAAAATAAACATGCAGAAATAGACATAAAAATAATATTAAAAAAAGACAACAACAAACAAACACATAGCAATGGAGATTGGATTGGTGGTTGCCATAGGGGAAGGGGGGGAGGGTAAAAGGAGGGATTAGGCTCACATGTGAGGAGATGGATTATAATTAGTTTTTGGGTTGTGAACATGATGTAATCTACACAGAATTGAAAATATGTTACGATGTACATCTGAAAGCTATATAGTGTTATAATCCAATGTTACTGCAATTAAAAAAAGTTAAAATTAAAAAATTAGTGCTACTCAAAAATAAAAAAAAAGAAAAGAAATCTTCTCAGCACAAACAGAAGGACCTACAACTAGAATATACAACTTTGTCCTGGGGGGCTTTGGGGAGAAGAAGAAGAAGAAAAAAAAAAAAAAAAAAACGGGATTGGCAACAGATGTTGGCTCAGGGTCAATCTTTTAAAAAAAGAAATCTTCCCTGCTCCCCATCTTTCTGCTCACCTTGGCGGTTGTTTTCTCATGAATATGTGCAATGTTTGTACCACTGAATAAACTTTTGGATTTAGTGAAAAAAGAAAAAAAGAAAATCTCTGAAAGAGAATAAACCTACAAGAGATTAAAATATAGACCCTTCATAATTAAAATAGCATGGTTCTGATGCATGAATAGACATACAAACTAGGGAAATAGAATTAGAAGTCCAGGATTAGACTTAAAAGATATGAAACTTTGGTATGTGATGAGGGTGGCATCTCAAATTTTTTAGGAAGCAACAGGCTTTTAAATAAATGTTACTGGGATAACTGATTAGCCATTTGGCAAAGGATAAAATTAGATCAAAATCTTACACCGTTATACAAGGATAAACATCAAAGAGCTCAGGGCTTTAAATATAAAAATATAAAACCAGACAAGTTTGTTTGTTTGTTTGTTTTTGAGGAAGATTAGCCCTGAGCTAACATCTGCTGCCAATCCTCCTCTTTTTGTTGAGGAAGACTGGCCCTGAGCTAATATCCATGCCTGTCCTCCTCCACTTTACATGTGGGACGCCTACCACAGCATGGCTTGCCAAGCAGTGCCATGTCCCGACCGGGTATCCAAACCGGCGAACCCCAGGCCGCCAAAGGGGAATGTGCCCACCTAACTGAGGCACCACTGGGCCGACCCCAAAACCAGACAAGTTTTGAAAGAAAACACAGGTGAATTCCTCCTTACACACATAGGTGTAGTCCAAGTTTGTAGAAATGCTTTCTAACTATGAGTAAAAATGTAGATGCATGTAAGACAAGATTGATAAATTTTACTTAATAAAAATAATATACTTGCCAAATAATGCCACGGAAAAAAGTAAGAAAATAGATAGTAAGAGAATGAAAAAAACAAGCTGCAAACTGGGCAGGAATATTTGCAGATAATATATCTGAAAAAGGACTTTTATCCAGAATATATAAAGAACTCTCAAAACTCAATAGTAAAAACAAAAAATGACCCAATTAAAAAAAATAGATCAAAGACTTGAGATACTTCATCAAACAGGATATATGGAAAGCAATTAAGTGTATGAAACAAGTTCAACATTCTTAGTTATTAAGGAAATGCAAATTAAAACCATAATGAGATGCAATTCTATGCAGATTACAATGGATAAAATTAAAAATACTGATAATACCAAGTGTGGATGAGGATGCAGAGCAACTGGAACTCGCACAAATTGGTGGTGGGTATGCACAATGGTACAGCCAGGTGGACAAGGTGGTAGTTTCTTATATAGTTAAGCTTATACTAACTCTATCTTCCAGAAAATCCACTCTTGCCCTAGAAGAATTGAAACCTATGTTCACACAAATACTGGTGCACAAATGTCTATGGCAGCTTTATTCATAATCACTGAAACTTGGAAATAATGCAGATGTTCTTCAAAGGGTGAATGGATAAAAAAACCATGGAACATCCGTATAACACAATGCTAATCAGTTATAAAATGAATGAACTTGATATATGTAAATAATTTGGATAAATCTTAAAAATATTACACTGAGTGGTAAAAGCCAGTTTCAAATCATTGCAAACTCTACGACTCCATGTATATGACATTCTCATAAAGACACAGCTACAGTTAGGAGGGACCGATCCACAGTGGCGAGGGTTAGCGATGTGACTCCAAAGGGGCAAAATGGGAGATTTGGGGCTAATGGAAGTGTTGGGTATTATGGCAGTAGTTACACTAATCTATACATATATTAAAATTCAAAGAATTTTACACCAAAATATCTCAATTTTATTGTATGTTCATAGAGAAAACAGAAAAAATTCTTGAAAAACCATGAGAACATATATGAAAGATACATCACACAAAAAAGAGTTAGTACTTCTAATACATACAGAATTCTTTTTTGTTTTTTTTTTTAAATCTATTTATTTATTTATTTTTTGAGGAAGACTGGCCCTGAGCTAACATCCGTGCTCATCTTCCTCTACTTTGTATGTTGGATGCCTTCCACAGCATGGCTTGATAAGCGGTGTGTAGGTCCATGCCCAAGATCAGAACAGGTGAACCCTGGGCCACCAAAGTGGAGTGTGAGATCTTAACCACTGTGCCACCGGGCTGGCCCCATTAAGAATTCTTAATGCTCAAATAATTCAGAAAAAAATTATTTTAAAAATACCCAAAACTCACAAAAGTTTGCAAAAGAAATGAAGGGGCCAACCATAAAACAGATATAAAAATGATCCTTAAACATGAAAAAGACGTTCAATCTCACAATAAAAGAAATGTAAATCACAACTAACTCAGATAACCTTTCTTACCCATTCATTGGCAAATTTGGCACATATAACAGAATACTCTCTCAGCAAACATCTGCGGATCAGACTCTAATAACTACTATTAGAAATGCAGGTTGGTAGAAACTTTATGAGGGTACTTGGCAATATCTTATTAAAGCAGGTATACACTTACCTTTGACCCTGCAATCCTTACAGGAGTTTACCCTGATGTACATATCCAACGTGAAAAAGTAAACGTGTCCATGCTTACTCAATCCTATATTGTTTGTAGTTACAAAATAGTAGAAACAAGTTGTATGCCCTTACGTAGAAGGGTGCTCCAATAAATTTTGGTACATCCACACCAAGAGCAGTATGCAGCTATAAAAAATAACAAGAAATATCTTTGTGAAGTAAAATGCAATGATTTTGGGGATATATTGTTCAGTGAAAAAAGCGAAAAGTAAAAGAATATCTTCAGTATAACACTCTTTATGTGAAAAAGAGAATGCAAAAGAATACATATATCATTTATTTGTGTAAGAAGAAACCCAGGAGGGGCAAACCGGAAACTAAGGAGATATTTTTCTTTCCATGAGAAGATGGGTGAGAATGGGGCTTAAAATGAAACGGTGCTTTTGTACAGTTTGGCCATTGGGAATCATGCTATCGTTTCAAGTACCCACAAAGTGCCCAGATAAAATCAACAAGGAAGGTAAAAGTTTTAAATGGCATACATCATGTCACAAGTGTAGAAAAATACAGTGTATCTGAGAAGTATTAAGATATGTTCTAGCTTGTTTATAGTGAGCTCCTTTTCTTCCAACAATTTTTATAGGTGATTGCTTTCCTATCTTTAGAGGGGAAAACTTGTAATATTCTAAATACTGCCCCCAAAAGCCCTAACTATATCAGTCAATACAATGATCTTAGAACTCTCCACTCACTCAGGACTTAAAAGCTAAGACCTTGAAAATGGTGGCTGAGTTGTCAACTACAAGAGGAAAGGATATCAAATACTGTAATTGATTTGGTTTAAAACAGAATTTCTAGCCACATTTCCCATATCGTATCAGATATTATGTTTTATAAAGAAAGATATTACATAACTTTTTGCCATACACTAGAGGCACTTGCAAGAGGACATAAAAAGAAATAAAATTTGAGGTGATATATTTAAGCTCAGAAAAAAACAACTAAAACCTCCTGGTATTTCTTAGAAACCCCTAATAACAATATTAATTGAATTATTAATGCCATTTTTCTACGTGAAGGTTATTTTTATTTTTCTATAATCAACTTTATGGAGAAACCTTATTCTCTAGTTCTTACTCATTTTTACCTCTATTAAAAAATATTTAGTTAATAAAACAATGCATTATTAATTGCATCATCCAATGAAAATAAATGTTAAATTATGGAGATATTTTATTCAAACTTTCAAATATTAGCCAAGAAATTAATTATATTAAATATAAAATATATTTCCCCTAATGCCCCTTTCTAAATATGTGCATTTCATTAAATTCTGAGGCATTTTCTCTATCCTTACTGTTAAAGACCTTGAAGACGTGCAAAAAACCTTCCAAAGCTATTGTTTTATGAAACCCTAATAAAAAAACCAGGTCCAGGGCCCTGAGTTTTGAGAGCTCCTTAGAGAGAGAAAGCAATAATTACTGAGTTGAGATGAATATAATTCTGTCTTTTAACAGCAAGAACAAGGACAAAAATCAAACTTAGAGAACTAGCTGACCTTCAGAACATGCTTAAGGGCATTTAGTCATTAATTTAAAAATAATAAATGCTAGCAATGAAAAAAATCAAGCAGACGTTACTTAGCATGGAAAAGTTAGGAATATCTTCAACCAAAGAAATTTTAAATTAGACTTTTAAGACATCAAAGATTGGTAGGAATTTTTTCATTCATCTTTCAGGCCTAATCTGGAAACACATATTCAACATGAATTACATTTATCAGAGAGCGTCTCCATGAGAATGTTAATGGGTGTTATGGAGTCATGAGCTTCTCAGGAACTCTGGACTCAACAGGATTTTGGTCAAAGCCTGGCTTCTAGATTTGAATAATTGAGGCTGGTCCAGACTTCTCCAGACTGCAAGCATTGGCTATCAGGCAAAACTTAGTTCTAATACTTTTTAACCCAAAATTCATGTATGTTTGCAAACTAAAATGACGTCATCTAATGAAGGACAAATTTTCGCCCCTACACTCTTTTTTCTGGTTTGTTGATTTTCCTTCCATTCATTAACAGTGCAATACTTACCTCCATTTTAAAATTTAATTGTCACATCTCTGAAGTGAGATTTTTCTTTCCGATCTTTTTTTGGTCACATCTACGTTTAATGCCGGCACTTCTTTGTTACACATTGACCTGAAGTGCCTCTGCAGTATATCTTTTTGTTAATCTAAAAAATTTACTCTGTAGTTTATTTTAAAAATGCCTTGAACGCTTTATTTGTTCTCTTCTGAACGCTCTCCAATTTTGAAAGAGAATTAATCAATTTCAAGGAGAAGACATTACTCACCATGCTTATCTAACATGTGCTGACTCTACTCGTATACACAAACATAGGATTCAGTTAATTACTATAATATCTTATTGAATCCTACCCAGTTCATTATGTTATTATTAGAGTTATACGGTAGCTTATCCTTCTCCTGTTTTATTCAGTTTGCATATTCTACTCTATGTGCGCTTTAGGCACTCTAAATACTTCCCTAAATTCAAATTGCATTTTACACTGAAAGTCTCACCAAGAAGATGATTTAAGGAGACTTTTAAAGTGCTATTCATTACCAGGTAACATAAACCAATGGCTTAGAAATTACTTGAATTACAAGATTTTTTAAAGCTGATGAAATCTGTTGTTTATTTAGGAGAGTGTGATTTCTGCGGTATGTGCTTATTGCATGAGCGGCGCAACCCACAACACCTTCCACATCTACGTGTAAATTGTGAGTGATAATCACAGATTCTCAGATTCAGGTTAATGAGCACAGAAAGGTTCTACAAACATCTAGGAGATTTAATCTCATTATTTAATCCCTGATTACTAAACAGAAAGTGATTAATACATTTTACTTTAGAAAATGATTAATACATTTACTTTAGTTTCACGAAGTATTAAAACCAAGGAATTTCTGCTTAATTTTTAAAGAAACTTGGACTTTCACTCTAATTCAATTGTAGCTCGTTGAAATGTTATTTTATATCTATTCATTTATCCATTCAATCAACAAATGTGTAAACAGTCTAAGGCATTAATCCTTTGTTAAATCCATCTTGATGTGTTTCCTAACACTTTGCAAGGGAGAGCCATGGTTTTGCATGCAAAGTATCAAACTTACACAAGATTCACACAAAACAGCAAAGTAAGTTGAGCTTTAAGGATTCTGAAGAGTGCTAAGATATCAGTAGTATAATGAAGTTTTCCTAGTTCGTCAATTCCATTGTATATCACAGGTTTGCAGGACTGAGCATGTCTGACAGAATGAGGATAGCTTGGTAGTCCAATTCAGTGGCAGATGGAAAGTTCCTATGAGTTCTGAGTATCATAAGGGTATCTGAGAAGATGCTCACCAGCATTGTCCTCTGCTGTCATTACTGTTATAAAGAGCATAAGAGAGGCAGATTAGTGTGACAAAACACATCTGAATATATTTATTTCATTAACAAAAATTCATTTCGCGGGCCAGCCGGGTGGCATAGTGGTTAAGTTTGCATGCTCCTCTTCCCTGGCCTGGGGTTCACTGGTTTGGATCCCAGGTGTGGACCTACATACTGCTCATCAAACTGTGATGTGGGGGCATCCCATATACAAAGTAGAGGAAAACTGGCACAGACGTGAGCTCAGAGACAATCCTCCTCACCAAAAAGAAAAAAAAAAAAACATTAAACAATCCATTCAATGGACACTGCCCTCATGAGGTTAACGGTTTAGGCATTTACTCCAGACCCAAACTTACCACACAGGGAAGAGACAGCTCCTATTTTCACTGTTCTGCATTCTTTCCTTTTTCTTTCTAATTAAAAAAAAAATCCATATGATTGGGTGGTCTGCAGTTTTTCCTGTGCTGTCCACACCAGAGATGCACTCACAACCCAGCCCTACTCAGCTAGGATCACCAGGTCCGCCTTGTCACAGGGACTGTTAACTCAGGGATGGAAGCATCACCCAAATCTGGCCAACCAGACTCCTCTCCAGGATTGTAATGACATCATGGAGAAAGAAGCACTTTATTATCTTTTCTGGATTCACTAGATGTAAGGAAAATGTGTACCTAGCACTGCTGTTGGACCACCTTTGACAGCGTGTAGGAAGAGACTGCTTGAAAACCAAATTATCAGAGAGGAGAAAGAAGCTAACAGACAGAAAGAGGGTTCTGACACATCACATCGTCTGTGGCCCTAAATCGAGCCATTTCTGAAGCAACACAGTGCATTTGGACTTTCCTACTGTGTCAAATTCTCAGATGAGATTAAACTAGATCAGGTTAAACCTCTGTGATTTGCAACAAAAATATTTCACATATTTTTCTAAGGTAATATTTTTTCTCATTGCCAAATAAGCCATACTTATGAAACAAAAATCAGACAATGAAGGGGGCTGGCCCCGTGGCCGAGTGGTTAAGTTCGCGCGCTCCGCTGCAGGCGGCCCAGCGTTTTGTTGGTTAGAATCCTGGGCGCGGACATGGCACTGCTCATCAGACCACGCTGAGGCAGCATCCCACATGCCACAACTAGAAGAACCCACAACAAAGAATATACAACTATGTACTGGGGGGCTTTGGGGAGAAAAAGGAAAAAAATAAAAAATCTTTAAAAAAATCAGACAATGAAGTCTTGTATGGCAAAAAAAATATGACTCTCCAAAATTATTAATGATGTGTGTGTGTGCACAGGCGCATGTAGAAGAAAGGAGGGGGGCAGGAAGAGAAAGGGAGAGACAGAGACAGAGAGAGCTGGTACATTTTAGTAGAGAGTTCACTCACAATATCTGTGATTTTAAATAAAACAACATAGTTACAGAAGTCTATATACGTGAAATCAACATATATAACATTATATAGTGTATAGACACACACATATGCATCAACGAAGTGCAACCGTGATTAAAGTCAAAAACATCCAAGAGTTAATGAAAGGAAGAGCTAAGTCTGTGGGGTATGGGATTCTTTATTAATACAGATTCTTAATGTTAGCGTTGCAAGTTGAAATTAAAATACCTCCAAAATTCCTGCTTTATTCTTAGAAACTTAGTGGGAAAGTTGCATTTCCTTAACAGAGCTGTTTATTTTATATAGAAAAAAGATAAGGGGCTTTCATAAATGTTTGCTTAGAGGTCAATAATTTAAACTTACAACATGACAGGAGGTATTGTGTTTACTAATCATAACACTACAGGAATATTCATCAAATGTGAAGAAATCAAAAAATCTAGTGACGACCATATGGTACATTGAGAACAAGTGTTCCAACTGGGGGAGGGAAAAATTGTTTCCTAAGAGACAGCATAATTAAAAGGCAGAGGAATATCTTTCTACAAAAAAAGCAGTTACTAAGAACAAAGAAGATTCAATATAGTTGCAGGAAAGAATTATGAAATAATTAACAATAAACATACTCCGCACAGGAATATGGAGAAGAATATAGAATATTAGTAATTGTTACTGAGAAAACAGATATAGAAAACCATTAAACAGAATGAGTAAATGTTAGCAAATGAGTAAAAAGAATGTATCACATAATAGTCTTCTGTATTTAGTGGAAAGGGCACAAAATGCTAGAAAGAGAACTCAACCACCCAGATAAGGAATAACTGAAACTCCCATGTAATTATTTTCAGTCTTTGAAAAGCAAATAAAAGAAATCTACCAATTTGTGTTTAATAGATAATTTTAAATGCAGGAAAATGGATGTTGGGTCACTTCCAATATTTAAAGTTTAGTAGAAAATGCATGTGACATAACATATAGTATAAGATGCAGAAGCTTGCCCCTGTCCAAAGTACAATTTTGTGGATAGTGAAACAATGAAGGCAATGTTCTATTTCTCAGTGTAAATGTGGTATGCTTTGACTATATCTCTGTTTTTCCAGATTAATATCACTAATCCTCCAAAAATGCCTTGGAATATGATCTCTATATTCTGTGAAAATTAATATATGACAATTGTAACAGAGAATCCACATAATAGAATAATATACAGGGAGGTGTGCACTGGCACCTAGTGAGTGGAGACCAGGAATGCTGGTAAACATCGTACAATGCATGGAACAGCCCCTAAAACAAAGAACTGTCTAGCCCTAAATGTCAATAGCACCAAGGCTGAGAAATGCTATTACCGATGAAGAAAGGGAGACATTGAAAATTTGTCTTTGCTTAAGGTTGCCAAGCAAGACATGGCAACCTAAATAGTTTGTGGGAAAAGATTTGAGGTAAAAAAACAAATAAACACATCCTTATTCCTGATACTAATTTTCAACTGAATTGTGAAAAAGTACTTTCAATATCTAAAGTAGTATTTATCCTTTCTTTCTCTGCCCCCTTTCATTTCTTTTCAACTATGCCTAGATAATTAATTCTCTTACTACTTAGAAATTAGACTCCATAAATCCTTCCTATATATTTCGTAATAGCAAATATTTGAAGACTCTTCTAACATGCTTGATTGACACACTGCTTAAGCAGAGTATGTATTTTTAATCAAATTTCATTAGATAGTATTGTCATACTTACTTCCCTTGATCTGAAATTACATGATCTTTTGAAATAAACTAAATTAGGCATATTATTATTTTTCTTACCTATATGCTATTTTATTAATTTAAATTATTGTACCTTCTCTACTAGTGTTACCTGCTTAATTTAATATCCCAATGGATATCACATTTTGTCTAATTTGTGTTCTAGGAATTCTTTTTCTCCCAGAGTAAACCAATAGTATATCAAGGACATGAACCACCTGTCAAGACTTACAATTATTTCAAGCTTGTTGAATTCTGCAGACATTTCTACATTTATTTTTCATTAGTGATTGTTCATTATTGAGAACAGCTGTCAGTATGTAGGGTCTGGATGAGCATCACTTGTAGTAGATTGTTGTTGAACTCATGGCATTTAGCTCATAACTGACTTTTGTCCAGAGAGTTCAACACTGAGAGAAGGACACAAATTACTGTCCAATGTAATACAGTGCAAAATATTGGGTATGCAGTGAAAGAGCTCTACCTCCACCTGTATAAGATTCCTACAGAATGTTGGGGCTTCATGACATAATTTCAGATGGCATATCTAGTTGGCTAATAAGCCTATGACTTAGTGGAAGAAAAATATTACACTTTAAAGGAAATGAGGCAGATTGCTTGTAGGGTGCTGCCAGAAATAACCATTCTAGGAGATTACATAGAGATGAATATGGATTGTGGTATATCTTTGAAAGTGGTCTTGAAATGATAAGTCAAAGTTTTATTGCTTATGTTAAATTTCAAAAAATAGCAATTTTTATTAGGATTATATGCATAACAGAAGTTTATTACAGAATAAAGTAAAAACAAATAAATTACATATATTTATATCAATATTCCAAGCATATTTATTTGCAGAAAATTGAGGACAAACTGAATGGATTAGTTTAATTCTCATTAATTCATTTGTAATTCTAGACAAAGACACTTTTCATTCAATATTTTTCAAAATATATTTCAATTGTTACACAATAATGTAATTCAATTATATTAACGTACTATATTTATTTAAACTTTTCTTCATTATTAGACAGTTAAATTACTTACAGTTATTGTCTCAAAGTTCAATAAATATTTTTATTCAAAAGTTTCTTTTCCCTTTTATAAATTTATGGAGGCTGGAATTGCTGGATAAATGCTTTTCAACTAATTTATCATATGTTTTCCCACCAGGAGAATTTAATAAGTATTTACCTTTGATTAATTATGTTTTTATTTTCATTTAGCTGACATATCCATCTGAAAATCATTTTCATATTGAATGCAAGTTCAAACTATAACTTGATGTTTTTCAAATGTGTAATTGATTTTCTCAGAAGCGATATTGAATAATTCTTCATCCACTGATCCAAATGAGACTTAAATACAAAAGTCAGATCAATTCATACTCCATTATCATGCTGTTTAATTAATATAGTTTTTTAAAATCAGGTTTTAATTTCCTATAATGCAACTCTTTCCTTACTACTTTTATTTTTCAACAATTTCTTCATAGTTCTTATAGAGTTTTGTGTTAAATTACATGTAATTATCATTATCAAGTCCTTCCATAAATAGAAATTGGATTTTAATTGAGTTGGCATTAGAAATCCTTACTTTCAGGAAGACATTTATCTTTATAATTTTATTTTTCCTGGACAGGAATAGTTATTCAATAAATTATTCCTTAATACCATTATGGTAAAGTTCTGTATGATCCTCCATGTAGCTCTTGCATTTCTTACAATTAATTACTAGATAATATTATCATGAATTTACACTTTGATAAGCCCTGTTCTTAAATGTAACACCTTTAATCATTGCCATGGCCCCTTGGTGTCTATATTATTATTATCTCATTTTTAGTTGTGAAAACAGAGACATTGAGATATTTTCAAAATCATCTAAGGTCATGGAGCCACAGAGTGATGGAGCCATGATGATATTTTTTTTAATAAAAGTACCTATCATGTAAATATATATGTTATATATTATCTATGATATGTATTTATAAATGTATATATAAATGTGTTCTGATGTTTTAGTTATTTGGAGGTTAATACGAGGAGAGATATGTATATACATACACACACGCATGCACACACACAAATATGCTTTCCGTTGGCTATTGTTGGTGTATAAGAAAACTGTTATTTATTTACTATCTCTTATACTATTGTTATGGGTTAAATTGTGTCCCCAAAAAAGATATGTTGAAGTCCTAACTCCCAGTACCTGGGAATGTGACCTTATTTGGAAATAGGGTCTTTGCAGATGTAATGAAGTTAAGATGAGTTCGTACCAGATTAGGGGCCCTAGTCTAGTATGACTGGAGCCTTCATAGGAAGAGAAAGCAGACACGGGGAGGAGAATACCACAAGAAGACACAGAGATACACAGATCCAGAGGAAAGGCTGCCAGGTGAAGACTGCGATGGAGATTGGAGTTTCACTGCCACAAGCCAAGGAAGCACTGAGGCTGTCAGAGCTGCAAGAGGCAAGGAAGAATCCTCCACTAGACCCTTCAGAGGAGGCATGGCCCTGCCAAATCCTTATTTGTCTCCAGATCTTGGAGACAATAAATTCTCTTCTTTTAAACCACCTAGTTTTTGATACTTGGTTACAGCAGCCCTAGGAAATGAATGCAACCATGTAATTCTTATGCCAGTTCTAATAATTTTCGTTTGACTTTGGTATATTTAAGGAACTCTATTTTCTGTGAAACAACTGATTTATTTTCTAATTTTTAATGTATGAATCTGAGCATATTAGCTGATATTTCAGCCACAAACTTTGATCGTTACAATATACTTCCCTTGGTGTTCAGTATAACGAGACCCATTTTGGGTTGCACAGGCTGCTCATTTGTTTTATTATAATTTTTGAGTCTTATGAAGAAAGGATAATTATATTACTAGAACATCAAAATTCTTATAAGAAATATTTTTAATTTGATGCTGTTTTAGCATTGATGATATCAATATATTTTTATTGGTCAAATATTCTTGTGTTCCCAGGATAAACTTTTAGAAGTAATGATGCAATAGTCTTATAATTCATAATTTGACTTGCTAGATTTTATATATGATTTCTACAACCAAATCCAATAATTCTCTTTTTTAAAGATGGATTTTACTATGGGGAACTGTTTTAGATTTACAATAAATTGAGAAGATAGTAGAGAGTTCCCATATACCCTAAACTCTAAATTTATTAAAATTAATGAACCAATATTGATGTACAATTATTAAAGTCCATACTTCACTCAGACTTCCTTAGTTTCAACCTAATAACATTTTTTTATTCCAAGATTTCATGTAAGACACCAGATTGTATTTAGCTTTTGCACCTCCTTAAGCTCATCTTGGCTACAACAGCTTCTCAGTTTCCTCATTTTTGATGTTTTGACAGTTTTGAGGAGTCAGGGTACTTTATGGAATGTTCCTACTCTGGGAGTGGTCTGAAATTTTTCTCATGATCAACTGAAGTTATGAACTTTTGAAAGGAAGACCATAGAAGCAAAGTTCCATTTTCATCGCATCCTATCAAGGTACATGATACCTTCATGACTTATCACTGTTAATGAGAACCTTGGTCACCTGGTCGAGGTAGTGTTTGTCACATCCCTAACACAATAGAGTTATTCTTTTTTCCTGTCTTTTCACTCTGTATTCTGGAAGGAAGACACTATGTGCAATATGGTTCATATTACATGTGATGTAAAATTCTATGTGTTTTGAAAAATACCTACTGTCTTACAACCAACTTTAAAGTGTCATACAGAATAATTTCTCCTGCTAAAAAATTACCTCTGCTTCACCATTCAACCGCCAATCCCCACCTGAACCATTGGCAACCACTGACCTTTTTATCATCATTATAATTTTGCATATTGGAGAATGTCATGTAACTGAAACCATACGGTATATAGCCTCTTTGGAGTAGCTTCTTTGGCTTAGCAATCTATATTTTAAATGTATTCATGTCTTTCTGTGGATTAATAGCACTTCATTTGATCCCTGAATAATGTTGTTTCAGCTGTTGAAGCTTGCTGGATTGATTTCTTCCAGTTTTGACAAATATGAATAAAGCTGCTATAAACATTTGTGTACTATTTTTGTAGGGGCATAAATTTTCAAATCATTTGGGTAAATACTTAAGAGTGGAACTGCTGGATCATAAGGGTAAGGCAACATTTCTCGGCAAGAAACTGCTAAATTATTTTCCAGACTAGTAGTAGGTTTTCAATTCCCACCAGTCATGAGTGAAAGTTCCTATTGCTCCATATTCTCACCAGCAATTTGTACTGTTAGATTTTTGGATGTTAGCCACTCTAATAGGTATGTAGTGCTATCTCATTGTTGTGTTAATTTTCAATTCCCTAATGACGAACGATATGGAACATTTTTATATGTATATTTGTCATCTGTATATCCTATTTGGTGAGGTATCTGTTCAGATCTTTTGCTTACTTTTCCATGAGGTTGTTTTCTTATTGTTGAGTTTAAGAGTTTTTGTACATATTGACTATGAGAACTTTATCATATATGGTTTCTCTCAGTATGTGGTTTGTCTTTTCCTTCTCTTAACAGTATCTTTGGCAGAGCAGAAGTTCTTAATTTTAATGAAGTCCAGGTTATTAATTTTTTCTTTCATAGACCATGTCTTTGGTGTTGTGTCTAAAGACTCATCCCCAAAACAGGTTGTGTAGATTTTCTCCTCTTACCTTCTGGAAGTGTTATTGTTTTGTGATTTCCATTTAGATATAGGATCCATTTTTAGTTAATTTTGTGAAGAGTATAAGGTCTGTGTCTATATTCAATTTTGTTTCACATAGATGTCCAGTTGTTCCAGTATCATTTGTTGAAAAGATTATACTTTGGCCCTTGATTTGCTCTTTATTTTTTTGTCAAAGAAAAGTTGACTGTCTTTGTGTTAGTCTATTTTTCAGCTCTCTTTTCTGTTCCATTGATTGGTGTATCTATTCTTTCATCGAGATCATGCTGTTTTGATTACTATAGCTTTATAATAATAAATATTGAAATTGGGTAATGGGAGTTTTCCAACTTCGCTCTTCTTTTCAGTAATGTGTTGGTTATTCCAGGTCTTTTATCTTTTCATATAAAGTGCAGAATTATTTTGTTGATATCTAAAAAATAGCTTCCTGAGATTTCAGTTGAAATTTAGTTGAATCTATAGATTAATTTGGGAAGAATTAACATCTTTTCCATCCTGCATTTTCCAAACCATGAAAATGACACATCCGCATTTATTTAAGTTTGCTTTTACTGCATTCAGTAGGATTTTGCTGTTTTCTGCATACAGATCTTGTACATATTCTGCTACATTTATACCTAAGAATTTCACATTTTGTGGTTTCGTAAATTGCATTTTTAAAATTAAATTTCAGTTGCCAATTGTTGACATATAGGAAAGCAACCAAGTTTTGGATATTAATCTTGTATTCTGTGCCCTTGATATACTCATTAATTAGGTGCATAAAAATTTTCTAGGCTCTTTGGGATTGTCTATATAGGTAACTTTGTCATTTGTGAACAAAGACAGTTTTACTTCTTCCTTTGCAATCATATACATTCTATTGCATTTTCTTGTCTTAATGCACTAGCTGGGACTTTCAGTTTGGTGTTGAACAAAAGCGTTGAGAGGGTAATCCTCGCCTTATTTCTGATCTTAAAAAATAAGAACAGTTGAAGTAAGACTAGTTTCTTACCATTAAGTTTCATGCTAGCTATAGGAGTTTTTGTAGATGTTCTTTACAGAATTGAAAAAGTTCTCTATTCCTAGTTTGCTGAGAGTTTCATTCATGAATGGGTGTTGGATTTTCTCAAATGCTTTTTGTGCATCAGTTGATGTGATTGTGGGTTTTTTCTTCATTATCCTGTTGATATGGTGGTTTGCATTAATCAACTTCAAATATACAACCAGCCTTGCATACTTGGAATACGTCCACTTGATCACGGTGAATAATTCTTTTTTTACCTATTGTTGGATCCAATTTGCTAAAGTTTTGTAGAGGACTTTTGCATTTACGCTCATGAGAGATATTGGTCTATAGTTTCCTTTTTTTTGTATGTTTTTATATGCTTTTTCTTAGAGTAATGTTGGCCTCATAGAATGAGTTAGAAAACATTTCTTCTGTGTCTGTTTTCTAGAAGAGATTGTGGAGAAAAGTATCATGTCTTCTTAGCTTCTTGGTAGAATTCTCTAGTAGAATCATCTGGGCCTGATGCTTTATTTATTTTTTTGAAAGTGTTAATTGTAGACTCAATTTCTTCAATAGATGTAGCCCAATTCAAATTACCTATACTTTTGGCTATGATTTTGGATAGTTTGTGTCTTTCAATAAATTGGTCCATTTCATGTAAGTTATCAAATTTGTGGGCATAGAGTTTTCATAGTATTCCTTTATTACCATTTTATTGGTATATTTAAACCATTCCTATTCAAAATGATTATTGATATTGTAGGATTATATCTGCCATGTTGTAACAGTTTTCTATTTCTTGCACTTGTTCTTTTATTTCTTTTCTTCCTTCTGTATTTTCCTGCCTTCTCTGATTGCAATTGAGAGTTTTATATAATTCCATTTTCTCTCATCTCTTAGCATATCAGTTATGCTTCTTTTTTAAAAAAATGAGTGCCCTATAGTTTATAATATACATTTATGATTAATTTGTTTACCTTCCAATAACAGTATATTAATCACATGTACCGTACAAGAGTATTCCAAATTTTTCCTTCTCATCTCTGATAATATTGCTGTCATTCATTTAACTTATGTGGTATCTTGTTACTATATTTACTTCAACAATGGTTAATTGTAGATCAGTTAAGAACAGGAAAATTAGAAAATTTTATTTTACCTTCATTTATTTTTTCCCGATGCTCTTCCTTTCAATATGTAGATCCAGATTTCTGATATACATGACTTCCTTTCTCACTGAAGAACTTCTTTTAACATTTCTTGCAAGGCAGAGCTCCTGGCAATGAATTCCTTCACTTTTTGTCTAAGAAAGTCTTTATTTCTCCTTCGTTTTTGAAGAATAATTGTGCTAGATACCATATATTAGGTTGGGAGTGTTTTTATTTTTTAAGACTTTAAATATTTCCCTCCACTCTCTTTTGCTTACATAGTTACTAACAAGAAGTCCAATGTAATTGCTACTTGTTATATAACAATGTAATTGTTATACTCTATGGGTAAGATCCCCTCCTCTCAAATTCTTTCAAGATTTTTGCTGCCCTTGGTTTTCTCTAGTCCAAATATGATATGCCTAGTTGTAATATTTTGGTATGTATCCCTCTGGTGTTTTTTTAGGTTCACAGATCAGTAATTTGGAGCCTGTCATTAATTGTGGAAAATTCTCAACCATTATTACTTCAAATATTTCATCTGTTCCATTCTCTGTTTCTTTTTCTGATATCCCAATTGCATGTATGCTACATCTTTTGTCATGTCCTGCAATTCTTGTATATTTGGTTCTGTTTTTTCTTTGCTTCCTTTTTTCCCCAGAATTTTAGTGTTCAAAGTTTTTATTGACATATCTTCCAGAGCACTTATTTTTTCCTCTGCTGTGTCCTGTCTACTGATGGTCCCATCAAGGGCATTCCTTATTTTTATGAGGTTTTTTTTATTTGTACCATTCCCATTTGATTCTTTCTTAGAGTTTCCATCTCTCTGCCTATCCATCTATTCTAATATTTCATCTCTTTTTTCCACTAAAGCCCCTAACGTATTAATTATAACTATTTAAAATTCTCTGTATGATAATTTCATACCTGTATGATTATATCTGTTGCTTTGTCTCTTCAGACTGTAATTTTTCTTGCTTTACATCACATCTTCTAATTTTTTTTTGTTGAAATACAGGCATGATATGTCGTGGAACTGAGGTACTGAACGTTTACTGCAAGGGTTTATGTTAATTTGCCTAGCAGTTGGATTGTGTTTAACGTTTTCTGTAGCAGTAGGTACCAGAAGTTTCCAATAGTATCATTTTTTTGGTCTCCTCTGTTATGGTTGGATTTCCCTGAGAACTCCCTCTTAAATACAGTCATGTGCTGCATAATAACATTTCTGTCAATGATGGATCACATATATGACAGTGGTCCCATAAGATTAGTACCATATAGCCTAGGTGTGTAGTAGGGTATACCATCTAAGTTTGTGTAAGTACTGTAGGGGAGAAAGAAATTTTCCTCTACCCTTCTAGGTTCTTCTGGCGGGTCTAAAAATTAAATTGACGTGAGACAGATTAACAGGAGAAAAGCAAACAAAAGTTTAATAACATGTATACATGGGAGAAAAACAGGAAAACAGAGTAAATTCACCAAAATGGCCAAAGCCTTCACCTTAAATACCATCCTCAACTAAATACAAAGATGTTGAGGGTGGGAAGAGCCAGGGACTTCAAATGGAAGGAAGGCAATTCACAGGTAGTGAAAAGGAGCAACATTTTGAAAAGCAAGTGTTTGGCCACACAGAAACAGAACACAGAGGGAAGTCCAACAAACAGTGTTTTCTAGGTTCCTCTCTGTCTACCTCCTAGTTCATGTTATGCTAAGGTGATACCTCGCTTCCTGAGACAAGTTTTTTTTTTTTTTTTTTTTGAATTCTTTTTGGCCGTTAATAGGAAGGTAATAAGAAAAATTTTCTGAGTGTTTTGTTCCTTATAAGTAATCAGCCTAAAATAATCCTCATGTTCAAGAAACAAATTTGGGGTGGCAAATTTTGATCCTCTTCAGTGCACCCTACGATGTTCGCACAATGACAAAATCACCTAATGACACATTTCCCAGAATGTATACCCATCGTTAAGCAATGCATGACTGTAGTCTGTGTACCTTGCAACTGTCTCAGATGTGATTTTCTGTTGTTATACTGGAAACATGTTGAGGTGGTGATAATGTGTGGAGGAGGGTAAGCATTCCATAATTTTATGATAAAATTTCAGTGTCTTGATGTGCCCGTGTCTATGGTCTGTGACTTTCACAAGTGTTTCTTAGTTTTTTCCCTCCTTAGGTGAGACAGGAAGCATAGAGTGGCAGAAACTGTATAAATGCTCTTCCTGTTAGGTGATAAGGCTGCACTCTTTTTCCCTGGAGAGTAAGTCTTTGCTATAGAAATGGCTTGGGTGTATTTCAAAAGGTTACTTTTCCTTCTCCTTGCCAGAGCCATGAGGGAAATTTTCTGATTTTTGACATGAGAACATGATAGTGTTCCTAGAGGTGAAACCCATGAAAGTATGAGTACTCTCCAGAAGTTTTTACTCTCAAACAGTTTAAACCCAGCCGCGAGCAATTTGTTAAAATTATGATTTAAGTGTTCCTGCCAGTTTGTGGCTCCAATGGCTTCTGTTCCATGAAAGCTGACCTCATTTGTGATTCTCTGAATTCTGTCTCTCCAGATTTTGGAATAACAGTTTGCTGTGTGACTTCATTTCTCTGATCCATCCAAGAAAAGTATTGATATTCCATTTTTCAGTTTTCTTACTTGTTGTATGGACACGAGTGATGACTTCCAAGTTTTTACATATTAAAGCTGAAACCCACCCCCCATAACTGCCTTTTAAGTATTTTATTTTGTTCTGTTTATTTTGTACTCACTAGACAGATTTTTCTTTAAGAGAATCTAGATTTGTATTTGAATGGAAATCTTTTCTCTCGTTGTATAATATTAAATTTATTTTAGTTTAGATTCCACCAAAGCCTGACTCTGAGAAAGAATTTGAGTCAAATAGGTTAGTTGGGAGGTGACTCCAAATACCCTGGAAATGGAGTAGAAAGAGGAGGTCGGGAAAGGGGAAAAACCTATAAAACATGCACCCATGAGTGGGTTAACCACAGAGGTCAACTAGGATTTACCCCTACTAGGAACCCTGTGAGTAACTGTACAATACACTTCTAAATTTCCTCACCTCTTGATAAGAAAGCTGGAATATTTTCCTAAAAATTCAGGTCCTTCATGGACTGACCATTGCTCCTAGTGCCTTAAAACTCTTGTCTTTCGACCTGATCTATCCACTAGTAAGAATATTGCATCATTTGGAGAATATTGTTCTAAAGTTTGTTTGAAATCTTTTGCGAGGTGCGAAGTCAGTACTAGAATTCAGTTATAGATATTTGCATTAGCATTTCAAAATTCTCCCTTTTCAACTTGGAATGTACTGTATGTGGAATTAACTGGATCTGAGTAGTGACAGGCTATGACTGTAAATGAGACTTTTGTTGCCTTACCCAGTCTCACCAGCCTGCCCTACCACAGAGGTACTCAATTTAAAAGTAATACTTTTGGTATTTACTACAACCATACAAATAAGTTCTGGGAATGCTCAATTTATAGATTTTTTTCTATTCTTGTTAGAAGCTTCCACTATGCCACTCCCCCTACGTCGTGTCTTTGGCAGAAAGAAATCAATAATCAAAGTATGTCAAAAATAAAATATCAAAATACAACTAATGGGTGAAATTGGCACTCATTTTTTATCCCTTCATTCATTAAACAGGTGTTAATAAGCACTTACATATACAGCAAGTAGTCTACTCTAAACTGGAGAGAGAGAATTGAGCAACAAAAGGAAAGTGTCTGCCATTGTGAAGCTTGATCTGGGCATGCTGCCTTTGCCCTTTTAGAGTTCTAAAATATTGCTCTTCATTCATCTTTGCATTATTCCGGAGGCCTTTCATTTGCAAACACGGCTCTTTCTTCAAAAGAGTGAGATTTCTACATATTTTTCTTCTGAAAGTAAGAATTTCTACATCTATTGTTATGTTCCAACTTTTCCACAAATTTTCTCTTTTATCCTGTATTCTAGGAGAATGTTAAGTGACATTTTCCTGCTTACTCTAACTCTTCAAGTACAAGAAAACAACTATAACATTTTTTTCCCCAACTTTTCTTAAAAAACATTAATGTGATGAAGGTTACACAACACTGTCAGTGTATTTAATGCCACTGAATTGTACTTATTGATGGTTAAAACAATGTTTTATTTTATGTATATTTTGCCACTATAAAAAGTATAAAGAAAAGTTGTCATAATGCACGCGTCATTCCACAACTTATATAACCCTCCAGAGCTATATCTTGTATTTGTTTTGAACACATAGATAGATGATACTCATATTCTTTATTCCATTATTTCATAATGTGGATGAAATATAATTCAATCAACGAGTATCTGTTGATAGATATTCAGACCACTTTGATCTCTGCAACCACTATAAAAAATGCCACAACTTTTATTTCTGTGGTATACATTCCCCAAAGTGGGCAAATGGGATCTTGACTGCACAATTCTCATTAAGATACTGTAAGCTGTAGGTCACACTCGGATATTTTAGACAGACTTGGGGCAAGTATATTAGGTCAAAATATTAGGGCTCTAGATTAAGTGTTGTCTAAAATAAAATTAAAACCAGTAAGTATAATGTTAAATCAGTAGAGTAGCTTATTATGTTTGAGTTTGCAGAAGTAATTTATAGTTCTTATAATTATGGCTATAAAATCTAGAATGAACTGAGGCTCATGAGAAACTAAAGACTGTAGACAGTTCACTTTTAAATGAACAGGATGCCTAATAGAGTGGTGAGTTCCCTATCATTGGAAGTGTTCAATCAAAGTTTAACTGGACATCTGTCAAAAGTATTCTGGAAGAATTGTTACATTATATTAAAGACAGAAATATCTCTCCTCTAAGATCCCATTCATTTCTAAGGTTCTGAAGTCTAACAAGTAGTATAAAATTGGGAACACTTGTTAGTCATTACTTATCGAATTAGATTTACACTCCTGTAATTAGACAATGACTTTTTTTTAACCTATAGCCATTTTAATTTTATTGCACTATAGTTACAGAAATTTAGCAAGACATCATGTCCCTAAACTTTTCAAGAATTACACACCTAAATGTAAGCTTATTGCATTGAACTTCAGGACTTCTGCTAGAAAAAAAAGTGGCCCAGAACCAACTCATATGTATGGAACTCATATATGTGCAGAGTGTAGCATCAGAGTGAAAGTATGGGCTGTGGCTTGAGGCGATTTCCCATACCACGCCTTTGGCAGAAGGAATCAATAATTAAGGTATATCAAAGAACCAAATATCACAGTCAAACTGTTATTGAGATTGGCACTCACTCTGATATTCTTACATTTATTAAACAAACATTAATAAGCACCTATATATCAAACCAGTACTTTTTAAATTAAATTCTACAATTGAAGCTTAACTCTAATACTTGTGTGATCTTGGACAGGATTTAATGTGTCTAAGCCTCAGATTCTTTGTTGAGTGGAATTAAAAATATCTACTCCATTGAGTTCTTAGAAGGAGACGAATTAAGGGCTTTCTGTAACTCAGAGTGTAATGATGATGTATTCTAAGTAGCAACTGATATTATTTTTGGTATATAAATGTGAATCACAATAAAAAATCTCATATTTCAGAACGTCAATTAAGGAACAAATGGAAATATGTAAGTTACGCTCTAGAAAGAAAGAATAAGATATTAAATAAAAAGTCCATGGAGAAAGCTAAATAGAGTATATAAATATATTCCCTTCATTTTATTAAAAAAAAGATAGCAAATCAAAGCATCTATAGCCTGGCAGCCATCATCATTTTTAGTGGCTCTGCTGGTGTAGCCTACCTCCTTCTTTACTCTTTTCTGAGATTTGCCCTTCATATGGCTTTTGTTTAATTTTGCTTCTACTTTTTTCACTACCCTCTCTAATAACAAATAAAGACCACTTTCATGGGCATAATTAGAATATTTGAGGGTTTGTTTTTTGGATTTTGTGTGGTAAATAACATGTGATAGTAATCTATTGGGAATTTCCAATGCTTAACATTTTTTCCTGACAGAAAAAGTATCATTTGTACTTTAATATTCAGGTAGCGATTCATTCTGAAAAAGACATGGGGTGGGGGACAGTATAAAGGAGCCTACTAACAGGAACAGAGGGAATTTATTAATTGAACACTCCGGAATAGAGGTAAATACTGTATCTAAGGTATTTTATTTTCCCAGCTCTATGTGCTCCAACGCTGCTATCGTTAGCAAAGGAAAACCTAAAAGTAACACAATCAAAAAACTTTCAACAAGGTTTTTAGAGTCAATTCAGGCAATTTTAAGAAAAAAGATACTATTATTGGTCAAAATTGGTGGCATCATGACGTTATTAAAGACTCTGAGGTGTAAGAAAATTATTCACTTTGTGGATTCTGAAAAAAATAAATGCACACACTGTCGTTAGTTTTTAGCGTTTTTTCTCCTTGATCAGATATATTTCTGAACTCCATCAAAGCATTACAGTCTGTAAGGAGGAAGAAGAGAGATAAGGTCTTTTATCTCCTAAATGTCATAAAAAGTAACAGAAAAGAAATGGAACATGGCGATCGTATGAGGTAGTTCCAGCCCAAATCCCCATTAGTATTCTTTGTTTTGGCTCTTTGAAACATTCTGGTATCAGAAGGGGCATATATCGTGAGAGAAAGAGTAGTTTCAGTTTGTAGGGGTGAGCAATGTGCCCAGAGAAATCCTCATGAGGGAATTGATTTTTAGTCTATATCTTGAAATATAAAATGATACAAAGATCTATAAAACAGAATACTAAGGTTTTAATTTAGACTATAGAGTGAGAAACAATATAAATTTAACCATTGTTTTATGAACTTTAAGACAAATTCTGACATCAAATATCACTAAATATAGATTATCATTATCAAGCATTTTTTTACCCATCAAGACCAAAGTTGTTTCTTCCATCACCTTGTTTCCAAATTGACACATAAGAAAGAAATAAACCTACAAAGAGGCAAGGCATATAGTAATTGCTTTAAAGATATTGATTGAGCCAAGAATGATTGAAAAATTTAAAAGGAGCCACGAGTTTACAGTTTGGAAAATAAATCTTGGGATTCTGCTACCAGCCATTTTGTATTTATAAATATTCCAGTGTGTATGCAGTCTAACATTAATATCTCAAACCTACCAAATTTTATTTTTAATGAGATGAGAAATCAGATAAAGATTACAACTAGAACACGTACATTTCATAAAAAAATTATAAAACCACTTTTGTTCAGGAAATATATTAAGATCAGAAAAAAATGATAGAATAATTCATGGACATTTACATGAACAATTTTGTTAAAAATTGTCATTTTATGAAGAGGTTGGAATAAAAAAAAGAAACCCATGCAAATTGATTTTCTAGATTCCTTTCAAGTATATTAGAGGAGAAAGGACTTTACTCTCTTGCATTTTTAATACTTATTTTTAGTGATAGAAATTTCAAGATGGTTAGGAGTTATTATGTTTCCAGAAAGTAATCAGATTATGACTTGCTAATGTACGAACTTGTTTTTAAACAATTCCTATGGATTAAAATTCCATATGCTTATGTCTCAAGGTTTTCATTGGAAAAAGTAAATTGATAATAATACTAATGATAAGAATTATAGAAATAATTTTAATAATAGTTACCTTTTCATATTAAGAACTTTCTAGGAATAATTCTAATAGAGACCTCTAAGTTAAATTCTATTCACTCTGTACTTTATAAATGAGAAAAATTAGAATTTAGCAAGAGTAAATTGCTTGGCCTTGCTTACCCATCTAGTATGAACTGTGGTTGTGATATAAACCCAAGTTTGTCTGACTAGGTAACTTATGATTTTCAGAAAGAGTTTCAAGGGTAATTGAACTATGATGAAGTGATAATCTGAGGGATTATGTGTGATGGAGTGGAAATAAAACAATATAAAATAGTATGACATATCAAAAACCTTGTGATAAATAAGTTTTATTTATTTTCTATCAAAGTTGTATTCAGAGATTATTCTATAGGATTTACTTAGAATTTTACCTGGAGATTTACCTTTCAGCTTCATAATTACTAAGCCTTGTGAGTGAAAAATCCTAGTCTGAGTTTGAATTCAGTGACTCAATTGTTCTTATAATATTTGCATGCTGATGCTTTATTATATCGAGGTATAACCTAAGTAGCTTGGATGAACAATGCCTTATTTTGATATTAGCACACATTGTTTTTATATTTGCACACATTTTGAATTATTTTGCATATCATTATTCACTCATCATAGTCCTTTATGAGTTCTACTTGAATTACTTTTATACTTACATAGGAATGGGAAGTCTCAGTAGAAATAAAAAAATCTTTCAAATAAGTGTGCACATAACTATCAAACCAAGTAGAGGTTGATAATGATTTGAAGAAGGTAATATAGGAAAGAGGTATGGCTATGTTTAAATTTTTCTTTGATTAGAAGTTATATAATATTTCTTATTTGTATTCCAACCTCTACCTAACCTATTGTTGGAGTTCTACTGTTTTAATTCTGTTAGTACTGTGAAGCTGAGTAATTTATTCAGTATGTCTCAATTTTTTAGCCGTATTTATATAATAGGAAGTCCTTTAACATTCTCCTTCATTTTTATGTAAAAACCATGCTTGCACTATATTGTATGGTAGCTCAGTAAACTAATGTCTCCCATTTCCCTCAGGTAACAGAGTAAATTTTCCATAGGACTGTGGAATTCATTCTAAAAACTCAGAAACATCATTTTGTTGACAGTTTTGATATTATATGTGTCAAAATATGCAACATAGCATTGACCATTTGCCAGTTTTGCTCCCTAATGTATGCAAAGTGCTTAGAGGAGAATGTGACATAGAATGAGTACTCAACAAATGTTCATTGAATAAATGAATTTTTTAATTTCCTTCTTTTATTCATTAATATGCATTTTTGAGTGTCCATTTGTTAACCAGACATTTTGCTAATCACTGTGAATCCAAAAGAGGATTAAAAATATAAAATTTTGCCACAACATAAATCCTTGTTCAGATATTTTTACCCTACTCACACTGTGATGGTCTGCTCATGGGCCTAAGGAGTTCAAAATGCTTAGTTCACTTGACTATAGAGACCTGCTTCACATTTCAGTTACTGCTTCTCTGTGAAATCACGTGATACAATTAGGAAGAAAGACAATTATTCAAAGTTATATCTCACAAAAAAGTTACACATTCAAAAATAGAGTGCTCTGAAATTGCAAAGGTATAAAGTCTGAGTTAAAAATTACTCAATTTCCAACTATTTTCATGGGTAAAGCTCATTAGATTTTTGATAGAATTTTATCCATCCACTAGTTAAAAGTAAAAGTAACCCATCTGCCTATAATTCTTCATGAACCAAAGACCCAGTAATTTATTGTGTTTCCTGAACCCTCAAAGAAAGAAGAAGATTTTAATAAGAAGCTGTGTTAAATTCAACCATTAATGTCATACATTATGTAGCTTCAACGACCATAATGGTATCTATGAACTTTCTTTGCTCATTATTTTTATGCTTGCTTTAACATAGCTGGCAGCTTGTCCTTTCATCCTGTCAGAGCCACCGAGCTACGAACTGTTGGTCTGAATGACTACTTGGCAGAGCCCTCGAGAACTCCTGAGACCCTTGTGCTGGTTCAGGGGGTGACAAGACTTCTTCTGACTCAGGCACTAATGGAAGGACTTCTCAAGAATAACCAGACCATACCTTTTCTGAGCAAAAGGGAGGATCAGTTATGTTGTAATACCTTCTGGGCTCAAAATGCTCAAGCATAAATGGTGTGCCATTTAGATAGGGACATTTCACGTTACACTATGCAAGGACTAGGCAGCTGTGTTTAATAGAGAGAAAAATAAATAGGCAGTCAGTTCCAACGCCTCTTTCCCCAGGAAGATGAACACAAACATTAAACAGGCATAATTAAGAATAAAAAGCATGTTCTTCCAAAGAGAGATAGTTACATCTCACTCAGGAATTTGCCAAAGAGTAGAAGTAGGAACAATTATTCAGGGGAAGAGCATTTTGAATTTGCAGTTGAACTAGCTATATGATCACGGGCTAATGCCAAGCCCACTGAGCTTTTGTTTCATTCATTAGCATGGGGCTGAGAAAGATAAATGAGATATATGAACATTGTAAAGCAGAAAAAAATGTCATATGACCATATGGTGTTAATAGTACTTCCCTCAGATTTACAAAACTGTAGATTGCTTCTTACAGACTCTAAGCCTTGACCTCCTTTTCTTTACAGCATTTACTTTAGAAAACTTGTAATTGTGAATTCTTCCTCTGAATCTCTGAGATGTAAGCTTTTTTCAAAAGCCCCTTGCCAGTTTTACAACCCAGGATTGTCTCAAGGACCAGGGATCTGCAGCCTTGAAATGGAATCATCAATAAGGTAGGCCCACGTTTCTCAGTCTCAGAGGGAGAATCGGAGCCTAATATCAGTGAGTATCTTCCTCGAAGTTATAAAATGATCTCCTTTCATGAAGATACAAGAAAATTTAATTTTCCTTTGGGTAGGCAAATTAGTAAGCATAAGTGGCCTACGTTCCTCTCCCTGCCTCCTGCCCTCCACCATCCCTGGCTCTTAAAAACTCTCTGGCCCTTTGTTTCAGCAGAGTCGAATTCAGATGGTGGCCTGGTTTCTCTCTCCTATAGGTATAGTCTCCACTTGTTCGACTTCATCCAGCAATTTTTGCTTTGACACCTGCTAACAAAATCTCCTTGTGCTTACCATACACACCACAGCATTCACCTTTGGTGGGTATCCTTATTTACTGAAAAATGACCAAAGGCTGAATAAAACATTAATATTGCTTGGTAAGTCCTTTCTCAGCAGATCTCACTGAACACGGTGTGATTCAGACAGCTCTCGTTCTGCACACTGAAGCTGAAAAATGGCTTCTTTTATTGGCACATTTCATCCTAGTAATATTTACTCATTTTTTATTATTAAATCTGCTCCTTGCCTAAAACGTCTCCAGAAGCAACAATAAAATATCATTAATTAAAAGTGAAAAGAGTGATAACTTTGAAAGATAAAACCCAGCAGTAACAAGAAATAAGCATTAAAAGGGGAATAAAACCCTAGAGACTATACCAGGGAAGCTATCTCAAATAAGGTGATATTTTCATAAACGTATTTTAGTACTTAACCATAGTATAAATTTCTTATAAATAAATTGGCGATTTTGGAGTATGTTATGAATTCTTTATACTTTTTTAGAACAACTTAAGTTTCTGTTTGTACAATGAACACAAAGAAAATAGTCAAAAAGTGTCGACACAAGATATTTTAAGTAGACACACGTAACACACACGCACACACAAGCACACACACTTGATTTCACGTTTTCTTTCTTATGATAATTAAATTGAATCCTTTGAGTAATGCATAATAGATTGATGTTTCTTTATGAGATAAAAAGTAAATTTCCAAAATTTACAACTCTTAATAACAGATTGAGTTATTTCAATATCATGTCAGACTAGAGTTACAAAAAAATGGTTTCCTCAGTTATAAAGCAGGTATTTTATTTATAGTGGGGAAAAATCAATTTCTCTGGTTTTCTAAAGTCTGTGACACACAGTGGAGTGTCGGCCAGCTGTTGCATACTGGTCCAGGAGAAGGACCAATTTTGCTTAATCCAAGTGTGGATAATTAAGTAGCACCCGGAGAAATGCAAGCAAGCATGCATCCCCGAGTGGATTCAGTAACTGTGCCTAATTCTTTTCAACATAGACTCGGCAATCACAGTTCTACTGTGTACATGGTATGTCTTTGTGCAGCTTTGCACTCTGTGGAATGAGAAAACGATCATAAATTTCTAGCATATCACAAATCTTATGTAACTGCTGAAATGAAAGTCTTAGTTAACAATTTGACAATACTAATGAACATATTCCACCTTTTCTATTTCTGACCATCCCCCAAAACACATGCACATGCACACACCCCCCTAACAGACCCAAAACGGACTTTTCTGAGTGCTACAGGATATGTAAGCAATGCCATAGCTAAGAAGATCACAATACATGACAATCAAGACAACTTTTATTTTAACATAAATCACTTAAAAGATGTCCAAAACCTTGAAACAAACGGAGAGAAAACCTCTACTTCTGACAACCGTAACTTCTGACATTTCCAAAAGTGAAAATAATATATCTCCACTATTTATTTTCATACGAATTGACCATATAGCAAACTAAAAGTTTGTTCAGACGTAATTTTATTTTATGATATTACTATGATTACAAAAGTAATATGTCTTATTCATTTAACATTGGGACTTTATTTGGAGATATAAGGCAAAAATAAGCATTGAGGGTGGGAGAAAAATATTGTTAATTTATTATTATTGTTATTGAGACTATACTATGGAACATCTGAGAAATGATTGGGGTCAAGATCACCTGTAATATCAGTACCTTAATTATGAGAGTCAGTGTAGCATACTAATTAAAAACATGATCCGTGAAGTCAAAACAATGTAGGTTTGATTTTAGATCCACTAAGAGCTGTGTGATTTAAGGTCAATCACTTGACAATTTTATACTGCCCTGTCTTCAATGATACAATAGTATAATATTTGACGTATATGTTTGCTGTGAGGAATATGTGAGTAAGTGTATATAATCTACTTTTGTGCAACATGTGGAATATACTAAAATTCAATAAATATGATCTACTACTATTAATATCATCCTTCCTAGAAAATATATGCAAAATCACCTAATCTCCTTTCTATATTTTAAAAATATAAATCTTCTAGTTATAAATTTGAATCCCATTTTTTTACATATTCATTTTTCATTTTTATACATAAATTGCACATAATTTTCACATTATTTTTTCATTTATTTTTTTTTCATTCAGTATTTGAAAAATGATTTTTGAGTACCCACTATATTCTGATATACTACTAGGAGTTGGAGATAAAATAATGAGCAAAATAAATGCTGTCCCTGCCCTTGTGGGACTGACAATCTAGTGTGGAAGGCGGGCCCAGAAGGAAATTCCTACAAACAACTCTAATACTGCAGTTGTGCCAAGTGCCCCCAAGGAGAGTCACGAGGTGGTGTGATCTGGACTAGTCGTGATGCAGTGTTTTCCCTGCAAAGTCTACTGAAAGTGAGAGATGAAAGATGAATAGGTTGAAATTCTCTAGGTTAAAATGACAAAGCAAGTAACCTCAGCCAATCCCCTGGTGGTAGAGAGTGTGGAGATTACGTATGCTTATTTGTTTCTTTGTTAACACCACAGAACAAAGAGAACACAGGGAGGGTTTTAACTTTTGTTTTGAAAAGAGCTTTTGGCTCATGTGAAGAACAGATTCATAGGAGCTGACGTAAAAGACCAGTTGGGAAGCTGTTACAATAGCGCAAATGAGAGATGATGTTAGTATGGGCTATGCTGGTGGTAAGCATGGAGAAAAGTGTATGGGTTTGAGAAATGTTTAGTAGGTAGCACTAACCAATGCAACGATGGATTGGCTATGGGGGACACTTGGAGGGAGAGATGGAAAAATGCCCTCAGATCTGTGCAAATTTGTGAACGCTGACACCATTTTCTGAAGTAGGCAACGCTGGATAAGGGTCAGATTGCTTCACTTTCATCAGGGGGAGTTAAAAGATGTGTTGAGACATATAAGACCTATCAAATAGCATGTTATTATGGTCTTTATACTGAAGGTTTCTAATTACTGCGTTTTGTTCCATTGATTGTGTATATTTCATTTTGTTTGAAAATCCTTCATTGCTGGACAGTTACACTCTGTTCAATTTTTCACTAAAATAACTAATACTATGATTGAACATTTTTGTGCCATTCGCTTGTTTCTTGTTTCAGATTATTTATTAGGGGGAATATAATAGAACTATAAGTCCTGGGTCAACTAGTACTAAAACTTGTTTGCACTTAATGAATTTTGCCAGCTAGTCTTCCAAAATATTGTAATTACTTATACTGTCACTTTCAAAACATAGATGTGCAAGTTTAATTACACGTTTGTGCTCATGACAAATTCAATAAACCTCACTTTTCACGCCATCACAAAATCTTGCTTAAGCAAGAAAATAAACCTCTCCACATCCCATCTGAGGCCACCCCGTCTCAGATTTCTAAGTGCTTTATGTTTCTTTTCCAAAATCGATT
This sequence comes from Equus asinus, assembly GCF_041296235.1. Classification (NCBI taxonomy): domain Eukaryota; kingdom Metazoa; phylum Chordata; class Mammalia; order Perissodactyla; family Equidae; genus Equus; species Equus asinus. Next base: position 84,777,675 of record NC_091798.1, read on the forward strand.
GAGACTAATAATGTCTCTGTGTTCAGAGTAAACTCTTCTGGCAGGGTAGCCCCATACTGTAGCCCCTACAGAGCAATCACGCTAAAGTAAACAGGCGTGAAAAGAATGCTTTGCTCAAAGTCTGGCCATCATCCTATTTAATTCTTAATCCTGTTTGAAACAATAGTTTCCCTTTAAAATTATGCTTGATGAAATTAAGTATTTAAATCAAGATGCAAAGAATATTTTATATCTCTTTCTATCTATCGATTTATCTATCTATCTCCTTTCCTTACAGGCATACACACAATCATATATAAGTACACACAAATATACATATATATATATCCTCTATGTATTAGGAGAAGGTTATATATAAAATTCTATGTATTAGAAGAAGAGGAGATGTGTGCATGTGTATGGCATGTGTGTATACACACATATATATATATATATATATATTTTTTTTTTTTTTTTTCTCCTGACATGCAGTCCTACTCTCTAAGGGCAAATAATGTTAAAACATTTTTTTGTGTCCTTTCAGATATCTTTTTTTTGATTATACAATTTCATTAACACAAAGAGGTCACTATGTGTACTATTTAGTAATTTGTTTTTTTCATTTCAAATACTATTTGGTATATATTTTCATATCATTATATGTAGAACTTCCTTATTCTTTTAAAGTAAATGCGAAGTTATCCCTTTGTCTAGATGGTCATAATTTTTTGTGTCAGTTTCTGTCACTGGACATTTAGGTTGTTTCCATTTGTTTTTGGCTTTTACAAAAATTGCACCACGATCGTCTTTGCTCACATGCATTTGCATACTTGTCTAAATACATTTTAAGAATAAATTCATAAAAGTGAAATGTCTGAGCCAAGATTTACACGTTAAAAATTTGGTTATAGATTTATATATAGACCTTTTATGAGGAAATTGTGTCAATTAAATTCTCATTTTTAAGTGTGAATATACATAGTGTTGTGCTGGTAAGTGGTTAACAACTGCTTCTCTGCCTTGAAAAAAAATGCCCTTATTGACAGTGGTTGACGAAGTCCATGATAGAAATCCTCCAGCCAGTGCCAATTGCAGGTCACCAATGTGATGTTACTGGAGTCAGAATTGGCTAAAACTGAATATAATCAGCTCTCAGGAGCTGGTAAATCTGTCTCCAACACGAAACTGATTATGCTTCCTGACAATCCCTGGGTTTATCCAACTTTTAAACATTTTTTATTTAATAGATTAACAGAGGTATTACTTTTTATTTTAATTTGCATTAATCAATAATAAATGAATAGTTTGTTATAGGTTAATTGGTCACTTAATTTGTTTTACTGTCAGCTGTGTGTTCCTCTCCTGCAGTTCATTTGCACAGGATTTTTCATCTCTCTGTTAGTGATTTGAACCATTTCTTTCTATAGTAAGGAAAACATTCTTTTTCTTTCGGTTGTCAATATTTGTCATCTGTCTTTTAACTTTTATTGTGATTTTGTACTTGAGTGCTGCAGAGTTTTTAATTTATATGAAATTTTTATGAAGTCAAATGTATTAATCTTTCCTTTTAGGCATTAAGATTTGTAAAAATTAGAAATAAATATGTGGACAAATTAATTAATGTCTTTATATGTCAGTTTTCTTACCTGTTAAGTAGGAGCTGATGGCTATAAGATATTTCCTCCCAACTCAAATAGCATATAATCCTTTAAAATATTTCTACTTTGGTACTTTTAAGCTGGGTTATTTCTCTGAGAATCAAGTCTTAGAGAGAAAAATTTCGCTCAGTGAAATAATCCACCATTCACTAGCAATATACTTGAAAACAAACCTTCAGTTGTATCCCATTTCTATTTATGGCCAAATGTATTAGTATGTGGAAATTTCCCAACCCAATGACTAGGCTCTTTCTTAAAGTGAGAGAAGTGCCCATGTTGCGGTTCTAATGGGGACGGGAGAGTCTCCTAGTAGAGGGATGGGTTCCTCATAGCTATGTTTTCTTATGTCCAACAAGAATTTTATTTATGAAATCTCACCAAATAATTCTTCTATAGTGTATTCTGTAACTTTCCCCCCATAACTTTCCTGTACTTTTTTTATAGAATAAAAGATAAGGACAGATGTAAACACAAGCAACTTTCAACTCATGATTCTTATCAGTTGTAGATGAGCTGTTTTAAGTAATACAGAAATAAGACCTGCTGTCTTTTCTTATTTTCAAATTCATGCTCCATTTTTCTTCCAGGATGTCAGGATCAGAGGACCTTAGATGCAAGATAATAGACTAGATTACACCACATAAGTAAGTTACAGCCAGACCTGAAAAATATGTTGGTGTGAATGTGTGTATAATTCAGCTGCAATCTATTGTCATCTTGGAGACTGGTTCTGTTTGAAAATACTGCTCATAATTTTAGAATTGAAAATGTATTTAGTATTTTAAAATATTGTCATTAGGATCCCAGACGAGTTCTTAAGTTTCTATTTAACAGATTAAGTATCTAAGAGAAAAAATATTAAAGGAACAGAATGTGGATCCTGGGAAATTAAGGAGCAGTGTTTAGGAAAGGTTTTCTCTCTTATCCCTTCTGTTACTATTCCCATTGTTGCTGCTCAAGGTTATCAAGGGCTGCGGTTAGAGAAAATGAATGAAGAGGTTTATTAACAGTAAGGAGAAATGGGGAGATACAAGTCAAGTCCTTTACCTATTCATTCGACCTCAGAGCTCTGAGTCGACAACAGGCAGATGTGGTATCCCAAAATAGTGATACATTTCTTTTCTTTCTTCTTTTTTCCTCGTGTCTCCTTCCTCTATATCTCTGCTCCTTTTGCACATCAGATCCAAATTCTAATGAACTGGCATAATAAAGGCAAGGTAGAAAGGAAGAACCAGGCTAGTGTATATTTGATGGGTGTAGGATGAGAAACTGAATCTGACAGGGAGAGGATCTGTAATAATTAGGAGAAAACTGAGGGACAAGCAGAGATTCTGCAAAGCAAATAGAAGGCAAGCAAAGTAACTATTCCTGTGTAGTACATGAAAGCAAGTGTTTCCAAAGGCTTTTTTCTTAAACTGTATATTTTTACAGCAGTGTTAGGTTTATGACAAAGCTGAGAGGAAGGTACAAAGATTTTGCATATACCCTCTGCTCCTTCACATGCATATCTTACCACATTATCAATATCCCCCATCAAAGCGACACATTTGTTCTGGTTGATGAGTCTACATTGACACATCATAATCACTCAAAGTCCATAGTTTACATGAGGGTTCACTCTTAGTGTGGTACATTCTATGGGTTTGGACAAATGTATAATGACATGTAGCCATGTTTAAGGTATCATACAGGGTATTTTCACTGCCCTAAAAATCCTCTGTGGTCTTCCTATTCATCCTTCACTCCAATTCCCAAATCTGGCAACTACTGGTCTCTATCGTTTTGCCTTTTCCAGAATGTCATTTTGTTGGAATTGTACAGTATGTAGCCTTTTCAAATTGGATTCTTTCTCTTAGTAATATGCATTTAAGTTTCCTGTGTGCCTTTGCATGGCTTGATAGTTCATTTCTTTTTATTGCTGAATTCCATTTTCTGATGCACCACAGTTTATTTATCCATTTACCTACTGAAGGACATCTTGGTTCCTTCTAAGTGTTGAAAATTATGAATAAAGATCCTATAAACAGGGGCTGGCCCCGTGGCCGAGTGGTTAAGTTCCCGTGCTCCGCTGCAAGCGGCCCAGTGTTTCATTTGTTCGAATCTTGGGTGCGGACGTGGCACTGCTCATCGAGCCATGCTGAGGTGGTGTCCCACATACCACAACTAGAAGGACCCACAACGAAGAATATACAACTATGTACTGGGGGGCTTTGAGGAGAAAAAGGAAAAAATAAAATCTTTAAAAAAAAAAGATGCTATAAACATCCACATGCAGTTTTTGTGTGGACATAAGTTTCCCACTGTTTTGGAAAAATATCAAGGAGTGTAATTGCTATATCATGTGGTAAGAGGATGTTTAGTTTTGTAAGAAATCAGCAAACTGTCTTCGAAAGTGCCTGTACTATTTTGCATTCCCACCAGTAATAAATGAAAATTCCTGTCCTTGTCAGCATTTGGTGTTGTCAGTGTTCTGGTTTTGGCCATTCTAAAAAGTATGTAGCCAAAAGCTTTTAAATGTTATAAAAATTTAACTAAAGGTGCTTAACAGCATTGATTAAGCAGTAACAGTATTGATTAAACAAGTTTGCATTTTACTTTAAACCAAACTTTTTTCTATTTGTATTTTTGTCCTCAATAGCAACATGTTTCTGAAGTGAGTAAATTCATAAATGTTTGAACCTTAAAAGCTTTAAGTCCATCTTGTACATTCTCTTACAAAATTCCAGAATATCCTCTTAAAAATTCTTAAAAGTCAGTTGTGCAGACACTGATTGCCTAATTTTGCGCATGAGACACCTTCTCTGCAGAGGTCATTCTCTCAGTAGCAACAAGGAGGCAGTAAGGTAAGCGTTTGAGTGTTTGGGCTCTGGACAGATTGTTCTGTTCTTGCTCATGGGATATTAGGCAAGGTGTTGGATATCCTTTTGTATTTCAGTCTCCTCACCCCCCAAAAACGGACAAAATAATACAGTATTTTAAGTATTGAACCAGAAAATGCATGTAAAATGATTAGGAAATGCTGGTACCTACATAAATCTTGGTAAATCTCAGTTATCATGAACTACGGATAGATAGGAAAATGGCCTATGTTAATCTAAACTGTCTCCACTTGAAACCCAACTAATTCCTCTTAAGATTGTTCAGGTTTGTTAACAAAGGTTAGACATCTGTATAGTGGGTCATCGTTATATTACTACCTTTCTTCTTTAATTCTGTCTACATTTAAATTATAAAGTTTTCACCTTCAAGGTTTATTACCAATCAGCTACATCCTTGATTTGTATAGATGTATTATCAAAACAGGAGGTGCCTCCCACCTGCTCCCCAGTACCGGAACATCTTTGGGGCCAGTGGTGAAAGGTAGTGAATACAGAGGTCAGTGCTATAGATCATGTGCCCCAAGTTAAACCCACAGTGCAAAATCATCAAGTCCCTCCCATTCCTTGCCTAGTTCGTTGTCTGCCCATCATTCTAACAACTTCTTATTAAACAAAAAAAAAAAGGAGTACTATTACTAGGAAAAATTAATTATGAGGAATAAAATGTTCGTGCTTCTCATGCTAGGGCAATCTCATTTTGTTGATTTTTACTTTCTCGTACAGATGCATGATCTGCGGTGATAGTTCATACCAGTTGGTCAATCAGCATTTGAAATGTCAGCAGTAACTCAGAGCACTGCTACTGGTACCAGGAGCAATGTTGGGAGGTAGACATAGCTTTACAAACAACCAATCAACATCAATACATCAAATGTATGGTGATGAGATCCTAGTTAATCATAAATAGCAAATACGGAGAAGAAAAATAACTAATGCTAATTATACCAAGTATATATGGGTGTCTTCACTGTGATATGAAGAACCCAGAAGACAGAGAGGCATTCCTAAGTGCCTTTCATCTCTTCTAGTAGGAACAATGGCTTGTCTTTGTCACTGACATAATTTATGACTGCATTTGGCAAGAATATAAACATATTACATCTCCCAAATGTCATTGCAAACATTTTCTCATTGGCCACATTACTAATTGTATTTCTCTTAGCTTCCCTTGGAAATTGTACATGTTAACTAACTTAGAAAGCATGTAGGAATATTCTTTAAGCATATTCACTTGCTATTAGCTCACTGTTTTAATTTAAAATTACAAATTAGAACCAAAAATCACATCTTCTAGTTTTTAAAAGAGAGCAGACTCCAAGCTCTCTTTAGTGAAACTTTAGGGCCTCTAAGAATGAACAACTGGTGTTCTTTGGTGATAGTTTATAGGAATCTGATACAGTATATAACGAATGACCGTTCTTGAAAGACAACATTTTGGGGGGAATTATCAAGTAACCACAGATGTATTGGAACTAGTTTGCTATGTTTTTAAGGGTAGGCTGAATTCTTATCCCTCTTTATTTCTTTGTAGCAGAATTTGAGGGCTGAGTTTGATGACATTACTTCTCTAAAGAAGATATCTTCCACACTATCCTTCAAATTTCTTCTTCCGGCAGGTGCTGTGGTTTATGACAATGATTGTACAAACCTTTTCTTGGTTGTTCTCATCGATAGGCCTAAAGGATCCATTCATTTTAAGCACTGCTGTATTTTCTACAGAAAATCTAATGGGAGTCTAACAAACACAACAGTAAAAGTGCAAACATCATAAATAACAATGTCCAAATATTGAGACAATGCTTCCACATGACCCCCTCACTAAAGAGCAAATTTATGTATAATTTCCTATTTTCTTCTTTAATATAAGCTTTTGAATTTGACTTCTGTGACTGCCATAGAAATGTCCTCTCATATCTTTGACATCAAAGAGCCTAACTGGCCAAAGCCCCGGCTGCTGGATTTGGGGATCCATCTACGTGTACAAGCTGAGACAGTCTACTCATGCTGGTGACTGAACATGGCAGGGATGCTAAGACAGGCTCATTCCTGGGAGATATGGGACTCCTCTGATGGGGAACTGTGCCTGAAGACTCCTTAACAGCCTTGCTGAACCCCCCAGAACTGCACTGCAATCTAAGGCTACCCCCCAAACTCCCTTCCTTCGGTCTCTCTTTCACAAGGGTCAGAGCTACACTGCAGTCTGACAGCATTCCCAGCATCACACACCCCTCACACTTTTAATTTGCCCTCACAGGCATTTCCCCTAATAAATCTTTTGAATGTTTTTTTTTTCCATATTGAAATCTGCTTCTCAGAAGACCTGAATTTAGACAAGCCCTCATGGGATTTTATCTCGTTACATCACTGCAAAGAAAGTTGCTAATTTAGATAAAACGAACGTGTGGAAGAGTAAAAATGAAAAGCATGTTAATAGGATATGTTAGTGGAAATAAAAAATATTTAACCTGAAATATTCTAGGAAATGGCGATTCTGGTTATACAATTATACTAAATATTCTAGTAAAGGTTTGTTTTTATTGAGTTTTAGAGATGACACCTATATAGGGAAGCTGTAGTTTAGAAAAGGTTTATTAACACCTAGTTGATAATTCGTAGCAATTTTTAGAGAACCTGAAGGCATTTAACAAGAGATATAAAACTGCTGTCCTTGTCTTTGGGAAATGTGCACAAAATATCTAAAGTTAGGAGGAGATTAAAAGCGCCCTAAAAATTGCAGGTTTCACTATCACAGATTCTATCTTTGTTCTGTCATTCCTGCTACCTTACTAATCCACAGTATTTTTCCAACTAAACTTTGGTTTCTTATCTGAAGCATAAACTGTTTGCAAACAGGAAGAGAAGAAAAATTGACAAACCACAGTGAAGTGATATCCTATCAGGAAGGTTTAAAACCACTCTGCCTTCTGTTTCAATTACCAGTGACAAGCTAAGCATAAAACGTGTCATAGGAAATGTCACTTGCTGGATTAATTTGTCTCACTTCTGTTGAAAAATAGCAGTCTATATCAGGATTCTGATATTTGTTGCATAGAGAAAATGCAAATCGAATTGTTCTAGTTCCAAGCATGTTTATAATCCCCAAATAAAAACATTACTTAATGGGCAAGAAGTTATGACAGTTCCCATGAAGTTAAAAAAGAAAAGGAGCAATTTGTGTAATGATCCGATCACTTACGATTGCGATAGATAAAGCACAATAATATTCTATAATACAATTCAATTCTGAGATTCTAAAAAAGTATAGGAATTCTTTTCAGTTTGTAGAAAATAGCAATAATGGAATGGGAAGTAATTCCACGCAGAGGGACTAGAATGAAGAAATGAAAACATATAGCAGAATTTGAGATACATATCTGGAGGATCAAATAAATTTAGTTGGACTGGAGTGAAAGTCCATGAAGAGTGTTTCGAGGAAATAAATGTTGAAAAAGACAGCTAAGGATGACTCCTGGGAGATGCTGAATGTCGTAATCAAGAGCCTATTTCCTATTGTTTAAGCGAGTGCTTCCCAATCAGGAGGAGGTATAAACTGAAGACCAAGAAAGGGGACAGTCTCAAAGAACTCACTGTTGTGGAATGTTTCTGAGAGGTCAAGACGAAAAAGACTAAGGAAAGAGATTGGACTTAATGAGTAATAATGCCATTTATTATTTACCCACACCAACGTCTGTGGTAAGTAATTTACCTTCATTCATCTCCTTTAATTGTCATAATAACCATATAAGTTAAATCCTATCATATCCGTTTTGCCTGTGAGGAACAGCAGTTTAGCAGGATTAAGTAACTTTTTAAAATCATTTGTTAAGTAGCAGGGTCTGGTTTCAAACACAGATCTGTAGCACTTTGAAGCCTATTCCTTAACCATTGCACTGGCCCACACAATTTGTGACTTTCCACAAAATCTACATGAGCTGATTAGGGAGCTAAAAAGTGAATAAGTGGTCAGAAATTAAAGCAACTAGAAAAGAACCTTTGAGAGACTTTGAGGTTAAAGGAGAAGGATGACAGCTGGAGAGAGGAACATCATTAAATTTGTCTAGCTGCTGCTTGCAGAGAGGTGTGTCTCAGGTCTCCAGCCTTGCTTTTCTGCATACTTTGCCCATTTAGGTGTGACCCCTAAGCCCTCTCCAAGACGCCTTTGCCCTCCTTCTCTGTTTTCCTTCTTTTTTCTGTCTGTGCTCAGACTCTGCCCATTTCAAATATCACTCAATTTCATCTGAGCCATTGCCTTCCTCTTGACTTTTACATTATTTCGGTTAACACTTATAACATCCTTGTACTTTAACCAGGGCACTCTCATCTTTTACCAGAAATTGAGGGATGGGGGTCTTATGTGTCCGTTATTATCTAATTTAGGGTAGTGCAATTTGAGGCAAGATGCATTGTCTTTCTTCCTTAGAAAAGGTAACACAGTAAAAGAGGGATGAGGCTTCTCGGTTCATGCAGCTTTTAAAGAAAAGCCCGAGATCAAATGTTAAATGCGGATTTTCAGCAACTAAGAAGCAATAAAACTGGAAGGAAAATCTTCTGAAGCAGACTCAGGAGAAGGAGGCAGAATCTGAGAAAAAACACACTGAGGATTACAGGGGAGAATGTCCTTTGGGAAATGTGAGCACTGAGACCAAAAAATATGGGAGCTAAGATGATCCACAGCCTGCCGTGGTTTCCTGTTACCAGTCAGTGTTGACCCAAACCACGCAGCCCAGGCACAAAGCAAGTAACCTGGCAGCGCTGGTGCAGTTTTGGGGTGCCAAGCTCTCCCCAAACCCAGTGGAGAGAACCCCCTGCAACCACAGGAAATGGGGATTCCAATTCAGGAAGGACTGCGGCCTTCACTGCTTTCATCTTTGTACCTTCTTTTCTGCCGAAGAATCTGGAATATAAAGCAGTGGAAACACGTTTTGAGGAAGGATCTAGTTTTTCTGAAACTTAATGGGTTAGAAAATAGATATAATAGTTAAGGAAACATGATGTTATTAAAACAAAAAAAGGCCTTATACTGTTTGACACAAGAAACCTTATTTATTTTTACTAACCAGTCCAGTGCCCTTGCTCCTGACAGGAGACTCTGCAAGTGATCACTGAGAGACCTGGCTGTTGTTTGTGGCTTTGCCACCTTCAACACGTGGCTTCCAAAGTTGCCAGGCTCCTCTGCATGAAGCCACAGAAGGGAAAAGCATGGATCATGATGCACGGAAGATTTGGTCTAGAAGTGTTGTTTTTTCCTTTTACTCACCATCCTTTGGCTAACTCACTATGCCTAAGTGCAAATGATGCTGGGAAATGTGTGGGCACACAAAGGGAATGGATTTGGTGATCGGCTGCCAGTCTCTGCAACAAAAGGGGAAAAACACCAATATTTTAAAGCTGTCAGCAGTAGTTTTTAATCCTTTTTCAGGCAAAAACCTTTTGTAGAGTTAATGGAAAGTATGAATGGGCATTTTGTTTTTGCAGAAGAAAAGCCAAACTGCAAGCTGTTCTGAAGGGATTCAAGCTAACCTATCCTGCACAATAATTTAAAAGTTTGTCTTGTGGATTATTTGAACTTTTAAAATTTATCAAGATTTTGATTGGAGGTGGAGGAGAGCCTGGGAGTAGAAAAGAACATTTTCCTTGAGCACTGCATTGATCTAGAAAGCGTGAAGTTAGAAGTCAGGTTCAAAACTTCCCCAGTGTGGGAGATGAACTGGCCCTTGCCATCTGACAGCAGGCGAATGGACAATAAGGGGAGAGAGCCAGAAAGACTCACCCTGTAAAGACGCATGCTTTGTGCTATCCAGGAGAATTTACGGCCCCTGTCTGGTGCTAACATTTTCTTTTCTGAGTTGTAATTTCTTCCTGCTATCTCCAAGCTTTCACCAAAGTTTGGTTTAGAGTTACAGCTTGGACTAAGCAGAGTTTTGTAGAATTAAGGTGGAAATCTGCTCCCGTGTTTGCAGTGAAGAGTCATGGGCAGACTGACGGCAGGCTGAGAAAGCAAGTAACTAGGTCACCTGCACTGGCCGGAGCACAAACCAGGGCCCTCTCACCAGTGACAGGACCGAAGACCAGAAATACTCAGACACTGACACCCAGCAAAACCCTAAGCTTTCTGTAGTCACACAGAACACACATTCTTAAAAATATTTTCCTTGTTTATGAAAAGGGGCTTGTTCTTTGATGATGGCATATCGAGGGGACATCGGAGTCAGAGCAGATCATGGGCTATAAAAACAAGGTTCCAGCACTATAATTGGAGTTGATTTCTCCTGTGAGATTGAGCAACACACTTCACGGCTCCCACTCCATTTCCTCAAAATAATGCAATAATGCCTAATTTGTACTTTATTCTCTGGTGATATCAGGTATATGAGTGTTCTCTGGGAACTCTAACGTACTGTACCAATATAAAGGGTAAGCTTTCATGCTGAAAATCACAAATATTCCTATGTATTAATATTTTATTGTCTAATAAAAAGGTCAATTTTCTTTTGGATAGTCCTCTATTCATTCAATTAGACAGTTTCTCTATCTCTACATCATGGAACTCAATAATAACATTTTCACATTGAATGAAAGGAAATGTGGCCTGGAAAAATCTTTATTTTTTCCTCAATTGGCTCAGATAAGAAAAAGTTTGCTTACCACTGCTACGGGGGAAAGAGTTCACCTCCTCTGAATCGCTGGGCTAAATACTGGAGGTCTTAATCAGAATGGCATCCAGGCTGTTCTAAAGGTTAAAGTCTGCTCAAAGCCATGAAAGTAATCTAAATTAAAAGATAGAACTTGCTCTTGCCATGTTGCTTTGTATACTTTCAAGTCAAAAGCACAAAACATTCATTTAAAAACATTATTGAGTTATCAAAATGCAATGCAAAAATATGATATTTAGGTAGAAAAGGTCAGATTAAAAAAAAGCAGGAGTCTCAAAAACTTGAAATGTCAGGATTCTGGGGAAAACTGTGAAATAACTTTTTAGCTTACTATTTGACTGATGAAAACCATTTCTTTTGAAGTATGAGGGAAATGCAGTATAGCTCACGATACAGCTCTTCAAAAAAGATGTGAGTGATGTTCTTTCTGGGGAGTCATATTTGTGGAGCAGACAGTTGAAGGGTGTGTTTAGAGGTAGGAATTTAAATAGTAAATGCTACTGGTGTTTAAATAGTAAATAGTACTGGTAGCCTTGGATTTTTTGGAGTAATTTGGCATCTCTGGAATTTTTAATACAAAGATAACTCTGTGAACATGTATGAAAATACATCCAGAACTTCTGAATACCTTTCTTTCTTCTTTTAAATGTCAAATTAATTGCAGTAGAAAGGAATAGTTTAGCTACATAGAGGTATGTTTTTTGAGGTGAAACAGAATAAGAAAATTGAATGTCCAAATTAGTAACTGCAAAAATCAAATATTCATCGCAGTTGTAGACAATTTTATTTGTAAATTAGGCCATTGATTGCCAGTGGTATGAATGGATAGACTTGATTTCTAAAACTTTGTATTTTTCAGAAATTGTGAGGTCCTCTATGCCACGTTGTGCCTCTCTGGCTCTCTTGGAATTTACAGTCTATTTCTATGTGCATATTCAGAATTCAGCATTTTGATTTTAGGGTATTCAGGGATTCTGAATAGCATCAAAGTTCAATGAAAACGGAGAAAACAAATGAGAACAAAATTGTGCCAAGAGTTACGTTGCCTCTCCTTTTGGAAAGGGGTCCTTTCACAGCTAAGATTTCAGAGAAGGGACAAAATTATTGGTGGGAAAAGGAGTATAGTTTGTCCCATGTGATGGCATTATTCATTCCACTTATATGTTATGATCTATAGAACACCCGAGCAACGGAAGATAGCGCCTGGAATTTTACAATACTCCTTTCCTTGTCTTAAGACAATCAAAGGCTTTCGTATGCTATTTATCAATGATTGATATCTCTGGGTTACTGCATAATCTCTACCATTTCCCAAGCAGAGAGTCAGATGCAGTGAAGGAGCTGAAGAACACTCTGTGGCCTAAGGGAAAATTGAAGAGAGGGAATTTTCCTAATGGGAATTTTATTTCTGTTACGTAGAGGAAATCTACCTAAGGGAAATAAAATTCTTCCTCCTTCACAACGTCTTCTGGAGCTATCAGTAAACAAGTTTGGCTTAAACTAACAGCTGATTTTTCTGGGCTTAGGAAGTTTACTTTCTCTCTTTTCCTTTTACTTTAAGGGATAGTGGACAAACAGAAATCCAAAAATACTTGTTAAACTGGAAGGATGTCTTCCTGACTGACAATACTGCACCCGGAATTCAAACGTGAAGTGCAATCTTCGTCTCACCTTTTTGAGAAAATCAGTGTATTTAAAATAGTACATCTGTAGAAATGCAGGCACGGAAATCTCACATCCACCAACTATTCGTTTAGAAATATGGATTCAGTTTGCAGGAGTGGTGGAATAATGGAAGAATTTTTTTTTAGGAAAAGGAAATAAAAAAGATATGTTTTTCTTTGCAAGAGTATTTTCTCTCTAATTGGAACAGTGTCCCCGTCCTTTTCCACCAGTTCCACCATTCTCATTCTTCTGATAAACACTACTTAATTTTTCAAACTCCTTATTATCCAATTACCTGTTTTAGGAAGCTTTCCTTAGCTTCCCCTTCCGCAGCCTGGATAGCAGATCTTCCTGAGTCCTCTTACATTCCCCAGTGGACTATGAGCTACATGAGGGCGACCACTATATTTTTAAATTATAGGCTCAGTACCAGAAATTGTAGCCAGTGTGATAAATGTATGATCAAGCCTGAATACACAAATAAAAGAATTAATGAATATACTTTTGACTTCCTTCCCTCACAAATTCCTTTTATTCTTCAAGACCTAGTTTTAAAATCCTTCACAAGCAATTTCCCTCATGTGGTACTTTATATGTATCTCCACCATTATACAGGTTTCTATTTTGTGATGGTGTAAATTGACTGGATTTTCACTGGATTGGAGATCCTTACGGGTTTTTATTTTTCTTTTTCCCGCAGGTGCCTAGTAATAGCACATAGTAGGCATTCCAGATATGCTTAAGAGACAGTGAGGATGAGTAGCACAAATGAAAATTGTGCATGCAAAAGAGTTGTTTTCTAATTGATGCCTTGTATGCAATTTTCTTAGAAATAGGAATCCACAGCTAATAAGCTTGGGAGAATGTGGTACTTGAAGAGAAATTTTGCTTGGGTATGTTAAAATCCCCTGGTATGATGGCGGACTTGCCTACTTATATTTGTAATTCCGTGAATTTTTATCTTATATCTCCTGAAGTTATGTTATTAGGTATATACTAAATTAGAATCATTATACATTTCTGGTGAAAAAAATCTTTCATCACTGTATGGTGATCCTTAATATGGAGTCAAGGTTTAATGAGGAAAAAAGAGACCATGGGAAGAGGTTCAAACAGAGGGAATTTTAAACCAAGAATTAAGTTATACAGGAGAGTCAGAGGCCAATAGGGAAAGTTGGGGCAGCCTAGGAATTGGCAACAGAAGGAAGCCACTGCTATACTTAGAGCGGAGGAAAAAAGGCAGGAACTCGAGGTACCTGAACCCTGGAGCCAAGGCGGATATGTCCAGCCAGAGCTTCAACTATGAGGAAGATGGCACCACTGGGGGACACACAGCCCAAGGCCCAAAGTGGTTGACACACTCTGACTCTTCCGTTCCTGCCCACCTCAGTCTCCTGTTGATGCCACCCTTTGATCAGTTGTCACAGGGACGAACCAGGCCACAGTGGTGAAAGTCCTGAATATTAACCACTAGTCCACCAGGAGGGCCTCGCTTAGATATACCCACATCATTGTCAATGCCCTTCTGCTCTTCCTTCCTTTATAAATCTCAGGCCTAACTTCATTCTTTCGGAAGAACATCCTACACAGTTTTGTTTTAGTGAAATCTGTTGGTAGCAAGCTTGGAGAGTTACATGCCTACATTTAATTCAAATTTCTACACTTTGTTATATATGTTTTTTTCCTCAGTCATCCCCATTTCCTAGAATCCTTTATAGTTGAGCAGAACCCACAGTAATGATTCATGTCATATTTTGCACAACATGGCTTATAAATCATCTTTTATTCAAGTTACATGCTTTCCATTGATGACTGGTTTGTATTAGGCTTCATTTTTCCCTCACAGGCAAGCTAAATAGAACAATTAAGAGAAAGAAATTTAATAGCCCCTACAGTTTCAAATCACTGGGGAGGAGATAGCGGCCCACCTCTATCATTATAGAGAAAATATCCAATGTGCCCTAACTGGCGTGAAATCACAGAACAGAACATTTCACTTAAACACAGGATCTGCTGGGATTTTCACATGACAACCCTCAGGGCAGAATTGGGAGTCCACTTGAGTGAGCAATTAAATACGGTTAATCTTTCTAGGTAATTGCAGCTGTTGCTCTGGCTGGATCTCAGAATAGGTAATAAGGGATAATTTGGGGATTATGAGTCTTGTCATTTTATATACCGGCAGTGAAGATAGTCCACCACTAGCTGAATTATCTTTCTCAGTTGTGCCTTTTATCTATCCATAGGACACACAATGAACAAGTGTAGAGAGCAAAGCTACAAGATAATTTAATGGATTCAATCACCTCTATTCTGGGCATAATTTACTTTGAAGAGAGTGTCTATCTAATATAAAGGGTAAATGAAGATGTACCAGTTATCCCTCATTCTCCATCACCATTTTAGCATTTACAAAATGGAAGGGTTGTTTTGGTGACAAGTGTACTTTCTCATTTTCAGGTGGTTTGACCTGAGATGCACAAACATCTTACAAAAAGATTAATGAATAATCAGATTATACCTCAACATCAGGAGTTTAAAAACAAAAGGTTTACAAGGCTACATATTTGGTTCTTAAAGGAATGGTAAAGATAATTTCTTCAACTATAAATTAGTATTTATTCACATATGTATTAAGTGATATTGAATTAGTATGGATTTATATACTGTGAATACTAGATATACCAATTTATTTCATTTACCTGTCAAAATGTATGAAGATAAAAAAAGAAACATATAATAGTCATATTTTAAAATTTTTATGTTATTTTTACAGGGAAAATATATATTTTCATAGATATTTTTGTTTTTAATACATATCTTGTGGTTTATCCAGCACTTCAGCAAATTATGTGATCAAAAAGGTACATCTGGAAGAAAATAATAAATTAGGGACTACACAGATGGCAGCTATAATCTTCTCTTATCATGCTCTGACACGTGGCAGAGAAGGTTAGACATCTGATATGTTTAATAAAAAAATCCATGTATTTTCGTACCAATAATATGACACACCATCATTCATCAACCTTCATTTTCCATCAAAGTTACTTCCAAGGATATCTGAGAATAGAATGACTAATAATTTATTGTCCCTTCAATTTTTTTATCTGTACTTTTCTCTTTTTGGGGGCTAACCAGGGTCAGTCTGTCAGAGTCCATATCCCAAGCAGTGACCTGGAATGGTCGTTAAACTTTAAAGATGTGGCTGGCGATATCCCATTAGACAGCAGTGAGAGTCTCACCATCTGCCGGGTCATATTTTTTGTTAGATTGAAAATGGAGATTCACCATGTGGAAATGCCCTAAATTAGCTCTGTCAAGACATATTTTTGCTATGCTTTTTACTTTAATTGGGAGGCCACTTACCATTGAATACTGTTGAATCACAATGTCAAGGACATTGGCATTGTGACTTTGAAATAATCTATGTGATATCTTGCTATCTGGTCTATGGTGTCCCAACACTTTCTACAAACCCTTCAAGAGCTTTATATTTTTCAAAATTATGTTACAGATTTGAAAATATCAGCACAAATATTGAGGTAGGAGAACACTGAAATGTCAAATAGAAATATAATTTATCTTTCTCAATTTACACTATAATAGTAATAGATATTCTTAGTTACTTATTAACTAGTTTCAAAGTCAACCAATCAGAAAACAGCAATTTTGAACCTCTTATATCCACTATTTGAAGCAAAACTAAATGCATCACTCATAATTTACACAGGGTAGAATTTTTTTTAGTCCAGTAGGTATGCACTTAGGATGAAATGTTCAGAAAGCCTAGTAGGCATTCAAAACATGCCATCTTGTACTTAAACACATTTGTTTTTACTTCTCCAGATTGAATGTTTTCATAATCTATTTCATTTGTATGTGAATATCTTTTGTTTAATAATTATCATTTTACATTTGTAACAACTATTCATAATAGCTCCAGGTATACTCTTCTCTCAAAACTTATCCAAGTTGAGCAGAGCAAAATTTATCAGACTATTGAGATTCTGCAAAATTTGTACCCACTATATTTTTTCTATCGTTATTCATAAATTGCCATGGATCCCAAACTAAACTTCCACGTCTCTAAAAATTTTACTGCTTTTGGCACTTTCAAAATAATTCCAATTCATATCAATGTTATTTCCTCAGGATATAACATGACCTATTTGTCTGTCAGGCAAAATCTCAGTTGCTGTTTTTTCTACACAATGAGTGTGAAGACATGTGGTAGTCCTGTTAAGTGACTAGTATGTTACATTTCAGCTTTTTATCTGTCATTTACATATGTATTTGTTGGGTTTTGCAACCATATTTTCAAGTGTGTCAGAAAAATGAATGCAAACAAAATTTACATAAGATTCTAAGGGCAAAGGATGCATAAAATATTTCTCTCGCTATATTTTTGTCTCAGTAAGCCATCATCAACATGTGAGAAGAGGTGTTTGATATATTTTCTTATTGATTCTTTTCATATTCTCCTATCCCATTTTGTTTTCCTCCTTTAATGATCTTTCCGCTGCATTTAACCCTCTGTCTGTCCAAATTTCCGAGTCAAGATGAAAAGAACATCTAGTAATATTTGTAGTGGGGATCAAATCTGTACCATTTAGGATGACCAACCATCTTGAGCCAATTTCGTAGAGAATAAATGTCTTGGCATTCCTTTTACAATCAGTCAGAAATGATTTTAAGGTCAGCATCACAAAAGCCTCTCAGAGAATATTTGACCATCGCTTGATGACATTAATCAATTTTCTGGAATATTTTCATTTGTATTCTCTAAAAAGAATTTCAACTTTCTAACATATTTACGGATGAGTATACTAATTTTGGCTAAGTTATGCTTCTGTGCAAACTTCTCCAAGTCCTCAAGGGTTTACAATAACCAAAGTTCATTTCTCCCTCAGGTAATATGTCCATCATGTGTCATCTACAGCCCTGCTCCATGATTCATGTCTTCACTTTGACTCCTAGACTGAAGGAGCAGCCCTCGTCTGGCACATCACCAGTCCTGTGGCAGAGGGAAAACATCATGCGAAGCAGCTGTCGGTTCTGTGAGCTTTCATTCAGAAGCGATGTTCTCATTTCCTCTCAAATCTTCTCACCAAAGCAAACCACAACAATACCAGGTACCGCTGAGAATATTCTTTTCACTCTGGTTTTTACAATTGTTAAATAATTCTCTTTTGGTATTCTATATAAAGTGATGGGAAACTTTTTAACAAATCCTTATTACCAGTTTCACCAGAAAAAAATAATGTGAGTCCAAACCAAAATGGTCTAGGCAGGGGAATTTTAGATCATTTGAAGATCAATCAATAAATAACTGATGAATGAATAAATGCATAAATAACAAGCTCGTTACAATTCTTCAGAAAATCATATGTAAAAGCAAAGAAGTTCTGTTCATCTTCAATTGCTTGTTGTGCTCCCCCCCCACCCCCTCATCACCCAAATCTCTCACACACACTCATGTCTTATTTATGGACGTGGCTTCATAATAAATATAAGAATATTAATGAATGTACAAAAATCAGTATTCTCAATCTTCCTAAGAGTATAAATTGTATTCCTATTATAATAAAGCCAAGACCTTTGAGATTTATAATCCATTTCTAAGTTATATTGGTTTTGAGGTATTTACTATTTTGGTGGTTTCTCCAAGTTAAATGAAATCTCTGATTACTTCATAAGTTTTTACTATCCTCTCATGCTTGGTGAATATTATTCCTGAGTTTACATTCCGCAGTCATAAATAACTAATGCTAGCTTTTTCTTTATGTGGCTCTCAAAGGAATTTCATGGCAATCTTGGTTTATAAAGATATGTATTATATTATGAAATGAATGAATTATATATCACTAATGATGATTCATTGAACCTAAGTATTTAGAAACAATTACAGCACTTTTCTCCTTGTTTATCCCAAGCTCTTTTCGAGGCGTCTGCTCCTCAGGTTTCAGACCCCTCAAGCTGTCTCCTTGTCTCTTCAGATCTTCCCTCTGTAATACGTCACCAAGACTAGATAGCTCGCCATCAGCTGATAACTGAATCTAGCCCCACAACTTCTTCTCATTCTGTTTTCTTCTTTCAAATTGCTGTCATAGAGTAATATTTTTATAAATAATTTGTATTCATATATTAAAGACTTACAGAGTCATAATCTATTATAAGTCATGTGCATTATGGGGTAGAAAGCTTGAAACATGATCTGGACTTTAAGATTACATGATCATGGACAAAATCTTATGGATTTAAGGCTCAGCAACAATGTTGTGAGTTGCTGCAGAATATTTACGTGGAAATGATGAAGAGTTATTCATGAGTGTTATTCACAGGAAATCATTAATGAGTATTAAACATATGTTCTGAAACATATGAGTAATTCCAAATCTATTATGTTGCATAGGATTTTATTTTTCCTCTTCAAATACTGAAAATACATCAGAATAACGACAGAATCTCACTTGCCATCTTAAAGATCTAAATTTTATTATAAAGATATTTTATGAGTTAAGTTTTTCTATTTAAATTATTTTATTATATCAGGAAGAGGAATTTCAGAATAATAACTAATCTTTGAGCTATTAGTCTCTTGTGCTAAGGATCAGTTGGCCATACACTTCATCTGTTTGTATTCGCATGATTAGTAATACACAGAGAGCCAGGGAACCTCAGAAATCAGGACTCATTGACTTTAGTGGACACAATAAAAACTGCCAATGTTTCAAAGTTTGGTTGTAGGGCTGAAATAAAATTTAATGCAAAAGCACCCATGATTAATGAAATGTCAAAATGTTAAATAAAGACAGGATCAATAGAGTAGGTCTCGTAAGTCATGGGGAGAGTTTAAAACTGGGACCTTTGAGGTGAACTTCAGGCAGCTTGATGACCACCTTAAATTGTATGAAAAATGTGGTGTGAATGTGCATACTTGTTTATATTTTCACGTATTTTTTTTGCAAAATAATGTGTGGCTCCCATCATATATATAGGGAAGCACCTCCTCCATCAAAAGTTTAAGAATTACCAATCGTCGTGTTATTATTTATATGAGCATCTAATGTGAAAGTGAGTTAGGGGAAAAAGTAAAAATAAGAACAGAAATATACCTCTTGCCCAGGATCTAACATTTGCTACCGGTATTACTAAATGTTTGAGAGAGGCAGTGTAGACAAGAAGTATGAGCTCTAAAGCCAGGCGGTATGGATGCATATCTCGACCTTACCACTAACTAGCTCTGTGACCTTGGGAAAGTTATGTCATCTCTCTGCGCCTCAACTTTTACAACTGTAAAGTGAATGTAATTAGAGAGCTTATCTCATAGGGTTGCTGTGAGCGTTAAATATGTGAACATAAGTAAAGCTCTTGGAAGCGCTTGACATCCCATATGCACAATTTGAGCGTTTTAATTACTATTATTGCTGCTGTTCCTATTTGAGGCAAGACGTACACAATGCAAATTAATGATTTTCATAAAATCCTATGAAAAATTACTTAGCCCACTTTTGGAAGAAGAAAATATTTTAAACATTCATAATGCCCTAGCAACATTACATACAATTCAAAAGCTATTCTCATTTACTCTGGTGTCAGTAGGGCTGTGATTAACATCGTTAGAAATGCAGAACAGTAAGAGAACTACATCCCTTTTTAAATATTTTATAGCTTCGTTTCCATTAATTCAATCTGGCCTTCACCCTAATTATTTCAAATTATAAGCCTGCATTATTTAAGAGACACACAGTGTATGTATACAATACATATCCATATTGTTCTTAACTAACAAGAACAAAATATATAATTGAAAAAGTTCAAGTTCTTCTAGTAGTTCAGCTAATATATAAACGTCTTCATTGTGAAATCACTGGCCTAGCAACTGAAATAAGCATATACTGAGAACATTTTCTTTTCATGTAGTTAGGACTTGGTGAGTTACCTAACAAGGGATGCCTTCTTGCTATTACTGACTAATTTTAATATATTAACTGAAATGCGTTAATGCTAACCTTTGAAATGTGAAACCGCTGTCTGTTCTCTATTCTCTGTGACCTAAAGTTGTCCTATTTTAAATCTGTTAAAGTATGTTACACTGAGTTTAATTAATCACACCTACCTAGCAGAAGAAAATGAGGCATATAAATGGAATATTGATCTTCAAGAAGACTGTTGCCTTATAACTGTAATGGAATTAGCCACACGTATGTTTTGGGAGCAATGGTGGGATAATTATCAGTAATAAACCCGGGGCGTGTAGTTAATTAAATCTGCTACAGAAGACTGTTTCACCAAAATGTTACCAGGCTCTTAAAACCTGTTTTAAACGAGCAAGTCATAATCTCCTTTATCCACCTATGTGTGTGTGACAAAGTGGATAAAGACATTGACAATGAATAGGAGCTTTATTTTAATGACTGCTCTCTTAGATTTCTTTCCCATATCACTGCAGCCATGCCAACATAAGTAACTGATTACAAAGCATCAGTGAGTTCTGCTGGAGACATTTTTGTTATTTCATATAATTTATTCTCTAACAGCAAAAACACCTTGTTACTTTTCCTTTTTTCTGATCCTTTATTTTCAACATATCCATGTCTACCAATTAAATATCATTTCTCATGTACAAATTTCATTTTTCTTGTAATAAATATCTCCTTGAAAGTGACAAGGATTAGGAAAAATATTTAATTGCTTAATTTATTTAATCTGTAGAATATGCACATTTGTTGCTTACCTTTTAGTTTCTGAGGCTAAACCACAGTTTCTGAAGTTCCTTAATATCTACTCTGACTGGACTAATCACTTTTTAATAACTTAAAAAATTAAACATTGAAAAAGAACTATTTAGTAATATAATAGCTCATTTTTTTAAGCGAGTTAATGATAGGTTACAATCTTGTGAAATTTCAGTTGTACATTAATGTTTGTCAGTCATGTTGTAGGTGCACCACTTCACCCTTTGTGCCCACCCCCCACCCCACCTTTCCCCTGGTATCCACTAAACTGTTCTTAGTCCACATTTTAAATTCCTCATATGAGTGGAGTCATACACAGATTACCCTTCTCTAGCTGGCTTATTTCACTTAACAAAATTCCCTCAAGGGCCATCCATGTTATTGCAAATGGAATGATTTTGTTCTGTTTTGCAGCTGAGTAGTATTCCATTGTATATATGTACCACATCTTCTTTATCCATTCGTCTGTTGATGGGCACTTAGGTTGCTTCCATGTCTTGGCTATTGTAAATAATGCTGCAATAAACATTGGGGTGCACAGGACTTTTGGGATTGCTGACTTCAAGCTCTTTGGATAAATACCCAGTAGTGGGATGGCTGGATCGTATGGTAGTTCTATTTTTTTATTTTTTGAGGAATCTCCATACTGTTTTCCATAGTGGCTGCACCAGTTTGCATTCCCACCAGCAGTGTATGAGGGTTCCTTTTTCTCCACAACCTGTCCAACATTTGTTACTATTAGTTTTAGATATTTTTGTCATTCTAATGGGTATAAGGTGATATCTTAGTGTAGTTTTGATTTGGATTTCCCTGATGATCAGCGACGATGAGCATCTTTTCATGTGCCTATTGGCCATCTGTATATCTTCTTTGGAGAAATGTCTGGTCATGTCTCCAGCGCATTTTTTGATTGGGTTGTTTGATTTTTCGTTGTTGACTTGTGAGAGTTCTTTATATATTATGGGTCTTAAGCCTTTGTCAGATATATGACTTGCAAATATTTTTTCCCAGTTAGTGGGTTGTTTTTTTTGTTTCAATCCTGTTTTCATTTGCCTTGAAAAAGGTCTTTAGTCTGATGAAGTCCCATTTGTTTATTCTTTCTATTGTTTCCCTTCTCTGAGAAGGCATGGTGTCCAAAAAGATCCTTTTAATACTGATGTCAAAGAATGTACTGCCCACGTTTTCTTCCAGAAGCCTTATGGTTTCAGGTCTCACCTTTAGGTCTTTGATCAATTTTGAGTTTATTTTTGGTGAGTGGTGAAAAAGAATGGTCAATTTTCATTCTTTTATGTGGCTTTCCAGTTTTCCCAGCACCATTTGTTAAAAGACTTTCTTTTCTCCATTGTATGCCCTCAGCTCCTTTGTCAAAGATAAGCTGTCCATGGAAGTGTGGTTTTATTTCTGGGCTTTCAATTTTGTTCCATTGATCTGTGCAGCTGTTTTTGTACCAGTACCATGCTGTTTTGATTATTGTAGCTTTGTAGTATGTTTTGAAGTCAGGGATTGTGATGCCTCCCATTTTGTTCTTTTTTCTCAGGGTTGCCTTAGAAATTCGGGGTCTTTTGTTGCCCCATATGAATTTTAGGATTCTTTGTTTTACTTCTGTAAAGAATGTCATTAGGATTCTGATTGGGATGGCATTGAATCTGTAGATTGCTTTAGGTAGAACAGACATTTTAACTATGTTTATTCTTCCAATCCATGTACATGAATGTCTTTCCATCTCCTTATGTCATCATCCAATTCTCTCAGAAAGGCCTTGTAATTTTCATTATATAGGTCCTTCACTTCCTTAGTTAAATTTACCCCAAGGTATTTTATTCTTTGTGTTGCGATTGTGATGGTATTGTGTTTTTGAGTTCTTTTTCTGTTAGTTCGTTATTGGAGTATAGAAATGCTACTGATTTATGCAAATTGATTTTGTACCCTGCAACTTTGCTGTAGTTGTTGATTACTTCTAAGAGTTTTCCAATGGATTCTTTGGGGTTTTCTATATATAAGATCATGTCGTCTGCAAACAGGGAGAATTTCACTTGTTCCCCCCCTATTTGGATTCCTTTTATTCCTTTTTCTTGCCTGATTGCTCTGGCCAGGACCTCCAGTACTATGTTGAATAAGAGTGGTGATAGAGGGCATCCTTGTCTCGTTCCTGTTTTCAGGGGGATGGCGTTCAGTGTTTGCCCATTAAGTAGGATGTTGGCTATGGCTTTGTCATATATGGCCTTTATTATGCTGAGGCAGTTTCCTTCTATGCCCATTTTGTTCAGAGTTTTTATCATAAATGACTGTTGAATCTTGTCAAATGCTTTCTCTGCATCTATTGACATGATCATATGGTTTTTATTCCTCAGTTTGTTGATGTGGTGTATCAGGATGATTGATTTGCAGATGTTGAACCATCCCTGTGTCTCTGGTATGAATCCCACCTGATCATGATGTATGATCCTTCTGATGAATTGCTGAATTCTGGTTGCCAAAATTTTGTTTAGAATTTTTGCATCTATGTTCATCAGTGATATTGGCCTGTAGATCTCTTTTTTTGTGGTGTCCTTGTCAGGTTTTGGTATCAGTGTGATGTTGGCCTCATAGAATGTGTTAGGAAGTGTTTCATCTTCCCTAATTTTTTGGAATGACTTGAAAAGGATAGGTATTAAATCCTCTCGGAAACTTTGGTAGTATTCCCCAGGAAAGCCATCTGGTCCTGGGGTTTTATTCTTTGGGATGTTTTTGATTGCTGTTTCAATCTCTTTCCTTGTAATTGGTCTGTTCAAATTGTCTGCCTCTTCTTGAGTGAGCTTTGGGAGATTGTAGGAGTCCAAGAATTTATCCATTTCCTCTAGGTTATCCATTCTGTTGGCATACAGTTTTTGTAGTATTCTCTTATAATCGGTTGTATTTCTGCAGAGTCTGTTGTTATTTCTCCTCGCTCATTTCTGATTTTGTTTACTTGAGCTTTCTCCCATTTTTTCTTTGTGAGTCTGGCTAGTGGTTAGTCAATTTTATTTATCTTCTCAAAAAAGCAGCTCTTTGTTTCATTGATCCTTTCTACTGCCTTTTTCATGTCAATAGTATTTATTTCTGCTCTGATTTTTATTATTTCTCTCCTTCTGCTGACTTTGGGCTTTATTTGTTCTTTTTTCTCTAGTTCAGTTAGGTTTAGTTTAAGATTGCTGATTTGGGATTTTTCTTGTTTGTTAAGATGTGCCTGTATTGCGATGAATTTTCCTCTTAATACAGCTTTTGCTGTATCCCATATGAGTTGGTGTGGCATGCTATCATTTTCATTTGTTTCCAAGTATTTTTTAATTTCTTCTTTAATTTCTTCAATGATCCATTGCTTGTTCAGTAGTGTGTTGGTTAGTCTCCACATCTTTGTGCCTTTCTCAGCTTTTTTCTCGTAATTAATTTCTAGCCTTATAGCATTATGATCAGAGAAGATGCTTGTTATTATTTCAATTTTTTTTTTAAATTTGTAGAGGCTTGCCTTGTTTCCCAACATACGGTCTATCCTTGAGAATGTTCCATGTGCACTTGAGAAGAATGTGTATTCAGCTCTTTTAGGGTGAAGTGATCTATATATGTCTATTAAGTCCAATTGTTTTAGTTTTTCATTTAGCTCCACTATTTCCTTGTTGATTTTCTGGCTGGATGATCTGTCCATTGATGTGAGTGGGGTGTTGAGGTCCCCTACTATTATTGTGTTGTTTTTAACATCTTCCTTTAGGTCTGTTAATAGTTGCTTTATGAATCTTGGTGCTCCTGTGTTGGGTGCATAGATATTTATAAGCATTATTTCTTCTTGATGAAGTGTCCCTTTGATCATTATATATTGTCCCTCTGTATCTCTCTTTACCTGTCTTATTTTGAAATCCACTTGGTCTGATATAAGAATTGCAACACCTGCCTTTTTTTTCTTGCTATTAGCTTGTCCTCCACCCCTTCACCCTGAGCCTGTGTTTGTCCTTGGGGCTGAGGTGTGTTTCTTGGAGGCAACAAATTGTTGGATCTTGTTCTTTAATCCATTTTGCCACTCTGTGTCTTTTTATTGGAGAGTTCAATCCGTTTACATTGAGAGTGATTATTGATGCATGTGGACTTAATGCTGTCAATCTGTCACTCATTATCTTGTTTTCCTGCGTTTCTTTTTCTGTGTGCTTTAGCATACCCCTTAATACTGCAATTTCTTATGCTGGGTTTCTTAGATTTTTCCTTATTTATGATTTGTGACTCTGTTCTGTATTTTATTTTAGTGTCCACCTTGAAGTTTGTATGTAGAATCTCGTGAATAATATAGTCTATTCTCTGGTGGTCTCTTACTTGGCCAATACTGATTTCGATTCTTTGCTCTTCCCCTCCTAAATAATTATTTTCATTTCTTATTCCAACTCGTGTTATGAATTTGTTGTTAGAGTGATAAGATCATCCTTGTTTTGGTAGTTTCCTTACCTTTACCCTAATGCTATAGTTGAATATTTGCTATCCTGTTCTGTTTCTATCCATTGGTCTCCCCAGTCTGTGGATTGTGACCCCTTTCTCCATTTTTTCTTTTTTCAGGTATGAGAACCTTCTTGAGGATTTCTTGTAGTGGAGGGCTTTTAGTTACAAATTCCCTTAACTTTTGTTTGTCTGGAAAAGATTTAATTTCTCCCTCATATCTGAAGGAAATTCTTGCTGGATAGAGTATTCTTGGCTGAAGATTTTTATCTTTTAAAGCTTTGAATATGTCACCCCATTCTCTCCTAGCTTGTAAGGTTTCTGTAGAGAAATCCGCTGAAAGTCTGATAGGGGCTCCTTTATAGGTTATTCTCTTCTTTTTTCTTATTTCCCTGAGTATTCTTTCTTTATCTTTCCTTCTTGCCAATTGTTCTACTATGTGCCTTGCAGTAGGTCTTTTTACATTGACAAATCTAGGAAATCTGAAAGCTTCCTCTACACACATTTCTCTGTCAATCCCTAGATTTGGGAAGTTCTCTTCAATAATTTCGTTAAGCACACTTTCTGCTCCATTTTCCTTTTCCACGATCTCTGGAATTCCTATGATCCTTAAGTTCTTACTCCTAATTGAACCCACTATCTCTCGGAGATTTTCCTTGTTTTTTTTAATTCTTAGTTCTCTTTCTTCCTCTGTCTGGAGCCATCAGCCTGTCTATCTTCAATTATGTTAATTTGCTCTTCTATGGTGTCTACACGGGCATTCAGGGAATCCGTATTCTGTTTTATCTGGTCCATTGTGTTTTTCATCTCTAGTAATTCTGTTTGATTCTTCTTTATGATTTCAATCTCTTTTGTGAAGTAACTCCAGAACTCATTGGCTTGTTTCTCTATCTTTCTACCTCACTGAGTTTTTTGATTATAGCTGCTCTGAACTCATTATCACTTAGTTTACCTAATTCCAAGTCCTCAGGGCTTAATTCTATGTTTAAATTGTTTTCCTTCTGGTCTGGGGCTTTTATAAATTGCTGGATGGTAGAGGAGCCGTTTTTTCACATGGTGGTAGAATTCGGTTGCAGCTACAGCCGGTTGCCACTAGATGAGGGTTGACAGCCACGTGTTCTGAGCTCTCTGCCTTCGGACAAGATGGTGGCACCCAGTGGCTTTGCCAGGAGGGAGGGGCTGCTATTCTTCAGTGCCAATCTCGATTCAGATCAGTTCTGTTCTCTGGTCTCCCGAGGCCCTGTGTTTATGGGATCCCCGCACATGGAAGCTTTCCCCCATCAGTGGGTTTCCACTGAACCAGCAGCAGGAGTCCTGGATGATCTCCCAGTTGCGCGGCCCCTCCCCCGCTCCTTCCCGGACCTGCGCAGCAGTGATCGCAGACTCTAGGGGAGGGAGCGACATTCTCTCCTACCATTCCAGCGCCTCCGAGGCTGTCATCAAGGTTTATGATCTCTGCCTTCTTGGTATTGTAGGTCTCTAACGTGTTGGCATTAGATTTATTCTCTCAAATTCAGTTTTTCCAATTCTTTGTTGTATTTTGGAGGGGAGAGAATCCCGGGTCAGCTCACCCCGCCATTTTGCTCTGCTGCTTCTCCAATAGCTCATTTTTAAAAGCACTCCCCTTAGCACTGGGCCACACGAATTGGCTAGGATTTCCTTTGAACTTTTCTTGAGAGTTAGTTGAATAGCTCTGGGTTTCCTGATCACGTTCCAAAAAAATTCATCTTGGAATTTCTTAGTAGTATACAATGACTTGTTGCTTCACACTTGTAGTCTAACAATTCCCACAGCAGGATATCTGTCTCTTAATGCTTTCAATTTAGGAGTCACAAGTCTGGTCTAACTATGTGCCATGTACCTTTTCGAATATATAATTCTCTTGGTTGCTGTGTATAACTGTGCTAATTATGTATTACACATTTCCGGAAGTGGCCACTCGCAATTTTGTGTATTGAAGGGCACTGAGATGTTCATGCCCAGCAACCTCTAGTCACTCATTTTTTAATTTCTGAAATTTGTTTAGCTATGTAATTTGAAATACAATCATTCCTCATTATTTGTAGATTCTGTATTTGCAAATTTACTCACTCTTTAGTATTTTTATTGTGTATATTTAAGGTGTACAGCCTGATGATTTCTGTAGACATTGTGAAATAATCACTACAATAAAGCTTATTAATATTTTCTCACCTCACTTAGTTGCCTTTTGTGTTTGTGGGTGTAGTGAAATCACTTAAGATCTACCCTCTTAGCAAATTTCAAGGATACAGTACAGTGTTGTTATCTATGGTCACCATGCTATACATTAGACTTATGGAACTTATTCTTCTTGCATAACTGAAATTTTGTATCCCTTAACAAACATCTCCCCATTTTTCCCTTACCACAGCCCTTAAGGGGCAAACACCATTCTACTCTCTAGAACAATATTTGTAACCCCAAAAATCAATACTCACAGTGCTTTCATGGTCATTCATGGACATGAGCAAAGAGACAAAGGCTTTGAGTCCCCAGATGCACACATTCCCAGCTGAGGCTGAAGAAGGTGACATAATGCCTTCTTGTTTCAGCTTTCATACTATAAACAAATGACCTCTCCATGGTCTATTTAGTGCCATGGTTTTTGCATTTTGGTGGTTTTTGTTGGTTTTTTCATTGTTTAACCTGGCTTCCAAGTGTAGAATGTTGAAGTGCTGTCTAGTGTTCCTAAGCACAAGAAGGCTGCGATGTCCCTTATAGAGAGAACAGGTTGCTAGATGAATTTGATTCAGGCAAGAATTATAGTGCTGTTGACCATGAGTTCGATGTTACTGAATCACCAATATGCTACATTTAGAAGAAGGAGAAGATTTTGCCAATCTCTTTGTGAAGCTGCTCTGGAAAGCACTATGTAACATCTATAGTGTGTGATGAAATTATAAAAAAGATGGAAAAGTAGCTAAATTGGTGGATCCATAACATGATCACTCAGTAAAGAGTGTAATAAACAGCATTGTTCTGAAGCTGAAAGCCAAAGAAATTTATGGTCCCATTTCTCAGGGTCAGGAAATTGTAAAACTCTTCTCAGCTAGTGTTTATAAAGAATTACTTGATATAATTAATTATTTTAAAGAAATGCATGTTAAATAAGATGTTTTGAAACAGATACACACATGAACCAAGGTTATGTATCGATCAGTTGATGAAAATGTTGTGACCCAAGGCTCATAGGAGCTGAACCCTGTATTTCTGCTAGAAGCAATGGTTCAGTATTTGTTAATTCAGTGCTCAGGGTGAGTTCACAGAACATAACTATAATTACAGTTATAATTATAGATTCACAAGAAGTTGCAACGATAGTACAGAGAAATCCTTCACCTAGTTCCCCCCATGGTTACGTCTTACATAACTAGAATATAATATCAAAATCAGGAAGTTGACATCAGTACAAAGTACGTATGTATTGTTCTATGTAATTTTTTTTTTTTGAGGAAGATTAGCCCTGAGCAACATCCTCTGCCAATCCTCCTCTTTTTTTGTTTGCTGAGGAAGATTGGCCCTGAGCTAACATCCTTGCCCATCTTTCTCTACTTTATATGTGGGACGTCTGCCGCATCATGGCTCGATAAGCAGTGTATTGGTCTACGCCCAGGATCCAAACCAGTGAACCCCAGGCCGCCAAAGCAGACTGCACGAACTCTCTCACTACACCACTGGGCCAGCCCAAGTTCTATGTCATTTTTTATCGTGTGTATAAAGAAGAGTGTTGAAGTCTCCCACTTTGTGGATCTGTCAACTTCTCCTTTGAATTTTTATCATTTTGCTTCACATATTTTGTAGTTCTGTTTTTCTGTGTATACACATTTAAGATTGGCTTATCTTCTTGGTGCATTGACCCTTTAATAATTATGGAATATTTCTCTTTCTGTGCTACTTGTCTCTGCTATGAAGTCTACTTTATCTGATATTAATGTAGCCACTCCTGTTTCTTTTGATTGATGCCTGCATATGATATATTTTTCATCATTTTACTTTCAACCTAGAAATCTCATTATATTTGAACTGAGTTTCTTGTGGACAGCATATAGCCCAGTCATGATTTTTTATCCACTCTTCCACCTCCTGTCTTTTAATTCATTTATTTATAGTCTTTATATATAATGTAACTGTTGATATGTTAAGGCTTAAGTTTGCCATTTTATTTTTTTCTGTTTTCTCTGTTTTTAAAAAAATATTCTCTGCTTTCTTTATCTGCATTAATACGGGTTACTCAAACGTATGTTTTTAGAATTCCATTTTCATTTATCTGTAATGTTTTTGAGTATCTCTTTCTATATCTTTTCAAGTGATTGGTCCAAGAATTACATTATATATATAACTTGTCAAAGTCGACTGGTGTCTACATTTTACCAATTCAAGCGAAGTGTTGACATATTACCTCCCTTTACATTTATTTACCCTACCCCTTTTTTAAGACACTTGTCTGAAATATTGCCTCTACCTACATTGAGAAACAAATTAGCCAGGGTTATAATGTTTGCTTCAATGTTCAAATATAATTTAGAAAACTACAGACAAGTCTATTATATTTACTAACATTTTTGCTCCGTTCATGTTAGTTCTTTCTGATATTCATATTTTCCTTCTTTTGTCATTTTATGTCTGTTTAGAGAACTTCCTTTATCCATTATTTTAGGGTAGATGTTCTTGTGAGAAATGCTCTTAGTTTTTCTGCATCTTAGAATGTCTTGATATCTTCTTCACTTTTGCAGGAACTGGAATTCCAGGTATAGAATTCTTGTCTTTTATCACTTGAAAAATATTGTGTCACTTCTTTTTGGTCTCCATTGCCTCTGTTGAGAAATTCACTGTCATTTGAATTGTTTTTCTCCTTTGAAGAATGTGTTATTTCTCTCTGGCTGTCGTCAAGGTTTTTGCTTTGTCCTTATTTTTCATAGTTTTGATTGTCTGTGGTCTTGGTATGAATTTCTTTGAGTTTATTCTTTTTGGGGTTCACTTATCTTCTTGAACTTGTTAGCTTACATTCTCAATTTGGGAGTTTTCCATCATGCCTACAAATTCTTTTTCAATCATTTCCTCCTTTTCCTTGACTTAAGAGGAGGAACTCCAATGACATGATTGCCAGCCTTTTTGTTGCAGAACCACGTGCCCCAGAGGCTCCCTTCATTTTTTATTTCACTTTAAATTCTCCTTGTTGTTCACACTGAGTTATTTCTAGTGTTCAATTTTCAAGTTCACAGATCTTTCAACGTTCTCTCCATTCTGCTGTTGAACCCATTCATTGACTTACTTATTGTATTATTTACTTCTAAATTTCTGTTTGATTCTTTTTATAACTTCTATTCCTTTGCTGAGACTATTTCTTTGCTGGTAATTTCTATTTTTTTTTCAATTTTCCAGTGTTTTTATAAATATTTGTTGAAGCATTTTTATGATTTTCACCTTAACATTATTGTCAGGTAATTCCAACATCCCTGTCCTCTGGCATTTATTGTCTATTCTCATCCAATTTGAGATCTCCCTGGTTCTTAATATGATGAATATAAATCTATGAATCAAATTTTTATTGAAATTTGGGCGTAAGACTCAGGATCTTATTTAAATTTTGTGCTTTAGCAAGCACACATAAAGAGTAAAGGAGAAAACTATATCTATCTATCTGTTTATGGTAAACATTTTTTCATGTGGCAATGAATTGTGAACATTTTAGCTTGTGATTAAATGTTCTTCTGTTAATATTTTTAAAGACTACATGTCATTCTAGTAAAGGAATACACCCAAAATAATTCATCTAAATATTTCTGTTTAAAATTGTAGGTATTTACATTTCTGGTTGTTATGAGCACTGTTTCAATATGCATCTTTGGTTCTGATTCTGGCTAAGATGGTGTAATTACACTCTCCTCTGTCATTCCCATGGATTCTCAGACAAAATACAGATCATCTAGTGAAATTTTAATTTCAGATAAACAACAGTATTATCATTGTTTTTAGTAAAATTATGTCCCTTACAGTATTTTAGACATACTTCTAATAACAAACTATTTGTTGTTTTATTGAAATTAAAATTTAACTTGGCACCTTGTGTTTTAATTTTTAAATGTAGCAACCCTGACTACCAAAACCAAAACAGAATACACAGAGCAGCAATCTGAGGGCTCTGAAAAGTAAAGGGAGCAGGTAGATGGGGAAGGCAACCAGAATACAAAGTACTAACAAAACAGTGGTGCCTTTTCTGTACTTTTTTCTCTCTCATATCTCCCATCCTGTGGACTCAAAAGAAGCCCCTGGAGGGCCACCCCATTGGCATAATGGTTAAGTTCACATGCTCCGCTTCAGCGGCCCAGGGTTCACAGATTTGGATCCCAGGCGTGGACCCACACACTCCTCGTCAAACCCTGCGGTGGTGGCACCCCACATAAAATAGAGGAAGATTGCCACAGACATTAGCTCAGGGACAATCTTCCTCACAAAGATAAAAAAAGAAGTCCCTGGAGCCTTTCCAACAAAAATAAACTCCCTAGTGTGGTTCTTCCAAATTGTTATGAGTATCATAAACGTAACTGACTTAAAGTATGTCATTCTCTGCCGTATGACTCTGACCACTATTTAATCAATGTTCCCTTTAATATTTCTAAGAAGTCTGTTAGAAGCGGAAGAAAATAGTCTCCATTTGTACACTTCACAATAAAAATGCCTTTCAACACTTCCAGATGTCTCCTTCATCTCCATTCTCATATTCGTCACTCTATCATTCCTCAGGGTGAGCAAATGACAACATATTTTCTGGGGTAGACAAGCAGACTGCTCTCAGGCAGTCCCTCCAAAGAAAAGAGACTAGACTCAATTATTTAAACTTAATTAAAACCCACAGCCAGTACAAACACCATCACCTGCATGAACCTGAGAATGAATACCTCCTTAAATTTTGCACTCTAGTCACCCACTTCCCTCACATAGTCCCTGCCCTGCTGGAGCATGACATCTTGTGAGCCAGACAGGAGGCCCATTTAGAGTAACTTTAAACCTATGACCCTTAATGATATAGGTCCCAACATTTGTAAAACAAATAAACACAACCTCCCAGTTTCTTTCTAGTCATCACGTGCTCCTTCAACATTACACTCTGTGTACAGGAGCCAGGCATTAATTTGCCTCCCTCTCTAAAACATGAAACATAGACCTTAGGGGTTTTCATGAAAAAATCTTCAAATTCTTAAGGAAACACTAACAGAGGATGCTGGAGATCTCTCCAAATTGAGACCACTCTTGAATATGTAAGGAAGTTCCCAGAGGGATAACTGAATCATATATGTCTACCCTGTGGGAAGTTTCCCCTACAAGTGGAGTGTTCAAGCCGATAGGGTGGTATGAAATGCGTCCTTGACTTTAGCTTTATTTATCAATGGCATCAACTCAGCACTGAAAGTCATTCACGTCAGCCTCAACTCACTGGTCAGGTTTGTTATGGATGACAGAATTTCCTTTGTTTCCCTTCTTATGGGCCAAAATGTTCTGTGGAATAGCTAACACATTCTACCTTACCTAGACTGATGCATCAGGCCAAGTAGAAAGGTCAAGACAGAAACTTAAGGAGAAAGCCACCTGGCTTTCTAAGAAAACTGTAATGGTTTATGGGATGTTTACCTGGTTGGCTCTGAGACTTGGAGTCATGATTGAGGTCAATACTGCAAAGTGGTCCTATCTTGCTTTTTGGCTTCTCTTGATAGTAGTTTTAATTAAATACTGTATAAGACCACTAAACTGATTTGGTCCTAATCCAATGTAGTTCGCATTAATCGGAGTGACCAACAGAAGGATGTACTCATAAGAAAACTAGACATAAGTCAAGACAGAATCAAAGTGAGGGTCGGTTATTGTCAGGAAACAATTGCCATGTGTCTCTTGTGTTATTATATTTTGTGAGCAGAGACATTGTTTCAGACTATCTTTTCACCTGTGTAGTGAACAGCTTTTGAAGATAGACATAATATATCCAGAGCAGAAGACAGTTTTATTTATGCTAGTATGATAAAATAACGTCTCCATCTGAGGCAGTATGCTTGTGGTCTATTATAAAAGTCTGGATTCCCAATCTCTCAGTTCCTTAGCTATCGTGCAAGCCCAGTGTGTGTGCAGTGTATGTGCAGCAGCCATCTGGGCTCCCCATGTAGCCTCCATGGGATTTGAGAGAAAAGGAAAACAGATGTGACTATAAAGTTCATTATGCTTGCTGTGCCATGGAGTAAAATCTTGGACACTTCAAAGTCCTTGACATTATGAAGAGTTAAGAATGTATATTGTAATCTGTAAAGCAACGACTGAAAAATTATTCAAATGGATATGGTTAAAACTCAATGGGTAAAATAAAATACTAACAAATATTTAAATAATCAAAATGAAGGCTGGAAAGAGGAAATAGAACACCAAAACAAAAAAAAAAAAAGAGAGAGGACAAACAAAAAACAAGTAATGAGTGGGTAGAGCTAAATCTAAACATATCAATAATTAAATTGAATGTAAATTGTCTACACAAAACAATTAAAAGATGGGGATTGTTGATTAGATAAATAAATATAAGATAAATAAATCCAAATATAAGCTATATACAAGAAACCCACTTTAATATAATGATATAGATAGATTAAATGGAAGAAGACAGAGAAATATACACCATGCAAACATTTATCAAAAGAAAGCAGAAACAGCCATATTTATATCCAGCAATGTAGACTTTATGAAAGTAGACTTTCCTGGGCATGCATAACAATAAAAAGATCAGATCTACACACTGCTCATCAAGCCGTGCTGTAGCAGCATCCTATATACAAAATGCAGGAAGATTGGTACAGACGTTAGCTCAGAGACAATCTCCCTCAAGCAAAAAGAGGAAGATTGGCAACAGATGTTAGCTCTGGATGAGTCTTCTTTACCAAAAATAAATAAATGAATAAATAATTAAAAATAGATAGAAAAATCAATAAAGATAGAAAATATTTGAGAAACATCATCCACTGATTTGAACTCATTGGTTTTATATAATTCTGTCAAATCAAATAGTATTTTGAAGTGCACATGGTGCATTCACCAAGATTATCCTATTTCATGAAATAAACTTTAACACGTTATGTTCCCTGACCATAACAAAATTAAACTAGAAATGAATAACAGAAAAATATATGGAATGTCTCACAATTACTTGGAAAATAAACAAGATACATAAATAATACATTGGTAAAAAGAAAGTCTAAAGGAACAAAATAATGTATGAGATGGAGCTAAAAAAAATCTTAAAGGGATATTTATAATGTTACATGCTTATATAGGAAATAAGACAGGTCTTATATCAATAATCTAAGCTTCCACCTTCAGATATTAGAACAAAATAAACCCAAAACACACAGAAAAAAAAAATAATAAAGAACAGAAATCAGGGGGCCTGCCCGGTGGCGGAGCAGTTAAGTTTGCATGTTCTGCTTCAGCGGCCTGGGGTTCGCCAGTTAGGATCCCGGGTGTGGACATGGCACCGCTTGGCAAGCCATGCTGTGGTAGGCGTCCCACATATAAAGTAGAGGAAGATGGGCACGAATGTTAGCTCAGGGCCAGGCTTCCTCAGCAAAAAGAGGAGGATTGGCAGCAGATGTTAGCTCAGGGCTAATCTTCCTCAAAAAAAAAAAAAAAAGGAAAGAAAGAAAGCAGAAATCAATGAAATAGAAAATCACAAATAAGAGAGAAAACCAATAAACTCCAAAGCTGGTTTATTGAAAAGATTAATAAAATTGATAACTCTAGCCAAGTTGAAAAACAACTATAATAAGAGATGAAAGACATAATACATAATATTAATAATTACAGGAATGAAGGAGAGGATATCTCTAGAGATGGCACAGATATGAAAAGGCATACTACAGAGAGAAACATAAAGTATGAACAACTCCATGTGCATAAATTCAACAACTTAAATATGGTGGACCACCAAAGTCTTGAAAGACAGTAACTGCCAAAACTCACCCAAGAAGAAATAGATAACCTGAATAGTGCTATATCTACAACGAAATTTATTTCATAGTTAAATACCTTCTGAGAAAGAAAATCTGATGCCCAGATGGCAAATTCTATCAAATACTTTTACAAATCAATAACTATTCCATATAATTACTCTCAGACAATAAATGAGAACCTCTTCCCAATTCCTTTTATGAGGCCAGCATTACCCTGATACCAAAATCATCCAAAGTCATTAAAGGAAAGAAAACTACAGACAAATACCCTTTATGAGCATAGGAACTAAATCCTTAACAACATATCAACAAACTGGATCCAGCAATGCATGAAATAGACTGCCACCAGGTGAGGATTATCCAGAAAATGAAAGGCAGTTTCAAATGTCAAAAATTAATAATGTAGTCCACAGTTATAATAGACTAAATAATAACTTTAAGAAAGATGATCATTTCAACTAAGAAGTATTTGACAAAATTTAACATCTATTTAAGATAAAACATTTGCAAATGAGTAAAAGAAAGAAATATCTGAATCTGATGAAGGGCAGTAGAGAAACCTACAGATAGCATCCAAGGATGAAAGACTGAATGCTTTTACTGTAGGACCATGAACGAGGCCAGGATATACACTCTCTTCATTATTACTCAACCTAGTTCTTAAGGTCCTGGTCAGTACAATAAGGGAAAGAAAGGATGGTTTGTAGAGGAAGAAATAAGACTATTTGCAGATATGATGTCCTAAATTGAAAATTCCAAGAAACCTGCCAAAGAGCTCCTAAAACTAAGAAGGGAGTTTAGCAAGGGCAAGCTACCAAATTCAATCATATGTCTACATACTAGCAATAAACAATTGGAAATAATTTTTTAAAATATGATTTTTAATTACTGCAACAAAGTACAATTTGCAGATAATAATCTAACAAAACGAATGTGTGATTTACCTGCTGATAACCACAAAATGCCGAAAAAAGAAATAAAGGAAGGACCTAAATAATTGTAAAGGCAGATCATGAATTGGAAGACTCAACATATTAAAGATGGCAATTTTCCCCAAATCGGTATGTACTTTAAATGCAATTCCTCAACATCTCCCAGCAAGATTTTTGTAGATATTCTAAAATTTATACAAAATGGCAAAAGACATAGAATAGCCAAATCAATTTTGAAAAAGAGAAAGTTTTAGGACTCCTACTGCCTGATTCTATGATTTACAATAAAGCTATAGTAGTAAAGAAAATGTGGTATTTGCGGAAGGATAGATACGTAGATCTAGAACAGATTCCAGAAATAGGCCCAAATAAATATGGTCAATTGATTTTTGACAAAAGTGCAAAGGCAATCAATGGAGAAAAGGATAGTCTTTTAAACTAATGGACACATTTGGAGGTTTATATTTTTTTAAAAAATGAACCTAGAAATATACCTCATACCCTGTATAAAAATTACGCACAATGGATCATAGATTGAATTAAAAATGTAAAATTATAAAACTTTTGTGAGGAAAGCATGAGAACATTTGCATGACCTTCAGTTACGCAAGCAGTTTTTAGATGTGACACCATACACATGATCTATAAAAGAATAAAATGGTAATTAGGATTTCATCAAAACTAAAAATGTTTGCTATGCCAAAGTGGCCATCAAGAGAACCTCAAGACAAATGACAGACCAGGGGAAACTGTATAAGTCAGATGGCAAACCTGGTAATTCTGTCTAGAATGTATAAAGTATACTCAAAACTCATCAATAACAAAACAACCCAATTAAACAGTGCACAAAATATGTGTAAAGGTACTTCAATAAAGCCAACGTACAGGATGACAAATAAGCACATAACAAGATGCTCATCATCATTGGCCACAGGGCAAATGAAAAATTGTAACATCAATGAGATACCAGGGCACACCTCTTAGAATGGCAAAACACACACACACACAGACAGCTTTACTGACAGTGAGGCTGTGGAGCATAAACAGCGTACACTGCTGTTGGTAATGCAAAATAGTACAAAGTAAAAACTTTGGCACTTTCTCATAAAATTGAGCATACATTTGCCATACAATTTAGCAATGCTACTTTTAGTGTTTTTACCTAAAGAAAGTGAAAATTTATGCTCACATAAAAACTTGTCTGCAAATGTTTATAAAGCTTTATTCAGAATTGCCAAAAATTAGAATCAACCAATATGTCCTTCACTGGGGCATATACTCTTACATATCCATATGGTGAAACGCTATACATTAATTAAATAAAGCCAAATGTAGGTAAATACAGCGTGGATGAATCTCAAAAGCGTGATGCTGTGTGAAAGAATCAGGTCTCAAACTGTATTAACACGTTGATATTACATCCCGGAAAGGGCAAAAACTATAAGGAAGGAGAACAGATTAGTGTTTTCCAGGCCTTAGTGGATGGAGAGTTTGATTACAGTGGGGCGGCATGAGGGGTTTCTCAGGGATGATGGGACCACTCTGTATCCTGATCGTGGTGACGGTTACACAAATTTATAGATGAGCTAAAACTCATAGTCTGTGCATCCAGAAAAAAAGATATATTTATTGTACATTAATTCAAAAAAATTTTATAAAGAACTTTAGCAGAAAGTTCAACAATAAACCTTACCTCTTAAATAAGTGTGTTAGTATTTACTTGTTTCCCTAGAATAAACCTCCATAACTGGATCCACTATATTAAAGTTTATTGCTCAACTCTTTCGTTGGCTCATTCCTTCCTTCATTTCTCCCTTCCTTTCTTCTTTCCTTCTGTCCTTTCTTCAATGCTTTCTTTATTCTTTCTTGTTTTCTTTCCGTTTCAACTAAGACTTATTAAGAGCCATCTTTATACCAATGGCGCTAGTGGTCCTGGGAAAGATTTAAAAAGTGGAAGACAAATGCTTAGATAGATTAAAATGTGGAGTGGCAAGACAGTCATTAATATCCATATTAGTAAATTAAGTTAATAAAATAAATATAAATTTAAAAGTTAATAAGCTAGTAAAGTAAGAAAATGTGGTCAAATTGTATATCAAATAATGAAACATTGCCTCCACTGTTCTCCTTTACAAAAAAATCAAAGGTTCAATTAAATAAATACTTAAGTGTCTACCATGTGTCAGAAAATGTTCAAAACACCAGGTTGTAGAAAATCAATCAGGCAAGTGTTTGCTATTTTTGGCCTATAGATTCTCATGAGAGAGAAGACAGAAAGTAAATAGCAAATATAAATAACAAAGTTAATTTTAAATGGTGATCTGTTGTAAAGAAAACAATCTAAAATAATACAGTAAGGAGTTATGGAGAGGATGTAGTATCAATAAGGTGGTCAAGAGGGCCTCGCTGGCAAGAAGGAGACAACGTGCAGGGATCGGGGAAGAATATTTCAGGCAGAGAGAAGAGAATGTGCCAGGGCTAAGTACGAAGAATTCAAAATATTCACTAATAGAAAATAGAGTAAAAATATTAAACAGAAAATTGCTTCAAGAAATTTGCTTTAGGAAAATTAGACCAATAGTTTCTTGGAGAAAATAACCTACCAAATATTTTTAACTAAAATGAGCAGGATTTAGCAATTTATTTCAAATTAGAAAATCAGTAATTCTGCA
Organism: Equus asinus; assembly: GCF_041296235.1. NCBI lineage: Eukaryota > Metazoa > Chordata > Mammalia > Perissodactyla > Equidae > Equus > Equus asinus. The sequence continues at coordinate 84,817,292 of NC_091798.1, forward strand.
AAAAAGAGACGGATTTGTTTGGATGTTGATGGTATGTTTTCGTAATTGGCAGGAGTCCCTGCATTTTCTTTTTGTATAATATTTATCCATGGCTAAGGAGGAGTTGGAAAATTCTCTAGGGCTTCTCTGTCTTCTTTGGCCCTTTCTAAGAAAACCTTGATCGCTTTTAATGTAGGGGTAGCTGTGATGGTTTATTTTCTTATCTGCGGGAAATCTTTATTGTTCGTCTCTCCCACTACTTCAAATTATATATTTAACATATTAGGAAAAGCAATATCCATGGCTCAGCTTGCACAGACCTATAAAATTATCTTTTAATGACTTGGCACTACCGAAACTGAGTGACTGAGCATTAAAGAAAGCTACACTGTGTGATATTTTCTTTAATAGAATTTCATTTTAGGACTAATGATCTGAGTTTTATCATTTATATTGATCCTAACAGGTGTTGGTAAGAAAATTAAGTCAAGACTGTCCACACTACATTGAGCTCAACCTGGTTCATTTTTCTGGTTTTCAATTTTTTCAAGCCTTTTCCATTTTTATGATTCATCTGTCGTTTTTTCACTTAGACTTGAAGACATCTGGAAAACTGCTCTTCAGACAGAGCAACTGGATTTTAGTATGCAGGAAAACAGGAGGAGAGGAAAAAAAGACTATTGCTGGGCTCTTAGCGAACTCCTGGAACTTTCATTACGTATTATCAAGGCTGATTTTCCTGATACATTGGAAAGGGTGAAAACAATCTTTGAACTTTTTTCAAATACTATGTTTTAGTGAATCTGAACTTGTTAGAAATAAATCCTATAAAGAAAGAAATAAATGATATAAAGGAAATTACAAAGAATTACATAGCCACAATCATATCATGGGTGCATTATCCATTCTACAAACCATACATTCATATTATTACAAATAAACTCAGATTTCCTGTAGTTTTAGATGTACTTAAAAAGGGAAGAAAAATATAAACATTAAGTTCCTGAGAAAACATTGCTCTGAATATCATTTTTTGTCATCTATTGAGTTTTGCCTATCGCATATATACAAAGTTTTGAATGTATAACTTTGGACTTGCATAAAATTATTCAGTTTCAGTAACTTAAGAGAGTAAAATAAATAAAACAATCAACAAGCCAGGCACTCCCTAAAACAAGGTAATATTTACCCTCCTACACACCATTAGGTTATTTTTTAACTTAGAAGCTTTGTTAGCCAGTAATCACATATCATTGATGATTGTCTAGTATGGTAAAAATCCTAATATATTTTAGAATATGTTTAAATAATATATTTTTAAATAAAATTGTTGTATAATTTTAGGAAAAAATAGAGTTACTTAAAATAACATTTCAGTAGATATTCTCAATATTTTTTGCTAATTCTTTTTATTGTTATTTTCTCCTACTTAAAAATGTTTCCTTTAAACAACCTATTGAATAGTTTGTTTAATAATTGCTTAAGATTATCCCAACCTAATACAATGTTAACTTTCAAAAGTTCAGCAATTTCTGTATTCTTATAATCTTTAAGGTATCCAATTTGAAATTTCAAGCATGCCTTCTAAGCAAGCTAATAAACAGTGCCACAAAAGAAATGACACATATCATTAGTGAACAACCATTTGCTCAAGGGTATATAAATGAACAAAATCCAGATGCTTGCATGCAATATTTTGAAAAGAATATGAAGTGAGACAATGCAATAGCTATAAATCTTCCTTATAATTTTTTATTAATTCCTCTTCCATGTGAAATCTTAAAAAAATTTGGCAAAGTTTCAGAAGCTACATTAATCACACATATTACAATGTTGTATTGCTGCACCTTGTAACTATTTGTTCAATATGTTTCCAAGCTGTTTTTATTTTGACTTTTCTTTATTAAGTTAAAAAAATAAAGCTGCTTTCGAAATACATTTTTTCTCATTGTTTATTAGGAATTATTCTTTAAAATAAGACTTTTTCCATCTTGCAGACAAAACAAAGTGGTACTTATTACACCTACCTTGGAAATCCAGATCTTCAGCAGTAGCTTTAGGATCCACGAATATAGTAGTTAGCAAAATAGACGTGATTCATACACCCATGGAGCATAATGTCTAGAGGCTGAGATTAGGGTAAACAAGGTTTAATCACAAAAGTAGCATGACAAAATATGATAAAAGATATGTAGAAAAAATGCGGAGTGCTTTGGGAAAAATTTAGTAGAAAAACATAATGGAGATTGAGGAGATGTTCTGCATAAGACCTGTTTGACAAACTGACATTTATGGTTGAATCTGGACATTGCGTAAAATTTAACCTTCATCTAAGGTGAAGTTAGAAGTGGGAGGAGGAGGACATTCCAGCAGAGAATAGAGCAGCTGGGAGGGCCCCGAGTCATGCAAGAGCTTGAAGCATTGGAGGTCAGAAAGCAGACCAGAAGAGTGGAGAGTCAGACAAGATGAAACCATAGAAGTACGCAGGAGCCAAGACCACATTTATATACCACATTAAAGTTAGTTAATTGACAAGATTTGGTGATGGTTTCTTTATATTTAAGCAATGGAGAGGGAAGTTCTAAGATTTGAACTAACATATTTGGCTTGAATAGACACTTAGATGAATGGAGGTATCATTAATGAGAGAATAAATATTCCAGTGTGGGGAAGGGCAAGAATTTGGTTTTGAATGTATTGTATTTGAGATATTTCCAAGAAGGACGTGTTAAGAGGCAGGATAAAGTGATTTAGAACTCAGACGACTGAATGAGATAGATGACATTGATCGCTTATAAATATTTGAAGTCTTGGGAATGAGCGAGAAGGCCCTAGGGCAAGAGTGTTGAGGAACTAGAATTGAGAATTGGGATCTTAATATTTAGAGGTAGAAAGGAGATGAGAAAGACTTCAAAGGAAATTGAAAAGGACCAGTTAGAGGGATGGAAGAAATCTACAAGGGTATGATACAAGGAAACTCAAAGCGAATGAATGTTTCTTGAACTTTTTCTCTTTTTCTCAGCAGCCATGGCAATCATTTAACTTTACTGAGAAAATGGCCAATCTCAATGCTTTGCGTTTCAGCCCAGATGCTTCTTTTCTATCTGTTAGGAGTTGTACTCAATAGAGGACTCCAGAGACCTCGCAGGAGCATCTGAGACTCACAGGCAGACAGCAGGAGCATTGGCAAAAACAGGGCCCTCTGCCAAACAGGGCCCTCCACCTCCTCACTTAATTCTCAGACTATTGCACCCACTCTTAACAGCTATCAGGCAAAGGCAGTCACTTAATCTAAGCAGTTGAATTACAGAATACCCAGCCAGCTTATGTCGTGAGGGGCTGAGGCAGGCTGAATTCTCCTTGATCCTCGGTCGAGCTCAGGTTTTTCATCACTGGATCAAAAACTGCACCAGAAAGGTAGGCAGGTCCACTTCTTCACAATTCCCTCACCTCCACCATTGTCCCAGCACGATCACTTTATGAGATGAACTGTCATAACAGACTCTGAACTGGCCCCTATCCTCTCCCCACTTCTACCCCATTCCTCTCCAATCCATTCTCCACGTAGGACCCAGAGTTATCTTTACAAAATATAAAATCAAAATGTATACCTCCTCGACTAACACCTTATCAATAGCTTCTGTTCACACTACTTACTTTGTACCAGGAGTGTCAGCATGACAAGCTCCTGTCTTTCTCCCCAGCCACATCTCATACCATGTTCCATCTTCCTCCCTGTGCAACATCACACTGGCCCTCTGACGGTCCTAGGACATATCAAGCTCTTTCCCTCCTTGGAGCCTTTGAACATAGTATTCCCTGAAATAGATTTCCCACCACTCTTTGTCTGCTAGCTTCCTTCTTTCGTTCCTTTTAAAATGTCAGTTTCACTGAGAGGCCTTTACAGATAACCCACTGATTTCTATAGGAGTACCATATTTACTTCTTTCATTTAATGTTTTTACCTGTTTATTGTCTGTCTCACTTACTGAAATGTTAAGTTCTGTAAGGATAAGTAGCCAGTTTATCTTTTTCATAATACATCCTCAGCAGATAGAATAATCATAGGAAAGAGTTGATGCTGAAAGTTATTTGTCCAACTAATGAATGAATGACATAAACTAAGGATGATTTTATGTTTCACACTGGCATATATGATTCACAATGATGAAGTGAGCACACAGAATGATTAAAATGATGCCATTAACTATGTTATGACTTGTCATTAAACCTACAGAAAAATCATAAACAGCTTTATAAAAATCAGTGATTTAAATAGTTTAATGTTAAGCAGTTTTGACATGCATAAGACGTGTTTTGACAGATGAATACTTGTTCATCAAAATTGATAAACCTTTTTAGGATAGTTTGTCTTTTTATGATTTTTTTTTCTCCCTGGCTAGTTAAGCTTACAAAAATATTCAAGCAACTTTCTATTAATAACAACAAATGTGATTTGTGTTTTGAATTATTTACTAAATATTTTTTAAATGTGCTGCAGACAATTTCGATTCTAATTTAAGCTCTAATATTATCTACCAGTATACAATTTTCCTAGCTACGTAGCATTTGTATAAAATGGATGACTTTGCACATCGTAGATATTCAGTGGTTTGTTTGGAATTGTTTGTATATGTTTATATAAAGGTAGATTTGAAATATTTAAGAAATATTTAAGAAAATAGTTGATGCAGCCCAATAAATTTGAGTTCAAATTTCCTTACTTCATTTGTTAGGTTTGAAACACTGGATACTTATTTAACATAAATATATCTTAGTTTGCACTTGTGTAAAATGGATCTAATAATAATATCTGCCTAACACAGTTGTCAAATTGATTAAATATTATATACAAATATTTAGCCTGGGGACAGAGGGCTTTCCATATGTTTGTGGTTATTATTTTTATTACATCATCATTCAGAAGCAAATCACGTAAAGCTGCAGTGGAAATCTTCCAGAACCAATATCTGATAACAAATACAAACTTTCTTTGCATTCAATGTTGGATCAATAAAAATACAAAGAGAAGTAAAAGGCTGGCACTGTCTTATACTTTTAAATATTTATGTATTAAAATCTCTAGAAAGTAGGAAAACTTTGTATTTTTTTTTGCATTTTTGAAAAGAAACATTTTTTACATGTTAAGAAATTTTGTAGATTGATGTGATGATAGCGTTACCTCTAACAATTCCATTAAAGTTATCACATCTGGAAAGTTCATTTTCATTCTACTGTCATAACCACTGATTTAATAAAGTACTTTCTTGATTAATGTATTCACGCCAATTTGATTAAGAATCTCTACATTTTCTTTAACACTGCTTTATGAATAGATGAATTTATTGGAAGCAGAAAATAAGCATTTGGATACTGTTTTCCAAAATTTCAGTTTTAACCCAAAGTAGCTGCAAAATAATCTATTTTTGTTTATCTGAAATGTATCATTTATGTTTGTGTGTGTGTGTGTGTGTTCCTCGTACTTCCAGGAACACCCTGTATAAAAAACACAAAGATAATTGTCTAAAAATTATGGGCAATCTTGTATTCCATTAATAGTTATCCAGATATATCTATATATATGAATATATACATAAACATCATTATCATATCAGTGATTTATCTCATCCTTCCTTATTATAAAAATGGATTTTAGGCAACATTTCTTGAATTTGGAATACTCTCAGCACTTATATAGAACAAAATATCTTAGAACAGGAATCAACTAACTGTAGTTTTAAAATGTTTAAATAATATATGGAGCGCAGCTATATGATGCGAACGCCAAATCCTGCTAAAAGAAATGTCTTCATGTAGTCATCAAGGCATATGAAATATGCATTTACAACTTTTTAAATATTTATTTGGAATGGAATATATGTCTTCTAGAATTCTGTTGCCATTTCTAAAGCATTAAATTGAAAGAAGAAAAAGTAAGTTTCCATGGAGAATTCACCTGAACTTCTTGGATAAAGAAAGTGATGTTGGGCCAGTTTTCAAAGTAAAATATAAATTTTGTTTTAATTATGTTAATTGTTCTCAAGTAGAATATGCAACTTGCTGTTGTAAAAGATAAACTGTGATTCTAGTAATTGGCATTGTTTTCTCAGGAGTTTTGAATATGTCTTTAAGATTGTAACAGTAATCAAAGTAGGAACACATTGCACACTACAGAAAAGAAACAACATCAGGTGCTGTGCAGTTCTAAGCACTTTCCCTTAGAGAAATTACCAGTTGCATCAAATGGAGGTTATATCACACACAGCTACACTCAGCAATCTCTTTTTATCATTCTACCCTATGATATTTGGTACTGTGACTGATATTTGGGATGGCGACTGGTGGCAAAGGAAGCTCTTTGGTAACAAATGTTTTAAACTGACTATTAGTGTTAGTGTAATCTTATTAGAATATTTTTAATTTAAATATACGAATATTCAGTGATATGACTTCCTCTAGGGGTGCTGCTATGGTGATAGTAATGTGTACTTTCACCAAATATATCAAAACAATTGATAAAGGTAACTTTCCATTCATTTTAAATAGGTGAAATTGTACTCCACTTTGTATGTCTTTATCCCCTAAAAAAATTGGAAATTTCTTGTTAGAAAGAAGTATTGAAGTGATTTGAGTTATATCAAACATGAAGTAACTAAATACCATTTAACTCATTCAAATCAGTTAGTTATAAAATGCCTACATTATAAAGAAGCAATTTTTTAATTTAATTTATTCCAAATCAAAACTACAAAATGCATAGTTTATGATTCACTCACATAGTTTTTTGCTTTTCAGCAAAGGCTTTAAGTTACTCTTTAATAAGTGTACTTAGAAACTAGGGTCAATCTGTTTCTTTTTTGGTTTTTTTGCTTGGGGAAGATTAGTCCTGAGCTAACATCTGTGCCAATCTTCCTCTACTTTTTGTGTTTTTTTTGTATATGGGACACTGCCACAAAGAGGTTGGAGAGTGGAGTAGGTCCATGAACCCAGGCTGCCGAAGCGACCCTCTATGGTTATTTTTAATGGGTTCACTTTATAATAAAAACAGGTATTTATAAAGTTCGATTTTACTGAAATTAGTTTTAATCAGTTTGGGTGATGAGGTCACTACATGTATTACACAGCACATAATGGATGCTCCATAAAAAATAATTATAAAAAGAAATGGTCAGTATGTGTGTTGTGATAGTAATTTCTTCATCTGTACTTCTTTATAAAATAGTAATGCTACCTTCTCATCATGCACTATTCTACATTTTTTTCATAACACGTTACATTCTGAGGAACTATATAGTTGATTTATTCATTATTTTTATTGTTTATTATTCATTCCTTCTCCACTAGAATGTAATTCCATGAAGCCAAAGATCTTCATGTGCATTGCTCACTGACATATCCTAAATATCTAGAACAGAGCATGGCATACAATATATACACAATAAATATTGGTTAAATGAATGCTTGAATGAAATATGGCCTTATTCTGACAAAATTTTCAGATCTTCATGAAATAAATGCTTTAGAAAAGCTATATTTTAATATTTGTTATAAATAGTAGAAAAATTGAACAGGTCAATGTCATTATAGAAAAACAAAAATGTCTTTATGATCCCCTATTAAAAATAGTACCAGCGGAATACAGTAACTTTAACATATTTATTTCAAACTCTCCCAAAGCCTGCACCTAACTGAAAGAAAATGAATAATAATCACAATAATAGCAATAGTAATCATAATAGCAACAATAATAATAAAAATACAAACCCATATGGACAAAGAAAACAGAAGAAAAATTAGCAGCTGAGAGATTGCTACATTTTGGAACTAACATTTGTGGATTAAAAAGTGAGAAAGCTGCGGACTAAATGCCTACAGCACAGACAACTCATGTGGTTCCCCTAGCAGAAAGTTCTGTCTAAAGAGGTGCCTTGGGAAGGTGATGAAAATAGAAAGAATGATTGAAGAAACTAGAATCGTCTACATCTTTTCTTGATCTTATACTGCCAGGTAACTACCCCTCTAAAGTCAGATGACTGGAGGTTTCTATCCTGGAAAACTACTCCTGTCCTAGAAGAAGTGATCTCTAAGACACTGGGCACAACTGAGTAACATACAGAAATCAGAGAAATTAAGAAGAGAAATTCTTTGTACTAAGTGAATAGACCATACTAGTTATCTCTTCCCACTTGGTCCCTACAAGGACGGCAACAGTCTTGTACCCCTCAGAAAGAACGTGGTAGATTGCTCTACGAGTATGTTCACACATTCAAGAGAAAAGATTCATAGATACTGACATTTATGAACCATCCCTCATAGTACCTGGGTCAACCTACAGGTAATACTTAAAATTCTTTCAGGAGTTAAAATGAATGAAACAGATCTACACATATCACGATGGATAAAATTTTGTAAGAATTAAGCTCAGATAAAAAATTGTTCCGAAGGACACATGTAATTTACATGCATTTTCCTCATATAAACCAATCATATGTATTTGAAGAATATACACGTATTCACAAATGTATAAAAAATATGAATGGAAATGTATCACACCAACTTAAGAAGGAGGCTATCTCCAAGGAGAAAGAAAGAATTGGTTTTTTGAGCCTTATTAATTTATGTATCATTTTATTAAAAAAAAAAAGCAATGCTGAAACAATCCTGGGAACAATAAAATATTTGAGTATTTTAGATTTCTATGGCAACCACATTGATTTCTGTTAAGCTATTTTTTAAATTTTAGAATTTCTTTAAAAAATAGAGATATTCTACCTAAGAGTAGAATTAATCATAAGATGTGTCTATTTCAGCAACACTGAATTGTTGAGAGAGAAATGGGTGCCAGGTGAAAACTGGACATCAAAGAGCCATCTCCTTAAGCCCTCTCTATAATAGTTGAGAAAGAAGAAAATATCAATTCTGACTTGACTCTGAACCCTAACAAAACTCTATATGGGTTAAAGCCTAGGTGATGTTGTTTAGCAAAGAGAAAAGGAAAATCAGATTGATGGTTTCCAGTAGAAATTCAACTACATTAAAATGAAAGTTCAAATAGAAGTTGCATGCAACCCTTTCTTGTGTGTTCTTTTCATTCAATAACAAAGGACCCAATATCAAACTATAAGGTTCAGAGACGTTTCAGAGAGGAGAGTAGGACAGTGGTTTTTAGCCTATTCTATGGGACCCTGACATTCTGCAGAGGAGTTGGAGGGTCAGCCAAGTTATGTGAGAAGGAAACAGCGTGTCTTTCAGGCTTTGAAAAAAATCTTCATCAGAAAAACTCCACTTTCAGGGCCGGCTCCGTGGGTGAGTGGTTAAGTTCGTGCGCTCTGCTGTGGCGGCCCAGGGTTCGGATCCTGGGCGCGGACATGGCACCGTTCATCAGGCCACGTTGAGGCTGTGTCCCACATCCCGCAACTAGAAGGACGTGCAACCAAGATATACAACTATGTACAGAGGGTTTGGGGAGATAAAGCAGAAAGAAAAAAAAAAGAAGATTGGCAACAGTTGTTAGCTCAGGTGCCAATCTTTAATAAAAAAAAAGAAAAACTCCACTTTCACTTGATTTGCATATTGGATTTTCATATAAGATTTGTTGTAGGAAAGAGGGCTATGATATTCATCTAAATACATGTTTGAAACTATTGACTAAAGTACATATAGTTTATATTTTGTAAGACATTTTATGAGTCTTCCTGACTCTAACACTTTTTAAAAACTTAGATGTTAGTACAATTTGAAAAGATAGAAGATTTTCATGGGTTTTATAGAGCCAGCATTTAAATAATCTAGCCCAATCTGATTAGTTCTACATAAAGATAAAACCTGCTTTTATTTACTAAATTTTGAATATCTTTAAAAAATGAACTTATGGAAGAGAAAATAACTTCAAATGATAGGAATTCAAACAGCAGATAAAAATTAAGACTGTCTCAATGATAGAAATCTATGAGCTTAAAAGCATAGATAAATAGATAGATGATAGGTGTTTTTACTCCAAGAAATTGTACACAGTGTCTTACATATTGCTTTAATTTGTTTGTTTCTTGTTTTGTATTTTTTAGCTTTATTGAATATAATTGGCAAACAAATATTGTATGCATTTAAAGTATACAACATGGTGGTTTGATATACGTATACATTATGAAATGATTACACAATCAAGTTAATTCACACATCCATCACCTCACACAGTTACCTTTTTTATTCTACATAAGAAGAACTCTTAAGATCTAGTCTTTTAGTACATTTCAAGTACATGGTACAGTATTATTAACCATAGTCACCGTGATGTACATTAGATTCCAGAACTTATTAATCTTATAACTGACAGTTTGTGTCTTTGACCAATATATTCCTATATTACTTTTTAAATTTAAAGATAACTTGGATATCAGAAATGAAAGGGTGGACATCACTACAGATCCCATGGGCATTAAAAGGACAATAAAGGAATAATATGAACAACTCTGTAGCCACAAATTTGATAACCTAGATGAAATGGATCAATTCCTTGAAAGACACAATTTGCCAAAACTCAAACAAGGAGAAATCTGAACATCCAATATCTATTAAATAAAATGCATCAATAATTAATAAATTTCCCAAACAGACAGTACTGGGCCAAGTTGAATGCACTGGCAAATTCTACCAAACATCTATGGAAAAAAATTATACTAATTCTCTAATATACTAATACTAATTCTGTACAATCTTTCCCAGAAGATAGAAGCAGAGCGAATACTTTCTAACCCATTTTATGAGGCCAGAATTAACCTAATAACAAAACCCAACAAAGGCGTTATAAGAAAAGAAAACTACAGAATAATATCTCTCATGTACATAGATGCAAAAATCCTCAAGAAAATATCAGCAAATGAATCTAACAACATATAAAAAGACTTATATATCACAACCAAGTGGCATCTAATCTAGGCATGTAAGGCTGGATCAACATTCAAAGGTCAATTAATCCTTCACATGAACAAGCTAAATAAGAAAAATCACAGAGTCACAACAAACGATGCAGAAAACAGAAATTTGACAAAATTCCACACCCATTCATGATAAAAATGTTCAGCAAACTATGATTGGGGGGAAATTCCTCAACTTGATAAAGAATATCTATAAAAAACCCACAGTTAATATCATACTTAATAGTGAGAAACTAGACTCTTTCTCACTATGATCAGGAACGAGGTAAGGATGTCCCCTTCACAACTCCTTTTCAACATAGTACTGGAAGTTCTGGTTAATGCAATAATACAAGAAAAAGAAATAAAAGGTATATAGATTGTCTTTCTTCACAGATGACATGATTGACTATGTAGAAAATACAAAAAAAAAAAAAACAAAACAAAAATCTCCTGGAACCAAGAAGTGATTATATAAAGGTTGCAGGATACACGGTCAATACGCAAATAATCCCTTTCTTATATACCAGCAATGAACAAGTGGGATTTGAAATTGAAAACACAATAGCATTTACATTAGCACTAAAAAAGTGAAATAGATATAGATCTAACAAATTTGTCAAGATCTACATAAGGAAAAATGTAAAACTTTGATGAAAGAAGTCAATGAAGATCTAAGGAAATGGAAGGATGCTCTGTTCATGGATAGGAAGACTCAATATTGTCAAGATAGCAGTTCCTCCTAACCTGATCTACAGATTCGATTCCATTCCAGTCAAAATCCCAGCAAGTTATTTTATGGATATCAACAAAGTGATTCTAAAGTGTATATGGAAAGGCAAAAGACCCAGAATAGCCACTAAAATATTGAATGAAAAGAATAAAGTTGGAGGACTGCAACTACCTGACCTCAAGACTTACTATAACACTATTGTAGTCAAGACAGTATGGAATTAGTGAAAGAATATAAAAATAGATCAATGGAACAGAACAGAGAACCCAGAAATAAACCCACACAAATAGAGTCAACCGATAGATGACAATCGAGCAAAGGCAGTACAATGGAGAAAAAGAGACTTTTCAACCAATGATGCTAGAAATACGGTACATCTACGTGCAAACACAAAACTGTAAAACTCCTAGAAGGTAACATAGGAGAAAATCTATATAGCCTTGAGTTGGGTGATGATTTTTTTAGATATGACAGCAAAGCCATGAGCCATGAAAGAAATAACTGATACGCTAGACTTCTCTGAAATTTTAAACTTCTGTCAAAATAACGATAACACAAGTAATAGACTGGGGAAAAATATTTGAAAAATAGATGTCTGATAAAAGACCGTTATCAGAAATATACAAAGATATCTTAAAACTCAACAATAAGAAAACAAACAGCCTGATTATAAATGGGCAAAAGACCTGGACACTTCACCAAAGATGTACAGATGTCTAGGAAGCATATGAAAAGATGCCCCATATCTTATGTCATTAGGAAAATACAAATGAAAACAACAATGACATACCCCTTCATACCTGTTAGAATGGCTAAAATTCAAATCATACGGAGCAAAGGAACCCTTTATCATAGATACTGGGAATGCAAAGTGATACAGACCCCTTGGAAGACAGTTTTGTGATTTCTTACGAAACTAAATGTACTATTACCATGTGCTTCAGCAATTATGCACTGTGGTATTTACACAAATGAGTTGAAATCTTATGTCCACACAAAACACTGCAAACTGTTATTTATAACAACTTTATTCATAACTTAAAAAAATGGAAGTAACAAAGATGTCTTTCAGTGAGTAAATGGAAAACTAAATTGTAGTACATCCAGATAATGGAATATTATTCAGTGCTGAAACAGAAATGAGCTATCAAATCATGAAAAGACATGGAGGAAGCTTAAATGAATTTTATTAAGTAAAAGAAGCCAATCTGAAAAGGCTGCATCCTGTATGATTCTCAACGTATAACATTCTGGAAAGGCAAAGCTTTGGAGACAACATAAAGATCAGTGATCAACAGGCAGAGCACAGAGGATTTTTAGAAGAGCAAAACTATTCTGTATAATATTGTAATGGTAGATACATGTCATTATACATTTGTCAAGAACCACAGAGTGTACAACATCGAGAGAACACCAAGAGTGAAACTTCATTTAAACTATAGACTTTAGGTGATAACAATGTGCCGGTGTAGGTGTGTAGATTGTAACAAATGTACCGCTGTGGTGTGAATGTCTTTAGTTGGGGAGGCTGGGCATGTTTGGGGACGGGGGATAAAGGAACTCTGTTCAAGTTTGCTGTGAACTTAAAGTTTCTCTAAAAATGAATCCATTAAAAAATAATTTGGAGACAATTTTTTGTTATTTTCAAAACATAAAAAATATGTTGAAGATTATTTATGTAATTAAAATAAATCAATACCACCCAAGTTATAACTACATCTTCGTTTCCTTTAATGGACCCTCTCAAACCTCCAGTATCCAAGCCTGCCAGCTTTATAGCCTCCTTCTCTCTCTCTCTCCCTCCGTCCTTTCCTCTTTCTCTTTCTTTTTCTTCTCTCTGTAACTCTCACCTTTCCTGCCTTCAGCTTCTTCATGTTGTAAACAATAGAGGCATATTCAGATTACATTAAGTCTTGAGGGCATGTGATACTAATTTCTGGGGAAAGTAGGTCAGCAAAGCACAATGTCTCAGTCGTCACAAAGCCCGGCCTCAGGCAGGACTGGCTTTTAGTTCAGGAAACCACAGCAGTTAAAACCAGGGGTTTGGCTTTGGTGACTGCCAGTCTGGTGATTCGGCTCCTTTCTGTCTCCAGCTGCTCTAAAGTCAACACGGCCTCTCCTTCTCCGTTTTTGCCTCACATTGAAACCAGCTGAAACGTAGTCCATTTTAATTTATTAACCCCTGTGAAAATAAAGCTTGTCGTTGGACAGACACACTAATCATGAGCTCCTGCACTAGCCTATTAATGTGTAAAAGTTATGCCGGATGGTATATTTTCTTGGCCTACTAACTACTTATAAAGGTACTCTTCTCACAGCCCTGATAAGCAGTCAACCCAGATCCAGATCTCATGAAACCCAGGCACACCAGTTTACTACTCCTTTTCAACTTTCTGTTAGAGCCTGCGGTGTTTTCCAGTTTCGAGCTATCAGAGGGAACTGTGTAATCCGCGGGGCACTTCAGAAATATGCGGTTGTGGTGCCGAAGCCATAGAAAGAGAGAGCCATGACTTTCTTTCATTATTTTGAATTCTATGTGAAAATTAGAAATAGAAAAAAATTAGTGTGATTTAAAATAGCAACTTGTCATATATGTTTCCTTTTAAATTATTCTTATTAGGCGGCTATGACTCACTCGATAGCAGCATACTGGTTTGTGATCACTTCATTTACTGACATTTATGCGTGTTGTGCACATAAGTGTGTGTACGTGTGGTGTCTGTGTTTGTGCGTTTATATAAAATAACACTAAAGAGTAAGTGTTGAACTTGAGTACTCACATCGCAAAACCCCGAACGAGAAGGATGACTTCTTTGCATCTTGTACCACACCATAGTGCACACTTAGTGCTCAGCAAATTAAGACATAATAATAATAAAAAACGTATGTAATAAAAATGGTCACAGAGGGGAGACTGGTAGCAAGAGATTCAAGCTCAATAATAATAATTGATGTAATCTAGTCTCTGGATGAACAGGTAATTTTCTATTTCTTTTGCCCCCAGGAGCCTCTTAAAATTATTCAGGTGAAGTATGACTCTCAAAACTCCAAGGATATGCAAATGCAAGGATTTATAGTCTAAGTTTGATGTAAGTAATGGGTCAGTGCGCATCTGGGGGAAAAGCATAAAAGAACAGTCAGATTGAAGTGTTTTATTTTTCATTTAATATCATTTATCTGCACATTTATTAAATCTGCATTGAGTGGCCACCTCACACTGAGGATTAGAGTTTCCAGGCCCTCAAGGGAGCATCTGTCCCAGACAAGGGATGTCCTGAGGGTCTACTGGGGGAGAGTGACAAACAAATGAAAAAGCTTGAAAGCAGGCAAGGTTGTCCAGACTTTGCTCTCTATATCACTATAATGTCCCTGGGTGAGGACTTTTTTTCACTACTGAGTGTCCTTTTCTCCCAAACTGAGTGTCATTTTAGATTTCTACACACACACTATGTATACACATACCTAGGACACCATCTGAGTGCCAATCAGGGTTCTCAATGCAAGATGGGTAAGTACCAACTAAACTCTTTTGGCCAAATTGGGGTAAAAGATAAAAAAAGAAAGAAAGACCATTGTTATAATACAGATTTAAAAATAAATGGGGAAGAAATAGCAAGACGGGGATTGATCTCACTTACGTTGGGTTGAGGGCTGGTAAGAGAAGCTGGGGAGAAGTCAGCTTTCCTGGGTAATTATAGGAACCTAAGGAGTAGAAGAGAGGAAGGGCATACCTAATAGCAGCCTTGAATAAAGACACAAGTCTGTGTGCATGTTGTGTAGACTACAAATGAGTCAGGGGATTAGAATACTGGATATATGCAGAGGAGCAATTGCAAATGAGTCTGAAACAATAGCTTCAAGTCAATTTGATAAAGCTCTAAATACTAGGCTCAGGACTTTATAATAAATGGAGTGTCATTGATAAAATTTAAATAGAAGAGTATTACAATCATATATGAATCTTGAAAATTTATTTCTGACAAAAGATAAATGGGAAGCAGGAAAGGCAGGGATGAAGGACATACAGGTTGAGGAGGCCTGAGTATGCTCTGGAAGGGAGGATGGAGGCAAAGGGGTGGAACTGACAGGACTTGAACTTATTGGGTTGGAAGATGAGGAAAGATAAAGAACCAAAGATGAGTTCAGGTTTCTAGTAACTGTGTGTGAAGCTATTCACTAAAATAGATAACAGATTTAGGAATGGTGAGGAAAATAAGGAGTTAATTTATTAGACTTTGTCAGATTGCATTGAAACATACTCAGATAACCTCAGATAATAGGAGAACTTGAAGGAATAAACAACAGAAACCACAGCATTAGGACCCACAGAGAAAAGGAGAGATGGCGACCTGGTCATAAAGGAGGTAAATGGTGTACTTGATTCACTACACTAATACTCTTCCATGATGGAGACTCAGTTTATCTGTGTGACTCATTTTCTTTTCTTCATATCTTGTCACATGACATCTATTGTCATTTTACTTTAACAGTAAAGAGCAAAGACAATATAATTTTGGAAACATGGCAATCAACTAAGAAAATGCATTCAGAAGACAATCCAAGTCAGGGAGCCTTTCAATAGGAAGTGTCAGGTCCCCTTTGACCTCTCTCCTCTTAGCATAGGAGACTCAGCCTTCTTTGACTGTGTAGCAGATATCACAACTCCAGCCAATGAAATGTACCAACGTACTCAATAACAAATAAATAAACATAATCTGCTCTGTAGTTGCTGAAAGAATTGCACAGTGTACTATGTATATTGAAATGTGTAAATGCAAACCAAGCTTATGTCAGTGAAATCCTCCATTGCTGAATGTGGTAGGCAGAATAACACCCCTCCCAAGTTGTTTACATCCTAATTCCCAGAACTCATGAGCGTATTATGTTACATGGCATGGGGGGATTGAAGTTGCGGATGGAATTGAGTTTGCTATTCACAGACCCTGAGATGAGGATATTATCTTGGGTTATCCAAGCAGGCCCAATAAAATCTCAAGGTATCTTATAAGTGAAAGAGGGCAGTAGGAGAGTCATTGCCAGAATGATGCAGTGTCGGAAAGACTCCACCAGGCGCTGCTGGCTTTTAAGACGGAAGGGGGCCACAAGTCAAGGAATGCAGGAATGAGCTGAAAAGGGAAAAAAGGGGAAAAAGCAAAATAAACCCTGAAAACAATGCCAGACTCTAGCCTAGAACCTCTAGAAATGAATACAGCCTTACCAAGCCCTTGATTTTAGCCCAGTGAGACCAGTTTTGAACTTCTGACCTCCAGGACTAAGGTAATAAATGTGTGGTTCTTTAAGTCGCTAAGTTTGCAGTAATTTGTTATAGCGGCCATGGGAAATTACTACATAGAACATTCCATTTGTTTGCATTTTTTTCCATTTTTAAAATTTTCTTTCTATTTTTTTTTGTTTTGTTTAATCCTTTTATTGGACAACTGAAATATGACAAATCAGCAAACGATTTCAAAGTGTTGAGAGTATTGAATTCTTTAATAAAATTTCTACATCACAAACGATGGGCTGTTTCATTCATTTAAATCTGTGAAGGGAAAGCCTGTCCACTTTGCCCTCAGTCACCTCACATACCCTTATCCTCATGGACAGGAGGAATCATTCAATATCTAAATTCTAGATAGAATTTTGAGGCATATACTATACCACTTTGTCTCCCCTGGGACTAACACAGTTTGTGGTGCTCCAAAAATGGGGCATAATGTGTATAATATATATATATATACTGTTTGAAGTCTGATGAACGATAAATGATTAGCCATGGTAGAGAGCATCCAAAATGGCCCCCCGTCTGCCCTACCTCCTGGTTTTCATGAGCTTCAGTAATCTTCCCTCTTTATGTGAAAGCTAGACCTAGTAACTCACTTCTAATGAACAAAATATAGCAAAAGTGATGGGCTATCACTTCTCTTGCCATCCACCTTTCTTGCTCAGTGGCAAGCCAGCTATCGTATTGTCAGCAGCCCCATGGAGAGGTCCAAGTGGCAAGGAACCAATGTCTCTGGCCAAAGCCAATGAGAACCTGAGGGCTGCCCAAAAAGCACATGAATGAGATTGGAAGTGGATCCTCTCCCAGTCTTGAGATGACTGTAGTCCCAGCCAACTCCTTGATTCCAGCCTCATGAGGAAGCCTACACCAGAAGACCCAGCTCAGCTATGCCTGAATCGCTGACACACAGAAACTATAAGATCATAAATATTCATTGTTTTAAACAGTAACATTCCCAGGTAATTTGTGATGCAGTCATAAATTAGAAAAGCATTAACTGAGATACATGGACAGTAAATACTATAGCATATATAGATATTCAGGTGGAATCTGGAACCCCAATTTATTGACTGTCCCATATTAACAAGTTTTGGCTCTGTAGATAGAACCATGACTAAGCAATTAATGTATTATATTTTATATTAAAAAGCTTAAATATACTCTTTGTTTTATTTTATTTCCAAGCTCCAATTTGCGTGTGTGAGGAAGATTGGCCCTGAGCTAACATCTGTTGCCAATCTTCCCCTTTTTGCTTGAGGAAGATTGTCACTGTGCTAACATCTGTGCCAACCTTCCTCTGTTTTATGTGGGATGCCTCCAGAGCATGGCTTCATGAGCAGTGTATAGATCTGTGCCAGGGATCTGAACCTGTGAACCCCAGGCCGCTGAAGTGGAACACAAGGACTTAACCACTACGCCACTGGGCTGGCCCCTCCAAGTTCCATTTCTTAACCCCTAAGAATTCTGAGTGAGATTTGAGCCAATATGAAATAGCAGAGAAGAGATAAAAGATGTAGACGTACCTATTATTAGACTAAATAATGTGGAGAATTTCTAAAGTATTTTTCCTCCTATCACACCTTGATAAACTGAGCCAAACTAAATATATTTGGATGTAGTTTTTGCCTAAGCAATTTAGAGACAATTTTGTACTGGTCACCATGACCCAGCCACTGAAGTATTTTGATCTGCAGCATTACTGATCTTTGTCTTCCTAAGAAATAAAGCAATAGAGTTCAGAATAATAATGATACTCAGCTTTATCTGAGTTCTTCAGAGCAAAAGAACCAATGAATGTCAGCCCCTCTTCAAATGTAGGAGCTTTGGAAGAGAGGTCCTACCCTCAGGAGGAGGGATTGCAGAGTGGGAGCCCTGGTCAGAAAGCGAGTGTGCTGGGTACATGCTCCCTGCCTGGCTGGATGTGACCTGATCATTCAAGGGTCTGGACTTCTCCACCTTGTCTATTCAATCAAATTTGAAGCTGCATCCCAAACAGGGAGAAAGCTTTGCTGCTTAACAGTTAAAATTAGGATTCTAGAACAAGATAATAGGAGGCAAGTACTTCTACAGTATAAAAGTAAGGAACTAGATTATCTATGAAGAAACTACAAATTAAATGGCTTTTAGAAATATTTCATATCTGGCACCTTTGTAAACATTAGCCCCATACCTGTCTCAAGGTATTATGCGTTGAACTGGCCGAAGAAAGATGTAATTTGTTTTGGAAATGTTGCGGGAATGCTGTGGCAATACCCTTTTCTTCTGCCAGTGGATAACCCAAGCCAATGGAGAAACCACTTGGAAAGCTTAACATGTGTTCATTACAGTTCAAGAAACATCCTTGGCTGATATCTAATTCACCTCTGAAAAGTACACAGCCAAGAGACTTGCTAGAGTGGACCATGGGAACAGAATAGTGAGAGTATGACAAAAATATACGTGTTTTCCCACGGGCAACACATGGGCCCTGGGAGGAAGTCTGACTAGCACATTTTGAAAAGAACCATAACACAAGATGCTTTTCTTCCTGGGTTAATCAACTTCAGCATACGGAGCTAGAGATGCACAGTTAGATTCAGAGGATACCAAAAAACGGAGCCAATCTAAGAGAAGAATTACCCATCAAAGAAAAGGACCGCTCAACCATTGAAATAAAATGTTTACTTGGAGAATTTTTATCTGAAACTGACCAAAACAAGCCCTCTGAAATATTGATATAACAACAACAGCAAAGTCAAAAGAATGTCGCTCTTTTAATCAGATACAAACATATTAGTATAGAATTTGTTGGTATTATTTGGCAGTGATTTAATGGTGAATCTTGACAGTTTAGTCACTCTCTATTTTATTGTGCCAATTTTTGATATCTTAACTCTTTTGGCTGATATGGTTAAGGTCAAGCAGACGATCTTAATAGCATCATGTGAAGCTTATTGAAGCCCAGGTTTATTTTAAGTGGGAGTCTAAAACTGAAGTAGAAAATTTGTAAATGGATTATTTCCTATTAATAGATGTTTACAGGAATAGGCCATCTGCAGACCCAAAACATAAAAAGCTTCAAACCACGAAGGGTCAATATTTGACCTTTTCTACACTAACATGGCTTTGAAGAATCAATATTTTTCATTTTCTTTACCTGAAAGGAAAGCACTCTGTTAGTACCCAGAGACGTGCTGTCTGGATCTATTATTGTGGTTGCATTCCTACAGTACACTTTGATGTTAATAATTTAGAAAGCACACTCAAGTTTTTAGAAATATTTCTCTTTTAAGCAATGAAAATAAGATCATGAGAATGATTAGATTTTTTGATAAAATAAGAACTCTGCTAAAGCTGTGGAATATGAAATATTTGTTTAACATCATAGTGAGGAAACTTCTGGGAAGATTGTACTCAGTTGCTGCTGCATGATGGACATTGTTTGAAAACATACTCTTAGATATTCAAGAACAATTAAACTTAACCCACAAATGTAGAGGTCTCTGGAAAGAACCTTCTCTCAATTTTAGAATATAGATAGATCGATATTATATACATATGTGTATCATCTATCTATCTATCTATATTAATGTCATTCTTTCATATAGTCATATTTCCAAATAAACAGGGGACAAATGTTGATCAATGTGGAAAACTGTAATGACTGGCCTAAGTGTTCATAAAGGAATACTATGCGAATGTTATTGTTTTCATTTAAGTCAATTCACTAGCATTGGGGAATCACATGACACAATGTGATGTGAAAGTCAGGGTACAAAATTGTACAGACACTATGATCCCAATTGTAAATATGTGTTTATGAGGCCAGCTGGTGGCATAGTGGCTAGTTTCCCATGCTCAGTTTCAATGGCCACAGGTTCAGATCCGGGTTGTGGACCTAGCACTGTTCGTCAAGCCACACTGTGGAGGCATCCCACATAAAGACAGAGGAAGATTGGCACATATGTTAGCTCAGGGCCAATCTTCCTCAGCAAAAAGAAGAAGATTGGCAACAGATGATGTTAGCTCAGGGCCAAACTGCATCACACACACAAACATACACAAATAAATAAATAGATAAATATATGTTCGTAGATTCACATGTGAGTACTTTGGATAGGTACACACCAGGTACACCAAGCATTTGTTCTTTGCATCTGGCTTGCCACCTACAAATTTTTATTTTACATTTCACAATTTTTGGTTTATTTTAAATTTTATTCAATAAACATATGCATACACATGCATAAATAATTTTAATATTCTAAAGAATCAGAAAGAGAAAAATTCAAGCCAATTATAATTGTTATCGCGATAATCAAATAAACAGTTTTATAGCTTGTATTTTGGCCATATTTTCAAAATGGTATAATATATTACTGTGTGTTGGTAATATGAACATTTTCTGGATTTGGCAGAAGTCATTGATATATTTTCATGTCTCCTTTATATTACACCTTCAACCTAGGAACTAATCAAGCAATTAGTAGCATTTCAAAAGCACAGCAATGGACAAGTGTTTGGATTTATCTCAGATATATGAAACTAAGAAAAGTAGGGAGATAACTTCTTAATAACAAATGCTGCTTAAAAAAATCATATAATTTAAAAGAATAATAGCTAACACAGATTCATTACCTTCATTTACCACATGAAGCCATAAAATGTCCCATAGAGAATAAGACCAGTGCTTTTTCTTAGTAACATTTTTGAGTATGTTTGATATATTCTGAATTGTACATTCTTTATAAGTAACTTGCTAATTTTTTAACATCTGGGAAGTCCTGATCAGTTTCCTTATTAACCCTTATGCTATCTGCTTTGTCTTAGGTAGCATTATTGAGCACAGATCTAAGTGCTGTTATTTATCATATTTTTAACCTGCCCCCCAAAAATTTCAAAATGCTAAGTCATCCTGGCACAAACCAAGTGGCCCCCTAACATCTCACTTTTCCTCAGACTCCAAACCTCAGCAGCTGCTGTTGCCTTTCCCTTTCGCATCTTTGCAGTAGTGCTGATGGAGCGGAGAAGGTGACAGCGGCGGAGAATGGGGTAGGGAACGGGGAGGAAGGAGAAGGGAGGAAAACGCGAGAGAAGAAGGAAAAGAAAGAACCGCTTAATGAAATATGCCCGGCATCAGAGTTGGTTATTTATCGAAATTGTTTCGTTCTATCCACATAATAGCCATGTGAAGATAGCATTAGTTTCTGCATTTTACAAATCAGAAAATCAGCATTCACAGAGGCTAAACAACTTCATAAAGCCCACACACACTTTAGGTAAAACTGCAATCAGAGCCTAGGTTCTCTGACTCCCGAGTGCTTCCCACTTTATTGCTGTGAATTTTCCCTTCCCTCCCCTCCTCCTTTTCTTACCCCCCCCCCCCGTTCCCCACCTTCATAATGTAAGTGACACTCACGGAGGAACACAGTCACAGGGCCCCACCTCCATAAAATGAATGGCTCTTTCCCATCTATTCTGGATTTCCATCTCATACAGACGCTGGAAGCGTTTTGTTGTTGTTAAACCATAAAATTTTGTGCATATTTTTGTGCATACTTTAACCAAAAAAATGAGAAATATTCACATTCAAAATTTGTATTTATGATTTTTCATATTTACAGTAAACCTATCAAACAGAATTTAACATTTAATTGACTATGCAAGATAAAATGGACAATTGAGGCAGTTAGCTATGTAATTTATGTGAAAATACTAATTATTTTACCTGTCTAGGGGGAAAGTTTAGGAGAAACCTTGATGAAATTCATCGCTTATTCACTTAATTCTCTAAATTCCACATTTTAATATGTAGATTTTTTTTAACTTTAGACAATTATGAAAAAGACAAATGTTCAAAATAAAATCAGTACAATATGAAGTCATATAGGTAATTTAGTGGAAATATTTTTGGTTTAAATTAATTTATTAATATTTGTTAGAAGAACTATATTAAGCATTTAAACTATCTGTGCTAAAATTTTTAAGTATGCAAATATTTTATATTTTAAATGTTCAGGAAATAATGTGCACATACATAGCTTGAATTAATATAATTAAATGTTTTAATTTATTTCCCATTAAGAGATATAGATTTTTCCCTGTATAAATTGAGATATGTAATTTCCATACACCAGCCACACTTTATTATGGTATTTAACCAATTAATCCAAGAGACAGTTACTAAAATAACTAAGAGGTATGCCTTCTACTTAACTCCATTTCAGGTCATCAAAATCCTTTCAAGGAAATAAAGTAAATATCTGTATATTATAATAACAAAATCTTGCTTAACGGAGAATTCAATTGATATTGAATTCTGGCCTATGGTTTGTTACGTTTATATAGTAACTATTACAGTTAGTTAATCAAATACAATGCATATCCTTCTTCTATATGTTACATCATTTATCGAAATTTGGTATATCATAGGTTATCTGACCAGCTTTTTATAAAATTTAAATTCTATCCCCATAATTATTCATTAAATAAAGCTAAAATTTACATCAAAGTTCAATCGAGGCATTTTAGTTGCCAATTAATAATGAAGAAAGCATGAAACAAAACTTATTTTAGCATGATAGATTTTTGTTTTAATTAGTTTACAAAAAGAGTATAGAAAGTAAATAATTGTAAAGAGTAAATACTTTCCAAGTATGTCAGAATTGTTATTTAGACCTGATACTAATAATGAGCAAAATAAATGGAAACCTTGAACCAAGTCTATAATAATTAGCTGACTTGATAAATTGCTGCATAATTATTTAGTCGTCATGAAATTATGCTTTGATTCCTTTTTTAAGTCATTTTGCAGAATTGTGAAAATCAATGTGTTTGGAGTGCATATCAATAAAAAAAATCAAAGATAATAATTCAGGGAAGAAAAAAATTCAGTGCATATGTGATCAAAGTTAAGACTCAAACAGTTTCCTTTTTTAGTATATAGCATTAGGTGCAAAAATTATGAAACATTTCTTAGTCTATATATATGTATATCTTCAGCTGGGTTCTCTGATTTTTTTCTTGTGCTTTGGCGTTTGTTTTGTTTTAGTTTTTGGCTACAAGATAATTACCGTCACAAATGTAACCCAAATGACATAAAATATATACATATATATTCATATATCTCTCTTACTCAAACATGCCTATTGTTTGCTTAGATTTAGAAAGAACACAGTTTCATCTGAGAGCAAATGCCATTTAGTTTTGGATGACAGTTTATATCATCAACAGATTATTATCAGAAGTCAAGAATTTCACAGTTTAATATTTCCGGCAGTAGAAAAATCCCCAGTAAATCAATGAACATAAATCTGAGACAGGGCAAGAGCTAAGTTATTTTGGTTGTTTCAATTGGCAGCCAAAAGCAGAGAGCCTTCTTTAGATACTACCATGCAAAGAAAAGCTTCCGTAAAACTGCTGAGGCTTCACTTGGGAAGAGCTGAGCAGTGGGAGTGTTAGAATCACAGCAGGAGATCCAACTCAGCCCAGTTTATCCCGTTGCTTTAAAAATAGCATTGATCTTACACAGCAGATGTGGATCTTGGTTATTCTGGGTTCTTCCACTATCAAAAGCTTCCCTGACTTAAATGGAAATCTTACCCTTCCCCATCGGAAGCCCTGATGTTATTGACCCCACCTATCTTTCCAAAGCCTTTACTGCCACCAGAGCTTCTGGCCCTCCCTACTTTTGCTGCTACTACTCCTACTGTGTGTTTTAACTTTCTTGCTCAAGGCACTCAGATTCCTCTGTGTCCTCTTTCCACTGTGCATTGAAGCTATCATGCCTATTTTCCCTGCTACTTCTAGTTAGAGATTCCTTAAGCATAGACTTTTATATCCAGCATTTGAAAGGAATAAAGCAGAATCAATAATGAAAAGTAAGATTTGCTGGCACACAATTTCAACTTGGTAAGGTTCAACTCAGAAAAAACTGCAAAGAGGATCCATATATTTGGGTTTTGTTCCTTCTTCCACTATGAAGAAGAATGTTCTCTCACCTCTCCTCTCCACCCCCATTCCTGCCTCTTTCTCTCTAGAACAACCTGGCAGATTCACACTCTTTTCTAACTCTGCTTGACCAAAATGTCAAACCCGCAGGCACATACTAAGTGTTATTTTAGCCTTTTGCATAGACGAGTATTAGCACTTACCTCACTCTTCAGCAATTACTTGCGTCTATTTCTGCCTGCTCCACATTCTTTCGAGCTCTTAAAGCACAGGAAATTTTTCTCACTGGCACAAGTACTTGTTAAAACACTGTTAAATGAATGAATGAATAAATAAATGAATGCTCAAGTGAATGAATAAGGATAGAAATTCAGTTTGAGGATAAAAATTTATAAAGGTGTTTATGCCATTACTTTCTGTATGCTACCATGTATGTGTTATGTAAATCGCATATTTTATCCCTGTAGAAGATGGATTTTAGTCAACACTTACATTCAGATACTTTCATCATTGAGTCTTAAACCGATATTTTGAGTCTGTATATGGAACAGCAATCACATAGTCCTGTCATATTTTTCATTCCATAATCATTCACTTACCATCCAACACAACTTTGAAGTAGGATCAGATTTCATTTTTACAAAATAAGGAATCAAGGAATCTAGATTTATTATTGCATGTATAAAGTGCAACACCATGGCCAGTGAAAAAGAAATATAACCTCATTACAAACCACTTCAAATTTACGAATCTTATAGCAGCTCATGATTCTACGCTTCTTTTGTTTCACAGAGATGTGTGTAGCATAATAGAACGAAGTAGCTAGACCGTAATATAAGTAATATAAATATCAAAACAACCAAATATATAACAAGATTACCGTATTATTTATATCAAGTCGTTTACTTGATTAAGTTGTTTAACCTTTTAATGTCAATTTCAACACCTGGAAAATGATACAAAAAAGTCTCCATCTTAAGACAGAGGTATCAAATGTGATTACATATATTAAGCCTAGGGCAAAGTAAAAAGCAAAATACAAATACTATCTCTTATTATTTCACACCAAATTCTCCCAGCAGTTATTTAGATATTATTCATATATTATTTACTGATTTTATGTTTTTTCCAGGTTTTACCTTCATTATATACTGTGACAGATGTTTTTCTTGTTCCCCACTGTTTGAACCCCCTTCCTTGTAGGAGGGTTATACATCTCCACTCATTGTCATGTAGCAAGCAGTGCCTTCCTTGTCACCCTCACCTCTGATAAAAGGTTTGGGCACGTGACTTGACTTGTGTTGGCCAATGAATGTGAGCAAAAGTGACGGTGTCCCCTTTTCCAGCAGAAGCTCTAAGAGCCATTATATTCTTTTGTTGCCTTCTTGCTCTTTCTCCTCTGTCAAAAGAACAGCATATCGCACTGGGAGCTGTTCCCTCAACCTAGATCCTGGACTAAAGAAAACAAAAGGAGCAGAGTGCCACCACCAATGACCTCTACATTTAACATGAGCAAGAAATAAACCCTTTTGCTCTAAGCCATGGTGACACTATAATTTATCATCCAGACTAGGACTCCTTCGAGAATGAATGGGGTGCTATTGATAATTATACCAAGACTACAGACACGAACACGGACAGTCCTGGGCCAACAGGAAGAATGTGTACCTTAGCCAGATAAATAGAGTTTAAGGAGTCAAAAGTTCTACAAGACATATTATAAAAAAGGTAAGTGTTATTTCCAATCTTCCCTACCCTCCCATCGATTCTCAATAAGACGTTCTCATGATTTTGATTCTACCAACAGTATCTGTTAATATTATTTTGATTCTGTAATTACTTTTCTGTCTTGAATATATATATTATAGTTGATTTTCATTTCCTGAATAATTTTACCTGGAATTAATTAACATTTTTAACCTTTTGCTGATTTTTCTATGAACGTGGCACTAATTCAACTCCCAACTTTCTTCCAATTGTCTAAATCCCCTCTTTATACTCCAGTGCATCAAAAATTTGTCAATTTAATTTTTTTGAAGAACTCAAGAATTCTCAAAGAACTCCCAGAGGCTTCTGACTTTCTCTAGACCAAACTACATAGCCTCTAAATCTGATGTGCATTCGTCATTAATCATTTTCCCTTTACCAACTTCTCAGGTACTCCTTGGTTTATTCTCTCCTGAAATGGAATCCTGTTTTATGTAGATTTTTTTCTGTCTAGGTTTACTACCTTGTTTTGGTTGAAGCATATCAAATAGCTTCTTGGAAAAGATAATGGGAAATAATTTTTTCACTTTTTGCATACCTGAAAACATCTTCATTCTATTTCTAATTATAATTGATGTTAAGCTAAGTGATGAGTTTTAGTTATTAGATATCGTTTTCTATAAAATGTTTTCAATATTTTTCCATTGTGTTAACTTGCAGCAATGTGTTAAGAATTTGAAACCATTATTATTCCTGACATTTTGTATGTGATCTGTCTATTCCCTCCTCTCAGAAGCTTGCAGAATCTTTGTCCCCAGAAACATAAAATGTCACAGTGCTGTGTGTGTTGGTATGGATACATTTTCATTCATTGTGCTGGCCTGTTGTTGTGCCCTTTTAAGTATTTATTTGACTTTTTTTTCTCTCATCCATTTTCTCTATTTTCTTTGGTTCCAGATAGCCAAAGTATAAGGCTTGCTCTGAAAACTGGATTGGAGAATGAGGCATGGATCTGAAGCCAAAATCTGTGATGACTAAAGTCAACCATGGCTACACCAAATAGCTGATCTAAGCTTCTATTCCCTGACAGTCAGGTGAGCCAGACACAGCAGCATCTATTCTTCATCTCTTTATTGGAAAGAGACAATATGCACCATTTCCTATAGTTAGGTATAGGCAGCTTATAGAGAAGATAATCAAACTCCAAACATTAGCGAAATATGGCCCAGAGTATGTTAAACTCTGTCCGTTGAGCTAACCTATTCCTCTATCTTTATGGATGATTTACTAAGGATGGAGAGGTCAATGTTAATTAATCCAATACTTTTCTACTATAGGGAGAAACACGATGGTCCACATCCTTAAAAAGAGGATTATTATAAAAGCCCACTCCATGCTACAGATTTGAGGTTTGAAAAGGAACACCAAAACAAACAGGGGTCTGGCCCAGTGGTGTAGTGGTTAAGCTTGCTAGCTGTGTTTTGGAGGACCGGGGTTCCCAGGTTCAGATCACAGGAGCAGACCTACACACCGCTCATCAAGCCACGCTGTGGCAGTGTCCCACATACAAAATAGAGGAATATTGGCACAGACATTAGCTCAGTGCCTGTACCCTACAGGAACATTGGTACAGACGTGTTAACATCTTAACACAGATGTTAGAAGATTTTGCTTGAATCTTCCTCAAGCAAAAAGAGGAAGGTTGGCAACAGATGTCAGCTCAGGGCCAATCTTCCTCACCAAAAACAAACAAACAAACAAACAAATTGTTAAAATAAGGATAGAAAATCAGAAATCATGTTGGTGAATAGGAAGTAATAATCAAGCCAGAAATCTAGAGTAAAAATGATTCCTGAATTTAATAACTACATTAGCTCTAAGGGAATATTTATATAATATCATCCTCTGATTTAAATAAATTATACAACTTTTGTTAGGGGAGATATAAGGAGACACATTTTTCCTTGTTGTTTGCCTTTGATATAATGGGCATTGACGATCCTAATATAATTCCATGTCAGTTTGTAAAATATGAGGTTTATGGGGTTTATTCCTATATGGGACCTCTATACACGTTTCTTTGATGACAGTTCCATCTGATATCCTGCCACTGTGTAAGGTTCATGGACTAGCTTAGTGAATTTATGCAGAGACCATTTAAACCTTTACACCTTTACATGCCCACATGCACATTTAACCAAGGAGAAAAGAGATATTTGTGTTTATTTTTATGATGTGAACAGATAAAGGTAAATATTTCCATCACATTCTTCTATTCTCCCAGCCCTAGTCCCTAATCTAAGAATCTATAATGCCCTAACGTTGTTCTCAATTTATTTAGCAAGTATTTAATTTACTCTCACATTGTACCAAGCATTTTCCTAGGTGATGAAGATATAGCAGTGGAAAGAAAATGAGATCCAGCCTTCATGGGGCTTATATGCTTGTTAGTAAGATAAATAATAGGGAAATAAATTTTAAGGGTGTGTGTGTGTGTGACAGATGATGATAGCAGCTATTGAGAAAATGAAAGCAGGGCAAAGACGATAATTGTGCAGGAGGAGTGAGTTGGTATGGGATTTCAATCTACGTTGTTTGGTCAGAGTTTCTTTCCATGGATACAGTTATAAATGTAGCATGGGACTGAGATATTTGGAAGAAATGGAGAAGAATATCTGAGTTGGATTAAACAGTAAATGTAAAAGCCCCAAGTGGAGCATTGCTTGGCATGTACAAAGAACAACGAGAAAGGAGATGCCAATGCAGCTCAGGAGAGGACCAGAGTGGCAGGGATGAGGGAAACAGTAAAAGGGCTCACCCATGTGAGATCAATAAGCCTCTGTTGGGATGTTGATTTTTATTGCTTTGGATGTGAGAAGTATGGTGAAGGTTTTTGAGAAGAGTCATAAAATGGTGGGCTAATAATTTTGCAGAATCCCTCTGAAGGATGTATTGAGAATAGAGTGTAGAGGGAGCAAGCATTGAGGAAGGGAAATCAATTCCTTAGATATTGTAATAATCCAAGTGAGGAATACTGGTAGCTAGGACCAGGGATCTGTGAAAAGGTGAGAAATGAATAAATTTTGTATAAATTTTAGAAAATCGATGTAGGAGGATATGTTGATCAATTGGATGTGAGGTACATGAGAGAGTCAAGAATAGCTACAAAGTTTATGACCCAGGCAATTTCAAGGCTAGACCTGCCATTCACTGTTTTAGAAAATGCTATGGGAGAAAGTTGTAGGGGAACGAAATCAGGATTCTACATTAACAACTAAGATGCCTTTTCAACATCCAAGTAGAAATGTAGATGAGACAGTGTGATATACGTGTCTTGAATTCAGGGAGGAAATGAACCTGATATCAGCAGTCAATTTGATGAAGAATTCCAAAACGCAGCAGCAAAAAGAATACAGATGCCCTGGAGCCTCAAGATTGACGGTATCGTCGCTGAGGTTGCACAGGTGGGTCTTTAGCAGCCAAGTCAAAGCATAGTAGATGGCAAGGCAAAAAAAGGGGGGAATAACTGACAACTTGGGATTGTCTACTTAGGACATAGGAAGGATGAAGACTGAGACTCTGCCACTTGGCAGATGGGAAGGAACAAATTGGTAAAAGGAACTTTCCAAAGACCTCCATCCTGGATGCTTGGTATTTGGTCTAATGATTTGCTCAATTTATAATATAAAAAATGTAAAATAACCCCAAATATTCCAGAATAGATGATAGGTAAGATCAATTATAGTATAATCACAAGAACATAAATATTTTGTGATATGTAAAAAAGTTCCTGAGTCTTGATGCCATCACAGACCAACCATGCCTGATTTGGAGCAGGTATAAGAACCTCCTGGAAATTACTGGAAATGTTAAGGAAGAGAGATATTAAATACTGGACTTTCTGCAGTCAAGTTGCTGAGCTGCTCAGAGTAGTTGCAATTATGACCTGATAGGGCACATGAGTTAACCATTTAAATGGAAATCATGGATTGTCATGATGGCCTAACCCTGTTTAGCATGTGTTGTTTGGCCCAGGAAGTTAGCAGAAATGTCTCCCCTAAAACCAGTTGAAGAGTAAAATTACTTCTTTGGTCTATATAAGGTTTTAGAATTGAGGAGACCATTGCTCCAACTCAAGTCCTTATACTTTGGCCTTGAAATTATTCTTTTGTGTATAATCAGAAATATAGACAACAAAAAAATAAGCAGAAAAAATTTAAGGAAGAAATAAAATGTACTTTAGACATGTGCATTTATTGATTTATGAATAGAGTTAAGTTTTGGCAATTATTTTCTCTGAATGTCCAGCCACACTACTTCTAGTTATAATATAAGGAATCATTGCTGGGAAATCTAGGACATAAAATAAACCCACTACCTGCTAAGAAAAATTATAAGGTACATACATGAATGCTAAATAACTCTCACAAATTCCAGTCTTTTGAACACTATATATTATGTTCACAGATACAAAGAGAAAACCATTTATCATGACTAGAGGGAATGGAATCAAATACAAGATAACAGGTATGATGTTATCTGAAAACTAGGCTATTTCCAGAGATAAGATTGAGTTCTCAATAGAGAATATAACCAAATTGTGGTTAAGCAAAAGGAAAACGCAGGTGGGAAGTTTCATTCTGGAAAAAATTCCTGTTTTAAATTCCTAGGAAATGCTCAATACCCTACAGGAACACTAGCTCATCAAGATTGGCCCTCGGTTCGTCTAAGAGGGCTGTGCAGAGGAGAGCATAGAACCTTCTGCAAGCATTCTCTTAGTACAAAGGTATTTTCTCTGGAAGATCACAAGGCTAGAGTAGGAGGCAGGTTTTTGCTATTGCAAATCTCTGAAATATAGTAATATACAAACATTAGATGTAACTAAAACTACCACTGTTGATGTGCTATAAAAATGGAAAAGATCTCCATATGTGCAAGAAACATATGGGAAAGTTAGATATTTTACTTAATTTATGAATCAAGTGAGACACCAAGATAACATATGACAAATTTGATTTTGATCATTCCACGAACTCTGGAGACCTTAATGGGAAAGTAAAACTCTTCTTTCTTTCCTTCCTTCCTTCTTCAGGATGTGCTTGATTTACATTCAATCATTTATTCAATCATTCTCACATTCCAAATATATTTATTATACACCATGTGTCAAGCACTTTTGAATACCAGTGAAACGAAAGTACTTAAAAGAGAGAGACTACAGTTAAAACATATTAGGATGCAGTTCCTGCAAACAGGATCTTGGACAGAAAACCAAGGAGAACTAGAAATCTTTTGCAGAAGTATGCATGATTTAATTCCATCAGCGAAGATGCTTTATTTCCTTCTAAAGGTTTATAGGCTTCGCACAAGTGCAAGCAACAGACAAGCTCTAACCAAGTTTCCTCCCACCCACCCCTACCCCCAGCCTCACTGATAATAAACAATGGCAATGAGATGATATTCAGATGTATGCAAATGTTTGCAATTTCCATGAGGGACCTAAACAAAATAGCAGACACAAGAAGTTTTATTTTGCTATTCTCCCAGTTCTTTTCCTTTGGAACAACTTCTACGTCCTAAATTTTATTTGCCTCTCTCCTGTAAGTGCCCTTTACGTTCATGCTAAATTCAGCATCTCCAAGCATGCACATTGCTGTGCCTCTTTTTGGCTGTCCCTTTCAGAACTGTACTCTTGCACTGTTACTTAATCCTCCTTGAAAACCATCTTTTCTTCCCCAGAATGACTGCTTTAATTATTAGATCATGTAATTAAATTAAATCACGTTTAATGTAGTACTTTACTAGTCTGGATGATCACTAAAGTCAACCAGAAACTTTAAAGTGAATAAAATTATTATGTATTCACAGCATCACCCCAGAAGCTATTAATATGAACCTCTGGAGGTGGGGTTTAGGAAATCAGAGCTAAAAAAGATGCTGCCTAATGCAGCCTGGCCCATGAGTTGATTTTAGTGAGCATCTGCTTTACCATGAAGGACTGATGGCAGAAGCAAGAGTGTCAGAGTGAAGCAGAAGGGCTTATGCTATAAGTCTGACTGGTGAAAGCTAATTATAGAGAGCTAACTTCCCCAAAGAAGTGAGGCAGAACTCTCTCTCATGCTTCTGTTACTTCTTCTGACTTCCTGCCTACAATTTCTTCCTAACTCTCCTCATTTTTCTCTGTATTTAAAATTCCAGTTCAAGCCTAAACCTTCCATGAATCCTTTGAGAACGATAGAGGCCATGGCATATATGGCTATCTGGATTTCTAATTGAATATTTTCTACCTCCTTGAGCCCTTTGATGGATAAATATATAAGTTGAGGAAACAGAGAGGAGATCGTGAAACTTCTCTAAGCAAGAAAGAAATAGGAATAACGGCGTGAAAGAGAGCAGAGAAGACAGAAGAAAAGCAGCTTAGGAGTAGACTCGAGCCTGTCTCCAAGGAAATGTTGCTAAGGATAAGAATGGAGAATATTCAGTTTGAGTTGTTTCTTACATTTTGATGTTTGCCCTCTATCTTCTCAAATCTTCAGTAAAGTTGGCCACACACACGCAAATGGTGTCTGAATCTCCTTTGAAGAAATCAAGGAAAGGAGGGACCATGTTTTACTTCTGGGGCTACAAACTTGAGGAATCAGAGTTATTGTGGACATGCATGAGAGACCCCCTTCTTCTGTCATAGGATACTTGACAATTATTAAACCTCTAGTTGCTACTGGTGTAAGCAGTTGGCTCACTAACAAAACATAACCTTCTATAATCTGCTGACAGATCTCTCCTTGCAGCATGTAAAGTGTTGGAAGAATAGTGAGTGTGTGTGTATGTAGTAGGGAGGGTATCCAAGAATGTGTAGGACTATAATGGGATGTGATCCCACAACACTGCATGACACAATGAATTCTACCACTGTTCTCTGGAAATGGTACCAGTCCTGGGTGAGGAATGATTGTTGCAGCAGAATCCAAGAGTGGAAAAAATCAGAAATGCTCAGCTTTTTATTATGGTTACCAGGAGGCAAGATTTTCTAGACAAAATGTACCCCTGGGCTACCAAGGACTCAGTGACATATGGAATTTTTCCAATGACCACTGGAAATGCACCAACACTGGGTCAGGAGTGCTTATGGGGATGAACCCTGGATGTTTAGAAATAGAAATGCCACTATTTGATATACAGCATCAACCATCCTCAGAAATCTGGTTGAGGAGAACATCTTTCAACGACATAATGTTTCAACTACATAATGAATCTATTTGGTCATGAGTACATCATACTTTGGGACCAAACAGAGACAGCTTTTGCAAAGTTCCCAAACTTTTATCAGAGGAAAAGAGGAGCGGGTTAAAAAAAATACTTAATTTTAATAACTATTGTGTTATATTTTTATAATTATTGTAAAATATAATTATTAAAAGTATTATTTAATTAGCTAGCACTATAGTTACATTTGGGAAAAAATTTTTTCAGTAATACACTGAGAAAATCCTCTAAAGTAGATGTGAGACTCTGAGAAGAGAGGTTGGAAGCAGATAGAGAAACAATCAGTAGCTTTAATTTAAAGATATATATATATATATGGTGATGGAGAAAAGCAGAGAAGAAAAAGAGAATGGGAAACACTATAGATAAAACCAACAAATATGATAGCATCCAAGAACTCGTGAATAGTGGCCAATGAACTTGGAAAAACCAAGCTTTTCAATACTTAAAATGGATGCTTTGGTGTTCTTGTGGAAGTGCCCATACTGAGTTTTCCAGATCTATTATGAGTCAATTATGAAAGTTGCTTTTGTTTCCTTTTTTGTTGTTTGCTTGTTATTTTGATGATGGTATATGAATCAAATAAAGTGGGCCACGTTTCACATCTGGGACAGTGTGACCCAAAACAGAAGCAGACTATTGGAAATAGTAAGATGATCCATAAAGCCATAGAAGCCAGAAGTGACAAGAAGGAAGTAAAGCTAACCCCTTACCTTAGACCCCAAACCATGGAGATCACAGGAAGCATGCAAATCTCAAATGTACACGGAAGAGGGGTCTTCAGTTGATATGTATCTTATTCTGAAGTAGTAGCAATCTTACCAAATATGACTTTTGGGAAACAGTAGATTCTGCCTCAAGCAAAAAATTGACTAGATTTTAGATGACTTAGGCACTTTTTTCCTTTCGGCAATTTCATTTTCAATAAAAGCCATTCTGAGAAATTCTCTGAACACAATCCAATACAACTGACATCAGCTGTGAATCTAAATGAAACAATCAATACAAATAAATGTCCAGTTTATTTAATAGTGTCCTCGACATTATGGAATTATTTTTAAGCTTTAAAACAATAATTGTTTTTTTAATTTTCCCTATTTCGAATTTCACTCCATTTATTATGAAATTTAACATAATTTAGGAAATCTTTCCTTGTAAAATTTTTCCAGAACATTTCCTATTACCTATTTAAAACCTTTGACCTCTGATGAATTCACCATCTTATTGTCTAATAGAAATATCATAGACTTCAAGTCTTGTTATTTTAAGAAATGTTTTTAAACTTTAAAAAAAGAGATCAGAGTTCTATCTACAGAAGCCTAGCTAATTTTCAATAGCAAAAATTATCCTGTTTTACACATTCTTTTCATCAGTCATCTCGTTTGACAGGCAGACAAAACAAAGGAAAATAAAATTTTATGAAATTATTCTAATCCTTCATCTCAAAAAGAAATGATTGAAAATCACTTAAAAGCACTTCAGAGGCCTGGCCCGTTGGCATAGTGGTTAAGTTTGCACACTCTGCTTCGGCAGCCCAGAGTTTGCAACTTCAGATCCCAGGCACAGACCTATACACCGCTCATCAAGCCACACTGAGGTGGCATCCCACATAAAACAGAGGAAGATTAGCAAAGACATTAGCTCAGGGCCAATCTTCCTCAAGCAAAACAGAGGAAGATTGTCAACAGATGTTAGCTCAGGGTCAATCTTCCTCACAAAAAAAAACAAAAAAGCAATTCAGTTATACCTACTGTTTTTCTCATGGAGGATACACTTTAGTTATGAAAGTAATAAAAAGCTTAAGTAAGTCAAGCAATTTTCAAACGAGTTTTCTTTTTCTTTGATTCCCTTTCCCCTTATTGAGAGTTAAATTATGTCTCTTGAGTCACTCTCTCCCTTGTCACAGCACAGAGGAAGCCCATCTTTTCCAAGTGAAATAGCGATCTTAAGACGTACAGTCGGTTCCTTTCTTAACAGTTAGTAGCAGGATTCTAAAATTTATCAGGTTGGAAGGTATTCCTTTAAGCCCAAGCCTTGGTACAGTTTATGGACCCATGTGAGTGTGGGGAAGTGCAGCTTCCAGGAAAGCTCCTGCAACTGAGTACAGAGATTATTCCTACGTCATTTTGGTTTAGGTGCATAATTGCAATCCAGCCATTTAATTTTCCTG
The DNA here is from genome assembly GCF_041296235.1 of Equus asinus. Lineage (NCBI taxonomy): Eukaryota > Metazoa > Chordata > Mammalia > Perissodactyla > Equidae > Equus > Equus asinus. The sequence goes on from NC_091798.1 coordinate 84,853,270, forward strand.
ATTATTTATTTATTTATTGTCCAACAGAGATGGAGCTAAATCATATCTAAGACATGTACCAGATTTAGACAAATAAAATTCTACAGTTCATGAAAAGAAATTTATTTTGAGATAATAAAAAACTCCACTCACCAAAATGCACCTTTGAAATATCCATTGGAATTACAGAAAGTGAGAGTTGTATATTTGGCATCAGAGAACTTGGCTTCGAGTTCCTACTCCACCATTTACAAATATGTGTAATCCAGAGAGAGTTACTTAACTTCTCTAAACTTATGTTTTCTCATCTATAAAATGAGAATGTGCATAGGTTGTATGAGCCCTGAAGAAAAGGAGTGCCAGCTGTTATCATTGCTGCATCATAAATGTGTTGCAAATACAGAAGTATATGCTTCAGGGTTGACTGACTTTGACTCTGAAAGATGACCATCCAGGCCCAGGCAGGATGCAGGATCTTCAGAAAGATGCAGATTTGGTCACATGTGCTTGGAGGATACCGGGGTCTGAAAGTAAGTGCAAGGATAGCTTTCTGGCCTGAATGGTCATAGAGCTCCACGAATCTGCAGAAGGGAATAAGGGACCGAACTTCTCAGGCCCATAATCTCTTCAAGGAGTTTCACTAAGACCTCAGTCCTCTAAATTCAATAACCTCTTGTCTTCTTGGAAATGTCCTGGTCAACTTCTTAGGCTAGCTGGCCGTAAGTAGATTGTCTTGGTGATGCCTCTTATCCTTCTATTCTTCCTGAATTCCATAATCACAAAATATTGCTCCAGGTGTATCATATCCTGGGGTGAGTGACTATCACATATTTTGTTATATCCTTTGCTGTCCCAAGTTGATAATACTGAGATTAATCTATACAACACATTTTTTTTCTATTGAATTGTATTCACCTAAATGAGAGTACTTTGGATGTTTCACACTCCTCTGAGAAAAAGCCAGACACAAAAAGAAAGTGATTTTCTAACCAGACCTGCTCATTTACGGAATGATACAAGACTGACTATGTAACGGAGAAAAAGAAAAGAAAATGGAAAGCATTTTATTCAATCAAAGATTGAGAAACATTTGGGTGCAGGCTACATAGATATGTTCACAGAAACATGTAGTCATAAAGATAAGAGAGATAATGCCAACAACTTCAATAAAATAATTGAAAATATAGAAAAAGAGCTCCAAGTAAGAAATTTAATAATTATAAGATGATAGAAATGTAAATAATGTAAATACATCTGATCGAGTTCTACCTGGGTTTGTCTGTCCCTAGCGTAGTAAAGAATATTTTCTTTCACCTCACAATATTCTTCATATTCTCAGAACTGTTGAATGAAGTTCCTATGTTTAGTATTAGTTGAGAGCTTGGAATAGTCCAGATACCACCTTGATCATCAAACATTGTTAAGTGCTCACGTCTGTAGTCAAATGGCTGGGACCCAGGAACCTTCACATGGTTCAGAGCCTAGGAAGGAAGGCAGAGGGAAGCCATGCACAGGGAAATTAGCGTGTGTTGTCATAAGTTTCCAAAAATCCCTCATCTGCAGTTCCAGCATCCAAAGAGCTCTGACAACCAGAAGGCTTTTTCATGTAATGACAAAACTAGACCTATCCTGATGTGTGATTATTTGTTGTTTTTTTCTTATTTAAATTAAATGTTCATATTATTTATATATTTTTGAACTATTAAAATGTTTGATTAGGAGGTGCTGTCCCAGACCCCATGGGGTACTACATAATACAAGCTATGTGCTAAATGTTACCTTTAAAAATTCAAACAAAATCCCAGTTTTGAAATACATATATAGGCCTGATAGTATTTCATAAGCTATTTTAAGTCACCTGATTTATATTCCTTAACATATGTTTATTTTGATTTCAAGTAATTGAATCAAATTAAATCATAAATAAAATATCTTGATTAATATTTATTCATATAGTAAATTTTCAATGCAATCTTTTGGTTTCCTCCCACCAATTGAATTGCAAGCTCCTCTAGGTTAATCTAATAAGTTGAAATTTTTTTCTTTATCTCTAAAATCATGTACCCAAATGAAAAGATTACGCTGAAATCATTATCTAATTCTAAATAATTTTAATCACAAGATATATTTGAAAACTCTCTTGTACTAGTCGTTTTAACCACAATGAGAAAATATATGTATTTGCGTATGCTTATTTGAATATCTTAGGAACATTCCTCATGCACAACATAGAGGTCTATAAGCATAAAATTATGGTGACTATTCATTATTATGGAAATGAGTTTATATAAGAGCAACCAACTTGTACTCCTTTGTTGTGAATTCAGTGTAATAATTCACTAGAAATTTTAAAAGGAATGGTTAACCAGGTACATGTATATAACAATTCAGAATGTTCTCATTTCCAGGGAAATTTTTAAGTCATGGATTACATCTGGAAAACTAAAGTGCAGTAACTTAAACAATTCAAGTTCAGAGACCCTCTTTAAGGAAGAAGATCGTTGTATCACTTTCCAGAAATATGTAGCTTGATTGATTATTTTATCTTTAGAAACAAGAAAATTGTCATCTTCAAACTTGTTTTGCCTGTTTTGTATGTTTGGCTAATCAATTAGGGTATAAAACCTAAGGTATCTCTTCTATTTCAGATCAGCACATAAGTCCCATGTTTATGACTCACAAATTTGAATTCAGTGTTAGAATTTCAGAGCATATAATTAAAGCAAGTGGAATATAAAACTTGACTTAATTTTCTCAAAAATACTAGGTCAGAAAAATTGACACAGATGCAGCTGTGCTGCCGCATATTTTTAGTATTCTCTTTATTGTCTCCTGTTCACGGAAACATCTGCTTCACTTTCCAAACTAGTAAAAAGTCTTCCCACCCTAGTAGACTCCACACTGCGTTTTATGGATCGTATTAGCTGAGTTCTTCTTTCCCTTTTCTCATCTGAGGAAGATCTTTCTCATAAATCAGCGTTTAACTAGACAATTTGGTAGGAAGATTGTTGAAATTCTTGTTTATAAATCTCTCAAACTTTTATTTAAAATCATTCTTTTCTTTTGAAATTTAAAACTACTTGTACAAGAAAACATCCATTTGTCAGAATAACAAAATATTTAAAGGAATAAACTCTTCAAATTTTTTTTTTTTTTAAAGATTTTATTTTTTCCTTTTTCTCCCCAAAGCCCCCCGGCACATAGTTGTGTATTCTTCGTTGTGGGTTCTTCTAGTTGTGGCATGTGGGACGCTGCCTCAGCGTGGTCTGATGAGCAGTGCCATGTCCGCGCCCAGGATTCGAACTAACGAAACACTGGGCCGCCTGCTGCGGAGCGCACGAACTTAACCACTCGGCCACGGGGCCAGCCCCCATAAACTCTTCAAATTTAAAGAATAATTTATTGTTCTCAAAGTTCAATGAATTGGCATGTATACGAATGCCTATGTGTGTGTTTCCTATCTAAGTGCATGGGAAAATATAGACATCTACATGAAAATATAAATTGTATATCAATTTAATTAAGAATGTTCATTAACTTTTGACAATGACATACAGACATGATTATGGAATTGTGGAATTTATCATAATATTGCACTAGACTGTAATCGATTGAGTACCTAGTGGGTTGATATTATTTTAGAAGGTACATAATTACCACAAAGCAATAAAAGGTCATACTAATGAAAGGAAAAAGGATGAAGAGTGAACAGCCATTAGAAGATTCTATCTATTTTTCTATCTATCTATGCGTGCAGGTACACATCTTTTAACTCTTTCATAAGAGATAAAACAATTAGAACAATAAAAAGTATTCAAATTTATAATAAAACCTCCCTGAAATATACACAGACTTTATTCTACCATTAAAAGACCACTTCCTTGAACATCATTTAAAAAAAATGGGGATTTAGTCATATCCAGTGAATAAAAGGAAAATTTTGTGGATAAGTAAAATAACCTGTACAAGTGTCTGCATAGGTCTCTTACAAAGGAAAAAGAAAACCAGACTCACTTCATCTTGCCCTCTGAGTATGAGAAATAAATAGGTTCATCCAAAGAGTTGAGTAAACATTATTTCCCATGAAATGTTCTCCATTTTGAAGAAGTCAGGAAATTTGGGTGGGGTTGGCCTCTCCCTCAGTTCAAGATGGCATTGATACCAATCCCCATGCTGTTATGATTGGGCCGGTGGTGGACACATCACTGCGTAGGCTGATTAGTCAATGCTGTAACTGCTATCCTGTTGGGCACAGCGATGGTTTCTGAGGTGAGCTTGTGAACTACATCAGTGAATCAGATGTTCAAGACTTTTACGTAGAGGCTGGAAATAATAAAAAATGAACAAGTTTGCTTTGGACAATGTGATGGACAGATGTAAAGTACGAAAGCGATAGAATGAGGCCATCAAAAAATTAAAATTAAAGCATAATCAAGAAAACTACACCTTATTTTGAGAAATTATTCAAAGCAAAAACTTTTTAACATTACGTCATAAGGCAAAGTAAATTTTTCCCATTTTTTTAAATAATTGGATCTGAGATGTAGAATCGTGCTATTAGAGTCAGAGAATGCACAGAGAGACTGCTAATATTTCTGATCAATGGATTACTTTTTACATCAAACATGTATTGCTTAGGAATATTTTTAAATATCTACTTAATTTATGCAAACTTTTTCTTAAAAGGCCACAATCTTCCTTGAATCTACATCTTTATGCCTCAACATCAGGAGGAACTTGCACAAGTATCTTTTAAGAGGCCAGACTCTGTAGCAAGCCCGCTGGTGTTTAAAGAGCACACACTGTGGAATGCTGTGCCTCTTGTCTCGTCTTGCTATCCCCCAATTTATCCACCTGAAAATAATAGGGCCTGCTATGATATGACTGTTTGTGTCCCCTCAAAATTCATATGCTGAAATCCTAACCCCCAAGGTGGTGGTGTGGATAGGTGGGGTCTTTGGGAGGTACTTAAGTCGTGAGAGTGGAACCCTCACGCCTGGTACTAGTGCCCTTATAAAAGAGGCCCCAGAAAGCTCCCTAGCCCATCCACCCTGTGAGGACACACTGGAAGTCTGTGGTCCAGGAGAGGGCCCTCGCCTCACCATGCTGGCACCCTGATCTCAGACTTCCAGCCTGCAGAACAGAGAGCACTAAATGTCTGCTGTTTATAAGGCACTCAGTCAGGGGTATTTTATCATAGCCAACTGAAGGGACTAAGACAGTATCCATCTCAGTATGGTTGTGTGATGATTAAATAAATAATGTGATATATCTATCACCCTTAAAACAGCCTTGACCCATAGCAGTCATTCCATAAAAGTTTTTAATATAATTATTAATATTGTTACAATTAATTTTATTTATTTCAAGTTTATTAGTGATATATCTCCAAAATGCTGTCTAAAAGGTGTCATTATCATGGTCACTGTTTGTTCTTCATATCCACCATTAGGACTTGGGGATCTTTGTCTCTAGAATTACTAGATACTTAAAATAGTTACTAAAATATAGATATTTTCCAATAATTAATCAATTTATTTTAGTCAAACACTGCTTTGTACAGCTCTGATCTGACCTATTTGATGATATTAAGTACTGGCATCGTCGGTTCTTATGGAGAGAATATAAGGCATTCACATTTGTGCTACTAATAATGTAGAGTTACAACACAGATGTGCTTGCATGGAAAACTGGGATTTAAAAATGCTAGCTCCTGGTTGGATGAATTTGTTCAATTTCTGACTTAGATTTCAGTTGAGGGTAATTACTTTAGAAATATCTTTTTTATTTCCTGTCTAAATACTGCTAAATTTATTACCCAAGTTTTGAAAAAATGTGTTAGTTCAAATATCAAAGAAGAGCTGTAAAATGTTCCCTGCTTTCAAGCCCGGCTCACTAAGATTCAAATGTGGCAGTGGCTGGGACTCAGATAATCACAGTTAAATGTGCTTCAAAACGACTTGACACGTCAGTGCAGAATTTTTATTTTAGAAAACTTACATTGGCCCACTAAGCTAGAGAAATATCTCTTCAGAGTAAGTATACATGCTTAATAAAGTCTTAGTAGATATTGTCTACATTTATATCTATATTTTATAATAAATAATGTATATAATATACAATATCTATACCTGTTTATATATATATAAAAGACAGAAAAAGATAAAAAATCGTAAGGGAAATAATTAAAGTTTGAACAAATTAAACGGTTTTATGAAGTCATAATTTATGCCAGACAAAGCTTTGAGGTAAACTTTATTGTAATAGTAAGCTAATTTGCTATATATATATTTTTTAAAGGTTTGGCACCTGAGCTAACAACTCTTGCCAGTCTTCTTTTTTTTTTCTTCTTCTTCTTCTCCTCCCCTAAGCCCCCGAGTACCTAGTTGTATATTTTCGTTGTGGGTCCTTCTAGTTGTGGCATGTGGGGCGCTGCCTCACCATGACCTGACGAGTGGTGCCATGTCCGTGCCCAGGATCCGAACCAGCTAAACCCAGGACACCAAAGCGGAGCGCGCGAACTGAACCTCCCGGCTACAGGGCCAGCCTCTAATTTGCTGTGTTTTAAAATACCATTTTAGTAATAATGCTAGAGTTGGTATACTGAAAATTGAATTATCTAAACTTTTTGGATATGATAGAGTTTTCAATCTTATGGAACTTCCTAGATGATATCTAGGTTTAATATTTGTAAAATACAACTATAAAAATGTATATATAAAAAACAGTGTGTAGTTAAAATATGGGTTCAGGAGTCAGTATCCAAGGTCTAAATCCTAGTTCTGAACATGATTTGTTAACTATGTCACTTTGAGCATGTTGCTTGACCTCTGTGCCCTCATTGTCCAAATCTATAAATTGAGGCTAATGATATACTTAATTATAGAATTAAGAGAATTATAGAATTATAGAATTAAGTATGTAGGTAACAAACTTGACTGCCTTGATTATAGTGATCACTTGATAATGGTGGTATTATTCTTGTTATTATTATTATTACTATTATTGTAAAGCACCAGCACATAGAGAAGAGCCTCAAAGGACTTTGGATATTTTACCATAGGTTGTTTTGTATAGGACAGTGGAGTGCTGAATAAAGGGTGGGCAAGGAAGTTGGAGGTAGACAAAAAGAAAGGAGAGAAAGATAAAAGCCCTATCCACCTAGGTCACACATAAACTACGGGACACCCAGTTAACATGGTATTTCAGATAAACAAGCCCTAGTAATTTAGCATAACTATGCCCTATGCAATATTTGGGACATACATATACTAAAAATGTATTTTTGTTTTTCTGAAATTTAGATTTAACTAGGCATCCTGTATTTGCTTTCTAAATTGCTAGTGCTAAATCTGGCAACTCTGTGCCAGCCCTAAGAAAAACTCATCCAGCATGTATGAGATAATCCAATTTATATCAAATAATATACCTATATGTGTGCACTTTGTGGACCTATATAAATTAAATTCTTAAAAAGTCTTTTTTTATTAGCCTGTAGGGATTTGCACTATATATCATCAAGGAAAAAAGAGCAGTATGAGCTATGATATGGTTCTATTATCCTAAAATCAAACAAACATAAAATTATATTATGTGTATATGTATTTATATATTTATTACAAGAAAGTAGGTTTAAAGGAGAAAAAATATTCTAGGAGGTGCAAAATGCATTCATGAAATGAGTCTCCAGATTGAAGGTGCATTAGTTTACAGAGAAGAAATGGGAAGAATTGTGTTAATTGTGATATTGCCTGAAGCTCATTATTTAAATATAGTAATAAGGTGTTTATTGAATTCTATGTCTGAAACATACGTATTTTTTATGCCTAGATATGAGGATTGAATTGTGTCAGCAAGTTGATTTAACGTGATGCCTCCATTGATCTAAATCCCCTCTTCACATTTAAAAAACATTATCACAATTTGGGCATCTTTTAAAATTCATGAAATAGAAAAAGAGGACTAATTCATGTAATTAGCTGCAGGTGGACATCTGAGAATTTCATCTATGCATCAAATGTTCAATTGGACACAAAATTATGCTGAAGTCCTCGAAGACCAGCTTCAGGTAAAGCCTGATGGGCCAAGCACAGCTATCTCATGAAGAATCGAGAAACTGTCCTGAGATGAGCCATTCATTAAATTTTTATTTTTGAAGAATATAAGCTTCCAATTTCCTCATGCAATCAACAGTTCTCTGTTTACTAGATTCTGATTCTATAATTCGTTATAATTTCTGTTCTTTTCTATTACTTTCCTTCACTTTAATACACAAAATTAACACAAATCCAATCAGTGGAAGTAAAAATCTACTTTTACTTACATAATGTTTGACTGCTGCCATTAATAATTTCCACCGTGTCTACTATAAGTTTACAACATTAAGATAATTATTCTAATTGTATGAGCAAATGTAATTGTTAGTTGGTGTCTCTTCTTGGCGCAATTATATGGAAAAGCTGTTATCAGATATTCAAAACAATTAAAATGGTTCATGTAATTGTTGAAGAATAGAAATTAGTCTCCTGAATTTTAAGTAAGGATTAATTTATGTTCCAAGATAATTTTTGAAAGAGTCCTTTATATGAATATGCACAGGGACAGAAAAAAAAAAAGGAAAAGGGCTGTTTAGCTCTGTCTCATCATCAAAGATACAAAGTACCCTAGTTTTCATACACAAAGATGAAACTAGTGACCCATAATACGTACAGCACAAGGTTTGAATTATTTTTCCAAAGCAGTCATCCTTTTACAGACGCAATCTCACACTTTAATTTAGTCCCTATTGCAGTTAATGACACACAGTGGTGGTGACTTATTGAGGTGAGAAGTCAAACTGTGGTCGCTTAAATGGAACTCAGCTAACTAGAAGATCTGTAACCATAACCTTGTTAGAATCCTGCCCCAATCAATTAAATTAACTAAATTCAGGAGAGATGTAATTATCAGCCTCACCAACATGTTAACAAAAACAGTTAATGTTTACTGAATGTTTCCACGGTTATCTCAGATAGTACACATCTACCAAAAAAAATCAGTTTAAATATTTGCAAATCACTCTTGCAATTACTTTACCTGTAAAATGGCCTCTAACCTGCTTTGTCTTTTATTTATTTATTTATTTTTGAGGAAGATTGGCCCTGAGCTAACATCTGTGCCCATCCTTCTCTATTTTATATGTGGGATGCCTGCCACAGCATGGCTTCATAGGTGGTGCATAGGTCTGAGCCTGGGATCCTAACTGGTGGACCCTAGGCCAATGACGCGGAGTGTGCACACTTAACCGCTAAGCCACCAGGTCAGCCCCACCTGCTTTATCTTAATGTTTCTTAGGTTAGCATTATTTGGACATGTATAATGGGAAATTGGGCTCTATTTACCTTATGAAAAAGATTTTGTTCTCAATAAATCCATGGACTGTACCACAGATTTCCTGTCTTTTCTAACTTTAATCTTTTGGCCTACTCACTACTATTTGGATTTTACAAAGCAAAGACCCATTTAAGTTTCAGAATAAGTGAAAAAAGAAGGTAAAAATAGAGAGAAACTTTATTTTAAGGTTAGCAAGACCTCATAGAATCCAAGAACCAAAGGAGGAGCAGAGCTTGCCATTTGGGAAGAGCAAAGTCGGGAACACGTGGTGAGTCTCCTCACCTCCTAACTCAGGAATCCATCAGTATTACTCTTTTCCAGCACCTCCACTTCCTTCTGCGACTGTTTGTCTTCTCTGTTTCCTCAGTTCAACTCACAAATTTAGATCATGGTGTTTCTAAAATCAGAGTGATGGTAAGTCCATTCTGTTCAAGTTAAAAGTTGTAGCTGAACGCATAGGTGCCCTGGGGCTTTGCCTTCCTAGTCCAACCATTACAATGAGGGTGCTCAGTGGTCACTGAGCTGTGAGTAGGAGAAGGTCCCCAAGCACAGAGTACGGGCTGAGTTGTGCAAAACTAAAGGGAGAGTGGTGCTACCCAAACTTGGGAAGTGGTCTTTTGGAACATGTTGAGAATTTTGGCCTTCATCCAAAAATCAGAGAAGAGATTTATACTTGATGCAGATATCATCCTTGTGCATTGAAAAGGCAGTTCTGACTGCCGAGCTGAGAGTGGATTTGAAGGGAAGAGATAGCACGTTGAGACACACACAGAAGTTACTGCAATACCTAAGGCATGTGTTATTGATGGGACGGGCCAGGGTAGCAAAACCAGAAATGGAGGAAAATTTAAAAGAGATTCAGAGTCAAAGCCATCAAGGACACATGGTGAATTAGATCTTGGGGTAGGGCCGTAGGGGGAGGACGGCGAAGGAGAGCGATGTGTCTTAGCTGTCTGGTTTAGGAGAAGACATGAAACTATTCTCCGACAGAGGTGCGAGAAGAGATCATTCTCAGACACAGAGATCCCCGAAGAAAAATTACGTACTGTATCTTAAACTTTCTTTAAGACCCCTGTAAGAGCATCAATGAGCACAGCTCTAGATCCTGGAAAATTATATTGTGACTCAAAATTTACTAAGAAGTTTTGAGAAAAGAATTATTTTAATCATCATTATGAGGAATTGCAGACCTTGAAAATCTTAAGGTTACTATAAAGGGGTGAGGTAGGCTGAAAACTGGTCCCCCAAGATAGCCACATCCTAATGCCTGAAACCTGTGACTATTACCTGAACTGACAAACAGGTGCTTTGCAGATATGATTAAGTATCTTAAGATGGAGAGATTATCCTGGATTATCTCAAGTGACCTTAAATACAATCACATGTACCTTTATGAGAGCAAAGCAGAGAAAAATTTGATAGAAGTGAAGGCAATGTGACAACAGAGGCTGAAATTTGAGAGACGGGACCACAAGCCAAGGAACATGGCAGCCACCAAAAGCTAGATGAGGCAAGGGATGGATTCTCTCCCAGAGTCTCCGGTAGGGCAGCCCTGCTGACACCTTGACTTTGGCCCAGTGATACTGGTTTCTGACTTTTGGCCCCCAGAACTGTGACAGAATAAATTTACCTTGTTTCAAGCCACCAAGTTTGTGGTAATTTGTTACAGCAGTCATGGGAAACTAATACAAGGAGCTTGCTGAAAATTGCTTTTGTACTTAAGATATATACTTATGACGTAGTATCTCTTGATATAGCATTTAACAATATTTCATTCAAGCTAGGATATTCTGCTCCACTGAAGGATGTCTGCACTTCTCATGACCAAGACAGCCAAAAAATAATTAGTGTCTGCTCTTCAGATAGAATTTAGTCCTGAAAAATTACAGATATGTCTTGTAGAATTTACTGGCCTAACTGTAATATTATCATCAAGTTGAAACTCAGACAGTGTATTTCCAGGTAAAATGAAGTGAACTAATATTTTTGAATGTTTTTCTAATGAATGCAAATTTTATTGAAACCTACTTGCATAATTTAACCTAAACTCTATTTTGGCAACCATTTGAATAGTTAATTATGCTCTTCTGTTAGCATGACCAGCGTGAACCCAGCTCCAACACACCAATATGGAAGCATTGCTCTTAGAACTATAATTCTAAGCTCCTACTTTGTTGTTTTTGATTTCTTTTAAGTAGACTAACAGTATTAGAAACATATTTTCAATTACTTTTAGACTCATCACCTATTGGGAGTCAAAGTATGAATATAAAGTAGCATAAAATGGTGGCTAGATCCCTCTAGATAACTTAGTTTGTGGGTATCAAGTGAATCAATAAGACTTTAAACTAATAAATTTTTAGGTATATGTAAACAATAGAAGAAAATAGGAAATGTATTCATATGAGGAAGACGAGTGAAGATAAGCAAATAGCTGTTCTTGTTAAACAAATTCGTATGTTTATGGGGACACTTTTAAAAGGGAATTTGTCAGCATGAATCCTGCAAAAGAAGCAACTAATCATAGAGAACAATTTCAGGAAACATATTGTTCCACAGGATAGATCCCAAGAGATGTTTATAAGCTGATAAATGATCTTAAACTAGTGGAAGCATTGATGATAATGAAATCAAGTGTAAAATTTGAGCAGAGATTTCTTATCTTGTGTATTCAATCATTTTTTCATAAGTTAATAATTAAGTGGAGAGCATATTTCTTTCTTAATATTACATTAGTGATTGCATTTCACTCTTATTGTCCCCCAAAGATGTTAGAAATGGCACTATAGGTATGCACAAACTAAGACAACTTATGTTGGTTAACAGTCACCTACATATATAAAGCTCTAATATATCATGAAATTGTTTCTCACAATTCTGAGATGGAGTAATGCTTTGTGTAATCAGATATCCAGGTATTTAAAGCTTTGGCTACTTGCTTCCAAAGTGACAATCTCATTATTCAAAATATATATCTCTTCAAGAGGAAGTTTGAGATAAATTAATTGAAGATTGTGTATATATGATATTCATATTGGAATTTAGGGAATTTCCTAATTCCTTCTTCATCTTTTTTAGGCTGTGTTATACCAGAATTTTTGTTAATTTAACAAGTGGCCCATTACTTTTTCATTTATTTCAGCAAATCATCCTCAAATCGTGCCTTTAAAATGGCTGCAGAGAAAGAGAGAAAGACAATGGTTGAAGAAATGAAAAAGTATAAGCAAGTAAATTTCAACATTTTGGGACTCTCAAAGAAGGGTCTATAGGAATTCTGCACACTATCCTTGTAACTTTTCTGTGATTCTGAAATTACGTCAAAATAAAAAGTTAAGGGTAAAAAGTTCCTTTGTTTCAAGAGATTAGCAACCTCCACCAACATTCACACATGCTGCACATTCGCCACCACTATCAAAGCTTCAGCACATGCTTAGCCACTCTGACTTTGCAGTTTTCTCCCTTTTTGAGAAAGCCTATGTATTGTCCTTACTGCTCTGATAGCTCAACTGTAGTATATCCACGTTTTTAATGTCTTACAGAGACATTCTTGTGGTTTTGTATCTAAAGCATTTTCAGCTTATTTGGTTTCCTGTAATGCCAAAAGTGGAGGGTGTACCATGGTTTGTAATGGATGTATTATCCCCCCAAAATAACTTCAAAGATATTTATAATCTTCCCTTCAGTGATTTGTTCTTTCCTCCATTTACTATGTTACCTGTGGTAAGTTCTGTTTCAAATGTTTGGTTTCCATATATCATGCGGGGTTTTTTTTTCACTTTAAATGGTTGGTGATTCTAACTTATTTCTTCATATTTTTCATTTAGGGTCTAGATTGAATAGTGCTGGCAGCTGGAGAGCTATATGAGTCACAGACATTAGACAATATGTTCTCTGTCATATCTCTACCAAGTCAATGCCTAGTTCATAGGAGATACCATGTAAAGAATAAAAACTAAGAGAAAATGAAGATATAAAATGAATGGAATGAATAAATAAAATATGACTATAGACTCTGAAATCAGCAGCAATCAACCTTCTGCAAAACCAAAACATGACAAATAAGATTTTTTGTATCTTGTTTAGTATATAAAATAGGGAATGTAGAATTATTGAGAGAGAGAATTCACAATGAGGAGTCAGTCATAATAAATTTAGAATATCAAAGAATAAAGAAAATCATTAGACAAAAGGTTTTCCAGATGAAAGATTTAGATATTAAAAGAAGAAGATACAGCAGTTCATGAAGACAAACAGGATAAATTATAGTTGAGAATAGGCTTTCTTGAGAAATTTTTGGTTGTCACCTTTATTGAAACATGGTTAATTTGAGATGATGTTTGCATGGCACTTACTTAAATGTATGAATAAAATAAGGGCTCACAATTTTTTTACCATTATATTTATTAGCTACCTCAGTAACTGCTCTGAATTCCATGGTATCACTCTGTACCTCTATAATGAACTTCTCTTTTACTCAGTTTGAATTTGTTTCTCTTCCTTGCAATCAGTAAAGTCTCCATCAAGATACAACTCTCTCTTTTGCTCAGAGAAAGGACACTGCTTTCATCAATCAGTAATGCCTTTGGAATTTAAGTTCATACGCTTTGCCCACGTACTTGCCCTCCCTGATTTGATAGATATCAAGATCCTCAGTGACAATCAAAGAAAAAAAATCACCTCTTCCTGAGAATTCCTTGACTGAAAAAGAAAAAATTTATATATTCATCCATTTCCTCAAGAACTTTGTACCCAAATATTGCTTATTACATTTTATTATCCTTAATTACCCTTAATTTGTTTACTGCCCCCACCATTGCATTATCAGCAACAAAAAGACCAGAGTAATGTTCAGCTAAATTTGAATCTGTAACATGTAGCATAGTCCTTCGTATATTGTAAGATATCAAACATAAATTGATAAATGAATGAAATTATTTGGTGATGGGGAATTAAAATGAGCCATATTTATTCAACAAATATTGTGTCTACTCTTTATAATGTATACTGCAAGGTGCTAGAGATACTGTTCTGATCAACGCACTCTTATAGATAACATTTTATTAAAGGATACAGATATTATATATCTAATTGCATCATTTATTGTTTAATTACAATTGTAAAAAGGTGCTATGAACAAGAAGAATGCTATGAGAAAGTAAATTGTAGTCTAGGTGGTCACTGCTTCTTTGAAGAAGCAATGTCTCAGAGAGAATTGACACATAAGTAGGAATTAACTAGTCAATGTATGCAGAAGGAAACTTTTGGACATAAGAAATAGCATTTGCTAAAACCCTGGGACAAGAAGTACTCTAGTATATCCTGGAAATAAAGGATGACTTGTGTGGTGGAGACCAGGCAAGAGAATGACACCGAAGGAAACATGTGGGTCAGTTAGATTAGAGTTTTGTGTACCAGACTTAATTAAATAAATAGGCTGATTCTAAAAAGATTTAGGAGAAAAAAATAAAATAGCTGCAGCAAATAACTCAGAAACAAGCAAAGGGAGATACAAGGAGATCAGTTTAGAAATGAATGCAATAGCAAGTGCAAGACAAAAGGTAATTTGATCTCAAGTTATACCAAAGAGGTGGAAGGAAGTGAACAGATTTGAAAAATTAATAAAAGTAAAATGATCTTTAGGGAAAATTGGCTGTTAGGGTCATAAAACAAAAAATGGAGGAGAAGGAACTAGGTCTGTCCAAAGGAAAAACAGATTCAAAAATACACTAGAGGTACTGCATTTACGTGATCAAACTAACAATAATTTCCAATGGATTAAAAGATAAATATTGCCAATTTCACTTGCCCATCTTTATAAGACTGACTCCTACATCATTATTAGAGTAAAAAAGAGGTGGAAGGCAAAGATTCACCTGAGATTTTCTGTGAATTTTAAGTACCATTGTGCTATGGTTTTTCAAACTCTATTGGAGTAGATAAAATCCTAATGTGACGTTTATCTTGTATATTCATGGTTCATCAGATGCAAATCAACCCTGTTTCCTTGTCCTAGATATAGGGAAAGACTCTAATTCCCAGCCTTTGTTCCACTTGGTCAGGGCCATGTCATTGAGGTCTGGCCAATGGGATGTGGGTAGAGATCGTGCACCTCTCATAAAACATCCTAAGTGAGCCCCCACACATTCTCTTCATTTATCTGTCAGCCAGTTGAATGCAGAGGATACCTGGGAGCTACGTCAAGATGAGAGAGCCACAGGCCCGAAGTAGCCTTATCTCTGTTTAACTACTTTGAGTAGAATTTTTCAGTAGAGACTCCAAACTAACATGGGATTTTGATAAACAAAATCCCATTAATTTCAGGCACTGAGATTTTGGGGGTGTTTGTTACAGAAACGAACACAAAATACAATGCCTCCTTTTTTTTTATTTATTTAACAAAAATATATAGGTATACATGCCAAGAATTCTCCTAAGCACTTTGCGAATGTTAAATCATTTAATCCTCGCAACCAACCCATGAAATAAGTAATATTATTATTCACGTTCTAAAAAATAGGAAACAAAACCCAGGTTCACATAGCTAGTAAATAGCAGAGCCAGTGTTCACTCCCAGCCACTCTGGTGACAGAGTTTCCGCTGTTATGTTCTGGCTATGCACCCTGAATTTAACTGAATATTCTTTGAAAGAATGTTCATTTGTGGAGCTACACTTTTCCACATCCCTGAATATTTTAGGACTTTCATATCAAGGCTAATTTTATGAGTAGATCAAAAAGTTCATTTGGCCTGAGTCTCACATTGAAGAAGAATCTCAAATGTAATGTGATATTTTGTGTGCTATGTGGTTGAACTAGGTAAATGAAAAATATTAAAATTTTTGTAACTCTATTTTCTCATTTCTTCATTTCCTTGCAAATTACTGGGGAACATTATTAACTGGAATTGGGCCAAGCAGGCTCTTAGTCCCTGAGGGCCATGTTTTGCACACTCACTGGTGAGTATCTAAAAAAAGTGGTTGTATCTTCTCCGGAGCTCTAAATGAACTCAATGAGATATCTCATTGAGTGTCTAAAAGCTTGTAGAACCTTCAGAGTTAGAGTAACTCCCCATGGCACCACTAGGTAAGCCTCCAAACAAGCTGCAGTAGACAAAGATGAGCGTGCAAGAGGGGCTGAATAGGTTAATCTCTTGTCTTGAAATGAACTTCAAAAACCTTTTATGTTCCTCTAATTCTGGGGAAAAAATACCTAGTTCAATCTTTTCTATATCCAATAAGAAATTGTTAGGACATATCTAATTAGAAGTTGTGCTATTGCCAAAGGAGATATTTGAGTAGGGCACCTGTGCGACCTCTAACTTGCTTTGAAAAGAGTCATGGGATCTGTAACTTTTGCTCAGCTCTACTGAAAAGAAAGGAAGAATCTGTGGTTAATGAAATGTCAAAAGTGTAACATCTCTAAGCGTTTGGCTCATCCGTTCAGAGGACACTAGAGACTCAGTACCAGGGTTGCATCCCTACACAAGCTGAGAGCGTTGAGCTGTGAAGATTATTTGGGTTTCTTTCTCTTTCTGCCAGTCATTTTTTCCTGCTTTCTTAAACTAAAATTATTTCTTCCTTTAAGGAATAATTGCATCCATGGGACTTGGGATTACAGTGACACAATGCATATGTTGTGCTGTCATTTTATCCATCTACATAAGTGACATGCATGTGTAGCCTTTGTCACATGGCTAATATGGTCCTGAGTGTCACTAGCGAAATTGTATGTACTTGTGTTTATTTTTGCCTGTCGTCATTTATTAACTTCAATTAACCAAATCCTTCCATATACAGAACTACTTCTAATTCAATTTAAGCTGCATTTATGGTCTTATTGATCTTCTAAAGAGATCTAATCAGGGAGAATAATCAATTGAGTAAGCGTCTCCTAAAAAGATGTCTTGAGTGGTGTAGGGGAGGAAAAATGCTTCCTCTACCCATCTTAGGTCTCAGCTGGGGCTCTGTAACAAAAGACAGAGTAACAAGAGAAAAGCAAACAAAGGTATTTAAGTTTTATGTGACATGGAAATCTTCATAAGGAAATAAAGACCCAAAGAAATGGCAAAACCTAGGGTTTATGTATTAAACTGAACAAGAGAAGCAATCCTGGAAAAGTAACTAAAATATATGGGGAGACTAACGGAAGATAAAAGTCATTTCAACAAGTTATGCTTGTACAGAATTCTCTTGGCCTACATTCCCTATCTCTTGTGATAAGAATATTTCTTCCCTTCAGGTACAGAAGGGGCACCTCTCAGATGGGAGTTTTGTCTCCTGCTTTTAGGAAGAAAAGGGAGGTCAGAGTGCTCTTCTCGCACCTCTGTTTTTCAAGTGCCTTTAAGTCAAAATGATCCTCATACCAGAGAGGCACATTTTGGGGTGGCGTATTCTGGTACCCTTCAGTAGCATAATAAAAGAGACCAAGGAATTGAGGTTGAATGGTCAGGATGTGAGTTCCAGATCTTCTCCCTAATATTTGAATGAAATTGAACAATCCCTTAACATTTTTTGAGGCTCAGTTTCCTTATCTGTTAAAGCAAGATAAGAATCCCTAGTGAAAGTATTATTATTATGTAAATGAAGTAATAATTTATGTGAAAGAACTTAAAAACACTCAATTTCGGCATAAATGTTAATTTTTTAAAAAATGTGTTTATGAAATAATGAATAATGAAAAGGATAATGCAAGCTATCATGGTAAAATGAAAGTCATTGTTATTGTGAAACATGTCCAAGTTTGGCATCTTTGTAACAAAGCATATCAATATTTTTAAATGCTCTCACTAAATAACTATTGAATGTATGTAACGAAACAGTACAGATTTGCAGAGTCTCTTCTAAAATTTCACTCATTTGTCCATACTAATCTAAGAAAACATTACAAGGATAAATAAAGGCCTAAGAAAATATGCATGTCACTATTTACCTTTAAATATTAGAAATTTCATATCAGAAGGGAAAACTATTTCCTTGAACATTAGATTGATTATATGTAGCTTCAACTTAAAAATGTAATTTATTTTTGAACAAGGCAACTTCATATCAAGTGTTAATATCGGGCTCAAAAACACTTATTTTATAATGAATTGATTTGTTATGATTTATTTCTTTAGGACAGAAAATTTTTTTAACTGAATTTCCTTGATATTCATTGTATTTGTATTTTCTCAGACAGTTTTAGCCTAATGTTCCACGCTAATTATCTACTTTAATGGAGCATACCTCAAATTAGTGGAAACTCAATGCGGAAAATATGGCCATAGTACTTTTTTTTGAAAAAAACATATTTTTCAACAGGTACATGTCTGATATCTATACATGGCCAAAGTTTTTTGAAAGAGAAAGATAACTTCGAATAAAATGAAAAGGAGAAAAGAGACCATACTAGTATAATTTAAGTTGTTAAGATAGTTAGAATTTTGAAATCAGCCAAATTGCAATATAAGGGCATAAGGACCTACTACTTCTGTATTTTCCTATCCCACTGAGTAATCAAATAGCTGTTTCAAAATTTCTATAATTCTATGATTTTCTTTTGACACATTTGAAATGTTATTAATGCTATATTTTAAAAATCAGCATTCATTGTTTATATTTGTTTTGGTTTTCACATTTTTTAATGTGATTTATGTTCTTTCCAAAAGAATGCTTTTGAATTTCCCAATGAAAAGGAAATGTAATACTATAAAGCTTATTTTTCCAAATATTGTAACTCTGATATAAGACTATTGAAAGAGGCTATTTTCATGTAGACAAAATTGATCATGAAAATACATGCTACCCTCAGATTTTCTAAAAAACAATGAATATTAGCATGAAAAGATTAACTTTTTAATGATTACATATGTTTATTTATTTTTTCTCCCATAAACACATTTGGAATTTAGACTTGTGCACTCAAATATTGAGGTTTTATGGGGCGTTTTTGTTTTTTGGGTTTTTTTTTTTTTACAGAATCATGGGTCATATTTAACTTTTAAGTCAGTTACGTGTAACAATGACTATGGAGTCAAGGAATCATTGGGGAAATTTCTCTAGCAGCTCATAAAATTATATCTGTGTCTTACTGGCAAGCAGTGAGGGGTGGCAGGTTAAACAGGTTAAGATCTTTCTAGAGTGGCATCAGAGGTTGTTTAAACTGTAATTACAGTTTATAGTGCAGCTGTTAAAATCCACCAAACCAAATTTTCAAAATGACCTTTTCCATTTATATAAGGAATTTTGCCAAATGTTTAGTTTGTAGGCATCTCACTTGGGCTCTTTTCCAAATAACACCTTTGAATGAGTTATCTCATCTTTAGCTTTCACACACAAAACTGGATGTCTGTAGGTGACCTACAATATCAGTGGAGTTAACTCTGCTTCATATTGGTGATGCTTTCAGAGGTACAACTTTTTAATGAGATAAAATAATTACTCACTCCTTAAAAGAAGAGGGCATCTATAAGAATTTCTTTTTTAATGTCTATTAAAGTTACCTTATAAATATTATGAATTCAATTTCCGAAATCTGTGTGTAATATTCTAGAAAAACATTGAAATGACAGCATCAGTGCACTTATCTGACCCTTGTAAAAGTCAAGTGACAGATGAACAGAATTCACTAGTGTCTTTAATAATTTTTATTTACCTATATCTATATTAATTATGTTTTCAACCTCCAAGAAATAAACATTACATATTTAATTTTTAATGGAATCAAATAGTTACAATTAGCCAAACAGGAGAATACTAATTGAAAATCAGTTTAGCTGTGGCCTATCTTGCTATCAAAATGGGCTAGTTCTAAATTACAGAGAAAAAACTGGATGAGGGTAAAAAATAGTTAATTTAATTAGCCACTCCTCTTTTATAGGTCAGGAAAAGCTGACAAATACCTGGAAACACTGTGACCCTTCTCATAAGTAAAATAGCCTTTTCTGCATCATCCTAAATGTTCAAGCAGAGCTACACTGCCAGAATAGATGTATGCTAAAATCTTAAGTAGAGAATCTAAAAATAAATAGAAATACCCCCAGACTATAAAACCAAACTTTCACAGAACATGATGTATAAATGAGAAAGTTGAGCATGTACATTTTGTAGTGGTTAAAAATGAAGGCTCAGAGGGCCTCAGTTTGAATCTAAGCTCCTACATAGGCACTTGGAAAAATTATTCACCATGTAGAAGACCGTGGAAAAATTAGTTAATGTTATATAACATTTCTAAGCTTAAGTTTCTTCATCTGAAAAGTGGAAATAATAATTGTATCTGCTCATCAAGGGTTTCGGTATGTTAATAGCAAACAGTGAAGACTAAGCTCTCAGCACAGAGTCCAGAAACTTGCAAGCACCCCATAAATGATGGCTATTATTATAGGTAAAATGAAATTAATATAATCAACCAATATTCTTACAAAGCAGCAACAAAAACAATACACAAACACATGCACTAGTTTGACTCCCAAAAGAAATATAAGTGTCCAGTACTCATACAAATAGTCTAAACAGCCCAATGCATATTTAGGACACTGTAATTTCATTAGCTCCAGGTCAAGTGTCTAAAGGTCTGGAAGTCGTTGTCCTCGAGGAAAGTGAGAAACAATGTGGGAGACAAGTAAAGGAGGAGTGGAAGGAAATAGAGAATCATGATGCAAATCTTACTAGGCCCCAGACACTACCCTTGAATTTTGTATGTGTTGTCTTAGTTTGTGGTCAGACCCAGAGTTAGATTATAATTGTGATTCCTTTTACAAACAAGGAAACTAGCATGTAGACAAGCCAATTATACTACCTCTAGTAAATAACTAGCTAGGGGCGAGATGGGATTCAAGTCCAGGTCTGTCTGCTCCTGACCTTACCCATACTCTTTACAGCTATGCTACACAACCTCTCATAAACAGAATTTCAGACATGTATTTGGATATACTGTGACTGCAGAAATAAGAACATGCATCATTAGACTGAGAAGGGAGTCTCATCTGAGCACCTGAGAAGGAGACGTGGGGCAAAACCTTTGCAATGGATAGCTATCTGAGGCAATGAAGCCTTAGTGGTTGAAAGCTTATTTGTACTTTGCATAACATGAACTTGATTTGCATCCCAGCTCTAACAATTCCTCTTGTGTAACGTTATTCTGGGACTTCCACCTCTCTAAATCTAGCTTATCTTTTCTTTAAAATGGAAATAGTAAGGTTACTTCTAGTGCTAAATAAAATAACTTCTTTAAAACAATTAGCAGAAATTCTAATAAGTAGTGATATGGATATATCAATGTTGTTGTTATTGTTACATTGTTTAAATAACAAGGGTAGTCCATGACCTGAAAGATGAAGCACCCAATGGTAAAGATGAAGAACAAAAGTAAAGGCTTTGTGAGCATAGATGTAATTTCCAGGGACTAATGAAGCCTTGGCTATAAAATTAGCAACCAAAAGATTCTCTGAGTCCTGGAGTCAGATAGACCAGTATTTCAGTTCTAGCCTGCCACTCACAAGCTCTGTGATCTCATCCAAGTTAATTGTCTCTTTAAGCTTCAATTTCTACATCTACAAGTGATATTACTATTAGCAATGTGGAATTATATGATTTGAGATTGATTTAGACTATAATATTATAATTGATAACAAACCAGTCTGAATGTCCTTCACATATGTCCAAATTTAATTACTTTCGTCTATAAAAACTGATTCACTATTAGATTATAAAAATGCCAGGGAGTATTAATTGCTTATTAGAATTAGGTTTCTGTAGTCAGCATTCAATATACGTTAGCCATTCCCCAAGCCATAAGATGAGAATGTTGTACTTTGATTAATTTGATACATGGAAGCTTGAAAAGAAAATAATTGTCATGAAATTTGTTTTCATGCCAATCAAATAACTAATAATTCTATTATTCTTTTTGTTCTATTTTAGTAGGAGCAAAGAAAATAAAGTCTTGCTTATTTGACTTTTAAAAGCTCAGACTACATTATCCTTTACAAAAGGAAAAATATAGAGTACAACTTCAAGTACTAGTAGGGTTTTAGTGCTATATATGGAGGAAAAATGCCAAAATTGTTATACACTGGAGCACTCTGGTAATATTCCTTCCAGTTTTAGTCAAGACATTGTTTGGCACTAGGGTACTGAAGGTGATTTACCATAGACATCAATTTTATTTTCTGATATGGCCTTTATTGAAATTTTCTCTAGTATTTCTCCCTTTATGGAAATGCTCCTTCCTCTCAGGAAAGCTATAAAGAAATTGCTGACTATTTGTCATGTAAAATACTTATGTTATTTTATTCTATTGTCTATGAAAAAATTCTGTATACAACCTAAAATTTAACCCTGAATTTTTACAGCAGAGAGAAGCCTTGGAAATGAAATAGAAATGAAAATATACTATTTCCAATTATGTTGGAAAAAAATAAAGATCCAAGCCAAAAACACAGAGGTCTTTTATAGCCATATACAAACAGAGGGCAAAACAGAAAGAGTATATTGAATCCCCAAACTGAAGTCAAGGATAAGGCTGTATTATGACTTTTAACTCGCATTTGCACTGCTTCTCCCTCAAAGCATCATCACATATCATAAGTTCATGTTCTGCAACAGCGAGGATGCACTTTCAAATATAATGGACGAAGAAAGTGAGCCATATGAAAAAGCAGCAGGAAATTGTTCAGCCAAAGTCTAACTTCTTTTAGGCAAAGGATTTAATAGGAATCTCACTGTGCATAAAAACAAGTTATTTAGACGTAGGTAAATTGACATTTCAGTCATTTCAGCTCTTTGTAGCTTTGGCACGGATACGATCTCACATGCGATTGAGGTCTTACCGCTTCTTACACAGTTATATGTTGGGATATACGGTTCAACTGAGTCCAGGTACTGAATCATACAAACAAATGCATTTAGAAAAGTTTCCACCTATTTTGGCTTGCATGTGGTCTGAATATATGCAAGAAGACTATTGGACGTGTCCCTTTGGTGGTATATTATAAAACATCTTAAAAGGAGAAACTCAGAGAAAAAACAAAATATTCCTCTTCATTCTCTCTTTTGCTGGGATAGGAGTAGAGCTTGGCTCCCACTTTCTTTTAATTCAGAACAAGCTAGAATGTGTTCCAGGACATTTTATAAACCAATTTATTGAGATGCAATAAATCTCACCTAAGTTATCCATTAGTGGACATTTGATTTGTTTCCAACTTTAAGCTATTGTGATTACAGCAGTTATGTGCATTTATGTACACATCTTCACATTAACAGAAGTTTTTATCATCTTTGGTAAACACCTAGGAGACAAATGCCTGGGCTGTAAGGTAGGTATACGTTTAACATTTTAAGATACTGCTAAATAATTTTCTAAAATTATTATATCCTTTTATATTGTCACAAACAGTGCATGGGATTTCCACTTCCTCCAAATTCTCCTCAACACTTGATATTGTCAGCCTCTTTACTTTTGCCCATTTTCAAGGGTGTATAATGGTATCTGTTTGTGCTTTTAATCTACGTTTCTTTGATGACTGATGTTGGATATTTTACCAAGTGCCTATTGCAAATTATATATATATATCTCTTTTGTGAAGTATCTGCTAAATATTTTGCCCATTTTCTAATTTGGTTGTTTGTTTTCTTACTATTGAACTATAAGGAGCTTCTCTATATTCCGGAAGCAAGTGCTTTTTTGATTTATCATTTCAAATATTTTCTCCTGTTCCATGGCTTGCCTTTTTGTTTTCTTAATTGTCAAAGAGGAAATATCATTAGTTTGAACAATGTCCAATTTCTCAAACTCTGGCATCATTAAAAAATAGTTGAAAATCATTTTCCTTAAAGCTGTCTAAGTCAGTATACAGCTATTCTGGTTTCTCATTCAAATGTGAGCTTATCCTGCTCAGATTTATATAACACTCTTCTTCCAGCCATTTTCCATCTTGTTAGCCATCTTTTACCTCACTGAGCCAAAAGAACAGCTTCTCTGTCAGCAGCCAACAATCAAATGATTCACAAATCACAAACCTCCCACAAAAGCATTAAGGGAAAAGAAAGTAAAACAGCTTGTCCCATTTCTTTAGGCTTTCAGCCTGTTTGATTAGGCCCAAAATTTTTTGCATGGGTACAAATAATCAGAACCAGGACAACTTTTAACCAGGAAAAGCAGAAAGTATTATAGCCACACTAAGTATTATGATGTGAAGCCAGAATAATTTAGCCAATGCAAAAAAAGAAGCAAGCAAGAATAAATAGCACAAAATAATAAGATAAAGAGAAAGAGCATAAAATGTCCACAAATAGGGGGAGGAAAGATTTTGCATAGTTTCTCATAACATATCTCAATCTGAAAAAGTATAAGTATATATGATAAATTAGATCATCAATTAGTTATAAAACATAAGATATAAACAAGTCCAAGGGGATTAACAGATTAATCATAGAAAATAGTGGAATAATTGTTATATTGGTGAAGGATTAGACACTCCATAACATTCTAACTCTTGATGCAATTAACTGAAATAGACAAAAAATATTGGCAGCGTCAAATAGAAATTTTAATTTTTTGCAAAATGAAAAAGAATCAAATTAAAAGAAACAAATGTCATCAAATATGTTAACCTCAAATATGAAAAAGTTAATATCTATAATGAATAAAGAACATTTTGTACAGGTATGACCTGACAAGACATACTATAAACATACATAATTAAATACAAAATAATAACTAAGGAAATTAAAACAAAGCAGGCTTAGGATATGGCTCATATTAAAATTATGTAACATGCAATGTTGATGAAAATGTGATGAAGTCAGCAGACTTAGATACAGGAGGTGATGTTATAAATATTTGTAGTTATTTTGGAAAATAGTCTGGCATCATGTATGAAGGAAAATTATAATATTCATATTCTTTGATATTGGAATTGATTTGAAATAATTTATCTGAAGAAAAAAATGAACTAAAGCTTTTATAGATCCACATCTATAATAAGAAAACAATCTCTAATAATAAAAATCTAAAAACCTAACAAAAGAAATGAAACAATGACTCCAGTAATGTTATGGCTAGTTAAATTTTGAAATACCAGTTTAATAAAAGTATTATGTAAACCTTTCAAATAAGATTCATTAAGACTGTATAAAATGGAAAATAATTAATATTATAAAAATTTACTATCTATAAAATGATTTCACTTGTTACATCTGACCCTCCACCAACCGTGTAAAATAATTGAGGGTAACATGGGATAGTAGGTAAGAGCTTGGGCCTTAAAAATAGGCAGTTTTCAAACCCCAGCTTTATCAACTGTGTAACTTTAGGCACATTATTCATCCTTTCTCTGATTCTTGGCTTTCTAATCTGTGAAAAATGAGAATAATAATTGGACCCACCCCTATGGAGTTCTTTAGAAGATTTAGATAAGGTAATAAAGTTATTATAAGAAATTCTTATTCTATTGTTCAGATAATAAAACTGGCCATCTGGAAAATGCATATTGTCTGATATAATTTATTTGGTAAGTGCTTGCATCAGAATTCGAATACAAGCATCCAGATAACACAACTGTCACAAATATATGCTATTTTCATCTGTACATAGTTATGTATTTTGCTTCCTCGGCAGAAGAATATAATCTCCTGAAAAAGACTGAATCATATACATGTTTTATTTCTTCCAACAGTTTCCTAGCAGTGTGCAATGGACATAGTATGAGGAAATAACCTTAAATGAATGAGGCTTGTTAGATGAGCAATTCCCTGCGCACCAGTTCTAAGAGGATGAGTGAGATAGTTCAAAATGCCCCCGCGTGAACTTTTTCAATGTGTTCATGAAAATCTCCTTTCCATTCACCTTCCTTCGTTATTTCTTGCAAGGACAAATCTGCCACCATTTTCCTGGTGATTTATTTCAATGACTCAAAACAAAGAATGTTATCATTCTTCCAGTCATCTGATAGGCTGTTCTAAATACTTGCCTTATGGTATAATTGAAATAGGGGATGCAAAATTTCAACTACATAAAATATACATGAAAGCAGAAAAAAAACTAGAATATAACAAACAGAAGTCAAGTGGTTGCTACTTTAGGGTTATGGGATAATATACCAACTTTTAATAATATTATTTTTTTTTAGTGCTATACTGCTTTAAGAGAAAAAACATAAAGTAGGACAGGACAGGAAAAAAGGCTGATAAGGAACTCACAATAAATCCTCCCTCCAAACTGCCTTTGTGGTTTGTTGTATGATAAAACATATTTCTTTTTGGCACAATGAAAATCATAGTGTTTGATATACAATTTATTTTAATCTTATGCTGGAATGTACCCTATAAGTTTTGTCCACTTTACTTTTCTTCTATGTAATTTTCAAAATTAGTAGACATTTTATGCATAAAAGTTCATGGCATGTTTTAAATGTATGGTTTCTTTTTGTCACTATTGTGGAATTGCTACAGTACAATATAGGAGTAATTACTGTAGGATAATTTCAAATGATTCATTTTCTTTATTAGTCCAAAAAGGTTACTCTCAGTGGTAGAAAAAGACTATGTCTATTTTAAACAAACCCCAATAATTTGTTTCACAACCATAAAGATGATATTAATGCGATATTGTAATGATCTATTTAAATTGTTAAAGAACAAGATTTGTGAATTTTCTCACATGGATTTGGTTCATCGTGTGTGGGAAGATATCATCATTGATACAAGAGTTTGCTTTGGACATAAAACTCTTTTTATAGAAAAACTATCATGAGGGGCCCACCCCGTGGCATAGTGGTTGAGTTCAGAGCACCCCGCTTCAGCAGCCTGGGGTTGTGGGTTTCGATCCTAGGTGCTGACCCACAGCACCTGTCAGCCACGCTGTGTCAGTGACCCACATGCAAAGTAGAGGAGCACTGGCACAGATTTTAGCTTGGGGCAAATCTTCCTCAAGTGAGGAGAGGAAGATTGGCAACAGATGTTCGCTCAGGGAGAATCTTCCTCACCAAAAAAATAAATAAATAAATAAATAAAAACTACCATGAAGAAGAAATATTATTTTTTAACATGAAACTGACATAAGTAGCAGAAAGGAATTATTCTCAAAAGACTATTTTAGTTATACTATGGCCCAATGAAACTCAATTCTCATACATGCCTTGCAATTTTTTCCAGGATCTAGGTGATATTAATTACACTCTGTCTGGGAAAATTGTCCTTCAAACAACTCCACCACAAAATAAAGGGGAAAAAAAAAGAAATGTTCAACTCTACTTCAATTTAATAACATGGGTATACACCGTCTCAGGTTCTTGTCCAAGGTCAAAAGCAATAACTGCATTTATCAGCTGAATATTGTATTCTATCTGGAACATGTTGTTAAATGGAGTTTTTATCCTTCTTTGCCTTATGAACTCCCTTAAGTGTTTAACATCGTTTTCAGGAAAATTATAATTCATGAATACAATATTAATTTATTAACATGATTTCTCTTTGATATATTTAGTTTCTCTTTGATATATTTTAGAGCTTGGGGGCAGTATATATCTTGTTTATATTTTGTATACAATTTTTGTATGTAATTTTATCTTACATATCATTCCAACTCTTCTCAAAGAATCTGCTTTCACAGTTACTATTGACTGGACAGTGAGCCATGACATATCCCCCATAGGTTGGCCACACCAAATTGTATTAAGATGTACACACATCTTAATGTTGGGCCAATATGGTAATCTCAGCTAAAAATTTGGAAATAAGACTCAGGAACAGTCATTAGAAGAGAGAGAGAGAGATCTAAACAGTCCCACGATCTGCCATCTGCAAGCTGGAGACCCACGAGAGCCGTGGTAGAAATCAGTCCAAGCCTGAAGATCTAAAACCCAGGGGAGCTGAAGGTGTAAATCCAGTCTAAGGACAAGAGAAGACCAATGTTCCAACTGAAGCAGGTAGACAGGAAGGGAACCAATCCTCTTTTCCTCCTTTTTTGATTTATTCAGGCCCACAACAGATTGGATGCTGTCCACCCACATTGGGGAGGGCCATCTGTTTATTGAGAAGATAAATCAAATGCTGATCTCATCTGGAAATACCCTCACAGGCACACCCAGAAATGGGCACTCTGTGGCCCAGTTAAATTGACATAAATGAACCATCATACCTAGAGAAACAGTGGGCATGGAGAAATAGAAAGAGGAACAAATGTTCGATGAGAACAAAATGAACAACCATGTAATCCCAGAGACAGCACAGATGGAGGAAGAGTTTGTCTTGGATTTCAGTGTCTTTAGATCCCAGTTACCCTGACTAGTTGTAATACATTTCTTTTAACATAAGCAGTGAAATGAACTCTCTCTAAAACACATTATAGTTTCCAAAACACTTAACAAAATGCATAGTTTTTGAACAAATGTCACAAATTGTATTATACTGGAATTTTAAATTATATATGTTGTATCAGGTTTAATTTTCAACCAAAATGGATTCTATAAAAATCATCTCTTTTTAAGTTTATTTTACCATAATTGTGACCAGTTTTATGTGTCAACTTGATGAAAATGTTGTCTCCAGTTAATCAAACACTAATCTAGGTGTAACAGGTAATCTAGGTATCCCTGTGAAGGTATTTTCTAGCTGTAATTAACATCTACAATCAGTTGACTTGCAGAAATTATCCTTGATAATCTTAGTGAGCCTCATCCAATCAGTTGAAAGGCCTCAAGAGCATAACTGAGGTTTTCCTGAGGAAGACGAAATTCCACTTGTCGGCTACATCAGTGTCAGCTCCTGCCTAAGAGCTTCCAGGCTTATCTTCCCTACAGCCTGCCCAAAGGATTGCAGACTTGTCTGGCCAAACTCTCCCTCTGTCTCTCTGTCTCTCTATCTCTGTCCCTCTGCGTGTGTGTGTGTGCATATATATATTTTAATATTTAATGTATATATGCCATCCACCTGATTATTAAAACCCTTTGGTTCGCATTCATACAAAACACAACTAGCTTTATGTTCTTTTCCCATTCCGAGAGGTCTATCCATGTACCTCTTTCAGGTTTACCTTGTCACCTATTTTCTCATGACATTCCTTCCAAGTGCTTAAATACCCAGCCAAATCACTGGCCATAGCTCATGAATCAATATAGACTCATACCTCTGGCTATCCCTTTCCAAGCAAAATGAATAGCCAAGTGCACTACTCAAAGTTCTGCCCAGCAGAAGGAACTCCCTTCACTACTGTCTTCAAGGATGTCCCAGAAAAGGGCTGGAGTGCTGCAGCTGTCCACCTCAGGTGGTGTCTGCATATCATGCGGAACTATCTGTAAACCAGACCCAAGTTTTGTCTTCCTCAGTCAACTTGTTGTAGAGAACTTATAGGACCATAGCTGCCAGACAAGATAAGATAGCAAAAATAGGGGCCATGGGCATTTGAACCACTACCTCATGTCACTTACATGTGCCTTCATGGCCTGCTTGAGTCCAATATCACATATTCTACTTCCATTTGATAATAGGCAGCTGTGTGTACACTCAATTTAATGACTTACTAGGTCAGACAACCTCCAGTTCATGATGAGAGGTTCAGGTAATGTGGTGGCCCACGGTTAAGAATTCAGTATTTACTGAAGCCCAGGAACAAGCCGAGAAGTATTCCTCAAAAGTAGAATAGGCATTTACAAGGATAACAGGGCTTTGGTCCAAAATCCTGAGAGTCTGAACTCTAGTTCACTTATAGGGGCCTGCCAGAGGCACCAAACAACATCTCTATTTGCCACTGACACTTCAAGCACCACTGGATCTTCTGGATCAGGTGGCTTCAAGTAGCAGAGGACCTTACACAGCAGCCTGGACCTATTGTAGAGAATTTTCTTCCTCTGAGTCCTATTCAAAAGGGATAGCTTTTTGGGTCACTCAGTAAATTGTCCAGAGTAGCATACCCAAAAGAGAAATATGTCTCCAAATCCAAAAATGCCCACTAAGTTTTGTGCCTTTTTATTTGTAGGACAGGCCAGATGTAGCAACTTATCCACTTTAAAAGGAATATCTTGATATTCCCCACACCATCAGACATCTAGAAATTTCATTAAGGTGGAAAGCCCTAGCATTTTTATCAGATTTATTTCTAACTGTCTGACATGTCAATATCTTGCCAATATGTCTAGAGTAGCTACTTGTTATCTCTTTCCAGACTCTTTCCCCAGACACTCCTGTCATTACCCAATGGGTTTACAAACAAAATAGCTGTGCTGACAGAGACAGAAGAAATGTATGGGCTCAGCGACATGGACCTTCAC
This sequence comes from Equus asinus, assembly GCF_041296235.1. Taxonomy (NCBI): domain Eukaryota; kingdom Metazoa; phylum Chordata; class Mammalia; order Perissodactyla; family Equidae; genus Equus; species Equus asinus. The sequence goes on from NC_091798.1 coordinate 84,883,864, forward strand.
TCACCAAGGCCAACCTGGCTACAGTCACTGCTAAGTGACACATCTGCTAGTAGAGGAACACTGAATCCCAGATATGGCACCATTCCCTGGGGTGATCAGCCAGTTACTTGATGGTAGGTTGATTACATGGACCACTTTCATCAAAAATGGGCAGTGCTTTGTTTTTATGGAATAGACACTTTGCACACAGATTCCCTTCCCTGCATGCAGTGGTTTCGTCACAACTACTATCCCTGGATCTACAGAATGCCCTATCCATCATCATAGTATTCCACACAGTGTTGTTCTGATCGGGGAACTCACTGCACAGCAAATGAAGTGTGGCCATGGGCTAGGTGATGTCCACATGGGCAGCCATGTTTCATTTAGAGCAAGGTATATTCAAAGAAGAAGTTGAAGGTAGAGGGTAGGTTACTGTTCACAGACTAGGAATTCCAGAGTTTACAGCAGGAGGATTTGGGAGGAAGGGAAGCATAGTGACTCAGATCAATGGAACAGAGTTGCACACATTGTGAAGATAGTGTGCGAGAAAGTAAATGACTCTAGAAGCTTTCTTATTGGCTGGACAGGAAGAAAACAGGAATGAAATATAGGATATATTTGGTTTTGATAGTTTATTGGAGAGGAGAGACCCTTAAGTCTAATAGGATTCACATGTTTTACAGTGGTTCTCACACTTGACAGCAGCTTAAAAAAATAGCATACTGGATAGAACCCCTCGTCCCAAAACTTATTTAATTATTCAAGTATAGGGCAAAAGATCTGATACATTTTAAAAGCTCCTCATGTAATTGTAATGCACAGTCAGTGTTGACTACTAGTCATTAACTACGGAGCCATTATCTGGAAATGAGTCCCAATGATAACAGATTGGGATTCATGTTTCTCCTGATCAGCTGGTGTTGCCATCTGGTGTAGGCACAGTATAGAGTGGAGGGCTGTACAAGAGGTTAAGCACAATCCCTATGTTTCTTCACTTGAGACAAGAATGAGTACTCTGTAATTCTAGGCAAATTCAGTTAGGTGTTTGAAACAAATGGGCAAAGAACCTATTTATGGTTGGGTTTTCTCATTTGAACATCCCCTGGGTTGATAAGTGTTCAACAACCTCACAATAATTCTTGGCCAGTGCTCCCCTCTGAGACCTAATCATTTGCGTGGTAGGTCCTTGGTGGAAGTTTAGTCAATGAAAGAAGCTGAGTCTTAATAGAATTAGTTTGATGAGATTTTTTAGTGTCCTCAGCAGGTTTTGAGATCACCAAATGAAATTAGAACAGAATCCAGATCACATTAGAGAACATGTATTTTGGAATGGAAAAAGTGATTGCAAGATATTGGGATTCAGGGGAGTGCTTAGTGATATTTGTGTTAACTCTAAGTTAGTAGTGATATTTATGGTACCAAAGTAAAGTATCAATATAGACATGTATAATTAGATTTCTGTTGTCCTTACCAGTTACGTGACATTAATGGCCTAGCAATATATTATCACCAAAAAGTAAAATTGTAACCTCCAGACACTTGAAAAAAATATTACCTAGAATAAAATCATTTACAATGAGGGAAGTTTATGCTTATAGAAGAAAAAAATCTCTTTGCAAGTTATTAAGTTCTTAAGAAGGACATGGATTCTCATATAAATATATGGCATTTCTAGCCATAAACTTAGGATATTAAGTAAATGGGGAATAAATAGCCGTACATACTGATTTATCTCAAGGAAATAAGTTTTCATGATTTAACAAAATATAATTGTATAATAAAATTAAATGAATAAAAAAGAAAGAATAGAAAAGTATCTTATTTTTTCCTCAGGTTAACAGCTTAGTCTTTTAAGAAACATCAATTTAAATCCACAATAATTGATAACAGTTCTCTGAACCCTCAAATGAACTCTTCCCAATGATTAAGTTTAATGTCTTACTGAAGGAACCCTGTTCATATTGGAACTTTTTAATTAAAATAATAACACGAACAAGAAAAATAATAAAATCAGATCCAAAACTTTTCAGAAATAAACCTAAGTGATAAAATCCAGTTGGGATGTACTGATTACATTCTTATTAACTTGTTCACTACCTGAACTCAGGAAAGCACATTCCAGTGGCCCTCCTCTTTTCTCTTTACTCATTGCTGCTTTTCCTCCAACTAAACTTTGCCCTCTGGGGCTGCCCTAAGAAGTAACATTCATTTGGAGGACCCTCACGCTATATTTCTAAATCATTAAACTAGAATAATATTACTTATTTTCTTATAATTAGTTGTTACTTTTTATATAATTGCATTTTTTCAAACAGATAAAAACATATAACTTTAATATAATCTTTACAAGTTTAAAACAAACACGTGATTGTCGATTTCACCCCTTCATACCATCCCATCCAGTTCCCAGAAGCAAACATTTCCGTTCTTTCTAGTTTCAGTCATCACATTGATAATGTAAGTGTGCTTGGCTTCATCAATCGTAGACATGACTTACTGGTTATGGTAGATAATGATAGCCTTTTTTCGTATCACCTGTCACTCTTCGATCTTTCCAATACTATTATGTCACGAATGAGGTTAAACTAATTTATTAAGAATAAAATAATATTTTTATTGTTAATAATTAATATTGCATACTTAACCACGTAGTGTATTATTAACACCTTTTCCCTTTTAGACTAACCTTTTATCTTTCTACATTTCTTTTTCCTCTTTTTCATTTGCCTGAATGTTTTTTAGGTCTGTTAACAAATCTGTTATTAAGTTTATTAACTTTCATCTACCTTTTGATAAAATTTCCCGGCCAAAGCATAATCTGGGATAGTCTGAATTGATTGCCATCTGGGATCTCTGTGTAATTGTTATCCTAAGATTTCTTCTCACCATGATGTTAGGAATTTCCTTTATCTTTCTTGCATTGAAATCCTAGACTCCTGAATTGCAAGGCTTCCTCTTTCTTGGTTCACTTTCTCAGTTGTGATGAAGATATCTGCAATAAACATAACAGGGGAATAATCTATATCTAAGATATATAAATAAATTAATACTAGAAATCTGTACAAATAAACAAAACATCAAGTAAAAACAGTCCAAAGACTTTAACAGAGACTTCATAAGAGTGGATATTCAAAAGACTAATGATATATGGAAATGTGTTCACACCACCATCTATCATGAAAAAGTAAACAAAGACCAAAATGAGATACTATTACACAACCTTTAGAATGGATACAGTTAAAAAGAATTACAATATCCAATGTTAACAAAGATGTGCAATAACCAGTATACTCCTGCATTGCTGGTGGATGTGTAAATTACTAAAATAACTTTGGGAAACTATGTGTCAGTTTCTATTAGAACTGAACATATACCTACTCACGACACAGCAATTTCTCTTTTAGGAATATTCCCTGGAGAATTGAGTTTGCATGTCAACCAAAAGACATATATAGGAAAATAGGTAACAGCTTTATTCATAATAGCCAAATATGGAAAACAATCTAAATATCTCTCAACAGTAGAATGTATAAATAAATCATGGTTTGTTCACACAGTGGAATACTACACAGCAATTAATTTTTTTTAAAGAACAAGCTACACTTAGACACAGCAATGGGGGTGAATCCAACAGACGTATTGATGAATGAAAGAAACTAGACACTCCCCCAAAAGTATACACTTCATGATTCTATTTGTTTTTAGTTCAAATACAAGCAAAACTGATGCAAATGTTTGTTATCTTAGTTGAGTTGATGATTTCACGGTGTATACATATGTGAAATCTAATCAGATTGTGTAATTTAAATATCTGCAGTTTAGTACGCTTCAGTTACACCTCAATAAAATTTAAAATACACAAAAAACAAGTACAGGCAAAAGGTGATAAAAATCAAAATAATGCTTATTTTTTTCCAGAGGATATAAACTAGAAAAGAGCCCAAGGAAGCTTTCTAGAGTGCCACTAATGTCCTATATATTTATCTGGCATGTGTGGTGTGTGTGTCATTTATAGTATGAATTTTAAAGGATGAGGCAATAGAAGTTTCTTTCTTTTCTTTTTTTTGGAGGAAGATTAGCCCTGAGCTAACATCTGCCACCAATTCTCCTCCTTGTTTTTTGCTGAGGAAGACTGGCCCTGAACTAACATCTATGCCCATCTTCCTCTACTTTATATGTGGGACGCCTACCACGGCATGGCTTTGCCAAGCAGTGTCATATCCTCACCTTGGATCTGAACCTGCGAACCCAGGGCCACCGAAGCAGAATGTGTCCACTTAACAGCTGCGCCACCGGGACAGCTCCTGCATTGGAAGTTTCTAAGAGTTCATACATGATATGAGGGGAAGACATAAGTCAAGAAGTGCTCCTGAGGTTTTCCCCCAAGTCACTGGGTGAATGGTGATGTCATTTACTGAAATAGAGAATAATGCATAGGAAGCAGTATGTGAGCAGGAGTGATGGGGGGAAACATATTTGTTTTATATCATATTTATACTTGTTTTATCTTTTACTTTTTTTGGAATATACTATTTTGAGAAGCCTATTAAACATCCAAGTGGATAGGATGAATAAGAGGTTGAATGCATGAGTCTGGAGTTTAGTAGAAAGATTGACTAGAGGTAAAAATTCAAGAGTCAAAATCCTATAGCTAGTAAGTAAAGCCTTAGGATTAGATAAACTTACTTAGGGAGTTTGTTCAAGGATTGAACTCTGTGGAACTCCAATAGTAAAATTCAGAAAGTGTATTAGGATTTGTCATTCAACCAAGAAGTGATGCTTAAAGATATGGGGGGGAAAATGAGGATATGATGTTCTAGAATCCAATGGACAGGGTTGTTTAAAGAAGGAAAAAGTCCAATAATTCCAATTTGATACAAGTGCAATTAAGAGATGTTTGCTATTATAATAAAAATACCTTAAAATCTTGGTGCTTTTACATCCTAAAAGTTTATTTCTAGTTGACATATATATCCATTTCTTGGTAGGTGGAAAGGAGGAAGATAATCTGCCTCATTTGTCATTAAGGGCTCAAAGCTAAGAGGGTTCTGTCTTTTTCAACATTATCTTCCAAGATCACCCTGGCCATCAATAATCAGCTGGCAAAAAGGGGGAAAGAGAGAGGATCAAACGCGGGAAATATTTGCATGCCAAACCCAGAAGTGGTGCACGTCACTTCTACCCACATACCGCTGATCAGAACTCAGTTATGTGGCCACAGATAACTGCCAGAGAGGCTGTGAGACACCAGGCAGCTGTGAGCATGTGTGGCAAATAATCTGGTATTTTGAGAGGCCAGCTAGTTTCTACAACAAACACCAAGATTCCCTCACACTTACTTAAATTTACCAAAACCAACTGTTTTCCTTCTTTGTGTCTCTATATTGTTTTATTACATTTCATATAATTTGTTCAATTTTTCGAATTCATATAATTTTTTCATATCTGCATTTTAGGCCTTTATCTTCATGGATCCAAGCAAATAACTCATCACAGAATAGAGAGTTTTCTGATGACATTTTAATGACGATCTAAGTGAGTACGCATTTGGCCATGCACATCTGGAGAGATCCTGTAGTTAGGCTTCAGCAAACCCTTCCAAGAAGAAGTACTGTGTCATGGATCATTTGATTTTGTTATATACACAGACACAGAGGGAGTGAATTCATTAGCAGAGATTCTTTGAAAGAGAGAACAAAGACTTTGAAAAGAGAAAGGATAGCATCTAAACATGTAGACCCCTGACTTTTCAACAGGCCTACCCTAATTAATTTTAGGCCTAAGAAAAAGGACACTTCCTGTTTTTCTGTGGCTGATATGGAGGAAAGACCAAGTAAAAGATGAATCCAGTTTCCCATAAAGCATAACATAGCATCAGAAAGAACACTGCACTTGGGACCAGCATAAGAGTCTGGACTCCTCCAATTACGGACCCAGTGAACTGGGAAATGCACTTAACCTCTCCATGAAGTAGATAATGACATCTATGGCACAGGGCAGTTGTTGAATGTCAGATGTAGTGATGTAAATAAAAAGATTTTCATATTACAAAGAATGAAGTTCAAAGAAGTATCATTTTTTCCATTCTTGTTTATTTTCATGAGAAATTTCTTTTTCATGACCAGATACACATACTTGTATTTGTGTAATTGCTAATATAAACTCCATTACCCTTTTACCTTGGTTTGTACCATAATATTGCTTAATACTGCATGTGCTTAATCCGGTTTACCTCTCCAAGGGTAGAGAAGTGCAACCATTTTGGTTGCTTTCTGTCCAAAAAGGCAAAGAATTCATTCTTCCTACTGAGAGTTTACTAAATTTGTAGTGGATTGCTAAAGTGATTCTGGCCCTCACAGATATGGAATATTTGAATTTTATAATCTCTAAATTACTGAATGAGTAGCTGAAAAAATGCTATGGTACTTAGGATCTAATTTAATTTATATAATAGAAATTATTAATTTGAGAGTATTATGTAGAAATTATTGCAACATATGTATTTAATAGACATGCTGTGCGTTAATGAAAATAATATACTTGTAAATTTGTGAGTGTGCCTAGAGAAATATATCGCCTTTAGATTTAGAAATTTTGGAGCACAAAATGTTAATGGCACACACATGTATATAACATATATATGTATATACACACATATATACACATACATTTATGTAAACGTAAAATATGTATAATCAATATATAATATTAAAATAAATATATGATTTGGTGATCAAATACTAAGGCACGGTATTGAAATGTTGCCCAAATGAAATTAAATTTCACCTCATTAATGAAATGGCAAATGCAATTAAGCATCAAATATAACACCGAGGGGAAAACTAGAGAGACATATAGGAAATACAAATAGTTTAACTATTTGAACAGTTTGACAGTTTTTTAGATGCTAAAATACTAATCTTTTATAAATTTGGATCTTTATATTCACTGTAGCAGGGAAGCAGACGTGAAGAACAAAAGTGGAGTCATTCCAAGGGTCTTCAGGATTGTCTGAATTGCCACTGAGTATAGATATCTCTTGTGCTGAAGAAAAATTTTTGTTGGCTAGAACTGCTGCTGAAGTCTGTAAATAATAAACAAAAGCTGTTGAGCAGAAATAATAAAAATTATTGGTAGAGGGGAGCAGAAATTGAAATGATTTTATAGAATAAGTTTTGAAGTAATATAATTTTGCTACTTCTATGTTCTATCAATAAACAATACAGTGTAGTACATTAAATTAACGTGGTATAGTTCCTCTGTTACATTTTCAATTTATTTAAAGACAGACAAATGGCAGAACTAAAATCACCAAAGCACCGTTTTTTTCTCACAGGCTACAGCCACATACACTGATCCTTTGCTTTCTATTTATTTCTATCACAGAGTTGTTCTACCATACAGAAATTCCTCTTCACAGCCTGGGTCAAACCTAGCCTTGATGAGACATTTTATAGTTCACCAGTGCTTTTTGTCCAGGCAGTGTTTTCTTTAAGACTTTTGAAATACTGCCAATTGTTAAATCATTTTTATAGCACATGCAGGCTGAACATATACTACAAGTTTCTGAAAGTCCCATAAAAAATTAAAGTCAATTAGTAACCTCAATAATTGTGCACTGACCTTTAGAATACAATAAACCTGTATTTGGCTTGCCCATAAAAAATGGAGTAATATTTTCTACCAACTTGTGCCCAGTATCAGTAACGATGAAGCACCTGTGGTAGTTATGGGAGAAATCAAAATTAGGAATTAGGAAAAGATTCAGTTTTTCTTGAAAGAAAATGCTAATGATGTGCCACACCTTTACAATGAGATACTGTTTTGGAAGAGGAGGAATATGTTAGAGAGGTAAGAAAACCCTTCATTTAAAAGTTGCACAATTCAGGTGACTTGGAAGGCAAACAAATAAATTTTGGAATCTAAGATGCACCACACACAGAAATTAATTCTTACTTTTCTACAGAGTCTCAAAATACTATGTGTATTAGTTTCCATGGCTGCTGTAACAAATTACACAAGCTTAGTGGATTGAAACAACAAAACTTTATTGTCTTACAATTCTGGAGGTCAAAGTCTTAAAGTCAAGGTGTCAGCAAGACTGCATTCCTTCTGGGGGCTCAAGAGCAGAATCCATTTCCTTGCCTCTTTCACGTCCAGAGACCACCCACATTCCTTGGTTTGTGGCCTCTTCTTCCATCTTCAAAGTCAGCGGTATAGCATCGTCTCTCCTCTCCAACCTCTGCTTCCATCTGCACATCTTCTGGTCTGACTCTGACTTTCCAACGTCTCTCGTATAGGAGCCCATGTAAGTGTGTTGGGCCCTCCTGGGTAATCCAGGATAATCTCATCCTCACAAGATCCTTAGCTGGATCACATTTATAAAATCATATAAAGGAACACATTCACAGGTGCCAGGGATTAGGACATGGACATTTTGGAGGGGCCACTATTCAGTCTACCATACTATGTAAGAAAAGATGTTAACTTAAATTTAACTAAGAAAATGAACACTCTTTATTTTCCAGCATACGTTTCCTATCAGTGATTCTAAATTTTCAGATCTGATACTGAAGCCTCTGGAAGTCTGGGGTCCACAGTGAGCTACAATTCAGCCTATTTAATTTGCTTCATTTAATGAAGGAACTCTTTAAACAAAAAACCGTTTGCTGCTATTAAAAGTTGTGTTATCTTCAGATCAAAACCATGCAATTTATTTACTACTAAAGGTAAACAATTTAGACTTCCCAAATCAATTTTCCTCAAGTCTCTGTTGTGCAAATGAGAGCTGAGGCTCACCTGCACATCTGGCTTCTGCTGCCATTAGTAGTTTTTCCCTTCCTCACACTTAACTATTGTGTCAAAGCTCAACCCCTTCAACCAATTTTCCTAAGAGTTCTGCTTACACCAAATATTTCAAAACTTGCGTCGTAACTGAGAAGACCCGTCACCCACCTCAAGGCCTAAGGTATGGAAGGTCTCTCAGCTTCTTTTATTTTCATTCTCTTCTCACCTACGTCCCACACGCCTTCTCAGAAGCCACACAAACCTCTCCCCTGGCTTCTTGCACAGCAGTTTAGAGCCTATTTTTTTCATCAAATCTAGCACACTTTATTAGAAGTTTTTTTGCTCCATACAATTAAACATGTTGAATAAACTTTTCTCTACCACGTTTCACATAATATATTCAATTTAGTAATAAGAAGAGCAGATCAGAAAACCATAAAACACTGTCTATTTGTACAATCTGTAGACTTTGAATGTAATGCTCAAAGGAGCAAACGCTAGCGGAGGTGTGAATATTTGCGAGCCAGGGTTCTCAGAGAGAATTCAAGGGTTCGGTGATTATTCTGAGTGGCTGGGAGAGGGATTTGGAAATTCTTTGTTGTTGGAGAGCTCCATGGGTGGGAACTTTCGCTATGAATTGTATCGGAAGAAATGGATCATTTAATGTTTTCTCCATTATTAAATATTTCATGGTTACAATAACAACAAAGAAATTGGAGAATTCCTTCAAGTTGTCCAATGATAAGAGTTAAGAGTCTTCTTTAGCCAGCCTATAGAATTACCGAAACAATCAAGGAAAAGAAGAATGCTGCTTTTTAATTTTCAAAAAGCATATTACAACTGTTTTATTTAACAAATATTAAATGTGTGTTACAAATGCCCTTGGCAATGAGAGAATCTCTCTAAATACAAGGAAATGTTTTTATTTTCTTCCTTTCATTAGATTTCATTTTACTATTCAACATCTGAAATATAGTAGTGTTGGCAAACTAATATAAAACAGGTTGTCTCACTTCTCAAGGCACAAGTAGTGAAACACTTCCCTAATTTTGAAGTTGTGGAGTTCTGCATTTACCGTGGCAGGCATGATGATCGGCTATGGAAGATACTCCACTCCTCCAGTCTCCCTCAGCTTCCTTCATTATAACACTGTAAAATGCTAAAGAATTGACTTTCCTCTACTCTTGTAGCTGGGTAGCCAAGGACCCAGTTCTCAAAGATGAACCATTAACAGAAATTGCTTAGTGGGGCTCCTGGAAATCACTTGAAAGGTAGATGGAATCCGCAGGAAGTTTGTGGGTTTTTTCTCCATTTACCTTTCTCACTTCTTGCCTGGACCAGAGATCTGATCCCTTGAAGGGGAGTGGCCAGCTTGAAACCATAAAAGTTAAAGCCACACACGGCAGATGGCAGAGCAGAAAAAGGAAAGGAACTGGATCCCAAGACCTTCATTGTGCTAACACTAGGTGCTGCATCTGTCTTCTTTTGGTGTGAAATAAATGAATCCATTATTTATTTCTTTTAAGTAATATTTTAAGTTTTATTTTGCCTACGTTAGAGTGAAATCTTGTTATTGGATTTTTGGGTTTTTTTTTTAAAAAAACCCTTTTTTTTTAAGATTTTATTTTTTCCTTTTTCTCTCCAAAGCCCCCTGGTGCATAGTTGTATATTCTTCGTTGTGGGTCCTTCTAGTTGTGACATGTGGGACGCTGCCTCAGCGTGGTTTGATGAGCAGTGCCATGTCCGCGCCCAGGATTCGAACCAACAAAACACTGGGCCACCTGCGGTGGAGCGTGCGAACTTAACCACTCGGCCATGGAGCCAGCCCCTATTATTGGTTTTTATTAATTCTTTTTTAGCATTCTTCCCAAATTCCATATGTGTGTGTATATGTGTGCATATATGTGTACACATGCATGCATATTTACATAAATATATGTAATTATCTAAGAAAAATATTATAAAAATGAACAAAAAAGTTTTGGCATTTATAATATTTTTGTGAAAACTTTCTAAAGAGGAAAGTCATAGGCAAATGTTATATGTAAAATCATAAAAAGAAACATGTCCATTCAAATTGAAGGTACCTGTAAAGACATCTCTGAAGGTTTTCCTCATGCTCACTTCTGTGGGCCCTGAGCCAACTTATCCAAAACGCCAGCACTCTCATGAAATCTAAAACACTGTCCTGGATGAAGGTAATCGCTCTGTGAGCATGGCCTGTGTTTCTGGTTTGGGGTTCGGTACCCTCAGGACATGCAGAAGTATGAATTGAGTTCAAAATTATTTAATAAATAATTTTATTTCCATTTCATATGCATTCATATGTAGAACATAGAGTTTCATGGTCACTTGCATTTATTCAGATCATTTGGTAAGAAATGTCTAGAAAGTACATTTTATGATTCAGCTACTATGATTACTAAGGCAAATGGCGTTTGACTCTTTAGGGAGTTCTGTGTTTGAACCCAAACAGCATCCTGAAATGAAGTGCACCTTATATTACTAGGTATTTTAAGGTCCTTGACTATTACTATTTCTTGAAGAACTTCTTTATTTCTTAATAAAGTCCAAAAGAACACTTTAACTCTACTACATCAAATTTTACTAGTTCCAAGGTCACTATTTCATTACAGGAGGTTTTTCTACTATGTATTGGAAAACCTAAGTGTTTCACTTGCAATTTGTTTTAATTCTTAAAATTGCCTAAATAAAGCTTAGAGATTTTAAGCCATTTGCCCAATTTCTCATGACCAATAGGGACTAATCCAGGATTTTAGTGAGATCTGACTGCAAGGCAACTTTCTTAAACTCTACACCATAACAGGCCTGTCTTGCAAAAATCGCTTTCTGCCTTCCATAGGAATTCACACATTTCACCGTCGCTATATTTCACAGGGTCTGCACTCTACTTTTTCAGTGATTCAATAAAAACATTTTCTGTGCTTTAGAGAAATATTGAACTCTTCTTCCCTCAAATTTCTCCATCCAATTTGAAGTTTTACAAAAGAGGGTGCCTTCAAGAACTTTCTCTTTGACCTGACCTATTCTTCATTGCTGTTCCTTTACTAAAACAGGCTTAGCAAGCAATGTCTACACACTCAAATCATTTGTGGCAACAGGAGTGCGCATTAAAATAAATTAAAGTATGATAGTCAGAGTAATTTAAAACTTTCTTCTACCATGCGTTTTAAGTTTTAGACTTTGAAATGTTATAACAATATAGTGTTCTTTCAGAAATGTCAATTTTCGCTGTTCTCCTGGTTTTATCTTATCTACACATTAAATTATTGACAGGTTTTGCATAAAGTTTCTTGAAATACTTCATATTTTGAAATTGTTGGCAGTGATTATGCTGAGGCTACAGAGAGCAAATGCAAAAGACTTCGGAGACGCTTATTTATCACCCAAGAAGTCAAGATTCATGTTTGGATCTTGTTTTTTTTTAATCTCTTAGAGGAAAATATGCATTTTGGTTAGTTTTTAAATTACTTAGTTCCCAACATGCCTCTGTATTTTTCCAGAAATAAAGCCAGCTAAGTTATTTTCTCATGATTTTGAATCATAACATTCTTGAGACTTAGAATAACAGTTTCCACAATGCTGAATTAAAATTATTTAAAGTAAATGTAGGCTAAGCTAAAAATAGTCGATTAGGCATAGATATTTTTGAAATTTTCAAGTTTATCACCGATACGTAGGTACACACAAACAAACATGTACCTACACATATACACGTGTGTACACATTTTTGTATATGTATGTGTCCAGATACACAACCACAGTCACACATATTAAGTTTATTTTACTTGAAATTGTATGCAAGTGGTGACATACATAAGGTACTTTACAAGAAAAAGAATTCTGAGTATCTTGCAGCGGTCTCTCATACATAAAACAAATCATCCATCTGTCCATCAGCCCCATCCATCTTGACTTTCAATAAAATGTATTGACTCCTTAAAATATGTACTGGAAATGTAAATCCTCAAATATTTTAGAACATCATCTCACACATATTGGTGTTAAAAAAAATATCTCCACACACTATAAGGCACTATAGTATAGTGGCTTCAAGCAAAGATTCACAAATAATCCACCTGAATTTGAAATACATATGTGTCATTTTACTGATTGTATAACACTTGACAAGTTACTTAAACTCATCTGTCTCAGTTTCCTCATTTGTAAAACAGGAACATAATACACGTTTTTTTATTTTGGTGAGGAAGATTAGCCCTGAGCTAACATCTGCTGTCAATCTTCCCTATTTTGCTGAGGAAGATTGGCCTTGAGCTAACAACAGTGCAAATCTTCCACTACTTTGTATGTGGGACGCTGCCACAGCATGGCTTGATGAGTGGTGCAAAGGTCCATGCCTAGGATCCAGGCCTGCGAACCCCAGGCCGCCAAAGCAGAGTGCACGAACTCAACCACTTCACCCCCAAGACAGCCCATAATATACTTATTTTTAAAGTCACAATCTGGGTGATGTGCCCATTACTTCCACCCACAATTCACTGGCCAGAATGTAATCACATGGGCACAGCTTATCACAAGCATTGTCCAGGAAATGTGTTTTTTACTTTAAGTTATATGTGCCTATCCAAAACTCAGGAGTAACTGATACTAGGTAATAACCATCAGTCTCTTCTCAATACAACGACAGGACATGATTCTTTTAAATTATTAGTTAGATCTTGCCATTCCTTTATTCAAAACTTTTAATAGCTCCCATTTCACCCAGATAAAAGATAAAACTCAGCAGGAATCACTCTATCTGATATCAAGCCTTGCTATTTGAGCTGACAAATGTTTAAAAAATTGGGTTTCTAGAAGAAAAGTGTATTATGTATGTTTGTATGTATTCATATATTAGTTTATTATAAAGTTGCTGATATAAGGGGCATATAACAATTTATAAATAATAAAATATACAATGTTCTCTATAGAAAATTCTAGACACTTATAACTTCAAATTGAATTGTTATTTCTTTCAAAATCTGCTATTAATAATTCTATTACCAACAATTGTGTCTCAAAGTCAAGTTATGAATAGATGTTTAATCATTACCCAACTCAACCAAGTAGCCACTCATGTCATTGACAAATAAGTATGGTTCTGATATGAATGCTGGTTGATATTTTTGTTTATGTTAGAGTAAGACAAAAGTGAAACAATGAAGGCATAACCACGCTGGAATTTCTCTCATTCGTCAATGACATGAGAGATTTTAGTAAATCAGTTGATAGTTTTTGAATACTGGAGGTAAATGTCTTCAATTTTTTGTGCTATTCATAATGCAACAGCTAAAAGCATATCAGTTTATCTTCATTATGAAACATTCCCCATAATTTTTTAAAAACAAGAAATAATAACCAATCAATAAATCCCTCACAAATTCATAATATTTGACAATTTCTATGTCATAGACATTCCCACCATGCCAATTTCATGAAACCAACAGGAAAGCCTTGAATGTAAGTTTGAGAAGAGATATGCAGTAACACACCACTATATAGTATTTTCACTACACTGATACAACAGATGTAAATAACTTCAAGTGCATATATAATAGTAAAATGTAGTTAAATAATTAGGAAACAATGACTTTTAAAATTTTTCTTTGCTTTTAATATAATTTGTTAATTGTAAGAACATATAATTGAATTTTTTAAACAGGAATGGAGAAGTGATTGCAAAATTTCCAAGTCATCACATTCTCATTTTTCACTTGAGCCTGATCATTCTTTATATAAAGAGAAAGGGTGAAAACTCTCATTTTTAGAATACTTTATTGGAAAATAGACAAAATAAATTTTCTGTTTCTAAAGAGTGGCCCTCTGGGGCTGGCCTGGTGGTACAGCAGTTAAATTCACACGTGCCGCTTCTCCGCGGCCCGGGGTTCACCAGTTCGGATCCCAGGTGCAGACATAGCACTGCTTGGCACTCCATGCTGTGGTAGGCGTCCCACATATAAAGTAGAGGAAGATGGGTATGGTTGTTAGCTCAGGGCCAGGCTTCCTCAGCAAAAAAAAGAGGAGGACTGGCAGTAGTTATCCCAGGGCTAATCTTTCTCAAAAAATAAATAAATAAATAAAGAGTCCCCCTCAGGAGTGACATGGTATCTGTTTTTTAGAGTCACTTCCTCAGTAACATGTCAGTGCCAAATGAAGTTTCCTTTCAATATCCAACATCCATTAGATTTAATGACTAGTTTGGTGATCATTTTATACTTCCTGGTGCCAAATAAATCTATTGTAGAGCATGTAAGCAAACACAAGTGACCCAAAATTTCAAATCTATTTCTCAAAACAAGATCATTTCTGGGGATCAAACTCATAGATGAACACGTGTTCATGTTTGAAGGATGAGATTTCTCACATTAGATGTATTGGCCTTTAAGGCTTGTAAGTCAGAATGAGGCATACTTTTGTTTTTGGCCTTAGCGGAGTGTCACATCTTTTCCCTATTCTGCCTCATAAACTCCAATAGATTGAGTTATAAAAACTAAACTAGTGGGATCTGCTGGCAAACTCTGAAGTCTCTAACCACTTTTGGATTTCTATTTCTTTTCAGAGAACTTCAAACCTACTCCTGTCCTTTCATACTGCAGGCTGCAGGTAAAGTCTTCCAGGAGTCATTAACACTCACTTTTCTTTCTCTGTCTTTCCCCCATGGTGCAGATCAAATGCAGGGGTATGCAAATATCATGATTAATCATAAAAAAAAGGACTACATAGAAATGTAGGTACTTCTATTTCAAGAAGATTCTGAACTTGGAAAAGGCCCAGTCATCGCAATCTTGTAAGATAATCTTTTGGTGATTGGATTTTGGTTTTTTAACAGGGATTTGAGAATGAGAGGGAGCTAGACCTTGGCACATCTGTGATCACTGCTAGCATGCTAGAAGGAATGGAGAGTTTTGACATTTATTCTCTCTGATGGGACTGTTTATGAGACCTTGAGAAAGTCATGACTATCCTCTATCTGAGTTATTTCATTACTTAAAAATAAAAGTTCTGGGAGAGAGTGATGTCAGCATCATGGCAGAGTGAGCTCTTCCCATAGACTCTCCCACTAAGATATAATGTAAAGGATATGGATAAACCAACACTGGATATTCACACAACACAATGGATGTCTGAGAGACCCACACAGCCATATATCTGAAGGTGGAGGTGCAGAACTCCCCAGGAGGAGGTAGAAGGAGGTAAGGGGATCTCCTCTCCCTCCCTGGTGGCAACATAGGGTGTGGGATCATGTATGGCTCTGAGAAGAGAGGGGGGAGGTGCAGGTCTCCGTGGGAATGCCTTCACTCTCCCAGTTGCCTACCCACCATGGGAAAGCTCCACATGGAGGAGTTTAAGCAATTATGAGGGGGTGTTCATCAAACCTGCATCCCAGGAGGGCAGATAATGAGGGCAGAGGGAGAATGCTCCTGGGATCACACACATGAAAGAAAGTGCCCCACCCCCCACCTGCTGTACCAGCTTGGCCAGTCAGTCAGAGCAAAGGACCACTACCAGAGTGCATGCACATGCATTTGTAAAGTAGCAGCGGTGAGAAGGCAATAACAGATGGGCCCTGTCAGTACAGATTCCAAAGGACAGGCACAGATGCCAGGGATCACAGCAGGCTCAGAATACATAGCTTCTGTCCCCACTCAGTGGTGGCATCTGTGCCACCAGATACTTCTACTACATGAAGGCACAAATCCACCCCATCAAATAGAATGAAGAAATATATGAATACTCCACACCAGAAAGAAAATGACAAGTGCCTAGAAATCACTCCTGAAACCACAGAAATTTACCATCTAAATGACAGAGAATTCAAAATAGCTATCATAAGAAAACTCAGTGAGTTACAAGAAAATTCAGGAAGGCAATTCAATGAAATCAGGAATAAAATTTATGAATAGAAGCAGTTTTTCACAAAAGAGATTGGAGCTATAAATAAAAACCAATCAGAAATGTTGGAGATGAAAACCATGAGGAATGAGATGAAGGAAAATCTGGAATCCTTGAATAAAAGAGTTGATATTATGGAGAACAGAATTAGCAGTGTGGAGGATAGAAATATAGAAATGCTTCAGATGGAGGAGGAGAGAGAACTAAGACTAGAAAGAAATGAAGGAATTGTCTGAGAAATATTCAACCCAATTAGGAAATGCAACATAAGGATTATAGGTATTCTAGAGGGAGAAGAAAGGGAGAAAGGAGCAGAAAGCTTGTTCAAAGAAATAATAGCTGGGAACTTCCCAAACATGGGGAAGGAGCTGGAATTACAAGTAAAAGAAGCTAATAGACTTCCTAATTACAGCAATGCAAAAAGACCTCCAAGGCATATATTAGTAAAACTGGCAAAAGTCAATGATAAAGAAAGAATGTTAAGGGCAGCAAGGCAGAAGAAAATAACTTACAAATGAACCCCTATCAGGCTTTCAGCAAATTTCTCAGCAGCAACCTTACAGGCTAGGAGAGAGTGGAATGATGTATTCAAAATACTGAAAGACAAAAAGTTTCAGCCAAGAATACTCTATCAGGTGAAAATATCCTTCAGATATTATGTAGAAACAAAATTTTCCCAGATAAACAAAAGCTGAGGCAGTTCATTGCCACAAGACTCCCCCTACAAGAAATGATCAAGCAGGTCCTCATATATGAAAAAAAAGAAAGGGTTTATAAAGTCTTGAGCAAGAAGATAAATAGGCAGGCAAAATCAGAAAATGTCAGCTCTCTATCAGAAGAGGTTACCAAACATTTAAGTATAACAATAAAGGCAAAGAGAGGAAAACATAAAAGATAACCATAATCTCATCATTATAGCCACAATCTCACAGCACAAGATGGAAAATTTGTGATAACGATGATTTAGAAGGGGAAGTGGAATGGGATGGAATCTGTTTACACCAAGGAAATAAGAAGCTATCAGAAAATGGACCATCTCATCTACAAGATGTTTTTTACACAAACCTTATGGTAACCACTAAACAAATACTCAGAACAGAGACAAAAATGATAAATAGAGAAAACTGGGAAGACCAATGTAAAGAACTACCAAACTGAATTGGAACTCCAAAATACGTAGGGTGAAAAGCAAGGGAAATACAGAACAACCAGAAAAAAAGTGATAAAATGGCAACTTTAAGCCCTCATATATCACTAATCACTATAAATGTAAATGGATTGAATTCTCCAATCAAAAGACACAAAGTAGTTGGATGTATTAAGAAATGAGACCCAACTCATTTGCTGCCTCCAGGAAACAGATCACAGCAATAAAGACAAACACAGGCTCAGAAGGGATGGAAGACAATACTCAAAGCTAATGGCAAACAAAAGAAAGCAAGTATTGCCATACTTATATCAGACAAAGTAGACTTCAAGATATAACAGGCAATGAGAGACAAGAGGATCAGTATATAATGATAAAAGGAACACTCCACCAAGAGAACAAAACACTTGTAAATATATATGCACCCAACACAGGAGCACCAAAGTACGTAAAGCAACTATTAACAAACCAAAAAGGAGATATTAACAGCAACACAATAACAGTAGGGAACCTTAACACCTCGCTTGCATCCCTGGGTAGATTATCCAGACAGAAGTCAACAAGGAAATAGTGGAATTAAAGAAAAAACTAGACCAAATGTACTTAATAGATATATATAGTACACTCCATCTGAAAACAGAACAATACACGTTCTTCTCAAGTGCACATGGAACATTCTCAAAGATAAACAATATGATGGGAAAAAAGGCAAGCCTCAATAAATTTAAGAAGACTGAAATTATGTCAAGCATCTTTTCTCATCATAATGCTGTGAAACTAGAAATGAACTACAAGAAAAAAACTGGGAAAAAGACAAAAATGTGGAGACTAAACAATAAGCTACTGAACCAATGGATCAATGAATAAATTAAAGAAGAAATCAAAAACTGTCTGGAGACAAATGAAAGTGAAAATATACTTTACTAACTCATATGGGATGCAGCCAAAGTTGTCCTAACAGGGAAATTCACAGCAAAACAGGCCCAGTTTAACAAACAAGAGAAATCTTAAATAAGCAATCTTAAACCACATGTAAAAGAACTAGATAAAGAAGAATGAACAAAGACCAAAGTCAGCAGAAGGAGGCAGAAAATAATAAAGATTAGTGCAGAAGTAAATGAAATTGAAACCAAAAAAACTAGAGAGATCAACAACAAAACTAAGAGCTGGTTCTTAGAGAAGATAAACAAAATTAACAAACTTTAGCCAGAATCACTAAGAAAAAAAGAGAGAAGTCTCAAATAAATAAAATCAGAAATGAAAGGCAAGAAGTTACAATGGATACCACAGAAATACAAAAGACTATAAGAGAATACTATGAAAACTATATGCCAAAAAATAGGACAGTCTAGAAATAATGGATAAGTTCTTAGATTCATACAACCACCCAAAACTGAATCAAGGAGAAATAGGGAATCTGAATAGACTAATCACAAGTAAAGAGACTGTAACAGTAATGAAAAGCATCCCAAAAAATAAAAGTCCAGGGCCAGATGGCTTCCCTGTAGAATTCTATCAAACATTCAAAAAAGATTTAATACCTATCCTTCTCAAACCATTACAAAAAATTGAAGAAGATGGAACACTTTCTAACACAATCTATGAGGCCAACATCAACCTGATCCCAAAGCCAGACAATGACAACACAAAGAAGGAAAACTACAGGCCAATATCACTGATGAACATAGATGCAAAAATCCTCAACAAAATATTGTCAAACTGAATACAGAATACATTAAAAGTATTATACACCATGATCAAGTGGGATTTATACCAGGGATGCAGGGATGCTTCAACAACTGCAAATCAATCAATATGATACACCACATTAACAAAATGAGG
Source organism: Equus asinus (assembly GCF_041296235.1). NCBI lineage: Eukaryota > Metazoa > Chordata > Mammalia > Perissodactyla > Equidae > Equus > Equus asinus. Next base: position 84,903,536 of record NC_091798.1, read on the forward strand.
ACTAAGTACGACATGATCATCTCAATAGATGCAGAGAAAGCTTTTGACAAGATCCAACATCTGTTTATGATAAACACTCTCAATAAATGGGTATAGAAGGAAAGTACCTCAAATAACAAAGGTCATATATGACAAATCAACAGCCAACATTATACTCAGAGGGGCAAAAATGAAAGCCATCCCTCTGAGAACAGGAAAAAGACAATGATACCCACTCTTACCACTCTTATTCAACATGGTACTGGAGGTTTTGGTCAGAGAAATTAGGCAACAAAAGAAGTAAAAGGAATCTAAATTGGCAATGAAGAAGTGAAACTCTCGCTATTTGCAGATGACATGATTTTATATATAGAAAACCCTAAAGAATCCATGAGAAAGCTACTAGAAATAATGAACAACTAGAGCAAAGTTGCAGGGTACAAAATCAACTTACAAAAATGAGTTGCTTTTTTATACACTAATAATGAACAAACAGAAAGAGAACTCAAGAATACAATCCCATTTACAATGGCAATGAAAAGAATAAAGTCCCTAGGAATAAATTTAACCAAGCAGGTGAAAGAACTATACCCTGAAAACTGCAAGACATTATTGAAAGAAATTGAGGATGACACAAAGAAATGGAATGATATTCCATTGGATTGGAAGAATAAATGTCGTTAAAATGTACAAACTATCTAAAGCAATCTGCAGATTCAGTGGAATCCCAATCAGAATCCCAGTGACATTTTTCACAGAAATAGAACAAAGAATCCTAAAATTCATATGGGACAACAAAAGACCCATAATAGCTAAAGCAATCCTGAGAAAAAAGAACAAAGCAGGAGGCATCACTCTCCCTGAGTTCAAAATATACTACAAAGCAACAGTAATCAAGACAGCATAATACTGGTACAAAAACAGGCACACATCAGTGGAACAGAATTGAAAGCCTGGAAATAAAATCACACATCTATGAACTGCTAATCTTTGACAAAGGAGCTAAGTACATACAATGGAGTAAGGAAAGTCTGTTCAACAAATGTTGGGAAAACTGGACAGCCACATGCAAAAGAATGAAAGTAGACCATTATCTTTCACCATACACAAAAATTAATTCAAACTGGATCAAGGGTTTGAGGGTAAGACATGAAAATATAAAACTTCTATAAGAAAATACAGGCAGTATACTCTTTGACATCAGTCTTACAAGGATCTTTTCGAATACCATGTCTACATGGGGGAGGGAAACACAAGAAAAAGTAAACAAATGGGACTTCATAAGACTAAAGAGCTTGTGCAAGGCAAAGTAAACCAGGAAGTAAATGAAAAGACAGTCGACCACCTGGGAGAAAATATTGTAAATCACGTATCTGACAAGGGGTTAATCTGAAATATACATAAAGCACTCACACACCTCAACAACAACAACAACAAAACAACCTGATCAAAAAATGGGGGGAACTGTCTGGTGGTATAGTGGTTAAATTCACAGTCTGCTGTGGGGGCCTAGGGTTAGCAGGTTCGGATACTGGGAGCTGAGCTACACACTACTCTTCAAGCCATAATGTGGCAGCATCCCACATACAAAATAGAGGAAGATGGGAACAGATGTTGGCTCAGGGCCAATCTTCCTCAGCAAAAAGTGGAAGATTGGCAACAGATGTTAGCCCAAGGCCAATATTTCTCACCAAAAAAAAAAAAAGCAGAGGATCTGAACACACATTTTTCCTACGAAGATATACAGATGGCCAACGGGCACATGAAAAGATGTTCAACATCGCTAATCATCAGGGAAATGCAAATCAAAACTACACCCCTTAGAATGGCTATAATCACCAAAAGAAAAAACATAACAAATGTTGGAGAGGATGTGGAGAAAAGGGAACCCCCATACACTGCAGTGGGAATGCAAACTGCTGCAGCCACTTCGGAAAACAGTATGGAGATTCCTCAAAAAATTGACAATAGAGAGTGACATCAGCATCACAGCAGAGTGAACTTGCCCAGGATTCACTCCCCTCCAACATACAATGAAAAGGAGCACCCATACTCTAACAGAGGACATCCTACACAACACAAAAACATCAGACAGACACACAGCCATACGATGGAGAGCAGAGAGGCTGGAGCTCCCTCAGAGAAGCTGGAATGAAGTAAGAGAGAACTTCGCTCTCTCCCCTAAAGACTCTGATCTGCAGCTGGGGAAGGCTCTGTGAAGGAAGGAACAGTGGAGGCAACGTTTGTTCACGGGAACATCAAGGACCCCCAAAGGCCTGTGCAACCAAGAGGGAAGACCTCTAACAGGGCGAGAGCTTTTGCAGGGGGTGACTTCATCAAGCCAACACCCCAGGAGACCATTAGAGAGAGCAAAGGGAGAAAGCTTGGAGAGCATGCAGGAGAAATCACCCCTCCCCCCACTTGCACCACAAATGCTCCACTGTCTAGGATCTCGGCTGAAGGCAGAGGGCTCAGAATACACGGCTCTTGATCCCCATCCAGTGGTGATGGGTGGTAACTGCAACCAAATAATATCAGCATGTGTAAGCTCTGACCCACCTACTCTAGCAATATCAAATACCATATCAAATCTCTGGACCAGAGAGAAAACAAGTACCCAGAATTCAGTTCTGAGGACACAGAAGTATGTAATCTGAATAACATGAATTCAAAACAGCTATCATCAAAAAATTCAACAAGGTAAAAGAGAATATAGAGAAACAATTGAATGCATTCAGGAGCTACTTCACAAAAGAGATTGAAACTATAAAGAAAAATCAATCAGAACTATTAGAGATGAAAGATGCAATGGAAGAGAGAAAACAAATTGTGGATTCCCTGAACACTCAAGTGGACACCATAGAGGAGCCTATCCGCATAATCGAAGACAGACATGTTGAAATGCTCCAGACAGAGGAGGAGAGAGAAGTAAGACTAAAAATAAATGAAGAAAGTCTCTGAGAAATATCTGACTCAATGAAGAAATGCAACATAAGAATTATTGGTATTAAAGAAGGAGAAGAGAATGAGAATTGAGCAGAAAGCATACCCAAAGAAATAATGGCAGAGAAATTCCCAAACCTGGGGGAAGAGAGGGAAATCTGTGTGGAAGGGGAATCCAGATCTCCTAGATATGTCAATGTAAAAAGACCTACTGCAAGGCATATAGTAGCAAAACTGGCAAAAATAAATGACAAAGAAAGAATACTAAGGGCAGCAAGGCAGAAGAGAATAACCTACAAAGGTACCCCTATCAGGCTTTCAGTGGATTTCTGTGTAGAAACCTTACAAGCTAGGAAAGAATGGAATGACATATTCAAACCTTTGAAAGACAAAAGATTTCAGCCAAGAATACTCTATCCAGCAAAAATATCCTTCAAATATGATGGAGAAATAAAAACTTTCCCACATTAACAAAAGCTAAGAAAGTTCATAGCCACGAGACTCCCCTCCTACAAGAAATCCTCAAGAAGGCACTCATCCCTGAAAAAGAAAAGGGAGAAAGGTGTTATAAAACATCGAGTAAGGAGATAAATATGTAGACAGAAACAGAATAAGACAGAAAATACTCAAGTATAGCATTAAGCTAAAGGGAAAGAAACCCCCAAAAAGAAAGATAAGATTATCCTGTAATTTTAACCACAAACTCACAACACAAGCTGGAATAATATGTGAGAAAAACAACTTAGGAGGGAATGTGGAAAGAGACAGAATCGGTTTAGATTAAGGAAATAAGAGGCCATGAGAAAATGAACTATCTTGTACATGAGATTCTGAATGCAAACCTCAGGGTAACCACTAAAGAAAAAAGCAGAACAGAGACACAATAATAAATAAGGAGAAAACAAAGAAACTACATAATTCAATGGGTAGACCAAAACACACAGGACAAGAAACAAAGGAAGTGCAGGAAAACCAGCAAACAAGTGATAAAATAACAGCATTAAGCCCTCATTCATCAATAATCACCCTAAATGTAAATGAATTGAATTCTCCAATAAAAAGTCACAGAGTGGTGAGATGGATTAAAAATCAAGACCCAACAATATTCTGCCTCTAGGAAACACATCTCAGCTCCAGTGACAAATGCAGGCTCAGAGTGAAGGGATGGAAGATGATACTCCAAGCTAATGGCAAACGAAAATAAGCAGGTGTCACAATACTTATATCAGACAAAGTAGACTTCAAGATAAGACAGGTAAAGAAAGACAAAGAGGGGCAGTATATAATGATCAAAGGGACACTCCATCAAGAAGAAATAACACTTATAAACGTCTATGCACCCAACACAGGAGCACCAAAGTTCATAAAGCAACTATTAACAAACCTAAAAGAAAATATTAATAATAACGTGATAATAGTAGGGGACTTCACACTCCACTCACTTCAATGGATAGATCATCCAGAGAGAAAATCAACAAGGAAACAGTGGAATTACATGAAAAGCTAAACTAGTTGGAATTAATAGACATATATAGAACACTCCATGCAAAAACAGCAGAATACACATTCTCCTCAAGTGCACACAGAACATTCTCGAGGATATCCCATATGTTGGGAAACAAGGCAAGCCTCTACAAATTTAAGAAAAATTGAAATAATACTAAGCATCTTTTCTGATCACAATGCTGTAAAGCTAGAAATTAATTACAAGAAAAAAGCTGAGAAAAGGACAAAGATGTGGAGACTAAACAACATGCTATTGAACAAGCAATGGAACATAGAAGAAATTAAAGGGAAATCAAAAAATATCCGGAGACAAATGAAAATGATAACATACCATACCAACTCATGTGGGATGCAGTAAAAGCCCTATTAAGAGGGAAATTCATCACAATACTGGCATACCTTAACAAACAAGAAAAATCCCCAAAAAGCAATCTCAAACTACACCTAACTGAATTAGAAAAAGAATAAAGCCCAAAGTCAGCAGAAGGAGAGAAATAATAAAAATCAGAGCAGAAATGAATGCTATTGAAGCAATAAAAGGCAGTAGAAAGGATCAATGAAACAAAGAACTTGTTCTTTGAGAAGAGAAATAAAAGCGACAAACCCCTAGCCAGACTTACAAAGAAAAAGTGACAGAAAGTTCAGATAAACAAAATTAGAAGTGAAAGAGGATAAATAAGAATTCATTACAGAAATACAATGGATTATACGAGGATTCTACAAAAAACTATATGCCAACAAAATGGATAATCTAGAGGAAATGGAGAAATTCTTAGACTCTTATAACCTCCCAAAGTTGAATCAAGAAGAAACAGATAATCTAAATAGATCAATCACAAGGAAAGAGATTGAAAAGGTAATGAAAAGCATCCCAAAGAATTGAACCCCAGGACCAGACAGCTTTCATGGGGAATTCTACCAAACATTCAGAGAGGATTTAATACCTATCCTTCTCAAGCTATTCCAAAAAATTAGGGAAGATAGAACACTTCCTAACACATTCTATGAGGCTAACATCACTCTGATACCAAAGCCTGACAAGTACAACACAAAAAAGGAAAACTACAGACCAATATCACTGATGAACATAGATGCAAAAATTCAACAAAATTTTGGCAACCCAAATTCAGCAATACCTGAAAAGAATCATACACCATGATCAAGTGGGATTTATACCAGGGACACAGGGACAGTTCAAGATCCACAAATCAATCAATGTGATATGCCACATCAAGAAATTGAGGAATAAAAACCACATGACCATCTCAGTAGATGCAGAGAAAACATTTGACAAGATCCAACAGCAATTTATGATAAAAACTCTTAACAAAATGAAATAGAAGGAAATTACCTCAACATAATAAAGGCCATATATGACAAACCCACAGCCAACATCATACTCAATGGGAAAAAACTGAATGCCATCCCCCTGAGAACAGGAACAAGACAAGGATGCCCACTATCACCACTCTTATTCAACATAGTACTGGAGGTTTTGGCTAGAGCAATTAGGCAAGAGAAAGTAATCCAAATACAGAGTGAAGAAGTGAAACTCTTGGTGTTTGCCTACAACATGATCTTATACGTAGAAAATCTCAAAGAATCCATCAGAAAACTAATAGAAATAATTGACAACTACAGTAAAATTGCAGGGTACAAAATCAACTTACAAAAATAAGTTGCTTTTCTATACTCTAGTAACCAACTTACAGAAAGAGAACTCAAGAATACAATTACATTTACAATCACAACTAAAAGAATAAAGTACCTAGGAATAAATTTAACCAAGGAGGTGGAGGACTTATACAATTAAAACTATAAGACATTCCTAAAAGAAATTGACAATGACATAAAGAGATGGAAAGAGACTCCATGGCATTGATTGGAAGAATAAACATAGTTAAAATGTCCATACTATCCAAGCAATCTACAGATTCGATGCAATCCGAATCAGAATCCCAATGACATTCTTCATGGAAATAGAACAAAGAATCTTAAAATTTATATGGGGCAATCAAAGACCCCAAATTGCTAAGGCAATCTTAAGAAAAAGAACAAAGCTGGAGGTATCACAATCTCTGACTTCAAAATGTAATACAAGGCCATAGTGATCAAAACAGCACGGTACTGGTACAAAAACAGGCACACAGATCAGTGGAACAGAATTGAAAGCCCAGAAATAAAACCACACATCTATGGACAGCTAATCTTCAACAAAGGCACCAAGAACATACAATGGAGAAAAGATAGTCTCTTCAATAAATGGTGTTGGGAAAACTGGACAGCCACATGCAAAAGAATGAAGGCAGACCATTATCTCATGCCACACACAAAAATAAAAATGGATCAAAAACTTGAAGATATGTGCTCAAGCCACAAAACTCCTGGAAGATAATATAGGTAGTACACTCTTTGGTATCAAACTGAAAAGGATCTTTTCAAATACCATGTCTTCTCAGACAAAGGAAACAAAAGGAAACATAAACAAGTGAGAGTTTGTGAGACTAAAGAGCTTCTGCAAGGCAAAAGAAACCAGAATCAAAACAAAGGGACAACCCACCAACTGGGAGAAAATATTTGCAAATCATACATCTGACAAGATGTTAATCTCCATAATATACAAGGAACTCACACAACTGAACAATAAAAAAGCAAACAGCCTTATCAACAAATGGGCAGAGGATGTGGACATTTTTCCGAAGGAGATATACAGATGGCCAATAAACACATGTAAATATGTTCAACATCACTAATCATCAGGGAAATGTAAATCAAAACGATGCTAAGATATCACTCTATGGCTGTTAAAATGGGTATAATATCTAAGGCTAAAAATAACAAATGTTGGAGAGGGTATGGAGAAAAGGGAGCCCTCATACACTGCTGGTGGGAATGCAAACTGATGCAGTCACTATGGAAAACAGTATGGAGATTCCTCAAAAAACTAAAAATAGAACTACCATATGACCCAGCTATCCCAAACAACTTGAAATCAACAATCCAAAGTAACATATGCACCCCTAGTTTTGTTGCAGCACTATTCACAATATACAAGACATGGAAACAATCCAAGTGCCCATCGACTGGTGATTGGATAAAGAAGATGTAGCATATATATATAAAGTGGAATACTACTCAGCCATAAAAAAGACAAATTCATCCTATTTGCAACAACATGGAAGGACCTGGAAGGAATTATGCTAAATGAAATAAGCCAGACTTTGAAAGACAAACACCGGATGATTTCACTCATTTGTGGAATATGAACAAACACACGGACAAAGAAAACAGTTCAGTGGTTACTAGGGGAAGGGGGGGCTGGGCGGTGGACACAGGGGGTGGAGGGGAGCACTTATGTGGTGACAGACAAGAAATAATGTACAACTGAAATCTCACATTGATGTAAACTATTATGAACTCAATAAAAAAATAACAAATAGAAATACCATATGACCGAACTATCCCACTACTTGGTACTTATCCAAAGAACTTGAAATCAACAATTCAAAGAGACTTATGCTCCCCTATGCTCATCATAACATTGTTCACTATAGCCAAGATATGGAAGCAACCCAAGTGCCCATTGACTGATGAATGGATAAAGATGTGGTGTGTGTGTGTATACATATATACACATACACAATGGAATATTACTCAGCCATAAAAAAAGGCAAAATCATCCCATGGATGGACCTTGAGGGTATGATGTTAAGTGAAATAAGCCAGACAGAGAAAGACAAACACCATCTGATGTAACTCATATTTGGAGGATAAACTATCACATGGACAAAGATAATAGATTAATGGTTACCAGAGGGGAACGTGGAGTGGGGGTGAGGTACAGGGGAATATTTATATACTGACTGACAAATAGTAATGTACAACTGAAATTTCACAATGTTATAAATTACTATGACCTCAATAAAATGACAAGTTCGGAATTAGATGTTCTAGACTCTTTCTTCAGGTCTGTAATTTTATTAAAATGTTTTCATGTTAATATAAATATGAATTGTATGATTGGAAATAACAGAGAGTCTCTTGCCTTCCAGAAAAATATAGTATATCCACCCAGTCTTATGGCTAAATAAGTGAATCTAATGCAAGGTTGTGCTGTGGTGACATTTTTGTAACCAGAGAAATCCCTTAGAAAATTTTGATCAAGTAAAATTTGTGTTAGTAACATTTCTCATCTTATTTTCAATGGCTTCCTTCCCAGATGACACTATGCTTTGTGACATTTTAAAAGTCTTACCCTCAGCTAATAATTAGTCATTCTAACGTTGTAGCCAGAAACTGACTTCTCTGAATAATAACTTACATATGTGTAGCATGTAATTATTAACAAGGTGAATGTTACTAACTTTCTTAACTTGGATTTATCACCATTTGCAGATAAAAAATCCCAGGATCAGAAACGTCAGGAGAATACACTTGCTTACAGAGCTTGTGAAGGTCAGAACTGGAAATGCACTCAAGGTCTAACAACAACTGCAGCTCATGTTTCTCTTTCTTCTGTAACGTGCTCCCTCCAGATTCAAAGTGCCTTTGATGGCTTTGATGCAGAACAGCCCGGATCCATGAACCATATTACAGATGCAGGGTCTATACAATGCAATGTGGGAAATGAGCTTCAGAAATTTTTATGATGAAGGTTTTGGAAAATACAAGATGGCAATTACAGCTACTATAAGAATTCCTAAAATACAAGATAAAACAGTCTGAAAGTATAGGATCTATGTTTAGGAACACAAGCATCCATTCCATTTTAATGGGGCTGATGACCTAGTATCAACCAAAAATAAAAACTAAAAAATGCTGTCTAGTTTATCTATACAGTTCTGGGTGATCCTCCCCAAATCCTTGCCTTAATAGTCATATAAACTTGTCTTATATGACTTAAAATCTTTAAGTCTTATGAGAAAAGTTAGAGAAAAATAGAAAAAGGATTATTGGAGATTGTAATTGTAAAAGATGAATATACTTTGCTCTTGTGTCAATGCACTCTAATAACTGGGGGAAAAAGAGCCATTATGTTAGACCTAGCTATTTTTAACTCCACATCAGACAATTTAAAAAATATATGTACGTATAGAAGTATGATTTTGTGTTTAGGTACAGGTGCCATCTTTAAAATTTAATTATTAATCTGGACAGAAAAAAATTCCAGAATAAAGCAAAATGTGTATTTTAATTATTTTGCTATCAATGTATCTGATCGATTTATCTTTGTTTATCAAACACTTGTCATGTATTTACTGTGTGCTGGGGATTGGGCGACTCGTTTGGGCTACAGTGGAGAAACGGGTAAGATCACTGCCCTCATGAGGCTGTTGGTCCTGTGGTGGAAACAGAGCATAATGAAAAAAGTCACACATTTAATGTACAATTACAAACTCGAGGAAAAGTGATACTGAAAACAGAAAGTAGCACACATTTAAAGAAGAATTAATTCGGAAAGATTGTGTTATTTGCTTGTATATGTAACTTTGGTGCATTGTTGGATTTCTTAAGTAGTGACATATAATTATGATTCTTAGACAACAATGTAGAAACAGGAGAAATAACCGAATTTGCTCTTTAATATAGACTGTAAAATACAGAGGAAAGACACACCAGGCTGTCTAATGATACTAAGTAAAGCATACCTCCTACCAGGGATGTATTATGAAATAAGAAAGGATTCTTAAACCCAGCTTCAAATTATTTTTTTGAAGTATTTTTGATTGTGACTTAGATTTTCTTTTCACCTTTTCACCTTGCCCTGAAAATAATGTTGCAAATGAAACCCAAAGACTTGTATCAACCCATGACCCAAAACAAAGATGTTACAATTATCTAGGAAAATAAATTGAGACATAGTGGTTAGGCTTTTTAATAACTATTTTAGTCAGATCTTGAAATATCTTTAATAGCTTCACTTAGGCATGGCCAGAAATGGTCTTTGGATTAATGAGGTTCCTGATGTGCCTTGATGTTTCTTACTCCTTGAATTAATGAGATGGAACAAAGTGCTGGAGTCAGCAACAGAAGTAAATATTGTACATCAATTCAAGAGGAAACTCAACAAGTTTTCCTACAAAGAAAGAATGCAGCAAAGTTATTGTAACCATCTTCTGTTTTTTCTGCTATTGTTTTTTCTGGAGGCTTAGAAAATAGCACAGCCATATAATAAGGATAATAAGGATAGTTTATACTTTATTTCTTGATAAGTTTATCATACATGTCTCAAACTTGCTTTATGAAACAGTTTTAGCTATTAAGACATTACGATTTTCACTTTATTTCCATATAGATACAGATATAGATATAGGAAGCTCCCTTATATTTTGGACACTTTTAGAATTCATTTTTTCTTTATTTCTTGTGTCTTAAGGTTTCATGGTGATGTGTCTACACACGGATTCTTTTTTATTTAACATTTGGGGATTCCTGAATTGGAAGAGTAATGTCTTTCACTGACCAGTTCTGAAAACTTGTCAGTTAATATTTTCTTTCCTAGTGTCTCTCCTCTTCTTTCTGCAGTATCCTCCACGATGCTCATCTCTTTTGTATAGTTTCTGCCTCTATCTTAACTCCGCTGCTGGATGGGTTCTTCAGGATCTCTTTTTCAGTTTTTAAATTATTATAGCTATGTCTAAACTTATAATTATATCATCATTTTCGTTTCTACAAGGTCTGTTTTTTTCCAACTTTACCTTGTTATTTTCTATACTTCTTCCTTTTGGACTTTCACTCATATTGGAAATTCCCAGTTTTATTTCAGTTCCTAAAATTTCTTTAATGTGAAAAACCCTACACATATAGAAAAGTGCATAAAACATAAATGTGGAGATAGATTGATAAGTTATTACAGAGTGAGCACTTGCGTAATTTTTACTGAGGTTAAAAGATAGTATATTTCCAGCAGCCCTCTTCTCATATCTTTTTCGAATTATGACTTCCTCCCTAACATGCAGAGGTAATTACAATCTTGAATTTTACGGCAGCTGTTCCCTTTTTTTCTGTTTTTACCCTTAAACACACAACCACAATCAGTATAAATTATATTGCTGGATTTTGAAAGTATATAAGTGAAATCCTTCAAATTCATTTTCTTTCACTGAAAAAAATGTTTTTGTGACATTCATCCATCTTGTGTTTAGTTGTAATGTTTTCATTTTCACTGAATTAAAGTAGTACAGTAAGAATATAATATTTTACTTATACATTTTATACTTGTTGGACATTAGATTGTTTCCTGTTTGGGGGCTGTTACAAAAAATTTCATTATGAACATTCTGTCATGCCAATTAGAAAAGATATTTTTTCTTAAGTTCCAGGAGTACAATTACTTGCTCACATGATATGGGGAACTTCAATTGTACTAGATGATGCCAAACTGTTTTCCAAATTCATTGTACTACTTTTCACTCCCATCAGCAGTATATGTGTATTTCCATTGTACTACATTGTCACCAATACTTTGTGCTATCAATAGTTTTTATGTTTAGCTATCTGTGTAGTAAATTCTCATTTGGGTTTTCATTTATATTTTTAGATTATGAATGACATTGAGCATTCATGTAACTTTCTACACATTGGGCATCTTCTTTCTCACAGTGCCATTGCCACTGCATATCTTGTCTGTTAAAGTGAATATTAAAAGTTGTCTAATTTTTTCATTTGTGATTCACAAGATGTTTTTTAAAATCTTTTTCATTAGTTACATGTTTTGCATATATCTTCTCTGACTTCCTGGCTTGCTTTTTTCTCTCAATGGTGTTTTTTATTAAAATGAATTCTTAGTTTTAATGTTGTCCAAATAAGCTATCTTTTCTTTTATAGTATTATTGTCATTAGTTAAGAACTCTTTCTCTTCCGTAGCTAATGATGATATTTTCTTATATTATCTTCTAGGAATTTTATCGTTTAACCTTTCACAAATGTCTACAATGTAACCGATATTGAGATTTGGATATGCTGTGTGTTAGAAGTCTCATTTTTTTCATATGAATATCCAATTTTCCTAACATCATTTATTAAAAGAACAGGTCCTTCTTCACTGTCCTGAAATGCTGACTTTGTTACAAAACAGCTCTTGTACATGAATGGGTCAGGTTCTCCTCCTCTGGCAATTCTAGTACACTAAGCTTTCCTGTGTTTTCTAGCAAGTTTTAATATCTAACTGAACAAATCCTCTGACCTAGTTCTTCAAAAGAGTCTTGACTCTGACTAACCCTTTATTTTTCCCTACAAATGCTATAATTTATTTACGAATCTCTGTTGGGATTTTCATTTTATCACATTAAATGAATAGATAAGCATGGAGAATTGATCTTTACAGCTGTATATCTACCTACTTAGTTATTCTTTCTTACATTAATTTTTTATTTTTTTACATAGAAGTCTTACACACATTTTGCCAGATTTAATCCCAGGTATTTCACTTTACTTGATTTTATTATAAATGATATTTTGTTAAAAATTTTATTCTCTAACAATTTTTATTAGTGCATGGTAACACAAAGTGATTTGGGCATGTGGAACTTTTTCTGGAGAAGCTTGTTAATCTTATTTATTCATTTCAATAATTTATCAGATCCTTTTTATTTTTTTGTGTATACGGTAACATCATCTGCAAATAATAAACCTTATATTTCTGCCTCTCTAATCCTTAAACCATTTTTTTCTTGCCTTCTGTACTGACTGTTGATACCGTTTCAATGATGAATAAAAGTGGTGAGAGAGCAGGATAGCCTTCTCTTCAACTCCAAAGAAAAAATTTTCAAGATCTTATCATAAACTGTAATCATTTTTTGTAAATTTCTGTAGATATCCTTATTCATACTAATGATGCTCTCTTGTATTCCTCAACTTACAAAGAGTTTTTTAAAACCATGAATATATGTTTATTTTATCAAAAGTTTTTCTGCATCTATTAAAATGATTAGATTTAATTCCTTCTATACTCAACCAATGTGGCTAATTAAATTAAGTGATGTTCTAACCTCTTGCTTACATTACCGTAACAAATCCAACTTGTTCATTACGCATTAACCTTTGTATTATCTTTTCTGGATTTTGTTTCTTAATATTTTAAGATCTATGGAAGCTTTTTCATTAAAGATGTTGGTTTATAATTTTGCTTTCTTGAAATGTTCTCTTCAAGTATTGACATCAAGATTTTACTAGACTCATTTAAAGAAAATCCTGTTATTTTATTTTTTGGAAGAGTTTGGTAAAACTTGCAATTTTTGAAAAATAAATTTTGCTTGCGTTTGCTAGTGAACCCATCTGAGCTTATGGATATCACATTGAGATGGTTTTATTAATAACTGCTTTTATTTCTTTGATAGTTATACATCAATGAAGATTTTCTATTCCTTCTTGTGCCAGTTTCCATAAAATTTAGTAGTCCTTTGATTTTTCCCATGTCATGTATATTTTCTAATTTATTGATTAAAAACTGTAGATATTTTCTTATACTTAAAATCAGATTCTGTAGAATCTGTAGTAATGTTCCTCTCTCATTCCTAAATCTTGTTATTTATGCCTTCTCTCATTTTTCTTGATCAGTCTTTTCTTTCTTGTATATTTATTTTCTACTTCATTAATTTCTGCTTTTTATTATTTTCTCTCCTCTATATTCCTTGCCTATTATTCTTTTATAAATTTTCCTAAGATGGCCCATTTAGTTTTATCCTTTCTTCTTTCCTACAGTATCCAATTAGAGCTATAAATTTTCTCTAAGGATTACTTTAGTTGTATCTCAGTGGTCTGATTTATAGTATTGTCTTTATCATTCAGCTCAAAACTTTTTCTAATTGCCACTGTGACTTCTTTTTTGACCCAGTATATTGACTACGTTTTTTATTTTATTAAGCAAAATATATTCTCTTTTTCTGAACACATGGGAAATTTATTTCTAGGTTTAATGGCAATGTATTTAGGGAATATATTCTGTATAAATTCAGTCTTTTAAATTTTGCTGAAATATGCTAGAATATGGTCATTTCTGTAAAAAACCCATATGAGATTTAAAAGAATGTGCATTTTGTTACAGGGCACAGAATTCTTACATATGTAAATTAAAAAATTATAATATATTCAACTTAACATAGTATATACAAATTAATATATAATTACATATGTAAATTAAGTAATTTATTACTGTTGCTGTTCATAGTTTATACATTATTTCCAAATACATATCTACTGTTTCTATCAGTAACTACAATCTTCCATTATAGTTCTGAGTTTGCCTATTTTTCTTTTCAGACCTGTTAATTTTGCTTTACATATTTTGATACTGTATTTTAAAATGGATTGATTTTTTTTTTTAGATTGGTACCTGAGCTAACAACTGTTGCCAATCTTCTTTTTTTTATTCTGCTTTTTCTCCCCATATCCCCCAGTACATAGTTGCATATATATATATATATATATTTTTTTTTTTTAGTTATAAGTACTTCTAATTGTGGCCTGTGGGATGCCACCTCAGCATGGCTTGGTGCCATGCCCATGCCTAGGATCTGAACCGGCGAAACCCTGGGCCACCAAAGCAGAGTACACAAACTTAACCACTGGGCCATGGGGCCAGCCCCTGGATTGATATTTTTAATTGTTTTATATTTCTCTGGATTTAATTCTTTATCAAGATGAAGTGTCCATTTTCATATGTGATATATTTTTGTTCACTTTTTGAATTGTATTTTGATATATAATAATATAGTTTCATCAGCTATCTTTTGGTTAGTATTTGTGAATATACTATTTTCCACATCTCTAAATTTTCTGTAATCTTGTCTTTTCTGTCTTATAAATAGCACATTTTTTATTTCAATTTAACATATTGTCTAACAATCTTTATCTCTTTACTGGGTGCTTCACCTCATTTATATTTAACTTAATTATCATATATTTGAATTGCTTGTGCATATTGAGTTGAGTGCTTATGCATAGTTTCTTGAATATGTTGTTTGATGTGTGTGTGTGTGTTTTTAAACCAATTTGAAAAGTTCTTGTTATGGACTGTATTGTGTTTCAGCAAAATTCATATATGGAACCCCTAACTCCCAATGTGACTGTATTTGGATATAGGGTTTGGGGGAAATAATTAAGGCTAAATGAGGTCATAAGGGTGAGGCCCTAATCCAAAGAGGTAGAGTCCTTATTAGAAGAGGAAGAGACCCGAAGGATGCAAGAGCACAGAGAAAAGGCCATAGTGAGAAGGACACAGCAAGAAAATGGTCATCTGCAATCCAAGGAGTGAGACCTCAGGTGAGACCAACCAACCCTGCCAGCACCTTGATCTTAGACTTCTAGCCTCCAGAATTATAAGAAAAACTTTTTTGTTTTACCCACCCAATCTGTGGTATTTAGTTATGGCAGCCCTAGCAGACACAGTTCTCATCCTTTATCTCTTCAATTAATAGGCCTGCCACATTATCTCTCCTTCTCTTTCTCCTCTTTTCAAGTGTTCCAATTATACCTGTGGTGGATTTTCCCACACTTTCCTCCATGTCTATCTTATCATGTGTCCTATATTTTTCAGTCTTTTCAGTCTTCATTCAATATATTCTCTACTGACTTACCTTCTAGGTTACTAATTCCCTTTTCAGCTGTATCTATTCTTCTGTTATATGTATTTGTGTAGTTATAGTTTTTCTTTGTTCCTATAATTTTCAGCAGATTATTTTTCTTTTAATAATTCCAGGCATCTGATTAAATTATCAATATGACTTTTATCACCTTGAATACAATAAGTAGTCATTATAATACCATGAAAAATGAATTACTTATGTATAAATATAATAAAATATGTACAGAATTTATATGTGAAAGCTATAAAACTTTAATGAAAGTAAAGAAGATCCAAATAAATGGAGAGATATTCTGTGCTAATAGAGAGAAAACTCAATAGTGTTGTCAATTCTTTCTGAATTTACCTATTGATTATTGCAATTCCAGTCAAAATTTCAGCATACTATTTTGTAGATATTGACAATTCTACCATATTTCATGACATAATATAAAGCTACAGTAATCCTGTCAGTATGGTATTGGCAAAATAATAGACATTTGGTCAACGAACCAGAAAAGAGAGCCCAGAAAAAGAGAAAGAAAAACTATATATGTCAACTAATTTTTCACAAAGAAGCAAAATCAATTCATTGGAAAACAATAAGTTTTTCAAAAAGTAATGCTGGAAAAAATCAGATGTCCATATGCAAAAAAAAAAAAGAACCTAAATACAAACTTTATGCTTTTCACAAAAATTAACTCAAAATGATTTGTAGACATAAATGTAAGAGGCAAAACTATAAAATTCTAACTTCTGGAAGAAAACTTACGAGAAAAATAGGTGACCTTGGGTTTAGAGGAAAATTTTTATATGTAACACCAAAACCATGATCCATGAAAGAAAAAATTGATAAGCTGGACTTTGTTAAACTAAAAACTCCTGCTCCATGAAACATACTGCTAAGAGAATCAATGCAGTAGCCAGAGACTGAAGAAAATATTTACAAACACACATATGGTAGAGGCCTTATATCCAACATTTGCAAAGAACTCTTACTACTCAACAAAAAGAAAACAAACAACCCAATTTAAAAATGGGCGGAAGATCTTACAAAATAACTTAAGAAGAAGATATGTAGATGACAAGTAAGCATATGAAAAATGATGCTCAACATCATTTGTAATTAGGGAACTACAATTAAAACAGAAATGAGATATTCATATATTTCTAATATTCTATATTAGAATGGGTAAAAATCTAAAAATGTGACAATACCATCTGCTAGTGAAGATGCAGACCAACAGGAGCTCTCATTCATTGCTGGTGGAAATAAAAGTGATATAGCCACCCTGGAAGATAAGTTAGCAGTTTCTTACAAAGCTAAAGAGTTTCACTTTATGCTCCAACAATCACACTCATAGGTGTTTATCCAACTGATTTGAAAACACGTCTTCACAGAAAACTGTTCATGAATGTGTTTGCAAATTTCTTCACAATCACTAAAAACTGGAAGCAATGAAGATGTCCTTCAACAGGTGAAGAGATTAAAAAAAAGTATAGTACATCCATCCAATTATAGTATATTCTGTGATAAAAAAGGAATGAGCTATTGAGCCATGAAAATCATAGAAGCATCTTAATTGATATGCTAAGTGAAAGAAGCCAGTCTTAAAAATGCTACATAATGTTTCATTTCAATTATATTCCAGAAAATGCAAAGCGATAATGACTGTAAAAAAATTGAGCGTTGCTTTTTAAGGGAGGATGGTTGAATAGATGAAAAATAGGCAAGTTTTTAGGGTGGCGAAACTATATTTTGTATAATATTGTAATATTGGATACAAGACCTTAAGCATGGAATTTTCCATCACAGAGAATGAACCTTACCACATGCAAATTTTTTTAAAAACTTTATTTAATAGTTGAGGTGATCCAAGGATGGAATGAAGAATCTGACAAACTAATCTAACTATATTATAAATGTGTGAAACAATCTCACTGAATGGGCAGGGGGAGAGGATACTGACCTACATAACTTTAGAAATTAGCAGAATGAGTAAGACTAAAGGCAGTAGAAACTGTACCTAAGCACTATACAGTAGTTGATAAAGATATTTCCCACGATGGTACAGACTTAGAATTCTGATGCTCCCATATATGTAGACTAGAAGTAAATGAATGAAGAATTGTGGGAATCAGGTTTCTCATTCTCAGAGTGAGAGGTTACAAATAAGCAAGGGGGAGTCTAGCATGATCCATATCATTATACGGTAGGTAGCAGATTAGTGTTGAAGACATCAGTATGAACTCATGTTTAGCTTAATATAGCTACAGATAGATGCATAGAGAAATATGTTTGGAAATACATATAGAAATATATTTTGAAATATATATACTTCATAACACATATATGTGATAATACACACATATATATTCCCTTGCTCTGCCAGCTGAGAGAACTTAGAAGAAACGTCAACGCAGTAGCAATCAGCACAAGTGGCACCCAGACCTTGACTTTTAATACCTTTCTCCAATAAAAGAAACAAGAGCTTCTTGGAGAAATGGCTGATTCCAGAACTGGGGCAAGAAATATAATAATTGAGTTTTGAGCATTTTGTAGTGCCAGAAAGAAAGGGGGTGATAAAAAACAAAACTACTTTGCTGATGGTATGTCAAAGGGACACGGGAGTCAGCTAAAAGAGCTCCCAATAGCCAAAACTGGGACAATTTGGGAAACAAAATTAATAACATAGTATTGTATTGTGGCCTAAATATAAAATAAATATCCATGACAATATACTAATAAAATATATATATAATAATATGTATCCTTCATATGATGTGATGAGAATGGCACTTTATCTCTGTGGTCTTTCTCCCAAAAACCCATAAGCCCAGTCTAATCATAACAAAAACACCAGAAAAATCCTAATTGGAAAACATTCTACAAAAAACCTCAGCAGTGCTCCTCAAAACTGTCAAGGTCACCAAAAACAAGAAAAGTTTGAGAAACTGTCACAGCCAAGAGTAGCCTAAGGAGACATGAAAATAAAATGTAATGTGATATCTTGGATGAGATCCTTTACAGTAAAAGGACATTAGCTAAAAACTAAGGAAATCTCAAAAAACTATGATAGTTTACCATATCTACACTATAGATAGTGCATCAATTGTGACTCATTAATTGTAACAAATATTCCATACTGGTATAAGATGTGAACAATAAGGTAAACTGGGTGGAGGGTACATAAGAACACTCTATACTGTCTTCTCAATTTTTCTGTAAATCTAAAATTGTTCTAAATAAAACATTTATTTTTTTAAAAGAGGTCACAATCTAGGAAGTCAAAATATTATTTATACTATGCAATGTTAAGTGATACACTCTAGGTTATATTGAAAAATCAGAGGAAGGTCATATACTTAAACCTATAGGATCCTTAAAAGTATTCAATATTAGTAATAATTATAACAATGCTTCAGATCTCTATCCTTAGACAAACTTGTGGTACAGGTATCAGCTTTCCCATTTTGCAGCTGAAGAAATTGAACTGAACTTTTGACAGTGAAGTGACTTGTCCAAAAATCATACAATTAGGGAGTGGCAGAAATTAGTTTGAACCCACGTCTGTCCAGCTCTGAGATCTGATCTATTTAACCACTATAACACTAATTCTCTGTCATAACTGTGTATCAGAACCACTTTTGGAACATTTCTTAAGCATATAATAATTTATTGGGCATAAAACAATTGAGTGAAAAATTCTGGGATTATGCCTTGACTCAAGACAGTTAAAACAATCCACCCCTACTCCAAAAGAAAAAGAAAAACAGAAAAGAAAGGTTCTGATGTGCACCAAGCGTTAAGAATTTGAGGCCTGAAAGTTAAAGAGTCGGGTAGGCGGAGGATGGAGGAGTAGACAGACTTTCAGATAAGGAGGATAGCTTGTCTAAAATGACTGCATGTCATGAAAAAGAGAGAGCATGGTGTTTCAGGCAGCCAAAGGTAGTTGAAGGTGGCTTGAGCACTGGCTGCGTTTGGAATCATGATGAAAAATGAAGCAGTTTCTACTTGAAATAGTAAGCTACAGGTGGATAAGTTAGTATGGACAAAAAGAAAGATTGTCTTCAAGATTTCTATCAAAGGAGTGGTATAATCTAATATGCATTTCAGAAAGAGCCTTTGATGAGAGCTCTGAAGAAAACGTAGGGAAAAAGCTCCTAGACAATTACTCCTTGGCAGTAACTGTTTAGATATGACACCTAAAGCAAAAGCAACAAAAGGAAACATCAACAAGTGAGACTGCGTCAAACTAAAAAGCTTCTGTACAGCAAAGGAAAGCATCAACAAAATCAAAAGGTAAACTATGGGATGGGAGAAAATATTTGCAAGCTATTATATCTGATAAGAGATTAATATCCAAAAAAATATAAGAAACCCATATAATTCAATGGCAAAAAAACAATCTGATTTAAAAATGGGCAAAGTACCTGAATAGACATTTTTCCAAAGAAGACATACAAATGGTCAACAGATACATGAAAATGTGCTCAACATCACTAACCATCAGGGAGATGCGAATCAAAACCACAAGATGTTACCTCACAACTGTTAGAGTGACTGTTATCAAAAAGTCAAGAGATAACAAATTCTAGAGAGGATGTGCGCTATTGATGGGAATGTAAATCAGTGCAGCCACTATGGAAAACAGCGAATTTTCTTAAAAAATTAAAAATAGAACTACCATATGACCCAGCAATTCCACTTGCAGGTATACATCCAAAGGAAATGAAATCACTGTCTGAAAAAGATATATGCATCTCCATGTTCATTGCAGCAGTATTCATAATAATGGCCAAGCCATGGAAACAACCTAAGTGCCCATCGACGGATGAATAGATAAAGAAAACAGGCACACACAATGGAGAACTATTCAGCTGTAAGGAAACGGAATCCTGCCATACGCCACAGCATGGATGAATCTTGAGGGCATTATGCTAAGCGAAAAAAGTCAGAGAAAGATAATTAGTGTATGCACTTACTTATATGTGGAACCTAAAAAAAATGAACTTACAAAAACAGAGAGTAGATTGGTGGTTGTGGGGATGGGTAAAACAGTGAGTCAAATCGGTGAAGGTGGTCAACGGGTACAAGCTTCCAGTTATAAGATGAGCAAGTTCTGGGGGTGTAATGAACAGCATGGTAGATATAGTTAACAATACTATATCATCTACTGGAAAGTTGCTAAAAGAATAGATCTTTAAAGTTCTCACTACACACACAAAAAAGTAACTATGTGAGGTGATGGATTGATGAATGTGTTAACTAATCTTATTGTGGTAATCATTTTGCAACATATGTGTATATCAAATCATCACGTTGCACATCTTAAACTTACACAGTGTTGTATGTCAATTATATCTTAATCAAGCTGGAAAGAAAAAAAGCAAGAGCCTTTAGCCATTGTTAGTGATTGAGAGGCTGGTTACCGGGTGTTCATAGTAATCTAGATAAATTGATGAAGCATGATGAAGTCGGAATAAATAGGCAGGGATGAGTTTGAGGGATACGGAGAAGAGGATTCAATATTATGTGATTCTTAAACGAATATGAGAGTTTAAAGAAAGGTAGTTTATTCTCGGATGCTTTCTAAGGCTTACACTGAGAACTTGGGTCAAGGCTTTAACTGATATAGGGAATAAGAAAGAGGTCCAAATATGAGGATAAATTATGAATTTAGTTTTTTGTATCCTGCCCTTTGAAATCCCTGAGGATTTCCAAGAAGTTGGTATCTCACAGGTAAATGGACATTTAATGGTTTTCAGGAAGCTCCCGGGCTGGTAATATAGCTCTGAGAGTTTAACTAGGGTTCGGTTTCAGATAATATAATCCAATCTCACTGATTTTTGTAGAAAGATATTTATTACACAGTATTTTATATGACATACCTAACTGATAAATTGTCTAGAGGAAGAAACTGGGCTGAGCTTCTGGAGACAAGTGACTCAGCCATAATCAAGAAGCCACTTTCGCCACAGCTAATAACAAAACTACACTACCTATGCCATAATCAAAGAGCTGCCACTATGAATACTGACTACAAAATCACGCTAGTGTAACTACTACTCATGGCAGCAAAACTAACACTTATTATGCAGCCTGCCTCCTAACTTACTGCGGGAGGCAGAATGACGACCTCCCAAATATGCCCACACTCTAATCCCAGGAACCTGTGAATGTTCCCAACCATGGGAAAAAGGGCTTTGCAGATTACCTTTAAGGGTATGCACCTTGAGATGCGTAGCTTGTCTTGATTATCCAAGTGGGCCCAATTGTTGGACGAGGTCATAGAGAGGTCATAGCCGGCAAGCTGACCCACTAGCTGGACCCAGGGCAATCAGAACCTCCTCACCCTTCTCCTGTCCTTGGGTTGTACGTGTGGCCCACCATTCCCACACTAGGAGCTGTTTCAAGAACATAGCCTTGAGAGAGTAAGATGTTGGGACCATCTGGACTGAATGCATGACTGACCCCGTTAAGGCCTCTATAAAACTTAAGATCCTGGGGGGTAAGGGCAGAGATCTACTCATCTTGCAGCCACCCAAGACAAACTTCGTTTGTAAGTTCCCTGGTTTATTAAAACTGCCACCTCCCAATCTGGATCCGCCTCTCCCCTTGGTTTCTCCTGGTCCTCCATGTTAGGGAGCCAGCTAGTTTCAGATTTCACCCAGAAAGCTCCGGAGTTTTCGAACCAACGCCAATCTAATCATAGGGGTTCTTAAAAGTGGAGAACATTGTCCAGCTACAGTCAATCAGAGATTCAACAAGAGAAGGACCTAACCCACTGTTGCTGGCTTTGAAGATGGAGGAAGGAGACCATAAACCAAAGAATGTGAATGTCTCAAGAAGCTGCTTCTGGAGGAAACAGATTCTCCGCCAGAGCCTCCAGAAGGATCACAGCTCTGCAGACGCCTTGATTTTGCCCAGTGAGACCCATGCTGGACTTCCAACCTGCAGAACTCAAAGGTAAAAAAATTGTGGGGGTTTGTGTCTATTTGAAATACGCTTTTAAATTTTTTTAAATTTTTAATTGTAGTAAAATATCCATAATGTAAAATTTACCATCTTAACTATTTTTTAAATGTACAGTTCATTAGCGTTAAGTATTAGTGTTAAGTATACAGTATATGTGCAACCTACCTCCAGAACTCTTTTCATCTTGCAAACTGAAGCTCTATAGCCATTCGACAGCAACTCTCATTCCCTCCCTCCATCCCCTCAGCACTGGCAACCACCATTCTTCGTTCTGTCTCTATGAATTTGACTACTTTAGATACCTCATATAAGTGGAATCATATAGTATTTGTCTTTTTGTGACTGGTCTATTTCACTTAGTGTAACGTGTTCAAGGTTTATCTCTGTTGCAGCGTATGTCAGAATTTTCTTCCTTTTTTAGGCTGAATAATATTCCATTGTGTGTATATACTGTATTTTGTCTATATATTCATCCATTGATGGACAATTGGGCTATTGTGAATAATACTGCAATGAAACGAGTGTGCAAATTGGTGTTGTTTTAAGCCACTAAGTTTGTTGAACTTGGTTTGCTAATATTGAAAATTTTTGTATCTATGTTCATCA
The DNA here is from genome assembly GCF_041296235.1 of Equus asinus. Lineage (NCBI taxonomy): Eukaryota > Metazoa > Chordata > Mammalia > Perissodactyla > Equidae > Equus > Equus asinus. Next base: position 84,927,112 of record NC_091798.1, read on the forward strand.
AGGATATTAGCCTGCAATTTTCTTTTCTTGTGGTGTCCTTGTCTGGTTTTGGTAATGCTGGCTTCGTAAAATGAGTTTGGAAGCATTCCCTCCCCTTCTGTTTTTTGGGAGAGTTTGAGAAGGATTGGTATTAATTCTCTTGAATGTTTGGGAGAATTCACCAGTGAAGCTGTCTGGTCCTGGACTTTCAGTTATTGGGAGGCTTTTGATTACTGATTCAATCCCCTTACTAGTTACCGGTCTATTCAGGTTTTCTGTTTCTTCTTGACTCATTCATGGTGGGAATTTATCCATTTCTTCTAGGGTTAAGCCACTAAGTGTGTAGTAATTTGTGGTGGCAGCTGAGGAAAACTAATGCACTTTCTTTCAGTCACTTTTAGATCCTATATGTCGATATCTGGTCAATAAATCCTAAATCATATTTATATATCTTGCTGCAAGAGAATCTGATAAGTGTAGTTTTTAGTTTTTTAATCTCTATAGTCAAAAAGGCTTATTAACATAGAATTTGAATGAATGCAAAAGTGACACTCCACAATGGCAGCACAGGAGTTATTGCTGTAAATGTGTCATTGATAGCACGGATGTGCATTAAGAATGAACAGGATTTTCATTTGTTACTCTTCATGGACCAAAGAGAGAATGCAACATTGCGAGGTAAACAGCGGACAAGGACCCTATTCATGTGACTGAAGAGAATTGTCAGAATAAAAAAATCATAGGAGGAAGAATATGGCATGGAAGTCGAAAGAATGATTTTGAGGCAGGGTCAAAGGGCCGACGTGTCAACTGGCATAGAGGAGCCAAGAAGGATAAGATTTAGAAAGGTGGAGGGCTGCTGGTGATGCTGGTGAGAGCAGCGTCTGGAATTTGTAGAAACAGAAAAGAAATTGCAGTAAGGTGAGGAGTGAATGAGGGATAAGGATTTTTTCTCTTTTTTTTAAATAAATAACAACATAGGTTGATGATTGGATATTTCTTCCTAGTCTACATTCCTATCTTGGAGAATTTCAAAACAAGAGATACACTCTGTACATACCTGAAGGGAAATCGCAAGCAATCATAAGTAAAAGAGCAACAAAACCCCAGCAACACGAAAGAAATGTTACTCAACTCTTTCAGAAGGGCGACGTCTCGTAGAAGAAGATAAGAAACAACCTTACAGTGGGAGAATCTTCCAGGTAATAATCAGCTTGAAAGAATTTGTTTTGCTCTCTCCCTCTGAGTTAAAGAAGGTCTCAAAAGCCACTCTGACCCCAGCTGTAGAGGCATTTCTGTAGGATTCTCTTGATGAGCTGTTTGCTGCAGGCATTTTGCAGAGCACAGAGGGAACTTGAATTCATCACTGCAGTGCTGGAACAGAGGCTAGAAACAGAAATATCTAAAGTGAAATGAATGTAATCAATGGCACTGTGTAGTCACGGGGAAAGGGTCTGTATGTTAAGAATGATCTATAAGCAAAGTCAGGCAGTAAGGTGACAAGTAATTTTGGAATTGGCATTTCTGACTGCAGTGTCCTCCTTAGGGGCTGCTTGCCTCATAACAATACATGAGAAATACACCCACAGCCCAAATTGAGGTGCAAGGCCTTCTATTCACACTGTGCAAAGTGGTGTCTAAAATCTTTTTTGTGTCCCTTGGCCCCAGACACCTGGGGTTATAAAAGAGTTGTATTGGAGACAAAGAGAATTTCAACCTTCCTTGCCAGCATGGAGGAAGGGTGGCAGTTTCTTCTCTCGTACCTCTGCCCTATTGAGAACAGCTCCCTAGGGATGGAGTGCTCCACAAAATAAAAAAAATCCGCTTTATACATATTCCAGTCCCACTAAACAGTGTAGCTACTCACACCAGTGATAGCACAATGGGATCTTTCCCTCCCCTTAAGAGGCTGGAAACATCAGAAAAGTTGAGCCTGTCTTCCTCCTCGCTTTCCCATTTCCAGACAGCACCAGACTTGAGTGAGAGGAGAAAGTATCTTTGAATAACTTCAGACGTTTGATTATTATACTGGACTGGAAATATTAACTACAGAACTGAAACTTTTTTTTTTTTTTACCAAAATGGCGTGGGGGTTTCTTGCGGTCTAAGAGTGAGCAAATAAGCTTTGGGACTAGGTGGAGATTTTACTCTGGAGTGGAAGAAATCTATCCCCATAGAGCAGATTTCAACAGGTGTGGGGAAAACATATGTGCTTTATGATGATACTGCATGAGTCCTGGCCTTTCAACACCCTCTATAAGCTTTTCCTTTGCCTAAGAAATGTGTGTATCCAGAGAAAAAGCCCTTCATCTCTCATTCTCTCAGATTTTTCTCTTACTAACCTGTTTGTGTTGATCTCCTCCAGCTGCCAACTTTCTAGATTAAACTTTGACTTTTTATTGTGAATACCCTTTTTTCAGTTGTTCTGATCTTTGCTGGTTGGGGTAGCTTCCTGATTAGCGCAGCTCTTCAGCCACAGATGGATGCAATTGTAGAAGAGAGATGTTCGTGCTGAGTCATGGTCTGAGCTAATTAGCCCCGGACTCTGCAAGTATAGCATCCCTCACAGAGTATTACTGACCCACATACATCTAATCCCAAACACCATTTAGGAAAATGAATCTGGTTAGCAAGAAAAGCTACATCAGGCCCATGAATGATTTACACTTCCTCACTTGATCTCTCCACTTGCCTCGCTTTGCTATAGAACTAAAGGGAAGGGCTGCCCTTGACACAGTTGCTCAATTTTCTGTCTTATTGGAGTTTATTTTATTTTCTGACTTATAAGAAAAATAAAAGGACTGCTCTGATCATGACATTGTAAGTCATATGAAGAAGATATCTTTTCCAATAGAAGAAATTTGTTCTTTCAGAAATTTGTAACATACAGCATTAAACTGTCAAGATTCCCTCACCTAACAGTATATTTTGTTCAGTTCACCATTTACATGTGTATTGGGAATGCACATTCAACAGTATTGCCAGCCAGGGCGCACACACACACAAATGATGGTGTCACTTTGGAAACTGAAGTGTCTATTAAATTTGCTGTGGAATTTTTTACATTATATGCAAGAAGCCATAATTGTGGTCCTAGTCTTACATTAGAAATATTGAATCAGTATTTAGGGAGCTTCAACGCACATTGATACATTTTTAAAGGGTTCGGAAGGCATTATCTACTGTAAAATGTAAATGTGGAAAGTTGATTTCAGTTTCTGCTGGGCAATATTCACATATTCTCCAATCTGTGCAGTGGAACTGGAACTCTGATCCTTTTGTGCATTGATGGGGGTCTTTAGTTCCTGAACCTCATGGTAGACCATCTACGGAACTACTCTCCTTACTGCTGCAGAATAAAGATTTAGAATGAGTTAAACCATCTCTTGCCTCTTCTTGAGAGTTGCTCCTTTTGGATTGTTACCTACTTTGCTCTCTTCCTTTTCTGTTGGAGGAAGAGGAGACAGCAGTAAAAAGGAAAAAGTGAGGGGGCCAATTAGGGAGAGTGTGGAAGACTTGACTCCCTCCATTTAAAGCACAGTGCTGTTAGCAAAAGTGAACTACTTCACTGCTCCTGTGTACTATCTCTGCCACTTCATTTTCTTAAATGTACATTTCTCACACAACACACCTCAAAGCAAATTCCCTTTCCTTCTCCTTTCTAACATCCATGCCATTACCTCCATGTAATCTGCTATGATTACACACCGGTCCAAACTAACCCCTCTCCTCTGAGCCGCCTCTGAGGGTTGATCTCAGTCTGTGCGGTGGAACTTTACTACCATTTCCATCATATTACACAGCAGAGTTTATGTTCTAAGGAGACCGCATAAGGCAAAAATGATATTTGATGATAGATTGTTGAAAATCTCCACAATTGTTCTAAGGTTATTAATTAATATACCATATTTCAGTCAACCTAACACAGCAAACTTTTCCTAAAGTTAGAATGCAGTGTTCATTCTTAGTTGAATATTTAATATAATAGAGGCCCATGTTTTGGAAAAAATAAATGCTATATGTAAACACTGGAGCACCTGCTCCATAGCAAGCTGCTGCCCCTAGGAGAAGCAGGAGGCCTGAGACAGACTGAAGACTCAGACTCAGGACCTCTTCTCACTTCCTTGCAAGTCCCTTGAGCAGCAAGGCCGGCAATATTATCATCATTTATTTATTTAAATGTTTTTCTCACTCCGCCTCCTTCTGTCCAACTCTGTTATCCTCCTGCCCTCTCTCACTCTGAGTCTTCAATTCCCTCGGCTGAAATTTCTTATGCATAGCTCTTATCTCTTCTACTAGACTTCAGTCTCAAGGTCAAGGGCTGAATCTGAGCTATCTTTTCATTCTCCCAATTGCTTGGCAAAGAATAGGTACATGAAGGATAGCTGTAGAATAAATGTTCACAGTTTCTGGATGTGAATACAATAGTTTTGGAGTTATCTTTGTTAAAATTTTACTGGAAGTGATTTTAGTCTTAGAATCCTCATTAAAATTAAATCTTATAAAGAAATATATAAAATATTGGTAAAAGTAGGTCGGCAATGGTTGAAATAAGAGTGGGGACTTAGGATTGGAGAGCAACCTGATTATTTCTGCTCTTCCTTTGGAAGCCTTTAAAGGGGCCCTGCAGAACTTTACAATAGTCAGGACTGCAGTCAGAGACTCACTGTTTTCTGGTAGTCACTTACCTGTAGAGGTTTTTGTCTTGTGAGAATACGGAGAATCAAGAAGCTTTAGATGCTATGTGAGGAATCGATAAGATGGAAGGCAAAGCATTTTTTAAAGTTATATAAGATGTAAATGAAAACAAAAACACCTTCAAATGAAGTGTTAGTGCCTTTTGGCTTAAATTCTAGAACAAATATTTATGCCACGTTTCTATATGTAGGCCGTGTAGAAATGGCACATATCTTAAGACCTTTAACTAATTTGGAAATGTATCACCAATAGGAAAAAAAATGTTATTTTAGGAACAACAGAATATATGAAGCTTTTCTATCACGTTGTATTACATCATGTTATATAATAAATTAGAACAAAAACTAAAATAGAATAACTATGGGACGTTATAACACGTGTCCTATAGAAAATATTATTTAACATCTCTAAGCCTCAAGTTTCTTAGAACAGAGAAAATGGTACCTATTCTGCGGGGTTTCTATAAGCGTCACCAATAAAATGCAAAGTAGCTGACCTATTATATAGTATGTACTACATGTGTGAACTGTGTTTTTTTAAAGAAGAGGAAGTTTTAAAATACATTAATGTTCTCAGTGTTATTATTAGCAGCCAAATCTTTCAAAATCAGTCAGAAGTTTTATTTAAAAGGTATAAATAGTTTCATTCTTATATATAACTTTTTAAGTTTTCAGGTAATATATATATAAATGTATTGAAAAAATGTTTACCCTATCCTATAATCATATAGATAACTATATACATATATATCTCACATTATACAATGCTATCCAACGATAATGTGCTGGTGATTCATTAAGAATCAATTAGAAAACATGGAAAAATGCTGTTCATTGCGAAGCATATCCAAAAAAAAAAAAAAGCTGGACTAACAGGCATTAAGATAGGGCTCTCTATATGTTTTCACATACCTATATCCTTTGGCTCCATTAGACTTGATAGCAGCTATGTATTGGATCCACATGGTCTGTTTCTCTGTTTCCCAAGGTAGGCAGTCTCTGATCAGTGGTCCCTCCTTCCCTCCCCCATGGCTTTCTTTTCATAATAATCTTTCTTTAGCATGTTTCTAATTAACTCCTTCGTGCAGCTAGAAGGAAGTAAAAGTGCTTTACCGTAGGCTTATCTTTGCTTTTCAAAACAAAGCATATTCTGTTACTGCGTGGGTTCCATTGTTTCCAGTTAGTCATCCACTTCTTCACTGACCTCAGATGATGACCTGTGACTAAGCACACTGCTTTGGTTGTGTGTCTTTGAACATTTCCATAATAAAATGAAACTGTTCAAATATAAAAATATAAAATGAATAGTAGAATAAACATCATATACTGAATAGCTGGTTTTGACATACATCAACCTTTGCTAATCTTTCACTTATTTCCCCACAATTTTTTGCTTCAGTATTTTAAAGCAAACCCTGTATCATTTCTCCCATAAATACTTCACAATGTAGTATCTCTAAAACATAAAGATTGCTTTTTTTAACTAATCACTACACATTATCACATTTAACCAATTTAATAGTAATTCTTTAATGTTAATTGATACCTAATGTTATAAAATGATTAAAGAAGACAGTTTAGGTAATATAAGCAAACTTTAACCCTTCATGAACCAGACAGTCTCCTTTCGGACAACTGCAAATAGGGCAGAAGGAATGAACTTTTATAGGATAAAGAATAAAGAACAAGGAAGAGAAAAATAAGAAATAAAGAAATGTCTGATGGGCTGGGGCCACATGGTCAACCTTGTTTGGGGTGAGAAGGCCCAGAGTTGGCTTGGCATTTGGGGGTTGACTGACGGGATATAGGACATTTCTCAACAAGCAGAGCGTTTCCAGGAACGCTAAAGTTATCGAAATTTCAGTTTGCTGATGTGTCACCCTGGGGAAGGAGAGGCTCCATCATGGGGCTAGAAAGTTATTTCAGCACTAGTGTGTAACCAAATATTCCTGATTGTCTCAAAAAAATTATTTTTAAGGTTATTTGATCAAATCAAGATCCACATCAGGTTCATGTATTGTATTTGGTTGATATGTCACTCAAGTTTCTTTTAATCTGTAGTGTCATCTTTTGTTTTTTCATAGCACTTATTTGTTAAAGACTTGCTCATTTGCCCTGTAAAGTTTCCCACATTCTGGATTTGGCTGACTGCTCCCTCATGGAGTCATTTAACATGTTTCCTTAACCCCTACATTGCCTATAAATCAGTATATATATCTGATGGTAGGATTTAGGTTAAATTTTTCTTAGCAAAAATACATCATAAATGGTGGTGTGTAGTACTCATTGTATTTAGAGATATTAAAATTAGTCAGTGGATTCAGATGTTGTGAATCTAATCTATCATTGTAATTCCAATGAATTGCATACTTCTTTTTACTCTCATTTCCTCCACATTTATTTAATTTTTTTAATTTGTTTTTGTGATGGAGATTGGCCCTGAGCTAACATTTGTGCCAATCCTCCTCCATTTTGTATGTGGGACACCACCATAGCATGGCTTGATGAACAGTGTATAGGTCCCCACCTGGGATCTAAAATGGCAAATGCCAAGCCACAGAAGTGGAACGCAGGAACTTGACCACCATGCCACAGGGCCAGCCCCTACCTCTGCATTCATTAACTAAAATTTTTTAAATAAAGAATAATTTGCCCAGATCCACTACAGTTAGTAACTCTAAAATATAGTTTATAGAAGAATAGCAAAATAAGTGCTTGGTTCTTTCCTCTTATCCATCAGTCTTAGTTCTTATCATCTATTTAATTCTGTAATTATTTGTTTTACCCTCTAATAGCAATAGCAAGATTACTAATGTCAGCAATGTCATTAAGTACAGTTTACTGTTTCCTTGCTCATATCTTTTACTTAGGATTATTTCACTTTGAATAGTCAAGCTTTTGTATTTTAAAAGCTCTTGGAATAATTATTATATTGTTATTATAATAATTGAAGACTTAAATATTATTATGATAAGCCCAGGAATAATTATTCCTTGGACAATTATGCTGCAAACTTAACATACAATTTAGTTTGGTTGATTAATTTTATTTTGAAATTTTAAAGAATTTTAAAATTTTATTTGTTTTGAGGTTTGTAAAACATTTATATAGTTTCTCATGTCAAAATGATAAAAGAAACTAAATTCAGGGTAGTCTTATTTTTTTCATTGTCTACTTCACGTTGTTTCCTCTGTTACTATAGGTGACTATTCTTACTAGTTTTTGGCTTATTCTTTCATTATTTCTTCTTAGAAATATAAACAAGTTGGTTTCTGTACATATATTCATATTTCCCTGCCTCTTTTTACAAAATCAGTGGTACTATATAGATGCCTTCCTTCTATATTCCTTTAAAAGATGCATAATACTCTATTGAGTGGATATAACATAGATCCTGGTCTTTTATTCCTATGAATAATGCAAAACGAATAGCCACATGCATAAGACATTTCATATTTTTGCCATTGTGTGTTTAAGTAGATTCCTAGAAGTAGGATTCATACATAATTTAGCTAGGTATTGCAACCGAAGTAGTGATTGTAATATTTTGCATTTTCAACAATAGTGTGAGTGAGTTTCTATTTTCCTATGAAACAGCCTTACATGCATAGTATGTTATCACACTTTTCAATGTTCTGAATTTGGTAGATGAGAAATCGCATATCAATGCAGTTTTAATTTGTATTTGTATTATAGACATGAGATAGATTGAGCATCTTTTTTGGGGATATTTGTACTTCTTATTCTGTGAACTGTACCTTTATACTTTCTGCTCATTTTTTATGCCCTTGTTGGGCTTCTCAATATTTAGAAACATTGTGTATATTAGGACAATTAAACCTTGCTAATATAAGTTGCAAATACATCCTTTTGTCATTTTTCATTTTACTTTTTTTTAGTGAGTGCATTTATTTTTGGGTTGTTTATGTAAAGTCTATCAAGCTTTTACGTTATGGATTCTGAACTTTAATTCATAGAAAAGTTTTCCACATTCCCTAGCTAGAAACCAATATATGATGCTTGTGTAGTTTTAGTGCATTTTATTTTTAGATTTCAAATTCATTTGATCTTTATACTATTGGATGAGAGGATTTAATACAGTTTTATATTTTTATATCTGGATATTCAGTTGTCCCAGCTCCATTTATTAAAATGAACTCACCCCCCCAAGCTTTTATCATGAATTAAATTCTCCTAAGCATTTAGATGTATTTTTGAATCTTTTTTCAAGCTATTTTTTGTCTATCCGGGTACCAATTTTTAATTTATAATCATAGTTTTTAATTTATAGAGCCTTATACTACACTTTAATATGTAAAACATGCTACTTCTCTTCTAGTGATCTTCTTCAATGTTTCCAATGCTATTCGTGCATATTTATGCTTCCAAATAAATTTTAAAATCAACTTATGTAGCTTTTAGAAACAAACGCAATTTTTATTGTGATTGAATCATACTTATAATTTAATGTAATGACACTGAGGACCATTGACATTCTGTGGAGTTTGGAATCATTCTATTCACGTACATTTTCTTTCTTTGAAGTACTTTCCTCTTGTTCAACTCTACCTTTGTTCCTTTCAGGAGTGTTGCATTGAATTCCCTACTTGTTCCCCCTCCCCAATATTTTCTGTTATGTTTATATCTAGTTGATTTTTTTCCATGTATGTAGAATCTTTTCTTCTATTATATCATCTCACTGCTTACTGTCTGTATATATAAATATTTAAGGAAGTTAAATTATCTCTCATCACAAACAATTCATATTTGATCATAAAATGATTTCTGCAAAGTTACAGATAATCATAGCTCCTCTATATGATTGAATTTCTCTTTCTTCAGCATGCATACTTTTAAAAAATATTCATATGAAAATTGTTTGGTTTTTTCCTATATTAATATACAGGTACACATATACCATTGGATGTGTTAGAGTAGAAGATTTTAAGGTCCATGAAAAGAGGCTGAAAAAAATCTTTATTGGTATCTTTAATAAAGTTCTAAAGTTGATATAATATATAAAACTGGATTACTGGCTTGAATTTACTTTGTTAAATAAGAAAAGGTAAATATATTCAAAAAAGAAGGTAAAATATCCCATAGTTTCACAATTTTTACCAACTAGACAATATCCATACGTTCTGATAACAGGAATACTGTCTCGATATAACTTGAACCATGAATCAGGAAACAGAAACTTAACAAGAATTTAACAAAAGTTGTTTTATTAGGATTGTTGGCTTTCCAGTCATGACAATGATTAACAAAATTAGAGTACGTCCCTGGATAGGGTCAAACATTGTTTTGTTGTATTATTTTTGTCTTACCTTCTAACACATGTAGAAATTACCATTGCTAGAGATTGTATCTTTACAGGCAACATATTTTCTAAATAATTCCTCACCCTTACCTAGGGCTCTTTCACCCTCATGCAATCAAAAATCCTTTCTGAATTCGAATAGCTTCAAAGAAGCTTACTTGTCCTTATAGGAATATTACCTATGAATGACTCCTAATGTCACACGGCATCTGTAAACAGAGTTCACTATGTTCTTTTGCTTATAATGACTGCAGCCTCAAGGTCTCTGTGGCTTGATTAGTGTGACTCTCTAGTTGTGTTCACAGCTAAATTCCATGGCTAAAACTGAACTCTGTGTTGGACTAGGGACTTAATAAAAGAAGCGAGAGAAGGAGGAACCTGTGTTATGGTTACAAATGAATTAAGGGCCGGAGATCTTGTCTTCCAGAAATTCATTATTTCTGGTTAACGAGAAAAAATATGTACACAGAAGTATTTTTGAAATGTGAAATACATGTGAAAAAATTAAATACAGCTGTAAAAATATATTACTATAAATAAATGATGCCCTATTAACACCATGAAAGAAACTAATCTTTGCCTTTTGAGCATTCAAAGGTTGTGTCTTAGTGATTTAAGGGATTTCAAAGTATAATTCTGACCATGAAAGATGTCCAAATTTAACGTCTAATTCATGCACAAGATAGGCTCTAATTGTGTGTGAAAACTGGACATACACTGTTTAAAAGGGAAATAAGTGGATTTGTATGGAGGGGATGCAGGAGAAAATAGTACTCCCTCCCCGCAGGCTCCTGGTCCTCCCTGGTGGTCCCCACTTTGGGAGCCGCTCTTAACCACAGGGCATGGAGTTCATTGGACCGTAGGAAATCATCCCATTCATATCCTATAGGTAGAGGAGGGAAGACAATTTAGCTGAAGGGTGCCTCTGTTCATTTATTCCACAAGAGCCGCTGCTTGATAAATTAAGCTAATCCTCTACAGAAACGTTCCAATCACCTCTGTAATTACTTACTATATGGAAACACAATGGATGCGGCTGTAATTACTCTGCTATAAGATACAAAGTCTGCAACGCCTTGTTATCTACATAAAATGGAAAGGCACTGTGTATTCATGAAATCTAAGATAATATTTAGTGTGAAATGGTTTTGAAGGTCATAAGCCAACTTGCAAATTAAAAGCTGATAAGACCTACTCTCACATTTTCCCTCCCATATAATGGCATAAATTGGTTAGAGATAAAAGCCATATTTCCATGGATAGAATTTGAAATCTGTTAAATTTGTCTACACTGAAATTCCTAGTCACATGAAAATTTCAAAATTGTTATTCTCATTAGCGTTTCTCCCATAAACTGTCTGGATGATTCAGTCTATCATAGAAAATGGAGAAACTCTAAATTAAGGCCAGTGGATTAATAATTCTGACTTAGAACAGAGGCAATTTCTGCCTCACTAATTTTTCATATCTGCTCAATTAACCCCATAGTGCTTTAGAACAAAAGGCAGCATGCCGAGTGTCATTTAAATTAAACAAATGGCATTCATCTATCAAGGTACTGACTTATATCTGCCACTCCAAGCCAAGACCACAGTACCAAATGGGGTGGATGAGCATCTCAGAAATCATGCGTAGTGTACTATGGGAAACTTGCCATTTAACGAGCTTTCTGAGATCATGCAGAAAAGCAGGACTAGGTTATCTACCTAGTAGCATCTGTAAAAATACCTAGTTTATAGTCTACTGTGACTTCTGTCACTGGGGAGAAGCACCTTTTCTGGGAGAGATATTAACAATTTCTAATTAAAATAATACCCTTCATTTTACGTTCAAGTCATTTATTTTCAGAGATTGGAAAGCAGATATCATTTTACTGACCTTCTGAATAATTTTCTGTTTAGCAGCTGTGGTCTCCAATGATGCTTTCCCAATAAAGTATTTCAGTTCCAAGTAGATACAAATTTTGAAAAGAAATTAGCTGACTATCATTATAATTTACTAGAAAAGGGAATTACTTCTACTTAGCATTTACACTGCTTGAAGAATAGGCATTATGCATTTTCAAATCCTTGTCCATGCTTTTATGGTCAATAATTTATCTGTTTCAGTCTGATCTCTGTTTTAGTAATTTAAAGAATAAAGTCTACAAAACCAAATTCAGAATAAACATTAGTTTAATAATCACTTTGTAGAAACATAACTATATTTTGAATTTTAGCATGAAATAGCAAAATGCTCTTTTGAGACACAGCCATTTGTGTATTTGTTCAATAATACGAAATTTTCTTCAAATAACCTCTATTAAACTTATGAGACCACATAGCCAGCCTGTGTGGTCCCAGACTGAGACCTAAATGCATGCAGTGCACATATCTAATGAGCCAGTGAGAACAGTAATGCAGGAATCTATATAGAAGCAGGACCTAGCAGCTTCTTGAGTTTGGTTTAAGTTAGTGAGGGAAGCAGCAGAAGAAGAGGTTGATTATCTGTCTCTCAGCATTGCTCCCAAATAGGTCCAGTAGAGTCAAGTCTAATCCAGTAATCAGGGTGCTATGAAATAAAAGATCTCTTTCTCAAATTTCTGTAAAATTTGGACACCAAAAGGCATTACAACCTTGAGGTAGCAATTATTGTGCTGCTGATGACACAGTATTAATCATGGAATTTCAACTTGTTCCAGCTCCCGTGTGGGGAGCCGTGATTACTGGCAACATCACAGGCACCAGCCATGATCTCCTTCTATATCAGAAAAAGGGGAAACTTTGGAGGACTTTGGGAACAGAGTCTCACCGAGACTTTGGATTTCAGCAATGTTTAAAGACAGTACCAGACTAAGAAAGGAGGAATGGATAGTAATATATTTGTAAGTTAGAGATGGAGTTCCCTTAGCGTATCTCAGAGAATCACTCACAGGTGATTCTAAGACGCATTTGGGAAGAACTGGCATGGGATAGAGTTTCTAAAGGGTCTGTAGGGACAGGGCTGGCAAACTCCAACGTGGTGCTTAAAGTTTCATTCCCAAACTTGGTGGACTAGGAAATAGCAGCTAGTCCAGAAATTTGTCTCTTCTCTTATTTATTTATATAGAGTACCACATAAAGACTAACTCACATTATTTTGCAAGACTGTCTAGCATCTTATTAAAATGTCAAGTGCTGAGTCTAATCTCCTGGAATCAATATTTTATGAAGGAACTGAACAATACTGAATATATGGGAAAGATATTTAAATACATTTTCTTCAGATTTCTACTACTACGTGTTACTATCAAGTTCATGCTCATTTAATATCGGCAATAAATGGTGAAACATTAAAAATTTAAATCAAGCTTCTCCACGGTTTCTAAGAATCACAATCATTTTATACTATATTTGTATTAATTATTTGAAAAATATTTTATGTTTTACTATGAATTTAGAGGACAAAATTCTCTAACATGGGTTGTATATTTACTTGGGAGTATATTTATATATTTACGCATATGCATAAAGAACAAAATAACTATATTATAATATTAGAGATAATAAAAGATAAACTATCAGAAAATAATGGTTCCTCAGTTACAAACAACTACTCACTGCATACATATATTATCCTGAAAGGATGACACATGATTCTGTATTGTACTCTTTTGTTTATAGATTACTTTATTAGGTAAGAAGATAGTAAAGCTAAATTCCAGGGAAATAGGATAGGAGGTAACTCAAATTTGATAGGGTAGGACAGCGGGAGTTGTAGTAGGAAAACACAAGAACTGGCTGGGGAGGGCAGTCTCAGGTGGGGTCTTGGCTGATTATCAGGCAAAAGGAAGACACTAGGCCAGAAAGAGGGAGAACTTTTAAAGAAAAAAATAAGTAGAGGCATTAGGGTTTTGCATTACATAAAAATATTAAATTCTCACGCAGGATGACTAATTTTTGTGACTTATGTCAACCTTAATTTGTATTTTTTGTTTTACGAAATAATCTGAGCTGCATTCAGATAAAATGGGAAAGGTTCTAAAATCAAGTGTCCATGTGTTTCACTGATAAAGGAGAGATCAGAGAGCTATCCAGGGATGGCAGATTTGACCTCCACGGAATGAGTATTCTTCTCCATAAGAAAAGTTCAAAGCATATCATGGATTCTAGAATTCTATTTGTCAATGTTGAATTCTAGTATTATAGAATTCTAGTCTTGATTAGGGTCTTGCATCTAGACACTCCTGTTCCCAGAAACATAGCACTAATAAACATATATTTTTTTGATGGGGGAGCATAACTAGGTTTATAAGATAGTCCTTTCCTCTGTGAACCAGAAATAGAACAGAAATGCAAACTGGTGAGTTGAGAGTGGAGCTGAAACTATAGACTTCCCAGCCTTTAGGTTGTCTGGACGCAGGTAGATAGAAAAAGTGTGAATTTCCTCAGAGTGGATAAAAATTGCTCTATGCAAGGCAAGGGTTCAGTGTCAAGAAGATGCTTGAAACAAAGATTGACATAGGGGCTAGGATTTAAGAAAGAAGGTTGAAGAAATCTACTGCAAACCTTTGGCTGGGGCTAGACTTATGTGAACCTGCTGACCCACAAAGGCAAGAGAAAAGATGCAAAGTTTCATGACAAGAAACAGCCCACTTATTATATCAGTGATCAAGTGAGAGAACTTTCCATTCCTTGTACTGGAGGAGCATTAATCCACCAAAAGGTTTTATTGGGAATTTGAGGCCCAACGAGAACAGGTGAGATATGATAAAGGTGATCAAAAGGTACAAACTTCCAGATATGACAAGTCCTGGGGATGTAATGTACAGCATGGTGACTACAGTTAATAATACAGTGTTGTATATTTGAAAGTTGTTAGAGTGGATCTGAAAAGTTCTCATCATATGAAAAAGAAGTTGTAATGGATGTTACTGAGACTTGTGAGTGCTTCACAATACATGCAAATATTGAATCATGTTGTACACCTGAAACTAATATGAGTCAATTATATCTCAATTAAAAAAATGAGAATAGGCACAAATAGGATAAGAAGCAGTGGAAATGTAAAGGGAAGGAAAGATGAAAAAGGAAGGAAAGGCAGTTTTTCAGCCTGAAATAAAAGGATGCTAACAGTAACTAGAATTCACATGAAGAAATAAAGAATTTTGTGAAAGGTAACTACCACGATAAATGTAAAGATCAGTATTAATGTATTTTAGGTTTGCCACTCTTTTTTCCCCTATGTGATTTAAAGAAGAAATACATTAAAGAAACCCATAAATTTTTATTGATGGGTACACAATGTATAAGGATGTAATTTGTGAGAATAATAATATAAAGAGTGGTGGAGCTATATAGGAACGAAGTTTTTGTATCCTATTGAAAGCAAATTGGTATTAATCTGAACTAGATTTTTCTAAATTAAGATGTTAATTGTAATCCCCAGGTCAACCACTAAGAAAAAACTAAAAAAATGCATAGTAAAACAAATGAGAAAGGAATCAAAATGATGCACTAGAAAATTTATATCTAGCACAAAAGGGGTAGTTATGGAGGAATTGAGCAACAAAAAGAAATATAAAAAATAAATAGCAGAAGTCACTCCTTCCTTATCAGTAATTACAGTAAAATCAAATGTATTAAATCTTCCAATTTAAAGGCAGAGATTGGCAGAATGGATTTTAATAAAAAAGATCCAATGTTATGTTGTCTACAGGTGACTCACTTCAGAGCCAAAGACAAACATAGTTTGAAAATGAAAGGTTTGAAAAACATATTCCACGCAAACAGAGACCAAAAGAGGACTGGAGGTCTATATTAATATCACATAAAATTGATTTTAAGACGCAAATTATTACAAGACAAGACATTATATAATGATGCATGGGTAAATTTATCAAGAACATATAACAATTAATAAACATATGCACCTAAAAACTGATCCCCAAAATATATGATGCGAAAATTGACAGAATTCAAGGAAGAAATAGACAGTTCAACAATAATAGTTGGAGATTTCAACACTGCACTTTCAATAATGGATATAGCACCTAGACAAAAGATAAACGAGAACAGAAGACTTGAACAACACCGTAAACCAATTAGACCTAACGGACGTATATCGAATGTTCCACATGACAACAGCAGAATACACATTTTTCTCAAGTGCCCATGGAATATTCTCCAGGATAAAACGTATTTTAGGACACAAAAAAGCCTCAATAAATTTTTTAAAATAAAATCATACAAAGTATTTTTTCTAATTTGACTAGAATGAAACTAAAAATCAGTAACAGAAGGAAATCTGGAAAATTCACAAAAAATATGGAAATTAAATAAGATACTTTTAAACAACCAATGGATTAAAGAATAAATCAAAAAGTAAATTAGAAAATACTTCAAGATGAGTGAGTAAAAATACAACACACCAACATTTATGGGATGCTGTGAAAACAGTACTCAGAGGGAAATTTATTGCTATAAATTCCTACATCAAAAAAGAAGAAAGATATCAAATCAATAACCTAACTTACACCTTAAGGAACTAGCAAAAGAAAAGTTAACAGAAAGAAAGAAAATAATAAGATTAGAGGGGAGATAAATCAACTAGCAAAGAGAAAAACAATAGAATCAATGAAATCAAAAGTTGGCTCTTGAAAAGAACAATATAATGACAAACCTTTAGCTAGTCTGAGCCTGAAAAAACAAGAGAGAATACTCAAATTACTAAAACCAAGAAAGATTGTGAGACTACAACTGACATTATAGAAATAAAAAAGGTTATAAGAGAATACTATGAACAATTGTACAACAGTAAATTGGATAACCTAGATAAAATGGGCAAATTCCTGGAAACGTCAAAACTACTGACTGAAGGAGAAATAGAAAATCTGAATATACCCATAACAAGCAGAGACTGAATCAGTAATCAAAACTTCCAAAATGAAAAGCTCAGGACCAGATTGCTCCACTGGCAAATTCTGCCAAATGTTTAAAGAATAACTATAATCAATCTTTCTTGAAATCTTCCAAAAAATAGTAGGAAACACTTCCTATCTCATCCTGTGAAGCCACTATTAACCTGATACTAAAACCAGACGAAGACCTCACAAGAAAACTAAAGGCCAATATTTCTTATGAATAAATGCAGAAAATCCTTACCAAAATAATAGCAACCTGAATCCAGCAGCATACTCGGACTATATAGCACGACCAAGCGGGATTTATCCCAAGAATGCAAGAGTGCTTCAACATGTGAAAATCATTCCACATTATACACTACGTTCATAAAACAGAGGGAAAAACCCACAAGATCATTTTAATTGATGTAGAAAAAGCATTTGGCTTTTTAAAAATAAAATATTCCACATCTCGGAGAATATAAATCTTATTTGTCTTGAATCTCCAGAGAAAGGAAAACGTAGCAATCATATTAACAAATAAGCACTGATTCTCATTTATTGTAAGACTAAGGCTACAACAAATGGGGCATTATGGTTCCAGAGAACATGAGTGTTATAAATCCACACAATATCAGCTATGTATGTAGAAAATTTACAAAGAGACTGGGAAAAAGGTAGAAGTTAGTTTAACACAGAGATGTATATAGATAACTTTAACGTTCTATCTATTTTTAACTTATATATATATAATTTATATATATGAAATTTATTCCTTGAGGTCGAATGTTATATGCTGAAAACCAAAGTAGTGAGATACCCATACATTTAAAGTTATGAAGGTGAACTCCGAGAAAGTTGTAATCAATTAAAACAGAATGGTGGAGGGAGGGAGAGCAAGGAAATGGAGTTGGGGGGGGGGATGCACTGTGTTCATTTTTGTTCATAGGGAGCAGTCAACAGATACAGCCCAAAAATATGTTATTAAGGGCATCATGTAATAGAATTGCTATAAAATTAGCTTCAAGATTTCCATGCCCCTTTTCCCCAGTGATTGCTATTATAAAGTTACTGAAAAGTATCAGGTGCCTCTCTATATATAGGTATATGAGACCTTCTAGATCAACGACCAGCAAACTTTTTTCTGTAAAGGGCCAGATAATAAATATTTTAGTCTTTTGAAGCTCTAAAATGTCTGTAGTAACAATTCGACTCTGCTGCTGTGGCATGAAAGCAGTCACACACAATACAGCAATGAATGAGAGTGGCTCTCTTCCAGCAAAACAAGAGATGGGCTAGATTTCACCTGTGGGCTCCACTTTGCCAACCTCTGCTAGAAATAAATTGGTAAGAGAAAAAAACATCAAGGTACAGAACAGTGTGTATAAATATAATGACTTTTCTTAAAGAAAGAATACATATATGCTTGCATGTGCATTAAATAACTCTGTAAGCATAAAACCAGTAACAGTGATTGCTTCTAGAGAAGGAAACTCAGTAGCCGGGAGACAGAGTGAAAAAGAGGTATACATTTCACTGAACACCAATGTACCTTTTGAATTCTATCCAATTTGGATGTATTATCCATTCTAAAATATCAGCAAATAAATATTTGAAAATAGAAATATATGAGATAGTAAACAGAAGTAATACAGAGTATTAACAAAACCAAAAGTAGATTTTAGAGAAGCAGATAAAATAAACAAACTTTTATCGAGAAGATGTGGTCCAGAAGAGGTAGCAAAGGACCTCAATAGAATTTATATTTTTGTTCATTAAAAATATCTTAAACAGGGGGCTGACCCTGTGGCCGAGTGGTTAAAGTTCTGTACATTCTGCTTTGGCTGCCGGGGGTTCACATGTTTGTATCCTGGGCATGGACATAGTCTACTCATCAGCCATGCTGTGGAGGCATCCCACATAAAAAGTAGAGGAAGATTGGCAGAGATGTTAGCTCAGGGCGAATCTTCCTGACAAAAAAATAAATAAATAAAAAATAAATATCTTAAACAAATAAATACACATACATTCCATGTAATTAGTAGGGCTGCAGTGATGAAGCTCACGGGGTAAATTAGCCGCAAAAGTCATCAAGAACTTCGCTATGTGGAGTCATATTTCAATCCCATTATTTATCCATAGAACTAGTCTTATTATGTATTTTTATGCAATTAAGGACATCATGAAGAATCTCAACTTTACCATTAGATTATCCTATCAATCTTATTGAAAGTGTATTTTTAATATAAGATATATCACTGAGAAGCATTCATACAATCTATCATCAACCAATGTCAAAAATTGGAGAACATTTGCTGTATTTTTTTCAACCCAAATGAAAATAATGTTTTTATTCCCATACTACAATACACTTTCCTTTACAATTAATTGCCTGTTTTGTCGTTACAAGAATGTCAATGAGACGTTCAGCAATATTATTTTAGCCGTATATGGTATTATCTTTGCTTATATGAGAAGTGGCAACACACAGGCAGATTTATCATTTTTATTCCTTCATTTAAATATTACTTTAGAATATACATTATATTCACATTTTATTTCATCCTCAAAACAACACTTGAAGATGGTCCCACATTTTAAAGTTGCACGTTTTAGAGAAGGACAAACTGAGAGGTAGTTACTCAGGTCATCCAGCAAGTTGTTGCTGCAATTTTGTTGGAATTCTTTATTCTGTTGAGGGCAGCAGTAATTATAAGCCTTCTGTGGGCAAGCACTTGGAGAAAGGCTGTGAACACAGCCATGACCAAGCTAAATTCCTTGCCTCATCATTGGATCTCCCTCTCTCATTATTGTCAGAGCTCCTGCTTAGGCTGAACAGGAAAAACAGAATCTTGCACACTGAGGTTGTAAAAACCTCCAGTTCCCCAGTGAGGTCAGAGGCCAGGTAGCTCTGAATCCCTCACACCATTTGTTCCTAGGAACTGCTGAGCCTTGACTCAGCTTAGTCAACTGTAGCTGCTGCTCCAGTGCTGGCCCCCATTCATTATACAACCTGCTTTTTAGGAATAAGAATTCTAAAAGTCACTTCTGTTCATCTGCACTGGTAGTTCTGGAAGTCCTCCCAATTCCTCGTTCATCCAACATCTTGTGTGCCGCCTGCTACCCTCTTTTTAAATGAGGCAGTTAGAAATTAGATGGTCTTGGGGCCGGCCCCATAGTGCAGTGGTTAAGTCTGCATATTCCGATTTGGCGGCCCGGGGTTTGCTGGTTCGGATCCCGGGTGCAGATATGGCACCGCTTGTCATGCCATGCTGTGGCAGGTGTTAGAAAATAGAAGAAGATGGGCACAGATGTTAGCTCAGGGCCAGTCTTCCTCAGCAAAAAGAGGAAGATTGACAGCAGATGTTAGCTCAGGGCTAATCTTCCTCAAAAAAAAAAAGGGAAAGAAATTAAATGGCCTTACTGCAATGTTAGGTGGGCCATATACTAACCTTAGCTTATTAACTTCATTTATCTTTTTTCTCAGTACTAGTAAAGTATTCTGGTCAAAATGGCCCCACATAAATACCTATTAAATGCTGTAGCTTTTTGTTTTCAATTTGCAAAACACACACAAGAAGTTTATGTATCATTTTGTAAAGTCAACATCGCCTTCAACAGAAAGTTATTTTAAATGAAAGCAGAGAAGGTCTATGAGTCTATTACTAATTAGCATGGAACATCAATTGAAATGCTTTATGTTGGAACAACACTTAGCAATAGTGTTTATTTTCCTTTGAAACAATATTTCTTCAGGTTAATGCATGCCTAAATTAAATTGAGTAGCATCTTTTTCAAGACCTATTGCATGTAATTCTATTTCCCAGGCCGGAAGTTCAATTGCAAAATGTTCTTTAATTAATTCAACATTTTGTTTTTCTTTCAGAAATTATGATCTATGTTAAGTATCTTGTTGTAGTCAGTTTTTTTAGAAACATGCCTTTAAGTTTTGCTCCAGACCTGCCAAGGAATAGTCTTCAAAGTGTTAAGCAATTAACCTTGCCTTGAAGGCACTAGTTAGGACGAACGTGTTCAGGTTTGACACACAGCGGCAGGTTTCCCGCAACCTGAGCGCTCTCTCACTCCTCTTCACTTTGGATGGCACCTACCTATGCATCTCTCCTTCCAGAGACTGTTAATTTCTCGAGTGCAGAAACTGACATTTTACTAATTGTGACAGTGACTGGTCCAAAGAATAAGCTTTAAAAAATTTTTTTCAACAAAGTGTTGAACTTAGTTTTTATGGCAGCAAAATATGAATGCTTCTAGATTTTTCTCTTGATTTTTGTGGAAGTTGAAAAGATATGGGTTTATGATGCATGTGAATAAATTTGAAAATATATGTCAACCGTTTTCTATGTACAAAGTGATCTACCCTTAATATGTGTGCATATATGTGTGTATACATACACACTTGTATAGTGATCACCATTATTCTAGAGCATTCTTTCCCATACCAACTACTTCTTGTAATGCAAAAATCTGAACTTGTTAATGGTTGTGGATGTGTATAGTTTTCTCAAACAATCTAGAAGTTTGGTCTTTTGTATTGTAACCTGTATAATACAAGCTAACGCGTGATATTCTGAAGATGACCGTTTAAACAATTGCCTTTTCATTTTTCCTTTAAATATTGTATACTGTAACCACATATTTTAATTGTTTCATGAATTTAAAGCCTGCGTACTTACAAAAGAGTTAGAGAGGGACCTGGTAGGTTATCCACTCTCCTAATGAGCAGACTGAGCATGAAACCACACACAAAAAAATCAATTCCATAGACGATTGACTCTCTATCTGTGCTAATGGAAGACATTATCTTTGTAATTTATCTGTGCTAATGGAACGGTGTTGCAAATAACATAAAATATTAGCCATAGTAATGCCGACATCCTTTAAATCTGGAATTGCAAACTATTTATGTTTACTTTTGAATATAAGTTTATCTAATATTCTGGGAATTCATGCTGCTTCAAACAAAATAATGAAGTTATTCAATCAATCTCCAATTACTTCTCATCATTAACTGTGTGCTCTAACCAACCTCCATTATTTGGTATTCTGCAAACGTGCATTAAACTTTCTCACCTTCTAATTTCTGACCTTTCATTCCCAGTTGCCTAGAACGCTATGTTCTCTTCTTCAACTCTTATCTTGAAAATTTTTCAAGGATGAATTCTCTCCCAGGATCTCATTCTAACTCAGTGTGGATCTAATCCCTTTTTGAACTCATAGAGTACGTGAGGCAGAGCTGTTAGAACTATCATGCGAGTTACATACATAATTTTAACTTTTCTAGAAAATACATTATGAAAAGTAAACAAAGAAGTAAAAATGATTTAGATTATTTGTGAAATATATTTTTGTACTGTTTTCAAAATCTAATGTGTATATAGCATACAACTAGCCATGTGTATATATATATATGACTAGCTATATTGGACTAACTTCACTTCAAGTGCTCAGTAGCCACATGTGGCTAGTTCCTACTGTATTGGACACCCAACCTTGGAGAGTGCTGTTCACGCAAAACGTATGTTCTATGCAGAATTTTTTCACTGTATTTGAAAATCAACTTTATTGAGGTATGATTTACAAACAGTTAAATACATAAGTTTTAATTGTATGCTTCAATGAGTTTTGACAAACGTATCCACCCATGTAAAAACCGCCTTGTATTAGTTACCTATTGCTGCTGCAACATATTGCTACACTTAGTAGCTTAACAGAACATAAATTTATTAACCTACAATCTGGAGTTCAGAAGCCTGAAATATGTCTTATGGTGTTAAGTCAAGATGTGGCAAGGGTTGTTCCTTCTGGACATTCTAGGAGGGAATCCATTTTCTTACCTTTTCCAGCTTCTAGACTGTCTGCATTCCTTATTACCTAGCCCCTTCTCTGGCTTCAAAGCGCATCGTTTCAACCTCTGCTTCTGTCATCACATCTACTTTTCCGATGTTGACCCCCTTGCCTCCCTTGCACCCTTGTGATTATACTAGACCCACCTGGATAATTCGGTATAATCTCCCCATTTAAAGGTCCTTGACCTAATCACACCTGCAAAGTTCTTTCTGCCAAGTAAGGTAATATATTCACAGGTTCTGGGCATCAGGATGTGGACATCTTTGGATGAACAATTATTCTGTCTGTCATACACCACCCACAGGATAGAGAAGTCTCTGTTATCACAGAAAGTTCCTTCTTGATCCTTTGCAGTAAATCCCCACCAACTGCTTACCCCCATATCACTAACATGATTTCTATCATCTAAGATTAGTTTTGCCTACTCTCTAACGTCACATAAGTGGAGTCATATAATAAATACTCTTTTGTCTAGCTTCTTAAATTCAGACTAACATTTTTGAAGTTTATCCATAATTTTATGTATATCAGCAATTTCTTTAACTTTATTGTTCAGTAGTAGTCCATTATAGGGATAGACAAGAGTTTTGTTTGTCCATTCACCTGTTGATGGCCATATGGATTGTTTCCAGATCGTGGCTGTTTTGAATAAAGCTGTTGTAAGCATACATGCACAGGCATATTTGTGGACAGATTTTCCACAAATTCTTAGGATTAGATTTTAGGATTAGTACTTAGGATTTGAATTTGGGGGTAATAGATTAAATGTTTTGTTTGCTTTGCAAACAATAAATCTTATGTTTAACTTCGCAAGAAACAGATGTTTTCAAAACCATTTTACCAATTTTATACTCCTGCTAGCAGTATATGAGGATTCATTTTTGCCACATCCTTGTCAACAGTTGGTATTTTCAATCTTTAATTTTAGCCATTCAAATGAGTTTGAATTAGAATATCATTGTGGTTTTAATTTGAATTCTTAATAAGTAATGACTTGGAGCATCTTTGAAAGTACTTATTGCCCTGTTGTATATCTACTTTGTGAAATGCCAAACTTTTTGTTTTTTGTTTTTAATTGTGTGGTTTTTCTTATTACAAAGTTGTAAGAATTCTTTATATATTCCACATAAAAGTCCTTTGTCAGATATATGCATTGCAAATGTTTTCTCCCAATATGTCATTAACTTCTCTTTTTTTACTAGTGTTTTTTGAAGGCCAAATGTTTTTAAATTTAATGAAGATCAATTTATTATTTTTTTCTTTTGAGATTTTGGTGCTGTAAGAAATCTTACCCTGGGGCCGGCCCTGTGGCTGAGTGGTTAAGTTCGTGCGCTCCTCTGCAGGCAGCCCAGGGATTCGTTGGTTCGAATCCTGAGTGCGGACACGGCACTGCTCCTTGAGCCACGCTGAGGCGGCATCCCACATACCACAACTAGAAGGACTCACAACTAAGAATACACAACTATGTACCTGGGGGCTTTGGGGAGAAAAAGGAAAAAAATAAAATCTTTAAAAAAAAAAAGAAATCTTACCCTAATGTCATGGATGTTTTCTTATGTACTTTAGTATTATAATTTTAGCTTTTATGATTAGGTCTATGATCCTTTTTTGTGTGTATGTGAGGAAGATTGGCCCTGAGATAACATCTCTTGCAAACCTTCCTCTTTCTGCTTGAGGAAGATTGTCACTGAGCTAACATCTGTGACAATCTTCCTCTACCTTATGCAAGATGCCTCCACAGTGTGGCTTGATGAGAGGTACTAGGTCCGCGCCCAGGATCTGAACCTGTGAACCGTGGGCAGCCAAGGCAGAGAGCACAAACTCAACCACTCTAACACCAGGCTGGCCCTTGATCATTTATAAGTTAACTTTTTGATGGAATGAAGTAGAGATAAAGGTTTGTTTTTTCTCATATGTGTACCCAATTAATCCAGCACCATTTGATGAAAAGATTTTCATTTTCCCATTGAATGGATGGGTTACGTGGCAACTTTGTCAATTAACTTGTATATGTGAGCCTTTTCCTTTTTTTAATTTACTTTTTTTCTTTTTAAATTTCTTATTTATTTTCTTATTGAGGTAACATTGGTATATAACATTGTATAACTTTCAGGAGTACATATTATATTTTGAATTCTGTGTAGACTACATTGCGTTTACCACCAAAAGTCTAGTTTCCATCCATCACCATACAAATGTGCCTCTTTACCATTTTCACCCTCCCCTGATTCCCTACCTACTCTGGTAACCACCACTCTGTTCTCTGTATTTGTTTGTTCTTGTTTTATTTTCCTTTTTGAGGAATCTCCATACTGTTTTCCACAGCGGCTGCACAAGTTTACATTCCCACCAGCAGTGTATGAGGGTTCCTTTTTCTCCACATCCTCTCCAATATTTGCTATTTCTTGTCTTTTTAATAATAGCCGTTCTGATGGATGTAGTTTTGATTTGCATTTCCCTAATAATTAGTGATATTTTCATGTGCCTGTTGGCCATCTGTATATCTTGGGGAAATGTCTGTTCAAATCCTCTGCCCATTGTTTAATCAGTTTGGTTTTTTGTTGTTGAGTTGTAGGAGATCTTTATATATTTTGGATATTAACCCCTTATCAGATATATGATTTGCAAATATGATCTCCCAATTGGTAGGTTGTCCTTTTGTTTTGTTGATGGTTTCTTTTGCTGTGCAGAAGCTTTTTAGTTTGCTGTAATTGCGTTTATTTTTGTTGTTTTTGTTTTCCTTGCCTGAGGAGACATATTTATAAAGGTACTGCTGAGACCTATGTCAAAGCATGTACTGCCTATATTTTCTTCTAGGAGTTAGGGTTTCAGGTCTTACATGCAAATCTTTAATCCACTTTGAGTTAATTTTTGTGTATTGTGTAAGATTATGGTCTACTTTCATTCTTTTGCATGTGGCTGTCCAGTTTTCCCAACACCATTTATTGAAGAGACTTTCTTGTATCCATTTTAGGTTCTTGGCTCCTTTGTCGAAAATTAGCTGCCCATAGATGTGGGGTTTTATCTCTGGGCTTTCAATTCTCTTCCATTGGTCTGTGGGTCTGTTTTTCTGCCAGTACCATGCCATATCAATTACTTCAGCTTTGTAGTATACTTTGAAGTCAGGGAGTGTGACTTCCAGCTTTCTTTTTTTTTTCTCAGAATTGCTTTGGCTGTTCAGGGTCTTTTGTTTTTCCATATAAATTTTAGGATTCTTTGTTTATTTTTGTGAAAAATGTCATTGAGTCTTTGATAGAGATTGCACTGAATCTTTAGATTGCTTTACGTAGTACGCAATTTTAACTATGTTAATTCTTCCAATCCATGAGCATAGACTATCTTTTCGTTCGTTTGTGTCTTCTCCAATTTCTTTCAACAATGTTTTATAGTTTCTAGTGTATAGGTCTTTAATCTCCTTGGTTAAATTTATTGCTAGGTATTTTATTGTTTTTGTTGCCATTGTAAATGAGACGATATTCTTGAGTTCTCTTTCTGCTATTTCTTTATTAGGGTATCGAAACACAACTGATTTTTGTATGTTGATTTTGTACTCTGCAACTTTACTGTATTTGTTATTTCTAATAGTTTTTTGGTGGATAGATGGGCCTTTTTCTAAACTCTGTATTCTGATCCGTTCATCAGGTGCCTATTCTTACAACACTTTATTTCCTTTGTTGAACTTTTAGCTACAATTCTTCTTTATTTTATATAGTGGTTGCTCCAGGAATTACAGTAGGCATCTTTAACTTAGTATAGCCTACTTGGCATTAATATGTAGTACTTCATACTTCACTCTTCACCCTTCAGAGATGTAAGAACCTTACGACAATATACTTCGATATATGATCCTCTGACTTTTGGGCTACTGGTGTCATATATATGTGTTGTTGTTAGGGACATTGAGTTGATTCCAACTCCTAGCAACTCTTTTCACAGCAGAGTGGAACTCTGCCTGATTTTTTTGTGCCATCCTCTCACCTTCCAGCACTGTATCAGATAATGCTTCATTGCTATTCATAGGGTTATCATGGCCAATTTTTTCGAAGTGGATGGCCAAATCCTCCTTCCTAGTCTTTCTTAGCATCGATGCTACACTGAAACCTGTCTACCATGGGTGACCCTCATGGTATTTGAAATAGTGGTGGCATAGCTTTCCACATCACAGCAACACACAGTCACCACAGTATGACAACCAACACATGGGTGGTTCTCTGCTGGGAAATGAACCCAGACCATGATGATGAAAGCACCAAATCTTAACTACTAGACCACCAGCCATACATTTTACTCCTACATACACTATAGACCCACCTGATGATAATATTTATTTTCACAGTTGTTTGTCTTTTAAGAAAATAAAAAATAAAAGATTAGCGTTTTATATTTAACTACATATTTACCATTTATCATATTTTTTATTTCTTGTTATTGATCTCAGTTTCTGTTTGGTACCCTTTTCAGGTAACCTGACAACCTTCTTTTAGTAATTCTTGTATTGAAGTTCTGCTGGCAACATAGTCCCTAAGTGTTTTTAACATGAAAATATCTTTATTTCACTTTCATTTTTGAAGGATATTTGTACTGGCTACGGAATTCTAGATTAACTTTTTCTTTTCCTTTCACTGTGTTATATATGTTATTAAATTTTCAGCCACTAGTGTATCTGCTGAGAAATTGGTCATTATTCTATATTGTTTTCTTTGACTGCTTTCAAGATGCTCTTTGTCCATGCTGTTCCTCAGTTTGAGAGTTATGTGCTTAGATGTTGTTCTATTTGTATTTATTCCACTTTGTTGTCATTGAGATTCTGAGATCTATAGGTCGATATTTTCACAAATATGGGAAATTTATTATCATTATTTCTTCAATTATTTTCTCCACATCTTTATCTACTTTGCTTCTGCAACTCCAATTATGTGTATATTAGACTGATTAAGGTTCTTACACAGTCATTGAAATGATCATTTTTCATTTGTTTTTTCTGTTACTCAAATTGGACTTTTGAAAATAGGCCTTCAGTTCCTAGACTGTTTTTCCACGACCTTCAATCTGTTATTAGTCCAATACAGTAAATTTTTTTCACTTCTTATTTTATTTTTCATTCTAGAATTTCTATGTTTTATAAGTATCCATTTCTCTGTTGAGATTTTCTAACTATTCACTCATTAAGACTATATCTCTCTTTTAACTCACTGAATATATTTATAATCCTTAATTTTTAAATTCTTTTCTGCTTTCTCTAACCTCTGTGAGGTCTTGGGGTCTGTTCCTATGGATTGCTTTTTTTTTTTCTTTATAGAGAACATTTTCTTCTTTGCAAGTCTTATTGTATGCTGCATTTTGTTTACGATATGTTAAAGGAATCATCTTCTTTTAAAGAGGTTTGAGTATTTTTCTGGGAACCAGTAACTTCACTGAAGACTCCTTTTGTTTTAGTCAAAGATTAGTTTTAAGCTTTGCAAAGGTAAGTCTGCAGTAGTCCTTACTCTGGGGCATAGTCATTCCTATGCCGTGGCCCTATTAGTGTCTTAATTAAATGATAAACTATTAATAAGCTTCCTTTACACTGCTTGGAGGAGAACTCCAAAATTTCCCAGCACTATAGAACCTCCAGTATCTCCATTCTGTTCTCAATTTTGAAGCAGCTGCTCTTTTCTAAAGCTCAAAGAGGCATCCTGAGCACAAGTAGTCCAGCCCTCAAGCAGGAACCCGTGGGAAACCACCACACAAACTTCTGGGCTCCTTTTCTGGACTCAGCAATTTCAGTCATATACTTCCCAGCATCCAGTGTCTGAAAATGCTTACCCAATATATTCCATCCAGTTTTTAATTGTTTATGGTGGAAAGGCAAGCCCAATTCTAAGTACCTCATCATAGTCAGAAGTGGAAATCTCTCCATGAAGAAATGTGCAAATAATCTTCCTTTCTAAATTTCCCTGTAAGAGAGTAGGAATAGTATTTGGCAGGACTGTGAAAACTATAAAGCCATTGTACTTAGATGATATGTTGCATATTTAATAAGTAAGTGAATAAGAGAGTAAATGAATGTTTCAGGATTAATACAAAGACTATTTAAGTTTCTATCCTGCCCATTTTGCTAATTTCTGATATTTTCTCTGTCCCATAATTACATTCATTACATCTCAAGCTAATAAAAAGTACCTGTCATTATATTCACTGCTGATTTGTCTCGTTGAAAACATTTCTTCAGTGGAAAGTATACTAGCTGATTTATTGTTTTTTAAGATTTCATCTTATTCTGGATGTTTATAGAAAATAAATATTTTGTACTGATTAGAATGAGTTCCTAAAATTTTTTTTAAATGACTGGGGATTTGCCCCACATATTCTTTTTCTTTTTCCAATGATACTACTTAAATTTACTCTCTTAAAGCTGTAGCTTTATATGAAATTTTTTTTACATCTTATAAAACTGAGATTCACTTTGAGGGCTATATTCATAAAAAATCATTTGCATATTGAGTGTTTCTGGAAAGTAGATTTTCTATATATGTTCAAATGTACTATATAAAAAGTAGGTTCAATTTATTCATCCTATGTTTGAAAATACATCCAGATAGATAGAATACCTAGGTTGTCAAAATCATATCACTGGCTTTTTAGAGAGCAGTTGCACTATAAATTTTATATATATATATATATATATATATAAATACATAACATAACATTGATTTTGTACGTATTGTCCCTATTCGTTGTGGGTGATTTCCTTTCTAAAAATTTTCCGTCAGTCCTACTTATTTCATTTCTTAAAAGAGGTTCATTGTTGCAACCTACAGTTTAATGTGAAATTGTGAAATGCTAGCTCATCGCCCCTTGGAATAAATCATCACATTGTATCTTTAATTCAAAACACAGTTTGGCAACTGTGCTGTTGAGGTCTCTGGTTTTCCACAAACCAAACCAAACCTACTTAGAAAACTGAATAAATCTCAGGGTTCTTCAAAAAGTGATATCAAATCTGTACATATTTCACAGAAAATTCCTGGGGCTCATTTTAATTTAAGGAAATTTCTTGAAAAAAATGTAACTAAGTTAAGGGAGACTCAGATTGAAACTGAAATTTTAACTCTTGGACAGTTCAGTAAAAGGGTCATTTTATATTACAGTGATTACATTAGAAATAACACTGTATGAACACAAACTTGCTTTTATGAGTCAAGCTAGATTTTTCAGAGATTTTTGATATTTGGAGCTCATTTTTTTCTCAAACAGAATGTATAATATTCGTTTGAGTAGGACTTTCACATGGGGGGCTCTGTCTGTGTGTATTATTTCTGTCAAAAGCAGAAAAGGCCCTCTTCCCCAAAATTATCTCCCTTGCAACCCATAAAGGAGCCTGAAATGCTAACATTTGAGATTTATTCCCTTGAGTCTTAAAGATTATATCAATCTTTGTTTTTAAGTCTTTCTATTAGAATTCCTTTATCAATGAACCTTGTATTAAGTATCAACCTTGTACCAGGCTGAACAAAGTAATATGCAGAAAAGTGAGGCAGAGCACTGGGAGAGGCATGGAGGTGCTATTTTATATGGAATGGTGACAGAGGTCTCAGATGAGGTGACTTATAAGCAGACGCCTGAATGATACCGAGGAATGAGCCACATAACTCAGGAAAGAGAATTCTAAGCAAGAAGAAATAGAGAGACCCTGAGACAGGAGCATGTTTGAGAAACAATGGGCCAGTGTAGCCAGAACAGAGTGAGTGGGGAGATTGTTAAGAAATGAGATCAGAGAGCCTGCCAGAAACATACAAGGATTGAGACATTTTGTAAGAATTCCCAACTCCTATCCCTATTTTCTTCATCACCTAAATCTAATCAGTTCCATCAAATCAGATGTCAATCTTAAATTATGTTTCAGAACCAACATTTGACAGAATCACCCTTCTGCATGTCCACTTTCACTGTTTTAATTTAATTTGCTTTAATTTAATTTAATTTGCTCACCTTCTCACCTACCTATTAAAAATACTTCCTAACTCAGTGTTTTCCAAAAATGCATGACCATGAGGAAAAACTATTAAACTCCAAATCCTGTGGCCCTGTCCACAAACCACTGAGTCAGAAACTTAAAGGCCTGCCCCTGAGCAGCCATTTCTTAAACATGCGCCTTAACTGAATCTTATTGTCAGCGATGTTTGGAAGTTACTCTTGCAAATGTTCTACTTGCTTTGTGTTTCCTAAAACTTTAGTCTCTCTTCTACATTCCTGCCAGAATCATCATCCCCTCCTCCCACCAAAAAATTCTGATCTTATAGCTTTCTGGTTCTTCCTTTGCTTAAATACCTCAATAAATAAGATAATATACTTTTACATTCTTAGAAATTCACGTAAGTCTTTTCACAGTTTGATGACAATCTATACGCCTACCATTATCTCCTGATTCTTCTGAATATACACACACATACGTCTGTGTCATGCATTGATAACCAACCAAACTCTAGTAGAGTCCCAAAAGTTTTCAAATATTTTTATAGTTCTGCTTGTCTTTCTCTTTTATGTACATACATTTATATACCTCTGTCTTATGTCCTCTTTGACAGCTGTTGACCTTTTAATCAGCTGGAAAGAAAACCAATTATCCATCAAGAATCACATCAAATAGTTTATCTATTTAGACTTCATTTTCTCCTTTTGGATTGACAAATTTAGTTGACCTTCACTGTGCTCCGCATATTTGGTAGCACTTGTGACGTTGTCACAAGTGAATTATGTAAATTAAATAGTATTAAATATGTAATGCTAATTAAATATGCAATATTAAATATTTAAATTACTCTGTCCTCCATTAGAATGTGAACATCTTGACAGCAAGACCATATTTAATTAATTTTTGATTTGCAATTAGAGCAGAATTCATGGACCAGCTACACTCTCATGCAATGTTTGCTAAAGGAGTGAGTGAGTTCAGTAGGTCAAATAGGCAAAAATGTAGGGTATTAAAATTTAGACACTATTTTCAGGAGTGCACAAGCATTTTAAGTTAATAATGATGTTTTAGACTCTTGTGTTAATTTAACGATGCTAATTTTTTAAATTTAACTTGTTAGAAAAATATATTATTAAATCTCTGTTCACAACACAGTTAAATACTTGTTGATTGTTCAGTTTGTTATACTGTTTTAAACTCATATTTATTTAATGTTGTTCAATAGCTTTTTTTTTCCCCCTAAAGAAGATTTGCCCTGAGCTAACATCTGTGCCAGTCTTCCTCTACTTTGCATGTGGGTTGCCACCACAGCATGGCCACAGACGAGTAGCGTATGTCCACACCCAGGAACCGAGCCCAGGCTGCCAAAGCAGAGTGCGCACAACTTAACCACTAGGCTATGGGGCTGGTCCTTCAATAGCTTTTTTAAAACAACCTCTGTTATATATTGATGGGTTCCACCTACTACTTTAAATCCAGGCATGCAGTTTTCCAATTCATTCACCATCTGCTTAGGAATAACTTCATATGTTCAGTTCATTTCCAAAGTATTGGTTTAGTGACAAATGGAGTAACCAAGGGGGGAAAAAAGCTGAGAAGGAATAGAAAGAGAGACCAGAAAACCTAGAAGAAGGTG
Source organism: Equus asinus (assembly GCF_041296235.1). Taxonomy (NCBI): domain Eukaryota; kingdom Metazoa; phylum Chordata; class Mammalia; order Perissodactyla; family Equidae; genus Equus; species Equus asinus. The sequence goes on from NC_091798.1 coordinate 84,959,422, forward strand.
GAGTGGTCTAGCCAAAGGAAGAGACTATCTATAAGAACATTGATCAATGTTTTAGAATAGGTTGAGGAAAGATGATTATGTAGATGGTATAATGAATATAAATTGATACTTCAAGAAACATAATTGTAGAGAAGAAGAGATAAGACAGTAAACTGTAACATGATTGAGGCTTCTATTAATGTTAAGAGGTTAGTTTTTTGTTTTATTTTTAGGCATGTATGATTTAAACATATTTCCATACAAAGAGTAGAAACAGATGTTGAAATGGGCCATTAAAGATAAAGCTGTGAGAAGAGAAAACTGAAAGTAGCAGGTTTTTGAAGAATGAGACGTGTGGAGGAGTAAGGGCCAAGGAAGGGGATCATTTTAGAACACAGAATGAGAGAATTGCCTTGGACAGTAGGTTTCAGGAACAAAACAGGAGTAAGAAATGCTTTTATTCATCTTACATCATAATTATTTTTGCTATGATTAACTGATGAAGTAGCCTCTCCTTGGGTCCATTGTGATCATTCAAACTTTTGTCTATAATGCAGCCACACATGAACCTAATAAATTTTCTTATCTATGTATCAATCTATATCTTTGGAGCTATTTTATTCTCCTTACATTTTAAAATTATCTCATGTAATCATCTTTTCAAGAATAACTACCAAAAATGATGATCTGAGAGATGTATTCTATGATATGATGCCAATGGATTTGGAACCAATAAACTTGGGGGATGTACATTTATTAGTTGGAAGACACAGTATCTGATTTTAAGACCTATTATAAAGCTACAAAAATCAAGAGAGTGTGAAATTGCTGTAAGAATAGACAATAAGACCAGGGATGAAACAAATGGTGCAGAAATAGACTGATGCATATTCGGTAAATTGATTTTTCAACAGAGGTGCCAATATAATTTAAAGATTAGGGAAAGTTGTTTCATTTTTGCATCTGGATATCCCTAAAACAAAAAAGAATGAAGCTTAACCCCTACCTCACACCATACACTTTAGTTTAAGATGGATCATATGTAGAAATATGAACAAGACAACTACAAAGGTTCTAAAAGAAACAGAAAGCATATCTTTACAACCTTTGAGTTAGGAAAGATGTATTAGAGGAAGCGCAAAATAAAAAAAATGATTAATTGTGCTTAATTAAAATAAAAAAATTTTGTTCATAAAAACCACCACTGAGAAAAATGAAAACGGAAGCTACAAATGGAAGAAAATAACCATAGGACATATATCTGACATTTTACCAGTTGCATCAGGAGATATAAAGAATGCTTACAAATCATTAATAAAAAGATCAATGGTATCCACTAAAGAGGGCAAAAGATGTAAACAGATACTTCAAAAATGACACTTACAGGGGCCAGCCTGGTGGCATGGTGGTTAAGTTCAGATGCTCTGCTTCCGTGGCCTGCAGTTCAAGGGTTCAGATCCTGGGTATGGGCCTACACACTCCTCATCAAGCCATGCTGTGGCAGCATCCAACATACAGAATGGAGGAGGATTGGCACAGATATTGGCTCAGTGACAGTCTCCCTCAAGCAAAAAGAGGAAGATTGGCAACAGATGTCAGCTTAGGGCCAATCTTCCTTACCAAAATAAATGACAGATGGAAATGGTCAATAAGAAGGTCACATGGAAAGATTCTCAGCATCATTAGTTAACAAGAAAATGGAAATTAAAACCTCAAGATTCCATTTTGTAAAATGATTTCGTGGTTTTTTATAAATGTCAACATATACCTATGTTGCAATTACACTCATTGTTTATCCATGAAAAATGGAAACAAAATTCACACAAGAAAGTTCAGAGCAGCTTAATTGATAGTAGCCACAGACAGGAAATAATCCAAATGTCCAGTAACAGGAGAATGATCAACCAATTTGTAGTTTTACCCTACAATTGAATACTTCTTAGGAATAAAAAGGAATAAACAACTGATACAACAACATGGATGGATATTAAAAACATTGTATTGACAAAAGAAGCCAGAAACAAAAAAGTACACAATTTACAATTCTATTTATATGAAGTTCTAGAAAAAGCAAAACTAATGTATGCTGATAGAAAACAGAACAGTGATTGTCCAGGGAGCGGATGCTATGGGGATTGACTGCAAAAGAGCATGAGAGAACTTTCTGGGGTTATGGAATTCTCTACACCTAGAGTGGGAAACTGAGGCATAAGCCTTTAAAAATTTCATATGGGTATGCTGGAATGAGAAATTTGATTAAGGGAGACTTTATGTCTTTTTCTATTGTTATGATGCGTTACCAGACTCCTTAAAAGTAAAGCCAAATTTAATCTTGCTGTGAAACCTATATAATTTTGTAAGGGTTTGCAATTGACTAGTGCAAAAGAAAAGCGTTATTTTTATAATGTAGGCACTTTTTGAGAAAAGGAAAATATGCTTTTGAATATAAATGTAATTATATGTATGAAAATCTATTCATATATTATTCATATATATGAAACTTCGTATATGTACACACACACATATACATATAAACATGTACACACATACATGTGCATACACATGTGTACGCATATAATCAAACATATTCACATATATAAGAAACTATATTGAATCAAGGAACCACTTATTATTCCTTTGAATCTGAGGTATAATCATAGTGTGGACGTATAACAAAAATATATCAGGGACATCAATTAATATAATGAGCTGAGATTAATGAAACTGAAATGAAGATAGATATAATTTTCTTCATTTACTCATTTTTGCAAGTATATATGCAAATACACACTGAAGAGTTTGTCTATAATTCAAACTAAGCAATATTCATTTGATGAGTAATCGTTTAAAAGAAGTTTTATCTATTTGAATTATTTTACAATAAACTGTTGTGAAATGATAGCTAAAATGATAACCTCTCTTTAATGCCATACATTGAAATTTATTTTCAAACTCCAGAATAAAACAGCTTTCTCCCAGCTTTCCATTACCAAGCAATATATACAATGCTTTGTAGGAATTACCCTGAAAGAAAAAATTTCTTTTTAGTGAAGAAAGTAAATATAGCAGTAGGTAATCTTTTGAATTAACTTTTGTATTAATCTTATATGGTATCTTGACAGCAGTGCAAAGTTTATCAAGAAAAAGAATAAAGTTTTGAGATAAGACGACCCAATATGCAGTAAATCCTATACTTTATTGTTTAAATCACAAGAGTTATTAGCATTAAAAGAATACAATTCCATATAAAGAAAGGCGCAATGGAATCTTTCCTAATGGGTTCAACCCCAAATTAAGAATGCTCAGTCCTCTCATGGCGCCTCCCTCTTTCTAGACTTAAATTAGAAGACAATCTAAAATTTGCCATGCCAGTTGAGGTGTATCGGCAAGTATTTATAGAGCATCATTTAAAGAATTGTATAGTTCTCACTTTAGTGGTTTTTAAGTCATTAGGGAGTATTAATATGTTCAAATAATACTTAAATGGTTTAAATTATTTTAATTCTCTAGGTGTAAATAATCTCACCTTCCTGTGAAATTGCATAGTACTTTTTTTTGGATGGCTCTCTCTCTATTTTGTTTAGATTCTGCTTTGCATTGTTGCTTTTCTGTTGCTTGTTTCAGACTCGCTTCTTGTCTACAGTCCCTTAACTTGAGGGTCCATTTCCATTTCAGCTATCTTTGTCCTCCAATTCTCACATATCTGTCGCTTAATAAATGTCTAATAAACAAACCTTGAAAACAAGAAAGGCAACATAAACATAACTTAGTACCTTCCCAGGATCACAAACACATGTATCTTGGGAGCTAACATGAATGGCTACCTAAAAATTAATGAACAGAACTTAAAGTTGACGGAGGAATTGCCTAATGGTTTATGTGCTATGGAGATTAGCTAGTTTTAGTTTTATGGAGGCTAGCTAGTAGACTTTTGGCATTTGATAGATATGCAGACACATGAACATACATAGCGCTTGGTGTAGTCTGTGTAAATGAATATTTATAAGGAAAGCCTTAAAGATTTATTCCACTTCTTCATAGATCTGACTGGATTTCACTACCTTATTCATTGCTCGGGCTTGTCTGAATATTACTCAATTACTCAAATGTTTTATTTTTATCTGCCTCAGGTCCTCCCAACCTTAACTTAGATTAAAACCATAAAAAAGTCCATTTTGAAGTGGTACAAAGAAAACACTACATCAAAACTGCTAACATACACCTCAAACAGAAACCATGCAGATCTTCATTTGTCTTTCACTTCGTTTATGTCAGCCTATATCTTACTGGAAAAATTGCTTTCCAGCTGTAGACAATCTAATTTGACTGTGATGCTGCCTGGCACTTGAGTATTATGGCGTTTCTTTGGTTAAACTAAGAGATTTGCAAAGCCAGTCCAAAAACTTTATTATCAGGGCAGAGCATCAATGCATTTCTTGAACATTCATCACGAGCAGAATGCGTGAGAGCTGGAGGGAGAATGAATCATCCTAGATTACCTATCTAGGACTTGAGAGGCCTACCAGGAAACAGCAACAGCAGAGATTAACTTGCTGGAGTTCCCAGGAAATTTACAGACGCTGTTCTGTGAAGAAATAGAAACCCCATTTGCAAGATCCTTACCTGTGAGAGGTGTCTTAAATCAGAGCAAACCTGGACATGAAAATTCTGTGAGGGTGCCCATAGGTCAAGGTAATCTTGATAATCTTTCCAACAATCTGCCTTTTCAATGGATGTTTTTAATCTTTAAAAATGCATGTGCATTCAAATGCATAATAGTTTGACATAGGAACAAAAATTTAAAACTGATGTTACCCATGAGAGATTTTCATAGTCCTGGAAAGATAATTCAGTTAGGGGCCCTAAATCTCACATTTTTGCCAAGAGAAGTGAACTGTGATTTGAAATATATGTGCATCCTCTTTCTAGTCACCAATTTTCTGCAATCACTACTGGCAAGTTGATTTTTCTAGACACTGATCAATTAATCAGTGTGGCCATTAGGTTTATACAGTGGAACTCTCAACTGGTTAAAAAGTCAGCCTTTCTCTGTGCTCATCATCTTTCCAATTTCTACTTCAGTGACTTCCCTTGTGACCATACTACATTGACCTTGGAAGAATATAAAACAGCTACTTACTCTTTAGGAAAAGATTTTGAAATTCCTGTCTCCATGTAAGCAGAATAGGCACCAAAAACATAGCTTTCTCCCCTACCCTCCAAAGATATGCCTTTGCATCTAACATTCTCATTCGAGACAGTCAATGGGACTAAGGCATGGAGGACTCTGGGCAAAATACTATTTGAGCTCATCTTAAAATCCATATTTTATATATTAAAGTAAGATTGAAAGGTGCTCTAGGACTGGTAGATTCTATTAGGAAGCCAATCATTCTCATGCTCATCACTTGCACTCTTTCAGTTGAGACTTAGAACACAGTATGCAACTCAACAAAGTATAATTTAATATGAAGCATAGACTTCTACATGATCTATCTTATATATATTATAATATAATAGTACAGTATATCTATCTCCATGTGCATCAAAGGCATTCTGGGAGAGCACTATTTACAAATAGAATATTGAAGTAACTCAGTCCTCATCTTTCACTTTAGAATGCTCGTTCCTGGGTGTTTTTGAAAGGACAGAAGTCTCCTAACCTTCATGAACCAGACTTATACCAAGTTGAACAGACATGGCTGAGCTCTGTCTAGGAGTCTTGGGCTTGTCAAGCAGCTCTAACACTCCTACAGGTATAAACTTTCAAAGGTACCAGGAAAATGAGCTAGAGCCTAAGAATTATTGTAACATGGAGATTTCCAAAGGAATGTGAAATTCCTTACCCTACTTTGAATTGAAGATTGATTAGTTTCTCTATATTATATTAGCTTCCATAGTATCTCTACTTCTGTTTTTGAAACTGAAATATACTATTTTTTCATATTTCTATGAAAATAATATTACCTCACAATTAAACAAATGGACATAATATCGCTTTGTTCAGGCACTAATGAGGGAGATTGGAAGTTAATTTATGCCAGAAAGCAAAGTCTAGACGGGGTTGTACAATAAACATTACCAGCAGCGCTAATCAGACCATGGCTTTCCCTGGCAATTCTGAGCACTTGTTTGTAATCCAAGCTTCCGCATCCCAACTCCAAAGACGTTTCTATAATTTAAAACATATGAGTCCTGCCACAACAAAGAATCTATCAAATAACTCAGTGAGGGAGATAGAGGTTCTGCTTTAAACCTATAAATACGTTCATATGCAGACCTCTATCCAAACCCATCATAATATCTGCAGAAAAAAGCATGTGCAAATGTTTTCTTTGTCAATCGTGACAATTATCTGACTGCTTTGGAGCTCCTTTACCTACCCTCATGCTAAAACCGACTATTTCTGTAATGCCTCCACAGCTATAGTCTTTCTTATTCTCCAGGCTATGTTTAATCTAGAATTATATAAAACTCACGTGACATGGTTTGTGTATTCAGTTTATAACAAATAAGTTGAATTCCCATTGTATGTGAGAGGGGTTAGATATATTGGAGGTAAAGATAAATATTTAATATAATAATGATATTTAACTATGATTTATACTTTAAAAAGAACTAAAGGACTTTTGTAAAAGAATATATCTATCAATTGAAATTGTAATCTAAATTTTATTTTTCATGTAAAAATAATATGTAGAAAGTATGGTATCTACAAAAAATTTTGAAAGAAAAAATTTAAAAGTACCCAAGCAGACAAAATTCTCCCACCATGGCGTGGTGGGACAAAAGTTACGACTTTGTGTTTCAAGTCACAAATCTACATGTGTGTTATAATATCCCCATCACTCCTAAGTGGAGAACATGGGTCAGTAACATGGTTATTTCTGGATAATACAGAACTGCATCACGGCTCATTTCATATTTCATGTCTGACAATGATGTTCATATTTTAGTAGTGACACATTTTCTGTTATGTTTTTACCATAGTTTTGAGAGTTAGGAAATTAAAACTTCCCCACTAAATGGCTTACTTTCAACACTTGGGCCTCTGTTGCACTACTGCATTCAAATTACATTTCTTGTGTCTCTCAAGTTAAACACCAGTTTTCCACTTCTTTGTAGAATTGAGATTGGTTTGAAACATATTCCATTCCATCTCCTCAGAGAAAAGTAGTTAATACTTTTTTTGTTATAGCTACTACTTCGATATCTTTGTATACAACAGACTTTATTTTTTAGAGGAGTTTTAGGTTTACAGCAAAATTGAGCAGAAGGTATAGAGATTTCCCGTTTACCCCTTGCCCACACACATGCATAGCCTCCCCATTTTCAATATCCTTCACTAGAATGGTATATTTGTTACAATTGATGAACCTACATTGACACATCATAATCACCCAAAGTCCATAGTCGGTCTTAGTGTTCACTATTGGTGGTGTATATTCAGAGTTTGAACAAGTATATAATGGCAGGGATCCACCATTATGGTATCATAGAGAGTAGTTTCACTGCCCTAAAAATTCACTGTACTATCACTATTCATTTTTCTATCCCACCAACCCCTAGCAACCACTAATCTTTCTATTGTCTTCATAGTTGTGCCTTTTCCAGAATATCATATAGTTGGAATCATACAGTATGTAGCCTTTTCAGACTGGCTTCTTTCACTTAATAATAGGCATTTAAAGTTTCTCTCTGTCTTTCATGGCTTGATAGCTCATTTCTTTTTAGCATTGAATTACATGCCATTGTCTGGAGGTACCACAGTTTAGTTCTCCTTTCACCTACTAAAGGACAACTTGGTTGCTGTCAGGTTTTGGCAATTATGAATAAAGTTGTTATAAACATCCATGTGCAGGTTTTTGTGTAGGTGTAGGTTTTCAACTCCTTTGGGTAAGCACCAAAGAGTATGATTACTTGATTGGATCGTATAAGTATGTTTAATTTTATAAGAAACTGCCAAACTCTCTCCCAAAGTGGCTGTACTATTTTCCATTCCCAGCAGCAGTGACAGAGAGTTCCTGTTGCTCCACATCCTCAGCAGCATTTGGTGTTGTCAGCGTTCAGGATTATGGCCATTCTAATAGGTTTGTAGTGATATCTTATTGTTTTAAGTCCTATTTCCTTGATGACATGATGTGGAACATCTTTTCATATGCTTATTTTCTACGTGTATTTCTTCTCTGGTGAGGTGTCATTTAAAATGTTTGGCCTAATTTTAATCAGGTTGTTTTCTTATTGTTGAGTTTTAAGGGTTCTTTGTATATTTAGGATAACTGTCCTTTATCATATATGTCTGTTGCTAATATTTTCTCCCAGTCTATGGCTTATCTATCTATTCTCTTGACAGTGTCTTTAGCCGAGCAGAAAGCTTTAATTTTAATGACGTTTAGCATACCAATTCTTTCTTTCATGTATTGTGCCTTTGGCGTCATATCTCAAAAGTCATCACAAAACCCAAGGTCAACTAGGTTTTCTCCTATGTTATGTTTTAGGAGATTTATAGATTTGCATATTACATTTAGGTCTGTGATCCATTTTGAATTAATTTAGGCATAAAGTCTGTGTCTTTTCACATGTGGATGACCAGTTGTTTCAGCACAATTTGCTGAAATGGTTATTTTGTTCCATTGTATTGCCTTTTCTTGTTAGTCAAATATCAGTTGACTACATTGGGTGGATTTATTTCTGGGCCCTCTGTTCTGCTCCATTGATCTATTTGCCTATTCTTTCACCAATTCAACACTGTCTTGATTACTATGGTGTTAAAGTAAGTCTTAAAGTTAGGTAGGTGCCGTCCTCCAACTTTGTTCTTTTCTTTCAATATTGCGGTGACTATTCTGGGTCTTTTGCCTCTCCATATAAACTTTAGAATCACTTTGTTGATATCCATAAAATAACTTATTTGGATTTTGATTGGGACTGAATCGAATCTGTAGATAGTGTTGGGAAAAACTGACATACTGATGATGTTAAATCTTCCTACCCATGAACGTGGACTATGTCTCCATTTCTTTCGTTCTCCATTGATTTCCTTCATCAGAGTTTTGTAGTTTTTCTTACATAGAACTTGTATACGTGTTAGAGTTATACATATTTCATTTTTGGGAGTGCTAATGTAAATGGCATTGTGTTTTTAATTTCAAATCCCACTTGTTTTTTGCTGGTTTACAGGATTGACTTTTGTATATTGTCCTTATATCCTGCAACCTTGCTACAATCACTTACTAGTTCCGGGAGGGATTTTTTTGGTCTATTCTTTCAGACATAGCCTGAATATAGTCAATCATGTCATCTGTGAAGAAAGGAAGTTTTATTTCCTCTTTCCCAAGCTGTATGCCTTTTTCCCCCTTATCTTGTGTTATTGCATTAACTAGGACTTACAGTACCATGTTGCAAAGCAATTTTGGAAAGAGACATCCTTGCTGTGTTCCTGATCATAGTGAGAAAGCATCTAGCTTCTCACCATGAAGTATTATGTTAGCTGTAGGTTTTTGTAGATATCAAGTTGAAAAGTTCCCCTCTATTTCTAGTTTACTGAGAGCTTTTATCATGAATGGATGTCGAATTTTGTCAAATGTCTTTTATGGTACTATTGGTATGATTGTGTGATTTCATCTTCAGCCTGTTGGTGTGAAAAATTTCTTTAATTGATTTCTGAATGTTGAACCAGCCTTGCATACCTGGATGAATCCCTCTTGGGCTTGGCGTATAATTCTTTTTATATTTTGTTGGATTACAATTTGCTGAGACTTTGTTGATGATTTTTGATTCTATATTCATGAGAGATATTGGTCTGTAGTTTCTTTTATCATAATGTCTTTTATTGTTTTTGGTATAAGGATAATTTTGGTCTCAGCATGAGTTAGGAAGTATTCTCTCTGCTTCTCTCTTCTGAAAGTGATTGTAGAGTATTGGTAGAATTTCTTCCTTCAGTATTTGATAGAATTCACCAATGAAACATCTGGGTCAGGTACTTTCTGATTTGGAAGGTAATTATTTATTTATTTTGAGGAAGATTAGTTCTGAGCTAATATCTGCCACCAACCCTCCTCTTTTTGCTGAGTAAGACTGGCCCTGAGCTAACATCCATGCCCACCTTCCTCTACTTTATATGTGGGATGCCTACCACAGCATAGCTTGCCAAGCGGTGCCATGTCCACACCTGGGATCCAAACCAGTGAACCCTGGGTCGCCAAAGTGGAATGTGGGAACTTAACCAGTGCACCAGCAGGCCGGCCCCGGAAGGTAATTAATTATTGATTCACTTTCTTTAATAGATATAGGCCTATTCAGGTTCGTTTCTTCTTGTGTGAGTTTTGGTAGATTTTGTCTTTCAAAGATTTGATGCATTACATTAAGGTATCAAATTTGTAGGCCTAGAGTTCATTATGGTATTCCTTTTCTATCCTCTTAATGTCCATGGGATCTATAGTCATGTCCCCTCACTCATTTGTGATATTAGTAATTTGTGTGATTTCTCTTTGTCTTAGCATGGGTAGGGGCTTATTCATTTTATTGATCTTTTCGAAGAATCAATTTTAGGTTTCATTGCTTTTCTCTATTGATTTCCTATTTTCAATTTCATTGATTTCTGCTCTAATTCTTTTTATTTCTTTTCTTCTGCTCTTCTTTTTCTTGTTTCCTAAGGCAGAAGTTTTGATGACTGATTTTTAGACCTTTATTCTTTTCTCACATATGCGTTCAATGCTATAAATTTTTCCCTAGGCACTGCTTTCACTGAATCCCACAAATTTGGAATAACATGCTTTCATTTTCATTTTGTTCAAAATATTTTGAAAGTCCTCTTAAGATTTCTTCCTTGACCCATGTGGTAAGTAGAAGTTTTCATTTAATCTCAAAGAATTTGGGGATTTCCCAGCTATTTTTCTGCTACTGATTTCTAGTTAAATTCCCTTGTGGTTTGAGCACAGACATTGTATGATTTCTATTCTTTTAAATATGTTAAAGTATGTTTTGTGGCCCAGAATGTGGTCTATCTTGGTGAATGTTCCATGTGAGCTTGAGGAAAATGCATATTCTGCTGTTGTTGGATACAGCGTTCCACAGATGTCCATTATGTACAATTGATTGATGGTGGTGTTGAATTCAATTGTCTTTACTGATTTTCTACTTGCTAGATGGGTCAATTTCTGATAGAAGGAAATTGAAGTCTCCAGCTATAATGGTGGATGCATTTATTTCTCCTTGCAGCTCAATCAGTTTTTGCCTCATTTAGGATGTTCTATCATTAGGTGCATATGCATCAAGAATTATTAGGTCTTCTTGGAGAATTGATCGCTTTATCATTATGTAATGGTCTTCCTTATCCCTGATAACGTTCCTTACTCTGAATTCCACTATGTCTGAAATTAATATAGCTATTCTTTCCTTCTTTTGATTAGTGTTAGCATGGTATATCTTTCTCCATACCTTTACTTTTAATCGATGTGTGTCTTTATATTTAAACTGGGTTTCTTGTAGACAACATATAGTTGGGATTGTTTTTTGATCCACTCTGACAATCTCTGTCTTTTAATGAATGCATTAGATTATTGCTGTTCAGTAATTATTGATATAGTTGGATTACTATCTACCATATTTGTTACTGTTTTCTGTTTGTTGCCCTTTTCTTCCTGTTTTTGTCTTCCACTTTTTTTTTGTCTTTTGTGGTTTTAATTGAGCATTTTATATGATTCCATTTTCTCTCATTTTATCAATTATACTTATTTTGTTTTTAGTTGTTGCACTAGGAGTTTGCTATATCCATTTACAACTAATTCAAGTCCACTTTCACATAACACTATATTGCCTTATGGGTGGTGCTAAGTACCTTATAAAATCAAAATAATCCTAATTCCTGCCTCCTGTCCCTTATATTATTGCTGCAATTCATTTCACTTATACATAAGGATACATGAGCATATATATATATACACATAAACATATTATAATTTAATAATCCTTGCTATTATTGTTTTAAATGAGCTTTTAACTATTAGACCGATGAAGAATAAGAAAATAAAAGTTTTCATTTTACCTTCACTTATTCCTTCTTTGATGCTCTTCCTTTCATTATATAGTTCCGAGATTCTGACCTATATTATTTTACTTCTCTCTAAAGAACTTCTTTTAACATTTCTTGCCAGGCAGTCTACTAGCAACAAATTTCCCAAATTTTTATTTGTCTGAGAAAGTCTATTTCTCCTTTGCTTTTGAAGGATAGCTTCAAGATAGGGTATAGAATTCTAGGTTGGTGGGTTTTTCCTCTCACCACTAAATATTTCACTCCTCTCTCTTCTCGCTTGCTTGGTCTCTAAGGAGAAGTTGGATACAATTCTTATCTTTGTTCCTCTATACGAAGGTGGTTATTTTTCAGAATTTTTTCTTTCTTTGATTTCCTGTAGTTTTAAAATGATATGCCTAGGTGCAACGTTTTAGGCATTCATGCTTGGTGTTTTCTCAGTTTCCTGGCTCTTTGGTTTGATGTCTGACATTAATTTGGAGAAATTCTCAGCCATTATTGTTTCAAATACTTCTTCTGTTTCTTTCTCTCTTTCTTCTCCTTCTGGTTTTCCGATTACTCATTAAGTTTCAGTCTTTTAATGCATCTGTGCCTCTGGACTGTGAACTTCATGAGTGTTTCTTCAGTTCTCCCTGCTCACCTTACATGGAACACGATGGGACTGGAGTGGGCTGGACTTGGGCATTTCATTTCCCCCAGTTTAGTTAGGTTCTGATAAATCCCCGGCAGGTTAGGCTCTGGTTAAATAGTTCCTCCTGAGAGCAGACCTTGTTAAGAAGAACAGTGCTCTGATGTATTTCAAGATGCTTGCTCTTCCTCTCCCCTGCTGGAAGCATGAGAGAATTTTCCTCTGATATTCACTATGAGAATCAGGTTAAGTTCCTAGAGGTAAAACTCACAAAAGTGTGAAGACATCCCTCTATGACTGGATCCCCTGGGAGATTTTACTCTTAGCATTGTCCACATTGAGTCTCTAGCAATTGGTCAATTGCAGTTTAAGTTTTCCTATCCTGGCACTGGTTTCCAAGGATGTTTCTGCTCTTGTGTCTCTGTTCTCGTAAGCTGTGATTCTCTGTATTTGTCTGTCTCTCCAGTTTCAAGGGCAGCAGTGTGTGCTGTGACCTCACTTCTGATAGAGATCTAAGAAGAGTTGTTGATTTTTCAGTTTGTTCAGCTTTTTACTTGTTGTTAGTATGGAATAGCAACTTCCAGGCTTCTTACATGCCAGACTGGAAAGCAGACTCCTTTGAAATCCTTTAATGTCTATTTTAACGTGAAGACAATTGCAGTGTTAAACTACACTTTTAAAGGAATCACTTGAAATCCTTCCTCTATGTGTCTATAGTTATGGCATTAGAAAGTCTGAGAAATGTGACTGAATTTGATTTTTTTATTATTTCTCTTAACTTTGAATAGTTTTTACAAATAAATAATAAGTTTGGAGCTGTATAAGAATATTTGGTCAGCTAGAAAACATCGTTGCTGATAATATGCTTTACTTTTCAATTATTTCAATCCAACTGTCAATATATGGCATCTTGATTGTGTGAAATTAATACTTATGTATTAATTAACTTTCAAACAGTGCATAATAATTTTGATCCAGAGTTGGTTCAATATCAGTGAACAATTAAGTACTTTTAACTTTTTGGGTCTGAAGGAAAATTAAGTTTAATTTTAAAGAGTCTGGTTAGTTAGGACTTTTGATAGTAATGAAAGAAATATATGGAATAATGCCAACTCTTTCATTCTTTCTCTGTATTCTTCAAAAAGGGAAAATGTTCTTTTTACAAATTAACTCTACTAAATTTTTTTGTTGAAAACTAAATTATACATCTATTTTACATATTCCTTTCTAATGTTTCCATACTATATTTCATCCTTTCTCATTTTTTTCTTTTGAACAACTTTAGGCTTACCTAATTTTTAATAATACTAAGGCTTGGAATAAATGGCTCTAATCGAAATTTCATAAATGGCATATGGGTGCATTCTCAGAATTGTTAAATCTTCTTACATTTCTTAAAACTTCTCTCTATTTTAATATCTTTGGCTATTTTTAGCTCCTCAGTGCATAAGTAACTGCATTTCTTACTTGTTCCTTCTCTCTGCTATCATGCTAATGTAACATGCAGCAAGCACAAAAAGAAAGAAGCCTTGTTACAGTATTCTATTCATGTTCTCTGTGAACTAAAATAAAAACACCAAATTCACGTGTTTATGAATAACTATAATCTAGAGGGGTCTTTTTGCACTTGTGGCTTTATTAAAATGCTCCCTAATTAACATCGAATGACTAAAAACACACAGTAAAATGAGTTTGCTAAACCTCCTGCACATTACACACCATGATTTCCAGTACCAGTAGATGGTTTCTCTTCTCCATTGAACTCATGATTAACCTGAAGGAGAGGATTAAAGAGCGGTAGTTCAGATGGTACTCTGCCAGGGTCTGGGGAATCAAGAAGGCTGTCCTCCTTAGAAGCCACATACCCTGAGTATCTGCTGCTTTCCGTAGAATCTGCATGACTTAGCTCTTGGGCTTTGTTTTTATAATTTGGTAACCACAGGACCAGGAACAGAATTTGTCACCCCAAAATATGGCTCTTTGACACGAGAATTATTTTAAGGCTGATTATTTTTAAGAAACAGCAGACACAGGGAAAAGCTCTGAAAACCTAGTTGAAGTTACCCATTTGAAAGGGAAATTTACATTTATAGGGGAAATCTCCATTTGTAAGGGTGCTGTCCTTTCAGGAAGGAGAGGAGGACAAAATCCTTAGGAATTCATATCAACAGAGAAGGCAATGACCTAAATCTACATAACAACTTTACTCTTGTTTAACGTGCTGACCTCTTCTTAACGCCAGAATGTTAAAGCTATTTTTCAGGGGTGGTGAGTCAGCCAGGAGCATGAGCAGAAGAGAAAATTTTAATCTGCTGATTGAAACTCATCCTGCCAGCACTTCCACATACCAGCCCACCCTCCCTGACCCGGTAAACCTTTCCCCATACCCTGGATCAGAGAGACAGAGTTGAGAAGCTGTCCTTCTCTCTCATTACCAATCGGTTGTGTAATAAACTTTCTTCCCTCAGAGACCGGTGTACACAGTATGGGCTTCTGTGAGTACAAGTGGAGAGAGCCCTTGCTGGGTAGCAGTTTCTCAAAGTTCTGCTTTTGAAAACTGAGTCATTAATTCATCTGAACTGCCACTTTCTTTAAAAAAGAAAATGTCTCAAATATTGGCTGCTTTTTTCACCTGTTATCTCTAGAATAGTTGAAGAGTGCTGGTCTTCTGTGTATATTCAAATCTAAGTTCTTTGAGCCTCTGCTTTCCAGGCAGCATTTACTCTGCCACATTTTGGGTTTTGGTGACAAGTGGGACAACTAAAACTCTTTTGAATCACCTAAATGACTAGCCTTTGCTGTTAAGAGAAAGGCACTTAGTGCCTCAAATGATTAACCATTTTCTCAGAAGCAATAGGTGATAAGCATTAGCATTTAATTGTCTCTTTTCCCATATTGCGAAGGTTACATTTAAACAGCTTTATTTATACAAACTTAACTCATAGCTTCCATCTTTAACATCTGCCGAATGCTTCTATAATTAGTTCACTTCAAATTTTATCACTTTGTCCTTAAATCTTCTTCTAAATCTAAATGGATCTAGGGCAGTGGTTTTCAAACATGAGAATCCACTTTTCTAACAAGCTTTCAGATAAAGCAGATGAGGCTCTCCCTGGGGGCCCTACTTTGGAAACCATACCTCTGCAAGAAGCAGCAAATCAGTTCTCTCCTTTGAAGAGAAAAATCTCTGCCAACATGTAATTAAATAATGGTTCTTCCTTACACTCGCAAGTTAAACGTGCTGTCTATAAACTGCAAATATTTGTAGGCTCATAGAGTTAAAAAAGAACTTTGAAGGCCCAGCGCTGCAGCCAAGTGGTTAAAGTTCCATGCACTCTGCTTCAGCGGCCTGGGTTCATGGGTTTGGATGCTGGGTGCAGACCTACTGCACTCATAAGCTGTGCTGTGGAGGCGACCCATATACAAAACAATAGAAGAGGATTGACAGCAGATGGTAGCTCTGGGCAAATCTTCCTCAGCAACAAAAAAGAACTTTGACTTCATGTTTTATTTATTTGTTTTGCCTAAGAGAACCAGAACATTTAAGTAGCCAGTTACAAAGCTGAGATTAAAATCAAGGTTTCTGGGTTCTCAGTTCATTGGCCTTTCCTACCGAAGGGGTTCAGAGAGGCCTTGCCAAGATGTGCCACTTTGGCATGTGGAATATCTTGAGTTAAAGGCAGTCAAGACCCTGCAGGCTCAGGAGAAACTTTTCCCTCTCCCTTAAAGAATTTCAATTGGGGTCTTTGCCCATAATAAGAGTTATTACCGGAAATAAATTTTTATGGCCTGTCTGTATGTCAGGGCAAATTTCTAATTACTGACCATCTGTTCTCTTTATTATCCTTTGAATTCCCCTTCTCCCCTCTGAAGCCTCAGGCCCCTATCCCATTCCTTAGCTCAAAATGGTATATGTATCTCATTTTAACTTTTTCTCTCTGCCTCTCTCATGTATGTAGGGTTCTCATATGTACAAAATTAAATTTGCTTTTCTTCTGTTAATCTGTCTATGCCAATTTAATTCTTAGACCAGCCAGAAGAACCTAGAACAGTAGAGGAAAATTTCTCCCTTCCCCATAGTCCCATAATTTTTTCTTCATTTCATGTAGTTAATAGTATGTAATATCAATAATATATGAAAAGCCAATTTTAATTGCTATAATACCTTGATTTTCCAGAGTCATAGAATGCAGTTTACCATAGAGTTTGTTTAGACAAAGTCGCTAAGAAGTTTCTTATAATTCTCATGCTTTATTTGAGTGATAAAATTAGGGAGATTTACTAAAATATCTTTATGTAGGCTTTATACCAGAAAGGAAAGGAGACAGTCAAAAAAAAGAAGTCACTGCCCAGGGAGTCATGAAACTGTATTACTAATTGGCTGTGAGAGATCATGAGCAATTAAGTTCCTTTCCTAGGCAGTTTTGCTTTTAGACCCTGTCCTGGGCCACTAATATCAGAGGTATTTAAATGCCTCAAAGAAACACTTCCCCACCTCTCTTGCCCTATGTCTTTATCACAAGGCAACAGTACTCAAATGAGGTGAAGGTGTGCAGGTTGTGCCCCTGCCGCAGTGGGAGATGGACACTGCTTCAGAGTGTAGGGAGGACTGGAATGGGAGAAGTACGTAGATAAAACACAAATTAACTTGTCAAATTCCTGCTTTCAAAGTGCATGAATACAATAATCTCTTCCATAAAGAAGTGTCATTTTCTAGTAGTGCTAAGTGTCCATTTTTCTTGCCTCTCTTTTCCGTTTCTAGAGACACAACTAATTAATGCATATTCTCAATGATAGTACATGGTGGCTAAGGAATATTTGGTTTTATTAAATAATTTATATTATTCTTAATTTTGTATATATATGTGTGTGTGTGTGTAGGTCTAGATGCAGCATGCAGGAAGGATGATTCCAGTCTTCACATTGATGACTAGATGAACATTGAACATTGGAACTGAAAACTAATTTGTATCTAACAAAATCAAATTTAATTAAAAAAGTAACTTTAAAAACTCAGTTATTTAAAATAAATTTAAATATTATTAACCACAAACTTATGACAATGGCATTGACTTTGTTGGCATTTTGGCTCCAAATCCAGAAGCATATTTTGTGTGTGTGTGTATGTGCCACGTATAACATTTACTTTAAATTTTCTTGTAGGAGTCATAGCCTCAGTTGTGCCTATAGTGATGACATTTTTGGGAACAATTCATAGATTAAATACAATATACTCTGAATCAGTCCAAAGATGAAATGTCCTGATGGGTGAAACATATATCAAACTTGACCCTACAGGCACTCTCAGACACAAAATCTGAATGTCAACTAAATGCTGTTAAAGCAATTTAAGTCTATCAAGATGCATAAGAAAAGTTACAGAAATGACAAACGATTCTTAAGAGCAAATTGCAGTTTCTGTAAACTGTAAATTATGCTCATTTTCTTTCTATACATAGTCATTGGGTATGAAGTTGCACTTGCTGTTAATATTAGTAACAACTTACAAAAGCACAGAGATCTATGAAAGTGGTAAAAATAATTCCTTATTTTTTATAAATATTTTATAATTATTTAGAGATTGTTTTAGAAAAAAATAGATGAATACATGAAAATTTTCTTTTCAACATAGGGAAAATAGAGCAAGGAAACAAAAACATTTCTGTGACTATGGAAAAGAAAATTCTCATAGCGGTAATGCTAAAATTAATTATTGTATACACCATTATTTTTGTAATTATATATTATAAAAAAAAAAACCTATTCTGTTCCTCTCTCTACTCACAGCACCACTCTCAGTACTTCGCTTTTGACACTTATGGTCACTAAAGGTATGGCTTCTACACCCAGCAATTCTCCAACTCTCTGGACACCAGATGGGTTGATTCAATTCAGTTCTGACATTGTCTTCCTGGAGACAGGGTCACATCCCACAGGTGAAGCTTTCTGTCTCACAAGACTGTCCCCACCACTTCAGACGCCAATCACATGTCCAGGTTGTCACTTATGCTTCTCACAGACAGCCTATAAATCAGAGATTCCCATGACCCCCTCTTGGGTTCAATTAATTTGCTAGAGTGGCTCATGGAACTTAGAAAAACAGTTTACTTATTAAAGTTTATTAGGAAAGGATACAATCCAGGAAGAGCTAGATGGAGAAAGGTGTAAAGGAAGGGGCTGGGAGTTTTCCTGCCCTCTCTGGGCTCGCTTCCCTCCTAGTACTTCCACACACTCACCAACGTGGAAGCTCTCTGAACCCCGACTTCCGGAGTTTTTATGGAGGCTTCATTAAGTCGGCATGATTGAATAAATCATTGGCCATTGGTGACTGTCAGTTTCCAGTCCCTCTCTCCTCCCTGGTCGTGAGGGATGGTGCTGACAGTTCCAACCCTGGAATCACATGGTTAGTTCCCCTTGCAACCAGCCCTCATCCTTAGGGGGCTTCCAAAAGTCACCTTATTAACATAAACTCAGCTGTGGTTGAAAGTTGAAAGGGGTTTATTATGAAAAATAAAGACACCTTTATGGCTGTTATCATTTAGGAAGTTCCAGGTTTTAGGAGGTCTACACCAGGAAAGGGGTGAAGATCAAATATATATTTCTTATTATAAGTCATAGTATCCCTTATATCAAGGTATATTCCTGACTGAAGAGAGATTTGAGCCAAGTGATCAACATATTGCATTTAAATAGTTTCTTTATAGTATCAGAGCATTAAAAAAAAAAATTTATGCTTTTTTGGTAAGGAAGATTTTTCCTGAGCTAACATCCGTTGCCATTCTTCCTCTTTTTTTTTTTTCTCCCCAAAGCCCCAGTGCATAGTTGTATGTCCTAGTTAGAGGTCATTCTAGTTCTTCTACGTGAGACGCTGCCACAGCATGGCTCAATGAGTGGAGTGTAGGTCTGTGCCCAGGATCTGAACCTGCAAACCCCAGGCCACCAAAGCAGAGCGCACGAACTTAACCACAATGCCACAGGGCCGGCCCCCACTAAAAGATTATTTTGACATTTGTAGATTGTCCAGGAAGAAGAATAAAACATGTTTTACTTAAAATCTGTGGCTCTTAAAGATTTAGATATTAGTGGGTCTCTATTTACATTTTTGCCCAAGGCTCTGCAAATGCAAAAGGTAAGCTCATCCTTATGTCTCAGTTTCACTGAGAGGGGTGAGTTTGATGATCTCTGACTGTATCATACATAAGCTTTTGTGCTCATGAAGACAAGAGACTTAACTACCGGCCTTTCCTGGAGAGGCCAACTGACTCTCAGGGCTTGAAGCCTCCCCTGACCTCAGTACGGTTTTGATTAGCGCCAAGTCTATAATGTAGTGATGATGATTAAGCTGTCTTAACCTTGCACATCTCTGGTTCTGCAAAACAGCTTTTAGTGTCATCTTTCCTGACAGCCTTGCAGTTAATTGAAAATTTAAGATTGCAGCTAACACTTTTTTTTCCTAGAAAGATCATGGTAAATACCCTGATTTTCTGTCTTGGTATTATCTTTTGATCTACACTGGAATTATCTCAGAATATTTCTTCAAATCCTTTAAGTATTCTCAAGTCATTTGCACTTGAGTTATCCTAGATTCAATAAACAAACACAGCTTCAACTTTCTGCCCCACGCTATGCCTGCTGATAATGACAATATGTCGAGTTCACTTAAGTATTTTACCTCAAAAGATAATGATAAATACAGACTTTTGCAGCCCAGGGATGAGTAAAAGAAGGATTTTAATGCGATGTTTTCTATCAGAGACGGAATCTCATTCTCCAGCTTCCACTTCTGGAAAGAAACAAATAATCAAGGAGTTACCTTCTTTGTTCAAAGTTACTGGTTTCTCCTGGGATATGTTTGCATAGTTTTATTTTCAAGCGAATTGCAGGACTAAGCCATTTCCTTGAGAATGTCAATAGAGAAATAGTAACATCTCATTGTCAGATAGCTTCAGGACTCTTGACACAAATGGAACTTTCTGATTTGCTACCAAGAATGCATGCCTGAATTAATAATACCCACTGAATAGACCCAGTAGATGCAGATGTTTCCATTTTTATTATTTCTGTTGTTAATAGCATTAAGAGACTATAGGATTTTTTCTTTGAGATTATTGCTCTGTTCTCATGATTGAAATCACTTGCACTTCAGCCTTCCCTCTTGTAAATATTCTGCAGAGACAGAGGAAGGCACTTGCTGTCGATGTCTTATTGCTCAATTATGAAGCACAGACAATGCTCCTTCATGGGTATTGCCAGAACAAAATGGGCTCATACATAATAAATCGGGAGCAGGGTTGGTAGAATTCACATACAAAAGAGAAATCACAGATTTATTTTTTTCCTTAGAGAGTCCGAATTTTTCCTTAATCAATTTTGAAAATGAGAAACCTATATTGGTACTGAAACACTGATAGATGTATCAGTTAATAAAATAAAGCTTAAATCAAGAATTATGTTCACTGAAGATCATAAGAAAGAAATGAAAGAGAAAAAAATATATTTAAAAAGATGAATTCACATCTTTATTTAATTACACTAAGCTACGTCGCAATACAGGCAGACTCTCATCAGAGTGATAATCTTCTAAAATCTGAAATTCTGCTTTGCAAACTACCTAGGAGAAAAGTTGTAGAGTGGAATATAGTCATCTCTCAATGAGTTCTTTCCATGAACTCATATAAAATCTTATTTATTACCTTATTATTGCCTATTTGGCCTCAAGCAACCTCCAAGAGAACAATTTCATCTGATTTTTTTTTCTATTGTGCTCAAAGAGATAATGAAAGTCTCTTTTTCAGTCACGCAAATTACCAGAGACTTACAGGTTTTTTGGCCTGAACAAAATTAGGCCTGGCCCGAAATGAATTATAAGCTAGAAAATTAGCCTTACAAGTGACATCGTGACTCAGGAATCTTTATGTAGTTATCAGTTTCTTTGCTGACATACCTTTCTGTATTCTAGTAGTAAGTTCAGCTTGCTGTACTGCTGATCAGCATTTTTTCCCAAAGCCATTTTTAGGATTATGTTTATTTTTCATTTGTTTGTTTGTTATTGACTGTCCCTTTCAATAAAATGTGAGCTCAATATCTGAATATTCATACTGAAGTCAGGGCACTTGGCACAATGCCTGCCTGGCAGTGATCTATTGAATAAAGGAGTAAACAAGTAGGCTTGTTAAAACTTGAGCCACAATAATATTTTCCTTAATTTTCAACACGTTCATTATACTAAGATTTACAGCTATGTTTCACTTTGAAAGAATGAATCCGTAGTTTATTTTTGACACTGTTCCTAGATCTTGTATTTTTTTTGTCTGAGTACTTACAGTTGAGTTGTTTCAAGGCTTAGGCATTTTATGAGGGGGGTTTTATCCTGGACCTGCATGACAATGAGGCTAGAGGAGGAGCATAGGTTTTTCCTACTTACCAAAGAGAGTATCTTCTTTTATATGATGAAGGCAGGTGAAGTATTAGAAATGTTTATATTTCTTTTCTTAGAGTTTGGAAGAGTAGGAACTTGGGAGTTTTTCATTTATGGAATGAAGTTTTTATGTTCCACACAAATGAAGCATGAATGACATTAATCAATGATGACAGCGCGTCTCTAACCGCTGGGAGGATCTTCCACATGAGAAGGAATTTGATGTGACTCGTGATACACTGCTATAGTCAGTTAGCTCGACCATTCCACTTGAAACTCTCAACTCTATCTTTGCATCAGGCTAGACCATTAAAGAACTTTGAATTTGGATTGCACCACTTGGGTTTTTTATGTAATTGCTTTTATCAAATTGAGTTCTGGTTTTATGCTACCAGCTGACACTGAAGGGCGTGAAAAATAGTAAATGCTGTAAACTTGTAATTAGGTCTATTGTGGATGAGCTGTTGAGAACATTCTGGAGTGTATCATACAATGTCTTTTTAAAGACCCTCAGGAGAGATGTTTCTCTGATATTTTACAGAACGCTCATTCTTAGTAGCTATCTGCTTTTTTCTATTTGGGGTTAGAATCTGGCAATTGCCTGCCTTTTCGTCTCTATTTTTCACCTAAGAGTCTCTTTTCTCATGGATTCTGGGAATCTTGCAATCGTCTGCTTTTCTTTCTCTGCTTTGCGTTGAGGAAGCTTAGAATCAAATTTGCCCCTCCTTGCTAGTAACTGTGTATAGAAAATATAGAAGGCATTCCTGTTTGCCAGCACTGACCCCTTTCCCTTGTTCTCTGACTGTATACAGTATAAATCTCTATTTTATAATTAATACAGACACTTTGATAACATTTTCTATCAAATATCTCTGTCATTAAACTATAAACTCTTTGAAGGCAGAGATTATATTTTTCATCTGTGTTTTAAAATCGAGAAACTTTGCATAGTTCCTGAAATATTATGCTTATTCAATATATATTTGTCATATGAATACCAGGTGGATGAATGAATATATGAATGAATTACTGAATACTACAGAGTCAACGGGAAGCTTTACAGTTTTACTAAAATGGGGCCGGTGAGTGGGACTGCTGTACCCTGTCCCCTCTTTCAGTCTGTGGAGCTAGACTGTGTGAAAATAATGTGAAGAACAGTGGAATGCTGCTCAAATACGCTAGGATCAAATATTGAAAGGACAAATTTATCTAACAAATTTCCAAATTTAAAACATGAAATAAAAAATAAAGATACTATATTAGTCAATATATACTTATAAGAGTGTTAAATTTTTATGAAGATGCCAAAATTCATGTAAATGTAGACAGAATCCACATGTTGCTAAAGCTGTTTTGATTTCCTGGGGGCTCATCATCATCATATTTTATTTTTTTTTAAATTTGAAATAATCATTAGGAATGATACATTGATCCAATCCAAATTAGATGTTTTGAGTAAAGCCATTGTTTCCATAGAAAGAAATGATACATGTAAAATAGACCTGAAGTTTTCATTCTGTACACAATTGATCTCTGTTCAATTACTCTGATTTTTCCCGAAACTTTCCAGTACTTCTGTTTTCAGATATGAATGAGTAGATCAGACCATAGATAGGATTTCTTCCAAGAAATGTTTATTTTAAAGGCATTCCAGAAAGGCATTGTAATGAAACCTAATATAACGATATGATGAAAAACATAAACAATTACCCTTTTATTATTTTTTTTAATTTTATTTTTTCCCCTTTTTCTCCCCAAAGCCCCCCGGTACATAGTTGTATATTCTTCATTGCGGGTCCTTCTAGTTGTGGCATGTGGGACGCTGCCTCAGCGTGGTCTGACGAGCAGTGCCATGTCCGCGCCCAGGATTTGAACCAACGAAACACTGGGCCGCCTGCAGCAGAGCGCGTGAACTTAACCACTCGGCCACGGGGCCAGCCCCTTACCCTTTTATTATTTGGCTTTATACTTTTGGTTATTGAATGTGATTTTAAAAACTTTCAACATATGTAGCCTTTCAGACCCCTCTAGTATAACCAACACTCTGTAGGTGGCAGTCGGGCTCTTTAATCATGGGTCATGAGATTATATAATCTTGCAGATTATTCTGTATTGAATGGGTCTTATGACTCAATCTAGTCTTCATGTCACAGATTTTATGGTTTTGAAAAAAATAGAAGGTAAATCCTTAGTCATGGATAAATCCTTTAATTTATCTATTTAACTTATTTACTATATAAATCTATCTTTTGTTCATATGGTAGTATACTAATAAAAATTTCATCACCTGTATAAATCACAGATATCATGAATATATAGTTAGGACCACAGGAAGGATAATAGAATACTGTTCTCACCTACACGGGATGTACCTTTTACAGAATTGGCAGTTTATATTAATGTATGAAAGGTATGTATATAGGGGCTCTCTTCATTTGTCAGGATTAATGTTGTTCAGTCTTTCTCTTTACTTGTTCTTTGAAAATAGAAAAATACAGGAAATGCAATTGAAAATGTCAGTAACTATTAAGAACACACCTTGAAACATTATTTGCAGTAATAGATTAAGTAATTACAAGAAGTATAATTAAGGAAGTTAATAGATTACAGGATTAAAGTGTATATAAAGTATTTGTAACTGGAAACCAGCTACATAGACTAGCTCCCCAGTATTAGTGATGGTCTTATATTTCCAAGTATACTCTTCTTTTATTCCTTAGAACTGGTAGGATCTTTGCAATTATATTAGAATGCAATGAGTGTAAAATTTATATAGTAAGTTTTATGCTAAAAAATACTTTTAGAAAGAAATAAATTATCTCTTCTTAGATGACATGATCTTGTATGTAGAAAACCCTAAAGAGTCTAAACAAAACTATTAGAACTAGTAAACCAATTCAACAAAGTTGCAAGATACAAAATCAATACGCAAAAATTAGTTGCATTTCTATACACTAATGATAAATAATCTGAAAAGAGAACTAAAAAGACAATTCCATTTACAATAGCATGAGAAAGAATAAAATACTTAGGAAATAATGTAACCAAGGAAGTGAAAGATTTGTAAAATGAAAACTTAAAGACATTACTGAAATCAACTAAAGAAGATACCAATGAATGCAATAGACATGCCATATGCATAAATTGAAATACTTAATATTGTTAAGATGTCAATATTTCCCAAAGTGATCTACAGATTCATGGCAATCCCTGTCAAACTCCCAGTGGCATTTTTGGGAGAAATAGAAAAATTCATCTCAAAATTCATATGGCATCTCAAGAGACCAGAATAGCCAAAAGAGTTTTGGAAGAGAAGAATAAAGTTGATAGATTCACACTCCCTGATTTTAAAACATTCTGCAAAGCAACAGTAGTCAAAACAGTATGGTACTGGCATAAAGACAGACAAGTAGACTAATAGAATAGAATAGAGAGCACAGAAATAAATTCATGCATATACGGTCAAACGATCTTCAAAAACGGTGCCAAGATCACTCAACAGGGAAAAGATAATCTCTTCAAAAAATAGTCCCGGAAAACTGGATCTCCACATGCAAAAGAATGAAGTTGGACCCTTATCTTATAGCATATAAAAAATTAACTCAAATTGAATTAAAACCCAAATTTAAGACCTAAAACTATAAAACTTCTAGAGGAAAAGCTTCATGACATTGGACTTGGCAACGATTTCTTGGATATGACATCAAAACACAGGCAACAAAAGCAACAATAGACAAATGGGACTATATCAAACTTAAAAATATTTGTGTTTCAAGGGACACAATAGAGCGGAAAAATAACCTACAGAATGGGATAAGACATTTGCAAATCAAGGATCTGAGAAATTAATATTCAGAATATATAAAGAACTTCTATGACTCAACAGAAACAATCAAATAACCTGATTAAAAAATGGGCAGAGGACTTGAATAGACGTTTCTCCAAAGATTATATACAGATGACAAATTGGCAATAAGCATATGAAAGATGCTCAATATCACTAATCATCAGAGAAATGCAAATAGAAACCACAATGAGATATCTCGTCATACACATTAGGATGGCTACTATCAAAAAGCAGAAAATAACAAGTGTTGACAGGGATGTGGCAATGTTGAAACCCTTGTGTATTGTTAGTGAGAATGGAAAATAGTATAAAGTTTCTTCAAAAAATTTGAATGAGTCTATTGTAAGATGCAGTGATCCTGTTTCTGTGTATAAAGACAAAAGAACTTCTGAAAATTGGATCTTGATGAGATATCTACCCTCCCATATTCATAGCAGCAACTATACATCATTGCAAAGAGGTGGAAACAACCGAAATGTCCACTGATGGATGAACGAATAACCAAATGTGGAATTACACACAAGGGAATGTTATTCAGTCTTACAAAGGAGAGAAATCTTGTCACATGCTACAACATGGATGAACCTTGAGGCATTACACTTAGGGAAATAAACCCATCACAAAAAGACAAATACTATAAGATTCCACTTATGTGAGATCTCAAAGTAGTCAAATTCACAGAAATAGAAAGTAGAATGATGGTTACTAGAGGCTAAGGGGAAGGGGAAAAGGAGAATTGCTGTTTATTGGGCATAGAGTTTCAGATTTATAAGATGAAAAATTCTGGAGTTCTGTTTTACAGCAATGTGAATATATGTAACACTACCAAACTGTGCACTGAAAAATGGTTAAGATGGAGAATTTTGGTTTTTACCATAATTTTAAAAAGCATTTTTATATTTAAACCCTCTATGTGTTTTCCCCTTAATTAAAAATTACTAAATTATCTTGAAATATCCAATAATTAAAATGAAATGAACAAAATTTGCACCCTGTATAGAGACATCAAAGTGTAAAATATATGGAACAAAGCTCAACATTGGAAGGAAACTTGAAGGGGCAACAGGCGGCTGCAGAGTAAATCTCATATCAAATACAACATACTTATCATATGATGTTTAGTTGTTTCGAAAAATCCCTAAAACAGTCCTTAGCCTTTTTACTTCACTTGCAAAATAGATATGGTTAAAAATCTGGAAATATGATGAAATTATACATAAAAAATAATGTGAGAAGCATAGAGAAGAATTTAATTTTACACACATATGCACACAAAATTTAAAAAATATATCAGCATCAGTTATATGAAATAAAAATGAAAATGAAAAAATTGAGAGCAAATCTGTTGAAAACTGAACTGTATCAAGTTTACAAAGAAAAGCAATCGATAAATTTCTACTTCAAACTTGAAATTGTATGTAATTTCAGCTTCCCCAGAGGTAATTTGAAATGTGTTATTCAAAGCCGACAGGCTGTTTTTAATAATTCTTCATGTTAATTTTCTTCCTGAGTGATATTTTATTTTATAAAGGGAATGGTGAAAATATTATAGACAGTGAAAGAAAATTAAAAATAAAGAGTGGTATTTAAAACCGTACTTTGACCTCCTACCTTTCTAATGCTCATTGGCAAGAATCAAAGCTCATTTAACAGCACTTAAAACCTCCTCCTCTCAAATTCTTCCAGCCATTAATAAAAAAAATTTCCATTTGCAAATAGATTTAATGAAAAATATGAGCTGTAAAACATGTTTTAATCAAAGTGAAACCTCTAATAGATTGTCCATAATGGAGGTCATTGCTGCTAAGAAAATCTTC
Organism: Equus asinus; assembly: GCF_041296235.1. NCBI lineage: Eukaryota > Metazoa > Chordata > Mammalia > Perissodactyla > Equidae > Equus > Equus asinus. The sequence continues at coordinate 84,987,139 of NC_091798.1, forward strand.
CCTATTTTTCATCATCCACTGTGAGTCCTCTGCTACATGACTTGATTAGTGCTAATACTTATCAATAAATTGAATTACCTCATGTTAATCCAATTTTCTTGTATCTTTGTCATTTATTTTCTATAGAACAAAGATTAATTTTTCTTTTAAACTGGGAGGAAGCCCACACTATACTTTTGGTAATCTTTCATTTCTTACTTTTGGAATAAAGTGTATCCTCAGGACTCGGCTTCTTACAACGTTGTGTAGGCAAGGGAAGTGGTATGTAAAAAGGAAATAAACCCACACTCCTGAATGAAGTTTGCAAAGAACGACAGCCTCCTAGAGCTCTTTCTTTCCCATGTTCTCGGAATGCAAATTGGAGCAACACAAACTTTGTCTCTTGTTAATTAGTTATTCCCTCAAGAAATATTTAAAGCAATCCTTTACCTTCATTGCCAAGTCGTTAGAGGGAACTTACAATTCCCAAGCCTTTTAGATAATAAGCCATGGGCCACTTAAAGGTACCACTGAGAGGACGATTTTGGCGTTAGAATATTCAGTCACAGATGGTAAATGGAATTTCCACGGTCTGCTGCATCCCAGACACAGAGATGAAATCTCTCTCTTACATTTGTCTCCATATCTTTTAAACTATTTTTTGTTCTATGAAGTTTATTTTGTTCTGCAGCCTTTTTTTAAGTTTGAGCTTCTGAAGAGATTGATATTTTCTCATATTCTGGGGAGGAAAGTGATAATATTGTCTTTGAAAATGAAGACCCATGCTGCTATTGTCTACAGTTGCTAGTGGTCATGTTAGATTAACCAGCTTTCGGTGGTGGGCTCCTTATTAGTGATGATGCTTCCTGCTGCCATGCTGACTCCTTTTTCCGATGGCTTCACTCTGGAGAAGCACAGCTTCTTTCAAAGAGGCCCATCACAATGCGAGCAGCTCATTAACTTCTGCCTTCCTCCCAGCTTCCTACGACAAGCTGAAGAACCTTCCCAAACTAACTTTGGACAGAGATAATAAAGTTTTATTTCCCTTTCACAGCATTTCAAGGGCAGTTTATCATGTTCTGTTCTTCCAGACAGAATTTGAACAGAAGCAGAGGGACTCAGAACTTTATTTTTTAATGTTCTGGATGTCACTAAATTGCAAGTTACTGTAAATGGCGAACAACTCTTTACATTTGGTAGCTTCTATATTTTATTTCAAAAAAATAATATACGCATATCTGTCTGCATTTGCTTCAGAGAACAATGAACTTAAATTAAATTCCCATGACTTTCTTTCAAGATTCAAGTACTATGTCTGTTTTTCTTTAGTTTTCCTTTTTTTTCATTTCTTAGCAAGCAGGAGAGTATTTGCCTAATGTGGAACCCTTCAAATATATACTCCTGAGGTCTCTCAAATTCCAAAATTCCACTATTATTTATTTACTTTGGTTTGACTCTCCATGCATTTTCTAATACTGTAAATATCTTTGGAAGGGGCTACATATCTGAGCGATTCTGTGAATGCACTTGATTCAGTCTGAATAGGCTATGTTATGCTACAATAATAGACAACCCCCAAAATCTCAGGGGCCAAATACCACAAAACATGTTTCTCTCTTGTGCTATAAGTCCAATGTAGGTTGGCAGAGAGCTTTGCTCATTATATTTGCCGGGAAAAATGAAGGTTGAAGGAGGCTCCATCTCCTCATGTGTCTCCATGACTGCCGAAGCAGGAAAAAGGAAGACATTGGAGTGAACACTGGCTTTCAAAATTCCTCGAAGAAGTGGCACATGTCATTGCTCACAACTGGTCAGCCAAAGTGAATCCCACAACCATGCCTAAGTTCAAGATGGTTGCAAAGTACCACCCTATCCAGGAGACAGACCAGAACCCTTGTGAACAGCCTCAATGATCAACAGCACACTGATGTTCCTTACACCATATTCTGGCTGACAGCCTGCTGGGTTGAGGCCTGGAAATTTATGTGTTAGGGATAAGAGAAAAATATGCTTTTGAAGCATAGAAGACAAATCTAGGAGGCACAGTAGAAACATGAGGCTAAGCATGTATCTTGGTGACAAGAAAGGATTATGCAGAAGCAATGTCCCAACTCACCATCCTTCAGTGTTCTTTACTAAAAATAGTAATTCTCAACCTAGGTAAATAATTTTCTGTATAATAAAATGTAATATACTACATCAATAAAATATAAGCAATCAATTAGTACATAATCAATATCATTTATAAGGCCTTTTAAACCATAGCTTTCTTGAGAAGAAACACTATAAATTGTTGGTGATGACATGGTTGGGAACTGCTCACCTACAGTGGAAGATTTACAGTTCCCTTAGGAATAGGGGTTGTGTCTTACATCTCTCTATGTCTCTAGTTGCTTAGTTACAGCTGACAATATTCATTGTAGAGCGTAAAAAGCATAGTGTGGGGACTAAATGGCCTAAGTTTGCATCCTTGCTGACCACTTATTTGCTGAGAAACTATGAGCAAGTGGCTATTGCTTTTGCCTATTTAGCATCCATTTCTCCTGGTAACAGTGTCATAATTCTCCACCCCCACCTCATGGATCAAACATTTATTCAGTCCATGTGGTTCCGTTGGGCTTCCATCTTCCAGCTTCTGGGATAACACGTCTCAACAGTGGTCACAGTGACTGTTTCAGAAAGGGGCACATGTTCAATATTTTCCATGGGAGGTTTTTTTTTTTTTGACCATTAGAAAAGAAAAGCTCTACATTTATCTGATGGCTACTGAAAGGATACGACAAAAATTTAAAGTGATTGGCTGCCATATTGCCCAAAAAGAGAGGAACATCTGTCTGAGAAAGGAGGCAACATAGAAAACCTCTAAACTAAATGATAGAGAGAGACAAATACAGAGAATATATGAGTAATAGGCTAAAATAATTGTTTGAGCCAAACATGATTTGATTTTGACCGTCAATTGTAGGACACAATTCATGTCCTTTTTATTAAATCCAGCTAGAGTTGGGGCTTTTGAAACACCAAGCATCATGACAAATAAACCTTTCTGAGCCTGTTTCTACATGTAGAAGAGTGAAGTATTGTCATAATAATGCGTAGATTTCCCTAAAATAACTACATGCCATAGGTTTGTGGAAGATTATAAATCCAATTTGTAGAAATATTGGATTTGAGATGTCTGTGATACACTTTAGCAGAAATAAACATTTGAGTTGGCTATCCTTGTCTGGAGCCCAGGAAATATGTACTGGAGGGAGATATAGATTTGGGAGTCATCAACATAGAAATGGTAATCAAAGCCAGGGTGATAAATAAACGTGCTGGTCAGAGTGTGTGTATACCTACGGGAGAAGAAGGGAATACTGCATATTTTAAATTTGATAGAGAATAAACCACAGTGGGGCCCAGGGCAAAGATATGTTTTATCCAATGTTGGCAAGGAAATGCAGTGGCCAGTTTATGTAGGACCTGGACTTGGGGTGAGTTGCTAAGGAACTTATCGTTTATCACTTAGGCAAATAAATGGGAATCAATGAAGAATTTCAAGCAAGAGACAGAATAGCATTTCAAGTTTTATTAAGATCACTCTTGTGGAAGAAGAGAAGATAGATTGTAAGTGGAAGTGAATGATGTCAGAGATACTAATCAATTATTCCAATTCTTGAAGCAAAAGGTAATGAGGACCTAAATTAAGGCGATGGCAGTGAGAATTAAGATGAGAATAAGGCTGGACGGAGATTGATGAGAGAGAATCTTCCATGATTAAAGGTATTTGAAGGCTGAGGGGGAGGACAAGTTTCAGTATAAGGGTTTTTCACTAGAATAATTGAGAGAATAGTAACTCAATCAAGAGAGGCCATACAAAATAAAGAAGAAATTTGGAGACAAATTTCAGTTTTCAACAGGATAATATTAAGATTCAAATCCAAGAGAAGAATTTGGGGTTGATTTGCCCATGAATAGGCATTAAAACATGTGAAACGGACTCAAAAGCATAAAAGGTAGTATCAGATGACAAAAACGTGAACTCTAAGACTGAGCCCTAGAAAAAGCCAAGGCTCTGAGAAGACTTTGGAATGAAAGAGCTTAAAAATATGCAAAATATAAAAGAGTTTGGATAACCCCCAAAAAGGGGAGAATATCACATATTAGGCAGTAGCTGGTTGGCCCCTATATATTGTGGGGGATGGGAATTGGCCACCCCAAGATATGTCTCTTTGGCATGAGGATTACTTTAAGCCTGTTACTTTTAAAAACTGCAGACAGAAAGGAGGCTCTGAGGAGTAGAATTTACTTACCCTTTGTTAAGGGACATTTACATTGTAAAGGAAATCTCCATCTATAAAGGTGTCTCCCTCTCTGTACCAGGAAGAAGGGGGGTTGACCTTATCTCTAGAAACTCTTAATCAATGCCAAAGGCAAGGACTTAAATCTTCATCTTGTTTACGGTACTCTGGTGGTAATCTCCCATGATTGACTCCCCCTCTACCCCCAATATCCTCCTTTGTCGTTAGCTGAAGATGATATTTAAGGTGGTGGCTTCAGCCATTTTGGCGAGTTGCTCAGCTTGACTGGGCCTCTCCCATGTATACATGTTATAAAGCTTTGTTTAATTTTCTCCTGCTATTCCGTCTCATGTGAATTTAATTTGTTCCCTGGCCAGAAGAGCCCACAGTGGGTAGAGGAAATGTTTTCCTCTCCTACAATATCTAGTTATGGAAAAGCTAAAAATTGAGAAAAATTATGTGAGAAACCAAGTATAAACCAATAAGATAATTCAGGTCTTCTTTAGAGTAGCAATATCATTCTTATGTAAAATTTCTTCACTGTTTACATAAATTTCTTTACAATTTTAGTGAGTTCTGCCTGTAAATGAGAAAGGACTATATTTTATAAATAATGAGATTTTATATCACATTCTTTAAGATATTGCTCAAGTTTTAACTCCTCTTGAAACCCCCTTTTCTTAGACCTGCCCACTAGATGTTAAATGTCACATTCTCTGGGCTCTTACAACCTTCTGTGTACCTTTTTCTTCACAATTACAACTCTCTGTGCTAATCATTGATTATCTATTTACTTTGCTAACAAACTGCAAGGTCTTTGAGAATAGGATCTTTTTTTTTTCCTCCATGTATTCGTAGCACTAAGTACCTGGCCTGGTTCAGAAGAATTTTTTTTGAATGCACCACCTTAATATCTACCATTTCTGTTTCTAAGCAGTCTCCACTAACCTACCAGCCAATTAGAAGGCTTAATTTTCCTGTTTCTCTTATATATTTGCCCTCTGATGTTTTCCACCTGGTAAGTCATCCCCACCACTAATGATAGCCAGTAGTCTTCATGTTGTAGACCACTGAATAGGTCAATACCCATTCTTCCATTGAGCCCTGAAGGAAATTAGATGGAGCAGGGGCAAGCCATTTTACTATGTCAAATGTCACAAGACAAATGATCAGACTGTAATTCAAATATAAAACTCATTACTAAATATATAGAAGAGAACTACAATATAGGAGGAACCATGTGGAAATTCTAGTTAACTTAAACTTTTCCTAATACTACATAAGGGTAGAAAATTTAAGACAAAGGCTTTTTCACAAGAAGAATGGATCTTGTGGGCTCTCCCTTCCTTAGGTCTGCATGCCTCTACCCATCTCTTCAAATTTCTTTGTCCAGTAGAACAGAGACTCTTTCTTTGGGAAAATGTCTACCTGTTTCACAGGAAAGTATCTTGGATCTCTTCTGAATCCCCATTCTGAGCCAATACCTGGTATTCAGCTGTGTAGGCAATGATATGTCCCTCTACTCATCTGGTAAATTCCAGGGAGCTTTTAGGCTATCAGCAGGTGGTAAGTAAGATCTCAGATTCTAATCCATTTTTTCCACTAGCAAGAGTCATGAGTCGCTGATTTCTTTACCTGTTAAGTAATTCACTCTCCCCGAAATGTAGTCTAATATTTTCCTCTGAGACATCACAATCTTATTCCATTTGTTAAGAAATAATATTTTACACATTAACAAAACTCTAGACATGCCATTCTAGAACAAGGAATGTGAATGGCTTCTTGCTTACCTGGAACTTCACTAACATTTAATGCCTACTCTATGATTTGGCTAATTCCTCATCAAAAGTTGATTCCAATGAAATTATTTTCATTTAGAATCTTGCTATGATATGGAGGCAGTTTGTCAAATATGACCTCTAAAAGTGAATGAATGAATGGATCTTGTTTATCTTGGATACATCTTATCATATTATTTAATTATTACATAATATCTACATCCACTGTTCTCTTTAACGGTTGCATAAGATATTTGCACATCTATAACTCATTTAACTGTAAGTGCTCTATCTCTAGTAAAACTAGACTTGGGTTCCTTGTAGACAATGATTTAATGGGAGAAGGTATTTATTACACAAACACACTTGCCTGCTGCGATTAAGTATTTAAAAAGATGAGGCAGCTGTAACTTTTTTGTATGCTAATTTACCATCAAATGTTTTCCCAGCCCTAAAGACACAAAAGCTTTATGTTTAATGTTTCAGTCCAGTGTAACAGATAATTTCAAAAATCATTAAGATCAAAAAGTATTATTATTTTGTTACTTCAGTAACTTCTCCATATTTATTACTACCACCAACTCTTAACTATAAGGCAGAAACCTAGGATTTATCCTCGCCTCTTTGCTTTCCTTTCCACCCATTTCCATCAATACGTCCAGTTTGTTTTACTTTCTTAATGTCTCTAGAGTTGGTAGCCACCTTCATCATTGTTGGTGCTACTTAAGTTTATGTCCCTATTAATCGTACTTGAATTATTATGACATACCATTAACTGGCCTCCTTGTTTGTGATCATACACACTTCAAGGCTGTTTCGTACAACAACTGGATATTACTCTCAGAGAAACCTTTTAATTGCTTACTGTTGCCTTATGAATAAAATCCAAATTCTTTCATTATCTGATTCCTTCCAAATTTTCCAGACTTGTCTGTAGTAATCCTTTACTCCGCAACTTTGACCTTATTCTCTCGCCATCTTAAACTATTTGCAGTGACCACACTCCTGTATCTTTACAAATACTGTTCCCACTGGTGGACTCAGGCTCCTCCTTCCTTTATACTTAGCTAACTACTTCACAATCTCCAAAACACTTCAGCATCATCCTCGTTGAGAAACTGTATCAGACTTCTTCCTCTGGCCTTCCCCAACAGACCGCTTTAGCCTGTATCTTTGTTATTTCACCAGTATTGTAACCACACCCTTACTTCTTTGCCTAAGCAGAAGACCTTTTAGAGCACTGGTGTTATGTGATTTCCACTGTGTTTTCACAGATATTAGCAGAAAATTGAGTATTCAAAAATGCTTATGCATGAATTCATGAGTTAGAGAATGCATACTTAAAGTACTTTTTAAACAATTTTTTGTTTTGTTTAATTTATCAATGCTAAGATAATGCTTAGCCACTTTAAATATTCTTTCTCACTGGAAGATTTCTATGAAGATCTTTAAGTAGAGCAGAAGAAAATAGAGTAGACAAAATCTTCCTAATTTTATGATGCTTCCTAATATGTATGTATATCACCCTGGATTCACCTTTCTATGTCCTTTGGAAGTTCCAACTTTGTCCCAGATTCCTATAAATTGCTGGGGGAGGGGACCGTATTAAAGAATTTTGTATTACATCTTAATCCTGAGAGTTCTGTCTTTGTTTCATTCTTTGTCAACCAAAGTGTGAAACTTAAGCTTTGTCTCAATTTTCCGAAAAAATTCAGACTCACGGGGCATTTGTGAGTAGAATAGACGTCACTGAAGTTTTTTTTTTTTTTTTTTCTTTTCAGGGGAGGAGGTAGGGAGATGGGTCAGAGGGCTTTTTTAAATATATCAGTGCAGATAGTAAAGACACCTCTAGTATAAAAGTTCCTTCAGCCCTCCCTCCACTATAAACATTTATTCTTCAGTTAATTTCACTCTAAATTGTTACCCCATCTTCATGCCATTTCACTGACTCATTTCTTCTCCATCACTTCTGTTCTATTGTGTGAATTACCCAGGAACTCAAATTTTTTGCATTTTGCAGAGTAATTAATCTCGCCCTGGTTCCTACTGCTAAACTCTTTTCAAAACACACTTTTGCATATTGAACTGTATTGAGTATCTCTGCAGAAGAATGAGGATTTCCATTTAATAAAGTCCACCCTTGCATTAATTGTTTCAATGTAAGATAAACTATACTAAGTGTGCTAGGCAGAGAGAGATTTCATACAGAATATTTGGTACTTATACAATCATTGGAAGGGATGGAGAAATGGGCCCTGGACTGAGCCTCAGGTTTGAACTCTCCAGACTACTCAGAGAACTCTACAGACTAATATACCAGGGAAATACATTTACTTAAAGCTTGCAAAATACAACCATAGCAATAATAACATATTATTATGTAAACTAATAAATTATGCATCATCAAATAAAAACATTCACTATTTCCTGAAAATGGGCCACACAAATTTCCAATAATTACCTTATTCATTTCTGAATGATGTCCATCCTTTTCCATTCAGTCCCAATAATGCATTTATATCCTATTACCGAAAGAATAAATTATTAATTTAACTATCATACACATACAGTTTATAAAGCCACTATAGGAGGAGGGAGAAATTGTTGAAACGTATAAATATTAGGAAGAAGCAAGAAAGGAAACAAATAGAGCAAGGGACAAAACACAGCAAGAAGCAAAACACTGGTATGAGTCAAAGTCCTCATGATGGTAAATGGTCTTGTGGTCATAGCCCAGAGTTGCCATATTTAACATTCTTCATCTTCTCCGCCTCTGTTGTTCCCTTCGCCTGCACCCAGAATGCCAACTGATCAAGTTTCTTTACATGATAGGTTACCAACTTCCTCATTTTTAAGAAGTGTGAGCACCTGGTATTTTTCTAATACTACACTGTGAAAGTCTTGCATTAACTTTATCACTGGCTGTGGACGCACGAGAGATTTCCCAGAGAATCACTCCAGAAATATGCATGATACTCCTCCCTGCTCCCGTATATAGCAGTAATCATATTTTTCTTTGATAATTAGAAGCCATCACTCCAGGCTAACATTACTTATTTTTCCTTTTAATCAGCCTATGGTTTCAGAAGCATAAGGAAGTCCGAAAGATCGGATGACATAATTGTTGTTATCACTTTGGAATCACTCTGACTTTAAGTACTAACACCTTGAAACCAGAAAACCTCTAAATCACACAGACAGAAAGGAAAATTTGGTGAATAGATTACTAAGCATAATAGTAAGAGGACATGGTCACAGCCCCCTAGGGAACTGCAAGACCACTCATCCACCATAGCTATCCTTATCAATATAATTGTTCTGATTTCCTTTCTTTTTTTTTTTTGGGGGGGGGGGGAAGATTAGCCTTGAGCTAACATCTGCCACCAATCTTCCTCTTTTTGCTGAGGAAGACTGGCCCTGAGCTAACACCGCGCCCATCTTCCTCTACTTTATATATGGGATGCCGACCACAGGATGGCCTGTCAAATGGTGCCATGACCACACCCGGGATCCGAACCGGCGAACCCCAGGCTGCTGAAACGAAACATGCGCATTTAACTGCTGTACCACCAGGCCGGACCATGATTTCCTTTCTTATTCTAATACCCATTACAGAAATCACGTACCCATTTCCTCTGGTGGTTAAGCTGCCACTTGTCTTCTAACATTCTACACTCTAACATGCCCGTTGAAATAGAGACGCACATTTCAGTGGTAGCACCTTTTACCCTCATCTCTGGCTGATTGAGGACAGACACCAAGGTGCTCTTCAAGGATGCTGGCGCACCCCTCAGCACTGTATTTTTCAGTGCATTGGCAAGATAAATGTCCTTTTGATCTTCTCAAGAAATAAATTATTAGGAGATGGGAGAGTAGGTTGCATTTTTATCTTACTAAAACTTTGGATTCTTTCATCTTCACTAAATGTAGAATTTTTAGGCTCTTAAATTAATTTATTATCGTCTACAGTTAGTTCCAAATTTCAGTTAACCTACCATCCAAAGTTTCAACTACTCCAAGCTACCCTAGTCACATCTTTAAATCTAGATTTACAGGTAATCTCATCCCAGTAGATGCAGTAGACTAACCCCAACATTATGTTCCTTTTTCCCTGGAGCATCATTCTTAGAAGCTATTCCCACACATGTTCTCCAGCATTCCACCAATATATTATAGTCTTGCAACTCTTTGGAGGTTTAAGCCTTTGCTTCTTTCATCTGGCTAGTATCTGATCTTAGGTAAAAATGTGAAAGAAATGAGAGGTCGTGCAGAAGGAACCTACAGGGAAATGGAATTTGCTTCTAAGCTAATTACAGGGCTGTCAGGTACAGTCCTTGCGGGATCTTTCGGTAAGGCAGGCCCAGCCTCAAAAGATAGGGGCGTACAGGATAGAGAGTGAGAGGCTGCTTCTGCTTGCAAGAGAATTTATTGGTTTTGAAATATCAGACTATATAGACTTATCTGAATTTACCCAATGTTTCATTCATTTTATTTCCATAGCTTCAGTCATTCTCAGTTAATACATTAAAGTTCACGTAAGAAACCTTGGAAGATTAGGAAGAAAACTTAACCTGTATCTGATTTCCGGCTACATCAGCTTCTGTGACGACAGAGATAAGAGATTATAGTGTTAGTGTAATCATAGCAGCTCCTTGGCCCTATGAGTATTTCTCAAATCAAGGATTTAAAGGCTGATCAAGACTCTTTCTTTCTTTAGGCTTTCCAGCATGGTCACAAGTTGCTGGCCCATCCCACAGCACTTATAGTCATCATTCCTAGTCTACTGATCTGTTGCAACAGCCACTTGGTTCGCCAATGCTTTGTCTTTAGTAGGCACTTCATTCCAAGTGACCACAAAGATAATTTAAGAAACTCATTAGCCATCTTACGTGGTTGACTTCCGGTATACCATTTACCCATGAAAAACAGCTCACTGCTCTCTCTGCCAGAAAACACGCTGAGCACCAAGCACTGAATCAGGCAGGTTTTAAGAAAGAAATAGGAATCACTTTATGTATTTTAAAGAGGAAACACTTAATGTAGGAGCTGGATATTTACAAACTTACTAGAGGGGCTGGAAAAATGAGTTCTAGCCTGAGTTTCACACTATCTACCACAACCCTTTTAAAGGCCTTTAGGTATTTTAAGAACAGGGTTTCTCTCCCCACTGAGTTGCATATTTTAACATTTCCAAAATTGTGACACATCACTTCTGAAAGGTTGTTATTAAATTGATGGTATCTTAGAGTCATGGAAAGGTAGCATTTGTCATCTAGTCATCGCTTAATTTCCATTCTGTTCTCAGCAAGGCTGTCTGAAGTGGCATTCATCTTGGTTTCTCTAGTAGCCAATGTGCTGAACTTCTCCATCCCAGTCACAGCCCTAACCTCCTTAGTCTTTAACTGACCTATTTCCTCAGGCTTTTACCTTTCAGCTTCTTATCAGACACTATTCCACATTCATATGATTGTAGATATGAAAGAATAATTCTTTAAAAATGTACCAAATTCAGAGAGAGTTTCATTTTAATGTTGATGAAAATATATAGTTAAATTTTAATTATGAAATATCAGACCACCTTTGTATACCTCTAAAGTCACACCATGTGACTTCCAGATGCACATGAAGAAGCCATGTAAATCAATTACATTAGGCTTTAGAATTTAAAATTATATTGTGAATTTATGATGGAGATATTGTTGTTGTTTTTGTTACTTTAATGGCTGTTTCCAAGTTAAAAAGGCAATGGCAATATAGAACAAAGACCTAAACTTTATTCAGGTCATCAGGCAGGGAATATGAATGGGGCAAATACACATAGGGAGGATGGGTTACAAAGAAACACAACTTTAATCATAATATTCCTTACTTGGAAGCCTCTAATGGATCCCATTATTTTGATGTTTTGGAAGGAACCTGAATCTGTAGACAGAAGAGTCAAGCTCAGATCTTGAAAGTGCTACCTCAGGAAGGTCATAAAATTTCTCTAACATTGACATTCCTCTTCAATAAAAATGGCAATAGAAATACCCAACTCCGAGGGTTGTTATGAAGATTAAATGCAATAAAGCAGTTGGAGAGGCTGACAATATGGCATCCAGTAAGCTCAAGAATACAGAATACTTGTTTTCTCCTAGCCAGTTTATATTTCTAATACACAGCCCTAACGGGGAAGAGGACAAATAATTATTTTCTGCTGATATTAGCAAGATATGTAATGTTAGTGAATTCTAAAAGTAGTGTATATATTTGTTTGAAAAACCTGATTTCCTGCTGATATACTTTTTGTTTGTGCTTACACAGTATGAATTAAAATTCTACAAACAGTAAGAAGTGATAAAAAGACAGAGAGATAATATAGCCTTAAAATTTTCTTCTTGATATTGTTCCATTAATGAACAGGGTGAAACCCACAACTTTCAAAAGACTGACATGGGACATCTCCTTTCTATGCACATTTATATCATGAAAGAATAATTGCTATAGCTTTCCTACTGTGCAAAAAATTTGTTAAGTAGAACAGATTGAAAATATCATGGCATTTCCCACAGAAATGGGGCATGTAAATCAGATTATAAATTGAATGGGATCACAAAGAATCATTTGAAAATGACTCTAAGACTGAAGGTTGGAAGACAGAGTATGAAGTGTGGGTAGAAAGCAAGTGCCAGCTTTGACTCAACTAAATGATACACACACCCTGAGAAAGGATCTATGCCCACAGGTCAGATGCATTTGGTGTGCATGGGTCTAGTACCTCCATATTGATTTGTGGGAGAAGATAGCATATCTTCCTTAATGCTGAATTAGAGAGTTGTATAAAGAAATATCTGTGAAGTATATTGAACCAACCAACGAAAAAAACTTTCTGAACCCACTAATCATTTTCGGTGAATATGAGGGTGAGAGAGAGGACAGAATTAATTTCTAATTTTATTACTAAGTAAAAGAAATGCTCAGCCACTGCGTTTATTAGTCTGCTAAAGTCAGATCCACAAGGTGGTACAGTCATGATGACCTCCATGGCAAAAGGGCTAACTTGCCTCCAGCTCTCAAGAGGTGAGTTCATCTCCTGACTTGATCCAGAAGAGAGAAGAATGAGTCTGCCTCAAGGTAGGCTGCTTGTCTGACTTAATGAGTGGTAAAGGAGAGAAGAGCCAGAGGTACTGGATTTTATTGCAGCATCGTTGGTCACTGTATTTAATTCATTAAATCTTTTAATTCAAATGGATGGTGGAGGTCATTGAGTCCAACCCTCTTAAATGAATGATCCCCTTTAACAAAATCGCCAGTAAGTGGTAATTTGATCCTGCTCCACTGACTGTGCTAATCAAAACTCACTAAATTTGTGAGGAAGCCTGTTCAATAATCAGAACTTTGTGACTATTCAGAATCTCTTCTTTATATATGACCAGTATACCTGAGTAGAACTTTTTTTTTTTTTTTGAGGAAGATTAGCCCTGAGCTAACTACTGCCAGTCCTCCTCTTTTTGCTGAGGAAGACTGGCCCTGAGCTCACATCTGTGCCCATCTTCCTCTACTTTATATGTGGGACGCCTACCACAGCATGGCTTGCCAAGCGGTGCCATGTCCGCTCCCGGGATCCGAACCGGCAAACCCCGGGCCGCCGAGAAGCAGAAGGTGTGAACTTAACCGCTGCGCTACCAGGCCGGTCCCTTGAGTAGAACTTTTACTCAGTTATCACACACACACACACACACACACACACACACACACACACGTACACACTCTCGTCTTTTATTTATAGCCCTTCAAAAGTTACAGTTACTATGTTCTTTGTAATTTTCTATTAATTAGGCCAAACTCTCTCCAAATTAGTGAAATGATTCTCTCTTTCCCCAAACAATGGCAACATAAAATATGTACAGCTATTAGTGCTGTGCTTGGCTTGCTATGTATAATTCCTACAATCTCATTTTATCAGATAGGGAAACTGAAGCACAGAGAGGCCAGCAACCTGCCCAGGATCACACAACTAAATATTGGTGCCAGGATTTAATTCCAGGCATTCTATCTACAGAGCCAGCGCTCTTAACGACTTTATTTTGCTGACCAACAAAAGAAAAAAACATCATTTTTTAAAACACTTTTCATTTTCCAGGAAATTAACTCAAAATTCAAAAAAATGAAAAGAAAATTGAATGATAAAAAAGAATCCATAACAAAAAAATAATTATGGAAGTATACTATACATAAAAATCAATAGAATTACATGTTGTTCTTCAATGGATCAGTATTTTATTAATGAATTCCCAAAAATTTAGTTGAACTCAAAAAGAACAGAATGAAATTTGGGGACATATCAATCTAGGCAAAGGGTAAGGAAGTGATTAAATTTCTACTTTTTAATGTATAATCAATACATTTAGTACCTTCTGAATCAATTTAACTTCAAGAAACAGGACATACACAAGATCAAAATACTCAACTTATGTAGAAACCTACCAAAACTAAAATTACATAGATTTTGTGAGTGAGATTAGCTTGATTAAGCTTTTGACTTTAACCCTCTGCTGCTTTCCCAAGGGGGTTCCTCATCTGAATCACAGAACTTGAGAAATCTCAACTCTGCATTCATCATACACTATGTAATGAGTCGAGAATAAGGATATCCTTAATAGATCCTCTTTCAGATCTTCTTGCCATGCACAGATACCGTAGAATTTACAATTAGAGGTTTAATAATGGAATAAAACCTGGACAAAATCCTAACAGGAATTTTATCTGCCAAGAAGATATATTACTTTTGCTATTTTTTTAAATGTGCTTTTCACTTTTCTGAAAATCTTGCAAATAACTTTCTGTATAATTATCCTTATATAGAATGAATGGTCTCTGGCTTCAAGAAATATATGTAAAACAGTTCTTATCACAAACCACACTCCTATGTTATAGCCTAAAAACGGGCTTTAGAAATGATAAGAATAGAGTATACACCAGATTTTTTCCCCCTGATGAATCTTATTATCCATTATTTCTCTCTTTTGACAGTCAATCACTGATTATAAGAAAGACTTCTCCTGGTGACAAAATTTCTCTCAAATTATAAAATAAATGCCTTTAGAAGCTACACTGATATTTTCATGTGGTCACATCACTGATTAAGAGGAGGATATCAACTTACAATACAAAGCTCCCACCTGGTAATTCTGCTATCCACAAATAGGACATTTCTAAAAATTTTGTTTATCCTTCTTATCGCTCTCCACCTTAATTCCATCAATATCATCAACATTCTAAAGCACCATCCACAGGTTCCAGACACCAGAACCATCTTCGCCTTTTCTCTTTCACTTGTAATTTCCCCACCACAATATCTGACCCCAGGTGTACTCACTAAGCCTTATTCTGAATGCAAATAATTTTATTGTCTGTTACACTTATTTGTTATTTTATCTTCTCTCTCCTTGGTCTGTTATTTTAATACTTCTTCTCATTTTTTCTTTCTTTCCAATTTGTTTACAATCATCAATGAATTAGATTTCCTTTATATTCCCCTAAATGTGGTCTGATAGATAAGGAAATGCATGATCTCACCACAGGTTTATCTATGGTTCAGTTTCCTCATTTAAAACAAGGACAGCAATAGGACCTGTCTCACAGGGTTGTTGTAAGGATTAAATGAGTTTATATATGTAAACCATTAAAACAGTGCATGGTGCATGGTAATGGCTTAATAAATGTTAGGTATAGCTATTATTGTTTTACTCACTTTTCCATTAACTTACTATAAATTTGGTCCAGTCAGCAATTGTGTACATTGCCTCTAAGCACAACCAACACATATGGATTTAAGGCATGAGCAGATTACTGGTGCTGGGCTGTCTGCCAATCAGAGCTAAGAATTCCAATTGTCCTGTCTACATGTTTAACCCAAAACATAAATTTGATTCGGGTCTTACTTATGTCAACTGAGTGAAGTGGAGACTAACTTATCCTAGAGCAGTGTCTAGACAGCATAAAAGAAGTAAAAGGACTTGTGAAGTTGCCTAAGTTAGACTAAATTAAGAATTTTGGATCTGAGAGTATTTCCCTTTGACAAAATATGCCAGATTCCTGTGTAAAAATGAGAACTAAAGGAGTGATTGACATTTCATAAGAACAGCCCACCACTTCTAGCCAGGATGGAGCAACAGGCCATAAATTTACCCTCTGAAGCAACCAAGACTTGAACAAATTATGCAAAACAATAGCTTTCTGGACACTCGACATCAGGCAACAAAGCATAGTGATCCCTGAGAGACGATAAACAAACCAAGTGAGTCCTCTCATTGCTCTAGGAATGATACACCCCGGCTTCGTGCCTTAACAAATTTTCCAGGGTATGGGACAGGTGACGGAGCCCAGATGGAACCTGGTGAGCTCTAAGAGTTGAGACAGAGTTGAGGATCAAGGGAACCCAAGAGGCAAGAGGTTGTATGTTAGAGTACCAGAGACAGAGTTCATCTCTGGAGATCTGCAGGAGTCTCTAGCTAGTGTTCAGCTGAGAAGTAATCAGAGCATGTGTGGGAGGCAGCTACCCAAGGCAGGGGATGAACTAACCAAAGGTTTATAGGTAATAGTGCCACACGCTCACACAGTCTTGAAAACCTCAGGATTCATGGGCCTGGAGGAGAATGCACGTGAGTGTCTTCCTCAGTAGTGGGGAGCTATTAGCCCCACTCCTGATGTTCCATCTAACAAATTTGAAAGCTGTAGGGCCTAGGCCTTGCTTGCTCAGCGAAAGCTCCCAGGCCCATTGCAACCATGTGTCCTGCTGGCTCCCCTCTGGGCAGGCAGCCCAGCTACTGGGATTTGTAACGATCTGGGCCTGGCCAGCCTGGATCCCCCCTTATCCCACGAGAATAACATCATGTCTTACAGGGACACAGAGCCCCTCCATGTGAGCTACTGTTCTGGGAATGCTGGCCGTAACAAAGACAGCCCTTTGGCAAGCATGCAGCCTTTGCTCCTCTCCTTACTTAAGCTTCTCTTAGGGGGTGGTTGCGGGTGTACACTTCCAGCCAGCCGGCGGCCACTGGACACTCTCCCATAAGTAGGACCGAATAAACCTATGTGTCTCATTACCAGTCCCCGGGTCATTTCTCTGGTCTCTAGGCATGAAATCCTGACGTCCTGGCCCAGCTGGGCTTGTAGGCTTACAAAAGCAAATTCTGAAAGGATCAAATTGCCTCCAAGTAACTTAACTGTCCCCAAACGAAGCTCCTGAATATTTATAGAAAACAAAAATATCTAAGACTCAACAAGGTAGAATTTATAATATCTCACACTGATCAAAAATGACCAAGCATATAAAAAGCAGGAGAATAATCCATCAAAACTGACCCAGAACTGACGTACATGTTAAAATTAGCAAAGACATGAAAACAATTATAACTGTATTGGAAATGTATAAATATTTAAGTAAAGCCAGAGAGGATATGGAAAAAAGATACAAATAGAACTTCTAGAAATGATCATTACAATGTGGAGGATGAAAAATCAACTGAAGGGATTTGTAGCAGATTAAACACTACAAAAAAATCGTGAATACATAGTGAGGAATAAGACAAGGATGTGTGCTATTAGCACTCCTGCTCAACATTGTACTGGAAGTAAAATAAGAAAACGAAATGAAAGGCATCCAGATTGGAAAGAAGTACAACTGCTTTTACTCACAGACATGATAGTCTATATAGGAAAGGTGATGAGATCCAGACTCGAATTAGTACAATAAACAATCAAAAATATTAAACAGTGCGGGACTGACCCGGTGGCGCAGCGGTTAAGTTTGCACGTTCTGCTTCGGCGGCTTGGGGTTTGCCAGTTTGGATCCTGGGTGCGGACATGGCACCACTTGGCACTCCATACTGTGGTAGGCGTGCCATATAAAAAAAAAAGTAGAGGAAGATGGGCATGGATGTTAGCTCAGGGCCAGTCTTCCTCAGCAAAAAGAGGAGGATTGGTAGCAGTTAGCTCGGGGCTAATCTTCCTCAAAAGAAAAAAAAATTAAACCATGCAATTTTTATAATAATATCAAATGCATGAAATATTTAGGTACAAATATGAAAAAAGATATAAAAGACCTGTACACAGAAAGCTACAAAACATTACTGAGAGAAATTAAACAATGTATAAATAAATGGAAAGATACACCATATTCATGGGGCGAAGGGCTCAATATTGTTAGAATGTCAATTCTCCCAAAATGATCTATAGATTTAACACAATGCCAATCTCCAGAAGACTCTTATGTAGAAATTGACAAACTGATGCTAAAATTCATATGGAAATGCAAATGACCTATAATAACTCAAACAACTTTGAAAAAGAAATGCAAATTTGAAAGATTAGCACCAGGTGATCAAGACATAAAGCTACAGTGATCAAGGCAGTGTGACACTGGTGCAAAGAGAGACAAATAGATCCTTGGAACATAGTAGTGCAGAAGTCAACTCACATAGTTATAATCAACTAATTTTTGACAATGCAAAGCCAATTATTCGTGAAAAGATAGTCTTTTCAATAAATGATGCTGGAACAACTAAAAATCCATGTGCCAAAAAAAGATAAAAACTTCACAGCATTCCTCTAACCACATACGAAAATTAACTCAAAATGGATCACAGACCTACATGTGGAACCTAAAAATATAAAACATTCAAAAGAAAACATAAAAGAAAGTCTTTGTGATGTTTGGTTGGGCAAAGATTTCTTAGAAAGGACTTCTTTCCAGAATATATAAAGAACTCTCAAAGCGAAGTAAGGAAAAACTACAACCCAACTAAAAATAAATATATGAAAGAAGAATATTTGAACAATCACATTACAAAGAAGATATACAGATGACAAGCAAATGAAAAGATGCTCTATGTCATTAGTCATTAGGGAAACACAAATTAAAACCGCAATGAGATTCTACTACACACCTATTAGAATGGTTAAAATTAAAAAGATTGCACATGCCAAGTATTGGTGAGAATACGAAAAAGTGGAACACTCATGTACTATTGGTGAGAATGTAAAATAGGACAACAACTTTGGAACATAGTTTGGCAGTTTTTTAAAAAACCAAACATATACCTATCAGATTATCCAGCCATTCCACGCTTAGGTATTTACCATGAAAATGAAAGCCTATATCCATACAAAGATGTGTACATAAATGCTCCTAAAAGCTATATGTGTAATAGCCAAAGACTGGAAGCAACACAAATGCCCATCAACCAGTGAATGAATGAACAAATTTTAGTTCATCCACATAGTGGAATATACTCAACAACAAAAAGGAATGAACTCTTGATATATATAACAACACGGATAAATCTCAAAATAATTGTGCTGACTGATGAAACCAGACAAAGAAAGTGTACATATAGTATAATTACACTTATATAAATTATTAGAAAATGAAAATTTCCCTTAGTGATGGAGGGCAGCAGATCAGTGGATACCTGGGGATGGAGTGGACAGTATGGGGAGAGACAGAATGGAGGAATTACAATGGGGCACAAGGAAACTTGTGAGACGGTGGATAAGTTCACTATTGTGATGGCAGTGATGATTTCACAAGTCTATACATATGTCAGATCTTACCAAATGGTACACTATGAATATATGTAGTTTATAGTATGTCAATTATCCCTCAATAAATATGTAAAAAAAAATTCCTGGAACAGCAAAAAATAAAATCATGAAAATCATTATATGTTATTAGAATGTAGCAAATGGCCCCTGGCTTATTGAAATATGTTCTATGTTGATCTGTGAATCAAACCTTTTTTGGAGGAAGAGACTTAGGCATCTACGAAAAGAGAGCTCACTTTTTAAAGGAACTATTTGCATCTGTTGAGGGATTAAAAACACATCCTGGAAACAAAGGGATGACTATTGTTGGTAATGTCTATTATACATTTATAATTATTACTATAAGAAGGATTGTATTGAATGATTAACCATCTCTCAGGTTTCATTCTTCTATTAGATTAGAGAGTAACCAGAAAATATGTATATTATTTTAATCCTCCTATCCATTTTCATTAACTTTCACATTAAAAAATTGATGAATTTATATAATTGACATTTACTCTGGGATATCTTATTAGTCACTCTTTCTTCCATAAAATCTTCATCTTTCACTTAATCATTTTTCTTCTAATTCTCAGCTCTAATCCTAATAATAAAAGAGAACAATTTTTCTTCTTGTTTTCTAATTTCAGTTTCAATCCTATTTATATTTGTTATGATATAATTACACTTTTACGAAAGTAATGAAAATCTTAAAAAGTGTCTCATAATTTTACATTATTAAAATATCAATCTGTTTATCGAAGACTAGTTTGTTCAATTTTAAATTTTTTTCCTTTTTTTCTTTTGGTGAGGAAGATTGGCCTCTATTTTGTATGTGGGACACTGCCACAGCATGGCTCAATCAGCAGTGTATAGGTCTGTGCTTGGAATCCAAACCTTTGAACCCTGGGCTGCCAAAGCAGGATGCACGAACTTAACCACTATGCCACCAGACTAGCCCCCAATTTTAAAATTTTACCTTGTAAACATTTGCAGCTGGGCTCCTATGTTCTCCAAAGTTTCCTTTACAGTCTAAAAGTTCAGAACAACTCTATGCATTGTTCTTTTTCCCAAACAAAGTTAGCCAGCAGTGTTCTCCAATTCCTTTTTTTAGAACTGACTAAATTCAACCATACTTATTCACTAATGGTCTCCTTAGAGAAGAAGAAAAGATATCAGAACATTTCTCATTTAAAATTTTTAAAAGAGAGAGCTGATGTCCCAAAATATCCCCAGCCTGAATTGCTCTTTTTTATTTTTTGGTGAGGAAGATTCTCCCTGAGCTAACATTGCTGCCAATCTTTCTCTTCTTTGCTTGAGGAAGATTACTCCTGAGCTAACATCTGTGCCAATCCTCCTCTATTTTGTCAGCATGGCTGATGAGTGGAATAGTTCCACGCCCAGGATCTGAACCTGTGAAGCCAGGCCACCGAAGCAGAGAGCATGGAGCTTTAACCACTCGGCCATGGGGCCAGCCCTTGAATTGTTCTTTTGATTAGATGAAGAGAAAAATTGTGTTGTAAATGCCACATACAATACTGTTATAAATATGTTGTCAATTTCAACATTGTTTAGTGTCTTATTCAGAAAACAAAATGGTGTCATCCTAGGCAGTTAAAAACAACCCCAATTATTCAAAAGTATCATTTTCCATTGAGTTTGAAATGTTTTTTGTGCCTGAGTGTTAGGTTATCCCATATTGTGTATTGTCATGAGCATTCTGGCCCAGGTCAAGAGCATAAGCTCTGAGATTCAGCAGGTGTAGCACTATTGAGAAGTATAGTGGAGAATTTGGAGTTTGGACATAGAGAAGGGAGTGAGGCGGCTCATAGTGCAGAACTAGGCAGCTACAAAGCAATATAAAGGAAGGGGGCAACCGAGGAATGGAATATCTCTTGGGACATTGTGGGCGTGGGAGGCAAGGCCAGCAGAGGAGAAAAGGGGGGACACTAACTATGCAAAATGTCCACAGTAATTCTGAAGTCACGTTTCTATTTGTTTGTCCTGGGTCACTCTGACAAGAAGAGGTAATACACTTCACATTTTCTGAAATGGCTCCTGGAAGTGAGGTATGTAAGCATCGGGACTGTGCTTATATAATCCATCTAAAGGTAGAGTACACTTTTGAGTGAAAAGCTGGAGAATTTTTTTCTGTAAATGCCAGTCTATTTTTATCACCAGTCTATGACCCAGTGTTTAGATTTATGCTGTTATATCTGTCATAACTCCTTGTAAATGTATTGACTCTCAACATAAAAGAGAAGATTCTAAAATGATAACATTTGAACCTCATATAGCAATGGCCATACTGTTCAGTTTATCCAGCTCAATAGTGTCAAGGTATTGCCTTTAACTAGGAGATAGATTTGCCTTAAGCTTATGTTTTAGTAACATTTTTTATTAGTCATTTATTAAAATATAGCACATGTTATGCTAAATAAATTGTGAAAAGTCAGGAAACTGAAGTTCTATTTAAATAGAGAAATAAGGACCAGTATCCAGGGAA
The DNA here is from genome assembly GCF_041296235.1 of Equus asinus. Lineage (NCBI taxonomy): Eukaryota > Metazoa > Chordata > Mammalia > Perissodactyla > Equidae > Equus > Equus asinus. Next base: position 85,009,257 of record NC_091798.1, read on the forward strand.
GAGTTTAGAACACCCACACTGTTGTAACGTGGCCGTGAATGCCCTCTTTATGGTCGGCGTTCCAATGCAGGCTCTCTTGTAAGCTACATTTGTGGGCCCATCAAAGCCCTGTGTGTCTTGTTTTATGAAATTTGCTCTTACTAACCTCTTCCAACCTCCTTCCCCGCCTGCTCCCAGCAGTGCTTCCAGAGCCTCTTATTCCAGAAGTATCCTCACCCTAAAAAGTTATTCTTTTGAATGGGGTAATTTTAAGATGACTCGAGCCTGGCTTCCTTTCATGCCATCCACCTAGCTCAGAGGCAAATCACAGAGTGGGAGGGCAGGCAGCTCCACTTAGGCTACTTTCTCTCTTTTCCTGGACATTGAGGACTGCTCTAGGCAGGCTCAGACTTCAGAATTTTCCAAGCAAAAGGTGTCAGTCTCAACACTCATATGTAGTCCCCCAGTCTCCAAGCTCTCAAGAGTTCTTCCACTGTGCTCCAGTCCAGTGGAAGCCCAGGGATGTGCCTTTGCGTGTCAGCAAAGTGGAAAGCACAAAGGACCCAGTCAATCTCCGGCTGGCGCTGGCAATCCCACTCACTGGTTCTTTTGGAGTCCCCTTCTCGTTATCCCCACCCTCTGCTAAATTTGTTTTCCTGAAACACAGCACTAGCTACCATACCCACAAAACAGTGCTCCTAAAAGTTCCCAACTTTAGTGAGCTGCCTTCTCAGGGTCTTTTCACAGACTGCTTTGGTTACTGGGGTTAAGGATAACAGGAGTGATGATGTCTTAGTAAACCTTAGAAGAAATGTCTTGCAAACCCTTGAAGCTGTCATTAGATTAATGGTCCTAGAATAGCATGTCCTATTTTCTTACTTTTGGTTCTTTAGGGAAATGATGAGAAAACAGAAAAGAAAAAACCCTTTCAGCATCCTATTCCAAGTGTTTTTCACTATTATTTTGAATTCTTCTCCACTGTAACATTTTTTCATAGTCAAATGAGACAATGTTTAGAAATGTATTGTTTCACTCATTTAAAATGCTCATTAACAAAAAGAAATAAGTAAATGTTTTTAACATAGCCCCATTTTTCAACATGAGGTAGAATAACTAGAATTATGAAAAGAGCAAAGCGTGACTTGGTCATGACAAATTATTCACCCAAGTCATAAGGGAGACACTAGAAAAACACTAAGTGCAATGACAGCAAATGAGATGATTTTAACCTCTATACGTGAATAGTAGCTGACCTTGAGAGAATGAATATGACGTTGGATACTGGAAACCACTAAGTGTGTAATCGAATCCTGTCGTAGGTGGAAAACATGGCTGCATTATTTTATAGCCCCCCTCATTAAGAGGTGCTATCTATATCCACACCCTTTAAAGCTGAGCTTGTGTTGTGACTTGCTTTGATTCATTGCATGTGGCAGAAGTGACACTGCGTTCCAGAACCTAGGCTTACAGAGGCTTTGTGGCTTTTACTCTTGCCTCCTTGGAATGCTGCCCTGAGATCTCTGCATAAGGGAGACAGCCTTGCCTACCGGAGGATAAGAGGCCACGTGGAGGAGACAGGCGGGGCCCCAGCCAGCAGGAGACATTAACTGCCAGATATATTCACATGAGGGAACCCAGGCGAAACCAGGACAAACTGCCCAGCCAAGTCATGGAATTACGAGAAGTAAATCACCACTGTTTTAAGCAACTTAGGCGTCGAGGTAGTATGTTACACGGCAGTAGATAACTTAAAAAAGAAAAACAAATCCCAGGTTACCCTTGTCTCATAATGTAAGTTTAGAAACATGCATTTTTATATGCAAATAAAATATATTGTCCTGTGATTCAGGAGACCTGTGCAAGAGTTACTGGGAAGTGAGAATTTCTTGGTAAGTCACAGTCTCTATGGGCCAAACTTCTCATCAATTCATAATTCTGTATGCAATCCACACACTGAGCTCCTTCTGCTCCTTTCTCCACCAGGGATGACTGAATTGCTCTCCCAGAGAGAGGAAAAGGAAGAACAACCAGAACTAATGTTTCTGTGGAGAGGTATTCTCTGGGAGTCCAAACCTTCACAGCCCTGTGGATTACTAATCTCAATGAGGGTCCTGGGGTGGGCGAAGGCTGGACAACACACGTTTCTGTACATATCAATAAAACTTACCAGTATACATCAGAAGATGCACATCAAGAAAACTGTCTCAAGACAATAGGGAATAAGGACCAGCCCATATGGATTTAAAGTTAGTTAAATGCTCAGGAGGAGCTCCCTTTGGGTTCTTAGGACACGCATCATAATCATTGACCCTGGCGCTATAACAAGATCAGAGACCCTTTTATATGACTCTCAATTCTGAGGGAGTCAATCTTCAAAAGACAGAAGGAGTCGTTCTCTTTGCATCTATTTGTGACCTATATACTCATTTGATCATCCATTTATACATTTGCCAAATTTGATTACCAGATACTCTTCTTATCGAAGGGCTTAACTGTCTAGTGAGGAATCAGAGATTGAAATCAAACAAATGATAATATTGTCCAAGCGTTATACAAGAAGTGCTCAAAGTGTGTGCAAGCACACAGAAGGGATTAACAAGCTCTGGGACATTAAATAAAGCTTGAAGGAATGTGATATTTAAGATTAGTCTTAAAGGATGTTTATGACCTTGGTTAAGTGGAGAAAGGAGATACATAGCATCCAGCATATCCACGCTTGTGGGGACATTAATCAGGTTAAGTGTATTTGACATAAAATACTGTCAGATATGTGAATTCTATTATGCTTTCCATTGTCAAACTAAAGATAAGTTTCAATAGCACAGATTTCTGGCCTTATATCCTATTAAAATGTCTTGGCCTAAGACTCAGTAAATCCTATGGACTTTAGATATCATCAAAAACTACTAAAATGTGGGGGCTGGCCCAGTGGCGCTCCGCTTTGGTGGCCCAGAGCTTGTGGGTTCAGATCCTAGGTGCAGACCTACACACTGCTCATCAAGCCATGCTGTGGCAGAATCCCATAGACAAAATAGAGGAAGATTGGCACAGATGTTAGCTCAGGACCAATCTTCCTCACCAAAAGCAAAACAAAACAAAAACTACTAAAATGCTAAATCTGAACATTTAATGTACAATACAGCATTTAGTGTATCTTTATGCTTTCCGTTAAAAGAGATCAAATATCTATATTTTTGTATGGTGAAGGTTTGCTCATGGTAGCTAGGCAGCCTCTAGGTATAAACAGTGCAAGTAGATTCTTAAGTAACATGTATTTATTATGAGTTTCAAAGTAACTAAATCAATTTTAATTTTGCTAATTGCCCTAACATCACATCTTTGCCTAGATATTTTTACTCAGGTAGAAGTAAGAAGAAAATAAACGTTTTTGAATGTTGTAAGTTTATATCCACAGAAATTGTTTAGTTATGAAACGCATTCGGTATTTATAGTTTAAAGTATTTTTGGACATATATTCAGCACTCAACTTCACAAAAGAGATTTATGCCAGATTTTAATTAAAATTTTCCTTATAAAATTCTCTAAAAATTCTTAAACTTTCTTCTCTTTGCTAGGAATCAGTGAGGTGGAAATTATGTGAGCAAGACCAGTACACGTGTTCAGGTTCTCAACCTTACATTGTCATGCCCTATTAACAACTTCAGAGGGCTTCTTGAATTTTTTAAAATTAAGTTTTCAGAACACTTTTTATGTTGGTCAACCTGTCCTCAAGCAGATCATTCATGTAAGCTAAAAATTGATCTTCTACGTTAGAGATGGTAAGTACATAAGGAACTTTTGCCACACTTTGAACTGAAACTATTTTTAACTTCAAGAAATTGTTAAGTTTTTCTTCTTGCAATTATAGGATTTATGAGCCAGATTGCGTCTGCCTCTTCACCCACTTGCATTTTCTTATTTTCCTTTTTCCATATTTCCTCCATCTCTCTCTTAATATACACGGGTATATGCACACAATTGGGCTCAAAATTCTAAATTATCTTTCTTATAGTCTTTTATCTTCTAAAATATGTAGTATATCTTAAATTATCTTAAATAAATTATTTAATAGAATGTATGTTTACTTATACAGTCACATAGTAAGACAAAAATTTGACTTGGAATCTAATACTTTAACTTTCATATTAGACAACATCCTCTGTTAAACGTCAGCAGCATCAAACCATTTAATATAGAAATTTAACAGTAATAACATTGAAAATATTCTAAAATGCAAAGAAACTGACATAGTCTATGAGGCGCTGAGAATTTGAATTCATCTTAATCCTATATATATATTATGTATATATAATGCATATATATCTATATATAACCATGTATATATACATGACTATGTATAATATATGATATATATTACATATATAATACGTATATGTGACTATATATAACCAAGTGTCATTATATATGTTATGATGGGAAGAAATGAAGTGGTGAGAAGAGAGTGCCTAAAAATTCAGAGAATGCTAAAAATCATTAGCAGTGCATAGTTGGTTAGGCTGGCTGTATTTCAAAGCTCTTAAGTTTCAACTCAAGTAAATGTAGCGCTCTTTCTTCACACAAGCCCCCCTAAATGACTATGTCTCATTTTGCGTTTAAAAAGTGAAGCAAAACTAAAAAAAGAAGAAAGCTAACGGAAAATACTCCGACGTACTGACTTCCGAATGGAAAGTGAGAGGGCTATAGCCTATTTAGAATACTTTAATGCTAGGCATCTAAGATCTCTTTTTCATCTTCCATCCTTCATCTTTAATACTTGTGGTCAAAGCAGGCCTGTCATTTCCTTTATCTCTTATTTTTCTTTTCCTTTCTGGGAATTAATCGTTCTTCTCCCAGCTACAGGAAAATCCCAATTTTACTTACTAAGAACATTCACTTTATTAAGATTCTAAATCATGATTCACATATTTTCAGGTTATTTTACACATTGTTCCTTCACCAGGGACCCAAATGGTACAGTTGATAGGAAAAGGTAAAAAAAAAAAAAAGGCAAAATAAGAAGAAATACTGTTTTTGTTAAAATTGAAACTACTCTTTAAAATGCTTGTCTTTGTCCAAGTTTTTCTTAGTTCATTTGTTGTCTATTTCTTATTTAATCTGCAAATTTTAGGGACATAGAACATCTCATATTCTAGCAAACCAGTTTTGTTTTAGCAGACCAAAAATACTTAGGTGAGATATTTCTCAGTTCTAAGACCATTTAATTATGGTTAGGTGAGGTGGGAGGAAAGCAACAATTTTCATCCTCCAAACACATTTTATTCACTCTTTGAGACTGACCATGAGGTTCCTAAATTTCAAATCAAAAGAAATTGCTCCCTAGGTCTCCCATAGGCAATTTCTTTTAGACAGGAAATACTTTTTGTTTTAAGATATAAACATTTACTATTATAGTATCATGGGGTGGCTCAAGCTTTCTATTATTTATTTACAAACACGAAGTAGAAAACTCTGGGTGAAAAAAGGAAAAGGAAAGGCTAAAATTTCCGTCTCTCGGCTATAAATTATAGAAATAAATGCCCTATGTAACAAGTGAATACCATATTATTCCTCCAGTCTAAACATTTACTGTGTTCCAAAGAACATATAAAACAAGGAAACCAGAGAGACTTAACCACATGGCCTGAAAACTCTCATGTCACCTTAAACCAAGAAGACGAGTATCCAAACTGCTGTCACTTGTAGATTGCCTTGATGACAATAGCCATTATTGTTGCCAACAGCTTAAATACAAAATGAGTCATAATTTAAAATCTTTTAATAGTGGAAGCTCTAGTGCCCCAGAGAAAAAGCACTCAGCAGCGCATCACCAGCTAAACACATGCTCTCAGCACAACTCTGGGAAGCATCAGGAATAACTGCATCTGATTCCTATTTATTACGCTTAGAAATGTAGCTCTCTCCACATTGCAGTCATTACAGCCACGTGCTGTAGCTTAAATAATAGGGGAGGAAAATAGCAAGTGACTTCCTTTCAAATATCATAATAATTACACGCTTCTGGTTGATACCCGATCCACTAATTAACCATCAAAACTGCAGATCAACGTCTGTGCCTGGATTATTTTGATACCTGCTCTTGGCGTGTTCCTGTCGGAAAGAAAACAGAAAGCATCAACAAACCTCAAAGGAAACAACTTTTCAAGGGTTTTCAGTTGCCATTTAATACTTCCCTGTAGCTTCAAGAAAGGAAATTACGGTAGAGGGTAGCAATATTTTTTGAAGAAAAGTAAATGAGAAAGGGTGAGAGAGTGAGAGAAAAGGGGAGGGAGGGAGAGAAGAGAAACGAAGGAAGGAAAGGAGAAATTAAAGAGGAAAAGAGCACAGTTTTGCAACCCTGTATCATAAATATTTGCAAGATGCATCTTGTACTATTTTTAAAATGCTCTCTTATCATTCAAAGACTATTATTTTATTTTTCTCTTTGATTATCTTTAATCAGCCATTAGCCATCAGGGCAACACCAAATTTTAATAGTTTCCAATTTATATGTGTACACGTCAGTGTAACAACTGGGTTGCTGCCTATAGATTGCAATTTCAAACCAGTGTTTTCAACTGGCTGTGAAGTTGCACTGAAGGTCTGATCAAAGAAAAGGAAGCCTAAAGGATATTCATCATTAAAAAAGGAAGTTATTTAACAACTGCAGAAAATTAACAAGTTGCCCTAAGCTCATATCAAAGCAGAGTAAAAGCAAAAGAAATAACAGATCTCTCAAGTCTATGCTTACTGTACTTTTTTTATTTTAAAGATAGATATTAAATTCCATCCCTTTTTATTCCTTCTTTACCCTCTCTTCTTTAATATTACAAAATCAAGGCCAGCCCCAGTGGCCTAGCAGTTAAGTTCAGCGACTCTGCTTTGGCAGCCCAGGTTCAATTCCCAGGCTTGGAGCTACACCACTCCTCTGTTAGTGGCCATACTATGGCAGTGGCTGATGTACAAAAAGAGGAGGATTGGCAGTGGATGTTAGCACAGAGTGAATCTTCCTTAGCAAAAAAAATAAAAAAAACAAAATCAATGCCACTTGGCTCTCCTTGCCTCACTTTCTCTGATTTCACATATTTACATTTAGTATAAATTTTGGAAGAATGTGTTACCAGAGATGTTTCCATCTTAAAACTTTTTAGAATTACATGATGGAAGGGGTTGCCCTGTTCCAGGATTCCAAAATTTAACCAGGAGAAAGGAATGCATTTAGGTAGTCACACATCTTCTCTGTGATCCCTGAGTTCCTACCATAAAGGCAAGCACTTTCCAGTGGAAGGTCATTCACTCATCAGCAATAATCATGGAATTATTCTCCATATCAGGGCTTGTTCCTCAAAGCAGCAGCACAACCATCTCTGACCCAATATCTAGGAAGGCTCACTAATATTGCAGGAGATGGGCAGGAGAACCCCAAAGAGTATGAGGTGGGTGTTTATCAGAACAGGGCTGTGCCAAAATGCAGACAGGAGAAAGGATGGGAAAGAGTGAGCCATCTTTCCTCCTTAATAAAGTTGCAGGCCAACCAAAGGAGGCCCTTTGCAACCAGCATCAAGTATATACCTCCCCAAGTTATTTTATGCACAACTGTGCCTCAAATGGCAGGAACTATAGCCTTGCTGTTAAAATAAATGAAAACCTGGGGCTGGCCCAGTGGCATAATGGTTAAACTTGCGTGCTCTGCTTTGGTGGACCCAAGTCTGGAGGTTCAGATCCTGGGCATGGACTAAGCACTGCTGGTCAAGCCACCCTGTGGTGGCATCCCACGTAAAATAGAGGAAGACTGGCACAGATGTTAGCTCAGTGACAAGCAAGAAGAGGAGGATTGGCAACAAATGTTAGCTCAGGGTCAATCTTCCTCACCCAAAGAAAGGAAAGAAAGAAAACTTCAGTATCACAAAAAACTATTTGGGAAGAAAAAAATGTCAAGGGAATAGTGTTTGCCTCATCTGCTTAGGGAATGTCCATATCAAAAATTCAGTCCATTGTTCTGTTTTCATTCGTGAATTCACGGAATATGTTGCTGCATTTTCTTTTTATCGACAAAACCTGTTTATAAAAGAGCTATTAAATACTAGAAACTTTTTAGGGGATATCACCTGATTGCTTCCATATTTTCTCCCCACTTGAGAAGTGCAGGAATCACTCTCAGCTCTCCACCATGGAGCACTTACAAAGTGCTCAGTGCTATAAGGTCTGTAGCATACCGCGGGTCATCACCATCATTATCCACATACTTCAGTACCTATTGCACACCGTGAAAACCTCTGAGAAATAAGTGAACCAGAAAGACTTTTCCTCTTTCATTGTATACCAAAACTAAAGTATACCATTAATATTTTAAACTACGTAAATAAAGGAAATCTGACAGGTTAAAAAAATAACATAATCTCAATAATACAAGATCAAAATAAGTCCCTATTATATAATGCACCTGATAAAATGCCAATGTCCCTTAGCCTACAGGATAAGTACATAGATAATACTGTTGTTTCCTTTTTTAAGAAAGAAATTTATTCCAACTACATTAACAAGATAATAATGTTGCCTAAGTCACCACTATCCAAGCTATAGAAAATAGTATTTTTTTACATATTCATATTATTTTCTGACAGTCAAAAAAGGTTGCCAATCAGGAAATTATATGAGAACAGATAATTTTAGAATTGTCCCACAACAAAAATTTTCCCCAAGTATTGAAGTCTAATTCAATTATAAATTAATGAAACTGAATTATTGAAGACAATTAAATTTGACACGCATTTTATTTTACCACAATTAGTTGCTAGTTTTCATTATATTTGAATGCACCTCACTGTAGGAATTTCATTAAAATTATATTTTAAATGAGAAAAATATGCATTCCCAACCTCTGAGTTTTATTTTTTACTTATTAAGAAGCCTTGTTTTATGTACATCTAGGCCAAAACTTTGCTAACAGAAGAATTTTTATTAGCTTGTACTTAAATAAAGAATTTATCGAACAGTTTAAAGACAAATCTCATTAGACCTTAAAACCATTCACCATGACTTTTTCTTGTCATAACATATTATTTTTACAATTCTTGATTATTTAAACATAGAATCCCTATGTACTTTTGAAACAGTGCCACTAGGGTTGTAAATAATGGTCAAAGGCAGAACATGCTGAATGTAAGAGAATCCAATTTCATATTTTTGTCCCAGATGGTTGTAGCAAGACCATATTTAGATTAAGGCAATTTCTTTTTCTACTCTGATGCACACAACCTTTTAAAATGCCTGCAACAGAGATAGAGTCTTCAATACATATTGCAAATGACCTTTTAAGGCTTTAAAGTATTGCTTATATGTCTTAAGCCATTGCAAAGTTTCACAATAGGGAAACTTCTTGCTTTCCAATGTTCTTTACATTTTCTTTCATGTGCTACATTGCATATCTAATATTTGCATATGCACATGTGCACATGTTCATTACTTTTTAAGGATCTAAACATAGTCTTCATGGAACCAAACTACAAAGTATTCTTCAGAGTGACTTCAGTGGCCAACAGAATCCTCTAACTCTGGAAATCACCCCTACAAACTGTCCTGAGAACAACCTAGCCAGATACCAATAGCAACTGAGAGACAGAGAGGGAGCCTAGTTAACATCTGCCCGGTTGGAAGTAACAGACGAGCTCATACGCCTCAATGAGGATTCAAGAAAGGATGTGTTTTATCCTAGGCACACAGGGGAATGTGAAATTTGAACAGCTAAAAGGAATACTTTTTCCCTTTCCAAGAACCAAAAATGAAAGACATTTTTAAAAGTCACATACAAATATTTATAGATATACTAAATATATGTGAATGCTCTTTACTAGTATCGTTATATCAAAGCATCAAGTAGACTACAATATATTTCCACCTACTATAACTATTAATATTTCGATTAAATAAGCAGTCATGCCATCAATTGAAAATATTTTTTAAACACTGTAATTCTATATATTGATCTGAAAACATTGAATGTTCCATGTGTGATGCTAAATCCAAAAAAGGCAACGTACAAATCTTGTTAAATGAGATATTTTATGACAAATCATTTCAATTATATTTGCCAGTTATGGAGAATTTTATTTTAAAATATGAGTAATCTGACTATTTTCATAAATTTTAGTAAAGGAGTTGGCAGAGTACAAAAATTGGAGGTACTGGAATTAGGAAAAATATTTTTCATAACAGTAGAAAACATTGTGCTCACCACTGATGTAAGCATTTGAAGTACATAATTTCATTTATTACAAGAACCCTAGAATTATCACTATTATGATTTCCCTTTTACAGACGAGGAACGTATACAAATAAAGGTACATAAGTGTTTTTGTGGTTAGTAAATGGCGGCATGAGGACTTGAATTCACACAGCCTAGTGCCAAAGTCCATGCTCTTCACCTCTACGTCATGATCATCCTGGAAAAGGTCAGCTAAATGCATGTAAGGAAAAACAGGGATGTGAGAGGAGGCATACGGGTGAGACCGTAGAAGGCAGAGGAGTGTCAGCTTCTCATTGGAGAGGGGATAAGAAATGATTAGGTGATGATACACAGTGATTGTGGAAGGGTTTCTGATTGTTGGGGTTGATGAAAGCATGACCTCAATCATCTATGAGAAGATTATTCTCTGAAAAAAAGAATAAGAAAGATCAAGAATCCAGGGACTCTGATTCCACACTCAAGGACTCTCAGAAAGATCTGAAACAGCCGCTGTGGGGAATACAATTGGGAGAAAACAAGAAATAAATAAAAGAATAGCTGAGAGATAGCGAAGACTTAGTGGGGACTGGTTAGCATGACGTGACAGTAAAAGTGCGGTAAGGAAATACGTGTGACGTGCCAGCACTGAACTGCTGGGGGTGACCAACCACTGCAAAGGCAGATATTTGATAGATTAGGAACATTCTAAAAAGTTTAAGAATCAGTGGTTTTAATAGTTAAAAACAGACTTTATTAATATGTAGTAATGGGCAGAATAAAATTAGATCTGAGAATCTGAGTCTCTTTGAAAGAATGATGGGGAATTTTAGGCAAACAACTTGGACAGCATAGTGCACCATTTGCCATCAGTGTGGATGATACACAACCAAATACTATAATGGATAGTAAGGAAGAAAGACAAAACAGAGACCCAGGGGCTACAGTTGTTGATGGAGGTAGAGGCGCATGGCGGAAGTTAAGGGAAATGGTGATGCAGTTGCGGAGGAAGCTCTAAACTGTGGAGTCTGACTCCATGATGGAACCTGAGACTTCAGAACAGTAAATCTTTGAGTAAGTAAGAAAACAGAATTGCGATCTGGAATTGGTAAACAGAGACCAGGCTCATCTGCCTTCTCCTTTGGAAAGTCAGGCTGTAAGAGAAGATAAAGCCTCCGTTGGGGCAGTCTCTGTTGGAAGGCTTGTGGATTTCAGGCAAGGAAATGTGACGAAATAGACAATGGGAAGAATATTTCTGGAGAAGAAATGTTCTGTTAGTGTAGGAGGTGAAGTAGAAAGAATTTGCTCATTTAGGATAAGAAGCTCCCTGGTTTGCGGCAGAGGAAAGGGGTGAAGAGACACATCACAGAAGATATGACAGTTCAAGGAAAATGGCAAAGGACAAGAATTGGGTCAAAGGGCAAGTTTAGCCAATAGTAAACAAGTACAATCAGAAGCTGGGACTGGCTGAAGGATAGATAGGAGAAAAACGGCCCAGCCAAAATGTGTTCATGGAAAAAGTTGAAGGGGTAGTGACATCCATTTAACTGAAACATTTGGGTGCCTGAATGTTGGAAAGGCAGAGAGAGTGAAGGCTAGCATTTTGGAAGGCTGCGTTACAACAGCCCTGAGACCTAGAAGATTACCTCAAGATAACTGAGTAGGGAGAGGAAGGTTGGCTAACGACTGGATAGTGACAGTACAATAAGCTATAGAATTTGACCTTCCTGCATTTATGGAGCACCAAGAGAAGCATGGGCCAGTAGTAATTTTAGAATTCTGTGAAGTTATCTTTCACATTCATTAGTGTTTTTTAGATATTTTAGGTCTAGGGGACTAGGTGCAAATTTCTTCTGATGTTTATGCTCTAAAAACTTCATTTGTCTCCAAAATCATCAGTGGCACTATACCCTATCAGGTGATATCAGTAAGTCTGACCCCATGATAAAACATTTGCTACACAAATCCTTTTTCACCTTTCCCCTCACACAGTATGTAATCCTCTAAAGAAGTAGTTTCAAACAACTACAAAATAAAATGGACTTTGAGAAACATTGTTTCCAGTTATTTTGCCTCTGTAAAACATCAGAGGAATTTTCAGCATTGGTTCAATTTTTCCACATGCGTTGTTTCCATGTTTGCCCCCAAGGCTCTTTAAAGATTTTTTTCTCTGTCTCAGCTAATTTTTTGAGATTCTGTGATTTCTGTCACCCAACCCATGTCTACATGACAGCAAACATTTCAGCAGGAATAATTGGTTCCTAGAGGGATGGGAGTAGCATCCAGGGTCTAAACAGAATCACTAAGGCAGTCCTTTGCATTTGGAAAAATTGGAGGGACTGTTCCTGAACCAAATACTTTTATAACATTTCAATAGACAAAAATATTATATAACCTTACCATGAAGCTAAAAAAACGATTGCACACAGTACTGTGAGCCCTCTGGGACTGCCCACATCTCACTCTGCCCACCATGCGACCTTCAGAACATTTCTGGAGACACCTACCCTCCTCTTTCCCACACCACATCCTTCTTTATGATCCCCAGTACGAAACGCTGCTTCGGAGCCTGAATTCACATTTCAAATTTGGTTAGAAAGAACAAATATCATGAATTCTCCATTATTTTGACAGGATTGAAATTTCTCTGGTGATTCATTAATCAACTTAACAAACATGGAGTGGGGTAGTGAATATACTAATTGAAAGTCAAGAAATGGAGCTTAATTGTTTAATGTCAAAAGCTCAGGGACAGATTTCAGGTAACTGCCGGTAAGCCCACACACACGAGTTTTAAAATATAAGCACTTGATCTAGGTTAAACTAAAGACACTTTCTCATTATTTGCAGAGGGCTTCTTGGGCACACATTTCAATTTGGATTAAATAAGTAACTTAAATAAAACAATGTGCCCAATTGTGAATAAAATTCTAATTGAAGTCTGGTACAAAACTACAAAAGTGAAAACAAGTTTTATGTATGCAAAAAAAGAAAAGAAATTGCCTGGTTAAAACACATATTAAAAACAAATTATGCTATCAAAAGAAAGCAGTGCCTATTACCTATTTTGAGGACATAATTTGATTTTAATATATACTCTAGAGCAAATATTCATTATTCCATTGGTAGTACATATAAAAATGATAATGTCTCTAAAGTTTCAAACTGAACAGAAGAATTTAAACATTTTGGTTTCAATTTAGGAAGACTCTAAATTCTACTAAAACATAAAAATGGCCTACATACATCCAGGCTATTTTATATTCTTTGATTTTTTTTTTCTTCAGCCATAAGTCTAGGAAATGAGAAGCTTGGAGAACTTTGAAGGTTAAGGAAGTAGTTTTAAAATACAAAATCCTAAATGACTTCAATAGTCACTCCTACTGAGAATAACTTCCATAAAATTCTGACGTACTTCTCAAAAATCAAGTTTCACATTTAACCTGCCTTATAGGCCTTTCCACCAGGATGTCTTGCTAGCACATAGATTTTAGTAGATCCCAAGAAGGACTTTTAACATGGCTCCTCATCCAAACCTGGCCTTCTCTTCTCTTTTTGCCACCTTATTTCTGCTGACTGCACCGCCCCCTCTAATTGACATTCAAAACCTTGGCGTTGTTTCTGTGTATGTGTTTTATTTTTAACAGGCTTTATTTTTTTAAAGTGGTTTTAGGTTCACAGCAATACTGAGCAGAAGGTACAGAGATTTGTCATATACCTCCTGCCCCCACACATGCATGGCCTCACCCTTTATCAACATCTCCTATCAGAGGGCTACATTCATTACAAATGATGATCCTACTTTATCATCCGATGTCTATACTTTAGGGTTCATTCTTGGTGTTGTACATTCTATGGGCTTGGACAAATTTATAAGGACATGTATCCACCATTATAGTGTCATATAGAGTATTTTCACTGCCATAAAAATCCTCTGTGCTCCACCTATTCACCCCTCCCGCACCCAACCCCTGGCGACGACTGATATTTTTGTCTCTACAGTTTTTCCTTTTCCAGAATGTTATGCAGTTGGAACCCTACAACATGTAGCTCGTTCAAATTGACTTCTTTTACTTAGTAATATGCTTTTAAGTTTTCTTGATGTCTTTTTATGGCTTAATAGCTTATTTATTTTTAGCGCTGAATAATATTCCATTGTTTAGACATACCACAATTTATCCATTTGCCTGCTAAAGGACATCTTGGGTGTCTCCAAGTTTTGACAATCATGAATAAGCTGCTGTAAACATAAATGTGCAGGTTTTTGTGTGGATATTTCTCAACTCCTTTGATAAAATACCAAGAAAACTAATTGCTGGATCATAAGCATCATTTTCATAACTTAGTTTGTAATTGCATGTTGAGTGAAAAAGCAAGATGTAGATGATTCTATTCAAGTATATTTAAATGTACATTATAAATAACAAATATTACAGATATGAATATAGATACATGAATTATATACATCAATCTCATGATAATAATTGCAGCTGGGAGGGTGGTGAATAATGCAATCTGGTTTAATTTTATGTTTATTTATTTTAAGAAGATTGGTTTTATTTTTAATCTTTTAAAGATTAGTTCAGTGTGATAGGAATATAGATGTTTAATGTATTATGTATTATATCTTTCTACTTTTTAAAATCGTTTCTCCAAAGCTAAAAATGCATATACATGTAAGAAAGCAGCATCAAAGAATAGATAAAGAACAGAAAAAGGGATAGAAGAATGGGAAAAGATAATTAATACAGGACGGTTAGTGCACAAAGTATAGAGCAAAAGACATACAGCACAAACCATAGAGTTGCCAAGTTCTTCTCTGTAATATGTTTGATCTTTGCCTGTTTTCACCTTTCCCTCTTCCTCTATCCTGTTTTCCAGGCTCATTTTCTCTGTTATCTGGACAGTGGCACAAAGCCTTCCAAGGGGCCACCCTGATTGTAAAGTCTCTTCAGTATGAGTTTTACATGATGCTAGATTATACTCTTCTATAAGCCCTGATGGTAAAAGGAATGAACATCTTAATTTTAACTCAATACTCAAGATCTATGGTGATCTGGCACATGGCTTCCTTAATTCTTTTTGTTTCTCCACACTCTATCCTTTTCAAAACTACTACACATTGCTACTCAGATCCATCCGCCTTTTAAATTTTAAGTTTAAGATTCTACTCAAATGCCATCTCATCTAGAATCTTTCCCAATTTCAAATAAGAGAAGTAATATCTTCATCTTCTGCTTTTATATAAAAAGTAGTCTGTAAGTTTGATGCTTATCAGTTTCTGCTTCATAATAAACATATATAACTTACCTTTTTTTCTAGCATATGAGATCTTGGAGGATAGTATGTATATATATTTACTTATTTATCACCCAAAATTCATAGTACAGGATGTTGTCCTTATTAAGTAATCAGAAATATATATTAATTACCTATGGATTTTAGAAAGTGTTTCTGGATTTAGCCAAATGAAGTACTTCTCCTTATGGACTTTGCCATGACAATCTAAGCAACACATCGAGTTCTGGTCACCAACAAAGTCCATTCACAGCCCTTCATATAGTGGAATTTTTGTATCCTTTTCTGCTCTTCACTGTCAGTAAAGCCTGTCCTTGCCAATTGTTAGAAATATATCAGTGACAGTGAAATTGAAGAAAGTGAGAAACTGTCAACCCTTTTCTCTCAAGAGGTTCTTTGACCACCGGGCACGTTTGCCCACAGTGTCCTTAAAGACCACTGGACTCTTCATCTCATGACTTATGGTACAGTACAACATTTGCCAAGTCAAAAAACCCTACCCGGGGCCAGCCCAGTGGCATAGCAGTTAGTTCATGTGCTCCGCTTTGGCAGCCTGTGGTGCACCAGTTTGGATCCCAGGCAAGGACCTGTAGACCGCTTATCAAGCCATGCTGTGGCAGGTGTCCCACATATAAAGTAGAGGAAGATGGGCATGGACGTTAGCTCAGGGCTATTCTTCCTCAAAAAAAAAAAAAAAAAAGCCAATAAAACATTTATAAAAGAAAAACCCTACCTAGTCACATGTGGTTTTGGATGGTAGACGCATTGTTTTCCCAGCAATTATGCTGATCCTTAAATCTTCCAATCTCCTTTATAATTAAAATAAATTTCAAGACAGCCATTGGAAATTAGACTTTTAGTCTATGAACAGAAAACAGAGTGAGACTACCTGTCAGTTGTCTATTATCCTTCCCACATGTAATTACAAGGTTATTTAAAGAGAGTAATTTCATTTAACCAGGAGGTCTCAGGTTCACTATCTGACAAATAAAGCAACATTCAACTGAACTCGCTTTTCCAGAACAGTGTTAGTAATGCATCTACTTAACGCAAACAGCTTTGACTTTTGCAAGGCACTATTTTGTGTGTGAACAAATTTTATCTCACAACAGCACCAGGAATTAGGTAGGGCAGTAATGACATTGACAAAAGAGGAAGATCACAAAAAGAGAGTTGAACTGACTTACCTATATTCGTTAGCTGAAGCAGGGTTAAGAGAGAAGACTGTTTGCCTCACATCTAAACAACAATCCTGGCATCCACTCAGTCTTCTGCCCTATTTTCTTTTTGGTATGCCATCTTCTCACTAAAATATAAACTCCTTAAGAGCAGAGATCATTTTTATCTTTCCCAAAGCACAAAGCACATAGGACAATTCATTAATTTATTATACTAAGAAGAAAAATGCACCCTCCAATTCTTCCAGTATATTTCTCCCATATTATCTCCATTTGACTAGGAAAGATAAATGCTTCCATGGCAGCTAACACGGAGACCCAATATCCATCCTCCTGACATTATTTCAAATATATCACAAAAAGGATTTTATTAAAAGGGATTATATAATTAAGTAATTATTTTTGGTTTTTTCTCAAATAAAGATGCAATACCCATTCGTTAGAGAACAATGTATAAAATCATATATGAATCTGGACAATATAAAATGAAGATCACGTTTACACCAAGAAAATTTTTGTTATATATAGAATCGTCATTTTCTCTATATATACACACATTTATATTTATACATTAAATTTGAATTGCTATCTGAGTATCCCTTTACAGCCTATCGTTTTACTTGTTCATGTAATAATTTATCATCATTTTCTCATGTTATTAATTACAGCAACATACTAATGAAGAAAGTATTTAAGAGTACCTATTGGAATATGGTTTCAGATTTGTACTTGACTTTTCTGACAAGTATTCAAGCAAAGAGTCAATTCATTCTATTTGGCTTAAATAGATGAGTTTTCCATTTCCTAGTATGAGGGCAAATTTTAGGCAAGATATGGTAAGAACTGGAAGTCTGGGATATACAACACAAAATAAGTTGGCCAATATTTTTAAATAATTAAATAAGGCAATCAAAATAAGAAAAAGTGTAAAGAAAAAGATTTAAAAAATGTATGTAATTATTTAAATTAGAAATTCAGAAGTAAGGAAATATTTGAAAGAACTCACAAGAAAATTACTGGAGTGTAAGAGCTGAAGAAATTATCCAGAATATGCCCACAAAACTAATGTCAGACAGTAGGGGGTTTACAAAGCTCGAAACAGAGTGAGATCTAACATACAAAGGAGAGGAGATATTTTAGATGTAATGGCTAAACATTTTCTATTGATGCGAGACATATGCACTCAAAATCAGCAAACACAAAGAATTCAAAAAGAATCAATAAAAATTAAGGCACATCTGAAATATGATTTTAAAACTAAACATCAAAGACAAAGAGAAGATGTTCAAAGTGTCTGGAGGGAAAAGATAAATTACCTAGTAAGAATTAACTGCTTAGTTCACAATAACGAAAACAAAACTGAGAAGACAGATAACTTTTTCAAAATGCCATGAGAAAATATCCATTGAAAAATCTTTTAAAAAATCCTTAAAAATTTTTTTTGAGTGAAATAAAGGTGGTTTTAGTCTTTCCAGCGTCTAGGAGAGTTTAACAGCAATAAAGCTGAATAAACAATCATCAATAGCATGTTTTTCAAGGAGTAAGAAAATTACATAAAAGGAGCAACATCAGAGACAGGGCTTTCTATGGTCCCTGAAGTATTTAAAACTATATAAACACTAATAAATTTTATCTTGTATTAAATCATGTGTGGAATTAAAATGCCAAAGAAAATCTTTAAAAGAATAGAAACAGAATGTGTACCTTACAAATGAAAGTGGGAGTAACATTCTATAAGATAATATATTAGTCTATCATACCTCAATAAGGTTGTTTTTAAAAAAATATTTTATTCACAAAGAAAACATGAAAACATGATAAAAATCACACTTTGGATTATGTCTGTGGTAGAATAGGTGGTAGCAAACTAACCCTCCAACAGAGTTGAATGTTACATAGAAGGATAGATGACAGATTTACATATATATAAAATCTATGTAGTTTCATATTTGTGCATATATTTTATATGTATAAATCTATCTCAATCATCTATCCTTCTACCTAATATCATTTGACTATATTTATGAGTCTATTTCTGTGCTTTCTGGTCTGTTCCACTGCTCTTTTTGTCTATTCTTATGCCAATACCACACTGTCTTGATTACCGTAGCTTTGTGGTAATTCATAGGGTAATTCTTGAAGGGTAGTGTCAGTCCTTTGATTTTGTTCTGCTTCAATATTGTGTTATTCTGGGTCTTTTGAAAAACTATAAAACTCCTAAAAGATAACGTAGGAGAAAATCTAGATGTCCCTGGGTATGGCAATGACTTTTTAGATGCAATATCAAAGGCATGAACTGTGAAAGAAATCGTTGGTATGCCTCTTCATTAAAATTAAAAACTTTTCCTCTGTGAAAGGCACTGCCAAACGAATGAAAAGAGAAGCCACAGACTGGGAGAAAATATTTGCAAAAGACATATATGATAAAGGACGGTTATCCAAAATATGCAAAGAACTCTTAAAACTCAACAATAAGAAAACAAACAACCTGATTAAAAATTAGGTAAAAGACCTGAACAGCCATCCTACAAAAAAAGATGTACAGATGGCAAATAAGCTTATTAAAAGATGCTCAACATCATATGTCATCAAGGAAATGTAAATGAAAACAAGATCCCACTACACATCTGTTAGAACAGCCAAAATCCAGAGCACTGATAACACCAAACGCTGGTAAGTACGTGGAGGAACTCTCATTCATTGTTGAGAACTCCAGAGCTCTTGGCACATAATTACTCCATGCAAACCTTTGCACTAAGAGATGAACAAAGTCTAACATGGCTTCTAGCAGCATAAGGCTGTGTCCCTAGGATGACCTGAGCCCCTGCTTAAATGCCTGCCTGACAAAGCTCAACACGACCAGCACAATTTGCTGTCCATTCTAGTCAACACCTGATGCTAGGTCCCTGACTTCTTTTTCTTAGAGCATTTACTAAAAAGGGCTTACAATTTTGAATTCGTATCTCTTACAACTCAGAGGCGTCTTTCTTAAGGATCTGAGAGCCATTCCTTTGAAACATAATCATCAGAGAGGATAGGGCCTCTTTCTCCCAGTCTCTGTAGGAGGATAGAATCCTAACTTTGATAAATGACAGCTAGCAAACACGATGGCCTATCTCATTTATACAGACTAACACCGTAGTTTTTCCCTTCTTTTACTCTGCTGAGCCCCATCTTACCCCATTCCCTTATTTTCCCTTTAAAACACCCAATCACCTCTGCGCAATGCATGAAGCTCAGCTCTTTCCCTTACTGTGAGTAGTTACTCAATAAAATCTGTTTTCACCACTTAACTAATGTCCAGCGGTGTTTATCTTTGACATCAGTGGAAATGGAAAATGGTACAGCAGCTTTGGAAGACAATTTTGCAGTTTTCCTACAAAATGAATGCATTCTTACCACACAATCCAGCAGTCGTGCTCCTTGGTATTTACCCAAGTTAGCTGAAAACTTACGTCCACACAGATCCCTGCACAGATATGTGTAGAGCAGCTTTATTCATTATTACCAAAACTTGGGAGCAGCCAAGATGCCCTTCAGCAGGTGAGTGGCTAAGTAAACTGTGGCACATCAAGACAATGCAACATTCTTCAGTACTGAAAAGAAATGAGCTATCAAGCCATGAAAAGACATGGGAGAAATTTAAATACATAAGACTAAGAAAAAGCAATCTGAAAAGCCAAATATTGTATGATTCCAGCTATATGACATTCAGGAAAAGACAAAACTGTAGAGATGGTCAAAAGATCAGTGGTTGCCAGGGATTATGGGGGAGGGAGGGATAAATCGGTGGAACACAGAGACTTCTTAGAGCAGGGAAATTGTTCTGTATGATACTATAATGGCAGATATATGTCATTATAAACATGTCCAAACCTATAAAATATACAACACCAAGAGTGAACTTTAATGTAAATTATGAACGCTGGGTATGCCGTGTCAACGTAGATTCATGGATTGTAACAAATGGATGCCTTTGGTGCTGGATGTTGATACCGAGGGAGGCTGTGTGTGTGTGTGAAAGGGGCAGTAAGAGATATATGGAAACTCTGTGTATATTCCACTCAATTTTGATGTAAAGCTAAAACTGCCCTAAAAATCAATTTTATTAAAAATACTGTAAGGTATGACAATTTTTGTGTCAATTAGAAACAAGAAAAGAAAACAATGTTGCCAATGAACTAAGATATATTACTTTAATAGCACTTAGATATTTTTAAAACTTCTTTAAATTTTTGTAATCAGAAGATCTTATCATACCAGATCACTCTGGTATTATGGTATCAAAGAATCAAAATTAATTGGGTGGACTTGGTGTCAGCTCCTCAGAATCTGCCTCTGTTGCAGAGATTCAGTTTGCGGAATGCCGTGCCCTTCCTAGGTGACTGGGTGAGGCAGTGGTGTGAAGATATGGCCAACATGGGATTACAATGCAACACCTACTCCAGAGCCCCCTGGGGTGGTCAAGACTTTGAGGGCCCGCATTGCAGTTCCATTTCCACCTTCATCCAATCCTGCTTCCTCTTTTTCTGGTCACAGTTGTTAATCTCTATTAAACATCTTGCCCCCCAACTCTGTTTCCATGTTTGCTTCCAGATGACCCCACCTCCAACACTGCACCAAATATTAAAAATACATCCTTTTATATCTATCAGTCATTTCACAATCTTTAATTCATTTCACAATCTTTAAGACATTTAGGTATTTCTGATTGTAACAGTGGTTAAGTACCAATGTCTATTGTTTTATGGCTTTTCCTAATAGCACTGTCACTAAATAAACTTCTATGTAACTTGCGCAAACATTCTTCTGAATTTCTTGGACCTAAATTTCTGACAATTTTTTCAAATGCAATGAATATATTGTATACTTAGTAGTATTGCACGTAGTTTTTATTAAGATGAGCTTCATCCAGGATCAATAAAAGTAACACTTCCATTGTTCTTTGCATAAAGCAGCCACAGTGTTTGCTTTTTATCATGTGGGAAATGGAATAGCACAGCTCTTTGAAAATTTCTGTTAAGTTTCACACGCGAGAATTACTAGCTATGTGTTCCTATGATAATGCCATGACTTTTCATTTCTTAAGAAAAATGTTTAGTTTTTAAAATTTATATTTAATTAGGAAATAGAAAATCTGTCAAAGTCAACTAGTGAGAACGGCCGCTTTGTCGAGAGTGTTTTATCACAAGGTTTCACATTCAATGCTGTGTTATTACGTCTTCCCATTTACAATGTAGAGCTGAGCGTGTACTAGTGCAGGCTTGTGCTGTGTCAGACTTGACACTGTAAATAAGTGTCTATAGATTGACCCTATTTACATAATATTTTCTGAGATAAGAAAAATACTATAAAATTTGACCTATTTTGGGGCCGACCCGGCTGCATAGTGGTTAAGTTCGTGCACTCTGCTTCGGTGGCCTGGGGTTCGCTGGTTCAAATCCTGGGCACGGAACTATACATTGCTTATCAAGCCATGCTGTGGCAGGCATCTCACATATAGAATAAAGGAAAGTGGGCACAGATGTTAGCTCAGGGCCACTCTTCCTCAGCAAAAACTGGATTCGTGGCAGATGTTAGCTCAGGGCTAATCTTCCTCACCAAAAAAAAAAAAATTGACCAGTTTTTATCTAGCACATTCCAGAGAGGAAACAAAGTTTTAAATATTGTCCCCTTTGCAAGGGTAGTTCCCACCCTCCATTTATCTGTTATCATATAGCATAAGGTAGAAATCAAATATTGATGAAATAATTAAGATCATATAAAGCATCATTATGTACTTTGTACTAAATTATTTTGCTTGCTTTCACTATCGGTTATGGGTAATGTTTAACAACAACAAATAACATAAATTATTGATGGTATAACATTAACCTGAGGGTCCAGTTAATATTTACTCTATCATATAGTTCCAAAATAGGAAAACTTAAAAATCTCTCTCATTCAAGTTTTAAGAATTGTATATTTCAGAAAAATAATGATTGAAACCTGTGTTCATACTTAAAATGGATGTTCTTCTTGGTTTCCATGAACATCATAAAACCTCTCAGATATTTATATCTGGTATATTTCAACCTCTTTACTAATTAATTTATATACATACTTTGTCAAATAAATTTAAAATTTGGTAAGCTTGATCTAGTAATTGATATGGTGAATATAAATACATTAATTCATTAGACACATATATTATGTTTAGCCAGAAACATTAATAATAATTGGTTTAAACATGAATTTTTATCAAATGAAAATCTCGGGAGAAGAAACGATAAAATGAAACTGTGAAAAGTCAGAAGAATACAAAGTTTAGTGGGTACAATTTTAGAAAGAGTTGAGATACAAATCATTTATGTTGACTTTAATCGCCCCTTATTCTTGCCCACGATTTACTTGTTTTTTTTCTTTTTTTTGGTTTTTTTTTATGAATATACTCAAATGAGAGACTAGAAAGTTGTAAATATATTTTTATAAATTATTTCTGGCAAATAGAAGGTATAGAAAATAATATTTTGAACTCACTATACACTTAAGATGTAACGTAGTATAAATACCATTAAAATCCATGGGTAGCCCTCACCAATGGCATATTTCCCCGGCCAGGGAAACATGGATATGCTATTTCCCAGGGTTTCAAATGCTGTAATGGTGTAAATATATAGAACCTGCTAAAATAATTTTAGGTTAAGTAGAGAAGGAATTCCACTACCTTCTTTAGGAAAATAGTGATGATATCTTTAATGCACATGTATAATAATATTATAAAAACAGTTTCTTTTATCTATATGAAAAGTGTCCAAGAGAAAGTTTATAGGATTGAAATTCACTTGCTATATTTCATCATAATATGATTTTCAATCTCTCAAAAAAGTATTCTCACCAGGCAACAGTTCAATTAACACAGAAAAATTAATTTTAAAAGGTTAAAATAAATTGAATAAAAATATAATAAGACAAATACAAATTATTATTTTAAGTTTTCTAACGTAGGCTGTAGTATGTCTACACACTAGAATATAAAAGAAATGCAACAGTAATCAACATATGAATGGACTATATTCCCTCTTTATCTCTCTCCATCCAATTTAATCCAAGCGTTTTTTTTTCATATTTTCATCATTGATATTTCCCTAAGCAGTGTGCAGCTTAAAGTCAGGAAGCGTCACTTTCATTTAATATAAAAATCCCTTAACACCTTACATAATGCACTTAAAAATATGTCTTATTCAATTTTAGAGGCATAATAAATGTATATTACAGCATTTTACTCAGGCTTCCACCACTACTGGCAAGAAGAGATTGAGAGAGGTGTGGGAAAGCCCATGAGAGAGTCAAGCCTTCAACAAGGCTTTTACTCAGTGCTCAGCTTCAAGCCCAGATACATATTAAAAAAGTTTCCAGCTTAGCATTTGACGGATCAATATTATCTTCTTCTTAAAATGTTAGGTCACGTAAAGTTTGTTTATAGCAGTTACCACTTTTGAAGACTAAACAAGCCCTGATCTATTTAAATTGAATCTTTTGTTTATATAATGGGATTGTTATTATCTCCCTTTCCCTTACAACATTTATCAAACTATAGTATACTAATCATCTATAGATATATATTGCAAAGATTGCAAAGGTACTTAAAGAGGAAAATAGAATGTAAAAATGTAGAGATGTAGAGTTTTTCCTAATTTGTTCCATTAAGTCATTCATATTCTCCCACTTCATGGTCTCTGAAGGTCACAAAATTTTTTTTTGAAATTATGTAGATAAGAAACAATAACTATCCATGTGAAATTACCTGTAAACAACTAAACCATCTGGCAGATCTTGTACCTGTGGATCTCCTTCCTTCAAACCATGTTTTCTTAAGGACTACAGAATTCTCAAAACCACCAGCAGATTTCTTAGAATTTACTTGACCGTACGACAAAAGAAAATTAAAAGACATACATGAAATCAGAGAAACAAAGACAGCAACGCCTTCCCTTTGTTTTCCTTTGGCAAACACGCGGTGAAATGAAAGATCCCGTCGCTCTCTGCACATTGACCCACGCAGCCCTGCTGCCTTGAAGGCAGCCGCACAGCATTTAGAATTGCGAGGCTACGCTGCCAAAAGTACAGAAGGCCTGGGCAGGCAAGAGCACCATTTTGCGTATTTGTACCGTGCCCATTGCGGTGACAGCTGCTGAGACAGATTTCAAAGTCTTTCACACCGCCAGTTACCCATGTATTTCTAGGCTTGGCACCTCTTTCAAGAATAGAAAATGCCAGCTGTTCCTTCTGGCCACTGAGGCAGTGCATAGAATTGCTTCCCCTACGACGCCCTGCCAATAAATAAACAAATAAGAAAGAAATAGTGACAGGAAGTAAAATGTAAGCTGCGATGGGAGATAACCAATCAAAAAAAATTTCCATTTGCGCATCCAACTAGCACGTCAGTACTTCGGCTCACACTTTATCCAAAACATTGTGCTGCTCCTGATCTTTCCTGAAAATACAAACAAAACTGAAAAAAAAACCCAGTAGCCTGGATGGTGTGTTATTTGTGGGCTTGGAGGGATTTCAGTATGTTCCTTTAAGAATGCCAGAAAATATCAACATCCTATAAATCTCAGTGGTCAACCCAGTGGATCCTGTCCAAACCTTGTTGGTTTCATAAAGCAATTTTTCAAGTATTATGACTATTATATAATAATTAACATCAAGCTGATGGGCGAAAACAGCTTTTATAATAATTGGGGATGTGGGAAAGACCTAGATAAAGGAGCCTATGTGTTTATAGTTTCTTATTCAACATAAATATAGCACTGATAAAAATAGAGGATGGCATCATGTTTAGTTAAACCTTAAAATACTTATCTATTATTATAAGACCTCCATAAATATTTAAGAAGCTTCCTGGTTCCCCTTTTATAAATATTATTTTTCAGACTTTTTATCTTTTTGATTTAAAATAGGCTCATAAATACATTAGCATAACATTGAAAAAATCTATTTTTACTGAACTCCTACAGTCTGTCAGTAAAAGAAGAAAAATTAAGTTAAATTTCCCAGCTGGATTTTAAGTTCGAGATTGGAAGTGCATGAGTTTTTAATTATTTTGAGAAAATTTCATAAAGCATATTGCAATATTTGTTCAAATTAATATTTTGAACTGATAAACATTTTGAAATTTTTCTATCACTGATTATATAAGATTTTAGTAGGACATCTTTCATTAAATTTAACAATATCGGTCTTAAATTGAGGAAAATGATATGATTGATTTTTTTGATTTTTATAAATTCTTGGTTTTATTCACTTGATACTTACTATATTAAAGGAATAGGTAAAATACAGAGATTCAGCCAAATGAGTGAGCCAGTGGCCAATAACATAAACAGCTCCTTTAGGAATGATTGTGCTACTCATTTGATATGTTTTAAACTTTATTCTAATTTTAGACACATTCAGGAGAATAGGAGAATGTATTGTAATTCTTGTTGCACACATAGGATTAAAATTAGACTGTACATTATACAAACTACATATTATCTGAGTCTTGACAAATGTTGGCTTTTCAATCCAGCTACTTTCTACCAGGTTGTTAGTTATTCTTTCTTATTGTTTCATTTTCCTAGAAACTAACCAATTCTCATTTCAAAAGAGCCAAATATTTGTTCTCCCAATACCCAGTTCAGCTTTTCTTCTCTTTGAAACATTTATTCATCTTACACCTACCCTGTTCTTTCTTCCTTTCAGAACTGAGAGCTTGCCTCTTTCTCGATTTGGTTTTACGAGAGCTGTTATATCCCATTGAAAGGCAAGAAAGGATTCTCCATCTGGGTCTTCCTCTCTCCAATCGGGGCCACCAAGCCTCCTCTCAGAATAATGACATTTCTAACACTTGTATTCTTTAAATTTGCAAACACGTAAGCTTCAAAGTTGAAGCAATTGGTTTAAAAGGTCCCTAATATTACAAATGTAAAAGGACTATTCACATATCTGGTCCTATAACAAATGCCAGCTCTCAGATGGTGCTCTCGCTGAATATTATGCAAACCCAGCCCATAGGAACCTTCATGGTTTTAAGGCATTAGAGCCCCAGGGTCAACATCTTAAATTCAGGGGGGTTAATGTCTCCCTCTTTAAACATCATTTGGGATGTGTTGTTCTTTTGTTTTGTCAATTTCCCCTTAGCAAAAATATTTTGAAAATGATGCAGTCAATATAATATTGACTTGAGTTTACTAAATCCGTGTAGTTTTGAATTCTGATACCTTTTTTTCGGGAAGGATAAATTAAGACCAGAAGTCCTATTTTGTTAACGATTCAAAGTTTACGCTTGGAAAACTGGAGGTAAGATTTTGTTTTGTTTTGCCTTGTTTTGTTTTTGGTATAAAACGTGTTTGTTTTTCACACTGTTCCTAGATTTTCCTCCAGAAGCTCTTTGTTGGCGTGAGCACACACGTGTCTTGGAGGAATGAGATTCACCACCTCGGGAGTTCATTCTGTAGATCTGGCAACAAGAAAATGAATTTCGTTCCTAGTTGAGAACGTCTAAATAATCTTACTAAGCTTGTGTTTGTCTTCAGATCAGAATCCATGGTTTTTCACTATGTCTTTTGCTTTCCAATACTTTCGCATTTATGGTTTCTTTAATCATTTATTTATTTAGCATCTAGTAGATAACAGACATATTACACGCATTATCTGTAAAAATTCATAATTGTGCTGCATTTTACATTTAAGAACACTGAAACTCAGAGAACATACATAGAATACACAGCTAGTAATATAAAAACAAGGCTTTGAACTCACACTTACTTCGTTCCACAGAGTGTCGTTTTTCTCAACCTTACTACTTTGCCTTTCATTTTATTATTATCTTAAACACTCTAAATTTGGTATGGAGAAGGGGACTGGATTTAGGGGTAGGTGCTTACAGGGGACTTTACCCTCATCAGTAATAATTAAGATTATAAAAGACATACATTCATGCATTATTGTGTATAAAAAATAAAATACGTACTTTGAAATGCAGTTGGACTTCGCGTTTATGAAAAGTTTCTGTTTGTAACAGCTGAGTTAGAAAAAATATTTCACCATAAAACTCTGGAAGTAGAATTAAGAATGTTGTGGTAAATCATGGGCTAGTTTAGCTATAATTATCTGTTCGATTGTGGCAAAGCTGAGGTCTGGCTTTAGTTTTTTTAAGTAGAGATTCTGCCTTAAAAGGGAATTTTAAGAAGAGTATGTTTTTTCTTCAGTTGAGAAATAGATGCAACTAATAAGCAGCCTTTTTTCCCTAGGAAAGATATAACTTGAGACCTAAATCTTCGATTGGGATTTTCTTCTGTGATCATAACCCAAGACATACTTAACCCAAGCATTCCACATATTTCTCTACTCAGAAGTTTCTCTCCCTCACATGTAATTCCCTGAATATTATTTCCCTCACATGTAATTCCCTGAATATTGGGCCAATCTAGGCCAACAAACTGTGTATGTGTGTTCTTTTTTTTTCATAAGAGACTTTTGGTCTTATTCACTGTTATGTCATCAAATTACACTTAGTCACAAGATTTTCCAGGCAAGAAACATTACACTAAGGTACCTACTAAAATCTGATTAACAATGAACACTTGATTAAAGTTGAAAGTATTTGCAGCATTCTTTGGAATCACTGGTAGCCCCTAACAATACCCAGTCTCTCATTATCAAGGATATTCAATAGCAATATATGCCTAGAAAAGATTTGTAATATACATTTTTGGAGGCAGAAAGTATGGATAAAAGCATATGCCCATCACATTGACAACTAAGTTTGTATCAGACCCTTCTGGGAAAATTATGAGTGCATCAGAACATGACATCCTTTCAGGACAAAGAAAATTATCAGATATGGTAGATTTCAACATGGGAGATCAGTAAGTAATAGACAAAGTAGACACATTAACCAGGAGAGGGGCATATTATAGACTCTTGTTCTCCTTATAAGCTTCTTCTACTGATCATTAACACTCAAGGAACACATGTCCACAATCAGTACAGGAATTTTAGCTATAATTATTGAATCAAGCAAATAACTAAAGGTAGTCCAGATCAAGAGTAAAGAACATCAAGACAGTATCAACTATAGTTCCAGGTTAGAATTTTAAGCAGAATATGAGATGTTTTATTACTCTCAATACTATTCAAAAACAGTTTCTGAGGCATTCATTCATATTTTTGTGGAAAAAATATGAAAAGTCATTTTCCTTAGGTATATGCTTTATGGAAATGAGTTTTTGTCATAAATAATAAATTACTTATGGCTTTAATATGAATATATGAAAATAGATTATCCCATATCTAAATAAAAACAAATTTGCAATTTTTAGGACAGGTTTTCATTTATCATTCCCATATGCAAAATGTATCTTGTAAATAATTTATTTGTGGCTTTTCCTCTAAAGGTGTGACTTAACGTGTGTCAGAAATCATGAGCTTTTGTTTGAAATATCACCAACACGTGGATTACCAAAACTCAGTTCACAAGCCATGATCATTCCATTTGTTCAAGGATGTAGAAAGAGGACAGCTTGATTTTGTAAAGCTAAACTGGTGAGCTGAAAAATAGCTACGCTTTAGCTCCTGATTGTATCCAAATGGAATCAGCAGTTAGAGAATAGGCAAATCAAGCTATTTCTAAGAGGATGGCCTAAAATATTCACTTCCGGGCACCCTTAGATACCATGTGAAGGCATTTCTATAAGAGGACAGGTTTATATCCCAAGGAGCAAGCTATTGTTGATTGTCCCTACCTGTTGCACACTATGACATCATGAACTTGCAACATGTACATTAAGCTGCCTATGTGGTACATCTCAGAGGCTAATGTAGTAAGATGAAAGGCAGCCTGAGAATAAAATGAAATCAAAGAGTCTCGAGACTTTTGGCTTTACAATTTCACAATATAGTGGTGGAAAATCAAAGTGATGGTTGTCTATATTTTGGCATACATGTATACTTAATAGGAACATTTTCCCCCATTACAGATCAACACATTAACAACTATTATTCATCAGCTAGTCTCATTTAGCATTACCATGCTTACCTGCTGATTTATTAACTACAGAAAAACTTGATGTATTTAGAATGTTTCAAGTAAGATTTGAGGTTAACTCAATTTATATTGATTACATCTTCTCTACTCTGAGTAGGGAAACATCCTAAATGAGAATGGATCCAGTGCAATCTAGAATGAAGTTAACGTTTAGAGAAATAAAAGTATGCAGAAGAGTGTTAGAGGAAATTGAAGCAATAGACTATACATGTCACATCTTCTAGTTAGCAGGAATTGAGAATATTTTTAAATAAAAAAAATCTACTTGAATATATGTTGGAGTATACGGAAAAACTATCTGGAAAAAAAAAATTACCTGACCAACATTTGGTATTGTCAGTGTTTTAAGTTTTAGTTGTTGGAATCCTTGTGTAGTGATGTCTCATTGCTGATTTAATTTGCATTTCCATAGTGACATAAGATGCAGAGCATCTTTTCACATACTTATTTGCCATCTGTATACTTTCTTTCCCACGCAGTCTTGAGGAAGTCTATGACCTTCTCTGGATCATGAAAAGTTGGACAAAATAGTTCCTATTCTGGAGAAGGAAGATGCCAAAAAGTTCATGAAGATAATAAAAAATGTTTAAAGTTATTATCAAATATAAAAATTCAACCATTAATTTTGACATGATTGGCATTACTAAACCAAGAATGTGGGAAAATTGACTGTAATCAGTAATTGTAATTTATTTGTTAAACCAATTCTTTCAAAACATGGGGCGCAGTATTCTTTATACTGTATCTTATTGTCTGTGTGATATTATTATTCACACTTCCCTTGCTCATTTGCGTTATTGGATGATTCAGCTCTGGCTAGTCCCTTCTATTTTTATCATAAATATCCATATTAGAGTCCTAAATTCCATTGTTTTTTCTTATAATCTCAAAATTCTTGGTTATCGGAAATGTATATTATGATCAAACAGTTCACCTTTCTGTGTATAAAAAGGAAGATAAACATTTCTACTCCCTACAGTAAAAATAGTCCACTTTGGAGCAGCTGATGCTGCTGCCATATGCTGGGAAAAATATTTCACTGACAGACTGTGTCATCTGGATTATTGCAAATGACAATGAGGCAATTGTTCTGGTAAGTTTCCAGACACATTTCTGACAAAGCCAATCATGTGAATATGTCAAATCAGTTGTGCCACTATTTTAACTTAGATCCCAGTCCTAAAATATATTCCTACCATTGGGGTTGTGCAGTGTGTACAAACACGATGAATCAAGATTCTGAATAAAGATTCACGGAGCTGTTGGAAAAGCTAATTCACGAGAATGTGCTGCTACTTCTCGACGAACTTTTGTCAACCCAACTTCTGCCAACTATTAGTGAAATTGCTCTTTACTGAAATTTATTACTCAAATCACTTTTTCTGCTTTGGTTTAATTTCTAATTGTGTCAGAATATTAGTGTTTGGTCCCTTTAAGGGATAAATTTTCTAGATTCTTTATCCTGTTTTACTGCCATCTAGGTTAGGTTTCTTCCCATTATATTCTTTCTCCAGACAGTGCAGACATGGGAGTTGTTGACAAGATAAAGGTGTGTTCATTGTGGTAAACAGTACCTTCAGGAGTCTGGAAGAGGAACATAACAACTGATTTATTTTTCCACTTATAAAACATGTCAATTAAAGTCACATGGTACAGCTGCATAAGTGGAGAAAATGAAACTTGATAGAACTAAGTTTGAAGTACAGGAAACCACAGAACTGAAAAATAGGCCAGTGAAGCTGTTGAAATAAACCTGAAGACCTATTTTTTTACTAAGATAGTGAAAATTTCATGCATAAGACACAGATGAAGAAAATCATTGGAGGGGCTGGCCCCATGGCCTAGTAGTTAAGCTCGTGCACTTCACTTTGGTGGCCCAGCGTTTCGCCGGTTCAGATCCTGAGCGTGGACCTAGCACTGCTCATCAGGCCATGCTGAGGCGGAGTCCCACAGAGCACAACCAGAAGGACCTACAACTAGAATATACAACTATGTACTGGGGGCTTTTGGTAGAAGAAGAAATAAAAAAGAAAAGAAGATTGGCAACAAATGTTAACTTAGGTGCCAATCTTTAAAAAGAGAAAAAATTGGACTCAGTTAAATTACAAAGTGGATATAAGGTCAGTTTGTCTTATAGTTATATATTCGTATGCTACAACCTAACTTCAGCCACCTACCCTTAGAAAATATACTTTATGGGTTTTTATATTTCAGTGTGGTTTTTTTTTCTTTTAACATGGAATAATTCCTGTCCTCTTTCTTCTCTCAGAGCCCTCTCTAAATGTTCTTGTACTTGATTCATAATTTTTCCTTTCTTCTGAAGGAGCATGTTCTGATCTCTATTTGAACCCCTCTCATAGTATACCACAGCATGTGTCCTCCCTCATTTAGCTGTGAATTTCTCAAGAACCAGTCCATGTCCTACTTATGTTTACATTCCATTTTCTCCTCTACCACTTAGCACAAAGTCTGACACAAAAAAATCCTCCAATAATTTAAAGCTTTTCTTCCCTTCCTAAGGGGAGAAGGTTACGAACCTTTCACTTCCAGAGAGATAGCCTTTAAAAATTTTTATTATAATTACCTATCATGTATAAATGTAATGAGACACAAATGAGTAGTTAGAGTCTGTTCCCTCTTGGCCTTAGCCTCCACAAAAATTCTGCCTGTGTTATATCACATACAGTGGGGCCATTTAGAAAGCATCCATGGTATGATTTCCAACCACAACCTTCAACTCAAGGCAACATGCCCAGGACCTACTTTGAATTAACAGTCAAACTCAGTACTGTACTATTAGGGAAAAACATTTCAGGATCTGAGCCGAAAGACTTCTCAGAAACTCTAATTCCTTACTAATTGGAAAAAATTTAAAACAATAAAATAAAGTTTTATGAGTTAAGATGAATAAAGTATTGACTAACCTAATTCTCCCAACAAGATTTCCGTGAATCTCAAACCCTGTTTAGGAAAAGCTACATTTTTCTATTGACTTAACATAAGGAAATGAAAGCAGTATAAATAATGTCTTGGTTTAAAAAACAATATTGGTAATTTGATACTGTTTAAAACTAATACATGCTAATTTGCCAGTAGGGACTTGTTCAAGGGAAGTTCAAATAGATAATGAAAAACAAACTATGAAAAGAGAATAAAAACAAAAACTTTCCAACCTTTCCCCTTGCAACCTTCAAATCTGAGATGATCTAATCGAACAATCAGTTATGGTGATGGCCCAAGTTTTACTGGAAATAAATCTGATGAGACTATGTTCTGTATTTTTCTTTATTCTCAGAGTTCATATTATCTAAAGTATTGCTTGCTAAGAACAAATGGTAATAACATTATAAAAGAAAACAATGATTTTGACCACTGAACCATTTGTGTATTTAACATTATAGTCTTTGTATTCTCTAGAAGACAACTGACATATAAATTATGAAATATTTTCTTATTTTTTCCCATATATCTTCGCAGCAGAAGTATTGATATCTATTGTTAGAGCTTTAGTTGATAAATCTGGTGCTCATAAAGGGGCTTCTAATTCCTGCAAAGCTGTTACTGAGAGACGTGACAGAAACCCCTTGGACGGATAATTGGATGAGATGAAAACATGACAACTCCAGTTTGTCTGCTAAGAGACTGCCACTGTATCTCTCAGAGGATCAAGTGCTGGCTCACATGTCCTGCATGCAAATTGACTCCAAAGAAGAGGGACTAAGAGGATGAAACCCCTCCTAGACTCCCAGATATACTAAGAGAAGCCAGTAATAAGGGAGAGAGAGAGAGAAGTAAGGCACAAAAGGATTAATATGCCTTGCTACCTAAACC
The DNA here is from genome assembly GCF_041296235.1 of Equus asinus. Taxonomy (NCBI): domain Eukaryota; kingdom Metazoa; phylum Chordata; class Mammalia; order Perissodactyla; family Equidae; genus Equus; species Equus asinus. Next base: position 85,042,837 of record NC_091798.1, read on the forward strand.
ACATCTTTTGCCATTGAGCATTTTGTTTTTGTCCTATTAATATATCTTTCAGAGAGTGACAGTGACAGAAAGCTCAAATGCTTCCTAGAATCATATGATTATTCAACCGTGGCATAAAACAGGTGAAAGAGACTTGTAGGCTGATTCATTAGAGCAGTATCAAATGACTGTTCTAGTCATCTATTGTTGTGCGACACTAGTCTACAACTGAGTGGCTTCAAACAACTATAATCATTTATTTTTCTCATGAAGTCTGCCATGTGGGCAGGGCTCAGTGGAGAAAGCTCATCTCCATTCCATTCAGCATTAGCTGGAGTTGCTCAAGTGAGAATTGAAGGATCTACTTCCAAGACGAGTCACTAACATGGTTGGCAAGTTGGTGCAGGATATGGCTGAGAACTCAGCGTGGACTGAAGCGTGGGGTCTTGGTTCTTTTCACGTGGGTCTCTATGTGACCTGGACTTCCTGGCAGCGTGGTGACTGGATTTCAAGGTCAAGCATCCTAAAAGAGACTTGGCAGAAGCCTCCATTGTTTAGGTAAATTGAGACAATACGAAGCTGTTATGATAGCTTAAAACGTGGGCCATTTTCAAGAATGTGCCATGTGCACTTAAAAATAGGCTATATTATCTATTTTCAGGATCAGTTGCACAGCTACAAGTCGGCTTCGTTGATTACGTTTTTTAGGTCTTCTACAGGATTACTAGGGTTTGTTCACTTGCTCCATCTTGGGTTGAGAGAACGTATCCTGTCATTAATGTGTTCCTGTTTCTGCTTGCATAGTTTACATTTTCTGCTTTAAGAAAGTTACTAGTATGTTAATGAGTCCATAAAAATCCATAAATATTAATAAATATATCTTCATTGTGAATGTAGCCTTTAGGATTATAATATATCCCTCTTTGTTTCTTTTAATACTTTTTGTCTGATTGCTGTCTTATCAGATATTCATATTGTGACCTCTGCTTTCTCTTGGATTGCATTTCTCTTGTAGATCTTTTAAATTTTTAACCCTTCTTTGTATCTTCCAGTGAGCCTCATATAACAGCAGAATGTTCAGTTAGCTTTGTTAATCACCAATTAGAGGATCGTTTTTGCTTTCTTAGGTGACGTAAGCCGAGGTACTTTGTTATACTTGGTGAGTCCTGTCAGGTTTTATTTTCTCTCTCTCCTTTTTGAGGGGGGTTGTGTATATATTTTATCTTTTAGGAAGTTTTATTTTTGTTCCAACTGTTAATTTGAGACTAAAAATTTAATATGATATCCTTAACTCCTCTTTTATCTCTATATTTTTATGATCCCCTGATATGAGCTAGTATATTGAAATGAACTAGTAACCTCTTCTTTCCACGTTACTGTGTCCCCGGGATCTGAGTTGCACTAACAGCCTTATTATTGCAGCTAATACCTATATATGCTCCCCTTTCTTCCTCCAGTTCTAGCAAATTTAGCATGTACACGTTGGCAGAGCATTCAGAGTTGCATACTAAACTATCTTCCTTACAACCACAATTTACTCTAAGGTAAACAGGTAAAATACATTTAACGCTCCTCATCCCTTTTATGTCAATATCTCTCCAGTTTTTTGTTTGCCTGAAGTTTGTAGATTCGTCAATAAGGAATTATAGGAATATCTTTGCGTATTCAATTCAGTTTATCTGAAGTCTACATAATAAAAGTTCATTTTGACTAGATGTAAAAATATATGGCTCACATTTTCTTTCAAGTATCTTAAATATATTATTTCAGTACCTTTAGTATAAAGAGTTGCTGTTGAAAAATATAGTGACAATCTGAAATTCTTTCCTTTATAAATGACTTGCTCTTTATGCTTGAATGCCCAAAAGATTTTTTTCCTTTTTCTTTAAAATCTCATAGATTGACAAGTTTGACAGTAATATGTCTTGCCAGTCTCTATTGATTTTAGCAGTGCTCTTTGACCCTTAAGTGGTCTTTTAGGTCAGGAAATTTTTCTTGAGTTATACTTTCTTTTGTTATGTCTCATGGTTTTAGTGTTGGTTTTCTTCTTCAGAATCGATTGATCTCTCTCTCTCTCTAGTATTTATAATATATATTTATTGAATATATAATATATATTGCATTTATATAATCTTTCATTATTTTCTTATATAAATTTATCTCCATGTTTTTATTTTTAAGATTTTTATAACTTTGATCTTTTTTCTTTAGATATCATTCATTTATTTATTTACTATTATGTTCCTTCTAATTTAGTTTCAATTTGTGACATGAATTTTTATCTTATTTTCTGAGTCTACCTCCTCTCCTCAAATTTGTTTCTTCTAGTCACTTTATTTCTGAATTGATTTATGTTGTTCTTTCATAGTGTTTATCATTTTTAAATTAGTTTTTTATTATTTTGTAATTTTAGGTTATGATTTTCATCTGTCTGTGAGCAAGTCTTGTGTACTTTAATTGCTCATTGGGACATTATTCTGCTCCTTAATCTCCTTCTTGCTTGTCATTAATCGCATATGGAATCTGACTGAAACTTTTGTGTTGCTTGTTTATTACATGAAATTAATTTTTCTGTGCTTTTAGGGTGTTTGGGTGGCTCAGAACAGCTTCGCTTTTTGTAGGAGGAGAATAATTAAATATAATGCAGGATCTTCTATAGGATCCTGGGACTGAGAAAGGATATTCAAAGAAAAATTAGTGGTATTTGCATATGGTCTGTAGTTTATTTAATAATACTGCACCAATGTTAATTTCCTGTTCCTGATAATTGTGTTATAGTTATATAAGTTGTAAAATTAGTTTAAACAGGGTGAGGAATATAAATGATCTCTTTGAAACATTTTGGCAACTTTAACAATTTTTAATTGAGATATAATTGATATATAACATTGTGTTAGTTTTAGGTGTACAACATGATGATTTGATATATTCATATATTGGACATTTATTGTGTGTGTTTGCAATGAGAACTTTTAAGATTTACTCTCTTAGCAACTTTCAAATATACAATAAAGTATTGTTAATTACAGTCATAATACTGTACATTATATCCTCAGGACTTATTTATCTTATAAGTGGAAGTTTGCACCATTTGAACAGCTTCACTCCTTTTGCCCACCCTCAACTCCCACCTCTGGCAACCACCAATTTCTTCTATGTATCTATGAGTTCTATTTGTTTTAGGTTCTGTATATAAGTGATATTGTAAGGTATTTGCCTTTTTTCTGTCTGACATTTCACTAAGGATAATGTCCCCAAGGTCTATCCATGTTGCTGCCAATGGCAGTACTTCCTTCTTTCGAAGGAATAATATTCTATTATATGTATACACCACATTTTCTTGATCCATTTATCTGTTGATGGACACAGGTTTTATCCATGTCTTGGCTATTGTAAACAATGCTGCAATGTATGACGGGGATGCAGATATCTCTTCCAGATAGTGATTTTATTTCTTTGGGATAAATACACAGAGGTGGAATTGCTGGATCAAATGGTAGTTCTATTTTTAATTTTTTGAGGAAACTCTATACTGTTTTCCACATTCGCTGCATAAATTTACATTCCTACCAACAGTGTATAAGGGTTCCCTTTTCTCTACATTCTAATCAAAACTTGTTCTTTCCTGTCTTTTTTGATGATTGCCATTCTAACAGGTGTGAAGTGACATCTCAGTGTGATTTTGATTTGCATTTCCCTAATGATTAGTGATGTTGAGCACCTTTTTGTGTACTTATTGGCCATTTGCATGTCGTCTTTGGAAAAATGTCTATTCAGTTCCTCTGCCCATTTTTTAATTGGATTGGCTTTTTCTCCTATTGAGTTGTAGGGGTTCTTGACATATTTTGTAAATTAACCCTTTATCAGATATATAATTTGCAAGTATTTTCTCCATTCCATCGGTGTCTTTTCACTTTGTTGATAGTTTCCTTTGCTGTACAAAAGCATTTACTTTGATGTAGTCCCACTAGTTTATTTTTCATTTTGTTGCCTTTACCTTTGGTGTCAAATTCAGAAAAACATTACCAAGACCAATGTCAAGGAGCTTTTACCAACTACGTTTTCTTCGAGGAGTTTTATGGTTTCAGGTCTTAAGATCAAGTGTTTAATCCATTTTGACTTGATTTTTGTGTATGGTGTAAGACAGAGGTCCAGTTTCACTCCCTTGCACGTGGCTGTCCAGTTTTCCCAACACCAATTATGGGAGAAGCTATCCTTCCCCATTGTATATTCTTGGCTCCTTTGTCATAAACTAATTGGCATATAAGCGTGGGTTTATTTCTGGGCTTTCTATTCTGTTCCATTGATCTACGTGTCGGTTTTTATGCCAATGGCATACTCTTTTGATTACTATAGCTTTGAAAAATACTTTGAATGTATGCTAGGCCTAGTGATTTGCTTCTGATGAACAGACTATGGTGAAAGTAATGGGATGGCACCTCTAATATCCAGTTATAAAAAACTTTGACTTTTGACTTCCTGGTATGCCTTCTCTCACTTTTCTCACATGCTTGCTTTGATAATGAAGCCCACAAGCAAGGAACGGAGAGTGACCCCTGGCAAACAGCCTGCAAACAACTGAGAATTTCAGTCAACACCATGCAACGAATGAAATCCTGCCAACAAACCCTGAGTGATCTTGGAAGGGGGTCCTGACTCAGTAGAACCTTGAGATGAATGTGGCCCTAATTGCAGCCTGATTGCAGCCTCCTGAGACCCTGAGTCAGAGGGGCCATGACCAGGTCCTCATCCATAGAAAGTGTGAGATCATAAATGTGTGACATTTTAAGCTGCAAAATTTTGGTGTAATTTGTTATGCAGCAATAGATAATTAATACAGTAATAATAAAAAGAAACAAGATAGGGATCTGAAGACTAGAACCCAAATGTGAAGAGATTGCAGTGGAAGGATGAAAATCAATGAAAGACAGGAGGAAAAAGGCAGCATTACTCTGGATGCAATCAGGAGTACATGGAGGAACTCAGAGAAGACAAAGTTCTAATCTCTCCATACACCTATCGTTGAAGATTGACTCAACCAGATTTCAAAGCAATATGTCATGAACACTTTGGTACTTAAAATAGCACGTCTGAGTCATATTTGAGTCTGAGTCATATTCTGTCTTTACTTTAAATAAAATAAATGTATTGGAGCCACACGGACTTGGATTTGCATACTAGTTCTGTCATACACATTTTTCAACTTGACCCCCCAAAACAAACTGAAGAAGAAAGACTGAAAAAGAGAGATCCTTTTTTTCATCTTAAGTTATTATGCTTTTCAAATTCAATTCTTTTTATTTATTTGTTTGTTTATTTTTTGAGGAAGATTAGCCCTGAGCTAACTACTGCCAGTCTTCCTCTTTTTTGCTGAGGAAGCCTGGCCCTGAGCTAACATCCATGCCCATCTTCCTCTCCTTTATACGTAGGATGCCTGCCACAATATGGCTTTTGCCAAGAGGTGCCATGTCCACACCCAGGATCCAAACTGGGGAACCCCGGGCCGCCAAAGCGGAACATGCACTCTTAAATGCTGCGCCACCAGGCCAGCCCCTCAATTCCTTTTATTTTTAAAAATTGGACTCATTCTCTTTATTTTGTTTTTGGACTGTTCTCTGTTATGTCTATATTGTTAGGATTCCTCTCCTTCTATCTCAAAATTAACAACCTTTGCCAGGTTACTTGATTAAATCTCTGCACTATACATATGGATTATATCTACACTGTTATTAAATTTCATTAAATAATGGATAAACTTAGCCATCATCAGGGGGAAAAAAAGATTTTAGGAAAATGCCAAACCAAACCAAACAGAGAAGTAAACAATCTGGACCAGTTTTCAGTTTCCCCTGTGATATCCAACTTTGCTGATCACCAATTTTTCTCTATTTGTGGTCAAAATATAATCCGAACCAGGGCTAACAATTTTATAGATCATGATCTTGGATAGTAGGGAAATAGTAGGAGAGCACATGGCTGTATCGGCTGTACCGGCACAAAACTCCCAGCACTTTAGAAAGTCTCCTTGAGGATAGGCATGCATATAGGTGGATACGTAAAGGATAATATGCATTACTCAACTCTCACTGCAGTCCTTCCTGAAACTCTCTTCCAAGCCGTAAATTCACCTCAAATCCTCTTATAGGTACTCTACCCAGCATCTAATGTTAACTCTCAAAGATGTTTAGCATTATACAGAATTGTGCCTTTCAACCCTAAAATGCACTTTAAAACTGAGCCATAACAAAGAAGTTCTCCTGATTTTAAAGCACTCATTTAAAAAAGTTTCCTCTAAAATTGAATCTACTGTCATTTGACATTCTTAGATAAGAAGCCACACTTCTTTCTTTAATCACTCTGAGCTCTTTTTGTGGACTATTTAATTATTCATCGAAAACTAAAAGTTACATTATTTACTCTTCTAAATCTAGCAAAAATTTGATATTTGTTTATATTTCCTCATTTGTTTTATACTCTCCTCTGTTATCCCACCCCACACTTTGTATTTCTACAAAAGGCCCCCACTGATCCATTATCCCTATCGTTTCAATAGGAAATGCCATTTGAGCAGAATGTGGTCCAATCCTCCAGCTACAGCTTATTGAATTAGGTATGGGGATATGATCCCTGTTGGGGCAAGGAGTACATTCCACATGAATTTGAACGTGGTACTCAGAAAGTCAAGATGATCTCTCTCAGGGATTCTGGACTATAGTGTGAAAAGCAGCAATAAGCAGAGCCTCTTGAATCAGGTTGACTAACTTTGATTCTTTTCTTTTTCACATAATAGATGTGTAACCACAGGTTAGTTATTAACCCTTGTGTCTCAGTTTCCGCTGATCATGAAAGTACTTACTCTTTGGGTTCCTGTGAGGATGACTTTGGATAAAATATACATAGAGTGCCTGGCCCTTAGTACACACTCAATAACTGATGGTTGTTTCTGTTGTCATTGTTGTGTCATTGTTGCTTAGAAATATTATAGACCAAAAATTAGAGCAAGCCTACCTGCACTTAGAGAAAATGAATCAAGAAATAAACGAACTGATGTCCCTGGAGTCCTTGTCTTCAGTTGACTTCTATGTCTAGTGAATTCCGCTCAGTTTCCATGAACTGCTCAGCTAATCTCATAATAAAATTTCTTTGTGCTTAAGATTATTTAAGATATATCTACTTTCAAGCAGAAGAGCCATACCTACTATGAGAAACCCACATATACATAATACAGAATATTATCTACCTTATTAACTCATCTTTTATGACTTTTTTGTATAAAAATAGTGAATAGCCTGTGACTTCTTGGAAAGTTTTATCATATTTAAGTAAGATAAAACTACAACTATAACTGAAAGCCGGCCATGGCATTGTTTGCTGCCCCTTTGATAGTAAATGCACACTTTATGTTTAGACACTAGAGTTACTTCATTCTATCTGTCCACCTTCAAATTTCATCAGCCCTGTCTCAATGGAAGAGCTAATGAATGGACACTTGTGATGGTGAGAAATTATTTGGCAGCCTACATGATTTTTAATAAACACATCATTTTAAACCTTTACCACCTGTCCTTTGCTCTAATTATAGTTGCAAAATGAGCATAATTATGAATTACGTCACAGAATAAGGCACAAATGATTTAAATGTTTTACATTTTTAATCAATGGTTATTAACTAGCATATTTTTATCACTTTTTTAATAAGTAGACAACAAGAGCTTACAAATGAGAAACACCTCTAATTTTTCCCAAAAAAAGGGATGCTTTGGGGCCAACCCCATGGCCTAGTGGTTGGATTTGGTGTACTCTGCTTCGGCAGCCCAGGTTCATGGATTTAGATCTCTGACACAGACCTACACCACTTGTCAGCCATGCTGTTCCAGTGACCCATATATAAAATGGAGGAAGACTGGTACAGATGTTAGCTCAGGGCTAATCTTCCTCGGCAAAAAAAAAAAAAAAAAAAAAAAGGATTCTTAAACACATTATGAAACGTTTAAATAATAGAATACTATGGAATACTATGGAGTGACTAATAAGGATGCTATAGACATAGATGTTTTTGAAAATCATTCAAAATATGTTAGTGGCGAAAAATAAACCCTTGTTACTAAATGACTCATGGATACAATGTGAGAAACCTACACACACCCAGAATATTATCTACATTATGTAGATATATGTGTGTGTGTGTGTCTGTGTGTGTTCCTCCAGAAGCTGGTCCTGACAAAAGGATTTGGGTATATGCAGTAAATATAAGGATGTATAACTTATCTGTAGTTACCTAAAAACTTAGCAGCTTGAAAGAGCAAACATTTATTATCTCACAGTTTCTGAGAGTTGGGAGTACGGAAATGACTTAATTGGGCAGATCTGTTGCAGGGTCTCTCCTGAGGTTACAGTCAAGATGTTAGCCCATCATTTAACGACTTAACTGAGACAGAAGATCTGCTTCCAAAAGGGCTCACAGCTATTGGCAGGATGTCTTAGTTCCTTGCCGGCTGTTAACAGAACATACCATCACTTCTGCTAGGTTCTCTTCTTTAGACTTGGGTGATTAATTCCAGCTCACACTCAAGAGGAGAGAAATTAGGTTCCACCTCTTAAAAATGAGTATCCAAAACTGTGTGGATTTACTTTAAAACCAGCACATTATTTTAATCTCAAGAGGGATTGGTAGAGGAATAGGGATATGAAATACAGAATGGAAAGAATTCAAAACAGGGTATCTTAATACACAGGTTAATAATTACTGTGGACGACTGGGCTCAGTTGCTCCTGGGAACCTCTAGGAGAGTGTGTGGAACTTGGCTGTGTTAGTATGAGTTTTCTGAGTAGCAGACATCAAGCTGAGATTAGATGATCAATAAATTTATTGGGGAAATTCCTATGAAGGATGAAAGGAAGGAAGAAAGAGTAGGCAGGGAGAGCATCATACAGTGCAAGTATGACAGCTGTGGAAGGAGAGGGGAAAGAAAGAAGATTTGACAGAAGAGTCTCAAACAGCAGTGCAGTCCTAAGAGTTTCCCTCAGGTCAATGGGGAATACCCATTAGACGTGTCCCGATACCGCAGAAAGGGCTGGCATTAGCAATCCACTAATGTTCAGTCATTCACTGAGAACAGCTCTAGGGAAGTATCCTGCAGCACAAATGCAGTGCTGGGTCCAGAAAAGTGGCAGTTGGAACCGTCAGTCAACTATGATCCCTGCAGCATAAGATCTGAACACTGTATTTGCTACCATCCACCCATTGCCCTACACAGATCTAATTCTCAACGCAGGTTCAAGGAATAGCTTTAACATGGCTGCCACGGCCCTCCCTTCTTGAGGGGAAATTTAAAGAGATGGACGACAACAGCTACAGGCTGTTGGTTTTGGGGTCATAAGTCATACTCATCATTTCCTCCATTTTAAAACCCCTCACCCTCAGCTGTCACCTTGTCAGGCTTCAATGGTTAATCTTGTCTTGGGACCCACACCTTCATTCGTGAGGACCTAAGCCCTTGGCAATCATAGCTTCTTGGACCATAGTTGTTAACAAATGTCCATTCACCATTACAATAGGCATGAGGGTACTGAGCATACATGGATCACCCAGGTTCCATACATAGTTCTACCTGCCTGCCTAGTTGTATAAACACAGCTCTACCATCTCATGCTTGTGATGGTTGATCATTACAGTCAAGATGGTGACTCGTTTTTCACCTGGAGAGCAAAATGGCCTGGTGGCAGCTTAAGATTATAGTTTCATGGTTTCCACGCCAATGGCATCCTCTTTGCCCAATGGATGATCAATTGACCCATCCCAAAACTCCATTTTACCTCTTATTTTCTCTAACTACTCCTGACAATACCTATATTTGTTTGGATTTTTTGAAAAGCAGCCAAGATAGGATTAAATATAAAAGAGATTTATTGGGGAAACTGTGAAGAATACAGAGGAGGAAGAAGAGTTAGCAGGAAGAGTCTTCAGACCACAATACAGGCCTGTGAAAAAAGAGAAGGAAAGAGGATTGGGCAAGAAGAAACTCAGTGAGTTTTGGCAGATTCTCCAGCCTTAGTTACCCTTTAGAAGAGTCCCATGTCTCATAGGAATGGGCCATCACAACATCTTAGAGTCATCCTACCCTGAATTTCAAGGAGGCTGAGCTCTTCATCTTTTAATTCCCATTGCTGTGGCCAAGGACTGCTCCCTGAGGTAGAAAGAAAGTTCTCAGAGAATCATGGGTGCTTTCCAGAGGAGACCATGGGCATGTGTCACTGAAGGTCTAGGGGATATTTTGGGGGAACTAACAGAATTTCTTACAAATATGCATACATTCACATAGATTTTTAGGCAAGAAAGTTTGAAAACTAAATAAAAATGTTAATCTTGATATCTAGGTGGTTAGATTTGGGGCTTCTGTTTAGCTTTTCAATATTTTTTGGCTTGTCTGATAATCTAATATTTTATAATAAAATTTAGTGACAGAATCAGTTTTAGTTATGGTTAAAATGCTATATAATAAAATGGAAACTGCTTATGATATATTGTTCATGGGAATCAGGAGAATATGGACAGCATAGATTACATCCATATAAAATATATTTAAGCAGACACATAGGGAGGAAACACAGAAATAATAGTTATATTGTATTATTATGGTTATTGTTTTCTTTTTATAATCACAAACAGGAAATTTATTGACATAGATAAACATAAAAAGAATCTTTTTTTTTTTTTTTTGAGGAATATTAGCCCTGAGCTAACATCCATGCCCATCTTCCTCTACTTTATATGTGGGACACCTGCCACAGCATGGCCTGCCAAGCGGTACCATGTCGGCACTCAGGATCCAAACCGGCGAACCCCAGGCCGCTGAGAAGCAGAACATGCAAACAACCGCTGCGCCACCCGGCTGGCCCCAAGAATCTATTTTTAAAAGTTTCCACATTTAGCAAATCTCAGACAAATGCATAGCTCACCAGTACCCATTATTACTTTACTTTTACCTCAATTAAAATGCAATTTGGAACTAGACTTGTCCAGTGAAATGTTTGAAAGTTGAATTTGCTTTAAATTGTAATATGAATCCAAGTATTAATGTAATATTCACACTTGCAAAAAATCTAGTTGAAAGATAGTAAAGCTGATATTACTACAAAAATTCTGCGTTAAAACACAACTGAATTAGCATCTCTATAGCCACAAGAAAAAAACACCAACGTGGGCTACCGCAGAGCAGCCCTCCTGCAGACCAGCACAGAAGGCTCCATTTCCACTGTAACCATACCTTTCTGCAGGACCATCACACAGTTCAGGCCCTTCTTTGTCTCCTGCAAGGTAGCTCCTGCTCTGCTGGCAAGAATTGGGAGAACTTTCTGCTTCATGATGCTAAGAATAAGAATGTAAAACAAAAGAATGAAAACCATCTCAAGTTTCGATACACATCAATTCACATCAAAGTATAAAGACTTGGCTGCCAAACAAAACTAAATCTCCAAAAAAGAAACTTGAACATAATTGACCTTTTCTTCCCACTTTAATTTGTTTGGGATTCTGAACTGGCTGGAAGTAGGATGCTTCTGCTTGAGCTCTAGTTATTCTGTATTCGGTCCTAACGCCAGCCCACCATCAATTTGACTCCATCCTCCGACCAGGATTATTCTTTGAAATGAACACTGCCTTTTTTTCTTTCTACAAAGGAAAAAACACTAAAAGACCTGCATTGTAACTGCTATTTCATAGTTTTCATTTTTTGTAAATTCTGTTTGCTTGGTCTTACATACATTTTTTTCCCTAAATTTCCCTTTTGTCTTGATGCTCTAACTTTGGAGAATTTTCTGTTTTGTTTTTACATTTCATATGTTTTACTTTTTGTGACATTGTCTACTGACATGTATTTAGTCTCATAGGTGGTAGTTTTTTAAAGTTTTTTTTTTTGTATTTTGTTTATAACTGATTTAGTATTCCTCTACTGAGTTCTGAGGCTGTCTGAGTTTTTCCAAGCATATTCTTGGAGATCCTTAATTATTCAATAATCAGATCCTAAAAAAAATATTTTGGGTGTATGTTGGATCATCTAGATGCCTAAAACCAAATATCACTGTATTTGAGTGGCTACATTTGTGTTTATTATATGATTGAAGTGGCAATGTTACTACTTTGTCAAAAGCTAATGGGGGGAAATAAAAGAGCGGACACAATGACACAATTCACACCAAGAAAATAGGAAATGATATCACTACTCTACACATAAAAACCTCAGTATAGTTTGAAATTGAAGATTTTATGACTATTTGGAAGAACCTATGTCTAAGAAACTATTATTCACATCCTGAAAAGCAATTTCAGCAAAACAACGTTATTTGTCAAACAAAATTGATATTGTTGATTTGAGTTTTATTGTTTTTATAGTTTATATTTAATTTGTAAAATTGTTTGGCTTTATCATTTTGTAAGAGATATAAGCATAACGACTTATATCTGGATTTATTTTTATACCATTTTAAGTACCATTGTAAGTAAAATAGTTTATGTCCAATACTGTGGGTTTATGATTTTTTTCCCTAAAAGTGATAAGTATATTTTTCAAGCATAAGAAACAGTAGATTAGGATGTAGATGTAAGTGAAATATTCTGAAAACCCAAAGTGGAATCCAATAGTGCACACGTGGAGATTTCAGATGTTTATATGTACCCTCTAGAAAATCTATGGACGTGGATTTCTTGCCCCTAATATTTTTCTCTGATCTGTCTTAGAGATTCTGAAGAACATAAATTAACTAGCTAGCTACTCTTACAATGTTGCTAATTGTTTTCTTCCAATTGATGACTAGACTTATACTTCCATCTGGACTTTTATTTCTAACATGTTTGTAGAGTGTTTCCTAGAAACTATTGTCACATTTTGTCTGTGGGTTTTTTTTTTAATGAATTAGTTCAGTTTCCACTGTTTCTTTCGATAAAGAATGGTGGATGATGAAGACAGTCCTGCCTTGAAGACAGCCATACGTCAAAGCTATTCATGCTCATTGCATTTATCCCTTGTTACGGCTTTGTGGTTATCAAGTTGCTCATGATTCATAGAAACATTTTAGGATACATTTGATCTCCACTTTTTCTTTGGAAAATAAAAAGGAAAGGATTATTCTTCTTCAAAAAAACATACTTACCGATACATTAAAGAGTTGTGTTGTCTTCCAAATATTATAAAGTAATGGCTTTGTAACCTCTTTGGAGGAAATGATATTAAAAAACAGTAGCATTTCCATATTAGCAGAACAGGATAGGAACGATTTGGAGAGATTGGATTGAGACGAAAGATTGTGATCATTATAAACCCATTAGGTTCAGTCAGGGAACAATATACCCCTATTTCATTTCTCAAAATATTTTCATCTTGATGAGCCCACCTGAGTGAATTTTTCTTTGTTAAGCATAGAGCATACTTGTCTCTTGAAACTCTTCCGCATTGTTTGTTCTGTAAATCATACGGTTCAACAACATGAAATAAAAATAGAAAAACAGCATCGTTACCTAAACCATTGGTTGATGAATAATGCATTTATTCTCGTAATCAATTTGGGGTCCCAGGGAAAAATTAAGATCAATGAAGAAAGGTCAGTAAGAAGAATCTTATCCATTCGAAAGCAAGATTTAGAAAATGAGGTACATATCTGAATACAAAATCTTCCACAAGTTAAAAGTCTATAAAAGGAGAACTAAAGCATTTGTAAGGAAAAAAAAAAAGCAATTATGAAAATGAAAAATATGAAACTTTTTAAGAAATATTGGAGTAGAAAGGCAGCAAATACTAGGGCATACAAAAAACAAAGATTTAAATATTTCTATGAAAAGATATTTTTTTGCTTTACTCTAGCGACATAATATAAAAGTAAATTACTGACCATCTATTTAGTTCCACTAAGGTAAATCTTTGCATGCTGTCTTTCGTAGGGTGAATGCTCAATAGATGTTCTCGGCTGCTTGAGTTATAACAGGACAAATGATATTTATAATGATAACCCATCAAGTATTCCAAGAGCTTAAGCTGTAATTCCATTGATGCAATTTTACCTTTCACACTATAATTTTAATACTAAATGTATTCTGTTGTATATCTAATATGTGAAAAATCATTAATATATAGCAAGTCTATACACTAAAATAATTGATTAACCAAAATACCCTGTTCCTGATTCTTCTGATAAATTTAGCTTGCAATGGTCTTACTGTGTTTGTAGATCTGGGAAGGTAGACGACGAATAACACTGCTTTACTGAGAAAACTAAAGTTCCAGAAAATCTTTCTGAATAGGACCTTTTCCAGAACTTCTACAAAACTAGAATTTCTCCCATTCAGTTAGCATATCTCAAGCTCCCATTACTTGCAAAGCATTGTTGTGTGTTTTAGGGATATAAAGATGAATAAGCAAGGTGCTTCCCTTCCAGAAGGTAGTTGTGTAATGGTGCAACTGAGTATCTAGATACGATCCAGTAGAAGCCAGGAATCCGCGCCTACCCCAGGTCTTCCCATGCTGCTTTGCACCTAGTTTCTCACCACTGTCCCAGAGGGATTCTCCATTGATAGACTTGCACCGCCTTTGAATGGTAATCTGGTAGAATTTATAGGAAGTTTGCAATTAATAATTCATGTTTATGTTTAAAGCTTCTGTTACTGAAAACCTAAAAAGAGAGAACAAAAAGAATCAAATGACCAAAACAGGAAGTATATGATATAAAGCAGTTACTCAATTGATCTTACTAGAATGGTTAGCAGTTAGCTCAGTTTGTTAGAATATGACAATGGGATCACAGCTGGAGATAGAAAGGTCAGAAGCAGCATGTATTCCCAAGCCAGCATAACGCAAATTCGTAACCTTGCCAAAAGGGAATCTGATGAGAGCCACACACTACACCAGGCCATCTAAAGCCATCACTGGCCATAGAAACACAGAGCACATGCACTACGACTTGCGTTTTGGAAATACTTTCACTTAAATTAGACATCACCTCCACATTATGATAAACACAAAAGATGGTTATTGTCTTCTTACAAAATAAACCATGGAACTGAGAAATTCTGATACATAATGATAAGTGGCAGATAAACATGAAAAACGCCAGATTTCATTTCTTAATTTCTGGGGAATGTAAATATCTATTCCATTAAGTAGATAAGCTGACATCTGTAGGTTGGATATGTTGATGATATTCTTTTCTTTAGGTTAATGAAAGAAACATTGTTTCTTTACCTATTCACCAGCAGAAGTGATAGAAAAGGTAAAAGGCATATTCCAATGTTGGATTTTCTTTAAGGAAATAAAAATCAGAACAACAGTCAGATACTGTGACGCCACTCTATTGTAGAAAACTCAGACACTTGCCATTGTTCTGTGCTTCTTCAAAATTTCTTGTCTATTTATTAATAATATGAAGGTTATTGTGACACCCATGGCAACAAGTCACATTTTTCTGTCTCTGAGAAACTGACCCACTTTTTAAAAGAAATGTTGGCTCTGCCAATATAAATATTCTGCATGCATCCATTTTTTTCTTTCACAATAAGACAGCTATTTGTTACTTTTATGCCTTAGTTTTCTCAAATACATTCTTTTCCTCTACATTACCACCATGTTCTAAGTAACATTTGTCTTCAAAAAATAACAAGGAAAAAATGAGTTATAATACAAAGGGATGGAATGGAATGGGTTCTAAGCGGGACAGATGGCATAAATGAGATTCTTTTCCCATTTCTTTCCCACTATTTCAAAGTAAAGCCACAGCCTGCTATTTTGAAAAGCTACTATAACATACTATCATCTTTCCAGTAATGAACACTTGATGAATTTGTAATTTTTTCCTAAATCCTCTTACATCTAATGGAATTACAGGAATATCTGTTTCTAATGTTGACAAACACACTTCAGCTGACAACCCAACACATTTCATGAAGAAAAGATAGACTGCTGAACGTGGAGGAAATGGCTACAAAAGCATACTCAAAGGCCATCTATCAGAGTCAGAAGAAGCTGTGAAGTGTAAGGGCCACAGAAGCCTAATGCTTTGGATCACCTCTGGAAATGTGCAATTACCACAGGAAGCATAATTCCCAGAGAACAGTCAAAATCATGGAATGGATGTATGGCGATTTTTCAATATATATTCCCTATCTAATCACAAAAATAGGGACATGTGCAATTAGAGTCTGGCAGCTCCATGGTTCTTTTATAAGAAAAGAATCAATCTTTTCTATTTAAACCATTTATAATAGATATTAAACATGTGTAGTCAAATCATCATGGGCATAAGTCGTCAGTGACTAAAAATAAGTTTTTCAGGAGTTTCTTCCTTTTAAGAGAACAGAATATAAATAGGAAATACTGCTTGTACCTCTTTGGAAATGCAAACAAGAAAGAGAAGGAATTAGGGAGGGAGGAAACAAGGAGGGAGGGAAGAAGGAAAGAAGGAGGGAGGGAGAGAGGAAGGGAGGGAGAGAGAAGAAGAAAGAAAGAAGAACCAAAAGAGAAAAATCATGTTTAAAAGCCTTATTTTTCCTGAGCCTTTAAGCTCCACACATAATGCAATTATATTTCAGAAACCAAGTAAAATGAATATAGATTACTAGCAAACATCACCCAATTCAAACATTCAATATTCAGTCATCAAATGAATGCTAAAACAGCAGAGTTCAAAGAAATTAACAACCTTCTCTCAAGTCTCCTGTGCCTGGGGACACCGACGCGGGGGATATGTCTTTACTTTTGTTTACTACCACTAAAAAGCAGACTCAATTCTGCTATTGAACAGAACCTTTTTAAAGGACAATATAAAAATAAAATAGGTATATGTTCTGTCTTCATCCCAAGTGTTATATGATAATTTTCCTTGTTTTCATCTGGAGAGAAGAATCATTTCACATTTTTCCTCAAGTTGGAGAGTCTAATAGGAAATAAATGACAATTAAAGGAAAAACCTCAAATTATTTTTTTCTAGTCTTTACCAGATTATTCACATCAAAGGCTTTTTAGCTCTAAAACTAAGCCTCAAATCTATAAAACAGTAATAAATATAATTTTTATCCACTGCATACATTCTACAGTTTGCCCTCTTACCCTGTTATTCTGCCATTTATTAGCCATATGTTCACACAAGCTTCAAGGGACCAGTCTAACTTCACTATATGAATCTTAATCTTAGCCCTGCTTCTTTTTGCCCTACCTTCAAAAGCATTTTCCTTCACTTGCGGCATTCCTTACTCGTTTGTGACTCTTTTTTTTTTTTTTTTCTTGCTTTTACCAACTTGTAAAAGTGATAGAAATTACATCATGGCAAAATAGCATAGAAATTTTTTTCTTGACTTAGAGACCAAAAAGTGTACTTTTTGTTTTTCTATGAGTTCTTGGAATATGGCAAACATTTAATAGTTCTCACATTGCTCCCTGAGCAAGGTACTGCATTGGCCCACTTTTAGAGATAAGGAAACTAAGGCTGAAAGTGATGACATAAGTATTATTGTTGGATCCTTTCCTGAGATATGGAGCTGGTGTACAGGCTGTGTGACCCCAGGGTCTGAGCTCGAGGCCCCGCACTCTGCTCCCCACAGCACTTAGAGCTGCGGAGCAGGTTCATCTAATCCAATCGTGTGTCGAACGCAGGGATCATTTCTTCTGCCTCTCTGCACACGTTGCATGGTTCTTTACGTAGGGCATGCAGTAACATTCGAATGAATGAGCAAATGACTAGCTCTACTACGCCTACTTTTCACACTTAGCAGTAGCTCTTTAAAGAAGAGCGCTTTTGATTGCTGCTCTCAAACGTCTTTAGAAAATTGCCTTTTCAGATTTTTATCAAGCATGTTTTAATGTCTCTTAGAGTATATGTCACTTGCATAGAGAACTTGTTTAAACGCAAGTTTTACAAAGAAACATGTAAGCCTCAAACAATAGCAGCGAACGACTCAGAGCTATGCTTGATACATTACATCTCTTTAGTTAGGAAATGATAGCAGCTTTTGACTTCACACTTTGTTGTATAAATTTGAATTATAATTTAAATGATCTTACAAATATTAAAGGCCACATTTATGCAAACTAGGTGTTTATGCATAGCCATAAGGGGTTAATTGAGCATAGACAGCACACACTAGAGACTCCAAATTGAATAATTTGATTTGTAAACAGGTACTTAGTGTACAAGAAGCCATTACACGTGCAATTATCTGTCTTCAATTAATTGTGTGCATCTCTGAGGAGCAACTTAAGAATGTTTGTTTCAATTTCACTGGCTGTAAGGCCTGTTATCTATAAACATTTATTTTACTTATGCTATAGCTTTGAACTTTGGAAAAGTACATCGCTCATAGCAAATGTTAGGTGCCTGTGAGGAAACGCTGGGACTGGAATAATCACACCCCAAGTTTAGTTCTTCCTCTTCCAATCAGACTCCCCCCACACAAACACTTCACTCAGGGTTAGTGTTTATTACAGGGAAGGATACACCTTACATCACCAAGAGACAAAGCATACGAGAGGGAGTCTAGGGAAGAACCAGACGCAGAGCTTCCATTGTCCTCTCATGCCCAGAGAGAAAATCAAGGCCAGGCTTCTCACTAGGATGGGAAACTATGAGTTAAGACATCCATATTTGTAAATATAGTATTGCCTTCAGTTTAAAAACTCTTTACACTGAATGCATTCTCCCTCCGACTAGCAGAAGCCTCCTTAAGGTTGCTTGATCACCTACGCTGTTACTCCTCTAAGGAACTGGGTATCAGTTGCGTCAAAGGTAGAACAAAGGGAGGCAAAATAGGGGCCTTCGGAGAAGGCTTCGAAGCTTCATTTTAGGGCTGCTTTTAGGGAGAGCTCTCTTCTCTTCCATCCTTTCGGTCACGAAAAGACCTTCCTCACTAAGCTACTAAGATACCATTACTTTCTGTGTTTCTGTTTGCTCAGAAATTGAGTTCTGCTAACGTGTGAGGGACTGGTCCTCCCCCTCCCCCTCCTCCTCGCCTACTTCCACCTCTGCCTCCTCCTCTTTGTTTTTACTCTCCTGCTTCTTCCTCACAACCCCACAAAACTGGAAGCTATGAATTCAAAACAGGAAAGACTCCCTATGGAGTTTACAGCCCTCCTAAGCAGGGCCCAGGTCTTATTTCTCTCTCTACCCCCAGCTTTTATATAAGTAATAGGCACATTCATAATAATCAATGAATCATTGCTAAAAGAATGGATTTTTTTTCCTTTAAACATCAGAATGGTGATGTCATTCTGAAAATCCTTTCTGAAACTGCCAGTCTGGGTGTGCTGCCCTTCAATCTGCTCTTCTATTTCCCTGTGTTTTTGTCCATTGTATACAATACAATAGATGAAATTCACTTGTGACATTAGATTGTAATGAAATATGCATTGTCTATCTGTATCCCATATTGAGGACAGGAACTGCTACAAGAGGCATGGCAAAGATAAAAGGCTGTGGAACCTCCGACAAATCCGCGTTATGTCAAATTCCTGTAAGAGAGATTATTTTACTGGTGTGCCACAGAGAGCCACTCATTCATTCCACAAATATTTTTTGAGCACCTACTATGTTGCAAGCATAGTTCTAGATGCTGGGGTGTCAAGAGTGAATAAAACAGACAAAAATTCCAGTGCTCATGAAGCTTATATTCCAGTGAGGGAGACAGAAATGAACCAAATAAATATGTAAAATATTTAATGTTCTAGGAGGTGATAAACGCTAAGAAGAAGGGAAAATAGCACAGAAGTGGGATATGAAGCATCAGAGAGGAGTTGAAATTTTAGACATAGTGCCCAGGAAAGGCTTCCTTGAGATGAGTTTTGAGTAAAGACCTGAGGGAGGAGCAGAGATAGCCATGCATATGGGGCAGGGAACATCATTTTAGGTAAAGGAAATAGCATGTAGAGCTCCTAAAATGGGAAAAGCCCAGCTTGCTCAGGGAACAGCAAAGAGGTCGGTGTGGCTAATGAATGCGATAGACGGGGAGAGAAACAGAAGGTGAAGCCAGAGAGAAAGGAGTTGGGGCAATGCAGATTATGTCGGTCACAGGAGTTTACTCTAAGTCAGAGGGGAAGCCAGTAAAGGGTTTTGAGCAGAGTTTCAGTGGAATAACTTTGGCCATCATGTTGAGTATTGACTGCAGGAAGAAAAAGGGCAGAAGTAGAGCAAACAGGAGGCTATTGCTTTTCCTGGCAGAGCAAGATAATGACTTGGACCACACTGGGGTCAATAGGAGTAGGGTCACTGTGATGGGCTACACTGAGTGTCTCTAACATTCATCTGTTGAATGTTAGATGTACCCAAGTACCCCAGATTGTACTCTGTTTAGAGCTCGGACCTTTAAGAGGCAATCAAGTTAAAATG
Organism: Equus asinus; assembly: GCF_041296235.1. Taxonomy (NCBI): domain Eukaryota; kingdom Metazoa; phylum Chordata; class Mammalia; order Perissodactyla; family Equidae; genus Equus; species Equus asinus. Next base: position 85,063,174 of record NC_091798.1, read on the forward strand.
AGACCATTAGGATGGGTTCCAATCCAACATGACTGGTGTCCTTATATGAAGTGGAGATTAGGACACACAAAGAGACACCAGGGGTGTGTGTGGACAGAGGAGGCCATGTGAGGACACAGTAAGAAGGCAAGCCAAAGAGAGAGGCTCGGAAGAAACCAAACTTACTGGCACCTTGATCTCCGACTTCCAGCCTCCACAACTGTGAGACAATGATTGTCTGTTGTTTAAGACACTCAGTCTATGGTATTTTGTTATGGCAGACCGAACGGACTAATACAGTCACTAAGGATGGAGGTGACTGGTCACATTCTAGATATACTTGAAATAGAATCTACAAGATTTTCTAACGAAGCCAATGTGAGGTGTGAAAAAGGGAGAAGAATCAAGAATGACACCTCAGACTTTGGCCCAGCAGCTGGTAGAATTAGAGTTGTCACTGACTGACATAGGAAAGACTCCAAGAAGAATAGATTTGTACAGGAGCATCTCCATTTGGACTCTTTTGAAGCACGAGGGTTTCACTGCAAATGGTTTACTTGAGAAGTTTAAAGAACCAGAAGACTAGGGAAGTGTAGAGGTGAAATAAGAAAAGGGGGCTGCCGCTGCAGATGTTTTGTTAAGCCAGCTGACACAGAGTGTCTGAGGCTTAATGCTGTGAGAAAACTCTGTGAAAGAGACCACCACAGATAGCTCTGAATTATCCCACTCTAGCAGGGAGAAAGCTGGGACATTTAGCCACTCTCACTCACTGGTTGGAAGGGGGTACTTACACAGCACTTTCAGCCTCATAGTAGGTTTGTACAGTTTAGGGAGCAAGTGTCCTCAGGTACAGAAATGCAAATATCAGCACTTGGAAATGGGAAGTCACCAGAGAGTTTTTTTTTTGTTTTTTTTTGAGGAAGATTAGCCCGCAGCTAACATCTGCCACCAATCCTCCTCTTTTTGTGGAGGAAGACTGGCCCTGAGCTAACATCCATGCCCATCTTCCTCTACTTTATATGTGGGACGCCTGTCACAGCATGGCTTGACAAGCAGTGTGTCGGTCTGCACCCAAGATCTGAACTGGTGAAACCTGGGCCACTGAAGCAGAACGCACACACTTAACTGCTGTGCCACCAGGCTGGCTCAATGCCAGAGCTTTTAAAGGAGTGAGTTTAAGCAGGTTTAATGGAGCAGATGGAGGCACATGGGGAGAGGAAATAACAACTAGTACAAGGAATAAGCAAGGGCTCATATGGACCATGTGAAGCTTGAGATTCTATTACGTATCCAGTTGTATATGTCAATAAGTCTGGATTCATACATAACTGGTAAGAAAGGAGTGAAAGCATTGTCAGCATGACATATAGTGTGGCAACTTTAACCCCAGGAGTAGAAAAAAGAAAGAACTGAGAAAAGTAGTCTCCTTGTGAGGTAACTGAATTTGAATCAAAATGTGTACTGTTTAATTAAAAGTAAATCAATGTATTTATTCCACATTTACAAAAAAATTGAAATATTACTTTATACAGTAAGATCAAAAGGTCAAATTCTGCCATTTTTATTCAAGATTCAGAATTACAGCCATTAGTCTTCTTTCAATTAGTCAAGATTTAAAAATTACAGCCTATAATCCAAAGGGATTTGTTTTTTTTGATTATTTCATTAGAAGGTCACTTGTTTAAAAATGGATTAATTATAATACATCAAGTCAAGTTGTACGTAAATCCTTGCCATCAATACTCATAAAAACTTGACAGAAAGTCAGAAGCATTGTATGGATAATTCTAATTAAACGTGAATCTTTCTTCAGATGGGCTGGAAGACTTCTTTTCCACATAGTTTATTATGCCCACAGGGTTATTTTATGAACATCGTCAAGGTAGGAACATTGCTTTTAAAGGTAGCGTTGCTAAGTTTTCATTAAAAACAAAACTTCTCTAGAATTAGAGAAAGATTTCTGGAACTAGATATTCACAAGAGCCTAAAACACAACATGTTTAAATATAAACCCAATCTATCCCACAGAAAACCCATTCTTCCTTGTGGATTACATATCTACGTCATGCTTATCCCTGTCCACTCGGTCTTCCAAGCAAGAGAATTGGGAGTCATGCTTCCTTTCTTCTTTTGCTCCCTCAGTAAATGGCGCAATCATGCATCCAATTACTGGAGTAAAAAGTTAGGAGTTCTCCCATTTTTCCGACATGCAGTCCATGAATATGGCCTGTCAAGTTGACCCCCAAAGAACATCCCAGTCAAAATCCAGCTCTACTTTCCATCTTCACTGCTACCATCCTTGCTAAATTACCATCATCTTGAATGGATTATCGCAATATCATGCTATCTCCTTACTTCAGCCCATCACTACACCTAGTCTATTCTCTATATATCAGAATGGTGTTTTTGAACATGGAACTCAGACTGTGTTGGACTCCCTTATTACAAGTCTCTAATGGCTTTTCATCGCACAGGAATAAAATGCAAACTTCTTAGCCCAGTTTACAAAATTCTGCATAATCTGGCTCCTGAGTACCTCTCTGACATTCTGACAACTTTTCACGCCACTGTACCCTCTACCACTGTGCTCGCCCATGCTGATATTTTATTACTTATTTTAGTCCAACTAGTTCATTTCCAAATTGGGGTTAAGGGTGTCAAAGAACGAGGCGAACTTAACCAAATAAAGTATAGGAATGCACAGTCAAAAAGAGCATTCAAATCAATGTGGTTATTACGAGCACAGCCATGATGGATGCTGGGGACCATGAGCAGTTTAATGTTGCTGCAGCACCACGGACTGGTGAGAGGCAAGGCTGGAAGGGTGGCAGGAATGAGATTATGAAGGCCTTCTAGGCTTTGTTAAGGATCTTGGATCTTATATTTTTGGTAAGGGTAGGTGATCAAGACTCCTTGCAGCATATGATAAAAGCTATGTATCTCCTCCAAGGTGGGAAATCACTTTAGAAGCATTTTAACAGTTTGTTTACCATTTCATGGGGTCCTGATCCCCTGAATACCATTCTTGGGCCACAGTTAAAAATACTTTCTGGAGTCCTTTGGAGTCATTGAATGATGTTAATCAGAGTGGCATTTTAAGGAGTGTATCATGGTGGCCTTTGTCAATAGAATCGAGGTGAGAAAGACAAAACTGGAGATGGCAAGAATGGTTAGGAAATAATTCAAGAAGTTCAGAAGTAATGATAGAGGAAATGATGGATTGTAGAGACATATCATTTATCATATGATGTCCAGAAGAAACAGTGATTGATTATATATAGGAGTGATGGGGAAAGAGTAGTAAATGTCTGTCCCCAGGTTTCTGGTCTGGGTTCCTCATACACTCCATGCCATTTGATTTTCCTCTGGTCTCCTTTTAACTCCTACCAGTGATGCCACCTATGTCATGATAAATCATGTGCTGTTTTACTTATATTTTGACTCATCAGAGAGTTTGAAAGTTTTTGAGTAGAGAAATAATCTATGCACTTAATAAATACAGTTTTCATTATTCACAGCAGTTATGTTCTATAAATTCACCACAAACACTAAATCAGCAAATACTGAATGATTGCTCCTAGGAGAAAAACAGGGTTAGGACCCAACAAGCCTCTCATATATTTCTTCAAGAGATCAATACACAACCTTGTTTTATGTGTGTTTCTGTTTAAATACATCTTATTTAGTATATATTGTTGCTTAATACTGAATTCACAATCAACAGCACTATACTCTCGTCTGAACAAACCTTATGTAATATCCGTATTTTTTCCATAAGGTACGGCACACTCCTCTTGTGCTTACGAACACTAGCCAGCGCTTCAGTACTACACTTGGGAGGCATTTTAAACAGCAAAATTACCAACAAAAAAGCACAAAAATGAGGGGAATGAGGAGTCATTGTTTAATGGGCACAGAGTTTCAATTTGGGATGAAGAAAAAGTTCTGGAGATGGATAGTGGTGATGGTTGCACAAAAATGTGAATGTGTATAATGCCACTGAACTTAAAAGTAGTTAAAATGGTCAATTTTACGTTATGATATTTTATCACAATAAAAAACTTTATCCAACAACACAATGACAGTAAGAAAAAAATCCATTTATTCCCATAAGGGTCTAAAAAAGGTTAAAATAATTTTCCTACAAAAAAATCTCACATTTGTTGCCCTGTGTTCACTGCTTCATAGTGTGATTTGACATGTCCTCTATCCCAGTAGTAATCAAAGTATGGACGAGAACCAGTAGCATAAATTTCAGAGAGCGGACAGCCTGAAAGCTTATCAGAAATGCAGAATCATGGGTCATTCCCAGACCACAATTCGAATCTTCATTTTAACAAGATCCGTAGATGATTCGTACACCTATTGAAATTTGAAAAGCTCTTCTCTATCAGCTGAATTTCCTCCTGTAAACAGCAGTTATGTCCACAGCCCTGATCATATTCAAATTTAGTAAAGGTGGTTCTCAGCCTCGGCTGCACACTGGAATTCCCTGAGAGATTCCCCACCCAAGCATAGGTCCCGCCTCCAGAGATCCGATACGACTGGTCTGAGATGTGGACTGGGCATTCTTTGTTTTTTTCCCAAAGCTCCTCAGGAAGCTCTAGTGTGCAGCCATGGGTGAGAATAACTGTCATATCAGGAGACACATGATGTTGGGTTGTCCCACAGCTAGTGATGCTGAAGATTCTCAGTAGGTTGTGATGGAGACAGCAAATCCCTTCTTTGAAATGTTCACCAACCATCTCTGATGGAATAATTATCTTTTTTTTTTTTTTCCTGAGGAAGATTACCCTGAGCTAACATCTGTGCCAATCTTCCTCCACTTTATATATTGGTCACCACCTCAACATGGCCAATGAATGGTGTCGGTCCACACCCGGGATCTGAACCCATGAACCTGGGCCACTGAAGCGGAGTATGCTGAACTTAACCACTATACCTTGGGGCCAACCCCATAAATATCTTTTAAATTTAACTTATTTTCAGATTTTAGGTCAGAAATCTATGAAGCCAGTAACTACATTGATTTATTAGCTGCTTCCTTAGTGCTTTACAGGGCTCATTTTTTTCTCCAAAAACACTTATTTTAATCCCCAATATATTTAGAAAATCAAATTGGACATTTAAAATAAAGCTTCAAACATGTACACTCAATTTAAATTTTTTAAAGAAATTTGTTTAAAAATATTTGGCAATTCCAATTGAATGTTATAAGAATTGAAATACCCACATATTAATATAAAAAACGATTTAAACAACTTAACAGAATGATTTATATAAAATAACATGTAAATTTCAGTGCTTGACCAAATCGGATCTAAACAGATGAGATTATTTTTGCTAACAATATTACAGCCATCGAACAGATAGTATGCTAACTGCGTGAAAAACAGCTTAGAGAAGAGAACAGTTTTAAAATATATAGATAAAAATTGACCTGCTGAGGAAGTTAAAATGCATCATCTTTTTAACTTACTTGCTAAAGTTTTGCACTGTTTGCAACAATCTGACTTAAGAAATTTGTAGTTTAATTAACTTGACAAGTTAGAAATTAAAATTAAATGGTCCCCTTCATCTGTGAGCTCTATACTGCGATTTCCTTGGGTACGAGAGAGCTCAGTAAGACTTCGCCAAACCTCTAAAACGCTTTGGAGATTTACCAGTGGAGAACAATCATGGATCTGTACCTTTTCTACCTGTGACTTAATGAGCAATTATATAATGATAGCTCATTTTATTGTATCTCTTTGTCTATTACAAATTGCTTTCCAATGAGCATGTAATTTGAGCTTCACAATAATTTAAGGATTAGATAGGGCCAGTTATGTTAACCCTGGAGAGATTGAGGTGTAAATATTTGACTTGCCCAAGGCAAGAAATTTTGTACATTTGGGGATTCATATCACTTGTAGATCAAGAGATTTGCAATGTGATCGGCATGTCAATGAAAGGAGCCAGGCCTACTGTAGTGAGAACTGTATTTGCACCTTTTTAAACTCAGAGGCAAGAGCTATGACTAGCTCTTGCTTAGCTCTTGGAGGTCTTTCTATAAATGTTCTGCAAAGTGGAAAAAATCACAACATAAAGTATAGGGAAAAGACACAGAAAACAACCTATGAATGAGAAGTTAGAAATGGATGTAGAAGCATATTATTCTTTAGGAACAAAGAAAAATAAAAAGAAAACAGAATGAGTGTGGGTTATAGGCTTGTACATGGTAATGAGCAATACAATTTAATAAAACCATAAATAAAAGCAGCATGACCTGTGGATGCAATTATCTCTGCCTTGGAACTCCAGAACGTTACCTATTCTGGTGAAATACAGCTCACTTTGGTTTAATTGAATGAACCTGCCTAGTTGGAAACACTTCTCTGACAGTTATTCTCTTGAAGTCCCAATATCTTGGTGAGTTAACTGAAAGACGTGTCCTAGAAAGAAGAAACAATGAGACAAGGACAGGAAGGAATGGGGAAAGTGTGGTAATAAGGAAACAGGCCAAATAAAACTTACTATCCAAGCGCATTAACAACTATTGGGCTGTGGAAAATATAGATATATATTAGAAAGCAATGTAATTATAACAAATTCTGCCTATTTTATCACCTCTGAGTGGACAGAGATTCAACTGAAAAAGCTGCCTGTCTCCATATATTTCCTCTACAGATCCTTTCCGAAGGTCTTGGGGCAACAGTAAGTGGACAGATCTGATCTTTTCTCCAGCTTTCAGTCAAGAACTAAATACAATTGAAGTTTAAAGTGATAGCTAAGGTACGCTAAACAGGCCTCAAATGTCAGTGTGCCGGATAGTAAACAAGTATCCACTGTACAGGAAGAGCTCTATGAGGAGCATCAAGGAAGAGAACTGAATCATGCAGTTGTGTCCGGCTCAGGGAAAACCAATTACAGAAAAGCGACACTGGGTTCCACTGAGCTGGAAAGAATTATTTAGCAACCATTAGAACATATGAACTAAGATAACTCAGTAACTTAGGACCTTATTAAGACCCTCTGCCACCATATTTTTGATAAGTAGCTAGGTAAAACCTAAACAACTTTTGTAAGATTTTTACATTACAGTATGTAAAAAGGAAGATTTCAGATTTACACTTCGATCCTGGTAGCAGTTCTGCCACTTTCCAGTTGTCTGGCATTTAGAGATTCATTTACATTCTGTGGCCCTCAATTTCTGCCGCTGTATAATAAGGCTGGATTAGAACCACATGATGTATTCGATTCTTTCTGGCTATTAAAAATACAAAAGTCAGTGATTGCACAATTAGAACTGTGTTGGAGAAGTAAAAGTGTACCTCATTGTATGAGAAGCAAATCACATATTGATGGAATATTTTCTGAAAAACATGTTCATCTATTGGTGATTTAGGAAATTCTAAGGGATTCTTCCTTGGTTTATGTACTGGTATTTAAAATATAATATTCCCAGTTTACTACGTTTGTCAACTAACAGCACACTTAGTTCATCCGTTCATTTAACCAATATTTATGAAGCAATGTCTATGTTCCAAGTACCGTCTATGCAATGGGCCTATGGTGATATTTCCTGCTGCCTGGAATGTGGGGTCTACCGGAAGAAGCAGAGAGTAAGCAATGAAAAATACAAAAATGTGGTTACACATGCTGAAGAACTGGTTAGACGAACAAGGTGCATTAAGGGGTAATAATGGAGAATCTACTTTAGATTTGGAGAAGAGGGAAGGCCTACCTGAAAATGAGACGAGACTTTCCAGAAGCCCAAATGCAGCAATGAATGAAGGCCCCAGGTGAGAAAGTGTGTGGTATGTTTCAGGAGATGGAAGGATGTGGTGGATTAAGGGTGCTCAAGAGGAGGACAGCCTAAGAAGAGAATGAGAGACAGATGGGAAGGCTGTGCGATGTATTTAAACTTCCTTAATGGATTTAGGATGCTACTTAAGGACAACTGAAAGCCATTATAGGCTTTGAAGCTTGAGGGTGGTGGAAAGTGATTTATACTTTACAAAGATCACTGTGAAAGTCGTCAAAGATGAGATAGTAGGGAGGGCAATAGCAAAGGTTATGGACTGGTATAGAGCTGGACATCAGGAAAGAGAAGTTGGTGGCAACGGTATAGAAGACGGAAGAAGACTTCACTAATATTTAGGAGGTGATCACACATTTACAGTGGAACCAACCTCCCCCGTTTTGTTTTGGGGTTTGGTTTGTTTGGTTTGGTTTTTACATTATTCAGTTTGCGGGTCCAAGAATGAAACAAGTAAAGAGCAAAAGGCATTTGCAAGAGTATGATTATTATGGATCACGGAGTATAGGTGGGGTAAGGAGGCCAATAAAGGAAGGAGGGAATTGACACAAAGTGGTGGGATTCATGGACTAGTAGTCTCAAAACGTTGTAGAATTATAACATGGGGAAAGGGTATTCTTTAGCAAGTGAACTGAACGGATGAAATAACATGCTCAGAAAATACAATATTTCACAGAGAGATTTTTAGAGATGGTGCATCACTCACTGTGTGGAAGTCACCCAATGGTGAAAGTCATTAAAAGAAATTAGGAGACTGAGGTGCGACTGCATCAATGGATGAATGAATGTAACATGGCACTTATATCATCTATGTAGTGCAGCTATGTGCCTTATTGATCCCCAAGCAATTTATAGAAATGTCTGTTCCTCAAGAGACACACTCAGAACTTTTTAAAATAACATTGAGATGTTACTTACGTTAATTTACTGCAACATCACGGTACTGAAAACCTGTCAAAATCAGGAGAAATTAGTGTTAATGCAGAATGATCTCAGAATTTTAATAGCATCTTTTCAATAACCTTTTAAATTGAACAATTTGTTAGCAACGTATTGGCCTTTTTTTAAAAAGCATTTTCCTTTTTATTTAAAAGAAATAACTTAAGAAGTTTGAAAATGGTGAGATGAAATAATATAAGTGAGAAAAATCTGTCATTCAGATAATTAAGTTCTACAGGGTATAAAGCCCCATTCTATAATCAAAATATGCTGAAATATATAAATTTACATGCACAAAAGTTAATGCATTCAAAATTAGTTTTGGTATGAATGTTATTTGTAAACTTATCTCTAATCTAGCCTCCTCATTCTCCTCTTCCCTTAAGCAAACTATTTTTCAAGAATCAACCTCAGTCTCAGGGGCCCACCTGGTGGTGAAGTGGTTAAGTTCGTGTGCTCCGTTTTGGTGGCCCAGGGTTCGCCAGTTCAGATCCCAGATATGGACCTACACACCACTTATCAAGCCATGCTGTGGCAGGCATCCCACATAAAATAGAGGAAGATGGGCACAGATGTTAGCTCAGTGTTAATCTTCCTCAGCAAAAAGAGGAGGATTGGTGGTGGATGTTAGCTCAGGGCTAATCTTCCTTGAGGGGGAAAAAAAAAGAATCCACTTCAGTCTCATAGTCTTATCTTTTCCATCAAATCTTCCTAGGCAACTCCAGCTCATTCAGGAATTTCCTTGTTCTGAATTTATAGCTCACTCTAGACTCACTAAGCATGAAATATCATGTATCACGTCTTACATCTGTTATGTAACTTCTCACAACTTATAATCTATTTCTATAATTAGATCACAAATTTTGTAAGGACACATGCTATGTATTATATTTTTCTTGATTATGATTTTTCTTTATCAAGACTTTTTTTAGGTAGTTTAATGTTCACAACAAAATTGAAGGGAAGTTACAGAGATTTCCCATATACATCCTGCTTCCACATACACATAGCCTCACAATTATCAACATCCCCAACCAGAGTGGTATATTAATTGCAATTGAAGTCCCTACACTGACATGTCATAATCACCCAAAATTCATAGTTTATATTAAGATTCACTCTTGGTGGTGTACATTCTATAAGTTTGGAAAAATACATAGTGATTGTATTGGAAAATGTATAATGGAAAAATATATATCCATCATTACAATATCATACAAAGTATTTTCACTGCCCTAAAATCCTTTATGCTCTGACTATTCATTCATCCTCCCACTCCCAACCACTAGCAACCTCTGATCTTTTTACAGTCTTCGTAGTGTTGCCTTTTCCAGAATGTCATATAGTTGTAATTATACAGTATGTAGCCTTTTCATATTGGCTTCTTTCACTTACTGATATGCATTTAAGTTTCCTCTATGTTTTTTCATGACTTGACAATTCATTTTCTCAGTGCTGAATAATATTCTGTTGTCTAGATATATCACAATTTTTTTATTCACTTACCTACTGAAGGACATCTTGGTTGCTTCCAAGTTTTGGCGAGTATGAATAAAATTGCTATAAACATCTGTGTTCATGCTTTGCTGTGGGCAAAAGTTGTCAGCCCCTTTGGGTAGAAACCAAGGATCACAATTACTGGAATGTATAGTAAGAGGATATTTACATTTGTGAAAAACCACCAAACTGTCCTCGCAAGTGGCTGTACCATTTTGTATTCTCACCAACAATGAGTGAGGGTTCCTGTTGCTCCGTATTCTTGCCAGCATTTGGGGATGTCACTGTTGTAGAACAGAGCCATTCTAATAGGTGTGTAGTGGTACCTTATTGTTTTAATTTGAAATTCCCTAATGGCATATGATGTGGAAGTGTCTTTTAATATGCTTATTTGCCATCCATACATCTTTTTTGTTGAGGTGTTTGTTCAGGCGTTTTGCCCATTTTTAAATCAGGTTGTTTGTTTTCTTATTTTTGAGTTGCAAAAGTTCTTTGTATTTTTGGATAATATTCCTTTTGCAAATATTTTTTCAGTCTGTGACTTGTCTTCTCATTCTATTCAAATTGTCTTTTGCAGAGCATAAATTTTTAATTTTCATGAGTCCAGATTACAGATTATCAATTGTTTCTTTCATGGATCTTGCCTTGTATGTGTTTTCAAAAGTCTTATCCATACCCAAGATGATCTAAGTTTTCTCCTGTGTTATCTTCTAGGAGTTTTATAGTTCTGCATTTTACATTTAGATCTGTGATTCATTCAGAGTTAATTTTTGTAAAGGGTATAAGGTCTGGGTCTAGATTCATTTATTTTTTGCATGTAGATATCTAGTCGTTTCAGCACCATTTGTGGAAAAAACTGTCTTTGCTCCACTGTGTTCTCTTCACTCCTTTGTCAAAGATCAGTTAACTATAATTATGGGAGTCGAGTTCTAGAGTCTCAATTCTGTTCCATTGATCCGTTTGTCTGTTCTCTGGTCAATACCACACAATCTTGATTACTGTAGCTTATAGTAAGCCTTGAAGTTGTGTAGTGTCAATCTTCTGACTTTTTCTTCTCCTTCAATATTGTTTTCGCTATTCTGGGTCTTTTGCCTCCCCATATAAACTTTAGAATCAGTTTGTTGATATCCATAATGTAACTTTGCTGAAATTTTGATTGGGATTGCACTGAATCTATAGATCAAGTTGGGAAGAACTGACATCTTGATAATATTGAGCCTTCCCATCCATGAACATGGGAAATCTCTCCATTTATTTAGAATTTCTAAAATTTTATACATCAGTTTTGTAGTTTTTCTCATATGGATTTTGTAGATTTAAACCCAAGTATTTCATTATGGGGGCTGCTAATGTAAATGGTATTATGTTTTTAATTTCAAATTCCACTTTTTCATTGTAAGTATATAGGAAAGCAATTGACTTTTTGCCTTATTCCATTAGCAGGTACTTCCAGTATGATGTTGAAAAGCAGTGGTGAGAGGGGTCATCCTTGCCTTGTACCTGATCTTAGAGGGAAAGCTTCCATTATCTCACCATTAAGTCTGATGTTAGCTGTAGGTTTTTTGTAGATATTCTTTATTAAGTTAAGAAAGTTTCTCTCTATTCCTAGTTTACTGAGAGTTTTTTTTTTTTATCATGAATGGATATTGGCTTTTTGTCAAATATTTTTCTGCATTTATTGATATGATCTTGTGATTTTTATTTCTTAGTCTATTGGTGTGATGGATTACTTTAATGGATTTTTTTGAATGTTGACCTTGAATATTTGGGGTAAATTCCACTTAGTCATGATGTTTAATTCTTTTTTGTATTTTTGAATTTGATTTGCTAATATTTTGTTGAGGATTTTTTCATCTATATTAATGAAGAATATTGACCGGTGGTTTTCTTTTCTTATAATGTCTTTGTCTGGTTTTGGTATTAGGATAATTCTGGCCTCATAGAATGAATTAGGAAATATTCTTTGTGCTTACATCTCTAAAAGAGATTGTAAAGAACTGATGCGGTGTCTTCCTTAAATGTTTGGTAGAATTCACCAGTGAACCCATCTGGACCTGGAGACTTCTGCTAAGAAAGCTATTGATTATTGATTCAATTTCTCTAATAGATATAGACCAATTCAGATCATTTATTGCTTCTTCTGTGGGTTTTGACAAATTCTATCTTTCAAGTAATTGATCCATTTCATCTAGATTATTAAGTTTGTGGCCATAGAGTTGGTAATAGTATTCCTTTATTATCCCTTTAATGTCCATGGGATCTGTGGTGATGGCTCCTCTCATTTCTGATGTTAGTGATGGTGTCCTCTGTCTTTTTTTCTTAGTTAATGTGGTTAAAGGTATATCAATTTTATTGATCTTTTCAAAGAACCAGTTTTTGGTTTCATTCATTTTCCCTATTAATTTCTTGTTTTTAATTTTATTGATTTCTGCTCTAATTCCTCCTATTTCTTTTCTTCTGCTTATATTTTGGATTTAATTTGCACTTTTTTTCTAGTTTTCTAAGGTGGAAACTTAGATTATCAATTTTAGATTTTTCTTCTTTTCTAATATATTCATTCAATGCTATAAATTTCACTAAGCACTGTTTTCACAGCATCCAACAAATATTTAGGTTTTCATTTACATTTAGTTTAAAATATTTTTAAATTTCTTTGATCCATGTGTTATTTAGAAGTGCATTGTTCAATCTCCATGTATTTTGGGATTTTCCAGTTATCTCTCTTATTGATTTCTGGTTTAAGTCCATTGTGATCTGAGGGCAGATATTGTATAATTTCTATTCTTTTCAATTTGTTAAGGTGGATTTTATAGCTGAGAATGTGGTCTGTCTTGATGAATGTTCCACGTGAGCTTAAGAAGAGTGTGTATTCTGCTATTGTTAAATGAAGTAGTGCATAGATGTCAATTATATTCTGTTGATTTATGGTGTTGATGGGGTCAACTATGTGCTTACTGATTTTCTGTCTGCTACATCTGTCCATTGCTGGTGGAGGAGTACTGAAGTTTCCAACTACGATGGTGAATTCTTTTTTGTTTGTGTGTGTGTGTGTGTGTGTGTGTGTGTGGTTCTATCAGATTTTGCCTTACAAAGTTTGAGATTCTATTGTTATACATGTTAAGGATTGTTATGACTTCTTGGAGAATTGAGCCCTTTATCATTATGTTCTTCTTGTTCCTGATAACTTTCCTTGCTTTGAGGTCTGTTGTCTGAAATTAGTATAGCTACTCCTGCTTTCTTTTGATTCATGTTAGTATGGTATATTGTTCTCCATTCATTTGTTTTTTAATATATATGTGTCCTTGTGTTTAAAATTAGTTTCTTCTATGTGCAACATATGGTTTGGGATTGTTTTTTGATTCACTCTGACAATCTCTGTCTTTTGATTTACGTAAATATACCATTGACATTCAAAATAATATTTGGTATAGTTGGATTAATATCTACTATGTTTGTTAATCTTTTCTATTTGTTGCCCTTGTTCTTTATTCTTATTTTTGTCTCCCACTCTTGTTCTGTCTTTTGTGATTTTAATTGAACATTTTATATGATTCCTTTTTTTGCTCATTTCTTACCATACCTGTTATACATGTTTTTTCACTTTTTTTCATGGTTGCTATAGAGTTTGCAACATACACTTATAGCTAATCCAATTCCACTTTCAAATAAAACCATAACACTTGACAGGTAGTGTGAGTACTTTATAATAGCAAAATAATGCTAATTATTCCCTCTCATCTTTTGTATCATTGCTGTCATTCATTATATATATATATATATCTATCTATATATATATTTATATATATATGCATAAAGATGGCTAGAATGGGCTGGAATTTGGTATTTCCCATCCTCCAGGTCATTTAGACTCGGATAATATACTAGCAGGTTAGGTTATGCTCTTTTTAACTAGTTTCCCTGAGGGCAGGCATTATTGAGAAGAACAGATTGCTCTGGGGTATTTTAAAATGTTTCCTTTCCCACCTTCCCCCCATCCACCCTGGGAAGCATGAGGGAATATTCTCCAATATTTACTATGGGAACCTGGTTGAGCTCCTGGAGGTAAATCTCACAATATTTTGGTGAGTTCCTTTATGTCTGGGTCCCCCTGGAGTTTTCAGCTCTCAGAGTGTCCACATTGAGACTCCAGCAATTCAGCAATTGTGCTGCAGGTTTTCCTACCCAGACACTGGTTCCAATAGCTGCTTCTGTTAGTAAGTCTCTGCTCTGGTAGTCTGTGACTCCCTGTATTTGGCTGTTTCTCTCTCTAATCTTGGGGGGCAGTATTTTGTTCAGTCTTCCCTTCCCTTCCAGGTTAAAGGGGAGTTGTTAATTTTCTAATCTGTTCAGTTTTTCACTTGTTAAGATGAAGTGGTAACTTCTAAGCTTCCTACATGTGGAACTAGAAACTAGTTCATTATAATTTATTAGAAATATTTGATGGGGTTTGAATAATAAGTGTGGCATAATACTGAGCTCATATTTTTAGATTCTCTTCCCCTTCTCCTTGTCCCACTGTAGTTCATCTTCCACCTTTCTACCCAACTGGATGGTAGAAAAGATTGGTGCATGTAAGAATTATAAGGCATAATTATAATAATGATAACTAACTTTTTGAATACCTTACTATGTGCTTTGTATTAACATTTTGCTTACATTTTTATCACTTAACTTTTACAACTGTATGAAATGAGTTTTAATTCTCATTTTAGAGATGTGAAAACTAAGACTTAGATAATTAATTATTTTGCCAAAATATACACTGCTAGTAAATGGTCAACTTCCTAACCTAATTCTAACACCTTATTCTTGCCTCTCCAATTACATCTCCCAGTTTCACCAAATAATTTCCTCCTTTGATTAATAAGTTTACTTCTTCAAATTCTCACCTCTATGGACCACGTTGGAACAACACATTCCCCTCAGCCTCTAGGAGACTTTAGATTTTTAAAGTCACTTTAATTCTTTACCAGTTGCATTTAACTCTTTGCCAATGCTACAATAATTTCATCAAAATTATTTGAAATTTAGATTTTACTGGAAATATTCTAACTATTTTAACAGTGGTAACTCTCTTTTAAATCACACAGTTTTACTATCATAGGAAGAATTTAAACTAGCTTTGTTATAGATGTACTATTAAACAAGATACTAAAAATTTTTGTGAATAATTGCTAACAATTCAAGACACACACTTACACCCTTCTTCGTCAAGTCTCACTCTTTATTTATATTCCTATCTATTCTCAGTTTTGGCAGATATTATTCCCTTTTTATCATTCTCTCCTCTTCTAGAGGAATAGAATCCTTCAACTTTTATCTTGAAGACCACATTTCCCCTACTTTCTTGCAGCTAGACATGCCCATGTACTAAGTCTGGATGACGAGTCATAAAGAAAGCAAAAGATTATGCAGTGACTTCCAGAAAACATTCTCAAGAGACAGCAAGTGCACACTCACATTGTTGCCTTCTCTGTTTCTTCTACCCTGCTGCTTAAAATGCAGCTGCTACTGTCTTTGACCTGAGGTTAAGGTCATACAATGGAACAATAAGGACACCTGAGTCCCTGATGCTGTAGTGCAACCTACAAGCCCTAAGTGTGCTTATTTGACTTTTGACAGAAAGGAAAGAAAGTCTTTGTTTATGATTCTCTTACGTTAGATTTTTAAATTTTCTTTTATTTTGTTGCATAAGGTTTAGCTTAAAATAAAGTGATTTAAAACAAAAATGCTTCCTCTGTTCTCACCATCTCCTTCACCCTTGTTAGCACTATTGTTTCTAATTAAAGACCCTTTGTATTCTTTCACTACACTATAGACGAACTCTACAAAATACGCCATCAAACTATGTTTTTATTTTTTAAATAGAGTGTCTCTAGGAAAGTTCATTTCTTTCTAAATTTTAAATTAATTGTACTCACTGAAGTTGGTAATACCTGCCCTTGTCTTGCTTGGTGGCTTTCTTCCTATAACATCTAAGATTTACCACTCTTGATTGAGAACTTTCCAAACACCATCAGGAAGCTCTGAGACAAATGCCAAGTAACTGTGGAATCGCTCATGTTGCAGGATACCGTCCCTCAAGTCAAAACTACTTTAGATGTTAAGGGCTTGTTGTAAAATGTTGGCCGAGTGACCTCCGGACAGGCAGATTGTTGGATTTTATGAGGCTGTTTTAAAGAGTTGAATCTGAGTCCCTCTCTGCTTTGGGCTAGAGTATGGTAGATTTCTTTAGAATTCACGGGGTATTAATTAGACTCTGAGACTTCATACCTTAAAAAAAATAAAGTGTTAAAAATGATATCTTGATGATTAGCTTGGAGATATTATAAAGAAGGTGAAAATTAAGTTAAAATCAACTTTTCCTTATACATAGGCAATGCTAACTGGCGAGCGTAGAAACAAGTGTCTTCCCTGCGAGGAAACTCTTTCATATGCCTTTAAATTCAAAACTCCCTATGAATTGAAGGGGACTGTCAGGAGAATGCATCTGTTTAGCAACTTTTAGTTTGGAGAATATTCTTTAGGAATACTGCATTAGCATCAAAATGGCAATGCACAGATTGGAAGGATATTACAATGGTGTGCAAAGTCTCACCCTCTTTCATTTAAGAACATGAAGGCAGCACCAGAAGCCATCTGGGTTGGGAGCTGTTGGTTGCCTATGTTCTGATATCACTGCTGCTGATTGCAAAGCAGAAAGAACAAAAGAGGCTCCCTTTATATGCCCTCCAGCTGAAGGAAACACCAAACTTGACAAGTCAAAAGAGGTAGCATTGAATTATAAGCATTCAAAGCCCACTTAATAAGTCACTCGGATTAGTCTTGTCTCTTAAAAATGCTGCCTTGAGTTCAGGGCTCTGTTTGTGGAAGAGAAATGAAGAATAACAGAAGCTGCTCAGTAAATGATAAAGAAATAGAAAATAGAAAATAACAAAAAAGCCTAGAGCCCAAGGCAGGAAAGTTGGCTTAAGGCTAAATCATAACTTCCCTTTCATAACCAGTGAAATGTGTAAAAAAGCCATTTCTCAATGTCTCTGTGAATAAAATGCACCAATGTTATGCCAAAGTATGCATTTATAATCAAAGGTAAATGCAATGATAAAGTGATGATCTTGAGGCCAATTATATTTTGCTCAGCAGAAAAACAACTTTAATTTAGAGCACTGTTTAATAAATTAGATTTGGCTGGAACATTGGGCATCCACAAATGCACGGTTCTCTCTCCAAGTCATTCATTTATTCAGTGGGGAGCAAAGACTCTTTGTGTTGCTACTTACATAGTGAAAATAACGGAATCTTGGGGGTGCCTTCCTAAAAATCTAACTTTTCATCAACCTTTTTGTTTTTCTAGTTTTGTTGAGTTATAATTGACATAATCACTGTATAAGTTTAAGATATACAGTATAATGGTTTGACTTAAATATATTGTGAAATGATTACCACAATGAGTTTAGTTAGCATCCATCGCCATTAACCTTTTGACCCAGCTCCCAGTATGCTTGGTTTTAAACATATACTTCAATCCAGATAGTTCTGGTTCACTCCCAGAATAGATAAAAGCACTATCTTGCCACTTGGAGGTCAGGCTGCAAAATAATATAAATAATAATTTATATTATTTGAAATAATCATAACTTACATTGTAATAGAGATTTATAGTTTACACTGTGCCATCATTTGCGTTATCACATTTGATTATAGGCTGGTTTGCCACTGTGTGTCTTGCATTTAATAAGAACTCAGGAAGTATTTGTGGATTGATTAACTATATAATCTTCTTGCTAATGCAAGCAGTGAAATGCTCAGTAACCCTGGTTACATCATTACCTCAGCAGTCTGGTCCATCATGATAATTTCCACAGGGAAACTGCCTCCCTGTACAAACACTGCAGCTTTACGGTAAAGGGGGAAAGATTTAGCCTGGCAATTAGATAAGGGTGTGGCTTTCTGTGTTCAACAAAGACAAAAGCTGCTGCTTTGTTTACCTGGTGTACCAAATTCTATACCCGCAGCCACTTTGAAGCCATGGTATGTCCCGTTAATATCCTAGTCACAGTGATTTGTTCTTACAACATTTTTCATCATGCTAAGCAATACTTAAGTGTGCTTTGGCATCAGATTGCTTTCGGGTTTTGTTCCATAATGTTTTCATTAAATGTGTATGCTAAAAGAGGAATGAGTCAGGGAATAGAAATTACCATTGGAAAACTGGAGCCAGACAGACTTCATAAATAATGCTTTGTTTTTGCTACTGATGTCAATCCAGCCAAGCCTTTCAATGCCTATCTTTGTTATTCCAAATGCTGCTGTTGCTAGCACTAGAGCTTGCTCTCTCACTCTCTCCCTTTTTGTAAGAAAACACAGATAGAAGGACTGTAGATGAAACCACTACTGAACATCAAAAATATGTTTTGCTACAAAGAGAGAAGACCTCCAGATATGAATAACTGCAAAATGGAGCAAATTATAAGTTTATTTACTGTTCCCGTTATAACAGAAAAAGAAGAAAAGAGAAAGTAGAATTGTAAGCTAAGTGGAATGTTATTTTTAGAAAATACGGTAAATGAGGCAGTAGTACCTGTATTCAAATAGTTAAAAAATATCCTTGACAACAAAAGCCCTTTAATCGGTCTTGAGCCATTTGGGGATGCATACTTTCATACAAAAAAAAATTCTCACAAGCAATGTGGAGAAATACATTAAATAATGTGTGCTTAGTTTTCAGGTGCTTGCATGTCATTTAATCAAGAGATTTGGAAGATCTTCATTAGGCCCGTATGACAGACACACCTAAAGTGACGTCCCCCTGCCCACCATGAGTCACACCCTTGTATCATCCTTTCAACTAGAGTGCAGGCATATAGACAATAGAATATGGCAAAATGATATATACTTTTACATAACATCCTCTTAGCGGACTGGAACCAGAGATTCTCCTACTGGCCTTGAAGAAGCAAGCAGCCGTGTTGAGAGGTGCCTTGAAGAAGACTCCATGGCAGGGGACTGTGGACAGCCTCTGGGACCTGAGGGGGCCAAAGCCAATGCCAGCAAGGAAATGGAGCCCTCAGCCATGTAGCTGCAAGGAAATTAATTCTGCCAGCAGCCTGAATGAGCTTGAAAGCAGATTCTTCCCCAGTTTATCCTCTAGATGAGAACACAGTCTGGTCGAAATCTTGATTGTAACCTTCTAAGACAAAGCAGAGGACCCAGTGAAACCATGTCTGACTCGATCCATAGAAACCTGAAATAATAAATATGTGCATTTTTAAGCCCCTGTGTGACAGTTTCCTAAGTGGCGATAGAAAATTAATACCCAGTGTCACCAAATTTAACAGAAGTACAACATTTTTTAAATTCCTTTTTTGTCTTCTTTTTTTGGCAAGTACATTTAAGTTCCACTGTCTTAGCAAATTTCAATTATATAATATAATGTTATCAATTATAGTCACCATACTTGACTATATGTCATATAAAAGTATAGTCATATAGTTTTGCGTTAGGTACTCAGACCTTATTCATCTTACAGCTGCAAGTTTGTACCCTTTACCAACCTGTCCCTATTTCTGCCCCCCTCCCCCCACAGCCACTGGCAGCCACTTTTCTATTCTCTGTTTCTATGAGTTTGGCTTTTTATTATATTCCACAAATAAGTGATACCATGCAGTATTTGTCTTTCTCTGTCTGGCTCATTTCACTTAGCATATGCCATCAAGGTTCATCTATGTTGGCTCAAATGGCAAGATTTCCTTCTTTCTCATGGCTGAATAATATCCCATTGTATAAATATACTATACCTTCTTTATCTACTTATCCATCAATGGACACTTAGGTTGTTTCCTTATCCTGGCTATTGTAAGTAATGTTTCAATGAATATGGGAGTTCAGATATCTCTTCGATATCCTGTTTTCATTTCCTTTGGATATATATCCAGAAGTAGGATTGCTGGATCATATCATAGTTCTATTTTTGAGGAGCCTCCATACTGTTTTCCATAGTGTCTGTACCAATTTACATTCCTATCAACAGTGTGCAAGCATTCCCTTTTCTCCACATCCTCACCAACACTTGTTACCTCATGTCTCTTTGATACTTTCTAAGAGGTATGAGATGACATCTCATTGTGGTTTTTGATTTGCTTTTCCCTGTACTGTTTTGATTACTATAGCTTTGTAATATAGTTTGTAATGAAGAAATGTGATGCCTCAAGCTTTGTTCTTTCTCAAGATTGTTTTGACTATTCAGGATCTTTTGTGGTTACACAGAATTACAATATTTGTGGGACCTATGTGGTCCTGCTACTGTTGAGCAGTGGAAGTTGGTGAATGATTTTTCCAGAGCAGGTTGACTTTCTGCAGAATAAAATAAATGGTAGTATTCTTTTGAGATTAAAGATGCTAAATTTAAAGAAGTGGAATTACTTATTAGTTTCCAGCAAAATGAGACTAAATTGTTTGGTGTTATAAATTATATATTAAATGATAATAATATAATATTACTATTATGAAAGCTAAATCAATATATTTTATGAATCTATATTATCAGAAAGAAGAAAATAATGTGAATTACTGGATGTTTGAAAAGCTTGATTGACTAAAATTAAAAGCTACAAAATCTTAAGACTAAATACAGGTGCATAATAACGAAGGAAAAACTGAATTTTCTGCAGTATGCATTGTATATGAAAAGATTGAATAAACTCACTGAGTGAACACTCTCAGTTTTTATGAAGGATAGATATTAAGGATTTTGCTTTAAATTTTCATAAAATAGAATTTGGTTGGACATGGGAAGGAGAGCCTACTGACAGCAATATTCACTAAAAATTGTGGAGCTGTTGAAAAGGGTGAAGAATTGCTGTCTGTTGAAGAAAAAAATGAATCAGTTACCATATATCTTAGGTGATACTAAATCTCCTTTGACTGCTCCAGGGACCTGTTAGCCCTTACCTACTCCACTGGAAGTGCTGCCTACAGAAGCTGGAGCCACAGTGGAGGCTGGTGATGGAGGGTGAGCTCCAGTGTTCAGGTCTTGGTTGTGTCTGGAGGTCTTTGTTGCCACCACCAATGCAGTGCTCATGTCACGGCCACCCCTGCTGAACTACCAAGGGCTGAAGTTGGACAGGCTTTCCTAAGGCTGGAGGCCAGCCCGGCTGGGAGCCCAAGAAGAGCAGGTCGGGGTGGGATTCTCACCCTGGAAACGGGTTTCTCCTTGGTGACCCTACCTTGGATGACCTGGTACAGTAGGACAGGTGCTATGGTGTCATTGCCTGAGGACACTGGGCTCCTGTGTACCCTGTGTCTGCTGAAGGTAATATCCATGAGCTGACGTCTTACGGCTATTGCCCCTTGCAAAGTAAAAAATATCCAGTTCTTACTTTCGAATCGTTTTGGTGACAAATTTCAAAACTTACTTAGAGAAAATGGTCTATCTCAAAGACTTGCAATTTCCAATTGCTTTTTTAATAAAAATGTTTCTTTTGTGGAACTTTTGTGTTTATCTGTTGAGAATATTCATAGCTTTAAATGATGATGAGCTTCTCTTTCACAGACTCCTTATCCTCCTTCCTGTCTTGCTTTCGGTCCCTGTTCCATGTTTTCTTAGATCTGTTCTCTTGGATAAACTACCTACCCCATTTCTCTTTCCTCAATATTTCCCCTGAAAATGGGGGTAACATCATACAGAAATGTTAGAATAAGACAAGATCATAAATATACAGTACCCAACTTTTTTGTCTTTTTCTCTCCCAGAAATATACAGTTTTTAATCACAATTGTTCTCCTCAAAAGGTCCCAATTTTCATGCCTAAAACTTTTTGTGAGAGGGACGCCAGCTGTCTTTCAGGAATATCCAGGAATAAAAGTTCTACTGCACCACGGCTAATGCAATAAAATATGAACACTCACATATTTTCTACACTGACAGCTTTTGAACTTTTTAAAAATTACGTGTAAGCTTAAAGAAACTGCTGCTGACCTTTGCTTCTACCTCAAATTTACAGTGAAAGGTTTGGAAGGTCAATGCTCTTTTATTTTTTTCACCTTTTATATTTAGCTAGCTGAACTGTAGGGACCTAAAAGTGGTAAAATAACAATGCAGGTTCAAGTGTGATCTTGCTCTGATGTGCTGGCTTTCACAAAGTTAATGTGTGAAGGATTGTATTTAGTTGAAAGGCTAACTATATCCTCTCTTCAAAACGCTAACTGTCCTGCCCACCACCTTTAATTCTCTTAAACAGATGTCTACATAAGTATATCATTTAGCAATAGTTTAGTTTATTATATTTTATGTTTTAATCTTCTCCACTGTAATCATAATGCTGGGAATCTGGTGGTTAGAAAATAAAAAATTTTTCTCCGAAATGTATAAAGACAAGTAGACTGTCGTCAACCAGTGAAGTCACAATGAATATCGAAGTTAACGTCTTCTGTCAGTGGAAAGTTTTATATTATGGCTTCAGATAATGAAGATTAGCAAAGCCCTTTTCCAAGATGTAATTCTGATTAAATAAGATGAGTAAAAATTAGGGTTCTAATCTCACTGGAGTTTCCTGAGAACACTCAGCCCAAAAGTCTAATAAAATTCAGTTGGCACAGTGGTTCTGGAACTTTTCCATAACCTCACCCCATGAAATTTGACTGACTCCCTGCCGCTTTTATCTGGCTGGGAAGATATGCCGACATAATTTCTGTAATATAGAAGAAAGATGCAATTTGGAAACATTTTTCTATCACATAATTTAAAAATAATTTGTTTGTTTCTTACTATTAAATATAGTGTCTCTAATGTTGGAGCTAGCCATGGACCAGATAGGGAATGACAGACTGAGAATAAATTACTCTCTGCATTGGACATGGCTATGATTTAGATAAAGAGCAAATAGAACACCCTGGAAGAACTTCAAGACTGGAATGAGGGGCCGGCCTGTGGCCGAGTGGTTAAGTTGGCCCACTCTGCTTCAGCAGCCCAGGCTTTCATGGATTCGGATCCTGAGCGTGGACATGGCACTGCTCATCAAGCCATGCTGAGGCGATGTCCCACGTAGCACAACCAGAAGGACCTACAACTAGAATACACAACTATGTACTGTGGGCTTTGGGAAGAAGAATAAAAAAAGGGAGATTGGCGACAGATGTTAGCTCAGGGCCAATCTAAAAAAAACAAAACAAAACAAGACTGGAATGACAAGGACTAAAATGATAAGGAAAATTCTGATTGGTGATACTATGTGCCCCAAATCAAAGATTTCTTCATTCTCAGAACCTTCAATCCAGGAATTCATTTTTTATATTGAGCCCATCTGTTTTCCTGGCATTGGTTTGACCATATTTTCCTGTAATATAAACATGTTAAATTTGAAGATACTTCTCGAGCTCCTTAAATCTTTTATTCAATACATCCTTCAATCCTTTATTCATTTTCTGGGATGCATTGTATATTCTTTGGTATCTTCATTAGTTTTAAATTTGTTGCTTCATATGTTGACATCGTTTCCTAATTAAAGGGGGTGTGAGAGGGGAAGGAGGAGGGAAAGAGAGAGACAGACAGACAGAGACCTTGTTATTAGTAGATGGGCAAAGAAATAGAAGATCAGGTCTCTTTTAGTTTTATATCTTATTTGTAGTAAATATTAAACTTCTAATTCTATTTGGATGGGAGTGGGAGTGAATAACAGGATCACTATTAAACCCAAGGAAGTAGAAAGAAAACATGAAAAAAGTAAGAATAAAAGAAAATAAAAAGCAGAATTCACAAAGTAGAAGGGAGGAGAAAAAAAGAAAGCTAGGCAGTCAAGTAATAACATCCAACATTTATTGAGGGTTATTTATATTCTGATCATCAAATGTTCACAACAATCCTGCAAGCGCTGCATCTTTAATTTTGCAGATGAAGATACTGACTCTCAGAGGGTTTAATAACTTAGGTACGATGTGGTGAAACCAGTTTCTGCAAATATGGCTGTCTGATCCCAACATGCCAGAATGCCATCATCAGTTACAATATATTGGCTCTTCTTGGTCTGTTATAATTTCTGATTTTCTCAAGAATCTTTTGTTGGCTTTCTTGATAAATACAAGTCATGATAAATAAAAGATCATCAGGGGTGAGGAATCACATAGCTCCCAGGAATAACCGCCAGGGCACATTAATGCATGGTTGTTGACCTTTGATGTTAACCTGGCTACAAATTTACATAGAGTAACAGCCTAGTTTTAAATTCTTAGAATTTAATTTGATGAACGTTAATACCTTTTCACACCTGAATGTATGCCAGTCATTTTATGGAAGAAAATTAAATTTTAATCAGGTGATAGACCTTAAAATTATGTTATCTAAAGTTTAAAGGGTTTATTATAATTAGTATTAAGACAATTTAAACATGATGATCATTTTCTAGGCATTCTGATAATGTGTTTGTTAATTCTTTAAGTAAACCACAGGGCAAAATTAAAGCAGGCAGTTGGAAATATGCATTCCAGAAGTCCATAATAAATTCAGCTTTTGAGATTTACACATCTCTGTGGATATTCAGCAATGAAGAACACGTTGGGCAAGGTTTTAGATTTATCAATTAGGAGATAAATGTATCTCTACGGATTTCATGGAGTTTTGATAAGCATCCAAGGTTTCTGGAAGTTATTAGAATTTTATCTCAAACCAAATAAATTCTTAGTCAAAAATTAAATCAGAATGTCCTATGAGACTAAGCTCTTACATACAAATTGGGGTAAGACTTACTCACAGTTGGGACTACAGATGCTTTTTTGTATTGGCAATCATTCATTTAGTCATTAACTACTAAGTACCTGTTATGTGACTATCACAAGGTTCAGGCAATGAGGACAGAGATATAGGTAAGAAACGGCTACTTCTCAAATAGCACACAATCTTGTAAGAGCCGCACAAAAACTAATTATGCTTCTGAGAAGTAAGTGCTAATAGAAAATGTGAATAAGATGGAATTTAAAGGATGAAAGTTTCTGCCAGGAGTTGTGGTTGAGGAAAAGGCATTAGCCTGGACTCTTCAGAAGGAGTGGCATTTTAGCAGAGTTTTGAGTATTAATTAGATAAAATAAGTTTTATCCAAATTCCTCACTTAAGAACCCTTTGTTGTTTGATGATATTCTCAAAAGAGACACGTAAATGTCCTGCCTCCTATTTCCCCCTTGTACTGCAGCTTGGCAATCTGGGAACTATTTTAAAACTTGTTTTATTTTATTTTTTTCCAGTAATTTTATTGAGATCATAATAGGTTATAACATTGTGTAATTTCAATTGTATATCATTATGAGTTTCTAAATACGCTTCATCGTGCTCACCCCAAGTAGTCTAATTTTGGTCCATCACCATACATATGTGCCCCTTTATCCCATTCGCCAGCCCCCAACCCCCTTCGCCTCTGCTAACCACTAAGCTGTTCTCTTTATCCATGTATTTGTTTATCTTCCACATATGAGTGAAATCATGTACTACTTTTCTTTCTTTGTCTGGCTTATTTTGCTTAACATCATACCCTCAAGATCCATCCATTTTGTTGCAAACGGGACAATTTGGTCTTTTTTATGGCTGAGTAGTATTCCATTGTGTGTGTGTGTGTGTGTGTGTGTGTGTGTGTGTGTGTGTGTATACTACAACTTTATGCAGTCATCGGTTGATGGGCACTTGAGTTGCTTCCACCTCTTGGCCATTGTAAATAATGCTGCAATGAACATAGGGGTGCGTAAGTCCCTTTGGATCGGTGATTTCAAGATCTTTGGTTAAATATTTAGTAGTGAGATAGCCAGATCACATGGTATTTCTATTTTTAACTTTTTGAGAAATCTCTGTACTGTTTTCCATAGGGGCTGCACTGGTTTGGATTCCCACCAGTGCTTACAAGGGTTCCCTTTTCTCCACATCTTCTCCAACATTTGTTGTTCTTTGTCTTGGTAATTATAGCCATTTTGACCAGTTGTAAGGTGATATCTCATTGTAGTTTTGATTTGCATTTCCCTAGTAATTAGTGATGTTGAACATTGTTTCATGTGTCTGTTGGCCATTTGTATATCTTCTTTGGAAAAATATCTGTCAATATCCTCTGCCCATTTTTTGATTGGGTTGTTTGTCTTTTTACTGTTAACTTGCATGAGATCTTTCTGTATTTGGATATCAACCTTTTGTTGGATAAATGATTTGCAAATATTTTCTCCCAGTTGGTGGGTTATCTTTTCATTTTGTTTATGGTTTCCTTTGCTTTGCAGAAGGTTTTTAATCTGATGTATTCCCATTTGTCAATTTTTCTTTTGTTTCTCTTGCTCAAGTAGACATGGTATTTGAAAAGATGCTGCTAAGACCAATGTCAAATACTGTAGTGCCTATATTTTCTTCTAGGAGTTTTACGGTTTCAGGTCTTAAATTCAGGTCTTTAAGCCATTTTGTGTTAATTTTTGTATATGGTGCAAGGTAATGGTCTACTTTGATTCTCTTGCATGTGGCTGTCCAGTTTTCCCAACACTATTTTCTGAAGAGACTTTTCTTTCCCCATTGCATGTTCTTGGCTCCTCTGTCAAGGATTAACTGTCCATAGATGTGTGGTTTTATTTCCAGGCTATCAATTCTGTTACACTGATCTGTTTGCCTGCTTTTGTGCCAGTACAATGCTGTTTTGATTAATATAGCTTTGTAGTATATTTTGAAGTCAGGATTGTGACACCTCCAGTTTTGTTCTTTTTTCTCCAGATTGCTTTGGCTATTCAGGGTCTTTTGTTGTTCCATATAAATTTTAGGATTCTTTGTTCTATTTCTCTGAGGAATGTCATTGGGATTCTGATTGGGATTGCACTGAATCTGTAGATTGCTTCAGGTAGTATGGACATTTTAGCTATGTTTATTATACTAACCCATGAGATTAGAATAGCTTTTCATTTCTTTGTGTCTTCTTCAATTTCTTTCAATAACATCTTAGAGTTTTCAGTGTACAGGTCTTTCACCTCTTTGGTTAAGTTTATTCCTAGGTATTTTATTCTTTTTGCTGTGATTGTAAATGGGATTGTATTCTTGATTTCTCTTTCTGCTAGTTCATTGTTAGTGTATAGAAATGCAAGTGATTTTTTTTTTGAGGTAGATTGGCCCTGAGCCAACGTCCATGCCCATCTTCCTTCACATTATATGTGGGATGCCTGCCATAGCATGGCTTTATAAGGGGTGAACAGGTCTGCAGCTGGGATCTGAACTGGTGAATCCTGGGCCACCAAAGCAGATCACAGGAAATTCACCAGTATACCAATACCTCCAGGCTGGCCCTCAACTGATGTTTTTAAAATTGATTTTGTACCCTGCAACTTTGCTGTAGTTGTTTATTATTTCTAAATTTTTCTGATGGATTACTTAGGGTTTTCTATATAGAGAGTCAAGTCATCTGCAAACAGCAAGAGTCTTGCTTCTTCCTTTCCAGTTTGGATTCCTTTTTCTTTCTTTTTCTTGCCTAATTGCTCTGGCCAATTTCTCAGGTACTATGAATAGGAGTGGGGAGAGTGGCACCCTTGACTTGTTCCTGTTCTCAGAGGGATGGCTTTCAGTTTTGCACCATTAAGTATTCTGTTGTCTATGGGTTTGTCATAAATGGCCTTTATTATGTTGAGGTACTTTCCTTCTTTTTATTTATTTATTGAGAGTTTTTATCATAAATGGATGTTGGATCTTTTCAAATGCTTTCTCTACATCTATTCAGATGTTCATGTGATTCTTATTCCTCATTTTATTAATGTGGTGTATCACATTGATTGATTTGTGGATGTTGAACTATCCCTGCATCCCTGGTATAAATCCCACTTGATCTTTTTAATGTATTACTGTATTCAGTTTGCCAATATTTTGTTGAGGACTTTTGCATCTATGTTCATCAGCAATATTGGCCTATAATCTTCCTTCTTTCTGTCTGGTTTTGGGATCAGGATAATATTGGTGACATAGAATGAGTTAGGAAGCATTCCACCTTCTTCAATTTTTTGGAATACTTTGAGAAGGATAGGTACTAAATCTTCTTTGAATGTTGGTGGAATTCTCCAGAGAAGCCATCTGATCCTGGACTTGTTTTTTGGGAGGTTTTTGATTACTGTTTCAATCTCTTTACTTGTGGTTGGTCTATTCAGATTCTCTATTTCTTCTTGATTCAGTTTTGGGAGGCTGTATGAGTCTAAGAATTTATCCTTTTCTTCTAGCTTGTCCAACTCGTGGGCATATAGTTTTTCATAGTATTCTCTTACAACTGTTTGTATTTCTGCAGAATCTATTGTAATTTCTCCTCTCTCGTTTCTAATTTTATTTGTTTGAGCCTTCTCTCTTTTTTATTTAGTGAACCTGGCTAAGGGTTTGTCAATTTTGTTCATCTTCTCAGAGAACCAGCTCATAGTTTCATTAATACTTTCTACTGTTTTTTAATCTCTACTTCATTTATTTCTGCTCTGATTTTTATTATTTCCCTCCTGCTGACTTTGGGCTTTGTCTGTTCTTTTTCTAGTTCTGTTAGGTACAATTTAACATTACTTGAGATTTATTTTGCTTTTTGAGGTGGGCCTGTATTGCTATGAAGTTCCCTCATGTGATCACTAAAAGCTGTTTTCTTTTTTTTTCTTTTTTTTTTTTTGATAAGATGATATAAAGGTTGTATCACTTTCCATGGAAAAGTCATGATTTCCTCAAATATGAACATTTCTTTTTGTTAATAATCAAAACCTTAAGTGGTGGGGTTATTCATCCAATGTAAATTGAACCTCTGGAACAAAAGACACTCAAAAGCCCACAGAAGAACACACAAGAAATTTCTCACCCTAGGATTTGCCTAGTAAGGAGCTTATAAGCAGTTTTTCACTCCATGAAAGAAGCACTGTGACCTGTCCTGGTAACTATTCAGCTTTGCTTAGCTCATGGAATATCTCTAAGCCACTCTTTCCACTAAAAACCCATCTTCTCTCCCTCAATCTCAATGCCTCCCTGGTCCACACTAGGGAGCTTAAAGCTTCTTTCAGCTAAGAGACTGATAGAATTTCCTCTGTGATGGCTCTCAACTTTATGCAGTTTCTGCTTCAAATAAATTCAGCCAGACTCTCTCAGCTTGTAGGTGTGATTCCAGAGCCTTGAACTTCCAGAGACTTGTTTCCCTTTTGTTAATTGTAAGTGCCTTCACAACAGTCTCCAGCACAGCTACAAACACATCCCAGATTTTATTCTGCAGAAGTATGTCTTTTAGCTTCATTTTTTATTTTTATTTCACTTTTATGGTTACAAGGACATTATAACAAAGACACATTAAAGAATTTCTTCAAGTTGTAAATAATGAGTTCAAGAAATTCACTTTTTCAGCATATTAAATGATTAGAAGAATAAACTGATTAGCAGAGTCATGGAATTTCAGAATGTGGCAAAATGCGATTTCATTCTTTCCAGTCACCTTTATTTTACAAGCAGAGAAACTGAGGCTCAAAGAGTCCTACTACCCAAATTTTTATTCAGTGTAACTTCTTTTATAACTTGATAATTCTATTTATAGCATGATTTTCACACTTTCTTTGAATATATTTAATTTTTATAATGGAGTTTGTATTATTTCCCTCTAAAACTACAAAAAAAGTACCCCCAAACACCTGATTTTAAGGAGAAAATAGAATGTTTTCCCTTTTATAATCAATTACTTGAGTATTTTTAATCAATCTTACAGATGAATAGCTCATCTAAAGCAACCCCATGGGGAAAAAAATACATAAGCTAAATGCTTAAAATTTGTAGATATGTCTAGCCTGATAATTAAGGTGTCTCCTCGTTCATTTTTATTGCTTGCCCAGGAAGAGTAAAGACTGCGTTATTCCCTTTCTCCTATTCCAAAACGCATCTGAGGTAGTTTACTAAAAGACAGGGAGAAAGAACAGGTAAGAAGAGAAGAAAGCAGGATTCCAGGGAAAATGAAGGAGGAAAAACACCGTGAGATAAAGAATAAAGCAAGTTTACATAACGCTTGTCTCCACACGACTTATTGCTCTAGTTGAGAGCGAGGCCTCTGACTTTTTGTTCCACTTTTTGTGGCATTTACCCCCGCACGAGCAAAATCACATCAGCTCACAGTGCAATCGAGCACACAATATGCTTTGAATTGAGCATTCTGCTACTTTTATTTTTAATCAACTCTCAGGAAAAAAATTGCTGGCTCCTTTTAGCTGCCTGTTCTGCAGTTTTACTACTTTTTTATTGTGAAAAAGGAGAAATTTTCCCACTGAGGAATAATAGTTATCCAGAGAAAGACACTTACATTGTTCTCACAGGCAGTCAACGAAGAAAGCTACAGACAGCAAACAACAGTTTATCAGAAATATTAACTGAATAAAAGAATAGGATCAATTTATTTAAGAAACATAATCTGCACTGCCTCTGTCCCAGCATGCCATCTCTAGCATGAATCTTTTTATTTTTTAAATTACTAGTATCACTATAGTTATTTTACAAACAGATGACAGCCAGAAGAACAACTGAACAAATGACAATATATTTTTCACTCTCTGGAAAATGATCAAAAAACTTCAGCTACTTCCTATCACATTTTATCTTGGCTTTTTCATATGCTGTGAACATTGAAGTCTATTCTCTAATTGATCTTTATATTTAGCTGTTAACATGAAACATTTCTAAGATGGGTAATAAACCAAAAGTTCCTTGTAGATTTTGTGAAAATGGAAAAAATTATCAAAGAGTGATGGTTTTCAAATCAAGTTAGCATCAAACAATAAGACATCACTTAGTCCTTGTGACAAGATATGCAGATGGGAAGAAGACCTAATTTATTTTTCAATGGAAAAGGAAAAAGCTGGTGTCACAAAGTGTGATTAAAATGTAACACTTTCCAGTTAGTGAAACTACAGAATAGATGGGAATGTGGAAGGTAGGTGCTAGGTGAAAACCTATTATGCATAGGCTCTCTAATTTGCCATGTTCAGTCATTTTTAAATTGTGATCACCCAAAGTAAAAATGGAACAGCTGTCATTAGCATCCTGTGGTGTGAAGAAAAAAAAAAAAAGAATACATTTGACCTCAGGATTGTGAGAAAGGCTAAAATCTAAGCAAATCTTCATAAATTAAATTTCAAGACTCAACTACATTATTGACTAACAAAAATTTTAATGCAATTGTAAATCTCATTTAATTCTAAGAAACAAGGGATATAGAATTGAATGGATCTTTAATATTATCAGATAAATATTTTTGAGTACCGTGAAATTGAAAAATAATACTATACATTTGATCAGAAACAAAAAAGACACGCTCTTGGAAATAGAGAAATCATCTTTTATTAATATAAAATCAGATTCATGACACAACAAAAATATCAATTATTTTGGAAGGATTGTAGTGATAAAATATAATGTTATTAATTCAACACATATCTATTGAGTACTGTATTAGTTTTCTATGGCTATTTAGGAAATTACCACAAACATAGTAACACCCATTTATTAGTTCATAGTTTTCTAAGTTAGAAATTCAGGTATGGTGTGCCTGGGTTCTCCACTTAGGGTTTCAAAGGCTGAAATTAAGATGTGTATTAGTCAGAGTTCTCCAGAGGAGCAGAACCAATAAGACGGACGCGTGGGTGAATGGATAGATAGACAGAGATATAGATTTCTATATCTCAGATATACCAAACTCTATCCTACTACACACACACACGCGCGCACACACACACACATATACGGGAAGATTTTTACAAGAATTGACTCATACAATAATGGAGGCCAATAAGTCCTACAATCTGCCTTCTAGAAGCTAGAAAACCAGAAGACCAGTGGTATAACTTAGTCCAAGGCCTGACAACCAGCAGAGCCCACTGTGTAAGTCCAGTCTGAATCTGAAAGCCAGAGAACCAGGACGACTGATGTCTGAGGGCAGGAAAAGACGGATGTTCTAGCTCAGAGAGTGAACTTGCCCTTCCTCTGCCTTTTGTTCTCTTTGGACCCTCAATGGATTGATTGATGTTCGACCACCTTGGGGAGGGCCATCTGTTTTACTCACTTCCTCAACTTTACAAGTTCGTTGGTCCAAACGCTAATCTTTTTCAGAAACACCCTTACAGACACACCCAGAAATGTTTTACCACCTATCTGCTCATCCCTTAGCCAAACCAAGTTGACCCACAAAACCAACCATCACAAGATATCAACTCAACTGAGTTCTCCTCTGGTGCCTCTGAGGAAGATCTGCTTGGAAGCTTATTAAGATCATTGGCAGAATTTAATTTCTTGTTATTGTAGGATTTAAGTCCTCATTTCCTTGCTGGCTGTCACTCAAGGGCCATTCTCAGCTCCTAGAGACTGCTCTTGGTCCTTGTCACTTGGCACCCTCCATCTCCAGACCCTGGGACACCAAGAATCAGAGTTTGGAAATACGAGCAGAAGACAGCAAAGGATTCTGAGAAGCACTGGCCAAAGAGGTAGGAAGAAAACCATGAGAATATGATGTCAGAGATGCAAGCGAAACAGGTGTTTCAAAGAAGAGAATGTGTTCTACTCTGTCGTATACCATTGATAGGTCAAGTAAGATGAGAACTGAGAACTGGCCACTGGATTTCACAACATGGAGAATAATACTTACCTTAGCAACAGTTTCAGCTTGGTTGGAATAAATTTTAAAGAGCAAAGAAGAGAAATTGAAACCAAAGCAGAGTGTAGGGACAACTCTTAGTAAGTTTTGCTGTCAAGGGAATCAGAGAGATAGAGTATTAGAGGGCAGGGAGAGAGGGGTCAAAACCAGTTGTTTGTTTTCACGTGAGAAAAGTAACAGCATGTTCGTATGCTAATGGGAATGATCCTCCACAATGTGAAAAATTGATGATACTTTTGAAGACAGGGGAAAAACTACAATGATACCCTCGAGTAGGCCAGAGGGAACGGGATCTTGGGCACAAGTGGAGGAGTTGACCTTAGTAAAGCAGGGAGAGTGCATCTGTAGTAATAAGAGTGAAGGCAGAACATGGATTATCCAGGTACAGATGCTGGTAGCTAGGTGGATGTGGTAGGTGCTTGTAGATGTTTGTTTCTGATTGCTTCTATTTTCTCGGTGAAATCATATTGTCAGTTAGCATTCTGAAGATGGAAAAGCCTAGTGGAGTAGAAAGAGCACCCCTGAAAGACTTAGGAGGACTGGATTCTCATGCTTTGCTGCCCTGAAATAGCCCTGTAGTTACTTTGGACAGCCCTGTACAGCCTCTGTACCTCTACACCTGTATCTGCAAAAGGCCAGGATTTAACTAACCACCTTCACATCTCTCCCAGTTCTGAACACTAATATTTTATAATACTAATATTTTACTTGCATATTTATTTTTAATTCATAACTACAAAAAGAGTACTGTACGTTTGTTGGACAAAAGAAAAATGTGCCAAACTCCATCATTCCATTTGAAAAATTCTTCTCTAATTAGGACACAGAGTATTTCTATAGCAAATTGTCAGGGCAGGATTTCTTTTTAACACAAGGGCTGTATAGGTCAATTCTCCTCACTTCTTCCTACATGAAAAATGCCGTGGAATCTTAGATTACCTAGATAAGATGGCTTATCTAAAAATGAAAGAATTTAGACATAGAAGAGACTTTAGAGATGATAATCCAAGACCTTCACTTCTCAAAGGAAGAAACTGAGACCTAGAGAAAATGAAGTAATTGGTCCCAAGTGCATAGCTATGTAGCCACTCAGAGAGATAGGAGCCAGGTCTCCTGGACATTATGCCAGGCAATGGGCACCTATTCCCCAGCAAAGCTGTGCATCTTTCTTTACGGGTTTAGATTACACTTGCTTACTGTTTAGCACCAGAGTGAAATTTTCTGATAAATATCTTTCAATTTTTGCTAATTTAAATGAAGCAGTTCTCTTACCCACTCAACAATCAGCAAGTATTTATTGAGCATTCACTATATGTTAACCCCCATTGTAAAATTAGGGAGACAGCAATAAACTCAATCGATGATGTCAGTACTCTCATGGAGTGTAATTCTAGTAATATAAATTTATCCTAATTCCAGGGATAGGTAAATAGCTACTCTCAAGAAACATGCTTTCATCTTTTCACTCATTCCAAGAACACAGAGCACTGGGTTAGGTGCTGGTTGATAGACAAAAGTGTAAGATGTGATCCCTGCTCTCCAAAAGCTGATCACATATGGAAACAGACAGAAATGGAGAACAACAACTGAAGCTGACGTTGACAAATGCTGGGACAGGAGTGTGCACAAAGGAGAAATTCTAGCTAAGATTAAGAAGTCAGCTTAGCTTCCCGGTATAGCTGATACCTGTGTCCAACAGGATTAAAGATGAGTGAAGAAATTAACCTACAAAAGGTGGAGAGTTAAACAGTTTTTTAAGTCAAGTACAAAAGCCAAGAAGCAAAAGAGTAGATAGTTTGATGTAGGAAATCAAGACATTCTGCTGAAGGAGCACTTCAGGCAGGAAAATGTGAGATTTCCATGAGATAAGGTTGGAGAAGGACCTGGAGAGGGAGCAGAGGGCAATTCTGTGCATTAGGCTTTCACTATGTGCCTGGAAGTGTGCTGAGCCCTTATTCTTTGTAAGAGTCCCATAATTCTACTTAGTCAATTGTTTTAGCTCTGTGTAACAAGCGAGAAAAATGAGATTCAGAGAATAAGAAACCACCTACATTACAGTGTGCGTAGGAAGTGGTGTTGAATGAGGGCCTTTCGAAATTCAGAGGCAGAATTTAATTACTGTCCTAAAGTATA
Source organism: Equus asinus (assembly GCF_041296235.1). NCBI lineage: Eukaryota > Metazoa > Chordata > Mammalia > Perissodactyla > Equidae > Equus > Equus asinus. Next base: position 85,098,148 of record NC_091798.1, read on the forward strand.
TTTAAAACCTCATTTTTATTATATGTTTTTTTATTTGTTTTTGCTTGCTTATGTTTGTTTTTACTGATGGCAGAGAGAAGCCTTGAATGTTTTTTTTTTTAAAGATTTTATTTTTTCCTTTTTCTCCCCAAAGCCCCCCGGTACATAGTTGTGTATTCTTCGTTGTGGGTTCTTCTAGTTGTGGCATGTGGGACGCTGCCTCAGCGTGGTCTGATGAGCAGTGCCATGTCCGTGCCCAGGATTTGAACTAACGAAACACTGGGCCGCCTGCAGCGGAACGCGCGAACTTAACCACTCGGCCACGGGGCCAGCCCTACCTTAAATGTTTTTTATCAGCAGATTGATGTGATTCAGGTAAAGTTGATTTTGTTTTACTTTAAAATAATCTGGCTGTAGAGTGGATGTAGAAAGAATGGATGGGTGGGAGAAGATAGTATTGGAGGCAGAGAGACATTTTGCAAGGCCCTGTTAGAAGGCTCTAAAGATAATGAGGATCTAAATTAAAGTAATATAACAAGGAATGGGTAGAATTGGATACATTCAAGAAATACTAAAGATGCTCAATTGACCATACTTGGCAACTGAATGTGGAGAGTGATGGACGAGGATAGGTGTTCCATCACTAACACTGGGAATATAGGATGTCAAGTGTAGTGGGTTGAACTGTGTTGCCCAAAGATTTGTTCAAGTCCTAACCACAGAAATCTGTAAATGTGATCTTATTTTTGAAAAAGAGTCTTTGCAGATATAATCAAGTTAAGATGAGGTCAGACTGCATTAGAGTGGGCCCTAAACCCAATGACTGGCGTCCTTAAAGAAAAGGACAGGACAGGTAGGAAAGAAGGCCATGCAAAGATGGGGCAGAGATTGGGGTGATGTAGCTACAAGCCAAAGTCACCAAGGATTGCTGGAAAACACCAGAATCTAGGAGAGAGGCATGGAGCAGATTCTTTCTGAGAGCCTCCAGAAGGAACAAGCTCTGACAACAACTTGACTTCTGACTTCCAGCCTCCATAACTACGACAGAATAAATTCCTACTGATTTAATCCACCTACCTTATGGTAGTTTGTTCTTGCAGACCTAGGAGACTAACAGAGCAAGCAAGATTATGGGTAGGGAGAGGAAGTATTGTAGATTCAGATTTTCATTGGTTATATTTGAGGTCATTGTGGAGAAATCCAGAAGGAATTGGAAATATGAAATTTGAAGATTAAGAAAGAAATATGAGCTGAATATAGAGGTTAAGAATTTTCTTCTTCTGAAAACTCTTTCTACTTTCTACTATTAACTTTAAATGATTGTCTCCTTTATTTCATTCAATTCTACAATTAAATATCATTTCATCAGCAAGACTGTACCTGATCATTCAATCTAAAGTAGCTATGCAGTTACACCTATATGTTGCATATTTTTCTTTACTTTATAGTATTTTTCTCCTTTCTTTCTTACATCCTTTTTTCCTTCCTCATCAGAAGGCTCTGTGATGTGGGAATGTTAGAATGAAATTGTATTTGGCCTGAGAACCCATTACTTTACTGTGTTACTTGGGAGTAGCTAGAGGAGACCACCTTCACTAAGAAAGTGAGAAATGCACTAGTGATGGGGTACCAGCATCATAAGATGCTCAGTAGAAGTTGTCTTCTGGAGGATGGCAGTGATGCTGCTACCAAATATCAGAACCTAATGGTGAAGCAGAATGGGAGAGTTCTAGGTGGGAACTCAAATATAAGCCACAGGGTAGATATAATTCCATCAATGAGCAGCAAGATTAAAGTGACAATTACCATGTATGGGCCCATAAGCATCTACAGCAATGGGGGAAGTTGTTCCTAAGGGTAAAATAGATGGACAGCCACTTGGCATGTTACTATATTTATATAATCAGAGGAAATCGTGAGTAAGCAAACAGAAGGCTGATGCCAGCCACTGCAATAGACTGTTGCATCCCCTCGTGCAGTCGCCGTATCTAAACCAGTTCTCAGTCTTGGATGGGTTCCCCTCACCAGTACACACACACACATTGAGGTTGCGAGTAGTTTAGAATAAAGTTGGAAAAAGAATTCAGAAAATGGATAAAGTGTGGAGCATTCAAAACTAAGAAAAAGGAAAATATTAATGGAAAAGCATGGACACAAACTGTATCCTATGATTTAGATAGGAATTTGGCAGAAGTGAAGGACTAAAGACTATGTTTTAAGCTTGGATGGAGCATTTTAGCATAGTGTTTATTCTGGTTAAATCGAGGGGCCAAATTCCTGGAACAGGTTGTATGGTGTAGAATATTATAAAATATAATTGGCTAGACTCAAATGTTAGGAATTACTCTATATCATTTGAAAAATTGAAAAGTTTAACCTGGTGTGGTCGATTAAAGCTGGCCACAAACACTTTGCTTCTTTTCCCATTGAGAGGTAGAGACTAATTCATTTATCTTTGAATTTGGAATGCTATTAATCTTCCTGGCCAATAGAATACAGTGGAAATGATGTCTGGAACTAGAGGCTACATCATAGGGAGCATTGCAGCTTCAGCTCAGCCCTCTTAGAAGACTCACTCGTGGGATGTTCTCAGAACATTCCCTCCTGGAATTCAGCTGCCACGCTGTGAGAAACCCAAGCCACGGGGAGAGGTTCCAGTCTATTGCTCTAGCTGATCTCCCAGCTCATAACCAGCATCAATGGTCAGCCATGTTAGTGAGCCTTTCTGGAGTCCTGCCCAGTCAAACTTTAGTTCAAGACAGCTCCAGCCAATCTGACTGTAACCTCGTGAAAGACCCCAAGAAAGAATTGCCAGACTGAGCCCATTCAGTCCATGGACTCATGAGAGATAATATTTTTTAAGCCATTGCATCACTTTCCTGGGGCTGTTATAACAAATTACCACAAACTAAGTGGCTTTTTGACTTTCATAGTTATTTCTTGTAACATGTAGCAGAGACACAGGTGGCATTTGCTGGGTGACTGACTGGGGACAGGCTGGCCTCTGATGAAGTCAATCCTCACCTGCTGCAGCTAGGAGAAGAAAAGATGTGGTTCTCAGGGACCAGCAAATGCAACTCATTCAAATGAAGGCTAGGCAGGGTAATCACTAGAGTGGCCATATAGCCTGATTTCATAGTCACTGTAGTGATGATTTAATTCCTGTTTCACTGCTGAGCCTTCAAAAAATGTTCTTCATGGTCATCTTTTGATAGATTCACCACTAAGCATTTATTTACAAAGGGACACTCTTTCTCTCTCTCTTTTCCCAATCAAAACCTTGTCTGTTGCCCTTTCAAAATAGATTTTGACGGCTGTTGGTTCCACAGCCTAAACCACACAGAAAATTTGCTTCCATATTTTTAAGGGCAGGAAATACTTAATTTTACATTTTTTCTAATGCATCTAAGACAGGAAAATATTGAGTTTCTATATCAAAATATTTTAAACATTTATATTCCACTATAAAAATCTTGACATAAATGATCATAAATAACTTATTTTTATATTCTTTATTATAAAAACTGCCTAACAACACTATAGGACCATGAAATGCACATGCATCTTACTATATGGGAAACAGAGAAATCAGCAGATGCTTAAATCAATAGCCTATCTCCTTAGCTTATAAAATCCTCAAGTAAATTGAAGACAGGTAGAAAAGAAAGTGCAAAATTTGGAGTTTTCCAGTTCTAGGTGCTTACATGAAGTTAGAAAAGCCAAGAGTTTTTAAGCAGAAAATATTTCCCTTCCCATTTATAAAGAAAAGGAGAATTTTAGCCCCTAGGAAAGCAAGAAAAAAAGGCTGGTGTCTACCCCTCCCTTTACTGGCAAAGTCCAATTTCCTTCCTCTTTTTCTCTTTTTTTTCTTTGTCTGATCTTTTTGAGTTTAATTAATAGATAAAATGTGTGCTTTTTAGAGGGATGATTCCATAACTAAAAACTAAATATTTCTTTCATCCCTTTTTGTTGATATCCTGAGTTGTTTTATTAACTGGTAAAGTATTTAGTGACAAGGGTTCAGTTGAAAGCATCTGACGTTTTCTTTTGGGCATGAGGAAGGCAACCTTCTCACCATTTTTGCCGGAAAACAGCACTAGAATAACCAACACAAAATTCAAGTATAATACGTCCTGGAGCATGGTTTAAATTTGCGCAATACTTTGATGAAAGATCAAGGTAATCACGATAGTCTTACATAGGAATTTGTCTACTCAGTGTCTGTTAAGTACATTCAGGTCCAGGTCAAATAATGGCAAAATTGACTGAAAGTTAAAATGGAATCAATTTCAATAAAACTTTCTGTAAGAATAAAATCTTTTCAATCTTCAAGACAACTTGACATCAGTGGACGAAACTTTAGATGAATACTATAAATTAATTCTAGGAAGAATGATTGTCAGGGGAAACTAAAGGTAAGGACAGAGAGCCATATAACTACTTGTTAGAATTCACTGCCACAACAACTTTAGGCTTTACATTTATGCTCTTGTTAAATAACCTACATCACAAAAGTTTGTAAGAACAGCTTGGCTTTAGATATTATGGTGGAAGATTGAGCAAGTGTCAGGTTAAATCATAAGACACTCTGGCATTTTCCTCTGTTGAAAATTGAAGGCACAGTTAGAACTGTCTTTGCTCCTGCATTAATCTGGACTAGAAATTGATTTCACAATTTAGATGTGATTTTTAGAGGAAAAAAATGGACTATCACAAAAATATTATAAATGTGGTGTTAGCCTTTTTCTCTAGCATTATGTACTGGAGATGCCTTGCATTTAGGCTTGGGTATTTCTAATTGGTTATCAAATCCTGTATGTGTAGTGCCCCTGCAGGAATTGCTAAAGGGCAATAAGAATTAAGAATATTCTAGCAACAAAATCCCACCCCATACTCCTAGCATACAGGCACCTAAATTATACTACCCTTTTTGACATCTTGTACCTTGCATGAAGGCCAGAGGTGTTACTGCACCTGGGGTTTCTTCATTTGCATGTCTCCTACTGTCAAAAGACTGGGACTTAGTTGTTGGTATTAACACAAATCCCTAACAAAAAGTTTTAAACTTGAATCTACTACTAATCAGTTATGTGATTTTGGCCCAGTTACTTATGTCCACTAAGCTCCAATTTCCTCATCTGTAACATGAGAGGGATTTTAGATAATATCATTAGTCTGGGAATCTTTTTAAAAAATTATCAGTAAATATTCATGGTTCAGCAACATCATGAAAGCCCTATATAAAAAATACTATTTTGTTGAAATATGTCCACGCTAAAGAGCATTGACTAATTTGTCTTAAGTACAGTCCTTACTATGAGACTTCCGGGTCTGCTTTATAGAATATACCACATTCTGTGGTCAAACTCTCCCCATAACTGTCACATCTAATGACTCATGAACTACTATCTTTAGAGTCTGTGCTAGATCCAGACAAAACTGAAATCTTATAGGAGGTTTTCTCTCTGATACTCAGGTAGTTTCAATTGCAGGATCTCCTTGTTCCTGCTTCTTCATACCTGCAAACCTGACTTGCTTAACACCTGACTTGCTATCTTGTCTAGCCCACTGTCATCTTTGGACATCTTAATTTTGAAGTGTTTTTTGTGTGTGTCTGATTATAGATACACATCCCGTTTTTTGCACACTCTAAGCATTATTTTTTTACTTCTATTCTGAATTTAATCCTCTCGTCACGCCAGTGTGCTACCCCTGAATTTTCAACAGGTTTATGCAACATTTTGAGTTTAAGAATTGCATCAATGAAGATAACCCTGGATCTCTGCACAATCATTTCCTTTACGAGAAGTTGGTGGTATCTAGTCCTAGAAACAATCTTCAGTATCAGAATTATTTTTGTAAATTCCTACCTCAACAATGTTTGTAGAACCTCATTTATCATTTGTTAGTAATGTCCCATAGTATTACTAATTACAAGTAAATATTTTTTTATTGTGGTGACATTTGTTTATAACATTATATATATTTTGGGCATACGTCACTATATTTTGATTTCTGTGTAGATTACATCAGGTTCACCCTAAAACTAATTATCTTCCATCACCACACACATGTGCCTGATCACCACGTTTCCCTACTCCCTCCCCTTTCCTCTCTGATAACCACCAATCCAATTTCTATGTGTTTGCTTGTTGTTGTTTTTATCTTCTATTTATGAGTGAGATTATACGATATTTGACTTTCTCCCTCTTATTCCACTTAGCATAATACCCTCAAGGTCTATCCATGTTGTCACAAATGGCAAGATTTCATCCTTTTTTATGGCTGAGTAATATTCCATTGTATATATACACCACATCTTCTTTGTCCGTTTGTCCCTTGATGAGAACCTAGGTTGCTTCCAACTCTTGGCTCTTGTGAATAATGATGCAGTAAACATAGGGGTGCATAGATCATATTCATTTGTGTTTTCATGTTCTTTGGATAAATATCCAGCAGTTGAATAGCTGGGTGTTATGGTAGTTCTATTCTTAATTTTTTGAGAAATCTCTGTACTCTTTTCCATAGGGGCTGCACCATTTGCACTTCCATCAACAGTAAGTGAGTGTTCCATTTTCTCCACAATCTCTCCAACACCTATTTACTGTTTTATTAATTATAGCCTTTCTGACAGGTGTGAGGTGATATCTCATTATTGTTTTGACTTTCTTCTCCCTGATAATTAGTGCTGTTGAGCATCTTTTCATGTGCCTGTTGAAGGTTGTATGATTCTGCAAATGTATCCATTTCTTCTAGATTATCCAATTTGTTGGCATATAGCTTTTTGTAGTATCCTCTTGTAAACTGTTGTATTTCTGAGGTGTCTGTTGTAATTTCTCCTCTTTCATTTCTGATATTATTTATCTGAGAGCCTTCTCTCTTTTTTATTCTCAGTGAGTCTAGATAAAGCTTTGTCAATTTTGTTTATCTTTTCAAAGAACCAGCTCTTCATTTCATTGATTTTTTCTTTCTTTCTGTTTTTTTTTTTTTGAGTTTCTATTTCATTTGTTTCTCCCCTGATTTTTATTATTTCCCTCCTTCTACTGATTTGGGGCTCTGTTTGTTCTTCTTTTTCCAGTTCCTTTAGGTGCACTGTTAGATTGCTTATTTTAGATTTTTCTTGTTTGTTGAGGTAGGTGTGTATTGCTGTAAACTTCTCTCTTAGATCTACTTTCGCTGTATCTCATTAATTTTGGCATGTCAGACAAAAGGACTGATACCCTAGCTTTCTTTTCATTGCCATTTGCATGGAGTATCTTTTTCCATCCCTTCACTTTCAGTTTGTGAGTGTCCTTAGGTCTGAAGCGTGTCTCTTGTATGCAGCATATATCTCGGTCTTGTTTTTTCTATCCAATCAGCCACCCTATGTCTTTTTGGTTGGAGCATTTATTCCATTGACATTTAAAGTAGCTATTGATAAGAATGTACTTATTGCCATTTGTTCCTTTTTCCTGGGTGTTTTAGTAGTTCTTCTCTGTTCCTTTCTTCTCTTGTTCTCTTCACTTGAGGTTTGATGGCTTTCTTTAGTATTATCTTTGGGTTCCTTTCTCTTAATTTTTTGTGTATTTATTATAAATTTCTGGTTTGTGATTACCATGAGGATCATATATAATAACTTAGGCATATAGCAATCTATATTAAGTTGATGGTCTCTTTAGTTTGACCTTTTGCTAAAAGCTCTACTCTTTTACTCCTCTCCTCCCACATTTTATGTTTTTGAGATCATATCTAACCTCTCTTTTTGTGCATGTTTATCCATTACTTTCTTATCATAGAAATAGATAATTTTAGTACTTTTGTCTTTTGACTTTCATATTAGCTTCATAAGTGGTTGATATGCTATGTTTACTGTATGTTTGCCTTTATCAGTGATTTTATTGTTTTGGGTTTTTTTGGATAATTTTCTTATTCTTATTTGTGGTCTTATCTTTCCCACTTAAATAAGTCTGCTTAGTGTTGTTGTAAGGATGGTTTCTTGGTGATAAACTCTAATTTTTTCTTGTCTGGAAAACTCTATCTCTCCTTGCATTCTGAATGATGTGTTTGTTGGGTAGAGTATTCTTAGCTGTAGGTTTTTTCCTTTCAGTGCTTTAAATATATCATGCTACTCCCTTCTAGCCTGTAAGGTTTCTGCTGAGAAATCAGCTGATAACTTCATGGGGTTTCCTTTGTATATAACTTGTTGCCTTTCTCTTGCAGCTTTTCGGATAATCTATTTAATTCTTGACATTTTAATTATTATGTTTCTTGATGTGGACTTCTTTGGGTTCATCTTGTTTGGTGCTTTCTGTGCTTCCTGAACCTGGATATCTGTTTCCTTCCTTAGATTAGGAAAGTTTTCAGCTATTATTTCTTCAGATAGTTTCTCTGCCCCTTTGTCTCTCTCTTCTCCTTCTGGGACACATATAATATGCATGTTAGTGTACTTGATGTTGTCCCAGAGGTCTCTTAGACTGTCCTTGTTCTTTTTAATTCTTTTTTCTTTTGTCTGTTCAGCTTGGGTGATTTCCTCTAGTCTTTCATCCAGCTCACTGATCCATTCTTCTGTATCATCTACTCTGCTACTGAGTCCCTCCAGTGAATTTTTCATTTCCAGTATTGTATTCTTCATTTCTGATTGGTTCTTTTTAATATTTTCCAATTCTTTGTTGAAGTTCTCACTGAGTTCATCCATTCTTCTCCAAAGATCAGTGACCATCCTTATGACTCTTAGTTTGTACTCTTTGTCAGGTAGATTGTTTATCTCTGTTTCATTTAGTTCTTCTTCTGAGGTTTGGTCTTGTTCCCTCACTTGGAATGTGTTCCTTTGTCTCGTCATTTTTCCTCTTTGTCTGTGCTTATATGTATGTATTAGGTAGGTCAGCTATGTCCCCCGATCTTGGAGAGGTGGGCTTATATAAGAGATGTCTTGTGATGCCAGCAGTGTGCTTCCCTTTCATCACCAGTTCCAAATGTTCCAGGGGTTTCCCCTGTGTGGGCTACATGTCTCCTTCTGTTGTGGCAGGGGTGCTCTTGCTGCAAGTGCCAGGGGAGGCTAAGCTGTCCCCCTGGCCAGCTGGTTGTAATGCTCACCTGCATGTGGCTGCCATGTACCCTTCGGCCACTTTATTGGGCATGGAGAGCCCCAGCACAGTTGGTTAAAAGGTCTAATAATACATTCCTGTTGCAGTTTTCCTGTTAAGTGAGTAGGCCCCCAATGGGACTTGTTGCTACTCTCAGGGGCTTATCATTGCTGTAGGCCTCTGGCCTGCAAGGCTATTGTCAGCTCTCTCAGGATTGCAGCTCAGTGGAGCCAGCCACATACATGGGAGAAGCTAATTATTTCAGGCTTTGGAAGAAGGGACCAATGCCCTATGTGGCTGTTTGAGAAGCACAAGTCTACTGCAGCTGACAAGCCCCACCACCTGGAGGGCCACACACCCTGTCAATACAGTCCTGCCCTGTGTGCATGCCCCAAACCACTGAAATGGACCCAGTCGTCCCACTGCAGAGGCCCCACACACTCCACGAATGCAGGCCCATCACTTGCACACACTACCCCACAGAAATGGACCCACTTTCCCAGCTGCAGAGGTTCCAGGCACCTTGCCTATGTGGACCCACAAGTTGCCTAAGGGCTTGCTGTTGGGTGAGGCCAGTCCCTAGGGCAGGCTTCCTGCCCTGACTGAACTAGATTAAGTCATTGCTCTAGTGAGTGGGGCAGACCCCTGGGATAACAGGCCGGGGAAGAACTCTAATGGCATCTGTAATATGTGACAATAATGGCTGCTGCCAATGTCTCAGTCCGTGGGCAGGTGATCCCAGACAGGGAAGGTCTCACCTCTCACTGAGATGCACCCAGAGCCTATCAGGTGAGTCTCTTTTCACCAAAGGTGTATGAACTTTTCTCTCTAGTGCTTTTAGGTTGCTTTCTGAAATGGGTGAATTTGTGCGTGGGTCCTTTAAGAGGAGGCTTTTACTTCCCTTACTTCTGATAGCTTTTCTGAGCTTTTCTGGGGGTATTCTCCTTTGTCGTTAATAGCCAGCAACACCAGATGTTACGACGCTTGTCTCAGTTGGGCTGAGTCCAAAAGCTGCTTATTGTGGTAATTCTCCCTGGCTCAGATCCCCGACTCCTCTAGGTAAGGCTTTGAACCCTAAGATTGCTCCTGGCCAGCCATGACATGCCGTGGCATGCTGTGGCTAGAAGGTGGCCTTTTTCTCTCCAGAAAGGAATTTCTGCCTCTTCCACCTCAGTCAGCACTGTCTCTTGTTGCAGGGGTTCTTTTTATCCAGTTTTCAGTTCTCTCTCAGGGATAATTTTTCCAAGAGTAGTTGTAAGTTTGTTGTGTCTGGGGGAGAAAGTGAGTTCAGAGTCTGCCTACGCTGCCATCTTGACACCATCCTTCTATAATTAAATCTTAAATTTAAGTATAACAAGTAGATTTTCATGGCTTAAGACAAAATTACAAGAAATATCTTCAAATTGGTTAGTAAGAGATCAGTTTTCTTATTTAAAAAGGTCAGTAAGTGGGTCAACTTTTGTCTTCTAATGCAGCCAGATAATAACTTTGGTTCTTGTAGGCTGGCACGCTGGCCTGTATCTATCACTTGATAACATGGAATGTGTTTGTTTAATAGTCCCTTTTTAGATATCTTTCAGAAATCCAAGTCAGTCCTTCAAATACATGCAAACCTTTTAGAATTGTGCTGAAAATAAATAAAAATAGATAACTAAAAGTAAATTAAGAGAACCTAATTACAAAAATGACTACTTTAAACTACTAGAAAGCTCATTGATATTTCAGGAATTACCACTTTTTGACCAGATGAGCAATACGTGTGGCATGAACCTACGCTACTCAAGTTCCTCTTTGGCTTTTCTTCCACGCTCTTATTTTTCTTTTTTTCTGTCTCTCCTTAGTTCTCTTTCTCTCAAGTGCACTTTTCTCTGTCCATCTGCATTTCCTCGAATGCTCCTTTTTACTCTTTCTGTGCTCACAGTTCTCTTCCTTTGTCATTAACTGGCATATATAATATGTAATGTAGATAAATATTTTAATATTTCACTTGATTATAATGTAAAAAGCATTTGGAATGTTTTCTTTTTCTAAAATAAAATTTCTTAAATTTATTTTTAAAAAACAAGTAAATTGGTTGAGTAGGCAAATGCTCTTGTACTATTCTAGAGCTTGTAAAATTCCCCACTAGGATACCTAATCTTAGACTGATTTCCTGATGCAGCATCCAATACTCCAAATCCTTCTCTTTTTCTGTGATTCCAGTAAAACTTACCTCTTTATAAGCCACTGGAGTGAGAATCTTGTCTTCAGATTTGTCTCCACCTTCACAACCTATTTTTAAAACAATTTTATTAAGATATAAATGACATGTAATAAACCACACATATTTAAAGTAAACAATATGATAAATGTAAGCACATGAATACCACTGTAAAACCATCAAGTTAATGAGCAATCAAGGTAGTAAACATATTCATGACCCACTAAGGTTTCCTGTGCCTCAAGGTAATCTCTCCCTCCTATCCCCTTCCCTCACCCCCAGGAAACTACCGGTCTGCTTCATGTCACTGTGGACTAGTTTGCATTTTCTAGAAGTTTACACAAAATGTTACTCGTTTTTGTCTGGCTTCTTTCAGTCACTCAGCAAAATATTTTGACTTTGATTCATAGTGTTATATGCACAGTCTATTTATAAGTGATTTCTTACATGTGAATTGTCAAGTTGGTCCCATATATCTGATCACCCTGGACAAGTGACCCAGCATGAAACCTCTGAGAATGGTGACTAATCTGTCTGAACACTCATCTTTGGGGCATTTGAACTTGAGGTACAGAAAGAGATGAACAGTAAACAGCAGGAGTAGAATCTACAAAACACACAGAAAAGGAGACAGGTTTTCTCTGACTCTTCATACTGGCAGAGCGATAAAACGATACCAACGATCTCAGCCATTTGTGTCCTCATGGATTCCCTAGGTCGACTCATAGAGCTCATTTTGAAAACCAGTCTTTTAGCTGAAAGTAAGTGTGTGTGTATGTGTATACGAATTTAAATACAAATATATACATTTGATTCTTTCCTAGGGTGCCTATGAAGCCATAGACCTTTTTATAAATCAAATCAGTAGCCAAATGGGACCATCCACACATTTATCTCTTTGCCTATTCAGCTTTTTAGGCAAAGAATCAAGCATTTATTCTGCCTTCCTAGAAGTGTTTTATTTCAAGATGATAAAATAGTTGACAAAGGAAAGTATAAGAATTATACAGAATATATCAGCTTTAAAGATAAAAAAATGATAAAATTAGAAAAATCACCATTTTAACCCTCACTGAAATAATAAATCTATATAATATTAGTGAAAACTAAGCCTGATAAGTAAAAGGTTGATGGGAGAAACTTCATAATGGATAGGTAAGGTTGTCATTATCTGAATCCACTGATCAGTATTTGCATCCCTAAAAATGGGGCAACTACACATATGTACTTCATGATATGATGCGATAGATAATACACAGATTCACCTATAAATATGCATCCTTAAAAATTGAACTTGAATGAAATCAGGCCTTGAGATCATACAAGCACAAGAGCATAAAAGACAAAGAATGAAAAGTTAACACCATGAGCATAAAAAAACAATTCCAGAATGTGAGACATTCTCTAGAATTGTACAACAAATGATTGAGTTTCTTTATTAAATCAATGTCATTGAAGAGGCTGGAGGAGAATATTCTAGAATAAAGAGATGAGCCATAACACCAAATGATCTGACTTTTTGGATCTTGTTTTGAACAAACCAACAGTACAAAGACAACTTGAGGAAGTTTGAATTCAGATTGGGTATGAGAACAAAGAGATCACTAAATTGTTAATTCTGTTTGTTGTAGCAATGGCTTGGTGGTATGCAAATAGGGTTTTTTTCTTCATCAGTTAGAGAGGCACACTGAAATAGTTAAGAGATCAATGATGCAACATCTTTTACTTTTAAATTACCCTGAAACAAACAAGCCCTTAAAATAAAGATTAGCAAAATGGTAATAAATGTTGAAGTTGGGTGGTAGGAATACGTGTCTTTATTATATTTATTTTCTCACTTATTTTGTATATGTTTGAAATTTTCTATAATATAAAAAGTAAAAACATAAGACTGTGTTCTTTGTGTGTTGCTATCTTTCTTTTAACCCCCATACTGAGCCAGAGACCCAGTGAGTGCTTCTGATCCTCTGAGGAACCAAGCCTTCCTCTTCTTTCCTGTCTTTCTCCCATTGGGATATATGATTCCTTGACTACTTAAGCTACAGTTTTTCTCTGATGCCTAATTCTAAGAAATTCATGAAAGTCCTTTTATTTTCTTTGTTGGCCATAGATTCTACTACATATGTGATCTACCATTTTCTATGACTCCACGTCTACCTTTATTCTTGATGGAACGAAAGCAACAACTCTTATCTATAAGCTAATAGTAATTCACTTTACATTTACCTTAGTTTTTTAATTTGTGTTGCATGTATTAAGACTGTAATGAAATATTTGTAGGTTAATTTATTATTGGTTATTGGCATATGACATGTGAGAATGAATGGATTAATTAGTGATGAAATAATTAAAAATGATTAAATGTCAGAAGGAATACAGAACACAAGTATAGAATGCATTAAACATCCTACTTTAAGTGAACATAAAAGTAAAACACCAGATTCTATTTTGTGATGCCACAGGAAGAAATTGCTGACAAATGTCTGGTCATCCAAATAAGACAAGAGAAGTGTGTGACTCTCATTAACTAAATAGGATACAAGGTAGTAATTATAAAGGACATGAATTCTCTTTTTTTTTAAAGATTTTATTTTTTTCCTTTTTCTCCCCAAGGCCCCCTGGTACATAGTTGTATATTCTTCATTGTGGGTCCTTCTAGCTGTGGTATGTGGGACGCTGCCTCAGCATGGTTTGATGAGCAGTGCCATGTCCGCTCCCAGGATTCGAACCAATGAAACACTGGGCCGCCCGCAGCAGAGCGCATGAACTTAACCACCCGGCCATAGCGCCAGCCCCAAAGGACATGAATTCTTATAGCTCTCTATGCCCACCTTTTTGAAGTTTTCTATTTTAATTTTCATAAGCCAAGATGTTTAAAGATTCTTTGAAATTTTATTCCAAATTGATTTGAGGAATGATTGTGTGAGGTGCTTATTATTTTGTTTTACGGATAATCAGTTTCATCCAACAGCTTTATCTATTTAAATTGTCAATAATATATATGCCTTTGTCTAGTAGAAAATCCGGATGGATATTTGTGTATTCCTTGATTAAGAATGCTATTAAATCTTTAGAAGATGCCCTGCTAAATCCGTAGCTGTTTTGTTACTTTAAATCACTGTGAATGTGAATATATCTCTTTAATGTGTTTGAAAATATAAGCATTTCATTTCCTGAAAATAGTTCTTAAAATGACTTTCATTTTCACAAACCTGCTTATTTCATTAGCAAAAGTAAGGGCAAATCACATGAATTAAAGAAATATCAAGTTCTTGATGTTAGCACACTGACAATATTGAATAACATTCAAAGGCTATTTTTAGTGACAAGAGGAATATCCTTTTCAAGGTTATAAATAACTTTGGAAAGCACAATAATTTTTTTTGCTCTGTTAAAAAAACCCATAATGGATAAGGCTTTTGAAAGGAATAAATATTTCTAACAAATAGAATAAAACAAAGAGTGTTGTCAGGAGTACTTCAGGAGTTACAATGGACCTCCTCTTGCTGGGGAAGCCCAAAGGATGTTTCTTCTATAGGCACAAAGTATGATAACTGGTCCGAGCGCCAACACATAACCAATTCATAACAAATTCAAACCACGGAGGAACTTTAAGTAATCTTCCAGGAAGAGCTAGGATAAGTAGCTCTGCTTTGAAAAGTTAATGATTGCATGAGAAGTCAAAAATATTGATACAATATTAGGTTAAACCATGTACTGCACTAGTATTCAGGCACGTTTGAATCACTAAATATTTTTAAGCAAATTATGATTCACAGGCGCCCAAAATCCATGCCTTAGCTTTGGTATGATATTTGTAGTCTACCAAAAAAGAATATGTAGGACTTACTATAGGAAATTCAAACCACATACAATTAGTCTAGTCTGGCAAAATCTATCTGAAGTCTAATTTTAGTTAGTTCAATATCAAATATGTTTCCATTAATTTATAGCCTTTCCTGAGCTTTTAGAGAAATCGTAAATAGTGTATGTCCAAGCACACTTTTTTATTGAAAATCACTTTTGGTATGATTAGTAGTCTCTAAAATGTATTTTTATTTTCTTCAAGGCATTTATTATTACACATACACACAATGTTAATACTTTACATATATTTATTATTAGAAATAATTGAAATACAAAACAAAAACAAACAAGAAAATGTTTTCCTGAAGTGTATGAAAAAATTCTAAAAGCAAATTAGTAGTAAAGTTAGCAAATTACATAAAGGTTAATCCATAAACAAACTATTTCTAAAGTTATAGCCTAAAGACTACAAAAATTCGAGGAAGTTATGCAAATAATAGGGAAATAAAGCCATGCTTTGAATATCAATGTCTTACTTCATGCCAATGTAAAAGACATATTAAAGAAGCAAAAATAGTAATATACAGGCATTTCAAAAAGCTCCAAAAGATAATGCAATAAATAGAAAATGAAGAAACGGATCCTTTTAACAATTTTCTCTGCTATGTCATATTTCTTATTATTGATGTCCCCTTCATACATTCATATGAAGCTTCATACAAGATTTTTTTCCTCTAATCCCAATTTTACATAAGTGGAAACTAAAGTTTAGGAAAATTAAATAATTTACCCAAGATCTCAAAATGTGTATGTGATATAGTGGGTCTTCTTTCATAGCAATACCAACGTTCTTACTCTGTGAGCATAACATTGTCTATGGATGGGAGATTTACTCTCTCACTCTAACTACATAATAATTCTTAGCAAATTGTTGCTTCGTATGTCTTAGCCTTGGCTTCCTTATCTGTTAAATGAGAGAATTGGACGAGATAAGCTTTAAAATTTCTTAGCGTTAAAAACATGGTAACATTGTGACTCTCCATTAAGAGTGTAAAAGATGATTTAAATCATTGCACCGCCTCGATAGTGATTAAAACTATATATTCAATAGTTTGTAGATAATCTGATCATTGTTCATAACAGACTATACGTGTTGGAATGGACCTTCAAGGCCATTACACCTTTTTCCTGTGTCTGCTCTCATCTCCCTCACAAATCTGGTGATTGAATTCTCAGAGACTCATGTCATCTTTAGAAAAATTAGACAACTCTGATTTTTAGGAATACATTTTCTTATGTGGAATTGATTCTGTTTCTAAGTGGTATGCATTGATTTATTCTATAGTTTATCTAACGGCACCATGAGTAAGGGATATAATTCCTATACCATATGGTAGCCCTGAACATTTCTTTTCCATACTAAGAAGCCCTGTTTATGATTCTTAGTATAACATAGGTTCTAGACTTTCATCCCACTTTGAGGTGTTTTAGATTACCTAAAATCCTTTTGATATATGTCTCCCAGAACTAAACACAATGTACTTAGCCACAGTCAATAGTCTGTTTACCTTAAGTAATATAAATGGAATCTGACAGAGTGCATTACATTAAAGGAAAAAAAACCAGACATTACTTTGAGGAATTTAATATAATGGTGCTCACTTGTATTACAATTTAAAAATTAGAATACAATCTAATGTACAATATGCACAATAAATGAGTCATAGCCTCAATGTTAGGATGTTAAGATAGTCAAAGATTTATGTTCTGCTCCATTAAAAAAAAGTTTAGTATTGGCATGCTCTCATTTATCTTCCTAATTAGTAAAATGCTGATAGTAGATATCATAGACTTTTTACTATAAAATTAAAACATTTAGACAAGATAATTAATTTGCCTATCACTGTCTCATAATTTTGCTTGAAAAATATTTTTGAAAGGAATTGCAGTCATTAAACATATTGAATTTCACTTTGTTCAATGTCAGAAATGCTTAAAATGATATACTTAGGAAACAGAATCAAGAGGCATTTAGACAAATCTGTATAAATTGAATTTATTAATATAATTTGCTAATGGAAAATTGTGAACAAAGCAAGGGTTTAAAGGAAGATTTATACACAAATGATTAAATTCTTTCTAGATCATCTCAAGCATATATCGGAGGCTTCAAATACATGCTTGCTTATAACTCAATAAATTTTGGGGTGCTACTCCATTTGCGAGTATTTTTACTCACTGAAGAATATATTAAATACTATTGTTTTAGTCCACTTTTATAACTGAGCCACTACCTAAGAAATAAAAACATTGTCAAAAATTGCTAATCTAGTTTTTTCAATTGTCTTCATACTGTAACTCAATTTGCTGTAAAACAGATTTCCTCACGTTTAAATATCAGCTTTTAAAATTGGCAAAACTATCTGAAAAACACATTTTATATCATATGGCCAATTAAGAAATAACATGACATAATCAAGGATATTCATATGTTTTAGCTACTCTATTTTTCTGAAACAAAGCAAATATTGAATATTGTAATAATATAAGTAATATTGAATAAGTAATATTGAAAAGTGTTATGAATTTTAAAAACTGAAGGAAATATAATAATTGAGATCTTAAAATGCATACATGTAAATAACTCTGGGAAATTCTATTGGGAAGAATCTCACTCTAACTTTTCTTTTTCTAATGCTCAATACTTTCATAAAACCAGTTTTTTTCTAAGCTGTATCTCCTTGAAAATCATCCATTCAATTTTCAAACATATTGAACATTCAGTAACTTTTCCATTCCTTTGATATATGATATAATTATGTTTCACGCATACATTATTACTCTTGATTATTTTTCAAGATAATTCCCTGCAGTAGCCTTTAGAGTTTTTCACTTAAAGCGTATATTTTCAAAATGAAATTAATATCTATTGTGTACTGAGCCTGCCTGAATGACCCCCAAAGATGGAGGTTTCTACCTCGGTACTCTTATCCTTTTTATACTTGAGGGAACTTAATTTTCAGAAAATAGATGCAGATTAGGAAAGGACGATATGCCGGACACCAAATCAGGTTACATCCATCCATAAACGGACACAGAAACTGTGCTGTCATGGATTCATGGGGGAGTGGCATTGGAATAAATAATTAGAAAGCAGATAAATAATTATACCAATTGAACAGTGAATGGCAATTTATTAGATATACATCATAAAGTTCAGTGAGATAATTTGTGAAAGGAAGTCAAGGCCATGGATGAAAATATAACTTTCCTCACTTTTATCTGTGGTGAATTAGCTTAAATCAGACTAATCCTTCTGCAGAAAAGATTTCAAGAAGCTATAAAAGACATAAGAAGCATCTATTGAAAACACTAGAAAGATAGTTGCAACCAAATTTGAGGGATCAAGATCCAAGAGAAAAGTACAATGATATAAACCCAACATTCCAAGCACTTGACTCTTAGTCCAACATGGTCCCCATGGCCCCCTTGCTACATTTGCGAATTTGATTTCTCTGGCAAAGAGGTTAAGATGTTGAGCACAGTTTTTGACAGGTGAATGGAACTAGGGGACAAAAATTAAAATTTAGGACCTGGCAGGGAGGAAGGCCTTTGGAAAATACTCTGGAGTTTTAGTCAGGAACCGTGAATATTTATATCCTAGAAGTAAGGGAATACAGTAAGAATACATTTCCCCTAGGTATCCACAGTTTCCATACCGAGGGCCAACTGTGGGACATAAGCATCTGCAAATTTTGATCTCCATGGGGAGTCCTGGAACCAATGCCCCTGGGATACTGAAGGAGGATTGAATATCAGTCCACACAAAAACTGAAACTTCTCAGTAGGCATAAGGTCTAGGAACACGAAAAACTGGATTATCGACCTGTCTTCACAAAGACTTTAACCCTGTTCTAAATTAGCTCAAACACTATTTGGGTTAGGATGATCTTCCTTCAGTGTAACTGCCTGCAAGAAACAAAAGAATTCCTCTCTTCAGGAAGTAACCATCAACCAGGGCCTCAAATTATCTCTAGAATTTTTCAGACACAACATACCACATTCAAACAAAAATTACCAGACATACCACAGATGAGACTCAGTGACAAAACCAACAGAACAAAAATGGACAACAGAAACAAGCCCATTGAAGATATCAGACAGGAAGTTTAAAATAACTGTGATCAATATATTTAAGATAATGGAGAACAATAATGTTGGCATAAAACTGGAATCTAGATTTTAAAAAATCACATGAGGGGCCGGCCCTGTGGCCGAGTGGTTAATTCACGCACTCCACTGCGGCGGCCCAAGGTTTCACCAGTTCAGATCCTGGGTGTGGACGTGGCACCACTAGTCAGGCCACGTTGAGGCAGCATCCCACATGCCACAACTAGAAGGACCTGCAACTAAGATATACAACTATGTACTGGGGGTATCTGGGGAGATAAAGCAGAAAAAAAAAAAAGATTGGCAACAGTTGTTAGCTCAGGTGCTAATCTTAAAAAAAAAACACAGCAAATGAGAATTTTAGAACTGAAAACTACAATTGAGAACTAGATAATGAGCTTAATAGCAGTTTAGATGGAGCAAAAGATGTTAGTAAGCATAAAATATATTAGCAGAAAATATCCAGACTGAAACCTGGAGAGGAAATATGATGGGAAAAAGAACCTAGAAAAATAGAATAAGAGATAAATGGGGCACATTGACAAAGTTTAACATATGTTAGAAGGAAAGGAGAGAAAAAATAGGTAGAAGCAATATTTAAAGAAATAATGGCCAAAATGTCTCCAAAACCTGTCAAAAGATAAAAGATTTTGTCATAAGTCAAAGATTAAATAATCTCTATAAGCAGAATTTTTTTTGTTTTGAGGAAGATTAGCCCTGAGCTAACTACTGCCAATCCTCTTCTTTTTGCTGAGGAAGACTGGCCCTGAGCTAACATTGTGCCCATCTTCCTCTACTTTATATGTGGGGCACCTACCACAGCATGGTTTTTGCCAAGCGGTGCCATGTCTGCACCCGGTATCTGAACGGTGAACCCCGGGCTGCCGAGAAGCGGGACGTGCAAACTTACCTGCTGCGCCATCAGGCAAGCCCCAAGAAATTTTTTTTAAAGCGAAACAAATAAAACCTAGGTGCATCATAGTAAAACTTGTTTAAAAAAGGAAAAAGAAAAAACTAAAGCAAAGAGAACATGTTAAAACCAACCAGAGAATGATTTCAAAAAATTAACTTCTAAACAATGACTGACTGTGAATTTCTCAATGGGAATGAAGGAAGCCACAACACAGTAGAATGGCACCTTCAAAGTTGTAAAAGGCGTAACTTCAACTTGAATTCAACACTCAGCAAAAAATATTCTTCAAAAATGAAGGAAAAATAAATACACCATCAGAAAAACAAAAACCGAGAGAATTACTAAAGAAATTTCTTCAAGCAGAAAGAAAGGACCAGACACGAACAATGAAATGAAGGCAGGAATAAAGAGCAATGAAAAGGGTTAGTGTGTGGATAAATATAAATGAATATTGACTGTATAAAACAAAAGGATATTATGCAGATTTTAACATACAAGTTTAAAGCAAAAATATATTTCAAAAGGCTAAAGGAGTAGGGCTCTTGCAATATTTGGAAAGTAGAAAAGCAGTGATTTGTATATGCACATTGCAGTTTCTGAGGCAATCACTAAAAGATTAGTGATAGAATAAATAATTTGCAAGCTAATAGAAAAAAATAACAAAAATTCATGAGTAATCCAGAGGGAGACAAGAAAACAACGAAAAGAAATATACTACAGGTAGGAGACAAAAAAAAAAGAGAGTAAAAAAGCAAATTTTAACGTGAATGTATTAGTAAATTAATTAAATGTGAGGTAGAATAAATATTCTAAAAATGTATACTATACATTGTTGGGATTACAAAAGAAAAACAAGCATATGCTGCATGCAAGAGTCATATATAGGGGCCGGCCCTGTGGCTGAGTGCTTAAGTTCTTGCACTCCACTTTGGTGGCCCGGGGTTTCGCTGGTTTGAATCCTGGGCAGAGACATGGCACCGCTCATCAGGTCATGTTGAGGTGGCGTCCCACATAGCACGACGAGAGGCACTCACAGCTAGACTATACAACTATGTACCGGGGGGCTTTGGAGAAACGAAGAAAAAGGGAAAAAAAGAATCATATAGAAATATAAGGATACAGAAAATATGAAACTAAAAGAATGGACAATGATTTACTAAGATAAAACCAAAAGACAGCAGATATAGTTATACTAAAATCAGACAAAATGGACGTATTAAAATGAAAAGCATTCCTAGAGTTACAGAAGGACATTTCAGAATGATAAATGTTCAATCCCTGGGAAGATATTAGAATTCTAAATAGAGAATATTTGAACAACACAATTAAGAAACATAGTCTAATTTACATGTGCTTATATATAAATTTCCATCCATCTAATTGTAGAGTGACTGTCCAGTTGTCTAATTTTTAGAACTTTATAATTAAGAGGCAGAAGTGGGGAAGAAAACTTCTTCTTTCTATTTTCTACCAGACCACAAATTGCGTTTTTAGTCTGGTTCTCTCGGCCTTGTCATCGGTAGCCTCCTTAGAGCTGGTCAAGAGAAAGGCTAGTCCTGAGCTCTACAATTTAAAATATACTTCTAATGAGGTAAAGGGTCTGCAAGGGCAGAGTGAAATGCCCATCTGGAGCTTGTGTTCTCCCCCACTTTCTAGATCATGCTTAGGCTTCCCAGGCCCCTGTAAATCCATGCCCAGTACCCCCAAACCCCTTTGTAAACCCAGTAAGCTCTCTTCCATGAGCTTCTCCTTCCAATGATTGGCGGCATCTGCACGTGCGCTCTGCTGCAGAGCAGTGGCTCTGGCTCCACGCAGCAGTGGGAATTAGTGCTCACGGGCCGAGCTATCCACATATGTGTGCACTCAGTCACTCATGAAGAAAAAAGGAGCTGAAAATAGCAAGAGAAGGTGGGGGCAGGCCACTACCTGGGGATAGGGCCTGGAGACAGACTCTCCCCTTGCCTCAATTATGCCCAGAAACAACAGAAAGTCTGAGAATTCTAACTTAAATCTGGCCCTCTAAGTTATTATGAAATTATTATTACAATGGTAGGAAGATGAAACATTTTCTTTAACAGATAGATTCATTTATGATTTTTAGTATTTAGATATAGTTTATATACTAATTATCAGTATAACAAATTTCCCCTAACTTAATGGCTTTAAATAATGACCTTTTCTTACTTCTCCAAAGCCTATTGGGTTCCACTAGGCAATTCTTTTGATATGACCCAGATTTGGATGATCTGTAGGTGGTCAGCTAGCTGTTAGCTGGACCCTGGCTGGCTTAGAATGGTCTCCACTGACATGACTAAACTCTGTTCCATGGGGCCAGTCCCCGCTGGCTTCAGTTTCAGGAGAAAAGGCAGCTGTACTCATGGTCTCTTGCAGCGTAGTCTGAGAACTATCTGTATTATTTCCACTCTCTCTGCTGGCAAAAACAAGTCACAAGTTCCGCCTGAGTGCCAGTGGTAGGGAAAGAGACTCTACTTCTAGATGAGAGGAGCTACACATTCAGATGGCAGGGGTAAGGACAGAGGGAGGAGTGGGAAATTGGGGACATTTTTATAATCAATCTACTACAGTCTGGGAGTCTCCATTTACATTCTCACCCCAGGTCCACATGTTAGGGTCAGCCTGCCTGTAATTAGTGGAAAATCCTCCGGAGTCTTCCAATAGGTTGATTGTCAAAACTAGCTTTTGCATTTTCTACTAGGACTCCTCTGTTTTGTGTCTTTATGGTCACTTTTAATAAAATTGAAGTGTCTTTATCTCAGGCAGCTAGTAAGAGCTTATTTAAATAGATAGCTTCATCTATTTGATTAGTAAGAAAGTGCAAGTTCAATAAATAGAGAAGCAACTTATTTGACATTATAGTAATAATTTTTAAACACTTCCCCATTACTACAGTGATCCAGTGACTCCTATTTTATAGTTTAAATGTATATTTACTTTAGGGCATGCATAAATTTACCTTGGAATGTTTCCCATTCTTCCTATGTTCTCACCAAACAATTCTTTGATGTTGTGCTTTGAGCAATTCGCTTTTTGTATCCATAATGGACACAATAAAGGTCAACACAGATGCTTTGCTCTGAGGAGATGGGGCCCAGGGGACCAGAGAGATAATTGACTCTGAGAGCTCAAATCAGTGTCACAGCAGAAATTATCCCCAAGTCAGTGGTGTTATTACAAAGGCATGACCATTTAATAGTCCTTTATTTTCTAGTATCAGTCAAGTCTGAAAGTAGGTAAATGATAAAAAAAAGGACGAAATAAATACTGTAAGATGCAATGAGGAAACAACAGTTCCTGCAACCTAAGAAAATAAATCTTCAGGAAGTACTTAGAGTTCATTTGAACAAATCCACTTTTACAAAAAATCTTCCAAGCTATTATTTGAAAGCATTTTATTTACATCAAAAAGTTATCTCCCAACTGTGAAAAAGTCTCCTAAATAATCTGGATAACTTCCTTTTTGAATAATATTTGTATTTGATTATCCAATCTGAGAGGTAGTTTTCCAAAAAGCAGACTTCTAATTACAGTTTTTTCCATCAATTCACTTAACTATGAAATTAATCTTGCTTATCTCTTCTTTATTGGACTATTTTGCCAGATATACATTTTTTCATGGTAAGTTGTTTTTGTGTTCAGGTACAATAAAAAGACCGTTTAGTTTTAAAAGTCCATATTAGATTTACTGTCATTGGGAATTCATAATTCTATGAATCTAGTCAATTTTAATTTTAAATCTATAATTCTAATAAACTTTATTATGTTTAAGGTAACCTTAAATACAGCTTGGTTAATTGTATTTCTTTAAGTTTTAGCTGCCTTTCGAAAGGAAATAAATTCAAATTTCTCTTTAAGTCTTTTTATATTCTAAATAAGTAAGAAGCAAAATCTTCTCAAGTTTTCCAAAAAATTTTAGGTATCTAATAAATACTTATGTATATTCTATCTTTTAAGATACGTAAATGTTTCTCTACTATTAACAACAGCATTTTCTTTAATTTTTCAAATAAAATAACAAAGCTGTATTAATTACTCAATTATACATTTTAAACTAGAGTTAAAAGAGTAAGCTGTTAACTTGAATATGCCAAATTCACTTAAGCACCACAAAGATACTCCAATTTAGTTATTTCTGTGCTTAATTCTAAACCTTTTAGGATTAAAAGACTCACTAAGAAACAGTAAGACCATCACAAGTGACTGGACTCTCAGCCACAGCTGTCTGGGGCGGTACGGGGGAAGCTCTTGGCAGGAAATCACTTCCACCGGCTCCCCATCCCCCCGCCCCAGGCTAAGTCCGACTTATTTTTACTATAACAAGGATTCGTATGATAGCATATGATCTCTCAGCTCCTGCTTCTTAGAGTTAATTTACATATAACCTCATTTTCATTTGAATCTTCAAACTCACTTCTAGCTTATAGTTATCATTTTTTGCTAATTAAGACTTTGTTTTTCATTTAACTGGTTTTGGGAACCTTTTAATATCTTCTCTCCATTTCAAGATTCCTTACCATTGTACACTTCACACACTTATAGCGTTCTTTCATGTCATTTTGAGCTCTTTTGCCTCGTTTGGCAAGCGAGAACTCTGTATTACTTTCCATACGTATTTTCTTGCCTTGCAAGTCCACAGTTTTTACACTTATTAAGATGACCTTCCATTGGATGTCACATGTATCTTGTGACTTCTTTGACTCTGTAGTCTAACTCTAAAGCTGTGTTGATAGCAGTAATAAGCATTTGGTCAGGGTTGAGACTGAGCGCCAACTGGCATTCAGAGCATGCTTCTGTAACAGGTACCCTAGCAGAGGGGACTCTGCCAGAGATTCTTTTCTAGTGAAAGAATTGTCATAAAACTATCTTGGAATCATTAAAGCTAGGCTTCCTTAGGAAGCTTCAGAAAAGGACATAATTAAACCTTTGTATTTTGAGATTTGAACATGAAAATCTTCAAAGCCACTAGATTGGCAGGGGGTAGGGGGATGGAGAAGGGTGGTGAGAAGTTGGGGAAGAGGTGGAATAAACTGGGCAATAAATTCATGTTCTGGATCTTTTTGTAGAGGATGCTTCTAGAACCAGCTGATGCCTTATAGATGACTCTTTGTGAGAACGAAAAAGCTCAAAAAGTCTGGCTATTGAGAACCACAACTTTGGTTGGGGTGGAGGAGGTCCCTTGGCCAGTGGATAACTACAGTACGGTGTTCAAGGACCTAATGTGCTCAACCCCAAGCTCAACAGCAACACATTTTTGCATCAAACTAATATCGAGGGTGGACTGATGGGACTTCAAGTCTTTCTTTGTTTATCTGTACAAGTTGGAATGACTACTTTGGAATTGTTTAAGTGATTCGGATACTTGGACCATTCATGGGGTTCTTAAGCAATGAATTAGAAAAATAAAAGGAAGGTGATCCTCTCTACCTCAAATTTAACAATCCATTAATAGATGTTAGAATTTAATCTGAGAAACTATGTTCTAAACATCTGTATCTGTTCGCTTGAGATGACATGGATGTTGCAAAGAAAACTTTCAAAATTTTGTGATGTGGATAATGTGTCAAAGAAGAAGGAAAATAATAGATAATAAAATGCCTTCCCTCAGCCAGACCCCAGAAGCTAGACTTGGCCCACCAAAGGGAGAAGGGATGAGGGTAGGAGGTTAAGAAATTTCTCATAAGGGGCATTTTTTTGAAGTTTTGACACAAGCAGTGCTGATTCAGAGCCCTTGTGTTGACATACAATGCAGAGTTGGAAAGTGGCCCTTTTCCCTCTGTATTGTATATTTTTTATTTTCTGTTTATTATGATGTCTTAATGTCTTAAAAATAGACCTTTCTGGCTGAGAACAGACTCTTCCTCCCAGGGATAGCCAATTCTTAGTATAGCAAAGGGCCCAGCTGGGGAGCATGCCTTTGAAAATGCAAACTAACCATATGTCCTCTCTCTGGCTCACTATGCCCCAGGAGACAATATTCCTCTGCCTAAATCATTCCAGGCCCAGGTACTGGGCAACTAGAGCCCATCCCTATAGCCCAAGCCTGCTGGAGTTATTCTAACGAGCCAATACTAAACTGCTTCATTTGCCTTTCCTTGTGTTTCCCATGGAAACCCCAATAAAAACCATGGCCTAACCTTTTCCTTTGCTCCTACCCCTGCTGCCACCTGAGCTTTGCTGGTGTCATCCCGAGGCCCTGAGTAGCATAAGTTGACCCCCTTCTCTGAGGCGTATAATAAACTTTTTCCTTCCAAGCCCCATTCTCATTTCTTTCTGTGGCTGCACCCACTTTACCATATCATATCCAACATGTGCAGGTTTAAAACAACCCCACTCTCTGCCCCACACATCTGCACAGCTGTGGCAACTCAGAGGTCGGCATGCCTGCCGTAAGAGAAGAGGCATTGCCACTGGAGGAACGACAGTGACCAACACCAGCCACTGGTATACCCAGCAAAAGTGCTCTGCAAAGGAATGCAGAACCAGAGCAGACTTCTTGCTGATTTCCCTCACACATATTCTAGAGGCTCTCAGAAACAACTGGGAGAGATTTTGAAATAGACATTGATTTCCTCAAATTATGCAAAAAACAAGCCAGCAATATTCGGGAATTTATGTTCGTGTGACCTACTTGGACCTATAGGCTGGGGAGACATAAGGACATTCTGGTTTCAAATCAGTTATTGAATATGTATGAGCAGTTCAAGGTGTACTTGGTTCCTGCACTTTTCAAGGGTGAATAAATGTTTTGTGTTGCTTTGACTTTTGAAATATAATTCTTAAAAATTGATTTAAGGAGGTCATATGAGTGTTGACACTTCACTATCTGCTCTACTCAGTGTCATCAGCTCTATGACTGAGTATTCTCAATGCTATTCAATAAGTTTCTATTAAATTGAGTTGGAATAAATAGGAAAATCAGAGACACTATGGAGAAAGTGCCCATGGAAGAACTTAGGGAACTTGGCGGAGTTTTCCAAAAACAAAAATTATGGGGAAAGAAGGGAATGTTCTTTTTTGTTTTGATAGGAAGAGATTGTTGTCAATTATGCAGCCTTCATTATATTACAGCACTATTGGATTATGATGTAAAAGTATTAGGTAATACTAGCTAATCTTTATTGAGTGTTACTGTATAGGAGGCACAAGATCAGGTCATTTAAATTTATCATCTTATTTAATCTTCTCAACAATCCTAAGTAGGAGTGTTTCTACATTCACTTTGATTTTACAAATTAAGATATTGAGGAATATAGTGGTTTAAAAATTTTGATGAGGAACCTGTGACTAATCTGAGATTTCACTCTGCCTGCAAGCTTAAAAATTTGCCGGCCACAGTTTCGTGGATGCTGGCAGAAGACACAAGACTCTTGGGTCAGAGAAAAAGGACTTTATTATTTATTGCACAGTAAGCAGCATGAGCTTAATGTTTGGGTCAGTTCCTTCTCCCCCAAATTCCACATGGGCAATACAGAAGGATCTAGTTGGATGCTGTGCACACAGTGGTCTGTGTTAGCACTGAGGAAGCCCTACCCTGGAGAACATGATGTTTTATAAGGGACAACAAGATAACCTGCCTGGCCTTTGCTCTGGAGAGGGACTTCGTTTTTATTTTACTCTGCTACCGAGGGAGATTCTCTCTCTCTACTCCAAAGCTGTTCACTATAGAAGCATCATTGAGAAGATTCCCTGGAATATAAGGGAAGTTAGTCTCTGCTTGCAAGGTGTGCAGAAATGAGAGAGATCCATTGAAATTTGTCTCCCAAAATATCTACTGCCCTATGTATACCCTCTTGCCTTCCAGTGAATTTTCCCACGAGTGTGCCACTCTGTCACCAGTCTGATTGACACTCAGTTGTCAATAGTGGAGTAAGGATTTAACCCAGGCATTCTGATCTGATAGCTCTAAAAGGATATCTAAAGGTACTAGTCAGTAAGGGTCTGGGAGAGTTTATGTGTTTGGCACTAACTAACCAATAGAGAAAGAGCCCAGATTTGTAGATTAAAGGGTTGAGAGTAATCAACTGAGTAGAAAAAGAGAAATGAGTGAGCTAGAGATCAGAAAGTTAGAGCTTCATTTTTCACTGTCTTAATCTTCCTAAAAGTTCTTTAATATCTTTGGAAAAAATCAAATCTATATCTTAGTGTTAAAGATAAATTTGCTTGACAGCTATAAATTGTGGTGTGTTTTTTTTAAAGAAATTATTCATGCAACACATATATATTTAACACTAATATGTGCCAGGCATTCTTCTAGGCCCTATTGTTCAACCATATTAAACTCTTCACATATGCACTGAAGGGATTAAAAATATTGATTAGTTGGTATCCATCCCACTAGTTATCATAGATCTTTACTCATGACTGTCACACATCATTTTAGAGAGAGGTCAGAGCATGGTGATTAAGAATGTGGACAGTGGAGTGAGATTGCCTTGGTTTAAATCTCAGGTCAACACCTAGTAACTGGGGTTTTTAGCATTGTAATAGCCCATACAATGCTGTAAAAGATGGCGGAGACTCAGGAAGATTGCTTCAAGAGAACTAGAGAAGTAGCAGGATAGAACTGACTGTGCCTGTGATGGTGCTTCCTCCTCTAGGCTCTGCGGACCTCCTCAAGTCTCATCTCTCACCCTTCCCTGGCTCCCAGACCATCACAGGGCAACCTAGTATACTCATATGAGCAGATCTATTCAGATACCTCTCTGTCCCCTTCTCCCCAACCCCAGCTCACTCCCTGTTGCCTGCCTCCCCATCACGAATGTCATATTCACCACACTGCATTGGAATTGCGTGTTCATTGCCTTGAACCCCTGAAAATGTGTAACCAAGAGAGGAGCTTCCTTTCCTGGCTGGTCCATCATACCAAACAGAGTACTAGACTGGCATCCTCTTCCCTTGGTAGGGACATTGCTTGTGTGTTGGTCTGTACTTTCCTCTTTAGTGACTCTCCTGACAATACCTCTGATTTTCCTTCCTCTCATTCATTCTAGACTTGTTGCATTTGACCTAAGATAAATATAAAACAAACAAGCAAAACTTCTCAGTCCCAGGAGTAAATCTGAATATATGATAATCTCTTTTAAAAGGTATCTTCCCTACATCTCTTGCTGTATTTGCTTTGGCATTTCTAATTTTACGTTATTGTTTTTGGTTTCTTAAATATATTTTTAAGTAATTTGACCATTTTATGTTTTCCTAAAAGAACCAGCTCATGAATTTTCAGTTCTAGTTTTCTTTTTTTCCCTTAATCATAATTCATTAATCTCTTCTTGCATTTTTTTCACAGAATTGCTTTATTTTTAATCTAACTGTTCTAGAAAAGACTTCTGGTAGTTGTTCCAAATGTAGTGTACTTCTCAAGACATTTCAAATGACAGCAACGTAAATATATAGTTTCTAAGCACTACTAAAGAGAAAGAGTTTAATATCCCTAAGGTGTTAGTCCTCTCATTCCTATGAGGGCTCAGGCAGGAGGTTTCTGCATGAGCAAACATGTTCTTAAAGTGGCTAAGGGTGCCAAAATTATGGAAATTGAAGGGAGAAAATGAGAACAAAAAAATTTCAAGAAGGTCATTCAGAAGAGAAGCATTTCCTCTACTTCAAGGAGACTCTTAGAGCCTTCAGAAGCCTTGCCTCTCTGGAGTCAGCCCGTAAGAGCTCTCTATGTGACAGATTTCTGGGGCTTTGGGTATAGAGAAGACTTTGCTCCCCACAGGACAGCCATTTCAACAGGATCAAATAATTTTCATTCTTGTTTCTTGGCCTTTTTTAAAGCTTTTTATAAAGAGAGGAAAAGTACTCTGAACTCAGCAGTTGTTCCTTAATTCTATAGGGGTTAAAATAAGAGGAGAAAGACTATGGTTTTCTCAGCTTTTGGGATATCTTGACTTGTTCTGAAATTTGGATTTAGATGTATTTTGTGTTTGATATGTGATTTAAATCAGTGAATATATGCATTGTATTTGTATTTTCTGAAAATTTTTCTTATCCTTATATATACATAGTCATATATGTGTATATAGATATGTACCTATTCAGAAAGTGTGTGTGTGATATGTATATATTAAGATACAGGTAAGAATAAAATCTAAAATGAAATATGCATTGTAACATAGAAGGGGATGAGAGATGTTCCTTTCAATATTTTAAAACACAAACAGAAGGAGCAGATACTTTCTGAAATGATGTACCTCCAGTGATATAGATCATTATATTTTAGAACACAGGGCCATATGGCAAGGACGAATTCTGAATACCATAATTTAAGTTTGGTAATGCAGTTCTAACTTAAAAAAACTATCCCTCAACATACAGTATATGACAACTTCCTATCAGTCCAGAAGGACAATTTGCTAAGATCCCAAGCGAGGAACACATGGAAATGACTTACAACTGTGAAGCTTATCACCGGCACACAGAAACACGACAGGGAAGAGGAAATGTACTCATCAGCCTCGTAGAAAAGGATCCCATTTCTCCTAACCATTGTGCAAAACGGGCTTAATTAAAGCAACTGAAAATTTTGCTCAGCGGTCCTCAAGATAGCACCCTTAGTGGGGCACCCTCTACAAATAAGATTCTGAGTGCTCTGATTTGACACTAAACAAGCTCTTTGCTTGCAGAGAATTCAAGTCACCTTCAGCTACTGCAGCTCTCTCCAGCCCATTTTCCATGGACTAGGGAAGAGCATTGTGCTTCCTTAAAGAGAACACTACAAGAGCAGTTTAAAGAAAAATGGAGGGGGGTGGCAGTGGGGATTGAGGGATGCTGAAGTGGGTTATAGAACTTGTTTCCTCAAAAACTAGCTGTCAATATGGCAGGTGTCAATGATCCTGGACTTGTCTTTTAAA
Source organism: Equus asinus (assembly GCF_041296235.1). Lineage (NCBI taxonomy): Eukaryota > Metazoa > Chordata > Mammalia > Perissodactyla > Equidae > Equus > Equus asinus. The sequence goes on from NC_091798.1 coordinate 85,129,147, forward strand.
CCGTTCTGTACACAGATATTGGAAGAGAGAGGGAGGCCTCTACTTCTACCTATCTTTCTACACCTACATTTATACCTTTTTTTCCTTCTTGAGCCATGGAAAGACGGACTATTCAAAAGCAATGTGGTAGAGATAGCTTCCCCCCAAATTTAAGAAAATATTTTAAAGGATTCACAGTTCTGTAAGCTTCCGAAAGACTACTTGTGGTAAATTTGGACTTCCAAATTCTAAGTTTGAAATCTACTCAGTCATGTATACTCTTTACAAGAGAACTTCATGACCTAAAGGAGTGTTATTAACATTAGGGTGACAGTTAACCAAGTTATCAGGACTTTAACAAAGCAGGGAAAATACTAACAACCTCTGAAAGATACAGAATCCTAGAGTATACAGGTGTCATGAAATTAAAACAAAATCTAACTTGCAATGTTTGAAAGCCTGTGACAAATACTTCTTTCTATCTCAGAAAAGGGAAGTAGACTTATCTACTTATGAACTCTTCTTTAGGGAAATATTTCATATTTTAGCAAGGCAGTAGCTCAAATATTCACATTCCTTTGAGTCATTAGGAAATACATGATCTCGCAGGTAAGAATAGTAGCTTCCATTATGACTTTTTTAATGAGTGAAGGCATATTATCACATTTTTAGAAAAAGATTCTAATTATCTTTCCTTCTTTTGTTTTAGTTTTTTCCTGCAATTGTTTCTTGTCACCTACGTCTTGGATATCATCCAACATGCTACCCCACCTTGTAATTTGAATAATGGAGTTCAAGGGCCTTTCCAGTCGATTAGAATCTGTCAAATGATACTAACATTAGAATGTGTGTATCTGTAATCTATTCGCTCCTATTAAGTCTTACCTCTATATGCAACCCTCTCTGCATCATTCCTAGTGAGAAAACAGGGCAGATTTAATAACATCCTGGCCCCCTCAGCAAGGCACCTCTCTGAACATCACGGCCCTTTACTGTATGCTGTCATAAAAATTGCCACCTCTGTAGTTATTGAACACATGTTTTTGAGTGCCTGGTATATTGCAAACACTGTACTACTGTTACAGGGGTTCAAAAATGACCACATTAGAAACTTTACTGTCTCGTGACTAATCCTGAGAAGGAGATTAGAGTCAGCTTCATGTATTTCCATACCTCCACACCACAACCACCCCACCAATGACCCCAACATGAACACATCGTAGGAAATTCAGACTTTCAAAGAATGAAAAGAAGGAGCAAGATATTTGCAAATCAGGTGGATGAGAAATGAGTCCTAAGTGTAGTTTGAATGTGCACTTCTCTTGGGTGAGGTTGAGTATCTATAATACACTGTAGAGCTATTGGTGTTTCTTTGCCGGTGAATTCTCTGTTTAACATCTTTTGCCCAATTTTATTGAATGGTGTATCTCTTTCTTATTAATCTGTAAATTTCGATTGAGAAATCCAAACTTACCTAAATATGTATTAGAGAAATTAGCCCTTCTTATATTATATGAATTGCAAATTTTTACTAGTTTGTTTTTGTTTTTGACTTTGTTTATGGTATGATCTTTGACATTTGAATGTTTGGTATATGAGTCTGCTAAAATGCAAATTTATTAATCACTTGGTAAAATGATCATCTTGGGTTCTTCATGTGATGTCATTGTTAGAAAGGCCTTCCATATTCTAGGTTTATAAACTACTTATCTAGTGCTTTCTTGTTGTACATTTAAGAGTTCTTTACATTTAAATCATTGAAATGTATTCATAAGACGGCTGATAGATTTGTGTCCACCTTCCTTGTTTCCAAATGGCCACTCAGTTCCACAAGAACAGTAATGGAAAAAGCCATGTTTCCAAATTCAGCTCTTGTATGTATTTGTGTCCACTTTTGGATTTAACAAAGGTGAAAATTATAGTGATTGGATACAACCAAAGCTGTCTCTAACTCAGAATAACTAAGGGATTCTTCAATCAGCACTAACAAGATATTAGAACAATCAAATATGTATTATGAGACAGTATGAATTAGTATAATAATGGCACGATATATTTTGAGAATAGAGAGATATATTATCATTAACTACTATGTGCAGATGTGTAGGCTTTTCTAAAATTGTATCTACAACCTGTATATAGGTAAAAATAAATGTATTATGTTATATGTACGTGCTGCTAAATGACTCAATAAATTTTGAATATACTTTTTAAAATAGACAACTACCGTCTCCATGTCACTTGTTTTACCAATTCGTCTAGAAGCATTTCTCAATGGATGTACAAAGGCAAACTTTGTAAAACTCTCATGAACAATAAGGTATATGGAGTCTGAATAAACATGCCTTCCTAAATTACAAAATATTGTTGTGAGGACATATTGAGTCACTGCTACATGTATTAAAGTGAAGCACATTTATTTTTTTTAGAGTGCAGAAACACGAAGCAATTTGGAGACTCAGAAGACACAGTGGTGTCTTGGATACTCAAAGATAGAGAAATATATATTTCATTTCATCTCGTGAACAAAACTACTCCTAGAGTAGAATATTCTAAAAAGTCATTTGGGGCTTAATGTTTTTCATGTTAAAATTTCTGTGACTGGCTTGCGTAACTCTTATTTTCCTCTCATAGATGACTGAGAAACATGCTACAGAATTATTTTCGTTTTTAACTTATTATCTAGTGTCTAGCAAACAGCATGTTATAACAGATGTCCACAAAGTGTTTACTGATGACGTTTTAGCCAATCATATAGAATAACATAATTTTAGCCACTCATATTTAATAACTTACAATTTCATCATATGAAATTTTATTTGCTAAGAAAGTTTCAGTACCAGTACAATACAAGTTTTCTTCAGCTTCTAGAGAAAATAATTCAGTATCTTCATGATCATGAAAGACAAATAGATACTCAAATGCAGTGACCAGACAAGGCAAAATTTTACCAATTTAGTCGTCTTGTGAATTCCACGCTCTTCAAATCCAGCAGCTACTGGCCTAGACTTGGATACTCAAAGATAGAGAAATATATATTTCATTTCATCTCGTGAACAAAACTACTCCTAGAGTAGTTTTGACATAACTGGGATTTTGACACAGATAAAATCTCTTTTCAATTTCCTGAATGAGCATGAAGAAATCACTTCATTTTAGAGTTTTTTTTGTCTATGTCTTGGTACTAGAAAATTCATTTTTTAATGCCACAAAAAAAGTGAAAATTATTATACTGCAGATCTGGGACTTTTAAAAATGTCTATGTATAAAAATAGTATCAAAGAATCCATACCCAAACTGATGGGTTATCCTATGCAGCCTAATAAGTATCTGAATATTATTTTGTTAAAAAGGCAAAACTCAGAAGAGGATACAAAAGTGAAGTGACATAACGGAAGTAGAGATGAAAATGAGAGCTTTTAAAAATATATTGAAATAAATATCCCCGTAAAGGGGAAACATGTAAAGAATGTTAGGGATAAATGAGAAACCTGCCTCCCAGTCCAAAACTCGTTTTGCAGAGAAAATCAGTGCCTCATACAGTTCAGCCCAAACTTGCCTACACGCCAGTTAACATAATTTGAGAAGCTCACTGTCAAGAATGGTGAAAAGTCTGACATTTTACTCCACTTGCAAGCTAGCAAGTCTCAACTTCCTGAATGTTCATAGCAGACATGAGATTCCTGGATCAGGGACAAAAGCATTTATTTCTTTCAACACAGCAAACAACATTAGCGTATCCTTTGTCTGCTTCTCTTCCTCAAGTCCAAATTCCCAGAGTGATGGGAAAAGGGTCTGAGAACCCGTGCTTAGGTGTGGAATGAGTTACAGGAGAGCAAATCTGAGTTGAAGGAGCCCAAATCTCTTACACTGGAGGGAGGTACTATCTATTTCTGTTTTCTGATGCTGCTTGCTAAAAAAATAGCCTTGAAAAGATATTCTGGAACAAAGGCAGTCAGCGCTTCTGTTTGTGAGATATCCAGAAACTCTTGAGCCCCGTGGAGAATTGTCTCCCAAGTATTGGTATCAGTGATTGACTAATGTAGACTATATATTGTGGCGTGTTGAATGCTGAACTCTTACTTCCTTGTAAAAATGTTATTATACCATTATCAACTTTTGTTAAAATACTATTTTTTTAAATATATTTAACTTGTGTAAAAGTTAAACCAGTCTTTCCCAATCCCAGGTCTGTATCATGTCTCGATTTTTTTTTGTTTGTTTTTCCTTCCTGCTATTCTTAGTTGAAGAACATGAACTTCTTCTACTGGATACCATCCCAGAGTGACTCATACAGGTCAATTTGATGTTTCTCCTTGTTTTAAAAGAATTGTCTTTAAGGTCATGCAAACGCTGAATATTTCTTAATTCCTTCTCCTAAGTCACCTAATTTCTCATATTCTGATCCATCATTGCATATGGACATTGTAAAAAGTTTTTTAAAATTTAAACATACACTCTTTAAAGCCTATGAAAGAGGAGTAAAATATTGACAATGAAATTCTAAAAAAATTACCACGTATTTGTTTAACTCATGCATTCCATTTGCATAATTGCGTACACAGACATATGTACAAACTCACACACATGAAAAAGTGGTTATATGTTTGGGTTCTGGAGTTTGCTTGCCTATGTTCACACCTGGGCTCTGCTTCCCAGAGCAGAGAAACCTCAGTTTCCACATGCACAGAAATCGAGATAGTAGCAGTTACATACATACATCATGGGACTGCCGTGAAAATGAAATTAAGCAGTACTGCTACTTTAGCGCATTACTTAGATCTAGTAAGTTCTCAGTCAATGTTAGTTATTATTGTAATGCGGAGAGATGCAGAAGAAGAGCTGGGTTCCCAGTTGCTAATGAGAAGTTGCATAGCCTTTCTAGACTTTTGGTATCTTTATCTGTAAAATTAGCAGTATTTCAGTATTCGATCTCTGATGTTCAATCAAACACTAAAATTCAGTTATTCTGGACTAGAATTACATGTGAAATTTGTTCTGAAATCTCAGCACCACAGTGAAATTCAGTCATGAACAACTACAAAAAGCTCGTTATAATTGTATTACTGTTGTGATTATTATTATTCAGACAACTGTAATTATTGTTCTGACTCCTAGGGCTTACTTAACTCTTTCTCATCAGCAGACAGTTATGTTTTACAATCATCATCTTATTTTCCCTCGGAAAAATTTTTGATTAAATACTATTATTATTTGTTTTACAAATGAAGAAACTTGCTTAAATGAGTTAATGAATTGACTAAGGCCATAAAACTGGAAAGAGCTAAGAATAAAGCTTAAGGAGTGAAGGAATAGGAATGGAATTTTTAAAAATAGCATAATTTGGATAGTGATCATGGATTTTAAAATTAATATTTTCTGTAGACCCAAGATTATAAATTTCTGAACAAAATTCTAAGTTTCTTGAAGACAGGGAATGCTTATTTTGTTTCCCAGTTGCCTTTAGAATTTCTGTAAACAGAGTATGCTCTCAATGAGAACATTTGACTGACTCCATGAGTCAATCAGCCTATTCTCCTAGCACTATCTCAATAATATATTTGTTTCTTTGGGTGGGACACAAGCCATCTCAAGGCATGAAGAGAGTATTTAAAAAAACAAAATTGTTTCGCTGAGTAAATATACAACAGTTAGCCATGGTGGTGACCACAACCCAGTATATTGATATCAGAAGCTCTAGCTGTGAGGGTTTTTGCATAGAGGAAATTTTGGCACAGGATTGACAGTGATCATTGACTTCTGTGTGGACATCAAGTGGTTGGCAGAAGACAGGCAAAGCAGGATCAGCACTTAGTGCCGAAGGTCGGGCAGACATCTGTCTTTGCTAAAGATATACCATGTTTTGATGAACTGTGGCAGACTGAGAATGTTAACAGCATCCCCCAGAGTTAAAAATCTGGCAAAACGCAGATGATCTCTGTCCTGGATAGAGGGATTGTTTTTTTTTTTTTTAATTGAAGTGATGATTTCTAAATTGTGTCAAATCCTCAGTTACACGTAGCAGTTTTTTTTCAGCTTAAGAGAAAAACACAAATACTACCAAAATAAAATGATCACAAATTGGGAGTGGGTTATGTTGACATAATGTAATTTTCCTTCCAGCTCTTAACATGGAGCATTGAAATGATGCCCAGTTTCTCAAATTGCAGAAACAATGTAGAATATTATCACTATGGGACTGATATGCAGATAGTCAAACAAACACAGACCTTTCATTTGTTTAATCAATAGCATATTATGCAAGAACATGAGCTCTTCTGTTGTTTTGCTTAAGCTGTTGTTACATTCTCTTCCAATGCTTTGTAAAGCAAGAGAAAAATTCACTTTTGATTTTCAGAAAATATAGAATGCCCATATTCTAAATACAACAATATCAAGTATTGCTCAGATCATAATTTGTGTCAGACATCATGTTAATCATTTTTCATTTACCATTTCTATATTATCTGGCTTTAGAAATGAAGAAATTGGCTTTCAGAGAGATTAAATAACAGGCCACGGTCACCGGCTGGGAAGTGCCTGAGCCACAATGATCACCTTTAAAGTCTGTCTGACTTCAATGCCTGTGCTCAGGCAGTGTCAATAAATTCATATGCATTTCAATAAATACCATCAAAGGGGTCAGGGGCCTGTGGGGGACCTTCCACAAAATAGTACTTGTTGATCTGGTATAGCACAAAAAGAATTTCTTACTGCCAGCCTTTCTGCATTTGACTCCCTAGGGGACGTTAGGAGTCATTCCTAAAACATAAATAAGTTAAGTAAAAGCAAATGAATAGAATAGATGCTGGGAATATCTTTCTTCTAAAATTACTATTAGATATATTTAAGATAAGGCTAAATTTTTTTATAGTTTGCTTGTTATTAGGTCTTTAATGAATAAGAAGCTAGGAAGTTGTATGTTGTATATAATATTGTTTATATTTTATATTTTATTTTTATTCCAAAAATGTAAAATGCATAATGTTTCAATGCTTTGAACCTTTTTTTTTTTTTTTTTTTTGCTGAGGAGGAAGATCTGAGCTAACACCTGTTGCCGATCTTCCTTCTTTTTGCTTGAGGAAAATTAGTCATGAACCAGCATCTATACTAATCTTCCTCTGCTTTACATGTGGGTCACCACCACCACATGGCTGATGAGTGGCGTAGGTCCACACCTGGGATCCAAACCTGCAAATGTGGGCTGCTGAAGCAGTGTGCACAGAACTCAATCACTATGCCATAGGGCCAGCCCCTGAACCACTAGTAATTAAATAAAGATGGGTTGATTTCATTTATATTTCTGTAGTTATAGTGCTTACTAAAAATGTTATCTCTTTTTGTATTAATTTTTTGGAGACCTGTCATTTGCTGTGTAATTTGATGTGAAATTTTATCATTCTCTCCTGGTGGTATTCTTTCTATATAAGTTGAAAGTGATCCAGGTTGCAATAATCCTGGGAGAGCATCTTGTGGTGGGCAGAATGCTCTACCAGCCTCCTGGTTTTTGCTCCCTGCTGTGCATGCCCTGCATAATCCACTCCCCTTAAGTGTTGGTTGGCTAGTGAATAGGATGGGATATCAGTTCCGTGAAAAGGTTATATGGAAAAGGTGAAGGGATTTTGCAGATGTAACAAAGGTCCTTAAACAGTTGACTTCAAGTTAATCAAAAGGGAGATTATCCTGGTGGTTCTCACCTAATCACAGAGTCCACTAAAATAAGCACTAGAGGTCAGAGACAGAAAAGATTCAAAACAGCAGAGTCCTTGTCCTGTTGGTCTTGAAGAAGTAAACTGCCAAGTTGTGGGGAGGGTACAAGATTAGGAACAGTGGGTGGCCTCTGGGAGCTGAGGGCCTCAGTCCTACAGTTTCAGGGAACTCAATTCTGGCAACAGCCAGTGAGCTTGGAAGAGAGCCCTAAGCTTTAGATGAAATCACAGCCCCAGCTAACAACTAGATTTCAGCCTGGTGAGACAGTGAACAGAAAGCCCAGACAGCCTGTGCTCAGACACCTAACCCATGGAAACTGTAAGATGACACATTTGTGTTGATTTTAACCAGTAAGTTCGTGGTCATTTGTTACACAGCAATAGAAAACCAATAGGCCTAGATACAGCTATTTTCTCTGCTACTAAACCATAAAAATTCATTTGTATGCTCTTTGCTTTAGTGTAAGAAGAAAATAGTCACAGATGAACTTTCACACTCCCTGTATTGCTGTTAAACAGCCATTCTTTTCACCTTCAACACTGTTTACCCTTCCCTAGTTCAAACAGTAAAATTAAATATTGAAATTCTGTCAACTCCCAATCAAGCTGCAAAGCAAAAACTAGAAATACTTTAAAAATTTTTAAAAAAATTACCATAAAATTGGTGGTAGGAAGCCAATAATATATCTTGGTTCTCTCTCCAGGAGGTTCAAGTCACGTCCTGATTTTCTCCTAAGAGATAGAACTTGAGGTTTCTTTCATTTCCAAATTCCTCAAACTATGAAACATAATATCTTCAAATACATTCATTTCAAACAATTCCATTTCAACTGGGCCAACCAATTCAAATGCCCCATGGGACTAATTACATAGAGATGATAGTCTAAGTATATGATGAGAATATGACTGAGTTGCTGTGCTGAGAAAAATCACTTGTCCTTCAGTTTTTCCAATCATGATAGTATCTGTGACTCACTCAATAACATAATGAGGGTTATTTTATGTAGGATGATTTTTGACATTCCAAGCCAACTAAAGTATTTTTGAATTACGCAACAGAGTATATTTCTAAAAGGATTCCTTTTGTAAAAGTCGGATTTTGTAAATTGAATATTATTTCCTCAATGATATTTTAAGTGCATTTCTGGAGGGGGAAAATGAATATAAAATAATCATACTTCTTGAAAAGTGCAGTTAGTGTTGTTTTTTAAAAAGTCTTAATTTTCATAAAAATCAAAAAGTTGAATATATCTTTAAAATAACCCTGTGTAAGTCTAATGATCTGCAGAAATGGCTATTTCAAAGTTAAGTTAAATTATCTAATATAAAAATTTAATCTCAGACAGAATCAATAGAATTAATTTAGTTGCATATGATGCGTCTCTATGTGTTAAATGATTTTGACTGAAGAAAAGTCTTTTCTGAACACTAGTCTAGGTCAGGTCCTCTGTTGGAAGTTACTAAACACCTTCCTCTATTTTAATAATTGGCCAACTGTATTTTAATTACTTTCTAACGCTTATCTCCATTCCCCACCAAAAGCCTGTGAGCTCCATTAGGACAGAGAATATATCTGTCTTGTTCACCACAGGATCTTTATGGGCAAGAACAGTGTATAGCACCAAAGGAACAGTTAATGGGAAGACTGTCTAGCCAGAGAGGGATAGAAGGAGAGAGAGAGAGGGAGAAAACAAGGGAGCAAAAGAGGGAGAGAGGGAAGGATAGAGAAAGGAAGGAAGGGAGGGAAGGATGGGAAATGGAGGGAGAGAGGAAAGAAGAAAGACTGAAAAGCAAGTAAGAAGGAAAAGAAAGAAGAAAAGAAGGAAGGAAGGAAAACCATTATCATGAATTTAAAGAATAACCAATTTCTCAACAGTAATAAAATCATACCCTTTCTTAAATGCCAACTAATAGGTGTCTTATATCTTCAAGATAAATATCATCCCTAATTTACATAGTTAAATATTTTGTAATTCAAAAGTACCTTCATGAAGTTCTAGTATACAATATAGAATTCAGGCCAATTTTCAGAAATAGGTGTCTTAGCTCCCTCCCACCCCCAGGTTTTATTGAGATAGAATTGACATATAACATTGTACTAGTTTGAGGAGTACAACATAACGATTTGATAGATACATATAGTGCAAAATGATTACCACAATAAGTTTAGTTAACAACCATCACCTCACATAGTTAAAATTCTTTTTCCTTGTGATAAGAAATTTTAAGATCTACTCTCTTAGCAACTTTCAAATATACAGTACAGTATTGTTAATTATAGTCACCATGCTGTATATTACATCTTCAGGACTTATTTATCTTGTAATTGGAAGCTTGTATCTTTTGACCTCCTTTACTCATTTTACCCACACCGTGCCTACCAACTCTGGCAACTGTTGATTTGTTCTCTGTATCTATGAGTCTGGGTTTTTTAGATTCCACATATAAGTGAGAGCAGACAGTATTTGTCTTTCTCTGTCTGACTTATTTCACTTATCATAATGCCTTCAAAAACCATGTTGTCACAATGTCAGGATTTCCTTCCTTTTTATGGCTGAATAATATTCTAATAAGTGTGTTTGTGTGTGTGTGTGTGTGTGAATGGACACTTAAGTTGTTTCCATGTATTGGCTATTGTAAATAATGTTGCAATTAACATGAAGATGCAGATAATCTTTTCAGGATAGTGATTTCAGGTAAATACCCAAAAATGAAACTGTTGGATCATATGAAGTTCTATTTTTAATTTTTTGAGGAACCTCTCTACTGTTTTCCATAGTGGCTGCACCAATTTACATTCCCGCCAACAGTACACAAGGGATCCCCTTTCTCCACATCCATGCCAACACTTGATATTTCTTGTCCTTTTGATAATAGCCACTCTAACAGGTCTGAGGTGACACCTCTTTGCGGCTTCGACTTGATTTCCCTGATGATTAGTGATGTTGAGTATCTTGTCGTGTACTTTTTGGCCATTTAAATGTTTTCTTTGTAAAGATGCCTATTCAGTTCCTCTGCCCATTTTTTTTAAGTCAGTTTGTTTGGTTCTTATCTATTGAGGTGTAAGAGTTTTTCATATATTTTGGATATTAACCCTTTATCAGATGATTTGTAAATATTTTCTCCCATTCCATTGGTCCCCTTTTCATTTTGTTTGTGGTTTCCTTTGCTGTGCTGAAGCTTTTTAGCTTGATGGAGTCCCACTTGTTTATTTTGCTTTTGTTACCTTTGCTTTTGGTGTCAAATCCAAAATATCATTTCCAAGACCAATGTCAAGGAGCTTACCCCCCCTATGTTTTCTTCTAGGAAGTTTATGGTTTCAGGTATTACATTCAAGTCTTTAAACCGTCTTTAGTTGATTTTCGTGTATGGTATAAGATAGTGGACCAGTTTCATTCTTTTCCATGTGGCTGTGCAGTTTTCCCAACACTGTTAATTGAAGACACTAGCCTTTCTCCATTGTATATCCTTGGCTCTTTTATCATAAATTAATTGATCATATATATGTGGGGTTTATTTGTGGTCTCTCTTTTCTGTTCCATTGATCTATATGTTTGTGTTCATGTCAATACTATATTGTTTTCATTACTATAGCTGTGTAATATAGTTTCAAGAAGTGTGATACCACTAGATTTGTTCTTCTTTCTCAAGATTGCTTTGGCTATTCAGGGTCTTTTCTCATTCCATACAAATTTTAGAGTTGTTTGTTCTATTTCTATGAAAAATGCATTGGAATTTTGATAAGAATTGCATTGAAATCTGTAGATTGCTTTGAGTAGTATGGACATTTTAATGGTATTAATTCTGTCAATACATGAGCATGGAATAGTTTTTCATTTACTTGTGTCTTTTTCAATTTCTTTCATCAATACTACTGTTTTCAGTGTACATATCTTTTATCTCCTTGGTTAAATTTATGCCCAGGCATTTTATTCTTTTTTAATGCAATTGTACATGGGATTGTTTTGTTAGTTTTTCTTTCTAATAGTTTATTATTAGTGTATAGAAAGCAACTGAATTTTTTATATTGATTTTGTATCCTTCAATTTTACTGAATTTGTTTATTAGTTCCAACAGTTTTTTGGTGGTCTTTAGGGTTTTCTATTTATAATATCATGTCATCCGCAAATAGAGACTGCATTACTTCTTTCTTTATGATATGGACATCTTTTATTTCTTTTTCTTGGCTAATTGCACTGGCTTGGACTTCCAGTATTACGCTGAATAAAAGTGGCAAGAGTGGGCATCCTTGTCTTGTTCCTAATCTTAGAGGAAAAGCTCTCAGCTTTTCACCATTGAGCATGAAGTTAGCTGTGGGCTTGTCCTATATGGCCTTTATTCTGTTGAAGTATGTTCCCTCTATGCCGTGTTTGTTGAGAGTTTTCATCCTGAATGGATGTTAAATTTTGCCAAACGCTTTTTCTTCATCTATTGAGATTATGGTATGATTTTCATCCTTCATTTGGTTAATGTGGTGTATCACATTCATTGATTTTAATATATTGAACTATCCTTGCACCCCTGGGATAAGTCCCACTTGATGGTGGTGTACGATCTTTTTAACGCATTGTCAAATGCAGTTTGTTAATATGTTGTTGAGGGTTTTTGCATCTATGTTCATCAGGAATATTGGCCTTTGATTTTCTTTTCTTGTAATGTCTTTGTCTTGTTTCAGTATCAGGGTAATACTGGACTCACAAAATGAGTTTGTGACTATTCCCTTCTCTTCTATTTCTTGGAAGAGTTTGAGAAGAATTGTTATTAATTCTTCTTTAAATCTTTGGTAGAATTAATCAGTGAAGCCATCTGGTCCTGGACTTTGTTGGGAAGTTTTTGATTACTGATTCAATCTCCTTACTAGTAATTGGTTGCTTCAGACTTTCTATTTCTTCATGATTCAATCTTGGTAGGTTGTATGCTTTTAGGAATTTATCCTGTTTTCTAGATTTTCCAATTTGTTGGAGTATATCTGTTCATAGTTTCTCCTTTGTATTTCTCTGGTATCAGTTGTAATGTCTCCTCTTTCACTGCTAATTTTATTTGAGTCTCTCTTTTTTGTCTTAACTTTTCTCTGCTGTAAAATGAAGATAATAAGGGTCTTATCCCACTGGGTTTTTCTCAGAATTAAATAAAAAAGAATTGCCTTAACTCTAAGTGGCAGCACTTAGGTTCGAACAGAGGCAAATCTGCTCCAAAGCCCACATTCTTTCTATTGCAATAAAATGTGACCACTCCAATGTTGGAAGACCTCAAATTATGATATGCTATGTCTTTAATATGATTACTGTAATTCAAATGCATAGTCAAGACATTCATTGATCAAATTTACACTATTTGGAGACTGACTGTGCTCCTAGCCATGGTATGGATATTGTCATTTTCTTAAAGCTGAGAAAATTGAATGACTTGCAGTCAATATATGATTGTAAAGGGAAAATGACCAGTCCTGTTACTAACTTCTTCATATGGAAATATTTCTTATGTTTTTATCTGCATAAATATTTCAAAAGCAGCAAAAAGAGTTGGAGAGGAAACTGCTGTTTGCTGAAGATGAATTTGTTCAAATTTTGAAACGGTGGGGAGACTCTAAGCTCTTTCCTTTTTCAAAACTTTTTCCAAATAGATCAGAACTTAAAGCTATATAACTATTTTCTCCAGTGATTGTTGACTAGCGCTAATATTATTTGAAATTTTGCATGTTAGCTTTTTCTGCCTAAAATTCTGATACCTTCATTTGGTTTTGCATTATCCCAAGTCAGTCTGCCCTCAGGTAATGCTGACCGCTTCTCTAACATAGCTGAATTAAAGGTCCTGCCACAGAGGTCACAGACTTCTCTAGGATTCTGAGGCCCATAGTTTCTGGAAGTTCCACATATAGTCAAAGAGCCTACTTTATAAAAGTGAAAAAATAAATTCTCACTTCAGCATTGAGACTAAAATGTTAGGTACTTACCATATCCCACTGTTTTTATTTCATTTCTTTGTTTCTGGGATAATATTTGGAATCCAACGTCCTGTTATAAACAGCATTTCTACCATGTTGGACCATGCCTACAACTGTTCCTGACACTAAGTATTTTCTACATCTACATCTGGATCTGTGTATCTATCAAATGAATAAATGGAACTCTTTTTAATATACCAAAAGGTAGGCACACCTGTCTTTTGCTTGATGACTTTAATTTGTTCCTGAAAACCATGCCTCTTTAGTAGAAAAAGTCCTTAAGTTGGAAAAAAAGTTTTAATTTTAATGAGAAATATTGTGATGCTCTCAAACCCAATTTGAGACACCCAAATATCTTTACACCATCAATTAAACAATGAAGATGCATTTCTATATATAATTAACAATAATTTAAACATAAACAAGTAATGTATACAAAAAAATAGCATGAGTAAGGTGTCTTGTACTGTTTTAAAATGTAGGCTTTATTATTATTCAAGTATAGTGACACCAACAGAACAGGAGACAACTGCTGTTGAGAATAGTGTGTTTCTCAGTTCCCAAGAAGAGGGGACACCACACACCTTGGGGACCACCCAGGGAAGCACCACCGTCAGTCAGGAGATAGAGGAAGCAAGGCGAGAATGTAGGCAAGAGCCTTCACTGTTGTTTCCTTGGGGGACAATGAGCAAGGCAGGGTAAATAAGCACGTTTAGGATTAGCCAGTTTAAATAATATCGGTGGGCTCTGGGGCATAGAGATGTCCCTAGTTCTCTGGTACCCAGCCCTGGGGTAATTCGGGCAGAGGGGTGGTGGTCCTGAATGTGAGAGCCCCGTAAAGGAGGTGGTTGGGGGTTTGGGCTCTGGGTTGATTTGCATGCGGAAGGTGTGCTTTACTGTCTCCATCAGTTGACTAACCTTGGGAGGAGCAATCCCTTCATGGTCAACAAGGTCCCGAGATGTCCAAGCACCAAAGGCAAAAACTAGAAAATGTGGTTATTACATGTACTCAGTCCAGAAGAAAGATAAGATGTGATTCTAGGTGATAAAGTGGAAGTAGGGAACCATTCCTTAGAAGATGCAGTGCTCTTTCTGAGCATTTTTTTTTAACCAGCTGGGGCTCCTGATTACTATACTTTCAAACTACCTTTAAAACAGAGTTGTGGCACAGAAAAGAAAAAACTCTATGGCAAAATAAAAGCAAAAGAGCACTTCAAAACATGTGGAAGAAATAGAAATTACTATCTCTTAATTACTCTTCCTTAGTGTAAGTGTACAAAGCAAGCTGTTTTGGGTTCATCCAAATATGGGGCACAACATAAATTTTGTTCCGCATGATATATTCTAATTATAAAAGCAGTATAAAGTTAATTGGTACATACTGTTTTTGCCTGAAAGCATAATGTTGAATTATTAATTTTTGCCGCATATTTATTTGATATGTTTTGGGGTGAAAAAATTTACACTAAAAGGAATGAGTTCTTATCCAAAAAATGGTATAACTCTTTAAGAATTCTTATAACAAATAGTGATGAACTCAATCCTGATTCGAGACAGGTTTACTTAAACTACAACAATAGCAAAATCTACAGCATTAATAATATTTAGTAAAGTCTGTGTAGAAAGTAAAGATTATCAATATTGACCATACTCCAGCTTTTCTCACCATATGTCACAGTACTTGCTTACAACTCAGTCTTGGGCTGACCTCCTTCTAGCTCCTTCTTCTCAGTTCGTGAAAGCATTCTCACAGTTCTCTAAGATAGCAGTTTCTAAATGCTGATTCTTTTCTGAGACAGAGGATGTCAAAACCTGGTGTGAAGTAGGCTGCTTTGGTGTCAAAACCTTTTTATCACTCTAATTGCTGCACTTACTACCTCATCAATGTTTCAGAAACTTCTACCTCCAGGCCCTGAGGGCCTGCACAGCATGCACACCCTGAGCTCCTGGGGAGCAGGATGTCAGTATTCTCTTCAGAAGGGTCCACTGTGTCGCGGTTGCATCTCCAGTGGGACTCTGGGGTCCCTATCTGCTGTGGAGTACTTTCCCTTGAATAGTAACGTTTGTATTTTGTTACCTTATTTACTGATATTCTATCAAACATCTGAAATTTTCCGTTTCATTTTTTTGTGTGTCATAGCTTTCCTTAGAATGGTCAAACCCTTTTTCTTTAATTTTCTGAATGCGTAACCTGTCCCAAAATGAGTCAACTGCCTTTGGATAATCACAATAGGCTAATGACTTCTTGACGCTGTCACTGATGTTCCTCCGAATTCTGCAGTGTGCCTTCTATCCTACTCGTGTTTTCTCTGTCGAGCCTTCCATCTATTTAGCAGGAACGTAGTTCGGTTGCCAAGGCTATCGCAGCATATTCATCTTATGAATTCTTCCTCACTTCTTAGTGCTTCCATAAAAATCTTGAAGAAACATGCGTGTAGCCACAGTCACACACCCGCAGACTGAAAACTGCGATTCATAGGCGTTTTTTCCTGTCAGCAAAATGATCAATCATATTTTATCAGACATAAACTTAAGGGCTTTTTAAAAAATGTTTTACATGCTCCTGCCACCCCCCCCCCACCCCATCCGTAACCCTGCCCTGGTTCAGACCTCTTGGGGGTGGAGAAGGTGCTGATCCTGGATGAACATGAGTGGTTTGTTTAGGGTAACACATGTGCTGATGGATTCTCTCCCTTGTAAGTTTTTTGGAGACAATGAACACATTGTTTTGGGGTCATTTATTCTGTACAAGGCACCGTGACGAGGGGATATACTCTTGGCTGACTTAGTGTTCCGTGCAGCTGCCCAGGTTTGCTGTAGCGGGTGAAAGAGTGGGGTTTGGAAGCGTGGCTCTAGGATCAGCGTAGTTCTGAAACCTTCTACTTAAAAAACAAGACATTGAACTCATACATTACAGTGTATGTTATCGCTTAATGGACCATGAACATTCTTCTCTGCCCTCATGATTAAATCCCATTTTATTTCCTCTGATTCTCCTTTGTGCATCTGGGAAAGGTGAACAATAGTGAAGGAAAACAATTCTTAGCGCTCAGCTTGGCATCCATTTCTCCATCAGGACACACTCTGTTACGGACGGGCAGTCGTTCCCTCAGTAACCTGCACTGTCGCGAAGGAAAAGCATTCTTCAAACTCCTTCTCAGAGATGCAGAAAGCAGCCTCACCAGAGTCCCCCGCGTGGTAATGCGCTATCTGGGTAGTGTGCTCTTACGCTGCTCCTGATAGTTAGAGCCCAGTTCTGCCCTTCCACATAAAACACAAAATTCATTCATTCATTCATTCATTCATTCATTAACTCATTTACTGATTCGCTCTATTTGTGGTGATGGTTGTCATCTAGACTTATTGTGGTGATTAGTTCACAATACATACATATATCAAATCATTATGTTATATACCTGAAACTAATATGATGTTATATGTGAATTATATCTCAATGAAAACAGGAAAAAAAGAATAGATGACAACAGCAGAATACATATATTTCTCAAGTATATGTGGAACATTCTCCAGGATAAACCATATGTTAGTCCATAAAACAGTCTTAATGAATTTAAAGAGACTGAAATCATACAAACTATCTTTTCCAATAATAATGAGGTGAAACAAACAAAATAGATATTTACTTTTCATAGTTCTGGAGGCTAGGAAGTCCAAAATCGAGGTACAGGCAAATTTGGTGCCTAGTGTGAGCCCTCTTCGTTGCTTGCCTTCTGACTGTGTCCTCACAATGCAGAGAGAGCTCTGTCTTTCTTCCTCTTTACGTAAGGACACTAATCTCATGCAGATCCCACCCTCATGATCACATCGAAAGCTAATTACCTCCTAAAGGACTCACCTCCTAACGCCATCACATTGAGGGTTAGGACTTCAACTTAGGAATTTGGGCTGGAGGGGGTGGGAGACACAACTATTCATTCCATGACATATGCCCTTCAGGTTATTTACATCTACTATGTCTGTATGGTGGAAAGACTACTTATAATGGTGTACTACCATGCATTTCTTCCCAACTCCACGTTCAATGACATCACAGTCATGCGTTGCTTAACAATGGCGATTCATTCTGAGAAATGCATCATTAGGTAATTTCATCATTGTGTGAACATGATGAGTGTACTTACACAAACCTAGGTGGTATAGCATACTACACACCTAGGCTATATGGTACTAATGCTACGGGAACATCGTCATATACGTGGTCCATCCTTGACCAAAATGTTATAAGGTGACGCACGACTGTCACTGATAACTTGAAATCAGCCAGGGTGACAGTATTTATACCATAAACTTCGGAAAATGCTACAAGCCAGCCTCCTCCCCACCAGTCCCCTGGAAAACTGTTCAATATTTGCTAACATGTACAATATATACACCACTGGGCCAAGGGACATTTTGTTTGTTTTTAGAATAGAAGATACTGCTGGTTATTTATATGCTGATACTTGTAAGATAAGTTTTTTACATCTGTAGAATAATTCCGAGTCTGACTGGTTTAATTCTGTTAAGATACAAGATAAGTTAATTCTCTAAAGATAGGAGTTTTGAAAGGAGACATTCATAGAGGATAATATTTTTACAAAAGCAATGTTTTTAAGAAGGCAAGAGTGGATTGGATCCAGAACCCAAGTGAAAAAAAACTGGCCTGCGATAGGTAAGAGGCATCTATAGTGACATCAGAGAAGACCAATGTAAGTAGTTTGTTGTACTTGTGTGAGAAATGATAAGGACATTGCTTCTTTTCCTACCAGAAGAAGATATGCCTCCCAAGCCCATATTTGAGAAAGAAGTCTCATTTCACCCAGTTACAGCTGGCATATCTGCCCCTAACTGGAATCAACGTGTCTACCAATTTGCCGACCATTTATTTTCTCATGGCACCAGGTCTCCAGAGATAACCCTGTTCAATCAAAAACAGTCTTTTCAATTACTTATGAAAGGTTTGTAAGTCTTCGAAATGAGTAATGCAACCTTATTTATGTACACTACTTGCTTGTAAAAATTAACCTCTGAAATTATATGCAAGTCACAGGTCTCATAAATCCACCAAACGTCCATAAGAAATAATATCATGGCAAATTTCCCTAAAGTTTATCTGAATCCAAAAATACCTTCAATATTTTATGAGTGGAATGTTCAGCCCTTTGTACGGTCAATGCTAAGAAGTTCCATTAGAATGTAGAGTGCTTGGTAAAATATTCTATTTCTAGTTTCTAAATATAAAAATGGAGCAATCTTCAGCCACTGTGTGGCTACTGAGAAGATAGGTAATCTCTAAAATAATAAACCTCCAAATTCCTTAGAATTAGGCCTTGTAACTGGAACTGGCTATCAGATGAGAATAACTCAATTGAGCTCAGGGTAGCCAAAAAGCTTTTCCTATTTTATCAAATTGCTTCCTCTTGCTGATGGCTGGAACCCAACTTGGATATTGTGGTTTTATGATTGTGATATAAAATGCCATCAGGAAGTATTCTGATGTCTCCAGATCACCCTCAAGATAATCAGCATGGTCTGAATTGACTTTGAACTACTAGACTAGAGTAAGTCTTTTCACATAACTAGAATAATTTCATTTCTTTCTGGGTTAATACTGTTAAGAAAAATATGTCAGTTCTCTGAGGAGAGGATTTTTCAGTTATCCTATATCACAGATTTTGCGGCATGAGTCTCTAAGGGAGCAACTATGAAGCAAATAAGTATTTCCAGTAGATTGGTTACATTATTTGACTCAGAGGGAGACTGATCCAGCCTAGCTAAAGAGAAAAGATTATTATAGAGATACATATGGAGCAAGAGGGCAGGCAGAAGCTCACCGAAATTGATAGGGTAAATAATAGCTTATGTTTTATGCAGGAACAACATTCAGAGTTCAAAATATTTTTCTGCTAAGAGCAAGAGATTATAAACTCCCTTTCAAATTTATTAGCATTAACCTGACTCACATATTCTCTGTATGTCAGCTGAGTTCTCCACTCACTATCTACAGGCTTCTTCACCCTCTACTCTGTACCTCTCTTAAATGTTTCACAGCTTGCTTCATTCATTGTTTACTGAGGTTCTTTAATACGCCAGGAACTATGCTTGGCAACAATGAACAAGACAGATAAGGACCTTGCCTTCACAGAGTTTGTCTTTTTGTGGGGGAGATGGATGTTAATCAGGAGTTTAAGACAAGTAAAAAGGGTATAGATTGTGAAAAGTTTTAGGAAGGAAATAAACAAGGGCTTGAAATTAAAAAGGGACCTGCTTGGGGCAAGGCAGGGGATGAGTAATAGGGATAAGCAGTACTACTTTATTTTTTTATTGAGATCACATTGGTTTGTAACATTATGTAAATTTCAGGTGTAACATCAGGGGCCGACCCCATGGCCGAGCGGTTGAGTTTGTGAGCTCCACTTCTTTGGTCCAGGGTTTCGACAGTTCGGATCCTGGGCACGGACATGGGACCGCTCATCAGGGCACGCTGAGGTGGTGTCACACATAGCACAACCAGAAGGACCTAAAACTAGAATATACAACTATGTACTGGGGCGCTTTGGGGAGAAGAATAAAAAACAAAAAAGAAAGATTGGCAACAGTTGTTAGCTCATGTGCCGGTGTTTAGAAAAAGAAAGTGCACATCACTGTGTTTCAACTTCTGTATGGACTGTATCGTGTTCACCATCAAAAGTCTAGTTTCTGTCAGTCACCATACACATGTGGCCCTTTACTCTTTTCACCCTCCCCCGGCTCTCTTCCCCTCTGGTAACCACCAATCTCTTCTCTGTATCCATGTGTTTGTTTATCTTCCACATACGAGTGAAGTCATATGGTAAATGTCTTTCTCTGTCTGACTTATTTTGCTTAGCATAATACCCTCAAGGTCTATCCATGTTGTTGCAAATGGCATGATTTTGTCTTTTTTCTGGCAGAGTAGTATTCCTCTGTATAGATATACCACATCTTCTTTATCCATGCATCAGTTGGTGGGCACTTAGATTGCTTCTAAGACTTTGCTATTGTGAATAATGCTGCAATGAACACAGGGGTGCACATATCTTTTCAAATTAGTGTTTTCATGTTCTTTGGATAAATACCCAGAAGTGGGATAGCTGTATCATATGGTATTTCTATTTTTAATTTTTTGAATAATCTCCATACTGTTTTCCATAGTGGCTGCACCAATTTACATTCCCACTAGCAGTGTAGGAGGGTTCCATTTTCTCCATGTCCTCTCCAACACTTGTTATTTCTCGTCAGTTCTAAAAATAGTGACTCTGGTAGGAGTAAGGTGATAGCTCATTGTAGTTTTGATTTGCATTTCCATAGCAGAAAGAGAAATCAAGAATACGATCCCATTTATAATGGCAACGAAAAGAATAAAATACCTAGGAATAAATTTAACTATGGAAGTGAAAAACCTGTACACTGAATACTATAAGACATTATTGAAAGAAATTGAAGAAGACATAGAGAGATAGGAAGATATTCCATGCTCTTGGAGTGGAAGAACAAACATAACTAAAAAGTTCCTACTATCTAAAGCAATTTACAGATTCAATGCAATCTCAAGCAGAATCCCAATGACATTTTTCACAAAAAAAAAGAACAAAGAATCCTAAAATTGATATGGAATAACAAAAGATCCCAAATAGCCAAAGCAATCTTGAGAAAAAAGAACAAAGCTGGAGGTAACACACTCCCTGATTTGCAAATATAATACAAAGTTATAGTAATCTAAACAACACGGTACTGGCAGAAAAACAGACACACACATCAATGGAATAGAATTGAGAGCTCAGAAATAAACCGCACATCTATGGACAGCTAATTTTCGACAAAGGAGCCAAGAACGTGCAATGAAGAAAAGAAAGTCTCTTTAATAAGTGGTCTTGGGAAAACTGGACAGCCACATGCAAAAGAATGAAAGTAGACCAGTATCTTACACCTTACATGAACATTAACTCAAATGGACTTGAATGTAAGACCTGACACCGTAAAACTAGAATAAAACATAGGCAGTACACTCTTTGACATCAGCCTTAGCAGTATCTTTCTGAACATCATGTCTCCTGAGGCAAGGGAAACAGAATAGAAAATAAACAAATGGGACTACCTCAGACTAAAAAACTTCTGCCCGGCAAAGGAAACCATCAACAAAATGAAAAGACAACCCATCAACTGGGAGAAGACATTTGCAAATCATATATGCAATAAGGGGTTAATATCCAAAATGTTTAAAGAACTCATACAACTTAACAACAACAAAAACTAATAACCCAGTCAAAAACTGGGCAGAGGATATAGACAGACATTTTTCCAAAGAAGATATACAGATGGCCAACAGGCACATGAAAAGATGTCAAAATATGCTCACTAATTATCAGGGAAATATTGCTTTAGCTATAGTGATTTAAAGGAGTCATCCCTTTAGAGAGTTGCGGAATGAATGATGCAGTAAATGTGTGAACTGGGAAGAAATTGGTTTAATAATCATATCAATGGTTTAATCAGAATCTCCTGCTTACTGATAGCCCACGTTGGCAAAGCACCTTGATCATTCATTCATCCTCCCCTTAGTGCCAGGCAATGTGCAAGCTGCCTCAGCCAGAGATTCCTTGACTGGTTCTGTGCAGACTAGATTATATGAAGATGGCGACTTGTGTCTGTTTTGTTAACTGCTGTAGCTGCAACGCCTAGAGCAGTTCTTAGCGCACAGTAGAGACTCAAGAAATATGTATTGAATAAAGAATTTAATGAAAGACCTTCTGTAAAATGGTGGATTTGGGGGTAGATTCAAATTTCATCAATCTAGGTAGGAATAATGCACTAGTGTGTCACTCAAGAGCTTTTCCCCTGAGCAAGGTTTGCTTTAGCTATCTGGGATGTGCACTTTAGATTTGCATGATTTAAAAAAAAGTTTAAACTGTTGCTTCTATTCGTTTAGGTGCCTATACATGAAGCCATTGGGATTCAAGAAAAATTAACGTATAATCTATATTTTAAAATCCCAAACACTGAATACGGTTCCCGTACTCAAGTGTAAGTAGCTGTTGAATAAATGAATGAATGTTCATATACACTTTCAGTTCTTCCATTTTAAGGTTGGCTTGAGAAAATTTATAATATGGATTTCTTCTCTACTAAAATATATAGGAAACCTGAGATGGTTGCAGGTAAAATAGACAAAATTTTTCCAACCATAGAATTAATGATATTGTTCAATTTTAAGTTATTTCTCTCTCAAACCATAAGTTTTGAGTGTAACTTTCAGAACTTTGTGCAAAATTGTGTCCTATGAAATGAAAATTAATTATCATCACAAATGTCACCCACAGAAAAGCAGTCATAGACCAGATGAACATTTAATTAGTTTTTTTGATATATTTCTTGCAATATATTTTTTACTCGTTAACCAGTTAGAAATAATTTCTCATATTACTCAAACCTCCACACGTCAAATTCTGGTGGGGATATATTTTCAGACTGAATTAGAAACAGACAGCTATTATAAATATATAAGAAAATGATTTCCATCTCTAACAAACAAGTTAGATTTTCTTTTGACAAATTCATGTAGGTTTTCTCTACAGAATTCAAAAGTTTCAGGTTGTAACCTCTAACAACATGGAGCAACTTGTCCCTCATTCTCTGGAGATAAGAATGCTAATTGGACTACTGATGTCTAGCATCTAATCATAAATAAGTTCCGGACTAAATAAGTATTTCTGCCACCACTGAAGGAGAGGAGACAAGACATACAAATACCAGCTTCCGTCTGAATGAGAAGCTTAATTCCAGGCTGTTCAAACAGGGTAAGCACTTTGATGTATGTTGCAGCTCCAATGAGAGCACAATTGCATATTAACAGCTTGCTTAACCAGCATTATACTCTGCCTAAAATGTCAGACTCCTCGCAAATTGTTCCAATAATAATTGAGACCGTTTCCATTCAGTCATTCCCTCTACAAACCTCTATTCAGTGCCCAGTCAATGTCAGGCACTATCCTGGGTGCTGTCTGGTTTATCTACCAGCAAAACAAAACCAAAAGTTGTGTTACATGGAACAGAAAACTATGCAAAGTTGTCGTATTTTAATATAAATTATAATAAACATGAATTATAAATGTTATGAGATAAAATATTTTTGAGCCTCAGATGAGAGAATCGAGGCCCATACAGTGGCCATGTCATTTGACTAAAGTTAAGTGACAGGACAAATTGCAGAGCAGTACTCAGGTGACAACCTCAATTTCCCAAGACAGTCACAATTTGATGTAATTTTGTCCATTTTAGTGAAAGTTGTTTACTTTTATATCTTATTAACTTTTGACTTAGTAGTGTAGACGTATGGTACGAAAACAAGGGTATGAAAGGTTTCTGTAGAAAAGCGTGCTGCTTTCATCTTCGGTCCGCATGTGCCCATTTTCTTCCTCAGATGTAACAAATCTTAGCAGTGTTTTAAAAATTATTTAGAAGATCTTATAGGAAGAAGAAACACACATGCATGCTCATATGTGTATATGTACATATATGTATAGTGCATATATGGATGCGTATCTGTCTTAATGCATATTTGTATATGTGTATGTGAGAGTGTGTTTTTCTTAACAAAATAGTGGTTAACTATACATAATGTTCTGCAGCTTGCTCTTATCTTTTAAAATTGTTTCTTGAAGACCATTCAATATCAAGATATAATTAACTTCTTCAGTTATTTTTGTCTTAGAGAATATATTTGTTCTATTGTCTTTTTGAGTAGGAAATATATGCATGTGGTATAAAATTCAATGAAAGAAAGGAGTCAACAGTGGTAATTAAGTTTCTGTCTAATATCCAACTGTGCAGTCTCCCTGTCCAGAAGCAGCCAGTCTCTGATTCCTAAGTGTCCCTCCAGAGATAATTCTTGGCATTTACAAGCATGTATGAATATAAAGGGTAATTCCTTTTATTTCACAAATTTGTGTTCTCTTGTGCGTTGTAGCCTTGAGGCTACAGAAGCCTCTTGCACAGATGTTAATAGGAGGACACTAAGACTTAGTGTAACCATCAGGTTTGGAACATGCCCGTTTACTGTCTTGTGGTTCAATTTAACATATACATCATCACTCATAAGAGCGATAATTCCATTGACTTTCATTAGGTTGATGGTTAATGTGTCCTTCACTTTATTTGTCTACAAATTATTTAACCTGCTCCACTTTGAACTAGTTTACCTTTATACATCTGGTACGCAGCAGTGATCCTGGGATGTGCCTTCTCCATCATCCAGGGGTTTCCTTCCTCTCTCTTCAGTGTGGGATCTTCTGTTCCAGGGTATAATGCCTTCTGGCCTGCCTTTGTTCTTCCTTCCTTCCTTCCTGTCTTCCTTCTCCTCTGTCTCTCTCTCTTTTTCTTTCTTTCATCTTTCTCTCTCCTTTGTGCATCATGTCCGTGGATAATTTCCTAAGAGAGTGTGTGTGAGAAGCACATCTTTAAAGCTCCTACTTTAAAGAACTTCATCACTCTTATTTGATTGGTAGTTTTATGAGTGTGGATTTCTAGGTTGTGAATATTTCCCTTCAAAGTCTTGAAGACATTGCTCCATTATTTTCTAGTTTCCACTGTGGTGATTGAAAAACCTGAAGCCATTCAGATTATAATCTCTCATTGGAGACCGTTTATTTTTCCTCTCTGAAAACTTCTCTTTGATTCCAGTAATCTAAAAGTGATTAGTGTTTTCAGAGGTTCTATCGTTAACTATTATGTTGTGTATGATGTTTTGCGTTTGTCATTTCTAATGCCCAGGATATAAATTCTGCCCTGTATTCCTTGCCGCAAGGAAACAATGCTGGTTTTTAGATTAAATGAGATAATGGAGAGAAATCTTAACAGATAGTAGGGAACAGACTTTCCTCTGTCTAACTATTGTTTATTTCTAGTTCTCATGGCATATGGGATGCTCATAAAGAACACAAAATTGTAGGAGTAAGTCCTTGGTTCCCCGAGGCTACATGAAGTCCAACCAACAATTCACGTTATCATTCCTATGGCAGTTTGCAAAAATGTCCACCATTCTTTAATCCTTTCATAAGACAGAGTCTATTTCCCCTTGAATCTGAGCTGGTTATCAGAATGTGGTGAAAGTGACGGTGTACCAGTTCTGAGGTCTTGCTCGTTTCCATTCCCTTCTAGAATGGTGACGCCATGTGAACAAGACCAGAGTTGGCCTGCTAGAGAATGAGATACTCATGGCCAGTTGCCCCCCTTGCCCCAGTCAACAGCTAGCCAAACCCCAGAAACAATGCTGCCCAGCTTGCCAGAAGCCAGGTTGGAAAGTAAAACTTTTTTTCATATCTAATTTCTCCAACTGTTAAAAGATTGTCAAAATAAACAAACTCTGGGACAATGACTAGATCAAGGGTTTGACTGTAAGACCCTTTCTTAAAACTAAAGAAAAATTCAGATAGTGTCTTTCAGACCCTCTCAACTAGAAAAAAGGGTTTTATAAGAGTCTTAAGGGTCTTCCACAGCAACCTGACATGCCTAATCAAAATGGAGAGAATTATGGGTGTGCATTGGTGAATAGAATTCATACAACAAAATTCATTGTAAACCATACATTTTTAAGAGAATTATACTGACAAAAGCACTGCCTGCCTGGATGAAAGGGGCCTGAGGTAATTCCAAAAGGGAAAAGACCTCTAGGTCCCTATCTTTCTTTAAGCATGAAATAAAGTAGGACAAATCCTCAAAAGATATGTTTTTTAATGCCATCTTCAGAAGTAGCCAAGGAGAGTGGAAGGGAGAGGACAGCAAAAGTTGGAGCTGAAAGCCATGGAAAACAAAGGACTGGGGGAGTGATTTCCAGGGAGAAGAACCAGGCCCTGATCAAAAAACAATCCCTGTTCCTAGAATAGGTAGGCATGGTAACATTTGTCTCACTGACTTTCTGAATTATCATGGACCAGTGACTACAATATTCTCCACCCACCCCGGAAATAGGAGTGCTTATGTAGGTTTTCTGTTCCCACCTCTCAGTTATGTGTTGGCCTCTAGGAGAGATATCTCATCTTTCATAGGTCTCTGGAGCAAAAGGAGCTATATCCAAATAGGTGCATGTAGAACTGACATAGATTGCAAATTCCAGGGCTTTGAGCCTGGTGCCATAAATGAATGAGATTTTCAGGGGTCCTGGGATGGGTTTAACACATGTTGCTTTTGGAAAAGATGTGATTAAGTCCAGCCTAGCCTTTGTGGAAGATGAGAAGCACATGACTCAGTTGCTTCTGTCACCCCAGAAGCAGAGCTTCCTTGCTGACCTGTTGACCACGGATGCATGAGGGAGTCAAGCTGTATTCAGAAGGACTTCCTGGCAAACTGCAGCCTAAATCGCTGACCTCCAACTTCATCCATTATGCTAGGCACAATATTTTGCATTTGCCTAGTGTAATGTCCATATTGGCACATAAAACTTCCTCTGTGATTTAATTTATGAGCCTCTTAACCCTGGAAATCATTCTGGTTGTTAGTCTTGTGAGATAATAAGAGGAATCTTTTTAGATAACAAGGAACAGAGAGTTATTACTTATCCCAAACCTATGTTCCTTTCTTGCTCTCATGACACTTGGGATACTCCTTAAGATTGCAAAATGGCAGCAAATGATCCTGGACTTTCTGATGCTCCATAAAGTCCAGTCAATAGCAAATGTCACCCCTCCCTTAGTATTTATTAGGAATTAGAGTTAAAATAATTCCCACCACTATCAGCCACTATGTGTGAGGCAGGAGTCATTTTGAGTGTTAGCTCCTAATCATACTGTAACCCTAGAGCTGCTCTAATATGTGGGGCCCTGTAATCAGCAAATGATCCTGATGCTATGTCTCAATGAGACAGTTGAGAAGAATCTAGCATATAATAAAGAAAAGACTTATCATTTATCTAAGCATTGTTTTCTGGATCATAGACCAAAACCTCAATTTAATGTGGGAATAATGAGGAGAGAGTATTTGAAATTCATCTTCTGAAGCATTCATGGTGCCCAGAAGGAAACAGGGGTAAAGCAAAGAGGGCAGGACTTCAGTTGCTCCAACCTGTGCTTCGCCTGAGCTACTCACCAAGTTCATCCGTAATTAGTGCTATTCCTTCCTGAGCGGTAAAGGCTATGCTGACGGCTACACATGCATTGTCTCATTTCATCTTCACAGTTGCTCCACGACGTAAGCTATTATTTGCATCATTTTACAAGGAAGAATCTGAGTCTTGGGCTCTGAATTACCCAGTCTTGCATTTAGTAACTGGCAGGTTGTTTTCTCGAGCACACACACATAAAAGACAATGCTATGAAAATTATGTTCCACCTCTACGCTACAGGCTTGATTAAAATCTGTAAAAGAAATTTTCTGCTAAAATGTTTGAGAACCATTGGATCACTCATTATAGAAAACCTAACACAAATTTCATTCTAAGTTCCTTCAAGGGTATGCAAATTATTTTTAAATGTACAAAATTTTTAGGAAAAAAACAGAATTATTTACCAGCCCATAATGTTCTAACTTAACTTTTTCGTTTTAGTAGCATGGCAGATTTTAACATGCAGCACATACCACTAGACACCAACTTATAGCACAGTAAATGTATATCTCTCCTGGCCCCACTATGAAAAATTAAGTTGAAAATTAAGTTTGATAAGTATGTTATAAAGACATAAATGTGTCAAAAGGAAATTTCCCAAAATAAAATTTTAAAGCACACATGCCTCAAGCTTTCTTTTACTGAAATACCCTGAAACAAAAATTCTTTAGAGTACCCTGAGGTGCTGATAAGGGAGAAATAAATGGCAATACTGATCTTATGCCGGTGTAATAAAGTGCTAGGTTAACAGACAAAGTTACTGGATATGGAAAGACATTTTATTCTTGACTTAAATCTGGCATTTCTGTGAAGGATAACATTATCTAGCTAGGTTTAGTGTTAATGGAAAACATTTAATTTGCTGAAAATATTTTAGGAAAAACCCCTAATGGATGATGAAATAATGAAAAAGCATATTCTCAGTTGGCATCTGTCCATCTCAGTTACATTACTCAAGGCTTCGCAACTATGTTCTTGAACAATCTGGAATTAATCACTTACATTTTGTCATGATTTTCAAATCTTTGCAATGTAATTCATAAGTTAAATCATATTTATGAAGATGTTAGGTTAAAATATAAATAATGAATTTTTAAATTGGTAAAGAAAAAGTCTAATATATAGTAAAAATATTATGTTGTGGGAAATACATTGTCATATACTTTTCATTCACTGTACATTTTTTTTTTGCTGTATCATGACTCAGTGAAAATAAAATTTATCATAACCAAAAGTCATCATCCAGTCACTGGATTTCTTCCTAGAAGATGAGAGATCCATCAGGCCAGAGGAGTGACAAAGTTATGCCTTCTGTTAGGGCCTTTACATTCTTAAAGCTTTTAGTAAAAAATAATCATAATGACAACGGAAATAATGATAATGGTAATAATAATAAAAGCATTATATGTGAGGGATATTTAGAGTATAAATAGACATTAAAAGTATCTTTTCTAACACTCTTTCTTGGCAAGTAATGAAACTAAGGCTAAGAAGGTTGATTTACTCTCATCTTGACATACAGTTTGAGGTCAACACTTTCTTAATTTTCTCTCTAAAGTCCATGTTACTGTTATTTACAATTTTGTTAAAGATTGTGTAATCTATTGTCCTCAACTTAAATGGCTGCATTTCAATATATTAGTTACAATAACTATGTTTTATGAGAAACAAAACCCGATGAGGAATTTAATGAAGTGGTCAAAACACTAAATGTAATATACTCTCTTACTAAAATACTGATAAACACAAATCATGCATGATAATACTTCAGTTTTTATCATGTATGATTTTTAATAAATTTCACTTTGTATTGAGGATTTCTCATTGTCAGGGATATGAGTCTTAGAAACCCTAAACCCATCTAAGAGTACGTTTTTCACTACTATGTTACGTAAAGAGAACTTCGCCTATTTAGGAATTATTTTGGTTGATAGAAAATTATGCCCATCTTTGGGGAAATGAGTCATTAACATAAATTAAGATCTCCTGATGTATATGTGGGGAACCCAGCATGGCTGTGAAAACCTCTGGCTAGCTGTACATGGCAGAGATATAGCATACCATAAAGCTTTGTAAAATTTTATGTTGTCTAAATTACAGATCCAAAAAATGACCAAATGTATTATGTAAAGGAACTTTCAAATTCTGGTTTTAGATCAAATGCATAGTGCTCCAGAGCACTTTGCACAGGTAATGAGATAATGTACACCAGAGTTATAAACTGTAAATTCTTCAGGAAACTTGTATGTGAATTCCTCCATTCATTTGGTAAATGTTTATAGGGATCCTACTATGTGACAGATGCAAGAGATGTAGAGGATAGCCCTTTGAGGCATTAACAATCCTATTTAACATAAGACATTCATCTCAATTTATGGATATCTGGCTCAGAAAAGATTTGAATAGCCAAATATAGGTTTTTGTCAACATTTTATTTAGCGTGAACTTCCAGACCCCTTCTGGGACTATCTGTATCTCTATTAAAATCAAGGTGTGGCCATGGGATGCATATGGCAAAAAATATCTATTCTTTTCTAATAATACAGATAGATTACAATTTGAATTTGATGAGATATGTTTTCACATTTTATATTGTCTCCTAATACCGAATCACAAGAAATTCACGGAGCTTGTCCTTTCACTGTGTATTTGTGTATACTAAGCAATTACTGAAGATTCATATATAAAATGCTAGATTATGAGTCATAATACATTTTTTACTTTAAAGGTGTTAAAATTCCAAGACTCAATTGCATTGATTTTCTTATTAAAATGGAGATATACTTCTAAAAAGAAATAATAAGCTGGAATCCCATAACCCACTATATTTCAATTCCAGTAATTTAGTTTCTAACAAAATCAAACATCAGTCATAAACCAAAAAGTATTTTTGCTCCAAATTTACTCCACTCTAATTTTTAAAACAACCACATTCAATTATTTAAACACAGAGAAAGCAGTAAGCATTCATTCTAATCATAAGTTTCACATATTCTGAATTCTTACTGTAAACAAGGCCAAAGAAGTCCATGTACTTATTTCTCCATTTCCCGGCACTGTTTATGACTGCATGCCCATAAAGGTAAAAACAGTGTTCAGCAAAATGCCTAAAGCAGCAGAAACTAACCATAGTACAGTGTCAAGGACATGCAGTTACTTTCCAGGGACCCACTACTGAATGTAAAAATGAAAGTTAGTAAATTTTTTTCAGAGTCTTGTGCATCTCATGTTTTGATGTTTGATGAGCTATATCATAACCTTGAAAAAATCCCTCAACTCTAGCAAATCTTTTTAATATGGCCCTTTGGTGACTAGGAAATTAACAAGTCTATGTTATTTCTCGTGTTAAAAATGCTTCAGAGTGATTCTGCCAGATTTTCCCATAAGATACTCATTCAAATGAACTTCACTCTTGTGGCGGGTTTCCAGGGAGGCTGAACTCGCTCCTTGGCGCCATGAATCGTTGTGTTTTCTCATGGTAGTATTAAAATTATTATTTCCCATTCCCTGGGGAAAATGTCTTAGTTCAGTTGCCCTCAAACAGTTGTGGAGTGACATGTTAAAACCAGCTCAGAAAAAAAAATAATGTTGAGGATAATTATTACAAAGACACTTGCTACAAAATAAAGTCTGGCCAAAAAACAATAATAATTGTGACGTACCTTACAAAGAAGGTGGAAATAATCATATCTGTGTCTAGACCAAAATTCAGATATCAGTCTGATACTTATGACCCACCTGCCTAACCTGGAGAATACCAAGAAGTTAAGCAAACCAGCCTTGCCTTTCCCTGAACTGTCTTGGTGAGGTGCCCCTGTACAGGTAGATCACATCTCTGACTACGAATTGGATGTTTAAGTTCTTTTAGGTTAAGTTGTTTAATGATTTCCATTGGATAGCACTCATTCCTTTGAGATCTAAGTATTATTCTAAGAATATTTAGCAAAATAATCAACAAATATACGGAGTACCCCTTGTTGTAATTGATTAAGCATAAAATGTTGGGTTTTCCCCATTGTCAAGTGTAGTACTCTCAAGTGCTTAGGGAAGTACACCTACTCTTCCAGGTCACATGGGTATCATCTAGTACATTGTAGTCATAATAATTTAGGAAGAATTAAAAGCCATAATCTGTAAGTTTAAAAAGCCTTTGTTCCTATGGGCCACCTTGTGCCAGCCCTATAGATAATTCCCTTTAGTTAAAATAAACTATATCTTAACAAAGATAAATCATTGGCATCATATACATAACAAATCATGGTATAAATGACTTCCTAACATTTGCACTGCAGTATAATTCTACAGGGTATACTGTTATAAATGTGTATGAAGAAACGTTTAGTGTTTGAAGGCACAGAAACGTGAGAAATCTAGAGGTATTTTATTTTAGTGTTGTTGGAAATTTTGTGTCATCAGATCTTTCTAATGTTATGTGATGTAATAGTTCTAACCTTTTAAAATTTATTTTAACAAAGGAAAAATGCACAACAGTGTACATGGCTCCAGGGTCAGTTACTAGAACATAGATCTATCCTATTTCCATATAGTCAGGCTTTGAAATCCTTTTCATAGTCTAACACATCATGAAGTTATTGCTACTTGGAGATGAAATGGAGGTTGTTACATTACGAGGTCACGTTTTTGGTTAGATGATTGTTTTTTTCGTGAGGAAGATTGTCCCTGAGCTAACATCTGTGCCAATCTTCCTCTATTTTGTACGTGGGGCATTGCCACAACATGGCGTAATGAGCAGTGTGTAGGTCCACACTCAGCATCCAAACCCGTGAACCCTGGGCTGCAGATGTGGAGCATGCAAACTTAACCACTACACCACCAGACTGTCCCCATAGAAGATTTTTTTCTTTGGTTTTATTTGGTTTGGGTTTTACCAACTTATCTTAGTGATGAGGTAATGATCAAATCTAAGAAGCATAAACTAATCTCAGAGTAAACACAAACCAGATGCACTGCTTGAGCTATCTATTTATTTTAGCCACAATTCCATGGATTAAATAAATTAAGGCTGATAAATCCTTAACTCGTTAATAAATCTGGAGATGCCTGATGAATTTCCTGACCTGAAACTTTTTAAATTACATCTTAGAGATTAACCCTGGGACAGAATGATGGAATGCCTCAAAAATCAGTCTGATGCACTATTACTTTTCTCTATAAGTTGAAAAGCTTAACCTATTTTCATAATACAAAGAATATTTGAAAAAAGAAGAAATTCTAGTAAAACGCTGTAGTATTTCAAAGTGAAAATCAAAATAATAAATATGCTAATGTAGCTGAGGATACACCTTCTATCTTAAAATTCTTCAAAGATAACGAACACCTTCTAACGTCACTATTATCATTCAGGATCCACTTATGTGAAACAAGCCAGTTTGCCCACAAGTGCAATGAACAGTAAAATCCTGCTTCTCCCTGTTTTCATCACTCTCATCCTCTTCCTCCTCCCCTTCCGTGTCATCTTCCTTGTTCTCTAATCAAGTTGATGCCACACCACCTATCCAGTCACTCAAATGAAAGACTCAAGAAGAGTCATTCTTGATTCCTCTGTCTCTCTCATCCCACAGCCAGTTAGTATTGGCGATTGCCCCTAGTCTTGGCAGTTTTGTCTCCTAAATATTTCTTTAGTCTTGTCCCACCTCTTTATCACTACGATCACTGTCCTTATTTAGGTTCAAAACATCCCTCTCCTGGACTACTTCAACATTCTCTTAAGGATCCACTCTCCCTGCTTCTAATCTTATGCTCTCAAATCTGGTCTCCACACCACTGCTAACGTATCCTATCTAAAAAAGAAAAACATCTCTTAAAACCCTTAAATGGCTCCTTATTTTCTATAGAATGAAGTTCAAACCACCTTGTATGCCAAAACTAACTCACCTTGACCTGGACCCTTTCCATCTCTCCAGACATATCTTCACTCTTCTCTGTTGGAACTTCATGATCGAACTACACTGAGTTGCTTATCGTTCTCCATCTACATTGTGTTGTTTTCTGTCTTCGTGGCTTTTCAAATGAAGTTCCCTGTGATGAGAATGCTCTTAGTCCACTTTTCACCTGGATAATTCCTACAAGTTTTTCTTTTGTTTTTAAGATTCAGGTTATATATGTCTATCACTGAGTTTTCCATTATTTACTAATTATTTGTGTATATGTTTTCTACCCCACAGCATCTTATCTATTTTCAGCTCTCTGAAATTTAGTGTGGTGACTAGAATAGGCATTCAATACATTGTTATGAATGAACGGTAGAGTTCAAATGAGTATATCAATTTCAGAATGTTTATCCATGTTAACAGAAAATGTGAATAACTCAACTTAATCTTCATAATTCAGCCAGACCTTAGCCATCTGTAGAAATGCCAAAAAGGATCCCAGGAATTATCATAACTCATGTAAAATGTGGTCAGGTGGTGAAGGAAATATATTCCAAAAATGTGTTGCAAGCGTATCTACTTACATATACGAACATGCTATTCTGTGCACTAAAATGCAACCCTTAAAAACTACTGTAGGTCCTTTCAACATGAAAGCAAAGACCCTCACCTCTTCTCAATGGTACATTGATAGGGTCCTTTCAAATCAACAGCAGGGGGGCCGGCCCCGTGGCCGAGTGGGTAAGTTCTTGTTCTCCACTGCAGGCGGCCCAGTATTTTGTCGGTTCGGATCCTGGGCGCAGACATGGCGCTGCTCAGCCAGCCACGCTGAGGCGGCATCCCACATGCCACAACTGGAAGGACCCACAACTAAGAATATACAACTATGTACCGGGGGGCTTTGGGAAGAAAAAGGAAAAAATAAAATCTTAAGAAAAAAAGAATCAACAGCAGGTTAGAAATGAGTTGCATAGTTTAAAAGTATTGCAACTTTAGTCATCCTTACAAGAAAGAAAATTATCATATTCATTGAGTTGTAGCCAAAATATTGGTCATTTTCTTTTAATCTTATATTCATTTTTTAAATTATTGAGGTCGTGCTGGCTTATAACATTGTGTAAATTTCAGGTGTAAGTTATTATATTTCAGTTTCTGTATAGATTGCATCATGTTCACTACCAATGGTCTAGTTTCCATCCATCGTCATACACATGTGCCCTTTATCTCTTTTGCCTTCCTCCCACCCCTTCTCTTCTGGTAACCACTAACCTGTCTCCTTATCCGCGTGTTACTCTTCCATATATGAGTGAAATCATAGAATATTTGTCTTTCTCTGTCTGACTTATTTAGCAATCTTATTTTCTTTATTGAAACTTAAACTCTTTCCAAGATAAGCTTTAACAGGTAAAAGTTTTTACATATATTTTAAGTCTAATCACACATTCATTTGATAGTCAATATTATTTTCAACTCATACAGTCCATCACTTCTCCCATCTCCTCACCACTCCTCTTCTGTGGCCTTGTAATGTGTAAAAGCCAATGCAATATTTGTTAACTGCTTGTGAATATCTCTTCCAGATAGCTGATTTTTTTTTAATGGCAGAGGTCTTGTCTTTTCAGACCTTAAAAGTGGTAGAGCTTTTCTTAATAGAAAAATGAGGGTTATACAAAATCTTCTTGCCATCGTAACCGCTCAGGTTCTATTCAAGTTAAAGAGCTCTCCAACAAGAAGTTAATATGCCAGCTGAAGTGTTAGCATGACACAGCTTCAGCACAGAGCCTTTCTTTTCAGTTCACAGAATATCCTGTGGTGAAGGTGTTGATGTTGGGGAAAAAAACTTATTTTGATTCAAAGAAGAATGTTTAATTCATATGGGATTTCCTTCCTTGTTGTTGAGTTATGCATTGTAAGAAACATGAATTGAAAGTTCAAGAACTAAACTCTGTTCTCAGCTATGCCACTGTCTTGTTGCTTTGGTTTATGCCAAGTCACCAAAGCAATTATCTCTCTGTTTTTCCACATGTCCAAGTGGAGACATTAATTTTTCCCACAAATACCTGGAGAGAATCAGATTCGGAGGGTTAAAAAAAACATTATTAGTAATGAGAAGTAACATAAATAGGCTTTGATGACTGGATAATAGTTCAGGAGGGTCCTCTGAAGGTAGGCAAAGTTTCTGAAAGATGTAGCTTAATAAATGACCTAAAGTTGAGTCTTGAGAAATACCTATCTTTAGGAGGTACAGTAGAAGGATGTGAGCCTAGTTAAAATGAGCGAAAATTCAAAAGGCTAGAAGACGAGCCAGAATGGCAAGTCTGGCAGAAACCAAAAAAACCGTCTTCCCGACAACTCCCCCATTCCGTGATAAGCTCCTCTCCATCTGTACAACCATTTCAAGAATCATCTCCTTTGAGGCAGAATAATAGGTCCCCCCCCCACAAAGATTTTCATCCTCATCCCCAGAACCTGTTAATATATTTGGTTGTATAGCAAAGGGGAATTAATTTTGCCAATGGAATTAAAGTTACTAATCAACTGACCTTAAATAGAGAGATTTTCCTAGATTATCTGGGTGAGCTCAATGTAATCACAAAAGTCTTTAAAAGTGGAAGAAGATAAGAGGGAGATGTGAGGACAGAAGCAGAGACTGAAGTGTTTTGATGTGAAAGGAGTCAACCTGCCAGTGCTAGCTTTGAAGATGGAAGGGACACTTAGACAGTTTGTGGTCAGTCTTTAGAAACTGGAAAAGGCAAGAAAATGGATTCTCCCCTGGTGCCTCCATAAAGGATCACAACCCTGCCAACATCTTAATTTTAGTCCAGTGAGACCCACGTCAGACTCCTGACCTACAGAGCTGTAAGATAAATTTGTTTTAAGCCACATTTGTTGTAATTTGTTACAGCAATAGTAGAAAACTAATACAGACACTTCCAAAGCAACAAAGTTTTAATTTTGTTGATACACTAGTCAAACTGAATTGTTAAAAATGAAACACTTCAGTACACGTCTGTTTCCCTCTCTCCATGTCACAATTCATTGGTTCTGGGGTGCTCACCTGATGCAAGTTGCTGAATTTGCAACTCAAAGTATCTAGTTTGACTTTGTTGGGCCTTTGAACAAGAGGCTGTGTAAAAGCCTCCAGGAGGGCAGCCATATGTGGGCCAATTGTAAGTAAAGCTAAAGGATTTGGTCTAGGAAGAGAAGAAGCAGGTGTATAATGGTAAGCAGAGAGGAGAGACCATTTGGCCTGAGATAGGACTGCAGAGGTGTGCATAACAGAGAGAGGGAGGATGTGAATGAATGGCAACTGCTAATGCTGTGCTCCAGGGAGACTCAGCTTCCTTTTGCACTTCTGGGTACCGCAGTATGCACCTGCCAAGTATCTTCCCTTTTTGGTGTGAGCTCCCTCGTGTTGCTGATTTTTCTTTCCTTCAAATTATCTCTGCTTACAGCAACAGACCCCTACTTAT
This sequence comes from Equus asinus, assembly GCF_041296235.1. NCBI lineage: Eukaryota > Metazoa > Chordata > Mammalia > Perissodactyla > Equidae > Equus > Equus asinus. Next base: position 85,166,256 of record NC_091798.1, read on the forward strand.
TCAGCACTGATTTTCCATGCAAATGCCAAACCATGTAAAAGATCAATTTAAAATGACCTCATGTCATTCAATGATCAGAACACCTAATTTATGAGCTCATAACTATTCAATTATATAAATTAATAAGAATTTCAATTCATAGCATAGGAGTTAAAAATTGAAATATGTGCTTCAAGATTTTTTTATCCTCCCTACCTATTTCCTGTTTGTCATTTCTTGCTGAGAAAGCTAAGCAGGTATAGGAGAAACATATTAGCATTATTTACTAGAGATTTTACCTTGTTTAGGAAAAAAATAATGCCTTGCCTACTGAAATCCTCTCAGCTTTGCAAGTACTTTTTATTAAAAAACTTTGTTATAGACTTCTGAAGGTTATTTTGTTTATACCCAAAAATGATAAATGAGGATTTTTATCCTAGGATGCAGTTAAATGTTCTTTATTTAACAGATGTACACAGCCCTATGTTTTGCATTATATTCAAATACCTGAATGTTTTAAACATTAATATTCTCTCTTGATTCTATGAGAGATTGTGTCAATTTCTATTCTACCCATGGATTTTTTTCCATTGCTTTAGGTATAAATATACAAAAACTCGGAAAAGGTGGAATTTATTGATGTATTACTAGAGTTATGGCAGTGACAGCCTGTCATATGCTTTGCAAAGAAAGTCATTAGCCAAATGGAAATTTAGGTCAGCTAACATTTCTGAATGATATTTAAGGGATCACTGGAATTATTGAAAATATGCTTCATATTTCATCATGCAAATGTCAAACTCGATTCCTCATTCATTTATTTACAGTCTTGTTCCCAGACTTACCTGAATATGTAACCAGTGAAGATCTCTCATTTAATAAAGCTTCCCTCCCCCACAATTCTGATTCTCGACAATTGAGGTAAGTCACTACATCTCATGTCTTTGAATAAATTCTCTCTCATCCGTTGACACATACGAATAAATATTTAAGTATATTATGTGTACATAAACACATGGACAGGAACTAAATATACGAAAGTATAAGTACTTATAACTTTTTTTCTCTCATGCTTTTTAAACAAATGTATGATCTGCGCTACATAACAGGGGAAGATCAAATGGCAGAAACACCAGGGGCCCCACATTGCCTTACAGCTTCATCAGAGTGACCAGAAAGCAAAGGGTGTCAGGCAATAAAAAAGGAGAAGTGAACCAGCATAGATGGGAAAAGAAACCAGGAAAAATTGAATGGGCAAAAAGTAATTAACAGAGGTTTTAAGAAATTTTGATGAGAGGTGTGTGCTATACTTTCTTCTATGTAATATTCTTCAAGAAAATCTGGATGAAAGAGTTACTTACTATAGTCTTCATGGTTTTCAGAGCCAGAATTATTTTTCCTTTATGTGGCTCAAGAAAAAGATCTCCTAGCATTATTTGAGATGCAGACATATATATATATATATATATATATATATATATATATATATATATACATATCTATTAATACATTTGAATGCCTAGTATGTTAGAATGGTTTTATGTGCTTTAATTTTAAGGAAAAAGAATAAGCAAAATTATTTGAATATTAAAGATTTACATTTTGTCAATTCTCTCAAAGTATGGCTTAGGATCAATGCAAATATTTTCTGATTATTGCAATCTCTCTGTAACTGATCTTTACAAAATCCTGATTTGGGGTTACTTTGTCTTCCCCATTTCCAGTCATCTTGTTCTTCTCTTTTCCTCAGTCAGCTTACTCCCATGATCAGGCTCTGGAATGTTTTACTAATAATTTCATTCCCTCTATACTTTCAATTTTAAGCATCCAACTCATTTATATATATTCAGTCCACTCTCTCTAGTATCTTCATTCCAATAATCCTTTGACTCCATGGAAACCTCCAATTTATTGACTCTACCATCTTTTCATTCTCCTTCCACCACATCTTTTCCTCAACCCCCTCTTTCTCTGACTTAGATTCCACACCAGTCATTATCATTCCTCCTGTGCATAGACGCTCTGCACTTTTCTTTCTCTCTCTCCATTATATTTGCTGAGGAAATCCCAACTATGGTTTAATCTAACTTTGTATTCCACATCTGCTTGGAGAAATTCATGCAAGCATACTCAAAGGCAATTTGTGATCACAAACCTTAAATAGGCCTTTAGTGCTTCCCGTCAATCCTACTACCCTCTCCTAGATGAGGACTTCGCGCTCTCCTCTCTGTCCTCAAACTAACAGTCTTCTCCTACCAAACTCTCAACTGCTTATCTTTATTCCTGTTTCGCTGAGAAAGTGGAAGTGGTCAGAAGAGACATGTTTTATCTTCTCACTATCAAATTGAGTTCTTTACATGCAATGCCCTCTGACTCTTCTCTCAGCAAAAAGTTTTATGAAGGTAGTTTGTTCTGTTTCTTTTATTGTTTTTTACTGTGTCCCTGGTACCCAGAAATGAATGGAGGGCATACAGCAGTCCATAAATAATTATTAAGTGAATTCAATCTAATCTCTGATGCCCTCTACAACTATGGCACTAGCCTTCAATATCTACTTTTCTATTCTTTGTCTCATCTTTTTAGTACCTAGGACAGTACCAATATATGGTATTTCTTTGCCAAAATTTATGGAATAAAAACATGTTTGAATATTCAGATATTTAATCATAGTTACTCCAATAACATCAGCATACTCAAGTTCAATAATCATGTTTATTTATAATTGATTTAGAAAGAAGCACTCCCTTCTCGAAGAACTACATTATTTCATTTTATATTTCCTACATTATAGACAGTGAAATCTTTTGGCCATAGACAAATTAAAAAAAGCATACTGAGTAAGTTCCATTTAAAATAAGCACATTGTTCCTACGGGAATCTGAGCATGTTAAATTCCAATAGAATACAGCATTTGAATTTTCTGATTAATTGAAGATCAACTTTCATATTTTGCAAATCTCTTAAACTATGATCCAAAAATACCCTAGTAAAATGGACAGAGCATAATTGTTTGCTATTAGTTCATGTTATTTTGTGGATTCTTCTTACTACCTCTAGACTCTGTTTTTTTCAGATTTAAGAGGCACAAATGGAAGCGCACAAATCACAAAACTTACCCAGATTCCTGAATTCAAGCTTGGGTTCATAACTCAGGCCTTAAAGATATTTTATAGTCTCTCAACTTTTATCTGTTTATGAGCATCATAACACAAGATTAAACTTTTGTAGTTAATTCTCACTGTAGTAAAGTGTCTCATCTCTACACTTGACAGTTTCTGGCTCTGATTTCATTCTCTATTAAGTTCATTGATGAAAGGAGCAGAAAAAGAACAATTTGTGAGACTGTCTTTACATTTATTGACATAAATTGTTCAGTAGATTTTACTCAATAACAATTTCCAATTTTCCTGTTTTCTTCATCCATTTACAGTCCATAATGTTACAGACAATTGACAGCATGTTTCTTTGCACATAAAACTAAGAGCAAAGATGCACATTCTCAAAAAACATATTAAACCCAGGCAGCTTGGTTTGATTTATATGTATATGTAAAAGCATCTTCTATTTTGAAGGCAAAATGAATTCCTGGAAACCAAGTCAAAAAGTGATATTCACAAATTGGCTCATATTTCTTTCATTAACAATATTGTATTCATGTTTTGTATCTTATCAAAGCATTGATATGTCATAAACATATCAATGAGTGATAAAAACAAAGATATGCCCTAGTCCTGCTGGCAGAAGCAACATAGATGCATCTATGTCCTCTTCCACCTATCAATCATTTTCATATTTGAAAGGCACTAAACTGTACTGTCACTTGAATATCCTTTTCGTCAAATTAAAGATCCTCACATCCTTTTTATGCTGTTCTATTCTTTTATATGCTAAGATTTTATTCATCCTTAAAGATTCCAAATAATATAGCTATCTTGTTAAGAATCCTTCAACTCCAGAAAGTAAAAAAGTAATAATAGCCTCTTCTGTACTTTAGTTGTTACACCCCCAGAGTAGAGATCATTTCCCTCTGACTTTGTACCACAATTTGTGATATCTTCGTGGCTGCCTTCAAGGTAGAGTCTGAATCTCCTCATCCTTGTTTGGGGCTTAGCAGGGGACATGGAGCACATGATAGGTACTCAACAGTGTGTTCTAAATTGAATCAAGTTGAGTTCAAGTATATTCCAGAATCAGTGAAATGGAAACGTTGACTCTAATAGGAAGAGACAGCTCAGGTCTAGTTCTGAATTGTTTGCATATACATGCGATTGTGATAAAATATTCTCAAAATTAGCATTTTGGGTTTTGGATTATTTCTTTTTTAATTTACAAGGAATATATATTCATTGTAGATAAAAATTAGAAATACAAATGATCAAAAGGAAAAATAATAAAACCATCTGAAATTCTATCGCCCAAGGGTAACCACTATTAACATTTGGTGTAAAACTTTCCAGGTTTTATTCCCAAGATATTTTCCTCATGTGGTTCTCAAAGGAGTGAGCAAAAGAAATGAGACCAGGTCAAAATAGTTAAAGGCAAACTGTTGTCAATTAGTCTCAAACTATGAGGATTTTAAAAATTTAATTAGTCTTTATCTTATCTCCTACTAATGTTTTCAATTCACCATATATATGCAGTAAAAACAGAGTCAGCTGAAGATTCTAATTTACTTTTATATTATTCTTACTGTTATTCCAAAAGCCCAATTAAAGATGAAGAATAATTTGGCTAAATGTCTTCAAATTTAAATTATGTAGTTAATTTAGTCATAATATCCACACCATCAAATAATATGTCATAAAATTAATCAGAAGTTGATGTTCTATATTTTTAATTTTGGTAATTAGTGTGTTATGTTATTTAAATAAGAAAATTCAATGAAATTTAAAACTTTAATAGCGTTAAAACCAATGAAACTCATTTATGTAGTATCTAAGATATTTAACTATTTTACATTTTTCAGGTACTGTATGTATATAATTTACCTATAATTTTGAATCTTGTCAGGACTCTAGGGTAAATATTACTTCATAGTAATAAGATTGAATGATATATTTTTTAATAAAGTCACTAATTTCTCCATTGATTCACCTAGGTAACCTATGGTATAGCCAAGTGCTAATTTTTAAAGAATATGCTCTCATAGAATATACAAAAATGTTTGGCGTCCAATTCACACCAGTTAGTGTGAAAAGCTTTAAATTGTTTCAAATCACTTAACCATGTTGCCTTGCTTTCCTGTGGTAAATAATAAATAGTCTTAATCTGCTACGGATCTTGTGTCGCAGAGGCACGACGTGGCCCAAGGCGTCCATCCACCTCCTCTCACAGACTTTCTCCTAATGAGCACTGTGTCTCTAAAGGGAAGAGTGAGTGGATTAGATGATCTTTAGAAGTCTATCTGTCCTCATTGTCAAGTAGCAATAAATGACTTTCCTAAAAAGGAGAGATAAGAAGGTAATCCAGATTGCAAAGAGTTAAGGAAGGAATATGTGATGAGAAAATGGATAGAGGAGTTCCCATCAGGATTTAAAAAAGTTTATTTATAAATGGAATAATTACAGTGGTGGGAGAAGGTTTGGGGGGAACCACAGCTAAACTGTCACCACTCCTAAGCCCTAAGGAAAAAGAGGATAGAAAAGTCACAGGAACCCAGACTCTCTTGAAGGGAGCAGTGACTTTCGGTCAGGGGATGTCAGCATAAACTGACCTCTCAGGTAGGGAGTTGGAAGATGAATACTCCACCTTAGTTCTCCCTTTTTCCTCTAGTTTCCTCTTGGTCAGACCTAAGGGACACCTGAAGCCTTGGGAACCCGCTGATGTAATATATTCATAGTGGAGAAGGATGAAGACTAGATCTGGAAGGCAAACAGAAAACAACAGAAGAGTTAGTAAACATAAGTTTAAAAAAAAGCATGTGGCTAAAGAGCAAATTAAGATCAAGAGAGAAAGGATTTCTTATTTTACCGTAAGAGAGCATAATATATATTTATAAACAAAGGAGAGGTTATAAACTGAAGCAGGTTGAAGAAAATGTGGAGAAAGAGAATAGTTGAGGAAACAGAACTGAAGTCAGGAACTGCTGTATCAATGACAAATGTAAGTCCAAAATGATCAAGGAAATAGGCAACATATATGTTCAGTGCCAACTTTTAATGGAACCCACAGAAATAACTTCCACTGCACTTTCTATGGACCTCTGTCAGACCATTCCCAATTTCTTCCTTTATTATGTTTCTTATGAAAGCAGTTTGTCTCCCTTACTAAATTTTAACCTTATTTAAAGTGAGGTCTATATGTTTAATTCATCAAATATATTGATTAATATTATATACGAGACACTGACATGTGACACAAAAAAATAGAACAAATACCTGATCTCTAAGAGTTAAAAATACCCTGGAGGGATGCAAGGTGTAAAACTATTATAATTCAAATTGCTCTGCATAAACACAGTATGAAAAGAAGAAAATCTTTAGGAGACCAGAAGAGAGAATAAAGAATTTTGAAGAAGAAGATGAAAAAGGTTTCATAGAGAAGGTGCTACCTGAGATGTGTCTTTAAAAACAGTTGAGATTTCAACTAGTAGGGCACATTTTAGTCAGAGGGAATAACAAAGAACAATCAGAAGTATGGAAATAGATAATTAGTGTGAGAATGGTGAAAAAGTCCAGTGCAATGAACATGGGGTGCATGTGTCGAGGATGTGGTCCAGACCTTTCATTGCTTATCTAATATCCACTCTTGTTTGCTTCCTTACTAACGGGACTCTGATTTGTTTGGGGAGAAAGTATTTCCAGGTTAGCAATGACATTTCCATCCACTTTGCAGTGGTATCGGTGGCCATTTGATTACGTTCTGGCCACATTTGTTGAGTAGGCTGAAGGCAAAGATTCTTTGAAAGGAGGTTGATGTCTGGCAAGAGATTTTTGCCCTTTGCCTTTTCCATTCCTCTGTCTTGGAACACAAATGTGAAGGGTGGAGCTTCAGCTGCTCTCTTATGACCATGAGACAATATGCATATCCTACAGAAGGCTAAGTGGAAGAATGGAAGAATCCTGAATCCTGATGATACCATGGACCTCCTGTGCCAGTCTGGAGTGCCCATTGCCAGATGTCACAGTGTATTTTTGTATATTCTTTTGAAAATCAATTTCCTGTCTTGTTAAGCTACTAGTTTGTGAGTCTCTGTTCTCATGACTGAGTGCAATTTCTAACTGATAAATATAGACATAAGATTTAAAATGTGCCATTGATACTGAGTTCAGACAGTGCCTAACTCAGTTTCTTCTATGTTGTAAACTCTAATTAGTGATATTTTAAGTTATATGTATCAGACGAATGAATGAGTGCATTAATTAATTAATAGTGGGCCTTCCCACAAAGACTGAACAGCATGGGTAGACAAAGAATAAGGAAAATTCTTCTCTGATATTCCAAAAGAGGTTGTACTGGATAAAGAGATGAATATGTTTAAGGTAGACTAAATTCACTCCTCAAGGACTATATTAAGTGAAACTAAGACTACTTGAGTACCTTTATTTAAGCAGAGTATCAGGGAAGGAAACTACTACATTCTAGAAAGCTATGTTGTAGCAGCTGCATAGACACTAGTCTGATCTTGAATGACATTTCTTATGAGCGTTTATGCTATCTTTTTAAGATAATGATTCATCTCATTTTGAAGTCCTCTAACCTTCTCTTGTTACAGCTTAATCCAATGTTGACCAGCTCACACTGCCAGGGACGTTTTCTTTATATCTAACCCACATCCCTTGTACTGGTCTTAGAAGACATAGAGAAAATTATGTACCAATTCTCTGAATACAAATCCTAACAGAGGCCACAGTTATTTTTCTTAGAAAAATGCCCAAAAATTATAGGGGAACATTCAGCTGATATGACTAAGAAAAACCATTTCTTCCAAATATTTTAGAAGAATGTAGAAAATGATTGGAAGCAGAGGGTCAATCACCTTAACGATCACTTGATACAAGTAACTCTTCCCTCTTTTGTCACTGTCATTATTGAATTCTTCTTATGCAAAAAGTACTGTTACATACTAATATAATGCAATTAAGCATCTATTAACTGTCTTAAATGAACATGTAGACTATTACATAAAAATTGGCTCATCTTTACTAACTCAATCTTACAACTTTCTACTGTCGATACCTTTTAAAAATTTAAGACATTGGAATAGATATATTTCTTCATTCTGTTTATATACCTGTATGTGCATACATACAAATATATACACTCATAATGTAAACTCAATGATTTATGCAGGAAACACCTATTAAGTGCCTTCAAATATAGGGCACTTTAGCAGGTAATATGGTTGATATTATTTTAAAAAGGTATAATTTAGTACAGTTATCAGTATAATTGGAGAAATTTCATACACACTGAAATATATGTAAGAAGTCAAGATTACTATATCTACAAATGTAGTACATTATGAAATGAGTCTTAATTTTACTTGTAAGAGTGGGAGGCTAATGTACTTTGCACAAAACCCATCATTCTATTGCATTACTACTTTTTGTTAAATTAAATAAAATATGTAAAGCACTCAAGATAGAGCCTGGCATGAAGCCTCTACTAAAAATTATTTATTAATTGTACTTTCCATTAGTACCCCACACATCTCTAGTTGCAAACAGCAAGTGATGTCAATGCTTAATCTTTATCAAACACGTCTTTTATCATTCCACTTCACTGATCAAGAGCTTATTTGCTCATTTCTTTTTTGTTCTAAAATCGGTGTTTTGGTCAGACCCCACAGCTCTCCGTAGTCTACTCCTCCCCAGCTGGCTCATGTTATCTCTACTTTGTCTAACATTTGCCCTCCAATCCTCTCTCCTTGCTACCTTCATGAATGCCACACTCATTTCCGCTCCTCCACGTTTCTCACTTCTCGACATTTACTCATGCTATTTCCGATACCTAAAGTGCCATCCCTCTGTAGAACCCACTCATCACTCTTGCTCTTAATCCTGCCAATCACAGTTTCTACCACTGTGGGAGAATCCCTATCAACTATCACATTCTAAACAAACTCTTCCATCTTGGACTCCATATTTCACTTGTAATCACCACCAGAGAATGTAATATTTTTATTGATATTTAGATACATTAAAAGGATTTGAGAAGAGAAAGATAGATTAAATAGTAACATGATCAAGTGTGATTTTGAAACATTTTCATGAATAGAAGGAAACAGATGAGCTACTGGGCTAGTCACTCACTCATCAAATATTAACTGGGTACCAATTTGTGCCAATCACTATTCTAGATACTTGGGATTAAAATATCTGTGGGGTGGGAGGGAGAATATGCCTCTGTAAAACTCACATCTAATGAGGGGAGACAGATATTAAGTAATAAGTATGAAAATGAGTAGATTATCTAGTAGATTACAAATGAGAAGTACTATCAGAAAAAAAAGAGTAAAGTGGGGTATTGGGAATGTGGAGTCATATCGTGATTGAGAAATATGAGCAGTGAATGGGAGTTATTTAAAAAGTGGACATAGGGAGCCTGCTGGTAGGATAGAGGTTAAGTCCATACACTCTACTTTGGTGGCCCAGGGTTCACAGGTTTGGATCCCAGGTGCAGACCTACACACTGCTCATCGAGCGATGCTGGGGCAGTGTCCCACATGCAGGACAGAGGAAGACTGGCACAGATGTTATCTCAGCAACAACCTCACTCAAGTAAAAAGAGGGAGATTGGCAAGGGATGTTAGCTCAGGGCCAATTTTACTTACCAAAAAATAAAGTGGAGATAGAATAAACAGCTCTTTTAAAGAGTTGTACTGTAAAAGCAAAGAGAGAAATAGGACACCAATCAGAAAGGAGAGCAAACCCAGAAAGTTTCTCTTAGTTAATTAATGAGTTAGTTTCTTAAAGTTGGGAAATAACTGAAAAAATGGACTACTCTCGATTGTCAGTTGGAAGTAGAGACAGAAAAATAAGATGATTAATTAGACAACGGAAGCAGAGACCATAATGGGAGCTGACCACACTGGAGGAAATGACCATTTGAGATTGCTTTGAAATAAGCAAAGCATGAACTTCCTACCTTGATTTGATCTTATCAACGTGTATTTGTCTGTGCATGTGGAAATCCTAAGTTTTTCCTCCTTTGTTATGTTACAAAAGATTAACAGAACATAAATGAAGGAAATGAGTCTATATACCATTAACATGATCTATTGGCTTCAGAGAACTAGTTGGTAATGGGGAGCTACAAGGATACCTAAACATTTCTCTCAAAGAAGGGATTGTGAACACTTAAAAACCTAGAATGCGTGAGATGAATTGGGAGGCGAAACCAATTCTATTTACTGTTCTGAACAACGTGGACAAAAGTTTGCCAATAATGGAACAGTGCGATGCTTGCATCACTGTGGCGATTGGAAATCATGGCGAATGGAAGGGTCCCAGACTCATAGCTAGATGTGTTGGCAGGTTAGAAAAAAGGCACTTATGACCCTAAGTCTCAGTGCTAAAAATCTAAGTGTAAAAGTGTGTCTTCAAAATATTTTAATAAATTCTTCAACTATGGCTGAAGAGCTGAGGCCCACTGAAACCTCAATGAGGGACTAGATGAACACTTACACGTAACGGTAAAAGACCAATCAGTAAATTTTTAAGAAAGCCTGCATAGGGGAAGGTGGAGAACACACTGTTCTTGAAAGATTCAGAACTAGTATGAAATCGACTACAGAGTATTATACTCGTTACAATCAGGCAGACTTAACTAGTTCTGACTCTGCCACTTTGCTAAACTCTAAAACATGGAGGAGTTACTTGGCCTCTTTGAGGCTCAGTTTCCTCATCTTAAAATACAGATACTACTACTAATTGCATTATATATATTCATTGTGAAAATTTAATGCAGATAGAACACCCTGGTGTTGCCCTTGACATGAAATAAAATAGAGACATTGGGATTATAATTGTTTTGATACTGTTGTTGGCATTGGTATCCATGTTTATAGTGGTGTTAGTGCTCAGATTGGTATTGGTGTTGTGTAGGTATTGATATTGGCATTGGCGCTGGTGTTGATGTCTGTACTAGTACCGATGTCGGCATTGGTGCCAGTGTTGGTGTTGATAGATGTACTCATGTTGGTGCTGATGCTGGTGTTGTTCTGGTGTTGGTATTGGCATTGGTGTTGGCATTGATATCACTATAGGGTGCAGTCTGAAGGCAACTATTATGGTAATAGGGAAAGAATTAGGCCCAAATTTTAGTCATTTACAAGAATTGGAACTACTAAGAAACAATATAAGAACAATCCATCTTCAATAGCCTGGAAGAAGATAAAGGCCTTTGCAATGAAAGACACATGGAAGCTCCCAAAGTATGACAATAAAATTATGTCAGGTTCTCATGTGGATAAAAAGCTGCCTTCTGGGCCAGGACAAGCATGTGAGCTAAAAATTAGACATTATAATACCTGTTTGAAAGAATCACATTGTAAATTAAATGAAATACATGTCTGCAATAATGCCTGGCACATGTAGATTATTATTTCCCCAGCAGCGGTCTCTTGCCTATGTAGATTCATCTCCTTTTTTTCTACTTACCTCTAAGGGAAAGAACCCACTGCAGCCCTGTCTTTTCTGATACTCTTTCATTTTTTTGTGGAAATAAGGTTTTATTCATCCTCGGAAAACAGAAAAGAAGTCAATATATATGAATAAAAATAACAAATTCTGAAATAAAGATAGTTTTAAATAGTTCCTTTTATATCAGGATACGGTCTTATAATTGGTACGGTCAAGAGAAATGGCAACTACAAAACTTCCAGTTATTCTCCTTTCCTTCGCTGAGATGCTGAGAAATAAAAGCATCTGTTAATTTTAAATTACCTAAAACAAATTTGAAAGATGTGGGAGAAAAATGCAGCTGCTCAAAGATAATTTCTAATTTCTATACAAACATGGACTAAATGTTTAATATTTTTAGAAATTGGGAAAACAAGCTCATGGATTAGAAGTTTAATGGATGTGATAATTTCCTCCCGAAAACTGAAAAAAGGATTATGACTGTGCAGTCCTCACAAGAGAGCCAAAAAGAAAAAAATAAAGACTGAGGTCATCTGTTTGGCTAATATAGAATGACTGACAATTTTAGCAGCAGTTCTGAATAATTGATGTAAAAATTTTGCTACCAAAGTTATCAGGGTTATTCTTCGTTGTCTGATCTCATTGTATCCCTTTATCTTTATGCTTTTAATGGTTTACAACTGTTAATATGTTTTTATATTTGTATATATGTTCTATAATATGTTTACATCTATATCATCATCTAGATAACATGCTTGGGAAGAGACCATGTATTATTCGTCTTTTATTCTCTCAAGTATTTAGAAAATAGCTGTTATCAGTATATATTTTTAAATGAACTGAATTGTGCAGATTCACTATGAAATAGGCTTGGATGAATCAACATTTCCATTTATTATAATTTAACCATAAGGGCTATAACTTCTATTTTAAGTTTTCATTGATTGTTTTAAAAATTATGATATAATAAGAAAAATATCTTTCTCTCCAATTATTTTAAATAGGACACAATTAGTACTAAACGTAACAGATTGAGAAATTGGACTTAATTAAAATTGAGAACTTCCTGTTCATCAAAAGACTTCAGTAAGAGAATGAAAATGCAACCACACACTGGGAAGAGATATTCATAATAAAAATACCCAATGAAGGACTTATATGCAGAATGCATTTTTTAAAAACTCCTATAAATCAATAACAAAAAGACAAACAATAGAAAAGAAAGTAGTCAGTAGAAAATGGGCAATCTAAAAACAAAAGATGACCTAAAGGCATGCTTCAAAAAAGAAGATATCCAGGGGCCAGCCCAGTGGCGTAGTGGTTGTGTTTGTGTGCTCTGCTTCGGTGGCCTGGGATTTGTAGGTTTGGATCCTGGGCATGGATCTACACATCACTTATCAAGCCATGCTGTGGAAGCATCCCACATACAAAATTAGAGGAAGATTGGCTAACGGATATTAGCTCAGGGTCAATCTTCCTCACAAAAAAAAAGAGAACATATCCAAATGGCCAACAAACAAATTAAAGATGCTTAGCCTGTTCATTTGACAGGGAATTACAAAGTAAAACCACAATTACATTCAACTACCTCTGTATCAGAATGGATAAAATTCATTACAGCTAATGTAAAGACTGACAGTAGTGGTGTTTGAGAGTTTCTGGAGGAATAAAAACCTCATAATTGCTGGAGGAAGTGAAAATAAGCACAAACCCTCCAGAAAACTATTTGACATCATCTACTCAAGGTGAATATAACATTCTTGTACTTTCCCAATACTCCTAGGTGTGTATCCTAGGTATATCCCCCAATTCTCTTAGGTATATTCTGGTAGGCATAAACCCAGTACTCCTAAGTATATAGTCACAGGCGTACAACCATTTGAAATGTGCACATATATATACTAAAAGGTATGTCAAGATTATCAGTTACGTACCATTTTATCATAGCCACAAATCTAGAAATAACCAATGTTCCTCAACAATAGAATACATAAATTGTAGTGCATCCACGTGTAGGATACTGTCCAGCAATTCAGATCAACATAATACTGCTACATGCAGCATGAATTAAGCTCACAAACGCCAAGTTGACCAAGATAAATCAGACTATATAATTCTACTTGTATAAAGTTCAAAAGCAAAAGTAGTTCATGGCGACTGAAATCAGGATAGAGGTTGTCTTCAGGGAGGGAGAGGTAGTCCTGGGAAGAGCGTGGTGAGTTGGTGTCTGAGGTGCTGGTCATATTCCATTTCTCGATTTAGGCGTTCTTTACGCAGTTATGTCAGTTTGAGAAGTGAGCTGTCCACATATGTTTTGTGCACTTTTCTGCAGGTATATTATACTTTAAAAATTTCTTGAAATCAGGCTAAAATAAACATTGTAAAGGTTACAAATCAAAAGAAATATTAAATTGTGTGATAATGCAGACTTTAGGAAAATTAAAAGATGAATAAACCATGTAAAAGTCTTATTTTTTCTGAAACATAAAAATGTAAAACAGATACAATTGAATCCTCTTAAGCAAAAATGCAAATCAACATTTTCACTGAAGTGCATAGGGAATTTATTTTCCATTTAAAAAAAATCAAAGAATCAGAAAAGTGTATTTAAATATATGTTACATTGTAGAATTTTAGTGTTCATAAGTATTAGAATAAGCTTCTTATAATTTTTGTTTCACTAAAATTATTACTTAATTTTCAATGTTGCTCTTGGAAAATTACATCCCAAAGAAACTAATTTTGGTTTCTCTGTAAATTTGTCACTTAGTTATTCCTAATGGGAAAGTTTATTGTTCATTTTATACATTCACTCATTTGGAAATATGGCCCTCCCTAGTCAACCTCTCTAGCTGCAGCTCCCATCTGGCTTGCCTTGGCTTTCTGCACTCCAGCCACACTGGCCTTGGGTTTCTTTGTTTCGTTCTCTGAAGCATTTAGAAAACTCTCCAAATGCAGAGCGTTCTTATTTTGCTGATACCACAGCTGCTGTTCCAGATGCCACCTGTAGTTGATTGCTTGAATTAACGGCCCCAATTTTTCACCCCTCTTTTCACACCAGCCTTTTGTTAGTGGCCTCCACACTGACTCTGGTCCCGGCCATGGAACTTGCTTTGGCCGATGGGAAAGTAGCAAATTTGCAGAAAGTGGAGGCATTCTCACTTCCTCTTTCCTCCCTGCCAAGCCTGCTGGAAGATAAGGCAACTGGTGCAGAGCCGAATCACCCGAGTTGTTCCAGCTGAGACTACTCCACACTCGCTGACAGACACGTAAAAGAACCCAGTCAAGATCACAAGAGCTGGGGCAGGCCTGGTGGCGCAGTGGTTAAGTGTGCACGTTCCACTTTGGTGCCCGGGGTTCCCCAGTTTGGATCCCGGGTGCGGACACGGCGCGGCTTGGCACACCATGCTGTGGCAGGCGTCCCACATATAAAGTAGAGGATGATGGGCACAGGTGTTAGCTCAGGGCCAGTCTTCCTCAGCGAAAAGCGGGGATTGGCAGCAGTTAGTTCAGGGGTAATCTTCCTCAAAAAAAAAAAAATCACAAGAGCCTTCTAGCAGATATTATGCTGACCAAGGACCCACCAGTACGCCTGGTTGAGGCCAGAAGCAGCATATTTGTGAGCCACACTTACTGTGTAGCTATTCTAAGCCACTGAATATTGGGGGTAGTCTGTTACATAGCATTGTCTTAGCAATAAACAACTGATACACCACAATAAACTTCAAAGATTCTCTTTGTCATACACAGCCAGGATCAGAGAACTCTCTCAGAGGAATGAGCCAAGCAGTCTTGTGATTTGAGATAATAGCCTTGCTGTGTAATGCTGACTTTTTAGAAGGGTTCCAGCTATAGCTCACTACTCTAGGATAGCACCAAATTATAACCTGAAATTATCACCAAAACGAGTGCCCTTTTTTTCAGTTGAAGACGTTATCCTCATTGGCTTTAGACACATGCACACAAAAGTAGTAGCTATTTGTCCCTCCCACAATGTATATCCCTGCAATTTCTTCTTCCTGGGACCACTTCACATATGGTTTCCTATGCTCGTACTACATCCTCTCTTCTTGTGACTTAGTAACACCTACTTTTTCTCTAGATGTCGCTCGCTCATCACCTGGTGGGAGACTTCCATGACTTTCCTAATTAAGTCAAGGGGTTCTCATATTCTCATGTACCTGTCCTATATGGCACTCAACACAAGGCACAATTTTTCATTCGTTTGTGTAGTTTTTAGGGTGATTATTTGTCCCTACCTAAGTTTTAAGTTCCATAAAAGCAAAAGCGTTACATCTTTTTCCTCACCGTTTTGTTCTACTGCCTAAGACAATGTCTGATATATACACGGCAGTCAATAACTATTTGGTGAATGAATTAATACCTTTAATTTAAAGCCATCACAAAATCAATAAAAAATTAAAATTGAATGATGTATTTGTGCATTTAATTTAATTAATAAGATAATTTTTATTAATCTCTGTCAGTCTTCTACAGCAGCAAAATGGAATGTATTTGAATTTTTACCAAAAAACGAAATGAATGATAAACGGAAAAATCTTAAAAAGTTAGAGAAAAGCCTACAAGCAGAGTAGAGACATGAAAATTTGAGGAGTTAAACTACATTATAAAGATTATTTATGTTTGTTGAAATATAATATACACATCTCAATAAGTGGTGAAAATAAAAACATTGCAAAGAAACTCTATATATCAAATTAATGTCCCCCTCAGATTCAAGTGGTAATTTAATAATGGAATAATGCAATATTTGTATTAAATTTTAATATCATACATAATCGTTTGAGTTTGGGGGATGATATCAAAATAAAGTTTTCGAAGAATATTTTTACCATTTGGTGTCAATATGTATCCCCTTCCACTTGCAGTTTAATTAAATTTTTAATAGAAAATTGAAGTGGAAGGTTAGAATAATTATACGGATTATATGAACAAGTAAGTCAGCATTAACATTATTAAGACTCACCGTAAGATATATAAAGAAATGGAAAGATGTTTCAATATAATTTTTTATACTTTGATGTTATAATGTATTACAATATATAATAGAATAGTGTTTTTCTACAACTGCTTGGAATAAAACTAATTAGATGACGTCACAATATTTATTCTGATATATCAATATGAACTTTTCTGGGCCAATAATGTCAAGTTGTAAAAAGCATTTAGCACGGTGACTTCAGCAAGAGGCCAAATAAGTCATCCTTTGCATATATCCCTCCCTCGACAGCAGTAATTTGACATCCATATGCAGACTAAAGCTCAATTATTTGCCTATTGAGTTTTTAGAAATACATATAACTTTCACAGAGTCAAGTAGTCCAGTATGAAAATTTAAAACAGATAAAATGAAAATTTTAATGAGAATTTCACTTTTTTTACAATAATGTACAAACTGGATAAAATTTCAAAGTGAATTGTTAGCAGCCTGTTAAATTAAGGGCACTGTTATATTGTTTATCTGCACATTCCCTGCTTTTAAGTCAATAGTTATAGAACTATCCAGGCGTGCTGAGGTTTTCATTTGACTCAGAGAATATCTTAACCGCGATCTCATTAAACCCTTACTAGTAAGCATACCTTCTGGGTATCCTCACACAGAAAGACTCAACCTATAGGAATGTAGTTTACTGGTTATGGGAGGATATGGCCAAACTCAAATTCATATTTATCTATGATCTTCATTTCTTAAATGTTTCTTTGCTCTCCTTGCCATTGCAGATTTTTCTCTTTCTCCCTTTGATCCTTCTGCACTGTTCTACTTACTTGATAAAGAACGTTCATTTTATTACTCCCTCTAAAGACAGGACAGGCTTATCCCCACCTGCTTTACAAGAGCCTTCTCTTTCCTGGGCCGGCGACTATCTGAGGCGCGTTCTCATGGCAGAAGGCGGAGGCACAGGAAAGCAGGCCCAACGTCAGAACAGGTTGCACACTTTCACGTGCATCACGTCCACAAACACCCCCTGGGCCAAAGAAAGTCTCACAGCCCACCCAACATCTTAAGGGTAGAAAAAACATACTCTCCCATGACAGTGTGAAGAAGAGGCATTGAATATGTGCTAAAAAATAATCAAATTTACCCCACTTTCTAGGCTAGAAATTACAGAAAATGGAAGCAAATACCTAAAAGCTCTCCACCCCTCTGCTCCACATACATGAATGCTATTCGAATCCAGAGTGTATTACATGCTTAGCACAAACTTTAATTCATCTGTTTTTACTCTGTTACAAATATTTAAACAAATAATAAAGCTAAAAATACATTTTCAAATGAGTTTATTAAGCTTCCTACCATTCAGCTCATACAAAAAACTATTTTAACTCTCATTGATAAATATGGTAATATCCGTAAATAGGTTCATAACAAAAGGATGTTAAGTGGCCAGACTTCTGAGAAATTGCTCTATTTTTAGAAAGACTATAGAGCTGTGTTTACTGGGATTTGCTCAAATAAATGCTTAGATAGAAGTCTCATACTTGTATCCCTATATTACTTCAAGACAAGATTATCCATGCTAAATGCTTATTTCTGTAGTAGTTCATTTTATTGAAGACAATCAACTCATACCACAATGGTCTAGTTTAACCCACTTCTTGAGTCCTTAATCATTCTAACAGTTTTATTTCTACATATAAAATACAAAGTAACGGAGAAAATAAGATTGTCTAAAAGGAATAGATTTCTAAGCTTAAGGTTGTGAAAAGATTTTTTTCCAAAAGATTGTGCCATAACTGGGTTTCTGAGTTGTGTTACTTGATTTCATTATCAGTTGAAACTTAATAGTTTATAATTTTCAGTCAGTCAGTGTTCATTGAGTTGTTTACCTATCTTATTGCTTAATGATACATAAAAATCCAGGATAAAGAATGGTTTCTACCATCTTCACAGAATCTAAACAAGGACGTGGAAATGTAGTCAGGCTTCTTTGGAAAAAAAAAAGAAACTACTTTGATGAGAAATTTCATGGGGGTTATACAATCTACAATTTAGATAATTATTGGAAACTTTGAAATTTGATTGATTTTTATTTTATTGCCATTAAGGAAATACAAACTTCTGGAATTACATTTCTTGGCATTATTTTTTAAAAGCCATCTCAAACTTACAGAAGAGTTGCAAGTACAGGGCAAAGAACTTTTCCTCTTTCTGAAACATTTCAGTATAGCTTGTGTCCCTGAGCCTGCTCCTGCGCCCTTTGTACCTAGATTGGGCTCTGACCCCGCCTGCCAGCCTTCCCCTCCACACGAAAGCCAACCTTACTTTGTCCACCCAATTGCTTTAAAATGGAATTACCCAAGAAAGGAAGGGGAAGGAAGGGCTGTAATTGTACTTCTGGATTTCTTTTTTACTCCTTTTGGTTAAGGACTATATACTGTGTGATCAGTTATAATGCCACACTGAAGAACCTTGGAAAATATTATTGCAGAAAACGACAGTTCAAAATTCCTTTGCTTGTTTCATGTATTTGAATACCCAACTCAGAGATTTCTTATATAAAAATACTACATCTCACAAATAGCAAAATTAAACATGTAATACCATAACTCACTCATATCTAATGTTTCGCTGCTATATAATTTTATATTATATTTGGGAATAGTCTAAAAAGATCAAGTTTATACAACATTGAGGATATTTTGAATGCATATTTAATTAGCTTACGTCCAGACGTCTGAAGATAATCTTCACATATTTTGTTAGAATTGTGAATTATACTTAGTCATGTTCATTAGAATGACTATTGTTCTTTTTGTTTACTTATTTTAGGTTGTTAATTTTGTAGACTAATTTATTTTAAATAACAAATCTTAAAAGATGTTAGGTAGGTCTCAAACCAAATATAAACACATGGAAGCAAAAAGACAGTCTATTCCAAAATAGAAACATTTCTGTCCTTTATTTCTGGAAAAATGATCTGTTTCTGTAACATTAGGGGCAAGGAATAAGTATGCTATTAGTACTAAGTGCATTTTCTACAAATAAACCACAAAGTGCTTTTGCGAATCAATAAGTTCTGAAAAAAAGAATTTTTAAACCTATCCAGAGGGGAAATCATTTTCAAAGTCAAAGGACAGGGAAGATAATGGACCCTAGAAAGTTTCTCTTTGTATTCAGAATGCTCCTGTGTTCTCTGCTCCTGGAGAAAAAGAAGCTACATGTAAGAACCATGCAACGGAGGAAGAACAGCCCAGCAATCACGAGACAGAGATGGTCATGGGACCTGCTACAGTGTAGAAGGATGTTTGGTTTTCCTTTAATCTATTCCAGACATTTTGCAGAAATTTTTCCACTCTGGTATAAGCGTTATAATTTAGAAGTGCTTTTCTTCCATTTTCTAGTCTGACTCCCTTCCAATAACATATTTGTATGTCACAATTTTGATAAACAAAATCAGTGCATATGTTTTGAAAATAATTTTGCCCTCACTGGCTTTTATTCAAAGCCAATCAGTCAATATATTTCACTTTGCCTGCGCAAACCGTTCACGTCAGTATTTTCCTTGTTAAGTTATGGGAAAGACATAAGGAAGAGGCCGATCACTTTAGTTCAGAATCGTACAGTTACCCAAGAAATCTGGATTACAAATATTTAGATTTAGCCATTGTCTTCTGATCATTCATTCAACAGGCCAACATTCATTAAATAACCGCGCTCTGCCACAGAACTGCAAAGCATTAGCCCCAGGAAGCCAGTGATAAATGAGATTGCATGCAGGCCTTAGAGAGAGTCAGAATCTAAACGGTGCCTCCATGGAGCAGCCTTCAAAATGTTTGGAAAATTGAAAATGAAAGTCATTCTATCATGTTCTGTTAATATCCATAAGAAGAGAACATTTACTTTAGAAAGAAGTAAATTGTAAGAGTCAATGTACCTAGAAAATATTGATGAAATATTGATAGGTTTCTATGATACATGGGAAACAAATATAAGTAGGAATCGACATTTGCTTAATAAAATCATAAAGGACCTAGAATCTTCAAAAATGGGAGTTATAAATTCTATCAATATAGACTCCTCTGTCTTCACATAGGCAGTTGTATTCCAGCTGTCAAAGAATCAGACAATTAATGAAATACATGATGATTGAAATCTTGAGTCATTCTAAGTCTATTCTGTTTCCCAAATTGAGGAAGCTTCAAAATATCTTCTTTAACAGGATACTTACCTTCAAAATATCTTCTTTAACAGGATAATTACCTTCACTGTTCACTTTACTCTTCCTTTGCAGATATTCTACACAATTGTCTGAGATAATGGTATACCTCATTCTGCATGTTTCATTCATTCAAAAATGCTGACTAACTGTATACCTTCTACAAGCAATAAAACTATTCACATTCCATTTGGCTAATGGATAGCTTCCTTTCACTTTTGTTATTGTGCATCCAACTAGAGTTACATGTTTATAATGTTGTAAAAATCAATAAATTTTGGATTGATTTTCAACTACTATAACTTCTTGTGTCCTATTATATGATATAGTAGGGCTGAGGAAATGTATCAGTTATCTATTGCTGTGTAATAAACCACCCCGCCATCTTAGCAGCTTGAGACAAAAGCAATGTACTACTTCTCACAATTCTATGAATTGATTGGGCAGGTCCTCTGCTGGCTTTGCCTGAGCTCGCTCATGTGACTGCATTCAGCTGAAGGGTGGCTGGGCTGAATGGTCCAAATGGCTTCAACAACATGTCTGGATGTTGAGGCCACCTCTTAGCTGGGTACTTAGGTTTTCCTCCACTTAGTCTCTCATCTTCAAGTAGGTTTGACTACACTTCTTCCCAACCTAGTGATCTCATGGTTTCAAGATGGAGAGAGCAAAAGCTCCAAAGCGTCTTACGGCCTAGGCTCCAGAACTCACACAGCATTACATCTGGCACATTCTATTGACTTTAGAAAGAATCAAGACCATCTTACATACAAGAAGGTAAAGAAATAGATTCCACTTCATGATTAGTGTACCAACAATGTCACATTACAAAGGAACATCAACCCAGGAGAATGTTATTCATTGGAAAATATCATTAAAACTTTCTATTACAACATGGAATAATCAAATAATTATAGATGTGGGAGTAAACTTTGTAAACATTAAAAGCCATAATTTCATAAGATTTGAATATACACTTGGAACAAGCTATACTACAGATTTAATGTGCACATTTCAAACTGAAAATTTTATTTGTCAGTGACAGAGAGGATATGTATCAGTTAAAATACTGATACTCAGCAAATGATCTTTTGGAAAAAGTCAACATAAAATAAAGTCATAGGAATATGTCAGCAAGATGGCCAAATGAGACATCCTTCACTCATATTCCTCCTCAAGAACAATTTTGCATCCATCCATGGACAAAAATGCCTTTGTAGAACTTTTGAGATGTGAGAAGGAGATTATAAATCCCCAGTGCTGTCAAAGAAGAGAAGCCCATACCCAGGTGGTTGACTAACTGACCGTGGGTCCAGCTGTAGATGTGGAAACAGTTCCATAGCCCTGAAGACTTGGCTACAGACTCCTTTGACTTTGGTTCTGTCACCAGCACCATTCACTAAGGGACCAAGGAGGAATCTTGCCCATCTATTCATTGGGTAACAGGCTTACAGGCCTCTGTCTCAGCAGTGGACCCTGACGTGGCCCATGAAATGGCTCTAGCCCCTCTTGGCCATGGTTTGGAACCTCTGGAGAACAATGATTTAGACAATCACCCACAGATGAGAAAGCCTTTTGTTGAAATCCAGGAGTCCAGCACAGAAGTTCCAGCACACCATTAGAACAAAAAAATCTGAGATTGGACACACTGGAGAGGATAAGAGGAATGGATTGACTTTACCCACATCATCCCTCCCCCAAAGCAGCACAGCTCAGTGCCAAGAGAGCCCTTCTCGGCCCATAATTTCTTTCACCGGGGAAAGTGACAGTGTGTGAGTGAACACCTGACTTTCCCAGCTGTGCAGGATGCTACCAAAGAGGCCCATTTCTCTTTGGCCCCATCCAGAGTACTGAGTTGTGAGCTGCATGACTGGGGATCATTGAGCTGCTAGGAGAATAGCAGCCAAGTCTTGGAACAGAATGTTTCAAGGGGACACCAATCCTACTAAATACAGTCACAGACTCCACTGGGAGACCCACCCATGAGCCACTGGGGATGCCTGGCCTGCGGATGACCACAAGTAGCCCACAAGCACCCCCAGTGCTCCACTCACCTGACCCACATACTCCACCATCCTGTGGTTGGCTGTCTGTGTGTGTTACTGAGACAGGGAGAGTGACTTTTTTCAGATGGATAGTGAGCATGGGCAGAAAGCCAGTCCAAATCTGTGGGCCTGGGAGAGACCACAAACTTGAGCTTCAGCATTGCCCTTGAGAAAGTAAAAGGGAAGCTGTCAGCATCTGGGCTGACTTGGCAGAATTGAGAGAAGGCATACGTTCTTAAGAATTCTGCACAAGGGAGCAAGATGTGTAGAGCAGGCATATCTATAGGTCCGAGAAAGCCTCAGAATCCCCAACAGGGATGACAGACTGACATTCTTCTCCTGAAGTCAGTCAATAAAAACTGGAGGAGGTGACTACTACAGGCATACCCAGGAGATGTTGTGGGTTCAGTTCCAGACCACTGCAATAAGGTGAATATTGCAATAAAGCAAGTCACATGAGTTGTTTGGTTTCCCAGCATATATAAAAGTTATGTTCATACTATACTATAGTCTGTTATGTGTGAAATAGCATTATGTCTTAAAGAACAATGTACATACCTTAATTTAAAAATACTTTTTTGCTAAAAAGTGCTAACTATCATCTGAGCCTTCAGCCAGTTCTAACCTTTTCACTGGTGGAGGGACTTATAAAAAACACAATATCTGTGAAGTGCAATAAAGTGAATCACAATGAAATGAGGTATGCCTGTAATTCAAATGCAAAGACAGAAACACAAGATTTCAAAGAATATGAAAAATCAAGTAAATGTGTTGTCACCAAAGGCACACAATAATTTTTCAGTAATCAACCACAAAACATGGAGATCTGCAATTTGCTAGATAAAGAGTTCAAAATAGCTGTTTTAAGGAAGGTCAATGAGCTATAAGAAAACAAAAAAGACAATTCAATGAAATTAGGAAAAAATACACAAATAAAAAGAAATTTAATACAGAAATTATAAAAAAGAACTAAACAGAAATTCTGGAGCTGAAGAATGCAGTGAATGACATTAAAAAATGAAATAGCATCAGCATCAGAATGGACCAAGCAGAAGAAAGATTTTGTGATTAGAAGACAACATCTTTGAAATTATCTAGTTACAGGAGAACAAAGAAGAAAGAATGAAAAAGAGCAAAGAAAGCCTACATGAACTATGGGTACCATAAAAAGAAGCAATATGCAAATTATTGGAGTCTCATAAGTTGAAGGGAGAGAGAACAAGGTACAATGTTTATTTAAGGGAATAATGACTAAAAATTTCTCAAATCTGGGGAGAGATTTGGACATCCAAACTCTTGAAGCTCATAGGCCCCCAAACAAATTTAACTCAAAAAGAATTTCTTCAAGACACATTATAATAAAACTGTCAAAAATCAAAGACAAAAAGAAAATCTTAACAGCAAGAAGAGAAAAGAAGCTTGTCACATACAAGAGAGCCCCCCATCAGGCTATCAGAAGATTTGTGAGCAGAACCATATAGGTCAGAAAAGAGTGGGATGATGTATTCAAATGCTCAAAGGAAAAACTGCCACTCAAGAATATATTATCTGGCCAAACTGTCCTTCAGAAATGAAGGAGAAATAAAGACTTTCCTAGACAAACAAAACCTGAGGGAGTTTATCACCATTAGACTTGTCTTACAAGAAACACTAAAAGGACTTCTTCAAGCTAAAATGAAAGAAGCTAATTAGTAACATGAAAATATAATTAAAATATACAACACACTGATAAAGCTAAATATATAGTCATATTGAGACTATTCTACTACTGGAAAATGGTGGTGTATTAACCATTTAACTCCAGTATAAGGTTAAACAACAATAGTACTAAAAATATTTATAACTACAATAATTTGTTAATGAATGCACAATACAAAAAGAGGTAGATTGAGACATCAAAAACATAAAAGTCAGGAAGTAAAATTGTATGCAATTAAAGTTGTTATCAGCATAAAATAAACTGTTATATCTATGAGATTTTTATATAAGCCTATGGTAATCACAAAAGCAAAAACATACAGTAAATACACAAAAAGATAAAGAGAAGGAAATAAAAACATACCATGTCAGAAAATCATCAATTCACAAAGGAAGGCATCAAGAGAGGAAGAAAGGAACAGAGGAAGTACAAAACAGTCATTAAACAATTGACAAGATGGCAATAGAAAGTCCTTAACTATCAATAATTACTTTAAACGTAAGAGGGCTAAATTCTCCAATCAAAAGTCATGGAGTGACTGAATGGATAAAAAAACGAGACCCCAACTATATGCTTCCAACAAGAGACTTGATTCAGCTTTAAGGATACATATAGGCTCAAGGTGAAGGAATGGAAAAGGATATTCCGTGAAAATGGAAAAGAAACAAGAATAGAGGTAGCTATATTTATATTAAAAAATAGCCATTAGCTCAACAGGTGTAACAAGAGACAAAGAACGTCATTATATAATAATAAAGGTGTTAATTCATAAAGAGGAAATAATTGTAAATATATATGCAACCAATATCAGAGCACCAAAATATATTAGGCAAATACTAACAGATCTGAAGGGAGAAAAGACAACAATATAGTAACAGTAGGGGGCTTCAATACCGTAGTTTCAACAATGGATAGATCATCCAGATGGAAAATCAATAAGAAGTTGGACTTCAACTATACTTAAGTCCAAATGGATCTAACAGACATAAACAGAACTTTCCATCCAATGACACCAGTATACACATTCTCCTCAAGCTCCCATGGAATATTCTTCAGGATAGATCATATGTTAGGTCACAAAACACTCTCAGCAAATTTGAGAAGACTGAGATCATATCAAGTATCTTTTCTGACCACAAAGGTATGAAAGCAGAAATCAGTAACAAGAGGAAAACTGACAAATTCACAAATATATGGAAATTAAGTGTCTCACTCCTGAATAACCAATGGGGCAAAGAAGAAATAAAAAGGAAAACCAAAAATTATATTGAAACAAACAAAAATGGAAACACAACATGTCAAAACCTAGGGGATGCAGCAAAACAGTTCTAAGAGGGAAGTTTATAGCAAAAAATAAGTGCTTACATTAAGACAAAAGAAAGATTTCAAATAAACAACCTAACTAAGCCTCAAAGAACTAGAAAAAGAAGGGCAAACTAAGTCCAAAGTTAGCAGAAGGAAGGAAATAACAAGGATCAGAGCAGAAGTAAATGAAATAGTGATCAGCAAACGATATAAAAGATCAATGAAACTGAGTTAGTTTTTTGAAAAGATAAACAAAATTAATAAACCTTTAGCTAGACAACTAAGAAAACAAAGAGAGAGGAGTCAAATAAAATCAGAAATGAAAGAGGAGCCACTACAACTGATACCACAGAAATTCAAAGGATCGTTAGAGACCACTACGAATAATTATACACCAAAAATTGGACAACCTAGGAGAAATGGATAAATTCCCAGAAATATACATCTTACCAAGACTAATCATGGAAAAATAGAAAATCTGAACAGACCAATAACGAGTAAGAAGATTTAAGCAGTAATCAAAATTTCTCAAGAAAGAAAACTCCAGGAACAGGTGATTTTCCTGGTGAATTCAACGAAACATTTAAAAAATTACCAGTAATCCTTAAGCTCTTCAAAACAATTAAACAGGAGGGAACACTCTCAAATTCATTTTACAAGGCCAGCATTACCCTGACAACAAAGCAAAACAAAGACACTAAAGAAAAGAAAACTATAGGTCAATATCCCTGATGGTTAAAAATTTAGAAATTTTAACAAACCAAATCCAACAGCATATTAAAAGGATCATGCACCATGATCAAGTGGGATTTATCCCTAGGTTGCAAGGTTTGTTCAACATATGAAAATCAATAAAAGCAATACACCACATTGATAGAATGAAAGATAAAACTATATGATTCTCTCAATAGATGCAGAAAAAACATTTAATAAAAATACAATATCCTTTCATGATAAAAACTATCAACAAATTGGGTATAGAAGAAATGTACCTCAACATAACAAAGGTCATATATGACAAAACCACAGCTAACATCATACTCAGTGAGGAAACGTTGAAAGCTTTCCTGTTAAGATTTTATGCCAGTAACATACTATTAGACTATGATAGCTTTGTAACATATTTGAAATCCAGAAGTGTGACGCCTCCGTCTCTGTTCTTCTTTATTTCTTGTTCAATGTTTCATTGTTTGTGTACAGAAACACAACTGCTTTCTGTATCCTGCAACTGGACCGAATTCGTTTATTAGTTCTATTAGTTTGTAGGTGGGCTCTCTAGGATTTTCCATATGAAAGATCACGTCATCTGCATACAGAGACAATGTTACCTCTTCCTTTCTTATTTGGATGTCTTTCATTTCTTTGTTTTTACTTTATTGCTCTGGCTAGGACTGCCAGTATTATGTTGAACAGAAGTGGTGAGAAATATCTCCTATAAGCAATATATGCCATGATTTTAACAAAGGGCGTATATGAAGTATTAATTTACCTGTTGTTGCATTTACTATTGCAGTAAACTACTATTTTTGTGGACAGATAGACTTTCCCTAGAAAGAATACAACTCATTAAATTAGCATGCATTGCAATTCTGATTCATTATATATCCCTTCTCAGAATCCAGTTATATCTATGTAGAATTTCTCCTATTTATTCAATAACCCAACCTCAAAATGCATTTGTATGCATGCATATATGTGCTTACCTCGGGCAGATATACATAGAGACTTGAATTTGATTTAACATTGGCGTTGCCACTGCAGTAGAATGACCTAAGAAATTAATTAAAGTCTTATAATTGCTCTAATTGATTCAATTTTAGGAGATAAATGTTATTTTAATTTTAACGTAATATCTGGATAAAGGTCTGCAAGGATCACAATTTTAAAGATCATTGCACAGGTAAACATAAAACGATTTAGTTACTTTCAAATCCTAAATCAATAGTTGATTTTTAAAATAAAAGTTAAGCAGCTTTATATTTTAATGTTGGAAATTACTTTTAATCCCATAATAAAAAAGATTTCCAGCTTCTCATCTAAGTAGCATTTTCAAAACCTATACCGTGTCATGTTTGCCTTGGTATAATCTGAATAAGGGGATTTCTCATATTTTAAGGAACTAATGGGTCATGTTTAAATATATCAGTCCTTTCATGAAGAGTCATATGACGAAGAACTCACCATCTCCTTGGCAGCTTTGGGCAGCTCCAAATGTTGAAATGTTCTTCCTCTTACAGGGTTGAAATCTGTTTCCTGGTAACTTCTTTTCAGTATTTCCCATCTAAGCACTTCCTAGAATGATTTATCCACAGCAGAGCCCACAGCTTTCTCCGTCTTATCAAGTGCTGCTTCTTTTTTCATGTGGAAAGGATAGTCTTGGTACCAGTAGTTATTCTGATGATTTTTGCAAACCCTGATGAGGAAGCTTATTACTGTTCCCCAAACTGCTGGGTATGCTCTTTGTTTTGGGCATCATACTTTTAAGATCCCTCTGAGATTTTGGCCCATTTCCTTGATTCTAATGGGATATATTTACCCCTGAAGTGATGGTTAGAGTCTGAGAGATATTATCACAGTTATATGCTAAACTTCTGCTCAAGAGGACATCTTAAAATAGCTTCTTCTCAAGGAATAGTTTATCAGTAGATAATCTGAGATATTAATTAAAAAAAGATCTCCTCTGAAGGGAAAAGATTATAATTTTTTGTGTATTTTTAAATGACAGTAAAATATACATTTTAGGTAAACCATCTGGAATTAATTAAAAATAAGAAATTAAGCTTCAAATGCTTATGAAAACTAATGAATGAAATGCTCACATAAGCACAACTTCTAGAGTGAAAAAGATCAGATATACCCCTTGGAAATTCAGACAAAACCATTGTTGGGGGGCTGGCCCCGTGGCCAAGTGGTTAAGTTCGCGCGCTCCGCTGCAGGCGGCCCAGTGTTTCGTTGGTTCGAATCCTGGGCGCGGACACGGCACTGATCATCAAACCACGCTGAGGCAGCATCCCACATGCCACAACTAGAAGGACCCACAACGAAGAATATACAACTATGTACCGGGGGACTTTGGGGAGAAAAAGGAAAAAAATAAAATCTTAAAAAAAAAACAAAACAATATTGTTGGTGGAATTCCTTTGTCATATCTTTTCTTCTATTGCCCAATAAAATTTCTCTTCCCATTGTAATAAAAAATCAGATTCTCTTAAATAAAATAAAGGAGATGACTAGATACACTAAACAGAATTGAGAATCAGAATCTTGAATCTTGGACAAAATTTCTTAAACGTTTATCTAAATTAGAATACTGAAGGTAACCACTCTATCTGTATTCCTAAGAATGTGCGAGATTCATCGATTTTAATCCTGAGCAAGATAGCATGATAAGACTGGAAGAAAATCAATAGGACATTCTGATCAAAGCCTAGTATATACTAGGCTCTTCATTCATATTACCTCCAAAACTTAGAAGCCCCACAACACTTTTATGTAGACATTATCCATCCCATTTAACAGATGAGGAAAGCGAGTCTCAGAGAACATGCCCAAGGTTACATAGTTAATAAACTGTGAGAAAGATCAGCTTGTTGACTCAAAGTCTACACCCTTTCCTTGACACCACAAGCCAGCTCATTGTTTTTCCAGAGCCACATTGAGGAAAATCCAATGATCACTGAGCTAATTTGTGGTTGCTTTAGCAGTGTAACATAACAGCAAAAGCAAATGACTGCGAGTCAGGTGACCCGGGCTTGAATTTTCCCTCAATGAGCTGTAGCACTTTGGATGAATCATTTTGCATCACGGCATATAGTTTCTTGTATTTATAAAATGCAAAGTTTAAACTGGATGTTCTCTAAGACTTATTCCAGATTTGAAGTTCTATGATTCTCTCTCTAAGTTATAAACACCTCTTTAAGTTATATTTTCCATTTAAAACAAGAGTTATCTGGATTGAGATAGCTGTATTTATTTTTTACGTCAGTTTATTACAAACATTTGGAACCACGATAGGTTTTACTCTGCAAGACATTGGCACTAATAAACCTGTAAGAAACATTTCAAAGTCTCTTTAGGCTGATATCAAGCAATAGATTTCAAAATGAGCGATGTGTGCCTGAAGGTCTTTTGATGCTAGTAATCCTCTTCTTGTTTGGAAATTACAAGGTCCTTTGGTTCAGCTATACAGTTAAATTTCTGTGGCAAAATGGCAGTGCCCATTTAATACATTTTATGTAATTCAGTGATTTGGTTATTTGGGGAAAAAGGTTGATATTTGCTTAAAATGAACAATCTATAACACAAAGTCTGAAAATAAAAATGGAGGGTCGTCCGCATATGATATATGTGTAAACAAATACACAACTAACACACACACATAGGCCAAATCATTTTTCTTTTTGGCACTGAAATGCCATATTCCTCTTATATTTTTAAGTAAACAAAGCTAAATTACTCAAACTGTTCTAACACCATTTTTTTTTGGTCATTAAAATTGTCTTTTACCATGGAAATAAAAAGTGAGGAAATTTTCCAGTCGCTCTTCCTATTATTTATTTTAAAATTATAAATGTTTTTATTTTACAAAATAGAAAACACAGCTAAGCAAAAATAAAAATTGCCCTCAACCCAGTAATATAGATATAAGCAACTTTTTAATCTCTTGGTGTATATACTTCCAAACTTTCTCTAAGTATTTACATGCATAAATATAATGATATTTCATATGCCTTTTTTAACCTGATTTATTTTTTGCAATATTTCACATGAACAAATGCAAATGATAATACCTCCAAAATATTTGACTATATGGATATGACAAGATTTATTCAATTCTTTATTATTTATCACTTAATGGTTTCCCTCCTTTATGTTGTTAACAATGTTCAATAAACATGTATATATCCATCTGTTCTTGACCAATTTTTCCCTTAAGATAAATTTCAAGACATGAATTTTTTAGGTGAAATGGTGAAGCAGTTTTTGAAGTTTTGATATTTACTGTTAAATTTCCCCACAGATTTTTTATCATTTTACATTTGTGTTTATTTCCCAATACTCTTCCTAAGAATGAAATCCTCTTCTTTAAATGACATCTAGATACTTTGACCACCTTGCTAACTTTTTTCCATATGTTCACACAAAACAGGCAGCTATATGAATTAGAACATTATCAAAGACTAAGACCCACAATTCCCCAACTGATACATATCTTGCCCCATGAAAGGGAAGCCTACTGTTTTTGGATCCTCTAAACACCATTCCACCTTCTTTTATTTTCCCTGTGGGGAGTGACCAACCCCCACTTGCAGTCCATGTGTTTTGGGGGAGCTAGTTCCTTCGCCTATTTCAGAGATGTGTATGTGACCCGGGCCTCAGCCACGTGGTACATGTCATTTTCCCTCCAATAGAAATTGGTTCAGGGATGGACATGCTCCTTGATTTGGGGCATTGACCATGAGGATTGGAATTTTGCTCAAATTCATGAGAGAAGAGATGTTATTTGAATGTACTGCAATCTGGGGTGATACGAGGCTGAAACTTCTGTAGCCATCTTTCCACCACACGGGGCATGCTTGTCTAACTGGAGCCAACACAGTGGCAGGCAAAACCAAGAGATGGGGAAAAGTCAGTGCTTATAACAATCTTTGATCCCCTGAATCCAGCCATGCCTGAGTTGCAATAGACCCCTGGATTTTAATCTCATAAGCACGAAATTCCCGTTTGGGTTGAGTTTTTGATTATCTGCAAGTTAAAGACACCAATGCTAACTAATATCGGTTCAAATAAACTTTTGATGCTTCAATAACGCAGTCTTCACCTAAGATTTTCAGTAATCGATTCATTTCTGAGTCTTCCAGAATTTGGTGTTTCCTTCTTGTTTCGTTCTGCATACAGTCTGCACCTCCAGCAGGATGATAAACACATATATTATATTACTTAGTGCCCTATTTCCTCTCTCATCTCTGGACACTAAAACAGTTACACTTTACTCTTGGTAAAAACACATAACAAACAAACAACAAAATGACAACAAAATCCTCAGTATTGATTGTTGAACTATGTATTTGTAAATTCTCTTAATTATCTTTCAATGTTATGGCTCCTCCACCCGCACACAGACCAGGAGTTTTTAAAGGGCAGGTTGTAATTCTTAAATTTCTTTGTCTGTTCCTCACAGCCTTGCCTTTAACAAAACACAAATAAGAAAATGTACTGATGGATTGGAAATGAGAATTGAATGATACAGAGAAGCAGCAAAAGAGAGCCTTTTCATAGGATAGGTGAAAGCCCTAAGAACCCACAAATCCATATTAAAGATAAGATAAATTGAACTGTAAAACTCTGCAGGCCACATTGGTTACAATATCTCAAAGATTAGGAACATCGTGTTGCCAAACAATCACACACAACACAAACTATTATGCCATCAGGGAATTATACTAGCCCAATTCTATTTGGGATATGTTATTTTGTTCACTTGTCTTTTAATTTCAAAGTGTATTAGTTTTGCTAACCTTTGAAAATAGAAAAAACAAATTTTACTGGCAGCCTTGAAGCATTCTTTACATTAAAATAAGTAAGTAGGTGACTCATATAAATAGTTATTTTATCATATAACGCATTTTATAATCCTATATATAATTTGTAATTCATATAAGTAATTAGTTAATAAATATTTTATTCTGTGTTTAAAAAGTTTCGTTTATCCACTCTTGACACACAGTTTAGGTAGAGTAAGAGATGAAGCCTTTATTACAAGCGCAGAGAGATTTTCACAACATAGTAGGCAAACCTCAAATTATCATCTGCTTCATCAAGATTTAGCTCAAAACAAGTAGGAAACCCATGGGCTTATCCAGACATACAGAAATGCTGTGTGACTGATGCTGGAGTCAAATAAAAACAGTATGGAAACAAGCCCTGAATAACACGAGATTTATGTGAACCAACATGGATTCCCATTGCAAGAAACCTTCAAATTATTGTGTGGCTTACATACTGAGTATCTTTATTTTATTGCTTTTTAAATAAAAATAGTTTTATAATTTTACAACATGTTTCAAAAAGCAATATGTGTAATATTTAAAATTTTTTAATTAAAATATTTTTTAATTAGATTTCAAAATATCCATAATGACATGCCTTAGAGAAAACCTTTGCTAACACTTTAATGAAAATATTCCAAAATGTTTCTATGTAACTACAAACATATTTTTATAAAAATTGCATCATACTGTATATAATTTTGAAAGTTGCTTTTTTAGTCACTGAATCATGATTATTTTTCTGTATTAATGAATATTTTTCTATAATGCGATATTAAGGGTCGCATGTATCCCACTGCTGGAAGCACTATTTAATTAATCAATCAATCATTTACATATAATTAGCCTGTTAACATTTATTAACTATTAGAAACAAAACTGTGATGAATAACAGGGTAAAGTTTGCATCTCTCTTTGGTGAGACTTGCAACTGTTTACCTCTGTTAAGCAGTTGGGTTGGTTTATACGATGCTCACCGGAAGTTCTAGAAGTTCTAGAATCAGTTTATCCCTTATTCTATCTTTCCTTTCCAAAACAATAACAGAAAATACGGCTTATTCCACAAATTACTGAGCGATTGACTGAATTGTTCTGGGGAAGGACACAGCAATTTTACAGGTCGATCACAGTTCTCAGCAGAGATAGACTTACCTTGATGCTAGTGAAGCTTACGTTTCAGGGACTCTCATTTGCACCAGTTCCTTCGCTGGGAGGGACCTGGCAATATGTTCATCTAGTCATTTGCTTTCGAAAAATTGGAAAAAGGAAGATTTTTAACCACTGTCTCTTTCCAGTCCAACTCTCCCTTTGTCAGCGTCTTTCTTTATGAGGGGTGGCATTGGAGGGGCCATGGGAATATGGGGGATATGATCATGACAAGGTTGAGTTGAGGATACATTTATTTGGGGTTTAGTGGCACCTATTTGTATGGTTTGCAGTCACTTTTACCTACGGTGAGTAACTGCTCACTGTTGTAGCATAGCAATGACTCCATGAATATTACCCCTACTTACTGGCCTAACGAACCCAAGGCGGTGACAGCAAGATATAGATCTAGACCGTATGGAGGTAACCAGCCCCGAGTGTCTGTGGGTAGCGGAAGAGAAACACGATTAACATATACAGATCCAGAGATCCAGTCTGTGGAAGATTCCTGGAAATCTTCACCTTGTTTGTAAAAGAAAGCTAATAGAGTTTTATGAACTTCAATACCAATTCTAAAAGTTTATGACATTACTGACTAGGACATGTGACATATAAAGAAACTTAACTAAATTATTAATTTAAATTTTTTCATTAAGCATACTAGAGAAAAATCACATTATTTTTCTTTTCTTTCTATAGAAATTCATATTTAAAAATTGTTCTTAAATTAAAAAGTGATCAAAAAGTTTACATCCAAAAGAAGTGACAGAATACAAAACATGTGCCAGGCTATTAATAAATCAGAATATTTTATTTTGTGATGTTTGGAACTTTGAGATATATCTCAGCTTTTTAAGATTTAAAAATAACCGTGGTCACTCTAAATGAATATTCACTTATGCGCCTAATTTTTCATTTATAGCTTTGTATTAGTTTTTGTAAACAGGGCCAGCTACATCATATGAGCCTCAGATCCTACAAAATCTGGATCTACTCTTGGCACTCTCCCCTCAGTGCAAGCAAGAGAAAAAAATGACTGAAAATAATGGCATAGTACTCTTGGCCTTCTTCGTTCCTTTCTCATCGCATGTACAAAGGAAGTATTAAGTGCTAAAATGCACAGCTGAAGAGTGTAGCTAAGAGTAACAGTATTTTTCAGATAAACAGGCATTGTCAATCTTCTATGGGAGGTAAGAGGCTTCCAGAAGATTTGTTAGGGTTGGAAAGGTG
Source organism: Equus asinus (assembly GCF_041296235.1). Taxonomy (NCBI): domain Eukaryota; kingdom Metazoa; phylum Chordata; class Mammalia; order Perissodactyla; family Equidae; genus Equus; species Equus asinus. The sequence continues at coordinate 85,200,969 of NC_091798.1, forward strand.
TAAGAGCATCTGACAAAGTGATGAAGTCTGGACAGCTATCAATTTACTTCTAAAGCAGAAAGTATTTTTCCATGTTTCTTCTAAATATAAAAATAATATCAGCTCTTTCAATGGCTTTAAATACTGCCTGTATGCAAAAGAAAGCGTATATGTATAATTACATTATTTCCTTTTAATATATACATATTTGATAATCTAAATTTATATATGTATGAACATAGTATATTTAAATAGATATAAAATATATATAATACATACACAAGCATCAGGAGTAAAATTCAATAGTCTGAATTTTTTCACTTAATTATATGCCCACAATGGTATAATATTAAACATAAATGAAAAGGCTGATAAACTACATAAAATACATAAAACTAAATAAAATAATTAAAACTCCTATTCAATAAAGTTAAAACAAAAAATGAGAGACTGTTGAGAAATATTTAAGAAAATGTTGTATCTCCAGTATATTAAATTAAAATTTCTATGAAATCGTGTGAAAAAAATAAATCTCACAAGAAGAAATGGGCATAGAATATAAATAGGTAATTCACGTAAGATGAAAGTTATGGGTAAAAAACAAATGGAGATGTTTAGCCTCTCTAGTAGTCAGGGTAAAACAAATTAAAATAATGAGGGTTTTTTGGACTGTCAAATTTGCATAACTCAAAAAGTCTGCTAATACCTAGTATTGTCAGGGAAAATGGGGACTCTGGTATACCACTGGTGAAAGATTAGGTACAAACTTTATAGACGATATAAGGAGTATCTGTTAGAATTTCAAATACGCGTGCTTTTCATCCAGCAGCCTCTCAGCTAAGAATCATTCTTTCCTACAGAAATGATTGCTGGAGTTTATAAAGATATACTTTACCAGCCTGTCACAGCATTGTCTATACTAGCAAGATAATCAACAAAAGAAACTGCACGCAATCTAAAACCCAAGCAATAAAGGATTGGATGATTGTTGTATTTGTCATATAACGAATGTTATATAACCATTTAAAAATTACATTTAAATATGTAATGAACCATAAATATATCTATGCTACATTATTTACTGTATAATGAGAGAGACAGAGGGAAGAGGATGAAGATAGAAAGAGGGGTAGGAGGGAGAGATGTAATATGTACATATTCATATACTCTGTTCATATGCACTTTGGATACATTCTGGAAAGGCATTTCTAAATGTTAGCAGTGATTGAGAAGTGGTGGTGGATTATGGGTAAATTCTTTTCTAGTATTTAAAAAATATCTAGATTAAACATAAGCATTTACCTTAACGTCTTGAAAATTAATTAAAACCATCATGTTATGAACAGTATAAAGCTAGTTCCATTGCATTGGTTAAGATTACTTAACTTTTAGTTAATGCTGGACATTTAACTTGTTTTGAATATTTGATATAATAAATAATGTGATACATATTATACTCTATATAATAAATATTCTAGAAAAATCACTCATGTGACTAATCATATACAAAACTATATTAAATGAACTTCTAGGACAAATTCTTAGAAATTATTTTACTAGATCAAAGCTTATATTTATTTTTAAGATTTCTCATCTATATGGTCGAATTACTTCTTAAAAGGTGGAAGCAATTAACATTCCCACTATTGGTATAGGAGAATCAATCATCACTGGGAAGTATTCTTGTTTTGATATTTACTTTTTAATTATTTTTATGTTTTTTGCTGTACAGAAGTTTTTTGTAAAAGTTTTATGTAAGTAGGGAAATTTGTCTCTAACGTCTTTGACTATTTTTGTTTAAATGTTTTTATTTATCTAAAATTAGATTGAAATATTAAAGTTTTCTATTTTATGTGGTTTGATGGTAAAGCTAATTAGCTTGTTGATAAATTTTTAATTTATTTTAGTCAATTATTCAAACGGAAGATCTTTCTTTTCAAAAGGTATCAAGTCACTGGAAGCATGCTACTTTATTTGGTTTGCAGAAATGTTGAGCTACACCTGCATGTTAAAAATTGGGAAATTTCATATTAAATTTCAGGTTTTGAAAAATTGGGGTCTGGCCACGCTGGCGCCATAATCCCACAAGGCAACAAATCACTGTAGTTGCGTAGCTGCTGTGCCCTTAGATTGGGCAGGCATTTTCCAATTTGCCACCACCCTTATTGTATTCTCTTAGGTCCACTTCACTCTTGTACATGCCTTGCCTCGGCACAGTAGGCATTTAGTGTGAAGTTTCATCTTAAATAACAGATTCCTAGATAGATGTTCACAGAGAATATTTATCAGGACTGACCTGGGCTCTGACTTCCTTATGAAACTGTGTTGTCCATGGTATCTAGAGCAAAACGGATTCCAATATCTGCTGAGTTCAAGTGGATGTGTAATCTTGGCAGACCAGTGTTACAGGTGTATATGTAAAGAATGTGGGGTGTATTCTGGTGAATTTAGTTAAGACTAAGAAGTTACTGGACTATTTGGGCTTCACAGTAACACCAGTAAAGAAAATATCTTAGCACTTCCCAGGCCTTAAATTCAATCGTTTAAAAGAAACTACTTAGTATAATATCTGCTACATAGCATATGATAAATTAATATTTTTTGAAATGCATGAAAGAGTAAATGAATTATTGAATGTCCCAAGATTAGATTTCACTGTGAGTAGGAGATTAACTGAGGGTGAGAATCAACACAAACTGCCTGAGAAAACTTAAACAGAGCTCAGAGTAAGTGAGGATGAAATTAATACAAAGTGACAGAGGTGTTTGTAATGCTTATTGTGAATTTAACTCTGCAGATAGACTAAAGAAACAAACAGGTCAGAACAATTTAATCGATAAAAATGTTGTTAGGTGATATTCCAAAAAAGGAAAATAGGATATAATATTTAGACTCCTTATGGTGGTCTGATTTTTTGAGGTAGCTCATCAGTGCAAAAACAGCCCCTGTTCATCCTAAGAGAGATATCCATAGTACATTTGACCGTTTTTTTCAAGAGTACCTAACTTCTCTTGATATATTGATGATGAAGTAAAGGTTAGGAAAACAAATTACACTAGACAACGAACACTCCTGCTTGCAAGAATTCCTAATAGAGATTTATTCTATAGAATGAGGTTTAACAAGCACAAAATAAATAATTCATAAAAGCTTAAATTTTCAGAATGCAAGTGAAGAGCAGACAATACCCACTTCTGATTTTTTTAAGTTCTCTCATGGTTTGCAGGAGAGCCGTGCAGACTGAGGCCTCTGCTTCCTGTAATATGCTATCCAGGTGTTTGGCTTCCTAACTTCTGCCGAGTGTTCCAATTCCAGCCCTTCTAGGATCATGCCATCCCTCCTCCCTAGCTTGCCAACCTCTCTGCTTCCATTGTGTACCCCGAGCTCCAGTTGCCTGGGTATCAGCAAGGAGCCATCAGGATATCCTTAAATTTAGAAAGGAATACTTTTCACTGTCTTTCCTGGGAAGACATTGATGCATTCTCCCCCACCAACCCCACCTTACTTTTCTACTTTGCCTATTTTTAAAGAAGAGACAGATATCAACCTAGAAATCAACTTCCACTGTTAGACCTCTTCACCACAAAATTGTTTAAATAGACTTAGGGACAGATTCGCTATTCTTCTTAGAGATTTCTACAGAGGTATAATATATCTTCCTTCTCAGCTTCGGGTACTTGGGCGATTCCTGCAGGAGGCAGAGATGGGCCAGCCTATGTTTAGGCTGCTCACAGTGCACTCCTCTGGCTTTGGGGTCAGGCTAGAACGCCACCAGGAGTTCACACCATTGAGAGTTACGCACATTTGATTTGGAAGTGCCAGCCGGTGCACTAGTAAATGCCATGAAAGGAATTACGATGATTTCCAATTGCCTTTTCACCCCATACTATGGGCGGAATAAAAGGCTTGGTCACTGGCAGAAAGTTCTCTTTAATTCATGGATTCATTTTTTAAGGACTGCCTGATCTGGGAGATTAGAAAGCAACAATACTCTAGTCATTACCCTGAGCTGTCTGTGACTTGGTGCTTATTACTCCTGTGGGGGGAAATCCTCGGCCAGCAGTCCCAATGACTGCCAGGTGCTGTGATCTAAGCTCCATGCTATCCACTTCCTCCACGAGACTGTCTTTTAGGGCAAAGGTGCCACCTGGGACTAAAAAAAGGAGATCTGCTTTATGGCATTAAAACAGACTTTGCAGAACGAGTAGAAGCAAAAAGATTCTCCATCTCTCTTGTTAGGAATATAAGCTATTCAGAGAATTCAGAGGATGATTCTTCCACACATGAAAAAAATAAAAATTAAATATTAAAAAAGCTAAAAGAAATATAATAATAAAAATATAAGTACAGTAGAATATACAGCAGATAAAACAATTAAAAATTTTTGTTGTGGTTAAAAAATATAAAAGGTAAAGAGCTTAGAAATCGCCTTTCTTGAAAGTAAACTGGCTACAAATTGTGGACGGGTTGTCTATGCACTTAAGTTATCAAAACCGAGGCTCTTCTAAGGGGAAGACCTCCTGGCGTTGTCAGTGATTGCTCAAGGTTCCCAGGCGGTGTCTTGGACAGAACTGAGTCACCAGCTTGAGCCATAGCTCAGAGTGACACATTATTTAATAGAGGAAAGGAAAATGTTAAAATAATAGCAGGGTGGGGGTGTTCTCAGCTGACGCTGAGTCAGAGCATCATAGGCAACACCAGAAACATTTCCACCCCTCACCCCACACACTGCGATGATGTCTCCTACCCATAAACGGGAACACTAGAAAATAGCTCACATATCAATATAGTTCACTGTTAATTTTATTTCAAAAAGTAGACAAATGCAACTTTAAAACTTTTTGGCAAGCACATCTATCTTCCATTTGGATGCACTTTTAATTTACTCATCTCCAATTTGACATTCTCAGGAACCCTCTAAATTCATCATTTTAAAAACAACCTGATTTTAGATTGATTTATGATCTCTTCTTGCAAATTCTTGTAACTTTTTTTCCACTCCATTATTTTACAGAAAACTTTCAGGAATGTATTCCTTAGGATAAAATGGTAAATAATGATTCAGTTAATAGAAAATTAATTGTTTTAATTTTCTAAATAGAAAATTTAAATTTTTTTCAGTTTTATTTGTTGATGATTGAATGAATGAAGGCCTACACTACAATGGGTTTTTACTATGTAAGCTGCAACTTTTCAGTTCAAAATGTCCATTTCGTCATATTTCAGATTACAAATTGCATTGCAAATCAAGTTGCATTCCTAAATATGCTTAGGAACAAAGTTTTCTGGAATCAAACTCGAAATCTTCGAATTCTCTAAGGATTTACTGAGGCAATGGTGCAATTTGACTTCACGGTTTCTTTTATATATGCTTTATAATTTTGTTCTTGAAAATAAAAGCTTTCCTCTGAATTAAAGTCCCTGGGATCACCAAATAAAACAAGAAAGGCAGGGTGTCATTGTGTTTTCAAAATCTTATTCAAAAAATCTCTTGGTTTAAATTCTTGATTTTGTTTTGGTCACTCTCAAAAGCGTAAGAGTAAGACATTATAATTTTCTTCATAGAACGGTGATATTTCTTTCATCCTCCCAATTTTAATGCAGGTGTTACGGCTTCATATCAGTTTGTATGGGAAATGTACAGGTTTAAAACATTTAATCAAATATTTTATATTATGTTAATACAGTAACAATTTAAGACAAATTACAACTGTGATATGAGATATGCGTGAGATTTTATTTTTTATTTTATTTTACTTTTTTTGAGGAAGAGTAGCCCTCTATTTTATATGTGGGATGCCTGCCACAGAATGACTTGATAAATGGTGGGTAGGTCCACACCCAGGATCCAAACCAACAAACCCCGGGCCTCCGAAGCGGATTGCATGAACTTAACTGCTGGCCACTGGGCCGACCCATGAGATTTTATTTTTAGTGGAATGCTTAAAATTACTATGCATGTTAGGGAAAACGTGCTAGGAGAATTTTATCTACACACAGAAGTAAGAGAATCAATGTCAATATTAAACACATGAAATTAAATGTTATTCTCCCCATAACGGAAGAAACAAACCCTATTTTAAATTGCATTTGACAAAACGCCATATATTAAAATATATTCGACTTGCATTTTCAAATTTTTTTAATGGCACAGTGATTGTGAAAACAAACAATTTTTTATGGACAGTTTTCTCTTTAAGGTGCCGCCCATTTTAGAATAAGGAAAATCAAAGAAGATTTTATGTATTCATAATCCTTGCCATTTGCTTATGGAGAACAGAAACATTTTTCTCTAAGTTTCATTAAGCTTTGGTCCAATTACTATGCTTGATGTACGAAACCAGAAATCTTGCATATTTTAAATAAATACATCTCTGACTCAATTTTCAGCCTTGCTATAAATAGAGAAAAAGAGAAGGAAAGCCAATGAAAACTAGATAAAAGGGGAAACAGTCCAAGATTGTCCTTTGGACTTGTTGTAGTATCATTTTTTTCCCCCAGTTAACCATATATTTAAATAGCTATGGGTGAGCATGAAAGAAGTTTTTATCATTTTGTTTTCAATCAGAAGACACCGAGTTCCACTTTTCTGTCAAATGCAATCTCAAAGTTTACAGCAGCCAATCCTGCCGAATCTTCACAAGCCTCTCTTTCTTTCCTGCTAAAGAAAACGTTATTTTTTCTTTTATCCTTTCCTGTACATTCATGAACACTTATTTCCTTTCTACATTGACAGCAATGTCTTCACTCCTTAAAGTTATTTTTCGAGCAAACACTGGTATATAGAGAATTACTGTGACACCTCCACTGGACCCAGGAGACCGGAAGACATGTGCTGTGTCCAAAAAAGGTCCCTGGAGTGGTCACATTAGAGTCAAGAACAATATAAGTGTGTCCATTTATTTAGCATTTGTTTGGCAGCAATTATAACAATTTGATGGGGAAAAGAAGTAGGTATGACAATCTGAAAAAAGGAGATAAAACTAATATTATTTTCAGATGACATAATTGTATATTTAGAAAACCCAAAAGAGTCAACTGAAAACTAATATAAACAGCAAAAGACTTTGATAAAGTGACTGGGTATAACATTAGAACACACACATAGACACACACACACACGCACTCAAATAGCCCCCTTATAAACATAAACAATCAATTACAAAATATAAGGGGAAATAAACTGCATTTAGACAGGCACATAAAAAGATAAAATACCCAAGTAGAAGCCTAAAAAGAGGAACATAAAAGACAACTTGGATATATGGATAGGAATACTAATATTATAAATATGTTTATTCTGCCATTTCAACTAGACAAGCTCATTGTAAAGCCGACATGGGGAAAAATAAAGGTACAAAATTAGGGAATATTTTTTAAAAATAAATAGATGAGAGTATTTTACCCAGCATTTATTTAAAACATTCTTAAATAACAATAAAACAATATAACAATACAACAATAAGAGTGTGGTACTGGCACATGAATAGATAACCAATGGAATGGTCTACAAAAGCAATCAGTAGAGGCAAATATATAGTGACTCAGTGCCTGAGTTGGCATGCCATATCAGTAAAGAAGACATGGGTTTATTCAATAAATGATTTTTATATAGCTGGTAGTTTTCTGGCAAACAAATAAGATCTATATTACCCCTTTACATGAAAATAAATTTCAGTTGGATAAGAATTGTAAATACACACGTGAAAGCATAATACCCATAAAAGTACTATAAGAAAATATATGTTTATAAACTCAGAATAGTAAGAGCCTATCTTAGCAAAAAATAAAACTTAGAAATCATAAAGCAAAGATGGATAATTTCAAGACTTCAAATATAAAACATTTTAGCACAGTAAAATCAAAGAAAATAGCTGTAAACTAGCTATATAAACTTTTTGACATAAATACGGCACACAATGGGCTAATTTCTTTAATATATACAGAACTTCTACCAATCAAGGAAAAGGTCAGCAATCCAGTAGAAGAAAGAGCAAAAGACATGAAATGTCAGGTAACATAAAAGAAAATAAATTATTTTTTTAAATATGTGAACAGTTGCTAAAACCCACTCAGCAAAAGATATTCAAAACCATGTGATACCATTTTTCATCTACGAGACTGACAAGACCCAAAATTGCCAACACATTGTATTGGCCAGGATGTAGGGAGATGAGCTCTCTGATGCATTGTAGGTGAAAGGATGAATTCATACATCTTTTATTAATGGCAATATGGCAATATCTACCACAATTTTAAATGCACATACCCTCAACCAACAATACTACTTCAAGCAATCTATTCTAATGAGTTTATCTTACACATGAGTGCAAAATGGGTATTCATTGCAACATTGCCTGCAATAGCAAAAGATCAGAAGCAACTTAAATGTCTATCAAGAGGGATTTACAGTACACAAATACTGGGCGGTTCTTGATACAATTTCAGAAATGCATATTTTTTTGTGATAAAAGCAAGATGCATAATGTTTGTATAATTTAGTAATTTTTCTGAAAAGCATGTATGTATACACATATATATACACACACATATGTGTGTGTATATATATGTCTGTGTGTGTGTATACACGTCTTTAGAAGGATACACAGCAATAGCTACTAGCTACTAGCTACTAGCAGTTGGCCCTGGGGAGGCAACCCTGTGTAAGGAGGGAATGTCATTAAGAGGGAAACTTCTATTTCCCTATACACCCACTTGTGCCTTTGAACTTTTATTGTGTGCACGTATTAATTATTAAAAAACATTTTAGGGAGCTAAACACTAAGTCACTGAGATGGGTTGAGCAGCAAATTAGAGGGAAAGAATAAGAGGCGCCGGAAATTTCTGTTACCAGGGTCAGACTCTGAAGTCAAAGGAACACTCTTGCCTAATGACCTTGCAGATTTTCTGGAAACAGCATCCATCAGAGAATCAAACAGGGAAATATCAGGAACTAGGAATTTGGTATAAAACATGCAGTCTTAAAAATGAATTTTCCTTAGTGTTCTCAGTAGAAGACTGAAGAAATTTGAAACACTAGATTCAGTTATGTCTAAGACATGCAGGTATCTTCACGGCAAGAACCATTTACAATTATTTGGAAAGATAGAGCTAACACTGATGACACAACTAGAGAAAAATAAGAAGTGTTAATTCTAAGCAATCATGTTCTGCGGCGCAGGAGTAACTTGGGGAGGTCTTATGGAGAGAGGCATTCAGCTGGTAGAATTTCTAAGGGGTCATTTCAGATGGGAAAACAGCACAAACAGAGGATTGGAGGAAAGAATTAGCTTAGTGTTTATGGAGAGCAATGAAAAAAAGTGTTGTGAGTTATGCAAATACTTTAGAGAATTGTAAAATGTGCTTGGAACTCTACATTCAAGCAAAGAATACTCTAAAATGATAAATCAAGAGGGTCAGAGAGAATGCAGACAGTACTAAAAAATGACAGTTACAGTTATAGCTACTTAAATTGAAAATATAAACAAATAAAGTAAGTTAGACCACTGTCTAAATAGACGCTACAACATAATGGTTATGAAAATCACTCCTGGAATCAAACCAGGGCTCAGATCTTGCCTCCTGGCTCCATCCCTCATTGATGCCTTAATCTTGGGCAAGTGTTTTGATCCTTGGTTTCCTCAACTGTTAAATGGAAAAAATAATAATAACAATCACCTCATGAAGTTTGTTGGGATGATTTAGGGAAGCAACGTATGTGAATATGCATTAATGCTCAGCATACAGTGCACCTCCATGATGCTAGCCAGTAGAGCGCCAAGGGCCCTGAAACCAGGTTCACTTCCTGGCTTCAACACTTGAGACCATGGGCAATTTACCTGAGCAATCTGAGCCTTATTCCTTCTGACAGTTTCTCTTGCTGCTTAACAAGTGACCACAAATTTAGCAGTTTTTTTTTTAAAGATTTTATTTTTTCCTTTTTCTCCTCAAAGCCCCTCCGGTACATAGTTGTATATTCTTCGTTGTGGGCCCTTCTAGTTGTGGTATGTGGGACGCTGCCTCAGCGTGGTTTGATGAGCTGTGCCATGTCCGCGCCCAGGATTCGATCCAACGAAACACTGGGCCGCCTGCAGCGGAGTGCGCGAACTTAACCACTGGACCATGAGGCCAGCCCCACAAATTCAGCAGTTTTAACACCAATTCATCAGCTTACAGCTCTGTAGGTCAGAAGTCCAGGTGGGCTTGGCTGGGTTTTCTGCTTTGGATCTCAAAAGATTGAGACCCAAATTTTAATCCAGGGGCACTTTGGATATTAAAGAAAATAAAGTTTTTGAAATGCAAAACAAAGTTCTTAAATGCAAAATGATAAAAAAATTAATAGTGGTACTGAGTGTAATTCGATCAAATAAACTAAGACTCTTCCTATATCTAGTTTATTTATAAATATCACTCAATAATTATAGAAATAATAAGAAATACTGCATTTAGTGTTATTTGTTGCTTGACAAATTAAAAGATGAGTTAAAAAGTTTCCAGATAAGTTAATGGGGGTGGGGAGTGGGGAACAAAAATAATCGGCTATTAAGGAAAATTCTTTTGGAATTTCGTATGTGATTAGTGTCTTCTTATCCATCATTATCATCATCATCATCATCACCACGTACCCACTACTGGGCTAGGTCCTTTAGTGCACTGCAATAATCTGCCCCTCTTAATTTGGTACTCTTTCTAATGCCATTTTACAGATGAGAATACTGAGGCTTGGCGATTCACTAACTTGCCTACGTAAAAAGAGTTACAGTGGTAGAGACAGTATTCCAATTCGGATAAGTCCTCATCCAGAATCCAAACTTCGAGCCAATAACAAAAATTCTTGAAAACGAGTAAACTTTCCACAGTTCCCTTTTTGTTTGTTTTGCTGATTCTTCATTCTGCCTAATTTTCAGGCACCGTTTTATTTCCCAAGTCGTTTTCCTTGTAGTAATAATCTACAAAATGTTAACAGGTGTTCTGAGGGAAAGCTTGTCACAGGGAAAAAAGAAAAGTGCAGAGTGCTGGATTAAACACTTCTGGAAAACTTTCTTAACCACAGGACCTTTCAAAGTTTTAGCATGCTAACACTGACCATGCATCTTCAAGAGGCTGCTTTAATATGAGATGTTTCCCAGAATTATCTGACCATGGGACTTTTTTTTCTCTCCAGAAACCTATTAACATCTTGCGGAAAGTAAGCCTGCAGAAAACATTTTGGGGAGTGCCGAGTTTGAGTGACATACACATTCGTTTTGGGCAGGTTAGGCCAGTATCTGGAGGAGCTATAAAGCCGTAGGCAGGATCACAAGTGATTAGCAAAGGTCTCAACACTTTATGTGAGGTAAAAGATTCATAACAGAATTTTGTCTTTTTACTTCTTTTTTAAAATAAATCTATTTCTTGTGGTCTTTTAACATTTCTTATATTCCACTTCTGAAGAGGCTGCATATGAATTTAGTAAGAGCAAAATGCGTCCTATACATGTAAATGAGGTGAAGCGCTTGGAATTTTCAAAATGAAAGGCTTATCCTACATGATCATTATCAATTGAGCAGGAAAAAAGAAGGGGTAATTATGTATGCACCCGGAGCTATGGATCTAAGACTATGTATCAAATTTGATTTGAAATGGAACTTGAGGAAGTGGAGGTTTTAAACTGGCAAGGTATTTTGCAAGTTGTCTACCAGGTAATTCAGAATGACATTTACAGTCACAGCTCCAGCTATTTGGGCATAGAATATTCATTTTAATGTAGTTTTATGCTCTCCTGGAGTATTTTTTTTTTAATTTTAAAAATGACAAAATTTTAGTAACATATACTGTTGCCAAAAAATTTAGCTTCCTAACATGCTTATTAAAGTCATATATTATCAGAAAAGTGGAAGTAAACAACGAATAAAATAGGAAAATAAAACTCTTGGCACACTTATTTTCTTTAATATTTCATCTCAGGGACACTGGTGACTGATTTTACATTTTCGAGATTTAGTACTATCCTTTAGAAATCATATCTTTTAAGGTATGATACATTAATATTAAACATCTCATTTCAAACAGTTAAAGAGGTACTTTATGACGGACATGCGTCAGCCTGACTGAAACTGTAGTTTCAAAATTAAGTAATGATGTGCTAGAAAGTTGGAATTTGATTGTTTAAAACTTTGCTGCAGCTCTGGACAATGGTGACTTATTCTGACATCTGTGGCTTTAAACATGAAAATAGACAGTAAAGAAATGATTCTCCCTCTTTCCCTTAGAAAAGTCGTTTTAGAAAAATGTTCTTTTGCCCTCCCACCAAACATGAGATCTGTTTTTGTTGTGTCTGTTGCTTTGTGTTTGTCTGCCTGTGGTACAATACCTTAACTCCTGGATGGCAGTATGCAGTGTTACTTTTCTCTCAGCCTTGCATCCTTGATCTCACTTCAAATTCCAAAAGGAAGGTAGAAATTGAAGTTTAAAGGACTTGAGAAGGCAAAAGGAGATGAAATTGCATGGCCAATTGTCCTCTGTCACTCCGTTCCTAGTACCTTCTCCTTTCAAATCCTCGCCTTCAAGAATGTTGCCTTCCATTTTTCTGTGTCTGTGTTTCTGTCTCTCTCCCTACCTCTCTAGAAGAAGATGAAAAACAAAACTGTGTTTCATTTTGGTACCTGCAGCTGCCGGAATTAAATCCATGTACACTGAGCAATCATTCTAACAGGAAAACAGAGGCGAAAGCGCTACCTAGAGCCATGGGCTGTACTTTGGTTTAACCACCATCACTGCAAAAAACAGTCTATGGATATCGCTTTTGGTGGGTAGCAGGGAAATTTGATCTTCCTTAGTGATGCTTCAAGAATCTGTCCTTGCCTTCTATTTTCTTGCAAGTTCCCCAAACTCGCCTCGCAATTTCTCATCTGAAACAGATGTCCTGCTTAAGGGGACATCTCTCCGACTTGTTGACCCTATGCCTTCACCTTTTTGCCCCTGTGAACAGGTGAGCCCCAACCCTCTCTCCCCAGCCCTGGAGCCGACTAAAGTGCAGACAGAGCAGCAGAGCAGCCCTGTCTTAGCTGATTAGAGTCCGGCTGCTGACTAGGTTGCATTTCCCGAGAACCCGGGACAATTCACTTTGCAGGGTGCCGTCTCTCACGCAGCTTCGTGTCCCAAGAGCCACTTTTCAAAATCTCTTAACTTCCTTTCCTGGCTATCCTGAGAACGGAACTTCAGGGGAATCCTTAATGTGCTTAATGATAAAGTCAATGCTGGACACCAAGAGCATCTCAGACACCGAGGGTGCTTTCCTTAACCCTCGAGTCTCTGGCGGGTGTGGGGACAGCACAGGCAACGTAGAGACTTCAGAGGCGGTGGCAGGTGCCAGGGTGTGGCTGCACTTGTCTCCCTTTTCTCTTCCAGCAGAAGGAGCCACCTCAGAGAGAGAGAGAGAGAGAGACAGAGACAGAGAGAGAGAGAGAGAGAGAGAAAGAGAAAGAGAGAGAAAGGAGGGGGAGACAGAGCTGGAGACGGGGGAGGGAGGAGGAGGAAGGAGGAGGGAGGGCGCGGGGCGGGCGGGCGCCGGGGGAGAACGCCTGCTAGACTCGGGCTCGCACGCACGCCGCCTCTGTTTGTACACAGTGCGCTCGGGCCGCGGCTCGCTCCCCGCCGGCTCCGCCGCATTGTTCTCCAAGTCGGGAGCCCCGCAGCCGCGGCTGCCAGAGCCGCGCGAGCCCAGCGCACCGGCCGCCCGGCCGCCGCGCGGGGGACCCGGAGCCGCCGCGGGAGCCCGCGCCCCGCCCAGCCCGCCGCGCCCCTGCCGGGACCCAGCCGCCGCCGAGGCTGAGCCAGCCTGCGCCTCACCAGGCTTGCTCACCTCCTGGCGCCCGAGAGCAGGCGAAAGGGGAAGAAAGATCCCTCTCCCGGGTCGCCACTCTTCCTCGCCCTCTCCAAGAATTTGTTTAAGGAAGCGCTGCGGGAAGAAGACATCTTCGTGAATTCTCCGTCAGGGGCGGGGTCTGCCGCTGCCCTGCGGTGCCATCTCGGCGACACTGCCCTCCGCTACGACCCCGGACCAGCGGGGTCACGTCCGGGAACGGGATCATGAAGCGTTCGGTGGCCGCTTGGCTCTTGCTCGGGCTCACTCTCTGTGTCCCCCAGTTCTGCAAAGGTGAGGCGGTGGGGCCGGGCCACTGGGTGCGGGACAGGCGGGGAGTCCCGTGGGAAACGTCGCGCAGGGGGCCGGAGGCGGTCCCCCGGGTGCTCCGGGGGTGGCAGGAGCCGTGGGCGGCCCGGAGGAGGCGACGCGCCTTGGGTGCCCTGGAAAAGTGCTCTCAAAGTCAGAGCGGAGTGCGCGGGGCTGAGCCGGGAAGAGGGTGAGGGATACCGGGGTGGGATCGAGGAGAGACGTGGACGGAGGGGAGAAGGGAGGGAACGGAGCTCTTGGGAACCAGAGATTCCGTGGCTCACTCGGCCACCGAGTCGCCCCCCGAACCATCCCTGGGCAGTGCCGGCGTTGCGGGCTGCTGGCACCAGGCGGGGCTTTCGTGGCGACCCGAGTGGGGGAAGCGAGCTTGCTCGGGGCGTCATCTAGTTGAAAGGGGAAGAGGCTGAAGAGCCACCGGGCCCTACGCCCCCGCGGTGCGGTGCTCCGGCGCTGGGCCCGGGGTGAGCGGTTTGCGCATCCGAACCCGGCGTTGGGAGTACTGGTCCAGGTGGAAACGGGGCTGACAAGTCAGTTCGGCTTTCTTCCGCCTCCCCATCCAGGGCGCGCAGCATCTATTACAGAAAAAGCCCCGAACCCGCCTTTCCTCTAACCCCAGGGTCCCAGAGCTTTGCTCAGCTCTCCCCACGGATACCAGCCGAACTCTCGGTAATAGAGAATGGTGCGGTGCGAGGCAGCCCTCGCGCCCCGCCCGAGAGCGGAAAAGTTGTAGGACCTGGTCTGGTCGTGCTTTCCATGACTTGCATGAAATAAACCAGTCTGTAAAAAAAAAAAAAAAAAAAAAAAAAAAAAATACAGACTTCGACGAGTTTCCTGCTGAGTTGTATAAATGACTTCCAGGTCCTTTGCAGGGATGGCTCGTCAATGCAAGGCCTGGTTGTGGCTGCGTCTCTGCGCGGGTCGGGGCTGAAGTTGGCTCCGGGAAAGGGCAAGGGGAGCGCCAGGGACTCTGGGGAGGCCGCGCGAGGGGGACCTGCGCCCCTTCTGCGCTCACGGATGCAGGCGGCCCCTTCTGAGGGGCCCGCGGGTAACAAACCCTCAGCAGGCTGCTTCAAGTGGAGAGCTGAGTGCACTACAGGGTTTAAAATGCTGTGCCTCTAAAAATGGGTAGTTGGATTTTAAAAATGCGTCGACTCGAATCCATTTGAGATTAGACACTGCATGAGTATTCGACACCATCCATCCATGCACGCATCCGACTATTTGTTCACAGGCAATTTGTGGGTGACTCTCGGGCTACTGTTTGCCCAAAAAGCTGGGTGTTCCTGGCCAGATAACCTCGCTGCCCTGCCAGTAGCGATCCATGGCTGCACCTTTCCTCGGTCTCCCCCCCCCCACCCCCCCGCCCAAGAATGAGTTTTTTCCCCTGCATGTAGGCTTGTGTGTAGGTGTGTGCCTCGCCAGCATATACAAAGTGCCCTTCCAGTTATCAGGCAGAGGCGGCCACTCCACTGAAGGTTAAGGAATGATAATGGCTCTGTAGTGGCTCGGTCGGGTCCCCCAGCGATATGAAAAAGACAGTGTTCCCACCACCGATATTTTTCCTTTCTCTTCTTTCCTGTCTGGATTCCTTCTGCACTTTGATCCCTTAGCAGAAAGGGGAAGGGGAGAATTGCAGGCGCTCCCCTCTCCTCCTCCCTTCCCCGCCTCTGTTCCCACCCCAAACGCGAAAACACACACACACCCACCCACTCACACGCACCTACGCCATGCCGCCGCCGCCACCCTCTGTCCCCGCGGAGGTGGAGGGCGGCGTGGGTGGAGGAAGAGATGGGTTGTCTAGCGTGTGTGGCCGCGCTAGCCTCGCTCGGTCAGGTTGCAGGAGCCCTGGGGCGCGGTGAGTCCCTGCTCGCTGCAGCCGGGAGCCCTGCCGCCTAAAGATATCCACATCTAGGGCACCGCTTACTCCGCCAGACAAACCAACCGCGGCGATGTCCCCGGGGCTCTGCATTCTGGCTCCTAGACAATGCTTCGGCAGCCGTGTACTGCATATTCTTAATAGAGTTCTCTTCTTTTTCAGCCAGGCTGTGGGGAGATGGAAAGAGGGCTTTAGAAAGAAACGGACCATTTTCCGTGAGCTCTTTCTGTTAAACTTGCGCCTTTCTAATTGATTCTCCCTCAGCCCTGCAGAAGCCAGAGTGCAGCTTGCGTGACAGCTCCAAACAATTCAACTTTGAGCAAACTTATTGAAGCCAGTGTTAACGCTGAGAATTTCTCTTGCAAGCCCCCTCCCCAGACATCGTTTATCTAATGTATGTCTTTTAGAAATTGGCGTTTCCCTGTGTGGGTTGCAATTTACGGGCATTAATGCTTGGGATTTGATAAGACATGTAATTCCTTTCATTAGTCGTTTTTATTTTAAAATTAAACCCATGGATCAGTCAGATTGGATATTTTATTAACTCTTAAATTATTCATCTTTATGGGTTGCTCTAAAATCTAATAACATGCATACAGTTGCAGCAAGCACGTGACATCTTATGCAATCTGTCCCTGTGCCTGCCTTTTGTGCCCGAAGTCTTTAAGCAAATGGCACTGTCTAAAAATGTCTAGACATGTCCTAAATACTATGAATCATTGGCATTTGCCTTTTTTTAAATCAATGGTGATTTTTAGTTGATTCTATGTGAGAATAAATTAGTATCTGAACAATCACTCCAGGTAATAACACTATGCTTCTAGGATTAATACAGTAATATTTATGCTGAAATAACAAGTTTTTGTATTTTTTAAAAAGTATTACACATTAGTGGCTTCATTCCTGAATTTTCATGACCATTAACATTACACTTTAAAAATAACTGCTAATTTCAGATTCCAGGTGAAATATTTAAAAACTAATTTTGAAATATTGAATTAAAATAATAGTTAAGGGAAGATAAAGTATCCAGCTGTGGCAGTTTGACAGTAATGTAAAATCTTGGCAATGCCATCACTGTCATGATACAGCACACTTTTTTTTCCTTCTGGTCCCGAAAAAGTTTTTCTGATTATTCTTGACATCTTTTCTTAGAATTGAAATGTATATTGTTTTAAACTTATATGGTTTGGGGAAAACATTTGTAATAAAAATTAGTGGTTAAAAATATTCAAATGGTCTATTCTTCCTTCTGTGGTCTTGAAGTTACAACGATCTTCAAACTCAAGCAGGTGTACTTCGCTTCTGAACTCTTCTCTAAATTAAAACTTTCTTGTATTTTTCTCAACTATCTTAAGATCATTGTTCATATAAAACATGTATTCAGGATCTAGGGTATTTTTAATAAATATTTCAGTAAAGTTTATTTTTATTGCTAGAGACATATGGTTTTTCTTTCTCACAAAATTATGCAATATAAAGTAAAGGGATAAAATATATGTGACCAAAATAAAATCGCTTGATTACTTAAAACCATTACCAAATATGTTTGACAGTTTTAAAAGTCTAAATTAGTAGTCCAGGCTTAATTTCACTGATATTAATGAAAGTAATATTTTTAATTAGATATCTTGTTTTTAAAACTTTTCATCTTTCGAAGCGTTTTGAATAATGGGATGGACTGTATATGTTATTATTTGCATACATTTTTAAAAACCTGCCTGATTCAAGTTTCCCAAAGCCCAAGAAAGTAATTCTGATATTTGTTGTTTACTGAACACTCTTGCAGGTGCAATAGCTTTGAGGATGATTTATGGTGCAGTAGGTTCTTTATATCCTTGCCAAAACAAGAAACAAGAAATGGTGCAGCCTTCAGAACTCAGTTCAAGCTGAAGTAAAGCTGAAGGGAGTAGGTACTGAGAAACAAACAGCCAAATTTGCAAATATGTGATTAATGATATGGCTTCCATCATAGCTAATCAAATTACTCTTTATATAGTTGAGTTTGTTCCCTCAGTAGTTTGAAAACTGACATTGTTCTGAAAAAAATAGTAGAAAACCAAAGCTAAGCCGTTCCTATTTTCAGTTCCTATTTGTTTTTTAAGGAAGATGCCTAGCATGTTTTTGGTTTTGTTTTTTAGATCGTAGCCCATTAAGTGATTATAATATCTTTTGGTTAATAAAAGCAAACATGCATTTATATACAATGAGTCAAATGGTTGCCCCTGTGAAGTTCAGTAAGTATTGAATTTTTTCTCATGATTGTGTGATAATGCTAGAAATTAAGTAACATAAATACTTACATTGAATGAATTATCACTTAATTGTCACTGAAAATACCTCTAAAAAGTCTTTGATTTGAGGGAGTTATCGAGGAGAAAAGTAGATTGAAATCAACTGTGCCCTTGCCAGCAGGTGTCAGGATAATCAATGTAGATCTTTTAAAGATGGAAAAAATAAAAGAAGTAAACTAGGAAATGCTAATCTGCAAATCCACACAAAGTGACTTTCTACTCTGTATGAAACTGATGTTATCAGTTCATTTTCCATGCTCCCCTGAGAAAGAGAGGGAGAGTGAGTTGTAAGGACCTACTGATTGAACCACAGGATTTTAACTTGGAAACAGAGTTGCTGTAACTACCGCAGAAAAAAAGTGCAGGTCTAAGTTGAACCATCATTTCTCAGGGGGCTTCTGAATACCCTCCAAGGAAATGCACATAGAGCTATGAGATGCTTGCAGTAAACAATTATTACTGAAATGTTTGGCATACTTTAAAGCTTACTCTCTATACCCATTGTAAGTTTGATCAATAGAAAGTGCATTATATTGATTTACATGGATATATATTTATTCTACTGCATATTTATACACATTTACAGTACTGGTAAGAGATGACTACTTATCTTTTCCTATCTCAATGATAAAGTGTATGTTTCCTGGAGCTTGCAAGTTTCTAAATAACATAAGTCACGTGGTCAAAAGAGACTAAATGACATGCTACATAAAGTTTTGTCATTACCCATTTCAGCCAGTTATTAATCTTTATATTTGTGCCTATTGTGTATTAATAGCTGTCAGTGACTTAACGTCGTTTATTTGTTTCTAATTGGTCCTTAATGGGTAACCTTTCCTTGTAAATTAGTTCTAGCATCTACTAATACAACCCTGAAAACTGTGCTACAGATTCGTCATTATACCATTTCTTCAAGCTCTCTCTGTTTTTATACAGTCACTGACATCATGCCAGACTGTCTGTCTCCAGTGGCATCCTTTCTGTGTCAGAGTCCTCCTAAAATAAAAATTCTCTCCTTCTCTCTCTCTCCATCTTTCTCCCCTTCTCCCAAACTCCCAGCATTTCCTTGCTGGATAGCGAGTAGGGCAAAGCGTCCACTGTAAAATTCTGTTATCTTTATTAAAAATTGCAAATCTCCAAAACACTGTGGATTTGCAATTTATTTTCTTGTAAGGAAAAAAAAAGAAGATGAAAATGTAAAGCCTCTACTACTAAATACTGAGATTTAAAACAGAAACAGAAAGAAATTAGGATCTGAATTATGAAGCAACTCAGGATTTTACACCTTGGGATTTGATCACAGTGTCCTTCCTAAAACTGTCAAGTGGGCAATAATTTCTATCCACCCTACTTGCAGAGAAGTCTCCTGCTTTGCCGGTAGCACATGGCTGAGAACCTAGGAGAAAATATCAAACACTCCTGACCACCTAAAACAGATATTACATTTAGGCCTGAGATCTTACAGAAAAGTCTGTTTCTCTTGGTTTTTAAGTTCCTGGGCTCTCTATAAACTGCATCCAGAACATGAAAGGCACATGAAGTAATAGGTCAGGCTTAGTCAGAGCAACAAAACATGGCAGTCATTAGACAAAGAGGAGACTGAAAAGTATATGCAAAAGCAGTGATGGTTCACAGTTTTAAAAACTGGGGACTTTGGGGTGGGGGCTAAGTGTGAGAGAATATTATAATAATTGATGCCACTATTAATCTTGCATCCTAGGCATAGACTATCTGTGATATGTTGAACTTTTGGGGATACAAAGGCAGTGAAATGTGTGCATCACTGAAGAGAGTTTGTCAAGAATGTTGAAGCTTGAGAACCTTCTTCATGGTGAAAGAGACAGATATCTGAAGAATTCGTTTGTTTGGAAACTTTACTTTCCCACCATTCCAGAGAAAATGTTATCACATATTTTTTATTGATTTTTTTCCTCCTCAAGTAATGAATGAAGGTATCAAAAAACACAGGACTCAATTTCGTAGAAAAGAAGCAGACTTCAGAATGCAGATAAGATGTCCTGCGATTGTTTGATTATGTTTTAGAAGAAAATGTGCTGCGATTTTGTTTTAAAATGTGCATTATTATCGTGAAAGTAACTGGGTAGGATTTGTTCAGCAGAAGATTTAATAGTGCATGAAGTAGAATGGAGGATTTAAGTACCAGAATTTAAGTGAAGGCTTTTCAAGTACTAAAGCGCTTTTGAATGTGATTGTTACTATGGAGAAAGAGGATTGACCCTCTATCTTTACTTTTTCTGTTTTTTACGACAAGTCTGTGTCAAACTGATCGATCTCTTTTAAAAATAATGTAGTATAACAGTCTGTAAATGGGAAAGCCAAGGTTTTAATCTCTTGTTCTTTGATATTGTACTTGATATGAAGGTAATCTTTAAATGGAGTCAGGCCACCAGGCATTCTTTCAGCTTTGTGCTTGGTATTTGATAAAGTTGTTTATTTTTGGAATGCAAAAATAATCCTCTTCAGTCTCTTCTTGTACTGAGGTCAGGATGACCATTTATGTTTTACTGATACTGGAGATTATATGAAGACAGCCAAGGTAAAATGGGCTCATGACTCTTGAGCAGAAAAGACTAGAAGAGTCAAGTGGGAACTGGAGAATATTTTTATTTGCAATAAGTTGATGATTCCTTGCTGGTAGTATAGAGGAGTCTCCCACCTATAGGCATGAGTCTTCGATTTGTGCTGTCGTCTTTGATGCCCTTCTCCCTCACATTTTCCTCTCCAAATGTTGATTGAACTCTTATTTTATCCACATTCTTTTTCCTGTTTATCATCTTTTTTCTTTATATAGTTTAACTTTTACATTGTAAACACTAACTTTTTGGATATGTCTTTGGACAAGCAAAAAGCAAATTTCCATTCAAAATGCTTTAATACTTACGTGTCAAGTTCTTGTTTCATAGTCTGTGCTTCCTACAAAGCCAGGGCTTAGAACAGTGATAAACGAAACAAACCACACAACTAAACAACCACAAAACCCAAAACAGACACTCAATATATATTGAAATGAATGGAGCTACCCTCCCCCGCGCCACGTCCATGTTCCTTAAGAAATACCCACACATTTTAGATAGCAGTATGCTTTTTATATATAAAAAAAATAAGTGAAAAGTAGTTTCAAGAGCTTTAAAATTTTTGTTTCTCACTTTCTTTTCTTTTTTTTTTAAAGATTGCACCCGAGCTAACAACTGTTGCAAACTTCCTTTTTGTTTTCTGCTCTTTTCTCCCAAAATCCCCCCAATACATAGTTGTATATCTTAGTTGTGGGTCCTTCTAGTTGTGGCACGTGGGACGCCGCCTCAACGTGGCCTGACGTGCTGTGCCATGTCCGTGCCCAAGACCTGAACCAGCAAAACCCTGGGCCACTGAAGCAGAGCGCACAAACTTAACCACTTGGCCACGGGGCCAGGCCCTCTCATTTTCTTATATAACCATTTTTTACAATCTGTGTTGTAGAATGAGCCTACTTTGAAAATACTTCTCAATGCTCCCTCAAGAGCATCATTAAAAGTATAATATTAATGTACAGGAATGATGCAAAATGCTTTCTATGTTTGTTATGCATCTTCAATCAAAAGAAAAGCTACCTCTAAGTGGTGAATTCCTTTGTTAGATACAAGGTTCTGACATTTCCCACTAACTTTAATTTTGATCTAGAAACAATAATTTTTCAGGCATCGATTTGTTTTTTCCTTTCATCTCTTTACTTGGAGACTGCCACCATGTCAGTTTAAGCATCTTGCTGGACAAGTTAATGAGGGGAGTTCATTCTGATATCTTTCTTAAATACTGTTACTAAGTCTAGTATTGATTGAGTTGATGCTATATGTCACATAGTTCTAAGTTTCATCTTTGATTCTCACAAAACTTCTATGAGGCAGGTACTATTATTATTTGTATATGAATGATGAAACAGAGATACAGAGGTTAAATAATTACCCAAGATCACACAACTACTAAGTAGCTTGTTAGGCTTAGAATCCAGTTTACGTCTAGAGCCTGCTCTCTTAACTGCTAAGCCCTGCTATGTTTCACTGAGCGACAACTGTGGAGATACTTTGTTAAATGATTTTCTTATTTGGAAAACACACGTACTTCATATCTAATTACTATTTAACTGGTAGATATTTTGGAAGGGATAAATTATATTCTCTTGGGATAATATTTTTTAAGTTTTCAAGTTTAAGTTGGTAAAGTGTCATACCTCGTTTCTTTTCACATTCAGAAATCAAGGGTGGAGTCTGTTCTATTTGGTCAGAAAGAGTTAATGTGTCTTTCAGAGTAGTGCATCACTAGTAAGAATAGTGAAGATGGGAAAAAGGAGAGGAGCACTTGAGAAGTGGTTCGAAACACATTTTCTTTGAAACTTTGCCATTTGATTTTATTTCAATATGATGTTTATAATTTCTTTTGGTTTTATAGCATTCCAACACTCCTCTACATTGTTCCATTATTATTCAATACAAGGTGTAAGACCATGCTTTCTCTGTAATTTTCAGATACATAATCTGGGATAAATTGATTTTAAAGGTTAACAAGTTTTTTATTTCTGCTAGTTTAATGAAGTATTTAATTTGCCTTACATCCCATCCTCATTTGATTTTATTATTATATAAACCCATTAAGAAATTTTAGCCAAACAAAAGCACCAAATGGTCTCAAACCACAACAGCTAGAAAATTACATTTTCTGATTTAGCATTTCACCAAAATATATTTTATTTTTTAAAGCTGGAATTGGATTAACTTTAAATATTTTACAAAATAATGAAAATTATGCCATCCAATATGAGATTGCCTTAATAAATCTTCTGTACATCTGTATAATATTTAATAGTTGAAATGGACCTCCACATGCTTTATTATATTTACTCCCCTAAACTAATAATAATAAAACAATAGGTAAAATTTCATAGGCATTTCTCATCTCTATTCAAGGGAACATAAACAGAGAAGGCATTGTTAATCTCATTTAACAGATAAGGAACCTGAGATGCAAAAACTTCAGGTGACCTGAATTCAAGCAACCAGTGACAGAGTTTGCACTTAACTCTACATTTCTGATTCCAACTTACTTTTTACTCTTTGCTGGTATAGCGCTTTGCTTGAGGTAATTATAGTTGTGCTTTTTTCTCAGTTCGTGGACTCATGAGATGAAACGAAAGAGTTGGTATACTGCTTACTTTTTTGAAAACTATTCCAAACTGCTTGTCAGTCCAACCTTAACACTCTCTGGCCATCAGTTTATAACATCTCCTTCCTCTTTGGAGCCCATTACTAGCCATCATGACATCCTGAACTTCCCCAGTGGCTTCAGAACCTTGTTTCTTCTCTAATATTTGTCTCCTTAAAAACTTTAACGCATGAGCTTGTGACCCTTTTCACATTCTGGTATTAAACTTCCTGGCAGTTCTCAACACTAATGATTCCCATCTCCGTTTCTAGGTAGCTACTGGCAATACTATTCATCAGACTTTCTCATCACATGGTTTGCTCAGCTACCAGTACTTTAAATTTCTCAGACTTTCCATCTCTTACCAGAATTTTCTGAATTTCTACCTCTCCTCACCTTTCATTCCCACTGAATCCACTCTTGTCACTGCACTAATTTTCAGTCCTCTTATCACTCTTCTTTCCCAACCTGGTCTCTGTGGTTATCTGTTTCAAGAGGTATTCAGCCATTTATGAATTTCTCAGCCCAGATGCCTTCACCGTTTTTGCTTCGTTAAATCCCAAACGAAGGCAGTTTCCAAAGTCCCCGTCCCATTCCTGGCACTAAGAAAACTGGAGTGCTGTCAGCAGGAAGTAGGATCCATTGGAAATCCTGGTGGAGCTGAAAGATTGAGGGGGATTCCTAAAGGGAATGAACAAGAAAAATGGAAAGTGATGGGGGGAGGAGTAAGGTTTATGGGGGCATAGCAGTAATTATACCATAATTACAGTTATTGATAATTGTAAATTTGGGAGTGTGACTGTAGGAATTATGGTTGAGGGAAGGTAGAATGCAAGATCTTTGGAAGAAAAGAGTTAAGGTATGAATGGCCAGGTTTTGGAAAAATCATCTGTATAGTTAATGAAATTCCAAAAAATTATACCAGGAGAAATGTTGCAGAGAATGGCAGTGAACCAGGAACAGAAATTTTCAAGGAATGAGGGGCTAGGATACAGAGATCAGGAGATAATTATAATATGGGAATAATATTGGGGAATAGAGATCTGTGATGTGGAATTAAAACTGGGTGGGTTTTTTGTTTTGTTTGAGAGGAAGGAGAGAGAATGTTCAGGAAGTCGCATTGAGGAGCAAGAGGGACTCGTGCCACATCTCAAATCTAGAAGCCCTGGGAGATAAAACGGTATCCAATGAAGAGGGATGCAAGGTAAACAGTGACTCAGAGGAAAGATGATTTCCTCTAGAGCAGGAAGACGATATAACAGCCTGATCCCAGGCATCGTTCTCTTTGACAGTCCTCATCCTACAGCTGTTGATGCATTGAGCTCATTATAATAATTGATATATCTCACTAAGAGCAATGCTTTTAAGCACAATAACATATGTTGTCATGTGCAATAGCTCCTTTAAACCTCTTAACATCCCAGGGGTTATTATTATCCCCACTAAAAGAGGAGGACATAGACTGAGAATAGACTAAGTGATCAGCACTCAAAACTAGGTCTTGTAGACTCAAGTCCAAGACTCTTTACACTATAGCGCAATTAACAAAGAAAAGCCCCAAATCCAAGGAAGAAACTTTTCTAAATTTGAAGCACAGCTGGAGGATAGGAAGATTTCTGCAGCTGTGCCCTGACCTACTTTGCCCTGTTCAGATGGGCCTCTGTGTAGTTTGAGGTCTGCATAGTTTAGGTTACTGGGAATGTCTGATATGTCTGCCTGGTGGCCTTGGTCCTTGCCCATCTTTGGATCATTTGTCTGAATGGTTCTTACTGGAAAATGACATTATTACTAGGGGAATATTGCTTTTTCCTTTTCAACATACTCCTAGTTGTGCAAGCTTGAACACAAAGAATTCTTTTTCCTCAAATTTACGTTTCAAATGTTTGTAAGCCATAATGTTTCTTCTTTAGTTTCTGACATGCTAAAGTCGTACATATTTTTTTCCTTTAATCTGTCCTTGTAAGCCATTGCTTTCATCATTTTAGTTGTTTCATTTGGAATCTGTCCAAGTAGCCTACATATTTATTCAACAGGCTTGCCAACTCAACAGAGAATTCCAGGGATGTGCTTCTCTAAAATAATGCCACACACATTAGTCTGTACTTTTTAATTTTGCTAAGACATTCTTAATTTTTAATGTGTTTTTTTGCTAGTTATTTTTTTCTATCAGATCACCTTTTTCTAAATAATGCTTATCTATGTTGTTATATTTTTTTCATAATTTTGTTTTGCATTTGCCTTCACTGGAATTTTACTTTATTTTTTTCATTCTGTATTTAGTATAATGATTGTTCCCATTATAAGGTATATTCTCTGTCCACAGAGTCTCAGAATAACCTAATTTCCTGCAAGTTATATTATTAGACTACTTATTGCTATTTTAATATCGTGTACATATCTTCTAAATAATAATACGATGCACAAACTTCTATCCTTAGTGTTTTTGCGCATATTTATTTCTTTTGGGGTCTTTAAAGTATTCATTATCTTCTTTAAGCTAGCATCTTTGTCTATTTCTATGTTTTTTCTATTTCTGTATTTATTTCTAGCTGTCTCCTTCTGTTGCCATTTTCTGCTCCCAGCTCATTCTTCAGCTTCAACTGCACAAGCCCAGAGAATCTCTCTGATCATCTTTTGCAAGTATCTGATGCTCCAACAGACACACATATACACACCACATGCCTCTGTCGTTATTCTCTACCATGATATCCTTTTTAAAAATTACGGCAATTCTTGAAAATCATACATATATAATCACTTGTTAGCCTGTTTATTTTAAATCTTGTTTCCAATGTATTGTAAGCTCCATGTGGACAAGAAGAGCATCTGTTTTGTTCCCTAATGTGTGTATCCAGCTGCAAACCTGGTGCCTTACAGACAGTAGGCACTCAATTATTATATGTTGATTGAATTTGTGAATGGGATGAATGAGTGAAAAACATGAATGCAAAACAACTCTGCTGGTGTATAAATCTTTCTCTGGTTAAAAAAAAAATGGGTTCCTTTGATAGACCCATTAACTCATTTAATAAATTCTTATCTGCTTGAACCACTGATGCATTGACGTGTGATTTATGGCACAAGAGATACACTTTTAGAAAGCAATAAATGCTTTCGTAGTGGCAAACTCTAAGAGCTGACTACATAAATCACTTACTTGTTTCCATAGCTGTCTAACGTATAAAGAGTTCAAAAGCAAGATCCGGGTTTTACCTTAAATTATCAAATTGCAATAAAATAGTTGTAATTGTATATAGAAGATAGACAGTAAGCTTTAGGCTGTCATTTTATTATCAGGGGTTGACAATAAAAGTATGCACAACAAAATCAAATCCCTTGGTGGTGTTTTTCTTTGTTGATGGAGCTACAGGGAGTGCTTTGATCTGCTAATTGCCCCAGGGCCCTGGCCATCACTCCCATAAGCTCCGCCAGCAATATCTTCCCTCCAGGCTTAACTTCTTTCCCTCCTCCCAGCACGCAGTCACACTAGCTGAAGCCAGACGTACTTGGCAGAGGGGAGAAGACAGCACCTGGGAGCTGTGTCTGCCCAGGAGCCAAGAGCCTCTGAAACAGCTCTGTTTAGAGGTGTTTGTGTAATGACAATCTTTATGTCACTACCAACTGCTGTTTATTCTCTTTGGGGCAACTAAACTTCTACCTTTCTTAAATGCCTCAGTGGTTCTAAAACAATTTGTATGCTTGTGACCCCAGTAATTGTGTGATTTCTACTCCTAGTCTGAAAGCACTGAAAACGAGTCTTCCTAAAAATGGTATACAATGGCAAAGGATTGTGTAGAGTAAAAATTGTAAAATCTAATGCTTCGCTCCTTTCTATGTGATGAGAAAGAACCTTTCACAATTTCTTTTTTGAGAGGCAGTTAATTCCTCATTCTTGTTTTAAACTTTTAATTATTTTTGTACCTGTAAGTTTACACTCATCGAGGAAAAGTTGCAATGTTGACATTTTGGTGTCTATAGTTAGAGACTTGTTTCAATAAATAGATGTCTCGAAGTAATATTTTTAATCGTAAGCTAGATTGTGCCACAGTTTTGGTTTTTTTCCTAAGATTGGCACCTGAGCTAACTGTTGCCAATCTTCTTTTTCTTTTTTTCCTTCTTCTTCTCCCCAAAGCCCCCTAGTACATAGTTGTATATTCTAGTTGTGAGTGCCTCTGCTTGTGGCATGTGGGACGCCGCCTCAGCGTGGCTCGATGAACGGTGCCATGTCCCCGCCCAGGATCCAAACTGGCGAAACCCTGGGCCACCAACGCAGAGCACATGAACTTAACCACTAGGCGACTGGGCCAGCCCCCTATACCACATAGTTTTATAGTTTATTTATTCAACAACATTTTATTGGGCAGAAATAGATGCTAAGAATTGTTCTGAGTGTTGGAATTAAAATAAGGAATAAAACAGATGAAAACCTTGCTCACATAGAGCTTACATGCTAATGAAGGAAACAGAGAATAAACAAAGGAGATTGTTGAGCAGGTTAAAAGGAAGGGGTAGACATTTCAGGAGTGGGTTTCATTTCTGTGTAGGGTGCTCAGGTCAAACCTCACCGTTGAGAAACATTACAGAAGTGAGGTGTATGTTGCAAGTGTGTTACCTCAAGTTTCTTTGTCTTTATATTGTATTTATTATATGTGTTATGGAAAAATTAAAATTTTTTTTGTAAAATATATCCACATTTTTCTTTATGGTTTCTGCTTTTGGCATCATATTTAAGTGCATAAGAGTTACTCTTTGTTTTTCCCAACAAATGGTTAGCTATGTGTCTCAACACAACTTACAACAGCTGTTAGAAAAGGAAGCATGTCATATCCTAAATTCTATGAAATTTGCGTCAGTTCAGAGACTGACTTACTGGGCTGCTTCTCTATTAGCATGATGGCAAAACATGGTTTTAATTATTCTAACTTTGTAATATGTTTGTGCTATTGTGTACAACTATTTAGAAATGTATCTGAAAATAGCTTGCTAATATTTTAGTTGGGATGTTTGCATCTATTTTCATACACATTTTGAGCTATCGTTATCAAGCTTGGTACTGGGGAAATGCTACGTTTGTAGAATTAATTGGAAACTTCTTTTCCCTGGGTCACTTTAAATACTATAAAAGTTTTCTGTTTCTTGAAGTTGTGAAATAACTCACCTGCTGAGCAGTCTGATCTTTCATTGGGTACTTTTGTGAATACTATTTCTAGGGTCTTCCCTAATTAATCGAGAACTTGCTTGTTATTCCTTTTCCATTTTTGATAATGTATCATTCTGATACAGTAGTACACTTTAAGAATATTTTCTAATTGATTAGCGTAAATTATATATAGCATTAAAGTGTTTGTGAAGAGGTACATATTTATACAAAACAAAGCATATTACAGAAATCTATATACAATGTGATAGCTACGAAGTGAAAAAGAAAACATACGACAAGGTAAAGTTCCCAGGCTCATGAGTCAGGGCTTTTAACTTCAACAGATGACTAACTTTGGTTTTCTCATCTATAAAATGGGGACCATATGAGCCAGCCTTGATGGCCTGGTGGTTAAAGTTCTGCACGCTCCACTTTGGAGGCCCAGGTTCCGTTCTCTGGGCGCGGAACTCCACCGCTTGTCTGTCAATAGCATGTGGCGGTGGCTCACGTAGAACCGGAAGAACCTAGAACTATACACAGTCATGTACTGGGGTTTTGTTGGGGGTTGGGGGCGGGGGGAAGAAGAAAAAAAGGAGGAAGATTGGCAACAGATGTTAGCTTAGGGTGAATCTTCCTATGCAAAAAATAAAAAAAATACAATAAAACGGGAATGATAATAGGGTCTGGCTCCTAGGGTTCTTGTGACGATTTAATACAGGTTAAGTGCTTAAAACAGTGTCTGTGGCCCATGGTGAATATGATGATGATGATGACGGTGTCGTATCTCCAGGGCCCTAGCACAGTCCCTGGCACACATTGTGATAAAAAAATAATTGGTAAATGAATTGAATACCGATCAATTATTTTTCTTATTTAATTATTTTACTTTTTGGTGCGATATTTCTCAAGAAGACTTCAGTCTTTTAACTGAGGGATAACTTGGACGTATGTTTATGTAATGTGTTGCTAAGAGAATGGAATCAGATAGATTGGGAGTTGGAGGCTGGATGAAATATTCACTAGCTCTGTGGCCTTCTGCAGTGTACATACCTAGCCTGTTTCCTCACTTGTGGAGGGTGGATAAAACAGTAGCAATCTAATAGGGCCATTGTAATGATTAAAAGATATAATCCAGGTAACGTGCTTACCTGTCCTGGCACAATATAAACTCTCAATAAACATTAGGTATTATTATTCTCTTAATTGTGGTGTGGCTATTATGGTAAAGGGGCAGTTACCCTGGGATACATTCTAAACGAGAATGGTACGAGGAGAGGATGGGAACCTGGATCCATCTGACAAACTGGCCAATCACCAAAGCTTAGCAATCCTTGGATTTATGTTAAACATATTGTGGTTATATTTCTAGCTTTACATTATTGTATTTGGGTGAATGTTTGACTGTCTTAGTCCGTTAGAGCTGCTATAACAGAAATACTATAGACTGGGTGGATTATAAAAAACAGAAATTTGTTTATCACAGTACTGGAGGCTGCGAAGTCCAACATCCATGTACTGGCAGATTCGGTGTCTGGTGAGAACCTGCTTCCTAGGTCATAGGTGGCTGTCCTTTGGCTGTGTCCTCACATGGTTGACAGGGCAAGAGTGTTCTCTGAGGCTTCTTTTATAAGGGCACTAATCTCATTTATGACCTAATCACCTCCCAGAGGTCCCACCTCCAAATCCATCACATTAGGGATTAGGTTTCAACAGACGGATTTGCGGGGACATAAACAGTCTCTAGTATTGTCTGTGATAGAATACCCTTCAATGACTCCTAACTCACCAGGAGGTCTTTGCTTTCTTTATATTCTTCCCACCTAGTTGCATGTACTCTCTCTGAATGTGTGTTGTGTCCTGATTTATAACCTGTAACAGAAACTTTTAAAATATTTTAGGTTATTTTTATTTCACATTTTGCTTTCGAGATATCAGTTGTAAATATCGTACATAAGGCAGTTGACAGCATGAAAGTTTTTTGTAATCTACTTATTCATGACTGGGGTCTCTGTGGTCAGTACTTAATATTCAGAAAACTCTTTACTATTTCTTGCCTTTCAGCAGTTCAAATGTATTTAAATATCTTATCTCAAAAATGGATAAAAATTAAGTTCATGTTGGGCTAAAGGTTTTAAAAGAAAAGAATTCTGTTTACATTTTAAAGAATTGACTTTTACTACTGTCCCCTGCTTCTGAAAAAAAAAACAAAAAACAAAAAAACAGCTTTCCATTAAGAGACGGTGTTTAGGTTAAATACAAGACATAGACATGCATGCATGTACCTCATATAGGCGTTCTAAGGATAAGTATGGAGCTATATTATTTCCTGCAGAGTGAATGGCGGTTCAGATGTATTAAGAAATAGACAGTAATGATTCAGGGTAGAAAACTGCTAGGCCAATTTGTACCTATTTCCAAAGTAACAACATATGTGACTAAAATCAGGTACTTGCCAAGGCAAGCAGCATTCCACATGAGATTTACATGGTTAAAACTGTGGAGATTTATCAAGAAAATACATTATGTATGGATTATTTCCAAATCAAGTCATAAGTTAAAACATTCTTTTGAGTATTATGAGTTTCTCCAGAAAGCAACAATTATAATGTGCAGATTCCAGGGTTATCTCTCTATCTTAAAGTCAGCTGATTAACAATCTTAATTATGTCTACAGATCCCTTTTGTCATATAACACAACATATTTAATGAGCATAACAGCAAGGGGTGACAAATATGGGGCCAAAATCCTATCATTCTTTATACACACGCTCTCATGTAGATACAAATTTGTATAACTCTTCATCTATAGTAGCGATGTGGACTAGTTTAAGTATCAAAAGACTTAATCCTGGCTTTGCCAAGTACTTGCCTGGTGACTTCGAGGAATCTCCAGTCTCTGAACCTTAGTTTCCTTTTTTATCTTTTGGGCTTATTGTAATGATCAAAATGAAAATGAAGCAATATACAGGGAATCATTTTGGAACCAGAAAACTGTCACATAAATCATCTGTTTTGGTGGCAGCTTCAAATTCTTGTTTTGTTCTATACCTTTACAGAATCAGTTAGTATTGAAAGTCATGATGATTCCCAATTTTTTATATAATATTCCCTTTATTTGTCTCAGTGTGTTTTACTGAACACATCCAGATACCATGACAACTCTTGGTTACAATTGTTTGGAAAAGGCACATAAACACACTAAGAAATGATGACAAATCTGATATGTAGGTAGTCACTACATTGTGAGAACTTAACTGGTCATGATCAGACTATGGACAGCTCTTACATGTGGACTGGACATGGACATATTCTTATCTGATGTCCCCAAAAGTACATGATTCCACCTGCCCCTTTTCACCCCTAGTGTTGAGATCTAGAGTGGCCGGCTTAGAAAATTCTTTTTTGTTCATGCAAATGTAGAAAGTTGAGAAGTTAAGTGTCATTCTTTCACCCTCCTGACAAAATTACCACCTCTAAAGGAATCAGGGTCTTCTCTTCTGCTGGATTCTCACAGCCCTAAACTTCAACTTCTTCTGCTCCCAATGCCAATCCACAAAAATGATATTAATACAAATTTCTTTAAATATAGTAGCAATGACAATATTTAAAATATTTTAGCTAGTCCTATAGAATTGTCTAGAGAAACATGCTTTGTTTCCAAAAAACTCAATTTCAAAATTATATATGGACCATAACTTATTTTCGAACTAGCAATGTCTTGATGATACCTCTCAAGAGAAGAATTAGCTAAAATTCCAACAGTAAAATGCAATCACATTATTGAGATTTTCCCCTTGGTAACTGTAAACACTTATATGTACATAAATTTCTAATACTTCGTTAAAAGGAAAGTATTTAAATAAATTCGAAGAATAAAAACCTTATTTAAATGATCTCGTTAGTCAGTAATAGAATTCATATGGTGATTGTTTTAAAAATAAAACGTATTTGAAGTCAATTTTACAAATAAGAAAACAAAAATGTAAGCAAAATTGCTGCTTAAAATAATTTCTGTATGTTCTTTGGGAAGTAGCATAGATCAATCTGAAATAACATTTCTTGATTATTTCTAAAGGGATTATTTATTTTGCTTGTATTCCCCCTAATTCAAGAGTACCTTGAAATATTTAAAACGTTATTACTCATAACAGCTGCATGGGAAACCAATCTAGGGTGGGAGGTTTCAGGTTGCTGATTTAACTTTAATTGGGAATACGTTATAAATTAAGTCAATTGACTTTGGGATAAGAAGAAGCATGAAAAACTCTTCCAGGATTGTTTGTGAGTAAAGGCTAACATCTGAGCCCAGGCACCTGGAGCATACAAACTTCAGTGATGACTTCATTGGGCTTATTTATGTTGGTGTATCAATCTGAAAGTATGCATTTTAATATGTAACTGCATTATAAAAACATAATATTTAGCTCTTTTGGCAATGTAAATCATCAGAAATGTAAACTGTCACTCCATAACATAGAACGAAATCATACTTATGCAGTGTAGCTTACCTCAACCATTTTTGTTTTGATTTAAGAAATTGTAGGAAGACACTGACTGTGAGGAAAATACAATTTAACAATTTAGAGCTTATTCAGATGGTTCAATAGTTCCCTGACTCCTGCTAAAGGAAATTAAAGCAAAATGAATTGATGAATAATTTGGTTGTACTCCAGGAGCTTAAACACTGCTGTTTCTTTTGTTGGAGTAATAGCAAAGGTGTGTAGTAAAGCAAAAAGATATTCTTGTTATGTGCTTTTAAAGCTGAGAATCTGGAAATTGAAATGGAAACCATTTCCAGAAACCAGTTAATGCTTGTTTATAATTAAAGCTTGGTTCCTTTGGCATAGGTACTCATTTGGGAAGTTGGTTTATATATGTTGTACGTTAAGTTCATTTTGTTGTGTACCTGTATGACTTTGATACTGTAGGTTTTCTTATCAGACTGCAGCTGTGAGACAACATACAGAAAACTCTTGTGTAACCAGACTGTTTATAACTTCCAATTTAGGTTATTAGACTATTATGTTGGGATGGTCAATGTTGGTTCTTTGGTTCATGAAACTCTCTGATGTATCTGCAGTGACAAAATGGTTGTATAAAATTTTTAGAGGCATTATTGATATGCAGAAAAACCCACATAATCTTAAATGTTTAGTTCACTGAGGTTTCAAAACTGTATGTACCCATCTAATGACTCCCTAAAACAAGATATAGAAGATTTCTATGATCCTAGAAAATTCTTCCATGCTACTGTTAGTCAAATCCCATCCTCTCCCTTCCTCTCTCCAACATCTCTTTTTTGATTTCTATCACCATAGATTAATTTTGTCTACTTTTGGACTTCATACCGTTGTTATGACTGTGTGTGTATATGTATTTTTGTATGGCATCATTCACTCAACATAATGGGGTTTGGTATTTATACTTGTTATTGCATATATCATGAGTGTATTCCTTTTTATTTCTGAATAGTAGTATCTCATATAAATATACCACAATTTGTTTATCTGTTCTCTAGTTGATGGGCTATTGGGTTTTTCTGTTTTTTGGCTATTGTGAATAGGGATAACCTGAGAACTCTTATAGAAGTCCCCCCCCCCCCCCCCAAATAGACAT
Organism: Equus asinus; assembly: GCF_041296235.1. NCBI lineage: Eukaryota > Metazoa > Chordata > Mammalia > Perissodactyla > Equidae > Equus > Equus asinus. Next base: position 85,235,240 of record NC_091798.1, read on the forward strand.
GTGATTTCCTTTCTTCTGGGTAAATACTTAGGAATGGAATTTTTGAGTCATAGGTAGATATATGTTGACTTGAAAAACCCCTCAACAGATCTCCAAAGTGATAATTTTGCTCTTCCAACAACTGTTTTATGAGGGGTGAAGTTGTTCCATATGATCACCAAAATTTGTCACTATTAGTCTTTTGAATGTAGCTATTTTAGTTGATATGAAATGATATCTCACTGTCTTTTTAATTTGGATTTCCTAGTGAAAGAAGAACTTGGACATTATCATGAGTTTATTGATCATTCATGTATCTTCTTTTGTGAAGTGTCCAATCTTTTGCACATATTACTTTTTTTGTGTTGTTTGGGTATTTTAAAGTTGATTTTTAGGGTTCTGTATGTCCTGGATTTCAGTACTTTGCCAGATATTTATTGTAAATATTTTTCTTAATCTGTGGCTTGATATTCAGTCTCAATGGTGTTTTATGTTGTAGAAGTTTCTAATTTTGATGAAGCACATTGTATCGATATTTTTTTTCAGAGTAAGTACTTTTGATGTCCTAAGACGTATTGCCTAGCCCAATGTTCACCAATATATTGTCTTATTTTTTCTTTTAGAAATCGTATATTTCTGGTTTTTATATTTGGGTTTATGATCCTCCTCAAATTAATTTTTGGCTGTATCTTGAGGCACTGGTTGAGGTTTGTTTTTTCCATATGGGAATACCTTTATTTCAGCACCATTTGCTGGAAAGACTCTTTCTCCATTGAATTGATTTGGTGCCATGGTTGTATCTATTCTGTGTCTTTGATCCATTTCTCTATCATTACACCAATTCCAGGGTGTCTTGGTTACTTTAGCTTTATAGTAAAAGTAATGTATTTCTTCTAAACTTATTCTATTCTACATATTTTGTATTTTCATATAAATTTTGAAATTAACTTGTCAATTCTTCAAAAAAGACTGCTGGGATTTTGATTAAGATTGCATTAAATTTATAGATTGCTTTGATGGGAACGGCCACTTAACAATATTATATCTCCCAATCGATTAAGATCTTATATCTGTTCATTTATAAATCTGTATAGATCCATCTTCAGCATCTGTTCATTTATATATCTGTATAGATCCATCTTCAGCAATAAGTACCAATTCCTTTTATTTTTGTAAGGTTTTATAAAATATAAAACGTTTCACATTGATTATCTCATTACTCATACTTTACCTTATTTAAAACAGAGTGGAGAGTGTTCAGCACTTTAGTGTGCTTCACAGTGCTTACAAAAGCACTTTGCATGTGGGATGTACTTGATAGACAAATTGAATTCCCAGAAAACCATTTTATTAATATTTTGTATAACATGACAATGCTGTTAGAAATAAGTTAACATTTCAAATAATGAAGTTTTTTAAGCTAAAATAAATGTACAAATATGCAAGTTTCCAGAAAAATAAACTGAGATTCATAGCATCAGACCTATTAAAAGCTGAAATAACAAAGCTTTGAAACATTGGAAAGTAGTTAATGGAATCAGGGAAGTTTAGAATACCTATGATCACTTTGTTCTGCTAGAAATAAACATCGCAGTTTAGCCACCTTGCGTAGATAAGCGCCTCTTCTATCTATAAAGATATTGGTAGTTACAGTTATTCCTAGCTTTTTACAGAGTAGTCAGGCTCACAAGGCAGGGAGACATTGTACAGAGTCTTCACCCTACTTTAGAAGCTTAAAGAATGTGTGTGTGTGCATGCGCATGCGTGTGTGTGTGTGTGCATGTGTGTGGGGTGATGACCTTATCGCAGAAAGGTGTTACTACCAAAAAGCTTTTGTTTTGACTGAATCTCTTTTGGTTCATACCTGAACCAGTCCAAACTAATGAGATTCTCTTTTAAACAGGTTACGCAAAAGCCATCAATTGTCTATCTTTTCTGTTACTACTTGTTTTGCAGAATTGACGTAGGAAAATGGACCAATGGTATACTGAGAGGCAAGATATGTACTTTTGAGCTACTCATTGCTGGCACCTTCCCAACACATTCAAAAATATTTAGTATGTTAATATGGTGCCTAGAACATTTTAGGAAAAAAATATTTCTAGAAGAATCTTGCTCTGTAACTGTAAGCTGCTCCCCAAGTAAATTATTTTTGTTTATAAGATAATTAAACACTACATTGCATTATTGGAAAATGGATTGCATTCTTCTTGCTTGAGAGACCATTATTAGCAGTATATTTATGTTCACTGTCTCCTCCCATGATTTAGATATACCACATATAATTACAGTGAATGAAATAAAAAATCTTCCAAAGAACCACTTTTTGCCATGCCAATATGTGATAAGATTTCTAAGATTTGTACCAAGTTCTACTCTGAAATATGCCTGTGTCTCTTTTCCTTTCACTGTTTACTGAGGTTCTCGTTTAGATAATTACCATTCTAGAGGTTGTAACCTACGCAAGTGATGGTATTACTTATTCCTTCTTTACTAATCTAATAGGAAACGACTGATTAGGGGCATTCAATTTATCTACTCACTTTATATTAAGAGATGTTTTTGGGGGCAGTGAATTTATTCCCAGGCTTGAAACACCTTGGCCTTTAATTTGCCAAACTTCAGTCTTTAAGTAAATTAGCTGGGTTCTGACTGAATTAATTCAATTCAGGGAATGTTGTACCAATAGCTGTTCCTATACTTTCTCACATGTTTCTGTAAGCTCCAAACTGTTTGAAAGCAATTAGATTCTGACTTACTCAGTTACCCTCGGAACACCTGTTCTTTGACCTCAGAGTATCTCGCCCTTTCCCTCTATTAACTCTCCTCTTGCTTTCCCTTAATTTCTCTCAGTTTATATCATTTTCCCCTTAAGTTAACTGCTGCCTTGGGAATCTGCCACTCCTCCGATCGATTGGCCTTGAGCTGCTCCCACTTGGTAGCCGTTCGTGCTCAGATGGTAGTAACCGTTTAGTCCTTTAGTCCTCGAAACATGGTTTGGTCAGTGCACTGAGAACAGATTCATCTCTTGGGTGTGAACTCCCAGGGATGTATAATTTAGAAAAGTATTGTATCAGAATATCAATTTTTAATTCCATAGTGGTAGTTATAATCACTGAAGATGTAAAAAGACACATGAGACTTCTGGTAGGTCATTCTCTCCTTATCATGGAATTAGAAGAGAGGAGTTGGTTGAACAGCTTGAATGTTTCAGGGTTAGAGGCTGAAGTGATCTTACCACAACAGGGGCACACCTGTCCCACCATCTGTACTTAAGCCCCCATTCTCCTGGCCAGTGGTCAGTGCTTGGTGGGCAATGCCGACGTTCACATCTACGTCTCAGGTTTGGGTGCTCGAGCTCCTGAATAACCTCTCCTCTCATATCCTGTTCATCCTCCAGAGCACTTCTGACTGACATAGTCTTTCTTTGGATATGATAATTCATTCCCTCAGTTCCAAGTCAACTCTTGCTGTCTGGAAAAGTAAATCTTCTCTATCTGTTGGGATTTGATAATTTAACCATCAGCCAGCAATTTTATTTTTCAAATTTCCAAGTTCTTAGGGCATTCCTAATCTGTTTAAAATTGCAAGCTCAGTATGCATGAGCTGTATAACTAGAGGACCATAATGTTGGAATTTAACTCTTGGGTTTGTTATTTATTTCAGAAATAAAATTGCATATTTTAGTAATGCAATTTGTGCTTTTACATTTAATGATTAGCAATGTATTATAATAAATCATTTATCTAATTAAATGCTTATCTGACCAATTTGAGGCAAAAATTGGGCACAAGAGAGGACATTTATTCAGATTCTTGCTGTGTTGGGTACACCTGCCTTGTACCTTTTATGGTCACACTATAAAGGCACACAAGCCTGATAATGTTTTAATCAATCAAATAGTTGATTTAAAAAATTTTGTTCTTCATATTTAACTCATCTTAGACTGAAACCACAGCTATAAGATGTAAATGCTAATCTGTATGGGGCAAGACAGCAATAACATTAAAATAGCTATTTTTAATAAACAAACGCCAATTCCCATACGTACATGAGTGTTCTCCTTCAGAGTAATCACCCAGGGAGGTTTACGCCTTTTTCCAAATGATGCCACGATTGTTTAAATGGTATCTTAAACTCCTTTTGGAGTTGCCTGTAAAGCCATAGGATAAAAATGCGTACCATCTTTTTCGTGCCACAGTTAACTTCTATCCAAAACTGTTTGCTCAGCTTCATCTTTACCTAGTCTACCAGGATTGATACTGGGAGAGATTTCTCTTCTTCTAAAACTCGCATATAACCTCAAATGACCAAAACTACCACCATTCAGGTTCTTCAATATATTATAGCACAATATGTGAAAGCAATTTTGAGAGAAAACTTTTTGCTCTTTCAGAGCCACTTCTGTGTCATCTGTTCACATCACGCTGTTGTAGATATTCGCAATTATGAACCACGCCTTTTTGTGGACCTATGGCTTACATATATTAGAGAAAACTGCCTTATTTAGGGTCTAAGGAGGTGAGAGGATGCGTAAAGTAGTTAGAGAAGACGAGGTGTATTTCCAGAATGTGATCTGCATTTGTGATGCATTCATTGGAAATGTCCTCTAAGCCCCAACATTGTGAGATTCCAGGGTATTCCAGACCTAATTGTTACTTACGCAGAATGTTCCTTGGCTGCGCAGAGAATACTGGTGGTTAGTCTCGGTTTTCTTTGTCAGTCTTGCTTCTTTGTGGCTACCACCACTGACTCAGCAGCCCTGGAGAGAAAGAAAGGGGTGAACACCCTGCCAGTGTTCCTAGTGATTTTATCCACAGAACGATAAGAACCTAATGAGAGTCCTGGGATGGTGGGGGCGGGGGCATGGGGCACATCTAAAAGTGGGAACAGACATCAGAAAGATTGTTCTTTTAAGGCCCCAAAAAGTCAAATGATATTTGAAGAATCAATCCCTGAGTCATTGATACAGTGAGCATTAGAAGAAAATGTGTATGACTGTTAGATCTAAGATTATGTGCGAGAGGAAATGGCAGCACTGGATTTATCTGATGTGGTAGGCAGAATAATGGTCCCCCAAGTGGTCCCCCAAAGACGTCCAAGTCCTAACCCCTTGAGCCTGTGGAAAAGAAATTTTGCAGATGTGAGTAAGGATCTTGAGATGGGGAGATTATCGTGGATTATCCAGTGGGCCCAGTATAATTCCAAGGATCCCTAAAGTGAGAGGAGGAGGAAGGACATTCAGTGAAGGAGATGTGATGACCGAGGCAGAGGCAGAGCGATCACTGTGCAGAAGACTCAGCTGGCCACTGCTGGCTTTGAAGATGGGAGAGGGCCACACAAGTCAAGGAGTGCAGGTTGCCTTTAGCAGCAGAAAAAGGCAAGATAACAGATTCTCCCCTAGAACCTCTGGAAAGGAATGCCATCCTGCTGACACCTTGATTTAAGTCCAGTGAGGTCCATTCATGTTTCTGTTTCCCAGACTGCAAGATGATAAACTGATGTTGTCTTAAGCCATTAAATTTGTGGTAACTTGTTATAGCAGCAAGAGGCAACTAATGCACTGGTGCACGAGCATCTCTCCCACGCACGTAATCCCAGCCATTCCATCCTTATCACTATTCTTGCTTTGACCTTCTGAATCCTGGGAATAGGGTTAGTTTCACATATTTTTTTATGAGATTGCTTAAGATTTTTAAAACATTCATAGAGTGAATTCCTCTGAATTAAAACTAATCTAGAGAACAATGAGTTTAAAAATATGTTTATCAATTCATTTAAAGATTTAATTGTGGTAGTGAACTGGATTACAATTTTCTCCCAAGAGTTTGATTCTTTTTCTTAATTTTGATGTGAAGTTCTACTTTCTAACACTTGTATAACTTTGTTAAAAATTATCCTTAAAAGTTGTCTATATAATTTCACAGTACTAAAATACTGTTATGTTTAATATTGCTAGAAATAAATGGGCCATCTGCTCAGATTTTGAAGCATTTTTTTCATACAGAGATCTATATATCCAGAGTATCATTTTAACAGAATTTGATAGGTGATTTTTAATGAAGTGTTTAAAAAATATGAGGCAAATATGAATCTATAGGTAGTACAATGATATAAAAATTCTCACAAGGAAATGAAGAAAATTGTTTAAGATATAAAAGTTATATAAAATATAAAATGAAATTCTACACTAAATTATGTCTTGAATGCATTTCAGTTATACATATTTGGGGAATTGTAACACATGTAAGCCTCAGAAAATATAAAATTAGTTTTATTTTTAAAAATTCCCTTTCTATATGATAGTTCTTTAGCTATCATGGATTGGCTGGACATTTTAGAATTATGTCTCGCTAAGTCACTGGCAGTTTAGAGACATACTTCCCTCCCTTCTTGCTCTCCAAGCATTGTCACCAGGGGAAGGGCAAGGGGAAAGGCCCCAGCATGACTTACTCCCCAGTGTCACTGTGCACTCTTCCTATTCAAAGATTGGCACCTGCCTTTCCTGCCCAGTGAGGTCACATGGAAGACTAGACCAGACTTGACTTTTATTGTGCACCTACTATGCTGCAGTAGTAGACGTTATTTCATTTGGCCCTCACTAGAGTCACAAGTGATCCATCTACAAGGTCCTTATTACACAAGTATTTATTACACACATGCCCGGAGTTATAAAGATTTGCAGGGAAGCAAACATTTTTATGAGAAGAAAATAGTGACTAGTGAAGAGGTGACTAATAAAACTACTAATACTTTAACAACAATCTCTGATTAATACAACAACGTGAACTCGTGTATTGTTGATTGTGTATTATCTAGTTATCAGATATAGGAAATAGTGAAAAATACAAAATAAATACGGTACTAACCCACAGCAACAGCACTTCAAATGGAAATGATACAAATAGAATTAAGAGAAGTCTTTGGGATAACTGATGATTACCTACAAAATTGTTTTTCAAAATGACCCTCTTTATGGTTGTGCTGTTAGAGTCATCAGTGAAGTGAAAAATATATTATCATACAATTTTGGGGGGAAAACAACCCCACATCCCCTCCCCTCTGATCATTTCTTGACTATTCTTTTTTTGAGCACTAGAGCAATTATAACTTAGTTTTGGTAAGTGTAAGATGAAATAAACTTACTTTCGTTATCTTCAGTTCAAGATAAGTCTCAGCCAAACTTATTTTTTACTATAATGTTAAGATAGTTTAGGTGCTAAGTAGATTTATTTAAAACTCCTTTATCCTGGAATTATTTATCTCAGATAAGAGAGCTGTTGTAAATATACCTCATTTTATTGATGAAAAAGCTGCAGCTTGATGAGTCGAAGTTACTTACCCAAGATGGCACATTAAAAAAGTCTTCAGAGCTCCAGCTCTTCCCTGCCACCTGCCTCCCTCTAGGGCCCATTCTCGCTGGGAGATACCAGTGTGGCTGCATAGAGCTGCCTTTCCTTTTGATTAGTTGCAACAACTGTTCTGATTGGTTGGTAGCCATGACTTACCAGTTAATATGTTGGCTATCCCCCCCCACTCTACTGCCTCTAAGAAGTACTCTACCCAAGTAGGCCTGATGCAGAGACTCCTAGTCCTGCCGTCTACTCATCCTGTCCGTACAGCCATCGGGGAAACAAAACCCACCTACTCTCCTCTATGGTGGGAGGTGAGGGGGTGAATTCCCTTTAGATTTACCCTCTATCATCCATATGTTATGGTTTTCTAAATTTCATGAAATGATTGAATATTTTAATTGGAAGGAATCTTGGAGAGTATTCTGGTTCAAACCCATCCTCATTTTGTAGACTAGGGAATTTACATTTAATAATTGTTAAGTGTTAAATGTAAGTGAGTGTTCAATATGGAGTAAATAATGTGTACTTTACTCCTAATCATACCCCTGTTAGGTAAGTATTATCTCCATTTGATAGATGGGGGAAAGGAGAGCTTCAGTGACTTTGTCAGGGTCACCCGGCTCATGATCAGCAAAAGATGGTATGAGCCCTGACAGGACTTTAGGACTGAAAGCCTAATTCATTGATGGCTGCACTATATATTGTCTACAGAGATGACAACACCAGCTTGGGTTGCTCAAGCTCACACGGCTGATTAGCCACCTGTGTAGGGCCAGAACATAGCATTTGTCAACGAGAGGTCTTAAAATACTAACGCCAAAGAATGTAGATAGATTTGAGATCAGATAATATTGCAAAATAAGAATGATGCTGCAATTTATTGTCTCAACAATCCTGAGAAGAGTCAAAATGGATAAAAATATGCAAAAAGCACTAATAAGAGCATACAGTTTCCCAGAACGACCTGTCCTTGCTGATCTGTGAACATGTTTTTAATACCCCAAAAAGCTGGTTTCAAGGGTAAAAGTGGGAGAGATACTCTTGCTGTGCTGTCCAATACAGTATGGTTTGGTCAAACATGGCCGTTGATTATTTGAAATGTGGCTAGTCCCAATTGATATGTGCTGTGTGTGAAACTCACTCAGTGAAACAGACTTAGTACAAAAAACCTGTAAAATATCTCATTGACTTTTATATTGATTACATGTTTAAATGATAATTAAATGATCCTTTAATGATAGTTAAGTGATCGTTAAAGAAATATTTTTATTAAAATTAATTTTACCTATGTCTTTCCTCTTTTTAATGTGGCTACCAGAAAATTTAAAATTGCCTATGTAGCTTGCTTTATATTTCTGTTGAATGGTGCTGGCTAGAATAAGAGAGAACAGGATGAGTATTCAAATCAGAAGTGGAACATTTGCCCATGGAGTACTTTTGTTTGTAAATTTAAAAGATACGTTGTATGGTTGCCCTTTAAAGACAATTCTGGCTCACTATTATTTAAAAAGCTTCATAACATCATACTATGATTTAAGTAATGTTATTTCAAGACTGTGTTTTGTTAATCTCTTGTGTATTGTCAGATAAATGGTTGGCTTATGGTTTAAGTATATACAAGTTTGAGAAGTATAAATATACATACAATTGTCCTAAATCTTTTAAGTGAATGAAAAACCAAAGTATAGATGCTCATTTACCTCAACAGGCCATCCGTCTAAAGCGACTAAGAGATGTATCAAGAATATTCAACTTCACTAATAAGTAAATAAGTAGAAATTAAAATGTATGAATAGCCTTACTTCGTCAGTAAGGTAAAATTAAAAGTTTAATAATATTTAATGTTATTCTGGTCATGGATTGCTGGAGAGAGTGTAAATAGGTTCAAATTTTCTGGTGGGAAAATTGACAATGGACATAAGAGTTTAAGATATTTAATATAATAATTAAAGATGAGGCATACTATTGAGAGAGAAATAACCATTAATCACTAATCACATAATATTGAGAGATAAGTACACTAAGATAATGTACTACAGAGAGTAACCCTTACTACAGCAGGATTTGAACACGAATCCTAGAGCTAGGCTCCCTGAGTTAGACGCCAGGATCTTCTACTTATTACCTGTGTGACATTAAATTATGTACATAGTCTCTCTGTGCCTCAGTTTCCTCATCTGTAAAATTGAAGCAAGAATAATATGTACCTCATGGAGCTATGATGAGGATGAAATCAGTTAATATTGCTAGGGTTTTGGAACAGTGCCTGGCATACAGTAAATTACATATATATTTTTTAAGTTAATCAAAAGTATTTGCTAAGATATATGTACACATAAAAACCTGTGATATTGCATGTAATGTAAAAATTGAAAGTTAGAATTTAAATGAATGGTATATCCATGCTATAAGATAATATGCAATCATTTAAAAGATGTGAGCTGTATTTATTGACATGGAAGGGTGTTGATGGTGTATAAGAGAGAAAAAGAGTTCATTTAACAACATAATGTTCAGTATTATTCTGTTTTATGTATATTCACAGAAAAACGACTGGAAACGGGTGAAAATGATTTCTTTAAAATTTAATTTTGCTTTATAAAAGTTTGCTTGTTTTTATTTTTCAAAATGATCCTGAAGTATGCTTATTATCAAAAATATATTTAAAAATGTAAGTCACAAAACATAGTTCTTTTCTTCAATAATGAATTGTGTGCTTTTTGAGTCAGCTGATGGTTAAGTGCATTACTACTGTTAGTTACCTTTTAGGATAAGAGGGTGAGCTGGTTGATCTGCTAACTAGATCAGTTCATGACCACCCTCCCTAACCTGTAGCTCTAGGAAGAAGAACACGCTGCCTCAGGTCGAGCAGGACCAGGGAACACAAGTGGAAGGGCTGTCGCTAACTAGACTTCTCTGGACCAGGAATTTTCCACACCACAAGGCTGCAGAAATATCTGGTGCACTGTTGCCTTGAGACCCATGCTTGGGAAAGCAAGCTGTTATTCTTTATAAATTACAGTAGCAGAACATGTTTCTAAATTTGGCCATAGAAGTTAACAAGAATATTATTCAGCTCTTAAAAAGGCTGGTATATTATGTAGTACAGAGAAGAGAAAAAGGAGCTATATTTTGATGAAGTTTTGAGGTATAAGGTACAAGAATTATTAGGATTATGGACAGGGCTGTGACATATAAGTAGGAATCATATTATTTTTATTTGTTAAAATAAGGATTGAATAAAATTTTTTAATTTACATAATCTAAGAGGTAATGAAATATGATTTTTCTTAATGAAATATGAAAGAGTTTCAAGTGTAACATTACCAAACACTAGCTAAAAATATAAATTATGAATTAAGAAAAATGAATTTTGTAAGAGTTGGGGTGGTACTTTAAATACTTTGAAAACATTAGAATACTCATACCTTTAATAGACATCGAGGACCTTCTGTGTGTTGATGAGTTTTCTGGGTGCCAGGGCCAAAGGGAAAAACTTACATTGGAAAATCAGTAATATGTTTCAATTTATGCATCTTTAATCCAACCAGCCATACATCTCAGATTCACAGTTATTTTTTGTGTGGATAGCTTTTGTTTTATTTTTTGTTTTTTTTTTTTGTTTTTTTTTTTTTTGCCACAGAGGAATATAACAAAAGGAAAATCAGGTGAGAGATTTTAGATTTGGCAAAACCAAAGACAGAAAATCATTAAAGGCTTTTTGAATAAGGAAGTTTGATAAAATAGGTATTTTTTAGAATATTGCACAGGAAAAGTGGGAGGGAGATAAAGATGGGTATAGCAGACACCGTCAGTTCCCCAGCCCCATTCCTCAGGCCCTGCATTTTGGGATGCTTGGGATGATGTCCAGCTGCCATAGCATTTCTGTTCCTAAAACATTTTTCCAGAACAGGTAGAGTGGAAAAGACAGGAATTAACAAACATATGGATCAACCCTCAAGCAATGACAGTGGGGAGTTGGTGTATAAACACCCCGGCTCCCAGACTCCAAGTGCTATAAATCTCTGAAGTATGTTTCCACCTTTTCAAGAGTTTTCCCCTATGGAATTAATCCCAAGTAACCCTCTGCAGTAGTTTAGTGATCACTCTTTACTGTCTGTCTTTCCTTCCATGAATCATTTCCCTGCCTCCTTCACCATTGCTTCCTGTACCTGAGCTTGCACCCATTAGCAGGGTCTATCTCTGGGGAACCCGAAGAAGACAACAGCGTAGTGGCAGGAGATGAGGAGGGTCTTTATCTCATTCATTCAAAATGGTAGTGCCTGCCTTCCATGATATACCTTTATAATATAGATGTGGGCAGACAATCTGAACGCATCTTATAAAGAAAAGTAATTCAACTAAGTAGATATTGACTCTTTTCTACATGGAAGAAACTATGGTAGCCATGCAAGGGCTAAAACTAGTGAGACACATATCTGCCTTCAAGAAAACTGCAGTTTAATATGGGGAGAGAAGGTGAATATAAAAATGATTGTAAGATAGACTAGTACAATGTGTGAAATCAAATTCAATGATTACTCCTATTAGATTTTAGACCTTAATGTGACTAGAATTTTTCTCCAAAATTAATCTTTATCTAACCCTGTCTTTAGAAGCTAATAGATTGTATCTGAGATTATAGGAAAAAAGTCAAAATATGGTTATGTATATTAAGGTAGAGAAGATCAATAGAAAAGTCACCTGCATTTGCTTTCAGTTACTATAATTAATGATGTAGGCACAATGCATTGAAATAAAATTAAAGGCAAACATTACTGGAAATGTCAATTAGCCATTCCCAAATGGAGAATAACATTTCTTTCCTCTTATACGTATTCAGTTTTTGCCAACTGCTTTATGATACAAGATTTGTAAATTATTGAGAGCAGTGTGAGATGAGTAACATTTCCAATAAGAAAATAGATAAAAATAGAGCTTTGTATTTGTTGAGATCTGAATGGATTTACAGTTTTACTATTTTCCTTCCACTCAGGTAAGTAGTGCTGCCTAGGACAGAACATGTGGACTAAGGGGCACCATGTTACAATCTCTGGCCTTCTTCATATATGTAAATGAAGAAGCCCAGGCTCATCTGTGCAGCTTAAGTCTCAGGCTAGGACTTAGAAGCCTTAAGATATTACAGTAATTTCTCAATGTATTTTTGTTAGTGCTTTTTGCATGCCAAAGACAGAAAACAAAGAAACTCGTTCAAACCAAGAAGGAAATGCATTGTCTTCCATAATAGAAATATTTCTGGCTTCAGAGACAGCTGGATCCAGGAGTTTAAATAATGCCATCAGGTCACAGTCTCACTTCATCCCTTGGTTCTGTGTTGATTTCATTCTCAGAAGGGCTTTCTCCAAACAGAAGCATGATGGTTATCAGTGGCTCTAGACATAAATCTTATTAGTTTCAAGCCTAGTAGAAAGGAAATGAGCTTTGTCTCTGAAGGGTTTCACAAAAGTGCTGCAAAAAGTATCACTGCTCTAATGTCCTGCTTGCTTCATCTCATCATCCTTGAGTTACCTGAACAGCCACGTAAAACATGGAGACTAGTGGAGAGATGGATTCCCAAGGAACATCAGGGAGCTATGAACAGAAGACAAGGAGTGAAAGTCAGGCAGGCAAAAGCAAAAACGTCCACCACACTCATCTGCTTGATGAGAATATTCACGAAAATACCAGGATATCAAAATTCAATTGGCAAGATCAGTAGTTCAAGGACACAGAGCAAGGGTCAGTCAACTGTTTTTGTAAAGAAAGTTTTGTTGGAACACAACCAAGCCCATTGGTTGATGTAGTGTCTCTGGCTGGTTTTGCACTATAACAGCAGGGTTGAGTAATATCAACAGAGACAGTATGATCTTCAAACCTAAAATATTCATTACCTGGCTTTTATAGAAAGAGTTTGGTGACCCTGAAATAAAGATTTAAGAAAAAAATAATAGAATTAAATGGGTGCACTTGATAGGGTAAATAAAATTTTTAAAGCATTAGTTTTTAAAACAACAACAAAACAGACATTGTGCTTTTTGAACCTGTTCCAGTAGGCAATTTTCTTGAATCGTCTGCTTCAGAACGTAGTTTAGGAAACATTGCTGTGGTTGCAGAGGGCTCTGCTGAGTGAGATGCTCCCATACGTTTTAGGTTATTCAGTCTGTACCTATTTATAGAGTTTTCGAACCAGCCTTTATTGCCTTAAAATTTATCTTTTTCTTTGTACTTGAATTTGACTACATTTCATCTTTTGAAAGTTTTGCAAAGTGCTTGGTTAATTATATATATAAATTATCACAAAGCATAAAGATACATTTTTTTTTCTGGCCTCTGTTCATCTATCCACATAAATTAAAAATGGAACATAAACACATTATCTCTTTCTGTTCCACCCTGAGTTCCTCCTAATTAGGGAGCAATTAATAATGTTATGATCGTTCTGTAAAGTGGACCATCTGTAGGAGATGCTCAGATTGTAGATATTTTGTTACACAATAACTCAAAGTCAGCGTTTGGCAATGTTGTAATTGGAGAGCCGTAGCTCTCTTACTTTCATTCAGCTCTTCAACTGAACCTACTGAAGGCTTTCGGATTAGAAGAGTACCTGGCTTTATCTTATTTTTTACTATTGCTGTTTATCTTTTCCTGCTAAAAACTACTGCAAGAAAAATAGATACTTTGAAAAGAATATTCGAGTAATTCTTCTTTCTTTTTGTAAGTAGGTGAACTCAGATGACATTTCCTTGGGAGAATATGTGTTTCATATGTCTCTAATCAGTAGGGTTCTAACTTTCTACAGCGAGAGACTTAGCGGTGTGTGCTACCCAATAATTTACTCATAAAAGGATTTGAGTGGTTAGGTGTTTCCTCTGTGGTGAAATGGGAGATGGTACAAAATGGATTGATACTGTAGAGCCTGTAGAATTTTATCTGTGTGGGCCAAGAAAATGAGCCACAGGAAAAGATGAGAGAATAGCAACTTGGTCATTCAAATGTTTATGCAAAAATACAGAATCCTTTTAAAATGCTTCTCAAGTAATTGCAAGAGTTTTTAGAATGGCTTTAAGTGTAAGTGATATGACTGATCGGTTGAAAATGCTATTATAATTTTGAAGCAACATGAAATGTTTAAACCAAGAGCCCTTGCATTTGACATAGTAAATAATTTATTATTGTCCAAGGCAGCTCTATTTAATAGAAATGTAATGCAAACCGTATGTGTAATTAAAAAATTTCTAGTAGCTACGGTGAAAAATGTAAAAAGAAATAGGTTAAATTAATCTTAATAATATATTTCACTGGTGACTATAGTTGATAACACTGTATTGTATAATTGAAATTTACTAACAGTAGAACTGAAGTGTTCTCACCAAAACAAAACAAATGGTAAATATGTGAGATGATAGATGTATTAATTATCTCAATGGAGAGAAGTGAATCCTTTCAAATGTATCAAATCACCGTGCTGTACACCTAGAATATTTTACAATTTTGTCAATTATACTTCGATAAAGCTGAGAAAACAATATATTTTATTTAAACCAACATGTCAACAATATTCTTTTAAACACTTAGTATAAAATTATTAAAGATGTATATTACATTCTATGTTTTATCCTAAGTATTTGTAATCTAGTATGTATTTTACATTAATAGTACATCTCTATCTAGATGCTAAATTTTTATCAGAGATAGTTTATCTGGAATTAGATTTCATGAAATTTACATTTAAAAAAGGAGAATCACATACTCAAGTTGTATCTAACATGTTTAAAATTTTTCTAATAGCTACTTATTAGATTTTTATTTAAATTAAAATTCATAAAATTATCAAAAAAGTAAAAACATAGCTCTTCAGTCACACTAGCCACATTTCAGATGCTCAGTAGCCACATATAGCTGGTGGCTTCGATTGGACAGTGCAGGTGTAGGACATTACACTGTCATACAGGTCAAAGTTTTCAAATACTTGTGATTTATTTGTTTATAATAGTGAAACCTTTGAAGAGGAATATCCACAGTGTACCAACTGTAAGAAAATATATAAAAATGAATCTCCCCACTAAAAGTTGACTGGCCCAGGTTCTGTAGGCATTTTGAATTTTTCCTCACTCTGGATCTGCACTAGGTCACCTTTTTTCCAAATGGTATCTCCTCTTCTCCAGTTACAGAGCCTCAGCCAGCACACGTAGCAGATTTCAGAGGTAGATGGGGTACAGTTTTTTAACAGAATTATTTTATTGGAGGAGCATTTCTCTGAAGTATATTGTTCTCCTTTTCCAAATATTAAAGATACAACAGTTTCATGTGAGAATCCTGGTGAGATCTCAGTCTGAACCTCTTCCTGAGCCTTGGCTGCAGAGTGACCACCTCTAAAGCCTTTCTCATGTTTTGTTTTTAGGGGAGCAAAATTATGCTCGGAGACTGAAGCTGTCTTTGCCAGTAGTTTATTTAACACAGGTTCACTGCGGGGATTTCCTCAGCCAATAGCATACAGGATGATATCTCTTAAAAAGCCAATAAAGAAACTACATACCCTAAATCAATGGTAGATTAATCACACTATTGTTCCAGGCAAGAGGAGATGAAAGAAAGAAAGTTCCAATTTATTTTGAAGTGTATGTTTTTTAGGAGTTTGTTCTCAGGAGAGATGCTTTGGCCAACTGAGGGCTGATGTCCAAACTGCCAGCCCAAAGTACAAGTCCCCTGTTGCTAGAGTGTGTTGCCAGGGACCTATGGTACCGGTGTTGATGGACAAGCTCATCTCCTTCTCCAGTCCACTGCAAGACTTTCAGCCCTTCTGCCCAGGAGTGCCTGGCTAGGGCGTGAGCTAGTGCCCCAGGGGTCTTCAGAGAGTTATTTAGGTCAGCAGAGTGGTCTTGCCCGGATGAAAACTCTTGAATAATTCTCACAAACTCTCAGTATTTATAGTCTGAAAGTTCCCTTACCATAGTTGCTTCTCTATATGTTCTTGTCACTAGGCCTGCAGTAGCCTCCTGAGTAGCTGAGTCACTGAGTGCTTGTTAATGACGGCAGAGGAGATGAGGACATCCTGACACAACTTGCTTCATTCTTATATCAAAACAACTTTACTCCTAAAAAACAACTTTTTTTTTGGTTTTTGCCATAAACAAGTGGATTAAAACAACTTCGCTTAAGTAAAAAACGGGTGGATTTGAAACCACATCAAACCACTACACAACACCATAAGGGAGAAGACGCCCCTCTTGCTTTCCCAGCCTCTATTCTAAACCAAAGGATCCTGCCAGAGAATAAGAGTTAAAGTGAAACTGAAGTCCACAGAGAGCAGTCTCAATTCTCTGTCTACCCTGGACATGCAAGTAGACATAAATTTACAGCTACTCATGTGGTGTCTGTGGAATATACCTTAATGGCTGTTTGGTTTGGGTTGGCTTTCTAAAGTCCTAAAGTAGGAGCAAGTTCCTATGGAAATATATCGCTTGTTAATTCTCACATTTTTCTAAAAATTAAAGTAAATCCAAATATACTTGCTGCCCCAGTACAGATGAGCTGGCCCATCTGAAAATAGGTAAGCTAGACAATTTTATTTATCTTCTTAAAAAAAAAACCAACACTTGATTAACAGCATAACAAGACTGTCAAGAAACTATTTTTACTTCAGATTAGAAGGACTTAAAGACCTGACCCGTTGTTATAGCAGTTCAGGAACATGGCCAAGAATGGGAGTTATGCGAAGCACATATATATATATATGTATTTTAACTTTAAATGTACTGAGAACTCAGCAGAGTGTTAAATAAAAGGAAAAAAAAGCAATTTCCAAGTGCTGAATTTCATCAGATGATAGTTTCCTACTTAAAAAAAAAGTATTAGCAGGCAAAGACAGTGCACATCTCAAACTGTAACTCTGCCAAATTGAAATGACTTCTCAATGCCTCTTTCAATTTCCATCGAAAGGAAATAGAAGGCAGGCAAATGTTTGGTTGTTCCTGGCATTTTAGCCATTGAAAATTTCAAGATATACATTAACCACTAGTTCGAGTTTGCAAATGTAGCAAAGTATGTTGAGGTGTCATGAAGATTTTAAGTAACTTATGAGAAAGGAGAAAGGAATTTGGACAGGGAATTAAGAGAAGGATTGCAGTCCTGACTTGACAAGCTTTATCAGCACCTTGCTTTAGAACCGTAAGGTTTTTGAATGGGGAAGATGTGTTAAAAAGAGCTCCTGGCTGCTTATATATGTCAAACCCACAGCCAACATCATACTTAATGGGGAAAAACTGAAAGCCATCCCTCTGAGAACAGGAAGAAGACAGGAGTGCCCACTCTCATGACTCCTATTCAACATAGTACTGGAGGTTTGGGCCAGGGCAATTAAGCAAGAAAAAGAAATAAAAGGTATCTAAATTGGAAAAGAGGAAGTGAAACTCTTGCTGTTTGTGGATGGCATGATTCTATATATAGAAAATCCTAAAGAATTCATCAGAAAACTGTTAGAAATAATCAACAATTACAGCAAAGTTGCAGGATACAAAATCAGCTTACAAAATTCAGTTGCATTTCTATACACTAATAATGAACTAACAGAAAGAGAAGTCAGGAATACAATCCCATTTACAATTGCGTCAAAAAGAATAAAATATCTAGGAGTAAATTTAACCAAGGAGGTGAAAGACCTGTGCATGGAAAACTATAAGACATTACTGAAAGAAATCGAAGAAGACATAAAGAAAAGGAAAGATATTCCATGCTCTTGGGTTGGAAGAATAAACATGGTCAAAATGTCCATATTACCTAAAGCAATCTACAGATTCAATGCAACTCCAATCAGAATCCCAATGACATTCTTCACAGAAATACAACAAAGAATCCTAAAATTTATATGGAACAACGAAAGACCCCAAATAACCAAAATAATTCTGAGAAAAAGGAACAAAGCTGGAAGCATCATAATCCCTGACTCCAAAATATACTACAAAGCTGTAGTAATCAAAACAGTATGGTACTGGCACAAAAACAGACACACAGATCAATGGAACAGAATTGAAAGCCCAGAAATAAAACCCCACATCTATGGATAGCTGATTTTCAACAAAGAAGCCAAGAACATAAAAAGGAGAAAGGAAAGTCTCTTCAATAAATGGTGCTGGGAAAACTGGACAGTCACATGCAAAAGAGTGAAAGTAGACCATTATCTTATACTTTACATGAAAATTAACTCAAAATGGATTAAAGACTCTAAAGATTGGCACCTGGGCTAACAACTGTTGCCAATCTTTTTTTTTCTTCTGCTTTTTCTCCCCAAATTCCCCAAGTACATATTTGTATATTTTAGTTGTGGGTCCTTCTAGTTGTGGTATGTGGGATGCCGCCTCAACATGGCATAATGAGAGGTGCCATGTCCGGGCCAGGATCCGAACCGGCGAAACCCTGGGCCACCAAAGCGGAGTGCGCAAGCTTAACCACTTGGCCATGGGGCCAGCCCCTGGATTAAAGATTTGAATGTGAGACTTGAAACTATAAAACTACTAGAGGAAAATATAAGCAGTGCACTATTTTACATTGGTCTTAGCAGCATCTTTTCTGATACCAGGTCTATTTGGGCAAGGGAAAGAAAAGAAACAATAAATATGATTACATCAGACTAAAAAGCTTCTGCAAGGCAAAGGAAACCATGTACAAAACAAAAAGATCCCACCAAGTGGGAGAAAATATTTGCAAATCATATATCTGACAAGGGGTTAATCTCCAAAATATATCAAGAACTCATACAACTAAATAACAAAAAAACCAACAACCCAATCAAAAAACAGGCAGAGTATATGAACAGACATTTTTACAAAGAAGATATACAGGTGACAAACAGGCACATGAAAAGATGTTCAACATCACTAATTATTAAGGAAATGAAAATCGAAACTACAATGAGATACCATCTCACACACATTACACCTTATAATTAACAAGACAAAAAAATAAATGTTGGAGAGGATTTGGAGAAAAGGGAACCCTTATACACTGCTGATGGGAATACAAACTGGTGCAGCCACTGTGGAAAACAGTATGGAGATTCCTCAAAAAGTTAAAAATGGAAATAACATAGGATCCAGCTATCCCACTACTGGGTATTTATCCAAAGAACTTGAAATAAACAATTCAAAAAGACTTATGCACCCCTATGCTCATTGCAGCATTATTGACGATAGCCAAGATGTGGAAGCAACCTGAGTGCCCATCAAAAGGTGAATGGATAAAGAAGATGTGGTATATATACAATGGAATACTGCTCAGCCATAAAAAAGACAAAATTGTCCCATTTGCAACAACATGGATGGAGCTGGAGGGTGTGATGTTAAGTGAAATAAGCCAGACAGAGAAAGACAAACACTGCATGATTTCACTCGTATGTGGAAAATAAACAAACACATGGATAAAGAGAACAGATTAGTGGTTACCAGAGGGAAAGGGGGTGGGAGGGTGGGCAAAAGGGGAAATGGGCACATATGTATGGTGGTAGATAAAAATTAGACTATTGGTGTAAGCATGGTGCAGTCTGTACAGAAACTGATAAATAATAATGGACACCTGAAATTACATAATGTTATAAACCATTATGACTTCAATAAAGTAATTGGAAAAAAGAAAAAAAAAGAACTCATGGCTACTTAACAGGTGAAAAGTTCAAAGAAAGTACTCTTTCATTATAAAAAGTACTCTCAAAATTTGAAAGATAGCTTGGTTAGAAATGAATGAATAGATGATTTCTAAGTTTGCCTTCAGCTCTGGAAGTTTGAAAGTCTCTGAAATAAGGGGGAAACAATGAAAAACGAGGAATAACATTCTGGCAAACAGTATGATTCTAAGTCAATATTCAAACTTCAAACTGAAATGCAATACTAACAAACAATCATGAAGGATAGATAATTCATCCTACAAAGATTAGCTTGCTGTTCTGTGTTCAAAGAATAGGTGAAAAAAATGCTCACTTAGTTCCAGGAAACTGAGTAATAGTGGTCTATAAATTCTATTGATAAAGTTTCTTTCAAAGGAAAGAAATCAATTCACCCCTCAGGGCCAAAAGAGGGCACATAGTGATCTCCCTTATTTAAAAATGGGGAGCAAGACTCTGCCTTTTATTAAATACTCACGGATGGTATCAGGAAAAAAAGCATGCACTGATGATGCGTTTAATGCATTTAGGGCTTCTAGGGAAAAGGACTGTTTCAAAATAAGCTATAATGTTTGCACTCAACTTCTCATCACGACAGTGGGGCATTTGAATGAACAGAAGGGGTGTTACACTTAGATGCTCAGTTGAGTTTTTCATCAGAAATGTGCCTGCTTGCCAGCAGCAAAAAGGACATTTTCAAAACTCTTTCACCCATTAGAAAGTTAAAAGTGTTTTAAAAAATAATTAGTTGAAACAGGATGGATTTTCCCCGCTGACTCCATTTCAAGTTATCTTAGTTGCTCTGGTCATCAAATTTGTTTTTAGGGTCTAGTCTCAAAAGGATTTGAGGTGATTGTGTGACACATGACAATAGAAGCAGTTCAAACTTACTTTGCAAAACCGTACAGAAATCTGTAACAAAACCTTATAGAAATATTAGGAACACTTGTCTTTTCTGCTAATCTGAGGAAATTTTTGTCTTTCCCTTGGTTTCTGTGAAGCTTAGTTCTATTTTAATTATTATAAATTCTTTTTTATACTCAGACACAGCTGTCCGTTCAACTGGAATATAAAGCCCATCAATACAAGGATTTTTGTATCCTTTGTTGACTGCTCTATCCCCAGTCTAGAATATTGCACATAGTAGGAGTTCATTCAATGATTGTTGAAACGTGTTGAGTGCATACTATGGGTAAAATATTGAGCTGCATGGAAAATAAAAGACAAATGTGTGTAATTCCATAAATATTTGTGGGAGTCTATTTTAGCAAAAAGATGTGTTCTGCTACCAAGCCTGATGGATCTGTCAGGGGAGATAAACATTGATCAGGCAATGAATGTAAACTGAAAAGGAAATGTAATGGGCTGTAGGGGAGGAAAAATTATTTTTTCCTTTACTTTCTAGATTCTTGGCTGAGATTCACCCTTGTAATAAAAGACAGATTAACAGGAGAAAAACAAACAGCAGTTGAATAACATGTATAGCCCCTATATACATGGGAGATACCCTGGAAAACTGAGTTCCTCTCTGAAATGGCCCAAGCCACCACCTTAAATACCATCATCAGCTAAAGACAAAAGATGTTGGTAAGGAGGGGAAGCCCAGTTAGGGGAGGTTCGCAGAGAGAGAGCACAGGAAACAAGGGTATGGTTGTGATGCAGATTTAAGTCTCTGCCTTCTCCGGTGGTAAGAGTTTCTAGAGATTTAGTCATTCTTCTTTTCCAGATACAGAGAGGGAGATGCCCTTACAAAAGGAGGTTTCTCTTCTGTAAATGTAAATTTCCCTCACAAAAGGGTAACTAATGCTTGGTTTTCAGAGCTTCTCTTTTATCTGCCATGTCTCAAAAATTTTCAGTCCCGTATAATCTTTATGTCAAAAAACCATGTTTTGGGGTGGCAAACTCCCCTCCCCTTCAGTGCTTTGAGAACAGAGTACTGTGTGGGGGTGATACCAAGCCACTTAACCTCAAGTTCGTGTGCCCGATGCACAATTAGCCAATCACTGAGACACTGGTGCTTGGAGATGGAGAAAGCTTTATTTGAACTGGCCAAAACAATTGGCGGGAGAATAGGTTCTCTCAAATCCACCCAAACAAATGATGAAAGCAGGGAGTCTTTATAGAGCTAAGGGACTTGGGAGGAGGAGTTTTGGAGAAACAAGGGGAGGCCATGTTTCCTTCACTCCAGAGAAACCATTGGGCAATCAGACTTCTGGGCTTCAGCAGCAGCTGGGGGCTGGTTATCTGACAGTCATAACTTCCTTAAAGGCGCTCTTTCTCTTCTGCAAAAGAAACTCATAAGTCCTTGTGACCCTTGAGTCACCCCTCAGGTTGAACAAGAAAGCAGCAAATTAACCAGCTTATGATGATGCGTGGGTTAGCTTCTTTTCGTGTGTGTCTGTGTTGGGAACAAGGTCGGAGAGTAACCGCGTTCTTATTGAACATTGACGGTAACCCTCAGGCACCCGCGTCAGGGGCGGCGATGAGGACAGCCTTCAAGGAGTCTTCCTTGAGTTGACTTTTGAGTCGAGCCGTGAAGAATGGAGCAGTTCCCTTAACTGGGGTGTTACAGTGGTGTCAGAGGAAGAGTTTGGATGTGGAATTGAGGGGCACACCAGGCAAAGCCCTATGGCAGGAGGAAATAAAGTGCCTTTGGGAAACTGAGAGAAAATTTGTGAGGTTGGGGAACAGACTGGAGCAGTAGAGAACCTTGAAAGTTGCAGAATAGTGCAGGGGCCAAATCCTCCCCTCTAGACTATTTGATCTCTATCTGACTGGCAAGGAAAGACTGGAAAGGTTTTTGTACTTACGTAACAATTGGACGGCATGTGCCAGTGTGAGGTATGACCAAGCATAGGTTTTCCGAATGTTAGATTCACAATGGGCTTGCCATTAAAGTTGAAATACTGTAGGGATTTTCATTCTAGATGAATCAGAAAGCCAGAGACATGCATTTTACTTGGAGTAATAGAGTTCTGTTATAAATATAAATAATAATGTTCCCTTTTTGAAATTCCATGGGAGTAATAATAGTATCTTCTAATTCAAATTGCCAGGCTTTGTTCTAATTACTTCACACGCACCAACTCCGTTAAGCCTCACATGATTCAAGTAAGAAAAGGACTCTTATTGTCCACATTTTAGAGATAAGGGAACTCAGTTACTGCCAGGCTAAGTAACTTTCAAAGGGGGCGGAGCTTATAAGTGGCAGAGTTGCCTAATTCCAGAGGCAGTGCTCTGAACCACTGAGTTTTTAACTTATTGTTAATGTAAACCCTTAATTTGCATTTAAAAGGCCATGAGATTATAAATTTAGCAAAATGTGTTGTTCGTAATTTACTTGGGGATCAGGAGTAGGTTTTATTTCTTCATAGGCAGTAGCAGAACCTATGATATGATATCTGAACAGCAAGTAAAAGGAAATAAAAGCAAAGCAACAAAAAATCCTTCAGTAGTCTAGAATGTTATGAAATGTTATATTTATAGCCTTCAGAAAATCAGCTATTAGTAAAGATGTGTTTATTCATCCATACTAAAATATGGTTTTCTTTTTAATGTCTTTAAAAAATTTTCCTCTATACTTACAGGAACTGAAATCATTATTGTTAAAAAATTAGAACAAAAGTGGAATTCAATCATTACGTATATTTTATAAGATTAAAACTTAAGAAAAAATTCTAGCCTAGCCTGCCCCTCATTTCTTATCTTTCCCAAATCCTTAGTTTTATCTTGTAACATCAGAGTTAGAAGTCACTCCAAGTGCAAGGGTCTTTAAAATATACTTTACTGAGCATTCTAGGTTCATGCTAGAGTTAAGATTAAATAACATGTATATGAGACATTAACATGTAGGATTTTTCTAAAAGTAGTTGTTAAAAGCAATAAATACAGTGTCACAAAAGTTTAAGAAAAGTCATTCTTAATATTTTAAAACAATCTATTTCAGGGAATACATCAACCATGTAAGTAGACAGAAAAATATCCTTATACAACCTTCTTAAATTTGAGCCAGCCTGTAGGCAGAGGGAAGGCACTCAGTTAAGAGGAAGATTAAATATAACAAATACAGGATGATAATAGAGTGCGTGAGAAGAAGTTAAAGGAGATAAAAGGTAGTGTATTCCCTGAAAACATAAAATAATTACGATGATGCTAATACCAGTATAATTAATATAATGCTTACTGTGTCTCAAGCTCTGTTCTATATGTAGTAACTCATTTAACACTCACAGCAGCCCTGTGAAGCAGAGGCTATCATTACATTATCCCTGTTATACAAACAGTGAACTGGAACACAGGGAAGTTAAGTAAATGTCCCAATGTCACACACATGTTAAGAATGGCAGAATGAGATTTAATTCCAGACAGCAAAGTTCAAGAGTTTTTGCTTTTAACTATGATAGTACGTTGGTAAATTGTCTCTTGTACAGTATGGGTCCATGTCACTCATTTTTAGTCTCCCCAGCACCTCCTGCAGCTCCTAGCACACAAGAGAGTGAGGGAGAAAGGGGAGGGGAAGCAGAGGTGAAAGCTGCAGGTCCAGCTACGTAATTGCAGGGCCCTGTGCAAAATGGAAATCTGGGACTCCTTGTCAAAAATGATTAAGACTTTTAAGGGGCCGGTCCTGTGGCCTAGTGGTTAAGATCATGCGCTCTGCTTCAGCGGCCCAGGGTTCGGATGCTGGACACGGACATGGCGCTGCTCATCAGGCCATGTTGAGGCGGCGTCCCACATGGCACAACTAGAAGGACCACAACTAAAAATATACAACTATATACTGGGGGGATTTTGGGAGAAAAAGCAGAAAAAAAAGATAAAAATGATTAAGACTTTTAAGATGGCAATAGAAGAACATTAAGCCAGGTGTGGGGCACTTGGAGCGTTGGGCCCTGTGTGACTTCATAGCTCATGTGCCCATGCAGCCAGACCTGGGGAGCTGCCTTAACCTTGGAAAAGATGCAGTAATCTCTTTTCCTAGAGAAAGGTTTTGGGGGATTGGATTATTGTCCTCAACTCTTCACTCCCCCCTGTCATGTGACCTTACAGTGCAGGAAAGTGAGAGGCGTTTTTATTTCCCTACCCTAATGATGCTGGGTTCTGTCATGAGACTTCTTTTGACAAAGGGGTAAAATTGGTACTTCAGTAGTGTCAACATGGAGCAGAGCCAGGGCCAACCTGCCTGTTAAGCTGCTGATGTGAAGTAAGATACTAAGATGTTGGAGGCACCATGCTAGTGATTTTACATATTTTATTGTGTTTGATTTTCACAACAACCATTGAACTTAGGTGTTATCATCATGTGCCAACCATTTTTCTTTTGTACAAATGAGGAAAGTGAGATCCAGAGAAATTAAATATGTTGCTCAAGGTTATATGGCTGCTGTATCAGTCAGCTATTGCCAAACTCATGCTGCATAACAAACACTGACAAATTCAGCAGCTTAAAACAAGAAATATTAGTATTTTGCTCACACATCTGAAGATCGGCTAGTGTTCGATCTAAACTCTGCCTGGCTGGGTGGCTCCTCTTTTTGCTATAGGGTGTCTGGGCTTGACCACAGGCCATAGCTCGAATCCATATTTACTTCATGTGTTCATATATTCATGGGAAGGACTTCTTATGGCAAACGACAGGAGTGCAAGAAGCCAACCAAACCACATAAGCACATGTTAAAAATTCTGCTTACATCATAGTTGCTTGTATTCTGTTGGCCAAAGCTCAGCCACGCTCAGTCAGAAATAGGCTTCTTAAGGAATAGTCTCCTTGGTCCTTCTTGTCCTCCCCAGAATTGGTATAACTTCCAGTGGTGGTTGGTTATGGAGATTCTAGCCTGAATAGTACTATTAGGAAAGAAAATATGAAGAATCTTAATTAACATAAATCTAGAGTTAGCTTTCTAAATACACTTCAGTATCCACTTCTTTGACCATTATATGTATATATCTAAGCATGTAGATCAGTATTTAATAGTTATGAAACTTCAGAGAGGCATAGAAGCATGTTGCAGAAAGAAAAAGAAAATGTGCATTCTTGTAAAGTTGATGACTAATGGCCTATTTTATTATAGTACAATAAAGGACAACATCATAGCTTTTGCATAGTGTTGCATATGATTATGATTTCTTATTCAGTATGGAATTGAAGATTATAGTTCTATGGTAAAAATGAAATATTTGCTTTATTATATAAGACATCACTTTTCGTACTATAATTCATTGTTTACCATGACCAAAAATAGTTGGGGAAAATATTCAAGGTCAGCCTGAATATAGTGATGTAGTCATAAATTTGTAGGTAATATAAAATAAAATCTATATGTTGCCAGAAAAAGCCTTTTTACTCTTGGTTATATCTGAATCATATTCTACGTGTATGCTCTAGAGCCGTGCCCTGGGTGTGGGTTTTGTTTGCTTTAGTTTCAGAACAATTGTGTCCGGTGGAGCTATATATATGTATATGTATCATATGCTATATGTGATATATGCTATATATATCTTATATATATTTTAATTTATATTTGTAACTGATTTTAGTCACACTAGAAAAACCACAGTTTTTATTATTAGTTGCTTATGTTCTCTAATTTGGGGATGTCGCTACCCTTTGAAATTGAGTGCAAGAAATTTCCAACTCATATATAAATCCAGAGTTACTCCCACCCCCTGCCTTCTTGCTTCCAGCTTTGGGATAGTTTTCCTTTACTGTTTGTTAAAGCAAATCAATGTGCACCCAGATAGAGAAAGTTCTTAAGAAACGCTGGCCTAAGAGGGCTACCTCAAGAACATAGGTGGTTTTGGTACCTTTGTAAAAATTTGAACAATTCACCCCTCTAAGAAGACAAAGCTCTGAGGGTGCACAGCTTGGATATCAGAAGGACTTTTCTGAATTAGGAAAAGGCACCTCTTCAAAGTTTTATATGCAGGTTTCGGTCAGTGTGCCAGGCTAAGCTGATAGAACATAGGCTGGAATTCAGTCCCCACTTAATCATTTGTCTTGGCACCCTTGTGCAACGACCAACCTGTGCAACTGTATGGAGTCCCTATGATTAAAGAAACTATGCCTGCCTAGGTAAGAAGTAGGTTGGATTTCCAGCTCTGCTGCTTACTAGGTAAGTGACACTGAGCAAGTCTCTTAAACTTCAAAGACTTTCTTTAGGGTTGTAAGATAAGATCTCATTGCAAGGGAGAACAGGGGAAATATGTCCTTAGCATCTTGTTTTGGAAGTATATTTGCATTATGTAAGAGAAATAAAGTTACGGAACATTGTTAATTTCTTTTTTCTCCCCAAAGCCCCGCTGCATGTTAGATATCCTAGTTGTAAGTCCTTCTAGTTCTTCTACGTGAACCGAGCTGCTGCCACAGCATGGCAGCTGACAGATTGGCGGTGTGGTTCTGCGACTGGGAAAGGAGACTGGTCTGCCGAAGTGGTGAGAGCGCCGAACTTTAACCACTAGGCCATCAGGGCTGGTTCAGAACGTTGTTATTTTTATAGTGATATTTAGCATTCTCTCAACTGGATTATTGATTAAATATATCTAAATTAAAGATGCCACCATCCATCCTGGGGACCAAGTCTGAATCCAAGGATTCTTTATGAACTGCCTTCCTCACCCTCTCTCCACTCCCAGTCATAGTTGCTTACCCTTATTGATGTCCTTTCTTTAAAAATCATTTATATTTTACCTTTTTTCTATCACTACTCTCACTGCCTTGGTCCAGACTCTCATTATTCCTTCCCTGGGTGATTGTAATTACTGCCTATTAATTCTGAATCATGTTTCAGCCTCCTCTAATCCATTCTCCACACTGTCCCAATAATTACCTTTACACTGCAGACATCCCCTCTGCCAGACGTCCTTTGGTGACAGACCGTGGTGCCCAGGAAGAAGTCTCAGTCGAAAGTACCACATGCTTTGCGTCATCTGATCCGAATCTTCATTTCCAGTCTCATCTTCCCCCCTGCTGTTCTTCAACTACACATAGACCTGAACACATGGATTTTTTAACACTTCTGTGCCTTTGAACATGCTCGTGTCACTATCTCAAATGCTGCATTCCCATTTCCTATGATTTCTTACCCATTCATTCAGTTTTTATTTGTATATCAAAAGTCAGTTCAAATATTCCCTAACCCCACTCCATTTTCTTCCACTTCCTTCCCAAGGCATATGCCCCTTTCTTGTTTATCACAATGCTACTTCTGTTGTAATTATTTATTTACAAGTTGTCTCCATTTGATTGGGCATACTTTGAGTTAGAGGATGGAGCCATAGTTTTTTGTTTTTTTAATATATCTTCAAAAAGTTCCATTTAAGGCATGACTCAAAATAGCTGTTCCATAAATGTTTTCTAGTGACTGGCACCACTTAACACCTTCAGTGGCAAGGTCACAGCTGGCTTTCCAAGACAAGTCGGTCACATACAATAAAGGGAGAAATAACCTGGGTAAGATGGAGGATGTAATAATGTTGGTAAAAGCAGAATGAAAAGAAGAAAGGAGAGTCCAGTGGCAAGAGGCCAGGAGAAGGAATGAGGAGAAAATCTGGAAAGAAGGGACGAACTGAGAAGATGGCATGGCTGCAAAGCCTTACCAGGGAAAGCAAAGGGGAAACCTTGTGATGTTTAAAAAATGTTTAATGCAAACAAAGAGACATAGAGTGGACAAGCAATTGAGACTAAACACTTTGAATAGGTGGTGGCTGTGCCAGAGGAAGGTAAAAATTCACAAACCAAGTGACTTAAGAAGTGATGGGGAGTAATAGAAGTGGTCACTGTATACTCTAAGAGCAGTAATGAAAACTTCTTTTAAAGGGCTTAGTGACATACTGTTATTAAATTTGGAATTACAAAGAAAATAGGATTCTTTTTTTAATAATATCTGGTTTCTGACTAGAATTGCATAGTAATTAACAAAATGGAATAAGAAAACTGTAAATTGTACTCTTAGTTTGCTCTCGAATACACTGTTCTGCCAGTAAGGAGGACAAAAGATCAAGCTCGTGCACCCTGGGCATGAATGATAACATGAAAGAAGATAATGAGAGAATGTGTGTAAGGTAAACTGGCGCAAGGAACCACACCATTAGGACGTCCGTCCCTGTAGCAGCACTTTAAAGATGCCAGACCTTAGCTGGTACCTCGGAGGAAAGAAAATGTGAGGCAGCCAGCCTCTCTGAGAGTAACAGCACCCCTGAGCTCAGGGTTAGGATTCATCACAGGACTCAGCAGCATTGATCTGGAAGGAGTCCTGTTGCCTGGATGGCCGGGCTGAGTGGATGGTTCACTCAGGCATAAGTAGCTTCAGGTCCTATGAGGCAGATAAGATCAGTGTTCTTTCTCCGCCTTCAACTATTATGACTTTTTGTAAAACGTAACTCGATTCCCCAGCCTCACTCCTGTTCTGCTTTCTCCCACTCAGGAGGATTTTTCTCGTAGGTTCAGCTTTTTAATATACTAACCAATAACCCAACTAATTTATTTTTAAAATTAATCCATTTTGCTCATGAAGTGTCAATCATTTACTGCTACTATTTAAATATAAATCTTCCTGTGGGTCAACCAGTTATGACTGACGGGCTGTTCAACATCTGGGTGCCCGTTGCCATTACTATTCCTGCCATGAAGTGAGTTTGCACATGCTAGATAGTTGTGTACTGCAAGGTAGTTACTATTTGCTCTATAAATGTATCTGAAAATGTCCATTTTAACGGATTCTGGAGGAAAAATGTCCCCAAACAAATTACCTCCCACTAAAGTCACTGGAAATGAGTCATGTCACAATGCTAAGGGGCTTACTTACGAGTTAGGTATTTACATGCATCTTCTCATTAATCCTCACAGCATCTCTCCAAGGTAGATAGCATTATTATTCCCATGTGTCTGAAGAAGAAGCTGAGGTTCAGAGAAGATAAACCATCTTGTTCCAAACCATGTAGTAAGTGGAAAAACAAGATTCAGATCTTCATGGTGAGCCCAAACCGCTAACCACTATCCTAAGTTGGAAAACCACATGTCAGTGAATGAGAAGATTACCGGATTTTGTTAGGCTAGAAGGATGCTTATTGTGTGGAAAGGCCTTTTACACTGAGGCTCTGAGTGGTGAACGGCTTTGTGCTTATAGAATCAGTAACTGCTAAGAGCCAGACTGTGATTATGAAATGGACTTTTCCTCAAGACGCTCTTTGCCTACAGGGCCTCTCTCAGTCACAGCCCCTTACCCTGGCCACCTTGGCACTAATATCCTGCTGGTATTTGCAAGTAGGAAGGACCAATTGTGGACTCCATTCACTAGGAAATTATAAGACCTCTCCTCAATTTTGGTATAACTGAGAGAAACATGAGTGAGAATTACAATGAAAAGTAATAAGAATTATTTTATATAAAATTCTTATTTATCTTGTCTCCCAGTTATTTTATGTTCTCTGACCGGGAGAATAGAGCTGGAAAGGATTTAGGAGTCTTCAGAGCCAAATTTAAAATTTTATTGCACAAAAAGTCATGTGAACCAAATGTTCAGCAGTGGTTAGGCAGAATGTTAAAAAAACAACAATAACAAGGGTGCCTATTGAGGGAGGATTCAAAAGAAGAGGTGCTTTTAGGAAGCCATGTAGAGGATGATATTCGAGGCAAAAGAAAAATTTTTAAAAAACTAAAATAAATTTTTAAAACTTTTAAGAGTGTCATTAAAAAATAATGGGATTTCCAGGCCAGCCCTGTGGCCGAGTGGTTGAGTTCACGTGCTCCACTTCAGCAGCCCACTGATTCACTGGTTCGGATCCTGGGTGTGGACCTAGCACTGCTCATCAGGCCACACTGAGGCAGTGTCCCATATAGCACAACCAGAGGCACTCACAACTAGACTATACAATTAGGTACTGGGGGTCTGGGGAGAAGAAGAAGAAAAAAGAAAAAGATTGGCAACAGTTAACTCAGGTGCCAATCTTTAAGAAAAAACAAAAATAATAGGATTTCGTGATGAAGAAACTTTAAGCTCAATGAATGCAGGAACCAGGTTTGTTTTCGCCATTTTTGCCCAGCACATAAAACGCATTCAATAATATCTGCCAAATTGATCAATAGAATGTATCTCTGAAAGGGCAGGAAGGAAATTAAAAGCTAAGACTGAAAAGGCAGGATGAATCAGGTCACACTGGCCACAAATTCTGAATGGGGATGCTTGGATTGAGTTTAAAATGAACAAGTTAGTAGAACTTGGTTTCTTGTACAGTAAGAAAAATCTTCCCTCTTTTTTTTTTTGTTGCAGTATTTGAAGGATAAAATATTTCATTCATCCCACATAGGTCTGCACAAGGGCATCACTCTTACATGAAAAGATTCAGGATGAAAGGAATTCAGTGTCTACTGATACCTACTTCTGTTCTTCTGGGCAGGGAGAAACACATTGTACAATTACTGCACTTTGTAAGTCGTGGTTGTTGCTCCATTTCCCCAAACACCTAAAAGGTTACATCCTTGGTATCTTTGGTTTCTTTATCTTCCATCAGGCAGAATTCAGAAATTCTTCCTGATATGAACTCTGAATCTAAGAAGTTATTGATTTCTGTTGATTATTTTTTAAGGGAGAAATTTGTGTCAATATCTTTTCCTATTAAGTATGTTCTAGTAGGAAATAGAATATATTGGTGTAGTATTTAGGGATATTAATATTGTTCCTCATTATTCATTTTAACTTGAGGTCTTGTGGTCCTATTGATTAATGAAGAGCATATGGTTCAAAGATTAAAAACAAAAAAAAAGAAAAACGAAGTTTTAGCATGAGAGAATTTTATGCTCTAAAGAAATCTGCAGTCTCCAATTATTTATTTATTTTTTGACACAAATTTATCTTTCAATATGAAGTAACTGCTCCATTAAGATTGTGCTTTTGACACTTCTGTCAGTTTGTTGTTTGTTAAGGAAATCATAATTAATCACTTTATTGTGAATATTTCCGTTTCTCAGGACTATTTTTCTCAAATCTTTCTCAGTGAAATGTTAATTTTATATCCATAAAAACCTCCCTTTTGTTCCTCCCTAGGAAGCTATGCATTTTCTTTTTATTATCTAATTTATTATATATAAATTTCAACTTGCATGCAAGTGATATATTATTTAGTAGTGTCTAATGTTTGCAATTATTTCACTATTGAATGTTAATAGTTTCTGAATGCATATAATAATTTATCCTCAAAAGTCCCTATAGAAATAGTAGTTAGCGTCTGACTAAAATATGTATTTATTTCATGATTGGTTTATAAAAGGATGAGGGTTAAAGAGTATTGCACAGATCTTCTCTTATCGTATCTATCTGGGTACATTATTAGCTTGTTCTTTTGAAATTAAACAAGTAGAATGTGTTAATGCATGTATTTCTTATTTGAAATCTTGATTAATTTTTCATTCAAATCAGTTTTTATTCTTAATTTTCTCCTCTGTCAAAAACTGAACTCCTCTCAATCCCAAATTCAAAAGACAAATTACGTTAATTTTAAAGTGGGGATAAATTATGGTGTTTAAGAAAGTAAAATGCATACCTTTAGATGCTGTTAATTTCTTATTATAGCTCCAACTCTTGGTGATCAGCCATATTGTTTGCAACTTAAATATAAGAAATTGATCGTAATTTACTGATTCGCAACCCGAAGTAAGAAGAAGTACCAAACTACATAATCGTATGTCAGCAGAACTTTATAGTAAAGTTTGCCCTGAGCTTTAGTATAATTTTATGTCCTCCTTTCGTAAGTGTATATATATATGTATATTTTTTCAATTTCAGCACATTTCCTGTTTTCTTTTTGGCCACCCTCCTTTCCCTCTGTACTCCTTCACTCTTCTTCTTTTCATTCATCTATATCTGTGTTTACGTCCAGCTCTAGGTCTATGTCTGTCTGTCCATCTATCTGTCTGTCTATCTATCTGTCACCCACCTACCTATATCATCTTTGTATGCATATGTAGACACATTTAAAATAGCCTGACTATCCCTCTCCTCAATGCAATGAGAAGGATGTAGACTGTCAGGTTTTGCCCCCATTCTCCACTATGCTGATGGGGTTTTGCAAGATGCTCTTTACCATAAGAAGCTCTTTGTGTTCGCGATCGCTTTTTGAGGTACTGTGGAGTTACTTAGCGAAGCTATACCTCTGCCAAAAAATTTGTGACTGAATCAATGACCAACGCCAATAATAGTAACACAGCGACACTTGCCCTGGACCCTCCTTTCGCAGAACCTTATGTCTCTGCTATTGAGATCCTGGCATGTCTTTATGTGCATGAAAGGAGAGGGGTCCTGTTAAGTCCAGTAAGGAGAACAGCCACTTGAGCTCATGCAACCTTGCCCTGAAAGCTAAAATTCTATAATCAAGGATTTCTCTTGAAGTCTTTGTAACGGCTTTCAGCTCTAACCTGAGTTAGGAAGACAACCATTGCAATACTCTATTCACTTTATTTTCCTAGAATGAGCTGATACTAGATTGCCTCTCCCACAGATCGGCTGCAGAGGCTGTCAGTGAGTTTTCTAATGGGCAGATGTATTGAGCCTCATAACATATTTGCCAATTTGCCCCTGACTCTAGAGGTGAATAATTCAGTAATTCTTGGGGCTTATATAATAAGTTTACTTCTTTTTTCGTCAAGCATTGACTGAGAATCCATTGTTCCAGTTG
Source organism: Equus asinus (assembly GCF_041296235.1). NCBI lineage: Eukaryota > Metazoa > Chordata > Mammalia > Perissodactyla > Equidae > Equus > Equus asinus. The sequence continues at coordinate 85,268,891 of NC_091798.1, forward strand.
TGAATATGTGCAGGAGGGGTTAAAAAAATATAAATGAATAGCCACTGTACCCAGGTGGGTCTTACGCTTAAAGAAAAAAACACTACACAAAGAAGCATTTAAGTAACTGTTCTTATAAACAATTTTTTGAAGATAAATATCTGGGAGGAAACAAAATGAAATAAAACAACAGAGATGTTGCTGTAAGGGCTGGCATGCCAACCCCTTCCTCATCTATCATTTTTCATTGCCTAACCATACTCTGGGAGCATAGAACCAACCATGCTCTTTATTGCTTTCAGCTGAAGGCAGCTCTCTACCCAGGGAGGGCAGGGTTGACCACAGCATGTGTGCAGCCCGGCAGGAGCCTCCTTAGTGCTAAGCAGAACTGAGAGGCCGGGTTATAAATAAAACAAGAAGAACTAGGGAATTTTATTGATAACTGATCTTTCTATTGTAAATGTTGACTGAATGTTTTATAAGTCTGGAATTTCATCTAGATGATATTTTTATTGACTCTTCTTATTAAAGATAGATAAAGGAAGATAGCTGAAGGTGAATAATCATTCTACTAATAAGGATAGTATTTTAAATATTTGTTCTTTTCAGTTTTTCCTGCTGGGAATGGACGTAACTATATAGAATACCTATTCTTAATTTATTTTTAAAAATCGGATGTTGAGTTTAAATTTGAGAGCTATACTTATACTGTTTCTATCATAACAATTGCATGAACTAACTTCATTCCATTTTTGTTTTCATAAAGAGTTTTTTGACTTTAAGGAAAAGAAAATGTGCAGGCCTTGAAAAAATAGACTGCACTAGTTTAAATGTTGAAAGTAACCATCCTAAGACTTTATTGTAGAAATTATTTGAGTCCTTAAACATAAATGGGACAAGTGTAGCCCTCAGGAAGCGTTTTTGGCAATTCCTTGTGGCGTGCACGGCAGCCTGCCTTTACCTATCTGCCTGCCTCACTCTTGCTTGTTTGCTGTCAGCTGAACGAAAGCAGGATGTGCTCTTCTGCATTCTGAGTTCCAAGCATTACAGACCAGTTTTAGAACTAAACCTTTTCTGTTTGCCCTGAAAGGAAAAAGCAGCCAGTTACTTCAGGAGAAACTGGTAGTTTTTCTGGGAATCTAAGTCTCTCAGCTTATCGTACTTGTATTTCTCATTTATTTGGGATGAATTTGTTGTTTGCAGGTTACTATTGGAACTAATGATCATCTTTAATATATGTCTCTGGAAAATTATGTACTCACTTTCTAACAAACAACTTTAGGTAATTAGATATCTAGGTATTTAGATATTTTAATTTTATATTTGGAAATCAATCTAATGCTAATTTTGCACTTTCTGAAAAGGAATTTCTTCTAAAAATCTAAAAGTAACATGTAAAAACATTACAATTTGTGTGATTTTTGGACAGGTCACCTAACAATTCTGAGTCTCTGTTTTTTCTCTTGTGCAAAGGAGATAATATGACCTCTCTTTTCTGACAATGTTGTTGTGAATAGGGTATGTGAAAATGCTTTGAAAAATGCTAGTTGTTATGTTTGTCATTGTATTTATTATTTTAAAAGTTATCTTTACCATTATTATAAAAATGGTGATAAGGGGCTATTATTGGAAGTAATTGCAAAATAATTTATGCAGTAGAATGAAAAAGCAAAATTCTACCAATAATAATTTAGTAATTTTGAGGTAGCAACACAGTATCAAATGGAGAAACAGAGACGAGCGGTATACACGACAGGGTGGGATAATCGGAATGCTAACCTCCAAGAAAATTACGGAAATGGGTAGTGTGGCACAACGTCATGCAATGCAGTCAGATGAGCTATACAAGTCTGGGAGCCTTTCATAGCAAGCACTGGGTAGCAGGAACAGATGTATTCTTCATAGTTAGGTATTGAAAGAACAGGTATTTTACATTTACACAATTAGAAAATAGGGTTAAAGTGTTTATCTTGAATATTCAGGAGAAATCTTAGTATTACAGAAAAACATCAGTACACATTTAATGGAAATCGCCCAACTTTTTCTTCACTTTTCCTGCCTTCCTTGTGGTATGGGATGTTGGCAACATTCAGCTAGTAGATATGGCATTTAAGTTTTCCAACGAAGTAGGTGCCAGGGGAGAGAAAAAAACAATGATCATTTTCCTTTTCATGCCTTTCTCTCTCTTGTTATTTAGGGGAAAAAAAGAAGAAACTGAATAGCCATTTTCCTGTTCCTGAAGTAGATTTACTCTTCCATTTGTAAGAAGGAAATGTACAGAATAGGGGCACTTAGCATAAAATCCTTTAGTATGCAGAAGGCGAAGTTTCATGAGTGAGAGAGGTTGGTGCTGACTGCTTTTCAGCCCTGGTACGACTGAGGGTTCTGTGGCAAAGGACTGCAGTTCTCTTAGAATATGATGTCTCTCTGAAGGGTCAAACAGACAGCGAAGTTGAAAGTTCCCTGAGGAAAATTTCAAGTATTTGTAAGAAACTTTACAAGTATCTGCCTCTTCTCCTTTTCCCAACCGAAATAATCTCACAGATACAGTGAAAGATAATGTGAGCTCCTGGCAGTTACTTGAATTTTTCTTCATTCAGGGTACTGCACTTCTTTTACTGAGGGAATGAGCTGAGGCATTGTACCTCAGTTAAATTCTGGTGTTATTTGAGCTGAAGAAATTTTCCATTTTCTGCACTGAAGCAGAGACATGGTAAGGAGAGAGTGGGGTGCACTTTGTATTTTTGTAGAGCCATTTATAATATACGTGAAGAGACCCTCGGCGTATAGGAACCATCTTTCCATTTCAGAAGTATTTGATTCAGATTTCAGAGATCAGAAGTCACCTGAAGCATTGATTAGATGAATTACACCACTCAGTGTGGACATCCAGAGGTTTATTCCCCTGAGGGTATCAAAGCTCATTCTGTTACGGTAGTAAGCACATCTTTCTAGAGAAGGTCGCAGCATAGAGATGGAGGAGAGGTGGGCGGTAGTGGTGGGAAGGGTTTTCTGTATAGCCAATATCACCATGGTATTAATGTTCACAAAGTCTTATATACTTGGATTGATTCCATCTTAAGACACAGCTTTAAGAAACAAGTTCTATATATAGAATCTCTAGTTCTATAGGAGAGGATTACTGAGAAAGGCTGAAATGTTTAGTTGCACATGGCATGCTTCTACAGTCACGGTTCTGAAAATTTTCCATCTTACCCATCCTTTTTAAAAAATATTGTTCAATGTGAGCTCCTTTCTTACTCTAATGAAGCAAAAGGAAGTGGTACTTCTAACATTAATAAATGTTATTGAGTGGTAAATTTAATATCGGAAATAAATTCCCTTTGAGCAGCATTCATTCATTCATTCATGTAGCAAATATATACAGACTACCTCCAAGCATTCTCAGAGTGCCCCTGTGTGCTGGCAAGACCACCACACACCATCGCCATATAAAACTGAGATGAATTTGGGCTAGACCCTCAAAAGGAGAAGTAGAAACAAACCCAGCTTTCTTTATCTTGCAAGTCAGAGGAAAGAGGTAAAATAATAAAAATAAAGGGCCTCTCTGAGAATTCCTAGTCATGGGCCCTCCTTCATAAGGCATTGGGTGGGACTGCCATTCATGCTAACCCTATGGCTGCAAAAGATCCAAACCTAAAGTCTTGGGAAGTTGGGGTCCGAAGTATGTAACTGAAGTAAGTGGAAAACCTCTCTGTAGGAAAAAATATGAAATACACAACTCTGTGTTCTCATAGGAAAAGCCCTAAAGAACACGAACTAAAAAACAAACAAAATAACACTAAATATTTAGAGAAATAAGCTACTATGAAAAAAGTTTAAAAAATGCAGAATCAAGTTTGTACAGACTATACATAATAAAATTATTATCTACAGAATATGAAATAAATATATTTACTTTAATCTCTTTAAACAAGCAAACAGACTGAAAAAGATGGAGCTGGAAGAATGACAAAGGCACAAGTGACTATAAAAATTAGCCAGTTAGGGCCAGCCTGGTGGCGCAGCAGTTATGTGCGCATGTTCTGCTTCAGCTGCCTGGGGTTCGCTGGTTCGGATCCCTGGTGCGGACATGGCACCACTTGGTATGTACGCCATGCTGTGGTAGACATCCCACATATAAAGTAGAGGAAGATGGGCATGGATGATAGCTCAGGGCCAGTCTTCCTCAGCAAAAAGAGGAGGATTGGCAGCAGTTAGCTCAGGGCTAATCTTCTTCTTCTTCAAAAAATTAGTCAGTTATATTTGAAACAGAACTAAGTTGAACTTATGGAAATGAAAAACATAATCATTGAAATTCTTTTCAATAAATGGATTCATTAAACTAAAAAACTGAAGAACAAACACATTAAAAAACATTTGGGGTATAGGAAGATACATCTAAAGAATTATCTAGATTGCACAACAGACAGAAAATGAGATAAAAAAATTAAAAGAGAAGTTAAGAATGAAGAATAAATAAGTTCCAACATATATATAATTGAACTTTCAGAAGGAGAAAATATAGAAAATGGTGAAGAAACAATATTGAAGGTAAATGCAGCCAAAATACTTTCTAGAAATTATGAAAGATTTGAGATGCACAGGAAACAAAAGAAAAAAGAAAGATAAGAAAAATTCACATTTAAATACACTATAGTGAATCTACAAAATGCTCGAGACAGATCTTACAGGCAGCCAGAGAGAAAATACAGACCAACAGAGGAATAAAAATTAGATGGAATTCTAACTTTTAATGGCAACAATTGAAGACAGAAGATTTTGAATCATATTTCCTCAAAGCTAAGAATACTTGGAACCTAGAATTATATCCTGTAAACTTAACATTCAAAAACGACGGCAAAATAAAGATGTTTTCAGAAAACTGAAACTGAGAGAATTCAACACCAACAGATAGACCCCAGAGGAACTTCTAAACTATGCATTTCCAGAAGAAGGAACATAATCATGCTAGAGAGGTCTGCGCAAGGGAATGGTGAGCAAATAAAAAGGTAAATCTGGAGGAAATCTAATCAAATGTTGATTGTAGAAAATCTTAACAAAAATATGCAGCTCTTTCAGGTTATAAAAATCAAGTTACAAGCAAAGCCCTGGAAAGCAATTGCATTTAAGTCTGGAAGTGGATGATCATGGGTAAAGATTTAAAGATCATTCTATTATTCTGGAAAAGGAAAAAGATACGGAGTAACCCAACACACTGAGTAAAATAGGGATTTTCAAATTTTTATTCAACGAACTAAAGCAACACCTAAATAGTAACAACTAAGAGGGAAGAATTAGAAAGAAATCGATATCCTAAATGAGGCAATGACTGGAATGAGGGTGAGTGTGGGAAGAATTTTGGTCAGCAAGAAGGAGAAGAAAAAATGCTCCTCAGCAAAAGCAGGACACATAGAAAGCACAAGGTAAGAGGTGGAATTGAGTCCAAGCATGTGGGTGATCTCAGTCAGTGTGAATGGACCCTCTAGTTCAATGACAAAGATTGTCAAATGAAATAAAGCAAAATTTTTACAGAGAATCCCTCCTAAATAGAAAGATACAAAAATGTTCAAAGTAAAGGAAGAGAAAAAATATATAGTAGGCAAAATATCAAAATGAAGAAATTTTTTAATTAGACAAAAGAGACTTAAAGAAAACAAGCATGATTAGAGATCAAGAGGGTTATCACATATTGATAAATGTTAAAGCTCTAGTAGCATATATCAGTTCTGATCTTGGATCAACTAAGAATAGTTCAAAATATGTAAAGCCAAAATTAAACAAGGGTAAATGAACAAATTAACTGTCAAGGCAGATTTTAAACTTCATATTCCAGTAATTGACAAAAGAAGCAGATAAAAAAAGAGTAAGTATATAGCAAATATATAAATGTAAACTTGATCTAAGGACACATATGGAGCCCTGCCACCAACAAATGGAGGATACATGTAATTTCCAAGAATACACAAACCATTATCCAAAATTGTCAGCATTCTAGGTTATTAAGGAAGTTTCAACATATTTCAGAGAATCAGTGTTATGAGATTGTATTCTCAAATATAACTTTAGCTAAAAATCAATAACATGAGATGGCTACAAAACTCCATATCTTTGGAAATTTTCTAAAACACATCTAAGAAAACCTCATGAGTTAAAGAAGTAACAGTGGAAATTATAAAATACTTTGAAATGAATAGTCAAAATATTACATGTCGTCTTGGGGGATGCATTAAAGAAATAATTAGAGAAATGGGTAGCCATTAGAGTTATTAGGAAAGAGGAAACTAGAAATATTAGGAAAGAAGAAAAAGGTTAAAATGATGTAGGCATTATAGTTAAGAAGTTAGCTTTAAAAAAAAGAATAAATCCAAGGAAACTAGAATTAAGAAGATAACAATAAGAGCACACGTTTGATCCTATGTAATAGGATCAAAAAGGTCAATAGTTAGTTCTTTGAAATTCCCAAGATGAAGTGTTAAAACCTCTTTCGAGATTCATTGAGTTAAAAGAGGCAAGGCACTAATAAACAGTATTAGGAGGAGAGATATGGACATAATTGCAGAATCCTCAGAGAATAAAAAGATAATTAGAAAAATAAAATGAACTTGTATTTTTCTAGGAATTTGTTCATGTAGAACATTTTGGCACATGTAAAAATACTTGTGCCAAAATCCACTGAAAGAGAAATAGAAAATCTGAATAGTTCTCAAGCTGTTAAAAATAATTAAAGTAAATGGATAGTTTTTTCATCTTATTTTGTGAGGCTTTATGGTTATGATCTCCAAACCTGACAAGAACAGTTGGAGAAGAAAAAATTACAGGTCAATCTCATTCATAAAGATAAATGCAAAAATACTAACCAAAATTTTAGCAAAAATTAAAACAGTGTGGGAAAAAAGATTATACATCATAACCAAAGTGAATTTATCCCATGAATATAATCTGGCTCAAACTTTTAAAATCTGTTCACCATACTAATATGTTAAAAAGAAAAAAAATCTGAATAGTTGCAGAAAATAGTTCAGTAACATTCAGTAATCATTTGTGACAAAACTTCTCAACAAAGTACAATAGAAGGGAATTCCTATCTTAACTTGATAAGGATTTTCCACCAAAAATTTCAGCAGACCTCACACTCATGAGAAATGGTGCAGCTGCATGTCTATATGAATCCAAGTATTTGTAGCAATCTGAGGCCTAGATTGCTTCTCCCATCAGGAAGGAGGGCTGGGTCTGCTCAAAGGCAGGCAATGTTGCATAGGACTTAGCCAATAATATAGTCATGAGAGACTTAGAATGCCTGGATTCTAATTCAGCCTCCGAGTAACCATGGGATGGATCTTCATAAAGTCTACAGGTCTCAACTTCCACTTCTGGTTCCTCAAAATCCCTGCTGCTGACTAGATTGTATTTACTGTCTCTTTTCCTCGGTGGGGCCAGAACTGGCTGCTGTACCTTTCAATGGACATACAAGTTCCCAGGGCACTGGGTAAAATGCAGATGCTGATTAGTTGGCTGGAGGGTGGGGCCTGAGTGTCTACCTTTCTCACAAGCCTGTAGTGATGTCAGTGCTGCTGCTCCACGTTTTCAAGTAATGCATTTCAGATAGCAAAGTATTTTTTTTTCAAAGATTTTATTTTTTTTTTCTTTTTCTCCCCAAAGCCCCCCGGTACATAGTTGTATATTCTTCGTTGTGGGTCCTTCTAGTTGTGGCATGTGGGACGCTGCCTCAGCGTGGTTTGATGAGCAGTGCCATGTCCGCGCCCAGGATTCGAACCAACGAAACACTGGGCTGCCTGCAGCGAAGCGCGCGAACTTAACCACTCGGCCACGGGGCCAGCCCCAGCAAAGTAGTTTTTAAAAAAAGAATTATTAGAATAATTCAATCAGTACACTTTATTTACTGAACTTACAACGAGATTCAATTCCAAGAAAAGGATGTACGAGCAACTTTCTCAGAAGTGTAAGTTACATTAAATTTCTTTAGCTGCTTGATATAGTTTATATCACAGACACGTTGAAATCAGCAAAGTGTTTTATCATTTTTTTAAGATTCTAGTATGAAAGGAAGTATCACGGTATAACAGAAAATAAACCAATGGAAAACTCTGGACTTTGTTATCATGAGACCTAGGTGCCAATCTCAGCTCTGCATCTAATTGGTTATGGTTTAAATTAGCAAAATCTCAGTTTCTTAGTGTGAAGAACTGGAGTTGAATGAGCTGCATAATTTCTCTGGATTGCTGCAGTTCTAAACCGACAGCTTATAAAACTTTCACAGTTACAGGAATTTTAAGGTAGCTCACATAGGAAATTCCAGATTGTTTATAGGTAAGCTAAGCAGCAAGTGCAGAGTCCAGGCGATTATCTCAATTATTGAGAAACATAATGAGTATTTTAGTTGAATCATTGGTATTAGATGATCAAATTCACTGGAAATAGATCTGTTCACCTTTTATCTTTGTAGTGATAGCCATAAATTCTGGTAAAGCAGAGGTAAATAAAATGAAAAATTGCAATAGAAAAACATTCATGTATTGTAAACATTTAGTAACATCATATCATGTTTCTACAACTACCATAAAAAGAATAAAATTCAAAAGATATTTATATTGTAAATTAAGTTGTTTGAACCACTTGAAATAATGAGGTTAGCATAATAATTGAGATTTCTTTAATTCCGGAGACTTATTCATTTAGAGAATTGAGTAAGCATGCATATTCATTAAATTAGCAGTGAATTTTAAAGTTTATTGTCTTGAAGACTTTTCAAAAATTTATATTCTATAATGTCTTATAGAATAGGAGAGATACAGTGGAAAAGATTAAATGTTGACATTTTATCTTCAAAGTGTTCTGCAAGGAAGATTGATGTTCTTTCCCGCAAAGGTAAATTGGTCTAATAATTTTAGCATGGGGAAATTTATGAAATCTGAGAAACCTTTCAACTTATACTTCTGTACATCTGATTAATAAAAGAGTCACCACAGCCTAAAGTAGACTTTCCTTTGCATTCATTTATTATATGAAAGTCAAACCCTAAATTAAAAAGGAAAAAGAGGAAAGCAAATTGGGCATGAAGATAAAGCAGATGTTTCTGACACTCTAAAGACCTAGCAGAACCAGTCAGCTATGATGGAAGAGATTTGTCCTTGGAGTCACTGCCCTGCCCGCTTCCCCATAATCTGTGCATCTCAAATTGCTTTGTCCTAATGCAGATTCCATTCTGGTTCCTATTCTGGTCTTCCATTTCTTTCTCAACTACCAACCCCACTAAATGGTGCCTGCCCTATGTTTTCTATATCTTTAGTATATGGATCTTTTCTAAGTATTTACAGTTTGGTTACAAATTTGGAATCACCTAGCGGCTTAAAAATTACTGGTGCCTAGGTCCTATCCCCAGAGATTCTGATTTAATTAGTCTGAAGTGTGGCCTAGGCATTGGGATTTTTAAAAGCTTTCCAGATGACTGATGTATAATTTGAGAACCGCTGAAATATACCAGGAAGTCTACCTGTCTCTTGGAAATCACCATCTACTTAATGCTCAAAATAACCTTCTAGGTAGATATTACATACATTGTAGAAAAAAGGTAATGGAATGTCAGAAAGGTGAAATGACTAGTGTAGGGGAGAAAAAATAATTTCCCCTTTACCCTTCTTAGTTCTTGGCTGAGATCCCCATAATAAAAGACAGGTTAACAAGAGAAAAACAGAAGTTTACTAATGTATATACCTCATGTTTACGTGGGAGATACTAGAGGAACCAGGGTAACTCAAAGAAGTGGCATAGAATTCAGGCTTAAATATCATCTTAATAGGGAAAGAGGGGATGTCAGTCTCTTCGGGGAGAAAATGGTTCTTAGGAAAGACGAATAGGCCCTCAGAAGAATAGATGGGAGGTGTGATAGCTTGTGACAGTGTGTCTGAGTGTGGTATCGACTTCTAGTCTCCTCTTCTGTGATAAGGGTCAATCCTCCCTGGTTGATGAAACTCCAGGGGATGGGATTTATGACAGTTGAGTTCTTTGTGGAGGATCTGTCTTTAGGCAGATAAGGGAAGTTCAGAGAAAGCCCCTCCCTGCATTTGCTGTTTTTGAAGTGCCTATAGCTCAGAATAATTAATATACCAAAGTGGTATATTTTGGGGTGGCATGTCCTGAACTCCAATGGTCATATTTTCTGATGGCACATTCTGCTACACTTCACTTGCTTGAGGTTAATGGTACTAGTACACGATAGCTACAGGATTCTATCCACATTTCCCATGCTTGCAGGCTTGCTCCTTCCCTTTACTTTAGAAGTAGGCCCAATTTTGTGGTGTGTGACCCAGATTCTTAGCAAAGCCACGATCTCTTTTATTACTGTATTGAAATATTGTTAAATCAATAGTCTTTATAAAAAGTTAAAGGAACAATATTTACATATATATGAAACTCTCTGCATCTGTAATGATAGAATGGTTTAAGTTATTTTTTTCTCTTAATATAACGTGGAGCTGCAGTGTCCGTTTGAATCTAAATTGATATGTAACCTCTTTTAACCTGACTGGCAGTGCCAACATACCTATTTGATATTTGCTCTATTTCATTTAGTCACAAGAAATCCTAATCTTCCCTTATTTAATTTTAGTTGTGCTTTTAAATGTATGCATATATGTTCAATCTTGTGGGCTCTGTCATAAAAACCAGACCTTTAATTTAATTCACATAATTTTATGTCAGGAGCAGAATGCCACTCAAAACATTTCTGAGACTTATTAAAATTATAATTTTCTTTCAAAATATGTTTATTCAAGATATTCCAATATTATATTTGATAATTACTTTAAACTTTTTAAATACTTTAAATGTCGAAGGATTTTCTTCTCCTCATCCTATGTGCTAAAATTGCTGTTTATATTTACATCATCTGTTTATTGAGGAAAGAGGTGCTTTACCTTAAAAGAAGAGAACTTTGATGGATTATTTTGCACAGATGACAAAAAGGGCAACGTAATAACAAGAAGATATCCATCCTATCAAGAGGGTTAAAGTGTTCAGTAGAAAGTATTGTACGTTGAATGGTGGGAGGGCACATTGGTGCTACCTCTGGGAAGCTGTTTCCCATTATCTCCTGAAGCTACTATATGTTTAACTAACGAACTAAACATAACCTAAGACCACGCAATTCAAACTACATAGCCTGTAAAAGAATATTTATAGTGGCGTCATTTATGAATGAAGAAAACTGGGTAAAACCCAACTGTTCACCAACATTTGGAAAGGATAAATAAATTGGTATATTCATCCCGGGAATACGGTGTTGAAGAAAAACTACTTCATGCAACAATATGGATGAATCTCACAGGGGTAATGTTTTGTGAAAGGAACTAGACTCAAAAGAACACATTCTGTTTATGTGAGATCCAGGGGCAGACAAAACTCATCTTTGATGATGATGGTCAAAGGAGTGGTTACCTTTGAGAGATGATTGTTGCCTGAGTAACAGCACAAGGGAGCATGCTGGAGTGTGACAAATGGCTATATTTTTGTGTGGCAGGTTATAAGGGAGCGTACCTGCATAAGCATGGTGCTGCTCGCTCGTGATTGGTGCACCTTACTGTGTGTAAGTTATAGCTCCATCAAAGCATATTCGGTGTATGTATGCACAGATGTGTGTATGTGCAGCTGTTTTTTAAGTTTAGACCTACAAGGACAGAGGCCCTTAGTGGGCAAGACTTTTGGACACAGCAAATATTTGTATGAGCATAAAGAAAAATTAATTGTGACTTCAGAAGATTGAGAATTAGCACCTCAGATGGCTGTCGTTCATCTTAATACTTAGATAACTAATTAAGTTTTCAACACTTACCTGTCTTCTGGGGTGCAATAGAATTAATTTTTTTTCTGTAAATTCTTTAAATAATTGAAAATTAGAGTCTTAACATAAAGGAAGAGGAGCTTACTATTCTTAGAATACATGGTTTTTACGTAATGACATCAGGGCCTGAAACTTCGCATTGTAATGTAGTCTTCCCACAATAATTACTTGTTTTCTCTCTTACTTACTTTGGGTACGTTACTCACCACCATTACTCTGAAGATTTCTAATATGACCTCATCATCATCATTAGCATCCTGCACAACAGTAACTATTTATTAAGTGCTGCTCTGAGTTAAAAAGTGTTTTCTAGAAGAATGTCTAGATTTCTAGGTTTAATTATTTGTCAAGGGAATGATTTTAGAGTTTTGTTTTAAAGTGTGTGGTCTCAGCGACAGAATTCAGTTATTCGTTTTTCATGAAAGTCTTTCTCTCTCAACAGAAGTTTCCTATTTCACATTTGTAAGACGTCTCTGCCATTGAGGGGACGCAATGATAGCATGGAGTGACAATGTGGGCTTAAGGGAGTGAGGAAAAATATTGACCACTACCACATAAGTACAAAATTGTTGGCTAAAGAAACAAACCAGCAACAATTTTTTAAAAAGTAAAGGCTTCATATATATAGACAGGAGAGGGTAAATGGGGAAAATCTGTTAGAGATACTAATCTTCAACACAATCGTGCCATCTGAATTTGAGCTGAGGTAAGAATTGTGTTCTCGGTATGTGTCAACAGCCACATAGCTCGTGAAAGGAAACGTGGACAGGTTATAGTAAGTCCTATATCTTGATGTAAACTATGAAATGAAATTTATTTGACAAAAATATGAATATAATATCTCCTTTTGCATGTCCTGTAAAAATCACTCAGCCTATATAACTGATTGTTAAAGAATTCTCGGGGGTCCAAAATTAAGCAACTGAGTGATTGACGATAGGATTTTCCCCACTTGCATCATAAAAAGGTTGTATTGAATCTCCAAAGGAATCTTCACTTGAAAATATGGTCTACCACTAGAAAAAGAACTATCAACTTAATTTTTTTAAATGTCTATCATATATATATGAAACCAATAGATTGATCTCTTTATACAAATGATATTATCTTTAAACTATATGCTTTTGGTCTTATCTAATATTACGAATGTTAATCCTAATAGAATATCAACTATTTTGGTTTTATGAAATTTGAATCCTAAATTAATTTATTTTTTATCTTTTTTCAATATTTCTAAAAATTGCCAGCCAAAAAAGAGTACTAAATTTACCTTTATATGTGGCCAGGGAAGTAATTTTTCTCAATGAAATTAAATTAATGTAAAATACAATAGAGGGTTGGTACCTATCATATAAAAACCAATTGCAATTAAGGTGTCACTAGTTTAGACTGCTCTGCAGATGATTAGAAGACTTCATTTGGGGAGCTAGCACCAGAAACATGAGGAATATTCATATGTGTGAGTCACCCTAATCTTTACAGTCCCATATGCCAATGGCCAGTGCTGCTTTCTTCTAAATTCAAGATACGTGTTCGTACCTGCCTACCGGCCATCCTACAGGCCCTTCACACTCAGCCTTTCCAAAACGTACTTTGTAATCTCGCCTGTCTTCCCAAACTGGACCATTTATTGGTAATACATGCCAGAAAGCTAGGAGACCGCTAGGTCATATGGATTCTGCATCCCAATTGTCTCTTAAATTCCTCTCCTCTTCACTCCTCTGTCCACTCCTCTCATGTTGAGTATTCTTGGGGACCCCTAAATCATCTCCCTGCCTTCAACCTCCTCTGCCCTCCAGGATTTCCTTTACATAGCTGGCCAAAATTATTGTTCTAAAATCTAGATCTAATCATGTTTGTTTCAAATCTTTTGGTGGGGAAAAAGATAATGCGAGAATCCTACAAAGTGCTGGCATCAAGCTATCTTTCTGGTTTGGCTTTCTACCCTAGTCACTCCTTTCAAACCCAAATTTCTCTTTTTCCCCTTCCTAATTCATATTCTCCTCCAACTCTTCACTGCTCTGCACTAGAGACCAGACTGTTTCATATACTGCACCTTCTCATTTCTCCTCCTATGTTTTCTCTCTCTCTCTCTGTACAGGCTCCAGCAAATTGTGGACTTCCATCAAGTTCAGCCTTGCCCTCTGCTTTTTTCCCTCTAATAATGCCCTCAGAGAGAGTTCATTTGCTCTCAAAGCTTCAACTGCTACCTCTGTACTTCCAGTGTTGCCTCAGCCCAGCGTGTGCAGCCTACAGCTGCTGGCATAACCTTTCTAAAATGTAATTTTTGACAAGTTATTTTCCTCTTCAAGAACCGATAGTGATTTTTTTTATTGCTCACGTGTATAAATGGATAAAGCTAGTCTAAACACCTCTTTTTATAACTGTCGCTTATATAGCCTTCCTACAAATGACCTCTCTGCTTTTGTGGGTTCTCTTTACTTTTGCTTAACTGAATTACTTCAGAATCGACCTTACTCATATCATGTTGTTAATTTTCTTCTCTGTGCTTTTATTACTGGTCTCTCTGCCTAGAACATCCTTCCCGATTTTCCGTTAATCTGCAGATGTCATTTACCTTGACACAAACTGGATTCACTTATTCCATGAAGCTGTCTTTGACTAACCCTCCTTCTCTCCTATCACTCACTTTGGAATGATTTATTATCTTATGGTTTTTAAATGTGTCCTTGTATTTCTTTTTGTTCTTTAATTGTACCTCCCTAACTAGATTATATATCTGTTATGATCATGTCATTTGTGTCTTTTCTATCTCTAGCATCTAATACACAAGAGATAGACATTTTGTTGATGCTTACTGGAAGAATATATGAATAAGAATTAACTCCTGTTGAGTACTCACTAGTATTGTACAAATACTACACAATAAATGTGCCAAGTATTGCAGAAAGCACTGCATGTGAATCATCTTATGTATTTTTCCTAAAGCTCCTCTGAACTGGTACTATTATTACTCTCATTTTGCAGATAGGGAAACTAAGGCACAGAGACGTAAAATGGATTGTCTGAGATCCTATGGCTGGTGAGTAGTGAAGCTGGGGTTTGGAGCCTGTGTACACACATAATCACTAACTTAGTTTGAAAAATATGACATGAAAAGGCTACATAAGATGCTGCTGCTGCTGAAATGTTCTCAGGAAAATGACTTATTCAGGGGGCATACCTTTCAACCCTAAAAATTTTGCCATCAATATTGACACCACAAAGTAAAACAGAAGCACTGGAAAGAATTCCTTTCACTAAAAATTGATTTTCGTTTGACACTTGACTCATGATTTAAGACTAACTTACTCACTAAGCTCTAGAATTTTTGTGATACCATCTGAACAGTATTGGTCAACAGAGAGTTGTAGATAATTTGACTGTAGAATAGAATTTACCCATTTGCCATAATCCCAAATCTCAAGGAAGATTCTATTTAGTTCATAGAAGGTGAGAGACAAGAGTAAAATTATTATTATTTTTCCAATAATGTTTACCAGTATGGTGTTGTTAATAAAGTGTGCCCCAATTTTAGAAATATATTATGAGCATTAGACTACCATTAGTTCGTATGTTACTGTTTCTAAGATTAACGAAACTTTATGACTTTAAAGGAATACCATCCCAAACGCATCATCAGGCAGGTTGCTGTCATGATTCGTCTTCCTCCTGTATCTTAAGCTAGTGTTCACCCTAAGCCAATGACCTTTTTACACAGCAGTAGATTCTAATACTTCTCTGCCAACAGTGAAGGAAATGCAAGGAGAAAAGCGCTCCCTTCGCCTGGTGACTATTCCTGGGATAATTTCTTGAGTTTGCTTTGATGCTTTTGTCTGAAAAAAGTAGAAAGTTAGAAGATGACAACCCTCATCACAAGAAAGAAGGCAATTCTGTTCCTTAAATACATCTGAAAAGAAATGATCTCAAAATCACAGGTCCGAGAATTTAGGGGACATGAGTTGAAAGTAAAGAAAACATATGCACAGTGTATCGTGAAGTTACTTTTTACCTAATGAGTAGTTGAATAGTAGAGCTCGCAGCTTGGAATTGTACAACATAGCGCCAAATCAGACTCTGCTGAGAGCATTGAGAGAGCTTGTTTCATTTAGCTCATGCTTTAGAGCCTCTATCTAAAATGGCCCCTGGGACTAAGGGCAGCAGAGCTAACATGAGCCTTTGGGAGTAATTACACAACAACGGGTAGGAGCTAAATTTTGTACAACAGATTATATACAAGGCAGGCACAGAAAATAGTTGCAAGGTGGTCCAAAGAAACAGTTTTCCCTTATGAGAGGGAGGTGGTGGTTAATGTAATTTGTTCACATATGTACTCATGGGAATTAAAAAAATATGTTAATAGCATTTAAAGGCACTTTTTCTATTTTTAAAGAATGATAAAGTCAGGATTATTTAATTACTGCTTCAGCCCTGGATTTGTTCATTCTAGGTAGATTTTATGTACTACTGCTTAATTTTATTCACCTTCTTAAATGCTAAGTTGTTCTGTTTTCTTGGTTTATCCAGAATGTGCCAAGCCACTATCCAATGCACAGGTTTGCCCTCCTAAGAGCCTTACATTTATTTTTAGCTAAATAAGTTACATTAAAAATTTTTTCCATCTCTGGATTATATTGACAAAAGCTATTTTTATTTATTATTTTTAATGAGAGAGATCGTTGCTTCTGACACATTTCTAAAATGTGTCACCACATACAAAGTGAAGGCTTTATTTTTGTATCTTAAAAAGTGATAATTTTCGTCATCCCTAGGATTCCGTACATTGCATCTATTGGTTGTAATTTTTGGCTGCTTAGATTTGTTTATATTGAAATAACTTTTTGAAGGTTTAGTACTAAATATATAAAACTAATTAATGGATTTCAATGAGGCTTATCCTAAGACAATATGTATCATTCATCAGATCCTCAATATGATATTGAAAACATAGTTTCACCTTGCACACTTAATGATCTTTGTGACAATGTTCTAAGATTTGGCTTCAAAGTCTCATTTAGGATACATAACATAAGAACTCTTTTCTCTGGCATCCTCATGTCAACTCCCCTAAAGCAGGAAGATTGGAATAGAGGCTGCCTGTTCGAAAGTACAAAATGCAAGCTGACATTCAGCATTTTGTGGTCTGTCATCCATGTCAGTTAAATGACAGAAATGCCCCAGATGTTCTGTAACACACTGAGAACGCTCTATACTCCAACTAGCACAATTTTTGTGCACTCTAGGTGACTTTGGGTTGAAAATCCTAAGTTTGACATTCTTGTCAGTCCATTGACACATATCAAAAAATATAGTCAGGATTGTTGCTTTATGTTAAAACCAGCTATTCTATTACCAATTCAGTTTTTAGAAAACATTCCTACTACTTAGTGGCGAAAACATTAAGGATGAGCTATATTGTTTCCTAGAACATTTATTTCTGTGTATCTTCGTATATTTACTATTATAGTAGGATTTTCTAAAAATATTTAGAGTCACAGATTGTTTAAATAAATTATGGTTTGTCCACACTGATGAATACATTACTCTGCATCCATTAAAAATAAAGTGATAGCTTTGTATGGGTTGCCATGTAAAGATGCCCAGGATATATTGTTCAGTGGAAAAGCTGGTTGCAAAACAGTATATATGGCATGATCCACATTATCCCACACAGACACACATGGACACACACACACGTGAACACAAGCACATACCTGTTCAAACGGTGGCTTCAGGAAAGTAGGATTTAAGAGTTGGAAGAATAAAAGAGAGAATTTTAAATTGTCATTATGTACTTTATTGTTAAAAATTTAACTGTAACTATTAAAAACAGTTTAATTATAGCATTAAAAATTTAACTATAACTATTAAATGTGGGAATAAAAATATATTCAATAAGATGTAAAGAATAGGGGCCACCCCAGCGGCATGGTGATTAAGCTTGCGCATTCCACTTCAGTGGCCCAGGGTTCACAGGTTCAGATCCAGGGGATGGACCTACACATTGCTGATCAAGCCATGCTGTGGCAGTGTCCCACGTACAAAATAGAGGAAGATGGGCACAGGTGTTAGGTCAGGGCCAGATTTCCTCTCACACACACACAAAAAAGCAAAATATTAAAATATTAACTGTTAAAATATTAACTGTTTACTATGTGCCCACATCAATGTTAATCACTAAATTAGTTGGGGAGAGCAGACTAACACAAATGAAGTCAAAATGCAATAAACTACTAATCTATGAATGGAGTTCAGAATGTTAGCAGATTAGCAATAGAGAAATAGAGAAAACAGAGGAGCCTGGAGCATTTCAAAAGTTGTGATCACCATGTTCGTGGCTGACTATAGGGCAGGGTAGGACAGCAGGCTAGCATGAGTAGTGTGGTTAGATTGAAGGTATGGTGGTAGTTCTCAGTTCTCTAGTTCTTTTAGTGTTTTACAGGCAAGTGGGATGTGATGACTGTCAAGTCAGGACAGAAGTGGCAGAAAGCATATTCCAAATACACTGCGGCGATCCCTAAGATGTCATACATCATGAAAAGAAATAGGGATGGGTGAGGAGGGTTCTGGCGAGACAGCTGAGAAAGAGAGCAGAGAGTGGATACCAGAGAGAAAGTGGAAAGTCGTAACTTGAACAGAGCACAAGTGCACAGGTCCCCCCGATGTTACACAAAGGGTAAGCCAATGACTTAAAGATGAGTGCTAGAGGGCGTCTTTTGTTATTCAGCTGGATGTAAGAGAACAGAATTGTGTGGATAATGAGGGAGAGATGGCTTACACAACACAGACAAGTCCAAGAAGGACCCATGAAAAACAGAGGGTGAATTTACAGAACATAAGCAGAAGACTAAAGACACCAGGGTCACCACATGGTACGACTGCATTAGGCACCATTCACCTCTTTATCAATGGCATCCCTGGAGCTGTGCAGTGCACAGCCTGTCCAGCAGTCCACACGGTCCTGAAAGAGATCTTCATGATTTGATCAAAGAATTGCTTTGAAGAAAAGTATCAGTATTTCTTACTTGCTTTTAGAGACACTGTGGCTCATACGACAAACTATGATGGAGATAGCTCTAATAAGCACAATGTCTAGCCTATTCACTGAATACAGTACATTACTGGATGATTAAATGATTTCATTTTACTCAAAGGGCCTGAGATTGGGCATTGAAGTGGATTCTATAGAGACTTCTGTTTTGAAGATATTAACAGAGAAACCGGATGAACTCTGCGGTTTAAGAAAAGTCCTTCATTGTTAAAGTTAAGAAAGACCTGGGCATCAATGAAAGCTCAAAAGAAAAAGTTCACGATAGGAGAGTAACTAAAGGTGCTGGAGGAAATGACTGCAGAAATCAAAGGAAGGCAGGTATGGCAAGGGATGAGACCCAGAATGCGGGCCGGAGGACTCTCCACACAGAAGATATCCATTCCCTCTCTGAGGTGGCTCACTTCGGAACTTCTTACCTATATTGTGAGCGTATCATGGCACAGTGCAAAGCACATAGCAAACATTGAAGGACGTATTTTTACCCCGAGTGAAAATAAATGATGTTCTTTGAGTTTCTGCTCAACAGTCTCAGTCTCCATAAATTTTGGGGATTGGCCACCTTCTCCTTTGATTGAACTAGTTTCTACCGCTGTCCTCATGGGCTCAAAATCACCAGCAGGTAAGATCATGATATTGCCTGGAATAGAAGACATGTAATAGACATATATAACAGCAAAGACTTTGAAAAATGACATTTCATGGACATTTTTGAGGAATGAAGAGGATAAATCCATACTGAACCTTCTACAGGATACAAACGTTCCTTTTAAAATAGAGTACTTAAGATTCAAGTATTCTTTAAAATCTTGTACAGTTATTAATGTGCTAATGTAAGCTGCAGAGAAAAGCTAGTAAGACATTCAAATGGAACTGATGAAAGGTAAAATGAAGACTCTGATTAAGACTACAGCTCTCAAGAAGTTACCAATCAGACTTAATGGCACTAAAAGACTGATTTTTTGTGAAAGATATTATACAAATATATTCTCTATATAGTCAATCAATACTCTTTATAGAGAAAATATTTGTACTAATTAAAAAAATTATTTTAATGTTGGCCTCTGCAACTATTTCAAGTCAGCATAGGATGGATGTTAACTTCCTATGTTTCACGCCACTTTGATAATGTGATGAAAAGTATGGAATCTCTAGTCAGGAAAAAAAAATGACATAAATACACACACATCTGGACCCCAGGTGAGGAAACACTTAGAATTCTCATTTCTTTTTCATCTCATTCTCCGTATCATCTTTATCTTCCATGGACCAATCAGGGCTAAAGAATTTCTGAGACTCTCCTTGAAAGGATCAGCAAAGATTGTCACAAAAGGAAGAGTTTGGTCTTGTTGATTTTATTAAATGTGGAATTTGTTTGATTAATGATTGCTTTACAAAGTCATAAGTCACAGTAGCCTACAGCTTAATGATTTATGGTGGTAGTTTCATTCTTTACTGCAAGTATGACAGGCTTTTGTTAAAATAATGATAATTGTGATTTATATGACAAGATGGGGGCTGACATATTTTAGCAGAGAAGGATCTGACTGTTCTATTCCTGCATTTGGCCCACTACAGCAACTGAATACTAAGGCTTACAAGCATAAGAGTATAGTGTGTGACATATGACTTAATTTATCGAGATTATTTTGAGACTGGCAACTTTAAAATTTGTCCTGTGATAATGACTATTTTTTATAGTTCATGCTGTTGGATTCATTTTACTTCATGAGTTTTCATTTGACTTTTTCTTACTTCTGATTCCATATGATTCTGTAAAATTTCTAAAATATTTTATGAGACATCTGTGTGTGCATGTCTGGGCGTGTGTGGTTGGCTTGGAGTCAGCATACCTGGGTTCCAGGTCTAGTCTAGGTTCTACTGCTTCTTGATGGTATGGCAATATTGCAATCTAATAATCGTATGATTATAAGTATCTTACATAACCTTTGCCTGTTTTCTTATTTATGAATAGATGTATGAATTGTTGTATAACAATTTACCTCACAATGTGGTTTTGCTTGAGATAACAAGGAAAATTACTGTGTAAATAGATGCCTATGGAATTGCGTTATTATTTACATTTACTGATAATTAACAATATTTCTTAAGGATGGATTTCTCTCTATGCTGTTTGTTAGAATATACATTTTATTTTCTATATACTCATAGTTAACCACATATTATTGACGTTTAACAGGAAATATAATAATTTCTTTAGATCATGCAACATATCTATTGTTGTTGAGTTTTATTGATAAGATTGCATCCATAATACTGGTGTGGTAGGCAGGATAATGGCCTCCTGAAGATGTATACATCCTTCCTGATTCACAGGCCTGTGAACATGTTACTTTCCTTGGCACTTTGCAGGTGTGATTAAGGTTAAGGACTTTACTATGAGGAGAGTTTCCTGGAATATCCAGGGGGATCCAACCTAATCACATGGGACCTGAAAATCAGAGAACCTTTCCTGGCTGAGTTCAGAAGAGAGGAAGATGTGACTAGAGAATAGTGGTCAGAGAGGTACAATATTGCTGACTTTGAAGATAAAGGAAAGGGGCCAAGAGCCACAAAATGCAAGCAGCCTGTTGAAACTGGAAACCGCACCAAAACAGATTCTTCCCTTTTGCCTCCAGAAGGGAATGCAAGCCTACTGACACCTTGATTTTAATCCAGTGAGAACTATGTTGAACATAGTTCTAACCTATACAACTGTAAGATAACAAATTTGTGTTGTTTTGACCCACTAAGTTAGTGGTAATTTGTTATGGCAACAATAGAAAACTAATACACTGGGAAATGTTGGCAAATTCAGACCAAAAACGGCAAATTAAAATATATATATATATATATATATATATATATATATTTATTTATGTGGTAACATAAATTTCCAATATGTTATGATATAAAGAATGTTTCAAATTCATTGGCTAATGATTGCTCTATAGACAAACAAAAATATAAGTGATTTGGGGTCAAGATGGTTAACAGATCATATGTGTTCACCTCCTATCCATTCTGAGATGTAATTGAAATAGAGGTATACATACAAAGATCAATAAGTGCATGAAAAGGAAAAAGATAATTATTAACGCTAAGAAAAACTGAACTTTGTACATAAAAAGAAATGTAATCAATTGACACTACTTAGACCAGCAGAAAACAATAATTGTAGTGATAAAAATGAAACAATTCCATATAAATTAGGTTAAATTTATATTAGGAGAGTGGAGGATAGATTCAAAAGATAGAAAAATGATTTTCTGCTGTAGAAAAATAATCAATTTAAGGAGTTAGAATTACTGGGCCAGCCTTAATGATAATATAAATTTTTATAGGCGTATATAGGGAATGGGAATCCAAAGGAGACAGCATCTTCAAAGGGTATTATATTTGCATTAACTGGCTTTCCATATATATACGAAAATATATATATATGTCAGTTAATAATGCATATTTTTTTTAAATATATAAAATAATGCCAAAAGTCCTAATGGAGGAAACAGCAGTCCCCTGCCACCCAGCCCTGTCCTGCTGCTCTTGGCATTGACACTTTCACTTGCTTTAGCTCCTTCTTCTGGTGTTAGCCTACATGCTTTTTTAAAATGTATGTCTACCACCCTCTCTAGTTCAACAGCTTTGGACCTTGGATTCCTAGGATGTGCGACCAGGACTGTACCTGTCTTTCTATCTACGGCCTGATTCCACAGGCAGATCTTCCCGAGCTCCACGGGAACTTGTTAACAGAATATTCTAAACTAAGTTGTCCTTGTCAGTATTTAATTTCTCAGCACAAGCTCATAGGTTCCAGACATTCGTTAAGTATTTCATCCACTGGTTATGATTTCCCCTCTTTGCTGAAGATTTAGATGTTATAGTGATCTGTAGGTAGCTTGCAAATGACGCTATCTAGGTGGCCTAGAGAGGTTGTGGTAGATGGATGAAGAGACAGCCACAGGCCTGAATCCCCTGGCACCCCAACCAGAAAGACTGAGAATCAATACTCAACGGGACAAGAGAGGAATTAGTGGATGGAGAGGTCAGTTATGTTCACTTTGAGTGGAGGACAGGGGTGTGACCATTGTTTTCACAATACAGAGATTACATCTGAACTCGGCAAGAGTGGTTCCCACCGAGTCACGTAGCCACTTGCTCCTTTTGAGTGAGTGAGAAAGGGCAAGCATCACGTGGTGGTGACAAGCTTCCTTTAGGCGCCTTGATGTAAAACATCAACCCAAAACTTCACTTTCGTATCTAATTTAGATGACATAAAAAATTAACTTGCGTTATGAGTTTTATCAGTTTAAAAGCATGCTAAGTTTCTCAAAATGAGAAATAAATACCTTGTGCTCTTCAGATATATAATTTCATTTTGATTTCAAAATATGTATTAAATATTCATTAAGTATGTGTTGCTCTCCTAGATCCTTTGGGAAATACAAAATAGAGCAAACTTATTCTGGAATATAAATTTTATCCACAAAAATCACTGAAATACCTAACTAAAAGGGAACATTGATACAACAGGAATAAAGTGCCTAGTTAGCTAGTCTGAACTTCACTGCCTGGAGCTCCAGTATGCAGAGAGCTGGGAAGGAAGATGAATGCCCTGGGGCAAGGCAGGAGTAAGACGTTTAGAATCTTTTCGGTAACTACCTAATGCTTGTTAGAGTTGGAAAAAGAAAGTAACTAGCAGGTATAAATTGCCTACTATGTGTCAAATACAAAGTTCATTGCTTTTTGTGTAGTATAAATTTACCCTTATAACAAATTGGGGTGGTAACTGTGATTATTCTCATTTTACGACTGAGGAAACCCAGACTAGAAGAGGTAAAGTGACTATAAACGTGGCCCAGGCAGAAAGTGGTAAAACCCACCTCTGAAGTAAAGATGCACAAATAACAGGTGTTCCCTGTCTATTTGATTGTGGACAGCCTGAGTCAGGGTTCGTTCCGTGCAGACGTAGCCTTTGGGCATTCAGAATGTTTCTACTACAATATGGTGGTGTTTGTACAGTGGTTAAGAAACAAAGAGGAATAATTCAGGCCAGGTTTTTGTGTAACAAACAATGGCACTTAGTATCAGTCTGCGTTATTGTGTTATAAGTAATTTAGGAATATTTTGTAATTGTGTCTTTTAAGAGTATTATATTTAAATCAAAGAGCCATATCCTTAATTATTACTCTTATTACTATTTTCAAAATGAAGCAATGAACTCTGATTAGAGCTTTCAGAATATAGTTATTAAATTTGGGATCAGTTAGTAGGTCGGCCTTCTTTCCACTTTACACGTGAAATCTTTGTTGAATAGTCAGTCTTAACAACTTCATTGAGTTAATCTTTATGACAGGTACGCTTTAATACCCCACTGTTATAAAAGTCTTTCCTGTTGCTTTACTAATAATAGCTAAATTTATCATTATGCATTAATACCACTGTGTGAATTACTCTAGGTGATTTCCATTCTTGGTGGTGTTCTTAGAGCGTGAACGAGGTCTAACATTATTTTAGTGTGGGGTAACATCCCTCCTTCAAATGACATACGAATCAAATATCCAGGTTAAAACAGACACACCTATGTATTCACACCTACAGAGTTGTTATTTTTAAAAGTTATTTATATGTGATATTTTCCTTTAATTTCCTCTATGTTATTATATGTGGCATAGGAAGAAAAAAATACTAAAATTTTCCATTTCCTCTTGACTATTGAGTCTTCTGCCCTTTTCTTTTCTCACCACTATTCTTGTGTTGAATTCCCTGTACAACATCTATGGGAACTACTCGAACGCTCCAGATAAACTTACACTTCATTGAAGTGTACAATTATTAAAATACATTACACTGTAACGTACCTTGCATTCAATTTGCTGGTGCATTGCAATTTTGCCATTGCTTCTGTGTAGTGAGGGGATGCCTTGGAAGTAGGGCTTCTTCAGTCTATATCCTAGTGTTATCATGTGCCAGCATTGTAACTTGGGCAGGTTATTAACCTCTGGATTCTGTAAAATGAGTATGATAATGGTGCTTAATTCACTGTTGGGGTTTAAGGGGGTACCTAATGTGTCGCCACAGCACCTGACGCCTAGTAAGCACTCAATAAAGATTAGCCAAGAAATACTGGCTAATATGTTTCCTAACTGGAAAGTCCACATGGCTCTTTAAAGTGTAATCAGATAATATGAATGGGTCCTGGTTTGCAGGGTTTTTTTAAATTATAGAAGTCCCTTTAAATGGTATAGCACTTGAGTGAGGTATACATGTATGCATGTACGTATATTGTACGTATGGGTACACGTGCCAGAAGACTAAACTCTGATGCTAAATTAATTTCAAAACATTTTATTTCTTATGAATAGTTGTGGAGTACATCTGGCTCGTTGAAATTTCTCACAGCATTTCCGTCTGGATAATGACTTACTTTATGGTCGTGATGTTATATGCAGTTTTTAACGGACTCTGATTTTGCAGTATGTAATTTTGACTTACATTTGGCATGCTGCCATACTTCATGTAAACACCTGCAGATGGAATATACAATATTGTTCTGTTTCCAGCAAATCCAAAGCAAAATGTATTTTATGTCATCTATATAAATATATTAAGATTTTGTTGTGAAAATTACATACAAACAGAAGAGTGAAATAAAAACATACACATCAGAATGCATTATTCAAAAGAGAAAATTCATGTAACCATCACCTGGTCTAAAAATCTCTGGCCCAGATGCATTATGTCTGGTGCTCCTTTCCAACCACAGTCCCTCCCTCCGTCCTCCTGCTCAGCACTGGCCATATTATGTTCATTTGTTTGGGAATCATTTCCTTGATTATTTTACCACATTACAACCTGAAAATGTGTCCCTAAAGACTATTAGATTTGCCAGTTTTAAAATTTTACTTTTATGTCAAGGTTTAACTGGGGCACATGTGGACTGACCTTGACATGGTTCATTTTTCCCTGTACATGGGTAAGTCTAACCTTGAAAACAAGTGTCAGCAGAGCCACTTGCAAATGAAACTGTAGCACAGGGGTTAAGAGCACAGACTCTAAAGCCAGCACACCTAGGTTCAGTGTCTGGCTCTGCTTCAGCAAGCTTGAGAAAGTTCTTCAACCTTTCCGTGCCTCAGGTTCCTCAACTGTAAAATTGGGTAATAATAGTGTTAGCTCATGGGGTTAGTGGGAAGATTAAAAATTAAGTTAATTGACTTTGTAAAGTGTTATTGTTTGTTAAGTCAATAAGACAATGGTTGTAATAGTGTTGTTAGCAATAACCCTTGGTTTAGTCCACGTACTCATGAGTTTCTAGTATCTAATATATTCATCATTCTGAAATCACTAAGAGTATATAGTATGAGAGCCAAATATTTGAGTGGTAGGATATTTTCCGAAATATTTAAAAATAGTGAGGATGCAATTGTAGCATCATTCTTTATCTTTTTATCTTCAGCCACTAACAATAAACGGTAGCCTCTCTTCTGCCTGGGAGAGTTTGTGTCATTGCTGTGGCTTGACAATATGTTGTGCAAATCTGTGCCATGCTCTTGCATCGTTCTGCGGCACACAGCTGAGAGAACTAAACAAAAAAGTATTAATACAGAGCGAATGCTTTCCTGGCTCCAGAACATTGCATCCTATTCAGCATGTGATGGATTCTGAAATTCCGAGTGCCTTTTAATGTTTTATTCTGAAAACAAGCTCTAAATTTTGAAAGCTATAATTTTGAGGGATTATTTTTCTCTAAATAATATCAGCACATTGATATTTTGGGTAGACAGATATGAGAGACAGCATGGTACAACAGGAAGATGTCAAGCCTGATATATGAGCGTGTTAGGGAAGCTATAACAAAGTACCACAGATTGGGTGGTTTAAACAACAGAAATTTATTTTCTCACAGTTCTGGAGGCTAGGAATCCAAGATCAAGTGTCAGTAGGCTTGGTTTCTTCTGAGGCCTGTGTCTTTGCATGGCATTCCCTCTACAGTTCTGTGTCCAAATTTCCTCTTCTTATAAGGACACCAGTCGTATTATATTATGGCCCACTCTAATGACTCATTTTAACTTCTTTTCTTTCTTTTTTTGTTTTTTGTGAGGAAAATTGGCCCTGAGCTGGCATCTGTTGCCACTCTTCCTCTTTTTGCTTGAGGACGATGATCCCTGAGCTAACATCTGTGCCAATCTTGCTCTACTTTGTATAGGGGATGCAGCTACAGCCTGGCTTGACAGTGTACAGGTCCACACCCGTGATCCGAACCTGTGAACCCCAGACCACCAAAGCAGAGCTCTCGAACCTAACCACTACACCACCCAGCTGGCCTCAATTTATTTTCTTTTTTAGAGACCCTGTCTTCAAATACAGTCACATTCTTACGTACTTGGGATTAGAACTTCAATATATGAATTTTGAGGGACACAATTCAGCCCAAAATACAACGTAGGTATCAGGATACAAAGTTTCAGGTTCTGTGTTTATAACAATAAGATTTTAGTAAGAAACTTAACTGCTCTGGTCTGTCTAAGTTTTCTTACAGCTGTGACATCTCATAATGTAGGTCAAAACTTACATAAATATCCAAGAAATTAATGTGCATAGAATTATTTATTAAAGTTATCTCTTCCATGAGAAATGGTCATTCTTTTTTAGGAGTAAGTTTTAACTACACAATTGACCCATGAATCTAGTTCATTTTCCTAAAAAATATTCAGGAAACAGTGAAAAGCATCTCTGTGTTAAATGAATACTCCCAATCCTTGTTTCTTTTCTGTTAAGTTTGATTTTCACTCTAGAGGAGCACTGTCCAGTAGAACTTTCTGTGATGACAGAAATGTTCTATATCTGATGTATTATAAGGGAGCCACTCAATAACCCCATGGCTAATTGAGCAGTTAAAATTTGGCTATTGTAACCAAAGAACTGAATTTGTAATTGTCATTTTATTTTTAACTTTAATTTTAATTTATATCATCACTGTGACTAGTGCTACTGCACTGGGTAGTACAGTTCTAGTACTTTTTCTAAATTATTTTTTTTCCTAAACTGAATCTGGGCATATCAATAGTATATGTGTTTATGTATGGGAGGGGGGCTGTAAAATGTAATTAAACTTCTCTACATTTTGTGCTATATAGTTTTTCAGTTATTATTTTCTATATGTTTATTATATATCTATGATAAGAAATGTTCTAATTTTTTGGTTGATTGTCGCTTATCTTATAATCCTTATATAGATTTTTGTCTAAAATTCAATTTGGTTTAATACTGATATTGCTTTTCTTTAAGTAGAATGTCTTTGGTATGTAAATTTCATCATATTATTTGCTATCTTTCAGGATTATTTTGCTTTAAATTTACCTTTTGGAAAGGGCATATAGCTGGATTTTCAAAAATTTCAATCTGTCTAACCTCTGTCTTTTAAAAAGTGAGGTTATTCTTTTGTTCAAGTATTCTTTAACTATGTTTGAGCAAACCAGTCGTGTGTGTACACGTGTGTGTGTGTGTTAATATAGCTAAAATATAATTAAATATCTCAGTATCATTTGGCTGACATTCTTATGCAGATAATGAAAACTAATTTAGTCAGGAGAAACAGTGACTCAATTGACTTAGCTGAATATAAAACTATGAGCTCTTTTCTCTCTTTAGTTCTGTTCAATTCTATAAGCAGCTACTGCGTAACTTGTTATGATTCTATCACACATTCTCGCTGTTGGGCAGACATTACCTTGCTTTTTTGGGGGCGTACCATATATTGAAATTTTAGATTAGGTTATCAGGCAGATTAAAACATGAGCAAGCTCTCCTGGTTATAATGTTCCATTGTGGAGGATATTTTAGCTTAAGTATTACAGTCAGAGTAAAGCCAAAATAGCAAGCATTCAGTAAGCAATCTGTTCAAGGATTGATGCTGAACTACTTGAAATAGCATAGATATTCAATATCTTAAGTATTAGACATGATGTATGTCCAGATGGGTCTCCCCAGACACCAGATTCTGAAGGGGAGATTTGCCTGTAGGAAGAACACTTGCAGGGAGTAAGGAGGCAGGAAGGGGCAGAAGGAGAGGTTGACCTTGATGAGGTTGTCCAAAAGGTCTCAGATAATATCATGGGCAGCTCTGAAGCTGCGATGGCCCTTCCAAGTTGTCTGGCATTGAAGCCAGGCTCTGCTTTTGTACTCTAGCATCTACTAGTCAACTAGTCAGTGGATATGAGCTGCCCCTGGAGAGGGCGTGCAACCTCCGATGAGGCAGCTACCTCAGCCGGGACCTTTACTCAGGAGGAACTAACTTTGAGGTTTCAGGAGCCAACACTCCCAGCTAGAGAAAAACAAGTGGTTTGTACCTGAAGGAGGATCTGAGATGCCCACTAATACATGTTTTTCATGATATATTACTCAGAAGGCAGGAAGAGTTTGTTTTTAATTATTAGACACTGTGGTGTTCAAAAGACATTACTTACAATGGGCAGTCATGATGTTTCTGTGGAAGAATATGCAATTCATGTATTAAGGTTTTCATTTCCCCAAAACATTTTAGTGCTTAAGCAGTTTCTTAACTTAAAAGTTGGAGATGTCTGAAATTATTATTAATAACTTCAGTAAGCCTATTTGTTTCTGGTAAAGAAATAAAGTCAGAAAGAATACCTAGCGAGTTTAGTCAGAGGGGTGGAAGGATAAAAGAGAGCGAATGCTATCAAGAAGAAAGTGTTCTAAGAATCAGAGAGTGGTCAACCATGTCAGTTGCTGACAGAAAGTCAGGTAAGATACCACTAGATTCACAACCAAATGACCCTTGGTTCACTGGGGACAGACAGCAGCTTGCAAGTAAAGAAGACATTAGTCTTGATCTGCCTTTCTTGGCTCTACACTGTACATTTCATTCATTTGATTCATTCGTTCAACTTTAATTTTAAAGTTTAATAACATTCTAGGGCACCTCTTATATGTAGACTCTGTTCTAAGTAATGGGTATAGCAGTAACCTAAACAAAAAGACCCTACCTTTGTGAAGATTTATTATAGTAGAAAAGAGAAAGAAACATTTAAGTAAAATTTGTAGTATGGTAGCTGGTAATAATTATTATGAATGAAGTTCCAGGATTTGGGGGCAAGGAGACTTATAATTTAAGTTGAATAGTCAGGGGAGGCCTTTCTGAGAAGGTAATATCTGGGTAAAGACCTACATAAGGGGAGGATACAAGGCCTTCTCTAACTTGCAACAGGAGCATTCCAGAGGGAAGTATTTTAAATGCAAAGATCCTGAGGTAAATGCATGGCTGAAATATTTGAGAAAAAGCAAGGGGGCCTATCAGCTATAGCAAACTGAACAATAGAGAGAAGATTGGGAGATGAGGTCAGAGAAATGACAGGAAGCTGGGAAGCCATTGGAGTATGACTGCTATTTAGTTGATAGATGTGATATTGTTACCACACAAAATTGAGATTCTCTTGCCTGATGCGCGTAAATAGCCAATTCATTATGGCATCAGCTTTTGGGGGAGAAATCAGCTTTATTCTGTGAGATCAGTCCTCAGGGAGACAGGATGTGTGTGCCCTCAGATCTGTCTCTCTGATTCAGGATTTGGGGCAAAATTTAAGAGTTTAGGGAGAACAGGCTGGCATGGAGAAACACTGGAGCGAGAGCTTTTGATTGGTGGGCTTCATGCATTTATGGTATGGTTTTAAATATTTAAGACAAGGTTCTAAACATTTGTGATGACATGGGGAAGGAATTTTAACACGGGATCTTCCTGACTGAGGAACCCCTCCCTTCTGATAAGAGTCCAACTTTTAAGTTCCCATGATGTCCAGGTCCTTTGGTTCTATGGGGAGGAGGATCTTTGCTTCTGTGGTCATTTCAAGTCAAGATTTCTTCTGAGCATGCTCTGGCTACATGACTTTGAGGTTTTCTGAAAGACAGTCTTTAATCACCTTGTTGATAAGAGATGGTGTCTGTTTGAACTGGCTTTAAATGGGCCCATGGTTACAATATTATGAATCATAATAAGAAATATGTATTTAGTGTTTGTCCTGTTTCCCGGGTCCAGAGCTCCCAAAAGTCTTGGAATTCCCTGTGATAAGAGCAACAAAGATGTTTTTGTTATGCTAATGAGGTGACTTTTGGAAAACTCTCAGGTAGCCTAAGGATGGGATTGGCTGCCTGGGGAACTAACCGCGTAATTAGAGGGTTGGAAGTTTCAGTCACCCCCCCCACACACACACTTCCAGGGAGGGGAGAGAGGCTGGAGGTTGAATCAATGATTGATGGCCAATGATTTAACTAATCATGTCTATGTAATGAAGCCTCCATAAAAACCTGAAAGCTTGTGGTTCAGAGAGCTTCCACTTGGTGAACATGTGGAAATTTGGGGGAGAGTGGTATGCTCCAAGAAGGCATGGAAGCTCCTTGTCCTTTCACCACACCTTGCTGTTTTGTTTCCGGAGGTGTCAAATTAATGCTCAGAGACTGAGATTGTCTTTGCCAATAGTTAATTTAACACAGGTTCACTGCCGGAATTATAATAACTTCACAGGCCAATAGCATACAAGATAATGTCACTTAATAAGCCAATAAAGAAATAACATACTCCCACACCAACGACAGATTAATTACACTATTGTTCCAGGCAAGGAGAGATGAAGGAGAGAAAGTCCAAATTTAGCAGAGGTGTGCCTTTTCTACGAGCTGGTTCATGGGAGAGAAGGCTTGGCCACCAAGAGCTGACATCCAGGTTCCAGGGCAATATATAAGTTGCCTGTTGCTAGAACACTTTGCTAGGGAATGACAGCACTGGTGTTGACAAGCAGACTGATCTCCTTCGAGGGCCCTATCTCCAGGCAGATAGTGTGAGAATTGAGTTGAATTATAGGAGACCCAGGTGGTATCCAAGAACTGCTTGTTGGTGTGGGGAAACCTGTTCCCCCTACCATGTTGGAATTGGGTATGAGAATCATTTTAGTAGATACTGGTCTGATCTTGCCAGGTTGATGCTGGCATCCGTTTCAATCAGTCAGAACTGCATTACACCTCCTGTTAAAGTTTTCAATATCATCCTTACACTGAGAATTTTGAGCAGAGGCGTAACATGATCTGACATGTTTTAACAAAATCACTCCTGCTGACATGTGAAAAAATACTGAAAGGGGTAAGGGTGAAAGTAAACCGGGTAGGAGGTTATTGCAATAATCCAGGCAGAAGATGATTGTGGACTGAACTCGAGTTAAGCAGTGGAGGGGTGAGACGTGGCTAAATTCTGGATGTAATTTGAAGATAGAGCCAACAGGAACTGCTGACTGAGAGGATGTGGGTATGAGAGAAAGTAATGAGTCACGAATGCCTCTGAGGCTTTTGGCCTGAGTGAGTGGAATGGAAGCGTAAAGTTGACATTAACTGAGATGAGAAGAGCAGCAGGAAAAGTAGGTTTGAGGGAGATGATCAGGAACTCGGATATGTTAGATTTGAGCTGCCCATTAGTCATCCAAGTGAGTTTGTAATTATAAATCTGGGGCTTAAGGGTATATATCAGGCTGGAGTAGCATTGCTGAGTCATCATTCTATAGGCGGCATTTGAAGCCAGGAGAGTGGATGAAATCACAAAGGGAGAGTAGAGATAGAAAAGACAGGAAGTCCAAGGACTGCGCACTGGAGCATTAAGCCAAGAATTAGGGAGGAAGAGGAAGAGTTTGGGAAGGAGAAATGGCCGGAGAAATAGGAGGGAGACCGGGGGAAAGAGGTATATTGGAAGCTAAGTGAAGAAAATAGTTACAGAGGAAACAACTGTGTCAAATGCTGCTGAGTGGTCATGTAAGCTGAGGACTAAGAATTGACAGTTGCATTAAGCACTTTTTTTAATTTCAAAGGGTTCCCACCGTTTTCCCATATGATTGTGTAAAAACCAGGCTTATGTGTGTATCCTTCTAGGACAGAGAAAATCTTGCATTTTAATCTCCACTGTTTATTAAGCTTGTGTAAATTTTATTGATTAATTAAAAAACAACCTGAATTCCAAATAGTATTGGAAATCACGTTGACAGATATTTAAAGTGATCTGACCTCCAAATTTAATATCTGGCGTATTCAGAACCTGAAGAGCAGTATTGTTGTTTTCTTCACTTTTTTTCAACTCATTTCTGCAAACGATACTCTAAAGAGCTGCCACAGAGGAGACCAACACCTTTGGAAGTCTAACACCAACATCTTAGATTTTTAATAAGAAGTGTTCCTTTTAAAATAATCTTGCATATAATATTACATCCAAAACTAAGTTCTCATTCTTGTATGAAGGATTAAATAGCACATCTTTCTTTGGAAAGTAGGTTACTGTGTATACCTTATAGAAATAAGGCAAATTCATAAACACAGGCTTAAATCAGTACAACCCTACAATTTACAAAACATGTACATATCATACATCATTCAACAATATTATGTAAATTACCACCAGCCAAAAGCCCGTGTTTCCTGTTATGTGGCTGCCTTCCTCTCTCATTACCAGGGTTATTCATTGCTCACAGTCATCTTAGGTAGGGGCTTGTTTTCAGAAGAACACCAATAAAATGTGACCTAAACGAGAAGTAGGATTCTGACAGTCCCCTGGAGCCTTCTGCACTGGTGTGGCTGAGAAACTGTGCGTGGGCTGAAGGGTGGGCAGAGTCTCCGAAGTTCAGCCTAAAACCCCGTGGGAGGAGCAGGCACGTACCCGTCTGCCCTGCAGGGAACACCGAGCGCTGAACAGCTGAGGATCCGCCTAATTGATTCTACCCTCAAGTGCAGGGCTCTGTTTCATGAGGGCGGGAGAAAGAACATGAATAGAGAAAGCATTGTATCTGAAATCTTC
This sequence comes from Equus asinus, assembly GCF_041296235.1. Lineage (NCBI taxonomy): Eukaryota > Metazoa > Chordata > Mammalia > Perissodactyla > Equidae > Equus > Equus asinus. The sequence goes on from NC_091798.1 coordinate 85,302,620, forward strand.
AGAAAGAACAAATAGATTCCACATTATTCCGTGTATTCTGTTGCCCTATTTAACCTAATAACTTATAAACCACTCAAAAAGGGTAATCAAGAGTCCCTTATATAAAGAATCCAACTAAATGTATAATGTTGTGGACTTCCAGTTTAAGATTATCAAAGTAAAACAAACAAGCGCATCAAAAATAGATGCTAAATAAATATATTGTCAGGATCCATAGTGAGGCTGTCTGCTGAATTCCTTCAATATAGGCTTGACAAGACCTTAAGCACAGCGTATCAGCCTGTATGGTGAGATTTATTGCTGAATCATCTTTTTATACTTTAAAGATTATTTTATTTATTTAGTTTTCCCTTAGTAAATCTATTGTCCTTTCATGTAGATATCCATGTCTTTTTCTTTTAAATCAGGAGCAGACCATTGCTCCTTACTACCCCTTCCCTCTAAAAGTATAGAATGGAAGGAATGCAGCAAGCTAAAACACACCTGCATTTTTGTGTAAATACATGATATCACAGAATTAAAAATATTTTTAATATCCTAAACTGCAATCTATTGCCTGTGCTAGTCTCCAGAGAGCTTGGCACACCAAGCAAAGCTCAAGCTTATTTATGCAGTCTGACTATAGAGTTCACAGGAAGCCTAAAGCTCAAGCAAGAATTTAAAGATGCAGAACAAGCGTTCCATCCTAGGTAAATCCATGGAAAAAATTCCCATGGAATTATATAGGTTGAGATTCTGGCTGCCAGCAATTATGTTCAAACGGGTAAAAAGAACTCCGTGTATAATATATTTTCAATTTTGTGCTCTGTTTGTCTCCCCATTTCCATATAAAGTACTGGCACTGAAATTAATCAGTGCCACTGGATCCCTCATGCCACTGACAGAACAGTCACCCTGACACTTTTCCAGTAAAGGCTTTCTATCTGAGGCCTTCCACAGACCATCACTTCCCTTCATTAAATCCACGGCGAAAGCAGAGGCTATCATTGAAAGTGCAGCAGTGCATACCAAGTGGGTCCAAACAGCTTAGTCGCTACATCTGGAATTTATTTTCAGCAACTTAGAAGCCTCAGTCCAACATAAGATTATCTTTTCATTACAGCTTCCTTATATGAATGTATTTTTTTTTTCTCAGGTCATATGAACAACATTAATATTTTAATATTGTAAAGACAGTATTTGGTTCATTCAACTGGCCATTGATTGCATACTTACCGTATGCCTGACAGCATGCCAGACATGACACATGCCAAGACATGGCCCCTGCTGTTTCTACGTGAGATAGCAGTATCTCTCATTTAGCTTCAGATTATCAAATATATGTGTAGGCAAGATAGCAATTGAAGGCTGAATAAATGTTAGTTCTCATACACACACACACATGTACACACACTATTGTTCTTGAAAGTTACGTGGGCACTATTGGGATTAGAACATTTAAATTTAGGTTACTTAATCAATGGTAGCATTTTGCCGTTCATCTTTTTCTTAATTAACGAACCCTAAAAGTGCAACTCAGGTGATGTGAGAGTTCACGATTTTTTGACTTTTATAAAGGAGCCTGCTTGGGGCTGGCCCCGTGGCCGAGCGGTTAAGTTCGCGCGCTCCGCTGCAGGCGGCCCAGTGTTTCGTTGGTTCGAATCCTGGGCGCGGACATGGCACTGCTCATCAAACCAGGCTGAGGCAGCGTCGCACATGCCACAACTAGAGGGACCCACAACGAAGAACATACGACTATGTACCGGGGGGCTTTGGGGAGAAAAAGGAAAAAAATAAAATCTTTAAAAAAAAAAAAAAGGAGCCTGCTTATTCAGAAATGTTGGAATTCTCTCTTACAGAGATTTATATATATAGTTTCACTGTCCTCTCCTCATAGTGCTGTTTAGCACAGATTCCCTCACGCGTGCCTTTCGAAACATTTCTGTAGATATTGACTTCTTGTGACAGTTGTTTGGTTTGTCTGTTAAACGAAATTTCAACCCATCACAGAGCTTTCTCTGGTATACAGAATGTCACTGAAAGTAATAGATTTTATAGATTTTTTTTCTGTTGTCTTCTAAATGGGAACTGATACTTAGCTACAAATCAAAAAATATATCTTTCAGGAAGGAATGGGACAGCATTTTCTTTGTTGTGCTGGAAACAGGTAGCGTTACAGCAGTAAGCTTGGTGTCTATCTCCAGTTATACTCTTTGCTCTAAATCCCTCAAGATTTTTGTTTTGATTGCATTGCTCTTAATTACGATGTTAGGACAAAACTATTTAAAGACTTTTGGAAGTTCAACTTATTGTTATATGAGGCAGAAACATTTCTTAGTCAAAAGCAACAAAAGAGGAAAAGCACACACATCACCGTGAGACCACTTTCCTTAGTGATGTCAGCTCATTGGATGTATGATGAGCAGTTCTTACAGAGATAATTTCTGAACACGATGATGGCGCTGTGCATCCTTCCAGGTGCTGGTGCTCAAAGTGGTAAAGGATAGGCCTTTGTCCTCAAAGCTTTCGTGGCCCAGTGGGGAAGGACCAGTAAACAGAGCAGGTGCATGAGTATGGTAGCAATGCCCTAGGAGACAAGCCATGGTTTCTGGGAGGAGTTACTACACCTGAAAAGGATGTGGAGGGAGGTCAAGGAAGGTGGCTTGGGCTTGGGAAGGTCAGTCTATAGTTCAGAGATGAAGACTGAAAATGTTGGGCCGGGGACTCTTGGCAAAGGGGGTGTTGGAAGTGCAGGGTTTGATGATGGTGTTGGGAGTGGAGGTGGAGGGAAGGGAGGGGATGCCAAGGTGATTTAGGAGGGAGAATATGGGAACGATTTGGTGATCATAGATTGAATGCTGGGGATGAGAGAGGCAGGAGCTTCTGTGCATGGTCCTGCCTTGTGCAACTGGCTGAGTGATGTGCTCTTCACTGAATAAGCGGGTCTTAGGGGATAGTCAGAGGGAGCATATGTTCAATTTTGAGTATAGCAAACTTGTGGTGCCATAGGGATATATGAATTGAGATAACCAATTGGCAAAAATGCCAAAGGAAAAATGGCCAGTGGGGCCAGCCCCGTGGCTGAGTGGTTAAGTTCGTGCACTCTGCTTTGGTGGCTCAGGGTTTTGCCAGTTCGGATCCTAGATGCAGACCTAGCCCTGTTCATCAAGCCATGCTGAGGTGGCATCCCACATAGCAGAACCAGAAGGACCTACAACTAGAATATACAGCTCTGTGCTGGGGGGCTTTGGGGAGAAAAGGAACAACAACAAAAAAAGAAGATTGGCAACAGACGTTAGCTCAGGTGCCAGTCTTTAAAAAAAAAAATGGCCAGAGAAGTAGCAAGAAAATTAGGAATATATGTAAAAGATGTTTCCTGAAGAGAGAATGCTCCGTGTTGCTGAGTGATGAGGAGAGATTGAGAAAGATTTGTGAATTGCAGGTGGTAGTTCAATATGGCCAGAAACATGGGCGGGAATTTGTGTGTAATTCTAAAGAATTGAAATTGTTCTTTTAAGGTAAGTGGTGCATCTCTGAAGGATTTTAAGCTGCTACCAGGTTTAGTTTAAAATGGCCTTTGAAGGAAAACCTGGGGTCATACTTAGCTTTAAAAATAGGAGTCCTTAAAAATACCTCAGCAAAACCTGACTTATCTTAGTTTGTTCTTACTAAATAAAAGTGGAGTTAGGGTGAAGAAAATTGTTTATTTATGAGGAGAGCAGTCAACCATAATCACAGCAGTTTCTAAGTCTTAGAACGTAAACATGAATAGTTAACTGATCTTATAATTATTATAATGATTATCACCATGATCTTTTGATTATTGTACCCTCAGCAGCCATTTATTAAATATCCACATGAGATGGCATAATTGGGACAAAACCGTAGCCTCGCTTAGTGGACATTATAGCCAATTCTTTAATATGTTTCTTATCCTCCCTATTTGCTCATAGAAATGCACACTGAACATATCAACCCAATACAGAATTTTATGAGCTCATCTTTTTTCACAGTGACATCTTTCTTAAAAAAAAAAAAAGAAGAAAGAAAGAGTTTACTTGTACTCTTTTATCCTTCTTATGTGATATTTGATTAGGTAATCCCAGAAACTAATTTGTTGATAAAATATAATCAGTACGTACTAGCTTTCAACAAGTATGTGAAGCAGACTGAAAAATATATAATGGAGAGTCAGTCATTGAATGTCAATATTGGATACTTAACTATAGATGCCAATTTCCTCAATTTAAATAGGAGAAAACTGAAGAGGAACCAGAGAAATGAAAACTAAAACAATAAGGTGGGATGATATTATACCTGTCAATTTGCAGAGAATGAAAAGTCTGACAGCACTAAGTGTGGGCAAGAATGTGGAGCAGTGGAGACCCACACACTGATGGTGGGAATATAAGTAGGTACCACTGCTTTGAAGAGTGACTTGAAAATAGTTTAATAAATGCATACCATTTGACCCAGCAACTCTACCTCGAGGTATATATCCTAAAGACATTTTTGCACAATATATAAAGAGAAACATACTAAAACGTAGTAGCAAAAAAAAAAACAAAAACAAACAAAAACCAAAACAGAAAAACCTAAATCCCAAGTATCTATCAGCAGGAGAACAGGTAAACAAATTATAGCATATTTATACTATAGAATGCTATAAAGCGATTGAAATGTATGAATTGGAGTTTTGTAGGTAAACATGGATAAATTTCAAAAACACAGTTTTGAGAAAAATGTGGAAGGATACATTCAGTATAATACTGATTATATGAAAAATTTAGAGAGTAAAATAAAACTCTAGATTTGCATAGATCCATACTTATGTAGTAGGGTATAAATCATGTATTAAAATGATAAATGTAAAAACTAAGTTAGCGGTTTCCTCTGCAGAATGAGCAAGGGAAAGGAATGGAATCAAGGAGGGGTGAGCACAGACGTACTACTGTTTTAATGCTTTGCTTCTTAAAAAAGAGTGAAACAGAAGAAAATGCTAAAATTTGACAAAGTTAGGCAGTAGATACATGGATGTTCATTATATTGATCTCCGTACTTCTCTCTTTTCTTGAAATACTTCATAATTTCAAAAAAGTACTTGAACTGCCTGAGGTTACAGTTTATAATTAGCAGAGCGAGGATTAGAGCGTGTCTGGCTGTCATAATCAGAAGAGCACAAGCTGGAACTGAGTTGTAGACACAACTGAGCATGCAGAAAAAGACCAAGTGTGCATTTGCCATTTCTATGCTGTGATCACAGATGTTGCCCACACATCATATTAACAGCTAATATTTTTTTTTTTAAAGATTTTATTTTTCCTTTTTCTCCCCAAAGCCCCCCAGTACATAGTTGTATATTCTTCGTTGTGGGTCCTTCTAGTTGTGGCATGTGGGACGCTGCCTCAGCCTGGTTTGATGAGCAGTGCCATGTCCGCGCCCAGGATTCGAACCAACGAAACACTGGGCCGCCTGCAGCGGAACGCGCAAACTTAACCACTCGGCCACGGGGCCAGCCCCAACAGCTAATATTTTTAAGCACTGATTAGATATTTTGCTGAGTGTTTTATGCGATTTGTGGCATTAGGATAAAGTGAAAACAAGAGTCATATTTAAATGAGACCTCAAATGCTTTGTCGTGGACTGCCCATTTCTAAAGGGGAATGTGCTTTCAAAAGGCAAATGAATAATGTGTTTAAGGATGAAGTGATGCCAGACAGGATAGATCCCATCCTCCTCCATTTGTATTCAAATTGTTTTCCCACTTTAAACTGATTTACATGGTGGCCTATACATAAAATACCAGAACTCTGGAAAGTCAAATTTGCTTTCTGTCGATCACAGTAAAGGTAAGAAATAGAATTGAATGAGAATAAACTGATGAGAAAAAACTAACATATTGTACCTCAGAAAGTGTACTAAATGCCTTAAATGATCATGGAAAGTTAGTAAAGATGCCAGTGGTCATTTATTGAACATTTATGTGTGCCAGCCCCTGATCTAAGGGTTCAGCAAATGTTAACTCACTTATCTCTCACAAGGACCCTGTGAGTTAGGTCCTTAGATTCTTCTGCTTTACAGAAACAATTACCAAAGCACAAATTTTAAGTGATTTTCCCAATTTCATAAAACTAGTCTGTAATGAGAACAGAATTCCACGGATCACATTCTTAACCACAATGCAATGCTGACAGTCATGCTGTGAAAAACAGATAGAAAAAATATATTTGCAGATAATAGCTCACAAATGAAGAAAAGACATCATCAATTAATAGCCAGAAGAATAGAGTCTACCAGGGACAACTTACACAGAGAAGTAGTACGAAACACTTTTACAGAATGGAAAATTCTGTAGAGAAGCTGGGCCATTAGAATGTAGTGGTAAAATGGCAGCCACCATTGAATGAATGCCTGCTGGATGATTGTTATCTTATTTAATGATTTCAATTTCAAGGAGATGAAGCTGAACTCTAGAGAAATTAATTATTCGGTACAAGGGTATACACCTCATACTTGGTGTGGCTGGCATTTGGACACAGGTCTGTAGACCCCAGCTCCATTTCTCCGTACACCATACAACGTACTCTTAGGGCATTCACGTTCTCACTGTGTCTGATGAGATTATTGTGAGTTGCTACTGTTATTCCCTATTACGTTTCTAAATCACACCCCTTACTGCTCAGTAAAGGTGAAGGCAAGGGAAGAGCAAAGAGGGACACAAGTCCTGGACACCATAGGGAAACAGTTGTTTGCTAAGCATTTTGTAGAGAGTGAAGATATAGAAACATGACATTTTGCCTTCTCCTCACTCAACCATTGGCCTTCAGTGATACAAGTCACGTGGGAAGAATGAAAAGCGATGCGGCCAAAGCGTCAGGCACCATGAAGCAATGGAAATGTGTGGCTTGCAGTCTTCTGTGAAAACTGGACAGCATTAGTTCTTGAGCAGTGGGACATTAAAGAGAAGGAAAGAGACCCTGAGGATTAGGTACTGGTGTGTATCGGTCCACTGGCAATAAAGGAATGCTTATTTTAGTGCAGAACTCCTGGGTGTCTGGGGAGAATGTGCAGCAGTAGGGTATTCAAATAGTTTTGGAATGAGAGCTGGAAAAAAGAAGGTGTCAGCAGAGAGGGCAGGAGGCATATCTGAAAGAAGCCTCGGCCCTGTGATTTCTCTGGTCAGCAGGTCACACAGTAACAAGGAGAACAAGATAGAGCAATAGGGAAGGGCAAAGCTCCTTTCCATCCAAATTAGAACCAGAGAGGCAGTGTGACAAACAGCAAAGTGTTCTGCAAATAGTAGTTTTGACTACAAATAAAAAAAGGACGAGTTTTAAGATATTCACAGTGTAGCATAATCTGTTTGTAAAGCATCAGCTATTGTAGGTTTAGAAGGACGTCATGATAATAATCTCTGTAAATATCATTGCATACAAATAAAGAATGCAGAATGCGGATTACAGTCTTTTTTCTTTTTTTCTTTTGGTGAGGAAGATTGGCCCTGAGCTAACATCTGTTGCCAATCTTCCTCTTTTTACCCAAGGAAGATCATCCCTGAGCTAACATCTGTGACAGTCTTCCCCTATTTTGTATGTGGGACACTGCCACAGCATGGTTTGATGAGCAGTGTGTATGTTCACGCCTGGGATCTAAACCCACAAACCCCAGGACGCTGGAGAAGATCATGTGAACTTAACCATTACACCACCAGGCCAGCCCCAGATTGCAGTCTTTCTGTTAATCTATGTGACAGGATTCCTAAAGAAAATATAAGAAAACAATTTTTAGCATGTCACTGGGATGCTGAGGGAACTTGTCTAAGGAGACTATAGGTTTCTTTTATTGATAGAGTTTTGATGTGATTACTCCATGGATATTTAAATTATTCCTTCTCACTGGAGGGAGTTGGACTTACTTGCCTATATTCTACTGCAAGATTTGAATAATCTTTCTTTCATAAAGAGGAGACGGGAAAAAGAAATTTTAGCTGATGAATACCTATTAAGCACCAAGAGTTGTGCTAGTTGCTTTACACGATTTATTCTGTTATCCAGTTTAGGCCTCCTAATTTAAGAATGAAAAAGAAACTGAGGCAGAGAGGGTTTCTTAAGATGACGAGGCTAAAAGTAGTAGAGCTGGGCTGTGAAAAGAGGTTAATCTGGCTCCTACGGCCTATAGCGTTGAATTAGCAATACCACCCTTTGCTTGGTCTTCAGAGCAGCAGGGAACCTGGGTAGGAACAATTATAAGCCCCTGCCTGTCAGAGATGTCAAGAACACTAGGAGAAGCACAGGAACCCCTGCTCCTCCAGGAGAGGAGTTAGCAGAGCGACATGTACTTGTGCAGAGGCACTTGAGCAAGGCAAATATGTTATGCACTGACAGTCCGCACTATGCTTTTACATTCCATGAAGAGTTAATTCTCTTTTGGATAAAGTTAGACTCTGAAAAGTAACAGATAGGTTAGTGGTTCCTTCCCTCGATGCTGGAGATGTCAGACAGTCACCTTTGTCCACTACATCTGACATAATATTGGGTACACGGTAAGTCCTCAATATGCTGATTTGTGTTGAAAGAATGGAAGTGAGAAAATCAGAGTTTCCAGCCATTACTGATTAAGTGTGTGACTTTGAGGAAGTAATCTTACCCATCTGATTCTGTAGAAGTCCAGATAATTTTTGAGTCTGCATTTTGTGCCAAGGTTGATGCTAGAAACACAATCCATATGCTCGAGTGCATTCATGAATTTAAATCAATGCATGAATGAAATACGCTGTGAAATGCACGAGAGGGACGCACACCCCATTGTCTTTTGCTTCTGTTCTTTTGCACTTGTTGCTCGAAATCCTCTCTCCTTCCATGTACTCTTGTTTCATAAACTCTTATTTATCCTTAAGATCATTCTCAGACATTCCCTTTTATGTTTATTTGCATACAATTTTCTATCTATAAAATCGAGACAACAACCCAGCCTATGTGACTGATATGGGCTATTAGGGAGAAAAAGACAACTGTATAACTGCTTTAAGTTATTTGGGGAAAATATGCTGCATACAAATAGGTATCATTAGAATTCTAGTCACACTAGTGGAGACATTAGAAGGCTGAGTCTTTGAGGGTAGTACTTCGGGAAGGGCATACATTGTGTCCACAACTACATTATGATGTGATTTAACTTTCAAAGTAAGGGGTATGATTTCATGCATTCAAGCTGATTTCTACATTAAAACAATCAATTTTAATTTCATTTTAACTAGTTCAATGTTTTCTGAAGAAAAAAAGCCAGCCCGGTGGTGTAGTGGTTAAGTTTGCATGCTCCACTTTGGTGGCCTAGGGTTCGCAGGTTTGGATCCTGGGCATGGACCTATGCACTGCTCATCGAGCCATGCTGTGGCGGTGTCTCATATACAAAATAGAGGAAGATGAGCACGGATGTTAGCTCAGGGCCAGGCTTCCTCAGCAAAAAGAGGAGGATTGGCAGCAGATGTTAGCTCAGGGCCAGTCTTCCTCAGTACAAAAAGAGGAGGTTCGGTGGTGGAAGGGCTAATCTTCCTCAAAACAAAAAAACAGTAGGTTACTTTATATAATAGGTAGCGTTTTGTAGACTACTGGTGCTAATAGACCAAAGTTATAAAATAACAAAGTTGTGTTTATTATAAATAATATGTTAAAAAGTTAAAAATGTGCTCGATTCAGTTTATTTATTGGTAAAATGTGCTATGTAAAATCAATATTACTTAACTTGAACATAAAATCAAAAGGTGTATCAGCAAAGTAATGCCAAGGAGGAAATGAAGACATTGGCAAGCAAAGTAAACAGAGCAAAAAGCCAATAAATTAATGTTGACAGATTATGAAGGAAAGGATTAAAAAGTTACAGAAAAGCAATTAAAGCACAGTTCGAGATTAAGTAAATGGAGAGAATTAACAGCCAGAGCAGAGACTTCTGAAAACACATCTTGAATTTGTGTTGAAAATTCATAAGCAAGAAAATGCAAATATTTTCTAAAATTCATCTGACTGTGTACATTTCGGCACACATTTACGCTATAGTCTTCTAAAACTGGATTGGAGCGACAGAACCGTATTTCTTATTTTGGAATTCCCTGTATAACTTGAAACGAACCAAAAGTTCTCCACACGGAGGCATATGAGTAAGCATCCAACACGAGGGATGAGGTGCAGTAGGAAGAGATGGCAAAGGACTCGCCCATAAAGGTCCAAACAGGTGTTTAAAAACGACAACAGTGGATGGCTTGAGGCTGGCTTTAAAAGACTCAGGGAGGTAAGAAAGTGAGATCCCATCAACATAAGGGGAAAACTTAGCGGAATATTCATGCCCGAAAAAGGCAAACTAGGAAAACTTCCTGCAGCAAATGTATAAATCCAGTGAATAAAAAGTGGTTGAGTCTTGCTATAATGAGGCCCTGTGCTCGTGTTAATAGTTCTGTCTGACAAGGAAAATGTTGATGCTCACGATTTGCTTTTGCATTTTATCTATCAGATCTCTGGTTTTGAGCATGCATTTGTCAAAATCACTCACTGCTCCCCCTGGGGACTCAGTTAATATATTTGCCTAGTTGCTGCAATTCTCCCATACCCACTGTCTGTGAATAGTGATGCTTCTGTAATCACTTATTAGTGCTGCAAGGATTCCAGATGCTCACCTCTGCAATTCCTCAGATTGCTTTAGGAATAAAAATGAAGAACTTGCAGAGTATTCTTCCAGTATCTAACAGGTATCATACACTACAACCTATTCAACTGGGAATAGAGAAAAAGCATTCAATGAGAATTCAATTTGTAAATGAAACCAACAAATTATAAGTCATACATAATTGAGAGTGGTGGCTAAGAATATGTGGAGCTATTTTCGGAGATACCTCCAATTTCCTTCTTGTGCTGCTAAATGAACAGACTGTATTTTAAATGAGTGGTTAAAGTAGGAAATCGAAAACTGGTGCAAGACTTTTGTGATAATTATTTGGCACATTTGACCAAAAGAAAACTCTACTGAATGTAAGCTGGAAAGTGGCTTTTGTTATATTCTCCTTGTGGCCTGGCAGAGAGTAGACACAGCATGGGGCTTGACTCATTGAAACTGGGTTCTAGTTACTCATTAGCATTAGAGGCTCAGCTTTTCCACCCCTGAAATAAGAATAACTATGGAGCAGATGGTGCGGTACAGTAAAAAAGTAAACAAACACTGGTTAGGGGACCAGGAAATTAAGATTTCAATCTAAAAGGTGCCACTCGATGGGTGGCATGGCGTTGCATTTCTAGATCTCTCTTCACTCATTTAAAGAACAAAGGAGGTGGATTACATTGGGGTCCTCTTTGTCTCTGAAATTTTCTGGATATATTCTATACTAAGTCTTATTTTGTGAGATTGAAAATATATATTTGTGAGCATACACTGAAAGAATTAAGAATTAAATTGCTATAATGCAAAGAGTTCTTTCTTATTGCCTCTCTGGTGACTGTTGTTCTGTGAAAGTCTTCCTCTTTGTGTGTGTGTAGTTGTTCCTGTTGTCGATTTCCTTTGGTTTATAATGTTCCCCAAAATCCAGTCATAGCCCGGATTTTTGTTATAGCTATTTACCAAGATTTTTGTATAAAATTATTCACTATTTTCTGTAAGTCATCTCATGTTTAACTTAAAGTCATCAATGATATCCCTAAAGTGCATTTCATATGCTGGTTTTATTTTTTTCTAATGCATATTAAAATAAATACATAAGATGTTCTTTCAAGCACTAAAGTCATCTCTCAATATTTGTGAAAATTGGGCTAGAATATTATTGGAAAATGGTGAATGTAGAGAGGTTAAATGTTAAGGAATAAAAATGAGACTAAAATATTTTAGGATGTTCAGCTTCAAATAGGACTTTTCAAATCAGAAATATAGCATTCTGAGGAAAAGCAGATGTGCATCGAAAACAAAAGGCATGGTCCAAATAGAGTGGAAAAATAGGTCAGTTTGTCTCCACCTGTGGTCAAGCTCTGGGCCTTATTTTGACCATAAAGCATAGCTGCACACTCTGGGAAGGATATTAACTAGTAGTAGAGTTATAATCAGGAAATACTTACGCAGGTATGAAACGTGGTGGCCTAACCCCTTCCCATGTTATAAAGCCCTGGACCTAGAAGGAGAGGGGTGTGTAGAACTGCTTAGAGGCATGAAAGGGGGCAGCGCCGTGGGACTGTACCATGGGAAGCCGCTGCGTGTGAGGACCGCCGTAGAAACCTTGATGAAATAAAAAGAGAAAGTAAAGAAAGGCGAGGCTGGGAGTTTGAATCAATAGGCAAGTGTAAAACAAGAAATGTGGGGTTGAGCACTTTCAGGGCACTATGGCAATATGGTGTCTCTCGCTATTCAAATAGAGTTGATGGATCTATTTATTTAACACCTAAGTACTACTTATTAGGTGCTAGATATTTTTCTCAACATTTTATGAATGTTAACTCATTTCATTCTCACCACAGCCTTGTCGGGTAGGTACCATTGTTATCCCCATTTTCTATGCATGGAAACAGAAGCATATAGAGGTTAAGTGACTTGCCCGAGTATACAGGAACGCTAGATTTGAACCCAGGACTCTGGCTAGGTTCGTCATTAGCAGATGCCTGTTGTTCTGCATGTCCCACAAGTGGGTCTGATTGTTCTAAAAGAAGACCCCTCCTCTTTGGCTGAATGATTGACTCAGGAGCTCAGGCTTAAGGCCATCAGCACAAGGCATTCTCCTAAAGGTAGGAATTAGATCAGAAATGCTCATTGTACATGTCCACTTAGGAGTAGTAAGTAATGGGGAAAATTCCAAGTCCTGTGGAGAAGAATTCCCTTGCTCTTAGTGAAGAGTGCTTATCAGAGACTCTCTCTCTTTTTCTGGATGTCACAGTGTGTGGTTTCAAATCCTATTATGGCTTTGGTCCTTTTGGTACTATATGAGAAATCCTTCTGATACCTGACCACATTCTCGAGACAAGCAAAGCCAAGAGAGCAGTAGAGAAACAGAGGTAGAGCCGCTGGCCACCCCGTGAAGTGTGTTCATTGCCCCAGGCTTGGATGCTTCCTGAGCTTTTAATTCCATGCCGTTACACAGTATGAAATGCAGGTAGTTCCAGATTTTCTTTCTTTACCTTTGTTGTTGTTGTTAAAGAACAAAATTAAATTAAAAAAATTTGAATTAAGAAGAAGAAAAGCTCCAAGAGAATCTCCTGAGAAAATAATGGTAACGGAGTATTGGAATCTGAATCATTCCTCAGTTGAGGGTGTGGTGTGTAATTCCTTCCACTGCTGTGGGTGACGTCACTCTGCCGGAAGAGTTTCTATATTGACCCTGGAAATGCTTCTAGATTTTATCATGCCAATAAAGTTACTAAAATTGAATTCTATTCCCCAGAGTATTAGGATATGGCTGATTTAGTAATTAAGTAATTACTTTAAAAAGCATGAGACATAATTTTATTAATCAAAGTGGAAAACCTGATAAGGGTTTCGAAATGAACGTAAAATAGATAATTTTTCCAGAGGTAAACGAAATCTTGGTAGCTTACAAGTGTACAACATATCACTGACTAGTGACTTCACTGGAAAAATCAAAGGGACATAAATCATTCATGAGGGATCCTCTGAATATCAACATTAGTTTTCTTTCTGTAATAAACTAAATCTCTTTTTTATTTTAAGTGACAGTTACAGGGGCATTGTAATTCCACATTAAAGTTTATATTAATAATGTGATATTTTCAAATAGAGTCAATTTTGTCTATTTCTGTTCTTTTAGAAAGATCCAGAAAAGCTGAATTTTAAGTTGTCTAGATAAAATGTGAAGAATAAATTAGGCAGACAAGGACTGTGTCATAAGTTTGTAGTTTAACTCTCATGCTAATTAACTCTCTGTCTTGAATCTGTAGAAGCACAGTAAATTATTCTTGAATGAATCAGGGCATGGACAAATGACTAAGACTTCTTTTTCAGGATTGGGCTGTGTAAGGGATGCAGACCATTACTTATGTTTCTATGATATTTTCATTTCTGCCTGCTTCATGGATATCACTTTATTCCTCTGCCAGGTTCTAGGTCAGAGAATAAGAAATCAGACTGCACCGGGTTGAATATAGATGACATTGCTTGTTAGATGTGGAATCTTGAGTGATTTATTTAACCTCGCTTTTTAATAACTTTTTTTTTTAATCACCAAAATACTGATAATAGTAGCATCCATGTCATACAGTTACTGTGAAGTTTATATGAGATAATGTTTATAAAGTGCTTAGAACAATGCTTGGTATATAAGGAGTACTTAATAGTTGGCTTTTATAGTTGTTGGTGATAGTATCATTATTAATTTTAAAAATTAAATACAATTAAATAAAACACAGAAAGGTTACCCTCTCAGGATACATGTCAATCAAAATAAAAAAATAAATTAGAATTGAATTATGCATTAATTTTAGCAAAGAGATGTTATAAGTTGACAAGGAATACCACAAACCACATCAGCATATTTCCTGACAGATATCTGTCTGTCCTCAGGTTCCAGAGTTTAACAGCTACAATGAGCCTTGAGAGTTCACACCTGTGATGTGTCTCTGACGAGAACAGGCTGGGTTCCTAAAGATTACGTTGTTAGTATTCCCTGCATTCAGTAAACATTAAACATTCATGGCCCGTCATAATGCTCACTAACCTCTGTTTCTTTCAATTCAACCTTAGTAGTTTGCATTTCTGCTTCTACCTAGCTGCTAATTGGATTTTTAAATGTTGTGAGATTTTTAATTAAGTTTTTTCTTATTACAAAAAAAAGTGCATATAATTCTAGAAAACATTACAAAATAAAGATAAACACAATGAAGAATATTTAAAAGTTCCCATTACCTCCCTATCTAGAGATAGCCACTGTTGATCTCTTTGCATTTATCTTTCTAGATCTTTCTCCCCCTTTCTCTACTGCTAGAGAGAGATCATGGAGTCTGTCTTATTTTTTCATTTAACAAAGGATTTTGACAAGATCCAGCAGCATTGACCCCATGCTTACAAATTCGAATGATCTCTAAAGAGTAATTCCAAGCTCAAGTCTGGGAGAAGGGGAAAGAATGGCAGGCAGGTCCTCTGGAGGCTGTTTGGTGTCTACTGAGTTTCCTAACCCCAGGTCTGGGAAAATTGCCAGTAACAATCATACTAACTTTGCGGCCCACATTCAGAAGACAGTTAAAGCTTTAAGAGCCTCCAAATTTGTATCTCTTTGATTAGTTACGCAGTTAAGCAGATCATCCTTTATTCTTTCTTCCCAGGTGACAAGAATTCAGAGTGTTATTTTTTGGAACCAACGTTGTAAACTGCTCCTATTAAGGAGGAACAGGAATCATATGTACATATTGCTTACAATAATGTAAATTAATTTGGAAACAGTCCTGGCCCAATGCCACCAACCGTAAAGAAGTGTGATATACTACTAGCGGTCTTCTAAATTGGGATAATATTTCTGGAAGGCTATTAGGTAGTATCAATAAAATTTTTTGAAGCATATGCCCTCTTCTAAGGTTATATTGCTAGTAGAAATAAAAGTTCACAAAGACATTTGTACAGGAATAATTGATTCATAATTGTTTGTAACAGGGAAAAGTTGGAGACCTCCTGAGTGTACAGTAGTAAGGAACTGCATGTAAATACGGCATACTCATTTGTTTGGAGACCATATATTTGCTAATCAGAACGCACTGTCTCTGTTCTGACAATCTCTGAAACATTGTAAAGCAAAACAAACAAGGTATGGAACAACGTGCCATTTCTGTTAATTTTTTGTAAAACAAACATAAAAGAAAGTACTTATAAATTTCAGAAAGGATACAAAAAAAGAGCCAGCAGTGGCTACTTCTAGGGTTCAAGAATGAAAAGCAGGGAAGGGGGGATATTTAAAATCTATCTAATAACTTCTTATCACTTTTTAAGAAAAGATATACCTTTATTTCTTGTATGGTTAAAAAATACTTGATTAGGGGACAGCCTGGTGGCATAGTGGTCAAGTTCCTGCCCTCTGCTTCGGCGGCCTGGGGTTCATGGGTTCAGATGCTGGGCACAGACCTACACACCACTCATCAAACCATGCTGTGGCGGTGCCCCGCATATAAAGTAGAGGAAGATTACCACAGATGTTAGCTCAGGGACTATCTTCCTCAAGACAAAAGAGAAAGATTAACAAGAGATGTTAGCTCAGGGCCAATCTTCCTCACACACACACACACAAAATATGTGATTAAAATGCGTAGAGGTAAACAGAGAAAAGTTTTGTGGGATGTAACTTAAATTAGTAATGATTATAGCTTAGGGATGGGATTATAGAGAACTTGTGCTTCCTCCTTTCTCTATTACTGTATTATCTGAGCTGTTTGCAATAAGCATACACTATTTTTATTTTTTTCAGCTTTATTGAGATAAAACTGACAGATAACATTGTGCAAGTTTAAGGTGTACAATATGTTGATTTGATACACTTATATATCACAAAATGATGACCACCATAGCTTTAGCTAACACCTGTGTCACCTCACACGTGGTGAGAACATTTTGGTGTAAGAACACTTAAGATCCACTCTCATAGCAACGTTCAAGTATGCAATACAGTAGTATTAACTATCATCACTATGATGTACATTAGATACACAGAACTTATTCGTCTTATAGCTGAAAGTTTGTAGTCTTTGACTATCATCTTCCTATTTTCCCCATCCCTCAGCTCCTGGTAACCACCAGTCTACTATCTGTTTCTATGCATTTGGCTTTTTTAGATTCCACATATAAGCGCTATCATACAGTATTTGTTTGTCTCTGTCTGACTTATTACACTTAGCATAATGCCTTCAAGCTACATCCATGTAGTCACAAATGGCAGGATATTCTTCTTTCTCATGACTGAATAATATTCTCTCTCTCTATATATATATATCACATCTTTTTTATTCATTTATCCATTGACAAACACTTAGGTTGTCTCCATATCTTGGCTATCGCGAATAATGCTACAGTGAATATGTGAGTGCAGAGATCTCTTTGAGATCCTGTTTTCATTTCCTTTGGCCATATACCCAAAAGTGGGATTGCTGAATCATATTGTAGTTCTATTTTCAATTTTTTTGGGAAACTCCATAGGATTTTTCATAGCAAATACACCAATTTACATTCCCACCAACAGTGCATTAGAGATCTCTTTTCACCACATCCTTGCCAATGCTTATCTCTTGTCTTTGATAACAGCCATTCTAAAGAGTGTAAGGTGTTATCTCCTTGTGGTTTTGATTTGCATTTTCCTGATGATTAGTGATGCTGAACACCTTTTCATGTACCTGTTGGCCATTTGTATATCTTCTTTGGAAAAATGTCTATTTAGCCCATTTTAAATCTGAGTGTTTATTTGTTTGCCATTGAGTTATATGATTTCTAAAATATATTTAGGATATTAGCCCCTTATTAGATACATGATTTGCAAACATTTCTCCCATTCTGTAGGTTGCCTTTTCATTTTGTTGATTGTTATGCTGTGCGAAGCTCTTCAGTTTGATGTAGTCCCACATGTTTATTTTTGCTCTTGTTGCCTTTGCTTTTGGTGTCAAGTCCAGAAAATCATTGGTAAGATTGATATCAAGGAGCTTATCCCCTATGTTTTCTTCTAGGAGTGTCATGATTTTAGGTCTTAAGTTCAAATCTTTAATCCATCTTGAGTTGATTTTTGTGTATGGTGTAAGATAGAGGTCCAGTTTGATTCTTTTGCATGTGGCTATCCAGTTTTCCCAACACATACGTACTATTTTTAGAATTAGACAAAATGTTGAATTTTAAAATAGAACAGTAGAAGGTGTTGATTAATAGCTCAGACTCCTGAATTATACTGCCAGCATTCAAATGCTGTGAATATAGGCAATCGTCTTAGTTTTTTCTAACAATAAAAGTACTTGGATCATAGTAGATCCACAATAAAGCAGAGGTATCATCATTATTGTCTTAAAACCTGAGGGAGAAACTTTATGTTCAGAGCATCTTTGTGTATATAGACTGCATCATTAGAATGACAGTGACATCGATGTCTGAAACATTAACTACATTATTTTGAATCTGTATGCTCTTATACTTAAATTCTCAATGATGAACCATTTTACTATCATATGTTAATTGGCTATAATCTTATCTTTGTAAACATAACATGGATTCAGAAAGGATTGGTGTTTACACAGAGAAAATGCATAATGGACTCTGTTGATTAAAGGATCCTTCACACTCAGGGTGAAGGGGTGGAGGACAATACTTCAAGCAAATAGCAAGGAAAAAAAGGCAGGTGTTGCAATTCTCATATCAGACCAAGTGGATTTCAAAATAAGACAGGTAAAGAGAGACACAGAGGGACAATATATAATGATCAAAGGGACACTTCATCAAGAAGAAATAACGCTTATAAATATCTATGCACCCAACACAGGAGCACCAAGATTCATAAAGCAACTACTAACAGAGCTAAAAGAAGATGTTAAAAACAACACAATAATAGTAGGGGACCTCAACACCCCACTCACATCAATGGACAGATCATCCAGACAGAAAATCAGCAAGGAAATAGTGGAGCTGAATGAAAAACTAAAACAATTGGACTTAATAGACATATATAGATCACTCCACCCTGAAAGAGCTGAATACACATTCTTCTCAAGTGCACATGGAACATTCTCTAGGATAGACCATATTTTGGGAAACAAGGCGAGCCTCTACAAATTTAAAAAAATTGAAATAATAGCAAGCATCTTCTCAGATCATAGTGCTATAATGCTAGAAATTAATTACAAGAAAAAAGCTGAGAAAGGCACAAAGATGTGGAGACTAAACAACACACTACTGAACAAGCAATGGATCATTGAAGAAATTAAAGAAGAAATAAAAAAAATACCTGGAAACAAATGAAAATGATAGCATGCCATACCAACTCATATGGGATACAGCAAAAGCTGTATTAAGAGGAAAATTCATCGCAATACAGGCACATCTTAACAAACAAGAAAAACCCCAAATAAGCAACCTTAAAGCACACCTAACTGAACTAGAGAAAAAAGAACAAATGAATCCCAAAGTCAGCAGAAGGAGAGAAATAATAAAAATCAGAGCAGAAATAAATACTATTGAAACGAAAAAGGCAGTAGAAAGGATCAATGAGACAAAGAGCTGGTTTTTTGAGAAGATAAATAAAATTGACAAACCACTAGCCAGACTTACAAAGAGAAAAGGGAGAAAGCTCAAATAAACAAAATCAGAAATGAGTGAGGAGAACTAACAACAGACTCTGCAGAAATACAACAGATTATAAGAGAATACTACAAAAAACTATATGCCAACAGAATGGATAACCTAGAGGAAATGGATAAATTCTTGGCCTCCTACAATCTCCCAAATCTCACTCAAGAAGAGGCAGACAATTTGAGCAGACCAATCACAAGGAAAGAGATTGAAACAGCAATCAAAAACATCCCAAAGAATAAAACCCCAGGACCAGATGGCTTTCCTGGGGAATTCTACCAAAGTTTCCGAGAGGATTTAATACCTATCCTTTTCAAGCTATTCCAAAAAATTAGGGAAGATGGAGCACTTCCTAACACATTCTATGAGGCCAACATCACGCTGATCCCAAAACCTGATAAGGACACCACGAAAAAAGAGAACTACAGGCCAATATCACTGATGAACATAGATGAAAAAAATCTAAACAAAATTTTGGCAACCAGAATTCAGCAATTCATCAAAAGAATCATACATCAGGATCAGGTGGGATTCATACCAGGGACACAGGGATGGTTCAACATCTGCAAATCAATCAATGTGATACACCACATCAACAAACTGAGGAATAAAAACCACATGATCATCTCAATAGATGCAGAGAAGGCATTTGACAAGATCCAACAGCCATTTATGATAAAAACTCTGAACAAAATGGGCATAGAAGGAAACTACCTCAACATAATAAAGGCCATATACGACAAACCCATAGCCAACGTCATACTCAATGGGCAAAAACTGAACCCCATCCCCCTGAAAACAGGAACGAGACAAGGATGCCCTCTATCACCACTCTTATTTAACATAGTACTGGAGGTCCTGGCCAGAGCAAT
Organism: Equus asinus; assembly: GCF_041296235.1. Taxonomy (NCBI): domain Eukaryota; kingdom Metazoa; phylum Chordata; class Mammalia; order Perissodactyla; family Equidae; genus Equus; species Equus asinus. Next base: position 85,322,749 of record NC_091798.1, read on the forward strand.
CAGGCAAGAAAAAGGAATAAAAGGAATCCAAATAGAGAGGGAAGAAGTGAAACTCTCGCTGTTTGCAGACGACATGATCTTATATATAGAATACCCCAAAGAATCCATTGGAAAACTGTTAGAAGTAATCAACAACTACAGCAAAGTTGCAGGGTATAAAATCAATTTGCATAAATCAGTAGCATTTCTATACTCCAGTAATGAACCAACAGAAAAAGAACTCAAGAATATAATACCATTCACAGTCGCAACAAAAAGAATAAAATACCTTGGGGTAAATTTAACTAAGGAAGTGAAGGACCTATATAACGAAAATTACAAGGCCTTTCTGAGAGAATTGGATGACGACATAAGGAGATGGAAAGACATTCCATGTACATGGATTGGAAGAATAAACATAGTTAAAATGTCCATTCTACCTAAAGCAATCTACAGATTCAACGCCATCCCAATCAGAATCCCAATGACATTCTTTACAGAATTAGAACAAAGAATCCTAAAATTCATATGGGGCAACAAAAGACCCCGAATTTCTAAAGCAATCCTGAGAAAAAAGAACAAAATGGGAGGCATCACAATCCCTGACTTCAAAACATACTACAAAGCTACAGTAATCAAAACAGCATGGTACTGGTACAAAAACAGGTGCACAGATCAATGGAACAGAATTGAAAGCCCAGAAATAAAACCACACATCTACGGACAGCTTATCTTTGACAAAGGAGCTGAGGGCATACAATGGAGAAAAGAAAGTCTTTTCAACAAATGGTGCTGGGAAAACTGGAAAGCCACATGTAAAAGAATGAAAATTGACCATTCTTTTTCACCATTCACCAAAATAAACTCAAAATGGATTAAAGACCTAAAGGTGAGACCTGAAACCATGAGGCTTCTGGAAGAAAACGTAGGCAGTACACTCTTTGACATCAGTATTAAAAGGATCTTTTCGGACACCATGCCTTCTCAGAGAAGGGAAACAATAGAAAGAATAAACAAATGGGACTGCATCAGATTAAAGAGCTTCTTCAAGGCAAATGAAAACAGGATTGAAACAAAAAAACAACCCACTAACTGGGAAAAAATATTTGCAAGTCATATATCTGACAAAGGCTTAATATCCATAATATATAAAGAACTCTCACAACTCAACCACAAAACATCAAACAACCCAATCAAAAAATGGGCTGGAGACATGAACAGACATTTCTCCAAAGAAGATATACTGATGGCCAATAGGCACATGAAAAGATGCTCATCATCGCTGATCATCAGGGAAATGCAAATCAAAACTACACTAAGATATCACCTTACACCCATTAGAATGACAAAAATATCTAAAACTAATAGCAACAAATGTTGGAGAGGTTGCGGACAAAAAGGAACCCTCATACACTGCTGGTGGGAATGCAAACTGGTGCAGCCACTATGGAAAACAGTATGGAGATTCCTCAAAAAACTAAAAATAGAACTACCATACGATCCAGCCATCCCACTACTGGTTATTTATCCAAAGAGCCTGAAGTCAGCAATCCCAAAAGTCCTGTGCACCCCAATGTTTATTGCAGCACTGTTTACAATAGCCAAGACGTGGAAGCAACCTAAGTGTCCAGCAACAGATGAATGGATAAAGAAGATGTGGTACATATATACAATGGAATACTACTCAGCTGCAAAACAGAACAAAATCATTCCATTTGCAATAACATGGATGGACCTTGAGAGAATTATGTTAAGTGAAATAAGCCAGCAAGAGAAAGATAATCTGTGTATGACTCCACTCATATGAGGAATTTAAAATTATGGACCAAGAACAGTTTAGTGGATACCAGGGGAAAGGTGGGGTGGGGGTGGGCACAAAGGGTGAAGTGGTGCACCTACAACATGACTGACAAACATTAATGTACAATTGAAATTTCACAAGATTGTAACCTATCAATAACTCAATAAAAAAAATAAAAAAAAGAAAAAGGATCCTTCACAACTGAAAAGAAAGCAATCATAAGCTGAACAGTCCAGAAGTCGTTCATTACTTCTGCTAATAGCTCTATTTTAGTGATTTGTTAATCTACATCTGCCATTCGATAGGAGGGACAATGAACTCTTTTTAGTTAAATTATTGCTGAGATGTGTTACTCAAGCTTCTAAAAGCCATATCTCTATTGCAAGTGTTTCATTATTTTCATGTGATTGTTTGTCATCATTGTATTTCTTTTGCTAGGAGAGCATAAACATAAGTTCATTCCATTATATGTATGAGATTCTTTCCCTAGGTATATATTGAACCTACTATGAACCAGATCTTATTCTAGGATTTGTTATCCCTGACTCAAATAATGATTCATATGCTGTTGATCCACATAATTTTCCAAGTAAGATTGGTAGTTGTTGACGAATTTCTTTTACAAGACTCAGACCCTACAGACTTATCTAATTAATAATCTATATAATAAGGAATGAATATATCATTAAGGAATTAATATATCAACATAGCATATTTTGGCAAAGTGTTCTATTCCAGTATCTGACCTGATATCAAATGCTTGCCATTGCTTTTCAGTGATAGTAAGCCTTGCCTGCACTAGGAGGAGAAAGTTCATACTAAGGGACATAGCCATATTAACTTCAGACTGGACCCAGAATTGTTCCCCTTAAAGTAAAAAGAGGATCAGGTATGCAAGTGATGGGAGGATTCACCCAAGAAGCCAAAGTTATCCATAGGATGAGAAGGTAGGCAACACACAACACTACTAAATAATTGCCCACTTGTTAAAGAATAAAATGAACTTGAAGAAAGTGAAGAACTTGAAGAGGTGAAGAGAAAAGGAGAAGGAGAATAGGGCGGAGGGAAACCATCCCCACATACGCAGTTGCTTATTTCTAAGCCATGATGCGTGTGTGTGCATCACTTCACCATTGATACTGTAGGCCTCTAGGTAAATCCTGCAATTTTAATAAATTTCAGATTTTTCATATGTGAAATGAGGCTTATTAATAATATCAGCAAAGTTTCTCATAGGAATATTATGAGAATTAAGTGAGATAATACTCATAAAACGCTTGGTTTTATGTTTGGCAGGTAGTTAAGGCACAAAATATGTTGACTAATGTTAATATAAAACAAGGAAATGTTCTAACATCAGCTAAGCGATGGAATAGAAGAATCCAAGGGCATGTGAAATTTGGAAATTTGAGAAAACAGGTAATTTATATCAGAAATTTTTTTTCAGGAACAGGTTGCATGATTTCAGGCCCATGGATAGCTATGTCATCAAGACAATTTGTCAAAAAGAAGCTATGTGGGACTTGGGACAGGGAGTTTCCCAGGGGGTTTAAGTAGTTTGAAGCCCTATAGCCCAGATTATTCTAAACTGTACCCATAGCACCTCATTTGAGAGTCACTAACAAAATTGCATAGGCAGTAATTCAACCAATGAGAAAAGAGAAAGACAAATAAGGTCAGAGCTTCACTAATAGTGGAGATAAACTGATGCTGAGTTCTGAGTGCTGGGCTAGAGCTGCATAAGACCCTCCCCTTTCAGACCAGGGCTGCTTCAGGGACCAGGAAGGAGCTGGTGGGTATCACATATCACAAAATTGAGGACAGGAGGCATACAGAGATTGATTACCAGGTAAGGCCTCACAGTGTGTGACCCCATGTGGAATCAAGACTATTCATAGAATAGAGGCAATGGGTTTTTCAATGTGTTGAAGTTATCAAAGTGTTGTCCATTTCTATGCTTAACGGCTTCCTTTTAGCAAGACATATTTCTAGTTGGTAGGCCAGAGGGATAACATAGTCCCACTGCCTAAGTATTTTCCTGGTCTTTTTAGTGTAAAAGCACTACTATTGTAAATGGAGTTCCATGAAGGTGTCTAGAACCCCTGAAGGAAGTGCACTTTGCTTCACTCCTTACAATCAGGTTGTTCCCTATAAAGATGCAAACTGGAGTGCTGACAGCACTATCCTGATACCTGTTGAAAATGAAGAAGATGGCAAGGACACCCATAATTTCTGACTTCCACTGAGTTAATTGCTCAGCTGTCTTTCCTGTCAGGAATTTCCCTGCATTAGGAAAACACATTGGCCATGGAGCCCTTCCATCTGAATAACAGATTCCATGTTTGTTCAAAGAATTAGAGAGCTAATATGTTCTCAAGTTTATCAATAAGCATGTCTACAGAGAGTGGCCCATCCAAGTAGTTTATGTTTCTGCTCTCTAAGTCTGTTTTGGCTGTGGACAAAAAGATTTAAATTCTGAAATTTTAGAGATTACCTGGAATTAGAGCATTCAGCAGCTACTTAAAGTGTTATTATAAAGTGTCACTTTCATGTGAAAATATTGCTGTAAAAGGTGAATATGAAATCATTACTTTTTACAAAATTTAATCAAGATAGAAATCTCACTTTTAAAATATGACTTACATTCCATAAATTAGATAGATGTCTCTATTGGTTCTTTTTGTTGAAAGAGGACTAGTTTTCAGTTTCATGATTTTTTTTTCTTCAACCACCAAATGGATGAATATCCATAGTCAGGTTCAGTGATGCAGTTTATAAACATATTTTGTGATGAGATGATTGATACTTTAAACATCTGGCAGTAAACAGTTGGGGCTGCACTTAGTAAAAGATGCTCCTTCAGCTTTTACATGCTGTCATTTGAAACTGTCATTCCACTGCTGTCTTAAATTATGACTTTTTAAAAATAAGATTCTAAATAAAACACAAAATTAGACTTTGCAAATTTTTTTTGCAATTTTAACATGACATATACTTTCTGCCTGAAAAATTGATAATATGTGTTATCCAATGATTAAGAAAATATTCTGCTTTTTTTTTCTTTGCATCACCATGCTTAATAAGTGAGCAAGTTAGCAGGCTTGTTTTCCACTCATTTTTCCTTGGTGGTGATTTTTATATCGTGGCCGAGCAGTTTTGCATTTAGAAAAGGCAGAACTGACAATCTAAGATCTAAGTAAGAAGACAATGTGAAGCTTCCCCAATTGGATATGGTGCTGAATTTCATCTTTTTCATATCACCTGATTGTTTTATACAGTCCATGTGAGTTTATGTTCTTGACAAGGATTGATGCACTGTTAGCATCATGATGAACTGCGTTATCTATATATAGCAGGCAAATTCTATCTTTTAGTTTGTCCTTTGCTGTCAACTGAAGAACTGCAATATTCTCTGAAAGAAGCTTTCACTGGGTTTATAATTTTTGCATAATTATAAAAATATATAATCTTAGAGCATAAAATTCAGTCAGTTATCTTCTGCATTTTCCAAAAAATCAGAAGCAGTCAGTTGTCACTGCTGTGTTCCTTTGACCCTTGCCACACCTATCTGGCAAAACGAAAAACCTGGACCTGGTCCTCTACTTCCCGCATGCGCCCCAGCTGTTGACCTCCAACCAGATACATGGTTGAGTACATGTTGCCACTATCAATTCTTGTCTCCGAACTCAATTGAGCCCTCAGTGCTTTCCCTTAATCTTTTTTCTCCGTTTTTCCAGGCAGTAACCTGTTTAGGGCAGGTGCATGTTATCTTCCATTTTTGTCAAGACTCTGATCCCATCCGATTTTCAGCAGCCTCCCACACAGAGAAAATGCCAGATGGGAACTCCCTTCATCTGTGTAACAGGATCTATGAACATACAGGCATCCGGGCCCAAACCTTCTATTACATGGGTCTCCCTCTTCCCTCCAAAGGTGAATTCTTCCACGTGTACTCTGAGGCCCATCCATCATATTTTTTTCACAGCCCCTCCCCTTCTCAGTATTCCCTCTCGGCTGTATCTCTGACTGCTTCTTGTTAGTAGCTGCTTCCCATCAGTACCAAAACACTGTCAAGTTTCTGCCATTTTAAATATATTTGCAAGCCCTGTCTCCCACTCGTTTTTATTTGGATAACATTCTATTTGGATAAAACTGACTATATATCGGGCACTGGTCTTTGGCACAGGGCAGAATTTGGTGAGTAAGTTGAAATGATTCCAAACTTTAGAGAGTTTATAGTGAGAAACATGTGTCTGCTCTAGACCACATTTCCATTCTTTTCAGAATTTATTTACATGCCCATGATTTAAAAAATCAGCTCTGCTAATTTCTCTATCTCCAGCCTGATTCTTTCTCCCCAGGTTCAAATCCATAAAACAAACTTCCCACTGAGTGGTGGATGTCTATAGGCACTTCAGTCTGAACATTTCCAAAACGAATTCATCACCTCGCTTCACCACCATCCCCAAACTTGCTCTTTAAAGTGTGTTTTCTATCAAAATGAAAGGCAGAGCTTTTTGTTGAATTTTGATATGATGTGCGTTTCATTCTTAGTTCTTTTCTTTCCTTTCAGCCATCGCATTAGATCTGACAATTTTGTTTCTCAATATATCTTTTGGAATCCACTTCTATTTCCATTATTAGTATTTTAATCCAAGCCTGCAATCTCTTGTGACAAAATAACTTTTGCTGCTTCCTAACTGGTCTGTCACCCTTAGATTTTGCCTCCTTGTAATCCATTCTCCCCACTGCAGCCAAGGTGAGTTATCTGAAGTCCAATTCATATCACCGTCTTGCTTAGCATCCTTAATGGTTGTTCTTTATGCTCAGGACTCCTTATGAGTGTCTTAAAGACACTGCATATACTGGCCAGTGCCTACTCTTCAATCTTACCTCTTGCCTTTCTGTTGACTTTCTTCTCTCCAGCTAAAGTGAGTTTCGTCCTGTTTCTTAAACACATGCTCCAGCTCTGCTCCCTGCGTTTGCACGTGCTTTCCCCTCTGCCTCCCGCCTCATTGCTTGGCTGGCTTCCACGAATCCTGTGGACTCAAACTGGAGATCACTGGCTTTGGGAAGGCTTCGTAACTCACAGTTCTGAGTTTGGTGCCCCCTCTTGTGTGCCCTTGGCGCCAGGCGTTTCCTTTCTCATAGACTTAACATGCAGTGGTAGCTACCTGTCAACATATTGGTGTCTTTCATTAGACTCTAGGGAACAGGTAATTGTCCATCAGGGGCCCCACAGTATGTACAGCAGTGATCACTTTTAATAGATGGGCTTCAGTAAATATTAACTGAATGACTAGATGGATATTCTTCATAGATAGAAATAATATAGTCAAAAAGTACTTGAGAATTTTTCTGTATGGTTGAATTTTCTGGTAATTTATAAAATTTCAGTTCATTATTTGATAGGAATTCAATATATGTCAGATTAAGTAGTATCTATTCTAGTCTCCCTAACATACCGTGTGCCTTTATTTTCAGTTTGCCAATTCTAGCTTCCTGCAAATGATTCTTTCCTAACGCATAGTGTATTAACAAAGAAAGATGGTCAAATACATATCTTTCCTCGTTTGCCATCCTCTCAGTCGACAGCAGGAACCTTTCATCTTTCCTTCCTTCCTTCTTCCGTCCTTTCTTTCCTTCCTCACTTTCTCCTATTCATTTTCCTTCTTCTTTAATACATTGAATTCTTTGGATGAGCTTTAAAAAAATGTGGAGAGCTGGGTCCCATCCCCAGTGATTCTGATTTAATTGGACTGGGCATAAGGAATTTGAAAAGCTCCCCCATGACTCTAATATACAGCAAAGTTTGAGGACCACTGGGCTAGATCATCTCTAATGTCCCTTTCAATTCTAAAAACTCTAGATTTTGTTATTTTAAGTAACTCTCTAGAGTGTTTTAAAATACAAAATATGCCAAAAGATTCTTTCAAAGTATAGAGCCCAAACTATTTTTATCTTTTCATGCATTCAGCCTTGATTGAAGCTGTGTGTGAAACAAGGTAAAATTCGAATAGTCAACACTCAGCAATTGATGCTGATTTTCTTCTAACTCTCTTCAGTGCAGTATTCCTTTAGCATTTATAAAGTTATCTAAAAAGAAAAATGTCTTCAGAAATAGTGGGATAAACCACGTTAACAGCTGAGAGACATCCTGCTTTAGATTAGCTTTAGTGTGGTTCTGAGTAAGTCTGGGAAGTTTCTTTGTTCATTTTTTAGCTTTGTGTCTTCCGTGGCTAAATATGGTCATTTTGGGACCCTATGATGATCAAGGTGTAGAATTGGATGATCTTTTATTACACTGGATGGTTCAGTGATTTTCCAGTAAAATGGTAGATCGTATCAATGCAAATAAACTTATTCTTATCAGCATTTTCCTTATTTCCTTCTCTATTCCTCCTAATAGCAGGATGGTCTGAAATATAAACTGGAATTTATTTTTAAAGCACATAGGAAGCTAACAATCAGATCAAGCCTTTTTAACTGTTTTGTTAAAATTTAAACTAGCCACATTCATAAGCTTTAGTTTGTGAAGGAAAGCTTTAAGATCAAAATCTATGCATCACACTCATTAGAATGTACAAATGAAGTCTCAATATTCAACAGAAATGTTCTCTCAAGAGGCACCCAAGTAAATTGAGAGGCCTATTGTTGATTCACAAAGTGACATTTATTTTGCTCTGCACAATTTCACTGGCAGTAAGTCATAAGGGTGCTAACATTTCCTGTGAGTTTTACCAGGTTGAGTATGCAAATTCTCATGAACTTTATCTCATTTTAACTAGAGTTATTGCTCACTTGTGTACTGGAATTGGCTCATTTTGCCAAGTACTCTGTTTACAGGTCGGTTCAAATTCTAACTTGTGCAATTGAAGACAAAGCTTTTATTTTCTTTCAGTTTTTCAATGAAACTATAGAAGCATAGCTGCCAAGTTCAATGGGAGAGCAGTAAACTAACGATGAGTTTATAACGGACAGACGTGCATTGTCGTGGTTCTGGAATATGAATTTAAACAGTCTCTGTGTTCTGTTTTCCCACATATTTTCCCATGTATTATAATATCCTCACATCCAGTTTGCAGAGGTATTGAAGAAATTAAATTATGTCTTGTGTTATTGAAGTAACATGCTTGAGGGATATGTTACCACATTTTGGGTTTTTTTTTTCTTTTTCTTTTCTTTTTCTCCCCAAAGCCCCCCAGTACATACTTGTATATTCTAGTTGTAGGTCCTTCTGGCTCTGCTATGTGGGACGCCACCTCAGCATGGCTTGATGAGCTGTGCTAGGTCCGCGCCCAGGATCCGAACCAGTGAAACCCTGGGCCGCCAAAGTGGAGTGTGTGAACTTAACCGCTTAGCCACAGGGCTGCTCCCACACATTTTTCTTTTCAATTTTACAGCTGTATACAAATTTTTTTGCAGAAATGGAGAGAGGGCAGGGCTGAGAGCACAGACATAGTCTAGGTGGCTTCTAGCACTGCTGAAAAAACAGAGAAAATGGAGAGGGATGCACTCATCCAAATCAATTATTAATATATTTACATTACTATGTAAATACATGAATACATTAGCAGCACTATGTGAATATATTAATATGTAAGAAGATCAATATATAAATATATAAGTACATTAACATGTAAATACAATAATATGTTTTCAGCAGATGTTTGATGCATATTAAGGCTTAGCAGAAATGCCCTTGATTAACATGAGGATAGAGGATAGAATGGGGGCTTTAAATTATAAATAGATTCCTACTAAGATTGTGTTGCTGCAAAAACCAATTAGTGACATTTTATAACTATGCACCAGATACACTGGCCTCCTTTCCATTCCTTGATTTCATCGCTGTCTTGCTTGTCACTAGGGCACACACTTGCTGTACTTTGGCTTAGAATGCTCTTCCTTAGGTTTTAACGTGACTGGCTCACCCTCATCCTTCAGGTTTCAGTTCAAGTGGTGCCTCCTCAGAGAAGCCTTTTTGACTATTTTAAGTAACCAGTTCTATTTACTGCCTTTTCATCACTCTGTTCTCCTTTTCTCCCCCGACTCCCATGGTTTTGATTACTGTGGGCAATACCTTGCTTATTTATTTGTAAGTTTTTGTTATGCGTCCCCTCCACTGTAATATGAACTCTAAGAGTGTGGGAACCTTATGTGCCTTCGTCTAGGCTATATTTCCAGCATCTAATGTGGTTCCAGGAGTAGCAATACATGAGGAATGGATCTGTGATTCTCTGATCTGTGAACTGCAGATAGGTGCTAACATATAAAGAGAAGTGGATGCATAAACCATCTGAGACTTTAAATATTGCCGAGAGACATTAGCTGTTCTGTCCACTGATTCCAAGATTAGTACCAACATAGAATTTTCTCCTTTACCTGGCATTAGAAGTTGCATAGTTATATACTGAGCCCATAGAAACAAAACACATCCACAATCATAAAGGTACAGATTTTAGATTTTTAGTTTTTGATATTTTGGGTTTTTTTAGTGCATTGTCTTTTGCAGTGCTACATGATATTTTAGATGCTTATATACTCTGCTCTCTAGATTAAAAAATCATGGATTGAAAATTGATAATGAAGTGAAATAAGACAGTCCCCGAATCACCTTGAACAGGAGGTGACCGGCAACAGGTGGTGAGGGGGCGGGAAGAATGAAGTGGACAAGGAACACAGACAGGAGGGTCCCAGTCCAAGCAGAACCCTGGAGAGTGTGCGGGGAGGAGCAGACAAACAGGAAGTTAAATTTAGCTGCAATGATTTCTTGCCTCTGGGAAAAATAATTGCTTCACTCCATTGCCAAAAGGCAAATCGGCATCAGCTTAATTCGCCTGAGTCTGCCATAAACTGCAGATGGAATCATAAAACATAGTTAGATTCAAATTAAACACATCTGTCCTGATCTAAAGCAGGTGAGGCCAGCCAGCCAAGAAGCATCAAGGTGTAACATTGCACACAGATTACTATATGCAGAGGTATATTTTGGGAGCTTGCTGACAGTGGCATAAAGAACCATGAAATCATCTACTGTCCTATTTTCCTTTATTGAGCCTGCCTTCTTGTACTGGTTGCCATTTTAGTTTTAAAAGACCCTACCAACACATCCACTGAGAACCAAATAAACAACCAGACAAAAACACTGATTTGAAGTCCAGGAGTCTATTGCATTTTAATCAGGATTCTTATCTGAACTGATGCTTTCTTAGATTAATTGGAATGACAGGGAGTCAGAAGTCCCTACAGTGCATTTTAATTGGACTTGAAATTCCAGGCAGAGAAAGTTTGTTTCCACTCGAGGTGTCAGCCCACATCTGTACCACCCACTGAGATAGTGGGTGTGTAGAGAAAATAGTAGGCTAACATCTGATGGTTTTGACCAAGGTAACTATGTAACCTATCTAAATCAGGACGGTTTTGAGAATGTGAAAGGGGATTGTGGCATGCATGGAGGTGCAGGGTCCCAATCTCCCTTCAGGAAACAACAAGCTGTCTAGCTGCAAGGAAGGCAGTAAGCTTTGGGCGTCCTTCTGCAGCACTTTCAGGATTCCCCTTAAACTTTAGAGCCTCACTCTGTCTGGGCCACCTCCAGCCAATGACTGAATATGGTAAGGGCACTAGTGCCTGGTCATTTCTGCTCTTGGGGGATTCCTCTAAAGAGTAATCTTCACTTCGGAGCTTCCAGGTGGAGTGGCTGACACTTTGTCAAGTCTGCATTTTAGACTCTCCTGCTCAATCCTGTTCTTCTCTCCCTGCCATTTCTTTTCACCGGTGTCAGATCTGCATCACAAGATCAAGGCTTTTTCTGCCCATTTCTGCTTCCTTCTCATTTTATCTTCCACAGGCATTACTTCCCAATAGAAGTATTACACTCCTAACTTTGTCATAGCGTTTACTTCATGGAAAACCCATCACAAGGATGCTATTAATAATTAGGTGTGTGGGGGCCGGCCCCATAGCTGAGTGGTTAAGTTTGCGCGCTCTGCTTCAGTGGCCCAGGGTTTTGCTGGTTCGGATCCTGAGCGTGGACGTGACACCGCTCGTCAGGCCATGTTGAGGTGGGGTCCCACATGCCACAACTAGAGGGACCCACAACTAAGAATATACAACTATGTACCGGGGGGATTTGGGGAGAAAAAGCAGGAAAAAAAATAATAATAATTAGATGTGTGGAATGGACTTAAAGCACAGCCTATAATAACCCTAATTATGTTTGATGGGCTTCTGTTGTTGACCCTCTACTTTATCCAAGGCCAAAACCTTGTTTTCTTGTTTTAGACGTTGTCCATCTAACAGAGGTACATGTGGGAACCTTTATTAATCTCAGGCAGACCTTGATATATTAGACCTTAGTTGAATAAATTGAATATTTATACTAGAGTGGAAGAGGCCTAACCTAAATTTCCTTCTTTTTCTCTTTTGAAGATTCTTCCTCTTTTTCCTTACTTATTTGTTGGTATGTCCAAGGACCTCTCCTCTCCTCTTATTTCCTCTCTGCTCCCTTCCCCTCAGCTCCTCTCCTCTGCCATCCCTTTAAAGACTCTCACTGGGATATAGTTTTCTCATTCACACTTAACGTATGCTATTGCAAAACCTCTCCAACTCCATATCTGCTGATTCAATAGAGTATGGGATGTTTTTATTTTGGATGTCCCACAGACTTCTTGAACACATAATTTCTTTAAAACTAAATCCATTATATTCCTCATGAAAGATGGCCCTTCAGTCTTACAGGCAGGAGCTCTAGAAATCAACCCAGATTTCTTGCTATCCTTCAACCTCTACATCAGTTTGGTCACAATGTCATCTCGATTCTACCTTGAACATTTTGGTCAAATCTATTACCTCTTTTCTCCCTTTCAGAACGACACTAAGTAAATATCAATAATGGGGATAAAGTAAAAGATGAATTTTCACAAGTACATAATGTGTTAGAAATAAGTAGACATAAGCAGAAAAGAAGAACAAAAAGTACACGGACAGGAGAGAAAAAACGTATGAGCTAAACAGCAGCTGACAACCACAAGACATAAGGAGAGGCGAACGGATCGTCCTGGACCACAGAAGCATCATGTGCCTGGCATACACACCTGGTAGAAAACCAGTTAGATTAAGTATTATCATCTAGAAGGGGCAGCACAAGTACCAAGAAAGGTTTCTCAGGACACCAAAAACTCCCCATAATCATGAAATAATCAAAGGGACCAGACGTTCTGGCCTCATGTGGCCCTGGGCATGTCAGGACAGTAAGCTCACATCAGTTAATAAACTATGCAGGAACTTGGCTGTAGAAGTGAAAAAGATCAGAATGAGAGGTTCTCAATTTTGGATAAATATATAAATGTAGCCTGCATGCTTGAGAACCTGTAGGATACTGCTCGTGCCTTGCCTTTCTCCTGTAGACATTGCTTCTGTCAGTGTAAATAAGTCGATCTACAACAGGCCTTGATCTGTTGACATTGCTGCAACAACAGATTCTGGTCTGGAGAATGTAGACATCCTCTTTTTGTAGTATTGACGATACTCGGAATTATAACTGACAACTCATATGTTTGAGTGTTAATACTCATCTTCATGCAATGTTTGGAATTAGTAGATGACAAGGTTGTTAGTCTGACTGTGTGAAGCTGTGCTGCTTTGCTCACACCAAAGGCAGAGAGGCATGATCTCACTTCTAAACTGCTCATTGACTCTTTCTAAACTCTCAACAGTAATGCCTTTGCTTCTAGATTAAGCATCTGGGGGAGGAGTGGTAGTGATTTGGGGGACTTTCATTTCCTGTTGCATTATTTAGTATTTGTTAACTGGATTGGGATGAAATGGTGCCTCCATTGCTTTCCATGCCATAGCCACCTCTAAGGAGTGTTAAGAAAATCCTCATCATTTTTTGCTGAGACTGCTTCAAAAGATTGATGCTTAGTCCTTTTGCCTTCAGCCTTGACTCCTCCATTTGATCCAATACAATGCTGCCCGAGTCATCATTCCTAAACACAAATGTGGGCATATACTTTCCTGTGAGCAATGTCCTTTTGTGGTTTCTCCAATGCTTAAAGAGAAACTTCAAAATATGTGGCCCAGCATATAAGGCCTTTATTTATATGACCATGCTACTTTTCTTAGCTCATTTGTCTCTATTCCTCATACACATTTATGCTTTAATTGTAGTGGCCTACTCAAAGCTCTGGGAAGGAGCCATGATCTTTTTCCTTTGCGTATGTTATTCCCTTTGCCTGGAAGCTTGAGCATGCACCCCTTCCTCTTCTGCATCACCTGATAGCACTAAATCCTTTTAGAAGTCTCTGTTGATCCTGCAATTTGGATCATATATACTAATCACAGCTCTTATTACTACATGGTGTAATTGTTCCTGCTTTTTTAATCTCCCATAGTAGGGCTCTGTACTTCTTGATGGTAAAGACTGTCTTTAGTTCTGTATGTCCAGCACTTACCTCAGTGCCTGCTATAAAATAGGTACTCAAGCAGTAGAAGGATGGATGGAGAAATGGATGGATAAATGGAGAGATGGCTGAGTGGGTGGCTAGCTAGATAGATAAAGAGATAGACAGAAAGTCTATTGAAATATCTTTACCAGTCATCCCCAGTCATCCTCCTCATTCAAATGCACTTATAGGATGCTGCCAGGAGAGTCTTCTTAAAATATAGATCTGACCATGTCAAAACTTTAAAATACATATTGAAAACATTCATTGGCTCCTTGTCTTATAAATTATGATGTAACTATTTAATCTTCCCTGATCTGACATATGTACCAAATTCTATGGTATTCCCAAAACATATTCATTCATTCATTTATTCATTATTTCATAACTCTCTTTTCTAATATCTACTGCAGTGCTAATGTAGTATTTTTATCATCTTATTATATCTAATGACTTACTTTTTAAATTTGACAAAAATCTTAACCTCCATTTTCACTTTTCTAAAATTTTAAAGCGGTTAATCTAGAAAAGAGATGAAATAAGTTCTGGTAATAACTATTATTTCTATATAATATTAATCCTATATAATAATACCTATAAGGAAGTAAAGTTCCTAAGAAATACAAAGTATAGGAAACTGGGGCCCAAATTTTTTTTAGATTTTGGAAAGCCTCATTCTCTGTTAATCCAGGAGGTAGCACTTTCACCTGAAAGCTCCCCTCAGAACTGTGTGGCCTCTTATGAGTCAGATTCACACCCTCTCTGTGCAGTAAAGCCACACCCATGATGCTGTCTGAAGCCTGCTTTTCACTCCAGACTTAATCAGGGCTACTTTGGATATGTCAGGCTGCTCACGAATAATACCCTTCAGATTTTTAGAAGCCCCTTTTTTTAGCTGAGAGAGTCAGGCTGCATCTGAATTATTTGAAATGTTTTCACAAAGCGTCTCATAGCCACATCCGTGATTTGACATTAATGTTGAGGCCACGTCTTTCTGACAAAGCTCTGGATTTGATTTTCACTGGTTTGAAAGGCTGGAGTTGAGAAACAGTTTTATTTCCTATCACAAGTCCTGGTCCCTCTATATTCCTTTTCTTTACTTTCAAACTGATCAGTTCTTTATTTAGCACCTCTCTTTCTTATGGTACCTCACCAAATGCAGCTGTTAACAGCCAACTGACACTAACATTCTACCTGGAAATCTCATTACTCATTTGCTAAAGTTCGCTAGGTACATTTTCTATCACCCATGTTCTTCGGGTGACAGACAGCTTTACCAATTGCTTCTCTCTACATAACATGGGTAGCCTTTTTCTCAGTGTTTTTTCAGATTCCATCTACCACTCAGTAGCAAAGCCATGGCCACGGTATTTTAGGTCTTTGTCATGGCACAACTTATTTCTCTGTAGCAGTTTCTCTCTTATCCTCCCATGTTTCTCTCAAGCAAGATAGCCTGAATTTTTCCTCACGGCCATGGCATGGTTCCGGAAGAGGCTGTAGAAATATTCAAGTACTTTTTCAAGCCTCTGCTGGTTTCAAGCCTGCTAACATCCTATTGGCCAAAGCAAGTCACATAGACAAGCCCAGATTCTAGGGATCCAGAAATAAACCCCATTCCTTTAGTAAGAAGAATTGCAAACTTACAAAGCAAAGTGTTTGGTTATATAAAGGCTATTTATTGGAATAATTGATAAACCAATTTACCACAGATATTCAGGCTAATCCTCTGTAACAAATTAGACAATATTTCATTTACATGTAATGAAGGAACCCCAAACTGAGTTAATAGCTTTCAGTATGCAATGTTTGAATTATAAAGTTTAATTTTTACCATGCTATGTACTCTCTCTCTTAAAAGCACATGGTTTCAAATGGATCTTGCATACCTTATGTGTAAATCGAAATAGTGTGGTGACTTTGCTAAGGGAAGATCTGTGGGGCATGTGAAATAGTACATTCCTGCGCCTGAGACCAAACAAAAAAGTCAGTATCTGTTCCTTTATTCCTCAGGCGATATTTGTGATCCTAATCCATGTGAAAATGGAGGTGTCTGTTTGCCTGGAGTGGCTGAAGGTTCCTTTTCCTGTGAGTGTCCAGGTGGCTTCACAGACTCCAACTGTTCTAGTATTGTGGAGGTTGGTAAGTGCAAGATTTAAGCATTTCAATGGTTCTTTTTGTTTTCATGAGTGACTGACAAATTTGGTGTGGGGCATTATAGGTATTCTGGATAAGATTGCTGTATGTTGCTGATTCATTTATTGCTCTCTAGGAATTTCAATCTCATCATTTCTATTTTATAACTAAATTATATTTTTATTAGGGGTGTTCTCAAATAAATAATTTAAAATTATGTTTTGGTGATTAACACTATACTTTAAAGGAGTACAGATACCACTTGACTGTAATAAATTTTTCTCTCTCTAATATTAATACACATTTAAAATTTTATTCCCACTGGAAAATAATTTCGAATTTAATTTATTCAAATTAAGTAGTCACTCTAAATAAAATAGAATTTATTTTAGCCATTGAGAGTATCCATCAGTATTTTGTAGCTGTTCTGTTACTTGTCTAAGAATATAAATATATGAAAGAAGACAATATTTCAGCTGCATTATTCTTCAAAGTCTTTACAAAAACTTTGCCTTGCAAATTTTGATTAGTCAGTGGTCACATTTCAAACTGCTTTTTCATCTGTGAAGTACCTCATTGACATATGCAGTTAGGGATTCAGGGTAACTTCCTTAATTTCCAAATAGGTCCTCATTAAGGACATAGCTGTCCTTTAAATAATTTAGCACTATGTAAACTTACATAGAGATTTTCTCTCTAATCAAAGGTAGAACCATGATTAAGTTTTTAAAAAATTCCACTTTTTGTATATCAGCACCAAGAAGAATAGAAAGTGGCCTGTATCTCTGCCACATGTTTCGGATTAAAGTTCTGCCAACCAGCATAAACCTTGGAAAACTCAGAGATTTGGCTGGGTTTGAAAAAGAGTTTTGAAGAAGAAAGTAATAGTATCTGTAGTGAGGGCACACTTTGAGTTACTCATCATTGTATCTAACGCACCTAGCCTAGTACCTTATGCAGAGTAGGAAACCTACAACTGTTGAACGAATGAAAGGATTATTAAATAAAACCATTTTTAAATAGAACCAATGCCATTTTTCACCACTAGTTATTGGATTTTAGTATGCTTTACTTTTTAAATGTGTTTTTCTTGTATTTTATATATTACATTAGAATAAATGTATTATATCTGAAAAAGTTATATTATTGCTGAAAGGTACGTTGTTCATTTAATTCATTTCAGAGATAATTCTCTTTTCAGGCTTTTATTAACTCGCGGCAGTTCTAGGGGTTTGAGACGGTGCCATAGAAATAAAACTGCTGTAACCACTTTGACCCAGGCTGCAAATATGTACAGTGGGTTTCAAAGTTTAATGTGAGAATCGTATCCTCAGGAAAGTCTATCTGTCTGTAGAAAATTGTAGTCATAAATACTCCTAACAGGAATGTAGGAGTAGAATAAAAATTTAGTATTCTATTTTAAGCCCACTAACCCCAAATTGGCAGTGCCTTAGATTTGTAGTATATAATGTCTCAGTTGCTACTTTGTAAGAGCCACATCTGGAATCATAGGCAAATGTATTTAAATAATTAGGAAACCAGTATCTTCATAGAACTTTTAAGTTAATACTTGAATACTTTGGGCCATATTTTTAAATATGAATTCAGCATTCATATTTTATCAGAAGAGTGATATTATGGGCAGCAAAACTTTAAAAACTAAACACACTGCCGTATTCCACGTAGATCAATGAGACTGGAGACTCAAATGCTTATAGAATTCAGTTTTATTCAGGTTCATTATTAAATACTATTGAAACACTTCTGATATTCAGATATGGGATAGTTATTCTATATTACCTTAAGCTGTGTGTTTTTGTATGTTTTAAGCAACCTTGTTCTTGCATGAGGCATGTTTAGGAGTTCTCGGAAGAAATATGTTCTGTTCATATTTGCTTTATCATTTAGCATTGCCTATGAGTTATACCAATTCTAATATAATATATTGGCTTTATAACATTAATAGAAAAGTCCCCTAAAAGTTTAAAATGCCCAATTTCTTAAATATATCTTTGCTATATTGTGAAATAATTTTTTTAAAAGGTGAAAAAATAGGGAAGATGAAATACAATTTTGAGGTTGGGTATCTCTTTAGGACAGACACATGACCTTACTTGCCCTTCTCCTGCCTCTTTCTAAACTCCATCTTTGCTTATAGATAAGGAAATACTGAATATTTTTTGAATAAAAACATTTAGTAGCAATGCTTTTATTTTCTAGCCTACCTCAGGTTTTTTCATATTTTTAAAACTAATTATGGGGACTAAATATATGAAATATTAGATCATTAAAGAGCATCTTGACTTTTCAGTTTAAAAAGTCTGTTACTTTGCTGGGACGTTTTGTTGCTGTTGTTTCCCTGCTGTTGGGTAGTGGTAATGCAGAAAGCATAGGATATACTAGAATTTTATACACTCACACACAAAAATAATCCTCCAAAAAACTCTAGGTATTTTAATGTAATATCTTAAAAGACAAAAGATTTGAGCTGTCACCATGCACTATTTTTGCTTACACATTAATCCCCCCAGAGATGGAGATGTGTCGAAGGTTTCTTCTAAACTTCAAACCATACAGATTTTGTGATTATATGAAGTTCTAAATCTCCTTATTTTTAATTTGCAAAGGAAAGGAAATAATCTTATTTATATTCGCCTAGAAAAAGTTGTGTTTGACCCCAATTTTTTAAATAATTTTTACTCTGTTCAATCTACAATCAAACATATACTCTCTTCGTTGTACTACGTCTGGAGAGGAGAATTTCCAATACACGCTATTCTTAGAGATAAAAATTGCTTAACGACTTTACCTCAAACCTCATTACTTTGTAGTAGCCCTGATTCAAGTTCTTGATGCTGCTTAGTTCAAGAGATCCTCATCCAATTTTCTACTTTTACTCTTCCCTCCCAAAGCATCTAGTGTCAGATAAGCACAAAACACTTTGTCACATTTGCAATCAATTCTCATGGCACTTACATTCCTATATTGTGCGGGGAAGCTTGGAGAAATTGACTCGCTCAGATTTGTGAACTTCATTCACTAGATAACACTGCTTTTCTTTGGACTTAATTCTTGATCTGTGTGTACTCCAGTATCCATCTTTTACCTCTCTCTGTCTCTTTCTGTCTCTCTGTCTTGTTGTCCCCCACACATTCCCCTTATACAGACGTAACTACACACCTCAGTGTTCTCAGTCTCTTTGAGTTGTTAAGACTCACTTCTGATATCTGCAAAAAGCAATAGGAACACATCTCTCTCAGCAAAAGAAAGAAAGAAAAACCCTTACTTTACGTCCTCAGACTTGAGGACATCAGCCAGATTAATTAGTGTTTGCACAGATGTGCCCACTTGCTGCCTCCCTCTCCAGGGAACTTGTAGACAGACCACCATGTCCTTAAACCCCAAACTGCTTCCCAATTACCTGCTCACATTCCTGGATGGCACTGTGTAATTTGGAGCCAAATGGTGACACATTTATTTCATATAGAAATTTCTATTACCAGTGAGTATTCTAGACTTCGTGTATAGAAATTCTAAGAATTATTAAATTGTTCAAGTTTCATGGCATACATAATTCTCTTCTGTATGCTAACAGAGTAATTCAGTAAACTAATGACAAATATGAACTTTTACCACTAAAAGAGAACAAAATAAGTGATTGACTTAAAATTAGTTTTCATTTATTGCTAAACAAATATTTCGTGAGCTCTTACTAAGTAATAGTTATCTAAATGGTGGAATTCAAAGGTAAACAAATCTATAGAAATTGCTGTGGAACTAGGAAAGCAGATAAATAAATAGGTAAATATGATGGATGTTGTGACAGGAGAAGTATATGGAGCCATAAGAATATGAAGCAGATGTTTTGTCTTAAACTAGGTGTCAGGGAATGCATGCCTACCTGAAAAAATAACATCTTGACATAATTCCAAAAAATAATTTCAATCTAGCAGGCAGAAAGCTGGACGTATTCTAGACAGAATAAATAGCTTTTTAAAAAGCGAGGAGATAAGAAAAGTAGTAATTCCACGAGCTGGAAGAAACTCACTGTGACTAGAGCTTACAAAAGAGAGACATGGTGGCCAAGAATGAGTCTGAAGATACGGACAGTGGCTGATTCTGCAGTCTTCTATGCTGTTTTAAGGAATTTGGACTTTACACTAAGAGCAATGGAGAGGATTTGTACTTTGAGAAGATCACTGCCACTGCAGTATGGAACAAAAATTAGAACAGAGTGAGATAAGGGGACAATTTGAAGGCTACTCAGAGGACCAGGTCAGACATGATGATCTTGGTCTGGGTTCACGTAGTAACAAAGGGAATGGAGAGGAGAGAGTTAATAAATATTTAAAAGATACGATAGATAATTATTGGTGACTTTTGAGGTTATTGAGTAAAATGGGCTTGGAGAAAGGGAGAAGTAAAGAAGAAGCATCTTCAGGTTATGGCCTAAGCAACTGGGTACCATTTTCTGAGGTAGTGTAAATTGAGGATACACTGGATTTGGAGGTAGGAAATGAGTTGAGTACATCACATGTTGAATTTGAGGAATTTGCTAGACATTAGTTAAGAAATCAGGCATAGATTGTAAGTCATAATTCTACAGATGGTTGTTGATGCTCAGGGAGTGTATGAATTTGCCCAGAAGCAGAATAACTTCTGAAAAGAAGAGAGGACCAAGAAATGGAAACCAATAAGAGGTTCATCAATAATTAAGCAATAGGTAGAGAAAGTTAAATCTCTAGAGGAATCTGAGAAGGAGTGGCCAGGGAGATATAACAGAAACCAGGAAAGTGTCGCATCCCAAAAGTTAAGGTTAGACAGTATTTCAAGGAATGGGTGACCGGCAATGTCAGGTACTGTGAAGCTGAGCAAGATAAACATTTACACATGTCTTACCTGTGATCTCGTCAAGATCAGTTTCACTGGAGTTGTGGAGAAAGAGGTTGTAGCACTTGGAAGAATTACAGGAATATTTTTAAAAGTGGCTAGGAATACAAGGGAAGTTCCTCAATTTGACAAAGAGTATCTTTAAAAAATCTAGAGCTGAAAACATTCTTAATGGTGAGAAACTCAAAGCTTTCCCATTTAGATCAGAAACAAGACAAAGGTACTCTTTCTCACTACTACTTTTCAACATTGCACTGGAAATACTAGCTACTGCAATAAGACAAGAAAAGGAAATAAAAGATTTACAGATTGGGAAGGAAGAAATATAAGTGTCTTTCCACAAATGACATTACAGCAGAGTTGTAGAATGCAAAGTTACCATACAGAAGTCAATCGTTTTCCTATTTACCAGTAACGAATAAGTGAAGTTTGAAATTACAAGCACAATTGGCAGAGCACAGAGGATTTTAGGGAACTGAAAATACTCTGTATGATGTTACAATGAGGCATACAAGCCATTGTACATTTGTCCAACCCTATGCAATATACACCACCAAGAATGAACCCTAATGCAAACTATGGACTTTAGATGATTATGACATACCAGTGCAGGCTCATCAATTATAACGAGTGTACCACATTCGTGGGGGATGTTCATAATGGTGGAGGCTATGTATGTGTAGGGTCAGGACTATATGGGAAATCTCTAGTCCCTTTTCTATTTTGCTGTGAACCTAAAATTGCTCTAAAAATAAAATCTTTAATTTAAAAAATGGCTATAACAAACATTAATCAATTTATGCACTTATTTACTCATCCGTCCATCAAATATTTATTGAGTGTATACTGTTTACCACACACTTCCTAGCCCTGAGGATATAACCAATAAAAAAATAGTCTTAGCCTTCAAGAATCTTCTAGTCAAATGGGAAATTAGACAATAAACCTCATGCTTATCATGGTAAGTTCTATAAAGAAAACTAAAGCTCAGTTTGAGATAGAATAGTAGGAGGTATATTTTTGGATAAGACTAGTAGGAAAGACTGAGAAGTTGGTGTTTGAACAAAAAGTGGAATTGAAATAACTTCATTGTATAGGGATGGGGAGAGAGGACAGTAACTGAAAGGGGAATTGAGGCTAAGGGAGGTTTTTTTTTTTTTAGGAAGATTATCACTGAGCTAACTGCTGCCAATCCTCCTCTTTTTGCTGAGGAAGACTGGCCCTGAGCTAACATCTGTGCCCATCTTCCTCTACTTTATATGAGGGATGCCTACCACAGCATGGCTTGCCAAGTGGTGCCATGTACGCACTTGGGATCCGAACCAGTGAACCCCGGGCTGCTGAAGTTGAACGTGTGCACTTAACTGCTGCGCGACTGGGCTGGCCCCTCAGGGAGGTTTTTAAGATGGAATTGTAATGTCATTATGATTCAGAAATATGACATAAAAGCTAAGCTTTTGTTTTACTAGAAATAAACTATGTTAGATGACTCATAGAGAAATTTCAATAATACTTGGCATACATTTAACCTATTGAAACTATCAGTCTGAAAACAACATAAACATTGGAATGTGGTAGTAATATAAAATCCATCATCACTTTTGTTAAAAAATTTCAAGACCCTGTGTTATTGAGAGTAGTTCAGCACAGAGTAACAGAGTCCATACATCATTTCATTTATGGTTCTCCCTCTTTATCCTCTCTGTAATTGCATTGGCTTCTGATCAGATTTTCTTATTTAGAAAAAAATAATAAATATTTACCTTCTATCCTCTCCTGTCCTCTTCGCTATATTCCATCCAAACCAATTTCTTTTTGGTAACTGGTATCCCTTTCCTAAGGTGAATTTGGATTCTTTTAAATTTGTGGCCTGCAAATCTCATCAATTTCATTTGTAATCTCATAATCTTTCCTGCTTCCATTTCATTCTGAGAAATTGGTTACATTTATCCCAGAAACATAAAGACTTTCATACAAATTTTTTTAAAAGTTACGTTGTACCTCTCACCCCATGAATAGTCATGTTCATGTTTGTCTTTTAGAGGATGAGAATTCAGTGTCAGAATATCAAGTAGTGTAACAGAGACTGACTCTGTCTAATAGACTTCTTTTTAGTGGCCATGGAATATCAGAATGTTGACAAGCATTAAGTAGATCTCTTGGGTAGAGTGAGGCTATTTTTAGATTTCTGAACTTTGATTACCAAATGAGAGATTTGGTAAATTTCAGTTAAATTGTTCACAAAGTAGATGAAATTATGAGCAGTTGTCAGTTTTTTTCTCCCCTTGAGATATCTTCTTGGTCTAAGGAAGGATAGCTCATGATTGAATCCATATTTCTAGAAATTATCATAATGAGAGCTATTCTGCATGATTAAAATAGTTTCTGAAAAGCTGCCAGCCATAGATGATTGGTAGGAAATTTCCCAGTCAACTAGAGTCAAAGGGATTTATTTTCAGAATTATATTTACTTATTTTTCTGATAATAAGAAAGATTAAATATGTATTCATACAAACAAATAGAATTGTACAGTTAAGATAACAGACAACAATTTTAGGGAAATTTTTTTGCCATTTATTTTGTATGTATTATAAAAAAGTAATTTTCTTTTATATATGTAAACATTTCTATAACATAGTTTATAAACTATTAGCTTATTAATTTAAAAACATTTCTACTTCGTTGTCAATTACAATGATTAGAATTTATTAGCTTGCAATTCCATGCCCTAACAATTAGATATTAAGAGAAAAATAGAGAATATCAAAGAATGTCATAAAATATCAAGTACAGAAATCCTTTCTTGCCTGGAAGAAAGATTGGAGCCAAGTTGTGATAAAGCTTTTATTTGTAAGAAAAGACAATGTAACACATTGTTTGAAAAGTTGATGTATACCCTTTTAACCATTGTGTTTTTTTCTGAGCGTATATCCTTCCCAATGATTGAGGAGAAATACTTTTGTGAATGCAATGATAGTGGATGTGTGTCATTAAGCTTTTTCTGCTTAAGAAATCCTCACAGATTTAGTGGATTTAAAAACAATAATTCATCTCACAATTCTATGAGAAACTTAAGTTGGTGTTCTGGTTGATTGGTACTGGGTAGTGGAGGATGGCTCAGTTGAGACGGCTTGTCTCTGCTGTATCAGGTGTCCTTACACAGTGGTAGTGGAAAGGTCCCAAGAGCTGTAAGAAAGATCCAGCCCAGTTACAAGCATTTTTCAAGTCTCAGCTGTGTCAGACTAGTTAACACCACTTTTGATGGGAGGATCTGCCACTTCGTATTGCAAAGGTGAGGATGCAAGAAGAAGAATGTGTGGCTGGTTTTCAGTCTACCATGAGATGTCAGTTAGTTGCTTTTCTCTTTCTTTGTTTTTTTAAGAGTTTTTGTTGGTAATGCAAAAAGTTGATAAACTTGTAGATATATTTGTAGATACTTATTTTTATGTTACTGGCTATGAATACAAAAATTCAGTAAACAGTGATTTTTATCAAATCTATTTTTTATAAGGGAGGAAAGAAGTAAAAATTCTCATAAAGAAAGAAAAACATATTTTCTGCTCACTTTAGGAAAATATATTGAAAAATTAGAAAGGTTAAAATTGAAAATAACTGTAAATTGTCCTTTTACTTGGATTCCAAATGGAGTGGCATGAGGTCAGTTGTAGCACTGCCAAAAGGTACAATTCTACACATTTATGAAAATGAAAATTACTATTTTAAAGTGATAGGCTAAGGGGCAAATTTAGCATTAATCTCTGGAAAAATTTTCTTTTCCAAGTTGAGCACTTTCATGGAAAAGAGATCTACAAGAGACTCACAAAGGACTTATAAAATAGTTAGAACATGTCCAACTTTCTTTAAAAATCTTCCATACTTTTACTTGGTTTTATCTTCTTCATTGATTTTCCACACGAATCTATTTCTTGATTCTAACAATTATACCTATCATTTGTTTCGTTTTAATTGAATTAATTACACATCAATCCATGTATCCCAAACAGAGCAAGTCTTTAAAAAATAACATTATTTTTAAGCAAACGTGATGAAGTATTAAAATTCTATCATTTTATGAAAGTTCATATGTTGCTGGAGAATCAGCAAACTGTTTTTCCTGTGATTACAATAGAAACAAGAAAATAAAATAATTATCTTTAGGTTGAGCTGTTGAATGCCGTAATAGGAAGAAAAGCTAACAGTGTACACACTGCTTTTGTCTTGGGAATAGCCAGCTATATTTAAGAATATATATTTTACATAGAATTTATTGATTTTCTTCCTTACAAAAATAATGAAGAAAATTTGGGAAATATAAAGTAAAAGAAGTAAATAAAATTATCATAATCTTAGGTTATATATACTTTCATTCTTTTTTCTATCATTTACCTCTATCTATAGGTCTATTTATATATGTGTCTATAGCTGTATATAATCATATAAAGAGTGATAGCAAGTTAAGTTGATGCCTCATGTAAAATTGTGCACATGCGTGTTTATGTGTATACATACGTGTGTGTAAAATTTCTACAGTACATAGTTCATATTTTTTGATATCACTTTTTTTCCACTTAGGATATAAAATTAATGTTTCCATTTCATTAAAAATTCTTTCCTGACATTATTTAAAACATCAGGCTAACATTCTGTCATTTACCATCATTTTATTAAACCAGCCTCTATTTTTGGACATTTAAGTTGCATGCAAATCTCCTCTCTTATAAGCATCTTGATAAACACTCTTTTAACCAAATTTTGTGTACATTCCTCATTGTCTCCTTAGACTAAATTCTTAAAAGTAAGTTGTTGGAGTAAGAGTTATTTGAGAACCTTTAATATCAGAAAGATTGTATAGGAAAGGCTAAACGGTTTGTCATGATGGATTTATAACGAAAAGAAAGCTTAATGGGTTTAGATCTACTTAATCAGAGTAATGCAGATTTGGGGTTATTTGATTTTTATAATAGGAGGAGAAAAATATACTTGAAAAGCAGAAGACGAGATTGTTAGCCCATCAAATGTACTTTTTAAATAACATGTGAAGACTACATCCTCTTTTATTTTCACTTGATTATTGTATAAGGCAAAAAAATCATTTAAAAAGGACAAACTGTAAACAGGCATCTATATAAAGTCCAGTTTGGTTGATAATAATTATGAGAAAAAGGCTATTCTCTAAAATTCAGGCCAATGAGAGAAAGAGTAGGCATTTTATCAAGGAAACCTTAAATAATGGCTGTGGAACATCTAAAGTATGCAGCTGACTTAGGATAACTAGAGAAAGAAAGCCTAAGAAGGTTAGATAAAGGTAGGAGGTGGGAAAATGATTCGTATCCTTTGGATGGAAAGTGAAAGGCCACTGGATGAAAGACAGAGCATTTGCTCTCATCTTTCCTTTTACCATTAGTTACACAGAGAATAGAAGGAAGAGAAAGAGATGAAAATAAGTATTTTGATAGATTGAAATTTATTTCTTAGAACTATTAGAAACTCTTATAGCATTTAATATTGGTAAATTAGATTAATTAATCAGGAAACCTTATTGGCACCTACACTGTGCTAGAATCATGCTGTTTTTTATGAGGAATTATTAAAGTAAAGAATAAGGGTTACTAAAATGCAGTAGAAAGCATGACTCTTTTCTCAAGGAGCTTCAAGTAGATGTCATTGTATGTGAAGGTTTATTTGGCCATGGTCCCTGAAGCCATAGGAAACCTGGGTGACACCTCAAAGTAACTTTGTGCTTGAGGACAATTTATTGTTCAACATATATCAAAGCATTTATGTGAAGGTTAATTCTGTAATCCACAGTACTTCAAGTACGATGGCAACATAATTTTTAAATGAGTCATATAAGGAGAGAGAATTTGGGCAGAATCCTTTTCAAAATGTATTTAATTTTTCCCTTTGAGAGTATAAAATTCACCAAACTATGATTTAAAATGGACAACAATCAATATTTATTATTATCTTTCTTTTAATCAAAGTTTGGAAAGTAAGCTAGGAAGGACAAAATGTCAATTCCTCAGCAAAAGATAGAACCAGATAAGCAGTTTTCTTAACTACTAATCCTTGGAAAATATAGCAAATTTCAAATAAGAATTAGTCTCCTCTTTGCATAGCCTGTTGAGAAATGCCCACAATGTCTTTATCTGGTAAGATTTTAATTCAGAAATCAGACCCCAAGTGCTTCATCTAAATCATGGAGAGCAGTTGGCCACAGAACTCATCTCTACAGTAACTGCCAAATATTTCCAACGAGACAGATGTTGTGTGTGTCAAGTCTGCTGTCTTTCAGTCAATTCTTTTGGCTCTTCAGGCAATGGATAAATGGCGTGTATCACGGAACAGCCTCTGGCCTCTAAAGTCAGCTTTTATTAATTATTCGACTATGTAGGTCAAGCTATGTTGTTCTCCACAATGATTTCCTGACCCAAAATATCAGTAGTAAGTCTCACCTCATAACTAGACATGCTATTAGCAGGCCGTCATGTAATGAACATTGAAAGGAGAGGGCAGATGGCTTTTTTCTGCAATTTACCAATCCCATGATGCCAAGGACGTTTTTTCCTCACCCCTTTCCCTTTAACCTTGTCTGGTATTTTTAGAGTACTCTATTCACTGAAATACTAATATATGTATTATTCTTGTAATAACCTTGAAACAAACAGTTGAGCTAATACCAGTCTCAAAATTGAATGGGAAAATGATCCTGTGATGAATGTAATGACTGAACCAAGGTCATAGATGCTTGCTCAGTGGCAGGACAGATGAACCTGAAATTTTGTCCCATGCTTTTCCACATTTGTTTGTGTTCAAGTTAAACTGTGCCTGTTATACATGTGGGGATGGATACTTTGAAACAATGAGAGAACCTGGAGATATAATAATAGTAGCAATATCTTTGATTCCAGCGCTCGTCACATGCTGACCATGCTCTCTTGGAATTCGGTAGGAACGCATTCTCTAAATGATTGCATCATGATGTTGTGGTTAAGAACTCAGCCAGACTGAATTCAAATCCTGGCTCTTCTATTTACTAGCTCTGTTACTTTGGGCAAATTATTTACTTCTTGCTGCCTTTGTTTCTCATCTGTGAAATCAGGGTAACAACAGTACCAACCTCAAAGGGGTTTTGTTCAAATTAAATGAATTAATATATGTAAGGCTCTTAGAACCGTGCCTGGATTATAATAAGAGCTATATAGGAGTTATAAAATAAGTAAATATAAACATTTAAACCTTATAGACAATTAAAAAGCTACGTGCAGAAATCAAGCTTCTAAGTCCTTGAATATTCTTCCATCATTTCAGTCATTAATAATATTATTGAAATGTCCAATAAATCCTGACCTATTATTTTTATGTTAGGATTTTTTCTGCTTGTGCTTGAATATGCAAACTGGGGGCAGTTTAGCTGTCAGCTTTTAATTTTTCAAAAATTTCTTTCCTTCAACATATAATTTGAAAGATCACCTCACTTGGTATGGGAAAAAGAGAACCCTGTGTTTTATTATTTGAAAATTATGAGTAATGTAAGTAATGCCTGCATAATTAGGAGTCAGCCTTTCTGGAGTATAGCTTTTCTTATGCTTACAGCAAATAACTTATGAATTGATTTTTCTTTATAAGATTGCAAAATGGGAATCTTGCAAAGGCATAATAAATACCAAGTTGGAATTTATGACAACATATTAATATTAGGTTCTTAGTTGTGATAGATCAACAATAAGGCCTTTGTGGCTTTGCATAAAGATAGAATCACAGAGTAGAAGAGAACACTAAGATCTTCCATTTAAAGAATATTATGGAGCATCTCTGGAAAGCTATTCCTGACCCCCAGAGGCTAATGTTGCCTTTGTATATGACCCCAAGATAAAGGACCTACCCTTGAGATTCTTACATTTGGGAAAGGATTATAAAACACACACATCAATAGTCATTACACAGGAAATAACATCATAAGAGAAGAACAAAGAGCTATAGCTACCAAGAGGAGAAAAGGCCACTTCCAATCCTGGGGATTGGATTTGGTGGCTGAGATGGTGTTTAAGATGGGCTGGGAAGAAAGTGTAGTTCAATAGTAAAGTTATTGGGTGGAAACATTTTAAGCAAGATACTGGATGATAAAAAACGCACAAAGATGAGAAACTTGAGAAGCTTCTGGAAGAATTAACATTAGTGGTTGCCCAGATTATTTAGAGTTTATAGGGATGATTGGGAGCCAGACCAGGAAGGTGGTTTGGACCTGTATTGTATAGGGCCCCTCGTCCTCCCCTTGATCTACTCCCATAATATAGTTTTCAATGTTTTTAACAAATTTATCCCAGGAACATGATTCTATAACCTCTTTTGATGATACATTATTGAAGCATACAAAATTATAAAAACAAAACAACACAAAACTCTTAACTAAACTGAATATTTGAGGTAATTTTTAAGTGCTAACTCAGGCTTTTCTTTTGAGGATTAAATTGTACGATTTTTTTCTCTTACATTTTTATTCTACCTCCAAGATAAATGTATTTTTCAATTCATTAATTATTGTGGTTGTTTTCAATAAGACTTGCTCTAATAGGTAGTTGATTGGGAAAAGGTTAAGTGTGGCTTATTGACTGAAATTAGTGCTAATTTCTAACATAGAATTTCTAACCAGAAATTAATTGCTAGAAGAAACAACTGTAAAGGTTGAAAGACAGTTTCCAGGGGACACCTCCATGACTAGAAATGTCAGTTTACATGTGGAAAATCCCATGAGAAGCCACAAAATATTTATATTCACCTGCATAGACACCTAGTCCTGGACACCAAGGAAACTGTTTTGATGAAGACATATGTTTGGTTTTTCATCTGTGGACTTTAATCAACTACATATGAAATAACAAGCAAACTAGATTCTTCGCTAGGAGAAGATGAAACGTTGGAAGAATACCTTTGATCCTTTGCTTGGTTTCAAAATTTTGCAATTTTTCCATTACTAAGGTACCTTTAACATTGCTGGCAAGCTGGTCATATTCTCCCTTGACCCCCACGCCAAGCATAACCTCCTCCTTGGGTGTCTTCCCCACCCTTCTTTTTCCTGCCCAAACTTGCCCTCAGACTGAAGGAGATAAGTAGTCCCCCGTGCTCTAGGAATTGGTCCATAGGTGGCGCTGGAGGAGGGAAGGAAAGGAAATTAGTTCTTTACTTTTAGTAGCTAATACAAAGTTGGATTATTAGTTGTAATTCAGCAGCCTAAAAAAGGCAGTTCATAACATCATTGTACTTTGCACTAGTTATATCTCATCTGGAGATCTAATTCTTGTCTCTGTAAGATCTCATTCTTGTTGCTGCATTTTAAAAGAACTTGACCAATTTGAATTTATCAAGAGGAGGCTAACAAAAATGATGACCAGGATGTAGGCCATGATCTGTGAAATTAAGTAGAGATGTTTATCTCAGTTAAGATGAGATCTATGGGGGGTATGATAGCTGTCTTCAATGATTTGAATGGCTGGTATGTCAAAGAAGGAGCTCCATTATTCCATTGTTTTCCACAGGCTGGCTCTAGGAGAAAGATGTGACGTGTTCCTTTGTGAGATTATGAGTGCCCTGCCACTAGAAATTTTGAAGCAATATTTTGATATTTGGTTGACAGGTTGGACTAAGTGACCTTTAAGTTTGGTTTGCATTTAAATTTTTATTTTCAAGAGTTGCTTACATCCTGTTTTCTGAACAGGCTGTTTCCTAGTCTGTTTCTTGAAGGTTTAAAGAGTAGAAGTTAATAATGTGCATTCCCGCCTTGGAAATAAACTCCAAGATAGGAAGAAGGAGGCTTGGACGCTCCCTGAATAGCCCTGCACCTTTATTCCATTTCATTGTCTTCAAGTTAGACCTGTCCACTTTTTTATCAGCTGAATTCTTTAAAGACATTCCAATTAAGGAAAAATTTTAGCCTAGGGTGACAAGTTTTGCAGATAAGGAAATTACATTGTCAATGTCATTTGATTAACACCTGAATGTGGATACACTGACTATTTTCTTTTAAAGAAAGTCCTAATTCTGAAAAAAAAAGCATTTAATTTTAGCTTCTATTTTAACAGACAGGAAAAAAAATCCTCTATAGCAGTCATTAACTCACTGCTGAATAAGTCAGTGGCACATTAGATTAGCTGAGTTCTATGTAGGCAGGCATAGGCTGTGCTTTCTCTCTTATAGTTACGTCCTTGGGATGAGTTCAAACTACATGAAAAAAATAACTCCCCTTGACCAAAGAGAAACAGACAGATCCTCCAGAAATATCTCAGCTCTCTTCCATCAGACGTGCCCACTGTTTTTTTCCCTTCATCTTTTGAGTTTCAAAAGATATTTTAATTAAGCCAAATGTGTGGGTCTATATTTTGGGAATGCATCATTTCAAAGCCATCATAAAATTTGTAAGTTCCTCTTTGGAATACAAGCAATAAAAAAAGAATGATGTTTTACTAAAAGACTTCGCAAATTTTAAAGTTGTAAAAATGTCATGTTGGAAATAACTGTAACATACTAAATACTGGCTTGTATACACACACACGCACACACACTAATTATAAGCCAAGATTTTGTAATAAAGTAAATTTCTGTCTTCAATTAGTCACGATTTATTTTTTAAAAACACTGAGCTTTTATATTATTTATATCCTAGAAAGTACAGAATATTCAGTATTCAACCCTAAACGTCCCCAGTGGGGTAGAGGGTGACGAGCAGGGAAATGTGTCCGTCATTCTAAGGCTGCATCTACCTGAGCACAGGGCTCAGCCATCTCTTTGTCTCTGTCTTGTGCTACGTGGACTTGGGACTTTGGAAGTTTTACTTGACCTCCACTAATGGTAGCTATTACAAGAGAGTAACTTTCACAAGAAGAAAGCACAAATATAGATTGTCCAATATAGTTAAGAAGCACATTACTAAAGATAGGCTGATGGCATAGAAAAGAGGTTCATTTAGTAGCCTTATTTATAAAAAGTGAATATTTTGTATTGTGTTTAGGATTATGCGCTCCTATTTACTTAATGAAGCTATCTAGTCATTTTTTTTTTGTTTTATGTTTCTCCCACTATTCAAATGGAGTCTGATCATTCATTGAAATATCTATATGAGAGAACTCCTGAATCCATCCAAATATCATTCGATACTGAACTAAACCATGATATATCCATAAAATAGAAAATTATTCAATACTGTCCATATTTACTATTATATTGACATGGAAAAATATATACAATATATTCGTGAGAAAAGCAGGTTATGGAACAGCATCTATTGTAGAATCCTCTTTATTATATTATAAATGAATATCTAATTATTAATATATACTATATATGTATATATAGTCTGATGTTTAAATAGTTTTACTTTAAAATTCAGTTTGAGGTGAGTTTTTAGTTGGTAATTTAGATGATTGAACAAATATACTTCTATTTCGCAATGCAAACCTTAACCCGTTGTAACAATGGACACTTTGCCAACACCCTTAATCACAAAATCTCTTCTGGTATTAACATTTTATATGTGATGATTCTGTGGTTTCCTTAAGTGGATGGTGTCACTGAGATTTGTGCCAATATGGCTGGATCTATCCATTACTTTTTAGTTCTTTTGATTTTAACTTTTTAGATTTGCTTTTCGGATTAGCTCATTTGTCCAGATTTATGGAAATGAACTGAGGTGGAAGTCCATGGTCTCCCACACATATGTAAAGCAGAAATCCGTACAACATAATCCTGATGGTGTCAGCATCCTTCTATCATATCCTGTGAAACAGAATAATATGGGTGCTATGACCAAATGAAACTCACATATGGTGAACAGGTAACCTCAGCTTCATTGCTTCCCTACTCACATTAAGCAGCATTCTCACTGTATAATTATTCTCCCTCTCCTGTATTAAATTTTCAAAACGATTATGAATTACTTTTACTGAAAATTGACAGATCTGAGCAATCATTTATATTAACTTCTGATCTGCTTTATCCCTCACAAGTTTCTCCCTTCTATTTGTCCATGAATTTTCTTAGGCTGTCTGAGGTTTAATTTCCAGTCCTCGCTTTACATGGCTCACAATAATGTAAAAACAGCCATTAAATTCACTTGCTAGACTTTATTTTCTCATCTGTAAAATTGGATAGCTTTCTAAAAATACTTAATTAGCACCAATCATGTGCACTATACAAAACTAAAAGTTAGGCATTGCCTTGGCAGGAAGAAGAGTGGATAATGTCCAGTTTGGGAACAAGACTGGAAAGTATTATTGCCATTTTCTTTTAGAACTGGCTTTAAGTTATCATTTAAAAGCCAGTGGGAGTTGGAAGGGAATAAATACATAAATCTGGAGACTGAAGTAAATACTGAAGAACTAAGAGTGGTGAGACTTGAATTCAGTCCACAGGATGGAATGAATTTGGATCGGGAGGAAGGACACACTGATTAAACAAAGGATATTTGAGGACAATTGAATAGATACATGAAATACTGAGTTCTAAACCCTTTGTAATGTCAAATCACCTAGCTTGAAAAAGTTTAGTGCTGCCTTTAAATAGGAAAATGTGTCCCAATTATGTCCCCAAAGACTCTTGAATATTAGTTTGGATATGAATGTAGGCTAATTGAGTCATATTACTTCCCAGCTTCCCAATACTCTGGCTTAGTTTTATAAAATATGTATTTGTTTTCTTTTACTCAGTGGCAGAAAGTGAAACCAAAGCTTCCATTCATTCTTTATTATTTTCCCCATTTGTACCTCTTTCTAAAATGAGAAAATCACAAATGCACTGATAATTGCTGTTAACATGATTCACTGTATAAGTCGCTTATAAAACCCATGTGAACTATATCACTACTAAACATAGAGAGGGAACTTTGTGGGTCTGTTTTAATGAAGCTATTTAACTAACAAACTGTAGTTTGATGATTTTTGAGTTAGATTAAAATCACAGATTTATTTTCTCATGAGATGATCAGATGGTTAGGAGAGCTACCATTGTCCTTTCAACCATTATTCTTTTTCTCTCTTGCTCCAAGAAAGATAATCTGATTTATGTGGCTACATATAGTTATATAAATTATTACATATTTAATTGTACATAGATTTATTTAACTAAAACATATATGAAAATGTAGGTTTTCTCTTTGGTAAATCTGGTAATATAGCATAATGAGGCAGCTGAATTTTATCGAGTAACAGAGAGGACTGTATTAAATATCTATCCGTGTTTTCTGTCTTTCTTTTGACAAATATTTATTGAGCCCTTCAGTGCTGGAGGCACAATTCTAAAAACTTAGATATAGTGGCGAGCAAAAAAGGTGCAGCCCTGCCCTCATGAAACTCCTCGTCTAATGGGAGAGACTAATAAACATGCAAATAAGTATATACTTATGTACTATTTACATGTGTACATAATTATATTTTATGTATTATATATTATTAACCACACTCATGTAGATATCATCCTCCAAATCTAGCACAGGAATCAAAATGCATGTAAAAGACTGATAGAAAAGAGAAGACTTTGTAACTCTCCGAACATTTTCTGTGCAAGTACAATTCTGCCGCTCCTCACAGTGAACCAAATACTCTGCAGTTCTGAGAGTGTAGAATTGAGCCCATGGTATGCTGTCTGAAGTCTTTGGCCAGGAGAGACTAACACTCCTCTTTATACTTTCCCAAGGAAGAAGTTGGTAATAGGAACTTTTGAGTCCTAAGGCATGTCCACGTTCGACCATTGGCCAAGGACCAACAAACGAACAATCAAACAACTACATAAATCAAAATCTCTCTCTAAATACTTCTCTGCATACTTCTAGAGGCAACTCCACAACCTACTTAAATGACTGGGTTCACAAACTTGAAATGACATTTGCTCTTCTTTGCCTTGGCAATCACACACACACACATTTATAGCATTTAACATCTGGGCAGGCATGAATATCATCATTCATAAACATCATCATTGTTATTTTTACATCACTGCAGTTGAATAAAAATATTCTAAAATATTGTCAGAGTACAAAAATACATATTTCTTATTTAATTGCTTATGGAAATACTGAATTACATGGATAACTCTGCACTTGCAAAGCATATTTGGTGCATAATTAACTAGATATCTAATATAGCAAACAAAATGATCCATAAGTCAGTATGAATTGAGTAACATCCATATGTAAAGTAGATTGCAATATGCTAAAGAATGTATTTTATATATTTCATAGTGAGCTTTTCCTATTTGATGGTGAGCCACATTGGGTATAGAATTGCTTTTGAATGGATTGAATTTCTAAGTTCTGAAAATTTACTGAAAACACCTGAGGATAAGACAAACAAAAACAGGAGATACAAGTATTGTTGAGACCATATAGAGAGACTAGAGCCTGTGCAATGAACAAGTATGTGTGGTTCAATGTCATATGCATATCAGGGTAGTACACAGCCCTTTGGGTTTGGGTAGTTATTGTATTTGCCAGTGTTCCTGTGGAAAAAAGGAGAATGGGAGGGAGGGAGAAAAGAGGGAAAGAAAGGGAAGTCTGAAGGATGCCTCCTCTTCTCAAGCACCAACCCAGTTCATGAACATGTACACTGCCAGACTGTCCTGAAAAGCAGTGACCAACTTCAAAACAGAGGAATAGGTTTAATTTAGCAAAACATGGTGGTGAGCTCCATGGGAAACTTAAGCGCTGAAAGCCCAGCTGTCCTCTGAAAGCCCAGCCCTGGGCGGTATGTACTTCTGTTCTCGCCTGCCTGAGAGATAGTGAATTCCTTATGCATTCTAATATATGTTAAATGGGAACAACAAAACTGGTCAGGGTTGTAGCAGAATGCCATTTAGTTGCAAATAAGGGAAAGCTCAACTCAAACTAGATAAACAATAAAGTGGAAGTATTTTTCCTCAGAACCAGAAGTCCAGAGGTCGGTCTGGATATGATTCTTAACAATATCTCAATAATCTAATTTTTTTCTGTTTCTCCACTCTGCCTTTGCGCAGGACTGGCTTCTTTTTTTTTTTTTTTTTTTTTTTTTTTTTTAAAGATTTTATTTTTTCCTTTTTCTCCCCAAAGCCCCCCGGTACATAGTTGTGTATTCTTCGTTGTGGGTTCTTCTAGTTGTGGCATGTGGGACGCTGCCTCAGCGTGGTCTGATGAGCAGTGCCATGTCCGCGCCCAGGATTCGAACTGACGAAACACTGGGCCGCCTGCTGCGGAGCGCGCGAACTTAACCACTCGGCCACGGGGCCAGCCCCAGGACTGGCTTCTTTCTAAAGCTGGCTACTATCATGGTTGCAGGATGTCTGCCAACTAACTTCTGGGGCCACAGACTTCCTTATTCACATCTAAAAGACAGAGAGAGGGATGGTTATTTCCAGACACTTTGTCGGGAAGAATGAGGAAGTTCCCTTTCCAAGAGCCTCTTTTCACCCAAACACATGCAAACCTGTCCTTGTACATGGTTGTCCCGGATGGGTCATATGCCTGCCTGGACCAATACTGTGACCAGGAAAAGGGAAAAGATTTACTTAGTTCTGAGATACAGACTTCCTCCCTAAATTGGAGGGATTTAGAGGATTTGTTGTTGTAGATAGCCAAGTAAACCTGAAGATGTTACAAGAGAAAGAGCATTGAAAGCTGGGGAAGCAACCCCAGTACGCTGGCCAGTGGCTTCCTAGAACCCTGCTCATCTCCTGCGGTGGCAGTTCCAGCAGCTGGACCCACGGCTCTTTCTTGCTGTAACAAACTTTAATGAGTAGAGTCCTAATTCTTAGCATTTAGTGTTCATAACTGTCAACTGCCAAGCTTTTTAAAAATGCAGAAAACTGGGCTAACATCCAAAATCCAAATTCAGTAGATCTGGAGCATTTTAACAAACATCCACAGTGATTTTGTTATGGGCAATGAGAGGACCACACTTAGTTAAATTCTGTGTATCAGATATATATTTTTATTGTCTGTTTTCCTACCGTTGCCACAATTTCAGTACATCCTTGTACATTTTGACCAGGCAGAGCAATACAGAGTTACTTGGTAGTTTATTTTTATTTTGCTTGGTGCATGTGTTTTAATTAGAGTAACTTGCATGTGACACAGACTTTTATATATACTTTGATTTCCTGGTTTTGTAAATTCTAAGAAGAGGAAGAGTGACGAATCATTTGAGTAGCATGACATTATCTTCTGTGATACTTATTTCACTTAAATGTCACTAAATAGGCCGCGAATACTCACTTCAAGGCTTCATTGTACTTCTCGGGCTCAGCTGCCAGACATTAATAGTTGATGATGCTTTGTTTGGTGATGCAGTTAGCTGTCTTTTCCAGAGATAACTGAAAACGGTGAATTAACAGTATGACTATCCCTTGTGTATGTGCCTTTCTGAGTGTGTGTGTGTATATTTTAACAGTATGGGTTAGTAACATCTATATATTATGAGGAACAACCACTATGGAGATGTTGCCTAGAAATAGAATTGTATGCAGATTTGTGTTCCTGTTGACTCTAATATTATTAACTCGTTACAAAGATGCTTTCAGGTATTACAGGCTCAAGTGTAGGTTAGTGCACTGCTTGCCCCAGAGGCGTTGGTTTTATGTCATTCTGATTGCTCTCATTCTTGTAAATTTGGAATTGTGTTTACTTCTGTGCTTGCTAGTTTTTTCCTAAAATTTCTTGCTTATCCATGTGTAATGGAGGAATAAAATCTCAGCATGTCTAATCTTTCTTCCTTAGGCTTCACTTGCTTAGGATGTTTTATTTAACCACATAGTCAGACTCTCACCTACCTGTCTGTCCTGGTTTGTAAGAGACTTGAAGAAGTTTCCAAGGGAGAACTTGATTCTTAAAGGGATTTCTCTCCCAGCCCCTAAATCCAGGTTTTCTTCCCCGTTATGCTAAGACTAACATTGTCAGAGGTCTAGCCAGTCCTCGTTCCATGACCTTTTCCCCCTTTTTCTCTTTCTCGCTCAGTGGATACTGAATCAGCACTTTGTGAGACAGTAAGGCATAATGGAAAGAGGTTGATTTTAAACTCAAATTCAGATTGACCCTAGACAAATGGCTCTGTCACTCTGAACCTCTGTACCTCCATCTATCAAATGAGAGGAATTTTCATCTCATTGGTTGCTTTATAAATTGAGGTCACACACATAAAGTGACCAGCCGTAAGTGGAAGGTTGTTGTTCCCTTTTGAACCTCTAGACTTTCATTAGCAACAACCTAAGTGAGCTCTTCTGCAAGCCCCTATGGTGTTTTCCTAAAAGGGAATTCCCGGAAGCTACTGAGAGTTTTCCTCTTTGAACATGTTATGATATATTTTGGACATGATAAAGCAGCAAACAGCTTTTTAAATATTTGTGTTCTCCACACCACTCATCCCAACTGTGCTTGCTCTCTCTGTTTCTTTATATGTGCCAAGGAGACAAGCCAAACGTTGAGAGGAAAATAGTCAGGACACAAAGTAAGCTTGTCTAACGTGTACTCTGTGCAGATGTCACCTTAACGGAAAAGAGAGAGGACCCTCCCTGGTTACACAGTGGTCCCTTGATTAACGAATTACCTGGGGACAAAGCTCCTTTATAAGCAATTCAGCTGAGTAAGTTTTTATTTTAAAACTTCATGAATCGAATGAAATAGTACTGGCTCATGTCGTATAATTCAGTGGTAATATTCTGGGTAAGCTGCGCTTGTGCCCAGAGCAGAAATACCTCCTCACAGAGTGTGTCTGTTGGGATAAAGGTGAAGAGGTGGACTCTAGGCAAAACCGGGACGTTACCTCAGAGAAACTCTTTTTCTCACTCTTGTAACCCACCATGCTCCCTTCCCCACGGACACACAGGAGTCAATTGTTAGGCTCAGAGGCTTCCTGCTCTCAAAAATCCC
Source organism: Equus asinus (assembly GCF_041296235.1). Classification (NCBI taxonomy): domain Eukaryota; kingdom Metazoa; phylum Chordata; class Mammalia; order Perissodactyla; family Equidae; genus Equus; species Equus asinus. Next base: position 85,361,880 of record NC_091798.1, read on the forward strand.
TCCCTTTTAAAATGACTCACGGTTTAATGAGTTACCGTTCTCATTACCTTGTACTGATATTACCTGGTAATGTCCCAATCCTGGCTGCAAGTTGGTACCATTGAGAGAGATTCTGACTTAATCAGTTGAGGTGGGGCCCAAAGTGTGTCATTCTAATACAGATTCAGGGTTTTGAACCACTGCTTTAGCATAAGGTTGTTTCATATTGTGGCCTTTCCTTTTATAATAATATAGTAATTTTTAATATAATAATAATCACTACTGGTGAATCTTAAAGTGTGTGGTACACATGAGTGAGTGTGTTTGTGTGTGACAGAGAGAGAGAAGAAGCTGGAATCTTCGTGTTTAACTGACACCCAAAGTGACTCTGAGCCTTTCTAAGGTTTAATAACCCCTATCATATTTATATCTTCTACCTCATGGAACAAAATTTGTGACTACCAACAATGCTTTCTAATTCCTCTCTGCCAATAGGAAATTCCCACAAAGTGGGAAAGTGGGGTATTTATAGGTTATATACAATTTATATTTTTAAACAATATTATTTATAATAATTATAATTTACACTCAAACTAAAGTCAATCTTGTTTGCAAAAGGAAAGGACAATCAAATTCAGAGAACTGAATGGTTTTTTTCTAATGCATATTTTAAATTAAAAGAGTAAGTTTTAATTTACTGTAAATACCCATTAAATATATCATTATCTAATTATCTAATGACAGCTTTCTAAGCTGTCGATAAAATTACAAGTCAGGAACTTGTAGTCACTGTTTGGAAATGTGAAATATATTTACATTCAATCTCAACATCTCTTTCTCTCTCTCTCTCTCCCTCCCCCTCCCCCACCCTCCCTCTGTCCCCACATCACCTCTTTTCCTCTTATCACAGCATCAGATGAAGAAGAGCCACCGACTACAGCAGGTAAAGTTTCTATGCTGTAAAGATTATTCCTATTTGATTTCATGCCCTGAATAATGAAGACTCAGCCCTTTGAAGTGTATTTTTTTCAGGTTTCAACCAGAAAACTGGCACAATTTTATTTATTTACTTTTTTGTTTCTTGGGCCCATTATTCTGTTCCAGACTCAACAGTGTTAAGAGTTTTGAATAAAAAGAGAAAAGAATTGAATATGAACTGTTGCAGAGGAAAACATAACAAAATATCACATCAACATTAAAGAATAAGGAAAATTGGAAAATCAAGACATTGAGAAAAATGCCAAAAAATAATAAAATGAGGAGAATGCAAAACAGGAAAATGATAAAATGTACTTTCAGAAATATGATCTTCCATGATAGAACACTGCATTATCAAACATATAATCAGCATTGAACATGATATTCATTTTCGTTTAAGGATAAAAATTATGTTCTTGCCTCACTGACTCACATTATTTTAAAAAATAATTTTTACTGTTATACCTTAATGATACTGAAGCCTCGCATCATGGCTCTGTTCCTCATTCAGCTAATCAGCATTTATCAAGCACAGGCCTGAACTAAGTACTATGAAGAATGCAGATGTAGAGAAGACCTGGTGTTTTCTATGTGGTTCTAGGACTGTGGGATGGCTCAAAGAGAAATGCCAGTAGCAGAACAACCAGGTGCATTTCTAAGGGTAAAATGGGCAGCACAGCTGATTGGATTTGCAATTAACAAAAGGCTCAGGCTAGCAGACCAGCAGCATCAGGAAAAAGGGGTCAAGCCCTGAGATGCAGCACTGTTGACCAGACCTCAACCAACTAGATAGATTCCTTCTCCAGCAAGTAATTGAAGAAGGGAGTTAGGCCTGAAAGAGAGGAGCAGGAAATAAATGGTTATTGAAACTAATGGACGAAATGGGGCTTGATTTTATAGGAAGGGGGGATCTAGTCCAGTTATTGGAATGCAAGTGTAAGGGAGAGTCAGTTCAGTTCATAGACCTAACAGTTCAAGTGGTGGAAGACTTGTTGATTTCCACCTCCCTCCGAAACTGGGCAGGGATTTTTACCTATAAGAGTTAAGTTCAAAAGATCAAAAATTGAGTGGAAGAAAATGACATAGACATCTTCCAAATATCTTTGGTAAACTCCAAGGATGCCATATTGTATGATACTCATTGTAATTATAACTTCCTTGGTAAGAGAATCACTGAATTAGATAAACTCTCAATCAACGTTTCATTTTCATAATATCAATAGTTTATAACCTGATTTGGATGATAAGAACTCCCAATCCTTTTCTCCCACTCTAGTCAGTATTGGGTAGCCTACTTTTAGGAGCAACCTAATCACTTGACTCAGTAGCAAACTCATACAAACTCTTAATGTTGTTGCTTTGAGTCTCCTTTGCCTAGTTTCTAACTTCTTTTGGCCCTGACTTGAGGCTTTAGTGTTTACAGGGTTGTCCAAAGACTCTATCTGTGGCTCTCAACCTTAATTCAATTTTCTCTTCCCGTGAGTATCAATCTTGGGAGCACCTGTGCTTTTCTAGCCTAATCTCGTTCCTGCCATACTCTTGTACCCCACACTGCTATATGGCTTACCAAGGAATTTTGGTGCCGTTGGAAAAGAATTATTATTTTTTGCATGATAAAGATTAATTTTAACCTAATGTAAACTGCCTTTAAGTACAATATAACTATTGTTGGTGTAATTTTCTTATTCTAAAGCTATTTTAATGTTTCCTTTGCTTGCTAAGAAAGTCTTTTGGTAAATGCAACTGAACATTTTTTCTCCAAATATTTATTTTACTCTAGAATGATCCAAACATCATAGAGTTTAAATTCTATTTTAAAAATAGTTTTGTTTTCAGATATGATCACATGTTTTTGTTGTGATTTTAGGACAGACTTTTAGAATAGAACAAATGTATTCTTAAGGAATATTTTAACTAAATAATTTCACATACAGATTATACTAACATTGAGAACATTTGTCGTTTAGTAAAGCAGACACTCCTTTTATATAAAAACTACCAGTGGGAGCCAAATGTTTTCCTTTTAATTTTATCAAAGTTTATAATAAAAAGAGTATTATTGTGCATTGTATAGATTGTCAAAACTTTTAACAAAATATGAGATTTGTAAAGACTTGGTTGTGGAAAATGGATTATGATTTTTTTAGTTCTTTTTGGTACCTCTTTCCTCCAGTTTTTTCAACAATTATTTTTCTTAATTGAATATTTATTATTCTGTTTATGTATCTTTTTCATTAATATTTCTTAAAATATAGTTTTTATTTAAACCTGTTAATGATAATACATTTATTTAGTATATGATTCTTACCTGTTTTTACTCTCATCACCTCCCATCAACAGAATTTATCTAGAATGATCTTTTCTAAGCTCAGACTCATTTTATGGTCCTTCTTTAACTTATCTTTTTTTCCTGTTATTTCTCCATTGCGTTTATATCAATGAAATGAAACTCTTGTTGCCACCCAAATTGTACCTGTTAAACTTTCGTATGTCCCTGCATGGTATCTTTATCATATTCATATTCTTCCTTCAGATTCACAGAATAATTAGAGATTCTTTCAAATCCATACTTTAACTTCTTTAAGTTAAATAATTTTAATTTTTCTAGTAGGACATCTTCTACACCTATTCAATAGTGGAAGAAATAATAAAGTAAATGTGGGTGTTTTTTGCTGCCAAATAGTCACAGATTCCTGATGAGTAGTTGTTAATATATGAATTATGAATTAAAAATTATTTTTTAAAACAAATGTATACATGATTTATCTAAACATATAGGTTCCTAGTGGATATTAGTACTGAATGATAATATTTATTACATGCTTGCAAATATGGGTATTATATAACAAATCTAAGTTGTTTTTACCCCATAGGTACACAGAATTAGATTAATTATAATTCAATAATCAAGACAAATTCTCATTGTTCAGAACTATTTTTAAAGAAAATAATAGGTTTTCTTTCTCGGATAGCATACAGTATGAAAAAATAAGGAAGATAGACAATATAAGTCTGAGAAAATTAGTGAGATATTAGATAGTGTTCTTCTTGTGTTATAATGCTACAAAATAATATGGGCTTTTCTCTTTATAATAGAGCATATTTGATTTGTCTTATATTTAGAATTATTATGACGGCCATCATTAAAACAGATAAATGATCTTTCTATTCTGTTCCCATATAATTCTGTTTAGAATATTTTTACACTGTATTCTGCCTTTAGTTACTTTTTCAAATATGCCTGATTTCTCTTATTTGAACCTCTAAATTGCCATGCAAAAAGCAAGTGCTTACAAAGTGCTTTTTGTGTAGATTAGTAGAGGAGCAGCATGGCACATCACATCTGCATTTCTCCTCGTGGGGGGACAGCCCCCTATTAAATATGGAGCATCCACTTGTTAATCGTTTCCATCTCCGAATGTTCTGATGGGATGCATCAGCCTAAAGAGACATGGTTTGTTGCGTCTGAGTTACTAGGACAGTTTCACCTTGTTTCTGTAACTCCTGAAGCTTCTTTTTATTTATCTTAGTTGAATCTTATGTTTAGGTATTTAAACATCTTATTTCATCGAGTAGAAAAACACATCCATGAACTATACAAAAGATTCCTTCAAACTAGGTTATATCCCAAGATCTAATTACAAACTAATGAGATTTGTATTTTTCCAGTGGCCATAATAGATACTGTACCTCCAAATGAGTTTCCTTTAGAAGTGGTATGTGCAATCCAATTATGTCGCTATTGCTCAAATAATTTTTGGAAACCTTCTTTTGAAATTTCCTTCAGAATCTGTTTATGAGTTTGCAACATCAATTATTCCCTTATAGTCTCAGAACTGTGTTACCATTTTCATCAGACTTTGGTCTAATAAACATGCCTTCAAAAACAAAGATTTGCAAATATTAAGAAAGTATCTGAGTGTGTGTGTGTGTGAAATACAAATCAGTCTACAACTTTGAAATCAGATCAGTTCTCAACTTTTGAAAAGTGATCACATTATGTTAAGATTAAATTTTATAAAATAGTACTCTAATAAAGTTATGTCAGTGGCTGCTTCTCCCATGCTGCACAGATCCAATTTTTGTATAATTTTTATTTAGATGCCATCATAGGGAAATGCTTCATAACCTGATTATAAGAATACTGTTACCATGTCCTTTACAAAACAGTTATTATGTATTGTGACATGATTCTTTCAGTTGTAACAGAAAAGTCAATTTAATGTTGCTTAAATAAAAACATATTTTATTGGCTCACAGAATTGACAAGGAGGAGCTCAATGATGTCCCTAAAAATCTGGTTTTTGTTTTTCTTTCCCCAATCTTTCTGCTCTGTCTTCTGTGGTATTAAATTTTTCTTCATCTTCAAACTGGTTTCCCTTGTGGTGGTGATATGTCTGCCAACGGCTACTCTGGTTATATGCATCTTGATCCATGTCCAGAGGATAAGGAAACGACATTTGTGCCCCTGCCTTCAAAGCCAGAGTCTGGAGACCCACTCTAATTAGACTTAGATCCCTTCTGCCAGCCCTAAAACAGCCAGCCAATCAAGGCTGTACCCTGGTGATGAGGTTGATTTTCACTTTCTCACAGATCATGAGCTGTGTGGCTGAGGGGCAGATAGAAGAACAAGAATTCAGGAACTCCTTAGGGAGAGGAGGGGAGAAATGCACACGAGGTCCATGATCAGTAAAGCCAACAGGAAGCGATCCTCATAACACCTCTTTGCCACTTTTGAGTATCTTCTTAGTTTTTCTCCTACACTTTGGTATGTTCTTCATATTATTGTATACAAATTCCTAGAGACCTGATTTGGAAGAAATAAACATGGTGCACATCTCAGTAATACTAAAGTCGATGTTTGCATTTGCCGTGTTATACATTATGACTTTTGGAATCTCAGCTTCACCACGTCCTTTATTTTTTTCTCATGTGCTTTAACATGTTTTTCATGCTTGTCAAAACTGTGTATATGCACTGGTCTTTCCTTTTTGCTTTAATGATCTGTTTCTGCAGAAATTACTAAATTTACTCAGCCCTGTTTCTTAGGCGCTGCTGACTGTAATAGTCCTCTTTCACGTTTCAAAAAGTGACAGTCATGTTAAATTGCATTGTCCAGAAAATTCCTAAGAGCATTAAGTAATGTCATTAGTTAAATTTCCTCAGGCTATTATCTTATTAGAGAAAAAAATGTTTTATCATGAACTTATAGTCAAAACACAATAATTTTATGTTTAAAACTTTATAAAATGGCCATACAAATTTAGTCAGATTTTTAAGCTTGGAAAAAGTAAGTGACTTAATCTTTGTATGTGTTGCTACAACATTACAAATTTAAGTTTTTGAAACTCACCTCCCTCATAATGTTTAAAAATAACTCCAGAAGTGTAAATAAAATTTTGATTTAATATTTGTAGAAATTTCTTGATATTATTTCAATTAATACTGTAGATTCTGTGGTGGTGACCTTTAGAATGGTAGGAGGAAAACCAAAAATGAAACCCAACTTAATGTTAAGATCAAATACTGAAAAAGCATCAACATTTTTAAAAAATAATAAAGATATATAAATGGAAAATAAGAGCATATAAGTCAAAGTTCTCCAGAAAAGCAGAAACAAAAGAGTATATGTGTATATTTAAATATGTCAAATAGATAATTATTTTAAGAAATTGACTTACACAGTTGTGGAGGCTAGCAAATCCAGAATTTGTAGGGTGGGCCAGGCAGCTGTAAACACAAGCAGGGTTTCTACATTACTGTCTGAGGCAAAGTTCTTTCTTCTCATGGAAACCTCAGTTTTACTCTTAAGGCCTTCAGCTGATAGGATGAGGCCCACCCACGTTATGGAGGGTAATTGGCTTTACATAAAGTCAACTAATTGTAGATGTTAGTCACACTTACCAAATACCTTCCCAGAAACATCCAGACTAGTATTCTGACCAAGCACTGGGTTCTACAGCCCAGCCAAGTTGACACATAAAGTTTGACCATCACGGAGAGCCTCCAGGTATGTGCATGACTGCTCCATCACATCCTTCATGTCTTGACCCAAAGATGCCTTCTCAGAAAGGCCTCTTTTTGTCTCTAAAGAGATCACACCTTCTCCACCTTGTCATGGTCCCCTGTGCTGCTTTGTTTTTTAATGTTAGCACCTGTCTGCATACTCTATATATATAGTGTTTTTTATTGTCTATCTGGGCTGAATATTAACAATCCGAGGGCTAGAACTTTGTTGGTCCATTTTATTTACTACTGAATCCCCAGCTGCTGAAATGAGTGTTTGGTACATGGTAGATGCTTAGTAAATATTTGTTGCATGATTGAATTAATGAATAAATTAACTCATACTGATTTTATGCTGATTTTAAAGCATCATTAACCCAAGAACATACACAGCTCTTCCTTGTATGATGATATAAAGAGAAAGTTAATGGTAGATGTATTTCCCAGTTTAAGAGATAAATATGTAAAAGGATAACACTACTTTGATAGGAATCTTAAGGATGCTTTAAAATTACTTAAATCCCTTGGCAGAGAAAAAGGCCATTACATTGATCTTTGTTTTTCTGCTTTTGTTGAGGTAAATTCAAATATGTTTTGCTTGGTAATTCTTTTAGTGTGGTGTCCTAACAGTGTCAATAGTTTAGCCATAGTTAGTAATTACTGGATGGAAATCTCAGTAGTGATTTTAAGAAACTCAAACCAGACAACCACCACAGTCTAGAGGTTGACATGGGTAGGGTGGGCGGGGGAGGGGGAGGGGGCAGCGCCCAGTGCTACCCTCAGGACCCCGGCCTGCCTGCAGGCCACCAGGCTTCCTGAGTTTGCACTCCAAGTGGAATAAGGAAGGGCTTGTATTTTTTTTTTGTATGATAACTTCCTCCTTATTACTTTGTTATCAATCCATGTCTCGTTAAGCACATACACATTTTCAAGAGATTTTACTTTCAAAGTTGCATGGGTGGTAGATTTTTAAGTCTTTGAGTAATACATTTAGAAATAAAATAAAATGTACCTGGATATCATATTCTTGGGATACACCTTTTTTTTTTAAAAGATATTTATCCAAAGTGGATCACAACAGCCAGAATTCACCAAAATTTAGAGATATGTTCCATATTTTGCAGCTAATTTTCTGCTTCTCTAGACATAAATCTAAATGAGAAAATAGCCAGTATTTCTTACCTAATTTGAATAATATGCTACAAAATTGTTGGTTGTTTTGAAAGCTTACTGGAGACTCTTGACAAAGAGTCAACAATCTAGTTCTTAAAAATCAAAACAAAATAAAAACCACTGTACATATCAGCCAAAGGTTTGTGCCAAGGCTTTAGATGTTTTTCGAAAGACTAATGATGTCTGTCTGAGACTGAGGCCCAGTGAAACTATTTCATCCTGTAGCTAAATGTTTAAAACTGTGTGGGGAGGAATTATGCAAGTGCTAAGCTACTAATATAAACAAAACTAAAATAAGAATGATTAGAAAGAGAATAGATAGAGACTTTTTTTTCCCCAGAATTTTAGCTATCTAAACACATTAAGTTTTATTTATAAGATCACGAAGAAGCCACTGAAAATTCTGATCCATGTTGGGTTCTGCCAATCCTTTGTCTGTTGTTCTTCAAGCAGAATGCTCAAGCAAGTTGTCTCAATTTGAAGATTTCTGAGAATTCATAGCGCTATAGAAGAGGGAGATGAACATGTTTTTAAGTAACTTAAGTTTTCAGACTGATTCTTTTTCAGTCTCCTTTGTTTCTGTCATCCAATTACTCCGTGCTCCTTGACACTTGGATGAGTGGTGGGAGGTTGAGAGACAACACTATTGATTCACACTAATTTTATTCTTCTCCTGGAAGTGAGGGGATCAGTAAAAACTGATCACTTAAGGCATTCTTTCATTTCACCCCATGAATCCTGTGCCTGGTTTTTATGACCCACCGCACCCATGTTTCTTCTCCCTAGGAGGCAGAACTGTCCTCTGTTCCAAGGCGTATATGGTGTGCTCATTCTTAACTCAAAGCTTTAATTCACGTTTGTCTGTCTACAGCGTGCTTTTCTTTCCCTTTCATGTCTCCAAAACCTATCCATCTTTTCACACTCATCTCAGGTCCTACATCTCTCCCATCAACTCATGTTGATTTCTCTTTTCCCAAATCCCAACTTGTGTATCTTTTAGGAATGTTCTCTGTGGCAGGTAACTGAGATTAACATGATCGGAGAAAGGGTCCATTCTCTGTGAAATGACAGGATCTTCCTTACTGCCTTTCAAATAAATCATGTTTCTGTAAGTAGGAAAGAAGAGCTAGAATAGAGGTTGAGGAGGCAATAGTTTCTATCCTTAAAAGGAGTTGAGTTCTTTTATTATGTCCTGGATGTGCACTGCAGTTGTTTCTCCACCTGGACTGGGGACTCACTCTTAACCGTGACTGATCCTTTTATTGCATTTCCAGCAATGCTGAAGACAGAGTGAGGGACCAATACTTGTTTCACGGTCAACAGGTAAATATCATTGAATGCATTATCACTCCTTGGGATCCTAAAGCAAAATTAAAAAGAGAGAAATCAGATGAACACAGTGCTTTCCAAATATACAAAATAAGTAAACTATATTATACTACCCTGTGCAGGTACTGTATCCTCTAGGATCTGTGCAAATTATAGTTATGTCAGTCAAATTTCTTGATTTATATCACCCCCTAATCACTTTTACTATCTATGCCTATATTAGTTTCCCAAAGTTCCCATAACAAATTACCATTACCTTGGTGTCTTAAAAAAACACACAGTTCTGTTATTCTCTCACAGTTCTGGAGGGCAAAAGTCTGAAATCAAGGTATCTTGAGGGCTGTGCACCCACTGGGTGCTCTAGGGGCGAATCCTCCCTCGCCTCTTCCACTTCATGGTGGCCATCAGCATCCCTTGGCTTCCTTGGCTGTGGCCACATTTCACATAAGCAAGCTAGGCCAATCTCTGCCTCCATATTGTCATAATTTTTTCCTCTTCTGTTTGTGGCTTCTATCCTTCTGTCTCTTAAAAGGACATGTCATTGGATTTAAGACCCAATTGGGTAATCTAGGATGCTCTCGTCTCACCATTCTTAACTTAATTATATCCACAAAGAGTCTTTTTTCAAATAAGGTGACATCAGAGATTCCAAGGATTTGGTCGTGGACATATCTTTTGAGGGGACCCCACTCAACCTACTACAATAGCTAAAGTAAATGTGGTAAATAAGTGTAAAATGAAATTTTCTGGACCTGGAATTTTTAAGTAAAAGGACATGTTAATGTATAATGAAAGATTAACCAGAATGGGTAAATGTTATTCTTGAATCTCTGATATTTTTCTCTTCCTGGTTTAAAAAAATGATCATAAAAATATAATGATGAAATCATAGTTTACCCAATAAAGCTGCACAGGTCACCTGCATAAAGCCTACAAATATTTTCAAAGCCTCAGCCAATATAATTTAATAAAGATGGAGCTAACCTCAATTTCAGCGGAAACTCTGTATCTTCTAAGAAACGAGTTTTGGGTAAAAATTAAAGAGCAACTATAATAATATATATATTATTTTAAACTTATGTATGTATTAGAAACATCTGGAGAGAGGAAAAATCAGAGACAAACACATTTTAACCACTTTATAAGATAGCTCCTTTTCATTTTAAAGAATAAAAGTGATATTCACAAATTTCATCTTAAATATTTTGATATAATTTTATAATTACTTGATATTTTACAGGTTCTCCAACTTTAATCCTAGATTCATTTATTTGTACAAGCGTGAAAAAAGCAGAGCCCCAGATTATAAAAAGCTAAAAACAATTTATTTTATCCAGTCAGCTTAGAGTAATACAGAATTAGAAAACATAAAATTAAAGCTTATCTTATTTCCATTTCAATTTTATCATTTATTGGCAAAACAATCAGATCAATATGAGTGATTTCTTTTGAATCGAAAACAAATATTCACTGTGGTACCTGAGAACAGTCGTTTGTCCAAAATCATTTTAGTAATTTGGGAGCCAAAGCTCAACCTTACTGTAATGAATACAGCTTCTTGTAATCTATTACTATTTTCAATTTTATTTTCATGATAATTTTGACATATAAATCTTGTTGGTAAGCCAATATATTTTTTACACCTAGAAAATGTGCTTTGAAAGGTATGATGATAGAGGGTGAATTAGAATGTGCTCAGACACAAGTGTAAGCTCTTTCCAGATTCAGGTAACAGGAGCCGAGGGTCTCACTGTGATGTGGAAATGACCCCTGGGAAATCATCATGTTGAGTAACTTGAGGGATAGAGCAGAAAAGGCCAGTAGATTGCTGTGAAAAATGTGTCAAGAAAACATTTTAACAGAATTTCTTCCACTTTATTTACCAGGGAACTAGATACTCAATAAATATGTGTATTTCTGTTGCAGAGCGTTACAGCACTGCCAGCTTCTCTACCCCATGATTGATAGAAGTTGAGAATAGCCTTACTGTTCACCATCTGTCATTAAAGACCTGTTCTTCAAGTGGACACAGCTCCTTTGTAAGATTTTAAATATTATGGCTGTTAAACTTTTCATATTACCTCTGTGAAAGAGATGTAGTCTTTTGCAACGACACAGACTTTACTGTTTTTCTTGCCCCTTGGTGGATGATTGCTTGTCCTTATTTTTGTTGGTTATTTGAATATTTGTAGCTTATTTCACATATTTTAGGGCTATCTAAAATCCTTCCTGGAAAAAGTGGGACACAGATAGGTACAACCTATATACACGACTATGTAGAAATTTACTATTTTAATTATCAAGGCTACTTATAAGACACATTGCATTTAAAAATTATACAAAAATAACATTTCTCTTTTAGGTCATGCAGCCATTTTTTGATAGTCCGCCTTCAGCCAGTTAACTTATGCTTATAAATGGTCACAATAGAAAAGAGAGAATTTTAAGAACTATTTTGAGATCACTAATATGTTATTTCAAAGAAGAGCAGAAGACTCTTTGAAAGATAATGACATTCAGCAGTCATAAGGGGCCTGCTGAATTTCCAAGTTAATTGGAACTGAAGCAGACAAGGAAAGGACAGATTGCTTGTAGACCCAGAGATAGAAAATAATTGGATAATAACTAAAACTAGGCATTTAATAGACATGCATGCAAATTTTTAAAACAGAATTGAAGTAAAGGGAAGAATTTATTTTTTTTGAGGAAGATTGGCCCTGAGCTAAAATCCACCACTAATCCTCCTCTTTTTTGCTGAGGAAGATTGGCCCTGAGCTAACATTTGTACTCATCCTCCTCTATATATGTTATATATAGGATGCCTGCAATAACATGGTTTGATAGACAGTGCATAGATCTGCGACTAGAATCCAAACCAGCAAACCCCGGGCCACCAAAGTAGAGTATGTGAACTTAACCGTTATGCCACTGGGCTGGCCCCTGGGAAGAATTTTTTAATAAGAGTGGGCTGAGCATCAAAAAAAATGAACTTGGTTATAAAAATATGTTGTCTTGATTACAAAAATTCAGTTTTATTTTTACCTGCATTTTGATGAAAATAAAGGAATAATTTATGTACCAAATATAATGAGGATAGACAACGTTCAAAATATTTTAATTTTACAATTGGTTACATTCCATATTGTTAGTTTCAAGTGATATACCATGGACATTACTCTCTGAGGGATATGAAAGTGAATTTGACTAACAGCGTTATTTAAATGTGTAGTTTTTGCTTGGACAACTAATAACTTTATAATGAAGTATTTTAAATAAATTTTGTAATATTGATTATTAGGTTTGTTCACTGTGTCCAATAAATACTATAAACATTCTTCACTAAGGTAAAATTGACTTTGATGTTCTGCTTTCACTAGCTATTTTAGAATAAAAGTAATAAAAGTACAAAGCAACGAAAGTGGAAATCCCTGTGGCACAAGCAGGTAAATCAAAGCTGTGGGGCCCTTCAACAATGCGAAAAAATCGAATGCGTGAGCCCTTGACCCAAAGTTCTTAGCGGGGCTCACTTGTGAGAGGACAACGCTTCCATTGTGTCATAGATTTCATAATAATCTCTCACCTATGTGACCTTTCAATTAAATTATTGGAGTGCATTCTAATTCAGGATTTCCCTAAAGCTCACTCTGAATATTCATCTAATTCAGAGGTTCCCATGCATCTCATTAAGCATCGTGACCCACAGGAACATATGCTGTTGGCATCGGCCCTGAGATTCAAATTCCTTTTGAGAGCAATTTGTGGAATTAATTTACCTATATGATTTAGGTCTGTTAAGGGGTTCATTCAACATCTGTTGGGTCATCTTTGCTAGGGATTTTTTATCGGAAGAAATAAAAAATATTCCTAGTGGTAGTATTTACTTAATTCCCTAGATTTTAATTTAGGCAAACATGAGGTGTAATGCTCATGAACCACCCCATCTTTGGGATTTGTTCCACTTAATGATCTGCAGAATATTAATATATTAAAAGCTGAGTACTTTTCAACCTTTGCCTCTCACAGGTTTACCATTTAGAGGCAAAATTCAGTAGTGTGAAGATGATACTCTAGTTAGTTTTCTCTGCAGCATTTAATGTGAAGAACACTCTCATGCTTCTTGACATTTCTCCCTTGACCTTACTGTATTCTCGATTGGCTCTGAAAATGTCTGTTCCTATTTAGCGTCCTGCTTCCTTTCCCTGCCTCTTGAATATGATCTTTACTATCTCCTTCTTTTCTGTAATCTCTCCCAGGCTTCTAGTAGTTCCTTTGTGGATAGTACTCCCAAATCTGGGTAGCTAAGCCTCATAGTGACTCAGTTCTCTCAGTGAAATGGTGGAATTGTAATTATTATTGGAAATAGTGCGTGTAAAAGATGGCGGGGAGTAACCAGCTCATAGTGCACGTGAGGCTGCTTTCTCTTCTCCCTCTTCTCTATAGCCCTGGCCTCTCTCCTGAATTGCAGATTTCCATTTTCAAACATCAGCTAGACACATCTAATGGCCTATGTACAAAAATGAATATTTTTTAACTTTTTTCCCCTATTCCCTCATGCATTCCCTCTCTCAATGGCATTACTAGTTTCTCTTTCAGGCATAAAATACACAAATTGCCTTTAATGCTACACTCTTCTTCGCCATTACCTCCTACAATCATTTGGTTCTTACACTGAAAGACTGTTAAGTCCATTCTCCACTATGTACTCCCAACCGACATCCTGCAGGACTAAAAAATCTGTGTTTGCACAAACTTTGCTTAGCTCTTTATAGTTTACTAAATGTTACCCAATGAAAGCATCAGGCTCCCATTACCCTTTTCTTGCTCGGTCAGTCAGGATGAACTCGGAAAAAGCCACCTCCAGATCTCAGTGGCTTAACACACGTGTCCAGTGTGGGTCCATAGGGGAAGCTCTCTTCGTTGTAGACACTCAGGGACCCAGGTTAACAGAGGTTACGTCTCAACAGTTGCTTCTGCAGTCATCAAAACAATGTGAAGTTAACATGGTGAACCACTCATTAGTTCTTAAAACTGTCAGAAATGGTGCACTTTACATCTTCTCACATTATTGGCAAAAAAAAACTCACATGGCCACTAGTAACCTGAAAAGGGATGGAGAAGTGCAATTCTACCGTGTGTCTACGGGGAGAACTGGAGTGTCTGTGAAGCCTGAATGACTATAATCTGCCAATTATAAGGACTTGTTCACTGGTTTCTTTACACACATTGACCTTCCACTTCCTTCTCCATCATAACCTTGCTATTTAAAAAAATCTATTTACCTATTTCAGTAACTATCATTGTATGTATACCACATTTTACTTAATTGTAACATAAACTGTGTTCTTTTTGCATTTAATAGGATTCTGTATAGATTTTTAGCATATAACTAAATTGTTTTCATATTTTTAATTTAATTGGCAATATTCTATTCTATTTCATAGCTATGTTATATTGAAGATTGCTTAATCGTTCCTCAAATTGTGGGCATTTGGATTATTTCAAGTGTCTCATTTTAGTCTGTACAGCATTTTTAGAAATGTTGACTAAGTAGAGTAGAGCTAATTCAAAAGATTGGACTGTCAAATCAGCCTTACACAAATCAGAGATCTCACTCAACATCAAAGCTACCTAGTGATTTCAAGGATCGAAGCAGTCAAGAGCACAGACAAAGCAAGGAGAGTTTTAGGACATTGAGGGAAGCTCCCCAGGTCCTTCTTTCCTGCACTGGACACATGCTCTCTGACCCAGAAAAACAGATGAGGTCTCTAAATATGGTACATGTGTTACCACATCTGTGTGTGTGTGTGTGTGTGTGTGTGTGTGGGTGATCTTTAGGTAATAAGCCATCTTCATGTAGTTGTAGAGCTTATATGATATTTGCCACGGAGCTATGCCTTATAAATCCATAGATTGTAGATTTGTTTACCATGAGCAATCTTAAACTGGAGACATCCTGCTAAAAACATTCGTAGATAAAGTTTAACTTATTTATGTTTTGTTGTTTAACTGTTTAAACAACTGCCAGTTGTTAACTGTTTTCTCTGCAAGACTCAAGTGGTATATATTTGAGAATTAGTATTCATATCCCGGATTGTGTCTTTGAGATTTAAGATACAAGAAATTAAATTTTTTCATTACCCAAACAAATACATCCTATTAAAATGCTATAAAACATCCAACTTTACCCTGCTTCCTGCCTGAGTGCCTTTTGCTTGATAAACAATTTTCTTAGGCTTTCCTGTGAGGGTGAATTTTAGTGGAAATCATATGAACTTGAAGATTTATCGTTTTGTCTTTCTCTATATAAGACAATCTTTCCAATTTCTTTCCTATTATGCTAATACTTTCCAAAGGAGTTGTTTTCTTACTGTCAGTGTCTACACAGTTCATAATGCCTGTCTGCAGTTAACATTGGCCTAATTTGGACTTAAGAATTTTTTGTCTCTTCTAAAACGAGTTTCAGTTCCATGAGAATAATTATATGACTAATCACTTCAGTTTTGTTAAGACAAGGATAACACATCACAAAACTGTATAACAAGTTTAATAATTGGGATGTCATATAAAAATATACTCCTACTTCTAAACTTGAAATCTCATCAAATTTCATCAATTAAAATATGTAATAATTTAAGATGGTATAGCAATTCTTTATGTATCTTATGATTCCTGTTTTGAAACTTGTGATTTTTTTTTGTTTAGAACTGAGGAGAAAGCATGTTATATTTACTTCAATTACTCATAAATGTTAATTAATTTTTATGTCCAGTTTGGTTTATTGAAAACAAATATGCTTTTTGCTTATGTACGCTGAAGATCTTTACATAGAGTCAGGATTAATCCCTGAGAAAGTTTGAACTTATTAGATAGATTGATTAATTACTCCTCTGCCTTTTTTCAAAATGATTTCACAGAGGCATCTTTAAAGTCATATCTAAATCCTACAACATTTGTAATTCATATTCTAAATAAACTCATTCAAGAAAATTGATCCCTGGATATAATCCTGATTGCAGTCACCTGGGTTTCCCTAATCTTCCAGGCTTCTGGGGGCGTTCTACAGTACACTGTCAGAATTCCCCCCATCTATCAATTTGGGAAAGGCTTGTTTTCCTCAGCCGTGAGACGCTATTGCTTTAGTTGCCCTCAGCTCAGCCAGCAGCCCTTGTTCACTTTGTAGTTGGCACAGGATAAATTTCCAGGGTCCCTGCTTTCCTCCATATGCTGAAGCTAATGGAGCTCTCGATTGAGCTGAGGTGTGATAAGAGGAACACACCGGACCATCTAACTCATCATTACCAAGACTCCTTCAGAAGATTCCTTCAGAATCAAGTCAAGTTGCAGTTTGCTCTTTACAGAGGTCTGAGTCTCCCCATCAAGCAGGACACTGTTGAAAATTAATTATTCCGAAAATCTTATAGGCAGGCAGTCTCATTCCATCTTAGAAATCATCTTTCGTGACTAGTAAAACTGGAAGCCTTTCTGGCTGGTGATCTTCATTAGTCCATGCTGTCATACAGCTGCTCGCTCTGGTCAGATCCAATTTCTGCTGCTCACGTTTTTCTTGAAATCGAAGACCCCTCATTCCGTGGCACACAAATTCCATGGTATACTGACGTCTTCCCAGACACTTCCTTTGTGTTAACACAATGTTTCCCAAAGTGTGATAATTACTACTGGTTGTTATCAGATGATTTTAGGTGCAGACAAACAAGACTTCAGTAACCTTGAATGACATAGTGTTATATAGCATGTTACTTTCTTGCTAATTCTTCTTTACTCTACTTTACTGATCATTCTAATCATGTCAAGAAGAATGGCTCAGTATATTGTTAATCTTTCTCTAACATTTTATAACTATGTATCCAAAATGTATATATGCATTTATTATATGACTTCACTACAGTACTACTTTTCTTTTATATCCAGATCTCATTCAGTTTCTTAAACTACCCCTGTTCTTTGATCTCAGACCTGCAATACCTGTGTCTCTCCACCTTTCTCTTTCAGCTCGTTGAACCCTGACCTCCCTCCCTTTGCCGATCAAGACCACAAGGTCCATCAGCAAAACCTCTCTCTTGCACACATTTTCATTGTCTTTGCCTTGTCATTTCCCAGCTGCATACAAGTAGGAAACTTCTAATCTTGAATTGATAGTATCATCATCCTTCTCTGCTAAGTACAGTAGAAGAAATACCACACCGTGCACAGACTGGTGCCATTACGGTTTCCTAGTCTTCAACCCCTAAACATCAACACCACCGACAAATCCTCTGATTGCCCCCTCAGATGTCTCCTGCGGCCCACCAGTTGCTGTTTAAAATGCTTCTGCTTCCTTTCCTATCGCTCTACCTCCCATCATCCTTTCTACTATTGAGACAGACATATACTCTGTAGAGGAAGTAGAAACCTTCCCTCAGTAACTCCACTGAGTAGCTAATCCTGCACGTCCAGTTTATGTGCATCTGATCAGTCATTCTTTGCTTAAAACAATTAGGTAACTTCTCATTACCCTCGAGATAAAGTCTAAATCCCTAATCTGGCTTGTGAGGCTTGTCATAATCAGGCTTTGCTAATCTTTCTGACTTTCTCTCCTATCAGTTCCTCTCTTGCACTTCTCTTTATGACTATATTGCATTTGCTTCAGTCCTACAAATTAGCCGTGCTTTACTTGACTTTAAATACTCATACATGATCTAGCCCTGCCTCCCCCCCCACCCCCCGCCCGGAGGGCTATAACCTGCCTGCCTGCTCAGCCAACTTCTGTTCATCCTATAGACCTCAGCTTTGGGTGTTAATTATTCCAGGATGTCATACCTGAGTCTTCAATATTGGATTGGGTATTCCTCCTACTTTCACCCAGAACTCTCTGTACTTGCCATGCATTAGCACTTATTTCATTATTAAAGTTTTCAATTTACTGGTCTGTAATCTTCATTGGCATATGTGTTCCCTATAGCCAGTGCTGGCACATAGCAGCTGCTTAACGAGTTTCTGAAGACTGAATGATGTCAGTTCAAATTGTCCACAAGAATAAACTAAACTTATTGCTCATGAAAAACAAAACTATCCAAGTTCAGAGGTGTTGCTCCTTAAATCCTGGATAACATAACCCCTTACAGTAAATACAGCAGGGCGTTCTTTTTAAAGTCTTTTTATGTAGGTCAGTGGGATAACAGCAAAATATAATCCTATAAAGGCACTGTGTCTTTGTCAGAATGATCCCATGTACATGGATAACTGCTGTTCTGACATGATGCAGGGGGAAATCCAGCTTTTGATCAGTGTTTAGTAACTTTAATGTTCTGTTCTTCGACAAAACTTGGAAAACTTAGCCATTTAAATGCAGAGTCATAGTCTCTCAACACAGACACACCGAGGACATCATCACCAGGCACTTGGGATGTATCAGTGAACAAAACAAATTTTCGTGTCCTCACAGAGCTTACATTCTAGCGGGGTCTCCCCGACAATGAACAAAACATAAATAAATTATTATGGTATATTAAAAAGTAGTAAATGCTATTGAGAAAACAGATCACGGTAAGGGAGAAATAGGAATATTGGGGCTGAGGGTGTGGTTTGCAATTTTGAGTAAGAAATACGTCCATCAGTACCTGATAGAGGTGAGAGAGTTAGCAGATGAGCTTCTTAGGTAGAGGGAACAGCCAGTGCAAATTTCCTGAAGTGGAAGCCTGGCCGGCATGTGCATTACAGCAACAGGGGCCTTCTGGACCCAAATGATTTTATTGTTCTGCCAGGTAATGTCGATAAATCACTTACTGTGAGTATTCATACATGTTTCTCGGCTTTATAGCCACTCAGCATTTTGAAGGTGGAGGCAGTATTGTTTCCTAATGAGTCAGGTGCAGGGTAAAAGCTTCTATACACTGTGCTTCAAGGAGCAGCAGAGGCAGAGGCAGAAATGACATCTCTTAAGAAAATTGAAAGGCCTGGTGAGCACAAGTGTCTGAATCAAAAAAAAAAAAAAATCACTTTTTATCCCAGAGTTAGACTAAGGTACCTCCTGTGGAAAGATTCTCCTCAAGATTTCAGGTTCCCTTCTGGCACATAGGTCAGAGAAAATTTGGAGTCCTTAAGTTCTATGACATAAAGCGTGGTTGAAATTATCTTATCCAGAAAAATATTAAAGCAAGTATAATAAAATTCCTACTCCAGTTATGGGGGTGAGGCTCAGCCCACATCCAGAAGATATTTAATCCTCAGCAATATGGTTATTATTCTTGAATACCCAAATTAGAGACATTTTGCTGCTTGCCAATCTTCCATTAGAATTCAACCTATCTTGCCTATCAGAGTACCATAGTGTCTTATAAAATGGTATAAGGCATCATTTAGCCGCTTCTTTGGAAATTGCTAAGTCTATACGTTTACAACTGATTCATTTTAGCACCAAATAAACAATCATAAATCTTTTTACTTCATTGTTTGTGACCTATTTTAATTAGGCTCATACATTATTTTAAAAGGCTTTTTGCAGGAAAAATCACACTAAAAGCTGCGTTATATTGACCAAGTGGCAGCCACACATTCTGTCACTTCTAGTAAATTATTGGTTACTCTGAAAATTGTTTATACTTGATACACTGATCTTAAAGAATGACCTACTATATTTAAATTTCAGATCTAGTATATTTAAATAGCGTGTTGGCAACAACTTCTCTGATTAATTATTTAAGGTATTTAGTGATGAAAGCCTTCTCTGCTGTGTATAATTTCTCGGTACTATATATTTCACCTAACAGAAATTGTGTTGGAAATAAGAAAGGGTAGCAGGCAGAGATAACCTGGGGCGTTTTGTACTGAAGATGTGAATCTCAGCTTTTTTGTCCATCCAGATGGTGACATCTTGGTCATTTTAATCAGCATACTTTATTTGGATCATGAAAATACTATAAATATTAAATCACAGTGCAGTCAAACCTGGATTATTGCTGCTTCATTTAATGACTATATGACCATAGTCTATATAGTGTTAAGTACAGCATCAAAGTCCAGAGACAGTGATAGTAAACTGTAATATTTAATTTTTTTTTTTTTTGATCAAGCAAAAGAGGGCTTAAATGTCTAACAACTTTTGTGAAGGAATCCTTGCCGTTTTATGAGCTATAGCCAGTTTTCAACAAAATTCACCACAAAATTGTCAGCAGGAATGATTTCTTTTACAGGGAATAGAGTGATTACCGTAGCTCCCTCTAAAAATTACCCATCTATATTCATGTGATTAATGTAACATGGAATTTACAAATTTAAATGCATAATGCTGGAAAAGTAGAAATAAAGATTTTTATAGTAATGCAAATCTGTGCTGCATACATTTAGTACTTTCTCTCATGAGTTAGAAAGTGAATTGTGTTTAATAGCTCAACATTTTTAATTGGGTTTGCAATGATAATAAATTGTTATACACATTTTTAAGTGGATTTCCAGAGTTCTCAAATATTTAACTGCCTGCTACATTTTCATGCCTACGTGCAGACAAGTACTTTATGTAAAGTGTGATGTCATTATTTTTAAATGGCTTTTCATTTTTTTCACCCACGCATTGCTTATCCCTATGGGCAGATCTTGGTAGATGTTTTCTCTTCCTGATGGGAAAGCAGTTTAAACTGAGTTCTCTAGTAGAATAATCTTACCAGTTTTAGGTGTGTAGTCAAACAAAAGGACATCTAAGGTTAATGAAATGATGGTACAACGTTGAGAGCGGCACCAGAGAGACAGATCTTGGAAAAACAACGTCAGCCAAAAGACTTTAGGTAAATCTGAAGCCATGTGTATTTTATTAAAATGTACTTTTTCTGTCTTTCTTTTTTGCATTTTCATATCACCCTTTCCATTCTCTATGTTTTTCATTTTCCTTTCTGGATTATAAAGGAATTGAGATTGCTGAAAAATTTGTTACTCCTATAGGTCGAATAAGCCTTCTTTTATAAGCAAAAAGCATTGGCTATTTCTTCAACTTGGCTTTTCCTTTAGCTATATGAAAGTGACTCCCTAGACAACCAAAAAACCAACCAGAATGCCCTTTGGTATAAAATAATGTCGCTTAAAGGAGAACATCTCCCTAACATACGTTGCCAGTATATTCAATCCGTGAAGCTGTGAACACTTCTCATCCATCTGGCAAGTATTTGTTGTGTGCTAGCAGGTATATAAAACACAGAGTGGGTTATGAAAGAAATATAAAACAGAAATCTTGTGTTTCTGGGACCTTAAAATCTATTCAGAATGATAAAATACATACATGTTAAACAGTTCATTAATCATGCAAAACAATATGTTAATTACCACAACCATTTAACTCTCCTGATAATTTTTTTCCTACCTTTCTGGCTGCTGCTTTCTCTGGACCATTGCATTTCCTATCTGTCCATTAAATGATGGCATTTCTTGAGTCTTGGTCCTGGATTCTCCATATTATCTCTGGGATTTCTATAGGTGACTACATCCATACGCATTAATTTCCACCTATACCCAGGACACTAGCATTTATATGTCCAGGCCACACTCTCTTCTGCCTTCTTTGTACCTCCTCTTGAATAACAGATCCAAAAACTGACTCATGATCTTCGCTTCCAATCTGCACCTTCTTCCAGTATTTCTGTCTTAAGGAATGGTACCAAAATTCATCCACTGAGATGTGAAATCTAGGAACACAGTAGGCATTCTTGACCCTTCTCTCGCAAATCTGTCTATTTCTCTCCCTATCTAACAGCCCGCAACTCTAATCCAGGCTTCCTATCATGCTTTACCTGGAATAGAGTGACAACTCTACCTTCATCTATGCTGATCCTTTCCAAAGGATTGTCCATAGAGTGCATACAACTATCTTTAAAATTGGAATATCAGTTCTATTGGCCTATTGCTTAAATGTCTCAATGTATCCCATAAAGTCTTTTTTTTTTTTTTTGCACATGGCCTTTGACAGCCTGTCTTATCTGGTCCCTGTATATCTCTGTCGTTGCTTGTCTACTCCTGCTATGCTGGCCTTCTTGAAGACCCTTTTCTTGCTCTGCTTCTCCTTCCATATACCCAGGAGTGGAAAACTCATCTCCCTCTTGGCTTTATCTCTTAGATTGTTTTAGCTCCTAGCTTATGTGTCACTTCCTCAGGAAACCTCCTATTAATAGGGTCTTAGGATACAATATATCTTTCCTTCATGACTCATTAAATAATTACTTTTTTATGTGATTATTTGGTTGGTGTCAGTCCTTCCACTTGACTGAAGTTACATGACAGCAGAAAGAGTATCCGTTTTGCTCACTGTTATAACCCCACTACTTAGCACTTTGTCTGGAACACAAAAGGAACTTTAAAGATGAACCAAATGATTATGTGAATGAATGGATAATTGAATGAATGAATGAAACAATGACTGTAACAGAGTAATAAAAAAATTGTTGAAGAGAATAAGAATAAATGATAGGGAAGAGTTAATGGAGGATATTAAACTTGGGATAGTCTTGGAAGGAAAGGGAGGTTTGGAAGAGAGTGGGGTGAATAAAGGCTTTCTGAGCTCGGAAGCCATAGGAGCTGAGTTCTAGGAAGAGAAATTATCTTCTTTAGGTGACAGGATGGTAACTTACCCAGGTGAAGCATTTTGGTTCATTTTTGTGAACAGTAGAGGTAACTGACTGTACAAGATTAGTCCAAATTTATGGACTTAATAATTCCATGTAGGATACTGTCCCAGTAGTACAGTTTATCAGGTACATCATTACGTATGCATTCAGGGGATTAAAATGTTTTATGATTTTGCCCTTATTAAGTGTTTATATGGCAAAAACTGATTTCTCAGAATAGGACACTTCAACTGATCTTTAAAAAAACAAGACAAAGTATTTTGACCAGTCAGTGACCACTTGGTGTTATTCTGGAGAATTATTTGGAAAAGCTTGATATTAATGGCTATAACCATAAGTGCTTTCAATTCAGATTGAGATGGTGAAGCCCCTCATATATTTTCTTAGTTTTAAAATTCTTCCTTATATAAACAAACTTAGGGACAAAGAGAATAAATTAGTGGTTACCGAGGGAAGGGGGGTGGAGGGTGGGCACAAGGGGTGAAGGGGCATACTTATATGGTGTATGACAAACAATAATGTACAACTGAAATCTCACTATGTTATAAGCTACTGTGACCACAAAAGAAAACAACAACAACCAAACAAGCAAACAAAAAAGTAAAAGATAACTTCTTACATAAATTAACTTAGTAAGTATAAAAAAATTCTTCCTTAGTTTTCCGATATAAATTGGTACGAGCATAATGGGATAGTAGAAATTGGTGATATTACCCAGCTTCCTTATGAGACCCCCATCTTCTATTTGACAATAGATTCAATACGATTGAAAATGAAAATTGAAAAGAAGTTAATTATTGCTGTTTGCATCTAAGTCTCAGTTTGTGTTGGTGACCTTTGCTGTGTTTGGGCAAGCATCCCCTAAGCTTTCATCCAGTGATTAAGAAGCATTCATTATGTACTCTGTTTGACATGGTCATTACTTAATGCTCACTTAACAAAATTCTACAAGACCAAATTATCACAGTGGGTGAGGGAACAGATGGCCAGCTGGCCAGAATCCATCCCTGCTTTGTTTTATGCATTCTCAAGTCTGCCACAAAGCAGCCACATGCAAGACCTGAGGAGGCAATCCAAACAGTGACTCGCCTGTCCAGCTGTGCTTCCAGTGTTCTCAGATGTGAAGTCTGGGTCGGCACCCTTCCCATCTGAGAGCAGCTGGCACATCTCCTACAGGGAGCTTGTGGCCATGATCAAGATGGCAGTCACAGAGGGCAGAGTCCAAAAGTAAAAATAGAACTCCTTTCCCCCACCTTCTGTCACTGCCTTCAAAATCAAAACCGCTATTGTAGATTTCAAGAGAAAGACCTACAGTTTCATGGAAAGAGTGCACCTATTTTTAACACCTATTTGTAATTATAAGATTATTCACAATCTGATATTTTACAAATTGCCACAGAGTTCAAGAAAGAAAATTGGACTTGGCCCTATGCTTAAAATTCGGTTGTTGAAACCTGCTAAGTGTGGGTGAGAAACGGCTACAGATGAAAATGCATCCAGTCTTTAAACTTTCACTTTTTGTTATAGACTATGATTAGTCATTTGGGCTGTATGCTGGTATTCCTAAAATTAATAACATTTTCAGTCAATCATCATAGATTTATGTTTTCTTAAGAGCTTCACAACAGTAGGGAGTGAGCATTGTTAAAGTATCTAGCACTTTGTCAGGGTCTATGGGAGTACAAAAAATATAAGGAGTAGGGGTTCCTGTACATGAGTTTATAATCTCATCAGGGAGACAAAAGAGACTCATGAAATAATTAGAGAAGGAAGCAGCGTACAGTGAGCTGCTAACTATGCAGTACAGGCAGCAAGTTCAGGAGAAGCCTGGAAAAGGTGAAGAGCTGTCAGAGAGAGATTGATGAGGGACATGGAGGCTTTGTAGCTGCTTAGAGATACTGTGTGAAACAGTGTGATTGCCTGATGCTTCTGAAACTTGAGCTCAGCTCTTTGCTTATAATAATACACGTAGAGAACATTGGTCTCTGCTCGGTCTTTAATCCATACCCTGTCCTATTGACGTGTAGAAGAGTAAACAAACCATGGTAGCTAATGGCAAATTTGAATGATATCTTACCACTTTGCACCACATGCTGATGCATCTTCTTAAGCTTGAATTGTGTTTTGCAAAGCGTGGGATGTGAGTTCTGACAGATGCACTTCTCAAACAAGCCATTTGCTGAGTTCTGTTTGAAAACAGCTCCCTGATTAAAGAGGGCTTTTTTAGGAACTAGAGAGGAATTGTTATAATTTCATAGAAGTAACTTGAGCTGGTTTTCTACAATTACTAGAAACAGAAAGAGATTTTTTTTTTCTTAGGTTGATCAAAAATTATTGAATGTCAGTTTTATCAGTTAGCTTAGATTGCATTTATGGATTCTGAGGTTTCACAGGATTTTTCACAGGGAAATCATTATTCTTATTCTAGTGGCCACATGAAAAAATAAAAATGTGACCTTGATTATCATGATGATTTATACTTTTGATGTTGATGTTTCTCTTAGATTTTTGGGAGTACGTATCCCATTGACCCAAGATTTCAAGGTGCACTTGGACCTTATATTGCTAACTTCAACAATAGTAATTACTTAATTTAGTGCAGCATTCATTGATTTAGAGAAGGCCTCTATATACTATCTTTAGTGTTCACAGGCATAAAATGTCAGATTTGGTTTCCTTTATCTTAGAAAGTAAACCAAGGGGCACCATTGTCTTCTGTCTTGAGTTCACTGCATATTGTTCTGTTATCAAAAACATCACACAATCAACAAGTCAGCAAATATTATTGGTTAGCTAAAAGATGCCCTAAAAGAGACAGCATGTTTTGGAGGATTAAAAAAAATGTGTATGCATGGTGGCTACAGAATAATGAGACAGAGTTCTCTTTGGTAATAAAACATTCTGAGCTGAGAATTTCCGTTATGCAAGTGGTGGTTCAGAGGCTTGTTCTGGCAGCAGCGTGCAAGACGAGTGGACTGGGGAGAGAATGTGAGATTGTGTTCCATAATAACATGTAGCTAAAGCAATAGCTACCACTTTGTAAAATGATAATTCCTTTGGCTATATTTTGTTATCTTTTTAAAGTGTTGATAATGCTTAATGAGATATTTATTGGGAAAAGAGGACACATCAACTACTGTGACAAAAATGATTACATAAGGGATATACAAAATTAAAAGAGGTAAAAATATGATGTCAAAGACATAAAACGTGGGGAGGGGTATGTAAAAATGTAGGGCTTTTAGAATGTGTTTGAACTTAAGGGATCATCAACTTAATATAGACTGCTATATAACAACATAAGTTGTTATGTATGACATAGCTTGTTATATATAACATAGGTTCTTATATATGAACCACATGGTCACCACAAACCAAAAACTGATAATAAATACAAAAAGAATAAAAAGAAAAGAATCCAAACAGAGCACTAAAGAAAGCCATCAAAGCACAAGGGAAGAGAGCAAGAGAAGAAGAAACTACAACAACATCTAGAAAACAAGTAACAAAATGGCAATAAGTACATACCTAACAATAATTACTTTAACTATAAACGGACTAAATGCTCCAAAAGACGTAGCATGGCTGAATGTTTATAGAAATAATACATATAAAAACTTTCTCAGAATGCTGGCTGACTACATGAAAAACATACTGCCATTGTCAAGCCCAATGCTAAACCAAAATTTGAAGCAGATAAGGATCAACCCCAAGAAATCTTCCTTCTTTCTTTGATACTTCCTTCTATCTTGCCAGATCCTCCTTGATGCCACCTAAGAATTCATTTCTGCGCTTCTCCTAGGCACTGCTCCCAATTTAAACTGCTCTCTTGATCTCTTTCTTGAACCCTCAGAATTTGTCTACTACTCTCTGTGATGAGAGCCAAACTTAGCTTTAACTAGGGTGTTTATCGTTGATTAATATGAGTGCTTCACCAGCCAACTCTCACAATAAATGAGGGCTCTGGTTTCCTTAATCAACTCCATTGCTCTAAGAAAACAACTGCTTGGGGAATACTGTGGTTTGAATAATGCCTGTCCAAAATTCATGTCTACCAGGAGCCTCAGAATGTGACCTTGTTTGGAAATAGGATCTATATTGGTTTGCTAGGGCTGCCATAACAAAATACCACGGCCTGGATGACTGAAACAACAGAAATTTCTTTCCTCACGGTTCTGGAAGCTTGAAGAGCAAGATCTAGGTGTTGGCAAGTTTGGCTTCTCCTGAGGCCTCTCTCCTTGGGCTGTACATGGCCACCTTCTTGCTGTCCTCACATGGCCTTTCTTCTCTGTGTACACATCACTGGCGTCTCTTTTATGTGTTCAAATTTCCTCTTCTTATAAGGGAAATTATATTGGATTAGAGCCCAGCTATATGGCCTCATTCAACCTTACTTACCTCTTTAAAAGCCCTATCTCCAAATACAGTTGCATTCTGAGGTCCTGGAGGTTAGGGCCTTAACATGAGTTTTGGGGGAACACAATTCACCCCATCACAGGGGCTTTGCGGATATAAATAGTTAAGGATCTTGGGATGAAATCATCCTGGAGTTAGGGTGGGCCCTAAATCCAATGACTGCTGTCTTTGTAAGAAGAGAGAACTCAGAGAAACACAGGGAAGAAGGCATGTGAGGATGGAGGCAGACATTGGAGTTATGCTGTTACAAACCAAGGATGCCAGGAGCCACCAGAAGCTGGGAGAAACAAGGAAGCATTTTTCCCTGGAGCCTTCAGAGGGAGTGTGGCACTGCCGACACCTTGATTCCAGAGTCGAAGCCTACGGAACCATGAGAGAATAAATTCCTGTTGTTCAAAGCCACCAAGTTTGCGTTAATTTGTTACAGCAGCCCTGGCAAACTAATATGGGGACTCCAAAACATCTCTCTAGCCACCAAGCATCTCAGCGCCTTCCTATAGACAATTGTATATAAAGAGAGTCCCGTGTTAATTCTTCAGGAGAGAGTTTATCAGTAGGAATTAAAAAAAAATCTCTGTTTAGCTCCAGATTTCAAGTTTCATAATCTATTCAAATATTTATACCTTGAAAGAACAATATATTTAATTTGTTGATTCTCCCCCAAAATGGAATGTTTTAGATTTACTTATAGTTTACCTCTTGTATGTGTACAAGATACCCATAGACAATTTTTCTCCTCAAATGGCTAAATTTGCACTTTACGTTTAAAAGTGAGAAGGAAGAGTAGAGATAAGAAGGAAGGGGAGGAGCAGAAACAAGTAGTGTAAAAATGGTTTGAAATCTTCAATCGTGTGAACGTTCCCTGAATAATTCCTTCTTTTTCAACTAGTTTTAAAATAGAGTGGCAATGGCTCAAAACGGCAACTGCCAAAATGTTCAAACCGTATTACATGTAAAAGCCACACTATACTAAGAGAATTTTAATGTGTTTTTCAGACCAGAGTTTGGAGTGAACTTTTGGGTCATAACTGTTCCTATTTCATTGTACTGCTAGAACAACGTGTGAAACTATGCTTTTGCACTTGCCTTATTGGCATTTCCCTATTACCTAACCTAAAATGTACACTCACTGTTAATATCTAACTGCCAATGTTTTGGGGCATAATTTGTAAAATTGACCAAGTCTATGTACACATTTTCACAGGAAAGTGGTAACCTATTTACTTCCTAATAATCTGCTTAGACAGTATAAGGAATTCACGATTTGGAACATAGTCTCTAAATGTGTGAAAAGCTAACCATCTTACACATACAGAAATGCCTTCAACTCTACCCTTGGAATTGTGAGGAGGCAGATGCAGAAAAGTAGCAAACCGTATGAATCTAATGCTTTTGTGAGCAATTAATCTTGTTGACATACTTATATGAGCTTGCATAAAAACGCCTGGAAAGCATGCTGGTGAATTCAGTTCTTCATTAATATCGATCGTATGCTGTCCCCATTGTGTTGGGAGCTACTTAAAGATTACCTACAAAAGTATTCCAGCATTATCAATTTTAAAACTCCCTGAAGCCTCTTGTATCTTGAAAGTCTGCTTATACTTTCATATTAAGAGTGATATTATCAAGTGTTGTTGTCTAATCAGATAGTTTGGACTTTTATGAATACTAATCAGAGCTGAAGCTCGTAATCACCACTCTGTATCCTTCTTTGTATACCTGTGAACATTAAAGATGCAGACTTTTGAAGGGGAAAGGAACTGAGATTGCTCTTGTCTGTCTTCTTTTTCTTTTTCTTTTCTTTTTCTCTAAATGGTGGAGAAATACTCATTGTTTGCAAATTTTGCTGTGCTATTAAATTGTGTTCAAAGCTATGTATAAGATTTATATATATGTATATAAACTAGTTTATATGTATATATTTTTAATATATGTAAATACATAGTAAATTATATATATGTAAATTGCATGTTACAGGAAAGATGTGACATACCCTAAATATACCAAAGTTTAGGCAGCAAAAGTTAAGAACATGGTCATATTACAAACGTTAGTTAACATGATGTTGTTAAGGAACTTCTAGAATTAAATTTGCAGATACCATTACATAAACAAAAAAGTATATTAATACTGAGCATGGTATATTTGCAGTAAAAGGGTACCTATTAAAATTACCTTAAAAAAATGAGGCGCATAAACTGGATAACTAAGTATTTTCTTGTGCTGTGTGCTTACTCTTCCAGCTGCTGACAATTTTAATTCCATTCAAAGCATTTATCACAAATTACTAGCAAAGTGCTCAGCACGTAATAGGTACCTAATGAACAAATATTATTTAACCTGAAATTAGAAAAAACAAAACAAAACCTCTGTGTCCAGCAAGGTCAGGGTCAGTGTCTTTCTTTTCCTCACAGTATAAGCAACAATATATGCTATAGGTGATGCTCATTATTTATCAGTGTGTCAAGACCTTAAAACAATACTTACTTTCGGTATCAAAATAAAGAAGATTATTGGATGGAGGGAAAACACAAAAACAAACAGGAGTTTCCTAGGATCTCTGATTCGCATATGATTAGCCCACTTATCATTTGGAGAAAGAAACCTGGAAACTGTCGATAAATATTTTAATTTTTGCTATTTAACATCAAACCCAAAAACTTTTGTCTACCAAGCAGATTTGTGAGTTGAGACCTTAGGCTACATGTATTATGCTTTCTTCCTTTATGTACTAACTTATATTCTGATTATTTTATCTTGCTAATGCTTTAAGTGAATGTCTTTATTTACACAGGAACTGTTAAATTTGGAGACCAAAACACTGTTAATGAGATTATACAATCTTACTGCTTTTATTATATATTTGCCAAAGAATTAAGGCACATGTAATGTTATGCAAAAAGTGTACATTCTAATGATTTGTTGTTGACAGTTTTAATACCATTGTAGATGTAATACTCTTGAAGCTTAAACCATATTAGAGACAGAAAATATTGGAAGCTAATTATAAATTTAAAGAATTTGAACTTTGAAAGGTATAGAAAACCTGGAGAAAGTATCCTAATTAATTACCGAGTGAAAAGCCAAAAGATATTGCTGTCTTATAAACCTAAACTTGAATGGGGTTTAGGCAAAAGATGTAATGGCTGTCACTCATTAACTACCATATCCTTGTTTATTCAAAATGTATCAAACACCTACTGTGTGCTAACCATGACTCTTCCCACAGAGAACTCATGGTCTAGTGGGGAAAAGCGACATGTGACTGATCAACACTCTGTCAGGAATACTCTCAAAGAGTATGTACAAGGCATATAGCATTAGTCTCATGGTATAATTATTAGGGACAAAAAAAAACAAGAACCTGTATATTGAGTGGGGTCAGTTTTTTTCTTATCTTCACAGTACAAGCAACAGTATATGCAAACAAAGTATATTATTACACAATAATATTGAGGAAATAGTCATGTTTGACAGTGGATTTCAAACATAGCTGAAATGGAGTACTGTTAGCATAGCAGAGCCTGTCTACGTTCATAATATCTAATACACCCTGCCCCATTTGCTGAAAGTACTCTGAAATATTTCCATTTAGGAAGGCTTTGGAGCCCTGTATTATTTATAGGAATGTGCTGAGTGAATTCATGTTGATTCTGTTTGCCTCTGTTGAGAATCACGTATTAATGTGCAGATCTTCAACATGGCAGGAAGTGTGGCTTAATGGAAAGGCGTAGATTTGTAGTCAGGCAGAGTGTGTTAAAATCTTGGCCTTTCCCGTTGGACATTACTTGACCTCTCTGAGCAAACCTGTTTTCTTGCCTCTAAAACAGACATATTCTTACGGAGCCTTATACAGAATACTATGTATACTCATGTTGCTTAGCATGTAAGGCCCTTGAGAAAGGTGAAATCCTGCCCCCATTTGCTTTACCTCAGCCTCACCTTTTAAAGGAGTTTCTTGGAGGAGGAAAAATCACAGCAGCCTCAGCTTCTGTAACAGGTAATCTTTTTCTGAAACCCCCATGTCAGCTGAGGTCATGATGTCCGTTGGGGTGTTAATAAAATGAGCTCCAACCCTCCAACTCACATCTTTTGGGAATCCCAGAAGCTGCACCAAGATAGCTGGACAGGCTTCACCTACATCCTCAGGAAATACCCAGAGTGTCTAGGACTTTCAATACTTCTGTCAACTCTGTCTTCGGGTTCCTGTACCCAGTGGATTCTTGAATCCTTTGGGCATTACGTGCTGCAACACTTCTTGCCTCCTGCCAGGATGAGCCTCATGATTAGCACAGCCCTTTCCCCGGATTTCCCCAAACACCAAGCACAGGTCTGTGTGTCCAGCAGACTTGAGTGCAGATCTGGATCCTCCAGCAGAGACAGTTCACATCGCAGCTGTGCAAACAACTTCAACCTGAATTCCAGACATCACAATTTCTTCCTAGCTACCTTTCTTCACATATTACAGCCTCACAGCACACTGCGTGACCCCCTTCTCTGCCTGAAGTCTACTTCCAGCTTTGCTTTTGGGGTCTCCTGTCAGGGTTTCTCCCATCCATTCCTAAGTTCTTTCCTTTATTATGCAGAGTCACTAACTCATCCTCAGCTTCTAGCCAAGTTCTGCTTTTCCAAAGATGTCTTTGGCTTGAGTGAAAACAGTCATCCATTCCAGGCTCGTATCCGCCCCTCGTTCTTCAAAGTGACTTCCATCGACCACCCTCCTCAGAATCATGGCTTTAACTGCTCCCGAGACCTGGCAAAGGCCTTGCTATTTCAGTCTTTTTTTTTTTTTTTTAATCCTTCCTTCACCCAACTCCATATGGGGAAGGGGACAAGGAAAAGATTTGTGTGCTTTCTGATAGAAATTACATCACTCTCTTGAAGGGGCAGGAATAGCTTAATCATTTTTGGTTTTAATAATTTTTCTTCCTAGATACAATTC
Source organism: Equus asinus (assembly GCF_041296235.1). Classification (NCBI taxonomy): domain Eukaryota; kingdom Metazoa; phylum Chordata; class Mammalia; order Perissodactyla; family Equidae; genus Equus; species Equus asinus. The sequence continues at coordinate 85,394,307 of NC_091798.1, forward strand.
CTTAAACTCAATTTTCCTCATATTAAGTGGGTTTTTTGGAGCAATCACTGAGTTCTTATTAAGCTTTCTTTCCTCAACTGTGAAATTAAAAGACTGGATTAGGTGATCTCCAAGACTCCTTATTTGTTTAAAATTTTATAGTTTTTTGACTATATTTATTTGTGTTTATTTTTTCCTTTGCAGTTATGCACATGGCTATCAGTTATCAGTTAATAAAATCTGTCATGTTTTTTATTATTTTGAAATGAACTGATGAGTCAAAACTCTAACATCACTTTTATTTCATTCTCCCCTTCTCAATTAGTTGATTCTCTGTGGAGTTTAGACTTTAGAATCACACATTCTTAGTTTGAGACCTAAATGCATCACTCATAAATGTTCCTTTGAGAAATATTATCTAATCTTTCTGACTTTCAGTTTTAAAAAAATCTAAACAAGAATGGTAATGACAGCTACCTCATCCAGTTGCTGTGAGGAATAAATGAGATTATTTCTGTGAAAAAAGTTTGTAAATTATAAGGCACCGTCAAATGTTAATTAGTTTGAGAGGAAAGAAGAAGTAGAAACTGAGAAAGGAGAAGAGAGAGAGGTTCTGGAGCATGGTGTGCATCTCTTAGTGATGGGAGGAAATGATTCACATTGCCACAAAACTGATCATTGGTATTTCATCTTCTTCCTGTCTCACACAATGGCAACGTACCACCTCAAGGGCAGGTGTTGGTTAGTGTAATTGACGAGTACTGCAGAGCACAAAGAAATAGATGCATTGTTTTTAATTGGTATGGAGCTATCTGGAGAAAAATCACAGATACATTGATTTATTTTCCCTTCCTCAAAGTCAGCCCTTTCAACAAGTGAAGATCCAGATGCTGTAGAATTGCCACATTGTTTCCTTTTTCATGCATATCCTTATTAGGTTCTACAACCGTTGAATTTCACAAAATTTTAAACTGGAAGAAACTGAGTGTCAAAGGCAGCTGCTGGAGGAAAGAATAGAATGATAAAGTCTTGCTTCAAAGCAAGACAATATTGCCCAACCCCTAAGTACTTCCTGTTGTTGACATTCTATCGCACTGCTCAAAGTGACAATAGTGAATTTCCTTTTCTCTCCATAAGTCTTTATATGGCTTTCACTATGCCTGAGCAGCCTATTCACTATTGCACCCTTCTAATAGCCTTGCCTGTTGGAGCTCCAACCAGTTGCCTCAAGTTATCACTATTCTTGGGGCCAAGCCTTTGTCTTCCCTTTAGTCTTTGCTGAAACCACTTGCTCTTTTTCTTGGCTAATCTTCCTCCAAGACTCTGGCATTCACATCTTCCTACATAGTCAGATACTTAGTTTAATAACTCTTGCGTTCCTTTTCTAGTATGTACATCTTAACTATCTCTTCAGTGACTTTTCTTTCACTTATAAATATGTTCTAGTCTCTCCAATTTAAAAAAAAACAAAATTAGAGAATACTATATTTTTTCCTTGATCTTTCTTCATCTCCCAGGGAGAGCTTTTTCTTCCTTCAACTGGTCTCTTCCCTTCTTCACAACCCATAGTCTGGATTTTGCCCTGAATCAGTTAGCATCCTCCAAGATGCCAACTATAAGACAGAATTAGAGGTGCAAAAGATTTATTGGGGAGATGTCTGTGATGGACAAGGAGAGAGGGAGCAGGAGTAGGTAGGGTGAGCTCTCAGACTGTAGCACAAGCCTGTCACCTCTGAAGGGAGGAAAGGAAGGAAGATTGCATAGAAAAAGCCTCAGACTGCCATGCCATTTGAGAAAGTCTCAGTCGTACCAAAGGGACACCCCATAGTAAAGAATGTGAATTAGAGGAATCCCGAGTCAGGCAGGACTGGCCCAGCTCTACACCCCATCAGTGCTAGCCACTGGTTCTCTCCAAGGGGGTCAAGTACCACACTTCTTTTGGCCCTCCCAGGTCCCAGTCACTCTGCTGAAGTTACTTTCTCAAAGCTTAAAAACGACTATGAGTCCCTCGTCTTTATATTTGCAACTTTTGGTGAGCTACTTCTCATAGATTGGCAAACCTTGTGATTCTCCAGAAACATGTCCCACCAAAAACTCACAAATAGTCTATACAAGTGTTGCAGCCAGCTCTCCACTTCACTTGGCCTATGTGGTTATAGTCATTGGCAAGTTTATGCTACTTTCACCAGCGGGGAACAAAAGCTCTTCAGTGTTTATAACTCCAGAAATTGCCGTTCAGCAGTCCTTTTTAAACATACAAAAGATATTTTACAATTTGCAAACGAAATAACAATATTTTACTTAGTGCTAATATTTTTTGAGTGCTTAGTATATAGCAGACACTGTTCTGGGTATTTTATATGTATTTTATGTTTATATTTTATGAATTCTTTTCATCTGTATCATCACCCTTTGAGGTTGATTCTATTAGTATTGACCCTTAAGAGAAGGTAAGACTGAGGCACAGAGAGGTTAAAGAAATCCTCCAAGGCCACATGGCCCAAAAGTGGTGAAACCAGGATTCAAAGCCAGGCCATTGGTCTCCAGAGTCCACACAACTACTACATTTCCTGCACCACTAATACCCGGAACACTTTTTTCTATAAAATTAATTGCAAAACATTGACCTAATGTCTACTTTAAAGCATATGCATCATGCAGCAATATTTTTTCTGTCTTTCAGGTCCCTGCACTCCTAATCCATGCCATAATGGAGGAACCTGTGAAATAAGTGAAGCATACCGAGGGGACACATTCATAGGCTATGTGTGTAAATGTCCCCGAGGATTTAATGGGATCCACTGTCAGCACAGTAAGTTATCCACAGACATTGTGCTTTTATTGTTATTGATTGGAAAGTGTGCAAGTCATTATCATTGTTGTTTGTAGTAGAATGACAGAATCTTCGGGCAGCAAAGAGCCCTGACAGTTGGCTAACGCTGCTTCTCTCCCGCTGAATACACCACGTCCCCCACTGAGGACCGCCAGACTGTGTTTCAACCCTCCCAGTGGCATGGGGGGCTAGTCGTCTTCTGTTAGCACTTTTCATGATTGTTCAGTCAAATCAACCAAAGTATGGCTTTTTATGATAAACTGACGTCTGTCTCTTTCTTTCATGCTTGTCCTGCAGCTACATTCTTGAAACTTCCCAGGTATTATTCTGTTGATTATGTTCAGGGATGATACCCAGAACAGAAAAGGAAACTGCCCGCCTTGCCCTGTCTATGAATCAGTTTCCTCCTTCTTACATGTTGGCATTTTTAGGGTGAAAAAGTTCAATAACTGTATTATCTAAACTTCTCTCTTTTATTCCCATTCTTATTTATCCTATGAAGTTAAACAAAATATGTCCACTTGTGATGATTTTTTCTTAGAGATTTGGCTCAACATAAATGCCAAAGGGGTGGTGTGGGCCCTTAACTGCTATAGGGTTCAGCAAGACTGGAGGCCAAGGTGGACTATGAGCTGTCAGGGAAGGAAGGCTTTTAGAGAGGCTGCCACGTGTAAGCTGAGTCTTGAAGGAGGGACTAGTATTCATCAGAGGGAGGGGAACAGGGGAACGGCACTTGTAGGATGAGTCGGGAATATATGAGCTCTGAAGGCTGGAGTGATGATTAAGACCACGGTGTTAGGAATGAGTAAGGCAAGTCTGGTTGTGTCACCCAGAGCCAAATTTCCAACCACCAGCAAAAAATTTAGGGTGCCTCCTAGCTCTGAGACTTTGGGGGCATTTCTTTCTGGAGACTTGCATGGCCAGGAGTTTGTGAAATTTCTGTAGAAGCCTGTTATAGCCCTGAGGCACTTAAACTGCTTGTAGTTGTCTCTAAGAGCTCAGATCACCAACAACGCACTGAAAGGCTACTGATTTTTCTCAGGCTGGGTCCTGAGTTGGCAAGGCTGATTCTCCTTTATTGTAGCATCACAGTTCAGCCTGCCCCGTGAACACCTCAAAACATCCCCAGAAAGAGAAAGATGGGAGCCCAGAATCTTAGCTGCCTTGACAGTAACTTAATCCTATGAAGAGAAGAGTACTGACCTTACTTATTTACAAATTTTGTGATGTGGTGTCAGAGCAGTGCCCAGAGGGAGAAAGTCTGGCCGCCCCACCTGAGCCCCTCAATTCAGAGCCTCCTGCGTACAGTGCACACATTTGCAGAGGGATCCCCCTTTGAAAGGAGAACAGAATTTTCATAATGGGATGGTGTCCAATGTTCAGAGGCAGGGATGGCACCCAAGGTCAGGTCATCCTAACCTTATCTTTTCTATGCTGTGGGGCTCCAGGAGGGAGAGGATGAAAGAGTGCGATGCAGATTCTTACTGTTAGAAATCCTTAGAAGCACAGTATTTAGAAGGCTTGTGTAGACCCTAATGTCACTTAAATATCTCATATTTATTACTCTCCCACCCAGCCAACTGCTGATGTCAGGGTGAAATTGCAGCTGGTCCTTAAACCAGAGGCTGAGAAACTCTAAATCTAAGTTCTAACTAATAATGTCTGGACAATGGCACAACATTCTTTTCACATTTCTGGGCCTTCATCTTGTGAAGAAAAGCTTAGTTTCAGTTATCTTTAACAGCCTAGAAGTCCCATTGAAGACATCAAGTCATCATTTCTTTGTCCCAATAGAAGTGAGGTTGCTGTGGACAGGTGGTACTGGGGAAGCGTCCACCTGCTTCTCACTCCCACACACACAGTTGTCTGTGAATTCTTTCAAGAGAACCATCAAGTTTGGAGAAATAGAACAAATCATTTTTGTTCCCATTCTTTACAGGGAAACATCTAAGTCTTTTCTCTCATACCTTATACCATATTCAAATCAGCTCTTTAATCCACATAATCGTGTTGAATTTCAAGGCTTATTTTGAAATGCAAAGAAACCTTGTCCTTTCTGGTATCCGATCCCCCGCAAGACCTTAAATCTGTGCTAGGAATTTCAGTGGGAAGCCCAAGGCTGAGAGAGTCCCTTTAAAACTGGGATTTTGTGGTCTGAACAAACTGGCCCCTATTCCCTGAAGTGCATCATTATTAGAAGCAACAGGGAATGGAGGGGAAAGGCCTGCGTTTGGAACCAGAGACCTGGATTTGAGACCTGACCTTTACAGTTGTTGGATAAACGACCTTGGGCCAGTCACTTGACCTTTCTGTGATTGAAGACATGTAAATGGAGGAATTGAATTAAAAATAGATGATCTTTGGTTCATTCGAGCTAGGAGAGTATTAAATGGGTAGCTTGCTAGTAAGCAAAGGTTATCAAGCCTTCCTCTTTATAGATGAAATTGAAAAGGATTATATACATGAAAGTAGATTTAGAAGTGCTGGGAGCCCTGAGAACTTTTCCAGGTAGGAGAAACAAACAAGCAGCTATTTAACCCCTTGTAAGAACAGCTGGGTGTTTGGGTTTATTTTTCCCAGTGGTAATAGTTTTATGGCCCAAATTTGCTCTAGAACCTTGCTACTCTAAGTGTGTTCATGCAGCAGCATCACCTGGAAGCTTGTTAGAAATGCAGATCATGAGGCACCACCTCAAACCAGCTAAATCAGAATCTGAATTTTAGAATGATCCCCGGTTGACTCCTACACATATTGAAGTTTGAGAAATGCTGCACAAGGCTTTCAGTAGCTAAAAGTAACCATCTCATAGATTAAGGTAGCAACTTCTGGATTCAGTTATGTAACAACACACAATATGGACAGAATATTTATTGTAGATTTTGCAAATCATGACTATATTGAAAATCAAGGAAAATCAGACATATACCAATATAATATGAACATTTCCCTTGGGAAAGGAATGGAAAAAAATTCTTCAGACATTCATATGGGTGGGATTATTAATTTAGTTCTATTTGACAGAATGTGAATCTTTATCTTTTGGAATATAGCTAAATAGTTAAACAATTCTAAATTACATGATACTGAGTGGCATACGTAGTTAATAGGTTTAGTTTAACAACTAAATGTTAAATGTTTGTGAATATGTTACGAATTAGAAAAAAATGTTTCCAGTGTCAGCATTAAATATTACCTACTTCTGCTTTTTCTTTTGTAGGAAGATTGGCCCTGAGCTAACATCTGTGCCAATCTTTCTCTATTTTATGTGGGATGCCGCCACAGCATGGCTTGATGAGCGGTGCTGGGTCTGTACCCGGACCCGGCCTGCGAACCCCAGGCCGCCAAAGTGGAGCACATGAACGTAACCACTAAGCCACTGGGCCAGCCCCTAAATATGCTTTTTTAAATTCATAGATCTTAGTTTGTAGAACAGTTTTAGGTTTACAGAAGAATTAGGCGTAGAGTACAGAGAGTTCCCATATATTCCCCCTCCTGCATAGTTTCCCCTATTATTAACATCTTTCACTAATATGGTATATTTGTATAATTGATGAACCAGTATTAACACATCATTATTAACTAATGGTCATAGTTTATATTAGGGTTCACTATTTGCATTGAAAAGTTCTGTGGCTTTTGAAAAATGCATAATATCATGCTTCTATCACAGCCTCAGACCGAATAGTTTCACTGATCTAAATATCTTCTGTGTTCTGCCTATTCATCCCTTCCTCCCTCCCTCAAACCGTGGCAACCACTGATTTTTCTACTGTCTCTATAATTTTGCCTTTTCCAGAATGTCGTGTAGTTGGAATCCTCCAGTATGTAGCTGGAATCATATAGTATGTAGACTTTTCAGACTAATTTCTTTTACTTTGCAATATACATTTAAGGTTCCTCCAAATCTTTTTGTAACTTGATAGCTCTTTTTTATAACTGTTGAGTAATATTCCATTTTATGGATTTCCCACAGTTTGTTTATGCATTCATCTATTGAAGAACATCTTGGTTGCTCCATTTTTGGCTATTATGAATAAAGCTACTATAAACATTCATGTGCAGGTTTTTGTGTGGATATACGTTTTCAACTTATTTGAGTAAATACCTAGGAGAGCAATTGCTGGATCTTGACAAGAGTACGTTCAGTTTTGTAAGAAACTGCCAAATTCCCTCCCACAGTGGCTGTAACATTTTGCATACTTACCAGCCATGAATGAGAGTTCCTATTGTTACATATCCTCGTGAGCACTTGATATTGGCAGTGTTTTCGATTTTAGCTAGTACCTATGCTCTTTCATAATGAAAATAGCATGAGGTTATAACTTTATAAGACTAATAATGATTAGTATTGGTTGTTGTATAGAATTACCAAATTATGCATGTTCTTAAAATGCTGTACAATAATGTGAAATATATATACACACACGCATATATATATATTCCCATAAGGGTATATGTGTGTGCGTGTGTGTAAATTATAAGATGTAAATTATATGATGAATTGAACACCAAAATTGTCTAGAGGTGAGACTTTTGAAAAGCATTTTTAAGCAGTTTTCTGCTGGGAGCTGCATTTTTGTGTAGCTAGAAGTAATCGTATTTTATTTGTTGCCTAGTAACAAATCTAATGCCTTAGGGAAGGGCTATTTCTTCTCTCCCAGAACTCTTTGCTCATCTTACCACTGAAGGCATTCTATGCATTCTTCCCTAGCTGTGCACAGCTCCACAGCCTTTGGTTGCTTTTAAGAACAAATTGTCTTGGTTCCTATTCTTTGAGGAAGGAGAGCTGATCTCGGTGCCCACTAAGCCCTGAAAGAAGAGGACTGGTTTAAAAAAGTGGCCCATGTTATCAGGTTAGCTCAAGATAATATGCTCTCTAGTCCCTTCTTCCACTGAGAAAGTTGGGCAGAAAAACACAGAATCTAGAACTTTCTTTATGCTAACTATTGTAAACCAATTTAGTCTTATTGTGCTATTGATTAATGGATTCATATATTCAACAAATATTTATTGATAAGGACTGAGTCATTTTACTTTTATAACTTACATATTTCACTTTTCTCTGAGTTAGCCAATGATATTTGCTGTTTTGACAATCACTGTTAATTGGATAAATTACGTAATTGGCAATTAGGTGTTTTCTCTGGTACGTGGTGCTTGTTAAAGATACAGAATCTCATCCCACCTCAGTCCTACTGAATCAGAATCTTTAGTCAGCACCCCTGATATAGTTAAAAGCATTCATATGGTGTTTAGGCACACCAAGCTTGAGGACTACTGGTGTAAAGAATGACCTTTAATTTCCAAATTATGCTTGGAGAAGCATGCTGTTAGGAGAAGAATTCTGGATTAGACCTGGGTGTTTGATGCAGTTTTCTCTTGCTCAACTGATGAAGGGTCAGTTAGCATGTAATGGTTCTATGCTTTGGCTTTCTCATCTGATAATTCAATTCAGTTCAGTTCAATCCAACAAACACTTAGAACTTCACACTGTGTTATGTGCTAGAAATAACAGGTCTGTAAAATTTGGGATTAATAATCCTTTGTCCTGTTTCCTTAGATAGGACATTTGTTAGGATCAGATGAGAGGTTTCAGAACATACTTTACATATTTTAAATGATTAAATATGCCTGATGAATTAATATTTTTAAATATAATGGGGATTCCTCTTGGTCTCTAATTTTTCCCTTCCTTTAAAAACATCTTAATTATAATTTTTTAGAAAAAAAAATTTGAGTGGTTGGGCAGAGAGAAACCCAATTTGGAGATTTATGCTTTTCTATAAGAGTTCCTCTCTTAGCATCCTTAATTCTAACAGGTAATTATTATTTTTTTAAATAACTCTTTCTAATTTTAGCTAGACGGCATCTTTATTTTAGCTTTCCCACTAGAGTATCAATTTGTCCTAATAAAGTATTTACTTCAAAACTGTATGGAAACTTTACCTGGAGTTATTACTGACACCTGCAAACTATATAACTACACTGGCTAAATAAAGACCTTTGAAGAAATGTCCAAAATACAGTTGTCTGCAACCTCGCAAGGTCTTCTGACTGTGGATTGAGATTTCATAATTTCCTGTTCACTGATGACTTTGCAGGTCAACGTTAGCTACCTTAACACTGTAAGCCAAAGGTCGTCAAACTTAGTGTTCATATAAATCATCTGAGAGTACAGATAAATATTCAGATTCCTCTTGCTCATCCCTAGAGATTCCAATTTAATAGATTTAATTTTGGACCCAGGTCTGACTATCAACAAGTACCCTAGTGAAACTGACACAGATGATTCTAGAACACTGGTTCCCAGCCTTGGCTGCACATTAGAATCACCTGGGGACCTATGAAAAATACTGATGCCTGGCTTTTCCCCCAGAGAGTCTGATTTAATTGGTCTTGGGTATGGTCTAGGCATTAGGAGTTATAAAACCTCCCCAGATGATTCCAGTGTGCAGCCAAGGCTGGGAATCAATGATCTAGAGCCATGCTATGAGGAATCACTATGCTTTCAAGAAACTGAGCAAAGAAATACTCAGAGAAACCAAGCTTAGAATACACAAATATAATTCCATACAAAAGGTATAATCATGCAGCCCTATTGAATATTGTCATTCAACCTTTGCTTAATATAATGGAAATCATCTTACAGCAAGAACCCTTAACTGATTGAAAGAATCAGGCCAGAGGAAGATGTTAGCTTACTATTCTTAAAATATGTTATCCCTTAATCTATCTGCAGTAGTCAGAGTTCCAAGGCATTTTTATTTTCTTGCTTTCATCCTTTGCAGGAACCTCAGAGAGAGCACTGTCCTGCAGATATATGTAATGGATATTTACACAGAGACACAGTCAAATATAGACACAGTTTGTGACTTTTGCAATGAAATACTCAGATATGCACAAACTCAAAATATTTGAAAATTGCTACTTTAAATAACAAACATTCCTTTGTTCCTGTTACTGCTAAGGGGCTGGCTATGCTTTCCTCTGCTGGTGGCCACCCAGGCAAATGAAACTGCACGTGATCTGAGTGACTATCAGGACAAATTGAGCCATTTTAATGACTTTGGGTCCTCCTGTGTTCCTTGGAGCTGGAAGGCCATGTGGCTTTTCCCAGAGCCTCACATGTGCCTTTATGAACACAGTTTACTCAGCCTTCCTGTCCCAACTTCTCTTTCTTTCTTTCTTTTTTTTATTTATTGAGATCTAAGTGACATATAACCTTATATAGTTTCAGGTATACAACACAAATTTTCTTTTCTCGTGATGAGAACTTTTAAGATCTGCTCTCTTAGCAATTTTCAAATATATAATACAGTATTATTAAATTTGTAGTCACCATGCTCTACATAACATCCCCAGGACTTATTTATCTTATAACTGGAAGTTTGAACCTTTTGACCCTATTCATCGATTTTGCCTCCCTCCCACCACCTGCCTCTGGCAACCACCAACTATTCTCTGTATCTGTGTTTGTTTTTGTTGTTGTTGTTTTAGATTTCATATATAAGTGAGTTCGTATTATATTTGTTTTTCTCTATCCAACTTATTTCACTTAGCATACTGTCCTAAAGGTCCATCCATGTTGTCATGAATGGCAGTATATTTAAAAACCTACAGTTTTTCTCTCCTGTCTGTCTCCTTCACTACTCATACTTCGCTTCTGACATTTCTGGTCACCAGATGAGTGGAGGTTTTCCCCACACCAAGAAATTCTCCAAGACACCGGCTGGATGTTCTACAATTTAACTCAATTCTGACTGTCTACCTAGAGATAGTGTGAGTTCCCACAGGTTAAGGGCTCAGTCCCACAAGACTGCCCCCACCCCACCTCAGATGCCAATCAAAAGTAGTGGGTTCCCAGGCTACCCACAGCTTCTGTTTGATTTGGCTACAAATAGGAGATTCTCACCACCTCCTCCGCAGATTCCATTATTTTGCTAGAGCAACTCACAAAACTCAGGAAGACGTTTATGTTTACCAGTTTATTAAAGGATGTGATAAAAGATACAGATGAACGGCCAGACGAAGAGCTACACAGGGTGAGGTCTGGGAAGATCCCGAGCGCAGGAGCTTCTGTTCCTATGGAATTGGGGTGCATCACCTTCCCAGTGTGGATGTGTTCACCAACCTGGAAACTCTCTGAACCCCATACTATTGAGATTTTTATGGAGGCTTCATCCTGTAGGCATGATCCACCACTAACTCCATTTTCAGCTCTTCTTTCTTCTCAAGAGAATGGGAGGCAGGGCTGAAAATTCCAAGTTTCTAGCCATGACTTGGTCTTTCTGGTGACCAGCCCTCATCCAGGATCTATCCAGGAGGCCACCCAGAGTTGCCTCATTAGAACAAAAGACACTCCTGTCACCCAGGAAATAACAAGGGTGTCAGGAACTGAGGTCAAAGACCAAATATTAGACCAAAGGTGCTCCTAGTGCTCTTATCACTTAGGAAATTACAAGTGTTTCAGGAACTCTGTGCCAGGAACCAGGGTCAGAGACCAACACATATTTTCTAACAGGCAGCATTTCATTATTTCTTATGGCTGAGAAATATTCCATTGTAAATGTGTAGCACATTTTCTTTATCCATTCATCCATTGATGGACACTTAGGTTGTTTCCATGCTTAACTGCCTTTTCATTCAGGGCCTATATTGACTCTTCAGGCAGGTTTGGGGACAGGCGCCATAGCCACACCTCTCTTTTTCTCATCTCTACCATCTTCCCGGGGAGCCTTTTTGCAGACTCATTTTGCCTGAATCAGTTATAAAAGCAATAGCATCTGTGCATTTAGGAATGCATCTCCACAAGGCTCTGAAGCCTACTCACCCAACAGATATATGTTTACTCCCTACTCCGTGCCAAGCACTGTTCTGGACATTGGGATACAGCACTGAAGCAAAATATCCAAGTCCGTGGTGTCATAAGACTTCCATTCTAAGGGAGAAAAGGATAAGAAAAATATGGCATGCGTTTACCATAGGGCTCAGCAATTGCACTTTCGGGTGTTTATCCCAGAGAAATAAAAACTTAAGTTTACACAAAAGTCTGTATGTCGCTGTTCATAGAAACTTTATTGCTAAGAGGCAAAAACTAGAATTGGCCCAGATGTCCTCCAACAGGTGAATGGTTAAACAAATAGTGGTACATACATTCCACGGAACCTTACTGCTCAGCAATGGAAAGGAAGGAACTGTTGATAAATACAACTTAGATGAATCTCTAGGAAGTTAAGCTGAGTGAAAAAGGCCCAATGCCAGGAGGATACATACAGGATGATTCCAATTATATAATATTTTTGAAATGACAAAATTTGATAAATGGAGGGCAGATTTCCAAGCATTAGGGAGGAGGCAGAGGGAGGTGAGGATGGTTATAAAAGGACAACATGAGACATCCTGTGGGCTTGGAACTGTTCAGTATATTGCCCAGGATGACAGATACACAAACCTACAGATGTGATAAAATCATATAGAATTACTTACATACACATAAATGAGTGTAAGTAAAACTGGAGAAATCTGAATAAGATTAATGTATTATAGCAATGTCAATATTTTAGTTGTGCTTTTATATTACAGTTTTGCAGAATGTTAACCATTGAGGGTAACTGTGCAAATTATACATGGGATTTCTTTGCATTATTTTTTACAAATACATGTAAATCTCCAATTGTCTTAATAAAAATTTCAATTAAAAAAGATAAAATAGGGGCGAGCCTGGTGGCCTAGCAGTTAAGTTTGCTCTCTCTGCTTCGGTGGCCTGGGGTTCACTGGTTGGGATCCTGGCGCAGACCTAAGCGCCCCTTATCAAGCCATGCTGTAGAGGCATCCCACATATAAAATAGGAGAAGATGGGCACAGATGTTAGCTCAGGGCAAATCTTCCTCAGCAAAAAGAGGAGGATTGGTGGTGGATGTTAGCTCAGGGCTTATCCTCCTCAAAAAAATTTTAAAAGATAGGGGCTGGCCCTTTGGCCGAGTAGTTAAGTTCATGTCCTCCATTTTGTTGGCCCTTGGTTTCACTGGTTCTTGTCTTGGGCATGGACCTAGCACTGCTGATCAAGCCGTGCTGAGGTGGCGTCCCACATAGCACAGCTAGAAGTACCTACAACTAGAATATACTACTATGTACTGGGGGGCTTGGAAGAGAAGGGAAAAAAAAAGATTGGCAACAGATGACAGATGTTAGCTCAGGTGCCAACCTTTAAAAAAGAAAAGATAGCATGGGAATTTATAAGATACAGTAGTATAGTAGTAGTATACAATATCAACTTATAATATGTATCATAAAGATAGGGACTAAGGAGCAGAGATGTTTGAGCGGTATTTTAGAGCATGGCTAGATGAGTTTTCTCCCACCAAGTGACATTTGAGCGGAACTGTGGATGAAGTCAGGGGGCCAGCACAGAAGACCAGAGGAAGTAGCCAGTGCTAGAGCTGCAAGAGGGATGTGTGCTTGGAGCATGGTGAATGATGAGGAGGGGGTTCAGAGAGGAAGCCTGAGTGGCAGTCCAGGGCTGGATCATGTAGAGCTTTATAAGCTATAGAGAGAACTTTGTATTTTACTGACTTGTGGAAGGGCACTTTTGGAGGGTAGAGAGCGGAGGAGCACATTAACTTCTTTTTGGAGAATGACTCTGGCGGCTGGTGAAGAATAGGCTCTGTTGGGGGCAAGAGTGGACCCCTGAGGCCAGCTGGGAGATGATGGTAGCTTGGACTGAGGTGGTCATGAGGACTTGGGAGGAGCTGAACAATGTTCACATTTGGAAAATTGTTTTAAGTGGATTATGCTGGAGTCATAAATACTTGTTTTTTGTTAGTGAATTTCAGGAGCACGATAATTATTATTCTTTTTGCTTAACTTTTTGCCATAGACTTGGGCAGTATAATATATTGGTATAGTTTCCAGTATGCTTCATTATTGACATTTGTTTCTAGCTTTTAGTAGCAGCATTAGGATGGAATCTATAATTTTAAAGAAAAAATATATATACATACATATGTATGTATGTATATATATTATCAATGCCTTAAATATATATGATGGAATGTAAGATTTTGAATTTTCAAATTTTGATATTTTTAAAGACTCATAAAATTGGTTGCCTTTAGACATATTGTGTCACTTTATCTTTCACTTCAGCTTAGTCACAATAGTATAATACAGTATATTTTAAAGAAAACGTTATAACAGCAGTAATATGTAAATCAAGACTAATATAATCACATACTAAGATACAATAATGATTTTGAAAAAGAGGACATCATTTACATTTTAATGGGAAATCTGGAAATCACAGTTGCATTGAGCGGATATTTACTAACAACAGCCTTTAGAATGTAACTTGATTGATTTTGCTCTCAAGATTCCTAATTGATTTTGCAATCATGCCAAAGCCTATAAGTTTAGAGAAATTGAAGGCAATATATCCTTTGGAAATAAATTATCCTTGGATATTCAGGAGGTTTTAATCTTTTTATGAGATACATCTTAAACTAGAACATTTCTAAATGAGCATTCTTCCAGAATCATATGAAAAAGGTTTTTTTAGTGGTAAGTAAAGGAGTTGCTTCTGACTCTTACTAAATAAAATGAGTGTAGTTTATTTGAATAATGAAGCCATGATTATTAAGAGGGTTGAGAACTTAAATGTAGAAGCGACTCAAACTTCAATTCTTTCTATGCTATTAACGAGTCATATCAACTTGAACTAATGATTATACCAAGCCTTGGTGTCCTCATGTGTAAAGGAGAAGAAACTGGGCCCTTTGCCTACTTTTAGGTCCAGGTTGATGATGCCCAGCAATTTAATACACATGAAGGGGTTATATACAATGAGAAGTTCTGAACATTCATAAACTATCATTATTATTTCTGTGATTGGTTTTCAAAAATGCTTTTTCTTTAATCATGATAGAAGAAATTGGAACTAAAATAAATACTGACTTTATCTGAGCTAATTTTGCAGCAGAGAGAGTGGGAACACTAGATAACTTGATTTAAAAGACAAAGTCTTGTAATTGAGGATGTACACCTTCTCAGTAGCTGGGGTGAGAGGGAGGCAGAGAGGAAGAGAGAGAGAGAGAGAGAGAGAGAACAAAAACACATTAATGCCATTGTTCCACTTGTCTGCTTTCCAATAAAACTCCTGAGAAGAGTTATCCATACTCGGTGTCTCCTGTATGCTCTGTGTTACTTAAGTAAGACTTGTGTCCAGATTTGATCACCTCTTACCACTCCACATCTTCCCTCAGGCACCATTATCCACTGTGACATACCCTAAATGATCACACTGTCTCTACACTTGTCCCTAGTCTATTTTCAAAACAGTAGCTGGGGTGATCCTCTTAAAACACAACTCATATTAGGTTATATCTGTGTTAAAAAACCCATCATGGTTTCCTAGTTCACGTGGAGCAAAGGGACCGAAAGAGCATGACGCGTTCTGTTCCTGCCCATCTCTGACCTTATCCCCTGCCTCGCTCTGTGTGCTGATTTAGCTTTGGACACACTGTTCTCCTTGCTGCGTCAAACATGCCAAACCACTTCCAGTGTGGGGCTCTTGCACATGTGTTCACTCACCTGGCCTCTCTTTCCTAGATAAGCACAAGGCTTGCTCCCTTTCTTTTTCACGAGATGTTTGCACAAGTGGCAATTCTCCAGAGTGCCTTTCTCCAACTATCCTGAATAAAATGTCATTCTGTAAAACCTTCCTCCACCATTTCCTTACTCTCCATCCCCCTTACTCTCCTTTGTTTATTCTTAGCACTCTTCACCGCTTGACATATTATATATTTATTTTTTATTATTTTTCTCTCCTCTAAGAAGTAAGCCTCCTAAGAGCAAAGACTTGGTTTGTTTCCTTTTTACTCTATTCTCTATGCCTAAAAAAATTCATAGTAGTAGTCAAGCAATATTTGTTAAATAAACAAGTGAATAACGGAACCATTAGTCTTTTGAGCCATCAACCCACAAATGTATCATTTACTAATGCCCTGTCTTCCATGTTGTTGGGCCCTGTGGAAAACAAAAACAGCTATAAGAAACAGTGTATGCTTTCAATAGCTTAGGAAATTCCTGTGGAGAAATATAGCGCTTCATCTAACAAGAGTTCTATGGCCAAATAAGTTTGGCAACGCTGTATTTTTTCCTCCTTTTGGAGATTGCCAATAGATTGCCAATGTATTGATTGTCAATAAGATCAATAAAGGAGTGTTAGATAGTTTTAAAGAACTTGTTTAATGTTGTTTAACTCAATTGTCTGGAAGAGATGGGAGTGGGAGTGACGTCAAAAGCTTGGATGGAGAGTTTAATCTTTAGGCGAAAGAGAGAGGGCAGATGGAAAATAAAGGGAGGCAGAGACATGGGAAGGTGAGGAAGTTATTGTCAAATGAATGATAAATAAGTAGGAGGCAAGGGTGGAGTGAGCTGAAGATTAATTCAGGGATCCTTTGCATTTGCAAATACACATTTTAATGCAAATATGTACAAGGAGGAACGTCCACCCACACACACCTGTTTACAAGCATTGATTCAGCACTTACAATTCTCCCCAGAAATAGTGATTGTGTTCATGTTGCCCTGCCAGTGGTGACGTCCTTTGTCTGAGAGATGAAAGAATGATGAGCAATGCTGTCCATCCAGATTATCCAGAGAGCCCTTTGCCACTTTTGCTCCTAGACTCTGTGCCGTTATTTGTGGTTTACAGTCAGCACGCTGTTTTTCTCAGAGTCGCTTTTCTTCTTGTACCTTCTTACCGGCTCAGTCCATTGTCTGTGACCTTTTCCCAGTGGTGTGTGCTTTAATGCTGCATCTCTTCAGACTGAACTGAAATCTTTTGTGGGCTACATTCTCGCAGCCTCAGCTGTGAAACCTTCAAGAGTAGCATTGTAAGGCAGGAGCCAGCACCAGTCAGAAAGGGATGCAGCATGAGAGTTACCCTTGTGGGAGAAATGGGTTCTGAGAGCCCGTAGTGACAGGTAAAAGGTAAACAAGGTAGAAGGTGGTTCTGTCACAGATCAGATGGCTCTGAAGAGGTACCCTTCCAGAACTGTGGCAGTTGTATAATTACTTTCTTTATAGAGCTCAAAACATCATCTGGTAGAAGAAAGGTACATGAGAATAATTAAATGCAAGGGTCCTGCATTTGCCTTGCCATGCATGTGTTAGGTCAAAAAGTCCTTGAGGGCAAGAGTTTAGCTGTATGTTTCCTTTGCTAGCCTTTGCAAGGTGAGAGGCACAGTTAGCAGCACCAGCTCCTTAAACTGAGCCTCATCTCTTGCCAAAATCTGGCCCTGACTAACTTCTCTACTTTATTGCCATAGTCCCCTTTACATACCAGATGCTTTGCCCAAGTTGGCCACTTGCTATTCTTCCTCCAGTCCCTGGACTGATCATTGTGCTGCCTTTGCTATTGGGCTTCCCCTTATCACTCACATGTGATACCAGGCCCACACCTTCCAGGAGCACTTCCATGATTCTCGCTCCTTCCTTAAGCAAGAAAGCCCCCTACTTCCTGCCTTGCATGGCACTTATTTCTTCTGTCTTTCTACCTTGTTTTGTATTTATTTGTGTATTTCTCATCACCCCAGGTAACTTAAAGACAATTTCCACTTAAGTCATCCTCGATTCCGGATCGTAATGTAGAATTGTGCCTGGCACATAGTAGGTGCTCAAAATATATTTGATAAATGAATGGCTAGTAAGAGCTCAGAAACACTTGCTTATTGTTTGACTACCAAATAGAAACCTAGAGAAAACCGTAGTGAATTGCAATGGAGACAATTACAATTGTCTTGCTTCTTGCACTAGACCCCCCCCCGGGGTCACTTGCCCTTATTTGGGACAGTTGTGTCTGTTTTACATACCAATCTATCCCTTATATCTAGCAAGGTGCCTGTCACATAGTAGGTGTGCAATAAATATTTGTTGAATGAATGAATGTGAGGACCTATTATCAGTGCATTATTTATACATTTTATATAAATTCAGGGAAGCACATGTTTCTCTTTTGCAAGTGTAAAGATGCTTCCTGTTATCTGATACCAAGAACTATAAAAGCTGTTTTGCTTGGCTGGCATCAACAAACTTAATGTTCAAATCCAGTAAGTACTCTTTCCTAAGTTCCTATTACTCTCACTCTGCTATATGGCTTTTGATATCTATTTTTATTTTTAACTATCTTAATATGTAGGGATTTTACTGCAAGCTGTTTTAACTGCTTTGTGGAAAAAGCAGGGTATATATTAAAAATAAATAATTATTCCAGATTCTTCCCAATTGGCTCTGTGCATATAATGAGAACAGCACAGCATGCCATATACAGCAGTAAAGATAAATCCCTTATGGCCAGCTCCAGAGGTCCAAGTCAGCCTTTTTAGTCGCAGGGCAATTACTCCAAATTCCTAAGGAGCTCTTTATAAATGATTCACCGTGTTTGAGTAGAGTAAGCAATGGAATCCACTTAGAAGTTGATAAGGTATTTTGGTGACAATATGGCTAGCATTTTTCAGAATCATTTACTGTCTCTTCATTTAGGATCAAGTTTTCTGTATATCTGCAAGTCTACACGTGTGGTTTTTTTTTTTTTTTTGATAAAACTAGCCGTGTGCATTGTTCTCTCTATAAAAGATGACACAGTGTCCATGTTAATATATTGCTACCAACATTACCCTAACTTATATAGATGGACTGACTCAGGATGCTTGATTGTTATCTCTAAATACCCTGGTCAGTCTTTTAAGTCAGCTTAGAGAAGTTCCTGGACTATTAATTGCTTTTTTAATTTATAAAGTTATCCAAAGTGTTTAGTATATTTTGTGTTGATGGTCTTATATATTAAAAACTAAACAGACATGAAATTGCTTTACTTTCTTGGGGTAATTTAGCTCTTGATGGGCTCTATTTTTTTAATTGATATTTTAAATTCATAGGAAATACAATTTATCTCCATTTCTCTTTGAGCATACTCTTGTAAGAGTGTAAATGACATTTTTATCTGGGAACATAGTCTTTTTTCTTTCCTCTTCAGAGCAATTGAATTGAAGAAAAATATTTATTGCCAGCTATCTTTCTGCTGTAGTTTATGGCCTGCCATTCTCAAATGGTTCTGAGAGTGTATTTAAAATGAACCTCCTGGTCATTTTCTGTTTTTCAGTGACTTTGGACATGATTTGGTTTTGTCATTTGAAAGTAGAGTCTCTCTTTGAGGTTCAGATTTCTAGCCCAACTTTTATTTCGAAAGCTTTCTCAAGTACAAAACTCAAGAGCCTTGGTGGATTTTGAAAGCAGACTATCTTTTTCCCCCAAAGTATTTACCTTTAAAAAACATGATTGATGTTAAGTACATTATTACTGAGAAAGGAAAAAGAGACCTTGGGAAATCAGAAAGAAATGAAACGCTGAACTTTTCCTGCTATTATTTGTAATGACTTCTTATATTCAATTACATACAAACTAATTTAACACCTACCTGGGATGTCCAAAGACAGGAGGCTGTGACTGACACTGTCCTCACCTGATATGGAGCAAGGACAAGGAATTGTTTGAAGAATGGGCTGCACTTCTAGAATATGGCAGGGAAAGAATGCATGTGGATTTGCTGTGGATCAGATGTGACCCAAAACCAAGCAGCTTGGTGTCTAAGGAGGGATGGAACCCAAGAGGAAAACCTGGAGAAGCTCCCTTACCCACCAGCGTGGTGGTTCACAGGGAACCAGGGGCTGGAGCATAGTGACTCATCAGAGAAGGCCACCAGAGGCAGGAAATTCCTAGTGATGAGTATCTCCAAAGAATCCACAAAATCACCCCACAAGAGAATGAGCCCACAATTGTATATCTGCCATAACCAGGGGTCACCAATGCCATATTACAACCCGACCATCCAAGGAGACTTTCATCTCATTTACTCTGATAGTGGAGAGGTCAAAATACAGGTAGAGAATAGAGGATGAGTTGGAATGAGAGAGAAGAACAGGACCCTAATTCTCTTCCCAGTTATTTCCTTGGACACTGCCAGGAGGGTCCCTTGCCCTGTGCGCCTCATACTGCTCTGGCCTTCCTCTGGCATCAACCCTCTCCATGGGGTAAGGAGTCAGTGAACACAAAGGAGCATGCCCACCTGGAGACAGATCCATCCTTCTAGATCATGTTCAAGATACTCAGGATCCCAGAATACTCTGTCCAAGTGGCACCCAACATACTTCCAGGACTTATGTGGTCCTCTTGTCCATATCTGCCTTGCCAAGGATGGACTGTGTCACTTGTGTGCTCACCCCTCAGCTCAGCAACAGGCCATGGGGTAGCTATTTTCTGGATAGGAGGCAAAGCTTGGGTGTTTGGACTGGGGTATTCATTGAGAGGGGCATTAAAAGCCCTTGCCTCCAGGTCCTCACTTTGTTTTATGGAACTCTGAGGTCTCTGGGAGATCTCAGTTCAAACCTAGTCTTACACACTGTTAGAAACATAGGAGAATATACATATATATTTATTTCACAGTTTATCAACCTTATTTATAGCTTTTAAATATTTAGACATGTAAGGGAGCTACCCTTTTGCCCAGACCCTGCAAATGTTAAGAGAGGGTCTGCTCCTTCCTCACTGCAATTTTCCCAGCCTAAGGTAGGCCTTAGTTGGGCAAGAAATGTCCAAATTGGATACAATTATGGATTTTTAGATGGTACAAGACTGGACTTATTTTAGTATGTAAAATATAAATGACTAATCGTTTATTAACTGAAAGTAAGCTAAGGATATTTTTTATCACCTAAAAGTAACCAGGAAAACTATGGAAGATTTGATTCAATAATAGGTAGAAATAAATATTTAGTATTAGGTAAAAGATGTTTTTGTTTTTGTTTTAAATCTAATATACTAGGAAACTGGTTAATGAAGAACCCAGTGTTCATTTTTCGGTGTCGGTGAATCATTCTCTTATAGTCACCCTGTCGTCTTAGCATCTGTCCAAGATGTATAGGCTTTAGTGCATGATTAGTAACACCAAACTCAGTTTTTAAAAAGGCAGTTGTCCTGAAGCTAGCCTAAGAAATTTTTTCTTTCTTCCTTAAGTTGGGAATACTTCATTAGATTTGAAGGGATTGAAATTAAAAAATCTAATTCTATTAACCATTAGTTATTCTCTAGGAGTCATAGATGTGAACATAGTTTTATGCTTAAAAACTAACAGGACATATGTTAAGTCCCAGATCCATCTTCCGAGACCCTTTGCTTACAGTGTAGCTGTTTCCACATCCAGGCATAGATTCCCTGCAAGAGTGTAAGAGGCAATCCTTGCACAGGTGCGAAGAAAATAAGAGAACTGACTTTTATGTTTACTTGTTGTTAACAATCACATACATTAATTGTGTTAGTATTTGCTGCATGGATTGACAGAGGCACCTCACTGAGTGTGTCTGGCAGAAAGGACGCCAGTGCAGAGGTTCTGAGGGGAGAGTAAGAGTTCTACAAAGCAGCACAGTTCAGCACAGTGTGGCTGCTTGTCTTATCTATTTTTAATTTAACTAACCACCACCACATCGACAAGTGACCTAAAAAGAAATCTGCGGAGAAACGTCAGATTGGAGAAATTACCAATAATACAAAAAGAGAAGAAAAAGGCAGCTAACATTTCCTCTCCTGTTATGAGCTAAGCATGAAACATGAGATAAAGCAGTGTCAAACTCATCCTTCCTAACAGGAGATCGGCTCCCCAAATTGAAATTATCAACATGATGTTTAATATAGTTTTACTTCCGCCATTGTTTTTGATGAACTCAGTCAGAGTGAATGCCATGTTTTGAGATATTAATGGTAATATGAAGCCATCACAATTAGGAAGATGCTTTAAAAATGTTTATTGCAATTTTTCTCATTCTTTTTAAAATTTATATTTCCCACGTTCTTTTCATAGTGCACGTAATGTGTTCATTTAGTAATACTTCTGTGTAACTTACAAACACATAAGTATATTTATTGGAAGTGTGTATGATAGTTAAAATTTTACTGATGGAGATATATGACCAAGAGTGTTGAGACCGTGGTTAGAAAGGACTAGAGAGTATTTAAGTTTTTTAAAAGAAAAACAATTTACATACATGATATGAGCTCATGTAAGCTTGGACTTATAAGAGGAACCAAGAAATGGACGTCTTATTATGTTTATGTTAACCCATTTCCTCGGCTTCTAGCTAAGCCAAAAGACACCATTTTCTACCTACAAATTTGTAGCCTACTTATAATTATTGAAACAATATAAAACCTCACTTAGAAGGATTTATGCAGCCCTAGGAGAAATTTATGGTGGATAACTAGTTGCCTTTTAACTTTTTCTGTTAATGGAAGTTTCTACGCATTAATTCATACTTGCAGAGTGGCAGAAAGTGGATCTCTGGAGATGCCTGTGGCTCATATGTTTCCACTTGGTTGTGCCTGTACAGGCAACAGGGATACCATTAAAATATAATAAAAATGTACCTTGTTTCTCTTTATTGTTCTGTTTGTTCCTTTGTTATATGCGTCACAGGGGATAGTTTTATGGGTTTTGTAATAAATGAGTTTGGGGGACATAAAATGGCTGTAAGATATTTGGGGAGTAGAGCATAATTATTAGATCAATACTCTATATGCTGAGAATGAAATTGAAATGCAAAAGCATGGAATGACAGAATTGACTTCCTGCACCTGAATGTTTCAAAAAGTAAGGTAAACACTCTGTTACAGAAATGGAGAATATCACAAATGCTTTTTGTTTCAAAATAACAGTTTTTCTACACATTTTAGGATGAAGGGTTTTAAGACATAAAACTAAATATTTTTATATTTTGGTATTCTATTTTTAACTACCCAATTTTGCCATGTAATTGAGGAATAAACAGCAAATAGATGCAAAGCTTCCTTTATAATAAGGCAGTACTAAAATGTATCTTGTGTATGCTGGAAGTACTTTAAAATTATGTTTTAGTAATCGATGTATTTCTAATGTTGGTGTTCTGAATGCTCTTTTCTCTCCCAGGTTTTCTATTTTGTAGCATAATTCAGAGCATGTCTCTGAGTAAAACTTGACATATTTAGATATGTATGAATGCAGCTGAATTTTTGTGTGTTTTGCTAGTGGGAATTGGATAAATTATTTTCCCAGTATTGACTTTAATTTTCTTCAGTACAAATACTATTCTTTAAAATATCAGAGCAGTGTTCACTTTCAGAGTTAAGAAATAAATTGGTGAAACCCTTAAGGTTACCAATTTTTGTGAATTGCTGGATGAAAGTAGAGAAATGAGAATGCCAAAATGTTACCTGACTCTGCCCAATATAATTGATAGATATATAAAGCAATCAGATTTCAATTTATTCTTACTTCTACTTACTGTAACATCTGGTTTTACAAATGTGTCCTTTTTTAACTTTCTTCAGATATAATGAAGCTTGTTGTGCCTAGCAGTTTTGTCTGTATACTATTTTAATGCTTTAATTATATGCAGCATGCTGCTTCATTATAGCCACACTTCTTTGTTCACTAACATATTCTAGCAATGACGGTCTAGAAAATTTCAGAAACGTCCACTTTTATTTGTCACCAAAATATGCAATATTCTAAGGCTGAAGTATTGTTTTGTTTTAATTACCTTTTCCAAATATTCTTGCACTTAGTAACTCATGCATTTAGCTTTCTATATGCTACTGTTTTTTAATTCATAACACATCTCTATAACAAGTAATTACAAGGGAAGAGCAAATTTGCCAACAAGAATTCAGAAGAATTAAAAATACTCATCACCTTCTTGTATATCATTCTCTCCATGGGCTTCCTTGCAAAAATCACATCGATTGGCAGCTCTGCCACTGTCAGAAACATTGAGTTATATTATATGGGCAGAATGGAAAGGGCCCAAGAAATTGATTCTGGGAAAACATAGAGACAGAC
The DNA here is from genome assembly GCF_041296235.1 of Equus asinus. Classification (NCBI taxonomy): domain Eukaryota; kingdom Metazoa; phylum Chordata; class Mammalia; order Perissodactyla; family Equidae; genus Equus; species Equus asinus. The sequence goes on from NC_091798.1 coordinate 85,418,042, forward strand.
TTTGTAATTTTTAATATTACGTTGAATATGCAGATTATGAACATTCAAGGAAATTAAGTTTGAGTTAATAATACCAGAAACTGTGTGTGTGTTTTTAATGGAAATGGTTTGGGTATCTCACCCCCCACAACACCCAACCACTTTCTTCACAGTAGTTTGAATGTTATTTACTGGGCAGCTTATTTCACATCTGGATCATACATAAGACTGTTTCAGAATCAATGATGTGAGTAAATGCTCCACTTCATTTTAAAGAAAGAACCAAGGGTTAGATAGGGATTCTTGCCAAGTGCTCTTCGGTTTTGTAATAGAATTGAATAGTAAAAGAAATATATTTAGAGCTTTATTAACGATCTACTCTTTCTGCTTGTAAGGAGACGTAAAGGAAAAATTCTGGATCATGATTCATTTCTGGCATAAAAAATTTAATAAGGATGACACTGGAGAAGGAGGAAGCCCAATGGTGTTTAACTTCTATCTCAGTGACTTGAGCTGATGGTACTCTGGTCTCGTGTCTCCAATGAATGCATGTTGGAGAAAGATTTTATCTAATGGATGCTAGATTGAAAAAAGAATAACTTCTCCTAAAGCTTTCCTAAACAATCTCTGGGACTGAGTTTATTGCTCTCCCAGGGAGTATGCTGTCCTGTAACTTTACTGAGCAGTCAGAAGAAATGATTTTTTGTGTGGGGCTGCCATCCTCCCCAGACGGCCATCTTTAAGTCAAGGGACTGTGGTAGCAGGTTAGTTTCCAAGTGCTTAAAAAGTTTCTTCATTAACAACCTTGGAGTAAATAGTGAACATTTTAGTTAAATTGTTTAGAAAGAGGATGCCCTAATGGATTATCTCGTTCTTGTTTCCATGCTTCCATGTAATTTATATATATATATTGTTTTATATATTTTAGTATATTTTATTTCACCTAAATATATATACATACATATATATGTGTGCGTGTGTGTGTGTTTAAATTTAGCCTTTCAAGATGGCAAATTGAACATACATATTTGCCATACCTTTATTCTCAAATCCTTAAATTTCATTGAAGTGTGAGTGCAGATTAAATAAAATACAGAAAAAAATAATGTTTTCAATTGTATAAAAATAGTGAGAAGGGACTATTAGCACCCTAATGATTTTTGACATTTCTAGATGAAAGAATATGGGAGGGAATAATGTTGCTAGAGAAAGGGACCAAAAGCCTACATCCCCGACCTGGAAAGGTCTGAAGTGGAGGTAGGGCTGTTCTTCTCCTAGAGAAAGAGTCTGAGCTAGGAGTCAGCTGGTACAGAGAAACAAGTGGACAGAAATCACGTTAGTTCATTAAGAACTCTCTTTGGAACAGCGACCCCAGTAGCCCAGCTCTTCCTTTCTCTGTCCCCTACATACAAAACATGATTTCCAAGGCTAAAAGTGAAAGACTGCTGCCTAAGAACTTTAAGAGTTTCCTTGGGGAGAGCTTAAGTCCTAATGTGGAAGTAGGCATTGCTGAATAAAACCCCTCTTATTTTGCAACATGGAGGTGGCCTCCTGCTCCCTGTGCTCTGCATACTTAGAGTTTGTCGTCGAAGTTCTTCCACACAGGAGAAAAGACTGTTGGTGAAAATAAACTTAGAAAGAGACTGAAGAAGCTATGCTAGTTAAGCATATTAATCAATCTAGTTTTTCATCCATGTAAATAGATAATCAAGGATCATTAGTCAGTTGAAGTCAACCACACAAAACAGAAGATCCGAAATGAACACATAGAATAACAGATACAAGAGGAAGCAAGTATGATTCTTGGAACATTTTTAAACATTTTTAAAACATCTTAATTAGAAACCTAAAGAAAATATGATATTCATATATTCAAACTTGAATACATCACTGAAAAAGTTCATGGATGTGAATAATGTGATTGGAAGAATTTTTTTAAGGCAATGGAAGAATGAAGTCAGAGAAATCTTCCAAAATTTAGATCAAAATATAAAGAAATGGAAAACATGAGATATATGTTTAGCAAACGTGGAGAATCAATTTAAGAAATTCAACAGAGGACTAATTTTGTAGTTCCAGGGAAAATAGGGAAATTGGAGGCAATAAGAAATAAGTCTTCATATTGAAATAAATTACAAATGAATAAAAAGTAAGATATATCCAGACAAATTCTAATGAAATCTAGATATAGAAAAAAATCCCAAAACCTCCAAGAGAGATAACATGTAAACCCCAAAGAAGCAAAAAAATTATATTGGCTTCAAACTTTTGAGACAGGAACTGTATATTTTAGAAGTCAATAAAGAAATGAATGTAATTTACATTTCTGGGGATCCATGGATTTGAACTTAGACTTCTCTTACAGGCCAAATTTTATTCAAGCATGGGGACAGTTTTTAAGACAAAGGCTCAAAATAATGTTTTTCTTACTCCTTTCATGAAAATTACATGAGGATGTTCTATGGCAGATGAAAAGAGACTATGAAAAAGAAAGAGGCTCCAAGAAACAATAGAATAAGCCCAGAGAAGCAAGGATAAAAAGTCCCAGAATGTAGCCTGCAGCGGGCCTGGAAAGCAATCAGCCCAACCTAGAACAAGAAATCAGAGGGCTCCACAAGAATGTCTTCCAGAAGCATGGGAATAAATTTCAGTCAAAATATGGAAAGGTTGTGATCATATAGTGAGTAAGTTTATACCTGTCTCACTAGGAAAAACAAATATTATGGGAAAAATTAAGAGAGAAAGAGAAAAAAAAAACCTCTGTAAACGTGAAGTATCTAAATGTGACGTAATTTTAAACAATTGACATGTTAGATGACGTAACAGCTGGTACAGAGAAACAAGTGGACAGAAATCACGTTAGTTCATGTTAGATGACATGTACCAGATGTTAGAACAGCCTCCATAGTGTGGCGCACTTTTGGTGAAGCACAATAACATTTTTCTACTTTGTTTTACAGTGAATCATATTTATATAATTGTAGTATTGCAAATAGTGTTCATTTTCCAATTTTTGCAATCAATTATACACAACACAATTAGAGAATTAATATACAGGTGGCATTATTGCCCCAATTCTTCATCCCCGTATAAATCCTCACCCTTTGTCATATGTGACTTTGGATCTTCCTGTAAAGGAGGAATATATTTCTCCCACTCCTCGACTTTGGGTTTGGAGATGTGACTTGGTTTGGCCACTTGAATGAAGTGCAATGACTGTGAGCCACTTCTGGGCCTAGGCCTTCAGAGGTCTTGTATGTTTCACTTTGTCTTTTGAGCTCCTGTTGTCACACAGCAGAGGTGCAAAAGATAGCGGCTGCACCCTCAGCTTGGATCCCGGAATGGTCACACGGGGAGCAGACTTGAGCCCAAACCTCAGAAAGGAGCCAAGCACAGCTGGATCTTTAGCTTAAAGCAGAGCTCCTCAGTGGAGCCCACCTGCGATCTTGTGACACCGGCACCACTCACTGGCACTCAGATGCTGGAGAAATAAATACATGAGTATTGTGTGCCATGGAGGGTCGTGATTGTTACTCAGACTAACTCTAGCTTTCATTGACTGACACTCTTACCAAAATAGAACAGGATGTGTTGAAAAAACATAAATAAAATTCTAATAGTGAAAAAAATGGTGAGACTGTAGAGGCTGGAAAGAGACCTGAGGGTAATGTACAGCTTTAAGATCTAAAGCTTATGAACAAACAGTAGGTTTAAATAGATTGGTTAAGTTTGTAAAAGTAATCAATAGAAAAATAAAAATAATTATATAACTAACAAAATTCAGAAGGGCATATATAATAAAAGGAGGGAGTTTTTGGAAATCATTTTCTCATTTGTATAATGAGTTGTCTATTGATAATGAATAGAATAAAATAAAAGCCATGGACTAAATAATTGTACACCCACAAAATTATATATATATTATACATATAACATACGTTATATATATATATGTATATGGCAGGTAGATTCAAAATAAGGTGTCCATCGTATTTAACTATGCACAGTTATAATAACTTCTGTATTTCTTTAACATATGAGTTTAGTATGGTTTAGTGGTAGTACCTATAAAGAGCTCTACAGATTTCAAAAATATATTTGTACATTCAGTAAAATAGGTTCGTCAAGAGATCTTGGTCATTCTCTACGTCTGCATGACTTAACTAAAATATTTTAAATATTGCAGTACTTTGTGAATGGATTCTACTTTGGGAAAATATGAATATCACTTCTGAAGACAACTCTGCAATCCATTTAATTGAGACTGCATAAGCCTTCCTTGATCCTCTGAAACATGGGACAAGGAGATTTACTAAGTGTAGGGAAGTAAGTTGCTGCATAAACTCCAATTATTATACTCAGGGCCAAATTAAACAACTAAATTAAGTAGATGGGGTTACACTAATACTGCTCTTTACTGCTGTTTAGTCCAATTCACAAGTCATTGGATTTTATTAAAAGGAACTAAACTTCTTTTCTGCATTTACGCATAATAGCGTAACACAGCAGTGCAGCTTCTAGTCAGGCCCTGGCCTCCCTGACAGAATAAGACCATTTGTTAAAGTGCTTGTTATGGAAATAGCCAATTACTTTAATCAGGTTCATTGGAGATGATGGAAATTGTTGCCCTGAAACATGTGAAATTTTTTACCATGTGAAATTACATGGTAAGTAATTAATGGAATTGAGATTTCCATCTAGGTGTATATTAAAAGAAATTAATAATAAAATTCTATTTTTAAGTATATGTGTGTGTGTTTAAAGTTATACCTCTCATACAGGAGCCAAGAAAACCGGAGAAAATTATTTCATGATTTCTATATGAAAAGATCCTAAGAGTACAGGAAACATACACATCAATATACCGTATGAACTGAGCTCAGAAAAATTTCTGGGAAATAAGAACTATTAGGGAAGGTATGGGTAGCCCCAATTATAGTTTAATAATCTTTAGATTTCTTATAGTCAACAGCATCAGAAACAAACCCAATCTGAAACTAAAAATATATGAGCGATAGGAAATTTTGCAGTTATATCACCTTTTTTTTTTCATTCGTCTTCATTTAAGGCTTCCTGCAAAGTCTTTCCTGAGTGATGAAAATAACTTGTGAAGCAGGAGGTGAACTACCATGAAAGAATTAGTATTTTTGTAATTTTTGTGAATACAGCTCTTTCTATTAATATGTTTTATGAAACTACTCAGTCTTTCCAGTAAGGTCTGCTCATTTCATTTGGGTTGTATGGTTCTCACTTTGAGGCATAAGTATATTCTAAAAATCCCTCTCTGATGTGAATTTGAGAAGGCTGATATCCCTCATTAATTTTGTGGGCCTGTTATTGTGATGCATTGTGTGTGCATGGATGTGTATGTGTGTATGTGTGTGTGTGTATGTGTGTGAAGGGCTAAGTTCACAGCTGATAATAAGTGGGTTAGAAAAGGAACTATGACTTGATCACTTTCTTCAACGTCTTCATTGACGTGTAATTGCCATACAATAAAATACACGTATTTAAAATGTACAGTGTGATACATTTGGACATATGCATGCATCTATGAAACCATCATCCTAATCAAGCTCCTGAACATTTCTATCACCCTCAGAAGTTTCTTTCTATCTTGTTATAATGCCTCCCATCTGTCCCTCCAACTTCATCCCAGACAACTGCTGGTCTGCTTCTGTCTTCACAGTTTTGTCTGCATTGCTAGAAATTTATATAAATAGAATCAGAAAATATATACTCTTTTTTCTGCTTTCTTTCATCTGACATAATTACTTTGAGATCCCTTCACGCTGTTGCTTGTATCAATATTCTTTTCTCTTGCTGAGTAATACTCCCTTGTATAGATATACTATAATTTGTGTAGCCATTCATTTATTCTTGGACATTTGGGTTGTTTCTAGTTTTGGGCTATTACAAATAAAGTTGCTATGAAGATTTATACACATCTTTGTATGGAAATAAGCTTTGATTGCTCTTGGGTAAAGACCTAGAAGCAGAGTGGCTGGATCATATGGTAGATCGATGTTTAAGTATTTGAGAAACTGTCAAACTATTTTCCAAACTGATTGTATTATTTTACATTCTGACCAGAAGGTGTATGAGAGCTTGGTTCTGCCACATCCTCATCAACACTTGGTGTGATTCATCTTTTTAATTTTAGCCATTATAATAGTTGTGTAGTAATAATGTTTTTGGTTTTAATTTCCTCTTTTCTACTGACAAATGATGTCAAGCATCTTTTAATATGTTTATTTGCCATTCATATATAATATATATATATTCTTTTCTGAAGCATTTATTAAAATCTTTTGCCCATTATTTTTCGTCATTTGTTTTCTTCTTATTGAATTTTGAGAATTCTTTATATATTCTGGATATAAATGCTTTATCAGATATTTGTTTTGCATATATAGTCTCCCAATCTATGGCTTGATTTCTCATTCTCTTAGAATTGGTTTTGAAGAACAGAAGTTTATAATTCCCAGAAAGTACAGTTTATCAATTTTAGTGCATCATGCTTTTAATGTTGTATCTAAGAAAATCTTTGCCTAAACTGAACCCAAAAGCTTTTCCCCTGTAATTAATTTTTTTTATAGATTTAAGTTTTACTTTAAGGTCTACAATCCATTTTAAGTTACTTTTTGTATATGGTATGACATAAGGACCTGGGTTCTTTTTTTTTTTTTTTTTTTGCTTATAGATATTCAGTTGTTCCAGCATCATTTATTGAAAAGACTACATTTATCTACAGAATTGCTTTTACATCTTTTGTAATCATGATGTGCCTTTGTGTAGTTTTCTTCATGTTTCTGCTGCTTGGGATTGTTGAGTTGCCTGCATCTGTGGGTATAGTTGTCATCATATTTGGAAAATTTTTGGCCGTTATCTGTTCAAATTTTCTCCTGCCTCTCCTTTTCGGGGACTCCAATCACATCTGTTTTAGGCTATCTATGTGTGTGTCCCACAACTCCCAGATGTCCACTTTTTTCTTCTGTCTGTATTTTATTATGTACAATTTCTATTATACCTTAAAGATTCACTAATCTTTTCTTCTGCAATGTCTGGTTTGCTTTATTTCCTTCTTGTATATTTTTCATCTCACATGTTGTAATTTTCATCTCTAGAAGTTCAATTTGGGTCTCTTTCTATATTTTCCATGTCTCTACTTAACATTTTCAATATATAGAATACAGTCATAATAACTGTTTTAATATCTTTGTCTGCTATTTCTAAAATCTGGTTTGTTTCTTGCTTTTTCACATGTCTATTAATCTCAACTGGATTCCAGACAGGAATTTTACCTTGTTGAGTGCTGGATACTCTGTAGTCCTATACATCTTCTTGAGCTTAGTTCTCCTACACAGTTAAGTTACTTGGAAATAGTTTGATCCTTCTGGGTCTTGCTGCTAAGATTTGTTAGGCAGGACCAATAAGGTGCTGAGTCCAGGACCAATTTATTCCCCACTACTGAGGCAAGGCCCTTCTGAGTCCTCTGCTGGGTGCCCCATGAATTAGTTTATTTTCCAGTCTAACTGGAAGGAACTGGCTGTTTTCCTGGCCCAGTGTGATCACCAAGTATTGCTCCCTGTAGTCCATTCAGATGATTCTTTCCTCAGTAGTTTCCTCACTTGTGTGAGCTGATCCAGGCTCTGCTGAATACCTGAGGGGAGATTCCAGTGTTCAGGACATGCTCTGCAGATCCCTGTGGGCTGCCTCAGTGTAGCCCTCTCCTCTTAGGCACTTTGTCCTGCAAACTCTCTCCTCCTGAGCTCTCCAGATGCTCAGCTCCGTCTCTTTAATTCAGGGAGTTGGCCTAGCTCCACCAGGGTTCTTCCTCTCTACGCCATGGCCTGGATCCCTCTTAAGGCGGAAAACCTGGGCAATTGTACAACCCACTTGGTTCATTATTATCCTTTCTTTCCTCATGCCTGGTGTCTTAAAAACTGTTGTCTCATGTGTTTTGTCTGTTTTACTTTTTTGGTTGTTTTAGGCAGGAGGATAAATCTGGTCCTTGTTACTATGTCTTGGGCAGAAGCAGAAGTTCTCTTGAATCCCAATGTTATCACTTTTAATGAAGAAAATACACCTATTTGGCATATTTAAAAATAGGAGAAGAAATAAAATATAAAAAGAATGGCCTGTAGGCAGCATATTTTTGGCACTGGGTAGTGAGTTGGTTGCTTGAAGCAGATTCTTCCATGGTGGCCTTGAGTCTGTCAGATGTCCTGTTGCCTCCTGCTCTCCTAGGAATCCAGGAAACCTCCTGTAATTATGTGGATGAGATTCTGGAATGGAGGGAAGTTTAGCCACCCAGCTCTTTCACCTTGATGGGAACTGAAATGCCCAAGAATTTAGAAAGGAGTGGTCTCTACATTTACCAGCCATATGTATGTCTGTTAGCTATAGAACTCAGTGATCTCTCAGGCAAAATGAATGGAGAGCTGATGTACTAGGTTAAAAAAATAGTACATGTAACCATTTTAGAAATAAATGTATTAAGAGTGCCTGTTGAATTATCCCATTCAGTGCATCAAAATTTCCATGGGCTTTGCAAATACGGGGATAAATCCTGTCTTTCATGCCTCTCCAAGGCAGGGCTTCTCTTCTGTGGGATGTTTATGAAAATCCTACCCACTTATTTACTCTGACGATAGCCCCAAAAGCAGAAGTATCTGTGTACTGAAAGTCGCATTAAAAATTTACCTGCCTTTTTATCAGTGACACAACCAAGAAACATTCTATGGAATAAAATGAATACATTTGAATATAACCCATATTATAATAACATGAATAATTCTTTTTACTGTCCTTAAAGTTTACAAGATTTGTTTTCCATAAATTACCTCATTTAATCCTCACAGTAGCTTTAGAAGTATAATAGAATTCATCATTTTTAGACATCGTTTTTAGTTATGCCTATAAAAAAATTTCAGAGATATTGAAATGTAGGAACAAGGGTTATTCTTATTTTATTATCTGAGTCTATATGTTTCTATAGGTGAGAGTTGATTTATAGAGCTATTTTTAAGAAGTTAATTCTAAAGTTAAGTGAAATTATTTTTCTGTATATACAAAATTTAACTGTGTATCAGTGCCTATTAAATGTGGCTTTGCTTACATGCTTTCAACGCTTCCTCATTTTTAGTATAAGTTACTGCCTGTGTTTTGTTAAAAAAAAAGTCATGGCGATTGAAGAGAAAAATAATTTAACCCGGTGAATTGAAAGTTTTAATTTATTCCTTTAAAAGCATCTCTTGGTAAAAATATATCTCACAAAGACATATTGGTGTTAAGCCCTTCCACTTATAACTTGCATATCAAGTGAAGTAAGTGGTTATCTGCAAGTTTCCTGCAGTTCGTATCTTCAAAAATATTATGAATTAAATTGCTGATAGGAGTACAAATTGGTGCAACCACTTTACAAACCAGTTTGGCTTTATCTGCTAAGGTATATAAATGAGTCAACCATTTCCCTCCTAGGTATACCGACAAAAAATTCAATGTACTTGTGCATCAAGAGGCATGTACCAGTATGCTCACTGATGCTTTTATTTCCAGCAGCAGTGTAAATTAGCCATTACCGACACAAAAGGAAAATGCCTTGTGGTACACCGTACAGTGAAATGCCATGAAGCAATGAAAGTGAACTCACTGCAGGCATCTGCGACAACATTGTGCATGAAACCACAGACTGCAGGGCATATCCTGAATGATTTCATATTTTTTCTTACTACAAAGTTCAAATATAGGCAAGAATAGATGATACTGTTTAGGAATGCATATTTAAGTAACAAAACTATAAACCATACAAAGAGCGAGGCTGTGATTGCCATAGTGAGCAGGAAATCGGCTTCCTTTGTGAGGGTGGAAGGGATGTGGTGAATGGAAGGGGCATGTGTAGGCTTTTGGAGTGCTGGCAGTGTTCTTGTGCTTGACCTTGGTGGTTGTGACGCAGGTTGTCTTTTACCAATAATTCATTTAGCTTTACTGTTTTGCGTGCTTTTCTGTAGGTATGGTAACCTTCAATTGAAGATTTTAAAATAATGTGGATGGTCAGCCCTGAAATAGAAAAATTTCAATTGTACAAGTATAAACTATATCCAGGCCCTCTATAAAGAAAGAAAGAAAAACAAATGTGTTCCTTTCATCTGAATGTCATGTTAAAAGGCATATAAAAGAATGTAAAACTCAAAGAAATCCATTTCTAAAGGACAAGCAGTTGTGGATTTCAGGAACAAAATTAGAACAGATGTCCATTATACCCAAACCACTTAAGATTTTGAGAAAAATTGCTAAGAGGAGTAAAAGGATTGGGAGATAAAGGTATTCAAAACTAGGATTTCGGGACAGGAGTCTGACCTAGATCAGTAATGTTAATATTACTGGGACATTATAAACATTTTGAGATCAAGGACCATGTATTATCCCATATCTGTCCTCAGCACACAGACTGGTACCTTGAAGACGAGGATGAAGTGGCGGTGAAGAGGGGTACTAACATTTCCTGGTGGTGGTAAAGTGGACTGGTGAATAGCGTAGATTCTTGAGATAAGTCATCTGGATTTTCATCTCAGCTTTACCACCTATGTGACTCTGGGCAAGTTGCTTAAATTTTCAATGTCTCAATTCCGTCATCTGTATAACACTTATGATAATGGTAACTAGGTCAGAGGGTGTGATGTTATATATAAAATGCTTAAAACCATGGTTGGCACATAGTAAGTAATCTGCAAGTGGGTGGATGTGCTAATTGTTGTCCATCAGCTGTCATCCTGAAGTGCTGTTTGTCCATGCTTGTGTTACTGAAGCTTCCATAGAGGTAAACTCTAAAGATTATGAACCACTTTGCAGAATGCAAGCAGTGAATTTTGTTGGAGCAAAAGCCTGAAGAAGACTCTCTTGTCAATAATGACTTTCTACTGTAGGTAGCTTTCCTTGGGGTCTGCTGAAAATGTAAAGTGGAAAGCATGACCATATGCTGAAAATTAAAGTGCTTATATAAAAGAACAGAAGTAAAATAGGGAGAAATTACATTCTAGTTGAAACTTCAAGTAGGATTCCCCAGTAAAATACGGGATGCCCAGGCAAATTTGAATTTTAGATGAACTATTTTTTTGGTATAAGTATGAGCAAAATATTGCATGGATGTCTTGTATTTTTATTTGCTATATCTGGCAAACCTAAATATTAGGAGGTCTGTATGCAGTTCAAACCAAGCTAAATGTTTAAAGATACATGGCTCTAGTCATCATGTCATGTGGTTTGAGTAATATGGACCCAACATAAATTTCCCTTCTGACTTTTTGAATTATTTTTTCCAGAATGTTACCCCTAATGAAATTCTAGAGTATATGAATGACCTCTCTTAAACACAGATCTTTTCAATCTCATGCCCCCTTCCACACTTCTTGAATTCTCTATTAACTCCTCAGTATTCAAGGACTAAAGTTCAAACTCCTCGACTTGATTTGCAAGGCTGTAAAAATCTGGTCCCGGGCTGCCTAGTAGTTCCAACCAACATCCCTAGGAGTTCCACACACGTAGTCCCTGTGCATACCCACATGCTTAAAAGTGCTCGGTTCTCTCTGAAAACTTTGTGTTCGTTAACGTTCCTTCTCACTTTAACACATCTAAAAAATTCCTGCTAATCCTTTAAGCACCAACCACATGTTACTTTCTTTAAGTAATCTTCCACATCTCCTCTAGGCAAAGCCACTGCCTCTTCTATGATCACAGTACATTTTGTACATAATGGTATATGGCACACATTTCACTATATTTTATAATGATTATCTTTCCCCTGAGTAGAATTATAGAAGATGAGATCTCTTAGAACAGGAGCTATCTCTATTCCCCGATGTGTCCAATCATGTATTTTAGACCCTGATTCATAGAAGGTGCTCATCAAAGTTTTAATGAATGAATGAGTGGGTAAAGGTGACCATATGAATCGTAACAGTGCTTCCCGTGTCAATCCCAATCACTGTAGAAAAAATCCAAAATAGTTGATCATCAGTATTGACCACTAAAACTAGAGAGAGCTGCAAGTGAAATAAATTTAACATGCAGCTGACAGAATAGGGTGGTTAATTTTGGATAAAGCATTATGAATATGCAAAAATGTATGTGATAACATATCATAGTAAAAGTAGGAAACCAGGAAATATACGACTTTCATATTTGGAACAAAGAACTATGGGACAATGAGGAGTCAGATCTGTAGAATTATTAGATGCGTATTAATTTGGCAAATTAACTTTACAGAGTAATTAGTCATAACTCTGGATAACTCAGAAGCATTTTCCCTGGTCAACTAGACTCCTCCTCAAAAACTCAACATTCTCTAGTTGCTAGATTGACTTAGGTATTGATATTTGAAATTTCTTTGAGAAAGTGCATTCATTCTCCTATTAGAGCATTGTTCCTCTGCAGAGTAACTGACTATTTATTTCCCTGTTTATCTACTGTATTGTAGCCTTGAGAAAAGTAAGGGACTGTGACATATTAATCTTTGCATTCTTAGCACCTAGGATAGAACTAAGGGTGGATGGCTGGATGGCCGGATGGGCTTCGTATGCAGAGGTTCTATGGTGTTTGTCAACCCTGGTCACCCTTAGACTCACCTGGACTCCTATATAAACAATATTACTGCCTTCCTTCTACCTAAATCCATGTAAATCAGAATCTATGGTATGGGGACTCTGCATTGGCATGTTTTAAAAATTCCAGCTTTTAAAAGGATCATTGTTCTAACTCCATTTTCCTTACTAGAACCCCTTTAGAAGTAGGCTGGTACACCTACCCCAGTCGAGGGACTCACTTAGAGTACAGTTGATGACTCCCCAGGTGTCTAATATTCCCAGTTCTTTCTTACCAATCAACAAATATTTAGTGCAGGGTGAGTTATGTGAGTGCTGCATGCCCCTGAGGTAGTGTCCTTTGAGATGGTTTGCTCTTTGGTGAAAATTTTCCCCCAAGATACCAATTCTTTTTGGCTTCTCCTGTATGTTTTTCATGTAGCTTTCACTTATGAAGTTTTTCAGTGCCTCAGATATTTTAGTTACAATATCCTCTTGATTACTCCCTCCCTCCCAATGCTTCTTCTATGCCCCTGGTTTTGATTTTTATAAGTCCCTTGGAATAGCTATCTTATCTTACTGCCCAAATGTCTAATTAAGGCAAATAAAGCCTTATTGGAATAATTTTATATGGAAACATCCTGGAGAACTGGGCTCTACCTGGATACTAGTAGCAAAGTTTTCTGTATCTAAATTGAGATCTCAAAATAAACGTTAGGATGCCAGGATACAGATGGACAGAGTAGGATCTTTGTTAGTAAGTGGTGATGGATAAATACCTCTTGAATTTGGGTTTCTGTTTTTATGCTATTGTTCTTGACAGATGAAGATTATAAATAAATTATTATGAAAGGTTTGTGTATAAGATGTTCTGATTGAAGAATGCTGATTTTAATTTGCTATTTTAAAATGAATTACTAATGATATAGCAGAAGGCCAGATCAAGGGAGTTCAAGTACGCAAAATTAAAAATATGCTGGTCCCAGAAATGACTGGGAAATCCTGTAGATAATTCTGATTATGACACAATTAAATTCAGTATCTGAGTGAGAGGATAGAATTCCTCGAAATTCATCATAATTTATTCAGCCTTAAAAGAGAAATTAAAAAGCCATAGACTTTAGGTAAGGAAAAAAATAAAAGGTCAAATTTTAAAAGGCAATCTCTCACAGGAGGTCTGGAGACTATTTAACAGCTAATGGGGAGCCCAGGGAAGATGGGTTGTTAAGGATCAAAAATAGCATGCTCTTGAAGATAAAGCTCTTGCCAGCTAATTAACAGTCAATAACAATATTGCGGGAGGAAAGACAGCCCAAGGGAAGGGAATAAGGAAGTCAAGAAATTATGTCTTTTTAAAGAAAAAAAACCCGTTATCATGGTGTCCTTTTAATACACGAAAACAAGGGTCCTCAGCCTAAGAACCACTTGTTCCTTCCTGATGCTCATGGAGCCCGGATGTACTTGGGGATGAAAAGAAGATAATTTCATGATTGAATTAAGTTGTTTTTGTCTCCACTCAAGAGGAAGTTAAATGAATTTCTGTCCCAACAAGGATTGGATGTCCTGGTCTAAATGGTAGTCAGGATTCAAAATATTCTAAGCCAGGTTGGCAAAGTAAATGTAGCTGAACTACTCGGGCAAGATGGCATCTGCCTGCTGAGTTCTGGGGAAACTCAAGGATGAATTGGGACACTCATGGCACGGGATTGCAACTTGCTGTCATTCCTACTCTGCAGATTGCAAATGTGAGCCAGTTTGAAAACTAATTCATTAATTCGTTATTTAGTTAATTGATTAATTTTAACAGTCTCCAGGGGAGGCCCCAGGGAATTAGACTCCAGAAATCTCCATTTCATCTCTGGCCAGCTGGTGGACTCTATAATGAAGAATGGCACTTCTGAATATTTAAATATAATTATCTAAAAAGAAGAAATATGATTTCTGTGGCAAAAAAAAAACTGTGCCCAGAGAAGCTGTTGTTTTTTGAAGGCACAAATAAGGAGCTAGCAAATCTAATTCCAATTTTCAAAAACTCTTTGACAATCTACCACTCCAAAGTCAGTTTCATGGGTTTTGGGACTATACAATGATGGGTCTGCCAAAGATCCAGAGAAAAAGAAGACTAGGAGTGACTGAGCACTTCTCAGCATGTAGATGTATATAAGATCAGGAGGCCTCAGAGTGATCTTAATGAGTATATGTGTTTGTCAATTACTGGAGAAGGCTTCTTACACTGAAATCTCCAGTGTGCATGGGTTGACATTATTTCTATTAGCAAATACCCAAGCCAAAGAGGATAGACTACCAACATACCTTTACAAATCTGCATAAAATAGGCTAAGTGCAGGGGCTGGCCCCGTGGCCGAGTGGTTAAGTTCGCGCGCTCCGCTGCAGGCGGCCCAGTGTTTCGTTAGTTCGAATCCTGGGCACGGACATGGCACTGCTCATCAGACCACGCTGAGGCAGCGTCCCACATGCCACAACTAGAAGAAGCCACAACGAAGAATACACAGCTATGTACCGGGGGGCTTTGGGGAGAAAAAGGAAAAAATAAAATCTTTAAAAAAAAAAAAATAGGCTAAGTGCAACAAAATGGCAGAGATGAAGAATGTAATTATGCATATAATATAAATGAACCTGTGTAATTAGTTACAACAGAGCCAAGGACCTGGAAATCCTTGTAGAGTACTTGTTTGATTCAAAGAAATGCATGCTCTTATGACCAACTGTCTTTCATTTCTCCCTCTCCTTTTTTCCTTTATCTTGCCTTTTTCTTCTTTCTCACACACCCAAAAATGTGTATCATGAGTTTCCATCTGGAAATCCTTGTTCAGCTCTTGTCACTGTGCCTCAGTCAGACTAGATGGTGGGTTTTCAAAGTTTTATGTCTTCAGAGTGAAGACTCAGGACTCAGCTGGTTGTCTTGATTATGAAATTCAATTTTGAATGAGGCTATCTTTTTAAAACAGCTTTAATGAAGCAGTCATAGAAGTGAAAACCTCAAAACACGATAGCTACTATTATTATATGTGAACTATAAATATGAAAAAATATGGAAATTCCTATTTTATATGGGGACTGCTATGTCAAATTTTTCTTCGTTATAAAAGAATCTAGGATATTCCAGTATATTTGGAATAGATGAGGATTTTTTTTTGGAAATGATAATGTCTTGATTTATGACAGAGACGAGTATCTGATTTATTACAAAGATGTTTAATTTTCATTTCATTACATTATATTCTGTGAACATTTATATCTAGTCTTTAATTAAACGTGATTTATTCAAATTGAGGTCTGTTTCCATTTAGATTGCTTGCAGAGTTAATCGCAGGGCAAACAGTCTTCTCTGCTGAAAGACCTCCCGCATTAAATTTATATCTACATGCATCTGTATAATTTACATCTGTGGTCTGAGCCTGCATGTTCCTAGATATGTACATATGCAGAAATGTTTTACTTATTTTGCTACTATATTAAAGTACATAACTTATTTAACGTAACCTTTGCATCTTTATGAATTTAGGTTTAAGGTAGTTTTTTGAGTTGAAAAAAAATCGAAAAATGCGCAAACAATAAAATGTCATTCTCTATCACAAATTGAGTATGGACATAAAGCATTTTCACTTCAGCAAGTGCAATTACAGTTCATTCTATGTTAACCTCTGGGTAAATGTGTAACTATTGTTTTTTTAGCATCAGATGCCCTTAATTATAACTTCCTTTGTTGATGATGTAGATCTGGCCTGATGAACAAATAGCTGGAAGGGTCAAAGGATGATTTATCTTGATTAGGTTGGCATTCACATATGTTAAGTACTATTTATTGTATAAAGATTTGGAAGAAATAAGGAAGCAAAGAACAACAGTGCCTGCATATCCTTAATAGTATGTACAGTAACTCTTGATTGTTCTCACATTGTTGACTAAGAAAATTTCCTTCTATTCACATTTCAATGCAGCAAGAGCTGGGTTTGATTTTACTCATGCTATAGTTCAATATTAAAAAAAGCAAATGCTTGGAGCCTCTTACCTGAGAATTAAAATATGTGTTGTACCTATTAGCGTGAAATCCTATCTTTGTCTTGCCTGCCTTTATTCATTTCTTAAGTCCTTCCCATGTATGGCTTTACTAGGCCTTTTTGTGTGTGTGTGTGAGGAAGATTGGCCCTGAGTAACATCTGTAGCCAATCTTCCCTTTTTTGCTTAAAGAAGAGTGGGCCTGAGCTAACGTCTGTGCCAATCTTCCTCTATTTTGTGTGTGGGATGCGTCCACAGCATAGCTTGATGAGCAGTGTGTAGGTCCGCGCCCAAGATCCGAACCAGCCAACCATGGGCTGTCAAAGCGGACCATATGAACTTAATCAGTATGCCACCGGGCTGGCCCCCACTAGGTCTTTCTAATGTACAAGAGTGCACAGGTGGGCACTAGTGGTCTTCCAGGTAGAGTTTGGCATTTGTGCGGGGATAAAGAACAGTGCAGGTCAGGTGCTGAGTTTGTCAAGCTCACAGTTTGGCTAGGTAAAGGTGTGAAAGGCATGTAAACAGACAATTCCTAAGTAACATGATTTAGGTCTGTACGAAGGAGTTGTGGGAATAAGAGCAGAGAGCGAGTTCATTTGGAGTCGATGATGGGAAGAGAAAGCAATAGGGACTGTGTGTCCTCCAACTCCTCTCCTAGCTCCCACAGAACCCAGCACGTGGCTACACTAGGAGCTAATGATCTCTAAATATCACTGGTTGATATTTCACTGAATTAGTCATTATTTCTTTTTTCATTCAAAATCGTATTCATTGTGTCTGTTGTCCAAAATTAGCATGGAAATTAGTATAATTTGCTGAGTGTTTTTTGTTTCATATGATTTTGCATCAGGTGTAATAGTGGTACATCAACGGTAAGTCCCTTTAGTCATCCTAACTTCAGAAGGCCTTGAATGAGATTAGGAAGTGATCATCATTTACATTTATTATACTTTGCATGTAACGAGCTTTAGCTATTAACTCTAATTTGCTCCTCATCGCATTCATCAAAGGCGAACTATTTAGAAACTAAAACACCTCTGTCAGTTAGAATGTTAATGAATTAAGATGAAATGAGACAGTGTAATTGATAGTTGTTGCTGCAGGGGAGGCTTCTAGGTCTTGTAAGTGATACTAATTCATCTCTCTATCAGGGTTAATTTGTTTGATTTAATTCTAAGGATACACTGAATATTTCCCCAAACTATTCATATTTATTTTCAGGATTGGAGCGTGGTTTAGTTCTGTTGCTCTTTCATTTGTATTTTTAGTTCCATTTGAACTTGATTTAATTTGATTGTTAACAAATTGGAGATTTTATGTGGTATTTGTATTGTTGACTCGAGACATACACACACACACGTACACACACACACAAAATGTAATAGGATTAGTTAGACTTTGTTTTATTTGAAATGCCTAAAATCTACCAGTAACTAATCATTTTTTCACCAATAATTCTCTTCCTCTGATCTTTCTGTTCTCCTCAGATATAAATGAATGTGAAGCTGAGCCTTGCAAAAATGGTGGAATATGTACAGACCTTGTTGCTAACTATTCCTGTGAGTGCCCAGGTGAATTCATGGGAAGAAATTGTCAATACAGTAAGTATTCATATTTATAAATTAACTTTTATTTGCATAGTCTCTATTTCTTGTGGAATCTAGGTTGAAATCAATATAAGTCCAGAGTTCATATCTATTGAAATGGCAGATTTCATATTTATTGTTATTAATGTTATTAATGTGCATATATTCTGCAGGATAGGTCTCACTTAGTGCTTGATAGGCATAGAGAGGTCACCTTGTGGTCTTAAAGGAGGACAACAGTTCCTCAGAGGCCCAAGTGCCTCTTCTATGAATCCCCTTTTGGCTTTTGAGCATGCATATGACCTAAATTTCCACCAGAGTGGTTAGTCTGCTTCACACAATAAATTCGGGGTGCTCTAACCAGATAGGCTCCATCACAAATATAAGGTAGAGAAAAAGGAGGATTCATGTTGAGCTGGCCTGCACAATTAGTAAGAATGTTACACACCAACGATTTGTCTTCTTGGAAGCCCAAGACAGTAGCATCTTGAGCTGATGGATCAAACGATAGGACAATAACTTGCCTGAAGTGTTTACAAAGAAGCACAAAACACCCCTCCTTCCCCCAAACAAACAAACATAAAACAAGGAAAAGATAATAGCAGGATTACAGTGAATGGGATGAGACCAGAGTTGGGCACCAATACATGCTGGTGAGTACAATAATGATATAGCTTAATAATTGTTGGGCACTTACAGAAACTTTGTACTGCTACTGCTTTGATGTGTATTACGTTATTAGAGCATCACAACGTTATGCAAATTCAGAAGGCAGATGCAGGTGAGAACTCAGAAGCAGAAACTGAGACACATAGACAGTGTAGTTTGCCCAAACTCTCACAGTCAGTGACAGAAGCAGGACTAGAGGGAATCTGGAATCAGGGCTTGTGATTCCCAGTTCAGTGTATTTTCCTCTGTCCAAAGAGATATCTTGATTTAGAGTTCAACAGGATAAACATGAAAGCACACTACACCTCCTCTCTCTCTTACACACATACACACATGCACACAAACACACACATTCCCACACACACTCCTTCCTCTTTAGCCCAGAGTAACAATTTTATTTCTCACTTCTCCTCTCTTCCCTCCCCTTGACAATGGTAATTTATAAAATAAAACAAGAAAACTCATTGAAGAATTTCTTTGGGTTATGTATATAAACAAAATGATGATCCAGGGATGCTCATTATCTTCATCCTGAAAAACTTCATTACAATAATGAAATTCTGAATAACAAAAAAATAACTTGGATTGGGGAAAAATTTTCCAAGCTTAAAAATAATTGGAAGGGTTGGCCCAGTCGCACAGTGGTTAAGTTTGCACACTCCTCTTTGGCAGCCCAGGGTTCACAGGTTGCGATCCTGGGTGTGGACCTAGCACCATTCGTCTGGCCATGCTGTGCTGGTGTCCCACATAAAATAGAGGAAGACTGGCACAGATGTTTGTTAGTTCAGGGTCAATCTTCCTCACAAAAAAATATAAAAATAAATAAATAATGGGAGAAGGGCATCGAGTGTGAGTTGAGGAGGGAATCTTTGGGCATGGATGAGTAGAAGGAAAGGACAGTCTGAGTAAGAAGATTGATCATATGGCCAAAGAGACCAATAGCCACCCAGTGACCCAGCCTAGCCACCTTCCTGTAAAGCATTGAACTGAGCACCCACTAAGTTAACTCAAAGTCAGATTCAACTGGTCCTTGGCCCACTCAGGCACAGCTCTTACATCCTTCTTTTCTTTGGTTCATGGGACTTGAAGATGGCTACCTAGTCAGCACTGGAAGTTCTACTAAAAAGCATCCCCAAGGTGTCTATAAATGAACACTTGATTAATATGATGAAGAACAAAAAACTGTCAGTGACTATTTGATTTTCATGCAGCAAAAACAGAGATCTGGTGCCAGAGTAAAGGACTTTCCAGGCAGGACAGAAACTTTGTCAGAGCTTAAAACAATGGCCGAATAAGAGCATGTCCAGGCATGGTAAGGCCACTTTTGATCCATCGGAGGCCTACCTGGGGGAGCAATAGGTGGATGAGACTTTTCTGTTTTCCTAAAAGGAGAACTACATAGGGGATATGTCATGAGAACCCTGCCTAGGGTTGAGTGTCAGCTCTGAGGTGGTCAAGCCTTAACTCTCTGAATAAACTTAAGAAGAAGTGGTATCTGAGGTTGTAGACATCCTGGGAGAAGAGACCTAGAGCGTGGAGTTACAAATATGCCCTTGCCTCCATGTGCTGATCAAGGAGCAACCCGACAGCCAGTTGGTTGCCTCCATGTTGAAAATGAAAGGATACCTGGTTGTGAGCTAGATGTTGAAATCAATGACTGAAGCCTGTTCATCCTTTCAGCAGAGATTTTGCTGAGGGCACCACATCCAAAAATACTCTTGAAAAGAGAGAAACCTGATTGATTTTGGAAGGACATATTGAAATACGCTTTGAACTTAGCTGCCACCAGTTTGTGTCTGTCTTCCAATTAGTTTTTGCTATTGTGTTTAACGAAATTCTTTGTTTTTCTTTGACTTGGTTTTATATTTATATAATGTTTAGATTTAAACTCAGACTTCTCTTTGAACATGAATGTGGTAATGAGGTGCCTGCCTTAAGTGATCATATCTTCTGACATTCTACCATTTTCTCTGTTCATCTCTGTGCCCTGACAAAGAGATCAGAAAGAGTCACTAAGGGTACATTCTAAAAGATTTTCCTACTGGGGTATTTGTTTTTGTTGTATTGATTTGTAAGAGTTTGTAACAAATTAAGGATCTTTATTCTCCCTATTGTCTAGGTTTCTGGGGACATGGTTCTGCTGTTTTCTTTGGCTTCTTAGAATTTTTAGAAAATCCACAGTAAGAAAGTGCATTCTGCCACAGTGATGACTTAGGACCACACATTGAGAACTTGGAGCATTCACGCACTCCAGGACACAGAGAAGCACTTGCAGGATACAGGTGATGCCAGCTCTAAATCGATTGAGGTTAGGATTTGGGGAGCTGACGTTACATAGATTATACCCAATGTGCTGTCTTCCACTCTGAAGTAAGGTTGATATACTTCCTTCTGAGCTTTGCATCATGTCCCACAGAGGCACCACTGGGTCGGCTTATACCTGCAATAATGGCAGAGAAGCCATTTGTTTTGGCAGGTATTTTGGGAGGGAGAGAGAAGGGAAATGATGGAGACTAACTGCTAGGTGGGTCAGGGGACACCCGCACTGAAATCCTGTTGTCCGTGTGTTCAAATCCAAACCGTCTTCAGTCTAATCTTGGTCTCTCGCACTCATATTCGCTTTGCTAGTTCCATTTCTTTCTTATTTCTACTGCTGGGTTAATTAAGTTCCGGTATGTTTTAAAATGAAATCATTCTCAATGCTCCCCAAAATAATAATAATAAAAGATATGGCAAAGGAATAGAATTGATTTTAAAAAACTGAACAAAAATAATAAACTATAAGCACAAGCAATAAACTAGGGAAACAAGTACAATAAACATGAAAGGCAAATATTTCCTATCCTTAATTTATTATACGTTTCTAGTCAATAAAATTAAACATAACAACAGAAAGAAAAAAAACACAACAGCAAGAACATGAACAGAACCTTCCCTCAAAGGAAGTAGTTTAATATTTATCTTATTATAGTTGAGTTGGGTCTTCATCTTTATCCTTCTGTGTATTTTGAATTTATAAAGATAGGAATATAGTACAAAAATGATCTGGAAAAAATAATTATATTTCCAATGACCACTTAATGAGAGTGCTACTTACGTGAGGGAAATGACTGGACTGATCCTGCGTCTGCCTCTGCCTCTGCCTCTCACCTTATATCGCTGCTCGCTCTCATTTTGGAAGTGCAAATTGGAAGAGGAATGGCAGAAACAAATGGAAATATAGATAAACAGAAACAGATGAAATGCTAAAGAGGAGGAGAGGCTAACGGCAAGCCCTCTAAAGAATACGGAAAAGAAAAAGGAAGAGAAGGGAAGGGGTGAGAGCTGTTCATCCAGGCTCTATGCCAACCAGGAGGTTCCCAGGAAGCTCCCCCCTGCACCCCCCCCAACTCTCCAGGAGGAATTTGTCCTTATCACAGGGAGATAATTATAAAGCAAGGGAGGTGACAAAATGAGTTTTTCAAAGACATGACAGTTCCCACTAGACAGTTTTACTGAAGAAAATCCCTTCCCTCCTTCCACATGTGCTCCTTCCACAATCTGTTCTCAACTCAACTCCCAGAGGGAGGCTGGGAAAACAAAAGTCAGAATGTGTCTCCACGCAGCTCAGAATCTTCCAGCGGCTTCTCTTTCCTGAGGCCACAGGTCCTGCCTGCACCTCTACCCTATTTACTCACCTCTCCGACCTCATCTCCCAAGACTCCCACTTCCTTATGCACTGCTTCAGCCACACTAGTCCTTGCGTGAAAGGCGTCTTCTCAGTGACAAGGCCTCTCTACTTCCCTTTCTCGACACCTGAAACACACATTCACCCCCTTCTCTGCTATAGTTTTTCTCCTTAGCATTAATCACTAACATATAGTTTTACTTTTATGTATTGTGTATTGACTGTTCTTCCAATGGAGTGTATCCTTCATGAGGGGGGGATTTTGCTGTTATAATCACAGTTGCCAGAACAGGGCTAGCAAACAGTAAATGCTCAATAAATATTCGCTGAAGGAATGAATGAACCCAGCACTCTGAGTTCCTTAAGTACAGGGATGATATCTGATTTCTCAGTGTCCTCAACTACCATCGAGCTGTTTTTCACCGGACTTTGCATTTTTAAGCAATATTCTAAAGCTGCTTTTGCCAATAGAATAAAGTGTAATCTGGGATATTAGTTGGTACGCAGTAAATGGTATTGCAAGTGGAATCGCTTTCCTTTGACTTGGTAAAATCTTTTATAACTCTGTTTTGCAATGGGGTTATGCAAATGGTTTTAAAATAAGAAGGTAAACAGGGACGCTGTTTCTTTTTAGGCCACTTCGGCATGTGGACATTTTGATAATTTATCTTTAGGTCACTTATTTTTTTATTATCCATTTCAAATAATAAATAGACATTTATGAATGCTGTGATCTGACCAGTTACTACCACTATGAGCCCCAAAAATATAAAAGTGGTAAATTTGGAGATAACTTTTTTCGTGGTCTAGATAGATCTTGATATCTGTCTACTTCTCATCAAAAGATTTGTTCTTCTTAGATCTTAACCTTTCTCTGCCTTTCCCTCATTTTTACCATACCTCCAATTTTAAGGAATTTCTTAAGATTACCTTTGTCAGTATAACTAAATGAAATATTTTTAATATTAATGATACAGTATATTTTTTAAAACTAAATATATTTATTCATTTGCAGTTAAACAATTAAAAGCAAGAAGTTTTTGTTGAGATGCTACTTTAATATTATTTTAAAATCTATGTGAATTCTTTATCATAATGTATGTCTTTAGTTAATATAGCTATTAAGCATTTTTACTTTATAAGGAATGAATTTATATCTAACCCTATCTGTTATGACATGTAGCCCAATTATGTGGTAATAAGTATTATTAGGCAAATCAATCACCTATTAAACATTTTCAATAACAGTGTAATTTTTCAAATGTTAATAACAAATTTTTTAATACTTGTCAAAAATTGTACCTGCAATTTTTCCATTAATTATTTGCTAATTATATTTATATATGGGTTAAAGCAATAATACTTCTGATTTAAACAATTTCACTTAGATTTCCAGATATGGTTCACACAACTTATCATTTAGTTTAGCAGATCTGTTATTATTTTAGTTTTATTTTCCGTTTATTTATTACAGGGGATTTGAATTTGGTTATGTGAAAGTTTAACTGAAATTACATTTGATTGATATGTGAAAATCATTTAGATGTTCCCATACTATTTATTACAGTTACAGCAATTCTTGTAATTAAAGTCCTAATTTATGTTCCCCTGTTGCTTTTAAATGATAGAAGCTCAAATGTTCATCCATGTTCATACACGGCTTGAAAGGAAAGCGATGATGAACTGAAATGAGAAACCTATTCTCATAAGAACAGATATGCTTTGCCATGTATGTTTAACAGGATATGATGTTTAAACTAATGTAGAAGCGATGGAAAATGAGAGTGCTTCAGTTAATTAATCTAAAAATAACTAGGATAGTTTTCGTTTATTGGATTATGTGGCCCACAGTAGCCATATACATTTCCCTCCTCGGTGTTTAAATGTGACATGATTCAATTTCAGGAACGGCACTGAATTCACTTCCATCACTGACACTATTTCTGGAAATTAAAATAGTTGCCAAGGGATCTCTTACAAAGCAACATCCTCAAACTATTATGCCAAAAAGTATTGACTTGGATGATTTCAGAAGGTTGTATTAAAAACGGAAACTAAAATCTTCAAGTGAGGATAAAGTGACGTTTCTAAACATCAAAGTGATCTAGTTCTTTAAAAGTTAATAAAATAATCTCGATAATCATATAGCCCTATAGCCCTATACTTTAAGATTTCTATAAAGTAATAAGAACAAAGCATAATGATACATGTGAATATATTTTAAAAACTTTAAATTAATATTTCCTTATCTTCATTTCTTGAGCAGCTGTAACTCTTTAAGCCTTCATTACAAATGAGTTACTATGCACAAATACACAGGCATACACAATATGTGCTACATAAATGTACATAGGAATTCTTTCTTTTGACATCGGCATATGCTGCCAAGTACATTTTTATACCTACAATCTTATGCAGTGAAATTGCTAAAACATTTTATAGATGACGAAATGATGCAATATGTATTTTTATCTGCTCAACACTTAATTATTGCTTTTGTAAAGACAAGTTCATAAATAACTGCAAACACTCAACTAATTTTAAATTTTGTCACCAACTAATTGTCATGTGATAATGTTGATTTTAATTTAGACTTTTAACTTACCATGTGCCAAGCCCTGTCCTAAGTACTTAAATATTATTTAATCCTCTTAGTGCTCTTTGTAGTGGGTTCCATTTATCACTAGCTCCATTTTACAGACAGCTGAGCTACTGAGCAATTAAATGATTTGCGTGGGTTCATATGGCTAGTAAACGGCAGAGCCTGGCCTGAACCCACCCTGGGCACTGCAGCCACAGAGCCTACAGTCCTCAGCGTGACTGATCCTGCCCCTTGTCGGATGAAAGGAACACTGTTTATTACCCTTGCACTGGAGGAGTGGCCTGGGTGAGTGGTGGCAGAGTAAGAGGAAAGAGCACAGGCTTTCATTCAGACAGAAATGGGATCTCAACTCTGGCTTTTTCTCTTTGTAACTATATGTCTGAACAAGTTAGTTGTCCTTTCTGAGCCTCAGATTCCTCAACTGTGAATGGAATTAATAATACCGTTTGGTTTATGTTGATGGGAAGATTAAAATTAATAGCATATGTAAAGTAGCTGGTAAAAAAACTAGGTCACTAAATGTAAATAATCAGATAATTGCATAAATAGATAGACACAAGGATCTTTGAGATATTTGAAAAGACAACCCCAGTGTATCCCACCTTTTCTTTTGCTATAGTTTTCTGCAACTTTAAATTGTATTATATACTCAAACAATTTGCCTGTCTTTAGTAACTGACTCTATGGGCTTGAGAACAGCTTGTGTAGTGGTCAGCTATGGTGTCTTGTATACAATATTTTGCAAGTACATAAGTTTATGATATCCTGTGGCATTAATATAACTTTTAATAAATATTATTACTCCAACCAAAACCGTTATAGTAGATAAGAATTGCCTTTTTTGAAAAATATGACATCGTGACATACTTCTGAACCACAGATACCTAATTTTATTTCTTACCAGTGTTTTTATGACTGCAATTATTGTAAGCTGTCACTGTTATTTGGTCAAGAATTTTAGTAAATGGTGAATAGAAACTAACAGTGAAACAAATAATTCCAGCATTTTCTTACCCAATATAGATCATCAAAGATTATAGTTTTATATAACATTAAATTTCTACTCTACCTTATCCAGATATGACATAGATCAAAAGCAAAATGTAAATAGAGTCTAATATAGAGATTTTTAAAAATAAGAGGTATTTATAGGGAAGTGAAAATGAAAATTAATGCACACAAAAATTTAATAAGAAAATTGCATAAGTCCAGTATTATAAATTAGTGAATGTATTCAATTATGTGATCAAATAAACTAGCCACAAATATTTATTGAATTTTTCTTAAGATAACTGTGTACAGGGTTTTTAGAACATATATGAATGAATTAATTTATTCACAAAATTGCATCAAACAGTAGCCACTCTCTAGAGCTGGGGCAAAAATGGTAATTAAATTCAGTTTCTGCTCTCACGGAGTATACAGATTAGTGGGAGAGAAAAACAAGAATTATATGTGTAATTATAAAACATAATGAACGCCATGAATGCAAAGAAGAGGGAGCCATGGCAGAGACGCCTGTTCTGTTTTGAGAGTTCAAGGAAGTGACATTTGAACTGTTTTGTAGGTACCAAACAGGAGGAGGGTGGTGGAGGTGAGAATTTTACAAGAAGGATGATATTCTCTAGGATAAGCAGACCTTTGTTCTTAAGAATCTTCATGTTTAGTGGTTAAGTTCCGATTTCTGTGTAATCATTATGAGATGAGGTTTTTAGGATGATCACTTACCTGTTAGGCCTTGATAATGTCAGGTCAAGGCCAGTTGATAGCAAACAATATTTATTTGTTTGCTATCAAATAATCTGTCTTTTTTTTTTTTAAAGATTGGCACCTGAGCTAACAACTGTTGCGGATCTTCTCTTTTTCTTTTCTCTCTGCCGTCTCTCTCCAAATCCCCCCAGTATATAGTTGTATATTTTAGTTGTGGATCTTTCTAGTTGTAGTACGTGGGACACCGCCTCAGCGTGGCCTGATGACTGGTGCCATGTCCACGCCCAGGATCCGAACCAGAGAAACCCTGGGCCTCCATAGTGGAGAGCTCGAACTTAACCACTTGACCACAGGGCAGGCCCCTCAAATAATCTGTCTTATAAACTATCTTTTTGTGAACCACAAGGGATTTTTAAAATACTATAATAGACTTTAACGTTTGTAAATGTAGCAAGAAATCAAAGACAAGCAAAGAAAAATAATCATTAACTAGAATCCTAATTTTATTCCAGATAAAAAATATCTGCTGTGTTTTAGAAATTTGAATGGGTTTAGCAATGATTTTTTTCTTTGAAACCATTGCCTAAGATAATTTAAGATTAATTTACTTTCCTTGACATAATAAAATAGTAATTAATCCAGAACTCCATTAGGACAAGAGGACAGTTTACCTCAGGCTGCCCCCTTTGTGAATATAGAAAAAATAAAGACATTTACTGTGAGTTGATGAAAGTTTAATATTCAGGATTAATTGTATAATGTTAAATCCAAAATATGTAATATTCAAAACTACACCTAAATTTATAGCGATACAAGTGGAAATAACCATAACTATAAATACTTGAGTATGAATAATTATTTTAACCTAATTTCTCACATTCTTTTTAAAGACATGACAATAAGTTAAAAAAACTAGAATGCTGTGCAAGTATATCAATAGTCCTCAAGGAAAGAAATGATTCCAATGTTACTGTAGGATGAAGTCTTTGCAACAATAAACACAAAAAATTGACTCAATGACAAAACCGAATTGGACTTTCTGTGTCTGACGCAGAATTTCCATCTTCAATCAGATGCCTCTGGGTATATTTTTCCAAATATTGCCCAACAGTTTTGTACAGACTTCTCACACCTTAGAGGTTCACCTGCTGTACTTTAAAGTGATAATGTAATACAGGAAAGACAAAAAAATAATCTGCAAAACGCTCAAATAGACCTAGGACTTGCTAAATACCTGTAACAAATTGAATCAGATTCTCATTACCTGACAGTTTTGTATTTGATTGCAATAATCGCTGAAACAGCCAGGAAGACTGTCATGATTTTACCGTTAGGTCAACATTCCCATTATGTGCTAAACTGAATATGCCCAGGGCTTAAAATTTAGTCTTGCGTTTATTCTCCAGGCTAAAACTCACTCTACTATTTCCTATTTCAAAGACAAAGAAAGATGACGTACACAGAGATGAGGAGAGTTTGGGAACAGTATAACTTGATTTAATCCTCATAAAATTTGGAACTGTAGTGTGTGATTGAAAAATATTGTATTTTTCTCAGATTGAAAATATCAATCTTTTCAACCATCACTCCACCTCTCACTCTTGTAAAAAAAAAAAAAGGGAAAAACCCAAATAAAGTATGTACAATATAGGAAAACACAAATCTCTCTATAAGGAAACTTCTAGAAAAGAAGTCATCCTAGGGTTCGAAAGTTGGACATGGTTAAAATGTAATTTGTGGGCAGGTTATTATCCTCTACATATGTTAACATGGCATTTTTGAGTGCTTAAGTGAAATTTTGAGTCTGAATATCAAAGTGAGGCTGAAATGGTTATTTCCTAATGGAGAAATTACAGGCACAAGTCACAGTGGTTTCTGCTTTTATCACATCCACTGAGCAGCAGAGATAAATGCTTTTCTCAAATAGGAGAAAAGAAAGAATATAAATGGTTTCTGATCTTTTTACCGAATGTGCACGATTTTCCATGATTTCCTGAAATCCAAAGGATTTCAAATAGTTGCAGTAAAATTTTACTGGCAACCAAGGAGCTAAGTTGGGCAGTGACACCAACAACTGGCATGCCCCTAGTTGTGGTTTTCAACCAAATCAGCAGGCTTTGAAGTGATGGTTTCCAGCAGCAGGTAAGACAAAGAGCCACTTACATGTTTTGAATTTCATCTTCAAAGCAATCTTCTTCAGCTGAAGGATAGGGGCACAACAGACTTCTTTCCTGTGTGGGCATATTGTAGGTGCAATTGGCATCCTGGTAAGGTAGTGCAGCCAGCTATTAAAAGACAGATGGTAGCTCAGGGAAACATTGTAATAAAGATTCAGATTCAGGGGTCAGATGAGAATGGTGAAGTGGTAAGATTCAACGCTAGTGCTGAGAGAGAGTAAAAGGAGTAAAGAGTATAAGATTGAAAGATTGCTAAGGATAGAATTTAAGACAGGTAAAAGTACAAAAAAATAAAATAAAAGACTAATCGGAGAAATAGAACGAGAATGAAGACTTAGAGAGGGCAAGGAAAAGAATGTTTCCAAAACAGGAGCTGGTCAAGGAAATAGATACCTAAGAAAAGATTAATTCAGAGCCTCAAACAATGATCGGGCCTTAAATAATTGTGGTGGGTAGAAGAGAATGCCAGGTGGCGGCTATTCCGGATTGAGGTGGTGCTGAGCGGGAAATAAGAGCCTCAGACCACTCTTCCCAGGTTAAGGGCTCTCTGCTTTGAGCATTATCTTAAACCCCAAAGAGCCATTAGGGTGGCCAAGGACCTACAAATAAATTTCATAATAGTTACCTTAATAGCTTTATCTGGTCAATAATACACATTCTTTTTAGAGCTCTAAAGGGAGTGGACACATAAAGTATCCAACTAAAAAATAAATTGAACTTGAGGAATATGGTTCTATAAAAAGAGGTAGAGCCAGAGCAAAGTCAGTAAATCCAATACGAAAATTCAAGGAAAACAGGAGCAGGGACAGAAAATAAACTATTCTGGCAAGAAAAATGTATAGAACTATAGTTATATAAGGAAGCCTGTAAATACCCAGCACTATTATCTAACTAGGAAACACCAAGAAATAGAAAATGCAACTCTTAGCTCCAAGAAATCCAAGGATATTTGTGGCGGTTTGTTCAAAATAAAATTCAGTTTATATTTTCTCTGACACACTCGGGCAGACACAATTTTTTAAACATCTATAAAATGACTATTTGGTATATAAATATTGCCTCATATCTGCTTGGCAGTAACTTAATAGTGCCATTTTCTTTCCCATTCAAATTATTCCTGGATTCTACCATTGCTAATCGTTTTCAGTTTAATGGAACATGAGCACCTTCCAACAGGGATTAATGGAAGGACATTCTCAGCCCTTTTAAGCATCCATACAGAGTTTTTAACTTATGGTACAGGACCCTCGAAGGATGGATGGGTGGAATTCAGGGGTCTATGTCCTTTCATGAGAAAACAAAAATCAGATGTTTATTTTTACTAATGGCTACCTGAAATTTAGATTTCCCCTCAATTACAAATGTAGGCAACAATGAATCATAGTATTGGCAGTACCAAAGATTTTGTCACTAATGGAAATCCCAGATATTTTCATACATTATACTTGCACGTATCTGAAAATATTTACATTTTTCACTAATATGAGACCATAGTAGACCTGCCACTACCTCTGTTATTTAATGTGTTAAAAGAGAAGCACGTATATTACTGTATCACACATTTTAAAATATTTTGATAATTATGTTGTTTCTATGTGTTTTATTTTATGCAGTAAAAGCCTTATTCTGAGAGGGCCTCTAGGCTTCACCAGACTGATCAAAGGGTCCAGAGCAAAGAAAAGATTTAGAACCCTGATTTAATGGGTTATTGGTTTCAGAAGGTATTCTTTCCCTCTGTGTAATATAGGTGAAGCTTTTGGAAATAAAAGCTATTAATGAGCCATTTTCATTGAATGTCCATTCCTGGCCTTTCTGCTGAGTTTTGTTCTCTAGCTCCATGTATAAAATCATATAAGTAAAAGATGATACTGTTAAGCCACATGTTTGTCATTGTGTTTACAGAGGTTTTACCGGCAGGGTTGAGTTTCATTAAACCCATTCCTGCTTCTTACCGACAGCGCAGGTTTAGAAAGTTCATACCCCAGAGAGGTGATGTAGTCTAAGTTAACTACCCTACACACCCCGACCAGTTTTCAAAAGACACGGAAAAAGAGCTGCTGTGCAAAGTTGAGCACATTCAGTCTGCCTTTTGCCGAGACCTTTTCAATTTCCTTAAAACCAATGATTGTCTATGTAAAAGTTTATGATCAATTTAGTTCGTTGGATTACCAATGCCGTATACACAGCTGCTGTAGAAGGATGCAGCTGGTGTACAAGTTAACCAAAAAGTGCCAGTCATCCCGAATCGTAGCATCATGTACAAATAAGGATTACTCATTACCTGGAAAAAAAAACTGCCAGTCTCTTAACTTAGTGATATTTTCTGTCTGTTGTTCACCTCAGTTTCAAAGCATCAAGGTATTGTCACTAAACACACAATTAAGTCTATTTTTGAATTTAGTTCTTTCCTTATGTCAGAATATTCTTGTCCCTATAGTTCTTTTATTTATAAATTTTATCTTTTTATTTTTTTTGCTGAGGAAGAGCTCCCTGAGCTAACATTTGTTGCCAATCTTCCTCTTTTTATCTGTGAGCCACCATGACAGATGGCCACCAACTAGTGGTGCAGGTCCGTGCCCAGGAACCGAACCTGGGCCACCGAAGCAGAGCATGCTGAACTTAACCACTAGGCCACCAGGGCTGGCCCTACCTATAGAATTTTAAGCAGCATACCTTCCCAGACTTCTATGATGATGTCATTTAC
Organism: Equus asinus; assembly: GCF_041296235.1. Classification (NCBI taxonomy): domain Eukaryota; kingdom Metazoa; phylum Chordata; class Mammalia; order Perissodactyla; family Equidae; genus Equus; species Equus asinus. The sequence continues at coordinate 85,449,740 of NC_091798.1, forward strand.
TTGACCTTCTTTCTTTAAGGAGGATAAGTTTGCACAGATCTGTGAGTGTCAGACTGGAATAAAGAAGAGAAAAGGACTGGTCATCTAAAAAACCTCAATTTTTTTTGGAATATGTCTGTGACAATAGCATTATGCTAGATGCTGAGACACTATCAAAATATATAATATGTGTGGGGCCAACCTCGTGCACAGCGGTTAAGTTCACACATTCCTCTTCAGTGGCCTGGGGTTCGCCGATTTGGATCCCAGGTGCAGATGTTCGCACTGCTTGTGAAGCCATGCTGTGGCAGGCGTCCCACCTACAAAGTAGGGGAAGATAGGCACGGATGTTAGCTCAGGGCCAGTCTTCCTCAGCAAAAAGAGGAGGATTGGTGGCAGATGTTAGCTCAAGGCTAATCTTCCTCAAAAAAAAATATATATACATATATGTATAATACATGATCATTGATATTAAGACATTTGAAATCCTGTGCTGGTGTACTTTTTTCTAGCTTTTTTGATTACAGGACAAACAGACCCACTCAGTGTCCCTCGTTAAGAGGGCTGTGTTCAAGGTTACATGTGAGCCAGACTGTAGAAGTTTTGTGTGCTGCTTGAGCTTCCGAAAGCTTTCTCATTCTCTCTTTATTCCTGTTTCCACGTCACATTGTGTCTCATAGAATTTTTGCTTTTCCCTATGTTTTACTGTTTCCTTCTTTGCATGTATGATGAATTTCAATTTATTTAATATTCCTCAATTATAACAATATTTTTACTGGAAGTGGCTTCTTTTAATGCATAACAAATAGTGCAATGGATCGTACATGAAAATGTTACTTATAACACAAAAAAAGTAATCAGCTTATAATTGTAGCTGAGAAGGAAAATAATTCATTTAGTGTATCTCAACCCTTCTTCCTTGCATAGCAAAATACCAGCTTTTTATGCACATTTAACCTTTTGAGTAGTCAGGTGGATTTTATCATAGAGCTTAGGTGAGTTCATTCATTATGCAGAATGCCACAGAAATCCCCACAGAACTGTTAACTGCATTCTTCTGGGTTCTCTTCATGAAAAATAAAATAATTTTTTAATGTACTGGGTGTAATGGCATTGCTAACATGAAAATATTACAAAGTGATATATAAAATTGTATCCAATGATGTTAACTCAGGGCCAGTCTTCCTCAACAAAAAGAGGAGGATTGGTGACAGATGTTAGCTCAGGGCTAATCGTCCTCAAAAAAAAAAAATTATACCCAATGAAATGAACAGTATAACAGACAAAAAGCCAATATAACAGAAAAAAATATTTCATTCTTTCAGTCTTGCAATAATCTCTCAGGTTTTTGTTTCTAATATGGCATGGAAGAAGGAATTTTGTAGTTCTGGTTTAACTGAACCAATTGTGGGATTGCCTAATTGTGGTGCATTTGGTAATACTGGGAATATAAGAATAAGGAGTTGTTAAAAAACAAACTAAAAAGATCACCCTTTAGAGAAAAGTAACAGAAATATATACAGTTCCTCAATTCTGAAATATAGGCTTTTTTATTTAAACATGTTAACAACTCTGAAATTGGGATCCATCTTAAAATCATTGGTATGTTGGTGGTACGTAAGATAATGGTACACCATAGTACACAATGATGAGATCTTTGTCTCACTGAATTCTATTAAATTAACAACAACACAGAAATTAAGGCAACATGAACATTAAAAAATATATATACTGCCAGAAGGCATTTATGTACAAGCTAAGCCCTCCAAGTAATGATTTTTAAATCCATAGCATAAAAATATGGATTTATATTAAAGCAAATGATGCATGAATTCAGGTTGTCTATTTGCATTTCCCTTGGTGAACAGGAATACTTTACCATTATTTATGTCAGGCCACGTCTGTAGATGCCAGGGTTTTTGCCCACAGATTACCCAACCCAAATGTGGAGATGTGTTTAGAATAATTCACAACTGGTAAGATCATTATACAGCATTTCTCTCTCTCTCTCTCTCCCCGTCTCTCTCTGTCTCTCTTTCTCACATACATACACACACACACACACACACACACACACCCCTTAATTAGAAAATAGTTCAATTATCTTTTTCTGGGCACATTATCTATGGAGTAGTTCCTAGTGAGTATCTCTATGCCGCTTAGCAACAGATGAACAGAAGACAGCATCTCCAATAGTCTACCTGGAAAACTGTTGACATTTTCCTTGTTTTGAATGACCCTTTAATGTTTTCTTAAACATTTTTTCTGATTACAAAAGTAACATATATCTGGAAAAGAACACTTGGAAAACACAAAATTAATGTTTTAATTTCTTTTCCTTCTGAAATGGAGTCTGTTTAAACCCACCACATGTATACCATGCTACCAAAGGCTATGCTCAGAGCATTTATTTATTGTTCCTTTATTCTTTCTAGAGTGTGTCTTCTGTGTGTCTAGTTGGGAAATCCAATTTCAGATCTAAAGTTTTTCAAGAATACACGTTGTTTCTTCAGTGTATTTCCTTGTCTCATCTCTGTAACACCTAAAATATCTGTATGGGTAAATTGAACATTTGACAAGCCTGGGCAGTTGAGTGGCTAGGATTTCTTTGAGTTTAGTAAAAATTCTTGAGAGAAAGAAAGAGATGCCACCTTCTATTTTGATTAACATAAAAATGGAAAGCAGATTATCACTTATTTAAACTTAATGAACAGATCACTAGATACACTTAATCCAAATTTAAGCTGAATTTAAAAAAGTAGAAAACATAGAAAATTTTATAGGGTTGATCTTACACTTTTTAACAGCATATAAGTAAAAAGGAATGACTGTTTGACATTCTAGTCACAGCGTCTCCAGTCCCAAGAATACAATAGTACATACAGTTTTTGAAATTCCAGGAGCTGGTCAGCCAGGTAAATTGTCTATAAGGCTGCTTTTATTACTGGTTGAAATGAATTTTTTTTAAGTATTCTATCTTTATCAGAGAGTATTGATATGAGTTAAAACCTGCAAAAATCATATTTCAGTTAATAATTCATGTTATTAATTAGTCATGCTTACGAGAAATAGGGCTTAAAACTGAATTAAAGTGATTTCAAGGTGTGTGGATTAAATACAATCAGTTGATTTATTTTCCTCATGTGTAGTTTTTAACTTGTTAGCACAGATAATGAATCTTGGATCTACATTTAAGTGAAGGTGATAGAAAAGAGAAATACTTTGGGGCAAATCCAAGTTTATGTGCGCAGGCATGGTTAATTGGTGTTTGCGTATTTGTTCTAAGGATTATTCTACATCTAAAATGCAAAGATATTGGAAACAAAAATTAACAGCAACTACAAAAACAATCCTGGGTTAGGACACAAAGTTCCTGATAAAGTAATGATACAATTTTTTTACTTTTTGAGCAAGATTAGCCCTGAGCTAACATTTGCCACTAATCCTTCTCTTTTTACTGAGGAAGACTGGCCCTGAGCTAACATCCATGCCCTACTTTATATGTGACACACCTACCACAGCATGGCTTGATAGGGGATGCGTAGGTCCACACCCGGGGTCCAAACCAGTGAACCCCAGGCTGCTGACGCAGAACGTGCGAACTTAACCACTGCTCCATGGGGCTAGCCCCAAATTTTTGAAAATTATACAGAAACTTTTGTCTTTGTATCCTAAATTCATCTAATGTGACACTTACCCAGATGCTAATTTCATGTTTGAAGATGTTGACATTAAAAACAATTGCTTCCGCAATTTGTCCCGAGGCATTTTGTTAAACAGAGAAGAATGTCCTGTGCCATAATTGGCTTTCTTATAAGTGAAAATATGCAAGCAGCTCTTATATTGTAGAGAGAAAATGATCAGCGGGATAGAGAAGAATAACGAAACTGTAGAAATCGTGGAGGTAGACAGTTCACTGTGGCCCTTTGCTGTGGATCTTCAGTCATAGAATGAGGCTAACTTTAACCTAGTTTCTACTAAGCTACTCCAGTCGTATAATCATCTTAAACCTTAAAAGTCTAAAGTATAAAATGCTATGTGTCTGCCTTGCACCAAGAAAAAGTTCAACAAGTATTTGTAAATGTTGAATGAATAACTGTGTTGAGCCTTCAGTCCACATGCCATAGCACATACAACAACGATGAAGACCACAAGTGAGCTGTGTCACTATATCTTTATAAACGTGATGGCCAAGTACCTCACTCTATCACAATGTTCATCATGACTCTTTGGCAATACATACACCTAGGGCAAAATCCTGGCTCTGTGACTATAGGGGCGTTACCTGACCTCTCTGAGCCTCAGTTGCCTCAGCTAAAATTGGGAATGAGGTTATTTTGAGGCCGAAATGCCTGACATATTTTTCTCTGCAATAAATATGTGCAGGCTTCATTATTATTCTTCAGGAACGTCTGTGAGAGGAAAGATCTATACCTCTGTAACTGGAACAGAGAAGAAGTATGGAGTGTTCACCTAGAGGGAATCAGCATGCTTAAATGTCACTTCTCATAGTTGCTGGAGAGAGGACATTAGAAGCAATAAGCAGGTGAAGTGAGCGTGAGGTAGTAATGGGTAGAATGCCGCACCTGTGTGCATTGCAGGTTGGGAAACACTGTAGGAAGGGTATTCTCAGTTCTGATGAGCTTCCTGAATTAATCAAATATGTTTTTGAGCACCTGTTGCTACCAGGCACTATGGAAGGTTCAGGAAATACACAAGACAGGACCCGGATACAACCCTTATCCTGGAAGAACTTCCAGTCTAATGTGGAAGACAGATGTATAAATCATAAATGCACAAAAAAGTATGTTTAAATGCCAAGTGCTATCTGTGATACAAGTATTCTCAGAGTCTTTTTGGACCCCAGGATTGGCACAGTTGATTCAGCTGGAGGGAAGAATAGGACAAGGAATACAATGACAGAGACATGAGCTGCAAAAGTATTTCATACAGTGCCATCCAAGTAAAATTCAGTCTAAGATAAATGTCAAGTAGCAAAGAGGATGGCCTTTATTTTTTGAGCAATGTGCATCCATTGAAAGAAAATATGATCAGAAGAGTGAAATGGTCAGATTTTCAGAAAGTTTATTCTGAATTCAGTGTATAAGATCAATGAGGAGGATTCAGTCAAGCAGGAGGCAGGACAGGCAATGAGATCCTGCGCTATGCCAGTGTGGCTGGATTAGAGAAGAAAGGAGGAATGCGGAAATGATTTAAGCAGTGAAATTAGCCACAGAATTTAATAGCTAATATAACTAATAACATTTATTTGCAGCTTGATTTCAAAATATTAACCTGTGTTGTTTTGAAGTGTTTCCCAGACAGACACTTCTGAAACACATATCAATATTTTAAGTTCTCACTTCTGCAACCATATAGACAGACAGTAATGAAATAAGGAAGTTGGACGGGTGGACCTGGATACATAAGGGTTTCTCAGCACATATACAGAGTGTAATGACTGGAGTAACTCTACCTCTTTAATATAACGTCTACTATAGATTCTAGCACAATCTAAATGGTGAAGACAGCTTGATTTACCCATGAGATTGTAGTAGCGCATCTCTGCTATCTCTGTCACTTGTTGGTACATATTGAGTGGGAACTCAGTGGCAATCTTTCTACTGAAATTACAGACCTTTTGGGAGCACAGTTGTTTACTATTATTATTTTTTTTCTACTGATATATCCTTTCGTATTTTTTAACTTAGAGTTTAATATATTTAACCCTTAACAGCTTTCAGAGAGTGCAATTAAACCTCAAAGAGTCATGTTCATAACTTTTCTTTATGACACAAAGCATACGTAAACAAATTTTCCTTTTGTTTCATGTGGTTAAATTATCTTTGTTTTCTAAAACAAATTTCTGTCTCCCAGTCAGGATGCATTTGGAAATATCCAAGAACAAAACCAATAGAGAGGAGTCAAGAATTTCTGTTATTAGTTATTGGTAAAAGTGGAATTTTTAGTCATGGAGAAGTAATTAGTAATGACAAAGAAAAAAATATCTTTTCTTAGATGATTGTCATCCCAGTGACATCTATGTGATCTGAGTAAAAAGACAGAACCCTAAACTCCAAGTGTCACATTAACAACCATTATAATAAAGACGAGATATTTAAAGCAGTGATGTTTTACCAAGCTTCCTTCCATCCCCTCTTGAACCAGTAGAGAGCCAACCATTAGGCACCACTGAGGTTGATAACTTGATGAAAAGGGAGATTCAAAACGAAGAAGAGATAATCACTCAGCTCTTCAGAGATTTTAAGTGCATATTTGTCACCGTATTGATTCCTGTAGCTAAACGTCACTGCACTTCTTTATATGGAACAAATAAACCAGAATGTTTCATTGAACTATCTGAAATTTTTTATCCTGTGCTTTTGACAAACCTTGTGCAAAGGTGCACATTTCCCGAATTTATCATACATTTCTCTTGTTCTGAAACTGTCTTTTCATTTTACTTTCTTTATATGACACTTCATAAGAAACCAGTATTCGTGCACAGTTTTCTTATATCTCAAAATCTGATCAGGAAAAGAGTCAGCTTGGTGCTAAGGGGCATTTCATGATTTTTCTTCCAAGACATCCCCTTTATGTCCTTGGAAATCTGAAACAATGAATATTAACATTCTTCTTACATTGATTGGAAAAATAAGTCATGATGAAACAGAAATGGTTATGCTGAAGATACGGGGACCGGGTATTATTCAATTTGGGGGGAAATGGCTTGTTACCTCACTCTCAGTTATGGACTTGAGGAAATGAGATTTCTTTGATTACTGTGACAAAATTGCCGCCAGCTAAAACTTCATCTCCATCTAACCTAAAGATAGGATTACTCGGATATTAAATTGGGAAAAAAACTTGATTATCAAGGCGCTTTCAGAGTTGTAATCTGGTTTATCAAAGTGTTAATATGAGACTTTTCCATAGGAGATTCCCATTTTCTACCACAATGAAGAAAAGCGCCTGCCAGACACAGACCTATTTTAAAAAGAGATTATTTAGTTAGTTATTTTTATTTCCAGCGAGTCTGGCAATATACTGTGGGGAATCATTTAGTTTCCCTTCATTACGAAAAGCTATAGTTTGTATTTCCCCCAGGCAGAGATTTATCTGACAATTTGAATGCTTTGGTGACAGAAATATCTGATGATGAATATGGTATTAAGGAGATGCCAAGTGACATGACATTTTGAATCTTTTTCAGTAACTGTTCATGATTAATAATTGTGGTTGTGTATGTATTTTAATTTTTATTAAAGAGCATTTTGCCTGGGAAATGGGAGTAGAGGTTCTATTCCTCTTTTACTTCCTGCATAAGAACTGAACGCATGTGAAACTTGGCTGAACCGGCAACACGTTTAAACCTTGGGTCTCCAGGTGGTCACAGTGGAAGTCAATCTCTCCCATCCATGACTTTTAGCTCTACGTTTTGCTTTATAGCAATAAAACAATAAAAACAATAACAACATAAAAGTTACCATTCACTAAGGGAATATTAATTGTCATATGGTTTACTATGTGCTTACCATATATTATTTCTAACCAAGGGAACAAACCTAAGGTGTGTGTTACTTTCCCTGTAATATGGATGATTAACTCACAGTTTCCATACTTTGCTGTATATTGGTATCCAAAAAAAATACAGATGTTTGGAACTGTGTTTCTTTCATGCCCTTAATCAAAATTGCAATGAAAACCGTCTTGATGGACTGACAGAACAGAAAATTTACTAAGACTCAAAAGTCACCAATATTGTACTCTTAATTATTACCTTAATTATTTCCCAAATAAATTACCTACATTTGTAAATTGTACAATCTTATGAAATTATGGACCTTTAAATTTATTAATACAGAATGGGTATTTCCGTTTTCTTTTTATCTTTGCCATTTTGTTTTAGCTGAGTAGGTAACTTTTGAAAATCTAAGGCACCAAGGACATATTGTCATAACCCCCTGCCTGAGCAATTTGTAGATCATAGAGTCATTTTTCTTTTCTGCAGTTAAAGAAGATTTGGGTAACTGAAGAAAAATGTTTGACTAATGAAATATTTTCTTACTAATGTAAGGTAAAATTTATATCCCTGGTTCCCTCTATTTATTTTTGTGCAACTTATCATTCCTATATATTAAAAAGAGTAACTATATCCTGCTGTACCTTAACGACTAAGTTACAAAATAACTAATTTTACGTTTTTTTTTAAAGATTTTATTTTTTTTTCCTTTTTCTCCCCAAAGCCCCCAGTACATAGTTGTATATTCTTCGTTGTGGGTCATTCTAGTTGTGGCATGTGGGACGCTGCCTCAGCGTGGTTTGATGAGCAGTGCCATGTCCGAGCCCAGGATTCGAACCAACGAAACACTGGGCCGCCTGCAGCAGAGCGCGCGAACTTAACCACTCGGCCACGGGGCCAGCCCCTGATTTTACTATTCTTTGAAGTATTTGGTTAAAGTGAGGATTCCTAAGAACAGCAAGTCACCATCCTCCTCATTTGAACAGGGATTTTTAGAAATGATAGTCATTCTTCCATCTCCATTTTGGCTAATGACTATGCTTTTATTTTATGTTTGTCATTTGATGGCCCTTACCTGATTCTTGGGTAATCCTGTAAACATACCACTAGAGTGGTGAGCTATCCAACATGAGTAAGCTGGTCTGATGGAAGATTCTGGAGAACCTAGTCTTCTACATAATTCCAATATGATAGAATCACAAAGTTCTCTTCTAGTTAAAGCTTCAGGAAATCATAGAATTCTAGTTTTGACTACTTTTTCAAAAGTTACAACTTTCTAATGGGCAATCTTAGGATTATTTGTAGTTTAAAACTTTGTAGTTGTCATATATATATATGTTTTTTTACTGAGGTCATATTGACTTTTAACATTGTGTAAATTTCATGTGTACCTTATTATATTTCAGTTTCTGCATAGATTGCATCATGCTCACCACCAATAGTCTAGTTTTTATCCATCACTATACTCATGTGCCCCTTTACCCCTTTCACCCTCCCCCCGGCCCCTTTTCCTCTGGTAACCACTAATCTGTTCTCCTTACCTGGAGTTTGTTTATTTTCCATGTGAGTGAAATCATATGGTGTTTGTCTTTCTCTTTTGCTTAGCATAATGCCTTTAAGATCCATCCATGTTACCTCAAATGGCACAATTTCATCTTATATACCACACACATCTTTATCCATTCACACATTAATGGGCACTTGGGTTGCCTCCATGTCTTGGCTATTGTGAATAATACTGTGATGAACATAGGGGTGCATAAATCTTTTTGAATTGCTGATTTCATATTCTTTGGATAAATATCCAGTAGTGGAATAGCTCAATTCATGTGATATTTCTATTTTTAGCTTTCTGAAAAACCTCCATATTGTTTTCCATAGTATATTTGTTGTATATTTTTAACATAATTTTATAAGAAGCATATTTATTTATTTCATTATTAAGTTGAACTACATAACAATAACGTATTCTGTTCAAACATACCAGAAAATAGTAATTTATCCCATTATGGATATTTTGTTGAAAATAGCTAATATTCTATACTCATTTCAGCAGCTGAACATTGAAACCAGATTTAAGATTTTTAAATACCTTTACTTCTCTGGAATATACGTATGCATTATTAGGTAACTCTGATACAAACTTTAGAAGTTGTTTTTCTACAAATATTGCCCAACAAAAATGAACATTTAACCTGGATACCACATATTATGAGGACTTCATTTATTATTACATATAATAAATTTGAAAAGAAGCAAGAGTTAAATTTTCTATTTTAATAGGCTGACCCATATTCCTTACATTATGAAACAAATTTAGTATGAATCTCCTTGAATAAGTGATAATGTATGAAAAGCTGGCTTAGCTTCCAGAGGTTTGTAATAAAATTGTTATTCTATTAAATTCTCCTGGAATGTTCATATAAAATATATAAAACATCCTTTGTTTTAGTAGCTTTACATTTGTTTTGTTTAAAATTCTGTGTTGAATTTTCCCTTTCAGAACTGTCAAAGCCCTAGCAAATACTATATGCAAAGCCTTTGCAATACTTTCTTCTCTAGAAATGTTTGGTTAGTAAAAACATTATTATGAAGAATTCATCTTCTGTCTCAACTCTATACTTGAGACATTGGCAAAAGAATTTTACTTTTAATTTGAAAGGAGGAAAAATAGCAGGGCTGAGGTTCTGACTTACAGGGCAGACTTCAAAAATTATTTGCAAGAATTTTCACTTCTCTTCCCCGATACCTCTCTCATCCATGGGCATTACCTATTTATTTTCTATATGACAAACATTTCTTTATATTTTTAGGAGTGAATGCATAATGTAGACATTTCTAGAATTCAAATAAACAGATTTTCTACTGCACAATTCCAACTCTACTACACAGTTCCATTTTGCTCTCTATCCTTTGTTCTACCTACTTTCTAAAATATTCTATCATTAGAGAGGGCTCATTATGCCATGCTTTGCCATCTGCAATGGCTTCCTGTTTCATCTCTTGTATTTCTTTTGACCTCTGGAACACTGAGATTTCATACTTGACCTGAGATAACATCCAGTATGAAGAAAAGAATAACCACACTGAACACAAATAGAAAATTGGCTAGAAAGCTGATAATTGGATTTCTGACTATAATTTATCTCTCAAATAAAAATCAGAGTTTGGCATGCCATTAATATTGCTTTATAACAAAACATCAGAAACAATGTCTTGTGGTACTTATCCTGATAGGCCTTTACCCAAAACCCTTAAATGATGTAAATAACTTCTAAGTGTGGAAATACGTCTTCTGCAGAGCAGTGTTTGAATATTTACTTTTGTTATTCAATTCATGTTTCTTGAAGCAACTGAATCCCACCTTTAGCATTTATCTTGGCATTATATTCCTTTTTAGCTTTTTCTTGTGCAGATATGTTTTGTCAGAAGGAGAGAATAGGCATACATCTGCAGGTTTTGAATTGCAGGCTTTTGACTCTACAGACAAATGTTTCATCAAATCATGTTGTTATCTTCATAGTTGGTAGAAGATGAATTGTGCGGTTGAAGTGGAAGCCTGAGTACAAGTTAACTGAAATCTTGCCTGGCTGCAAAAGTGCATTCAACACTTGAAAGCCCATATGCTTTTCTGTTTCGAAAGAATGTGTCTTAAGCAAACTAAAATGCACTCTTCTATTGTCCTATAGTAATGCCGTTTACTGTGATACAATGATAATCTTATTAGATTTTCTTGATTTTTGTGAATTATCTCAATAAGAATTTTGGCCTTTGAATACTAGAGTCCATAGGCTCTACTATTTAAATAACACAGTCATTCTGCATCAATATACTAAAAAGTTAGCTTTGGGAAATATTGGACAATTTCCTATTATAATTTAGCTTATTCATGCGTTTAATTTTTTCCTGAATTCAAAGAAACTAATTTAACCTGATAATATATTATAATTGACTTGAGATAACACACCATAAAGAGCACATTATCCACATTTTACAAGAAAACAGCTAGATGGCTGATAATTAAATTTGTAACTTTATGAATGCTGATTTTCATTCCAAACATGGTATTTCACCTACCTCCAAGAGCTAATTCTTATGTATTGCAATCATTCCAGCATAACAAGAAAGTATTTCTGATTTTAATACCCACCCAGCATGTTGAATCCTTGGAGTGATAATATCTACATTCAGAAGAGTAATTCGATTTCAAGAAAAGAAGAGGAGTAATTCCAAAAAAGCGTTGATTTGCTTTAATTTACTTTAACCCACAATATTGAAAACTGCCAATTTGTAAGGCACTGTGCTAAATGCTTTGGAAACATAAATAATGCAAAAGGCATGGTTTCTACCTTTAAGAAGTTTATTATGTAAGAGAAAAAAATAGTCGCAAATAGTTGTTCCTCGTCACTGCCTCTGAGCTTTCCAATATGGAAAATAGTAGAATACAGTTCCTAATAGAGTGGGAAAAATTCTTTAGTGGCCATATATCACAGAATCGGTCTTCAAGATTCTGAAGAAATTTATCTAGTATTTATCTAGGCTAAACAGATCATGTGATACAAAGAAATAGCCTTTTGTCTAAGATACCCATGCATTTTATGTGCAATCCAAATAAGGTTACCTAATTTATGAAACCTATTTTGGTGGTTTTGCAATTACTGGTTTCCCTAAGCAAGGGGACTGTGGCCATCTGTGAAGTTTATGCTCTGACACAACGAAGCAGTCACCAAATGGGATTTTCACTCTAGGTCTTTTTAAGGTGATCCCTCCCAGTGCCATAACGGGAGGCTGACACCCGGGGGGTGCTCCGTGGGAATTTGTGAATGCGTCAGTGGAGGGGAGGCTGTGCTGTGCACGTCCACCTTCACATTCCCACACTGTCCAGGGAGCTCCTCGCCATCTCCCCGTCTCCTACAGCCAGACCCGGGCATCCAAACTGTGTCCGTGAGATCAGCCTTTCTTACACGTTCTGTCTTCATTCCATCTCTGTCCTCTTTCCTCTGACAACAGTCCCCAGTGTCAGAAAAATGACAGCCTGAGAGAAACCAGCAAATGAATGGGGGCTTAGGTGGTGAGACTCACAAGAAAAAGAAATCTTCCAGGCTCCTTTGAACCCCTGGGCCACAGTGTGAGGAAGAGTGGCCTTGATCTCTCCCTTACCAACTTAAAGCCTGGTCTCAAGACTACTTTAAAATAAAACAAATGCTGAGAATAAAGGAAAGACCGTGGTGCAAGTGGCACCGAGGGAAGTTTATGCTTGAATCGGCATTAATTTCTGCAGTGTTGGAGGGGATCAGTAATCCATCTGCCAGGGCTCGTGTTTAGCACGATTATCGTGCTATGCTAAGCACAGCAGAGGACTCAGACTCCTGTAAAGGGATGAGATGCTCAGAGAAAGAGAGGACCGGAGATGTTTAAAGGAGATTTGTTTCCTACATGGCTTTAATTTGAAATCCTTTCATTCTGGAGATGTCTGGATATGGAGATAGAGCAAATGAAAGCAGTACATTCCTGTTACGGATTCAGCCGTGCATCTCACTTATTTGAAAAGCTTAATCAGCACACTCAGGAACAAGATGGGAGGCATCTTGAGGCGCTGCTTACTTGTCAGCTGCAAGATCAATAAAATGCAGATGCCCTGCTTTGCCACACTCCAGAGAATGAGTTTGCCGAGTGAGAAGGACTTAGCCTTGAAGCTGTTTTATTTGTGTGGACTTGGCAAAGGCGGAGAAGTCTCTCTGGGGAGGGCACATGAGGCTTGGCCCCAGCTGCCCAGCTGCTCTTGCTCAGCCTGCCAGGTGATATCACTCACTTGCTCAGGAGTCTGAACAGCAGGGCCTCAGATTAAAAGGCATTTCCAGGCCGCTCAAACAATTCAGGCAAAGCAGTTATTTTAATGACTATGTAACTGATGCCTAAAAACCTCTGGTAACCCATGTTGACTGGACTCCTTAATTTGGGGTTATTGTAAAACCCGACAAGAGCAAGCACGATACCAAAGATACATAAACACAGATTTAACAGTCAGGAAGTGCAGACTAGCACATTTTCCTGCCGTATTAGGCATTGATCAAATTGCCACTGGGCCCACACTAAGGGTAACGGGGGACAACTTCAGAAATGCCTGGTTGCTGTGTGGCAACTAGTTGAAAGAGAAGTAACGCACTTGACTGTCAGTCCATTTTTTTCATTACTAAAGAAGTGTTCTCTCTCTTCACTCAGCACATAAACAATTTCTACAAGCCTCTGTATCTGTGTACTCTCGAGAGAGTAGGTGAAATGATTTTTTAATTTAAAACTGAGTTACACAAATCAAATGTTGGCTGTAATTCTTAGTGTTTATTTACCTTTCGTATTTATTTTAAAAATTTAATTCCCTCTACAGGAATGTATTAAGTGTCTTCTAAGACCGAGGTTTCTGCTCAATACTATGAGGGATATACTCCCTGCCTGCAAAGGGGCTCCCTGTTTCCTGGGACAACAGATGGACACACATAATACACATGGATGAGCTGTGGGGCAGGGAAGTTCTGGGTATGGCTTAACCATAGAAGCAGATTTTCACTTTCAATCCTGCCCCTGTAGCCTGGTTGATGTGAATGTGGCCCACTGGGTTTGGCATGGCAGTAGCAGCTGGGACAAAAGCAGGTCCTCCCAAGTTCAGTCCAGCAGCGAGAATCATTTTTGATAAAATTTTAAGGGAAGAATTAGATTCAACGGTGTGCTTTGTGAGACCTGGCCAATCCCGATTAAAGGCAGTGCTGTCTATGCTGTGTGTCACATTTGAAGATATTCCATTTCTCTCCTCCACCCTACATCTAATTATTACTGCTTTGTCCAGTTTTACCCTCTACATATGATTTGAACTCTTCCTCTCTTCCATCTTTCTTTTAGACCTGCATCATTTTCACCTAGACAATTGTAGGAGCTGGCTATTTGGCCATAGTTTTGTCTCCTCTTAAATCTGCCCTGCATGGTATAGCAGGAATGACCTATATTCAATGAAAATGTGACCATTGTTGGAATTCTTCAAAAACCCCCTATCACTGGCAGAATCAAGGCCTCTCAGTAAGCTCTTCAGCAAAATAATCTAGGATCTCTCTACTTCTCCACCCCGTCCTTGACCATCTCCCCCCCACCACCCACCTCGGTTTAGTAACACTGAGCTGCCTCTACTTGTACCATCATACCAGGCTGTTTCCTGTCGCTGCACCTGCCCTCCCTTCCTTCTTCACTATGCTGGCTCCCACTCTTTTCCAGGAAATTCTTCCCTAAACCCCAGGCTGGGCTACGATTCTCTCTTCCATTCTCCCATTGAATCCTGCGCATCCACCATCACAGCACCTGCCATGTTATATTAAAGTGTGTTTATCTCTGTGTGTGTTTCTCCCACTGGACAGAAAGCTCCTTGAGGGAACCAGTACAATAAACCTAGCACACTAGCCAACTCCTGCTTCTCACTCAGAGATCGGATTTAGTGTCACCTCTCAGGACATCTCGGGTCACCTGACACACCCTCACCTGGTTCACCCTTCTTTTTTTCTTCACTTACCATTTTATGGTTTTTCCTTGTCTATTTATTGTCTATTTATAGTTTGTCTTCTCACTAGAATATGAACTCTGAGAGCTGAGAGACCTTTTTTGCTTTGTTCATCCCTGCGTCTCCACTGCCTAGAAAAACACCTGATATATAGTATTTAATAAAAATGTGTTTTTCAAAACTGAGTTAAGTGAATGAAGGATGGATAGATGGGCACATAGTAAGAGGTCACTAAATTAGTCGGGACTGTGTTAGCCCATCTGTATTAGATAAACAGTATATAGTCCGATAATGATAGCAGGTTAATTCTTCAACACCTGTCAAGGGACACAGACCACCATAATACCTCAGTATTTACTTCTGTGATTCACTGCCATAGACTGTCGCCTACTGTTTTAATGTGTCCTGATCTGTGAAAGCTCTGTCGTATCCGGAATGCCTCTAGTGATATTCTACATGTTTCCTTCATGTTAATTCTCCCAGCCTCTTCCCCAGTGTGTGTAAGTACACGTCCCATATAAAATAACAGCGGAAGAAAAAGATCCACAATCAGCCTTTGAAGAATTATTGAAGTCTTCACTGTACGAGTTGACATTATTTTCTGTTTGTGAAGCAGATCATTTGGCTTAAATTCCAGACTTACCTTTTAGGAGTCAACTTCCCTCCTCAAAGTTTCCTTATTTATGAAATAGGCATGATAATCTTTTTTCCTTGAAATATTACTTTGAGTATGTGAGAAAACATATATGGATGCACTTTTCAAACTTCAGAATGCTCATCTAATATTAAGTCTTTCATCAAGTCTTATTTCATAGCCTTCCCTCATTTACTGATAGTGATAGCACTATGTATCTTTATATTATCTTTCTTTTTCAGCATCTTATTGTTTACTGATTAAGATCACTTAATCTTAGGTGTATAATCATTTGCATTCTGAATTGCGGCTTTGTTACTTTTTATAACTGTTGAATTTAATGAGACATTGGGGAAGTGGACAGCACGGGCAAAAGGAGATTGGACTTTGAACCCTTTATTATGATGATATCCATTTGATTGTGGTCCAAATGATGGGTGAAGAAAAGCTGTTCTTGTGACAACTTTCCAGTGTGAGATAAAGTCTAAGACTTGGATTTACTTATTAGTTTACAGTTTAGGGGGAAAAAAGCCTCCAATCCTAATATTCAGCACATATGTATTGAGCTCTGCGTATGTACAAGCCACTGTGAACATCTAAGGATGCAACAGTGTAAAGGACACGGGATCACCCAGCTCTAAAGAGAAACATGGCAAGTGACTACAGAACCAAGAGCATTATTTTTTAGCAATTTATAGGTATAAAGGCAAAGTGGTTTTACTTTTTATTACCTCACAGCTGCTGAGTTAGCTGTCATCATAACCCCAATTTTTAAAAGGAGAAAAACTGAGGACCACTAACCATAAGGAAGTAAATCGATACCTCACGGACACGCTTCATTCAAGAACCTCCTCCCCCCACCACCACAGTCATGTTTCCTCTGGTGGGCTTTACTGATTGGCAGTGTACGGTATGTAAGCGAATGTTGTAAAAGTTTATTTAGAAAAATGTGGAATTGAGGACTGAGAAAGAAATATTAATACTTTTGACATCACAGCAATGAGATAGCTCATAAGAAAATACTTTGTAAACTGTAAAGCCCTATATAAATATCACATGTCAAGATACATTTTTGAATTATGTTCTGTTAAGTTCAAACGAATGACTAGTGAGGGCATGACAAAGATTGGGAGCATTATGGCAGAGTAAGGAAGGCTAGAGAAATATATTTTAAAAATCGCTCGTTGATATCTAGCTTATACAATAATGCAGCAGTTCACAGCCAATGTGTTTGCTGATATGTTAGCTAAAAAGGGGACGTTTGTAGGTTAAGAGTATTGATGAAGTAGACATACTGAATAGTGTGGTTTGAGGTCTCCTCTCTTTTGAAATCGTTACAAATTTGTTGAGCATGTCCAGTTCGGCATAAGTACACAACTAAATTGTATAGACTTCTTCTAAGGCTGTCATGCAGTTTAATTAATCAAAGCTGGCTCTCCAGCTCTGCCGTTCTACTGACTGGCCTTAAATAAAAGGTCTCCCTGCCTGCAGCATCTTCCCATCCAAACACCGCACAAATCAAGGACAAGGATCCTTGAGACTCTTTTGATGGCAGTATTCTTAAAAAGCCAGCCTCCTGCAGCTGCTTAAAATCAAAGTGTCATCATGAAAGTTTCTTAGTGCTTTCATGAAGTCTGTACAGATCTTGAGGTTCAAAATGCAAAGCAAAGCAAGAATCCGAAGACTCAACATGTGAGCTTTCCATGTTCATTTTTTTGGAATGTGGAAATCAGATTATTGTCTGTGGCTCCTAATACTGCAGTTTTAAAAATTAATGGCTTCTTAATTTAATGACTTCAAAGTGATATTGTGCATCTTCATGAAGTGCTAAACAACTCTAATTACATGTTTTGGAAAAGATCTTACTATCTAAATTTAACTTATCAGGTGAATGATTTGTCAATCACAAAGATGCAATTTTTGCTGTATTAATGTCATTTTTACTAATAAAATCTGATTAAGATGATTGCTTATCCATATATTTCCATCTCTTTAGCAAAAAGTATGTGAAGACTTTAAAGTCATTGGAGAAATGTTAATAAATAATGTGTTTAGAGCTTTTTATCTGAGCAAGGAATAGAAAAAAGAAACGTGTTTATGCTTAATGAAGAATGGTCATCACTGAGAAACATCTTTGTAACATTTCAGAGTATTCTAATCCAGCTACAGAATTCTTTCTTATTTTCAACCTCAATCTGAGTGTAAACGTTACATTACTGACAAATGTTGGACTTCAAATATTAAAATCTAAAATATGCTTGGTGGTAACCACTGATCAAATTGACTTATAAACACTGTCATTTAATAATGTCGGTGTGTTCCTTTCATATTTTCAGAAATTCTGGTAAATTATTGTAGTATATTTTATAATAAGATTGTCTTTATGATACAAATCTCATCTGGCAAAAAGTTGAGTGTACTGTATGAAATGTTAGTGAAATTAAGAAAACTAGGTATTACTTTTCATTATTTCATAATATTACTTATTCTGAATTTTTTTAACTGAATGTAAAATTAATGTGCTTTCTGGTGAAATCTTATGAAATAATTAATAAATTCAAATATATATTATATGTACTATAAGTATATATAATTTTTAGGTAGATTTACCTTTATTTCTAATTTTAAAATCTAAACACACTCAGTGTCTGAGAATACATCATTTGAGTATATTATGCTTTAAACTTAGTATTTAAAATTTGGGGGGGGAAATTTTTCTTAAATTTCCAAGTTGCAAATTTAAAGAAAAATAATAGAAGAAACTTAAAATGTAAGTGCAGAATCCTTATATATAGCATTGCGAATTTTGAATTTAGAATATTAGAAATGTAAATATTTTAATATCTTGCTTTCCTGAGAGGTATAATATTGTTGTGTGTAATGTCAGAGAGTTTATCTGCTTACTTTATAAAAATAATTTGTCTACATATTTTCTGTTACTTACAACGTATCACAAGTTGTTGTAATATTTTTAAATGTTGACTGATTTATACATTGCCCTTTTTGTGGAAGCATAACTGACAGTGGTTATAAAAGTTTAAGCTAAAAAATTTGTAATAGTGAGAAATGCTAAGTCAGTATGAAAATGACTTTGATGCAAAATTCAGATGTAGGCTAGTCAAGAAATAATGCATCCATAGATATTTATTGAGGACTTAAGATGTATGAGGCATGTTAATCTCTTGGAATATAAAATATAAAGGCAGCCTTTTAAGGGCATTAGACTTCTGTTGACGTGATCAACAGCCAAAGGATAATAGTGTATAATGCAGAATCGTAATGTAAGTAGGGAGAGTCTGTTCAGGTGTCAGACTCAAAGCAAAGGAAGAAGAGAGTGGCATGAAGAACAAGAATTATCTGCTTCGTGTAGTGATCAGTAACAAAGCTGTAAAGTAGATGGGGCTTAAACGGCTTGATGGTGCAAACTAAAATCATTTAAAAAATATCTGCTACCAAATCTAACAGCCACATTTTGATATGGATTACTTCTAATATATTCACATTTTTGTCCTGATTTGTTCCCAGAATGCTCGGGCCCGTTGGGAATTGAAGGTGGAATCATATCAAATCAGCAAATCACAGCTTCCTCCACCCACCGAGCTCTTTTTGGGCTCCAGAAATGGTATCCCTACTATGCACGTCTTAATAAGAAGGGGCTTATAAATGCCTGGACAGCTGCAGAAAATGACAGATGGCCATGGATTCAGGTAACAGATGGGATGGGACAAGGTTACTGCCAAGTAATGACAAGAGTCATTTCAGAAAGAAAACAGTGAGAACTCAGTGTGACTTTTCTTCATGGTCACAGAGGAAAGGAGGATTTAGTTGAGTCCCAATTGACTGTGAACTCTGAAACTGTGGGAAATGTGCAATTCCATTGGGAAGTGTGTTAAAACAGTTAAAAATGTTAAAATTCTCGGGTTATAAGTATCACTATTTTAAGCTGCATATCAAACAGGGAGGTTTTTACATCTGCCATGTGTTCATTAGCACTATGTTAACATGTAGCAGCAAGATTTTGATACTTCAAGAAAATAAAAATTGCATCTTTTCCATCTCTGTCTCAGAGGTGGTTCCACACGTGCAAATACAAAATATACAATGGATTATGATAATACCTCAAATGTCTTCAGTCCCCTCCTTCAAAAGCTGAGGGTGTTTCAATTCATACCCTCTCTTTTATTATCGTCAGCTAGCTATTTTTTAAACCAGGAAAAAGCAATGCATACTGAGATATAAAGTGATTTCCCAAAAATGGGATGGATGGTAGTTATCCCAGACCTTATATTTTATCCAGTTCAACACTTTTTGAGCACTTAGCTGAAATGAGACAGTAATCTACATATTAGGAGGACAGAAAAGGTGATCAAACCATGGTTTCTGTGAAGGATTATACCTCTGCTGGGGGGTGAGGGTTGTTAATAACATCTAACAAGTCATTAATGTGTGCTAGAGAGGAGGGGATTCCAATATACAGTGGGTCAGAGGAGGAAGTAATTAATTATCATGAGAAAGCCTCCTGGGGAAGATAGCCTTTGAGATGTGCCTGGGAAGATGATTTTCAATAGAGACTAGGCGCTAAGGGAACAGCATGATCTGATGTAGGTGGGAACCTGGGGAACAACATATAGAAAATCTTGACTCATGTATGGGTTGCTGGGGCAATGTGTTCACGTTTAGTGCGTGAGTTTAGTGTACCTTAGGAGTCACACATGCTAAAAAGTTTTAGCCTTATTCCATCGGAACAGGGAGCTCTTTACAGAATGTCGATTTGTTTAGGTAGCTGATCTGTTTTATCTGTTTACTACATATTTTGAGTCAGAGGTAATTTTCAAGATAGCAATCCATGATGTGACATTATTAGGTGCAATGTATAGGGGCTGCTTTACAGGCAGTTAATAGGAAGGGAAATTGATTTATGGTCAAGTAGTATGACTTCCATACTTTAGAAACAGGGCCCAAATCTCCTTCAGGTATTTTCTGTGTTCAAGTTGTGTATGAATTTTTACATATCCTGTATACATTTCTTTTATCTATGTGGCTCCATGTGGTTTCTTGATATTCCTGTTTTGTTTTGTGAATTTATATTTGCATGCATTTGCAGAAATTGCTTCTTAAATTACACCTGATTTTTCTAATCTATAGCCACATGTGCAATTAGAATTCCAGATAATGGAATTGGCACATCTGTACAGTTTTGATCATAGACTAATGACATTCCAATTAAGGTTTAAAATGCTTGTTTTCTATTTGCTAAAACTCATTCCAGACACCATTTTTCAATCGACTGTTATGAAATGCATTTATGGGATTGAGGTCATGATAAAACTTTAGAAATTATGACTGATAGTAGAAATTGCAGAACAATTGAGAGGTGATGTCACAAGTTTGCCTCAGGGTCTCTGTTTGGCCAATGATGTCTGTGAGCTTCAGTGATTGTCATGTTTCAATAAACTGTAAATAGCAGATTTCTGCAATGTTGTCTCTGAGAAACACCTTATTAATGTTTCATGTCCTGATTTTTCACTTTACTTTGACCCAGTTTATTGCCTACTAAACACTGTGCATCATCCTGCCTTTCCAAGTATGAATGAACTTTAAGTTTTCTTGACCCCAGTGATTGTAAGTGGAAATACCCTCAATGGAATGAGACAGTGGTTGACTCTTAGAGCAATTTAGATTAAATATAACTTTATCAACTTGAGGAGAGTAATTAAATACTTCTTATACTTTTAGAGACAGTCTATTACTATTATTATTCTTATCATTATTGTTATTTTGCTTTTACTGTGAAGGCGACAATGAACTCAAAGAAAACCAGTAAAAATAAAAAGGGTTTATATTAGATGAAGAAATCTTGCGTATAATGGGAGGAAGACTGAAAACTCCTCACTGTTATTCAATAAATATTTTATGATTGTGTTCAGAGTATATATTATGTTATTGTGTTCATTAACGACATTGTTATTGTTCTGAAAAGAAAATATTTCTCTCTTTCTTGAAGGAAACTCATATCTAAGAGGCTCTGGGAAGTTTAACCATGTACCAAATTTTCTGTTTGAGCATTAGTAATTTCCCTTCTCGCTTAATTCTTTTATTTATATTCAGTCCTTCGAATGAAACTTTGAGTACTTTGCTTAAACTCACTTATAATGAGCACAGAATTCCCCTAATCTTTCAGGTGTCTGACACACATGCCCTAATTAGTATTCAATTTCATTTTCTTCCTCGTCTTGATGAAATGAAAATTGAAATTGCCATTTTAAATTTACACACTCAGCATGCAATTATTGATAGCACCATGATGTCCATAATTGGCTTTGAATTAAAGGGTTAGTGCAGTAAATACAGTTAAACAAAAATCTTTTTTTCTTTTTCAAGGTTTTCTGACCTTTATTTTCTCACTTGGATTTTTTTCCAACTAATAAATAATGACCGCCTTAAGCACTGACTGGTTCATTGGCATCCTGGAATATCAATTTCTCTCTCTGACTTCTGTGTTAGAAAAAACAACTTTGACAGTTATGGAGATCTGTCTTGGGTGATTTCGTATACAAATGTAAAAGCTTATTTAAACGCTCTGGGAACTTTGCTTACTGACTAAGTTCCATCAGAATGATTATTTGTTGTTTATTTTAGAGGATAATTATTTTTCTATTTCTGTTATTTTTCTTTTATAGCTACATATAGTAAAATTTTCACTTTTTAAAAAATTTCTGAGTTGATTTTCTTTATATGTATTCTTTCTAGAATGCGTGTACACTGGATTTCCAGTCATTCATTTATTCATCTACTCAACAAACATTTACTAAATGAATGTCTGCCCTGTAGTCTGCACTCTACGAGGCGCTAAAAATACACAGCGCTTGCCTTCAGGATGCTCTGAATCTAGGATATAGAAAAATAAATAGGGTAAATGTAGCAGTATAACATGTGCTGACTGGTCTTACATCATCTGCTAACCATTTCATTTGAATCATATTTTATTACATTCCAATAGCCTATTTTTAGTAGAACTTTTGTTAAACCAAAAACTAATTTAGCATAATATTTATAGACTATGAGAGGAGAGAAATTCCCATTACACTGTGTATGACGTAGCTATATTATTACATGCTGATCTATTTGATGGGTATACTAAGGCAGAGCCATAATTTTCCTCTGAAAGTTAATTTACCAGTAATTGTTTCAGTACTAGTATTTTATCACTGAGAAAAAGAGGTTTTGATCTTTTTCTTTCAATAATTCATTACCCTTTTAGAAAATCTGAAGATGATCTTAATATGTTACTTTTCTATATGCCACAGCGTTTGTGGAGGGGAAGAGATAGTTATTTCTCAAACTTTAATGTGCACAGGAATCCTATGGGTCACTGCATAAAAGTAGAAACTTCTGGAATGCCCCACAGACCTGGGGCTGGTCATCCTCAGACTGTGCTGTAGAAACACATCTTCTTGCCTGATGAAGCCTGGATGTATACTGCCTGAGATACATTAAAAAATAAAATTTAAAGACACTTTTGCTTGATGATCTGGGCACTTTATTGTTGGATCATTGCATGAGTGGAAGGAGAGAAAAGAACAGGAAGAAAAATGAGGAAGGATAGTGGAAAATACGTGACCCACAAAAAGCCTCTAACCTGGAAGGAGGCAGAACTTGTTCCATATCCTTGTCAGAGGTGCATCCCAGCTTTAGCAGCATTCATAAGTAAGCATTATTCGTTAGTCATACAGTTTTAAGTATTTCAACAGTTAATGTTCCTAAATGGCTATTAGATTCTTCTTTGTTAGAAAATTTAAGATACCCAAAAGCAAGACCATCTTACTTTTGCTTTTTAAATAAAATAATAGTTGGTGTAGAAAACATGGGCCCAAAAGAGATATATGTGAGCACAAGTTGTTACAAATTCACGTTTCTGGAGTACAAATTCCATACGTGATGGGTTTTTTTTTTTAAACTTTGTGAACACTGGGATTGAAGATCCTGCAAAAAATAGAGTAATCATCTATTTCATTTCAAAAGTCTATATACAATGTGTGTAAAAACCTTTTTGATACTTATAGGTACCCAGAACTCCTTGAGACACAAAAATCACTTTTATAAACACGGAATTCAAGAAGTATATATATATATATTTCATGTTCTGGTTGTTTTCTAGTTATAGAACCTGAATTATGTAGAATCTAATCCATCTTTACTAGTTCTTCATTTAACTAGAAAATGTTTTAGCCTGTTTTTCCTGAAAAAAGCTACTTTCCCAGATATCCTGCCATCCAAACTAGCCTCTTCTCTAAGGTTATTTACATCTGGACACTAATATAATACTTCTAATGATCTTTTTATTTTTTTAAACAGCAATCCTGGGTAGAAAGTTACTGTTCTCCTTTAAGTTGTTTACTAGAAGTGAGCTTTCATACCTAGTTGTATATGTTAAAAAATGCTATTTTTGATTTTAAAAAACAAAAATGCCTCTAGCATTAAGCAACAATGACCTGATGCATTTGTACTGAAAAATAATGTATTTAGTCTCTAATTATTTGGGCATTTACCACATTTATACTAATATGAGTGACTATTGCTTGTTTATTAGCTTTAAAGGATGTGTTTTGGATCTTAACTCCAGTTTCCGTACGCGATGGAATATGTGATTAACCGTAGAGCAACTGTTTGCTAACATAGAAAAAGTTGCATCTGGAATCTCTTCTCTTTCCTCTAAGATGCTTCCTCTCCGACTTTCAGCCCCTCATTGGGCCTCATTGACCTGGATTTCTTGCTGCTCCTCAACTGCCTCTGGCTGTTTTCTGCTGCTGTCCTTAGGCACATAGTCTGTGGACCTTCTACCGTCTTCTTTAGATTCAGCTCCTCTCTTCCCTCTTTTATAAAGTGATTCCTGGAATTCCTGCTTTGCATCTCTAAAGCAAGAAGTGACTGCACTGTCCTTTGCTCCCACTCTGCCAACTCTATATTTATATCAGATCAACTAACATACTTGTATGGTTACTGTTTACCTTTCTCCTATACTGTAAAGCCACTGGAGAGTAGGAATTACATCTGACTTAAGACTATTTCCATAGCACATTGAATTTAAAAACTATGCTGGGTATATGCAACTAATTGATTGATAGAAGAATAGAGACTGTTGAACAAAATAGATGGGAGAGAAAGAACTTTTATTTTCAAGTGGTAATTGTACCACACTGAGTGGTACTGAGAATGCTCAAACAACTCAGTCCATTCTCTACGTTCAGCTGTCATATGCTTATGTTTGAATCATGCCATCTAAGCATGATCCCATTGGTGCCATAAACAATGCAGAGAATGCCTCACCCATCTGAGCAGCAGAAGAATCAAACTTTTAAATCCCAGTGGCCCATGCTTTCTTCCGTAATCACTGCAAACCACTTTTATAAGCAGGATTAGATGGGCGTGGGTAGTATTTGTAAGGTATTGCCAGGAAGTCTGTTAATTAAACCGTAAGTACCAAACACCAAAATTTTCATCTTCTCTTGTCCCGTTTATCTTTTGTTCCTGAAATATTAAAAATTAAATGTTTGTTTTAGCCTCTCGCCCATTTTCGTAAATTTGTTATCATAATCAGACCACCAGAGTTTGAAACCTTAGACAGCGCTGTTGTTAAAGTGATCATATCTTCTCTCTAAGATTAATTTACTCTAGAAATAAATTTTTAAAATATTAGTATCTCTTTAACTTATGCAATTTGTCATTTTTATCCTTACAGAAATGTCAAAAACATACACACTACACCTTATTACTATTATTTATAAAATATAAAATGTAAAGAGTTATAGGGAACCACTTTAACGCAATTTTTAGTATCTGCTAAACTCTTAGTAGATAATTCAGTAAACCACCACCCTTATATAAAAGACTTTGTCATTACACTGGCTATACATTTTGGCCGTGAGGAAAACATTTCCAGCTTAATTTCTGTATTTCCAAGGTTGAGATTTAATTTAATTTAATTTAATGTCTTTATTTGAGGAAGATTACCCCTGATCTAACATCTGCTGCCAATCCTCTTCTTTTTGCTGAGGAAGATTGGCCCTGAGCTAACATCCGAGCCCATCTTCCTCTACTTTCTATGTGGGACACCTGCCACAGCATGGCTTGATGAGCTGCGCTAGGTCTGCACCCAGGATCCAGGCCTGGGAACCCCGGGCCGCTGAAACGCAGTGCACAAACTTAACCACTGTGCCACCAGCCGACCCCCAAAGATTGAGATTTTAAATGCCTTGTGATTCATTGAGTTCCCACTGTCTCATGAATATGCTTTTTAGGTTATGCCATTGGTAGAGTGAAATAGAGATCATCCGAATTGATTGAAAATAGCAACTCGCTATTGTCATAGAAAAAAATAAACTATTCAAACGTTAGAATTTCTGGTTTTACAATCTACCTTGACCACATTCATGGCAAACTTACTCTGGTTCCCTCTTCATATCTCTTCACCTGACCATCTAGGCAGCCGCTGGGCCATGTATCCCAGTTTCTGACACTTAGTACTAAAGGAGATAGCACTCGGGGTTCCTATTGTTTTCTGGAATTTCTTATTGTGACTTTTCTCCAGTATTGGTAAATGCACTCCTCAGTATTCCCCCATGAATGTGACTCCAGTTTCAACCAAGTTGAAGTTAAACCAGCCATGAGATCCGCCTATGGGAAATGCTGCCTATGAATTAGTGGGCTACTGCCTCCAGCCAATAATTCATCCCAACAGGAGGGCAGCAGCGCCTCCTGCAGGGCAGAGAGCGTCTCCTGGCAGCCTGTCCTGAGTCTCCCGGGTGAGAAACACAGAGAAGCAGGGAGAGAAGTGAGCGTCGGAATTAAAAGTTTGATTGTCTCCTCATGTTTATCTTCTGGGAACTACTGGGATTACGATTTGAACTGGGCTGAAGGAATCCCTTGTTTCCACTGTAGACACCGAACGAATTCTTCTGCCCCAATGCCTCACTGAAAACCTTGTGTTGAAAATGGGACCAAATACCAAGCCACCTGGCCTGATTCTGAAAGCTTTACTTTCCCGAAACAGTAATTAATTTGAGACCATTTCAATTTGGGGGAATTTGTCCTTGTTGTTTAAAACTAACTGAATGTAGTTAGACTTAATGGCAGAAAAGGTTACTAGATTCTCCTCTACTCAGGTTCCAAGTGAGTCTCATTATCCCTAGTGTTCTGTACTAGCTTTAAAATTATCTAACTGCGAGCACCATGTGCTGGTTCCACTGCTTTACGTGTATTGACTCCATATTTCCACGTGTTTGATGTTGTTCTTATCCCCACTATTCAGAGAGGGAGATCGAGGCACCGAGAGATAAGTTGTCCAAATGCACTAAACTAGTAAGTTTCGCAGTTGGCATTTGCACACAGCAGCTTGTGTGAGAGGCCAGCGCTAAACCATTCGTAACCTCTGTACCATCCTTTCTTTGGCAGCTCTTGGAAGTTCTCTTTTACTTTTTTGGGAGGTAGGTTGGGCACTGGTGGTAAGTATAGAGGAGTTTGGATTTTCTTAAGAATTGATAAAAAGTAGCTATTATATTCTGTAAATTTATATTTGCTCAAAGCAAGCAGTTCACCTCTAGCTTAGGGCAGTGGTTCTCAGACTTCAACTATGTAAAAATTACCTGGAGAGCTTTTTAAATATGGTCCTCTCCCTTAGGGTTTCTCAATTAGTAGGTCAGAGTTGGGACCCAGGGGACTACATAATGAGCAGACACTTCAGGTGAATTTTGATGTTGGTGATCCTGAGAAAAAACTAGTAATCGCTACACTGATGGAGCTCACAGTCGAGGGAGAGAGCCATACTTCATCTTGGATGTGCCCCTTTCACTATTAGAAGCAACTTAATTAAATGAGTTAAGATGTTAGAGAACAGTGTATTGAGACAGTAAAATGAGACATCGGTGTGAAACATTTTCAAGTGATGGCTGACATCAAGACGTCACAATTCCAAGACCTAACTGCTTGAGCTGCTTTGGTGATATTTTGTTGTTAACCTGCTTGTGTCAGTGTCTGCCTTAAGTGGAACTGTCATTCCTCCAAGCCCTGGAAATAGGAACGCTTAATTGTTTTCAAAGCTTTTTTTCCTGTGACAAGAGGCCTTCAATAATTAAGTCATAATTAAACAGTAAAAGGATTGTAAAAATATCCACATCCCATAAGACCAGGCTTTTCAGTGTTCTATGGTTCAGTGTCCAGGTGGATCTTAGGAGTCTTCAAGGAAGAAATATTTACTTTCTGGAATATGATGAAAACATCAAAAAGCCATTTACATTTTAATTATTAAATATGAATTTAGCATAGTCACCATTTTTGAAGATGACATTAAGGAAGTGATTCTAGACAGAGGGGATACAATTAACAAAGGAGACAGAGGAGCTCAAGGAACATCAGCGACTGGTCTTACGAGAGTGAAAAGTTGGGTATAAGTAGGAGGAACAGGAGGACAAAAATCTACAAAGGTAAGGAGACACCAGAATGTGAAAATACGTCAGTGCCAAACGAAGGTGGCAGTTGATGGTTATTGAAGGGTTTTCAGCAGGGCATTGACACTCTCAGAACTAGAGTTCCCGAAGAGGACCTGTCAGTGGTTTGCATCATGAGTACCCAACACCATGCTGAGAGCTTTGGAGACATTCAGTGAAGTTTCACTGAATAAACATTGTGCTTCATGCAGAGACCAGCCGAGGAGCTGGCACACCAGCAAGGGGGCTTTTATAGCGACCTGCCCAGAGGAGGACCTGGATTTGACAGGCTGCTGTTGAAATCAAAATAAAAGACAAAATTGTAAGAGGGCTTGGGGCCAACCCAGTGGTGCAGTTGCTAAGTTCTCATGTTTCACTTCAGCAGCCTGGGGTTCCCTGGTTCAGATCCCGGGTGCAGACCCACGCACCGCTTGTCAAGCCATGCTGTGGCAGGCATCCCGCATATAAAATAGAGGAAGATGAGCATGGATGTTAGCTCAGGGCTAGTCTTCCTCAGCAAAAAGAGGAGGATTGGCAGTAGATGTTAGCTCAGGGCTAATCTTCCTCAAAAATAAATTTATAAGAGGGCTTCAGGGTGCAGTGTTGACCACTGATTGAATTGTGTGTTAGGGAAGGGGAGGGAGCAAAAAAATAAGGAAAATTAAATTCCACGGTTTGGAATTTGAGCATGATTTTAGTAACAGTGACAGAAATATAGACATCAGGAAAAGCAGTTGATCTGCTTGGAAAATGATGAACGTATTTTGGGTCATAATGTTTGATTTCCTTGGAGAAAATCCTAATAACAGCGTCCAGCAGGAAGTTGAAAGAGTGAGTCTGCTGCTCTGTACAGAGAGTGGAAGTGGATCAAGTAGGCACCACTGCCATGTGACACTTTTCCTTATTGCCATTTGTCATTTGTGAGTCACATGGCCACACCTAGTGGAATGGATGTTAGGTGGTGCCCACTTAGAGTTGAAATAGATATTTGAGGGGACAAACGGGAACTCTAAAACAGAATATCTTCCCATAGTGGTGAAAATTTTTCTTCCATTTCCATTTCCATCAAAACAGTCTATAAGACAACAGCTTACCTGAAAGCATCATTGTGCAGGACCCTTAGGAAGAAAAGAACTGAACTTGGAGCTTCTGAATAAGTGTACCATTCTACATTAACTCCTTTTCCAGGACATTTTGTTTTTGTACTGTAGGTTGGCTATATTTTCTCCATGTATTTGTTTTTAATGTTGTTATTGCTGCGGCTGCTGCTGTTTTCCTCAGAATTGATATATTTAATTAAAATAGTAGCTGTTTCAGCCTAACACTGGCGTACTTAGTATAGATTGTTTTATTTTGTTGTGATTTTGGTTCTTGAAAAAGTAATAAAGGTCTCTTTTTTTTCCACAAATGGGCTCTCAAATTTCTTGCATCTATTATATATTCAATGCTTCAATAGCTTTGAAGTAGTTTTTTCTTTGAGTTCATAATACGTAGGCTATATTTTCATTTCTCAGATTTAAAAAAAAACTGTCTTAAACCCAGGTCTCCTTAGTTTATTACTATCATTAGTGCTATTAAGAGCCAGAATGCTGAATTTCAGAAGTAAATGTGAATTTTTCTATCTTGGTTTTCCTAGCAGGAGCCCAACCTAATCCAGTATTTTCACAGAATGGCAGCTTTCAAGAAGCTCTTACACTGAAATGTGATTATCTTGCAGGACCAAAAAACAAATAAGGCATTTTAATATTGCCTATGAATCTTAGCTTTTCTTTTCTTAGGAGCGTTAACCCAGATTTGGAAAGATGTACATGAACGTTGAAAGAAGAACACATTATCTGATATTTTTTTAAATGTTTTCAAATCTGCCATAGGTGGACTAGTATTAATTGAGCAGCTACTGCTTACAGAGAGCTGTTTGGGACAGACAAGTTTCCCATGCCTATATGGAGCTTATTTAAGTAGATAAAACATTTTAAATTATCTTATGTGGAAATTTCTAATTCATTGTGTGAACATTTGAGAGGGAAAAAAGCTATTTGATTTAATTCCACAAACAATTGAACTCTTCACCTCAAGGAAGCCTTCTCTAACTGCAGCCCTTACCCCAGATCGGATGTGCTTCTCCTAATATATGTTCTTATTGCTTTTTGTTCTTTTCTTGCGTAGCACTTGTCACAGCTTATGATTAAAGACTAGATAGGAGATTATTTTATTACGTAAGCTGCATGAGGGTAGGGGCACTGTCTGTTGGCTCACTTCGTATTCTCACCAGTCCCAATGACTATACCTTTAAGAAATAAGACAGATATGCTATCTTGATTCTTTTGGTAGCCTCAAGACTTAGAACACTTTTTATTTGCTCAATAAATATTTATTAAATGAATTAATAGTGTGAAAGTAAATAAGCCACATTACCTATAAATCTAATATGAGTACAAGACATTTGCATAAGCAGTTGTATTCCATGGTGAAGTAATACCGTGTTCGAGATCAATGTTTCTCGATTCAACTGGCCACTAGCACTTTGAGCAGTTACTTAACCACTCCAAACCCACCTTCTTTACACATAAAGTGGCAACAAAAATAGACTGGCTCTTAAGGTTGTTGTGGGGATTATATGATGGATGTTTAGTCACATACAGCAAGTGATTAATAAATGTACATTCTCCTTCATTCAACAAGTATTTATTGAGAGTTCTAGCCAAGACTTTTAACTGTGCCCCTACATCCTTTTCACCTGTTTCCATAGCAAGAGGGTTATTAGTTAAGCTTGTTTTACCTCAGATATAGACTTTTTCTGTACAAGATTCTGTATATTCTATATAAAAATAGAGTCTTTTAGACTATATATCCCAACCTCCCATTCCACTAGGTGTGACTCACAAATGCCAAAGGCAGATAAGGAAAAGTGTCACATGGTGATTTCTGGGAACCCTCCTAAAGAGACAGCCCCCACATGCCTCCTTCTCCCCTCTTCTTCCTTTCCTCCATCCTGCTGTCGGGAACTCACACGCTGCCATCTTGGACCATGAGATCAGGGTTACATACACTGCCAACAAGATAGAAGGACCCAGAACCCTGATATATGGACCCCTTCTGCCTTGTCACACATTTACACAAAGGAGAAAGCAAGTTCTTTCTTATTTAAACCACTGTTAATTTGGTTTTTTGTCACTCACAGCTGAACCAAATCATCCCTAATATGAGTCTGTAAATAGCACGTTCAGTATTAGATCCAAGGCAGAATGTATTAGTGCCATAATAATAATTTTTAAGTGTTGCATGTAAGTGCAAAGGAAGCCATTTAAAATGAGATGTAAAGGGCGGATAAGTTTTCAGATTGCTGCAATAGGTGGAAGGGGTCTTTCTGGTGGACAGACCAGGCAAAGGAAGAATTGCCTTTTGTCCAGCTTCACCAAAGCCGCATAATGCCCAAGCATAGCGTGTGCTCCCCCTCCTGGGCTATAGCTCTTGCTCTCCTCTGGGTCTGGGATGACCATTCAATCCTGGCGCGTGACCTTGGGCAGGCCGCTTGACTTTTCTTGGCCTTGGTTTCCTGTTTCCGTCAGTATTAAGGAGATATTTTCTCTTTATGTCCATGAGAAAGCATTTGCCCCTTTATTTATCATTTAAAACATTCTGCTTCGTATTGCAAATAGTTGTTTGTGTCTTTTCTTCTTTAGATTACGTGTAACTGCAAAGATCTTTTCTTTTTTTATTTTTGTGAGGAAGACTGGCCCTGAGCTAACTACTGCCAATCCTCCTCTTTTTGCTGAGGAAGACTGGCCCTGAGCTAACATCCATGCCCATCTTCGTCTACTTTATACTGGGACGCCTACCACAGCATGGCTTTTGCCAAGCAGTGCCATGTCCACACCCGGGATCCGAACCGGTGAACCCTAGGCCACCAAGAAGTGGAACGAGTGAACTTAACCACTGCGCCACTGGGCCAGCTCCAACAAAGATCTTTTCTGTCTTTACATCATCATGTTTGTATGTTATAGACATGCAACAAATATTGGACAAATTAAATTCATTTGATGATTATATAGGCATAAATGCACACACGATAACAAACAGAAATACAGCTGGAAAAATAAGTTGTGATGACTTTGTCAAAATTTGCACACACCAGAGTGAAAATGTTCATGTTTTAATTTGGTAGGAGGTGGAAACCACTGAAGGTTTGAAAACAGAGAAGTGATCTAAGAATTGAGAAAATCTACAATTCAAACTACCAAAAAAAAAAATCAAGTTAGTTTGCCTAATTTTGAATGTCCTAATAACATGATTATAGTATTTTGTTATCAGAAATTTTATGTCACTTTTAAAAATCATATGAATCTTAGAATTATGGGTCCATAATTTTTAAATGTAAATATATAAAACATATACATAGTTTCATTCACTTTCCATAAAATTAACTGTAAAATTGGAGTTATAATGTAAATTTTTATATGAATAAATCCGGTCAGTGATAAGTATGCAGTAGCTTTTGATCATTAAAAATAGCTTGTTTTCTAAATCCAGGTCCACACTTTAACAAAATTATAAAAATAAAGGAATGATATTCTTCCATTTAAAAAAAAATTATTCTTCAAGGTTTATAAATGTTAGATAAAATTGTATTATAGTATTTAGTTAGGGGAAGTAGAAAGAAAACTTTACAAATGATACAGTTGGTATATTTCTTTAAAGATTTCCTAATTGCCAAGATCTGTTCAGCAAAATCATCATTTTTAAATAATGAGGTATATTCTATTTTCTTCCTCATGAATTTCAAATAGTTTAAGTTTTTGTTATATAGCATTTTTTGATAGTGGTGAAACTGTGTTTCTCTGAAAACATGTAAAAATATTATTCAACTTTATTAAGGAGTTGATGTTGGACAAGAGTGCTGTGTGAGGAGTAGAAATTTTTCTGTGATTGGTTTTGCTCTTCACTTCGTCTCCTCCTTACTTCTACGGGAGCAGAGATGACTAAAATTCCCCCATCATCTTTCCCTCTTGGCTCATACGGAAGACCAGAATTGCCCAATTCCTTTCTTAGGGTTACTATAAAGAACAAATGGAATAGTGTATCATGTGTAGAAAAGCCTTTTGAAAAGTAAATGTTAATTAACGAAATAGAGGCTGACCTGCCAGATCACTGTGAATTAAAGAAGCGTTTTGTTCTTTATGTTGTTTTTCTAGATTTGTAAATGAGAGATTTAATTTTCCTCTTCCTGGAAAGAATGGTCAGATAACAATCATTGAATGCTTAAAGATGCTAGGCACCTAAGGGACAGCATCATCTTTGATACTCAGACAACCCTATGCATTCGATAGCATCTCATTATCGATGTACGGATGGAGAAATTCTGGTTTGCAAAGTTAAGAAACTTGCACAAGGCCATGGTAGGAAGTACATAGCACAACCTGGTTACCAGCCTAGGTTCTCAGAAGACAAACATCTTGCTCTTAATTAAGTACAGTGATCTACTCTCGCCCTAAAGAAACAGAACTTCTGATATCTCTTGGTGGAAGCAGGAGATTTGGGGTCTTTTTGGTCCCTAGCACTGAGCAGCACCTAGAAAGGAGGGGCCAGTCTGCCCACCCTAAAGACACAGTACAGGACTCCCAGTTCCAGGCTTTACTTCTCTTCCTTTCTCATCTTCGCAGTGTTCTTGTAGCACCACCATTCTCCCTGACACCTGAGAATAAGAGGTCCCAAACTCCACAAGTCCAGAGCTGGATGTTGGTTTGTTGTACAAAACTGTGAGTTCAGATTTCAGGATTTATTTGCTCACAAAGGTATTCAAAATGTTAAAACAGGGGCCGGCCCCATGGCCGAGTGGTTAAGTTCGCGCACTCCGCTTTGGTGGCCCAGGATTTCGCCGGTTCGAATCCTGGGCCTGGACATGGTGCCGCTCATCAGGCCATGCTGAGGCAGCATCCCACATGCCACAACTAGAAGGACCCACAACTAAAAATACACAACTATGTACCGGGGGGCTTTGGGAGAAAAAGGAAAAAATAAAATCTTAAAAAAAAATGTTCAAACAGCTTACAGCATTTTACTTTCCATGTTTTATTCAAAAATAATTAGATATTTAAGTGAAGTACCTTTAATTCCCATAGAACTAAAATGCAAATTACAAATTAATCCTTAGTATAGAAATGTATGAGCAGGTGGAAGGATTAAAAGATATAACTTGCTTCTGCTAGAGAGATTTCATTATAGACTGCAATGAATCTTTCGTATCAGGTGGCTTTTGAAGAGACTATGGAATATTGCCAGTGTGTGTCCAATTTTGGAGTCATATTAAAAACCTAGTTTCAGCTTGTCTGAAATTAGATAATCTGGTTCGCCCAGTTAATAATATTCCTAGCAGCTATCTTTAGGTATAGAATAACACTTTTGTAATAGGGAGAAATAACCAAGCACTATTTAGTGTGTCTATTTACATAAAATTTTTGAATCATGAAATTAAGTTTTCAAAAAAAGCTGTGAAACATAAGATCATTTTGTTATTGTTCAGAGCATACGCTGATATATTCCAATGTGACAATGCAGTTTAAGTTCTAAAATATATTTATTTATTTCTAGTTTTGAAACACAGATGTAAGATCATACTTATTTAGATTAAAATAAAGTCAGAGAAACACAAAGAATATAGAAAGCTAAGTTATTGCTTGGTAATAGCTACTGCATCTGTGTCGCAGACATTTCTACTCCTTCTATTCAGCCTTCTTATTTCTCTTTCTGGTTAATTCATTCGTATGGCACAATGCTAGAAAATAATATCCTAGAAAATTTGCCACCCTTTACGCTAGAGCATATGTTTGCTTTGCAGTCTTCCTTTTTTTCAGTACATAAAAATGAAGAGTATCACAGTATTCTGCTTCCCAGAAGTACCTTCTACATTTTTATTTTGTGATGTTTGTTTCTATCTTGATGTTTAATTGATCCCATGTCAGCATTTAAAATTTCAGGGCACTTGCTGCCACCATCAATAGTATCTTCACAAATGGAAAAGTATAGATGTTCTCATAGCAACTGTTCTGTTTACGTTGTTGTTATATGCATGCTACAAATGACACACTGAATTAAAAAAAAATTAGAGAGCACATGGGGATGATGCGTTCTTCTCTACCTGCTAACCTCACTGTCCTGGAAGGGGATATGAGCATCAAGGAATTCTCCATTTTACCTAAGACTATACTTAAAGTAATTGGACATCCTTTTTTGATCTTTCTTTTCTGATGCACTCAGCACGGTCCTCATCACATCCACTTTGAAGTCCACTCAGTGAGATGGTCGAAGCAGAGGAGGGCATTCACGCGGACCCTGAAGTGAAATTCCTCCTCCTCGTTCCTGGGCCAGGGCCAGCTATTAGAAGTAACCTTCCTCTCCTAAGAGCTGTCTTTAAAAGAATTTGTAATTGATAAACTCCTTAAAACTTTTCACTCGTGCTTATTTCTCTCTCTTTTTTTTGTAGAACACGTTTGTGATGATTCTTTTGATTTTTGTCTTTCTATTGCCCACTTCACATCTGCGTAAGAGCTATTGCTTGTGGACATGGCCACCCACAGGAATTTGAGAAAGCCGAGCCTCTGGCCCCCAGCCTCCCTGGTCCCTCTGCCCTTTGCAGCACACCCACTGCCTCTGTGCTTGTGCATCATGGACTTTTTTTCTTTTTGGAAGCACCTTAAGGCTTCTTTGAAAAATATTAGCAAAGTGACCTTATTTTTCCTTATTTCTAATGTATTTTTATCAGGTTAGTGTTTCTACTCATGTACTGACATCGTTTTCTCTTTTTCTTCTTGTTTCTTCTCCTATCTGTTCTTCATGGTTTCTCTCTTTTTCTCCTTCCTTCCTTCTTTTCTTCCTTCTTTCCTTTCTTCCTTCCCTTCCTTCTTCCTTCCATCTTCTTATTGAATCTATTCAGATTGCTGGGCTTTTTACAAATAATGACTCCTTTAATTCTTGCCCTAGCCATATGAAGTAACCAGGAAAAAGATAAGAAAAACCTAAAATTCAGAGCGTATGAATTAAAATCTATACCTCAGACCATAAAACCTCACTTGTGAAGGTTCTAGATTACGTTAACATATACTGTTCCACCTAACTGAATATACAGGGTAAAGTCTTTAAACAAAACAGCCACAGTTCAGTTTGCTCCTGAATGTGAAACTGTGAATGTTGGAGCATGTCAAGAAACTCAAACCACGGCAAGTACCGAGAGAGGGGAGATGAGTATAATATAGTGAAAACTCTTCAGAAGCAGGTAGAAATTCAGACGAAACCGTTGTGCCAGGCCAGGACTCTTGGAGCAATATCCAGATTGCACGCTGGATGTTGAATTGCTTCTGTCACCTGCTGTTTAGTGAATGAGGTGTTTCACTTTGATTGGAAGTTTTACCAGGTGCAGAGAGTCATAAAGAGATTCTAGTTTATTCATATGTGTTCTTTTCCTATCTTTTTTCAAAGAAGACAGTTAAGTTAACTGAACACATGTTAAAAGCTGACCAGCATTCAGAACAGTGGGGGGCAGTTCAGAAGCCCTCTTATCTGGAGCTTCAGAACTAAGCATTTGCTAGTTAGTAAAAACAGATTAAAAGAAAAAAGCATTTAAATTCTGTTTCATATCTCTTGGATGAACCGCACTCATAAAGCATTATTGATTTTTTCATTTCTTTGCTTAAACATACTAGTGAAGTTATCCAAGCATAGAATCCTAGATATTAACTATTTTCCCCAATATTATCAATCGTTTTCACTAATTTGCCTTTTCAGAGTTTTTCAAAGCTTACTCATGTTTTAATAGGCAAAAACCCCTCTCCTTTTCCAGTCACATTTTAGCAATTATGCTTCATTAAATTACATCATTAAAATAACAAGCACAGCTTGAAAAAACAGATTGAGGAACAAACACAACAGACTTGTGGTTAGTGTGCAGCTCAACTGGCAAGAACAAGGAGAGTGAGCCTGACAGAACAGCCCAAAGCGCCGGGATGTGTGGAGCAGCGACTGTGTTTAACAGTAGGAATGAAGAGTATCAGTGGATCAGGTTGTTGGTGCTATGGAGATTGCTTAAGACAAATTCTATTATAGCAACAAGGACCTGTCATACCGGAACTATGAGCTAAGCCCTGCTGGCCTGAGTTAGTCCCTTCATCCTGAAACACCTCAAAGGCCTTCCTCCCTAGGCACGTTCATGAGGCTTCCCATCATCCAGGCCTCCAGAGAGGATGATAAAGATGCATTCCATAAAATACTTTATATTAATAGGATAATGTGAAAGAACAGGGAGTTCCAATTCCCTGTAATTTTTAACTAGAAGCTTTTGGTGATAATGTTCCTATCTTCTTTTAACTCAAGTGATATCTTTACAGACTGGATACTTAGAACTGCCGGAGGCTCAAGTTATTTCTCATATCACACAAAAGGGATAATTACCTATTATTTTTGTCTGGGGCTGATCTGTATTGCCAGCACCGAACCAAAGGCCCTCCTAGGAAGATTGTCTTTACTGTGACCTGGGAAGGCATACTTAAATGAGCTTCGCTATGAACAATATTGTGGATAGAAAAAAAAAAATCTCATTTTCAAATTTAAAAGTTTAAATACTATTAGTGCAAACTCATTATCTGGAAATTTCAAATAAATATCTATACTCACATACTTCCAGACTCTTCATGTTAGGGAAAACAGTTAATTGAATGCATGTTTTTTTTTTGCGTCACTACCAGAAGTAGAATGTTAGTACATAAAATGAAATCTCTGTTAAGGTGAAAGTGTCATGAATAACGACAATTTATAATTTTTAGGTTACTCTAATTTTCTCCAATTACACATTTTCTTTATAATGATCATACAAAAATAATGTTGTTAATTCAATGGAAGGACAACTGTTATAGTCACGTGAAATACTCATTTCCTGAAATTGAAAGGTGCTTACTACAGTTTGGTGGTTCTTTCCTTAAGAGATATGCTTTTCTTTTAAAGTGTGAATATGTGCATATCTAATATACAGTAATACCAAAGTCCTCATGTTACATTTTTAGCAATTCTAATGATGGAATATGCATCAGTCTCATCCAGTCTAGCAGATTCTTTTATTACTTGATCTTTTACCTGATACTTTTATTATTTGTATGATAAACCATACCCTCATCATTAAAAAAGAAAAATTTGCACTTTTAAAATCTCTATACATTAGCACTTAGTAGTCAGTTTAAACAAACTGCCTGTGTTTTGTGCAAATTGTGTAAACATTGGTACACAAAATGATTGCTATAGAGTATCATTATTAAGTACTGTATATTTATATAGTACTTTAATGTAATATGCTATCTAATCTTTAAATCTGCATTTTTTTATATGGCAACTCACGAAGTACTGCTTGTGTGTGTGCTTCAGTAATCATGAAGTCAATGACCATGAAGTGTTTGATTTTAACATGATTTTCCTATGAATGAGTTATGAATCAGGCATTTATTTTCTTTGCTAGTTGAACTTGTTATAGTAATTAAACAAGAAGACCATTAGACTGAGGTGACTTTAATGCCTTACCAGCCTACATCAGCAAACAGAAACCTAAGCCTATAAATGCCTCAAGGTTAGGAAATTGAAACCTAAGCACAACCAACCACCAACAGCGAACTAGGCTTTCCCAAATAATGCGGCCACTTAGCCTACAGCCAATCAGATATCTCCCTTGCTTTGCTCCCACCTCCTCTCTCTAAAAGTCTCCCTCCTGGCTCCTGTTGGTGGACTGCTCCTAAGCACTTTGGTTTGGTGCTGCCCCACTCAAATGAATTTTTGCTCAAATAAACTCTTAAAATTTTTAATCAGTTTATCTTTAAACAATCTTTATTTGGCAAATGCTTCCTAGAGTTTCTTCAAAAAGAATTCCTTCTCTTCTACTTCCCAAGTATTACAATATTTAAAAAATGGAATGCTTCTTTTTCAATTAAATAAAATAAGAAAGCGGTTCCTTTTTGCAAACTGAGTTTGTTTGCATTTTATGTTTGGATTATTCTCATGTAGAGATACCAGCTAGCAGTCAGACCTACACGTGAATGCACTACTTAAGCATCACAACTTTTGGTAAAAAGTTTGAGGTAGAGAAAAACAATTAGCCATTCATGAAGCCTACTCTTAAAGCTAATTTAACACTGGTTTTTGCCTAATTACAACCATAAGCAATTTTAAGTACGTTATTATATAATAAATATGTTTGAAATGGTGATGCACTGTATTTTCTACTAGGGAATGAGTCTGAGAAAATACTTCTGTATATAACAGTTCTAATACATCAGATGGCCACACTTAAGTTGCTTTTCTTGAGGATAGAGGAGTAAATGGGAGGAGCCAATGATCCCTTCCCCGGCTTAGGATATCATTTGCCAGCACCGATTTGAGGATGAACATCTTTATTTCATGACATTGTTACTCATTCCCCACCTTCCTTCCCATTCCTTTTTCCTTAAAGAAACCCAACCTAGGAGAATTGATATGTAACCTTTCATTTCACCTTCCCTGTGTTGATTTAGACAAGCGGCTTATTGGAAAGTGCATGATGTTATGTTGTATACGTGTGTTTTTAAATTTGCATAAGTGGAATCATATATATTTCATTTGGTTCTTTCTTTTTCAAACATTCTTATATTTTCTAGATAGCCATGTATAAATCCAGTTCATCACTTCTGACTCTTAGAAAGTATGTCTGTGTGTGTGTGCAAGAGCGTGCACACACGCATATGCATGCACACACTTACACATTTTATATTTTAAACTTCTGTTCCTCCAGGGATATTCACTTAAACTGCTCTTCTTTGCTGACATAAAAATATTCTACAATAACTATATGTGTGCCTATATCATTGAACGCTTATGCAAAAATTTGGGGAGGGAAAATAGCCAGAAATAGGTTGCATAATTTTACTAACAACTAACAGATTGAAGTAACTATGCCAACTTTTACCCCCACCATCGGCAGAGGAATACTTGGTATCACCAATCCTTGATATTATCTTAGATTTTTGTTTTGCCATTCCGTTGGCTGTAAATTGCTATCTTTTTATTTAATTTGTATCTATTTAATTGCATCTATTAAGTTTAGCTATTGTTATTTCCTTTTGTCTGAATTGCCTCTTAATGTCCTTTGCTCCGTTTTCTATTGATTTCTTCATCTCTTTGGGGGGTGTGTGTATGAATGTGGGTGTGTGTGTTTGTGAAAACCCTTCATATATTTCAGATCAGTAGTTCTCAACTGAATGCGCAGTTCACGTACCACTTGTGGAAGCAGGGCTCCCAAAGACCCATTCAGAAGGCTCATAGGTCAACACTGTTTCCACAGTAATTCGAAGACTTTCTTTGCCATTTTCACTGTATTAACATTTACAGTGAAGCCACAAAACAATGGTGTGTCAAACAGCTGGTGCCTTCGCACAAATCAAGACAGTAGCACCAAACCGTACTAGTACTCATTGTATTCATCTCCATCATGCACATGTTGAAGTGAAAAAAAGAAAAGAAAAGAAAATCCAGCCCATTTAAGAATACCTTTGATGAAGCAATGGTGATCATCAACTTTATCAAATGCCAATCCTTGCTATGTCTGTAGTATTCTGCGTGATGAAATAACAACTACACGTAAAGCATTCCTGCTGAGTCCTGAAGTACGAGGCGTATCTCAAGGAAAAGCACAGGGGAGGTTGTGTGACTTGCAAGCTGACCTACTCCCTCCTTTTCTGAACATCGTGTTTACTTCAAAGAACAACTGACTGACCATGACTATTTATCCCTGGATATTTGGCAGACATGTTCTTGAACAGGGACAAAGTAATACTGCTCCATTAGGGAAAACAGCTGACAGTGTTTCTTACTAGTGATAAAATTAGAAATTTCAAGTGAAAATTAGAATTTTGGCAAAAATGTAACTACCAATGTGAGCTTGACAGCTTCCAGTACTGACAAAGGTTTTTCTAATGAAATTGGTGGTAACGTTAATGAATGTGACTTTTTGATAGTGTATAACAAGGTATACCATTCTTTAAAGAATCTGCATAGCTCAGAGCCTGTGTTTGCCAAATGACCAGTGCGTGATGTTACAAGACCATGCATCAAAAAAGATCCATTCAAAGTGCGTGATAAACGAATGGGTTTTAACATAACAAATATTTAAAGTTTACTGGTAGATTTCAGATTCAAAGCTGCAACTAAAATTTAAGACGTTATTGCTGGTCAAGTTTTGGGGTGGTAGGAAAGAAGAATATATGCACTTATCTGGAAAGGTTATTAAAATACTCCTTTCAAGGCCTGGCCTGGTGGCTTAGTGGTTAAGTTCACAGGCTCCACTTTGGTGGCCTAGGGTTCGTGGGTTCAGATCCCAGGTGTGGACCTACACACTGCTCATCAAGCCATGCTGTGGCAGCGTCCCATATACAAAGTAGAGGAAGATGGGCACAAATGTTAGCTCAGGGACCATCTTCTGCAAGCAAAAAGAGGAAGATTGGCAACACATGTTAGCTCCCAGCCAATCTTCCTCACACATACACAAAATACTCCTTCCTTTTTCAATGACATATCCGTGTGAAGCTGGTTTTATTTCAGATACTTCAGTCAAAAAATGTTTTTCAATGGATTGAATGTAGAAGCAGATATGAGAACCTACTTGTTTTCTCTTAAACCAGATATTAAAGAGATTTGCAAAAATATAAAATAAC
This sequence comes from Equus asinus, assembly GCF_041296235.1. NCBI lineage: Eukaryota > Metazoa > Chordata > Mammalia > Perissodactyla > Equidae > Equus > Equus asinus. Next base: position 85,491,612 of record NC_091798.1, read on the forward strand.
CTCTCTTCTGTAAATTTTTGGTTTTGGACAATATAATTATTTTAATGAAAATACAGAGTTTATGTTCAAATGTAATTGGTTTATTATTGTTATTTTAAAATCAATTAACAAATATTTCTAAAATTTGTCAGTTTTAATTTCTAATACAATAAGCATTGATGTACAGATATAACCCACAAGGTGAGTGTATTTGCTCTTTGGGGCCTTCAATAATTTTTAAGAGTAAAGCAGTCTTGAGACCAAAAATTTGAGAACGAGTTATACCAAATAAGGCCCTGTCCTCTCAAAATTCTACTTCTTAATTCTCTCCCCAAGCTGTTTACCTCCTGATGGAGAAGCCACTGTTAGCTAGTTTTTTGATTTTGCTTTCAGAGACGTTATAATCATGTACAAGAAAAAATATGTATCTATTATTTGCCCTTTACAGTAATATAAACAGGAGTATGCAATACATACTGTTCTCTTGCTGAAGTCTTAGAGCTCTTTTCACATAATTTCCAGATAATTGTAGATATTCTTCTTTGATACCACATCAAAACTTGACAAGCAGTAATTTCTTAAATCTTATGCTAAGATCTCTCTCTCCATTTCTTCTTATTCTTTTATTTTTTTGGTAAAGAAGATTGGCCTTGTGCTAACATCTGTTGCCAATCCTCCTCTTCTCCTCTTTTTTTTTTGCTTGAGGAAGATTGTCCTTGAGTTAAGATCTGTGCCAATCCTCTTCTGTTTTTTGTATGTGGGATGCCATCACAGCATAGTTTGATGAGCAAGGTGTAGGTCTGGGCCCAGGATTCAAACCCGCAAACCCCAGGCTGCTGAAGCAGAGCATGTGAACGTAACCACTACACCACTGGGCTGGCCCCTCCCTTTCTGTTTCTCTCTCTCTCCCTGTCTCCCTCTCCTTCTTCAGCCCTCCTTCATTCTTGTTTTGTTTTACAACTGAATAGTGTTCCATTTTCTGGACTTTTCCATAATGAAATGACTTTGACCCCTATCGAGAGACATTTTAAATTGTTTGAAATCATGTTCTGCTATATGGCACTGCAGGGAACCACTTTTTACTGACATACATTGGCTACGTGTGATTATTCTTATAGGCTACACTCCTAGAATGAAATTGCTGAGTGTAAGAAAGTGTGCAATTGTCGTTTTGTCTCACATCACTAAATTTTCCTTCATAAAAGACTGTGTCATTTATACTCCTATCAGGAATGTACAAGCTTGCCTATTTCTTTACACTTCGGCTAATAATCAATTTTTGTACTTTTTGCTGATGTGAAAGGTGAACTATAGTATCTTGAGGTAGACTTAATTTGTATCATCTGTAAGATAGACTATCTTTTCACGCGTTTAAGATCCATGTGTTTCCTTTGATGTCAACTAACAAAATCCTTTGCCCATTTTTTTTCTGTTGGAGTGTTTGGGTTTTACCTAATATGTAAGATCTCCTAATTTTTTGGATTAATCAATTATTTGCTTTAATATAATTTGGAAAATATTAATCCCAATTTTTCATTTGCATTTGATTTTATTTTGCTTTTTATCTTAAAGAAATCTACTTTAATATGATAACATTTTGTGTGTGTGTATGTGTGTGAGGAAGATTGGCCCTGAGCTGACATCTGTTGCCAATCTTCCTCTTTTTGCTTGAGGAAGACTCTCCCAGAGCTAACATCCATGCCAATCTTCCTCTACTTTGTATATGGGATGCCACCACAGTATGGCTTGATGAGCAGTGTGTATGTAGGTCCACACCCAGGATCCGAACCTGCGAACTCTGGGCCGCTGAAGCAGAGCATGTGAACTTAACCATTACACAACCAGGCCAGCCCCAATATGATAACATTTTTAAAACTAGCGCCATGATTAGGTAATCATTTTCATCTCTAAGGCTATTTTTAATTCTATATTTTCCTCTGGTCCTTTTGTGGCTTCTTTCTTTCTTTCTTTCTTTTTTCATTTAAGTGTTTAATTTACCTGGAATTTACTCTGGGGTAAATGACAGATATTGACCTAAATTTATTTATTTGATGTGTCTACCAAATTGTCCCAGCCAAGTTTTTGAATAGTCTCTCTTTTCTCCACTGATGTAAATATCACTTATTTCATATGCAAAATTTCCTTACATAGTGGGATCTATTTATTGATTTTCTATTCTGTTTTATTGATCTGTCTGCCTTTATATGTGCCAGTGTCATGCTATTTTAATTAGTTATATGACATTTTCCATTGATAAATGCTGAAATAGATTAATTATATGTTGATCTTATATTAAGCAAACTTGCAGAACTTTTCAACTGCTTTTTATTATTTGTTGCTTCTCTTAATTTTTCAAAGTAAATTGTTACATCATCTGCCAATATGGGCAGTCTCTATATCTGATCCCTTTGCCTTCTGGAAAAGGTTTTATAACTTGTCTTGCTTCCTCACTCGTTTATCTTCAGCTGTGTCTCTGCTTGAAATCACTCCACGGGGAAATTTATTTAGCTTAACTTTACACTCCTTGATATTTCCAATTGATTCGTATTCATATATTTGTTCCTGCCTTCTGTTTCAAACACTTTTTTATCTTTTTTGGGATTTTTCTTTTTTAATGTTGGAGTCTCAACCTGTCAATTCTATTAGATTAGTTTTTTCTAGTATTAGTTGTGGGGTTTTTTCTTCTTTTGATTACAGTGCTTGTATTCTCAGAGAGTTTGTGATTAATTTCTTGGCTAGTGATATCCCTGGATGGAAAGAGGAAACCCACATCCTAGCTTCTGCTACTCCAGGTGGATCGAGTTGGTGCAAAGAGGGTGCCTCATGACAGAGTTATAATCTCTGCTCAACCCTAATGTTTCCTTTCCTGGAAAAGACCTCCAGAGCCCCAGACGCTGCATTTAGCAGACTTCCATTCCTCTGTTTTACTTCCTTAGTACAGATGAGAGATGAAGAGTGCAGAGGGGGAAACACTCAGGCTTGTTAGTGACTGCAGGCTCCTCCTTCCAGCCTGGCCCACATTTCACTGCTGCCCCCCACTGGCAGTGGGCTGGGACTGGGTGAATCAGGAAGGAACCAGACAAGCAAAATGAGAATGAGACATGGCATATCTAGAAAGCTCTTCCCAAGCCTGTCTCCCATCATCAGCCCTTGGAGTTCCCCTCCACACATCCCAGACACACAAACACACTGGCATCTCAAAAGCTCCTTTGGTCCTAAGGGGGTTTCCCATGGTTTTTTGTGTTAGAGTTGGATAAACCTCAGCGCCTACTCAGCAACGTTCTGACCTGGAGCATCTCCAGGGCTGGATTCGGGGGAGAGGTCCAATAGCCCATGTTAGTTGCTGTCTTGTCAGGAACCCATTAATTTTCCCTCTTCTCCCATGTTGAAGCTAATGGTTAGATTTACACACACACACTTAAACATATTAGCCCTAAGTGTCTTATTAGTACATAGCTTTGAAAGTTGTTTGTAAATTTCTTTTTGTTTGGTTATTATGATTATCAGCTCTTGTAAATACAGTACACCTCTCCAAATCCAAATTCCCTCAGCTTAAGTGGTTAAGTTTAGCAAACAGAAAAGGAATGCTCCTTTTAGCTAAAAACAACAAGGACTAAAAATCAACCCAAAACACAAATGTTTAAAGAGCTTTCTAGGTGGCAGGTGTTATTAAATTTTTACATCTACTGTATCATATAATCTTCACGTGATAATTCTATTAAAATCCCATTTACAAAGAGGGGAATTAAATTTCAGAGAGTTTAGACAAATTGTCGAGGCTTATATGGGTGGGAAGTGACGAGAGCCAGGGCTGACACAGTGGGTCCTTGTCTGCCTTCCGCTTGGCCTTAGCCTGGGTTCTAGGCATTCTGCATCCAGACTATGTTTCTGAATATTTATATTCATGCAGGGGACACAGTTCACTCAAAATACCTTACAATGTAGTTTCGTTTTTTAAGACTGTACAGTGTACCTACCACTCAGTGGAACAATAATTTTTCTGAAATCAGATAAATGAGTGAAAATATTTTATTGCATATCCAAACATCCATCAAACTCAGGGAGTAATTTTGGAATTTCTGATGGAATCCCCAGTATGCATTTAACATAGTGTCTGGGATGGTTCATACAGGCAGAATAAACAAAATAAAAGACAGATCATCTTTTAGCCAATGTTATTTTACAAAGAGATCATAAAATAATGTTAGAATGGGATGAAAGGGGATTATTTGCAGCAAGTTTTGTGTGAAGCTGTTTCTAAAATCATCCTGTAGCCTTCTTCCAAGTCTTAGTTTGTTTCTAACAGCAATATAGATTCCTGGTATTGACTTTGAGTGCAACCATGACGTGAAATCTTAGCCCTTTTATGTTGAATTCCTTAATATCCAAGCTTAATAGTGCTAGATACATGAGAACTCAAAAAGTCTAAAACCTAGTAACTGTTAATAACCCCAGAACCTTTAACCTATAAATCACTTTTTGGTTTTTCTTTTTTATTTAATGAAAACAGCACTGATGTTTAATTACAAATACCTGCTAAATGGAGACACAGCCCAAGCTGGGTGCTGCTTTACTGTCTGGAATTCCAGCTCCCTAAGGTATACATTCTGAACTTGTAGATGTTAGAGCACATAGGAATCTTTTCAAGCATCATTTCTAATGACTTAGAGAGAAACACATTCAAATTTTTATTTTTTGATGTTAGTTCTACAATTTAAGCTCTGGAAAATTAGTCTATAGCTCATGAGCCAAAACTACAGCAGAGGTAATTTGACCTCTTACAAGAGGGGTAAACAAGATCATTGAAACAAGGGAAAAGATCATTGAAAAAGGAATGTTCTGCAGTATCAAGTGTGGAATTTGGTTTCCAAAGTGGGAGGAAACCTGATTCCAAGTGTCCCCTGGTTATGTTGTATCTATTAGGAATGTTTAGACTCTTCACAGATTGTCACTGAGCTAACAGCTGTAGCAGTCTTCCTCCATGTTGTGTGTGGGACAGCATCGCAGCATGACTTGATGAGTGGTGTGTAAGTCTGTGCCAGGGAGCCAAGCCTGCGAACCCCAGGTCGCCGGAGCAAAGCCCGTGAACTTAACCACTATGCCACTGGCTGGCCCCTCCACCCCAGTTCTTTAACTCACCAAAATTCCAGGTTTTCTTTACACATAGTAACATCAAGAATTGCCTGTGAGAACCATTTGTGGGGGAACCTCATGACTTTCAAAGAGGGAGGACGAGAGTTGGGGAAACTAGGAATCAAGAGGAAGGCAACCTTGCTTGCCACATTAGTAAACTTCCAAAAGCTAAAAGGGTGCTGACTCCATGCATGATTCAGGAATGCTCATACACATTAACACATTTAAAATTTATAAATCCAAGGAAATAAAATATTGTAGACCTTTTAATAAGTCTCGGTGTTTGTCTGGGGTGGGAAAACTTTAAGCATTGCTTTCTTCGTTTGGATTTTTAACTCTTGAGTATGTGACATGAATATATATGTATGAAACTGATTATGGAGGAGCTGATTTCTTCATGCACATCCTCCACCTTTTCAAATGTTCTCTATCTCTCAGAGTCTCAGCATAGAGTAAAAAACCCTAATCACTTACAGGAAGTGGAAGATTTTCTGGTTTTCTCTGCAAAACGGTCTCTGAATTATAACTTAATATTATGATATCAGACATTTAAATTTTTCTGATTTGTGATTGGTGCAGAGGGAACTACACAGCAATTTGTCAAGAACATTGAAATAATACCTTTCTGCTAATTTAAGATTTTATAGGCATCATAAAGACATTTTAAAGTGAATGGAACAATTATTAATGTTTGCTATATATGATGAAAATGTTTTTCCTACATAGTAGCATTTCATTATTGTATTTTAAGGGTCAAAAGGCTCTCTCTATTTAAATATGAGAAGAATATTAAAAATTTTGTTAAATAACTATTACTCTTGGAATAAACTATTGTAGGGTGATTTGGAATGAGGAGAAAATACCAGTTAGAAAGTCTCCATATGCTAACATGAAGAGAAGAGCAATTATTTGGTGAAAACCTGTCCCTGACCCATAGCGGAGACTACAGTATGGAGACCCAGAAACTGAAGATATTTGTGTTTGCTTTTGGTATTTGTCATCATTGGGGCCTTTACTTGCTCTTATTCTTCCACTCAAAGATCTCAGGGAGATTTTCATTTTAAATGGAAATTTATTGAAGCCTAAAGCAATTGAGACACATTAACAATTATGTGGATGGTAGGGTTTAACAGTGACGTCACTGAGGTTATTTTGGCAAGGTTATGTTACCATTTGTCAATTTACTAAGTCATACCTCCATATCATAGCCAACCAAATGTTTTCTATTCTTGTATGTTTGGGCACCCTGTCCTTTTCAAATTTTGTTCACAAATATTGCTTTATTTAAAAATAAGTATTCTATTAGAGAAAGATTTTGAAGCTAAACTTGATATATATTTAGTATTCATCTGAAAAAAGTACAGAAAATTCTCAGCTATTTGTATTATTTTAAATCTATACTAATAAAACACAAATGTTCCATTCCTGAAATTGATGCTATGTTGTCATCCTGAAAGCAATAAATTTACCATTGGTTATGCCTTGTCTCCTCAGATAAATTTACAAAGAAAAATGAGAGTTACTGGTGTGATTACCCAAGGAGCCAAGAGGATTGGAAGCCCAGAGTATATAAAATCCTACAAAATTGCCTACAGCAGTGATGGAAAGACCTGGGCAATGTACAAAGGGAAAAGCACCATTAAAGATGTGGTAAGACTGACTTAACATGTTTAATTTAAAAGTAAAATCCTATTAATAATCATTGATTAGCAAGTGACTACAGCAGAAGCCTTAAGTTGTTGAAAATGAATTTATGATTTTTTTAAATTAGAATAATAGGGTGAAGGGGGTAAGGAGTTTTTCCAAGTTATAAATGTATAATGGCCACTATTTAAGACTTTCTCAGATTTTAATTGATGGTCCTGTAAACACTTCGTCACAAGATTAGCATAGTCCTGTGCATAGCAATTAAGTTTATTTTAACAATAGTCAGCTTTGAAGTTCGTTTTATTGCTTTGACATATTAGCTGTCTCCTTAATCAAATAATTACGGATCAAAGCTTTTATTTTTAAAGGAAAAATTATTATTTTTAAAGAAAAGTATGAAATGATGTAAAAAATGTGTATCTTTATATACTTCATACTGGAAGACAATTTTGTTATTTAGCAGAATAAAATATTTTAGAGGAAATGGATATAATGTTCAGCATCTCCTTTGCCTTTTCATATGATAGTCTCAATTTTTTATTAATTTTCCCCCATATTTTTAATTTAAAAAATATCAGACTTTTGTTCATCCCATTTAAAACCAAATCAGTAGGCTGGACTCTAATAAATTTTATTAAATATTTTTTTAAATTACCGTCTTAAATGAATTTAAATAAAGTTTTCTGATTGCCAGGTTATATGAGGTAAAATCAGAATGAAGTTTGAAGGAATTAAAAATAACACATTTTGTCACTTAATTTTTAGAGAGAAACATAGTTTTTCACTGGAGATATATATGAAAAATTATGAGTCTCTTATGCAGTGATCTGAGACTGACTGGTAAGGAGGTAATCTTGAGGAATCCATCCCTAAAGCATCATAAGTCTGGTCGTAGCATGAGAGAGACTGAGTGATCAGGAAGCATGAGTGAAGACTGGTTCCTGAAGGAAAAAATCCAAAAAACAAAACCTTGTGGATGCTAAGTAGCAAAATGGACAAACCCAGCTTAAATTGAAAAGTTTAAGGTGCCCATTTCTCAAAGAAGAAGAGAAGCACTCCCCTAGCTCTGAATTATTGGTCATAAAATTGACAAGACCCTCATAGTAGAGTATACGTTATACCAAAGGCCACAGTGGTTTATAGCTTTACTTAGGATTTTATCTATAGATTTTCTATTCCATGCTGTTGGCAAGGTGCTTCCTAAATGCTCCAGATCCCCAAATTATTTAATCCAATCTTTGAAAGATTATGTTGGGTAGGATATAGGGTCAATGTATGAAAATAGGTAAAGAAGCTGTTGCAATTAATTATCTTAAACTCTATATTATCTCTTTACACAGGTGTTTCATGGAAATGTTGATAACAACACACCTTATGCTAACTCTTTCACACCCCCCATAAAAGCTCAGTATGTAAGACTCTATCCCCAAGTTTGCCGAAGACATTGCACGTTGAGAATGGAACTTCTTGGATGTGAACTATCGGGTGAGTCTCATATTATCTATGTCTGTATTTTCTTTAAAGAAAAAAAGAGGACATTCGTATGTAGTCTGCTACCAACTTGCAATTTTCCAAGCCTTGTAGACATTCATTTCTTCTACAAAATGTCTAGGGCATGGTTCAGTGAGAAACAGTGTGCGTGTGTGCATGTGTGTGTGTGTGTGTGTCTAGGGATAAACCAGTTCTAAAACATGCTACAGAATAGAATTAATATAGAAGGGGCAATATATTTCTTTAAGTGGTCAGAGAAAGTACAACACATTCTCACTGGAAACTTGTGTCAAATTTAAATGTCGCGGTGTTTTTGGTAGTAACTGTGATTTATGTTTTGTGACAAAAGTTCAGTAAAAACTGGAATCTGCCTGACCTCATAAATTGCAGTTCCATTTAGGCTATATGGTATAGGAAAGTAAGAACTTGGTTTTGGGTTTGATTTTTGTTTAGCTTTTATGAAACATGTAAATTTATCATTCCTCCCAAAGAGACAATACTTCGTTCAATACCAAGATGGCTACTATAAATTCATTCTTGGATCATTCTTATCTACCAGTTTGCTGATTGTACAAACAATGGCTATCCAGCTCAAAGATAATCCGTCAAAGGACTCAGAGTTAAATAATTCCTGTCTCCCAGGAGCATCAGTCCTAGATATAAAGATGAAGACGTAAGGAGTGGAACTCACCGTGGTCCCGTTTCAATACAGCTAGTTTCTGAACTAAGCAGAAAATCTTGTCTAGATGTTTCCCTGTGTTTTATTTTCAGTGGTTGTTCTTATAATTCTAGCATCAACAGTTACAAACTACTGTTGCCACTGTGGCCTGAAATTATTTTGTTCAAACAGCTGTGTTTTGAAGAAGACTAAAAATTCATGTGTGCCCTAGTTTTTAGCATAACTTCCGAGTACGAAAGACTTTTATCAAATTTACAATAATACCATTTAGTTAAAAATAGGAGGACTCATGCCTGCATAGAGACAGCTGAGAGCTTTTTATTCTTGCAAGAGGTTGTGTATAGGTTAAAATGCATACTTTCTATCTGTTTCCATTCTTAGGTTTATTTGTCATGGCCGAGAAAGGGAATGATTTTTAAGCAAATAGAAATTACTATCAGAAAACAACCAAACTTTAAATGAACCCATTATATTTAAAGGAATTGGATACATTTGGCCACATGCATGAATCTATTTTAGGAATCATATTTTCATATTATTTATGAGTATCTTTTATGAAGCAACCCGCATACAATTTTAGTGCCATTAATTATCCTAACAGGGATGTTTTCCTTATTTTGATAATTTGAACAGGCTTATTGACTACCAGTAAATCTCAGCAGAATTATTGCTGTAGGGTGTTTATATTGCATGTCACTATATCACCACAGGCCAGTGTCATCCTTAAGTCATTCATCATAAAGCAATCAAGAGGAAACCACAATATGATGAGGTTTGCTGCAAGCCCTGTGGTTTTTAGTTGCTTAACATAACCTTCCCCAGTTTTTCAATCTTTTGATTCATGAGGGTCAGCCTCTCCTACAGTTACACTCCTAAGGTATGAATATATTTTACTTTCAAGCTTGACAAGAGCTTACACCTGACACTTTACAGATTTTATGTTCTCAAAAAGAAGCTGCATCCCATCTCCCAACCCCACAAAATTATTTTGAACTTGTATGCAGAGAATAATATCTCTCAATGGATGCTTTTGAAAGCTAGGGCACCTCGCTATAGAAATAAACAATTTCGTTGTTAATACTTCATTTTGTTCATGTGCTATCCATGCTGGTAAAAGAATTAATTTATACCTATGAAATCATATGGTTGAGAAGGGGAATTTGTGGAGAGGCAAATTGGCAGAGGTTAGCTATAACACTTGGAAATAAACAGTAATATAATGTACCAAACTATTTCCCACAATCCAGTGCAACACTGTAAAGCCCAAAGCTGCCTTAGTGTATTAAATAAACTGTTATAGGATCTCACAGCCTGCCCAGAAGATCAGCAGTTAGTCTTTTCCCAGACACTTTAAAAGCAAATCCCCTAAATTCTTTCAAAGAGATATGATTTAAAATGTTTAGAATGAAATGGATCACAAATGTAATTAGAGGAGGAATAGTCGTTCATTCATTCTTTGAATGCATTATGCAGCACTTCTTCTGGGCTAAATACTAGACAACAGAATGGGTATGGAAAGAATTCTATGACTATGCAGAAATGGCAATGGAAAGGCATCCCTTTTCTATCCAATACTTCAATACTACACTGTAGAACAAAAGGAAAAAAACAACTGCCTTTCCTTTTCCTTTGTATCTCTTCAGCAAGCCAAGCAAAGTTTTACAAAGACTCCAGTAGCAGGGTCGGGTGGTGGGGGTGGTGGTGGTAGTAATAGAAGAACAAGTCAGAAATCTATAATGCAAGCAATGCACGTTACCTTAGAACTGCTTGGAGATATATGGTATGCCATTAAGACTTTAGAACTTTCTAGAATGTTTGAGATTTGTCATGAGATTTTTCTCCTCCAGAATTTATATTTAAGATTTAGAGCTATTTTTTTTGTAGGGTATAGGGTATAAGTCTCCTACCCCTGAAACCCAACAAGACTTGTGCTAAGCCACACAATTGGCTAACCCTCCATGTCAATTTTTGTCATGTTTGCATAGAATAGGCATTTCCTAGAAGGTGGAGGTGAAAGCAGACATGGAGGAACCTCAAGAAGGAAGAAGTAATGTAGGTGAACTGGGACAGAAAACAATTAATAGTAGTTAAGAATTATTTATCAATGAAGAGTTCTAAACCACCTCTCTTAGAGGTTGGCCTTAGAACGGCCTAGTTTTAGAAACTGCAACCGGTCACAGGGTATTATTCAGTACTCACTGATATGTTGATTTGGGGACTTAATATTGTTTTCTGTTGGAATGAGCTTTACAGAAATAATAAAAATAACTAACATTTACTGAAGGCTAGCTATATGCCAACACTGTCTCTAAATACTTTAGATTTATTAACCAATTTCTTAGAACATTCTTTGAGGTAGTTTCTATTATTATCATTATTTTACAGATGAGAAAATTGAGGCACAAACTGGTTAAATAATGAGTACAAGTCATACAGTAAGTGAGGGACCAGTAGAGTATGAGGAGCTGGCAGTGATTGGGGAAATCTCCTGTTTTATCTTGGCTTTCTTAATGATTAAACTTACCTTGTGTGTTTCTTGGCCAAAATGTAACAATTTTACATATGGAAAACTCAGCCACTGGATAATATGATAATAGAATCGTGCTTCCTATTACAAGCTTTGTGAATGGAATTTTGTCACAGTTGCAGTTCAAGATTGGAAAATCATGTCTGTATGTATGCACACACACACGGTCTTACAATGACAGACAAACCCAAATTTTACACCATGTCAAACCTGAAAATATGTGTGGCAGATCTGAGACTCTTCCAAAAATATCTAATACTAGAGGTTATTGAGTATGATCAAAATATAAAAGTTTATAAAAAGACTTGTCCAGTAATGGGCTTTGCTGGAATTAGATTATTTTCTTCTGTCATCTTTTGGTTTAAATTCCACACTTGCACAATGCCTGGCACATGGTATACACTGAGTAACTATTAGCTTCCTGCCTTCTAGAAGGAGCCACGTTGGTGCTATAAGAATCAGTGGTAAAGATGAACAGACGTTTCTTAGAAAAGAAAACGCTGTCCAGTTTAGAATACACCATTGGAGCAGTTTGTGAAAATGACTTTGTACTGAGAGAATTTTCATTTGCTGTATTATGGAAGCAAATAAAAGAAAAACAAATGTACTTTGTGAGAAAATGTTCCATTTTTAAAGACACAGTGAAACCGTTGAAAACCAGAGAACAGTCATGAGGCTATCAGTAATGAGACAGGAGAGAGCATTTCAGCATTGTTTTCATTTTGCAAAATAATCTATCACAGAAAAGTAGTTTGAATTGTCTGTCTTGTTTTCAATTTTTCCAAAATATATTGAGACAGAACAGCCTGAATTGGCTATCTTGTTTTTCGATTTTGTTTCAGATTTATTTCTGATTATAGCCTTTTTTTGAATTTAGACGCTCTGTCTTTGGGGGAATGAATAGCATTATGCTTAATCTTCTCTTGCCTATCCAAAATGAACACAGAAAACTTTCAGGGTGATAAATTATTTTTCTCATGGAGCTCTTCTCATTTTCTTTCAGGCTGTTCTGAGCCTCTGGGGATGAAGTCAGGACATATACAAGACTATCAGATCACTGCCTCCAGCATCTTCAGAACTCTCAACATGGACATGTTCACTTGGGAGCCAAGGAAAGCTCGGCTGGACAAGCAGGGCAAAGTGAATGCCTGGACCTCCGGCCACAATGACCAGTCACAATGGTTACAGGTAATATTTTCAAAAACTGTTTCACCACCCACTGCTCCTCTTCCTTAGAAGATTTCCTGTTGGTTAAGTGCTAATTCAAATGCGCCTTCCTCTTTGGCTTAACTAAATTGGTAAAACAAAAATTCCATACGAAGCCATGTTCGTGTGCTATTTTTACTCTGATGTTGATTTATAGATGGAACTGTCAGATTGGTGCAGTAGATTGTACCAGATCACACTATGTATAGGTCAATTCCATCGATTATAAGGACATTTGCATTTTAACTCTCATCTATTCTAATGCCTCGTGTCAGTATCGGTTTGAAAGTGTCACAGCTGGACTTCAAACAGCCTGGAAATCATGCCACTGACCTGCAGATTTTTCCCATAGAATCATGACTCTTGCCTTATTAGCTCCTTATCTGTGGTTGCTAAGCAATGGAGCAATTTGATTACATTCTCATATGTGAGCTTGCTTATGGAAGGAAAGCATAGATACTGCAGAGTCCGTTTATTATTTGCAAATGAAGAAAGGTCACAGTCAGTGCTTTTTACAACAATCTTCTCAAAATGCACTTATTTGTGGAGTACTTTTAAGTAGGCACAAATTTGTTAATGTCTTCTGTGGCAAAGAAAAGTAAGACAGTTTAATTCCATAATGAGGTCATTTTATTTGAAAGAGATGAGTTCTACTCTTAGTGATTTTTATGCTATATCCAAGACTTTCAAAACTTTGGTAACTCATTGTATTTCTGGAAATCATGAAATCACTTGAAATGGCAAATGCCACCCCTCATCAAACCATATTGCCCCATCTTGAATGGTTCTCACCAGTTACCGGAAATCTCCATTAGTCTCTTCTTGGTTTGTTCTTCACTTGGCCTTAATTTTCCCTATTTTGGAAGATAGAAATATGCATTTTTTTCTTGACTTTCTCCTGAAATTCTATCTGGATCTTTATTAATCTGGCGCTTTATTGGGCTCTTTCATTAGCTACCACACATTGTGGATAATTTGTATGTCTTTCTCCTTTTACTATTCTTAGAGCTTTTTGAAGGTAGGTTTTATATATATATATATATATATAAGTAATATAAATAAAAAATATACTTATCATCCCTGAACCCAGCCTGATGTTCTTGTCTTGTATGAGCAGTACTTACTAAATTAAATCATTCAACAAACATTAATTTGTGATGCACCTATAAAGCATCACATAGTGTGATAAATAGCCATGATACATGAGCGAGCAACAATCTATTCATGCTTTTAAGATAGTACCTCTTCCGTAAACCATTCCTTTTATTTGGTTTGCATGACACCATACTTTCTTTGTTTTCATCCATCCTCTGGCCACCCTTCCTCCGTGTGTTATCTTCCTGCCAACCTGACTTTCACCAATCCACACACTCACATTAACTAATTAAGTATTGGTTATTTCAACCACTGAAGAAAGATTCAGCTACTCTAAAATCATTTCATTTCTCACCATCCCACTGCCACTTCCATGATCCAAACTTCCACCATCTTTCACGAGGGCTTTTGCAGAAATCTCCTAATGGGCCCTCCTGTTTCTGGCCTCACTCTCTAAAAATCTTTGTCCCAAATTTGTAACCAGTGTGATTTTTTTTTCTAAAATGCAAGTATGATTCTTTTACTCCCTTTTGTAAACCCTTCAGTTGCTCCCTACCAGCCTCAGAATAAAGTGCAGATTCCTCAATATAGCTTGAAAGTCTTGTCATGATTTGGCCCCATTTCATCTCTTACTGCACTCTTCTAAATTTGCTTCATTTTCTCAAATCAAACACCCTCTCTCTTCCCATTCCTTTATAACTGTCCTCTTCCTAGAGGAAAAGAATGGAAAGAGCACCTCTGCCCACAGCATCCCCAGTCTTCTGTTGATTAAATCCTTTGGCTACAGTTTAGATGCACTTTCCTCTGTGAAGGCGTTGCCGTCAGCTCCATCTCATGCCAAATCTGGCTTCAGTTCCCTCCTGTATACAACTGTGTTGTCTGTAATTCTGTCATGGTAGCATTCTCACACCGTACTGGAAATTGTGTTTTCATGCTAGATTGTTTGCTTCAGGAGGGGTGAGACCCTGTCTTTCTGACTTTCTCAACTTGTTCTCCAGTACCTAACTAAATACCTGTCACACCACCTGACACATGGGAGGCATTCAATAGTTGTTGAATGAATGGATGAATAAATAGTTCAAAGTGTAATTCAAGTAATTGATTTGGGCCTATACAGCATGTAATTTTGGTCCCCAATTTAAGAGGCCAACTACTGATATCCTCAAATTTTAAAATAATATTTGGAAAAGAATCTAAAATCTCATATTAAAGATCTGGCCTTTGTAATACAGAAACGAAATTCTTATAATACATAGCCTTTATGAAGTTGTCAAGTTCTTAATTTGAAGAAACCATGGACAAACTCCTTTCCATTTGTTAGACTTGAATGATAAAGTTAAACTTGTTCTTTGTTGCTGTACAATATGTTTTAAATTGGAAATATTCCAGTCATATGTCAGATGAACTGGGTTTAGCTAATACTGTTTGTAAGTCATGATGCCATGTGGAATAAGACAAATATTTTACACCCTGTAAGCAACGCAGGCTGGTAGACTCTAGAAATATCCACATGAAGGGATTGCCAATGGCAAATATATCTTTAGAAAGATAAAAATGAAACAAATATTTTTTACATGAATCAGTGTGTAAATTTCAATGCAAATCTCCACCCATCCCTTTTTTTAAGATGGCTTTTCAACTGTTTTCTTAAAGTCACTTGCATGCTGAAATTGATTCATTCTGTTAGTGACAGATCTTCTGTCATTTCAAGGATCAGTTCTTCCATTGTATGTCTATTTTTTGTAGTGTCAAAACATATTCAGAATCTCCAAGGCAAGGTAAATTGACATCTTTACTTACATTTATTTTTTCTTTTTGACATCATGCAAGAAAATGCTCCAGAATTGTGGTTATTTTTAGTGTTTTCTCCTCAAGAGAACATAATCTCTCCAACTGCACATTGTTATTCTAGTTAGTATCTTTGCTGAAAATAAGATAAACATTTTTATGTAGTATATAGGGTGATTTTGCTTTTGAATTGCTGATAGAGTCCACTTTTATCCTTATTTGAGGCTTCTGAATTTGTAAATTTTAGTTGTGTTTTTAACTAAATGTATCAACTCTGAGAAATAGCTCTTCAGAAGAGAAACTATCATTTAAATTCCCTTCCTTCCTTAGCAATCTCCTGCTAATTGATTTTTTAAGAAATTTCTTTTATATATCAACTATACATGTAAGCCTCTAATAATGAAACTTTTGCTTCAGTTTAATAGTTTTTTGTAAAACCTGATTAGGAAATCCTGATATCTAGAAATAAAATTTTTGTAAATAAAACCCAGAAAAAGTCCTTTTACCTAATTATGTTGTATTTTAAAGAATTCTTATGTATTCTATTAAGGAATTCTTATGTATTAAAGTATCACTTTAACATTTTATTCTTATTATTACCCTAATATTTCTTCCAGACTCTTTTCTAAGATCAAAATCTCAGAAACTTCCCAAGCAAATGTTCTCGTGTTATTTTTCAGATATGATCTTACGTGACTGATGAGATTCCTTGAGCTACTGTTCATCCTGAAATTGTTATGTCATTCCCATATGGACATGGCAAAAAGGTGTTAAGTCCACAGACAATCTTAAATGAGAGGAATTTCTCAGACCTCTGAAACAATGTTGCTCATCACTTTGATGTGTTTGATGTTCTCTAGAAGTCTGAGCAAGAAGCCCTACCAGTGGGTTTTCTAAAAGCCTCCAAAGGTTAAATTTCAGTTTCTGCCTTTCAAAAAACTCTTACCTACACCTAGATTGAAAGACCGTAAGCCAAATCATGCCTGACTCATAGTTGGACGTTCCTAACAGATGGTTGGACTAGATTTTAATCCCTGTTATACAAATAAAGTGATGTTTGACTCGCTGAGATCTCAGAATCAGACTATTATCTTCTGTGGTTAGTTTCTAAACAAAGGAACCAGAAACTTTGGTGGATTAAATAAAACAAATGACAGAACAGAGGAGGCACAGGGTAGGTACCCAGCAAGGTGTAGCTCCCTTCTTCTTTCTACTTTTGGTGGCCTGTGTAACCTCAGGAGCACATAATCTGACACCACCAATTATGACCAAGAATGAAAATATGCATACATCTTCTTTGCTTCTTCCAAAAGGGAATTTCTAATAAAACTATGAAATATAAAGTCGTATGTTATTAGATCAGTTGCAAACTTTTAGCAGTGTTGATAAATTACATAAATTGACATTGGCAAACAAAAATTTAAAATTTTTATTTAGGTAGCATCAGGTTTTTCAGATTTTTAACTGGAAGTAGTAATAATGTTATTAATAACTTAAAATGAACATTCTATAATTTGGCAATGTTCTCCAGGGAAATCATATTCTTAGAGACTGGTTATATGATTTTATGTCCATTTTCAGTGGCTTTTCAACAGGCTGAGTAAATTCCCTTTTTATTTATGCTTGAATTATACAAAGTGATTAAAATTTAGCCTGAAATTGAGGTGTTTAATGACATTCTATCGTGGGTAGGAGCATTATGATAATCTTATAAATTGTGAAGAAATATTTTGATATAGTAAGTGCAGCTAAACAAGGAGCACTCTAAGAATTAACTTGGATTGATTAAAAACTTTTTTTAAACAAGAATTATAAATTCTCCTATAGTGAATACACCGTGTATGTATGTATTCATTGCCTTATTGGTGGTAACTATAGAATATGGATAATTCACTAGCCATTACTCAATCTACTAAAAAGTTTTTCAGATTTCTTAAAGGGTGGCGTAATATAAATGACTAACAGGCAGGAAAAGGTCACAATGTCACCTAGGAAATGACCTTTCCATCTATTTCATGAGACATTTGCTAACTTGAGGTAGTCTGCATAGCATTTCAACCAAATTAATAGAATTAATAGAATTGTTAGACTGCACATTTTAGTTTTGACCTTTGTCAAAATTTCAGCTGACCCTACATGGCTTCATTTCAATAATAATTTTGTTGAAATATGTAAGAAAGCAATTGAATTCAAGTTTTCAAATTAAATAAGCCCTATTTAATTTAGTTCATTTTGGACTTTTAAAAGGGAATATTCTAGCCATAAAATTCATATCTTCTTTAAAGCCATTAGCTTCTCTTGAGCTCTGGACAGTTTATTGACAGAAGAGCTAAAGGAAAGGTTTTCAAGGATCAAGGGACCTCCACGCCACTGGAAAACATTTGGCAATATGAAGGAATATTATGATTTCCAAGTCACTCTTCCAAAATTTCATATATAGTAAATAGTGAGCCTGCGCGAAGGGTACAGTTATAAGGCAGATCTAAACCAGATCAACTAATGAAACTTAATTTATGTATAATTGTGAAACAGCTTCCATCTTTCATAGCTTGAATATATTTTAGTGTGTATGAAATGAATCAAAGCATGTCCATGCTTTACTTGGACTATAGGTCATCTTTAAATTTTTTATAATTTTGTTATATCAAAGGGAATCCTCACTATCTAATTAGAAAATACTTCTAATGAGCTAAATAAAGTTGAGTAGGGTGTTTATACAGAAAGTTCTTAGAGGGTGAAGGAGAGTGCAGCCAGCATCAGTGTCTTGTCCTGAGTGCATAACTTGAAGTCCAAAAATCTGCTTTTGAGCACTGACAAATCATATCAATATCAGGGTTTTTTTCTCTTTTTCATCTAAAATGTGGATATTACAAAAAAGATAACCTCCCCGGCAACCTTCCCCTTTTAAAAACTCTCACACCACTAAGATTCTAGTGTCTAAATGATGACTGGCCAAACCCAAAGCAATTAGAAAATTATCAGGACCACCAGCTAATTTCTGGTGAAGTTAACAGAAAGACATCACATAATGTAATTAGTGTTACAGATATCACCATCTAACCTTAAAATTAACCTTTAAAAAAGTTAACTTGTACATTATGCATAGGAAATCTGCTTAATATCCAAAATATTGCCCCTACCTTTCTACCTGTTCTGAGTTTGAGTCATTTCTTTGGGTTAGTGTATTATGTCTCTCTGTAGATGGCTTTAAAAAAAGAATTCCCTAGGATAAAGCAATGAGACATATTAAGCCATTATAAGGACTAATACAGTAGCATTTACATAGACCAAATCATGAAAAATACACAAAGCAGTCACTGCTGGTGGCTGTAGGAAGAAGCAGATTAGATTAAGTGCAGGGTACAGTTTTGGAAAGGCAAGGCTCGATGGTGCATAAAAGCTGCATGGAGACCTTGTGCTTCAGAGGTTGTTTTGAATGGCTTCATGATTTTTAAATTTCAGATAAATATTTTTGAGACACCTGTTACAATAAAACACAATGCCAGGTGCAAGGAAAGAAACATTCAGCAGTGTGTCTGCCTGCATGTATGGTTACTGATGCCCTCATTGTCATGTCAACGTTCTGAAAGCAATAAACAGAAATGTAAGAAGTTGGATGCTTCTGCTTAGAAGCAGTATTTAAAACATTGAAAACTGAACAGCAGGACGTATATGTGAATTTTATATGTATATAGAATTGTATGTGCACAGCAGGCCCATTCATGTTTTTATGAAAATGAGAATTAAATGACTTCTGATTCCTTTGAGTGCAAATGAGTTTTAATTTGTGACACATTAGTTATCTTTGTATTAACAAAATACAGTTCTAAGAATGGCAACTGTTCTCCTCTAAAAATATGAGCTGAAAATATGCCAACGAGGATGATTTAGAATTTGGGAATACTATTTCAAATAAATGGGAATTTGTAAAGGCTCTCAAGTAAAATGGGAATCAACTTTTATCGGTGATCTCATTTTGTCTCTAAAGCAGCCCTTTCAGTGTCTAAGTTATGTTTGTTTTCTGATGACGCCACAGAGAGGCTGAGAGGGGTGCTAAAGATTGCATGGCCAGTCAACAGTGGAAGGGGACTTCCTCACCAGGCACCAGGAAGCTCGTGTGACGATTTTCAGCACAATATTTTACAGACCATTTAGTGAGTGAGGTGACTCCTTTTTTCAGGTGACGTTTGTTGCATTAGAAGGCCCTTTCAGTGCCCAGTGCTGACCAGCATTGCTCTGGCCACTTACGTTGTCTTGAAGGAGAGCTCCTCATACTTCTGTGGATTTGCTTGCCCTTTAAATCTGTGGTTCCGCATTGTAGAAGTTGTATACCCCTCACAGTGTTACAAAACATTGAATACACACACACACAAAACGTTTAGAAAAATGTAATTCTTACTTTGGGGTTTAAGATAAAGCCAATGGGAAATAGGATCTTTTCTTCCGACAACTAATTTTTTCTTCCTACAACTTGATGGCATGTCTGTTGTGCGTACATCACGTTTTAGAGGACGCTGCTCTGTCCAACACTCTTGGTTATAGTTCAGCTCACCTGGTCCAGTTACTTTGGTTGATCCTGGAAACCTTTGCATTTTTCTTCAAAGCCAGTGATGCTCTGATGAGTAGGTCATTCGATTTTCCTTTACGTTCACGATTAGAGTCTCTCTCATTTATGAAGTATTTGTTTGCTAGCTAATGTCAACATAAAATAAATGTGTAGCAAATATTGCATTCATTTTCTCTGTCACTATTAAATTAGCATTTCTGGGGAAAACATGCCTCAGTGAAGTGACTTTTAAAACTCTGGTGTCTTTGTTTTGTGCTGCTGTTGAAGGTCCCTGGCCTAGCATGTCTCCTGGAAATGTAGGGCCACCTAGCATGCCTGTTTCTGTACTCACTTTTGGTTAGAATGTTCTCTGAGATCCTTTAAGATGTGCCTAAGGACATGTCTGCCTATGGCTTCCAATTAATCACCTTCTGGACTTAATGTATATTTCAGAGAAAAATAGATATCAGTTTCCTTGGCTAGGGCAGGGTGTGGCGTCAGCGTCGAGGCCAACCAGTTTGACTTAACTCATCACTTAGGCTCCTTGCCCGGGGTCTGTCAAGAGATCCAGATGCTGCTCCCTCCCCTTCACCTGCCCTCCTCTTCCTTGGAGTCCTGATGTGTCTGACTGCCCTCCTCTCCTGGCTTCTTCTCACCTGAGCTTTCCTGGGTCCTTTTCCTTTGGTTTATCTACGCTTTGGCTGTGCGTTCCTGCTCCAGCCCATCCTCTGAAGGGTAACTCCCTATTCATCATCAGCCCCCTTTCATCTCTGTGGAGGTTTCAGCCTGGCCCTGGCCCTCAAGGACCTCCAGCTGCCCCCTTGACTGCTGGCTTCTCAGTATACTTGGGTCCAGCTTGCTGCTGTAGCTGACTTCAGTCTTAGCTCTCCAGTTCCTGGTCCCGGCACTCACAATTCCCGTTTCTCCCGAGTCTCCTTTTCTTCAGATAGTCCTACGACCAGAATTCAGTCCTCCTGAATACAGACTCAGAGTTTCCAAAAGGCCCTTTCTTCTGCAGCCTGCTTATGAACTGATATTAGGATAACATTATCACTCTTTCATCCTAAAAATGCAGTACTAAAACAAATTATGTTTTCTTTCTCACCAAATGACAAATTTTATTAGCATTTCCCAAAATGTACCCTGAAAGACACTGCTGTCATAAGGTTCTCAAAAAGAAAAAAAAAGATTCTGTGCTAAAATATGTTAACTAAAGTCTATATCCTCTTCTCTGTTTTTACTGATTCAGGTGCATATTAACATAAGATTCCTAAGAATCCTATCTAAAAGAGATTTGTTTTATCTGGTGATTTTGCAACTTATTTGATCACAGAGTACTTTTTACAAATAACTTCCTTAACATCCCCAGGAACCACTATAGAGTATTCTGTACTATCTGTACTAACTAAGTTGCATTTCTGTAGCATTTTGTTGTTTTCAAAGGGCTTTTCTAATAATTTTCACTGTATCCTTATAATAATCTGGGTATATATAATTATTTGTATAAAGTATTCCATCTCAAAAGGTGAAAAAACAATTTACAAGGGTTATATGACTTAATCTTCTAAATGACAGAAAACCCAAAAATCCAGTTTCCATTGAGTGCCATTTTGTTCATGACTATTTACATCTGACATCATGTAGAATGAAGTCTAACCTTAGCAACCTTTTCATCAATTTTTTTCATGATTTTTTCAGTATAGCAAAATATATGCAAAGTATGTGTATTTGGAAATATGGTTTTCCAATTCACTGCATTCTTCCATTTTTGTGAGAGACATACTCAATATCACAAACAATTTCATCAATTCTATGTCCATATTTGCACAAGCCAAGCATTTAAAATCGCCTAAATGGATTCAAAGCATTGTTTCCATTTCATCTTGAAAAAGAATGTTTCACATAAGCTAAAGTTGGTCGAAATGTACCTGAAGAATAGTCAGCCCAGGTCGTGAATAAAATGGGCTCTATACATGGACCACCCTAACCAAGGAAAGTGACATGTGAACAGTTTTGCCTGTTAAACGGTTCCTGTGAGCTAAAGGGCTTACCTAGAGAAGTTTACAACAGTACACAAATATTTACTTGTTACTCAAGTGGTAAAAAAATTTCTCTTTTATTTGTGAAATGTGCATTTGATAATTTTCTTTAAAATCTGTTTCCCTCTTGCTTAAAATGACAGAGGATCATCCTTGAAATTTACCTTTAAAAATATAAACTGTGAAGTCTGTCCTCCTGCAAATGTTTATACACCTTGTCTTTGCATTCTGTCTGTTCACAGTGTGGGGTTCTCTCTCTTTGTTCTAATGAGAGAGATTTTTGTAGCTGACATGCATTATATTTTGATGTAGAATTCATATTAGGATGTTCACTGTTTTAGAGTAAAATAGGACACTAAACATCAGCAATAGATATTTGTAGCATTTACCACTTTTGAGCAACGGGAACTCAGAACGGTGAAAGCATCATTATTTTACAGATATGTTCCTTGAGGGAACATATTTAAGAAGTCAGACTATAATCTCTCTGAATAATATGATTTCTCTTGTCCTGTACACTTTCTCTTCTATGTGCTCAGGGACTTTTGATAGAGAAAACTTTAAAGGAGGCAGCGGTATGTGTGCGCATATATATTCAGTGGAATAGATTCCTGTGCCCATTTGTGCTATTTTCTTTATGCTGCTAAAAAGGGATAAAAAGTATTTCATCCATTTTACCCAAGAGGAGAAAGAGAAAAACCAAGAAATATTTACCTATAGTCATTATTAATTAGTATCTATTTATATAATGTCTTATTCTGTGCTTTTCAAATAAAAAAATAGAATAAAAATGTAGAGATTGTATTCAAAATTGTATCAATTACTGTTGCGGAATTGTACATGGTTATTATTACCATTTGATATGCAACATAATTGGCAAAACCAAATATGATTAAGATGGCTTGAAGCAAATGAATAAAATAAAAGCAGAGGTAATTGAATAACTATCATTCCAGTTCAACTGTGAGTCACCTTTGTCCCCTCTCCTGACATCCTACCACCTATTTGAGCCTTTATTTCTTTCCTGAGAAGCTCTGTGGAGTTTAAATCCCCTAAATTATAGGATTTGATGGCTCTTCATGACTACCACAGGACCCATCTGTTCTGTTAGGCATATGCCTGATGATGTGGGAGGAGCTGTATCTATGAGATAATGGATCTAAGACTACTTTAGAATGTAACTATATATCTATATATGTATGGATGTGTTTCTACAGCTGCCTCAAAGCTCTGAAGTGGGAAATAGAGAAACTTCTAAAAATGAAGCAGCTTTAAAGCCCTCAATGGGAAAAAGTACACCATCAGCTGCTTATACCTTCTCGCGTGTTGCTTGCTGTCAAGGTCATTTTCTCCAAGTGTGGTTTGGGCACCTTTTGCAAGAGGATCGACTGGCTGACATGGGCTGGCTGAAAATGCTGATCCCAAATCCTGTCCTCAGAGATTCTGATGTTATTAAGTCTGCATTGGGCATAGAAATGTGCATTTTTTGGATATACATCCTGGGATTCTTACACAAGGTGAAGTTTGAGAGGAGAGGAATTGGTAATTTATGGCCTGACTGACAAAAATATTCAATTAGAGGCAATGATTTTAACGGGACTTGCTTAGCTAAGTGGAATTGAAAATGATCTGAGTAGGAATCTAATTGTAGCTTAGGAGTAGAGCATCAGGCTACTTCAAGTTAGAGAAATGTCTTGGTACCAGTATGCAGAATAAGATATTCAGGCTTGTATTGATCTGACTTTTATTAAATGAGTGAGTCCAACAGCAATCTTTAGTTTCTTCTAACTCTATAGGAAATAAGTTATATCAAAGATGCACACATGAAACCAGATCCCAAATCCAAGAAAGAAGGTCTGCATTGGGTTCTGTCTCTCCAGTATTCTCTGGCTGTGAACCATAGATATCTATGTATATATAGCATAAAGCTCCAGTATATGGAATTATGGAATTTAAATCATCAAGGATTTTTGTTAATTAGTCCTTTGGTGTGTGTAGCACAATAACAGGTATTCCTAACAATGACCACGAGACACCACCAATTTCTGAAGTACTGTTTGAAAAAAGTAAATATGTTCAGTGAAGATGGAGTATTAAGTTTAGTCTTGAAAAGGACTTGTTTAAAGTAGGTGCTTGATGCGTGTTGAAAGTCTGTTGAATAATGTTTTCAAAAATTGTCAATGTATATGCAGTTTACAGAGTAATTTTAAATTAACTGATATACTTGATAAGAAATAGTATTTCTTAATTGTTAGGATCATGGACTCCTAGCACTCATAGCAAAACTGTCTGGGTTCAAACTCGTTCTCTGCCACTAACCAGTTGGGTCACTTTGGACTAGCAACTCCATCTGTTATCATCTCAATATTCTCATGTTCTAAATAGAAACAATAGTATCTATCTTATAGGGTCATGTTAAGGACTAAATGAATTAATGTTAGTAGAGGGCTTAAAAAATAATTACTATAAAAATTTTAGTTACTATTATTTTATTAATCAGAATAACCCAGTAACCAGTGAAACTATATACAGCGTTTTCTTTCATTTATGTTTGCCAGATAAAAGTACAGAATGCTTTGTTAAGAATTTCAGATAAATGATAAATATCTTTTTAGTATAAGGGTGCCCCAAATATTGCAGGAGACATACTTAACACAAAAAAATCTTATTTTTCTGAAATTCAAATTTAACTGACATCCTGTATTTTATTTAGTTAAATCCAGCAACCCTGTTTTCTCTCCATCTCATTTACTTTATTTCCCGCTATCTCCAATTGAACTATGTTATGTTGCTGATATAGAGATAATTTAGTCAACGGATAATGATTTCAGTAGATTGCTCATCTGTAATTGTTTTGCAATGTGCCTGTATTCCAGAAGAATAGATATTGGAAAGTCAACAATTTTTTACTCCCATGCAAATATACTTAAATTGACCTGCACTTCAATAAAATTAATCTTTTTTTTCTGGGAAAAAGAAGCTATTCTTTGTTCTGGCTATTCTATTATTGTTTATTCTAATAATCCACTTATATAGTAGATTGTTGAGGATAAGATGAACTCTTTGGTATCCATACACAGAGCCAAGTGATACACTCTGGAAGACAGTCTCTCTCAATATACAGGAACTCAGTATAATATTTTCCATCATAGGAATTGATTGAAGTTGCAAGGAATGCCCATGAGTGACTCTTAATGACATTTGGGATATTGTGTCTACAGTTGTAGAAATTATTACTAGATGGCATTTAAGATCCTCAAAGTTCTTTGACTCAGTGATTTCATATTATAAAAAGAGACACATGGTCTTTAGGACCTGTATGCAAACCTCGATCCCCTTACCTACTAGCTATGTGACATTGGGAATGGTATTTTCCTCCTGAGCATCAGTTTCTTCATCTGGGAAATGGAATTAATGCCCACTCCAAAGGGCTGTTGGAAGACTGAATGTGATCACACATATACTGCAAGGTGCCTGGAATGGGGTAAGTGCCCCATGTGAGCACTTCCATGAATCTTCTTCAGCACTGAAATAGAAACTCTAGAGACTAGCGACACTGGAGCTAATTTTGACCCTAAATCCTGTGTCTGTATTGTATTTAATCAAAAGACATGGTAAACAAGGAAACACAGGCTGCTTTGTGTCCTTAGCTTCAAATGACATTATCTCATATAATCCAAAAATTGCCTAGAGTCCTGGATTTTTCCTTAATAGTTCTACTTAACTATCTGAAAAATGCTGGAGAACCCTACCTCCACCACCCGTTGTGAGATTGTTCACTGTTTTATCAGTCCAACTTTCCTTCTTCTGGAAAGCACTCTCTTTGGGGAACTACCCCATTCTAACTGGGTACTTGCAATGGGAGCCCCAAGATAGTCACGCACTGCCTCACCTCAGCTGAGTTCTTCAGGGAGGAGTCTAGAACTTCCTTGTAAAGTGGGTTTAAGGGAGGCATCTTGTTGGAATTGTTACTGGGAAGGTGGAAGCAGAGTTAGGAGACATTCCTTTAAGCTACACTTGTAGAGCAAGGACACCATCATTTGTGACAAAGTGACTATTTAGAGAAGCTTTGTGGAGAGCTGAAGGAGAAACTGAAAACTCCCAACCATCTTCTTGGAGCCACCACTCTGCCCTCAGGTATGAAATTGGGAGACAGGCTGACCCCAACCTGCCACATGAGGAGAGTTACTCCAAGGGCATGAGGTGGAGAAGTGAATCCCAACACACTGCTGTTTCTTGAGCTCACTATTCATATTAATGGACAACGTTTTTACCATCTGTGGGTCCATAGTAACCAACAGGAAGTGGAGAATGCCAAATATTTAAGAAAAATTCATGGTGTAAAAGACTTGAAGTTTTAGAGAACTCTATCCACTGATTGTTTGGGGGTTGTTTTTGTTTGTTTGTTTGTTCCTAGAGGTCTATGAGAACACAGTGATAGAATGACATTATTCTGCTTATTATTCAGGTCTTGGGGAAAAAATGCAACTGAAAAATACAGCACTTGAAAAAGTCTATCTATAAATAATGTCTTGAGTTAAAATGATAATCAGGTTTAAATATAGAAAGTATAGAATCTCTTTAGGGAGTTTTATTCTTTCAGTATTTTTTTAATATACTAAAATCTGTTTATATGAAGCATAAATATATTCATTTCCAAGGTGGGGTTTTTAATGGATCAAATAAATGAGAAACATATTAGGGAAATATATCTTACTTCTTACTATTTCCTTTATAATTTTGAAAGGTTCACCTACTTTTTAATATGTCCAAAATAAATTAGAAGGAACAGTTATTTTCTAGTAAAAGTCAAATAAATCAGATTTATTATTTTTCTACCACTTTACCCGATACATATAGAATCACAAAGAAAATGGGGAATTGAGCAATAACATTAAACTGGCCAATTAATGCTAATTAGAAGACAGGTCTATCCAAGACCTTCAAGTTTCAGTCATAAGAGCCCCATACCTGTGATGATATTATGATATTAATGAGGCAAGAATGTAACACATCTGTATCTCAATATGTTAAATTACAGAGTTTGTTTTTTACAGGGGGGTTTAATTACAAAATTTTAGACTACCAAGTATAGAATCTAGCCCATGATCATATAACACATAACTCCTATTGAAAGAATCAAACGTAGAGAATTATATTATTGTCCAAAAGATTCACTGATGCTACTCCTTGCAGTTTTCCTTTATGAAAGCAGATAAACTTTCTCACCAACTGATTTCAATCTTTACCATGGGGCTTGCCTTGGCCAATGAATGGGAGCTAAAGTGATGCTTCTCTTTTGAGTGGAAGGTTTTGGAAATGGAAAAAACAGATAGTGAGTCCTGTTTTACATTACAAAACAAGGCACAGGAACATGATGTCACTGTCATGTAGATTCATCTGACAGATACAGCAGTCTC
This sequence comes from Equus asinus, assembly GCF_041296235.1. NCBI lineage: Eukaryota > Metazoa > Chordata > Mammalia > Perissodactyla > Equidae > Equus > Equus asinus. The sequence goes on from NC_091798.1 coordinate 85,519,162, forward strand.
TCGAGGCCAAAAAGAAGTCAACCAGCAAGTTCTTTAAATGCCTTGAAGCCAGAGGGTAGGGAACATACAAAATAGGAATAATAATACTTACCATTTTATAGGGTTGTGCTAAGTTTTCCATTATATAATGCAGGTGTGAATAGTCAGCAAAATACCTTGTTCATAGTAAACCCTCATTAAATAGTTAGTGATAAGAAGAATGCTGATGGAGATTATTATAGCAATGCTACTCTGGACCTTGCGAAAAGGAGATATTTGTCAATGAAGTGGAATTGACAGGAACCGAGTGAGAAAGCAAACATTTTATAGTTTTAAAGATAATGATTGCACAAAATTAGCTAGTTTTGCAAAGAACGTTCCAACAGAAGTTGCAGACCAATAGCAGTGGGCTGGATTCAAACAGCCTAGCTTTTATAAGATGGCACTGGGTGCTTTTTCAATTTTTAATTGGAATGGCTTAAGTGGGGCATATACCCTCTCACTGACCACAACCCACCACTCCCTCTTACCTTTCTGATCCAAAATTGTCATTTGATGCTTGTAGGCCCACAAGTTCATTTAGTTTGCTCAAGATGACCAAAGACACTTTTATTTTAGTTGATTTTAAAATAAGAACTTCAAGGAAGAGAGATTCCCCCAGCGCTAGACCAGTCTCGAGATTTGACTTTGAGAAAACAAGCTCTTTAATTTGTAATTTGCTTCTGTCATCTGTCCTATTTCAAAACATAGGGCAGAGAGAGAGGTGCCAAGTGGCTGAAAGCTGAGGCTGGGTGCTGGGGACTGGGGGTTGTTGCAGAGGCTTGCTCAGCTCTAGAAAATGGCTAAGCAAGTTCAGGTGAAGAGGAAAGCAAAGAATGATAAAACTTAAAGACCAGGCAAATAATGGTGAATGATGATAAATATGCACACACACACACAATAACCCAGCTACTAGCAAAGAATGGGCACAGTGACTAGAACACCGTCGGTGGCCATTTTGTAATCTGGGTAACAAGAGAGAAATGTACATCAGGAGAGATGTGTCCCAAGCAGGACTTCAGCTGCAGGACCATGGTCCTAGAGGCAGAGCTGGTTCCAGGCTCAAGAGTGATACAGAAGCTTAGTGGAGCTGGCCTGACCCTGGGAGCTGACACGGGGGGGACACAGCAGGAGCCCTGTGGGAAGCAAAAGGGAGCATCACAGCCCCAAAACAAGAGTGAGCTTGGGCCACTGCATGCCCACGGGATGCATGTGTGCAAAAGTACCCCTTCCTCTGAGCGCAGTGGTGATGCCAGGGCACTTGGTGAACAGAGCCCAGGAAGCTTTTCAGCCCTGTTTTGCCCTCTTATTTGGGACACAGCCTACCAAAGATACACTGCAAACCTGAGGTGACCTAATGAATGGGAAGAGGAGCAGCATAGATACCTCCTGTGTCAAGGAGGATTTGGTCTATATTTTTTTCATTTTTTTGATGAGGAAGGTTGGCCCTAAGCTAACATCTATTGCCAATCTTCCTCTTTTTGCTTGAGGAAGATTGTCACTGAGCTAACACCTGTGCAAATCTTCCTTTATTGTGTATGTGGGATGCCGCCACAGCAGGGCCTGATGAACAGTGTGTAGGTCCACGCCTGGGATCCGATCCTGCGAACCCCAGGCCACGGAAGCAGACTGCACGAACTTAATCACTATGCCACCAGGCCAGCCCCGCAGATGTGATCTATTTTTGAATGAGACGGGGTTCAGCTAGGGGAGGTGGGGAAAGCAGGGTCTTCTAAGTTTGGCTAAGCCTGTCACTTTCTCTGTCAAAGCCATGGATCTTTTACTAACAAGCAGAGACTAAGTATCAGAAAGAAAAGGATGCAGTTTAAAAGGAACAAAGAAACTGCTGGCTCTCAAGCAGCTCTAACTCAGAAAATTTCTCTCACAGAACTGCGCTTTTTGGATTTTGGAATTGCATTGTAGCAGGGTCCCTCAAGTCCTTAGTGGCTTTTGGAATCACTCCATGTCAATGCGGAATGCAGGACTCCTTAAAAATCCCTCTGTGCCTAAGATTTGTCGACCTGGGCGGTAAGGTATGGGCTCTAAAGAAATGCCTTAAAATTAGATGTCTGGAAGGGTTAGTGTTCAAAAGTACCAAGAAGTCGAGTTTTTGTTTGGCTGTGCCACTAACTTATAGTAAGCCCCTGGGCAGATGACCTGCCTTTTCTGGAACCCAGTTTCCTAATTTTTAAAGTAGATGGAGTATCAGCACACAGATGGAAATAAACATGCCTATCGTTCTTATGGATACTCACCTGGGATCCCGAGAGGGAAAGGGTGCCTGTGGCTGTGCCTTAAGATCCCAGCTGATCCACACAGAACCTGGCGGGATCCTTCCGGTGAGAAGCGCAGGTTCGACTGTGCTGAATCTCCACACACCCGCCCCAAGAGCCGCGTGCTGGGCTCCCACTCTCCGTCCCTGGGAGAGACAGATCTCCTGGGTGCTTAACTGCTTCATCCAGAAGTTTCAGTTCAGGTTACTCAGGAGGGAATGGCACAAAGAGTCATCACTGGTTCCCATTTCAATAATTTTTATCATGCTGTCCTATGAAATTTCTTACCAAAATTTGTATATTTTTGCAACATTACTCAGTATCAGCCACTGGTTCAGCAGATATTTATTGAATGAATTCTGGGTCCAGACTCTGGGGAGGCAGAGGTGAAGAAGAAAGATAAGGTTCCTGCCCTTAAGAAGTTTATAGCTCATAAAGACAGAGCTGTAAACAAGAAATAAAAGAAAAGAAAAATGAATATTCTAGGAACATAGAAGATTTTATTAGAACATAAAGTAAGGATCTGGTCTGATCTGAGGATCAGGGAAGACATCCTGAGAAAGCAATATTTGAGAAGAGGACTAGAATATAGGAGGACTTAGTTGTGCCTGCAAGTAGGAGTAAAGATGTGGGGTAAAAAGAATGTTCCAGAAGGAACAATATGTGGAGTCCTGAAGACAGAAGAAAGCATGGCATATCTGAGAAACTGAAAGAAGTTCAGTTCCTAACAGTTTGAATGAAACTTTAGGTACAGTGCCCAATTTACCCTCTGCATATAATTTTAAATGAGATGATAGAATAATAGTAAAATGAAATTTAGGATGTTTATGGAATAATTGTACCAATGAATGACCCCATTTCAAGAAGTATTTGCATAAATATTTATTATGAGTTAAATGAAATTTTAAGGAATCACCATCATTTAAAAAAATCTGTTTTATTTCTTAATCCTCTAGCTAAGAAAAGTTTAAAACATGTAATTTAATATTAAAACTGAAAAGTTTCTATAACGAGAGCTGGAATGAAGGGGAATGAGATTATGATCCTAGCACTCGAAAGCTGAATGAATCAGCAGGATCTGTGCTGAGGTTTAGTCATTATATCAACACAAAGGTGAACTTTGCTCCCCCTTACCCCTTAAGTCGCATCAAGTCTAGAATAAAAAGCTTTCCTTATACAATGCTCAAATGAATTAGTTTTACCTAGAGCTAATATTAGTGAGAATTCTGATGTGGGATTCAGTTTAATCATTCCTAGAGTCGTATTAGTTTGAGAAATCCATTCTAATTTCATAAGCCCAATTTAAGAAACATCAGTATGCTCTTAAAGTCTGTGATAAAAATCAATGTCACAGAAAAGCAAAGAATAAATCACCATCACATCTGTCTTCCAAAAGTCAATACTGAGAGGGTCCCTTACTTAGGCCTACAGGACTTCAGCGGTGCGCTTGATATCAGTGATGTGGCCAGTCTGGCTGAGGCTAGAGCAGGCTTTGTGTTCTGGGGATTTATTGACTGGTAAGGAGGTGAAATACCAGAAGAGATTCCAATACCATGGTTCGAATTCTAGCTCTGCTTCTTAGTGTCCTTGTTAGCAGAGCAAGTGAATTCACCTCCCCAGGGCTCCTCGTCTTCAAATGAGGCCAACTTTACCCCAAGGGATTAGCGTGAAGCTGACGTGAGAGGCCATCCATGAAAGTTGTTACCTTACTGCCTGGCACATAGGTAATAAATGGATGCTCGGCCTTGCCTCTTTCCCCACATGGATACAATAGGCAGAATTATAGCGAGGGCCATTCTAGATGGGCTGAAGGCACATTTGCTCTTGGCAGTGTCTGCCATGTAGAGTTGATTATGACGTGGTGATGGTTATTATGATTCTATGAAGGAGGCCCAGGCTGTGGTCTGATAAAGTTTCTCTCCATTACCTGATCACGAATTCCCACGAAAATGTGCAAAAGTTTTCACAAACTGTGACAACATGCCCTTTTGTCTTGAGAAAAATCAAAGCTTAGTCTAAGTTTTTTGGAATCAAAAATGAGAAATGAGAAACAAGCGCCATTCTTTTCTCAATGAAATGATGGCACCTAATTTTGTTGCGTGCGTCTGTGTTTGTATTTAATGGCAAGTGTAATTATGCACCTGCGATGTGCGGCTCTTCTAATTTTAGTAAAATTGATTAAACTATTTGAAAATACATAACAAATTACTCTTTAAAAATGAGTAAATTTAAATACTGAAGCCTTTTTAACTATCTAGCAAATTTCTGGTCTTCTAATTATATGCGGTAGCTTCACACAGCTTTGTATCCAGCAGTACAGCCTGGGGTCTTTCCAGTGGGTTCAGAATTTCACCCTGCATTCTGCTGGGTTGAGAGTGGCTACAAGCCAGTCAATGCCCCTTTTCCCTCCCCGAAGAGCTTCCCCTCTAGATAGGACCAAGCAGAGAGAAAGGGAGCCTTTGTTCTTCTGTCAGAAAGATAGCTACGGGGTTAGGAGAACAGACGCTTTTTGTCTGACTAGCATGTTAAAACATATTCTCAGTACAACTCAGAGTCCAGATCAGTAAGTCAGGCTATCTCTCAGAGAGCACAACTGTCTTTAGTTAACTGGGCACTCACAGGAGGTGTACCAGAACTCCAGACACACCAGATTCTTTGAATTTTTTCCAAACCTTATTTTCTTAGGTGTTACGTGTTAATATTTTCATGTTTTTGAATTATATGTATCTTATAGGTTGCTTTAGTTAAATTTTGAAATAAGACAGAAGAAAAAAATTTTTGAGAAAGTTGGGAAAAAATGAAGAAAACAAGTTACTCATTCTTATTGATCAAGTGATTGGGTTTTTGAAATCCAATTTTTGTTTTTTGGTGAGGCAATCATCAACTTGAAATTAATCACCAAAATAGCAAGGGTAAAACGTTGCACATGCAGATAGTAATGCAAGAAAGGAGTTGGGAGCCATGTCTCCAGAGAAGCCTCCTATGCTGGCCTAGTGGATCAGAGAAGCAAATGATGTCAAAGAGCCTGAGGGCAAACTCCTGGCAACTCCTTGAAGGGGACGCCTGCTGGGGCTGATGCCCTAAAAGACCTGAAAGCATGACCTTTGCACCAAGGAGCAGTTCACACCTGAGGGTCCTGAAGCTTTACTGTGTCCTACCGGTGGCCTGGCTTTGACTGGTGAGCGCGCCTAAGGCCAGACCCCTCTGGAGGGTCATGAGCCCACCTGAGCATGGTTGACTGTTACACTGGAGCATCTTCTCAACCACTCACCCAGTTGTCTTAGGGAACATTTCACAGTATTTTACTTTTAATGGGAGAAACCAAACTGTATCAGTATCATGTACATTTCTTAAAGTGTGAAGCACGCTTTAAAAATCCCATTAATCATCTCTATATCACAAGGCGGCAGTGGTCAAAGGCCACTTGAATATACTTTTTTCTGTTTCTTGAAATTTTCTTGGCCATTCGATATGAAATTACAAACTGTCTTTTCAAATTATTATTGGCATTAATAAGATTTTGCTGTCTATCTAAGCTTTGTGACAGAAATTTAAAGCAGATATTTCAAAAACTCTGACAAACTCTTCAGTTTTTAGAAAGGAATGTGTAGGCTCAAACTCATCTTACATTTGCTCAATATTCCAGTTCCTTAATCTAAAGTTTAATTCTCCTTTTTCACCTATGGAACATAATTTTCCTGTAGAATTCTCAAGTGAATCAGAAGTACCAGTTGTCAAATAAGATTTATTTATTCTATTTTATGAAGAATTTTACTTTTAACATGGGTACTAACATTAAATTTAGTATGTATTTTTTCTGTTTAACTATTTGACTTTTTAAGGAAATGTAATATAAATATGTTGTAAAGGCCAAGTGTATTTTAAAGGTTATGCCAGTGGATTACAAGAATTGCCTTTCTAATTATGTTCAATATGGAGCAGAATGTTAATTGATCTTATTGGAGTGATCCTCTTAAAGTTTTTTGGTTTAATTAAACAGCAGTTGTGTTTAATCTATCTCAGATAAAACTTTGTTTTTAATTAAATAGGAAAGGCATTTAGCAATCTTACATGAGTTCTTTTCTGAGAAGTTCTTTCATAAGAAAAAGACAACTGCTTTCTCCATATGTAAAGAACAAGTATGCTTTTTAAATAGTACTTTGCATTTCTCTCTATTATGGTTCATGAGGCATGTTAACAAACTTCAATGAGGTTTTGTGCTAATAAAACCAGCAAATCTGTAATTATAACTGAAATTCCTCTGTAATATTGCAAGTTCTTAAAAAGGCTTTGTATCGTCTTTAGTTAGAGTATGTCTGGTAGTAAATAGTGAATGGGTGGAATTATCAGCTAAATCACAACTCCAAAATAGTATCCAGACATTTGCTTGAAAATGCAGTTTGCTAAAGTAAAAATTATTATCCAAGGGGCTGGCCCTGTGGCTGAGTGGTTAAGTTTGCACATTCTGCTTTTGTGGCCCAGGGTTTCGCCGGTTTGAGTCCTGGGCAAGGACATGGCACCACTCATCGGGCCATGCTCAGGTGGCATCCTACATGCCACAACTAGAAGGACCTACAACTAGAATATACAACCATGTACTGGGGAGCTTTGGGGAGAAAAAGGAAAAAAAATCTTTTTAAAGAAAAGGTAGATTGTCTAATTAAAAAAAAAAAATATTATCCAAATTTTCTTCTTTCATTTAGCAAAATTCCATAATACAAAAACATCCAATCAAATCTTGAAAAATTTGTCAAACAAGTATTTCATATTAAAGAAATCATCTTAGTATATTACTACCTTTTTAAATTACTGTTACGGGCAAACTGTGTCCTCCCGAAATTCATATGTTGATGTGCTAACCTCCAGTATCTTAGAATGTGACTGTATTTGGAGATAGGGTTTTTAAAGAGGTAATTAAAGTGAAATGAGGTCATATGCAAATATATGAGGTCATACGAGGAAATGTGACTGGTGATAAGAAGAGGAGTTAGACGCAGACACACACAGAGGGAAGACCATGTGAAGACACAGGGAAAAGTCGGCCATCGGCTGACACCTTGATCTCAGACTTCTGGATTCCAGGACTGTGAGAAAATAAATTGCTGTTGTTCAAGCCAGCTAGTCTGTGGTACCGTGTTATGGCAGTGCTAGCAAACTAGTACAATTAGCACATCTAGGCAATCTGCAACAGGAGTTTATTGAAATGACGAGACATGGGAGAAAGGGAGCAATGGTTGGGTTTGTGTAGAAACTCAAGAAAGGCACAGTGGGGAGGTGCAGGCTGCCCTGGCTGGGGGGCCCTGGCTGCACCTCAGAGGGTAGGTCCCCTATGATTCTGCTACTACAGAAATCAGAATTAATATCCAAGTTTTCCTTTACGTATATAACCAGAAGAGGACAGAAAATGCTGCCTAGTTCTTGGGGAAACCAAACCCCAGAATCTGAAAGTCCACAGCATCGCAACATAATCTGTCTGGGACTTCAAGATATATGTTTAAGTTAACATCCTTTAAACCCTTCTGTAATATGAGTATAGAAGTACAGACCTAAGAATGAAGAAAAATTCAATATGCATGCTCTTGTGCTATCTGTCATATCCCAGCTATACCTTGGAAAATTGCTTTGCTTAGTAGATATTTTTAGAACAACTCCTGATGCATCTGTTCCTTAAGGAAAGCCATTTAACCTCATTTTTAATGCTTATGAAGTAGAAGTTACAAGATTGAAAGTAAAAAAATAGTAAAATTATAGATACATGGTTTGAACTTTCTTTTTATTTAATTTATTTATTTTTTAATTGCAGTAACTGGATAATAACATTACATAGCTTTCGGATATACATCATAATATATTTTGAATTCTGTGTAGATTGCATCATGTTCACCACCCAAAAACTAATTATAGTCCATCCCTTCACATGTGAGCCTAATCACCCCTTTTGCCCTCCACCCCTTTCCCCCACCGTAACCACCAGTCCATTCTCTGTTGCTATGTGTTTGTTTGTCATTGTTCTTATCTTCTACTTATGAGTGAGATCATACGGTATTTGACTTTCTCCCTCTGACTAATTTCACTCAGCATAATACCCTCAAGGTATATCCATGTTGTCACAAATAGCCAGATTTCATCATTTCTTATGGCTGAGTAGTATTCCATTGTGTATAAATACCACATCTTCTTTATCCATTCGTCCCTTGATGGTCACCTAGGTTGCTTCCAAGTCTTGGCTATTGTGTATAATGCTGCAACGAACATAGGGGTGCAGCTATCTTTATGCCTTTGTGTTATCAAATTCTTTGGATAAATACCCAGCACTGGAATAGCTGGATCATGTGGTAGATCTATTCTTAATTTTCTGAGGATTCTCCATACTGCTTTCCATAGTAGCTGCACCAGTTTGCACTCCCACCAGCAGTGTACAAGGATTCCCATCTCTCCACATCCTCTCCAACATTTGTTGTTTCCTGTCTTGTTAATTACAGCCATTCTGACCAGAGTGGAGTGAGGTAATACCTCATTGTAGTTTTGATTTGCATTTCCCTGATAGCTAATGATGTTGAGCATCTTTTCATATGCCTGTTGGCCATCCATAGATCTTCTTTGGAGAAATCTCTGTTCAGATCTTTTGCCCATTTTTTAATTGGGTTGTTGGTTTTTTTGTTGATGAGTTCTTTGTATATTTTGGATGTTAACCCCTTTTCTGATATATGGTTTGCAAATATCTTCTCCCAATTGTTCAGTTGTCTTTTCGTGAACTTTCTGATATGTAATTAATTTTTGAAAAAATATTACTTACTTTTAGATATGCAAATATTTGTGTAATTATAAAGTATGTCACGCATAAGATTTAAAAAATAGTTGAACAAACAAAAAAGAAAAACACTAACACCTTTATACCATTAACTTATTGTCCCCTTCATTTATCTATTTTCCTAATAATTGCATTATAGCTTTAGAAATTGACTTCAGGTCATCCAGATCAAAAGTCGGATGCGCTGATTCAGACCTGGTGTTAGAATCCTTTCAACATAGCCATTAGAGATGTATGATCATTGAGTCTGTACCCAGGTAATTCCAGTTCCAGGAAACTCCATCCATTGCTAGATTAGTCAAATTATTAAATTGCCCTTTCTTAAAAAAAGCTTCCCTGGGGCCGACCCAGTGGCACAGCAATTAAGTTCGCATGTTCTACTTTGGTGGCCTGGGGTTCAAGGGTTTGGATCCTGAGTGTGGACCTACACGCCGCTTGTCAAGCCATGCTGTGGCAGGCGTCTCACATATAAAACGGAGGCACAGATGTTAGCTCAGGGCCCATCTTCCTCCAAAAAAAAAAAGTTTCCCTGAGTTTCTAGCCACTTTCTAACCTTTACATTGTGAATAGAATATGCACCTCTAGCAAACTCACTTGTCTTTCTCTCAGTACAGTTTTTTCTAATAGCTCTTTTAAAATGTGGTCCCCAGAACTGAACACAGTGCTCCATCCATCTCCTAATCAGGATGGAGTGAGATGGGTAGAGTGCCCCGTGAGGGCGCCGCTGCCTCGGAGTTTGTAGACAGACTGCAACCAATGCGGCCCGGCATTGGGGATGTCTGCTCATGGCTGCTCCTTCAGGATCATCACACTGTTGGAGTATGTTACCTTCCTTACAGGAAGGAGATGGAAGAAGTGACTGCGTGGCGTTAGTACACTCCAGCATAAAATTTTAACATTTTTTTTTCCCGTTCCAACTAACTGCAGGATATCAAAGCCGTTCTCAAAGAAATTCATGTGATAAAGATCACCTCAGTTTTAGGAAAGCTGAATACTGTCTTTTGGTAAAAGAATTAAAGTAGCTTTTTGTTTCTATGCTTTTATTTCTATTATTTTTCATGAAATATAGATATATGAATCTATGTTTAGAACTTCAATACAGATGGATGTTACTCAAATCTAAAATCATACATAAGCAATATTGCATATATGTTTGTGTATAGGATTGGGAACCTTTGGAAATATTTTTTAAAGTTAAAAGATTTTCCAATAAATTATCCACTGATTTTGTATATTTTCATGTATCATATTTACCTAATCTCACTCTCTTATATTAGATGTTTTATGTAGCAGAATTACAAGTTTTTGAATAAAAAGATAAGTTTATAACACATACCAAAAGTATAATCCACATACATATACATTCTTTACAGTGCCCTGGGTTTTTTGTTTGTTTAGTTATTCTTTTCTTTTGTTTTTTCCTGTAAAGTGGACGGGAAAATATGCCATTAAGCCACACTATATTCCCTGTGCCATCTCTTCTTCCTTGCTTCCACTAAACATCACCTTGGGAATTAAGCAACAGATAGATGGTTGCTGTCCATCTCTTAGCTTCATGGACGGCTCCGTGAAGCTCCACGTCCTTGTAAGGTATGTTCTTGATGTCTTTAAGTATTGCTTACCACATCCTGATGTAGACAGAAGCAGTATGATAAGAAATGGAAGCCTTTTACACAACCTTCAACAATTCCTCTGCCACCATCCCCAAACACTTCCCTCATCCTGCAAAAGATTGTACTTTCTTCATAGCTACTGAAATCAAGATGATCTCTCCTAACGTCATTTATCTTCCATTTTATTTCCTCTACTTCAAATCAACTCTATGACCCTCAGCCCTAGCCACATATTAAAATTACCTGGGGCTTTAAAAACTCCCCATCTCCAATCCCTGTCCAGATGTGTTAGATCAGAATCTCGGAACAGTGCCCTGGTATTTGTCATTTTATAAACGCTAATGTGCAGACAAGGTTGGAAGTCACTCATGGCAGTAAATTTATCTCAGTTGTGAGAATCTTCTTCTTTCTTCCTATTTCAATAGAAGAGGACTCTTCTTTTTTTTATCAAGACTTAACCTTATTGAGTCTTACCTTTATCAAGCATTCTTCTTTAATCAAGGGTCCTTTATCACATACCAACATGGAATGGTCTGATTACATGCCCTCCTACCTCATCTGATGCTTCAGTTATATGATTCAGCACTGCAGGTGGAGTCTCTCACTTCTTCCTACTCATTGTCTACAAAAAGGCTAGGTCTCTCCTAGAAAAAAAATAATTCAAATCATAGTCCTATATTGCTTCTCCTCCTACCATCAAAAGGTAAATCTCACTCCATTCACATTCTTAACTTCTCCATCACTCCTAATTCTCTCTCTTTCCAGTGGTGGCCACACTATCTTGCTGCTTCTCTCCCCATCAGTTATCATGTGGCATGCTCAGAAAGAAATGGTACTTATTTGGGCACTAATCCAAAAGCAGGAAACCAACCTAAGGTCCTTACGTGGAACACCAGGATGTTTTCAGCACACATTATCTGGCTGCACTTAGTTCAGAGACTAAAAGCCAACATACTGAAGAGGGTTTCTTTATGTATGACTTTATTATGATATGAGCCAAGATTCATTGAAAATAGTTAATTCCACAGTTAAATTGAATTATGTTTTCCTAAACAATTAACATGGATCCTAAAACTAACTTCATAGCCTCCTCGTTAAGATATTGATGGTATTTATTTAACCATGTTAGGCTAAGGAAATAGCCAATCCTGTTTTTGCCCATAATATTTATAAAATTGTACTTTCAATGGTAGTACTTTTAAGTAATATGTATTTATTCAATGCCTATTGGGTACTGTGCTAAGTGCTTTATATATATAATTCAACTTAATTTTCGGAATAGTCTCTTAAGGAAGGTTTTTTTAAACTGAGGGCTAGATAAATAATTTGCTCAAGACCACATGACTAATAAATAGTAGAATCAAAATTCAAATCTACTTGTCTGATTCTAAATCATATTGCCCTTTCCATTATAACTCACTACATTTCCCAAAGGCAAGATTTAGGAAACATGGATAGATTTTAAGTTGAGGAGTGATCCAGTTACATTTGCACACCAGAATGATTACTTGGTACCATGTGAAGGATGGACATGGAGGATGAAGACACTGAATAGGAAGACCAGTTGGAAAACACTGTAAAGGTACATGGAAGATAATAATCCCCTGATGGCAGCAGTCAGTAGGAATAGGCAGGAAGAAAAATGGAGGGTGAATTAAGAGATAAAACTGGTAGCCCTGCATGACCAGTAGTATGTAAGGCTGATTTTTACATTTCATGATGTAGTCACCAAGAAAGGAAATCTTAATTTGGGAAAAACGTGGAGGATTATTCTTGGGATACTGAGGTGCATATAAAACATTGTAGAAGAATGCCCAGGAGTGATTAAATTCTGCAGTTCAGGAGACAGCAAACTGGAATTTGAAAGTTAAGACCAAATAACTTCAGAGAGGGTGCATTCTCCTCCAGGAGAACGTACAGCATGAAAAGAGAGGAGGATCAAGGGCGGGAGATGCCTTTGCTACAAAGCATCTTCGGCATCTATCCCTTTTATTGCACTCCCATTTCTGTTTTCCTAGTTCCGGCTCTATTACCCCTGCAGTATCCTATGCGCTAATGTCACTATTGCCAGTTTTTTACTACTTCCTCTCCTCATCCCACTGCCCACTCTCTATCCTATCTAAAATACACTTGACGACCAGGTTTTCTGGCTGATCAGAATGCTGACTCCCATTCAAAGTCTTCCTACCTTTCTAAATTTACATTCCAGTGCTAGCTCATAAGCATTTTACACTTAATCAAAATGGACAGCATCCTAGAAAAAGCTCTGGGCATTTCCATCTCTATATTTGGACCATGCTGTACCCTCCAGAAGGAATACCAACTACTGCATGAAAACTTCTCTTATTACCCAGATAGGAGCAAGTTTCCCTACTCCAAATTCTTATAGCACGTGTTTGAGGATCAGTAAGTTTACTCTTTCTCTCTCTAATTCAACAAATGTTTTGAACACTTGAGATGTACCACACATTCTGCCAGGAGAATAAACAGGAATGAGGCATAGACCTTATTTTTTAGATTATAGTCAGCAGAATCTTTATTTATAGATATTCTTATAATAACCAACACATGCTCTTCTCTCTGACAATGTCTTTATCTTGTACAAACATAAACTGATCTAGCTTGAGCTCAAAGGATACTCAGCTAAAGCAAGATGTTGTTAGATCAGCCATTTTGAACCTATATGTTAAAACCTTTTTTTCTTCATGTAATACCTGAATAGATAGCACATCAGGATAGCTGTAGCTGTTTAATTGGTTTGAAGCTAAGTATTTGGAGTGGATTTTTCTAATTCATAATGGCAATTACAGTTGGAAATAATCAAATAAAAATAAATTCGGCTATGGTTAAAACCAATGATAGTAAAATTTGTATTCACTAAATGTTAATGGAATAATCAAATGTTTGTGACAAAAGTTGGAACTGATAAATGTAAGCCAGGAAAATTGGACTTAGTAGAAATGTTCCCCTACCCCTGTCCCCCAAAAGGCATAGTGGCCACAGGTTAAATACTATGATTGTATATGAAAAAGAAAAGATGGATGAATTGAATATTTGTTTTAAAATTTACTTAGAGAAGAATTGACATAATAAAATAATTTGAAAAAAATAAAAAAGGAAGAAGGAAGCAGATTTTCTCTGAAAAGAAAATTGATTAAAGAATTAAATTGGTTCAATGCAATTTGCCTCAGAAAATGCTTTCTTATGACAACATCGATGTTAGCATAATTCTGATGAAATATCTGGATTCAAAACGTCTGGGGGATCAAAACAGAAATTTTATATTCTGCAAGAGTAATGTCTCGCAAAATTCAGTGTGGGTATGAATCACTTGGGCATCTTGTTAAAAATGCAGATTCTGAGTCAGTACATCTTGAAATGAGGCCAGATATTCTGCAGTTCTAACCACCTCTCAAGTGATGCCACTGTTACTGGTTCAGGGACCACATTTTGAGTAGCAAGGAAGTAGGATTTCTCATGTAAGCTAATTTATGTCATCATCAGGCAACTAGTCAAAATTAATGAGCCACTGCTCAGTCTCAATTCCTTTGAGAAAATCTGAGTAACTCTTTTTGAGTGAAGAGGCAAAGGATACAAGGAACACATCATAAACTCATGGTGGCAAAAGCCCAGACTTTTGTGTATAGCTACAAAGGAAAGGACAACTCCTCTTTAGTTAAATGTGGTTATGCTGAATACTGAATGTTGAATGTTGTTGTGTTGGCATATAATGTGGCATGTAATTGTGGCTGCCATCTTGGGATATTCAAGGAAGTTAGTTGAAGGAATAAAATCAGTATTCTGAAGATGGCGGAATGAAAAAAAAAATGAGAAGAACTTGTGCCTTTGGGGATACTAATGAGCCCCTTAATTAACCAACTCTGGAGCTAGCCTGTTCTAAGAATTCATGTTATGTGAAATAATAAATTTTACTAAATATTTAAGCTATTATGGATTGAGGTTTTCTGCTACTTAGAGCTCAAAGTATCACACAAATAGAAGGCAGTAGATTCATGATCAAAACCCAGAGATTCTGACTCCCTGTTCAGGCTCTTTTCTTCCTACTCCAGGTTTTACCATGCTGCCTGATACCATGTCACCCTTGCAACAGAGTCAAATACAAGGGGACCAGGTTCTGAACTTAAACATCTATATCATAAAAAGTACCTGGCCCAGGATCTTATATACAGTAGATGCTCGGCACATGGTCATTAAATGAATGAATAGATGATTGAAAACTTGAGGTACCACAAGACAGAAGGAAAAAGCAAATCAAACACTGATGCTAAGGAAAGTTTACTAAACCATTTTTCTTGGCTAGGCTAAATAATGTTTGATTTTAAGTAGGCTATTAAGAGTAATGTCAAAGGACTGTATTGTACTTAAACAGTGATTGAAAATTAATTAACAAAGGATATTTTCTGTAAAATAGCTACAATATCTTTGCAAACAGTATACCAGGAAGAGTCTGCTTAGTTATAGCACGTCTGAGTCAGGCCAATTAGGAGTGACGTATAGTTAGAAATTTTGCGTTTCCTCTGAGGAGGTTTGCCTGGTATAAAAAACCAAGGCTAATCTGTGCAGAAATAATCTCTAAATCCTGGAAATTGGGGTATAGTCCATCATTAATGGCTCAGAGCAAGTAAAATTTTAATGCACCACATATAAATGAAAACATTAAAATTAATTATTCAAATTTAATCTGCCTTTCAGCTTTACAGAAAGATGTAAGTTTAAACTGAGCAGTGCTATTGTGTCATTTGAACTGTAATCTTGCAAGTGATTTAAATATTGAAATAAGTTTTTAGGGTTTTTTTTTTTGGTGGATAATGGGATAATTTGTCATTTTGCTCTGTCCTTAGTAATTGGGCCCACGGTATCCAATAAAGAAGAAAGGCCTAATGAGACAGGTTAATAGGAGCCCTGACACCCAACTGTTTCTTGTAAAGAAGAGATCTCTTCAGCTTCAAATCTGAATATAATCTAAGAAACCAAACACATTTTTTGCATTTACATTAAGCGTGTGTGGGGCAATATGCAGGCAAAGAGGCTATACTTAAACTTTTTTGTGCAATTTTACAATTACTATTCCAAAGAACAAGATTTTATAATATGTTACCAGTGTTTAGACTAAATTTGTGCTGTCCAGTATCTACTTGTTCTTAAATTCATATATGATTAAAATAAGCTTAAATATTTGCAAAAAGTACTTAATTTTCTACTCCATACATTGCCACATGATATAAAGAGCATAAATGATTTTCACAATTTACTATGTCTTAGAATATAAAGAACTTGTCAGTCATTTCTTAAGCTCATTTAAAAAATTCTCTTATTTTATTTTCTTATTTTTATCTTTAGTCTTAATGCATTTCTTTGCTAGTCGAATTTTTTTCTCCTTGACTTTTAATTCTTTTTAAAAATGCAAGTAATTTTTTTCTTTATTCTATCTAAAAATAGAAATTGTTGTCATTTACATGTCTGTGTTTGTGAGGCTGTTTAGTGGTATACTTATGTAGACTCTTCTTTTAGTAAGGAAATGTACAGGAGAATTAGATGCCTCTCTAATATAACTGTGTTCTGGAGGGGAAAATGATTTATGTACATTTTTAGACCTCTCTCATCAAATATGACTGTTCTTGCTGAGAGAAGCAGCTAGTTATATAGATAGATCAATCACTGGGACAGATATCATTACACGGGGTGTGTGTGTGTGTTTGTTTGTGTAACCAAGTAGTTAGATCCCGTTGCAAAGTTAGCCATATTGAGGGTCAAAATTTCTTTAAAAGAGAATGACCACTTTGACTGGGTAAAAATTATTCCACCGAAAGTTGCAGAGATGTGAAGAAGGATTGATTTTAAGTAGTCAATAAACCTGTTCCCTTGTAAATGTAACCCTCTCTGGACTTTTCTCAACAGCTGCCATTTCGATTGCTAGATTGTAATAAGAAATGAGTTTGACCTGACATTTTATTCCTTAATTCAGGCAACTATCTCTGGAGAAATGGCCCATAGGAAAGCAATCTTCTTAATCCATATTTCCTTTGGGCGAATATAAATTTGAGTCATTCCTAATCCATCCAAGGCCCCTAAATTATTAAAGCAGTTAGTAGCTGAGTGTAAGGCTCACATGAGGGTAAAATCTGTTTTAAGCATCTAAGAAATGCCTCTCTATATGCATCACAGTAAAAGGTATATTGTATGTACTAAAACAGCCTTTTGCCAAGTGTTCTCTTTAGAAGGCTAATATTGGAGGAAATACATGAGATTATAAAAGAAAAGCATTTTTTTTTTGCACACATTTATATCTACATTTTAATGCACTAATACTCACTATGAATCTTCAGGTCAGGCCGTTAATTGCAGTGTTCCCCACACTGATTTGGCCAAGGACGTCTTTGGTTGCTGTGCACTTTTGCAAGACCAGCATTCTGTGGGCAGCCCAAGGACCTCCCAGGACAGTCTTACCAGAAGGCAAGAATTAAATTAGAACACAAGTTCCAAGGACTCAGGAAAAAAACCAAGGGTTCAGCTAGAACTGGCATGATTAGCCCAGTTTGGGCTTCTCGTTCAAATTTATGCTGCTAGGAAACAGGATGAAAACAGATCCTTCAACGTGTAATTACTTACAAGACCAAGAAAGGTATGTTAGGCTCCCTGTGTTATTTCCCTCTTTTACGTTTCAAGAAAGGAATGAGAGTCTTTGCAATGTGTATTACAACCAGCCCTAGGGTCAGGGTTTTCTTTTGCCTTTTGGGGATTTGATATTTTGTAATTCCAGAATTAATAGCTTTCTAACACCGCTGGAGAAAGACTAGCCTCAGCGGATCTCACCAGTTCTTTGAATAGGGAAATTTGTGAACATCCGAGTTACTTCAGCTGAACACAGAGGAGGACATCACCAGGAGTGAGGGGAGCCAGAGGCTGATGGCACTTTATGATTCTTGAGAGTAGGACAAGATTGAGGAGGAGAGCAAATGTGAGGGTCAGGACTGCTGTGGAGAGATTGATTGATCATTTTCTTCATACCCCTCCGGCCTACATGTATGTTATACCCAGAGAGATTAGAGGAACCAAACATGTCTCCTGTCATGAAGGGAATTAGTCAACTTGGGGAAAGAGGAGTTAAAGTATCAGGAGGGTTTCTTATCAGTTTTTCATGAGTCTCATCAAGGATTTGTATGGCTGCCTAACAAAGCAGATACTGTGTGGAGGTAAAGGTTGCAGAGACTGTCAGACATAAGAGTCTCACATCTAGATGCAGACTCAGAATTTATACTTAGAAAGATGCAAAACAGTGTGAGTTACTATATGCTAATTGCCTCCTGCCTACTTTAGACAACCAAGCCACAAGCACTCCCCAAACAAAGAGATGTCTATGGACTTGAGTAGCCAGACTTCAGAGAAGACAAAGGATTTAGTTGGACAGGGAAGAGTAGGACCAATATATGCACTAATAAGTCAACGATTTTTCCTCCCATGGACCATGTTTCAAATGACGGTCAAAGAAAAGTGACATCTGTGATGACTCAGAGTGGAATAAAACAAGTCTGCTTTGGGAATGGCTTATTTGTTCCTCTGGATTTATATAGAACCTTTTTTTGGAAGTGACACAGTTTGTGATCAATACTAACAGATGACAGAATAACTGAGCATTGACAAGAAAACAATAATAAGAATTCACTTTGTACCATTTGTAATTCATGTCATATTACCCAATGGGTACATGCTGTCATTTTTTCCAAGTCAGAGTTCACTATATATTTCCTGTCTAATGAATGAAGACCTCACGTGTGTTACACATTTATTTTTTTACAAACTTAAAATTTGCACTGGTATGCCACAATGTGTTTCTATTCCTAAACTGTTAAGATAAACCCTGAATTTAAAAAAGATCTTGATCCTCACACAGTTTCACAAGAATAAATATAGCTGCTTACGAAAAATGGTTCCAAATTCATTAAAGAAACTCAGGATATCGTGATCCTCATAAAGTCGCAGAGTGTTGTTTACACATTTATAAAGTGAAACTGTCTTTGAAGTGAATAAAAATAATAATAATAACTCTCACTGAACCTTTCTGTGGACCAGACTGAATGAAAAATGGAAAGACAGGTTTAGCAGTAGCAGAGCCCTGCATAGTAGCCTGGCACATAATATAATACCTTATATTTGTACAGCAATGTAGATTTACAAAAAGAATGCTGTAAATCTTGACAGTAGGTGTCAAGAACTAGGTTGAGTGTGAGGGCAAATATGAGAGTAAGAACATCAATAGAGAGAAGATTTATTGAGCACTTTCTGCATTGATCCTCATAAAAACTCTGTGAAAGATGCTGGGCAGATATTGTCGTCCTTACCATTTTCTACAGGAGAAAACCGAGACTTATGCTGGTTAAGGACCGGGTCAAAGGTTACAGAGCTACTAAGTAACAGAGGAAAGATTCAAGCCTGGGTCTTCCAGTGCTCACATCCAGTGCCCTTCCTGGGTCCTTCCCACACTGCCCGCAGATAACCAACCTATGTGGAAGCTGAATTTCTACAGGGCTCACACACAGCTTGTTTCCATGTAAAGAAGGCTTTTGAATAGCTTTAACCACACTTGAACGACAAGATGACATTGTGGAAAGGGCAGAGACTTTCTCCCCACAGTTTTATTGAGGAAGGATATAGACTTTTGAACAGAAAGGTCTTGGTATAAATTCACAGTCTTCCACAAGAGTTTTGACTCTAGGTAGCCAAATTAATCTCATTGAGGTAAGATTTCCTCATCTGTTGGTTTATAATTTTTTAAAGACACTATCTGTTAGCTCCTCAACAGGATCCTTGAGAGGATTCAATCTTGCTTTCTATATATGAGAAGTATTTGACATAGGATCAAGACTCCTAGTGTTTCTCTCTACAACCACCACCCATTTGACTCATACTTTGGTTTCTCTAGCAGCACCTGGGTATCCTTCAGCAAGAAGTATAGCCATCCAAGTGGAACAAATAATTTTACAGCAAATAGATTACAAGTGTCCAGATAACAGAGACTACAGGCACCACACCTATACCGTAATAAAGTCCACAAGGCTTTTCTTGTTGATTTGTTTTGTTTTATTTGTTCCCAGCATAATATTTTGAGCCCCCATAGCATTTTATATTTCTACCTTTGTTTAATCTAAGTAGTAAAAGGTATATTTATCCTCCTGACAAAATAGTAAACTTGAGAAGTTCAGGGATTCTGGGCTACTGAGGTCTAATATAAAGCAAAGTAGATCACAATTCAAGGGACCTCTGGGTCAATCGTAGCCTTACCAACAAGAATAAAAATACTAGGTAGGTTCTTAGTTTCTTTATTTTTTTAAATAGGAAAATTGGAGAAATAATCTAAAACATTTTCAGCTCTAACAATCTTATGATTTTTAAATCATCTGTGATCTCTTGTATCTCTTAATACAAAGACTTTACACTCAATTAATATTTGTTGAACTAGATAAATTACAGCACCTGTTAAATATGGAATACAATAGGGAATATAAATTCAGAATATTAATTTCCACACATTTTACAATACTAGGATCAGATTAGGCTTCAGAAGAAGAGAAAGAAATGAGATGAGCTTTATTAGAGCTAACCAGGGTTTTGATATACATGAAGACAAGCTAAACTTGCGCTGAACTTTGCCTTAAACATTCTCCTTGGCTAGAAATCTCATCACACACCATTTAGAGCAGATTTGCTCTACAAACTGTAACACACATGGTAATAAACAGATTTACGAGATGACAAAGGTATAGAAGAAATGCGGTTCTTTAGAAAAGCTGTACTTCTAAATGGAAACTCTCAGGGCTATTGCCACAATTTTAGCATTTACTTCTCAAGAGAGCTTCTGCTATTCATATGAATCTTTTCACTTCTTAAAGCTTCTCAGCCTCGTTCATTTTTCGATTGAAATTTGGTGAGTTTTTAGTGCTGATGAAAACCTTATTTTCCTCACTCTATTTCACTACCAGACAGCCATGTTCCTACCCATGTATTCTTGCGACATTTGTCACTGTAAATTGATAATATACATTCTTATTGGCTTTTTCTTCTTACAATACTGAGAGTTTTATTGGGAAAATGTGTATTTTTTGGTATAAAAATCATCTTATTCTTTTTCTTTTTTTCAATTTCCATTTTAAGAATCAAATATCTTTATTTAATTGATACCAACCAAGTTCTTATTTGCAGTCTTTGAAAGAAAATGGTAGAGCTATACTTAGAAAAGAAAGTTATGAATAAATTCTAGAATGAAGGTACGGATCTGTGCCTGCAATATTGGCCTAAGAACCAGAGTCAAGCGTTTGCATCAGACCTTTGCCACCTATTATGTAATAATCTTTCTCATCCCCCCAACAGAGTAGATGACTTGTACCATTTATCCAGCTCTAACGTGCCATTGTATTATTGTCATATAGCTGCCTTTTTCTTCAACTTAGATATTGCCCTTCAGAGCCTGTGTTGCTTCCCTCACAAATAGTGTTTTCCACTTCTCAGACAGCCATGTTTACGAAGGAGTCACTAGCTAAACCCTGCTAGGTCTCAAGTGTACCACATACTAAATTCACTGCTCAGCTCATCGAAGTGTCCTGGTTTATTCATCTATGAAAGAACAGTGTATTTTGTAATCACCAAGAGAAGCAAGTCTACAAAACTGCTTTAAAACGGAGATCCCTGTGTGCTCTGTCCAACCTCCTTCTGTTTTTAGCTGCAGATCTTATTAAAGCCAAAATGCAGGAGGCATCATTTTCTGGTATTATTTGGTTATCCAGAGCTCCTTATCTGTTCTTTAGGTAGCCAGGACCCACAGCCCACTGACCCACAGACGTAGAAAAGCAATTTCCTTAGTCAGTTATTCTTTCGTTTTCTTTTATCCTGGATTCCTGTTAAAGCAGCATCTCATTTCACGTTACACTTCATTAGAGAGTCTGTAATTTTTAGTCACAATTGTGATCAAGACTTTTTCAAAGTGACTTAACAGCGCTAGACAACTGATACGGCAGTTCCTCACTCTCGGAAGAGTAGTGAAAATAGCACATTGAAGATCCGGCCGAGCATAATGGAGTCAAGATTATTTTGAACCACATAAAATATTATCATACATAGAAGGTTAATAGAGTTGGTCCAATTTTTAGGGCTCCAGATTTTGAAGATTGGAGAGTCAAACACAGTAGAAGTATGTGCGGCTAATTCTAAGATATACCATGTCCCATTAAAAACAAAACAGAGAAACAAAAAAAAATAGCTTTCAATTTATCTACAATTCAATCTATGTGATGTAATATAATTGAATTGGCCAATTTTTTAACCAAATTAATTGATTGACTGAACACTTGGGTATTTTGTTAATTCTACCTAAGAGTTATTCCCTGGAAAACAGGTTAGAGATGCAAAATATTCTGTGTTCTGAGAGATGTATTTGTATATCTTGCATCGTTCTACTTGGGGTTGAACGCATTTTAAAGGTGAGGAGGAGCATCTGCTCATACGTATGGTTTCTTCTTTCTTCATTGCTGTTTCCCAGTCTTCAGAACCGTGCTTACCACATGGCTGGCACTCAATAACCAGGAGTTAAATGAATGAGAGAATGAATGAATGAACAAGTGGATGATGTGTTTATCTCATATTATTCAACATTTCTTCATTTAATATAATTAAGAATCCCCACCCACAAAGAAAGAATCTCTATGCTTGGCAGCATAATATTTCTGAAGCCTTTTGCTAAATTTCAAATAGTTTCAGTCTTCATAATTAAAGAATTCTTTAAAAAGACTAAACTATCAGCCATTCCAGCTCTTAATCACCCTGCTCTAAATCACAAACCATGCTTCTTACTTTGACTGAGATTTCCTGATAGAATGGCGCTTTCGTAATGAACAATACCATTATTGTTTCTAGAGTAAAGGTTTGAAATTTAATTTTGAAGTCCCTTAATGTATATTATACTTGTGTATGAGATTATTTAAAAATGAAAAATGTACTTTTTAAGTTTCTGTTCCTAGAAATAAAATAAGTATAGTAGGTTAAAAATTCTTCCCCAAAAGCATGGAAAGGTTTTCTTATTATTTAAAAATTATATTTGTAAAGCAATTTGAAACATTTTTAATTCTCTAAATCTGCCAGCCATATGTTCTTTAATTAGGAAGAAACTCTAGTAAGATTGAAAGTGCACATTTTATCTGAACACAGTAAAATCTTCATATAAATGGAAATGTACCTAATAGATTTTATATATTCAGTTAGAGTTATGTAGATTGAAAGCTATTTGTAGGGTAATAAGTTTGGCTTCTTCAGTCAAGAAAAAATAAGATTAAATCATATCTGGAAGGATTTGGAATTTCTTTGATTATTTTATCAGCCCTTTCAATAGTTTAGGATAAAGTAATTATAATTTTAAAATATGTCTTAAACCATGGAGAATAGCAAATTGAGAAACTGTGTTTACAGTTACAATGGAATGTTTTCAATCCAATGGGAAACTGGTTCACGCTGCTTAACATCTGTGTAATTTTTTTAAATGTGAGGTTTAACAAAGCCTTGGTACAGTGAATATTAAGCAGACATTATTCCAAATACCATTTGTTTAAATCCAGACTGCTTTATTGAAATGATATTTGTCACTTGAACTCAGAATGAGGTCAATGTCCTCACCTTCAGACTGTCCCCTGACTGATGACAGTCCTGTAGAAATTAACCGATTGTGGTGGTAGGCAGAATGCTATGATTTCTATAGAAGTTATCTTTGATCTTTACAAAACTATTAAAAATAGGTATCTTCACTGCTATTAACAAGCCAAAAGAGAAAAAACAACAACCCAGGTCTAGAGACCCAGTAACTTGCCTAAGACCACACAGTTAGCTAGTTAAGGGCAGACTTGCTTTCCAGCCGGTCCAAGTCCAAGTCTGTCTAACTCCAAACCACATCCTCTTTCCTCTGTTGATCATGCTGACTCTCAGGGAGTCCTCCCTGTCAGGCCCTCCTGTTTCAAATCTTTCCTGAAAAGATGGATATGAAGAATAACAGTTTATTCAACCAACATTGACTGAGCACATTCCATGAGCTGGGCATCATGCTAAGCACTGGGAATAGAGGAAACACTAAGAAGGACCACATCACTGCCCTCAAGGAACTTATACTCTAGTGGAGAGAAAGCCAATCAACAAATAATTTAAATTAATGGTAGTGCCTGGTAGTAAAAAGTACCATAAAGTAAACCCCAAACAGGGCAAAATTGATAAAACTGAGTGAGTGCATGCGTGTACACATGTGTGTGCATGGAATGGGGTTGCTATTTTAGAGAAGGTAGTCAGAGGGGCCGCCCCTCCAAAGACTTGAAGTTAGAATAGATATTTAAGTGAAGTGAGGAAGCAAGCCATGCAAAGAAAGTTCTTTGGGGGAAAGACAAAGCCAAGACCCTAAGGCAGGAGTAAACTGGTGTATTAGAGAAAAAAGAAGAAGTCCACTGTGGCCAGAGCACTGTGAGCATCAGAGATGCGCTGTAGTTGAGGTTGGAGAGGGCACAGAGCCAGACCATACGAGCTTACCCATTTTGCGTGGGATGAGAAGTCATTGGAGATTTTAAACAAGGAGTAAGTAACCTGAACTGTCCACGTTTTTAAAAGATTACATTGGTAGTTATGAAGAGAGTTGGCTATGGAAGGGCAAGAGGAGAAGCACTGAGACCAGTTAGGATCATCTAAGAGAACAGGACGTTATTCAGGTGAGAAATGAGAA
The DNA here is from genome assembly GCF_041296235.1 of Equus asinus. NCBI lineage: Eukaryota > Metazoa > Chordata > Mammalia > Perissodactyla > Equidae > Equus > Equus asinus. Next base: position 85,543,639 of record NC_091798.1, read on the forward strand.
AGGATTTGAACCTGGATGACAGCAATGGAGATAAGGAGAAGTGGACAGAGTCAGTTTAAATTTTGGAAGTGTACCTACAACATTGGATAGAATGAATGTGGGGTATGAGGGCAAGAGAAGCCGAGTATGATTTCTAGGTTTTTGGCTGATGACTGAGGTATGGAAGATTACGGAAGAGCAGGTTCGAGATTCTGTGGGTTTGTAGACGACGGTGATATAGCTGACTGAAGAAATACAAAGACACAACTGATGTGAAATGCCATTAGTGCCAAAGGCTATGAAACTAAAGGATATGTCACATAAAGGAGCGGGTAACACAGCATGTTACAGTCAGAGGTCTGACTCTTCCAGGGCCCCAAAATTTTCACTGCAGTATGATGACACGTCCCATAAGGAGATGTAGTTTGGAGCCATTTTGGGGAGGCTGGCTGTATCCTATCACAGATACAGCCCCTTCCCCTGTTCTGGACACTCTTGCTGTATGCTACCTGCTCACTGAGATGCATTTACTTTTGACTGGATGAAGTCCAGGTCTGCTGCCCAGGAGCACCCCTCAGCCGCCCCGGGCTTCACACCGATCTGAAATTCCCTCCTGCCGGAGAGAATGTGATGGAACATATGTGTGAACTGCCCATTAGACAGCCATTTGTAAAGCCCCAGGTTTATTCATGTCATGAAAAGCATGATAGAATTGGCAGTACAATGAGGGATATCGTATATAGGAAAAAGAATTAATTGAGATAATGCCTGTGCCTTGTAAACTGCGAAGCATAGAACGGTTCACAGCATTATTAACGTTAAACAACACCTGTGAAAAAAGACAAGAATATAAAAGAAGCTGTACCTTACTTTTATAAAATCAACTACAACGAAACATTAAAAATTTGGAGGCAGCAGAACCTGTACTGAAAAGGTAATCTGGAAGAATTAATAATAATTTTGAAGGAGGGGGAATGTAGTGCAGCAAAGAATGCAAAGCTGGGGAAAACTCGCAACCTGACAGCATGTGCGTGGAAAGTACAAGCAAACTGTTACAAAGAATGAGACCATATGAGTAGAAAAATGATTGTTATAAAGTCACCAGACTGCTGATTAAGAATATTTACAAGCATTTCTTAGAAAGACATACTCGAGTACTAAGAGAGAGGAAGAAACGAAAAGCTTGGACATTAAACGTTAAATTTCAAACAAAACTATGAATCTGAAAAGTAAGTACATAATGAGTTCCTGGGAGGCGAGTGCCTTGCTGTTATAAGGGTGAACCTCAGCATCTGCCAGGCTCTACTTTGAGTCCCAGCAAGGCCACCTGCTACTGTGTGACTTGCACGAGCTGCTTAACCTCACTAAGCTCAGTTTCCACCTTTGTTGAATAGAGGTAGTTGTGCCTGTCCTAATGAATTATTGCCTATGAAATAAAGAACTTAGCAAAGAACTTGTGCCTCAACTGGTGCTAGTGGTCTGCCCTCTGGGCCAGGGGCTGGGACAATTTGGTGAAGGGAGGGGACTGCATGTGGTATCTGATGACCGTCCTGCCCAGTCAGTGGAAAGTTCTTCCTTCCCACCACCCCATAATACTTCAGCTGTCTGATTACAGTCACAGTTTTCAGCAATTCCTGGAGACCTTCCGGTTCACCATCTATTTCTCCTTTATGAAGCCTTACACTTTTCCAAAGGCTCACTTTGATGTTTGTTTAGCAACCTATTCGTGACGGTGTTCTTTACTCTTGACATTTCTCAATGTCATTAATCTCACAAGTTCTTAATTCAAATGTTAGCCTCCTTAAATTAAACATCAGTCTACCTGGAATTTTGCTTAATTGTCTGACAATAATGTTAGTATGCTCAAATTATTTCTATAGATGATCATATCACTGATAAATGGTGACTTCCATGTGTTAAAGCTGTTTGTTATTCAAAACAAAGGTTTAATAAGTTTTAGGGAGTGAAAATGTCATCTCATTATATTGCAGTCTGGATATTCCAAGTTTGGAAAGCATGTCGGCAGATCTCATTGGCTCCATCTGTTCTTGGTCCTACAGCAAAATGGTCATTAGGTTAATGATTATCACTTCCATAATTTCCCACTTAGGATATTTGTATAATATAAACAAACTCAAATAGAAATGAGTCTAATTTCACAGACTTTTGTAAAGACAGTGGCTGTCTTTATTTTTCCCATTTTGGGAAAAAATTTTAAGTGAAACAAAACAAATAAACAGGTTGGGTGGGCCCATCAAGTTCAGATATCTCTATTTAACCAACCCTGAAACAGCTTCTAAATGTGGGACTCCTTTAAGATATCCCCTGTCTTCTCTTCCATTCATAGTCAAATAACTATTCATTATCTTCACTTTTTTTCACATCCATCTCACCTCCTCCTCACTCTTCTGCCCCATCACTTCTTTGAAACTACTTTCACCAAGGTCACGTCAGCAATAAGAATTTTATATTCGACACTGTTAGAAAGTTTCTTCTTACTGTGGAAATAATATGCTCTTTTTCTTCTAATTTGTTGGTTAATTCTTTCGGGCTATTCTTCCTGTTGCCCAATTCTCCTTCTTCTGCTTTCTTTTCCATTCGAATTGCGTGTTCTCACTGGGTGACATAAGACACTCTTCATCCTTTGTTCACTCCACGTTGACTACTCCCAGATTTACAGCTCTAGACCAATATGTCCGACTACAATTAGATGCCATCACTTGATGTCCTACAGATATTTCAAACTCAGCGTGTTCAGTGAAGTGCTTGCCTTTTCTATCCAATTCAATCCTTATCTTCAGGGATTTGTCCTACCAACTACCCAAATGCCCAAGCCAGAAATCTGGGAGCGTCTGTGATTTCTCCTTCTCCCTTACCCACACCCTCTCAGTCTCCTGTATTTAATTAATCACCAAGTCTTTTCACACTTTCGCATTACTATTCCTTGTATTTGTGCACTTATTTCCACCCTCATTGCCACTGTCTAGTTTAAGTCATCATCCTTGTTCCCTGGAACTACTGCAGTAGGCTCCTGCGTGGTCTCCCTGCTTCAATATTTGCTCTCCTCTAATAATTTCTCCATATAGCAGCTAGAGGGATCTGTTAGAATGCAAAACTGATCTTCTTGATCATTACCTTGTAGAAACTTCAACTCCTTTGTATAGTATTATCTATCTATCATTATCCAACCTCTGCATACTTCCCCTGCCTCATTTCCAGTGACCTCTCCCCTTAAGCTGTCTTCTGGCCATTCTAACCAATATGTACCTACAGCTTCCAGTACAGGATAAGTTCTCCCCACCTCCAGCCCTTTCCCAGTGGTTTTCCCTCTGCCTACAAGGCTGTCTTCCTGCCTGTCCACTTGGCTACTTACAAGTTGACTTCCAGAACAGTGCTTCTCAAACTTTAATGTGCATATGAATTACTTGGTGATCTGGTTAAAATACAGATTTGTTTTCAGTGGGTCTGGGCTGGGACACAAGATTCTGTATTTCTAACAATTGCTTCTAGATCATCCAGTGCTATGATATGTGATCTACACTTTGACTAGGAAGGTTCTAGAACTCACTTCAGATGATCATCATTCTTGGAAGACTTGCCTGACCTTTCAAGGTTGTAAAGCTACTTTTATTGTACCATGTGGAGCATTTCCCTACTTCATGCCACTCATGAATCTGTGTTGTTATTGACTGTTTGTTATAATGTAGCCTTGGTCCAATGGAGTGACAGCATCATCATACATCACAGTATAACCAGAACACTCTGGATCCTCTAAAATGTGTCCCATACTGATATTTCTCCTTGCCATCATTGCTGCTATGTCTGCTTCTTGCTCAAAGAACAAATAAGCCTTCCCCACCTGCAATGCCAGCTCTCAGTTGGAGAACACTCACATTTTCTATGGCGAGTGCGCTTTCTGGCACCATCAGCATTTTCTGCTGCTTTGGCAGCCATGTTCTCTCTGATGTTCTATATTCTTCCACACATTGAGATGAGAGGAGAGGTACTTAGATTTCTTTTTAGTCAGAGTAGAGTCTTTCTTCTTGAATACCAAAGTGGAAAACACAGCTATAATTATCCAGAAATAAAGGCACCATGAAAATTCTTGTTCAATACTGTAGTGTGAGATTTTACTATTTAATCATTCTGCATCCAATATTATTAGAAAGGTTTCGCACTTGTCCAATGACACTTACATAATATGTTGGCTGACATGCTTATAGGAACAACTAAAGTTAATCAGAAACACCTTGCTCTCTTTTCATCTAGATTATTCATCTCAAATTATTGTCAGATTTACCAGGGATCATTAAATCTGACTACTGAAATGAAAGAAACTTAAGATTACTCATAAACAGGTCAAGGGGAAATATGAGCATAGTGGCTATACTTTATGCTTCCTAACTGATCAATTATGGAAACCAAGTAAATTTAAGGTACACATTGTCTTAGCTCATTATGAATAAAAATATGTCTGTCGAGAACATAATCAGACTCATAGCCTTGCTTACTGGGTAGGAGGGAGAATGAGCCTTCATAAAAGTAAAAGTATTTTCGGTTCTCAGTTGGAAATTTTGAGCAGGAGAGAAATAGGCAGATGAATAAAACATGGTAATGGAATGTAATAAAGCAGAAATTGAGACATATCCACTAAGTAAGATCACAGATAGCATACAAATTTCACTGACCATCAAAATGACTCATCAGGAAAGATTATGATATTTTTAATCCCTACAGTGATTATATGGTAAGTCTTACAGTTTGGATTTTATTAAAAATTTTAAGAGTATATGAAAATGGATTAAGTTTCAGCTTCCTAGATTCAACATTCATTTTTAGCATGTAACAGCTCAGCAGTTTTAGCGATTATTGCCAGATAATTCTACTCTTTAGACTGATGTAGGAATAACTTTGGTTACTTCTATAAATGGTTCCCGAGTTGCATGCCGGATGCTGGTACAAGGACATTATAGAAAGTAACATTCATGGAATAAACGCCTTTCCTTACCTCCTTCTCCCTTCCCCCTGAAACGTGTGCTTATGTACAAATGTAGTAATTCCTAACCAGAGTCCTTCAAACCCCCTCATATTAGGAAGCAGGGGAGCAGAGAGGAGGGCTGGAGCATTTACTAGGGTGCTCAGTGCTGTCCCCAGGATAAAAAAAAAAAAAAACCTGTATATAGGTACTGCTGTTAGGAATTAAATAAAAATACATTTAAAAGTGTCACTGAATTCTTAAACACTCATTTTGTCATTTTGTCTTGTATTAATAATCAACAGGTATTATAAGCAAAACTACTACCATAAAGAAAGAGAAAAGGCAAACCAAACTGTGTGTGTTTGGGTATTTCATACCAATTGCTCCTGCAATGAAAGACACAGTATCTGTCACCTACCAACAGTCTAGAGAAATACATATAAGGTATGAGGAAACAAAGAAAGGACATAAGTAAGGAGTTAAAAATTGTAGAATAAAGACTTTTCCACTTAATCATATTTTCTAATTTGGCCACATTTTAAGTAATTCCAATGGGAAACAAGTATCCTTGAAAAATAAAGTGAGAAATGTTTTTCACTGCACATAATTTAGGTGGAAATACATCCAGTAGATCCAGATTTTTTCTCCAGGCAAGAAGTAATTTGGAAAGAACTGAGCAATATGGTGTTGGTAAATAGTGTTTCTTTCTCATAAAATGCCAGCCAAAAAGAGAATCTATAACAATTACCAAACTCCAAATTTAAGACTTTTATTCACATCTTTCTTTCCACCAGCCAGTATACAAAAAAAAAGTTATTAAATGGGTGCTTTTAGTGCAGCTTTTGTTGCCTGAGTATTAAAAAAATGGAACTTTTTAAGTAAGATACTTTTTTGCTAAATAAAAACCTTTACACAATATCCTGAAATGGTAGAATAATTGAAATGGAAATGGAAAAAAGGCCTTGTGAAATCGTTCTGTGGCTTTCTGTAAGTTTAGTTTCAAATACTCATCCAAAAAGTAACTTGATAAAGTAATCCAAATCTCTTCTATTTAACTTAGTCTACCGATAACATGAGGATAGCAGGTATATAGTTATTAAAAAAGAATATGGTTATCTGAAAGTGTCTTATAAATTAAGTTTAAAACCTCTAGCTTTGTGAGATGATCTGAGAACTATTTGCACCATAAAGGAAGCATAAAATATTTAAAATACAAAAACGATGGAGATATATAAATAATTTGCAAGGTTTCCAACTATGTCCTAATTTAAAGTAACCATGTTATAATACACTATTCCCACATTTCCCTTAAGGGAACTGCCCGTAGTTATGGATGACTTTAGGGAGAAGAGTGGCCAAGAATTGAATCAGAACGAGTATAATATGAGCAATAATAGAATGTGTCAGAAATATTTGAAACTAGTGGCCTTCTAATTATATTTCTCAGAACCCCAGGATTGCCTTGGAGGTCTTAGATGCAAAGTGGGTGCTAGAGAGCAGAGGGGAAGACTCAGCAAATGAGTAGGGGCAGCCTTGCCCCCTCCCCAGTCAGTCTGAGTAGCCCAACTTTCACCGTTTTACACAGTCAGGTTCCATGGAAGATTATGAAGATTATGTTTGTTAAAATAGGGTGTGACCTAAATTATGTGCAAAGAAATCATTTCTCATTTTGTTTGTCGAGGACACTTGTTTTCCGTTGGAGTTATTTAAAATTTGGCGTGCCTGAATACCACTGACTTAGAACGTAAGAAGAAGGTCTTATGGCAGTTAGATTGGGAGATTCAGTAGCTGTTCTCTGAAGATTCTCTCCAATCATCCCTTTCTGTGATTAAAGAATGTCATTTACAGAATGAAAGGGCAGGCGTGCAGATGGGAAAAAGTAGTGCCCCCTAGGGCTTCGTAGTTTAGTGCAGGATGGAGGGGAATGTGTGTGGTTTATAAATGAAACATCATTTTGTGACATCACTTTGATTTAATTTGATTCATGGAAACTATTTAAAATTTCAAATGACGTTAAGAAAGGTGTGAAATCTTTATGTTCAACAAAGAGAGGCATGCCTTTTATAAAGTCAAGAAATACTGCCTTACAACAGTTAAGGTTTTACTTAAAGTGCAGTTTATTACCACTTGGGTTCTTTTAGTCCTTCCTCCCTGAAACCATTCATTCTAACATTTCATATTAGTGACTGTTTTAAGATTTCCTCTTATTTAGGTGAACGGAATCTTTCAAAACAGCACCTGGTGCTTCTGCAGATTCTTCAGCAGTAGTTGATTTGGGTAGGCGCTGAATCTGAGCCAAATTTGTACATTCCCGATCCAGAAGAGAAAACTAATGTAAATAATCTTTAACTAATTAACTAAAATATCTCATTTTAAAAATACCTCTGTGGTCACAACTTTCAGAATGTAGTATATGATAACTATTAGTCAACAATAATATTTTTATAACATTAAAAATGAATAGATTCATGCAAAACGTCTTTCATTTCTCCAGGCTGTATTTTGTTATTTATTTTTCAATTGCACTAACAATGGATTATAACATTATATAGCTTTCAGATGTACATCATAACATATTTCGAATTCTGTGTAGATTACCTCATGTTCGACACCCAAAAACTAATTATAGTCCATCCCCTCACATGTGAGCCTAATCACCCCTTTTGCCCTCCCCCCCGCCCCTGCTTCGCTTATGGTAACCGCCAATCCAGTCTCCAATGCTATGTGTTTGTTCGTCGTCTTTATCTTCTACTTATGAGTGAGATCATATGATATTTGACTTTCTCCCTCTGACTAATTTCACTCAGCATAATACCCTCAAGGGCCATCCATGTTGTCACAAATGGCCAGATTTCATCATTTCTTATGGCTGAGTAGTGTTCCATTGTGTATAAATACCACACTTCTTTATCAATTCATCCCTTGATGGGCACCTAGGTTGCTTCCAAGTCTTGGCTATTGTGAATAATGCTGCAGTGAACATAGGGGTGCATGTATCTTTATGCCTTTGCATTTTCAAGATCTTTGGATAAATCCCCAGCAGTGGGATAGCTGGATCATATGGTAGATCTATTCTTAATTTTCTGAGGAAGCTCCATACTGCTTTCCATAGTGGCTGCACCAGTTTGCACTCCCACCAGCAGTGTACAAGTGTTCCTTTCTCTCCACATCCTCTCCAACATTTGTTGTTTCCTGTCTTGTTAATTACAGCCATTCTGACCAGAGTGAGGTGATACCTCATTGTAGTTTTGATTTGCATTTCCCTGATAGTTAATGATGTTGAGCATCTTTTCATATGCCTGTTGGCCATCCATATATCTTCTTTGGAGTAATCTCTATTCAGATTTTTTGCCCAATTTTTAATTGGATTGTCAGTTTTTTGTTGTTGAGCTCTATGAGTTCTTTGAATATTTTGGATATTAACCCCTTATCTGATATATGGTTTGCAAATACCTTCTCCAAATTGTTAGGTTGTCTTTTCGTTTTGTTGATGGTTTCCTTTGCTGTGCAGAAGATTTTTAGTTTGATGTAGTCCCATTTGTACATTTTTTCTTTTGTTTCCCTTGCCCAGTCAGACATGGTACTTGAAAATATGCTGCTAAGACCCATGTCAAAGAGCATACTGCCTATGTTTTCTTCTAGAAGTTTCATGGTTTGGGGTCTTACCTTCAAGTCTTTAATCCATTTTGAGTTGATTTTTGTGCATGGTGTAAGGTACTGGTCTACTTTCATTCTTTTGCATGTGGCTGTCCAGTTTTCCCAACACCATTTTTTGAAGAGACTCTCCTTTCTCCATCGTTTGCTCCTGGCTCCCTTGTCGAATATTAGCTGTCCATAAATGTGTGGGTTTATTTCTGGGCTCTCGATTCTGTTCCATTGATCTGTATGTCTGTTTTTGTGCCAGTACCATGCTGTTTTGGTTACTATGGCTTTGTAGTATATTTTGAAATCAGGGAGTGTGATACCTCCAGCTTTGTTTTTTCTTCTCAGGAATCCTTTGGCTATTTGGGGTCTTTTGTTGTTTCATATAAATTTTAGGATTCTTTGTTCTATTTCTGTGAAAAGTGTTGTTGGAACGGTGATAGGGATTGCATTGAATCTATAGATGGCTTTAGGAAGTATGGACATTTTAACGATGTTAATTCTGCCAATCCAATACCATGGAATATCTTTCCATTTCTTTGTGTCTTCTTCGATTTCTTTCAACAATGTTTTATAGTTTTCAGTGTACAGATCTTTCACCTCTTTAGTGAAGTTTATTCCTAGGTTTTTTATTCTTTTTGTTGCAATTGTAAATGGGATTGTATTCTTAATTTCTAGGTTTTTTATTCTTTTTGTTGCAATTGTAAATGGGATTGTATTCTTAATTTCTCTTTCTGCTACTTCGTTGTTGGTGTATAGAAATGAAACCGATTTTTATACATTGATTTTGTATCCTGTGACTTGACAGTGTTCCTTTATTGTTTCTAAAAGTTTTTAGTGGATTCTTTAGGGTTTTCTAGATGTAAAATCATGTAGTCTGCAAAGAGTGACAGTTTCACTTCTTATTTTCTAATGTGGATCCATTTTATTTCTTTTTCTTGCCTGATTGCTCTGGCTAGGACTTCCAATACTATGTTAAATAAGAGTGGTGATAGTGGGCATCCTTGTCTGTTTCCTGTTCTTAGAGGGATAGCTTTCAGTTTTTCACCATTGAGAATGATATTTGCTGTGGGTTTGTCATATATGGCCTTTATTATGTTGAGGTATTTTCCTTCTGCACCCATTTTATTTAGAGTTTTTATCATAAATGGATGCTGTATCTTGTCGAATGCCTTCTCTGCATCTATTGAGATGATCATGTGATTTTTATTCTTCATTTTGTTAATGTGGTATATCACATTGATAGATTTGCAGATGTTGAACCATCCCTGCATCCCTGGAACGAAACCCACTTGATCATGATGTATGCACTTTGTTTAAAATAATTAAATAGTGAAAAAACTGAAATCTGCATATATCACAGTGTCTTCATTGATAAGGTAACTTAAAACTGGAACTGGCTATGAACTTAACTAACTAATTTGAATATAAGCATATTTTAAGTCTTCATTGCTTGTAAAATTTCCTTTTCAGCTATTTATATACTTGCTTCCATCTCTTCCTTGCTACTTTTTAAACCAGTGTCTAGATGGCAATGTGTAGAATCTTTCACTGAAATGGTTACTGTAAGACCATTTATTATGAAGATAGTTTTGAAAATTGAGTGCATTTAGTCTTAATTATGAAGGTTCATGGAGCATGTTGTCTAAATCAACTTGATAATGGCCAAATCAGTATTTTGCTTCACTGGTGTCTATGGAATAAATGTGGATCTTTTATATAAATAATTCGTAAGTGGACTTCTGACCACAGTTAGCATATCCTTTCAATTCTTTGCCATTATGAACTGGCTTGGAGTTACACAAAGTCTACCTTTAGGTGCTTTTATACGTCCATGCTGAGAATTGCCATCTAGAAAAGTAGCATTGTGACAATAGCTCTTGTTATCTACCATCATTCTTGCATCACTGAATCCCTATGTGTTGCACCTGCTAAGCTGTGTGAAACATCCAAGGCTGACTAATAGATTGCAGAGCATAAAATGGAAATTATCTGAATCCACATACTTGCCAAATGTGGATGACAAATAGGTTCGCTGAAGCAGAGGAAGTAAATACACGCACATTCTGACATAGGGAACTCTGGGGAGATAGGCGCCTTCCACCAAGACAGCAGGGGCAAAGAGAGCAGTGAGGAAAACCCACATTCTGCCTGTGATAAGGGTGGCAGAGTCACAGTGTATGTCAGCATCCTAACACAATCGAAGAGATGCTGTTTATAATGGTGGGTGCAGTTATATCCAATCCCATTTCCCCCCTCACCCCCTAGATCCATAAACATCAAGTTATCCAGATACCATCTTCCCTGTGCTGCCTAACTCATGGACAAGATTAATCAGCAATGAATGGCCTAGAGACTATGATCGTGCGTGCAGTGTTGAGAGGAAGAACGTGTTAACTTTCATAAGGTTCATGTGAATTTAAATAAGAGTGAGAAAATAAGAGGTGTGATCAAAGAAGAAAAACATGTTGTTGGATGAAATTTGGAAGCAGATGGTGAATCGATGAGGCAGATACAGTAAGATGGAGTGATTGGTTACCAGAAAGTACATTTAGCTTTTTCTAATTAAAAAAAGATTTAACTACTTCATCGTACTCTTACCTTTAATAAAGGAGACATTTACAATGTCAAATCTTACTGTTTATGTTTTTATGAAAAACAGTTTCTTGCAGTTCAACTAGATAGGGAAAAGAAGTAGGAATAGACTGGTTGCTATGGGGATCCTACACAAAGCCGTGAAAATGAAATATACAATGCAGGGGTAACACCTAAAAAGCAAGCAACATAAATGTTTAATAGGAAGAAAAGCTTCAGAATCTGAAAAATACAGGATAAGTTGAAATGACTTTGCATTCTAAAGGTATGCTGTATGGCAATGCTTTACATTCCATTCACAAACGCAGGTCTTTATTCTTTGTAAATAATACAGAACACTCGTATGCTATCCATTCCCCGTGCTGCCCTGTACCCTTCACTTAACCTATTTCCACCATCCTTTTCTCCATTACTTGACTTCTAATCATTTCACCAAGTTAGATTTATGACCTCCTCTTGTTATCTGGTATATTCGTTTTCTATTGCTGCATAATAAATTCCTGCAAACTAAAACAATGCATATTTATTATATCACTGATTCTGTGGGTCAGGAGCCCAGGTATGGCTTAGGTGCTCTTTTGCTCAGGGTCTCAGAAGAATGCAGTCGAGTTCTCAGCTAGGCTGTATTCTCATCTAGAAGCTTGACTGGGGAAGTATCTGCTCCCAAGCCAATTCAGATTGTTGTCAGAATTCATTTCCTTGCTGTATGAGGGCCCAGCTGTTCTGCTGACTGTCAGCTGGAAGCTGCCCTCAGGTCCTAGAGAACACCCTTAGTTGCTAGAGGCCATGTTCTCCTTCTAGAGTTCACCCACAGTTTCCTGCCATGTAGATTTCTCAACACGGTCCCTGAATTTATCAAGCCAGCTAGAAGAAAGGTTAGGTGCAGTCCACTAAGACAGAGTCTTATATAATAAATGTGATCAAAGAACTGACATCCCAATATCTTTGCCGTATTCCGTTGATTAGAAGCATCACAGGTCCTGCCTGCACACAGTGGAGGGGACGATACAACAGTGTGGGCATCAGATAGGCTGAAATCCTGGGGGCCACCTAAAGTCCTTCTGCCACACTTAAGGTCCATACTTTAGTCAAATACTTCTTACAAAATCCGTTCATCTCTTTAGCCATCCTATATCCTCCTGTGTCCTTTGTCCCCTTGCACTCAAAGGACTGATCCTGAAGCACATTCTATAAAGACCCGAAAGAACCATCAGTGACACTCCATCTCCCTTTCCCCAAAGATATTTCAAGACAGCATCAGTAGGGGAAAAAAATCACAACAGTCTTCTGGCCAGTGTATCTCCTTTATCTAGGAACCATCTCCATTCTGCAGAGCTGTTAGCAAGGCCTCGTATTTAGACAGTGGGAACAGAGGCAACCCTAGCACATGGGGAGGGGGGCGTTGTGGACCAAAAAGGAAGTCAGTGAGATTGCAGATCTTTACCTAATGGGACTGATCTTTTCTTGTATCTGGAAGAGCAGATGGGGAGGAGGTGCTCTTTCTCTCTGCTTAGCATTTGTTAAAACATAAAAGGAATTATATTTCCCCACAAGCTCTGTTCCTAGAGTTTAAGTACCTAAGGAAGAACCATTACTCCACTGCTAGGGATTTGTTCAATTATCCTGAACCACATGGAAGCGAAAGTAAGCAATCTGAAGTTTACTTTGTAACCCTAAATCAATTGGTGAGCAAAAGCCTTAATATTTGATTTTGTTTTTCTTTAAAATCATTCACCTTCCAACGACTTAAAAATACTCCCTCTCAGAGGATGCTCAACCCGAAAAGCTGACCAATTCTGCAAGTAGTGAAGCCTGCTCTTGGTCTAGAATTGAAAATTGTCATCCTTGGTGGCCATTTTATAGCTGCTATTGCTCTTTATTACATCTTTATGTTGGATTTTAAATTGGTGTCATTTGTTTCTAGGAAATGCGACTTATATTGCTCTTTAGGAACAGACACGTTTTTGTCTAAATATAAAAGAAAATTATTTAAAAATATTTCTTGCTATAGCATTTTACCTTTGTAAAAATGTTTTCATATCTCATTTGGTGCTGAGAACAATTACAGAAGGAGGTCAAGGACAGTTGCTATGAATTCCACTTTCTAGGAGAGGAAACAGTCTCAGAAAGGCTACATAATTTGCTGGGGATACACAGGCAAACAATGACTGAGGTCCCCCTGACTCCAGGCTGCCAGCTGTGCAGAGAGCTCTTCCACGCACTCCCTGGCTAGAACAGATGAGCTCTGAACAAAACAGGACAGACCTCAGATCTAGAGGGAAACACTAAAGAAGGGCTGTTTTCCTCTTGCTCTTGTGGGAGCACAGTTTTAATTGAAAATATCAAGGGAAAACATATTTAAATCTAATACATATAAAACTGACTGAATTTGATTCTCCTTTAAAAAGGAAGTAAGTTGCCTGAGTCAGAAAAATATGATTAGTTCTCTTCTGTGTCAGTAGATTTGGTAATTATGCATCATTTAATGGAGCAGTCTATAAGCACAAAAATCACTTGAAATGTCAACACACAAATGTGTTGATTTTGGCTGCCTTCAGGCTGTCAAGTTACTTTTCTCCTCAAATAAGGCAACGAACTTACGAAGATACCTTTGTGATCAATTTTAGTGTGGATTTGAAATGGTACTATCTAAACAAGGAGGATCATTTTCAGTGGGAAAAAGCAAGTTGCAGACAAGTGTATCTTGTGTAGTCAGTAGACCATATCGTATCTAAGAGAGTTCTGGACACATTCGCTGTGTTGCAGTTTGCTCTCCAATAGACAATGGTTTATATTATAACAAATGTTATTTGAGATTTTTCTTAAACTATATCTATATGATATATAGTTACTAAATATATATGGTAAACCCTATGATGTATAAATATCAGGGAATTTATATGCTCATCTGTAAAGCAATTTATTTATTTATTTTTGGTAAAGAAGATGGGCCCTGAGCTAACATCTGTGGCCAATCTTCCTCTTTTTGCTTGAGGAAGATTGTCCCTGAGCTAACATCTGTGCCAATCAACCTCTATTTTTTGTATGTGGGATGCCGCCACAGCATGGCTTGATGAGCAATATATAGGTCCGTGCTGGGATGGAACCCCCAAACCCCAGGCCGCCAAAGTGGAGCATGTGAACTTCACCACCACGCCACCGGGCTGACTCCTATAAAACAAATTATTTTCACAGATGTAAAGTAAATTTTTTTAACCCAAAGAAATATGAAAAAGAATTTGTTACAGTATCCTTTTTCGGTTCTTTGTTGAGTTTGTAATTATTCCTCCTCAGAGACTATAACAAAAATGCAGAGGTTTGGACGCAGCGATGAGCCTGCATCGACTGGGCAGATAGATGGATAATGAGGCAAAGTCGCAGTGACCGTTGAAAAGATTAAGCTGTAAGAAGCGAACACTTTGAAATAAAAGCTGCAGATACACAAAGGATCTGCACTTTTCAGAAATGGAAAATTGATTTTCAGCTACTGCGTTTTCCTAGCACCCCTAAAAGGAGGTGTTTCTCCCTCAGTGAAAAATTGGCTACATGTTTTGACAAATAGTAAACATTAAAACGTCGTCATACTAATGTCACCAGAAATTGAAGATAGAATACTATTTGGTAGTCTGGTTAAGTCAAAAGATTTAAATTTATGTCATGCTGTATTAATATATGCTACTTTTTTTAAAGGCATGAAATGTTTCTGAAGTGCCACTGGGCTCACAAACTGTGTGTGTGTGATTTCATGTTATTGGAGAATAAAACAAGAAGAAACCAAGCCATTTGCAAATTGGGTGGTCAATATGAAAATTGATAGCTAGGGAATGCCTAAATTTAGAGATAAACATTAAGAAGATTGTAAAAAAAGAAACATAGTATTGAAGAATAAGCCTAGGCAGGTCTAATGATTGCATTTTACAAAGAGCCTAAAATCCAGAGAGGTTAAAGGATTTGTTCAAGTGGAATACAGGGTGAAAACCTAGTTACCTTTACTTTTAAAATGGTACATTTAGGTTAACATCTAAATTCGTCAGACTGTAAATTTCTTCGATTACTAACTATGGCTAGTGACTAAGAAAAGACCTTCACAAGTTAGTTCAAAGTTTCATTCCAGCATCTGTCTCCTCCAGTTCTGCCCTGTGTTCCAGCCACAAGGAAATTATTCTCCTTCTCCAGGCACAGAAAGCTCTTTCGAGATCCTGTCCCTTTGCAGGTGCTCTTCTCCTGGTCTGGAATGCCCTTCCCTTCTTTCTTCACTGTCCAACTCCTACCAGTCCATCAACATTCGGCCTCTCCTGGGCTCTGCTGGCTTCTCCACACCCTGCGGGACTTTGCTTCTGGGCCTCAAGACGCCCACGCCTCTGTGCTGTCATCTGTGTGCACAGGTCTGCTTGTCTCACGACACGAGAGCCCCACAAGAGGATTTTAGTAACTTGGGAGCCCAGGATGCAGCAGGCACTCAATAAATATTGGATTGATGTGTGGATAAATAGAGTAGAAAAAGAAACAACAGGGGCGGTTACTGTTGATTGACATGTAGCATAGGGAATCACAGGGATTTCAAATGGAAAGGAACCTCAAAAACCTAAACTCCGCCTCTCATTTTACAAGCCAGGTTCAGGAAGGTTAATTAACTCACGTAAGGTGACCAAGCTAATGTACATCAGGTTCAGAATTTAAATCCACATCATCTAGTTTTAGTTCTGCATCATAAAGCACCTGATGGAAGAAACTTTTTTACATAAACTATGTCTTGATTATTTGGAATTTTACCAATATTTAAAAATTTTTGCAAGTATTGGGGAGCACTTGATGACTGAGCTCTTTTATACAAGTCCTTGTTTCACTTTTTATTGTTGAAGAGGTTTGCTAATTATACTTTTTTTATTTGTTAAATCAGAAGAAGTGGGGCTGAACACTGACATGCTCATTTTTAAAGCAGCGCTTAGACTCTCCTTTGTGTTTCTCAGTAAGAATTAATCTTGTTTCCAGGTTTTATTTTCAGGTTCTGCATTGCAACCTTATACTTTTTAGTATGAAATTTTGTGCTTCACTGTAAACCTTAGTTGACCCTAAAAATTAAAAAATGCATCAATTCCAACATTAAGGTGACGAAAAACAAGTCAGATCTTAGTACTTAAAATAACAATACAAATCTATTCATAGAGCTATGAAAAGCAGATTCGAAACTGTATGAATTAACTTACTGAACTTTAAAGTAATAAATTTAAAAATAATTTTACCTAGCACTAGACAGGTAAAATCCATAAGACAATGGAGAGAGTTGAGGCAGACACAAAATAAGGCCGATTTACCTGCTTTAAAAATGTAGGGTTTTTTCCTCTTTTAACCAAAAATTTATTTCAGGAACAAGAATAAGCAAGAAATTTTAGAGCAGACGGTGGATGGCTCTTATTTATTACTTTGGTATACAAGCATCATCCATTTCCCAAAGCTTTCTGGGCAGTGTACCAACATGCAGACACTACAATTAAATTCAATTAAATCCTGTCACTAAAAACCCACACTTCATATTCACAACAGAGAGTGGAGAAAAAAATGAGGATCTTTAACAAATATTTTGTTCAACCAAAAAAAAATCCTTAAGTTTTCCCTAGCAGGTATACCATAGCGAGTCTGGTTAAACTATAGAAATTATTATGCCACAACAGAGAACTGGTATAGTGCCCTCTATTGATTATGGGAGATTTTAATTTTATTTATTTATGATTATTTTTTTTCTGGAGTTATCAGCATGCAAGGGAATATATCATACAATTAGCACAAAAAGCAGTCTACAGACATCAAGTGGAAAGAGCTGTCTCCATTCTTCTGTGTTATTCCCTTTACTTAGTCTGGGGTAGAAGGAGAGGCAATCAAGGGAATGTTTGAGGAGCAAATCAAGGGAATTTTAAAGTTGTGGAAACTATACTATGCTTGTTGTGTGTGTGTGTTTGTGAGAGAGAGAGAAAGAGAGATCTTTGCTCAGTGCTATAATGTATTACCTATGCAGGTAAGCCCTCCTTCAACCTCTCCTTGCATCATCATATCTAATCTGTCATAGGCAGAAGCTGTCTGGCTATGAATGGTTGCATTTTATCCCAGGGACAGGTGGAGGAGCGGATGACATCGAGTGCAGCACTTTTCAGGACCCTCAGCTCTTCAGTGATCTGGATGGAATTCATCAGCATAAGGACCTCCCTGGCCTCTTACTTCTGTGGACTGCCAGCCCCTACAATTGGGGGCTCCTCGTCCGTAGTTGCAGGTTCATTCCCAGGAGTCCCAAACTTTGGAGTTAATCTTATGCCAAGACAGTGGACGTATAAAGCCCTGTCATAGGAACTCTGGGTCAGGCTTTGTTAGTACTGCTGGGGTTCCTCTCTGTTGCCATATGCAGCTTTGGACCACAGCATCTTTGGTCTCCCAGTCAATTCCCTACATGATATCCCATCCCTCCCCAAATTTAACCTCATCCATATTCCCTGAGAAGAGACTCCAACCCGAGGGAACATAGTCTTAAACCCACGGCTCTGTTCCATGATACAGTGTCTCTGTGCTTGGAACTTTACCTGTTGTGTTCTGCCAGACATCTCCAAAACCCTTTGCGGTCCCCATTTGACACTCTCTTTTTCACTCAACTTCCTAAATAGAATTTCTTGCTGGACTTCTCTGATATCTGCAACTTTCTGCAGTAGTTCTCAGGTCTTTTGTCACTCTTGGCTCCCTGAAGTGCCATGAGCCAACCTTAACATCCTGTCTTCCAAGACCAACCGGCCTGACTTAGCCTCTTTGCTTGCTCCTATGGCTGCTGTTCCTCTGGTCGGGCCTCTTCAGCCAGTGATGAGTTTAGATTTCCACAGTCCACCTTTCCAGCCTGAGGATGAGCGTCCAGACATGCTGCTTCCCATAGTCTCCTGATTCTGAAACTTAGTTGGCAAAGTGACATTGGATTTGGTATTCTGCTAGGTTCCTCTACTTGTCCCCAGCTTCTTATCTACCAATTTGTGACCGAGATGTGTTAACCCACTCTCATTCCTGAGGGCTATCCTCTGCTGTTTGTTCGGCGTTCTTTATCTTGATTGAAGCTCCAATTAAATTGAGTAAACAGTGTGCAGAAGAAAAGCCCTGTCCTTTCACCTGTCAGATTGTCCCTGGGCTTTCCATCCTTATTGCTGCTCTTTGAATCTGAGGATCTTTACCTCTTTCTGCCTCACTACTGACAAAGCATTAAAGGCATTCTCACTAACTTTCATCTTTTCCTACCAAAGTTTATACTGCGCAATGCTGCCAAATTCACAGAGCCATGGAGTATGTAAACACGAAATTCCTAAAACTCCACCTTAAAACCTCTCAGGAAAATCTTTTTCTCCACTCAAACATTTCTTTAGATATTTAATGCCATTTTCCCATGCCGCTTATCAGTGAAGAAGAGTTGGCCCTCATGCATTTTAAAAACAGACCATAACCTGCATTCCTGACCCAATCTCTTTCCATCTAATCTGTCTGCCTATCTAGCAAGCATGTTCCTGGATGCCTAATATATGCAGACCTTGTGATAAACTTGGAAGATACAAAGGTGACTAAACCATGGTTAGAGCTCTCAAGGAGCTCAAAATCTAGCCGAGGATGGACATACATAAACAGATTCCTGCAAACACATGGTGATTACTGTGATGGAGAGAGATGCTAAAGAGAACACAGAATAAGAGTTGGAAAGGAAGTTTTGGATGAATATCAAATATAGATGTGTTAATTTTGATGTATTAATTGGCATGTTAATTTTTCTCTTGTTCAGTAATGAAAAAATAAAAACAATAAAATTTGTTGTGTGTTCAGCTCTGTACTAGGCATCAGGCAATATAAGAAAGGGTCTGAGGGGATGGCAGAACCTGTTGAGAAGGCAATAAATACTTTTTAATTACTTTCATTGAGTTTTGTTACTGTTATGCGTGGTTTTCAAAAATTTCTTTAAAGTGTGTGGGTTAGATTTTGGTTTTTGTAAAATTTGTAATAAGAAAATGATAAAATTTATGGAAGACAGCTTAATTAGTTTCTGTACCTGTCTGTCTGTAGTTAAGGAAAACCTAATTTTGTAATATAATTTATGAAATATTGCTGATTCCATTGTTATTTCATATTTACATGATTTTACCATAGTTATTTTATGCCAAAGGCAGAAAAAACATAGAAATATAAAAATAGGTTAGACGAAATAAATTCAACTAACAGATGGCAAAGTCTTTCTTTAAAATGAATGGCTCAGTGTTAGTGGTACGGCTGCAGTAATAAAAAGAAGTCTGTGAAATGCCAAAAAATAAAATAAAAAGCTTTGATTTTAAACACTTAGATACACTAGCTTTTGTTAGGCTTAGAGTTATAATATTATGGGCAAGCAGAATTTCTTTAAAAACATTCAGAAGTTGCCTAATTATGTTACTTTTCATTCTAAGATTTAATGCGTTTATGGATTATATTGTAAAACTAAATTCATAGTATCAGTATGACTAGAAAAAATTAGACAGATATCTTAAAAACTCTACCATCTCCCTCACCCCCATGTACTTCTTAAGAAACAAAAACAAATACAAAGATTATTTAAGTCCTTCCCCAGAGGTTCAAATATACTGCACTTTCTAAATTATGAAATATTTTAGTCATGTACGGAGAACAATGTAATACCCAAATTTTAAAAAATTAACATTGTCCCATATTTACTTTATATATATATGTTTATATGTATAATCATATATATATTTACATATTTTTATAGTAAAAGATATATTACCAAAATGTATTTACTCAAAGAAAAATAGAAATCTGTATGGTCAGGAAAGATCACAGACAAAAAACAGAGAGAGAGAGAAAAGAAACTGACCCTGAACAGACTTCCCACCATTAAAGACTTCGAATCAGATTTTACAGCTTTTAAAAAACCTATACCCTCTGTGTTACATTATTGCACAGAAAACAAAGAGGGGAGTACTTCTGAAATTCTTTTATGAAACCATGGTTGCCTGGTACCCAAACTTGGCCAAAGTCTAAGAAAAGATAATGACTTAGAATCTCACTTATGAACAGAAAAGCAAGAGTCTTCAATAGAATATTAGCAAATGAAATCCATCAACGTCTAAATAGACTTACTAATAAGCAAGAATGTATCCCAGGAAGGCACAAAATATTCAGACTTAAAAATGTGTATATACTAATGTTAATCACCAAGATAAGAAATTAAAGATGAAGAATGTATATATCATATTGGTAGGAGTGTAAATTGGCAAATTGGCCTTATCTTGTAAAATTGCACCTTCATATACTCTACAACCGAAAAATTCCACTCCTAGGTACATAATCACAAAAAAAAAATTGAGTATGTATACCAGGAGGTAAGTACAAGAAGTTTCAAGCATTGATTTTAGAAGCCAAAAACAGGAAATAATCAAATACTCATGACAGTAGAATGGGTGTTTTGACTTACAGGCACAATGGAATATTGCACAGCAGTCAAAATAAATACACTTTATAACTATGAACATACATATAGATGAATCTTAGTAACATAATATTGAGTGAAAAAAGCAAATCCCAGAAGATTACTATATAATACATTTTATAAATTTTAAAAATAACTTAAAACTAAATATTATCTAGGGTCCATTCGTATGTAATAAAACTAAGCAAGAAAATAATGAAAAATGTAGCACTGGGTAACCATGATTGGGGGAAGCAAGAAGACAGTGGAAGATGTGCGCATAGGTATTGTCAATGTTACAGTCTCAGGTTGGTCAGGTGTTGGTTTTGTGGCCACTTGTTCTGCTCATTATGCCTGATCATCTCAGTATAAACAGACATAAAATTTGATAAAATTCAAATTCGTGATTTTCATGGTTTTAAAATTCTGCAGCAAGTAAATAATAGAAGAGAAAGTCCTTAATCTAATAAAATATGTCTACAAAAAAGCTATATTAATTAGTCTTTGCGTGGTAAACATGATGTCATCTACACAGAAATCGAAATATAATGATGCACACTTGAAATTTATATAATGCTATAAACCAATGTTACGGCAATAAAAATTTTTAAAAAATGAAAAAATTAAATAAATATTTAGAATCTAAAAGAAAAACATTTTCAGTGCGGAAATGTTAAACATGTTCTTTTAATGTCTGCGTTTTCATTGTTGGATTATTTTTAATTATTGTTTCCATCTTGAAAATACAACCACATTAGTTGTTGTGACCTGAAGGTGTTCAAAAACAATATGTTATTTCAAAATTATTCTTCACGTTTTATCTTTCAATATCCCCAACACAGTGATATTTCTGTTCCTAAAGCACAATTTCTCCATGACAGTTTATGCCACTGCTGTTACTTTTTAAACGAAATGTTACCTACAAAAGAGTCAGAGGCAATGCTTTACAAGACCATATTTTTTCAGAAAACAAAGTATTAAAAAGGTAAATTGTATGTATGACCTCTGACCCAAGTGCCCCTCTCTCTCCCCGTAGGGAGAGGGTGAAAAGTCATTTGTGTTGAGCCTATCGTGATTCTGTTTAACATAGAGATGTCAAAGCTTATATTCTGATTCCTAAACTAATAGATACTTCAGGATTTCTGGAAATATATGATTTCTCTATGATGGCGAAGACCTGTCAAAATAAGCTCTTTAGGTACAGCAAGCCACAAGATCAAGAGACAGATCTTGTGACTTGGGTTATAAGGATGCACAGATTTTTTTTATTTTTGTTTGTGTTTTTACACTTCCTTGCTGACTGGTTCCATTGTAAGTAATTTTCTGAAATTTTACTTTTAGTGTCATTCCATATAATAATTTCTGCATGATTCTTCTTTTCTTTAAATCAGTGTTTGAATTTCATTAAAATATTTTAGGATTTCAGGATTCTGAAGTGCTTATATCAACTAAAAGAGAGTTATGCCTCTATTTTCTGTTTATTTCACTTCTGATTTTTTTTTTTTTTTTTTTGCAAATTATTTTTAGAAGTCAGCAGCTTAGTGCCTGAAGTCTCAGGTGGAAT
This sequence comes from Equus asinus, assembly GCF_041296235.1. Lineage (NCBI taxonomy): Eukaryota > Metazoa > Chordata > Mammalia > Perissodactyla > Equidae > Equus > Equus asinus. The sequence continues at coordinate 85,565,866 of NC_091798.1, forward strand.
ATCAGACAGTTATTGCAAAGATGTTCAGCCGCTGAGGGTGTCTTATGAAATAAATTCTTCATTTAAAACTATAAGTGACCTACAATGAAGTGAGCCACACCTGAGTTTTCAAAATTTTGAATACATATGCAAAAAAATAAATTAATTAATATAATGAGTTTGTTCCAAGTGATTTATTAATTCTATACCTAATTTAATACTGTGGTTTATGAGCTATTTTACAGGAATAGAAAATATAGTGCATGAATAGTTTTAGAGTTAAAGAACGTGGTTTTAAAAATATGAGATTGTTTGGAGCTGATTGCACAAAGAAATGAGCCCTTGTTCTGAGTCAAACATATATACAAGAGTCCCTTAAATATAGTGCCACTTCTCAAGAGAAGGAGAGTTGTGAGCATCTTACAGTTCACGTGCAGTGAAGAACATATTTTATGAAAGTTATATACCCTATATTCAAGCTATAACATTGTAACCGTAAGGCATATACCTATTTGGGACTTCCTTATAGATATATCCAGGCCATATTGTTCTGTGGGACTTAATATGTTCATTAGATAGTATTCAGATGTTTTTATCTAGCACCAAGTTTTATATTCTGCCACTCAATAGCAGACCTTGGACGCTCAAGAGATCTTGGACACTATATTAAAGAGAATAAATGGGAACCATACATTGGGACCTAAAGAAGCTTGATGAGATTGGAGTTTCAAGTATACAACTGCTGCTCTTTATTTCCACTTGGGAACAAAACAAATGGAAATTAGCATCCATAACAGCGGCATAATATAGATAAAATATTTATACCATAAATAAATTAATATAAATAAATAAAACATGTTGATGTTATGGGTATTCAATGAGGAACTCTATAAGCATGGGTTTTAATGAGACTCTCCATGACAATAATCATGATTTGTGGTGACTGGAATCCTGATGAACTTGATAGCCCTGCCATATCCCACTGGAGCCAGGCTTGTCCTTCTCACACAAATAAAATGCTGACAGTGTCACTGACCATGCATTTGAATGGAAATAATTTGTATCCTTTTTATGCATACTATATGTATACTCTCCTTTGTACAAAAGATTTTTTCTAAAAAGTTGCCCTTTAGGGCAACCTCTTTCTGTGTCAGTGGTGCTTAACCCTGTAATCTGAAGGCATTTCTCTTCCTGCTGAGCCATCTCCCTCTCTTTTCCCCTCTGATTGCTTCAGAGCAGCGTGCTGACCTGGGCTATTTTTCAACTGTTGACATTGATGGTACATTTTCCCAAAGCAGTTGGAAGCATTTACCTCATGGCTGATTCCCGAGAGGCCACGGCCCTTTCCACTTCCTTTTGTAAGGACAAGGGGAAAGAAGTTACATTTAGGTTTCTTCACATTATTGTTGCCTTAGCCTAAAACTCAGTCACCATACGATGAGCACATATCCAGTTAAGACTGAAAAATCTAGAATTAAGGCTCACATGGCCTGAGGAAACAGAAAGAAGTACAGGACTCTGCGAATGATTTACCAGTTGTGGGAATGGCAAAGTTTTCTATCAACATAAAATGCATAGCTCCTCCAGTAAGCACAGTGCATAAAAATACGTTGTGTATTCTGTCAACTTTTCTACCTTTCAAGGGCCTCTTAATATTTAAGATATGCAATGTGACTTGCCGTTGCAGTATACTTTACTCTGTGGATGTTTTGTTTTCAGAGCTCTCATGATTTTTATTTATTTGTCACAGAACAAGAAGATTTATGTAAATATACACATTGACACATATTTGTATAGAGATGTTTTGTGTTTGTAAATGTCAGTGTGTAAAATATATAATGGTTATACAGAATACAAATGCCATTGATAAAATTACTTTCAGTAAAGTAGTTGTCAAAGACATATATTCAAATAGCATTTTCAGGTGAAGAATCAACCAAATTCTGGCTACTGAAGTGCATACAAGTTTGACGGCCTGTTCAATGAATCTTTAGCTTTATAAAAATGCTGGCACAATTTTTACCCATGCTCTCCTGTCACTGTGCTACCAAAAAGCACTAGATGACAAACTATTTCAGTTCCTACTTAAAAACTCTGTTATTGTTTTCTAAATTACATGCAAATCATTTACTGGTAATTTTCTTTGTTTTCTACTTCATTTGGGCTTTAGCATTACTGTAATTAAAGTATCTGAATAATGTTTATTGGAGCATCATGCTCTTTGATCAAAGACTTGTGTTAAGTCTCTATTAACCAATTATTAATGATCCTATCAATTACAGACTAATTCAATGGGCACCGCCCTGAACTTTTATTCAGGGAGTAATTCAAAATTCTCAGCCTAATCAAAATCAGATTTGAAAGGTAAATAAAAAAGATTTAATTCTACTCTCCCAGGGTGATCTTATGTTTGATGAACTCAGCGGAAAGTCGCTTTGAATAACCCAACAAGAAAAGTATGACTCTTTTCCGTAAGAATTTTCTAAGTTTTATATTTTTCTTCAAATACATTTTGTTCTTTCTGACGTAGGATTTGGAGAAATTGGATAAGAGCTTACCTGTTAACTTGATGTCAATTTTAGTTACTTGTAACTATAACTGAGTGTAGTTTTTCAAAAAAATTGAGAAAATAAAATTCATACAGAATATTACAAAGATCTGCTCATTAAAAAAGAACAGAAAATCAGGTTATTTTCTCTTTATGTATCGTGATTGAAGCAAATCAATACAAGGGCACTAAATTCAGTCTTTATATTGTTTTATTAACTCGGAATGTGTTTATAGCTTTCGTTGCTTTTATCTTTCCAACTTCTTTGATATTTAATGAGAAAATCTTGATAGATGGACTTTGATTTAGAACTGTTTTTACACATGGAGTTTTAACGAAGGCTGGCTGAATTTTCTCAAATGTTTTCCAGAACTACATTTGGAGGGTTCCTTTGGACCTCAGAAAGCAGACTTTTTTTAAAGTTTCCTTTACTGAGCTTATGAGGAAGTCACTGACGTCGCTCTGACTCATTTGACTTCTGAATTGTGACTCTGCAGCTTCTGATCCCCTTTCCATCATCCATGAAGTATGCATACAAGTACATGCCAGTCGGGAGCTTTCCAGGCTCTGGGCAGAGTCCCCGATACCTATAGTGTGGGGATTCCAACGTCTGAATCAGAACAGCAGTAGCCAGGACCCAGAGCCTGACTGTGGACCAGAGAGCCCACAGTCACTTTACTACCCCAGAAACTGCGTGCTGTGGCCAGTGCTGCCCCTCTCAAAGTCCCATCACACTCATTTGTCCTGGAATACACACCTGGCAAAGTGGAATAGAACACATGTTGGCTGCATGTTAGCTAAAGGGGAACCCTATGACCAGCGTGCTGGCAAACACCAGGACTGTTCTCTCTCTGTTCAAGGAAAGGAAAAGAAGACAAAATAACGTGGGGTTTATTTTTAAATATGTGTAACAACAAAAGAATAGAAATTATTCTAAAGGTATGAAGAAAAATTATAAAAGTGGAAAATTTTCTACAGAAATAGTAGGTTACTAGAATGTATACAAAGGTATTTTCTCCAAAAATAATAGAGAGGATGAGATAAATGCTGCAATGATGAGGGAGGTATCTTAAATAATGTTGTATTTCAAGGAAATTTAAAAATTTAGCATGTAAATTACATTACCAAAATAAAATCCATAATATTGAGGACAAAATGGAGAAACTCTGAGAATGCAAAGGAGAATAATAAAAAATGGAAATAAGTGAGGAAATATTATAAATAGGAAAAATCAGAAGACCAAGTCTTTCGATAACTGACCTTCTAAAGGGAGACAATAAAAGAAGCGGAAGCAATATTTTTAAATATAAGAGAAGAAAACCTTTTGAGCACACCTCCCTCTCCCAGAAATGAGTCTACAGCTTGAATGGACCCACTTTATTCTATCCAAAAACAGTAAAGGAGACTTTCACCGAGACATATCCTTACTAGGATGATGATGATGATGACAATGATGATTAGTGATATTAATTTCAAGAATAAAGAGCAAACCTTATAATTATCAGCCAGGTAGGGAGAAAATAAAAAGGAACTGGATTATTCAACAAAAAGTGTGGAGAAAATTACATTCTTATAAAAAAAAAGTATGAACCCTATGTCACATCAACTATACACATAAAGCCAAGATGGTTTAGATGAGGAAGAAGGAAGAAAGGAGGGAGGGAGGGAGAAAGGAAAGAAGGAAGAAGGAAAACTCAGAGGAAATTATAGGAGAATATGTAAATAGTTTTTAACTGAGCTAATTAAGCTGAAGGTCCTTTTAAGCATACAAAATATGCAATCATAAAGACAGTGATTGATAGATTTGGGTATAGGAAAATTTAAAACTTGTGTGTCAAATATAAAAGTAAATGACATAGCAAATTAGGATAAACGTTAACAAATGTAACGGAAGCCGGTATTGATGCAATATAAATAATTCTTAAAAACCAACAAGAAAATCTCTAATCCAATTTGAAGGATATCAAGAGTCTATATGTATATATTATTAGTGAGACTGAACAATCAGGAGAATGTAAATTCATTGCCTCTTATTACCATTTATGTAGATTAAATGTGGAAAATGCCATTTTTCAAATTGTCAAAAATGTAAAATTTTATGAAACAGGATTGGTGAGTTTGTAGAAAAAAATTATACACTGCAGATAGAAGTTTATAATCTTTCTGGAGACAAGTGAAGCAACGTATATCACATTTCAAACAGCAGATCCTTCATGCCTGGAAGGAGCAGTGGCACCAATGAGCAAAGATAGATATACATGGAAGTTTGTTCTAGATTTTTAGTGACGCAAAAGAATTAGAAACAAATTTTAAAAATACTGATAGGAGACTGATTAAATAATTTTTGTGTTTATTCTTGTGTCCATAATAGAGAATATTACATAGCCATTACAAATTACTATTATAATTTATATGTAAAAATATCCACAGTAATAGAAAAAATGCAAATTGCAAAACCACCTGTACACTGTGAGCTTATAGGAAATGTTTGCAAATATGAATATCAAGAGGTCAACAAGAATTAACTCTGGATAATAGAATTATAAGTTATTTTAGCTGCATTCCTTACATCTCTTTGCACCATCTGAAATTTTCACGAGTATTTATTACCTTTATGTTTAGAAAATAAATGTATTTTCCATATCCTTTGACCAAATAACTGTAATTCTATGAACTTATCCTAACTAAATGAGATATGTACTAAATGAAAGGACTGGGATTTTATGACAGTATTAATATAATTAATTAATTGTTAATTGAAGTGTAATTGGTGTATAATATTATATACGTTTCAGATGTACATCATAATTCAACATATGTGTACACTACAAAGTGAGAGCATTAATTTTAATAGAAAAAATTAAGGGTACAGGGAGGAGTATATGTTTTATAGTAAATAAATGATTGTGGTAAATCCTTAAAATGGCTTCTTAGGACAAAAATTCTTAAAAATAGTTTATTCACATAGAGAATTACTAGTGAAATATTAAGTAAAAGAAGAATAAACTAATTGACCTGCGAATATGGACTACAAGTGCAACCAACACTTGGTAACCAATAATATTGTTCAAATGCCAAGTACAACAAATTTGTCTAAAAAAGCCACTTTTAGGGAGGATAAAAAGCACTGATTATATCTGATGGTGAGACAGAGTTATTCTTTTCATCTTTCTTCTCTGTATTTCTCAATTTTTCTTCACAACATGGATTACTTTTATAATGAGAAAGATGATTGAAATAAAAATATTAAATAAAAAATGTTCACCATTACCATGCTATCTCCCATCCTCAGTTAAAATGTGCAGTGGAGGGACTGGCCCAGCGGCATAGTGATTAAGTTCGTATGCTCCACTTTGGTGGCCCAGGATTCACAGGTTTGGGTCCTGGGCATAGACCTACGCACCACTCATCAAACCGTGCTGAGATGACATCCCACATACAAAATAGAGGAGAGTGGCATAGATGTTAGCTCAGCAAGAATCTTTCTCACCAAAAAAATTAAATAAAATATGCGCTTGAACTACTTGCACAATTCTAAATAAACTCTTTTAAAAAGTTAATAGTCATGAGCTGACAGCAATCATGGGGTGCAGTTCAGGGTGACATATGGTATTATTTGTGTTACAATTGCAGGTAATTGTTAAGTATGGAATTATCTGAATTTTGAATCGGGGGTAGATAATGCCCGGATATTTGGAATGTCTATGTTATGCTAGGTGTCCTACAAAACACACTCTGGAATGAGCACCTGGGCTTAGAAAGCTTGTTTATGGCACCATACACGTGTTATACCTGGTTTTACAAGTAAAAGGCAGACTATAAAACAGCAAATTCCCTCTATCCTTTCAAAAGTTATTTTATGGTATTATTTTTGTATTAGTATTCATAGTTTTGAAATTAGTTCTTGAAGAAGCAGTTACTATATTAAAAGTTTTTAAATATTATTGAAAATTAAAACTTCTTTAGTAAAGGGAGGCATGCAATAATGATGCTGAATAAAGAGTGTATTATCAGGCCTCTACAGGATTTTAAGAGTTGTCAACCTATAACCTAGAGCTACTAGATCATATCAGACACAGAGGCTAGATAACGTTTCATAATAAGTTGATCACATGAACTAGCTGCCCTGAAAATATGAACTAAAAGTATATCCAGCATCCGATAACCAGCAATATTGTCAAATGCCAAGTACAATGAATTATGTGCCTTTGTAGACAGGATTATATACAATTGTTTCATGGAATGTTAAGGTAAAAGATTCTTTATTGGAACCAAAATACTGTCTAAATATTTTGCCTATAATTTAATTTTTAAGTACTATATTATGTTAGCTTCAAAGTTATTTCTGTTTAATGAGCTAATTTTACAACGCTCCATGAAGTTGCAAAATACGTAATCCAAAATAACTGATACAGTATAAGGCAAAAACTAGAGTATTTTAGATGCAGCTGAGTGGCATATTTCTGTAATGAATCTCTTTGATCTGTTTGTTCACTTTGCTTGCACACTTATTTATCTGTAGCGCTTTCCATTTTCCTCACCCCTTGAAGAACATCTCCATGATAATCAGCTGACTTTCCTAGTCTGCCCTGTCTCCTTCCAGAGAGCCATCTGTCAGGGTGCTATGCAGATGTCTGAAATGTAGTTTATCTTGACTTGTCTCAAACAAATGCTCTTAAGCTTTTCTACACTATTTTTATAAGTTAGACACTTTAAAATTATTTCTGCTTCACTAAAACATTACAGGATATTTTATTATTATTTATTTATTATTTACTTTATTATTAATTTTAAAAGTTATATTCCTACATAATCGTCATGCAATACTTTTTTCTTATATTTGATTTAAGCCTCTCTCTATATATCCCTCTTTTTTCACTCTTATAATTAAAGGGAAATAAATCACTCACTATAATTTGGAATCTAATTTTCTCTTTTGATATTATTTTAGAACCATTTCTCTATTGTAATATAATCTTAATATTTAAATGGGGATGCACAACATTTCATAAAATTAATTACGTTATTTTTAGTTAACCATTTTACCCATAAATGGAAATTTCAGTTGCTTCAAATTTTCTCTACTTTAAGTAAAGATGAAATGGCTATCTTTGCACACATCCTGGGAAGGTGACCAAAATATACTGAGACTTACAATTTCCTTCTAGGACAATCTTGCCACCCTGTTTCCCTATTTCTGTATTTCTGCTTCTAATAAAGTGTTCTGAGACTGGTATTAGATTCTCCTCCCATATTTATTTATTGTTTTATTCTTATCAAAGTCTTATATACCCCTTACTGTATTTTACATATTGTTTTACACACTCATCTAATCCTCATAAAATCCTTCGGGGACTATTATCCTCAGTTTTCAGATGAGAAACTTGTGATATAGAGGCATAAAGTAGCTTGCCCAAGGCATACAGCTAGTAAAGGCAGAGCCAGTTTGGGAACCCAGACCATCCAGCTCCACCTGAAGGGATTGTCTCTCACCATCGCATTCCTGAAGATCAGAGAGGATTTTTAACTAGTTGCCTTCTCCAGTAAAAATTGGTCGGTACCCCTGTGACGCCGTATTTCCTTGACCAGTAATGTTGTCCCATGTAGACAAACAAGAGAAAGGCAGCTAGCACTTTCTGCTATGATACATTGTGGCATCCTTAGCCATGTGTTGGTTCTTGTCCATACAACATATTTAGGAAATAGTTCCAGCTCAGTCCAGCAAAATGTTTTTTGAGGGACCGTTACAAGTAAGGCACATTTAGTACAGATCCAGACATGAAGTACAGTGTAGTCAGCCAAAAGTCTGCCCATGCGCCAGCTCGGTGCCCTAAATAACCTGCTCTATTTGAGCCAAACCTCGGGAGGTGAGGGTCTAAAACAGCAGAAGGCATTCAGTCCAGCATGTTTGCAGTACGGCTTTAACTCAGAACATCTACAAGTGGGCAGAGCGGTCCTAGGCCAGGAGTCAGCATAGGTTCAGAGGAACCTCTGAGATCTCTGGGATGCTCTTGCCTGCTGAACATGAGGGTGGCACGTCTGTGTGTGGGTCTCAGAGTGAGATCTGCACATGCCCTCTTGCAGCAAGTCCACACTAAGTGTGGGGATGCTGATTATTTTTATACTGAAAGGAGGTTTGCTTAGGCCTGGTATTCTAAGATTAATGTAGCAAATTTTAGGACAAAATCCAGCTTGAAACAGATTGCTGACTATTTAAGTCGAGAAATTGACTTAACTGGAACAAAAAAGAAAAACATTCTAGATCAAAAAAAAAAAAAAAAAGCTGGAGAAGGGGAGCAGTTAGAGTGGGAGAAAAATATATCTGTTAGAAAGAGCCAAGACACACAATTTAAGGAGAAAACATCTCCACCCAGCAGGAAACCCAACTGACTTTAAGAAATAGCACAAGAAAGAGATGCTATAAGACTCCTCATTGCATCGTCTTAGCTAAGGACTTACAGAAATTTAGGGACTGGAGAATCCAGCCCTGGAGGTGTTCATGTTCTTGGTGACAGTTTGAGTCCCTGTGCATTTACAGCCTTTACAGCAACACAGTGACTCAGAGTACTGCAAGTTCTTTTCCTTCTGTTTATTGAGTGTTAGTAACATTAAGAAAACTTTGAAAACCAGCGTCTATGCCTAGATGTCACTACGCAATTAGATTTGGATTTAAAGCAACAACAGCAATCCATGTTTTTCAGCCCAGACAGCTGAAGAACAGAGACGAAATTTATGTCAGAAGACAGGGCTCTCCTAGTATTGTAAAGCCAGGATTGTTTTTGTTTGTTTGTCTTTGAGTTGCTGTAAGTTTATGTGTGTGGTGAAAAACCTTTGAGATTCCTCAGAAATTTCTGAAATCGTCTCAGAGAATGGGAAGAAATCATTGAGTGAGAATCCATATGCGTGGTGGAACTGTGGATCAGAATGACGTGGATTGGCATCTGAGATCCTTTCTCCACTCTTCATTTCTCTTTGGATCACACATCATGTTCTGTTAGGCATCTGTTCCCTCACTCTAAAGTGGAGCTGATACCCTACGATACAGGCTGTTGAGAGGATTAAATGAGGATATGCAAGACAGCGTTTAGCATAGGGTGAGCTATGCAACTGTTTCCTTGCCAGGATATCATAATTTGGTCACCCTGCATTGCTGCTGGACACACAAGATACTTTAGATGATATAATACATGTTTGGAAAATAGCAAAAGCAAAAGTATTTTGTAGTTTTTGATAAACTTTCAAAAATGTTTTACTCAAGTGTTAAAGGTGGTTTTCTGTCTTAATCCATTGTCCAATTTAAGCCTAGTGACTTTAATTAAAGAATGTTCCAAAGAGTGGGCAAAAAGCCCGTGTGAATTTCTTAAGAAATATTCCTAGGCTGTGAAACATTGGAAACTTTTTTCATATCTTTATTGATGATCATCTATGTCGCTAAATGTGGTCCATTCAATACACTCTTCCTATTTCTCGCTTCTCATTCGTGGCCTGTATCTGACCTATAACTGTCTATTTGTGGCTACGTACATCTCACAGGATGGAGAACCTGAAATAGAAACAAAAGAACATAGTGGTTGAAAGCCACCAAGGTCATACATGGGGTCCTGACAGTTAAAGATGATAAGATCAAGGACGTAGCAGGGCACTTAGTCATAGGAAGTAGGAGGAAGGAGATGGCTATTGTAGGAGGAGAAGGAAGCTGTAGATCCAGGAGGAATAATAAAACAAAAGGTAAAAGTCTTATAAGAATTGTTCACAGGGAAAACAAATTTTCCTATAATCTTTTTAAATTAGCGTCATAAGATGTAAGAAAAGATGCATGAACTAGAGAACAAAAAGAAAGAATACTAAACTATTGAATGTTATGTATTCTTTGGTGAAAATCCCCCATGTTTTGCATTTCGATTACATTTTGGTGAATTGAATGCTTACTAAATCACCACAGGTCTTATGCTCTTTAAATATATATTTCGCAGGAAAAAACACATCATGAGCACAGATCCCACAAGTCACAGGTGCATATTTTAATCCTCCTTCACTTTTGAATAATATTTGACTTCCTCCTCATCGTTTTTAGGATTTTAGTTTTCTGAAAGAGGATTTTCGCTAGACAATGATTACTATTACTCAGTTACATGTTACTGAACTGATTCAAATTCATGGAAACAGGGTTGACTTTTTCTTTAATGTTTAATTATGAAACGTCTAATACTATTCTTGTTCTAATACTATTCTTGATGTGTACACAGCTACAATTTCATGTTTATTCTTATTGAATCAAGCAGTAAAGTCAGAAAATTGAATTATAAGCACAAGCTCTTGGGAGAATAATGATCAGTCTCAAGAAGGTCAGCCTGGCCAGCTCTGCACTATCTCAGTTACACAAAACTGCACAGCTGGATGAACCAGTTTAATAGAAAATTGATTGGTCCACTGAAATAACTACTGTTTTACTAGAACATGGTCAAAAAGCTTGTTCAACTTTTAAACTAAGTTTACCCAGTGGCACAATCAAAATTACAAGCCAATCATAGACTCAGTCATCACTTCCAAAATACAAGTAATCAACAGGCTTTTGGCTTTAGCATACATGTTTCTTAATCTCCTAAATTCAAGAGACTTGTAAATTTATAATGGACTCTATTGTGGCTTTTAAATTATATCTTTCCCTTTTTTTTAGGTGGATCTTCTGGTCCCTACCAAAGTGACCGGCATCATTACACAAGGAGCTAAAGATTTTGGTCATGTCCAGTTCGTGGGCTCCTATAAACTCGCTTACAGCGATGATGGAGAACACTGGACTGTATACCAGGATGAAAAGCAAAGAAAAGACAAGGTAAGTCATCCAGTGATTTATAACGCAGAAATGGAGGATCAAACTGTATCCAAGTCTGACTGAATGAACTGCTTAGACATCTGTACTGAAAATAATGGCTACATACACTGGAAAATGTATGTTAAATAAAAAGCTTTAAAGACTAGTCCTGTAAAGGAGCTTATAGTCAGACAACGTAACAGTGCAACCTATAGAAAAACAAATTGCATTACAGATAACATTTTCCATAGTATCGATTACCTAAGATCCGACTAAGTAAGGTTCAGCTTATATTTTATAAACCTAATATATAACCTAATAAAAGAAGCTTGAAGAATTTATCATAAAGTTCATGTAAACGGTTATTGTTTAAACACATGCTGCTATTGTTTTTATTATTAAAATGCATGACTGGTATTGAAAAAACTGATTTTTGGAAAAAAATATTTCAAAGGTTAACTGAAAGATTTTTGAGCATTTTATATTTCCTGGATTGTTTTGACAATTAGAAATTTTAAAAATGGAAAATTTTGACTGTTATAATAGTTTGTCAAAATTAAAATATGGGCTGTTTCTCTGCTCAGTTTCCTTGATTGTGCATTAATTCATAGATTTGTTTAATTTTTTTTGACCTGGATAATCAATTTTAATATTACAATAATAGATATATATTAATGCACCATACAATTCTATACCAGATAATTTCTAATTGTTTTTCTAAAAATTCTTACCATTTTGAACATCTTTTCATAGTCTCTACTGCTCTGAATTTCTGTGGGACCCTGGAGAATGGAAATGCTCAGGGACAATATCAATAACTAATTGGATGAGATGTTAAAATATGACCTGAGTTGGACTAATGAAATGGAAATTAATTCATTGCTTAGAGTCTTTGTGCAAAGAACTCTAGCTTTCTGAATACATCAGTAGAAACAAAATCTCTTAGTTCAAGGATTTGGGGGAAAATATAATACTCTTTCATACATGTTAAGTATTTCTGAGTTAATAAAGGTTTTTTCCATTTTATGTTGCCCTTTTATTCCCTTACTGTTATTGTATTATTAACCAATAGAGAGTTGGGAATCTCTTTCTTTCTTCAAGTGTTCAAGGGAGAGAATTTACAAATTTTCCCAGAAATGCTAAGCCTGGAATAGCTATTTCAGTGAGTCAACAGTCTGAACTCAGTTCACACACAATTTATTTTAGGAGAAACATGTTTCTAGGTTTAGATTATAAAAACTATACCCATTAACCTTTAACATCCCAGAATACACCCATTTAGCATCTCAGGATACATTCATTTAGCATCTCAGAACACACACACACTTTACATTGTAACGTCTTAGAAATCGGTATATCTTACAACGTCACAATTTAATTGGCAGCATGTTATTTTCTGGAAGAACGTAAACTAATAACATGTTTTATAATAAATGGCATCTTAGATTGAATGAATATTGGATATTTTTTTAAATTGTCTTAAAATTTTTTTGAGCTGTGGACAAATATCTGCCATAATTTATTGCAAATAACTATTTCAGCTCCTTTCACCTTAATGTAAATATGTTCTATAAGATGTCTTTTAAGCTTCGTAAATTATACAGCTCATAAAATTAATTTTAAGATAGCTAGGTATTTTCATCTGTTATCCATGTATAATATTCACTAAGAAGCACATCTATAATAGTGAAATTCTTATATAGGTTAATATATGGAAGACGTGTAAAGAAAAATATGGTTAAACCATTGTACTGGTGAATTACTTCTTTGTTTCCATTTACATTAAGCATGTGATTTAGTGATTATAGTTGAATAATTTTAAAAATTGTTTCCCTTAATTAGTAGACCGTATATTTGCATATTAATGCATTTTATTTCATTATCTCAGTCTGAAATGTATGTACAATTTTTGTGTCAAGTTGCCCAAGTTACTTGATAGTGTTGTTCAGGTTTTCTATATCTTTACTGATTTTCTATCGGCTTGTACTATCAATCACAGAGAGCAATGTGGAAATCTCCAACTTGATTGTGGATTTCTCTATTTCTCCTTACAGTTATATTGGTGTTTGCTTGATGTATTTTGAAGTTCTGTTAAAAGCTGGGTGAACAATTAGGAGTGTAATGTCCTCTTGATCAAATGACTGCTTTATCATTAGAAAATGACCTTCATTATCCCTGGTAATAGTTTTTGCTCTGGAATCCTCTTTGCTATATTAATAGAGGTACTCCAGCTTTCTTTTGGTTAGTGCTATACTGGTATATGGTTTTTCCATAATTTTACTTTTAACCTATTTTTTAGGATAGAGTACTCCTGACTGTCTCTGCTTTTTATTCCATCTTTTTTTTTTGTCTGCTTTTTAACTGGATCATTTAGACCATTTATATTTGGTATCAGTATTGATGTAACTGGGTTTTAATCTATCATTTTGCTACTTATTTCCTATTTGTCACATCTTTTCTTTCATTTTTTTGTTTTTCTGCCTTCCATTGGATCAATTGAATTTTTTAATGATTCTATTTTGTTTCCTTTGTTGACCTATTTGCTATAACTTTTTTAAGATTATTTTAGTGATTGCTTGAGAATTTGTAATATACCTTTTAAACTTATCAAGACTACCTTCAAATGATGTAAAGCCCCAAAAACTTACCTCATAAGGACAAGCAAAATATATTATAGCTGTAAATCCGTGTACTTAGGAGCCACGTTTGTTATAACACATGATTCTGAAGTTCTCAAAGTAAGCCTTATCGTAAAGAAATAGGCTTCCCATAGACAAGTTGGAAAATTCTGAGAGCAAATTTACGTGTTCGGTGGAAAGGATGAAAGCCAGAATTCTCAAATGAGGCAGTAAGTCACAGTGTCATCTATCCAATGTAAAAATTTCTGAAAAATTAAACCATTTTAATATTATAAACATGGCAATTGGCTAAACTCAGATAATGAAACTGGTATTTTAAAATTAAATTTAGCCAGTTTGTTTATAATATTATAACTAATTCAGTGTAATGAAAAAAAGCCTTAGATAAATTCACTATTTATTACTGAAGGAAATAACTAATACCAATAAACTGTACATAAGAATGCAGCAATTACTATGATAATAAAGAAATACTTTATGTAAAGAAGGAACTGCAGGACATAAACATCGCTAATCCTACAGAGAAGGGAATTTTATCAAATAAATGAGGAAATGCATTGCATAAGTTCTTTGAAATGTAGACTTTTTATATATATATCAATATATGCCAATCAAAATATATATTTTTGTGTATATATATCCAAATAATTATTGTGCTTTATTGTTATTGTGGCTATTATATTAGATATTTTACCTGTAATTTCAAATATTCTTTATAGATGTGCCCTTCTTTAGAGAGGCCCTGAACAACTTAGCAATTAATTTTTCTGGGGTTAAATAAGCCATCTCCTACTGATTCTTAATATTATTTGCATCTTGTTTTCCATGGTTGCTTTCCATAAGGGAAAAAGCTCTGCAATATTTACAAGTACAAATTCAACTACAAGCTTTCGTCCAAACACATATAATAAATGAATTGAATGTTTCAGGGCAAAATATGCCTGTGAAAAGTTTTATGCACACACATTTCAAAAGGGAATATTTACAAACAAGGTTTTCTAATTCTTTTTCTTGTGCCTTTGTGTTTTTATTGACCACTTGCTCTAGTAGATTTTGGGAGCGTGGGTGTGGAAGTCTGATGTAGATCTGGAAACAAGATTACTTCAGAAAAACAATCTCAAAATAATAACGATTTTATGGGTTGTAAGTGGTATCAATGGTGTAAATGAAATTCTAAAAATGTATGAATGCCCTTTCTGGTTTTTATTAGTCGTAACTGACTAAGCCTCAGGAAAGCAATGCCAAGGAAAATTATATATGTACATAGGAGTGTCTAAATATATGTATGAATGTATATGGATATGCATGTGTGTAAGTGCACACCAAAAGTCAACTGAAGAAAAACAGGTGCCTTGTTCTCTTCACTGAGATGCCAATGTCTCACTGCCCTCCCAAGACTTGTAATTTACGTTAGTATTTTAGTTTTTGACAAAATTACACATTAAATCTTTCACAATTGAGCATGTGATGATACTGTCTCATTACAGTCCCCACATTTTTATTTTTCTCTTTCTAGTCTACAATATTTTCTAACATGTAACTAATTTTTATGTTTCTCTACAACATGGATTCAGATACTTTTTTCATTTGAAAGTCAAATGTTCCTTTGCTCTCATGAAAGTGACATTTGTTTTATACTCTTGGAGCTGTTTTTTACTGCAGTTAACGGGAAAATTGCAACATTTGACAGACACTCTCAGTATTTAATTTTTAAGGTTATAAGCCAAAGTAAAACAATAATAAATTTCAGGAAGAATACTTATATGGAAAAATTAGAAATGAAAATGGATTTTCCCATCCAATATATTAGTCATAATGTCGTGTTTAAATAAACCTGAATCCACACCATGGGGAGCTTTCTTCTTTGGGAAAAAAATAAGCTGGTAATATTCTATTTTGTCTCCCTCCCTGAAATTACCCAGGTTTTTTAAAAGCATGCATGAAAAAAAATTGCAACTTAACTCTGGATTTCTGTAAAAGAAAATCCAAAATCCTGTTTCCAGTAAGATTTGTTGGTCCTTAAGGATGCATGCCACCTACTTGCCAAGAACTATCCTGTAACATCTTGGTGAACTCTCTAATTCATCAGTTACTAAAATTGTCTGACCATGACACCAATGAGGGGAGCTTGGTAAGAAAAACAGATTCCTGGGCCCTGCCTCCAGCTGGGGATGAGCTGGAAATCTAAATGTTTACCTAGGCTCCAGCTAATTTGAATGATAAGCAAGTGTAGGAAAGATGACTCTTATTGACACCAAAACCAAAATAAAATTTTTGAAACAAATCATCATTTTATGTTTTTCTAGGGGGAATGGAACTTATTTTAATTCTTTAGGAAAAATTAGGTTGGCCTCTAATTTGTCAGTGGAAGTCAGGATGAATCAGTCTCTAAAAGTAAGTTTAGATTTTAATAAGTTTGCCAGTTCTCTTATGAACATCAGAAAGTAAACATGTATTCGCTTTAAACAAATTCTAAATTTAAATAATAGATTTAAATAGTTAGGAACACAGATGAGGTGTGAAAGTGTGGAGAAGAATGTAATGCTAACGTTCCTTCCATCACGTGTTCAGTAGGGCGCTATTGTCAATTCTGTGCCAGATGTATGGGGGAAAAATTCTGACTATGACAGTGGCTCAAAAAACTCCCAGTCTGATGAGGAATTCAGGGAAAGTGGAAAAGTGATTCAGTCAGCTTCTTTTGAAGAGTCAAAATATAACCTGCCCAGTGTATTATCTGATAAAACAACTGTAGGAAAGAAGGAGCAGCCAGATTAGGTCTATTTATAAAAGTCCATGACTCTCCAAAAGAGAAAAAAGAGTTTCTGGTCCTTCTGTCCTGTTTTTGTTCTCTCAACATCAGTGTGAAAAAGAGAATCAGCAACATAACAATTCTCACAACAAAGCCTCCATAATCTGTGCTGGAAGATCTATTCTACTTCAACAGTATTACAGATGCCACAGGGCATCCTGTCCTGCCTGCTGTTGCTGGCACTCTCAAGTAGCTGAAATTAAACTTGAATATTTAAAGCCTCGAAAGTCCAGCTCATCAGTGAAGCAGACTAAAAGAGACGTCAGTCCAGGAGTGAGTAGCCATGCTGTTCTTTTGAAATTTGATCTGGGTCGGAAACTTAGAACCTGAGGAATCCCTTAGAAGGTAAATAAATAGACTTCCCAGTGGTGGTCAGCAGGGAGGATGCTGGCAGGGGGGAAGCCAAAGGGGGTCAAGGAGGCTTTCAAGGTGGAGCAGCCACATGTTTCTGAGCAGCAGGATCAAGGACAAATTCTCCAGAATCTTGCATGGAGACCATTAGTCTCAACCACTCAGAGACCTGTGACTGTTTTCAAATCAGGCAGAGAGGGAAAGAAAAGAAGCTGCTTTTCTGAAAGCAATTTCCAAGGATGAACTGACTTTACACAAAAAGCTTAAATTAAAAAATAGCAAGTGAGTTGTGCCCCTACATACTAGAGAGTCGTATGTAGTCACAGTAGTATATTTACTTAGGTATTTGATGAGTGACTTAATTGGAACTAAGTTCAGGAGACAAAGATGTAGTTTCAGCGTTGTCTGAAAATAGGGACAGTGTTATTTAAATAAACACCATCTGGTATCAACTGTTATTTAGAATTTTATCTGCTTTCTTCCTTGTCGTAATTCAATATTATGGGACGTGACGAGAATATGGTTGGTGTGCAGAATACAAAATTGCCTATGTTCACATAAATGTGGGTGACATTGGATTTTCGAACTTAGGACACCACCTAAGAATGTTTCTATTGTGGCAGAATGTAAAGTTCAATGATGAACTCACTCTTTTTAATTTTAAATTATGTTAAATAGCACTGCCCAGGAGTGGATTGAGGAAGATAATCGTTAACGTCATGATTCTACTTTTAATGCAATAAAAACTGATGGATTAAGGGATTAACAGAAAAAGCAGTGCAGTTTTAGGAGCTAACGTGTTCATCAAGACTGAATGAAGGTTGGTAACGTGCAGAGACAAAGTATTTAGTGAAAACATGAATAAAGAAGTTCAGTTTGTCCATAATGTATATATACCAACTACAAAATTTAAGGAAATCCTATAATTCCTTGTGTAGCTTTTATAATTCATTATCCTGCCAAAAATAGAATGGGACCCTTGTAAATTTTCCTAAGGCCTCTGACCAATAAGGCCACATCTCTAGGAAATATCCCCGTATAGAGGAATTGATATATCAAAGTGAAAGTTGTTTGCAGAGCTAGATCTGCCTACTGGATTAGGAAAGGACAACCACTTTGAACAAATTTAAATTCAGAAAACAGTAGATTGTCACCAGTGAGTAGTGTGATAGCTGTTCTTAAGGTGCACGGAAAACAACGTGATGGCACTCACTTGTCAGAACCAGTTGTGAAGTGGGGGCTTGGGATCAGAAACAAGGCAGAGACTGGTTGCTAGTCCAGAAGCAAATAGGCAGGACTGGATCAGCTACAAGGAGGACTGTATCTCCATTTCCATGTTTCACAGGAGCTCCAGGTATTCTGCCTACCCAACCGTGTTTGCTCCTGGACCTAGGGTGAAGAAGGGTTTACGAACTGGAAAGGAAGGGAGGAAGAGGAAATGGGGCTGATGGGATGGAGGTAAGCAGGGAGAGGGTTAGTAACTTAATTACAATTGTAGAATCCAGTAACTAGCTACGTGCTAGAAAGGAAAGACAAGCTAGAGTGACAGACGAGCCACAGGAAGAATCAGAAACTCGATCTTAAGGGGCTCACTAATTGTAAGGTCATTCGGTTTATTTGGAGATGGCAATAGAAAGCTAGCTGTCTTTCTTCTTGATTTTGAAGTTGCAGAGAAAGTTCTTTGTATGTTATTTCACATGCTACCATATTAAAGATAAAGACTAGCAATGTAAAACATACAGTTAATTTTGGCCAATGAAGCCTTTACCTCTCTTAGATGGCATTTGGATTTTTTAATCTTCTTCATTTGAAACAAAAAACAGAAGCAGAGGGCTTGTCTGAGGACACATGATCAGGTAGCAGAAAAAAACAAGAAAACATCTGGCACAAAATCCATAAAACTCACCAGTTTGGGGGTGGGTTGGGGGCAAGGAGGGTGAAAAACATCCCTGTGCTGTGACTCCTCTTTGGTGACAGGTAACATTCCAGCACAGATGCTATGAAACATTATTCTCAATAAGATAGAAGTTTATGGAGAAAGGAGACAACAATGCAGAGAAATGCAATAAAAAGGAATGAATATGTGTTTGTTCTTTGTGTTAATTATCTATGCCCCCAAAACTCAGAACTTCTTTATTTTCAGAAAATTTGATAAACTACCTTATAGTTTTTCTGGTTAACAGATGTTGCTGCATGGCTGAAGAAAATATGTGTGAAAAACACAAGGAATGTGTTACATAACAGTGTTATTCAAATAAAATTGTTCATAAATAAAAAATAAAAGTTTTTATTATTGCATGCTCAAATGTTGGAAAACTTAAAATTTCCTAATTTTTGTCTTCCTAATCCATTATCACTCATCAGAAATTAATAAAAATTTCTGCACAGAAAATTCTGAATATCTCATGTTTATGTTTGACTTCCATATTAGACACAATGGTATAATAACAGTATTCGTCAGTGGAAAACAAGTACTCAATCTCCTATTTAGATCATGCTTGTGTTACTACTCTTGAGGAGCCCTCAAGTGTTAGCTCAACTATGACCCTATGCATTAACTAAAAATGTTAACACATAAAAAAATGTTGATTTGCAGGGGGAGGCAAACTGTCAAATGTGAATTTACTAAAGTTTTGACAAAAGTTAAAAATATATATATTGAATGGTGGAGATGGGTGTTAAAAATTCAAGTATCTTGTTATTCATTAAAAGGCAGTGATGAACCTGATAAAAGCAAGAGAGCTCAGCTGAGAAAAAATTTTTAGTATTTTTGCTAGAAAAATGACAGAGTCCTATTTAATGTGAATCTAATAGTTATCATTCCTACTCTGAAAACGGGTATTTAATCAGCCTGAGTATGACAGAAACCATGTCATTGTTTTGGTTGTTGGAACTGTGCATTGACCATTGGTTACAGTATAGCAAAAAATACGAACCCATTTCATTGCTAAGTAATTACCAAACAACTAATATTTTGACTATTTGATATAGTATATTTTGAAGGTAAAAAATCCTCAAGAACATCAGTTGTCCATGGTACCGTGTCATTTTTGCTATGCACCGTCACACCGTCAGCTGCAATATGTTGAGCAGTTCAAAGTCTCTACTTTGATACTTTCAAAATGACTTAATTAATATTCCAGTTTTGTTCTGCTTTTGCATGGTTTAAATCTGAAAAAGAATAAAAGATACTGTTCCAGTTCCTTGTTTATGGGAAACTACAAAAGGACTTCTGAAGATGCCACACCCTATACAGTGCCCCGTTTGACAGTGCTTATCGTGTAGTCCCTCGTGTCGGGTCTCAGAGGGAAGGTATCAACATGTATGGAACGCCCTTGTGATGCACATCTGCACTAACCCGCTTCAGGCCCTTATTAAAGAGGCAGCACATTTCTCATCATCGTAAAGCTTCTGGCGTAATCTGAGACACAAAACTCATTAAAAGATGGCTTTAAAAAATAAAAGATGAATCCGCTGATTATACCTGCATGAAGGGGCATTCCTCTCGGGTTTTTGAAGTTGTCAACAGATGACCAAACCCCAGAAGACGGATCACAGAAATGTAATTTCCTGCTTTCCTATAACGCTAGAAACATAATTAACTTTGTACAGATAAATGAAATGTTAAATAGTTAATAATAATTAAAAAATGGCATTCCTCACAAATGAGTGGAAATAATGTTACTTTACATAGCAGAATTGCACTTTCATTTCTTTCCTTCTTTTTGGTAGTTCACCAATAACTATAAGTAAGAGCAAAGTTGACTTTTCCCTCTTGTTATCAAATATATTTTAATGATCAGTATACCCTTAACTCATTGAGGCCATAAGACCCAGGGTTCAGCTCAGACCAAAGCAGAGTTCACAACTGCTCAGCTCAGGGCCAGGATTCCCTGCGCTCTTCATTTAGGGTTGCCAGATTTAGCAAATAAAAACTGAAGGACACCATGTTAAATTTGAATTTCAGATAAACAGTGAATAACTTTTTAGTATATCCCAAATCTTCTATCTTGCAACCTTGTCTCTATTAAAGATCTCCCAGATTGTCCAGATGGTCTCCTGGGAATACACAGAAGGAGAGACAATAAAGGAGAATGCCTTCCTTCTGTGCCTAAGCAAACACGCACACGCACGCACACCCACACACCCTGTTTCAGCTTGGAGATTCCACTGTGCCACCTCCCTCCAGGATTATCTTCTCCCACTCCCTGACACTCTTTTCTCCTCAGCACCAGTCTGGCTTAGAAGATGCATGGCCGAATGCTCAAATCACTACTGTGCTCTTACATAGAGCTCTGTACTAGGTCATTTTTGACCAAGACAAGGTGAAACTCTTCAAAGGGACATGGAGTGAAGAAAAGGTTCCTAATGTGAGGCGGGAATTATCAGATACCAGTTTCTCTGCTGCCACATCATTTAAGATATCTGCAATGAAGGAGGAGAGTCAGACTACAGATGGTTCTGATAAAATGCAAAATGCCTGGTGTGATTTAGGAAATTCTGAGAAATGAGCATTGGGCTTCAAAAGAGAGGCATACTGCTCTGTACTTTTATAGAAAAGAGGAAAGGCATTTCTACATTTCTGATGTTGGACTAATAAGAAAAAATTAGATAGCCTTATTCTCTAACTACTCCTGGTAATATCTCCTGGAGATATCTTTGAAAAGCAGATAATTTTCGAGTTGTGTTTTCTCTGTAGGAGTATTTCTTATGGCAGTCAAAATCTTAGTGCTAGAAAGCAGATAGTTTAAAAATATAGCCACGGTTTAGAATGGCATATTTTATGTTTCATAAATCTTTATAGGCAATCCCCCTATGTGATATATTTCCTAGGATATTCTTGTTACTTCAAGAGACTTTCATCATAAAAGAAGTTTAACATGATAGTGTGTCCCACGTACTGAGTTTTAGACTCAGCATCCTAAATGTCAGCGAGTTTGGGAGAAGGAAGATCATAGTTGACAGAGTTAGAATATTTTGCTTTGATTTTTTCGATGGGTCTTTTTCCAGGGCCAAGACCTCGTAACAAAAGTCATATGAATTTTTCAGTGCGGTTCTTCGGGCTCTTTCTGTGAAACTGCCAGATCTCCAGCTACTTGGTGCAGAGGTTATACAAGAAAACCACAGAAGGAACAGAGATGGCTACTCTGACGCCAGTCTCTTTCCCCTCTCAGCTCGCTGAGTTGGATCTTAGCAGTTCCTCAGCTTAACTTGTCTCTCTCACAGTGGACTCGCGAATCAGAGATAGAACCTATGCCAGCTTGCCAGGAATAGAGAGGTGGATGTTACTGGGGAGAGTTGGATCCCTTAACCTCATCCTCTTTGGGTCAGTTGAGCCATCTTATGAGAGGCCAGAAGTTAAAAGTTCTTAAAAATATTCCCAAAGATGTGCCATTTCCTCCTTTTTCCCAACACTCCTGACCCACAGAGTACCAAGAAAGAGTGAATTTTAGAAAGATATCACAGCTCTCTTTCCCAAACAAGGATTAAATATCAGCCAACCAGCTTTCACATCAATTATAGGAAAATGAAGGAGAATGTATGACAATTTGAAAACCAGTAAATGGCCCTTTATTGCCAGAGTAGGAAAAAAAGACAACATATTTGCAACTTTTTGGCCAATTATCAATAGAATCTCCCATTGGTGCATTTTGAAAAATAATGTGTAACAGAAAGAACAATAAAGTGCAAATAATTCTGCAAGAATGCGAAGGGAGCCTCAAATTTGTGGTTTAGCAAAAAATTTCTTGGGATATAATCAGAGATTTATATATACTAGGAGCAGGAAGCAAAGCCAAATCAGTTCAGTGAAACGTAGCATTCCCTGAAGCCAAAGACCTATTTTTTCTACATAATTACAAAAATGAGCAAACTTCAGAGCCACAAAAATCTCCTGAGAGCAACAATGGGAGTGGAAATAATTTTCCTCAAGAATCCATATATTCATTTTGATGGTTTAAAATGATTCGTGCGCTGGTGGAAGAAAGACACGGAACTTGTCCTCATGTTTTTCTTTTCACATCTCCCATCAAACAAAAATGTTCTATAATTGGACCTTTGAAGTAAAATCTTGGGCTAGGCAGTTTGAAAGCCTCATATAATTTCATTGAGGGAGCTTGGGAAGCAGAGAAATCTCTGAAGTAACCAGGGTCCGGATTTTTAAAAGGGCCTATGGAGCAAAACAACATTTTGAAAGGAACACAGAGAAAAATTGGTATCTGATATGAAATATGCTGCAGAATTATTTATATATGTCACCATGCTCTACAGCTTTTGGAAAACCTGACTAGTTTCTCTGGGGATTTCAAATTAATCCCCAGTAGATGTCCAAAGTAACATTCCCCAAAGAATGTGTAAGCCTTTGCAGAAATGATATGAAATAAATACAGAAGAATAAAGAGGTTGAATTGTTTTGTTACTGAAATATGAAACAAAACAAATAACACTAGTTTGATTTATTCATTAAGTTTATGTCTATGAAAATAATGTCATCCAGAAAATAAAAATAAGAAGAGTAAGTAAAATAGAGTAGAACCTAAGAGTCGGGGATTTAGAAAGTGTAGGGCCACAATAAGTAAGTTTCAATAGGTTGTCGTGTCAGGATTTACGAAAAGAATAAGTTCACAATTAATTTTGAAGTCTGAATATCGGTCACAGGCCTGGCACATGATGCTGAGGAAGTTTTGTACACAATCTCTTTTCAGAAAATTAAGGTCCCTTTTCAGACTAATCAGTTTTACAAATATCAAAAAGTCCCCCGTGAAGCCTATAACTCTTCAGTGTCAATTACTTGCTGCAAAGTTTGGGTGGGATTCCCAAATCCACCCTTACTTCTGACACCAATTGCACGTTCAGAGGTTTCTGAAACCACCTCAGGAGGGACTCAGAACTCATGTGAAACTGTTATAGTCACAGTTACGGTTTATGAGAGTGAAAGGATTCAGATAAAAATCAACCAAGAGAACAGGCATATGGAGTGGAGTCCAAGAGAGTTCCAGGCAAGAGCTTTGAGTGCTTCTCTCTCAAGGGAGTCGTGGACAGTGCTAACCTCTCTCAGCAGTGATGTGTGACACTATGCACGAAGTACTGCCAACCAGGGAAGCTCTTCTCAGCCTTGATGTTCTGAGTGTTTATTGAAGCATGGTCACAGACGTGGTTGACCACCTACATGGCTGACCGCCTACATGGCTGACTTTAGTCTCCAGCCCATCCAGTAGTCAAGCTGGCCCAAAGCCCCCACATAAATCACATTGTTAGCATAGACTCTCTGTGTGGCCCAAGGCCCCCACGTAAACAAAGACACTCTTATCATGCAGCACTTTCCCAAAAACGGGTATTATCTCCCAGGAGCTAAGGGCAAAGATCAGACCTCCCTCCAGGGAAGGTTAATCTGTTACTGCACGCTCATATTACACAAAGTTGTATGAACTGTACACTTTTCACTGGAATGACATGTGTCTGCAAACACTATGACTATACTAAATTGGACACATCCTGAACTCTACAGAACTCTGCTGACGCATTGTTTCGGCTGCCTAAGGCCTTACTTCATCTGCACCTTTGAAGGGCGGTAGTTCTACTCAAGATACTTTGGGTTGGAAGACACTGTGGCAGTTCCTTCTGCCAATGAGGGTTTTGCTGCAGCATTTGTTGGGGTGTCCTCATCCCCCGATTCATTCTTCTGTAGACTGATGGTCAATGTAGACTCTTGTTACCACAATCTACTCTCTCCAACAAAGGCCTTGGTTTTTTGTTTCTTTTGGTTTTTTGGGGGTGTACCTCTTAGAATATGATTCTTGGTAGACACTATTTTCCATGGAACATTTTCTAGAATACTGGACTTTACCTGGAAACTGGTTTCTTGTTTCCTTATTATGTCTGAAAGAATGTGCTTATATTTAGACTAATATTGTTACAGAGTTTCATTGGTTTAGTGGAATTGATTGTAGAGAAAAACCATCAAAAATGATATGCCAGTCATTCAATCATGAAATGGTTTCAAGACGCAGGTACGTTTTCCTGGAAAATTGAACTCAGTGAATAACAGCTAGAGTCTATGACAGCTAAAAGAATCACACTTCGGTTTCAAACTTTTTATATCCAATCACTAACAGAAGTTTCACACATACAAAACATCCACTAAGATGTTTTTTAATGGATGTAGATTTATACCACTAAGTAAAAATTTTTAAGGAAACAATTTTCTATACATTTAACGCAATCATTTTTACTTTACTTTTTTGATGGGAAGTTTTAATTTTTGGAATGCTCTAATATATGGCAAAGTAGAATACAAATTAAATTGCAGATTAACCTAAAACATATTGATAATCTTGTCGTAGAATCAGAAACAACTGAAGTCTTTTGTGTGTGTGTGTGAAGAAGATTCGCCCTGAGCTAACATCCTTTGCCAGTCTTCTTCTTTTTTGGCTTGAGGAAGGTTAGCCATGAGCTAACATCTGTGCCAGTCTTCCTCTACTTTGCAGGTGGAACACCTCCACAGCATGGCTGATGAGTGGAGCAAGTCTGCACCTGGGATCCAAACCTGTGAACCCCTGGCCACCAAAACGGAATATGCAGAACTCTAACCACTGGGAAATGGGCTGGCCCCCTACTGAAATCTTTTTTATAAACACTATTCAAATGAATAAGTATTATATTTAAAGTCATTTGTGCATACTAATTCTGTGAATATTTTCATAAGACTTTAAATCACTTAAAGCATTGATTCAAGTTGTAACTCTGAAATTTTGACAGTTGAAAAAGTTTCAAATAATGTTGATACTAAGTATATAAAAACGAGTTTTATGATGCTGAACCAAAAACTAGTAAGTATAGGTCCTTTATGTCACCCACAAAAATAGGATTTTACACTCACATAATATATAAATGATAACTTCGTGAAATAGATACTTACATCCTAATGTCCATGAAAATTCCACTATTTTTTAAATAGATCATAATTTTAACTAGGAATTGCAATTTTTAAAATGTCATGAATTCAATAAATTGAAATGAAATTGGGATAAATGTAAATTTCTACATCCTCTATAAATCCATTTTACAGGTAAATGGGAATATTCTGGCTTAAGAGAAATTTTATGAAAAGGTTGAGTTTATTTGATCATAAATCAATCAACCATGACCCCAAATGTAATATAATAGTTTTAAATCTTAAACTGCATTAATAGAAGTATAACTATATAAGTACATACTATGTCCAAGGAAATACTACACTTTAATAGCGTCACAGTTAAACCAGAGGATATTCAATGGAGTGCAATCAAGATGATCAATTTGAAAATCATCTTACATGAAGAATTTTTTAAGGAACCATGAATGTTTAGCCTAAAACACTGAATTTGAGGGGCCGGCCTGATGGCACAGCAGTTAAGTTCACACGTTCCACTTCTCAGAGGCCCAGGGTTCGCAGGTTGGGATCCAGGGTGTGGACATGGCACCGCTTGGCATGCCAGGCTGTGGTAGGCGTGCTGCGTATAAAGTAGAGGAAGATGGGCACGGATGTTACCTCAGGGCTAAAAAGAGCAGGACTGGCAGTAGTTAGCTCAGGGCTAATCTTCCTCAAATAAATAAATAAATAAATAAAACACTGAGTTTGAGTTTGAAAGGTTTATGTTAGTTATTGTTAAATATGTCAAAAAGAGTTTTTCCTTCAATTTCTAGACTTCTATGCTCGTTGAGAATCAAGCATTAGGATCAATAGATGGAAGTTAGAGTCATATTTCAGCCTAATAATAAGGCAGACATTCAAGGTGTCTAAATACAGACCTGCTTTACCATATCGTAGCTTGCCGTGATTAGGCTGAAAGTTCCATGCCAGAAATGTTAGAGAAGGAAGAATGTGCCCACAGATCTATGTCTTTTCTTCCAAGTCTCAGATTCTTCCATTGTACGGATAGACTTAGATAAAAACAGGGCTTCTCAGGGAACAGAGATGAAAAAGACAATTTCCTAACTACTTTATAAGCACTCAGTAAAGAATTCTTAGCTTTTGCACCCCACAGCCCCCACACACATGCTGCCCCTGGATGGATTTTTATCTTTATCCTTTGTCCCTTAAGGATATCAGATCAGTCTACAGGTATAGTCAATAAAGCCAGTGGTATATTTCTGCGACGCCATTACCAAGGCAAATGCAAACAGCAGAGAAAACTTGAGCAAGCCTTATTCAACCCTTCCACAATATCTGGACTCTCGCATATAGTTCTAGTCCCCACGTACCAGAAGGGAAATAATGAAATCTAGAAGGGGACAACCAAAAGTCACAGGGATGGAGTGATGGTCACCTGAGACCTTGCTAAAATACCGACTCTTGAGCCTTGAAGAGCTCAGGGAGGCTATATAGAAATGCTTAAAACCGCCTGCTGTTTGCATGATATGAACATAAATTCCTAAAGGTTAGAACAATGAGAATCTCTCTAGAACTTTTAATGTGTTAAGTTTAGGACAGCTAAAAAGAAATACATCTTCACAAACCAGAAGACTTGCTAAATAAATAGTATGTGCAAGAAATCCCTAAAGAATTTCTTGGTATTTTTGAAAGGCAGAGTCTTAGTATGTGACTGCTGGGAGAAGCTGAGATTTGCCCCAGCTCTCTGTCTTGGAGGACAGTCTTGCCTTCCTCCATGATCCTTAGCAGCCTCCTATTGATGACGTCTACTCCCGCCCGAATAGACCACCGTCTCTAATGAAGAATGCTGGAAGCAACACTTAATTGCTTTATTTTATCTGATAGTCTTTCTGTGTTGAGACTTGAATCCTCACTCGAATCTGATTTGAATTTTAACTAGTATCACAGGAGAGTTGACCTTAGCAAACAAAATCCAAGATCTCAGCCGCATTGAGGCAGCTGCATTTTTCTCTCTCTTATCTTCTCCTAGGTTGTAATTGTGGAAGCCTCTCCAAAGTACCTTGAGTGCCTTTTTCTTGAGGCCCCATATGTTGGGAAAAGTCTGAGAGATCCCTAAGTATTATTGTGTTTGAGTACATCAGCAAACTTGTCAGCAGCTAATTAGCTGAGCCCGCTCCTGAAACTGAAACGTGCATACTCTTTCTAAAAACTTCCAAAGCAAACTCTCCTTCTCATATATAACATTTCCCCCTCTATGTGAGGCGAAGGTTCTTCATCAATCTCTTCAGACTTTGATTTCAATCGAGGTGCTCATGTCTCTAAAGTGTGTGTGTGACAGCACTTTTCTGGAATTTTTACACACTTTACAAAGCTAATGAAAAATATTGAGTTTGCATTCCTTTGCCAGGTAAAACATTGAAATAGCATTTTTAAGCAAGGTCTTCCTAGTGCTGGAGACGAGAAAACAGCACATGGGCCACATGTTTGCACAGCAAGTACAAGATGCCATGTTAGAATTTGCAAGTGTGTGCTTTGTGTTCTCTGCTGTGTCATTACTGAGAGATCTCCAAAAATAATAGTGTATTTTCAGTGCCTTTAGATCATGGTTTGGGTGATTCCACTGTAGATGTGGTTGTTTTCCTGTGGAAATTTTTGTTTTTTAAATTATCCTGTTTTATGAAACTTATGAGCATTCAAATATCTATGACTTTCACACATTCAATCAGAAATGTCACAGTTGTGTGCAGTTTCAGAGCTGATGTAGTTTCTCTAAATGTAATGTCCATTACAAAAAGGTAAGTATAACTAATAATTCAACTACTGCTTCCTGGGTTGATAGTGTCTTATGGAAATTTGTGCTGAAGACCAGCGACCTAAAAGACAAGTGTTTCTTCCTGTATTTCCATCTCAAGAAGTGGGATGACGCTATATTGTACACTATTATAGATCTTTGGACTGTTATAGATCTAGGTGAAAGTTAATGAATTTAAACTCTAATATTTCAAAGATATACATTAAGTTCTCTAGCAGGGCTATGAAATTGGACTTTAGACTCTGTATTAAATCATAACACCACATCTCCGTTAAGCATTTGAATCCAACATCATGTGAGAGAGAATGTCAGGAAACCATAGAATGTACTCTATTTCTGTTGTTGCAATGACGATCTTCTAAAGATTTTTGGTGAGTGTTTGCGTGGTATGTCCTACACACGTGGGCTTTTGCTAACAGAGACACTCTTATTTGGTAACACATTTCAATCCAGAATTAGTTCCTGCTTGGTTAATGCAAGCCAGAGCATTGCTGAGGCGAAAATTCCTATTAAACGAACATGGATTCAGATACGACAGAATGATGAATTCTAGACTTGGCACACAGTTAAGTATTCTCTTGTTTAGCAAATAGTTATTCAAAAATAGCCTTTGAGATATATTTTGTGTCAAACTGAAAATTATTTCCCCACCAGATGGGAATGGCACTTTGCATTTGCCCTCAACCACACCTAATCTTTCCGTGGAAGCAGCAGAAAGGTTATCCCAACGTGTCTGTTGTTTCTGTTAATCAGTGCCATGCTGTCTAATGCTTTAGAGGAGAATATCTTCATTATTTTCTCTTTCCAGGGGACCTTTTTTGGTCATGTGAGACTGAACCAACTTATTCTGGAAGACTATTTTTAAAACTTTCCTTTTAATTTCAGAATGTTCAAAGATGAGGGTTAAATATTCTGTCATGTGATGATAGAGTTTCTTTTTTTTCCCCTGGGGGGAGTTTTATTTTCAGGTCTCCCTTTGGCCGTATAGTCATGTTTTGATCTCAAGCAAGAAAGAAAATTATCTTCCGGTTATAAGATGCCTCATAAAGTTAAAAAGGAAAACCTTGAAGAGATTTTCATTATCCTAGTTGAGCTAAAACAAAAATGCAAATATAAAATAGTTAGAAATGACTTGAATAATAAATGTTCAGAATCTATAGACTAAATAACGATAAAATCTTCAAGACTAAATACTATAAATACATGAATTTCTCCTAAAATAATATATAATTTAATGCCATTTCTATCAGGATCCCAGTGTTTTGATTTTGTTTTGATTTTTCCGAAGCAGCCCCTTCTCAAAGTTATTATAAAGATCTCTTGGGATAAACGTGGCCATAGAAAACTCAAAAAAGCTTTGAAACAAAAGAAGAATGGAGAACAGTCATACAACGCCAACATGTCAGGGCATTATCAGTCACAGTGATCACAGCACTATTGTATGGATCCAAGAATTACTACACAGAGAAGCTGAAAAGAAAACAAAACAAAAAAACGGTAGTTCAAAAACAATATTGATTGGGTTGTCTCTCTTAGGGAGGGGTTAATTTTGTTCTCTGTGTGAGAAGTGAGGAAAAGACACTGTGGTGGAGACTGTCATGCTCATCGAACTTTCACGTGCTCCTCACCATTTCCCAGCCTCCTTTGCAGTTTGGCTGGGATCATATAATTAGTTAAGGTCAATGAGATGTATCTAGAAATGATGTAAGCTGCTTCCATACCTTGTTCTTTAGAACATCCTGCACAATCTAACAGCTCTCTCTCCCCTTGCCCCTTGTGAATGTGGAGGCCACATGTTTGAGCGGATGGCTGTAATTTGCAAGTTGCCTGGATCTCTGAGTCACCCCTTGGAAGAGAGCTCCTTCAGCAAGCTGCCTAACCAACATCAATTTATGATAGAAGCAAAAAATACATATCTGTTGCATTAAAAAAAAAACCCTGATAGGCAGAAAAAGATGATAGATCTGCCTTAGACAACCAATTTTGATCTTATTCAACTCTAAGTTAAGCATTAATTGGCAATTTAATTTTAAAATGGTCATTAAAAAGAAGCTGCAATATATTTTGAAAAAGATGAAATGAATAGTTATCAAATCTCATATTTGGGGAAAATGCTCCAAACAGGAAAATAATAAAAATAATTCCCAAGATAAAGAAGGCTATATGATTGATATTCTTTGCTTTTCTTACTAGGTTTTCCAGGGCAATTTTGACAATGACACCCACAGAAAAAACGTCATCGACCCTCCCATCTATGCACGGCACATCAGAATCCTCCCCTGGTCCTGGTATGGGAGGATCACGCTGCGGTCGGAGCTGCTGGGCTGCAAAGAGGAGGAGTGAGGAGACCCCATGCCCCACAACCTTCCTCTCTATTTTCCTAAAAGTATCTCCATGGAATGAACTGTGCAAAATCTGTAGGAAACTGAATAGAGTTTTTCATGAAAAAGTGCTCAAATTATGGTAGGCCACTGTCTTTTTAAGGAGGTCTAAGCCTGCCTTTTCAATCGTTTAATTTGATTTTTATTGTTTAAATTTCTTAAGTAACATCACATTGTGAATTACTTTTCTCATTGTTTTCTGAATTATTCACACTGGTTGAAATGTATTCGGGAAAGAAAGCAGCATTCTTTTGTTAGCAAGGATAAAAAAATCTCATAGTTATCAAATAAAAGCACGAGTTGATAGAGCCTTTATAATCAGTACTCAGCTAATTCTTATAAAAGACATACTGCAATGTTAGCAATAAGGGGTTTTTTTCCTTCTGTCATGACTCTACATTATCCTCGTTGTTTCCCCGTGTCTACCAGACCTGTCAGTGTTTATAACAGAATTTTGAAGAAGAACCTGTAACATGCAGTACTAACTGATGTTATAATTCTCCTTTTAGCTTCATTATTTCTAATCAGAGACTGTGTGATTTGTTTTTCCTTTTGGCTCTATTCTATAGCCTTCATAGTGTATATTTCCTGAATCAGTCCATATTTTTTCCAATTAAGTTTTCTCCTTTTATTTGCCTAAAAGAACTATCACGCTTGTTCATATATATGGAACATGATTGAATATCAGTAGGTTGATCATGTTTAATATCAGTAGACTTAATCTGCAATTCTATTTTGAAGGACTCTGTAACTATGTAATTTCCAAATACTTCCTTAATAAAGAACCCAATGCTACCATTTTGCAAAATAAACAACAAAATTTTGTTATGTCCCTTTACACTGAAATCTAAATCTTCATTTTGTTGGTATTGACACAGCCTTATCTTTACTTTAAAATAATAGAATAATGAAGTCTTTCTTTGTCTATTTTAAAAAAATTTTTAGCAAACAAATATTAAGATAACACTGCATAGCTTGGCCAAGCATACTCATTATTTTTCTGTTCATCTCTGCATTTCCTGTGAAACTGGAATTTTATTGACATTTGAAACTGGTGGTGGTTTCCCAGGAAAGCACAATGTGTAGTTATTTGTGAGAAGAAAAGTACTTACTAATGACAAAGTAGTAAACCATTTTCAAGATGAAAATTGATTTCTATTTTTTTTGCTTCAAAGGTCCTGAAAAAATAAGCAATTATCATAACAATTTGTTATTGATAATGGTGGTTTCATTGACATGGCTCTCAAATTAAAGCTCATACTGCCTCCATAAAAGTCCTCAACATCTCATTTATGAGCTTTACAAGTATTTAGTTTATAAGGCTTAGACATAGAATTATTGGAGTTTTAAATTACGGGTCCTGGAAAAGTCAGTATGGTATGTGTGCGAAATGTTTGGTCCTGTGCGACACTGCGAAGTTTTTTCCTTTATTATTTGTGCTGCATAACGAAAACCACCTGTTATTGTCCTGTCTGTCCATGTGTTAACAGCATTCCTCAATGATGTATATATGGAGGGGGCTTCAACCATAGTGAAGAATTTAAAGAGAAAGTCAATCATAACGGCATTTTTAAAAAGAGCAAAATTAGGACTGGCTGGCCACATATTTGTCCTATGCCTACTTGCTTTCTACTTCAAGTTCTTATTATGAAATTGTCTATTTGGAGCATCTGAAATGATGATCATTTTTCAGCACCTTCACAAACAAAATTGCTGTGTCCTCAATATTGCCTTTTTTAGATAACTTTAAAATTAGGAATTTAAATATTTTTAATTCACTAAATTTTAAAGTCATGTTACAAATAATCACTTAGGTCCAAAAATATACACACACTTACTGTCTAGCCATTGGCCCTCATTTTTTTAAAGATTTCCTGTCCCACCAAATTGCTGGATATTTTCCTTTGCAGATTATTCATGGTTCTTCATTCTTCACAGAGTATGCTTTAAAAATTATGAGTAACGCTTTGTAATGAGTTCCTTTCTCAAAATTACTAATGGCTTCTTATTATGTTTTGAATTTTATTCTATTGATAGTTTTTTAAACAAATATTTTCAAATGGGGTTTGTTAAAATTATATTTGTTACTTTCTGGAAATACATTGAATGGCTTTCTCTTGCTTGTGCATTTTCTCTCTGCTCTGTATGTTCTTCACCAACATGGCATGACCAATGGGATATTTATTTGTCCCATGATGCCCAAAATTCATGACAATAAAGAGATTCCCACATGTGGAAATGTTAATAATTCTTGTGAAGTAGTATGTAGCTTTTGTGTCACTTGTATCAATGACATCAAAGTGAAGCAAATTTATTTTATTTAAATTCACACTAAAACAACTAAAATCACATAAGCAGAATACACAGAATAATCACTTTGTCTTCACTGTATGGAGAAAGTATCATATGATAATTTTATAATCTATGAAATTAAAATTTTAAACATTTCCATTTTATCTATATTCTACTAAAAGCATTTATCCCAATCACTAATTCTAATTTTAGGGTTGACTTTCTCTTTCTGAATGGCTTCATAAGGATTGGCGTGAATTTTGAAGACTTGGGGTACTAATGATTGTATCTTTGCTAGTCAACAAATTATGAAATAAAATATTCACTGCTGGCGTTTGATGTGTCGGTCAGTACAGAAATGACTAAGACACAAATAACCTTTGCAAACTTTCAAGCTGTGTAATATTCCAATGTTGGGGTTTATTTTCTTTGTATATATACTTAAATCATGTAGGATGTTGTAAAATCAGTATGACCTTGTCTAGTCTTCAAACTTAAAATAAAACTTTTGAAAATCTAGGATATTATTGAAGCGGTTGTAACTAAACACATTTGTAAGAATACACATATTGTCTGAATATGGATGTCCGCTACTCTTCACTACATGCTTGGTTTACTTTTTCTTTGTATGGGACAATTAATCAAATACAGAAAAAAGTAGAAATTACAATATCCTCCAAATATACATTGATATCAGCTAAATGGACCTTTCCAAAATTATTAAAATGTGTGCATTTCTCCTGCTCCTCTTAGCTGTGGAAATTTTATTGGAATGCTAATAATCCAAAGTCTTCTTTTTTGCCTCATGCATATTTAAAGTCTTGTGTTCCAGGAGTGATCTGGCCATTGTTAATCAGATGCTACTGCTATGATTTCTATTGTTTTCTAAGTACGTGATTCTCAGGAGTATAATGAAAAGATCTGGTCAGTAGCAACTAATAACACTGACACTAATAACGTGTTTATCCATGTAACTTCAGCTATTGCTTCAAGAAAATGGTAACACTTGGCTTCTTCACACACCCTGTTTCTAGCCCTCTCATAGTCACTTGTAGAATATTAAGTCTGCGTACTTCCCACTTTTTAGATGTTTTCTTAGATTACAAAAATTTAGGAAAAAAACTTAAGATATTAAATGTTGCCTCCTCAGGTGAGCCTCAATGAATCTCTGATAGTTCTCAGTACTAAGCTGTTACATATGTTTACGTATTCATACATGTTCCAATTTGCCTACACTTAATGTGAATGAATCAATGGGGTGCCATTGCTTACCTAATCTTTTGCACACACCCAAACATACAGATGTGCTTTTATTAAATAAAAACGATTATACACACATTTTTTCAATAAGACCAATAAAGAATCATGATAGCATCGATACACAGTAAAACTTCATTGTGATAGCAGAATAAATATTCAACAGAAAATTTTCAACTATGAGGCTTTTAAAATTACTGATTCAAGATGTAAAAATAATAGAAACATTTAGAATTCTAAGGAGGAAAATCTGACCATGTTGAAATTTGTTTTAAAAAACTTATCAAGAATAACTTTCTGAGTGGAAAATATTCTCTCCCTATAACCTAAAATTTTACAACATCTAGCACTTCAGCTTTGAATACACAACTTTAAGTAAAGATTTTGTTAAAGAAATATTAATTTTTTACTGTCAGAAATGCAGTGTTCTCTCTCTCTCTCTTCCCAAAAGCTAGCTTAAAACAATAGCCACAATCGAGTTAGTGTGTTATTGATTTGTGAAAAATATTGCCTCTGTCCTTTGAAATGCAAAAGAGTTCTTTTACCTGAGCAGGCAAAATGGAGGATTAAACCACTTTGCCAGTTGAGAAATATCTGAACTACCCTGAAACAGAATGCATTGTCATTTGTCTTTACAAAGAAAGAATGCCTCGTGGGAGTAGCAATTTTTCTATTGATTTTGAAAGAGCAAATAGAATTCCCTGATTCTGTTGCAGGAAGTGGCTATAATTCATATTGCATGTTTCAACATTGCCACCAAATAGTGTTTTCCACCGTAGGCAAGTGGCACTTGCTCAAAGAGTTATTTTTATTAGATGAATTTGGTAGCAGAAATAGTAAAACATTTTTGGAAAAGGCTCCTCATTTAGTTGTTTTTGCACATCTTGGCAGGAGTTGATTGAGTCATTTGAAAACACTAATGCTGTGGAAATATGGTATAGTGGCATCAACAAATGGTCACCACATTACATGATTAAGCATTGCATATGGTGACTGCCTCTGATTTAATTTTATTTTAATGTCCTCAAAGGCATAAACCACACTCTTCCATATTTAAGTAAAATCCCCTTAGTGCCCTTCATCTGCCCACATATAAGTACGTTAATAATGATGATGAATTGCAACATAAGCTCAACCTGCTGGCACCTGGAAAAGAAGTAGTGGCAATGAGACTTATGGTGCATTCAAACAATGCATCCCCCCAGCCGGTATGGAAACAGCTTTGTGATAACTTCTATAACATCAAGCCAAAACACCAGGGAGAATGAATGGGGACATAACTGGGAATAGACTGCGTGCGTGTGACAGAGAAAGAATGTTTTCAGCAAGAAGTGCTTAAATGACAACTTACATGTGGATTTACACATATTTTGTAATTTTTCCGGCTTTTAGTGATTATATAGCAGAAATTTGAAGAAAAAAAATTGGAAGAAGGCCTTGTCTTTCAGGAAGAGAACTATAGCAGGCCAGTGGCTCTGGCAGACATGATCAGTACAGCACTTGTCAAGGCCAATGCCATCTTCCACCTGGACCTAGGAAAGAGGAATTGAACAGAGGTTAAAAATGGTGCATCACGAAGGAAACACTAAATAATCAACTCCAACAGTTTACCTTACTCAGTTCTCGATTTCTTAGGTAATAATATGGAGAAGTGTGTTTGTGTGTTTTAACAGCAGGAGCATTCTGCTGTGGTCTGAATATTTGTGTCCCCCTGAAATTCACATGTTGAAATCCTAACCTCCAAAAGGTGATGGTGGTAGTAGGTGAGGCTTTTGAAAGGTGCTTAGGTCATGAGGGTGGAGCCTTCATGAAGGGGATTAGTGCTTTTACAAAAGAGACCCCACAGAGCTCCCTAGCCCCTTCCACCATGAGAAGACACAGCCAGAGGGCACTAGCTGTGAAACAAGAAACGGGCCCTTGTCAGAGGGTGACCATGCTGGTACCTTGATCTTGGACTTCTCAGCCTCCAGAAAGGTGGGCAATAAATTTCTGTTGTTTATGAGTTACCCAGTCTGTAACTTTTTCTAGCAGCCTGAATGGACTAAGACACATCCCTAAAAGGAATCTGTTTTTACTGGTGTAAATACAGTGATAAGCTGCTTGAGATGTGGACTGAGACTCCAAGAGCCTCAGTAATAAAACGTTTTTCAAGCTTCCAGTGGAGACAAATTGGTGGATTAGGACTAGTACTTTTTATTATTATTATTTATTAAATACACTAGAAGAGGAGAGGAGGGGAGTGAAGGAATGAGTCCTTGTAAAATTCTTTCATAAAGCATTTTTATCTCATTTATATTCCTGTGTATATATGTGTGTTCTCCATCACAGTGTAAGTTATTTTTCTTACTCTGAGACACAACCACACAAGTTTGAAAACCACTGCAACATGGTCACCAAACTGCTTTCTAAAGGGTGCTGTCTGCTGGCTGCCTGGTCTGCCGAGTGGTCAGTGAGAACTGAGAGCCAGAATCGCTTGGATCCTGTCAATAGGAGGCTTTTACAGGCTTGGTGGGGACAGAGAAGGGGTGTGGCACAGGAGACCCGAGAGGCTTTTTAAAAAAACAAATAAAGATACTACACAGAGAACTGTGTGAATTTTTTCTATGTGGAAGAAAAGCCCTTTGCTCTTCTCCCCATAAAATAGTCTAATAAAATAAATTTTTCCTGATTCCATTTCATGGCTTCTTCTGCTAGGGAAGGTGCCCCCAAGTACAGCCTGAAGGCGGATTTGTAGCAGGAGCAGAGGCTGCCTGGGGGGAACCTGCCATTTGGGGTGAAATGTAATGCAGATCCATGCTTTGTTTTGTTTGTCTGCTTTTTTGTTTGAATAAACTTTGATGCTTTTGTTTTAATGGATTTTTCTACAGTCACTTCTGGTTTAAAAATCCATAATGTGATTCCTCCCACACCCTCATTCTAACCTTTTAAGCCTACCTTCCAGAAACTCATACTACTAATTCCTTGCTCGAGAATTTTCCCACCTAAACCTAATATCACAAATATTTATGCCTCCGAATTGTAGCATTAGACTGTAATTCAGGTCCTGGGAAATATTGAAATGTTTTCACTTTCACTGGAGATAGAAATAAAAGCTAAATTCTTTTAGAAATAACACTGTAAAAATCACTGTATTAATGTTAAGAAAATATTCAGATTAATCATTATTTGAGCAAAATGTAGGTACTATGCAAGGTTCTAGAGATACAGAGATAAAAAGATGGACTTTCAGGAGCTCGCAGTCTAGGGGTGGAAGTGTAAAGTGAAGAATTATGACTGGTGCTATGATAAAAATACACTCAATGTGCAAAGAGAACATTTAACAGAAGCACTACACCAGTAAAGGAAGTAGGTCAGAGAAGGCATCCTGGGGGAGGGGACATCTGAAATGACACCCAAACTGTCCAATTGAATATTCATGACGCTGGAAACATCCAGTTTACTAATCATGACAACCCTAGAAAGAATGCAACCACATGTCCTCTTTGTAAGAGAAGGGGAAGCTGGAAGAGGTTAGGAGATTCGCCCAGCTTGCAGGGCTTGGATTGGTACCCAGATTTTAGGACATCTTGCACCCAACTCAATACTCTTTTCCTTCTTTTAAGTCAAAGGGTACTGAAAATGTCTTTCAGGACATACTAGTACTTTAACAACAGGAAAGATTTGCCTCCAGCCCACAGTCATTGTTTATTCTGTAATTTCTCAGATTGCCCTAAATAATTTAATACACAGTATTACCTAACTTCATATATTTGAAATAGTTGATCAATGGGTGAAGTCTTGATTATCACATGAATATAGGAGAAAAGATCTACAAATGATAAACAACTAATTACCACTGTGAGATATCTAATGGCATTAATTTTTTTGAAAAATAGTTATATTTAAGAAAAATTTGAAAATAGTGCTTAATAGATAAGAGAAACCAAGTTTCCAATTTTAAAAAAGAATTCCAAATAATACAGACACATAGATACACACAAAATTGCCCTTTTTTGAGTTCTAGTCCCCAATATTTAAGAGTTAACATATTCTTGACTATAAGAGAAGCTGAGTAGAGAATAATGTCTTAGAAAATAAAGTGTGGGTGCTAAAACAATTAAAGGAACCAACTTCTTAACAATAAATAGATGGCATTATCTTTTTCATTCCCTGGTGACTTTTCAATTAGTAGAATTAGGAGCTTAACCAATGACAAATAACCCCGTGCAACCTCACATAATCAGTAAATTAAATTTCTATAACTTGATTTAAATAGTCAATCCTCTGCCAATTATTCAGCAGTGAACTAGTATAAGCTGAAAAAATCTTTGACAATTAAAATTAAGAGACCACAGCTCTAGGAAGCATTTGTTTAAATGTTTAATTCTCTAGGTTGTATTTATCTAATGTCTAAATATTTTCAAGAAAGCATAGTATAAGCTAAGTAAGTCTTTAACAATTCTAATGGCCAATGAATCTTACCCCTATATTTGACTTATATCCTTGCTAAAGCTGAATCCATATATTTCACTCAAATCAGAAAACTGGCAGTTATGGTCTTTTTACAATTACTCTGTTCTGGTCCTTTCCAGGAAAAAGAAAATATCCTTGCACTTTTGTCCCTCTTTAATTTTTTTTAATATACTCAATATTTTAAAAATCTCCTGAAAATGTAAGGCGTCAAACTGGATAAGGCACGTTGAATGTAGTGAAAAAATCATTTAT
This sequence comes from Equus asinus, assembly GCF_041296235.1. Taxonomy (NCBI): domain Eukaryota; kingdom Metazoa; phylum Chordata; class Mammalia; order Perissodactyla; family Equidae; genus Equus; species Equus asinus. The sequence continues at coordinate 85,605,322 of NC_091798.1, forward strand.
GATCCTTATCTTGTTTACCCTTTAGTGGGTTTATTTTACAGCAGCACCTATAAGCTTGAAGGATGTTCAATCTGCAGTTAATATGACTACCTGATTATCTCTAATGTATTTCTGCACTTTAAATTATTCTAGGTCTTGGTTTGGGCCAATTCTCTTCTTTCATAAGCACATTGTTATATGTGTATTCCTATTTCCTTTTTTGAAACCATTTTCACAGTAAGTAACGATTTGAAACCTTGCTGCAGGCACTCTCTCATCTAAGAAATTTGTTTAGTGTCCACTAAAGGCAAAACAAAAGGATCCATGAAAATATCCAGGATAAAATTTATGGCCAGGGCATCTGTGTATGGTCAAGCAGATTGTGCATAGGAAAAGCAGACAGGCCAAGGAGTTTGAGTACATGTTGAAATCCAGCCTCTTTTCCATTTGGCAAGCTAAAATCTTGAGAAAGTTCTGTCCACAGGAAATACCTTTGTGTATATCCTATTCCCAGTAGAGGTCTTTTTTACTAATTAACATCTTATGTGCTGGGAACAGAGGCTTGATTAGTTCCAGTGCCTGTCTACTGTTTTTATTAAAGGCAACCTTCCAGTATAGGAAACTATCTATCTATCTATCTATCTATATATATATTTGTTTATTTATTTATTTAGGTAACTTTGGTTAATAACATTATTTAGATTTCAGGTGTGCATCATTATATTTCGATTTCTGTATAGACTACATCATGTTCACTACCCAAAGACTAATTCCATCTGTCATCATACACATGTGCCCTATTATCAATATTTTTAGAGTTCTGCAACGCATTTAGCATATTCTGAAAATTTCCTACCGTAGGAAAACCAGAAGCATAAAAATCAAAAGTTTTGTCAGACTTCCTCCTCCCCCTCTGCTGATTATGCTGTGGATCACAAGCTGCACCTAAAATGAGTATGAGGTCTTCGTTTACCACCTCTTATTCCTGCCTTTAAAAATGGCTAGGCTAGTTATAGTAAGGGTGTATCAGGTGAGTCATACATTGGACAGAAAAAGAAAAAGAAATTCTAGAATCTTCACTATTCATTCAATAAGTTTCTATTAAGTGGCTCCTCAGTGTGGCTCAGACTTGGGGACCCACATAACCAAGTTGACATTCAACCTGAACTCAGAGGGCTTGCTAATAATGTGGTGGATGTGACGGAAGAAAAGGCTCCGATGGGGGCTGGCCCTGTGGCCGAGTGGTTAAGTTCGCGCGCTCCGCTGCAGGCGGCCCAGTGTTTCGTTGGTTCGAATCCTGGGCGCGGACATGGCACTGCTCGTCAGACCACGCTGAGGCAGCGTCCCACATACCACAACTAGAAGAACCCACAACGAAGAATATACAACTATGTACTGGGGGGGGGGGGGTTGGGGAGAAAAAGGAAATAATAAAATCTTTAAAAAAAAAAAAAAGAAAAGGCTCCGATGCAAATTGCCCCCCACCATAAGAAAAAGCTCTTTATGGCATTGACATCTTTGTCTAAGTGCCTAAGACCTCCATCACTGACTCTTCTTGAAGAAAGTATTTGTAGCTGGTGAAATATTGTCTTCCTAGATTTACCTTTTTATGCCATCTACAAAATCTTTGAGTTACTTTTTCCTTCAAAGCATGTTTATTGGAATATTTTAATCAAAAATTTATTCAAGAATGTAAATAAAACCAAATATTTATACATTTATTTTATAGTTTATGGTCTATATTACGTATTACCAAAAAGAACATGTATTGAAAAGCAGCGTTGTGTTTTGGCAAATTTGAATTGATAAGCAATTCCATTGAAAGTTTCATTCAAAACTCTCATTAGAACACTCCCATAAATTAATGGGGAATGAGAGTCACTGATTTATATTCTAAAGAGATTCTTAAAATATGAAAAACACATTTCTCTTAAGTTAGCTTCTAGTTGGAGTAAATTTACTCCTCACAATCATACGAAAATAAAAGCAATGGTTTCCCTCTATAAGTTATGTTTCTTTATGTTGGAATATCCTTTGGTGTTGTCAGAATTTATGTAACGCTGCCTAAATAAAAATGTAATTGGTCCCTATCACAAAATCAAGCCCTGAAACAATAACTGCGGCTCAGCTGAAATTTACTTTGGTTTAGAGAACATTTATTAGAATGGATTGATTCCAGTGGAGAGGTTTCAGTATTATGAGTTAACTTTTAATAAAAATAATAATCCATTTGAGAGTCATAGTCTTACCTCTGCTACCTATTTTGTTTCCAAAGAAACAGTTATTCACACACTCAAACACAGACCTTATTCAAAGAGCAGAAATATATAAACTTTAATATTATTAACATATTCTAAGTTAGGTGTTTCAAAATTGTAAACTCTACTTGCAAACCTAAGACTCCCACACTGTCCCTGGGGCCTGCACCAGACGTCCTACAGGATTCTACAGGTTGACGCATTTGGTGGATATACCTTCTTTAGATTGATGTACTCAAGTCATCCATGTGTGACTAATACAAATAATTAGTATCATCAGTTAATGAGCCTAGGGTTCCCCACTCTCTAAAAAAGAAATCTCAAGTTTGGGAACCAGACATCCCTGAGTTCACATTCCATTCCTCTTTGGGCAGCTGACTAGGAGTCTCTCCTTTAGAAAGTTTCCCCCTGGAACCATGTAGATACACTATACGTGCTCAGTAAGTTTCAGTTTTTTGATGTGATTTTTGTTTTTGTCACTGTGGGAGGCATACTCGTCACAGACCACAAACTTGGGTGTACAAACATGTTACTATCTTTATATTTCATCTAATGCCCACATCCAAAAAAAGTAATTTAGTCATTTCCAAGAAAACCCAGTTACTTCATTGATTTCTAAGTTATTTCATGAATTTACTAATTTCTCCTCAAATTCACTAATTTTCCCCAGCCAGGTTTTCAACCTTGGTTGATTTGAAGCTTCAGGGCACATAGAAGGCCATGGAGGTGGTAGGATGGGGCACCCACGTCTCTATTTTATCCGTCATCTGGTGGGATACATAGAATCATCCTATCCACCAGAGATGTCAGTGGCGTCTCTGCTGCTATCCATGTCAGTGGCCTTTTCTTGAATGAATGAATGAATGAATGGACAAACAAATGGATACAGCGCCTCCTGAGATTCTCCTTAGGGAGGAAGACAGGGAGCTGTCCTCAGAACCTCTCTGCACCCTGACTCAGCCACCTCCACTCTAGGCACCCAAGACTGTCAAGGTAAGCTTAGCTGTGAGCCGCCAACTCCCTGGATCACAAGTGGGTCGCAGGTGCCGTCTGCTCTTGATGGCATTCCTCTGCACCACCCAGAGGAAGATGGGGACTGTGCAGACTCTGCACCAGCTCAGACAGGCCATTCTTCCCTCCTCTACTCCTTCCCTCCCCAGGCTCTCAGAGTCCCGGCCGTGTCAGGTGGAGGGGAAGTAACTCATTCAGCAGGGGCTCTCCTCAAAATGTTTCTGGGTGACACCTAACCTATGGCCTTTCTGCTCCAACTTGAAATTTAAAAATTGAGAGGAGACCATGATCAAAGATATGAAGGTCGGTGGGGAAGGGGGGCATCCCTTAATAATTCATGTCTCACTTAGCCACACGCATAAACAAAAGCATATTACACGCTCTGAGCTTCAGTTTCCCGTCAGGAAGGTGAAGGGCTGAGAAACCTGCAGACAGACAAAGCCCTCGCAGTCATGGAATTGTATTAAATTAAAGCACAGTGAATTATGACACAGTATTTACTTTTGTTTCTTTATTTGAAGATTTTAAATGAAATTGACAGTAATTCTATTTTTGGTAACTACATGTGAGATTGAGTAATTCAAAATATATATAATTCTTTGTATTATATTCTGCAGGAAAAAGATAGAAATTACTCACATCTACTGAAACAAATGATCGTCATTTTTATAGTTACAACTTAATGCAGTGGGAATTGATAAATAAATGAAGATAAACTAAAAGAAGAAAAAACACTTTGACCTTTAAAATGTTTCTATAAATTTCTTCTTCTTGTGCTGTTTCTTTCCCTGTTGCTTATCTCTCTGTCTCTCTCTCTCTTGTGTTTCTCTCTCTATTTCTCATCTTCTCCTTCCTCCTGGACTCATTTTTGATCCTGAAATTTTTTCATTTGTAAATTCAGAAATAGCTGGTTAGGCTGAAAAATCAAATAATGCTTGTAAAGGTTTAACTCATCTAAAACCGTAAGTCTCCTAATTGACTATGTTTTTCAGTTTAGAAAACATGTTTTGAAAGGAGTCATTCATGGGCCCCAACTGTCCTATTGTTCCCAATAAAGGTGTCAAAATACAAATCTAAAGTTTAACATATCAAAAAAAAAGTTGCATGCAGCTTTTACTTCAGGCCACAGGTCTGGAAAAGCCTGTTGCACACAGAACTCCTTTATTCCAGCTTGTTCCAGGGGCAGCAGCCACACTTTCAAGGAGCCATTCATGGAGCTGCGGGAGTGTGCTCTGTGGTGGCATTCGCCTAAGGTTCACAGCACCAGAGCTGTGCCAACCTGAACTTCAGGTCAGAGCCATCACTGACGTGCCTGTCAGTCACTCTGCGGTGCAGAAGGCTACCACTTAGCCTCACAGAAAGGTTCTCCAGAAACCGTCTTTGTGGGAGACTGTAGACAGAGTTGCTACAGTGCCGCTACAGGCAAATGCGGCATTTATGGCAAAAGTCTCTCCCAGGAGTCTGAGGGAGAAAAAAGCTACACCTTGTATTTCTCTCTTGCTCTTTCAAGCTGTTATTTTACCAAGAGAAACATGGTGTCGGTGGGGATGAAATCATGATTTGGACATATTGGAAATGGAAAGTTATCATATCTGAAGTTCTAAATATCTTGTCTTTGTGACGGGGCATGTAGACACTCTTTGATAGGTGTGTGTACAAACAAAACATTAACACACTCTTTCCCAAGTCACCTTGGATGATAGAATTTTAATATGACGTCAGAACAGCAAATTGGACTTACCCACTGTGAGCAAAATCCCTGGAACTTCTGGTCTCGTCAAATCCCTCCTTTCTGGCTCAAAGAGGTCTGTGGAAAAATTCATCTATACTTTTTTCCTTTTATTCCATCTTGTGGCATCTGCCATTTCCTCCATCATTCTGAAAACTAATGATCTGGTCATCTACATTAGCTGCTCCAAGACTCTGCCCCAACAAACTCTGTATGGGGCCCAACAAAATATGCTTTGTTTCTTGCTCACCTCCCTTACTTACTCCTTCAGTAGACCACCACTTGCTGTTGACTGCACGCCTGCTGCTATAGTCTTGTGCTAGGGCCCTTCTCATCCATACTTCCAGGTCTAGATTCCTAAAATCTGTGCCTTGGAGATAACAGGAGTGCCCACCATGCTGTACTCAAAAATCACCTCCCCATCCATCAAGCATTGCCTCATGCTTAGCTCCTTTTAAACTTTGACCATTTCCTTATTTGTGCTGGGCCACATCTTTGCCTACCCAGCAGCCTACCGCTGCCCCTGCATGCAGTGACTATTAGTCCTGCCAATCTGCTGCCCTCTACTTGTCTTCCTCCTAGATCCCACAGAAGCTCACTCAAAGAGCTCCCCCTGATGGCCTTGCTCATTAAGACAGATCTGAATCGGCCATGGGTAAACAAAGCGCGCTTGTCCTGGTGATCTTGTGGTTAAGATTCAGCGCTCTCACCACAGTGGCCCGGGTTTGTTTCTGGTTAGGGAACCACACCAGCCATCTGCTGGTTGTCATACTGTGGTGATTGCTGATGCTGTGATGCTGAAAACTCTGCCACCATATCTCAAATACCAGCAGGGTCACCCACAGTAGACAGGTTTCAGCAGAGCTTCTCAGACTAAGACAGCCTAGGAAGAAGGACATGACCACACATTTCTGAAAAAAATTGGCCATGAAACCCTGTGAGTAGCAGTGGAACGTTGTCTGATAGAGCACTGGAAGGTGAGAGGATGGAGCAAAAAGGCCGGGCAGGGTTACGCCCTGCAGGACACAGGGTCACCAGGCGTCAGAAGCGACTGGAGTCAACTCCACAGCACTAAAAAGAAAAACAAAGTACAGGCTCTTTTTGAGGAAATCTTACTACACTATGGATTGTTGCTTGGAAGAATGGAAAAACATAGAGAGATTAAAATGGCATCTGAAAGAATCTAGCAAGAGAGAGAAGGTCTGTCTGTTCTTTAAAAGATGGAAGTAATGAGTGTCACCCTGTAACACCCCTTCCTACAGCACAGGTTTTGTCAAGTCTCTTTTAGGAAGGCTAGTCATTTCACTCACGATTCCAGTGCTTTATCTTGGCAAATTGTGTCAATAAGTGTATAAGTCTTAAAAAATTTTAAAAACTACATGGGGGTGGGGAGAGGGGTTAGGATGGTAACCCCACCAGTGGGCTATAAGGGAGCGTTCCTCAGTATGAAAAGAGTTCGGTCGCAGTGATAACATGATTTTGAATTTTGCGGGTAGGGGAAGCTAATTTTGGAGGGACTAGAAACCATAGAAAATAAAGCCTCATAAAATCTTCACTGTGGAGGCCCCATTGCGGTGGGGTGAAGGGAACTATGAGGGGGCGGGAAATACCCCCAGGTGAAGAAGCTGTACCTGAGAAGTGCATGTGTCTCATGTGTCAAAAGCAGGTAAGAGTTTAAAATGCTTGAGAGGCACTGACCGCGGTATGGAGTTGGTGTGGTTGTCCAGGGCCCTTTACAACCAGGTGTGTGTTCCTGGAGCTCGCTGACTGACGTTCAGCGTCACCACCAGCATCAGCACCGCCACCGCCTGCATCTGGAGCAATAAAAGTTCCCGCTACCGGCAATGAAATCTTGTATCTTGTCCATTCTGATCCTTTGCAATGATTTCTTCTCTTAAAGTGTTCCACTGGGGAAGGAGACAGCCACCCACAGCTAGTGAAAGCGGTTCCTCGGGAGTGCGTGAGTGCATGTGTGTGTGTGAGTGTTCTACACTTGTGCCACTTAGTGGAGGGTACTCCTTACACCACCTCACAAAAACCAGAACAGACTGTCATTTTGTTCCAAGAAAGGCTTGAGGTGCACTGTTAAAAACTCCTGTTGGGGATCTTTCGGTTTGTAATGTATTTTGACCATGAGAGCTTTTTATCTCTGCCTCGGTAACCTCCGCCTTATCACTCAGCAGGAGCCAGCTGCTTCCTTCAGGTGCCATTCTGGCAGATACAACAGTCAGCCCTCTCCCTTCCTATCACACTCTTATCTAGACTTCCTTGGAGTGAGGACGCTCTCTCGGGCTATTTACTCTGAGAGGCAGAGGAAAAGTCTTTGCTTCAAAGATTGAGCTGCTATTTCCTGCAGTCAGACCCACCCAGGCTGGAAGAATGCATTGATTCCTTCACGCTCCATGTTAAATAGTGACACACACGGAGTCGTTCAAAAGGTGCACAACCCAGTATATTTCATTTCAATATCTCCTCATTAATGTAGTTGCAAGTGGTTTAGAAGTGAGGGATAGATTTAAAGCACAGCCTCGTGATTCTGCATGAATTTGACTGGTTACAACCAGTTTGCTCTAGTTGTGCGGAACCACAGCAATAAACAGACCATTCATAAAGCATAAAGTGTGTGTTCATTGTAGCAGCATATTTTGCTTAAAATCTTTTAAATTATGCCATGAAGAATTTGGGCATAAATCCACTTCAAACCCTTGCACTGTCTCAGGGGTGGCCAACATAAAGAAATGTGCCCAAAATGCTGTGTGGGTTAATTTGAAGAGCCCTTCTCCTCCACCACATTTAGGATTTTATCCACTGCCACCTATAAAAACCTACCTACAAAATTCCACCCCATGCCAGTCCGATCCCCACTTTCACAAGAACCCACGTAATAGAACCTCTTTCTTCTTCTAAATCCAATCCGGAGTCATTAGATAGCAGTTTATATTCTCCTAATTCAGATCCTAGCATGCCACAAAAGAAGATATTGAATTCTTGACATTATCTTTTTATAAGGTCACCAATCCTGGTAATATGATACGATTTTTGAAACGGTCCATTGTCTTGGGCTGTGTAAGAGGTCAAGGAAAAGGAGTGTTAATTGACAAATGAATGCTACATAAAATAGTAATGGAGAGCCCTAATATTTATTGCACTTATGGTGTGCCAGCAATAAAGGAAGATCTCATATATTATCTCATTTAATTCTATGAGCGGCCGATGAGATGACAGTAATGTTATCTCCATGTCACACACAAGGAAACTAAGGCACAGTGGGTTTAAGCATCCTGCTATTGCAGAATGGAACCAGGCCATCACTCTACGCGCTCTGACCTCAGAACTCATGCTCTCAACCAGTGAGTTTATGTGATGAATCAATCTCCCATTCATGCTTTAAATATTCTGCTTTCTGTGTTCTGCCAAGCTTATTAAGACACCAGAAAAAGAAAAATCAAAAATTGTATCATTGGTTTTCACTTCAAAGTTTATTTTCAAAACCAGCTTGTAACTTTAAATATGCACACTGTTTTCCCAATATCTCTTGCTTTCATGTAACTAGAATTCATCAAAGTCTTATCCATAAACCCTTCTGATATGGCTTGGATGTTTGAGTTACACCTTGGAGCAGAGGAGCGTTTTTCAATGGAAATTTAAAATGCTAAGACATATAGATTCTTCATTTGTAAATGTTGAAGACTGAGGAGATTAAGCAATTCTTTGTTTAAGGCTGTGCATGGGATAAAGCAGATTAAGCCAAATGCATGGGCTGTGACTTCTTGCGCTCAGCAGCGAGTGGGCCTGGTGGAGTCAGAGATGCAAGGAACAGCAGTGTCAAAGGGCAGCTGTCGATGTCAGATATGCAGGAGGACTTCCCACATCCAGTGAGACAAGACATGCCTGTTCACAGCGACTGCCCTGGCCCAGTTCCTTCCTATCCCTGTGGGGCTGCTCTGCAGATTTCCTCCTTATCTTTCAAAGTTCTAGAAATACACAGTAACGACTGCAGCCTGTCCGGGACTGTTTTTCCAGCTTGAATCCAGTCACCAAAGGCATCTGCCTTATGCTGCTTGATTTCCTGGTCCCCCTGCCATCAAAGGCATTTTAGTTGAAAAGACCGTAAAGTACCTCCAAACCTTCATTGCACTCCTCTTTGCTAACAGAACCTCAATTTCATTCAGGATTCTACTCCTCAAGAAAAACAGATGCCTCAGTTACGCGTCCATCCTGATAGTCCACTGTTCACTTTGCCTGTGGCTAGACTAAGGGTGGAGGGCCACCGCGTAGTCTTCCTCTGGCCAATGAGATGAAATGGAATAATCCCAAGAGACAAACACCAATTGTAAGGTAAGAAATTACAAGGAAATGTGATACACCCACAGAGTACTCCGCAAGCCCTGAGGAAGAAGAAATTAAGTATGCCGGAGAAAATTGTTGCAAGAAGTGCAGAAAAGCAGTACAGAGATGGTGACATTAGAGGGAGACCCTTAGACCTTGAAGGGTGAGTGGGAAACTTTTCGTTAAATGGGGAGAAGCAGGAACAGCATATGTAAAGGCACCATGGAGCCAGTGAAGACTATTAAACAAAGTGCCTCAGAATATAGATTTTACTGCCACATAAAGACCAAAATAATAGTGTTTTAAGCAACATGAAAGTTTATTCCTTTCTCACACACAGATCTGAGAATAAGCAATGCAGAGCTGCTAGGACAGCATCATGCTGTTGGAGTCCCAGACCTGCTCTATCTTGTTGCTCTGCCATCTTAAACAAGTAGCCTAAAATGGTTGCTCCAGCCCCTACTGTCACATCTCACTTCAGTCAGCAGGGAAAGGGGCAGAAGAGGACATAATTCTTTCCTTTTCAAGCCCATAAGCCAGAACTTGCACCCATCAGTCTTTGCATATCCCTTTGTACAAAATCTAGTCACAGGGCCACACATAGCTACAAGGGAAGCAGACAAATATGTTCTTCAGCTAAATAGTGATCTACAGCTTACAAAGGAATGAAATTATCATAGCTATGATTGAGAAACAGACTTTTAAAAAGTAGATAGAGTGTCTGGAGGGAAGTTAGGAGTATGAAGCAGCCTAGACATGGGCTGAGGAGCTGAATCAAAGCCATGGCTGTAGAAACAGTGAAGAAGAAGCCACTGTTGTAGGCTGTACCCCAGAAAGACGCGGCAGCCGCAGAGCCAGTACTGAGGCGAGCATCGCCCAGGGTGAGCCTTCTGCCTACTTGACTAAAGTGCTCCACGGAGCAGCCTGGGAACAGCCTCTTCAGGCAACCCTCTTCTGTGATCCGATGTTAACTTCTGCTCCTCCCATCACTGTGAACCCAGTGGCTGTCCCTCTTTGCTCAGTAGCACAGTGCCCTCCTGAGCCCAAAGCAGCACACGGGACTGCTGTCTCGAGGAGAGTGTCGCACAGAGGTGGTCAGCAGCAGCAGGATCTTCACGCGCCATCGCCTGTGGGCCACTGCCCTCTGCAGAGGGAGTGATTCCAGCCGAACTGTTCCCAACATTTTTATTCTTCAGACTGACTGATACAACACACTGTGAATTATGAACTCATAAAGCCATTTGTTCGTGTTCTTTAGTGTACAGAGGGAAAAGCAGAACCTTTGTCCAGCTGTCTGATGATTCTCCAGATCTAAATTAAGCACGTACGTTCATGTGTCACTGCTAATACTATTTGGCTACACGTCAAGAGTTCTTTCCTTCTCCATGTGTGCATTAAAACGAAAATTTAGAACATAGGTTTATTAAAAGTGCTACATGCTTTCCCACAACTTTTCAAACTCTCAGTGGATATTTTTATAACCAATGTGCTTACATTCATAATTAAGTAAATTATCTTGATGTTCTAAATAGACATTGATCTCATTCAAACATCTAATTAAAAATACTGAGAAGCTGTCACTCGGAGAGGACTTGTACCGAGGACAGAGCTCAACCTCTCTCATCTCCATGTGAACAGTTCTTGCTGCCACTATTTCTAAGGCAACGACTGGGCTACTTTGGCTCAAAGGATTTTCATATATCTGAGCCTCCATTGAAGCTGTTCCCTGTGACTGTGACTATAATACCCTTCCTCACTTTTTTAATCTGGAAGCATCTTGCTCATCCTTACAGGCCTACCTGAAAAGTCACTGTCTCAGTCAGCTAAGGCTGCTGTAACAAAGATACCATGGGCTGGGTACCTTAAACAACAAACGTTTATTTCTCACAGTTCTGGAGGCTGGTAAGTCCAAGTTGAAGGTGCTGGCAGACGTGATGTCTGGTGTCTCTTCCTCCCCAGACATTGTAGATGGATGTCTCTCATTGTGTCCTCATGTGGCAGAGAGCAGAGAGAGGGGAAGTGAGCTCCCTGGGGTCTCTTCTTATAAGGGCATGAATCCGTTCATGAGGGCTCCACTCTCATGATCTAATCACCTCCCAAAGGCCCTGCCTCCTAATGCCATCACATTATGGGTTAGGATTTCAACATACAAATTTTGAGGGGACACAAATCTTCACACCATAGCAGTCACCTTATCTTTATGTCAGGCAAATTGAAGTCCAGAAGGAAGTGGCAAATATGTCCAGCCTCACTGTTCCTAGAATTCCTTAGGCTTACCATCTCCTTCATTTCATTAAAGATAGCACCTCCATTTTCAAGACCTTGTCACTAACAAGATATATTAGTTTTTGGTATTTTAAACTTTAAGATCCCACTCTCTCACCACAGTCTCCCACTTGTCAGGGTTTCCCACTTCCTCACTCTTCTACAATTGCCCTTTGTTCTCATTCAGACCTTCATTCCCTAGACTGAGGGGGTTCATTCTTCACTAATCTAGACCTTACTTCACCAGCATCCTTGACTCCCCACACAAATACTTATTGAGTGCCTGGCACAAGGTAGGTAGAAGTAGTATTTGCTGTATGATTAAATAAATTACGCTTTCCCTCTATTTCAGCACATTCTTCCAGCACACTGATCCTGCAAATATCCAACCTTCAACCAATCCCAAGGCGTGTGTCTGGATTGATGCCACCCCAGGGGGAAGACACAGTGCCTCGCAGACTGCTGCCTTGACAAGGTCTTCATCTCCCTTTCGTTATGGACTCCTAACGCAATGCTGTTCAGGAAACTTTTGGCCTCTTCTTGGCCAGGTCCCTTTCCTATGGCCCACAGTGGCAGTCTAAATTTAAACCACTGCCACTTTCCTCAGTCCCTCAGCAGCATCAAAGGCTCCCTTCAACGTCTCCTCCCTCAGAACAGAGGAAATTGAGGTAGTTACAGCTCCCTGCCACCCTCTCCCAGCTCCATCTGAGCCCCGTCATGACAGCTTCCCTCCACTTTAGTCTCAGAAGCAGCACTGCTCTTGGCCAAGACCAGCCCCTCCCCCTCTGCTCTAGATCTATAGACCGTCCCCCTCCCGATCTCTCCCTCTCTGGTTATCACTCCTTTTCTCTATCTGTCCTCTCTCCTGCTCCGAAACTTCTTGGTATGGTAAAGTGAAAAGACATGGGTTTCAATACGAAGTCTACATTTATTAATTCTGTGACATCAGAAAGAGAATTCTTATCGTATCTGTGCCTTGGCTTCCCTATATGATTAATGGGAATGATGACAACGCATTCGTTATAGTTCTGTTGTGAGGATAACATGTGATTGCTGGCATAAATGTGCTTATTACCCTACTGGACATCTTAGCAACCCCCACACTCCTGCTTTCCAGTTACTATTGCTATTTACTAGGTTTGGGGTGGTTTATAATAGTAACTACCCCAAACCTAGTGCTGTAAAATAATAACTATTTTATCACAACCATGTATTTGGTAGATAAGTAATTTGAATAAAGGCCAGCAAGTGAGAACCGTCTCTGCTTCATGATGTAGACGTTATTTAAACAGCTGGAGCTGGAGAATATCCTCCCAAGACAGCTTCCTCACTCGCGTGCAGGGGCCTTGACTGGACCAGCTGGAAGGCTGGGCTCAGCCGGGGCTGTTAGCTGGAGTGCCGACACATGGCCTTCTCCAGCCTGGTGGGTGGCTTCGGGGTAGTTGGATTTCTCACATGCTGCTTCAGTATTTCCACAGCACAAGGCAGAAGCTGCAAGGCATTATTTGACCTCATGTCAAAAGTCACATATCATCAGTTTTGACAAACTCTGTTGCTCGAAGCGGTTATAATAACTCCAGATTCAAGTGGGTGGAACATCTCAAGAAGTGTCAAAGAATGGATGGCCAAGTTTTAAACCTACTACACATGCCAGTTACTGAAAAATATTCTGAGAACTCCTCTACATTTTTAACTCCAACTCCAACCCTTGTGGCCGCCCCTGACGCAGGAAGAGTTAATAATCACTGGAAAAGGCTTGCCAACAAACTGTGACCCAGAGGTGAGAAGGCCGGTTAGCCAATGACGGGTAAGACCTCCGGCGAGAGGCAACCTAAGCCAGGCACCAGTCGCCCAGGGGCACAAATGGGGACATGATATCAGGAGCAGGAGGGGCCGTTGCCTAGGAGGGCTTGCATGCTCTGAGATAAAATATACGATCACAGCAATAACATGATAATATCAAAACAGAGGCCGAGGGAGGACCCCTTCTCAAATCACTAAGAATTCTTGGCATTTGCTAATTACATTGTCCAGAACACCTGTGTATGTTTAACAGATGTAAGCTATGTATATATTGAAACACTGGTTATAATAAACTCAGAGTGGCCATCAGCCCTCTCCGCATCTACCCTGATGTGTACATTGGATTGCGACACTGACAACCCTATGAGGTATCTATTCTGTGGTTGAACAGCTAGAGGCTCAGAAAGGTAAAGGAATGTGCCACAGGTCAAATAACTAGCTGGTGAGTAAACTTGACTTTTAAAGTGCTTCCTATTAAATATTATTCCCAACAAATGTGAATCCTGCTTCTTCCCTTCAGTCTTTTCTCTCTTTACTGAATTCCCTGAAACCTTAAGAAAATTTGCTATGCCCCACCTGTTATTTTCTGTGTGTACACATATGTGTATATGTGTGTGTGTGAATCAGAGACAGAGAGACACAGAGGGAGAACTTTTACTAGCAAATTCTTTGAAGGGTTATTTACACTTACATTTATTTCTCAACCGAGTCTTAAATCGATGTTAAACTGGCCTCTGTCTCCACCGCTCCTCCTTGACCATTCCTCTATCAATGACCATCAGTGGTCATCAAATCCAGCCTTTGAGTATTTAACAGGTTTGATTAATCTCTTCATAAATTTTGTAATAGCTTTTCATTTATCAAATGGTTATCCTCTGCATGCTTCTCATTCATTAATTCAGTATTTTGACTGCCTGCTCTTTCTGGGCAATGTTTCAAGTACTGGAGAGAGCAGTGATCAAGAGACTCCTGCCTTCATTGAGCTTAATTCCAGTGAATTCCATTATGTTACTTAGGACAGCATATTGCTACTATTGGTCTATAAGCTGTTTCAAAAGCTTGCCTATACTAGTCAGAGTCCTCCAGAGAAACAGAACCAACAGGATTTGTGTACATATATATACACACACACATATACAAAGAGAGAAAGAGATTCATTTTAAGGAATTGGCTCATATAATTGTAGGGACTTGGCAAGTCTAAAATCTGCAGGTTAGTTAGGCTGGAGGCCCAAGGAAGAGTTGATGTTGCAGTTCAACTTCAAGCTTCTGGAAGAATTCTCTCTTTTTCCAGGGAAGTCAGTTTTTTTCTGTTAAGACATTCAACTGATTGAATGAGGCTCACTCACATTATGAAGGGTAATCTGCTTTGCTCAAAATCCCCTGACTTAAGTATTATTCTTGTCTAAAAAGTACCTTCACAGAAATGTCTAGAAAAATGTTTGACCAAATATCTTGGTACTATGGCCGAGCCAGGTTGACACATAAAATTAACCACCACAAGCCCACCCCTTGTCAACTTGGCACCTAAACACATTTCCTGAAACCACACTTAATCTCCAAATAAAGACAATAACATGGTCTTACTTTCGCCTAACATGAGACATTTATCTGCACACAACCAGAGACACACTAACATTTCCCCAGAAGAGGAGGTGAAGTCCTTGGGTAATGCTTACTCTTCTCTTTGATGCCCCGCAACTTAAATACTATGATGTAATGTTAACAATACTTAAAGGCTATGATATAAAGCAAATACATCTTGCTACATGATAAGGAGATAAGAAAGAGAAGAAAAACATACTTGCTATTCACAAGAAAATAAGGAAGAAATCCTCATGACAATTACAGTCCTCACTTCTGTAACTGGTCATGTGATCATAATTGGTATCTTTAACCAACTTCTTCCACTGCCCAATCTGTATTCCTTTTGCCTCAGCAAGCACCTCGCTGGTTGTGATTCTTCACCTGGTGAGGTAACTCAAACTTTTATTCCTGAAGGGTCTGAGCCATTGGTAATCCTGCTTAATTTGGGTTGTTTAGTGTTCCATTGACTTTAACCACAGAGCACAGTAACTCTAAGAGACACCCTGAGGGGTCTCCTGTATTCCAGATATATTCTTCCTTACCTCCATTGTGGAATAGTAATCCAAATTCCCCTTGGTGGTCAGGATCAATCACCCCAGCCAGCATAGTGACTCCTTTCTTTGTTGATTCAAAGAAACGAGGAGCCCTAGGGGACCAGGTGCCAGTCTTAAATTTCAATTCAATAGAATCATTGCTGTGTCTCCTCATGGAGGAATTCCTTCCTTGGAATTAAGACCTATAGGCCAGCAGAGCATAAAATTAGAGGAACAAGATGCAAAAATGGGGTGCCACTCCCATTTCCATCCCTTGATGCCTGGACCCATAAATCCTGGCCATGGGAAAAACAGCACCAGATATTGGATGCTGACTCAGAGCATATATAGCTTTCTGGAGAACTTTCACCCAGCCCTGCAAAGTATTGCCACCTAGCTGGGGTTGTAACTGAGTCTCCAAAAGTTCATTTCACCATTTTATCAAAGTAGCTTCTTCAGGATGGTAGGGAACATGGTAAGACCGGTGACCTCCCTGAGCATCGGCACGTTGCCACATCCTGGTTTTTGATAATAGATTCCATTTTTTGATGGTAGTTTGGTTTTACTCCAGCTTTGTTTCTCAACTTGCAAGTTACATAGTTTGCTAGGTGTACTTACTATCTCAACACTACACTAAGCTTTATGAGTTCCAAGTACATGGAATAAGGTCAGTTATGCACAACAGGAAAAAACCAAGCATTTGGAATAATAGAGTCTACTGAGCTCTTTTAAGTAGAAACAGCACAGTCTAGTCAGGAGACTTGACTTCAAATCCAATAACCAGGTAGCTCAAAGACCTTCCATTCACCTTCTGTAAAAATATGGATTCTGAGGAGTTTCTCCAACTCACCACACCATTTTGAATGCAAATTGGGTTTAATAAATAAAATAAATAAAAACTATGGAGTATCCAGGTTCTTTCATACACAGTCTTATGATGAACAGAAATGGATGCATGCAGTTTAAAATCATTAAATCGTTTGCATTGAATAGTCTAATTTTTTCATAAAAGAACATCATTGTGTAACCACAGGAAAAGGATCTATTGACACGCTACCTTTCTCTGAGAGTAAATTTAATTCTGAAGGGACACATTTTAAAAATATCCCCTACAAACTAAATGCACACTTTTATGAACCAAAGTAAACTAGAGGACCCTCTGATGTGAGCAAAAATAATCCGTAAACTAAGATTTAGCCAAAGAGCAGTGTGTGGTATATCCTATAAATACGGAGTAGGGAATATGAACGCAAAATTAAATAAACTCACTGTGATTGAAAAAAATTTGCATGAAGACTTACACAAAGACATCTTAGATGGTCTTAATCACTGAGGTACCTTTGCCTAGAGAGTTAGCCACAAATATTTTCCATTTAGCCACAAAAAGGTGTGTGTGTGTGTGTACACGTCTTGTGATAGAAAGCGAATCAATTAGAAGAAAAAGAGAAGAAATTATCTAATAAAAGTGGTGGATCTGCTTTCCTTTCAATAGACTAGCTAAAACAAAAGTTACAGAATCTCTGGAAGACACCTTATTACTTTCCCTATTTCATAAGTGGCAATGAAGTGTGACAGGGGCAATGCTCAATGGAGATCACGTAGCCTCTGAGTACAGGAAAGGGAACTGAATCCAGGTCACCTCACCGCAAGCCCAAGACGTTATCCTTACACTAACACTTGTACACGATGAAAAATGCAGTAAGAGAAAGCCCCAAAGCTCACTGAGCGAAAGTCAACAGCTGTTCCCCAGTCATTAGTTTAATGAGAAAATGTTACATTTCATGAGAAGTCTGTTTTCAAATTACAAATAACATTCCCAAAAATCTGGCCTTCAGGTTTCGTCCTTTCTTGCTCTGCAGGGTGGAGCAGCTCACCCCTGAGCCTGCCAGAAAGAGCAGCCTGCCCCAGTGCCTGCATGGCCAGGACTGCAGCCTCCCCCCACTTCCTTAGCATGTCTCAGCTTTCCTGGAGACTCAGCAAGATTCCCACATCAGCACGCAAGAAGCCAACCTACTACCTCTGAGCCTAAGTTTAGGTGTGACTTCTGGAAATTAAATGCAGATGTTACAGACACAATTTGAAATTAAGCATTCTATGGACCTCCAGAAAAAATATTCAGAGGATTTAAATTGCAGATGTATGACAATGGGGAAGTGTGCTTGACATATAGCTTAGGCGTGGTCTGGGGAATCAGCTAGTGTCTCAGGTTCCTAGCTCAGGAGAATTCGTCTGAGGATTCTCAAAAAAGAAAAGAAAATTTCTTAGTGAAATGCAACAAAGTTTCATTTAATGTATTTCATATAATAATACGTCCATAGAAGGCCCAAATAAACATTTCTATATTTCTGTTCGTATTTTCTTCACACATTGCCAAGAGTTTTGATTTTTCTCTTTGCTGATCTGTTCAATTACTTCACCAGGTTATCACAGCTTTCATCACATCTATAATAATTTAACAATTCCTTTCATAAAACATACGTTTAACAAATACATGCAGAAAAACGCACAGACGTTACTCCTGCCCAGTAGGAGTTACAGTCTACCAAAGAAATTGATGTATATACGAATCATAATTATTGAAACCAGAATGTGACGTTTCTTTGGGAAGCTTTAAACTAAATTCTTTCTTTTTTTTTTTTAAAGATTAGCACCTGAGCTAACAACTGTTGCCAATCTTCTTCTTTTTTTTTTTTCTTTCTGCTTTTTCTCCCCAAATCCCTCCAGTATATAGTTGTATATTTCAGTTGTGGGTCCTTCCAGTTGTAGCACGGAGGATGCCGCCTCAACATGGCCTGATGAGTGGTGCCATGTCCGCGCCCAGGATCCGAACCAGAGAAACCCTAGGCCGCCGTAGCGGAGCACGCGAACTTAAACACTCGGCCACGGGGCCGGCACTAAACTAACTTATTTCTAAAGTTACTATTTTTCAGTACGTTTTATACATTTCCATATGATAAGTGTTTAAACCAAAAATTAGCTTATAATTTTTCCTTAACTTTTAAAAATTCAGAGTATTGCCTCTTTCAATTCACTTAACAACAGGAACAATGCATCCAATCTAACTCTTGAAAATCTCACATTTTTCAGTGCCAAATAAATGGCTTCTTTTTAGGCAAAGTACACACCTGGGAAGAAATCACTGCGTTGTTTACTGTTGAAGACTTACCCTGTAATATTTCTCAGCATGGAACTTCAATAGATAAAAATGGACAAAGGGAGAATTTGACCCACTATTTGGTAACCTGGGTTTTGAATAGAAAACTATCTGCTCGGTCAGAAAGGGCAACTTTTCAACATTAGAGTAATCATTGCTAATGCAACGCCTTATTTGTCCCTACAGTGTTTACTATTTGTATAGAGAGCTTCCATCTTCAACATATAACGCGACCCTATTCCCTTCAACTACGTGATTTCAGGGCAAACTAAATTAAATCAGGAGATATCAAAGATTTTAGTTTATTCATTCTCTAAACATAAAAGAATATTATTACTCACATTAAGAAGTCAATACACTGTTGCAACAATGTTACTAGATGATTAAGTATTTCCTTCCATTTAATTATGCAACTCACAATTATAAAAATGAAATGTTTTATTAATATGTGTACGGCACAAGTAAAACTGCTTAGACCATATCCCAGTATTTGAGGTAGAACCTTAAAGAGCAGAGAGTAATTCTCTCTTACATCATGCATACTCACCACTTCTACATGCAAATATTAAAATACAATGATCAAAAGCTCCAATTTTATGAGTCTGTTAGCTTTTAAATGGCTGATGGATCTTTCATTGATTTTTCAAAGATACAGACCTAAAACCACTCTTTTGCTCATTATTTTATTCTTCAATGTTGTTCATTCACCTAATGAAGGAAAATAACATAGCATAATGATGAACTGATGAAGGTTTCCCACTGAGCAGTGCAAGCTCAGTTTGAGTCTCTGGTAAAAATCTTTTTCTTTTCCTTTCTTTTCTTTTCAGTTTTCATGAAACATTGAGGAACGGTTCAAGCTTTGCTGATTGATTATTCAAAACCTACATTTGCCAACTGGTGTTTTTAATACCTTCAGGCTTAAATGAAAATGAGACAAGAAATCTCAGTTGGATTTTTCCTGATGTTGTTATTGTATTTTTAATGTAAATTATTATTACCAACATTATGCACAAGCCTAAAACATTAATTTTTAGTGTTATAAGAAATTGTCTTTAATGTTAGTTATCTTGTAAAATAATGTAGTATGTCTAGTTACCCAAAAAGTCTCCTTTTCTATGGCTAACGTCAACCATTTAATTACACAATAAAAGCCATTACCGCTGTGAAAACATTCCATATTCAAAGAGACCGGGCACACCTCTAGACTCTCATCTTCCTTCATGGGATCAGCAACAATTGGCAGGGAATCTTTTCCACACAATCAGAAAATATTTGATGAGTACTAATTACATGCTAGGAGATAGATTATTAGAAGGAAAGGAAAGATGCAGTCCATGTCCTCAAGTGATCAACAACTGCATGTAGGACTGGCTAGAAATTTTACAGACCCATTGCCAAATAAAATTCAGGTCCATTGTTCAAAAATTATTAAGAATTTCAAGATACAACAGCAGAGCATTAAACCAAGGGTGAGGTCCTCCTTAGCGTGGAGTCCTGTGTAGCAGCACAGGGCACACATCCACGATGTCAACTCTCGCTCAACGACTATACAGGTCCAAGAAGCAGGCTTTTTGAGAAGATATCACCAAATAGGTGGTGGAAAGAAGATTTAAAATCGCTTCAAACTGTAAGATTAATGTGGAATTCTAGATTCTAAGAAGTCTGTGTAAGAGGAATAAAAAAAAGTGATAAGATGAATCTCAAAGCAAGAGATTCATAGCAAAACAGGAGCTCTCTTAATAAACCTAAAAGCCAGCCTAGCAAATACAAGTCTCCTGGTGTTGTAAATGTGAGATGAATAGTCTGGGAAGGGAAGTAGCAATAAATTAGAAGGAGGAAGGATCATTCTTAACTCGAGTAGAAAGGAAATGTTGTTTCGGAGTAAGTGAGAAATGGCCCGGCCTTTGACTGAGGAGTTGGATTTAGGTAAATTCACAAGTACCATGGCTTTTATGATGGGTAGGCATTTTTGTTTTCTAAATAGAAACCCTTTCTAAAGCCCTTAAAATATTTGATTATGTCATAAAATCTCCGAGGTAGAAATTTAGAAATATTACACTATAATAAAATAAATATGTAGCAAATTTCCATCATGGGTTGCAGTAAAACTTGTATTCATGAACGCACTTCATAAAAAATAAATGCATCATAATATGTTAGTACCTAGAGGTTTAAGTTGAGCTGGAAGACCTTCCATAGAACTTTTCAGATCAACTTTACCTAGTACCCCTCTATAGATGTGCCAGATGCAAAACGCAGACATCATTTCCTTTTTTTCCATTATGTTCACTATCACTTACAATTTATCGGGAAGAAGTAGCATTGCCTTCTATCTTTCAGACTTTGAGTACATATCTCCTAATTTGAATATTTTTTAAAGTGAGAATCTTACCAAAACAAAAGTCTTCAATAAATTGAAAAATATCTCAAGTGAAATTTTGTCTTTTCCAGTCAGAAGTGTTAACTCCCTGGGTAAGCAGTTTTGGGTGCTTGGGCAGTGGTGTGCTGCTAAATGTTGAAAAATGGGCTGGAGGGTGCGGAGTGGGGAACAGGGGAGAGTCCTGACTTCAGCCTCTGTTGATTTCTGTGGTGTAAAAACTCCCACCCGGGGGTATACGAGAAATCCCTCTTTTATCTTTGTAACTTTTCTGTACATCTAAAATAAAAGTTTATTTAAAAATTTTTTAAAACTCATGATCACCAATTTCAAGCTACCAACGTGATGTTACTGAAAGCAGAGGAGGGGTGGGCAGAGATGAACACAGTCAACTCTTGAGAGGAGTGGAAGGGGCTTAAATGTTGATCAGCAGCAGCATGTAGAAGGCATGAGCCCCAACTCTGCCAGGATGGTTATACTAAGAGCATCCTCCGAACACTGGCGTCAGGGTAACTCGCAGAGCCTGTAACTTAGAAGTATATAGTGCAAAGGTCATCTCTGTCACCTGTTTTCATCAGGATTCAGAACCATCATTTCTCTGGCTTTTCCTTAGAAGGATTTGGAGAATAGATCACAGTGCCTCCCCAACTTCCCTAAAATAAGAATCAATCAAAGAATTTGCTACCAACAACAAGCACAACAGAATTGTTAGACCCTCAACCCAGAACGGCTGAATCAGTTTCTGTGAAAGAGGCTTGGAAACCCCAGAAAATTCTCCTCATTAAGAAAAGTTGGAGAACATGGGCCAGTTCAATTTCCTGCCCAGTGAGGGAACTTCCTCACAACGTACTTAACATGTATGCAATCAACCATTTGTTCTACGTTGACCTCAAAACTTCTGCCAATGAGAGTGGTCAACAATGTAGGATTGTGGACAGACCTGGTTCGAATCCTTTCTCTACCACTCCCCAGCCACGTGACTTTGAGAAATTCACTTAGCCTGTCTCAGTTTAGTGTCCTCATCTGTAAAATGAAGGCACCAATTGCAACTTGAAAGCGTTGTTTTGCTGAGCAAACAAGATGCCTTATGCAATGCATTTAGCACAGGGCCAGAACAAATAAGCCCTCAGTCTATGCCAGTTAATACAATTTAGACAATGATTTTCAACCTCAGCTGCATGTACATAGCACCTGGGAGGTTTAAAAAGTCCCAAGGCCCAGGCTCTACACTAGTTCATGTAAATTAGAAATCTCTGATGTTGGGATCCAGGCATCAATATTTTAAACCTCCCCAGGTTATTCCATGTGCAGCTAACGGTAAGGAATACCGAAGAACCAGCTAAGAAATTAGCAAGGCCACCAATTCAGCAGCTAGATAGCTATCATTATTACGTTTTGTTTCCTTTTAAAGACTCACAGCTACAACAATCATCATTAGCATTATCAAGAATCATAGATTAAGCGCCCACTTGAACAAGATAATAAAAGCAGTCTTTTCTGGAAGATCTTTGAAGTACCAGGAAAGATATTTACATGGATAACCTCTTTGCTTAAGCTGCTTGGGTATATGTTTTTCCTTGTCTACAGTTTCAATTCTTGGATGACTTCTTGTCACATCTGTGTTGTCTGTGGTGAGCTGCTCGCTGAGCTTCATCTCTGGAGAAATCACTGAACACAGCTTTGCTCTGATGCAGGTAGCTAAAAGAAGGAGAGAAGCATCCTGAATAATTAGAAGGGAAGAGGGGAGAGTGGGACTCCCCCAGGAAAGTGCTCCTGTCAGAGCCAATGGAAGCAGATGCTCCAGCAAAACAGGGCTTAAGAGGATCAAGCAGGAGCCTTCTTGCTGTGTGACAAGGGACAGTCCAAGAGGATCAATTCCGTTTACAACCATTAACACACAATTTTTGATCAAAGGCATTATTTTATTTTCACCTGTCCTTAAATCTTGAGATGCTTACAACACGGCCTATGATTAATCAGCATGACAATCATAATTACAGGAAAATGGAAATTAAGATGTAGTATTTCTGTCAGTTTCCCTCAAACCTTGCCCCTGCTTCTGCCCAAGTGACTGTCAGTTCAACCCTCTGTGATGTGAACATTGGATTGGAAGCTTGCTTCATTTTTCAAATCCCTTTGGACCATCAGACTCTGAATCAAAAGGTAACCTGCCACTAAATTTAAGTTAGAATGATAGTAATTAGAGTGACCTAGAATTCCCTACAAACTATTTCATCTTAAGAAACACAGATTTACACTCTTACTTTCAGCCTCGCTGTCAATCTATATAGAGAAGGCACTAAAAGGACAAATTAACTTGGTGACGCCTTCAAAATGGTATCGATTCAAAGATATAATGGTTGACAACCCACCCTCAGAGGACAAAGGACCTGCTGCCATTCTCGGAGTAGATAAATACTTTATAGGTCAGCAACGGATGCTTCCGGGGCCTCAATGAACCTGGCTTTTTAAAAAGCTGTTGCTGTGCTTAATGCCCTGTTATTATGAAGTGATTATTTGCATTTATTTTGTTTCATGAATTACTTGTTCTAGCTATACGCAATAGATTTTTTCTTCTGCTGTGGAAGAAAATATTTTATAACATGAGAAAAACACTCACATGAAGTAAAATACCTTTTGATTTGGGCTATATTTCCAAGGGCAAATCAAAGCATAACAATACGAATTTTGGAATGCAGAAATAATTTAAATCACTAACAAAAAGCAGGAGGTGGAGTGGTGGGAAGAAGGTGGGAGAAAGCTTTGTGCTTTGACGGCCCTCATTTTACAGTAAGGGCTCAGTAAGGATTACTTAAACTGATAAACCAAATAACTGCAGTTCAACTGTATCATTTAAAGACATAAATGCATGCTTTGATTTCTTTAAATTTTTAAAAATACTTTCCACTTGCATAAAGTTTAATGACTCCACTGATCATCTTCCTGGAAATTTATTTACTTTATATAAAATAATAAAAAACATTCTTATATATTTTATTGTTATATTTATATTATATACACATAAAATATATAAAATATATGTAATAGACTGATAATATTAATATGTATTATTTATTATATAAAATAATTCTGTATGTTATATATTATGTATAAACAATATATTTATAAATATATCAATATTATTTATACATGTAACATTACATATACAATCACACATATACATACACACATATATATACCCATTCCTATATACACGCATCCGTATACTCATTGGTGTTACATGCCGTAAAGTCTGCTCTGACTCCAGGTGACCCTACGAATGACTAAGTCCACAACGTCTTGTCCTCAACAGCTCTGCTCCGCTCCGGTCAACTTAGCCTATGGCTTCCTTTATGGAATCAATCCACCGTATATTTGGTCTTCCTCTTTTCCTGCTGCCTCCTACATTTCCCCAGCATTACTGTCTTTTCCAAAGAATCCTGCCTTCTCATGATGTGCCCGAAGTCGGACAGCCTCAGTTTTATCATTTTCGCCACCAGCAATAGTTCAAGCTTGATTTGCTCTGGGACCCACTTGTTCCTCTGTCTGGCAGTCCAGGGTATCTGTGAAGCTCTTCTCTGACACTATATTTCAAATGAACCGATTTTTTTCCTGAAGGCCTTCTTCCCTGTCCAGCTTTCGCACCCTACATAGTAATTGGGACTAAGAGAGTGTAGGTACTCTTGGCCTTGGTCTGCAATGACACTTCCTTACACTTGATGATCTTTCCTAATTCTTTATTGCTGAGCTTTTGAGTCTCAGTCTCTCTTGATTTCTTGGCTGCAGTCTCCGTTTAAACTGATGACCGAGGGCCGGCCAGGTGGTGCAGCGGTTAAGTTCACACGTTCCACTTCTCGGCGGCCCTGGGTTCACCGGTTCGGATCCCGGGTGTGGACACGGCACCGCTTGGCACGCCATGCTGAGGTAGGCATCCCACGTATAAAGTAGAGGAAGATGGGCATGATGTTAGCTTAGGGCCAGGCTTCCTCAGCAAAAAAGAGGAGGACTGGCAGTAGTTAGCTCAAGGCTAATCTTCCTCAAAAAAGTAAATAAATAAATAAACTGATGACTGAACCAAGGTAAATGAAATCTTTAACAAATTCAATGTCTTCGTTACCTATGCTAAAGTTGTGTAGTTTTGTGTAGTTAGAATTTTGACAGATTAGGTCTTTATGGCTTGAAATCATTCTATCGATATTCCATCTACTCCTGGTGACTTATTTATTCCCAGTACTTTCAGGGCAGCTCTCATTACACTTTCTAGAATTAAGGGTGTTTCCTCATAGGAATCCTCCTCAAAGAAACCTGTCACCCTTTTGTCTCTTCTGTAGATATCTTCAGGGTACTCTTTCAACCTTCTCTTATTTTCTTTTGATAAGATAGTGTGCTTACCTCCTGATTGTTCAGCATTCCTGATCCAGGTTTCTTATCTTTTCCCTTTGATTTCTCGAATCTTCTGGAAGAGACCTCCTATTCTTCCTTTCTGTGGTTCTCTTCCACTTCTTTGCATTGGCCATTATAGTGGTTCTCTTTATCTCTACGTGAAGTTGCTGAAAAAGTGTGTTCAGGATTCTAACCCTACTTTTGTCAACTTTTACTTTTGTTTCTCACCTGTCCTTAACAGTGTTTAGTGTTTCTTCTATCATCCAACTTGATTTTTCTTTTCTTTTTACTTCGGGCATTGTCTTTCCACATTCTTCCTGAATAATATTTCTAGTTTTAATCCATAATCTTCTGTTCTCAGCCAATTAAATTTAACAACACAAATTCCCTTTTTATGTGGACTTTAAATTTCTCAGGAATGTTGTTTATGTTATATTTTGGCACCATGATCTTTTAGTATTTGTCTAAATCACCCAAGCTACCATGTATGTGAAGAAATTCAGCTCTGCATTTTGATGTCCGATTCCAAAGATTAACCTGCTCTCTTAGTGGATAGAACCTCCACAAGTCTTATTCTTCCGCTTTCCCCATATTTATTCCATAACCATGTTTTGTTTTTTTTTTTTTGAGTAATATTAGCCCTGAGCTAACTGCTGCCAATCCTTCTCTTTTTGCTGAGGAAGGCTGGCCCTGAGCTAACATCCATGCCCATCTTCCTCTACTTTATATGTGGGACGCCTACCACAGCATGGCTTGCCAAGTGGTGCCATGTCCACACCCGGGATCCGAACCAGCGAACCCCGGGCCGCCAAGAAGCGTAACGTGAGCACGTAAGTGCTGCGCCCCCGGGCCGGCCCCCATAACCATTTTTTTTTGTTGTTACTAACCTTGTTTCCAAACTAAAAACACCAGGTATAGCTAACTCAAATTTTAGAGAGTGTCGATTCAACTTCTATATTTAGTGATATATTTAGGCAGTTGTTGAATCAAATGATTAACATATATATTGAGAGAAAGTAACAAGATTAATATTAAAAAGAAAATAGAAACAAGTGCCTGACTAACAATTCAGTAAACATTTCTTCTTCTGCTTGGGTTGTTTTCTGATTTGTACTTAAAAATTTTAATAAGCTGGTATATTGTTATCCTTAAAATACCAGTGCATAAAGAAAAATATCCCAAGGAAACATGAAGAGGTCAAAATAAAGGTGCAATTAACTACAAAAGAAAATGGTATCTGTCATATAATTATAGCATTATAAAGTGATTTATTCGGTAATATCAAGAATGATATTTTTATCAGTGGAAAGTTTTTTTAAAGTAACTGCTACATTTCAAAGAAAAAACAAATACCTCGAACTAAATGATACAGGCTGAATAAATAAATAATACATATAAAACAAAGGATAGTCTTTAAAATTAGAATAATAATGCTCATCTAATTCTATACGTAGATAGTTACTACTTAGAGGAACTGAATTACAAAATATGTCAAAGTTTAGTTTGAAATATTTGCCAGCTCCAGTAGGTCAAGTCTACCATTCTTTGAGATAAAATTCACCACATTCATTCCCCAACTTCCTGCACTTTAAATTGCTCTTAGGAGTCTGGGGCCAGCCTCCACGTGATAGTTAGAAGTATTTCTCAGTGTGTTGCACCAAGGTGCTCATCTGTATGTTATATGCTTTTCCTACTCTTTCAGCTCGTATTTTGGGGCTGACTGGACCACTACTTCCATCCCCGATCTTCCCTTCTAAGCACTCATATCAATGCCTTTTGAATGATTTTAAAAGACTTCTGCTATATTACCACTTTAATGCCCTAATAGACAACTAATTAAAATACTAATAATCCTTTTTTCTGCAGATAAAATAGTTATTAAAAATAAGATGGATTTTTTTTTTTAAGATTTTATTTTTTTCCTTCTTCTCCCTAATGCCCTCTTGTACATAGCTGTATATTTTTAGTTGTGGGTCCTTCTAGTTGTGGCACGTGGGACACCACCCCAGCATGGCCCCACAAGCAGCTCCAGTTCCGCACCCAGGATCCCAACCAGCAAGACGTTGGGCTACCAAAGCAGAGCGTGCGAATGCAACCACTAAGGCATGTGGCCTGCCCCCCAAAATAAGACGGATTGTTTTTAAAGTTCCAAAAGAATGACTTTGCTAACTTGCGTATTGTGCTGGCTATGGTGCTGGGCTATAAAGACAGAAAAATTCCCACTCACAAGAAATCCTGTATCTAGTTGGTGATTTGAATAAGTAAACAATAAGATTTAAATATGATATGATAAAAGCATCAGTAGAATTCTGTTCGAGATACTGTAAATCAGAGGGAAAGTAATTAGTGCTGTCTGGGAGGGTTTTCCACTGGAATTGACCTCTGCATTGAATTTTCTAGAATGAGAAATGATTCACAAGGAGAGTAAGAGCTGGCAGTAGATTCCAAGCAAAAGGGCAAAGAATGGAAATAAACCATGATGCTGTGTTCAGGTTCTGCCATAAAGGAGTGTAATAATTGAGCATCTGATAAGGATGCAAGAGATGGAACTGGGGGACATGAGGCTGGAAAGATGTCCAGGGGCAAGATGATGACGATATTTGAATCCATGATACAGGGCTTGAACATCTGGATTTGACGAGCCAATGGAGGTTTTTGATCACAAGACACATGTTTTAGATCAATCACACTGGCAGCCAGTGTGACAGAGGAGTGGGAGATGCAGGAAGAGTGACAGATTAAACAGCTAAGAGGCTATTCAGATAGTCAAGGCAAGCCTTGACCAGGCCATGGGAAGACATTGGCATTGGAAACATAGGAGTTGATTTTTTTTAAGACTAAATCCCAAAGCTTCAGGAATCTCAGAAATATTTAGCAAGTTAGCAATAAGTGTTCCTTGTATTCCAACAGCAATCGTGTGGCATGTGGATTCTTGATAAAAGAAGCACTAGCAATAAAGTCCAAGATAAGGAAAGGGTCCAAAAAAACGGATGGAGGCTCCGTTTACAAGTTTAATGAAACCCCTAAAACTCTGTGTGTGTGTGTATACATTTTTTTTGGAAAGGATTCACGCTTCCATCAAATTCTCAAGGGTTTTATGATGTAAAAAGAGTGAGAAATACTACCCTATATACAATTCTCAAGTCTGGTCCACTCTCATTCAAAATGCCTCAGAACATTCTTGAAGTTTCTGCTGCCACTCATCACCTCCTGACCAGACTACAATTTTTAATGGATTCCAAACATTATGTTTTGAATCATTAATTGTTCTTGCTTGCACAAATAAGTACTTTGAGACTAAATCTCAAAATTTCTGAAGTGTTAATAAATGGAAAAAAAGATTAACCATCCATTATAACACTACCAAGAATTTACTTCCTATAAGTCAATTAGTAGAAGTCAAACAAATCTGACTTTGAAAGCAACTTTTTCTGGAAGGAACCATTTTCATGAGCCTTCTTGTTCAGGATCCATTTACTGGATTGGCGTGTTCTAGGCTTCAGAGATGTAATGTAATGGAACATACTTCCCTGGGAGGTTAGGTGTTCCACTTCCTAATGTGAAAAGCTGTTTTAAAATGCCAGCATGAGGGGCTGGCCCTGTGGCCCAGTGGTTAAGTTCACGTGTTCCAGGTTGGTGGCCCAGGGTTTGCTGGTTCAGATCCTGGGTGTGGACCTGCGCACCACTCATCAAGCCATGCTATGGAGGCATCCCACATAGAAGAACTAGAATGACTTACAACTATGTACTGGGGCTTTGGAGAGAAGAAAAAAAAGGAGGAAGATTGGCAACAGATGTTACCTCAGGGCCAATCTGAGCTACAAAAGAAAGTCCAGCATGGTAATGGTGGGTCAAACTCATGCATTTCTCCTTTATTTAGTGACACCTTTCGATATGCTTCACTCTGCATGGGCATAATTCCACCACAACAGTCTTACACATATTCTCATGTCTCATGTCTATCTTCTCCTAGACTGAGTTCTTTAAAGTTACAGACTGTGGATCTTTGCTTGTCTCTGGATCTTTACTGTGTTATCTTGAATATTATTAGCGATAATGAAAAAGTATGTTGAGTGAAAAAAATTAATGTGTAAAAAATAAAATATTTCACCAAAGGGTAGCAAAGAGATCTGAATGATGAAGAAGTCATTTCTAAAAATGGAGGTATAGTTGCACTTGATATTAGAGGAGCTCAATGAGTGTTTACAAATTTGTGAGTTTCCAGGGTCTTAATAGGGATCCTTTGCAAAGTTGGGTCCTTTACTCCATTTCTCCTGTTAGCTATTGGAGGTTTTCAAAACTCCAAGCCTCAATACCATTGCTTTAATTCATGGTACCCTTTGGAGAGCTCTCATTATGAGCCACCTGTATTCCTTTCCAAAACTCACTCGTGGGCCATTTTATTATAAATAAAACAACCGCTTGAGAGTGAGCATTGCTAAAACCTGGAATGGGTAACTAGGAAAATTGTTCTGATGCACAACACAAAATACTGTTTTTAATCTATCTTGATTAATTAGGGGATAATCATGCCCAATGCCTCTGGTTCCTCCCAGGTGCATCCAAGGCCTCTGACTCTCTTAATGCAGAGGGATTCCTTCCGTTCTTACACTGTTAGTTCCTCAGGCCAATAGTGTAATTCTTAACTGAAATGCTCTTCTTTAAGAAAAAGAAAACCTATGCCACACACGTAACATGATACCATTCCACACAAATCACTAAATTAACAAAATCAAAATAGCCCCTCCACAGGAATGGGTTCTCAGAAATGAAATATAGTGACACTTGATAGGAATTATCAGTGCTTTATCAATCTGCACTTCTGTTTCACCAACTCACATGTGAGGAGACACAGAATGATCAGCATCATATCTGAAACGAATGTGAAAGGAAATGTCTTCGCCACGGGGAGAATGCTAGAGAAAAACACCACCAGGAAATGAGGTGCTTTGATAGTCTCTGTATCGAGTAATGAGACAAAATTTCAATATCATTGACAATGTTCAAAGACTTTTGTCCTTCATCAGTCTCTGCCAGGGGACATAGCCATAAACATTTAATTATAAAGCTACATGGAGCAGAGAGAGTCAGCCTCTGGAATCTGCACACTGGTAGAAGGAAGTAGCATATCCGCTTAACAGTAGAGAATGTTAGAGAGTGTTAGAGAATATTAGAAATGTACCGCTGTGGTTTTGAGAAAGAAAAATACTGAGACATTTGAGAAAGCAGAGATTTTTCTCCATTATTTTGTAAAATATCAGATAAAAGTTGGAATTGAAAGGAATAAGAATATCCGTTTACTAATTCTGTACTTTCTATTGAAAACCTGCTCACAACACCTGAAGGGAAGGAGGCAGTCCTCTACATCTCTCATCGTCTGCAGGGCTTAGCACACTACCTCATATAGGCGACATTTGCTGGTTAACTTCATGAATTAATTAAGATCCAATGGCTAAAAACAAATTAGCAGCTGATAAAGACAATATTTGAATTAGATAAAGGCCTTATTCAGAGAAATGGAACCATATGACACTTTCACATTAAACATTACCATTTGACAGTATTGCAAGGATAACTCCCATCCAATAATTATTCTGATCTGTAAGGCAAGATCTATGCTAGGCACAAAGGCAACTTTACCATGAAATAATGAAGCCTAATCCCAAGCCCTTTTGATTTGCAAAGGCCCCTTCCACAGTTCTCAGAGGAGTTCTAGCAGTGTGACCACATGGTCATTTGTTGTTTTTTAATATTTAAAAACATAAGATACTTATACATAATTGTTTCTCTCTTTCTACTCTTACTCCAACTTTGCTTCACTTCTCTTCATGTGGGACAGGTCATGGGAATTTGAGGAGGTAAAGTTAAGGAGAGATTGAGTTGAAGATATGTTTAGTTTGGGTTTAATGAGATACATCATGTGGTTCCTGTCATTTCCACGTATGGCTAAGTTATTGCTGGCTATGCAGAGTAGGGATGGATTTCAGATACAGCTTTACCCCTAGTTATGCCAGTTTACCTGGCTCCGTGACACGCAGGTGCACGGTCAGAGGTTGGATCAGGATACGGACTTTTATTCTAATGCCCGGGAGGTACCAGCAGTAGAAGAGAAAGGGGATTTGAAATGGACTGGACCAGAGGAAGTTCTTCCAAACTGTGTAAATCACACATCAAGGTCACTTGATAGATGTTGTCCCAAATTTAACAGAAATCCTAGAAATATGTATGACGTTATCAATAGAGAGCTATGACACTGCAAGAAACATTTCTAAATTAATAAAAGCATTTTTTAATTAACCATGTTTGACAAAAGACTGAATTCTATCATCTCTATAGGAAGTGATACTCGAAAATTATTGTCATATGGAGAGGTAATCAAGGAGTAGGCAGCCAAAATTGTAGGAGGAAAAACCCTTAATTTTGGAGTAAATTAGTTAATAAGTCATCATTTTTGAATTTTGTGATGTTTGTGGTATTTAATGGCTTTTTTATATTTGTAATTTGATTTATTATTTCTTTCTAAATCTATATTCCATTTAAACCTAATTTTGTATTTTTGATATTGGATTCATTTTCTTAGAGAGACCCCCAAAATTGTATGTTTCAGGCACTACAAAAGCTGAATCAGGCTATCTATAGCAAAACTAGTGAGTTGCCTTGTTGGAATTAGTTATTAGTGAAATAATAAAGGCTTTGCTTATGTCACGTGACAGAGTTGGGATTAGAAAGATGCTATTATAGTTTTTTGTGAGAGAGTCTCTGAAAGGTAGAGATTCTCTTGGAGAGAACATACTTCTAAACTGACATATTGAAAAGTTTCTCCTTTAGGTATTTCTAAGACTAAGATTAGAGCATTGAATATTTTATCTCAGAGATAAAATAGATAATTACTCCATCTTTACATGTTTTAGTAGTAACTACAGGTATTTGTTTAGCATCCTTCATATTTCCAAAGAGCTTTTTCATCCTCCAGATTACAGTTTCATAATGGCAGAAACGAATCTTGTTTCAGAACAGAAGTTTAGTGCCTGGAACAGAGTAGGTGCCCAATAAATTGTTTTTGAGGAAATCAATGACTGTGCTTAATCCTCTAATAAATTTTTATTTATTTATTTACTTATTTATTTATTTTGAGGAAGATTAACCCTGAGCTAACATCTTCCACCAATCCTCCTCTTTTTCCTGAAGAAGAGTGGCCCTGAGCTAACATCCATGCCCATCCCCCTCTACTTTATATGTGGGATGCCTGCCACAGCATGGCTTGACAAGCAGTGCATATGTCTGTACCTGGGATCTCAATCAGCAAACACTGGGCCCCCAAAGCAGAACAGGTGAACTTAACCACTACACCACTGGGCTGCCCCCCCCCAATAAATTTTTAATTTCACGATAATTATCCACAGATTACCTATGAGAAAACAATGCAGAATGTTTACCCAAATTTGCCCAAATAACAAGCGAACAGGATTCAAAATTTCAAAATCTGTAGGTTTCCTCCTACCTTGATGGCATCCTACCTCAGTAAAGGAAACCTCCAAACCTCCTCTACAAAGGCTATTTCAAAGAAAATTTATTTAACACTGATAGACAAAAAAAATTATTGTTGCAAAACATTTTAATGAATGCATATTTGTTACAAATGCCATTAGATTATAGTAGTCAAGTGCTAGCAAACGGTTTCAGCATTACATTCATGTGGAAATACATTTATTGAATTCAAATTTTATTAATCTTAAGGACTATGAGTCTAAAAAAAAACATTTCTAACAGTCTGAAATTTCTTTTCACTTGGAAAAGTACTTATCCAATTGACCAACAGTTGATACTTCCAGCAATTAAATCCAACATTTAATATCGCCAGTCCCTATTAGAAGATAACTATTGTCCTTTACTAGACTCAAATGACCATTTACTTTCTACCAAATAGCAGACATTAACAGGATTGACTCACCCAGCCAACTGCACTGAATTGTTCGAAAGGACAAAGGGATCTGCGTGGGGGAGGGAGCAGCCAATTTTGTAGACCTTGGTTAATGCCTGGTATCTTATTTCAAAATCACAGAACAGTTAAGAATTTTTGAGATAACAAGTGACATAGGTTTCCTGTTTGTTGCTTTTTAAGAGAAACAAAAACGCACAGAAGTACCATTCTGGAAGTACCCCTAGGTAATTCTTTGAAAATGTTTGTTCCAAACACTCGAAGGAAGCGTAAAAAATCTCTCCCAATGATTGCGTGTGTTAAGAGAAGGAAGTGGGTGGCTTTTCCACCCTCACTCATAATATCTCGGTTTCTCATACTTGAAGATAATTAGAATCAAAAGAACATCCAAAGGAAGTTGTAAAAGAACTCAGGTCTTTCAAAATGCAGCCCTGCCTGCAGAGAGCCAACCTTAGGGAGCCAAGACGATGCGCCCTGCGTGCATCGTGACTAGAAGTGACGTTACAAAACCGCTCAGCAAGGGGGTACTCACACTCCCATTTGCCTCTCAAATGCACAGCTTGCTTATTGGCTTGCCTAAGCACTAGGTTTCAGGTCTGAGTTTTAGGGAGATACTGAAAATTCAAGGATGGGAACAGATGCTCCTCATCCTGAAGACTGTCCAGATGCTGCCACTTGAGGCGAGAAAAGCAGCAGCTAATTCAGCAGGGCTGGGGAATTGAGAGTTTGATGCGGGGCCATAAGATGCTTGCTCAAGTCTCAGACTCCCGTCCCAGTAGTTGTACGGATGCCAAGTCCCACCAGTGTTTGAATGTTCCCCAAACAGACAGTGCTGGCAGTAGCACCAAGCTCTGCAGGGGAAGCTCGGTGCTTGAAGTGCACACCTCTGGGAAGGAACAAGCTTGACCCTCCTCTTAGGTAGTGGTAGTGGTAGGAGGATGTCAGTGTATTGAATGGTGCTTTTGATGTTAGTCATATAGGAAACAACAGGGTCACAGAGAAAACCATTTATTCCTCACTCACAGACAAAAGCTTTCTGTCTTGTCCAGGGAGATAAGTGTTTTCTGTCCTCTGCTAAGAGGCTGAATGAGCAAGATAAAGAGGCAAGGCAAGGAGATGTTTTACGTAAGCAACTGTCCATGAAGAAAGCACGACAGGCATGTAGCGAGACTGAAGAATCTAAAGAAGATCTCACCAACGTACATCTGTCTGTCTCGGACCCTGACTTCTGTTAATCTCCTGCTCTTTCCCATCTCTCCGTTCCCTCGATGCACCCCTGCTAAATCATCAGATATTTACAATGAAATTTTCTGGGAGTTTAATCTGAATTGTCTGCTCCTTGGGATGTCATACATCAGATTCTTAAATTATTAAAACATCTTCCCCTTCAGATCCCACATGACAGCTTCTGTGGCTGGCTCATTCAGCGATCATTCCAACACTCTTCTAGCCTGTTTTCCTGTCTGCAGTGGCTTAAAGGCTAACGGCTAGATTCCCCAGATTCCTTTGCAGCTAAGATTCCAGTCAATCTAGACTCTTTCAATCAGATGTAATCCTATGAGACTCTGCATCTGAGCTGAGTTTCCTGGGAGGAGAGGGATCGGTTGTATGGCAAATGATTTTCTGGTACAGATAGGGTCAGAGGTTATATGAAGCTGGAGTTGACAGTTGCGGCAGTAGCTTCTTGACTCAACGGGTTTTTGAAGAGCCATCTGCTCCCTTTGCAGTCCAGCTCTGCTGCCCAGTTTGGGAAATTACTCCTGAAAATTCCCAGTGTCTGTTTCATCAGGTCTATCGATGACTATGGGAGTCATAATAATCCCTTGAGTTCAAGCCAGCTAAAATGGATTTTATCTTCTGCAGCTAAGAACCCAACTGATAAACTTGCTCCATTTTATAGTAGGACCTAGAAACAAGGCAAGAGAAATAAGTCGATGCTCTGGGAAGAAACCAGACTATTTAAATATACTTTCCTCTCTCAGACACTCCATTCATGCTAATGAGAAATTTACTACAGGATAAATCTATACAACTGTGGGTGTCATCATCTTTATTCCCAAACTAGATTGCACAAAGCTCATAAAAATCTATCATTCAATCTAATGGGTCACATTGACTTAGAGAAATTTTCTATCCTAAGAAATTATATTTTTATGTAGCATTGACAAAAACATTTAATGGACGTTTACCTAAGTGGCCCAAAGAGGACACTGGCTGTTTGAAGTACTGCCAGGTCCATTGGTTTTTCCATCCTCTAAAAAAATATTCTTATATTCCAAGTCAGTTGTAGGCTTTGTTTAAGGTCCCAGGAGCTCAGACCCTAAAGTACAGTAGAAACTGTTCTGTTCAAAGAAATATAAATAATATTTTTTTCTTCAAAATGATTCTACACTATTGGAGTTTTGTTGGAATATTCAAAAGCACCAGCCACACACAAAAATTTTCATTATATAGAACAAAAGAAAAGTAACTGGAAAATCTTGCCTTAGAATTACCTTATGTGCACAGATTCTCATTAACCACCCAGTAAGGAGAATGCAAGGAGAGTTCCAGGTTACTATTCTTATTAAATTCTTACTGCCTGGGTTATCCCATTTTCCTCAGCAGGTGGTCCATTCTTAAAACTGTGCTTCTGGTACATGCTAACACAAAGTGATGAGAGATAGTTAATATATAATCGGAAAATTCCATCTGCTGAATAGCGTAATTGCCAAAAATGAGGATAAACTTGAAATACAAAATATATATATGTATACAGAATTGTTCAATCAGTGCAAAAGAGTTTTACTGTTGTGAAGATAACAAAATTGGAAAGACATGAAAGATCTATTTTTCTACCTGTTCTAACACATATTTCAGAAACATAAAATGGCATTTATTAGGCCAAAATATGATTGGGATCTCAGAAAATGAAGCTTATAAGAAGCATCTTTAGAGATTGTATAAGAACAAATGAAAAATAAAAATAGATGGATAGATACAGGTTCTCTGAGCATGTTTTATTAGCAGTCACGTTGTCCATCAAATAGCTTGGCCATGCAGAAGGAAATCAAGTATGGAAATAAAATCTCAAAAGGGTCTTTTGAGAACAATATAAAGAAATGAGAGCCTAAAAAAAACCATTGCCTAAATCAAGGTTACAAAACTGATAAAGGATCAGAATAAGCCTTTAAAAATAAAATCTTTAAAGGAAAGAATAGGTCAAATGTTTCTGGTCCCAAATTAAAACAATCTATTTTTACCTACCATTTAGTTAACGCTGATTCTATGCTGGGCCTGTGCTAAGCACCTGTAAACACACCATAACATTAATCACCATGACACACCTCTGACTGTTTACCTTGTGCTGGGCTCTGGTAGGTGGTAGAGGCATAGAATCTCACTTAATCCTCACGAGGATCCTACGAGACAAGTGTAACTATTATCTACATTTTGTTTCTGAAAGAGCTTGAAAGAAGAGAGCTTTAAGAAATTACTGAAGATGCTAGAATTAGAAAGGGGACTTGAGCTCCAGTTTTCTACTCCAAACTTGGTGCTATTAACCTCTATAATATACTAATCTTTTCATGGCCTTACCCTTAGAACTTAAAACTAGTTTTACCAAATCGTACCAAACAGACACATTCATCTATGTGACTGTCCTTATGTCAAGGTACAAGAAACACATCTAAACACCAAACAGGTAATAACTGAGATGGAAATCCACAGTGTATCAGTTAGGACATTTGCATTGCAAAAACAAACAAACCCAACCTTCAGTCCAAGCGTGTATAAGCAAAAACAAAAAGAAAAGAATGAAATAAAGGGAAAAAAGAAGCTCAAGGACTCAGGAAACTGAGAAATCTCGAAGGCTCTGTCGCGTTCCAGGTACTGCTTGATGCAGAGGTTCCAAGAATGACACCAGGCCCTGAGTCTTCCCTCCCCTGGGCTGCAAGTACTCTGCCTTGGCTCCAGTCACTGACAGCCTCTAACTGGGGGTAGCAAGATGGCTGAAGCAGCTTCAGTCTCTCATCCTCTCAAGTTTGAGTCAAGCTAGAAATAGAGAACACGTCTTCCTGGGACTGGGAAAAGACCAGGCATAGCAATGTGTCACTTGGGTCACATAGCTTGAGTCATGCTGAGACCACTCACGTGTCCAGGGAGATGGCTTTTCTGGTTGAGTTAGACTGAGGTCTCAGACTCCAACCCTGGAGTCTGAGAATGGTGCTCACTATGCCACAAGAGCCAGAGATAAGAGGAAGGCAGATCTGTAAACCAAAGTCAGCGCTTACCATCAAAAGAAAAAAATGGATGTTGAATGGTCATAAAACCATAATTGTCAAATACTCAACACTTCCAGCAACGGACCATAAGCAAGTCACCAAACATTTCTCTAGGCCTCATTTTTCTCATCTCCAAGATGAGGGATTGACCTAGCTGACTTCTAATATCTGAATGTACCTTAAAGTTCTACAGAAAGTTCCAAATCATGAACATTATTCTTTGGCAATCCTCCACTTCCGTGTCTGATTTTCTTTTCCCTTTAATCCCTGCCTAGCAGGTGCCCTGGCCTCTCATGATCTCCCCTGCTTACCGCAGGTCCTCCTCTTTGGTAAGACCGGGGCTCCTGACAAAACCCTGTGCTCCATCTAGACTTGTCTCAGTCCTTAGCGTCTGCCTTCCACAAATCTGATCTCCTCCTGTGCCTCTTCTGGGTTCTTTGTGAATATAGATGATAGACATAGATATAGATAGACCTAGTATATAGTAGGTTCAGTCAATATTTTTAACAAAAACAGGTTATTGTAAGTGCTGTTGCATTAATAAATTACCACCTCCTGCTAACCTGTTTGCATTAATTAATGGATGATACAAACAATGGCTTCAATTCTATTCTGGGATTGCAGTGGGTATCTTTCATAACATTCAAATTCAGCCTCTTACTCTGTAGGTAAAGGAAACCCTTCTAATTATGCAGTCTTAAAACGCATCCCCAGAAAATCAGATTAATATAATGTTCTCTGACCTGGTAAATTCTCTGTGGGCAGGGCTTCTATCTTATTCACCTTCACATATCCTAATGCCTAGCACATAGTCAGAATTCAATTAGTGTGAGATAAAGGCTGTAATCTACTGCCCCGGAACTGTCAACCCATAAGGTGACTATGTATAAGTAGCTTCAAAGTTCTTCTAACCCTATCCTTCATTCATCCAAGAAAAACATGCCAGACAATGTTCTAGTACTAAAGATACAAAGGTGAATAAAATAGACAGAATCCTATTCTCATAGAGCTTACATTCCACTGGAGAGACAGAGAGGGGATTAATAGTTAAATATTATAGTGTCAGGCAGTGATGTGTGCTAGAAAGAACATAAGGCAGAAAAAGGTAATAGAAAAAGATGGGAATAGTGTTGGTTGAGAAAGGGTATCCAAAGGTTGCCCCTAATGAGGGGATTTTGAGCAGGTTCTCTTCTCTGGTCCTTACTGCACAAAGCAGGAAAGTCTGCTTGTCAGATTTCATAGGGAAGCTCCATAAAAGCAAGAGTCACAGTTGAGTTAGACAATATCTGAATTGCTCCAAATTCCAGTCTACTGATTCTTTTGTAATTACTGATAAAAAGTGTCAAAACTAGATGTATTGTATAGAATGAATAAAACTCATTCTCAGAGAAATTTAGGATGAAAGAAGCAATGAAAGTGGTGTCAAAAAGGTAATGATCCTTGCAGCCACATGCTGATTGCAGCTTTGCTCTGCTGGGGAGGGGAGTCTGGGATGTCACTCAGACAGTAGAACCCAGACTCCGAGGGTTGTCAAGGCCTTGCTGCCCTGGGGCCTTCACTATAGAAGCAAATATATGTTCTTTCCTCATTATTATTCATAACAGCCCCCAATAGACTCTTACAAAGCAAAACATCATTCACTAAGCTCAGTACCCATGAACTTAAAATATGGTTCTTCACTCATGTGTCACTAATTACCACTGAACTAAGCAAAATGTATTTATAAACCATTATACCATAGAGGTTACCTCAGGCCATTTTAGGAGATGCTTTCCCAGAAAATGCTGCTGTTATAAAATTTTGAAGAGGAAATTGAAAACCAAGTAATGGATAATTTTTCCTTTCTCATTAAAATGTTACTTCTTAAAGTTAAAAAAATTCCAGGGGCCAGCCCGGTAGCATAGTGGTTGAATTCACACACTCCACTTCGGCAGCCCAGGGTTTGTGAGTTCAGATCCCAAGCGCCAACCTACACACCGCTCATCGAGCCATGCTGTGGCAGTGTCCCACATACAAAATAGAGGCAGATTGGCACAGATGTTAGCTCAGGAACAATTTTCCTCAAGCAAAAAGAGGAAGATTGGCAACAGATGTTAGCTCAGAGCCAATCTCCCTCACCAAAAAAAAAAAAAAAAATTCCAGCACTTTGGTGTCAAGCATTTCGTTTTAATTCTTTTATTTATGAAAAAATATATATACACACAAAACTCATTTTAAAAAACTATATAAAATGAAAAATCTGGACTTAATGACCTATTGGATTTACTGCAACTCTAGAGTTTAGTGATTCTGTTTGACTGGGCCTTTGTTACACTTGAAAAATGGAGGTAATGATAAAGTTAAGGAAATGCTCACTGTAAGTAATGAAGAAATGTATGTGATATTGAGGGACACGAATCCATTTTTCAGGTTCTCGCTTTTAAAATGAGAGAGAACTCCTTGGCATCATAATGAACACTCAAAATATATTCTGTTGAATTGATATAATTGAAAAGATGGTATAGCAAAGCTCTTTATAACAAGGTTTTGTTGCACTGAATAAATTGACTCCACAGATGCCCACATACACAAATACACAGAGGAAATATAAAACTAAACCTATTAGCTGTATATTGAAGCCCAATAGAAATATAGTTAATTATCTACTTCTTTTAAATAAAAGGAACTATTCAACTGAAGTATATACATATGTAATATATATAACACAACATAAATTCTATCATATATAATGTACATAGTAATACATTATAATTCTTCTAGAACTTATGTGATTGTAATACATATAAATGCACAGGATAGATAAATAATGTATGTGTATGTATATACACATATATATAATAGAAAATTGATATATATGTACATGCATATATATATATTTTTTATCCAGTTATGATTCTTAGGCATGTGTGTTTTTTAACGCATGAATTTTTGGTGTGTAGTAGGTACTGACAGAATAACATCATCACAGAGATTAAACAAATAGTTTTGATTTTTGTTCCCAGCCCTCTATTGCAAAAACATTCAAGATACAATAATTTAAGGAGTACCAGAACTAGCAACAACTATTGATTTCACTCTTACAAGAACGATCAGGACTATCCCTAGGACAGAATTGCCTTCATTCACTGGAAAACACCAAGGACACCTTCAGTTTACAAAACCTCCTGATTCTATAGCTGTGTGCAATACTCTGGGCATTCATAGAGAAAAAATGACCATGAGACAGCAAAGGACTATGCTCGCCTTGAAACAAAATTGCTACAAATACCCGAATAATGATTAAGAATATGCAAGAAACATTTTCTATGAACTATCTGGGCTCTAGGATCCTCCCAGTGGGAAATGTTATTGAGACTTTTAGCAACACATGGAGACAGAGGCAAATAGTAAAGTAATATGTACAGAGACATAATTATATTATGTATGTTCTATACTATAAGAGTTTTATGGTGGAAAAGAATATGGAGTCAATGAAAAAAGAAG
Organism: Equus asinus; assembly: GCF_041296235.1. Taxonomy (NCBI): domain Eukaryota; kingdom Metazoa; phylum Chordata; class Mammalia; order Perissodactyla; family Equidae; genus Equus; species Equus asinus. The sequence goes on from NC_091798.1 coordinate 85,646,413, forward strand.
CAGCAGAGTGTAGAGATGTAAATTGAGGTTTGGGGAATAATTCAAATGAATGAAACATTTCATGAACTAAGCACAAGAAGCCTAAAGACATCTTATGGGCATAGAACAGTAAATGACCCGCATATACCTAAAACAGAAACAGAATTGGTTCTGTACACTGTGTTAGCATCTGACTATTGAAAGATTATAAATTGTCCAAGTATTTATTATTCCAGAGTATTTGACAGTGAAGGGAAGTATTGGGCTTAAAGTCGGATTTCAAGCACAGAAAAACACATGCCACCAAAGATACTTGATGTAACAACAAACTAAGTCAATGGTAGGTCTAGAATTTCATCTACCAAGACAAGTAAAAACTCATTAATTCCAGTATTAATTTTGAATTCTGATCATTTGGATGTTTTTTGTTTAATATTGAAGTAATGATGATATTTAATTATATCAACCAATTATTGAGCTCCTATAAAATTCTAGGCAATATTCTATGCCCTTTAAAAATATTAGTTGTAGTTAGAAACAATACAATGTAGTGGCTAGGCTTTTTTTTTCTTCTTTTTTTGTGAGTCAGACTGACAAAATTCTAATCCTGTTTCTGCAATTTGATAGGTATGTGATCTTAAATATTACATAACTTCTCTTAACTTTAATTTTTCATCTATACATATAACAATCTTACTACCTACCATAAAATTTTGTCATAAGGATGAAATGAAACAATATGGTCCTTAACACATTGCAGGAAGAATGAACACAATAAAGTGATCACAAAATAGTCACTTTTATTGCCAGGGATTTTCTCAACAATTTAAAAAGTAGTAATTATTACCTTCATTTCACAACTCAGACCGTAAGAGGTAAATCTGGGAATGGAAACCAAATCTGTTTGGCAAAAAAGCCCAAGTTTAAAAAGAAATACATGATACCACATAATTAAGGGATTTTGTGCTTAAGACACTATTGTCAATTGCATTTGGTCATTAATTTAAAAAGTTTTAATTCATTTTTATCTTTTGACTCTACAGAATGAAGTAAGAAAATGGTAAATAAATGATTTTGAAAATAAATAGGAGGAATAGCACTCTAAGATATTTATGAACATTATTAATAGAAGTATTTTTTAATATAAGCAAATCAGTACTGAAAAGTGACTTTATGTGCAAAATCAGGGCATTTAAAGACAGATTTTCTACTGCAGTAGGCAAAAGAGTTAAATTATTTGCCACTTTTGCAGTGCATAGGAGCATATAATCATCCGTTTTTTTAATTATTTTGTCAATTTTTCCATGCCAGTAAGGATATACCATTAAAATTTCTTTATGGACTTCAAAGAATGTGTTGTCCTAGATACAGTGGTAGAATAATTTTTAAAAATAACAACTATTTATTTCACTGTGGCAAAACATTTTAGGATGGAGGGCCAAATTCTTTCAGACTTAAATTCAGGCTGTATATTTTCCTCGGAGGTTTAATCTATTGTACTACATTGGATGATCTCGAGTATGAGATTTTCTGGTAAATATGATTTTCCTCTTTGATCAGCTCTGGAGGAACATGACCGAAGAGCACAGAGCAATATGTGAATCACATTCTTTGCTTTTTTTTTTTAATTTAGTCAAGTAGGCATTTTTCTCAAGCACAAATTAATGTAAATCAAGCATTGCTAGAACTCTGACCTTTGAAATTATACTTACATAGTCAGATTTCCCTAACAAAGTGCATGTTTACAGTATCTTTTATTTAAATCAATATCCTTTATGCATGAGCAGAGCAAGGAAAAGAGAAAGGCCAACAGCAAATAAAGAGAACCCAAATGATTTAGCTCAGCAGAGTGGAATAATGAGCCCAGCTTTCCCCAGCGTCCAAGTCACTCTGTGATATTTAGCTAGGCACTTACAGAAGTGTATTAGCTCTCTCAGGTCATTAAGATGCCATTTTGTGCACTTCCATAGTCAACTTACTCTCCAAGGCATCCAAGTTGCTACAGGGGAATGAAGGCAGCAGCGGGGTGAATAAACTGCATGATTAATTTATGGCTTGATCGCCATGTTAGTTAGCGGGTAGACTTAATTTTCAGGGAGGGAGCAGTTATCAGATGTGTGTTGGATTGAAATGAACTGAAGCATTGAGTTGATAGTACAGAATGAAAAAAATCTTTGTTAGTATTCCTCAAACACAATAGCCTATGTGGAAAGGTCCCTGAACTGTACCATCTTATATGTACAGCAGTTCTTTGGACACCACTAATAAAGATGCTATTGAAATATTAAATCTTTGTCAGCTTTAGCCACAAATCAAAAACAATTTACACGTGTGCCACCTATTGTTACAAAAAGAATCTTACAGTCATCACGTTTTACCCATTTTTAGGTATAGTTTGAGCCAACTGAATCGCAAATTCAGATCCAGGTGGGACCTCTACCTTGTACTGATCTATCAAAGATGAGTCCTACGAAAAGTTGGTTGGTATTGGAGAATGGTTAGATGAGAAAAAAAATCAGATGCCAGGCGCATGTACTGGCTTTTTAAGTAGAGCAGTGTCTATTCTCAGGTCCACCTGCTAGACGTACTGAAGCTCTCGAATCCACTTCCATGTTCTTTTCCCAAGCGGATACCCTGGTCCAACAACCTCACTACCCTTATAGGAATGAGGGTGTTTCCAGTGTCCTGTTTGTTCCCCAGATTTTCTCTAGGGAAACACTCTGGTGAGCTGAATTATCTGGCTAACCAACTAGTGCAATTCCCAAGTTTTTTGTTTTTTTCCTCCTTACCATTTATCTAGTTGTTAAGTCATTAAGTCCGGTCCAAGAAAAAATTATTTGAACTTTTATAAAACCCATCCAGAATAAGCCATATCTGACTGCAGAGTGATGTCAATGAGACAACGAGACTTTTAAGGGAAGTCCTTAGAGCAAAAGATTTTATTTGAGTAACTATAAACATATTATACTTGCTTGTGGTGTATTAGAGATGAATGCATCTTAATGACAGCATACTAAGTGCCAGAGACGAATTTTCTTATCAATTATGTGATAATTGAAGTTATTCCTCACCAAGAAAATAAATCATCATGGTAAACACTTTTCATTGCCTTTACTGTGTATCAGGCATGTTCTAAGCACTCTGGCCATATCAATTTACCTTCTCAATCCTACAGGCTTGGTTCTATTATTACCTCCACTTTGCAGAGCAGAAAAGTGAGGCTTAGAGAAGCTAAGTAATTTGTCTAAAGCTGTACAACTAGTAAAGAACAGACTAGGGATTCACACTCCCGCAGCACAGCAAGTCCAGGATCTCAGCCGCTATGCTATGACCCTCTCAGTGTCCTCAGTTCTCCTGCAGGTACACCTCAGGCATTTTTATACCAACTTGTGATAATTCAGTGCTTCCCAAATTTATTCACTTCATGACACATGCAAAAAATGATCACATTTGAACAGTAGACTGGAATAAAAGTATGAGGCTGCTTGTGGCCAGAGATACCACGCTGGGGCTTTCTTCTGACCACGGTGGGGATTGAAGAAATCAGCATCCCAGCATAACACTGGCATTCTAGCCACACAAATGTGCCTTAGCACGATGGTTGAGAAGCTCTGGTATAATTCTCTAGAACCAGCTACTATAGATACAGTTTTCCAAGGCAGAGGCAGATTCTGAAATATGCCATTTAAATTGCTACCAATTTTAGAAATAGGAGCTAGCATACAAAGAAGGAAGGGCAAAAGCATGAAGAGGACGAGATCAAGTGCAGGTAAGATCAGTTAGGTCATGAGTTAACTATGTTATTTTGACTCAGAGTATCATCTTAACCCCTAGACATGTTTGTGAAGACCCTAAAAGTGTATGCTTACTTACAGATACACATTAAGTGCACAGTAAGTTCATTTCTGTTAATGCTTAACTGGGGACCTGACAAATTTTTCTATGAAACCAAAGACATTCCCCATTGTATAAACAATCTTTGATAAGTACAGTCCTGATGAGAGTGATCAATGCAATGCAGTATAAATAATTTACAGCATTGCAGGTGGATCACAGATGGCAGAGAAAGATCATGCACGCACGCCTGCCATGAATTCTTAATTTATGAAGCACTTGTAAGTGGTAAGAAGGGAGCAAAATATGTGATATGACAGTGCCCTTTCACACCCAGTCTTTCTTCACTGATCGAGAAAATCTTACACCAATGATTTACATACTTCTTTTGAAGGGACTGTTTACCAATATCCTTGTTCCTGATACAAATTTAGCATAAATTGGGACTTTCTCACCTACAAGGGGACAGCATTGTCAAGTGCTCAGGTGGCCTTGAATAATAGCAGTATCTCTAACTTTCCAGTGTTCTAGAAAGACCATCTCCCAAAGGAAGTGTGGCACTCTTAAAGTTTCTTCATTTCTGAGTTAAATAAATGCAGTTATATGTGCATCTTTCTCAGACAAGTTAATTTAAGTCTATGTTATAGAGGTAAATCTAACATTATAGGAATGTTTTCTTCACTCCTTCATTCAACATATTTGAGCTTCTACTAAAGAGCTGGCACTAATTAAGATACTGGAAATGCAAAGAGGAATAGGACATGGTTCAGTCCTCAAGTAGCTTGCAGTCCAGTGGCAAGAGTCAGGAAGAAGACAAACATTACCAACACCATGGTGGGTGCTAGTGGAAACAAAATGCTGGGCTTCGTGAAGGTGATGGCATGTTGTGGGCACAGGGACTGTAGCAGCTTCCACTGTTGACTTATAGTTGGTGAGAAAATTTTGCAGAAGAGGGGACATGTGAACAGAGCCTTGATGCTTGAGGAGGATCTTTTAGGCAAGCAAGAATGGGAAAGGCATCCAAGCAGAGGCATTAGCATCTACAAAGGAACAGTGCTGTGAAAAGAAAAGTGTGTTCAGGAAATGACCCATCCTTCACTGGAGATGGATCATAGGATATGCATACAAGGGGGCGGGGTGGAATGAGACTTACTCTCAGAAGGTGAGCCAGAGAGACCCCAGAGCGAGCCAGAATTTGAAATGTGTTCTTTTCCCCCACCCACACAAATGATTTGTTTCTGTCCCCTTGGCTACTATTCTCATTAAAAACTTTGCCATTATGAAATAGCCTTCCTTCTCCCTTCTTTATGAATTTACCTCTTAAACATCATAAATATTAATTTTCAAGTAAATCAGCTATTAATCTTGGCAAATTATACTATCTCACTATCTCAGTAACAGGATTCTACCTATTAATCCCAGGTTTCCAGCTCAGTACTGAATTGTTTAAATCCCTGTGATGTTTTCCAGGAGTTTTACATCCTTGCTGTGCTTGCCACCAACATCATGAACTTGCTAGCACGCCCTCATAAGCCAGGGATTCAGTCACATTCTGTAGAGTCAGTTTTATCAAAAGCACATTACACTGGATAAATCTAAGAGCAGAAAAACATCAGCTCTGAAATATACAAGAAGAAATGAAGAGTTTTAAAGTCCTAAGCACACTACAGTTCCCTAAACTGATTCTGAGCTTTCAGCTTCGAAACAATAATTCCTAACCTATTTTACTGCCTCCATAAGCTGCTGTGGGTGTTCTCTTTGGGGTCATAAAAGCCATATTTCCTGAACTGCTCAAAGTGTTTTTCGAGGCCTCCTCTCATATGAATGCAAGCATGTACAAACTTTAAAAATTCTAAGTGAAGAATTTGTCATGAGTACCCTTATTCAGACTTTTACATGAATTCCTTTAAAAGAAAGAAAAATAAAACTGCATGGATTCATTAAACTATTCAGTACACTGTAATTATAGGATTACTCAGGAGCTTCCTTCCAACAGCTGCAAGTCTTTAAAATTAATCCACACACACGAAAATCATTGCACACACTTGCACGTGCACGTGAACACACACACAGACATACACATATTTCTTGCATATTAACACCTCTTCCAAAAATGCATTTAATTAGAGTCGGAGTTTGGGGGATTTGAGTCAATAAGAAACAGAATCTTTGGGGAGAGATAATGACATGAGGATAGATGTCTCCCCACCACCCTCATGGATGTCTACGGAAATAAAAAAATAAAATAGAGGAAAACTTCTATCCATCTAGAAACTAGAAAGGGTGTCATCAAAAATCAGAAGCTTTGATGAATTTCTTCAAGATGGAGCACAGACAGGACTGGACTAAAACAGGCATAGAGACATGCAAAAATTCAGTTTGTCTAGGAAATAAGAGTGGGAGAACTTTAAAATATCCCACAAGCTCCATTTGCAAGGGATTAGGGTGCAAAGAGAAAAAGGAGGTCAGGGTAGACCAGAAGTTCGCACCAAGCAGAACGTCAATGTTAGCCTGCTTTTTATCACAGAGCAGGTAGCCAGAAGGAAGAAATATCAGTAAATGGGGACTTCTTTGAAGAACAGATTGTTGTCCCAAACATGAAACCTAATTGATGAAATTTCCTCATGGGGTGAGCTGCTACAAAAAGCTATCGTGGTGGTTGACAGGGTCATGACTAGCATATTTGATAATCACAGCAGATCACTTTTTAAATCTCCTTCCTATAGATGACAAAAATAACAATCATGTAGTAATCAGTAATAATCACTATTTTACCGATTTGTTTTTTAGCTTTAAAAAAATTACCATTTAAAAGAATAGATTTCAGGGCCTGGCCCTGTGGCCGAAAGGTTAAGTTCGAGCACTCTGCTTGGCAGTCCCAGGGTTTTGCTGGTTCGGGTCCTTGACGGGGACATGGCACCGCTGGTCAGGCCACGCTGAGGCGGCGTCGCATATGCCACAAATAGAAGGACTCACAACGAAAATATACAACCATGTACTGTGAGGATTTGGGGAAAACAAACAAACAAACAAAAAAACAATAGATTTCACTTTTAAAATAGTATTTAAATACAACAAAATATTTTATGTATGAATTAAAATTTGCACTTACCAATTAAAAATATTGCACCTGCATTTCATACCCTTTTTCACTGCTTTAAACACAAATAAAAACTCCAGTGATCACATAGCAAGGCATAACTACAGGTCTGTTTGTTCATTTTTATAATCACTGTTTTCATGCAGAAATATGTAGTCCTACCAGGACTGGAGACACGATCTGTACCCGAAGCCAGCATTATTTTACTTGTTAGCATATTTGGTGATAACAAAAAGCAAGCTTACTTTGTTGGCTTTGTTACTGTTTTTAAAGTCTCTACAGATATTGCGCCTCCTAATTACCTGCACTCTGAGCCTTGATATGAGAGTGAACAGCAGATTGCATTCTGCGTAGTTATTGTAGTGTATGAGAAGATAAACTCTAGAACTCAACCCAGAATTCAGGTAGAAAGAGATGAAAATAATGTAATGAAATATGTTAGATGTGGAGGAAAGAGTCAGAGAATCCAACCTATAACAGCCAGCCCAGGAAAAAGGAAAGCCATTTTTAAGAAATCACAAAATAGGAGGGTGGTCCCGTGGCCAAGTGGTTAAGTTCGCATGCTCCACTTGGGGGGCCCAGGGTTTTGCCCTTTTGCGTCCTAGGTGGGGACCTGGCACTGCTTATTAGGCCATGCTGAGGCAGCGTCCCACACAGCACAACTAGAAGGACCTGCAACTAGAATATACAACTATGTACTGGGGGGGGGCCTTAGGGAGAAGAAACAGAAAAGAAAAAAAGAAGATTAGCAACAGATGTTAGCTCAGGTGCCAATCTTAAAAACAAAAAAATGAAATCACAAAATAATAACAAATAAAATTCTTTAAAAATATTTAAGTTGAATAAAGACCTAAATCTTTATCAAGGGGATTTGGCAAATATAACATGTAAATAATGAAAAGAGACAATATTGTAGTATATACTAGTTATGACTCTTACATTTCACAAAATAGTGTGTGGGAGACATTTAGCTACCACGTAGGAAAGCAGATAACATACAAGAAAACAAACTTCAAATTAGATTTAGAGATCTCCTTCCCAACACTAATGCCAGAAGACAATCAAGCAATATTTATGAGGTTTTAAAAAGTAAACACCAACAAAAAATTTAACCTAAGATTTATTTATCCATCCTTGATTATGTTTCTGTGAAAAAAGCTATAGAAAAATGTTTTCAGTCTTTCAAGAGGTCAAAAAAAAATCCACCCACATACCCTTTCTGAAAGTGATTTGATGTTGTTCTCCAACTCACAAAGGAATGCACAAAACAGAGCAAGAATGGAAAGTAATTGTTAATAAAAACAAACTGAGAAGTGGCAGAGGAGAGGAGACGGAACATAAAGGCTAAGTTTTCATCTAACATATTTCTAACTACTGCTTCACTTTTCATTTGAATATTAAAGAAAAATAATATATTCAAATATTTTGAAAATCTCAAGTATAACCACTAGTAAAAAAAATATCACAGATAACTTTCCAAATCATGGAAGCAAGAAAACACACTTCGTATTCAAGAAAATAGATCCAATAAGTACTACTGAAAGAGGAAGATGGAATAACAAATAAGAATTAAAAGGACATAAAATGAGGTGATGGTAATAAGCCCAAATATATCAGATATGGTAATTGATATAAGTAGATTATGCTTCCTGTTAAAAGACAAAGATTGCCAAGCTAGGTTAAACAGAAATTCCAAACGTGCGATCCAGATGTCAGGTGAGATCATTTTCTCCTACAAGATCAAAACAAACAGATGCTCATTGTATTATCTCACAACGTACAGGAGCATCAATGCTCCGGGATGGTGTATTCCTAAGTTATTACTGGACTCAGGTCTTTTCATTTCTGAACTCTAAATGTCCCTTCATCTGACCTCCTACCTCTCCAGCTCTTACTCCTGCCCCTCTCTTGGGTTTCCCTAACCCCAACTCCCTAGACACACAGTGATGTGGGTTGCACACATCGCTAAAGCTTTGGGACCAAAGGGGCTATATCACCCTACTGTGTGTCCTTCTTTCGTCCTCAAGACTCCCTGCGTATCTCCAGGCCTCTCCGATTTCCAAGCCCTCACCATTGTGCTTGCAAAAACCTCAATAACCCTCCCTCTATTAAGAAGAGAGTTTATCTAGCTTTTGAACCACAAATAGTCTTCTATCCTGCCTTTGCTTTTCCAAAGACTTATTAATATCACTCTTCCAAACCTTCTACTCTGGGTCTCACCTTTTAGCAATCCAGAAAAATGGGCTTTGAAATGTCACTTTCCTTCTCCCTCCTCTGTAAGCCTTTGTAAATGCAAGGGAACTGCAGATTTTACTTCCCCCCCAAATATCAATTAAGCCATGACCTATTCCCACACCCTCCCTCAGATCCTCAAGACAGATGCTGTTTCAGTCTGGTCAGGTTTTAAATTAAACTATTTTCCTCTATTATTAAAAATGCTATCTGTGTAAGATGTATCTAAAATAAAATTAGGTAGAAGATTCAGAATAAAAGAGCAAGCAAAGACATCAATAAAATGCAAACGAAAAGAAAACAGTGAGAGTAAATAGCTTACAAAAGAAATGAATTCAGGGAAAATATTAAAGGAGAAAGAAGTTCTCGATAAATATGCAACAATCATTGACCTTTTATATGTCACTTAATAAAATATCAACATAAATGGAGTTAAACTGTCAGAAATGCAAGAAATTTACAAAACACAATTATGGGGAAGGCCAATATATCTCTTATAGATCACTCTGGCTTTTTTAAAAATAGAAAAATTATGTGATAACGTGTACCAACTCACAAAGAGATGGATAGGGATCAAAACAGCCAACGTGAAAGTGATTGCTGATAATAAACTAAGAAACGGTGAGGAAAACAGAGGAAAATGCAGAAATTTGGAGAAGAGAACTAACAATAACAATTCGACAAAAGAAAACCATATTCTTTTAAGTATTCATGAAGTACTTACAGAGAAAATCTCAGTAAATTAAAAAAATAGAAGTAATTCAGTGTCACAAAGTTATAATGGACTAAAATGAGAAACTAGTATAATTCCAATACAAATCCTAACAGAAAAATTTTTTTAATTTGTAGGTATGATTTTCCAGCATAACTTAAAAAATAAAGGACAAAAAAAATCAAAAAAATTTTTTTAAATATTATTGAGGGAAATATACTGTACTTGACATAGAAATATATTATTGAAGAAAAATAATTAAAAGAAAGTACAGAATATAAAACAAAGTCCTCAGATCCAATTGTGTATAAAAATTATATATATTATATTTATATTAAAAATGTCATTTCATATTGGAAGAGAAAGGATGGAATGATTATTCAATAAAGTATCTTAACTGATTCACTATTTTATACTCCAAAATATGTTCCTAATAGAGTGTAACATTAAATTTAAAGAAGAAAAATGCTAGAAGAAAATAAGTGAATATAATCCCATTGTTGGTTTTGGAAAATATTAAAGATAGGATAGAATAGTTTTAAATTTAAAAGTTTCTGGCTAACCCAAAGTTTCAGAAGCAAAATCAATAGCCAAATGATAAACTACATAGAAATATCTGCAACATATGTAACAAACAGAAGGTAATGCTCTTAACATACAAAGATTTTTATGAATATGTATATACACACACACACAGTTCAGTTAAAAAGAGGAGATCAATAAGGGATATTAAGAGTCTGACTATAAAAGCAGAATTAAAAATAACAAACACACCAAAATGATCAGCCCCACAACTAGTCAAAGTAATGTAAATTACAACAACAATTGAATACAAGAGCCAGTCTATCAAATTGACCAAGTCATTTTTTATGTTTTGTGTTATTTTGTTTTAAGATGGATCCCAGTGCCGGCACGGCTGTTGGGAATGGCTGTTCTGCTGCTGGGGTTGTCAACAGTAATAACGGTCTAGTGTGAAATTTTCTAAGTATTAAAAGTCTTAAAATTTTTCCATCCTGTTTGACTCAATGGTTCCACTTTTAAATAAATACAAGTAATTAGATATAAAAGAAAAATTAGAAACAGTCTAAACTGACTAAAAACAAGGGATTGTATAAATAAATGATGACATGATAGGTAAATATAAAATTTATAGTATAGAAAGATATTGATTAATGATAAAAGAAAATGTTCAAGATTCAACTTACATTAAGAAGATATGTACAGAATGATCCAATTTTGTCAAAGCAAAAATAGAGCAGTGTACCAAGGGCAAGTGGTGGTCTAGTGGTTATGATTGGCATTTTCAGTGCCATGGCCTCTGGTTTCTTTTCCCTGCAGGGAACTGATACCAACTCTGATGTCAGTTTCCCTACATTAAACCCAGCATATAAGGGGTTAAAAACCAAAACCCTCATTCCCTGCTCACTACCTGGCTTCCTGGCTCCAGAATCCACTATCATCCATGGAGACAGACACTGCCAGTGACAAGCACCTGGATTCATTATCTCCTCCCCGCAAAGAGATATAGGCTGGTGGGAAAGATGCTGACCAGCAACGTCATGAGCTCCCTCCTCTCTGCAAGTCATCTCAAGGCCAAAGACAGGCTGGTGGGAAAGCTCCAACCAGCAAGGCCATATACTCCCCCTCCCCTACCTAAAACCCCAAATAAAAACCCTTCCTTTTAACTTTTCGGGGAGTTTGGGATTTCAGCGTTAGCTGTCCTCTCTCCTTGCTCAGCACTGTGCAATAATAAAATTCCTACTTCCTTCCACTATACACAGTGTCAGAGATTGGCTTGCTGTGCAACCAGTAAGCAAACTCACTTCAGGTTTGATATCAGAATCACACAACCCATCTGTCAGTTTTCATACTCTAGTGGCTGCTGTTGCTGTGTTGCTGAAGGCTATACCATCATATTTCAAACACCAGTGGGTCACCCATGGTGGACAGGTTTCAGAAGAGCTTCCAGAGTAAGACAGACTAGAAAGAAGGACCTGGCTATGAAACCCTGCGACTAGCAGCAGAGCATTGTCTGACGTAGCACCTGAAGGAGAGAGGATGGTGCAAGAAGATCAGGCAGGGTTCTGCTCCACTGTACACAGAGTGGCTAGGAGTCAGAATCAACTCGAGGGCACTGACAACAAACCAAGGACAAGACGATGGGAGTGGCCATCTTTGGAGAGGAGGAATATTTTATTGCTGACATTGTTTAGAATTGTGGGCAAATGATGTTAACAAGAAGCAGGTCCACTAAAAGTTTTATTATTGCTCTTCAATTCTCCACGGACAATGGATCCCCGGTAGCCTGAACTGCGTGCGGCCTCTGCCATCACTCCCCACTAGGTGTAGCTCTGAAAATGTGTTCATGGGACTGACAGACAGGAAAAAACACTTTAAAATGTAACAGTGTTTTACCATGAACATATATTTATTTTTAAACAAAAGAAATATCTACTTTAATTTTTTAATAAGCCAGAAGTTATTACTACTAAAGTCTTGACCATGGAGATGCATAAAACATGAGAATTCATGAAGACACTCTTTTCTCCCCAAATTCAGAGTTTGCCACAATATCCACTTGCTGAGTTGAGTGGTGCTTTCTGAGAGTCAGCCCTGGCCCAGCCTGACCATTTCTCTTCTTCCTGATAGTACAGTCCCACTCTGCCACCCCCGAGCGTTTGTGCTTCCTTCCAAAACTACCTAACATTCTTACTTCTTGGCCCCAACCTTTACCACCGGCAATGCCATCCTAAAAAAGTCTCAAAAAGCCTATCGTTGCAAAGTAAATCTGGCTGACAGCAAAGGAGAAGGAGGGTAAAGAAGTGGAATGAAACGGTGCTGAATTGCCAGTGACAACCATTTGGCCCCTACAGCCCTCTATTGATCTATTGAGCACCCTTTGACCTCTCTATTGACAGGAATAGCCTGGGGGATGATTTGTGTGTCATCCTGTTGTGCTTTCTTTTGAGGCAACCGTAAACCTGGGTTCAATATACAGTAATTTCTCAAATTCTAAAGATTACATTCTTGAAGAAAAATTGTGATTGCCAAGAAGGTAAAGTTCTAGAAACATCTAAAGCAAGCCATATTTATGAACATTAAAACTCTGCTCCATGGTGTCAAAAATCTGTTTAGGAAAAGCTACCTGCTGCATTAGAATCTGTGAAGGCAGAATCTCTCCCGTCTTTTCTGTTAGGCACACAGTGCCTCTTTTTAAAGTTTTTTAACATCTCTATGTTTATTGTCATCTTGCAATTTAATTTTGGGGGCTGGCTTTCTCCCAGGAAGGGTCTCTGTAAGTCTCAGCAAAATGCATGTGCCTCTGTGGAGGCTTACTCAGCGTGTCCAAAGGATAGAGACTCAACCCCACCTCCCACACTTGCCCATATGGCTTAGAGGATTTAAGAGCTCCTTTATCACGTTTAGGTGTAACAGAATCAGGTTCATTTTTCCCCACTGCCCAGAAAGCCAAACGCTGAGAAGAGATTGCAGCAGAGAGAGAGTTTACTCACAAGGCAGCCATGTGAGGAAGTGAGAGCATGAGCCTCAAATTTGCTTCCGGGAAAATAGGGACTCAGGGATATTTATGGGATAGGGGGCAAGGTGGTCTAAAATGTGGAGACAGATTACTGGAGGTGAGGAGAGGTGAGGTCACTGATGATCTGTGCAAGCATAGTCAGACTGCATCCCTCTTCATAGGACCCATGTTCACAAAATGGCGGCATTAGCATGATCTGAGGGTGGAGTTTTTAGCCTCTTGATGTCAAAAGGTCACCTATCGGACATCTGCGTGGGCCCAGTTGATGAGTTGCTGGTCTCAACTGGCCTGAAGTGGAAAAGGAGTTCTAATTCCTGAAAAACAGCTCACATACCCATGACCATGGTGACCCAGGCTCCAGGGAGATGTTATCTGTAGGAGCCTAGTGGGAGCCAGACAGCATATTGCCTAAGCAGCTCTGTTAACAATAGGTGGGTTAAACAGCTAAAAGCTATAATCAGTAATTGCAAAAAGGAAAAAAAAGCTTTAGTTCCTAGCTACTTAATCATCAATGGCTAACTCTTTGCTTGTTTCATAGGGAGTTAAGGGAAGCAAATACATGCAAAAAGGAAAGAGGCTTTTCATAGCAGAGCCTCATCTCTTCTCAGTCCGCGACCAAACTCACCCTCCCACAACCTGCCTAACCATGATACAAAATTCAGAGTATAGCTAACGGATTCTAAATTTCTTTTAAAATTCTTCCTGTAGTATTGTTACTTCTCTGTTAAACCTGCAGGATAGATATGCATTTGTGTTAGTTATTCTCTCTCCCTTTTTTAAAATATACATTGCAAATAATTAAGATGACTATTCTTAATAATAAGACAAAACAACTAAATGTTCTGCAGGGAAGTCCTTTATCTTTCACTTCAGAATGTGTTTTGGTTCTTGTATTTGAATATGAATGATCTGGAAATTCACTTCAAACCGAAGAACCAAAACCCTTGGGAACTCATCTTGCATCTACTACTGAGTAACCTCTGCAGGTTATTGCCCCTCTCCCAATTCATTTCCTGATAGAGAAAACAAACAGGGAGATCAGAGACTGAATCCAGGGCCCGTCCAGTATAGAAAATCAAAGCATCTCCGAGTTTGTCTTTAAATAACAAAGTCTGGCTGTGAAGAATTGCTATCTAGATCCCACAGCACAGCTTCGTCTTATAACTCACTCCAAACTGGAAATAGCTCTTCTCTCAGGCTCCTAAGGAACCCAGCTGAAAGCTGACTTGCACTGTCTCACTGACATTCCTTACACGTGGAATCCTCAACGTATCTCCTGTAGAAACCAAAGCTACATGCAACATAAAAACAAAAACCAGAGACAAACCAAACTAAGTAACTAAGACTCTTCTGAAAGAGATGGGATATTCCACCACTTCATTTCCAGCCACTTAAAATCTGGTTGCCACTTTCTTTCTGGGAAATTCAGTAAGAGATAGCTGAGCATATCAAGATCTCAGGCTCTAGCTGTAGAGAGGATTTGGGGAGCTGGCTCTTGCTAGTCAGACTGGACTCACAAGAGAGGCCCAGGGCCATCTCAAAGAATCGCAGGCACATATCCAGGCAATGAGTGATTGCACCTACAGACCAAAACATCCGAGTGACTTGATTGGAGCCCTTTTCTGTGTGTGTGATCCCTCTTGGTTGATTAATCAGTGAATATGCCCTCATTTATTCTCTTTGAGGACGCAGCTGTGGAGAGCAGGCACATAGACACATCCTGTCTTAGAAAAGTGCTTTTCATTCCTTTCAGCTGCTTCCCTGTCCCCGTCCTAAAATGGCACCTCCGGCGGGGAGCCTGATGCTTAACTTCCAAAATCATTAGAGAACAAGGTTGAAGGACTCCATTTTAACTCTTATTTTGCTTAATGTCACCCCAAAGTTGGAGACATTCCAAAAGTACACTTCTCAAAAGGGCAACTTTGTTTCTAAATAACATGCCCATTTAACAAGATACAGTTTTCTTTGGCTGCTATTTCAAAACCCTTTCCCAGGCTTCGTGCCTGTGGTCACTTGTCTTTGGATGTCTTACAAATGGCCTCCTGATTGAGGTAGTTGGGAGAGTATCTCCTGAGTCACTATGTATTTAAGTTGGGTTAAATATAATAAATTATATATTTCAAATTAAAATGAGTGTTTTTTAAATGCATATACCCAACAAGGTGAAGCATTTCCAACACAAGGTCAAATTTAGTTACAGGTGTGATGGAAACTGTCCCTAACCTTATTAGGAAGGTCTATAATGTTAAATGAGTGAATTCATCCTAGGACTTGAAAGGGCTTTGTTTGGAGTTTGTGTTAATGGCCACTTCTTGAAAGACTGCAAAATAACAAATTACTTGGAAGAAGAGACAGTCTCTAGATATTGCCTATGATTAACTGAACAGACCCTTCTTTCACCCATCAATTGCTCATTTCAAGTGGCCCAAAGTTATTGCATTTCTGCAATCGGAGGGTTTTTTTAATTTTCAAAAAATAAGAGCACCATGACTCATCTTGAGATTGTAATATTCAGCCTAAGTACTCATCCAGTGTCTAATTAAAAAAAAAAAAAAGTACTCTTAGAACTGAGATGTTGCCATTCCTCTTAATAATGTTCTTATATGCCAAAGTAGCTTAGAAAATAGCTATTAAAAACAGAATTGCCATTCACATATTGGGTTTCATATATGCTATATCACATTATATTCCAAATCTGACTTGTTAGGCAATGTGGGATTCTCAAATTCTACGAAAGCAGGAGAAAGGAGATTAATAAAGCAAAATGTTCCTTACGCTTTTTGGAAGGAAATACTCAGAGTGAATTGTTTTTATTCCTAATATTTTGACTGTTCCACAGGGCTGGAAGTGCTGGCCATGTAACCCACAAGAGAGATATAAGAGGAAATCTCCGTAAGATTTTCAAAGCAGCTATAAAATGGAAAGTAAATTTAACACTGTTTCTAAAATGCAATATTAAAAGTGTAAAGAATGCCATTTTGCCAAAATTTCTGTTGTCTTTTGTAGTCTTCTCTCTGTCATTGGTTCCCTTGCAATGCTTTTCTTCTAGGACCTGGCCTTCACCAGTTTCCCATCTGAAACCTAAAACCAAGAGCTCTCAGATGTAAACAAGTAAAGATAAACACACAGATTGAGGGGAAATGCTAAAGGAATTATAAGGCACCTAAGCAAATGCCTCATTTTACTTTGATCTCAAAGTGCGGTGCATGCACCAACAGTATCCACACCTCCTGGGGACTTGTTAGGAAAGGCAGGTTCTTGGATGTCACCCTAGACCAATGAATCAGAAACTTTGGGGATACAGCTCAACAATCAGTGTTTAACAAGTATTCTTGGTGATCATGATGCATCCTGAAGTCTGAGAACCACCTACCTATAGGAAATATCTGAAGTTCTTCCAATGAATAATGAAGTGCGCCCTAGATCCTATGTGCTCACTAAAATGTGACAGTAGTGACCAGAGATAAAGTTAGAGAACAGGATGTGGGTGGAGTAGCAGTGACAGTGACGTTATTTCATCTCCAAAAAATCACCCACTTGCAGCTTTTGCCCAGTCTCAGTGTCATTACCTGTGACACCGAATTGTAGAGCAAGCTCATTGGACACAAAATCACAATCACTCCAACAATAAAATGGCCAATGTTCATTGAACACATACTATAAGCTGGGCATAGTTCTAAGTGTTTGACATTCATGAAATCTTCTAGTCTTCACAATCACCTTAACATTTTCCATTTACAAGTGAGGAAACTGAGACCCAGACAGAGTAACTGGAACGGAGTTCCATGCTAGTCAAGTGGATGACCATTTTCCCTGGAATATATTTTCTTGTCTCCAAGTGATGACAAAATTATGATGAAAAAATAAAATATACATGTCAGTTCATAATTGCTACTTTCTGGTTTTTAATATGAAACAAAGTCCTTTATACAATTCCTCGAGTGCAATTACGTAACACTAACGACAATAACCACAGAATGAACCAGATAAACAAAACTAAGCTGTCATGCACAAGATACATATATAATCTTTCTTGACATGCTAAACTAGTTCTGATCCCACAGAACTAACCTCAGCCTTCATACATCATCCCCAAGGTTCACTTTCAGGCTGAGCAGTCAGACCTTGGCTGGAGAGCCTGCTCCTCAGAAAGTCACGAGCCATTTCTGCCACTGAAAGGTCAGTGGAGAGGAGAGGGCACCAGAGAGACTTGCGAGGGGGTACAGAACACTCATATCTACAAATTCCCGAAACCAAACAGAGGCTCATTTCTATCTTCTTGCCTCTTCCTTTGATATAACAGTCATTTAAATTTTGCAATTCTCCACCTACACACTTACACCTTATACTTAGTAATTTGTTTTACATTTGGTGTTACACTATTGAATCAGTAACTGAGGTTTTCTTTTTCAGTGATCAAACGAAAATTCATAAGACTAACAAAATATAATAGCAAATTAACCTGGTTTCTTCAAAAGTTCCCTTACCACTAGTCTCTGTGGCCACTTTAATAGCTAATTATTAGAGACCCATAACATGTATTTCTGGAGTAACTGTGGTCCAAGCATCACTAACATTCTGCTTATCCACTTCCCCTGCTATCACGGAAGTCTTCTACTCCACCTGTGCTCATTCATCTTTTCTAGTAGTGTATTTGTATTTTCGGAGCTCTGTACAGTGTATATGCACATCAACAGTATTCTGAGCAAAAGATGTTCAGTAATATATTTAAGATACAAATTGATGTTTTTAAGACTGAAGAATATATTCCAAAAGAATACAATTAAGAGACTGAATATTTATCTAAGTAGTGTTACTTAATTTATATTTAAAAATATTGAGCAAATGAGAAAGAATGAAACAGCAACCTGGCTGTAGGTTTAATTCTTGCATGGTCATAGCAGTGGAGTGGTGGCAAAGCCATCTCCTACAAACGCTGGCTGCAATCTGATACTGCACCAGAATTAATTATTTGTTTTAAGCCCTGTAAATACAACTGTGCTTCTTGGAGTGAAAACTGGTCATGGGCTCTCTAAATCTCTTGATGAAAAATTCTTGTGATTTGGAAGCCAGAATAAAAATTTCACAACTGCAAAGATGAGTTCTACCTTCTTTCAGGCTTCCAGACTCAGGAAAAAACACAGCTGAATGTCAAATAAATAACCTTTTCTACACTTTCTAGCCGCAGAGTGCTATGGGAGGGAAGGCATTAAATAATAAACACCTTCATATAGGGTTTCTGAAATGATTCTGAGATGAGCAGCGAAAATCCACAGTTCTATTGAGTAGAAAGACTTGTTCACACAGGAAATCATCTTTCCTAGTCACTTTTAAAGCTAAAAACTGATTAGGGAACCTGTTACTTCAGTTCACCTATGGCAATCTGTTTGCTTAAGCTAAATTAGTATTTACCAAATCTCTCCTATAAATGAAACTATAGAGGGACTCAGGGGTAGGGAGGAAACCCATTTCTTTTTTCTTTCATCAGTATTTATTGAGCACCTGCTAGATCCCAGGGCTGTTCTAAGTCCTCAGGATTTTGGTCGTGAATGAAAGAAACACAATACCCCATAAGGTATATTCTAGGAGCAGGAATAGACAAGAAACAAGATGCACAGCAATAGTAAGTGCTATAAAGAAAAATGAAACAAGAAAATGGGCTAAGGAGCGATGTCAGGAGAAGTACAGCCATTGTACACGACTAGGGCAGGTTGTTCTTCCCTGAAAAGATGGTGAGGGAGGTAAAAGAGGAATCTAGGAAGACGTCTGAGAGAGGATCATTCCAGGGACAGGGAGAGAGTGCGAAGAGCCAGAGACAGGAGACTGAAGGCTCCTGTGGGTAAGAGCAACATGGAAGCCTGTGTGGCTGGAGAAGAGAAGACAGAGCAAAAATAGCAGGAGGCGAGGACAGAGGGGTAAAAGGAGACGGATTACCTACAGCCTTTTCATAGGTCGTTGTAATGACTTTCATTTTTGCTCTGAGTGAGAGCGAAGCTGTGCTGGGCGTTTAAGCAGAGGTGAGAAATGCTCTAAGCCAGCTTTTTAAGTGTTCATTCACCAACTCACGAAGAAAACGGATATATAACAAGTTTGCAGATACGTAACAAATTACGCTATTGAAGAATGAATGCAATCATGAATATATTATTAGCTAATAAACTCTGAGTGCTTACTATGTGCCAGGTTATTTCACAAATGTGCACAGTCAACCTGTTCTGGAATTTAGTTGAGGAAATTGAAGCTTGGAGAGTTTATTTAACTAATCCAATATCAGACTAGATGTCGCAGAGCTGGCATTCAAACCCAAGTATTCTGAATTTTAACTCCTTGGTAAGGAAGCCTTGGGCCTTCTGGCTTCCTCAGTGCTCGGGGGAACACAATAGTGTCCTCTGTCTGGAAAGTCAAAGAAGGTAACAGCTGAACTGGGACTGGAAGAATGAGTGGTTTTCCTGGAAGAGAATGGGGCAAAGTCATTCCAAGCAAAGGAGAGTGTGGAATGTCCAGGAAGAGGTCTTGTGTGGCTGAAGCTTGGCAGCCCACAGCAGAGGCCTGGGATGAGACCAGAAAGGTGGTTTTAATAGGTTCTGACTCAAAAGGAAGACTTTCCTCTTTGCTGAGATAATTTTTTCCTTTAAACAAGCAAGGGTAGGAAGAACCCCACTAAAATGTTTGCCTGTAGACAAAAACCACGTGTATAATTATATATTTACTATTTGACTTCTTCCATAGACATCAAGTTTCCAAGGGCAGGAACCTACTGTCCTGTTTACTGCTGTTTCCCACCTCCTAACGCTGTGCCTGCAATAAGTACCTGGGAACTGTTTGTTAAATGGAAGTATGAATGCTTGTAACATGTAAGAGGCTTGGGTGACATGTGTTTTCAGTAGCAATATATACTTCTCTTTTGAAAGTTCAAGTCCAGGAGAGGGTGTGAATGGTAGCCCTGCAAAGCCAGCCACCAGGTCCTTCTGCGCTCTGAGGAAACTGCAGCATTCGCACAGCTAGCATATGCTACGTCTAGTGGCCAGCCAAACTCCCTTAGCCTAGATGTCAGTGATTTGCTAGACTCCTGGTTACCACTCTTGGAGCAGAGTTCCCACAGATTCCAAGACCTTGTTATCTGAGAGGGAAGAATCAACTCGACTAGGAAATGAATAGACTTTGTTAGGTTATCAATCCCTGGTGGGGGACACCCCCTCATCGCCAGGTCTTGCTTATCAGGAGTAGCACCAATGATGTCATGAAGGAGACAATATAGGGATGAAACAAGTTCCTGTTCCCATAGGCTTAGCATCTGAAAGAAAATAACAGACTTCTGGAACAGGAAGTTATGCCTGATTAATCGAGAGTGATATGAGGGTCTCAAGTGAGCATGTGTATAAAATGGAACCACCAAAATTCCACCAGTTTCAAAAATGTATCAGGCTTTAAAAAGGATATTGTCAATGTTTTCCTCTAAAATTTTAAAAGAAAACCCCTACTGGATGGGAGACTAAATTTTCAGAGTAGAAAATGATGCAGAAATAGGAATTAATGGATAAGACAAAAATTGGAGTTTTCTATAGGAAAAAGTGTAAATGAGGTTGCTCCACAGACATCATCCACGGAAGTCTTCTCTGGGATATTCATGAGCGATCTAGATTCCAGAACAATAATTCTCTATATAAATTGACTCTTCAGGGTCCCTGAATCACCTTGAATATATATTCAAATATGTATTTCTATTGAAAAATGAATTAACCTCGTGGTTAAGAGTAGTTAGACTTTTATATCAGAAATGCCAGGGTTCTATCCTCAGCTCCACAAATTACAAGTTAGGTGATCTTGGAAAACTGCTTAACCTTTCAGGTTCATCAATTTCCTCATTTATAAAGTGGGTACAATAATCTATCTCTCACTGTTTTCCAGTACAGGTTGTATAAGATAATGTGTCTAAGATACTTAGCATATACTTGCAACATTAGATGCTCTAAATAGATGGCAGTTATTATTATTGTCACCATAGTTTGTTTTCTGTCCAAATTCTGAAAGGAATCCATTACTCTAAAAACAGAAAAACATGTAAGAACTATTGGTCTAGAACAGTAGTTCTCAAAGTGTGATCTGTGGAACCCTCAGTCCCCAAGACCATTTCAGAGTATCTGAGAGGTAAAAGCTATGTCTTTAACAACGCTACAATGTTTTGTTTTGTTTTTTTTATCGTGTTGACATTTGCACTGATGTTGCAAAAGCAATTTTATAGTAGAGAGAAAAAGAATAGTCAACTACGTACTGCCTCTTAAAGTTGCTGCTCAGAAGTGCTGCACATCATTTCCACTCACATTTCATTGGCCAAAGGAATCCATATATCCAAGCCTGAGTTCACCATTGTGGGTATGTTAATAAAATATGTGGCACACTGTAAAAGTGACACAAAAGAAATGGGAAAAGGCAAGACAAAAGCCACTAAAATCATTCCCAGTAGAAGGCATTATAATTAGCACTCATTTATTTTGCATTAAAGTACATCTCAGGACATACAGTTGATGAGAGTAATAGCCTGATGGATAGTAAGTTGGACAGAGACTAATTCATCAGATTCTAAAATTTTTTGATGTTGTTAAATTGTACAATGTTATATGTGCATTCCTTGGGCTAGGTTATAATCTTAGCGCGAATTGGTCCACGGCATTCTAGTCCTGAAGCCCACTCTAGAGACAGTTCAAAGCGCTTTTGTTACCCATTCCTCCATCAGCAGCCAAGTATTTGCTAATTAGTATATTTAAAGGTTAGAAGTGGGTTTTAATAGGTGAAAGTAGTGGCTTTTCAATTGCCACCATGAATGTTAGAAATAGGTTTTAATTGGTTAATTAAAGGTATTCAATATATTCATAAATTGGCTAAGATATTTCTTAGACACATCTTATCGTTACCAATCCAACCATTTGAATTCAAATGATTTCTGGTCGCCTAAAGCAACCAGAGAGTAAGAGAATTCTGCCTCTAGACTCCTGGGTTTGACGTGAGTGAAAATTCATACAAATTGGTGATTTGTATGAATCCCAAAAGGGCAAGAGCTTAAAGAAGAGATTGCACGAACTGAAGTGCCAGTTTGCTGATGAGTGTTGGTTAAGGTTTAATGCATACAGGCAGGGCAGAATTTGGTTGAGCAGCAATATTATCCACCCAAAGGAACTTAAAAGTACATGACCACGTTGACACAGGTTAACTTACAAGAGTGTCCTGAATTGTTACTGCTTTAGATTTTTCTCCATTACATTTAACTAGTTGTGCGTGTATGCTGTTTTATTTTGAGATCTTTTTTTCAGACGCGATGTCACACCCAAGTGTGTGATTCATTTCAGCTTAGAGAGAATTAAACTATAATGGAAATTAATATGAAAGAAAAACATGACCAAGGGCTAAATTAGCATTTACTATCTCCTGTAGTTAACCATTTAAAAATTTGGAAATCCTAGTAATTAATCACTAATTGCTATTCCATAGACATTTAAGGGCAAGTTATAACATTATTATGGACCCTATGAATGAGGAAGGAAAGTGACTTTCCAAGAGTCAAACATCTACTTAATCTTAAATATAACTCGGGAACTAAATTCAATACCTCCTTCCTACATCCTTAATCTCTCGATAACAATAATATTTGCAACGTGACCTTACCTTGTACTCTGATGTAGCTTATAAAAGGACAGGGGAAAAAATTGTTTGTGTGAATTATCTTTGTATGTGGGAATTATCTTTCATAATTTATCTTTCATAAATCCTTCAGGGAATTTAATTTGTTTTAGTCATGAATCACACCATGTTTAACAACTGTTTTTGAATCAAACTTTCTATATCATGCTATCTGGAATACTACAAAACAAAAAAAAAGTATTTAAATCACATCCATAATTTTATATAGGTTCTCAAACTGCCCCTTAGATAGTTCTATGCTGGTCCAAAAAATAAATCAGTAAAAATCTAAAACTTTTATATACTCCTTTTAAAATGAAAGAGTTTAATTTCATATGATAAATAAACATCACCGCCACAGTGAGATGTCAACTTTATTGATTTTCCTGAATATATTGCCTAATATATCAAACATTATTGAAATTTAGGCAAGCCTGAAGGTGGCCTATCTATGTGCATGTGTTTCTGAACCTTAAGAGTCTGAAAGGAGAATTGGGTACCCAGTGACATCGGTGCTTCTTGAGTACTTGTTTATACTCAAGAACATTCAGTCCGACGACTTCAATGTCAGTTGAGGGTGTGTCTTGCCACATTCTTATTTTGTACTTTTGCTCCCTTATTCTGATACCCTGTATGGAATAACTTCAGACTAGTATTTCACTCACGTCACTTTTAACGCTACATTCATTTATTAACAGAGCAGGCATACCTTGTAACACAAACCGATATGTGTACGTTGAATAATTTAATCCATTTTAAAATAATTCTATAGGACATTATAGCCAATGACAGACTTGCAACTTCAAAGTATTTACATGAAAGCAATTTTTAAAATGTGCTTAGATTTGACATAACATTTTCATACTATTGAAGACGTACATTCTTAAATAAATAGTTTGAAATCACTGCTATTACAAATAAATATGGTATCATTTTGTTTCTGGATATTGAGACAGGTAATAGAGTTTGATGATATTGCCCTGAAAATGGATTTTAATCTTCAATCTCATGATTGTAATTCTTAGCAAAACTATTTATCCTTTGGTTGTTGCAGCTGTAAAGCTGAATGTCAAGTTCACAGTTTGCATATTTGTGCAGATTTGTTTAGAAAATGAGTTCTGTTGTGAACTTGTCTCAAAATTGCCAAATGGGTGTGTAATGAAAACACATCTGCTAAAGAAAAGAGAGAAACCAAGTTTGAGAAAGGAATTAGCAAGAAAACATTAGTTTAAAAAGTTCTTTGATAATTAAACTATGTTGCAAATGAAGTGCATCTTTTCCCAAACATGCTATTCATAGCACCCATAATCATCAAATAGCAGGCGCTCCAGGCAGAGCCAGAAGTGGATTAGCCACAAGCAATTAAGAATAAAGCAGAAGAGGGTGGCAGTTGGAGGTGAGTTAGTACTGGTGTCACGTCCCAATATCAAATACCAAGAAAACAACGTTTCAGCACGATGTTCAAAAAAAGAAAGATCAACAATTAAAGTGACTCTGTGTGTCTTTCCCCACTAGGTGGGGAGAAAATTTGGAAAGGGCTTTCTTGGATTTTCTTTGATTTAGGGTGTCAACATTTTAACCTGCTCAAGTGCCAGCTCGTCAATGAGGTTTTCGCTCAATATAGACGTGCACACGTACATGTCTATGTACACATACATACATACGTGTATGTACACTGAGAGAGAACCTGACTGGTGGAGATTTGATAAGTGAATTTCATTTATAAATTATGTATTTATAAATTACTTATGATTTATGAATAAATATATACAAGACCCCAATCACAGTCTTCAAATCCTATCCCTCTTTGATTACGCCATCTAACATATCATATATTTCCTTGATTATCTCTTTATTATTTACTCCACTCAAAAGATAAGCCTCTTAAAAACAGAAACTTTCTCTTTAGTTTTCTGCTATATCTCTAGAATCAGTCCCTGACACAGAGTTGACATCCATGAAAATGTGCTTAATAAATGAATGAATCAATCTAGCAAATATAAGCCTCTTTTTAGCTCTAAGAGAAATATTATAAACATTTGTCCAAAATGTTTTGGTGTACTTCTGTCTGGATAAAGAGGCTCCTTTTAATCCCATGCTTCTCTAAAACATCTGCACTTCTTAGGAGAAAATTCCACAGATGATTAGAATATCTCTGTAAACAAGGAAGTATATCATGTCTTCCCTGTACAACATTTGATTCATTTGAGAAAGAAATTTGCTTCTAGCTTATAAATCTGTATTTGGCCACTGGTTATTATTTATCACTCTTTCTTCACATTCTGGGAATTCAAAGTTTTCTATACATCTTTTTAGTGAATGCCTTGTCCAAGTAGCTTTTTGTTATTTGAATAAGCCAGGTTTGAGAGTTATCAACTGAAAGAAAGAAAGAAGAAAGAAAGAAAGAAAGAGAGAGAGAGAGAGAGAGAGAGAGAAAGAAAGGAAGGAAGGAAGGAAGGAAGGAAGGAAGAAAGGAAGAAAGGAAGGAGGAAAGGAAAGAACAAGCAGAGATAGATAAATTCCCTAAAAGCATTATAAAGCATATTCCTCATTTTTCTCTCCCATCAAATCTTAACAATAATTGGACATTAGAGAACAAAATTGATAACTGAGCTCCCTTTCACCAAGACCAAACTCTGCCAGGAGCAGAAAGAAATCTTGTCAAAATGCAAAGCTAATCAATCATGTTACCTCATGCTTAAACCCCTGCAGTAGCTTCCCATTGCTCTTAAAGTGAAGAACAATGTCCTCAACACTGCTTGAATCTCCACCTGGCCCGGTCCTAGCTTATCTCCCTAGTCTCATCAATCACTGCTCTCTCACTGCCTTCTCTCAATTTCTAAATTCTTCATTCTTTTTCCAAATGCCGGGCCCCTGATCTTGCCATTCTGTCTATAGCGCTCTTAATCATCCTTAAGATCTCAGCCCTGAGATCCCTTTCTCTGGAAGCTTTTCCTTCCTCAAATTCTCATTCTAGGCCAGGTTCCTTTGTTAGAAGCTCCCACAGAAAGTTCTTCCTTCCTTTCCTCCTTCCTTCCTCCCTTCTCCCTTCCTTCCTTCCTTTCTTTCTACCTTCCTTCCTTCGTTTCTTCCTTCTTTCCTTCCTTCCTCCCTCCCTCCCTCCTTTGTTTTACAGCACACATCTTTATATGTAATCATCCACTCTTTTGCATTCTCATCTAACTAATACTTGTCTCCCTGACTAATCTGTAGGAGAGCAGAGACACATCTTTTGCTTACCCCTGTTTCCCTGGCTCAAGAATAGTGTCTGGCATATGCAATAGGACGTCACTAATACTTGCTACATAAATGAGGACTGATAATTTTCAAATTACATGACTTGCCTTGATAATGAAAGTCAACTATTATTTTACAGTACTTCTTGCTTAATACAGTAATAATTAAGGTCTGAAATTATGTTTATGGTCTTTCCTTGTTGCCGTGCACATAGGTAGTTAAAGAGTAGTCAATGAAGAAGGAATGTCAGTGAGGAGTATCATCATGGGCTTCTTCCCTGTGCTGAGCGCCTGTAAGTCCATCCAAGTTTAGGACGTTCATTTCCATAGGGAGTCGAGAAGGCAGAAGCATCATGAAAGGACACTTGGGTAGTTTAGCCTATGATCTTCAAGAAAACAGTTTTATGACAAAATGTTGATACTAATAATTAAATCAATAAAAGGGAAAATGTGAAAACAAAGCATCCAGACCTTGTGGAACATTTCCAGGGAAATATTTAGCTACTCTATAGTGAGAACACCATGTTTTGTGATGTGAAATGTTTCATGCCTCACAGGATAGAAGTTATGAGAGATCAGTCAGTAATCAAAAAGTAACACCATCCGTTAACCAAAGCAAGACATGACACCAAGATGATGAATGAGGCTTCTTTTCAGAAATGGGGAAAAAAATGAATGAAGACTTCAGACATTCAAATCAGTTTGGCTTCCCTCTGGGATTTCTGAGAGGATTTTACATTTAAGTGTTCCCGCTTGGTTTCTCCCATATTTTTACATGGATGTGACCCCAGAAGATACCCCATTAACACTTTCAGTATAGACTCAAATCAACAAAAATAATTAGAATATATAGAGAAAAAAGAATGGTGTTGGCCAAGCTTTTTATCCTGGATCTGATATCGAATAACTGGGTGACCTTGGTGAAAAAACTTGACCTCTCTCTTGAGTCTTACTTACTTGCAGTACAGAATTTAGTGAGAAACATACAAATGATTGTTACCGTGCCCCCTAACACCTGCTGGAGAGGTGATACAGGTTAATGTCACCTTTCACCTTAGTCTGTGTGTGTGTGTGTGTGTGTGTGTGTGTGAACTCAAGGTGTGTTCCACAGTGCTGAGAGGGCTTTCTTTGGTGTCCCTCCAGAATCTCCTAACCTGCCCAATGATGCATGGGATACCTCAGAAGGGACAGAGCATTTCATTCTATAATTAACATTAGAAATTAACACATGAATCACCCTGGGAGAGGTGACACATGGAATTTCATACAAAGACTTAAAAAGATTTCAAGGAGCTCTCTTCCTGAGAGTGAATTTTGACAGGGTTAAGCAGCCGAGGGGAGTGAATGCTGATGATCGGGGAAGAATAAAAATGAGCAAGCTAGGAGCACCAAAAGCACGTTGCATTTGCTCCACGTCTTTGCCTGGAGCGGGCCCTGGGGAGCAACTTGGAGAGGACAGTTACACACACTTCAAATGTCGGTAAAAACACCTCACCTCCATCCCCAGGGGCAAGTAAGCTTATAGGGCTGTAGCTCGGGCCCAGTTCACACTGAGAACACTTACCTATATAAGCAATCATACCAGCACTTGGAACTGCACCTGTGAGAGCCCATCTGGTTCTAAAACAGCAAATGGGATCTTCTGGAACACCAGAGTTTAAAACACGAGGAGCAATGACAGTTCAGGGAGGCTCCTGTAACTACTTTTGCTTGTTTTCGATTATGTTTTTATGTAATTTTTGTTTGCTTATTTATTTCGCAGCCAAAATGGAAAGCATATCTTTAAAAAATATTCATAGACTAAGGAGACACTGGGCACTTCACATGGCCTTATGCTGAATGATAACAGCCCATTGCTAAGGATCACAGTGCAGATGGCACACACAATTAGTAGGAGGATGCAGCCTTTCTGACAGTCTCATTTCGTCTGATTTTGATAAAATAACAATCCAATGAAAATGAGTTCCTGTGGTTTGAGGAGTATTCTGGCATATTTTAGATTGAACATTAAATAATAGAGTCTTGTTCTGTATCTAATATTAGTTCCCAGCATATCTGTCCTCAACACCCTTCAAGCCGAGTTTTCCCAAACTTTTCTTTGTCTTGTGCCGTAATCATCAAGAAAAGGTAAGACGAAAATGAAGTTGAGGAGGCTGCTGAGTCTCTACAAGTGTGTGTAATTGATGTCATGTTGACCCACATTCCAGAGGTGTGCGGAAAACACAGAGACAGGTAAAAAGAAGTGGAAAATTAGGTAGTCCTTGACATTCCAGAGAGAACCAGCAATCTGACACCAGGGATAGGGCCTATTTGGGGACCAGACAGAAGAGATAGTTCTTCCAATCGGAAACGGGACTGTGTCTGGGACCATTTAGGTCATCTCGACAACAGCCTTTCATTTAAGTGCTGTTTACTAGAGGATTCCCTCTCTCAGTGCTTTTATAATGGGCATCTTAAAGGCACTGTTGGCCTTCTGACACCTTCAGCTACTTGGAAGTCCCTCCTGTCCTGCACCAAATGACATTCCTCTTAGCCTTGTTTACCAATTCAAGAATCCTTTCAAGATACTGAAATTCAAAGTCCTGTCAAGAACATCTATCCTAACTACAATGGGGTTGAGAAGTTGCTATAAGACTGGATGGGGGAGGCAGGATGGGAAGAAAGAAAAAAGATAATTACAGCGAAATCCAAAGCAGGACACTAGAGTGTGGCCGTAACTGCTGATTCTTGGTATCACTCTGAACTGGTCTTTTCTACTGAGCCCTCCTGAATGGGTCCAAGAGGCCTTTCTTATCATTAGAGAGTGAATAAAGAATAGTAAGAGACTAGTGTGCCCTTTGGTGTTCTAGTCTCCTAGCTACACAAGGCACGCAGAATATCAAGACAGAGACTGTACAATCACAGATTTACGAAAGGCCCCTAAAGACCATTTCGTTCTCACCTCTGCTTCTATGTAAACAGCCATTCTTAAAATTTTAAAGTAAATCAATATTGATAAAAATCTTGCCTAAAATATCTTCTGACAACCAAATAGCATTGTTTTTCCTCAATGAAACATTCCAGTGGGAAAGTTTCTGATATGCAACATATTTGTTCGGCTGCAATTTAAGATGATTTCTTTTTTCTGTCTTGTTTCACTATTTTTCATACTGCTTTTCACGTTATGCTTATACATTTGTAGGCATATCTTCTGTTATATTTTAGATAAAGATATTAAAAGGTTTTTTACCTTGGTAGGAGATTCAAATTACTTAGGACTGGACATTCGTTTTTGATGTTTAAGTTAGAGTGACAAACTTGGTCTTTGTAAACATGCCTCTTTCCGTGCTGTGTACCTGGGTGGTTTTCAGGACCAAGGGCGGCAAAAAGGAAAATTCTTGAGGTCAAAGCTCACCTTGTGACTTGATTTCTCCTATTAAGTTCCACAACAATTTTGTGTCACCACTTTGCTTCTCTGTTGTGTGCTCTACTTGAAACTAAGCCTATGGAAAAAAATACCTCCTATTTAGATGTGGATAATATAGAAAGCGGGGAAAAACTACACAGAAGATCTCTTATGCACTGCTCATTGCTTGCTGTAGGGATATTTTTGAAATAGAAATTGAATCTGCATGATCAAAAATGCCTGGAACCAGGGTTTGCTGACTTGCAGACTCTGCCTGTCTCCACAGCCAAGCTGGGGCGGCTCTGGCCACTCAGCCTGGGCTCAGGGCCACTCTGGTTGGCGGTCCTGCCAACTAGAACATGCCAGGGAGGTGGGGCTCTTGGGCAGCCTTGCTGTCTCCCAGGACTCTGCAAGTGACAGCTCTAAAAGAATTCCTGAGAAACGTTAGACCCCATCGGAGTGGGCCCTACCAAGAGCTTGCTCTCAGTTGATTGCCAATGTCACATTCATCTGTGGGCTGCTTTAGCTCAAGTCCCCAGTGAGGTGGAGGAGAAAGTGGAAATTAACACTTTTCCTTAATTCCTGAGATACTCCTGTTCCTCCTTCACTATGAAGGCATGGCCTTGGATAACCCTTCAAAATACCATCTAACCCGAATTCTCTAACAATCCCACTGTCTTTCATCTACTTCTGTAACCGAATCTGAATTTGGGGCAGTAAAGGAGGTGGGGAGCAGGCCACACGCATGTAACTAAACTCATTAGCAGCGAAAACCAGCTTCTGTCTCATGGGACTTAAAGCGGTTGTTCCAAACGTTACGAAACCGCCGTGAAGTGGAGATTTGGCAATTATGTGTCAACTGGATAATTGCAAACCACCAAACCAGGTCATTCAGGTCAATCATATTCCGCCTGGGAACTGAATTATTTAATCTGGCTGCCTAAAATAATCAGATTAATTAGAAAACTGCCAGGCTATTTAGATTTTTGGTCTGTAAATATAAAACAGTAAGAAAAAAGAAGTTCCATACATTGCAGATTGTAGGGGTTTTAAAAAGTGCCATCAGCTCCTTCCCGTAGAGTGCAATCTGGCATCTAGAGGAGATGCGGCATCCATGTGCTGCCCTGTGTGTGCAGCAGACTGCAGGTAACCTTGCCTTCATCCTAGGGAATGTTCAACACCTTCTCCTCCACAGCTTTTGTGTTAGGAGGGAAATCCATAATGGAATCTGACCAGCTGGAGATCTGATTATTTTGGGGATCAAAGAAAGCAATTTGGTTCTTGGATATTGTTTTCCCTTGTGGGGAATTTTAATTTGTGTCATTGGTTTGCTCTTGCCCAACTCAAAGGAAAATTAAGAGTGTGGTTCCTAAAATACGTTGTACTTCTGGACTCTTTGGTGATTAATAACAGATACTCTAACCCCTAGACAATTAGTGTTCATATATAATTCCCTTGACTCAAGGAGGGAAACTCAAAAGGGTAGAGCTGTGTGTGAAATCTAATTAGACTTCTTATGCTTTTCCCCCATAGCCAAAATGGAGACTTAAACATTTATGCTGTACAATTACAATGTCTATTTCCATTCAAAGGAAGGAAGAATGAAGCACTTATTTAAAATACCGTTCAAGGTCAGAGCATGCCACTGTCTCTGACTGTCTGAATTTGTCTCCAGCTTATTCTTTCTCCCCCAGCTTCTGGATCTTTTCTCTCAGCATTGATCTTATAATTGTGCAGATCCAGACCAATCTCAGAGCAATGGAGACCCTCAATTCTGAGCAGATTACGCTCTGCAGGATTGATAACCTGTCTCAGGTCTGCATTCCTGTTCATTTCCAGCGCTGTCAAGAAGATGGGCAGTTAGCAGCCAACAGGAAAACTCCTTTTTGTCACCCATGGTGCAACAGCACGTACATTATAAAATAGAAATATGCATTTACGGCATGCAGCAAAGAAAGCTCTGAGGAGTGAAAAAAACAGTGAATAATAATGTCAACCACAGGCATTCATCAATTTCATTCCCTTGCTTTTAATTTTTGCTTTTTCTTTTTTCCCCCAAACTGGGTAATTTAAACATTTCCAACAATAGGTCTTCACTAGAGTCCATAAATGTTATACGGATGTGCATTTAGAAAATTTGCTCTAAAGCTTGAATTTGAGCAAGGTCGTCACTTAAAAAAAAAGCACTGTTGACATCTGCTGAAGCGTTAATTTCTCTGAAAGCACAGAGGGTGTTAACACAGACTTTCTCTTGTTGAATGATAAATTTTAAAATTTTTGAAAGAACGCCAAAGGGTTTCATGCAAAGATTCTGCCATTGTATTTCTGACTTTCCTGAAATTTGTTTTTTAAATCTTTTATTCTAAAATTAAGGCTTTCAAAAAATTATATATATTTTAAGACTAGTGCGACTCATGTACATTGACAACATCAGACATGATTTATTTTTAAAAATTGGAGGGGAGTGTTTTCTCACAGGGAAATGTTTATTTATGGATGTAAAAAGGAGTTCTTGTGTTAGTCTCCATACATAATGAGTAACCAGTGAAAGCAAAAGAAGTAAAATAAGTGAAGAATATTCTTCCCATCCTATGACTTACTCCACCCAATGTAGGTAGGATTCTACATGGTATAATTTTAGCTCCTTAAATTTTTACTTTTTGGTGATTTCTAGCATCCATAGAAAAAGCTAGACCATAAGTACAACACAAGCTCGTCTTTCCTTTTAGGAAGTCACCGTCTCTCTCTCAGGTTTAACTCAGGTCCTCCAGAAAGCAGCACCTACAACAAAACCTTTGGGGTAGGTAGATTCTTCGGTAAGTGATCCAAGGAGAAGGAATGAGGGGCAGAACTGAAACACGGGAGGAGTGAAAGCCACTTCAAGGGCCTGTTCCCAAACCCACATCAATGGTCCGTTTTGACTCATTTCTCTTGTTGTGGAGCAAAGCAACTTGACAAACTCATCTAAGTGTAAGGGCCTTAATGGTTCACACCTTTTAGGGGTGGCTGAGCTTTTAAAGGAAAACATTTCTCCTATGGTGGGATAGTGTGCATTTTGGGGGGACATATTTCTCTCAGAACAGTCTGCTCAGGACCGACTAGAACTAACCATGGGTGGAAACCATCTTCTGCACCAAAATAGACATGTCTCCTGTCCTCTTTTTAGAAAGGCATTATGGTAATAATAGAAACAATCTGCTTTTTAGAAGAGGTCAAGAGACCTTTCATAAGGGTGATTTTTGACAGTTAAGAATTGATTTCGTTTATTGTGATTTAGTCATATCTTCTTTCAATTAATTTTGGTACTTTATATTTCCCTAGAAAAGGATACGTATCTATCCATCTTTCTCATTTGCTTATTTTATGGTTCTTATCAGTCCTACCATTTTCTATTCTTCTGTTTAATCCTACACGTTTATTAATCTATGAGTTTTCCTCTGAGTATTCCCTTGGCCAGATTCAATGTAGCTTCCTTATGGCTGTCGATATCTAAATATTCTATATTGTAATGCTGCTTCTACTTTGAACCAATAAATACTAAGGAAATTATTCTAAAATTCCTAAACAATTAGACTTTTAGCATTAATCTACAGTTGCAAGTTTCTAATACTAATTAAAGCAGTTTGCATAGGGCATAGGACCCATAAAGTGTCTCTTTTCAGAAATGTATCGGCATTCTGATTAATGGGCGCTGGTAAAGAAGCTGCACTTTTGTTCTAAGGCCTGTGTTTGAACATATGTAAAGAAATCTTATTCTTTAGTTCAGAGCATATGCATCATTATTTATATTTTACTTTTTTGTCAAATACTACACGATAGTTTACATTCTTCAAATTTTTTTCTTTCAATTCCTCCTTACATTTACATTCTTTGCTTTATATAGTTCAATAAAATTGTATTCAATAGATGATTCATACCACTTAAATCTTTCGCATAAATTATATAGCTTAACAATATAAAAAGAAAACCTTTATCCTATTTTGTGCTTTTTGTTTTAATTCAATGTCTGATGTTACTATTGTAACCAATGCCTTCTTATAACTTGGATGTATTATATATGCTTAATACTTAATCCTTTTGTGTTTCTTTGTTTTAAGTATGTCTTTTGGATTTTGTTTTGCAGTCTAATTTCCCATTTATATTTATTATTATTATGAAAATATTTCATCTTACTTCCGCTTGTTAAGTGATTTCTATCTCTTTTGTAATGCTGTCTTGATGTTTCCTTTATTTTCTCATTTCTGCCATATGGGTTCTTTTGTTTGTTTTATATTTATTTTCTGTTGTTTTAAATCATACGTATCCTATTTTAAATTCTACTCCTGTTTGGTTTTTTACATTTAAAAATTATTTAATTTCTATGTTGAGTGGAACGCATTGATCAGAAAGAGAATCTGTGGTATAGTAAACTTGGAAAACCATCAGTTTGCCAGAAGCAATTGAAGGAGTTAGATTATGAAATGAACCAGAATTATGCTTATCAGCTAGACACTGAGGGGGAAAGGAAAAAATAATAAGAACAGAGCAAAGTAGAACCCATGGAATAACTTGCATCCTCTTAACCATAGAACGAAGGTATGTTAGTTTTCTACTGCTGCCACAAAAAAATTACCAGAAACTGAGTAACTTAACACAGCAAAAGTCTATAATTTCCCATTTTCTGTAGGTCAGAAGTCCAGTGGGCACCGGTTTCTGTTTAGAGACTCACAAGGCTGAAATCAAGGTGATGGCAGTGCTATGTTCCTTTCTGGAGGCCCTGGGAAAGAATCTTCTTCCTTGCTTATTCAGACAGTTGGTAGAATTCAGTGCTTTATGGTTGTAGGACTGAGGCTCTGTTTCCTTGATAGCTGTCAGCTTCTAGATGGCTCATAGTCCCCTTCCTCCATCTTTGGTCAGTAATGGTAGGTTGAATCCTTCTCACACTGCATTTCTCTGATTGACTCCAGCTGGGAAAGGTTCTCCTCTTGTATTTTTTTGTCTTGTTTTCTCTGCACTATTACAATAACACCTAAGCAATCTAAGTCCAGTCTTTCACTAATTTAGTCAACTTTTCATGAAGTTTCCAAGTTAATCTTTCTAAAATATCGCTTAAATAATAGAAAACAGCCAACTAGCTTCTTTCCTTCCTTCCTCCTTCCTCCTTCCCTTCCTTCGAAGAGAGTCTCTTCTTTTAAAGGCTCATTTGGTTACATTAGGCTCAAAAGGATAATATTCCCATCTCAAGATCCAAACTTCACATCTGGACAGTCCCTTTGCTATGTAACATAACATATTTACGAATTCCAGAGATTACACACTAATCTAGGGAGTAGACATTTTTGAGAGGCCCTTATTCAGCCTATGACAGAAGAGTAGGGGAGTGCATATTAGAAATCAGATCAGGAAGCATTATGTGTTCGGGTCAACGCTTCATTGTATTGACATGACAATAGGATTCTATCTTATGAAAATAAGTTATAATAAGAAAAATCATGTGCAAACGAAGTGAACAGTAATTAGGGGTGGGGCCACGTGTGGCCTGGAGAGTCTCACATTGGAGGAGAATCTGGCAAAACTTTGGAAAGGATGTTTTGTGGAGACCAAGAAGGGTGTCAATGAAGGGGAAGAATGTGAGACTTGTAAAAAGAAGTATAAGGGAGACCTTGTGCTTATTGCTTATTTATTGCTACTCTTTCTGACCCAGGTCGGAGTAGATGTTAAGTAATAAATTATGTAGTTTCACATCAAAGTTGCCTCATCTAGTTACTGTCGCCTTGCTGCTTAAAAGGAACCCCTATTTACTAAGAAAAGTTCTCTGAGCAAAAGCAGATGGTCAGTCTTCTGGTGCTCTGTGTAGGGGTTCAGGGCAACCTAATCATTCTAGACCTTGGATTGTATTCATTTCTGTTAACATCATCCTGAAGGGTTGAGTCAGTTGAGGGGAAGTTGCAGGAAGACAACACTGTTTCCCAGTGTTTCGAGTCAAGGTTGAAACTTATATGAAGAGTCCCATAAAACCGTTCCCCGCCCTCTAGAGACGATGACTTAGCAGTGTATTTTTGTTTTTCCCATTCCATCTGCCTGGCTTCTCAATATTTTCTGTTATATCTAAACTTCGCACTCAGATTATTCTCAGTACATTTTTATCTGCTCTTTTGAGTTTTGAATTTATATTTGATTTTACTAAACAGATTTATAGTTACTTGTGTCTATCTCCATCAGTAATAATATTGACAGACCTTTTATAAAACTATTTTTCTATTCTTCACCTCTTAAATTGAATAGACATATTATTATATCGATATGTGCCCAGAGTAAGAAAAATAGAAACTTTTTCTGAAACATTTATTTTGTGAAAATAATTTTGCAGTGCTAACATTCATTCAGGCTCTATATGAGTGCTTTTTCTTTGCCAGCATATTTTGGATTCATCCTTTTCCCTCCATCTAAATTTTATTCTTCCACTTTAGACCGAAGTACTCAGGCTTTGATTTCTATGTTAGTCTCCAAACTTATTTCCTCCCCAGTCTCTTCCCATTTCTATCAATCCTCACACTGATGCCAATCCACCTTCCTAAAACATTTTGTCCTTGCTGGTTTGCTACCTGCAGCCTCCCTAAAGCTGCCTGATGCATCTTACTATTTCCTGAATCATCTTCTCCATTTCTTTCCTCTAATCAATTCCTTACATTTTTTCAACACCAAATTCCAATTATATCTTCTTTACCTGATGATACCTGGCAACTTGTCCTCTCCTTGTCTCAATTCATATACTATCTATCGTCCTCTTCACAGACATTAGCCTGAATTATATGCATTTTATGCTTTTCTCTCATGGTTTCCTCTGTCATATTTAAAGTGTCATTGTGGGACTGGCCCCTTGGCCAAGTGGGTAAGTTCTCGTGCTCTGCTTAGGTGGCTCAGGGTTTCGCTGGTTTGGATCTTGGGCATGGACATAGCACTGCTCATCAGGCCACACTGAGGCAGCATCCCACATACCACAACTAGAAGAACCCACAACTAAAATATATAACTATGCAATGGGGGGATTTGGGGAGAAATAGCAGGGAAAAAAAAAGAAGAAGATTCGCCACAGTTGTTAGCTCAGGTCCAATCTTTAAAAAAATAAACAAATAAATAAATAAACAAAGTGTCTTTGGGTCAATGATTGTTTCTTTTATGGCCTCCCCAGCACCTGGCAGCATGCTACACTCCCAGTAAGAGTCTAAGAATGAGTGAATTGTTGTTCACTGAATGGTCAACAAATAAGTTTCTGCTAGATGACTAGTTTCAACAATTTAATAGAACAAAATTTAAATACAAAAATTAAAAATGTCTGCTTGGTTTTAAAAATGAAACTATAAAAAAAGAAGTAGGATGAAAACTAAAAGTCTCCTTAGCATCACTTTTCCCAAAGTAAACTATTTTAGTGGTTTCTCACGTATACTTAATATTTTTATTTATTTACGTCATACTAACTAGAACTCTATTATTCACCTATATGTAGAGAAAACATATAGGAAGCACACTGTGTACACTGTTCTATATCTTTTTCTCACTTATATTTCTTTCTCATTTAGTTTGATGATCTGTCCATATCAGCATTTTCAGATATATTTCATTACTTTTTAATGGCTATGTAGCATTTCATTGTATAAATGTGCCAAGCACTATCTTCCATTTATGGATATTGAAGCTGTTTCCAGCTCTTTGTTATTACAAACAAAGCTGCAAACAATTGAGTAGGAAGTACACATTTCAAGCAAAAATCAGTCTCGACAGAGCCTCCTGCTCTGGAACAAATGTATCCCCATTCCTAAGTCAGATTTCTTAAATAAACCTCCCATCTCCAAAACAAGGAATTTATATTATTTATGAGGAGAAGTGCATGAGAAAGAATGTGAGAGATTCAAATTTAACACTGGATTTTAACGATAAATGACTAAAGTTTGATTAAAAGCTCAGTTAATGAAGGGAAATACACTATGGTGAGCTCAGTAGTAAAAAGGAATAAAGCTAGCATTTGTACGTTTGATTTTTGTGGCTGAAATTCTCATACTTGCAACACTATTTTTCTTGGGATCATGGAAGCGAGGGAGGGAGCCATGAGACTATCTGGAGGAAAAATGTTCCAGGCAAAAGCACAAGGCAAATATGAAGACTTCACGGTGTGAACACGTGGCTTAAGGCAGAGGGAGAGTGGTATGGAATAGTCAGAGAGGTTTCATAGGGCCTCATAAACCATTTAAAATACTTTGCCTTTTTCCTAAGTGAAATATGAAGACACTGGAGGGTTTTAAACTGACAAGTGCCTTAATCTGACGTACATTTTAAGAGAGTCACCCGCTGCTTTGAGAATACGTTGAAAGGCAGCAAGGGCGCAAAAGACTTGTCAGGAGGCTATGCAGTAATCTAGGTAAGATTGATGGTAGCGATGAACTGTGAAACCTAAGCTATTGTGTAAGGGAAAAGTGAGGGCACCAATATGGGGATGGATAGTAGAAAAAGGATAGGATCAATGGCATGTAGACCCCAGTAGGATCAAAGAGCTGTTGCAGTGGGGTATTAGAGGGACTGAGTGGGGAAATAGGAACTATTAGTCTGAAGGTAGGATACTCGAAACTGACATTATAAAGGAGAAGCAGTTATTGATGGGGACATGATCTGGATCTTGGTTATGATAGCAAGAGAGAGCTCAGGAAGGGTGGAGGGTAAAGTCTTTGAGAGAGAGGAGATTGAAGAATTGATAGGCCAGGGCAATGCAAGGTTCATCAACATGAACATTGATAGTCCACCAAATTATGACCAGAGTGAGGTTAGAGAATGTGCTAGTGAACCAGGAGCTAATACTTTCAAGGAATGAGGGCGAGGGACTCAAGCTGTTGAGGATGACTGAAACAAGGAGGGTACAGTAGTTGAGTAAGATGCAATCCTCCTAATTCAACAGTTGAACATTTATTTCTTGAGAAGATCTTCTTATATCTCATACAGAATATTTAAGAAAAGGTGCCATGATTAGCACACTTTAGGGTTATGCTTGCAAGAACTGACACCTGGAGCCAGACAGCCTGGGCTCAGACGTCATCGGCTATTTATTAGGTGAGTGACCCAAGGCAAAATGTCTTATCTCATCTGTAAGTTGGAGAGGACGGAAGTCCCTCCCTCACAAGGTTGTTGGGAGTCTTATTGGAGATAATATATGTAAAGCACATAGACCAGCACCTAGTGCACACTAAGTGCTATGTAAGTGTTCTCCATTAATAATGTCACTTTGTTCACTTGGGTATCGCAGGGCATGTCAAGGAAATAGTCACCATATGCATTGTAAGTTGGTTGGAGAGAAAGTTGGTGGAGAGCAATTTGTTAATGCCTTTACACAGCAATTCTATTTCTAGGTATTTACCCTTTAGCTATACTTACCCATTTATAAGATGACATATAAACAAAGATGTGCTTGCTATATAATTTATAATAGTAAAATCTTTTGAAAAATGTACATCCATAGAATATATCCTCTGCAGCTTTTAAAAAGAATGCATTAGCTTCTGATGTGTTGATAGAAAAATTTCCAGTATATATTGTTAGATAAAAAAATCAAGTTCAGGACAGTGTACATACTTTGATATTGTAGGGGAGGAAGACATTTCTTCTACCCACTGTGGGTTCTTCTGGCCGGAGAATGAATTAAATTCACATGAGACAGAATAACAGGAGAAAGTTAAACAAAGCTTTATAAGATGTATACATGGGAGAGGCCCAGGCAAGCTGAGCAACTCATCAAAATGGCTGAAGCCACCACCTTAAATATCGTCTTCAGCTAAAGACAAAAGAGGATGTTGGGGGTGGATGGGGAGTCGATCATGGGAGATTACCACACAAGTACAGTAAACAAGATGCAGATTTAAGTCCTTGCCTTTGGCATTGATTAAGAGTTTCTAGAGATAAGGTCATGCCCCTTTCTTCCTGGTACAGAGAGGGCGACACCTTTATAGATGGAGATTTCCCTTACAACGTAAATGTCTCTTCACAAAGGGTAAGTAAATTCTACTTTTCAGAGTTGCTTTCCTGTCTACAGTTTATTAAAAGTAACCAGCCCCAAATAATCTTCATGCCAAAGAGACATATGTTGGGGTGGCCAATTCCAGTCTCCCACAATATATACATACACCTTCCTTTACGTGTGTGTGTGCAAATGAAGGTAGTATTTTGGAAAGTTACACAGGAAGCCTCCGTTTGCCTCTGAGAAGGGAAAATGAGTGACTAGACTAGTGAGAGACAGAGCTAAGAGCAGCCTTACCTTTTAAGTTTATGTTCTAGGACAGCTTTTATATTTTGTGCATATTTTCAAAAAACATTTTTTTAAGTAAGTCTTGATTTTATAACATCATTTTCTTATGAAGGGCAATCCCTTCAGCAAATATTTCTTGAT
Source organism: Equus asinus (assembly GCF_041296235.1). Classification (NCBI taxonomy): domain Eukaryota; kingdom Metazoa; phylum Chordata; class Mammalia; order Perissodactyla; family Equidae; genus Equus; species Equus asinus. The sequence continues at coordinate 85,686,512 of NC_091798.1, forward strand.
GGCTTCACTGTGTGCCCAAGTCTGTGGAGGGTGTTACGAAAGTCTGAGGAAGACGAATATTTGTCCTTCGCCTCAAGGTGTTTGTTGGGGAGGCAAGATGCATCCACAGGAATTGTTAGAGAAAACACCAGTGTGAAATGGAACAGTCAAGGGTTCTAATGAGGCTAAGAGGCTGACAACTGTTTCAACTTGGGACTTTTGGTTTGGAAACTATATCTGGATATACATTTAGTTTATTCAGAATTGCTCAGGAAAAGATCAGTGTCTCTATTTGTTTAGTTAAAAAATAATAACAATCACTCTTAAAATTCACCTTCACAGCAATACAAAAGCCATAGATCCACTTATCCCTCTCCCGGCTGCTTTCTAGTAGCACTGCAACTAAAATGCTCTATTTATTCCAACCTAAATTTAGCATGAGGTGACTGGGCAGCTCAGGACACTGCAGTAAAACGTCAGTGAGTGGCACCATGATCCACGGCTGCTAATGAGGATGTAGAATTCAGTGTTTCCAACAAGTCTGAGGGCCATGACACACATGGAAAAGAAAATAAGAGAGAAATAATTGAGATTCTGAGAGGGGACATGGAGAATTTCCTACAAATAGAAACTGCCCTTTCCTTCTTTTTCTTGTCCTTAATCCCCTTCTAAGTGACCGTCACTGCCGTGTGGTGGAAGAGGGAGCACGGTTTCTGTGCTGCAGGCTATAGCTCATGTGTGAGCAGAGCACAGTTTCTAATCCCTTACCAAATATAAAATTAACTTTAAAAATGGCTTTCTGTTTCAGTTGTTTGCTCGTAAGTTACAAAGCCCTGATAGATATTTGAGGAAAATGAAAGCAATGGGCTCAAAGTTGTTCAACTGAGAAAAATAGCAGCTTTGTGAAACAGACATTTCTGAGAAACCTCTACCCTCAGCCCTCCACGCTTAGCCCCGCCTTCCCTCTGAAGTCATACCTTAAGAAGAATGTGCTGTGTTGAGCAATGCTGTACCACACACACGGGCTGCCGACCAGGGAAAGGCTATTTCCACGCTTGATGGATTCCAAAGAAATACATTTTGCTTGAGGCTAATCCTGGAGTCCGCTCTCGCCCAGAGAGGGCCCTTGTGGTCTTGAAAGCCAGAGCCCCATCAGAGTAATTCAGAGACTGAGGGTTTGGGTTCACTCTAGGGCAGACCCAAAGACTAGCTTTGGCCCAACACCCTAATGCCATTTCAAGTTAAAGTCAAAAACCAACCTGACTTCTCAGGAGTCTTTATAAGAATTTGCATCAATACTTGTGCTGCTCCAAGGCCAGTAATAAAGGTGTGCTGAGTGTAGGACCCTGAGGCAGTTAGAGTGAGGTCTGGTAGCAGCTTGAGAGCCACCGCACCCAAACTGGGAATGTCAGGAATCTGGTCTGCCAAATGTCCCAACAGCTTCAGGATACACTGAGCTTTCAGAGTTCTTGTGAGCACATCTGACCTCAGACACCTTTGTGTCTGTCTGATCTACCTAATAATCTTTTACCCAAGCCTTAGGTTCTTACTCAAAATTTCTGCTAGGACAAAGATCAGGTCTGGCCTAGTCCACTCCAAGAGGCCACTATCCTAGTTTCTTAATAAAGTTCCTAGCAGTCTCTTTCTCCTGGGCTGGACCCAGCTTTCTGTATTCCTTACACAGGAGAGGTTTGATATGTTTTTGCTCTGCTCAGACACCCTTCAAACAATGGACATTTCAACACTAACCTGGATACATTTAAAATTTTTATTCCTCTTTAGGTTGACTATTTAGGCAATGGTTCTCTCCTGGAATTAATTTGTGCCTCCTGCTCTCACTTCAAGCTCATCACCATTAGATCCATCCTCCTAACTCAGAGCTCCCAGAACACCTGACAGCCAGGGGAGCTCTATTTAGAAAACTTTATTGGAAATGTACGTTGGCTGAGATCTCCCGTGGGGCTTAGCCCCCAAACACTCATCCATGCCATCTCAGACACACTGGAACCAGACAGCTTCTAAAGGAAAAGAGAAAACCGGAATATAATCCCAGGTCTACCTTGACAAATACCACCCTAAGGGAAGCACTCCCTTCTCATTCCATGTCTATAATTCTAAGAGTGAATAGAAATACTATGCTTCTCTGTACTTGTAGGAAGGGTATTACTCAATTTTTTTTTTTTAAATGACAAAAGGAATTTTTGTTCTCCTTGAGTTCTTTACTTCAGGTTCTAGAAGTTGACAGAGCATGACAAGTACTCCTCTTCCCCTAGTCCCACTCCACTGCTTCCAAAAGGTCATCAGAGAAGAAGCAAAGCTGAAAGATGCAAAAGAAGCATTGTATTTTTAAAAGAACTGTCAGATTGTGTGACTGATAGCACAGCGAACTCAGTATATTGCAATAGTAGATAAATAGGGCCCATGAGCCTTAAGTTAATATAGCTCCCAAAGGTGGCTTGGTTTCAAGGGCATAGTTTATGCCCTGCAGAGTCTCACTCAATTAAATAATAAAAATAAAGCAGCAGAAAGCAGGCTCTCGATCAATGAGTTCCTGCTAGAGCTCAAGGTCTGCCTTGTGCCAAGGGATGCAGACGACAGGTTCCCTATCTTCAGGGGGCCCACAATCTAGTTGTGGAGGGTCACACACCAAAGAGCAATATTGCAGAGGACTAAACAATGTGTAATTAAGAGCTACACTTTTTCTGAGGCAAGAAAAGACTGGGATCCCCAGAGACAACTTCTTGAGAGAGGTCATATGCTGGACCGTGAAAGGCAGGAATGAGGACAGACGAAGAGACTGCAACAGAATGACCCTCCCAGAGGTGGAATAAACATGGTCTAGTCATGGCCTGTGAAGAGGTTAGACTGATCAGAGCGAACCATCTGGGCTTGTTAATAACTTCAAAAGTACCCCTTTCAGATTATGCAAAACAGAAGGAAGAATACGTTGATCTAATGAATATATATGAATGCGAGGAGATGTGGATCTTTTTGCTCTGCCCTTCTGTATTGTATCCACAGCAGTTGCTTCCAAAATTGTCCTGTGGTTAGAAGCATCAGGCTGGGGATGGGGCTTTGAAAGAAAGAAACGTTTTCTAATTATACCCATTATTTTGTGATCTTCTTGTCTATACTTAACATAAAGCTTTTCTGGTGTTGACTATGGGCTCTTGAATCCTTTCCATTCCTCCCAACTATTGAATCTGCAGCCTGAGATTCCAACCCAATACCTTTTCCTGTATAAGACTGGTAAAGAGTCCAGCTGACTAAAAATACAATATCAAGCTCATAGAGGATTCAAGAAGGAAATAAAAGAGGAAAAGGAAAACAGTCTTGTGCAATAAGCTTCACGTTATATTTAAAATAGAAGATAGATAGAGTTAGTTTATAGAGCTCTGTCTGCCACTAACAGGGCATCTGACCTTAGTAAGAGGGAAATAATGATATAACTTAGTTCCAATAAATGAGCTATGAAAACACTTTGTGAATATATTTTGAACATAAATATTATCTTAGCATTTACTCTTTTCTTTTCATAAGTATAAGATTATATTTTCCTGCAAAATGAATAATGTCCAAATTTACACTTTCCTCTTCATTAATACGGATTTTTTCTCCCTTGCAGAAAAGGCTTATGCCTATAAAAATGTTAGGCAAAATTTGAAATTAACGATTAAAGAATGTATATGACTTCGGAACAGTCCTTGGGGAGCTGAGGCCGTCTGGCTGTATAATCCACAGCCCACCTGAGATGTCTTCCTCAATCTGCACCCGCTCACTTGATAAGATCACCTGAGAAACTAGCAGCCTCCTGCTCCAAATGCAAGGTCCCCATACCTAACACTACATATCGGTAAAGTAAGTGTGAAATATTTCCCTCGTCTTTGGACGAGCTGTTCTTCATCAGACTCTAACGTGAGCTGCTTCTCAGTCAGCATCTATGAATGAGTCCACCAGCGGCTGTGTCCTGAGCTCACCGAGATGGATGACCTGCCAGGATGACACTCCCAAAAGTGCCACCAGAGAGACAGATGTGCGTTCTCCCTGCCCCTCCTGAAATAGACAGAGCAGATCTGCATCCAGATCAGGTACCCAGAATTCAAAAGGAAAATCCTAAACAGCAAAACACTTTTATTAGAAGTCTAAACAGCTTATGAAAGCAAGCAAAGAGTGCCCCCGTCACACAGACCCATGAACCACGTTAAGGGGAAAAGTCAGTGGGAAGCTCCCATCCTTTCACAGAGGCACTGCAGATCCTGGGTTCTGTAGGTGGGAGAACAAGAGGAAGGAGTTGACAGCTGTCTGGGCTTCAGCACTCTCTGCTCACCTTTCGTACCCGGGGTGAGTCTCGGAGTCCATGTCTGTAAAACAGGACAATAATTCCACATTTCTAGATTGTTTAACAATTACAGATAATATATTGAAAGAAAATAGCACTTGGAGAGTGCTCAAAAAATTATAGCTATTACTGTTATCTTAACTGCCCGTAATGGTCATATTATTTCCATTTTTATCATTGACCCAAAATAGAGAAATTAGAAGCTAAGAGACACGATTTGCTAAATTTCAAAACCCGCCATCCTACGGGCTTTGGAACCAGGAATATCCTGTCTCGCCACAGCAACATCTTTTTTTGCAGTTAGTACTAAACTCTTTCCTGGCACAGGGCATATTTTTCTTTTTATGGAAGTGAATGCAATATTACAAAGATGCTTTTAATCAGAAACAGGCCACCTAAGCAAGAAACATCTCCTCAATAGGAAATAAAATGCTACGGTTCCAGCATTTTGCCACGAGGCGGGCAACATGCCGGAAAACGCTTTTGCCCACTTTTCACTCCTTGTCTAATCAATTTTTATTCTTTTCATAGTCACACGTAATGGGGTTGGAAATGGCTAAATAAAGTGAAAGATGTTTTGAATTGCATTACTAAGTGATAGCTGCATTATTTCATAAATGAATAGTGCTACCCATATTCATATAATTTATGAATCGAAGTTTCATTGGGGGGAAAACATCAGTGTCAGATTTTACATTTAAACGCCTGCATTAGCTGTCAGCTGTGCAAAGTCCCATAAAGACAAACTCTGCAGTAGGCACCCACATGAGGGTATTCACGGTCCGTGTTTGCAAGGAGACGTGATTCTGTAATCATGAAGAAATTTTCTGTAGTCACCTCCTTTACAGCTTATCTAAAAGTTCCTAACCTCTTTTCTGAAAGCAGCCACATCTACATGATCCATAGTGAGCAGGAAAGTCTTTTGCGCCTTTAGAATTTCCTGTGCTTTTAATTTTACCTCTACGTGAAATTATTCTTCTTTTTCTTATTATTTTCTTTTAGAGCAATTAAAAAAATAAAATTTAATAAACTATATAAGACTCAGTGGCATATAATAATTCTGATATTTATATCAGAAATTCTAAATCTACATTTCTGTGCTACTGGAACTTTCCAAATTAGTCGACATTTACTGAGTATTATTACTCTCCTATGTGATTATAGTAGTGGTAGTGGTGGTGGCAGTGTGTGTGTGTGTGTGTGCACACATACAGCCTGTAAGGGTGGGGGAAGAAAAGAAAGAGGAAGAGAAGAGAAGAGGATGGGAGAAGCCTTGTGCCATCAAATGTTAGAAGTGTTAGTTTAAACTTGTCAAATAAAGCACAATTTAATGAAACAATTAGAGAGCTACAAAGTGGGCTCTATCTTTAAGCACATATTTTACATCTTATTCATTTATTCAGTCAGAGTTTATTCAGCTCCAGCTGTGTGCTGAGCATGTTGTTGAGTGTGAACACATTGAGTCTGCATGACACACGGTCCTTGTCCTCCAGGTACAAGTCAGGAGGTGAAGAAACTCCAGGGCTATAGATAAACAAGTCAACAAATGCACTCTAGGGTTGTAAATGGGATACATGTCTTAATAGAACTGTATCCAAGGTTTCAGTGGCAGACAAATGGCAGTCTTAGCTACCTGCTAGAGGGCAGGATGTGTCAGGAAGATGTAGCACTGGTACTGATTCTTGGAAGATGACTAAGTGACATCCAGGGAGGATGAGAAGAACAAGGGCATTTTGAGGAGAGGAAGCAACATAGGCTGAAGAAATTCTGCGAGGCGTCAGACCATGTGAAACTTCAGAAAATGGCAAATGGTTTACCTGGAATATAAAAATATGACAAGAGGTGACTATGAAAACAGACAGAGAAAGGACCTGTTGAAGTGAACGGCAACAACAAAAGAAAATATTCTAGATGTAGAAAAAGCGTAAGAAAAATAATTGGTTGAGTGACGTGGTTCGAGTATCAACATATGAAGAGCTTAAATGGTAAGGGGGAGCCAGGGTAACACAGAAGTCACAGATGCGAATGCAGACGGGGTCAATGGGTCAAAGCAGCTGGATGTGGAAGACCCAGAAATGGTGAGAATGGTGGCAAGTGAGGCTGTCTGCCCCACATTTAAAGGAGTCGCACGCCCCAGTCCAGGTCAATTGCTGCTATCCTTGAATACAGCCCCAGGATTGCCTGATCTCTTAATTCATAAAGAAAAGCAAGGAATCCATATCTTTATATGCACTCTACCAATTTTTAAGTGTTGGCAACTGATTTAATTTTTTTTTTTTAATTCAGACCTAGAAGAAGATAACACTGAGCCAGGTCTGGCCCACTGTTTTCTATTTGGTCCTCTGATCTCATCCAGCACTGTGCACACAGGAGAATTCGGGTAGACATTTTGTTGACAGAGTAAAGCTAAGATTCTTAATCATATGAAACATAATTTGAGGCAGAAGGTAAAGAAAATTTAATTCATGAAACTCTGTACTTGATCCAAATATTGGTAAAGTGAAATGTATTTTGGGCGTAACAGGATGCCAGCAACTGAGTCTTGACATATTTAGGAGAGAAATCATGAGATTAATCAAATTAAGTTTATTTTTCCCAGAGACTACTTGATTACATTAGATCATTTGTAGAACTGTAAACTATATGGCTGTTCATAATGGCCATTAAATGCACTATTTGACACCAAAGAAACGAACTGCTATTTCATTAATTTTCATTGTCCGTCAAGTGGTTATTTTTCTCTCAGATGTTTGCCTCGCTGGAAAAGGCAGGGACATTCCAACGGCCACATGCAGTCATCCCTGACTGCCCATCTATAGACAAAAGCGGTTGGCGGCATCTTCTCTATAAAAGCTTCAAGTTCTCAGAAGCCTGATCCTGACGACATTGGCCTTGGTTGAGCTTTCCCAGCAAATAATGACGCAATGGATCATTTTGCTTTTTAAATGAAATTCAAGTGTTTAAAATTCATAGTAGTACACATGCCCTAGTGGACAATTGTCACTGTTCTCCAAAGGTAATAGCAAATTTGATCAAAAGCATTGTGAACATTGTATATATGCCAAAGATCTGTCGAAGACGGTAGATAAGTATTCAAAACGGTGCAGTAGGTGCCCCAGAGTAGTACAAATATGGGTGAGATTTTATTGTTTTTGATTTGAATCTTTTTTTTGTACTTCCAGGATATATAATTCAGGAATATGTACAGTATATACAATGAGTATGCTTTACTTGTATTCTGAAGAATAAGATAGATAAAAGAGCAGAACTGGTGTGTAAACTAAATATTGGTTGAATGTATGAAAATGGAAAAAAAGATGTTATGTGATAGCCACTCTCAAGAATAAAAGTAAGAAAAGAGAAATGCAAAAGATCTGCTCTCTTCTATGCTGGAAGAGAAGATTCCAGATAAAATGTGTGAAAATCTATTTAAATTGCTTTAATTTGTTATCCTTGATGTTTCCTCTCGGTTCCCCTATACAGTGAGTAGCTGTAAAAACTTTAAAATGAAAAGAAGCTGTCTTCTTGTCTTTTCGGGGAAGAAAAAGGAAAGGAAGATTAGGCAGAGTCCCAAGGGGTAACTTCAGCTTTTGTTAGTCAAACTCACAACCAAACAAAACCTGAAGAAAAGAAAGAAACGTGAAGGGCAAATATTTGGTAACATTATGATATATTAGTCTTAAACCTGAGCCATGGCAACTATGAGTATATGTACTGAAATCAACATTTCAGGGCACTGGAAAATGTATTCACGTCCAAGTTATGAAATTGCCTCGATGTTCAAGAACAGTAGCAGCAACAACTACAAAAAATGTGAAAGAATAAGTAACCAAAATGATGCCACCATCAGCGAATCTGAAAAATTAGGAAGGCTAGAAGTAGACAAAACGTTGGTCCCTTTGGGTAATATGGATATTTTGTTATTAATACTTAGTGTTCCTTTGAGAAGGTGAATAGCTCATTAAGGCTACAGAGAGGCTTGCTAAAAATGCAAAGGATTGAGAATAAAACTTGATTTCTTTAGAAAGTGAAAAGGATGCTTCTGAAGCTCCCACCAGCTAAATAGGTCCTTAGTGTACCTAATGCAGAGATAAATAATGCTAAGCGTGTTACCACTTCGGAGTTTCTATTGGAATTAATATTACCCTCCAGGGAGAAAACAAGTTATCAGGCAAAAGCCCCTGGTACCTAAAACTGAACATTAAATTGAGTCAGATCTTCTCAACTGCCTAAACTACTCTTTGAGAAGTATAACATTTGGGACATCAGGGTTGCATCAAAGGCAGTTTTGGTGCTCCAGGGCATGGCACTCCAGCCACCTGGAAGAATTAAGGGAACAATTGAAACAATGGGCGAATCTGGCTCATTAAGAAGAATTCTTGCTAGAACAACAAACACCACGTGCGCATCAGTCAGCAAGTCCCTTACTCTCCCTCGGCCATGCATGTGTAATAAACCACACCTTTCATTTCTCTTCTCCCTCGTATTTGTAACATCTCCTTATATAACATCATTTGCCCATGTAATTAATATGTTCTTCACCTTGTCTTCCAACTCACTAATAGTTTAAGAATTTTAAATTAACAGGATTAGACATAGCATCAAACTCAGTTACGCAACAGATGGTAGGTTCTCCCAAGTGTCATTTACTAAGATTATTTTATTTATTCTGATCTAGGATACAGGCACAGTCGTGTTCCTACATGAATCTCAAAGTTCAGATCATCCATTTTTTTCTCATTTTAACTGATGACGGAGTTAAGGCCAAGTGAGATTGAGTGATCTTTAAAAGATCACTTACTGCTCCGAATATTGACTGCCGAATTCAGACCAGCCATCAGCCCTCTCCTCTGCAGATACTCCATTTGCAACCTGAGGGCAGTTATGCTATATGCAAGCAAAATTGGGAGGAAAAAGTATTTTGTGAAGTAAATTTTTCAAAAGCCCTCCTACTAATGAGTCAAAAATAATGACATCCATGAGCTTGGAACTACAGGACTTGTATTTACATAAGAATTTGAACACTCAGATGCTTTTAGGGCCTGGCAAGTTACACAAATAAGTGGAGCGGCTTGTAAGACAATGGGGAAGGTGGTGGACTGTATCCAACTGTCAAGACTGTGCCCTTTTCAAAATTCCTTCGATTCCAAACGTTAAAAACAGCTCTATGAGCTCCAAAGCAATTTCAATCAGAGGCCACCAATTTGTGATATTTTACATTCCGCAAGATGGACTGAATTATCATTTATCACTGAATAAATGAGATACTTTTATTCCATTTTGATGAAAGAGAGAGAAAACAATAACAGGAGTTAGATACTCACCACATATCATACACAAAAATGATCCAGATGTTTTAAAGATAAAAGCACTTGTCAATTGAGTGCCAGAAGTTTATGCTTTAACTCACTCCCTCTGATTTAGACACATAAGAATAAAATATAGGGAAAAACCAAAATGGCATAAAAGGACCAAAAGGAAAATAAAACTTCTCTTGAATCAGAAACAGAAAAGAAACTCAAGACACTGAGTGAGTTTCAAAGCCATTGGTCACCTGAGCTCTGTGTCCAAGTGCAGGCAGTAGTGGCTAAGAGGTCAGCTCCTCTGAGCAGGGAGTGGGGAGCTGGCCCAGGTGAGTCAGGGACCACTGCGTAAAGCTGCAGACAGGAAAGGAGTTCCCCTCTCATGAAACCGACCTAAAAATAACAACAAAAAATTACTCCCTACCATTTCCTAGGGTTACTGTTTCCAACGAGCAGCAGACTCAGGAAGGCAATGAACACAGATACAGCCAGGACTGAGCATTAAATCAAGAGACCAGTGGGATTAGTCTCCAGATTTTCTGTGTCTTCCAGTATCACCGCAGGGAAGAAGCTTTAAGCCATAATTATAAGACCTTCTTCTGCACTGTGACGCTAAGTAGAAACAAACTTAAAACTACAAGCCAGAAGAGGTTGTGGAGAAGAGGGAACTCTCATACACTGCTAGGGGGAACGCAAGCAGGTGCAGCCACTATGGAAAACAGTGTGGAGATTTCTCAAAAACTAACAACAGAAATACTGTATGACCCAGCTATCCCACTACTGTGTATCTATCCAAAGAACATGAAATCAACAATTCAGAGTGACTTATGCCGCCCTATGTTCACTGCAGCATTATTCACAACAGCCAAGACATGGAAGCAACCCAAGTGCCCATTGACTGATGATTGGATAAAGAAGATGTGGAATACATACACAGTGGAATACTACTCAGCCATAAAAAAGACAAAACTGTCCCCTTCAGAACAGCATGGATGGACATGGAGGGTATTATGTTAAGCAAAATAAGCCAGACAGAGAAAGACAAACACCAGATGATTTCAGTCATATGTGGAAGATAAATAAACACATAGACAAAGAGAACAGTTCAGTGGTTACCAGGGGAAGGGGGCTGGGAGAAAAGCACAGGGAGTGAAGAGGAGCACCAATATGGTGACAGACAAGTAATAATGTACACCTGAAATTTCACAATGTTGTAAACTATTATGAACTCAATAAAAAAAACAAAAAACCACAAGCCAGAGCTAGAAACTATAGAACAGAGGATGTCTCAAAATATCTCAAATAACCAATATCATACAGACTTTATTTTCTACCCACAATGCAAGCAAATTAGATAGAAAAGAGTAAACATGTACAAAAACCCACACATACACAAACACACTAAACCATTAAATACTAAAACACACTAAAATTCACTACTAAGTTGCTCAAACGGTAACGAGGAATCTACGATGAAAATTATGAAAGGCTTAGAAGGGAATGACACTGAAACTACCACAGAGCAAAATTTACAGGATTGAGTTGGTGGTGTTCTAAGAATCAAAATATACAAATCTAAATTCATTTATTTGAAAAGGAATGTACTTGAAAACTAAGTGGGTTTTTTTAAAAAGCTAAATAAATTGGGCATTTAACCTAAGAAATTAGGAAAAGTAAAAGAAAACAAAGAAACAAAAGGAATGGCCAATGAAATCTAAACCTGACTTGCTGGAAAAAAAAAAGTAAAGGAGAAATAGAACTAATCAACGTAATAAATAAAACACAAACATTATTATGAATGGAAAAAGGCACACCTACAGCTATAAAGCACATTTTAAAACCAAATCATATTTAGGAACCAATCTGCCATAAATATAGATGCCAAAAACTTTAAATAATATATTATTTAAATGAGTAAAGTTGCATATAAAGTAATACATCATCACGGGGCCAGCCCGGTGGCGCAGTGGTTAGGTGCACACGTTCTGCTTTGGTGGCCCTGGGTTCGCCAGTTTGGATCCCGGGTGCGGACATGGCACCGCTTGGCATGCCATGCAGTGGTAGGTGTCCCACATATAAAGTAGAGGGAGATGGGCATGGATCTTAGCTCAGGGCCAATCTTCCTCAGCAAAAAGAGGATGATTGGCAGCAGTCAGCTCAGGGCTAATCTTCCTCAAAAAAAAATAAATAGAAAAATAAAGTAATACATTATGACCTAATTCTGTCTATCCTAGGAATACAAGAAGAGTCTAATACTGGAAAACAGGTATGACACTAACGAACAGACGACAGGGAAAACTACATGATCATAACAATAGATGCAGAAAAAAAGTATTTCATAAAATCCAACACTTAGGGTTCAAAAAAAACAAATTTAGAAGACAAATGTGGATAATTCCTCTATTGGAGTGTAAGTCTTAGCTAAAGGCAATACATTGGAAATGAAGAAACAAAATTATATGTATTGGCTACCTATGTGATCATCATGGAATTTTCACTGATAGGAGATTTCACAGGGTGCAGGATATACGGTCAACATCAAAACTATTAAGGTTCCTACACACCAATAATAATCAAGTGGAAAACATAATAGAAAAAAATTCCTGTCCATTATAGAAAACAATGGCAACAACAAAAATCACCACGAAGCCAGGAACAGACCTAAAAAAATGATGGAAAGACTTTTGGAGAAATACGACTTTGTTGAAGAACATAAAAAAAAGACTTGAATAAATGGATATCTATTCATGGATACAAAGGCTTGAATGTTGCAAAGATGTCAATTTTCCCTGTGATTTTCAAATGTATACACACAAGTTTTATTTGAATTTTATGAGGACCATAATGAAGCCACTTTTTTTAAGTAAACTTAGCCAGCAAGTCTGTATTAGCCAGATTTCATCAGAATGTCATATTTTTCCTGAGTCCCTATCTGACTTATTTCCTTCACCTGGTTTCCAGTTACGACTACCCATTCACATTTCTAATCCCTGCCACTTGGCCCTGGGGATTTTCAGTACTGATCCCTAGTAACTAGTCCTGAACTCTGGCCTGACCTCCACACCTAGATCATTCCTCTGTAGAAAAACACCCCACAACGTGCTGCCGGTTTGTAGTCGCTTAATCCTTTCCCACAAAACAGTGCATGACCACACCCACTGAATGACTCCCAATTTAGCTTACTTTCTCTGTTTTGCATCCAAAAACTTTTGGAAACATTTTTTTTTTTAACATATTAGTGCCTCAGTTCTGCTAACGTATGTCTCACAATGGGTGTGCCACTATTCATGATTTTGTACCCCTGGAAATGGGATTTTCAGGCCAAAATGATGACTCACTGAGGTACCATTTCTAGAAATCTAGTCATTTCTACCTAGGAGATTGGCCACTCTCAGGAAGTAATGAATATGTTACCAAAAGGGAAGCTAAAGCTTTGAATGAATTGAAGTCTTGTGAGATTTTGATGAGTCAAAGCCATTTTTTCCAAAAGAAAAATAACCTTGAGTAATTTTCAACATGTGAAATTCCGATTCTTTCATAATGAAAACGCAACAGAACAAACTGTTTTGAAAACTTTTTATTGGAAGAAACCTGGATAATGATTGCAATTTATTAAGTTATTTAAAAAAAATGCATTGTACATATGGAGCTATAAGTATATCTGCCAAACACTTTAATTTAAAAAATCAAACAGGTCAAATAACTTGTTTACTTAAAGATTCACTTTGACTTAGTTTTTGGTAGTACTTGATTATGTGGGGAAAAAAGAATCATATATTGAAAAGCACCTTCTTCAAAAGAACTATTTAAAAAGAATCTTGAATATGATATTTAATGTTTATAAGTCCAAGGAAAGTAAGATTCAGTTCCGTGATTGAGATATCTGGAGAGTTAAAAGTTTCGCTTTTACATAAAAAGAACAGGGGTTAGAAAGAAAGCACATTTCATGAGTTTTTATGTGAACACATAGAGAAGACATCTGGCTTCTGCCTAAGCTGTGTTATGAGCCACCCAAGTGGTCTCTATCATCTTTGTCCATTCTTCTCCAGACTCAGTTAGCTACACGCTTCACAGTGCTCCAATTCTGTGGGGACAATCTCCCTTCTTTCACTCCCAACTTACCAGAACTTTCCTGTTTTGCATCCCATTACCTCAGAAACTTTCCAATGTTTTAGACAGCTAATAAAAACAAACCAAGGAGACTTTGTTTTTCAGTGCACAATGCTTCCATTTCTGTCTCTATGTCAACTCCATGAACAATCAAACACATCAAGATCATCTTTACGGCATTCTTCCTACCTTTTAAAGATAATTGTTTTGTCTCTCATATATTTCTGAATTCTTTATTTTCAGTTAGTTTAGCATGAGCTTGTTCATATCACCATCAACAGCCATGATCCACTATGGAGGCCTAACCCTCTGTCACCTGTGATCACCTGATTTTTGGGTATGGTAAAGATGACCCTGAACACAATGGTCTAAACACACCAGATCCATAGAACAGTGTGATTTACTTACTATTATCTGTTAAGTATGGTGGGGACTATAGCAATTGCTATGGTTAATTTTATGTGTCAACTTGCCCAGGCCTGGGGTGGTCTCTATTGTCTTGGCCCATTTTTCTTCAGATGCAGCTGGATATACACTCCACAGTGCCCCAATTTTCTGGAGACAATCTCTCTTCTTTCACTCCTAACTTACCAGAACTTGTCTATTTTGGGTCTCATAGCAGATACTTGGTTAAACGTCATTTCTTGGTGTGTCTGTGAGGGTATTTCTGGACTATATGAGATTTTTTTTTTCAAACAGGGTTTTAATTTCTAAGCATAAAACTTTATTACATTTCCAGTTATGTTCTTTTGTGTGACATATTTAGGACCAAGTACTTAACAGAGGAGTCCTAATTATACCCATGGGCTGATTTGTTTTCCACGCTCACCTGACAGAGTGACCCTTGTCCCCCTTCCCCATTCCAGTTTGAGGCTCTTGATGTTACGAAGAAAGCCATAGCCCGCTGGAGAGATGGGGCTCAAATCTAACATCCCTCACAGAGAGTTAAGAACAAATGGAGAGAGGAAGTCTCCTTCCTCTCAGGACCCTCCCCTGGTTAGCAGAAAGCAAGAATGCAGAAATTGGCATAGGCACCACAGTAGGCCTCCATAAAACTACCCAATCTCCTGACCTTTGCCCCTCACTTTCTGCTCTAAGCAACCTGAATACAGATTGCCCTCCCCAATGTGCTGGGCCTCACCCAGTCCATTGAAGACTTGAATAGAATAGAAGGCTGAATAAGAAAGAATTCTTTTCTCTGTCTGACTGTCTTTGAGCTGCGACATGGGTCTTCTCCTGCCGTCAGATTCGGACTCAGACTGGAACTCACACTAACAAGCTCTCCTGGTTCTTAGGCCCTTGCACTTGCACTAGAACTTACATCATCAGCTCTCCTGAGACTCCAGCTTGCTGACAGCAGATCATGGTCTTCTCAGCCTCCATAATCACATGAGCCAATTCCTTATAGTAAATTATATAATATACAATATATATATAATATATATAAATATTTTATAATTATATAAATATATAAATGTTTTATATATTTTATATATACAAAATATGTATATAATATATAATCATATAATATTTAGCAAATAATTATCAAGTTCCAACCATGAGCCTGACGGTGTTTTAAGCAATGGGAGATAGAATTGGTAGTCAAATATCTTTAGTTGGAGCAGAAGCCTGCCTTATGTCCACATCATTGAACTGATGATAATTCTGTCAGCCAGCTTTCTTTGTAATTTCCAGTGAAGAAGGACTAGCCACTCATTCATTTGGTCAACGAGTGTATGTTAAGTATATGATAAGTATCTTCCAGGTCCTGGAGATACACAAGTGGAGGACAGGGAGGATAAACATCCCTATTTCACGGGGTTTAAAATGTGATGGGGGAGACAGATGAGAAACAAGACACACAAAAGACAGAGTTGTTGAGAAACAATTCTTCCTGTGTCTCACATTTCCTGTATCTTGTGATCAGGGGAGCTGACTGCCTTTGTTCTGGGCTATTTTCTCAAGGATGTTTATATGGTGAAGAGACTTGGAAGATACAGTCGCTTGTTCCAGAGTAAGTCAGGTTTCTGATAGCCTTGGATCTAGTGACAGTGCCGGTGAGAGGCTATCACTATATCATTGTGTATCATTATATCCCTTTATTGCTATAGTGAGAGTGATAGACTTCAGGGCTAGTGAGATGGAAAGTCACAAGGAGATTTTCAGCAAAGGAGTGACATGATTTGATTTGCAGTTTAATAGAATCATTCTGGCTTCTGGGTTGAAATATCTCAAATGAGACCAGGGCAGAAGGAGGGAGTCATGAGATTGAAAGACGATACAGAGAAGGAGGGCGTGTCTTGAAATGGAGTGTTTCCCTGAGCAGGAAGGAGAGGTGAAAGAGCCGTGTTCTTTGGATAAAGGCGTTTCTCCTTTTCATATTTAAAACCCTAACTAGTGTGCTAATTTTCTCAGGAGCATTCTTCTTTAGCTCACGGAACTATAATTGCTTAACCCTAATTAGTGCTAAGAATCCATTAGGCAACAAAAAATTTACTCTCTAGTCACAGAGTAGCACATATCCTACAAGTGAAATTAAGAAAAAATTAATTTTGATTATGCCAAGTTAGAGTCAATTAATTGATAACTTGCCACAGACATTGAGATTTTTAATGTTTTCTGATACATCATGAAACGAATAAACTTTAGACCGAGGTTTTTTTCCAGTAAGATATGTCAGTACGTAAGCCCTCCTATTCAGATGAAGACTTTTGCTATCATTTCAGAAAGCAAAAGTCATGGCTGGGAAGAAGATGGCCACGGTATACAAATCACTGTTTTCCAGGCATCTTTTCTTTTCAGGCCAGTCTTCTCAATCTTTCTGAGATAAAATATTACAAAGATGGCAAAGAATTTTAGCTGATTCATTGACATGACTAACATTTTATATCTTCCTATAGTATGATAAACATCATATAAAGACTAAAGGAAGAAGGAGAATTGTCTTGACAAGGAAGCAACCAAACCCCAGGTAAAATCAGGAAAAAAAGAGAAATTTATTTTTATAGACTTCCTCACCATCTATCTCTTTTTAGTGCTCTAAGGAGGTGTATTTTCTGATCGGGTAGCATCACTCTGGCCCACCCATCCATGGAGCATTTGTAGTTGAAATCCCCCCAATGAAAAAATTCTATTCCCAACAACTAGACAATGTCATGAATTCTTGATAAACTACTCTTTGAAAAAGCCCCTGGATAATATATGAATATTTTAACTATTCATCCATCATCCATCCATATATCATTGCAACAAATATTTATTTGGCATTCTGTGCTGGAAGATACAATGATTTATGTGGAAAATATAGAGATGTCCATGATATGGTCTCTGAAGAGAGAATGTACATGCCAAGAAAGAGCTGATTCTTTGGTAAATTTACTATTTATACGTGCTGTGATAAAGTTTCATACAAAGAACCATGGGAAATAGAAGAAACAATAAACCCTGCTACGATGGTGGACAAGGAGCTATTGAACTGTGAATTTAAGGGTGAGTGGGATTTATTCAGGAAAGGAGGTAAAGGCAAGAGCAAGATCTTCAGGAGACTTTTTCCTCTATCGAACCCTTGACTCTGAATGTGGGATGGAGGTGTGGAAACTTCAATATACTCCCCAAGAGAGCAGCTTGACACATTGGTATGCCAGAGGGTTTGCTAAGTAGCATAATGAGTGTAAGAAATAGTTCTTCATTCGTGAAATGAGTGATATTTAAGATATGTGGTTACTTAGAAAGACTTCACAGACACACTTCCCTGTGTGATGGAAGAGTAAAGATCTAGCCCATCCAGCAGTGCATCTCTACTTCACAGGGATTCTGTCCTGATTCAACCACAAACTTGCTTTAGTACACTGTTGCACGTAGGAAACCTAAAGGCAGGCAAACTAAGTTATGGGGATAGAAACCAGACAGTAGTTGGGGAGGGGAATTGATTGGAAAGGACCATCGCATTATTTGGGGGGAGCAAGGAAGGAAAAGGTTCTATATCTTATTTGGAACAGCGGTTACACAGGTATATAAAATTATCAAAACTCAACAAACTAATACTTATGATTGTATTTTAATTATGTCTTAATAATAATTAAAAAAGTAAGAAAGAATAACATTGCATCCTCCTCAAAGTGAACTTTTCATGCATGGTACTAGTCAGAGAGTTTAAGGATATAGATGTTGCTTCCACAAGCTACAGGAACAGAGTCTCTGATGGTTTTAGTGATGGCTCTAATAAATGCAGATACCGTTGGCAGTCTTTGCTCTCAGATTTGTTTTCACCATAACTAACCATCTGGTCATTAGTTCATAGAGATGGTGGCAGAAAATCAGTACCTACCACTAAGTCTCTGACATTTACTAAAAACTTCTGACATTTGCTAAACAGCTAAATTGACTCAGGTTAACTTGCAACCCTGAATAATAGTGATTCTCAAGATGGAAATTTGAAGTCCAGCTAGAAAGGGACGTCAGTTGGGCAGGTGAAGGTGGGATTTTAAGGGAGATGTGTCTTTTGGCATCTCTCTAATAGTGAGCCAGTTTTACAGATGTGTGCAATTCTCTTTGGAAAGTACCATGGCTCACAGTACCATGGGGATACTTCCACCCCAACAATGCCTCATACAGTGTCTTGCAGTGAATATTTAAATACTTGCAATGAAGTAGGGGAGGAATAAATAAAGAAAAGTTTATTTCAGATATGTGTTTGTTATTTTGTCAACCAGAAAGTTTTAAACTCAACAGAGGACAAAAGAAAAAGGGAGACGATCCGTGAACCGTATTGACATTAAGAAAAGGACAAATATTGGACCACAGGAACCATGGACTTTCTGCTGCTATCATAACTCCTTATCTCCTCAGCACCTTCTTCACTCTCCAATTCTTCTCTCACCCCATAAAGACAATGAGCTTGATTTTAAAACTACTGTTTTTAAGGAAGCCAATAAGAAAACTCATCATCTATGGGACTTAATCTATGCTTATTTGGGCAAATATATCAGGCTTGATTTTGTTAAAGCTCTTAAAATAACTTAAATGATTTACAAAAATACTATGACCTAGAACTGAAAAGCAATATCTGCATTATATTTTCAATTTTATAAAGATATTTTGAAATTTGATAGTATGTGCCTTATTTCTCCACAAATAACAATGAAATAGTTTAGCCTTGATTGAGTGCATTTTATAGTGAATCTGATATTTCTGAGGTTATATATTTCAATCTCCTTATTGACTGAATAGAAAAAAACGAACACACAATTGCAATGTGAATGCTGTATCATGAATCAAAAGATAGCATTCCCAGACAACTAGCTTCCCATGTAGAATAGAAACTCAGGAGGAGAGTAAAGAAATAAATTTTTGTCACATTCATTTTTTAAATGTCAATACACAGTGAGCTTTGATCATAAGGCCAAGGAGGTGGCGGGGTGGGGAGCAATTCTGTTGACCTTTTAACAGACCAGCTATGTTTGATATGAATTTACATTTATACTCCAGATGCATGACATTTATGGCCCCTCAAAAAATTTGCGTATTGCTAGAACTCGTAAAATTTTTCAAAATGTGTATGATACTGGAACGTCCATAGAACACCAGGCACACGACATGCCTAATACAAGCTTTGCTTTTGTGCAATCTGTTCTGACTACTACACCATGTACCTCGGGGAAGTTTGCTTACATATTCTAGAATGTTATTTAACCTAAAGATAAATAAAACCCTTTAAAAAAGAGTACAGAGGCTGTATTCTGAGGCTCAGGTCTTACTTTGTTCTTGGGTGCAACTCAACCCACAGAAAGATTATTCACATCCACTCATAGGTCCCAGCTGCGCTCCTACCACCAGGTACGCATACACCCAAAACGGCCTCTTTGTAAAACAGGAGGGCCTGGAAAGGAGGAACAGTGTGTGCAGTCATTCTGCAACCACTGGGTAAAAAGTTCACCTTCCGTCCAAGTTTAAGAATGTTAGTACCTATTCTATACAGTTGTGAAAGCCAGAGCAGATGAAATGTTGTTGAAAGAAAGTTATGTTTCAGAGCTTGGAATTTTTTATGTAAATTTTTGAGATTTCCTTGCAAGGAAAATTATTAACTTGATATTCCAACCTATGTTTGCGGAAGCATTCTGTTGTCAATTTAGAATGTTCTCAATGGATAACTGGCATGATAAGCTTTCACAAACTGTATTAAACTGTTAACATAGAGTTGAAATAAAACAAAAAGTACATTTATGTGTTGTATTAGGCAATAATTTTACACACATGGATAAATTTTTTTAAAGTACTTTTGCTGCAAAATCTGATCTAAACAGAGCTCACTGTAGAACAAAATTATTGAATAATACTTATTGAACTACAAATTAAGAATACCAGAATACATGAGCTGATGAGTATGAAGAAGGACAATGGGATAGAATATTTTAAATCAGGGTTTCTCAACCAGAGTATTACTAACATTTAGGGCGGGATAATTCTTTGTCAGGGGCTGTCCTGTGCATTGTAGTACATTTACCAGCTTCTCTTGCCTCTACCCACAAGATACCAGTAGCAACCTCCCCACTCCCAAATTATAACTAAAAATGTTTCTAGACATTGTCCCCTTCAGGAGGCAGGAGAGGTCAAAATTGCCCACAGTTGAGAATCTCGGCTTTACATCAAGACAGTTCCACAAAATCACTTAACTAGTCACTTAGCACTAATATTTTTTTAAAAAAATAGAAGCATTCACATAAAACAATGCCACAACCACGTATAACTCTTTGGCTTGAAGATGTTAGCCATTTTCAATAGGCAATCTATTGCCCAAAATTTACCCAATATATATGATTTAGGAAACAGAGTCATGTATTTCTAGATTTTTATTTTTACATAGGTTTCCCTATGGCTCTCTCCCCCATCATTTTCTATATTAACAAATCTGAGCTTTTAGAAAAAAGACATTATTTCAGTTTTCACTTAAATTTATAGGGAATATGAAATCTGGTTAAATATTGAGTCTCCCCCAACTCTCTGAAACCATCAATAATACTGGGCTTGGAAAACACAACTTCCATTTTTCCGAATACAAAAAGTAACTTTCTAAAATTTTGCTTTCTAGAACAAAGGACAATTAATTAATACTATATTGCATGCAAACTGTTCACCTATATATTTTGAGTTCAACTTCCAGCCTCACAATTTGCCTGTTTTTGTTGTCATTTAATTTCTAAATTTCTAATTGATGCCTTTTAAGACCCAGAAGTTCCCTCTACACTCTCCCTTCCTTTGCATATCAGAAACCAGTGCAATTTAAAGAAAAGTAAAGCTTAAATAGTGGGGGGAAAGAATAAAAGGAATTTACAAAGAGGAATATAAATCAAGGAGAATATTAAGATACCTGCTTCTTTCCCTGGGTAGAAAGAGTGTTGTGACAGCAGGAGTTTGTCCCAGCACAGACTTGGTGAGATGAGAAGAAAGTCCCCACCCTACCCTCACATGACACCTACCCGAGCCTGGCAAAAGTCCCACATCCCGAGATCTCCTCAAATAAAAGTCCACAAGAGACTCTGGCTGGTGAGCTGTGAGCTGTGTGCATTTTTCTCACTGACAAGTTCCCTCATCAGAATCCTCCCATGAATGTTTCTTGTGGTGTTCTCATATAGAGGAATTCGGATATTGCTCAATATTAATGAAGTAGGCATCATATTGAGTCTGCCTCTTCTCTCAGCAGAGAAAGAAAAGGTTAGAATTCCTTAGGTTGACACTGTCATGGCTGACCAGCAGGAAAAGAAAGACTCCCTTTCAACACGCACTCAGGAGATGGAGGCCTGAAGGCACAGAATATACTAATCCACTGTGCTCACCAACTTCCCAGCCCACTGACTTTTATAGGCAGAGTAAAAGTTGCTTCATTTCTACACACAGACAGCAGAGACTTTAGCAGTCGTGTGTAATCAGCCCAGTGTTATCTGTCACGGTACTTGCTAGTCTACGGTGTGTTTGCTGTTCTCATGCTTCATGAACAGAAATCCTATCATTTCTGATATATGAAAATTCAGTGGGGATATTAACGGTGCTGGTAAGAAGAGATCCATATTTTCTTGAAAATAAAAGTAAAGGTAATAAAATAATTGGAAGTGGTGGAAAATGATGATGGTTGGGTAGAGGATGAAGCAATCGAAATCAGGAACACTTCTAAAAGACAGAAGGTTCAGAGAAAGCATGAGAACAGGATTGTGCCTATGCAATCTTCAAAGATGAGTGAAAGTGATTATTGGAATTAAAATGTATTTGAGCGTCAGTAGCAGAAGTCTGTTAGTTCAATGTTAATTCAGGAAAGGTCTAGGCGTTTGTATAGTTTTCTTTGGACCTAGCAATGAATATACTTAAATGCAGCCTTTGGACACATAACCTATTCTTTAAACTCTTTTATACTTGTTTTGCTATAAACATCTGCAACTCCCTCGCATGTCTTTGACCTGCCAGTTTGAATGCAATTTTATCCTTGGAGAAGAAAAAGAAGAAAGATATTGTTTTTTTGTTCGTTTTGTTTTGGTGGTCCAAGTGCATTCAGAGTCAAAGGATATGATTGCAGGTAGTTAGTTTATTAGCCTACTGCCTAGATCCCCAGATTCCATTAATAGTATGCCTACTCCATCAGCCATGTCAGCTCAGAACTTCTAAATCATTAGTGTAAAAAAAAAATAAAAAGGAAAAACTAAAGGGAGTATTTTCAAAACTTTATGTACCCAGTTGTGTTGGCTTAATTTATCTGGCCTCCATTTCTGTGTACAGATCTTCAGGGCACAGCTTACCTTCAGATTACCATGTACCCACACACACGTCATCTTCATGCTCAGTATTCTGTGTTTTCTTCTTTGGAAAAGTTAGCCGAAACCAAATTGAGTCCTTTTGCAAAAATCTTTCTCTGCAGCAAAATCCCTTCCTTTCTTTTACTTTAATAACCCATATTTAACCAGTTGCCAAATTATTAAGATTTTTACCTCTGAAATATCGTTACAATCTTCCTTGTCTCGTACTTCAACCATTTATTCCCAGAATTACTTTGTTTGTACCCTAACTGGGCTTCTACACCTCTTATTACCACCCACTTCTTTCCCACATTCGAGTGTCAATTCATATTCATACACACAGCTCCAATGAAACACTAAATCCCTACTAAAATATGTGAATGGCTTCCAACCGTCTAAACCGACATTAAATACAAACTCATCCTGATCGCTTTCGTGGCTGCTAAGAATATAACTGCCACTCTATCCACCCGACACTCCAGCTTTATCCCTCAACTCTTTCTGCAGTTTCTCTGTTCACCCCATAAATGGAACATTTTGATGACCCATGTGTTTTTGTACATGTTATTCCCCTGTTGGAATTTCCTTGACGCCTATTTCTACCTATCAAAACATTAGCCATATTTCCAAATCCATCTCAAATGCTTTGTCTATTTTCCCAATTCCTCCCACGTGGAGGTGACTACTCTCTCATTTTGAGGTGACCAGTCCCTATAGAACTTTATTTGCAGTCTTTTACGGCATTAACCCTACACACACCACCGTGTACTCTACAGGATGAGCCTCCTGGATATGCTGTATGCTAGACCATCAGCTGCTTAAGCGTAGCACCTGAAATTTGCTCATCTTTGTGTCTTCTGCAGTGCCTGGTACTTAAAAAGGACTTAGAGAATATTTGCAAAATGAAAGAATAAAAAGTATGGTCAGGGACTTGAAGAAGCATATAAGTATTCACTCATTCATTCAATAAATATTTTTTGAGTATATATAGCACTTGTTAGAAACTCTCCTATGACCCATTTCATTCAGCACTAAGGGCTTTTCCCAGATGGAAGCAATTAATATTATGTATTTGCCAATAACAGACAAAAATAAGCCAATTCTACTTTTAGAATAATCAATCTGCAACATAGTTTTCGTGAACAAATCTGGAAGATACAACTTCCCATAATGTTAAAATATGTAAATGAAATTAAATCTCCCTATGTGTTAATTTAAGCATTATCTGTGTCTAAAAGTCATAGTATATGGGTATAAGGTTCCACCTTCTAGGATACACTTGATGCAAAAATAAACATATAGCTCACAGCTGACAGCTGACCGCTTTGTATGACTAGTGTTAGAAAAACTCTGTAAAATTAGATCTGTTAGCTCCATAACACACTAGGTAATGGTAAATTTACACTAAAGTAACAGTAGGAGTGCAGACAGGAATAGATCTTCCTTGCAAAAATCATATTTTTGCACTCACTATTTTTTACTGGAATATGTGTGAATTACTTGAAATTAAGTTGTCAGGTATCAGAAATTGCTATAGTTGTGCATATGTGCCCAAACACACATATGCAAATTATATAAACTAAAGTTTGTTGGAGATTGATGGTTACGTGGAATAAAGACTGGGTTATGAGCTCTAGGCCTAGATGGTCCCAGCTAGTTTTTATTTACTAGCAGCACAATCTTAGTCAAATCAATTAACTTTCTCAGATTTAATTTAATGAGGTAAAAAGTCATGTAATCAAAATTAGTTTTGAGGGACTTCTGCCATCTTGGAAGAGGGACTTCCAAGATGGAGACACAGGGATCAGATTTACTCTCCCGCCTGAGACAACTCCACAACCAGACAACATATTTGAAACAATGAATTTTAGGAACTGGACATCAGGCAAAGAAATACAGTGACCCCTGAGGATGGGAAGCAATGAAGTGATCCTTAAGATTGCCTAGCTTACTGTCTCGAGAGTTTCCAGATGGCGTTACAGGGAGGGGGAACCCAGGTGGAGCTTGGTGGATTCCCCAAGGTGAAGAGATGGAGCTGAGAGTCTAAAGAGACCAAGAGTGTGTAGTTCTCGAGACAGAGTACAGGAGAGAAGTGAGCTGCACGGAAAAGAACACTGGAGATCTGCAGAAGGTCCCTCCTGAATATCTGAGAGAGTTTAGATCAGTGCATGCCTGTAAGGCAACTACTGAAAGCCACGGACAGAACCATCTCTGAGCTTCCTGAAACTCAGACAAGACAGGGAATAGTGCCTGTTCCCACCAGCCAGACTAGATTTCAATGAAACTATCACTGGTTCTTTGAAAGGATCAATAAAATCAATAAACCTCTCGTCAGTCTGACTAGGGAAAAAAAAAAGACAAAATTATCAATATCAGAAGTTAAAGAGAGACTATCCCTAAAGATTTTACATATATTTAAAAATTAATAAAGCAGTATTATCAATAATTTCATGCAAATAAACATGACAACTTAGACGAAATGAACAAATTCCCTGAGAGATATAAACTACCTAGGCTCACTCAAGAGGAAAAGAAACAGATAACGGGAATAACCCCATATCATATTTAAGAAACTGAATTTGTAGTTAAAAACCTCGGTACAAAGAAAACTCCAGGCCCAGATATCTTCTCCAGTGAATTCTACCAGACATGTAAGAAAGAAATAGTCCCAATTTTACATTAACTCTTTGAGAAAACTGAAGAGAATGCACCACTTCTTAAATCAGTCTATGAGGATTGCAATACTCTGAAACCAAAACGGAAGATATTATAAAAACTCAAACAAAAACAAACAAACAAAACGAGAGCTGCATATCCCTCTTGAATATAGATGCAAACATTTAAACAAAACCTTAGGAAATCAAATCCAACAATACATTAAAAAAATGAAAATACATTGTGACAAAGTAGAGTTATCCTATGAATGTAAGGTTGATTTAACAGTCAAAAATCTATCAATGTAGTTCACCATAATTGTTCATATACTAAATAATAAAAATCATGTGAATCCAAATTAATGCAGAAAAGGATTTGACAAAATCAAACATCCATTCCTGATAAAAACTCTCAGCAACATAAGAATAGAGGGAATTTCCTCAACTTGATAAAGAGTATCTATGAAATAACTATAGCTAACATCACACTTAATGGAGAAAAACTGAATGTTTTCCTCCTAAGAGCAGGGCCAAGGCAAGGAATTTCACCTTCATCGCCTGTGTTTAACACTGTATCATATGTTCTAACCATTGCCATGAGGCAGAAAAATAAATAAAAGTCATCCAGATTGCAAAGCAAAGAATTAACTCTATTCATAGACAACATGACCCTCTATGTAGAAAATATAATGAAATCTACCCCAAAGCCACTAGAATTAATAAATGAGATTAGCCAGGTGGCAATATTCTAGAACCAATTTTGTTTCTGTATGTTGACATTGGATATTGAAATTTTAAAAAATAATACCATTTAAAATAGCAAAAAATGTGAATGGTCTAAACACTGAAAACTGTAAAACATTGCTGAGAGAAGATAGAGGATGCCTAAATGAGAGAGACATATCTCATTCAAGGGGTGGAAAAATACTCAATATTATTAAGATGTTATTCTCCCCAAACTGATCCATGATGGAAGTCAATCCTAGTCAAAATCCAAGCAGGTGTTTTTGTAAAATTTACAGCCTGATTCTAAAATTCATATGGAAATGCTAAGGACTTAGAATAACCAAACAATGTTGAGAAAGAGAACAAAGTTGGAGGACTAACTTTATCTATTTTCAAGGTTATTATAAAGCTACAGTGATCAATACAGTATGGTTTAGCACACAGATAGATCAATGGAACAGGGTAGATAGCCCAGAAATAGACCCACATATATGGACAACAGATTCCCCCCCCCCTTTTTTTTCAGCTTTTTTGAGGTATAATTGGCAAATAGAATTGTAAGATTATATAGAGTATATGATGTGATGATTTGATATACACGTACATTGTGAAAGGATTTCCCCCATGGAGTTAATTAACACATCCACTGTCTCACATATTTACCTTTGTGTTTTGTTTTGTTTGTTTTTGGTGAGAACATTTAAGTTCCACTTTCTTAGCAAATTTCAACTATACAATATAGGGTTACCAAATATAGTCACCCTAATCCCTGACAATGACTTTTCTACTCTCTATTTCTGTGTATATATGTAACACATATAAGTGATACCATGCAGTATTTGTCTTTCTCTGGCTTATTTCACTTCATATAATGCCCTCCAGGTTCATCCATGTTGTCCCAAATGGCAGGATCTCCTTTTTTCATAAGGCTGAAAAATATTCTATTCTTTATATATGCCACATTTTCTTTATAAGGAGTAAGCTCCTTGACATGGGTCTTGGCAATGACCAAAAGCAAAGGCAACAAGAGCAAAAATAAACAAGTGGGACTACATCAAACTAAAAAGCATCTGCACAGCAAAGGAAATCATCATCAAAATTAAAAGCCAAATTTTAATGTGAGAAAATATTTGCCAGCCATATATCTGATAAGGGGTTAATATGCAAAATATACAAGGAACTCATACAACTCTACAGCAGAAAAACGGCTAACCCAATTAAAAGTGGGCAAAGGACTTGAATAGACATTTTTCCAAAGAAGAAATACAAAAGGCCAAGGGGTACGTGAAAATATGCTCAACATCACGAATTATCAGGAAAATGCAAACCAAAGCTATAATGAATTATCACCTTACACCTATTAGGATGTCTATTATCAAAAAGATAAGAGATAACAAATGCTGGCAAGAATGTGCAGGAAAAGAAACCCTGTTCACTTTTGGTAGGAATATAAACTGATACAGCCACTGTGGAAAACAGTATGGAGGCTCCTCAAGAAATTACAAACAGAACTAGCATATGATCCAGCAATCTCACTCCTGGGCATATACCCAAAGGAAACGAAATCATTATCTCAAAGAGATATCTGCACTCCCATGTTTATTGCAGCATTATCTACAATAGCCAAGGAAGAGACAATTGACTTTCAACAAAGTTACAATGGTGGAGAAAGGATAGAGTTTTCAACAAACAGTAGGAGAAACAATTGAATACGCATATGTAAAAGCATGAACTTTGATCCCTAATTCACACTATAATAAAAATTAACTCAAGATGGATCATAGAACTAAATATAAAGCCTAAACCTATAGAACTTTTAGAAGACAATTTAAGAGAAAATCCATATGACCTCGGGTTAGGCAACAATTTCTTAGAAACCAAAAGTATATCCATAAAGAAAAAAGTTGATAAAGTAGACTTTATCAAAATCAAAAACTTCTGCAATTCAAATGACTTTCTAAGAGTATGACAAGACAAGCCACTGGGGAAAAATATTTGCAAAGTGTATTTCTGATAAAAGACTTGTATTGAAAAAATAGAAAGAACTCTCAAAATGCAATTGTAAGGTAAGAAATAACACAATTAAAAAATGGAAAAAAATATTTGAACACACACTTCTCCAAAGAAAACATATAGATAACAAACATGCATAGGAAAAGACGCTAAACATTGCGAGTTATTAGAGAAATGCAAATTAAAACTGCGATGAGAAACATATCTCAGAGAATGGCTATACTTAAAAAGACTGACCATACCACGTGTTGACAAGGACGCAGAAGAACTGGCCCTCTCATACACTGCTGGTGGAATGCATAATGGTCAACCACTTTGGAAAACAGTTTGGCAGATTCTTAAAAAGTTAAATATAAACGTATAATATGATCTAGCCGTTCCACTCCTAGGTATTTACCCAAGATAAATAAAAACATATGTCTACACAAAAACATGTACATGAATGTTCAAAGAAGCTTTATTTGCTATAGCTCCAAACTCGGAACAACCCGAATGTTCGTCTCAAAATAATTATACTGAATGAAAGAAGCCAAACAAAGAGCACACACTGTATGATTCCATTTATATAAAGCACTAGAAAAAGCAAACTAATTTATGGTACAGAAAGCAAGTCAGTGGTCGTCTAGGGGTGGAAGGGCCAATGAGGATGAACACGGGGTGAGATTGCCAAAGGCCACAAGGAAACTTCTGGATGTGATAGATATGTTCCCTGTCCTGATTGTGGTGATGGTTTCATGGGTATATGCATATATCAAAACTATTCAAATTGTGCATTTTAAATCTGTGCAGTTTATTACATGTTCCTTTTACCTCAATAAAGTTGTTAAAAATTTCCTTTGAAAACCCATTAACTTGCCCTTAAGCTATAAGAAACATTCATGTATATTGCATACACTGTATGGACATTCTTATACAGAGGACACTGTGAGAACCAGTAGAGGAGACTGAAAAAGGACAAAAGGAAAGTGTGCATACAGATATGAGGACATCTGGACCAGTCGGCTTCTAATCCCAGTGATGAAGGGAAGAGGAGGGTGAAACATTCTAAGGCATCCTTTTTTTTTTTTTAATTAAGATTATGATAGATTACAACCTTGTGAGATTTCAGTTGTACATTATTGTTAGTAATGCTGTGGGTACACCACTTCACCCTTTGTGCCCTCCCCCACCACCCCCCCCCCCTTTTCCCTGGTAACCACTGATCGGTTCTCCTTGTCTATATGTTAACTTCCACCTATAAGTGGAGTCATATAGAGTTCGTCTTTCTCTGTCTGGCTTATTTCGCTTAACATAATACCCTCCAGGTCCATCCATGTTGATGTGAATGGAACAATTTGGTCCTTTTTTGTGGCTGAGTAGTGTTCCATTGTGTATATATACCATATCTTCTTTATCCAGTCATCAGTTTCTGGGCATTTAGGTTGGTTCCACGTCTTGGCTATTGTAAATAACGCTGCGATGAACATAGGGGTGCAAGGGACTCTTGGGATTGCTGATTTCAGGTTCTTAGGATAGATACCCAGTAGTGGGATGGCTGGGTCATAGGGTATTTCTATTTTTAACTTTTTGAGAAATCTCCATACTGTTTTCCATAGTGGCTGCACTAGTTTGCATTCCCACCAACAGTGTATGAGGGTTCCTTTTTCTCCACAACCTCTCCAACATTTGTCACTCTTGGTTTTGGATATTTTTGCCAATCTAACGGGTGTAAGGTGATATCTTAGTGTAGTTTTGATTTGCATTTCTAAGGCATCCTTTTTATGTGTCGTGTTTACTCCATTCTGTTATAATATAAACTTGATTGTTTGAATGTGCATTTCTAGATGTGTTTGTTACTCTACAAGATAGTAGAATCATCAAGTTTTGTTGTGCTTGTTGGCCTAAACTAAAATTGTTTCTATGATGAGGCTCCACTAAAATTTCTACCTATTCCATTGCTGTTTGGATGTTTGAGTATAAAAGTCAGTTTCCACCCTAAAAGCCTGCACAGTCTAGTGGGAAAGTCAGCAAGTGAACATTTATAACACATCGGAGTTGTGGCTATAGGGAGGCAGCTGATTTTGTTTAGGGACAGAGGTTTGGGTAAAGCTTTAAAGAAGACATGAAATTAGAACTGTGACTTGAATTATACGTAGATATTTTCCTAGAATGGAAGAAAGAGATTATTTCAGAAATAAGTGCCTTCTCTTGATTAGAAGCACCTTCAAAAAAATAACGAAGTAGGGGCGCCAGAAATCCATTTTTTCTAGTCCCTGAAACTTTTAAACTGCCGTGTCCAAGCCTTATATTGACTACCAATTGCTGAGCTTTTATACACATTATTTCACTCTGTCTTCCATTAGCTTTGTGAAATGGATAATATGATCCCTATTTTATAGATAAGGAAATGAATAAATCACTTTCAGGTAAGCACTGTGTGGTCCTAGTGGTTTACAGCAATAAGGGTTTATTTCCTGCTTTCATTAGGTCTCCACTGTGTCTGTGCTCCACGTCTTCTATCTTTCCGGACCAAAGCTGAAGGTACAACCCCTACCTGGGACATAACAATTTTATGACAGACTGAAAGACCAATAGTGAGACCATAAGGTGGCTTTTAATGCTGCTGTTCACACTATAAAGTGTGTCACATGGCCAAGTGTGATGTAACAGCTGGAAGGCTAATCTTCTCTCAGGAAGAGGTACCACGAGCCATGCTCCATGGGAAAGTCAAAAAAGTTTGTGTAACTTGCAGGTCATATAGCTGAGTGGCAGAGCCAAACTGTTTGTTTATTGTCAAAACCTCGGCTCTTCACTCTGTACCACACTTCCCCTCTCATGGGTCTTAAAGCAGGAAAACAGGTCAAGACTAACTTTAAGTGCAGGGAATGTCCTTGGGAGGGAAGAGAGAATCTAAATAGTGTGTGTGTGCATGTGCATGTGTGTGCGTGTGTGTGAAACAGAGGAAAAGACAGGTAGATAGAGACACAGAGATGTGAACTGGAGAGAAATGAAAACAGGGATGGATTGCTTAGTCTTCCCTCAGTTCTACAGCTATAGGGGAGGACAAATTCAGTATTTCTCCATGGTTTACCACACCCCTCTCCCAAATATGGAGAAAAATGTTAACTAGGAATTTGCGGCTATTTACCATAGCCTCAACGTGCAGCAATAACCACTCAGCATTTATGAAGTACACCACAGAAGAAGCGAGAAAGGAAGAGCTCTAGAGCAACAGCAGTCAGATGGCAGCCCACATGAAACAGCATTAGCTCTCATACAACCCAAAGCACAAATGCTTTCGCCTTACCAAGGCTACTTCAGATGAATGGCTAATTGGGAAGGTGTCCCCCACACGGTTAACCTCACCTAATGGCTGTAGCTAACCCTGACGCACTGTCTTTCTGTTAAGTGTTTGCTTCCCATTTGGCCTTGGGCAGCTCATCTCGCCCCCCTGATTTTCCTTCCTTAGCATCCGTTAGCACACGAGTATCTCCATGTTAAAACTGAGGGAAACGCAGCATAGAGGAGCCGGCCAATTTACCTGGAGCTTTAACATAAATCAGTGGAAGAGAGAGGACTTCAGCAATCATCTGCGTCCCAGTCACTCTCTTCTGTCCTTGGAATGGTTCTGACAGAACGTCACTTGCCAAAGTTAAACTTCTTTGAAGTGTTTCTTCCAAAATCATTATAAGTAAATAAACGTAGGAGGTTGCATATAGCAAAGAAGAGGCAACAATTATGTGGCATTCTAAGCATGATAGAACCAATTAATTTTCTGTCCTTGTTAAAGAAATGCTGTCACTTTAAGTCTGCACTTAAGGCAAGCTTTAAGAAGTCAGTTTCTAAGGCTATCTAGGGAAACCTGGTAAAAACAATTAATAAGTAAATCTGTTACATTATGTAGAATAAGTCAAGTACCAGTTAGCAGAGGTCGGGAAAGAAAAAAGACAAAAAAGATTAAATTTTATGTTAAGATCGTGCAGTGTGATTCTCAGCTCAGCCCGAGGGCGGTTGCATCCAGTGGTGAGAGCTCAGAGATGGCGTGGGCATGGCTTGGGGACCACTGGGGAGTCAGTGTGCATGGAGGTCTAACGGGACTCCGGGGAAATAACAGAACCTGCATCCAGTGATGGGGCTGAGACATCCTCAGGTCTGCCTGGAAAACTGGAGGGACTGACAGAGTGTATCGGGGGAGAAGAGAAGGGTGGGGTGTGTGCTGACAGCGAGTTCCACAAGGGACAGCAGCATTCATGGGATGCTTGGCCCAGATAAAACACACTGGCATACATATTTGAATTGATGGATAAGGGGGTTTTGAGTATAAGATGAAAGTGTGGTTTCTCAGTGGCAGTTGCTGTCAATGCCCTGCTCCATTCACTGGCAGCCATGGTGGACATTCCCATACATGCTGCCAGCTCATCTCAGAGCCTGCTTCTCTCTGTTTCTCAGTCTCAGGGTTTTCTCTGGTGCTGTGGGAGCTTGCCCGGTGCGACAGGGTAGCCCTAAAACACTGGAAGTGTAACACCCCCAGGAGCAGCCCTCAACAAATGAGAAATCAGAATCAGCGGATAAATACTCAAGTTTCCTAGACGCTCAGTGGACCACTCTGAGGCGTATTCCACTCAGTATCTCAGACAGCCCCTAGTCAGAGGAAGCCCCTGTTCCTCCATAGACTCAGTTTATGAATGTGCCTTTAGTTGCTTCTTCCTTCCCTCTCTCTCTTTCTCCACTCCTTTACTTGTGCTTCCTGGAATGCTTCACAAATAAACCACCTGCTCCCAAGTCCTTGCCCCAGGGTCTGCTTTTGAGGAACCCGAACTGAGATGCTCACTGAACTCACTGCAGCATTGGGTCCAAGTAACTGAGCTTTTGAACGCCATTAAAAGGGTACAAGACAAAGGGAGATAAGACTCTTTTCCCCCACTCTGCCAGCCTGTCTCAAGGCCCAAGGTGGCAGTGCTGATAGGGCAGTGAGAGAACAGAGTTCCAGAGAGGGGTGGGGCCCAATTAGGGTGAGAGCAGAGGCAGCACTTGCCACCCCACTGGGGTGACAGGTGCCATTAAAAGAGACCAGCTGGGGGCCGTGAAGTGTGGCGTAACAGCAGGGAGGACGTCCCGCAGGAGGAGAGTAATGAACAGGCTGTTAACGTGAAGGTATTTTTGCTGATGTGTTGCTTAGGTAGTGGGCATTTTGAAACTATAAATAGAAACAGGGGGAAGTAAAATCTGACACAGGAAGGAAGATATTCTGTATCTCATTATTGATCAAGGCAATTCGGGTTGTTTTTTCCTTGCTGGCAGGTTTGAGGAAATGAGATCAGATCAAAGCACTGAGTGCATAACACAGAGAGCTAAGGGAGAATGAGAGTGAAGAGGCGCCCAAGAAGTGGGCCGAGGAAGAGAAGAGCCACCCAGAAAAATGCTCCAAAATGAGCCCTGAGTGAGGGCTTAACTCCAAAACCAATGCGAGAACTAGACGCAGAGGGGTAGAGAAGGCTGTGTAACAACTAAAATCCTAAAAAGTTGTTAAGTTGAGCTACCAGGATGTAGGTTAGAAATTCCAATATTGGAGAAAAATTTTACATTTAGGAATTGTTGCATTTTGCTTAAGAAAACAATAGAAACCTTAAAGGAGATAATAAACACATTTCACTATATCAAATACAAACATTTGTAGATTAAAAAACTACACAAAAATAAGCAAAAAATTTCATGGGGAAATATTTGAATATAATAGATATATTTTATATGAAATAGAGTAAAAATTTGAATATGATATATATCTCTGAATATAATAGATATAATTATTTGAATAAGAAAATATTTGAATATAAGGTATAATTTGAGTATAAAATAGTTACTATCAGTAGTATATAGAGATATTGTACATTAGAATATAGACTATATATATAGTCTGTAAACGACTGAGCAAAAGATAAATAATCTAATTTTAAAATGGATATGAGGATAGGACTAGAAAATTCACAGAAGAAATCCTTGTGCTCAATAAATAGAAAAACGTGGACTTTCCCCTGTGGTTCTTTACCCCTCCTGCCCTTCTGTCAGCATCTTGCTGCTCCTTTAGTGTGGGCTCTGGCCTAGGGTGTCAGTCATTGGTTCCCTCTGATGATTTTATCAGGCCCTGCTTATAGGAGGAGGATATTAGAGAAATTCTCCTCTTCCTGGTCCAACACCAGGGTGAAAGAGCTACAAGACAAGCGTCTTTCCACCTCCAAGATTGACAGTCTCTTATGGCATGACTCCAGTTACTTTATCAGCAGAGTCCCTTTGCTCTCCCTCACTGTGAATGCTTCTGTTGCCTGCATCAGAGAACAATTCCTAGGATATGTTCATATCTTTTTCCTACCTAATAAAATAATCGATTCCATCATCAAGAAAGTGTCTTGGGGAAGGAATCCCACCCGGTTACACTAGCATCAGAATTCCTAGGCCGCTAAAAATTTTCTAATTGCATATTCTAACTTTATGAGGTACAGTTATAAATCATTTTGCACCAGTAAATTTATTTTAATTCCCTTTATTTCTTTTATCCTTTTATTATTATTGATATCATCATCATTCTTGGTCTATTTGACATGATAGAGACAGATGGGGGTGTATGTTAAAATCTGCCACTATCACTGTGGTTTTGTCCATTTCTTCTTGAATTTTTAGTATCTTTGGTTGTACACATTTCATATATTTCATTTAATGATTCAACATTCATGGCTGCAATATTTTCTCTGTGGAAATTTACTATTTTGTCAATATTTTAAAAATTCTTCCTCCATGTTATAACTTGTGCGTAGTGTTTCTTGATATTAATGTCGACAACCCGCTCTCCTTCTCTTGGCATTTGCCTGGCATACCTTCCACTCATTCCTTTGTTTGTTTAGTCTTCCAATTTCCAAGGAACTAAAAAGTTTTAATAGTGCCCACACAGTCTCTGCAAATATTTGCAAATCCAAATATTGAACCAAAACAGGTCTCCCTTTTTGAGAATTAGCAGACAGGGAAAAATACCTTTTTTATGGGACTGGGAATCCAGTTGGTTATAAAGAGCAGGACGGCGCTGGTGGGAATGCAGGCAGCTCTCTGCTCTGCTGACCGCAGTGCTTGTAGCCACTGCAACGGTGGGAAGTCACTTAATAATTATGTGACCTTGGGCAGGTTCCTCAACTGCTCTGTCTCTCGGCTCTGCCTCATCTGTAAAATGAAGGCGATGACAATAGATACTTTCTAGGACACATGAGAAGATTAAGGAGGTCAATGCATGAAAAATGCTTCACCCGTGCCTGGCACATTGTAAATACTCAAAAAATGTGAGATTATATCGTGACTCCTAAGGTTACTCATGTCACAATATTTGCTCCAGCTGCCGGTTTCCCACTTTGCCAGCGGCTCCAGAGCCTGCTGGTGGACATTAGGGGTGTCCGTGACAGGTCGGAGCCGCAGTTGTCAGAGAGGACAAGAGCCCACGAAACCATACTTGCCGCTTTTTCTTAACTCAGCAGAAAATGTTGTGTTTGGCATGACAAATTTTTTTTCCGCAATATAAAAAGATATATGGAAACAGACCACCCCTCGTCCTCCTCAAGCCTCCGTCCCCAAGACAACATTTGTAACCAGTTTCTTAGGTAGCCGTTCTGCAGCCTTCTATAAATCCTTAAAAATAAGAAAAAAAAATCAAGGAAAAGAACCACACATGAGTAGTAGTGTTCCACCCTTACACACTGTCCTCACTTAATACCTCTTGCCAACGGTACGGCCTTTTCCCTATCACGAATTTACCGTAATTTATTTAACCAGCAGTCTATTGATGGATACCTAAGGTATTCCTGGTTTCGTATTTTATTTGCAAAAACAAAAGGTCACAATGACTATCCTTGTACATATGAGCACATTTCCTGAAGGACAAATTTTTAGAAGTAGAATTCTAGGCCAAGAGTACAAGCACTTTCCATGGCGGTAAATAGTGCCAAATTCCCTCTCAGGAGGCGGTACCATCTTCCATTCCCACCCATAGCGTGTGAGGGTGGAAAGCCGTTTTCCCCACACCCTTCCTCTCGAAGTGTATTAGCAAACCTTTTTATCTCTGCCAGTCTGATAGCTGGAATCAGTATTTCATTACAGTTGTAATTTACTCGTCTTTCATTAAGAATGAGGGTGGGTGTGTCCGCGTTCACCACCACCATCTGACAATTGTGTTAGTGAGATGATGGATGAGAACGTGTCAATCCCTGCTCAACTGTAGGTTTTGAAGCTCTGGGGCTGGCAGCTTGAACTTTAGTTTTTTCTTGCTCATTACCGAAATATTTTAAAAAGCAAAACCGCAGGTTTCTACAATCTAATCTTTGTATTTTTTTTATTTCATACTTTTTTTTACCAGTTCAATAACATTTCTAAATTGCAGTGGCCTCAAAGTTCTCAGGGAGTCTTTTATACTTCTATTAATTTTCTTCTCTGTGAAAATATACTAAGAAAATGTAAAGGAGGAAATCCTTTTCTGCTTGCCTACAGCAATTCAAAGGCCAATGATGAATGGTTAGCTGGCAGAGCAAGGCTCCCAAAGCAGCGGAAATAGGATGATTAGGTTCTGTAGGTGAAATTAAGAACATGTACTCTGAATACGTAAGCAATCAGATACATGTTTATGCACAGGTAAGAGGAGCTCAAAGAGTAATCCATTAATTACAAAGGAATCAAGCATAAAAATGCAACTTTTCCCAAAGAATAAAACTTTCCTTAAAGAAAATTATAATGTTTAAGTCATAATATTTTCCATGATTTTTTTTCGGTTCCAGAATAACCTATAGGGGCTGGCCTGGTAGCCTAGTGGTTAAATTGGTCTGCTGCACTTCTCAGACGAGGGTTTATGGGTTCAGATCCGGGGCCCTGACCTACACACCGCTCATCAAGCCATGCTGTGGCAGTATCCCACATACAAAATAGATGAAGACTGGCACAGATATTAGCTCAGCAACAACCTTCCTCAAGCAAAAAGAGCCCAATCTTTTTAGCTCAGGGCCAATCTTCCTCACCAAAAAAAAAAAAATATATATATATATATATATAAATGAACAGGCATATGTTTAAACAAAGAAAGGCCAATATATTTTCAGTATGAAAAACTGAATCATAAAATGCCAACAAATCTGAATATGATTATTCACATGAATCATTTCTTGTGAGCTGAGTACCCCGAAATGAGTTGATATTTATGAGTCAATATTTCTATTTATAATCTAAACCTCACATAGATTTCCTAAAAGCTCTCTTGTCATACTTCATTGCTCAGTTGCAGAATGTGCAATGACAATATCTGAATCAATGAGTTGTGCTGGACAATTTTATTGCTACATTAAACTGGCATACAGTACATTTCCTTGACTGTTTTCTGCTTCCTACAGTCATATCCCTTTCTCTATTGAACAGATTCTAGTTTAATCTAATTTTTCCATAATGATTCATTCTAAACTTTTGCTGGAATTTCTACAGAAATTAAGAAGAATTAAACAGATTAGGACATGCATCTGAAGATTGGAGTGTTGGATAAATTTTATTAGTAAAGAGAATTAATAGTTTATCAAGTTATTACCTAGAGTATCATATTTACATATGACAAAATGGAAATTGTAAAAAATAACATTATGCAATATTAATTAAACTAACAAAGGAACGAGTTAATCAATGAATAGAGCAGCATTGGGCCAGGTTGTAAGAGATCAGTTTCTTTACCAAATCTCTAGATACATTTACCTTCTTACTAACAATTTTAACCCAACACAATTTTACCAACAATTACTCATCATCTTTCCCAAAGCCATAACAACAAATACTGGTATTATAATAAATACAAGAAAACGTTTGAGAGCGCCTCTGTCCAGTTCCTTCCCCTTCTTATGGAAACAGCCTTTCTCCTTTATGCACACGGATACCTTAGGAAGGCCACTTGGTTCAATAACAGCCTGCCTGAGCCCCAGCCACAGAGATGGGTACCTGACCCAAGTTGGTTCTGGACTTGGAACCAAAGAAATAATCAAGCAGTCTCTCCAAGAGATAGAGCTTGGGAGATGTCAAGCCAGGGAGCTATCAGTGGCAACAGAAGATTAGAGGCAAGAAACAGAAAGACAGTTACCTGTGACGAATGCCAAATGCTCAGAAAGAGCTAAGGGAGCGGACTGCCCACTTCACTTTCAGACACAGGGGCCAGGGGGGCTTGTGGAGGAGGTGGCATTGGAGCTGGGCTTTGTCACATGGGTAAGAACTGAGCATCCCTGCTTTCTGCACGCCTGAGGGTGCTCTGGTGCAGTTCTGGAAGTTTCTGTGTTGTTTTCCCTTGTGGAGACCCTCATTTCTAAGTCACAAGATGGTGGTTCGGGTCTATATATAGTGTGTTTATGTGTGTATACATATACATACATGTACACATATGCACATGTGTATCAAATTTCATGAATAAAGTCATATGATTAAGGATGTTCGCCACAACTTCGTTTTCATTAGTAAAAAGAAATATGAATAACATATTTGTGTGTCTGTACACAACCATCTGTACACACACAGTTAATAATGACTACATGTTATGGTACAGAATGGCGAGGAGTCCACGAAAATTGTATTCCAAACACTTACATACACTTTGAAAAATTTTTACAGCACGTATTATCCTTATTTCTATTTTTAATTTGGTTTTTATTTTTGTAAAAGTTATATATGAAGACAATTTAGAGTTAATAGCTCTTGTTTGGAAAAGCAGTATGCCTTTGACCTGCTATATGCCGCTACTTCCTGATTTCTGGAGGGAACCACTTTCAAATTCTTTAATAATTTTTTTATTAATTTCTATTATTCTGAGTAATTTATTTAAATTGCTTCTTCTTGACCTTTGAGTTTTAGACACTATTGATTTCCCACTGTGAAGATGAGGATTCCGTCACATCCATTTACACTTCCCATCTCCTATTCACTCAAGATTATCAAAACATCATGTTTATTAAATCAGCGTTCATTTTTCAGCTGCACTATACTATTTAGTACACAATGATTATTTTTCCTTTTCTGCACAACATTTTATTGTCCCTTTTGTCAATAAACATCTTATTTTTGCATGCTTTGTTTCCTAGTAACATTCTTGATAAGTTCAACTAAACTATTCAGCCACCTTTCACTTAAATCTCCTCTAAATTAATTCAAATGTGTTAGGTATTCAAATTTATTGTCTAGAAAAAGCTTCTCCTAGAGCCTGCTGACATGCTTCAATAAAGACTGATTATTCTTTTGAACTTCCTCCCGGGGATTCATTTTGCTTCTGTCCTATGTTGGATGTATTTCCTGGGTCCTATATTTTCTGATTCTTAGTTTATTCCTTTATTTTAGGCACATACTTCACTAATGACCCTAGAAAGAAAACACAGGGGCTAAAATTTTTAAGACTTTATGTTTCTGAAAATGTCTCTTCTTTTCCAAACCCTGAGCGATAGTTTGGCTGGGCACAGCTTTCTAGATTAGAAGCCATTTTCCCATGAGAATTTTTTAAAAGTAGTTTTTAGCTTATTCTCTTTGTCTCTAATGCTGTGATATTTCAAAATAGTGTGCCTCTGTATAAGGCCTTTTTTTCTTTATATCAGACACTATACATTTTTAGATCTAGAAACTCATGACTTTCAATATTGAGATTTTCGTGGAATTATTTCTTCTATGATCTTCTCTCACTGTTTGTCCCATGAAACTCGTTAGATCTTAAACTTCCTATGTTAGTCATCTAATTTTATCTTTTATTCCTTATTTGTATCTTTTTTTCTTTTTGCTATATTTTCTGGGGGAAATTTTTAAGTTTTACAACTCTTCCACTAAATATTTCATTCTGCTCTTTCATATTTTTTAATTTCCAAGAACTCTTTTGTATTCTATGAAAGTGCTTGTTTTGTTTTATTGGTATTCTGTTTTTATTTTATGGACACAGTTTATCGTCTTATCTTCGAGTGTTTTGATAACAGTGGGTTTTGGTGCTTATGGTTTTTCCTTCTTCCGTAGTAACTCTTTCCTTTAAGTTACTTTGTTTTTATTTTTTCATTTCTTTATTTTGGTTTACGCCTTTCACACCGGCGCTTTCTCGAATACTTGGTGGCCCTTGACTGTCTGCTCAAATTTATGACTGAGCCATAAACTGTGGATGAGAAGTTCTACATGCGGGGGAGGCAGGTGGGTGTGGAATGTGCATTCTTTTTAGTGTTGTCGGCTTGAATTAACCCTTGGGGATAGTCAGCATGTTTACGTGGGGGACCAATTGGATTCCTCCAAGACAGTTTCTTCAGCTTCTGCTTGAGGACGTAATCCTAACAGCCAGGCTTGGACAGTCAGCGTAGAGTACATAAATCTTCACTTCTGTCCCCTGTTTACAGTGGGGCATTCTGATCTGAATATGGCTTAGAACAGAGACAGGACAGAAACCTTCTATAGAGAACAAGCCTTGAGGAGGAGCAGCAACAAGTTGCACTAAGTAGAGGAGAGAACTGGAGGACTAACTTTCTTAAAAGATTTTCAAGAGCTGGTCCAGCCCTGTGGCGTAGCGGTTAAGTTCGGCCTGCTCCCAGGGCAGCCTGGGTTTGCAGGCCCAGATTCCAGGTGTGGACCTACACCACTCAACAGCCATGCTGTGGTGGTGACCCACATACAAAGTAGAGGAAGATTGGTACACATGTTAGCTAAGGCCTAATCTTCCTCAAGTGAGAAAAAATAAAGAGGAAGATTGGCAACAGATGTTAGCTCAGGATGAATCTTCCTCACCAAAAAAAAAAAAAAAGTTGACATTCAACCAGAACTCTTGTTTTTAGCCTTCTTTCATCTCCACTGCCAGGAGTATCCAGTATTAGCAATTCTGGAGCCTTTGGGAGATCCCATGGTGTGAATCAGTTTGCTCTTTTGCTTTCTCCAGTGTGTGACTAGGACTCAGCTTTCTGGGCTCTGCTAAGTCCATCTGTTCTTCAGCTTCCAACATTTCATGACTGACATCTCCCCTTCCATTCTCTTTATCCTTGTTTATTTATAACCTTAAAAAATACCTTCACTGTCATTTTATTGCAGTTACAGGAGGGAACAGAGGCTAATGCATGTTCAACTCACTGAGTTTAACTTTCCAATTTGCATTTTACAGTATACTTTTATTTTTTAAGAGCCTTTAAAATTTGAGGCTAAGCTAGACACGTCTGTCCATTTATTGTAATCCCAAAACACTAGATTTTTGTAATGACAAAGTTGGGGTCTTTAAAAAGAAAAAAACCTAAATGTAAATGGACAGCTGGCAGTACAAATCCATTGTAATGTAACTTTGATAAGATATTTAATTCAGCCTCTGTCCTGAAACTTGGGTAAACTGAGTTTAAAATGCATGCTTTAATAACTTTTGAATACCTGAATCCTAACTTTTGGAATCAGTACGCTGAAAGTTTTCTTTCTGCATTGGAGCAAACAAACAACAGAGTCCAAAAAATAAAACAAAACTTGAACATCTGTGAGGCCCAAACATCTACCACTCGTAAATTCTCACTGTATCCGCTAAGTCTGAGACACTTAAATTACTGACTACCTGCAACCCTATCCCCATAAATTATTGTTAACAGATTTAAATTTGGGGAAAAAAATAAAGGCAATTCTCCTTACAACTAAAAGCTGTGCCAACCATCTCAACACTGTAACTCCTTTTTCAATATATTAATTTGAGTAAATTTTAGAACAAGTTTTAGAATCCTCTTGCTTGGAAAGAATTCTTATAGTTGTTTTTTCTCAACCAAAGGGGATCTACTCAGTGGTCCATGAATATTTCCCAGACTATAAGACTTCACTGTGTGTCTCCGATATCAGAGAAGCGGCTTTCCCGTGCTGCAGTAATCCATGCCATCCAAACAGAGCCTTCTTACTGACTGGGTCATCAAAACACAGTGGCAGGCTAGAGAGGAAACAAGCCATTGCTCGGCTGTGAAAATGCATATAAGGAAGGTCCATCTCAGGAGGGGATGGTGACCCAAATCCAGGGGTTCCCTCAGCAGCACCCATCAGTTGGTACTAGATTATATTGACTATTTGTATAACAGTAAACATCAGGATTTATAACCAGTGCAAGCCAACACTGATAGAGGTAAAAAGTCAATTTCTATGAAACATTCTCACTTGCCAAGGTTAAGATAAGCAAACATTCTTGTCATATATTTGTTAATTCAAGATTTTCTTAACAAAAGCAGATGATATGTGCTGGAATCTGCTGGACTACATCTGCCCCTTAAAAACTATTCCCCTTATCATTTGGGGGCACACAAAAACCTCTTGGGAAGAAACTGGTTTGTGCTATTTGGAATCGGAGTCCAAGGTTATCTTGATATTTAAGTAACTGAGTGGTCCCAGGATTCCCCAACTTACTCTCAGTGGCAATATATAACTATGGTTCTGGAACCAGAGAGACTTGTGTTCAAGTCCTGGCCCTGCCCCCTACTGGCTGCGTATAATTAGGAAGTCAGGTAACCTTTCGTGTGTAAAATGGGAAAGGATTATTAGTTAGAATTCGTAATGCATTGGCTAACATAATTTATTGGCTTTGCTTTCCTCTGGGTCGTCTTCATTTGTAGGAAGATTCTTCCCGTGGAATAGCAAAGATGGGCCTTTGCCATTCCAAGTACACATATTCTTGATACTAGAAAACCCAGAAAAAATAGCAAAGTGTCTCTCCCCCAAGAGCCACATGAATCCCCAGCATGGATTCTGGGTGGCTTTTCTTGAATTCTATTCTCACCCTTCGGCAACAACTTTGGCTACTGCGATTAAGTACACACTGGCAGATTCAATCTATGTTACACGGAGGTGAAGGTACAATTACCTTCTGCACCACCAGAATTACATGGAAGGGTAGTTTCAGAAAGAAAAGGATGAAGACAATTCAAAACATAGCAGATGTTCATTCATGGTCTACTCACCATGACAGATATGAGAGACAATGTCAGCAAAGTACCTGACACAATGCCTGTCAGTAGATATTTTTTTAAGAGGCCTACTTACATAGATAAGCTAATTCGATTGAGACGTTTCACTTATTTACTTGAAAGTTAGATTTTTGCCTTTTTCTCAGCAATCTCTCAAGCATCTAATCAGATACTTTCTTTAATGTCTAAGCACATGCTAAACACGATCAGTAAAAGCTAGAATTTTCAAAGAAATAATCAAAAGTTCTTCCTTTAAAAACAAAGTCTGAAAGCCTAAGCAATCAAAATGCAGCTTGCAAGCAATATACTGAAGTGCTAGAAAGTCACACTGCCAAAGAAGAGAAAATTGCCACACTTGAGAATAGGAAGCTCCATCGAGGCCGTCAACTTTAACCTCCACTTGAACTGGCTGAGACAGAGACCATAAACAGTCATTGAAATGGTTGCAGACTTGGTGTGTTATATAAAAATGCTGTATGGAGTACTGAAAATGAAATCTAGATGTTCTCTAGTTCTAAAAACTCCATATTCTTGCTTTTGCAGCAAATATCTTAAGATCTGAAAATTAGATACAGTGACATTTTTCCTAAGGTTACCATTCGATCTGCAAGGGTAGTTTGTACTCCCACTATTTTAATCCACATACATCTGCTTTAGAGTTCCTCCCTTTGCTGGTTATAAGAAGATGTTTATCAAGTAACCAGAACTGAGTATGTGCTAGGCCACTGTGATATAATTTGAGTGAACTTGACTCCATAATTGTCTCCTATAAGGGAGAGTTATGTCTTAACTAACTTAAGATTGGGTTGTCTATATACTGCAGTCCCCTGGGGTTTCTGATGGAAAGACAATGGGAGCAGAGATTCAGAGGTGGGGAATTACACCACATGAATGCTTAGTCATTCAGTTGCCTGGAAAAGAGAATGCAAAAAAGAGGCTATCGGAAATATACATGAAATATTTTAATGAATATCTGATGAAAGCAGTTTATAGAAAGTTGGATTTTAATATTTATGCTTATAGATGAATCAATAAAAATTATTTTAAAGAGAGAATTCTATAGATCTTTACAACTCCAGGGTGGCTGAAACTCAATGTTGCTTTTAATATATTAAAAAAGTCAAAATTACTTCACATTTCAGAACAGAAACTTTCTCTGTCAGCAGCTACATCATTTTCTGGTCCTACTCTCCTACACTTTTTTGCAAACAAATAGGATAAGTACAGCAAATTATGTGAACTGCTTTTTAGAACATGAATTCTGTGTATTTAAAATTTTTTGACTTCACGCTGAAATTTAAGCAATGTGGCTTTTTTATTAAGCAGTTACTTTCAATGTACTGGTTTTCTTACTGCCGGTTTCCAACGCTTGTTTTCAAAAGCTGAAAAGAAATCTGCTGTTAGCTTAATTGCCAACACATATCATTTGGGGAGAAAGAAAAGATCATTTCCCAGGACAGAGATGACCACACTATCTTTCTGGGAAAAGTGTTTTTACTAGTTTTGTTGAACCCTGACTTGATTGCATGTTACTTTTAACCTTGAAAACTTCTTCAAGGCTTGATGGATTATAATAAGAAAACCTTCTTATGGGACAGACCCTATCCTCCTGGAGTTTAAATCTGGCAATTTTCCATGTGATTATACAATGAGGAAATTCATTTTGCTGATTGCTTGAGATTGACTTTTGTGGAGGATGATATTATTTACCAAAGTTAAATAGAACCCTAGAGCTCTAAAGACCCCGAGAGTCCCCCAAGAGAAGAATAAAGATAATAACAGACTGACATCCCACACTCACATCCCAAGTGGGGAAAAAGCTAAGTACATATATCATCAAGAAAAAATCAGTCTCTGTTATGTAGGTAGCTATTTTGAATAATAACTTTCAGTATCACTCATTACTCATGGACAGAAGGAAGGTGAAAAGTTTGTATAACAGATGACATAATCTCTACATAAC
Source organism: Equus asinus (assembly GCF_041296235.1). Classification (NCBI taxonomy): domain Eukaryota; kingdom Metazoa; phylum Chordata; class Mammalia; order Perissodactyla; family Equidae; genus Equus; species Equus asinus. Next base: position 85,731,330 of record NC_091798.1, read on the forward strand.
AATCAGTAAACTGAAAGCTTGAACCTTCTTATTAATTGCAGAGAATACAAATAAACTCCTTGCCCTCAAGTAGCTTCTAATCTAAAACTAGAGATAAAACATTAAAAGATATAAAGCAACAAAGCATCTTAAAACTGATAAATAACAAAAAAATGTTATAAAAACTCTTCATTGCATTTAAAGGGCAGCATACATAATTTCATGTTGAGAGAAGCTCATGAAAGGGGGTGAAGTTTCAGTTGGAGCTGAAAGACCGGGTAGGATTTTGATAGAGAAATATGTTGAAGGCTCTCTGCGTAGGGAGAAACGAGTGAGCAAAAATGTGGAGGAAAAACAACATCAAAGGAATAGTGATGAGTGAAGTTGGATTGGAATGGAAGGTTTGTGTGAGAAAAGTAGATTAGCTTGAAAGGTATATAAAAGGTAAATTGTGTGAGCCCTCAAATGCAGTGTAAAGAGATTTATTCCCAAGGGCTATGGAGATTAACCTTAAAGAAGATTGATGTATGAGGGGTGAACTGGACAAGGGAGAGGCTGAACACACAGCAAACATAAACTATCTTTGTGCAACCCTTTCATATGTGGTGCAAGTGATCTTGCAGCAGGCAGATGGAGTCAGCACGCTATCAGTGGGAATGGAAAGGGCAGGATGGATGCAGGAGATACGGCAGAGGAATGTCTGATTAGAAGAAGGAGTATCAGACTTTCTGCGTCTGGATGACGGGAAAAGTGTGATACAGAAGCAAAAATGTGGACATCAAAGGGATGGCTTGTACAGGAAGAAAGAGAACAAGTTTGGTTTTAAAAATGAATTTTAGTACTGGTGTCCAGTGAGGAGCCCAGAAGCCAAACCGGAGAAATATATTTGCTGTCTGCCTTCAGAATAGGTGAAACCACAAGTGTAAAATGAGACCCCAAAGGGAGTGGGTGTAAGGAAAAAAAGACTTAACCTTACTAGTATCCAAGCTCAGGATAACAAGCTAGAGGAAGAGTAGGCAGCAATGAAGGAAGAGGCTGGATAGACTAGAGGTGTAGAGAGGGAAACTGGAACAGGACAGTGAGCTGTGACAGAGACCAAGGGCTGAAGGTGTTTCCAGAAGAGCAGAGCTCTCCTTTGGAGCGGCACGTCCTCAGGACACACAGGTATTCTCTGCTCTCCCCTGTGGGGTACAGACTCTGCCCTGCAGCTTCATCTCTGCCAGTGTCCAAGCGGGTAAACTCATTCATTGCCCAAATAAAGCCACAGCTTCCCACTGTCCTTACCTATACTAGCACCAACATTTTGAACTCAGTAACTGAGAAGGAAAAGAGGAAAGAAAGAAAGAAGAAGGAAGGGAAGGGGGCCAACCCTGTGGCCGAGTGGCTAAGTTCACGCACTCCACTACAGTGGCCCAGGGTTTCGCAGGTTCGGAGCCTGGGCAGGGACATGGTGCCACTCATCGGGCCACGTAGGTATGCCAGAGGTAGAGGGCCCTACAACTAGAATGTACAACTATGTACCAGGGAGCTTTGGGGAGAAAAATGAGAAATAAAATCTTTAAAAAAACAGAAGGAAGGGAGAAAGAGAGGGAGAAAGGAGAACGTATTAAATAATGTAAGATGCTACAGAAAAGTTAAACAGCACGAAGGTTGTCAAAAGAAAAAACAAGGTGTTCTGAGAGGGTATCTGAGAAAGAGAAACATTGTATTCTTTAAGTAAAGTTGTTTCAATAGTTAAGAAGTCTGCCATCTTCATTATAATAACTCAGAAAGAGAAGAAATCTGAGAATTTCCTACAGCCCAATACACTGAATTCAACTTTGCAGATTTCATTAACTGTGATGGTGGCCTTTAATTTACATCACAAAATATGCATCCACAGTAGACTAGCCAAAAATGTTACAGTTTTTGTAGCATCCATTTTGTTTAAGGAAAAATTAAGCACGCATTAATTAGAACTTTGCTAAAAGTTTTCTCTTTATTCATTTGAAGTGCTGTGATAAATTGACTGACCAAATTTTTGCCCAATGAAAGCAAACAAACACACACTGACAGCTTCCTAATTGAACCGGCACACTGCTGTGTTTTTAAATATTCACTGAAAAATTCCCAGGCATGGAATTGAGCTGTTCAGTGTCTCTTTCCCCCATATGTCCTGTAATAATTAAAACCTCAATTCCACTTTGAGGAACATTTAACACCATCTTTCTCGCTTTCTTCAAATAATAAATGTGGCTGCTAAATCAACCATAGACTCATAAAGCTAAAAGAAATCTTAGGATCATCAAATCTTAGAATCAGAATAAAGGATATTACCTAAGCCAGTTTAATCAGAGACATACATTTCAATAGTTTTTAAAATAACTTCAGGTTTTCAATACCCTTTGCAATGGGCGACCAACTTGGTTATTACCAGGTAGGCTCATTCCTACTCTTTCTCTAATAACACAGTTTCTGTGCTTATAATAAAGGGACTGAGAGGTTTCCTAAAGCACGTTTTTAGATATTAAACAAATGCATTCAAACATACATAAACAAGCAAATATACCTATACTGGTTAAAATTATGTTGGGCTGTAACAACTGAATCCCAAAAGAATAGTGCCTTACGCAAGCATTTTATTGTTCTCATGTGGAACTTCGGGGATATGCAGTATGGACAATTAGGGCCACTCTGACCCCAGCCTTCTTCCATCTTCTGTTTCACTTTATCAGGTCTCCAGTTGCAAGGTCTCCTCACGTTCCGAGATGACTGCCTCAAACTACATTTGCCCAAAGAAACGTGTTTCTAATGTTTTATATTATAAATAACTCTGTAATAAAGTCATTTACAGGAACCTTTGTTTATATCTCCCATTTTTCCTCAGAATAAACCCCTAGTACCAAAATGTCATTCCGGAAGGGTGTAATAAAGTAGAATTTCACCAGCAGTGGAGAGCAGCACCCCTATGCCCACACGCATCCTTGACAAAATTGAGTCCATGCTTCTCTCAATGACTTGACAGGTGGAAATGTTTTCTGGTGATTTTAATTTGTGCTTCTTTGATCATAAGTGACCTTGAACAACTTTTGTGAATACTAACTACTCATATTTATTCTCTTGCAAATTATCCTGATACTCTGATAATTTGTTTGAAGCTGGAATGAGAAAATTATATGAAAACACTTTGCATATTATAAGATGCTCTAGAAATACGAGATGCCATTAGTGTTTTACTTATAGTAAGAATGTGTTCTCTTTCTACTTTTAGAATTATTGTTCATATCAAATAAAATATTGTATGTGACAATGCTTTGAAAACTTAATATATTTTATATGTAGAATACATTTGGATATACTCAAAAGATGCTTAATTTGTTGATTGACACAGATGAAAAATGAGTGACAAGGAAGGTGTGAAATCAGTTTTCCTATAGTCATCACTTGACTCATGTCCCATCTCTACATTGATACGGATCCAGGTATATGTCAAAAGTAAGTTTTTCTACTAAGTTCCCTCCCAAATCACCCTTCAGGAGGGAAACAGATTTGGAAAAAAACACTATGGTTTGAAAGAGAAATGGGGCTACTTTCTAGACTTCTAAGAAGTAGTTATCACGATGGGTTTTGAAACTGACCTCACTTTTCTTCTAAGAGAAAACAGAAACTACAATGCAGGAATTCCCTCCATATGCCTCCCCTCTCCTTGAGTTATCTGAACCTACAGGCATCATTATTGGCTTTCCTCTGCACTTAGGCTAGGAGAAGCTCCTCTGCAGGAGCCCCGTGCAAGCTCATTTCTGCCCAAGGCTGCAACTAACCTGTACGATTTTGTCTCCCAAATAGGTAACTCCAGCTAAATCTTACCACAGACCAGCTAATCCACATTCACTTCAAACAAACACTGAATTCATCAGTATTTCTCTGTATTTCAGCATCCCATTAAGCAAACACATTATGTACTAACACTTTGTCAAAAACAAAACATCTTTTTTGTATGTGACAATAAACATTTCAAAGGCATATAATTCAAGTTACCAAGATATGCAGATTTGGGACACAAAGAAAAGAGGCAATAGCAATATTATCTTATTCTACCTTATTTATAAATTTTAACATTTTCTGATTATCCTGCTTATTTCAAAGTAGTATGAAGTATGCTTGTTTAAATTATATGTGATTTTATCAGAATTTGAATTAATCTATTGGACTTCTGCTATTATTCTTTTTATGGATGGTTTTTTTTTTGCATTACTTGACTTGTCATGGTTGCTGGTTATCTTGAGGGCTTGGTAAGATATATGCAAAAGAAATTAGAGGAAAAGGGACATTTATGAAACAATCCCAATATTAAATACACTTCACAGGAAATTAAATGCATAAGTGTTTCCAAAAGTGAATATTCTTAAATAAATCATAATTATTTTTCCGGAGAAGAGTGCAACATAATTCAGCCCTTGGCTACTGAAAGTTATCTGTCCCTTCTAGGAGCAATGAAGTGTTTCCAAAGGGCTTTGGAACGATAGAAAGCAAAGCACAATAGCTGTGTGAAGGGTGGTTCTTTATGCAGTTGGGAAAAATGAGCATAATGATCCCAGTGTCATCTATAGGAAATATTAAAGTATAGTAAGAAATCTTACAGAGTTGATTGATAAGTAACCTTTAGCTAATATATTTCTTATGCAAAACAGGTTAAGCCTTTAGGCCTTAATTCTGAAATGATTAAAAATTTCTCATGCAAGGTACGCTATGGACCTTAACTCTGACCTCTCCTGCTATGAGTGTTGGCTGCGTCTAGAGATAGTCTCCACTCTGGGTCCATCACAGTGACTGAGCGTGGCTGAACATCTGAGGCATTAGTTGCAATCTTTTCCTGCTGAGGATGTGTTATGAGGGCTGCCGTGAACAGCTGGGATTGTTGTTTGTAATGATCTCTATTTTCCTCATAGGTGGTCTCTTGCTGCTACAGCTTCTAAGCAATCATCTGCGATGTTGACTTCTCTTAACGCTGTGATACTTAGCACTGAACTGCCTCCCACTTTACTTGTCTCCATTAGAAAAACACCCAAATGCTTAGTAGCTGCAAATGTCAAACGTGTGGTGTCTGAAGCGGCTGCCAGACAATATGTGAAATGGAGAATGTCGGTTATTACCTAGATGTTGAAATAAAATAAGTGTTTGATATCAAACCGAGGAAAGACTAAGGCTGACATGACAAGTTGTAGCTTGACTGAAAATTCCGATTGGTAGTGGCTGCCTTTGCTGCTCCAGCTTGTGAATCTGCATTTGGCAGAAAAGCTAATTATTCATTAGCAATGTCTACCCTCAGTACATGGGTGGTGATTCAAATCTATTCATTTGGGCTAAGGGATTCTAGACAAATCTGATTGTCATTGAGAGTTTTATACTATCTTTGCAATAAATTGCTTTTAAAAGCCATCAGTAAGCAGTGCAATGTACACAGGTACAGGTTAACTTTAATCCTCAAGGCAGGGGCAATCAGTTACATTTGAAATAGATTCAAGAGGAATCCACATTCAGGAAGTGCACTTAAGTGCTTCAGATATTTTATGAAAATCTTTACAAGAAGTTTCATTAATCACAAAGAAATCTTAGCCATAAGTTTTCAATGCTGAAAGGAACGGTTTCTGAAATATGTGATTGGCTGGAAAGAGTATGAGACACTGAACAAGGAAGGTATAAAAACTCAACAAACCCAATTGAGAGTCACTTGAGATTCAGAGTTCCAAAGGCCATAGGCCACTCCATTTCAAGGGCAGCTCTGCCGTGTGACACCAGTAAGTGCTGGTTGACCCTGTGTGTACATTAGGCAGTCTAGGCTAAGACTTGCTTTCATCATAGAATATCACCTGGTAACGTGAAGGTGAGAAGGGAACATGCAGCCCCTGCATCTCTCTGTTCATGTGAGACAAGTTGTTGGCCAGTCAAATTGGTTTAGATGAGTGCAGAAAGGGGTTCCTCTTTTGTTTGAGATAGTCATCCCATCTCTCTACTTTTCTTTCTTTTTCTCAGATACATTTTATGTGTAATGTTTTGTTGAAAATTATCTTCTCCACCATCCTTCTCTGTACCTGATTCTTGCAACTTTTTATACTTACACTTGTATCTAGCATTTGATGATCCATTTTAATGGTGTTGGCTTAAACTCACAGGATTAACAGTTATTGAAGTCTGCATAAGTGTCTCAATATGCTAAAAGCATGTCCATTCATTTTTGCAGGCTAATGGGCCAATACTCTACTATTTGTCATGTCTCGGAGCCGCTTGAGGAAGAACAAAACACAACATCGGTTCTAGGGTGCAGTTTTGAAAGACCAGCCTTGAGCCACTGCCAACTCCAGAGTACCCCAGGTCACACATATGAAAAGCAGCCTTTCTTCAGTCTTGCTCCTAGGCCAATAGCTTTGCTGGATGCAAAATAGAATTTCAAACATTTTACTTTCTTGGTCTGACGCAGACAAGTATGAATTCTGCATTTAAATTTTCCAGCTTTGCCTGTGAAAAAGATATTATTTGTCGTTGGGGAATTATCTATGATATCTTTATTTCCCCAGGCTTCAGTTTATATTCATTGACAGGTGAACAAATCAAGAGCCTCTGGTTCAAGAGGTCCAATGTGGGTAATGACAAAGAGGCTGATATCAGACTAACCCTCCCACAGAAAACAATTAACACTTTGGACAGATTATAAAAAACAACTAATTGAAAGCAGTGGAGAGAGACCAAAAGCAGGCAGCAATTGAAGAAGGGAACCGTACTGAGTGACATCCATATTTAAATAGCTTTTCCTCTAAAGGAAATTCTCAGCAGCTGGAACCTAAGCAGAAATCTACAATCTTTGAGGATGGGGTGTCACAGGACAGTTTCAATGAAAGTTATAGTATTTTACGTAACTATTAAGAATATTGAAAGTATCTATAAGTTTGAAAGATTAATTGGAAATATTGACTATGCAGAAAGATGATCAATAGGACATGTCTTTCCTTTTGGACAACTGAAATACTTAAAAAGAATATTGAACATACTTAATTTATAAGTTCACCTAAGGATATCTGAAGATGCTTACTAACTGAGTTTGAAATGGTACCAAATATTACTCCAAAAATACTTAAAAATGATAGTTTAAAGTTGCTAGACTTAAAAATTACAATAGTAAGATTTGTAAGCTAAAATTAAGAACTTACTCTTAAGGAAGTACTAAGTTTTTGAACTTGTAACTTTAATAAATTGAATTCTAATTACTGGAAACAGAAATAAATCTCTGGACAGTTTTTTTTTCCATGAAAAAGAAAAAAAGAAAGAAGAATCCTCAAAGATCCTAAAGATCTTACACTGTCAGAGACAAGAGCACAATTATTACAAGAGGGGACCGGATGGGAGGTTCAAAGATCAAGCAAATGGGAAGACAGGAGATTTGCAGGAGCTGAGGAGCCAGAGGGAAGAATGCAGGAAGAGACCAAATATAGCAAGAACAGGAAGGACCTTGATGACCACCAAAGTCACCCTTTGTTTTAGCCAGGAAACCTATATGTTTATAGTAGATATAGGTACTTAAAAAAAATAGGGTAGTAGCCAGCTCTTTCTTCCTTTTCGTGATGCCAGAACATGTGGGATACTGCAATCACCCAGCTGTAGGGAAAGTTAAGGCCACAAGGAAAAACTGCACTGGAATAAATTGCTGAAACCCTACAGATCCATCATTATTCATTCTTGGAAATCAACTATTTCTGTTCTACAGCAGAATGTTAACCAGAGTTTTGATAATGAAATGTACTACAAAGCAATAAAGTGAATAATGCCAACAAGGAGATCTAAGCAAGCTATTAGATTATTCTCTCCTTGAAATACCCAGACTCCCAGAGCTAATTTGATATACACATCTACAGACTATCTTATCCCTGGTGAGCAGAACAACCACTTTTCCTTTACCATGTCGTTTCTGACTTCACTTTATATTCCACACGTAGGAATATACAAGAGACCCTATCATAGTTATGTACATGTTTATTTTTAAATCCACCTTATTTTTGGAAGAGTAAAATTTATATTTAAAATAGAACAAAACAGATAATTGGACAATAGAGTCCTGACTTAGATTATTTCCATTTCAATCTTGAAATCTATTTTCTTTATATTAAAATTTTTTGCTCCAAGATATATTAGAATTTTTTCACTAGGATTAGAAATCATTTCCTTAGAAACTCAATGAAGACAGATTTTTATTGACTTTTTCTGATTTACTTCTACCACTTCCTAACGCTGGATGTTCAGGAACGTTGTTCAAGTGATAACATTTGCGCATGTCCTACTGCATGTGTCAACAGGCAGAACTTCTGGGCTTAACCAGTGGTTCTCAAACTTTCTTCTCTGCACTCTTGGGTTACATAACACATCCTCATCAGCAGCAGGGGCTCACTATGGCTAAACTGAGGGTAGGGGTTCAGGAGGAATGGATTTCAAAGAAGCCTCAGTAAATTTCTAATATTACCCTTTACCCCATCCCCTTGAGAATAACATGGACAAACGGTAACTTCAGGAGGAAGATGACAAGCAATTTAGGTGAACAATTTGCTTTTAGGAAAACAAATCTCTTTATAGAAGCACAAAATAATCCTATTTCACAAACGAATTATCCTTATAGCACAATGAGTAAGAGCTTGGACTCTTGAGCTAGCATGATGGATTCAAAGACGCTACCATTTAGTTGGTCTACGGCATTAAACAAATTCCTGAAGCTCTTGTGCCTCTATTTCCTCATTTTGTAACACAGGGAAAACAATAAGGTACCAACTTTATCACCTTCTGAGGATTAAATGTATTGAAACTAGCAGAGGAATTGAGACTATGCCTAACCTTCCTCAAAAAGAAGAAGAATTCTATAAATGTAACCTGTTATTGTTACAGTAGTGGTTGTTAAAAGGATACTTGGCTTTTCTTAAGTTATTTTATATTCTTGAAAGTAATAAAATGCATCCTGTTGTGATATATATGTATTAGTCTGCTCAGGCTGCCATGACAGAATACCACAAACTGGGGGGCTGACATACCAGAAATTTATTTCCTCATTGTTCTGGAGTCAAGAAGTCCAAGATCAAGGCGCCAATAGGTTGGGTTCCAGTGAGGCCTCTCTTCTTGGTTTGCAGATGGCAGCCCCTTCACTGTGTCCTCACCTGGCCTTTCCTCCATGCACACACACATACGCACACAGATCTCTGGTGCCCAGTTCTCTACTTGTAAAGACAGCAGTCCTATCAGATTAGGGCCACTTCTTATGACCTCATTTAACCCTAACTACCTCCTTAAAGGTCCCGTCTCCATAAATAGTGATATTGGGAGTTAAGGCTTCATTCAATAAATGAATTTGGAGGGGACACAATTCAGTCCATAACAAAAATATAATCCAGATATTTGGTATTTTTAACCAATGTCACTACAATATTCTTCCCTACTAAATAGCCTGGATTACTTTAGCTAAATAACTCACTAGAAGAACAATCTAATGGCTTTGAAGAATTAAATTCCTAATTCCTAACTTCCTCTAAAAATAGCATTTTCAGGTAGAACCAAATTAATCATAAGTCTAAACCAATATTTTGCCTATATCTTACCAAAGCGCTTCTTAAGGGAGGGCGTATTGGGCAGAGACCGAGGGCACAGCCCATGGATGGTTACCTAACAATTATCAGACTTTCACAGGGAGCTTTCTCAGAAGATACTTGTCCTTCTCACTAACCTCTCCACCTCTGGAAAGTTGTATGTGAACATCTTTGGGTACTGTTAAAGGATCTCCCCAGATTTCTCCCATGTCTTTCCTTTCTTTGCAGAAAATTATACAACAAATAGCTCCCTGCCAGACCCATTGGCTGCCAGAGCATATCAGCCTCCACTTGTCAGTGAATATCAAGCACAGTTATTTAGAGTATTCTAGCAATTGAGCCAGACACCTCCTTATCTGCCAAGTCTATGCACCAAATTATTTTGCAAAAGAGAAATTTTTTTTGAAAACGAATCAGATGGTATCTGATACATTGATGCCATTGAGTTTTATAAATACTTTTAAAAAATGACTTTAACCTGCTTCATCTAGTGGTGATTGTTAGTTTTTCATTACTATTATAAGGTCTCTTTGTTCCTTTTTAAAACACATTAAGGATGTGTAATTCTAGGAAAATAATTTGAATGAAAAGTGCACTGGCATGTTAATATTCCAAAATCATAATGAAACACAAAGAGCAGCAAAAGGGAAAAATTACATGGACATATAATGTTGGCTTGGACATGGAGAGGAAACTATGCACTGTTCGATATAATAAATAAGTTACAAAGTTAACTGAGAACATAGATATAAGTATAGTAGTTTATATATAAAGTCAGTGGAGCTGGCTGGTATTGGTTCATAAGAACAGATTTATTAAAATTTTAGGAAATTTGCTGGCTGATTGTTAAATCATTGGGAGCTTGAAATTGACAAATGCATAAGTATTTACATCATAAAAATCAACAAATTCTACAAATCAGGACTTTTTCCTGGAGAGCTTATGGTTCAACATTTACCAGAATACCACCATACTATTCAGTGCAATTTACTTATCCATATTTATGGCTTTAATTACAAGCAGCTTACTATGTGAACGCTAGACAAATTTTTCCTCCTTCTTCCGCGTCTATCCACTCCTAGGTCAGCCCAGTTTATCTATAAAAAACTCTCTATTTGATTTTTTTTTCTTTTTAAGAGGAAAAATCTAAATGAGAAGCATATTGGCTTGGTAGCTATATTCTTATTCAGAAGTAGTAATATATCTCCACAGTCTTCCTATGAAGAGACATATGTACACGAGGAATTTCTACATCTTGAAGTCTACAGGTGTAGTTTTTTGTGTAAACAGGCTCCTATACTTCTGCATGTCATACTGTCTACAGCACATAGTATTCTCTAAGTCAATGATTCTTAAATAGCAATAGACCGAGGAATTACTTGGGGTCATCACGAGAACAAATTCTTGAATTTTCCTCTCAGAGATATCAAAGCTGGAAATCCAGGGTAGGATTGGGGGATCCAACATTTTATGGTGCCCCATGTGATTGTGCTGTCAGCAGTCCTCAGCCCACACCTAGGGAGCACTGCCATAAGGTGGCGTGTAGGGTGGTGGCAGAGATCTGCAGGCTTTTGGTCACCTTGCCAAAAATTACTTTGAACCTGCCTACTCTAAGGGGCAGTATTTGTTCAGTCTTTCTAGGTCACACTTACATCTCAATATCCACCTGTTCCAGGAGCCTTGATCAAATTAATTCATCCCCCAATTTGTCTGAATAATTCTATCCCAGCACTTTTGCTCTCTGAAACGCAGATTTTACTTGCCAATTGATTGCTGCTGAACAACTACTGCTGGTTTTCTTGGCTAGAGATCAGATTTTTGTGTCCAACTTCTAAGTAAAAGCAGGACTTTGCTGGGTTGGGACTTCCCCGAAGATCACACAACTTCTGTTCAAACTCATGCGTCCCAATTTGTAACCTTTTCCTTGGAGCTTCTCAGAAATACCCAAATGGAAATTTAAAGGCATTTGAATACACTTAGGGGCCTCCTGATCTCTCCCCCAAGGAGTAGAAAAAGAATTTTAACTACTTACCATCAATCGTTTATTATCTACGGGGTTAATATTTGCCTAACAACTTCAAAGATAGTGGCTGACCCAGCTAATCTCTTTGCTTGTTGGAGCTCCGCTATCCGACAGGGATTTGTTACAACAGAGGATTTCTCAGAGACTTGCTTTATATAAATCCTTTATTCAGTTAAACTAAGTAACTATAGGTACAGGCCACTTTTCTGGGTTTTCCCAAATGTTTCTTTTGCAGGTGATTTCCAGAATATATACATGCAGTAATATAATATTTCTAAATTTTTTAAAGTGAGATATAATTAACATATATTTCTAAATTTTAACCTCTGTTTTTCCCTACACACACGCCTTCTCTGAACTTAGTGATCTCTTCCAGCTGTGCTCCCTGGGCATCTCTTCTGTCTCCCAAGCCTGCACAGGGACAGGTGGGTGAATCTCTTGCTGCAGAAAGCTAAACAAAGCCTGAGGACCATGCAGGAGAGAGAATTGGAGGCTGAGGGCAGAGGAAGTTTTCCACTGGCAGAGTCTATGGAAGCAACCAGCTGAGAGGGATGAGTGAAAATGAGGGGGAGGCACCAGGTGGAAAGGAGAAGACAGTGGAAAAGCCATGAGCCCCTGGAAGCTAACTTTTCTGGAAACTAACTCAGGATGCAGTTGTTCCCTTGTAAGAACAACTCCCCTGAGTGGTCAGCCAGTTGTCTATGTTCTTTAGGTTTGTATTGACCGTGATCTTGACCACAGAGAGACAGCCCAGAGTGCAGACCAGCTCTCTCCATCCTCTTCTCAATCTGCTGGCATTGACAACCCACAGGCAGAAAGCTCAGGATACTTGGAAGCTTCCAGAAGAGAGCGTAAGGGGCTGATAGATGCTTAGAAAATCTGTGAGTTAAAGGTGAAATGAAGGGAAAGCCTTGCCCTGTGACCAACAGTAGAAAGCTAAAAAACATATAATACCCTTGGAAAACCTGCAGGAAAGTGCCCCTTCTGAGTGAACAGATATAAAAAGGCACCACTCCCAACAGAGAGATGACAGAAAGGTGCCTCCTCCAGGCAGATAAATACAGAGCAGCGTAAGAGTGCAAGTCAGAGCGCTATGGGCTGAACTTCAGTGCACAGCCTGCACAACTGCACTCGACATACCGGCCAAGGTGGGACCAGATATAAAAGCGGGCTGAAATTGCTCCTGTCCTTCCAGCCATGTGGACTGCCCTCTATGTGGCTAGCTTTTATCTTTGAAGACTCAGTTCAGGCATTGCCTTACCTTACTAGACTTGGCCAATACTCTGTTCCCCAAAATACTTTGAATGTTTTTGCCTGGATACAAATTTAGAACTATTATGTTCAGATGACCTGTTTGCACGTCTATTTCTCCCTCTAAACTGTATCATCTAAACATCTCCCTCTAAACTCATCAAAGAGAAAACACAAAGCGTCGATCCTGGGGCATCTAGCTCTAGCATAGTGCCTGCTACATAGCACGATCTTAACAAACGTTTGTTTAGCTGTCTATCCCTTGCAAAAGCTGTGGCATATTTACAATAGCATTTGCTTCTCTGTTAAACACTCCTAAATAGAGGAGGAAAGTTAATGGTGCAGAGACTTTAGCAACACACAGACACTCCACTCCACTCGACAGTTTCCATGAAGAGCCCTTTTTAATTAGGCAAGTGCAAGCGGCAGCATTTTGAATTATTAATGCACACTGCCTCTCCTTTAACCTAAGTACATATTCAGGTAGATTCTTAAAAATAAGCTCCTCCAAACTTAAGACATTTTGTGAAGTTATGTGTTTCACTGTCTTATTTGGAAATATTATGAAAGCTAACAACGATTATTTTAACGTCTGTATTTACCATGGACATGCAGAGGCTCTGACAATTTTTTTCTTAAGTACACACAATGCCATCACCACAATTGGTGGGACTGTATTGCAATTACGGGAATAATAATCTGCATGTTGAATTTTTGGATTTATAATTTAGAATACAACATAATTTAGAATAGAATATAATTTAGAATATAATTTATAATTTAGAGTATAATTTAGAAAATAGTCGGTAAATGAAATATTTGGAAAAGTCACTATCATGTATTGTTCCAAAAAGATATGTGCTAGGAATTCCTAATGATGGCCCACTTTGAAACCTCACGATCTGTTGGAGTCTATAAAGCCAGGGATGTGTAGAACCCAGGACTATTCTGACATTTTCGTAGTGTTTTCAGTTTTCGTAAGTAGCCATTTACATCAAAAGGTAATAAACCATAAAAGCTGTGCAGTGGTGGCAGTAGTTTCATAAAACTGCCTTGACAATGAAATTAGTAATATACTGCCCTGTTTGATAGCAGATCTTTTTCAGATGTCATCTAAATGCAACTTTTAAAACGCTGGGGAAAAAGACATTCCATTTTAATTTTATGGGTGAACTACAGTAGGTTTAGTAAACATTAATTGAAATTCCTGTGTGCTTGGTCAACATGATAGCCAATGATTATCCAGACTTAAATTTTTAAACTTGTCTTTGTTTTTTCCTCATAAACTTAGGGAAGAAAAAACTGAAAAAAATTACATATGTGAGCAAAAATTTAACTATGAGTGATCATCAGAATATTGCTTATATAGGAAAAATGGAAAATATCATACATGTCCTATAAAGGACACAGCTTACATAAATTATGGCCCAGCCCTATGACCCATCCATAGAACCGATGCTGCAAAATATATTTATCATCTTAAAGGGATTTAGATATTTTGTTGCTCAGTTTAAAGGCCCTGTTTAAGAATGTATATACTATAAACTTTGAAAATGTAAAAATTAGTAATAGTCCTGGGGCTGGCCCCGTGGCTGAGTGGTTAAGTTCGCGCTCTCCGCTGCAGGCGGCCCAGTGTTTCGTTCGAATCCTGGGCGCGGACATGGCACTGATCATCAAACCACGCTGAGGCAGCATCCCACATGCCACAACTAGAAGGACCCACAACGAAGAATATACAACTATGTACCGGGGGGCTTTGGGGAGAAAAAGGAAAAAAAAAATAAAATCTTAAAAAAAAAAAAATTAGTAATAGTCCTAACAAAAGTAGGACAAAATTGTTTGACAGGAAGTAGGAAAATGTGTGCGCATTGATTTCCTAATCTTTTACAGAGGAATTCAATAGATACCATCTAAAGTTAACATTTTCTGAATGACGTTGTTTAAAACATAACTCACTGTTATTTCAGAAGCTGTGGGCAAAATTAAGCAGGAACAAACTGCATAAAAACTCCTTTTTTTAATCTCTCTCTGAAATATTGCTTATTTTTATATTTAACCTTTTTAAATTGTCTTTTCTTTTGATGTTTGTAATTGAACCCAAGGTAACATTGTATGGATAAGCTGGTATGCACACCTTGCTAAAGCTTTGGTCATAATGCAATTTAAAAAACCAAAAGATAAAATAGTTAAATAAATTGATTATAATTACACGCAGAAATAGACTGAGCTTCAAACAGGGCAGGAACGAAGAGTTAAAGGAAGAGGCGGGACTTGAGGTCCTGAAAGGTGTATAGAAAGAGGACAGAGAGGAGATTGAAGGCTGTTTAAATAAGGGGTGGAGGACCCAGAAACAGCTCTGCTAGCAGGAGCCAAATGCTTCTGCCTTTCATTCAAGTAAGAAATGCCTTGATTCATTGATTCCACTCTGGTTTGGGCTGGAGGGGAAAAAAAATAGTCTGCAGAGTACCAGTGACAGAGTAGAGATAAAGGGAGAGCAAAACCAGGGGGAAAAAACCCAGATAAATACATGAAAACAAATCCTGATATCATTTGCAATACAAGGAAAAATGAATGAAACAGCTTGGCTGAAGCTCAGCATTAATGCGAGAATATCGGGAGGACTACACGTGGAAAGGTAAATCGGGGTTAGAATGTGGAGGCCTGAAAGCTAAGCAGAGTAGTAGGTTGTAACAAGGATGAATAACCACTTCTGGTTTTGAAGTTAGACTTTGGAAAGATTTAAATGATGGAAAATGAACTAGAAGTATAAAAGAGGGAGGAGAGAAACAATCCCTCTTCACAGCCTACTACATTGAAGGCACTGGTCAATAACTTCTCATTTAGTATCTACAACCTGATAGGGCATATATTATAATTTTCATTTAACAGATGAAATTAGGGCTCAGATACTGATGTTCTTTCCTCCTGATTTCAGTAATTTGAATCTTCTCTCTTTTATCAGTCATTCTATAAATGAAGGTTTACAAATTCTGTTGATCTTTTCAAAGAACCAACTTTTAATTTTATTGATTTTCTTTAATGTCTTCTTTTCTCTATTTCATTTATTTCCATTCACAATTATTTCCTTCCTTCTGTTTGGCTTGATTTAAGTTTACAGATATTTTGTAGTTTCTTAAGGTGAAAGTTTAGGTTATTGATGGGAGATTTTTCTTTTTTCATATAGGTGTTTACCTATATGAAATTGGTTTCCCTCTAAGCACTGTTCCAGCTGAAGCACATAGGTTTTAGTATGTTGTATTTTTGTTTTCATTCATCTTTAATAAAATGCCGCTTGTGATTTCATCTTTGACCCATTGGTTATTTACAACTATTTTGTTTAATTTCCACAATTTGTGAATTTCTTAAATTTCTTCCTGTTTTTGACTTCTAATTTAATTATTTTGTAGAAAGAATTATACCAAAACCAGACAGAGATATCAGAAGAAAACTACAGGCTAATGCTCCTTATGAATCACAAAAACCATCAATGTAGCTCTAGCAAACTGAATCCAACAACATATAAAAAGGATTATACACCAAGTGGGATACATCTCAAGAAATAAAGAGCCTTAACATCACAAAATCAATTAGTGTAATACAACATATCAACAGAGTAAACAACAAACACACACGATCATCACAACTGATGCAGAAAAATCATTTGACAAAATCCAACACGCTATCATGATAAGAAACACTCAACAAACTAGGAACAGGAGGAAACTTCCTCAACCTGATAAACACCATCTACACAGAGCCCAAAGCTAACATCACACGTAACGAGGAAAGACTAAAGGTTTTCCCTATAAGTTCAGGAACAAGACGAGGATTCCACTCTTGCGACTTCTACTCAGCATGGTACTGGAGGTTCTAGTTGGGGAAATTAGGCAGAGAAATAAGTAAAATGCATTCAGATTGGAAAGAAAAAAGCAAAACTATCTCTACTCACAGATGACATGATCTCGTATTTAAAATATAGCTTCCAAGCTCGTTCTTCTTGTTGGCACAATACAGTTCCTTGCAGTTGTAAGATGGAGGTTCCTATTTCCTAACTGGCTCTCAGCCAGGGGCTGGTTTCACCTCCTAGAGGCCTCCCTTGTTCCTTGCCGTGGGGCCTGCTCCATCTTCAAGCCAGCAATAGCTCGTCAAACCGCTCACATGCTTTGAATCTCTTAACTCACTCTTCTGTGACCAGCTGGAGAAAATTCTCTGCTTTTAAAGGGCTCATGTGATTAGGTCAGGCCCACGAAGATACTCTCTCTGTTGGAAGGTCAACTGATTTGGGACTTTAATTACACCTGCAAAATCCCTTCATGGCAGTACCTAGATTAGTGTTTGTTTGAATAACTGGGAGAAGGTACACGTACACCAAGGGCCAGGAATTTGGAGAGAAGGAGCATCTTAGAATTCTGTCTGGCACGACACCCTTTTAGCAAACTGGCTAAACTGTTACAGCATTAGTGAACTGTTTCTTTAAAAAATATGTTAGTATAAGAACAGAGAAGATGAACGCCAAGCTGCACGGTGGGTATGCAAAGATAGAAAATTGATCATTGCTACTGAGTTTACTGTTAGACTATAGTATGAGGTGAGTGTGGCCAGAATATAGCGTGAAGTAGGTGACAGGTGAAGTTGTTCAGACAGGTACTTTTATGCCACATTTACGACAGGGTGGAGAAGGAATTTTAACACTAGGTCTTCCCAAATGAGGGACCCCTGATTTCTGATAAGAGTCCGACTTCCGAGGAGTTCCAGTCATGTCATGGTCCTTGGGTTCCGTGGGGAGGAAGATCTTTAGTTCTCAGGTCATTTCAGATCACGATTTCTTCTTTTGCGCATGCCCTGACTTCGTGACTTTGCAGATTTTCTGAAAGGCAATGCTTAATCACTCTGTTGATAAGAGATGGGATCAGCAGATCTGGTCCTGGAGGGCCCGCAGTTACAATGTAACACTCAGAGATTGGCATGTAGTAAGCGCTTATTTAAGAGTCTGTTATCATCATTATTAAAAGGGTAAGAATGGAGAGCATTTAGAAGGCTACTGAAATAATAAAGACAGGAAGACTCATGTCAGTAAAGACAGGCATTTAGATCAAAATGAGAAATATTAAGAAGTAAATCTGACTGGACCTTGTTTGATAAGGTGGATATGCAAGAGTAGTCGAGAATGATCCCAGGCTTTCTGGCATAGGTGAACGGGCGGATGTTGAATCCCTAACCCAAGACAGGAAATAAGGAGAAGGAGCATACTTATAATGGGGCTGGTTTAGCTGGAGATGTTCACTACAGGCACACAGTCACACGTGTCTGAAAATTAGAGTCTAAACTCTGGAGATTCAGATTTAGGAGTGACTGACACATAGACAGTAGGTATATGAGATCATCTAAGAAGACTTTGTAAAGAGAAAAGAGCAGCGGACCAAGGGTTGAACATTGGGAAGCACTCGAGATGGAAGAAGAGGAAAAACCGGCGAAACAGACAAAGAAGCAGTGGTCAGAGATTCGTGAGAACAAGGAGAGGATATCATCAGGAAAGCTAAGGGAATAAATAATTTGAAAAATTACCAAAGTAACAAATAAGGCCCGAATAGTATCCATGGGTTTTAGCATTGACACTGTAGATGTCATTAGTGTCCCCAAAGAGAACAGTAAAGTGGATGAGGCAGAAGGCAGACTTACAGTGGCTGAGCAGTAAAAGGGAAGGAAAGAAGCTACTGTCAGATTTTCTACTGCTGAAGGAAAGAAGCTATTGTCAGATGCTAGAGGAAAATTTTGATACAGTGACAGAGTTTGGAGCAAAAAGAAATGAAAAGGTCTGCTGTAATGTGGAAGAAGGAAGTTCAAAAGGTGAGTGTTTAATTAGTCTCCCCAGCATGGCTTGTTTGTTAAGTAAACTCTCCAGCATGTAGTATTTAAAACTCTCCCTGATTACAGTTCGTAGCGTCTCTCTAATAACTTAGCTATTAGTTAGCATTAACTTCGTGTGAAACATAAACCACCTATGATTCAAATCTGGGAGGAAAACAGGCTCAAAAATAAAATATCACTTTTGTCAGAGATCAAAGGTTTCCTGTTCCCCACACTTGTGACAGTGTGTCAGTTACCTCCTGCGGCGACTCGGAGCCTTGAGGGGGTTTTGTTTTTGTACAATTACCTATATTTTAATGCCCAGAAGGGTGTCAAAATTGGTATCTTCAAATACATCTTAAGAATTTCTGGGTCATCTTCAACTCGAAGATCATTCTAGCCTCATCAGGCTCAGGGGTCGGGGGCTGGTCCCCTGAGGAAGAACAGCTGACACTGATGGAACCATTTGTGACCACAGCTGGGGCTCCACTCTCTTTAAGCATTCGCTCATTTAACCCTCACAGAACTCGGCCACCAAGAGCCATGATGATCTTCATTTTATGGCAGACGAAATTTCCATTTATAAAGGTTAAATAAGTGGCCCAAGGACAGGCTCGGAGGGGGAGCGCCCAGATTCAAATATGATTCGTCACGGTCTACACCCTATGGGTGGGTCATCCTTCTGCTTTTCCTCTGCTTGTTCACCACTCCTTTCTTCAGTGGAGGAAAAGTTTGGTTAAGAAAGCAAATAAAAATTGACTCAAATCCTTAATGATTCAGGAGCCTGGATATTTATTACGGGAATAACTCATTTATCACTTTCCTTCTTTCCTGATTTTGCCTTCTAGCCACTGGAGAACAAACGATCACCTTTACCAAAGAGAAAGCAGGAAATAGAAAAGGTAAACTCAAAACAAGAAAATCAGTAAATAGGAAAATCTGAGTTCAGTCTATCTATGTGACGAACACCCAGTGCTTCCTCCTGCGTTTCTCTTTTCCTGTCACAGTATTCCCACCCTCAGCACACTTCCCTTCTGTCACCACATGTGTGGAGGTCTTGCCTAGCACCACCCAACAGCGCCCATTTCCAGTGTGTGTTGGGGGAGGTTTTCCCTCCATGCTACCCAGCAATGCTCAGGACACGAGCCTGGCGTCCTACAATTTAACTCAATTCAGATCAATTCTGACGCTATCCACCCAGAGACAGCTTCAGAGTCCACAGGTCAAGTGTTCAGTCCCGCAAGAACACCTCCCACCCCACTTCAGACGCCCATCGCAAGCCCAGGCTATTATCTGTGCTTCTGCCCTACTGGCTATAAACTGGAGGTTCCAACCACCCTTTCCCACTCAGAATGCCAATCCCAAGTCCAGATTGTTACCTGTACCTCTGACCAACAGACAAATCAGGGGTTCTCATGACCTCATCCTTGGGTTCGATCAATTTGCCAGAGTGGCTCACAGAACTCAGAGAAACATTTCACTTACTAGATTACCCGGTTATTATAAAAGAATATAATTCAGGAACAGCCAGAAGGGAGAGATGAATAGATAGGGCAATGTATGGGGAAGGGCACAGAGCTTCCATGTCCTCTCCAGCCTCACTCGCATCTCCACGTGTTCACCAACCAGGAAGCTCCCCAAATCCCCTCCTTTTGAGTTTTTCTGGAGGCTTCATTACACACCCAGCATTGACTAAGTCATTGGCCATTGGCAATTGATTCAACCTCCAGCCTCTCTCCTCTCCCAGAAGGTCTCCGGGTGGGACTGAAAGTTCTAACCCTCTAATCACATGCTTGGTTCTCCTGGCAACCAGCCCCCATCCTCAGGCTGGTTCAAAGTCACCTCATTAACATAACAAAAGACACCTTTGCAGCTGTCAGCACTTAGGAAATTCCAAGGGTTTTAGGAGTTCTGTGCCAGAAATGGGGATGAAGACCAAATATATACATTTCTTATTATAAATCACAATATCCGCCAGTAAAACAAGTGAAATCTGTGCCACCCCTACACCCCCCCCCCCTCCTTTGCTTCCTGGCTTAGGTAAATGGGCAGATGGTGATCCATAAGCCAGGCCATCTCTTCTGACAAGGTCTTATTGCTTTGATGCCCTTTGGGTTGCTAAGCAACTCCCCATCTTCACTCCCATATCTGTGCCACCCATCACTGCTCAGCAAACTCTGGCCCCGTCTCCTATCCATGCCATAATCCAGATATGGTACATAAATAATACATTGAATTTCCATGATCTATAGGTTCATCCATGCTTCAGCAATATTTCATTTTTTTCTCTTTTTTCTTAAATTTTGCACAAATAATCACATAGCTAATATCGTTTAATCTCTTACCCACTTACCCTTCATAAAGGAGTGCCTTCTACTCCTTACCTGAAGCTTAACATCTTTTTAGAGGCTTTTTCTTTCTCTTTCTCAAATTTTCAGGTGGAAAATCTCTGCCTGTTCAACAAAATGATAGCACATTATACGTCATTTTACTGATCAAAAGGTTACCTTTCACATAAGAACTCCTAATTACAAGTCCTGCCCCATAAAGGAGGTAGTATGTCATTTTGTTTTTACAACAACCAGAATAAAATAAGTTCAAATGGGCCTCCCGGAGACACCTTAACAACAACAAAACAACTCCAGTGATGGGAATTCCAATCCTGTGGCCGCCAGGTGGGAGCTATTTTTGAACAGACAGGCTTCTCGTGTCCCTCAAATTACACCACTGATGTTTCCTCCACACTCTGTTTTTAAGCAGCATCGCCCCAGCTCAAACAAATTCAATACCATTTCTTATTAATAGATCTGGAAGAAGATTTGTGAGGAGGAATGCGTAAATCAGGGTAGGAAAACATTTCTCTCTCAAGCGTCAACGTCATTCAAAGATTCAGTTAAGGACACCCTGAACATGAAACCTAATTTTAGTTATGGAGTTTTTGCTCTTTTCTTATTTTCATTTTTTACTTTTAAAATAAACTTCATTTTTTAAATGTTTGTCAAATTGTCAATCACTTACAGCATGCTAGGCACTGAAGATAAAGCAGTGTACAAAACTGACTTAGTCGCTGCTCTAGGGCAGCCGAAACTCTCCTGAGGAAGGCAGGTCTCGAACAAGGAGTGTACTAAGGGAGTGTACGACAGGGACACTAAGCTTTAATTCTTAAGAGGAAAAATTTAGAGATCATTTACTTCCAAATCTATTACAGCTTCCATAGTTTGTCCTTCCTCACATGAAAAATACCATAAGAAAATAAATGGGAGCCAAAGAGAACTTCACTGAGACCCTTTTCTGATGCTTGTTCATGTTACTGCACTCTTAATTTCTAAAAATGCTTCAAACTCGGTAGGTAGTAATCTTATATACGATAAAGATAGTGGCTTAATCCAGTTTAAAATATAAATTTATAGAGATTGACATTCAAAGACAGCATAAGCAAAAGTCTTACAGCATTTTGACAGAGCAAGTGGGTGGTTTTTTCCCAAAATCTATCCCTTAAGTACAAATAAGAACAGAAGTGATTACAGCCCCTTTCATCACTGTTGTGGTAAACACTTCTTAGAAAGAATCATAAGATGTCTCTGAGAAAAAACAACAGAAATTTATCTGGCAAGGCAATTAGGGTTCTAAAATTTCTGCCGTATTGTAACGTTTTCAAGCATCAAAGACGCACAGGTATAAACTTTTCCCTGACAGAACATTGTTCTGTTGAACAGGAGGACACAAAGACCTCCACAGAGAATGATTTTACCAAGAACATAGCGTAGAAGTCCATCTAAGCGTGTGGCCTCAAAACTATATAGAAACAGTGTAATGCACTCTGTTCCAGTTTCCTGTCACAGAATGAAAGCATTTTTTATACATATGCTTTTATTCTTTTCATTATTATTTCCATTGTCCGCATGATGAGTGAATAATGCAAATAGCCCCTACAATTTCTGGTGAATATTTTGATACAAGAACACAAACTAGATGATTTAAAGCAGTAAGAACAGATTATAGTTATTTTATTTTATTTTATTGATCAATCAATTAATTGTGGTTGCCCAATCCATAGTTTGGGATAAAATCTGCTTCCATTTTGGAATGAAAACAACAAAAACTTTTTCCGAAACCATCATCCCATCAAAACCACAAACATGGATTATATGAAATCACTCCCTTCCTAGAGGTCAAGTAAAGAAAAGAATGAAAATTACTGCCATGGGTCCATTATTTTTCTTATCCTTTGATAATGTCAGCATACAGAAAGACTACAGGCATTAAAATTAAGTATTTTATTATTTAAGAGTCTTCTTTTCTTCCCTAAACCCTAAGGAAAAAAGATATCTTTTGACAGCCAGAACTTTGAAGAATCAGTGAGACAAAATATGCTTCAAGTTCAATTATTTAAAAAAAAATGGTGGTAGAAAGAAGTCATTTTCATAGTTAACTTTCAAAAGGGTAGTCACAAAATGACATACATATTAATGCTATGAACCTTAATTTCACTTTAAATTATATAGTTGATTAAAAAATAATTCATGATTTTTAATAATAAAGTTACAAAATAGAAAATATCCAACCCTTAATAAAGACTGAAAGACGATTAATTATTGAATATTGGTAGAAGTGAAGCAGCCTGCAAGATAGTCCACTAGGCAGAAATGAAGCTTTACTCTTATTAAAGGACCAGAAATATATTCCTAATGCACCAAATTATTTTACCTCAAAACTTTCATTTATCCCCTTCTATACAGAAGCTAGACAAGATTAGGACATATTCTGTAATAAATAACATGCATTAAAAGCTCTCTAATTTGAGTTTTCTAAGTGGTTGCTAGGACTATAAATTTTCATTCAGGATGGGATCTCACAGGAGTTCACTGTTAGCTTCTTAAATTATCTAAAGGCATTAAAAATGGAAAGTCAGTCAGTGGTTGCCAGGGGTTAGATGGAAGGAGGGATGAATAGCGGGAAACCAGAAGATTTTTAGGGCAGTGAAAATCTACTACAATGGTGGATATGTGTCATTACACATGTATCCAAACCTGTAGAATGTATACCACCAAGAGTGAACTCAAAAGTAAGCTACGGACTTTGGGTGATAAGAGTATGTTAATCAGGGTCATTGTTTGTAACAAATGTGCCACTCTGGTTAGGGATGCTGACAATGAGGGAGGAGGGCTATGCATGTATGGGGGTAAGGGCTATTTGGGAAATCTCTACATCTTCCTCTCAATTTTGCTGTGAAGCTAAAACTGCTCTAAAAAAATTAAGTATTTTTTTTAAATAGAAACTCAGTATGGCAATGTACACAGTTTGTTTGTTTTTACAGATATTCCAGCTGAGGGAGGGGGCTTCCGAACTTTCTGCACTCTATTCTAACAGTGGTACTCAAATAATAAGTAATACTCAAATAGCACAAAGGCTTCCAGCCACAAGAAAATCCACCAAGTGATCAAACCATAATACAAAATTATCAAATATACTTTTGCTCTACAAATATTTGTCTATTATTTTATGAATCTAGATACACAGAAATGGAGCGTAGTGACTATGAAATTGGAGTACAAAATTCTATTCAGCAGGGACCTATTTGTTTAAGAAAGTTTCATGCACAGCAATGTAGGTAATCAGAAAATGTATTGTAGGAGTTGTCAGAGTCTGATGAACAACTATAGTCACTCAACTTGATCCAAAGGGAGTTTCTTCTGCCTCCAAACAACTTAATTAATTCAAAGAGTAAAGAATGCCACTCTCAGGTCAAGTATAGTAAAGCAGGGTAGATTTGAATGTTTAGGTCACAGAACCAAATACACATCTCAGGTTTTTAGAGCTCAGCTATCCAGCAAGCCTTATCAAAAAAGTTTTTGATGAAGGAAGTGCTATGTTCAGAGCTATGACAAAGGAAATAGTATTATGGGCACACAGACAGGGACCCTGGGGAAGGAGAGCAGCGTCACGGGAGGCACCCAGGATTCTGCTAAAGAAGAGTGAGGTTCAAATAAGAAAGGGGTATTGGAAATGAAAAAGAGGCGGTAATGGTGAGAAACACTTCCGACTTCCTTCTAGAGTCAACAGACTCCTGACACGGTAATTTCCAACTCGTAGGAAAGATTAAGCATTTGTGTAGCCGAGCATTAAGATGACAAACAGAGAAACTAAGAGAGAAGAGAGAAGAACCAAAAGCGATAAAAATGAGTCGAGGTGGGTCTCAAATCAAAACATACTGCTACTTTCTTATGGTAGATAAACCTGAACATTTCTACTAGAAATCACTTTCCGATTTCTTCCTGCTAGCATACTTCTTCTATGGTTTTGATATGATGCAATTCAGCAAACTTTTCCCTACCCCTACATGTGCAAGCCACGGTGCTTGGGGCAGGGTGGGAGGCAATGCTGGAGGATTTAAGAATGAATTAGACATGAACAAGCAATGATTGTGCAGTTCACCTCATTAGTTGGGTGTATGTCTGCCTCTCTTACTACAGTATGAGCACATTGCTTAGTAAGAGAGGCAGACATACACCCAACTAATGAGGTGAACTGCACAATGTTCCACAATAGAGACATGAGGTAAAAACAGAGACGAAGAAATAATTCCTAACTATGTTCTTAAAGAAATCCATTAAGTCCTACTAAATCCTAATACTTTGATTTGCAGAAATGGGTGGCTGGGAAAATTCAGAGACTTACATCAGGATAGCAGGGTGACTTTGGGACAGTTCCTCAGTCTCAGTAGACTCAGTTTACTTATCCAGAAAGCAAATGATTGAGTTAAATCATTTTAGCTTACTTTTAATTCTAAAAACTTTCTACTTCTATTGAAGTGTTATTAGAAGGGGGTAGGGAGAGTTTAGAGTAGAGAACATTAATAGGAAAAAACTTCCTAGAGACCACCAGATTCTGAAGTTCTTGACTATTTTTCCTGTGTACAAGCTGAAAGCTAGCCACTTCAACTTTGCAAATTTTCAGAATTTTTCATTGTCTCAAATTACCTGCCTTTAAGCTCAAAAGAGATACAACACCAGGTATTTGCACCAACAAGCATTCTCTAGTTGACATTTAGGGCAGGATTACTGAAGAATTATGGCGTACTCAGCAACAGGGCTAGGAGCAATTAGTCCCAAGATGGAGAAATACTTCCTCTTTTTCTTTTCTTTGTTTACTCATAGAGTCTTCCTTCCAGTTGAACCTTTCATGCCTTAATTTAGCCATATGTTGGAGCAACTAGATTGTGCTTAGGAAGAAGTGCAGATTTCCTATTTACAGTAGAATCAATTGGCTGAGCTAGTCTGTGAAAGGAAGTATTCAAGAAAAATGCCTGTAAAGCTATTTCCACATGCACTGTTCAAAGGCTCCTTCCTAAGTCCTTTTACTTCCTCAATGCTGAAAATAAACCACAAGTGAGCTTTCTAATGACCTTAAGGCAAAAAAAGTGTATACAGATATATATATCTCTATGTGTGTATATAAAGATATAGATAGGTACCTTAGCTATTCTTTCAAATACTGCCAGTGTCTACCTAAAACTTGGATATAAAGAGAGAATTAATTTGTATTTCTGGTGATATTAAGGAAAACTTAGATTTTACCTACCAAGTTTAGCATAGACTTGTATATAAAATTTCAAAAGCATCCAGATGTTTATCCCAAACCACTATATCAAAATTTACTAAGAGGTTTGTTGCTCTAAGTATTTATGGTAATATTCTCTTCTAGTCTTCTAATCAAACTGTCCCTAAGCTTGGCACTTGGCATTCATCTCTCCCTTTTAAAATTCTTCTTCAAGGGCTTCTGATAAAATTATTCCTATCTTTCTTTCCTTCTTTCTGACAGCTCTAGACTATTTTCCTTCACTTCCAAATAATCAAAGCCCTACACTTCAGTCTTTCCTGAGTAGTCTCGCCCTATGCCAACCTTGATGCATTAGCTAATTCACCCATTTTACCTTAAGAAGGACTATATATAAATCACTCCACCCAATTAGACTTGACATCCTTTCCTCTGAGGATTATAAGAAAAAAGAGCAAGAAGAAAATACAACAAGGACTACATTTACTGATAGTTATAATTGGCTTAAATTTAAAATAACTAGATAAATACAAGAGAAAAAATCAATATTCAGGTGGCTGATGTAATTCTAAGACAATGACCTTGTTTTGTCAGGAGCCTCAACCTAGTTTCTTAAAAGAGTAAAATATTTTACTTTTGTTGATTATCATTTATACAATCACTCATTAGCCAAGCACAAAAGAAAAATGTGTATGTTTCTTTTAATTCTACAAGATCAATAACAATGATACAAATTATTAATCAACCTTTGATGATTTATTCTTTATGCCATTGGCTATTATATGTAAAATCCTCTGAACTAGCTTGCTCAATAATTAGCTTTCCTCGTTTGTTTTCATTTTCTCTCCTGATTATGAAGCCTCTCATCTTCAACAATAGCAATAAACATTTTTTGATCAGCTTCTAACTGCAAGGCCTGTGTCAGACCCTGAAGATGCAAAGATATAATATCATCCCTCGGAGAGTTCATGATAGTCCTGATTAAAAAAAAAAAAAAAAAACTAAATACATGAAAATACAAAGCAATATAAAAGCGGCAAGTGGGCGTTCTTAATAGTAACACGTGACTGTGATAGAGGAAGGTTCCCATGACCAAGGAGACGGGACTGAATCTGGGACTTACTGCAAAATGAGTAGAATCTAGTTAATAATGAAATCGACATCAATTTATTAAAACAATGAAGAAAGAGTTTGGGCATTCTGGACAAAAGAAACACACTGAGAAAACAATAGATTACAAGAAAGATGCTGTGAAACCAAAAGCAATCCAGCAGACAAGCAGGGGAGCACGCAGGCGCTGCCTTCTCAGGAATTAAGGATATTTATCACTTGGGATGATATTCATGTGGCCTCACCAGCTTCCAGAACAGCTCCGCTCTTAACGTTTGAACAATTTATTGCCTAATTATTTCTTTTGCCCTTTTGAAGAGTCTCTCTGCAGGACACTTTTTGAGAGTGAGAGTACAAAAACTGGGCCCGTGGAAAGTCATCTCCCCATTGCATTAAAAGCAAAATAACCTTTTACCAAATGCTTTGTGACCATTTCGAATATTGAATTTGTATTTTAATCATGGAGATCAACAGGAATATAGCCAGTGGGAAGGACCTAATTACAAATGATGTTTTTCTCATGGCTGTGCCCACAATCCCAAGGGATGCTTTAACGAAGTTCTGAGCCCTCAGACAGGAAAGGTCAAATGGCGCTCCTCCCCTGGCACCTCAAAGTGCACATAGCTGTACCTTTATCCTAGCAGATGTTCAACCAGGTATGACATTAGCCTGAGGCAAAAATTCCAGGAAACACATCTCCCAGGGAAGGAGTTCTCTGGAATTCAGTGGATAATACAGCAGTCTCTTTCGGAGTTTGAAGCGGAGATGAATTTAGATAATCTCCATTTGAATATAAATGTATATTTCATTAGAAGCATAATATGCCAGCAAGAATACCATTCTGCTTATGAATTTATTATGTACAAAAGATTCATGATATTTTAGATGGATTTTTTTAAACGTTGAAAATGTTCCTGCTATTTTATACTATGCACATATTTGAGTTTATATTAGGTTAAGCCAGGTGAAATTGCCTTTTTTGGTAGGTCAAAAATGGTTGAATATTCCATTTCATCTGGCTCAAACTGATCACTCAAACTGTCTTACAATTAACAAAATAATGGAATGTTACATTTTATAACACCATTCTGACCTAATTTTCATTCTTAAAAAATACTTTTGCATTATGCTAGACAAGATCTTTTCATAATGTGCATATACACATATACAGCTATCTATACCCATTAGCTCTAAGTCTGTGTCTGCTTTCCCAGAACTAGCCTTGACTTTTAGGCTTTTTATCTGTAGCACAAGTCAGGTAATGTAACGTAGAACCTGACATGAATTTGAACCACATAAGTCATTTTAAAAATTAACATTGAAGAAAATATTTGGTTTTTCTTGAAACTTAACAAAGCTGGTCTCCTTGCCTTCTCCAAAACAAGAACACAAACAAAAACTCCTCAACATGCAATGAAAGCCATGAGTTTCCACATCAATTACTAATATTAACAATTAGAGGGAATCTTCATGTACAGAACACTTTTTTGATATGATTTTCCTTTAAAAAGATATTTGCGTTTTCTATTTTTTTATAACTTACACCTGTGTAAAACATTTAGTCATAAGAATAGAATCTTATTTATTTATTTATTTACTTGATTTTTTTTTTTTTTTACCAAAGCTTATTATAATGAGTTTGCCTTGATGGGTAATGATAATGACTTATCAATGAAATGCATACCTCTATAAAGCACTATTTAACTGAATGTTAAACACAAAAGTCTTTTTAAAAGACTCTTAAAGCTAATTCCAACGTAAATTTTAAGTATTTAGTAAACCAAGTGAACCTAGAAATGAATATAAATATAGATAATGCCAATTAAATTGCCTGAATAACATTTAAAACACATTATTGACAGGTTAAGGGTTTGTGATTAAAAATACTGGAGATCTCTTAACAAAGACTAGTAACTAGGCAACTGGAAAGGGGAGGTAGGAAATAGGATGGGGAAGGATTGACAGATAACTCTGTCAGGAACAGCAGAGGTAAGTAGCTGTCATTATTTCTGGAAGCCTCTCTCAAATGGTGGGGAAATGGAAAAAAATTCTAGTGTAATTCACTGTGGTCTGACTACATTGCAAAACAGATGGTCTTGTGTGGCTAATAAACAATTTCTGAAGAGAATGCATTATGTTCTCTTAATGGTCTCCTGGAATAAGTATATGGAGCAGACCACAAAATAAGGAAGCATCATGGGCCAGCTGATCTGATTTGCTCCTCAGGCTCCCAAAATTAGGTTTTTAAGCTGAGGGAACAAGATCAGTATTTAAACTATCTTTATATGATTTCACAGCCACACACCCACACCACCAGCCTCACCACCTTTATGGAGCTTTAATATAAAAATTGTAGGATATCTGTTTTTAAGTCTAATTCCCTTATGTTCCTTAAAATGCGTACAAGAAATTTACAAATTTACAAGAAATGGCATAAAAACTCTTTTCAGAGTTGAAAAGCAGAGATGTATCTTATTTTTATTGGCAGTTAATGTGGGGACCTACAGTATAACAGCTGTCTCAATAGCCATGAAATTAACGACATAAAATTGCACAACCTTCAGTGGCCTGTTCCCGTGGGGAGAAACAGAAAGAAATGAAAAGAGCGCCTTGCCCAGGTTTTCGAATTACAAGAAAGGTGTTGAATTGACTGTTGGAGGATTCATTTTTAATGATTTCATTTCGAATATAACTGTCTTCATTTAGTGAGGGTTTGTGGGCGTTTGGTGTGTCTTTGGAATAAAATCTTTCCAAGAGGTAAGAGGCACGTGTTAATTTACCAAAGATCCGAATGGCAAGGGCGAGCCTGGGAGCAAGAGCTGGTGAAATAAATATGTCAGGGAAAAACTGGAAGGGAGCCTTTTTTTCCTTTTTTGAGATCTCTTTCCCGCCTCACTCCGAAAAGGAAGCCACCACCGCGGGCTAGGCTTTATCTCTAAGACAATAGCGCCGCTCGCCGCCTCCCGCGCCGCTTGGTCCGCGCGCCCTGCCCTCCCGTGCCCCTGCCCCACCTGTCCCCTGCCCCGCTAGCTCATCTGCCCCACGAGTCTGCAGCCCAACTGGCGTCCCTGCCTCACCGGTCCCCAAGTCTCGCCTGCGTTCCTGTCCCACTGATGCCCCTACCCGACTAGCTCATCTGCCCGCGAGTCCTGCCCCACCAATCCCTCTTCTCCATCACTCCTCTGGCCCGCCAGACCCCCTGGCCCCAGCCCCCGTCCCTGGTCCCCTGCTGGGATGAGCCTGGAGTCCCGCCTGCGGCTCCCCCGGCCGCCGGGCGAGAGCCGGGAGCGCGGGCGCGAGCTCCTGGACCCCTCCCAGCGCCCCGCGCCCTCGGTGCCCTGCACCCCCAGGCTCTCAGGCAAGCCTGCTTGCGTCTCGCCTCCTCTCTGGCTCGGGGCCTCTGGGCTTGTTTGCTTGTCCTCATCCCGGGGCCAGCCCCGCTCCCTCCTCCCGGCTGCTTCAACAGCCGTTTGCTTCCTGCGGTGTGTTTCTTTTTTTCCCCTCCTAGGCTCCATCAAAGGTGGCTCTGTTATTGAAATATGAAGCCATTTCCTCTCCAAAACCCTTGGTTACCCAAGGTGGAATCAATGGACCTATATACTCTCCCAGGAGTTATAAATAAATGTCTATTTGTTCAGAAGGCGTTTTCCCGCGTGTCCCAGCATCTTCCCCAGCGGTTATTTTAGGGGAGCGCGCGCGCGTTTTTCTGTGTGTGTGAGCGCGCGCGCGCGCCCTGTGCTCATCTGGTTCTAATCCTGGATATGGATCCATAAGCCAACCCCACCCATCCCGTCTGCCCCTCGCATTCCTCGCTCTATAAATAAATCCAGGTTCTTTGAGCTCCGTCATCCAGGGATACAATAGCAGTTGTTTGTTTGTTAACGGAGATTCAAACCCAATATCGATACCGAGTCCAGTAAACAAAAAAAATACTCTTCTGGCAATGTGGGTGGAAGGGCATCTTCAGTTTAGGCAGCTTTGTCTGCTGTTGCCATAATTGTCTCTCTACCTGGTTACCCTGGATCTACTTTGGGGAGAGGGAGGCGGGAAAGCCAGGACTCTTCCTACCCTTGGATTTTCCTTTTAAGCAGAGACTAAAAAACAAAGCGAAAATTCACTCTCCTGGCGTGTCTGCCTCACACCGCTGCCTCACAGATCATTCCACAGACCCCTTGCCCCATCCGCTCTGGACAGACCCAGGAGTGGCGAGGGTGCCGGAGGAGTGGTGTGGGTGGGGGCTTGTGGTTGTAGCTGCCGCTTTCCCTGAAGCCCCGAGCGGGACACTCGGGCATCTGAGCAGAGGGAAAGTCGTCTAAGAGGCTGCTGTTTCACAAGGTCTGGGTACAGAGCTGCCCCTCCCTTCCTCCCTGAAGTGTGCATGAAGTGCACGTTAGGCTGTAATTAGGGGATCTGGGAGGAGAACTTTCCTAGTGACGCTTTGCTTTTCTTCTGCTCTTGGTGAGAAAGTGCCTCCTTCTTCCCAGGACCAGGACCTCTGCCATCCAGCGCCACAAAGAGACATTCTGCACACACACACTCACACACGCACACACACACTTGCCCAGAGACAAACTTAAGGTGAGGGGGAAAAGCGCTAGCTTCACTTCATCTCCGGGCTCCAACTTCAGCAGGACTTGAGAGCATCTGCGCTTCTGGATTTCAGAACAAGGTAAACTTCCCACAAATTGTTTCCTCTTTCGGTCAAACCTTGGTGCCTTAAAGATTTCAGAGAGCAATACATATCATGATATATGTATACATTTAAAGTTTTTTTCTTACTATTTTCTTTTGAGTTTAACATATCTCAAGTTTTTTTAAAAAAAGATTCATATTGTCAGAGAAAATACTGTGTTGCTCAGTGTAGAACTGGGGCAAGGATTAACTCGAGCATCCTGGCTTTTGCTAGCAGTACTATAAATCTGGGAGGCGCATGGTTTCCAAGCGGTGACTTTTCCATCTGTATTTCAACAAGCATTTTTATAGCACCTGGGATGAAAAAAGGAGAGCAGAGGCTGAAGGAAGAGCTGAGAATAGGAATGCCCACTGCAGATTTATGAGTTTTGCTTTGGGAAATATATAGGTGTATGTGAAAAAGAAAGTTACCATAATCCTAGGTGATACCTGTTAGATTGATAATCTTTGAGATGTTACCAATTTTGGTCCAGGCTTCTCCAGTTAATTGTGGAATTACGATCGTAGCATTATGATCCATTTCATATCTAGAATCATGTTGACAGACAGTTTTAATGTGCTGAAAAAAATGTTAAAGCCATAGATGTTAAGATTCTTTAAAAAGTTGCTTAAAGGAATTATTTATGTGTTGAGTTTGTTCACCACCCGAAGCAAATCTGAACTCTTTGGGGCTTAAGTGAAGTTGTTTTTCTTCCATTGAATATGACTGTTGGGTTCACAATAAGATGGTTTGTTATTTTGAAAATAAGTTATTTTATTTTCATTTATCACTGGAAAAATACACAAAGTGGCCAGGACATTTGGGAATTTTTAGGATGGAAAGTGTTCCTGTACATGTTCCAGCGTGATGTCATAGAATCAGACATACTGGCTGGCTTCTTGGAAGCTAACGGTTCTTAAGAAATAAAGCCTGTGAGTTAATTTCTAAGTGAAATGTAATATTTATTCATTACAAATGGAGTTTCTGGTAACCATTTCTACTTGATTATTTCAGTGTACTAAATTTGCTGTAGTTTTATACACACTTTAGTGACTTCAATATTTTAATGGAATCATAAAATGGGCATATTGTTCTACCCCAAATATACCATAGTAGTTCTCTTTGGATAACTTTGAGGATGATACTTCTTAATCCTTCCCATCAGTTTTTAACTTCAATTCCATCTATTTCTACTAATAAAGAAATTTTTCCTTCCGTTCAGTAAAAATGCCAAAGGTCTATTAAGCATTTCATCTTTAGTCCTTAGTCACTTTTGGGGTATATGCTCTTAATAATTTAATTGTTTAAGCTAAGAGAATAACTTGACATTTTTTTCTAACCTCTTCGTAAAATTGGAAACAGCTTGAAAATGGGAAAACTAGATAAGGAGAGGTAATTTTGCCTAAACTTAATTAAATGAGCAAAAGAAAACCAACTTCAAGAGGTCACTGGTCCCCAGGGAGAATGTACCCAGAGGCCAGCATACCAAACAGGAGTGTCCAGTGGGCCTGGGCTTTCCATGTGAAACAAGAATGAGGGGAACAGCATGTTCTTATAAAGTGAGTCATTTATTGTCAGCAAGGTGCTGTCCTCAGAGGAATGACTGACACAGGAATTTAGAAAGACTGAAGAGACTTTCACACAGAAGAATCAATTCGTTATATTCCTAGCGGTTTTCCTTCCTTTTCCTTCCTTTGGGAGTAAGTACCACATCCAGGATAAATACGTTCAGAAGATGCAGAAAGATGCTTTATGAGTAGACAGACGGTCTACGAGACAGTCCTGCCTTTTAGCATCTTGGATGTGGAATATTGGTATTTTCTGAGTAGTTGAAGTAGTCTTTGAATCTTAAAGGCAGCACTGTACTTTGTAAAGATGAACAAGAGTCGTATTCAGAAGATGCCTCCTTTTTCCAGAAAACACTAGTACTAGTTTTCATTTCCTTTTGCCCCATGCATGTTTTATTTTCCAGATTACATTTTTAAGATAACGGTATTCCACCAATTAAATTCCAATGAAATGCAAAGCAACTTAAAACATAACTTTCACATTATAGCCTTCTGTTGCCTCTAGTTAATTTCCCAACATCCTGGATTCATTACTAGTAACCATAGTACTTAGTCTGTGTTATTTAAATGTACTTAGTCTGTTATTTAAAGGCAACAAAATGCTGTTGGGGGGCAATGGGGAGGGATGGAAACCCGAATATACTTAAGATTTTAATCAATAGTGTTTAGGCGGATTAGAGGAAACAGCTGGCTAAACAAATATTAGGTGTAGAGTGGACGTGATGTTATAAATTAATAATGCAGCTCTTTATTGATACCATGAATGGCAGGGTCTGTGATGGTTCAACATGGGAAACACGGTCCCTGTGTGCCACCTAGTGGATGAGTCAAAGAAGGCTTTCTCACCAGCCTCTTGCTAAAAAATTCAGAGACTTCCATTCTACTGATATTGAACACTAAGTACATGCCAGACTTTGGGGTAGGTGTTCAGAGTTGAAAATACAGCAAGTGATTTTTATATAATTTAAAAATCAAGGCACCACTTAACAGTTGATTAAATTCCCAGTGGTTGCATTCAAAATCAGGTTACTCTTTACTGGGTAATTTACCATCAACTTTCTGTCTCCATGAGGATATAGTTTAATAACCGTAACTTGCTTCTCATATAGGATTTGTTTTTTACAGAGATGTCATGACCTAGTTCAAAACAGGGCGGACAGAGTTTGAATCTTGAATCACCTTCTCAAATGGAAACAAATTTCTGTAAAGTTTATAGTTACTGATTTTGAATGGGCCAATAATTATCAGCTTGAAAGGTTAGTACACACACACTGGCACATATTATTACATATTCTTTAGATATTTTTTCATTAAATGTAAAAGGATAGTAGTAAAAATTGCTTTGGGGTAGTGAAGTATATTTCACAAAATATTGCTCTCAAACACTAATAATTAGCATGTGGAACAACTTCATCTACACCTGTTGTTCACATGCAGTTTTGAAGCAGGAACAGCACTTCCATTAAATTGACATAATAGAAAAAAACCCTAGGCAAGAACAATTACAAGAAAAGCCACTGTTTGAAAGAAGCATCAGGATACCATAGAAGATTAATCCATCGGAATATTGCACTGGGAGTTTTGAAAAACTTTTCATCAGGAGATGTATGAATTATTTCTCCAATTGGCTCTTTGCAAGATATATGACTTAATGGCGACAGTGTTCAGCACATCAACATTAATCAAGACGAGTTCTGAAATTCAGGTTGGGAGGTAAAATGCCTCAGTAGGAGAAAAAAATGATTAATTTGTTACTTGCTGAGCTGAAGAGGTATAATCCACAAATTGAGTTAAGCCTGCTGATGGGGAATGGAAGTTTCCTATCGAGGGGACTTTGGTTTTTTGTTTGACAGTGGGACCCACCCGGTGAAAGAAGGAGAGCTGCTCATTAAGTCTTTTTTCATTAATGCCACAAAATTATAGCCTGTATTGATCAGAGGTGATGGCTGGAAACACTATCAATCATGTAAAGTAAAGCAAATTATCTTAATTCTTATTTCCAATAAGTCATCATGCACCAGAAACAAACCATTCTGTTAACAATTTTATCTGATCATCCTTGTGATTTAGGATGAATCACAGACTCATTCTAGTGAGGGAACTAATGAGAGATTCCCAAAAAGTCAGAGGTCCTGAAGGTAGAAATTTAGTCATGAATTGGAAAACGGTTCCAAGAAGTTTGAATGATTTCAGAGACTTGATACCAGGCAAGAACAAACTCTTCAAGAAGGAGCCAGCCAAGCTCTCTGAGATGGTCTGCTGCTGCTGGGCTCTTGGTTATCTTCTAGTAGCTTCACATAATGGCTTCTCCCAGAGGTGGAGACCTGAAGGGGGCTTGCTGGTGTTGAAGATACAGCTATGAAGTGAGGATATAACTATGTTCAGATAAAGCCAGGATTTGTTTAAAATATCAAATGTTGCTGGACTACTTTGAGCTTCTGTTCATTGTTTTATAGCTTCACAGGGGGCGATGGAGAGATGGGGTATAGCTAGGAGGCCAGGAGGCTATTTGCAAAACAAAAACAAAACAAACTCAGAATAAAAATAACTCAGAGAACTTACGAAAGTTTTAGTTGGGTCTCAGTCTTGAATGAGCAACAGAAGTTTCCCCTTTTGTCCAACATAGCTTAATCCGGAGAGAACACATTTTACTTGGTTGGTTACTAGCTTCCAATTACTATATTCCAATTACGTTTACTGTATTAAATAAAGTCCAATTAAGTTAAATAATATTCAAGTTATTTTTAAGGTAAATCTGGATTTTCCTAAACTTTTCACAAAGTTTTATGGATAATATCTCATTTGATGTTGATATTAATATTTGATATTGACATTGATGAAATGAGGATTACCTCATTTGATCATTCCTGCATTCACTTGTTCATTCAACGAAAATTTATTGAACACTTGCTGTTTACCAAGCACTATTCCAGCATTATGTGCTGGACCCCTCACTTTACACCATGCAAATTCATTCTAAAAATATAAGAAAGTCAAAATTGATGATAATGAATCTAAAATGTTGCAAGATCCTGAGGTACACATTGAGTAACAGAAACAACCAGAAAGTTCTAGCCTTGTGGTTTTCATATTAAGAGAATTTTGAGCATGCATCTTTAAAATTATTTGCCCTTATTTGCCATCTTCAGGCTGAGTGGATAAGAGCTTTGTTTCTTGGTTGCGTGGGCACAGATGGGCCTGGGAGGGCAGCTCTGACACTCCAGAACCCCGGGAGGGCTAGTGTTCCATTAATCTGTCTCCTCGGGTGGATACGAAAAGCTAAAATTCATTTGCACACAGTTGCCGTCCACCAGTTTGCCACTAAAATTCAGATTGTGCACAGAATGATTCAGTGCTTACCATTTGCACCAGGCATCACGCTAGGTGTTGCAGAGTAATTGGCTCAAGGAGTTCACAAGCTGGTGGAGAAGACAGATGGATGCGCATCAGGAATCACTAGTAAAATTTGCCAAGTGGGTGAAGTTTGCCTTCGTAGTCTCCTGGGTCTCTGTCTTTTGCACTTCTCCAAACTTTCCAGGCCCCTCCTCATAAACTGAGACTCCTGCTCTCCACCCACTACCCCAAAGGAGCTGATACTGCCCTGGTTGATTGATTTCTTGACTGACTGATGACACTTAAGTGTGAATGAGTTTCACTCATGCATTTACATTTTAAGCCTTTTATCTCTTTAAAGTAAATGTTTTGTTTTCTCTAAAAAGAATTTCAAACATCTGGGGGCCTTCCCGTCCTTACACCAAGGGTGTAATTAAGCTGATTTAGTCCTCCACGGTCTTCAATCTCTCAATTATCCCCACTCCAGAGGTGAGGCCAGAGGCATTCTCTTAAGGCCAGTTTCCAGAAACTTGAAGGACCTTTGGTCCTGTTAACCACTGGCTCCTCTAGGCTGAGCCTGATCAACCTGTTCTTCCATCCTCCCCCCAGTGCTTTGCCCAGGCCATCTCCCCTCCCCAACCCCAAGGGGCATCGAAGCCCATCCTTTGAACGCTCCTGGGCACTTTGCCATATGCTACGCCTAGCTCCTCTCAGCTTTTCATTACTATGCTTGGCATGCTGCCCTTTGATGGGTAGAGCCCCTAAAGCTTCTTGTGTTCTACTGTTTGAGCCCTTATGCCACCCCAAATATGCGGGTCTAGAGGGAGGGAGCAGGGAGAATCCACATATTTGGTCCAAGAACTCCTCTAAGTCAAAGGGATGAAGGAGGAAGACAGGGATACACACAAGGCAAGCACAGAAATTAGCCATCAAATTGGAAGTACGGGTCAAAGCCAACATCTTTTTAAAATATGTGCTCAGGTACTTAACTACAATTGGTTTCAGAGAAATTTCAACATCGGTGCTGATTATAGAGGCTGGAAAACGAACTGTGGAAAAAAACTCTGAAAATTTACTATGGCTTTATAAAAGTAACACTAATCAGAGTCATTTGTTTAAATTCCTTCCCATTTTATGTTTAATTCACATACAGCAAATGATAGTCATGTTATTAGTTGGCTCAGATTTATGTATGTTTCCTTTGATTTCGCCACCATGGTTTGGTGCTCCTATAAGATACTGATCTAGTTGTATGACATAAAGATGTGCTCACCACTTTTTAAACTGCTGGGACTGAGCACCCAAAGTGAGAGAGTTGATTGCTTTTCCCTTCTTCTCTGTGGCCTAGAGAAGAGGGATCATTGGCCTGCATTATTCACCTCGCTGGGGGATATGAATGCCTGACCTTCAGTAGGTGCCCTATAAATGTTTCCTGTTGCTGCTGTCAGTGCCCAGAGCAGTGCTGAACGTGAGGTTTCAGGGGTCTCCCTGCCTTCCCTCCCAGGTGCCTCTATTTCAGACATCTGAACACCTCCCAACCCCAGGCCATTCCCCAACTCGGTCTTTGTTTTCTTTTCAGTCTTCGTCATATCTTTCGAGGGTGTTAAATTCATAAAATTTTCCCAGATTTAAATAACAATAATTGTTGGTATACAATTAATAGTGTAAAAATAGTTGATAATTTCAGTAAATCTCCAAATTTAAGGAAAGCGAGACTGGAGGGGGGAAATGAGTTGAGAGAGGACTTGAAATAGTGTAGACATGATCTAATAAGGGTGAATTGATTGGATGAGGGAGAGAAGTCAAGGACAGTGTGAATGTTTCAAGGGCACACCATACATGGAGAGGGACGCAATCGACTAAGATTGAGAAAATGGGAGAAAATGGTGAGTCTGATTTAGGAAGTGCCCATGGGACCCATACAAGTTGAATATACGTATCGTAAGCAGAGGGGAGAAGTCATGGCTGGAAATAGAGATTTGGAAGTCTTTGGTATTAAGATGGTAGCTGAAAATCATGTGGAAGAAGGAAGGCGATCATCCCAGGGAAGAACAAAGGGCGACAAACTTGACCAAGAACTGAACTCAGGAAAAAATAGGTAAGAATGAGTTTTGCCATTATTGATGCATGATTTTAACTTTTCTTTTATCAACCATAAATGTCCACTGGGTTGGATAATAGCAATGTTTTATTAATCCTTGTGTCTCACAGTCTTATTCAGTCCTCTGCATAGGGAAGGTGCCAGACATGTTTGTTGAATTAAATGAAATTAAAATGGCATTTCCGAGCCTTGATGCTTTAATGATAGATTTTCATAATGATAACCCTGAACCTGGGTAAGACCCCAAAATGTCTGAATTGTAGTTATTTATTCAATTTTGTCCAATATTGAGCCGGCTTTAAATATATGTTGTTGCATTTTGTTGTTTAAAAATCAGTAATCAATGTGTAGTGTAGATGGTAATTCACCAGAGTACTTGATTAACCTTAACCCATGTTGTTTAGCTTAACGTATAAATGAGTTCGCCACAGAATGCAGTCCTAGTTTGAGTCCATTTATAATTCTTTTCCTAGTTCCTTGATCGTGAAGACCTCTACATCTTAGGTCAGATTTGGAGCCCAGAATCCTGGATTTCTCTGGTCTTCTCAGCAACTTGCTTTTTTTTCTAGTTCTTCTTTATCCCTGCCTGCGTTGCCATATAAAATACAATGAATAATTGAATAATTTTTACTATAAGTATGTCCCAAATATTGCATGGTACGTACTTATGCTAAAGAGATTATTTAGTGTTTATCTGCAGTTCAAATTTAACTGGGGGTCCTGTATTTTTCATTGGCTAAATCTGATAATCCTACCCCCCAACTTGAAGTTACTGTAACTAGAATACGGCAACCAAGAATTTCTCCATGAGACTTCTGAATACCCTCCTTCTAAAGGTGAACAAATAAAGTTACTGAATGTATTTTCACCAGTGGTATAAATATCTTTAAAAAGATACTCTAAATAAAATTGTCCAACTGTGATATACCAATCAAGATGCAAATATATCAAACATTTATAACTACTGTGTTTTATACCCTATATACTAACAGCTATCTTAAGGATGCCGTAAATGTCTATTAGTGATCATGAGTTTTCATCTGTCTAAAATATTTTAAAATAATGTACATGTTAAAAAATTAAAATTTTAAATTTTCACTTTTTCAAGTTGGCAGTAATAAAACAAATACTTATTTCTAAATGAAAGAGTATCCATTTAGAAAAATATATATAATGTACAATGGGTATAAATTCTCAAATATTCTAACTGCAGAATATCTGAGAGCTCTTTTCCCCCGTTAATTTTATGTCAATTGTAGTTGTGCTGCCACCTTGTGATGTTTTTGAAGTATGACCTAATTTAACTGTATTAACATGTTATAACAGATCAACAATTTGTTCAATGTTAAAATTATTCCTCACATGATTAATATTTTTCACTTTACCCAGAAATGCTATATATTTTAATACCAAGAAAGGGGTCTCAAGTATTTAATGAAAATATTTTCTAAGTGTTGAACGTATTGTCTGCAAATTAGTATATCATTCTTGAGATAAGCACTAAAGTATGTCATTTAGTACTATACTACTTTATGTTTTATGAGTGACGTTAGGTTGTATCTGCATGTATTTTTGGTTTACTTGACCTTTTAACCTGAATTTCTCATAAGATCCTTGAACTCAGCATGTCCAAAATTGAGCTCATTATCGTCTTTCTACCAAGCATGGCCCATGTCATCTCTATATAAATACCAAGACTGTATAATTTATTACCCAAAGCAGAACACTTTTGAAAATGAAATGGGGTGACATTAATTATTCCAGAATAACATGTATAAACCAAGACTGTCTCAACAAACTGGTCTCCTTAAATATAAGTTAAATCATAATCCCAATAACCCAAACTGGAAAATTTGGAGTCAAGACTACTGGTTCATTGAACTGATCTGGAACCTCCTTCCCAGACTTCCGGTATTCCTTCTGCCTGTTTGCTCCCTTTCATCTTCTCTTTCTTTTCCGTTGTCCATCATGCTTGCCAACATTCTCAATGTCCTTGTCCTGTTGTCTGCAGAAGGATCTACCAGCCAAAATCCTTTTTCAGGATGAATCCAACTGTCCTCTTCCTCCACACTTGCTCTAAACTGCTGGGAACTGCTAGGAAAAGCTCATATCCCCCAGCAGAATGGAATCACTGTACAACTTCATGACTTCAGCTGCGCTTTTAATGCTGTGTGGCAGTTCTACCATATTCCTTAAAAGTTTTTTCTTCTCAAACTCCCTGTAACAGATGTCCACGCCTCCCTAATTCATACTGAAAATAGAAGCCATCTGCAAAGAACCCTCTTACCGTCCTGCCACCAAAACGCGTCCCTGACCACCAGCACCCCTACATATTCTCTCTTTTTTCCCTTCTGTTAGGAAAAAAAACACACAAGGAAAACTTTCCTTTACCTCTAAGAGTCTAAGGCAGACGTTGCCCCCCTGAGCTCTAGACATTCTTAATTAGGCATTTTCTCTCTTGTATCTTCAACCTCTCCCACTCTGGTTATTTCTTCCTATTGGATTTAATCATGGTCACATCTTATTGTCTTAAAAATATAAAACTTTCCCTAATCTCACATACATTCTACCTGCCAATCATTCTCCTTCCCGTCAGAGCCAAACTTCACGCCTTCCCTGTGCTGACTCTCTACGCCTTCACCCCATCCACCCCTCAGGCCACTGCCGTGTGCCTGCTCCCTCAACTGCTCCACTGAAGCGCTCCTCACCAGAGTCACAGTGGTTTGTTTTCTTAGTGGCGTTTAATGCTGGTGACCACGTTCCCCTCACAACAATCTCTGCCCTTGGTTTCTGTGATCTCACACTGTCCTAGTTTTCGACAGACTTCTCTGAGTACTCCCTCTCAGTCTCCACTTCAGGCTTCTAAGACGCTCCCCTGCCCCTTAGCAGTCTGTGTTCTGGTAGCTTCCGCCCAGTGCGCCTTGCCCCCCCCATGTGTTCTCCCTGTGCACTCTCATCCACTCCTCCGCATTAATCACCTATGTGCCCAGGACTCCCAGATCTTTATATCTCTCCCAAAATTTTCTCCTGAGTGTCCAAACCACAAACATCTCCCAATTAGGAAGTCTCTCGAGCCTCTCAGACTCCAGAGGTCCCGAATGAACTCCTTTTCTTTCCCCTGAATTTGAACTTTACCCAATTGTATCTAGTTTAGTAAATGGCACCCTTTTCTCTCCTCTCAGTTTCCAAAAACAGAAACATGGGAATCATCATGTGGCTTCTATCCCACAAATATCTTTTGAGGATATACACCCTTTTCTATCTCCTTTTGCCTAAACCTTACCCCTTGTCACCATCTTCTCTTGCCTAAATTTCTGCAAATCTTACCCACTGGTCTCTGTGTCTCCAGTCTTGTTGCTTTCTAGTGCATTCCCTCACACTGAAGCTGGAATAATCTTTCTAAAGTGTAAACTGAAAATATTTGCCTTGGGGCCGACCTGGTGGTATAGTGGTTAAGTTCCTGTGTTCCGCTTTGGATCCCAGGTGCCGACCTACACACCACCCACCAAGCCATTGCCCGTGCTGTGGTGGTGTCCCTCAGGCAAAATAGAGAAAGATTGGCACATATGTTAGCTCAGGGACAATATTCTTCACAAAAAATTATATTTGCCTGGTTAAAGCCCTTCAATGCCTTTCTATTGTTGTGACAATTAAGTCCAAATTATTAATATGATTTGCAAGATTTTCAGTGACCAGCTCTAGCTTACCTTTCTAGACTCAAATCTCCTCATCTAAAATTACACAGAATACCAGCTGACAGGATCAAATGACCAAATAAATCAAGATAATAAAAAAAATAGAAATAGATCAATAGGAGATCTAAATATTAGAGTTATCAGATACAGATGTTATGCTATTAATATATTTAAGAAATTAGATACTAAAGAATTTTAGCAAAGAACTGGAAACTATAAAAAAAATCATTCAAATGAAAATTCCAGAACTGAGGAAATATAATAACTAAAATAGGAGCTCAGTACAGGTGTTTAGGAAACATTTAGAAACTTTCAGGAGATGATTAGTAAACTGGAAAATAGGTCTGAAAAAAAGTATCCAGACTGAAACCTGAAAAAGAATGAAAGATACTGGGGGGAAAAATAGTAAAAGATATATGAGATACAGACGTTGGCACCCCAGTGGGAGAAACCAAATGGGGCAGAAACAATCTTTTAGAAATAATAGCTTGTGACTCTCCACATCACAGATTCAAGAAGCACCACAAAGCCCGAGGATAAATATCAAAAAGTAAAAATAAATTAAAAACCCACACCCCAGTATGGTATAGAAAAACCGCTGACAAAAGCAAAGAGAAAATATTAAAAGCTTCCAGAAAGGAAAGACGCAGGATACTAACAAGTAGCAAAATCAGCTAGTTGGACACTTTGTTTTTCTTTCCAGTTCAGGAAATGCCAAAAATCAGCGGGCTGACTTGACTATATTCCAGGGTAGATCTTATCAGCTCATCCTACTTTCTCTGAGAGAGCAAGTCTTCACGCCTGGAGGGATATCAGCGTGCCTAGTTCCCCGAAGGAGCTGGACTGAGATAAATTTTATTAGTGACTCAGTTTCTGCTCTGTTTGCAGATGCTGCACAGTCCTACTGCTGTCTAGGAAAAGTTCTGGAAGCCCTTTGGGATGCTCCCATCTATCTTTATCATTATCTAATATTATTTTAGATTACAAAGAGGAAATAAATATAATGATTGAGAAGCTTATGATTTATGCAGGATGTTTTACAGTGTTAGAATTATTTGTTTAGGGCCCTGAAAGGCAGGTCTTGGTAGCCAAAGTAAATACAAATTTGTCATAAAGATTCCAATAATTAAAATCTCCGGACTATCTGTCTTCTCTTCGCAGACATTCAGGCAGTTCTACTCCTCTAATTCTTTGCTCAGCTACTTCTTTCAGGCGGGAATCCCTTACCACTTTGTCCCTCCCGCCTGAAATATGGCTCATGCTGGAATCATTAATATACAACTTCCTCCAGGCAACCTAACATTGTACCGCAAGCTGGAATTCGTCACTTTTTTCTCAATTTCTCTCTAAATATTGTATTTTTACCACGGTTACTTTACTTAGCACACTTTTCTGTGTCTTATACTGTATTTAATTGTTGAAATGTCTTTATTTCACTAATTTATAGACTTTCAGTTAGGAGATTGTTTATCCATCTGATGGCCTTCAGAGATCTGGAATCATGGAGTTCAAAGGACCTAATCTGTTCCAGCGTCCCACCCACAGTGGGGATCCCTAGTGTAATATAATTGACAGATGTTTGTTGGTCTCCTTCAACACCTGCAGTGGCAGAAAGCACTGTGTATTCACAGGGCAATTCATTTCACTTTTAGAGGAATTACCAAAATGTTCTTCCTGACATTAAAATCGGCTTCCTTAACTTCCAACCATTTGTTCTATTTTTGCCCTGTGAAGGAACTTTGGGTATGTTTAATATCTTCCCCAGTTCATATTTGAGCAGCTTATTTCTAAATGCAAAACATTACGTTTTGTTCTGCAGTATTTTGTTATTTTGGGTACATACTTCCAAACTCTGCAGATCATGTTATTTCTTCTAGCTTCCAAGCCACGCTGCAATTACTTTTAGTCTTAGCTTTATAACCCATGTACGGGCTTTGAGTCTTGACACCCTAA
Source organism: Equus asinus (assembly GCF_041296235.1). Taxonomy (NCBI): domain Eukaryota; kingdom Metazoa; phylum Chordata; class Mammalia; order Perissodactyla; family Equidae; genus Equus; species Equus asinus. Next base: position 85,776,015 of record NC_091798.1, read on the forward strand.
GACTAAAAGAAAAAAACCTCATTTGTGTTAACACGACTTGAAAGCAAACCTCTTGATTGATAGTGCTAACAGAGTTATGGAAATGAATAAGATAATGTCCTTGTCATTGGAAAGGTCTCCTTTTATTAAACAAGTAGCTGAGGCACCAGAGAGATGGAAAATAAATGTCAATGCACAGTCAAAAATATTTATTTTGAAAGCAGAAGGTGTTGATCATATGCACTCTTTTATTGTGGCTTTATTTCATTATATATTGTTACTATTTCAAATTAATTTTCAGACAGCAGAATGAGAAGAGTGTTATACCATCATTAAACCTCTCCATCCTTAAAGTATTTGGTCATATGAAAAATGGAAACCTAGCTTGATCTAATAGTTTTTATTAGCAGTGATGCATTAATTGCCCAATGGTAAAACAAAATATTTGAAGGGTTTGAGATCCAAACATTAAAGGAAAATACCAATTTACTACCAATGGTATAAAGCAAAATATGATCTTAATTTGTATTATCGTACATTCTTTGCAAAAATGCATCTCCTTCCATCCCCACTTGCCTACATGAGCATGACAACAGCATGACAATGCGAGGTGAACAATCTGTGACTCCTGAATAGTAATAATTATTCAGGTTATTCAGGGTTATTACTCAGGGTCATTCAGAGATGAGACATCTGTGGTACCTGGAATGCCAAACTTCCTATTTTTTTAAAATCTTGATTTCTATGCAGTATAGCAATAGATAAGTGTTTTTTAAATAAAACATTTGTTTCTACCTATCAAGAGGAAGATTTTCTGTATTCTGCTCTTAATGTTAAAGTAGATGTGTAGCTTGAATTGTGGTTCTGTTATTATTCACATTTTAATTGATTTTGAACTAAGCCTATTGTCCTAAACTATGGCACAGGATTGATTTAATATGAAACATATCAGGAATCAATTCTTTCTTGGTTTACACATTTGATTTATGTAGCAGAATGTTCCCATGAATCGCAACTCTGAATTTTGAGTGCATGGGTGAATAGTTCAAAAAACTTAAGTTTGAATGGACTATAAAAACATTTCCCTTTATCTGTGCCCTGATATGCAATTGAAAATTATCTAAGCATACACAAAATGTATTTACTGCCTATGAAGTTTACATCTTGACGTAATTGCATTCGTGCACTGGGGAATGCTTGGGATCCTTTGATTAAAGGAGATGGTTTGGAGCGGAGCTTTCTCCACACAGCCCAAAGGATTTCTCCTAGGAGTAACACAAAGGCATCCTGGTGAACCTTTACAATTTGAACTGTATACTTGCTCCTTAAGGACAACCAGAGGCATGTCATTCAGCTTGAGTAGGCTCTGTGTAAGCCGCCCTAGTAATAGTAGAGTCACCGTATAAAGTCACCAATAGATTTTGGACCCATTTGATAAAAAATAATCTCCTTCAATAGTTTATTGATAGTAAGCTACATTGCAATCAATATTTTACATTTGTTTCATTACTTCATGGTTTTCAAAACATCAGCTTTATTTTATATAGTCTGGCAAAGTTTACTTTTTACTGATTTAGCATTCTCTCTCTTTTTTATCACTGGTCAATAATTTACGTACAACAGTGAATTTGATTTTTCGTGTTTAATATATTCTATGGGAATTAAAAATTTATTTAAGATTTTTTAAAAATTTGAAATAGAATATTCTATACTAAAAATATTGTATTTCCACTTACTCAAGAGATGCCCCAATCCTTAAATAGAATTGAGCATTGTGTATAAGGTATTGCATTAGAAAAGTTTGGGGGAAACTTTTTATATCCATGATGATGAAGTTCAAATTTAAGTTATTACAGTTATTTTGGAGCTCAAGCTATGGAGTCAGGTACACCTGGATTTAAATCCCAATTCAGGTTTTACTCTACATATACCAGCTATGTATCTTGTGCAAATTACTTAAGCTTTGAGTTTTATTGTACACTTATGATTGATAGTGATTGCCTGATAGTGTTTGTGGTTCTAAGAATCTACCAAGATAATGTATGTAAAGCACCATAAAAAGTAATGAAAACTTGGTAGCTATTTTAATTATTTTCATAAACTACTACTAGGGGGAAATATAGGTGCATATTTATATAACATGGCAGAAGACATCATTGAGAAAAATACTAATATATTTAGTTACATAAATCTTCACAATTTCTATACATAAAAAAATCTATAAATCAAAATACGGGGAAAATGTTTTCAACATACACTGAAGACAAAGGAGCAATATCCTCAATATGCAAAGAGTTCTTAAAAATCAATAATATATTTTCAACAAGAATGCCAAGACAACTCAATGGAGAAAGTATGCTCTTTTCAACAAATGATTCTGGAACAACTAGAAAACCACATACAGAAGAATGAAATTGGACCTCTATATCACACCATACACAAAAATTAATTCAATATAGATCAAAGGTCTAAATGTAAGAGCTAAAACTGTAAAACTTTTAGAAGAAAATGTAGGTGTCAATATTCATAACCTTAGATTAGGCAATGGTTTCCTAGATATGACACCAAAAGTTGCAAGCAACCAAAGAAAAAAATAGATAAACTGCACTTCATCCAAATTAAAAACCTTTGTGCTTCAAAGGAAAATATTAAGAAAATGAAAATACAACCCACAGATTGGGAGAAAAATCTTTGCAAATCATTTTTCTAGTGAGGGTCTGGTATCTAGAATAAATGAAGAACACTGACAACTCAATCATAAAAAGACAACCCAATTTTAAAGTGGGCAAAAGATCTGAATAGACATTTCTCCTAAGAAGATATACAAATGACCAATAAGCACACAAAAAGGTGCTCGACGTCATTAGGGAAATGTAAATGAAAACCAAAATGAGACACTACTTCACATCCACTAGCATGGCCATAATAAAAAAGACAGACAATAACAAGTACTGGTGAGGACATGGAGAAATTGGAAGTCTCATGCATTGTTGGTAAGAACGTAAACTGGTGAAGCGCAATTCCATTGCTAGGTATATAATGTGTTTACACAAAAACTTATGCACGGATGTTCATAGTAGCATTAGTCACTAGAGCCAAAAAGTGGAAAAATAACCCAAATATCCATCAACTGCTGAATGGATGAATGTGGTATAGCTCCCCAATGGATTATTATTCAGCCCTAAAAATAATGGAGTATTAATACATGTGACAGAATGGATGAACCTTGAAAACTTTATGCAAAGTGAAAGAAGCCAAGCATAAAAGGACCACGTACTGTGTGGTTCCACTTATATGAAATGTCCAGGATAGACAGAGCCATAGAGACAGAAAGCAGATTAGTGGTTGTCAGGATGAGGGAAGGAGGGAATGGGAGAGTGACAGCTCATGGGTACAGGGTTTCTTTTAGAGGTGATGGAATGTTCCAGAATGAGATAGTGGTAATGGTTACACAAGTTTGTGAATATATATCTTTAATTTAGTCATCTCACTTTGTAGAATGTAGCCTAAAAAAATAATTATAGATTGCTAAAAAGGTACCTATAGCTATGTAATAATAATGGTTTTATTAGTAAAACAATAAAAAATATATTTAAAAATCCAGAAATTCATAATTGTTTAAAATAGTTTTAGCATACACATCTAATAAGGTAATGTGCAGGTACTAAAAATGACGTAGAAGAGGATTTAATGAAATGGGGAGATACTCATCATATAGCCCGTTTAAAAAATCACTTTCAAAAACATCACATAATTTGGTTCCATTTCCATGAAAATAAAAAGGGCATGTATATTTGGCTAAAATGTTTGAATACGTATGCAATGAAACATAGAAATAAAAAAAGGTCTTCTCTGATTGGAGGAATTATGGATGACTGTATTTATTTTTAACACCTTTTTGAGGTATGATTGACATACAATAGACTGTACATGTTCAGAAAGCACACATGATGAGTTTTGCATGTGTATATGCCTGTGAGACCATCACTACAATCAGATAAAAATATTCATCACCCAAGAAGTTTTCTGGTGTCTCTTTATAATCTTCTCCCTCCCTCTGCCTCGTTCGCAAACACTGATCTACTTTCTGTCAGTGAAAATTAGTTTGCATTTCCTAGAATTTTATATTGAAAAAAATTATTATTATGTCTCTTTAAAAAAATATGGATTCATTCATGCAGCATAATTAGTTTGAGTGTCATTCTTCTTGTGTGTATCAATCGTTTATTCCTTTTCACTCTGAGTAGTATTTCAGTTTATGGATACCACAATTTGTTTATCAATTCACCTGTTGATGGGCATTTAGGTGGTTGTCAGTTTCAGACGACTACAAATAAAGCAGGTATGAATATTCATGTGTAAGTCTTTGTCTGGATATATGCTTTCATTTCTCTGGAGTAAATGCCTAGGAGTGGAATGGCTGGGTTATATGGTAGGTGACATTTCCATTTTTATTTAATAAACAACTAAACAGTCCCCAAAGTGGTTATCCCATTTTGCACTCTCCAGCAGTGTGTGAGAGACTTCCAGTTGCTCCACATCCTCTCTAACACCTCCTAGAGTTAATCCTTTTAATTTTAAGTATTCTAGTAGTTGTATAGTGGTATCTCCCTGTGCTTTTAATTTGCATTTCCCTGATAACCAGTGATACTTAGCATCTTTTCATTCATTTATGTTTCATTTGTGTATCTTCTTTAGTGATGTGTCTTTTCAAATCTTTTGCATATTTTTAGTTTTTGTTTGTTTTCTTGATATTGCTTTTTAAGTGTTCTTTGTCTATTCTGGATTCAAGTCCTTTATCAGATATGTGCTTTGGGAACATTTTCTCTCAGGCTGTAGTTTGTCTTTTCATGTTCTTATCAATGTCTTTTGAAGAGCAGGAGTTCTTAATGTTAATAAAGTCCATTTATCATTTTTTTCTTATAAGGATCATGCTTTCATGTTGTATATTAGAAATCTTCATATAACCCAAAGTACCAGATACATTCTCCTATGTTTTTTTTCCTGGAATCTTTATAGTTTTGAGTTTAGTTTAATGATTCATTTTGAGTTAGTCTTTTATATATATAAAATGCAAAGTATGGATTGAAGTTCACGTTATATATATATATATATATATGGATATCCAAGTTTTCTAGCACCTTTTGTGGAAGACTACCCTTTTTCCACTGTTTCCTTTGTATCTTTGTTGAAAATCAATTGACCATATATGTGTGATTCTATTTCTGTATGCTGTATTCTGTTCCTTTTATCTGTTTTGTCTATCTCAATGTAAATACCACTCTGTTTTGATTACTGTAACTTTATGATAAGTCTCAAAGTCAGGTAGCACGAGTCCTTCAACTTTGCTCTTCCTTTTCTAAATTGTTTCGGCTATTCCAGGTAATTTACATTTCCACATGAATTTTAGAATCAGTTTGTCCATTTCTACAAAATGTGTGCTAAGGTTTTGATTGAAAATGCGTTGAATTTATAGATCGATTTGGGGAAAATTGATATTTTAAAGGTGTTAGGTCTCCTACTCCATGAACACAACGTGTCTCTCCAGTTAAGCCTCCTTTAATTTAAGCAATATTTTGTAATTTTCAGTGTTCAAGTTTCACATATCTTTTGGCTGACTTTTCCCTAAATATTTCATACTTTGGGATGATATTGTAGATTACAATATCTAAATTTCAATTTCTGTGTATTCGTTACCAGTATATAGAAGTGGAATTAATGTTTGCACATTGGTCTTGTATCCAGCAACTTTGCTAAACTCAGTTATTGATTACAGTAGCTTCTTTTGCAGATTCATTATGTTTTTCTGTGTAGACAATCATATTGTCTGTGAATAAAGTTTTAATTCCTCCTTCCCAGTCTGTATACCTTCTATGTCTTTTTCTGGCCTTAATGCACTGCCTGGAAACCTTCAGTCCAGTGTTGAAAGTAAGTGATAAGAGCATACATACTTGCCTTGTTTCTGATTTTGGAGGTTTTTTTGAGGAAGATCAGCCCTGGTCTTACATCCATCGCCAATCCTCCTCTTTTTGCTGCGGAAGATTGGCCCTAGCTAACATCTGTGCCCATCTTCCTCTGATTTATATGTGGGACGCCTGCCACAGCATGGCTTGATGAGCGGTGTGTAGGTCTACACTGGGGATCCAAGCTGGCAAACACCAGTCTGCAGAAGCAGAGCATGCAAACTTAATCACTATGCCACTGGGCTGGCCCCCTTGTTTCTGATTTTAGGAGTAAAGAATTCAGTCTTTTTCTATTAAGTGTGATGTCAGCTGTGGGTTGTGTATAGCTGCCCTTTCTCGGGTTGGAGAAGTTCCCTTCTATTCCTAGTTTATTGAGTCTTTATTAAGAGATGATTTTGGATCTTGTCAGATGCTTTTCGTGAATCTTTTAAGATAATTTTATATATATTTATATATTTCTGTTTATCTGTTTGTCTGCCTGTCTATCATCTATCTATCTATCCATCTCTACATATATATGTAATATAAAGAATTATATTAATTGATTTTCTAATGTAAAATAAACCCTGAATCCCTGGAATAAGCCCCATTTTGTATAATCCACTTTATATATTGTTGGGTCAGATTTGCTAAAATTTTGTTAAGAATTTTTGCATCTATGTTCATGGAAAGTAATTGGTCTGTAGTTTTCTTTTCTTGTAATATCTTTGTCTGGTTTTGGTGTTAGAATAATGCTGGCCTCATAGAACAAATTGAGAAGCACTCCTTCCTTTTCAGGTTTTTCCAGGAGTTTGTGTAAAGTATTTCTTCTTTAAAGTTTGGTTGACTTCACTAGTGAAGTGATATGGGCCTGGAGGTTTTGTTGCTATTGTTCATGGGAATGTTTTTAACTACAAATTCAATTTCTTTAAAAGATATAGAACTATTCAGGTAACTTCTTTGTTGTTGTATGAGCTTTGGTAATTTGTATCTTTCAAGGAATTTGCCCATTTTATTTTTAATTTTTTGAGTTTATTAGAATAAAGTTTTCATACTATTTATCTTGTTTATATCTATGAAATTGGTAGTGATGTTACCTCTTTCATTAATGATGTTGATAATTAGTGTCTTTTATTTTTTATCAGATTAGCCTGGATAGAGGTTTATCAATTGTATTGATCTTTTCACAGAACCGTCTTTTGTTTTCATTGATTTTCTCTTTGTTTTTTTTGCTACTTCATTGATTTCTGCTGTGATCTTTATTAGTCTTTCTTCTGCTTACATCAAGTTTCTTACATTCTTTTTTTCTTAGTTTCTTAAGGTGGAATCTGAAGTCATTGACTTAAGACTTTTCTCCTTTTCTGATGTAGTTATGTAAGGCTGTAAGTTTTCAGTAAGTAATATCTAAACTGCATCCCAGAAATTTTCATATGTTGAGTTTTCCTTTTCATTCTGTTCAAAATAATTTGTAATGTTCCTTTTGATTTCATCTTTAACCTTTGGGTTATTTAAAAGTTTGTAGTTTAGTTTCCAAACATATGGAGATATTCCAAGTATCTTTTTGTTGTTGATTTCTAACAATTCTACTATCAAAGAGTGTATTTTGCATGACCTGAATCTTTTTACATTTGCTGAGAATTGTTTTATGGCCCAGAATGTAGTTTATCTTGGTAAATGGTTGGTATGTACTTGAAATGAGTGGATATTCTGCTGTTGAGTAGAATGTTCTATAAATAGCAAGTAGGTCAGGTTGGTTTATATCGTCCAAGTCTTACACATATTTACTGATTCTTTTGACTATTTGTTCTATCAGTTATTGACAAAGGAGTGTTCTAATCTCTCCTTGCAGATCTATCAGGTTTTGCTTCACGTATTTTGAAACTTTTTGCTATGAGGAGCATACATTTTTAAGATTGTAATGTCTTCCTGATGACTTGACTCCTTCATCATTCTGAAGATACCCTCATTTTTCCTGACGATACTTTTTTTGTTGTGTAATCTACTCTGTCTGATTTTAATATAGTCTTCCCAACTTCCTTTTGGTTAGTATTAATATGTTATATACTTTCCCATCCTTTCACTTTTAATATATTTTTCTCTTTTTTATTTAAAGTGAGTGTCTTTTGGGAAACACATAGTTGGGTCTTTCTTTTAAACCCAATCTGACAACCTCTGCCTCTTAATTGGTATTTTTGGACCATTTACATTTAACATGAATATTGATATAGTTGGTTTTGAATCTATCACCTTGCTACATTTTTTATTTGCCTCTTATGTTCTTTGTTCCCTTTGCCCCCTCTTTTTCTATCTTCTTTTGGATTAATTTTAACTTTTTAAAAAATTCCATTTTATCTCTTTTGTTGATTATTAGCTACGATTCTTTGTTATATCATTTTATTGGGTGGTTTAGCATTTATAGGATACAACTTAATTTATCAATCTGCTTTCATATGATATTATACTACTTCACGTAAAGTGTAAGAACCTTACAGTGGTATATTTTCATGACCACTGAACCAAGTCTTGTGCAAATGTTGTCATGTATTTTACTTCTAAATGTATTATAAACTCCACTTACATACTTACATATTGATATCATTTTTGCTTTAAGGTGTCAGCTATCTTTTGAAAAGCTTTATATAATAAGCAAAAAGTCTTTATCCATGTAGTCAGCATTTTCCATGCACTTCATTCCTTGTGTAGATACAGATTTCCATCTGATGTTTTCCTTCTGCATGAAGGACTTCCTTAAATATTTATTGTAGTGTAGGCTGTTGATATTGCAGTGTAGGCTAGATGAATTATTTTAGCTTTTATATGTTAGAGAAAGTCTTCATTTCTGCTTTTGCTTTTTTGAAAGATATTTCTGCAGTTTAAAGAATTCTAGGTTAACAGTTATTTTCTTTCAGTTCTTTAAAGATCTTGCTCCAATATATTCTTGCTTACATTATCTCAAACAATAAATCTGCCTTAATCCTTACATTTATTCCTCAGTACATAATATACCTTCTTTTTCCAGCTTTTTTTCAGATTTTCGTTTTACCATTGATTTTAAATAATTTGATTATTATGGACCTTGGTTTAATTTTCTTCATGTTTCTGGTGCTTGGGATTTGTTGAGCTTTTGGCATCTGTGTGTATATAGTTTTTGTCAAATTTGAAATTTTTCAGTTATTATTTCTTCAAATTTTTTTTTTTCCTGCTCCTTCCCTCCTCTCCATTGGAGATTCTAATTACATATTTCTTTGGCCACTTACAGTTGTCCCACAGTTGGGTTATGCTCTTTTCCTGTTTATTTTTCAGACTTCTTTTCTTTCTCTTTTTTATTTTGGATAGTTTCTGTTGCACCATGGTCAACTTCATTAACCTTTTTTTTCCCTGCATCATTTAACCTGCCATTAATCTCATTCAATAAACTTTTCATCTCAGACATTGTCATCTCTAAATATTTTATATGGGTCTTTTATAAATTTCTTTTCCATTCCTCTATTTAGCATATTCAATAATTTTTCCAGCTTCTTTAGCATTTGGAATATAGTTATAATAACATTTTAACGTTTTATCTATTATTTCTGCCATCTATGTATACTATCATCTGTATCATTTCTGAGTCAGTCCATTGGTTGATTTTTCTCTCCATTGTTTTCGTTTGTATTTTCCTGCTTTTTACTGGATGCCATAAAGTTTGAGTTTTGCCTTGTTTAGTGCTGAGTGTTTTTATTCCTATAAATATTATCGTACTTTGTGTAGGGATGTGGTTAAAGTACTTAGAAACAATTTGATTCTTTCGGATCATTCTTTGAAGCTTTGGTACCAGCGCTGCCGTTAGTTTAGTATTAATTTTTCCCCAACTATTGAGTAAAGATTCTTCTTAAGACTGTAAACCAATGCCCCATGAATTATGAGATCTTCCACGCTGACTGCTAGAAGCAAGTACTTTTGCCAGTGCTATGTGAATGCTAATCCTTTAGGATGATCCTTTCCCTGGACTTGGATAGATTCTTCACCCACATGCACTGATCAACGCTCACCGGAATATTCCAGGGCCAACTCTGTAAATATCCCAAGTTCTCTCTTTGTGCCACTTTCCCCCCGCCTCTCCTCTCCTCTCCTCTCCACTTCTCTCCTCTCCTCTCCATTGTTCTGCCCTGTGATTTCTAGCTTCCTTGGATTTCCAAACTTTAGGCTCCATCTCCTCAATTCAGATTGTCCAGTGGGCTCTGAAAGGGTTCCATCTGCTTGCACTGCAGCATAGATACTTTCTTCAGGCAATGAACTAGGACAATCATACCACTCACCTCATTTGTTTCCTGTTGATCAGACGTTACTGTTCTTCTCTGCCTCATGTCCAATGTCTTAAGTGCCATTTTTTCTAAATTTTGTCCATTTTCTTTTCAGTCATTTTAGACAGGAGGGTAAATCTTGCCCCTCTTACTCCATCTGGATAAGAAGCAGAAGTTCTAAATGGTTTTATTTTCATATTTTTGTTTTTGTTTCTTTTTCTAGTTTCTCTAAAATAGTACACACATTCATATAAAACTTGTGATAAAAATATGTGGCTTATTTTAATAAAATAGGTAGGATAGTATCAAAGAATTATATTTTGTAATTAATCATATTAACATGACTGAATATATAATAAATAGTTATATAAATAGTTTTCAACTTCTTTATCAACATCCAAATTATATCAGATTTTTTTTTCCTCAGGAGAAAAATTCAAAGGCACACAAATATTATAATTTAAGAGAGAAAAATGGAAAGACCTCTTTTGAAAAGAAAGATGTTTGACTCTTTACATAGAAAAACCCACATTAATAAACTAGAAAATGTTGCAATGGTACCATGAGACTAGCATTAACATGACTCTAAATATAAATTCCCCAATATTTTTCTTATTCTAGGTTCCAATTTATTCCTCAAACATTTTTTTCATGAAACCTTTTAGTCCGCGTTTACAGATGTCTCTCCCATGACCAAACAACTCATGAGAATTCCACGGCCTTAATGAGCCACTTTGAATAACATCTTACACTTTCCCCAAACTCAGAAATTCATCATACTACTGAAAACCTGCTTCTACATCTGTGACTTCAGCTTTTATGATCTCCTTGGGTGGCTCATTTTTTCCTGGTGTTTCTAAACCTCAAATTATGAGGCAATCTCTCTGAAAAAGATATCAGAGATTCTTAACTATTTTCTTGCTTTGAGTGTTTTTAGGGGCAAAAGGAAAAGACCAAGGTATTATCAAAATTTAAGACTGTCATTTGCATTATATCCAGCACAAACCTATATGACAGAGTACTGGTGCCAGGAATGTGTCCCATGCAGCCCTTCTTTTTAAGTAAGCTGAAGATTGCTTCCTCAATTAGTTGAAACTTCTGGGTGGTCTTTTAAAAAATAGCTCTTTGAAGAAAGTAGTAAACTAATAATACTGTAAATGCAAAATAACATTAGTCCTTTAACTTTGAAATTAAGAAAGAATGGATCGCAATTCAATGTTTTTTGTTTATTCGTGTAGAATTTCCTATCTCTGACTTTTAAGAGGAAAAAGTTGTATATAAATCCAATGGGAGAATTGTTTTAAAAAAAAAAATGTGTATCTATTTGAGCTTAGAATTAGCCAAGTTTCATTAATTAACTTGTGTGTGTGTGTGTTTAAACTACTGGGTTTGCTTATTTTTGTGTGTAAATAGATGCATACACACAACTACATTCTATACTGAAATCAGTGTATAAGAAATTTAAACTATCTGGGGATGTGTAGTAAATAAAGAACTCCCTCCGTCTCTGAGAAAAGTGGCCATTTCTTAGCTTTAGTCTGCACATTTGATTCCACTTTCAGGTCTGAAATCACCTGTGTGTTCTCTGGATGTGGTCCCCCCGTTACAGCTTGCCCTAGGCAAAGTACTAAAGTAGTTGAAGTCACTGTTGTGGGCACTCCGTCTTCTTCCAGAGACTTCTTTGTCCCTTTTACTCTTCTTGGCTGGGCAGTGAGAAAAAACTGTATTTTAGTTATGAGCCCTTTTATCGCCCTGAAAAATCTCCATTTAGGCAGCTGTCCCCTCCAGGGACGCATAAGGCAGGCTGACAATCTTCACCACTCAAATGCCCATAACTGTGATTTTCATCACTTCGTTGGCTGTGTCTACCTAACAGTCTGACAGTGGAAACAGTCACCCTTTAGGCTCTCAAATGTTCAGTTTTGGCCTTGGCTAAATCCAGTGACCCCAAACCCTCCTCACCCACCTACCCCAAATAGGAAGGATAGTGAAATTAATTCTGTCAGGAAAAAGAGAAAATCTTCTACAAACAGGGGTCTAATAATTAGGATGATTGGCCAGTAGACTGAGCAAATTTAAATAAGGTAGACTATGCCCGTATTATAGACTTTGTAGCTCCTCCAGGCAAGCTTGTTCTGAATGGCATTTTTGGCTGTGCGAATACAAATGTCTGTGCTAAGACTTGTGCTTAAGCCTGAATACAGAGCATTGAATTTAAGCTCCCCACGGTGCTGCTGAGTGTCATCAGCTATTGGCCAAATGGGCATTGGTTGGCAAATGAATATTGTCATGGCATTCAGCTTAGTTTTCTTAGCTTTCGACTTTTTTAGTGTATTATTATAGCTATTTCTCACTGTACATAAGCAGAAGGTGATAGAAGTTTCCTGCTTTTGTCCACCATTGCCCTGAATGTCTCATTTTCTGGAGTTATTATCTCTCCAGTCTATATTAATGTGTCCCATTGAAATCCACTTTCCTCAAATACCCATTATCCAAAGTGAAAAAAAAAAAAAGGACTCAAAGCTGCATTTAGCAAATACCATCCCAGGAAGTCATCCAAAATCGTGGGTGCCCACAAAAGAGGTCAACAACCATTTGCTTCTCATGTGCATTTAATTATTGGAAAGAATTTGATTTGCCGATTATGCTAGTATTTTGAAGCAACTTCATTTTACAATTGAGAATGAGGACTTCTTAAAGTGGGCACAGGGAGACCACGCCAGGCCCATTGTGGGTACTGAGGAGTTCAACTCCTGAAGAGAACCACATGAAGACTGGCAGGGACTAAGCTGCTACGTGGAAATGAATGCAGCCTGGGGCCTCAAAACAGGCAGCCCAGGTGGATTATGAGATTCTGTGGTCACTGGGACGACTTGTTGGACAAAATCGTTCTCCCATTGCCTAAAATGTTCACTATAGAAGATAAATTTTTCAGTCAAAGGCATTATTAGAAAAGCAAGAGATTACTGAAAACTAAAGAAAAAGGAAGTGTTGATTTCAAGTCAAGAGAGGGTCAGAAAGGAGCTAACACTCGGGTCAGGACAGCAGGTCTGAGGACGGAGCCTGGAAGCATCAACCCGTGAGTAGCTAAAATGTCCCAGACACCAGGGTGTTCTAAAGAGAGAAAGAAGAAAGAATGAAAACAGAGGAAGGAATGGAGAGATATGAGAGCAAATTTACTTTGTCCCATTTGGCCTATTTTGTGACTTAGAAACTCTCGTCTATCCAATCTCTGTACCTTAAGAAAACCAAGGAGGTGAAAACAGCCTTTGGATGTTTCAGTTGAAGAGCAGTCACTGGGCGTGTTCTGTATAAATGCGTTTTCAGGGTTTAGATATGCTAACACCAGACAGCACAAATAAAAAAGTAATCAATCCTCATGATGCTTTCTCTCTTTTTTTCTTTCCATTATGTAGATTAAAGAATAGGATGTTCCAAAATGTTAAAAATCACAGCTATAACTTGTAAAATAGTCATGAGGACCTTCTTCCAGCCTCTGTGCTGGAGATTCAGGGGCTGATAATACAATGCAGGCGTTGCTTCCATCAAGGCAGGTGCACCCAGCTGGGGAAGTTGAGTGCCGAACGGCGCTGGTATGGCACCAAATGCAATCCAATGGGATTTAAAGAGCTCATTCCTGGTTTGGAATCCATAATGGTGAGAGACAGTTGGGGATATGGACTGCATTTTATATGCTTGCCTAGAAAATATTGTTGAATAAATGTTTTGAATACGATGCCAGTAAGTAGCTATTTATTTTCTGCCTTTGCACGTGACTAAACCAAAATGTGTGCTTTTGCTGAGAGGGTTATTTTGCAAAGACCTTCCTAAACTATCACTAAAAATGCAAATTGTGGTCAAGAGGTTCCTAACTGAGGGCCACACTCTTCTTCTCAATGGGAGAAACAGCAGATGCATCCTTAGGCCGTTCACTACATACTGAGAGAATATTTGCCAATGGTGCAGTTTTTAAAACTTGACTTTGACTAGATCAGATCATTGAAGTTAATGATTCAATGAGAACATTGTCTTTTCCTTTGTTCTCGTGTTTTTTTGCTTTTTAACAACCAATTGCCCTTTTTTCTACCAGTTGTGTTGTACACGTCTTTTTATTTTAAGTACATTTCCTCTTTTGTTTTATATTCCTAATTACCTGTCACCTTAACTGCCTTAACTTTCAAACAGCCTACTTTGCCTATTCACTTCTTTTTGTTTGTTTGTTTTCTTTTTTTGAGCAATGGCATTTTTACAGAATGAAATTCTTCCCTTGAAATTCAGGAATGAAAAAAAACAACACACCCGTCCAGATGTGGAGAAAATAAACCTTATCCTGCTCCTGAACGCCTTGAAAGCTAAATGACCTTCTTTTGTTTTGTGTCGCTTTGCACCCCACCTGCCTTACTATCTTCTCCCACCCCATTGGCCCAGCAGTGTAGATTCAGGGAGCTCGCCTAAGTTCACTTGCTGACTATCTCTCATTGGTGGGGGTGGGCTGACGGGTGGGGCACATGCCTGTGTTTGCACTGGATTTGACCCATTACATTGTCAGTCAGCATTAGCAGAATGAAGAGGTGGCATGGTTGCCTCTGAATTCATTCATTGCTAGAAATTACCATCTAAAGTCCAAGGACATTAAACCTTCTTACTTCATTGGTGCTATTACTATTGCCAACTCAGATAAGAATTAACGTTTGTGGATTTCACTAACTTGGTCTGTCCTCCAACCAAGGGAGGTTTCCATAAGCTGGCGGGAAAGGATAGCAGAGTTCAGGAAGCTGCACCAAGGTGATTATATTTGACAGACTGGTCTTGTTTCCTCCTCTACCTTTCACCATGAGTAACAGCTGCGTCTTTGTCTTCCTGTCATATCTTTCCCTTTTTAAGACAGAGGTCAGAAAATCCTGCAACGAGTGGGTCAAAGGGCATGATCCTTAAGCTAATTTTAAATTAGCGAGTAGGAGGAAATGAGATACATAATTTGGCCTCAAGTCTTGTTCTTTACTTTTTACCCACCTATTTGACTACATTTTACATCACTAATTTTTGTTTTGACTCTGCCATTGGTCGTAGCACAATTTCAAACGATCTCCAGAGTACCGGAGTGATGAAATGAAGTAGAGAATGCTGATGCTGATGAAAAGTCAGTCCCAGTCCCCGTAAGCCTTCCATGGTTTGTACTGTGTTTATTTTCCATCAGTGTGAGAATATTCTCAATAAGATGGGCTGGGGATTGGCACTGGAGGTAGGAGAGATGAACAGTTAGCAATGAGAGCCCATGTAAATGTCTTAAAAGCCTTTATGGTTTATGCCCTCCTACGAATGGACTTCAAGAGCTTGTGTGGAAATACTTGCAGAAAGATATAAGCAGTTGTATTCTCTTGGCCAAAAATGGTCCTTTTGTGTCAGGGTAGATTATGCTTTTCAAATACGCAGCAAACTTGGATGATTTGCCCACGACAGGATGAGGTTGAGGCAGGCCAGATAGGGTCATAGCGATCAACACAAAACAAGGAATAACTGAGTTCTTCTAGCAATTACTTTAGTTAACTCTAGCTCACCCTCGCATCGGGTGTATTTAGAACCACAGAAAGGCCAATCTCCTTTATTCAATCATTGAACACTCACTGCAAAATCACTGGACGCCAGGAGTGTAGAGACTAATAAAATAGGGTTTTTGTCCTCAGGGAGTCTAAACTTTTGTAACATTAGCATGGAATCAAACACTTTTAGGTGCATCGTTAATTGTTTGAAAATCATATGATTGTTTTCTACAGTTTTGTATGAAATGTGATGATTTGTTCAATAGGTAAGTTGTGTGTTTGTGTGTTTAGTATATGTAATATCTACAGGACTACAGCATACAGTTGTGCAGGTTGTGTAGTATACAACACTGGGGGCTGCCATTCGTCTTGCAGTGCATAGTGCACAACCAGCGCCCCTGAGTTCCTACTGTGTGCCGGAGGATGTGGAAGGGAACAGAGTGTCTTCCCTCATAGAGCTTGCGTCCCAGTATTTGTGCATTCACACAATGGGCTAGACTCTGCTTTTGAATCCCATAAATATTCCTAGAGCCATTCTAAAGTGTGTGGCTTGACAGTCTTTCGATATAATCCAATATGAAAATGTATTAAATTTTTGGTGTGTTCCATGATTATACCGATCAATGAATTTATATCGATATCTATGTTAATCTGGCCTTCCTGAAGAATGAGTGAGAATCAATGCTATAAGTTAACCTCTTACATTTTGAAATTTTTACATTTTACTTTTGTGAAAAATTGGAAACATTTTTAAAGTGTGTTATGCATGCATCTTTCCTAGTGAACAGAGTATATATGGCATGATTCAGAAAATCCCTATTTGTAATGTGGCCCCCGACGCAGTTATATTTTCACGGTATTATTATGAAATGTGTAAAGATAAGGTAAATCACTCGGTGATGGTGGCACTTTGTTTCGAAGACTTGCTAAGATTAGGAAAAATGCAGATGAGCGTGATGTGCAGGGCCTTCTCGTCGCTGCCCCTGCCTGCCTGTCCAGCCTCCTCTCCAGCCCATCCATTCTGACAGTCCTATCCTCCAGGCCCACGGAGCTACACGCAGTCCTAGGAGCTGCCCAAGCCATCTCACACTCATGCCTCTGCACGTGCCATTCTAATAGACAGCAACAGCTGCTTCCCTCTTCTCTTCTTCTTGTCACCCAGATCCAGCTGAGCAGTCATTTTCTTCGTGAAACCTTTCCTATCCCCACCCAGACTGGGTTAGGTGCCTGCCAAGGCTGCCGTATTGCACAACTGCGGGGGGTGGGGCCGGGCCTTCCTCTTGCTTGCTGGAGAGCGTCTCCTCTTTCTCCGATGGTACCCTGACTATGCTTCTGTGCACTTAGCATCCTGCTCTCTTCTATTGCTCCTCAGCCTTCTGAAGGGTGACTGCTTTGGGGTCTGAAGTTGAGCCTTATTTCTGCTTGCCTGACGTGAAGTGCTGCTCAATGGATGATGACTTGAATTGTGGCTTCATATAACAGAGGATGTAACTTAGGAGCCCCTGAGATACTGAACAGAGACTGGGTTTTCCCTCCCTGGATCTGTTCAGAATGTTCACTTAGCCTCTCTAGTGGGTACTCTATTGTGATATCTGACCTTTGTGTCATTTCTCCCATTTCTACTGGCTGTAGTGCTGGCTGCTTTCCCCAGGTGTCCGTTAGCGCTAAGGAACACAGTTCTTTCTCTCTTCCCAGCTGCTGCACTTTCCTACCTCCCCTCCCCCTCCCCTCGCTTCCCCTCCTCTCCTTCCTCTCCCCCCCCCCCCCTTTCTCCATCTCTTTTTCTCTCTCCCTCCTTCCCTCTTCCGGTGCTCCTCCACCTCCTCCTCTTCCTTCCTCCTCCTCCTCGCTCCCCCACTCCCTCTTTTCTCCCTCCCTCCCTCCCTCCCTCCATCCCTCTTCCCGGGCCCCCTCCTCTTCCTCCTCCTCTTCTTCTTTTGCGTCTCTTCCTCCTGCCCTCAATTCCCCACTCCGCTCCTGCTCCTCCTCCTTCGTGTTCTGTTCGCTTGCTCTCAGCCATAGGAGCTTTTGCCTTTTAAACAATTGTCTGCAAAACACACTTTTTTGGGAGTCAATCTCTGAATCAGCCATTGACATTTTATTTCCCATGACATTTATATCTTTAGTGGTTCTCTCAGTATTTGCAATGTCATGTGCACTAAAAATTATTTTCAGGTATGCAGTTACTACCAACATCTGAGGGTGGTGACTGAAAGCTGTGTATGTGAGGTTTTTCTGCAATTTGGGGATAGCAGTTCCTTTTTTGAAGTGTCATACGATGTTACAATTTCCCTTGCTTTCCAGGTGGTATATCTCAGGATTACGTTTCGCCACCTTGACATAAATATATCTGCGTACCTGCTAAAATTAACAAGGTGAAAGAGATCATTCAAAGATCATTATTCAAAGTACACAAATAATCCTCGACTGTCATTTCCCCAGCATCGATGAGAATTTGGGTCTCTTATGTAATTATTCTTGGAACAGCCATTGCTTTCTATGAAAATTGAGGAAAAGGGAAACTTAGTGTTTATGGTTGTTCCTTTCCTCTTAACTTGGTCGGTACCCACCCAGGAACACTGTCACTTCTACACTGCTCTCACTAGCATGGACTTGAGACCCTCCATTATATTTTACAAAACCACGGTCAAGCTGGAAGTGGCAAAGACCTTGGGAACTGTGTATTGGTAAATCTAATGGTGAGAATTTGGAGCCAGGTTGAAAGGGTGAGTCTGTGGGAGGGTTGAGGATGGTGATTTCATGTTATTTAGGACAGTGAAAAACCTTTGCAATTTAGGTATACCCAATCTCCCTCCTTCTTGAGATAATACTGCCCATATTTTTGTGTTATACTCATAGATGATTACTTAGTTCTGAGTTGATAGCAAACCTAATACTTACATAACATAAAAATTTTAAATAGCATTATTCTTTATAAAATAAACTTACAAATGATGTAGATTTTTTGGAGTCTAGAGTAGTCAGTTGTAACCGACTGACTGAGCTTAGGTGCCTATGAAAAAGGTTGGTGAAATGATTTCGGTTGTTTTCAGAATGAGCAAATTCCTCAGCTAAAGAAGACGTAAACGAGGATTATTTAGTTTTAAAAGCTTAAAAAACACTTTCAAAGATTACTATAACTTAAAAACCTATTAAGATGAATTCTTGGGTTGTATCTTACATCACAAAAACGGTTTGGAAACTCATTTAATGAACTTAGCTGCCAGTATTTGCCAAGTTAATTGGAGAATGTTGTATTCCTCCCCCTTTTTGTGCTGTGTAGACACAGCCTTTGGGCTAGAACAGGCTTTGTTGCTCATAAACCAGTGAACTGAATTCTGATGAGATCATGCTTTGACGTCGAATGTGGACCGATACTAAACTGCTTCAGAGTCTTGGAAGATAACTTAAAATCGACAGCCAGAAGAGGTGGAGACTGCTTCAATGGGAGAGGAGAGAGAAGTTTTTGCTGCTAAAGATCGTGAATGGATTTATTTTTGTTTTTATGACTTAGTGCCATCAGATACCTCAGGAAACCATCGATCGTAAAACTCTTTCTTGCATTTAGTAAACAATCAGAATTAACATATATTTAAAATCTTTCTACACCTGCTCAGAGTCTGATCACCGTATAACACACATGTGAGTTGCCTGATTCTTTTTGTTTGTCAACTAGTTTAGAGTGACATGTGGGATGCAGGGGTGAGCTGAGAGTTGGGTTTTGCATTATGCAGAAGACTTGTTCCCGTCACAGCTGTGATGGCACTAAAGCTGTCGTGTGGAGGACTCGAGGTTGTATTTTTAGATCCAGTGTTAATATAATGTTTAACTGACAGCTGTTGAAATTTTGAAGTTTATAAGAAATGCTAAAATTTAAATGAGACAGTCTTAAAATAGTGTTTTGCTAGCTCAGTTAGAAATAATTTCAAAAGTAATCTAATTGAAAGTGATGTTATGATCAGTTTTCTATCCATATAAACCCTACTTCTAAATACTTTATTTAAAAACTTTTGTTTCAAATTATAAAGCCTGTAACTAAGAGGTTTGTATCCATTTAGTTGTGCGCATGTGAGCTAGATCTTTAAACTTGTTTTTATGTAAACTACATGTCAAAGTAGTCCTAGGGGCTGGCCTGGTGGCGCAGCGGTTAAGTTTGCACATTTAGCTTTGGTGGCCCGGGGTTTGCTGTTTCGGATCCTGGGTGCAGACCTATGCACCTTATGTCAAGCCATGCTGTGGCAGGCGTCCTACATATAAAGTAGAGGAAAATGGGCACAGATATTAGCTCAGGGATAGTCTTCCTCAGCAAAGAAGAGGAGGATTGGCAGCAGATGTTAGCTCAGGCCTAATCTTCCTCAGCAAAAAAAAAAAAAAAAAAAAAAGAAGGAGAGATTTATTTTCCATAGTTTTAAAATGATGTAAAGAGTTATAAAAAAGTGGAAGTTGTTTTATTTTATTTGGTATTGTCTGGTTTTGGATTTGTTAGTTAGGAAACAATGAGATAGCAATGTAAGTTCTTAATATTATTTTATATATATATTCATTCTTTTATAATGTTTCAGAAAAGACTACATCCATCATTGGTTAAAAGGGACCTTCTGATCTCTTTAAAATGCTGGTGTTTAAGTTCTGTTTGAATTGCAATTCACTAGGGAATGTCTACCTTTAGAGAGTTATTAATTTAGTGCCAAATTCCTTGTTAGTGTTCAAAAATCATTTACTGTTAATGATAATGAGGATAATTCATTTTTTATTTTATACATTAAGAAAAAATATTTTTAGAGTCTAATTTTTATATTATTCTATATAATGCTTTGTTGTTGATGCTACTGAGATCTTTGGTCATGGAATCAAGGAAGAATGAATTTATAAAACGACGTCTTTCCTCTACAAGTTTGCCTCGCAAGCATACTTCTTAGAGTAGCCTTGTTTATTCTCCAGAGAAAACTTTTTTTTCTCAGAACAATGCTAACATATGTACATACTTTATGGTTTGTTTGTTTATTGATGAAATTATTCTAGGCCAGATACAAAGAAACTTTTAGTGAAATTTTCCTTTTAGTTAAAATGACCTCTAGCATGTGGACTTATTATTCGCATAATTTGATCATTATTACAATACCAGTACACCATGGTAGCATTTAGCATGTCAAACTACAAAGAAATTACAAGATGGCCTGAGAAGTGGCAGTGTTGCTAGTTTATATTCTGACAGATTTAATCATCTTTTAAGAATTGTTCTTGAGGTGATTTGGTTTTTGATGATTTTCTTTATGTGTAATGATAGAAACTGTTTTCTTCTATATTCCATGAAGGATGCATTTTTAAGAGCATAACAATGTGATATTCATATTGATTGTAGTCTAATTCTTAATATTCTACAGTAAAATTATGATTTTCAGGGCAGTAAAAGTAGGATAAGTTCCCCAAGATAAATAGAAGGGAAGATAAGAGGTTTATTTTCTTTTAATATCACCATCATCACCAAAATGTATTGCCTAACATGTATTTATTGACTTCCTCTCCTAACAACTATCTGGTTAAGAGACAGACTATTAATTACAGAAAACATGTCCCCTCCTGACCCTGAAAACTTGCAACTCTCACATAACTGAAAAACCTTTGGGGAGATGGTAAGAACACCCACACATAGCACATAGGACAGTGATTACAGAAACGGGCCGAAGCTGCTGTGGCAACCTCTACTACCTTCCACGGCTTTGAGACCATAACTCTCCCTGTCCACCTATTGTATCATTTTCTTCTCCAACAAATTGTGAATCATCCACTAGAGTTAGAACTAGAATTTGGAATATATTGACAGCAAGTCTGAAACTTCCTCTGCATGAGCTGGGAAGAGAGCTTACTGACGGGTAAATGCAGAGGGAAAAAGACTTTTTTAAGTACATAATGTCAGGATGAATTGACGTTTCTGTGTACACACTTCATCCTTCCTGTATGATGTGGCTACACATGCAAAAGACACTAAGAATACACAATGACAAGAAAGTCCATTTTTGCTATAGTTACAACTTACATTCCTTCTTGTCATATGAGTGGATTTCGACAACTGCCTATCCACTGGTATTATCCCATTTGAAGAGATTCCTAGCTGGCGAGGACACACCGCAAGATTGGAGAGGCATAGTCTACTCTGCCTGCTCTTTTCATGGTGGAAAAATGAGTGAGATAAGACGTAAAATAAATATACAGTGCTATCTTCATTATACCTGTAAATCCATCCCCAACCTCAGTGTGAAGTGGGGTAGAGAACACAATTCCAACTGAAGGTGTTGTTTGCAAATAAATTTTGAATGAAATGTTTACAACTTTTAAGCATCAGTTTAAAGCTTGGATTTCACAGAGTTTGTAACCTAGAAGTGTCAGAATCTTGCTCTAAGTGCTTCATTCATTTATTCGTCCAGCAATGCCAGGTTGTTAGTTACTCAGAAACAGGAAAAGTCCCAATAAGTCCTGCTCTTGTCAGTGTGTATATGCACCGCTTTCCCCAACACACCCTGGGTAGTCAATAAAAGCTTGTAGAATTGAACAGTATACACACCAGATGCAATTTGTGCTTTTATTCATATCTGCTTTTTATGTTTGTTTTAGAAAACCTATAAACAAACACAAGCACTGCAGAGCCCTTTCATAAAGCTGGTTTGGGGAAAGTCTAACTCCTGTGTCAAGAATTATCTAAAGTGAGTCCAGATGGGCCAATGAGCAGCTTGAGCAAATGCACTTTGATTAAGTGAAGGGTTGCTGAGTTTGTTCCAAACTCTATCAATATTCTCTAAGAGAAAGCTGGCGAAGAAGAACCAGCCAAAAGCAGTAAGTGAACCGGAATGCTCCTTAAACAAGCATTGTTGACATTATCCTTCTAAAAATCCATGACTGCATCTTCTGAGGAGGACAGCCCTAAAATGCAATGTGAGTACAATGGAGGGCCTGATATCTCCAGTATGAAAAAAGCAGATAATAATAACTATAACAACAACTAATATATGTAAGGTTTTGACATTTGTCATCAACTATTCCAATTGATGCATAAAAAAGTTGACCTGAAGCAATTGAATGACTGCTCTCAGGGTCACCACTAGAAAGTGGCAGAGCAAGGAATGAAACTAAATTCTGCC
This sequence comes from Equus asinus, assembly GCF_041296235.1. Classification (NCBI taxonomy): domain Eukaryota; kingdom Metazoa; phylum Chordata; class Mammalia; order Perissodactyla; family Equidae; genus Equus; species Equus asinus. The sequence goes on from NC_091798.1 coordinate 85,798,895, forward strand.
TTCCTCCATCGCTGTCACACCATCTCTCCGTGTGTCCTGCGTACGGCCCCAATTTACATGTCGCTCTTTCCCATAGAGTTATAAATTGTTCTCCCATTCACTCTGAGCCCTGGTGTAGATGATAAATCATATGATAATGTCCAGTATCAAATAATGTAATAAATAAAATACAGAGAAAAAAGAAGAGAAAAAATGAAGTAAGAGCAGATGGATAAGATTTGTAAGTAATGAATGGAGAAATAGTAGCATAAAAGAAAAATGAAAAAAGAGAGAACGATGATGGAAAATATAGGGGAAAAGATGGGGGGGAAGTCTGATTTCAAAATGTGGAGGAGGAAGAGAAAAAGAAATGACTCATAAATTTTTAAATGCGGCTTATTCCAAGTGTCATGGGGATCCGAGGTTCAACCTCTCATGTTTTATTTGCATGGCACAAGTCCATGACTTGTTGAGATTTCTGAGACTTTTAATTAGGAAAGAAACCACAAGTAAATGGTGGAGACATCCACAACGAAGTGATGCTCAATAAAGTGATCATTTTTAAGCGATTTGTTCTAAACCTAAGCAGTTTCTATACAAGTAGCTAAGGCGTACTTAGCTCCTCCGTTAGCGAGACTGCAGGCTCTGTAACAAATCCCGTTCTCAGAGAAGCCATCTTACAACGTTCTTGATCTGGGAATTGTACCACGGTACTCATTTTCTTGTGACCTATTCATTTCCTCAAACTTAGAGACAGTGTGCAAATACTCCCTTTATCACCCCTTCGCTACTTTTTTATTGCCCTTCTTATTGTTGAGTGGCCTTTGCTTCAATGAGCCTGTCAGAGAAACTACACTGGCTTCAGAGAGGAGCAATGGGACCAGAGCTGATGCTGCGAGGGGACTTCAGCATCAGATGTGCTGTAATTGTCAAAAGTCCAGAGACAGTGTTAGGTGCTCTCCAAGACTGTTTGAGTAAGTGATAGTCATCCCAAACTTGCAGAAAATAAATCATGGCAAGTAATCTTCTTAATGCCAAATATATTTTCTAAATTGTTAGCCATTTTTGGATCGAAATCTTTCCAAATTGAATTACATAGTATTCTGCCTTTTTAATTTATTGTTTTGTGAGGAAGATTGGCCCTGAGCTAACATCTGTGCCACTCTTCCTCTATTTTGTATACTGAATGATGCCACAGCACGGCTTGATGAGTGGTGTGTAGGTCTGAGCCCGGAATCTGCACCCAAGAACCTGGGGCCACTGAAGCGGAACAGAGGAACTTAAACAGTATGTCGCCGGGCCAGCCTCTCTGCCTTTTTAATTTTATAAACATAGCAACATTATAAAAAGTTCATAAAATGACAGGAAAAAGTATCCACCCATCTGTTTAATATTTTAAAAAATGATATGAGCATTCCTTTCCAGTGTTCTAAAGTAACGCTTAAAAAAAAAAATACATGCACTGTAGAAAAAGGGAAAATGAGGAAAAGTAGAGAGAGGAAAAATGAACACAGGCGCAACATTATTTCCAGGGGTTTGCAGACTCCCAGAGGCTCAACCACAAGACGGAGAACACCTGGCAATCCTGAAGGCTTACACCGGTGGTTCTCAAATCTGAGCCTGCGTCAGCATCACCTGGGGGAGGGGCAGGCCTGCGAAACACTACTGCCTGGGCCCCACCCCCGTTCCTGATTCAGGAGATCTGAGGGGGGGCCCCAAGGATCTGCTTTTCTAACAAGTTTCCTGGTGTTGCTTCTGCTGCTGCTCCAGGCTCCACATTCTGTTTTGACGCCTGCACTCATTCGAAACCGTGAACTTCTAGAACTCACCTGCCCCTCAGGTGGAGATATCTTTAGTTTGCTATTTTTCTTACTTTTATTCCTAGAAATTTATCAGGTTTGAGGTGGGCCATGCCAGGTTAATAACAATACCTTAATTTCTATAGTTTTGGGTTTTTTTCTTTTGAGGAAGATTAGCCCTGAGGTAACATCTGCTGCCAATCCTCCTCTTTTTGCTGAGGAAGACTGGCCCTGAGCTAACATGCATGCCCATCTTCCTCTATTTTATGTGGGATGCCTGCCACAGCATGGCTTTCCAAGCACTGCCATGTCTGCACCCGGGATCCGAACCGGCCAACCCCAGGCCACTGGAGCGGAACGTGCAAACTTAACTGCTGCGCCACCAGGCAGCCCCTGTATAGTTTTTATACTTTTTCAAAAGCACTTTTTACCCTGCTGAGAAGTTATTATCACTATTTCTGTTTTGTAGGTGAAGAAATTGAGACCTGATGCATTGGTTATGAGACCTAGAATAGAACTCATGTTTTCTTCCTCCTGATCTAGGACTTTTTCCAGGTTATCAGCTTGCCAGAGCATCATACCAGAGCAAGGAAGGAACAGATTGACCATGGCCAGATTAGGATGTCGCCATGATGTCCGTGGCTGGACATCAAATCCAGGGCATCATAAATGCTCTGTAACTAACTTCCTTAGTAGCTTGCTTTTTCATCAAACAATGCAAGACGACAGGGAGAATGCTGTGTCCGCTTGAAGTTTATACAGACGCACTCCCTGAGGGGAGCTAGTGTTGTGTAGTTGAACAAAGATTTTTTTTCAGTCATGGCTTCTCTCTTGAGCGTTGGGTATATTCCAAGCTGTTGTGCATTCTGCTCCATTGTGTGCAGTAAATCCCAGGGCTTAGGTGAAGATCCAGGCATCCCTCCACACACTGAACAATTCAAATGCATCAGTAGTCCGAGTTCTTTCGCCATCATTTGGGTCAGTGGTCTGACCTGGATTTTACACACCTGGAGAGTCAAAACAGAAAACAAAGCCAACCACCACCAACAAAACACTTGATGAGCCAGCAGAATGTTGTCATCTAAAAAAAATACAGTTGCTAAGTAAGGATAGAATAATCTAGAATTTGAAAAGTCTAAAATTTCTAATTCTGTGAAATAACAGTCATTCTAACAGGTATCAAAAAGGTAAGAAAAGTTACTTTAGAAAACAAACTAATTTTTTAAATTGAATTAATTTAATCTAATGAAAAAGTACACTCTTGCAGTCCCTTTTCTCTCTCTCTTTTTTGTCATGTCACTGCACCACTGACCAACTTTTAGGAAACACTGCCTGTAACGAGATCAAACTTAAAAGGTATCAAGGAGGAGAAGATTCAGTGTATTTTAAAATAATTCTGTCAAGTGAGATTCTATGGTTTGCTCATTCAATTTCTGGCAGACTTTGTATTGGTTCTCATAATTTGTGTGTGTGTGTGTGAGGACGATTGCTCCTGAGCTAACATCTGTGCCAATCTTCCTCCATTTTGTATGTGGGACACCACCACAGCATGGCTTGATGAGTGATGTGTAGGTCTGAGCCTGGGATCAGAACCCAAGAAGACTTGGCCACCAAAGCAGAGTGCACAAACTTAACCACTATGCCACCGGCCTGCCCCTTGATTCTCTTGATTTTTAAACTAAATTTTAAGTGGGAGATTGAAACCTGATTTATTTCATTACACCCTCAATGGAGAAAAAAGTAAGTCTTCACCATTCTCCGTATACTAACACACGTAATCTTCAACCAGTGTAAAACTCCCCCTGGTCTTGGCTCCTTTAGTCCTTGTAACTGTTTCTCCCAGGTCTCAGTTTCCATTCCTCCTTCCCCTGGGCACACGGGACGGTTCTCGGTGTGGAGCATGCAGTGGGGAAAAGCATTCAGGCTTTGAACTCACAAACGTCTTGTGCAAACAGGGCTGTGATCAGTGCTACACCTACAACCCCGAGAGAGGGGTGGGAGGGACATTCCAGCTTGTGGGAAGCCTTGAAAGAGTTGTGAGAGCTGTCTAGGGGAGCTGATGACGCTCCTCGAGGACACCAGTAACAGCGGTGGGGAGTGCAGGTTGCCCAGATCCCAGCTCCTGGCTTTACATGCTGGGGACTTCGCTACTCTGACTCCATTTCCAGAACTGTAAAATGTGTAGACTAACATACTTACTTCAACTGAGTTGTTCTGAGAAATGATGATTAAATAGATGAAGCTTCAAGGACGTGCCTGGCATGGAATAGCAGTTCAGGAAATAGTGGCATTAGCCCTCAAGGCACAGAAAATAGCAGGCATGCCTTCCACTTGGTTCTATTTCTCCGTTATCGGATACAATAATTTTACCGTTGTAGGTGTGTAGGGAATAGCAACTGGCTACTTTTGTATTAGACTATCGGCAAAAGTATATCTTTGTTTCTATTGAACTATTAGACTTCTACGCTGGTTAGAGTATGTTCCTTTCAAATAGGGGTTCAATTATCACCAAAGCAGAACTGTGAAATTACCGTCCTATCATGTGTCGTTCACTCTGAACACAGCCATTTCAATCTGAACTCATCTGGAAGCTGGCTGGAGCATCAGGGCAGCAGGGAAGTTAGGCTGTAAAAAGAGACCATCAAGGTGTGAGTGACAGGTGAACCCAGAGTGCTAACTCAAGGCTGGCAATAGCCAGTTATATAAAAGTCCCCCAAATTTCCTAAATTTTACTCATATTAAAACTAAAAACTTTTACCTAGCATACGTAGATATTTGGAAAAGACATCATTACAAAATGCAAATAAGCAAAATTCAGATTCATTCACTCACATGACCTCCTACTACATTGAGGCGTCCTTCTCTGAGGACCGGCACACAGACCGCTCGCACGGCCTTGTCCTCAAGGACCTCAATCTAGTGTGCCGTATCTCATGTTATACTTGCAGTTTGCTGAAACACCTGAAGATTGCCCCTTAAGTTCTCTTTTCTAGTTTCGCATCTTTTGGTGAGACAGATGTTATGCACTACGGTAGCAAAGATAACATACGTCAGCTCACTCCTACCTGGAGTGCGTCAGCGCCAGTGTGGGGTACTTGGAAGTGTTTGCTGACGGATGCTTCTATTTTAATCACAAATCACTGAAGAGGTGTGGTATCCTTGGCTTTTTAAAATTGAAGATGGCGTGTGTGGCTGCATGTGTATGAGCACACATGAGCCACTGAGGCGGTGTCCGTGGCGCCAGGGTGGTGGTATAGACGAGGCAGGGCACAATCATGCTACGACAAGTGTCATCTGACTTCTCTTGGGTAAGTCTTGGAAAAAAGGTTTGTATTCACATATAACACAAGTTTAAGTTTTAAGATCATAGTAGGTTCTCGCTAAAGGACCTAAATAAAAAAAGACAATAAAACAAATAACAAATTAATTTTCTCTTTCAGAAAAATAAGGGCAACTCAAAGTAGGTGTTGTTTTTGCTTGAAAGTGAATACAAACTTTCCTGCTTACTGATGTGCAACCTTCAGCAAGGTCTGTGTCAGGAAAAATGGAAATATCTGTCCCACGGAATTATTATAAGGACTGCATGCGCCATTTTGTGCATAATACTTAGCATGGTGCTTGGCAAATAGTAGACATTCAACTAAAAGGAATTCCTGCTGTTCTTGTTATCGTTAATTCCCTCCCCCAGGATGTTTGCATTTTTAAAATTTGCTTGCTGGACAGTTAATACCTTAGCTCAATGAAACGAACCTTTAGTGGTAAAGTTTTTAATGCTTTGGTATGGAATTCAAGGAGATATATAAATTTTTGTGTAATAGATTTTACGTAAAAATGAATAAAAATCAAGGTTCCTGCAACAGTAGGTTGCAGAACTCTAACCCTGTGTGTGTGTGTGTGTCGTGGTAGGTATACAACTCCCTATAAATTATACTGTGAATGACCACACTATGTGAAAAATAATGTAGCAAATTCTCTGCCTCTGCTCATCTTGACCCCTTACCTAGAATATCTCCTCTCTTTAACAGGTAAAATGGTATGCTTTCCTCCACGCTCTCTTCCACTTTCCCCCTCCCCTCTGATTCCTGTGGCAAGCAGAGAGCCCAGGACACCTCTTGTGCTGGTTTGCCAGTGTTTTAGGTTGTGTCTACAATTGCCCCAATTATCTTCCAAATGCCAAAAGGTCAGTTTTATTCTGTTTGTTCACCCAAAGCATAGTTCTGGGTTGAAATAGGTAATATATGTGCATAATATTCCTATGGAGAAAAATCAGTAGCTTCAAGAAAATAATCATTTCCAAAAAATCCTCAGAGGAACAAGCAAGTGAACTTCTGAATAGAAGATCAGTAAATCAGGTAGAATTTTGAAGATGGCACTCTTAGTTTCCTGGAAAAATGAGTTTCTCCGTTTGCTCATCCACCATCTTCTTTCTGTGATATAATGAAGAAAAAGAAAAGGGTTAAGATAGACATGAAAGACTGAAGTCATCAGTATCACAACACTGCTGATTTTCAGAGGGGAGAATGCAGAGAGGCAGTTGGGTCCCAGGAAAGGCCGGGTTGAGGGAGACACGGACACGGCACACTTCTGTGAACAGTGCCTTAGGCTGTGGAGTAGAGAGGCTGGCCCTCAAGGACCTCCAGGAACAGACTCAGAGCTCTTTAATAAGTATTCCAGAGAGTCAGGCTTTCCTGGAAAAAACAAATTAGTGTGAGAAGCCAGTACTGTGCAATTTCAGTTTTAAAAATAGCCAAGTATTGTTAAGGCTGCTGTGTGCATGAGAGAAAAAGAAAGCCCTTGTTAATATTTGCCTCAGCTTCCACATTACAACAGAGGAGCGACCCTGAAATTCTTGCCTGGCAAATGTTGCAAAGGTCGAAGGTTTGTATCACTTGGAATCACTTCTTGGTCCTTCCAATGATTATATTTGGGGGGGAATTTTTTCTAATTAAATTGTTCTTTCAATAAAGGACAGCCAAGTGATGGCTCTGCCTGTGTCACTTAGGACCAGAGCTGCGCCTCCCTGTCTATTTCTGCTCTTCATTTGCCTAATTGCCCTGCGAGGCTGGCAGGGACAGTCCCTGCAGCCGTGGCTCTGCTGACTGCAGGGACCCTACCTGGCACTCTAAGTTGGCGCGTCAGCATTTTAGGTAGAAATGAATGAAAAATCAATCAGGATGACTGCAGTGGGAGCAGGCACAATTCTAACCTAGTTTGTCCATAATTTTCAACTATTCACCACAGACCCAAGCAGTATGTAAGATGGTAAGTCAGTCTCTATCAAATGTGCTGCTTCTGCTTAATCAGGCATTTTTTTTTGGCCTCTTTTCTATTTGGAACAAGAGAATCTAACCTGCTTAGGAAGCCACATGTAAAATGAATGATGATGTCCAGTTTCATGAAAATATTCTTGATTTGCCCTGGTTTAAGATTCAGTTCCTAATTAGACCAGGTGATAAATATGATAAATATTCATATATATATATATATATATGTATCAAATTGTTGTTTTATTAACTTATATTTCAAAGCCAAAGGTTTAAATTTTTTTAAGTTTATTTATGTCCTTGCCACATCTCTTTGTAACTTGCCATAACTCTCTATATCAAAATTATACTGTTTTAAATGTCTAGATTTACAATTCTGCAAAGATAGAGTTAAACACTGTTTGGACTCTGGCTACATAAAGGAAACTGGAATTGTTCAAAGCTGCAGTCTTCAGCTCTCAAAGACAGCTACAGGAACTTTCTGAACAGATTGGGTTAAATATTTGTACAGACCCATTCTATGATGATAAGGCGGTAATAAGTTGTGCAGTGCAACACTCCAAAGGGTTCCAAATCTCACATGCCTCTTTGTATGCGATGCTCTCACAGTGAAGAAGATTCTCTGGGCTACAAAGATGAAGAGTCTACTTATTCTGGTGCTGATTTCAATCTGCGGGGCTGATCACCGTTCAGACAACTACACTCTAGATCACGACAGAGTTATTCACATCCAAGGTAAGAAAGTCAAATTAATTTCAAGTTACTTAGAGTTGAGATGCTTGATTAGTGTTTCTTAATTTTCGTTCTGCTGCACTGACTTTTTCTTTTCCTTTCTGCTAATTGGTGAACAAGCTCCCTGGCTTCTGAATGCTATTGCATTACAGTAGAGTTAAGAATTGGGGACAATTAAAGTGGAATGGCTTAAGACTGTCCAAATGCAGGGAGTTGATGCAATTGTTGAAGGCTTTTTAGTACAGTTGCTGTCTTCTAAGTAGAATGGAAGGCATAAAATCTGTTTAAATAAAAGGCAAAAGGGGGCAGAAATAGGAAGTAAAACTTACGATGTAAGGTCATTCTGTTAGAGTAATCACTGAGAAAAAACAACGTGAAAATGAAAGTCAGACAAGCTAAGGTTCAGAAAGAAAGTAACTTACCCTATTATAATCTCCTTCGGTAAAGCTTTAAGCCCCACAGACCAATATACTGCCCCTGCGTCTGTCTTTTCAGCTCAGCTAAATCCTAAGCCTGGGAGCTGTGGCGAGACTGGAGGCTGCAGTGCAATGCAGCTATTTCCTCAGTCCCAGCTTCAGCTGAGGGACATCCTGCATTAAGAAAGCTGAGAGACCTATGCAGTAAGAGAAAGATAGTTCTAAAGGAACTGTAGCTTCCCACTTTGCCCTTGTATGCGGAATAATTAAAATAAGAATTACAGAATTTAACCATTTAAAGATATGATATTAATTTTAGATGACCTCAGTTTAGGGACCAGAGGCATTATAAGTTTGCTAAGAGACATAAAATATCAAGTTATATCTTCAAGGTCAAAAGTATAGTCTCAGAAAACTGCATTCACGGTTGGAAAGTATGACTTGTGAAGGTCAAATGATAGTGTAAGTCTGGCTAAAAGTATTTTCCTGTATGCATGACTACCCAAATAGAATTTTGAATTTGACAGCGTCCACCTATTTTAGACATGACTCTTTCAGTTCTCTTTGCTTCCAATAGCTTTATGTTTTTCACTCTTGGACTGTGAAAAGGAATTATATAATCATAAATTTTACTATGCAACTGCTGATTCAGCTGATTCTTTTAATGTATATGGTAGAATCAGAGCTGTTTCCCAAAGACTATATTTACACACAGAGATTTCTGATGAGGAATAACATCCTTTTAATGTCTAGTCACAGAATTCAATTCAGCCAAAATGGTAATAATATCTAGTTATTATTAACAATAGCAGTTTTAAATCTGATGTAAAATAACCTTAAGATGTGGTTTCAAGTTACTATTAGACAGATACCTATCTTATTAACTATGTACACACCATTTAGTCTAAATTGCCCCTAAAACTGTAATACATTTTTACTCCTGGGGAGTTTAGAAGTCAGTCTCGAGTTTTCTCAGCAAGGAAAACTTCTGCTGCTCCGGCCTTTCCAGTTACATACATTCCGTTGAAATTTAGTGCAAAGAAATTTCTGACCCGAGGTATCAGAACTATCCAGATTGTTTGCATACACTCTCAAATTTTTTTAAATGCCTTGATAGTCCACTTCATTTTAATTGCAAATTCATATTCTTAGAAAGTTGCTCAGAGCTTTCAAGTAATAAAACGACAAGGCCTATATTTTGCTTGGGAAACTTAATACTGAAATGCAATTTGGGTCAGGAGTGTAATACTATGTCCACACTTTAGAATTCGTTTTCAAATTGCTCCAAATGCCTGTTCTTATTACTTTTTATCCAATAAAAAGGTTGTTTCCTTTATAACAGCATTCAGGTTGAACTTTCATGTTCTTCAGTCCTTCAGAGGAAGACTTCCGACTGGCCTGCCATGATTTCAGTTGTCTTCTACAGGCCAAAAATAAACCGTAAGGGAAAGTAGACAATCACTAAAGCAGAAAATATCATTACTTACTTGAAATACTGGATTATTTTCTTATATTTAAAACTTTTATTTATCAAACATGGCCCAGAGGGATAAGAATTTGATAAGAATTTTGCAGTCAGATGATTAAATTAGTAATCTAAATCTCAAATTCCTGAATTGTACTGATAAGCAGTATGAGCTTCTCTTAGTGATGGAAAATTGTTCAAAATTCACATTACTGCAAAAACACTTTTTCTATCTCCCATTTTTCATTAAATTTCTATTTTTATACTCTAAGCTCCCCAGGACTAAATGATGTCAGCGGAATAATGCACATCGTCCTCAGATTCTCCTTTGCTGCCTTGATAAAAATGCCCAACGCTTTGATGATACATTCTTGAGTCTCATGCATAAGAGTTACTTAATTATTTTTCTAAAGGCTTCCTCCAAATTTTGTTGTGGAAGCTTCTACAGAGATATAAGCACAAAAAAATTTAATTTGGCTTAAAAAAATTCTTTTTTAAATCAAATTACCAGGAAAGGAAATGGCAAGTGTAGACCCTTGTGCAAAGCATTTCTAGTGAAAAGCATTTTTCTGATGATGAAAAAGGAAACTCTGCCGGCTTCCTATGTCGAAAGACACAGATTTAGATAAAATTGCACATGTACTAATTCATTCTCTTTAATTTTTTTATTGAATCCGTTTGGCTACACAAGAAAGCAAACTTCACTTGTCCATGGAGTCTGCTAAGAATGTGCAATCAAGATATTAGCTTGTATATCATATACTGTCCTCAATGTGGGGGATAGCAATTTCCTCAAATCCTTCTACAGGAAGAGATGGCTGCTGTTAATACCATCTGTATAACAGTCTAAACTAACGGATTATATTCCTTATTTCATAATGCGCCTTGTCAAACAGCTTCTAAATCCTTTGAAACTTGAGACCATTAGGAAGAATTTTATATGGAGTACCAAATCACACAACAGCACACTTTTTAAAATACTTAGATCAGGTTTAAAAACTCTTTGGGTAGACTTTGAATTACCAGTAGAATGTCAAAGATGATGAATATACTTTTTAAAATACAACTTTTAAGAAGACATTTACATAGACAGCAAAAAAATTTTCTGACCATTAACTAATGGAAAAAGCAAAGCAGTTATAGTTGTATTGAATACATAACTGCTTGACCTTCTCTGGGTCAGAGATTCAATGCTTCCTGCCTCTGGAGTTCAAATGCAGGTCTTCTGATGACAAGTTCAAGAGCTTTTCCCCTAAAGCTACTTACTGATTTTAGACCTTGGACAATTTACTTAATCTTTTTAAGTCTCAGTTACCTCATCTATAAAATTGGGCATAATCACTGTTTATTCCATAGAGCTTTGTGAGAATTAAATTAGATAATATATAGAAAAGTGCCTATGGGGCTGGCCCAATGGCACAGCAGTTAAGTGCACACATTCTGCTTCGGCAGCCCAGTGTTCGCCGGTTTGGATCCCGGGTGTGGACATGGCATTGCTTGGCAAGCCATGCTGTGGTAGGCATCCTGCATCTAAAGTAGAGGAAGATGGGCAAGGATGTTAGCTCAGGACCAGTCTTCCTCAGCAAAAAGAGGAGGATTGGCGGCAGATGTTAGCTCAGGGCTCATCTTCCTCAAAAAAGTAAGACAGAAAGAAAAGTGCCTAGTACCAAGCCTGGCACACACTAAGCTCCTAATAGATGCTAGTTGTCATTGTCATGTTAATTACTGCCTCACTGTCATGGAAAACTGATTTTTAAACAGAAAAGGGAGCACAAATACTGATGGAAAAAGCTCATACTTTACAAATTGATTTGTTGACAGAACCATATCATTACCTTAGTTCTAATGAAGTAAACATTGGATAAGTTGAATTCTTTTCCCTCTTTAATTTCACAGTTTAAAATTTCCCCAATAGGGGCCGGCCCCATGGCCTAGTGGTTTAGTCTGCCAGCTGTGCTTCGGCGGCCCACAGTTTGGCCAGTTCGGATCCCGGGTGTGGACATGGTACAGCTCATCAGGCCATGCTGAGGTGACGTCCCACATAGCACAACCAGAGGCACTCACAGCTAGAATATACAACTATGTGCTGGGGGGCTTTGGGAAAAAGAAGAAGGAGAAGGAAAAAAAAAAAGATTGACAACAGGTGTTAGCTCTGGTGCCAATTTAAAAAAAAAAAAAATTTCTCCAATAGTATTAAATATTATCTGATCACTTTTACTTCCCTTGGAGAAACTGAAGTTTCCCAAACTTTAGTAATATTTTCCTTACTATACTTACTAGATGAACACAGATAAGCTACTTTTAATTTTTTAAAAGAATAGTAAGAGGAAATCTCAGAAAAGAAAACTGTTCCCTTCCATTTAATAAGTAAAAGTTATTGTCACTTTTCTCAAAAGATAAAACAATTAGATTTTTCTGACGAAAGAATTGTCAAAAGTTCATCTCTATGGGTAGAAAAAATAATGTGGATCCAGAACCCCTGGTGAAAGTGGACACTGCCCACTCAGTGTGGTTGGTTCCTCCTTCCTGCATGCGTCTCTAACCCCTCTGCCCCAGAGTGGCATGTGTTACTTCTTGCTATCATGCCTCCCCTTCCTCATCAGACTGTCAGCTTTGTCACACCGCAGCTATAGAGCAGTACCTGGCACATAGTAGGTGCTTAATATATGTTTGTTGAATAAATGAATGAGTGTAATAAGACGCTTCCGAATTACCACTATCCTAATGAGCCTTTCTTAATTTCTGCGGCATCCTTAGCATTTAGCGACACATGACACATTGTGTGGGCTTAGGGAACCTGAACTAGATGACTGCTTTGATTCTGTAAAGCCAGCATGAGCTGAAGCATAGTTTATAGAATTTAAGAATGTAAAAGGGCTGTAGTCTGGATCATCTAGATCAATATCCCATTGTACAAATGAGAAAATCAAGGCCCGGAGCTTTTATGTTACTTGTCTCAGGTTGCATGGCTGATGAGGAACAGTTTCTTTTGGCTAATCCCCTGGTCTTCTTCAAATCTGAGTTCATGTCTCACCTTCTTTATGAGCTCACCTTGAGTACTGCTCTCTGTCCCTCCTCGGGCACCACAGTCTCTCTCAGATCTTCTTTTCCGTTTCTCTGTAGCGCTGGCTATCTACTTTACCTATTTTTATGTAATGTTTGTGTCCATCTCTGCCAGAAGAGCAGGGATCTCTGTCTTCCTGATGTACCCCAGTCACATAAACCAGTACCTGGCACATGGTAGGTGATCCATAATGCTTGTTGAATAAATCCAGGACGAAAATTCAGATACTTTTACTAATAAAGTCCTAGTTGGTCTTTCCAAATCTCAGGGTAATCTTTCCAGTTCATGAAACAACAGGCAGTTCACGAAATAAGGAAGAGAATTATGACTTTGGGTAACAAATTTTGTTTCTTCGTATGCATGGCTTCCATGCTATCTGCAGCATCTTATTCTTAGCAAGAGTCCACCAGAGGCAGGTGGCCACATTCCTCCTAAAGGGTGCATGCAGCTTTGAAGAGGATTCCATTTACCTTTGATCACTGCAGTGCTATCCTGTTCCTTATGTAATATCTGCAGAGTCTGGATCTGGTGGTGCAGAGTGGATCCAAAGCAGTGGAGTGAATTTAATAATGTATGATTACAAACCATCTACAGAGCCAGAGTTTAATCAGGCAACTAGATAAGTGTTACTCCAACGTTAATTCCCTCTCTTCCGCCTAAAACTCACTTGGACTCTGTGAGTCTGTTGTGAAAAGTTAAATTAATTCATTTTTTTCTTTTTGAGACAGAGTATGCTATTTGTAGGCAAAAATATCAAGTATATTTTCCAAATTGCATTTAGATAAACATATATACTTTAATAATTCTATCTAGAAATTATAGTTATAAAATACCAGAGAATTTCATCATGAAATTGTGAAAATTAGCAATATCACGAGTATTAGATGACCAATTCTAAAATCTAGAATTAGTTTAATATAGGATGTGAAACCAAATATGGTAAGAACCAACTACATTAAACAGAGGCTTATTACTTGATCAAACTAAGAGTATCACCATATGAATATAATAGATGAGCCCAAAAGAGAAGAAGGAAAATGTATATGTAGGCATATACATACATATGCAAAAATGCTCCTATCCTGCACACATACAGATATATACTTATTCAGGTTGCTATAACAGAATACCACAGACTGGGTGACATAAACAACAAAAATTAATTTCTCACAATTCTGCAGGCTGGGAAGTCCAAGATCATGATGCTGGCAGATTCAGTGTCTGGTGACAGCTGGCTTCCCAATTCATAGATGGCTGTTTTTTCTCTGAGTCCTCACAAGGCGGAAGGGGGCAAGGGACCTCTCCTGGGTCTCTTTTATAAGGGTACTACTTCCATTCATGAGGTTCCATCCCCATGACCTAATCACCTCCCAAAGGCCCCACCTCCAAGTACTATCACACTGGGGATCAAGTTTCAACATATGAAATTGCGGGGGGACGTAGACATTCAGTCTATAGCAAGCACCCACTATAAACAGGATTGGGGATATAATGATCAACAAAACACATGGTCTTTGTCTTCATCAGCTTTATAGTCTAGCGAGAGACAGACGTTATTACAGATCTAGAGCCATTGACTATGATAACGGCCACGTAGGAAAATTGTGGAATGCTACAGAGAGAAGATAGCATTATGTGTTACTACTTTTATTCAAACAAGAAAAGTAGTTTCTTTAAATTATAGGTATAAGTCAAAATACGGCAATATGTTTCTTTGACTATATAGTTGCTACACTAGATGCACAAACTCATATAGTTATACATATATACACACGTACACGATGGTTATAAGTAGAGAGCAAGGAATGAAATGATTATAGATTGATATACAATTTCTATCAATCCCTTAATCTATATTTAGAAATATACGTTTCCCTACCAACTTTGCATCTGCTAGCCCATGTCCTAGTCTTCTGTGCATTTGTGTGTCCTTTTGAGAAAATTTACTCATTCAGGCATTTGTTGAACATTTGTCTCCTTCATGCAAAACACTGAGTTATTCTCTGTGGAAGGACAGAGATCTCCTCAGTGAGCTTAATGACAATATTATCACGGCAACAAAGGTGACAAGAAAGAATAAAAGAAGTGTTAAATAGGGTGGAAACATGGAAAAAAGAATTAGTTACCAAACAAAAAGATCTTAGCATTTAGAACTTTGTATTTATACTCACTAAAGTTTTTATCACTTATCAGATTTAAATGCATAAAATTAAGAATATTGCTATAGTTGTTATTGAATAACCTAGAATGCTGAATTCTAGGTTATTCTATAAAGAATCTGTTAAAAGAACAAATTTTGGGAAGTTTCCAGGGATAAAAACCTATATTTAATCATCTTTTCAGGTAGCAACAAATTCACACTAGCAGCCATTGCTTTCTCTGTTCAGTCCTGGGTGCTGAAATCGGCAAATTATGCCGGAAGCCAATGATTCTTTGGAAACCTTCCCAAATACCCAGAAAAATCCATTAAACATAGAAGCCTCTCCCTTTGGTTGCAACTTTGCAAGAATCAATGTTGACTCAGCTAATGCACGGACCTATAGCGTAATGGCTTAATGTTAACGTAGTGATACTATGTTTCTCTGACTTTACCAGATATCAAGAAAGAATAGATTTAGTTTTCCTTATTGCTTTAGCTCTTTATTTTAAATGCAAGGTGGAAAATTACTGTTTTAGGAGATTCTTTTGGAATACAAAAATCTACCAAAACGAGTTAAAATTTTCCATTAAGAAGTCATCACAGTAACAATATCCAGGGGCAAAAAAGAAATCTTTGTTATAGAAATATTTTTATTTCAAACTGAAGACATTGAAAGCATAAGAAATCTCAAAGTTTTATAAAATTACTTCAGAAACATTTGCATATTTTGTATTGCCACAGCGTGGTAGCACTAAACAGGTGTGTCCTCAAAAATGGTTATTGACTAGTCAGTAGCCATTTTAATGTTGAAATAGTATACAAATAGTAGCCGTTTTAATGTTGTTTCAATTAAACACGTTGGTTTCTTGACTTCAGTGCTCACTCAGTGACTAATTACCACTTGGGTAAGCCCTGAGTAGTCTATTTTTACGTGCTCAAGGATTATGCTGTGAAGTGTATTGAAAAGCACAAGTTAAACAAGAATTCTCCCTACTTTTCCCAAACACTATCCACTCAAAAGGGGCAAGGACATTGAGGATAAAAACACAGAAGGGCCATAGTCCATCACATATAAAATTAACAAAGTATGTTAGAACAGGCAGCATTTACTACAGTCAGTTGTGTAGATGAGGAGAAGAAAGTAGAAAAAAAAGAGAGTCCTATCTTGTGTTTGAAGAGTGATTTAAGTTTAAAATAAAAACATTATTGAAAACATTCCTTGAAGTGAGGAGATTTCCACTTCTAGATGATTCTATTTGTCATGGTGCTTGCTTTGCCTCCTTGCTATGCCTTGTTCCTGGAAAGCAGTGGAAATGACGTTTGTTTATTTGGCTCAGAGTTACTGAATGGTAGTGAAAGCATGGGTGAAAGGAAAGACATGGAAGTCAAAGAGAGGTAGGTTTCCTTGTAAATTACAATATACATTACATAAATTTCTTATTTTCTTAGTTATATGACTATGTTGTTTCACCATGGATTTATGATTATCTGTGACGAATAATGTTGCTGGTAGAAAATAATGAACACTTTCACACAAGTGTTTTTCCTGTTCTTTGTTTTTTTTAACAATAGAGAAATAAATTTTAAAGTTTTCTTCCCTAGTATAATGTGAGTTATGAACAATTCTTACTTTCACTTGAAACGTGTCATAAATTATGCTGACGGGTTTTAAATCTCCAAAATCTGCCTATGATTATTTTCATACGCTTACTTTGCTTTCTTTTATCAAACAATCATTAACAAAGGATCTTAATTAGCTTAAATCCTGAAACGCTGATTAGATGGTTACTACAGCATTGAGATGTTTCCAGGTAAACAGAATACCTTATTTTAAAAGATGAGTAAAGTAATAGTTGCTTATAGACTGCCCACAATACACTAAAATCAAAGTGTGCTGCAAACCAAGCTTCATCAACTTCAGCCTCTTATAACTATTTGTTTGGCCTGTATGCGTAATTGAATAAATAAAACGGAACATCTAAACAATAAATAGGGAAGAGTTTTTAAGGGAAAATGTGTTGTGAGAGAGCCCCCAGGCAGCCTCGAGATCAATCCAAGTGGAGGGGAGCATGAGGGGCTCTCTAAGCTGAGATCAGAAGAGTGAGCGGGAGCCAGTCACATCTAGAACCAGGGACAGAGCATTCCAGGTAGAAAGAGTGGGAAAGGCAAACTCTCTGCGATGGGAATAAACATGGTGTTTTCAAACTGGAGGGAAGCTGAAGGCACTGCAGCCTGGCAGGGGGGGATGTGGCTGAAGATGAGATTAGAAGAGGAGGCAGTAGTGAGACCATAGTATTTTATATTTGGTTCAGAGTACAGAGTTCAGATTTTATTCTAAAAACACTTGAAAATAGTAAAAAGGTTTTGAGTAAGGGGGTGAGGTGATATGATTTACATGTCAAAAGACCACATGAATAGTGGATTCCGGTGGGCCAAGAGTGAAGAGGAGGAGACCTTGAGGTGAGAAATCATGAAGGGGGGACCAGAATGGTAGCTGTGGAGATGAATTAAGATGAACCCAGTTGAAAAAAAAAAAAAAATGGAGGTAGCGCTGGCAGCACTTGCTGATAGATCGGATGTCAAGTTGAAGGGGAAGGACACATCAAACACACCTCCTCAATCTGGGCTTGGACAAATGGATGGATGATGGAGGCACAAACTAAACTGAGGAAGATTGGGAGGACAGGTTTGGGCAGGGGAGGAGGGACTCCAGTCGTCTATTTGGCAGCCGATACAGGACCAGCAGGTAGTTGGATTTACTAGCTTGGTGCTCAGGAAAAAGTACACTGCTAGAAGGTTTTGGACCACCAGCACATAAGTACATAAGCACATAAGCATCAGCACATAAACATCAGCACGTATTTATAGCCATGGGATTAGACGAGATTGCCTGGGGAAGGAGGAAGTGCAGATGGAGGTGAGGAGATGCCCTGGGCTGAGCTCTGGAGACCCTCAGGCCCAACAGGTGGGGTGAAGGAGGATGCAGAGGTGACATATTTGCTTCCCAGAGTCTGAATCCTGATCACTGATGTGTGGTAATTTTTTTTCTCATATAATATTTTAAAAAATCTAGGGTCGGCCTTGTGGTGTAGTGGTTAAGTTTGGTGAGCTCTGCTTCAGTGGCCCAGGTTCACAGCTTCAAATCCTGGCCACAGACCTAGCACCACTCATCAAACCACGCTTTGGTGGCATCCCACATAAATAGAGGAAGATTGGCACAGATGTTAGTTCAGCAACAATCTTCCTCAAGTAAAAAGAGGAAGATTGGCAACAGATGTTAGCTCAGGGCCAATCTTCCTCAGAAAAATTAAAAATTTTTTAAAAATTTGCATTTCTAGCATTTGTTGAAAAATCCACATACCTGCTGTTTTTCAGCCTGCATTCCAATTGGACAACATCTGTGAGAACCAGTACCTGCTCCCCCACTCAACTTAATACTTGACCCATTATAGGCTATCAGTTCACGATTGTTTATTAAGAATCAAAACTTCCCTTTTGCCTCCAGGATTGACTCTGTAATGGTATTATCTTGATGTCTTTCATACTAAGTGAAGACATTAACCATATCAGTTTAGAAAACCAACAGTGTCCTTTCTGCAAATTATGGATCACTTGACCTTACATTTCACCACAAAGTGGAAGTGGTCTGAGCAGAGACAAGTAGATTTGAGTTCTACCCCTTTACCACATAAAGACACATTTCCAATAATAAAGGAGTGTGTGGTTAATTACAGCTTAATGAAGAAGAATGACTCATGCTAACGTTTCAGTTTCCCCATACCCTTTGAAAGAAGCCTGTATTACAGTTAAAATCCTGGAAAGTGTGTTTATATTAAGAATGTCGTTAACCATATTAGTGAAGTGTTCAAGTTGGATTTTCCATTTTATTTTTCTGTAATGTATTCCTTAAGTTCTCTGTAACTGTGATAACCCAACTTATTTTTTCGAAGTCTAAAATCGTAGGCATTAAATGCTAATTTTTATCCCTAAATCTTGGATGACATGAATCTATTTAAATTCTGAAAATTATTAGCTAAAGCAGACAAATCTGAGTTGACAAAGATAATAAAATGATCTCTAGTTCTGGAACCAGTTATATTGGACTTACCAACAGCAATAATATTAATTTAAACCCGCAATATGTGATGCACAGTAGAAAATGCATTACCTGGGTTGTCTCATTTACTCCTCACCACAACACTGCAGAAAGGTGGTTACCCACCCCCGAAGCTGAAAGAGGTCAGTAGCTGGCCCCCCCGTCATGTTGTTAAGCGGTAAAGCTGAGATGCAAACTCAGGCAGGCCAATTCTTATGCTTCGAAGCCACACAGGAACCATACAGCCTCTGTCTAAGCCTTTTCTTGGAGCATTTGGAGTGAAGCAGTGGGTAAAAGTGGCTCCCATTTTATTCCGTTCAATGGATATAACTGTGTTCCAGAAGAAATCAAATCACTATGAAAAAAAGTTTGGCCATGGGCCTTGGAGAAACTTCTCCCACAGGCCATTGTGGTGATTCTTGAGAGGAGTTAGAGGAGCAAGTTGGAGACGGCAGCTGTCGATAAACACATTGCAAAATGAAGACGCTCTGGAGCCCCCAAGGAAATTGAGGAGGAGCAGGAAGAAGGGGATTATATAGATGCAGACAGTTTTTTTTAACAAAGCTTCAAGGTGGTGGTCCTGAAATGCACTCCTGTCTTAAGAACCACTAGGTTAGGGGAAGCATCAAAAGTTGATGAGATGTGAATTTCTCAAGAACCAATACTTTCTAGGAAGTGTCTTCTGAAAGAGCCCAGGAAAGAAGACAATGGAGAAGGTAGAAGCTGGTTAGCACACCTGGTACTCTGGCCACTCAGTAAATGTTTTTTAGTAAGAGCCAACATTTACGGGCACTCGAGGTATGTCAGGCACAAGGCTAAGTTCTCAACACATTGCCTCATTTAAGCTTCAGAAGAATCCTGGGAAGAAGGTAGCTGAACTCCACTTTTTTGGTGAGGAATCTGAGGCACAGAAAGGTTAAGTGACACAATGTAAGAGGCATAGTCCATATACTTAACCAGTAAACTCTAACTGCTGAGAAAATCCATGAAATAATAATGAATGAGCAAGACAATAGCCCATAAAGAACTTGGTAGCAGAACGGAGCTAAATATCTTCATCACATTTTACTTCTTCTTGGTTGAAAATGATGAAGAGAAGAGAGAATTTTTTCAGGATATTAACATAGTTTCAGGCTTACATCTCAGAACAGAGATTTTTAAACAGTATTCACTGGATCCCATATACCTCTTGATGCTCATTTCAAGCAGAGAAGGTCAGTTTTTATCAGATTTATATGGCAAAGATTTGTCTAAGATATCCTTTGGGCAGAAGAAGTTCCACTGTCTCTGAAAAAACATTTTTTTTTAAGTATTGCCATAGATCAACCTCCAGGCTCCAAACCAATGATAGCATTTATCCTTACTTTTTGCTATGAAACTTGAATATAACAACAATATGGTACACGTTCGTGATCAACAGCACCCAAAACAATACTGTATTTTGGTGTTGGGCAGTTTCCCATTACAGAATCGATTTAGCTCTAAGGCAAAGGAAGGAAGAATGATATGGTCAATACCACACCTCACATCACATATGTAGATCTTGACAGAAAGGACACATGCCATTTAAGAAAACTGTGAAAACACAATTCCAGGTAATTTGGTTCAGCTGTAGATTGATAGGAATGAGTAGGGCACAAAGACCCTACAGTAGTTAGAGAGATATAGGACCTGGCGAGGGGACTGGGGGGCGGTATTGACAGGAGTGTGTTCTTGAAGCCTGTGGGACCAAAAGGCAGAGTCCCAGGTGGTGAGAAACAGCAGCGATCACTTCACAGCAAACAGCAGTCTTCACTTACGGTATTTTCACCTTTGGGCTTTTCCTTTATAGTCAGAACTAGACAAAAATCAGTACTGTTGTCAACGGTATCTTAAGGGAATAGGGAAAATGTGCTAAAGCCTTCGTCTTTGAAGACATGTTTAAAGATAACATTTTTATTAACAGAGCCATAGGTCTTCTACAAAAATGTCATCTTGCAGTTACGGCAATATATCATAGTCGTGGCTACCAGCTTCTTGTGTATTTTCCAGAGGTACTTTAGGCAAAATTTTTGTTTATTTGTCAATTAAATCCCCTCAACTATTTTGTTTAATTTCATACCACTTTTATTTAGTGCATGCATAGGTGATACATTCACATGGTTCAAAATTTTATAAATATGGATGTATACGCCATGAAAATCCCCCAAGATTCCTCCAGCTAGACATCCACCTCACCTTCCCACAGGCTTCCAAGGTTATTAGTTTCTTGTGAATCCTTTCAGAATAATTTATGCAAATAATATTTCTTTTGAATTTACACAGATGATAAGAAACCCACGTTCTCTTAGGTGTCTTCAGGTCGGAGTTTGAACTCCAGATGAAAACAAAGATAGGCTAGGGACAAATCCCAGAAGATTTCAAACTCAAATCAGTCTGTAGTTGCGGGCCCGGGGCAAGGATGAGATCCTCGTCAAAGCTTCTCTCCTGCCCTCTTCAGGTCAGCCCTTCCTAAGGCGCTGAGGCCTAGTGGAGAGGCTCAGAGTCCTCTGCCTTCAGGAATAGCTGGGAAGGAAACTAAAGCTCTGTCTCTGACGAATTAAAAGCAATCAGCCCTCTGAAAGGACGGTAAAGGCAGGATGGGGGTGGTGGCCACAGGGACAGTGGAGAGGGCCCTTGTAAAAGTTTCTGAGGCAGAGCTCACTAGACACATTGGAATCATGACCAAATGATGAGAGATTCTGACTCCTGGTGAGCAACTCCAGGAAAAATTAGGTTCATTCCAATCTGAAGGAAACAAAATAATTATAAACTGTCAAAGGCTAATGAGTTAGATACGCCTTAATTTTTTCCTAAATTATGTGTCCTACCCAAATGTAATGAACAAGGTACCATGAGAGACAAATGTCTAAATTATGTATTCTGCTCAAATATTGTGTCTTAATACATATATTTAATTGTGATTATAAAGTGTTTCCATTCTAGATCTACACTATGGTAAAAGAGAATTCAGATATCATGTCTACTGCCATAGATCAGCACAGGCTCTAGGCAGCATAATCCTTTTCAGCCACACTTATCACTTGCCAGGCACCATGATGATGCTGGAGGAACAATGTAAATGAGGCAGGGACTAGGGAAACAGAGTCATTGTCTCAACAGACAATGGTAAGAACAGCAACAAGGATACCAATCCATCCTGGTTGCTCATCCTCAGGCAGGTTTGGCTACCCTGGGGAAAGTAACAGCTTCTAAAGGGTTAGTCTTATACACCCAGACCCCCCAAAGTGATAACGAATGTTGTGAAAATAAGGAACCATTTGTAAAACCTTGTGCAGTTTTTTCAAGTGATTCATTGTGGACCTGACGATTGAGTCTCTGCCCGCCAGTTTGGAATGTTAGGGAGGAATTCGCTGTCTCTTTGCAGAGATGAAAATGTTTTAGAAATAGATAGTGGTAGTGGTTGCACAACACTGTGAAGGTAATTAATGCCATTGAATTGTACACTTAATGGTTAAAATGGCAAATTTTACGTTATGTGTATTTCACCACAATAAAAAATTCAAACGATGGTGGTAGAGTTTTTTCTTGGGAGAAGAGTATTTTTAACGTCCTTGTTTAGCATCTTATTTAGCCATCTCAAATATATTCCCCAGTTTTGTTTTGTTTTACAGTTTATTGGACTAGAAAAATCCGAAAGTCTGGAAGCTACTTTATCTATCCAGCGGTGAGAAACTAACCGACACCAAAAACTAACCAATTGGTTATTTTGCACAATGCCTAATTCATTTTAAAGAGACAGACTTTGATCTGTAGCACCTTCTTTTTTCTGTCATGTGTATTTCTTTGGCAATGAACTGCCAAAAAAAATGATTACACTTTTAATAGCACTAAGAACAATAGGTAATAGTCCAATACCATATTTCTAAATTGTTTTTCTGCAATTAATTGTTTTTATCCTATTGTTGAGAAGACTTCATCTAAATTACATGGCAATACAAAGAGCAGTTGTTCGGTCATGCCGTTGCTTTCATGATTTGGTGAAATAGAACAATGTCGTCTGGATTTCACAGCAGAATTTGTAAAATAATAATGAGGCCCTGCTGTTTCCCCTGGAGAAAACTGTGGTCTTTGAAGGGCATCAAATCTTTTCAAGTCACTGTCATTGACACTCACTAACAGGAACATGAAATTTCTGCAACTTACAAATTGGACTTCTAAAAAATTCAGTCCCCTTGCAAGTGAGCACATGTATGTGGCCTAGTTTTATTTATCTGTTTATAATTTTTTAATAAAGGAAAACAAGCAATACTCATTCTGATGATCAAAGTTTATTTTTGTCTTTTGCATTTTATTTGCCTTGCAATTGCCCTGTTGATCAAACAGTTTTGATTTAAACGTTAATTTTGAACCGATTCAGGTTTTTGCATCTAATGATCAGATTCAAGACACTGTAGGCAAGATAGCACAAAGTTTGTCATCGGCACTCTCTGTTCTCTTTACTGCTCTTTCCCTGTCCTCTCTCCTCTTCAGCTTAGTGTGTTTCATGGCTGATCCTCATCATGACAACCCACCAGAGTGAGCCTGATAAGATCTTAAGCTCAGTGTTCTCCTGAAGTAGACCTGCCAGTCAAACACCCAGGGCTCCTGACCCGCTTGCCAGTGCTCATTACCACATCTTACCTGTTCTGCAACAGGCTACCCCCGCCAGCAATGCTCAGTGATCTGTGATCTGCAGTGTTGAGCTTCTAAAACAAGCAAACTAACAAAAAACATTGTTTTCAAGGCCATGTTGGGGATTTAGGTTAGTGAACATTAACGGTCCTCAGTCACTCAATGTGTTACACGTTACATATCTTTCTTAAGGTTCTTTGAATTTCAGCCAGGCACTTCTGGCATCCATCACTTCAACACTCCAGCCCCCACCAAAAGAAATAAGAATGGTAGAATTTTATACATTTTGGCAGGCTAGTTAGAAAAATTTTTTTGCAGGAAGCCAGTGGATTTTTGGTGTCTGCTCAATTCTTAATATTATACCACATAAGTCATCATCTACTCACAATACTGGAGTATAAGGAAATGGTACCTAAAACAATCAGAGGCCTATGCTTCTAAAATACTAAGAGACAATTTACAGTTAACCACAGAAAAAAATTAGAAGTCTCAGTCCCTTGTACAAGAGATTTGATCTTTGCTTTAACTCTTTAATTTATAAAACACTCAGACCTAGTATTTATTCTGGAACACCTTATGATTATGCTAAACCACACAATAATTTCCAAGTCTCGTATATAACACAGGTGGCATTTTATGTACTTTTTCACTCCACATGGTTCAAAACTTTGTAAGTAAGTGAAACTATGGAAGGTTAATATATATCAAAATTATACTCACTATCAGGCAGTATCATATTTGATAAATACCTTGGAGAATCTGTGCAGTAGGAACAGCTGGTGAGGGCACACTTTTGGTCGGACATAATTCTAAATACTTTACGTATCTAT
Source organism: Equus asinus (assembly GCF_041296235.1). Classification (NCBI taxonomy): domain Eukaryota; kingdom Metazoa; phylum Chordata; class Mammalia; order Perissodactyla; family Equidae; genus Equus; species Equus asinus. Next base: position 85,823,333 of record NC_091798.1, read on the forward strand.
TATGTCAACTGTATATGGTAGAACTCACTACCCCTGATTCACATGGAAGAAAATTGGGGCTTAGAGGTTGCACAGCTGGATCAAGGCCACGGAGCTAGTAAATTGAGGCGGTAAGGTTAGAATGAGGGCTCTGTCACATTAAAGTCCTTGATCCGAACTACTATAATATCCCCTATCTGAGTGCATTTGGGCATTAGTTTTGACTTTAAAGTAAAAAACTTGAAAGAATCATGAAACTGCAACCTCTTGTAGCTCTGTCATGCCTAGACTCAGTCCCAGCATGGGAAGGCCCAGCTCCCAGGTGTCCTCCCAAAGTACTGGGTAGGAGATGTTCCCTGTGGTCCTCAGGGATTGCTGAGCAAACTTAGTCAACTGCACCTTTTCCTCCTCCCAGAAAGAAGACACAGAGATACTTCGTTAGAACTTGGATGCAGTCACTGGGGATGCTGTGAGGGAAACATTATATGTAGGGTAGAGTTGGGTAGATTTCCCTTTCATCCCTTGTGATTCTACAGTCATAAATAAGAAAACAACGAGTGGAATGTAAAGGAAATGCTTAATGAGCTGGATTTGTAATTCATTTTAATTAAGCCATTATCCTCTCATTTTATTATCTATTCAAAATGAAGGAATTGATGGCTTTGTTAACCTTGGTTTCTGAGGATTGGAGCTGACTTATAAATGAAATATGTTCATTTAAAAATATTAATTCTAATTGCTGTGTAAAAAGAAATAAAACAGAACCACTGTGTCTATTTTTAAACACTTTTTATTTTGAAGTCTGAATCCTACGTATAGCATTAAATAAGTTTTGAGATCTGTCTGGAGGAGAGTGGCTATCCTTCCTGGTGACGTGTGTATCTTAAACGATTCATGGCCCAGGTTAATTCAGTATCTACTGGCCTATGGCAGGAAGGGCTGCAGAGCTCCACGAAAGGCAGTGTTGGCAGCCTTTGAAAGCTGTGTGGATGAGAAGGTGTGTGTGTCCAGGAGTTCTTATATCGTTTTCTCATTTTCAAACCTTGCCCATCCTCAAGAGACCTCGTCAAGGTCAAAAGCACAATGAGCTAACCAGGGAAACCCCAGAGAAAGCCAAGATCTGAAAATAACAGCTGGCTCTCTCGAGAAGGGCAGCCCTGCTGACTTGGCAGGCTTGGAATATTGCGGCGCTCTCTGGTAGGCAATAAAGTCCTTGTGGGAGGGAGGAGCAGAACAAAAGGACGAGGGAAGGAAAGATGGAAGTGATCAGATAACTAAAAAAGACACAGCAGAAAGCAGGAGAGGGGGAGGAGAAGGAGATTTAAGGGAACGAGGGCAAATAATTATTTGGTTAATCAGAAAATAAGTGTAACTTTGGATACACTTTTAACATTCAAGTTTGGGACTATATTTCAAAGTCTGAAGTTTTTTTAAGGTATTCACTAAAAATACCTTCGTGATGTTTAGCTTTTGTGCAAAATTAAAAGGCATACGTGTTGCTTGAAATGCTCCTGAATGGTATATCACAGATGTATATTTGAACAGAAGCCAAAAATGTGAGGAGATTCTGAGTTCTTTGGCCAGAACAGTACAATGAAAGTTAATCATGTTGCTTTATACTTTTCTTACAAATATAATACAGATTTATTATATTTGAAAGCTCAGCTGGGAGGAGATACACCTACCCACCTTGAAATTTGTTGGTTTATATTGATGAAAGAGTTGTGGTACCCTGTATCTTTTCTTGGTCTTCTTTCTACGTTTTTGATATTAAAATGTAGAAGAAAAATAAATAACATTTATTATGAAATCACCAAACTTCAGGTGACTATGGAGTCTTACATCCAATATTTCTCAATGATCATAATGCATGTCCTTCTTTTTTTCGGGGGTTACAAGATGTGACTACCTTGTAGATGCCCTCTAGGTACCAGAGGTACCCGTCCCTGTGGTTCAAAGGAGATCACTGCTCAATAGAGCAGAGAAGCTGATCACCCAGTGCTACTCTTCATCAATACCCTATATAGGTAGTAGATTTAATTTTATTAAAAAAAAGTCTGCAAGCATATTAATGGTGCTTTCTTTTTTTTCAATTATAGCGGAAAATGGCCCCCGTCTACTCGTGGAAGCAGAACAAGCCAAGGTGTTCTCACATAGAGGTGGCAATGTTACACTGCCATGCAAATTTCTTCGAGACCCTACAGCATTTGGCTCAGGAACCCACAAAATCCGAATCAAGTGGACCAAGCTAACTTCAGATTACCTCAAGGAAGTGGACGTTTTTGTTTCCATGGGATACCACAAGAAAACCTATGGAGGCTACCAGGGGAGAGTGTTTCTGAAGGGAGGAAGTGATAACGATGCTTCTCTGGTGATCACAGATCTCACCCTGGATGATTATGGGAGATATAAGTGTGAGGTGATTGAAGGACTAGAAGATGATACTGCTGTGGTAGCATTAGACTTACAAGGTAGGTATCTGTAAATTACGCTAAACTTAGAAATGATAAATAATCATTGATTTTTTTTTTTTTTTTTGCATGACAAGTAATCTCTAGGGCTTACCATACTGATGAGGTGAGAAACCGAAAGTCCATGCATGGTGTGTTTTTCTGTTCTTTTGTATTTTGCAGTCTGTCTATGATTCCAGCTTTCATATTTGAAATGTACACAAAATGGTTATACACAAAATTGAAGCTATTTGCCTGTAGGAGAAACATACAGTGGAACTGAATCAACAATATCCAGAAACTGCCTTGTGCTGTGCAAAATCTAAATCTCATTACAAGGTTATTGAGAAATTCGAAGTGGATGCTTTTTTATTGTGCTCTTAAAATTATCTCAGTTCCAAAATAATGGCAGATTTTCTGAAGGACATCTGCCAACTAAAATACATGTAATTGTGTTCTGTAAAGTAACTATGAAAACTTAACAAAAAAGTGATCACTAGATTTATTTAAATATTCTTGTAAAGAAATAATCTTTTTTAAATGACCCAGAGTCTCTTAGACATTGGATACAAAATAGTCAAGGCATTTTGGGGGAATATTTCTTTAATATGTAATACACTCAGTAGGTTCAAAAACCAAAGTGTACACACAGCTAAACAATAAAATGGGTCTGTGCCTTCCCACCTCCCCTCTGCCCGAAGCCCACCCTCTGTGCCCACCAGTGGGGAAACTCCTCCCCTTCGTTTCTCACGTATCTCAGGACAGCTTATAGTCATGAGTTTCCACATTTCTTTACACTGAAGGATGAATTGCGGCTGCATTGATAGAATACTTTCCTTCCTTATGTACATAAACTATGCGTGTGTATTTGCTAGAAGCTCCTTTCACATCCTAGGACAGATCTGTGGCTTTCGGAAAAATATCCGTTTCGTCCACTAGCACATCACTGAAGATTTGGCCTTCTGAACCCCATAGAATCCCAATGTGTGTACGGAAATGTATGGCTTTATATATCTAACAAGTTGCACGATGTCATAAATTGCCTTTTTGTGACCTTCTCTTGTCTCTCTTAGTTGTAGTTCTTGGCTCCTGATTGCATGTCACCTTGTGTTTTCAGTTTTTTATTGATTCACATTAATATCCATGAACACGGGCATTATTTAGGATGAAAGAAGTAGTTGGCTTAGAGAAGACAGTCAATTATCAAATATTACTTGAGGACCAACTTCCTTTATTGAAGGGACATCAGGCAGTGGACAGAGCCTTGAGTTAGTAGTATCTAGAGGTTTAGGGTAGCCCCAGCTCTGCTAGTATAAATTCTGTAACTGGGGCAAGTTGCTTATCCTTGTTGTACTTTGGCTTCTTCATCTCTGAATAGTGGGTTGACCTATATTATCTAAGTTACTTTTTCTTCTAAAATTATGTTTATATACCACAATATTTCCTGAACCTAAGTAATTCAAGTGCCATATTTATTGTCTCTCTACATTTATTTTAAAACGCAATTTTAAATAAGTAGAAACCAGCATAACTTGACGAAAATAAGAGGAAGCCGTAAAAATAAATACACTGAATATAAGGTATTTCTAAATTCTAGCTGGATACCTGCTTGTTAATGGCTTTGAGCATGAACCTGCTCTCCCTTCGATTGAAAAGGAGATTTAGCATATGGTAAAGGATAACACATTATAGGGTCAAACTGAGACTTCGTTTAAGGCACAATTAGAGGTGTTGAAGGCAAATTATAAGAAAAGTCATTTTTCCTGCCTAGGCCTTGCACCATCTCAAATCTCCACGTTTTCCATGCTTTTAGAATGTTTCTCTGTCATATAACACATATGCATTTGAGCCAAGCAAATGTGTCCAAGAAACCAATTTAATTGATAGGTATTTTTACAAGTGCTGTGTTAGTGCCATGAGATACAAAAAATTCCAAACCTCAGTTCCTTTCACTCAACGATCTTACAGCCCGTTAAAGATTCTAAGATACTTTCAAAAGTAAGTACCTTAGGGCCGGCGTGGTGGCACAGCCGTAAAGTGTGCATGTTCTGCTTTGGCAGCCTGGGGATCGCTGGTTTGGATGCCTGGTGCGGACATGGCACCGCCTGTCAAGCCATGCTGTGGCAGGCATGCCACGTATAAAGTAGAGGAAGATAGGCATGGATGTTAGCTCAGGGCCAGTCTTCCTCAGCAAAAAGGGGAGGATTGGCAGCAGTTAGCTCAGGGCTAATCTTCCTCAAAAAAAAAAAAAAGGTAAAGACTTTAAAATATGGCAGAATTTGGTAAAGAAAGTGGGTACAAACAAATTAATCATACGTGCTACTTATTGTGCTCACTTTCGGGAATCCCCCTGACAGATGAGACTTAGGGCAAACTCCTTTTCTGAGGTAGCATGGCTGGTAGAAAGAGCTAGAGCTGCGATTTGATACCAAGGGCATCGGCTTTATCTACTATGATCTGGGGGTTCACGGGAAGCAGAAAGTCTCTGTTGGGGGAAGAACAGTGGCTTCAGAAGATTCTTAAAGGCCCCAAAGTTACTTGGGAGGTGACCTAGCGACGGTCCTTTGGTCATACTGCATTAATTGGTGTACCCATGGTAGCTGTTAAATTCCCCTCACTCCAGACAGTGTTTTTCCATCTTTCTTGTGTGCTGTAGAAAGGGTAGAAGCAGCCATTAACCAGAGGACCTGCCCTGAAATAACTGACATTTTACATGTAACATGGTACACATGAACCTCCTTCTGAGCAACTGAAGAAAATGCTCTCTCTTAAGAACAAGATCAGAGATCAGCTGTACCCTGTGCCCTCCTCCTCCACTCCCACCCCAGCTATCATGTTCTCTTAGCACTCGGTACAGATTTCCATTATAGCTCTAATCACATCTTATTTTTTAAATATTTGCAAACTTGTCTCTCTGCCTGCTAAATATGATCTACTTGAGGGCAGTCAAGTACCAAGAACAAAGTTAGTACTTGGTAAATAGTTTACAGGTGGTTGAATGTTTGATGCAATGGGTTTAAACTTTCAAATACAAAAAAGTGTGCCTGCAATAGAGGGGCCATGGGAAACCCACTGAAGGAAGAGACACTGCTGTGGACCATGAAAGGTGAACTTGGTCATGTCAGAGGGTAGAGAGCGTGAAAAAGCAGGAAAGGGGGCACCGCAGGCAGGAAGGAGAAACTCCACAGGCCAAAATGTGAACAACAGATGCCACATACACGTAGCATCCAGCTTGATTGGTTTAAGGCCCAGCTTGGCAATAGGGTGGGATAAAAATTTCTAACTTTATATTACAGCACATTTGGAAAAGTAGAAATATTAGCATAAGGAATCCCCATATATCATCATCCAGCTTCAAAAAAGTGTCATTATAGCCAATCTTACTTTATCTTGCTCTATTTACTCCCACTCCCACTGAATAATTTCCAAGAAAAACTCAGGATATTATTTGATATATATATATACACACACCCCTCAATAAAATATAAAGACTCATATTTTAAAATGAAATTACAAAAAAATGTTTTAAGATAGCCACAATACCATTATAGAATAAAATTTGAGGAAGCTCGATTGCTAACCTGAGGATGGACATTGTGAGTGACTTGACAGTTTCCACAGAGTCTGGGATAGATGATCAACATGCAGCAATTATACACAGAAGAGTCTGAAGGCTGTAGTAAACCACATGTGGCAGAAGAGATACATCGTGGTTATCATTTATTAGCTCTTGTTCCACTTTCTGACCTTTGATCGTTATCAATTACATCCTTATGTGTGACCACCTGCCAATCAGGCAAGCTTCTCTCAAGCCCCTGGTTAGTCTTCCAGCGTGCATAAACAAGGTCAGGGAAGTGTATCATTTTAAATGTTGTGATTAAGCTGTCTTTCCAACTGTAGTTGTACAATGTCTTTCATTATATTGGCCCTTTAATACCAGATTAAACGCTATGTTCTCCAGAGAATTTTTCTGATTAGAAAAAAATTATTCTTCAAGATGCCCAAATTATATGGTTTGTATTTATATTACAAGATTTATTACAGCTTAGATTCAAATTTTTATACATATAACATTTTTATCAAATTATGGGCTCTTTGCAGGAAGAGGCCACACCCCCAAACCTGTATCCTAGAGTACAGAGCACAATGCCTTGCTCTTAGTTGTGACTTAGGAACTGATTTTTAATCACACCGATTAAAAATCCGTAAATCCTGGGCCAGTCCAGTGACACAGCTGTTAAGTTCACACACTCCACTTCGGCGGCCCAGAGTTCACCAGTTCAGATCCCTGGCAGAGACCTATGCACTGCTCATCAAGCCATGCTGTGGCAGGTGTCCTACATATAAAATGGAGGAAGATGAGCCCAGATGTTAGCTCAGGGCCACTCTTCCTCGACAAAAAGAAAAGGATTGGCTGTCGATATTAGCTCAGGGCTGATCTTTCCTTAAAAAAAAGAATTTGTAAATTGTTTTGAAAAACTGACCTACGTGTGTATTGGAATTAGCTGTGGGAACACAATTTTTTCATATAGAACCTTGGATAGGGTAAAGCCCTCTTATTACTACCCACTACCCACAGTGCTAGAAACAGTGTCAACAAAAGACAAGCCTTATTCGGATATCACTAGAAATCTATGAGTAGCTTGGGCTACAGAACTCATCTCAGCAATCAACAAATATATAAATAATGATATGAAAAACATGATATTTGTGCTTCTAATCTTCCATTGTATTGGTTTTCCATTGGAGAAATGGGGCCAAATACACAAAAATATAATCTGAGAACTTTCAGAAATAGAAAAATAATTTCAGATGTGTACATAGCACCAATAGGCACTGTGAGAGGCACTGAGGAAGGTAAAATTATGCTGCATGGTCTCTGCCTTTTCATCACTAAAAATATTTACTTTATAGAGTTACTGAAATTTACCTTAGCTTTTATATGTACCATGGTGTGAAAACCTTTATATGTCTAACAAATTGATATTTGCCAACAGCAAGGATGAATTGGACTGAGCAATTATAAATCTTTTTTTTTTTTAAAGATTGGCACCTGGGCTAACAACTGTTGCCAATCTTCCCCCCACCCCCCACCCCCCCGCTTTATCTCCCCAAACCCCCCTGTACGCAGTTGTATATCTTAGTTGCATGTCCTTCTAGTTGTGGGATGTGGGACGCCACCTCAACGTGGCCTGATGAGCGGTGCCATGTCCGCGCCCAGGATCTGAACCCTGGGCCGCCGCAGCGGAGCACGCAAGCTTAACCACTCGGCCGTGGAGCCGTCCCCACAATTATAAATCTTAAAGAATGTGATTTCAAAACCTATTTTGACTGACTAAACTACTCACATCCTGATTCTTTTCCGTATGATGTACCATCCTCATTAATCCTCTCTGCGGTGCTGCATACCAGCCCTTCATGGAAAAGTAAAGAGCTTTTGATTATATTTTGACATATAATTATAAAATAATCATACTTGGAAAATAATCATACATCATTCTTTCTCACTCGTGAAAGTTTAACTTTTCTTATTTCTGTAATGCTGGACGAAAGCAATCACCATTTGCTCCATAATTCAGCTGTAGGAATTGCACATTTTTCCACAGAGCCAAGCATCTGCAATCATAGTCTTAGATGTTGAAATCTTAACTAACTGGAAGTAAAATAAGTAAATAAATAAAATACTAACAAACATGTAGTTCCAGAAATGCCCCTGCTTGTAAGAAACATCTGATTGTTGAAATGCGTGCACCAAATGTGTACAATATAGTGAAACTTTTAAAACTTTGGCTGAGTAAGACATGGAAATTGACCTTGATTTACTTGGAATGTCTTCTTTCCAGCATCAACAATCATTAATTAAAATTTATTCAGTAAATCTTTTGAGTTACTATAACAATAAGTTGACTGTTTATTCTTGAAATTGAAAAATAGTAAAATTTTAATATAGGGTTTCACTTTGACTTTAAGAAATGATTTATCAGATTATGTTAAATTTGAAAGGAACTCAAATAAAAACGTTTACACTGGATTTGGAACTGAATCCAACATATTTCAGTAACACTCAATGGTTAATCAAGGACAAATTACTAAAGAAAAAATTTTCCTAATGTCCGTGGGAGGCCACCCAGTGCACCACAGTGAATTTAAACCTGAGAGGTTGTCTAGGTCTTTAAAATTATTATAAATTAAGATATCCTACATTCTCCACTATCTTACCATCTTGAGTCATTTGGGAAATGGAAGTCAACCCAAATGGTTTCTTTCTCTCTCCAGATTGAGATACTTTGAGATTTTTCTCTCACTTGAGGTCTAGCTGCCAAGGAAATCTCTACTGGATAAATTAAATGTTTTCCTTTTCATCGGCATTGCTGAGGAAAGAGGATGAAAGGCATGAGGGGACCGGGAGCCCTATAGCAGTCCCTTCCCAGTGTTAACTGGGTTCTTAGCTGGATGCCCAGGCATAGCCCTTCTTAGATAGAGCCATCTCCAGGCTCCCCACCCCCATCACTGCAGGGGGCAGTGGCAACCAAGAGAGTCTTTTCCTCCTTTCTTTTGGCTCTGATTCAGCTTACAGATCCTTCAGCCAAGAACCTGAGAAGGCAGGATGAGATCAGGAAGCCTTCCTGGATCTCTGCCTCTAGTGGACCCTGCCAGCTGGACTGCCCTAGGGGTGCAAACATGTCCTGCGGAGGCCTTCGATGGACGCAATTTGATTTAAGCTATTGAAATTTCTCCTTGTAGAATTTTCCAGGACTACTTACAAAAGAAAACATTTCCTGTGTACTGATTACACTATTAGTGAGTTGTACCCTTTTTATAGGGTACGGCAATAGAGTCTGCAGGCTCATAAAGTAGCACATGTGATATAAACCACCAAATTACTGTGTCAGTGGGACAATTTTTTACATTCCACATGCTAAAATATTAATTATTTCTAATTATATTCAAAAAAATCCAAGGCAAGGCCTGAATAGTCACTCTAAATTAATTGTCTTTTAGCAGCAGACATATTGATACAGTGGTACTTCAAAATGTCCCCCAAATGATACAACTTTGCTTTCTTACACTGCAATCTTTATACTTTAAAGAAATTGTGCAGAAAGTTGTGAGACAGCTCAATCACCTCCTATGATTATTGGACCAAAAGCAATGCTTTTGGAAAGCCATTTTCCCAGGCAAAGTCAAGTGTCAGTTCACACTGTTTACATTCACTAAAGGTTTTTGTCCTCCAGAATATTTAACTTAAATCTTTGGTATTGTATACGGATGTCTCTTTTGTACTTACCTTGTATAGCACAAGCTTCTGGAAGCTCTTTTTTCCATTTGCAATAAAAATGTTTTTAAAAGCTTAGTTTCAGTTTGCAATATATGAATATGCAAGCTGAAAAATAGTAATGGAAATATTTTTTAGATGAGAGCTCTGATTTTAGTTGTGCTGTCCAAGGACAGAAGAAAAATTAAATTAAGGGTTATACTGAAAGTTGAAACAGATAGAAAGCCATGACGCTTTCTATGGAGGTGCCTCTCTGGGAAGAATTGTCCTAGCCATATGAGACGAGACTGCGGCATTCGGGTTTTGTTAGGAATTGACATTAGAGCTTCTACAAATGAGATGTCCCGAATGAAAGTTACTTGTCTGCAACTTTTTAGGAGCACATGTGAAAGGAGGTGTGTATCCCCGCTTGATCGTTTGTTTATACATCTAAAGGACTGTATAAAACTAATTACCAATTGTATAAGAATAATTCCTTAGAAAAAAGGTGAATTTTGACAAATACCTTCTCCCCGAGCACTGTTTCTACGTCCCCCACCTCTCTTAGCATTCAAAATTGGCCTCTTCCCAGGTGGAAAGGGCCCGTGGTGATCCCTTTTAGGGTTAGTAACCAGCGGCAGAAGGCAAGTTCTCAGGGAGGGCTATTTAGAAGCTATGATCTGCAGCTGAATTGGTTCAGAAAGGAGAATCATAAGGCTTACATTGAACTCTTAGCAACAGAGGTAAATCACTGAAGTTATCCTACTGAATAGCTAATTGTGAGGTGCTCAGAGCTGAGAGGCTGTTTGAAGGCAAAAGGGACCATGAGAAACCATCACAAGATGATCAAACATTGCTACTTCATCTGATGGAGATTCTATTACCTTTTTCACCAGTCGAGTGGGATTTGCTCCAAGTTTTCACTTTTATGCCACTAATGACACCTCCCCTTCTCCTTTGGACAGGTGTGGTATTCCCTTACTTTCCACGACTGGGTCGCTACAATCTCAATTTTCACGAGGCACAGCAGGCTTGTCTGGACCAGGATGCTGTGATTGCCTCCTTCGACCAGCTGTACGATGCCTGGCGGGGCGGGCTGGACTGGTGCAACGCCGGCTGGCTCAGCGATGGGTCTGTGCAGTACCCCATCACAAAGCCGAGAGAGCCCTGCGGAGGCCAGAACACAGTGCCTGGAGTCAGGAACTACGGGTTTTGGGATAAAGAAAAAAGCAGATATGATGTTTTCTGTTTTACATCCAACTTCAATGGTAAGATATTAACCATACCTCCTTCTCTCCTATCCAGAGACCAATACGTACCACAATACTACGCCCAACTTTTAATCTTATCTACTTAAGAAAAAAAAACAAATTTTGAAGTATTGCTCCAGTTTGAAAAGATGTAATAAATTGTTTAGTGTCATAATTTTTCAAAAATATCCACATAAGTCAAGCAAGAGTGTGTATTTCCACTATTCCTAGGTTTATTGCATCTAATTGTTATCATGAAATAGTTTAAACTGCCCTATTGTATGGAGTCTTTTTCTTATGGCCAAAGATGGTGCCACCACTGCGTGCCCTTCATGGGAGATAGATCTCTCAGTTGAAGTAAGACGGGCTCTTGCGTCATGCTCTCCTCCATTATAACGTCAGTGTATTCATAGATGATCAGCAAAGCTCAGGATAAAGAGAAAGCTTTCTCTCTCTGATAAAGAGAAAGCTCAAGATAAAGAGCTTTGAAAGAAAAATAAGTAGAATAACACTGCAAGTGGAAGCAGAAAAAAAGAGATCCGGGTGGCATCAGTGCTGATGACGGATTCGTTGCATTCAACACAACTCCCAACCCTATATCTTGCTCTATCCAGAACCAGCTACATAACGAGTGGGGCCCAGGGCAAAACAAAAATGTGGGCTCCTTGTTCAAAACTTATCAAGAATTTTAAGATGGTGACAACAGAGCATTAAACCAAGCATGGAGCCCTGTGTAACCACACAAGTTGCACACCAGTGAAGCAAGCCCTGGCCTCATCATTTTATACTTTAGGGCCCTCGTGACACACTTTGGGGAAAATAGCAAAGAATCAGGGATCAACAAACATTGTAAAGGGTCAGATAGTAAATATTTTTGGCTCCGTGGGCCACACGGTTTCTGTTGCAACTACTCAATGTAGCTTTGTGCGTTGTAACACAAAAGCAGCCGTAGATGGTATTAAATGGATGGGTGTGGTTGTGTTCTAATGAAGTGTCATTTGATTCCTGTGCCGTAGTTTGCCAACCTCTGCTATAGATGATAGAACCAACCCTCTATTCAATGTTCCAATGGCCTCTACCCTCTCTCTAAATCATATTGTCTCAGTCTAGAAAGAACTGGCAGGCATTAATTTATACTTCAATAATCTATATTTAATGAGGGGCAGGAGGACATCGCATTACAATGTGTAATCAGATGAGAGTCTGATAATATTCTCCCTGAAACGAAAAATCTGAGAAAATCTTCAATCAGCGTGTGTCACTTCTGTCGGTGGATGTCATATTTTATACATTTTATGCATATTTAATACACACTGAAGGAATCTCAGTAATTAACACTATTCAACGAGGTTGAGACTAACTTGCTCTTTCTTGTGAAATCAAGAAACAGTGTCAGGGCTCCCACAGGGGGAAGTTGAAAAAAATAAATAAATTCATCCTCTTTGCTAGTGAGTGAGCAGACGGGGTTCACATTCTGAGTCCGTATTATTTATGGCAAATGACTTCCTGTATTTTTTGCGTTTTCATACTGTAGTCTTTGAATAAGAATAATGCCTTATTGATACCTGTAATGAAAAGGACTTCAGGGCTTTTGATTTTTGTAAATGGACTTTTATGTCAGGAATGCTTTTTGATCCTTTCACATTCAAATTTTTCCTCTCCAGAAACTTGTGCTGGGGTTCAGTCTTGCCACAGCTAGAATTTCAATAGCTCTTGCTTTTAACATGGAATTCTGTCTTCTCTAGTGCCACAGAAGGGCTGTTTCAGTCACTAATTAGCTAACAGAAACTGCATCTGTCACTTCCCTTTTCTTTTTTACAGCTATAAAAGGACATGTCTGAACACATATTAAGGGGCAAGGAGAAAAACTAATTTAAGGGAGAGTGACCTAGGAACACTATATTTAATTGACAATCCTGTGTTCCAAAAACTTGACAGACATTGCTCAATGTCCCATTTCATTGGGAAACACTTCCGTTTTGGGCTCCTTCCATCTCCGTGTGGCTTAGTCGCAGACAGGCCCATTGACTCTCTCTCCTTCTTTCCACAGGCCGTTTTTACTACCTGATCCACCCCACCAAGCTGACCTATGATGAAGCGGTGCAGGCGTGTCTCAAAGATGGTGCTCAGATTGCAAAAGTGGGCCAGATATTTGCTGCCTGGAAACTTCTGGGATATGACCGCTGCGATGCGGGCTGGTTGGCGGATGGCAGTGTCCGCTACCCTATCTCTAGGCCAAGAAGGCGCTGCAGTCCCACTGAGGCTGCAGTGCGCTTCGTGGGGTTCCCAGACAAGAAGCATAAGCTGTATGGTGTCTACTGCTTCAGAGCATACAATTGAGCGTGCCCCGAGCGCACGTCTGTTTTCAAGTCATTGAGAACATGTGAAAGGTTTTATTTCAATATGAACTCGTGCAAGTTACCAAAACTGTGAGAACCCTTTTTTACTTACTGTAAAGAGTCATTTTCATAAAGACCAATTCATTAATTTGTTTTTGTAAAGCGATCATTCAATATATATTATAAATTAATATAATTTTAAGGGAAGCTCCACAAAAGGAGGCTTTGGAGCCAAACTGTTTAGGCTACACCGTCCCAGTGAAGTATCCTTTCATGAAAGGGGCACGCAATAGTTGAAAATTGCCAGGATTCAATTAAGGAAAGTAAAGCTACTCAGAGCAGCAGCTTCCACAAGCACAAATTTTACACATTTGTACAATTTTGAAATGTACTGCGATAAACAAATTAGAGCGACAGATTTGAAATACAGGCTTCTTTACCATAAACCGAGATTCTGAGAGGTTGCACAAAACTGAGTTTCACAAGGGAACAATCCACACTTTTCTAAAAGTTAATATTTCAAATCTCCGATAGACAGAATATTTTACTCTTTAAAATCCTGCCTTTTTGACCAAAATACGAAATTCATAGGAACTCCAATGCATAGAAACAAGCACAGTTAAAACTCCTTAACAACCCCGTTGATATGAAGAAACTTAAACAAGCAGATAATATTTAACCAATGAGAGATTCCTACATTCTTCTAATTAAAATTACACATGCCTGAGAAGAATCGTTTTATCTTTCGAGTAGCTTTACTGAGTTCTATTTAAATTCTAAGGGCCGTTTGCTAAGCAGCATTTAGCATCTACTCAGGGCAGTTATATAGATAAACTGCTGGACAGAAAAAGTGTAAAATTTAGCAGCTTGACTTTATGTTAGCCTATGAAATGTTACTGTCCTATAAAAATAACTTTAAACTATTTAATATTTCCTTATTTACGTTACATAAAAAATTAAATCATAAAAGGAATGAATAACTATACGTTTGTCTAACCAAGAAGAAAGGACCCAACTTTCAAAATTCTTATTATTCCTATTTGTATATACACTAGAAAGCACAACTAGTGCCTGTGTTTGGGGAAAAAAGTCAACAAAGTAGTTCTAAACCTCCCTCCATATAGAAAATGTGGTCGATGATGTCACTTTCCTTGCTGACCATCATTAGTCTTAAATGAAATGCTGAAGCTGTTATCACAGAGTTTACACTAAAATCTTCAGGGCTTTAAGTGAAAAGGTAAGGCCAGCTTCAGAAAAACAACTTTCCGTATTAGCAGCTCCAATCTTAAATAAAGCTCTGTTTTCCTATATTTCTATGACTGTTGAGACCCCACAGGGACCAATATTTGTATTCAAATTACATTTCATGGTTTCCCATTGTTTTACAATGAGTTCTAATAAATGGGATTTAGTATAAGAATCCAAGTATGACATAGCTGGTATGCTTTCATGAATGTTTTTATGTAGATTTTCCTCCCATGAACATGAGTAAATAAATCTGTTTCCTGAATTGATTGTGGTTGCATTTAAAGCTCTGTAATAATTCTAATAAATTTACTCTGTAAATGTAGAGTTATGTGTGTGGAAGGTATAGAACAATTGGAAGTCCATGAAACCATAACTATATTCATACGTTATCTAGACAAAATATTGTAAATAAAAGTAGATCACTTCTTTTATCAAAAGCATATCTGGAAATTTTCAGATGCTTTAATATTAAAAGATGACAATATATGCATGCACATTTTTACATTAGGTTGGATATGCAAACTATACAAAAATATAAATCCAAAGAGATTGCGAGGTTTAACTCAATCTCTGCTGATGCAAATAAAATTCGAACTTCTAAATTAAAAATACTTGAAGGGTCTAGAAGAAGATGAAGATATTATTTAAAGAGGAGACCAGCTCCAAAGTAGCAACTCTAACACCTCAAATATGGGGATTAGCTCATTGGAGATAGCCCATAACTTGAACGATTATTACCCACGTTACAAGAATTTTATTGGAAATGCAAGTGGGAACAAATTTCTATTGAAGCAGATATAAAAATTTCAGTTATTGCTGTAGAACTCTACCTTTATAATGTTAAGCATAGTAGCATTTCTTAACTTTTGAATACTTACTAGTTTAGGAATTGGTGCTGATCAAAATCTCTGGAGTGACTGTTAACTGATTAAAATCTATACCAATTGCACACCATTTTTCCATCTTGTAAAAGAAATCTTAACAGAATGAATACTGCTGGGCAGACTTTTTATCTTCTGACTTCCCCCAAAGGATCACAATCTCCTTACCCCTTTGGACTCCTACTTGAATAAGAGTTTTTTTTAATGTGCTCATTTTGCCATTTTTCACCAAATGTCTATTTTCCTATTTCATTCTCCAAGATATCTCACTGAGAATGTCTGAAAAAGAAAGGTTATCCTAACACAATTCCTAACGAAAAGTCAGTACAACACTGGCTAATTCAGAAATTGCTCCTCAAACTTGGCTTCCAAGAGTATCAGAGGGATGAGATGGGAGTCTGGGTTAGGAAATCTTTGTTTGATCGTTTTGCCCATAATTAACACTTGTGGCCCACATAAGGAACAAAGTTTATCTGCAAATTTCACTGAGACATCTACATTTGAAAAACCAAACACAAAGAAATAATTCATATAAAAAGAATAGGAATAAAAACAAGTTAGTCACATTAACACTGGAAGCCATCTTTAAATGACTGCTGCCATATTTTATCACAGTAATTTTTAGTCAGATATGGTATTTGTAAATTTAAACTTTCTGTCATAGAAAGGGGGCCGGTACCTATTAAAGTTTTATTTTATGCAATAATATAGTTGCTTATTATTTTGGCAATTAGAAGCAGACTCAAAGGAGATTCCAATTTGGTTGCTGGCAGCCATACTGGGTTTCTTGATTTCAGTGCTCCAAAGAATATGGTGGTCCCATGGAGAAGCTGACCACTAAGGAGGGGAGGATCAAAAGGGAAGTAGCCATCAGTTTTCAGCGTAGAATACATCAAGAACGAACAATGGATAAGTGCCGTAGTTTTGTTGAGAAGTTAACTGTATCATAGCTTACTACTGCCAGAGCAGCAATGATGTACGATGAAAGCAATGAAAACTACGAAAGTCATTAAGCCACCTGAGTAAAAGAAAATCAGTATTTAAAGGCATTTAATACCTACTGAGTACAAATCTGAGGAGAAGAACCAACTGTATTACAAAAAACAAAAATGTTTTCATTTTCTGTAAGATACAATGAACTGGTAAACAAACATTAAAAGTCAATTTTGTGTTACTGCAGTATCTTTTGATTCTTCCGAGTTGTAGAATATTAGCTGCTATTCTTTGTGTCAAACTCTATAAATACATTATTTTAAGAAAAAACTTTTAACCCATCCTTGTTCCGGTACATTCAAGTTCAAATTGTAAACACATAGCAATTTCTATTTCCTGGTATTCGGCAAAGTTAGGGGAAAAGGGAGCATAGCTACAGTGTTGCTAAATCAGCAATAGTATTATCCTGAAATTTATTGGCTTTTTTCTCTTTTTCTATGATTCAAAGCATAATTTGTTCTTCTCACTAGGTTAGCAATCCCGAAAATCTGTGATGATGTTGATCAGATTGATATACTTGAGATACTTTGTGACTTCAATTATTAGTACTAAATTAACAGACAGATCTTTATTTTCATAGTAAAGTCCTTCCCCCTAGCACTTTACACTCCAAAAACAAGGAAGATATTTTTCAATATTTCCATCAAGTCCCTGAATTTTCAATGTGGAAAATAGTTTCTGGATATTCCTGCTATCCAGAAATGGATTCTTGGGTACAAGACTCTATTGCTGGTGCAATGACTTGAAATCAAACACACCTTAAAAGTTTTGAATCATCGAGATTCAGACAGAAAAATTCACTTTAAAATTTTTCTCATACTTATTATGGAATACATTAAACAACCTTGGAGAAGAAAGTCCAAGAATAATATGAAATTAAATCATCTTATTTTAGTGTTTAAGTTCTCACACAGATGAAGGATGTCATCTTCACTTTGCCAGCAAATTTCGTGAATTATTACAGCCTGGGCATTACAAACCCTACTTGGTACTAATAGAAGGGTCCCATGGAGTTTTGTAGTGCTTAAATAAAAAAAAGTTAAACTGCTCAGATGTGATGCCCTTAGTTCCCTACCAAGTGACAAGGCTTAATGCTAAGACTATTTCTGAGTAGAATAGACCCTGTCCAAGATGGTCAGATATGCAAGGAAGAGTAATAAAAGCAAAGGATTAATTTGGGAGTAGGAGGGAGATGAGGATGAAGTAAGAAGAAACTGATATCAAAAGTGTCAGAAAAGGATCTTTCCTTTCCTGTCTTGATTTCTTGGTCCCTCCATTTGGGATTATTTAGAGACACAGTTTAAAACGGCTCTGTAGTCTGCTTCTCAGTAGGTGATATATTCAGGAAACTGACAGCAGGCTACATGCCCCAATCTTAGCAAGGAAATTCACAGCCCACATTTTTTTTTTCACTAAGAAGCAAATAAAGCTTATTTATTTTCTCTATATTTCTTTCAGGCCAATAAAGTTTTGTCACCTCCATAGCCACTCATCATCTCAAACAACTCGGGTCAGCCCAGAAGGTGATTCCATGTCTTTCTTGAAATCAACCAATTTTCCTTCTCGGCTTTTTTCTGTCCACTGGGGCTGTTCAGCATCACGTGCATCAACTATTAAAAGATGGCACTTGGGGCCAGCCTGGTGGCATAGTGGTTAAGTTCACTCACTCCACTTTGGTGGCCCAGGGTTCGCAGGTTCAGATCCCAGGCGCAGACACACGCACCACTCATCAAGCCATGCTGTGACAGTGTCCCACATACAAAACAAAGGAAGATTGCCACAGATGTTAGCTCAGGGACAATCTTCTTCCCACACACAAAAAATGGCTCCTTCATTTAGTTGGTCTCTGACTGTAGACTGAGCTCCATTTATTCAGGGGAGAGTTCCCCAGGTGGAGAGAAAGTTTAGATTCTCCATTACCTAACAATAAAACTGTTGGCTTTCTCCAAAAATGTAGGATTCTTGGATGGTGATAGACTTCCAAGAATACTTTACTCCCATATTTTTCTTTCTAAGGACAGGGCTCAATCTCCAGCTCTTCATCCTGCTTGAACTATCTGGATGTTTTTTGTTTTGGGGGTTTTTAAAAAATGTCTCTCCCTTTGATTTTGGTCAGTGAAAATTCTGCCTGCCCAAACTCATATATATTTAGAGAGCAGAAAAAGATAAAAAGCAACTGAGTTTGCAGTTTTAGAGTCTTTGAAAGGCCCTTCTTTGAAGATACTGAGAACCTTGCATGTGAATCTAAAACAGAGCTGCAGAACCCTTCATTTATTATTCTGATAAATAAACATATTCGCGTGTAGTGATTGCTGTGAGCCCAGGGAAAAGATAAATAAAGTCCTTTGTGGTTCTTCCTGTGCTCGAGTTCTGCCAAACTGAACATCCTTGCTCCGTGGGAAGATACTCCTGTGATGAAAGACAAATTTCAAGAGGCTGAGAAGCGATTTCTGGTGTTCTAATAGAATGTTTTTTAAAAGCCAACCTTTAAGTTCAATATACATGAAAATTCTGTCACCTGTTAAAGCAATTGTACTCGGCATATTGGAATCACCTAGGGAGCTTTGGAAAAACACTGAGGCCTGGGTCTCTCCCAAGAGGTTATGGTCAAGGGTGCAACCTGGACATCACGAATTTTTGCCCCCTGCCTACTCCCCATTAATTCTAATATGCAGCCAGGCTTGAGAACCTCTGGTCTTAAAAGATTTAGGAGAGCAAACCAAAGTCATTCAATTGATATACGATTATATTGATATTTATAGCTCACAACTGAAAATAATATTTTAAAGTAGTATAATTAGTTTGAATTTGATTGAACTTAGAATATTCTTCAAATGTCAATATTTCATTTGATTTGCTCTGTTTCTGCTAATGATGGCCCCCAGTACATTAGCATGTGTGTATCTAATAAGCTATCATCTGCCTGCCTGCCCCATTGTTGTCACTCCTCCTGTAAAAGCTACTTTACAGGGGCCAGCTGGATGGCGCAGCAGTTAAGTTCACACGTTCCACTTCGGTGGCCCAGGGTTCACCGGTGCGGATCCCGGATGCGGATATGGCACTGCTTGGCACGCCATGCTGTGGTAGGCGTCCCACATATAAAGTAGAGGAACATGGGCATGGATGTTAGCTCAGGGCCAGTCTTCCTCAGCAAAAAAGAGGAAGATTGGCAGCAGATGTTAGCTCAGGGCTAATCTTCCAAAAAAGAAAAAAAAACACTTTACACCCTTTATGTATTATCCTGATATCAAACTCTTTCCCATCTAAAGCACTGAAATCCAAGGGCTGTAACAATAATTGTATAAAATATTTTGGGGACAAGAATTCTGACTCCACACTGAAGTCAACAGCTTCTGAGATTTTAGTTACATCTCAGAAAAAAAGGCCTATCCCCACTGTGAACTTTACATTACAAACATGGGCCCTCAGCCAACACAATGCTGGCAAGCCAGAGAAGAGGATTGGCAGGTACAGAGAAGGGGGTGACAAAGAAGAAAGAGAGAGGAAAGGGAGGAGAGGGGAGAAAGAACTCTACCCTAGTCCTGAGTAAGGATACACAGTTTGATGAAATCTGTTTACCAAGTGCCAGAGACAACTGTCTACTTTTTAAAACTCTAAGTATATACATTAGAATATATAAATACTGCTGTTTTCCAAAAGCATATTTATTTTATGGGATCATGCTTCTTGGAAACATGCATCCCTTTTTACTTATCACTATTTCAGTCATCAAATGAAAGATACTGGGCTATTTATCATCTGAAGACACAGTACCGTAAAGTGGTTAAGATCACAGACACCACCAGAGTTCAAATCTAGGTTTGCCACATACTGTCTCTGAGCAAATCATATAACGTTCTTGGCCTTGGTTTCCCCATCTGAAAGTAGAGATATTAATATGAATGACATCATTAATGCTTGCCTCTTTGGGTTATAAAATTTGAGTGAGTTAATATATTTCGGTAATAGCTAACGTGATACACCACACTGTGCTAAGTATTTTACACATACAATGTATTTAGCCACTTACCCCTGTAATACAGGTATTATTACCTACATTTTTAAAATGAGAAAACAAAATCCCAGAGAGGTTAAATGACTTGCCCTAAGCCACAGAGCTTCTTGTAAGTAGCAAAGTAAAGATTTAAATGAAGTGGGTGGTTCAAGGAGGCACCCTCTTAACCACTGCACCATACTTAACTTCATGGAAAATGATGGAACAACTCCTGGCACATAGTAAGCACTCTATAAGTATTAGTTCTTATTATATTATCTTCTATATGTAAATTCGAAAGTCAAATAGAAAAACAGCCCTCAGTTTCTTCATCTGAAAAAAGAGATGATAATATCAACATTGTACATTCTTTTTTCTCATAATTGAGATTATTTGAAGATATAAAGTTCATTATCATCTGTAATAACATACTACCTTGGAATATCTTTGTTGTTCATACTATTACTATGTAAATCTACAATATACAATTATTTAAATTTTTGTTTTCACATATTCTTGGTCATTAAGTTAAATCATAAATTTCCAAAATCATGGGCTATAAAATACTATTTTAATAATCCTCCACCCTCACATCAAAGGCTAGCATAGGGCTAAAGATGTAGTTTCAAAATGAATAATATTTTCTTATCATAAATTAATACATATTTTTAGTAAAAATGCTGAAAAACAGAGATAAGAACACAAAAAAAATGAAAATCACTCATAATCCAAATACCCAGGGGGAGAAAAACACTGTTAAATTTTGTTTTATAATTCATTTTCCACTACGTACGTGAAGAGGTCATAGTTTCTAATAAAAATTAGATCATCATTATAGATTCTAATTAAACATGCTCAATTAATTAATTAATTGATTATAGAAAATATAAACTGCATGAACTATGTCATTACGAAAACCATAAGTGATTTCCTAATTGGCTTATGGATCTGGTACAGCTATTTGAGTCTGCTACAACTCATTCTGATGAAGTGAAAGACGTGAACGATACAATTCAATAAGAAATGAGCTTGAAATGTCCTTTAGCTGCCTTTCACCTTCCTTGACTCTGTGGCTCCTCCAGAAGCACATGGCCTGGCATTGGCAGAGGGGACAGGACCTGCCCAGTCCTTCCCTAGCTTTAGAATGACAAACAAAAGATGAGTGGCAAAAGGCGTGGAGACTTCCTATCTGAATACTTCCTGTGCAAAAGAATGAATAAAGTTCTATTTTATATCCTGTTCACTGGGAAGAATAATTCTAAATTATAAAGAGAAGAATGATAACCAATGACCTGACTGGATTAAAAAGGATAAACGTTAATTAGAAAGGTGCACTAACAATATAACAACAGTTAGTTGACACCAAAAAGATATAGGAAACTGCTGACATGGACAAATTCATTGAGAATTGGCTGTCTATTTAACGGTCAGTGGAGGAAAGTTCAGGCATCAGAGTTGGAGGGTTTGGTGGGAGAGCACTGTCCAGGATGAACCAGTACAGTGTAACGGCCTCCAGAGACTGCTGCCTGAAGCCTTAGAGAGTTCATGCAGGCAGCTCTCACTGGGACAATTGGTCTGCAGAGATGCTCTCATCTTTTATCGAGGGCTAAAGCATCACTTCACAGGTCGGTTTGGACATGCAATGTAAATAAACTCCCTCCAGTCTCGTTTGAAATACTGCAAAGGTAAATAAAATGCTGAAACTATAATTAAAGCTTACTCTTATTTGAAATGTAAATATCTAATGACTCTGCACATATAGAAGCCTTTAAAAGACTCAGAAACTTACAAGTATACAGTATTGGTTTTAGGCTATGAAAGTTATTCCGTTCTAGGAAATGTTCAAAAACGGCAATTAAAAATATGTGTGTTGTCTTTAGAATCTTAACTATCTGCAATCAATTGATTAATATGCTCAGTAAAACCTGAAGGAAATACACTAATATATTCATGGGGGTTATCCTTCTTCCTTCTACTTCTAAAGTTTCCACAGCAAAGATATATTATACAAAATTTATTTAACAAATTAATGTCACAATATTAGTACATTCTTATTGGAGCCTTATAATTTCCAGAAAATATTGGATAAAAATATTCTAGACTTGATTCTATAAACTCCCCCTGACTATGTCATTCCCTATTCCAGCTCTGCCACAGTAAAGCCATCCTGGATATATGTTGGTGAGGACTTGAACTACCTCCAGTGTTTCTCCAGAAGTGCCATGGGCGTTTTGGATAAAATGGTTCATTACTATTGTGGGTTTATCTCATCTTTCCCTTATTCTTACTTTCCCCTACTCCCTTTCTTACTAACATCCCTTACTCCTCCAGCCACTCATTGCGAGTGATTACTCCTTTCCGATCATTTTAGCAACTCAAAATACACCACACACACATTTCCCTACATCATCAAGATAGGCAATAGTACTTTATTGAGAACTGCCTGAGATTTACTGTACGAGGTGGTTGATCAGCGTAGAAGGGGAACCAGAGACAATGCAATGCTCCCCAGTGGAGCTTTCTTACATTTTCTACAAGGTGTCCACAACAGGCTCCTACCTTAATGTCCACCAGAGCTAGATGGTCGTGCTTTTCCTCCAAACAAGCCACCTCTCAGGAACTCAGTCAAAGTTGACCTTCTCCAGGAAGCCCTGAATATTTTACCCAGACCTAATCTCTTATCTGCTGCAGCCCTTTTATGACTGCCTGAAATTAGGAAAGAAATAAGCTCATCTCAGCATTTATGCTATTGGTTAAGATTATTGGTTGATCAAATGAGTTAACGTGTGTAAGTGCTTCGAAGAGTGCTTGGCACTAGTAAGTGTTCAATAAATGGCATATTCATCATTAACCATCATTGTCATTATTATTTATGATATCCTTTGCAAGCACACTATATCAAATAGCAATTTTGTCCAAAGGACCAAGCCTAGAAGCTTGTAATGATTACCCCTAGTCTACTGTATGCCATGCTCTGTACAAAACAAATTATTCCTTCTTCAATCGGGTGATGATCAACTGAAGACCTAAAGAGTTCTTGCTCCACAGTCAAATTTTGGGTCTTTGTAAGTTGTACCCATTTTTCCAGTGGATAAAGATTCTGTCTTTGGCAATGCATTTTTCAAAAAAATTACTAAAACGTTCCAAAAATATATGTTTTTACAAACATTTGTCGAGGTGCATAAGCAAATATAATGTAAAATTTATGTCATACATCTTCCTTTAGAAATTTTCTGCATGGGCTGAACTAGTTGAATTTTCTTAAAATATAAGCCTAGTACATTTGAACCAAAAATATTTTTTTCTAGCTCAGCCAATCTTTCTGTAGCAAGTGAAGCTTTTTTCTCATTGATCAAAGACCATCCCTTTAGAATTCAAAATTAAAGTCAACTGTCTCAAAATCGCTCACTGTCAATTACATGCATGAAAAATTTGAGACATCTTTAAACGGTCATCCTGGGACACCTGTTGTCTGGGCCTGTGTTGGTATCTGATGCGGGGTCGGTGAGCCGAGGAGTCGAAAGAAAGATTTCTTAGACTCTTAAGATCTGGCAGTAGTGCTCTTTTATTTAGAGAGTGGAATAGCATGGGGACAGGACCCATGGGCAGTCAGAGTTTCTGCTGCCGCTTCTGCTGCCCCCGCTGGCATGGGGACAGGACCCATGGGCAGGCAGAGCTGGTGTGTGGGGACAGGACCCACGGGCAGTCAGAGCTCCTGCTGCTGCCCCGAGTTGAGGGTTAGGGCTAAATTTAAGGCATAGGTATGTGATTCATCTCTTTACAAGACAAAGGAAAGAACATGAAAAAAAGTTAAAATGGTATCAGTGCAGGTGGGGTCTGGTCATTGGGTGATCCCATGACTTTTAGACAAGAATCAAATCGGATTAAGTAAAGGTTAGAAAGGTTAGACGCCACCACCCTAAACCAGTTACATGAGATTGCCAGACAGCAACCAACTTAAGTTCTTGCCTTCCCCATTAAGAGCTTCTAGGGATAAGGTCATCTCTCTTCTTCTTCCTGGTACAGAGAGGGAGGCATCTTCACAGATAGAGGTTTCCCTTAGAAATGTAAATGTTTCCCAACAAAGGGGCAAACAAATTCCACTCCTTGGAGCCTGAATCTCATCTGTAGTTTTAAAACTAACCAGCCTAAAAATCCTCATCATAAGCCATTTTAAAATTAAGCATCCTAAAAATCCTCATCAGTATCAACTGCAGTCCCTTAGTGAAAGTTAATCCAGTGTGGGTAGTTAGTGGGGGACAGTATTCTTAATAATGATTTGTAAAAGATCTAAAATTAGTGTTTGCTGGACAAACTATGATAAACTGAAAGTTCGTGGTGTCTGACAGAGGACTTGGACAACTGTGTTCCGACGTATGACTTCTCTGACATAGAAACGCTGCAGGTTTCTGGAGATTAAATGCCATCCACAGTTCCCCACTCCCAGCAGCACATGCACTCAGAGACCGCTCACGGTGGAGCTCAGTACAGGTGCAGCTGGGTTGAGCTGGAGGCAGCTGAAGAGGTGTGTCTGACGTGATAATGAAAATAATTCCACCATGAAAATAGGGTTTGTTACTTTATAGTCTGTAGACTTATCTATAAAACACTGCATTTCCTTAACGCAAGAACTTAACTACTGATAATGTGCTTCCCTGCTAACCAGCAAATGAGAAAGGTCACTCAGAGCAGAAGACTTTTTTGGATTAAATTAAAATCTATTTTATAGGTATGGTTTAATTTTAGGAAAAGTATTTTTAATTTAATTATTAACAAGTGTTTGCATCCTTTTTAGTTCTCTCTAAAGAGAGGAAAACATGGAGCATAAGGCTGAAAACAGGTCCATTCATTAGTCCTTGCTAAGTAGCTGCATAGTCTGGGTTGCCACATTTTATGTCCCAATTTAAAAGTCATTCAAGTTCAAATTCTTTTCAGTTGCAAATATGTTCAGGATCCCTAGGGAGTTTGTGACTGAACCAGATGGCTGGCAACTATGTGGAGCGCCACCTAATCTAACTCTTTATCTTAAAATAATTGAGTTTCTCCTCTTCACGTAGCCTTTATTGGAGAGCAGATTGTGTAAGGGGAAAACGTCATGGATGCTTGTTCAAGTTTGGTTGGGTGATTTAATGAGTCAGGCTTGGGAAATATGGGAAGAAATTAGGATCATAAGATAAATTTCCAAGTCCTCAGGAACTCTTCAGCTTGCTCAATAAATGAGTGGAAATGCACATAACTTGTCCAGTGGAACTGGCAAAAGCCCACAAATTTTAAAAGCAGATTGGCTTCTAGGTTTCACTAAAATGTTCTCTGATTGGTCTAGTCAGACAATGTTATGTATTTCAGCAGTTCTTAAACTATTTTCTGCCACCTCACACACAAAACAATATAGAGGTTCGTGATGGGATACGTCTTTCCTCTCAAATACTGGATTTGTTGACTTGTACCCCAAGGGCTTCCTCTTTTCCCCAAGTGCTCAGGGCAGACACAAGTCACCCATACAGAGCCTTAAAAAGAAAGCTAGGATGCTCAACTCTTCAACAACAATCTGGCCTTTCGGCAGGCTGAGAGATTCAAGTGCAGGCTTGCAGAAGGGGATACTGCTCCCCAGGATTAGAAAAATGATGCAGTGGGTGAGAGGAGAGAGAACTAGAGCCTGCCATGTGGACAGGAGGGTGGGTGAGGAAAACCAGAGAGAGGTATGGGCCTGAGTCAGTGCAGAATTGATACCCTGTAAGGCCACCAATCACCAGAATTCAGCCCACTACCTATCCATCAACCATCCACCAAGGCTTGAGCCCCAGAACTCTGCATAGCCCCTTACCCAACCCATCCAGAACAGAGGAGACTTGTATACCTTGCAGAGGAGTGAGAAAGCCCCTTCCTAGAGCAAAGAGGGGCCATACACAATGGGAACTGTGGCGGAACACACAGCCCATGTTTAACTCTTTCTCGGGATTCACATATAGTTAAAAACAAACAAACCAACAATGACAACAAAAATCTATTAACCACACACCAATAAGGATGGCTCAGAACGTGATGGATACAGTTACTGGTTGCAAATGACGTCCACCTTGGAATTCATAGAATACAGCAGAGGTTTTGTTCTGTTTTTCCTTACAAATTCAATCAAGCCAGTGTTTTCTATTCTCACATAATATATCTATTTAGCATGCCCACTTCAAGCCTTTGTCTCATTTTTTTCCGCCATTTTTCTCAGTAATTCTCACATTTTACTTCACTTAGTGTGGGCTGTTTCTTTCTCCAAGCTTCTAAGAGCTATCTTCATAGAGTGTTGGCACCCTGTCCCAGGTCCTTGAAAGGGTGTTAACTCCTGTGTCACAGGAAAGTGTTCCCATATTGAAAAACTATCTCCTACCCAACTTTGCATTCCACTCCCCGGAGCCAGCACCCTCGGAATCTAGTCCAATCCATGGTCTCCCAACTCCTGAGGGGACACGCTGTGTAAGTGCCACAGCTTCTTCCAGGTGCGGTCCCTTTCTTCCCTCAGCAGGCCCAGCACTTTCCCGGCCAGGTTATGTTGTGACTCAACTCTAGCTGTTGATCTGGTTTCCAGTAGCAGGTGGGGTTACATCCTAAGTGGAGGTGCTTGCTATCTCCTGGGCAGAAGCCTCTGTACCATCTTCAAAAAAGTGGCAGAGCACTAGCCTCCTAGAGGGAGGAGTGGGTCACTTTTACAGGCTCAGAGGGTTCAGAGAGTTAATGAACCTCATGCATTAAACTTAAGTCTGCACTCGGCTCAGACATTGATACACAGACTTGGGGTTGGGATTTCCACATTCCTTCTCTGAAGCTTTGCTACTCTCCTAATTAAGCCCTGAGCCTGAGCCTTAGCTTTTTCTGCCTTAAAGTACCAGAAGGTAAGAATTGCTTTATATGCTTTCAAGCACACCTTCTGACTTTCACACTTTGCCTTTAATTGGTGATTAATCACTCTCAGCTCTTCTTTCTCTTTCTCCAATGTATCAATGACCACCAGCAACAGGCATCCCGCTCCATAGCCCTTATAATTACCATTTCTCCCTGAATCCCTGAAACTCTTGAGATACTGGACCCAGCAGTGCATTTCCTTCACCAAAATCCATCACAATTCACCCCAATGAATTTCACACACACACACAATGAATACCACAATTACAAGACTATGGTAAGCCGGGGGCTCCCCATACTCTACCTGTGAGCAGCAATGGGTCCTCTGTGCCAGCCGGCAACACAGGAGGCAGCACCAATATTCCATTGCAGAGTCTACTTTTGTGGATTACTCCTGTCAGGGACTGTCTTAGGTCTACTCTTCCTGGAAACAGATTCTGAGATGTAGATTTGTACGCAGGAAGTTTATAGCACACTGCTCTCAGTAATAACGTTTGTGAGTGAGCAACAGAAGCAGAATTGAGCAGAGGGAGAAGCTGAATTGCAAGGCCCTTGCAACAGAGGTTTCAGCCAAGTGCACAGAGCTAGGATGACCCTTCAGTGTTGTCCTGAATGGAGGGAAGGGGCAAAGGCTTTACATCCCTGAACTGACCAATCCTTTGTGTGGGCTGTTCCAAGGAGAAGGCTCTTCAGCAGAGGTCAACTCCTAGTGAGAAACTCAGATGTGAGTTTTCAGCAGCCAACATGCCTAGCAGCTGGGAGAATGAGTGTCTCCTAAAATCAGGTTCTTTCTCCTCTGCCCTAGGGCCGTTAGTATCAATTCCCATGCTTGTTGCTGTTTTTTGATCACCTGAATTGTCAAAGTCTTACAAATCTTTTTTTGTCAGCACTGTCCTCTCGAGTCACACTTCGTACTCCCCCTGTGGCATGCTGGGACCTAACTGTAATTACAGATTTGAAAACAAGGAGAGAGACAAAGGGTCGGCTGTGAGGAGAGTCACCTCATCCTTGCAGCATAATGATCTCAGGGGAGGTCGTTTTAGGTTTCTAGGCAAGGCAGGATCAGCTTCGTCAATAGGAAAGGAGGGTCACCATGCTGGCAAAGGAGATCCTGTGGGGACCAGGACACTCAGCATCATCCAAACACTTCCTTTCTAGTCCTCATGATCTTTCTCTTTCCCAGCTAAAGAAGACATCTGGCAAAGCTGCAAATTCAACTTACCTAATCATCGGCAACTCCCAGGTCTTGTTTTAGCTATTACAGCCCTGTGGTTATAAAAGATAAAAAATTATTTTAAGATAATACGAACCCTCTGACCATGTCTTGAACCAAAAATTAAAAATCATAGTTTATAAACTTTTTCTTTGCAGCCCTGAAGAGCACTCAGAAGCAGCCAGCCTGTATCATTTCTACTAGAAAGAATTGCAGACAGAATGCTAGAAAGAATTCTGCACAGTACTGCAATAACATCAAAGGAAATTGTGTGTGCCATCATTGTGCATCAGAAATGCAGTGTCCAAAAGAGGATTTTTGTGACTTCCACAGAGTTAATTTACCTTCGTAATTCATCTTATAGGTCAAATGAGTGGTTTTCAAGATTCTGATGTACATTAGCCATGGAAATAAAATACTTAAGTTTTTAACAGCTCTTTTTTATGCATTCTGTTCAAACAAAAATCTAAAGCTATAGAATTGCACAAATAGTTTCATGAAATGATAATTACCTTCAAGAAATAAACATTTTAAGTAAACAATTTCCCTATAAGCATTGAAGAGGAACTTAATTATTTTTCACATATATACCTTTTTTAAAGTTGAGAGCAGGGAAAATTCCTAAAATTTTAAAGTGAATTCTAAACTTTTAGTATTGGCAATAACCTCATGATATCCCAGGACTACTGCTGAGAAGTATGCTGGAGAAATGGGATGAAGTTTAGCAGCCAGAGATACAAAACAAACATGGTCAAGTAACCAAAGACTAGGCTAAGAGAGAATTAAAAAAAAAACAAAAAAGGGCTGGGGCAGGCCAGTGGCCAAGTGGTTAAGTTCACACACTCAGCTTCGGGGGCCCAGGGTTGCACTGATTCAGATCCTGGATGCGGACACGGCGCCGCTCATCAGGCCATGTGGAGGCCATGTTCCACATAGCACAGCCAGAGGCACTCACAACTAGAATATACAACTATGTACCAGGGAGGGGGAGATTTTGGAGAAGAAGAAGAAAAAAAAAACACACAAGAAGATTGGCAACAGATGTTAGCTCAGGTAACAATCTTTAAAAAAAAAAGAAAAAATAGAAAAGCACTTTTGCAACTTCTAAATGTTCTTTAATTTTATGATACATATATTAACATTCTGATGAATATTTTAACACCTTAAAATTGTGCTTAAAGGGGTAAAGAACAGGTATCAGAACACTTACAAATATTTTTATTCTTGTCTTATTTGCATATGTCTCTCAAGGCCAAAGAAAGCGCTGTCTTAGCAATTCTACAAAGCTTTGGAGTTCCCAGCAGACTGCATGAACTGTCTTTGCAAGTGAGAAGGAGATGAGTAGTGTGCAATATAAACTTAAAAGCGAGCATTAGGAATGCCTCTTCTTAA
Organism: Equus asinus; assembly: GCF_041296235.1. Taxonomy (NCBI): domain Eukaryota; kingdom Metazoa; phylum Chordata; class Mammalia; order Perissodactyla; family Equidae; genus Equus; species Equus asinus. Next base: position 85,853,221 of record NC_091798.1, read on the forward strand.
ATGTCTTTTGGCGTCTATTGTTCAACCATGCCTCTGTTTCTTCTCTACTTTTGACTCTTTTCTCCCCAAATCCATGTTTATTCCTAATGCACAATCTCTACACTATCTCTTTAGTTCACTGCCTCCAAGCTCTCATCTTTCACCCCAGTCTAATACATAAATGGTTTCCCTAAATCCACTTTCCTCTTTAACAGAAATTCCACAGTCAGTGGTTAAGATCATTTCTTCAACTCACTGCTGAACCAAAAATCTATAGCCCATTCATATATCTACCTAAGTGAAATTAAATCCTCCAATTTGTTGACACAAATAATCCATAATCAGTCTATAAATCAAAATTGGGGTGAGTTTATTATGAGCCAGATCTGAGGACTAGCCTGGGGCCTTTCTTCCCCAAGGAAAGAAGGGCACCAAAGAAGTAGAATGTACAGCGTGGTTATATACCATCTTGGAACAAAGAGCATACATCACATATGACAGGAATGTCCCTCTTACAATAGTCATGAGATTACATTGCTGACACAGCAGATCAGTGGTCAGCAGGTCAGTGGTGGTCACAAGGTGAGTGGTCACAAGGTGAGTGGTCACAAGGTAAGCAGAGCAGGTCAGTAATTAATCCTTAGTTTAGGGAGAGACGCTAATCCTTAAAGAAATGCCAATATGGGGGAAGTTACATGCCTGTCTTTAAGGGCATCATTCTTGTCTTTGAGACATAGTAAATATTTAAAGCTGATTACAATGCATGCTCCACAGGCCATGTCAGGCCCTTTTGGAAAAACAAGGTCAGGTGGAATTAGTTTTAAATCAAATGGCTTCCTCACATACCCCAATATATCCTATTACTTGTCATTTATTTATCAATTTGGACATTAAAGATATTCCTGATCCTCAAGGAGATAGCTTGGAAGAAGCTTCTGCCCAAGGGCTTCTCCTGCTGTGACCTTATTGTCTGTATTCTCTGCTTCTCCTCTTTTGTGTCCCAAACTGGCTTCACTGATTGTGTCACGTCTTTATGTTAGGGATCATATGCCAACTATGGAGAAATACCCTTCAGCCATTATTAACACAGTTCAGTTTTCCTGGAAAACGTGTGTTTCCAGTTTATCTGGAGCCCTGCGGGGCCAGACTCTGAGAGGTTCACTGTCTGCTAGTTCCCATCTGCGAATGCTCCCTCCGGGGATGCCCAGGAGGACTCAGGCCGGGGCTTTCTCTCTGTGGCCATACTGGTCACGGTTTCCACAGACCATTGTAAGCTTGGCAGGAGGAAAGCAACTTTCAGGTGGATGTTCCTTCAAAAACCTCCCGCCATTTCTAACAAATCCTATACTCTGTGACTACGTCCTGTAAAACATCAACCCCTGTCCTCCCGCCCGGAAGACCCTGAAGTTTCCTATATGTTGGCAACATGCTTGAGCAAAATCATAACGGTAACAAAGAAAGAAGCAAGGTCTGTGTCATCAAGAAAGATAACTAGTAAATATTATTTGGTGGAGAAAAACAAAGATAAAACACCAGCCTAAACATTTTCTATCTTTACCATGGAAAAGGGTTCAGATAAAAGCATTTTCAGAGCACAAATCTTTCCATAGTTACTCTGCCCACTAAATTTAATTCAAATATATTCTCTCAGCAGCTCCTTAAAAATACTTAAGTTATGCAAACGAAAACAATGAATCAAACATGGCCCCTTCTACAGTGATAACAGCCAAATTTAGCTTCTTCCACAAGCCAATTCTCAGATACTTGCAACATTATCCTCAGGTTCTGATATATACAGCAAATTAAAAGCCCATTTAGTAAGTTTACTTGACAGCTAAACTGTCTCTAAGCAGCCCTAGGCAAAGGATACAATGGTCTGGTTCTTTCACAGAGAACCGTAATGTGCAAACAACTCTACAGTGTTTAGTCTCACGCTCTTTGGTCTATAGGCTCTGCCATCAGTAATGTCTCCATAGGCAAAAATGGTGTGTAGCCCTATTTGCCAAGGCAATAAAGACCCGCTCAGAATAAAGTGTCCACGAACACGCAATTTATTAAAACGCAAAGGAATTATGTGAGAGTCACCTTCTCAAAAATAGTCATTCTACATTTGACCTTCACCAGTGAATAACGGGTTTCATTGGAACATAATTGCATAACTTAAACCACGTGCACTCTGTACAGTACCCTTCACAAAACCCAAGGCAATCCTTGATAAAATAAGCTGAAAGCTCCCAGGTTAAATAAGCAAACGGAGAAGTGTTTAGGGATCTATATTCATTGATGATTTTTAAAGTGCTCCTAGAATTAAAGAGCCTGTATAGCAGATTTGGCTTCTTTCCCCTCTGACAGATTTGGATGGTTTTTCATGTCTCAGAGAACTGTCCCCTTAGCTCCACCTCAGACCTGGATCTGCATTTCTAGGGCTCAGGTGTTGGACCCCTCGGTTCCCAAATGGTCTCTATCTGCTCATCCTGTGCCTTCCCATCTCCTACAACTTGGAACTTCTTGACAACTGGGCAGATCTCTCCCCAAAGCACATTTTCTTTACATGGGAACATATTTACAGATAACATACACTCATATATATGCATGTATGATTTGGCCTGAAATTGCAAGTCATTCACTTGGGAGCATTCACCTGATCCCAACGTCCCCTCCAGTCACAGATCCCACCAAACCTACCCAATTCCCTCAGGCCCCACATACACCCATTCCTGCCAAGAATGCTTGCTCCCACTCATCCTCTCTATAAAACTCCCCAAGGCCTTTCAAGAAACATTTGGATATCACTGTTTCAACAGGTCTATCCCAACTCTCCAGACAAGGTTAGAAACTCCATCTATCCTTCCATGGTTCCGCATATAGATGACTGCATTGCTGCGATTGTGGGTGGTGGTGTTTTTTGTGGGTTGTTTTTTTTTTTAACATATCTGCCTTCCTGGTACATTATAAACTCCTGGACAGCAGGAGCTATGCTTAATTCTCCTTCGTATCACCATGCATCTGCACTGTTTGAAAACACCAATTTAATTGAAGTGCCTATTGCATAGGCCCTAAACTGGGGGCTAATCCTCTCATGTGATAGGAGGAAGGAAGAAACATTTCTGCTTTGAGATCTAAAATGCCTGTATAGAACTACTACATAGTTCTGTTGTATTGTGTAAAGATAATGTCCCTGCGATCGGAGAAGCAGGAGCAAAACAGAAATAAGTGAAATTAAGTGTTTGGATGAACCATCGAAGTCCTAGAAAGTGTGACTAATTTTGGAGGGATCTTTGAGATTTTGCTAATAGATGTGATCCTTTTCCCGGAAAATGTCTGCTTGTGCACACGGCTGCACACACACACACACACACACACTCTCCATTGTCTTTAAGATAGTTTTAAAGGATCTTTTCCACTTAAAAGCCATCCATAAATTCTAGTAGAGACCTTTGTGCTAGTATCTTCAGGCTGTAGATTAAGAACCTTGAGCCTTTGAAAATGATGTGAGAGGATAGAACTCTGCAATACAACAAGGAAAGAGTGAACTTTTGGAGGAAGTGAAAGAAAACTGTGGGAAAGAGGGATGATGCCCCTTTGGACCACTCTGGCTCAAAGAACTTTTGCCTCAGTGTTTGAATTTTATTTTAAGTCGTATCTGGTTTGTAATTACAACTAGCTGTTGAGGCAGTGTGGTTTTTGTTGTTATTGTTGTTTCTTTATGAAACAAAGAGATACAACTGATTACCCCTTTTCATCTCTGAAGGCGAAAGCTGAGAACTTGAGGAGCAGGCTTTTTCTGGGGGAGATGCCAAAGTTGTAGAGTGGGGAGCAGGACGGAAGAAGGCGATGACTTGGAGAGAAGAGAGATGAGATGTTAAGCATATTTTCACCATTTAAATTCAAGATTGGAGGAGGTTTGCAGTCCTTAAATCTTTTTAATAGAAATAGCTTTGAGTAGGAGCAAGCAAACAAGATGGAACATGGAAGGAAAAAGAAAAACAAGCTTAAGCAAATGAGATGCAGAAAAATGTTAAAATTATATGAGAGGCTTAACATAAGAAACTACTACTTAGAGGAAATATGACATGTTAGCAGTTAGAAATAAAAATACGCTATGTCTACAGACTAGAGAAACCACTGCAAAGAGTAGATGCTTTCATTCTAGTCACTGTAATTCAGCAAGCCCCAGGGTTTCTTCTTGATCCCTTTTAGCTTGCCAGGACACAATTTCTTTCTGGAGACTTCCAAGGATTCTGCCTGATATTCACCATCTAACAACATAAACAATAACAGGATGTTATCATTTATTTAGCACTCTCACTGCACCAAATACTGAGCAAAGGACTTTATATTTACATGATGTCACTTAGCCCTCACAACCATTCCACGAGGCATGTGTTCTCACTACCCCAGTTTGCAGATTAAAAAAAATGGAGGTTAAGGAAAATGTTAACTTTCTCAAGGTCAAACAGCTGATGAACGCAAAGACAAAAGGATGTCTTTTCCCAACACACGTTGACCTGGAAGGCAGCTGCAAACTTTAACTAACGGGTTAGCGGGTTAAACTGAAACATGGAGGCTGGAGAGTAAAATGATTTTTCTAACATTATGGCAGACAAAGAAAATAGTCTAGAAACCAAAAGAAATTTCAACATAGCTTAGATTCTTTGTTTGAACAATGCTTCTTCTTCTTCTTCTTTCTCTTTTTGGGGGGGGCAGGGTGAGGAAGGTTGGCCCTGAGCCAATCTCAGAGGAATCTATTGCCAGTCTTCTTCTTTTTGCTTGAGGAAGATTGTTTTTGAACTAACACCCGTGCCAATCTTCCTCGACTTTTCATGTGGGATGTTGCCACAGTGTGGTTTGATGGTTGGAGCTAGGTCCGTGCCAGGGATCCCAACCTGCAAACCCTGGGCCCCCAAAGCTGAGCATGTGAACTTACCTGCTATGCCACGGGGCCAGCACCTGAGCAACGGTTCTTAGAATCTCATTTCTCCCCCTTCCCTTTCCTTACCAACCCACAGCTATTCTGATACTTTCTCACACTAAACATGCTAAAAAACCTCCTTTCTCAGTCTTAGCCATCCTCTCTCTGGCCCTTTTCCTTCTCTTCTCTTGCCCAGACTTCTTACCCTTCTCCAGATTTTGAATCACAAAAGCCAGCTATGTGGGACCTCTGTTCCAGTAAGATGAACACGCCCTCTCTGGAGGGAATATCATTCCTGGCACCCTGCAGGCACAGCTTAATAGGCTAAGCACACCCTGCAACTAAGGTCCACGCCCCACCTTGCCCCAGGTATGTTTGGGCAGCCCCCAAACTATACAACCAACCAGCAACTGTGCAAAGGACACTGGAAGACCTCTCCTCAAAAGAAAAAGGAAAAGGAAAAATGAGGTTGGGGGGAAAGCCAGACCACTCCTCAGTTGACAGGGAGAAGAAAAAGCCTGAGAGTTGCCATATGTTAGTCATTTTGGTTCTGTGACATTTGTTTGTTTATTTTTTCCTTCCACTAGCTTTAAATGCCATGAGATTTGGCCTTTATTTTGTAGTAATAGGAAACCACTGAGGAGATTTGATGACCAGAGAGAGACTTAAATTTATAAATATACATTGGAAGACAGTCTGGCCATAAGATAAAGGATACATTGGAGAAATGAAGGGTGATGATGACAAGAGAGAATTTTCTTTCCTTTTTTCTGTTTTCTCCTCACCCTTGGGAGTCTATGCAAAGACGCATACACAGTCAGAGATATTGTTATGAAATAATGCATTGAAGTTGCACTATGGGAGAAGGTCAGTATTAGCAAGAGAAATCAAAGTGTGTTTTAGTTACACTCTGACAAATAAAAATGGCAAGCAATAGGATATATTGGAGTATATGAGGAAGCCATTTGGTATAAACCTAATTCGGCTTGACTTTGTCTTTCCAAAAGGGCCTGACCGAGGCCGTTGAGCATGCATTGTACATCTGCTTTAGAGATTCCCTATGGCAAGAGCAAAGGCCCTTGAGAGAAGAGCAAAGGCCCTTGAGATAAAGGTGCAACTTCTCTCCCCCTCCCAACATTGGCATCTCCTTAAGGATTAAGTATCTTTCCTTAGGCTAGAAACTGATTGCTGTGCTCACCTGTGACCGTCCAGCTTGAGACAATAGACTTGACTCCTGCTACGCCCTCTGAGAGAGCAGACCCACTACCTGCTGTGTCCATCAAGCTCTGTGCCGACAGGGCGATCTTGTGACTATTGTGGGAGGGACATTTCAATCATATGTGAAACACCCTCTTTGAGGGTATATAACCACCCTGTGTACCCCCACCTCTTTGGAGTGCTCTGTTCCTTTGTGGAAAGACTCTCCCGGGTTATAATCCTAAGATTTAAGCTCAGAATAAACTCACCCAAATTTTCATTTATAGATTGGTTGTGCATTATTTTCGTCGACAACTCTATTTATAATCATGGCTGAGACATCCACTTGGAACTCTCAGACACAACTGGATGAGATTTCAGGGTGCTAGACCAGTGTCTGGCACACAGTAGTCAATATTTATTTATTTTATGAACAATTTTCCATTACAGGATTGAATACATGAATAAATGGGATTGGTGGTCCTGAGTAGGCAGGTGGGGACAAGGACTTGTGACACAAGTTGTTACTGTTACATGACTTTGTCTATTCCAATAGGTTGGTGGTACCAGAAAAAGTGGGGTTTTGATTTAATAACTGTGGAAAGTTAAAAGAAAATCAAGTTTGAGGGAAGCATAATGATGTTGATTTAGGATGTTGGTTGAACTTTAGGGCTAGAATGCTTTATTATCGCTGTAACAACCTGCTACTCCCACACATAGATGAAGAACTGAATTACTATCCCTTATTTATTTGACTATATATTATTGGTGACTACTTTGGGTCAGGAATTATAATAGGGATTACACAGAGATGACAAGGAGGAACAAAGATCAGCCATACTTAAACTAGACATGAAGAATTCATAGTCTGGGATAAACAGTGTAATACAAGGTGACTGGTGCCATAATTAAGATATATACTGAGTTGTGGTAGATCAAGGTGGAAAGGAGTTATGAGGGTGGGGGACAGGGGAGCACTCCTCATGGATGAAAGAGCATTTTGTCACTGACACTGTTTAGGATTGCCAATGCATGGTGATAATAAAAAGCAGGCTGAACTTTAGTCCATTTTATTATTGTTTTTAAATTCTTCACAGACATTATATCCCCTTTTTACCTGCCTCTAGAGCAGATTGCTTTCCCCTGCCACTCCCCCATATCCCATTCCTTTGGTAGGACACTAATACAGCATCATATTGCAGTATGAGAAAATGAAAGAAGAGAACAACTACTCTGAGGAAACTACAGAAAGAAAAACAGGGTCAGTGACATTTAAACTGAATTTTGAAAAGAACTAAGAGTTCACCTAGTTATCTCAAATTAGAATATTACAAAGTATTAATTCCCTACTGGATTTTTGAGCCCGCTGCTCTCTGTGGGATACCACTATTCATTTACACATAACCAGTATTATCTCCAGTGATAATCAGCAAAGGGATGCCACTGTTATTCTTCAATATAACAAGTCAATTACTTTGCTCACTCTGACTTCTCACTCTTGGGAATACCCAGTTTTGTTCCAAGAGAGGAGGGGAACCCTGAATATGACGCAAAAGCTTCTGTCTTTGCATGCACACTGACACAAGTGAGGTTCTCCAAGAAGCTGACTCTGAGGCAGAGGTTAATATGTAGTACGTTTATCAGGGAGTGCCTGTGGAAGCGGGGGAAGGAGGGAGGATTAGCTGAGGGCAAAGTCAAGCTGTGATGCAGGCCTCGTACATAAATTCAGCTGATCCTGGGGAGGTGCTCTGGAGGTAAATGGCCTTTCAGAGTTGTCCCACATTGTGCTGAAATGACTGAGCCCTTATATACCAGTCAGTCAATAGGTGTGGGCCGCCCTAGGACAGTGTGTCCCTGGGCAAGGCAGCAACACCCAGCTGTAGCCAGTACCAGCCCTGAAATGCTCAGTTTTTTCCCACCTTTGGCCCCTGTCTAGAGAAAAGAGCCATTTGCCCTAATTTGACCATATTCTTGACTTCTTAAGCATTTGTTCCCAGTAAGAACCACTAGATAAAGAGCCAGGCTGTCCCCTCCACCCCAGCCTCCTTTGTTTTGGAGATTTGGGTTGGTTTAGATGACTGACCATTTGGTTTTTTTCTCTTCCTGTGATTTAGATCCCCTCTCTTATGTTTTACATTCACCAGTACAGTCATATGCCCCTTAAAAATGGGGATACATTCTGAGAGGTGCATTGTTAGGCAATTTTGTCATTGTGTGAACATCATGAGTGTACTTACACAAATCTACATGGTATAGCCTACTACACACCTAGGCTACATGGTACTAACCTTATGGAACCACTGTCGTACATGTGGTCCCTCATTGACAGAAACGTCATATGGTGCATGACTGTGCAGAATGAGCCTGCAAAACCCTAGGCCCCCACCCTCAACTCCAATAAAAGAACTCTAGGCCTGTGCTCTTTCTCTCTCTCTCTACCTGCAGTCTTGCTGTGTGCCCCTAGGTGTCCCATGTAATTTCCAGCAGCTGTAAGTAACAAATCTTTTTTTCCTCAAAGTTTCCTGGTGGTTATTGTTGAGAGTGTCTTGCAATCATAATAAGAATCACAAGGACCGGTCCAGCCATGCCACTGGTTATCAATAGGCTGAGACCAGCACAAAAAACAAGATGTCAGTTCTTCCTAAGTTGGTCTATAGATTCAATGTGATCCCAATCAAAATTTTAACAAGTTATTTTATGGATATCAACAAACTGATTCTGAAGTTTATATGGAGAGGCAAAAGACCCAGAATAGCCAATACAGTATTGAAGGAAAAGAACAAAGTGGAGGACTGATGCTACCCAACCTCAAGTCTTACTGTAAAGCTATAGTAATCAAGACAGTGTGGTATTGGTGAAAGAATAGAAAAATTAGATCAATGAAAAAAAAAATAGAGAGCCCAGAAATAGACACTCATAAATACAGTCAACTGATCTTTGAAAAGGAGTACAGGTAATACAATGGAGCAAATGGCACTGGAACAACTAGACATCTGCATGCAAAAAAAATGAATCTAGACACAGACCTTACAGCCTTTACAAAAAGTAACTCAAAATGGATCACAGACCTAAATGCAAAATATAAAACTATAAAACTCCTAGTAGATAATAGAAGAGAAAACCTGGATGATGTTGGGTATGATGATGACTTTTTACATACAACACCAAAGGACCATCCGTGAAAGAAATAATAGATAAAGTGGACTTCATTACAATTGAAAACTTCTGCTCTGCAAAAAACAACATCAAGAGAATGAGACGACAAGCCACACACTGGAGAAAATATTTACAAAAGACACATCTGATAAAGGACTTTTATTCAAAATATATGAAGAACTCTTAAAACTCAATAATAAGAAGACAGCCTGATTAAAAAATGGGCCAAAGATCTTAACAGACACCTCAGTGAAGAAGATATATAGATGGAAAATAAGTGTATGAAAAGATGTTCCACATCATATGCCATCAGGGAAATGTAAATTAAAGCAGCCATGAGATCCCACTACACACCTATTAGAACGGCCAAAATCTAGAACACTGACAACACCAAATGCTGGCAAGGATGTGGATCAACAAGAACTCTCATTCATTGCTGGTGGGAAAGCAAAATGGTACAGCCACTTTGGAAGATAGTTTGGCAGTTTCTTATAAAAATAATGTACACTTATCTAGCAATCACGCTCCTTGATATTTACCCCAAAAAAGCTGAAAACTCCTTTCAACACAAAAACCTACACACAGATGTTTATAGCAGCTTTAATCATAATTGCCAAAACTTGAAAGCAACCAAGATGCTCTTCAGTAGTGAATGGATAAACTATGATACATTCAGACAATGAAATATTATTTAATGCCAAAATGAAATGAGCTGTCAAGCCATGAAAAGACATGGAGGAAGCTTAAATGTGTATTACTAGGTGAAAGAAGCCAGTCTGAAAAGGCTGCCTACTGTATGTATCCAACTACAAGACATTCTGGAAACGAGAAAACTATGGACACAGAAAAAAGATAAGTAGTTGCCAGGGGTGGGGGAGGGAGGAGAGATGCATAAACAGAGCACAGAGGATTTTCAGGGCAGTGAAGAGACTCTGTATGATTGTGTTATTCCATTCAGGCTGCTATAATAAAATACTACAGATTGGGTAGCTTATAAACAACAGAAATTAATTTCTCACAGTTCTGGAGGCTGGAAGTCTGAGATCAGGCTGCCGGCAGGGTTGAGTGAGGGCCCCCTTCTGAGTAGCTGACTTCTGGTTGTCCTCTCACATGGCAGAAGGGGCTGGGGAGCTCTGTGGGATCTCTTTCATAAAGCACTAATCTCACTCATGAGGGTTCCACCCTCATGACCTAATCACCTCCGACAGGCCTCACCTACGACTACCATCACCTTTGGGGGTTAGGATTTTAACATATGAACTGGGGGGCACACAAACATTCAGATCATGGCAATGACATTATGATGATGGATATATGTCATTATACATTTGTCCAAACCCAAATATGCAACAGCAAGAGTGAAGCCTCAGGTAAACTATGGATTTTGGTGGTAATGATGAATCAATGGGGATTTATCCTTGGTAAAAAGTGCACCATTCTCGGGGCTGGCCCCGTGGCCGAGTGGTTACGTTCGCGCGCTCCGCTGCAGGCGGCCCAGTGTTTCGTCGGTTCGAATCCTGGGCGCGGACATGGCACTGCTCGCCAGACCACGCTGAGGCAGCGTCCCACATGCCACAACCAGAAGAACCCACAACGAAGAATACACAACTATGTACCGGGGGGCTTTGGGGAGAAAAAGGAAAAAATAAAATCTTCAAAAAAAAAAAAAAAAAAAGTGCACCATTCTGGTGAGTGATGTTGATAGTAGGGGAGGCTATGTATGTATGGGGGCAGGGGCTATATATGGGAAACTCTGTACCTTCCTCTCAATTTTGTTAAAAACCTAAAACTGCTCTAAAAAAACTAAGTCCTTTAAAACAATTGCAAAAAAAAAAAAAGGCAGGATTATAGTATATCACCACCTCTCCATGCAGGAGAAACCACAGGGAGCAGGTAGAACGCTTCCCCATTTGTGACATCTAGTGGCTCTGCATCTGAATGACAACCTCCTAGAGTAGAAAAGTCTGGCAAAGTCAACAGAGGCTCTGCCTGGGTTTCACCAACTCCTGAAAGACTCTAAAGTACTCCTAATTCCCCAGAAGAGTTCAGCAGTGTTCCAGTTTAAGAGGCAAGTAGATTAAAATATAAGATGTTTGTCTGTCTGCAGAGTATTTATCTAGATTCAGGAAAGCACAAAATCCAAAGTGCACCAAAGCTAGAAAATAATAATGATAGGGAAGAATTAAAAGCCTAGTTCCCATCCTCAGGCTATTCCTTAGCTCAAGAAAGACAATTAAGGAGCCAGCCATCCTCCACAGTAGCATCTTGCATAGTAGTGGGAGCCCACATTCAGAATGAATCTTCAGGCTAAACAGCTGATGGATACCGGTCTTCATGGATACTGGTTCCTTAGGAAAGAACTGGAAAATCAACTCAGTCGTAAATCATTTCTGCAACAATGTTGACTTGGCTAGTTGCTATTCTCTTTGTACTTTTGCTAAATGGAGACACTATGGCTTTGCATGTATTATCTCACTAAATTTAATCCTCACAACAACTCCAGGAGGTAGGTCTTCTAATTTCCTATTTTGGTAAGTGTGAGTACAAAGGTTCACAGCAACTAAATATAACTTGCCCCAGTTACATCTAGAAAGTCATATTGTTGGCATCAGATGCCACGTCTCTTTGGCTTCAGGAGTACATTTTTCTTCCATATCACATTCATCCAGATAATAGTTTTGATAAACTAATATTCATTGTTTTTCCACCAGTATTTTCCACTTTCTTTGCCCATTTCCTCTGCTGCAAATATTCTGGTTACATTGCCTCAGGGGAAGGATGTCACAAGACAGAAAGCTAAAAAAGCCAGGAAATATTTAGGGATTTGTATCCCAAAAGTCTAAATTAGGAAGTTAGAGGATTCAGGGCAAAGATAAAGAGTAAAAGGAGAATGCCAACAAATGAGGTGGAGGGAACCGAGGCTAAGGACTTTTCCCTGACTGCAGAGGTGAGGGAGAATTGAGAGAAAGGACGTAGGTGGGTCTTGGGAAGTGAGATGCTGAAGACTTCTTCTCTGGCAGAGCCACCATGACAAAGAAGTACTCACTGGAAATGTCCATAACACCCCAGTGTACGTGAGGGCAATCTGCCCGTGTTAAGTGTCTCACGCCCTGCGGTAGGCTGGAAGCTGCTGGAGCCATCAGCTCTGTTGAAGCCTTGGGCACAGAAACAAGGCGTGTTCTCAGCTAGCTGGGTTGGACAGATATGTGCATGTTGTAGCTGAGGCACAGTCCTGGGAGGTGAGAGAGCCTGAACTGACTGGTTTAAGTGTTTACTCCCTGGAAGAACTGAAGCACAAAATAAATGTCATGTCGTGTTACAGAAAAATAAAATTATATTTAATAGCCATCTTGTCTTAGCTTCCTAGGACTGCTACAACAAATTACCGGAAAGTGGGTGGCTTGAAGCAACAGAAATTTATTCTCTCAGATCTAAAGGCTAGAAGTACAAAATGAAGGTGGCAGCAGAGCTGTGCTCCCTCCGAAGACTGTAGAGAAAATTCCTTCCTTGCCTCTTCCTAGCTTGTGGTGGTTGCCGGCAATCCTCAGGGTTCCTGAATTGCTGTCTCCATCTTCACATGGCCTTTTTCTCTGTGTGTGTGTGTCCCTTTGTGTCCTCTCGTCTTCTTATAAGGATATCAGTCAATGAATTCAGGATTCACCCTAATCCATCTTGACCTCATATTAACTTGATTACATCTGAAAAGACCCTATTTCCAAATAAGTTCCTATCCACAGAGACCAGGGGTTAGGATTTGAACATATCTTTTTGAGGGGACACAATTCAACCCACTGCACACCTGAATCTGTGGTCTGGGGTTCATACCCACTCCACGCACAAATTTGGTGTGGAAGAGGTGACACCATTTAGAGTTAAGAGTATAGGTGTCAGGAGGGCTAGTCCTGGTCAAATGCTAAGGTGACATGGGACCTTAAGCAAGGCATTCAGCCTACAGTGGTCTTGAGTTCATCTCTATGCTGGCTGGAATGTTGTCTATGATCCTTTCTAGCACCGACATTTAATGATTCTGCTGGTCTTCAGCGGAGGAGTGGGTGCCTCCCTCACCCCGACCCCGACCACCCGCAGTGTGGTTTCAGAGGTATCGCAAGATTCTGCCGGTCTGAAAACTCTCTACCCTGCCACCTTGTGATGCTTCCTTCCTCCCTGGCCTGCTTTTCTCACCATTAGAGTCACAAAGGTATTAAATGACAAATATATTGTCTCTTGAGGGACAATGTATCCACTGCAAGGATAATCTGGATTCTGGATAACAAACAATTATATCGACAATAGGATTGAGTTTTGAAATGCTAAAAATACATTTGTGGGGGGAAGGAGGTGGTCAAGTTACATGGTTGCCAAGGGAAACTAGGACTGGATTCAGAGGAGAAAATGTTAAAGAGGCAACAGAGGGCTTAGGGTCTGCATGATTTCTGTGTTATAATTGCAAATGCATCCTGGAAAGAAAGCAATGACAGAGGAGAACCAAAAGCCAAGGGACAAAGGCCAGCCCAGGCTCCCACTATTCCTTTCCAGAGAGAGCGAGAGAGCCGCTGACGTGGGCTGGATTCTAGCCCACACCAGGAGGCAACGGAGATGTCTCACCCATAAGGAGACACTCTCAGGACTCCTACAGCCAAAACGGCAGATGGTTTTCAGAGACAGAGGCCTGGCTGAAATCTGGGCTGCTTTTCAATGCCTGAAAGTTCTGTCAGTGAGGAACCAGCAGCCACTGGGGAGAGTGAGAAGCAGGCTCAGCATCTCAGAGCGCTGGTCAGGAGCTTTGCCCTCTGGAGACAGACAAACTGCCCGGATGCCACGTTTCCTAGCTGTGTGACTTCAGGCAAGTTATTATCTTCTCTAAGCCTCGGATAAAATGAAGATTACTATTTTCCCACCTAGCTGGAGGTGTAGTTGTGAGAATTAAATGAATTGTTGTTGGTCGAGTGCTTCATAGAGTGCTCGGCACAAGAGAAGTACCCAATACATGTGACTTCCTAGGCTACAGATGCAGAGCCAAAGCCAAGTGATACTAAAATTAAGTGGTACTGAGGCCACACCACTAAACAGTGACACCTCTGGGGTGAGAATCCAGGGTTCCTGACTCCTTAGTTCTTTCATAAAGTGATGGAGAAACTGAAAAGGAGAAGCCAGGATGACTTTACTTAATTTACTTAGCAAGCCCTTGGTTACCATGTTTGCCCTGGTCCAGACACCGTTCTAGGCTCTTTATCAATACTGGGTCATTTAAGCCTCACAGCAACCAATGAGGCAGGCACTATCACCATCACCACTTTATAACTGAGAGAAAGAAAGACAGAGAGGGTAAGGACTTGCCCAAGGTCACCCAGCGTCAGTGGGTACTGTGCTGTGTTTGGCATTCTGAAGCAAGCTTACAAAAAATAAAGATATCACTTTACTTAGACCATTCTCTAGAAACTCATTCGCTGAGACATCCTGGTCTTTTTAAAAAGCATTTTAATTTTTTAAGACTTTTAATAGACTAGATGGTATGCATAAATCTAAATTTCCCAGTTATTCATGACTTTAAAAAAGCCTAAAATTTCAGCCTATGTAACATAAATTGATAGTCCATCTAGCTAGTAGCAATTCTGTGAATGACAAATGCAGTTCTCTGAGATGGTAACCATTTTCTAGAAGGTAGCTTCAGAGAATCTATCTTATCTTAAGGGATTCAGAACAATTCTCCCCAAAAATGCCACTTTGGCATGGGGACTATGTTGGGAGAAAAGCAATCAAGACCCAACAAACTCAGGAAAAGCTCTTTACCTCTCCTTTAACTGCCTAAAGGAAATATAACTTTCCCATTTGGGGAGAAAATCTGTAATTATAAAGGAAATTTACATTGGAAAGGTGGCCTGTACCAGGAAGAGAGCTATTATCAAAGATGACTTTTTACTCATGAAACTTATCTGCATCACAGGGCAACTATGTCTTCCAAGCATCTTCTCCTCTCACCTTGATGTGAATGGCCTTCCTCTCCTTTGCAGCCGCAGACCTCTACCCCTTTCCTTAGATCAGGATGTTAGCTAAGCCTCAATTGCCTGGCTGCCTTTGAATCTCATATCTTTGTGGTGCTCCCGTACTTATGTAATTAAATTTGTTTTTCTCCTGTTAATCTATCTTATGTCATTTCAATTGTTAGACCATTTACAGAATCTAGAAAGGTAGGAGGAAAGTTTTTCCTTCCTGACGCAACCCACCTCTTTAGCCTCCAAATTTCTAGTTTCCTAGAAATCATTTAAAGATTAATTGCAGATGTCCTAAGCATCTAAAACAAAGTATAATGGATATAAATTAATCTTTATTTGATGACTTTGATCTTGCCTATGAATTTCTGTATCCATCCTATGCTGTGATACAGTGAGATTTCTGAATTCACAGTCCCTCTATCCTCAAATAAGTTCATCAGCCCGCAAAGAGATGGACTCTCATAAAGTTGAAAGTCTGACCAAAAGGTGAGCTAATGAAACCTGGTGTATTGAAACGAAAGAGAAGAATCAAGGTTATTCCCAAGTGTCTGGCAAGAATTACAGGTTGGAGGGGATGGGGTGGGTTGGAGAGTGATGACCTTTGCTGAGATGGAAAACTTGGGAAGAGAGGGGAGGTCAGCACACAGCACAAAAATAGCTCCATTTTAGACATACTAAATTTGGAAATCCTTGTGAATCATCCAAGTGGAGATCTCAAGGAAGCCATTAGATCTAAGTTGTGAAACTTAGAAGTGGGGCCTGGGTTGGAAATATACATTTGAAAGTTCCCAGCACATTATGGCAGTCATCAGGTTTGAATATGACCACCTACAAAGGGGTTGTAGATTGAGGAGAAAAGAGGACCTAAGACTTCTATCAGAGGGCCTAGAGGAACTCAAATATTAATGGTTGAGTAAAGGAGAACCAAGTCAACAAAGGAGACTAAGGAAAAAATGGCTACTGAAGTGGAAAGAATGCCAAGAGTGTATGGTATGAAAGCCAAAGACAGAAAGTGGCCAACTGTACCAAATGCTAGTAAGAAATAGTGTAGGATAAAGACTGAACAGAATCCACTGGAGTGGTACCATAAAAGTGGCTGGTGACCCTAGCAAGAGCAGTTTCAATGGAGTAGTGGGATGTAAACTATATTAGAGTAAGTTGAAGAGTCAAGGGGAGCCAGTTCTGGCCATGGCAGAGTATTTTGCATTGGATTAGTGCTATGACTGAATCTATTATAAGAACTGGATAAAATATACAAAACAACTACTTGACACTGGAGAGCCGGCAATATAGATGTTATAATCCTTGAGAGAAGGAAGCATAGAAGGTGAGCTTCACATTTCCCCTGGCTTTTCTCTAAGGTAGTTTTCCACATTCAAGCATGGGCAAATAAGGTCAAATGGAAAGCGGCTTTCTTGAAAGGGTGAGGCACTCCAGAAGAAATTTTTTAACACTGAGAGAAATTCAGAAAAGGAGCCCAGAAACTGATGTATATATTCCCCACAAGTTGTTGGACAAAGCCTAAGCTGCACACAAGTCAGGTGGAACTCAAAAACCCAGACGAAAATGGCAGCTGGAAGCTGAAAATCTCATCACAGATTTAAGCAGCACTCAGTACCAAAAAAATACAAGTTTGACTTTTTAAGCCCTACTAGAGGAGGTGCATCAGTAAACATCACAAAATTTTGTTGAGACCTCAGAAGGGGCACGCCCTAGGAGTAGGGGAAACCCGTAAAGAATAAGGTCTGAGCAATCAGGTCAAATAAGGTGAGAAATTTAATAGTTTAGCCCTAACAAAGCCAAGATCACACCTCAGCAGGATCTATCTGCTTGCCAAAAAAACTAGCACTCTTTGAAAGAAATCAACAGAGCCTCTACAGTTCTTTTTTTTAAATCCACAATATCCAAACTTATGAGGCATGCTAATACATAAGACTCACTAGGTTTACTAAAAACCAAGAGAGGGGAAAAAAAGGATCCACAGGTGATTCAGATATTAGAGAAAGAGTTGGTCAAATAGTAGAAAAGATTGAGAATTAAGCAAAAACTTGTAATATAAAAAAGTCAAATAGACATTGTAGAATGGAAAAATACTATATCTGAAATTAAGAAATGATAGAGTGAGTTTTAGAGCAGATTGAACACAGTGTAAGACAGGATTGGTGAGCAGGGAGACAGGTGAATAAGAATATGCAAAAAAAAAAGCATCGAAAAAGAATAGAAGAAATGAAACAGGAAGTCTGAGACATGTAAGGCATAGTCAAAAAGTACAAATCTGTATAATTGAAGTACCAGAAGGAGAGGAGTGAGAGGGGACAGAAGCAATATTTAGAGAGACATGGCCTCTTCTACAACCCTTTCTCCCTTATTTCTGAACTCATCATTGTGCCCTGAAGTGATGTCTTTTGCTCACAGTCTGATATCTGGTGCATATTCTCATGTTTTTGAATGCCTACTGTCTTAGTCAGAATGCCTGCTGTCTTAGGCAGCTTGGGCTGCTATAGCAGAATACCATAGACCAGGTGGCTCAAACAACAGACGTTTACTTTTCATAGTTCTAGAAGCTGGAAAGCCCCAGATCAAGGTTTCTGTGGATTCAGGTCCTACCAAGGATCCTTTACGTGGCTTGCAGCTGGCTGCCTTCTCACTGTGTCCTCATATGGTGGAGAGGGAGAGAAAGCTCTGATGGACGCTAGTCCCATCGTGGGGCCCCACCCTTATGACCTCATCTAAACCTAATTACCTCCAAAAGTCCCCACCTCAAGATACCGTCACGTTGGGAGTTAAGGCTTCAACATATGAATTTGGGGCAGGGTGAGCGGGGAGACACAAACGTTCAGCCCCTAACACCTGCTATGTGCACTGGCTAAGCGGAAGAGCTGAGCTGGAAGGAGAGGTCTATCTGATGCTAGAGTTTAATGATTACTCTTTCTCCTGCACCATGTTGCACCCCTCCTCACCTACTGGCCCCCACTCCAAAGATAATATAGTCTCTACACTCTATCATCATGGCAGACAAACTACAGTCTGTGGCCCAAATCTAGCCTACGAGTTGGTTTTGTGTATAAATGTTTACTGGAACTCAGCCATGCATATTTGTTTACATATTATCTATTGCTGCTTTCACACCACCATGGCAGAGTTGAGTATTTGCAACAGATACCATATGGCCAGCAAAGCCAAAAGTATTGACTCTCTGCCCCTTTAAAGGAAAAAAGTGCTGACCCATGTGCTAGCTCATTGCACAAAGGAATTTGATTATGGCAAATTTGTGATATACTCAGTTATTATGTTTATTTTTATTGTGTGTCTACTCGCTAACACAACCTAAGCTCTAGGACAGCAAGAATTATAGGGATTTTTGTTTTTGCTCACTGGTATTTCCAAAATACCTAGAAGAGTGACTGAAACAGAGCTCTGCATATCACACATTTATATGTTTCTTGAATGAATGAGTGTACATTCGCATTTTGTTCCAGTGTCCCAGAAATATTTTTAAGGCAAGTTAGACCTATCATTTTCGGATTGGTCCATGTAAGCTGATTGAAAAAATCATTTTTCCTTTCTTTCCTTGTCATAATTCTTGCCTTCTTTCCTACCCAATGAATAGCAAGGGTCTCCAAGAGACTTCTGGTGAATGAGATTTTCACAAGTCAAATCTCAGCAACTTATTAACCAAAATATTTCAACAAAGCTTTTAATCTAAGTTAACGCCTAAAAACTAGACACTGATGTCGGGCCTTTAGGGTTAACCTACTACTGTGGAACAGTAACTTTCAAAATTCTATTTACATCTAAAACTGAAGTTGTATTATAAAAAATTCATACTTGATATCCCCCATTTATATTAGAACTGATTGCTCAGTCTAAATTAGTATTTTTTTCCTCCTTCCAGGGTATCACTATGTTCTTCATGCCTTATTTCTATAAGTAGAATAAAAAGACATTAAGGGTATCCATACACAACTTCTTGGCTTCAGACCGGGTCTGAATGCAGAAATTGGCAACACATATCAGAACAATTACCAACAGCGAAGTCCTTTTCAAAGTTCTTTATGTGTTTTCCTTTCATTACACAAAGGATTAAATAACAAAGAATTTTCTATGCTATAATAAACTCATCCATTTTCAGCCTTTTAACTGATGGAGAAAATTTGCTTTGTTCTAAATGAAAATAGAAAGTCGAGCCCTAGCAGATGAATTTGTATCTAATTATCCACTTCTCAGTTAGTAGAAAGGCAATCTCAGGATGCTTAGGTTGAAATCGGCTGCCTAGAAATCAATGTGATAGAAGCCTGATTTTCCATAGGAAATTTTTCTTATTCTTTTAAGCCGTATCCCAAATTTCCAAGTATTGATCTATTAAATCTCTACATCTATTCAATTTTAGTATTTAAATATATTTCTGGAGTTGGGGGTGGGTGGGAACTCTTGTTACAACAAAAACCTTGTATTGACTCTTATAAGAATTAAATTCTTGAAGATGTTAACTTAGTATGTTCCCTTTTCTAGAATTTAGATTTGAAATAACCTATCCGCTTTAGTGAAAAACAAGCAAGAATTGTTCAAAGCACCACGTAGGGTCTGGCCAAATATTGTATTTTGGGTCTCTCAGAAGCCTCTACTCTGGGATCTGCCTGGTTCTTCAACCAATCAGATGTGAAATGACAGAGACGAGCCCTAGGAAAAGACCAAGGAAATGCTGTGCAAAATCCTTCTTTTACTTATTCATTGATTGATTTGGTGAGGAAGATTGGCCCTGAGCTAACATCTGTTACCAATCTTCCTCTTTTTGCTTGAGGAATATTGTCCCTGAGCTAACTTCTGTGCCAATATTCCTCTGCTTTGTATGTGGAACACCACCACAGTGTGGCTTGATGAGTGGTGTGTAGGTCCACTCCTGGGATCTGAACCCACAAACCCCAGGCCACTGAAGCAGGGCATGTGAACTTAACCACTATGCCACCAGCCAGCCTCACTATGTAAACCCTCCTAGATTTATATTAATACAACTTTCAATATCATGCATGGTATTGCAAGATGGTAACATGCTGACTTAGGTATTAAGGTGGGATACAAATGGAGAAAGGACACAATAATCTGTCTGAATTGCCTTTATGTGAGATGCTTTCCATTTGTAAGAAGGCCTTACAAAGTACAACCAACCACTTGGAGTCATAAAAATCATATATGTGGAATTGTTTAGTTCCTGCCAAGATGCAGAAATGGGGACCAGATTTACTCTTTCATTTTAAACAACCAAAATTTAAAAACAAATAAAATATATAAAACAATGGTTTTCAGATATTGAACAACAAGCAGCACTAGACAGCAATCCCTGAGAGGGGAGAAACAAATGAGGCAACTAAAAAGATGCCTTTCCACCTGCAGAGCTGAAAAGTGGAAATAATTTGCAACCTCCAAGCACATATTATCAATCATTCTTCCATTTATCAGAATAGGTAAAAGCATCCACTTATTCAACAAATATGTACTGGGTCCCTGGTATGTTATAGTGCTAGTAAGGGAGATAAGCAAGAAACAAGTAAACAATGAAATAAATAATATAATTTCAACTGATAAAGAGTGTGAGGTAAAAAATAAAACAGTAAATGATTCACAGGGACTGAGAACAGAGGATGTGCCTGTTTAGATGCGATGATCATGAAAGTCATTTTTTCCCAAGTAATTTTATTGGGCTCATAATGGTTTACAACATTGTGTATTTTGGGTGTGCATTATTATTTATCAGTTTCTCAATACACTTAATTGTGCTCACCCCAGGTCTAATTTTTCTCCACCACCATACATATGTACCCCTTCATCCCTTTTACTCACCTCTCAATCCCCTTCCCCTCTGGTAACCACTAATCTGTTCTCTTTATCCATGTATTTGTTATCTTCTACATGTGAGTGAAATCATATGGTGTTTGTCTTTCTCTGTCTGGTTTATTTCACTTAACATCACATCCTCAAGTTCCATTCATGTCATTGCAAATGGGCCAATTTTGTCTTTTTTATGGCTGAGTAGTATTCCATTGTATATATACCACATCCTCTTTAGCCATTAATCTGTAGAAGGGCACTTGGGTTACTTCCACACTTTGGCTATTGTGAATAATGCTGCGATGAACATAGGGATGCATAAATCTCTTTGGATCATTGATTTCAAGTTCTTTGGATAAATACCCAATAGTGGCTTAGCTGGATTGTATGGTACTACTATTTTTAATTTTTTGAGGAATCTCCATACAGTTTTCCATAGTGGCTGCACCGGTTTGCATTCCCACCAGCAGTATATAAGGGTTCCCTTTTCTCCACATCCTTTCCAACATTTGTTGTTTTTTGTCTTAGTAATTATAGCCATTCTGATTGGTGTAATGCAATATCTCATTGTAATTTTGATTTGCATTTCCCTAATAATTAATGATGTTGAACATCATTTCATGTGTCTGTCGGCCACCTGTATATCTTCTTTGGAAAAATGTCTGTTCATATCCACTGCCCATTTTTTGATAGGCTTGTTTGTTTTTTTATTGTTGAGTTGTATGAGTTCTTTATATATTTTGGAGATCAACCCCTTATCGGATAAATGATTTGCAAATATTTTCTCCAAGTTGGTTGGGTTTCTCCCAGTTGGGTTGTCTTTTCATTTTGCTCATAATTTCCTTTGCTTTGCAGAGGTTTTTGGTCTGTTGTAGTCTCATTTGTTAACTTTTTCTTTTGTTTCCCTTGCCCTACTACTCAGTATTTGAAGAGATGCTGCTAAGACCAATGTCAAAGAGTGTATTGCCTATATTTTCTTCTTGGAGTTTTATGGTTTCAGGTCTTACATTCAAATCTTTAATCCATTTTGAGTTATTTTTTATGTATGGTGCAAGATAATGATCTACTTTCATTCTTTTTCATGTGGCTGTCCAGTTTTCCCAACACCATTTATTGAAGAGATTTTGCTTTCTCCATTGTATGTTCTTGGCTCCTTTGTCGAAGATTAACTGTCCATATGTGTGTGGTTTTATTTCTGGGCTTTCAACTCTGTTCCATTGATCTGTGTGTCTGTTTTTGTGCCAGTACCATGCTGTTTTGATTACTATTGCTTTGTAGTATATTTTGAAGTCAGAGTTTGTGATGCCTTCAGCTTTGTTCTTTTTTCTCAGGATTGCTTTGGCTATTCAGGGTCTTTTGTTGTTCCATACAAATTTTAAGATTCATTGTTCTATTTCTGTGAAGAATGTCATTGAGATTCTGATTTGGATTGCATTGAATCTGTAGACTGCTTTAGGTAGTACGGACATTTTAACTGTGTTTATTATTCCAACCCATGAATATGGAATATCTTTCCATTTCTTTATATCTTCTTCAATTTCTTTCACCAAGGTCTTACAGTTTTCAGTATACAGGTCTTCCACTTCATTGGTTAAGTTTATTCCTAGATATTTTATTCTGTTTGTTGTGATTGTAAATGGGATTGTATTCTTGATTTCTCTTTCTGCTAGTTCATTGTTAATGTATAGAAATGCAACTGATTTTTTTAAATTGATTTTGTACCCTGAAACTTTGCTACAGTTGTTGATTATTTCCAATAGTTTTCTGATGGGTTCTTTAGGGTTTTCTATATATAGAATTGAAAGGCATTTTTAAGAAGACGTTTGAGCAAAGACCTGCAAAATGAGGACTGGAACGCTAGAGAAAGAACATTCTGAATATAGATAACATTACATATAAAGACCATCAGATAAGAATGAGATCTAGATAGAAAAGCATAGCAAGCAAAGGGAAACTGGTAGAAAATGAGTCCATAATGGCAGGTCAGAGCCAGATCATGGAGAGCCTTGGGGGCTGTGGAAAAAGCTTGGCATTTTGTTCTAAGTGGGTTTACTTTAACTCTAGGAAAGTTTTGAGCAGGTAAGTGATATGATTACATTTCTATAAAATATAATTCCCCCTAACTACTGTGTGGAGAATGGATTATATTGGGTTAAGAGTGAGTACACGGAGACCAAAGAGAAGCAGTCTCAGGAGCAGGGCAAGAAATGTTGATGGATCGGAGTGGCAGTTCTAGGTATGGTGAGAAGCAGCTGAATTCAGGATGAATGTTCAAATTTGTATGCGTCTACTGCATTGCAGATACTGTTCTAAGTACTTTCATACAATGGCTCATTTGATAACACAACAGCCATTTGAAGCAGGGACTATAAATATCCCCATTTTACAGATGAGGAATCTAAGACATAGAGTAGTTAAGTAACTTGTCAAACATTACACGCTATCAAGAGGTGAAGACGGGATTTGACCTGGGAGCTGGCCCTAGAGCTCCGAGCTCTTCGCCATTACACGAGGCTGTAGAAACTATAGAAACTGTCAATCTCTCTCCCAAATCACATGGGCTTTCTTTGGGATTCTCAAATATGCCATGTTCTTTACTCCCTCAAGGCCTTCATATAACATTATTTTCTTTCCCTGAAATGCCCTTCCCCCCAGATTTTACATTTTGCTTTACTGAATTCTTCTCATCCTTCACACCTCCTCTCAGCTTAAACGTCACCTCATTAGGATGGCCTTCCCATCCCGTCTAAAGTAAACCCCCTCCCCCCACTGTTATTCTTTCTCACAGTACTCTGTCTCTGCCTTCATAATCTTCTACCACAATGTATAATCTTACACGTATTTGTGTTATTCATCTGATGTCTTTCTCCAACAACCATATGACAAAACCCATGAGAACAAGAACAGTGTTTATTTCGTTAATGTATTATTCAGCACCTAGCACAGGGTCTGATACATAGCATTTATTGAATGAAAGGAATAGAAAATGCAAACCCAGCTTTTAAAAGAGACAGGCGATGAAGAATAGGGAGAAAGAGAATATTAAGAAACAGCTCTGTAAAAACAGGTCGCCCATTGCTCAAACACTCACAAAAATCACACGTAGGGAGCTAGTCATTCATTCATTCAACAAGTACTATTGGGTGCCTACTAAGGGCCAGGTGTTCTTGGGTCACTGGGGATGGATGCAATAGTGAACAAAACAGATAAAATACCTGCCCTCGTGGAGCCTACAACCTAATGGAAGTAGGTAGGTAATAAACAATATCAATAAACAAATCATATGCTAAAAGATGAAAAATAAATCAAAGAAGGAGGACAAGAAGTGTTGAACAACGGAGTTGGAATTTTAAATAGATGTTCAGTGAAGGCTTCACTGAAATGGTGACATTTTAGTAAAGATCTGAAGGAGGTCAGACAACAAGCTAACAAGCTGGAGGAGGAGTGGTCCAGGCAGACAAAAAAGCAAGTGTGAAGCACTGAGGTGGGAGTAGCCTGGCCTGCTGATGGCACAGCCAGGAGACGAGTGTTGTTCGAGCAGAGTGAGCATAGGGGAAAGTGATAGGGGAGGAATTGGAGAGATACTAAGGAGCCAGGTTGAATAAAGACTCTACACAAAAGTCCATTTGTGCCTTTTACTCCGAGAGATATGAGGAGCCATTGGAGGATATTCAATAGTTCTCTGACTTTAACAAGGTCATTCCAATTCCTTTGATAAGATTAAGCCAAAGTTGAGCAAGGATGGACCTGTGAGTCCAGATTGTAGGCTGTTGCTTATAATCCAGGCAAGAGATATTGGTGGCTTAAACCAAGTGGTAGCAATGGAAATGCCAAGATAGGGAACACAATGGATGGAGGAAGTATGATGGGGGAGCAGGATTTTGTATTTGGACATGTTAAGTTTGAGATGCCTACTGCCATTCAAGTGGACGTGTAAGGTAGGTAGTTGGACGTATAAGTCTGAAGTTGAAGGGAGACATCCAGGCTGAGTCATAAACATATATGTGGCATTTACTATGACAAGACTGGGTGAGATCAACAAGAGAAAGAGTATAAATAGAAAATATGTGAAGGAACCAGCAAAGGAGATGCCCAAGGAGTAGGAGAAAAACCAGCAGGATGAGATTCCTAGAAGTCAAGTGAAGGACATGTTCACAGGAGGAGTTTAAATGAATGATCAACTGGGTCAAACAGCACCTGGTGTAAAACACAGCCATTGTGTTCACCTTGGTCAGGGGACCTTTGGGAAACCTTGTTTTTATCAGTGTTTTTCAAGAAAAGATCGGACTAGAAAGAGAATTTATTTATTTTTTTGGGAAGCCAACGTGAAGGACCTGAGATCAGAAAGAGCTGTAGTTTCTATCTATACTTGGAGCTGTAAATCTTTACACCCACGGTTAGTTTGTTTTCATTACAAAGACAGCTAACCTTCTAGATTATTGCTCTTGTCGAAAACTCAGTACTGGAGGTGAGGGTTGTAAAGCCCCACAAGGCTGTTACTGGGCTAGAATTCGATTTTGCGCCAATGCCCCTGGTTGCAGATCGGTGACAAAGGAAGTGAGAGCTGTTACTGTCATAGGAGAGTGGCATATTTGTCCTGGAGAAATGCACTCTGCAGGATTCTGGAGTCTTTTCTGCAATTCATAGACACTTGTTTACAAATAGCTATTACTTTGATTAGACTTTTAGAAGTCTGCACAATTTTTCTGCTCTTGGACAAGCGGCATCATCATAAGCAAAGCTACTGCAGGATCCACGGCTTCACATGGACAATTCCAGAAGCCAAAACCAGGAAGGCAATTACAGGTATACACTTACGGGTAGAGACAGATAAGTTATATTATATATGTATGTGCTTATTATATAATATATATTATTTATATGTTACGTTTATTATATTTACTATAGTGTGTACATATATAAACTATTGTTGTTATCCATGCCATTATTTCAATGAGACTTTTTTCTGTTTAGAAAAAAATCAAGTGATCAAATTTTATAAAATGATAACATTCTATTTGAAACTAAAATCTGATTTCATATTCTTTTGAAAGAGTAACATTTCTCTTTACTGAGGTTTGTGTTGGCAACCTCAGAGTATTAATTAATAAAGAAGATTAAATATTAATACAAGTGTGAGATAGATCATTTTCTTTATTTCTTTCTTGGATTTAGAGCTTTGTTCTGCTTTTCAATCCGAGTACATGAGGTGAACGTTGATGGGCCAAATAAAATTAGACATATTAGCATGTCATAATTAATACCAAGTGACAAAAAATAATTTTTGCAGACCTACTTGAAATGACCTTTTTTGGACCCATGTTAATGATTTGTAGTTTCATTTTTATTATTAACCACCAACTGCTGGAGCTGACTTCAATTGGCTTCATTTGTGTTTTAAATAATCAGTATTTAATAATGTATTATACATTACACACATATTCATAGAGAACCCAAGTTTCAATGACCTGCCACTTCAAATTACAGGCTCCAGGAATTAACTTCTGCCGCATAGCCCGTAATGGAACAGACCAAAGTTAATAGAAAGTGGGAGCAAAACTGTATAGCCAGTTGGGCATGAGCAGATTTCAAAATTAGCCAATTTGTGCACCTTTTAATATACTTCTCTGCAGGAATTAACACGTTGTTTGGTTAACCTCTCTGAATCTCCCTCAGTTGTCACAAAAGATAACGCAGACAGGATCTGCCTCGAGAGAGCATTCATTCGCGTATCCAGATAGAGGCATATAGCTCAGTTGTCAGGATGTCATCAGTGATCTGCTTTAAAACGTCTTTCATCTGGTAATGAATTATTTCTAAAAGCAGAAACAAGCAGTACATAGTGCCACATTTAGAATAAAATCTGACATCTTCACACAACCTATGAGGCCTTCTGCCAATAGTTCTCGAAGCTGACGGCACGTCAGGATCACCGAGGGGGCTTTAGAGCATATTCTGTGAATGGGTGGAGGGGCCGCACCTGACGACGCTTTGTAAGTTTGCAAGGTGTGGCCAGGTTTGAGAACCACTGCCCTACATGATCATGTCCAGAGCTATGTTGTTTGCAAACTTAGAAATGCAAATTATCAGGCCCCACCCTAGATCTACTGAATCAGAAAGTGGGAGCTGGGCACAATAATCTGTGTCTTAACCACTCCAGCAAATGTAAATGCCCCACTAAAGCGTGAGAACTCCAGACTACATACCCAACAAGGCTCCAGGATCTTGCTATTCCAAAATGTGTTTTGCCTTCCAGCATCACCAGCATCACCTGGGAGCTTGCTGGACTTGCAGAGCCTCAGGCCCATCTCAGACCTCCTGAAGCGGAACCTGCATTTTAACAAAATCCCCAGGTGCTTTGTAGGCACCACAAGTGTGAGAAGCACTACTCTAAGACGGTGATTCGCAACCTTGACTGCAAATCGGAAGCCCTTGGAGGAGCTTTAAAAAGTACAGTTGCCTGGTGAGCTGAGAGGGCAGCTCCTGGTTCTCCCCACTTCAGCACAGAGAGCTCTGCTTTTATTGGTTTGGAATAACCTTTCGTCGTAAGAAGACTCTACTACTGGTAAACCCTTTTGACCTCATCTACTGCCCTTGTCACTGGAACAGCCTCAGAGGAAATCACAACGGCTGACAGAACGAAATTAGTCTGACTCCTGCCTCCATCTCTGCTCAGAGGGCCCCACAGCATCCCCAGCTCCCAAAGTAGCCTCTGGTTCTCTCTGGGTATCTCGATATTCCCACTGCTTCTGGCCCCCTATTTATGGCTCACATTTTGTCCCTTATACCGTAGAGCACAGCACTGTGTAAGCCTTGGTTTGAGTCTCTAATAAAAATAGTTTCTTGAGCTTCTGCTTCAAGTGGTAGATGCAGATGGGGTAGTTTCCTGTCCTCTCACTTCCTCATCAGGAAAAAAAAGAAACCTTTTCCTATAGTTTTCAGCTAAACCAAAAGCCCACATAGAAATGTATTCATAAAACACGATTCCCAAGAATCCTCTCTTCATGGTGTGTCAGACATCACCATGTCCCGAACACCAATTTAGGTCCTGTTAGGAGTCAGCTACATTATGTGAGCAAACTGAGTCCCACAGGGGCCAAGTCCCAAGAAGCCCCCTAGAGAGCGGGTGGGATGCTGGGGGCTGATCCTACACGTTCTGGTTGCAGGCAGATCTGCTTTCTACCACATCCAGACCGCCTCTGCTGCTTCTGGCTGACAGTCACTCCTCCTGCAATGCACCCTCTGCAGGGCTAACTCAGGGTCTCTGGGTGGTGTTCAGGATATGCTCCAGGCCTTCCTGTCCACTTGGAGCATAAGTACACAGTTCCCAGCTCCCAGTCGAGAAATTGGGAGCGGTAGAACAGAAAGTTCGGCCAAAACATTGTTTGACATCATGTCAATACATTGTAAATCTACTTACAAGATGGCGGAAGACATGACTTTAAAATAAATATTTGAGGCAATATTTTTAAGAAGAAGGTCTTTATTTACCACAGAATAATTGCAAGCTACTTGTTGCCTGAATATAAATCTTCCTTCCTACCCCCAGACGTTTATTTCCATTCTGAACTCACAAGCTATTTCTAGTTTCCAACAAAGCTTGCTTTACTACGAAATGTCTTTAACCCTGAGGCAGATAACAGATCTTTTCAGTGTGTCAGTATAGGTGTAGGATGTTCTCAGACCATTTCTAGACAGCTGAAAACCTTCAGGTTTAAGGAGCAGTTACTAAAACCCACAAGAGCCTTGTCCTAGTGTCATAACAAGAAAATGAATCCAAGAAATTACATACAAGAGTTCCTGGAATGTAGTTTCTGCTCAAAAATATTTGTTGAATGAATGAAAAAATGAGTGCACAGATAAATGAATTTGTGCTTTTACATTTTTAGTCTAAATTTAAATAGATTTCTAAGGGTTATGAAAACTTGGAGTACATTATTTCAATATTTTTTTCTGCTACATTTTCTTTGAAAGCCAAAAGTTGGATATTT
Source organism: Equus asinus (assembly GCF_041296235.1). Lineage (NCBI taxonomy): Eukaryota > Metazoa > Chordata > Mammalia > Perissodactyla > Equidae > Equus > Equus asinus. The sequence continues at coordinate 85,882,275 of NC_091798.1, forward strand.
GTAATGTGGCTGCATTTGCAAATTTCATGCAATAATTTCTTGATCTCCTGGATTAAGTTAAATGGCTTCATGGAGATTTGTCCACATCCTGCTGGAAAGCCACTTCCGATTCTGCTCTAACGGCAAATATTTACTTTGGTTAAATACGCAAGAGTGAAAGTCGCAATGAACTTACGTCTAGCATGAAACAACACCGACACTCCCTTTGACTCTGCGCGCTTGGGCAGACATAAATTCCACCTGTATTTTTCTAAACATTCATTTGTGTGACATGCTAGAAATCCCAAAAGCCCATATAATTCTCTTCTGCTAAACCATTCAACCACCCACTTAGGTGGCAGACAACTGTGGATGGCTTATTTCTGGAGCAAAGAACTGCGAGAGACAGAGAGACAAGCGGCTTCTCAGTTTTCTTTTTTTGTCCCCAGCTTCTGATGCTGCTGGTTAACAGAATTGCTCAATGAATATAACATACCAGGTTCTTGATGGCACCTGTGCAAGGACGGAGGGGTCTTAGTTTCAGTGTGGTTACGAACATCATCGAGCTGACACCTTACTTTCAACAGGCTCCCCTTCTACCATTTTTTTTTTTTTTTTTACAGCACAAGATTTATCAATCAATACAATGTTTTTCCATGTGCTAGATGTGAGGGATAGCCAGACTTGGTGGTCTAGTGGTTAAGATTTGGTGCTTTCACCGCTGCACCCCAGGTTGGTTTCCCAGTCAGGAAACCATACCACCTATCTGTCGGTTGTCATACTGTGGTGGCTGCATGTAGCTATGATGCTGAAAGCTACGCCACCAGTATTTCAAATACCAGCAGGGTCACCCATGGTAGACAGGTTTCAGTGGAGCTTCCAGGCTAAAGACAGAGTAGAAAGAAGAACCTGGCCCCCTTTCAAAAAAATTGATCATGAAAACCCATGAATAGCAGTGGAGCATTGTCTGATAGAGCGAGGGAAGGTGAGAAGATGGCATGAAAAGACCAGGCAGGGTTCTGGGCAGAGGCTCTACGCACGGACTCTAGGAGTCGAAATTGACTCAACGGTAACAACAACAACGGTGGGAGGGATACATGAGAATGTAGGATATGCACTTCCAAGGAGCTTAGCAATCTAGTTGGGGAGAGAAAAACCATAAGTAAGGAGAAGAACTCCACAGAATAACAAAATGTGTTAATGAGCCCCAGTGTCAGACTTTCTGGGTGTACATCCTAGCTTGTGGGTTAGCTTGGGGCTGTCAGTGTGTGTCCCTGTGCCTCTCAGTAAATAGGAATAATAATAAAATCGCTGTGAATATTGAGAGGTAGATTTAGTCATTCATTTAACAAGTATTTATTGAGTGCCTGCCTCGTGCGAGGCACTATTACAGGTGTTAAGAACACGGTGATGACCAAGACAGAGGAGGCCCTGTGCTCACGGAGCTTACGTTCTCGTGAAAAGAAACAGATGGCGATACACTTAGGAGAGGGACTGGCACCCAATAAATAGTCCCTTCTGCACATGGTTATTGAGCACTCTTTGGGGCCACGTGGGTTAAAAGTACTGATTGCAAGCGAATATTTTCTTGAACATTTACATTCCTATTTGCGCTTTTCTGTATTTTCCAATACAGTTACCATGAGCAGGGATTACTTAGGTAATAAATTAACGACAACCACAAAAGAACAATGACATAATTTAGCAAATACCTAAAACTGTTTTCATTGTGTCTAATAAAGAGAGTTATGATTCAGGTAATTACTCGATAAACATTAATTGCTCACGCTGTTTTCAGTCTAGATGCTTCTTTTCCAGCTTTAGCACAGTGGCTTATTCGTTCTCAGCTATTTCAACATCTCTCATCCTGTGGTCTAGGCTCTATCCTGAACCTCCTCCTTTGTGGATGGTCAGGACCATTATTTTTGTGTTTTCATACCCTCATTTAATTAAAAATCATTCTAAATTCTTCTCATCCCTATACATCAGAAACTCCCAAGCAACTGACATTTGCCCTATTGCCAGTGGGCTTCAAAAACTTCTTGGTTTTCCAGGTAAACCATCTTTTCTTTTTAGCGTGAATGCTTTGTAGCATTTCTATTTACCTCAACTCTGTATGTTAAATGTTGCAATGAATATTTTTCCGCTTTCCTCCTTTCATGATGAGAGCGTCATCAAATCCCAACGCCTAATTTTTAATGGCCCGTTTTGCCTCCACCTAGGTTAGTGCAGCCCTTCACATCCCAGGAAGGCTTCTTCCTTTCCCAAGTCCTTTTCCGAAGCCGTCATATTGTTGTATCACTCTCATTCTTCCTGAACTGCTTGGCTAATTTTCCTCTATTTATTTTACTGGGTTACTTTTCTTTGTATATGGTGTTCATTTTTCAATTTCCAAGTTACCCTTTTTGCCCTACATATGTGTATACAAAGTGAAAATATCTGCTAATTTACCTCATATCTTAAAAAGAGACTCAAAATTGAAAGTCAAAAATATTGCCACATATTAAGTATTGAAGATATTACTTATAAGAAAGTCTATGTAATACAGATGGTTCCCAAATTTAGTTTTCAGAAATTGAACTTTCCTTTAGTGCTAAAACGATATTCCCAAGACCATGTGTTACTTGGCAAAAAAAAAAAAACAAAATTTTATCAGACTCCTTTCCCTAAACCCTCCTGGCACACTGCCCTATTCCAAAAATTCACCTTGCATGTCACTCTGACCCCATCAAGCTTCTGGGACAAGGTATATGACCCCAGACCACATTCCATCATCCGTACCTGGCTTACTAAGACTACTACTGATCTTTCTACCTTCCTACCATCCCCAGTGAGGGAACAGCCCATCCCTTAATTCTGAAAAGTTAAATTAAGCCTTAATTTAACAAAACTATCCTGAGGACATGAGGAAACATAAAGAATTGTAACACGGCCAAGCAACACTTAAAGCTGTGCACTTTACTGGACTACTTCCAGAGTCCATAGGCCCCCCCACAGATCTCTGCTAGAGTATTCTCTCAATTTCAGCACATCTGCCACCATGTTGTTGAAACCAGCTTCCCTCCTCAACAGAGGAAGGCCCTTCCACCAATAATTTTCCACTCCTTGGAATCAAGACCCTAGAGAAAATAAACAGAATATTTCTTTTATTTTTTAAATTTTTCCTTTTTCTCCCCAAAGCCCCACGGCACATAGTTGTGTATTTGTAGTTGAGGGTCCTTCTAGTTGTGGCATGTGGGATGTCGCCTCAGCATGGCTTGATGAGCAGTGCCGTGTCCGCACCCAGGATCCAAACCAGCGAAACCTTGGGCCACACATGTGTGGTAATGGATTGCAATTAGTGTTTGGGTGGTGAACTTGATGTAATCTACACAGAAATCAAAATAGAATGATGTACACCTGAAATTTATATAATGTTATAAACAAGTTACCACAATTGTAAAAGAAAAGACTATAAGATATAAGCTGTTGAGCAACAGGAACTCTCATATTCTACTGATGAGAATGTAAGTTGGTACAACTACTTTGAAAACCTCTATGGAGTTAACCATTGAGTTTAAACATATGCATATCCTATGGCCCAGCATTTTTTTTCGTTTTGAGGAAGATCAGCCCTGAGCTAACATCTGCTGCCAATCCTCCTCTTGTTGCTGAGGAAGACTGGCCCTGAGCTACATCCATGCCCATCTTCCTCTACTTTATATGCGGAACGCGAGAACTTAACCACTCTGCCCTGGGGCCAGCCCCCAGAATATTTCTTAAAGTAAAAATTTCCCCTGAAAATACATTTTGTAGGAGAAGAGAATAACATCTACTTTTTAATGCAAAACAACTCAGCACCTGCTTTTATCAATTTATTCCAAAGTAGGAGCCTGGTCCTAAATGTGAATCGCTTAAAGACCCCCTGGAATTCCCCTCCAAAAACAAAGAAGTGAAAGTCTTCTCTGAAGGATAAAGGCAAAGAAACAAAGTGGGTTGGCAGCTTTACAACAGCAATCTCCCTCCGCTTCTCTTCCCACTTTCCCCCCGTACGGCCATAAAGCGTTCAAAAACTAAATTGGGGTTTAGTCTCAGAGAAAGCTGCTATGCACATGTAAACTTGACTCCTTCTCTTTTGTTTGCTGCTAATCATAAAACAAGCATTGAAATCTGAACTTTATTGTGATCGCAAGCTGAGGAGCATCACATTTTATTTTGGAAATTTAAGCCAGAGAACACAGCCTCAGGACCAACCAATCTGCAGCGTGGTTGTGTTTACACATAGCTGAGGCAAAAAAATGGCTGGCACTTGCAACAATCACATGTTTAGTGTCTAACGATTATAAGGAAGGAAATAAAGATACAATCTGATAAAAATACACAACAAGATACTACGAAACAAACCCAAGGGAACCAACGTGGACGCTCCTGGATTGTAATGCAGCATGTCCATCCTGTGATTGACATGAACTGGGTTACTTCTGTAATTTCCCTAGAGAAATGCATCTGAAAATGCTTTGTCAGAGTCCAACAGGAAACAGATGACACAATCAAATTGGATAAGATGAAGAGAGTTCAATAAAGGAACTATTTACAAAGGTGGTCAGCTTAAGGAAATCACAATTTGCGGTGTGGTACATCTGGGCCAGTAATAGCGGAGAGCTCTTACTACCTCAGTCCGGAAGGGTCAAGGTGAGAGAGCAGTGGGGAACCAGGAAGCAGAGAGGGCCATGTGGACATGGGGGCCTGGTAGGAGCCAATGACTTTGGCATAGGAACACAGGCAGCCTGTGGCAATCCCACAGGATTGGGAGGGAGCCAAAGGGACACAAGCACTGATGTCACTCTTCTCTCTCATTCTGATCTCCTACATTGCTCCCCATGGCTGAATCCAATAGGAGCATTATATACGGTCAGTCTCATAGGGTACAAAGCAGGAGGATGGTGGAGAGCATTTCTGGAGGGGCAAAATTAGATTTCATTTCATAGGGAAGAGGTTCTTAAGAATTCTGAGCCGGAGAATGCCAAGCTCTGATTTGAACATTTGAAATACTCAATAGTAGTTTAAAAGATTACTTTCAAAGTGAAGCATCTAGAGATATAATACTGTATAAGATATCAAGAACAGCTGGGATAAAGAGAAAATGATGGCTATGAGAAACACTTGGAGATAGAATTAACAGAATTTGGTGCTTGATTGAACATGGGCATTAAATTAGGAGTTCAGAATGACTCTTAGACTCCTAGTTTAAAAAATGTATAGATAGGGGCCAGCCCAGTGGCATAGTAGTTAAGTTTGTGAGCTCTGCTTCAGCAGCCCTGCGTTTTCAAGGGTTTCGATCCTGAGTGTGGACCTACACACTCCGCATCAGGTCATGCTGTGATGGCATCCCACATACAAAATAGAGGAAGACTGGCACAGCTGTTAGCTCAGGGACAATCTTCCTCAAACAAAAAGAGGAAGATTGGCAACAGATGTTAGCTCAGGATCAGTCTTCCTCATCAAAAAAAAAAAAAAATGTGTAGACGTTTAGCAGGAGGGTGGATAACAGGTCAATTTGGGACATATAGAGCTTAATGTGAGTGTGAAATCCCACCGACCGGATACATACCCATTGCACAAAAGAAAGAGATAACGGAAGTTGTAATGTAGGAAGTAGTGAAGGCCATGGTTATGAATGGAATCAGGTGAAGATGGAGAGCAGAGCAAAGAGATGGCCAAGAATGGAGGCTTCAGCAAGAACATCTTGAGGAATCAAATCTCATCCTGCTTTAGTGTCACCGCTAATCTTTCCTATCAGACTGTCAGCTCCTCTGAGGGCAGGGACTTGGCGCTCTTGTTTATAACAGTATCCCTGATCTCTAGCATAGTGCCTGGCCCATGGTAAGTACTCAGTGCATATCATGGAAAGAGTGGTGAGATCATTCTGGCTAACGGGCGTGGGAGAGGCTGATCTGAATCAGCAACTGGAGTTATTCAGAAATCAATTCACCCCCAAGGAGTACCCCACCAGCCCTCTTTTAGGGCTTCCCACTGAACTTGAAGGTCCTTTTCCTGGCCAGCTACTGCTGGGAAGTTACAACATACTTTCTTTGCTTCTATTTCTGTTTTTAAATTTGTCTTACTTCCTGCATTCCAAACTTTGTTTCAGGTCTATCCTTTAAGAAATGTTTATTCTTAAGTATGCTGCTTTATTCAGTTTTCCCTGGAGAGAAAGCTTTTTTCACTTTATTCTGTAAAATCAGAGGCCTATCCAAAGGTTGGAAAGCAATCATTGTCAAACAGATAGAACACATGCTCATAAATACAGATAGATAATGTACTAAAAATCTGAAAGTACTTAAGGACTGCATATCTTCCAGCAGTGGTCTCCAAACCAGGGTCACTTACCCCGGGAGTGCCCCAAACTCTCCAAGGGGTATGTGGGCACACAAAGGGAAGCGATTTTCAGAACTTCAACTTTTATTTGGCCTCTTTCCTAAAACTCATCTGCCTAAGATGTCTGTAGTGGAGGCTGCTGGTAACACTTGTGCATCTCTTTATACCAGTTCTCATAAACTTTAGAATGCGCCAGGATCAGTTGCAGTGCTTCTGAAAACCCAGGTTGCTGTCCTACTCCCCAGGTTTCTAATTCAGTAGGTTAGGGTCTGAGGATTTGCATTTCTTCTAAGTTCCTAGGGTATGCTAACGCTGTTGTTTCAGGGAACAAACTTTGAGAACCAAAGGCTTTAGACAATTGCCCTTTTCCCACTTCATGAAAAACCACCACCACATCAAATGCATCTCTCATCCATCCTGAGTCTTAGGATGCATCACCGTGGAATGTAAAAACTATGAGCAAACAAAAAGACGAATCGAATGATTCTGATGACAGTGTACAAATCAAATTCTTTTTTTAAGTCAGGTGTTTAAAAGAAAAATTTAAGGGAGACTTCATTGAGATGTCAACTGAAAGGTAATTGAAAACAACTTTTGACAGACCACTATGTAATTTTTGGCATGTAATTCAGAAAGAGGTAAAAAAAAAAAATTGAGTAGCATTGCATAATGAAACTATCATTTCCATCTATTTATTAATGTGAAAAGTTTTCTCAGTGTTTAAATGTTAAAAACAAAATACGAATAGAATTGATGACAAGCCACGACACATTCTAGTTTTAAGTAATATTTACTCGTGGAAATGTGAACCGGGAAAAACAGCCTAATCATCTCATTGAGATGTATTTCTAATAAAATTTTATGATAATAATTATCTTTCAAATTTTGTAAGAGGGTACTATTGTTTTGATCCATTGTATATCAGTAAATTACAATGATAACTCAATCCAGATTGTTAACTTTTACAGTTTTATATTCACAAGAAAAATTAATTTTTAACTTTTAAGTACAAATTTTGATGTATCTTTTTGATAGCTTAATCAATAGAACGCTTTCAAGCATATTAATGTATAACATTTAGATAAAATTCCACGGGAGGAACTGAAATAAAAAGTCCAAAGATAAGAAAACTATAAAATGTTTGATTGTTAAGAGTATTTTTCTTCAAGTATTTTTTAAATGGATAGCAGTGGGTATCAAACCACTAGGATATTTAGATTCCACTGAATATATTTAAGAGTGATGTTATACGTTTATTTTAGAAAGGCAATATTTAACATACTACAATATAACATGGTTTAAAACTGTTTATGATGAAAATTTTTTGGTTGACAACTTAAAATGTGATGAGTACATAATTTTTAAAATTTTAGAGTAAATCCTATCAAAAATCATTTAAGATTTACTGCCTTAAGGCAGTAAACTGTTAGTCTGCAGCAGGATCATTTGACGGACTCCGACAGAATTCTGAATTAAATTCCAATTAAAACCCAGGCTTTGCTTATTCTGTAAACATCTCAACAAAAACCATTCTTGTTGTTTGGCATGTGCTATTTCTTGTCCAGCTGGGATCCAAGCATACAGATATGAGTAATAATGGGAAAAGAGTATACAATCTTGAATGACTCATTCAAAGACCTTTATAAACTTTCTATTTGGACTTGTTTTAGAAAAGAGTCATTTGGGTGAATTCTGGTTTGTTTAGCAAATGGAAATTGCAGCACGATAAAAAAAAGATGCACAAACATCAGTACAAAAACCTCACTGAGGGTCTTTTTCTCCAAAAACCGTTTCACTGCATTTGCAACGTTAGGAAACATCACAAGAAGCATTAAAAAATGTTCAAGTCATCATTGAGACTTTAGCCACTTGATAATAACATCTTTTACCTTTATCCAAAATATATTTCTTCTTGTAGATTCTTTTTTGGGGAGATACTCAGGCACAAGTCATGCACAAAATCAATTCTGAAGATTTTTGCAATGATTTTTTTCTGTCAATTTCCAAATTCCATAACTTTATTTTATATGATATATGACTTCTGGACAATCAGCTCGAGGCTAAATCAGCTCCTACTTCCTGCACTGTATTGAAAATGCACTTAAGATCAGCAAAGGTCTACTTGCTGTCACGTTAAAATGACGCATTCCTCCCTGTACCTTCTCTTACCTCTTTGCCATTTCAGCTACCCTGGAAGACCACCTCTTAAACAGTCCTCTATGGCAGGGGTGCATCCTTTCCTCTGATAGGCAACCTAGCCTTTAGAAACAAATAGAAAACCACCTTTGGCCAACTTTGAGTGGTGCCAGTCTCAAACTTCTCACTCTGTCCCAGTATTCTGGGTAATGGAACATCCCACAGACTCCATTATTTGCACCTAGTTCCATAAAAATTTACTTGATGGATTTATTAACATCTAACAAGGATGTGTATGCACAAGTAATGCAAACTCTTATATACTCCCTTGGGTAATTTCTGTTGAGAGTTCTGTGTAAAAGATATGACAGACTGACATTACAAGGACAAGCTCAGCAAGGAAAAGAATCTCTTCTTTTCTGCGTCTATTCATGCCCAGCCTCCCATGTATTTTTGACATTCCAAGAAGGAAATCTCAAAATAATTTTCAACTCACCTTTATCCTTTATGATATCTTCTATACAATTGCAGGACATATAATGGATCTGTTCTTCCAACTTATCAGTGAAGATATTGAATAGAATGGGTGTAAAATAATTCCCATGGGATGCATCCAGTATAAAAGTTTTACATGGGAAGAGACCTGTCTAACTCGTTCATTGCTGAATCTTCAGAGCCTGACACATAGTCAGTACTTAATGAATAGTGGATGAATGAAAAACGAAGAAATGGGTGGATATCTGGATGGATGGGAACTTGACATATTTGACGTCCTCTGATGATCATTTGGATATGATCTTTTAGCCAGTAAATTGACTTCCTGAATGCACAACAATTGGGAACACAATATTTTATATTTTTCTTAATATCACGGAGGTTCTGGAGATTACCTGCATCCACTACAAACTAATTATGTTACTTTGGACAAATGACTTGAGTTCCCTACACCTGATCCCACATCATTCAGACATTACCAGCACCTCTCTACAGGCTTGCGAGGTATTGCACATAAAACATCTGGCCTGGTTGTAGGAAACATTCTGTAAATGTGAACTATCACTTTTCCTATTGTGTGTTTCTTTCACAGAAGAGATTAGTGCCTAAGTACGTAGATGTAAATATTATCAGAATTACTATCTCCACTTCTGCAGACACATATATAATCGTCTCTCTGCTAGCCACAAAATCATTTCGTCCAAGCCAGCAGCTTGCTTTCCGTGATGGAAACAGAATGTAAAAATGTTGGTGCACTTTAGGATTTAAAGTTGTAAATAACCAGACCAGTCACAGTATAGTAAAAGAAGGATTTTAGGTTTCTTTGGTGAAACAAAAGCAGGTATAAAAAGTTACAAAGATTTTAGATTTTCATTCACAAAAAAAAAAAACAGGCATTCACATTTTACACTATACATGTTATAATATAAATACAGAAACTTATTATGTGCATTGTAATGAAAGAGGAAAAATTAAAACTTAATAGGCTGACACAGTGTTGTTCCGTGCTCTAGAACACCCAAAGGTGGATTACATTTAATGCAGCAACCAAGAGGACTTGCATAAAAACACTGTGTGAGATTGTGGCTACTGTCGTTCCTTCTAAGCCAAAAGAAGTTTCATGAAAAAGAATCAATGTTGAGTCTGCTCTTTTTCTATTTGCATATTTATTTGTTGTCTACCCTTTCAAGGTCGTTCTAACTGAAATCAGGGAAAGACTCCTAAATGCCTTCTTTCCATTATAGGTTTTTCTTCAAACATTAAATTAAGTGGATAATGATTCAAGGTCATCTTCAGCAGTCACTTTATTCAAACAAAGGGGAGGAAAAAGAGTAAGAAGAGATAGGGAGAAATTTCAACACATACACTCCACCTAATAAGAAGAATGCCCACACTGTTTCTATATGTATGCTCCTTGCTTAGACTGGGCAAACACCATGTGCTGAAAGCTATACACTTTTCCACTCCTTTCATAATAAACACAGATGCATTCTATCCATCACATTATGTAATCAGGGAAAAGTACCTAGATTATACGGTTCCAAACTGTGTGAGGGCAGTGCAAAGGCTAACACTGAAAAGTAACTAGCCTACCATGTCAATTTTCAGGATTGGGGGAAAATAACATCCAATAAATTAAATCAGTATGGCTTACTTCATTTATTTATGTATGCTTCACAGCTGCAGCATTCATACATGAACATTCAAAACTTTATAAAAGATTAAAATGGTTATATATACAAAATTTCTTTCTTTGAACGTGTGTGGTTGTTTTTAACAATCCCCCACCCTCCAGAGTCCTAGGTCTCTATCCATTTGAAATGTGTTGATCTGTAATCTTGCCAGTTAGTGTTATGAAAGCCATTAAAAAGTAGACCTGGTTGAGTTAATAATTAGCACTTTGACCCCTAAAAACTGCTCCTGGTCATAAAAAAGTCCTCCATTCAGGCCTTTCTTGTAAGCGAAGAAAAAGAATGCAGCAAAGAGGTGTTTCACATTGCAGTCCCTACTTTTGTCCGGATCCCATTGGCCAGGCTTCAGAATCACATGGAAGCAAACTGCAACTACTATGGCTGAGATGGCGCAGTGACCTACAAGACTTTTGTTTGTTAGTTGTCCAGGAAAAGCCGTCCTCAGTCTTGCTGACAAAGGGCAAGTGAAACCGTTTCCAGCCTAAACAAAGTACAAAAAGCAGCCGAACCAATGATTAAAGACCTCTAAGGCTCCATAATCATCATTAAATATGCCCGAACTCAGTATGACTTTTTATTTTATATACAGGATTAAAATCAACATTAAATCATCTTATTTACATTGCCATTGGTGCTGAAATTGAGCTTTTTAAATAGTACAGTAGGCTGGTATACATTATAAAATGGTCTGCACTGGAGGCAAATAGAAAACTAAAGAAATTAGATAGGCTGGAAATGGTTACTCTCTGCCCTCATTTTTGTTCATTTTGGTTGCTTTCTTTTTGAATGCCAATACTTTCATTTAAAATGTTTTGGGAGCACAGCAATCCCAAATGACTGGCTGGTGGTCCAAAAATCCAAACCAACTGATAATACTTCTCGAGGTGATAGGAAAGGCACAGGAAGTTAGGACTTTGGCTGAAATGATGAAAAACACATGTTTGCCATTTTAGGGATCAGCGCCTCGACTCCTGCCACCTCCGGCTCCAACGGTGCTCATGTTTTGATGTATTTATTGAATTGTCCTTTGCTGATGAGGAATTTTTAAAGTATTTCTTAGAATAAGTCCTTTGGTATGCAGATGCTACATGAAAGGAAAGAAAGAAAGAAAGAAAACACAACAATATTACTTGCTCCATACCCTAAACTACCAATACCGTAGCCATAAAATGAGAGTGTCTAGTACTTGTTATAGCACGGTTGTCCATTCTTTCTAAAGGACCACTTACGGTTCATGCAGGTAATTTTAGGCATAGCCCATTTTCCATTTCCTAGGCAACGGATAGTTGGAGGGTGGCGTTGAATGAAACCATCTTTGCAGTGATATCTAATCAGGGAGTTGATTTCATAACGAGGTTTCATCTTTCCAAAGGTCTTGGCATTTTCTACAACTGGGGGCTGGCCGCAAGCAACTAAAGAAAAGTAAATCGGGTTATTTCCAAATAATCTAAATATTCCCATTACATGCATCTCTTTTTTTTTCTCTTTCCCTCTTTATGGTACCCTATCAAGCACCTTAATCAAAGGCAATCATTTAGAATCAGAAATCGAAATTTTTCAAGAGGAAAACTTAATATTGAGGCTCTGGGCCTAGTATGAATCTCAGATTATGTTATCTTGAATTGTGTTTTATTAAAGAACCAGAAGGTTAAATGGTTATGCATTCATCTATCCATCTGGCAGGGCCAGTTTTCTGAAAAAATTTCAAATTACAAAACATTTGTCCCATGCCAACATGTGGCCCATTGGTATTGTCTTCATCATCATCCCAGAGTTTTTACTTGTTACTCACCTTCACTTGAAACAATAATGGATTTGTAACGATTAACTACTACTGTCACCCCCCCTGAAAAAACTTATAATCTATACTAACATGATAGTTTCAAAATATGTCAAAAATATGGACTCCTAAGTATAAATAAAATATCTTTGGTTCTATTTACATTTATTTGCTCTTTTCTTTCTTCTGTATAGAGACAGGGGAAAGTCAGGACATAGTATTCATGCCTGAGTTTTGTAATTATCTTATAAATCAATTCTTGAGAAAGGGAAATGTGGGTAAACCTTAGAATATTTAATCATCATTTTTAACTTACAGTGAAAAATTCTAAATATCAACAAACTTAGCAATAGTAGCAATAACAAAAAAGAAATAGAAGTAAAAGAAACCTTGCGATTTTGAAATTCAAGACACTAGGAAAATGGATTCAACTGAATTTGTATTAACCTATTGTTTTATTCAACATTAATGTGCTTGTTTTAAATGATACACTTTAAAAATTAGCTTTTATTAAATGACTGTATTTTGCTATATATCTGTAATAAAAATATAACTTAAATATAATTTCCCTAAATGGCATTTTCTATCTATAGTTTACTTGAAGAGTTCCAACTCCACAAGGCCTACAAGAACATGGAATATTCTCTCATGAAATAATACAATTCTTCAATGGGAGAATGATTACCAGAAACCTTGGTACCAAGATGTTTAGATGTCAACATCCTAATGTTAAAAGTTTACAAATATTAAATTTATTTCCATATCCAGAAGGCTGTTTACAATGATACTCTTTTGCAATGACAAATTTGGATTTAACTCCAATATTTAGTTCCTCTAATTTACTTCTGCTTGACAAAACAGCTTGGAACATATTGATCCCATGGCAAACAAAGTTATCTTTAATGAAACACAATCCAAGTATATCTTTTCATTCACATAAAAAATTGTCACTCAGGGAGACATAATAAAAAAATAGATTATAAAGTCATACTATCTATAACTAAGAAATTGGAAATATTTGTGCACGTGAGTATTTGATGTTCACAAATTCCTATAAGATAAACAGAGATTTTTATAATAATATGTCATTTTCAATTAGAAAACTACATTATGTATACGGTTCAACAACAACCCCAAGCTGGATACCTCCACTTCTTTCAGTGTAATATAGAAAGCCTAAACCAAGGCCTAGATACTAGCAAGTATGAGACAGAATGAGACCAAAGTGATAGAGAAGGTTAAAAATCATCAACTTGATAACTGATTATATCTGATTATGTGCTATGTGGACAAATTAGAAGTTGTCTTCATAACCGTGAGGAAGATGTATAAAGCTAAAATAAAATAGTAAATAAATAAATAAGCAAAATAAAATAATTCAGTGAGTTTGATACTGGCAAGGACAGGTAAATAGACCAGAAATAGATTCACAATTATATGCTAGAAATTTGACAGACTCGACATGGCAAAGCAGTGAGGAAAGGGAGCTTTTTCATTTGGACAATTGGGTATTCATATGGAAAAAAGTTTACTTTGTTCCCTACCTCAGAGAATACTGAGAAATCAATTCTAGATAGTTTAAATATATAAATATAAAAGGCAAAACTATAAAACATTTAGAAAACAATATAAAATATTTTTATGACTTTAGGGTAGGTAAAGATTTCTTAAGACACAAAATGGTTTAAACCATAAAGGAAAATGTAACAAAATGAAGAATTCTGTTCATTAAAAAATGCCATTGAGTAAGAATAAAGATAAGTTACAAACTGGGAGAATATATGTGCAACGTATCTAATTGTTAAGGGATTAGTAAGAGGATATAAAAAGAACTCCTACAAATCAATATATAAAAGAGAAGCAACCAATTTTAAAAAATAAGCAAAAGACATAAAACGATACTCTACAAAAGAAGAGCTATAAATGACCTAAAAGTATATGAAAAGTTATTGAGGGGAAAGTATCCAAGAAAATACAAATTAAATCACAAGAGATAACATTTTATACCCACCAGATTGGCAAAAATTTCAAAGTCCGATAATATCAAATGTTGGAGAAGATGTGGAGTAACAGGATCTCTCACACATAGCTGGTGGGAGTGCAAATTGGTACAACCACTTTGGAAAATAATTTGAGATTTTTCTAGTAAATTTGATGGTACATATATCCTATGACTCAGCACTTCTCTCCTGGAAAAATATCCTATGGAAACTCATAAAAGTCTACCAGGAACAAGTTTAAGAATGTTCATAGAAATATTGTTTATAATAGCAAAAACACTGAATTTAACCCAATGTCCATTGAGAGGAGAACTGATAAATAAAAGTTAAATAGTCATACAATGAAATACTATTCAGCAGCCAAATTGAAGAAATACAGCCACATGCATCAACACGGATAAATCCCACAAACACAATGCTGAACAAAAAAAGCAAGGTACAAAATGCATACAGTATGATCCACTTACGTAAAGTTCAAAAATGTGCAAAACTAAACAATTTGTTGTTTATAGATACAAGCATATGTGATAATGCTAAAGAGAAAAGTAAGAGAATTAAGTCGTTATCCAAGGCTGGAATTGGGAAGTAGATGGATGAGATTTGAAGGAACCTTCTGGAGGTTCCAAAGATGCATGGATAGTATGCATTGAGGTGTTCTTTTTCTAAAAGGAAACGTGTCCTTTGAATATATTATAATCCTTCTTTACAAGTATTTAATTAAAAGTAGAGCTACTCAGGTCTGTATGTTTAAGGATATCTAAAATATCTGAAAGGAGAAATGAGTATCTTTTATAAAAGTCTACAGACATTTATGAAATTCATAAAACTCCCCAGCGTACTGATTAATAATGAACTAAGTCTACATAAATAAAAATCAGACAGCAGGGAGATATAATACAAGAATCGGGGGTGTTTTGGGTTTTTTTCTCCTTTAATGAGGTAAAGCCAACGTTTTATAAATCGCTTCCCTCCTTAGAAATGTAAACTGTGTTGATGTTTCTGTGAATCTGTTTTAGCTGTAGGACAGTGGTTCTCAGCCTGGGGCGGTTTTTCTCCTCCCCCTCTTCCTCAGGGACAGTTGACAATGTCTAGAGGCATTTTTAGTTGTCACAAAGCAGAGGAGGGGGATGTGGAGTGGAGGAGAATGCTACTGGCATTCAGTGCACAGAGGGCAGAGATGATGCTAAGCATTCTACAACGCACAGGGCAGCCCCCCACAACTAAGAATTATCTGACCCAAAATGTGAACAGTCCCACTGTCGAGAAATCTTGCTATAGGGAAAAATGACAAGCAATATAAGAATATTCGGATGATAAAATGAAAAGCATGACTCCAGGGACCATTTGGAGATCTAAGAAGGCAAACATGACATTTGGATAAAGACAAACAGTTCATTAAAGACTTCTTACACAAGAAACAGGGAAAACAGCAAACACTCGATTTGCTATTTTGACAAGTTCCATCGCAGAAGCGCTGAAGTAAGGCGCATAGTCAGGAAAGCTGCTCAAATAGAAAGGATATTCAGAGCAAATTCTACTTTAGATGGGAAGAGCAGAGTAAAGTAGTCATGGATGACAGCTGAGTTTCATCTGAGCTTTGTGTGTATCAGTGTTCTCTTTCTTCTAATAGAATTTCTCATTATTAGTGTTTAAGTTTTTCCTAAAATATTTACAGCGTGTGTATTTTTAGTTTTATTATCTTTACATTCAAGGACAAATCAAATGGGTTTTATATTTTGCATTTCTTCTTCGTACTCTTAGTTGAGGTGGGTAAAAGTCTTGGTCTAGAGACTAAATATTCATGCTTTAACGCAATTATCAATTGCAAACAGGTTAAAAAATGTTGACGGAATTCCTATTTGTTTAAGGAAGAAGTCTGTAGAGTGTGCCTTAGAAAGTCAAACATACTGGTCAATAACAAACACAGCACGCTTAAAAAAAATCAGCTTCCTTAATGCTGTCTGTTTAATGTCACCTAAACAATTCTCCTCATTGTGGAACTTACATTACAAATGTTTTTATCTTATCATGTCTTGAAGGTATTCAACTAAAGATAGAGGGATGGCTTTTTGTTCCATGGTTTATAAGCACAATAAGCTTCTAAGGGAATGATTCAAAAACTCAAATGCCTACGGAGACCAGGCAAGTCAGACCAGGGAAGGCCGGAATGAGGGCTGTGGCCCACCCGAGGCCATGGCCCCCACTCAGGGAGGGCAGCTGGTTTCAGGTCCAGTGCTTCAAACCACGGACAAATGTGAACTTGGGCCAAATGGGACCAGGTGTTCTTTTTTTTGAAGTCAAAAATCCAGATTATTTTATGATGTATCCCAATTTTTAAACGTTGACAACCAATTTTTTTTTAATGCTCTCTTCATCAAAATAATGGTCTATAGGACCTTGGGCTGGCACTTGTTTTTCTTAAAGATACTGTCAGGTAGTTTTTCTACATAGATGTTACGTTGTTATCTTAAGCACCTGAAATCTATGGTGAAAACATTACTGAAAACAAACTTTTTGATTGTATGGGAAGAGTGAAATATTCCAGAGCAACAAGAGAAGCTGTAAATGGCATATGTAGTTTGTGTCTTAAAGAACGAAGCTTAGTCTTCCTGAATTCACTTGATAATTGAAATGCAAGTGAAGTATACATTATTAATGGGGTAATCATTACCTGTTCCTTTCTTGCAAGTATAGGTGAGATGGTAATTGCAGGGAACATCATTCCACTGGCCGTTCTCGTGCCAAATGATTACGACACAATCTTCTCCAGCAGAAAAAAAGCTGTCTGGCTGGTTGGGCCTCCAGTTCTCATATTGCTGTAAAAATAGAGGGAGGGTGATAGTCAAAGAGTAGTATATTATTAGAGCTATGGTGGCATGACACCACAAGTCAATTCCATTCTAAAATGGACTCAACGATTTCTGTTGAATCATCTACCTGAAATGATTTTGGTGGTAAATAAAAAGATTTTTACACTCTGAGTAGACAATATATGGATCTCAAAGTCTCTCTTCAAAAAATATGTACTTTTTCTTTGGCAATGAGTCATATCTGAGGAATTTTATTCTAGTTATCCTAGATTTCTAAATATATAATCAATGCTCAATTTAAGAAATTTAATCATGTTATTATTATTAATTGTAACAGCATTAATGAAAATGGAACTAGAAAAAAAAATCCATAATCTCATCGCTCTGATCCATCATGTTTTCTTCCAGCCCTTATGTGCACATAATTTTATAGATAGTGCGATAGAATTTTTATTCTTTCTTTTCTCTCTTTACCACTATAAAGTATCTTTCTTTGTCTTATTTAATGTGACTGTTTTTATACAAATTCATTTATTTTGTTAAAAACTGAGGTATCTGCTATATTTTATGTATTTACCTAATATAACTATACCCATCATTTTATATTCAACCTTTCTGGGTTATTCTGTTTTAGATGTGATTCTGATGTGTGCTATCCAGTTGAGTTTTGCTTTATGATCTAATCTGGAAGTTGTTTTCTCTTAACAGGAACACTTATCATATTTATGCATATGGTTATAAAAGATAAACTTTTAAAGATATATCTTACTATATGTTTGCTTTTCTTTGTGTAATGTGTGTTTAGATAATTGAAAAGGATTTTATTGATTTGATGTTTTTACTGGCTATCTTTATATCCATATGTTTAAATGGTATCTATTGATTCCCCGCTCTGAGCAACGTTATATAAACAGAAATCTCTTTTGCCTTCCTTCGTGGTAATACATCCATTTATTCAGCACCTATAATGGACAGAGCCCTCTTCTAGGTACTTGGTATGCATTCTCTCTTACAACAATCTGGCAGGGTTGGGAATAATTTGGAGCTTACAGATATTAAGTACCCAGGACTCTCTGGTTTATGTTTAATGTTTTGTTATTTTAAAATGCTGCCTCCATATCAACCAATAATTATATGAAAAACACAGTCCCCATGCCTATTCAAAAATAACAAACTTTGGTCAGATGAAAATAATATGGGACTATAAACAAGAGTCCACGTTCGTTGTCTTGGGCCTCCTCCTAACTAGAGTGTGATATTGGACAAGTTTGTTTGTTCAGTGTCTTTCTGGCCCAACCTGAGTGTCACTTTCCCACTGTGCTTTGCCTACTGTTATGTTTTACATCAGATCTCATGCTGACAAGACTGGTGGAGACAAGCTTCCTGCTATGGTAGAAATACAGATTCATCTATGCGACAATGGCTCATATGGCTGTCTTTTTTGGGCCTAAAGATCTATTAGTCTGTCCTTGAATTAAACTTAAAATAAGTCTGTGATTTGAAACAATGAGTTAGATTTTATTTGGGAAGAAGCTATACGTAAGAGTTGAGGCAATTGTTCTCAATTCAGGGCATGCAAAAAATGGTCCTACTATTTACTCCCGACAGCGCCATGGCTATTTTCATGTCTTTTAAATATGTATAATAAATATATTACAGAATACCTGTAAGTTGCTTTTCTTCTCAGAAAAAGGTAGTTTTCAAAACTTTTAAAGAGGGTCAAAAACTAAATCTTTAATAAAGTATCTTGCGAGAGGAAGACTAAACTTTGAAAACCTCAGGATTCAGAGACCTTCTACTTTTCCTTCCATCTCTTTGCCTAGCTTTGCTTTAAGGTCCTCCCCGATCATGCCAAAATTAGGACAGGGGACAAGAGACCTCTGCTATGGAAAAAGAGTCCCTGAAGAGTGATAAAGTTGCAAAGAACCAAGAGACGCTTAAGAAAGGTGTTTTTGTTTTTTTCTTTTTTGCCAAAACAAACAATGAAGGTTGTTTTTGTTTCTCTGGTGGAAAAGCTAATCCAGAAACCAGATGGATTTACATCCAACTCTACTGGCCTGAATCATCCCGCTGAGTCACCCCCAGATGCCCTGGGAAGGAAGCTCAGGGGACGACACTCCCTCGAGAACTCTGACTGGCAGGTCTCCCCGCAACCAAGAACTGGCGTTTGCTCTGAGCTGGGATTCTAAGGAATTCTCTATTTTCCTTTTCTCTGCTTACTTCCATTTCCTTATCATCCTTCACCCTTTACCCACCAAGCCTTTTTTCCCCCAGCTCCTTTAATACACAATTTACAAGGAAATGGAGCAACAAAGCAGAGATACAAAAGTTATATTCAGCTCTTGCTGAAGTATAACTAAGCCATCTTTAACAGAGGAATTAAAGTAGGGCAAAAATAAAAAACAAAACAATAGAAATTCTTAAAACTAACAAAAACCTACATTTAATACTTTTTACAGTAAATGATTCCAGAGTTCCTCAAATACTTAATACTTTTACCTTACTTTTTAAGTAACCTCTTACAAAAAACTAGTAAATGTCCTCAAAGGTGGGAAATTTCCATCACCCTATTAGCATGTGCAACCGGTGCAATGTGCCCCTTCCTCTGTCCCCACCCACACTGCCCATCTCCCTTCCTTGCTTTATTTTTCTTCATAACACATTATCTTCTGATATTCTACATCATTTACTTATTTGTTCTATTTTTTCTCCCTAGTAGAACAAAGCACATTGAGGACAGGAATTTTAGGTTCTTTTGTTTACTACTATATCCTCAGTGCCAGGAACTATGCCTGGCACGTACTGCTGCTGTTCAATAAATAATTTGATATTTAGAAATAATGAGCTGCAGAGTATATTGCCTTCTTCCCTACCCACACCCACCCCTAATCGAAGGTGTTGCTTGCTGCTAGCAAATGATGGGTGAGACAAGCACTCGCAGACATAGCCAGTAGAAGTAAAAGACTTTTCTGGAAAACAGTTGGCAACACATATCAAGAGCCTCAAAAAGTTCCTACCCTAGGATCCCATAATTCCACTTATAAAATTCTATCCTAAAAAATCATTAGAGATGTGAACGTTTCACAAAATAAACTACTACTTACAGTATTTTATTAATAATAAACATATAAATGCTAAATACTTAATAATATTTTATTAATAAAATACTAAAATACTATTTATACTACCAGTAAAAGGGAAACGATCTATAGAGCTAACATATATTCAATAAATTATGGTATAGCCAGACAATGGAATTTTATATAACCATTAAATATCTGGTCTTTAAAGAATATATAAGGAGACAGGAAATACTAAAAGAAGTGTTAGATTAAAAGTAAAAAGTACTAAAATATACAATGATCCAAATTTTATACACACTCTCAGATGCAGCTATGTGTGCGTATGGGGGCGGGGCGGTGGGAAAGACCAAAAGGAAATGCAGTAAAATGTCAGTTTATATCTGAGTAATATGAGACTGGGAGATACTATTGTATTCTATATATTCTTACATATTTTCCAACTTCCCTAGAGTGAGCATGAATTATTCTTCTACTCGATATAAATGAACATTATAAAATGATCTATGCAGCTATCAGAAAGGACTTCCACATTTCTCAGCTAACCCTTTTCAGTTTAACCTCCACAAATTTCACTTCAAGTTACCCAAGTCACTGACTGCCATGTCTTTTGCAGCTGACATTTCCTCCTGCTCTGAACAACCATCTCATTTTCACACTGAAATGAGATTCAGATTCCATGCCACTGAAGCGATTCTCAGGGTTTGAGCTGCCCAGACTCAGACCTCTGGTAAAAGATTTAATTGTTTTTGGTGGGAATTACATTTGGCTTGCAACAGTGATTTAAAACATGTGTTCTGCGTTGTTGCTTGGCAGAGCTGTGGCTTAATGGTGCAGGACCAAATTTTAGGTCTGTGGTTTTTACAAGAGTGTCTGATAGCCACAAGCATGTCACACTATTACCTCATATCTGATAGCTCCATTGTGCAGATTTATTTTGGCTAGGATGCTTTGATTTTGCTTCATGTTATTGCCAAACTGACTTAGCAAAGGAAACTCCAGTTTTCTGAACAACTTTCTTTGTCTCCTCCTGAATTTTTTACAGCCTTATTTAACATCACTTGCAGGAAGAAAGAGTATAAAAAATAAATCTTCGACTTTAGGCTTAATAAGGTACTTTTTTTTCACTAAAGTTAAATGTTAGGAAAAGATCTGTCCTCAGGAAACCAATTCTGAGTTATAAGAATGAAATGGAGCGCCTCTCATATTGACAGTGTCTCATACATACAAAAATACGGATTCTTAGAATGAGCAGAGAAAAACTCCCCACTCCCATATGCATTGTTTCCTCCTTGTTTGGGATTATGAGCAAACATCTTGGGTGATCAACCCTCTTCTGGGGCAAACTAAGAATTATTCCAAAAAGCAAGCATGGCTTGGGGAGAATTCATTTTAACCCTGCTGACAAAAACAAATGCTGACCAGAACTCTGCATGTTTGTCTGCGTCTCGGAGACTCACATTCCCCATCCCAAGCCCCGAACTCTTGCTGCCTCCCCCAGAGACCAGAATTACATCACATACGATGTCTGAAAAGAGAATCTTAAATTGCTGTGCCTTTTCATTCTCTTCTGATGCCAGAGAAAATTATGACATAAAACTCAAATAGTTGATGTAGAGGAAAGTCAGCTCAGATGTAAAATTTTCTTATACCAAAGTTGCATTTTAGGAAGACATAATTATTTTATACCTAGAATGAAACTGGTGAATGCTGTACATTCTATGATAAAGTTACTTTAGTTTTAGAGTTTCAATTAAATGACCATCCCTCAGTATCTGTTAAAAAAAGTGCCAAAAAAGACAGTCATATCCATTCAATTGGATTTAGTGACTTTTCAGTTATTATTTTCTCTTTCTTTCTCCCCCAATTGGATTCAAGTAAATCAATTGCCAAAAGCATAAAATGATTCAAAAAACCCTGGCCCAATCCAACACTAAGTACAGTGCTCTCACATGAAAACTGTCTCCACAGACCAGAGAACTCCTTTGGAACCAATCCTAATATTGAGAGGAAAAACTCAGAGCAGACTAGGTATTCATCAAAATCTATCAAACTTTATAAACACTTAGATTATTTTGTTCCAAATAATCTGTATTTTATTGTCAAAGAATTATTTCTGTCTCACATGAACATAAAAGTGAAGAATTTCCCTGCAGGTCTTCTGGAGCACCCAGGACCTCCCTGCCCACCAACATTCTTCACTCTTGGAGGGTGACCTCAATCCCACAGATCTAAGAGGGACTTGACTGATTTTTCTCAAGCACAATGGCCAAAGAGTTATTCTCTCCTTCCCAGCTCTTTGCAAGTCTCCAACTTGATTTAATCAACTGGGGGGAGGAGGGGAGTGTGTTTGTTTGGGGGTGAGGTCTCTGCTTTTGAAAGTTATCAGTAATCTGCTAAAGTCAGACAGGGTTGACATCCTTTCAAGGTGAATCTCTGATTATATAGTGTCAAGGAGTCCCAACTGTCATTCAGAGATACCAGAGGATCTTTTATCTTTAAAATAGACACCACAGGGCCATGATCAATGGCCCTAAAATCTCAGCAGATAACTAGCATCAGAAGCAAGAACAAAACAAACTGATGATAAAAGTGTAGTGTAACTAATTGACCTTTTCCTCATGCAGAGATGGAAAACCACATTTTTTCCTAAGGTTAAAAAAGTATTATTTCAAGAAAACACAAGATTTAAAGATAACCTGGTGCTTTGCTTTAAAAAAAGGAGTTTGCTTGGGTTCAGCTTGGAGCACTGCTTTCAGTTAAAGAAGGGAGCGAGACCATCCAGTTGTAGTCAGTTACTGCTGTGACAGGCACATCCCAGCTGGTCCTTTACGTGATACATACATAACCCAATCAATTTGTGAGGAAATATGCAAACAGCTGGGTGGTGAAAACACAAGGCTGGAGCAAGGAAGACTTTTGAACCATGAAATGACTTACTCGTATCCCCTATGCAACATTCCAAAATAGTTTTTGTTTTTCCACGTCGAGATTTTTTTAGTCTTTAAAAGAGAATGTCAGTTCAAAAATGAAAACCCTGAAGCTACAAGGTCACGCTTCCACCTCTAGTAGAGAAAGAATTCCCAGAACATTAAAGAGTCTTGTTTTTAAATCTCTTATTAGCAACTTAAAAGTAAGAAATTTTCAAAGCAACTGGTCTTATCAAAACTTAATTGATAACCAGCCTTCTCCATGATATTGGACCCATTTCAAATTCTCTTCATTGAGATCTTATTTGTTAACTTGGTCAAATAACTACAAAGAATAATCAATGGGAACTAACCAGCTCCCCTAAAGAGTTAGACACTTTGTTTACAATCTCTTGCTTTCCTCTCTAGAGACTGAAAAGAAAAAAGAATTTTCATAGCCACTGGATAAAATTAAAGTTCATCTTTTTGGGAGACACAAATTTGAGATTTACCACCATCACACACACACACACCCCCCTACAAATACAGTACTTCTTGGCACTAGGGAAGGATATATTTAAGAGCTTGGGAATGCCCCTATTCACACAGACCTGTGTAGCAGGGAGGTTCCCACATAAACGCAGCAGAGAAGATCCAAAATGGTTAAATGATTAGCAAAGTCAACAGCAACAGACACCGTGAGATGGGAATACTGAGCTGTCCATTAGACAGTCTTGGTAGCTAATTGAACAATTCTTACGCACTAAATAGCCGTAGGGTGCAGTTCAAATCTGTGCCTGAGCAAAAAGGACAAGTTATTTCATATTGTGGATCTTCAGGGTCTCTCATATACAATTGAAACTGCAAAACTTGAACCTGCAGCTGCCAAGGGCCTACTCTATGTATTTACCCGTCTATCATCTACATATCCACATATTTAGCTATAATTTTCCAGCTTAGATGGCATCACCTTTTATTCTTTAAAATGCATGATAATTTAGATTATCTTAAATGGCAAATTAAAGACTCTATGCTTTCAAACTATGGATTTTGCCAAGGACATTCAAACAATTACACACTCCATTGATAAAAATCCTTCTTGACGTTTGTCCAGGGAAGCCGTCCCACGACGTAACATATTATCATAATTGTTGGGAGAATCTACTAAGACGTCAAGCTATAATTTGGAATTTTTTTCCATGAACAGCCCAGTGACAGCTTTCCACCTCCTCTCCCTCCCCCCAAACACCACTAATTTAATTCACTGTAAAAAATTTTCGTAAGAAAGCCAAAAAAAGTCCTCTAGCTTCACGTACCAAGGGAACCAGCCAAGGAAAACTTTCCACTGGTTCTATTACTGTGTATAAAGTGAAGATACAAGAAAGATTGGTCCTAATATTTGTCTCAGTTGCTAGGATTTTACTAAGCATGTGACTCCATGTGTTAGCTTCATGCTGCATTTAAAAAATCATCTCATTTCACATTTAACTTCCAGGTTCACAATATAATGCAATTCATACTAGAAGTTTTAAACGGAAGCTACAGGAACTTAATTCAAGAGAATATTATTCCCACATAGATCTAAGCGGAGTTCTGGGAAGAAGTTTTGAAATGCAAAATACAAAATGGCCACTAGGTGGTGATATCCAGCCATCGTTATATTATGAATTACCAATTAAGTCACTGTTAACAAAACAGAATTTAGAATACCCCCAAATTACGCTTATTTACTCCATGTGGCAAAAAAGATTAAAGGATTATCTGTGATACGTGCTCGCAGTTTTGTCAGGGAAAGCACGAAGAGAATACTTTGTTAGAAGATGGACCTTGGCTAAATAGTATTGACCAACTGGATTGCGTTCATTCTGTTACAGGCCATTGCAGCTACAATCTGAATTTTCTGTCTGACTAAAACGTTCATCTACAATAGTTTCTTTTTCTCCACTTTGCCTTTTTAAATTTTCAGATGATTTACATCAATGGTGAAAGTGCATCAGAAGCAAAGCCAAATCTATAGAATCCACCTAAAATCCTTGGAACAGGGCAGATCAGAAACAAACATGTATGCGTGCAAATTAATGTCTGCAGTGTGACTCACATTCGGTTTGTTTTTAGGTAAAAACTTATCCAGATTAGCGATAAAAACATGACACCTGGACTAAAGCTGTCTTCTCTGTGTGCAAATTCCTTTTACCACCTGGAACTAATGTTGCCACTGCTGGGCTCCCACAGCAACAAATAACATCCAAATGCAGCGATGCCAAGAGTAAGCAGATAACCACCAAGGTATAAAAGCAAACTCCAAATAGAAACACTATCCCAAGAGGACGGCTTGCTGGCTCGCCTGTTTGAAATGTAGGCTGATAAGATGCCACTTTTTCACTAAAGAAACAACTCAGAACAACCCCTCTGGGTGACGTGCAGCCTTTCAGAACACAGGTCACACGGTTATCTGCTAGGAGGCTAGCAGGACGACTTATTACAGAAAACAAAACATTTGGGAACTGCAAAATGCCTTTTTTCCCTCAACGGCTGTGGAACACAGTAGGCATTTGTCTGCAGTCTGTGGGGGGTACATTTAACTTTTTTCATTCAACTTGTTGGGGGCAAATGACCTCCCTGTGAGGTGGAGATATACCTTCTTCTGATCCTTGTACTTGCTTGAGGTGACTCTGCTCTGGGTCTTTATTTATTTATGTTTTAAGAGAGGTTATGGTTTTGCTGTTGTCTTTTTGTTGGACAACCGAAAGGAAAAGAGCAGCTTTGTTTTAAAGAAGAAAGAGACATTTGTTTTGGTGTCACTGCCCTAGGCTGGTAGCCTGGAGTTGGATCCTACAAACAGGAATATGCTGAAGGAAGGAAAAACTAACTTGGGGTCTCCTGACAGTTGTTAAAGTGGCAACATGCCCATTATTTTCCTAGCTGGCAAATGTCCGTGCGGGAGAGACGATCTGCCAGCTCTGGAGCACAGCACTAATCTTGTGTAATAGCGTGAGCTCACTGCCCCACAAAGCAGTAATTATCAACAGCATTTTCCAAAGGATGTGAGTTACTCCCACTGTGAGACCACTGGGAGATCGGGGAGCCCCAGGCAGAGCTCCACGGAGCCACTCGCATTTAATCCCCACTGTGCATGGTGCCAGTTGGGTTCCTTCACCCAAAGCTTGTTTGCACATGTCTTTGGTCAGGAAGTGCTAAGGACCCAAATGCAATGTGAAACTGCCAAAACCTGTTCACCATTTTTTTTGGCCTTTTCCATGCATTGCCTTAAACTAATTAGCAATTAAATTTAAATATCTGTATGTGGTTTTAAAGTTTCATAGGGCACTGTTGGTATAGCATCTGTGAGAAGGAACTGATGCATTGATAAATTGTCTTTGTCTTTTTTTAGGAGAATATCGGCAACTATGAAATGATTTCTCAGTGATGAGTAGATATTGTTCTTCCAGCTGTTGACCCATCACTAGCTCTCTGCACTCAACTAAAGGCAAGGCAGAGATGAGGGCTTTGTGTTCTAGAACCGCTCAATGTTATATTTCACACGCAGAAGCAGAAGAACCAGTTCTTGGTTTGAAACCAAACTGAACCACAACACAAGTACAACTTTTCATTAAGAGCTCAGTGGTCTTCTGCAGAAAAGAAACTTAGAATTCTTCCACTCATGAGTAATGTGTCAAAGGAGGAGACGCATATGTTTTTGTTGGCTTTTAGGTTAATATAATGAAGCCTATGAGGTTTAACATAATTAAATTAATGTTGATATGCAGTGTAACTTGTTCACAGAGAAGGGGCACTTGACTTGGAGCTAAAACCACACCAGAGCCAACGTGCAGCCATCTGCAAATACTTTATAGAAGGTCTTCTAAGATTTTCAGGTAGAAAAAGTAAAACTTAAGTTTTTGTTTGGGGATTTTCTTTTGCATTTTTTTATTCCAAATCATGTACAATCCTTTCAAATGAGCAGAAACCTACCAATAAGCTTAGAAAACACCGGAAATTCATTAATACTCCTGATTCTTTTTGCAATGGCCAAGACATCTGGGAGAGAGAGGAGGATAGGAAGTTTTGTGTTTATAAAGGGTAATAATGATACAGTCCCGCAGAAAAAGAATAATGGTTTACGGCCTGCGATTCGTTACTCCTTTTGTCTGTCCTTTTTAAGTGTCTCTTCCTGGGTTAAGGGCTGTTTCTTTACTGTTTCCACCTTTTTCAAAGCTGGATTTTTCTCACGCTACTTTGCTTGACAGCCTGATGTATTTATTTATGAAAAAAGAAAAGGGGCCTCAGAATTTAAAGTCAAATCCACAAGCAATCTGGCTATTCTCATGCATCGACTCTGACCAGGAGGGCAAGTGGGTGTCCCGTTGTTCTAGGTGTTCCAGCTCACCAATGCTGAACCATGCCTATCAAAATGTGAAAAAAGTGCAAAATTCAGTTATCTTTCAGAAATATTTTTCAAGTAGGATTTTTTTAAGTACAGAAAGTTATCAATTAGCCTCTTGTAATCCATATCATAACTATCAAGGGGCAAGATGAGTTGGTTAGAGATAGAAAGCAAGACATTTATGGATCTGTGAATTAGTAACATGTTCGAGAAGGTTCTGTCCAGATTCAGACAAGTGCAGAGGAGAGGAAGTCTCTGTCTTCTCCAAACAGAGCGGGGAGTGAGAAGGAGGCGGCCCGTGACTACTCTCCAGGAAGTCGATGGGCTAGCAGCCTCGCAGGGGGCGACACTGAGTGCTGACAAAATAGAGATGACAAAAGGAAAATGTGAAAGAGATATAGGAAATGGTTTTAAAACATATAGGAATAAAGTCAGGGGTTTTTTTTTTGGTGAACAAATCAAATGCTCCAAAAACTCCTCAACATTTTTAAAAGGGAACTGGATTGTCAGTTCTATTCAGTCCTCAACCCCTAGACAGCCCTATCTAAGGTGACATTGTCCTTTGAAGTAACAGTGTCTGATCCGCTGAAGCATCTGATCCCCAGGGGTGAGGGGCAAGCTCTGATGGTGCTGCGGGAACTCACTGAAGAAAAGAGAAAAAGGAGCAAAATTCTCCCCTCACGAAAATTTTATTCCTGGGGGTCAGAGAGGAGGGAACAAGATGGTTGCAGCTTTAAATCTCTGAAGTGCACGGGTTGATTTTAAACCATAGTTCGGGGAGGCACGTTATTATAAGTGGTGTGACTAAGGCACCCGACAGTTTTGAATATGTCCCTAATTGTGCTGTCCACGGACACACTATAGTCTGTACCTGAAAAGGAAGTTGTGACTACGATTTTGCTAGGAAGCATATAGACAAAGAAATATAAACGATTCCACAGTGTTCCCTGACGTCTGGCTCCCTCTGCTTGAAAGAATGGACTCGGATAGTGGATGAACAAATGAAGATCTGTCCAATCTCAGGCAACAATTCAGCCTCGGTCAAGCAATCCACAAAAAACGAAATGAGCTGCTAACATTCCAGTGTGAGACTTCCTTTTGCTTGTTTCACTACATTTTGGATTTGGATAATAAGGTTTTTTTAAAGTCATTTTTCTTCAGAAAGCATATGCGCCTATGATGGAAAAAAAAAACCTCCTTCAAAGTTTTGAGTAATTGTTGGTTTCCTAAGGCTTCAGGGAAAGCTGGCCTGATATAACTCAAGCCTGCAGGGGTGGCAGAGGTTGAAAAGTTTGCTTTCCATTTTTTCTTCCCAAAGTTTATTGTAGATGTATTCTTGGGACAACCATGGACAAAACTGTCATCATTTCCAGTAGGAAGATCTGTTTTCCTTTAGATTAATAACTTTAGTAAGATGTGTTATGCTCAGCTATGTACTTCTGTTTTTGCAGAAGTTTTTTTTTCTTTTCACCATATTTGAAAACTCACCTATTATGTTTTAATGTTTTTCATACTGGTACAACTTTAAATAAAAGATTTCATTTAGATAAACAAGAATTGTCACAAAGAAATTCAGCCAAAAGACTTAATTGGTCATTACAGGATGCAAAAGACAGAGTGAGTTGGTTGAGCGATGTGTAGATATTGGTTATCATTTAAAAAACATTGATTAAGGATCTATTTTTGCCAACCACTCTGCTAAGTGCTGAAAAAATAGAGATGAAAGTTAGTCCCTGCTTCAGAAAACTCAGTGTGAGGAAATTAACTCCACAGGGGTCAGTGGTAGGATGGGAAGAAGACACAGAGGGCTTCTGGAACCCAGAGGAGGGCCTCTTAGTCACTCAGCTAGGAAGGCTTCCTGGAAGAAGAAGACTTGGCTAAGCAAAGTATTTGAACGTTTATTAAATGAAATTAGGGCAAGAGGTGAGAACATTCTAAGCAGTGGGGCAAGGATATGCAAAGACCAGCAGGAAAGAGATGTCATGGTTCATTCCAGAACTGCGAGTATTTTGAGATGATATAGTTTAGAAAGTGGCAGATGGAGTTGGTGGGCACAGTATGCCATGGTAATAATCAGAATTTTACACTGAAGGCAGGGGGAAGACAGTGAAGAATTTTATGGAGGGAGTAACAAGAGGTCATAGCAAGGGGAGAGGAAGGGCACAGGCACTGGAAAACAGATCTGGGGGAGACACTCCAGACTAGCCATTCATTTAACAATAGGTTCAAGAAAGAACTTAAAAGTCAGCTAATAGTAGAGAGGCCAGATAAGAAATGTTTGTTTAAGTTCACCAGCTTTAATGTGTATTTAACTTGGATGGTTTAACTTAGCGTCTTTGAAGACATTACTTGGGTGACAAGTAAAGTAATTCATTATTGAAGCTATTTTTCAGGGTTTCTAATAAAGCACTTGGGGTATTTCGCTTTTAGAGATCAATAGTCAAGTTAAAGAGTAACTGGTTAGTAGAAAGCCAGGGACAAACTGAAATGTGACTGGTTAGTAGAAAACCAAGTGACAAAGTGAAAACTGAAATGTGTGAAGAGAAAATGACCTTAACATAAATCCGCAGGGTAAGGCCAGGAACAATTTTATTCGTGAGTACACTTTTGTGAAATGTATTGGGCAAACACTCCAAAAAGATAATTAAAAATATTTTTAAGATATAAAGAAACAAGAATCTGGCATTTTATTAATGATATCAACATCCTATGGTAGAGGCCAATAATGTGGAATGGGTCAATCAGACACTGAAGGAAAAGGGCAATTTAGATAACTCAGCCAAATAACATTATTCATTTAGTATAAGCATATAAATTGAATTAGTCTAGCTATGAAGCATAATCATGTTAAATATGATATAATTATGCTTCAAGTTTCTTGGAAGCGAAGTGTAATCATTTCAAGAATAGAAATTATTGAAATTGAGACGTAATATAAACTTGTTTGTTTTCACAGAATTCTAAGACTGAATAACAAAAGATAATATGTGGTAAATATCAAAGGTCCTTTTTGTGTTAATACAGCTCTACCTCCCACGAAGGTTAAGCTCTAATAAATCCTTCAAACAAAAAATGGAAGGGAGCGGGAGAGGGGAGAAATCCCTCTGAAAGATAAACAAAGACCTTAAAATTGCACACAGTCCAGTTAACACCATTTCCAAGTGTAAGCAGATACAGCTTTCCCCCATGAAGAGTTTACTATGAGGGGGATTTTCAAAAGCAAGACATTTAGAGTAAACATCGAAACAAAGGAGAACTATTTTATTCAAAGGCTTGCGCACATATGGAACCTGTTAAGGGGATGGTGGCTGTGGAAAGAATTACAAATGAGCTTAAGAGACACCTAGGCCATCTCCGAGAGGAAGGGACAGAGGCAGAGGTGCTTCGAGAAGCAGGCAAGTGGGCCAGAGATCAGTCAAATGGGAGGGAGTCATGCTGTTGGGCAGATGGTGTGTTCTGTTCCAAAATGTTCAAAGTTAAGGGACACTCCTTAGCACACTGTTATTTTACACAAAGAGTGAATTAAGAAGAAACCAAGGATCTGTCAGAGTTTTTCCTGGATTTACTTGTGTCATTTCTTTGATAAACTTGGCTTGTTTATGCAATTCATTTGCTGCCTTCTTCAAACTCAGGCCCTGGCTTGGTGCTCTCTCCATAACCCTTAGGTTCCAATGAAGAGCAGGGAATTAACTAAGAGTAAGGTTCTTGTTTATGTTGTAGAATGACCTACGTTAGGTTATGTTATCCTCCTCTGAAAATTTCTGGAGAAGGTCAATATTTCTCTTTCAACAAAGTACAATGCTCACTTATTTACCAAGTTTAGGACCAGTCTAGATTATTGAAATGGTAATTAAGCTATTTCTTTCTTCACAGTTTTCACAGTCCATTAAAAATTAATGGATACAGACGAGAGAAATACTTTGAAGTTGGTTTGCTTCAGCCTAGTGGAATAATGACATCTGATGAGTCAAGCTCACCTGAGTGGCACCTGACAGGGGAGATAAACTCCCTCAGATGGTTCACAGACCTCACATAGCTGCCAGATATAAGCCAGTAATCAGTCTCATCCATCAAGCTCACAGAGCAGAGGGCCTTATCCCAGACAACATGAGAAACAAAAAGCAGGCAAGAGAACCACTTCTTTGAAGAGCTGAACTGCCAATGGAGAGACCAGAATAACCGTCTAGCCACACATAAAAATACAAAGAATGAAAACATATAAATCAGTTCTACAAAACCAACGACAGATTGGAAACAGTCAGGCACTTGGCCCTTTCAGGTCAGTACGGTATGGAGTAAATGACAGACTTTACATACACTCCACCTGGCCAACTGCAGCTATTATAGGTTCAGGGCTGGAACAAACAGGTATGCTTTGAGATAAGTCGTGGTCTGGGTCTGCAAGGCACAATTAAGTACCAGCTGGAATTGGCCACCTGAGTCCTCGGCATTCTAGCTTCTGTAACACAGGGGCTCACAAGGACCTGCACTTTTCACTGGGCTATTTATAAGGGAAAGTTTGTGCAAGGAAGACTGAGTAGTGGGTGTCTTAGAAACCCAATTTATCCCACAAGAACGAAGTACACATTCAACAATGGAAAACACATTAAACGCCTATACTCTATAATATACATTAACAAAATTATAAAAAAGTTTTAACTATCTGTAATATACAGAAAAAATCCTTTTAACTTTTATGTTCACTTACAAATGAAATTAATAAAAACAAAATTGTCTATTTTCAATGAAAATTAATATATAAGGACTCATGCCATACCACCTACTATTAACCTAACTGCTCAAAATTATCCCCCTGAAATCATTATTCATTTCAGCAAAATGAAAACATACAGGTGCAAGAACTACAGATACACCACCCAGTGAGGACAATTAGAAGAAACCGAGACTATTGATCCAAAGATGTGGTTCATACACCTTACTAGGAATAGAAACTATGAATGATTTACCTTCCCTTCTTTTTTCTGCATCTTGCCAAAGAACCTACTTACGAACTTGAATGACAAATACTGCAGATTAAACATGGAGTGATGACAGTGATGATATAGCCAGACTTTATTTCAGGGTTGCTCAAAGCAAAATGTACTAAGGGATACATTTTAAAGTGAAAAAGAAACTGTGGCTTTGGAGACAGTCCTGAGTTCAAACCCTGGCTTCACCACTTCATAGCATGGGGACTCTGGGCAATAATCTCACCCTAACTGACCTTCCTTTTTTCCACTTGTGAAACACCTAATGCTTCTCTGACAGGTCCTTGTGGGGAATAAACAGCTGCAAAGTGCTTAGGATAGTGCCTGACACCGAGAGGAACTGAGCAGTATGCCTTCCAGAGCACAGGGAGCTTCCCTCAACAGACAGAGCAGGACTCCCGAAAGCAGAGGCCACTTTGGCGTCTGTTCTAGGATGAGCTTCATGTTTTGCCAAACTCATTAAATCCAGATGAGAGGCAGATGAGGAAGGAAATTTAAGCACCTAAGTGATTCACACACAAAAAGAGTTTAAAAATTATTTTCAATTTTTCTTCTTATTTATCTAATTGAGCATTTCATTTACACTTACTGTCTAGCCCAGGGATCCCAACCTTGTCCACATTTTAGAATCCCTCCAGGAACACTTAGAAAATATAGCTGCCAGAGGTTTTGCTTTAATGAATCTGAGCTGAGGCCCAGGCACCAGCTTTGTCATTACGCTCCCCGGGGGATTCCAATGAGCAGCCAGGGCCTAGAACCCCTGGTCTAGCTAAACACACTTGAACTATTTCTAAAAAATTATGCTCATTTGTATTTACTGGTAGTGACTCAAGACAGCTTCCCCTGTCCCGATTTAAGAACCTTGTTCCAGCCAACTCCAGGTTGTGGCCAGTATTACCAATTCACTCCTTTCTTACTAAAAATTATATAATTAGCTTAATGGAAAGAAATTCACAAGATCATAATTCAGCAACCTTTTTAAGACCAAAAAAAGAGCATTTTTGTTTGGATAAAAATGAGCCATGCCTTACTGCAGATTTCCACTGCAATTATGTCAGAGAGAAAGGTTTTATTTTTTTAAGGCCTTTCTCTTACATTTATTCTTTTCCTTTTTGCTTTGAAGCTGTAAAAAGCAAAGACGGCCATCTGAAAGACAGACCTGAGGCGATTCTGCTGATTCTGCAGTTTTTTGGTTCAATGGAAATCTCTTTTAAAGAGACTACACACTCCTCTTTTAAAGACAGCACTGGTGTAGCTGCATCAGTTCACATGGAACTCTATTCTAACCCCCCTTTATTTCAGTGAGTGACCCTGAGCAAGTCACTTAACTGTTGAACGCACCCTCCGTAACACGCAATCAGCACACAGCACCAAGTCCTTAGAATTGGTATCCTTTTCACCAGCAACTTACCAGGGTGCTGCCATCAGTCCAACGGAAGTCATGCTCAAACATCTTGTCATTGAGGCCTATCCACTGATAGTCATGGCCCACACCTAAGAGATGGGAAACAACACAGATATATCTACTATCTTTTCCATATATGGATGAAATGTATCAAAGAAAATTATTGTCACAGTGAATCATGCACCCTCTTTTCTGGCTGGAGTTTTGTTAGTTGCTCATAAAAATCCCTCATAGTCTATCTGTTGTTCTTCTGCTCAGCTTGCTTTAAACTAAAAAGCTAATTTGCAAACATTGTAAAATATCAGCCATAGATTACTATTCCCTAGGAGTTTACTCTAATTATTTTTTTCCATCCTTACTCATGATAAAAACTTCCTATTTATTTTTTTATTAAGCTACGCCATTGGCAAAAATTCAGCGACCCAATAAATGTGACAGATCTTAGCCAAACTAGCCTCACTTTGGAAGCCACATGTTTCTTCTCAAAGGATTTTAAACAGTGAACACCTAGACCAGACAGTTCCGCAAAATTATCCTCAAAAATAATTACTTTCACCATGAGATGAGTCACTGGCAAGGATACCAAGCAAGGAAGTTAAATGAACCTCTATCCAAATTACAAATTAACAGACTTCTAAGAGATAGCAGGCATCATGAGAACAGATTTAATAGAACATTAAACAATGGTTCATGAGCAAAAAATGTCTACATATTTGCTACAGAAAAGCTAGCTGCCCTCCTCTTGTTATGGTTTAAGGAGTTACTAAACAGCTCTATTAGTAAGTTTCATTAGCTTTCAGTCTCCATCTATTTATGTTCTTGATATGAAGCCCACTTTCTATGGTCAAAAATAATTAGAAAGTTGGATGAGAAGCAATTATGCACCAAAGATAAGATTAGGGTGCTATTAACAATTCGATTTTAATCAGTGGGATAAAAATAACTGAAAGTAACTTTCTCTTTAACTTTAGACAGCGTACGCACACATTCAAAATAGAGACTATGAAGCTAACCATGGGAAAAATTAGACTGAACCATAAGAGGTGGCCATTTTTGTAAGTCAAAAAATGATTGAATAGGGGCTGGCCCGGTGGCCAAGTGGTTAAAGTTCCACATACTCCACTTTGGCAGCCCAGGTTCATGGGTTTGGATCCCGTGAGCAGACCTGCACCACTCGTCAAGCCATGCTGTGGTGGTTACCCACATACGAACATACAAAATAGAGGAAGATTGGCACAGATTTTAGCTCAGGGACAACCTTCCTCAAAAGAAAAAAAAAGAGATTCAAGAGCAATGTCATATGATTCAACCTATAGTATGCTGTTTCATCTCTTATTGCTAGCATACCAAGAAATGCCTTCCTATGTTATAGTTGAAAGTTTCCCAAAATGGAGGACTCACAGCAGAGAGACGATTTTAAGTAGATCACAGAGGAAGGATTTAATAAGTTGAATCACAACTAAGAAAGCTACTTCTTTTCAGTTAGATACAGAGAAAATCAAGAAGCTGGTGAGAATGAGCGACACTTCAGGAAAGCTGTGTATATTTGGTACGTACGATTCACAAACATTTGTTCTTCATGAGACAGGATGCTTGTGAGATGGGCGCCCTGCAGCCGGCATTCCCGCTCAGCTGCATCCCACGTGCGGCGGTGGGCAAAGTACTTGTAGCACTGCCCTTGGAATTTGTGCCAGCCGTAGTCACATGTCTCGGTGTCTGGGAAGAAACAAGGGGCTTATTAAACTCACCCATGTCATTCACACTTGGCTCACCCAACCAAGTGTTGATAGAAGATCTGAGCCAATATCAATGCAATGTCCCTGAAGTAAAGGAGTCATAAAATTCAGCCATGATGACAAAGAAATCACGATAAAGAGAGCCCAAGTGGTTCCTGGGAAGTGCATGGCTGTACCCGTCTGGACAGTAAAGGCAGTCTCTAACTGCAATTTCCTGGATTAAAGCCAGTTTCAGCAGGAGAGAAAACCTGCCAAAACCGCTCAGGCTGCAGTGTCTATGGAGCAATTGGGGCTAATTCCTTTCCCAACACTACTTTTCTAAAGAGAATCCTTCCTGATAAGATAAGAATTCTGGCTAATAGGATTATGAACGCTCTGTTTGCATAAGGACTTCAAAGGCTCTGGAAGCTGTCCTTTCCCACTTCCTAGAGAGAGCTGGTGGCCAGGGCTCTCGTCAGGTAAGACTTACAAAGAGAAAAAAAATTCTGCATCAGCAGGCAGATTTGGGGATACAGCTAGACTGTGTGCCTTCTTCACAAAAGGAGTGGGAATACAGGTAACTCCCAGTGCAAATACATCAGGATTTTAAGTTTATTAAGAATGAACTAACCTAAGCTCTTTAACTTAGTACCCCTCATTCCATCAAGCCATATCCATAGATGTATATATGTGTATGTATACATATATTTTTTTTTTCTCTTTTGCAACAAGTACACTAGTATCTTGGTGGGAAAAAAACGTTTTTCAAATATATCTAAATCTTACATTGGCAGTAGGTTTCAGCCATACCTCTAGATTGCCATTTTTTATTTATTTTGACAAGAAAGCAGCCTTGCTAAAGTACTATATTGGCACTGGCAATCTTCCCCAGCCTCACCCACTGGCAGGTGGAATTAAACTGATCAATAATGATCTATAGAATCAATAGATCAATAGAAATCATTTCAACTTTTGCAAAACATATCTCACAAATGTCTTGAACTAGTCACATGTGCAAACTAACAAAACTGAGTTTATAGGATTTTAGGCACCAAGAAAACTTTCCAGGTTATCTAATGACCATCCTCCCCTCCCCTGATCTGACTCATAGAGGAGGAAGTCAAACCTACTACACGAAATAAATGCTCATTTCATATGTCAGAATTGGTGCCAAATTGAAAGTTAAGTGGTCTCCTGAGCCTCGCTCTGCTTACTCTTCTTTCGATAATTGTGGGAAAGGATAAATTCTGAGAGGTTTCGGTTGTTCCTGGCCTCAGTGATTCAGGCCGTAATCACACAACAGATGCAGCTTATCGTTGAGAGCAGTGTTCGCTTCAGTTTAGTCTATCAGGGCCGCTGTTTAGTTACAGCCAGCTGACTAATTGGTTTAAATCATGTGCACTGGAAGTTTTGAGTTTCATTAAAGAGTTGTTTGGAGACCACCAAATCTCATAGGAAAGGACTTGAGACACAGCCAGATGGTTTGGTATGAACGTAGCACTCAGCGCCCAAGAATGAAGCACATTTTGGCCACTTGGATGTAGTAATTTTCCTTTTGGGAAGTTCACGTGGAAGAATTCGGAGGTGAGGTGGGTGGGGCAGGGAGGAAACAGATCTTCATACACGAGGGGGTTAATTTATAGGGGAGAAGAATTGGAAAAACTTTTAGAACACTCACTGCCAAAGTCAATAATGTGATATCGTAATTGTATAGATTTCCTTAACTTTGGAAATTACAATTTATTTTAAGACAGTTTACAATTCTAGAGGATCCCTAACTTATTGAATAATGTATCAGAAAAAGCTCTTCTACACACTCTTTCTTATCCTCTCTTAACCCAAATGGTTTGAGTCTGGTTTCTTTCTTTGTCTTTTATCATTAAAATAGATTATCAGTAAGCATTTTTCCTCTTACACAAAAAAACCCAAATGATCGTAAAATTTAGATGTATGACCACATCATTGCTACAATGCCTGTCTCAGTTAGCAGAGGCATATATCTTATCAGAACATGGGTCCAAAAAATAGGGGCAGAGTTTCTGTTAAAACCAAACTAGGGAAGTTTACGTACCTGTACTATCTAAACTTCCCAAAGATTATAAATATAAGCGCAAACAACACTTAATAAAGTGACTTGTTAAAAAAAAACCAAATAACCACATTGATTCACTTAATTTTTATTATTCATGAATTCAGTAAATATGTAATGAAGGACTATGTGTTAGGCAGCATCTCCTAGGATGCTGTTCTGAAAGGACCCATCAGAAGCAGTCTGTTTGTTTTTCCAATCTTACCTAAAATTAATGTAATATACATTTCATTTATTAAAAGGCAACCCTTTTGAATGATATTTTCTTAGAAACCATTCAACACGCGGAAATACTTCTCATGCTTTAAAGCTCCTATAGTGCTCTTATAGGTTACGTTATAAAGTCCCAGATTTGGTTTTGCCTATGTGTGTTGAAGCTGATGGAGGAGGGTACCATAACTCCTGTTCACGACCACAGAAGTTGAAACTATCACTCTTAAAACGTTTCACTAAAAATCTCCTCCCTTTGTGCTATATAGGTAATGTTTTCAACACTTCTGACACATAGCTGTCAAGCCTTAAGAAACCGTCAACACTTAGGTTGCTTCTCGTTGGCAGGCTGCGTCATTGACTTTGGCTGGGGCAATCTGTTTTGTTTGGGGCAAGAACTGTTTCTCTAGTGCTCTAAGACCCCCTTCTAGATTTTGTATCTGTTATCATTCCACTAAAATGTGTCCCCTATTCCAGAGTTACTGGGAGTTGGGAAGTTACTAATGCGGAGAGCAGAAAAAGTCAGCTGAAGAAACAAGACAGTCAACATCGAAATTTGGATGGAAAACTGTTTAGACAACAATGCTGCTGTTAATGAAGAAAACATTTGTTCTTAGGCAACCTGAAAGGAGGAGAAAAAAATCTTTCAGTGTCCTGGCCATAAATCCTGGCCAGGCAGGAGCACAGCTGCATTTGGTAAACAGACTGGGAGAGCTGTTTCTCAGCAAATAATGTGGACAAAAGTTAAACTTGCTTTAAGATAAAATAGAATGTACCTGGAAGTTAGGTGGTGCCAGAAATGAAGAAAAAAAATCAAAATCTTTTCTTTTTAATATTCTTTTAAAGAGAAGAAAAAGGTACCTAGCCCCAAAGTCCCTTCGGAGGATCTGTTCCCACTGAGTCCATCAGATAGACACATAAATAAAATGCTTATCCACGAGAGTTACTTCGGAAGTGTGAAGATAGTGAGAAAAACCCGTGCTTTAAAAGGCAGCATGGGTTCATTTTCCCACTCTCTAATTTGCCAATTGTGTGACCTTGAACACATCACTTTTCCTCTCCCAAGCCTCAAATTCTGTTCCACTTAACGCATAGAAATACTGTTTCAGCCAAATGAAATGATGTCCCCGGAAGCACTTGGCGAACTATAACGTATCCAACAAACAGCATTTCTTCTTATTCCTGCCAAGAGTCATGCCAAGTCACCAAGATCAGGGACTTTATTTTGCTCAGAGCTCAAATCCAGTACCCAGAACAGTGCCTGGAACACAGCAGGTGCTCAATAAATGCCTGTTGAACGAAGGATTTTTTGAATCACTCCTTGTACTTGGAACTGAGGGAAGCCAGCATCATTTTAATTCATTTGAATGTCTCAAGGATCTCACCCTTTGTTCTCTTCAACAAACGGCATCTTTCTTACTGTTTACCTTTCAGAAGAGCATCTCACTTGGTCAATTTTCATATTTACCTTTTAAAATTCTAAAACAGATGCATCCTACGCAATAAGGAGAAAGAAAAAAATCCCTAAAAACTCGGTCATCACCCATCCTCTTCTATTGGTAATTCAATACATGCTCCTTTTAGTTTTCCTTTAATTGTGGTGACGTCTGGATTAACACTGCAAAGCAGAATTTGGGGCCCTACCAATGTGTCTGAATGTCTACGACATTTTCATTTTGTCTGGTGGAATGGAAGTCTGGCACTAGGCATGTTTGTCAAAGCCAAACCACTGTACGGCTTTAAGTTGAGGAAATCGACATTCCAAAGCTCAGTATGCTGAGCAAGCAATCTGTTTCTGATTGATAGACTCAGAAATGTTACCATTAACCAGCTAACATACACTCTCAGGTTGGCCATAAAATGCAAATTGCAGGAATCACGAGATTCAAGCGATCATGAACACAGGCTTTTCTTTCATTCAGAAAAAGTAACGCTTCTTCAGGAGGAACATTCCCTGTTGAATGGATCCGCAGTATCTTTTACCTCGTGTTTGCCAAGCCAAAGCTAATGTGTTTTAACAACTACATCAACTCGTTCTCCAGAGACGATTGACTATGAAAAATAAGCCCATTGAGTCTCAAGTGCTTAGGGGGAAAAAATAAAGGCAACTAACACTGAATTAATACTCCTTGGTACCAGCCACATTCATGGATTATGGTCAAGACATAGTTTGTTCTCAGGAAGAATACCTACAACAATGTTCCTTTTGTTGGCTAGATGTTCTTAAATTCAGCTTAGTGTGCCTGTCTGCAGTCTCTTTCTAGCAGCAAAACAACAATGATCGAGCCAACACAATCTTTCAGATGTTGTGAGCTTTGGACACATAAGGAAACCTAATATATTTAGGGAACCTGTGAATTTCCTCTGCAGGAAAGAATATGCAGTATGGCCAAAATTGCTAAAAAGATCCAAATTGTTGTGACAAAAGGCTGTCTAGAAGTAACCCTTGAAATGAAGCATCAACAGTGTTCATCACACACATGCTGCAATAGCTCTCACCTTGCTCACAAAGTGCACCAACGTAGCTTGGAAGGCAGAGGCACCTGAACGTATTGAAACCGTCAATGCACGTGGCTCCATTGCGACAGGGGTTAGAGTGACATTCATCAAAATCTGAAATACAGTCATAAAAGGCCACAAAAGTACTTTCAAAAAGGGTCAAAAGAGTCCACTTAGTGTGAGGTTGCCAGATAAAATACAGGACAGCCAGTTCAATTTGAATTTCAGATCAAAAAGCAAAAAGAATTTTTTAGTGTAAGTATGTCCCATATTATATTTAGGGCATACCTACATTAAAAATGTTTTTCTTTTTTGTATTTGAAATTCAAATTTAACTGACTTTCCTATATTTTTATTTGCTAAATCGGGCAACTCTAAGAAAATTTCAAAGATATTTAGAGGAGGGTCACTGTCTCCATTTCTTTTAGATGAGTCACATGAGCCCTGAAACTGATAAGGAATCTCCCCCTCCTTCCCACCCGCCATCCTGGTCCCCACTCTGATTACCTCACTTGTGGAATAATGAAAATACCTAACTGGCTCCCTGCCTCTGGCACTTCCACATATCCTTCATTCTGCTGACTGTCGTGTTCCTTAGACAGTCATGATAATTCTACTCTTCGGCTTCCAAACATTCCATAGATCCAAATTGCCCAGGGCAGTGGTCCTCAGTGTGATGCCTGGACCAGCAGCATCAGCATCACCTGAGAATGTTGCAAATGCATGTTCTCAGGTCCACCCCAGATGTACTGAATCAGAGGCTGGAGGAGCGAGGACTGAGGATCAACAATCTGTGTTTTACCAAATCCTCCAGTGACTCTAACGTACACTGAAGTCTGAACCACTCGACTACAGTCTGAAGTGGAACTATTGAGTACACTGGATTCAGGGCCTCCTCAGACCTCTCTGGATCCAACCTGCACTCTAGGATTCTCTCCTGATATGTCTCTCGCCCACACACCCGTAAGGAGGCATGCCCAAATACGTGCAGCCACCCAAATGCGTTCTGTGGTTCGTGGTGTCCGCGCTTTTGTTTGCTGTGTCCGAGTCTCACACCACCACCTGTCAAAATCCTCCCCACCTTTAAGATCTGTATCAATTGCAACCTATCTACACAGACCTCCACGATCTCCGCTGATGATATCAATGACTTTAT
Source organism: Equus asinus (assembly GCF_041296235.1). Lineage (NCBI taxonomy): Eukaryota > Metazoa > Chordata > Mammalia > Perissodactyla > Equidae > Equus > Equus asinus. Next base: position 85,923,958 of record NC_091798.1, read on the forward strand.
TCCCACAGCATTTTGTAATCCCACTAAAAATTTAATTAGTGTTTATATTAAATAAAAAGAATATTTAAAAAATGAATATACAAAGTAAATTAAATTTCCAAGAGCTATATAATGATTCTTACCTAAAGAAACGGCCCTAGTAATGACATTATATAGTAATGATACCAAACACTTTGATGATGCTTGCTAAGTGCCAGCCACTGTTCTAAGAGCTCCCAGACATTAACTCATTAAATTATTTTTACTTGATTTTAATGTAAAACAGAATGGAGGCCAGATAGATGTTTTTATACATATATCTCGAATATTTAAGATGTAATTATTCTTTAAATGCTATCTATTGCTATCTCTGTGTCCCCACTAATTATCACACAAATAGAGCTTACTACTTTTGTTGAGTTTTTCTTTTAAGACAAGCACTCTTTGAATAGAGTGTTGGAGATTCAACCCAATATACCTGTGGGCCTTCTTTACTCAATGATCATGAGAAAACCATCATGGTACCTATAACAGGAGCACCTGGGCAATATATTCCACCATTTCTTTCATCAGAGGCAAGGTCTATATTTAGCCCAATCAAAACTGAGCTCTTTTTTTTTTTTTAAAAGACAATCAAAATAAGAATGGGAATAAAAGGAACCGATTTAGTAAAGAGACAATCCTATTCCTTGAACCCACAAGAGAGGAGGACGGCAACAGTCTCAGACTCCGTGAGGTAGAGGTGGGTCTGGCTGGCCGCTGAGGACAGTCAGAGAAGGCTCTGTCCCATTCCACATCACAGGAGCAAGTGATCTGAAAAACTGCTGAAGTCCCTAATTTTTAATTGTAGCTTTCTAAAAAGTTCTCTGTCCTTAAGTTAATTATTGATATGCAGATTTGAGAGAGAGAGTAAAATATTTTTGTTACTATTCATGCAACTTTACATTTCTAAAGCCTATCTGTAAAAGTCAGAAAAGGACAAAGCTGACCTCAGGAAGCTTCACTGAGTCTTGGATGTATTAACAAAATTCGGGAAACATCTGTCGCCATTTCCCAGACTCTACGTAAATTATTGTATGATTTTATTTTATTTAACGTATAATTCATCTACACGTGAGTTTCTCTGAAATCCTCCAATTTATTTGAACAACATAAACTGCCCCCCTCTATATCTTCTGCAAAAGCAAGACCCTCTTTCAGGCAAGGACATCTCACCAAGCTCACACTGGTCGCCGCTGTATCCTGGCACACAGGTGCACACGTAGGAAGTTTCAGTAGGATAACAGGTGCCTCCGTTAAGGCACGGGTTCGTTTTGCAACGATCTGGTCCTAGCATGGTCAGGAAAGGAAGAGAAGCAATTAGGCTCATCTCTACCTTTCAACCTATTTTAGCATAAAATGCCACTTATTGCTACCATAACATAAGCTTTACCATAGCAATTTAGAGATACTACACATAAAAATTAACGTTAACTTTACTCTCTGGAGTGTTTCTTGGCATTATAACTAATTGTTACAAATCGACTATTCATTTCTGGGATTCAATCATCATTATTTTTAAACAATATTTTGCACAGTATCTGGCAACTAATAAATTCTACTGCAGATTTAGTTGGCATGATAATGGCAATTGATTTTAGTCAAAAATGATTACACGTATGTGCACAGTGAATGGAAAATGTATTCTTTTAAACGAGGTTAGTTCATGTGAAATGGCTGGATACACAGAACATGCATTCTTTTTAGCAGACTGGCTTGTTACCATCATTTGAATTATTATTGCCTTTTACCACTTAATGCTCAGAAACTGTTTTTCTTCGAAAGTGTGCACTGAAGTTTCTTCTGCTACATTAATATGCTTTTTCCAAAAACACGTTCCAAATGTACTCCTTTAAACTATACTTGAAGAAAAGCAACACATGGATTAAACTCTACTGTATAAAAACAAACCCAAATACAAACACCTCACCTAAAATGAAACCCCAAATTTTTATTACAATTTTCCAATTAAAACACGAATAAAATCGACACTCCTAGTGTATAAACATAAAGGCCAGAGACACCAATTTATGAGGAGAAACAGTTTAAAATATATTTTGCAAATGCAAAGACTATTACACTATTTGAAGCACATATATTATTCTGTAATACTGCTGGGATAATTGTATTTACATTAATAGCTTATATTTATTATTTGAATACTTTTCCAGAATTGCTTAAGTTTCAATATGTTCAAGAATCCAAACGAGAGTTGAAAATTTTCCCAAAATAACTGAAATAAATAGGTTTCATATGGAATAAAAACCATATTTTCAAGAATCTTAAGTCCCGAAACCCTAAAATAATTACACATGAAAAACAGATGATGTCTACCTATGAAACACGACCTTAAGGAAGATTTGGATAAGCAGGCGCTGCTCTAGAAGATAAGTGAGACTTTCCCACACAGGAAAGTCCAACTCAAACTTTCTGAGTGTTAAGTAAGTTCTGGACCACTAGAAAGACTCAATAGAAACATGCTCGCTTAAGTGGGTTCAACAGTATGATCAGGTTAATTCAGATGCTCACACCTACTTCTTCAAGAACGACCCCAATTTTTCTAAGACTCTCTCTCCTTTAGTCCTAAAGATATTTAAAATTTCCCTGAGCATCTTTGCCTTCTGCCTTTGAAAGGAGACTGCCTAGAGGCCAAGGCTACTGTCAACAGCACATCCGTATGCTGCCCTCGGTGCAAAATCAAAATGACACTTAGGAGAAAGTGCTCCGTAAAACTGTGATGTGCCGCACAGACGTGAAGTGCTACGATTATTCCCACCACAGACACTAGACCCCACGCTGAGAGTATGGAACAAGGATTTGGCAAGAGAGCGGGCCTTTCTGTGAACTTACAGTAGTTTAGATTAGGAGAAAAGCATTGTTTTTACAAATTTCATTCTACCCTAAACAGTTTGTATCAATCTCTGAAAGTTGAATCTGCAACAAATAGACCAGGCAATCCAACATGAGCTGCTGTTTACTGAATTAGCCTAAAGTGTATTTGTTTTGCAATGAAGACGAAGCTCCAAGTCTAGGTAAACATTGTGGCTGACAATGGTACCCATTTCTCATTTGTCGAACCTAACTCTCGCCGTATATATGGTTACTACTAATGATTTCGATAGCATATTTTCACCAACCTGAAGTATATTTCAACTAAGTTACAAAAGAATAAATATCGGCCAGATTACTAGGTTATCATTTACAAATTAAATATAAAATGACAACAAAAAAAATCCATCAACCACCTTTGATCAACTTTATTCACCAAATACTTCACGGCATTTATGAAAGTTGCACTTTATGACTATTGTATTCTGTCTGAAGCACAACAAACGGAAGCATTAGTGGAACAAAAGATAAGGTTGAAACGATCAGAAGAATAATTCTAAGTATAGCCATGCTGTAAAACATATTCATTAAAATAAAAGGTGTTTTCAACCAACACAGCCCTTAAAGCACTGATGGTTTTTCTTTTTCTAGGTAGTGGCTAGGTGGTGATGCCCACTTGTGGATTCCACTGACATTGTTATCTAAATGACATTCCTGGAAAACACCATTAACGCGGACTTCTCAATGTTCTCAAGCTAGATTAAAAGGAAAATAAATTCCACAAAGTACATATTGCAAGATTTCTGGCTTACATATCATTAAATATCAATTATTCGTTTTTATATTATATTAATAGGAAACCAGCAAAGAGCAGTCCTTGTAAGACCCTGGACTTTGGAGTGGGACTGATCTGGGCTCAAATCCCTCTTCTGCCATGGTGTGTGTGAGTGTTGCAACCCTGAGCAAATTGCAGAACCTCTCTGAGCCTCCACATCCTACCCTTTTAAGTGGGGATAATAGTATGCACTTTATAGCCTTTTTGTGAAGATCAAACAAATAATCTATATGAACCAGTGTCAAATTCATGCTTTCTATCCATTCATTAAAAAAACAGAAACCCTCTCTTGGCAGGCAGAGCACGAATATATACTGAACAAATACCCACTGTGGCTAGGCACTGTGTTAGAAGCATTATGTATACTATCTAGAGCAAGGAAACGACAGAAAAGTATTAACTGATAACTGACATTGCCGAAACTCTGTGAAACACTTATTAGAGCTATTTACAACTCAGATGTTAAAGGCCTGACAGGTTTTGATATTGCCATAATAGCACCCATCAATGAGGGATTTTTAAAAATAGGACGTTTGTTCTGTTTTTAAAACTAAAATGTATAACTATGGGACATATGACAAAGCAATACTTTAATTGTGAGTAAAACCAAATTGAAGTTTTACATCATTAACAATTTCAATTTTTAAATGTTGTAATTTCCTGTTCTTTCTAAAACCCAGAAAAATACAAAGAATATCTACAGAGCCCAGAAATAATCTATACTTACTTCCTTTGCATCTCATTATGGACCCAACACTGTGGGCTGTCCTGCTGTTACGTAAACAATGTAAAAACCCCCGCTGATTTAACATCACAATAAAAATTATATACATACACACGTCAGGACCAAGGGACTGTCTCCAAGTTTGGAGACAGATTTATCAATGTTGTGACCTTACCTGGTAAATAGACTGCTGTGCCCTCCACTGACTCTTCATTAATGCCAATCAGGAAATCGGTTTCATTAGAAGTTTCCAGAAGGGAAAATGATGGTGTTGCAAGCTCAGTATTTAACTCTGCAGTGCTTACAGTTGCCTGATTATTGGAATCAAGAATTCTTGCCGATGCTTGCTGTTCTGGGGCTGCTACCGTGAAATCCTCCCCTCTGATCAAAGCTGCTTGTGTTTCAGGCTTTACTTCCAGAGAAGAAGGAACGGTGGGCCTCTCAGGAGTCTGTGGGCTGGGCTGAGGCACCACATGGGCCTCGATCCCATAAATCGCAGAAGCAGAAGTAGAATGTGGCCACGATGTAGCACGTTCTAACTTAACTTCATCCGCAGCTGTGACCACAGTTCCGGCCTCAGGTGTTCTAATACTGGCAAATATCTTGATTGTTTCTCCAGGAAGTTGAACATCGGTTTTGTTTTGGGAATCTCGGGGAATCTCAGTTCCCTCTTCAGCAACCAGTTGTGTGGGAGCAGCTTCTATTTGTTCTGATGACTTAGGTTTAGTTTCATCTTCTGAAGGTTCTAATTGTGTGTCAGGAGGTAAGGCTGGAGGCTCAGTTATGTAAAAGTACTCTTCACTTGATGGTTTGGAAGTCACATCAATATTTGCAAGTTTCCCTGGGGACATTTGAGATGTGCTGGCGCTTGTACTTAGCAGAGCACTTGGCTGGGGGCCCTCTGTGTGTTCAGAGGCTCCACTGCCTAAGTGGACAGTGAGTGGAGAGGATGATGTCGGAGAGAACAACTTTGCAGAAGCTGAAACTGCTGATGTTGTATCAGTGTAAGCTGGGGGGCTGGATCCCTCCAGCACATTAGGTGCCTCTGTTAAGCTCTGAGCCGTAAGGTGGATAGTACTAATACTTACGTACGGTGTAGCATCTATCAGTGCCTCCTCGGCTCCTGAAGAGAATTCTGGCTGAAAAGAAGGACCTACGTATTTCTTTTCTTCATACTCATCCTGTGTCCTTTCCAAATGGCCCATTGTTGATATGATTTCACTTTGGTCTGCAATAGCTTGACCATCAGACAAAGTGCTCGATTCAAAGATGTCATCCAGGGCTTTTGATTCAGTGCTCGGTACTTCAGTCTCTGGATTAACTGTGGCAGACTTACTAGGAATAGGCAGGGATGTTGCTGTGGGAAGCAAAATATCTAATTCTGTTTCTGTGCTAGAGACGGGGATCCCAGTTGTGAAGATAAAGCCCCTGTGATCTACTTGGCTTCTGTCTTCAGAAGGCATTGATTGGTTATGTGTTGCCTGAGTGTAGTTAGCCGGAAGAAGATCACCAGAGCCCTCGAAGTTTTCCTCGGTTGAAGAAAGGTTAAAACCTGCCTCGTACTTCTCTTGAACACTTTCTTCATTACTGTCATGTGGTCCCGATGGTACCTCTGGATCCAAGTTCGTTGGCATTCCAAGGATGTCTTCATATACAGGTTTAGTGTGATCAATATCTATGATAGTATTTTTATCTGATGTCAGCTCAGGTAGAATTTCAAGAATGGTACTCTCTGTAATTGTCAATATTAAATCCTTGTCTTCTTTGTCCAGATCTATAATAATATTTTCAGTAGCTTTTCTTCGGTCAGGTTTCAAGGTGGAATCCTCGAATCCCCTGACATGGTCTTGGAAACTGTCTGCAGCACCTTCTGAGGATGTCTCAGATGACACTGTATTTGACGGCGGTGTGCTGGTTGGATCTGGGGAGCTTGCATTCTGCTCCAAATGAAGAGGCACCACCACTGAAACTGTTGGGAAGCCATCAACAGTAACAGCTTCAGCCCTTGAAACCTCAGGATGTCTTTCCAGGGATTTATCAGAAACAAATGTGGTGCCTCCTTGCCTGGTTGCCTGAGTTGTTCCAGAAGTGCGTACTAAATCAACAATATCCAATTCTCCAGATCCTTCTCCAGAATGTTCATAAAATGAATCAGATGGTTTTGGTGCTGATGTAACAAATTCTTTGGCCATTTCAAGACCGTAAGTTCTAGCCAGAAAATCAGTGGAAGACGTTGCTGTTTCTTTAGTCTCGGCTGTTGAAGAACTCTCACTAGAGACTTGTTCAGACGTAGGTTGTGGTCTGCTAGTCTGGATTTCTTCTGCCCAACTGCGAGTCTGATTTTGAGCATGTTCAGTGTCTGTGGAGAAAGGCAGAAGTGCCGTAGAGGGTCCTTCTGTTCTGGTGTCACCTGAAATTTCTGATAAGGTTGTGCTGGGTGATGTCTCCTTATCTTCAGAGATGCTGTCTGTTTTGGAAATGAGTGGTCTAACTTCATCTGCCACATTTTCTATTCCCTTATAGTCTTCAGTTGTATCATTTAAGCTGCTGGTTTCTACACTTTCCACTTGAGAAGTCTGGGGATATAATGTGCTAATGATTTGTTCCACGTCAGTAAAATTCACTGATACTGCAGTAGGCAGAACTTCTTCTCCCGACCCCAGTCCAGAGAATAAAAGATCAGTATCTGACTCTTTACTTATTGGTCTCATAACTTCGGGAAAGGATTTTATACTTTCTTCCTCTTTGATTGATGAATCTGTAACCACACTTTCAGCTGGTATAGACTCAGTCTCTGAGGTAGTAACTAAGAAAAAATGGGATTTTTCAGTAACTTCAGGGAGAGTAGTGTAGGGTTCCAAGCCCTTCGAATCTGGATCTGGAGTAGTCACGTCAACCAAGGAAATGCCTTCCTCCTCCATTTCTTCATCAGTACGGTAAGTTTTCTTTGTCATTAGTGTGGAATAATCTGTGGTTTGGAGTCCACTTTCAGTAAATGTTTGTGAATCAAAAATTGTTTGCTCTGGTGATATAGAACTTTGGGGGGATTCAGAAGATTTTTGTTCTTGAATATTTTCCTCTGATGCTACTTCACTTTCATTTCCTTGCCTTACAGGGTTGACTTCTTGCCTGGACCATAACTTGGCTGGCTCCATAGTCTGGGGAAAGTCCACTGAAACTGTGCCATCGACCGTCACTTCTCCCTTTTCTGTCGGAGCCTCAGTACCTTCAGCTTCTGCTGTTGGTAAAATGGTGGATCTTTTATTGGCTTCAGTGATAGCACCTACTTCTCCTAATCCTTGGTCAATAAATGGGAACTCTGTGCCAGAAACATTTCCCATGGCACTGGGAAACACTTGGTCAACAGAGCTGCTGACTGGGACCAATTGCTCACCTGAGCCTTCAGCTGAAGCTGTGAATTCTTCCCAAGGGAAGGCTGAAGTGCTGACCGAGGTGCTACCAGGTCCTTCCAGGTCAGCGATGTGGGTGATGTGATCTGAAGTAGGTATTGCGGACGGTAAAATCTGGGTATCCTTAAATGCTGCGTCCCCAGAGCCTTCCATCACTACTGTTTCTTCTTTTGTTATGGGATAAGATACCGTTGAGTATTCTCTAAGGTCACCACTGAAATCTTCCTCCAAAGGAAAATCTGTAGAAAAGCCCTTTCTTTCTGCCCCATGATTTGGCTCTCCTGAAACCTCTGAAATCAGGTTTTCCTTGGATGTTTGGTTTATAATTTCAGTAACCTCTCTGTCCATTACGGTACTTAAAACTAGTCCTGTAGGCTCAAAAGGGAGTATGGTTTCCACATGAGGAGCCAAAGTGCCAGCTGCTTCCTTTTTGGTTTGTATTTCAGGCTCTAAATTGAATGAAAATGAGGAAACAGTGGTGGCTTCTGGGTCAGCAGCAGCTTCTCCAGAGCCCTGCTCCATAAAGAGAGAGACGGGGCTGCCCGGGGCAGGGGACAGGCCTTCCTGAACCACAGGTTGACCACTACTGCTGGGCTCAGCAGTCGGTGCCTCTAGATCATCTAAAACACTTGTTTCTGTAAAGACAAGAGTGGAACTTGTCATTTCTCTCTCAGACTGCATGGGTGTTATCAGGGACATAAAACCATTTCTGGTAGCAGATGCTGAATCCCTAGATACGGTGTCATTTGAGCCTTCTAATTCAGGGGGTAGAATTAACTGATCTGATCTCTGTGTAGGCGAATGTACCTGAACTGTAGAAGCTGTACCTGTGGCTCCCACCTCCTCATCTTTCCTCTTCTTTCCCTCAAGAGATGTGCTGAAAACCCACTCAGAAGTGTCTGTTTCCCTTACAAATTTGGTAGGCACTACTTCTGCAAAAGGTTGTTCAGAAACCGAATAAACGGTGGTTGCAGAAATATCAAAAAGGCCTTCTGTGATCATTATCTTGCTAGCATCTAAAGTAACAAGTGTATCTGTAGTACTTCTCTGTGGTAAATTAGTCACCGCAGTGAACATCTTATCTTCTTCGGCTTCCCCAGAGCCTTCTGGAATTGGAATTGAAGGACTCCCGGAGAGCTCCACAATTGGTCTAGGGGTTATTTCCACCCAGCTTTCCACAGTGGACAATGAGTCATCAGGCCAGGATTTTTCTGTTAAGGTAACTGATACTTCCTCTGAGACACTTGCTGACACAGAACTTGCAACTGCACTAGGAGTATATGTGACAGAAGTCCTTTTTTCTGCCTCTTCATCAAATGTTACTTCTGTAGCCCCTGAAAAGATCATTTTTTGAGATTCTTGGTCAATGGTGGCATCTCCTGAAGACTCTTCAGAGAACAGAGGTACAGGTTCAGTGTGTCCATGCACCAGAGTGTCAAGTTCAGGACCTCTCTCTGTGATGGATTCTGGCCCCTCTGTGGCTTCTCCCTCATGGAATGAGACTGTGGGGAAAACATCAGGCTCACCACTTGAAGAATGTTCTGGTGTTTCAGGGTAAGTCTCAGGCTTCCACGTAATTTCAAGCGATTCGGTTGTTTCTTTAGATTCATTAGGTTGCATGGCAGTAGACAATCCCGTTATGGCTATTACAAACTGATGAGTACCACTTTCACTGCTGTCTGAAAAATTCTGAGACGGTGCCACACTTTCAAACTGGCCACGCCTCGCTTCTGCCGCTTCTGGGTCCTTGGGCACAGTGGTGACTAGATGTTTCCCGTTTATGTACTGCACTGAAGGGGTGGTTGTTACATCAGTAGCATTTGCACACTCTTCATCTTCCGCTTCATCTTCTTCACTGTGGTATATGTCTATTTCAATTAACTCGGGTAAAATTTCAGCAATTAGATCGTGCTCTGGATCTGTTTCTTCACTACAAGGTTCATCTTCTTTAGACTCTGAATCTATTGGATGACCAATTACACTCAAATCACTCATTCGACCTGAAAAAAACAAAGAGTTTTCACAATACTTAAATAGAAGATTTGGCAGTGTACGACAGAAGAAATCGATAGCAAGGCTGGCTGATTACACTCACACACACAAAGAGGGATTCAAGTCTTTTCACATTAAATACAATCACCCTTCTACACATGGTTGTCAGTCTTCAAATTTGTAGTTTTATATTAACAATAGGAAAAACAAAACCAATTTAAGATTATAGCAACAGGTCATGGAAACACTTCAACGTGTTTAACAAAGCAATGTCCTTAAAATGAAACAGAGTCACATGGATACATTGTAATCGTGAAATGTGGGAATTCATCTTTGTGAGAACTGAAAAAAACAAAAAATTAAGACCATTTCACCACATCAGACAGGAAAAGTAATCGATTACTGTCCTTTACATAAGGAGAAGCTTAGACACCCTAGATTCGATAAGGAAATGAGAAGAGATTCCTTCTGGCTCTTTGTCACAATCTGTCCTAAAGAAGGCTGTTTTTAGAAAAGGAAAAGAGAGGTTTCTTTATGGCCCTTCAACAGCACAATGACCACCCCTTCCCAACGCAACAGCAAGATAAGACTTGGCTGCATAGGCAGCAGCCACATCCGGGACACAAGGGCAGGAAGCCCTGGACGGCGAAGGGGGCGGGCTCTGCACAAGGGGAGCTCACTGAGAGCACCCGGGAAGAAGAGCCCTCCACACCTCCACACCTTTATCCTTCATGAGAAGAGACCTGGATTGGGTCAATTACAGTTCTTTTTATTAACATTTTCACCAAAGAAAGTTCAGAAGTCACATCTAAATATTTGAACTGGCGTACTTTAAATAACACAGATCCTTAGAACATTTCTTAGATTGTAAATTGTCACAGGACACCAACCACTAAGCCCAGTGGACTTTTCTGCCTACAGAAATACACCAGCAAAGCTCCTTGTCTGGACATCAGGAAGGAGGAAATTCTGGGCCCTCACTCTCAAAGGAGTAGAATTCAGTTGCCCTAGGAAAGGGTCCAGTCACTACAGTGGCCCTACTCCCAGCATCACAGCAGTGTGTAAAGCTGCCTGCGGGTGCATGAAGAGGACGAAGAGAAGCACGGAGGACTGCAGAGCATCTCACCCTCCCGCCTCCAAGAATACTGCTGTAGAATTCGTTTTCAGTCTAGCTCCCACCCGTGTTACACATGCTCAGGCTGAACCCGAGAAGTTTACAGGAGGAATAATTAGGACGGAGCCAACCTTGCCCCCCACTGGTAGGGAGACTGTTCATGTTGCAAGGAGCTGCTCTCTTCCCTGTATGAAAGGATCGACATCTAGCATTTACTGATAAGTCAGAAAAGAAAAAACCCTATGGAGAAGGAACCAGTATTGCTCAACATCAATATAGAAGTATACGAACTATCAATAAAAACTCTATAAGCTCCTTCTGTATTTTTAACTACGGTTTGTCAAAAAAGCCAAAGACCACAGACTTTTATGTGACTGGAAGACATATACTATATTTACATTTATCCCTTTCACCCTAATAAAAAGAAAGCGGAGACTCTTCTCTGTATCCCAACAGATCTTCACTGTGTGATCTCCACAAACTAGCGTCTGTGTAGGGTTGGGTTACTCTCACTCTATGGCCTCCCTTACCAGCTTTCACACATTACAGTTCATTTCTTACGTCTCCATCCCATTCCACCCACACATTCAGCCTTTCAACTATGCAAACAAAGGGTATTCAAATGAATGAAACACTATTTCTACCATAAGAGAAGTGAGATCAATGCATACCTCTAGTATATTATAAAAATATAAAATGAATACAGATGACTTGCGCCACAGATGTTGCAACTACTCCTAATTGCCAAACTTAAGAAAATGACTAAATGCCCTATTTTTTTTCCAAAAAATATAATTAAAAGAATGTTGGTTCAATATTAGATCACTGAAGTTGTTACTGGGATCTTATAGTGCCTCATTGTGTATATGTTTTAAAAGAGGACACAATAATATTTTCAGATAATAAGACCTTTTAATGCGGCGTGCAGTGAAGCCTACCCTGTCACTATGGAAAGAGAATGTGAGAGAATATATATGCACATGCGTACATATGTAAATGAGAGGATACATTTTCAATGACTTTTGTACAAATGAATCTCTTGAAATATCACATCAATAATTTTATCTATCACCAAGGTAAGCAGTCTCTCATTGCTAATACTATCTGAACATAGTTGAGTGAAGCCAGCCTCAATTAAACTGTTCCGTACAACTTCACAGGATTTAACTGGAGTTTCAAAATTGTGGCAATCTTAAACTGCTTTTACTCTTGTTTTACACTCAGCTCTTTCACTAGGTTTTATTAGGTGTAAATCAAACTATAATTCATGTTAAGAAGTATTACACACACAGATGCTAAATTCACACAGTATCTTTAAATACAGAAAGAATTTTAAAATAAGAAACAAGGGTCTGTGTTAAGCATAAAAGAAACTCCACCACATTTTGTACCTTTTTATAAATAATAGAGATAAAACTAATCACTCAGCCAAACTGCTCCAGCCAAACACAAAGATAAGTAAGGAAATAACTGCTCAAAATTGTTTATTTATAAACTCCTTGGTCAGGAATAGGGTAAACACACTCGTTGCTATTATAGATTTGTATGAGTTTCTGAATAAATTCCTTACTTTGAAAAATAATAATTGTTTTAAAAAACAAAACTGATACAAGCATATCCCATGACCTTCTTAGCGAATGGTCATAGATGGAGCTTCCATCAAGTATGATGTTGGTAGCTCTAAAAATAAGTGGGGTGGAGAAAAGCAGACAGGGAGGAGTCACTGAGGTGTGTCAGTGCGTCCAATGTCAGTGTGTCAAAGGAACTGACAGGTCATGATGCTCACATAGATGGATAATTTAAAATAAAATGTTTTTCCAGGAAAGAAAATAAAAAAGAACTCATAAATCAACAGTTTATGTAATAATTTCATTGACTATCAACTCTTGTTAAGTCTATTTGATTCAGTTAATTAAAGACCCTGGCATTCACTTTATAGCTCTAATTACGGTTCCAATGAACAAAGTGTAACTTTTTTTTTTTTTTTTTGAGGAAGATTGTCCCTGAGCTAACATCTGTTGCCACTCTTCCTCTTTTTGCCCGAGGAAGAGTGTCGCTGAGCTAACATCTGTGCCCGTTTTCCTCTATTTTATGTGGGACACTGCTACGGTGTGGCTTGACGAGCAGTCTGCACCCAGAATCCGAACCTGTGAACCTCGGGATGCCAAAGTGGAGTGCGCGAACTTAACCACTATGCCACTGGGTGGCCCCACAAAGTATAACATTTTTTTTTAGTTCATTTTCTACTTGGATAAGGAACTCTAACATTTCTTATTGCTCATAAATCTATGAGGATTTTTCATAGCATTTTAGACCATCATATCAGAATATTTCATCAAAAGACTCAACTGTTAGATGCAGGATATTCCACTTTCTAACCTAAATAAATATCACAAAATTTCAATCATCGCAATACAAACATAGCAGAGAGACGGCCTTTGCGTATACATCACAAACACAGTTCAGCTTCATACTGGGTTTTGTACACAAAATTAAATTCACTGCCACAACCATGCATGCCACCTAACCGTATTATCTCCCCAGGAGCCAACTGCTTGTACAGAAGTGACTGAGTACCTATTATGTACCAGACTACATGGCAGACACTTGCTTACCAACTTTACAGAGACCTAAGACCTCCAGAGGTATCCTCCAAGCCTCTCTTTCTCTGTCGCTGAAACAAATGGCTCTTGCCAAAAGGTTAAAGAAATGGCCTTACTAAACTCTTTTTCTCTCTATTTTAAAAGGAAACTTTTTGAGGGTACATATTGCAAATTACCAATCATTACATTTAAGTCAGGATTCCTTCTTCCACCTGCCTTCCACATATCTGATCTGACTTGCCTCCAGAATGGTAGAAAACATAGAAACATCTGAAGCTGTTCCATCTTATGCTTTTCATTGTACCATGAAGCTGGCAATGATCAGAGAGCTACCAGCACATCATAATAAATAGTGATGGAGAAGAAAAGATATATTTTAAAAAGTGTTCATTTGATATGTATTACAAAAAACATGCTGCTAAATGAGAATTCTTATTTTTTTCCTTTGAGGAAGATTAGCCCTGAGCTAACATCCATGCCCATCTTCCTCTACTTTATACGTGGGACACCTGCCACAGCGTGGCTTGATAAGCAGTGCATAGGTCTGTGCCCAGGATCCGAACCAGCGAACCCCAGGCCATCGAACCCAGGGTTACACCTCTTAACCTCTACAACACTGGGCCAGCCCTGAGAATTCTCAAATAAAACAAAGATAAAAAATGAGAGTTGAAATTATTTTGTTTCCTTTTTCTGAAAGGAATAGTCTCACAATGAAGTGACTAACATTTATTGTTGAAATAAGTTGTGTCAACTTCCAAATGGTTTCACTGGATTTCTTAATATCCATTTGAGAGTGGAGGAAATATCAACTGCCTAGGGCTTTGAAGTTAATTTTTTCTGCCAACAGATTCTCTACAGATCAATGTACATTTTATTTTCTCGGTGTGGCTGGTTTGTTCCCATACTTTTAAAGCTTCACGGGGGGTGTGTGGTATGAAATCTACCTAGTGTAGACAGGTGAACTCTTTCCTGCCCCCTACATCTCACCCATGTTCCTATCTGCTCCTCTTTGTTTACGCAGTCTCTGAAATTACTTCTTCATCCCCCTTTCTTGTCACCACCCCCACCTACCACACATGTTATTAGACAGTTGCAAGAACTATAATTACTGCAAGCCAGAAAAGTTTCTTTGCAGGGTGTGGCAGGGGGACATCTGTGCTATTGCGAAAGCAGGTATCTCATTCCCAAATGGCGATCTGCTCTGTTTTGTACTAAGAGTGCGACCTAATGGAGTAATTAACATTCCCAGCTCCTAGATGAACAAGCTCTTATAAGAGACTGCTCTATTTTAGAGTTTTATTCTAAGGATAATATAACTTTTATTTGGATTTCAAGAGTCAAACCACAGAACTCTACACAGTGTATGTATAATCTTTTCTATGTTTATACAAATGTATTTTAACAGCTTGACTTGAATATACTAGTACCATGGTTAATAGATTTTTTAATGGCATTTCACACAAAGCTTTATTGCTAGCTGACCTCAAATTATTCACCAAGTAGTTTTAAGTACCTCATGGCAGGGTTTTGTAGACACAGCACAAGTCTTGCAGTCAC
The DNA here is from genome assembly GCF_041296235.1 of Equus asinus. Taxonomy (NCBI): domain Eukaryota; kingdom Metazoa; phylum Chordata; class Mammalia; order Perissodactyla; family Equidae; genus Equus; species Equus asinus. Next base: position 85,939,040 of record NC_091798.1, read on the forward strand.
ACTGTTAGCAGACACAGACCATAGTTGCTAAGATGCACAGGCAGCTGGCTAAAGTTCACATTCTCTTTAGGGAATTTTACAATTTAAGTTTAAGAGCTTTTAATTAAATATAAGTGTACACCAATCTATTCAGCAGAGATATATTAGGATCACATTTCTTTAGTAAAATAGGTTCATTTTAATGTACAGCAAAAAGACTTCGTTTCCTTATTTTAAAAAAAACAATAGACAGCCATACTGAAGTGCCTGAGAAATACTCATAGAACTGAAAAAGAGAAAGTTTGAAGTTCTTTAAGACGTTTAAGTTTTCTGACACATACCTACACATCCAATAACCAGACAGAAACAAATGCTTCAATTCCACTCACCCTGATATGTTCTTAATTAAAAGAAAACGCTAACCGGCACTTTATGAAGCAAAGAAAACCACCTAATGTGAATTTCAACCAGATTGTCTCAGATATCCTAAATCCCTCAACATTTTCAAAATTTGACACTAAAAATGATGCCAAGTCGAGATGTTAAAAAAAAATTGGCATTAGTAATCAAGATATGAACACTCGCCCCAAATCTTGTCAGATGTTTTTGTATCCTTAACTATCTCAATAATTGAAAATCATGTGATATTTATACCAATACTCAGTTCCCTTAGAGATGAGAGAGATTAAAGTAAAGATGGAGAGATGGCCTATTAGCTCCGCTGGCCGAGGTCCACTTGGTGCACCACCCAAGCGTGTTATCATACACTGACAGCCTCCTCTGGCTGAGCAAGGAGCTTGACATTCCTCAATTCAAGAGTTTTACACCCAGAAAGGGTAATATATATGTATAAACAATATAAGCATCTCTGATGGCCTCACTTTTAGGAGGCAGACATGTTACGGGGATGATAAATGGGAATCACAGCTGTCCCTAACTTCAGATAATCCTTCAACAATGCTGTTCCCTCAAGTGGTGAGAATGTGTTTAGATACAGTCATCGAGTCTAAGTGCACTGGAGGAGACGCCACTGAGTGTGGGCTCTTCTTGCTTATGGAAGAGGCCCAGGGCACTTGGTAACCGTCCATTTTTAAAGAGCAACGGCTTTGCAAGACAGCATAATCAAGTAATTTGGGGACCATCAAGCATTTCTGAACAATGATAAAGAGCTATGTGAAAGAGGAGCAAGCCAGGTTATTTAGGTTTCTAAATGTTTCCTTAAAAGTAGAACAAATAAACAGAAACCAACCGTAGGGCAGTACTTTTGCTGTGTTTTTCATTTCCATTCTGTAAGATTGTCAAAGCCACCTATAGATAGATGATAGATAGATAGATAAACAGATTATTTTCAGATATCCTAACACCAGAAACATGCTTTGGTCAGAATCAAGGATTTAAAATTTGAGTAAAAGCTTTGACTAAAGTAAAACAAATGCCTCTCGTAAATAAATACAAATACTTCCTTTCTAAGCCCCCCAAATTACAGCTACTAAGCTAAACTTTACCAAGCACTGTTTTATTTTTAATTATGCCATTCCTTTCTTCAAAAGCCAAGAGGAGTTTCCAGTCACCTCTTTCACCTCACCTGTCCAACAGGTGTTCCAACAGCTCCATGAACCGCCCCCGCCCCCATAGTTACCCTTTTCCTTCAGTCCTGTTATCATTCTCTGCACCTCTGCATTGGAGCCAGCAGCTCCATGTCCATGTATCAACATCCCTCAATATTTGCATCTCAGATTTCTGTTCAAGAAGAGCCCTCCTGCCCCCAACTTGGAAGGTTCATGGATCCTCCTCTGAACGCCACCAGGCATTTATGAAGGATCCAGCTAAATAAAGCCTTCAGTCCTCCACTACGTCTTCACTAAAACTCCTCAGCCCAAACTGGTTGCATCTCTGTTTGTATCGCATAGGACTTATGTGATATTGTTTCTTATTTATAAATTCCCTAGTTGTTTTTATACTTTTTTCTCATCTCCCTCACTAAATTCTATATTCCAAAATCCTTTAAACACGTAATACTCTTAATACTCCGGCCACATAGCCCTCTTTTGAGAATTTAGTTGGGAGAATGTCTACAGAGCTATTTATCATCAAGAATGGAAAAGTTTACATTCTACTGCTTTGATACTGCCCTTGAAAGTTTGCATTTTGGACTGAAGACATTGTGTTTTGGCTGCAATCACAGCTCAAATTCTGAGAGACAACGAAAGGACCATACAGATAACTCAAACACTAAAAACTTTTATGGATAGAAAAATCTAGATAATCTAGGTGTACAGGCACAGTCTCAATATTTTTTTTATCACTCATTTTCTTTCCAAATCTAGAAATCGATATAGGCTTATATCAAGGGGCAATTACTGTTTTTCTCGAATGTAAATGTACAATGAACAAACTCACTTTGGCAGTGTAGCCAAAAGAATCCTTAAGCCAGAAGCACATATTCTTCTGTTTAATTTCCATGTTGATAGGGAGAAGGTAATGGGTACAGCAAAGTGAGGTGTGTAGCTCTGGGTAATTTGAGATATATTCTCCAGGCTTTACTATCACTTTAATTCAATTACAATTATTCCTGAAACTTTTAAAAACATATATTTCAATGATATTTAATTCTATTTTCTCCCTTGGCAACTTAGATGCCAAGGTTCATTTAACATTTGTGACCAAAAAAATATGATCAAAGCCTGAATCACACATAATGGAGGGGAGACTGAATCACACATAGTCTTTTCCTCCTTAAAATTGGTAAGAGACAGCTTTGACTGGCAGAGGCTTCCAGCAGCCCCTTCCCCAGAAATGTCTGTATTTCAGCCTGCTGTCTGCAGGTCAGAAAGCCTTGAATTTACTAGTGCTGTTCAATGCTCACGGTGCATCAAAATCACATGAGGTGCCTTTAAAAATACACATAGCTACTATTAAAAAATAAATAAAGGGAGCAAATTTAACAAGAGAAACAAACAAGAAATACAAACACCTGAGCCTCAACACTAGAAATTCAGATTCAAGTTGTCTGGTGGGGGACGGGGTAGTGGGTATTTTTATCTGGAGTCCCCCTGGTGACTGGTGCCTGCCTGGTTGGTGTGGTTCTGGGCCCTCCTGGGTAAACTGGGTGGTTGCTCAGTGAGGGGATAAGAGCCCAGAGTTTCCTGTGGGGCCAATTCTGAGACTTTGCCTGCTTAAGATGCTACTTCAATATTTCATATTACCTCTATTTTCCCGTTTACTAAAGCAAGCGGTTAGCTTCTATCATATACTCTCCTGCTTACTATTTCAAGTTGCCTTCTCAACTAAGCTATAGGTTGTATTTTCTTTTCCCCAGCCACAGAGTAGCTTGACTGGATGACTTTATTCCAAGAAACCTCTAAAACAATTCCTGGGGGGGAGTGTGAAGTCACGGTCAGAGAATGTTCTGTCTGCAGGTGATAAGACAGGCTTCTCTGGAGAGCACAGCAAGGTAAGATTCCAATGATGTGAAAATGATCATTATACTATCTTCTGTTTTACTCTCCTGAAATGTACATTAGCATATTTTCCCTTTCTCAGCTTAGAAAAACAAAACCCAGGCCAGCCCTGGCGGCCTACTGTTTAAGTTCAGCGCGCTTCACTTTGGCAGCCTGGGTTTAGCTTCCGGGCACGTACCTACACCACTCGTCTGTCACTGGCCGTGCTCTGGTGGCGTCCCACGTGCAAAAAGAGGAAGATTGGTGGCAGATGTTAGCTCAGGGCAAATCTTCCTCAGGAAAAAAAAGAAAAACCAAAGCCTTCAAAACCTACTGTATGCAGCATATGGTCAAAGCAACTAAATCGCCCAGTGAGAAACCAGGGGTACTGTGCTACGAAGCCAAGAGATGAAGTCACTAGAAGCCAGTGAAGGTAGCGTGTAGCAATTATCCATGTGTGCAAGCCTGTCTGGGTAGAATACCGTGACACAATACAACAAGGTTTCACAGGCATAGATGCCAAAATACAATTAAACTTTTCCTCTCACTCCAGAGATTCTTTCTAGTTTAAAATCTCCTATTTAGACTTTAAATTATTTTTTGGAGAAATACTTGATACGTTGCCCCAACAATTCTAGCAAGTATTTAGAAGGTTAACCGTAATTTCTTTTCCTCCAAAGAATCAAATCACTCTTTTTAAGAAAAATTGCAGCCCTCTTGCCAATAGACAGGGTTTCCCTCCTGAGTCATACTCAGAAAGTCTAAATACTGGCACTACCTCTCTAAGGAACACCATTTTTTAATGTGATAAAACAGGTTCTCAGTTATCCATATCATGCCCTATATTTTCTATCACATCAATTATGGTGTAAAACATTCAAAGTACTTCGATACAAATGAAAAGAATATATAACAGTTTTCATCAAAACACATCACTCCTCTCCCCACCACAATTCTTGGAATGGTTCTGTCAATGAAGCCACTTATTTTTTTTATTTTTATTTTTTTTTTGAGGAAGATTAGCCCTGAGCTAACATTTGCTGCCAATCCTCCTCTTTTTGCTGAGGAAGACTGGCCCTGAGCTAACATCCGTGCCCATCTTCCTATACTTTATACGTGGGACACCTACCACAGCATGGCTTGCCAAGCAGTGCCATGTCCAGACCTGGGATCCGAACCAGTGAACCCCGGGCCGCCAAAGCGGAACGTGCGCACTTAACCGCTGCGCCATTGGGTAGGGCCCTGAAGCCGCTTATTAATCACCTCTTCTTTTGTACCCAACAAACTGGCCTCACTGAGGTACAGTGTTATAAACTTTGCAAACTGACAAAAATAGGCAATGTCTTCTTGAAACCATACAATTTTCAGTTTTACCTCATTAAAATAAAACCTCCAAAAGCACTTCTTTCTCTTTTCTTTTATCCTTGTTGCTCCACTCACCATGCACGTCTCTCCCCTTGGCTACACCCCTCCCCTCAAAAAAGTTCTGAACGCTGTCTGGGCCTGTGAATACATTTTTTATTCATTGCACAAATGAATGATCTAAGAGCTATTAAGAAAGAAGAATGTAATCCCTGTGTAGAGAACTGAGGGGTTTCCTTGACAACAACAAAAAGACAGCAGGGAATGCCCATGTATTCTATGAATATGCAAGAGGCGAGGCCCAGTACCTGGAAAAATTTATAAAGAATTGGTAAAAAGATCATTTTCTTTGGAAAAAAATTAAATTGATAGGTATCAAAATCATAAGCCCAATTTTCACACATGAAAAAGAGCAGAAAGCTAACGAATTCTACACATAGATACTATAGAATCAATATTATATTTAAATTTTAAATAAGGGCTGCAGCTGCTTCTGATTTGCACCCAAAATGGCATCACCCCAGACAAACACAATCCAGAGGATTAAATTTTAACAAGCTCCAGCAGTCAAGCAGATACTATAGTATAATTCTATTTGGCTCCCTGTGGTATAAATCATCTTGAATTTTAAGATAATTCCATTTTTACCTATTTAATACACAACAATCTAAATTTTCCTGCATTTAGAAGTTCAGGATGAAATTATTCCTGCAGCACAGAGGGGACTAATTTGTCCAAAGTCGTTCTAGTGTGCCAAGCACTGTGCTCGGTGTTTTGTTGTCGTGGAGGATTCAATGTGCCATGTGCCTCCCACAGGGACTGGCAGGCCCGTGAAGAGAGCCCTTTCTCCTTGAAGCAATCTGGTGGGTTTGTAGGATTGGTGTATATTTTTAATGTGACAACAAGTCAGGCCTATGGACATTATATGGCAAATAACGATATTACAATGAACCCAGGTCTGTTTCCAAAGGCTCTTTCCACTGCGTCCACTTACTCTTCCCTGTGGCCTATGGAGCGAACTGACTGCCCATCCACATTCATTCAAATCTCACAGATAGCACATGCTTCAAAATCCAGTTCTGATGTGGTACCTAGTGCACGATAATTATTTGACTAATTATTGAATAAATAATAAAAAATATTTGTATATTTTATGTATAGGTGTGTATACATATAGATATATATGCATATATATGTGTGTGTATGAATATATATATGTATATACATGATCATCTTCCTTGTTTCATAATCCCTGTGATTTGGAAGAAGAGTATGGGTCAAAGTTTAGGAAATATTATTCTTTCTACACAATAATAGCTATTACATCCATTTTACTGGTAAAAACTTGTGACAGAGAAAGTGAGAAATTCCTGGGTCCGTATTGCAGATAAGCAAAAGAGAGGCTGACTCCAGATTCCCCAACTTACAGCACCTGCTTCCGTAATATGACTGATTCAAATTTCACTTGAAATAAGATGTCATAAACCTTTAAATCACCTTCTAGAGCGTGCAGCTTGCTCTTTAAAAGGTAGTTTTATGCCATTTAAATTTACAAGTGCGTAACTCTGAAGCATGATACTTCATGGGAATATATTTTGAAAAGTTAAACGTACTGAACCTACAGAAGATGCTATCTTTATCAAAAAGTATGAATCACGAAGAACAGAGACGTGGGACCACACTCCCGCCAGAGGAAGGCGGTTGAACATCTCTGGTCTCCACGAACCTGCACAGCTTTCTAGGTGAATCCTAAAAAGGCATTGAGCTTCTGAGGCAGGCCGTGCCCTCTCTGTCAGCCCAGTCCTATTTAGGAAAATGCCTGATTGTACTTGGCGCTCCTTAACCCCCCTAGTGAGCCTCTGTTGGGAAGCAATAGGCTAATAACTGGTTTCCAGTCATTTTTTCGTGATCTATCCTTCCAACATGAACCAACCTAAGACTCTTCCTTTCATGAAATATTCTCTGGCTTCCTTGCCTTCATTGAGTCCTTCCTTTGCCGACCTCATCTGCCATTCATGGTCAGTACCACACCACCTCGTGTGTAATTGTATGTTTCTGTACTGCAATTATATTTGACTGTGTTGATATTGGTTTCTCTAAAAGTACACAAAGTCCTTGAGAGCAAAATCTATGGTTTATGTTTCTTTTGTGCCCCTTTTAATATCTGTCAAAAGACGAGGCATGGTGTAGCTTTGCCTGAAGATAATCCTTGATTGACTCCACTGCCTGGAAGGCAGTGTGTGCCTTTCTCTCAAGGTCACTGCCAATGATAGCTAAGTGGTGTTTGTCTTTGGTTAACACCCCACCTCAGTGGTATTTTAGATAATGGCAAATTGTAATTGCAAATGCTATTTTCAGAAAGAACAGGCATTGGTTCATGTTAGGAAGAAGATAAAGTTCCTTTTAGCTATCCATGGAACACCTCTTTTATTTTTAAACCTCAACCTGTGAAGAAAACAACTTCAGTTTCTTAAATTTTTCCTCAAAGCTAGTGGGTTAATAAAACATTCACAGAGCATTTTAAACATCGAGATTCCGTGTGTGTGTGTGTGTGTGTGTGTGTGTGTGAGTGGCATGCACATGTATGTATCGCACATACAAAATATTCCACTTAGAACGACTTTTTAAAAAGGTGGCATTTGGTCTGCAGTGTAGAGTTAGGCTGATGAATAATTTAGAAAGACTAAGGGCAATTCTTTTCTTCATACTAGAGAAACAAAAGGAAAACAGACAGTCTCTTTCCTTTTCAAACTGAATCCTTTTCTAGACTTTGGGCAGCCAAGGAGGGATAGAGAAAGCCATCGTAATTCCCTGCAGAAAAAATGTGCTTCTCTGGCAGGGAGCCACAGCTGGAGCCCAGCAAAGGGAACTGCTCATGTGGGCAGGCACAAGCCGCCTCCTCTCACAGGGATGTGCTCCAAAATGCTGCAGGAAAGCAGCAGCCCAGAACCAGGGCCACCAAATTCATCACGCCGCTCTCTTGCCATGGCAGGTAACTGAATAGCAGGCATAGTCCCCAGTATTAGCAGCAAACTAAAGATGACCTAAGTCATCTAGCCTTTATAAACCAATAGAGCACCAATGAGAAGCCAGTCTTTCCAGAGCCTATGCTCTTTCAGAAACTGAGGGACAGGGTAGCCCCTGAGCCAATAGAGGGTCATCACTCTCTGAGTTCATCGGGGGAGAGAATCGTCTCACTGCAAAACTGCTCCAAGGAGTGCCAGGATGGCCAGATGAGCACGAATGGTGTTAGACCCCCTGTGCCTCCATTTTCCCATCCGCAATATCTTCCCTATTGTCTCACAGATTATCTCTGGTGTTTAAACACAATAATATATGTGAAACACGGCCTGCAAGCTCTCAGCGTGAGCCTGACGATGACTTCGTTCTGCACACACGGTACTCTGAACTGTAACCAGATGCTATCTTGTTTACACCTGGGCATCCATAAGATTGAAACTAGATTTGCTTAGTTTGCTTTATTCAGCATCATATAAAGTTATTCAAAGGTAAATGTTATTAGATGTGGATCATTACAGTGAGATAAGGTATTGATAATCAGGCTAATTTTAAAAGTGTTTTTACTTAAAAAATATCAATTCATTCAAAATGAGTAATTGTTTCTGCTTTATTCTGAACTATCTGGATAATTTCATTCTCTTTCCAGCTGTGGTCAGAGTTACACATTATTCTAGAACCTACCACAGGGAGTCTGGGAGAGGTCCCAAGGAAATGGGACTCCTGATCCCCCTTCTCAGACATGAACCAGAACAGCCACTCTTTCATCTGCTCAAAATAAGGAGGCCCTGAATAAGATTATGTTTGAAGAAAGGAATCTGATGCTATAATAAAAAATCTGAAAGTAATTTTTCTATATAATAAATTCTACAAAAATCAAAAATAGGTCATTTAAAAAAATTATATGAGACAGTCCTGTATAAACATTACTTTCTTAAAAATGAATGACTGTGCAATCAATAATATAAATATTGGCATTTGCCAAAATATCTCCTGTTCTCAGAGTCAACATCCCTTATTGTTTACGCTGTCCTCAACACCATAGTATTCAGAAAATAAACCTTTAGTTTTATGTACATTTCTTGAATGTACAAAAAAAAATGCAAACGGGATTAGTCGTAGAGGAGTTATTTCTGAATGATGTAAGCAATAAGGTACCATGATTCTCAATAAGCAAACCAAGCAAAATGAATTCTAATTTAGAGACCAAAATTATCTTTCCCCAAATCTCATTCATCTTTACTATCATTACACTAATAATCTTTTAATATCATAATATTTATATCATTTTAGTTTAATACTGGCTTTATACCTGCCGTACATTTAGATTTTGATAGATATAAATTATAAAACTAACAAAAAAGAACACCTGACAAGACAAATAACATCAAGCCGGCCTGACAAACAGTATGTGGTACACATGAACTTGTCTTAAAAAAACTAACAAGCCACCTATTTTAAGATATAACTCTGAGCATTTGCACAACAATGTTTGTGCTTAATATCTGTATATTTCCAAATTATTTTTTCATTTAAAGATACCAGTACATCGGTTTTCTAAAAAAAATTCACAGTTCTGTCCCACTGACTTGTGACATTTCAGATGATTCAGAGGAGTGTTCTTTTTTTAAAAAAAGGTCAGAATTGAAGAAAGTCTTCTTACACTTTTAAACCCTGCAGACTTCATACATGTCCACAAAGAAAACCTTTCAATAATTTTTCAAAACACAGGTGTGCAAATTACTCCTGAAATAGACGGGAGTCATGTTTTCAGTATCCCCTGAGCCACTGTTAAACACACCCCATAGCATTTTTCAGCTCATAAAACTTTTATGAGCTGAAAAGTTCCTTCAGATTTTTTTAACCGCTAACTACAGTTGCCCTGGAGCGACAGCACCCTAAGTTGCTATTAAGACCCATTTGAGCAAATATAACATAAACGTGTCGTGAGTAGCATGTTTTGTTTCATAGTAGTAAAAAAAAATCAAGATTTATATGACTTGCTGAGGACAGCAAAAACATTATGAATGCCTTGGCTTAGTGTAGCATGGGTGGGATTCTTGCTTACTTGGATATACAGTATGCATAGAGGTCGAGTCTATGTTTGTGAACAGAGTTATACAAGTTAGTACATGCACTGAGGCTTTTCCAGTCTGGAAAAATGTGCTTTAAAACATAGAAAGGTTAGTTTTCCAGGCGCACATGTATTTTTCCTTACTAATGCACACCTGCCTTAGAACTCATTAATTTAACATCTGCTTTAGAGTTTTCCCTACTCGAAGTTCAAAATGCTTGAAAAATTAAGTTTCTCATAGAAAACAAAATTAGTAAAAGTAAGCAGTTGGATCTGAGTAAACCTCATTGTCTCATCAACACAATAAACAATGCTTTTAGTCTTAAGGAGAATAGCATACATAAAGCACACGGAAACGATAGATAAAAGAGAGAGAGAGAGATGGAGGCAGGAAACTAGATAGACACATGCTCTATCCACCCCCACCCCCACGATCCTTTCCTGACGGAGATCACCATCTATTCTCTTTCCACAGAGACCCATTGTTACCAATGCAGAACAAAAATTAGTCTGAGGCAAATCATGATCCCATGTTTTAAAAGTGAAAGAAAGAAGAGGAAACACCTAGTCATGTCTCCCAGCCCCAGCTGAATTAAATTCACAACTCAAATATAAATAAGCACCTTTGTATAAATGGTTTCTGGGTTAAGTTACTCAGACTCTCCGTTTCGAGTAACCATGTATAAACTTAGATTTTTTTTTTTTTCTGATGACTGCCAATTCTTCCAGAGAGCTCGAGTTTCACTTTTTCCATTTTATAATTTGATCACCCTAACCTTAACACACAGTTTCCTATTTAGAAGAGTTTTTAAATGCAGAAGATTTTGTACTGTTTTCTGTATTATTTGATTCAGTATCTACACTAACAAGAAAGTAATCTAAATTGGGAAAACTTCTGCATAATTAGTCATTCAAGTAATTTTAAAATTCTCAAATTAAGTGTTAGTAGTAATTCCTTTTTGCTTCTCCTCACTTCTGTTCTTCCCTTTTCATAGGCCTACTGGTAGCTGCCCTCATTCCCACTCCTTGGCAACTCATCTTGTCTCTCCGACTCCAGCTCCAGAAGGCAGAAAAGGAATGTAAGAGAGAGGAAATATGCTCTGATTTCTAAGAAACAGCATCAATAGCAGGAAAATAATGCTCGAATCCTGGCCTCTTTCAACGGTATTGGAAAGTGGAGATTAACTTCACTCCTCTGGAACATATTTCCTTCTCTGCTGTTCACTGCCCCGCAAGAGCTTTCGCATTGAGAAAATTCTGAATAGTAGAAACCTATAGAAGCCATGAAGTTTCCACCTGCCCCACTGGAAGCCAGCTGACTTGGCAACAAAGCTACCTGTTTGTTTGCAACAGGTGCACCTCTGAGCCCTCTAACGAGGACAGCACCACTCTGAAGAAAAATGACCCCCTAAAGGGACTCTCCCAACAGCAAGAGAGAAAACCTGCGAAAAACATTCTGCTACCCCGACTTCTCAGAGCCAGGTCAAGGGAAAATGAGTACTTGTCCATTTAATTCTCACATTAACACTAGAGGACGGCAACTTAACTAAAATCAATGATTTTAACTTGTCAATTAAAAAGAGACAGACAAACCTGAGCTGATCTATAGCACTAAATGCGCTATGTATTCTCTGCTCAGCTTACCCCATTTCAAAGATGATGTGTTCTGACCTTTGGAAGGAATACGTTACGTTTGGTAATGAAAATTGCAAGTATTAACCAATGTAAAGAAACAGCTTTTAAGAACTTTGCCAGAGAGATAAATAAAATATTTGAGCAGAATAGAAGGCATCGCAAATATTCCTGGAGATAAAACAATTAAATCATAGAATAAATAATGTTACAGCCTGGTTTTTAGGGAACCGAGGTAATGCTGACATACTCATTTTCTGAAATGATATTTGATACATTGAATTACAGCATTTCCTAGAACTGAGCTAGATTGTATTTTTTCTAAATAGTTAAAGCCTCGTTAAAACATCCAAGGACAACAGCTTAAAAATATGTTGAACTGGCATTAAAATAACATTTAAACTACAGACCTATTACCCACCCCAAAGTCATATAATAAAACCCGTACACTCCTGGAAGAGAAAAACCAAAGCAAACCTTTAGACGTCTTTCTATCAGCCCTAGGGATGTGCAATAGGATTTTAGCTGTCTGTCCACGATGTCAGTACTGAAGGTTAATAGTTAAAGACCAATGGAATGTTAACATAGTCTAGTACTACACTGGAGTAGTAAGGCATGGAAAGACACTGAAATTAAAACACTTTGTTCTGCATGTTCTGAAGTGATGCAACAGTGATGATTTGGTTATATTAGATGACAAAGCAGGGCTTCTCATGACTTTAAAAAAAATCGTATCTAACATTCTTCCAAATTGTTTAACATATTCTTCCAATTCTTGTACAAATATATGAAGCTAAAACACAGAACTTTTTCACACTCCAGTTATCTTCTAATGGCAGCATTTGGTATGTTGATTTTTTTTTTTCCAAAAGTAATTTTCAAGATAAAATGCTGATTGCCTTGACTGGTATGTCTAGAAAGCAAAGACTTACCTGTCTTGTTTTCTCTGACCTCAATAATATAAACATTTATGTCAGGGCGGAATTTTGTCCCTGCCGAGGGTTCTGGAGTGGAAAGTGCCTGAGGTCTGAAGGCCTCTTGGCCTTCCACAGTGGGTGGTCTTGTTGGCTGTGTAGCAGAAGGAGTACTTGAAGTTGTGAAATACTCTCTATCAATATCGGTTTCCGTTTCCTTCACTACAACATCCTCAAGGGTAGTGGGAGGAACACGAGATGTTGATTCTCCAATGATGACCATGTCACTGGTTGTTTCTTCACCAGGTTCCCTGTCAATGAGAGGCGGTTTCTCAGTGGATGCTGAAGTTGTGTGAAGTCTGTCTACTGAACTGAAGGCAGCAATGACATCACTTGGAACTGTGGCATTAATTGTTGAAAATTCTGGGAGTTCTGTCGCTTTGGGCTTTTCAAATAATCCTGAGCCTAAATCAATATAATCTAGGGATGTTTCCTCTCTTTTCTCAGTAGTGGTTTCCTCTATAAACTGGGTGACAGCAGTGCTGAAAGGCGATACAATTTCCCCTGGACTAGTACCTTCTGTTTCATATTTCTGGTCAAGCCCTGGCCTTAAAGACACCTTTGGCCCCATGCTTGGTGTTACCACTTCATCTGTTTTTGCTTTGTGTTCAGTGACAGCACCAGGTGGGTAAGACATACTGTATTCAATTTTTCCAACTGGAGTTGTTTCTAAAACTGGGACTCTCTCAGAACTTGTCACCAATCTGTCTTCAGAGACTGTATACGCTGACCCATCACTCTCTTGTTCATCCAAAGATGTTGTTGCCTCCTTGGCTGTGCCAACTGTAGAACTGAGAGCAGGAATGGGTTTCTCTGAAGTCTGCTCTCTCCAAGGGAATTCTTCCTGAGTTGTTCCCTGTGTGATTTCTGTGGTTGTTCTTATAGTTTCAGGAGAAATAGTCGCTTCAAGGGGAGTCTGATCAAGGACATGTATGTCTTCAGAGGGTTCACCTAGAACTTCACCTTCCGATGGAACAGAAGGTACCAACACTCCCCATTCTGTCTTGGGAATTAGAGAAAGAGAAACCGTATGGGAAGTGTCTACATAAGTAGTAGGTTCCTGGGTGCTACTATAATTAACAAATGCCGATCCTTCCACATCTGAAGTATGTACAAATTGGGGGACAGTTGATACGGGCTTAGAGACATCCACGTCTTCCCCTTCGTCCAAAGCACTTCCTTCTACAGTTGCATAAACAACACGGCCTTCTGTGCTTGTAATAGGTGAAACTCTTTCTTCAGTTGTAGAATCTCTCAAAGTTGACTTTTCTGCAATACCAGTTGATGTAGTTGGCTGAAATCTAACTGAGAATTTGCCATGGTCTGTTGTGTCTTCCTCAGGAAACTCCTTGAATGGCTTTTGAGTACTACCTGGAATAAGAGTAAATTCACCTCCTCCATCTTCAGTGAAACTTGGGATGTCTTCATCCTTTCCACTCACTCCCATCGTTGGGAATAAGGCAGGGGGCAATTTTGGAGAGCCTGCATGTTCTGTGGACCCAAAAGGCTTTGATGTTGTATTGTCTTCATCCCATGACCATTTTGATACAGTGACCACCTCTACATCTAAAGTGCTGTGGGTCAAATGCACGGTTGTAATACCCTCATCATACGTTGTAGTATCTTGATAGCCATCTGTTTCCAATCCAACAGGAGTTGTGGTAAAGTCTTCCTTCACATCTCTTGCCTCTGTTGGTGCCACACTTAGCTTTGTTGTTATCAGTGCTGGGGAGTCAAAAGATTTGGTCATTTCCACTGAAGACTCTGTAAGATGAATTTGTTCTAAGGAAGCTGTAGAGAACTTCATTCCAGAGAAGTCTTCTTCCTCTATTTTTCCTATAAATGGATCTTTGGTGATCCTTTCCTGTATCTCATCAGCAGTATAAGTATCTGTTCTCATCTCTGGTCTTAGCGTTTCTCTTCTTTCTCCTTCTTGTGTCATTTCTATTTGTGGAGAGGGATAAATAACTGTGGACATTCCCTCGACTAATCTTTTATCACCAGAATAAGGAAAGAATTCTACTTCTGTATGATGCTCTGATGGGAAAGGTGTGGTGGACATATTCTGGCCAAAAAAATCTTTAGTCATCCTACCATTAGTTTGTTTCTCTTCCCAGCCATCCATGGATGATCCATCAATGTCAGGCATAGTTACAGGTGAAACAAGCGTCGATGCTGAGACTGACTCTGCATCCTCTAGCTGAGTGGGGGTGGTGTCTTCCGAAGTCTTTGACACTGTAATGACTTCAGGTATTTGGCTAAAGACCAAGGTGCTCTGACCAGATCTAACCGTAAATGTTCTGTCTTCACCATCAGCTTTTCCCAAGGTGAATCCATAGTGGCTTGGGGTCACTGATTCAGAAATAACGCTTACTGTTTTCTTTTCAGTTTTGGATTCCAGGGTCATTGTTGCAGATACAAACGGTGTTCCAGTTACAGAGAATTCCTTAGACAGAAGGTGCTTTGAGGTTTCCATAGATGTTACCAACGGACCCACTTCTATTTGTTCAATTTGTGTAACTGATTCTTGTGTCTGTGTATCTTCCATGACACCATCCCATGAATCAGTAGCACGATGGGAGATGACAGTTGTACTTTGGGGCACTTCTTCCTTAATTTCAGTTATGTCTGGCTTTCCAAGTGGTCCTGAAGCAGAAGGTGAGTAATAGTGCATATCCCCAGGTTTCTTGGTACTCCCAGCAGGCGTGGGTGATTCAGTGACTAATCTGTGTGTGACAGCTTGAGATTGAACCGTGGCTTTCTGTTCAAAACTGACTATATTTCCCACAGGAGGGAACTTTGTTGTAATGACAGGTAATTCGGTGATTAAAGGGACGATGGGTGTAGTTCTGTCAGGTACCATTTGCAGTTCTTCGGATAAACTGGGTGATGCGGTTTCTGCAAGGATATTCAGTTCGATGGTTGTAGCCTCTGATATATTCTGTTTAGCTAGAAAAATAATTTCAAAGAGTTGATTAGACAAGTCACTAATAAAAAGTTGTACGTCCAGTGTTTGTTAAGCACTGCTGTGTATTTTTGGGTGACCCAAAAGTGTCTTGTGATGGAGAGGAGTCTAAAAACTAATACTCAGATGAACCCAAAGACAGACAATTGAACAAGTAATACTCACAAGTTGGTCACCTGTTTTATATTATAAGGGTTATCACTGCTTTTACCAGTAAGTATGAATGACTGTTCCTGGCTAAGGAAAACGAGTATTGTGTAGTTTTAAGACAAAGAGAAATCCAAAAAATATATAAATGCAGAGTTTGGGAACAGGAGACAGGTTACCAGAAATGACAGCAGCAACTTGAAGCCTAGCAGGAGAACTTAGCACTACTATTCTGGAGGCTTCTGTCCCGTGCATCTAGCCTTCTCCCTCCTTCTCAAGCTGCATGGTGTCTCAGGGGAGAGGGAGTGCCTCAGATTGCAAAACAACAAAAAAGCCACATCAAATGTCCCTGAGTTACACATAAATGGTTACATTGTCCATAATGTGGAGGGTTTCATCAAAACAGGATATGAAACCTTTTAATAGCATTTTTCGCTTGATTCCAGGTGTTGAGACATTTGTTTTCATCTTCCTTTCAACTCTGCAGTGCAGCCTTGCTTCTAATAAATAATAAAACGTTTCCAGCAGAGGCTGCTTGGCTTTTGTGACAGTTCTACCTTTTGTCCTACGTTCTACACACCACGTTTGTAACTCTTAAGGGTCTCCGTTCTAGGCTTACTTTAGCATGAATGCAAACAGAGAACAGGAAGCGCAGTACCCACATGATATATTTTAGGTCGTAATTACAAATCACTGGAAACAACGCTGAGCATCAGAAAGAATGGGCTCAGGCTTAAAAAGTAACATGTCATCATAAAATGCTACATTATAATGCCTCCAGCTTTACAGAGAATGGCCTGGCCTGTTTAAAGAAATCCAAATGGTGTATAAAAGCGACAGTGTTGTAAACAAGATTCCTTTTCCACATAGGGAAAACGCAGCGGCTTACCACACAGAGATTTTTTTTAAGCAGATTTTCAAAAATTAAAGTCTAGTTGCCAGTAAACTCAGAAGGAACTGTTCTGAGGCAAGCTGTAGCTGTTGTTTTGCTATATCCTGTATGATTTAAAACTCCTTGTATAGGTGATGCCTGTTCCCCTGAGAAGAGTCATAATGTCTGTGGTGTCTATAATGTCTTGTGTCTTGCTCTCAATAATCCCAAAACAGGAGTCCTGGGAGAACAAAATTGGGTACCTTTGAGCTCCATCTACCCTCTCAAAACTTAGTGAGATTAAGGCAGGAAACGGCTTTGTA
This sequence comes from Equus asinus, assembly GCF_041296235.1. Lineage (NCBI taxonomy): Eukaryota > Metazoa > Chordata > Mammalia > Perissodactyla > Equidae > Equus > Equus asinus. Next base: position 85,955,825 of record NC_091798.1, read on the forward strand.
TGATTCTAGACTGGTAAATAACATGCCATTCTACATTTTCTAAACCCATAGAGTGTACGACACAAACAGTGAGCCTTAATGTAAACTTTGGACTTGACGTGGGTTCACTGGTTGTATCAAATGTACCACTCTGGTGGGGGATGTTGAGAGTGGGGGAGGCGATGCATGAGTAGGGGCAAGGGTATTTGGGAAATCTCTACTTTCCTGTTCAGTTTTGCTGGGAAACCGCTCCAAAGAAATAAAATCTATTAAAAAAACTTAATGATAAAATGATGTGATTTTGTTGTAAATCAGATTAGGGCTGTAATAAGTTCCTTATTTTTGGTCTGGTATGAACTGTTATTAGCTGTGGTCATTCCCCAGACCATTTTAAAGTCCAGATTCATTAATTTTTATAATGAAAACTTGGTGGCCATTTACATGATGGTGCATTTAAATATTCTTTAAAGTCACTGTTTATCCTTTTATATCAAAACAAAACTAAACAGCAATAAAAAGAACCGGACTCTTCAGAAACATGTTAAGTAACCTTTTTCTCCTTTTTTAAAGAAAAGCTTTTTCGGCATTCATTTCCTAGGAGAAATTTTGGTCTATTTTGATTGACACGAACAACTTATGGACCAAAATGTGGCTGACTATTTTTATTTTAATTCAATTCTCTATCCTCTGAAATTCCACAACCGTTACCTCATTTAACTGCCAAATTTCATGTTTGTCTTATAACTGCATTCTTTGGGGAAATAGTAAAATGTACATACAGGGAAAGTTCCCATGGAAACATAATATAAACACTTAGCACACTGCACATTAGAGAAAATTTAATCATTTTATTATTAATACCAACAAAAAAGCTAATTTTGCTTTTCCCTCTGAGTATTTCCGTGGCTGATGAAACTTACTTCAAAGGAGGTGATATTGCGTTAGGGCCTGAACAGAGGGCCTGGAGTCAGGTTCCAACCCAAGTTCTGTGCTGGCAGCTTCCCACAGCGCTACGGGAAAATCTGCATAGTGTTTTAAAAATGAAGGACTCAGAGTTGAAAAACTAACTAACTGTATGTCATTGTCAACCACGACTGTACCGTTTGGAGCTGCCTCTCTCTAGTCCTGGAGTGTGGCGAAGTGACAGCAGTACGTCTCAGAGAATCGCCTTGACACAGCCAGGATTTATGTGACTTGGTTTTCAAAAACAAGGGTTTTCAATAATTTTAGAGCCCCATTAAAAAGTCTGCTTATAATTAAGTTAACTAATTCTACTATTTGGAACGAAAAACCTCAAGACTTCCTTTTGGTGTTGGGTGGATTTTTTGTCAACTTAACAGCTGATTTCCATCATAACTCAGTATATCTGATCATCTGTGCTATTTGTTTCAACCATTCCCCAAAAAAGGAAATAATTTTTTAAAACATAAATATCTACAAAGAGATATCTTAAGAATAAATACCGCTGTATTAATAATGACTGCTATAAAGGTGAAAACACAACTCCAGATTATTCTAAAAGTGTCTCTCCAGAAGAAGCATTCATGTGGAGAAGTTTTGTCTTGGAAAACTACCAGTGTCCCTCGAACTTCATTGCTGAGGAAGCCAAGAGAAATCAGCATGCTTCTGTTCCCACAAATCTCCTTTCCAACCTTTGCAGCTGTCTGCCACACAGATGTTTCATATCACCGCACTTAGGGTATGCTATGTCCTATGGACTATCTTCTCGGCATTTCTGTTGTGGGACATAGGCAGATCTTTCTAAGAAAACATAAAAACCCTATTAGCAGCATGATGGTCAATTTAACCCTAACCCATACTTCCCACACTATAGAGAAACGACTAATTTCAAATTAGTTCTTCTATGTTAAATTTTTATACGTAAATAACTGCAAGCATGGGAATTTACAAACAGGGCGGATATTCAATAAGTTGATTCCACATTCATAAGTGGGGAAAGAGTAAAGGTTGAAACAATGAGATTAGAACTCAAACTATTCTTTTAAAGTTTTATGAGTGATTGAATGCTAGCAGATTCAAATTTAATAAACAGAAAACATTTTTAAAATACCAATTAGAGAAGGATTTGTTTTGGCACATATAGTTGGATTATAATCTAGGACACAAAAAAGATAATAAACTAACCACAGATTAGAAAGGCAGGCCAATTTTAACAGGGAACAAAAAAAATAAAAGTGAACAAACATGTAAGAAATATAGTATATGAAGTGTTGGGTCTCTCTTTAGCCTTTTTTAGACCACTATGTCTAGATTTGAACTTAATCAAACACAGGGAGGTGAAAAATAATAAGTTCAAAGCAAGATCACATAGATGCCTGGAAGCTTAGAAACCAAAATTTCAAGACAAGGAAATTGTTTCAGTTGAGGAAGATGCTGAGGGACAACTGAACAACTGTGTTCAATAATAGGAATGGCTGTGATTTAGATTTTGGTCTCCAACTTAAAAAGGAAGAGTGCGCTCAAACTCTAAGGCAATGGATTTAGATAACTGGAAAAACCATCTGAGAGTGATGGTAATAGGATATTAGAATGGGTTTTGTAGGAAACATTCCCAATCTCCCTCTCCTGGAGATCATTAATAATATTAAATGAGAGATTAGCATGTGTCTTGAATGGTTTGGGTTCACTCAAATTTGGGGATGTATGGGCGATCTTCCAAAGCCCCATGTGACACTCTTTCACAGAACTTGCTTAACTCTGAGGTGAGAGAAAAGTTAAAAGTGCACAGTTTAGTTTAATAATCAAGGGAAAATACACAGGAAAACTTCATTTTACAAAGACATGAATTTACTTGTTTTTCAAATCTATTTGACAAGACTAGATTCTAATTATATTTATCATCAGCCATTGTTAATGTTCTATTCAGTGATTTTAGAAGGAAAAGGGAATTAGAACAAAGTGAGATTTGGTATTGTTCGATCACCAAGAAATGGCTTTAAAAACGCTTTCTACATTTGGTAAAAGTAAATAAGAAAAATATGGTTATCTTTCTAAGTTCCTCTACTTAACCAGATGTACATCTCTGAAATAACTTTTGGAACTGTCATTAAGGCCACAACACTTACCTACTTCACCCTACAGAATTTAGTCACTACTCAACTATGTGGAAAAAGGGGACAGCACTTAAGTCAGCCTGAGAATATTCTTCAAATTCTTAAAAGAATTATATTAATAGAATCCTTGAAAAATGAATTAGAAATTTGGGGCGGCTGTTGGCATTGTGTGTGGTTTAAGGAAGGCTTTTATGTATGTCTAAACTTTCTTAACCTTTTATGTGCTGAATAAATTTTGAAGACGGTAGGGTTTTAAGCAGAGAAGAAATAAATAAGAATCTAGCCTTTAGCTTAAGTGGGAAAAACCCAAAATGTGAATCCATTTTATCTGCAAGTTATATACTTCCAAGTTACATAGATTCAAATGAATTAGGGAGAAAAAGATGGACCTAAACTTTCAAACCTTTTTCAAATTTTATGTAGATTTTTAGTAGGTGGTTATTCTATTTGAATCTAAGTAACTGTCATGTCAGACATTCATGTGAATTTCTCATTTAAATAAATAATTTAAAACACACCAGGATGACTTCTTTGTGGCTACAAACAGGCTTTGGTTTAAATTTTACCCTTAGGGAGAAAAAAAAATGTTGTTTAAAAGTTTTAAAAGTTTTTTTTAGCTTAAAAGTGCCAGTTTTATAAGCACAAGAAAATAAGATAGTCAAGCTAGATAATTCTAATTCTTCCCTAATTTAACCTCTCTGACCCCTTCTTCCACACACGCATACACACTAAAATCTGATTTTTTTTTTTCCTTAATCACATCAGTCACTTAATACAAAACTGATTTTAGAGCTTGAACTACTTGAAAATCACTCTTATGAGCATGTGGCTTAACGGAATGTATACTTTTCTACTTTTAGGGACAAGGTTTTGTTATTATTGTTGTTTTTGTCTGTTTTTCTGAAAATGATTAAGGAAGACCTTTTCTGTTGTTTTAGGACCTAGGAACAAAAGTTAATATTTTCCATGGCTTTTTGTGGACAGGTTGTACCACACTGATACACAACACGTGGCTTGAGGCTTTAACACTCAGAAAGTTGAGTCTGCAGGAGATCCAAGCAGAGGCGTCTTAGCTGGGAGACGGCAGTATGTGGCTCCGTGGCGCTAGCATCTACGCTGCTGATTACTCAGACTTCCCAGCTCTGCCTCGTTTTGGTTGGAGGAGAATGCCTGTGTGTTTCACTTGAGAAACCAATTATATAATTAGCTAGTGTATTTTCCACTCATTGTAGTTACATATTGTTATAACAAGATATATTGAAAACTTAAAAAATTCCCACCAAATTTCAATATAACATGGCTCTTTCTTGAACATACTTAAGATCACCAAGAATCCTAGGAGATCTTGGTTTCGCTGGCATAATACAGACCCTACAGTAAATATCACTGAGAGACTCTGGATTACTTGCTTGTTGAATTTAGCATTCTACAAGCATGACACTGTATCATGGGATTAGGAATGCTAAAATAACTTCAGGACATCTGAAAAATTAAAATAATTATATCATGAATATTGAGAAAGATCACTTAAAAACAATTTTAAGGAGTAAACCTACCGAAGATAGTCAATATGTTACACCTCGCAAGGAACATTTACTCTACTTCAAAATGATACTAGATAACTAATCATTAGAAGGCACATATTTCCATTACTTGAAATAAAATGAGATAAATGGAGATTTTTATTGACAGCATGGTTCATTTTTAGGTATTAATCGAACATTATGATTATCCATGTCAGCTCCAAGTACTCACCTGCAATTACTGGAATTTAAATTCTCCACCGTTTGAAAGAAAGAGTGATACCACGGGAAGACAAAATATACAGAATTCAAGGATTCACCTCAGCCACAGCTGGCCCCAGCTTTAGAACACCAACAATCTAATTGCAATTAAAGATTGCAATTCATATAAAATAACCACTCAGACACATGTTCTGTGGTTCTAGGTGCATCACGGTACAGTTGAGACCTTAACCTGACATTTTCTCATTCTCTCTCAAAAACCATTTGTCAAACTTCCTATTGTTTTAACCATATTGCTGCTGTTCCGTTTGCTGGCTTTGGAAAGTCACTAAACTGTTTCCATTCCGTGCACACACTGCAAGACACAGAATCCATTCCAGTGGCTAGTTGAACATCAATGCATGCCTTCGAAGTATTGTTTTTTAATCTGTAATTTTTAAAAAGGTAGCAAACACTTACGTTTAAAGCAGTAGGCATCAAATCTGCTATCAGGGGGAGGGAAGCCTGTCTGGTTCTCAAAACGATACAGGGTTCTCACCCCAAGCAAACCACCTCCACACTGGGCCCTGGCCACAGTCACAGGGTGGCGAACGCTGGCATCTGACAGCCACCCGTAATCACACTGGTCAAAGCCGTTCCTCCACGCTGCCTGGAGCTCCCCCACCGTTGCCAGCCGGGCGTCCCGATTTTCACACTCTTCTTCAGCCTCCTCAAAGGTGAATTTCTTGGGAGCAGTGATGTGGAACACATCACCTGGAATCAGAAGAGAAAAAAGGCCCTAAGTTTTACTCTCCATTCCTTTCCTGTCTATAGGCGAGGGGAGGAACAGGCGACACTTTTTTCATGGCAAGGTAGCAGATTCAGATACTTTAAAGCAGAAACATAACGGTTACTTCATTTTGTTATTCTTAATGAATGATAAGAAATAATACACACCAGAAAAGTCTCATTCTATATATGTATATTCCCGCAGGCCACAGAAGCAGTCATTTGATAATAACCTCACAATAAATTCTTTAAAATGAACAAACCTTTCCAAGTGATTCTTTGGATTACTGTCCAAGAAATGGGTGCTGTCTTTAATGAAAGAGTCTGTGAGGTACATACATTACATACTGGAAAGGGAAAGATGTATTGAATGGTCACCGACGGTTATTTCTCTTTGTTTATCATAAAACTCAACAGTAATTTTTGACCTTTCTTCTACATCACTATCATCAAAATGACTTAACTCCCATCAAAGCAAAAAACAAAACAAGAAAACCCCCACGGTTTGAAGGCAGGAAGGGACAGAAGCAGAACAGAAGGCTGTCCCCTTCCTGTGCAGGGCTCAGGGCTGCCGTGATGGTTATGCAGGTCAGGCCTGCACGCGGACAAGGCCGGGAGGGACTGGGGCCAGCATCAGCTCCCACTCAACCAGCCAAAGGGACCCAAGCCCCCTTGGAGGAAGGGACACCTTCTCTTCTACTTGTTCTGCCCAGAGTGGATACCTTTTGCAATCTGTCTGCCCAGAGGGGGCGCCTTTTTCCAATTCTCACAAAGACGCCACGTGTGCCAGCAGGGGCTCTCCCAAAGTTTGAGAGACAATTTGCTTATTGATTAACAAAGAAGGGCTGGCATTTACTGTGTTCATCACCAGGCCCAATTAGCAGAGAGTATATACATTATCATTTAACATGTCACATTAAAATATTCTGGCAGCTCCAGAGGGCTTGTTGAATTGGAATTCTACTTGGGTAACTAACAAAACAATTGGCTGAAATAAATTCAGTGCAGATTAAATGATGCTTTTCACATAGGCGCACAAGTGGCTAAAACACAGAGGCAGAATTAGAGACTGCCTAAGCAAATACAGCAGGCTGGAGAAGGAATGTAAAATGAGGCAGAGAGGAAGCTAAAATATCGACAGTCCATTATCGTGGCAGCTGCGGGTCCTGTTTCTATGTCACCAAGGCCGCTCTCGGATTCTATGATCTCTTAGACAAATGGGATGGATCTTCACCTGAATAAACCCAGATGGAACAAGCATTGTTTAAAATGAATACAGCCATGACTCTCTGCGCGTGTGAGAGCACTATCAAGCAAGAAATTAGTCATGGGAAAAATGGCCAAATCACACATATCAGCTTTTCTCACTAGAAGTCTAAAATTGCTACTGACAAAACTAGGCCAAATCCCAATGAGAACTATTTGAAGAAGAGAAAGAAAAATGACTTTTACCTGAACTGAAAAGAGTAAGGCAGAGGTGAGAATAGGCTTTTGTCCTTAATTATCTAGTTCGGCAAAGGACCATAATCTCAAATCCAAAAATACGCTGTAAGAACTGTAGTTTCCCCCTGCCCACTCCTGCAGTGTCTCCCTCCCTAACAAATTTTAAAAGCCTAAGTGTCGCAGTACGGTTGCATAGTATGTATTCAATAGTATTCATTAAATGAATGGCATTTCAAGTTCTTGTTAAGGAACAAGGTGCTCTTTTTCTTCCACCCTTGCCAAGCAGCACATTAAATAAACCTAACTCTGCTGCAGAATTTTGGGCAGCTGCTGTCTGGAACAGGCGATTCATCTTGGCTGTGGCTTTGGCTCAGAGCGACACGGGGAAGGCAGACAGAGAGACTGGGCCGCCTCGAGCAGCCCCACTCCCCTCGGTCTCACACTCGCATTAGCCTGAAAGGGATACAAGTGTGAAGGAGGGCAGCGTGCCAGCGTGTTTCCGCCAAGGTAGAGCCCTCGGGCTTGTTATTACAGCTGGAACAGTCGGCGTGTTGCTGTTTCCTGCATTGTGAGGTACTTCTGCTTTGAGGCAAAACTACTGTTCCTCTGAAGTAACAAGAGTTTTCAGCCAACCAGAGCAGGGCAAAGAAATATAATGAACTGAGTAAAACTCTGCTTCTGCAAACAGCAGGGTGAGTCTGTGTGCTGGGGGAAATGAACTGCTCCAAATTAGCCCAACCAAGGGGTTAGGGGAGGAAAATGACGGCATGATTTCACGGGTAACTGGTTTCCCTGTTTTAAACGGCAAACATGTTCGGGGTGTTAAAGGAAAGAAAGGTTTCAGAAGGTGCTGGCAGGTTAAAAAGAGAATTCCCTCATTATTATTAAATCAATAAAGGTCTACTTATAGAACTTGTCATAAAGAAACTCTTGTTAAACCTGATTTTATATCAAAATAATGATTTAATTCATTTGTTTGGAGGGTATAATTGCCATCTATCTATCCAATACCCATAAAATAATGGTTTTACTTATTTGATTAAATTCTGTTATTGCCAAGTCCACCCATTTTCCTTTTCATTTACGTGTAGAAACTTTTCAAATGCTGCAAGTAAAATTAAAAGAAATGTTGAAAGAGATATCACCATTGGGTTTCATGTAACTCAGATGGAAAAAGGAAGATTTAACTGGCATTAATTGAATTTACCTTAAGGTGAGAATCAAAAGAATTCATCTGTAAAGATAATTGTGGCCTGTCATCATATATGGCATAATTGTTGTTTTATTTCAAAACAATAGGAAAAATAAAAGACAGACATTTACTTTAACTCTGTTCCAAAAAATAAATATCTAAGCCTTCCTAAATCATAATTGTTTAATGTGAGCATTACATTGTCTACCTCAAAAATCTAATTGATAGAGTGAAGCATCCACACCCTAGAACTGTCTTACTACATGTTGAGTCTGTTATAATTAACACTCATTCTATACCAAAAGTGATGTTAAACGCCCAAACTTTGCCCTTCCTATGTATCAACCTCAAAATGTTAAGGCCAGGACATCTTATACTTTTTAAAAATATGCCAGAATATCTTGGCATCAGTTTCATACTAAAATCTAAACCAGAAAAAATGAAATGTAAGTCAATCGGTAATACACAGACAGCAGTAATCAAACTAATTCACATTATGAAGTGTCCTTGATTTCTAAGATCTCTATAACCTCCTGTCGGGTATTTTTTGATTCATTAGATGCCTGGTTTTAATCAGATAATCCTTCGACATCATCTGTTTTTTATCTAACATAATACAAATGTAGGTAACTGATATTTAAATCAGAATGAATCTATTAAAAGCTTCCTGTTGAAGATGTGAATCAGGAAGATTCTTAACTTATGGTCCAAGTTCTAAGAACATAATTTCCAAAAATGTCTTCTACAGAAAGCTGGTGATCCTTGACATGTGACTAGTTATCCCAAAGAAAAGAGGTTCCATGGACAAAACGGCATTTAGAAAATAAATACAAGTCATTGATGAGTTTCATTTCTGTAAGACTTCTCAGAGCATTTCATATTAATAGTATTTCTGGGGAGTCCCCAGGGAAGTTATGCCTTGGTAAACCATCTGACCAGCGAACTCTCCTTTTCTCATAGAATACTAATTAAAAGTCCATGGATCTGTTTCATGGAATAGTTTCGAAAACACTGCTCTAGATACATGAGTGTTTGAATCAAGAAGAGGAATCGCAATTGATCCATAACAATTATAATTCAGTTTTAAGTTTCTGGTAGCCAATGTGCCAACCTGCTCAAGCAGAAGCAGAGTAAGAGGATTGGGTAAGCAGACAGAATCGAAGCAGGAGCCAAACAACCAAAGAGAGTCTGAAGCCCAGGGCACATAAAGGCCGTGCCTCTCAGCGCTGCATCAAAGACTGCAGGTGAGCACGGAGCTGGGTCAGAGTGGTGAGCCCCAGCGACGCGTCTAAGACAGGATTTAAGCCAAACACAGAAGGAGCTCATTTCTTTACAAATAAACTCATTTTACAAAAAATAAACCAAAATACAGCGGATAAGAGCAGCAGGCTTTCTCCTCAATCTAAAGGACTAGTCTTTCAATCCCGCATCCCACAGAAAAATGCAGGTTTTAGGCTAAACACTGGCCACTTTTACACTGAGAAAAGCAATCAAGATGTTAAGATTTTCTAAGTTTTTATTGATCTGCTTTCAGTTTTTAAATCTGTAGTCAGGATTTATTTACAGGTCAAATTATATGTTCTAAACTATAAAATTCATCATTGATAGCATTAATGAAATTAGACAGAAAGTAAGTCTGGGCCAGGAACAGGAATGTAACTCCAGTCTTGCTCCAAAAATGAATGATCATCTGAGGAGGCACCAAAAGATAATATGCAAAGTTCAGAGGCAAAGCCAGACCAGGAAGCAAAGGAACAAGAGAAAGAGAAGCAACCCAGTGCATTGGCTTAGTTTCTCTCTCTCTAGATGACCTACCTGGTCAGGGGATCTAACTTCCTACCCTGAGAGCATCTGAAGGCACTTCTTTGCCTCTGATGTAAGTAATAAAAATTCCTTTTGAGTTTTTATCACTGTACTACCTTTAGAGTGAGAGGCAGGAAAGCAAAGCCTTCAGTGATAGAAAATGCCTATTTTCTTAGCCTTAGACAAGGTTGTGTTCTATGGCTATGCCTGAATACTTGTAATGGAACTACTGAATGTATTTTAGGTTTACTGGATAGTTGCCCTCCTAGAAGGCAAGGACCACTTGCATCAGCTGACAATGAGTCCACTATTAAGCTCTGGACGTAGCTCATCAAAGCACCCACATCTATAGGACGCTTATTAGCAAATCTGTAACTAAAGTCCAAGTTTGGAACATGTGTCTAATTGTTGTCGACCTATGAGAGAATACTTCATTTTTCTCCAGTTAAAGAGAGCGAATAAGGCATCAGGAAGGAAATACACAAAATATCTTTCATATAAGCAGAATGATGCATTACTTAAGATAAAATGTCAAGTTAATTTAGGTTGTTATAAGTAAGAATTCACCGAGGTGTACACATACACAATCACATGAGTGCACCCATAAAATATAATGCAAAATGGAGGATTTTACACACAGGATAATTTGCATATTCATATGGAAAACATATATGAAGTATCTTAACCACATTCTTCCAAGATTTCTAGTTAAATGCTGTGGCTTTGAATTATTCCTGTTATTTCAACTTTCTAGGGATGTCCTAGAAGAAGCTGGAAGACACTAATGGTGAGACTTTAATATCTGGTGACATTCCACAAACTAAATTCATCTTAATCATAAGAATTAACATCATCAGAAATACTGAGGAAAGAAAAACACTTTAATTTGACAACCAACTGTTAAAAGATCCCCTGGAAAGTGGACCATGCACACTCTTTTTCCACACTTCTGATTGCTAAATGGAAAAGTTGCTTCTTGGCAGACTCAAAAATGACACATACTGAAATGGCAAGGAATGATGGAAACAAATCAAAACATTAGAAATGATCTGCTCTGTTCAAAAGCTAGAGCTTATACCCAGGAGTAACTCAGAAAGATTATTAAAGAGCCTGGGTCTAGAGCAAATCTAGGATAGATCCTCCTCTCCCGCTGACAATTCCTTTCAATCGCCAAGGTGAAAGGAGACTTGGCATCAGCTGCTCGCAGATAACTGTTCAGTTCTTTCCTAGCCTGCAGCTGCCAGGCTGCTCTCTGTGGCAGGCCAAGCTGAGATCTCACCACCATTTTCTAGCTGGTATACTCGCTGGGTGGTGTAATAAATGTTTATGTTTCTTCTGTTTTTTTGTGCTCATAACCCTTCTATCCTGAACTGTCTGGTCTGAAAATCAGTTCTCCTCATCTAATCATGATTCCTTCTGTCCATCTGGGGACAGTACTGTCTGATATTTTTTTCACTGTAAAATTTCCAGAACGGTGGAAGTTATTACATTTCCTTGCTCTTTCAGTCAAAATGGTATATAAGTAATAAATGTATGCAAAAGTAAATATGGTGTGTAAGCTGGAAGTAGTCATATGAAATGAGCTTTTGAATGCCCATATGATAAAAACACAGCATATGGCAAGTATCATGGTGATAAAAACAACTCAACATAATTATTATTAACTTTGAAGTTTTGGACTTTTAAGTTTCATCAAAGGTTTCTTTTCTTTTCCTTTCTCTTTCTCTCTGTCTTTCTCTTGCTCTCTCTCACTCTTGCTGTCTCTGTTTTGCCTGTGTGTATATACACAAGACCAAAGCAATGAAGACTAATGCTCATTATCCTCTGGATCATGAAATCCGTCAGTTGTACATATTTGGTTAGTAGCTAATATGCAGGGCCGATATTTGTAAATAATTCAAAAGCATGTCAATTCCCCCTAAGATTTGATCCTTTAATCTGTAGAGACCAACCTTCTGTTAACAGCAACAAGAAAACCTCCAGGGCTGCTGAAGGGACTCCACTCCACTTCGAGCGTTAGGCTGGCCGTGTTTCTAATTTGGGGAGTAATGAGACCAGAAAGCTAGATCGGCACCTTTCAGACTTCTCACTTGTCTTATGCTGAAGGAGAAGCATAATGTGGTTTAAAGCATAGACTTTGGGTTTTGAAAATTTTAACCTCTAATTAATTATCAGAGAATTGTCATCAGTCTGCTGTGATAGTCAGTTAACATTCTCTAAATCAGGTAACATTCACGGGAAAAGGAATCCACATATGTGTCAATGTTTTGTTACACAAGATCCCATGTATGTCATTTTGAAAGGTTTAAAGACACAGGGAACCCCACTAAAACTTAAACATATTTTTACGGCTTTCAGGATGTCAGATCTTATTCTTTCCCACTGACAGAGCAGTAAGATCTTAATTAGAGTGTGAAAGAGGTTCTAAAAAATTTCTGGGTGTCTGAGTCTTCAAAATATACAAGAGATTGAACCTGTTATTTGGTTTGACAGGCACAGTATGGCTGCAGGTCAACACACGAGGATCAGCCTAGTTTTTTTGGTTTTTTAAAAAATACTTTTCACAGCTGAGAGGTAAATAGCCACTGTATTTTCAAAAAGGCTCTTTGAACCCAGGACTCTAGGACAGCTTGACATCAAAACCGTAAAGCAAATAACAGTCACATGCTTCAAGGAATTTATGTCAAGACATGTCTACTTATTAAAGGTAAGATAATAAAATGAAAAGGACCATATATAGAAAATCCTAAGGATTCCATTAAAAAACTATTAGAACTAACAAGTTCAACAAGGTTGCAGGATATGAGATATAGGACTAATATATAAAAATCATTTGCATTTCTATACAGTTGCATTGAACAATCAGAAAAAGAAAATTCCATTTACATTTGCATCAAAAAAGTAAAATTTTTACAGCTAAATTTAATAAAAGTACTGCAAAACTAATACTCTATAAGCTACAAAATATTATTGAAAGAAATTAAAGAAGATCTAAAAGAATGGAAAAACATCTCATGTTCATAGATCAGAATATTCAACATGAAAACAATAATCCACCTCAAGTTGATGTAGAGATTCAACGCAATCCCCAACAGAATCCCAGCTGACTTCTTTGTAGAAATTGACAAACAGATCCTAAAATTCGTATGAGAACTCAAGGGACCCAGAATAGATAAAACACTTTTGAAAAAAAAAGAGCACGTAAGTCTCACACTTTCCAATTTTGAAATTTACTACAAATCAACAATAATCAAAACAACGTGGTATTGATATAAGTATAGATAGATAGACATGTAGAAATAAACCCATAAATCTATGACCAGCTGATTTTCAACAGGGTGCCAAGGCCATTAAATGGGAATGAATAGTCTTTTCAACAAATGGTACTGGGATAACTGGATATCCACATGCCAAAGAATGAATTTGGACTCTTACCTCACACCACATACAAAAATTAACTCAAAATAGATCAAAATAAAAGTAAAACTTAAGGTTTCTAAAACTCTCAGAAGAAAATATAGAAGTCTTTACGAGTGGGGATTTGGCGATGTTTTCTTAGATATGACGCCAAAGTACAAATTACCAAAGAAAAAATAAATTGAACTTCATCAAAATTAACAACTTTTGTGCTTCAAAGGACCCTGTTGAGGAGATAAAAAGACAACCCACAAAATGGGAGAAAATATTTGCAAATCACATATTTGAAAAGGCACTTGAATCCAGAGTATACAAAGAACGCTTACAACTCAATAACAAAAAGATAAATAATTAAAATTGGGCAAAAGTTCTGAATAGACATTTCTCCAAGAAAATTCATAAAGGCCATTAAGCACATGGAAAGTTGCTCAACATCTTTAGCCATGAGGGAAATACAAATCAAAACCACAATGAGATATCACCGCACACACATTAGAATGGCTATAATAAAAAAATCTGATAAAAACAAGTGTTGGCAAGAACGTGAAAGAATCAGGACCCTAATATACTGGTGGTGAGAATTTGAAATGGTGTAGCCACACTGGAAAACAATCTAGCAGTTCCTCAAAAAGTTAAAGCTAGAGGTACCATTTAGTCCAGCAATTGCAATCGTTGTAATCCAATCAGTAATGCAATCATTACACAAATAAGAATTAGGATACTTTTATGTAAGAAATCAGAGATTTGGGGGTATTTGAGAGCTCTTTGCATAGTCTTGGTTTGTAAGACTGCCTGCTGTTCTGCTGGGGAATCTTCAGTGGTCCTGAGAGTTTACTGCAGTGGAACAGGAAGAAGGGTATATCTCATCGCTTAACCTCTATGTGCCTCAGTTTCCTTATACGCAAACATGAGGGTTTAAAAAAAAAATGCCTACCAAGATGTTCATGAGGATTAAGTTAAATAATAACGCAATCATACGATAAATAGTTTCCTTTCTTATCCTACCCATGAAGCTACCTCACAGTCGGTCTATTGACGTCACTATGCGGAATGAGGATGTGATTTCCCAGAGGTGCTGCCAGTATGCCACTCCTGGTCACCTTCCTCTGTGGCTCTTACCTGGACTGTTCAAACATTCACACAGAAACAACTCCCAGTTCAGTTTCAACCCCTAGCAAGGCATGTTATTTCCAAAGCCTATATAAGAAGCCCCAGCCACAGCTGTGATCTAGGATTCTGTGAGTTCTATGGAGAATAACTAAAAAGTTTTCAGCATCTTCTAGAACCAGCCTCAACCAATGAGGAGAGGTTCTGTAATCCAGAATCAATATGTGAGTCATCTGCTGAAGCGCAGTGTGCAGGAAACTCTTCCAGCTGACAGGGGGCTTTTTAACTGAATAAGCCCAGTCAGGACACACACATCACTGGTTCTTACGGAACTCCCATTGCTGAAGTATTCTGTAGATCGCATACTGCAAATTCCATTAAAACTTAAAGTCGATCTGAGAACCTGCAGGGAGGAAATCACACAATTTCCAGATTTGATATCTGATTTTGGTCCAATCAAAGCCTCCCAAAAGGCCAGACTTCAGCCCAGCTCTAAGACTGTTTAATGCCATTCAGGCCTTTACGTAAATGTTTAGCTTTTCATGTCTAAAGGAGCTCAAACAATAACAAAAAGGAAAGGTTATTTTTGGTTCTAGGTCAGACACAAGAATGACATGGAGGCATCAGATAAGTCATGAAGGTGACAGAGCTATCCCGGATTTTGACACAAGGAGGCAGTAGAAGAAACAACCTCTAATTGGTGAGTAGGTACAAAGGAACCAGTCCCAGAGACAGTGATTAGCTGGAGAGGCAAGAAAGGGAAATTCCTGTGAGGGACTGGAAAGGAGAAAGGAGTGTCGCTGGGAAGGAATTATTTCTAAGAGAGTGTCACTAGGAAGGAATTATTTCTAAGAGACACTACCAAAAAGAGTGAGAGGAGAAATTGAAAGAGAAAAATAAGTATCATGGTGATCCAGTAAAAGTCAAAAAAAAGAAAAGATCCTTAGTAAATTTGATGAACAAAGCATGACACTTTTCCCAAATATTCTAGAAATGGAAGGTGGCAGAGGCAGTCTCCAAAAGAGATCAAGTTCAGAGATCCTGCAATTTCCACCAAGTATTTCGTGAATAACTATCATGTGTCTTTTTCTGGACTAGGTCCTTCATGGCAGTTGGGAGAGATACAGAAGATGTTTATGGCCTCGTCTCTACCAGGAGCTTACAGAAGTTTTGCAGAAATAAAATTAATAGATAACATTTTGTAGTTAATGAATATAAAGCAACCAGAGAACAACTAAACACCAAATATGTGGAACTAACTCTAAGAAAAGTGGGAGCTCTGGGTCCGCAAATCTCAGTGTGAGCTGGAAGAGCCAAAGATGGGCTCTCGGAAGGAGTGAGTGTTCGGGCAGAGAGAAGAGCAGAAAGTTAGAAAGGTGAGGGGCGTGTGTTCCCTGAGAGAACCAGAGCAGAACTGCAGGCAGGATGAGGCAGAGGATCTGGGGAGGCTGGGGCACGTGTGCGGGGTCACGCTGGAGAGAGGGAAGCAAGGTTGAATAGGTTCCCCCCGAGCCACGTTTGGGAGCTTTGAAGAGCAGACGGAGTGTGCGCTTGAGGGAGAAGGCAGCAGAAAACCCAGTTCACAATGCTGACTGAAGGAATGCACGGCGATGGTACTTCAGTGCTTTGATGCCATAAAACAGGCCCCTGGAAGAACTGTTAAAGGCACGGGGATTATCTGTGAGAATCAAAACCAGAGATGATACACGAACTAGAACTACGGCTATGGAATTCAGAAGAGAATTCAGGGCCAGACGTGCAAAAGTAGAAATTACCATTTTCAAGTTCATTTATTTGTTCTTTTGGTTTACTTTTGGGCTCCGTTCACCCTACAAGGCATTTGACTTGCACTTTACATACAAGAGAACAAAAATGAAATTAAAACAACTAATAAGGAAATTGAAGCAGTGAAAAATTGGGAAGCAAGAAGCATAGTGAGGAAGCCTGGAGAGGTGTGAAGGTATCCAAGGGGCAGGTGTAAAGTGAGGCAAGTAGAGTGAGCACTTCTAATATGGAGGCAAATTCATTAATTCACTCTTCATTCAACTCCATCTATGGAGCACCTACTATGTGCAAGGACATAGTGGGGATACACATGGTTCCCTCTCTCCCAGAACCCACAGTCTGGTAGGAGACAAGGAAGCGTAAGCAAACATTTGCAGGGGGTTATTATAGTCATACATTCAAGGTTTAGAGATGGTTAAGAGTGAGAGACATCAGCTAGGACTCTGGAGGGGAATGAGATGAACGAGAGAGCTCAGAGTACAGACACATCACAGTGCTGGGACACTTGTGTGAAAGCCAGGAAATTGGAATAGTAGGGCGGTAGTTACTCCAGATGAAGAAAAGCCAAAGGGGAGGGCTACATAGAAAATACAGGCCATGGAAGGATGGGGGTTAGGTCCCCAAGGTTGCCCATGTCAGAAAAGCAAGCATCTTCCAGGTCAGTAGTCAAGTCTGGGACAAGACTGGAAGTAGTGACTCATTTGCAGGGGAGCTAAGATAGTCAACCACGAAAGATAGCAGACCGACCTCATCTACTGCCCTCTGATTGAGCTGCAGGGAAAATCAAACCCCTATAAAAAGGCAACTATTATCTTACAAGTGCCTGCTACCATAAAGAAATCAAATAAACAATCTATTAATTTCATTAAATAAGAATTGAAGATTCCTTAAATCTTTGAGCAGTTTCTTCAGCTGAAATATTTACATTGTACTCCATTCTTTCCAATACTTTCTTATCTACTTTATTTAGGAATTATTTTTCGCTATGGATATAGCTAGACACACATACTTCCTACTAAGCTGCTAGTTTTCAGCATGGACGTACATTAATTCACAGCATTTTCAGAAGTATTTAAATCCTCCACTAGGAAAGTGGACATGTTTATGCGCCCATGACCTTCTGTGGGGAGTGAGACACCAGATTAACTCCTGAACACTGTGATTCAAGAAGATAATGTTCTAATCAGAGAATAACTGATTTCAAACAACTTAGGAAGAATAATAAAGGAATTATTTCGCCACAGTATTGTTTTTAGTTATTCAATAATGTTCAAACAACTCATCATATTCGAAATATCTTGACATAAAAATTACCCTTCTTTGTAAAGTGACCTATTTCCAGTTATTTTCTATATCCTTTCTATATTCTTCTATCTCCTTCCTATATCCTATATCTATATCCTTCAAAGTACCATTACTCAGACTTTGACAGAGCATTGCACTCATAACATCTCAGATCAGTTCTACCTCTAAAAAACTTCCAGGTAAGAAATTTTATAGTTTGTTAGAATTCTTTCTACATTTAACAATATTCATTGTCAGAAAAGTTTTTCTTATATTAAACCTATTTCACAGAGCTGCAATTTTAACTCATTTCTTCCTTTTATGAATTCAGTGGAAATAAAGAACCTTTCATATGCCCTTCAGCTATAATAGCAGCTATTATTTATTGAGCACTTACTTTGTGCCACACACTGTGATAAAAGCTTGACACATTAACTCCTTTCCTCTTCATAGCATGATTAAAAAGTAAATATTCTTATTGTCCCATTTAGCAGAAGAAACTGAAGCTTAGACAAGGAAAGCCTTGCTCAGGATCTCACAACTAGTAAGTGATGGAGCTGGGACTCAGCTGAGGTCCTTCCTATTTGTAATTATCAGGAACTTAACTGCCTCCCAAGAGTCCTCTCTCAGCATTGCCTTTACTGCTCCTAAATAACTCCAATCCTTTACCCAATTTTCTGAACTATTTAATCACTCAACTGTACTCTAAACCCTCTCAATATTTCCCAAATCTATCTTACCAGGAAACACAGATTAAACTTCCTAATAAGAATTATTTTATGGATCTTGATTCCTAGATTCCTACTTTAGAATCTTAATTCCATTAATTTCCTAGTAACAGTGTTCTGAATCATGGTTAATAAGCCACCATAACGTCTAGGCCAGTTCTAAGAACACAACCTAATACTGGAAGGCTTGCTAGTGGATACAGCTAATGGAATTGCTCTTTTACACTTAACAAGCTTATTTCTTAAAAATAGAATCGAAAATTGTATTCATAAGCATAACTGTATTATAATCACCACCTTGGAATAAGAACTAGATTAGTTCCCCTCCCCCCCAAATGTCTACATTTAATTTAGGACAATTATTTGAACTTTATAAGGAAACACACACTATAAAACAAGAAAGGAGAAAAAAATAGAAGGTCGACATTCTGTCAACTAAATATATTTCATGATAAACTACTAAATTGAAACAAAATTAATTGTCTTTTTGAACTAATTTTCATTTTATACTTAATTGGCTTTTTCATTAGACCATCTGGAACAATATGGCTTCTGATCTAAAGTAATTGCATCTTGGTTCATAACTGAGTATATGTTCCATCACATGCCTTCTGGGTACATCAATATCTCTAATTTTTACCATCCACACCACCTCTCACACACACACTTGGCTGTCAAAAATACAATAAAATATAGGTGGGAATTATTATACCTATGAATATAGCAATTAATGTCTCTTATGAGGAAATTTGGCTCATCTTCAAATAATCTTTTATCAATGTGGTAATTGAAATACCAGATGTAATTTTATATAATCAACTTTCTACAAGAATTTTTATCAATTCACGGCTTAGCCAATGGTCTTTACTTCAAAGGGAAAACATACGCTTCAGTAAAGGAAGGAGAGAGACCTTACAACAACGATCCTATGATCTTCCTCTTACATCATTGGTCACAAAAAGTCTCTTTAACGCCACTCCCTGCTCACCACCAGTCCAATTTCAAGTCCAGAGATTTGCTAATTATTCCCAAAGGACAAGAAACAAGGAGGAAAAAATTTCCAGAACAACGTCATTACAAACACGCTGAATATCTTCCAGAAGTGTCAAGTTTCTCCCACAAAACAAATAAAAGCCTTGTTGCTCTGCTGACACAAATTTCAGCCAGTGCTTGAATTAGTATTTATATGATTCTTTTATCTTTCTCTTCCAACTTTTATGTACTAAAACAAAAAAAATTCAAATTCTGTTGCTTGGTGTAAATATCCCAACTAAAGTTATGCTATAATACAAATTTTCATCAAATATTTCGAATATTTATCCCAAGCAAATGTATAAAATACAGTTGGGTACATTGGGGCAGAGACTGGTTTTGTGAATAACAGTTGCCTTAGAAGTGATAATGTTTATGGAGGTAGAAAAGAACTTCTACATGAGCAGTAAATCCTTCTCATTGTGGTCTGTGTGCACATCCTCAGAACTACGTCTGCAGAAGCAGAAAGTCCTCTGGGGTGGAAAAAGTCAAGGAGTCTGTAGCCTTAGTGAGCGGGGTTTCAGTAGCTCCACCAGGGTAAGACTGAGAAACAGACACACAGAGGAGCAACTAGATGCTCCTTCTGGTGGCATCGTGAGTACCTACGTCTGCCTTTCCATCAAGGAGGCTGGCTTGTGATGCTTATTCATATTTGGACCAATCCGTGGATTTGTACCTGAAAACCACCATTTCAATTCTATTTGTAAAGATCTTTCAGGTAATTAGACCTTATGTATACTTTTTCAGAGACTACCTCTGCTTCAGTTCCAGCATTACCAGTACTCCAGAAAACTTTATAACTATCACTCTGATAGATATTATTCTAAATTAAAACCATAGTGATAAACAAATTCCACCTTATTGAATTTGGATACAAATTTCCATCTTACTGAAATAGCAACAGACAAATTTATTTCCTAGAACCAAATTCTCCTACCTATCATCTCCTATTCTATTAAAAAAAGAGAAGTTAATTAAACTTAAAATAAAGGAAAGAGAAAAGATAAAGATACATATCTATATAGACAGATATAGATATAGATACAGATACAGATGTATCATGGCTTGAATTTTACATATGTTTTCCCTTTGTCCCCAAACAGAAATGGAAATTGTTAGTATCTGAAGCTCTGGTTTAGAAAATACATTTACCAGTCTTAAATGACAGTCACAGTAAGAATGTTAAGATGCTAGAGAATCACACTTAGCCTTCTTCTAAGCAGGCCTTCCTATACAAATTGAGTCAGGGCATTAGGAAAATATAAACTGCTTATTTTCTGGCTTTCAGTCTATGAGGTTGTTTACTCAATTCATAGAATCATAGAATTTTAATGTGAGAAGCCACCATGGAAATATCTAGTTCAACCTTCTCATTTTACACATAAGAAAACTGAAATCATTCTTTTTACATGTACCCAGCCAAAATTAAAAGTATAACTCATTCATTACGTTCTATTTATATATTTAGGCTTCTAAGATGCCTGTTGATACCAATAAAACTCTATTTCAAAAGTCGCAGAAGCTTCTGTTCCACGTGTCTTATAATAAAACTGCATTGTGCCCCTTACATATTGTCACCACTATTGAACTCAAACTTTAAGAATCTCTAACTCATGCTGAGTGAGAAATGATAGCGCTAAAATCAATCAGAATCTAAGCATCCTTGAAGCAAGGCCTGTATCTTACCTGGCTTCACGGCCCTAACAACTAGCAGAGTACCTATCAAACAGCAGGTGGCTTTTCTCCTGTGTTGACTGGTTGAATGAATGAATGATTGCTCTGAATATCAGTATAGCAAAGTGCACACGAGGAGAAGTGGAACATGAAGATCGCTCCTGGGCTGGTTTGCGTTCTTTAGTTGTGCTTCGGGTGTTTATCAGTACTTGGAGTCCCAGCGGTTTGTCATCACAGGATCTTACCTGAAGTTCTCACAAGAATAGGTACCACCCTTACAGCTTTCTATTCTTAATGCTCTAAAAGTGTACTGGAAACAGTCCAACAGCAGCATGACTGAAAGAAAACCTGCCATTAACTAAAGACATTTCTAACCTGCATGACCATTGACATACTCCTCCTTCTCTTTCCACTTTAATTTAAGCTTATTGCACCACAGAATCATACGGTCATTTAAACTAAATGCTGCTGTTTGGAATCCAAACAAGCATGAAGACTTGCTCTGTTCCAACATGCTCCCAGTCTTTCCCCAATTTTCTTAGTTCAAATGAAGCTACAGAAATGTAAACGTCTTACCATCCAGATGGTCCACGTAACAATACACGTCATAAGTTTCATGAGGAGAACGGAATCCATAGGTCCTGACTCCTTCCTTCCCCATCATGTCTCCGTAACAGCCTTCTCGGGGGGTCCGGATGGGATATCTGGGGAAATAACGGGCTAGTAAGTAGCACTTTATTCTTAACTCTTGAATTCATGAAATTAAAGCTTGTAGCCCCCACATCACTTACCTAACAGTCTGATCAGACAGCCAGCCCGCGTCACACTGCTCAAACCCATCTTCATAAGCGGCATGGAGCTGCTCTGGGGTTGCTATGACCGCCCCAATATCCAAACAAGCCTTCTGTGCACTCTCAAAATTCAGAGTGTACCTGCTGGTCGCCGCTCGGTAGTGAAACACGACCCCTGCAAAGACAGCAGCAAACAATTATGGGCATGTTCAAATCTCCCACCAGTCTGGGCAAAGTTTCCCTTTGGAGAAATACATCAAGTTACTTGCTAACATGATAACAACATCATGATAATTCTTTATTTTTACTTTATGTAGCATTATACAAAAGTATGGTGATCAGAAATTCCATTCATCCGGGGGTCTCATTCTGCTCCATTAGAAAGTTTCCTAGCCAGGAATTTTCTGTTCGCATGTGAACAATCTAAGAAAAAGACTGAAGCAGCGAAATCCCACATGGTGGATAGTTGTCCTAATTACAGGCAGTATTCAGGCTCTCATGGGAACACTGGACAGCTAAAGGAACTAGATGCTGCAGGAGGTACCAAGAGTTAGGGGGCCACAAGATCAACTTCTACTTCATGATTTTATCAAGGGCTGACGCAATAGAAGCTCATGAACATTCACTAACACTACTTCCTCCAAACATGGAACATCGAGACATTTACTTCCAGAGACAGGATACTAAGATGGAAAAGACACTGGACAATACGGGTGAGAAGGCTTGTTCCAACTCCCAATTTGCTCCTTAATCATATACTGAGCCTTAACTTCCTCCCCTATAAAGTGTAACTAATACTGCTTATGTTATTTGATTGATACGAAGGTCAAATTAGGTAAAGAGTTTAAAAATGTTGGATAGGCTACTAAGTACTACCTAAATGTTTATCATATTCATTATGTGTCCAGCATAACTTAGGGTCTCCACTATGACAGAAAAAATGTACGAGTTTTATCCCAAAGAAGGCCTGAAATAAAGTTCTCCAGACTTCCCTGGGTGGAAGCCAGGCATTCTGGTATCTGCCTCAAATTCCACTTTGTTGTATTTTAGGAGTTGTATAAACCAGTAGTTCTTGAGCTGTGTTCCAGGGCTCAAGAAACTGTCAAAGGGTTGAGGAAAGAGCAGCTGAGGAGGTGCAGCTTTGGGTCCTCTCCGCCCACTTCAACAAGAGCACCTCCGTTTTGAATTGGAGTAAATATGGTGACTCATTTCTATAAGACTACAAAATGAATCAAGCTAATGTGCCTGGGGAGTCACTGGAAAATAGAAATTGGGGCAACGAGGTCTCACGGATGAGATTTTATTAAGGGTCATGTCATTTAAGACCAGATTTTTTGTTACGCAGAATGGATTTTGGTTTCCAAGATACCTTCCACTCTCCTTTTATTCCTACTAATTTCCCAGAGTTGACAAAAGTCTGTCTCTCACAGCCTGACTTCTGGCTATAAAACTGTCTCTCACATGCCCACCCTTAGTTTGTCTCTCTCTTCCAAGAGAGATATGTGCCTATAATGTAACTTCTGGAGAACAGACTAGACATGTCATAGATAAGCATCTCTTATAAGCGTCAACACAAAAAGATCTACCCGGGCACCAAGTAGATGCATTGACAACTAACATTCATTTTCTCGTTTCCAATATTCATGAAATTTCTCAAAAGCTTTTCAGAAAATTTGTACCTTTATAGAACTACCCTAAAATTACCAGGAAGTATATATGGTGCTATCTGGTAAGTATGAGGGAGAGTTTATAATGATCTCTAAGGCTTAAGCAAGAAGTTGAATGGTTTTAAATTAGTCTTATGTTGATCAAAGCTTCAAATAGTCTTCTTGGTAATTAAAAATCTTCCATGTGCACTGAAGATTGGCAGTAGGGGGCACAAAGGGGCCACCGCGACCAGGGCAGGGAACATCAGTCTGTCTAAGTATCTGCAATTGTTGGGATAATTTGAAGACCACATGGGGCTAAGGAGATTAAGTGGAGGATTTTCATTGTTTCAGAGGGGCAAAGGGCAAATCCATTGCTAATTCTTTAATGATGAAAATTGTAAGAAGTTGTTATACTCCTTTGGGATTTTAAAAACACAAGCATATACATAAATAAATTTATATAGAGTGTGTATCTGACATTACCACATATATACGCGCGCACACACACACACACACACAAAAAGAGAGAGAGAGAAATATCAGTAGAAGAAAACAATCTCAGGCTAACTACAATAAATGATAAAAAGGTTAAAAGTCCAGGATACTTAGTGGATGCCTGGACCATATAACAATAGATTTACAGAAGAGAGCAATAGAAACTGAACATAAAAGGATGTTCAAAAAATTAATTTGTCGCATCTGAAATTCAAAGTATTTCCTTTTGGCTACACAAGAAAGAGTTTTAATAAAACCCTTTGTATATATTTCTGAAAGGTAAATATTTTATAGGGAAATGGAGGGTTGGAAGAAAAATCTGTTCCGTCATGTCTGGGTATTAGAATTTTGCTTAATAACTTGCCAAAATATTCTGCTTCCAAGAGCTATGGCATTATGTGTGTACCCAATTAAAGCAATTTTTCTTTGCTTTGTCTCCTAACTTAAATTCAAATGACATATAAACCATCACTGAAAGGGGGCCGAACCCAAAATGTCTCATTGCAAGATGGAATGGATAACGACTAGTGTATTAACTGAAAAATTCTCTGCGTTCTTGTTTTGATCCAATTCAAACGTTTATTGAGTCCCGGCCTTTTTAAGGCACTGTGCTATGTACCATGGGGCTTATTAACTGCTTTATTTCTTCAATGTAAGTTAAGAAAGAATTTATATTTCTTAAAGGCAAACTCAAAGATTTTAATAATCATGCTAGGAGAGTGAGAAATAGGAGGAAAATGTTCTTTATAAGTATATATATATGTGTGTGTGTGTCTGCGTGTATGTATATGTGCATACACACATATGTAAAAATCAAAACAAAGTGTAGATCAGTCTTTACATCTTAAATGTAATCATTGATAGGTCTCCATAATGAAGTAACGATTTTTGAACTATATACCATGTTTTGAGGTATTCATTATTTCCAGTATACTATACTTTCCTACATCGAATCAACAAAGGCTGCGCAAAATGTCACCTTGCTTGATCCTCAAAAAAGTAACTTCATTTTTGGTGAAAGACATGGACTATTGGAATGATTGATGTTTTTTTCTACTTGCCCAAAGCGTAAACAATAGTTACTTTTGAGTACTGTTTCACAACACTTCTGAACCAGGTATCATGTTATACTACCTTCCTAAAAACTCCAAAAGCCTTACCATCCACAGCCAGCGACACCGTGTCTTGAGTGTCTTCAATCCCGTACATGACGTCACAGCGGTAGCGGCCCGCGTCACTGGCGCGCAGTTTGACCACGGTGAGGGAGGCATCGCCCACGTCCTCGGGGTGTGTAGGCACCGCCACTCTCCCTTTGTAGCCCTGACCAATCTTGATATTCCCATTTTGGGCCACGAGAACAGTCGTCTCCTTTAAATCTTTTCCATTCTTGTCCAATTCAATCTTAGACCATTTGATTCGGAGAAACTCACTGGTGGTGTTGTAACTGGGTGGTAAGGTAGGCAGGGTTGAAAAATGACAAGGTAGGTTGACTTTTCCAGAGAGGGAGCCCTTAACAGGTGGGCTTTTTTCCACTTTGACTGGAAGAAAGAGAAAATACCAAATTAGCAGTCCTGAGAAACCGAAAATGAGTCTATTAAATATGTGAATGGATAAGGCACTTTTACAGTGGTTTGGTTACATCTTCAACATGTGGAATAATTAGAATGATTTTATATACAGAGGATAGTATACAATTTCAATAATGTTTTATAACAAAGACAGGGATTAATAATCCTCATTTTTCTGTACTAAAAATATGGCATTCATTTTAAAGTATTTGTAACTTAGTGTGTAATATGAACAAAGAAGTGATCAGATAAGGCAAGTACTGGAAGATGGACAAGCCAGGGCAAAAGGAGTCGAGACTCAGCGCTGCAGGTTGAAAGACTGGACCAGGCTAGGAAGGGCAGTGGAAAGGTGAACTTAAGTCTACAGGTCAGAAGATGAACAAAGTTTGCCACATTACTTGAGAGGAAATGAAAATAAAATTTGAAGAGGAAGTGAAAATAAAGAAAAGTACTTCAGTACACTGGAGAAGGGGAAGTCTCAAACTGGAAGAATCTCTTTTGGTTCAACCAAAGGCTTTCATCATAGTGACCAATCCAGCTGCAATCACTTTGCAGTGAAACATTACCTCTCGATTATATCCTGGAGGAAAGATGGCATCTGTTCACCTAAACCTCCTAAACTATTAATCTGCAGAATGTCTTTCTGTTTAAGCCCTTAAACTTTTGTGTGTGTGTGTGTAAGGAAGATTGGCCCTGAGCTAATATCTGTTGCCAATTTTCCTCTTTTTGCTTGAGGAAGATTGTTGCTGAGCTAACATCTGTGCCAATCTTCCTCTGTTTTTCGTGGGATGCTGCCACAGCGTGGCTTGACGACCAGTGCTAGGTCTGCGCCTGGTATGGAACCCATGAACCCCAGGCTGCCAAAGCAGAGTGCACAAACTTAACCACTAGGCCACCGGGCCGGCCCCTAGCCCTTAAACATAATGAGAAAGAGTACACTGACTACAACTTAACACTATTCCATGCAAAAGAAAACATTCCTTCACTCTTATAGGAATCCATTCCCCTCCCCCTCCTCTTTCCCTCATCTTCAGGTCTCTACTAATTGGTTAGAAGACGTGTTGGTAATAACAATAGAAATTATCATTAATGCACACACAACTCCCACTTTGTGAAAATATGATGAACAAGCTAATAGTAGCCTCTAGGTGGAGTGAAATAATGGTTCTTAATCAACAAAATGATGTGTGTCTAACACTTAGTCTGTTAGTGGTCAAAGGTATATGTAACACACATCTCAATATGGACGTGCGTCAGAAATGATATAGCTGCCAATATGGCCCTGTGGATTGAGTTGGGGATAAGTCATTTTGAAAATTGCAGGAAGATATGGAGATATTATGCTCTTTAAGAAAAATATAGTCTCTATTGCTAAAGATTGAAATTTAACTCCAAAAAGACTGGCCTATAAAATCTTTCATATGATACAAATAAACCTAATATAATTAATACAGTATTGTGTGTACTATATATATTGTATTTATGATAGAAGTCATTAATCTATTTCAAATTTATAAAGGTCGTTGCTATCATGGGTTTCTTTATCATTTACTAATCTATACATAGCTTATCGAAAATAGGATTTAAGGCACTTAACAAGATTAAATAAGAATAAAATGAAGTGTGCTATTTAGCGACACTAAGTTAATCTTTAAAATGTTACTAAGACTATTAGCACCTTGGAATAGTATCACAAGGGAATAATTCCTTTTTTTTTTTTAAATGAAATAGCAGTTTTTTGTATGTGTGTAACGAAGCTCACATCTGTTGCCAATCTTCTTCTTTGTTTTTTCCTCCCCAAAGCCCCAGTACATAGTTGTGTATCCTAGTTGTAGGTCATTCTAGTTCTTCTATGTGGGATGCTGCCTCAGCATGGCCTGAAGAGTCGTGTGTGGGTCCACGCCCAGGATCCAAACTGGCGAAACCCTGGGCTGCCAAAGCAGAGCCCACAAGCTTAACCACTTGGCCACAGGGCTGGCCCCATGGAATAATTCCATTTTTAATGGCCTCCTTGGCTTACAAAATAAGTTCTCTTACTTAACGCTCACCCTCAGAGTAAAACTGATCCAATCCGTTACTAAGGATGCTCCACTGAGCGGAAGTAACACTCAAGCTCCCCAGCTGGCTGGTGACAGACCTGGCCAGATCACATGCCTCCTTACACCTAATCAAGAAATCTCTCACATAAAAAAGTATTACTTTTTTGATGAAGAATAAATAGCTTTACCATCAACCTCAATTACGGCATAAATTATGAGATTCTTTATCATCGCCTTAAAAATGAGTTTTAAGATAAGTGGGATCCCATTTCTTAATATTTATTACTAAATTATAGTTCTGTCCACAATTTCAGATGTGTAGGGGCAGATAAGACATTCAGCCCAACCTATGCAATCAGGAGGTTTCTGAAACTTAGAGCATTGCTCAATAACTGTACTGTAAGGAGAAGATATAGTGGAACAAAATGATGTCAAAAGGCAAATTTCCCAAGGGTCATTTATTGTTCTGGATGTTTATAGATACAAGAAAATTAAAAGCTTCAGCTGAATATAAATATATATTCCTGTAGAATCCAGTCCTAACAACAGCATTTACAAAAAGCTGCGTGGTCAAGTCTTTTGTGTACGAAATCTTGGGTCTTAATGCACTGGGTCACGAGAACTAAGTTCACTAAATCTAAATATTTTAAGAAAGAAATTTAGTAGTTCAGAGGGTAATGTTTATAGACTATGCATGTTTAAAAAAAAAAACCTGCTACCTGCAAGAACTTATCTGAAACTCTGACAATGCAAGTAATAAAAATGAATGCTAACAAAAGGTTCACTGTTCCCACCAGATGGTTTGTGGGTTAAATGAGTACAGTAAGGGAAAAATCTCTAAATAATGAATGATCAGTTACCTTTCGTTCTTTGTCAGTAAATTCTGCAGAGCAAGGATGATGTAAACTCCATCTACACAATTTGACTAAACACACACACGCAGAACTTGGCCAAATAAATGTCAGATTGAGCATGTGGGAATTTATCACTCTGTTAGGCGACAAATATCACTCTCTCGTTCATTCATTTATTCATGACTGTAGATGACTCTGTTTATTATTATTAGAGGAATATCCAAAGAACTAGGCCAATGCTCGATAATCAATATAATGAGTATTGTTAAAGCAAAGAGCTCTTCATGCATTAAAATAAAGCCAATATAGCCAGGAGACTAGGTGTTCCTTAATGTTAGTTATGACCTTTTGAGTGCCTAGGAATAAACAGAGGAAACTTTAAGAGGAGAGTACTTGCATTAACTGACAAGTTTCCTGCTGTGTGTCCCACTATGAACTTGGTAAATCTGTTTTATGTGGCTCTTAAGTCTTCAACTTTTGCCCCTCATATGAAAAAATGAAATTCTTCTGAAATTAACCCCAAACTAATTACATCTCTTAAGCATGATCATAGATTTACAAAGAACTTGGTTCTTGGAGTAAAGTATAATACACTGGTTAAGAGCATGGACTATGGGAGCCCGACTGCCTGGGTTCAGCTCCAGGCTCCAACACTAAGTAGCTGTGTGACTGTCTACATGAGCTGTGCCTCCAAACCTCTTGGTACTACAGTTTCCTCATCTGCCAGATGGGGAGAAGAAAAGCATCTGTCTCATTGAAGAATTAGATTAAATAAATTAACTATGCAAAATACTTAGTACAAGTCCTAACATGTAGAAATTACTCAATATTGTTAGCTATTATTACTATTTTAAAATGCTGTCAAGGATCTATAGCATAAGTAGGGTTTTTTCCCCCATTCTTTGTGTGAGTTCTTTCTTTAGCTTAAGTAGAAAGTCTGAGTTTTAAGTGGAGGGATGGTTGCCTTGTCCCTCAAGGTTCTCCCACTGTTTTCTCTGGAATTCCCCTTCTATTTCTACCCACCTAAACCAACTCCCTTTTCTGTATCTCCTTTCTGTGTCTTCACTGGATGCTGTTGTCTTTTCCTCTCTGTGACCTTCACCTTTACTTTCTGAAAATGCTAAAGAAGACAGCCTCTGGGCTGTTAATGGATTGGTGGAGCCTAGACTTTGATAGCCTTCTAGGTCATTCCTCTCTCAGTTTAAATGTTACTTTGTCAAAGAAGACTTAACCATCTCCCTCCTCCAACCCAGGCCATTCCCAATGATGTCACTCTACTTTATTTTTGTCAATCTGAAAGTACCTGGACTATTTGTTTACTTGTGTATTGCTTGTCTCATATAACTAGGAAATTAAGTTTAATGAAATTCAGGACAATGTATGACTCATCCACTGGTATATCCTTGGACACCAAGAATAATACCAGGCACATAGAAGGTATCAAATAATATTGCCAATGGGTAGATAAATGAATGGGTAGGGGAATGGAAGGATGAATAAATGGATGGATGGATGGATGGATGAAGTGATACTTAAACTTTGAGTCTTGAAGAATAAATTGAAGTAGAACTGTGGAGAGCAAGAGAAGGAACTGCGAAGCAGAAGGAATTCCATGTGAAAAAGGGGGGACTATGAAAGTCTACGCATGGAATTGTAAATTATTTCAGAGAGTCTGAAGCAGAGAGTGAATGTGAGAAGGAAGGGGAAGCTGAGTCTGAGAAGTGCATCAGACAGGAGCAGATCACTGAAACTCTGGGTCAGGGTAGTATCTATCTTCATGGACCCTCATCCATGAATTTGGGATTATAGGACCTTCATTAGGTGGATATATAATTTAAAGCTAAAGAACAAAACAGTGCATGGGCACTTATCCAGTTACTTTAAAAGAAAGAGAGAGAAAGAAAAGAAAAGGAGATGGGGCAAAAACTTAGCTGTCAGCCTTCTCTTTCTCTTCTTGACTCTTCTCAAACTCTAGCCTCCTAAGGGTTTGACAGTCTTTCTTTTTTTATAAGAAAGTCATTTAGTAGTACTGGAGAAAGTGAAATTTAAAAATATGCCCAATGCCACACAGGAGTCTTTGTGCACAGTCTGAAGGTAATCTGAGAAGTTACAGAAAGCCCACGTGCTTCTTCAGCATCCTGTTCATTATTTTGTTTTGACTGATTTATTTAAACCATTGTTTTCAGCCTAATAATATTTTAGCTGAAAATTTCAGCACTGAGTAGAAAAAAAAACCCTTCCTTATAGTGACTCCATATTGCCATTCCATGCCCCAGTACTTAAATTTTTATTCCACTTAGTGTCAAAGAAATTGTCACCACACTCACCTTTATGTAGTGCATGGGTTGCTATTAAGGTAGAGCACATCCATAAGATGCTCTTTATATTTATCAACATCTTGTCCTAGAAATGAAGAAAAAAACAAAGTAAATCATAAGCATTCAGGTTTGTGGTGGGCCATAAATCACAAGGAATTTGTGCTTTGATGAAATAAGAATACAAGAAGTAGCTCCACTTGGATTGTAAAAACAGGAGGGAAGCTGCAACAGGAGAAGTTATCCAACACTTTAATTATTAGTTTGACTCTCACCCAATGTGGTAGGTACCAAAATAATCCTAGAACCCAATTTGGGGACATATAACAATATGGATATGTGGGACAACCACAACTGGGTAGGAAGAACAATAAAGACCATAGCCTAAGTAACTAGTGGCTAGGAGCTGGCACAAAGAGGGAAGGGTGACCACAAAGTCTATTTAGAAACAGGAAGCTGGTCAGAGATGGAGCAAGGGAAGATGGGGAAACAATAGCAAGAGATCTTGAAAGAAAGGGAGTCATGTCAAATGTGAGGTGGGAAAGAACGCTTGGTGGTTCATGAACATGGTATCAAAACAGAGAATAACGACTCCAGTAGGCTTTTTAAAGCACAGACTTCAGTTAGTTTCTAGGAGGCTGAACAAACAAAATAAATGTATTATAAGGAGCTGTTAATGACAAAAAAGACCAGTGCTTGCCATGAGTTTTAAAGCAGTTCCAACAGTTCTAAAGTCTGCAGGGTAAAGAAAGAAAAAAACCACCCCTTCCTGAGAGTCAAGAAACCCTGTGCTGACTTTGTCATTAATTTATTGTGTGACTTTGGGGAAGACATTTAACAGTCTGGGTCTCAGAATGGTGCCTGCCAGCTCGAATTTCTATGAGGCTGTAATTATGAGGAGAAGTTACCAGTGTTGGGGACCATTTAGAAATCAAAGAACCAATCTCAAGAGAAGTGCAAATTATTTGATTTCCACAGTTCCCTTCTCAGCTACCTTTAGAACTATTCTACAACAGCCATTTTTGGTTGGCTACCCAGGAGCCAACCCTCTTTCTCCTTTCTAACAAAACTCAGATTCTGTTCTACCATCTACTCTCCTTCACACAGCCATGTATTTAGAGAAGCCATGGTCAAACTCCAGCCCAAGGGATGATCCTGATTATCCTAAGTCAGTTACCCTGGTCCCATTCCTTTCACCAATGATTGGTTTTGGCATGAGTAGATGATGCAATTTTGCCCAATGAGATGTGAGGGGATCTCTGTGAGGAGTGGAAGAGGTGATCCTGGGAAAAGTATATTCATGTTAACGAGAGAAAATAGGAAGAGATGGTTGCTTTTCTTCAGTGGACATTGTCACGATAAGATAGTTCTTCTCAAACAGTTGAGGCCATCTTGCATCCATGAGTGTGTAAGAGAGCCTCTGGGGATGAAGCTGAGAAAGAATTAGGAGAGACCGGGTTAAGCCCTCAAGCATGAGGCCTATAGTGGGCTATAACTTTGAACTTCTTTTTACATGAGATAATAAATTCCCTTATTATTTAAACCCAATAAAATCAGGGCGTTTTTTTTACTTGTAGCTGAAGGTATCTGACATCTATTTGAATTGGCACCTGAAATAACTTCCTAACACGTTCCTTAGAAAATATCTAAATTTTATATTATTTAGGAAACCTAGATTGAAAAGAAGAAAACGTTGTAAGAATCCAAGTCAATTTGGGCTCAAGTTCAATTTCATAATCTACAACAGTTATTCCTTTTTCCTTGATGTTCTTCTCTATTTGAGTGCTTTATTTTATATATCTTGAAATAAGTGTCAGAACTTCTCTGAAACAAAATTATAAAATTCTAGATATTTCCTAAAGAGCATTTTTTAACCTAATACATTATATATCTGTTTTCCATCGATAGGTCATTTGACAACTCACAATGAAGAGCATACAGTTGATAATGCTAAACTAACCTTGATAATTGAGTTTATTATTTATCGTATAACTTCTGGGATATGCTAACAGATGTTGTTAAAGACTAACTGGGAAATTAGGTTTCCACATTTCTGGGTTTCTTATAAGATACCGCAGCAAACAGGAAGTATACACTTATATCTCAATGCCATTACAATATTTTAGGGAAAAAATAAAGACATCAATTTCACTTACTCTATAGTTTAAAGTTTCCAAACAAAACGAAATTTTAGGTAGTATCATAAAATGCTATTAAAGAAGATGCATTCCATGAGTATTAACCGAATTCAAGTAGGAAACTCTTCTATAAATGTACTTATAAACAATAATTTCCTATTATTCTTTAAGGAAAATTGAGAACAATTTTTTTTCGTGAAACTTTTGTAAGCGTAATAAAAGTCTGGGCTGCACTGTCAAATAGCCCTGAATTCCAGTTCTGAATCCTCTGCTAATAGTCTGTGATTTTGGGTGAGTTACGAACTCTCTCATTTTCAGTAGCTATTGACTGTGAAAAGTAGTATTTAATTATTGGAGTGATTATAAGAATTGATAAAATAATGCACATGAAATATAGCTCAGTGATACACAGTGTATTCAGTACTCAATATTTATTATTAATGTTACTAATTCAGGCTTTCTACAGGTGTTCTTTTCCTGGTTTCATATCACTAATAATAAAAAGAAAAGTATTTGAAGCTCGTGCATTTGAAAATTATAACCTGGGTTGCCACAGAAGCAGTGTACATCTTTACACTTAAAATAAAGCACCCTATAATAACTTACTGCTATGTGCTTTGAATCATTACAGGTAAGCATGTTTTATCTCCTCTGTAGAACAGTAGGTTTCTGGAAGGCAGAGCTAGTGTCATAATCAACTTACTGATTCCCACAATATTTCCACAGTGCCAGGTTCAGAGTAGACCCTTGAGGAAGGTTTGCAGACCAAATGCATGACCAATGCCTCCATCTCCTACTCAGAAACATACTTTGAAGTGAAGTGCAAACAATCTCTTGAGAATATAGGCAAGCAGGCTAATAACACCTGAAATACATTTAAATCATTCCAGTTGAATATTTACCACGACACAATAATATCTGATGTTGGTCAGTATCTAGAGTGTTGGATCTCGTAGGAAAACCAGAGGAGAAGGTGTGATCCTGACCCAGGAATGAATCTTCTGCATCTTGATGTCCTATCCATGACAGAAACTCAAGGTATTACTCTTTGTGCCATACTTTGTCCTTATAAAAGTGTCGTCTTTTTTTCCTGAGGGAGAAGAGAAATGGTTTTTCATCTATTTAACAAGTATACTCATCACTTGATTTAAGATTGCCCCTAAGATAAGGCCAGGGAAGGAAGCCAGTGCATTAAAAATACAAAAGAGAGATCAGTCATGTTTTAAATATATTTGCATAAATATGCTTGAATAAGTTGACAACATTTAAAAATTGGAGTTTTCACACTAAGCCTCAGATCTCTGACTTCTTTTGAACAATCAGACCAAGCAACTCCAGGTTCATGGTCTTGCTGCCAATCATCGGCATTAACACAGCAGCCTCACCTTGGCTCTGGAAGCTCAAGGTTATAGCTGGCCCCACTCGGCTTCTCCATTTCCACTCCATGCCTGTTTCCTGTAGGCACCTGAGTTTGCAGCCCTTGATTTAAAGGATGGTCATTAATCTCTTTAGTAAATATCTCAGAGTGCTTTTACTGATCTTAGTTGTCTCAGAACTATGTTTCCATGGCCTCTTCCTTGGAGTCCATGGGCATTCATTCCATTTCTCTAATTTTCTTAAGACTACGTCCATATTCATGGTTGTTAGGGCACACTATTTGCCTTCTGCATTTGACCTTAGTAAATGAAAAACTTTCTAAAACAAAGCTTTTATCTTTGTATTAGCACCACTCTGACCCCCATTCCCATTCTTTTGCTCTTCTGTGTCTGTCTTGTAAGCATAATCTGTTAGTGATAACAAGTCTGGCTGCACAGAAAGACCTGGGAGATGACAGCCAGTGCCTATATTTAGCCTTCCACTGCAGTGAAGTCAATGAGAAGAGGAGAAAGTCATTGAACGATCAAGGAACAGCTGACTGAGGCTGTTTAATTGCTTGGGAGACACAAGAGACAAGGTCAACAGGACTCCTATCTGTGAGAGATGTCTGCAGAGAGCATTAGGGTCATGGCAGGGACGGGCTGCCTCAGAGAAAGAGAGCCAAGGTTCTAGTAAATTGATATTTAATATTCTCCCTTGATCTTGGGGAAGGCCCTCTGAGCACAGGACGACTTGAGGATGCACACATAGCCGTTGCGTCTTCCAGTCTTCAAATTAGTTACCCTAGAAACCAATTGTCTGGGACATCTCAGCCACAAGATAGACACAGTGAGCACTGCCTATCATCTTGCTCCTGGGTGCTTTCTCACAGGAGGAATTGCTGTAATGCAGAGAGAAATCTCATGGTGTAATCACAAAATCTCATGAATTTACCTCACAGGAGTCTAGGGCCCATGTGAATTTATCACTAACCTGCAACTCGATTGCTGAACCTGGACCTGGCTAAGCTGTTTCACATCATTGCCCCTTAGTTCTCGGCCTGATGAACTCCATCCTCATCATTCTATCTAAACCATACTGTACTCTCGATTCCCTTTCCCATCTGCTATTTTCATCATAGCACAGATCACCATTTTGTATGTATTTGGAAACTGCCTTTCTCCACCCACCATACTATAAGCTCCAGGAGAGCAGTCTTTGGTGTTTTGTTCACTGTTGCATCCACAATGCCCAGGACACTCGGTACATATTTGTTGAATGAACGAATATGCCCATTTTTCAAATAATCAGATGCATATTATATACACTATTTGGCACATTACTTTCTTCACTTACAATACAACATATCTTGGAGAACCTTCCAAATCAGCAATACAGTTTTTCTGTTTATTTTTAACAGCTGCATAGTTTTCCACTAGATGAATGTAGCATCTTTCATTTTACCACTTCCTATGATGAGCTTTTAAAGTATTTCCAGATTTTTGCTATGATAAACAATGCTGCAAAGGGCATCCTTGTCCATTTGTCTTGGGTGACATTTATACCAATATCTATATGACAATATCTAGAAAAGGAATTGCTAGGTCAAAGGGTATATGCATTTTTTAAAAATTTGATAGCTATTAGCAAATTGTTTTCTAAAGAAGATGAACCCATTTACATCCTGACAGTGGCACACGAGTGATCCAGTTTCTCCACACCCTGGCCAGCACAAACTTTCATCCAACTTTTTTATCTTGACTGCTCCTCTTGATGAAACACTGGTAAAGCATATCATTGTTGCTTTAATTACTATTTATCTAACTATAAATGAGGGTGATGAACTTCTCATATAATGAAAAAATCTCTTTATTTCTCTTTCTGCCAACTGCTTATACATAACATTTGGCATTTTTTTGACAGATTGCAGTCTCTTAGTTACTTGTGGAAGTTCTTGGTATATCAAAAGATTTAATAGCTTTTTGTCTCGCAGATGTTTTCCAAATGTATTCTTTGTTTTTGTGTAAATAATTAAATTGTTATTTAGTCAGACATCAATCTTTTCTAGGATGGTTTCTGGATTTACCTTTTGCTTAGAACAGGTTTCTCTACTTCTAGTTTATTATTTTAAAAACCCTATGATTTCCTCTAGGTATTTTTTTTAAATGTCAATCTCTACATTTCATATTTGATCCATCTTAACTTTATTTCAGGAGAAGAAATGAGGTAGAGATTGACTCTTACTTTGAGTGGACTAATCTGTTGTCCCCAAGCCATTTTAAAAATAACCCTTCTTTTCCACTGAATTTCCATGTTGATTTTAGTCTATTTCTGGACTCTGTCTGCTGTTCAATGAAACTAGGCAATTCTTAAAACAATATGCCCCTATCTAATTCATTTTATAGATTTAGTAGGAAACACACGATTTAGGTAATACTGATATTATTAAGATTATAGAATTAGATCAATATGAGTCCCATGAACATAATATATTAACACCTCTTATTTTTATAGTTTTCCATTTGCCAAAACCTTTCCATAGGTAGTCACATTTTTGATGTTTATAACTGTGTATCCATTTGACAGGTTTTGACATTAAAAGTCTAGAAGTTGTGTCTTCATCTGGTTTTCTCAGCTGGTAAGTACAACTCAAGCTTTCTGATTCGAAGTCTGGCGCTCATTCCACTACACCACAGGGACCACCAACTCAGTAATTTAATAATAAAAAGGTTATAACTCACCTATTACAGACATGTTTATTATAAGCTATGTAATCGCATTTTTATAGACATAAACACCCCTCAGAATTCTTAGAAGAATGAGGTAGGATGTATATAGATACAGAAATAAGGTAAACTTAAATGCAGATCTGCATTTATACCCTTTCATAGATAGATTTATCTAGAGGAGTTTCAGGAAACATAACTGACAAACACAGTAAACAAAGGTACTTTGCATTGACCGCTGAAATACAACCACTCTTGGCACATTCAGCGATAAGAACTGAGCAGAGTCAAAAAACCTGGAGAATATATATATAATATAAATGCATAAATATATATATATGTAATTTACCACATCTAGGCTACCAGAGGAAACTGGCACAAATTCACTAATTGAAGTGGAGTTTGGCCAAGATATTTATCTCTACTTCCTCTCGTTCTGACTCCAAATCAGAGAGAGTACAGGCCTTGTGTTTTCTGGTAAAGTACAGCCCTATGCAACAATCAGCATGCTTTCTCACACGAGAGCAAGGAACCCCCAACAATGAGTGTTTGTGAGTCCTAACTGGTTTCTCTAGGTGGGTGGTGAAATAATAACCTACTATAGTCATTCATTCTTTTCCTCAAAAGAACTATGTGTCTTGCTAAGTTCTGCTTGGTCACAGGGCAATATCCCATTTTAAGTACAGTGTCTAGTGATGTTTGCCCATGAATAAAGTCAACAGAAATGTTCAAACCCCACTAGGAAAGGAGAGCTTAGTTATATGGCTGCTGGGAGACAGCGCTGGTTGATCTTTCTGCTCTCAAAGGCTCTGATCCTCAATTAGCCACCAATCATTAACCACAAAGTATTTAAGCATAATATGAGGAAACAGAGAACAATGACTCTATCTTTAACATTAATCACATTCAGCTTTAAGTTAGCATTTGGGGTCTTTTCCAAACAGAATTAACAAGAGTGCAGATACAGGTAGCTCCAACATCAGAGGTATTCCCCTCCAGTTTGCAGGCACAGAGAAAAAGAAGAAACCTATGTCTGTAAACATATTTAAATCTCGGGGGAGTCTTTTCAAACTTTATCTTTAAAAGCAGGAAATACAATTTAGGAATAACTTTTAATTTCTTTTTTTATCTACTAAGAATAGCAAAGTAAAACTCTGAATTCTTACATAAATCCTTAACGATTATCTTGACTCTCATCCCTCTTCCCACCTCCCACAAGATTAAGGACCGTGGACTTCCTGCTGGAGGAAGTAATTGCTCAATCACTTTGGAATCCATTGGAATCCTCTGCAGTATTAGTCGGGACAGGCATATGCAATTGTAAAATATCCCTTTCTTTGCTTAGAGCTCAGAACTAGAAGTCAGTCTCTGAGACCTTCTGCTTGATACCCTTACATTCCAAGTTACATATTTCCCAAACTGGGAACAGATTGTATCTCAGAAAACTAGTTGTTGCTTCCATTGTGCTTTCCTATTTTTATTTTAAACTCACAACATCCTATTTTAGGACTTTGTATGAATATTTTCACCATAGGTTTGGCACAATTGCCAGGCAGTACTTAAAATAATCTAGGTTACAGCTTTCAGAGGGAGTCAAAAATCCAGGGAAAGTGGATCAAGTAGATATATCAGATTTGAGATCGAAGAGGTTATTAAAACCGTGTTCTTCCAAGATAGATACAAGTAGGAGAGTTTAAAATGCAGCTCGAAGTGGCAGCGTCTAGTCTGCGCCGCGTTCCCCCGTCCTCGCTCAGCCACTTCATGCACGGGGACCCGAGTTCCATCCGCAGCCACTTAAAATTTGCGCTCTGGAATTCCGTCAGTCCTGTCACATGGCAATCGTTTGGCATTCTAGACGAACTCTTTTATGACAGTCTGGGACGTGATTATCCTGTAAGTGACTAAAACTGGTCTTTCAACCTACTTGAACGTATTTAAAAAGTCAATATATGCAGCACAGGATAAACTCGTCTCATTTTTCTGCCAAAAAAGTTTGCTTGGAATAAATCTTTACTTCTCAGTCGCAAGGCAAAAACTCCTCCTACCGCTTCCAAGAAACAAGGAAAAAAATCCAAACAGTCTTTTAATAAAAGTGTTCAGTGCCGTCTGGGTGGAAGTGGGGTGAGCTGCAGCTGCAGCGGGTCTTCCAGGCTCGCCCCGCCGAGCCGGGCCCCGCCCTCCTCCCCCCCGCCCCGCCCCGTCCCCCGCGTTGGGGCGGGGACCCGGGAGGCGCGCCGCCAGGTTCCGCGCGGAGCTGACTGCGGGCTCGGCAGCTCAGCTGTCTCCGAGCCGCAGGAGTCACACCCGTCTCGGGCCGGGAGCTGAAGCCCCAGCCCACGTGGCGGCGGCTGGTGAGCCCCGCGCTCCGGGAAGCGCCCCGCGCGGTTCCTCCTGGGCGCAGGCTGAGCGAGTGGGGAGCCCCAGCCGCCCCAAGGAGCTAGTTGTTCTCTCACCCTTCCGTCCCCGCACGTCGCTTCAGTCGCGTTTGTTATCGCTCGTGGCATTTAAAACATAGCTTAACACGAAACGCGAAATTCAGTCCAAAACCTGAAACGAACCCTGCCTGTCCGCTCCTGGCTATTCGCATTCATCTGCCCCATCTCTGTTCCTTTCTTCCTCCTCTTCCCTCCACGGTCCCCTTCCTTCCTTCCTTTCCCTTCCTGTCTCATTTTTTTCTCCCGGTGCCCGCTCTTCCCCCAGATTTCCACGTTCGACGTGTGTCGTGAAGTTGAGGAAGTTTAAACTTTGGATTAGGGGACCTTCTTTTGTAATGTCCTGGGGTGAGGCCCTAGCACTGGGTTCAAGCGGCCATGGGCCTTAGTAAAATTTCAAAAAGTAAGGCATTCTGTATTATCTTTCTTAAAGTGACGCCCAAGATGAAGCATCAAGCCCCCCCAAAACCTGGATCCGCCCCGGCCATGTGTGAACGTCCACCAAGCTGCAGACTCGGCCCAGAGCTCCGCTCACATCCCAGCTGACGCGGGGGAAGGCGCTCCTGCACTTGGCTAAGACACGGTCTCTTTCTGTCCGGGTCCTCCAAAACCCTAGATTGCAGGCTGCAGATTCTGAAGTAGAAAACCAAAGACGAAAGGGGAAGCTAGGATCCTCCATCCTTGAATATGTGGCTGTGAAAGCTGCTCGCCCGGTTTTGGAGGGGTTCGTTTTTCTCCACCTGTGCTGGATTTCTCCATCAGGGGGCGCCCACACCCGCCACAAAACTCCCCATTCCTAGACATCTCGGTTCTGCAGCCCGAAACACGCCAACTGGGGGCAGATCCCAAGGACCGCACCGCCTCCTTCGCTCCTCCCTTCTCGCCTGCCTCGGCGGACAGGGGAGGCAGAGATTTCACACTGGCCATTCATTTGTCAGCTTTGGGGGAGGGGACGCAG
Source organism: Equus asinus (assembly GCF_041296235.1). Taxonomy (NCBI): domain Eukaryota; kingdom Metazoa; phylum Chordata; class Mammalia; order Perissodactyla; family Equidae; genus Equus; species Equus asinus. Next base: position 85,996,177 of record NC_091798.1, read on the forward strand.
GAGCGAGAGACACGCAGCAGAGGCTGGGAGAGGGGAAGGGAGGCAGAGAAGATGGAGACAGAGAGGGAGAGACAAAGCTGAGAAACGGGACACAGACAGCTAGACTGTCTTTCCGCCTGTGGGTGTGCGCACGGCGGGACAGCTCTCCAGGCGCCGCGTAGATTTCTCCTCCCTCTCCCAGCATCTCCAGGGGACGTGCTGGACTTGCTGGGGCGCAGCTGGATCCCAGAGCAAAGAGTTTAAGCTATGACACTATTTTTCTACCTCGCTCTCACTGCCTGACACACTGATCGCTCCACGCCCAGTGACAGAGACAGACAGCTGGGACAGCCCTAATGCCCTGCAGTCCGCACGCACCAGAGATGCAGCCCGGCGGCGCCCTCGCCTCCGCAGGGCGGGGGGCGCTCCAGCCGAGGGCGTACCCCGGGGCTCCCGGCACACGCTCTCCGCCGCCGCTCGACCAGCCAGTAAAGTTGCTCAACTCGGGCCGAGAGCTGGGAGGGGGTGGGGAGATGGAAGGATAAGGAGGACTGCTGTAGTCGGGGTAAGAGGGCTGGTCCTAGAGGCTCCAGATTCGGGTCCCCGCGCCACCTTTGTCTGGAGAGTGCTCTGAGCGCTCGTTTGCTCGTTGAGACGCGAGCGAAAACCGCCACTTCGCTCTTCAGGGTGAGATAAAATTCTTGCACATCCCTGCGATTCAGGGCAAGCTTTTCCCGCCCAGGCGCCTCCCAGACCTCCGCGGCGCTCCAACAACCCCACCCCCATCCCCTGCTCCCTCTTGGCCGGCCCCTGCGCACCGCGCGCAGGACAAAAGAATCCGGAGGCACCAGAGAGAGCCTTGACAGCCCCCAAGTCGCCAAAGAGGCGCGGCCCCGGGACCCTGTATCTCTCCCGGCCGGACCTCCTCCCGGGCTGCCTGCGGGCTGAGAGGTTCCTGTCCGTACAGGTCCCGGGCAGCTGGAGCGCCCGCTCGCCCTGTCAGGAACTGCCCGGGAGCAGCTTTCCAGGAACGCCGGGCACTGACCACACACCAGGGGAACCAGGTTGCCTGCACCAAGGCAGCTTCGGGGACTTGTATGTGGGCAAGTCTCGGGAGGCCCCATTCAAACTTTTGCCTCGAGCAGGTTTAACAAAAAAGATCAAGGTGCCAGGGGTCCCTCCCTCCTCTCCAGCTCAAGACCCCACGACTTTTCTAGGGGTTCTCTACAATTTCCTTCCCTCCCTTCCCCCAATTCCGTTAGTCCTTCTACCCCCACCCCACCCCGGGCTTCTTTTGTCTGCATCTTTTTCAGCATCCCGATCGCTGTGTATTCTTCTCTCCAAAACCTCCTTCTGAAAGTTACCTGCATTTTTAAGTGCCTGTATTTTCTTAACTTCGCCTTACAGCTAGTTCTCTTTGCCTTGATTAAAGCCTTCTGCCAATTACAATGTGCTTTTTTTCTAAGCTCGCTTTTTTTCCTATAAGTTTTTTTTTAAGGGGGAACAAAAGAAACGTGATTACCTTGAAAGACGGCTTATTGCAGTTGGGGGGAAAAATTCACCGCAGCGCTGCGCGAATGGGCTCGGCGTTGTCGGGGCGGGTCACATAGGAAGCGCGGTGGCCTGGGGAAGGGTGCGGGACGGTGCTGGAGGATGCGGGGCTGCCGCAGATCCGGGTCCCAGCGCCTCTCCACAGCACCTAATGTTCGCGGCTGTTGCGCCCTCGCGCCTGGAGTTCTTCCCCAGAAAGGCTCGGGGCAGCTCGCCTGCAAGTTCAAATGCGGGTTGTGACACCCATCATCATTATATCACTGTACCGTCAGCACCGAGGAGGAGACTCAGCGAGGAGGAGGAGGAGGAAGAGGAGGAGGGTTCATTCACAGGCTCCTGAAGCGCTCCTCAGCTTCAGCCACTCCTAAGAGCCCAGGCTTGGAAAGCAGGCAGAGGGGCGGAAAGGCAGCTCCCCGCGCCTGCGGTAGGGACCGCCTGCCTCCCTCCCCAAGCACTCCCACCTCTCGGCGTTTCTTCCTGACAAGAAGTACCAATCGGCTCGGGGACAGCAGCGCTCCCCATTCAGCGACTCACTAAGTAACATCGCGCTGTGCGCGAGGAAACCACTGCCCTCCCACCCCTCCCCACCCCCACTTCCCCTCCCCCCGTGCTGCCAGTTCTGGGTTAGGGGGAAGGAGCCCCCAGGCTCTTGTGGGGCAGGCCAGCACTAGACAATTGAGTACCGTCAGTTCTTCTTCGGAGCAAACGAAACTCTGTAAAACCAGCAAAGAACTTGGTTAAAGCGTGTTTATGCAGCCACAGAGCCTGCCTGTCCCATCTGAGGGAAGTGTCAGCCTCGAAGCTTCTGCCAACCTGGAAGAGACACTGGGAAAACGAGATCCTTCTGAGACCTAGAGGGAAAGTGTAAGAATTCCCCGCTGCCTTCCCCGGGAACGGCCCAATGGGGAGCCCAACGTCATTGCGCAACCTACAAAGACCCTGGTAATAAAGGGCTGGTTAGGAAATTCCCCCAAGTAAATGCCTTGTCGGATTCAGACAGATCCTCTTCTTCTGCCACAAACCTACATAAGTTTAGATTCTGCTTTCTTCCTTCTTCCTTTCCCTCAGTCTTTCCAAGTGTCCCTCATGGTAGAATATGTAATTTTTCTGAGTAACAGAGACTCCTTGGAGGTATCAGTCACCTTCCTTTTGGTCAGGAAATGGGGACCGTAATCTTTCCTTAGTTTATGTAATTTTTGTTTTCAGCCAAGCCCACCCGACTATGTAAACAACATCAACACACAGAAGAGTCCCCTGCATTGTGTTACAAAAGATTTCCAACAGGACCTTACAGAGCAAAGGGTCAACCAGTTGACACAAAGGATTTCTGCCTGTTAGAAAAGGGAGACTTTGTATTTTCCTTGTCTTTGAAGTCAGCTATGAGTTTATACAATGGGAACAAAATAAGTCCAGTGTGCACATCAGTTTAACACTGGGGATACTGGAATGGATAGCAAACTTTTCTTTCTAGGCAAATATGGAAATATCCTCATAATTCTCTCTGAAGTCTCTACTTAAAAAATTACATCAAACACAACACCTCACAACAGTGATGATTAAAGGAGAAAGTCAATTTTCATGCTGAATTTCTTTGAGTAGATTGGCTTAACCTCATATTTTAAAACTTGTAGGGGCCTAGACTCCTGTCATGAACATTTATAATGTTTCTTTTGTAAGTTTCTTTCGCAAGTTGTATGCATTTTTGCATGATCAGTAAGTCATAAACAGATAGAAGGTTTATCAGGAGAATTTCAGTCTCAAAATGTGCATCTTTCTTTTTTAATTTATCTGCTCACTACAGTGAATGACATTGCTATTAATTATAGGATTTGAAAACAATTGTTTGTTTTCACAACGATTTATTTATTCTTAGTATCGTTATTATACTACCATTCCTAAATTGAAATTCTGTTCCCTTAAATATCAAGAATAATAGAGTCGTAGAACAGAATTGGACTTCAACCTTCACACGTAACAGATAGTAAACTAAGGCCTAGGAAGTGACCTTCCTAAAGTTGCACAATTGATAGCAGAACCGTTTCCAGAGCACAACTCTTGACTCTTGGTCCAGTGGTCTTTTCGCTGTTCCTCAGAGCAACTTTACAATCAAGATGACTTCACTCAGAAAGGGATAAAAATGAAATAAAGAATCTAGGGCTGGCCGGTGACGGAGTGGTTAAAAAGAAAAAACAAAAAAAAGAATGCTTATTGAAATTTATATGCCAGGCATTAGGGTAGACTTTCTCTGAAGCCCTTCACCGCATGTATTATTCTTCTCATTCTTAAATATTAGTAAACCTGGATGAGTTCCAAAGTTTAAGTGTCTCGCCCGAGGCCTCTTCCTAAGCGGTAATCTGCCAGTCTGCAAAGTTTTCTCTCCATTACCTTGCTCTCCCTTCGTAACACAGTTAAGTAAAACATTTCCACAAAGGAGATAGAGAGCAGAAACAAGTACCTAATAGCAGATTAATATCCATTTTCAAGGAAATGTTAATAGTTGACATTCACTGTGAATAATGCCATCTGCACATGATGGAACATGATGAAAAATTATGGGTCAGATACTCGTTACATCCTGAGATATCCTCCCATAGTTTGCCCAATGTGTTTCTCTAGCCCTCTAACGTTTACAGTTACTTGCAATGTCCATAGACATTACAACTCTTGACCGAGTAGTTCTCCAGGGCAAAGGCACTCTCTAGGGCAGACTTAACTAGTCAGAACATGGGCAACGTTGAAAAGCTTTGTACTGCACGCCTTTTCTTTTCTTTGGCTTGTAACATTATTATGTAGAAAATTAAACACTTCTTTAGGCTGTCAAATAACTAAAGTGAAATGACACCCTTGAATATCTGCTTTCTTTCTCCAAGGCAGATTTCCCCCTCTGGCTATCTATAATAGAGAAGGAACATTGCAGGTACGTTCAGGCCAGAGTCTAAAGCTGTATTATTTCCATGTAACCATCCATGAGGACTTCTGTACCTCTCTCTTTCCCTTTCTTTCTTTTTTTTCCTTCCTTCCTTCCCTCCTTCCTTTCTTTGTTTCTTTCCTTTCTTCCTTTCTTTCCCCCAAGAAAAAGAGAATGAGAGAGCAGTTATTTCTAATTCGCCCATGTCTGAAAAATTATCAGAAGTTTTTGAATGGGAAAATACATTTTTGAAGCTTTTATAACTAAAACTGTTACACTCAAGTTACACTTCCTGTTACACTCAAGTCTGAATCAACCTAATTAAAATATCACTCTGTACGTCTCCCTTTAAATCATATCCTTGTACTAAAGACGTTCTGTAGGTAAACTCCACGGTCCCAGGTGTAGATAAAAGAAGACCTTCATTCCTAGTGCTGGTTTCTGCAAGAAACCGGAAGCCAGATGCTTCGTGTGCCTTGCTTCGTTGCCTTGATCTTGTCTTTAGGATCTTGGCTAAGGTCAGAGGCAGCCAGCCAATGACTTGGAGAAGAAAGGTGTACATGGCAGGTGGGTCTCCAGGGAATTTCACTATCTTCATCTAAACTTCCTTCTGAGGTCCTTTAGGATCATGTTTCCTTCTTCTCCTTTTTTATTGATCGGGTGAGGTGTTCCTAGACATGGTATTATCTGTTGCTGCACTGGGGAAGACAAGATTCCAGTCCCACCCACATTCAGAAAACAGAGCTCACATTCCAAGTCCCTGATCTGGCTGATCCTAGGCACAATGAAGCAAATATCCTTCCTGGCTGGTGAAAGAATGTGACAGATTAAAAATGCACCTTTAACGAATTCCAAAGACCCTAGAAAAAGGAAGCCAATCCTCTAAGATTGCTTCATTAAAAAAGAAAAAAATGTTGTACTCTATAGAATTAGGGACAGACATTTTATCCAACACCTTAAAATCTCTTGTTTTCTAGGAAATGCAGAAGTAATATAAGGTCTTTTGTTGCCTTCTTTAAAAAATAAAAGAAAGCCTACAGAAGGCAAAGTGATGGTGACAATCTCATTACGCTTTAGCCTGAAGTATATAAATTACTTGGAGAAGTTAAACACAGACAAATATCCTTAGAAAGCCATGAAAAATTTGATTTTTCCCAGAAATCAGATACCGAGCCTTTGCTCCCCAACCCCCAAATCAAAACGTTACAGTAAAATGTTTCTTTCAATAAAAGAAGGGTTTTTTTCTTTGCTGTAAATGTCCTGTTCATGGTTGGGCAGATTTCTCCAGAACTTAACTGGAAGACCATCTACATCACGACGGAACTATGCAAGCCCAAGCCAAGTTCCAACATGGAGTGATGGGAAAGGCTGGGCTGCTGAGAGGAGATGACTTCACGAGGGAGAAGAGAGGCTCTCTGAGTCGGTCCACACGGCAGCCAAACAGCTCAGCACATCTGCACTTGCCCCTGGGAGGCTGCCTGGAGCAGAGTATCAAAATTGTCATCGTTTTTATAAAGAAAAAGATCAAGGTATAAATAAAGCAGTCCAACTAAATTGGATCAAAGATAGTAACAACCTTACTTCCCTCCTTAGTCACTTTCTCAAACTCTTCTTTCCCTTCCAACAGCCTGAAAAATATAGGTCATTTTTTTTATAAAGCATTTGTCTGACTGAACCAAGACAAACTGAAGAATCTGGTTTCTGAACACAAGGAAGCGGTAGAGATCTTAGAATCTATGAGCCAGGGCAGAGAAGAACACAGAGGTTTTCTTAAGAGGCAAAACTTTTGCAATTGCTATTTATTTTCAGTGAGTACCAGACTCCATTTATTTAAGTGGAATATAGTGGGATCAGCTTCTGCGATGAGAAGCTTAATGAAAGCCCAATGGATGATGCAAAGAGCCACCGTGGCATCATTAGTGTCTCTGGTGAGCAGAAGTGGGACGCTAGACAGGAAACGAAGGCAGTTCTACATAGTGAGAAGAATGTTTGGAGAATTCCAGCACAGGTAACAGAACAGGGTGTGGAAGGAACAAGCAGGCACTCCATTTTTATTCCATCAGTAAATAGAATGAAGGACCAGTTGAATGTCAGGGACTTTAGGCTCTTGCCACAAAATGAATGGTCACATTTTAACCCCGTGATTCAAAGGAGATCAAATATTTGCTATAACACATCAAGAAAAACGAAGAGGAGAATAGCTATAAGACTCAGCAAATACTTATCACAAACAGGCTTCTCTCAATTTCGTTTCTATTTTCTTTGTTCAATTCAACGAACATTTATTGACACACATTTTTGCATGTGTGTGTGTTGGCTAGCCCAGTCAGCCATCTTTTAAAAACATGCCACTGACTAGAAATGGATCAGGGGAGAATGGTAGCTCAACAGATCCATTTCCTTTACTGGAAAATCTTTTCCATGCACATATTCTACTAACATTGAACCCTGGGCATTGATCTTGTTGTATACGAAGAAATTGTGTTTCTTATTTTCCTGTAGTAAAAACAGTTGGTCAGATGACACGTTCTCAGGGTTCATTTTAAGTTTCTGAAAGTCTCCCAGAGTTGATACATCAAACTAAAGTTGAGTGGTGTGGGGAAAGCATTAAATGTCATCCTGGCAGAAAAGAAGGTCAGGGAAACTGATCCCTCCAAGGGCACTAGGGTCTCTGGCTGCTGGACTTGAGGACCAAATGTAGGCATCAGAAAACAAGAGAAAAGAAGAATGTGCTAAAAATTCTTCTTCTTAGTCATCACAAAACTGAAATAATTTGATTTCAAATATAGTATCAAATTTACAGGCTTCCCTTGAAAATGCAGCTGAGAATGTGTAATGGTCCTGCCCATCTTCCATGTCTGCAACTCCTTTGGGAACTTGCTATCTCTTTGTCTCTCTGGTGGGAGCTGCCTGTGACTGCCTCCTCCCTCCCACATCATCTCACATGATAAATCGATCTCCTTTTTCCCCCACTTTATTGAGCTATAATTAACATGTAACATTGTGTAAGTTTAAGGTGTACAATGTGATGATTTGATACATGTATATATTGTGAAATGTTTACCATAGTAAGCTTGGTTAACATATCCTTTACCTCAAATAATTACCTTTTTGTTGTTGTTGGTATGGTGAGAACCTCTACTCTCATAGCCACTTTCAAGTACACAATACAGTATTGTTAACTATAATCACTGTGCTGTACATTAGATCCCTGGAGCTTATTCATCTTATAACTGAAAGGTTATACTCTTTGACCAACATCTCCCCATTTTCCCCACCCCTCAGCCCCTGGCAACCACCATTCTACTCTCAACATAATAAAAAAGGCCATATATTACAGGCCCACAGCTAACGTCATACTCAATGGTGAAAGACTGAAAGTTTTTCCACTGAGATCAGGAAGAAGACAAAGGTGCCCACTCTCATCTCTCTTATTCAACATAGTCCCGGAAGTCCTAGCCAGGCCAATTAGGAGAGAAAAAGAAATAAATGGCAGACAAATCAGAAAGAAGGTAAAAGTGTCTCTGTCCGCTGATGACATGATCTTGTATACAAAAAATCCTAAAGGCTTCATCAAAAAACTGTTAGAGCTAATAAACGAATTCAGTTAAGTTTCAGGATGCAAAATCAACATACATAAATCAGTTGCATTTCTATACAGTAACAACTATCAGAAAAAGGAATAAAGAAAACAATCCCATTTGCAATAGCATCAAAAGCAATAAAATACTTGGGAATAAATTTAACCAAGGAAGTGAAAGATCTATATACTGAAAACGATTAAGACATCAAGGAAAGAAATTGAGGACAACACAAGTAAATGGAAAGATGTCTTGTGTTCATGGATCGGAAAAGTTAATATCATTAAAATGGCCGTACTACCCAAAACCATCTATAGAGTCAATGCCATCCCCATCTAAATTCCAATGGCGTTTTTCACAGAATTAGGAAAAACACGATGTCTATCTTAGTTTGGGTTCCCCCGGAGGCAAGCCCTGAGACAAGGATTCAAATGCAAGTAGTTTATTTTGGAGGCAAGGCCAAGAAACATCTACAGAGAAGTAGGGAATGAGACAGGGAGGAAAGGAGCCCAGCGAAGGGTGCACTTCGAGCAGGTTGCCACTGTGGGCACCTGGAGCTTCCTTTCTCTGGGGAATTCTGAGAATCACTGGAGAACGTGCACCTCAGAGGTATCCCATCTGAGAGAGAGGGAGCCAGAGTATTTAAACACCTGTCATTGGCTGAGGGCTTTTCCAAGAGGTGTTAATCCGCTGCCACTTCTACACGTGTGCAGGCAGACTGGGCTCTGTTGTCTCTTAGGCTAAAAGATGCAGGCACTGCAATGAGAAGCTGGGCCAACACGCACATAAATGATAAAGGTGAGGGGATATGGGGGGGTACCAATCGCATCTGCTGTAATTCTCAATATTCTAATCACTACCTAGGCTGGCTAGGATTGCAGGACTGTCAATAATGGGTTTCCTTCTTGGTTGGGGCAAGATGAGATGGCAAGTTCTATGATGTCAGAGAGGAGAGTGAATCCATCCAGTGGCTCCTCCCACTCAGGCCGCCCTCCCCCTGCTCCAGGATCATCCCTACTGCTACTTTTTCCACACCTACTGCTGCCTCCTTAGCAGAATCTCCCGTGTGAGTTTCAAAGCCTCTCCTCCCTCCCACAGATCCCTCTCACACATCTCAACTCCCAGGCAGAACAAGGCAGATGAGGCCTGAAACCATTGCCCTGGAAATCATAAAAGAATCCTAAATTCATGGAAGTTAAGGTCTAGAGGGGCTGTAAATTCACTTAATGCAAAAAATCCTCTTACTTCAGATATGTCATCACCGGTGGAAGCTCCCTGAGAGCAGGCTCTTCATATGTCATCTTCATACTATACATGCAGGTCCTTAGCACAGTGCCTGCCCCAGAGATGGTGCTCAATATGTATGTGTTAAATAGATGTGGAATGAATACCTCAGTTGAGTGTGTTCTATGTCCTGGGAACTATCACAGAGAAGAGAGATGAAAATAGGAATAAAACATGCTCTCTGCCTCAAGAAACGTTGCAAACTCAAATGCCTTACCAAGGCCATGAGGATGCTCTACAAGAGTGAAGCAGGCGGAGAAGTAAACCAGAGCATGGTGAGCAGTGGGGTAAGTAAGAGAGTCCATTCTACTTAGTTCCACCCAGTCGTAATGTGGGACTGTTGGTCCAGTGCTTCCAGCTCTTGAAACGTTAAATAGGCCAAACCAAACAGGTCTGTGGGCTGATTCCCACCTGAAGGATCCTAAGATTGTGACTGTAGGTTTAACGATCAAAGGGAAGGCTGATGGGAGGCGAGCAGAGGTAGGACTCATTTTATTCTCTTTATACACTCTCTCCTTTTCTTGTTCTTTTTTGTTTTTTTTCTATCAGTAAACATCCTTATGAATCCCCAAGTGGCCAGTGTGTTCTAAAGAGACTTAGGAAGGGGAAGAATCAATGGCAGGGAGAATTCATGGAAGGAAGGGACCAATACATGAGGATTTCTGAAGAAACAGGGAAGGCTGAGACCAATTGTAGCTGCCAGGGAAGATGCCCCATCCCTCTTTGGGCCATCTGGTCTCACCAGGACAGAAGAGTCACCAGCAGCCCTGACTCTACTTGAGCCTCTGTTCCAGGGGCCAAGAGAATCCCTTTTCCCCATGCAGTTGAGAGATCCGAGTTCCCAGCAACCCAAGTGGCAACAGTGCTTGCGTTTTCCTGAGGGGTCTTGAACAGTAAGCCTGTTAGTTCTGCGCTCCTGTGTGCATTCTCCAGCAGCAGGATCCGCAGGATTTTATATCTTTGAGACAATGTATTCTGAGATATAAAAGAGCAATGTTACGCTATTCATAAATAGAGACTGGCACATCAGTGTGAAAACAAAATAGGAGAGGATACATACCATAGCAAAGATAATTGCCTCTTTGGAGGGGGAAGAAGTAGGGAGGGAGATTTCAAGAGTGCTCACACCTGAGGAATAAGCCAGCAACTGGATTATAATTGGGAATTATTTCCTAAAATGACCCAGAGATGCCTAATGAAGATGGAAGGGACAGATGGCACCCAGGAGAACCTGAGAGCAGCCAGTGTTAACTTGGGAATGGATGGATGGGTGCTGTTTGAAAACAGCGGGAGAGGGAGCAGTAAAGAGCAAAGGTGAGTAAAAAATTAGGTTGCTTGAAACCAGGTTATTTGGCAGATTCTCCTCAGTGAGGTTAAAAACTAAAATCCTGAAAGTTATTGTTTTTCCAATCACTGCCCAAACTGCTATGTCAAATGTCCCCTTCTCATTGAGAATAAGGTTCTTGAATCTTGGGCAGACTCCATGACTCTCTGTACACTTTTCTTTAATATATGCCTGTTTTTACATAGTTTAAAATGCTGGTCTCATATACTAATTAAGGTTTTCCTTCCACCAAACCTTCTATGCCTGTAGCTCAAGGGACACGCACTGGGGAGGGAAGCATGTCTGCTCCTGTCCTCCTGCGGCTCCTCCCTGATGCTGGCGTGGGATGTGGGACGGTGCTGGGCAGGCTGCTCTGCGCCCTCTGCTCTTGCTCTCTCTAGGCTCCAGTGTTTCTGTTAGGAAGCGGCAGAACTGAGGGCGAAGGAAAGGGACGAAACTCTCTTACTTAACTGGCTGCTGTTATAATCCTCTTTGAGATCATTAAAGCTTCCCTGGATAACAGTGACTGACAGCTGATGTCTTTAGTGTGGTAGGTGTCCCAAAGCTGACCCCCTCAAGGACCTGTGTGCACCATCCAGGAGTCTCTATGGAACTCCCCCCCTGTGCAATTCCCTGCCCTGGGAGATGCAACTATGCTACTTCTTTCACCCTCTTCAATTTGATCTCAGTTGATATGACCATATCCCCTGCTGCTGTGCTGAGGGTTAGGGTTAGGGTCCGATCCTGGGAACAGCAGCAAGGCAGCTTTAGTGCAGCCACTTTCTGCTCCATCACTTAACCCACAAAAAATAACCCAAATCCTGATCCTTGCCAGACCGAGTAGTGGGAGCATGGGCTGCCCAGGCCTTCTCTCCTTCCAACCACTTCTTTTCGAATACTTCGCTTCCGTTTGGGTAGGTACAGGAATGATCCACAAATCCACTTCCTGAGTAGCCATGCTGAGCTCCACAGCTTACAGACATCCTCAGGTTCTGTGAATCATTCTCTTGGAGCCGCCTCTTCACGTCTCCCTTGAGAAGAGAGAAAACAGACAGCACTTCCCACAAAAAAAATAGTGAAATAATAGTACTCTAGGTGGAAGGCAGTGCGAGAGCTACTGGTGAGGAGAAACACAGGTTGCCAGGTGGTCCAAAAATCCAGCAATATGTATCTCACTGATGAAGAAAGATTTGCCAAAAAGAAAGGACTTACAAAATCCTTGCCTCCAGTCTCCTCTGCCCTGGCCCCTTGGCTTTCTATCTGTGTCCTTAGGCATTTGTACATGCGCGCGTGCTTCCTGTCCTAGACCTCATGCCTCATTTCAAGAAAAGGCTTCCAGGCATTCCAGCAATAAGGCAGCCCCTACCAAACTCCAGGGTTTCTTCTGATTCATAGCACTGGCGACTCCATGAAGGCAGGAGACATCTTGCTACGGTTGAGCAGGAAGGGAAGAGAAATACTGCCGAGCCCCTGGAGGTCCTGGATCGAAAGGCCAGTTGTTTGACAGAAGGGAGTCATGGGAAGGTTGTAGTAATCTGAATGCAGATTCAGGCAAGGTAAATAGGTTCCTGACACGTCAGGCAGTTCCTGATCTGGTTTCAGATGGAGGAATTTATTAAGATTTAAGGTCTTAAAACTTGAGTGACAAACAGAACCCTTGGAATTGAAGTCACAGGCTCAGGGCATAAATCTCAGTTCTGCTACTTACAAGTTTTGTGAATTGAGCAAGTCAATTGACCTGCCTGAACTTCCTCACTGGCAAAATGGGGATAACAATATCTACACAACAGGGGTAACACCACGATTTGATGAGATAATGAAATAAAGCTCCCAATAAAGTGGCCAGGGCCACGATGTATGGCTGTGCAATCTATGCACTATACAAAAGGGTCCAGGCAAGTGAACGAGCGGGGTTTGAAACAGTACCCAAGCTCTGCCAGTTATGCCATAGACCCAATGCAGGGTTATGATGGACAGAAGGAAAGAGCAAACTTTCTTACACCTCTGACACAAACCCACCAAGCCTTGTACCAAGGGACTCTGCCTTCCCCCAGCTGACACCCCTTTCTAATTTTCATAATGCCTGTAAGACTTTAATAGCCACTAGATGAATGAAGAAATGGAAGAAATGTCTTGTTGCTGGGGCACAGCTCGGGCTAATCTTCCTACAGAGGATAGCTCTCAATAAATCTACAAGAGCAGGCTCCAAAAAAATGGACCGGTTCAAGTCAAGGACCATCTGCAACTAGATAAGTGTTTCTCAATGTATATCCTGTGGCCTGTAAAAAATGATTTGCATTTACAGCTCTGACCAAAATCACAAGCAGTAGAAGAAGAAATTTTTAAACGGGACTTTGTCACATTTAAAAGATTCTGTGCTTCAAAGGACACCATCAGGAAAGTGAAAAGACAATCCGTAAAATAGGAGGAAATTCTTGCAAATTAGATATCTGATAAGGAACTTGTATCCAGAATATATACAGGACTTTTGCAACTCAATAATGAAAAGACCAATACCCTGATATTTAAAAATGAGCAAAGTGTCTGAATGGACCTTTCTCTGAAGAAGATATACAAATAACCGATAAACACGTGAAAAAATGCTGAATATCATTAGCCATCAGGAAAACACAACTCAAAACTACAATGAGCTGCTACTTCACACCCACTCAGATGGCTAGAATCAAAATGTCAGATAACAAGTTCAGGTGAGAATATGCAAAATTCAGAACCTCATACACTCTTGGTGGAAATGTAAGATGGTGCAGCCACTGTGGAACAGTCTGGCAGTCTCTCAAAGGGTTAAACATAAAGTTACCCATTTGCCTCAGCAATTCCAATCCTAGATATACATCTGAGAGAAATTAAAACATATGTCCACACAACAACTTGTATACAAATGTTCATAGAAGCATTATCCACAACAGCCAAAATGGAAACAAGCTACATGTCCATCAACTGATGAATGAATAAATAAAATATGCTATAGCCATATAAGGGAACATTATTCAGCAACAAAAAGGACTGAGGCCCTGATGCATGCTACAATACGGATGAACCTTGGAAACATCATGCTAAGGGAAAGAAGCCAGACACAAAGGACGATATGTTGTATGATTCCTCTTATATGAAATGTCCAGAATAGGCAAATCTATGGAGACAGAAGGTAGACTCATGCTTGCCTAGGGCTAAGGAGTATGGGGAAATGGGGTTGACTATTTATGGGTATGGTGTTGCCTTTTTTTTTTTTGGTGTTCTCTTCGTAGTAATGAAAATATTCTGGGATTATGTTAGTGTTGATGGGTGATAACTTTGTGAATATAATAAAATGCATTTAATTGTATACTTTAAATAGGTGAATTGTATGGTATGTGAATTATATCTCAAAGATGTTACAAAAAAAGTAAATATGTATTTAAAAAAATTAGTTGTGGCGCTTGTGAAGATGCAGGTGCCTCAGTCTTTCTCTGGACTCACTAAATTGGAATTTCCATGAGTGAAATCCAGGAATGTGCAATATAATGAAGTAAACTTGTTTATCCTTCTCATATGCATTGTTTGTCAAATATACAACTAATTTGTCCTACAAATGAATTGCATTCTATTTTTGTTATACCTTTTGCTCAGATATTTATCCTGGTAGTAAGTGTGGCATTGAAATCCAACAGTTGAGAAATAGTTCGGATAAAAAACTCTCCTGAGTGTTAATAGTTAAAGACAACAAGTGGAAGATTCTATCATTCTAGTTTTCTCCTTAGTGTGCTCAATGATAAAAACTAAAGGAAGGGGGCTGGCCCCGTGGCCGAGTGGTTAAGTTCGCGCGCTCCGCTACAGGCGGCCCAGTGTTTCGTTAGTTTGAATCCTGGGCGCGGACATGGCACTGCTCATCAGACCACGCTGAGGCAGCTTCCCACGTGCCACAACTAGAAGAACCCACAACGAAGAATACACAACTATGTACCGGGGGGCTTTGGGGAGAAAAAGGAAAAAATAAAATCTTTAAAAAAAAAAAACAAAAAAAAACCCAAAAAACTAAAGGAAGTAAAAGAAAAACCAAGAAAAATTTCAGTAATTCATGGTAGAAATTGTTATTATCATCTTCTCCACTGTGGAACAAAATAAGGACAAGAAGACTCCCTGGAAAGTGTCTAAAACTCAGGGGATCTAGTTTCTACTTGCCACTTCACCACCAAGCGTTAGGATGAGATTTCATCTTCCACATCTTAACCTCAGCCATTCCTTTTACAGTGTTTGCTAAAGCAGAATGAAAGATTGTGGTGAGGGATGAAAATTTCAGCTGCATGCACAATGAATATTAAAATTTAAATTTTCATATTAAAGATCTTTTACTCTTGAATTGCATAACTGTGTTTATATTTGTATGGAATATTAGTATTTACAAAGTTACAAAGCTGGAATTCACTAGTCACTTAATGCTAGAACTATCCCTGTATAGTACATATGGAAGGTATTAATAGGCCCTCTGCAGAGACTTCTAGTTGCTTCCTGGTTTAAAAATGTAACCAGGATTTGTTTTAATCGGGTATGGTAAGACAGCAGACACTGAAATGATTGTCATGACAGAAGAAAAGTTCACACTCACAGATCCCTAGACGCACAGCATGCCATACAAGGCCACGTGGGGAACAACCAGGGATGGTCAGGAGCCAGAAAAAGCAAGAGCAGAGCATGGCCCAGAGCCTTTGTTTTTGCTTTTTTTGTGTGTGCAAGGAATGGGCAAGACAGAGTAGGCACACTGAGTAACTTCAGGATTGGATAGTTTGAATAGTTTTGGCCGGCTCTGGGCTATAGAGGTGGTCCCTAGTTGTTGGCACCTGGCCCTGGGGAGATTTAGGGCAGGTGTTGTCTTGGTGTTGAGAGTTTGATAAAGGAGTTGGTTGGGGATGTGGGCTCTGGGTTGTTTGGCTTGTATACAGAAGGCATGCTCACAGGGGAGTCGTTTGCCATCTAGGAATGCCAGCAAACAGTGCCAGCTAGGAATTGGCTAGCAGTCTCTCCAGGATCAAGGTACCAAATGCCAGAGCATCAGGGATACAAAAAATAAGGAAATACAGATGGTATACTCCCCTCAGCTAATCATCTGCCCAATAGGTCACTTCTTCTTTCCATGCGGATCATCACTACTGGGAAAATGACAACATTTTCCCAGATTCCCTTGCAGTCAGGGAGGACCGCTTGACCAAATTCTGGCCATTGTGACAGGAAGGGAAATGAGGTGAGCAACTTATAGGATATGTCCTTCAAGGATGGCAACACAGCCTCTCTTCTCCCCCTTCCTTCATCTCGCTGCCTGAAACGTAGATGTGGCAGTCAGTCTTCTTGGATCATGTGTATAAGGATGACAGCCTATGGGTGGCAGAGAAGCAAGGGAGAAGGAGCCTGGGTCCCTGACACTGGGAATCTGCCATGCCGGGTTTGATGTGGTTACATTCAGCTAATCAGATTGTTCCATGAGAGGGAACTAAACTGACAGCTTGTTAAGTCACTCTAATTTTGAACCTCTGTTACCAAGATTAAACCTAAATCCTAAGTGACATGGTTGAGCTACCATGCACAGTTGTGCAAGCATCTTGCACACTGCACAGCGTACAGCCTCTGTGCCGTACATGGTAGCCTTGAATGTAGTCCCATTTCTCAGATGAGGACAGGCGTTCTCAAGGAGGTTAGGCCACACCTTTAGTAAATCCTACATCCAAAGCCCTACAAGGATTACAAAACCCACAGAGGATAATATGCCAGTTCCATTAGAAAATGAAAAACAGTAACATATCAACCTTCTTAGGCAAAAGATAAAAATATGTTAAGTACTCAAATTCAATATTTACTTAGAAATGAAAGTAAGAAATTTAAACAAAAATAGAATTGGAGACAATTCGTCTGCTGAATGTTGTCCAACATGTTAAGAGGAACAGGATATCTCCTTAAATTCCATAGCGGAACTGACAGCCTGTGCACAGGGGCAGCTATAATGCCTGCGTGTGCGGGTCTATCATTTGCATGCATTAAGATGGAGATTGAGCATCCATATTTTACTTACATGTGCCAGGGAAGTGATTGCACTTCCCAAGATCCCTTTGTACTCATAATTACTTGATTTGTGAACCAAATGTGTGGTTTGAGGATGGAAATAGGTACACAGTAACTCCATTTGGGAGGTCCAATTTTGACATAAATGACTTGAGACTTTTTCATGAAAGAAAGATTAGATATAGAATTCAGATTCAGTTGACTTAAAACATTTGATATTTGGCAATTCATCTTTTGAAGGGTCCAATTTGATTTTCTGCACGTAAAATTGGACTTTGGGAGATATGGTTAAGTGATAATTAAAATACTCAACCTGTAACAAGAAAACAAGTACAAAGTATCATTTGTATCAGTAGGATATATCATAGCAACTCTAAAACCTTAAGAAAAATAGTTTCAATATTTTATATTGAAATGAATTTAACAACATTCTGCAATGATCTGCTGGTTATTCTAAAACACATGTTCATAATACTAGCAACTGCAAAATTGAATTTTGGGCTTACGTGGCTGCTGGTGGCTGGCATGGGGCAGCACTGTTAGTCATCTTAAAATAATCGTTTTGGAACAATTTTAACCGGAAATTCTGGGAAAAGTTATATTCAAAAAGCTTGCAGCAGTAGTAGTTAATTTGAACAGGACAACCACCATTAGGTTTTACAAAGGATGTTCTCGTTGGCTACGGTAAATGCACAAGGCTGGCATTGATTTCTAACTTCTATTTTGGTGACAAATCTAATCATTATATTATCTCCCCACTAGGGAAACCAAAATATTTTGTTTCCAGGGTAGTATTTGTCCAAAAGATACAAAAAGATGCTATAATATCAGATGAGCTCTAAATTTCTCTCATTCTTTCCCCAAATATAATTGTGGTGGTAATTAAAATAATGACAACGATAAAAATAATAAACATAATAGCCACCAATGGTTGAGCATCTAATACAGGCCAAGAATATCTTCAGGACAATCTTGAAAAGTAAGTATTGTTATTCTAGCTTGACAGAGGAGAAAACTGAAGTTCGGAGGGGAAGGACGCTATCTCAAGGAGCCAAGATATGACTGATTCCCACTGCTCCTTCCATGAACAAGATACCACATATGTCTCTATGTAGTCATGTATTCTCGTGTTTTTTGGAGGACATAAGAGAAAAGGGCTGAGAACAGAGAGAGAGAGAGAGAGAGAGAGAGAGAGAGAGAGAGTGAGATTACAGCAAGCAAGCTCATATACGTCTTATGAGAGCATGAGAGGTGAATTTATCGTGATGTAGTATTTTGCTCTTATTCTCAGACCTGAGATGCCATCTGGTTCAGAGCATAATTTATTCTAGTAAAAGGTTACAACTAAATTTCCAAAGAGGTACATTGTAACTTCCCCAGGAAGTTGCTACTCTTTCCACAGGGGGGAGTCACTTTTTTTTTTCTTCTTTACTAAACTGAAGCTGAACAGAAAACAGAGACTGCCCTGCTCCCACCCTCCTTCAGTAAAAGGGAGGGGGAAGTGTGTGGCAAAGCTCCTCACCACATGTAAGTGGCCTCAGACTTAGTGAAGTACTCTGTAAATCCTTGCCATCCTGGACATTCTGATAAACTCCGGTCTGGGGATACATTATTTTGATTTTGATAATTTGTCTTCTACCTCATTCGGTTTTACACAAGAACCTAGAAAAATCAATTGGTGTTTTGTTTCATTCCTTTTATTCAATTAAATGCTCCTTTTCACCTCTTTTCTTTTTTTTCCTCTCTATCATGCTTCAAAGTAAGACAGCACGATAGCATCAGCCTTGGTATTAGCCCTCACAGATAGAAATGTTCTTGAAATAAGTTCAGTAGGACTTTTTGTAATAACTTTACCCGTGTTCTCAGACTGCTATCAGCCCCTGAAGTAGTCATAATAAACATGAACTGAAACCTCAAAATCTTCAGGAAATTCTGGCCTTAAAAAAAAACTGCCTTTGGAGGTTTCTCTAAAGTTAATGCAATGTTTACAAATTGGGTCAATAATCTATAAAAATAAAACCAGGAATTATTTAAGAAGATAACTAAGAAACCTCTGTTTATATGGTAGTAAAAACCATAAACTTAAAATTTTCTCACAAAAGTAAGACAGTGATTTCATAAGAAGAGGACTCCTTAAAGGGAAAATGAGTGTTAAAAGTTTTGCATTTGCTCCATTTTCTTAAATAAAGAGAAAATGGGATTTAGAAAAGTAGTTTTATGACATTTTCATAAAAGTATAAAGTTAATAAAGCTTGTTTAATAAACATCAGTTCGTTTGTTAAAATAGCTTCGAGGTGGTCTCATTGCCGTGTAAAATTTAGCTTGCCAGGAAAAGCTTACTCCAGACCCAAATTGTTTTCATTTTGCTGATATATCACTTAGAGATACCACGCTCTTAGCAATCCTAGGTCACACACTGTGACCTGAAGTGTGTGTCGCCGCGAACTGCCTCAAGTTCCTCTATTTTTGTTACCTCTTGGCCACAAAGCACAATGGGTTCAATGATTAATTATTTCTGGAAATTACAATGGCCTAATGAACTCCTAATGAACACTTTTCATGTTCCAGAAATTTCCAACTCAAATACGAACTTAAACGTTAATTTCCCTGTGGCTTCTACGTTTGAAAACATCTGCTCTTTTACAGCATCCTGCCTGCCTTCCTTCGTATGTGTTGTTTCTATAACCTGCAAACTTCTTTCCTTGCTTGCCACCTTTGTTTGTGTGGAAAAAACTGACCAAAATTTCAAGACCTGGATTAAGCTTAGAAAACTCCGTGAAGTTTTTCTGAAGTGACTCCCCCTACTGTACGCCAACCTCACCCCCTGCTGCCTCTCAGGAGAGGTAGCTACTGTGCATTGTATGCACTTCTGTTATTGCATTTATCTCAGTATGCTACAATTCATGGATTACATGACACTTTAAAAGCAAGAACCAATGGGGTTGGGTTTTTCTTGTACTTGTACCCCAAATTTCTGGAGCACTGTTTGACATGTAGATATCCTGAAAAATGACTTGGTGAAAAAATGAACGGTGAGAAGGAGCACATCTGGTTTCTATGTCAGAGACACTTTTGTTTCCTTCTCAGTTCTCAAAATGAAGTGAAATCATTAGTGCACCTACTTTGTCATCGTTGAAAAATTATTCATGGCCATATAAGGGTTGAAATAGCAATAGACTGCCTGGGTTTGAAATGGGCTTCACCATTTTACTAGCTAAATAAACTTGGACAAAACTTAATTCCACTCTCTCCCTCCAAAAAAGTCTTTAATCTACTCCCTTGTAAAACAGAGATTGTAATACTATTTACCTCATAGGGTTCCGGGGACTGAAGGGTGTCATGTACATGGAGGACTTTGCCTGAGACCCCGCATGTGGAAACAGCCCTTATAAATGACCAACTATCAGCATAGTGTCTCACAAACTATTTTCACTTTTAAAAAATCCTCACTTTGTGGCAGCTTCTCCTCCTTTCCCTTCCTCTTCAACAGCTTTATTGAAATATGAGTGACAAACATATTAATGGGTCTACAGCTGCAAGAAGAAAAAAAGTTCTGGCGATGCTTGCACAATGTGAATGTACCTAATGTCACTGAACTGTACAGTTAAAAATGATTAAAGTGGTAAATTTTATGTTATGTGTGTGTTTTCCCATTTTAAACATTTAAAAATATTCTTAAATAACGTACAATAAACTTCACATATTAAAAGTGTACAATATTTTTGACAACTTTTGCCATTTTTATACACCTGTGACACCATGACCACAGTAAAAACAATGAACATATTTATCATCTCCAAAATATTCATTGTGTTCTGTGTCAACCTGCCTTTCCTCCGACCAACCTCCCACCCCAGCCAACCACTGATCTTTTTTCTGTCACTATAGATTAATGGATATTTTCTAGAATTTTATATAAATGGAATCAGTATGCACTCTATTTTGTCCGGCTTTTTTCTTTGAGATTTAGCCCTGCTGTTGTATCAACAAATCATTTCTTTTTATTGCTGAGAAGCATCCCATTGTATGTATTATATCACAGCGTGTCTATCCATTCATCTCTTGAAGGATATTTGGGTTGTTTACTCCTTTTTATTGCTGAGTGGTATCCCATTGTATGTATTATATCACAGTGTGTTTATCTACACATCTCTTCATGGGCGTTTGGGTTGTTTCCAGTTTTTTAGCCATTGCAAATAAAGATGCTGTGAAAAGTCACATCCAGATCTTTCCAGTGACATAAGCTTTCATTCTCTTGGGTAAATAACTAGGAGTGGAGTGGCTGGATCTAATGGTAGATATATGTTTAACTTATTAAATAAACTGCTAAATTGTTTTCCAAAGACATTGAACCCTTTATTCGACCACAATGGGTGCCTGAGAGCTTCAGGTCCTCCATAGCCTGGACACTTGGCACCGTGGTCTGCAAACTCTCTGAAGGCAGTAAACTGGCACAGTGATAGGGCTCACTTTGTTATTCCTCTCCATCATGTATCACTATCCTTTCTTGCCTGACTTCCAGTTACTCGAAAGCCATCGTTTAATACATTTTGTCCAGTTTTCCAGTTGTTTCTGCCAGGATAGATCTAGGCTCTTTTTTTCCTTTTGGTCATAAGTCTAAGTCTTGTATGTCTTCAATCTTATAGTGTGAACAGTTTGATTTACCAGGTAAACCAAGAACGATGTGATCATTAAGTGAAACTGCAATCATATCTCATGCTTTCTAATATTTCAGTTTACAACGAACACCGAATAACTCACCTATTATTTATATTGTGTTAGATTTGGATGTTGGATATCTATTATAAAGTAGGTTGAACATAAGAAAATGCAATTTCTCATCCACTGATGTGGGGAGAAGAGAAGCGAGGGGGACATATCACTCTTTCCTGGCCAGTTAGTTGATTCTGTGCAATTTGCGCATTAGCATCAGAGAGGACAATGGAGTATAGAGTTGCTCAGCACTGCCCCCAGTCAATTGTAAGAACTTAATAAATGAAGATGGTTGTTGATTTAGTTTGGGTAGCTTAGAAACCCAATGACACATCAGCTGAACTGCAAGAGATACTTCTAAGGAATTTTCACTTTTGTTCACTTTACTTCTGATACAGTTTATCAAGCAACTCTACTAAACAGGGTTTGTAAAGAACTCACTTGTCCAAGGCACCGTGCTGGCTGAGTAACAGACACCACATTAGGCTTCGCATCTTCTCTGGCGGCAACAGTGTGCTTCATCTGTTAAGAGAATATTTCCTGGCTTTGAGGACTTAGTGCAAGCTGAACTCCACCCTCCACCAATCAAACAGGAAGGTCAGCCCCTGAGATCCTCTGAGCTGAGTCTCTGGCGATCATTTTTTGGGATGTCACAAAGAGGAGAGGTCATGGACTGTGGATCTGAGGGTGCTAACTAGTGCACATTTTAGTATCCATTCCCTTCATGTTATCCTTCTATCTTTACGCTGTTTCAACTGAAAGCCAATTCAGATGAGAAAATTGTTCTAGCCTTTGGATGAAACACCTGACTTGCACACATCTTAGGTGGTGGGGGTGGAAAGTGGCAAACCTTCCGGGAGAGTGAAATGGTTCCCAGAACGTTGAGCAATCTCCGGGGCAGCCTCTCAGTGTCCTGAGGCAAAGAGGGGGCCCTGACTACAAGGTGTTCATCTGTAATAATCCCTCCCATGCAGGTCCAGACTGGGCACGGGCCTGGGGAAGTGAACTACCCTCACTATGCATAAAAGGCCTGTAAATAAATGCACCCACTTTTCAAGAGCTTCAAACACTAGCTTTTTTGATGCCAAAGGCCCTGAAGTGAGGCAGAACAAAAGCAACAGTAAAGAAGGAAGAGCAAGAAAGAAGAGAAAGCTTAAGTGGTGTAGGCCAAAGTCTTTAAAAACTACAAAGTCAGTGTTTTATCATAATTATTGAAAAATTCATTTTCTAATATTTTTCTTCAATTTTTAAGTGTACAGTTCAGAGAGATTAAGTCCCTTCATATTGTTGTGCAACTATCACCATCATCCATCTCCAGAACTCTTTTCATCTTGTAAAACTGAAGCTCTAAATCCATTAAACAGTAACTCCTTGTTCCCCGGTCCCCCAGCCCCTGGCAGCCGCCGTTTTACTTTCTATCTCTATGATTTTGACGATTCCACGTCCCTCATGTAAGTGAAAGGTCTGTCTTTATGCCAGTACCACACTGTTTGTGATGACTGTAGCTTTGTAGTAAGTTTTGAAATCAGGAAGCATCAGTCCTCCAGCTTTGTTCTTCTTTTTCGGGATATTTGGCTATTCAGGGTCCCTTGAGATTCCACATGAGTTTTAGGATGGGTTTTTCTACTTCCGAAAAAAAAGTCATTGGGATTTTGACAGGGATTGCATTCAATTTGTAGTTGGGTTGCACTGACGTCTTAGCAATAACAATGTCAAGTCTTCCCATCTACGATCATAGGATGTCTTTCTATTTATCTATGTCTCCTTTAACTTATTCAGCAAGGTTTGGTAGTTTTCATTGTACAAATCCTTCACCTCTTTGGTGAAATTAGTTCCTAAATATCTTATTCTTTTTGATGCTATTGTAGATGAAATTGATTTCTTAATATTTTTGCATTGTTTTAAATTTAAAAACCAATGTTAACAGCAAATTAGAAACAAAATGAATATCTCTGATCAAGGAAATAACTAAAATCTAAAATAAGAGTCAATTCACTGAGCATAAACTAAAGTCAAGTGAAGGAAAATCCCCCCTTAGCTCACTTAGGTATTGCAGATTGAAATCATACAAGGAGATGAGTCTGTGTGTTGAGTGCCTCCTCTGTCTTTTACGTCTCAGGGTTAAAGTGCTGGCTGGCTGGCTGGCTGGAGTCAAAATGGAGAAAAAATATCTCTACATTTAGTAGATAGAATTCCTCAAACTTTTTTCTTAAGACTGCTTTATCAACTTGAAATCAACCAAATTAACCTACTCATTTTTCCCCTAAAGATTTTAACTAGTGTAAGTAGAAGTGGATTACCATTAGAGATATGCATGTGGTAGGTAACAATAAGAAAAGCATACTTCAGGGTGCATGACCGAGTTGGATATAACCAGTACTGTGATGGTAGGTGTTTAAGAATCCGCTCTCCGGGTTGGAGGTACGAGATCCCTGATTTATAGTTTCCCACTTTCTGTGGCTTAAATATTCTCACTATGGCCAATTTCAGTTTACCAATGTGGTGTCACTGAATGTATACTTGGGAAGAGATGCACACAATTGGCCCTGTGCTGATGGTACAAGCCAGCCCCAGCTCACCAGTGGATGCAACGGAACCACTGTTCCCATGTGAACCAGTTATAAATTTTCTGCAAGAGACACAGCTTCTCTTCTGACATCCTCATCTAAAGATGCCTTCTTTCTTAATACCCCAAATTCCCTAAATCCTACTTTGTTTCTTATGGCTCTCCTCTACTGTCCTGCTCTAAATCCCAGGTTTAAGTTCATACCTCCCACCTTTCTAATCTTTATATACAAGACTGAGATATAAAACTCTTGAAAACATTCATTTAAAAAAATTATAAATAATACATTCTATCTCAATACATATAATTTACTGGAAATAATTAGTATGATAAAGAAAAGAAATATTACTCATCATGCCACTCTTTAGAGATAAGCACTGCAAAGTCTTTGGTGCATAGCTTCCTAGACATTTTTATGTACATATTTTCATATTTATGTGTATATTTCCTATATTTGTAAGTGTATAAAATAAGAAAAAGTACTATACCATATATAATGTTTTATGATCCATTTTTAGCTTTAAAAATATTACTATTTTGAAAATGTTGAGATAACTGAAGGACATAGAATTAAAAGGGGAGGTTATATGGTAGGAAGCAGAGAATGCAAACTAGTTTCTTAGAGCACTAATCCCATTAACTATTTCTTGGAAAAAGGATTCCCTGATCCTATAAACATTAAATAGTAACCTTCCTTTAGAGAAAATCCATAATGTACTTTAGCATCTTAAAGACTCCAGTAGGCCTGTAGTATGTTTTACTCAGTGTTTACTGAGTAAAATTATGAAGATACTAAATACTAATACTTTTGCTATAATAATAATATAGTAATACTAAATAACTAAAATAATTTGAAAAGAACTTCTTTTTCATGAAACACTAATTTCACAGAACATCTTAAAAATTTCTTAAGCTTCTGTCTGGATGTACAATGATTTACTAGGCCAGTCCTCTATTGTTGGTTATTTGGGTAGTTGTAACTGGGATCACTGAAAGCAAAGCTGGGACAGGCATTTTGGTAGCAAAGTGTGCACATTTTGCATTTCTCTCCAGAAGTCTACTCATCTAGTGCAACCACTCTCTGTGCCCTCAGAAACACTAGATAGAATATTATTTTTAGTCTACACTGATCTGTCAGGGGATAAATAATACGTATTCTCCTTTCAATGACCATTTCCTTGATTAGTAGTCTCCCACTCCATCTTCAAGCCCAACAGCGGCAAGCTTTGTTTGTCATAATTGTTGGTGGGGTTTGGTTTGATTTGTCCATTTGTTTTCATGTATTTATTTATGTTTTGGTCATTATCATTGTTACTACTAGCATTTGTTGAGTGGGACTAGAAACCCTCTGATTCCATTACTAGAAACATACGTCAGCAACACCAAGAGAACTAGAACGAAGAGCTTACAGTTATAGGAAAAAGCAGAGACAAAAGTGACTGTATTTCTGCAATCTGCTTTCAAACATGGTAGTTTCTTAAAGGAATTTAAAGAGAATACTACTTATGCTTGAAAGTAGCTTAAATTGCTGAAGAAATGGTGAAGCTTTCTATTATCCTCAAAAAATGTCAAAGTTTAGTAACAATTTCAATTAATATTTGTGTTATGGATAAAGGTTAAAAATATAAAAAGCAGCTGAATTTACCTTAAGTGTTATAAAGCATAATTTATCTTCAAGAAACCTCTGTTTCCAGACTCAAGGATATTAAAGATCTGAAAATTCCTCAGTTAAACACACATATAGACACACACGCAAACATACAATAACCACATCCAAGAAGATTTTGCCTTGATTAATCTAAAGTTTCCCAAATGTAACTTCTTGATGGTCAGCTCCCTGAGGGCAGGGAGGGTGTATGGCCGGCACCTATCGAAGTACCTGGCACATAGAGATGGCAATAAGTATCAGCCGAATGAATGAATAAATGAATAGAGTTTGGGAAACCAACAACTACATTTGTTTGGTGCTCCACATAGGACATATTCATAAAAAAGTAATTCCAAAGTGAAATTTGTTTTGACACCCAACAGAACTCAATATCATGAGTATTATTTGCAACCTTCAAAGTTGAGTATAAAAGTTTCACTCCCTCCCAGACTCTTTCTCTTACTACTCTGGTTGTCATCAATCTCCTCTGAAATTTTACAGCACTTTTAGTCTCTACCACATAATTTAGCAGTGAATTATATACCGTCTTGTAGAATTCACTACAGCATGTTTGACTGATGACTGTTTGACTTCCGGCTAAGCACACTTCTGGTGTTCTGTGAATTATAACTATCATGTGATAACAAGCATGCAGCACACAAATAAGCCTCTCATTACTAATAATTATTGTATGATTAATAACTGTATGGCCCTTTATATTGATAAGGTTCACTTAAAACTATTATCCCATTTGGTTTCACAATAACAGTGCAGTGGATATTGGTGCAATGATCCCCATTTTATAGATGGAGAAACTAAGAACCAAAGAAGTTATGTTCCAGTGATTAGCTATTCATTAGATTATGGCCTAAATCCCAGCATTTATGACATCCAAAACCCACTTACTTCCTTCCTGGTCTGTTTTCTGACTTGCTCGAGGTAAGTTTTCTTCTAATGTTCAGAACCCATCCAATTCTCCAGTCTTTCTGCCCTGCACAACTTTTATCCCAGACAGTAGTTTCTAGACAAGTAATGGTTCAAGAGGCTGAAGTAAGAGAGAGAAAGAAAGAGGAATAGGAGCTAAATCTGAGGGCGGGAGAGAAAGGGGAAGATGCTAAGAAGTAGCGACCCAGACTGGAGGGCTCTAGACCAATCTGGCCAGCACGTGTGTTTTGTTTGGCCATCACAAAGCATTTTTGAAAAAAGTGAATTCATTGCCAACTTTTAAAATGGCAAGTGTTCTCAACTATATTTCTGGCTTCTCTTGAAAATATGAGACGAATGGCAAATTAGGCTCAAATTTCTGCGTGGTGACAACTGGCTACAGTTGAGTAGCGGCTGCTCCCTTCAGACAGAGTGTGTACCCTCTGGCATAGCCCAGCTTCTCTCTTATTTAACTCTAGGTACCTTCGGGGATTTGCAGCTATTTCTTCTGCATAAAGAAATAAGATGGATTTTATTTTATGGCCGTCTCTGACCTTTCTATAGATATCTTCAGCTTCCTTGGGTTTATTTTAATTATGCACATCCTCATCAGAGGGCTACCTGAAGTCAAAATTTTTTTTTATCTGTATAAATTCATTCATTGAACAAATATTTATTGAATGCCTACTAGGTACCTGGCACTATTTAGGAATCAGTCTCATTACTTCAGAATTATATCTTAGATTGCCCCTAAAATGACTAATGATACAAACAATTAATATCAAATAAAGAGTCAGTCTTGTGACTAAGATACAAATGCTTTTAATTATGCACATTCAGAATCAAATGTCGACAACGATTTGGTCATCAAATCCAAGCATAGCTTTCAGGATTCCACAATGATGAAGTAACACTGTGGTAGCTCAAAGTGCTCAAAAGGATTGGTTTGAATATTTTAAAGATTTGTGATCTTGTTTTCTCAACTGCGTTACATATAAGAAAAACAGTAAAACTTTTAAATTAGGTTTGCTTCAAGAAGCCAGACAGACTTTGATTCGAAGGTAACAGACAAGCCAAAAGTTATTCCCTGATTCCTTTATGTGTTACCCAGAACTTTAAATAAAGGAAAAGGTGAGAGCAAAGCAGAGACACATGGATAAGCTTCTCTAAAACTTATTATCATCCCCAGACATCTCTTCAAAAATGCTATCACATTCCCCGTAGAAACTCTACGGAATTTCCTTAATCCTACTTGGCTATACCTTTAATTTCTGATTCTTTACAGTAAAGATAAGGCAGGAATTATGATAAATAAGATCAGACCATCATAAAGGTTTTATGTGATTGGTTACCACGTGTGTTAGTATCTTGCAGCCGCCAT
This sequence comes from Equus asinus, assembly GCF_041296235.1. Taxonomy (NCBI): domain Eukaryota; kingdom Metazoa; phylum Chordata; class Mammalia; order Perissodactyla; family Equidae; genus Equus; species Equus asinus. The sequence goes on from NC_091798.1 coordinate 86,024,084, forward strand.
AACAAATTACTACAAACTTAGTGTCTTAAAACAACAGAAATTTATTTTTTCACAGTTAAGGACTAGAAGTCTGAAATCAGGGTGTCGGCAGGACCGCTGTCCCTTTGGAAGCTCTGGGAGAGGACCTTCTTTCCTCTCCCAGCTTCTTGTGTTTCCAGGAGTTCCTCAGTTTGTGGCTTTAAAATTTGAATATCTGCTTCTATTTTCACATGACCTTTTCCTTGGCATCTGTGTCTTCTCTTCTGTCTCTTATAAGGATACTTGTCCTAGGATTTAAGGCCCACTACGGTAATCCAGGGTAATCTCATTTTAAGATCCTTAACTTAATCACATGTGCAAAGACCCTTTTTTTCCAAATAAGGTCACATTCACAGGTTCAGAGGGTTAAAACGTGGACTTTTTTTTTTATCGGTTCACCATTCTACCAACTATACCACGTTTCATTCTCTGAGCTCTTAATACACCTGTTAGAAACATTTATACCAGACAAATGTACTATTTGTACTTAATTCAATGTGGTGCTCACGATTAATTCTCTAAAGTGTTTAGCATCCTATAAGAGTTTAACACAAGCCTTAATTCTGCCATTATTTCCATAGGAAAATTAGATGTGATTTATGACATGCCTGTTATCTGTTTTCCATGAATATTTAAATGCTAGTTTTGCCATTCTAATAATATTGTAAGCTCTGAGAATCCAAGAACTGGGTCTTCTATTTATTTCTATTTTCTACTCAACACCTAAGAGAGCCTTATGTATGTAGACAGATATTTATTGCATGCTTATTGACTAGTACATTAATTTTGAAATTAGTCTTTGTCCAGGATCTCTGTAGAGATTTTGCTAAGGGTATGAATGTCCCAGAGGAAGCAGGGCAGCTTTGTAGGACAGCCTATTTTCCTTTGGAGGCAGGGGGAAGCATGAGCAAGGCTAGTTCTAGGCTTGTAATTTCTTCATCCCTCCCCCCGCCCGCCCCCAACTGAGTCCTTCCGATTCGGCTGTTTGGATTGACCTACATATCCACTTCTAGAAGGTACAGGTAAGAAGAGCAAGCCTGTAAAGTCTGTTCAAGAGCAGAGTTACAGGAATATGGCTTAGAAATCTTGACAGAATCCTTTGAGAGATTTAATTAGGACTGAGGATCTACAGAACCGCTGCTGGGAAATACGTCTATCGAACTCAGGGAGATCGTATTAATGCCTTAGTTAGATGTGTTTTGAACTATTTTCTTAGAAGGAGGGAAAAAAGGGACACAGGAAGGAGGGAGGATGGGAGAGAACTTTAGTTTCTATAGATGTTAGGATCAACAGAAGAGTTATTTTTGGGTTCAAGGAACTTGTGAAATTTTTTGAGACATATTAAGAGACGTCAGAGAAAGAGAAACTAAACAAAAATCTGTAGAGAAGTGAAGACATTTTGCACTGGGTTGTGATTGCAGGAAACAGAAATTACAATATGAGAATGTCATGACCTGGCTGGAGACACTTAGTAGCAGAGAAGATCTAATGAAAAGGGGGGAAATGTGTTTGCGGAGAAGGCAGGAGAAATCGAGGGCCTCAGCGCTACAATTACAAGATGAATAGCTGGCCAACCTGGGGCTGCTGGAAGGAATCATTAGCATCATTTAAGTGAAGAAGTTTCTGCTGCAAAAATAAAAAAGTACGTTAGAGGCATCAGAAGTTGGGCTGAATATTTGTAGCAATCCTCTTGATATTTCATTAATTAACCAAGACTACCTTCCCCTCAGCTTCTTTGAACCTCCGATGACAGAACTCATGGTGGAGAAAGAAAACCTAGTATAATCATACTCTTTTGTTCATTTTAAGTAGAGGTCACTTAGATTTCCTTAAGCTCAGTGAAAATATTATCCAGGCAAAGATTCCACTTTGTACTGAAATAACATCTAATCCAAAGGCCTAGATTAGTCTCTAAACTGTTTTCCTTTAAACAAGGAAAACAGTAAAACTCTGAGGCTTTGGTGAGGAACTGGATGAAAGGTTAGGCTCTATCGACCATTCTGCTGGGGAGACGTGAACTCTGCCACCCCCTCTCTATCTGTCTAGCCAAGCCGTCTCTGAATACTCAAGGATTGTTTTCAAACCAAATTGATAAGAGACTAAAAAGACCCAGTCTGAGTGTTCCAGCCCTTATCTTCTTTTCCTTAAAATGCCTACCATACTGTAAATGGGAAACACACATTGGCAAAAATTAAATCAAACATGGTCGAAATAAATATATTTTCTCTCCTTAGAATGAATATTTCTGTGAACTTTTAGAAAGCAAAAGCAATTCCAATGTTGAGATGTGTGTCAGGTGGAGGAAGGAGAAGCTCTGGGTGGGATCCATCAGCCACGGAGAACAAAGCTCCCTCTTGTTCTGGTGGGGAGGGCACTGCCTAGGAACGTGTCCACTAGGTGGCGATTCATCTCTTACGTTAGTCCTGTAACCGAAGAACTGTGAAGCTAAGCATGGGATGGGCATGAGAAAGGTAAAGATGGACCACTTGCTTTAAAAAATTGCTTTTCTCTGAAAATCAGTTTTGAATAATGGTGAGAACCATCCAGGTTCCCCTTTTGGGGTGAAAACTGAATATTATCATTTTGGAAGATTTCATGATCAAGGTTCTGAACATCAAGCAGAGTTGAAGAATTTTGAAACTGAAAGTAATCTTAGAGATCACTACAATGATCATCCTTGTTTTACAAATGAAGACACTGAGAACCAAGGATACCAAAACACTTGCCTATGATTATAGTATTAGACAGTGATAGATCCAGAGTTAGACCCCATGTCACTGGAGTCATCTGGTCCAGGTTAGAAGATTTTGTCAATAAATGTGCTTATGCGCATATTAAGTTCTAGGCACAAAACTGGACGCTGGGGATGCAGAAATAGTACTGTCTTGAATCAGCCCTTTTAGTAGAGTTGGAGAAACAAATAATCTAACAGGCAAGAACAATATAGAGAGTACATTAAGCAATGACCAGTGACGATGTCTTGCTGGCGCTCAGAGCAGAATGTGTCATGTGACAAGGCAAGGGCGGGGCCTGAGAAAGGTGAGGCGAGGCTGAGTGTTTGGGAGGTAAGGTGAGTTCGGAAGCTGATCAGGGACTCAAACAAAGGCAAAGGTGAGGTCTTGTGAGCCAGTGGTTTGGTTAGAAATGGAACACCTAAGTGCCAGAGGTTAACAGTGAGGCTGTGCATAACCAGGCTAGCTGCAGGACCCATGCTGGAGTCAGATGGCCACACGGAGTGAAGCCCAGGCAAGCGAGAAGAGACCTGGAGGTCCCCCTGAGGCAATCACGAGGGAAGCCAGAGGGCCGAGGAGGTGATGAGAAAAACACCTTGACAGGGAAGCTGGGCAGCAGTTGATCAGGTAACCAAGTAAGGATACAAGAGTCTGGTGTGCAAGTCGATTTTGTCCTAGTCAGGAGGCTTCTAATACACTTTCTGCTGGGACAAAAAGAGTTCCAAGACATGAGCAGCCCCGCATCTGCTGGTAAGCACACACAAGCAGAACTCAATTTATTCATTCATTCATCCTTTCTGTTTTTCTTGATAAAGCTAAAGAGACAGAGATCAAATTTACTCATCTGACAATTGCACCCAACTATGGTGCTATCCTTGTCAAAATTTAACAAAATCAGTAAGAAAATTTCAAAACTCTACCCTCTCTTAAAACATATTTAAGAAGATTTGGTGAAAGAGAAGAGGGGGAAGATATTATGGCAGATAGGTGGCCCCTTTTGAAAAGGAGTCCATTTGTGAAGAATTGCTAGCCGTGCGTGACCCACCACGTAAACGCTGCTGGAAACAGTTTCCAGTTGAGAGGAAGCATTGGATTCTGAGAAAGACAGAAGCAAAGACACAAAGTAAACTGTCTGTGGGGAAGACATGTTCTTCCTCTATTCTAGAAACTGAAGGCCAGATCAGGCCAATATTAACCCACTCCTGCACACATTTTGCCTCTAGACCTTATGATATTTGCCTGTTTTCTCTGACAGGGAAATGGCTTTTCAGACCACAAAGCAAATCCCCTTGGTGGGTCTCAGATCCTAACAGTGTAATAATCATGACGAAGCAAGGCATCACCACTAGGGCAAAGATGAGTTTTCTGTTGGATGCTGACTGTATTCACTATCTTGAACTCTTATCTTGAAATGTTTCATTCAAATCAGACATACATTTTGGCTTATTGTTGGCTTGAATTTACCAGGACTGTTAAACGAGGCTGGAATATGCCACTAATCTGGGATATCAATTTTTGAAGATATGATTTACAATGTTTTTATTCTCCAAAAACACTAAGGGATTATTATTTTTTTTTTTTAAGATTTTATTTTTTTCCTTTTTCTCCCCAAAGCCCCCCGGTACATAGTTGTATATTCTTCGTTGTGGGTCCTTCTAGTTGTGGCATGTGGGACGCCGCCTCAGCATGGTTTGATGAGCAGTGCCATGTCCGCGCCCAGGGTTCGAACCAACGAAACACTGGGCCGCCTGCAGCGGAGCACGCGACCTTAACCACTCGGCCTCGGGGCCAGCCCCACTAAGGGATTATTTTAACAAACAACTCATTATGTCATGAACCTTGAGAAGGGCTTGTGGGTTGCTGACATTGTTCTATTTCTTGACCTATGTGATGGTTCCATGATATTTTGTTTTACAATAATGTGTTATGTTTATGTTTTATACTTTTCTTCATGTGTATTACATTTCACAGCAAAAAAAAAAAAAAGGTTTAAAACATGTTATGGTCTGTGTTTCTGAATCTGTGAGCCCCTTCAAGAAACACAGTAAAGTACCAGCAAACTCATTAATGATATTCCATGAGATACATTGACAATGAAAACATAGTTTCCAGCTATACAATAATTTTTTTATAGTTGCACTTTATAAATATTTTAATGTATATTTGCACTGTCTTTTTAGTGACTTGCAAACGCTTTGCAAATATATTTTTGCTTTTCCTAGACTCTGACACCCAGATGAGGGGATATTGGCCCAGTTACCACACCATAAAAATTTAAGAAAATGAGAACTCTGAAATTAATTTTTTTATGTCTAAACTCTATTGTTGAGACTCCCATTTATTAGTTTTGGACTTTCTGTCTGAGGAGGAATGTGTGCTTGGCATAGCACTGTATGCCACTCATTCACCTCAGGAAAGTGAGTTGACTTCTCCAAGAGCATTGTCCTTCTGTTAACTTACTCCAGGTGTGTTAGTGACAGAATGTGAGACTAAGGGCCTCCAGAGCCATGTTCACTACGACAGGCCTGAGGTTTTAATCCTTTCCTGAATGTTCTGCTAGTTGAAACAGGTCTTCCTGTCTCTCTTTGTTAGGCTGTGTGTATATATCCCCTCTATATAATGCTAGAAACAATCCGTGTGAGCCTTACACTGCCAAGTTTAGATCCAATCAAAATTTGTGGTTTCTCTTTCAAACTGACCTTGAACCTTTGGTGTTTGAGCTTGTTTAATCTTGGCAGAGTTTTGCTTCCTGTTTCTAGGAATGAACTATTATTAGGCTCAAAGGCTTCTCGCCTATCTAATAGCTCTTAGAAAGCAAATTATCATTGTGAGAGTGAATTTAGTAGGTTAAACATCCATTTTAATGAAATAAAAACCAGGAAGAATCAAATAAAAAAACACAAAAGAAATATACTTGATAAAAATAATGTGTTTAACAAAAGTTTAAAACATTTAAAAATAGTTTATAATTTATGTATTTAAAATACTGAAGAGCCAGCCCTGATGGCCTAGTGGTTAAAAATGTTCGGTGCTCTCACTGCTTTGGTGGCCCCGGTTCATTTCCCTGTCACAGAACCACACCATCCATATGTCAGTTGCCATGCTGTGGTGGCGGCTCACATAGAAGAAACAGAAAGTCTTATGACTATGATATACAATCATGCACTGGGGCGTTGGGGAGGAAAGAAAAACAAAAACAAAACAAAGACAATGACTAGAAATGGATTAAATATATATATATTGAAAAGAAAACCCTAGTCCCTGAAATTGACCTCTAAAGTGTTTTACTGTCATGAAACTCTGTGAAATAACTTCTACTTGTTTTAGTAGACTAAACAAAAATGAGCTACTGAACAAGCTCAGGCTAGAAATCGGGATACATAGATCAAATTTTCCTCTGCCAATGAGCACTACTATGCAAAAGTTGTTAACTTCTGCTGCTAATTTGTTTTAACCTTTTTTTCATTGATAAGTTAGTACCTTTTATTTTCTAGTACCCAAAAACTTCATTGAAAGAAATAGTCCAAATGTAGGAAGCAAGCAGAGGTGGACATTTCGGTAAAGCTTACAGAAAGTGCAAAGTTGACACAAATGTGAATGCGCTGTGTTACTCACCATGGGAAGTTGTCCCCATTGGCCATGGGGAAGCCAGCCTGAGCGTCACTCTCTATGTCATTGTCTCCCATGGTGTGCTTGTCAAAGATACATACTGTGATGCCAGATTTGGAAACCCCTCTCTTGCACAAGTTTATTATATGATCATCCATTTTCTTCAATGGATTTATCTGCTACTTATGTATGGAGTCTCACAGAAGTCAAACTAATGGGAGTCCCTTTTGTCAGTTGCTAGTTTCACAGTTCTGGCAATAACAGATTCACAGTGGTCTAGGTGTTATGCACACTCCATAGTGATGAGCCTGCTTTCCCATCATCAGGCTTAGCTTTACTGATATTCTGAGGCAAATCTGTCCATCTTGTTGGTTGTGCAGACCTGCTGGTGGTTTGGGGGTGCCTGCAAGGTGGATATGGACATCATGCCAGGTAACTGAGAAGAGGTGGCTGTTGCATGGTATGGGAGTGGTGGGGCCCTTCAGGGCAGTTTGAGCCCAGAATGTGGTGGTGAAGTGGAGCCTGGCTCTGAGTGGCTGATCAGGAACAAGCTCCAGGTTCCAGCCACACACTACAGGTTGAAGAAGGAAACTACAGTTATTCTGTACATTTAGCATCTGCCAAGTCACTAAAATTTTTATGCTGTAGTTACAATTGTTAGAAGACATAATAGACTTCTACTTCTGGCTGTGATGGGGTAACAAGGGCCAGATAAATCCTTTCATCTTAAACAATGAGAGAAAATGATGAAATATATGAAACGATAACTTTAAGACATTGGACAACAGGAATCACAAAACCAGAGAAGGGCAAGAAAGAGGAGAGCTTCTTGCCTGGAGATGGTTCACAGGCCACAGCACAGTTCAATGGGAATGTACAAAGCACATTGGTTTCACTGAGTTGAGGAGACAGAGATTAGAGTTTAGGAAGGCCTAGGAAGTTAGAATTCATGGGACAGAGTACCAGAGGAAGGAATTACACAGAGAGCAAGTGAGCTCTGGAGATCTGTAAAGAGGTCCCCTTGAGTCTTGGGCTGAGTACTGCTCTTCACAGCCATGAAAGGAAGATAACCAAGACCAGAGAAAGAACCACTAGAAAGCAGTAGGTCAAACAATTGGCAGAGTTCACATGAGGCTGGGCATAGTTCTTGTTTTCATCAGTTAGAATAGAAAGATCTTGTAGTACACTGGGCCTTGGGTAGAGACCTCTGAAGGTATTGTCTTAGTCATGGGGCTACCTTAGCCCTAGACTAAACATTGTTCTAGACTTGCCCTGATAAAGCTTAAAAGCAAGCCTAGCAAGGACTCAATCATTTTCTAGTATCTTAACTGCATGCCAGAAAAATGATCTTTAAAGGAAAACAACAAAATCTACCAAATAATAACGTAAAATTCATAACATGTGTTATCTAATCAAAGTCTACCAGGAAAATAAGCAGAAAAATATAACCAGTAACTAGCAGAAGGGTTAATTATGGAAATAAACCTGTAAATGACAGAGGTGATGGAATTAAAATACAAGGACATTAAAACTGCATATTGTCAATATGCGTTCAAATCAACGGGTGGAGGAAACATGAGAATAAGAGGAAAGGAAGATGTGAAAAAGACCCTAAAAGCATTTCTAGAGATGAAAATAAAAGTGTTTGAAATTAAAAAATTCATGAACGGTATTAATGGTTGATTAGATACTGCAGAAGAAAATATCAGCAAACTTGAAGAGACAGCAATCGGACTCATCCTAAATGAAACAGAAAGAATTAAAAATAATAAATAGAGCTTTGCTGAGCTGTGGGACAAGATCAATAGGTCTAACATATATGGAATTGGAGTCCCAGAAAAAGGGGAGAAGAGGGGACAGAAAAATATCTGAAGGAAGAAAGATAAAATTTTTCAAATTTGTTCAAAAGTATAATCCTGCAGATCCAAAAATCTCAGTTAATTCCAAGCAGAAGAAATAAGGAAAACTCAATAAGGCATCTCATAATCAAATGCTGATCATCAGGGAGAAAGATAAAACCTCAAAAGAATCTGGAGAAAATGACATTTTACATACAGCAGAAAAATAATTTAAATGACCACAGATTTATCAGCAGAAATCACCAAGTCCCTAAGATGGTGATACTTCTCTAAAGTGCTGAAAGGAAAAAAAAAATCATTACAAATGGAGGCACAAAGATAAGAATAAGAATTACAAATAGAGGGACAATTCTCAGCAGACTTCTTGTCAGAAATTATGCAAGCCAGTGAATGATGCAGCCTTTAAAGTCCTGAAAGAAAAAATTATCGACATAGAATTCCACAGCTAGTGAGAACATATTTCAAAAAGCAAGGTTAAATAAAGACTGTTTTCAGACAAATTCATATTGAGAGAATTCATTATCAGTAGATCTACACTATCAATGTGTTAAAGGAAGCTCTTCAGACAGAAGGAAATGATACCAAAACAAAATTTGGATCTACCCATAGGATTGAAGACTGTCAGAAATGGTGAATAAAAAATATACTTTTTATATTTTTAATACGTTAAAAGACAATTAAATATTTAAATCAAAAGTAATAGCAATGTACTGCAGAATTTATATGCAGAAATAGAAGATATTTGCAAAATATATAAATAACAGATAATTTGTTGAAGAATATAGAAATAACTCCAATAAATTAATGAGAAAAAAATAAAGTTTCTCACAGAAGAGAAAACATAAATGGCCCATGAGCATATAAAAAGATTCTCAACTCCATAGGATATTATAGAAATGCAGCTTAAAATCACAAGATCTCATCTAGAATCCACCAACTGGCAAAAATTAGAAGGTTTGACAACATTTGGTGTTGGTGGCAAGATATAGAAGTAGGAACTCACATCTGCTGGTACAACTACGTGGGGAACAAAATGCATTGTCTGGTAAAATTCCACTCATAAGTATAGTCTATAGAGAAATTCTTGGGTATGTATACTGGGAGATTTATACAAGAATGTGCATCACGACAATCTTTGTAGGAGTGAAAACTTAGAAACCTAAGTGTGTGCCGACAGTTGAATGGATAAATTAATTACAGTAGACTCTTATTATGGCACACCATACCCCACTGAAAATGACAATTTATAGTTACATGAAACATGTGGATAAATCACAGAACCACAGCAGTAAACAAAAGTAGCAAGTCACATATTGCTCACCATTTATATAATACAATACCAAAAATAGGCCACGCTAATATAAAATATTATTGTCTGTCTTTCCACTAGACCCTTTAGTATATTTATCACATAATAGTGAAGTCCCTGTCTGATACATCTTAAACTTGGCCACCTCAGCATCTGATTCTATTGACCATTTCTCCTCTTGACTATGAGCCAAATTTTCTTACCCCTTGGCATGACTGAAACTTTTGTATTGTGTGCCCAATACTATGTATAAAAGAACGGTAGAGACTCAAGTAATATTTACCCCTAGGATAAGGCACACCTTCCTTCTGTCATGCTACTAGTACAGACACTGAGTCAATCTAATCCACAGGTTAGCTGGGTCTGGGCTCTGTTACGGCTTTAGTTATTCAGTTCACCATTGGACTCAAATGATTTTATGGTGGATTCAAGATCTTCCCTTCAGTAGGACAAGAGATCGGAGCAGTCACAAAGCTGCAGAGATCTCTTTGTGTTCTGCAGCCCAGCAGCCAGCTCTTTGAATGTGGGAGGTATCTCTTTGCTTTGCAGCCTGTGAATATCAGCTTTTCGGGATTCTGGAGAGTTCCCTTCGCTCTACAGTGCTCTTATTAGCTTTTGGTATCCCAGGAAATTTCTGGTCACAGCCTTTGGAGGGCTGAGATGATGCATTCAATGGAGGCCTCAAAAGTCTTGAAGAGATTTTACCCTCCTGGCCTGCTCCCAGCCTTCGACGGATGCTGCCTTGCTGTCCAGGAAGGCCTGGAGCTCCTCAGAGGGATTTCTCTCCACTCTCCTGCCCTGAGTGCAGCTCTCAGCATTTTCCCCCCATGCACGTGGTGAAGCCCACGGGAAAGAGTTGGTGGATGGGTGGAGACTTGCTCTGGGTCTGGGTCTCCTTGAAATTTGAATACATCACACCAGCTCACATGCAGCTGCTAAAAGTTTCTGGAAAGTTTGGCTGGTTTTTTGTCACTCTCTTCTGTGGCAGAGCTCTCCTCCTTCCACTGTGCATCAGAGATAAAAGTAGCCATGGATCTCTTCTTTCCTGGGAATGGCTAATTGCTTTCTGGATTTTAGTTCACTTAGTTTTCTTTACATCTTTAGTACTCTGGTTAGTTTTAAATACCAAAAGTGTGTAGCTTATCTGGGCTGTTCACATTGTTAAGTGGGAGTGACAGACTCTTGTGATCAACTATCATAAGTGGAAGCAGAAGCTGAAGTTTGAGTTTTGAAAAAGAATTCACAAATGGGTCCTTTAAAAAATTGTTTAATATTGCTTTCTGCTAAATTAAAAAGCATTGCAGGGACCGGCCCAGTGGCGCAGCAGTTAAGTGTGCATGGTCTGCTTCAGCAGCCCAGGGTTTGCAAGTTCGGGTCCCGGACATGGAGGTATACACCGCTTATCAAGCCACACTCTGGCAGGCATCCCACATATAAAAAAGACGAAGATGGGCATGGGTGTTAGCTCAGGGAGAACTTTCCTCAGCAAAAAGAAGAGGATTGGTGGTGGATGTTAGCTCAGGGCTAATCTTCCCCACTCTGCTCCCCCCAAAAAAGGATTGCATATTCATTATTAAAACTCAAACTATATGGAAATTACACACATCTCAGATTTATAAATATTGAAGGTCCCTCTTAATCCCACCCAAACACAGTTTGTAAACTCAAAAATAATCTAATTCACCAGGACTGATTTTAAACACAACTGTGTATGTTGCTTGAGGCGAGTTAAAGCTATTCATTTCTACATGCAATTAGGATAGATGGTTTCTCCAAATAAAACGAATGTCCTGAAGATTTATAAACAGCATGCAATAACTTTCCCTTTCTCTCTTCTCAGCAAGTCTTGACCCTAGCCTAATCTTCTGATAACAAAATCGCATTATAGCAAAATAACCTTAGCTACATTTTGACTGAAGATCTGCATAGATCAAAGAGAAATACAGGTGAGCTGAAAGAAGACTATAATCAAGTTAAGGTACGCTTGATGGAAGCTGAGTTGAGATGATCTGTGGAAGTTAATGCTATGAAGCTCTTTTGCTAATGCAGAGACCAGCATTACCCATAGGATATATATAGATATATATAAGAGGAGATTTATTGTAGGACTTGGCTCACACAGTTCTGGAGGCCGAGTCCCAGGATCTGCCATCTGTAAGCTGGAGAACCAGGAAAGCAAGTGGCATAATCAGTCCCAATCTGAGGATGGGGGAGGCCTGAGAACGAGGGGAGCTGGTGGTCTAAGTCCCCGTCCCAGGACAAAGGTCTGAGAAGGGGCAGAAGGTCGGGCTGCTGGTGTAAATCCTAGAGGCCAAAGGCCATAGAACCAGGAGCTCTGATGTCCTAGAGCAGGAGAAGCTTAAGAAGAGGGAGAGAATTCGCCCTGCCTCTGCCTTTTTGTTCTATTGGGGCCCTCAAAAGATCGGATGATGCCCACCCACACTGGAGAGGGTGGATCTTCTTTACTCAGTCTACTGATTCAAATGTTGGTCTCTTCTGGAAACACCCTGACAGACACACTCCAAAACACTGCTTTACCAGCTGTTTGGGCATGCCTCAGCCCAGTCAAGTTGACACAGAAAATTAGCCATTACAGAGCCTGACCGAGACTGAGGAAAAAGAAAGCCATTGACTTCTTGAAAAAATTGTGGATGTAGAAATACCATCCTTGCTTTGTTCATCATTATTAATAACTTAAAAACTGGGCTTATGAACTTTTTTAAGATAAAGAGTTTCTTTTTCCTGAGGAATTCAAGTGAATAATAAATTTAGCACATTTCAGGAACGCTTTCTAGGAAAAACCAGAAACACTCAATAAACTAGTGACTAAAAGGATAGTTTGTGCTTGTGTAATGGCACGTCCCAATAAATATTTCAGGCTTGGAGACTCAAAAGTTCTAAAGGCACTTTGTTTTTCTTAAGGAAGAAGTTTAGCCCCAATAGACTCAGTTCATGTCTATTTCACTGCCTATTCCATGGAATTGTACGGCAAACCTTTACAGCTTATGTTACCCAATCATTCAACAAACATTTACGGATCACCTGCTGTGTGCTAGGGGCTGTACTAGGTGCTGCAAGATCTGTGATGAGAAATTGAGCAAAATCAAATACAATCCTTGTGCTTGTGGTGGTTACACTCTTCTGGGAGAGATAGAAATTGTTCCAATAATCACAATAAATACTGTAAAATTACAAGTGGAGATAAGTGCTCTGCTTATAAGGAATGTATTTTATAAAAGCATGTAAGACGAGAACCTGACCTAGACTGAGAAAGTCAGAAGAGGCTTCCCGGAACCTGAGATCTAAGACGAATGGTTCAGACGAAGTGAACAGCATACACAAGGCCATGTGTCAAGTGTTGCCCTAGGGACTTAAGACTAGTGCAGCTGAGAGGCAGAAGTGGAGGGGAGGATGGTTTGAGAAGGGGCAGAGAGGCGTGCAGAGGTCTGACCATGTAGAGCTTTATGTGATTTAAGAGCTCTGGTCTTCATCCTAAGAGCAATGGGAAGCAATTACGGGAGATTTTGGGGAGGCAAGGGAGAAGGCGGTTGGAGAGTGACTTGATTAGAATAACATTTTGAAACATCACTCTGTTTTCAATGTGGGGAAAGTTTGGAAGGGGCCAGAGGGGATGCAGGGAGACCAGCTAGTAAGTTTTACCAAGTAGACTTGGTGGGAGGAACAACCTCTGCACCAAAATGTTGTCAGTGAAGAATGAGAGATATGAGCTCTCATTTGAGGTATTTAAGAGGTAAAACTGACAAGACGTGATGATAAATTTGAACTGGGGGAGGCAAGGAAGAAGGAAACATCAGGGACCACTTTTAGAATTTGGCTGGCATAATTGACTGGATGGCGATGACATTAGCTGAGATACGAAACACTGTAAGAGGATAAGTCCCATGAATTCGGTCTTGGAGATATTAGGTATGAAGTGCCTTTGTGAAATCTAACTGGAGTTGTTAATAATAATAATAATGATAAGCAATTGTATTTACGGGTCTGGAGTTTAGAAGGAATGTTCAAACTAGATACACATTAGTAAGATAGATATCTAAAGTATGGAGACGGAAGAGGTTAGGGAAAAAAGTATAGAGTGATAAGAGAAAATAAAAAAAGAACTATGGCCGTGCTTGAAGAATTCCAAAGTGCAACGTGTCTTCCCGTTGACGTGATACCCTGAGAAGGACACAACATCACTTCTGTAGTATTTCTCTCCTGGAGGCATTGCCTGATTCTAATCATAAGGAAACATGAAACAACCAAATTAAGGGACATTCTACAAAACAATAGGCTTATATTTTTCAAAGAGTCAAGATCGAGAAAATGAAAGGAAGACTGAAGAATTGTTCCAGATTAAATAAGTCTAAAGAGACATAACAACTAAATGAAATGAATGATGCTGAATTGGATCCTGGCGAACTGTGTCGCAACAAGGAAAAGTGGTAGGTAATACAGCCTCATGGCATGAACAACCAACCACTCACCACTAGACTACAAACGACAACAAGGCAGAAACTATGTCAATCTTATTCATTACTGTAAATGTAGTGACTAACACCCAAAAGGTTTAGATATATAGGTACTCTATTTTAGAAAATATTTTAGAAATATTGCATGCATGAATATGCATGAATGAATAGTGTGTTCTTGGTGGATTTTTAGATCTATTAGTTGCTATTCCCATTTTCTGAACTTGCTTGGTCTCTCAGCCCATTGCTGTTTCCACTTCCTGAGCTTGCTGGTTTCTACAGAATTCTGAGCGGGAAGAGGGCGTACTTGACTGTTGCTAATCCTCCCACTGACCCCTGCTTCCTCTCCCTTAATGACTAAGCCATTCGCTTCCATGCCCACAGTCACCTCACAGACACACCCATGAGACTGAGAAATTCAATACAGTACAAAACCAGGAGAAAGTGTATTATTCCAAAAATAGCTGGGTTTTTTCCATTGAGCCACTATAGTTCCTATTCTTCCAAATTCCAATGCCTTTTCACAGCCTAAGCCTCGATAGCTGCATAATAACTTTTTTTGCTAAAAATAAGCCAGCTTCTTGGCACCTGATAAGGGCTATTGTTTACTGCAGATAGTGCGACCATATTGATTAATCTTAGTATCCCCCACCAGCACTGAACTCAGTGTGTTATACGCTGTAGAATCTTGATTATAGACACACCAACACACACACAAAATATACTTACTGTCCATGCACCACACTTCACAGTAATGACGTTAACTGATCTCGTAGACTTCCAGTCTGCAAAACAGAAGGTGGTTGGAGTTGATTAATAGAAGCTTCCACTGTGCTTTATTTAATTGTGCTACAGTCAAGGAGTCTGTATCTCCAACTGAACAGACCATTTATGCTTCATTAAATTCTCCTCTCGTTTTTACACTTCAGGTGCTGCGATTAGATGGCAGCTCTGTTTTGAACGGCTCATTCAAGCGTGACAAGATGCTAGTGAGTATCTGGAGAAGCAATAGAATTAAAAAGCACCCTTTACATCTGGAAGACACTGCCTCTCACTTCTTATAATACTCAATTGAACCCTGTGGTTCATAAATATTCATAAGTATGAAAAAAGTATCTTAGATAAATGAAGAAATATCACAGAATTCCTTCACGGGAGGCTCCACTAATGCTTCAAAATTAGAAACTTATTTTTACAGAAGTGAAATGTTTGCCTCATCTGGCACATTTGAAGACTAGGTGACTTAGTGATCTATTTATTTTTAATTACAGTATGCACAAGAATATTAATCCTTCGGTGATTAAATATGATCCACCAATAAATAAGACTGGCAAAGCGTAAAGCTTGAAGACTTTCTTTTCTGAAACTGAATGATACACTGTCTATCGAACACTTTCTTTGAAATAAGTTTAATTTTACTCCAAATATGAGTGATATTTTTACATTCATTTATTGACTTGAATTTGCACAAATAAGAAAGGTTTAAATACATGGGGATAAGATTTTATGTAAGTTCTTCTACCGTTATCAAAACTTCATAGAGAATCCAACAGCTTGTAACTTAATCGGTGAAAAGCTGAGAATCTTAAACTTGTTTCTCTTTGAAGACAATTAAATACTAAAAATACTACTGGCTCCTTTTAAAGTAAGTATTTATAATATTTTTAAGTTGTTTATATTCATGAGCCAATAAAGTCATATAAAATAATTCTTTTAACTCATCATTTCTGCAGACATAATCTTTAACCAAAATGTAGCCTTTATGATTAGATGTTTGTACTCAAAAGAAAAAGCCCCCACTTTCTCTGGCGTTTCTTCATCACTTTGCACCCTGTCTGATAAAATGCCTTCCCCGATTTACCCTGTAACTTGCTGACACCCAGATGCCTTGAAAATTGGGCTAGTAGCAATGGCACTATCTTTACAATTATATTTTCTCTTTCAAGATAGAAATCAGAGGCTTTTTAATGCAGTTTAATCATATTTCTCAGTGGTACAGGTTAATTCCAGAAGAAATTCAATTGAAATATGAAGACTGTCAGAGAAAAGACGGAAAAACCCAGAGAAGCCAACTGAGACGGGTATCAGTGATGCTCATGAGTTGAGCTCTAGCTGATGGATTTAATGATCAAGCAGCAACCTTACAATATCACTGTCTTTCCTCTACGACTGGGAAAATATCTTTTATAAAAATTGCCTCTTTAGTTTATTTACCATCTTGCACGCACAAAAGTCCTGTGAGCTGCTGCTATTTGTTTCACCACGTCCCTTTTCTTTACAAGGGCCATCGCTCTCCTCCTTCCTGCCCCCACACATATTCTCCTTAAACAAACATCCTTTTTTTAAAAAGCAAAGAAAATCTCAGCTCTGCACTTTTGTTTGACTTCCCACACGTTGCTGTTAACCGTTCCCCAAACACAGACGGAAGACAGGCTGGGACCTTTCCACTGGTGGCTTTTTCACAGGACCTCTTCTCTTTAAATGTTGTAGTTTATTCTCCTGAAAAGAAACTGTCCCTTTCAGGATTTTTCCCCTCATCAGGAATTGGCCATTTGTGAATCTTGCCATTTGAGCAGTAAAATTCTCCACTGATAAAGCAGATACCAATAGATGGGCCATGTGTACCGTTAAAAACACTCACAATTTATGTTTCTCTCATTTGGCATCTCCTAAGTAAATAGAAAAGGTTGAAGATGGAAAGAGACAAACAGCGAACCCACCAATAGTCTCTGTTTGCACAAAGGAAGCATACGTGAAGAGGAAGAAAATGATTCCTTCAATTCTTTATCATTCACAATTTCCTCGCTTTGCCACTGAGCCAAGAAGTGTATGGCCAGTGTACGCTCAGGTGTGGGAGTCTTTCGGACTGCAGTTCGGCCTTGTGTACACTACAAATTCACACTGCTTGAAAATCCAGAAGATTGTTCTCCACTGTGTATGTATGGGCAGGGGAGGTCGGGGAGGGGAGATAAACTTCTCTTTGTCACACAGAGCAACCATTTCCAACATGAGATCATATAAAAATTTATCTAGCATGATTTCGAAAGGATAGAAGGCTTTTCCTTAGAAAAGAAGAAGTTTAATGTAGAGGAAGGAGTATGTGGTACCTTGCATTTCGGATCTGTCATTGTTAACCTCACCTGTCTTTATCTACAAAATAAGAGAAGTTTCTGTAGAATCGACTGTAAGTTTCCTTCTAATACTAATATTTGCCATTGGATAGATAGATAAATTTATAGAGAGATATCTATTATATGTTGATATATGCAGAATTCAATATAGGATAGGAATTCAATCTGTATAATAGAGAGCTCCATATATCAATATATATGATAAAGATATCAATATATCTGCATGCATATATATCTAGAGAGAAGAAAGAATCAATTAATCAAGTTTCACAGGATATGGATTCTAATTCATTTCTTCTTGAACGAGCTTTCTACACACACACGTGTGTGTGTGTGCAAGTATGGGTACCCTGCACTAGTGCTACTGTTCATCAAATATTTTTGAATTTCCTTCGTACAGACACAAAGTAGGATAGCATTTCCATGCCCCTTTGAAGTAATGTGAGGCCATGTGGCTTGCTTGGCCAGTGAAGTGTGAGCAGAAGTGGTATATTCCACACCCAGGAGGAAATTTCGAGAGCCAGTGTTTGTCTCATCACATTCGCTTTCTGTTGCTATGGTGACCATGGAAGCACATAATGACATGAAGTCTCCTCAGCCTGGGTTCCTGAGTGATCTGGATAAGCAGAGACTCCTGATGCCTGACAGCCTGTATTGGGCATGTAGCGTCAGTAAGAAATACATTTTTATTGGACAAAACCACTGAGATATGAGCATTGTTTGTTATCACAGCATAACCTAGTCCAGAGGTTGGTATAATTTTTCTGCAGAAAGTCAGATGGTAAATATTCCTCTGTCTTTTTATTTTTATTAACGAATCTTTAAAAAAAATTCTTAGTTTCCAAACAGTACAAAAACAGGCTGCAGGCTCGATTCGGCCTGTGGGCCTTAGTTTCCGGCGCCCTGCCCTAGCCTGTGCTGAGGGTAAAAGGCATTTACCTTCTCTCTCCATTGCTTTCCTCAACTGCAAAATAGAATATAACTGTCCTAATTATCCGCTCCATGTTTCCCTGAGAGAAAAAAGAAGAAATGGAGACAAAATGATTTAGGAAACACTAATGTTATATGCTGTGTGAAATGTTAGTACTTCAACTAAAATAACGATTCAAAGCAATAATTCCAAACAAAAATAGTTAAAAAGAAACAAGTTTTCTGCATCATATTCTCTGTATTTTCATGTAGATAACCTATTTCAAACAGAGCTTATCCATGCCAGAGCCCAACACTTCCCATTGGAGCATTTTATGGAGCATTGGTCCTCTAATTAGCCAAACACACACACACACACACACACACACACACACACACACACGGTTCTTTAGGTAAAGAAATTGAGGCAATTCTACATATTGTATTCATGGAATACTTTTTAACATAATACCTATCGAGATCCAACGGAATTTCTATTCGGCCCAACATACTCTGCGCAGCCTTGTAAAGCCTGTTACTTGGTATTGAGCTCCTTTCAGTTAAGTCATTGCCAGCACGACTGGTGAAAGTTTAAACTTCTTCTGTTCTTCAAGTTCTGCATTTGCCCAGACTCATGACCCAGCTCTAGGTTTACAGCATCTCTGGACAATTTGAATGGGACACTTGGACTTGAACACCAGTTGTTGGCCACGGTGAAAATTAATTTCATGCTAAAGTCCTAAACTGCAACAAATGCAACTTATCTTGGCTTCCAAAGAAACACACTCAGGACAAAGCACTGGATGGGAAAAGCGGGAGAGAGATTTTTGGTTATTTGAGTTTTTACCTTTCTAGACCAATTTTTTAATAAAATCAAGAGAATTTGTGGTAGCACTCTCTGAAGAACTTCAGGCTTTTAAAAGCAACAAATAAGGCTCTATAGAGACCTTGCCATCTGTGATTGACATTATGTTACATTGGATCGCTTCACTCTCCTGTGTGATAATCATCTTTATTTGCTACGCTATCCAAACCTAATTCAGTATGCAGCCCTAGAATGAGTAACAAATGTTTTCCATTTAGAATTCATTAGAATGTTTTCAGTTAGCAAATCCAAGAAAGGAGGAATTATGGGACAATAAAGAAATTAAAAGCTAAATTAAATATGTTTCAGATATACTATATGTCTCTCTATATATTTTCACACACATCTATACTTAATTTTATTATGTGACTGGAAAGAAACTTGAGAAATGTGTCAGCTGTGCCAGAATAGATATTTCTACTTCAGCTTACATAGAATTATAGAATGTTACACACATGATGATTTTGGTGATTTTCCACAAGATTCAATAAGAAAAACAAAGTGATAGAGTATGATGTCTAAGGTGGGGGTCTATCCCATGAACAGAAATTGCCTCCCACTGAAATGATCTGGAGTTCTTTCTGTATCCCCATCCTTCCTGCCCTGAATCACTAAATCACAGTGCTGGGGTAACAGCATTGGAGACTGGAGTCAAAAGACCTGAGCGCAAGTAAGAATTTTCCACCGAGTAACAGTGTGACACGAGGAAAATTACCTAGTCACTCTAAGCTTCCACTTATTCACCTAAAAAATGTGGATAGTGATGTCTCTCTCCTGGAACCTGTTGTGAAGTTACTTAGAGAAAATGTACATGAAAGTTCCTACATTGTGACTGGCATGTGTTACATTATGTGATTAATAAATGCGGATATGGGGCCGGCCCCGTGGCCGAGTGGTTAAGTTCACATGCTCCAGTTCGACAGGCTGGGGTTCGCCGGTTCAGATCCTGGGCGTGGACATGGCACTGCTCATCAGGCCATGCTGAGGCAGTGTCCCACATAGCACAACCAGAAGGACCCACAACTAGAATATACAACTAGGTACTGGGGGACTTTGGGGAGAAGAAGAAGAAGAGGAAAAAGAGATTGGCAACAGATGTTAGTGTAGGTGCCAATCTTAAAATAAATAAACAAATAAAAATAAATGTCAATAAGAATCTGAGTCAGTTCATAGGTTTGAACCAAATTATCAGTGATTCAAAATGCACAGATCCTAATTGTCTCTCTAAAACCAGGACTATAGGGCAGGTGCTGAGGGGTGAAAATGTGTTTCCTAGCTGAGCTTGACTTCAAATTATTAGGAAGCCAGGCTCAAACAAGCTTAAACTATGCTAAAAACTTATATTTTCCCCTCAAAAGAAAGTTAAAGGCAGTGTGGCCTGTAGGGCTGGTTGATTGGGCAACTCAAGAACGCCACCAAACACTCAGGTTCTTTCCCTTTCTCCTCTGTTGTCCACAGTGTTAACTTTATCCTGTCTCTTTCTCCAGTGGGAGTGAGCGTAGCTCCTTTCAGCCACAGGATAAGCTCCTCCGCTGAGTCTGATGGGGACAACGTTGGTCACACACTCCTGTGGAAATGGCAGCCAGGGGAATATTGTACTCTGATTGGCTTCGGCACTAGTTCCTCAAACAATACCGGCAAGGAAGATGGGGACAGTATTACTGGCATAGTCAAATCAGAACCTGCCTCTGGAATGAGGGTCACCTCCCAAACCACAGGGCGCTGCGTGGTAGGGGTCAACCAAACTATCCCCCTAACCAGCTTTACCTAGAAGACGTGTAGACATTGTTTTTTAATTAGCCTGATACAACCACCATGTCACCTTCAAAAAACAATAACCCATTCAATTTTGAGTCAGGAATTTATAACGTGATTTTAAAAATTGTCTTCTCTCACTTGCTTTATCTAAACTAGTCATGCAAATTAGCCCAGGCCATGCAAACACAAAAGAAATTTAACTTAGTTTGAGAGAAACCAGGCCATAGGAAAAAAGGGATTTTTTTCCTAGTTAGGAATTATATTCCTGCACTGTATCTCAAGACAGGGGTCCTCGTCACCAAATGATGTCCCGTAAGTTTAATGTTGATAAATTTGATAAGCTTTGGGCTTGTAACAATTTTAGCCAGATGATATTTTAGGGTAAAAACCTGATGTTTGAGTCCTGCTTCTTCCAGTTTCTACCTGTGTGACCTTCAGCAAGTTACCTACCTGCTCTGTGGCTTACTTTCCTGCACGTAAAATGGAGATTCAAATAGTATCTACCCCTTGGGGTTGATAAGAGGATTAAAATACCTGTAAAGGGCTTACTACAGGGCAGGATGTGGAAACGGGATAGAGCTATTTACTATTATTATCATATTATTATTACTAATGTTTTCTTCTACTTCAAGGTGGTGAGCTGTCTATTGAGGATGTTTCACGCTAGACAAGATGAATAGAAGTGGAGATATTTTTTAAATGTATTTTCAAGATTGCTATTAAGAGTTTGCTTTTGGCGAAACTGTATTGCATTTTAGATAACTGAAATAAGATCTGTGGGAAACACAAATCTGGAAAGACATATTTCATGCAAAATGATGAAAACTCAACCCTCACTTTGTACGTACCACACAGCTACAAAACTCCTCGGGACACACTTAGGCAAAGTCCCAAAGTGTAAGAAAGAATCTTGTTTGTTTTAAATAGCATCTGTGTGCAATTTTAACTGCCAGTTCATGAATTTAACTGGACTCTGAAAAATACAAAATTATCTGTAGTCTCTCCCTCAACCTATTATACTTTAGAATAATGGTGCTTATGTGATTATTTTTGGAATAACCTTTTAATTTCAAAAATTTTGAAAGGCTATGAGTGGTTTATGTTGTTTACCAATAATATGAATCCAAAAATTATTCTTAATATTGTTAAAGTAGTATTTAATCCAATTAACGATCTAACAGTAAAACAACTAGGACATTTACGTAGGCTCCTTTGTGAAGTTTGTTAGAAGGTTGAGTGAATGAGGCCAAAGTTACAGATTCTATTTAAGTATGACATGGTCTAGTTTGAAAAGCTCTGTTCTGTAACCCGTGCACTTCCACGCAGCCCCCTGGGTCTGCAGGCTTTTGAGGACATAAGAGAGACCAGGCACAGGTGGGAGGGTCCAGCCCGCATCTCCCAGCTGTTAGAGAGTAATTCAGAACTGTGTCTTACCGAGGGTGGGGCAGTGGCATTATGAGTATTAATAATCATGACAATTGCAGTTTATCGAGGGCTTGTACATGCTAAACACGTTGATGGATGTTTTACAACATTTATTTAATTTGATTTAATCTTCATAACAACACAACGAAGGAGGTGTTCTTATCTGCTTTTCGAAGATGAAGAACGTGAAGCTTGGGGAGTTGCAGAAGCTTGCTCCTCCTCACACAGCTGGGAACTGGTAGCCCCATAGCACTGCTTGTAAGAAACGCTCTGCGGAGAAAGGTCATTGAGGATGGGCCTGCAGGGCATCTGATGGGGCCGCCGAGCTTGCTAACGCGTTGATGTTGCTCTCCAATATTTCTTGAGCTACACTCCAAAGTTCCAGTTTTCAGACAGCTACATCAAAAGCCAAAAAAAAAAAAACCTCCTTCTGATTTTTTCCTTGGAGGAGGAAGAATGGATACTGATGGAGATTATGATGATAATAATAATAATAGGTATTACTGGGTACTTACCATAAGCCAAGAACTACTTAAGCACATTGAATTCTCCCAACAACCTCAAGTATGAGATAGATATTATTGTGCTCTCATTCTACGGATGAAGTGAATGAGGATAAAAAGGCTAAATGATTTCCTCTAAGATCACACAACAACCCAAAGGGAGAGCCAGGACTTAAGTAACCTCCATATGAGACCGAAGCCCATGCTCTTACTGGGGTATTATATCGGCAAAAATAAACAGCAAAGAAATGTTTACACAATTTGGTGGATTCATGATAAAGATTGCACCCGACTCCCTATTACTCTATCTAAATTTACCCCCCCCCCCCGCCCGATTTAGCCCTCAGAACGATTTATCAATGGTTTCATGGCACAATGCATTATGCTATAATGAAAACCTCTTGCAAAATCACAAATATTTCCTGGGAGACAAAAATGCAGGGAATGGGGTACCCAAGCTCCTCACATGAAGGGGATGCAGATTTTCATCTATCTTGTTTTTCATCTAATTGCTGAAAAGTCATAATTCTGTTAATACTTCCCTAAGGTATATGTGATCTGCATAAAATGTTTCTATTTACTTCAGCGTGTGTGCATTCAGCCATAAAAACAAAATGGAGAACAATTCAAATTAAATTCATCATTTGTTCAAATACGTGTCTCTTTGGTCACACCTTCTTAATGAGCAGTAGCAGGCAAGCAACACCGCTAATAAGCTATTTTAATAGGGTGATGTAACAGCATGTGAACTGTTACCTCCCGGGAGAGTGAGTGACAGATTCCAGTTCTCATTACTGTGTGGATTAGTCTCAGAGAATTCATTAGTGCCCGATGCGCAGCTCTTCTGAGTGCCCTTAATTTGGAAAAAAAAGACAGGAGGCCTATGTGCTCAAGAAACTCTAAAGACAGATGATCTGGAACTGAAGGGTTTTAGGGCAAAGGACTCTCCTGAGAAGATGGTAATTATTCACCTAGTTTCTCAGGCGATTGGTGACAGCTCTCTTCCCTTTCGTCTATGTCAGGAGAAACAACAGAGGGCTACTGGATTTCCCTTCACTGGGGAGGGCGCAGTTTTAATGCGAAATGTTTCAAAGGTACCATAGAAAGGCACAATTTACCAATAATCCTGATATTTCATTTGTAGGTAACATTTTTAACCCTCTCCACCCAACCACCAAGCAAGCTAGGTATTGACTGATTTAAAAATCCTGCGTGTGTTATTTCTGCGACATGCTGGTAAAGATATTTCTTTGAGCTAGCTTCCTAACAAACACGGTGTTCTGACTTCTGAGCCATTACAGGTGCCCACAGAGCACTGTCTATATACTGTGAAAAAGCTTTCAAACGTGTTTGATTGCAATTCTGAGTAAGAAATAAGTTTTACACACAACTAACGCCCGTATACAGGTAGGTATTTCATAGGTGAAATTAATGTTTCAGCACATGTGATGCAATCTTATCTGTATTGTTCTAGTTTAATCTCTTCATTTAGTCCATGCTATTCTATTGTAGTCCATACTATTGTTTTAAATGTTGGTTTTTAAAAACATTGATTCTATTTTAAACGTTGATTTTACCACGTACCAAGAAGTCAAGATCTGCAGTTCAAAAAAGAGTAAGAAAGAATCATGTTTCAGGACAAAGACATTTTTATGTTAATTTTGGTGAGAATAATAATTTCTTTATTGGGGCTGGCCCTGTGGCCGAGTGGTTAAGCTCACGCACTCCGCTGCAGGCGGCCCAGTGTTTCCTTGGTTCGAATCCTGGGC
The DNA here is from genome assembly GCF_041296235.1 of Equus asinus. Lineage (NCBI taxonomy): Eukaryota > Metazoa > Chordata > Mammalia > Perissodactyla > Equidae > Equus > Equus asinus. The sequence continues at coordinate 86,048,443 of NC_091798.1, forward strand.
GCGGACATGGCACTGCTCATCAAGCCACGCTGAGGCAGCGTCCTACATGCCATAACTAGAAGGACCCACAACAAAGAATACACAACTATGTACTGGGGGGCTTTGGGGAGAAAAAGGAAAAAATAAAATCTTTAAAATAAATAAATAAATAAATAATTTCTGTATTGACTGCTTATTACAGGCCAGTCGTGGAGCCATTGCTCCTCAAAATTTCTTACTTCATTTACTCTCTACAACAAAGATGAAAGTAGGTATTATTCCCTCACTTCTCACATGAAGAAAATCAAGCTCAGAGAGGCAAAGAAAGTTGTTCCAGTGCACATAGCTGGTCAGTGCCAGAGCTATGATATTGACACACAGTAGGCATGCAGCAAGTCTTGCCTGACTGACTGACTGAGTGAATAAATTATGGTTGAGAATGAGGCCTCAAGCCTACTGACTTTCAACTATTGGATGTACTGACAATTAATCCTCATTGCAGCATTTCTTTCTGGACCACAGTCTAACACTATGGCTTTCAACTATCTCAAAACAAAACTAAACAGTTTTTATCTGAAAATGCAAAACAATTCTTTCTTGATTGAGGGGTGATAATAATAATGATAGCAGTAATAATAATAATACTGATGATGATCATGGCTGATATTTATTGATTACTTTATATGTGCCAAGCACTACTCGAAGTGTTTTTATGCATATCAATATAAAATAATAGCAGCGGCCCCTGAAGGTTGTTGTGAGGATTAAATTCATTTAATTCTTACGTCAACTCTATGGGGTGAGTACTATTATTATCTCTGTTTAACAGTTGAGGAGACTGAGGCACAGAAAGGTTAAGTGACTTGCCCAAGGACACACAGCTAATAAAATTCAAGAAGTCTGTCACCAGAGCCTAAGCTCCTAGCCTTTCCTCACAATGGTAATTGCTGGAGATCAGCTAAGTTCTTTTATCACTAAAACATGGTTGACACCTTCCAAAGAAAATTCAATAAGAAACGCTAAATGCTTTGATGGAACGAGCCATCATTATGAGTCATTTAGCTTTCCTAACGTAGTCATGCTTTCTTAACTTTTGAGCATTTTTCTGAGGGCTTGGATATAGCCGATACCACTCAGCATAAATATTGAAAATTAAGATTTCAGAATATTTTACATAGTCATATCTCAGTACTTTATAAAGTTAGCGATAAAACATCCCTTTTAAGAAATTAGCTATGATTTTATTTTTAATAAAATCAAATTAAGAAATATTTGTGTAGTTAACAGCAACTCACTCTGCTAAGATGATGTTGGGGAGACAAAGAAACATTCTCTAGTATAACCGTGAGTACCTTAGTGGTGGGACACGGCATTGACAGAATTTAAGGGATTAACACCAGAGCTTGAAGAGGAAGCTAAAGCCGGGAGCCGGGTTCACAAACTGATGCCATGAGGAAGCAAGAGAGTATAACAAAGAGGGCTGGCCAGGACACAGGTGTGCACTACAGATCCTTCAGGTTACTTTGTAGTGAGACTTTCTCCTCTGGTCCGCAGATTACCTCCTAAATTAGTTGAAGCCTATAAACCCTACCACAGAAGCACAGTGGATGAAACTGCTTAGTGTTTTTGTATCGGAGAAGGTCAGTGCCCCCAGATGCACACAACTTTCCTCTTCTGCCTGGGACCAACACTCAACCACATTTCATAGCCTCTTGACACTCTGACCAAGGAAATGTGGGTAGAAGCCACGTGCCTGATCTCTAACAACCTCTCTTGGGATCCTCTGCTCTCTCTCTGTTTGCTCATCCACCTGTTGGATGACACCAGGCAATCTTATATTGAAGAGGGAAGAAAATTAGGCCCTCGATCGAGTGAGTGGGGCAGGGCCCCGTGATAGCCTGCATCAGAGAGTGACAAGAGTGAGAAGTGAACTCTTGTTTCGCTAGGCCACTGAGATTTTTACAGCAGCTAACATTGCTGATCCTAACTAAAACAGTGCTGGAGGACGAACACCGGCGCAAATGGCAAGTTTTAAACAAAAGCTTATGATTGGGATTTAGTGATGTCAATTGGGAAAATGGTGTGTTATTTGCACGTGGTCTCATCTGCAAAGGTCTTGCTGATCTTAGAGCCATGACTGCTCCCAGAAACCATCTGGTGCAGTAGAACATGTAGTCAGATCCGTTCTCTCTCCATTAAATCTTCTGGAACCTGCTGAGGACCTGCTCCCCTCCTCTCAACGAATCAGATGCACCTGGGACTCCTTAAAGACTCACATGCAGTCTGGTAAACTACCTGAGTTCAAATCCTGCCTTCAACTCTTAGTAGCTGTGTCATTTGGCAATTTGATTAAAATCTCTGTGCTCATCTTTTTTATCCGATAAATCATTACAATAATAGTACCTCTATCATACGTTGTTTTGAGGATTAAACAAGTTAATCCACATAAAACATTTTAAACAGTGTCTGGCGCATGGGACGTGCTCAATCAATGTTAGTAGTGTTAGCATTTTCATTGTAGTGTTCGAGTCATTCTCCCTCTCCTGCCTGGTGTGTTAAGATTTATAACTCTTACCTCTTTTCTAGGCAAAGGACCTAGACTTCCTTTTTCTCCACTGTCTAGGGATGTTGGGAGGCAGTAATAAAGCTTTTCTCTATTACAATCCTATGTTTTGAGTTTGTCCCTTCTGTGTTCTCACACACTCAGAAGGAAAGAATCCTTTCTTGGTTTTACTTTCAGACTTACAAAGAAAGAAAATTTCCAAATTCTAATTGGCTTAAAACGCTCACAGACAATAGACAATGACGTGGAGGTGAGGTGTAGGTCCAGTGCATGTGTTGGGCCTCTTTCCCCACAGCTGAAAGGGCATTTTTGGGTGCTTTTGTTTTTGTTTTGTTTTGTTTTGGTGAGGAAAATTGGCCCTGAGCTAACAACTGTTGTCAATCTCCTCTTTCTGCTTGAGGAAGATTTGCCCTGGGCTAACATCTGTGCCAATCCTCCTCTAATTTGTATGTGGGATGCCACCACAGCATGGCTTGATGAGTGGTGTGTAAGTCCCCACCTGGGATCCGAACCCATGAACCCTGGGCTGCTGAAGCAGAGCACACAAACTTAACCACTACGCCACTGGGCCAGCCCTGAAAGGGCATTTTTACAGGTTGACTCTGTGGCCCAAGCCTAACCAGTCTTTGCCATATCTTTGTGTGACTGGATTACAATGGAAAGTTCAAGGCCAGCTTTCCTGGCATGGTTGTAAGGAATAGTTAACTCCATCATGAGCCAAGATTTTGGTTGAGAGGGGGATTTTATAATGAATTTTCACACAAAGACATTCTTAATTTTTTTTTTTCCAAATCCCCTGGCAACAGGTAATGATGAATGCTTAGAAGGACATTTTTTTTGCCCTTTCTCTTTCATTGGACACTTCATCATGGTGGCAGCCAGACTCTCTTATGAAGTTAAGAATGTAATTATTGGCCAAAGTGTATCTGTTCTATTTCTTTCCATTTTAAAAGCCAGTTAACTGTCCATAAGTTTAAAAAGAGAACAAATGAGGTAGAAGCAGAGGCCATGAAGGTGACTGAAGGTAACAACAAAGGGAAATGTGTCGCCATTGGGATGATGATAATAGCCTCGACCCGCCACACTTCTGTCTGCATTGAGTTCATTGCTCACAGAAGACGAAAAGAAAGGAAAAGAAAAGAAAAAACGAAAGAATAAGTGCTTACTTGATTTTCAAGGCTTGAGTACAAATCAATATCTATTTGATTTCTTTCATAAATTAAGTCAGAGCATTTTATTAGCAATTCATGAGCGATGTGTGTTTAAAAATTAAGAAGAAACTTTGTGACAAAACGTTGTCTTCAATCAGAGAGGAAGAAATATTTTTATTTGGAATAATGCAGTGCTTTTTGTTTGCATTTTCTTCTTTTTTTTTTAGTGAAGGGGCAGCAGTGACACTAAAGGAAAATGATGATTCATAAGACAGTGCATACTGGGAAGCTATGTCAAATCAAAATACATATCTTCAAAGCTGAAACAAGGCAGTCTTCTCCTTGCCTCATCTTTCTACCTAGTTTTCTGTTTTATACGATTAGATATACTGGATCCAATTGTTCTAAGACTTACTTTATATTAGCTTGAATGTTCTAACTGTACCAACATTATATTCACAAAATATGGGAGACATTTTTCCATTTTTCTTGACCGCCAAGTATCTGAACTCCCTTCATATGTTTGAGGACCTCCTCCCATAAGAAACTAAAAAAAAAGCCAGACTCACTTTCCCAGGTTCTCTTGCAGCTGGATATGGGCACCAACCCCGCCTCCACTAAGCACGTCACATATGCATATTTTGAATAGAGGGCTATTGATGTAAAGAAGCAGGAGCTTTGGGAAATTCTTTCTAGAGTCAGTGACTATTGCACAAGATCCCATTCCCAGGGCAGCGGTGGCCGTGGCCCCTGTGGATGAATCTCATGTTGGTGGCAACGCTGTCAGCAGTTAAAAGCAATCATGGTGGCAATGTACTGGGGAGGCAGGTTCCACTATTCCATTTGGGACATTGTTTGTGGCTATGTGGACTTTGAGCCTAATATTCCTATGATCTTAGCAAGTCAATGAACAACCCACATCCTATCTTCTTCTTTTTTACTTTTTCCTTTGAATAAGCTTAGATTTACAAAGAGTTGCAAAAATAGTACATAGAGCTTCCATACACCATTTACCCAGCTTCCTCTAACATTAACATCTTACATAATGATGGTACATTTATCCAAAGGAAACATTAACATTGGTACAACACTATTAATTATACTCTGTTGAGGTTGCCTCAGTTTTTCCACTAATGTTTTTTTCTTTCTTTTTTTTAAAGATCGGAACCTGAGTTAACATCTGTTGCCAATCTTATTTTTTTTTTTTTTCTTCTTCTTCTTCTTCCCAAAGCGCCCCAGTACATAGTTGTATATTCTAGTTGTGGGTCCTTCTAGTTGTGGCATGTGGGATGCTGCCTCAGCGTGGCCTGATGAGCGGTGCCATGTCCGTGCCCAGGATCTGAACTGGCGAAACCCTGGGCCACCGAAGCAGAGTGTGCAAACTTACCCACTTGGCCACGGGGCCAGCCCCTAATGTCCTTCTCTGTTTCAGGATCCAGTTCATGATAAACCACTACATTTACTTGTCATGTCTTCTCCAACCTGTGACAGTTTCTTTCATGACTGTGTCTCTTTCGTGGTAAGGTATGTTGAAAACTCTTCCTCCATTTGTATTTGTCTGCTATTTTCTCATGGTTAGACTGAGCTGATGGATTTGGGGGTAGAAATCCATGGAAAGGAAGTGCCTTCCCAGCGTATCATGTCAGCAGGCACATGATTTCGATGTGTCTCATCACTGCTGATATTAACCACAATCTGTCGGTTAACCTGGTGTCTGCCAGGTTTCTCAAATGTCAAGTTACTGTTTTTCCCTTTCTATAGTCTATTCGTTAGAAGCAAGTCACTGAATTCAGCCCACATACAAAAAGGGGGAAATTAAACTCTACTTCCTTGAATTTGTGGACATATGGTAAAACCACCACAGTAATTAATAAATATTTTGAGGAAGATACTTTTGGGCTATGCAAACATCCCATTTCTCCTTAAAGTTTCATGCACTAATTTTAGCATTTGTCACTGGATCTTGCCAACAGCACATATTACTGTGCTGTTCGTTTCTTTCTTCCTTCCTTCCTTCCTTCCTTCCTTCCTTTCTTTCTTTTCTTTTTTTTTTTTTTGAGGAAGATTAGCCCTACACTAACATCTTCTGCCAATCCTCCCCTTTTTGCTGATGAAGACTGGCCCTGCGGTGACGTCTGTGCCCATCTTCCTCTATGTTATGTGTGGGAAGCCTGCCACAGCATGGCTTGATAAGTGGTGCGTAGATCTGCACCCAGGATCCGAACTGGCAAACCCTGGGCTGCCAAACCAGAGCACGTGAACTTAACTGCTGTGCCAGCGGGCCGGCCCCTACTGTGCTCTTCTTTCCGATGGTGATCTTCTAGTTCCTTAACTCCAATGTATTAATTGGGATTCTTCCATAAGGAATATTTGTCCCGTCTCCCCATCTATTTATTTATTAATCACTTATTTATATCTGTATGGATTTATGGATATCTATTTTATTCTTTGGCTTATAATCCAATATTACTGTTATTTATCTCATTGCTCAAATTGTTACACCTTTGGGTATGGGAACTCTTTAGGTTGTCTCTTGTGTCCTTTTGACATGCCTGCATCTGGTTTTTAAACAGTTATTATTATTACTTCTTTACCATCTAATACGAGAAGTCCTAGGATATTACAGTCCTAGGATCAAAAATTCCTTCAAGAAACCCTAGTCCCTTTTAGTGGAGAATGGTATTTAGAGCCCATGAATGCTTGTTTCTATTGAGGGGTCACTATTTCAAGGCCTTCTCAGTAGAAAGATAGAATATATATATATTTCTATGTACATATTTCTATATTTATTTCTGTATCTATTTGTGTATCGCTATGTGTAAAATATACATACATATATATAAATATATACATACACATATATAAATAAATATTTATTTCTGTCTCTTTATCTGTATATATGCAAATATATATTTAAAGCTATATGCTCTATCTATCATCTATCTGTCTATCTATCACCTATCTATCTATATTTAAGCAGACATGAGTTCACCCCGACCTCTCTGACTCTAACCCAGCATGGCAGTTTTCATTCTAGCCTTCACTCCTTTATTTGTAACTTCTTTCTCAGACAGTGAGAAACTGGGCTCTCAATATCACAATGTATTTACTTCTATGTTTAACTCTAACAATATCCATGTGCTAAGAATTGTAAAACTGTATCCCGTGAGAGATAAATTTACCAACTAGAGCCCAGTGTTAGTGCGCAGTTCCTTTTATATTTAACCTTACAGTATCAGCCAAAACACTGTTTGCCAACAATACTCAGGTCAGCTTCTTTCTTCCCCATACCCTCCCGTGAAGTTACTTTATACATTTGTAATACAGTTATAGTCATGGGTCGCTTAACAACAGGGACACACTCTGAGCAATGCATCATTAGTCAATTTTGTTGTGGTGCTAACAACACAGGATGTACTTACACAAACCTAGATGGTATAGCCTACTACACACCTAGGCTATATGGTACTAATCTCCTGGGACTACCATGGTATACGTGCATCGTTGACCGAAATGTTGCCATGGGGCCCAGGACTGTAGATTCATTTGTCACACTCTGCACCCTATCCTGAGTTCTCTCAGCATCCGGGTTAATGTTTTTTACATTTGCATACAGGGTGCACAGTGAACAGCTCTACAAGCTTTGACAAATGCAGCACAGAGTCATGTATCCAACCCCACAGTGCAATCCCGACCAACTCCATTACCCTGAACTGTCTTGTGCTGTCACCTTGCAGTCCATTTCCCTGTCCCTCCAGAGCCCCTGGACACCACTGATCTATGAACCATTTCTGACTCTTTAGTTTTGCCTTGCCCAGAATGACATATAAATGAAATCACGCTATACGCAGGCTTTATGTATGGCTTCTTTCACTTTTTTTGTTATTAGTGCCATCAAGTCGATTCCAACTCCTAGCGACCCTATGTACAGCAGAGCTGAACTCCGAGTGGTCTTTTTTGTGCCATCCTCTCACCTTCTGATGTAATGCTCCGCTGCTATTGCTATTCACAGGGTTTTCATGGCCTATTTTTTCGGAAGTAGGTGGCCAGGTCCTTCTTCCTAGTGTGCTTAGTTTGGAAGGTCTGCTGAAACCTCCTCACCATGGGTGACCCTGTTGGTATTTGGTGGCATAGCTTTCAGCAACACCCAGCTGCCACAGCATGACAACAACAGATTGGTGGTGTGGTTCCCTGACCAGGAAACGAACCCGGGCAGTGGCAGCAACAGCTCTGAATCTTAACCACTAGACCACAAGGGCTGGCTTCTTTCACTTTACAAAATGCGATTGAGAGTCATACATGCTGTTATATGAATCAATAGTTGACACAAGCATCCTGCTTTGCAATAGCAAACTGTCTCATGTTCTCTTCTGAAAGCCTGGAGTACAGAAACATTTCATATGCTCAGTATTAGAAAATTTAGTATTTATTTATTTACGTGTTAAACTCCTCTGGCCCTGACATACCATGGCAAGTCCTGGCAATCCATCAGTGAACAGGAAGGGCAAGATCTCACTCCTCCAGGAACTTCCAATATACTCAGATAACTGCATCAAGACAGGAAAAATATGCGAAAACATGGAAGCATATTGAAGAGCTGCCTCAACCAGTCAGGGCCAGGTCAGACTTCACAAAGGACATGACATCCTGCTGAAGGATGGAGAGAGAGTAGTAAGGAGGAGTTAGAGAGAAGCCACTGAGAGGTGGGGTGGAAACAGTTCCAGGCCATAAGAACTGTACTTCGAAAGGCCTATGAGCACTCGAGGAAATGAAGTGCCTACAGAAAAGCAGAAACCTGACATTAGAAGAGGGAATGAAGTGGCAAACATCACAGCAGCCATCAGGAATTGCTGTGAAAGCCACGTTGAAGTATTTGGACTTTATCCAAAGGGGAAACTGCCTGCCTCAAGGTCGAGGTGTCTCTGCAGCCTTCACCTCACACAGTGAGATCATCTCGCCTCCCATTTATCTCCCATTTTTTTAGTGTGAACCACAGGGAAGTAAAATAGTAAATTCTGGAAAACATAGTAATTTTCACTTTCCTATTTTGAGGTTAAAGGGAAGGTAGGAAGTTACTTTAAGTCTCGCTTTACCTCTGTAGACACATACTAGCTTGTCCGAAGAAGAAAATGATCAAGTGTTTGGAATCAGGACTGGAAACATGTTTTCCCTCATGAAGGAAAATCAACAAAAAGCATGATGACCAAAGGTAAGACTGAATAAGATTAATGAGTTCATTGTGCTTCTAATAATAAAGCTTGGCTCAGAGAGCTGGTCTGTTTAGCAGATTTTTTATTTATTTATTTTTTTTTACTAAGCCAATTGACAACTCTATGGCCAAACTATGAATGTTTTCACGGTACATGGCCTGGATGAAAGTCGCAGCTGAGAATGGAGTCTAAGTATCGGATGCAGAGAGTAGATCTCGTTGTGCCTGAAAGGTTTGCTCCTCTTCTTTTGCTTACTGACATGCAATTAACAGCATTAACGATTTAAAAGGGAAAAAAGCATTGCCGAACATCTCTTTCTCTCTTGAAAAAGCTGGTTGATGAACATTTCCCTCATTTCAAGAACAGAATCTGATTGGAAGTCCATTGAGTATGCCATACACAGAAGCAATTGGACTGGTAAGTAAAAAAGATACAGTTGACAAAATTTAAAATTTCTATAAGAAATAGTCTTTAAAAAGGAATGGGAAGATGTTGTAACTCTGGCCAGCAATTTGGCTGTCTTTCCTCGCCATTGCCATTTGTAATTGTCTACTTATGTGAATGCAGATACGTAAAATATTGTGACACCAAGACAGAAAAGTATATGCTGAACCTGCATAGAGACTCCCCCTCCCTACATCTCCTTCACCAACACCATTTACAGTCCCATATGGCAGGTACTGTTAGTATCCAGATTTTACAGATGAGGAAAATGAGGCCTCAAAAGTTAAACAATTGCCTAGGGTCACACATCTGGTAGGTCCGCGTGAGCCGGGGTTGAAGCAGATCTACTTGATTCCAAGATCTATGGTACTCATGCGCAGTTTGCTATTTTCTTTTCAACCTTGGAATTTAATTTGTCCATCTTTTATTAACATCCACCACACATTCGTAATTTGCTTAACTAGACCTCTAACAAGTTGCACTGAGGCTGTTGCCAGTTTTTTGCTATTATTAAAAAATGCAAGAGTTAAATCTTTATAACTACTTCTTTTCCCATTTGTACAAATGTATTTACAGGATTAATTCCTATGTCCTGTGTAGAGAAAGCATAATATGATTGGCCAATTTTAAAATTTCTACATACTACAATAATGGAAACGTTTAATCTCCTGATAGAAAACTTAATGCTTCCTGAGGGCCTTAATTCTTTTAGAAATAGTAAAATGTAGTTTTTCTTTTCTTTGTAGCTATAATCTCTGATTGATCCAAGAGAATATAAAGTCGCCATGAAACCACAGTGCGTCGAAAGAGTGGTACATAGTTTTTAAAAATATGTACAGTCTGGAGCCAGGATGACATGAATTTTAACTTAGGCTCCACCATTTATTAGCTATGTAAACTTGAACATATCATTACTGTTTTCTAAGCCACAGTTTCTTATGTGAAATAGCCTAACCACTAGTTTCTATTGGGCTGTTTTGATCATTATTTAAGAGAACGCATGTTAAGCACTTAGCATAATGCCTGGCACATAGAAAGTGGTCAACAAACATTCATAACTATGACGTGTCTATTAGTTCTGTGTATTCGTCTTTTGTGTGTGTGACACCACTTTTAGTATCCAAATATCCACAAGTTAATATATTATTAATATTTCATTCATTCATTCACCAACACTTGTTGGCCACTTTCTAGGTACTAGGCACTGTTCTAGGCGTTGAGGGTACAGTGGGCCCATAGAAAAATGATTCGTGCTTAACAGCCATCAAAGTCCTGTAGAAATCAGAATGTTTTAATGTATTTTAACTTAAAAAATAACATTAGTTAAAATAATATCCTCTGAAGCAGAATTTAGGATGTTTAACTATAATTCTAAAGATTTGGTGTTATTTTAAGTTGGTTTTGATACTTTTCTAAAAATGAAAAATGACACCACTGTTTATGGGTCAATGGCTAGTGGGAATTCTTTTTACAGCTGCTTTGTGTCATTTATCTTGATCAGGCACTAAATAAGCCATTTTTCGGTAATTTACAAGATCATTGTGTCTTTTATACCCTGGCTCCCAGATCACCAAAGGACACAGTTTAACCTTTATTTTCATCTATCCATGTGGAAAAATAATATGTAACGGGGTCTCTAAATCCTACATTTCAATTCACTTGCTTTTGAAATATCAGTTGAACAAAAATATCAACTGGTAACAATGTCAAAAAGAGGGAAATTAAGTGTATATTTCACCAGAGATATACAAACATTTTTGAAAATTCAATAATTTAGAATAAAATAGAGATATATTCTTCTTTTCAGTATATTTCTGACCCCTCTGTAGGTCTATGCATTATTATGTACATATATATGGATATATATATACACAGAATACATTTATATATATGTGTATACATACACATATAAGTGTATATGTGTGTATACATATCCATATATATATTTTTCTTTTTACAACACCAACAGTGGTATTTAGTGGATAAGTAGCAATCTTATTGTTATTTAAGTCTATGTGTAAGGTTTGAAAAAGTTAGCAAGGGATCAAAGTCTGCCCAGAATGATGTCATAACAAGGTAATATGGAATCTGATTATGTGAAAAGCTGGATATTTACACAAAGAGGTCAGAAACCAGCTGGCTACATATAAACTAAAGAAAAACCAACAAACGTCCTATGACAGTTCTTATTCCTGATCTACTATGGACTTGCAAGCTTTGCACAATTTTTCAAGACCCAGATATTGAGAATGTTTTCTAAGTCAGCACGAATCCACTCAAACATTTTGTGTGGCTTGCTACCCAAATTATCCTGGAGGCAATAAGAAAATGTGTTTATTTTCCCTTTGCATGATATTACTTAAAAATTATAATGTTGTTTAGAAAAACTGTAGCAACATTTTACCTCTATGACTTAGAGAAAACATCCTCTTTGATTCAATAAAACAACTTGGGGCTATTTTTATATGTGTTTCATTTTTATTCTACAGATCAGAACATTTGTTCAAATTGGATTTACAGTGGAAATTCAATTGATCTTTCTGGACTGTTGCCAATATTGGAAGAAAGACTTATCTGAAAAGTTAGCTCTGTGATTGCTCCGCTTCCTTCCTCGCCCCCCTTCTTCTCTCCTTCCTTCCTTCTTTCCTCCTTTCTTATTTCCCTCCTTTCTTTCCTTCTGTTCTCTCTCATTTACTTTTCTTTTTCATGACTCTAAAATATTAACAACCAATATCAAGAGAGATTTATGTAAGTATATAAAGAGTTGGATCACTTACAGGGCAAAAAACATTACTGAATTGTTGAAACTATTTTATCTTTAGTAACTATATTCATTCTCTTCAAAAGATTGAAGATGTATTCTAAACTGAGTAATGGATTACAGGAAGGAGAGGAGGAGCTAGCGATGTGATATTTCAGGATTATTCCTTAAAAGTAGAGAAGACCCCACAGTGAGAGAAAATGATGATGACAAACAAAACCTCTCTATACTCAGGACTACTAATAAGAATAGAAATAGGCTGGGATCACACTTCTAAGATTAGACTGAAGATAAGATCTGTTAAATGCTGGAATTATAACTAACTGCTATATTTACTCCATGATATCTTTATTAATTTTTTACTTTTTTTAAACTCTTGATTGCCAATATTATTGCAATACCATCTAACTTTTGTGCAGTTAAAAAGTACTCAATGTTGGTGTATGGAGCCATTCATATTAGAACGGCTAAACACCACAAAAGAAGTCCCGCACAGGTATAATCCAGGGATTTTGCTGATCGTGATGTACATTGGCTTATTTGCTGGACTTTAATATCTGGTGGAATCTAAAAGCTTTGCAGAGCCACAGAGAGATTTTGACATTTACAGGGAAATTTCTTTTCTGAACATGTGGTTTTAATAATCTTGAAGATCTTCTAGCTTAACACTTTCTTGCACTTTTACAGACACTTCATCTGGCCAGTCTTTTAATAAAAGAAAAATGGTTAATGATCCTCTTTCAGCATAATATAGTGTAGCGATGGACCACAGCCTCAACAGCCAAAAGGACAAACACAAGTAGTCATAAAACAATTGTGATGTAATGACCCACTAGTTTGTCGCTGTGACTCATGATACCCAGGCAAGGTCAAGATACAACAGTGTAACACAAAGCTAAAATGTCAACATACACTTGGGCTAGGCAATCCTGTCTAAAGCCTTTCATCTCCTCCTGTGGCCCCTCCCCTCATTTTCCCCAACACCCACCTCTGCTTCATGGTTCCTTGAAGTTAAAGGAATTTATGAAACAAAATTTTTTCTTTGAAGATAACTAGTTTTTCCACTTCGTGTGCAAGAGGGCTACCTAGTTTTTTCTTTGTCTTGCCAAGACTAGACAGAAGATCCAGACACTACACAATGATCCACAGGGATGTGCAGCCTTGACTCTCTCGGGAGAACATAGTTGCTCCTTTGGCAGAGGAGGGATTGCAGTGTATGAGTCATTCACTCACAACAAGCCCCAATGGAAGTTTTGTTTTATATTTTTCAAAGTGGAAACAACGATTTTTTTTCATAATCATAACAATATTTTGTACTTCATAAATATCAGAGAATCTAGAAAGGTAAGGCAAGAGGTCTCAATTGTAGCTTTCCTAGCCATTACAACCACTTTGTTGCATACCCTTCTATAATTTTTAATATGCATTCAAAACACACACAGCATGTTACCAAAATAAATACTCCCTTTTTAAATTGTGGTAGAAAACACATAAGATTTACCATTTTAAGTGTACATTTCTGTTGTGTTAAGTTTATTTACATTGTTCTGAAACAGAGCTCTAGGACTTTGCCATCTCATAGAACTGAAACTCCACATCCACGAAGCAACCGATCTCCCCCCGGCTCCTCGTAACTACCATTCTAATCTTTATATCTATGAATTTGACTATTTTAGATGCTTCTTATAAGTGGAACCATACAGTATTTGTTTTTTTGTGAATGGTTCATTTCACTTAGCATAATGTCTTCAAGGTTCATCCAGGTTATAGGATGTGAAGGGATTTCCTTCCTTTATAAGGCTGAATGATATTCCATTAATGTATACATGTTTATTCATTCTCCACAGATGGACACTTGGGTTGTGTCTGCCTCTTGGCGATCGTGAATAGTGCTGCTATGAACATGGGTGTGCAGATATTGCTTTTTCATTTAATGGACATTTATATTGTTTATAATTCTTCAAATTATGAACAACGTTATAATGAACTTCCATGAACGTAAATATTTGTATAAATGATGAATTATTTTCTTAGGAAAATTCCTAGGAGTAGAATTGCGGAGTCAAAGGGTATACTCATGAGGAATAAACCTATATTTCAAAGTGATGTATGTTCCAGATACAGATCAAACATTACAAAATTTCTTATGATCAGAACAATCGTCTTCTTCCCAATCCTGAGCCCACTGCCCAGACAGATCCAGAAGAAATTTTCAGAATTGTTTTTGTTTTCATTCTCCTGATCTCTTACCCCAGCTGTTCTAGATCGCTGGTTCTCAGCCATGACTACAGACTAGAACCACCTCAGAAGCTGTCCTGGACCGCATCCCAGACCATTTAAGGCATAATTTCTTAAGGTGGGGCTTGGGCTTTGCCCCTGCTTAAATATTTTTAAAAGCTCCCCAGGCGATTCTATTAATGCATAGCCACACTTGAGAACCACTCTTTTAGAGGAGAGCTGTTCAAACTTTAATGGGAACATGAAACACTGATGGATCTTGTTAAAATGCAGATTCCATTTCAATAGGTCTGCAGTGGTGTCACTATTTCTGGTCCGCAGACCACACTTGTTCTAAAATCCAGGAGCCAGATCATACATGTTTTCCTCTATTTAACTACCTGAGATGAAGATGGAGACTTGCTCACTCGAATTACCCCCTCTCACCTCCTTTTCTCAGTGCTTGTTATATTATTACTTTTAGTTTTACTATCAGTTACTTTTGTAACTTTAGATAATATGACTAAATTCCTGTGTCTTTCTCCAATTTTGACAGTATTTCTTGATCCTCGACCCCTCCAAAAAAGATAACATAATTAGTATTCTATTTTTTCCTCCATCTTTCCTCCCAGAAAAATCTTTGTTCCATCTTTTGTTAGCTTTACTTTGACGTGCAAATAATCCAAGTAGTTAACATGTCTGTTCTCTCCTGCAACCACAGATTAATCTTCCACACTAGGTCCTCAGGTCGTCTCTTAAAGTAGAAAACCCACAAACTGATTGGCCAGCGTTAACCCTTTCATGCAAAAGCAGACATACGCCATGCCAAGTGATGCCTTCTCCACGGGCCCTTGTACAGGAATCTGGGCCACTGAAAGAACACTGTTCCTAGCATGAAGGCCCACGGATTTCTTAAAACCATAGCATTTCGTTTGCTTCTGATTCTGATCAAGATTTTCTAGTACAGCTTTTCCCCTAGAATTTCTATGACTTTCCATCCCCACCCCTTTTGTTACGTGTCCTACAGTTTTTGTACATTCTAGGCCATATTCACTATTCTACAAACCACACATTGTCCTCTGAAGCCTGTCCCCTGGAGCTTACTGCCCCATTCCGCTCAGGACTGGCTGCTCCCCAGGCCCGTGGTAACCTGGGCCATTCATTCTTTTCCTGGGTCACATCTACTGTTCTCGCCTTCTGGGGTGACTGAAGCACATTCGAGTGACCTTCCAGGAGATGACACATAGGTGACAAACACACTTAGTGCTTGTATCTTTGAAATTATAGAAAATTCTAAGTGGAAAATAATTTCACCTCAGAACTTTAAAGGTACCTGTCTGAGTCTCTCTCCTTTGTGACTTGTGACATTTTTCTTCCAAGAAGATTTTAGATTGTTCTTTTTAGTTATATTGTTCTGAAATTTCACCACAATGCGACTAGGTGGAGATCTTTTTTCATTCATTGGGTTGGACACTCAGAGGGCCATTTCAAATCCAAGATTCTTCTTTTTTAGCCCTAGTACATTTTTCTTTGATTTGCTTGAACAATTTCAATACTTCTTTGCCTCTTTCTTTCTGAGGTTTTTATTAATGTGCATATAAGCCTTCTCAGTTTGTTCCTCATATTTGCCATTTTTTGCTTTTTGTTTAGCATTTTTGAAGATTTCTTTGATTTTACTTTTCTAGTATCTCAACTAAATTTTTAAGTTTGGCAATTAAATTTCAAATTTCTAAGACTTCTTTGTCGTTTTCTCGTTGTTCTATTTCTTGTTTTGTAGATAAAATATTTCCTTGAATCTTTTCGAAAATATTTATATGGATGATTTTTAAAGTTCTTTTTGTTCCCTAAATCATTCAGCTTCCTCCAAGGTTGTTTTTTAGAATTTTGCATTTCTCTTTTTATATTGCTGGTTCTCCTCACATTCTAGTGAGATCTCTGTGTTATTAAGAAAGGAGGCCTGAGTAGTGGGAATAGATGTTTCTGCTTTTGTGTAAACAACACTCTTTTCCTAGAAGGTCTCTCCCTTTCTTCTGGAATTTCTTCTGGGATGGGCCAGGCGGTGTTGATGGGTAAACTCTGATTTAGGGTCAGTGGAGCGGGAGCTGGCTTTCAGGCTGAGCGCCTGCAAAACACACAGATGATAATGGCTTCCCTCTGTGGCACCAACAAATTTAGAAACGTTCTCTTTTCCCAGTTTGTTCAGTTTCTTTAGAGAGGAGTCGTCAAACGTTTAGCCTGGGGCTAAAATGCCGGCTGCCTGCTCACTGTGTATACATTGGAGATAGGGGGCTGACCGGAAGAATTCTGAGCATATTCAGACCTTTAAGTAATCTCTGTTTTTAGCTCCATCTTTCACTCTCCCCTCTGTTGTGTCTACTGACTCTGCACCCAAGGCATCTCTGGGGTTCCCTAGGGCAGATTAGTTTTCTCCATCTGCTGAGCTGTCAGAGTCTATTCTAGGCTGACAATTTCTCTGCCCTTGTCTTCTAATGGCTCCTGTTTACTTCCTGTATTCCAGGAGTTTATTAAATATCTCACCTTTCATGACTCCCCCACCCCCATTCTCTCTTGCCTGTTGTGCTAGGCAGTTCCTTTTAGCTTTTACTTATTCCTCAACCACTTGCCTGCTCTGCTCTCTTTCACAGGGAAGTGACCTCTGTCAATGACATTTCTGTGCCCACCGGCTTCCACCTAGGCCCAGCCAGTGGAAGTAATGTGGTATACTGCACAGAGAAAAGAGGGGGAAGGCAGGATATTTCTCTCTTTCTGCCTTGGGCAGCATCTCTAGAAGTGGCTGCATTTCTTCCGTCTTGTCCAACACCTCCTGACCCCAAGCAGCCCCTTTCTCTGTGGTTCCAGCTCCTGCCATGCAGTCCTGGCTCCTGGGCTCCAGCAACAACACCTTCTGCTTTGGTCCTTCCAACCCTCGTGGTCGTAGTAGCATCTAATGCTGCTAATTTATCTGGCTTTTTAGACGTTCCCACACCTTCATAAAGAGTTGCCCATGTTGAGTTCTCTGTATTGAACAATTTGGCTCCATTTTCCTGACTGAATTCTAAGAGATAAGAATATAAAGGAGGTATTCTATTCTATATTTCTATACTTTTAATTCAGTGGGGTTTTGGAGGAAATGGGAGGCCATGAATGTGTTCAGTCTGCCCTCTTGAATTGGAAAATATATGCATTTTGAGGTTTTCGATACATATTGCCAAATGGCTTCCTAGAATGTTTGTATCAAGTTACATTTTTACCAACAGTGTGATAGTGTCCATATCCTGACACCCTCAAAACACGGGGGATTGATACTTCTTTTTAATCATTGCATCCAACCTTTGTATGGGGATCCGATGGAAATTTCAAGTTTTCTTGGCTCAGAAGATCTCATATTTGTGTTGCGCTAACAGCTGCAAATGATCTATGAGGAGATAGAGCCAATAGTACTCGCCTAACACTTGATTCAAGATGGCTGGCCAAGTTACTATGGAGCCCAGAATCCCAACAGTATGAGAAAGACACGGAACACAGCTTTTCAAGCGTCTGCTTCTGATATCTAACAGGGAGGAATTATTCTGGCTCTCCAGAAAAGTAAAATTCCCCAAGATAAATAAAATCATTGCAGAGATCCAAATTATTAAAGCATGACTCAGAGAAGAAAGTGTCTCACAAAAGACTGAGTCAAAATCAACTCATAACGTCCCTGCTTCCTAGCTTAGAAATTCACTGGGAAAAGTTGCCACCTGTCTTCACGGGGATCTCACATAGGTTCCCACCTGGAAGACTGAAAATAAAATAAAATAAGAGTATTGGAAGTAAGGAACCTCCGATTTCACGCTATGGAGTGGCGTCATCGTTGCTGCCCTCACCAAAATCATGTGGAAACATCAGTCTGGAGTCTTGATTAACCACATCTGTCCATGACTCAGCCCATTTTATGGTGGCTTTGTCCAATATTTATTCTCCTGCTATAATGCTCTCAATATTCATCATCTTATCAACTGCATTCCACCCACCCAAGACCACCTCTGTGCCTTCTACCTGCATCAAATGCACTGAGATATGCTTTTACTCAACTAATTGGCTGTGTCTAAAGCACATAATTTACACCCTTTCGCCTCAGTTTCCTTAGCTATCAAATGAGGCTAATTGATCCTGGAACTTCCATCCAGCTCTGAGCAGGAGCTATGATGGTTGGGAAATAGGTGTCCTCAGGAGAGCCATTTAGCCAGATCCTAATAGTCACAAAGGGCCTCAAATTTGGCCATTTGATTTCGCCTTCCAGAAAAGTTATTTTATTTTCTACGTGTTTAAAGCACGATTCTAAGTACTTAAACTGTGCTTCAATTTTTGCTACCCCATTATGGCATTTCTTCTTCTTTTTTAATACTCCAGGAGACTCAAAAAATTGAAGTGTCTCAGATCTCTCTTGACAACTGAGAGGGCTATTCAACGAGTCTATTCACTTCCCTCTCACTTTCCCCATGCTCTGTGAACAGGTTATTGTGGGATGGAGAAGAGATTTGGTTTTATGAAGTGACAAATTGGTGTTCTGACTGAACCCAAATGTTTTGGTGACTGATGGGGCGGAACCCAATAATTCTGCCAAGTTAGGATTAGCACCAGCGCTACTTCCCCTTCATGGAGATTCAGCCCAAGATCACAGTTAAAGAGAAATAAAGGGAATCCAGTGTGCAAGTGCGCCTCCATTATAGTAATCACCAGCAGTTGTTTTCAAAGCTTCAAAGAAAGAAAAATGGAAAACCTCATCAAACACATTAACACACCATTTGCAATTTGCCTGATGGATGTCTTTGTTGAAAAGTATTTCTAATGAGAAGGATGAAAAGCCAAAGTGGTCAACAGATTGGGCCAAATCAGGCAAAAAAAAATGTCGCCGGGGCACTTTGCCACCATCTTCTACACGCATGGTTTCTTACCAGTCTTGTCAGTCATAACCTATTTCTCTGAACCCTCAGAATCAAGGTAAGGTTCACAGATTATTTTACCAAATAACCATTTATCACTTTATACATACAGTTACAAAACTTGTAAAATGCACTAAATATATGTTTACTCTATATCTGAGGGGTTTAGATTTAATCCAGTTAGTTCCCTATTAAAGATGGGACATCAGAGCATTGAGTATGACTAAAACATTCTGTGTATGTTCCGCTGTTGTTTAAACATAGGTCAAGTTTTGGAAGTCAGTTTGCTTTTCAGTCCACCAGAGTACCGTGTAGAAAATAACTAGTAGGAGTCGACAATGTATGGTGCAGGGTTCCGAAAAACTCGGTGCCTCTTGCCCTCTGCTAACTATGTGGCTCTAGCACACAAACTCATTTGTCTACACAAGATGCCACTTCTAGCTGGCCACTTTTAAATGAAGTCTGTTCTTCTCTCAGCATTCCTCACTGCTCAGAAAATACCCATTCCAACCCAGTCCAGTTCTTTGGTAATGGCTGAGGCAAAAGATAACCGTGCCATCTTTACACGTTTCCAAGATCAAATGTGCTATCTACTCTCAGCCTGAGTAGATACAGGAGTGCGTCCCCTCTGTATTCTAGGCGATGCCCAAAGGCAGCGTGTGTTTTGTGGGTAACAAATGGTACCTTTGTTTTATAAAAACTATGTATTTCTTAAAAGTAAGGAATATTTTTCAAGTTTTCTGCAGATATCTTGAAATTCAGAGTCTCAAAGCAAAAACAAAAACAAAAATCACAAAAGATAAACAAAAACAAAAGAACTGAAAAATTTTCCATTTAGATATCCACCAACATAGAGATAAAAGGTAAAGGAGCTCACCCTTTCTACAAGTACATCAAGGTGCATGATTAATGAACACCCACACAGGCAAAGGACTGGTCTTCAGGACAAGGAAGGGCATTCTGTCTGACTGTAGCCTTTGCCATTCTTGGGGAGTACACGAAGCTGAATGATTTTATAAAGCCTGGAGAAAACACCTTCTGGAAAGGACTTTTGCACTTGGGTTAGGCTGTGGCTACTGCCTCTGGCTACCTTATTTGATGCTTAGACAAGAAGCACAGGTGAGCGAGCAGGTCTCATCTGTGAGGAAGTGGACTTCCCAAAAGAGGTGGAGTGGCTGGCTGGAGAGACGAGAGCCAGGCAGCAGGAGAGCCAAGACTGGACCGTCACCGTTAGTGACTCCAGACCACTTTATCCCACTGTGACGCTCTCTCCACTCCGCTGAAGACAATGTGGCTGGAATTATCCTTCAACGGAGCAGGAGAAATGTTTGCAGGCACTTGGGGAAATGTTTCTGGTCGGCAGTGAGAAACATTCCCTCATGCGGGTGCTGAATGGGGAAGGGATGGGATTAATTCTTTTTGGCAGTCACATCCTGGAGGGAAAGGGAGAGCCAGAATTATCTCACAGACACATAGAAAGGAACAGCAAGTTTTACACCCACTGGCTCTAAAACGATAGCCAGTTCCCCTTGTGACGTCTGACTGGAGCTGAGTAATGCACTTGAGAAGTTTTGCCAGCCTCTCAGAATGTAATCGTTAACCCCTTCTGCGAATGGCTCCTGTGACATTGTTGCATGGGAAAAATGAGACGCTGCCAGGTTAAAAACATAAAGAAATTCAAACTGTTTTTAGTATTCTTCTTCATATTCAGAGATGCTGGGGCCAATGCTGTTGGTAACCACGTATGCTGGTGTGGTGGAAAGGGCCAAGTCAGAACTGTGTGACTCAGACACGTCTACTCATGGCCATCAAGTCACCCTATTTTGGGTCCTCTTATTCAGGATGCTGGGTGATGAATGGCTTTTCCACCTTGATAAACGACTTCGTGTTCACAGGTTAATATTCCCTGTCTCCTAGCAATCTACCTGCTTTGTGACAGGGCAGAACCTCACAAACTTCGTTCCTGAAGAACTCACGTGGTTTTTGCTGTACCATGAAACCATCAATATCCATGTAATACTTTTCTTTAAATTGACTCACTCTTTCTATTATTTTAAAAGATAATATCACTACTGTAAATGGATAAAGACTACATTATTTGCCTTAAATAGAAGGTTGCTATAAATACATATACAATAAACACAAAGCAATGCACAACTTTAGGTAAACGTTGTTACTGATGCGAAAGGCTCTGACTGTGAGGCCTAGATACCCTCTCTGTTAAAAAGGAAAAAAGAAAAAGGGAGGGAGGGCAGGGGACACTGTAAGGAGTGTTAAATATATGCCAACACCCTAAATGAGGATTTCCTCTTTTGTATGATCAAAAGAATTGAAAGAAAATTGGTAAGGAAATCAATTTTTCATTATGGAACTCAAAAGAATGCCGCTGGGTCACTGTGCCATCTTGTGTTCTGTCTCACTTTGGGAAATATTTCAGTGAAGAGTTTTCATAAAACACGCCTGAATTGGAAAGAGCATTTCTGTCGCTAGTTAGACACTAGTGAGTGAGAGAGAGAATTTGAGACAAGAGTGCATATTGCTTTCCCTCCACAGTCAATTCCATCTAACACTCATTAGGAATTACGTGCTCAGACATTTCAAGTGGCTCATTCTCTTATTGGTGAGGAGAGACAAATACATTTGAAACAAATAACTCCAAAAGAAATCAACATTCAATTAAGGGTGCATGTTAACTAAGTTACCTGGGCAGATGACGGCACAGGGCGCCTTTGGGCTCCCCTGTGTGAATAAAGCACAAAATGAGGCTCCTTGTAGGCAGACAAATTAGAAACTGGGGTCACGTCTGGATGGAAACAGCCAGTGGGGCCTAGGGCAGGACGAGCAGAAGCAGGTAGAAGGAAGGCAGGATTTCTGCTTCCACTTTTCCACCCCAGGAAGCACCATCAGTGTTCAAAGGGGGAGAGAAACCTCATTCAGACTCCTCAAGAGTTGGCTCTTGGATGATTGATTTCATTTTCCAAGATCTGATGGTGGTTTATGGGCGTTAGCACACAAGTATCCTCAGAAACAGAGTGAATGAAACAAGTTGAAGCATACTGCAAGTGTTTTAAAGAAGAGATTCGTATTATGCAAATCATTATTAAAATATTAAAGAAAACATTTTGCCTCCAGCTTAAACCATCGTCCAATGGCTTTGTAGATGTTTTCTAGCAAATAACAATAGCAATAGCTCAACGTTTTTTAAGTATGAGGACTGTATCATGGTAGACATTATACTTTCAATGTCTATAATTTGAGAAAATACGTAATTATCAAAGGCTGCTGTTAATTCAGCGAAGCAAGTAAGTGAATTTGTATTTTATTCATCACCTCATTGATAGACATTGAAAAAATAGTAGTGTATGTGTGTATGTGACACATTATTTATTTAGTCTACTCACACTGAATGTGCATATGGATTTACAGACCCCTCAAAATAAATTCTGCTACCCTCAGGGGTCCAAGACCTACTGGATGGGAATCATGGAGTAGGACAGGCTCATGATTGATGACAATGAGGAGGGCCAGGGGCACATCTGCTGGCCTTCCATCGCTTTTATCATCCTGACCCTCACACTTTCTTCCTGAAACTCTGCACTCTGCTTTGTTTACTGAAAATATTTTCTGTATAAACTTCAACAAGTCGGTTATGACTTCCCACAGTGGAAACATTTTTGTCATGCTAAAAAATGAATTGCACCTTAAATGGAGACTCGTGCAACCGAGAAAGAAGTCATTTTAAAGTCAAGATGCACCAGGTCTTCTACTGCATTTAGTAATACGCCATCCCTCAAGATAGGAGGTGCACACATGGTCGGTCGCTGTGTGACTCTTAACAGCTTTGTGACATACGATTTACTAAGAAATGGAAGCACCAGGATTTCTTGTATCTCAGTTACAGCTGTTTCCCTTTACGTTGTTATCACAAAAGGCCAACAAAATCTACCAGTAAAGTTATTACTTGCTGCACAAAGCATAGCTAAGTAACATTGTAAACTTACTTTCTGGAACTTTAACTCATTTGTCCTGGCACACTGTATCAGAACTTGTGATTCAAAATGTGCTTGCGGACTTCTGCCCAATTGTGCTTTCCTTCCTTTGGGTCTGCCTTTTGTGTGACTCTAGGACAGTTCTGACTTTCTTACACCAGTTTCTTGAATCTTTTATGTTCATGTTCTGCAGTCATGCCCTCTCCTTCCTGTATCAATAATGTCTTTCTCTTATCACGGTACAACTTTCCAATAACCTTGTCTACATTTGCTCTCCACATGTACTTATGTCTTAGCCTGTTTCAACCCACTCCGCTCTGGCTTCTGCCTCAGCTACTCTACTGAAAGTGCCACTGTCATGGCCACAAACCACTTCCCCATGCACTCAAAGGTCACTTTTGGTTCTTAGCTCTCTTGCTCTCTCAGATGCATCTGACATGTTGACACTCCTTCTTTAAATACTTTAAGTTTGTTTCCATTATGCTCATTCATTTATTCATTGAGGAAGACTTGCTCTGGGTACAAAGATTAGAACAGAGAAAAAGAAAGGCTCTTGTCTTGATGAATGACAGTGTCAGAGAGACAGAGAAGCAAAGATGCAGTTACCATAGAGTGTGCTAAATGTTATGGTGGGGAAAATATGGTGTTCAGACAGGACCTATGAGGAATGCCTAATCAGGATTTAGAAGGTCAGGGAAAGCTTCCTGAGGAAACAACACCTAATCCAAGACTTGAAAGACAAACAGGAGTTAGCTAGAGAATGGAGGGAGCACAGTGAGAAAGGGAAGCCAAGACAAAGGGAAGAGCAGATGCAAGGCCTTGGAAGGGAAGAGAGATCATGGAGAGACGGAGTAGGTTAGTGCCAATCAACTGGAGGGTGTTTTGGGGGAAAGGGTAACCAAGGAGAGAATGATAAAAATGTCACTGGAGTGAGGAAGCATCATATCATGATAGGCCTTGTAAGACAATTTAGGAAGATTAAACTCTTATTGAAGGCAGCAGGGAACCACTGAAGAATGTGTAGCTGAAAAATGATGGAAGTGGGAGAAAGGATTAGAAGGGGGCAAGGCTAGAGGAAGGAAGACTTGCTGGGATTCTGTGACATTGATTCAGGAAACAGATGGTGGTATAGTGGGGCTAGACAGAACTGGCCATCACAGAGGAAGAAACAACAACATTTGGTGATTGGTTGGGCCCAGGATGGTGGACGATGTCTAGTTGGGGAGATGGAAGAGTCAGTAATAACAACTATGATAAGGTTGATGCTTTCACCAGTTTGGAAAGCACCCAAGTAGAACAAGATGTGGCTAAAGGTGGAAGGCAGATTATGAGTTCAATTGGAGCTTGTTGACTTTCTTCAAAAGTAGAGACACTTGGACAGGCAGTGGGGACCCTGAAAGGTACTGGCTCTCCGCTGTCTCTCTCAGAGATACATAAAGAGGAAATAGTGATGATTTCTCTGTTCCTGGGAGCCCTTTTAGGGGGCATGTCTGAGTGACCCATAATACAAGATGCGGAGAGTGGAGTGACATGCTTCTAGGGGAGGATATATCTTTCTTCCTAGCAGGAGGACATATCCCGCGACAGACAGACAGAAGCCACAGCTCAAGATCCATGGCTCTGAGAATTGAGGTATCAGAGAATCTGCCACAAGAATCAGACACTCAGTGCCAAAGGTCACAGGATCTCATTACCAAAACGCATTGCCTTAAAACAATATGCTTTAGGAGGCCTCAGTGGTCATGGGGGTAAGGAATTTAGGGGGAGCAGAAGTAGCTCTGAAATGGCTAAAACCTGAGTTGGGGGCACTTGTCCTTTTCAGGATGCTGGCAAGGTCTTGGTGATATATCCAGGTTTGGGGTCAGCAAATCAGATCAAATTGAAATGAGTATAGATAGATGAAATATAAGGGAAAAAATATTAGCTTTTTTTATCTTAGCTTTGTTGGCTTGTGTATTTTCTTTTGTATTTTAATGGTGCATACCATTAGCAGTGGAGGTCTCGTTTCTTGCAAGATCATTGCTTTTGCAATCCTATCTGGAGCAATTTGTAAAAAGGGTTATACAAAAAAAATGAGGAACTGTATTTCCCTCACTTTTAAGAAATCATTCAAATTGCTAGATGTTTATTTAATGCCAATACATTTCTAACACCCCTAGTTGAAATACTGTGCCTCTCTATGCTGTTAGTGGCACAAAAATGAAAGAATTCAAATATTTTGGTCCAAGGGGATGATTTTTCTGTTTTCAACACGAGTTTTCCAGTTTACACTCCCATTACTTATCATTGATCTAGTCCTTTGTATCTCTCTGTACTTTATATACTAACACAACTGGCCTCATCAAAAGCTATGAATACACCAGTTCAGGGAGTGTATTTTGCTCCAGGAAATCTGTTAGGAATTCCCAGAAAATTATATTGAGCATATCTTAAGGGTTGAAATTTCTCCTGCAAGTGAGTAAATTCCCTCTAAGATAAGAACTATGGCAGGAGTCATAAGGGTCAGGGCTCACTGGTGACCTGAATTTCTGTAAGCAGAGCACAGTCAACTTCCCAACAGAGCCTTGCAAAAGGCTGGCCAACTCCCTTCTGCTGTATTAGTCATTGTTAGCCACACTAGGGAGTGATTTAACTCACTTTACAAAAAAAGATAGTTCTGCTACCCTCAGGGGGGTGTTCGGTTAGTCACCAGCACCAGTTTTTGTGGCCTCTGGCATCACACTGCACCTATCCTTCCTCGTAACAGTTTGGGCTAAAATGGAAGTGGCAGCAGATTAACACTCCAATTCCACACCCTTAATGCGGCTATTCTTGTGCACCAGGCACGTGCTAAACACTGTTTTACATGATCTCATTTAATGCTCAGAACCACCTGTGACGTGGGGTCATTGGCTGCATTTTAGAAATGACAAAACTGAAGTTCAGGGAGAGGAAGACATTTCCCAAGGGTCCCCCAGAACTGGTGTAGTAGAGAAGAGGTCATGGAAATAAGGGTCCACAGACATGTTTTAAAAACAGTCTGAAGCTCCTGCATTTGCCGTGCAGTCTCCGTGCAGCATCTGAACCAGCTGTATAACTAACTGCGCACGGAATCCAGAACTGCCTATGTTGTGTGCTCTCGCACCGCTAAACGATTGACTAAAAGAACAGCCTGCTGACTGACTACAGAGTCTAAACTCTTACATCAGTAACTCTGAGTTAGATCAGTGAAGGCTGTCAAACTGATCACACGGTGAAACAAAAAGTAGACCAGTAAATGTTAACTCTTATCTATCTTTGCCATCAATTTATTAGCTACCTTGTCATTCAGTAGTGTACCAGGACAAGAGACATAGCCGGGTATATTTTGCTAGTGGGAAGAAACAGTTACAAGAGTGAGGACCCATTCAAAAGACCATGAGAGATGGAGGGGGACACACAGAGAAAAAGCAGTTTTTTTCCATAATGAGCTGGTCCCACCTAGCAGAAATTTTTTAAAAAATGACATGGTTCCATTCATTGCAGAGTTTATTTAAAAGGCAACTAATCAGATCTAATTTCTTACAGGCCACTTGAAGAAAACATAAGGCGAGTCTCTTTAGAATTTTTCCTAACGACAGTTCTACAGGTAGAAAAACATTACTGTCTTCATTCTAGCCATAGCTATCATTTCACAATTCAGAAAACATGTTGTGAGAATTTGTTGTACAGCACGAGAACTTTCTGGAATCAAAGCATTAGTATTACCTAATAGATATAGGAAGCCCAGATTATAGAGAAGTAATGTGAATAAACCACAACCACTCAGGAAATCGTACGCAATGGGGTTTCCTGCATCAGACTGTACTTCAAAGCTTTGGGGCACCAAAAGGCAGAAGCTAAGGAATCTGCTATTTTGGTGCTGTGAGTAGTTTTTTGCATCCCAAGAAGTGAAACCTAGAGCAGGCAGCTATTTTTTTTATTCTGGGAAAACCCAATATGCCTTTCAGTTCTGAAAAATAGAAAAAGTAAATACTTTCTGTTCCTGGGGCAGAACTAATAACCTGGAGTCAGACGCTTAAACCCAGAGGCTGAGTCTTCCATTTAGTCACACGAATTGGATACGACCTAACAGAGTTCTCTTCCTCTGCAGACACTTTTTGGGGTGGAGGAGGGCAGAGTCCAGGGCAGAAAACTTTTCTTTTTCTTTATATGGATTTATGTTGCTTTGCAACAGCATATTCTTGTTTATTGTCAGGGAGACCCTCTCAGAGCTCGCAGGCCTGTGATGTGTGTGTGTGTGTGTGTGTGTACACAAATGCATGTCTTTCTGTGTTATTGTTCCCAGATGTCAAGATCTTGGCATCAGAGAATCTGAGGACTGCAGCAAAGTTGGGTATGTCTGAACTCAACTTTTTTTTGAGGAAGATTAGCCTTGAGCTAACATCTACCACCAATCCCTCTCTTTTTGCTGAGGAAGACTGGCCTTGAGCTAACATCCATGCCCATCTTCCTCTACTTTATATGTGGGACACCTATCACAGCATGGCTTGCCGAGCAGTGTGTAGGTCCGCACCCAGGAGCCCAACGGGTGAAGCCCGGGCCGCCAGAGCGGAATGTGCGAACTTAACTGCTGTGCCACTGGGCTGGCCCCTAAACTTAACATTTTATAAAAAGTTCTTGACTGGGCTTGGTACAGCTTGGACTACTGCAGATGTCCCATACTTGGTATAATAAGTGACTCAATAGCCCCAGTTTTGGAGAAATATACTGATATTGAACCACTTGCCTGCTGAAATATAGATAGGTTAAGGCCGGCTCTGAGGCAGGGTGCGGGGTTTCCCTTGGAGAATTAACATTGTCATCCTGGAAAGAGGCAGATCCTGGGATGTGCACTGATGGCCGAGGAGGCAGGCTTTAGGATGAGGAGAGGAGGGCCTTCTCTTTCCCTTGGGCCCTCATGATGATTGGGCTGGGAGGGGAGATGTGTTAGGGGAGACTCTCACTGAGACGTGTGTGTCTGTGTGTGCTGGAGGGTGTGTGTTGAAAAGCGGGCTCCTGCAACATGGCCACCACATGTGATTGGTGACTCCCTATAGGTCTGGCTACTGTACATTAAATTAATCAGTGGGGTGCACTTCCCTTGCATTATTCCTAATCTTTCAGGTTTCCAAGTAGTCAGAGTTGCAGTGTGAAGAAGATGAAGACCGTGGAATGACCACTGAAGTCGGCAACGTGGAGGTCACTGGAGAGCTTGATAAGGACTTATTTAAAGTGACAGCCTGGCTTCTGCTGTGCTGTGGGGAATCGAGAGAAGGCCTGATGTCCACTTTGGGGATGTAGCAGTATGGTGGGGCAGCAGCCTAAGGAAGCTGGTTCTAGGAGGTAAAGGAGTGAGCACTGGCCCATGAAAGGAGCAGAGACTTAAAGTCTGAACCAGATGGTCGGCTGAAAGGATAAACAATGGCCAGCATGGACCTACAGAGAGGAGAACTCAAAAGTCACAAAAGATTAAGGCTCAGGTCTTTATTTTGGATATTTAAAGTTAATATGAACATGGGAGTGCAAATATCTCTTCAAGATAGTGATTTTTTGTCCTTTGGATACATATACAGAAGAGGAATTTCTGGATCAGATGGTAGCTCTATTTTTAATTTTTTGAGAAACCTCCACGTTGTTTTCCATAATGGTTGAACCAGTTTGCATTCCCACCAACAGTGCACGAGAGCTTCCTTTTCTCCACATCCTCATCAACACTTATCTTTCGACTTTTGGATAATAGCTATTCTAACGGCGTGAGGTGATATCTCATTATGGTTTTGATTAGCTTTTCCCTGATGATTAGTGATGTTGAGCATCTTTTGATGTACCCATTGATGATTTTATGTCTTCTTTAGAAAAAAATGTCTATTCAGATTCTTTACCTACTTTAAAAATCAGGTCATTGGGTCTTCTCTCTCTCTTTTTTTGTTATTGAGTTATATAAATTCCCTATATATTTTGGACATTAATCCTTTATCAGATATGTGGTTTGCAAATATTTTCTCCCACTCCAGAGGTTTCCTTTCCATTTTGTTGATGATTTCCTTTGCTGTCCAGAAACATTTTAGTTTGATGTAGTCCCACTTGTTTATTTTTGCTTTTGTTGACTGTGCTCTGGTGTCATTTCCAAAAAATCATTGCCAAGCCCGATATGAAGGAGGTATATTGTGCTATATCAAGACCAATATCAAGAAGGATGTTTTTTTCTAGGAGTTTTACGGTTTTGGGGCTTATGTTTAAATCTTTAATCCACTTTGAGTTGATTTTTGTGTACCGTGTAAGATAAGGTTCAATTTCATTCTTTTGCATGTGGATATCTGGTTTTCCCAATATCATTTATTGATGAGACTATCCTTTCCCCGTTGTGTATTCTTGGCACATTTGTTGAAAATTAGTTCACTGCAGCATTACTATTCACAGTAGCCGAGATGTGGAAACAACCTAAGTGTCCATCAACAGATGAGTGGATAAAAAAATGTGGTGTGTGTGTGTGTATATATATATATATATATATATATATATATATATATATATAATGGAATATTATTCAGCTTTAAAAATGAAGGGAATCCTGCCATTTGCGACAATATGGATGAAACTGGAGGACATTATTCTAAGTGAAATAAGCCAGATACAGAAAGATAATATTACATGATCTCACTTATATGTGGAATTAAAAAAAAATGTCGAACTCAGAGTAACAGACAGTAGAATGGTGGTTATCATAGGCTAGGGGGTAGGGGAAAAGAGCAGAGAATGATCAGAGGGTTACTTTCAGTTGTAAAAGGAATAAGTTCTAGAGCCCTAATGTGCATCATGGTGACTACAGCTAATGATAATGTACTGGATACTGGAAATTTGCTAAGAGAGTAAATCTCAAGTGTTCTCGACACACACACACACAAAATGATAAGTATGGGAGGCGATGGATATGTTAATTGGTTTGATTGTGGTAATCATTTCACAATGTATGCATACATCAAAACATTACGTTGAACACCTTAAAGATATACAGTTTTTATTTGTCAAAAGTAAATAAATAAAACCAAAAACTCGTAAACAGGGTTTCATTTTTAGCCTTACATTGACAGGGCTTGGATATAGGATTTGCACACAGAAAGGTAAAACTTGAACACTATCAATGCTAAGAGAGTCTGATATTCTAATTTAGACCAACTTCTCAAGTTAGATTTAGTAAAGGATTTGTTGTAGTAAAATTTTAGTGAGCCCAATCAACAAAACTTTTTATAGCTTATTGTTCTCATAGTTATCATGATACAGGTTT
Organism: Equus asinus; assembly: GCF_041296235.1. Lineage (NCBI taxonomy): Eukaryota > Metazoa > Chordata > Mammalia > Perissodactyla > Equidae > Equus > Equus asinus. The sequence continues at coordinate 86,078,964 of NC_091798.1, forward strand.
AAATTATTGACTTAAAAAAAAAACTATTGAGCATCTGTTGTGTACCCAGCATCACTCCAGGCAATGAGATTGGTGGGGAGAACAAAACAGACTGAGTCCCTGTTCTAAGGGTGTTTACAATCTGGTGAGAAGAGGCAGTCAATAAACAAACAAATACACTCTATAATATACCAGGTTCTGATCAGTGATGTGGAAAAATAACTAATCAGGCAAGGGAAATAATAATGTGACAGGCAGAGAAGGAAGGTGCTATTTCACACAGAGTGATCTGGGAAGCCTCCCTAATAACAGGAAATGTGAGCAGAAACATGAAAGAAGTAAAGGAGAGACTATGTGGTTATCTAAAGGGAAGAGCATTCCAGCCAGAGGGAACAGCATGTGTAAAAGCAGGAGATGCTTGGTTTGTTCAAGGCACAGTAATGACATGAGTGTGATTAGAGATGAGAGGGCAGAAGGGGGCAGGGTAGGAGATGAAGTCAGAGAGACGGAGCTGGGGGCCAATCATCAGAGCCTCTTAAACCACGGTAAAGATCTTGGCTTCTACTTGAGTGTGCAGGTATGGCATGGGAGAGGTGAGCAAAGAAGGAACATGATCTGACATTTTAAAATGCTCACTGGCTGATGTGGGAAGAGACTGCAGGGACACTGGTGAGGATGCTGCTGGGAGAACCCAGGTGAGACAGAAGGTTGGCTTCTTCTAGTTCTGAAGTTGGTAAAATAAAAGAAAAACAAAAAAAGATCAGATTCTGGGTACATATTGCTTGTAAATTGGATGTAGGTTGTGAGAGAAATAGATGAATCAAGGGTGTTTCTAAAAGTTCCTGGCCTGGACAACTGGCTGAATGGAGTTGACATTTATGAATGGGAAAGACTGGTGACGTGTTTGAGGAGAAAATACAGGATTTTAATATTAGATTTATCATGTCGATTGGACATTCAAGTAAAGAGGCCAGGAGTCAATCGGCAGCTTTCAGTGTATAAAGTCCTTTAAAGTTATGGACCAGACGAGAGCACTTAAAGAATCAATATAGAGAAGAGATGAGACCCAAGCACAGACCTCTTTATGGAGACGGGGAAATTAGGAGGAAGCAGAAAAAGAGTAAAGAAGGACTTGCCAGTGGAGTAGGAAGAGAATCAAGAGAGAAAGATGAACCAGAGAACAAGAGCTTTAAGTTATCAACGTGGCAATGTGACTAAAAGGAGGATTTAGGAATGACCGCTGACTTTAACAACACGGGGATCCTTTGTGATCTTGATAAGAACTCTGTGGTGGAGTGGTAGATGTGATGGCTTGACTGGAGCGGGTTTCAAGAGAGAATGGGAAATGTGCCTATAGCACAGTTCAGCTGGGACCACGATTTGAAGATTTAGAGATACTCTGAATTAGAATTGTTTATTATTGATGTAGAATAATCACCTATGTATCAATAAGTCAGCTCACAGTGAGAGTTAGCAGGCCTGTTAAAAAGAGACTCCCCAAGGATGGCACAGTCCCCTCGACATCGTCTGAGGAAGGTGTACCACCAAGGGTAGCAGAAGGCATAAGCTGAGGAGGGATCTACGTAAGGACAGGGGTGCAGGGTTCCATTCAGTTACAATTTGGAGCCTCTTCTAGAAAAGTGGAAAATTCTATTTTATAGTTGTAAGAACGAAGGGAGGACACACAGTAGACCTGTTGACATGGCCTCTGACACTGAGGCCATCAGAAAGACCATCTCAATTATTACTATTTTCTTAAGCTGAAGTTAGTCAAAAGGAATCCATTTACTCACTTTTATTCTATTCAGATTTTTCTTCTTATCTTGGCACTTTGGGATAATATTTCAGAACAAGGCAAGTGGTAGCAAGTCCGGGGATGGAGTTTACTGTTCTTGATACGCACATTTCTCTAGTTTGTGAGTTATGGGCCAAAAATGGCGTGGTAGCTCTGAAAACAAAAGCCAGGCACAAAAAGGTTTGTTTTCACCTTCACGCAGGGCCCTGTGACACTAAGTGTCTCACCCTTCTGGGACTAAGGACACCACGCTTTCCCATAACCTGAAGTAGAAACATTCCACTGTTCTGTTTCTGGAACAACACAGAACACACACCATGCAAAGCAGTCAGAAAACATTTTACTTGTTTTATCTTCTTTTTCCCTCTTGCTAGTTCCCTTTATTTTCACAGGAGGTGGGATGTGATGACCTAAATTAGGCTTCTCCACATCGAATTCCCAGATTCTGGGACACCAGTTTTACTTTCCCACTTAAAGTTTCCCAGAAAGATTCGCAGTGAAAGCACATGGCTGATCAGTGGCAGCGCGGTCTGAAACAATTTGTTCAAATGGGATTTCCACTGCCTTTTGAGCAGACTGATCCCCAGAAGCAAATGTGCAGTACAGTAGACGGTTATTTCCTGAGGTGACAGATCTCCCATCTGATGGCCTCTGGGTGTAAGTCTCATGAACCGTAATGCTTTTAGCACACAATCCGGTAAATGCCCAGCGCAGATTTTACCAAATAAGCCTCGTTCTGCATACAGGGTTATAAAAGTCAGGCGATTAAAAAAAAAATGGTGTTTACCTCTCTTCACTTTTTCTAAGCTTACACCCCTGGGTTTTTGTTAACGTTTAAAAAAGATATTTAAAACTGCACTTCAGCCACCTTGTAAAATGAAAGAGGGCATTGTACAAGCACCAAAGGTACGTCAGTGCTTTTATCAAATTCAGGGGCCGGCTCTGCTGCGCTAATTGGAACCAGGTGTTGAAAATGCAAGACAGGATTTTCAGCTGTTCTTTAATTAAATGGAATAAAATAAGGACTAAACCTGCCATTTCTTTAGAAGGAGAGGCTGCTGGGTTGTCGTATTAGCAGGACTGATGCACAATCCTGAGCGGGGATGCTGGCACCTGTGTCAGGGCTCCAGGGACATTGCTAGTTGCTTTAATATTTAAGGCGTTATCAACGATTCTGTGATGAGATTTAGCCACACTCATGGAAGGCCGGGTTACAAATGCTTCTCTGATAAGAGGATGAAGGGAAGTGATAGAAAACCTAATCATTTTCAAGTGCACTGGAAGATTGACTCATGAGAGATTTTCTATATTCTTCTAAAGTTCAGTTACTGCAAAAATCATCAGCGAGGTGGGAAAAGTGCCTCCTCGTGCAGTTGCCCACTGAAATCTGTGGAGAAAACGTGGCCAATATGTGCATCTACTAGGAAGACAGTGAGAAACATTATTCCAAGTTTCCTGTTGAAACTTGAAAACAAAATATAATTTGATGTTTTAAAAGTGCTATTTCTGCCACTTTATATTCAGGGGGAAAGGATACTCTATAACTCTCTCAAGCTTCCCTTGGCCACAACCTCTTCTCCCTGTACTCTCCCACAAAATAGGAGCAGGCTGACTCTCCTTCGTGCCCCCTAAGCATCCTGGGCACATCTCTTTCACGGCACTTCCATAGCTCTTGATTGTCTGGGTACAGGTCTGCCTCCTTCTTTGGCCTAGACTTCCAGACACCGTGAGACAGGAGATGTCTTATTCATTTTCATACCCCCAGTGCCTGGCAGAGTGCTTGGCACCAAGTGTTCAGTAAACACCTGATGAATGAATGAAGACATACACATGAGGACTTGTGTTCTTCTAACCATGGTTGAGAACTCTGTGTAAGCCCAAGGTCCCATGTCCGTGGATATAGGCCAAAGGTCAAATTCTTGAGATTAATAAGATTACTGTCACAAACCATAGTGGAAGTGAAAGCACTTAGTGGGTTACCATCACAGAAAAAACCTGACATTTGCTGATTGTAGGCAGTTATGAAAGTTATTGATACCACGTCTGACAGGTTAGGGCTATAATGGAAAAGTCAAAGGCAGTCATGCTGTTCAGAAAGGGAAGTATTTTGCATAGAATTCTCAAGAAAATCCTAGTATTATTTTTATTATGTACTTTTTCTTTCTATGTCTCATCTTCCTTAAATCTAATTCTTGCAGAATATAAATTCTTGTTAAACAAACATGGCCTTCAGATGATATGGTATTGAGTACGAAAATCTATCTCCAAGTCAGAAGTAACCATACTTTGAGATCCCACATCATAAGGAAAGATAACCAGTTACAGCCAATATAGAAGAATTGTAATTTTATCTTTTGAGGGAGAATATGAATAAATGAATTAGTGAGTGAATACGTGAGCATACTTAAAGCTCTCGGGTAGATTTTTCTCTTCCCTGATAGCATATGGATAGACACAATGTTTTCCTCTGAACTTCTTCAGTTTTATACCTCAGTTGCAGATCCACCTCCCTTCTGACAGTCACATTATCTTTTTAGATAGGTCAATACCTTCAATCAGGTCTTGCTTTGCCTGGAAGTTATGCCATCTTTTCAACATGACATTGCATGTATGGTGGGGGGTAGACAGTATTACTTTAACATTTAACACTGGGAAAACATTACATGAAAACATGTTACATGACTATTTGATCAAAACAAGGGACACCCAAAAGAAAGAGATAGCTAAGTGGCTCTGCCTGAGAAAATAATAGGAATTGGAGGAAAGCAGAGAGAGGAAAGAGGGAGGAGAGAGGGAAGGGATGGACAATATGGCAGGAGGCTGGACACAATGGAGACATGTTGCCAATGGGAAATTCATGCAGTAGGAAAGCCAGAAGATTTTAAGGAATAGAGTTTTGGTAAAATCAGATATAAATTGCTCATTTTCTTTGAGGTGAAGAGTCTCTCTCTGACCCAAACCTTCAATAAATTCTGCTACATACAGAGATTTCTGAGTGCTTTTGTCACGGAAATCAAAGAACAGGAAGTGAGTTCCATGGCTGGGTTGGCACAGAGCGAACGGAAAAAGAAGAAAATCAGGGTTGATAAGACATCAGTGAGACTGAGAGCCCAGTGGAAGCAGGAATTCAGACAGAAGTGACCGTGGAAATAAATTCCACAGGAATTCAAAAGTCTTGGGAAGAGCATCAGACTTTAGAAAGGATCAGGGATAGGAAGCTTGAGCTAACATTTCAAAGAAAGGGTCAATTTAGCTGATAATCTGGTTGTACATAACTCTGTTGATCCATTATGTGCCAATTTGATAATGCAATAGTGACAATCATGACAAGGGCTTCCATACACACTTCACTTACTGTGTAGCAGGCACTGTGCCAAGTACTTTATCTGCATTATCTTATTTAATTCTCCTTGTGCGGATGAGAAAACTCAAGTTCAGAGAAAACAACAGTCACACAGTTAACAGCTGGTAGACACAGAGTAGAAACTTGGCTTCATCCGGGCCCCAAATCCATATTTCTAATTCCTGTCTATTACTAGGTTCCAGCCAGAACGCACCTGCTTTTTGTCTCATGTATATACTAAAAGCCACTACAAATGTAAAAATGTCTCTGTATGTTATTCTATGTGAGTAACTGTGTAAGCTATTGTCAAAGTGGCATTATATAACCAACTATCCCAAATCTCAGTGGCTTTGAGCTGCAAGCAGTTGTTCTCATGGTCACCGTCAGCACGGTTGACTGCAGTTCAGTTTATCTGGATTGGGCTCAGCTGGATGGCTCTTCTAAAGCTTTCAGGGCAGCGAGCTTGGCTCCAGCTTGTACACTGGGTTCAGTTTTGCTCCATGTCTGATCAGGGGCCCAGGTAGGAGGTGCAGCAGCTACCTGGGGCATGTTCCTCTCACGGCAGAGACTAGAAGCTCCCAAAGGAAAAGGAGAAATATGTAATGCCTCTTAACTCCTAGGCTCAAAACTGGTATATTGTTATTTCATCCATGTTTTATCAGCCAAAGCAAGTCAATGGAGTGATGATGGTGGAGAGTAAATATTTGTTGACAGTAATTTAATCTTCCATGGTAACCTAATTACTCTTCTGCAACCTTAGCTCCTTAGAGAGATACACTATATTATCTCTCTTAAGGGAGTGGAACAAGATTGTTTCCAATATTATTCAGTAGAGGTTCTAGAAAATTTCACTTGCTTGAATTCCCTAAATGTTTGCAAAGCATAATGACAAAACCACCACTTTTAAGTATAATTCTCCGAACCTCACTACCACCTTCGCACCCCAACAGGGGTCTAGAAGTCTCAAAGTTTTCAATCAGATGATACATGAAGGAGAGAGTGACAGAGAGGAACCCTTTGTCATTGCATGAAAATGCTATAACTTGAAAGTAGTCTCTTGACTATTTGATAAGATCAAGAAAAATTACATTGCTTTGGATTCTTTAAAGGATCAATATACATATTATTTTACCAATGGTGGCAACTTTGTGAGATCTCACACTTAAAATTCACTTTTAAATACAATTTATAGTACTGACCCATGTTGCTGAAGATCAGACATTTCATACTATCACTAAAATCTGTCAATGATTTGAAGACATATCTAATGTAGATAAGACCTTAGCTGTATGTAATGGCATTTTAATGAATTTTAAAATTTATATTATGAAATATTATATAAATTTTAATTATAAAAGTGATTTTACTTTCCCATCATATTCAAAAGTTTGTCTATACCAGTCTAGAGTAAAGCTCTTTTGACATATTCTTTTAATGGTATGTTAACTAGTGACAACTTATTAATTGGAGATAATGAAAATTAACTGAGATTTTTTCTGGGGAATGTATTTGCTTTCCCTTTTAGTTGGGTATCTGGTTGTTTGTTTTCAAGAACCACTCCATTGATAAAACTCCAGGAAAGGGACCAGTGATTTTTAAGGACATGCCTGTGGAACTGGCTCTGAAACACATAAGGATCTGAGGCTACGCCGGGCGCTGGCTACTCTCCCATCAGTCCCAAGGGTCACAGGGCTCCTCTGTTTCTGTGCAAATCTGTGGCTTTCTGTCTCTTGCAATCATCTTTCTCTGCTAACTTATAGACTGGCTTTTTCAGTGAACCCAGGTCCAGCTGGGCCATGGGGTCACGTTTCTTCCCCAGGTCTAATCAACTTTGGCTGGGGCTCGGAAGTGGGCAGGGTCATGTGGCCTGAAATGAGGCTCCTCTATAGGAGATGTCTTGTATACCTCCAAGTCCTCTGGGCTCCACCCAATTCTTTGGCAATCGGTTCCAGGCAGGCTTTGCCCTACTTCAAGCAGGTAAAACCGGCACCTGTGCTCCTCTGGTTTCCAGCTCTAGGGCTTCCCTGAGACTGCAGCTTGGGTTACATGCAGGCACCTGCTGTGTGTTCACACAGGTGCAACGTGAAGTATGCGGGAGCAATGCTTCCAGGCCACCCCTGACCGATGGGAAATAGCACCCCATGGATAAATGCTGTTCCCTTTCACCCTTGGACGTATATTTCTGAGATGCATTTCAGGAGTGCCTCAGAAGATCCTGGTGGGGTGGAGCATCCACCATCCACAGGGCTGGCCGACTTGATGGGGCATCCTTGCACTGGCTTTTCCCCCTTTCCTGTGCTCTGATTCCTGTCCTGCAGTCCTGCTCCCTGGGGTCATATTGCAAACGAATTGCCTGTACTCGAGGCCTCCTCTCAGGCTCGGCTTTGGAGGAGCGCAGAGTAAAACAGATTTCTGGAAGAGTCTTGTATGCGCAGCTTCCAGAAATTTGTCTAATTCGCCTATATTTATTTGACTGGGTATTTTTCAGATAGTAATTAAGTTGGAGACTGTCTCTAAATCAAAAATAAGTGGTTCAGGACTAGCCTATATTCCATTTACTGGAACAGTGGCCACCAAAATTACTCCTGCTCTTAATAGGGACCTCCACTGTCCAGACAGATGCAGGGCTTTACTCTCCCTCTCCTTTCCTACAAAATGAGAGCCCTTAGGGGAAAAGGGGCCCTTATTCAGAAAGTATAATTATCTGCGACATCGTGAGATGAGAGTTTAGGATGAAGGGCCTTCAAAAGAGGGAAGAAAAATCAGCTATGAGTTTTATTCAAATAGAGGGGAGGAAAATCAGAAAGCGAGAACAATAGTGGGTAAATGAGAGGATATGTGGATATTTGAAAGGGAGAAAACGAGTAGAAGGCAGTCTGGAGAGTGGTCTAGGTTGAATGGGTAAGAAAGAGCATAGTGTGTTAGCACAGGAGACAGTGATGGTCAGTTATGAAGTGACCATGACTTGTTTGTTGTAATGGATTTTTCAAGGTATCCTTTTCCAGTTATTAATGTACAGAGAAAGTGTCGCTTCTCGGCCTTTTGGTTAAAGCTCAAGTGCAAAATACAGAGAAAATCATCTTAGGTTAGCTTATAGAACACTAGCAAATGAAATTCGCCCTCCTGAAAAGCATTTTTAGAAGCTGTCAGATCAGCAGCGAAGATTTTTAATTCGGACAATAGCTACAAATGGATGTGTGGGTAGTTCTTTTGTGGTTATATCATTCTCCCTTACCAAATGTGTTAACTACCTAAATTTTGGATTTCCTGATTTATAGGTCAATTCATGAGGGCTTTCATAAATTTAGATGCCAGATATCTTTCATTTTATTAAAAAAGGGATTCTATAAATAATACTGAGTGCAAGAATGAGAGACACAAAAGGATGTGGGTTGGCTGCTCTTCTGGGCAATATCTATCCGGGGCCCTCTTGAGTGGCCTTCCTCCCCCATTCCCAGATGTCCAGGCCTCAGGACCTGAAGCTTTCTGGCCCATATCTTCCCAAGGCAGTGTCAGTTAGAACTGTGGAGCTCAATTCTTGTCAGGTCTTTACTACATAACTTGGCATCATACTCCTAAACACCTCTGGCCAACATTCCTTCTGGGTGTCGATACCTTCTAACTTGCCTCCTTCATTCTGATGAGTGACAATTACAAACTTGGGCATGAACCCCAGTCCCCCCCCGCTCCCCCCCCAGGACCTTCTGCACTCTCCTCTGCTCTGGCAGACAACTCCATCCTCAGCTCACTCTCCCCAAGCCCCACGAATTTCTCTTAACCTCCCAATTGGATCTCTTGTCTTCTGTGGATCCTCACCCATAACTTTTAACGTTTTGTTCTTCTCTTTATGCCACTTATCCTACCACTCCTTGATATTACAGTTCATTATATAGTGGTTTTGGGCCCTGATCTCAACCCTCCATCCCATATACTCAGTTCTTTAAAAGCAGGTCTCAAATTTCACTTAGTAGAATATAAACTCCACAGCAACAGAGCACCTGCATTCTTCACTGATGCATCTAGAGCCCAGAACAGAGAGTGGCACAAATGCTTAACAAACATGTAGTGAATGGATGGATTTACCTTTAAATTCTCCACATGGCCTGATTCTATATTTTGTGCATAACTGATCCTTTATAAACATTTGTTGAGTCAAACTTATCCATTAAAGGATAACTTAGAGCCGTGTTTGGCTCTAAAACACGGGGTCTAGTATTTTATAAATTTCAGTTATAGGCCACTAAGAAAAACTTTTCTAAAGTAGTTTCCTGACCTTTTAAAACTACAAAATAAAGACATTTCTTTCTGAGATGGACTTCACGTTTCACGAACTTCCCTAATGAGGCCTGAGCCATATCACCTGATGCCAGGGCCAAGAATTGTAAATTTTAAGCTGAAAAAACCTTCAGAAGTGCAATCACCTTGCTTTAGAAGTGAGGGCGACAAGGTAGAGAAAGGCATGCTGCATTATAACTCAATTCTTGTGCCCACACTTCAGTGTTCTTCCACAACAAGCTGTTTAGTGACAGACAATAGAAAAACCACGGCGTGGAATGACAGGATCTGGATATCTTAAAGCCAGATCTGTAGATAGAAATATAAAAGCAGCCCTTCAATTTCTCCACACTACATATAAAGAGGAAACCGAGATTAAGGGCTTCTTATGCTCTGTACTAACCAGCTGAATCAATCTGACACAAGCAATGCTTGAAAAGATTCACGGCCCTAGAAAAATACAATCAAAATTTTGTAAATATTTAGAATTTTATACATTCTATTGTTACGATTCCTCAGGGAACACTTTCCGTATATCCCTCTCTCACCACTAGCGGGTTAATGATCAAAATTCTGTTTTAGTTTTCTTCTCTTTCACTTACAAAATTATATATATATATAAAATATGTGTGTGTGCATACATCAGACACACACACATATACACATACAGAGCTGTATACTGATTTCGGTTAGTCATTTGTGGTCTATTCAGATGAGATAACATTATTTTGAGATTCTGGTAATTTATGTACAAAATCCCTTTGGAAAAATCCAAGGTAAACCTTGGATTATATGAGGTTCATTAGTGAAATTCTATGCGGCTGAGTAAAATTTTATATTTTAAATTTTTATATTTCACATATTTATACTTACATTTAAAATTTTTCTTCTTAAGTGGAAGCCACTATGGAAGTAAAAATGCAGCAAAATTTCAACTTAAAATATTTTGTTGTTCCATTGACTTAGTAAAATCCTATTTCTGATATAAACAATAATGTGTGATTTCTTTCTTGTTCTCTCTCTCTGTAGCCAAGCCTATATGCATATACATACGTGTATATATTATTTATAATTAATCACAAAATGTACTTGAGCTTTCTGAACAATTATTTCTTTGTATCAATTCATCTGGCTAAATTTCAATCTTTTAATGAGTTTCTTTTCAAAATGGTTTAGTAACTTAAAGATAACATTTGAGTGCCTACTATGTGACAGACATGCATTTATTCATTCAACAAACACTTACTAAGCCTCTATGAATACAGCCCTATTCTAGGTACTGGGAGATAGAGAGAGAGAGCAGATGGCCATGCCTCTGCTATGAGGGGGCTTACTTTCTATGGAGAGACTATGGAGAGAAAAAGAGAAAGAGAGAGTGACATGAAAAAATACTTCTAGACAGTGATATGCACCGTGAAAAACACATTCCAACGGGACAGAGTGACTGGGAGCATGCATATCTTTAAACAGGGTATTTCACGGAAAGCATCTCTGAAGAGGTGACATTTGATTCTAGATCTGAAAGATGAGAAGAAACCCACTGTACGAAGATGAGCCTTCGGCAGGAGGATCAACAGTACAATGGTTCTGAGATCTGGCCGACCTGAGGGACAGTAAGGGGCAAGGTAAGTAAAGAGAAAGGAGCAGGAAGTCAGGGGAGAGAAGCAGGGGCCTGATCCTATAAGACCTTGTAGGCTGTGGTAAGGGGTGTGGACTTGACTCAAAGGGCAATGGATTACCATTGGAGGAGGGTTTTAATCCAGGCAGTGAAATGATCTTATCGAAGATTTTAAAACCCCTTCGTCTGGATTGTAGAGGAGCAGGAGACGAAGCCGGAAGGCCGGTCCGGAGGCAGACACAGCCGACAGAACGAGAGAAGAAGGCAGGGTCGAGCTGCGTTTTGGAGGTAAAAATAATGGATGTGGGAGGGGAGGGAAGCAGAGTCACCGAGGAGGATTCCTGGGTTTTTAGCTTGAAGAACTGGGTAAGTAGTAGTGCAGTTTGTTGGATGGGAAGACTAGGGAGGAAACGATGATTGAGATATAGTCTAATCTCTGCTTTAGATGTGCTAAAGCATCCAAATAAAAGCATGAACAGACAGACGTACTCAGCCAGATTTTTAAGAACCTCTTTCTATGATAAATTAATGATAAATAATTATATATATTATATACTGTTGAATAAATATCAGAATATAATATATATATTATATACTATCGAAAGAGAACTACTCTAATCTTGGAGATATTAGCCTATAGATGGTTTTTAAAGCCACAGATAACCTAAGGAGCCAATGTAGGTGATGAAGAGAAGGCTGAAGATTAAGCCCAGGGCACTCACATTTAACTGTCAGGCAAGAAGGAATCAGCCAAGAAGTCTAAAAAATGAGTGGCCAGAAAACAAGAGAAATACAAACAGTGTATGTTACTGCAAGAGTCAAGTGAAGAAAATGTTTACTGAGGAGAAGTGATTAACTATGTCAAATGTTGCTGAGAGGCTTAGTAAGATGAGGACTGAGAACGGACCAGCTATGGGATTTAGCGACATGGTGGTCATTGTTAACTCTGAGTAGCAAGGAGGGAACGGATGTTCAAGCAGAGAGAAGTGAAGACAGAATGAGAGGTTAAGAAGCAGGAATAGTGAATATTAAAAAAAAAAAAAAGTGCCAGATGTTATTGAGGATAGACAAGTGAATACGACAAGGTCCCTGTCTTCAAAGAAGGCCCTTGTACATGTTAAGATAAATCTTTTATTAACAATCTCTGAAAAGTATTCTTTTTTGGATACAAAAGAGGGCTACATTTATATTAATAAGCACGTTACTATAGGAGCAGGACTTTATAAAGGAAAAAGTGGAGCTAAATAACATTATTAAGAACACAAAGTCTTCAATACATCAAAAATTTTATCATCAGATTTTCAGGTTGCTTGTGTACAACTAAAAATAGCTTTTATACATCATTCCACAAATTAAAATGCTCAAACATCGTTGTTCAGAATATGACTATTCAAAAAAGCACCACAGACATTTTCTCTGTCCTGTTTCCAAAATCCTCCTAGACAGGATGTTAGACAACTACCACATATAATATGTGTGAATTGGATAAGATAAATGTGTCCTTCGCAACAAAAAGTCTGAGATTTTATGTAATTATAGTCATGCTGAATGAACAGTTTAGAATAATGTGCCATTGTCATCAAATCATATCTTCATACACGTGTAATCCACTCTGCACAATGGTTTCAACTCGGTGTGTATGTAATTAAATTGTAAGGTGCAGTAATAGCTGCTGCTGAGTTGAAATTTTGCTTTTTCAGTTTAAAGAAATGAATAGAAAGTACAGTCTAGTGAACATCAAAGTACTTTTCTGAGACAGTTAAATCTCATCAAAGAGGTCTTCTGGACTACTGTTTCTTAGAGTTTCTAAAGACATGTTTTCAGCTGAGCTGTGCTCCTTTCTCAACGCCTCAGGTAGTGGAGGTTCATGCCTAGAGCAAAAAGAAAATCAAGATAATTTTATTTTTAAAAATTCCGTATAGAGTAAAAGAATATTAAGAGATACATGAGTGAAACAAAAGTTAAACTCTGTTATAGAATTGGTTTAGAGACTTATTTCCCTCTGCTGACTTAACACAAACAGAGATGAAGGGAGTTTAGTTTCTTTAACTGCTTTAGAATTAATTTGTCTCTATTCTGAGCTAACAAAAATTCAACGGCCTACGACAATATTCATAATTAAGGTTGAGAAATGAAATATTCTCTGTGCTGTATTTTTATGCCACGATATAAGGTTTCTCAAGCCATTTCTTTAATAATTTCATCACAGTTTACATTTTCCTTTGGCTCTCTTAAATTCTACCTATTAACATGCACTTTAATCTCCTAACAGCAGGGAGTTCTGATCACACGAATTTCCCTCGTGGTCATTTGATTATCAGCATGTACATAACTAATAACGCCTGCACATTTAGCAGTTGTTGATGAAATGCTGTTGGTCCACACTCATTTACTCAATCTCCATATCCTCATTTAATAACAGTTGTATTCGGCTTCAGGACTGCAGGCACTACATCAACGCACTGATCTCTATTTTTATGTAAATGTTCTCTTTGAGCCTAGGATAAAAGGCAAGATCACTGATTGTTAACTAGTCTTAAAAACGGTAAGCTGGAGGGTAAAAGAGCTCAACCAGGACAGCTTCGGAACATGTTTATACCCTGGTATAAACCTTGTCAGCGGTTCTCTATGGAACCTAAATAAAATATGCTTAATATTCACGATTAGAGGTGGCTTCAGGGGCAATTATGACTAGGTTGAGTCAACCCAGTAATACTCAGTAATACCCTCATATTTCCAACTTCAAAGGCAGAGGAGGAGCCATGGCAGCTTGGTATAGCTGAAAGAGAATGGGACTTGAAGTCAGGACATAAAGATTTGAATTCAGGTCTATTTCTTATCAGCTCTGTGACTTTAGGCAAGTCATTTAACCTAACGGAACTTCTGTTCTCTCATTTCTAAAACTGAGATAATAATATTTGCCTCAGAGGTAGTCTAAAGACTAAATGAGGTGTTACAAATAAAAATGCTTGTAAATTCCGACAAAACATTTGGAAACTGTTATTAGTAGTTACTAATATTGCATAAACTATAAAAAGAGCTCCCGCTAATAGTGTCTTTAATTTAAAAGAACAGCCCATTAAAAATCCCCAAACATTGAGTATGTTTAGACTATAAGTATTTCAAAAGGCCTGCACTCATTCTTAGCTGCACAGATTCTTAAACATGAAGCCACCACAGGGTCCTCCTTGGCCTCATGACTGCATGCAAATATCTATTGTCGGCGCCATGAGACCTGGGACAGGTTCTGTCTTATCCTGAGCAAACCAAGTTCAGACAGCATTACCCTCACAGGAATGCCAAGGTGCTAGGCATTAATGCATTGTCAAGATGACAAGTACTACCCCCTGGGAGTTTCAATGTTAAAATCAACAATAAGTATGGAGATAATTACTGTAACATGTAATTAAATATCTAAAAATATATTCCATGGGAGGAGAAAATGATACAGTACAGGATAAAAGTATAATTATTACATGTGTAAGTTTTCAATGTCAACTCCAAACACATTCAAGATTTTTCTCTGGCCCTAAATGTCTTAGAGTTGCTTTTTGTCTTCTTAGACAAAATAGAGAATTGAATTATTTCTATTAAAAAGTCAGACACGGAAAAACGTCAGTAATTTTGCTCATAGTCTAGACAATGTACAACCAGAACACAGAGATCTATCAGTTTAGCTAAAAAAAAAGTCAGCACAAGACAAAGGGACTATACTGAAGAGGAAAGTCTGAAGGAAATAGATTCCTGATGCTCCATTTATGATTCTCATCTCCTTCTAAAGTCACGAGGAGCTTAAGAAACAGATTTTGACTCCTTCGTTCTTAGTGCCCAGCACATGTTAGATGCTCAAGTTGTTCAATGAATGGAGGTCACTGTTCTACAGCTTTCCTATCCCTGGTAAGTCAACAGAGTACATTTAGAACTCTCCTTACAACCAAAAAAGAAAAAAATCATTTTTATAAGTAATAAATGTTTACTCTAAGACTTTTTATAAATTCTGAAAAGCATAAAGAGGACAATAAAAATGTACATTATCCTATTTTGCATTATTTGTATTTTCATATGTATTTTTTCAAAAGTGAGATCACTTTCTCTATATAACTTTGCAGCTTGATGATTTTACTCTACAATATATTAGCAATGTCATTGCATGTTGAAAAATATAGATCTATTTATCATTAATTTTTTTTTAAAGATTTAATTTTTTTTTCCTTTTTCTCCCCAAAGCCCCCCAGTGCATAGTTGTATATTCTTCGTTGTGGGTCCTTCTAGTTGTGGCATGTGGGACGCTGCCTCAGCGTGGTTTGATGAGCAGTGCCATGTCCATGCCCAGGATTCGAACCAACGAAACACTGGGCCGCCTGCAGCGGAGCGCGCGAACTTAACCACTCGGCCACGGGGCCAGCCCCTATTTATCATTACTTTTAATTTGGATGTATTAACTATCAATCCACTGATGAATATTTGAGTTGGTCCCATTTTTTTAATGGTCTTACAAACAATACCATAATTAACCTTAGCATATTTATCAAAGTATTTTTTCATGAACACACTTATTCTAAGAATTCATGCTTAGAGGTGAAATTTGAAAGCAAATAACTCACAGAACCTGTATCTAAAGTCTTAATAGAAAGTGAGCTAAATAAGTAATTTGAAACTTGGGAGTTCCTCTCTGTCTACTTAAATTACCACCATTAGTTATGGCCTACTTTAAGTTGTAAATCTACCACGAAGCATTTTTCTTTTTTAACTTTCCACATTCAGGCTGATTTTTCTTTTCTCTGATGATTTAAAGTAACGAATACCTGCACTCTACATTTCTTTGTTTGAATTGTGGTAGCACTGGTTATATTATACAGACTTCAGGTGTGCATCACTAATCACGCTCACCGCCAAATGTCTAGTCTCCATCCATCACTGTACAATGACTCCCTCTACCACCCCCTCCCCACCCCACTTTCCCCTCTGGTAACCAGCAATCTGTTCTCTGTATCTACGTATTTGTTTGTTGTTGTTATTTTTAATCTTCCACATGAGTGAAATCATACAGTATTTGTCTTTCTCTGTCTGACTTATTTCACTTAGCATACTACCCTCAAGGTCCATTCATATTGCCAAAAAAGGGTAAGATTTCAACTTTTTTTCTTTTTGGCTGAGTAATATTCCAGTGTGTGTGTTTGTGTGTATATACAAACATATATATCTAAATATATACCACATCTTCTTTATCCATTCATCCATTGATGGTCACTTAGGCTATTTCCATGTCTTGGCTATTGTAAATAATGCTGCATTGAATACAGGGGTGCACATATCTTTTCAAATTAGTGTCTTCATATTCTTTGGATAAATACCCCAATGTGGGATAGCTGGGTCATATAATAGTTCTATTCTTAATTTTTCAAGGAATCTCCATACTGTTTTCCATAGTTGCTGCACCAGTTTGCATTCCCACAGCAGTGTACAAGGGTTCCCTTTTCTCCACAGCCTCTCTGACACTTGTTAAGATTTCTTGTCTTTTTAATAATAGCCATTCTGACAGGTGTGAGGTGATATCTCATTGTGGTTTTGATTTGCATTTCCCTAATAATTAGTGATGCTGAACATCTTTTCATGTGTCTTTAGCCATCTGTACGTACTTTTTGGAACAATTTCTGTTCATATCCCTTGTGCATTTTTTATATTACAATATACAGCTTTATTCATTTAATCAATATTAAGTATGTTCTATGAACAGCTCACTGTTTTAGGAAAATATAACAAATATGATACAGGTAACACAGAATTCTTGCTTTCAGGAAGCATTCAGTTAAACTTCTTACTTTCTTTACTTTTTTTCAAATTAATAAACTTAAATTTTTTTCAAATTTTTGTCTTTTCATCCTAAAAATTTTATAAGTAGTTTCAAGGCAAGGATTATGTGATACAAATTTGTTCACAATGATTTAGCCCTTTAGGAATCTCTATAAACATCATATCAATATTTAGGACTCAGGCAGATTTTCAGAGTTTTTATGAACAACATGGTTCAACAGGATCAGGAGATCTTTATTGATGCTCCACCACATGAGCTCTCGATCAGGCGACTGCATCTTTCTGGATCTTGGTTTCTTAATTTGTGGAAAGTTAGGATTATTATAAATGACCTTGAGTTCTTTCAGTTCCCAAATTCTGAGACAGTCGTACTCAAACAGTTGAGCACAGACTACCTTGCAAAATACAGGTTCTGAAAAAATATCTGTGGAACAAATGAATGATGTGAATTAAAGAAGAAAGATCAATGACAGATTAAGAAACCACCTTGGTACAGTTAAAGGCTAAAGTATAAGGACTATTTCAAATAAAGAGAATAAAATGAAACTTCTTCAGATGATGACAACCTCACTAAAAGATGGCTTAAATTCTCAACAATATAATTGAAGTTCTAAGTTCTCTTAGCTTGATTTCACACTGCATTAAAACACACACACACAAACACGAAAAAGATTATTACAACTTGATCAAAATTGTACTACCACCATCTAATTAACAATAAATAGTGTAGATCAAAAGTTAAATTTGTCAAAAAATATCTAAAACTAATAGCAACAAATGTTGGAGAGGTTGCGGAGAAAAAGGAACCCTCATACACTGCTGGTGGGAATGCAAACTGGTGCAGCCACTATGGAAAACAGTATGGAGATTCCTCAAAAAACTAAAAATAGAACTACCATACGATCCAGCCATCCCACTACTGGGTATTTATCCAAAGAGCCTGAAGTCAGCAATCCCAAAAGTCCTGTGCACCCCAATGTTTATTGCAGCACTGTTTACAATAGCCAAGACGTGGAAGCAACCTAAGTGTCCAGCAACAGACGAATGGATAAAGAAGATGTGGTACATATATACAATGGAATACTACTCAGCTGCAAAACAGAACAAAATCATTCCATTTGCAATAACATGGATGGACCTTGAGAGAATTATGTTAAGTGAAATAAGCCAGCAAGAGAAAGATAATCTGTGTATGACTCCACTCATATGAGGAATTTAAAACTATGGACCAAGAACAGTTTAGCGGATACCAGGGGAAAGGTGGGGTGGGGGGTGGGCACAAAGGGTGAAGTGGTGCACCTACGACATGACTGACAAACATTAATGTACAATTGAAATTTCACAAGATTGTAACCTATCAATAACTCAATAAAAAAAACAAAAAGTTAAATTTGTCAAAAGAAATATCTCATCCTGAGAAAGTTTCTCTAAAATGTTAGAATGAACGATTGCCTTCTCTTTTAACTTTCTGGGTGTTGAATTACCAACATCTTTTACATTGGTATTTCCAGCTATTGGCTCATTTTGTATAGACATTTTCTCAGCTGAGTTTAAAATGATATTACCATGGCTGGACTATCAAGATTTTCTTATTTAAAAGGGAAGCATTAGTATTGTTTGGAGTGGATTAGTTGCATTTTATAACATATTCTGAGAATAATATTTATGAAACATGACAAGGTGCCTATCTGAGCAAAGTGAGAGGTCCAGGAAAATGTGTAATGACCGATGGCACCATGATAGTTGAAAAATCATGCTCATTTGACTATGAAATAAACAATGGTTCTGAAATCAAAAATCAAAAGTCAATGTTTATGTGGCCTAACTATATTTCTACCTGCACAATACACATAAAATTCATTTCCAGGTGAATTAAACGTCTAAATGACAAAGGCAAAACTTTAAAGCATTTGGAAGAAAATAAAGGAGAATGTCATTAGGATATTAGAATAGGGAAGTTTTCCTTTTTTAAAGGCAGAAAATGAAACCATAAAGGCAAAAACTGATAAATTCAGTGATTTTAGAAGTAAGTACTTCTTTTCATCAATAGACACCTTAAATAGACTGAAAAGATGAGTCACAAACTGGGGAGGACACTGTAACATATGCTACTAACAAAGGATTACTATCCAAAGAAATCCTATAATTTAAAAAACCCAACATAATTAAAAAATATATGCCAAAGACTACAGGAACTTCCAAGAAGAGGAAAGAATGGGGGCAAATAAGCATTAGCAACCATTAGTAAGTAATTTTACAACAGATTAGCAAAAACTAAAATGTCCAAGAATATCAAAGATCAAGCAGGACATGGAATAACAAGATAAATTACTACTGGTTGGAGTGTAACCATTGGAAACCACCGTGGATAACAATTTGGCAATAACTGCCAAGGTACACAAAGATGTAAGCACCTATAACTCAGGAATTCCACTCCTAGGCACACACTCTAGAGAAACATTTACGTATGTGTGTCAGGAGATAACACAAATGTTCACAGGTGCAGTGTTTCTAACAGTGAAAAACTAAAAACTACCCATATGTCTTCACAGGAAAATGGGCAAATAAGTCATAGTTTTCACACAATGTACTATGATACAGTTATACACATGCATGAATCTCAAACATAATGTTCACCAAAAGAGCAAGGCATAAAAGAATACACACAATATGATTCTCCTTATTTAAAGTTCAAAAACATGCAAACCTCTGCAGTATTACTCTTTGAACACTGGTGTGTATGTGTGTGTGCGTGCGTGTGTGTGGTGTGTCTATATCTGTGCATGGACTTAATAGTTCTGGATCTTATTTGCTCTTCCATGACAATGTTCTCAGATTTCTGAGTCCTATAACTCTAGTTATGGTGAAGATGGTGACACAGAAGAGGGGCAGGTTTAGTATTAGGCATAAGGGATCCACTTTAGACATACTGGGTGAGTCTGGGTGACTGCAGGATATCCAAATGGAGAGAGATGTTGAGTCGGTAGATGAGTCTATCAGTGTAGAGCTCAGGAGGGATGTGCGAACTACGCATACAGAGACAGAAGTCACTGCCACATCCCTGCCACTAACGGCAAATGAGTGAGTTAAAGAGATTGCCCAGAGAAAGTCAACCAGAGAAAAAACATGGAATCCTGGAGAATATTAAAATGTAGGGCAGACAGCTAGAGAGGAAAAGGAGTAAAAGAAGATTGAAAAGGAACGATTTGAGAGCTATGAGAAGTGTTGTCACAGAAGCCAAGGACCAAGTTTATTTTGTGTGCCCACAGCTTGTGCTGTTTCCACTTGCCACCTAAATGCTGGCTTTTTGTACAACTTTAACTGCTGAATCTGTAAACACAGGTTAGGTAAATTATTTTTACCCGCTATGAATTATCTGGAGTCGAGGAGAATAGCCTGCAAGGATGCTGCTATGCTTTTGATTTATTACCGATAAGAAGAACAGGCAACGTCTTCTTTTGGGAAGAAGGAAGTCTTAAACTCTTGGACTATAGCAGTCACAGCAAAAATCTAGCAAAATGGTCAATTCCTGCGTGGCCACCAAAGCACAGTAAAGTAGCTGCTTCTCTCACATTATTAAAAAAAATTATATATCTAAAATTTTGTTTTACTACCAACTTCCCTGTCATCCACCCACGTCATCTCTGACTTTCCCCTGGGATTAGAGTTAAGGTCAGATGTGGGGCGAGGGATGAAGACAGAGGTGAGGTAAGAGCAATCTATAGGGAGAGAATCAGACCTAAGCATTGGCTGGCACATACAATATTTGGTAATAATAAAAGCCAAACATCTACTGGTTTGTTTTTTAGGATGTAGCAAATCAAACCTTTATCAAAATGATCACAAAAAACAGCCAAATGAAAGTATTAGGTACTTGCTACTATTAAATAGCTAGTCAGCTATCACTCGGACCTTAACAGAATTCCCACTATGGAAAAAACTCAATTATAGAAACACCTTCTAAATGGAAAAGTTTTAAATAATGTGCTTAAAGATTTGACATCACCAAAGTCACCACCATATTTTCAAATTAAATCTCAGTATTTAAAAAAAATATTTGTTCTTAAAATAAATGAGAAAAGTGGCTTCAAATTTCTGGTTGACCTTATAAAAACCAAAAGCGTCTCCTAAATAAGTTAACTGACTGAAGTCATGAGGATTCAGCAAAACGAGTGTTGTACATTGTCTGCAAGTTGGTAGGCCCAGACGGCCTTTCACTGGCCTGAGAAAATGAGAGAAAAGAAGTTGAAACTTTCTTTCTGGCAACCAAAATGGCAAATAAAAGAAACTGCATTAGTTATTTTCAATTAAATTCCTAAAGATATCTTTTTCTAATGACTATTACTTTGCTGTTGGAATTTATCAAGAGTAAAAAAATGGACATACACTAGGTAATTCTGAATGAAACAAAGAAAGGAGAATTATGAAGAGTGAATACATTTAATGCTAAAACACACAATGCTTTATAGACATTGGGAAAGGACAATAATTCTAAAATTTCTCCTGTAAACTTCCTGTAAAATATATAAAAATCTCTAGTTTTATATAATTCAATGTTTAAAGTCACAATCATTAAGATAAATATGTCCATAATTTACAAGGATGCCAAAATTTATGCAGGAATTTCATAATACGAAATTGAAAGATTTTGTCACTGTTACTGTTCTTTATTCAGATAAATAATATTACTCTGGCAATTCACTAGATGGCCAAAATCAAAGTCCATACATGCTTCAAAAGATCAACACCTGAAATGCCCTACATTAAACCCCACTTCTTCCTGCATTCCTTGCAAGTTTTGATATTTGCTACTGTTGATCTATGCCTATAAAAGTAGAAAACTGTCATCTTGGTAGAAAATTATTCTCTACAACTTTAATTTTAAGGCAGGCCATTGCTTATTGCTGCTCGGTGTGCTATAAATGCAGTCTCCCTCACTAGACTAGAAGCTTCTCAAGCGGAGAGACTCTGCTTTATTTGACCTGGTTCATAAATGTCCCAATGATTGCATGTATTAATTAATAAACAAATGACTGAATAAATGAGGTAGCCAGTGTAAACAAGAAGGCTCAATAAAGCCAAGTGACTTGCCCAAAGCCACACAGCCAGTAAGCATGGAAGCCAGCAGGCAGGCAAGTCAACAATGAAGCCAGGATATTAGCCCAGGTTCCCCCGCTCCAAAGCCCATATCCTTCAGGCTACACCAGTGTAGGGGTCACTCATTCTTACTACCAGTCCAGAGGAAGGCAGCTGGGTGTTGTGCAGTGTGTCTCAAAAAGGAGTTCCACGAGACACTCTAAAAAATGAAAGCTGTGGTCCAAAACATTTGGAAAATATTTATTTTTCTACACTAAGTTTTCTAAGTATTTCATGTGGATATTATGCTTTAAAAGCCATGGAAGTTCTTCCATAAATAAACTTGTTAATTAAATTATTAGGTAAAACAAAAGCAAGGTGCAGAAGAGTGTGTGTAGGAAATTAGAGTGTGTGTATATTTACACACATACATATATATAGGTCTATGTGTGTTTACATGTACATAGAATCACTCTGGGAGGATGTGATGGCCCACTAGAAATGGCCGACTCTGAGGAGAGAACTGTGGGCTGAAGGACAGAGGTACTTTTTTGCTGAATATTCTTTTAAACTGTTGAGATTGTTTTTAAACCTTACACACAGATTATATCTTTTTAAAGTGCTTGAAGAAAAAAAAAAGAGCTTGTTTATCCTAGGTTTTACAAATGAATTTGGCAGCCAAAGCCTCTTTTCTCACTATCTCTTAGCTATTAATATTCCAAGAAACTAGTGTTCTCTGGAACAGGCTGCATTACTTGCTTCTCTGAGAATATAACATCTACTAGCCTGAACCCAAAAACTTAATGGTCCAATGAAGGAAAATAAAAACACAGAAAAAGAAGACAGAACTCTACTTTTGGCTACCAAGAGAAGCGGAGAAAACATGGGCAGACAATAATACCCAACCACGGAGCTGAGCAATCTCTATGGAACCAGGGACCAGGAATGATAGTTTCGCCATAGTGTGGAACCAGCTGTTTTAGTTTCCTGCTGCTGGTGTAACAAATTACCATAACAGAGTGGCTTAAAACAACACAAATTCATTATCTTCCAGTTCTGGGGGTTGGCAGTCTGACCCAGATTTCACTGGGCTAGAATCAAGATGTTGGCAGAGCCGTGCTCCTCTCTGGAGGCTCGACCAGAGAATCTGTTTCCCTGCTTTTTCCAGCTTCCAGAGGCTGCCCCGTCCTCCATCTGCAAAGCCAGCACTTGCTGGTGGACTTCTCACATCCCCTCACTCCGACCTTGCTTCCTTTGTCACATCTCTTTCTCTGACTCTCCTTCAACCTCTCTCTTCTACTTAAGAGTCTTGTGATACACTGGACCCACCTGAATAATCCAGGATAACTTTTAAGGTCAGTTCATTAGCAACCTTAATCCATCTGCAACCTTAATTTCCCTTTGCCATGTGATCTAATATAGTCTCAGATTCCAGGAATTACGACCCCGACATCTTTGTGAGGGAGAAGCATTATTCTGCATACCACTGTAGCCTTAACTTACTTAAGGCTCAATTGTTATTCTAATCTATCAGCTTAAATAGGTTTCAGGATAACTGAATAGAGAAATAGGTTGAGTGAGAGCAGGGCATGCAAAGCCCAGAGCTATAAGAAACCCTCAAGCTGGCTGGAGGAGGCATCTGCAAGGTCTGTGTAATATGACATGAAGCTCAAAAGTACCCATACTGGGTCTTCCTATCTAGAGATGAACTGAAGCAGAGTCACTGAGAGAGGCTGGCAAGTACCATCATCCATCACCTACCTGTTCACTATTTTTTAAGTGCTTATCACAGGTCAGAGACAGCGCTAGATGCCTGGGATACAAAGGGAGCAAACAAACAAGCCAAGATGGAAGTAACAGTGAGTTGCCGAGCGCTCCTAAATATGCGCTCACAGCAGCCTCTGTCTGGGGTAACACAACAGGGAGCTGGCTTTCCCTATGACGGTTCTAAAGAGTCAGGCTGTTAAAGAACCACAGACAATGCCACCCTCATGGGCCTATGACCTGCGCTGGCAGTCACACAGGGCCACAAGCTTAGAAGGGCCTCATCCCTGGCTTAATGCTCTGCTGTCACTGTCTTGAAATTCTTCATAATTTTGAAGAAAAGGGCTCTGTGATTTCATTTTGCACTGGTCCTGCAAGCTACCTTAGTGTGTCCTGACCACACACTTTGAGTGACCTCAGTATACCAGACCTAAACTGATCCTAACTGATTGCTCAGACTTATTCTGGACCAAAAAACAATGGGACTGTTTTTTTTCAACCTGTTATGTACTGAAGTTTGGACTGATTCTGTCCTATTCAGAATCTATTTTTTTCTTCTCCCAAAGCCCCCCAGTACATAGTTGTATATTCTTGTTGTAGGTCCTTCTAGTTGTGGCATGTGGGACACCACCTCAGCATGGCTTGATGAGCAATGCTAGGTCCGTGCCCAGGATCCGAACCGGCGAAGCCCTGGGCCACCAAAGTGGAGTGCGCAAACTTAACCACTCGGCCATGGGCCAGCCCCCAGAATCTAGTTTTGATCTTTAATTAGCACAAACACCTGTAAACCTCCTTTCTAACAATTAAAAAACATCTACTTTTTCTCTTCAGGGAAATAAAATACTTGGTGAATTATTTCACTGCTAATTTTTTTTTTTTTTTTATTAATGTTATGATGGATTACAAGCTTGTGAAATTTCAGTTGTACATTTTTGTTAGTCATGTTGTGGGTACACCACTTCCCCCTCCGTACCCTCCCCCCACCCCCCCTTTTCCCTGGTAACCACCGATCAGATCTCCTTCTCAATATACTAATTTCCACCTATGAGTGGAGTCATATAGAGTTCGTCTTTCTCTGACTGACTTATTTCACTTAACATAATGCCCTCAATTTTTTTTTTGGCAGCAAATAAATAAAGAAGAATGCCTTTTCCTGGCAAATAAATACCCAGCTCTGTCCTTCTCTCTCCTCCTCTTTTTCTTTTTTAAAGCTCTGCTATCTTTTGTTTTACAGTAAAAGAATTCAGTTTCTTCTCTAATTTACAGATTTTTCCACTATTTTAGTTCATGCCAGTGCACTTTATTCTTAGTGTTCTCAAAATTACCTGGTCTAATTAATTCCTCTGTTCACAAAGCAGTGAACGTGTCATCACTGCCATCCTGTGCTGTGGCCTACGTTATCTCCTCCCTTTTTGATTTGTTGAATATCCTTCCTGAATATTTTTCTAGGCTTTTCATGGTATGGGTGACTAAAGATAATTATGCAGACAGACTTTTTTTTTTGAGGAAGATTAGCCCTGAGCTAACATCTGCTGTAAATCTTCCCTTTTTTTTTTTTTTTTTGTGCTGAGGAAGACTGGCCCTGAGCTAAGATCTGTGCCCATCTTCCTCCACTTTATGTGGGATGCCTGCCATAGCATGGCTTGATAAGTGGTGCATAGGTCTGTGCCTGGGATACAAACCAGAGAACCCTGGGCAGCCAAAGTGGAGCATGGGAACTTAACCGTTATGCCACTGGGCTGGCCCTGGGCAGCCAGACTTTTTAAAGAAAACAGGCTATTTTAGAGTATCACCAACATCATATAACTTTCATATAAATAAAATATCATATAACCGATACATAAAATAAACAAACTAGAAAGTAACTTCACAAAGTTACTCATTCAATTTGGTATTATGGGTGAAAGTAACGAGTGTTACTGCTCAAATTCTAGGAGATATTCTTTCTGTCTGTCATAAAGAAACATGTCAGAAAGGGGTCAGAGGATGGAAGAAGGCAGATGGAAATAATATACAAAATTTTGTGGATTTTGATTTTGAATTAGAAAGATTAAACTTTTCAGTTGATTTCAAAATATAACTAAACTGTAAAGTAAAACCAAATTGTATACGGAGGCAGAATGTTTTTAAAACAAATCACTGTATCTACAATTGGTAGCAATTTACTGTGTAGATATGGGAGCACAGCCATGGAAAATGTAGTCTATACACTCAGAATGACTGGAGAAAGATCTATCTAACCTTTTTGCCCTTGAAAAGTTTATTACATGTACAGTATTATGATTCCAATAAAAGTTCAAATGTCACTACTAAACTTTCATTTACCACTAAAAATATGTGAAGTATCTCAAATGTTATTTAAAAGTCAATCAAATCCACACATAAAGCTATTGACTACAGTTGTGTGCTGTGTTTACATAACTATATTTACTAAGTACACTATATACATTTTCTCATTGTGATTTCTTTATGATTACATAAATTACCATTTTTTTCAAGATTTGTACTGAACTGATGTGTATTTTGAAGAAGCAGAGTAAGTGTGACATACAGTTCTGTTAGCATTAACTGATACAATTTGGTCTCATTTCTTTAAACGTCCTACTGCAATCAATGCCTTAAGAAAATAGAAAAATAGTATTTTTAAATTATTTCTCCAAAATTTATAGTGGAAGAAGCTTTTATGTTAAATTTACATTAACAAATTTAATGAAGTCAATGTTTTGTAAAGGCGTTGGTTTGCTATGCCAAAATGCAGGACTGGCTATAGCATTTAATTACTAAGACAGACAAATTCAGTAAATAATCGATTAACAATTCAAACAACAATTGTTACTTAACTGATCTTATTTTGCTACTATGAGAAAGCTACAGATCTCAGTCTTGATCCTCTGTCATCTGAACTATATAATTATTAACTTTTCTCCTTGCCTTTTATTTTTTCCTCCCTCAGCCCATCTTCCAACTGCTGCTAATTGTCTTTCTACAACACAAGTCTGAGTATTACTTTCCAATCCTCCAAGGCTACAGTTGAAACTCCCTTGGCATAGCGAAAAAAGAGAAAGAAATGATCGCCTGATTTCTAGTTTCATGTCTACCTTTCTGGCTCTAACTAGCCAATGCTTTTGCACACCAAGCTCTTGTCATCCACCAAACACATCATTCTCTCTTCGTCGCCCTACTTTTCCACACAGTTCCCTTAGCTTGAGGACTCTTTCTCTTAACTTCTTTACTTAGCAAGCTCCTACTCATCATTGAAAGCCATATTCAGATGGCACTGCTTCTGGGAAGACTTCCATACTCTCTTAGGCAGAGAAATTAATTATCTCGTATTTTCCAACAGTACGTCCTAAATCAAGCAGGTCTTTGTTCCAGCAACCACTGCTGTGTAACAAACCACCTTAAACTTACTGGCACAAAATAATGACCATTTGATTGTGCTCATACTTTCTGTGAGTCAGGAATTTGAACAGGGCACAGTGGGGATGGCTTGTCTTTATGCCATGGTGTCAGGGCCTTAGCTAGGAATACTGGCAAACTGGGGCTGACACACGGCCGGGAGCTGGAATCCTCTGAAAGCTCAACCATGCATATCTGGTGCTTGGGCTGGGAGCCCACAGAGACGAGGACTGGCTGGTGGAGAGTGTTTGGTGGCCTGGCTTCCTTGCAGCAAGGCAGCCTAGGGTAGTCAGACTTCTTACATCAATGCTTAGGGCTCTAAGCACAAGGTTGCCTTTTCTGACCTAGACTCTGGAAATCACACAGCATCACTTCTGCATTCTACTGTTTATTAATGAATCAAAAGCCCACCTAGATTTGAGGGGAGGAGAGAGAGAAATCAACTCTCAACGGAAGGAGTATCAGCTACAGACTTTAATTCTGCACATCCTTGTCAGTTATATTGTAAGCAACTCCAAAACAGGGACTATGCTGTAGAAGCACTGTTTCATTCTGAATTTGGCACAGTTCCTAGAATGCAGAACTGTGTGTCTGTTGAACTTGACTGAAAAGTCTCTTGTTGAGGGTGTTTGCCTTTTTGCTTCTCCTAGAGTTGAGCGTGGAAACAAACTATAGCTAGTTTCACACATAATTTACACAGAATAAAACCCATCCCAGATCAGAAGGGCAGTAAGATAGGCTTTTTTAGAAATACTATCACATAAAATAAATTTAAACCTTATTTATGGGTTAGCAAGTACATTTTAATTTCTGACAGCATTGCTGGCCAGTAGTTAGCTCACTTTCTATAATGAAGTAACAAATTATTTTTTCCCAGTAGTTTTGATGTTTATTAATTTACCTGCTTACAAGTTCACACTAATACCATTAGTTTATTTATACCCCTCTTTACTGGAATACTTGGAAAGGGAGAGGTGTGTTTAAATGAATGGTGTTTCAATCCTCAGGCTAAAAGCCTCACTAGCAAAAGCTGGTAAGTTTCTAAGTGAACACACAGAACCCAACTACTAGAAGACTCCAGTTGGTTGGATTTTCTGTTAACTTAAGTTTAATTAAATTATTATTATTTAGGAATGTTAGTCAGTTTAAACCTCTTCTATCTGGCTATTGAGAAACAACAAGGAAAAAGTAAGCAATCATACTTTCCTTAATAATGCAAGTAGAAGTTAAAGTTAAATAAAATCTTCAGCTCTATACGTCTTTTCTTCTGAGAAGAAATGTGAACCCTATTAGCAATAAGGAATTATCACCATCAATCTCACAATCAATGACCAATCAAGAAGGAGAATCAGATTTCAAAAACCAGAAACCATAAACAGAAATTAAATGTTGAACCAAGAAATTCTAACACTTGTTTGGAATTAGGGAAGCTGTCATCCATAAATTCACATGCAGCCCCAAAAGACAACCATGAAAATTGAACAGGGTATAAACATGCATGGAAAATATTCAGCTGGATTCTCCAGTCCGATCATAATTTCCCTTAAAATATATATTACCTCCTCTCAAAATGTTATTGAGCCTCTATGGATGGGAAAACAGAGAAAACTTTAACTCTTAATTCTCTTAAATTGCCATCTATATAATGCATTCTTTTACTGCTTTCTGTAAAAACAGCCCCATTTGTCATATTGTAAAAGAAAAAAGATATTTGATATTTCCTATTCTATCACTGGACACTTTTCTATAACTAAGAAATTTGGAAGTGACTAGAAGGAGCCATTAAAAATCCCATTTGTAACAATGTAAGTTTCCAGAAGGCAGGAACCTCGGTTGTCTATGTATAGTTTATCACACACAGGAGATTTACAATTTAGGAAAGAGTTTTTTTTTTTTTTAAAGTATGTTTTGAAACTTAAACTCAGCACACATTTTTCAGAAATGTTATAAACAATAGATTTTCTTAGACCATTCCACAAAGACCATTTAGCCTGTGATATAAACAAACTATTAGAAATAGTCATCATGAGAACTAACAGTCAACACAAATATAAGAACCTGTCTTTCACACATTCTTTGCTTCAACCAATATTTTCTCAGTGTCAGGCACTGTGCTGGCCTCTGAGATGAACAAATAAAACATAACTCCAAACTTTGAAAATCTCACAATCTAGTTGAGAAAAAATATATTTAGACAAATATAACATGCTATGATGAAGTGTATACAAAATATTGATTTATAAGATTAAAAAATATTTTAAGTTCCAAATCTAGATGTCAAGAACACATCTTTCCTTTTTGTAGGCTTATTTGTATTTGCAGATATATACATAAAAATTACCGTGTTACACATAAAATGCTATTTGATGTTTACGACATGGTAATTTTTCATAACTTTTGAAGAGCTACTTGGCTGTTAATGATTAAAAGTAACTCTTATTCATAACAGCAATAAGTGTTTTCTTTCCTTGAGCAACTTTTCTTATAAAAAATGGAATTGATTGCTCTATCAGAACACTGAATATTTATGGAAAAAGTTTATTTATATTCTTGGGAATTTTATTAAAATAATGATAGACCCTGTTAGAAATCCAGATAAACCCAATCCAAATATCCAACATTTAGGTGAGATGAAGTTAAAAGGTTATTTCCACATCTGGACTGTCCCTTCTAGATCCAAAATTCTAGTATTGTATTTTCAGGATAGAAGAGAATAAGAACTTTTAGGTTTCACCCAAAGTTATGAATCTAAATTTTCCATATTATCTCCTCTCTAACTTATTTTTGGTATTGAGTCATAATCAAACAAATATTCCTTAGGGTGAAATAGTAACTGCTTAAAATAAACATTTCGTAAAAAGAAATAAAGAGTTTCCCTAATCACTTCTTAAGAAGACTAGGGTTTCAAATACAGAAATTCTAAATCCCATATAGATCCCAGTGGATGTAAGCAATAACAAAAATTATTTGTTTTTTGGTATATAAATTAGTATATGTACACTGCAAGACTCAAAGAACCTCAGAAAAATAGAATAAAATAAAATCATCCTCTGTCCATTCACCTGTTGATATTTTTGTGTATATCTTCTTTGAATTTATATACAACTATGCAGTCTTTTAAAAATAATTATACTATGAAAAGTACTTTGTATCATATTTCACTTAATAATCCATTGGGGAACACCTTTTTTGCCAATAATGGGTTTACATAATCACTTTTAATGGCCTCATAGTATTCCATTACATTAAGTACCTTAAAAATTTAACTAATTCTCTACTCACAGACAAAAATTATAAACAACTTAAATGCCTATTGAAATCACATTTCAATGAACACCCTTGAACATACTCCTTCTAGTTACTGTTCTTAAGGCAACAGGGGTATTTAATTCTAATTGAAAATGGGTGACTATAACATTACAGTTCCTGAAAGTTCTTACTCTTAGGAATGTTAAAGGGATAAACACAGCTTACAAGCAACAGAGGAGCATATACACTTTTTAACTACTTGGAAATTAAATTATTTTTTAATGAAAGTTTTCTTTTGAAATGATGTGATTTTTACCACAGGAAGATTAAAGTTCTACAAAGAGATAAAAATCTTAATGGGACACATTAACTGTCCATATAAATCTGGAAAAAAAAAGAAATTAAAACCTGGGAAAGTGAAGACTATTTATTAAAATACTTGCATATTGCCAAAATAGAAAATGATTAGAAATTCTTTAGATTTCTCTTTGAAGACCACTCCCCTTGCTTCCCAGTTTTCATACTACACATTGGAGCTGGACCTCATAAATATCATACACTGACTGCTATTTTTGTTAATTTTTCTTAGGGAAATTAGATTAGGTCATATGACCTATTACAGGAGACAGGTGTTTATGTCTGCTTGTTGAAGTGTGGGCCAAACTCTCTTCCTTCCACATGAAATAAATGGTTATTATAAATTTGGAAACAAGGTAAAGAGGGTTTTCTCACAGGATTCGTGAAGAGTCAGTGTTGACAATGCTTCTGAGCCTGACGTGTAGAGGAAAAGTAAAAGGGCTAAAAAACAAAGGTAAATTACGCATTGAAAGTGTCTTATTCATTGTGATATTGGTATTTTAATTCAAGCATACATGATTATACCCTGATGTCACTCTGCTGCATGTGTAATTGAAGAGAATAATTTAAGAGGGAAAAATATGACTTTTTAAGAAGAGGACCTTGACCTTTCTTGGTGCAAATAAGAATTTCAACCCGAAGTTTTAGATCTTCGCACATAACCTGGAGCTGGCTCTCCAGTTTTTTCAAATTCAATATTCAAAGTTCCATTGAAAGTATATTTAAAGCTGCTAATTTATCACCGAGAGTAACAGCTAACATTCATTAAATGTTCTCCTTATGCCAGGTACTGTGTTAAGCTCCTCATTCATGTAACTGTCACAATAATCCTGTCCTGTTATGGTCTCTATTTTCCTGATGAGAAATCAATATCTTAAATATTTGAGCAACTCACCCAAGTTCTCACAATTATAAATAGCCAAGGCAGGACTTGAACCCAGGCCTGCTGGTCTCCTCCATGCTCTTAGCTGATGCCTCTTTCCCTTTTCCCTTGCCCTCAAATGCCCTTCCCTTCATTACTACGTGCCCAATTTCTACCTACTCTTGAAGGCTCAGCTAAAATGCTACATCTCTCATGAAACTTGCCTTGAATTCTACCTCTTTGAAATCTTATATCACTAAAGATTTATTCGAAAATAAAGTAAACTAATTCTGCTCAAAACAACATAGCTTTGTGTGTTACCTGGCTAATTATAATGTGTGAAATTGAAAGCAAGGCCATTTACAGCAAATACTTCTTCAAGACCAAAAGGTGTTTACAGTCAGATTATAAGCTCCATTTTTTCTTAAAGTCATTAACATCACCATCTTGACTGACAAATACTTAGCAAGCATTTGAAAGTGAATTATGCTTTACTGGACACTGTCTGCATAATACTAAATTGACATGGTCACTGCCCTCTTTGAGCTTACAATCAAAAACAGATGTCATGGTATAAACAAACATAAAAAGAGATAAAGGTGCCTACATACATCTGTTCAACAATTGAAATACATTGCATGAAATATTTCTGTTATGTTCCAGTCACAGTACAAGTGGTGTGTGTGTGCGTAGAACATTGAAATGTTCACATTCAGGGTCGAGAGAAGGATTTTTCAAATGCAGGTTTTGTCTGTATAAGAAAGAAGGCAATAGCTCACATCTGTGCAACTGAGACTTTATTAGAAGAATACAGATGTCAATCAGCACAGAATAACCACAGTACACATGTGAACCAGATGCTTCTATGTAAAATAACCCAGGGTGTTTCGCAGATGAATCACTGAAAGCGTAATTACACATCAGTCCTAGTTTATTAGTAACAGGTCCACTTATGTGGAAGCCATATGGTACTATCCATCCTGAAGTAGTGGAAAATATAAAAATGGGTACTTTGAGATGTTCAAATGTAAACTCTTCTGCTGCTTTGCTATATTATCCTTGTGGAGAGGTAAGTGATAATCATATGTGTTCAGTCAAATGTCTTTGAGACAGATGTCTATTGCTGCCTCTTATGAGAAAAGATTGTGACAATAAAGTTCACGTTATATCTTCTCCTTTTCAAAGGATTTTACTTCAACAGAAAATAAAATGTTTAGTGGCCACACAACTCCTATATTTCCAGTTAATGACTGTTAGGGTAAACGTTCACTTACAATGAGCTCAGTCACACACTATTGTGAATGTTTTCTTTCGCATATAGTTTAAATATTGATTCAATATAGATGGATTCACTGCAGATAAACAAAGCCCATGTAAAAGCTGTCAGGAAGCATCTCTGCTGCACAACACCGATTCTCGGAGCTCCAGGGGTCACTAGTCTGTGTTTCATAAAGCTGTCTACCTATTTATATAATCGATTTGCTTGTTTTCTTCATGTGTCGGAGAACTGTCTGACAAATAGAAATGGAACTCTTTAGTTAACAGCAAAGTCCTTTTAAGAGGACTTTAATTTTCTGCTTCAAAGAGACTCTTTTAAAACAAAGAAAATTGGAATGCCAAAGTCTACTTCTATGAAACACTTAGGTCAGGAAACTACACCGGGAGGGCACACAGCATCAAAGCGTCTCGAGTACTGTACCCAGCTACCCCTGCTGGACTTGAAGGCTGAGGGAGAAGCAGCTGGAAGTATTCTCAAATAACCGAGGCCCTTACGACATAATACTGAGCAGTATATTAACGCTTTAGCCCCAGGGTTTTCTTTCATTTATTGTTTGACTACACAGTCAAAAAATGTCCTGGCAGGTTGATTTGCTACGTCTTCCCCTTTTTCTCCAGGCTTAAAAGGGTTTCTTACCAGCATTAAAGGGAAGAGCCAAACCTGTGACCTAAAATCACTCCTCCATGGTTTCAACAATTTAAAAATAGTTTTATGTAATATTTGGTACATACGATATACATATAACACGTAAATACATATAAGTTATAAAGCATAATAATAAATCAAACTCCTGCAATGCCACCACTTAAGACTACAAAATTACCAATACGGTTACATGCAGCTCACTCCTTTCTCCAAGCTGCTCCCCTTGCCTCCTCACAGAAGCACAATCCTATCCTATATTGGGTGTTAATCATTCCTTTGCCTTAAAAAGGAAAGTTTTATTACATATATACAAATTCCTAAATATCTCGTATAAAACCTGTTTTATTTTGGAGCTTTATAAAAGTGGAATCACACTATAGCTAGCCTTCTGTGACTTGCTTCTTTCACTCAACATTAGGTAACTATGATTCATCTATCTCATTCATTTTCACCACGTATAACATTATATTGTGACTATATACATATATATAGTACAAACAACACTGCTGTGACCATCTTATGTAAAATTTTTAGAGCACATATAGTAGAATCTCCCTTGGTAATATGCCTAGGATTTGAATTTCCAGGTCATACTGTATGTGAATTCTTTTTACAAAACACTGTCAATAGTTTTTCAAAGTGTTCGAACTCATTTCCACTCCCATTAGCAGTGTTTAAGAGTTCCTGTTAATCAATTTCTCTCCAACACTTGATCCTGTCAGAACTTTAAGTTTTTGCTAAAATGTTGTTAAATAGTATCTCTCTGTAGCATTTTTAAAAAATTTACTTTTTAGGTTGAAAGAAAAGTTGTAGGAACAGTATTATTTGAAAATAAGTTGCCAATATCATGTCCCTGTTACCTCATTATTTCCGTGAGTACATGGTGAGCATAAATGTCCTTATAAACACTCTCCTACGTAACAAGAAGACGACCATCAAAATCAGCAAATTAACACTCACACATTACTGCCATCTAATCCTCCGTCTCCATTCAGTCTCCCATAGTCCCAATAAAATCCTTTCTAACAAAAAGCTCCACTTCAAAACCACACGTGATTTTAGTAGTCATATCTCTTTAGTCTTCTTTCTCAGTTCTTCAGTCATTTCTTGAGGTACTTTTGATGATGACTGGCCAGTTAGATGGTAGAATGTACTTAAATTTTCCTGATAGTTCCTCATGGTTTGATTAAAGTTACACACCTCTGGCAGGACTATCACAGAAGTGGACTTATTTCCTTATTACATCCGATCAAGTGGTGTAAGATTTCAGTTTGTACCATTACTGATGCTGTTCACTTTGATCACAAGCTAGTGTCTGCCATGCTTCTCTACTATAAAGTTTCTCTTCCCCCCATTGTCATCAATACATGTTTCATGGAGAATTAATGAAGTTGACCATCTTGTCATACATTTAAAAGATATTTGTGTGTTTTTTCTCTGAAATACCTGCTTAAGTCTTTGGGCCATTTTTCTATTGGGTTGCTTGCCTTTTATTTTATTGACTTAGGAGGAGAATATACATTCTTTGTCAGTTATAAAGGTGGCAAGTATTTTATCTCAGTATGTGGGTTGTCATTTTCTTTATAATGTCTTTTGATGAACAGAAGCTCTTTATTTTAATGTGGTCAGATTTACACATCTTTTCTTCTATGAGTTGCTGTCTTTCAGACTTGTTTAAGAAACTCTTCTCTTCCTCAAGACCTTAAAAATATTCTCATGTGTTTTCTTTCAAAATTTTTAAACTATTGACCTTTATGTTCACATTTTTAATTGAT
This sequence comes from Equus asinus, assembly GCF_041296235.1. Taxonomy (NCBI): domain Eukaryota; kingdom Metazoa; phylum Chordata; class Mammalia; order Perissodactyla; family Equidae; genus Equus; species Equus asinus. Next base: position 86,114,194 of record NC_091798.1, read on the forward strand.
TTGAAATTTATTTTCATGTAGGATTGAGGAGGACAGGAAATTTCATTATTTTTCAAAGAGAAAACCAATTCTCCTAGTTGATTCTTTCCCTAGTGAACTGGATCACCAATTTTGTCACATATAAAATCTACATATAAACATGGGTATAATGTTAGACTCTTCTGTTTAATTTACATAGTTGTCTATGTCAGAGTCAATACCATACTCTACTAATTACTATTCCTATATAACAAGTCATGATATTTGGTAGAGAAATTTTCCCACTTTATTCTTCTTCAGGACTGCATTGGCTATTCTTGGCCTACTGTTCTTCCACATAAATTTCAGAAACAACTTGCCAAAGCCTTATTGGGATTTTGATTACAAATGGAGTGACTCTACAGATAATTTAGAAAGAACTGAAATTTTTATGATACTGAATCTTCCTATCTCTCAAATTTTAAAATTTGCTCCATCTTTTTATAATTTAATCCATGTATGTTTTAAATAACATTTTTTAATCATTTGATGCTGGTATATAGAAATGCAAATGATTTTTGTATTTTTATCACATATTGAGCCACTTTGATAAAATACTTATTAATTCAAAGTATTTACCTGCAGATTCTTTTGGGTTTTCTATGTAGTCAATTATATGAACTGTGAATATTGAAAATTGTCTTTCTTTCCAAGATTTATATGTTTTATTTCTTTTTGTGCTCTATATGCACTGGCCAGGCTCTCCAATATAATACTGAATAGAAGTAGTGATCGTGGGAACCTTGGTCTGAAGAAATGCTTCTATCTTTCATGAGTTTTTGTTGGGTACATAAGGAAATACCTATAAATTCTAACTTTCAAAGAAATTTTATTATATCTAAGTGGTGACTTTTATTAAATTTCTATGAATCAATTGATTTAATCATAAGGTTTTTCTCTTTTTATCTATTAATGTGGTATACTATAATTATTCCTTCCTGAAATAAACTCATCTTTTTCATAATATATTTTTTATGCTTAAAAAAATGCATTGCTGGAGTCACCGGAAGTACAGTATTAAGATGGTGGTGTAGACAGACTCAAACTCACCTTCTCCCATGGACACAACAAATTTACAACTACTCTTGGAACAATTACCCCTGAGAAAGAACTGAAAACTGTATAAAAAGAACCCCCACAATGGGGCACAGTGCTGACTGAGGTGGAAGAGGCAGAAATTCCTTCCTGGAGAGAAAAAAGCTATCGTCAAGCCGTGGCACTTCACGGCTGGGAACAATCTTAAGGTATGAAGCCTTCCTTGGAGCAGGGGGAGATCTGAGAAGGGGAGCGTTACCATAGTAAGCAACTTTTGGACTCAGCACAAGTGTCATAACACCTGGCTTTGCTGGCCATTAACTATAACGGGGAATATCCCTAGAAAAGCTATCAGACACAAGGGGAAAAAAGCCTGCCCTTAAAGGGCCCATGCACAAATTCACCCGTTTCAGAAAGCAACCTAAAATCACCAGAAAGAAAGGTGCACAGCTGTTTGGTGAAAAGAGACTCACTTAATAGGCTTTGAGTGTATCTCGGTGAGGGGTGAGACCTCCCTAGGGACTGAGACATTGGCAGCAGCCATTATTGTGACATAGTACAGACATGCTGAAACAGACCCTGGCAGATGCCACTGGAGTTCTTCCCCTGGCCTCTTAGACCAGGGGTCTGCACCACCTGCTGGAGTGCTGATTTAATCCAGTTCAGTCAGGGTAGGTAGCCTGCCCTAGGTATTGGCTCCACCCAACAGTAAGCCCTCAGGCAACTTGTAGACTGCATAACCTCAGCAGCTGGGTCAGTGGGTCTGCCTCTGCAGGGCAGGGTGTGCCTCCTCACTTAACAGAAAAACTGCAACAGGAATGTGCTACTAGACCTTGCAGACAACTGTGCTGGGAATTCCCATGCCCGATAAAGTGTCTGAAGGGTCCATAGCAGCCACATGCAGCTGAGAATTACAACCTGCAGGCCAGGGCAACGGCCTAGCCTCCCTGGGCACCTGCATTAAGAGCAACTCTGCTGTAACAGAAGGGCACATGTAGCCTACACAAGGGACACTCCTGGAACATTTGGAACTGGTGACAAAAGAGAAGCACACTACTGGGCCTCATAAGGTATCTCTTACATAAGGCCACTTCTCCAAGACTGGGAGACATAGCTAACCTACCTAATATCATAGATATAAGCACAGAGAAAGAGGCAAAATGAGGAGACAAAGGAATACATTCCAAGTAAGGGAACAGGACAAACCCCAGAGAAAGAACTAAACAAAACAGAGATAAACAAGACCACAGCAAGACACAGTAGAATTAAAATGTCAAGTATTAAAGATAAAGAGAGAATCTTAAAGGCCACAAGAGAAAGGCAACAGTTAGTTACACAAAAAGGAAAGCCCATAAGGCTATCAGTGGACTTCTCAGCAGAAACTTTATAGGCTAGAAGGGACTGTCACAATATATTCAAAATGCTGAAAGGAAAAAATCTACAGCCAAGAATACTCTACCCAGCAAGGTTATCATTCAGAATGGAAGGAGAGATAAAGAGTTTCCCAGACAAGCAAAATTAAAGGAGTTTATCACAAAGAAACCAGTCTTACAAGAAATGCTAAAGGGACTTATTTAAGTAGGAAAGACCACAAATAGGAAAAAGAAAATTATCAAAAAAAAAGCAATAAAATCACTGGTAAAGGCAAATATATAGTAAAAGTAGCAGATGAACCACCTATGAAGATAATATGGAGGTCAAAACACAAAAGTACTAAAATTATCTATTTTTTTTAAAGATGTTATTTTTCCTTTTTCTCCCAAAGCCCCTGGTACATAGTTGTGTATTTTTAGTTGTGGGTCCTTCTAGTTGTGGCATGTGGGATGCCGCCTCAGCGTGCTTGATGAGCAGTGCCATGTCCACGCCCAGGATTCAAACTGGCAAAACCCTGGGCCACCGAAGCAGAGCGCACAAACTTAACCACTTGGCCACAGGGCTGGTCCCCTAAAATTATCTATTTCTATGATAAGAGGGTAACACATGTGCACAGAAAAAGAGGTTAGATATGATATCAAAAACATAAAATGTAGCAAGTGGGGAGGCTTTTAGCTAGAGGTCTAACTCAAGAGACCATCAACTTAATGCAAATTGCTATATATGTAGGTTATTACATATGAACCTCATGGTAATCACAAACCAGATACCTATAATAAATACACAAAAAATTAAGAGAAAGGAGCCCAAACATAATACTAAAGAAAACCATCAAACCACAAGAGAAGAAGAAAGGAACAGAGAAGAACTACTAAAACATCCAGAGAAAACATAACAAATGGCAATAAGTACATTCTTATCAACAGCTACTTTAAATGTCAATGGACAAATGCTCCAATCAAAAGGCATATGGTGGTCGACTGGATTAAAAAACAAGACCCATATGTATGATGCATACAAGAGACACACTTCAGACCTAAAGACACTCACAAACTGAAAGTGAAGAGATGGAAAAAGATACTCCATGCAAATGGGAAAGAAAAGAAAGTAGGGGTAGCAATACTTATATCAGACAAAATAGACTTTAAAACAAAAACTGTAATGAGACAAAGAAGAGCACTACATAATGATAAAGGGAGCAATCCAACAATAGGATATAACACTTCTAAATATCTATGCATCCAACATAGGAGCACCTAAATATACAAAGCAATTATCACCAGACATAAAAGGAGAAATAGACAGTAACACAATAATAGTAGGGGACTTTAACACTCCACTTATACCAACACTCCACTTCATCCAAACAGAAGATCAATAAGGAAACATTGGTCTTAAATGACACATTAGTCCAGATGGACTTAGTAGATCTATATAGAACACTGTATCCCCAAATCACAGAATACACATCTTTTCAAACGCACATGGAACATTCTCCAGGATAGATCATACATTAGTCCACAAAACAAGTCTCAATAAATTTAAGAAGACTCAAATAATGCCAAGCATCTTTTCTGACCACAACAGGATGAAACTATAAATCAACTACAGGAAGAAAATCGGAAAAGTCACAAATATGTTGAGAGTAAACAAAATGCTACTGAACAATTGGGTTAACAAAGAAATCAAAGGAGAAATAAAAAAATACCTGGAGACAAATGAAAATGAAAATATGACATGCCAAAATTTATGGGATACACCAAAAGCAGTTCTAAGAGGGAAGTTTATAGCAATACAGGCCTACTTCAACAAATAAGAAAAGTCTCAAATAAACAGTCTAAGAGTGCACCTAGGCGAACTGGAAAAAGAAGAACCACCAAAGCCCAAAATCAGTAGAAGGAAGGAAATAATAAAAATCAGAGAAGAAATCAATGAAATGGAGACTGAAAAAACAATAGTAAAAATCAATGAAACAAAGAGCTGGTTCTTTGAAAACATAAACATAATTGACAAACCTTTAGACAGACTCACCGAGAAAAAAAGAGAGAAGGCTCAAATAAAATCAGAAATGAAAGAGGAGAAATTACAACAGACACCACAGAAATACAAAAGATTATGAGAGAACACTATGAAAAGCTATACACCAAGAAATTGGATAATCTAGAAGAAAAGGATAAATTCTTAGAATCATACAACCTTCCAAAACTGAATCAAGAAGAAACAGAGAGTTTGAAAAGACCAATCATCAGTAAGGAGATGGAAACAGTAATCAAAAACTTCCCCAAAACTAAAAGTCCAGTACTAAATGGCTTCTCTGGTGAATTCTACCAAACATTCAAAGAAGACTTAATACCTATCCTTCTCAAACTCTTCCAAAAAACTGGAGAGGAGGGGAAACTTCCTAACTCAGTCTATGAGGCCAACATCACCCTGATACCAAAACTAGACAAGGATAACACACACACAAAAAGAAAATCACAGGCCAATATCACTTACGAACATTGATGCAAAAATCCTCAACAAAATACTAGTAAGTGGAATACAACAATACATTAAAAAGATCATACACCATGATCAAGTGGGATTCATTCCAGGGATGCAGGGATGGTTCAACATCTGCAAATCAATCAACATGATACACCACCTTAACAAAATGAAGAATAAAAATCACAAGATCATCTCAATAGATGCAGAGAAAGCATCTGACAAGATACAGCATGCTTTTAAGATAAAAACTCTGGATAAAATGGGTATTGAAGGAAAGCACCTCAACATAATAAAGGTCATATATGAGAAACCCACAGCTATTATCATTATCAGTGGAGAAAAACTGAAAATTATCCCTCTAAGAATAGGAATATAATCCCATTTACAATTGTGATGAAAAGAATAAAATACCTACGAATAAACTTAACCAAGGAGTTGAAAAACCTGTACACTGAAAACTATAAAACATTGTTGAAAGAAATACAAGACACAAAGAAACAGAAAGATATTCTCTCCTCTTGGATTAGAAGAATTAACATAGTTATAATGTCTATACTTCCTAAAGTAATCTACAGCTTCAATGCAATCCCTATCAAACTTCCAATGACATTTTTCACGGAAATAGAACTAAGAATCCTAGAATTTACACAGAACAACAAAAAACCCTGAACAGCTAAAGAAATCCTGAGAAAAAAGAACAAAGCTGGAGGTATCACACTCCCTGAATTCAAAATATACTACAAAGCTACAGTAATCAAAACAGCACAGCAATGGCACAAAATAGACACGAAGAACAGAATTGAATGGAACAGAATCAAGAGCCCAGAAATAAACCCACACATCTACTGACAGCTAATATTTGACAAGAGAGCCAAGAACATACAATGGAGAAAGGAAAGTCTCTTCAATAAATGGTGTTGGAAAAATTGGACAGCCACATGCAAAAGAATCAATGTAGACCACTATATTACAACATACACAAAAATTAACTCAAAACGTATTAAAGACTTGAATGTAAGACCTGAAACCATGAAACTTCTAGAAGAAAACATAGGCAGTACACTCTTCGACATTGGTCTTAGCAGCATTATTTTCAAGTACTATGTCTGTCCGGGCAAGGGAAACAATAGAAAAAATAAACAAATGGGACTACACCAAACTAAAAAGCTTCTGCACAGCAAAGGAAACCATCAACAAAACAAAAAGACAACCTAACAATTGAGAGATGATATTTGCAAGCAATATATCTGATAAGGGGTTAATATCTAAAAACTATAGAGATTTACACATCTCGACAACAAAAAAAACTAACCACCCAATTGAAAAATGGGCAAAAGATCTAAACAGACATTTCTCCAAAGAAGATATACAGATGGCCAACAGGCACATGAAAAGATGTTCAACATCACTAATTATCAGGGAAATGCAAATCAAAATCACAAGGAGATATCAATCACCTCATGCTCATCAGAATGGCTAAAATTAACAAGACAGGAAATAACAATTGTTGGAGAGGATGTGGAGAAAAGGGAACCCTCATACACTGCTGGTAGGAGTGCAAACTGGTGTAGCCCCTATGCAAAACAGTATGAAGGTTCCTCAAAAAATTGAGAATAGAACTACCATATGATCCAGTTATTCCACTGCTGAGTATTTATCCAAATAACATGAAAACACAAATGTGTAAAGATATATGCACCCCTGTGTTCACTGCAGCATTATTTACAATAGCCAAGATTTGGAAGCAACCTAGATGCCCATCAAGGGACAAATGGATGAAGAAGTAGTATATATACATAATGGAATACTACTCAGCCATAAAAAATGATGAAATCCAGCCACTTGTTATAACATGGATGGACCTGGTAGGTATTATGGTAAGCGAAATAAGTCAGAGGGAGAAAGTCAAATACCAGATGATCTCATTCATAAACAGAAGATAAAAACAATAACAAACACACACATAGAGACACAGATTGGATTAGTGGTTACCAGAGGGGAAGGGGGGAAGGGGGAGGGCGAAAGGGGTGATTAGGCATATATTTGTAGTGATGGACTGTAATCAGTCCTAAAGTGGTGAATATGATGTAACCTACATAGAAATCGAAATATAATGATGTACACCTGAAATTTATATAATATTATAAACCAATGTTACTGCAATTAAAAAAAAAAAGCACACCAAAAAAAAAATGCATTGTTGGATTTAGTTTTCTAATACTGTTCAGGATTTTCCCACCTATGCTCAGGAATAAGATTGGTCTGGAATTTTCTTTGCCACACTATTGCTTTTTTTTTTTTGATTCTGAAATTGAGGCTATGTTAGCCTTACGGAGTGAGTTGGGAGTGTTCTCCCATTTAGTTTGCTAGAAAAATTTGATAATATTAAAAGAACTCATTCCTTGAAAAACCTAAGGACCTTTCTCCAGAGAGGATTTGTGTTTATACTGAGAGGAAGGCGGCACTACCAAGGGTACTCGGTGCCTAATGGGGTCTTCCAGCAGCTGCGCCCAACCAGCATTTTTATCTCACGGCAGCCCTGCTTTTCAGTTTGTTTCATGCTCATAGCAAGGTGCCTGCTTTGGCTTCAGCTTGCTGTTATTTTTGTCCTGAAGATACCCTATACATTTAAATTCATTTTTGTGTGCACTAGAAAAAAAATATTCGTAATTTATGCAGGACTTAGTTGTATTTTAACGGTAGGGCCCCTCAGAATGTCTAGTCTGCCATATTGTCAGGAAGAGATTCAGTGGTTTTAATTTAATAATAAGTAGTGTACTGTCACGGAAGAAATACCAACACTGGAGTCAGATAAGGCTGGGTTAAAATCTTGGATCTGCCACTTTAGTGATGATGCGATTTTGAGGAAGTCTGAACTTTTCTGAGCCTGTCTCCTCTTTACGTTGGGGATACCAACCCCTACTTCATACAGCCGTCTAAAAGCATAGAACAAAATATAACTGGCATTTGCTGAACACTAAGAGCCAGACACTGTTATAAGGACTTACAGGTATTAACTCATTTAATCTTCACAACAGCCCTATGGGGTAGTACTGTTATCACCTCCTTTGCACAGCTGTGCAACTAGAGAATGTTAAGTAACTAGCCCAAGGTCATAAAATCAATAAGTGGAGGAGATGGGATTAAAATCTAAAGTCTGGCTCTGTTGTTAACAAATACTGTTATGATTTGCAGCACTAAATCATTTAAGTTATGTAAAAGTCCACCATAGTACTTGGACACAGTAAGCACTTTAAAGTGACAGCTAAAGTTTTACAATAATAATAATATATAATAATAATAATATAATTATTAATACTGAAAGAATTTATAAGGCAAATGTATACATCCACACATAGACTACTACTCATTCACAGCAATGAAATACTGACACACTTCTACATGGCAGACTCTCAAAAGCATTATGCTACATGAAAGAAGTCAGACGCAAAATGGCTACATACTGTATGATTTTATATGACATTCTGAAAAAAGCAAAACTATTGGGACAGATCAGCTGGGTGTGGGAAGAGAGGATTGACTACAAACAAGTGTGAAGAAGCTTCTTGGGATGATAGAAATATTTACTAGCCTGACTGTATGTCTGCCAAAATTCATAGAACTATATACCTTAAGAATTGTGAATTTGACTTTATGTTAATTATACCTCAATGAGCAAAACAAGCAAAAAAACAGTTAGCAATCTTTCCCCTGAAAGAGCATTTTCAAGCTATATTCATGACGAGCTTTTGTCTCTGCTGAACATAGAGAGTTATGTATGCCATTAATTATTTCGAAAATCTGATCTTGAAAAAAATACAGTGCATTGTTAATTGTGAAAGATATATGCAAGGAACAGCAATAAGACTTCCTTACCAATCCTCTGGGAATGGAGGAAAGTAATTAAAGAAGGAGCCTTGCTAGTTTCAAACTGTCAAGGGTACTTAATATGCTTCTTTAGATTTTCTATTTCTTTCTACGCTCTTTAAGAAATAGCTTACAAGCTGCTTTCTGGCAGGAATTACTAACTATAAGACCACTAGAAATGCAACTGTTAGTACTAAAAACTCATGTTATACAATGACACAATTACACTTGTCAAGGCAAAATTTCAAGAAATAAACCATATTGTAGTTCAAAATGGAAGAGTGGAAAATGTGATGTTAGCAGAATATACAGATCCAAAATGGATTTTCCCATAAAGAATACTAGATGTGAAATGGCTCAAGCTTGGTTAGAAGGATTGCTTAATTTCTTTCAATTATGCTTTAAAAATTAGAGACAGATTCTTATTATAGGAATAACTAAATAAAATGGAATTTGGAGGAGAACTGCCTCTTAGTAATAAGAGATTCTGGCTGAAAGCAGGTAAAGTCACAATTTCTAAAAGCACAATAAGCTCAACTATGTGATAGCTTTGATTATGAGGCAGAAACATTCCCAGCCTCACTGCAAAAGGGCAATGTTGACTTTGGAATTGGGTCATAGTAGGGAGTAGAATAGGAAATTTCTAAAGTCAAAAGAGACTGTTCTGGACTACATTGTTCTAGGAAGCAACTTCTTAAAACATCACTCAAAGGGTTCCCATTTTAACCGTGAAAGTAGCAAAAAGTGGGGAGAGATCCTATTTTACATGATTACCTGAGACTCAAATCAATCTTCTGAGTTCCCAATAAGTCTATTTGAAAATGACTTTTAGTGTGCTTTTGCAGAGTGGGTGTGTTTTTGAATTTAGATGGTGACAATAGGTATATTATCTTCACTTTCCTAAGGTAACTACCTCAAGTCAAGTAGGTCCCAACCTTAGCAAAGTCTTAGGGTTAATTACCAGGGCATACTGTTTGTCTTCCTAGAATAATAAAAACAAAAAAGTTTCGGGAATAGCAAAATCCAACCTCATTTTATGTACTTTAAAAAAAAGCACTGATGCACACATTCTACCGATTCTCTTACATCTGTTAGGTTGAGGCGAGGATGAGATCTGTTGAAATATTAAATAAATTAACACAGTGTCCCAAGTACAATTGTGACTTTCATAAAATTCGCATTGGTTTATTGGCTGATTAAACTGGTAGTTTTCAGTCTAGTTTCCCTATTATAGCCAAATGGTGACAAACAGAAGTAATTTGTTGTCTAGAGACTAGCAGACCAAATAATTTTGGAATGACTGAGTTTCCAGGCTTTAGCTGGCATGGAGAGAAACCAGAGACACAGAGACAGCATTAGACTATTATTTTTTGTTTACAGAGTAGCCAGTGGAGACGACTTATGAAAAATCCCTGAAGATTAATGGAAAGGTATGTCTTCGTAAATGGATGATATTATCAATATACATGAATATCTGATCTCTGACACAAAACTAAGAGAGGAATATATTTTTAGTATAGTCATAGAAATCTTTTGTTTTGCAGCAAAATGAGAAGCGGAAAGTGTAAAATATTTAAAATTAATTTTTCTATGACTATTAGCCTACGTATTGCTCCCATAGGTTACTAGTGTCCTGATTATTTTTACAGGTACCCCAAGTGATATATACAGGAAAAAAAAGTGAAACTATGACCATAGGAATAACGAGAGGACTTTCTAAACTATGCACCATGCACCAATTAAGCATAATTACTGTGCATATGAATAAAATATTTTTAAGGTTTTATCAATAGGAAAGTTCTCTTGGGCCACTGATTTAAAAAAAAAAACAGAATGCTGCCATCTGTCTAAATGAATTCTAATCTTTCTCTCAGTTCTATGTCTATTTGCATTAATGGCAAAGTGTTTTAGACTGTATTGGAGGCAATTATCCCAGAAAACCCTCTGTCATAATAATACATGAAGTGAGACCCCCTGCCCCCCGACTGGCTGAGTTTGGAAAATTACTTTTAACTGGAGTGTAGACAAGGTTCAATTTGCCAAGTGTTTGGGCCAGAAGCCAGGAAGGCCTGGGCAGGGGTTGTGAGCTCCAACGTTAACAGGTAAACTGGAGAGGATGGGGAAGGGAGCAATCACTGGGCTTCCACAGGAAGCGTGGCAAATATAGCTAAAACATCATTGACAAATTTTTATTCCCTAGTGCTTTGGGAAGTGCCAGTACTTGGCCTCTTTCCTTACAGTATTGAAAAGTTTGATGATGTCTAATGCTGTGAAGGGAATGAGAATGAAATTCTCAGTATTTAGTGATCAGCTAATCTAGTTTCTTGGCTCCGGGAAAAGAACTAAAATCCACAACTGCCTTTTCACTTTGACTTTTCTTGCCATCCCTGGATAATCTAATTGTTCTTTATATTATAATTTATTGGTCTTTCCCTCTTCGTTCTCAAGCCAAATCACTGACACCTGAGACGCATCGTAGTCAATCTCCATTTGATTTACAACATCTTTATCACTTTCTCTCTCAAATACTTAAATCAACTTTGAAAATAGATTTCAAAACTCATCCAAATTCTGTCCAGTCTGCAAAATTTCTAGGGGTCCCCAACAGAGTATCAGATGTTTTCTTTAGTCATCCTCACTATTTCTACTGTTTAGTTTTGACAAGAGAACACAAAGAAATGACCTCTCTCTATTTTTCACTTGGCCAAAAACTTCTGGGCAAAATTCATACTAATCCAAATAAAACGGAAAAAGAGAAGAGAAATATTTTTATTAAAATTGTTGCCTTATTTTTATAACAATTTGAGGGGCTGGTAATTATTAGTATAACTAGAATAAATGATGTCTCTCTTCCCAGCTGATTAAACTATGGCACTGTGGAGATGCTTTCATCAAAATTTCCACATACTAGCTTCTCTAAAACCCTCAGCTATTGGCAATGACAGGAAATAATAGCTATTCTTTACTTTTGCAACACTGGAATCTTCCTTTATCTTATTTGTAGTGTATATGATATTAATCTTTCTAAGATTGCTTCACAGCCTTACTCTCTTCTTTCATAAACATGACTAATCAAAATTTTTTAAATGAATAAAAATTATTTTAAGGCTTAATATTTCTGGGAAAACTATGCATTTCAAAATACAGTTTTGTATTATAAAACTCACCACACTTCGTTTCTGCAATTTTGCCTTCTCTTTCTTTTAGGAAAACTCTTATTTTTACTACAAGCCTCAGTTCAGATCTTCAAGTAGCTTTATAGAACTTGATCTGCCGGAGTGAACGCTCCACCCCGTCCTCCCACTTCCTTTCCCACACACCTCCGAAAGGGCGCTCACCGCAATATAATTATTAGTTTTTGTGTTTCTCCCTTTCATTGAATTTTGAGGACCTCAATATATTAATTTCCTATGACTGCCGCAACAATTACCACAAAACTTCATGACTGAAGACAACACACATTTACTCTCTCTCAGAATTCTGAAATCAGTACCGCTGGGCCAGAATCAAGGGGTTGGCAGGGCTCGGCTCCCTCCACATCCACTGGGGAGAGTCTGTTCCTTGCTTCTTCTAGCTTCTAGTGTTGGAGCCACGTTACTCCAATCTCTGCCTCTGTTGTCGCATTGCCTTGTCCTCTTCCGTCTGTCAAATCTCCCTGTAGTTCCATCTTATAGGAATACCTGTAACTACATTTGGGTCCACCCCAATACTTCAGGATAATCCTAGGATAATCTAAAGATCCTTAATTTGGTCCCTTGTCTAGGTCTTTGCCCATATATGGTAACATTCACATGTTCCAGGGATTAGGATGCGGACATCTTAGGGGGCAAATATGCAGCCCACCAAACTCAGGGATGGAGAGGCATCTCATTCATGTTGACACCTTCAGTCCTTAGCATATTACTTGGCACAGAGTAGAGGCTACATAATTGTGGAAAAAACAAATATAATTTCACTTAGGTTTTAATTGGACATAAATTCATGCAAAATTGTGAGTTTACAGTGCTTAGTAGAATTCAGTATTGAGAAAACTGAATAGAGGCTTTAATAGGCTAACAGTAATGGTTTTTTCTTTTCGGTTTTTTTTGAGGAAGATTAGCTCTGAGCTAACATCCACTGCCAATCCTCCTCTTTTTTGCTGAGGAAGACTGGCCCTGAGCTAACATCTGTGCCCATCTTCCTCCACTTTATATATGGGACACCTGCCACAGCATAGCTTGACAAGGAATACATAGGTCCATGCCCAGAATCTGAACCAGTGAACCCCCGGCCACTGAAGCATAGCACACGATCTGAACTGCCACACCACCAGGCCGGCCTCAGTGTTTTTAGTGGTCATATATAATGAATAACAGAATTTCTTTTCTAAATAGAGTTCCATTCAACATTTAACAATGTTCAAGAATTATGCAGACATCAAACAAGGAAAAAAACTCTCCAGCCAGTACAATTTATAAATAATTACACTGTTAAGTGTAAAAGCACAGAACATACAATAAAATAAGAAATAGCTCACCTGTACAAGCTCATTATTCTTCCAATTAAAAATATAATTCGCATATTAGCAACTATTATCTTTAAAAGGGTTGTTTTATTTAAAAATCATAGATACTAGATAATGAAATCTTCATGAACTCACAGAAATCAATTGGATCTCTCAGAGATTGAAAAGGCATGCCCCTGGTGAAAATCTAGCTGGTCTCCTGGTCTTTGTGCCATTTTGGCGTGACTTAATCATGGGTAATGAGGGACAATATCACAACACATTACAACTTCTTTGCATCTTGATCATGGATGATAAATGTCTTGACAGAGGCCATTCTTCAGGGAATATCACATCTCTGCAATTATATTATGTTTTTATCTGTATTCCACAACTCCAGTTAATGCTACGAAATAAGCCCCCATACCTGTGCCTGTCAGAGAGAGATCTAACTCATCCCATACTTTACTTTATGAGAGATCAAGTTCTTGGTATCTTTGCTCTCCAGTGTACTTGAAATTAACAGCAGTTTGAAAAATAAAAAAATTTAACATATAACCTTATTAATAAAAATTTGCTGTGGCTTAACAAAACTTACAAGGCTACCAAGAAAATAATTTAATCTGTTTTTCTATATTAATAACATAAATTTTTCCATGAAGGAGGGGATCTAAAAGCTCTGATAAGACTTATTGTCAAAAGAGTTGGAGATTTTATTGATGTATTCTGCTATGTCATTCCAAAATATCTGATGAAATTTGTGGCAAATTTTGCGACACTAAAAAACTGAAGTAAAACTGATACAAATTTATTACAGTCATAATGGTCAAAACTATTGTTTACTGAATATTGGAAAAACACTGTCTATTGAAAGCTGTTATTATCTACATCATTTAAATTACTATTTCTTTCCATTTTGGGTGCAGAGAATCCAAACTATTACACGTTACAATTTCGTTTACAATTAGAACTTTTTTTGTGCAATCAAATGATTTTCTTTCACCTGGCCACGTATTACCTAAAAATGGTGTTAAAGGATAATTATCAAAGTATAGGACTACATTACTTTTATACCTTTATTAGAGCAAAGGATACGATTTATTTGACTGATACAGTTTTTTTTAACTAGTGTCTATCATGTGCTATGATTATGTGTTTTTAAAGAAATGTAGATTAAAGTAATATTTACTAAATAAAAAGTCTACAGTGTTAGGAGATATTTGCGAATAAAAGGGAGACATCTGAAGTGAAGATGTGATGAAAGAATAATTAAACAGGGCTGGTCCCGTGGCCTAGTGGCTAACTATGTGCGCTCCGCTTCGGTGGCCCAGGGTTCCACTGGTTTGGATCCTGGGCGCAGACCTAGCATGGCTCATCAGGCCATGCTGAGGTGGCATCCCACATGGCAGAACTAGAAGGACCTACAACTGGAATATACAACTATGTACTGAGTGGCTTTGGGGAGAAGAAGAAGAAGAAAAAAATAAGATTGGCAACAGATGTTAGCTCAGGGCCAATCTAGGAAAAAAAATAAAAGATCATGCAGAGCCTCAAATAATCTCAGGAAAATTTTAAAAAATAATAATTAATATTGATAGAGAACAATATTTTATTAAATATTATATTCTTATCTGGTCATAAGATGTCTAGCAATTCTTTACTCATAAATACATTAGTAACAAATAACATACAAAAATAACCATTCATATGAAACTTACAATTTAGGTGAAAAAGAGAGACAAAATAAATTATCATAAATATTTTAGAGAGTGAAATGTCCTATGGAGAACGATTTAAAAAGGAAGTAGATTGAGAGTGGGATGGGTTTATAATATTAAATAGTGTGATCAAAGATGGTCTTACTGAGAAGTCGAAATGTGAGCTAAGATGTGAAGAAGGGAGCAAAGTGATATCTAAAGGAAGAGTGCTCTAGGCAGAGGAATGCTTGTGCCAAAGCAGGACTACAACTGAAGTGTTTGAAGAATACGCAGGAGGTGGGTGTGGCTGGAGTAGAGTGAGCAAGGAGAAGAGTAGAATGAGCTCAGAGAGGTAAATCGGCAGAGAGGTAAAAATTGAGTGGGAAAAAGCTCCATATAAACATCCTACAGCAGTAGACTGACTACATGCATCATGGGAAATCTGTACAGTGAGAAACTTTGGAGTCATTACCAAGAATGGGTTAGATCTAAATGTGTTGGTACTAAAAGAACTCAATGCACAGGGTAAGTACTGTGCATATACCATGATCCCATTTATGTACATTAATATGTGTTCTTTATGTCAGAAAAATGCTTTCCAAAAGCATACATAAGAAACAGTTAATGGCAGCAACCTCTAGATAGAAGATCCAGAGGTAGGGGGAGTATGAGAGAGGTTTTACTTTTCATGTTATACTTTTCTGTACTTTTTTTTTTTGAGGAAGATTAGCCCTGAGCTAACATCTGTGCCCATGTTCCTCCATTTTATATGTGGACACCTGCCACAGCATGGCTTGATAAGTGATGTGTGGGCCTGCACCCAGGATCTGAACTGGCAAACCCTGGGCCACTGAAGCAGAGCATGAGAACTTCACTGCTACGCCACCAAGCCAGCCCCTGTACTATTTTTTTTTCAACCATCTTTATATATTATTTTTACTTTACGAAGACAAGAAAAAGAGCTATTTGTACATCTGTGGTATAGTCTCTCTTCAGTCAAACCTCATCAGCAGTTGACATAAGACTCTTGCCTTTTGCCGTTTGGATGCCATCTCAGCATCCTCAAATGAATTTTCCAAGTGTTTGTTTCCTAACTTCCTTTCTCAGTGCTTATTTCCATGATTTTGCTAAGTCATAACAAGTTCACTAAGAAAAATCAGTTCCTCAATTTGAGCCTCTGGGTTACTGAACAACTCCATCAATGTTAGCACTTTCACTCCTCTAACTTCTCCATGCTGACTTGTGTATTAACCAACGAGAATCACACATATGACTACATTCCCTCCTGCCTCTGGCCTCCAGATAAGCTGTCCTCCATCATCCAGAATGCATTTCCTACTCTTCTCAGAAAAATGAAGTCTTCTTTCAAAACTCTCCTCTCACATGAAGACACCCTGAATTCATTTCCAGCTTATTTGTATTGCTCAGAATGTCCAAACATAATTTATCCTGCATTAACCAAATGCCTTTTGCATTAAGCACGTAGTCTTCTGTGAGAACAGGGGCCAAGTCTTTCTTTTCTTTAGTATCTTCCCATCTTGACCTCATACGACGCTCCCCACACAATATGTGTTCTATCCATGCTGCTGCAGGAACCGACTTAATTTTATTAAATCATATGGCTTAGAAAGTAATTCTGGGGGCCGGCCCCATGGCTGAGTGGTTAAGTTTGCGCACTGTGCTTCGGCGGCCTGGGGTTTCCTGGTTCGGATCCTGGGTGCAGACCTACGCACAGCTCATCAGGCCATGCTGAGGTGGCATCCCACATAGAAGAACTAGAATGACTTACAGCTAGATATACAACTACGCACTGGGGCTTTGGGGAGAAAAAAAAGGAGGATGCCTGGCAACAGATGTGAGCTTAGGGCCAATCTTCAAAAGAAAAAAAAGGTAATTCTGTAAAAACATAGGGAATGATGGAGCCTAGAACGGTCACCCAAATAACCTCAAGCTCTTTGTGGTGAATTCTGTTGATTTTTCTGCCCAGCTCTCAGTTCCACTTTCTTTCTAGGACAACCTTTTACTACTGCAGAAGCTGGAAAACTAAAATCTGGATTTCCCAATCTCCTCTGCAAAACTATTGAGATATCTGAAAGGTGAAAATGAGGCAAAGGACTCCTTCTTGACTCATTTACTGTCTTCCCCCTGCCCCACGTCCCCAACAAGCAAAGTCCTGATGCAGAATAAAAGGGTTTTCTGTAGCAGATTTCTGTGCCTGTTTTTCAGCTCTGTGTGTCAAGGCAAATTGTGGTAGAGGTAGTGGCCAGGATACATGTTCCCATGCCATCCACCAGTTTTGAGGCTGTCATGAAGTAGAGCATCCTGGCAACTGGATTAGAGTTACACAGTGGTTTCCTGTGTTCTGATGGCAGCCTGAGGCAGATCACTCCTAGAGGTTCACTAGAATTTTGCCCAGGCTTTCCGATGACTTTATGAGCATGCAATGCCTCAAGTGTAATAATTTTCTGTAGCTAAATTATGCCCAACTTGGTGGCGTACACAATAGAAATGTATTCTCTTACAGTTCTGGAGGCTACAAGGCTGCCGTGAGTCTTATGGAGCTCAAATCAAAATGTTGGCCAGGCCATGCTCCCTCCAGAGGCTCCAAAGTAAATCCAATTCCTTGCCTTTTCCAGTGTCTAGGGCCGCATTTCTTGCATTCCTTGGCTCATGCTCCCTTCCTGTATGTTCAAAGTCAGCAGCTTAGTATCTTCTCTCTCTGACTCTGATTCATCACACAGTGTCTTTCTCTTCTGTCTGAAATCTTCCTCTTCCTCCTTGTAATAAGGACACTTGTAATTGCAGTTAGGGCTCATCTGGATAGTCCAGGATAATTTGTGCATCTCAATAGCCTTAATTTAATCACAGCTGCACAATCCTTCTGCCATATAAGGTAACAGTCACAGGTTCCAGAGATTAGGACCTGGATATTTTTGGGGACTATTATTCAGTACCGCACTATGCCTTCCTCTTTCACACGTCACCATGAGGGGAAACACATTCCCAGGTTCCAGGCATTAGGACGTTGACATCTTTGGGGAGTGGAAGGAGGCATTATTCTTCCTGCCACAGAAAGGCACATAGAATGAATGTGAAAACATGACACCAAAACGATGACACTTGCAGTGATGCCGGGAGGATTCTTTTCTCTTCGCCTTCCCCACATCTAGCCCATCCTCCCTGTTTAGCCCTGACTCCTGCTGCTCCCCTGGATAAACCTCCTGCGAGAGCCAGCAGGCCTCCACCAGTGAGCCCACTGCCTCCCTGCCTGTGCTCCTCCTGCTCGTCCAGGTGGGATGGCCTCCTCCTTGCTCTAGCACAGCTTCAGTCCTCCCTCACTATTTCAGTGACCACCAGCAAGCCTTCCTGCTGCCTAAAGTCTTCCTTCATCACTTCAGCTTAAAGCGAGTTTGGGGATCCTGTAGTGTTCCCTTTACCTTCATAAGATTTATGACTGTGAACGGTGATCTTCACATATGGCCACATCTTTATCGCCAGCAGGAATGTAAGCTCCTGGACGTCACATACTTTATTTTGCATTCACAGGTAGCTAATTATGTCTCATTCCTGTATATACCAAAGGGAAATTCATACTACTGCCTACAGAATATGTCTACATTTTTTTAAAAGTGAGTTTTAAAATTGAGATATAATTGACATATTGTTTAAGTTTGAGGTGTACAACGTGTTGGTTTGACACATTTATATATTAGCATATGTCTATTTTTGTAAGTCTAGACTACGTGTATTTTTCTCGAAGCTTCCTGTAACAAAAATTAATTTTGAAATTCTTTTTAATTTGCTGCACTTTCACTTTGTACTGAAACCAGCCACTAACTGCAGAGAGATGACAACAGACGGTATGTAAAAAATTCCTTTTCTCCTAAATCCTTAATCCATTTGTGAGAAGATCCCCAAATAATTCACTCTGTTCAGGAAGCATACGAAAACTACATTGCTATAAATATTAATAAAAGTAGCTTAACAGAGCCCAGTGAAAATTTCAGTTTTGATATTTCGATGTTTGTTAATTTAATGTGATTGTCATGAATAGCCTAAAATGGCAAATTATATTTTCTATGGATAATATTCTCTACAGATTTGATCCTTGCTGTGCAATAAATGAAAAGGATGTTCTCATATCAGGAATTATCACACACGGAACTATGGAAAGAAATCAAATTTGGTATTGGGATAAAAATATTAGATAATGGAAATAATTATGAATCAAGACTAAATTGCACAAAGATTTAATGATTATGCAATCTAAAATTTAATGAGTGACTTGTGGATTATACAAAGAGTAAATATTAGTTTGAAACATTTCATTTAAAATACACAACTAGGATTGCATTTTCTGTCATTTTAAGTTTAGGAGATATATATTTAATAAGAATATTTTTCTATTAGGTAAAGAACGTGTCAAATAGTACAAGTACTTACAGTTTCTTAGATGTAGAGTAAGTATTTTCAACGAGAGTTTTTGAATGAAGGACAAAAAACTCATTGAAAAGTGTGGAGGACTTTTGGCATTGCCCTTTCTAAGGAAACCAGGAAACTATTTTGTAAATGCCTGTATCCATGTATTAACAAGATTTCTATTTTCTCCAAAATATAAATGGTTAAAAATGGCCTATTTCGATAATATGATATTAACTTATTATCACACACATAGTTTTTCATTCAAATATCCAACGCCATGCACTACTACTTCCTTCACGCGCCTAGGCTTCTATCCATCTGTCTATCCATGATAACTCTGTCTATTATATTAAAAGAAATGGACTGGTCACAATGAGTCAATGCTTTCTTAGTAATACAACTACACAAGAATTTCTCACTGGACTCAAACTTCATTCTACCGGTGGAACTCCTTCTTCAAATGAAATCTTGTAGAAATCATCTAACAAGCAAAACAGCAAAAAGCTGAACTGCTCTGAGAATGAGGGAGAGGAGGTGGGAGGAAGACCCTTTCGTTTACCACCGTCTCCCTTGGTCCTCCAAAATATTTCTGACAAATTTTTAGGGCTTCATGAAACATAATCGGAAACAGGAGAGTATATAATATGCTTTAGTAAGACAAAGAGTATACTGCATGCCTAATAAAGACCTTCTATTTAACAAAGGTTAAAGTATAAGGTTCAATTGCTTAGTGCTAACTCTAAATTACTTGATCCGGAATTTTCTGTCTGGAATTCCATATGGTTCTAGACAGCCAATCTTCTAAAGTGTGTACAGGTAGTAAAGAGTTGTATGTATAACCACAAAACACCTCCGGGCTTCATCTTACTTCTGCAGTTCTCTCTCAACCTCCATTCTCTGTTAGGAGTCTGCTTTGCCTCCACCATTCACAAAGCCAGCTCTTTACCACTTTGGTATACAGCTTCCTGAGAGCCAGGACTGAGTTTGCCCTCCACACTGGTCTGTGACACTCTGCTTATGATTCTCTTAAAACAATTAAAAACACTCTCTTTATAATTTTAAGACACATATCCTATTTTGCCTTAAGAGGACAGATTTTGTGCATCTGGTCATCCCTCAACTAAATTGTAAGTATATTCAGGGAGCCACATTAGGGAAAGCCGGTAGCCCCTCAGTGTTGAATATAATGTGAAATCTTTCAGAATTGCTCGTGGAAGGGCCACAGATAGAAATATTACCTATTCTCTACAACTCCTCCCCTGGCCCCAAGCCCCAAACAACTAGCAGAAACAGTGTATAACCACCTTTTAGAACAAATGAGTAAACATTACTAGTTTGAATTAATGAAATTAAAAATCCCATCAGAATTCCACGAACACTTTCAGAATTCTTCCATTAGCAAGAAAGCGTGGACTGAAATACTTTGGGAAAAACTCTTGTGCCTCTTTTCAATACGTGGCCAGGCAACGCTAGAACCCATAACGGGGGAGAGGGACTGAAGGTAAGTGTGCTCCCACTCTGGCAAAGTAAAAGGTTTGAACCCCAAATACAAGCAATTCTGAGTACTTATTTCCACAGAATAAGGTCTGATCAAAGAGTTGAACACTGAAATACTTTAGGGAGTTATGAAATTTCCCTTCTTCCTTTCCCCCTTTTTTGGTGTGTTCTCTTCACTGTTCTGTATTTTGTGATTCATGAGGGAAGAAAAGAAGCCACAAACATGAGTCAGGGTTTCCAGCCTCTCCAATAAAGATACTGCCCCAGCTGAAGCCCTTCAGTGATGCAGATCCTGTTGCCTAATCAGTCCCTTCACCAGAGGCCGGGAGGGACGTTGCCGCTGTGGCTTTGCTGGCATCCTCCAGGCCCCATCGATGCTATTATTGCTTACTCGCTTGGAAAATCCTAAACTATGCAACGTATCAAAGAACAATGGCTAGGAATTGTGACGCTCCATTTCTTTGATACTGACACTCTCTGTTGATTATAAAATTATTCTTGTTAACAGAAAATCTTAATCATTTGGCACCTAAAATGTCAATCTGAAGAGAAGAGTCCGCAATCTTAAGAGATTGTTTTTCCTTGAATGTTTCTAAGTTTGCCCCTGCTTTAAAATGTAACTATAAAGTCTAATATGGGAATTGAATAATGACCTGTGATTTCACATACTGAAATGTTTTTCTTTTCATTTCTAAAATGAGATGAACATAGAAATGACTAACTAATCTTGAATAAATTTTTTTTTTTTTTTGAGGAAGATCAGCCCTAATCTAAGATCTGCTGCCAATCCTCCTCTTTTTGCTGAGGAAGACTGGCCCTGAGCTAACATCCGTGTCCATCTTCCTCTACTTTATATGTGGGACGCCTGCCACAGCATGGCTTGATGATCGGTGCCATGTCCGCACCCGGGATTTGAACCAGCGAACCCCAGGGTGCTGAAGCTGAATGTGCGCACTTAACCACTGCGCCACCAGGCCAGCCCCTAATCTTGAATAAATTTTAATGTGATGACAAATTCTACGGTTTTCAATAACTACTCATTTGCCTACTTGTTGATGCTCATGAATATTTATTGATAGATACCTATATAGAAGCACTGATTATGTATCAGCCCATATAGGTTATCGTAACAACACTTGAGGAGGATCACATGGTTTCTGCTCCCTAGGAATCTGCAGCCTTCAGTAGAAAATTCACTGGAATGTCCAGGCATAAATTGGTATGGGTAATAGTTTTGGGCTTTTTTCTGGATAATTGAGCACTAATGAAAAGATATTACCTGAAAACTTTTTGTAAAATATATCCTTCTACTTTCCTTACTTAATAGAGGCTACAGGTCGAAATTTAAGACCTCCTTCAGGTGACCATCCTAAGAATCAGTTCTCATTGTGTTGTGATTCTGAAGAGATTATTCTGAAATTCCTTGAATATTTTTCTTTAAAAAAATACTTAATACCATCTTTCTTTTAATTAATTCTGCTTGAATTTCTAATTATTGAGGCTTTATATTTTTAAGTTGTAGCTACAGTCTGGGAGTATAACATTCAGAAGAAGTTTCATAAAGCTGGATCAGGAGAGTGGAGCCGACGATGCCCTGAGACCTCTAGGTAAACTAGAAAAAGCCCTTTGACTGTTGTGTCCATTCTCTTCTTTGTAAAGTGGCATCAATGATAAATCCATACTATATACATCCCAGGACTATTGTAAGAGTAAAATAATGATAATGATAATAACCGTATAAATATATGGAACATAAATAAAGTAGGTTATTATTTTATTTTTGTAAATCAGAATAACATGCTACAGAACAGGCCCCACTAGCCAAGTATTTTATAACAATTTCATTTGGATAGACATTTCCCAATGAAAGGACTGAGAAAGTTGCTTTTTGTACTGAGGCTAAATTACGATGGATCCCTCACTGCAGAACATGTTGTTTAATGAACTTTGATGTTTTTTAGCAAATTTGGGTTAAATTCTTCAGAACAACCAACTTTTAAAAACACATTATTTATATTAAGCAAAAAACTATAATCAATAAGGCATACTACCTTACCCGTTTTATTAAATTTCAGACATGCATGTCTTGTGAGTATAATTTTCTGATTTCTTACTATAACCTTATCTAAGAACATCTTGGATTCGTTATTTTCTAAAATATTCTTATACTGATAGTTTTATGTTGACATATACCATAACAGTTATGGTAGCAAAATCCAGGGCCATCCCAGTAACGCAGTGGTTAAGTGTGCATGTACTGCTTCGGCAGCCTGGGGTTTGCTGGTTCGGATCCTGGGTACGGACCTATGCACCACTTAGCAAGCCATGCTGTGGCAGGCATCCCACATATAAAATAGAGGAAAACAGGCACAAATGTTAGCTCAGGACCAATCCTCCTCAGCAAAAAGAGGAAGATTAGTGGCAGATGTTAGCTCAGGGTTAATCTTCCTCAAAAAGAAAAATCCATATTTATACAGTAAACATTGTTTTCCAGTATAGACTGAATTACAGAGTAATCCAATTTATAGCATTTTGTTAATTTTTGAATAGGTAATACATGCATTTGGTACTAAATTTTAAAAGGTACAAACTAGTACACAAGAAATAGATCTTCTCTTCATCCTTACACCTTTAGCCAATAGTGACCTCAAGGAACTAAACACATCAATTTCTCAGCCACACTCCCAGAGATGATTCACCCAGTCTAAATTAATGTCGTAGGCCATGGTGTAAGACAGAATTTTCCAAAGGGCATGCCTCAGAATATAAATCCTAAATGTTCTATCTAAAAGAGTTCAGTTACCCAATCATTTTGGGAAATACAACATATTTCTAACTCCACTTTGAGATTTAAATTATATATCTTAAGGACTCTGAGCTTTTCAGGTGAGATATATGTCTGACTTTGTTTACCTTAGCATTTCCTAAACCTATTTTACCACAGAACATTTTTTTCTCCCCCCCACCAAGAACACCATTAACAGCCTGTAAAATTAATTTATATTAGGTAGGACTAAAGAAATCTGAATAAACTACAGACTTAATTAATAATAAGGTATCAATATTGGTTTATTAGCTATAACAAATGTACCATACTAAAGCGAGATCTGAATAACAGGGGAAGCTGTGTGTCGTGTATACACGAATACTCTGTACTATCTTCTCAAGTTTTCTGTAAATAGGAAACTATTCTAAATAATAAAATCTATTCTAAAAAAGGCTAGTTTGGGAGCTGAACATGAAATAACACTAAGAGCCGAATTAAGAAATCTGCCTTCTAGACTCAGCTCTAACGAGTTGCTGTTGGGAGGCCTTACTCAGCTCATTACAATGGTTTTCTTGGTTTCAGAATGACCACTAAGGTTCGTTTCTTTCTTTTTTTCCCAATAATCATAAAATGTTGCCAAAATAAGAATGAATTGGAATTAGTTTGTTTCTATGTTTGCTTGTTTGTTTTTAATTCAGAAATTCAACTTCAGGTTAGTAATTCAATTTAACATATATTTTTAGGTAGCTATCTCATCCCAACCAATTTGAGTGTGTCTTTAAAAGACACTTCACATTTTTGTTTCCTGAAGCAAATGAAACATTATTCCTAGAGTCTTACCTAAATATTAATTTATGCAAAAATTAACAGTCTATGTGAACATTTTATAGAAGCAAAGCAAAGGTAAATTTTTCCTCTAGAGATTATCTAAATGACTACACACGTGGGAGGGCACTCAACTCTTGATTATCTGGTAGAAGATAACTATAGTAATAACTAATCATAGAGAGTGTATTTGTGAAGAAATTAAAATTACTATGGATCAATAAAACACCTACATACCTAAAGATATCTGTAGTAACTAGTGGACGGTACAGAACTGTCTAAGATAGCCTGACGGACTAGGCCCTGTCCCTCAGGCAACAGAGCAGTGCTGGTGGCGTGGTCTAATACTGTAGAGCAAGGACTCTGCTGAATTTAGGTAAGGGCGGCAACGGAAGACAAAGGAGGCATGTGTCTGCTTAGTTCAAGTCTCATGAACACAAGGGATTTTACTAAGAAGCTGTTTAACAGCCCATTATTTTTTGGCAGGTAATTTATGTGGTCTTAAACCCAAGTACTTCTATTACTTTTACACTTTTGGATGCTATCTGTGGACTGTGTTCTGAAATACCAGATTATTAATAAATTTATTTTGTATCATATTGTTATTAGTTCTGTAAGTTTTGTTTTAACCGCAATTCTGGGTAATTTGTGGTTTCCTTTCTATCTATTCATCACCCCAATTATGCCAGTTAATCAAGGGTTGACTGTAGTTGAGTTCAAAGTAATTAGTTTTACTATATTCTCAAATTGTTTCCTTATTTGCCATGCGTCATCTGCAAATACTATCAAAGTCTTTCTTAATTATATCTGTAACCATTTTTTGAACTTGAAATTGCACTTATTTGAATCATTATTTCAAATCCTTCATTCTCAAACAGTTTACTCCACATAACATTAACTAAATATAATAGGCTATGTGGTATTTGTCTCTCTAATTGAATTTTCTATTGTGTTATTTGTAGGCTTTTTGCTAGATTGTTTGATTTTCACAAGCTATTCTAGTATAAAAGTACAGATATTTTAATTGACCTACTTTTTAAAGATTTGCCATAAAGTAATCTCTCTTTCACAACTTGTAAGTATTGTAAATTATTGCTGTTATTCATTTTCCTTATATTTTATTATACTACCACAATTATAATTAAAGTTTTCTCATAATAAAAACATTTAGTCACCAACCAATATTTGTGACATTTCCTATACTATATAATAACTGTTCTTACAAATGCATGTTTTGCTTTAATTTTATGCACACTGAGATATATTTGAAAACTTTCTCTACACATAGATAAAAATATCCTTCATTTTCCTTTACTGCTATGGCAGAAATACAGTATAGACCACGGACTTTCGATTGTTACTCCCAAGTCTGATTCTCTATTACACCACTAATTATCTATGATTCTGTGTCTCAGTATTCTCATGCACAAAATGGGGATAAAAATACTAGCTATCTCACAGAATTAGTGGAAGGATTAACTAAGGTAGTGGATGTAAAGCACTTTGAAAAACTGTTACATTGTAAGTTCTTAATAGTATCAGCTATTATTATTTTTGTTGTTGGTGTTATTTTTCATCATCCCTAAAACTCTAATGAGCTATGTCTCCTTGAGTTAGGTCTTCCATAATTTATTCCCTACTAAAGATGAAATTTGCGTGTCACAATAAGCTGTCTTCTAGCCATCTGATTAATTTTACCCATAAAGTTATTCTACTTATACCTTTAGCACAATTCTTGCTAAATTTTAGCTTGTGAATTTGAATGCTTGTTTCCAATATTTGAAAGGTTAGGTGTCTACATAGTACTTCTTGCTTAAAAGAACTAAGTATGCTGGAACATGTGTCCGTGCCTGTGTATGTGTGTGCGCATGTGATCACATACATATCTTTGTTTCTTAATAGCATTAGAGAGCGGATAAGGTACTAAGAAAATTACTAGATGAAAATCAAGGGAAGGCAAGACCCTAGAGAGGTAAGGAGCACTGAAACCTTTTTTTTTTCTTGCCTGAGGACATTTACTGGAATTTAGTGAAGTTAAGCTGCAGTTCTCACAGCGCTGTGGAACACAGTGGGCAGAGACAAAGCTGAGGGCATGCCCAAAGTGGAGACCCTCCCTCATAGAGGTGGGACAACACAGATTCACTTAGTAACCGCAGACTTGCCCTGGGGTGTATTTGCTGCCCAAATTAATGAGATCTGAATAGTTAAAAAAAAAATCTCAACGATGGATGTGTTAATTAACTCGATTGTGGGACTCCTTTGACAATGTATAAGTATTATCAAATCGTCACATTGTACACTTTTAAATATATTACAATTTTGTCAATTAGACCTCAATAAAACTGAAATAAACAAACAAGAAAACTGTAAACTATGTAGATTAAAGTGGTCAAGGACCATCAGTGCCCCTATGTAGCAGAAGCAGTGACAAATATTTTTCAAGGAAAACACCTTCCTACTAGGCCTCAAAGAATTCCCATACATAATTTTCCACAAAAAATGAGTATCACACAGTCAATAATCATTTCCTTCATCAGGAAACAAAGCTAATGAGTAAGAACCATAGAAACAAGAGCCATAGAAGTTGGTTGTGAAGACTTCAAATATTATAACAGACAACAATAAAACAACAATGCTTGCTACATTTCGTGAAATAAAAGATACTTTTAAGAATGACAACAGGAAACTATAAAGAATGACAAAACAGATTGGAAAAAGAACCACATACACTTTCTAGAAATAAAACACATAATACCTGAAATTCAAACTGCAATGGCCAGACTTAACAGAGAATTAGTAAACTGAAACACAAGCCTAGAAGGAATTATACAGAATTCAGCATAGAAAGTGAAGGCAATAAAAAATAGAAGTTAAGAGACATAAAAAATTAGTGAGATGGTCTAACCTAAGTATAATTTGAGCTCCAAAAGGAAGAGACAGAGAGAATGAGGCAGAAGAGATATTTGACAAAATAATAGAAGTTTTCACAACAGATGAAACTGACCTATAGTTATCCTTAAATACCACAAATCACAAGCAAAATAACTGAAAAGAAATCCACACTTGGATGTATCATAGTGAAACTTCAGAACATCAAAGACAAAGAGGCAGTCTTAGAAGCAGTCAGTGAGAAAAGCCAAGCAGTGACTGACAGACTGTCAGCAAACGCTCAACTTCTCATGAAGTTTCATCATTAGCATGTAGAAAGAAAATAACTACAAACCCAAAATTCTAGCTCCAGTAGAATTTTTTTCAAGAACAAAAGTTAAAAAAGATATTTCCAACCCACTAAAAATTGGGAAAGTTTGCCTCTAGAAGAGCTTCATTAAAGGAACTTCTAAAGAATGTATTTCAGATAAATGGAAAATAATCCCAGAGAGTAGATCTGAAATGCAAGAAGGAAAAAAAGAACAACGAAAGTTATAAATTTGTAGATACATTTAAATGATACTGGCTATATGTACAAAACAATAATAAGGTCTCATTTTTTTTTTTAACAAAAGGCAGAATTAAACTATCCCTAAATACAGAAAAATAGCATATAAATTGGTGAGATACTTGGATTTAAAGGAATTAAAGTTTAAAGGAATTAAAGTTTCTAAATCATTGTGTTGTCTGACAAGAGTGAATGGGTACTTGACTGACTTCATACTTTCCTAAGTTAAGAAGGCATGTTGGAATTTTAGAGTAGCCACTAAAAGAAGAGAAACAGTATATTTCCTCTAAATTGGTAAAAGACCAAAGTCGAAAGACAAAAACTATCAGATGGGATTAAAAAAAATCCAGCTTAATGCAATACACCAGAGAGACTTTCAAAATGTAAGGCTACATAAAGGTAGAAAGTAACAAGGATGGAAAACACATACACCAAATAAATTCTAACCAAAAGGAATCTCACGTGGTTATATTAACATCTTTTATGGAGAGAAAAGCATTACTGGAAATAATAAGCCATTTTATAATAATAAAAGATTCCACTGTTCAGAAAGATAAAACTATTTTATCTAATAATATAGCCTGAGATTGACAACTACAAGGAGATATAGACAATTTATTATCAAAGTGGGAGACAACACATCTCTGTTCACAGAATAACCAGAGGAAAACAAGTATGGATAGAGAAGATTTTAATAACAAGATTAACAAATTTGACCCACTGAACATGTATAGAATACTTCATCCAACAATTGCAGGCACATTTTTTTCCAGCACATTTACGGTGCTCTAAGAAAATTTTCAATGAATTTCAAAGGACCGAATTCATACACTATGTCATCTAAACTCTGTCACTTAGCTTTATGACTGTGCTGAAGTTCTTTAACCTCTCTGAGCTTCAGTCTCCTAACTTCAAAATGGGGATAGTAATAGTATACTTCTGCTATGTAAGCAGAGACACAGAGATGATGCATTAAAGGGTCCTGTATGCAAAGAGAAAAAGTTTGGATTTTAAACTAATGAATTTAAACAAGGAATGACACACTTAGATGTGTTTTAGAAAGAAAATTTGGCAGCAAGGTAGAGAATGGCTTAGAGAAAGGGAAAACTGGAAGCAGGGGGATGTATTAAGAAGAAATTACAACAAATTAGATGAGAAATAATGAGGGCTTGAAGAGCACTGAAAGGACATATCTTCACAGATATTCATGTTATTATTTAACAATTTCAGTCCCAAAGGGAACTAACAGAAACTAGGCTTACTAAATATATTGCTATTACTTTAAAATTCTTTGGTGAATAACTAAGGATGCTAAAGCACATAATTTTTTCATTCCTTAAAATAGACAATTTAAGAGCCACTCTTACAGGCAATGTCTCTATGACCTATAAGAAAAAGAAACTGAGCCACAGTATCTTTATATATATACATACATACATACATATATACATACGAAATGAGCCATTAGGTGATTTTATCACTGTGTGAACATCATAGAGTGTACCTACACAAACCTAGACGGTATAGCCTTCTACAAACCTAGAGTATATGGTACTAATCTTATGGGACCATCGTCGTATATGTGGTTGTTGGTTGACCGAATGTCGCTATGCATTGCATGACTGTATGTATATACATATCCGCTTTATTACATTTATTTTTAAAGCATTCTACGATCTCACTCTTTAAGAGAGTCTGTCTAAAGTTTAATAATCCTCACTGTTAGATATTTCTTTTTTTTTTTTTTTTTTTTAAGATTTTATTTTTTCCTTTTTCTCCCCAAAGCCCCCCGGTACATAGTTGTGTATTCTTCATTGTGGGTTCTTCTAGTTGTGGCATGTGGGACGCTGCCTCAGCGTGGTCTGATGAGCAGTGCCATGTCCGCGCCCAGGATTCGAACTAACGAAACACTGGGCCGCCTGCGGCGGAGCGCGCGAACTTAACCACTCGGTCACAGGGCCAGCCCCTAGATATTTCTTCTTCACAACCAATCCCCAAAAGCAAAAACACTGCCTATTTCTGTTATCTGCTATTAACAGATACTTAAAATACTTACATATTGGTGTATTCACTAAACAATCTTAGAAAATCCAAGACAAAATGTTTCTAAGCATAGAGTTTTGAGGAAATTCAGTTCATAAACACAAATGAGGTAAATACTAAACCAAACTCTCTATTTTCTTTATTATTTTCATTTAGATGGAATTTGGCTAACATAAAAATGCATGCAATTTAAATTTTAATAAATGAAGTTAAAATTAATCTGCACAGTACTTCTATGTAGCACAAGCACTGTAAATGGAAGAGTTTCCTCCATAACTTAGTTTTGTTTTTATTTTTAATCATTGACTCAAAGCCCATAGGTGGTATGAAGCATGATTTAAATTTAACAGGAATAACACCCGGCTAGCGTAAATAATAGTAATAAGAACAACTATTGCAGAGAATGCCATGGTGGCATATCCTTGCAAAACGTTCTTATTTTTCACAATACCAATTTAAGTTTTATTTGCATGTCCTACATAAGAGTGTCACAACCAAGGTGAAAGCAAACGAAGTTCACTCAAAGTGAAAGGGTGTGCTGAAATAAATTGAAGTGTCGGAATAAGATGAACAGAACAGGCACAGGGGAAATGTGATTCCAAGGGATTTCCCACATTGTCTCTGTCAACCATTTTGGAAATCTTCCAAACATTACATCAAATAAACTCCAACTCAAGAGACATTTGTAATTTATATAATTTCTACTTTGGCATAAAGCAATGCTAAATATCACTGGTGCTGCTATTTGGAAAGGAGAGCTGAGGAAAAGTAGATCAGGGTCTTCCTCATTTGCTACTTGTCTCTTATGTCCTAGTGGAAAACATCAGGTTCTATCTAGAATCTGACAACACATCATCCCTTTTATCTTTCCTCTGGATTACAACAGCCTCTTAACAGGTCTTCCAGAGTTCCACTCTTGCCCACGTTCAATCAATCTACCTTACAGCAGAAAAAGTGGTCTTCTCACGGTGTAAATCAAATAACAAGACTCACTGTTTAAAACCCTGTAGAAGCTTCCCAAAGCACATGGAATAAACCCCAAACTCCCTCCCTTTGGCCTCCAGGCTCTGTATGATCTGGCTTCTGCCTACCTCTCCAAGCTACACACAACCTCACACACACCCCCACACACGTGTGTATGTGCGTGTGTGTTGCTTCCTGTGTATATTACTACCTCACCATGCCAAGTTTCTTCCCACCTTAGAGAGCCTTTGCATATGATGTTCTTTCTTCGTGGAATATCTCACTTCTAAAAGCTGAGCTCCTTCTGTTTATATGCAGCTTAAATGTCACCTGCCGGGAGTCCTTCCTGACCACCTATCTCAACTCCCTGTTTGTTTCCTTCTCAGCATATATCACAGTGTGCAATTATATTTTATATTTGTCAGCTTTTTATAAAGTTACTCACTTAACACGTAAGCTCTATGATGACAGAGAGGTGTGTGTCTTTTTTGATGACATCTTTTTATGATAGAAATATAAAGTAGATTATTCTACATGCGCATTTTTTTCCACCTTGGAATAGAGGACAGTGCTTTAGAAAATGTGTTCCATACTAATGCATGATGCTCGATGAAAAAGTGGTTCTATGGTCCAACAATTCTTTTCTTTTTTTTTTTTTTTGAGGAAGATTAGCCCTGAGCTAACTACTGCCAATCCTCCTCTTTTTGCTGAGGAAGCCTGGCCCTGAGCTAACATCCGTGCTCATCTTCCTCTACTTTATACGTGGGACGCCTGCCACAGCATGGCTTTTGCCAGGCGGTGCCATGTCCGCACCTGGGATCCGAACCAGCGAACCTCGGGCCGCCGAGAAGCAGAACATGAGAACTTAAACACTGCGCCACCAGTCCAACAATTCTTTTCAAGTGCTATACACTATAAGTTCCTCTTGAGGGTCCACGACGCTCATTACAATATTGAAAGCTCTGAGAAGTAAAGAAATCCTTTCACTTTTACTCCATCCATTGATTCGTGTATTTGTAGATTCTGCAAACTCCTTCTTCATGTCCTTATTTAGCATTTATTAACTTCCTGAGGTACTAGTGTTCAACCCAAGAACTTTGAGAAATGATGCTATAGAGGTCCAGGGAAGAACTATTTGTCTATTGACTTTCCTCATGGCATGAAACAGTGCTCCCCAAAAAACCTCCTGATCTATAAAAATGTCTAAAATGATCTAAAAAATATCCTTAAAAAATGTCAGTGGTGGAAGAAAAGCATTATCACTGAACCTAAACAAATTTACGTGAACTAATAATAAACCAGTAATAACTCAGGCACACCTAACCTTCAAGCCTACATCTAGATTTTGTATTTTGTTTTTTAGTTTTGACACATGGTTCTTTAACCATAACTATGCTAGTTTTACTGTTATTATTATTTTATGTATTTATTCTTTTTCTTGTGATCTAATCAGGCAATGAGAAGTCTTCTAAATTAATTACTACAAAGCTATCCAGGTAGAATTTAGTGCTAATGGTAATCTCTGCCCATGGTTTTTACAGGTCACACATATTCATTGAAGTAATATATTACTTGGATGTCCATTGCTCCTAAAACATTTTGTTTAGCCAGTTCATCAGAAGTTTTATTGATAGTCATGAACACTTGGAGTACATGACTTTTTATAGCATGATATAGTGAAGATAAATTTCCACTGGGAAAGCTACTTTTACTAACGCCATCTTTGAACCATTTCATAACTTTACATTTTTGGTTCAAAAGACCAAAAATTTAAACCTTGAAATTCAACAATACTGAATCTTTGTTTTTCTTGTTCCCATTATCTTTTGATTATATGTCTTTGGCACAAAATACTATTTGGGCAGAAAAAGTTCTCTAAGTTCCTCCTATGTAGTTAGGAACTTCTGTTGCTATACATGCCATTGGTCAGAGCACAAGTATGTCTGTTCATCTACCAACAGATGGTATTCACAGTTAGTCATGGTCATTTTCTTTGTCTCATATTTTATTCTTTAGTCCACAGAGTGTTTAAAGTACTGTTTGGATCTTTCTATGATGAAAAGAGAAAAACGCAAAAATTAAACATCTTTGAACATTTTGGAAAAGAATTTGGAAAGGTAGAATTAGATATTAATGACATCAATATCTACAATTTTTAAAATGAAATCGACTTTGAAAAAACCTATATATTGTTTGCTTTTACAGTGTTCATTTAAATGAATCTTTTGCAATCTACACTGTTCAAAACCAGAATTGCTTCTGCACTTATATATTCTTGTATATTCTAATTTTTTCCTTAGGCAATCTGATGTAAAAACACATTCATTCACTCATTTTATTAATGTAACAAATACGTCATGCATACCCATCACTCAACGTAGAAGTATCTTGCTAAGCGCGGTGCAACAGAGAAGGTGCCGGCGCCCTATCTCAGTGCTCAAGCAGCTTACAAACCGAGGATGGAGGTAAGATGCATACATAAATACCAGGCAAAATGGGTTACCCATTAGACGATGTGCTTAACAGCCTACAAGCTCAAAGAGGAAAGAGAGATTGTTCTTGTGGTTTCTAGGAAAGCCTGGTAGAAGAGCTGAGTTTTGAAGGATAGGACTACAAAGGAAGTGGGGAATAAGAATTTGAGCAGAGAAAGCAGTTTAGGCAAAAAAAAGAAAAAAAAGAAAATGAAGTGAAGGGATGAGATATATTTGAGGAATTTCAGTAAGTCTAATTTGAGGAAAGCACTGTTAGGTAAGGCATAGGGTAGCATTAGGAGACAAGCTTGTGGAGGTTTGGTCATGGGAAAGGACATCATTTTCTTCAGGAAGGGAAGGAAGAAGCTATGGCGATACCTAAGAGGCATATGACTGGTGACAAATAAGAAAGAGTAAAGAACATCTTCTACTGGGTCCATGACTAGAGACACAGTCTCCGGTGTGGTGGCCTGGGAACGTAACTATGGAAAGAACAGCTCAGTCAGCTGACAAATAAGGAGTTCCATATCCTCATTTACATTTTAAATGTAAATTTAAATGTAAATTTAAATGTAAATTTAAATGTAAATCTACCCAGATTACTATATATTGAGTTTAAAAAGATCACTTTATCTCGTCATTAAATCTACAATAAAATAAAGACTTAAGTTCCTCTCTTTTCTTGTGAACTAAGAAAAATCCAAGATATGCTTTTGTATCTAGTCTAGAAAACGGAGAAAAAGACACACATTTGATTAAATTGTGAATTTATAAAAAAAATAATTTAGTTAATATGCTACCGCTCAAACAACTAGACTAAAAAAACCAAAAAAACAAAAAAAAAAAAAGGGAAGAAAAGGTTGCCTGTGCATTCAGTTCACTGGGTTCACTGGGATGTTCCCTGGCCTGTAAGAATGAAAATAAAGAATGAGTGCTGCTATGTTTAACTCACAGAACTGTAAATTAATTTTATCTATAAAAAGAAATTAAATCATTTCATTAATCTTTGGAAATATGGTACTATGCAAAATGTCATTTAGATGAGATAAAATAATGCCATTTCTTTACCATAAGGCAAAAAGTGGGAAAGTCAAATGCACATTTAAAGATTTGATTCAAATTAGATTCTGGAGCTCGTTTGTGGATGATGAATACCATGAAACACTGAAATCTTCAGCAGAAAAAAATTTAATAAATCCAAATTATTTTGGGAGTTACTTACTAGAAATAGTAATAATGGTAATCAGAAACTACTCTGGGCAAATGTTTTCCAAAATCCCATGAGGCGCTCCAGTAAAAGGTGTTCTAAATTCAAACACGTTCGGGAAATGTTGGTGCAATAAAGCTAACATGCAAATGTGCACTGTGAACCTCAGGGAAGGGCCGCAGCCTGCAAAGTCTCCCCAGAGCATATGACCAGGGAACCTGTGATTTGCCAGACACTTGGTACCATTCCAAGGAACAAGCTGAGATGCTGCTCTGGAGAAATCATGGAATTCACTTTTCTCCTCAAACTTTGCTAGTTTTGCTTCACCTCTCTTTATATCTTGTCCTCAAGGCCTGCACCTTGTCCTACCCCTCATATGTATATACATACACACACAGACACACACACACACAAATACATAGATACATATACATCACATAACATACATATAAAATTTTAAATATGTATAAATCCTTTATATCTATGTATCTATCAAAATTTATCCTTCCTTGGCAATGCCCCAGGATCCAGCTGTTTTCTCCTTCCATTTCTCCCAAATCAAAAGTCTTAACACAGAGTATCTCCAAATCAGCTGTCACAGAAAAGAACCTAATATATTAAGATGATTTGGTAGATAACATGGGTAGGTGATTAGGTGTACAGAAATTTTAAAAGAAAAGGTCTGGCTGTCTTAACCCAAAGAAAGCAACCACAAACAGTATTGTGGCACAAGGGTAGGTGGAATCTGAGGAAAGACTCTCTATCCTGCTCACCCAACAACTATTCTACATCAGCGTCTCTCCATCTGGCTTACATGTAAGTCCAGTAATAAATTTCTATCCAGGGAAAGTAATGCTATTATACTTAGAGAAAAGGATTCCAATGTTTCATTGTTCTTTTCATAACCTTCCCAGCACAAAATAAAGAAAAAAATATAGAAAGAAAACTCAGGAAAATTTTATAAAAAAATGACAAATCTTTTTAAAAACCCCATATTTTACAAATTTCATAACTGCATAATCTTGGTGTGAACTGTGTCATAGAATTACATAATTTATGAGCTGAAACTACTCTTACTAATGACCTAGTCCAATATTCTCATCTATGGATGAAATTTTAAAAGGGAGGAGGGGCGATAAATGAACTCAAAGTCACACAAACTTGTGGCATAACCAGGGCTCAGAACCAATTCTTGATACTCCTTGTCACTGAAGCTCTCCATTTCACCAGAGCGCCTCCCAGCTTTTTGTTTTGTTTGGGAAAATCTTTACACAAGGCACACAAAAAAGATAATATATTTTGTCTTTGTATTTGTGTTCTATATATTTAAATGTTTTGAGAGATTAAAAGCTACCTGAAATATTTATTAAATTTTGTTTATTCATATTCATCTGCTGACTTTGAAGTCTTGACAACACATGCATAATCTACTTAAGCTGAATAAACACAAAACCCAAGAAAACAACGATCCTGTGAGTTACTCCACTTCTCCTTCAAAAGCGACACTGTCATTATCATGCCTAAGGAAGAGCACATCTTTACCTGCCAGTACTCATGAGGGCTGGTAACTTTTAGTCTTTTACAAATTTCTGAATAATGAATATTGACAGAAGAATAAAAATTCAACTTATTTACAGGAGAGAAAAGATAATTGTGAAGAACTTAGACTTCTTTGCACTAATTTAGAAAATCCTCGCGCTCTCTAAATAACCACATGAGCTCTTAAATAGGAAGTCACAAAATGAAAAATTTCCCTTTATGCAAATAATAAAGTGAAACAGATTTTTTCCGATTATTTTTCACTCAAGAAACCATCAGCTGGAGCCTTAATAATGTGCTTTATAAAGTGTCCAAGTAATGAAGATTGATTTTTAGCAGAGAATTCTCATAAATTGCATGGTATAGAATATAATTAGAGTACTTGGAATGCAGTAATCAGGCAATAAACACTTACAAAATGAATGAAATATGGATAGATAAAGTTTTGATTTTCTTAAACAGAATTAGTAAAAGTATCCATGTCATATATAATCCTGTATAATATATATATAATTCCATTTTTATAGTTTTTCAATTGTAAAAATTGAACTTTGTCAAGAATATTTCAGTTCTCCATTTGTTTATTAAGTAAATTTAATTTATTACATGAGGGAGATATCCAGTTTCACTTCTGATATATAAAGAGCTTATAAGTTGTCAGTCCCATCCTTACAACTAAAGCTGAACAAACTGAAAATCAATAACTTTTCTTGGACCAACTGGATAACTGAGATTGTAGGGCAAACTACCTCCCTAAAATCTTGAGAGAGAGGTTAATGCAGAGAGTCACCTTTGAGATCTGCTTACCTGGAGTTGAGGTCCCTGGAGCCATAAACTGGTAGGAACACTTAAATGGGCATTTTAATGAATTGCTGGAGGCTGATGCACACTAGCTTGAAAGGAGAAACTCCTGGGGGCACAGTCTTGGGGAATTCCCACTCTTTTCTGGATTTTACCTCCAGGAACCCCACCAGGTTCTCCTGGTGAAGATCCAAGAAAGATCCCCGACTCATTCTAGCAGAGGGAGAGAAAGAGTCATCATTGTGAATTATGTCCAGAGCCACTCCATAACAAAAGCCTACTCTCCAGGGAATAAAGACTGGACCTGAGCTTCTTCCCACCTGGGGTAAGGATGTTTCAAGTTCTCCAGCCCCCACTACCCTTCTTGGACCTGAGCTTTTTCCCACCTGGGGTAAGAATGTTTCACATTCTTCAGCCCCCTCCACCCTTCTCAATTCACCTAAGAGGGGAGAAAAAAAGCTAAAACACTCGAGAAACACTTCTGAAGGTCACAGCCCCAAGACACAGGCCCACTAAAAGACTGAGATTTAATCATAAAAATATAGAAAGCTTCTCTCCTATACCATACCATCACACCAATAGGGTTTCAGGAAAACAACAGTGGATTACAGTTGGAAGAGCTGGAAGATGCAGACTTTTTCTGAGGAGAGGTACTCAGGGAAGCCCAAAGATAAGAAGGGAGACAAAAACAAGGACAGTAGGGGAATTTGAAACTTCTGACACCTACAGCTGCAATAAATACTAAATATAGCACAACTCCTAGCCATAGTAACATTAATAAACCCTCACATTAAAGTCCTCTTCACTTCAGTTCCTATTATTCAATACATGTGCAGCTTTCAACAAAAAAATTACAAGGCATGCCAGACAGCAAGAAAAAACAGTCTTAAGAGTAAAAGGAAGCATCAGAATCAAACTCAGCTATGGAATGGATGGTGGAATCACCACACAGGAAATTTAAAATAATTATGATAAACATGTTAAGGGTGTTAATGGAAGAAGTAGACAGTCTGCAAGAAGAGATGAGCAATGTAAGTAGAGAGATGGAAACTCCAAGAAAAAATAAAAATGAAATGCTAGAAATCAAAAGCACTATAACAGAAATGAAGAATACATTTTATGGGCTCATCAACAGACTGGACAGAGCCAAAGGAAAAAAATCAGTGAGCTTGAAAATAGTTAACTAGAAACTACTTAAACTGAAATGCAGAGCATTAAAAGAATAAAAAAATAGAACAGAATATCCAAGAACTGTGGGACAATTTCAAAAGGTATAAGAAATGTGTAATTGGAATACCACAAGGAGAAAGAAGAGGAACCAGAGCAGAAGAAATATTTGAAGTAATAATGTCAGAACTTTTCAAAATTAATGACAGTCACTAAGCCACATATCCAGGAAGGTCAGAGAACATCAAACCAGATAAATACCATAAACAAACAAACAAACAAACACACAATAGACACCTAGGCATGTCATATTTAAATTGTGGAAAACTAAACATGAAGAGAAAATCTTGCAAGGAACAAGAGAGGATAAAATATCTTACCTATAGAGAAACAAATTAAATGTTACAGTGGACATCTCAGAAACTGTGTAAACAAGAAGAAAGTGGAGTGAAATATTTAAAATGTGAAAGAAAGAAACTCATCAACCTAAAATTCTATATCTGGTGAAGCTATCCTTCATAAGTGAAGGAGAAATACTGACTTTCTCTCTCAGACAAACAAAAAAAGACAGACAACAAGACGTAAAAATCCAAGCATTTATGCAGCTAATAAGTGTCAAAACACATGATGAAAAACTGATAGGAATGAAAGACAAATTCACTACTAGAGTTGGAGACTTCAATACCATTCCTTTAGCAATTGATAGATCAACCACGTAGAAAATCAGTAAGGGTACAGTGGATCTGAATAGTACTAACAATCACCTTGAATTAATCGACATTTATTTTATAGAATCTTCCATCTAACAACAGCAAGATACACATTCCTTTCAAGCTCACAAGGAACATTCACAAAAATAGGCCATATACTAGGCCATAAAACATACCTTACTACATTTTAAAAAACAAAAATCAAAAATTAAAAAAAAAAATGTTCTTAGACCATGATGGAAATAAACGAGAAATCAATAACAGAAACTCTACAGCTGGAAAATCCCAAAATATTTGGAAGTTAAACAACCTACTGCTAGACACGCCTAAACAACATACTTCTAAACACATGGTCAAATAAGAAATCTCAAGAGAAATTTAAAAATATTTTGAAGTAAATAATAATGAAAATACAACTTATCAAAATTTGTGGGATGCAGTGAAAGCAGTATTTAGAGGGAAATTTATAGTCTTATAGGAAATTTATAGGAAACTATAGAAAGAAGAGCAATTTAAGCCAAAAATAAGCAGAAGAAAAGAAATAGTAAATTTTAGAACAGAAATCAGTAAAATTAGAAAGATAAAAATAGAGAAAATCAACAAAACCAAAAGCTGTCTTTTGAAAAGATGAATAAAATGTATTACATTAGACAGTGTATGTGGAAGTATCTTGTAAACTGTAAACATTTTATAACATTGCATTTATTCATTCATTTAACGTATGTTCAAATAAGAAAATTAAACATTTGGAGGAGAGACTGAATATAATACAGATGGTCAAAACACTGATAGTAGTCCACAGTGTTTTGAATATTATATGTATAAGAATGTATCATGAGGATTTAATTATTATATTTCTAGATATATGTCTGCACTTCTGTTCCAAATCATTTATAAAATGAAGAAAAAAAGCATTATAAAATGGTATTACAAAGTGTCAGGCTGAAATAATCAAACGTCAACATTAATAAAACTTCACTCAGCCTTACTTTTCAACACTTCAGATGAACATTTGTGGAATAAGGCCTAGAGAGCTGTGCTATCGTGCCTGGGTCACCCTAGGATCTCGGGTTGTAGTTTGTTTGAAAACACAGATTTCCTTGTCAGATGGATAAACTTCAGCCAATGATTTTGCACTGAAGACTTTTTTCTTTTTTATCTCACATTGCTCCTGAAACCTTATGAATGGGCAGAATACCTAGTCTACCAACAGATGTTTTCAGTATGTATGCCCTTCTTTTCCAGTCTCCCATCTAAGAACATGTTGATTAGAACTGTGGAAAGGTGAGGTAGCAGAGGGCAGGAGAACAAGGGTAAAGAGCCATGAAAACTCTACATTAGTATTCCCTGGTAGCATGCCTAAAAAATCCTAGATATGCAACATACAGCAGTGAAATCTAAAGCCTGCGTAGGCCAGCCTAGAATACTGATGGTAAACGAACAACTATTAGCGCAGCGTTCTACTGCCAATTACAGCATTTGTCCCATGTGATATGAAGCAATTTGCCTAAGGTCAAAACAGCTGGTAGGTAGTAAAGTTCATGATTCTAAAGCCTGAGTTCTTAACTGTTATTTAACCGAGATATGATTTGACGGAATAGAATATATTCCACTTTTCCAAACCAGTGACTGTGTGTTGACACTGTTGTAGTTATTGAGGAACAGCGGCTAGTGGTACACAATTTTTCTGAACCATTTCTAGGATCGAACAGTCATGTGACTAGCAGATAATCAGACTAATATAAATATCTGAAAAATAGCATTTAATATAGTCTTTGAAGCAGAAAAATGCCAGGAAAAACAATAGCAACTATCTTTCAATAAGTTAACTCATACTTGTTTAATTTATAGCAAATATCAAAATTAACAAGAAACTGTGATGCTTGGCAGAACTGATTTTGATAGCAATATGTGTTCATTGGAACCTCGCTGTTTGTTACTACTATATAGTGAGACTTGCTATTAGGCAGGCTTGTTTGGACATTTGACATTTGACTATTTAGACATGGGTCTAAAAATCCTTCCTTTGCCATGTATCCTGAGGAAAGCTAGCTCCCTGGATCTCAGTTTCTTCACATGTCCAATGAGGATAATAAGACCTACCTTGCAAGATTCGTGTAAACATTAAAGACTACACTACTAGATGTAGTGTAATGGGAACATAGTAGGTGCTAAATAAATGGTGGCCACTGTTATTATTGCTGTCGTTATTATAATCACAAACGTAGAGAGTTCCTTGTATTATAGAGTACACCTTGGAGAATCACTCTAGGGAGCTTCTTAAGTGAGGGTGAGGGACCACTGTTGGTTGCTTTGGGTGCTGAATAAAGATGAAAAGCTGTGAGACAGAAAAGCAAATGTGTGAGTCAGAAAGGTCAGAGAAAAACTGTATTAGGGAGCTTTTTTAGACATTTTCGGCATGAAGCTGACTAGCAGAGAAAGGAAACTGAAATTCACACAGACAGAACAATTCATAGGCCACTGGTCCCAAGAGTCACATTTAGGTTTCAGTCAGAGATGTGTTGGGCCAAACTGTTCCATCTCTAGAACCTCACCCAGCTATGGATATTATCTTACTAACCAGGAATTAAGGGCTGGATCATCCGGCTTTTCTAAAGGAACACATGCCAAGGGCAGGGGATATCTTAGACTAATCCCACTTCTGAATCAAACAAACTTTGAAAAAAGGAATAACAAGCTCCTGTGAAAAAGCAAGTTTTTCGTTTTCGTAAATCAGATGCTACATTCCAGAAGGGTGGAGGGAAAGTGGAGGTGACCATGCCCACACCTCCGCCCTCTGCGCAGAGCCCAGGGGAATTACCCACAGGCCCAGAAAAAATTATACAACTCAGAATTACAAGAACATACTCGTGGTTTTCAACTGAATTTATTACTTTTAATTTACCAAGCCTATTGTGATGAAACAAACAACCCCCCCATTTGATTCATATTAATTTGTTGCACAATAAAGCGCCACAGCCAATTTCTCTTTGATGGCTGAGTATTTCCCAAAACTATGAACAAATCTGAATGATTCTGAAAAGATGCTTACTTTCAGTTCCTTTGTTTCTGTCAACCAGTAGGTCAAAACAAGCTATGAAAAATATTTCGTAGAGCTTCCAAAGACAGTGTAATGGCCTGTTTTTATTTACAAGACAGTGACAACTCCCCATTTACCTCTCTATCCGTTCCTTCTCCCTCCTGGTATAGCCCTATAACTCCCAGGATCCACCTGTACATTCTTTACAGTTTTTAAAAATTATTTTCGAATCCGTAAGTCATACATCAACGTATTTAGACTGTACTTGAGATAAGGCTCAAATCTCCTTTGAGATACTCACCGTGCCCCAATTCTGCCTCCTACTTGCATCAGAGGTGGCCATTAACCTTTCAGAATCTTTCTGTATCAATATGAGATATTTGCTATTTTCTGTTCTGTGTTTTACTAATTGCCATTATAATGTATGTACAATTTTGCAACTTGCTTTTATGAAGCTGTAAGAAATTCTAGGGAACATATATTCATTTATAGAGGTTAAAAGATTAGTAGAAATAATGCTGGACATGCAGCAGGCTCCAGATCTGTGCACAGGCAGGAAATTTTAGGTATATCACTAACCTGGCTACCTCAGTTTTCAGGAATCTTCAATCTTTTAGGTTTTGTGTAAAAACTAAATGAAGTAGTAGGTGTATGTGCTTTCAAAGGTGTGCGGTTTTATGTATAAATTAAATATTATCTGGAAAATAAAATCAGGTAGTGCTACTATTCAAAAAGTATATACTATGGGTATTTAACTTAAAATTTTATCAAAGAAGCATTATAAGAATATTTTAATATTGAAATCTTTAGCTAGTGGCATAGCCATTCCCAGCTTTGAACGCTTCACTGGAAACACTTTGAAATATTATATTAAAAGTTTAATCATGAAAAAATATATTTGCATGTAAGTTCAAGTTATTAAACTGATTGTTTACAATTCTGATTCCATTTTTCATCTGTGAGCTTCTGTGCTTGATTCCCAGAGTAAATGAACAGCAGCCCAAGTGTATTAAAACAATTAGACTAAATCAGGAAAGGGGTTGCAAAACTATGACATTTAAAAATATTTTAAAATTTACCCCAAATCTGCTACATGTGGTGTTCAAAGGAATTATTTTATTAAAAACAACTGTATAAACGATTACAGTTTAAGTTACAATTCTTTTAAGCCTAATGTCCTTTATAAGCTACAAGCCTGAAAGGTTTGCATTTTAAGTAAATTAAGACATTAAGACTCTTGGAGGAAATGGTTAAAAAAGAATGCTCTACAAAGCCCCTCATTTCTAGGTTTTTACATGAATAGGATCATCAATAACAAATGGTATCACTAACACCTTAAATAAAAACCTCCATGTATTTGTTCTGATTGCTTTCCACTGTGAATTATTCACATTTTTCTTGGCTGGAGGTTGGTAGGGGATTTCAGGGGAGGGACTGGTGTTTCTGAACCTTCCCATATTCCTTTATTTGAAACACATTACCTCAGACTATTTCTTCAGAATCTCCAAGTTCAACTGGGTACCCAGTTTTCATTTCTCAACATTAAAATGAAAATGAACCAAGGAAAAGTGCTGACACATATACATAGATGTAAAAAACATGACACACAGTCACTGCATTTGGGGAGGGTCTACGTGATAGAGCAAGATAACTCCGAGATGAGTTCAGATCCCGACACACCACTAAGCCAGAGCTCTGCCCAGGCGCATTCATGTCTGAGAAGGAAGGTGGGGCAGATGGAACATGTATCTAATGTCTACCTTTCAGATGCCAAAAGTGAAGGCAAGCTGTAAGAATTATTTGAGGTCAACTGAGTCCAACTCCAAATTATAAATCTGGGTGAACATAA
The DNA here is from genome assembly GCF_041296235.1 of Equus asinus. Lineage (NCBI taxonomy): Eukaryota > Metazoa > Chordata > Mammalia > Perissodactyla > Equidae > Equus > Equus asinus. The sequence goes on from NC_091798.1 coordinate 86,157,892, forward strand.
ACATTTAATGAATTAGTGGAATAAAGTAGATTATAAAACTCTAATTGCATAAATCAGAACAATGAGGCATACGACAGTTTTAGGACCTGTTTTAAAGTCTTAGTTTGTGCCAGTTTTTCTAAATAGAAAAATTTTGACCACTGGCACTTCAGAAAACTAGTTTTCACTCATAGGAAAAAGTAAGAAATAACAAAATGATGGATGCTCCAAGTAGGTAGACATAAATGAGAGAAATGAAAATTATGGCTATCCAACCTACAAATGGGGTGGATAGCAGGGAAAACACACGAAGTCAGAAGACCACAGGCTCTCAGCTCTAGCTGCAACATACTGAAACATTTTGGAGCATAGTTTCTTCAAATATAAAATGAGGGGGCTGGACTGTGTCTTCAGTGTTCTCTACAACCCATGATATTTCATGGGAAAAATTTCATAACAATAGCAGGTTTATAAAACCTATGATTTGAATGCCAAAAATGGTATTCTGGGAAATTTTCAGCAACTTGTGGACTATTTACTGCTGTCAACTAATTTTTTTCCAAAAACCATTTTTTGTCTGGTTACAGAAAAAATTATGTTACCTGTAGACAACATGGAAAATAGAGACAAATCCAAGTAAGAAAAAAGAATGAGCTACAGTCACTACCCAAAGATAACCTGAGATGTTAGCATACGTTTCCATATCTCTTGTTGTACAAACTACTATAATTTATTGAATCCAGTGGTTTCCAAATTTTTTACTTTTATGAGCAGAATCTTTTTTTCTAAAGAAAATCTCACTTGTAACCTTAATATGTACAACAAATAAAAGTGAAAGTACTCCGGTTGAAGTGGTGATGGAGGGCAGGGGTTTTACTGAGATGGTTATCAAAATACTCCTATGGAACCCTATGCTGGAAGAAGTAATGCTTTAGAACCAATGACTCAAACAATTTCCTAATGTTGGACATTTAAATTGTTTCCAAATCTGTTGTTGTTGTTGTTGTTACAAATAACATTCAGATCTTTGTGTACATTCATGGTTATTTCCTTAGGATAAATTCCTGGAGGTGGAATTTCTGGGTCAAACGGTTTTAAAGCATTCATTGTCACGTCAACTGACTTTGATGATCACCTCTTCCCAAACCATTTGTAACTGGCAGGAGGTATGCATTTTCTCTTCTACTTTTTTAATGGCAACTAACCTCAATTGTAGCATTTGAATCATATTTTATTTCTCTATTTCCTCATCTTCCCTTTCTCTTCCTCATGACTCTGAGTAGGTTGCTTTTAAGGTTAAATAAATGCCCTCTTTGAAGCACCAATAATTCCTTTCTGTTCAATGCCATCAGATGCCTAGTAGACTAACCTTTGCTGCCTTTGGACAATGATCTGTCAAGCAGTCAACTTCTATAACGAAATAACCAGACAAACTAGCCTTTGGAGGGGAGTACCTTTGTTACTTGGCACTTTAGGACATGTCTTAGTTTCTATAAGTGTTGTTTAGTATGTATCTAAGCTTTGGTTAAAATCTGTTCAAAACAGCCTCTGACCCCAGATTCCCAAAAATGAACAGTATAGAGCAGATTTTCAAATAAGTAGAAACTTGGAGATCATCTAACCCATGCTCATCATTTTATAGATGACGATATCGAGGTCCACAGTGACTCCTCAGAATCCAAATTGTGACACAAAAATAATGTCCCCAAGGAGTTATAGCCTAGTAGGAGATACAGACAAATAAATCAGCAAATACTATCCATGGATACTATGATAGATACTATGGTGATAGATACTATGGGAGAATAAGGTGGCACCAGTACATCAGAAGGGTAGGTTGGGTAAGTTTTCTGAAGAAGACAACAATTACACTGTACTTTGACTGAAATGAACCAGTCAGTGAGATAAAGAAATGGAAAGGCAGGGGGGCACTCCAGGCAAGGGTAAGTATTAAACTTGGAAGAACTTGGTATAGTTCAGTACCATAAAGGATGAACAGGAAAAAGTGGCTAGAGATGAGGCCAGAGGGGGATGCAAACTCAAACGTCCACAAGTCACGTAAAGGGTGAAACTCCATGGGAGAGCACTGTGGTAAATTAGTGAATGTCTTCTCTAAAGAGAACAGTCACTATAGCCAATGGCCACCATGTAAGCGGATAATCTTTTAATTTCATGAGAAGCCAGAAATTTCCCAATTTTTAAATTAATGTTGGTACCACATTTTTAAGAAAACATGGTGCAAACCAGACCAAACACGTATGTGAGCTGAATTTTGCCAACAGCCTGCCCGTTCACCACCTCAGGGCTAGGGAATCAGGGAGGCAGTCGCTCATGAAAGCTCTGTGGACTAAGCTAAGAGATTTGGACTTCATCCTGAAAACTGCAGGGGCTCAATAAAAGACTTGAAGCCAATTAACATCTTAGAAGCATCCCTCTGGCAGCTGTGTGCAGTCTGGAAGGGAGCGATGTAATGAGGGCTTAAACCTAGGCAGTAACGGAGACACGGAAAGGAGGAAACCGATTTGAAAGATGTTAAACAAGGCATTCAGTTTAGCAAACGACACAGTTGAGACTTGAACTTAGGTCTCCTATCTCCTTGATGAATAGTCTTATAACTATACCAGTAGCGTAGGATGTCTTTTTGGAGTGGAATACCATTTAGTTTGCACTTAATAAGGTACAGGAGAGATTCTATGAAAACATTAGCTTGAAACAGCAGAATTTTTTCTTAAAGATACTATTAGTGTGGTATAGGTAAATGATACACTAACATAAACTCCAGGAAAGAGGATATATAGAGAAATCATGAGGAGATAGGCAGTGGGCACAGACATTGACAAGGAATAAAGCCCCCTCCTATTGTGCCTCATTTGGCTAATGTTCTATGTCAGTTCACAACTGAACAATGGATAAAGATATCATCAAGTATTTGGTAAAAGAACAGAAAGGACTATCTTACTTTATTTCCACCTCAAAAATTCTATGACTAAATATTACTCAATTTATGAGTTTCTGGATCATCTGCATCATGGTTAATCCCCGCATACTTGGTGGCAGTGAAGACTGCAGCTTTAATTTGGTTAGTACATTTTTTAGTTCAATGAATAACTGAGCCAGACAACAAGCAAGTCAAATGGAAAGTGAAGTCATTAGGTGGGGTGAAGTGATGTCAAATCTCTGAGTGTTTTCTCTCTTAATCTTCTGGATGGGAGCTGGATTTCATTCGTCTGACTGGCACAAGATGGGCTTATAAAAGGGCATTTGTTAAATAGCTCTGTAAATAATAAAATTGATTCCTACTATCTGCTGGAGAAAAAGCTGAAAATGCTATTATTTTTTCTTTATTAAATAAGATATTAATTCATTTGCAAAATTGTTAAAGAATTTATAGTTGTCCTAAAGTTTCTCTATTATACAATTACATTGGTACTGAGAGAAAGTAAAACTTCCAAATTTTCACATTTGGAAATATGTTATATATTTGTAAGTTTGTAATAATGCAGCTAAGCAGTGGTTTATTCTGACGCTCTATTCTGCTTATAACATTCACTTTATGGCAATGGTACTGAACTTTCAACCAATGTTGTCTCATGGTTCCTTATTTTTTAAAGAGTAGGTGCTAAGAATATGTTATATGTGGACAAGTCTGTATTCCATTGGTCGGAATAAGTTAGGGTATACTGCAGTAGCAAATACCCCGGCATCTCAATGGCTTGAAACAATAAAGCTTTAATTTCTCTTTTGTACCCTATGTCCATCAGGAGTGGCCTGGAGGTTCCACTCTGCTGTCCTCATTCCAGGACCTAGGATGACAAGGGCAGCTGACAACACTGCCAGTCACTATGGCAGAAGGAAAGAAAGCTCTCTGGCTCAGAAATTACACATGACACTTTTAATCAAAACTTGCTGGTAAGAACTAGTCTCGAAGCTCCACTCAACTATAGCTGTGGAGTGCAATTTTACCATGTGCCTGGAAGGCAGAGAGCTGGATATATTTGCTGAACAGACTAATGAGTATCACAGTCACCCAAATAAAAGCTCTATTTTGGTTTCAGTGTCTTTGTTTTCTCTACCTGGCTGGACAGTGAGGTTATAATCTACAACTCAAAAGGCTCCTAACAAATTCTTTTGATTCAATGGTTATACATAAAGAGAAGAGGTCAATTTAAAGAGTGCTTTAGATAAAGTAATTACGTCCTTTTGGAACTTTTTCCCCAATACTATATATATTTTAAAATCCAGTTTTGATATAATACTAAAGTTGCCAGGAACAGATAAAAAATTGTTCAGATGAGTTGAGAGCCCAGAAACTAATCACCTGGCTATTCAATGTATGTATAATCCATAAAATAGATAATCAAAACTGGACTGAATTATCAGTTATAATCTATTAAAGAATAAATCCTAGAATCGGACATTACGCTAACATCTCCCTTTACCTTTCCTGTATTTGCTGTTTAAAGCTCCCCATTAGGAACCACTCAAACATTGTTGAAGAGAAACACCCACCCATGCTGACTGTTCTCACTTTAAGATCACAGCCAGAAATCCCAAATGTTTAGGACTCTCAAATCTTTATCTCGAGACCTCACTTCTCCCAGGAACTCCAGACTCATAAATCTTGATATCTCTGCTTTGATGTCTGCTAAGTTTTAAACTTAACCTAGCCAAAACAGAACTTCTCATTTTTCTGCTCTGCAAACAAGCTTCTTTCTTAGTCCTTCCCATGTCTGAAAACTGCAACACTCACCTACTTTCTCAAGCCAAAAACATAGGAATCCTCTCTCCCTTATTCTGCTAAGTCAAACCTAGGAGTAAGTCCTGGCAACACTCCTGCTAAAACATACCCAAGATCGAGGAACTCCTCACTATTTCTCCCAACAGCCTAAGCCACTATTGATTTTCACCTGGACTACTCTAAAATCTCCTAACTGATTTGTTTTCACCAACTCCCTCTTCATATATTTTCCACATAGTGGTCATAGCAATCTTTCAAAACAAGCATCAGATCATGTCATTTCCCTCCTTAAAATCCACCACTTCACTGTGAATAAAACTTAAAGAATATTGGCCCTCAAAGCACTGCAGGATACGACCATCTCCATTTCCCTGACCACATATTTATATCACATACCACTCCTCCTTCCCACTACACGGACCATCTTTCTATGCCTTCAACATGTCAGGTTTGGCTCTCCTTAGGGCCTGTGCATTACTTGTTTTCTCCCAGTCTTCGCAGGGATGTCTGCTTGTTATTTAGGTCCTTTAGGTTATAATGGGTTATAAATAACCTTTAGGTTATTTAAATATCAATTCCTCAGAGAGACCTTCCATGACCACTCTGCACAAAGAGGAAACTTCTCGTCCTATCTTTTACATCACTATCTTTTAATTATCTGTATATCTCTTGATTATTATCTGAGGTGTCCTTGTTTAACTGTTTATCTTTTGCTTGTTGTATGCCACTAGAATGTAACATCAGCTGTTTGCTCACCACCATACCCTCTCTGCTTAGATCTGTGCCCTCGTTAGTACTTGGCTCATGCTAGGTACTCGGCAAACATGTATTGAAAAGATATTATGATTTGAGTATGCACAAGGTACATGGTATCAGCAAGCAAGGTACTACCAAAGTTACATAACATAATACTTCTAAATTCATCTTTGGCCATTTTATTCTGGAATTTCTGATGATAAAAGTTATTAGATTATGAATTATTACACATAATAAAATGTGTTAAATGCTTTCGTGGTATAATTTTACCATAAGAAATTAACTTGACCTGGAAGACAATTTACATTCAAATCTGGACAGTAGGACACTGGAAAGGGAAAGTAACACGAACAAGAACAAGAGCAGCGGTAATAACCAATATCGAGCATTTACCACGTGCCTGGCACGTTATGTTTGTCATCTCATTAATTTTAATGAGCTGGATGTTACTATTCTTATTTTAGAAATTAGAATATTGAGGCTAAGAGTGATTAAGTAGCTTGCCATAAATCACACAGCAACTAACTGTCAGAGTTAGGCTGTAAATCTACATCTCCTTACGCTATGGCATGCCCTTATAAGACAGCTAGGTGGTGAGTCTGGACTGCGGAGCACCAGTAGGTACCACAACCATAAAATTAGTGATATTGCTTTCAAAGAGCTGATGGCTAGTAGGCCTTTTAAAAAAGAGAGAACCGTACTTAACTGCAGAGCCTTCAGGTAACAGTGCCATATTTTACTGTATTCATTAACTTCATATTGTATTAAATTTTACATTTACCTTCAATGATACTGGTTTTCCATTCACAATAAAAAAGTGTAGCTTCTTCTTTAAATAAGCATATTTAACTTAAAAAGGGAAATGATTTAATAGATAACTCATAATGCAAGTATTACCAAGAAGTGGCAAAAATTGTGGAGGAAGGTAGTGAAACTCAGATACAACACAAATCCAAGTGGTGGCCTGTGCATGACTGAAGTTAGGGAAATTCAGGACCATTGTACTTATCTTTTTAAGTAGGTTTTCAAAAAAAAATTAGTGATATATCAGGAACGAAAGATGTAACAGCAAGGGAACACCCCATATTAACAGAAGTATGGTGCTCATTATTCTCTGTGTAGATCACACAACATCTGAGATATAAGCAAGTTCTGGTGACTTGATGGTAATGGAACACTGGCAAACTATATGCATTCAGTGAGAACTAACTCCAACCAGGAGATTGATCAGGTGAAAACCAAGTTATACTTGGGGAATGTTGATAAACTTAGGCTCTTTTAGCTTGCAGAAAAAAAAATTCAGAGGATGAAATGGTCTCCATATTAAATGGAGTGATACCTTATTTATAGGTTGAGTTTTAATGGTAGATCTTAACTTGGAAATCAAATTATCCTGAAAAATCTTCAGGAAAATATTATACTCCAGCATGATATACCAATTTCAATTGGTCCAGCACCACAGGGTTTTCCTTCTATTTTGATAAATGGCTACTTTTTTTTCCATCAAGCAGTAGAAATATAAAGTAGTTGCCTCGTGTTTACTGGCCATGTTGTATGAAAAAGGTTTATCTTTAAATGTGCTGTTCATGTTATAGACGGATAATGACAACACAGACAGATGGGGGAAAGGAGATATATGTTTCCCATTTCATACTCACTCCCGGGCATATGTTTGTGTATAATGCCCAGAACCATTTAAATTGTTCTTTTTTCCTCTCTCTCTCCCTTGCCCCTTTTGATGGTGGGAGAGGTAGATGGAGAATGTATGCCGAACATGCATAATTTGTATGCTCTTATAACGTGAGTCCTCTCTATATGAGCGGCTTTAAGGTAGAAGATTTATCTGATAGGACACAGAAGGCAGAACTAGGGCCAATCGATGGACATTACTGGGTGAAATGGGCTTTCACTTAAAGCAGTAAGCCTTTTGTCTCACAAAACATTTATATAAAGTTTACATGGCCATATATTTTGGATTAGATAATCAATAAATTCCATTCCAAAATTAACACAATAATTCCTGAAACAAGTGGACACAATAAAAAGAAAATAGTAGGAAGAATAAGAATTATCTTCTGCTACTTTAAATTATCCACATTAGTGCTTCCTTTATTGCTTGGAGTCCAAATGGGACCATAATAAGTAATAAACTTAAGATTCTTAGAGTAAATCAGTAATATATAATATCCCTAAAATTCAGAGTGAACGAGTCATTGGATTGGATGTCCTACCATTATAAATTATTTGAAATGTAGCACAGGATTACAATAATTTTGAAGTTTAAAGAAAAATGCATAAGACAGGAGAAAATTATATAATAATAAATATAATATAAATGCCAAGAGAAACAAGAGTTTTCAAAGTTTCAGGTCACTTTAACCAAAAGAAAATTTCAATTGGCTTCATTGAAAAAACAGGGTACAATAGTGTCTCTGAAAGATAATCCCGGAATGCATCTGAGTCAGCAGTTGATTCAATGGGCTAAATAAAATCTCTTCTGTATTCCTATATGTAGTCTGTGTATATCTGTATTTTAAAAGTTATCATATTATATAGAAATTCTCTTTTTATCTATCTGCCTTACCTGCTACCTTGAGAAAAAGGAATGGTACAGTGCCTGCTACTCAATAAATGTGGGTCTGAAGTCTGAGATGGATTTAAATATAAGGTTATAGATGATATACTATCAAACACCACTGACTAGAGAACCCAAGAGTAATAAGATGATTTTTAAAATAACAAAAGCAAGTTGAAGTTATGAAAAATAATTATTAATAGCAAACCTCCCAAGGAGGACTCGGCAGATATTCACAAGAGCCCAGACAACCAGAAAAATAAACTTTCAACCTCTATATAATATCATGCTGAGACCCTTTCCCTTCCTCCCTTCCCTCTTTCTTATTTTTCCTTCCCCTTCTCCCTCTTCCATTTGTCTCTTTCAAAACATCTTTCTCTCACTTTTATTTTTTTTAAAAACATGCTTTTCTAAACTGCCAAAGACACATGGTACAGGACTTCGAGAAAGAATTGAAATTTGTGGTGAATTCAAGATTTCTCTTTTTTGACTAAGACTTCAACTCCATGAAAAGAGGGACTTTGTTTTGTTGGCAAATACTAGGCCTGCAAGTATTTGTTCAACAAATTTTTTATTAGAAAAACTGTCTCCTCCAAAGAACCCTGTTTTAAATACGAAACTTCCTACTGGCTTGTTAATAGAAATTATCATTGTTCATAACAGTATTATAAAAAATGGCAGAAGACATTTCTGTACTCTCTATATACTATAGAGCATGTAGAGAAAGTCAAAAGAACGTGACATAAATATGGGATTCACAGCTGAGAGCATCTTAGAGAGGGGAAGATAAAAATAGCAATGATACATAATAAAAAATAGTTAACATGTACAGAGTGCTAGTTATGTACTTGGCACTGTGCTAAGGTTTTTACATCCAGTATCTCATAATTCCTACAAATCCAGGTAGGTGCTATTATTACTCTTTTTACTGATAAGGAAACCAAAGCATAGCAAGGTAAAGTGTGATGTCTGAAATCTGACAGGTAGTAAGTTGTGAAGCTAAAACACAGACCCTGGCAGCTAGATTTCAGAATCCACACTCTAAATTACTATAGTATGGTGTTGGCCTACACACAAAGTAAATCAGGATAATTTTATCTGGTAAGTCCCTCATTTTATAAAGAGAAAAACTAAGGGCAAGAAATGTTGAGTGACTTGGTCAAAATTATATTTTCTACTTGACTTGGTCATTATCAAAAGCATAAAATCACATTCATGTACCTCCTATATGAAATAAGCGAGCAAAAACCTCCCTGGAGCCCACAGCCCTCTCTGGCTACTTCTCCATTTGTCTGTTCACTTTTGGAGCAAAACTTCTTGAAAGGTTTACTCACATTCTGTGTATTCTAATTCTTACCTCATTCTACTCTAATTAACCATCTGTCTCCTCAAGGCTTCCCTGAGACCCCAGTAGATTCTCTGTCCTTACTGTACTTGATTTCTCAGTAGCATTTGAGAGAACTGACCTTCCTTCTTGAAACATATTTTTGGTTTCTATTAAGTCATAATCACCTCATTTTCCTCCTATCTTAATAATCTCTCTTCCTCAGAGCTTGGCATCTAATTGGTGATGTATGTAGAGCCTGACCCCCAAACCCTGGAATGTCCTAGGGCTCAATCTTGGGGATCCTTTATTCAGAATCTGGGTGAGTGCCTCTGTCCCATGGCTTTAAGTACTAACTACAGTCAATTCTCATTATTCACAGATTCTGTATTTCTAAATTTTCCTACTCCCTAAAATTTATTCATAACCCACACATCAACACTTAAAGTGCTCTCTCAATCATTTGAGGATATGCACGTGCAGTGAAAAATCTGAGTTCTTGAAGTGTATGTGCCCAGCTGAAGTGGAACAAAGGTAATGCCTTCTGGTTTCATGTCTCATATTATACACAAGTTCTTTTTGCAGTATATTTGGTGCCATGTTTTTTGCATTTTTATGCTTTTTATTGGTGATTTTGCTTCTTCAAATGGCCCTCAAGTACAGTGCTGAAGTGCTGTCTAGTGTTCTTAAGCACACGAAGGCCATGACGTTACCTTACAGGAGAAAATACATATGTTAGATAAGCTTTATTCAGGCATGAATTGCAGTGCTGTTGACCATGAGTTCAATGTCAATGAATCAACAGTATATATCAAATAAGGTATCTTTAAACATAAACATATATAAAACCAGGTTATGTATTGGTTGGTTGACAAAAATGTGACCAGAGGCTCCAGGAACCTAACCCTATATTCCCCCTAGGGACAATGATTCAGTACTTGCTAATTTAGTGTTCACAGCAACTTTATAGAACATAACCACTGAGAATGAGTATAGACTATACATGTCCATGGTTCCCAAATCTTTTTAAACAAATGAATAAATCACACAATTAGTTTCAAGAGGCAGGGGCAAGGTCATTCAGAGCATGCGACCCACGGTACTGAGTTTAGCTTTTAAGTACAAGGGGTTGCCATTGGAATATTTTAGGGAAGGGATAGAAAGTTGGGAGAGATGAGGAGGAATATAAAGACATAATATAATTTCTGCTTTCAGAAGTTTACTTTGTAGAGAATGGATTATAGGATGGAGAAGTGGAAATGGGGAGAACAAAAGGGAGCAGGCTGCCGTCATCCAGGTAAACGATGATTGTGTCCTGGACTAAGGTAGTGGCAGTGTAAGTAGACAACAAGTGATTCAGTTCCAAGAGATGTCTTAGAGGCAGAAAGTATGAGACCAGCAGATGGACTGAATGTGGGGTGAGAGAAAGGGAGAAGTTAAGAATGACTTTTAGTTTCAGGCTTTTGTTGCAGATGGTACAACTGTGTAGAGGGTAGCACCACTTACCAAGAAGGGGGAAGACACAGCTGGGTGAGATCCACTTAATATTTCCTTTACCTCATTATAGATAAGATCCATTCACTGTTTCATTTACTCAGTAACTACAGAGTACCTAGTATGTGCCAGGTATCATGCTAGTTTAGAATATTTTCCTTTTGTAACTGTCAATTTGTATTGAATTCCCAATTCTGGATGTTAATTTTTTAACTCTATCAAAGGTAATATGTTTTCTCACGTGCCGTCACTGATCTGTGTGTCCATCCTTCATTAAAGAAAAGAGGTAGTAATTTTCACTTTGTGTTCTTTATGCCCACCTCTAGTATTCATTTTAGTTAAGCATTCCAAATGCACCAGGAACTATTATACCACATAGCCTCCTTATCACACTGTATTGTAATTAGTTACTGGTCTGTTTCTGCAATGACATCATATCCTCCAAGAGGGGAAGAACCTGGTCCATCTTGTTTGGTGCTGTAGCCCCAGCACCAAGCACAGTGCCTGACACAAAATAAGTACTCCACTACTCTACTAAGGTGGAGATTCAAGGCATAGGCCTATAACCAATGTCTAACAGTAATCTGTAACGCCAGTTTTCTTTCCTATGCTGGGTTTATTTTCCTCCTTTACAAGTTATTGGTATATGTTCCTCACAGCTTATATGGAGGACTCCAAAAGTACACTTCAGACCTGAAAGACCATCTTATTATTCAGTAAGAATATTGAGACTTTCATTTGTCTTACTTGCACATTAGCAGTTGAGAATAAATGAAATATTCTCTTTAACAGTTTCTATGCTTTATACGGTACTTTTTAACCAAAAATAAACCTCAATAAATAAAAAATTATTATTTTCATGGTTTCCTTGAAATAGGGCTATACAGGGCTGTTTGGTTTTATACCAATATCTCATCACTTCATTAGTTTGCCAAATTTATTTGTGAATACAATTCTTATTTTATCTCCTATGGTCTGGAACCTTCTAGAAAGTCATATATCTTGGCCCTAGGCAAAATGCTTTATAAAATCAGCACTTTATAAAATCAAAATCCTTTATAAAATCCATAACAGATTGTGACAGTAAAAAAGTTGATTTTCTCTGTAGTTCATAAGTAGAATATCATATAACTCCAAGCAAGAGAAACCTCATAAAGTCAGATTGAAATGAAAAGATATGTCCAAAAGGAATACTTCCGTGGCTGGAGCTAACAAGAACCCCTACATCAAGGAAGGTGTTCAGAAGCTATAGTACTTCACCTTCCAGAGTGACAACCTTTCTTAAAGCGTGATTTGAAGACAGCTTACTGATTCACATGCCTATATGATAAATTAAGTTAAAAATTTACACAAATGAAAAGAAGTAAAATAATACATATAAATGTAGCATATATCTATATACTTGAGTATATAAATATGGAAAAGGAAACTTTTCTGGTCTTTTGGGAAGTCAATGCCAATGACCACCAAATTTTGTTTATCCAGCTTTTGTGGTGGGCCGATTTCTGAAGTAAGACAGATGACTTACTTTGATAAAGACCATGTTTAACAAATAGCTTTCAACAGCTCATGAGGCTTCCCAGGTCTTTGGTGGTAAGAGGATAGCAACCTTAAGTGTTTCTCAATCCATCCCTTCCTTTCCTTTCCAATCACACATACTTAGAATAGTTATCCTTCTTCAGATAACTCTTCCTGGACTACTGTAATATTCTCCTATCTTCACTGCAGATCTGCAAACATTCCCTCTACGAAATATATGGTTTCCAGGGAAATATTCTTTTTCTTTTTTTTGAATGGTCAATAAATAATAGCTTTTATTTTTATTGCAGTAACACTGGTTTATAACATTATATAAATTTCAGGTGTATATCATTATATTTCGATTTCTGTGTAGATGACATCATTTTCACCACCCAAAGACTAATTATAATCCATTACCACACACATATGCCTAATCACCCATTTTGCCCTCTTGCCACCCCACTTCCCCTCTGGTAACCACAAATACAATCTCTGTTTCTATGAGTTTTGTTTGTTGTTGTTTTCATCTTCTACTTATGAGTGAGATCATACGGTATTTGACTTTCTCCCTCTGACTCATTTCACTTAGCACAATACCCTCAAGGTCCATCCATGTTGTCACAAATGGCTGGATTTTACTGTTTCTTATGGCCAAGTAGTATTCCATTGTGTATATACACCACATCTTCTTTATTCTAGGGAAATTTTCTTAAAGCACTCTTTATTATGCCATTCTTTGCCTCAAAACCTTTAACAGTTCATTGCCGCGTTCATAAAAAAAAGTCCAAATAAATCAGCTTAGCATTTAAGTCCCTTCGTGATCTGGGTTCTGCCTACCTTGCCAGCTTTATTTGCATCTCTATGCACCTCATGATATGGTCACTAGTCCCCTATCTTCCAGACTCCTCCTCCATGCATTTACTTATGCACTCTGTTCCCCTGACAGGAAAGGAAAGCCCTTCCTTCTAGTTAGAGGAATCTCAAATTTCTGTAATAAAGAGACCCAAAAAGCACCACGGCTCAGTCAAGCTAGACATTTATTTCTCTCTCACACAACAGTCTAGGGGTAGCTGGGTAGTCCATAGTGGATATGCTGCCTTTTGCTCCAGGAGATTGTCCATGGACTAGGACTTGTCCTCTCTTGTTGCTCTGCCATCTCCTAGGATGTTTTCCTTAAATGCTAGGTAGAAGACAGGCTAAGAAAAGAGAAAGAGACAGGGGAATCTATGCCCAAGCATTTTACGGGCAAGATCCCCAAATTGCACATATCATTTCCATTCATATCCCAGTGGCAAGGATTTTGTCACATGGCCACACCTCACTGCCAGTGAGGCTGGGAAATGCAGCCTCTAGGTTGGCAGCCATGCGCCGTGTTAGAACTTGGGGACACACGGGGTGGCAGAGGTGGTTCAATTATTGAGAGAAAAAAGGGAAGTCTGGAGACTGGGTTCAGTTATTAGTCTCTGTGCTATCTTTCTTCAGTTTATGTCTCTAGAAATCCCCACGCCCCTACAGACCACACCTCCTTCTACCCAGTCTCTCTGATCTCATCACAGGATCTCCTTCTTCCACAGTCCTCCAAATAGAATATCAACTACCTCCTCTGAAATTTCATAGGTCTTGTACCTATAATGGAACTTGGCATATTTTACCTGTATACATATTAAAGATAGCTTGTCAGGAAATACAATGTGGTCAAAAAGGAAAAGGGATGTGTGTGCTATTGATTAATTTTGCTTTACTGTTTTATTTCACATATAAAAATTGTTGAAGACACAGCCTGTGCCAATCTCTTTATTCTGTATTTCTAGAAGTGGTGTATGCAGGAGTAAGCACTCAATAATGCTGGCAAAGATAACATTGCTTTTTTCAATGCACTGATAATTTATCTTCATTTCTTATAAAATTAACATTTTAAAAAGTAACACAAATAAATTTGATCTAGAGAAATTATAATTTTTAGGAATTTTTTAGAAACAAAATTACTGTAAAAGATTTTCAATTAAACAAATGTTCTAAAATTTTACTAAAAATATTTTTAAATAATGATGTTTAAACAAAGCATGTCTGTGCTCTTTGCCCTTGAGTAACGATTTACCAAAAGCAAACAAAATCTTCAAATAATATTTATGAATCATAATAGATTTTTAATTTCTCTATTTAGGTTTTTTGTTTATTGTTTGTTTTTTATTCTGTTTGATTTCTTTACTCCAGTTGCCAACATCTCAGCTACTTGTGGGTTTATATCTTCTTATTTTGACATAACTAGCTTATACTTTCACACAAAGCTTAGAACATGAAACAGCCTTCACTTCGACTGTGATAAAATATTTTGTTTCATTTCATGATGTTTTAATACAAACCAAATACCTATAATATTTAGTTGCACATCATAGTAGATGACAAGTTATAGAATTTCACTATTAAAATGCAAATTTTGAATATAGTACACCAAATAATAAAAAAATACCTATTTTTCTTTCAATATTGAACTATAAATTATGAGCAGGGAGTCATTTTCTTTGATTAATAACCTCTCTGACCAGGCATAATGAATATTTACACATTATTCTATGTTGGCAGAGTGCTTAAAATGCCTGAAACAATAACTATTATCAAGCAAAATATAAAGAAATTTTATGTAAGAAAGTCTGTCAAACAATAGGAGTCTAATAAATGTATGAAATATATGATAAACTCCCTTTACTTAAAACACAGAAAAATTATAACAGCTTCCTATTAAAATTTTTTTAGAACAAAAATTCAAGCTTGTCAGTAATTTGAAATCTAAATGCATGTAATAGCCTGAGGGAACTGTAGTAAAACGGTTGTTCCCAGACTGAGTTATAAATATCGAAATACTTTATTTAAACATCTATGTAATGTCCTTTGAAACATGTTATTTTGAAATTACGTTAAAATAGAACTCAAAATACATGTACCTATAAGACTAAGCCTCTGACACATTTAATAATCATGCTTTAAAAGGCTATAAAGCTGTGGTTAATATTGAATATGTTTAAAAATATTAATATGTTGCCCTTTCTGTATAGTTAAAAAAATCCACTCAGGCAAACTTTATCTTAAAAATGTAACTGCTGATTTTATTGGCAAACCTATAATAATGCATATGATCAATCTTTACTTAATTATTTTGAGTCGCAAACACAATTAATAAATCATCTTTGAAGTGCACTGACCATAATCAGTATATTCTGGAACAAGTCCAGGGGGCCATTAATCAAAACACGCAGCAAGAAAAGTGAAAGCCACAGCCTGAACAGTTAGGTAAACACACAGCGCAGCTAATAAAAACCTATCTCGTTTGAAAACCACCACTGTGTTTACTTTTGCAACTAAGATAAACATTATGATAAAATTAAAGTTGTGAAAAAAAAAATGAGGTTTGCTCATGATGACCAAAGTAAAAACACAGCAATTACACATACATTTTATGTCCCTAATTTGACACTAAAGAAATTTAAAGTTCAGTTACCAAAAATCTTCAAGAATTAGATATTTGAATCTGATGAATTATATTATCCATGTTAATTTAAACATACATACACACATTTCAAATATGTTGAGTTTTAAAGTAGAAAAAAAGCAATAAATTGTTAGGTATTTTTAAGAATCAAGGTATAAACATGAAAACAGGTTCTTTTTGAAAGACTAGGATGGCCAACTACCATATTCTAAATTGATTAAATTGCAAAAAATTAGTAAATGCTTCAGTGATTTGGAAATTAAATTTTAAATGATTAATAATATAAAATATGATAGAATACAAATGTTTATATATGCATATTTATATATATATCAAATTAATCAACTGCTTTTAAAAACTTGGCCTTTGAATTGTCTTTTCCTCCATACATATTATGCTATTGATTGCTAAATGGAAGAAAAGAAGACTTGCTGAGTTAACACATAGAAGGGTATGGGCAATCCTCATTTCCATAAGAATTATGAGGGAAGGAAACACTCCAGGTTTGAAAATTTCATAAACATAGTTTTCTTACCAGAAACAGGCTTCTAAGATTTAGCCCAAAGCTTGGGGAAAATAGTGCTTTAAAAATAACTGCACATCATATTCCTAGAGTGTCCTACTTAGATTGTGCTTTCATATACACGATCTCATCTGACTCTCATATCTATGTTGAAAGGCAGGCAGGAGGTACATTAACCCAGTCCTTGCATTTACAGAGCTCACAGTTCTGTTTCTACTGTGTTATTGTAGAAATTTTGAACAAGCAAACCTCCCTGAAACTCACCTTTATTCAACTATTAATAAATATAGATGTAAACAGAGCTCTAATTCACAGAGTTATTCTGAGAATTAAATGAATTAATGGAATTTAAGTGCTTAACACAATGCCTGGCACACAGTAATCAAATAAATATTAGTTACTGTTATTTTTGAAGCAGTAAATAAAGTAGCTAAAAAGTATGGTCTTTGGAATAAGATGATCTCAGATTCAAAATCACAGATGTAGCACTTGTCTTTGGGCAAGTTACTTAATCTCTCCAGGTCTGAGCTTCTTAATGTATGGAATGGGCATAGTTAAATGAGATAATGCATATAAAGGGCTTAGCACAGGATATAAGTATTCAATGAAAGTTAAATATTATCATTATTATTGATGGATTTAACTAATAACTTATGTAAATACAAGATGTCATTAACAAAAATTAAAAAGCAAATGACAATCTGGGAAACATAAAGATTAATATTTTTAGATATAGGAGCTCTTATAAAGCAATAGGAGATAAAGACCTCCACCGAAAATCAGCTGAGGTAATGGATAGGTAATAAACAAAAGACGAAATGCAATAATCAATAAACATAGAGAAAAAATAGATTTCTCTAACGGTTAGACACAAAAATTAAACAGTGAGATACTATTCATTGATTAAATAATTAAAATGATCTGGCAATGATCAAAATGAATTGGAAAACAAAAGAACAAAAGACAACCTGTGCTTGTGGGAGTACAAATTGTTAGAGCCTTCTGGAGGAATTCCAGCAAAATATAACAAAGAAATCACAAGTACATATGCCCTCTGATCCACTAATTCTACTTTTGGGAATTCATACCAAGGAAATAATCAGTCATATGTGCAAATTTATGTACAAGTATATACAACATTCTTAGTAATAATACAAATGTGGATAAGGCCTAAATGTACAATATAGGAACTGGTTAAAAAAGATTACGGTACATGTATACAATGGAATTCTATAAATATAACATGATATTGAAGAAATGTATCTATTAAAGTAGAAACATGTTTATAATATATATAAATTTGAAAATAGCAGGCTACAACATAAATGGCATGAGTTTTGTTTCGCACATAAAGTGTAGAAGAAGAAGAGATCTACAAATACACAGAGTACCATGGTGTTTGTGGTGGTCATCTCCAGGTGGGTGGGGTTATGTATCTCCTGGTCATCATTCTGTTTCTGTGTGCTTTCTGATTTTTCTGGGATAAGCATGTGCTACTTCTATACTCAGAAAACAAATAAAATCAACCTCATTTTATTAAAAAATAAGTAGATTCCTTCAGTAGGTAAGTGGATTAACTGTGGTACATCCAGACAATGGATTATTGTTCAGCACTAGAAAGAAATGAGATATCACGCCATGAAAAGACATGAAAGAAACTTAAATGAATATTATTAAGCAAATGAAGCCAATCTGAAAAGGCTATATATGGTATGATTGCAATGATATGACATTCTGGGACAGGTAAAACTATGGATTGAGTTAAAAGATTACTGGCTGCCAGGAGTTAAAGGGAGGGAGGGATGAATTGGTGGAGCACAGAGGATTTTTAGGGTAGTGAAACTATTCTGTACGATACTACAATGGTAGATATTTGTCATTATGTACATGTCCAAATCTATAGAATGTACAACATCGAGAGTGAATCGCAATGTAAAATACGGACTTTGGATGATAAAGATGTATCGATACAGGTTCATTGATTGTAACTAATCCCTAGTGGGGGATGTTCATAGTGGGGTTGGTTGTGCATGTCTGGGGACCAGGGTATATAGGAACTCTGTACTTTCTGCTCAGTTTTGCTGTGAACCTAAAACTACTCTGCAAAATAAAGTAAACAAGTAAATAAATATATAAATGAATTAATACTGGGCTTTTCCCTTCCCTAGTCTTAAATTTTACTTAGATTTTCATAATCCGTACAATGACGAAAACGTTGGAAGAAGTGTATCAGAAGGCAAACAAATAACTTTCTCCAAAACGCCATCACAAGAGGAGTCTTAGTAAATATTTTATTTTAAACTCCATTTCACTGCAAGTGGGTTACTGTGGGGAAGTGGGCTCCCTAGGACCCTGAAACACTTTGGTATGCATGATAACTTTGGTTAAGCAGCCAGGAGAACCTAAGATCTATAATTATTCCTCTAAACAAAAGTATATGTACTGTGCAATTTCATCCAGGATGATGCTGTAAGCTTCTTGTATAAATAGGAAAGAATTGAACTTTTCTGGTTCTAGGAAGACTATACCTTATAGAAACTCTATTAGTGGCAGCTGTGCAATATCCCACCCCACTCCAAGGAAGTGAGTAAATACTGTCCTAAGATATACAGCATCTTTTCCTGCTCCCTGTGGCCACATGGACTATAGTAAGCTTGGGTAACCCTGGCTAATTAAATCAGAGTTAATCTAAGAAGGGTGTGTGTATGTGTGTGCGCGCGTGTGTGTGTGTGTTCTGCCACCTACACTCACCTAAAATACTGCAGCTATACAACTACTTAATGGGACCACTTTATGGTTGATTCAGAACACACAGTTAAAACCTCTTCACTACAGTTCAAGGAGCAACATCTGTGAAAAGTTATAATTTAATATCTTTAATGTTGTTTGGAACAACGTGTTAGAACTCGGTGTTTTCAGAAGACATCCATCACATAGAAGATTAAATCATGTCTGTGGGCCTCACATGAGATATGTGAATGTATATATTTTTTACTTGCTAACCTGCAGAAACAAAGACTATATAAAAGTATCTAAAGCCTATACAAGTACTTATTTGTACTTTTGGCCCAAACTATTTTAATGGTTTCATCTTGCAGCTGAGACGATGATGAACTGCTCCTTCTAGGAGTGTACCAATGTGTTCCAATCACTAGAATTCTCTCAGAAAATAACCCTGCTGCTCAGAGAGCCATCAACTGGACAAGCAGGAGGTTTTCTGACTAGCAGAATTGTGGGAGAGGGAGACAGAGGTCCCACGTACACAGCAACAAATTTTTCTTCAGATACATTTAATGCCTAATACTCTATAATTACGGTCAAAAGGTTCTTATATTTTTAAGATCATTGATGCTTGAGAATTTTGAGAGTTCATATCCTAAACTGGGGCCTTGCAAAATGCTATCCCTTGGACTGTTACCAAGCCCTTTTTGGGAGGAGGGAGGTAGACTGCATGAGGGTGCTATGCTTAAGGACATTTGAAAAATGATTTTAAAAAGTCAAATGAATTCTTTAGTATGGGGTTTTTCAAAGCTTTTAACATATAAATCTCCAAGTTTTTGGGGTTGGAGCATATGGAAGCATGGGAGCTATGGAATGCAGCAATTTCTAAACTTGTTTAGATATGGAACCCTTTGTAGGCTACTTATTAAGATCTCCTTTAAAAACTTTATAAATTCTGCAGAACAAAGTCTGTGAACGATATTGTAAAGAATAATTCTGGACTCATTATCATTTAACCTCAATAAATGCCTTGACTTTCTTCCCTCCACCTATCCAAATCTCAGAGTCGGAGGCATTTTGTTCCTACTTATATATTTAACTCTTCTCCTGACCACAGGGACCAATGCTTTTTCTCATCAAGGATCATTTAAGAAGGAGCTCAAAATTAAGTTAGAGTTGCTTCAGACCTGCAATAGCGCTTGTTCCTGCCCTAAGAAGAACTTTACAGCCCAGTTTTGGTAAGCAGTCTATTATCGTACATCCCTTACAGGACTCCCTGTGTTGGTCTCCAGCATAATCTTGATTTGGTTGTAACTCGGGTATGGCTCTCTTCTTGTCCACCTCTCCCAGGGTCTGGAGCCCTGATTCTAAGACAAATTTTTCATTGAAAGGTCCCTTGTTCAGATACTAATATCAATATCTCTTAAAACTAGTTTGCTTTTGAGAAAGAGAACCTACAGAAAAGAGAAACAGAACAGCTATAAGGAGGTAAAGTAGAATTTTCAGGTGGGAACAAATGGGCTGAAACAGTGGAAGGAGTGATAAGCATTAAAGTAATAATTAAGTCATTTAATTTGAGAATTTTGTTAGTTGATTTTATTAACTGGTTGCTAATTTCAATAAGACTGGGACATTGCCTCAATTTAGACAAATAAGTAAATAATGACTGGATTAATTAAACAATTTGTTAAAATAATCTAACTAGTCTACCTGGCCACAATGACTTCCTGTCACACCAACAGAATGCTATTAATAGAGTTTTATATTAGCTTTTTTTTAGGATGTCAGAAGAATTAATGAGAGCTCTTAAAAAAAATTTAAATGGAAAATTATTCTTTGGTTATTATGCTGTATAATAAAGCTATACCTCATTAAAAATTTAAGTTGGGTGCCTAATAAAACACGAATATAGTGCTATTTCATTTAGACACATATTGTTCCATTGCCTGCTTATACAAAGTAATTTTACATTTACACTCAAGATTTTACCTGATGATGTTAATAAAGTATACAAATATGAAACTAATTTTACAATTTCTGTAGTCTTTGTCAGCTGGTTCATTTTGTTTAAAATATGGAATTAAAAAGACATACCAAAAAAACTCTACAAATCGTAATTTCAAGTGATGCAAGATAGTAAATAGCAAGGAATGCAGAGCATATGGTTATGTTGAATAATGACTCCTAGTGTTGATGCTAGTTGACAGAACAGGATGAGTGTTCCCCAAGCAGAATCATATTGTGTGGATTAGTCACACTAAATTTTTTAATGAATATTTATCAATATATACCAGATTCAAGGATTTCAGAGTCTTACTAAAAGCAGGAAATCATCAAAGATCTAAAAATATTCCTGAAAAAAGCATTTATATTTACCAAAAAAAGGGCAAAATGGCAGTAACAATTCTACACCTCAAGACTGCTAACACATGCCAATTCAAGCTATTAGCCCTATGAGCACTCTATATAAGTTTCAGTATGTTTTCAATTTTCTAGTTTCCTGTGTTTCAAAAGAATGAAAGTTTTATCATTGGGAATACAAAATTGTACAACATTAAGCAGTTTGAAAGTAGACCTAAAAAGAAAGAAACTAAGTACAATAGCTTGAGATAATTTTAAATGATTATATCTAAGAAGATGCAATAATAACCAAAATATCAGAGTTTTCTAGTCAATCCGATATTTTGACAACTCTTAAGAAGAGTTAAAAAGCAGTATCAAAAGGTAGGGAAAACAGATGAAAAATCCTCTGTGATGGAGAAGCAGAAATGCTACTATATACATGAGAAAAGGCTGAATTTATAACAAGAGCCACACCACCAGATTTGGTCTGGCCTCTGAACAGCCCTCAGCCTCAGCGCATTCCCTCCCCTTCTTGCTCCCTCCACTCCCATCACACTCACACATTCCCCCTGGGTGCATGCCTAAACGCTCTGCCCTCAACCCTACTACTGTACTCCTCGTATCTATGTTATGATATGGTTAAGACTTGTCTTTTCTCACATAGACTAAGCTTTATGAGATAAGAGACTGTGTTTAGTTTGCTCAGCAATGTGTGCCTAATGCTCAGCATGTAAACATCTGTTAAACAAATGAAAGAGGGAAAGCCATGGTCAGAATTCTTTTGTTCTCCACAGACAACAGTATCTACTGTGCATTTCCACAGACAATGTGAAATCATGTGGTAGTCACACAATGAATGGAAATTTTACTGAAAGGGTATTGCAGGACGCACAGAGGAAATAACATTGTGAGAGATTGACAAAAATGTTGAAATCTAGCATATGCTTAGAATTGAAAACAACGAGTGAAGTCAGTATCCTAGATAACTTTAATGGGAATATAATGGTTAATACGCCATGGCAATGTGAACGATAAACTCAAAACTTTCTGTGCAATCTTTTCTTCAGCACTAAGAGAAGTATACAGAATTGTGTAACACATTCATTCTCAGTTAATTTTTTCTAGTTAAACATGGCTAAGAATACAAGGAAAATGAATATGGCAGAATATCCTTGTTCACAAACAAAAGTCTTTAAGTATTCAGAATTTTGAAAACTCTTGATAATGGTCATCTGAGAGTTACTTTTATTCAATGTCCTTAGAACATATGCTTAAAGAGATACCCACCCAAATATTTCATGACTTTTACCAGGTAACACAGGTTTATAAGCAAGCAATACCTTCTTCAGTATAGTAAACTGGAAGGAAACAACATGTAGTCAAACAGCTCCACACACATTAGTAATTGGTTAATGCTGAACCAACAGTTTAATTTGGTAAGATAATAACAGTATTAACACAATAATAATAATTAAACTGGGTTTATAGCTAAATTTGGCAAGTTAAAACAACTCATCCACATAAAGACAGCCTCTTATTCTCTTTTATGAACAATGGAGAATATGTCATTCATTAATCCACTGAATAATTATTTAAAATCACTCACTAGCTATGTGACCTTGGGTAAGTTACTTAAACTTGGTGTACCTTTGTACAATACAGTATTTGACACTGTTGAATAGAATCATGTCTACAGTACCACTCCCCACTTTGTTCTTGAGATGCAGAGCTGGAGAAGGCAAACAAAGAAATATTATGGAAGATGCTAGTGGGAATGTGTGAAGGGCTAAAGGCCAAGGGAATTGATGTTTAGAGTTAGAAGCCAATATTTTTTCACCCCTAAGTAACAAACTAACCACATCTGCATTTGTTTGAGAGGCTACAGTAGAGTATAGTAACCTAACTGTGTACACGTTGTTTATCAGAAGTTATCAGAGAGAAAAGGTGTTTAGGAAGGTAGGAAATAGGTAGTAGTTTGAATGTGAAAGATAAAATAAGGGTTAATCATCAGTATTTGATGATTACTCATCAGCAGATTCTAAGGTCTTATTCTTAGATTTCTTTACAGTTATGGGCTTGTCTTGTTTTTTGTTTTGTAGAGGCGTTCTAATTTTTTTTATGAAAAGAATTGGGAAAGTAGAACTAGTATTTTGAATTTTAAGAGCCATAAAATTTCAGTAGGCTGTATTCAAAATGGAAAAAACACCCCAAAGTATAAAAAAATATGAACAAAATATATAATTTATCTTTTTGTTTAATTTGAGGAAAGGAAGAGGAATTGTAAAGTGGGGCATCATCAATATCTAATAGATAAATACTAAACTAATCCTTTAATCTTTAAAATTCTTCTTGACATCTAACATTTATGTTTCACTTCTACTTAGGGGCTGTTGAGCCTAAAAGTCCAAAATGAAATAACTGGTAGAGAGTTCAAAACAGCTGATATGGTTTATACCAACTTTTAAAGTAGGGAAAGTATAGAAAATAAATATTGGGGTCTGGCCCAATGGTGCAGTAGTTAAGTTCGCATGCTCTGCTTTGGCGGCCCGGGGTTCACAGGTTCGGATCCTGGGCACAGACATTTACACCACTCATCAAGTCATGCTGTGGAGGCATCCCACACAAAAAAAAATAGAGGAAGATTGGTAGAGCTGTTAGCTCAGGGCCAATCTTTCTCACCAACATAAATGAATAAATAAATAAATAAATAAATAAATAAATAAAAATATTGACATGATCATCTAAACATGGACAAAGAAAGGAAAACAATATTAATCGCATATATGCTGGTGGAAACAAACACATTACCTTTACTAAAAAGCCTAAATGAAATATTTAGTCTTGATTCAGATCTAAACTTCTTTCATCTCTGTACCGTGAATACCAGAAACCTGTTTAAGCAATGTAGCGTATTCAGAAAATGTTAGTTACCTCAAAACCTTACATTTACTTCACATGTACAGTGAAAGATCTAAGATGCAGCTCTCCAACCTAAAACCAACATATTTCATTCGTCCCCTAGACCCTGAAATCCTTATCAGACAAAACACTTAGACCAAAAGTTCCATGAGGACAGGGGCGTAGTCTATTTTCTACTCTCCTGAATCCCCAGGGTCCAATATTAAGCCCGGAACATAACTGCTACTCATAACTCATTTGCTTAGAGATTGACTGAATGAAGTACCGAGTTTTCTGAATATTTCAAACTGCTTATTGTAATTTAATTTTCTCCTATATTGATTTATAGAAATAGCTTTGATCCTCTAATGTTTGCAAATTGGAAATAATTTGGTTCATTATTTAAGAGATCATAAAATACTCTGAACTCTATGAAGCCAGGGGGTTATGAGCTAATGAATAAATTCAGATGATATACACAAAGTAGTAAGAGTTTAGCACACATTGGGTTTTTGCATATACTGTCTGAAAGCAGTAGGGACCCATTGTAGCACAGAAACGGTATTTTCAAGTACAAGTAAACCAGGCCAGTTGTGAAAAGAATAAAAACCCAATGATAAATAGACAAACAATTCCACTACTAACTGTACAATGCTTATTTTTATGTAAGAAACCGGAAAACTCCCTCCTGATGGGCTGTCAGTTTCCTGAAGGCATGGGTTGTGGCTATCTTGGAATCTCATCATCTACAACAGAATTCTGAAACTTTTGCTCTCAAGACCCTTTATACTTTTAAAAGTTCTTGAGGACCTCAAGAGCTTTTGTTTATGTGGACTATATTTGCAATATTCAAAATTAAAATTGAGAAAATTTAAAAACATGTATCAATTCATTTAAAAATAACAAACTCAGTACATGATAATATAAATAACAAATTCTTTATGAAAAATCGTTATATTTCCCAAACAAAAAATCTTGTGAGGGTAATGTTTTACAGTTTTGCAAATCTGTTTGACAGCTGGATTGAATGAAAACAGTTGGATTCTTATTAGCTTCTGCATTCAAACAGATGTGACTTTTTTTTTTAATTGAGGCAACACTGGTTTATAAGAAATGTTATTCTAATTGAAATATATGAAGAAAATCTGGCCTCATGCAGGTATGGAACTGAAGAGAAGATGACCCTGTAGATCACCAGAAAGAGCTCTGGGAACTCCCAGAGGTCCCATTCCACACTTTGAAAAACACTGGTCTACACTATCGTCTGTCACAAGGCTATTGCTCAATAACCATTTGCTAAATTAATGAAAAGTTTAGGGAAAAAGAAAGAAATTCTCAGGGCATAGATACATATATGCAAACACACAAATGATGTACACATTCATTTTTGACTCAACTGATAATATTATTTATAAATGCTGATTGTTTTGCTGCAATGAAATGTTAATTATCCCAATTTCTCAGCTCATTACAACTAAATTGAGATGTAGATTGAAGGAGAGTAGTCTGGATAAAAAAGCGAAAAACAGTAAAAATAATGTATATAATTCCAAAATTTAATAAAAATAAATGGATGACTAGAAAGATACTTTTTACTTGAAAAAGTACCAAGCTTAACAAAATCAAGTGGCTAAGAGGAATGGTCTATGGGTCTCTTTAAAGCAGGAAATTAGATTGAAACACTTTACTGAACACAAGCTGGATTCTAATATTTTTAGTATCCTACATGCCATTTCTAATTAATTCACGAAAACCACAAGAAAAAAATGTTGCTCACATTTTTAGCACTTCTGCTTTAAATATTAATAGGAATTAACCAAATACCAGAGAAAATATATTGATTAAAAGATTTTACAATTTCCAAAATCATAATTTTTGTTCTTTAAAACGAGGCTTAAGTGAATTCAGAAATAAAAATATAATTTTTAAGATTATATATTAGATTTTTAAAGATGTCATCTCACTCTGTTGCAAAGAATAACTTACTTTGCCTTTTCTTGATGCTGTTTCTCCTGAGAAGCCATTTTGGATTCTGTCCCAAGATTTTTTGGCATCCTCTGCCTCCTCTTTCTACTTGGTGCAATATCAGTGACATCAGGACTTGAAATAATAGAATCATCTCTTCTTAAAGTAGCTAAAATAAAATGACATAAAAATGTGACCCAACAAAATCATGCATATAATTTGTGAGTAAAGTATTAACCTGCTGCTTTAGCACTGATATAAAGTAACAATTATAATCAGCAAAATTCTTTTTTAAAAATTTATTCAGATTTGGTGAAGTGAGCCAGTTAGACAGTGTGTAATACTTTAATATCAATATTGTATATT
Organism: Equus asinus; assembly: GCF_041296235.1. NCBI lineage: Eukaryota > Metazoa > Chordata > Mammalia > Perissodactyla > Equidae > Equus > Equus asinus. The sequence continues at coordinate 86,184,582 of NC_091798.1, forward strand.
GATACATATGGAATATACAATAAAGCATATTGTACACATGGAATAATCTGATCAAAATGGTCTTTTCCTGTCTTGGGCAACAACCTTCCCAAATGCATTACAGGCACAGTTTGATCTCTCAGTGCTAGAAGTAAATAGAAGTGCCTTAGAGGGACCTCTAAAAGGTGTTTGGGGGCAAAAATATTGCTATAGGAATAATATGAATCAAATTGATATTAAACAGCAATTATTAGCAGGAATGGGGACGTCTGCTAGCGATCCAGGGATAATTTCATAGACTTTTCGGCCAACTGTGGGGAATAAGCACAAGAAAAATGTAAGAAAATACTAACGAATGTCTCCAAGGTGGCTAAACCATTAAATTACCTGTAAAAGTATTTGATACACATGAGACAGAAGCAACAACAGAAACGGGCTTGATCTATTTTCCTTTATAAACAACTTAGTTCTAAAGAGCTTTAGGGGAGTTCAGAATATTCAGTCTTCCATCCAATACACAGCACATTCTGCAATACTACATGTTCCTGTAAAAGAAAAGAGCTCTTTTGCTACTGGCAAATAAAGAATGGGGTAATAGAGGGCTAACAGAGGCACTTTTGTTATTTGCACCTCAATCAATAACTGATGATTTACTAATTAGTATACTGAATAACAAAAATATGTAAATTGGTGAAAACAAGGCACAAAAACAAGCATGACAAACATTGTATATCGGCTCTCATGAGTGAAATTAAAGGCATTCGAGATACACAGATTGGTTAAAATATTTCAGAGACACTCCCCACTATTCTATGAACAGGGTATAAGAATCCAGAGAGGTCTGTTTACTCTTAGAGATAATGCCCTGTGCTAAATCTTAGTAGTTCTGTGTCTAGTTGTGAACTCCGGACAACTGTGGTTGCCTGATGCCAGGAACAATCGCCATTCCTGCCTCAGAAATCTTTATACTTGTCAAAAGTGAACATTTTATGTGAGGGGGTGACTGGGACACCTAAAAGGACAAATAGCTGAAAATTCTTCAAACTTACAGGACAGGTTCACAAATTATTTTGTGCTTACTTGCTAGTAAATATTTAATTGGTAATTGTCCGTATGTGTGGGAAAACATAGTCGGATGATTTATTATTATTATCCCACACTTCAAACTTCTTGGTGGCTACCATTATTTACCACAAAGAACATAAGAGTTGTGTATAACCAAGTGTTTCAGGTCACTTCACTGCACGATTTTTATTCCTTTCTCTTGACAAGTGCAGTGTAGCCTCTCTATACCATTGTCATGAGGAAAATGGGATGGCATACAAAGTTAATTACTGTTTAAATGAAATCCATATTTTTTGGTTTGTGTTTGCACCATGAGAAACAGTCTTCCCTTTAATTTATTACACACATGTAATAGCACATTGTATGGTGATAGCTTCTCTTAATTTATACATTCCTTTACAATGAAGTTTTAATAATATTTGTATAGGCTTTAATAAAAGGAAAAATGTTCCATCCTATCCTTTCCTCTCCACCCCACAACGCCAGAAACCAGCAAAAAGAGGTACTACTCTAATACCTAAGTATTAAATTCCTCATCTCAAGCATTCCTCAAATTTCAACCCATCCTACTTCTATTCTCTTCTTGGGCTAATGTTTGGTCCTCTTATTCCACTTGGTCTTGATGCTGGATACTATATTTCTATTCTGACGTTGGATCCCTTGAACAATGATTCTGGGTCTCCAAACAGCAAAGCTGTTTTGTCTACTACAACAGAAGGGATCTGAACTACATCTACAGGGAGTCAAATACAGGATTTCCAAAATCTCTACATTATTCATAACCTTACATATTTCTAAGAGCAACAATTAAAGCCTTCACTTGCAAGTCTTGCATCCCATTTTTAAGGAAAAAAATCAATTCATATTAAATTTACTAGGCTATACATACTCATTTTAGCTATGAGGAAGAGTGTGAATTGAGTTGGAAAAGAAAGATAAATGTTCAAAGGGTAATAAGGAGGAGTGTGGCCTGATTGAAGTCGTGTTCATGGGAGAGAGAGAGAGATGCAGGAAATGAGAAGGGATAATTATGAGCAGCAGAGAAGGAGGGGAAGGAAAAAGGAGACAGATATATTAAATAAATTTGCAAGCTTTCAACTCCAGGCAGAAGAGTATAAATTTGATACTGGCTGTGGTGTTTTTTCCTAAGGTTCTACATCCAGAATCCTCAGTTTTTAATATTATCGTCAGTTTCTCTGTCATGAGAATGTCTTTCACTGTTTCCAAGACTCTTGTAAAAAAGAAAAGAAAAACTATTGCCAATGAACTTACTACAGCTGAAATACTAACTGGCAGAGCTATGGGATGAATTTCCAATTCTCACTAGGTTCACTGCCTCTAGAAAATGGGGAATCTTTCCACAAGCCTTGCTATTGTAAAAGGTGGCTCCACAGAAAGCCACACTTCTTCCCGTCTGACAGAAGAGCTGCAGGAGCCTGGCAGCAGCAGTTCAGACATGAGAGCTGCAGAGCGTTGGCTTCCCTGGGTACTCTCAATGTCCAAACGCAAGGGCACGCTTGGCTAAAACGCCAGAATCTGGATAAACCCCATGAGTTAAACCACCTGGTAAACTTAAGTCTCTGACCATTAAACCCTTAAACCTCAATGTTTTTAGAAACAATTTTTCAAGTTTATAATTCATTATTTATCAGGGCCTCATTTTTTGTATCATATCTATGGATTTTCTTCCCTCTTCATATGATATATAGCTTCCCTCACAGAGTCTGCAAAACTCCTCTTCTCACCGCCCCCCAAACACATACACTTATCTTCATCCCTTGCCCCTCCTCCCCCCTCCAAAAAAATTAATGTCCTGAGGCATGTTATTCATGGCATTGGCTACATAGCTATTAAATTATTGAATGAAGCAGGCTCTGATCTTCAGGTCCCTAGAGCATGAAAAAAATGTGTGCTGTTTGCAATACGCCATGTCTAAACAAAAAACTCTCAGTGGTTCCCCACTGCCTATAAAATAAATGCCTAAGATCCTAACCTTGCATTAGAATCCCTCTACAATGCGACCGTCATCTGCCTCTCTGACTATACCTCCCAGGAATCTCCTACCACGGTATATAGACTATTCCAACGGCTCCAGGGTTGCTACATCTTCCTTTGTGTTCCTTACTTTCCCTGTCTTGAATGTTCTCCAGTTCTCTCTTGCTCGACTATGTGCTCTCTTCCAGCACAGCCCATTTCAGTCATTGCGGTCACCTGTAGGAGTTCCAATCCACAGCAATCTCTTCTTTCTCTACAGGGCTTATAGTTTGAACCATTCATTTTACACATACCATCTTGTATTGTTATTCTCTTTTTATGCATATCTCCTGTTTCTCTAACTAGATCATGAACACCCTACAGCTAGAGGCCATGACTTATAGTTGGCTATATCCCTAACATATAACCCAAAGCGTTAGACCTGAGGAATATGAAGACTTGAAGTTTATTTTTGAATGTGTACCTTATTTTTTTAATCAAAATTTATTTACTTGGGCATCTAGACGAGGTACTGTAGGGAAAATTAGAGTCAGAAGACCTGAGTTTGGGTCTCTAGTTCAGCCATTTACCTTGAACCAATTACAGAATCTCCAAGTTCCTGAGCTGAAAAAATGTATATTAACCATGATTTCTGACATGATTAAATGGGATACTATGAACTGTTTTATAAATCATAGTGTCAGAAATATGTGGTATCAGTAACAAGTATTACTAACAAAATGTGTGCCCTTATAAAAGATCAAACTGAAATTCATTTAGATGAATTTGAAGAACTTTTAGGCTATCTTCTATAGCTGCTTAGAGACATACAAATAAAATTTTTAAAAAGTACGATAAATTCATGGTTTTCCAAATTCAAAATAACCCAATTGTCACAGAACTGTCATCCATTATGAAGACAGGTACAGTCCACTATGGCTGTTTTTCACTATTTTATTCACTTCACTAAGTGTTTACAATCAATAAGTCATTTTGTTTTATTTCAAAAGATATAACACAGCGAGGCGAAAAACCAAAATCTAAACCTTAAGATACTACCCTAAGTAAATCCGAAACTTCAAAAAACATACTCTTTCTTTCACTGGGGAAAACAAGCAACCAATGGCTGGGGCTACCTTCTGTCTCTGTAGTTTGTCTTACTGACAGGTACAAAGATAAGCAAAAAAGAAGCTTAGATAAGGTTGGTCATGCCATACTTCAGTAAGTACTATCTTAAAGAGACCTATCTTGAGGTAGTAAATTTCTAATCTGACCAAATAAGCAAACATTATTTTCCCTCCCCATTCATCAAATAGCCCTTTTCCAAACCTGTAATCAGTTCCTACCCAGTTTCCACAATCTAATCTGAATAACTGATGACCATCTTACACGAAAGGTCAATGGTCTAACCTATTAATCAGCAATCACCAAATAAACTGATAATTAACATTGCACTAAACACTTAAAAGTGTGTGTGTGTGTGTGTGTGTGTATCCACGTATGTACACTTTTCCAAAAGTCAGGCTCCTCTTTTAGCCAGCACAGCTGGAAGTCAGACTTAATGACAAATACCTACTGACACTGGGGTAACCCGAGAGGTCATCTTTGGAAATCTAATACACTCAATGTCAGAGGCAGGGTGGGCCACTAAAGAAAAAGTACAGACTCCAGAAGTATTCACAGCATTAAAAAAAAAGTAAGTTGAATATATTAAGTATTGTTCTATACCTACAAAACAATCCAATTGAAAAAATGTATTTCTAAAAATTTTAATAGCAAATGAGTTCAGTTCTTGAAATTTTAAGGATTCATTCATTCTTTCACTTATTCAACAAGTATTTACTGAGTGTTTTCTGTGTGTCAGGCATCATCCAGAAGACACTGCCACCATGTATTCAAAAAGTTTATAATTGAGTAGGGCAGAAGGACACCATCTGCAAGAAAGCTGTAAGTCATGCAAGCAATTATAAAAGAAATAATTTGAAAGTTCTAAGATAGGCGCAGCTTTCTAACCTTTTACTATGTTTCCCAAATTAATCTTTGAAGCTTCAATTTCTTTTTTCCAATAGCAAACACTGATTATAACTTGATTTCTTGCACTTTTTTTTTCCTGTATGGATATTTCTTTGGATAGCATAACCATCGGTATCAGATGGCTCTGAAGTAGATTTCCCAAAAAAGAAAATTAAAAGGCTAGCTCACTATGAGCAAACAGGCGAGGAAAGGCAGGGTTTTAAAATTAAGTTTTAAGGCTGTTTCAAAGTGAACTCAAACAGCATATCCGAATTGAAACTGCACAATTACTTTTTGGATAATCCTTTACATTGTCCCACAACATCCTTAGTAGATTTCATCACACTTGTAATAGTTTATCTAATATTTATAAGCTCCATGAAGGCAGGGGCTGAGTGTGTCTTATTTACTGTTAGAGTAGTGTGATCTCTAACACACAGTAATTCCTCAATAAATATTAGTCGACTGATTGATATAACTTCTTAAATACTAACAGAGTTAATCATATACTTCTTAAAAATTATTTGGAACCTATGTAAAATACTACCCTATTGCCTAGCTATGTCTGCTGCTGTCAGTCCAGTTAACATTAAGAAGAATATTAGTGGGGAAAAGCAGTTTATAAAAGAGCAAAATTACCCTTCAATTTATATTATTTTGTAGTTAAAAATAAATACTGGAAAGCAGTTTAATTGTCAATAAGTTTTCAGAAAACAAAACTACAAGTTTTCAGCTTTCACCAGCTTTATAAAGGGGCCTCTGCTGCGACCCACGTCATGAAATGTTTGGAGCCAACATAAAGCTTTCATTGTTGTTTGTAAGTCAGGTATGGATTTCTGTCAACATAAGACATTGTTTTTTAGCATTTTCTGCATAGAGATTTAAAGCTTTTTGAAATTTTCATTCTTTTTTATTTTGGTCAACTTTTAATAACACTTACACTTTTTACAGATCTTAGAGAGGATTTCATTGAACTAGCATAAATGAAAAAATTAGACCAAAATAAAACCTTGTTTTAAGAAATAATAGGGTATCTTTCAGTTTATTTTTATCTTAGTAATGTATTACCAGCACATTATCTGCAGTGACTCTAGGTTAACCGGCTAGAACTAGGACGAGATCACTAGTTTAACTAGCACCAGAATAGGATGAAAGTGGCAAAAGTGAAGCATTGCATAATTATACAGTGAACTAGGCAGATAAGAATCATTAATCTAGGTCACAAACCCTTTCTTTAAATATTAACAGGGTGGGAAGAAGGACTTGATTGTGTTTACGTGCCTTGATAGACTTTTGCACTTCATTTTGCCAGCATTTGCTTAATCTTAGAAAAATCTGGAATAATTCTGATACATTAAGAAAAGTACGCCATTTGCACATTGTTAAACTCCTTTGCAATACGGGTAAAGCCTTTGTGATATAATTCAGTCAGTTTGTGGTGGTTCTACCAAGAGGAAACACGAGGCTAAATTTCAGAGGCTTCCCTTGAAAACTGTGGAATGATTTTCAAAAAAGGAGATTCCCAGATCTGCAGTTGTCCCAACTAGTTTTCAAACCAAATGTGACTAAGACAATACTTTTACTAAGTAGGATAAAGAAAAATTCTCTGCCAAATGGTCAAATAACTTAGATAATGTTTATACTGAATTAACAAAACACTTCAGACGGATCCTAAACTTAACTCTGGTAATCACTATCTCAATGACCATGGGCAAATCACGGAACAATTCTGTAAAGGTTTATATTTTAATCTATAAAATTAGGCATGCAGCAGTTAGACCAAATAGTAACTTCTGGTATAAAAATTCTGATTCTATAATTTAAGTCATTATGATTTTTATAAACGATTCTCTTATATTGACTGAATTTGGTAAGAAAAACTCAATACACTTTCAGACCATTTTGAAGCATTTTAAGTTAGTATTGGGTAAACGTCTTGTACCAATGAAAAAGTTTTTCTTGAGAAATTTCACTTCCAAACATCCACATACTTTTCTGTGTATTACACTGTTTCACATTCTTTATGGATTTTTTATTTTTCAATAAAAATTTTGTAAAGTTTTTACTTTTAAACAAATAGTTTTATTATTATTATTATTTTGGTGAGGAAGCTTGGCCCTGAGCTAATAGCTGTTGCCAGTCTTCCTCTGTTTGCCTGAGGAAGATTGACCCTGAGCTAACACCTATGCCAATCTTGTGCTTTGTATATGGGACATCATCACAACATGGCCTAATGAGTGGTGTGTAGGTCCATGCCCAGGATCTGAACCCACAAACTCCAGGCCACTGAAGCAGAGCACATGAACTTAACCACTAGGCCACCGGGTCAGCTCCCTAAAGAAATAATTTGTATATTTTTTGTCTTAATGCTCAAAATTAGACAAAAGCAAAAATTATTTTAAGCATCAATTTGACAAAGAGAATATCATTTGGGGAATTTATTACAGTTTACTATGAATGTATACTCTTTACACTACTTGGTTAGCAAACTTCATAGTCACTGTTACCAATCCTGTTCAGCAGGCTACTCAGTAATGCGCTGTCTCAGGACAAAGCCTTCATAATGCCACTATCCCCACAACTTGCCAAGAGTCATACTGGGAGTCATTCTTGATGCCTTCCAAAACTTCATCTGGCACATCCAATCAGCACCTCCCTAAAACTAAAAACTAAAAATTAAAAACTAAAAGGTTCTTAAATTTGTCTAAAAGTTCTCTGCATCCACAGTACTTCCATAATCTCTTGCTTAGATTATTGCTATAGCTTACAAATGGCCAAAGCAGTTACAATTCACTCCCTACAAAATATCCAGGAGAGTTTTTCTAAAAACGCAAATATGATCAAGTCATGTCTTTTTCCACTGCCTTAAAGACAAAGATAAAACTCCCTAATGCACTTTAACATCATCTTTTTTTCCTTGTGCAGCTTACTTTTACAGGCTTACTGAATTTGGTCTGATGTACCATTCTCTCTCTCCTGGATTTTGCACATATGATCTTCTTCCAGAAATACTGCTATACCACCTCTCACTCAACTGGCTCTCACCCATCCTTGACATCTCAGTAAAAATATCACACTGTTAGGAAGCCTTAGACGTCTAGGTTAGATGTCCCTTCTCTGGGCCCCCACAGCACCTTTTACTACTCCTATCTCTGCAGAACGGAGGACTGGTTAAGGTCACAGACTAAGAAAAATGAAGTGGGAGAAAAGTATTTTGGGTTCTCCTAGGGAGTAGCAGATACAGTGAGGTTGAATCTTATTGTAAAGTCAGTGCACAAGGCAAACAATTACAATTAATCAAAACTACCGTTGAAAATTCCTTAAACTGCCCAGTAAGTAGAGTATATAATAGTGTATTTAACTCTGTATGGTAATATTCATGCATAAATATCTAATGAATACCATAGTATATAATTTCATAGAGAAATTGTATGCAGAAAGAAGATTACTTGAGGTTTTCAATAATCTAAACACATCATCAATACAGAAACATTCAACTTGCTAGCTCTTCTGGTTAAATGTCCTTGTCTTAATCTTCTGTGGAAGATGTATCAGTTACTCTAATGTTTCCTCAGTGAGATTTCTTTATGGTTCCAAATGAATTTTTCATTGTTTTCTTTCCTGGATGAAGACATTATCACCTTACTTGCTTGACTAGCTAAATAGCGCTTACTATTTCTTTGTAATAGCCCCAGACCTTAAAGTTACTCATATTTGTTCATCAGTTTTTCCCATTGCTATTTACTCTCATCTGGCTTGATTATACCCACTACTCGAGGACATATACTTGTTAAGCGGAATAGCAGGCAACCGGCAGAACTATTTAAAAATCGAATTTTCTTCACCCTTTGTAAAATCTATATTTACATAGAAAATATAGTTAAATAAGGTTAAATATATATGATGCGACTCCATCATAATTCATAAATGAGTAGGAAGCTCAAATTTCAATCTCTCAAGGGCTTTTAATCGTGAAGTAGGGACATCATAGTACAGCAGAGTTACACACCTCAGTCTCCCTGAAATTCACAAAATAAGCTCTTACACAGACGCATTCACCGTAATGTTTAGTAATAAATTAAAATGTAAAAACTATTACCATGAAGGGCTAGTAATTTTTAGGCATTATAATTTTGTATAAAATGAAAAAAAAAAGATGAGACTACCAATACAAGAAACCTCTGTCCAATGAAGTGAATGCTGTATGTATCCCCCCATTTTTGATATTTATACTATTCCATAGTAAACTGACATTGAGAAAAACGGTCCATCATGTTGTCTGGTAGGTTGTGGGTGCTCAAAGTACTATTGTGGAATGAAGATAGCATCAAGGAAAATACTGAAGATTTTATAAATAAAATAGAATTTAAAAGACAGCAAACTTTTGTAGTTAAGTGCAAATTTAAGCAAAAATAATAAAATAAAAGTTCGATGAATTTACTTATCCACAAACATAACTTCTAAATAAAAGAAGTCTGTAATATTCATTATGAAGTAAACACTGAATTCAAAGCCTAATACATTTAACTAGAGTTGGCATTTAAAACGTCCTTGTGGAGAATATTATAACCGTGTACAAAGGAGTATATTATTTCTAAATAATGGTTACCAGAACCTTAGCTAAGGAACACAGTTACACAAGGGAAGTTATCAAAACACAGCTGGGAAGGTACAGAAGCAGAAAAAAGTCTGCATTTGTGTTACTGTTCGTATAGGTAGATAAATAAATAGATCTGTATCTATATACAAACATATATATATTATATATAAATTGGAAAATAAAAAATTATAAATTCTCTAAATAAATGGGAGAAGTACCATACCTAAGGAAAATGATAGAAAAGAATTAACTTTGAAGAAATTTAAGCAAATAACTTGATAGAGAAAATACAGAAACATGAGAGTGAAAGAAATCAATATCTTCAAGGAGAGTTCAACAGACAATAACACAGTTCGAGTAGATCACATGGTTGTTGTGGATGTCTATGCAAAGTGGTTTAAATTCACCGCCTAAATAATTGCCACTGGATTTATTTTGCCAATTTGAATTGCAGAGGAAAAAGAGGAAAATGTAATGAGTTCATAAATCATCTGAGTAAAAGCTGATATTATTTTCCTAGAGTGGAATCAGCACAAAAGTTTTGCTTAACCTTCTCGTTCAGGTACTGATTCAATAAAACATAAAAAAGAATATCTATATTCTTTTGGATATTATCTTTGATGCCAACTCTAATAGTTTGGTAAAAGTATCCTAGGGTATTGTGTAAGAATGATTTTGATCATGAACACAGATTCAGCAGAAACAGGCATGGAAAGGGAAATGTTTCCAGATATATCCTGATTTAACATGATTGATAAAAGTCAAATAATTACTTAGAAGTAGGCAAATTAGGCTGGCATTAATAGAGAGAAGATGTCAATGCTTTTTATTCAATAACCTTAATCTGTTCCCCTCCCCCACCATCCCCACCCTGGGAAGCTTTGTCAGAACCAATAAAGTCTTAAGTCTGCAAATTTCGAAGGTTTTTTGTTTTACAGGTTTTTTCCTATATAGAACATACAAAAGAGTCCAGCATAAAAGAATCCATAAATGAATTGTGCAACAATTCTATTTTAACATTCTGAAAGTCCTAACATAAAAAGCTATATTTTCTAAACTTACTTGTTTAAAGAATACTTCCCCAACTTCCCAGCTGGAAAACCTATTAACATACTGAGGAACTGGTGTTCTTTACAGCAAATTTTGAAAAATGACCTTAATGAAGAGGTTCCCATACAATCCTATCAATACAAAAGACTACCTAGGAATCACACTTTCTTTACGTGGTTGGTTTTTTAAACCATTTCCTTTAAGACAGTAGATCTCAACAAGAGGTGCATTTTATAATAATCCTAGGCACTTACAAATATGTAGAATTTTTATACAGCCCACGCCTATAAAATTCTCACTCAATAGGTCATTGGTTGTCATCTATGTTTTTGAAAAGCTTCAACAGGTGATAATCCATCTCATACACAATAGTGTTAATGATGAGTAATTCAAATGCCAATTACCAACGATAACCTCAGAGTAGAGTCAAGGAACCAAAGTTCTGTGTTGGGCGCTTTAAATCTTCTAGCAGATTTGTTATTGTCAATTCATAAATATTTCACATTTTAAAGAGAGGCCATTTTCAAAGAGCAAAAGCAATTAGGCCTGTGTTTCTTTGCTCATAATATACAACTCTTTCCCAGATATGTGCATTAGTCTGGGAGCCAATTAGAAGGGTAGTGACAGAGCAACTACCAGGCAAGAGAAAGACACATATCCACAAACTTTATCATCCAAATCACGTATCTTAGACAATTTAACATACATTTCTGCTCAATTATTTGGACAGCAAAGATGTTTCTCCCTTGTTTAGAGCCCTATCAATATCAGCACAGAGTGGTTAAAAGTACACTAGATGTGAATCAGGTGACTGACGTTTGATCCTCGGCAAAGTCACCATCTCACAGTGCGAATTAAAAAATAGCAACTCCACTAGATTTAAACTTTATGTAGGTCTATTCTCAAAAATTACTGGGTTAGACTAGATCTCTACATAAAGTCTCTCTGTGTTCTTAATATTTAATCATATTGAAATAAATACCCCAAAAACAGAAAATCAACTTTGAAAGGTCACATTTCTAAATTCTAATAAGACTAGTCAATAAAAATGTCTTGTTGTTCCTAATCAAACAGAAACTTAAAATAATGTTATTTTAGAAAATGGGAAAGTGTCTTAGTCTGTTTGGGCTGCTATAATAAAATACCACAAACTGGGTAGTGTATGAAGAACAGAAATTTATTTCTCACAGTTCTGGCGGCTGGAAGTCTGAGATCAGGGTACCAGGGCTCTGGTGAAGGTTCTCCAGGTTGCAGACTGTTGACTTTTTGCTGTGTCTGCACATGGTAGAAGGGGCAAAGGAGCTTTCTTGGACTTTTTTTTTCATTGTTTGAAATTTTTTTTCTCGCAGTATCATTGGTTTATAAGGTTATATAAATTTCAGGTGTACATCGTTATATATTTCGACTTTTGTGTAGATTACATCATGTTCACCACCCAAAGACTAATTACAATCCATCACCACACACATGTGCCTGAGGACCCCTTTCTCCCTCCTCCCTCCCTCCTTCCCCGCTGGTAACCATCAATCCAATCTGTCTCTACGTGTTTGTTTGTTGTTGTTGTTATCTTCTACTTATGAGTAAGATCATATGGTATTTGACTTTCTCTTGGACCTCTTTTATAAGGGCACTAATCTCATTCATAAGGGTTCCACCCTCATGACCTAATCACTCTCCAAAGGCCCCACCTCCAAATACCATCACACTGGGCATTAGGATATCAAAATATGAATTTTGGGGGGACTCAAATATTCTGACCACAGCAGAATGCTTATCATTTGCATCTATTGTTCATACAGGGAGGCACATAAGATGTACAATTGCTTTCATAGAACACTGACAACAGCAAGATTTTAAGACATATTAGCATAGGGATAGATAATAATATAAAACACCTACCTACATATTCTAAATGTTTCATTTAGATTAACTCATTGAATCATAACAACTCTATGAGCTAGGTACTATTATCTTTATGTTCCACATAAGGAAATGGTCACTCAAGAGACATTAAGTATCCAAGATTACAAAGCTAATAAATAGCAGAGGCAGGCCAGACTCAGGTACCCTTCTTTATAAGTAAACTAATATATTATTAGTGTTATAAAAACCATGCCTAAGATACCTGCCCTTTCGAAAATTTTATAAAATTGCCCTTTAAAAGATCAACATGCGCAATCTCTACCTATAAAGGGTTTATAATCCAGAAACAATATTTGGATACAAAATATATAAATTAAAAAAATTCTTCCTTTCTTGGTATATTTTTCAAAAGGTTTCTGTGGCAATTAGAAATGTTGTAAAGTGTAAATTTTTCTGCCTTATTTAGTGGTTTCATATTATATGTTGTCAAAACTTTTGTAATAGAAACATTAAATATACTCATGCCTTGCCAAATGCTAGACCTTGGCTGCAAGTCTAACAAGACAGATATCAAGCCCATCATGACACTCAAATAATTGCCTGGAATCCTGAATTTGGAGAAGTAGAAAGAGTACAAATAGGACAACCAAACAATTCAATCATCTACTATCAAAGTTGGGCAAAAGGATGGTACGAATACTCCCTGATACCAAGCTTCCATAGCTATAGAATACCAGGATTTAGACATAACTATCCAGGCAAACTGGCAAAATGCAAATGTCACCTCTCAGGGAAGTAACCAGAAACTCTGCCTGACTTACCCAGATAACTAGTGCACCACTTTGGGAGACCTGGCCTCCAATTTTTTTTCTTTACATCATAATAACACACAATAATATTAGACCCAAATTAATTTTTTTTAAATAAAGGAAGAGAGAAAGAGAGTAGGGAGGGGGAAAGAGAAACAGAAAGGATGAGGAGGAGAGGGAAGGGAGGAAAGGAAGACAGATCAAGAAGGAAATTTTTACTGAACCCCTATCTATCATTCATTTGTATTGTTTTCCTGTCTCATTAAGTGAAATATTTTAAAATATCAAACAATTATTTACTCTATCCATTTTTTTCAGGTAAACAATTATCCCTTTTTAATACAGATATCAAATCAACATTTAAATATTGAAAATTTAAATAAACTGGCACATTTTAACATTCATGAAAAAAATCTTATGCAAGTACTCAAAATGTAATTTGTCTAACTTCACTTCAATTATCTTGTATTTATTAATGTATTATTTCTAGGACAACAATAAAAATTATATTCCTAGGTTTCTAGTAGCTACCTGCTTCTGTTTTTGGACAATAAATCATTTTAAAATCTACTAACTCTAAGTTGTCACACTAAACTTGATAGGTCCAAAGATCAATAAGGTCACTTCCTAGACTCCCTTCTCCAAGTCTATAAGGCAACAGATTAATTTCACCATCTCTTGTTTCAGTAATTATAATAAGGAAAACAGGACACCCTAATGACTTAAGCCATAAATAGTTTTTTATTGCCAAAACACCTGTTGTTTTTTCTAAACCTACTTTCATTAAATACAGAAGAATGTTGATTTTGTTACCCGAGGACATCAAAAGCTAAGAAAACAAACTTTCTTTAAGAGAACCATTCTCAGAACACTTTTCTCAACCCAAGTAATTTCAACATGTTGCTCCTTCTCAGGATGGGGTTTTTAAAAAGTGGTTTACGTTAATGTTTCAAGCTGGTGTGATTTATTTTTGATATGTTGCTAATATATAGCCATGTTTAACTTCTTCAAAACAGTAGTACTATTAGTATGAACATATAAAATTGATCTTAGCAAAAAACCTCTACGAAGCTGAAATTAGTTTTATCAAAACTCACGGTAAAGACATTTTCAATTTCTCAAAAAACAATGATTGTTGTTCAACACTGGACAACAGTTAGTGCAGGACTATGCTTCCTGAAAGAAGGGAAATACAAGAGGCGAGCCCCAGGGTCACGCTGTCTTTGTGACTAGAGGCACTTTCTGGACTTCAGCACAGAGGGGTAGATGGAGCCCAAGCAGAGCACAGTGATTTCACCCACCTGAAGAGGCAGAAATTCGAGTTTGGTGCGTTGAAATCTGCAGAGCAGGATACAGGGAAAGAGATAACTGCAAAAAATGAACCCCCAAAGGAGTCACCCTGAGTTGTTGGATGACTAGTAGGCTGCACGTGCACAGAGCAAGACTCTGTAAGGCCCGGCAGAAAATAGTTACTGATGAGCCAGAACTGTGGGCTAAATAGAAATTGCAGATATTACATATGCTGGGAGATACAGAACTTCTGACTAGTGAAGTGGGAAACCACAATGAAAATGCTGAGCGTTTAGGTGACACTCCTAAAATGTCTACACACACCCTAATTAAGCTTGGAAAAAAAGGGGTCAAGCTTACCTGCCAGTAAATTAACTGCCTGCCAGAACAAAACTCAATGCTCTTTAAAGGAAGACAACAGATTCCAGACTCTCAACAACATAGAAATCATAATGCCCAGTATACAACAAAAAAATAACTAAAAATGTAAAATAGGAAAATGTGATCCATAATAAGGAAGAAATCACTAATATTTCAAGTACATGATGATGAGAGTTATATTCATTTTTCTATTATATTCACCACCATAAAATAGTACAATCTTTATAATTATAGAAAAATAATATTTTTAAATTAGTTACACCTCTTCAATTCCAAACACATTTTAACTTGATACATTATCTCAAAAAGATACACTCTAAAAGCCTACTTTCGTTGCTGGCCCCGTGGCCGAGTGGTTAAGTTCGTGGGCTCCGCTGCAGGCGGCCCAGTGTTTCGTTGGTTCGAATCCTGGGCGCGGACATGGCACTGCTCATCAAACCACGCTGAGGCAGCGTCCCACATGCCACAACTAGAAGGACCCACAACGAAGAATACACAACTATGTACCGGGGGGCTTTGGGGATAAAAAGGAAAAAAATAAATAAATAAAAGCCTACTTTCATCTGGGACATCCCCACCACTGCTTACTCCACTGTATTAATTCAGACTTTCTAAGTGACAGGCACATAGTAAGGATGTAAGCTTTGCAGAGCTCTGAACATTAACTTTCTGCTTGCATCTAGGGAGGCCATTAGGTCAACAAACCTAGCACATCTATTTGTCATCCTTTCTTCCCCCACATCATTAAAATGTGCTTCCAATTTCCTAATCTATTGCCTCTTTTATCCTGCTGAGATCAGTATGCAGGATCAATATTTTATCTGCTGACATCTCTTTGCTAGCTCTCATTCTCATTAAATTGAACCACAATCCTTTCCAGGGTAACTATACATAGTAGACCGCCTTTTTTCATAGCAACAAATTCCTTGTTATGAACTGAATTTGTCGCCCTCAAATTCATATTTTAAAGTGCTAACCCCCAGTATACCTCAGAATGTGATTTTACTTGGAGAAAAGGCCTTTAAAGAGGGAATTAAGGCTAAATGAGGTTATATGAGTGGGCCCTGGTGTTCTTACAAGAGAGACACCAGGGATGCACACACACAGAGAAAAGGCCATGTGAGAACACAGCAGCAAGTCAGCCATCTGCAAGCCAAGAGACAGGGCTCAGGAGAAACTAAACGTGCCAACACCTTGATCTTGGACTTCCAGCCTCCAGAAGTATGAGAAAATAAATTTCTGTTGTTTAAGCCACCAGTCTGTGGTATTTTGTTATAGCAGTCCCAGCAAACCAATATACTCCCAAATATATTTTCATTTTTGCTGGAACTCAACCTGCTCATCATTGTAAAATTAGCTTGATGACATCATATCCATTAAAACATCATTCTCACCCCATGAGGTAAGACAAGCATGTAGCCAGACCTTTTACCAACCACTGCTACTTCTAGACTATTATTCCAATATTATATCTGAGTCTTTAAAAATGTTTGATTTTCAATGGAAATGATATATCAAGATTGAGAGAGAGAGAGAGAGCGGTATCTTGGTTGAAAATACAAACAGCAATGTGGTATTACGGAAATTAGCTTAAGAGTCAGCTATCTATGATGCCTAGAGTTGAATCCC
The DNA here is from genome assembly GCF_041296235.1 of Equus asinus. Classification (NCBI taxonomy): domain Eukaryota; kingdom Metazoa; phylum Chordata; class Mammalia; order Perissodactyla; family Equidae; genus Equus; species Equus asinus. The sequence continues at coordinate 86,201,235 of NC_091798.1, forward strand.
AGTTTAGCCTGGCACATTAACTGTTATATAAGCGTTTGCTATTATCAGGGGAACTGAACTTGGATGGATTGCTAAGGGAGTAAGTGTAGGGAAAAGGGCCAAGGTGATTGATGGGAAGGCTGAAGTAGCAGGTGTTGAAATTTAGAGGTAAATTTTCAAAATAATAGTTTAAAAAATAATTAGAGTAAGAGAGAAAGGTTTTTTATTTGTTTTAAGAAAAAAGATAATTGTCCATGTTTGCAGTCTCATAGAGGAGTCTCAGTGAGGGTGAGAGAACCTATGAAGCAAAACAATGAAAGAGATTAAGGTCAAATAATGTCTGGAGCAGAGTTTTTTAAACTGCAGTTTGTGACCCACTAGTAAGTTATAAAATAAATTAAATGGGTAGTAATCAGCATTTAAAAAAATAAAATATCTTAGAGAATATCAGAGTTCATGAGATATAAAAGGGTAAGTGGTGTTTCATGAAATGTTTGTGTCGGCTTTACACACACACAGATGAATGTGCATGCTTAGTTGAAATATATTCTTAGTGAGTCTTAGCAAAAAATTTTGAAAACCTTAGCTTAGAGTATAAGGCAATTTTTGAAAGAGAAAGACTTTTCCTCTGAGGTGAGAAGAAAGACGATCAGTAAACGGGGACCAGGGAAGTATTACTTTATTTAACAGAATTAATTCGCCTGTATATTATATTCACTACAAAAACAACAGATATGTGTAAAATTATGTTGTGCTTCTTGGATTTTAAAATAAATAATATGAGTGCAATGATTTAACAAACGCCTTAACTTAAAAATCTTACAACCCGAATGTTTATTTTCTTAATTCATTTACTTTGTATTACTGAATTTTTAACACAGTGAATGAATCACTTTTTGAAAGTTCTGTGGGACATTCACCAGATGTCAATTAAATCTAAAGGTTGGTTTTCACACGACTGTATTACTTAGTTTGGGTTACCTTAGAAATTCCTCAAAAATAACCTTTGATCCTGCTAGCAGTGTCCTCAGAGGATGTGTCAGAACTCTCAGTATCCAGTAGTACCAGCTCCCTGATGATCCTGCCCATTTCCGCAGCCTCAGTTATCACGACACAAAAGGGCACAGAATATGGCCTTGTGCAAGTTTTCTTAGCTCTGCATACAGAGCTCCAACTGTTTGCAGGAATTTTTTTACCTGAGGTCCCGAAAGCACAAATTCAATATGTGAAAATTTTAAATCATTAGTTATGATTACACACTAGCCTTATTGTCTACCTACTAGTTTAAGACAGAAACCTAAAAGTCAGAATGTTCCCATTCATGTGGAATTAATCATCAAATTCTGTCAATTCTATCTGCAAAGAGCTCTCAGGCTCTCCATTCTCTATTTCGGAGGACACTATTTCCTCTTGTTTTAATTCAATACCCTTTTAATTCACCTCTGCCTTCTGGGTTTCCCCTTTCTGGTCCATCCTCCACATTCTAATTGGAGTTATCTTTCTAAAATGTCAGTGTAATTGCATTACCCTCAGACTCTCTACACAGCTCATTTCTCACCATTCCACCACACACACATACTGAGCAGTCACACACAACTTGTCTCCCTTCCTTGAAGATGTCCTATTCTTTCACTCTTTTTTTTAAACACCTTCCTGCCTTTGTATATGCTGTTTTCTCTACCTGGAATGTTCTGTGCTGCCTTCTCAACCTGCTCTGTCTTAAGCTCTCTTACTTACTCTTTGATATACAGTTCAAATATCTCCAACTCTGTAAACCATAGATGGATGTAAACCATAGATGTAAACCATAGTCATTCCTTCCTTTTTACCTTCACAGCACTTTCTACACAGCATTTTAAACATTCATTCATTAATCATTCACTCACTTACCATATACTGAGTACCTTCTATAATTATACACTTGTTACTTTGCTTTGTAATTAATTGTTTAGATGTTTCTTTCCTCAAATAGAGGGTGAACTCCTAAAAGGCTGAGACCACATCTTCTTTAAGGTGACATCCCTGGAGCCAGACATCAGGCCCAACACCTAATAGGCATTTAGTAAATGCTGGAGTAAATGAATTAATTTGATGCTTTCTAACACACTATTTTCTTCTACCCTTCAATTATTTCTATTCTCCCCAACAAAATTTAAAATTCTGTGAGAACAGAATCATTAGGCATTTAATTATTAAGGACACAGCAGTGTGAAGAGGAATTAAACATCTATTCTAAAGAGATCTGAGCCCGCTTAAGAGCTGCCTGAAATTTGGAATCATTAACTCCTATTCGTGGTGTCCTAGCAACTAACCATTTTTGAAAGGAAAAGTTAACATTATTGTGTCTGGTTCCTTATACTTCGAAAATTCTGTACCTTAAAGACTTTTACGTGTCTTGAGAAAATGGTTTACATTTTTTAAATTACTGATGAAGCTGAGAACCATATAGCTAAAAGGTATGATCTAAGCTTTCTTCTTTTATGAATAATAAACTGATTCATGGAAAAATCAAATTTCAATATTGACAAAATCACTTAGGCAAATACAATTTTTTTCTCTTTGCTCAGATATATATACCCAGAGATGAACACTTTGTGTCTATTTAGTATTTATTATTTTGTTTTTTCTACTCATTCTTTAATGTTTATTTTTGTGCTATTTAAAATCAGGCTGCACATTAGAGAACATGCTCAGGAAAGAGCTGTGTGAGCTTAATAACATCTACTGACCCAAAAAAGCACTAAAAGAATGATCAGAGCACAGCAGCTTTGTCCAGTTTTGAAAGCACCCAGGGGTATGAAGGCTCATTGTTTATCCTAACAACTCACATTTCTCTGAAGCCTGGCAGATTTTTTTCCAAAATCAAAAGTATTTGTTCAAGAGACAAGATCTCGTTTTCTGAAGACTATCACTACATCTGTTCACAAATTTATTATCAAATTTTACTACGATTAAATTCTAGGAACATTTTTAAAATATTTGAATTACTAGAATGAACATTATTAGCATGTTTACTTTAAATATTTTTTGAAATTTTAAATAAAATAGTAATATTTTATTTCACTTAACAGTGGTACTTTTTATCATCACCACCAATATTAATATTAATATTAATGCTAGCATCAGCTAATTTTTATTGAGTATGTGACAGGTACTGTATTAAATTGCAGAAATTTAATAATATATTATTAACATATAACATATATAAATATATATATTTAAAGAGGCTTAAATTTAAACCTATAGAAGTCTCCTTTAATACAGTGTCCTCCACTGCTTAACAATACAAATAAAGTGAACCATACATTCTCCTGGTAACATAGAAGAAATGTTCAAGCTCAGCCTGATCAATTTTATAACCCTTGTAAGTTTTTCCTCGATAACATTTTTGGATTATACTTTCTGATGGGCAGGATTATCAAATACTTTAGCATGTCTCAAAAATCAGATGAAGGAACATAAAGCTGTGACTTCAGCAGTGGGCCACCCATATAATTCCTTTCAGAATTATTGGTATGGCAATAGGTAGAGGAAAACTTAGGAATACTCCCACCCAAGGGCATCACAGCTACTTCCTGGCACATTGTGTTTTCCCTGACCTCATTATAGAACAAACAGTAGACTTTAAATGCACTGAAAAACTGTAAATTTAGAGCTGATTGAACCTCAAAGATTATGTAATTTTCGCCTTAAATTTTACAGATAAGCAAAATGAGATGCAGAGAAGTTGGGAAAGAATGCCTCGATCAGAGAGCTAAGGTATTGGTAGAACCACAACTGCACCCTAGAGTTCCATAGTGCTGTACATAATCGTGTTGTGAATCACTTGGTAATTATCGTTAACTAGAATTTTTTTAAAATAGAACTTCTGGGAAGTAAAGGTTTCTGGATAATACGTAAATTCAGGAGAGATCTGTCCTTTTCTGGAGAAAAATGGGTTCTCCCTAATGAGGCAATCAGTAAGCATAAGTTCAACTTACATTATACTAAATTAATGCTTCAAAGGTGATGTAGCTGATGATTAACAACAGTAACCTCCTCTAGAATGCCTAAGGATGAGGAAGAGTAGAGGAGGCTCTTAGACTTTCTCTGGATTCATTTCCAGGGAAAATCAGAAGCAATTAGGTACTTCCATTCGCCTACTGCACAGACACAGGAACATGTGGTTATCCAAGCCAAAGTTAGAGAAATAAGTAGGATTTATATTGACATCAGACTTATTAAACTAGGAAAGGTTCTTTACAGATTGGTCCTTTCTATACATCCAATTAAATTTTAAGTAATGTCTCAATAACTATTTATTTTCCAGTATAGTAAAATGACAAAATAGCTTTTTAACTTCAATATTCTTTACATTAAATCTTGTCAGTTCACTAATATAAAATAGTTAAGATTTGTTTTACAACCAAATCTAGTTATTAACTGATAGTAAAAGAGCCTGAATAACAGAGTGGGTAATGAAATAGCAGGGGCTTTGTTATCAGCCACAAGTGAGTTCAAATTTTAGCTGTTTCTCTTACTAGTTGTATAACCTTGGACAAATTACCTAACCTCTCTTGAATTGAGAGCTATGAGGCCTGATATTGATTGCGGTCAAGATGAAATGAGATAAATTATGTACAGCACCTAGCACCGTATCCCACATATGTCCCGTAAAATCAATGTTAGTTCACTTTCCCATTACTCTTTTTGATCAGAAACTTACAAGGTTCAACAACATTGTTCAAGAGCAAGGTCGTGGAATCAAGATTTGATTACAATAATCCTAAGCATCCTAATTTAGATATTGTTTTGAAAGGGGGTAGTGGTTATGTAGACAGATTTGGATAAAACTCCGCATATTCAGTTCTCAATCCCAACATGGACAAGTAGGTTCAGAGGCTTTAACGCCTAATGCTTTAATGCCTGATCTTCTACCCAGCCACCTGAGAATTATGTGACAGCTCAGCTCCTGCTCTTGATGTTTTGGCTTTACGCAAGAGTTCTACTAAAGACCTTGGGGGAGCGCTCCCTAGTAAGACTTCTCACAGATCTTTTATGGAAGTATTAAACAATTCAATTCGACAAAAAAAGTTGGCTACTCACTAAGTACAAAGCACTGTGCTGATGCTGGGAAGCTAAGAGGAGTAAACAATGGTTTTATCTCTTAAGGAGCTCACAATCAGGCAAGTACATAACTAAGTATATTGGTGGCCTCTGTTGTGCATTTTAAAATTTATCAGGAATGCAGACAATTTAAAAGGTGATTTTGGTGAAAAGGCTAATGTAGAATATTGTAACTGTTTGGTTTTCTGAAAATATTTTATGGAGAAATAATTACTTTGCACTCTGACTTTTAAAATATTTTAGGATACAGTTTCATGGAAAACAAAGAATAATGAGGGATAAAACTTTTCTTTGGGGTAGTGTCCAACGAAATAGAGATTTAAACCAGACTGACTTGCAGATGAAAGGAGTGTATTTTGCAGGGAAAGTCATTAAAAACACCTTATTACACGTTGTAAAGTCCAATAGCAGAGGGAATTGTGACTCATTTAAACTTTAACAAATGACGAATCCATGTAAGTGGGTCTCACAGGCATTTTATAATCAATCATAGTCAATGAATCTGTAAGTAAGTGGCACACCAGCCAAAGAACAAAGAATGAATGGAGTCTTTTAGGCTAATTTGGATATAACACAATGTTTAAATAAGTGTTATGACGCTTAGAGAAAAACAACTAGTATAAACCATACTTTATCCTTCTGAAATAGGTAGGAAATTAGACCAAATAAAATCATAACCGCAGGGCTTTGTTTAGCAATATGACGATGGTAAAATAAACTCTGAGACAGTCTCCATTTTATACCAGATAGTAACCAAAAAAGTCCAAATTTGTCAATATTTTACTAATGGTATTTTAAACAAATGGCAGGTAAAATGAATTAAAAATAATAATCCAATTTAAACTGCATTTATTTGTGTTTATCTCAAATATATTCAACTATATTGCAAAGGATTCATTCACTACTTAATAAATGTATGTTAAAAACCCTACTGTGTGTAAGGTACTGTGCTAGGAGATGCAAGAATAACACTAAATCAACTCAACTACCTTTTAGAACACAGAGAACAAAGAATATGGGAAACAAAGGAAACTGTATCTAAACGTTCTTCGGAATCCATAAATTCCTACTTAAAAGAATAACATTGATAAGAATAATACCAGTCTGTGTGCTCTACAGAGTGCATATACTTTCACATTATTATTAATATATGGCTTCCAGAAACTCTGCCTGACAGGGAGGTAAGGGACAGGTATCCCTATCCACAATAATAAAAGGAAGATTAGACATGAGCTCTTGGCTCACAGTCTAAATCTTTTCCATTAAAACAGGCTATGCTGCCTCTCCTCACGGACGCGAATTTTATTTTCATGATGCTGACACTCAAATACAGAAGTAGGATTAGAATGCAGTACCAACTAAAATATGTGGTTTGTTACAATTTATTTGATATTTAAACAAGCATGTAGAACAATACATGAGCAAACCTAGGAGAAAAGGAAATCTTACAAGAGGGTAAGTGTTCCTCTTCAGAATTACAAAGAGCTAGTGATTCAAGAGATGTCAAATTTTCCTAAGAGAGAACACAGATTAGTTCTTAAAGTATTTAATTTTTTGTTTTTAATTTTTTCTTCCTAAATAAGCACAAAGTGAAGCAATTGAAAGATGCTAATAAAGTGGTGGCACCTTCATTCTATGTTTTTAAAACAACACACTTCTTAGTCTGAGTTACCAAGTGACTGAGCTGCCAATCACACTCTTTGTAACATGAGCTACAAGAACTTGGCTTTGAAAATAAAGGCTTTTCAACTGTCAGCACGTCTATGGAAGGTTCTCCATATAATCATCAGATGCTATTTTTTGTTTGTTTTGTTTATCTTTGGGTTTAAAAAATAAAGTGTAAAAGAAAAGTTGTCACTTAAAAAGCAATTACATTTTAAAAAGAAACGATTCATTATTCCTGATCTCCTTTGTAATGGAAATTACAGCAAGTATATAACACTTTGCACACATAATGTCTTAAAGATATTATTCACGTGAATCCTGATTCTAATGGTAGCAAAGTCTAATTTTATTTCACTTTGGAAAGCTACACCGTAATATAGTAGAGAAAGAGCTCCTGTGAAGGACTGATCTGCAGTTGAAAAATTATGAAAAGAAACCTTCAGGGTTTTCAAAAGGAAAGTCACATTAATTAGCCTTTGAAATTCATGTTTTTTAATAAGGCAAGATGTTTTAATAAGGCAGGAGTTTTATCAGGGAAACTAAACCCATTTATTCTTTTTTAAATCTCTCAAAAATTGATACTATTAAAAATTTTGTTTTAAAATATAATATTACCTAACTTCATAATTTTACACTTCCAAATCAAGTATGCTACAAATACCTCTACAATAAAAGTAAAGAAAGAAAAGATAAATGACCAGAGCAATGTAAGGGAGCCTCGTTTCAGTAAACATTGTTTATTAAAGACTAATTTAATATCAATGAAATTAATTCCAGTATACAGGGGCAAATTAAAAAGTAAAGTATGTATATCAAATATTGTTAAACACTTTAATTTTCAATAATCTCACATTCTGCTGGAAATACATTAACTTTCCAATAATGAAAATGTTGAACTGTGGAAAATGGTGCATGCTGTATTGCTCATTTAATATGACTGAAAATGCATACTAATTACCATATTGAAGACTGAACAATTTCAAAAGTAAAGAAACGTGTTTAGTTTTTATTAACTCAGTATTTTCCAAACTTACTTGGTCATAAAACTCATTTTTAGCAAAAAATATTTTAAAATTTGTCTCCTGGAATATAGTTTTAATGGAATGATAATTTCTTAGAAGATATTTCTCTAGTTCAAATATATCTTCCTGTTAGTATTCAATTTTAACCTTTTTTCCCCAAATAAAAACCATTGGAAATGCAGTCAAAGGAGGGCATATAGCATCTTTGTCAGAATCCATCATTGGTCTTTTGAGTTAACAATAATCGATTCACCCCTTATACCCCATCACCACTGTCACCACTACTGGCCCCAGGAGTTTTAAGAATCATGGGGTCAGCAAGGTGATAGACTGAAGAGAGTGCAGGCTGACTTGTATACTCAGTTAATGAATCTTGTAGTCATTCTGACATTTGCCATCAAAATGCTCGAGAGTATCACGGTGCATGACAAAACCTCGTATCTCAATGCCAGCTCACACAAAGAACTTTTTAAAAGTTCCCATTCATATTGCAACACAATTCCCAGTTCCCTCCCAATAGCATAAGACTCATCTCCAATAATAAACAGTGGAGCATTACAGCAAGAGAGGTGAAAAGGATAAACTACAGTGTTTAAATTCTGCAGTCGTTCCTGTTGATTTTAATTACCTTTTGGTGGAATTCAGTTATGGTGCTAATTTGCATTGGACAAATTCTCTCTAAATCAAGCTGGTCCTTGTATCTCTGCACCAAGGTAACTATAAATATTAGGTCAAAACACATGAAATTGCCAATATTTGGCCAATATTGACCCACATAGATCCCATTTTGCTAATATAGGGATGGTAAAGAGTGTTGCATCTAACTGCAGATTAATCAAGAAAGGAGACTCTAAATGTTTAATGTAAAAGGAAAGCAGGATATCATAAAGGGCCTTATGGGAGAGAATATAGCAAAACTGGTGAAGAAAGTTTGTACTTAAAAATCAGCATCCAGTACACTTCACCCCAGTTCTGAACATTATAGGTGAATTTTTTTCTTTTAACGAAGGAAGTTTACCACCAAGGTGTACGTGCTACAAATGAAAAAAAAGAAAACAACAACAAAATCTTTCAAAACAGTGTTTTTGAAAACAGTGAAACCTAGAATGTGAATGGATGCTCATTAATAATTGGGCAACTTCTAGAATCCTAAATGTAGAATCAAATTTTTCAGCAACTGAGCACTGGTATATTTATTGTAGTAATTCTTGAAAATACTCATTCCCTTTCAAATGTTGGCTTAGATTAGAGATTAATTTTGCCTCTTTAGGACATTTATGGAAGTCCTACTTCAGAAAGAAAATTTGGATGCACAAAAGTACATGGTTTTTGCTTTCAAGTAATTTATAATCAAGATGGCACATCTAAAAGTAGTGTCACAATGAGAAATCCAATAGGAAATCAAAGTTTAGTCTACCACATACATTCGAAATTATGAACAAGTAGACATACTTCATTATAAAAATTGTTATATATTACTTCAATTATCATAGAACTGAGATTAAATAAAGAACTTTAAATATAGCAAAATGCACAGTTGTAAAATATAGATACCTGGTTTCTTTCCTAGGAAACTCCCTGACCAATCTACACTACCAAGCATGAAGGATTTCTGACAGTGGCACAGAAAATAGAACCTTCTAAGGACACGACTCTTAGTTTTCCTTTTTTCCAAGTCTAGCCAACAGCCATTCCACATCTCCTTCTTTCTTGATTACAGAGACCCAATTTATTCACTTTCAACAGATGAGCCTTGGGGATGAAGTCTTGACTAATTAAGCTAATCACTGAAAGTATGCCATCTGCCTTACAAGTGTTGGTTTCAGGAAAGGGTTTGTGGCAATTCTTTAGAAAGCCTGTGAGGAAATCTTTACAAACATATGATAGACACAATGCTGAAGCAATGGCAGCCATCTTGCATTTTTCTGCATGAGAGAAAAAACCTGAAGAGAATAGAGTAGAAACATAAAAGAAGCTGAATTCTTGATGACATTGTAGAGATACTGAATTATCCAACCATGGAAATTCTTTTATTTTTAATTAAAGTATAGTTGACATACAATGTTATATTAGTGTCAGGTGTACAACATAGCAATTCAACATTCATATACAATATGAAATGATCACCATGACAAATCTAGTAACCATATGTCACCATACAAGTTTAGTGCGATTTTATTGACTATATTCCCTATGCTGTACATTACATCCTGTGTCTTATTTATTTTATAACTGGAAGTTTGTACCTCTTAATCCCCTTCACCTGTTTCACCCAACTCCCCACCACTTCCTCTCTGGCAGCCACTGGTTTGTTCTTTGTATGTATGAGCTTATTTCTCTTTTGTTTTGTTTGTTCATTTGTTTTGCTTTTTAGATTCCACATATAAGCAAAATTATATAGTATTTGTCTTTCTCTGACTTATTTCACTTAGCATAATATCCTCTAGGTCCATCCATGTTGTTTCAATTGGCAAGACTTCATTCTTTTTTATGGCTGAATAATATTTCATTTCATTCACACACACACACACAGATATATATATACACCACATCTTCTTTATCCATTCATCTATTGATGGACACTTAGGTTGCTTCCGTATCTTGGCTATTGTAAATAATGCTGCAATGAACATAGGGGTGCATGTATCGTTTCAAATAGTGTTTTCACTTTCTTCAGATAAACGCCCAGAAATATGCATTGTGTAGCTTGAGTTTTAATTTTTTGATAATTTCTATAGTAGCTGCACCAGTTTATTTTCCCATCAACAGTGCATGAGGGTTCTCTTTTCTCCATATCCTTGTCAACACTTGTTATATGTTGTCTTTTTGATAATAGCCATTCTGACAGGTGTGAGGTGATATCTCCTGGTGGTTTTGATTTGCATTTCCCTGATGATTAGTGATGCTGAGGATCTTTTCATGCATCTGTTGGCCAGCTGTACGTCTTTTTTGGAAAAATGTCTATTTGGGTCCTTTACCCATTTTTTAATCAGATTATTTGTGTTTTTTTGATATTGAGTTATATGAGCTATTTTTTTTGGAAAGTAACCCCTTACTGGATATGTCATTTGCAAATATCTTCTCCCATTCAGTAGGTTGTCTTTTCATTTTGTTGATGGTGTCTTTCACTGTGCAAAAGCTTTTTAGTTTGATGTAGTCCCATCGGTTTATTTTTGCTTTTGTTAACTTTGAGGAGACAGATCCAAAAAAAGTATTGCTCAGACTGATGTCAAAGAGCTTACTGCCTATGTTTTCTTCTAGGAGTTTTATGGTTTCAGGTCTTATATTTAAGTCTTTAATGTGTTAGTTTATTTTTGTATATGGTGTAAGAAAGTGGTACAGTTTCATTCTTTTGCATGTAGCTGTCTAGTTTCCTCAGCACCATTTATTGAAGAGACTGTCTTTTCCTCATTGTATATTCTTGCCTCTTCTGTTATAGATTAATTGACCATGGAAGTGTAGGTTTATTTCTTGGCTCTCTATTCTGTTCCACTGATCTGTGTGTCTGTTTTTGTGCCAGCACCATGCAGTTTTGATTACTCTAGTTTTGTAGTATAGTTTGAAATCAGAGACCATGATACTTCCAGCTTTGTCCTTCTTTCTCAACATTGCTTTCACTATTTGGGGTCTTTTGTGGCTCCATACAAATTTTAGGATTATGTGTTCTAGTTCCGTGAAAAATGCCATTGGTATTTTGATAGGGATTACAGTGAATCTGTAGATTGCTTTGGATAGTATGGACATTTTAACAATATTAATTTTTCCAATCCATGAGCACAGTATATCTTTCCATTTACTTGTGTTGTCTTCAATTTCTTTCATCATGTCTTATAGTTTTCAGAGTACAAGTCTTTCATCTCCTTTAACTATAGAAATTCTTTTTGTTCAAATTTGCTATGTGAGATAATAAACTCCTTATTGTTAGCCATAACTGAGTCTTTGTTACTTGCAGTTGAAATCATCCTAACTAGAAAACAAGCTAACGACTATCTTTAGACAACAAACTTGAAAATACATGCCACTGACCAGTGTTAACCAGGGAAAACCATGTAGATAATTAAAGACAACTATTTCCTAAATATATGAACAGTTTACTACAGCCCCATTTAGTATATGATTACAACATGCTCAATACTAGTTTGGGCACTTTTATATATTTTGAAATATGTCATAAATAGGGTAAAAACACTTTTGAAGTACATTACATACATCTTCCATCAGTAAAACAATACGAGGCATACACACAAATTATATTCACTGATTAAATTATTTTTAAAAAATTATTGCGTTCCTTTTAGTTGCAAGACACTGAATGAACTATGTGCTATAAGAGATCACCACTTTCAGGCAGCTAACAATCTAATGGACAGAAACATGTCTTCATAGTGGATTAAAACACACATCTAATAATGATATAAAAGGGAAATAAGTAAAGAACAAATTAACAGAGATTGAGAATTTTAATAAACAAAGTGGATCAGTTGGAAATATTTAGGCTGGAGCACAGAAAGCTAATGGGATTGAAATTACAGAAAGTAACATAAGAAATGTCATACATGGTGAAAACTCTAACATGGAAAAGTCTAATATAAGTGTAATTGGATTCCTAGAAAGAGAGAAGAGAAAGAACAGGATAGAATTGATATTTGAAAAACTACTGGCCAATAACTTTCTAAAATAGACAAAAGATATCAAGCCACCAATTCAAGAAGCTCTATGAATCTCCAGTAGGATAAACACAAAGAAAACCACAATTAGGTACATTAGAGAAAAGCTACTAAACAGGAAAGCCATAGGATAAAATGAGTAAGAATAAAAAGACATTAACTTCATAGAAGCAGCAACATGATTAAGAGCTGACTCCTTGATAGGAACAAAAGAAGACAGAAGACAATGAAGTGGCATCTTCAGAGCACTGAAAGAAAACAACTGTCAACCAAGAAATCTATACCAGTAAAAATTGCCTTCAAAGCTCAAGGCTTTCACAAAAACCAAAACGTAGAGAATTTGACAAAAGCTGAGGTACGTGAAAAGAAATATTAAAGGGATTCTCCAGGTTGAAGAAAAGTAACACTGAACAAAAAACACATATTGCAAAAAGGAATAAAGAACAAAGTAAAAGGTAAAGATGTGAATAAACATAAATGAATATTGACTTTTCAAAACTACAATAATAATGCTTTATGAAATCTAAAACATATGGCAAATTTAAATAACGTTACAATAATGCAAAAAGGTGATGGAGTTAAGTGGAGTTAACGTGTCCTCAAGTTCCAGTGTTGTCTAGGAAGTAGGAAAATTAAATTTCTACTAGACTGCAACAGGTCACAGATGGATGTTGCTGTCTCTAGGGTAACCACTAAAACAAAAATATAAGAATGCATAACCAAGTTAATAAAAAGAGAAAGTTGGAATCATGAAAATAAAAACAAATAGTATCTTTAATAGATCTAAATCTAAATATATAAGTAGCTACATGAACTATAAATGGAGTAAACACTCCAATTAAAAGAGAAAGATCATCAGGCTGGATTTAAAAAACACCTGCACATTGCTAATAAAAGATTTTAAATATATGAAGGTTGAAAGGAAAAGAATGGAAAAAGATGAAAAAATTAAACCACATAAACATCAAGGAAAAGAAAAGTTGGTATAACTATACTACTACCAGACAAGGAGAAGTTTAAGGAAAGAGGCATTGCTAGACATAATGAGAGCCATTTCACAATGATCAGAAGAAGGCAACTCACCAGAAAGATATGACAATTCTAAATTTATATCCACCAAATAATTTATAAATAGCATATAGTATAAGTCTATATTTAAAAGTATGTCTATATTTTTTAAATGTCTATATGGATATTTGGTAGTATTGCTTACTGTTTATTTAGCATCTCTTTACCCAAGCCTTTTAATCAAGGACTCAGTATAAATCATTGTTCTCCTGCCTTATTTGCTTTGCCATCAACTCATGACAGAACCTCCAACAGAGATATGAACATTCCCATTCATCTTAATGGTACTTTAATGTCACCAAGCTATATTTTTCCCTAGTTGAATATGTGCCTGCTCCATTAAGTAAGAAGAAACGGAGGCCATATATTCCACCCTTCCTCTTTCAGGTGACAAACTATTTTATAAAATTGAAGGCATCAAATATACTTGAATTCAAAATACAAAATCATACTCATAGAACTCTAAGATTTTAATAAATTAGAGTGTTTAACTTTAGCACAGGAAGGGCTCTCAGAGATGAGCTCCGTGGTGATACTGCCTGGGTTAGAACTCCAGCTCTGTAACTTACTAGTTGTGTTACCCGGGGCGAGTTTTCTAATTTCTCTGTGCTTCAGTTCTCTCAGCTGTAAAATGGTAATAATAATAGAACACACTTTGTAGGATTGTTGTTAGATATAAATGAAATAATGCATCTAAGAAACCTAGAGTAGACTCTGGCACCCACATAAGTACTTAAAATAACTATGAGTCTAGTAGTTGTGGTGGTGGCGATGATGTTACTAGTAAAAATGGTAACGGAACTATAACAGAACAATAACAGTAATAGTAAAAAAGAGAAGGAGGAGGAGAAGAGGAGGAGGAGAGGCAGTAGTAGTAGTCACTTATGATCGCAGTGGCAGAATTAGTATTAGAAGAACTAGTTTAGTTGTACTAGCCATCATTGTAGGAATGACCATCATCTTCCAGAGGTCACCAACTTAAATAATTCTAGAAATCATGCAAGTGACATCAAGGAGTGAAATGAGCCAGATCTAAGATAAAAGGGAGTGTTGAGGACTCCAGAAAACCAGGGAACCTATGTCCTGTTTAAATGCATTCAGACTTATTATTTGAAACACTGCTGTCACCAAAGGAAAAACAAAGTATGTGACCTCGATCATACCAAGGATCACCAGCTTATAACCTCTGATTTAGTCCAAGGTATTCATTTAAGTTAAAACAATAGAGCTGTTATATCGTTATAACAATATAGCTGGTAATATGGCTAACGACTGTGCTTGAAAAGGAGCATGGCCAGCAGCACCCTAAGTTCTCTTTGTTCAGTCATCCCTCAAATTATAACCTTCCGCTCTGCCCCCAAAACCTGAGGCTCACTAGGTATACGTCTGCAGTTACTGTTTCTCAGCATTCCTGAGTTTTACCACGAAGTTTGCATTTGGCCCTGAGAATCTCACTTTGAGTCTTTCTTCCGTGTACCTACTTGTAACTGTTCTCTTTCACTACCTCACACACTCAGACTCTGCTTAGCAGGCCTGCTGATATCCATCCTTCACACATCCCCAGGCCCTCAAAGATAAGTTGCAGCAAGCATCATGTCAATGCTGGGGGGCTGGCAACAGTCCAGAACCTCATCACTGGTAACCTCCTCTCTCCTTTTGATCTTAAATATGGCTTATAGGTGATGTTGATGAAATGGCTCAAGGAACCAGATGTGCTGTTTGTAGCAGAGATCCCTGTCACAATCACAGAGAGTCAAGAATCCTACATGCTACATTACAGACATCCAGCTGATTTAAAGGTTCTTGCTGTGTTACACCACCTTTAGTCTCAACTGGGTCACGATTTGCAGTTTTTACAGAGCCAGTGAAAATGTTCAGTTTCATTTTATTAGGACAAATTGATAAACGATCCAGGCTTTCATAAGTCTGTTTTACTACAATGAATTCAAAAACCAATGCAACACCTTTTGTATTTCTTAGGTGTAAATACTCAGTTACAACCACAATCATCTACACCCACCTAAAGATCTCATGACCTTACACTAACAGCTTCATAAAGACTTGGTAGTACAATTTGACTTCTTTTTCACAATAATATAAAGCTATTATAGAACCACAGAATCAGCCTGAGATGGAATTTTTCAGAACACCAAGATCAGTGTGTCAAACAGGAACATAATGCAAGTCACACAGAATTTTAAATTTCCTATTAGCCATTTTAAAAAATAAAAAAGAAACAATTGAAGTTAATATTAATAATATATTTAATTTAACTAAAAATATCCAAAATAATTATTTCAAGATTTAATAATGATAAAAATTTATTAGAGACGTACCACATTCTTTTTTCACACTAAATTTTTGAAATCCAATCTGCAGTCTATACTTACAGCACATTTCAATTGGGACCAGCCACATTTCCCCTGTTCAACAGTCTCAGGGAGCGAGTGGCTACTTTACTGAACAGTGCAGCTGGAGATAAACCCCTAGTCCGATGCACCGACGGACGGTGATTCAGCTTCTGCTCGAATGCTTTCTCTTCTCATCTCATCTTCTCATTTAGTCTAAGCTTCAGTTTCCTTTTAACAAGTCTTACTCTATCTTTTCTGGTTTAAACACCATTCTCCCAGGTCAATGATTCTGAATCTTTTTGGAACGTGGTCCTCATTGGAAATAGAATAAAAATTTGGACCCTTACTCCAGAAAAATGTATATTTACATTGTTATGGGTTGAATTGTACCTCTCAAAAAAGATATTTTGAAGTCCTAATCATCAGTACCTAAGAATGTGACCTTATCTGGAGACAAGAGTATGTACAGAGGTAATCAAATAATGAGGTTATTTTTGTGGGCCCTAATCCAATAACGATGGGTGTCCTTATAAAAGGAGGAAATTTGGACACAGAAACACATAGAGGGAAGATGATGTGAAGAGATGTAGGGAGAAGATGGACATCAACAAGCCAAGAAGAAAGGGCTGGGATAGATCTTTCCCTCACGGCCCTCAGAAGGAACCAACCCTACTGATATCTTAACTTCAGACTTCTAGCCTCCAGCCCTACAGACGGTGTAGTTCTGCTGTTGAAGCCACTCAGTTTGTAGTAATTTGGTAAAGCAGCCCTAGCAAACTAATATATCCAGATATACATATCATTTTACATATCATTCCAAAGGGCTCAAAGATCCCCCCAATAACCACTCTTTAAGAACCAGAGGTTAAGAATTCACTTTGAGATGGAATGAACCAAATTAAATAGCCTTTATGCAATGTTTCCGTCAACTATTAACATGAATTATATCAACCAACATTTGTCTAAGTCCATTCTCAGATCATTCCTCTTACTACAACAATGGCAACACTATCATTTTTTAAACCATCCTCAGAATTCCTTCAAGTCAACTCATGTTCTGAGGTTTAATATTATTCTCATGAGTTCTTGCTACACTTTGAGAATATATATCCTTGATTATACAATCCTCTCCGCATATGTAGTACATGTCCTCTACATGTCCTAGTACATGTCCAAGGACATAGAGAGACTGTTCTGGGGAAATACTTATTTCCTTTAGATACTTCCCCTTTTCTCATCTCATTCATGAATAAGTCGAGAGGATCTAAAGCAGGATTTCTCACTGGGTTGCACGGAATAATAACGTCCATTGAAAAAGTTCCTACAGTCTTACAATTTTGAGAAATGTTTCATAGTCCATTCCACCCTTCATAACTGTGCACATTAGCATATTAAAGATTGAGAAATTATGCAGAAAAAATTGTTTAAGTTAAATAAGTGACTGCATAATTTTTTCTCACACATGTATTACCTGCTGAAATAATATGTAGACGACTGTTTATGTCAAATCACCATAATCTATAAAATTCTAGTCACAGATGCTTGGAGCAAGATGGTACAAATGTAGCCACACAGCAGGCTAATCCCAAGTTAGTAGATCCATTCGCCCAACCCTCTTAACTGCTGCCAAGGTCATTACTTATTTACACCAACAACATTGCTGGATGTGGGTATCACTTCCTACTGCTAATTGTTAAGCCCTCTTTGGTCCAGGCGTAACAGTTGCCAGTACTCATGACCTCTCAGGTCCTGACAGAACTTCCACACTGATCAAGCTCAGGGAATGGGGGTAGGAAGACAGCAATGGGGGCAGCCCTAAGCAAGAAGTCCACAAACTCCCAGTTCTTACCTGAATTTCAGCAACTTTTCAAGCATAAACATTTCTCATGTTGTTGTTTGCCTTTTGCCAATTTCCAGGGCACTAAAATGTTTGATTCTTTTTTGTCAATTTTAGATTTATAGTCACTTTTGTTTGTGTGTGTGTGTGTGTGTGTGTGTGTGTGTGAGGAAGATTAGCCCTGAGTTAACATCCACCACCAATTCTCCTCTTGTGCTAAGGAAGATTGGCCCTGAACTAATATCTGTGCCCATCTTCCTCTATTTTATATGTTGGACCCCTGCCACAGCATGGCTTCATAAGCTGTGTGTAGGTCCGCACCCAGGATCTGAACCAGCGAACCCCGGGCCACTGAAGTGGAGTGCACAGACTTAACCACTACACCAGCAGTCTGGCCCCGATAGTTGCTTTTTAGGGAGAGGATTTGCCAACCTTCTCATTCATCCACAGCCAGAGGCAAATATTCTTAACAGAATTTCTTTTTTGTCTCTCCAAGAACATAGAAAGACGTAGTAATAGTTGCCTAGGAGGTCATATCAAGGTAATATTTTAATAGGGAGGTATAGAGATATTAACATAGATTTGCCAACAACCTTTGGTATATTTGAGAGTTCTCAGGTAAATAAATACTAAGCCAAAATCTGAAGCAATTAATATACAGAGAGAGTGAGATAAGTCAGACAGACAAAGACAAATACTATATATCACTTATATGTGAAATCTAAAAAAGCCAAACTCATAAAAATGGAGAGTAGAATGATGGTTACCGTGGGGGCACAGGAACTGGGGAGATGTAATTTAAAGATACAAACTTGCAACTAGTAGATAAATAAGTCCTGAGATCTAACGCACAGGATAGTGATTATAGTCAACGATACCATATTATAAACTTCAAAGTCGCTAAGAGACTAGATCTTAAGTGTCCTCACCACAAAAAAGAAATGATAAATATGTGATTGATAGAGGTGTTAGCTAATGCCATGTTGCAGTAAATAAATATATCAAATCAACATGTTGTACACCTTAAACTTACACTATGTTTTATGTCGATTATATCTCAGTAAAAAACATTTACAGACGGATGACTTCAATAGAAATATGTGCATTCTGGAATTTTCTCCATAACCCAGATATCATTAAGTCTTGTTTGTTTAATCTGATGATGTAGACTGTCTTTCCGGAGAATTTACATACAAACAGGATCTCTCCTCTTTTTAGGAGAAAAACTGTTCTCATTATTCTATTGCATCAACGGTGATTTCCTTAGTGTTAGGAGATTCTATGGGTTTTTACAATATCTCAAAAAGAGATGTGCAAATGCGGCTATTTTATTTTTATAAAAGGCACATGTTTTCTCGTTCTTTTTCCTATGTGACCAACGGTAACATACCTAACCTTTCTAGGCCTCTGTTTCCTCTTCTGAAAAATGTTGGGCTTGAACTAGAAGATCTGGAACTGTATGAGATCTAGATTTCTGAAGTACAGTCATTCCTCAGCAACACTGCTACTATATAAAAGCCTACAATCGCTAGGAAATACACCCAAAATGTTTTCTAGTTTTGTGATAGGTTTTACTAAATCAAGCTTTTATTTAGAATTTATAAATAAATGTGCCTATGATAAAAAGTTGGATAAGATGAAGGGCATAATCTGTGATTCTAAAGCTGAATTTCTGAGTAATCTCTTTGGCAGTACATGTTGTTATCCCCTCTGTGAGTAGACATTCACTGTTCGAAGCAACAAGCTCTTTGATACTTCGAAATTTTGGATTCTGTTCTATTTTTAAAAGCTACTATATCAGTATTCATCAACTGTTGGACATAGCCATTCATTTACTTTCAAAAAGGCTATTCTATAATCACACTTCCTTTCAGGAAGCCCACCAAGTAAGCAGAAGCCTAAATTACTGATAGCAGTTATACAGGGACTTTCCTGTTGGTTAAGAAGCAGGACTAATTAAACTAGTGTGCTAAATCTCAGGCTAATAATTATGCAGAAAAGTGGAAAGGAAGCTTATTTTCTTTGTTTTGAGTGGTTGTGCACCTTTAACATGAAGCTAAGAAGGGTAAAACATTCAAGAAAGAGTCTATTTTTATCTGTACTTCTGATTTAATTGGTCTCTAATGGTAAGAAATACTGTCAATTTCTATTATAGAAATAATTATAATTTTTAAAACATTAATTATTTATTAAAATAATTTAAAAATAATAAATACTGAGGCATTAAAATAATTCCTCTTGTGATGGCTAATTAGGAGCCAATTAAGCATAAGCTTTTGAAATGCTTCACCAGAAAGATCCTATTTCTATGAAAGAAATCCAATTTTTCCAATAAATATTCATACACATTTTGAAACATAAGACTAAGAAAAATTTGTAATAATGGCTAAAATTTTTAGAATATTCATATACATTTAAAAATTGTTTTCACATATAATTCTGTTACTACAGTATCAAAATGGTCATGAAACCGTATAAAAAACGGCAGAACCATGAATTATTTTTCAGGTTATATCAGATATTGTTGGGGCAAACGAAAGGCCATTTGGATGCCCTGATGGAAATTTTGGCACTCAGATGCTATACTAATTATGCTTATATATCTGTATATTTTGGTAAGGTTCTGTTACTCAGTGGACTTAATTCAACTTGAAGTGTCTCCATAGTCATGGACATCAGGTCTTACCCTGATTTCTATTCAAAGAAACAGAGGGTTTCCTGTAGAGAAGGTTGGTTTACAATATCTGTAAAAACCGAACAAGTTTCCAAAACAAAAACAAGACTCTGGAGGTAGAAGGAGTCCAGACTAGCCAGGAAATCCTTAAAGCAGCAAGGTGTTAATACAGACAAGATGAGAGTAAAATTGACTTGCCCTCCTTTGTAATCCAGAAGTTGAGCTATAAATGGAGACGTCAGCAACTAGTTTATCTGTCATAATCTTAATCTGAAACAAAGTGAAATATCTATGAACTCTATCTCTAGGGTCTTAGTATGCAGTTACAGTGTAGGAAATAAAATCTGTAATACCATTGCTACCTATTTAGAAATTCTGGAAGTTCAGACATAGAACAAGTAAATCTTGCTAAAGAAAAATATAAAATGTAGCTGTTGGGTGGTACAGACTATGATGTTCAAGTTTCAGAATACTTCTAAGATCTCCTTTTGGCTAATAAACTCAATGAATATTTTAAAGGTTTTTCATATTATATGGTGTGGTACACATAAGCGTGATGTAGTTCATTTGATTTGACTACTTATCATTAGTTATTTCTTTAACAAGCCTAATGATAGGGAGGAAATGTAAGACTTTGGAGAAAAAACATAATAAAAAAGATTGCTTATTCATAAAAATGTTACCTATCAGTTTCCTTCAAACTATAACATCCCTACCCTACTTCTGGATATATGCATAAAAATAAACAGACCTTTTCCTTGAATGAATATTGTGGAATCACTAAATGATCTCAGTCTCACTAAAACCTCCTTTATCATGCAGGAATGGGGTAATAATGTGAGCAACTCATGAGGAAATATGGTGACTTTAATAATTGATGAAAATACATTTACATAATAACAATTACTACCAAGTTATACAGTTAGCCATTTAAAGAAATGGCTTTCTGAAAGGTAGAGGAAATGTATTAAACTCCATCGATTTCTTTTCCTCTTGTTTTTATTGTAGGGCATGCAATCATGAACCTGCAGTATCTAAAATCAATTCACATATTTACTTGTACTCTAATAATAAGTAATTTATTGGCAAATAAAGTTCAAGACAAAATAAGCTCAGGAAGAAATTCTCAGCACTCTGCCCCAATCACATAGTAATAAGATATAAAATAACAAAAGACAAATCTGTGATTAAAAAAAAAAAAAGATCTCTTGGACTAAGAATATATTTTGTCTTTATAAAAGAATGAATTATGGAATCTGGTACATTACAAGGAGGCTCATTTAGTTGTTTAACAATATTTTTCCTCAGATTTATGGAATCTAGGTCTTAATTCAATATTAAGCATTTTAGAGCTGAGGTTCATTTTTTTCTTTTTAGCAAATCAGTTTTCTGAATATTTCTTCCTGAAGCAGAAGGAAAGTTAAAACTTCTAATAAAAATGCTCTTAATTCTTGACATAAAAAACTTGCAAAAAGCAAGTTAAATGCAAAAAAAAGAATTAGAATGAGAGACCTATGCATCAAATATGTAGCGAACTAGATATAAGTTAAAGAAAACATGCCATGTAAAATATAGAAAAAATATGCAATGAACCAAAAATTTTTTGAAGAGAAGAGAAATTCTGCCAAATTTAAAATAGTACAATTATAGCTTAAAGCTTTGCTTAAAAGAGAATGAACACACAAAGAACCCCATTCTCATACAGCCATATTAACCACGTATTTTCTCTTCAACAATAATTTTTGTCTACTTCAAAGGCTGGTGAGTTACTCTGAATAAGGAACAAAATCAAAGGCCATTGTATTTAATAAAGATTCTGAAAATTTAAATTAGGAAAAGAACACATTCTCTTTGTGAGCTTTGGATTACATTTTACTATTAAAGATGATTTCATTTTAAATGGGTCTTCTCTTACCTACTCAGAGACAGTATTCCAGCAATTCTTACCTCCGTCTACTGCCTGGACATTTTTTTTCCCCTCTCTCCTTATTTACTCCCATCAGTATGCAAACTGATCAGTATGCAATATCATTTCTCTCATCTGGGAAAAAAACCCTCTTGACGCCATTCTCCCCTCTCCAGCTGCTGCCCCAGGTCTTCTCTTTTCTTTACAGTGAACTTGTTAAAAGCCTTGCTCAGACTTGCCATCTCTTTTCCAATTCTCTCCTCTCATTCTTTTTGAACCTCTTATTCTCTTCCATTCCCCATCATTCCACTGAAAATGTTTTAAGACCCCCACAATAACATTCGTGTTGCTAAACCCATCAGTGAAGCCTCAAGCCTCATCTTCCTAACCCAATTTGCAGCCTTCAACTCAGCCGATCACTGTCTCCTCCTTGAAATACTTTCTTGACTTGCCTTCCAGGATACCCCACTCACAGTATTCGCCTGCTAGTTCCTGGAGGCTCCCTCTCCGTGTTCTTGCTGCTCTCCTCATCTTCCTGACTCTACACATTCAAGCATACGAGGATGGAATTCTGGGACCACTGCTCTTTCCTGACTTCTCTAACTCCCCTGATATCTCAGTCAGCTTTAAATATCATCTTTACTGATGCCTTCAGCAGGAAGTCCTCCCCAAAACTCCAAATCTGTATATCCAACTCCCTATTCAAAACCTCAGAATTAATCTTTCTAAAACTGAGTTCCCAACCTTCTTTTGCAGTCCAGTCCAACTCCGTTAAGTCAAGTGCATGCCGTCAGTAGTTCAGTCCAAAAACTTACCATTCTTCACATCTGTCTGTCTCTGATGACCCACACCTACCTCATCAGCAAGTCCTGCTCCTCTAAACACATCTAACATCTGCCCACTGTTTATCACCCTCACTGCTATCACTCTCACCTAAGCTACTCTCGTCCTTCACTCATGGTTGCACTCCCTTTCCATTTCTTATATCTTCTTCTGCACTTATCACCCTGTACTCTATTCTCAACACAACCACCAGATTAATCCTGTTAAAACTTAAGTTAGACCATGTCACCTGACTATTTAAAAGCCTCCAACAGGGGCCGGCCTGGTGGCACAGCAGTTAAGTTTGCACATGCCACTTCAGCAGCCCGGGGTTCGCCACTTGGATTCCGGGTGTGGACATGGCACCACTTGGCAAGCCATGCTGTGGTAGGTGTCCCACGTATAAAGTAGAGGAAGATGGACATGGATGTTAGCTCAGGGCCAGTGTTCCTCAGCAAAAAGAGGAGGATTAACAGCAGATGTTAACTCAGGGCTAATCTTCCTCAAAAAAAAAAAGAAAAACCACATAAAACCCTCCAACAGTTTCCAATACAACTCAAAGTAAAAGTTGAAATCCTTACAATGGCCTATAGGGCCCTACACATGATCTGCCTCTCTCTGACCTTATCTCCTAATCCTCATGTCTCCACTTTATCCATACTACCCTCCATGGTATGGCTTGAACACATTGGGCAATCTGCCAAACCAGGGCCTTTGTACTCAACTGCTTTTTCTGCCTGGCCGGCTCTTCCCACAGACAGACTCGTTACTTTCTCATTGAGGCCTTTTGTGGTGCCCTGGACCACAATCACAATCCTCATCCCTATTCCCACCCTGACATTTTCTATCATCCTCCCCTGGTTTATTTTTCTCTTTAGCACTTATCACTACCTAACATACTTTATATTTAATTTATTCATCTTCTTATTGTCTGTTTCCCTGACTAGAATTGAAACTCCATGGAAGCAGACATTTTTGTGTTTTGCCCCCTACTGCATAGAAAAGTTCCTGGTACATAATAGATGCTTAAAACATACTTGCTGAATAAATAAATCAAACATTTATTTTGAGAACATTGGGCTTACGTCAGAACCATCTAAGTATAAGATGAGTCCAGGGGTTCCTGCCTCTATAAAACTCTAGAAAATAATCCAAGGGTTTGAAAACCTGCTGGGTACTTGATCTGAGGGATTGGGTATGGCTCACTTTAAACTAAACTGCCATCTCCCTTCTCGTCTTCTCTCCCAGCTCACCCTATTGCAATCTTTTTTCTGAATAGTGAGAGAAGGCCTCAAATTCAGGATAATCTAAAGCATTCTAGATCACCCTGCTCCACTGCCCTACCCATAGCTCTAACTAGATAAGGTCCCAATGTTAAAGGCGCCAACTTCGAGCTGCAGATACTTAGCATGAAGGCACATCTTGCTCATTCCTTATGCATCCTCATTTAACAAGGAGTACTACACCTTGGTGTCTATGTATATGTGCATGCTTGCTTATTGATGCTAATGAGTTGCTGAAATTTTATAATAAATACTAATTTTTAATACTAAGTATTTGAGGTTCTAGACTGAAAACCCTAAGGAATTTTTGTAGAAAAAATTTTTTTCATAACACCTTTCATTATGGTTTATTATCATTAGAGTAATAAAGCCCAAGAGAGATATTCAACAAAGGAAATAACTGCCTTTCTCTCACCTGGAGCTGACCCAGAGGGATCAGGCAGGTTTTCACTGTCCTCATCAGTACTTTCATCATACGCTGCATCTCTGTCAGCAGTCATTTCAGAACATGTTGTAGTTTCCCTAGAAACAGAGAGAGGTAGAATTACAAATTATTGGCTGACCCCTGGATAGGTATCAAATCCACCAGTAAGTAAGTATAGAAAATATCCCTGGAAAAAGACTCTAATTAAACAAACATATATTGAAATACATATGATTTAGATGAAACTACTTTAAAGACTATATGTTAACTCTCTTAAGAACAAGTTTCTCTTTTACCTAAAAATCTAAATGTGTTCTAGTGCTAACTATACTTAATTCTTATATCAGTTTCTTATCACATATGATTCTTCCATCAAAATACTATTCTACCAAATTTTCTTCTGCGAATCACAGAGTGTTCAACATTTTACTGATCTCAAAGCAGTTCTGCTTTTCATTTGATCTCCCAAAATTCCTGAGATGGGTACCTTTAATCTTATTATGAAGAGAAAGTAAGGCACAGAGAGTTTAAAGGACTTGCCCAAAGTCATGCAGTAATAGACATCAGTGGCGGACCAGAGCTCGAACTAGGTTCATCTGACAGCAACTGTTATATTCTACATATTATGACATTGGTAAACCTGTGCTTTCTCTCCAATTCAGGGCAATAGATCCAAACCTATATCCACTAATGCCAAAAATAATTATAATTTTCCAAAGCTATACCAACCATAAGTCATCTATGAGTCTTCCTTAAAAAGCAAGTACATCTACTGTCAGAGCGACTTGATTACAAAGTTAACCACTGCTTAGACATCAAGATTACAAATGTGCATCCAACTCTGTAATTTTGCAGAAGAGGAAAGTTTTAATTAATATATTTCCTAGTGATATCTAAGAATTAACTAATTAACATTAAGATAAACCTCATGCCAGTTTTACGTTTTAAATGTAGGTGCAGCAGGCATGATTTAAATGCAGGGCAAACATGGAGAGATCACACTGAGAACTCTTCAGCCCCCTGCATCCCTAACAGCCAGAGCATCCAACCCCAGACTATCAAGGATCTCATATTACTAAAAAGTTGGCACCCAACTTTCATTAAGTTTAGGAAGAAATTCCATTGAAATTTATGCATCTGTCATTCAAAAATAGAAAGGTCAAAATACCTTTCATGTTCCATGTTCTTTTCTAGTTCTTGAACTTCATTTAACAATTTATGTAAGCTTCTGATCTTTGCTTTCTTCTCATTCAGCACCAGAATAAACCGTTTATAAAGGTCAGCCTCCACAGCTTCCTTGGCACTCACACATTTTTCAAATCTGAAACATAAATAAAGAAATATATAAATAAATCACAGGTTTTTTTAGTATTAATATTATTCAGTCTAACGCTGAAGATAATTTCAAGAAAACTTCCCAAGAAAAATACAATCAAAAATCATTTTTACATTTTCACTGATTTAAAGTTTTACATCGACAGCTAAGCAAATAATTAGAGCTCATTAGAAGTTATTAATGTTAGTAACTTATGTACTGAGATAAGGATCAAAATTGGAAACTGATACAAAAAAAGCTTTAAAAATCTAAATATCTAAATGTAATAATTTATTCACATCTATGGTTTATTTCCAGAAAAATATTTTTATGGAAGAAATTTCAAATAAGAATAACTAGAGCCTATGTTTCCTGTACTTTGTTTATATGATAACAACTGTGATCTTGTTTTGTGATTAGGTGATTTGTCTAATCCGTTTCCCTAACCAGATTATGAACTGCTCCACAGCAAGAAAAGGACTTACCAGTTATATCCTTATAACCCAGCACCATACACACACACACACACACACACATATCTAATAAATGAAAGTACCCAACTTAAAATTTCCAAGGAGAGATTAATGAAACAGCAAATGTGAAACACTACATTCCTTCAATTTCGGATATATAAGCCCAAACATAAAATTCTCTATCATTTATAATCCTTCCTAAAATGCTCAAATAAGTTAACAAGGGACGGTATTAATTTTAATCTCCCAGATATATATACAAAAAGAAAGTAAAACTAGCAGAGGTACATATACTTGATACATACATACACCATGAATAAACCACTATTTTAAAGATTCAAATATAAATTATTTCATGTAAAATATTCCTCTAAATGTAGCCTAGGTCTACCTAGTTTTCTTTTTACCATACTATTTATTTATTCTTCTGTTGTTCTATACAGACATCCTAGTATTTTCACTTTATATACATATAAAATTTATCATGCATTTTTTTCAGTTTAATCATTAGGAAGAAAAATGTCAAAATTCTATACCTTTGATGTATACGCTTTTATACTTTCAACAACCTACCTATCTAGAGATGCAGAGAGGTAGGGCCTCTCATAGGATGAAAAGGAACATATGGCAATATATTTTCTGGGACCTCTTACAGCACTCCTATAGCATAGTCATTGCCAAGGCTGTGAACTCCATAAGGGCGGAGAGAATGTGTGTTCTTTCGTTGCTTTATCCTCAGCGCCTAGCACAGTATTTGGCATTTGACAAATGTTTAGCAGCTATTTATTAGATAAATGAATAAAGTGAGTGAGTTAATCTGGACATCTTATAAGGAAATGGAAAATTAGTGATTCTGAATATTAAACTTCATTCATTTAACAGCTATTCACCATTGTAACAGTGATGTTTTTCATCTTCTTCAGCTTCTAAAAAATTTGTGGTAAATATTAATATAATAGTACTCCTTTCATCAAACGAAGCTCTCTGAGAAAGAAGTACATCAAAAAGGCGTCGTAAAAAAAAACAGCCAAAGTTGAAGAGGAGCTGCCAATATTGATGGCTTCCTTTAAGCAGGGACATGTCACTGTATTTATATTTCAGATGCAAAGTGTTATGTAAACATTATAAACATCTTTCTGTACTATTTTCTAATTAACACAATGACAAAAATTTTTTAAACATGAATAGAACACACATACCACTAAAACGCCTGAGTATATAATAAGAAAATACTTTAAACATATGCAAAGTAAAAACCAATATATAAAAATGCACAATAAAAATCTTGTATAATATTATAATTTTTAAAATTATAAATTTTAGGAATAGTAACCAATTAGTAATTTATCTGATTTAAATGAGTATTTATTTTCCATGTAAATCACTTCAATAATTCTTGATTGACAAATTATTTGCACTTATTAACTATCAAGCAAATTTCCGAAACTTTATTAAAATTAACATTTGGTATAACACATGAATCAAAAATGAAATAGGTATCAAAATGAAATATACAATTTGCCTAAAGAATATTGGTAAATATAAGTAACTAGTATCACAGCTACAGAGTCAAAGGTGACAACATTTCTGTGATAGAAAAACAAACTCAACACAATGAATGGCATCATGTAAATTAACCTTGCTTGGTTTTAGCAAAGCTTTAGGATTTTGTTGCAACCAAACTTCTAGCCATCAAACTGGATAACACTTCCTAGACAAAGCTGGGGAATGGGGGTTGGTTGGGACAGAGTATCATTGTGAACAATTTCAGGATATGAATTTACTCTTAATTACTAATTTCTCAACACACTCGGAAAATGCTATCCTCTTATTTAATATGCAGTAACTAAGAGGTACATACTATTCTCCCCACCCCATTTTTCATGCCAACATTCCCTTATAGCATTGTGTTGTTACTATGCCTTCCATGTTACTTGCCTCTTGTCAACTCTCCAACTCAAGAACTGGACAGGAATTAGTATTCGAGACCATTTAGTGGAGGAGAGAAATGGAATTCACTGCTAAGTTTAGTGACGCTAAAGGAAAGCTCACACACAACTACATTACACCACTACTAGTCCAAGGATCACCTCTAAGGCAAAGCTCCAACCTGGTGAAACCATAAAATACATCAAAGGGGAAAGACCTAACGATACTTCATCCTTTCGACAGTGATGTGGACAACAGAACAACAGTGCTAAGCTTAATTAGTAACCTAGGACTGAGGCATTTAGGAACTTGGACCAAAGGAGAGTAATTTTTAAAAAATTAAAAGGATAAAAACTAAATATGGAAAAATAGTGAATATTCAAAATAAAATATTTCTGGGTGAGAAAACAAAGAATCTAAGAATAACGTCAAAAAACAACTAAATAAGAACAGAAACAAGGTAATTTCATGCAGAAACAGGACCCAAAATAAAACAACAGATTAAATAATAACCCAAAATGAAACAACAGATACATAAATGTGAGCATATGGTACTTAGAAAGAGTGTAGTAATCCTTATATTTAAAATCAGCTCTGGCCAAATTTATATCCAGGTCAGGGTTGTACAGCAAAAGAATATCTGAATAGCGTTCAGAAGACAAAGAACACTAAAAAGAACTGGAAAAGAAAGCAGTGGTAGAGATTTAATAAGGCTTTGAGTACGGAAGAAGACGGTGAACAGCTGTTCCTCATCCTTTCTGATGACAGAACAAGAGGAAATGGCCTTCAACTACACCCTGAAGGACTCAGATTACCAATAGATGCAAGGAAGAATTTTCTGACTGAGACTGTTCTTAAACACTATAATGGGCTACCAAGGGGCACTGCAGATATCTCTTGAGGTCTTTAAAAGTCGGACTGAATTCATCTGGATATAATGTGGTCCTAGCTTCAAGGCAGAAAGCTGAAGTAGAAGAGCTTTCAAGGTCTCTTCTATTCTAATGACTCCATGAGTGTCAATCCAATTCAATCTGCTGAAAACTGCCTCCAATTATAGGTTCATAACAACTATAAGTGAGAATAAAGCTGGAGAGTTTCTAACTTGATGCCTGAGTGCAAACAAAAGACCTATTCAGTAACATGGAACTTGAGAGTTGTTGTTTGAAATTAAGTAGGAAAAAACAGTGAAATAAATATAGTTAATAACCTAAAGATTCACATACATTATTTCTAATGTTTCCTCCTTTATCAAAACTATGCAAAATTAAATTAATCTAGTAATGTCACTTGTTCAAAACGGCACTAAGACCACAATTATAAAACAGTAAATAAAAAATAGCAGCAAATATATATGTTAAAAAGGCTACATATTAGAGCTCAATCTATTTCCTCATTGTAATTCCTCATTCCTTACTCAAACCTCATTTATTCTCCACTGTCACCCCAAATGGAAACAGCTCTAGAGTTAGCTCTGCTGATAACAATGATACATACTTAAATACCAAAATATATGCAAAAAATACCCCCCAAAAGTAAAGGAAAATTTAATCCACAATTCCAGACATACACTATCAACATTTCATTTTCCTCCTAGATATTCTCTATCTAAAGATATATTTTCCGAAAAATGTGATGATAATTTATATTTTCGGTAATTCACATTTCTCCTCATAACATGCCACAAACATTCTCCATCTTATAAGCACGCCTGTATATGACTGCTTTGGGCTCATAAAATAGTCTATCATGTATTAAATATACCTCAGACTTATCTTCCATAGCTTCTAGGGTCTTCACAGCCCCTATTTTGTGCCCCTGTCCCACGCATACACAGTCTGGAACAATGATGGGGAAGAAATGATTGGACCATGGTTGGAGTAATCAGAGGCTGCCCAGAAAAATGGAACTGTGGCCAGGCCTAACATGCTAGCCCCAACTTTAATGATGCTCTACTTTCCATGTCCTGAGTTACCTGACTCAGTGTGTTCTTGACCTACTTCTTTCCTCTTTTTTTAAAGATTGTATTTTTTCCTTTTTCTCCCCAAAGCCCCCCAGTACATAGTTGTATATTCTTCGTTGTGGGTCCTTCTAGTTGTGGCATGTGGGACACTGCCTCAGCGTGGTTTGATGAGCAGTGCCATGTGCACGCCCCGGATTTGAACCAATGAAACATTGGGCCGCCTGCAGCGGAGCGCGCGAACTTAACCACTCGGCCACAGGGCCAGCCCCTTGACCTACTTCTAATCCCTCTAAAGACTCCTGATCAATATTACTGCCTTATAGATGCTGGAGCTGTAAATCTTTTGCTCATTTTCCAGTATACTAAGGCTCTAGAGAGGGAACACCGCTTGGCCAGGACCAAGATGCACTTACAGCTCCTCAAAATGGCCACTTTCTCTTCTGATAGGAAAGAAAACCAAATGTGGGAAAAGATAAAGCTACTAGTCTGATATCTGTTATATAATAAAGAGCCTAGAACTCTCTGGAGTGGACTCCCTTTCCTCTCAGTTGGGAGGGCCACCCCTGAGGCACACAACCTCAGCCCCTGATAGATGTCTAATCCAGTATTTACAAAAGAAGAATAGCTGGAGCACAATAAGGCAGGTGATAAGATACCCGCTGTCCTTTTGATCAAATAGAAAATCTTTTGTCACAATAACACGAAAGCACCTTCTGGATAGTTCCGAAATGGTGAATCAAGGCTCTCTGGCCAAATATCGTACATACCCCTCACACACACTGTTCTACAGCACAGAATGCATTCGCCTCCTCTGTGCTCCCTGCTGCTTTCCATTCTACGGCAGTGGGGCTGAATACTGATGAGGTAATACTTCTTTCAACCTCTGGCAGACATTTTAAAGCAATTTGTTCAAGTACCTAGTACCTGGTCTGCATTTTTGTAGGCAATTTGTGGATCAAATTTCCTATCATCCTGAGGGTATTCTGAGTTTTAAATATAATGGCTTATCACGATCACAGTACGTCTCCTTTAATTTGATTTATTTAGTATACAAAATAGAAAAACACATCCAAACTACAGATATAGGCCCCCAAACATGCTTTCTAGCTCAGATACTTGATATTGATTCACATTAACATGAACAAAACGAAAGCTAAAGAGAAAAATTAACTTATTTTTCGTATGATTTCCTAATATTTATATCATTTTGGTCTCATTATTTTTATACAATTGGAGATGAAAATTAATTCAGAGCTGAAAGAGAACAAGATAATTACTTTCTTAATATAATAACTGAGAGCCAAATATAACCAGGTGTTAGGAACTTAATTTTATGTATGCATTAATTAATAAATATAACTGAATGTGTAGAAACATAATTTCTTTTAGTCAACCTCATTTTCACATACATATATTAATAGTGGTAAAACCCTTCACTATTTTCCATATACTCTCCCATATATACTTAACTAATGTCCATAAAAATCATCTCAATGATTGCCCTAAGAAGACCCTAAATGGGATAAATCTTTTTATATTTTATGGCTACTAGTTTGAATGAAAGAGAAAAAATATACTGATATACTGGATGTAATAATAATAATTATTATCATTATTATATACATTCTACATAATTTTCATACAAGATATATATGTACAAACATATGCTTATTATATTACATATGTCTCTGCAGAGACAGAAATGTTCAAAACATACATCTTATTTTCTTCAAAGATATTTTACACAATAGATCTACACTCTGGGCCAGCCTAGATTGTGATAAAGTTGAGAAAATGTACATTTGAGAAGATAAGTGACTTTCTTCTTCATCATTTAAAAAACAAGAAGCAAAATCAGGAAAATAAAAGGCTTTCAAATGTCTCATCCAGTAGTTGCAATTACCTCATTTTTAAAAATGCTGGTAAGGTGAATTTTCAATCAATCAGGAAAAAGAAGTCTCTATCAGGAGCCAAAACAAATCATTTGAAATAGCTGCCATTCGTATAAAGATTCCAAATAAGGAATCAATTGTGCTTACTTATATTTCATCTCTGTTTTATTCATTATTAATCCTTAATTTGAGCTAAATTTATCCTTACAAATATCAACTTACTAAATTTTGACTAATATTAATGAGTTCTAATTCTCATTGCCCAATTACTCCTTATTGTTTACAAGTTGTCACCAAATACTAATGGCCTAAAAGTGTTAATGGACTCCTATAATGTACAACAGTGACCAATAACTTGATTAAATCATATTAAGTAAAAGTATAATTAATGACAGATTTTACTTTAAATATCTGGCAGTCTACATATATTATAAATTTACAAATCATCAACTTAAAACCACAAATATATAAAGAGACCCTAGTGCTTTTATAATACAAGCACATTATGCACACACCGTCCTTGAACGTCATTCCAGTCTCTCAGAAGCCTTTCATTTTCTTTCCGCAGGTGCTCATTTTTGGCTTGGTTTTCTGCAATGGTGTCCAGGCAGTCACATATAAGCTCTCTAATGACCTCAGCAGGGCTTGCAACTTTCTCTAGGTTGAAGGTACCAAGTCTGAACTAGGATGAAAGGAAAACATGATGAGCTTTGGGAGAATATCAAGACTAAGCAGCCCAGTTTTAAGCATACAGAATTTCCTCTGTGGCAAAAAAATGTAAGATTCAAATACAGTGCATGTACCAGATATAAATACAGTGAACAAAAAATCTGGGCAGCTTCCTACTTTCTTACTAAAGTTTATCACATAAATCAACATATACCTAATAACAATTTCTATAAGTGGTAAGTCCCTCTCTCACCTCTTAGCAGAGAAGAAAACAGCATAAATACCATATAAGCACACTACCATCTGTTTGCTACAAGCTAATTTCAGTCACTCTGCTGAGAATAAGAAAAGGAATTACACACGAAGATTTTTAACAACAGTTTCTGTTAATACTAATGGTAAAATGAAATAAATCAACATAACCTACTTCCGAAGAAAGAGCAAAATTTTGGTAATAACTAAGAGAAGCATAGGGTTTTAGGAAACTGATAAACCTGGGGCAGCACACAATAATTACTCCTTTATCAAAACCCAATAATTTAATACTACAAATTGCAAATAATAATGTCAACTGTCAATTTCAGTACTTTTGCATAAAGGTAAGACATATAAAAATATCTTAATTCCTCTACTAGGAGGCAATTTAAATCAAAATGTTATAATACAGTTTTGGTTACAGTTATGAAATTCTGAAGGGAACACAGGTTTTCCTCATTTGGTAGATAAAAATACTGAAATACAGTGATTAGTAATAACAACTAAAGTTAGAATTACAACTAAAATAATTTTTCAAAATAATTATTATTATATAGCTACTATGTCTTGCAGTTGAAGTATAACTCAAGCCTAGCACAGATACAAATTCATCTAATCATTACCAAAACGGATCTATTCTTATATCCATCTTATAGATCAGTAAACTGAGGTTCAGAGTAGTTACCTAATCTATTGAAGGGACAAAGTCAAGATCATACTGTGCTACGCTGTTCTGCTGTATCCTTTCTAAATAACTAGTAAGAGGAAGAACTAGGTTCAGAAGCCACACATAATCCTGAAGAGAGACTAACGGCACTGCATGATGGCAAAATTGAGAGGAAGACTGAAGGGTTTTTTGTTTTCTGTCTTGGTTTTGTTTTCTAGTCTCAGAGGTCAATAATTTCTATTATGGCATTTGTCTAATAGGAACATTTCCAAAACGTCTTGCTTTTAAAAGGATATTTCTATAAATATGTTACACACAGATTGAGAAATATTCAGCAGTGATTGAGAACTGTAAGACAAATCCCTATTAGGCAATTTACAAATAAAAGTTACTAAAGTAAAAATCCAATCTTTGCAATCTGAGCGGCATTTTATAAAACATTTCAGTCAATTTCAATAATTTAGGATCATTTGGATCTTTAACCCCACAGAGTAAACTTTTATGGATGAATTATGTTTACTAATTTACTTTAAATTTTCAGATAGAAAACATAGGTAGATGTCTTACTTAATATCACAGAAGTGCTGTCACACGGCTTAAATACTGATTCCTGGGTGTTGAGAAACATTTATTTATACTCACTTAAAATGGAAAAACAAAGAAAATTTATATTCTTCAGTATTATGGTTAGCATTTAGAGAACTGAGTATTACTGTTCTAGCCACAAAGAAATTGTGTATGTACTTTGTTTTTGAAACCTAAGCAGGTCAAAATGTTTGTTTAGTCCTTTAATTTGTTTTACCTCACCTCTTCCTGTTTCTTAACAAAAGAAGTAGAATCAGATTAAGAAAAATTGTCCTTTATTTCAACGAGTGCGCCCAGTTGTATTAGGCTTAAATAGATAACCTAAATTAAGCTCTTTAGGCAATGTTTACCAAAAAGACTTAGAAAAATTCTAAGAATTTTTATTTATTCAGTTGGAATTATTTAAGACCATTTGTCATTTCTGATTTATTTCTCTTAAACTTAGAATCAAATGGTCAAAAGCGTTTGCAGGTTTCTCATATAATGAAACATGAGTCCATTTAACAAGTATGTAAGTTTAAATAAGAAAGTTTTATCTATGTAAAGAATATATAAATTGAAAGTAAATTTAAGCATCCATTTTTTGAAGCTTCTCTTAGCATCAACAAACACACGAAAATAAAGATAAAGGTCACCTGTAGAATATTACTTTTTTGAGTCAATACAAAGCAAAGAAAAATTAAGCTTATTTTATTTTTAGACAACAGATTATGTTATCAGTAAAACATAAACCCACAAAGTGATTTTGGATTCTCTCATTATCACAGCTGTCAGGCAGCTTTGACTAAGATGGGCATTTTTAGAAAGGAAAGAGTTTTTAATCCCTCAAAAGTTACAACAATGCCAAATGAATAATCAATTTGTGCCACACTTTGATCTTGAACAAAGTAATTGGTAAGACACCAACGTACAGATGAACACAATTCCAGCCCTCTAGCCTTCAGTCTTAGATGGCAAAAGAAGAAGGGACCAATTTTAAACCACTAGTAACAAGAAATGTCTTTCAAAATATCATTCAAAGGTATATATTCAAAATTCCGAAAGAGAATTCTTAAATCTTTTCTTGACAATTCAATACACAATAAACTTAAAATGTCATCCCTTCTTAAGAGCAGACAACTATTTTTTGGTTTCTATTTTCTAATTATATTCACTAGTTTTTGGTCCTTTAACAGGTGTGAACATCTGTTACTCCAAACAATAAAAATAAACAAGAAGTCTCCAGAAACTCAATCCAAGAAAAGGATTTTACTTGAAATATTCAGATTATTTTTTAGAAAAGTTCTGGAATATACGAAAGAGTGATTCTGCCAGCCATTCTGCCTGTATACATGTGATTCAGAGCCACAGCAGGAAGCACCCTTCCCCCCTCACCGCTGTGGTTCCAGCCAATCCACATCATCACAGATGCAAGGGGCCACAAGCCGGCAGGCACCAGAGGTTGACAAGGACCTCGCATCAGGCCTAATGAATTGAGAAGCATAAAATATTTCTCTGCTCTAACTCCACATCCAGCCCATCCTTATACTGCTCCTCAAACGAAAAGTGGCAACTTAGGACAGCACTGATCTTAAATCAGCAAATTGGCACAAAAACTGTATTGTATGGTTGTGTCATCTTTTAAATCTTTTACTTTAGTTTTTGTTTGACATGTAAGGCTATCAGCACAGCTGTTCTTTATTTATTAGTTCTGTCATTTCAAAATAATCTACAATATAAAATCAGGACTTCAAATCGTACACAAGAGTCAGAAACCACAAATCAAAGACATTTTGAGAGCATGTCTCCGCACTGTTAGAGACACTGGCAAAACTAAGTTTCTTTTTGTAGTCAGTCTCAAGATCTTATGGAGAATTCAGAGTACAAAGATCTGTACTAAGCACTTCATTCAGTCTATAATCATCGAAGATTTTAAGTTGTGTCTTTATTTTGCTACGTAAAAAAGTTGAGAAGGATTAACTCCTGTTTTTTTTTGGTAAGGAGGATTGGCCCTGAGTTAACATCTGTTGTCAATCTTCCTCTTTTTGCTTGAGGAAGATTGTTGCTGAACTAAGGTCCATGCCAGTCTTCCTCTATTTTGT
Organism: Equus asinus; assembly: GCF_041296235.1. Classification (NCBI taxonomy): domain Eukaryota; kingdom Metazoa; phylum Chordata; class Mammalia; order Perissodactyla; family Equidae; genus Equus; species Equus asinus. The sequence goes on from NC_091798.1 coordinate 86,237,865, forward strand.
ATGTGGGAGGCTGCCACAGCATGGCTTGATGAGTGGTGTGTAGGTCTGTGCCTGGGATCTGAACCCATGAACCCTAGGCCACCAAAGCAGAGTGTGGAAACTTAAAAACTATGCCACTGAGCCGGCCAGAGAACAATTAACTTTTTTTTTAAAGATTTTATTTTTTTTCCTTTTTCTCCCCAAAGCCCCCTGGTACATAGCTGTATATTCTTCATTGTGGGTCCTTCTAGTTGCGGCATGTGGGACGCTGCCTCAGTGTGGTTTGATGAGCAGTGCCATGTCCGCGCCCAGGATTCGAACCAACAAAACACTGGTCCGCCTGCAGTGGAGCACACGAACTTAACCACTTGGCCACGGGGCCAGCCCCAGAACAATTAACTTTTTGAATACTGATAATTATAGTAGATTGCACTAGTTGGCTCTAAATGGTTATCACTTTAGCTACTAAAACAAACAAATAATGGAATTTTTTATCTGATCTGCATTAAAAATTCTCCATTTCAGAAAATGTATCCATTTTCTTTAGCCCGGGCTTTGTTTATTCTGGATATCTGTTTTTCTGTCAATCCTTTAAGTCCAAGATTAAATGCCACACCCCCTCAGCCATCACTCAAAGCCCAGTTCTCTTTAACTACTTTAACCTACATTGACCTCTCTATTCTTAATACTTCAGACTTTGTTTCACACAAGCATCTACTCAGTTTCATCCTTATATTTTTCTCCTGTTGTTTCAGAAATGCAGTCTTTTCCTTTAAATATCTACCTCTTTGAGATCAGAGGCCATATCTTATATTTCTTCTACAGCCTCCACTGTATTTTGCACAAATCTGGACACAGATTAAGTGCTCAATGAAGACTTGAATTTTTTTATTGGAATGATCCTTATTAAAATGGGAACATAATGGGGCTGGCCCCGTGGCCGAGTGGTTAAGTCTGTGCACTCCGCTGCAGGCGGCCCAGTGTTTCGTCGGTTCGAATCCTGGGCACGGACATGGCACTGCTCATCAAACCACGCTGAGGCAGCGTCCCACGTGCTACAACTAGAAGGACCCACAACGAAGAATATACAACTATGTATTGGGGGGCTTTGGGGAGAAAAAGGAAAAAATAAAATCTTTAAAAAAAAAAAAATGGGAACATAATTATAATAGGGCAGGTAAAGACAAGAACTGGGATGGTAATGCTCTGGATACAAACTAAGAAATATTTTAAGCAGTTTAAAGATATAACAGTTTTATTTTATTGAATAGCATAATTTAAACAAAAAGGGCATGGCTAAAAAATTGCATAATAGCACCTGATTCTGTGATAATATATAGGCTTGATAAAACCTAAACAGATTTGTTTGTTTTTTTGCTTGGAGAAGATTAGCTCTGAGCTAACATCTGTGCCAATCTTCCTCTTATTTGTGGGTCACCGCCACAGCATGGCTGACGAGTGGTATAGATCCGTGCCCAAGATTCGAAATCACGAACCCAGGCTGCTGAAGTGGAGCATGCCAAACTTTACCACTATGCCTTGGGGCCGGCCCCCAGATTTGTTTTTTAAAGAATATATTTTAGATATAAACTTATATACTCAGTTTTCAGGTTCTTTGGAGTGGCCAAACAGATAAAAAAGAATTTATAGTACTGGTAAAGTATACAAAATAAACACCAAGAATAATTACTAACCAATTCCTAGAGAATTGCTTGCGGCCATTCTGAATGTTTCTAGGGAGAGGCAGACTACCAAGGTGTGAGTTGATAGTCTGCTTAGATCATATCAACTGAAGGGTTTGAGTTTTGAGACATTATCAAATTAGTCTAGACAAGCTTCAGAATGAATCTGCATTACTGTCCTGGGAACCAAGATGTAAAGCTAAAGGACAGGGAAGAATAAAGATATCCTGATGTTATTACCAGGCAAATAATGGTCAGACAGAAATTCATTTCTTTCAGTATTTGTTTTTAAATTTATTCTTATCAGAGAAAAGTTTAGCTTTATCTAGAAACGTGTACACTAAAAAAGTAAACCTGTCCTTTATAATTTATAATACAGAATATTTTGTCTATTGTACAAATACATAGTTGCATATGCATAGTTGTTGTAATACACAGTTGTAAAATTCTAGTAATATAGGAAATCAGTCAAGTTACATAAAAAAAAGTGACTATACTGTATTACTTTGGCCTACTCATGTTAACATCAATTATAAGTATTTCAAATCAACTAAATTTTTATTGAGATCTTTGTATCAGAAATGCTTTGGTTGTTTTATGCTTTAGTGAGCTGCTGAAATGTTTATTTTAGCTTTAAATAAAGAGTATTACAAATGAACCTCCTGGAGCAGTAACATATCTAAGCTGATGACTGGTCACATTTATCTTCTAAGGTAGCTGGAACTGAGAAAAGGATACCTATAAGGATTCCTTCTAAAGAGACTGAGAGCTATATCTGCGAGACCACTAATCTCACATTTCCAACTATTTTCTCGCCCAAATTTCTTACAGCTTATAAAAAATGCTTAAACAGCTCAAGATGATTTACGATCCAGCAAGGCTCTGTGTATTTTAGATCTTGTAGGTTCATATACTCAAAACACAATAACCTATGAGTGAAAAGTATTTTGAACTTTAATTATAGAACTACAAATTATTAGCAATTTTAAGGTCATGCTATATGCTTATTATATTAAATATCATCTAAGAATTCTTATTTTGGTCTTCATAATTGCAAAAATCTTCGGTGGGAGTCAAGGAATCCTTGAGGGCAAAAGTTCCAAAAGTCTAAATGGTGACGGAATCTCAGAAGTTACTTCTATTTGAATGACTAGAAATGTTCATTCCATTACTGTCTTAAAATAGAGATGATGAGTCTTTTGGTTCGTGGAAAATATAGTAAAATCTATAAGATTTATGTTAGCCTAATTAGGAGTTATAATTAACTATGAAAATTAACCGGAAGGCTCTTCTTATAGTAACTGGACTAAGGGGGCGGAGTAGGGAGCAGGGGTTGCCTATTATTTTCCCGTTACATTACTTTTGGTATTACAAGCTGATAAAGAAATATTGTCTTGGATTCCCTGACACTCTTCTAGAACTCATAATCCTTATCTAATCATTTCTTTACAGGACGCTTCCCTATTTTCTACTTAGATGCTAAATGGCACTATTTCTTGGAACGGTCCCTTGACCCACTCCTCTTTCTCTTCTATAGAATTATAGGGTTATCCACAATCACAGCTTCCACCATTACAGATAAGCTAAAAACTGCCAAGTCTATATCTCTGGGTGACGCCTCTCCTAAAGTCCACACCTATATACACATTTGACTCTTTTTTGGAGCCACCAGGATGTCCTATATGGACCTCAAACTTCAAATGTCAAAACAGAATTCATTGTCCATCTCCCTCATTACCAAACTAGCACCTCCCTGTATTTTCTACCAGACATTCACCATTTATTCAATTATACTTGGGTGGTCTAACGGGTGAGTATGGACACCTACCATAGCTTTACAGTATCTGCTATTTTTTCTTGCACTGGGATAAAAGAGGCAAAAGGATAGGTCTACATATTACTCATATTACTATTTCCGTCTTCATATGGTGAAACATAGAATGTACTCATTCATTCATTTACTGGACATTTTGAGCATGTAGGAAGTGCCAGGCATTGGAGACACTGTTGTGAGCAAGAAAAACAATGTGTCCACTCTCTTGAAGCTTGTATTTTAGTGGAGAGAGTTGACGATGCATAATGATCAAATAACAGATGTAGATTCAATGAAGAAAATAAAATGGATAATGAGATAGTGACTAGAGGGCAGAGTATCTTTGGATACAGTAGTCAGGAACAAGTCCTTGCCAGGTAAGTGCTATTGGCACCAACACCTAAAGGATGAAAACATGACAGCTGTAGGAAGAGCTGACTCTAGGCAGAAGAGCAACCAAGTAAGAAGGCCTGGAGTGACAGGTTTTTAGGAACAAAAGCAGGCCAGTATGAGAGGATAAAAACTGAGGGAGAGGATGGGGGAGATGAGAATGGAAAGTTACACAGGAGACTAGGTCACGTGGGACTTCGTAGGCCGCAGTAGCACATTCCGAATTTATCCTAATTACAACAAAAAGCTATTGGAAGTTTACAGGGAGGAAAATGAGTGGGTAAAGAGGACTCAGAGTTTCCTCTAAGACTGCCCAATTATCCCAACCTCCTGGTACACACACCCTGTATAATCCCCTCCCCAGGAGTGTGGGCAGGCCTGTGACTTGCTTCTAACCCAAAGAATATGGCAAAAGTGACAAATATCACTTCAGTGACTAAATTCTATAAGATTGTAATGGCCATCTTGCTAACAGACTCTCTCCTTTCTGGCTTTTATGGACTAGCAGCCATGTTGGAGAAGCTCTTGTGGCAGGAAGCCGAGAGTGGTATCTGGCAAACAATCATTTAAAAACTAAGGGAGATCTCTGACCAACAGGCAGTGTACTAGTTCGGGTTCTCCTGAGAAATCAAACCAATAGGATGTGTATATATACTGAAAGAGATTTATGTTAAGGAATTGGCTCATGTGATTACAGAGGCTGGCAAGTCCAAAATCTGGTGGGTGGGCCAACAAGGTGGAGGCCCAGGAAGGACCGATGCCACCAGACGGCAGAATTCCTTCTTGCTCCAGTAAGGTCACTCTTTTGTTCTATTCAGGCCTTTAACTGATTGATTGAGGCCCACCCTTATTATGGAAGGTAACATGCTTTGCCCAAAGTCCACTAATTTAAATGTTAATCTCATCCAAAAAAAATCCTCACAGAATATCCAAAACAATGTTTGACCACATATCTGTGCACCTCGGTCCAGCCAAGTTGACACATAAAATTAACCACCTACAGCCAGCAAGAAACTGAGGCCCTCAGTCCACTGGGCCACAAGGAACTGAACTGTGCCAGCATCTACATGATCTTCAGAGAAGAGCCTTCACCTTGAGATGAGATGACAGACCTGGCCAACACCTTGATGCAGCTTTCATATAAGCCCTAGAAAAGCCATACCTGGACTCCTGACCCATAGAAACCATGAAATAATAAATGCATGTGGTTTTAAGCTGCAAAGTTTGTGGTCACTTGTTACTCAACAATACATAATGAATATAAAAATGTTTTAATATTACCAATCTAAAAAAAGAAAGCAAAGCAAAAACTCCCTTAATACCATATCCTTCTGATTCCAGCTACTGTCCATTTCTCTGCTCTCATTATAACAAAACTTCTCCAAAACTGTATCTATTTTTTTTTTTTTTTAAGATTTTATTTTTTCCTTTTTCTCCCCAAAGCCCCCCGGTACATAGTTGTGTATTCTTCGTTGTGGGTTCTTCTAGTTGTGGCATGTGGGACGCCGCCTCAGCGTGGTTTGATGAGCAGTGCCATGTCCGCGCCCAGGATTCGAACTAACGAAACACTGGGCCGCCTGCAGCGGAGCGTGCGAACTCAACCACTCGGCCACGGGGCCAGCCCCATAATGTTATTTTTTTTTTAAAGATTTTATTTTTTCCTTTTTCTCCCCAAAGCCCCCCAGTACATAGTTGTATATTTCTCGTTGTGGGTTCCTCTAGTTGTGACATGTGGGACGCCGCCTCAGCGTGGTTTGATGAGCAGTGCCATGTCCGCGCCCAGGATTCGAACCAACGAAACACTGGGACGCCTGCAGCGGAGCGCGCGAACTCAACCACTCGGCCACGGGGCCAGCCCCCTCCAAAACTGTATCTATTATCTGCACTGTGCAATACAGTAGTCACTAGCCACACAAGGCTATTTAAATTTAAATTAACTTCCATGGGAAAAAGGTTATAGACCTTGAGATGGGGAGATGATTCTGGATTATCTGGGTGAGCCCAATCTATTCACATAAAATCCTTAAAACCAGAGAAACTTCCTTTCCCAGCTACAATTCAGAGGGACATGTAATTTGAAGACAGGCAGAGAAAGATACAAAATTGCTGGCTTTGAAGATGAAAGAAGATCATGAATCAAAGATATGGGTGGTTTCTGGAAGCTGGAAGAGGCAAGGCAATGGCTTCTCCTATAGAGCTTCCAGAAAGGATTGCAGCCCTGCTGACATACTGATTTTAACTACGTGAGAGACCTGTGTTGGACTTAACCTACAGAATGTAAGATAGAAAATTTAGTTGTTTTAAGCTGCTACATTTGTGGTAATTTGTTAGAGTAGGCACTGAAAATGAATACACTGCCTCAGGGTCTATGGTAGACTGAATAATGGCCCCCCAAAGATGTTCACATCCTAATCTCCAGAATCTGTGAATATTACCTTATATGGGTAAAGGGATTTACCAGATACGACTAAATCAAGGATCGTGAGATGGGACAATTGTCACAGTCCTGTGGATTATCCTGTGGGCCCAATGTAATCACAAGGGTCCTTATAAAAGGGAAGCAGATCAGAGTGAGCAGAAGGCAATGTGATGATGCAAAAAGAGACTGGAAAGATTTGACCATAAGCCAAGGAATGTCAGCAGACTCTAGAAGCTGAAAGAAATAAATTTGGGGAACTTTGTTACAGTGGTAACAGGAAACTAACACAGAGTATTTGCATATTCTTCCTGGAATGTTCTTCTCCATAAAATTCACATGGCTACCTAATTTACTTTATTCAAGTATCTGTTCAATGTTACCTCTCCAGAGATACTTTCTTGACTACCCTATATATGATATAATAATTCTAGAATCCTCCAGGCAGTATAAAAAGAAATGCCAATAGTGCATTATTGGGAAATAATGTTTTATGATCTTCATAGCAACGTTATCATCTTAAATCATATTCTTTATAAATATTTATTGTCTGTCTTCCCCACCCTCAATGTAAGCCCCATGCTCACAGTAGGGATTCAAAAAATGTTAACTGAGTGAGTGAATTCTTGGTCATAAATGTTGCAAATATTTTTCTGGTTTGGCAATATTACTTATAGAACATTTACATTTTATTTTACTTATTTATTTTTCTTGAGGAATATTAGCCCTGAGCTAACTGCTGCCAATCCTCCTCTTTTTGCTGAGGAAGACTGGCCCTGAGCTAATATCTATGCCCATCTTCGTCTACTTTCTATGTGGGATGCCTACCACAGCATGGCTTGCCAAGCTGTGCCATGTCCGCACCCGGGATCTGAACCAGCGAACCCTGGGCCAACGAGAAGCGGAACGTGTGCACTCAGTGCGCCACTGGGCCAGCCCCGAGTATTTACATTTTAATGTAGTTAAATCTAACAATAGTTTCCTCTTAAGGTCTTTGCTAATCAGAGTTACTATTCACCTATATTTTCATTGTTAACTTTCTCTCTCCAAACACGTAACCAACATTTCTTCTCCATTTATCCAGAAATCTATTCTCTCCCTAATGATATGAAATGCCACCATTATTAGAAACTACATATTTATGCATTCTGAACTATGGTCTTGAGTTCCCTATTCAGTCTCACTGGTCTCTATCCTTTAACCAGTAGCATGCTCTTTTAATTATCATAGCTTTATAATATGTTTTACTAATAAGGATAAGTTCCATCTCATAATTCCTTTCTCAAAATTTTATTTTCTTGTTTTCCCAAGAATATCCCAAGAAATTTTGACTATGAATTTCAGACAAATCAAAAACAAAACAACAGCAACTAAATAAATACTGGGAATTTGGTTTGGAATTACATTCATTTTCAAATTATTTTATAAGGAATTGACTTCTTTCCAATATGAATTATAAGGTAATTCCTCAGTTCAGGAACATAATGTTTTTTCATCTAATCAAGAGTTATTTCCATGTTCTTTAGTTGTTTCTCATTGCTTATTTTTGACTCAGACTCCCCACATTGCAGATGATAAGACTATCAAATGATCTGTAGGTAGAAATATGAACATAATTGCCTACTTAGTCTTATTCTTCATTATTTTTGATCCCTTGGTCACATCAAAAGAATTATACAGTATATGGGAACCTTAGAAATCTCTACCTTAAAATCCCAATACTGACATTTATTTGTAGTGGGTTCCTGAATAAGCAATTGTAATCTCTGTATTCAAAATAATGACTTTTCCTATAGGAGATTTGTGAACAAAATCTAAGGCCTGCTTATGAAGGATTTTACAAATTAGACACAATAGAAATAACACCTAAGGGCACAAAAAACCTGCACTCTCTTGAGTCAGTTTGAACTTGATTTGTCTTCTAAAAATGGTTGATTACTTTACCACAGTAGCATTCCAGAGTTGCTATGACAGAGAAAAATCTCACTGGGGCTGAGATTACTGTTTACTGTTGCGTAGTTTCAGAGGCCTCACAGAAACAGTGAGTGAGCCAACACTGGACACAACTTATAATATGATAAAATATCATGCTACGGGATACTTAGGAAACATAACTTAAGAGGAAATGGTATGAAATATCATGGATCATTCATTTCTGAATTTAAAACAGTTTACCCTGTTTAGTAACAATTGCTCAGGTGTCTCATAGCATTCTCTAGGAAAATTAAAACAATAGAATCCTGTATTTTTTTCTGAAAAATTCTGGTCCTTTGCCATTTAAAAATATCAGAAACTTAAGGCCAACCTTCTCCATCTTGCCCAAAAGCACTGAACTATACTTATTTGATGTAATGGCATGATTGGTTAAAAAGCATTATATTGACAGTAGAAACTTTTTGGGAACAAAACATTTTCATGAAAACTTACTGTGTTAACTATAACTCCATTACCCTTAAAATCAGTTATCATAAACTAAAAAACTCAAAACTAGTGATCCTTAAAAAAAAATTAAGAAATACCAAGTATCCTTAAATCCTCAATTTAAATTACATTATAAAATAAGGACTCAAGACAAAATATGCTAATTTTTGTAAGGTTTATGAATTTATTTCTAAAGAATTTTTTAAAGTTTAATAATTTTCTCTTTAAACTATTGATTAAAAATTCTTCTCCCATATTTTTTCATTCAAAAATATTTACTACGAATCCTAGAAAAACATTACTTATTGTAATTTAAGGGCAGGTCTGTAGGAAACAAATTTCTATCGACAACATTTGTACAGAAAACTAGTAATATTTACTTTGATTTATTTCTTTATTTATGTAGAGACAAGATAAAAACAAACTACTAGTCTAAAAATATTTTTAAATTTTCAAGGTTTTTTTTAGGTGAATGACTAATAGGAAAACTGCCCATAAGGCATGAAAATTAGCATGTATTTTCAATGAGATTAAGAAGTGGAGAGTGCGATGGATGGTAACCATGCATTAAATTGAATTTTCTTGCAAAGAAAAATGTAATTAAAAGTTAACATTGAAGTAGTTCCAGTTCAGATAATAGCAGAGTAAACTGTATTAGATTAACCCTCCTAGAGATAATTATTATAAACTCTGAATCCAAAAAAAAAGACAAAAAAGAAAAATCTATTTCAAGGGACTGGAGAATGAGTCAAAGCAGGCAGCCAGCTGGAGGGTACTCAACACGGTGAGATCATGTTTACATGGCTGTTCCTCACAAGGCACTCCCCAGGCCTAGAGCTCATGTCAAACAAGTAGAAACCATACTCACTAGCTACAGAGATCAAGAGATGGAATTCTGGGCTGCACACACACACACGTGCGCATATACACAAATAAATAAATATATGGAAAATAGGAGAGAAGATGTAAGAAAATTAGAGGATCAGTACAGTACAGAATCAGTTAAAATCCACAGAACAGAGTTAGCCAAATGAAAAACAAAACAGAGAAGTAATTTAAAAAGTAGAAGAAGAAATGCATGAACTGAAAGATTTAAATTTCCAGATAGAAAGGTTCTACTAAGGTCCTAGATAACTGCATTAAAAAAGGACTCATATCAAGACACAGCATCATTAAATTTTGGGACATTTGGGACAAAAAGAGAGTCCTAAAAGATTCCAGAGCAATACAATAGGTTATATGAGAATGATAAGGAATTGGAATGCCATCTGTTTTCCTATAGCAATGCCAGATATTAGAAGTCTACAAATTAATTTCTTAAAAATAATACATATTCAGAGAATATGTTCCACCCACATAATCAAATAAGCTGAATAAGCATAATATTTTTCAAATAATAATAAGAAGAAGTAACATTTATTAAGTGTTTCCTATGTTTCAGGCCTTATGTCAATTAATACAGAAGTCTCCCTGGGATTAATAGCAATAAATTTAGATTTTGAGCTCAAGATCTAAGACTAAAATAGTATCAGGAATATGTGAATGTAGTCAATAAATTTCTGTAGAATCATACATGAAAACTTGAAATTCAATTCAATATTCTTTTTTTTTTTTTCCTGCTTTTTTTTTTTCCTCCCCAAATCCCCCTGGTACATAGTTGTATATTTTAGTTGTGGGTCCTTCTAGTTGTGGCACATGGGACGCCACCTCAACATGGCCTAATGAATGGTGCCATGTCCGTGCCCAGGATCCGAACCCTGGGCCGCCGAAGTGGAGCACGCAAACTTAACCATTCGGCCACAGGGCCAGCCCCAAATATTCTTTCTTAGTTCCTACCATGCACATGTGCAAGGCAATCTCATTACAGAAAGATGAATCAGATAGACTATCTGCTTTACATAAATGTAAAGAGAGTAGCAGTATTTTATAACACTACAATGTTAATAGATTAATTTCAGAAAACCTCATACAAACTATAATACCACAACCATGAATTTTCAACTTTTAAAAGCTCAAAGTGTAAATGCAGCCGGACAAAAATGTTGAAATATCGCAGTACTAAAATTACTGTTTTCAATGAAATAATGTCATTACTGCATGAAACACCAAGTGTTTTGCGGTAACTAAGTAAATAAGTCATGTTACATAGAATAGCACCTTACTGTTACCAAATATTAAAACCAGAAACCCAGTTTCAGTTGAGTCCAAAAGAAATCAACTGTTTTGGCATACTACAGTTCCACTTCTGTGAATTGTTTCTTATGAAGCAATCTCATAAAAGAACACTTAACCCATTGCCAAAAATGTCCAAATGGTATAGCAGTTATTGTATTTTGACAATGTAGTAATCACAATTCATTCGATGGGGTGCTAAGGGATAAATCCCTAAAACTACAGTGGGCGAGCAGTGGAAGGAGGGTGGCATTCTGAAAATACAGTATGTACTGAGATACATGGTAAGATGAAAAGTCACATCCATGAGGAAACAATGTCAGATGCAAAATGAATATTTCACAAAATTTTTAAAAGCATAGTTTTTCTTTGATTGTATGACTCCAAAGGTCAGATCAAAGATTTATGTTCAACTACCGGAAATGCTTTGGCACTTACTATCATGGTTACAATAAATTAAGGGAGAAAAAGCATTCCCCTTAGTAAGCCAGTTCAGAAAACTACAGAATATAGACTCTTTAAAAGTTCCCATAAATTTATAAATCAGTGTTTGGCTATAAACTGAAGAAGGGGGCCATGATGCCTGGTGTGCCTGTCACATAGAGAGTTCCTTTTTGGAAAGGTAGCTCCAACAGGTTTATTTAATTCTTAGACTGGATATGTAAACTTCTACAATTTCATGGCAAGCTTTTACAAGTTAATGCTTTGCATAGACTCAAATTTGCCACTCAAGTATTGCTAACTGGATCAATGAACAAGGCAAAGAAAATTATCTAAGGACTGAGTTTGAGGATGACCGACTGCTTCTGAAGCAACTCGACCTAAACTCTTCCCAAAGAGATTCTATACAGTAAGTGACAGCAATCATCACATTCCATTCGAATTAAAAAGGAAGTGTTGATTTTAAGCAAATAGAAGTGGTTCCCACGAGGTTAGGCTGTTTTCCTAAACTGGACAGAGCTAATATTCCAGTTCACTGAACATTAGTCTCATAGAAACTAGAAACCAGGCATGATTGGGGGGCCAAAAGAAGCTATTTTCCATTCTGTCCTTACCTTCCCCTTGACCGAAACACTCGCATTGGTATGAACATTCCTCTTATGCCTCCAGCCTCAAAGGTTATCTGTGCGGATCTCCTCTTAACGATTTTAGGAAATCTGACCAACTTGACTCTACGATCTAGAAGGATTCTCTGGAATTGAATATCTATTGGAAGAGCTACCTCAAAAGCAAATTCGTATTTATTTAGCACGTTTTACTAAGATTTCCGCTTTTAACAACTCTCTATCTTAGCAATATCTGTGTTTAATGAGCATAAATTCAAAGCCTACTTTAAATTTTGAGGTTTTTAAATGTAACAATTAAATTGGCTTTAACGGCTATTTCCTAGACCTAAATGCCATGTCAAAGACTGACAATCAGATTTCAATTCTGGTTTTTCTTAACACATTTCTTTCCTCCTATATACATCTTTCTTTTAGCTATGAAAAATATGAAGAAAAACAGGATGTGTTAAAAAATTTGAAATCCTCTTCCTATAATGTTATCCACATCCTTTGTACTTAAGTTCCAGAAGAAGATATACATGAGATAAATAGTAGTCTAAAGGAGGTTCCTTTACCAACAAACCGTGACCTTGATCTTTGAACTTCAAAAACTTCAAATAATACTATTGTTCAACCTATTTACCCTAATTCACAGGTATTATATGGGTGGCATTCAAAAAGAAAAACTACTATATAACCTCAAAGAACTGTTCACTCTTTTAATTTCTATTCAACAAACATTTTTAAGGAATTTTTCACCAAATACTAGGATATACATCAAGCATAAAGCTTGCCTTTGCCTGCAAAGAGACTTGCAAAGAAGTAAACATTACATAGTGCGAGAAGTGTCATAAAAAAAAGTGCCAGCCATGTGGCGCAGCAGTTAAGTTCGCACGTTCCGCTTTGGCGGCCTGGGGTTTGCTGGTTCAGATCCCAAGCATGGACACGGCACCGCTTGGCACACCATACCGTGGTAGGCGTCCCACATATAAAGTAGAGGAAGATGGGCATGGATGTTAGCTCAGAGCCAGTCTTCCTCAGCAAAAGGAGGAGGATTGGCAGCAGTTAGCTCAGGACTAATTTTCCTCAAAAAATAAAAAAGTGCTCATTGGTATCATATTCAATATTTTTCACAAGTACGTTGATCTCAGAACAGATAAGCACGTTTTGGGGATAACAGTAGCAGCATGAAATATTAACCAAGGTATCAGTATATGGGACCATAATCAGATTCTCGATATCAAGACTAGCAATAGCTAGTGTGACAGTTAATTTTATGTGTCAACTTGACTGAGCCACAACATGCCCAGATAGCTGGTTAAATATTATTTCTGGGTGTGTCTGTGAGGGTGTTTCTGGAAAAGATTAGCATCTGAGTGGTAGACTAAGTAAAGCAGATGGCCCTCCTTAATGTGGCTGGGCATTATCCAATCACTTGAGGGCCAGAATAGAACAAAAAGGCAGAGGAAAGATGAATTCATCCTGCCTGAGAACTTGAGCTGGGACATAGATCTTCTCTTGCCCTTGGCACTTGTGGTTCTCAGACCTTCAGACCTGGACTGGAATCTACACCATCAGCTCTCCAGCTGTCAGGCTTTGAACTATATCACCAGCTTTCCTGGGTCTCTAGCTTCTGGATAATGAGACTTATCGGCCTCCATAATTGTGTGAGCCTATATTTTATAATGCCTATTAATCTGTTTCTCTAGAAAACTTTAATACAGGTAGTAGTATTTCAGCCTTACAGAGTCTATGGTTATGTCCTAATGATAACTCATTTCCTAAAATGTGAAGAGGATGAGAATTACTTTTAGTCAAGTTTTTTCTTTCCTGAGTGTGGACTGAACATTATAAATACAAAATAAAGAAATACTGGAACAATATCTAAAACTAAAGCCAGAGAGTATCAAAAATAATGACTATTGTTGGAACATAAACAGAAAACAATTTCTTGTAGACAGCTCACGTCATCACTAAGAACTACCGCTGAAAAAAAGAACAGTCCAGAATGTTTTGAACCTGTGAGATCAACATAAAAACAGGATCATGAAAAGAATTTGTTCACAATTTGAGAGAGAGAAAAAGAGCAATGATGCAAATTTTTCCATTGTTATTGTCTCATCACTGAGTAACCTAGAGGAACCACCCTGTCTTGGATTAAACATGATTTCCTTCTCATTGCCAACAACAATCTATGATTCTTTTTAACATGAGTAGCTACCTCTAATTCCATGCAAAAATCCTTTTGTGGGATACTGGGGAGATGTATTTTTTTAATAGTTCAATATGACATGTCTGAAAAACAACAAAATCTGCAGAGGAAAGGCCATCCTTGAACCCTAACAGGACAATTTAAGTAGACAGAGCATTGTAAACTTCATCCTTCTAGATTTATATAGTTCGATAATCCTGTTTACATTTTCATGTTTTAATCCAATCATAAAGAACTACAGTAGAAATTCCATAAATCATCTTATTTAATCCTCCAATAACCAAACCCATCATTCTCAAAAAAACTTTAGGTTAAGAATCACAGTTTAAAATGCTCTTTAATGACCAGCAATGGTTAGGAAACATGTTTAGAAAAGCTATAAATATTTATTGATTGATGGATGTCAACAAACAGAAATCCTTTCAATATCTTAAAAGAAAGGAACACAGGCCAACTGGAAGCCCTATTTTCTGTGAGTTCTCCAGCAGACTGAACATATAACACTCTCAGGGGAGTCCCAATTCCCACACTCCCAAAAAAGAATAAAAGGATCAAGACACCAATAATATTGAAGAGTTTCCACCACCACTGCCTGCGTCGTAGTACTAGAATGAATCATTCTTTCTAACACAAAATAATTCTAATTGATTCATCTTTGGTAGAGAAAAAAGGTTTCCCTTAAGATTTTCAACAGTGCTAGAGAGCTTATACACACTTTTGTCTGCATTGACTTTTGACCAATTATTTGGACACATGAAATCAGTATGTCAGCGTAAAAGTACAATCAGCACCATTCAAATCAATTTCATTGAGTTCCTAGTATGTGTTAGAAATTATGTCAGGGGCTGAGAATGAAAGCATAAACAAAGCATACTTCCTGTCCTTATGGAAATGATAATCTGGCAGGAGAAAATGAAACGTAATCACCCAACTAAAATGCAACACGATTTGAAAAGAATGAATGCGATGAAGTCAGGAAAAAGTATGAATGCCATGCTATGATGTTTAGCTTTTATTCTCTAGGTCAGGGCTTGCAAACTGTCTTCACAGGCCAAGCAGATAAAGTAAATGAATAAAGTTGATGGGCTGGCTGGCAAGCTATAGACAGCATTTCCCATCTACAGGGACAGCCACTAGGTAGTGTCAGTGGATTGTTGTCTTGTGGATTGGGGGGCCATATTAATCAGATTTCTAATTTTTCAAGAAAGGAATGAAATCTAGATTTTTAGCTATAAGTTCCTAATTTGAATTGTTGAAAACTTGCTTAAATTTTTTTTCGGCCAAACCATAACATGTATATAGACCATATTTGAGCTTCTGCTAAAGACAATAAGGTGAGACTTCCAATGATTTTTAACAGAATAATGTGATTAGATTTGCACTTTAGAAATTTTTCTTGGGTAGTAGATGAGAGTAGGGAGGACCAAACACGGGGAGATCAGCTGTTTGCAAGAGTCCCTGCATAAAAGAAGTGGATTTAAACTTGAGCCATAGAAAAGTGCAGACAGATTCACTTGAGTGAAAAGAACTGAGGACTAGGCAACATAAACTGAAGAGAAGCAGCAAGTACGGGAAAATAAAAATATGAGAGTAGAGGTGAGTGTTAAGAGTGGGAACACAGGTCTAACAGAGTGAATTCAAGGAGGAAAATAATACAAACACATACAGATATGACAAAAAGAAATTTGAAGAAATACATACCTAATAGCCTCTATTATTTTCATGGTAGGCAGAGTTCTAAGATGGCTCTCAAGATTTCCATGCACTGGTGTGCATGTCCCGTATAATCCTCTCCTTTTGTGGTTAGGTGAGAACTTGTGAATTTAATGAGATATTCACTCCTGTGCTTAGGTTAAGTTATATGGCACAGCTGACTTTAAAAAAGAGAGATTATTCTGGCTGGGCTTGATTAAATCAAGTGAGCCCTTAAAATGGACTGGGTTCTTCAGGAAAAGCAGGGCTTGGACTTGAAGGAAATTCCCTGTTGCTGGATTTGAAGATGGAGGGTGCCATGAGAATGGCTTCTAGGAGATGAGAGCAACCCTCGGCTAACAGCCAGCAAGGAAATGAATGCTGCCCACAATCAGGTGAGCTTGGAAGAGGAAGCTGAGCTCCAGATGAGAATGCAGTCTGGCTGACACTTTGATTTCAGCCTTGTTGAGATCCTGAGCAGAGAAGCAAGTCGTCCTATGCCTGGACTTCTAACCTATAGAAGCTGTGAGATAATGGTTGTTGCTTTTAAACTGCTAAGTTGGCAACAATTTATTATAGAGTAATTGAAAACTAATACACTTAGTAAATAGAAAATAAGTTTTCTGAATAAAACAACAGGAATTGCTTCAAGATAAGGTTGGTGGAACTGCCATGAATGAGAGTAAAGCTGAATTTATTTTCTAGCAACTTTGGTCTCATCAAGATTTTCCCAAATGTCATAGGAGGCACGAAATGACCCACTAGAAAGAGAAATAACTTCTGTTACATGAAATTTTAAGATATATATCAAAGGAGTTGGACAGTTTATAATAAAACTCTAAAAAAAATCATGTATGTATGGCAAAAGAATCACACATATATCATAAAATTATTTTAGAAAGCATTTTAATAATTATGGTAGAAAGTCATGAAAAAATAATAGTATCATTGCAATCCTGTTGGCATTTAATCACTTAGTCTTTTGAAATCATTCTGTTTATAGTCATACTGTCTGGTTTCCACAGTAATAAACACACAGCCTGTTTATTTTAAATATTCCATCCTGAAACGAGAAATTTTTTTCTCAAATTCATCCTGCACACTAACCAAGATCCCCAGCCAAAAAGATCACAGAAGACCAAATGTGTAAAAGACAAGTAAGATCCCATATGAACATCATCCAGTCTTTAGATTTAGAGAAGAATCATGTCAGACTCCAGCTGTTCTAACTTAATAGAAGGATGGCCCAGATCCTCCTAGTCCTTGTCGCCTAAGGGAAACAAGCAGCCCATGACATAATGTGTCCGTTTTGTTCATTTGATGTTAGTAAACACAGCACTTGCTTTATGTTTCATCTTTCTCTTGTCAACTTTCAACTCTCTTTCCCCAAAGAGAACAAAAAAGGTCTCTTTAGATGAAAAGTGAAAGTCTATTCTAAATTAAGGAATGTAAGAAAATCAATCTGTAAGAAAATTTAGAGTTGTCCTCACATGAACAGTTTCAAGGAGGTATTCTTTACAGTCTAATCAGCATATATTCTAAACAGAACAAAAGTAGTTCCCTTTAAACTTAGTAAAAAAATATAAAATCATTCAAAATTTTAAAAAGGAAATAAACTATGAAAAAATAACTATTTTCCAGGAAATTAGAAAATAAATCTGAAACATATTCCTTTAAAAATGGAAGTATTAAATACATGGAAAATGAGAATGGGGAAAATATTAAAAAATAATTTATGTTTGGCAAATTTCAACTCTAACTCAAAACAATCCAACTCATCAAACAACCACCCCCAACCACCAGCCCCCTTGGATTAGTCCCACCTGGCCCTCTGACCATCCCCTGCTGCAAGATGGACTGGTGCCCTCTAAGTTAACTGTATTGCAGTTGTCAACTTAAAAAGCAAATAAGCCAGTTATTTTACCCTCAAAACGAGTTTATTCATGAATTGCAATTTGTGATGTCCATGCTTTGGTCGACCATATGCAAATCCAGTGAGACAAAGGAAGGGGCTTACTTTTATAGAGCAAACGGGAGAGTATGGAGAGCTGTTCTAAACAAAAGTCCATTGAAGGAAAGTAACACTCAGGGGGGCAATAGCTTCTCATTGGCTGAGCTGTGGCGTTTCTCACTGGCTGCAGTTGACAGGCAGAGAGAAATCTTCCTTCAGTAGGAAAGTACTTGCACTTCCCTCCAGAGATGCAAGCCTAAGTCTGTTTCCGTTTGGAGTAATTGACCATGTATAATAGGATGTGAGAGCCCCCCTACAGGACTCTCCCATTCCAATTTAGTTGAGGTTCCTCTTACTCATTTCACACAGTCATCCTGGGTCTCCCTTCAGCATCAGCCTGAGGATTCTCTTTGTTGTATACCCTGTTTCTTAGACTGAATGACACGAATTGAAAGAGTGGCTCATCAATCTTCAATCATTGCTAAAATGTGCATTTAAAACTATACAAATTATTTGGCTTCAAGTTCAGATATGCAGTGTTTTGGCTGGTGTTCAAGTCTACGTATTTCACAATCTTTCTTTAAGTTTTCTCTTTGGTCCACAGATCTTCTTATGTGTGTGCTTTTATATTTGTGGGAGAGACAATCTTTTTATGATTAAGTTATTACAGAAAACTTGAACTGTAGCTTGATTCTCTAGTCAAGAAGTCCTTTGTGACCTAGTATATAGTTAAATATTGTCATGTTTTAGTATGCTTGAAAAAAGTACATTCTGTAATTGTTAAAGGGATCTATTTATCTGTCTCTCTCTCTATCTATCCATTCATTCATCCATTAGAATAACTTATTTAAAATATACTGTTCAAATCTGCTATTTTTTTGTGTGTTTTCTTATCTGCTTAATATATTAGTGTTTGACAGAGGTGTTTTAAAAACTTTCAACATGATTTTGGATTTTTTAATTTCAACTTGTGAGTCAATTGTTGCTTTATGTATGCTGAGGTTATATTGTCAGGTGAATACAGGTTCTCAGAATTTTTATATCTTCCTAGTCATTTGGTCTTCCCTATTCTTAGCAATAGTTATTGCCTTGAAATGTATTTTTTGTATGATAATAAAATTGACTCACAAGTTACATTTTCATTAATGTTTTTCTGGTATATTACTTTTATCTCTTTATTTCCAACCTTTATGATCCTTATGTTTTAGATGTGTTTCTTATAAACAGCATTAAGTTGGATTTTGTATTTTATAGAATCTACAATCCGTCTTTTAACAGGAGAGTTTATAGTCACATAATTGATTTACTTACTTATTTCTACCATCTTATTTTGTTTGCCTATTTTCTATGTATGTATTTTTCCTTTGCTCTATTTTATTATGTTTACTATTCCTTTAAAATCTGCTTAATCACTTAAAATATACTTATTTTATATTACATTCAATTTTTTATATTACTTCATGATGTATGGTAATAACTCTCCTTTTTATTGCTGACTGTATCATGTTAGATAATTCATGTGGCCGGAATTTTTTATTCTGCGCTTATATTCAAAGGAGGTATTCTTTCTAGAAGAGTCCCATCTGCATGAGCTTTGCATTAGCTTCTGAATAGCATAGGCTTTGCTTTTGCAAAAGTTTCAGACAATCTCTTGGCTTGAGATCCCTGTGTTATGGGGACAGTATAAATTCTGACTTCATTCAAACATGTGCATGGGGGGTTCCCTTCCACCCTCCCTCCTCTCCCCCTAACCAGTTCCTAATACCCTATCACAACAGAGGCATTAAACTCAAGCCCACAGAACTTATATACAGGCCAAATGACTCCTCTGGCCAATGAAGCATAACTCATGCTCTGACTTCAAGTTATCTTTTCATTTCTGTTCCCTGGAGATTTCCCCTCTTTTCTTGCCTCAGCATTTCTATGTACCTGGAATGGGAAGGATCATATCACAGGTCAGTCCCAGAAATCCATACAATGATTTTCTGATCACTCACATTACTTTCATGAATATCATTTGGCATTTATTGAGTGCTCAGCTCAGCACAAACACGAATGACAAGAAAGTCATGTTCTTTGTCGACTTGGAGTTTACAAAAGGCCTGAGAATTATTCATCATTGACAGCAATTTCAACATGCAGTGTTATCACTATTCCAGCTTTCTATCCAAGAAATAAAACCCTCTAATTACACAGTGTCTTTTTCATAATATTTTTTAATTAAATCTAATATAAATCAATTATGTCTAGGGATTAACTTAATCACAGACATGGTTATCACCTCAAGAAATGCTAAGAGATTTTTAAGAAGGAATAGCTCCTTAGAGAAACTAATTTTTTCATAAGTTATGCTTATATAGATAAAACGGTTATTTCATTATGCCTGGATCAGGAATTTTGAATTGAAAAATGATAACTAATTCTGAACATTTGTTACAAGTTGTAAAGCTCTGGGAAGCTATTTTAAAATGAGATAATCTTAAATCCTTACCTAATCAGATAATAGTTTCTTTAAGATTTCACATTATTTGGAGCCTTGAAAGAAAAGATATTTTAATTATTTAAAATTAAATAAAATAAACATATCAGATAAAACAGAATCACAATTTATATGTCATCCATAAAGCAATTTCATATTCCTAACAAGTTTTTACATTGTCAACTATAATTGTGAGAGTTTACTCCTAAAACTTTCTTAGAGTCTTAACAAACTAAAATCAACGATCAGCTATTTTGAATTCAAAATCAATTTTAATTAATGATTCACAGACGCATTCTTATTTAATCTGGGAGAAAATATGAGATATTGAAAGATTTTTTTACAGAAGATACTTTAGTGCAATATGTTACATGCCCAAAATATGTCCCAAACTGTAACATTTTTAAAATTTCCTTTTCCTGATCTTAGTAAGTCTAAAGAGTAACGATTTTTGATTTTTAGATAGAATGATTTATTGAAAATATTATTCTTTAAAACATGTGTAACAAAAATTTCTCTGAGGAACAATTTAAAGATGTCAAGTTTACTAAAAGCCTGTGCTGATAGAATAAAATTAACTATTGTATATTCTACTATTTCAAATTTCAGTATGAAGCTGAAGATTTTTTATGTTTAGTAAATTCTTACATAGATATCAGAGGTCATTAGGGTGGATAAGACTTCTTAATAGACTAAATTTCTTTCTAAGCACTTCAGGTAATTTTTAAAAATTATCCTTTAACAACCAATAGTTTTTTTTTATTTTTGTTTTGTTTAAGAACTTAATGCCATCTATTACAGCATTTCTTTAAAAATTCCATACAGAAGTCCCTTGACAAGCTGGCTAGATTTTCTAAGACCTTAGAATTCTGCACACATTTACAAAAACATAAACCTTTCTACTAGCTCCTAGCATTTTCAAAGCCACATTGCTCTCACATGCGTTTCTGATGTGTTTCGTTAAAAGTTAAGATCATTTTTATTATTCACTAAAATTTTCCTTCTGATTTGATGTCCATTTCTCCACAAAGACACAATATTTTGAAAACTTCAAAGGTTACTGTAGTGACAAGAAGAGAACAAAACCTCATACCATATGGGATAAATAGGCAACTCTCCCACCTAGGAATCTGTGGTGCAAAATTAAAATTAGAGCCACAGAAAATTACAGATTGTTTCATGTCATAGACCCTTAGCGCTTGCTCATGATTTGGATATTGAAGTTATAAATATCAGGAGTCTACTGATATAATCCATGATTTAAATTTTTACATTTGGTCTTCTCTCTGAATTAATCCAAATTACAATGCTCTATTTTGTTTTACAGTGCTTTATCAATAGGCATACAAGTACAGAAATGTGTACACTAAGATACTCTCATTAATGAAGTTCGATTCCCAAATCTGGCAATGCTGATGAGTAAAGAGATATCAATCAACATTAATGAATCAATTAGTAAAATTATGGGACATTCTAAAAAAGGAATACCCTTATTTGAGACACTTCCTAACTCTTACTTACTCAGAATTGTCTGTCTTTCTTCAGACTAATAAACAATTGAGAAACCCAATTGCTTGAAAATAAGCTACTGTAAAGAAGACCAGATCTGAGAGAGTCCAAAACAGCAGCAGGGACCATTTCAAACAACCACAGATGTCCACCACATGATAGCTAACACGCTGACACAGGGATGTGATGAAAGTCCTCTGTCCCCATTGTACTCGTTGTAAGGTGTGAGTAGCCATCTGTTCTTTATTTATGTTTCTGGAAACTCAGTAACTTTAGAGATGTACTCACGTGGAAAAAACATGTATTAGAAACAAAAAGGAGATAGTTACAAAATGACTCAGTTGTAAAATCTGTGATACACTTTAGTACGTATTTAACAAGAGCTAATCAAAAGCTTCCAAATACAGTTCTTCCTGTATCAATAAGCAAGATAGCTGAAGAGGTAGTCAGGAGTTTCCTGAAATTGGTGAACTCTGTAAGCCATTATCACAAATTGTCATTAACATAGGAATCCAAACATAAGAGAGGAAATAAAAGGCAAATTATTTTACTTTCATTTTTTCCCTGGATTAACTAATGAATAATTAAGTGAAGTTTGGGAATTTCATAGTTACTTAGTGAAAAATGACAGCAGCAAGCAGCTTAACTCAACATAAGAGGGAATTAGCATATTCAGTGCAGAAAACAAATGAACTTAAATTTTATATAAGCATTTGAGTTCAACAGCTACTCAAAAAAACTGAATACGATTTTAAAGGCATATGCTAAGCCAGAATTAAAGTACCAAACAATTGCTGGTATCAGCAAGCCAAAAGTTCACTGTACATACCAAATTCACAGGAAATTATGAGTCCAGATCCAAGGACACGATAGGAAAGGCAGCCTATTTATTGAAGGTCTTTATACTTCTAATAGGCAAGACAAATGAACAGACATGCTGAGTGAAGGAAAGAATAGCACTTCACGAATCACCTGGAGCAACCTAGTCCTCTATTAGCAGCTAATTCTATAGAGGTCTAAAAAAATAGCCAAATACAACTGATTTGAATTGAAATAAAATAAGTGGAAATTGAGTACATTAATAAGTATTAACGTTAATAATATTAATAATAAATATATATTTATGTATATTATATATTATAATAAATATTATAAATATTGAGGGATTCCCTTGACTTCTTCAATTAGGTGTTGTTTTTATTCTCTTATCTATTAAAAAGTATGATTTGTAATCAAGGGCCCCTTTTAACATAAAAATGTCTGATTATTCACCCCATAAGAATAAAAAGACCTAAGAACACTATGGCCACTTACTAGCTATGGTCCTCTCTGTGTATCAGTTTCCTCATCTATAAAATGAAGACGGTAATAGTATCAACCTCATAAAGTTCTTACTAAATTAGCTTATATTTGCAAAGCACTTAGAACAGTCTTGGCTCATATAAGTGCTATACTAAGTGCCTGAAAAATGACAAATTACAGAAAATTACATGACAAATTTAAAAAGTAATTATTTCAATGTAATCAAATTTAAATTTGGTCTCCTTCTTAAGTGGGAGAAGTTTAAAAAACAAGAGGAAGAGGTCTGTACCATCTCTTGTGACACTGAGGTGATAGCAATCTATAAACAACTAAAAGATAAGTCATGGAAAAACACTGAGAAGAAAAGCAGAACACTAAATCCGAGACAATCATAACCGACTTCCTACATGAAAATGCCACCTCATTAGACTTCTGACAGAACACTTTCTGAAGTAAGAACAAATAAAGAACTTCACAGAATAATACAAACAAAGGGTTGTCAATCATCCTATATGGTACACTGGTGACATCTGCATACATATACATATGATCTCATTTTGGATTATAAAACCTTTGATATCTTGGAACAAAAAGGCTGTTCTCATCAATACCTAGAACATTTCAAGGAAAATACGGGCAAATGAAGCAGAACTAACAGACTACTTTCCAATCAGACACTGTCCATACATAATTGTAATTAATAATGGATGCATCCAAGGGTTGGAGAATATGCTCAGTATATTCGATCATGAATTTGAAAGCTGACTGTTATACAATCACATGGATAGGCTACTGGAGTTTTTCCTCTTTTTGTTCCCTCAAACAATTTCATATTCTCTGAGTGATACGATCCAAATGGCATACACTATCAAAGTTAACCCTTTACAGGGCTCTCAGAAGTAAGAATCTGACAACTTTAATTTGTTCTTTAATTTCAGAAAAAGAATAAAATTTGGAAGATAAGATTCAGAGCCACTTCCTTTTTTAAAAAAATTCATTTAGCTCACGACGTATTAAAAATGAAGAAACACCAAACAGGGTCTTAAAAATTAGGAACACTTCTAAATGTTTACATTTAACAAATTATTGATTTAACATAAAATTCTATACATTTACAACTGTGTTTAATATAAAATTTTATGCATTTATGATCATAATAAACAGAGACTCTGAAAATATTCATAGCACAATATAGGTGATATGATCTGATAATGGGACTCAAATTTTAAGTAGTAAGATAAGAGAATTATTCTTTCATCCTATCAGGGTTTCTCTGGAACTGTAGGTAAAATCTTGTTTGGAAATAACATCAAAAAGCCTAAGTTTGAAGCCTTTCACAAAGGTGAATTTTGCCACCAAGGATGTTTCAATGGATTGCTCTAGCAGATTTTATTACCATATATTTTAATCTCAATTTTTCTGAGATTTTCTACTTTTCCCCTCAAGTTTTCATGACTACAGATTAACTCCCATATTTTCCACACAGGAAGACATAAGTAAAATAAAAAAGTGATAGAACCCATGCGAAATAAGGTCATGGGAAGCCCCTTGATGCTTCACCTATCATAATAGCAAAAAGTTTTATCTTTTACATACTCACTTACCTTGGTCATGCTATAACTAAATTACAATTGCATCTTCACCGAATTTCCTATATTCAAATACTCTTTTCTTTCAGCGTGTCCATCTGTTTCAGTCTCACGGCAGTGCTCTGAATATTCATGGATGCCTTTTAAGTCGCATGCACTAGCACTCTGGGACAAACATTCCCACGGCCCTCAAACTATCTTACGCTCTCCAACTACCCCGGCTAAACGACTAACAGTTGCACTAGATTATAAATTCTCTAAATAAAGGGAATTATCTGTCTTGCAAATAGATCAAAATATGATTTGGAAATATAAGCAGCACTGAAATGAGTAATCATTACTTTTTTCAAATAATGAAAGTATGGAAGAATTTTAATAATTTTGAGAAGTTTCAACACATTTTATTACCTTAAAATTGATCACTGTTTTCCTATTTTCCATGTAATCCTCCAATACGTGTCTTTCTACCTGTTTACTAATCCCAGAATTCTGTACTAACACGAATTCCATAGAACTTCACAAGTTCTAGGAACCTAATTTCAATATATTTCTTCTCTTAGTTTGTATGGCTGGGGTACAGTCCAGCTTAGGCTGTTACTGACATCTGCGTCATAGGAGCACATGTCACTTGGAGAAGTAAAGCAATCTGGTGAGTGGTGGAAGACGAGAACTATAAAAGGAATGAACATAAATATATCAATTATAAAAAAAAATATTTTGTATTTTTGCTCAATGTTGTACACATAAGATTAGTGCTTTGTAATTATCATATTTTCTATTTATAACTAAAGAAAAAAGCACAGCTTCAGCAAAAATGGGCAACACTCCCTTCTGCCTCCTATGATTAAAATTGTTTGCAGGTCTCCTGCAACAGTCTTATGAGGAAAAATTTTTAATATTTATTATGAATCATAAAAGCCAAGCCTCAAGTCATCTTTGCCCACTCATAAATTATTTCCCCCTTACTTTTCTCTTTCGTTTCTAAATATTATGACTTTACAGTATTTCACATAATTATCATCTTTGCATGAAATATTGTTATTTATCTTGTGTATCAGGTAAATTTCATTAGTTTATTTTGAAAAGTCTCTTTTATAGGTTGACAACGATCTTTATTAATTATCAACATAAAACCTTTTTATATTGGTACTGGAATATAGACAATGATTCTCTCACAATCTAGAAAGGGATCTAATCCCTGTTGTAAAATGTCATATGTGGAGTGGTTGTTTTCTGAATTTATTAAAGAGAAAATAAGAATTCTTTTTAAATGGAAAAATAACTGTTAGGTCATCTAATCCATCTGTTGTCATGTACTTCCTCCTAGCCCAGAAGCATAACAGGCCATTACAGAAGATGATGTCCTAATCCTTTACTTGGTAGAAATCCCATGGTTTCACAAATTTAAAGTTATTAAATACAGTCAGCTTTTCTCAAATTGTTTTCAAGAGATAAGATCCCACATAAGTATTTAGATTTAGGGAGTGCTTCCTCACACAATAATACTACAATAGAGCAGTCATATCTACATTTACAAAAACTTCTAAACTGCATTTGAGTAAACAAACTCTACACCATATAATGTACTACCCATCTAAGTAGATTCTTGATAAACAGCTACTTGGATGGACAACAAAGTTCAAAATAAGGATTGGCATTTTGAATCACAGAATATCCAAAGGGGTATTGTTGGGGTTTTTTAAAAACAATTTTTCATTCATACAGCAGTGGTTACTACCATAACTTTATCAAAAATTATTTATGTTCTTAAATGTTAACAGCACAGTTTTATATAATGAGGAAATAATTAAATCCATACTTTTCGAAGTGGGTTTTATATCCTAGTAGAAGTATGTGGCTACGAGCCAAGAAAGTGGGCACAGCAATCCACATAATCAACCTGGACCATCAAATGAACATTTAATTCAAGCATTGTGAGAGTTGGAAACTTTTCTTAACAGTAAAACAATCACAGGTATAATATGGAAGAGAATATCAAAGTCATAGGCATATTCTGAATTCTATTTTTGACCAAAATAATGCATGTACATAATTTAAAAAGTCAGGGTTCTACAACATTTATGATGAAAAAGTCCCATCCCATATCCACCAGCAGATTTCAGCTCCACATAAGCAGCCTTTCAATGCTTTTAGCTACTTTTCATGACTCATCAATTTTAGCCATTCACGATGATTTCCTTTACTCTTTCTTCAATCTACTCACTATGCAAGATGTGGCTCTCTTTCAGCTCTCCTCACCCCCACTTCACTTTCTCTGCTTCCCTTCATCCACCAGAGTTATATCGTTTTAATACATCATTTTATGTTTACATAATTATGAATGTATAAAATTGCTCATGGCTGAACTATGTAATATACTATGATTTAATTTTCTTTCTTGTACAACTATTTGTTCTCTGAATTAATTACTGCTTCACTTTTGCATTTGTTTTGTTTTCTATGTATTTATCACTAATTCATCCCCAAAGTCTCCAATAGAGTTGTAAATGTCTCTAAACACAGACAAACATTAATTAGGCATTACATTTTTCCCCTTGGGTAGAACTTTCCTGAAGCCCTCTATCTTTTTGCTCACCCACGGGGTGGTTACTCCCTGGGGCTGGAGCAAACCAGTTATCCTGGGATTTCAGCCCATCACTATCAACGGACCATTCCCTTTGCCTCTCTCCCGGATTGGATATCTATCTACTTGAGTACTTGTCTTTTTCTTCTTTCTTGGTGTACTCCCTGTTTTAGTGAAACACACTCTGCAGAAACTAAATGAGAAGGAATTCCCATGAGGTAAAATTTCTGAGAACTTGAATATCTAAAGGTATCTTTATTGACTATTGACAGTTTGGCTGGTTACAGAAGAATTCCAGGTTAAAAATTATTCTCCTTCAAAATTTGATTTACTCTTTGCTAGCTTCCAGTGTTGCTATTGAGACGTTCAAAGACTTTCTCATTTCTAATGTTTTGTGTGTATTTATCCTTTTTTTCTTCCTTTCCCAGATATTTTTGGGGTCATCCTTGTATTTCAGTACTTTGAAATTTCACAATGATACATGACCTGGTATGGGTCTTTATCCATTCATTGTGCTGGGTACTTTGTAAGCCTTTCATATATGTTATATATGTCCCACATATACAACAAATATTCTTGTATTTTTTCTTTTATAAAATTAACTTCTTCTCTGTCATTTTCCTCTATCTCTTTCTATAACTCTTACCAAAGAATGAAATTCTTGGATCAACGAACAAATTTTCTTTTCTTTCCTCTCCCATTTTGTGCATCTCTTTTTCTTATAATTTTACTTCATGAAAGGCTGGCTCCATTTATCTTCCACCATTCTAATATTTTTTTAAACTTATTTTAATTTTCAGGACCTCCGTCCTTTCTCTGATAGCTCTGTTTTAATAGCATATATCCTATTTTTGCTTTACTGATGCAAACTTCTCTGATTTATCTGAACATATTAATTATAAGTTATTAGACATTTATTCTGTCCCCTTCAGCATCTCCTTACTCAAAGCTGTTTTATAATTTTTATTTGATTAGATCATTGGGTTTTATACTACAGAATCATCCCCCCCCCAACCCCTCCGCCCAACACCTGGCAATCCTTGACTATCCATTCATACTTAAGAGTAAGGAACAGAGAACTTACTGTAAACTCTGTATGGAGAGGCCTCAGTATAGCGTGGTCATGCAGAGACACTGTATTTCAAGACACCCCTACCCGCCAATATCCAAGTCTTTTCTCTTGATCAGTTCCTCCTTGTACTCGGGAGTTACAAGACTGGCTGCTAGAATTCTTGCAATTAAGCAAGGAAAGGGAGACTGTTCCCATTGTCAATTATGTAGACTTTCATTTAATCCTCATGTTTTTCATACAGTCCTTCAACCTGTCTTCAGCTGTATTTGGTATCTGTGAACCCAGATTTTTTTCAGGAAACAAGAAGAGGGAGAATGAGGTGCATGGCTACCCGGGTGATCTAAATGACCCTTATTAGCTTTGAACAAATCCTCATGCTTTCAACACTGTTTTATACCCTCACCTTTGGAGGTAACTGGTACCTCCAATTCCTGAGGCTTTCTGCTTAGGACCCAGTGTGCCTCTGTAGCAACCTCCCCTGAACACATTAGAGTCCTCCTCCACTCCACTTACTGAGTTACTAATAATTCATATGCCTTCCATCATCACAAATTTCATAGATATCTCTTAGAGGCTCTCTACTATTGTTCTTGGCTTTGTGAATTTGTACTGAGCTTCTGCCATGTTAACAGAAGGGCTCATACAAAATATTTAAAGCAATATAAGACACTTGAAAGAAATTTTGCATTTATGTAAGCTAATAGGCCAATCACCTAGTTCACTCCCCTTAGCAAAAAGAGATAATTGAGTGGAAAATTTTGAGGAACAATGTCTAAATACACATAGTCTCTGAATTCAAAAACTAATGAAAAACTGATCTTTGACAAAGGAGCAAAAGCAATACAATGACGCAAAGATAGTTGGTTTCAACAAATGGTGCTGGAACAACTGGACATCCACATGTAAAAACAGAAATCTAGACACAAACTTTATGCCCTTCACAAAAATTAACTCAAAATGGATCAGAGACCTAAATGTAAAATGCAAAACTAAAAACTCCTAGAAGATAACATGGGAGACAACCTAGAGGACCCTGAGAATGGCAGTGAGTTTTTAGATATAACACCAAAGGCATAATCCACCAAATAAATAATTGATAAGCTGGACTTCATTAAAATTAAAAATGTCTACTCTGCAATAACAATGTCTAAAGAATGAGAAAATAAGCAAATATTTGGAAAAGACAAATACAATAAAGGACTGTTATCCAAAATATGCGAAGAACTCTTAAAATTCAACAATAAGAAACAAAAAACATGATTAAAAGATGATTCAAAAACCTTAACAGACAATCCACCAAAGAAGATATAGAGATGGAAAATAAGCATATGAAAAACTGCTCAACATGGTATGTCATTGGGGAAATGCAAAATAAAACAAGACGATACACTACACATCTATCAGAACAGCCAAAATCTGGAACACTGATAACACCAAATGCTGACAAGGATGTCGAGTAGCAGGAACTCTCACTCACTGCTGGTGGGATTGCAAAATGGTATGGCCACTTTGGAAGACAGTTTGGAGGTTTCCTATAAAACTAAACATACTCTTACCACATAACGCAGCAACTGCATTCCTTGCTATTTATCCAAAGGAGTTGAAAACTTATATCCACAAAAAAATCTGCACATAGATGTATATAGCAGCTTTATTCACAATTGCCAAAACTTGGAAGTAACCAAGATGTTCTTCAGTAGGTGAATGGATAAAGTATGGTACATCCAGACAATGGAATATTATTTGGCACTAAAAAGAAATGAGCTGTCAAGCCAAGTAAGACATGGAGGAACCTTAAATGCATATTACTAAATGAAAAGCCAATCTGAAAAAGCTACATACTATACAATTCTAACTATATGACGTTCCGGAAAAAGTAAAACTATGGAGACAATAAAAGATCAGCAGTTGTCAGGGGTTGGGAGCAGAGGCAGGTGGAGATAAATAGGCAAACCACCGATGATTTTCATGGCAGTGAAAATACTCTCTATGATACTATAATGATCGATACATGTCATTATACATTTGTCAACACCCAGACTGAACCCTAACACAAACTATGAACTTTGGGTGATAATGTGTTCCAATGGAGGTTCATCAACTGTAACAAATGTACCACTCTGGTGGGGGGTGTTGACAGTGGGGGAGGCTATATATGTGTGGGATCAGGTAGTATATGGGAAATCTCTGTACCTTCCCCTCAATTTTGCAGTGAACCTACAACTGCTCTAAAAATACTCTTAAAAAAAATTAAAGAATTAAGATAATCAAACTCTAATTGCAATTGTAACCATACAAAAGTCCATCAACTGATTATTAGATAATCAAATTGTTGTCTATCAGTGCATCAGAACTCTGTTCAACGAGAAGGAATGAGCTACTGATACAGGCACCAACATGGATGAATCTCACAAACATTATGCTGAGCAAAGGAGGCTGGCCATATAAGATTACATACTGTATGATTCTATTTACACAAAGGGCAACAACAGGCAAAACTAGTCTCTCATGAGGGAGATCAGAAGACTGCTTGCCTACGGGGGATAGGGATTGACTAGATAAGGGCATAAGGGAATATTCTGAGGTGATATTAAAGTTCTGTACCTTGACTGAGGTGGTGGTTACACAGGTGTATACATCTTCAAAACTCATCAGACTGTACATTTAGGATCTGTGCATTTCACTGCATATAAATTTTATCAGAAAGAAAGAGAAAAAAATATATATGCGTAAGTCTATCTTCAGCTAGTTAAATGACCAAAAGTTTTGCCATAAGATTAGTGGTATATTTAATATTTAAAGATGTATATACCTTAAAATAGATTCTTTTGCAATAATTAACTTTACCAAATAATACTGAGGATTTCAGTTTTGACGTTTAAGTCATAGATCTGAGAGCAACTCCCTAGTTTCAACATTTCCTTCTTTGACTAATAAAAACTATTTTTTTTAGTAAGATTCGTTGATTTCTTAGACATCTTCACTTCTTAAAACTACTCTCTCACTAAGGAACTTAATTTGATTGTGTATGTTAGTATTTCTCAGGAATGACTTTTGATTATTTTTAAAGTATACCACTGAGAATATTTTAATGTTCAAGAAATACTATAACCTTTTAAAGAGTAACTACCTTATCCTAGTTAATAAATGGCATGTTTACATGACAGTGCTCAGTTTGTTTGATTTTTAAGCTTTTTACATTTTATATGCTGTTTCTTAATGCTGTTTCATCACTAGCACATTTTCATTTTCTTGTGAATAACCATTTTCACAAAGAAATAGTTTTATTACTTCATAATAGTTTTTGTATATAATACAGTATGTTGCAAAAAACAAAGGTGTTTTGAGATATCAATTTATCAATTTAGCTCTCTCACTTAGTAAGTGAATTAACTCCCATAGAAGATCCTTTAAGGTATAGAGGATTTAAATTTGTGCCTTGGGGAAAAAAATTACTTTATGTCACACACTTGCGTAGCACACCAATTTAAAATCCTTGAATATCAAGGATATACTCAGAGCCCCAGGCCTTTAGTCTTATTCATCACAGAGGATTTTAATTTTACCATTTAGTTGTAATGCTTTTATTTTGTCCAATTAGTCTAAAAACACAATAAAAATACTAACAGAATATATTATTTTTTTAAAAATATACTATACCCCATATAATCCAAAAAAGAACAATGTTTAGAAAGATGAAACAAAAAGAAAACAAAGAGCATAAAACAGCCAAAAATGAGCTATTACACAAAATATATCAGACGAAGACTTATATTGTAACTTGGGCTATGTCTGTTATATAACTACTATTTACTCAACTATATGAAATGTTATCATTTGTTACAAGCAAAAATACAACTGTGATTATGATTGTTAATTTGTTTCAGATGACACTGGCACAAACTCATAATTACACAATTATATAATATGGTAATAATATGATTTCACAATATATAATGAAAATTAAATAGCATGATGTATGCCTGACAGAAACCTTGCAGGAATTCTGCCAAAATCTCCTTCTCTTCCAGGTTTGTATTTCATGAATCAAAAGAAGAAAAGTATGAGTATTCCTGAATATAAACTGTTCAAATCATTCAAAAAATAAAAAACTTTGACTTTATTAAAAAATAGCTGAAAAAGATCTATAAAAAGCCCTATAAGTGCAGTTTAAAAGCACAAGGTAGAAGTTACTACTACTAGCACTTAGGTCTTCTAGAAACTTAAATTCATTCCCTAAGACTCACATACACTATATGGATCACTCCATAAAAGCCTTTTTGCTTTCTATACAACGAACAAATCATCTTGAAACAAATATAAATACAGCAGCGGAAGCAAAGAAGAGGATGAGTAAAGGGAAAAAATAAGGGTGGCGAAGAGGGCATGACCACAATAACGGTATAAATCTGAACAGAGCAAAACATTTTCTTAAAGTGAAGTCTATTAAATGATGAAATAATCTCCCTAGGAATGTAATGAAAGCCTCATCACTTAAGTCTAGAACGAGCCCAGACAAAGCACTTGAGAAAATCCCACAGGGACCAGACTAGTAGTGGCAGGGGAATTGCTTTGATGAAGGTCTTAAATTTTCAACTGTTTGTCATTCAAAAGACAAAGATAGGTCATATTCCCTGAAGAATGTAGCTGCAAATAAATGATGCATGAAGACCTCATTTCAAAATTAAATGTTATGTTCTTCTCGGTTTGCCCTTCTAAAAATTTCAAAATAAAATAGTTAACAGTTTTTTGCGTTGAACATACTTCATTCACAACTAACAAATCAGTTATGATAACTTGTTTTATTTAGTCTTCTATTTTTAAGCTACCAATTTCCAGAAAGCATTTAACTAACGAGAGTAATATATACGACAAATTAACACGTAAAAAGCCATGAAGATTACAGTTCATGTTCCCTGTGTAAAGAAAGAAAAGCTAAAATAACAATAGGTTTAAACAAAATATCCTAGAAATATCTGTTTTTAAAATTGTTTTTGAAAAAAAGTAAAAAAATGATTTTTGGAAGAAATCATTCTTAAAAAGGGTTTTTCTTAAGTTTTATCTTGGCACCAAAATGAATATTGACATTCAAATTATGTAAACGTTTTTCAACTATTCTAGGTGCTAAATTACTATTAGTTAATCATATTCTAATCATGTCTATTCTTACAGTTTTAACAGTATTTTTAGATGAATTTTTTGGTGTATTAGAAAAATGTCTAAACTATGATCATCTAAGAGCTGCTTCCTGACTTATACATTAAATCACTCCAGAATAGGCCAGTCTAAGAGGAATCTTCGTATGCTGAAATTAAATCCATCAAGGACAGAGTTAATGACTCAATTAATATACATCTATTTTATACTTTACATAAAACTAATAGTTTCCAATTTCACATCATGTAAGATGACACAAAATCAATACCTGCAAACCCTTTTTAAGCTAGTGAATACATTAGGCAGGTGATTGGTATATACGAAGCAATTAATAGTTTTGTATACTACTTGCTTGAATAAAGGGACTGAGGGAAAGCCTCCGAAGGGTGACTAAAGTAATATTTTGCTATAGTATTTTAATCCTTTCCCCCTTTAGAAATACATCAAAGTTCACTTTAAAGATTCTGATGAGGACTCCCCCAAGGAGGTTTGATAGAGAATCATATCTTGAACGTACTTCTAGCAGGCAAGGTTATGACAAGCTTTGTTTTTAGTAAGTAATGTTTTCAAGACTTTTTCTTTCAGAGCAGTTTTAAGTTCACAGCAAAACTGAGAGGAATGTACAGAAATTTCCCATATACCCTTACACATGTGCAGCCTCCCCCATTATCAACATATTCCATTGTCTGATGTACCCCAGCTTATTTACCCATTCACCTACTGAAGGACATCTTAGTTGCTTCCAAGTTTTGGCAATAAAGCTGCTACAAACATCCCTGGGCATGTTTTCATGTGGACATAAGATTATAGCAGCTTTATTTCTAATTGCCAAAACTTGGAAGCAACCAAGATGTTCTTCAGTAGATGAATGGATAAATAAACTGTGGTAATTTAAGTTTAAAACAAAGAAACAAACTGTTACTTTTCCAAATATGTAATTATTATGATACTGAATATACTTTTTGAAACTATATCCACGCTCTTTCTCCTTTCCCAGCCCCAAAGCTAAGAATTATTTGTTTTAAAGAATGAGTGAAGGGGTAAAGGAGAGAATTCCAGACAAGGTGAGAACATCAGCAAGAGTATAGAATAGAAAAATACTGTGGTTTCTGGGGAGAAATGAAAAACAACATGTGTGTGTTTGGATACATAAGAATCCCCAAGACTGGGAATGATGAGAGATGAAGGGGCATGAAGGCACAGGCCACGTAATGGAGCGCCTCAAAGAAAAGCTTGAGCCATATCCGTATAGGCCCAAGAGGCACCTTGTAGTCACCTTCCGATTTGTCCAATTGATTTGTGAAGTTTATATGTAAAGGAATCCCTTACATAAAATAATCCCCAAAATAACTCCGTATATGGGCTATAATTAAACATTTAATGAATGTCTACTGTGACAGGCTGACATAATGGGGTCCCAAAAATATATTTACTTCCTCATCCCTGGAACCTGTAAATATTAACTAGTATGGCAAAAGATGTGATTAAGTTAAGGCTCTTGAGGGAAAGAACTTCTCCTTATAAGTCAGAGGGAGTTTACACACACACACACATATACACACACACAGCACGCAATGTGAAGATGAGCCAGAAATTGCAGTGATATGAACGCATGACAAGGAACAGCACCTACAAGAGCTAGAAAAGGCAAATACAATTGTGAACATCACTGAACTGCACACTTAAGAATGGCTAAGATGGTAAATTTTATGTTATGTGTATTTCACCACAATTTTTTAAAAAATGGGCGGGACGGGGGGGTGGAAACAAACCTAGAAGAGGCATGGAACAGACTCTCCCCCAGAGTCTCTGGAGGGAGTGTGGCGCTGCCTATACAGACAGCTTGATTTGGGGCCTCTGGCCACCAGAACTGTGAGAGAATCAATTTCTGTTTTAAGCCATCCAGCTTGTGGTAATTTGTTACAGCAGCCACAGGAAACAAATGCCCACTATATGCAAAAACCATGTATTTCAAAATAGCAGGGTTATATATAGAGAGAGAAAGAGAGACAGACATAGATATATTTATATACGAATTTTAGACATACGGAAACATTATGGAAAAATACCAAATGTTTTCATAAAAGTAAAATAGAATCATTAATATGTATTTTACTTTTAAAAATAAGTGTAATATTTCAAAATTAGATTCTGAACTTTATGGAAAACAAATATTACAAACATGAGAGTATTTTCTTCACAGGATAGCCTTTTATGGAACAGTATATACCCACTGATTGTCACAACTAGAGGAAATAAGATGAGAGACCAGAACGATATTTATTATGCAGGTGGCTTTCCTCCTAGTATTACAGGCTTACATACTGTCAAAAAAGAGATATATCACGAGCAAGAACTGTTACTGAACTGAATGCGGAAGAAAATATCTTTTCCTTTGCAAGAAAGTTTACAGAAAATCCCACCTATGAAAAGCTTTTATATATATATTATTTTTTATCAGATTCTAAAAGCTGATGAATAGAAAATATTTCCATCAAACATATAAAATCTTTAGTTAATACAAACATGAAGAAAGCTATTTTAGTTTAGTTGTGCCTGTATTAACAACAATAAAAAAATACTCTATTCAAAACCAATAACACACACTCTTCCATTTTGATTTACCAAGGTTCTGCGTGCACTACTATTTTCGATAAACACATTTATGCTGAAATAGTACCACTAAGCAAGAGTCTGGAACTGACTGCAAGAACAAGTCAGATATCAGTACATAATAATGTTACCTGAATATGTAGTTTGATGTAGAATAAGAAAAGTCAAATTTTATAATACAGATTCAGTTCAGCAGAGATTCTTCAAAACCACACGTAACCAAAATTTTTTTTTTTTTTTTTTAAAGATTGGCACCTGGGCTAACAACTGTTGCCAATCTTTTTTTTTTTTCTTCCTGCTTTATTTCCCAAGGCCCCCTCCCCCACCCGCCACCCCCAGTACATAGTTGTATATCTTAGTTGCAGGTCCTTCTACTTGTGGGATGTGGGACGCCGCCTCAACGTGGCCTGACGAGCGGTGCCATGTCCGCGCCCAGGATCGGAACCCTGGGTCACCGCAGCGGAGCACGCGAACCTAACCACTCGGCCACAGAGCCAGCCCCTAAAATATTTTCTAAATGCATCGCTTCCCTTGCTAAAGCACTTTGTCACTACAGTCCTAGGACTGATCCCAGTGAGTACTCCAAAGTGGAGCTATGGTTAGCCAGCTGTTGGTAGGACCACTTATAATTCCCTAAGAATCACTTAAAATTATTTATTTTCTAAACCTATATAATATAAAACATACAAACTCATAACTAATATTTCATAGAAATTCAAAAATGAAACTGAAGTATTGAATTAGCTGTGACCAAACTATAAAATATTGAAAAATGTTAATTCCATTGCTGTTAACAGTAATTTAATATTAATTTCCAATTATTAAAATTAAAAAAATACATCCTAGTCAGGAATCTTTTTAAATTTTTAAGCGACTAAGAGATGTCCCCCCTTCCTAAGTTAAATTTAATGCCTAAGAATATTTAAGTGTATATGTAGGCACAATTGTTATAGGACTTCATATATATTTATTTTAAATAACTGTTTTAAATTTAAAAGAATGTTCTAGAAAGACCCATGTTCTTTTCTTGTTATTAAATTTTTAACGTTGAGATAATTGTGGATTCACATGCACTTGTAGAAGTAGTACAAAGAAATCTTGTGTAGACTTTACTCAGTTTCCTAAATGGTAACATCTTGCAAAACGATAGTGCAATATCACAACTAGGAAATTGACATTGATACAATCTACCCATCTTATTCAGATTTCCCCAGTTTTACATGTATTCATTTTTGTATCTGTGTATTAAGTTCTATGTAATTGCATTTCATGTGTAGGTTTCTGTATCCATCACCAGAGTCAAGAACACATTCCATTACTACAGTTCCATCACCATAAGAAATCCCTCATGTTGCTCTACGCTTAACCCCTGGCAAGGACTAATGTGTTCTCCATCTCTACAGTTTGGTCATTTCAAGAAATTTTGAAATAAATAGAATCACCTTGGGATTGGCTTTTTTCAGTCAGCACAATTTGCTTGAGATTCATCCAAGTCATTGTATGTATGAAAACTTCATTCATTTTTATTGTTGAGGAGTATTCCATTGTAGATGTATTACAGTTTGTTGAACCACTCACCAGCTGAAGGACATATGGGTGGTTTCCAGTTTGGGGCTACTAAGAATAAAGCTGCTCTGAACATTACTGAACAATTTTTATGTGAATATAAGTTTTCATGTCTCTGGAACAAATGTCCAGGAGTTGGATTACTAGGTCATAAAAGTATTTGTTTAGTTTTATAAGAACCAGCCAAATTGTTTTCCAGAGCAACTGTGACAATTTATGTTCCCACCAGCAATGATTGTGTGATAGTTTTTACACATCCTCCCCAACATTTGTTACTGTCACTATTTTTTATTTGAGTCATTGTGATAGGTATGTAGTGTGATATTTCATTGTGGTTTTTAATTTGCATTTCTCTAATGGTTAACTATGTTGAACACCTTTTCATGTGCTTACTTACCACCTTATAATCTCTTCAGCGAAATGTTTGTTCGTGTTTTTTGCCCATTTTTCTAATTGAATCGTTTGCTTTTTTCCTGTTGCAGTTTGAGAGTCTTTGTATATTCTAGACACTAGTCCTCTATTGGATATGTGGTTTGCAAATATCCTCTCCAGTCAGTAGCTTGTCTTTTCATCCTCTTCACAGGGTGAAAACTTTTGCTTCAAAGCAAAAGTTTTTAATTTTTTTAAGGTCCACTTTATCAATTTTTCCTTTCATGAATCACACTTTTGGTGTCAAGTCTAAGCACTTTTTACTTATACACAGATCCCAAAAATATCCCAAAGATTATTCCTTATGTTCTCCTTTCTAAAAGTTAAATGGTCTTATGTGCTAGATTTAAATCTGTAATTCATTTTGAGTTAATTTTTGTATAAGGTGTGAGATGTAGGTGGAGCTTCATTTTCTTGTCTATGGATGCTCCAGCACCATTTATTGAAAAGGCTATCATTCCTTCATTAAATTGTTTTTGCACTTTTACCAACATGAGCTGGAAAAAAAGAGTAAGGTTGGTGAGTAGTCCCAGGTGGCTGGAGTGGTTTCTACTTCACTTCCCTTCATCATCTTCCCCAACAAGAGCCAGAACCAACTAAAAAGTCTAAGTCATATGATGTTAGATTGGCATGAATTTTAAACAATGACACAAAGTGGAGCAGAACTATCATAATTACTAGGCTTGTCCATGAGGCATTTCCTGGTTCCTTGACCTGCAGTGGAGCATTCCCTGGTAACTACTGCCTCAGGATTTTATATCTACTTTGACTACAACACTTAATGAATTAAAATGATTTTTTTTAAATATCAATTGTGCATATTTGTGTGGGTCTATTTCAGCCGTTCTCAATTCTGTTCCGTTGATCTGTGTCTATATCTGAGCCCATATCATACTGTCTTGATTAACGTAGCTAAATAAAAAGGCTTCATATCGACTAGAGGGACTCCTCCCACTTTATTCTTATTTGTCAAGTTTGTTTTAGCTATTCTAGGGTCTGTGCCTTTCCAGTGGAATAAAATTTAGAATATATTTGTGTCTACAAAAACTTTCTCTGTGATTTGACAGAAATTAGATTAAATCTATGGGTTAATCTGGGGAGAAATGAAATCTTTACTACGTTGAGTCTTCAATTCATAAACACAATATATACCTCCAGTGATTTAGGTTTTTTTAAATTTCTTTTGGATACAGATTCTGTACACGATTTATTAAGTTTATATCTGAGTATCTCACTTCCTTTTGAGCAACAGTCAATAATATTATTTTTTATTTTGGTTCCTATATGTTTTTTGTTTCAAAGTATTTTCAAACTGGCTTACATTTGATAGGGAAAATTGTTAAAGACTATGCAACAAGCAGAAAGATATTTCTGAGTGTCCTTTCAACGGAATGCTGGATGTTCTCTAGAGAGCCCCCCAGGTTATCTGATTCTATAGAGACGCACAAATATCATTGTCTTTGACTAGGCTCTTTTATAATAGTGTAAGTTGTAGAAAATTGTTAGTAATGCTTACGTTTGTGTCCATACTAATTTCCACCCATAGAAAATATGATTCCAAACATTACATTGCTCTACAGAATATTATCCAGTTTTAGATAGATTAGTAAATTTATGTCAACATTACTGATTACCTATATATCATATTCTCCTTTGAAACAGTTTTAATATCTCACAAGTTCCCTCATTAACTAATGAGTTAAATAAAAGCTTTTATGGGTTGATTTCATATTTATGAGTCATGATTTTACTTTTTTTGAAATTATACTTTAATAGATTTAATAAAAAACAAAAGTTGGTTTCATTTTACTAAACTGCATGTGAGGTAGTTTTACTTTCCTTGTTAGGCTGTTTAGATATGAATTTCTCACTCTACAAGTGTCAAACTGTAAAACTGACAAAGTACGAATGCAAGGATCAGTAAACTTTTTCTGTTAAGGTTCAAACAGTTAATATTTGAGGCTTTGAGGACCATGCAGTTCTGTGTTTTAACGATTCACCTCTGCCCACATTGCACAAAAGCAGCCGCAGACCATAAGTGAATGAATGTAGCTGTACTCCAATGAAACTTTATTTACAAAAACAGAAGGCAGGCTGAATTTTGCCCACAGACTGTGGTTTGCCAATCCCTGGCCTAAGGTGTTGCTGTTTTAAAAAAACAATTCTCAATCTTTTTTCTAAAATAAAACCCACATTTACAAGCAAACCACTCCCCTGGCTCTATCAAGGATGAAATAGTTGTCTTCTGGTTGTAGCATCGCCAGCTGCTTCTGTGTAACGCCCAGCAAGTTAATTACAGCTCCACTCATTTCTCAGAACTGATTCTGACCAGTATGTCTAGCTGCTCTGACAAAGATCTACTACTGACGATGATTATTTTTCCTTCTGATACTGATAGAATTCAACAAAATGACTAATCCTCTGAGTAAAGTGTATAGGACATCTTGAATCCTACTGTGTTGTTCATGGGAAACCACTACTTGTCAAAAAGCAAATATATTTAGTATATAACATATATAAATATGATGCAGTTGGAAACTTGGTTGTTGATGAAATATTCACAGTTTAGTGTGCAAGTGAAAAGTGGGAATCTCAAAAACTATCCCAGAGTAACATGGCGGTGCTCACGTAAACCTTTCTCTCTTTTTCAAAAATGCACTTATGCTAAGTATTGTGCATGTATGGTCTACGACCTCAAATAAAGTAAAACACAACATTTAAGAGAAGTGGGTTAAATAATTACAATACTTATGTCATCATGCAGAGTGCTACGGAAATACACAGAAGGAACAGAATTCAGACTTGGAAGAGAAGGTGGCGAGAGGATGAAGGTGAGGATGGTTTGAGAAACCAAGGGGTGTGTGTTGATAACTGAGCCACGTCTCAAAGTATCAAGATTAGTAGGGTAAGGATAGTGAGAAAGCCAGCAGCACAAGCAGAAAGGATTTCTTAGTGGAAATAGACAGGGAAAGTTTGAGAAAACAGATCATAAACAGCCTCATATGCCATGCTAAAAAGTTTAATTTTTAAGAAAATTAAAAATTAAAAATTTGGAAAGTTTTTGAGAATTGTTAAAATATTTTAAGTAGGGAGCAGATACAGAATGTGTTATGTCTAATAACAAATTATTTTGCTTTAATAAGTCTTTACCTATAAATTACATGCATTTTAAATAACCAATGTTATTCTAGTTACTTTTCAAAGACCATCTGTAGTTAGATTCATGGTGGGATAGAAAAGGAAAAGAGAAATAGAGTTGATGCCAACTGATTGCCAAGGCACTTTTACATACTACTGGAAGAATATTACTGTTCCCATTACAAGTGGGCCGAGGCAGAGAAGCTTAGCAAAATGCCCTAGGCCCGCACACTGAATGAAAGGGCTGGATTTGAACCAGGAGTTACCTACCATGAAAGCCCATGCTCTTCTGATTACATACTGGCAATATTTTATAAATACTTACCTTGGGCTATTACCACAAGCAACCATAAGCAATACAGTGAAATTACATCATATGTGTACTTAAGATACGCAATATCAACTTTATGTGCTTATGAAAAAAAATACAAACAAATATTTTTGGTACAACACAGCACCTAAATTAAAGGTAATATTTTCACCTGGTGCTCACTGAAAGCAGCAGCAATGTCTTTTATCACTAGAGGAAAAACTGCATGTGCTGGACTTATTGGTCGACAGTGCCATGGATATTATACTTAACGGTAATTTAAAGGACTTCTGAGGGTAATTTTTGACCAGGTTCAACTTTTACCTTAGGCACTGACTTTAAAATTTAGCCCCTCCTTCCAGACTCCACTATAACTGTAACATAATCCTCCATGATTTACACGAACTCATTTCACTTAACCTACCACTCTCTATGTGGAGGGCCATAGGCAAACAAAGCACTTAAAAAGTGCTATATGCTTATGTTTATATAAGAAAGTTTATGTAAGAATTTTGTTTTTAATTTAAATAAATCTTATTTTAAAACTTGCTATATTAAAAAACATACAAGCTCTATTTATAATAAGACATGTTCCAATATAAAAAATCCTCTTGACCAGCAGACTATGAATTACACAAACACACAATTCCCTGAATAGGTTTATCTTCATCACAGAGGTAACAATTCCAGCCACAGTAAATCCTAGAAATCCTTCACACTAATTTACGGCTGTGTGACAGGATACAGAACAAATTTCCAAAAAGTTAGGATATATTTTTGGAAAATATCATTGCATACAAGCCCAATAATCTTTCTCATTATTCATATACCATC
This sequence comes from Equus asinus, assembly GCF_041296235.1. Taxonomy (NCBI): domain Eukaryota; kingdom Metazoa; phylum Chordata; class Mammalia; order Perissodactyla; family Equidae; genus Equus; species Equus asinus. The sequence goes on from NC_091798.1 coordinate 86,280,221, forward strand.
AATGCAAGGACTTTGGTGTTTGTATTTATGTTGAACTCTCAGTAAGTAGTTAATATTCACATAAGTTTTCATTGTACCCATATTTTCTGTGACCACTGAAAGCATAACTTCACCTTTGAGCATGCTTTTTTTCCTTAATTGAGCAGTTAGTTAAATTACCTGGGAAACACTCTGAACTCCTAGTGACCTCTGCTATCCAAACACTCCATCACCAGACCACACAGTTATATTACCACTCCAGCCTTGATCTACCAAACTGTGCTTAGGAAGTTTTTAACACCAAGAGGCTTCCTCTGCAAAGTAAAACACTTACTTGATTATGATCAATTCCTATGAATGTGCATCATTCAAGGATACTCAATAAAACCGATATCAGAGTGATAAGCACGTTTTTAATATTCTCAAAAACCCCATTGTTGTGGTAAAACACAGAGACAGACAATACAAATATAATATTTTATGAAGAATAATGGAATTGCACAGAAAGCTAGTTGGACATTACTTGAAATGATAAGATGTTTACCATAGTAAAATTAAAGAAAATATTATAATTTAGCCACTATTATAAGACTCTATTTCATTATCAGATTTTAAATTTATATCAAAGAAGGTTCTTTCTGTTTTGTTATTTGTATTATTTTCATTTTAAACATATAATCTCAGCAGCTCAGGTATGTGGAAAGATTTATTTCTAAGTAATCACTACCTCACGTCAAGCATAAATCACAGAATCGGCAATGCTATTTGCTTAGGTGGCAGCAGTGTAGGCGGCTAAGTCTCAATAAGCCCTCACCGGACCCTGTGGGTGGCCCATTTTGGCACTGCAGCTGGTTTAGCACACAGTATACCAAACAAATTGTTATTTTAATAGGAATAAACAACACCGTCTGCTCTCACTACTCAAAACCCTAAAAAAGTGCTCTCATATAGAACATTTACAACCTGCAAGATAGCAGCTTAGTGGGTTAGGGTATCAGTGCATTTATAAATCAGTTCTAACGACATCATCTCCTTTGATGAAATATTACTTTAGTTGGGAGTAAATATTTCAAAATACTGAGTCACACAGAAATGCAACTTCTTTGATCCCTGCTTCAAAAGACTAAAAAGAGAGCAATAATTACAATTAAGAATGCTAGAAATATTTGGAGTTTCTTTTTGTGTTGAATGAATTATTCATTTTGCTTTTAAGCTGACTTTACATAACATATTTACATAACATAACATGACATATCCATTACTACATTTCTTATATCTCAAAAACATCAAAATATTGTAGACCAGGAGTAAGATAATGCAACATGGTTCAACATAGTTCAGCCATTTGAAGAATACAGGCTAACCCTGACTAAAGAAAACAAGAGCCCAAAGTAAGCTCTCTGACCAGCAGAAGACCATGTAGAGACTTTTCTTATATTTCAAGATTCATCAAAAAGAACCATCAATGGATTGATCCAAATTTCTGCATGGCTGCAGAAACCATTAGGAAATGAAAACATAAATCAATACGGTCATATTAACACGTCAATGATATGATCTGATAATTCAATATAAAACACACCATATTTCAGTAATGTGATTTAATAATACAGTTCTTGTTTTGGATAGGGCTATTCACTGTGCAATGTTGCAAAAATAAATTATCATAAACTCTTGTTTCTGCTGATAGGAATTAAAGTTCTTACAGCTTGTTAAATACTCTGTTAAAAAGAGACTCTCTTCATTTGGAGTACTTTTGCTACAACTTCTTTACTATTTTTTTATGTCTTTATACAATTTATTGTCTTATACTGACTGTCCTAATTAAGATATCTACTCCAGGAAAATCCCACAGTCATTTGCTCACTGATACCTTCACCCCTCACAGACCCAAAGGAAGCACCTAACACAATGCATTATATAAAGTGGGCACTCAATAAGCAGTGATTTTAAAAAATGCAAAGTTATTACTTCAAGGACTTACTTTATATTCTCATCTACTGAAAGTTGAAGATTGAGGCTATGAACAGGTAAGTGATGTCAAATCTAGTTCACAGACTCATGTCATTACAGGATGTCTTCCAGTGAACTATGAAAGTAAACCCAGAGTGCTTTGAAGAATAGCACTCCAAGAAGCTCCCGCCAATCAGAGATGGCACAAGGGAGAGAATCAGAGTTAATTCAACTTCTCATTTCATAAACAATTTAACTGAGGATCAAAAGTTAAGCGAATAAGGTTCAGGGTCACAGGGGAAGTAATTGGTCCCATGTTAAAATATAAAATTATCTATATAGCAAGAAAAAAGAAACCACAAAGAAAATGAAGATGAATAGAATAACCATCATAAGATAGCAGCTATCTTTCACTGAGTACCTACTATGTACCTGGCAGGACGCTAAATAATTTTATACATTAATCTCATTTTAAACTCACCCCTCCACATAAAATAGATATTAAAAATCCATACTTTTAAAAAAATGATGAAACTGAGGTTCAGAGAATTTAAGGAAGTTGTCGAAGGTCACAAAACAAGTATAATAAGTAGCCAGAATTCAAAGCCAGGACTATTTGACCTCAGATCTGGTACCGTTAACCACTTTGTTTAATATTCTCTCTTTCAGCAAATAACTTTGATATTCTGTTTTCATGCAGTGCATTTCACAGTTACGACCAAACTAAATCCTTTCGTTTTTTCCTGTGGCCAAAAGTACAAAGAAAACCTAAACACCTTAAATTCAGGCTTCTGGACTTAGGGGAAAAGGGAAACAGTGAAAAAAATAGGAGAAATAATGGAAAACATCAAGCTTAAATGAGACTTCCAATAACTGGCATCCATTTGAGACTGTGTTGCTTTTTAATAAAGCATAATAAAAGCACAAGGGATGCTGATATTTACTGAATGCCTTCTATGTGCCAGGCACTATCCTGGATGCTCAGAAAACAATGATAAACAGGACAGTGCAAGTCCCTGCTATCATAGAATTTTATGAAGAACATAAGAAGATGAACATCATTGTATTTCTTCCTTTCCAGGAGAATTTTTACTATCAAGTATAAGCTTTTTAGAGGAATCCATTTTCTCACTCCAGTTCAGATACTTATATTAACAATGTAAAACCTAAAAGGCTTTCCTGCTAATGACCACACAGTCAAATAGCCACTGAGAAAGGTGACTATGAGATCATAAAAACTATCCATCTGCCAATACATGACCTGGGCTTATTACTTGTTTTTCCTCTGACTTTTCCAATTCAGTTTGAAATAGCTCAGAGCAAGTCCCCTTGCCAGAATGTTTAGTCTCACAAATCTCACCATTAGATACTTTTTCCTGAGGTTCAGCCTAACTGGCCCTTTGCTTACTTTCATTTCATAAAACTCTTTGCAGTGTCAATACCAGCTGCTCACTTTCTCTGAAAATTTTCCACTTTTCAAATACAGGCATGACTTTAATTAGACAAGGCATAAACTAGGACAGCAGAAACTGATTCTAAGGAATTAGGCCAGAGCACCAACTTTTGAACAAGCAGAAAGTTCAACAATATAAACATGCTTTTGCTGAAATATGGAGAAAAGACATGAGACCATAAGGGACAGGAGAGCTCAAAAGCTAAGTACCGGTCTCTGCTTCTAGCCATGGTCAGACAGTTCCCACAGGACCAAACCTACTATTGATAACAATTATAAACTCTGAACAAAATATTTTTTTAAAAAAAGACCTGAAGGCACAGGAAAGTGAACAAAAGCAAGCTAATTCTGGAAAAAAGGAAGTAGCACTGAATAAGATTTCCATTTTTATGGCTTTTAGCCTGAGTGAGGGCCCCATTCCCTGCCATGAAGAGCAGTTAAAATTTAATAGAAACCAATAGCCCTATCCTCTTGCAGAATCAGAAGACGGGTTCCAGAGAAACCACAGCAACAAAGTGAGGGGGCGAATTCTGCAAAGGAGAACACCAGAGAAGGGAAGCTCTAAATTCTACGGATAAACTGTTCAAGTCTCTTGCTAATCCCCAAATCAAGTATGTGAAAGACAGACTCCAAGCAGCCCTACTAAGGTTAAAAGAACTGACCTGAAATTTCAGCTAACATCCACCACATGGAAAACAGAAATTGAAGTTGGAGTACAGCCAAGTTAACTGACTTAGAAAACAAACAGATACCAAAAAAAATCAATATCCTTCAAATGAGTCTAAGAGAATCTACTTTCTATAATACATCATTCACAATGCCCAGGATAAAATCTGAAAGTTCTCAACAATGAAAAAGCAAAAACATATTAAAGATACAACATATACAATCAATGGAGATTGACGTGAGTTTATCTAGAGGTTGGAATTAGCAGACAAGTATTTTAAATCAGCTAACATAACTATGATTAAGGATTTAAAGTAAAATATGATAATAAATTAAAAGATATAAAATCTTAGTGGAGAAATAAAAGTTATAAAGAAGAACCAAACGGAAATATTAGAAATAAAAAAATTAAATTAAAAAAAAATCACTGGGGCCAGCCTGGTGATGCAGCGGTTAAGTTTGCACATTCTGCTTCTCGGTGGCCTGGGGTTCACCAGTTTGGATCCCGGGTATGGACATGGCACCACTTGGCAAAAGCCATGCTGTGGTAGGCATCCCACATATAAAATAGAGGAAGATGAGCATGGATGTTAGTTCAGGGCCAGTCTTCCTCAGCAAAATCAGACGATTGGCAGTAGTTAGTTCAGGGCTAATCTTCCTCAACAACAAAAAAAAATCACTGGACTGAGATGAAAGAAGAGACAATGAACTTGAAGAAAGATCAATACAAATGATCTAATCTGAAGAACAGAGAAACAGATTTAAAAAATGAAAATAGAGCCAGTTCTGATGGCCTAGTGGTTAAAGTTCAGCATGCTCCACTTTAGGGGCCCAGGTTCAGTTCCTGGGCACGGAATCACACCACTCATCTGTCAGTAGCCATGCTACGGCAGCGGCTCATGTAGAAGAGGTAAAAGGACCTACAACTAAAATATACAACTATGTACTGGGGCTTTTGGAGGAAAAAAAATTTAAAAAGATAAAAGAGAGGAAGATTGGTAACAGATGTTAGTTCAGGGATTTAAATCTTTCCCGGTAAAACAAAAGTTTTCTTCTAAAAATGAAAATAGCCTCAAGGATCTTTACTTGAAGTCTTAGAAAGAAAGGAGAAAGAGAAGAGCAGTGGAAAACAAAATTTGAGAAATAATGACCAAGAATTTCCCAATTTTAGTGAAAGACATAAATTAACAGATTTAAGAAACTCAGGAAGCCCTGTGTAAAAGACACTTTAAAAGTCCACTCCACGGCATATCATGGTCAAATTGTTGAAAACCAAAGATAAAGAGAAAATAATAAAAGCAGCCAGGGAAAAATACATTACACACAGGAGAACAATAATTCAAATGAATGCTAACTTCTCATCAGAAACAAGAGAAATGTGAAAACAGGAAATTAACAGATTGAAATTCCTGAAAAAGACAACAGAAAATGTCAATACAGAATTCTTTCTCCAACAAAAAGATCCTTTAAGATTGAAGGCAAAATAAAGGCACTCTCAGATAAAAAAAAAACTAGGAGAATTCATTGCCAGCAAACCTACACTACAAGAAATGCTAGAAGGACTTCTTCAGGCTGAAAGGAAATGATATCAGATAGGAATATGGATCAGCAGGAAGGAATAGGAGCTAAAGAAATGGGATGTGTCAATCCACAGTATAATGTTAGAATTTTTGCTTTTAGCAGTCATATTTTTTTTAATTAAGAGGAAAAGTTATTCAAGTGGGTAAACTTGCAATATAAAGTAGTGAATATCTTTAAAATTAAGTAACTGAGCTGTTTTATATTACATTTCTATATTTCCATTTCATTTATAAGTACAATAGACTTTACTATACCTAAGTATTTTTGCTGTAATGGTAAGTTTAAAAAAACAACACTACTGGGGGCCAGCCCAGTGGTGTAGTGGTTGGGTTCATGTGCTCCGCTTCGGCAGCCTGAGGTTCGTGGGTTAGGATCCTGGGCGCAGACCTACCGCCACCTGTCAAGCCATGCTGTGGTGGGGTCCCACACAAAATATTGGAATACTGGCACAGATGTTAGCTCAGGGACAATCTTCCTCAAGCAAAAAGAGGAAGAATGGCAACAGATGTTAGCTCAGGGCCAATCTTCCTCACCAAACAAAAACTACAAAAACTGATTCTCCAAATATCAAGACAGCACTGGAATAGGATTTTGGCAAAAATTTAATCTTTGAATCACCCTAACAAATAATCATACCTATTCCATAGGGTTATAAGGAGCCTCTAAAATAACATGAAAAAAGGTTATCACTTTTCATCAAAAAGTATTTTGGGGGCCGGCCCAGTGGCACAGTGGTTAAGTGCGCACATTCCACTTTGGCAGCCTGGGGTTCACTGGTTTGGATCCCAGGTGTGGACATGGCACTGCTTGGCAAGCCATGCTGTGGTAGGCGTCCCACATGTAAAGTAGAGGACACGGTTGTTGGCTCAGGGCCAGTCTTCCTCAGCAAAAAGAGGAGGATTGGCAGCAGATGTTAGCTCAGGGCTAATCTTCCTCAAAAGAAAAAAAAGATTCTGTCACTGATAACTATTTGAATCTCTATATTCGAGTGGCATCAACAGTAAAGGATCACCTGATATAATCAAAATTGTATCATAAGCATTGTATCCCAAATTGACAAACAAACCCACTGAAAAACATTTATGTTAATCAAGGATTTGTGAAAATTATTTAAACAAGTACTTTCTCTGGAGGAAATTTTCATAATATCTAACACTTAGCACTTAGACATAAAGATAAAATCACAGCTGGGTTCTCTGAATAACAATGTTAAACAACATACAAAGGAAAGGGGTATCTCTGGAATATCATCTACCCAGTAGCCACGTCCAGATTGGGGTCCTCTGGCCAATGTGATCAGAATTAATGATAATTTCTTAAAAGACAAGGAGGCTCACCCTGCCAAGACTTCAAACATCCTTTAAAAACTGACCACAGCAGCTCAGTGTGCACTGACTACGTGTGGAGGTGCAATTTGTCCTGCCACTACTCTTTCCTTTTACTGCTGCTCCCTCAGCCAAGGCCCTCCCAGCTTTACACCTGGAGTATCGTGAATGCCACAGAACTTTCATAAATCAATTCCATAAAAATTTAAGCACATTAACTACATACAAAATTAAGAGACAATATATATAGCATAGTAATTAGCCCCATATGCTTTGAAGTCATACCACCTGTGTTCAATCCCAGCTCTGCCACTCACTAGCTATTTGGCTTTGGATACATTATAAACCACTGAGTGTTAGTTTCCTCATCCATAATACTGAGATGGTAACAGGACCTATTTCATAAAATCATCAGGGTTGCATGTAGCTTAGTATATGGCACATAGTGGTCATTCTCACTATTAAGCACAGTAAAAGAATGAAATATGACAATTCCAAGGTCTCAGACCTTAGATAGCTATAATAGCTGAACACAATGTAAATGAAAATACAGAAAATCTATAGGAACACCAAGAAAGGCACTAACAGTTTTGAATAAAGGGAGAAGGCAAGTGAAAACTTCTTGAAGGATAAGGCATTCCCACACATCTACAAAAATATGCAATTTCCCCAGGACAGAATACATAAAAGATATTTAGAGAATAACAAGGATCATCCAGAGGTGACCAAAATGTCTGATTCATTCTCTGTTACAAAGAGATTAAAACAGCATTTTTTTTTTTTTTAGTACAAGACTATTTATCCAGAATATCTGAGACCTGATCTGTTCCAGATAAATATTTGGGGAAGTTTAACAAGAAAGCAGCACACTGACTGAGTAAATCTCACTACGCTTTAAAATAAGTAATACCCATACAAAGGGCTAATGTCTCTAATATATAAAGAACTCTTAAAATTTGAGGGCCAAAAGCCCAAAAAAACAATAGGAAAAACATGAAAAAGGCATGAACAGACAATACACAAAAAAGAAATAAAAATGACTTTAGGGAAAGGTGCCCAAATTCACTCAGAATTAGAGAAACACAAATTAAAACAACACTGAGATACCATTTCACACCTCTCAGACAGCAGAAAATTAGAAAGTATAACAGCTCATTCTGTTAGTGAGGCTGTGGGGAACCAGACAATTTCACATGCTGCCGGTGGTAATGCAAACCAGTCCAACAATTCTGGAGAGGAATTTGGCAATATCTAAGAAAATAATATATCCACTTATTTTCTAGCAATCACACAGCCAGGAATTTACTCTGAAGATAAACCTACAATACAAAAACACACAGATAATGCATTACAGCATTATTTGAATTGCAAAACACTAGAAACAACTTAAATGCTCATACATAGGACAGTGGTTAAAAAACTGATATATCTACACAATGGACTATGAAGTACCTGTAAAAGTTAAAGAGGAAAATCTTTATGAATTGACATGGAGTGATTTCCAGGATGTTGTTATGTGAAAAAATCAAAATGCAAAAAGAAAAAAAGGTTTGTTTATTACCCTTCATATAAGAAAAAGCAAAATATAAGAAAATATACATGTTCATTTGTACAAAAGAAATACAGGACACATAAACCAGAAGCTTGGTTACCTAGAGGAGTTGGCTGGGAATGTAATGAAACAAGTATGGAAATGGGAAAAGGGTAGCAGAGATGAGGGAGAAGTGACCCTTCTCTGAATATACATTTTTATATAGCTCTGATTCTTGATCATTGCTCACATACCAAAAAATAAATAAACTACTATCAACCAGAATGTGAGATAAACTCAAAATGGAATAGAGACACTGAAAGGGATGGGAAGGAACAGAACTAATTTAAGACATTTTGGAAAAATGATATTTTGCATGTATATTGTAAGGATAAAGACAAAAAGAACTATATATAAATACTGTATTATATTTAGAAAATTTGTTTTTCACAGGGATATAAGTTAGCAATTCTGAAACTACTTTACATGTATACTAGGACTGAGTAAATAAGTAAACATATTGTGCATAACGAAAGCCAGACTTCTCACTGTCAGAGAAAGTTACAAATAAGAAAGAGGGGAAGGAGGGGAAGGATAGAATAAACTCTGTGACATGGATTGAACTAATGGCTTTTACCATATATACAGATGGAGAAATATAGATGTGTGCACATACATGTCTAAGTATAAACATATACTGGCTAGCTCTGCTGGTCTGCTGAGAGGACCCAGAAGCAATGGTTCCTCCATAGCAATGAGCACAACTAGCACCCAGACATTGATTAAAAAATATAATCTCAGACAAAAGGAACTATGGTTCTTTGGACAAATGGTTGATTCCAGGGCTGACAAGATGAGACTCATATACCTTGTTGTGCCAGAAAACAAGGAAGGGTTCAAAGCAATAGAGCCACATCTAAAAGATACAGAAGTCAAGTTGAAGACGCTCCCAATGGCCAAATCTAGGACAATTTGAGCATCAAAATAAATAGTAAGTGTAACTTAACCCAGAGAATAAAATAAATGTATTCATGGGAGTACATGATATAAATAAATAATTGAATAAATAAATGGAGGAGAATGAACAGCTTTTCCTTACAGTAGGATTCCAATTAATAAAGTAAAGGAATGATGAAAATAGAAAATCATAATTAGGGATATCACAGTAACAACTGTTGGAGACAAAAATCATTGATGGATGCTAAAATCAGTGGGTAAAACCATGATGAAAAACAGGGTATTTGTATACTCTCAGAACAGCTCCACAAAAGATACTTACTAATAAAAAAGGAAAAAATAGCAAATTAACCGTGGAGAACCCTGGCAGACACCACCTTAACCAAGTATTCAAAGTTCACATCACCACTAATAATGCATATAGATATCATGTACCTCCTCATATGTTGCACTGAGAAGGGAACAAAACCATTTCTGTGGTACTTTTGTCAAAAATCCATAAACTCAATCTAACCATGAGAAAACATCAGATAATTCCAAATTGAGGCACATTCTACAAAATAACCAGCCAGTATTCTTCAAAAGAGTCAAAGCCGTGAAAGACAAAGACTGAAGAACTTTCACAGACTGTCAAAGATGAAAGAGACCAATTAAATTCAATAGGAGACACTTAATTGTATTCTGGACAAGAGAAAAAACTTTAGTGGGTGTTATGGACTGAATGTTTGTATTCCCCCAAAATTTGTATGTTGAAGCCCTAACCCCTCCTGATGTGGTGTTATTTGGAGGTGGGGCCTTTGGGAGGGACTTTGGTTTAAATGAGTTCAAAAGGGCAGGGCTCCCATGATGGGATTGCTATCCTTGAAAGCAAAAGGAGAGACCAGATAGAGGTGCTCTATCGCCACCAATGAGGATACAGCAAGAAGGCAACCGACCACAAGGCAGGAAGCAGGCCTTCACCAAGAAATGAATTTGCTGGTACCTTGATCTTGGACTTCCCACCTTCCAGAACTGTGAGAAATGAATCTATGGTATTTTGTTATGGAAGCCATAGCAGACTAAGACAGTGGGAAAAACGATGAAATTCAAATAAGATCTGTAGGTTACTATGTCAATGTTAATTTCCTGATTTTAATAATTGTACCATGGTTATGTAAAGTGAGAATATTATGGAATGTAGGGTAAAGGGTGATAGGAATTCTCTTTACTATTTTTGCCACTTTTCTCTAAGTCTAAAATTAAAGTGTTAAAAAAGATAGCTGTCAAAAGATATAAATGACCAAGAACCACAACAAATCAGGAAAATGTCACTATAATGCAACATTATGGTTTTAACTACTATGGGCATATCCCGACTAGTGCACTGGTTTGGGATCATTTGTAGCCAAAAATACCACATTCTCTCCAGGAGTGCCACAAATAAAGCAACATCTCTAATCATGACAATGGTATATCTTCTAAAACAATTCTTTTGTTTGGATGATTCCAGCTTTGAATAAAAATTATTTACTATGTGGTCAATTTTAATAAATGCATGTTATTTACTATACCAGAAAATTCAACAAAGAAAATGGAAGCTCTGTGTCCACCAGTAAACTTACATCCAATAGAGTACACAGCATAACAATAACAAATATCTGTTTAACAAGGCTTATCTGAGGTCAAAGGAGATCCAAGCCACTACCAATTTTTTAGTCTCCAGATATATTAAAAGTCAAAACAAGATTATAAAAATTGTATTGATATATTTAAATTGATGCTATTCATAGTGTACTTCAAGAGGTATGACTTGTAATAGGATGCAATTTTAAACTAGTATAAAAAATATCTTCTATCACCATGTGTATAAACTCATTTACAGATAACATCACAACTATATACTAGAAGTCCATCAGAAAGCAGGGCATTAACCCAGTGGCCTCCTGAGACAGGCCTGGTAGTACACCACACACATCAATCTTAGTGCCCACACCATAAACTCTGTGAGTTAGCATTATTAGCCTATTCGAACTGTTTTTCCAGCATAATAATAAATGCTTTCCTAAAATCCATATAATTAGAAATAGATTCAATACTCAAGCCAAGAACTTCAGTTCTTTCCACTATGCCTCATTTCCCCTCAATAAACGGCCATCTCCAAAACATGTGGATTTGCTGGAATTTCAAAATTCAGCTAAGACATGATCACTGCCCTCAAGTTTACTATATAATTGAAGAGACACACAAGTAAATAATTAACAATAACAAATACTTACAAAGTACCTATTATAAGAAAGAACTGTTCTAGAAAATGTATACACACACATGCACACACCCACCATACGCTAATTCATTAAATCCTTATAACCACCCTGAGTCAGGTATTAGCATTATTTCCAAATTATGAAAAAGAAACAGAGGATAAACAATTGAATAAGCTGCCCACAGTCTCACACCTAGTAAGCTGCAGGGCTGAGATTCAGATCAGGTAGTCAGGCTAAGTGTTCATCACTACTAGGCAGTGGGACAACAACACGTCCAGAATGGGCTACAGATGTGCAGTAGGATTCTCAGGGCTATAAACTGTTACAGTAGGGATATTTTAAATTGTAAAAGTATAGTCATTCAAAAATGTATAATAGTTTTAACGTCATTTGAACAATATTTCTCCCTCTGTAAATTCCTAAATTCAATAATTTTTTGCGGAGGTACACACAGCTATACTACATTGCACCTCTTCCAAACTTAACCATTGAGATATCCTACACAGTCTAATTATTATACTACTTGTGATTTATTTATCAAGAGTGAAGATTTCTATTCTGCATTCATGCAAAAAAAAAACCCCGTGGCCAAGTGGCTAAGTTTCCGTACTCCGCTTCAGCAGCCCAGGGTTCACTGTTTCAGATCCAGGGCGCAGACAGGGCACCACTCATCAGGCCATGCTGAGGAAGCATCTCACATAGCACAACCAGAGGCACTCACAAGTAGGATATACAACTACGTCCCGGGGGGCTTTGGGGAAAAGAAGAAGAAGAAAAAAAAAAAGATTGGCAACAGATGTCAGCTCAGGGCCAATCTTCCAAAAAAAAAAAAAAAAAACTGAGCCTTAATATCGACTTAATTAACAATTAGTTTGTATGTGCCATCATCATCATCACCATCTGATTTCTGATGTTCCTAAAATATTTTACATTCTATTGATTTTCTCAATTGGTTATTTACTTATAACTTCATGATCATACTAGTAAATGAAAATCTGATTCTTGACTGAATTTCATAATAAATGGTTTGCTTTCAGAAATAAAAAAGTGTCTATTTAGGAAAACAAATAGCTGAACATAATTAAATTGATGAAGAAGACTGTAGGTCTTTATATAACTTCAAAAAATTAATTTGTCAGAGTATCACTAATTTTAACATTTTTTCTGTGCAATAATCTGAAACAGGATTAAGAATGGAGGTGCCTAAAAATATTTTGAAAATTAAAAATTCTGAAATGAGAATTTCAAAGGCCTAGAATCACCTTGAGTACTTTATCCTCAAAAGATTAATTTTAAATGATAACTTAATGACTATATGGCTTACTTTTAATTAAAACTGAAGAGTTATGAGAATCAAAAGAAAAGCCAAATTCAAAACAAGTCACTAAATAATGAAGATTATCACAACTTTTGACTCAAGTGTCCTGATAATTTTCTTGCTGAACCTTAATGTCTTAAGTGCAAGGATGAAGGAATGATATCCAGAAGACTGACTATGCCATCTTACCCAGGGAAGAAAAATCATCTCAAATTTTAAAAGTTTCTGCAAGGGCAAAATAAGCAACAAATCTAAGAGATAGATTACCACAACATGCAATCTAACTTAAGAAGCCAAAGACAAGATACTGTAATTGAAACACAAAGCTGAAATGCCACACATAATTGTAAAATCCTTTATTTTACTACCCTTGCTAGAAACAATGGGTATCAGGTAAGGGACTCAGAAGTGTTTTACCTCAATAGTGGTGTAAAATTAGACCTAAAATAAGTGTTCTGGTCCTCTTCAACATAGCTTTAGAAGCAAGACCCTAAGGATGACATTGTTTGCAAGTAACTTACCTGTGTCCCAAAACAAAGCACAGGTTTATAGAAATACAAAAATAAACAACACCAAACCAGAAGATTTACAATGCTTGGCATCCAATCAAAGATTAACAGGCATGCAACAAAAAAGAAAAATATATAATGAGCAGAAAAATCTATCAAAACCTACCCCAAAATAATACAGATTACAGAATTTGTAGGCAATGTCATTAAAAGTTACTATAATCCTATTCCTTACATTCAAGAATGTAAAAGAAAGACTGAACATGGTAAGAAGAGTTAATGGAAGATACTAAAAAGATGCAAATCAAACTTGCATGAAAACCACAATGTCTGAGATGAAAAATAAACTGAATGGAATTAGCAGCAGTGCAGGGTGAGAATGGATAAGTCTCTTCCCACAAATTCCATGACTGCAACACCAAGTTGGGAGCAGAAGAAACAATTGGTGAATATGAAGACAGAGCAATGGAAACTATTCAAAATTATAAACAGGAAGAAAAACAGAAAAGAAAGAAAAGAGGATCAGTGAGCTTTGGGATAAATTCAAGCAACATAATATACACGTAATTGGAGTCTCCAAACAAGGAGGAAGGGAAACAGAAAAACTATTCAAATAATGACCAAAATTTCACCAAAATTAACTAAAGATATGAACTAACAGATCAAAGAAGCTCATAAAGAAAGAAAACTACACCAAAGCACATCATAATCAAATTGCTTATAGGAAATGATAAAGAGAAAAATCTTAGAAGCGTCTGGAGAAAAAAGGCACATTGCTTAGATAGAAACAATAAGAATGGCAGCTGACTAGCCAGAAGACAGTAGAGTAATATTTTTAAAGTACCGAAAGGAAAAATCATCAACTTAGAATTTTATACCCAGTGAAAATATCTTTTAAAAAGAAAGGTGAAACACAGACTGCTGCACATACACAAAACCTGACAGAATTCATCACAATGAATTCTGAATGCATGAAAAAACACATTAAATAAAGTCCTACTGAAAAATGGTAAATAATATTACATGGAAATCTAGATCTATGTAAAAGAATGAATTGCTCTGCAAGAAGTAACTTTCTGAGTAAATATAAAAGACTTTTAAAAAATATATAAATCAGTTTAAAAGATAACTCAGAATTCTGATTCTAGACAAGATGGCAATAGTTCATTACATCCTATTATTTTCACTTTACAACCAAAAACCTTGGAAAGATACTTAAAGCAATGATGAAAAGATTCTCTAAGGTGAAGAAAAGAAAGCAGATTTACTAGGGACCTTGGAACTTGAGGAATGACTTGGCAAAGAGTTCCCTGATTGGTTTTGTTTTGTTTTGTTGTCTTTTATATTTGCAGACTGGACATTAGAGAACACAAAACACTATTGGGTGCAAATAAACAAACAAAAAGTAAAGCCACCTCTATCCGGCCAAAAGAAGTAGAAAAGGGTAGCCATGAAAGACAAAAGCCTTTTGCCTAGAACCCTTCCCTGCCATCTCAGTCCACAGAAAGAACTCAGAAGAAGCTACACTCATCCCCACCTTGATCCCCATCTAGTATCACAGAGAGGAGACTCTAGGTAGATCTTGGTCCACCATCCTCACCCCGAACTAACGAGGTGAAGTCTTTTCCTCTCCCAACTTGGTGCTGCAGCCATGGAATTTGTGGGAAGAGACTTATCATCCATTCTCACCCTGCACCAATCAGGTGGCACTCTTCTCCCCACTACCAAAGACATACACCATGACCAAGCAGGGTGTATTGCAGAAATGTAAGGCAAAAGCTCAAATTTTGTAATCCACCATATTAACACTCTGAAGAAGAAAACTCATATGACCACATCAATTGATGTAGAAAAAGCATTTAAGACAATTCAATACCTATCCATAATAAAACCAATCAGCAAACTAGGAATAGAAGGGAACTTGTGTAACCTGATAAAGAGTATATACAAAATAAGCTACAGCTAACATCATACTAACTGGTAAAAGACGGAAAGTTTTCCCCCTAAAATGGGAAATAAGGCAAGGATTTCTGTTCTTACCACTACAGTTCAACACAGTAGTTTCATGTCCTAGCCAGTGAAATAAGGCAAGGAGAGGATGTAAAAGGCATAAAAACTGGAAAGGAAGAATAAAATTGCACCTATTTGCAGAAAACATTATTGTCTACATAAAGGATCCCAAGGAATCTACCAAAACAAAATAAAATAAAATAAACAACCTAGAACAAATAAGGGAATTTAGTAAGGCTGGAGAATATAAAATCAACACAAAAAAATAAACTGTATTTTTAAATACTAATAATGAACAATTGGAAACTCAAATTTATAATAGCTCCAAGAAGACTGAAATAACTAGAAATAAATCTAACAAAACGTACAGGATCTGTATGCTAAAAACTACCAAATGGTGATGAAAGATACTAAGGAAAACCTAAAAATGTAGACATACTGTGTCCATGGGCAGAAAACTCACTTGAGTTTTTTGTAAATAGAGTAAAGGTGATTTTAAAATGTATTTCCAAAGGCAAAGTAACTAAATTACCCAGAACAACATTAAAAAAAAGAGTAAAGTTGGAGGAATTACATAACCCAATTTTAAGGATTACAATGTAGCTATAGTAATTAAGACAGTGTGGTGCTGGTGGAGGGATGGACACATAGATTCATGAAACAGAACACAGAGTCCAGAAGTAAATCCACACAAGTACAGCAATGATTTTTAATAAAGACGCAAAAGCAATTCAATGTATTGTGAAGATGTCAATTCTGTAGATTCAATGCATTCCCAATCAAGATTTCAGCAGACTTATTTGTAGAAATTGATTCTAAATCTCATAAGAAAATTTGAAGTATATAGAATATTCCAAACAATTTTGAAAAAAGACAGGGTTGAAAGACTTATACTACCTGAATTCAAGATTTACCATAAACCTAAGTAATCAAGACAGTTTAGGGTTGGCACAGAGATAAATAAACAGATGAGTGGAGTAGAACAGAGTCCAGGTATATACCTATACATATATGGACAAGTGATTTTTGACAAAGTGAAGAAAATTCAGTGGAGAATTCAACAAATGGTGCTAGAACAACTGAATACTCATATGCAAAAAAATGAACCTCAATCTCTACCTCACACCATATATACAAAAATTAACTTAAAATATATCACTGACTCTAAATGTAAAAACTATAACTATAAAACTCATACATGAGAACTTAGGAGAAAGTCTCTGACCTTAGGTTAGGCAAAAATTTATTAGATATGACAACAAAAGCATGATCCATAAAAGAAAAAATCTGACTTCCTCAAAATTAAGAATTTCTCCACTTCTACCACAAACAGGAATAAAGTATTCCAAAATCATATATCTTTTAAGGAACTAGTATGCAGAATACATAAAGAACTCTTCAAAACACAATAAGAAAACAAGCAACTCAACAACAACAAAAAATGCTAAAAAAATATGTAGTCCAAACAAACATGTCACTAATGAAAATATACTGATGGCAAATAACATAACCAGACATTAGAGAAATGCAAATTTAAAATACACTAAGATGCTATCACACACCCACATTAGAATGTCTAAAACAAAAAATATGACCATAATAAGTGTTGGTGAAGATGTGGAGGGACTGAAATTCTCATATATCACTGATGGGAAAGTAAAATAGCACAGCCACTATGGAAAACTGTTTATTAGCTTCTCAAAAAATTAAACATTCACCCACTTTTTAACCCAACTATTCTTCTCCTCATCGAGAAAAAGAAAACATACTTCCATACAAACATTTGTATACAGGTATTCATGATAGCTTTATGTCTTATAGTCCAAAACTAGAAAGAAACCACATGTCCATCAACAGGTGAAAGCATTAATAAATTGGGATATATCCATAAAATGAAATACTACTTAGCAGTAAGAAAGAAATTAATGAATCACACAACATCCTGGAGAAATCTCAAAATAATTATGCTGAGTGAAAGAGGCCAGACCAAAAGAAAATGTACCTACCATAGAATTATATTTATATAAAATTCTAGAAAATGTAAAATAATCTAGTGACACAAAGCTGATCAGTGGTTCTCTGGAGACTGAGTGAGGAGACAGGGAGAGGTGGGAGGGGAGGATTACAAAGGCATACAAAACGATTGAGCGGGGGAGTGAGGATTTGTTCATTATTTTGATTGTGGTGACAGTTTCATGGGTATGGACACATTTTAAAATTTATCAGACTGTACACTTTCTATATGCACATTATATCTCAATAAAGCTGTTAAAAAAAAAATACCCACAAAAAGATTTATACATGAATGTATACAGCTGCTTTATTCACAGTAGCCCACAACTGGAAACCACCCACAAATCCATCCAAAAGCAAAGTGGTTATATCCATACAAGGGAATACTACGCAGCAATCAAAAGGAATGAACTGCTGATACACACCACATGATAATGAATCTCAAAAACATTATACTATGCAAATAAAGTTACATGCAAGAGCACATACTGTATGGTTCAATTTATGTGAAATTCTGGAACAAGTAAAGCTAGATTATGATCTACAGTGACAGAGAGTAGCTTGGTGGTTGCCTGGGGCCTGGAGGGTGAGCAGGATTGGGAAGAAAAGAGGCTAACTGAGGACAGCCTGCAAAGAGGCATGAAGGAACTGTCTGGAGTGATGAAAACTGTACATTTAACATAGGTGCATTTTACTATATGTACATTATACCTAAACAATAACAAGTTTTTTAAAAACTGATTTAGGATTCACAAGCCAGAGGCCTGGATTCTGCCCTACCTAACCTACTAGCTCTGCTTTCCCCAGGAACTTGCTTCTGCTTGTAGCATACGTTTCCTCACATACAAACAGCAACAGTGCCAAGTCCACATGAGGAAACGAGAGTACATGTTAAAGGAGAGAACTGAAAAGTGATAAGCAAATATTAATATTATGAACCCTCACAAGTCCTTTTAGGGCATAGATTTTACATGCTATTTTCTACTTATGTTTTTATTGTAAGTTGGTTCCTTCTGGAACAATCCTGGTGTAACTGAGAAAATTAAAATATAATGATTTTGAAACATTTCTCATAAAAGAAGAAAACATCTTAAAGCAAAGCAATACAAAGCAAGAAAAAGAAAATGAGTTCTCAAAGACAAAAAAGTATAACTAAAAATTAATAATTTTTTAAAAGTGATAATTCTAACGTCTCTTCTATGGCTTAACTAGAAAATACATACTTTGAGCAGGATTTCTGCACCACTTACATTACTGATTTAGTTCCCACATTCCAAAAAGGACAGGAAATTATAAAGTGTTTCATATAAAAATGGCAGATGTATACAAACATTTTTATCACGGAAATGAAGAATACTACGATTTCGTTTTCAGGGATCCAAACAACACATTTCAACCCATACTCCCACAAACCTGAAAGTCATTATTATTTCTGACAAAGACTTTGGCAGAGTACCATAATGAATGCTCCAATTCCGATATTTCATCTGGAAATACCCATTTGAATTCAAAGTCCTCCAAACCACAGGGACACATGGCAATAATATAGGATTCTGGACTGCTGTTTTTAAAAACAATTTTGGCTGCTTTCGGCTAACTTACTTTACCTCATTTTTATATATCTGAAAAATGTAAGTTAAATAAATGTAGGGAGGCTGTTTGAACTTAGAATGCATTTTCCACTTTAAAAAAATAGTTGCAACATATAGTAAGATACAAACTAGTCTGCATCTTATTATATGTTGTAACATTTTTTAAACTAAAATATGATTGAAACAATTATTTGTAATGAAAATACTAGAGAAATAGTCCTGTAACAATAAAAGTAACTCTTCTGAATGATGCTTCAATTTCTCCTAAATGTTTACAGCTATTGCTGCTTGTCCCTCAACATCCACCCTCCCCTTTTTATACAGTAATGGAAATCTGGGCAGAGGACACAGCTGAAGATCACAGCTCACAGATTCCCTTGCAGCTAGGTGAAGCTGTGTGACTTACTTCTGGACAATGGGATGTGAGCAACAGTAACGCATGCAATTTCAGGGTGATGGCCTTAAAGAAAACGCACATGCTCTTTATTTTCTCTTTAACTCAGTCCTGTTGCCTGAAAGGTGAACATAACAGTGAAGCGAGAGCAGCCATCTTGGACAAGGCGATAAAAATCACCTGTTAAAAATGGCAAAACAGCACTGATTATACAAGCCTGGGCCTCCAACATCATAAAGCCATCATATGAACCCGAGACTGCCCATTTGGATTTTTACATCAGAGAAAAACAAACCTCCATGTTATTCAAGTCATCAAATTTTCAGCCTAAACTGTATCCCAAGCCAATATCCAGTGGTGGGTGCAGGGGAGATGAAGGGAAAGGAAATACAAATAGACTTTACTATGATTCTAATAGAGGCCTACAGCCAATTCTTGTGTGTGTGTGTGTGTGTGTACGTGTCATGTTTAATTTTCCTTCAAGCTTCATGGTTTTCTTTCATTAGGACTATTTTTAGAAATATAAAACTACAGTATGTTAGATGATGTGGAAT
Organism: Equus asinus; assembly: GCF_041296235.1. NCBI lineage: Eukaryota > Metazoa > Chordata > Mammalia > Perissodactyla > Equidae > Equus > Equus asinus. The sequence continues at coordinate 86,300,299 of NC_091798.1, forward strand.
GAATCCAAGAAATCACTTTAAAACTTTACAGATAAAAAAACAGAGGTAGGAGCAAGCTAAATGATAAGTCTAAGGTTATTCTTATCAAAAATAATTAGGTCTTCTTTTGTGGCTCATAAATGAAATTTTTTTCTGAAGAAAGAGAGCAAGTTATAAAAGCAAAAAAGGAAGAGGAAGACATTATTAATTAAGATGTACTATTTGCATGACAAAGTATATATTGCAAGTCAGTACGACTTTGAAAGGCAGAGGGAAAACAGTGACACAAAGTACAGAATAATCTCCTGAGTGGGCGATAGTACTTAGAGTGAAGAGACAATGAGTTCTAAACACTTGCACTAGAGTATGCTTTCATCCAGAATAATCTACTGCCAACTGAAGAGCACTGGTGATGAGGCAGGAGGGGTGCCAGAGGCATGTACTGTACAGAGAAAAAGAGTTAGTGTCTAGCTGACCATTCAGCATGCATTTCAATGGGAATTAAGTTAAAATAAAAACATCTATTTATTTATAAATAAAAGCCAATTACAGCATAAATAAAATTTTGGGTGTTAGGAGCTCAAAAGCAATCTCATGAAAATTATGGAACCACTGCCTCCAAAAAAATGTATATAAACATCAACATACACACTATATATTTTAACTACTCCATTGCTTTGGAAATTGACAATTCTTTCACTCTGACAAAACACAAGATAATATTTCCAAAACATCCAGTCTTTTTGAATACAAAAATTAGTAGTTACTTCCTTTAAAAAAAAATAGGCAAAAAAAAATTTAATACAAATAGAAATTTCAGATAAGTCTTGTATGACTTGAATGTCCAAGATGTTCAAATTATGCAGTGATCTCCAACACAGAATTAGACACATAAAACTTCTTGAATCGATGGTAACAAATGCCTAAAAACCCTGACTCTCAGAGGCACAAATCTGGTAGCAAAAGTACTTAGAACACATGGAATATGCTTGGCCATGGGAGAGTAACCTTATGTCAACAAACAACAGAATTCACTACAACTTTTGGAGTTGAATCTATGTTCATTCTTTTCTTTTCTTCTAAGTGTAGGAGGTCATTTTTGGCAACAATTAGATATCTGTGTCATCAAGAAAAGGATTACAAAGCCCTTTTAAATTTTTAGGTCATCCAAAGTACAATTAGCCTTAAAAAGTATTCTGCCATCTTTCCAATTGTGTACATACTGTTGCCAGCAGATGAATTTACAAGATATTGTCACTCTAAAATTCAACTTGCAGAAGGACATCCTGAAGCACTGGAAGTTTCCCACGGCAATTTGGCCCAATGAACTTGTGATTTTTATCCGCATCCATAAGGCTGACGGCAGCAACCCAAACTGAAAGCTTTACTTCATTCAAAGATCTCAAAATATCTCTCAAGTAAGCCAAGTCATGAATAAACTCCTCCTTATCAAACTGTTCTGAGAGTAGCCTTTCTCAAAAGCAAATTAATAAACGAATAAATAAGGAGACAGCTATCTAAACTGCAGTGTAGTGCTTTAGGACACATCCTTTAGGGAACCAACACTCTCCTACGTTACTGGGAATCTCTTATTCTGTTTCCATTTCTTGAGAAAACCTGTTGAAAAGGTAGTGGATCAAGGCTCTCACTCTGATAAAGTTGACTAATTTCAGAGTGGTAAGCAAGATATCTTTCAGGATTATTGTCACAGTTTTTGATGCTGGTATATGCCAAGCCAGTTGTGAAAGACATAAATCATGAGGACTTAAAGTTCTCTCTTCACAAAAGCACTAAATCAGATGTATTGCCAAGCGTAGCAAGTACCCCATCCAGGCCGATTGTACCAAATCTCCCTTTCACCATGTCAAAGATACCAAAAGCCTTTCAGTGATTCCAAGGGTACCTCACAAACTTGGAATTTGTTATCCACCAGTGTACACAAAACAGATAATAACCAGAAACTGGCTGCATGAAATTAACGTTAGTCGTTACATGCAAATGCTCATTAAAAGGTAAGTAGCATTACTCCTAATTTGACAATGATCTGTTTCAAAATATCAGAAGAAACAGTTGGCAGTTCTGTAGTATTTAACATCATTTGATCGTGCTTGGGCCATAGGAAGGAACACTGCAATAAATAACAAAATTTTAGCAGCCAGTTCAAACCTTACTTAACCCATTTTAAATTATCATTTTAAGGACCTCAGCATATTGAAACACACAAATTGGCAGTTAAGTAGAAAAAGTGTGTATCTTCTAAATACAAATAATTATTGAAACCAGTCTCTCTGTATTATTCTCTATAGGATAACATATATTTGAAAAGAATGATTCCATCTGTTGCTTCAAATGTTTCTCTAATTGGTGAAATCTCTTTAATCATTCTGAATTAATTTTTTTTAAAGAATTTTTTAACTCAATTTAGTTCCGCACAAATTGTCAATACTGTCTCTAAACTTAATGTAGTAAAGCTTTCCCTTCCTTTCTTCTACTATAGATCTCATATCTGATTGATAAACCACTAGCAAAAAGCAAGTAATTCAATCTCTAATTATCCCATAAGCTTGGGTAAAATATACAAACAGTAAGTATGATACTGTCAATAAACAAACAACCCACCTTGAGCTGAATTGGTGTAGGACAATTAGCAGATATCCTTGTCTGTAAAGCATGCAAGTTTTGGAAAGCTTGGGTTCAAAGTTATTTCTTCCTATTTTAATACTTCTAAGTTTGATAATATAAATAAAATACCTTAACTCCTAACTGTATGTCTTACTACACTTAACTATATCATTTTGTAATTTCAAATACATTCTAATAAAGTAGAAAATAAGTCGTAATTATTAAATATTCAAAGGTAAACATATTATTTTTTTTGTTAAAATCAGTATTTCCCCAATCTTACTCATTAAACCTTGTCTCAATGGTCTAAAACCGCTGACCCCACTTTTCAGAACTGCTCATTCACGTAATTATCTCTAGGACACTTATTTTTAAAGCATTAAAAACTAAATACATTTTCCAATAATTATTTTTCACAATTCATTAATATAAAACATTTAATGACTGTAACTTCCAAGCATTTTTCCAATCTGGAAACCAGGTACTTTTCAAACTTTTATTTCTGAGGGATTGGGGTAATAATATGCTAGTTACTTAAATAATTCCTCAATAAGTGCTCTGACATTTTATTACTTATAACATTATGGAAAGTTTTACTTACTGAAACATCTTTCAGGTTTTTCTCAAAGGAGAAATGACAAGACTCTTTAGAAAAATTAAACTTGTATGCGTCAGTTGGTCCTGCTCCTGACACCAATGCTTTTCTCAGTTCATCAACATATTTCTCTTTTTCCATTGCCATGTCATCAGCTTCTTGGGAAATCTCTGATTCACAAACTATGGGAAACATTAATGAAAAGTTTTGAAATAAAAAATAAATTTCTAAACATGAGAACATTTGTTTACCTGTTGCCACTAATTTATCACTTACATAACAGAATTTTAAACAAAAAGTAAAGTCAATACCCACACCACACATTTTTTAATTCAATTATACCTTCTAACAAAACTAGCAACTTTTGATTTAGTCTCAAATCTCATCTGAAAAGCATTAGACTCCTTGCATTCTTTGTCTGTCCTCAGACAAAATATATGCATTGTAATTACCACAGAAACTACCATCTTGTGTACCTGCTCCTAGGTCATAGCCAGATAAATTATTTCCTACAATGATTAATAAGCTCAGTATTTTACAACATCTTTCTTCCTTTCCTCAATTATTAAAGAGATTAAAGAGTCTATAGTCTATTTCTCACTTACATGGGCAGAGTCAAATTAAACTAAAAATGGAGTTCATTCTTCTCATCTCATTATGTGCTGAAAATAAGAAAAGTGGATGAAGGGAGATGAGGAAGGAAAGGGCAGGACATTAATATTTATTGAGTCTCCTCTACGGCATACATTATACTACAGATCTGGCTTCCAATTCTCTCATCTAGGTAAATTTAAAGCTGATATTTTTCTCATTATTGAGATTTTTATTTCAATAATTATATTTTCAATTCTTGATATTCTCTGTTTCTTTTTCATACTATCCTGTTCTTGCCACACCCTTCTTTTAAACATTTGAAAGCTTAAACATGTTGAAGATCTCTTTCAGATTAGACTGTACGTGTGGTTCCCGGGGTATTAATTCCATTTCTTCTAGCTACTGACACATTCTCGTCTGCTTTTTTTTTTTTCATGCTTTGTAATGTTTGAACGAGTATCAAGCTCTAGCTCGAGTATCAAGAGCTCTGGGCAGTAGGGGTGGTCTTAAATGAAGGTTGCTCGTTTGCCTTTCTAGGAGTCCCAACAGGTTTCACCAGTTCTGGACCAATTTTGAAAGTTAATTTCTTAACTTGGTTTTTACACTTGAGTCAAAGAGTTCAAATTTAAACCCCACACCCCACACCCATACAAAACACAGATTCGGGGTTCTGATTTTTGTTAGGACTTTATTCACTCATAGCCCTTGATGAGTAGTCTGGTTCTATGCTGCATCTCCAAGCCAGAGGGTTTACAGGTTCCTTTCTTTATACCAAGAGCTCAGTTCCAATTCCTTAAAAGGCGTGCAGCTTCAAGATTCCACCCCACTCAGGTATTACAATCACAGTCATTTAGACACATATGTAGTTCAGACATTCTATGAACCTTATAGTTAAGCTTTAGTTCTCATTAACCACTTTGGTTTTCAGATAGCTCTTCATACATGGCACCTGGGAATTTCCCTTTCTTACACTCAAAAGCTGCAGTGTGTCTGTTTGCCTTTAAAATTAAAAGATTTAAATCTAACATTTGTTTGAAATGTGTGTGTGGCTGGGTGGTTTCCTGCATCAACTCAGGCTACTGCAACGATGAAAGATCCATATGATTCAATACTTTTCTATTTAAAGGTTACGTTTATCTCTTTTACCCCTTATAACACTGAAGGATGGACATTTTCATTTTACAAATGATACAACTGAAACTCAGAGAGATCAAGTAATGATCTAGGGTCATGCAGTAGGTAAGTCATAAAGCTGGGATTCATAATTATGTCTCTCTGGTTGTTTCATTTTGAGGTGGGCCAGAGATACGGGACGTTGGATAAATTATTTCCTTCCATGATATTAAACAATACATTAGTATGAAATATTATAGAAAACAATGAAATCTTGATTTTAAAATGTAAACACAGCTTTTCATAACTTTGGTCTGTGTGCTGTGAAATGTCTGGAAGCTCCAAGATAGGCAACGAGAAAGAGAGTCTTGGAATGTATCCATATATTTTTCATGACCAATTTTTTATAATAAGTTCTGATACCGAAACATGAGCCTCAACACAGCCTTTGAGAAAAGGTAAGAATAAAAATATCTTAGGGGACGGCCCGGTGGCACAGCAGTTAAGTGTGATTGTTCCGCTTCTCGGCGGCCCGGAGTCCGCCAGTTGGGATCCCGGGTGCGGACATGGCACCACTTCGCAAAAGCCATGCTGTGGTAGGCGTCCCTCATATAAAGTAGAGGAAGATGGGCAAGGATGCTAGCTCAGGGCCAGTCTTCCTCAGCAAAAAGAGGAGGATTGGCAGTAGTTAGCACAGGGCTAATCTTCCTCAAAGAAAAGAAAAAAACCTTATATTCCGATGTGATTTTACAGCTTCTAAAATACTCTCACATATTTTTTCTCTCTGAGGCAGATGAACAGTATTTAAGATGATCACCCCCATCAACTCTATTGACCTTTCAAATACCCTATTACTTCTTCTGAAAAAACATAAAAATAAGAAGACAAATGCTTCTTACTTAAGGAATTATTTCATATTTTGTGTTTGGATAGTTGTGAAGTTTTAAATGCCTAGGGAGAGAAATAATTCACAGAGAAATAGGAAATAAATCTGTAGAACTGTAGAAAAACATCAGAAAACATAAAAGAAAAATAAAGTATATCTATTGATAAAACATCTAGTAAAAAGCATTCTAAATTACATTAGAATGAAAAGATACTATCTGAAAATATTTAATAGAATTTATTGATTCAATTCATTTATTCAAAAAATGCTTAATAAGAAACTACTATGTGCCAGGCACTATTCTAGGATACAAGAGTCAAACTGACAGACAAAAATGTCAGTTTTATGGAGCCTAACTTCAAGAGCTGACATCTTAAATCTCCTTGGCAGTATCCTTTTAGATATCATCTTAGATCTCCTCTGATGTTACTCCATCTGTGAATGCTGTGCCGATTATTGTTACAGAATCTTTCATTTTTGAGAGAAAAAAAACCTATGAAAGGAAATTATTTCTCTATTTACACTTCCCTTTTAAAAACTATGTTTAAAAAAAAAGGTACCAGTTTAAGAAAAAAAATTTACTTGAACATTTCCTATTATAGAAACACGAAATTTTGACTGCCTATTTGGAACTTCAATCCTGGAACAAAAAACTTGGTCACCAGTTTTGAATTTTGTGCTAAGAACATCTGGAAGAAGGACAGCTGTTAGCATTCAATGCTCCAAAAACGTCACTGACCAGGAATAAAAGCCATGGAAACAATAAAATTCAGCAAGGATACAGCTGAACCACATAATACGGCATAAAAAGTGAGCAGATCAACATGGCCGAAAACAAGGAATTGTTCTCAGACAGGTAGGAGCCAAGAAAGCATGACTTTAACACTCTTTGAGCATAGGTGAAGATATTAAGTAAGGAAAGAAGATAATTTCCTTTGGTTCCTTATGTATAACGAACCCAAAGACTGTGCATATCCTAAGTTTGTGTCAGAGCTTAGAAGACACACAGCCTTATCATCCCATTAGCGATCTTGATGGTATTACATCATGGACCCATCTTACTACTTAATTTATTAAAAACTCTTTCTCCAGGGTGAAGTGGTGCACCTATAACATGATTGACAAATAATAATGTACAACTGAAATTTCACAAGGTTCTAAACTATCATAACCTCAATAAAAAACGAAATAGAAAAGAAAAATCCTTTTTCCACTGAGCTCTGTCACATAATCTCCATATATGTCACCAAATATCAATGTTTAGGACAAATATCAGTGGATATAATTATTTGTCAATAAATGCATTACTAAAATTGAATTTACTCTTCAATGAACTTTACTCCAGTGACGGGTGATATAAGTTTCTTACTGCCGACTGCAATTCTTATGAAAGTCACGTAATAGTCATCGATCATTAACCCACTTTGTGACTTAACCCTGTGATACAACCCTCTATAATGTTGAAGTGATGATAGACCACATGATAATTAGACTCCAAAACATTCATTAGATAAAAGATTGCTAATGGAAAAGAAATCAGCGAGTTTAGTGTGTGGGAGATTAAAAGGAACGCCACATCCTTTTAATTTTACTCAAATGAAAAGAGAAAAAAAAATTATCCAAATTGAAGGTTGGAGCAATCAAAAGTTGTACAGAAAACAGGATGAGGTATAGGAAGGAAATCCATTTTCATGTTTCAATTATTTAATTGTTTCAATGTTCTTAATCATGTTATTTATCTGTAAAGTGCCAAACCAAATTATATTTATATAATAAAACTTAACTAAACATGGAAACAATGTTATATTATTTTCTTTCATATTTTGTCCCTGTATTTATACAAGAAAATAGAAATGAACAATGAAAGGTATAAAACATTGGTGAGATTTAAAATTTCATTTGATATCTTTGAAAATAGAATGACCATATACAGTGCACTGTAAAATTTTATGTTTGAAAGCTTCTTCAGTACAGGAAGCCAAAATGTTAATAACCCATGAAAGGATGCAGAAGTTTGATACCACATTTTTATCACACTAAATTTCATGAGCTGAAAAACAAACAGTAACACATACCACATTTATGATCAATGCCAACTTAATAAATAAATATGAAACTGGAGCTTTCATTAAAAATATGCTAATTCTAAAATGAATGATACATTTTCTCTTTTTCCTAGCCAATTTTACATATTTGAGGCATCCTTTCACTTTTTCTTTCAAAGAATATCCATTGAGCACATGAGTCCTAGGTAGTAGTCTAGATACTTATACAGAGTGGTTGACAAATAGGTGTGTTCCTTGCTCTCAACGGCTCTACTCTAGTGAAACAATATTCATATTAGTAATATTAAGAACAACAGCCAGCGCATTTTGAATGATAGAAACAACATGTCCCACAAATGTAAAGTTAACTTAAATGTCTGGGTAAATTAAGACTTATGAGTTAATCAGAGTACTCTTTTTTTCCCCAAAACTTAATGATAAAAAAAATTCAAACAACATATTATTATTGTTCTTTGCTTTGGAGAACAAGGTTTACTGACTAGATCAGAATTTACTCTTTTCCTTTGATAATTAAGGCTCTCAAAGCATCTCAAGGTCATCTGTCTGACCACAAGTTCTCATTATACTTAGAATAAGCCATTTTTCAATTAGAAACATCTAAGTTATAAACACAGTACTCCTGCCACACAAGCAATCACTTCACCTAGGACCTGCTTCCCGGGCTGTGCTATTGGAGCTGCTCCTCTCTCCCAGACAACCAGCATTATCCTACAGCCGTGGGCTTCAGCCCTAGCACCCATCTTCACCCCCAAACAGAGCTGTTATCACCTGGGCGCACCTTCACCAGATACATAGAGCTAATGTGACAAATCTTCCTCCACTCCTGCACTGCAATAACCAACCAACAACTGATTTCTCTTACATGGAAATTTACAGCTTAAATAAATACCATAACAGGCACTGCAAAGATTACCCTTGAAATTTCTTTATTTTATAAGACATATTAACATTCCTTGCTCTTTGTTACAAAAGATAAATTTAAAAAAAAAAAAAACCTGCAAGCACAAATTCAGTTTGACTGGTTGTGTAACAGAATTTGTAACATTCAAGAGAGAAACAAAACTTTACAATGTATCATAATTTTAAACAGTGATATAATGACAGTAACAAATTTTAGGAAAACATTTCAAAACTTCATTGAAGATACAAATAGTATGCAATTTAACATGTCAAAATTATTTTACTTAAAACACCATTCACAACATAACTCTAGAAATGACTGTTGCATAATTGTAGAAATAGCTTTTTAAATCTTTTAATAAAATACTTTAAAAGAGTATTAAAACTTTGCTATATGAGTAAAACATAATTCTAGATATTTTGACTTTATACCTGCCATGTTCCATAAATGATATCAGGGCCATTAGCCTTTTTAAAAGATTATCACCAAAGACAAAAAATATCAAAAGTCTATGTCATAAAATGATGGTCAAAATCTCACATACAGGTTTGAACCTTGGTTTACAAAGTTCTAGAAAATGTTCCGTTTTGTTCTGTTACAAGCGTAGCATATGTTTATCGGAAAATAATTCAAACAATCTAACTATATGAAATAAAAAGAAAACCACCGCCACCCCATTCTCCCAAGCCAACAGAAACCCCAGGCCCAGCCAACCCACCTTTCCGTGCCTCCTAATATTTCCCTGGGGTGCTGAGAAAAAAACACATGTAAAAAGTACTACTTTTATGCTTTCTATACAGAGATCATTTAAAAACGCTAACCAACTCCAAGTACTTAGACTCAAACGGCAACCAGAATTTGCTGGAGCACATGCTTATTTCTCTCTTTCTATTAATGTTAATTATAGAAAATGGGATTAAATTTACAAATCCGTGTGTAAATTAGACAGCTATAACAAGTAAAAGCAATCGTGTTAATTTTACCCACTATCTATTAAAGAAACACTTTAATCTGAAGTATCACTGAGGACTGAAGAATAGCACATTATTGAAATTTTACTTCTAAAAAATTTGCTTTTAACATTACCTGTCCCGGTCCATGCTGACTGACCATCAGTAAGTGTAATAACGAAACCAGATCCTAGTGTTTTCTCCCAAGCAATTTGTAGAAAATGAATTATACCAGGTTCAGAAGCAAGATAGATTCTGCTTACTTTTCTCTCCATTTCTGGTCACCTGCTATAGAACAAAAAAATTAATATATTTGCAAGAAACTGTGCCTAACCAAAAGTGATATTTTCTATATTGCTCGCTCAGCTATACAAGTCACCAAGGAAATCAGTAAAGTAAAAAAGTGTATGGTAGTTAGCCAACCACTGAACTTAGTAAATCATAGTTCTCTTCAGTATTGATTCACAATTTTTGCCGATAAGAAAGGTAGAGGCCCATAAATGGCAAATGATTTGCCCAAGTTGTGTATCTGAATAAAAATTACTATCTCTAACAATACGAAAAGTAAATCTTCCCCAAGAGTCAAGAGCCTCTTTCTCTACAACAAAAGAAATGGTCAGAAGAACTTGTGTGAGTGACGTGGGAGTAATATCAGGACTGGAACGTGAATATAATGAGTGAGGATAAGTTTGATCAAGTGTCTTAGTTTCTGTCTGGAGAAAGCTGCGGGAAATGAAGGAAAGCAAGCACAAAGATGAGGAAAAGAAAATCTCAGAACCCAAGAGTCAGCAGTACCCAGTCATGCCTTCTCTAAGAAAGGGTTTCCCAGGCTCAGGGATGCACTCTGTCCACTGAGGCAGGAGCATCCTGTAGTAGAGATGGGTTATATCGAACTATCACAGCCTGAGACCAATAAACTTTTTTTGCAATTTTAAAACTTTGTATTGAAGCATTATATACAGGGAAAAGTACATATATCTAAAATACAACTTGCTAAGTTTTACAATTGAACAAGTCCATGTAAGCAGTACCTAGATCAAGAAGCAGAACACTACCACCCCAGAACTCAGTCTCATAATACCTTCCCTCCACTCACTATGTCCCAAAACAACCACTCTCCATACTTCCAACAGAGATGAGAGTTTTGAGTATTTTTGGACTTTACTGTAAATATAATCATGCAGCAGGCTTTATTTTGTGTCTGGCTTCTTTTGTCCAACATCCTGTTTGAGAAATTCATCTATATTGTTTCTCAGAGTTGTAGATCACGCTCATGGCTGTACAGTATTCCATTATATGGCTATAGTACAACTCATTTATCCATTCTGCCAGTGATAGGCATCAGAGAACTTTCCAGGTGTTTTATTTTTGAGAAAGATTAGCCCTGAGCTAACACCTGCTGCCAATCCTCCCCTTTTTGCTGAGGAAGACTGGCCCTGAGCTAACATCCATGCCCAATTTCCTCTACTTTACATGTGGGACGCCTACCACAGCATGGCTTGCCAAGCGATGCCATGTCTGCAGCCAGGATCCGAACCGGCAAACCCAGGGCCATCGAAGTGGAACATGCAAACTTAATCGCTGTGCCACCAGGCCGGCCCCTCCAGGTGTTGACTATCACAAAAAGTGCTGCCGTAAATATTCTAGCAAATATCTAGGCTTTTCTGTTGGGTGTATACCTATGAATATATATATATATGAGCGGAAGTGCCAGGTCAGAAGAAATGCAAGTGTTCAGTTTTAGTACTATACAGCCAAAAGTTTTCTAAAAAGTTTGTACCAATTTACACTTGGTATATGAATGTTCTGCTTATTCCATATCCTTGCAAACATTTCTCATCTTTTCAGTTTTAGCCATTTGGGTAGGTATACAGTATTACATTGTGGTCTTAATTCACATTTCCTTGATGAGTAATGATGTTGAGTCCTTTTCATATATTTATTGGGCGTTTGAATATCCTGTTTCGTGGAGTGTCTGTTCAATCTTGCCAATGTTTTTCTTCAGTTGCCTTTTTCTTATTGATTTTTTCTTTCTTTCTTTGTGATTTGTTCTTTATATTTTAGATATGACTCCTTTTATAGATATATGTACTGTGAATATCTTCTTCCACTCTGTAAGCTACCTTTTTTCTCTCATAATAGTATCTTTGGATGAAAAGAAGTTCTTAATTTTAATGAAGTGTAAACTTATCAAAATGTTTATATTAGATTATACTTTTTGTGTCCTACTTAAGAACTCTTTGGTCACTAAGATGTCTCCTGTGTTTATCTAAAAGCTATAATTGTATCTCTCTCATTTAGATCTGCAATCCATCTGGAACTGGTTTTTGTGCATCGTGTCCAGTAGGGGTCAAGATATATTTTTTCCACATGGATATCTAACTGACCCAGTACTATTTACTAAAGACCATCCTTTCCTGACTGCACTGCTGTACCTTCATCATAAATCATGTGACCAAATACATATACAAGGTCCTATTTTGGTTTTGTGTTTTTTTTTTGCAGGGGTGCAATTTCATTTTTTATATTTGGCTTATCAAGTTTACATTGAATAGTGATTCTGTTACTGTGATCTGACACATTTATAATCTCTCCCTGACCCTGCCATTTAAAAATCTGACAAACTTCTCTTCTATGTATTAAAATCATTTATGTAAAACGTTGAGCAGGATAAGCTCAAGCATAGACTTCTCTGGACTGCCATTTGAAACGAGCCTCTTGTAGACATCCATCAATGCTCCTAGGTGTGTCCACTGCTAATATCTCCATTGAAGTCACAGATATCAGGAGAGTCCTTTGCAAAAACTACCTACTCTACCAGTCTAGCAAGGCAATTAAAAGAAAAAGGGAAATAAATTAAGACTGAGATTGTTTCTTACTGATTCCACTGTTATTTCTAATAATTAAAGCTTCTTTTTCTATGAATTAAAAAATCATTCTTCTGGTAATTCACTCTAGAATCTTGCCCAGATTGACCTCAAACTTACCAGACTGTGGTATGACATATACTATTTAGTTCAAAGCAAATAAATATATTTTTTCTAATACTGGAACATCCTTTGACCACATGCACTCCATTAAGAGATACTTAAGCTACAGAAGCTAACAAACAAAACTAAAGATCCTAAAAATTACAAATATGCAAAGAAAAAACATTATAAAAAGTCAAAACCAGGAATCAAGCACAAACTTCAAAGATGAAAAACTAGAGAGAATTATTCTTTAATCACATAGCATGAATCTCTTACTAGATGATCCTAAAAAAGCTAAAAAAAAATATTCTTCAATCTTTTATTTGGGGGAAGAGTGTAAAACTGCTTCAAATTTTTATGACCCATATATAATATGCAATAAAAATCCAAAAGTAAATTATTAATTGGTATTTGATTAACAACTGATTAACAAAACAAATTTTTAAATCAGGAGTTTTAATTTGCTTTCTCAATTTAAAACTATTACATTCTCACAAATAAAGCATCATATGTCTCTCAAATAGCAATTGAATATGAAAATAAAAACAACTCACTTTGTCAGCTCTTCACAAAACAAGGCTAATTTACTACAGATCTCTATCTTCTAAGGGTGGAAAGGATGCTTAATTATAGAATGATAGAGCTGTACTATCTTACAGTAAAAAGCATAAGGAAGCAGAGAAATTTCCAGGTTGAGAGAAAAAATATCTAAAACTAAGAGTGTAAGATACCTCCAAATTGACAAATTAGTAATAACTAATTTCTACATAAAGTTTGCTCAGAAAACTATTCTTCTTTCCAGTAAAAGCCAAAGTTATAAAATAACCATACTTGTAACCACATCAATTAAGCATGTTAACATTTTAAAAACATGTAAATTTGGGGCCTGCTCAGTGGCCTAGTGGTTAAGTTTGTGCACTCTGCTTCTGTGGCCCGGTGTACATGGGTTTGGATCCCAGGCATGGACCTACACACTGCTCATCAAGCCATACTGCAGAGGCATCCCACTGACACAGATGTTCACTCATGGCCAATCTTCCGCACCAAAGGGAAAACAAAGTAAACTTGTAGGTTTGACTATATCATAATCATGAAAAAAATAGAATTACTTTCAAATATTTCATTTAGTCAAAAGTTTTTCCTACATCAAGGTCTTCTTTGCCTTGATGCACTTAATTCTTAAATGCTTTATCCATTTGTGAATATTTTCTTTGAGATCAATTAGTCAATATACTTAATATGCAGTCAGTTACTCACATGCTCTATAATCCTTAAATTTGAAATTACTGGAAAATGTGTGTTACTGTTTTTCTATGCCAATCATTGAAAAAGACACATAGTTAAAGGTTTACATAATTCTAATGGGCCGAAACCTCACAATTTTGAGGGGAGGAGGGTAATAGAAACTAGTTATGAAGGCCATTTTTTGCCTCGATAGAATTTATATACAGATACACACACACTTACAGATTTTTCTTCTTAAATGTGCCTCAAGAACCATGGCTATTGCTAGCAATGTAACTTTGTGAAAGGAAAACGCAGCACTTAGAGTTACTCTAAAACTGCAATTGGTTTCACTGCTTTTTTTTTACCATATTTGAAACAAGTGACAAATTTCTAATTACAGAAACAAATTAGTTGAAAATGTAATACTCCAGATGCCTGTCAGCAACTCATCCCAGTTTCACATGACACAAAGGGCTTTAACCTCAACAATGCTAAAAAGACATGTAGAGGTCAGATTAGTTTTAACAACATTTTTGAATTATTCATATTTCAAGTCTTTTCCAAATTTCTAATTAACTCTAGGTACTCATCACATTTTATTTTAAAGATTCTATTATTTTAGTAAACTCAGATTTGAAACTCTGGCTGCTACATGTGAGCCATGTTTAAGCACTTAACATATTAATAGCCCAAATATGACAACTCAGTTACCTATAGTTATTTTGCGCCTCACTAACCTTAAGAATGTTTTCTTTATATCAACTGTCTTAATTTCCTGATAATATACTATTTGAACCAGTTTTGAAAGTACTTCATTCTTTTATTTACTGAGGTCACCTTCTCATTAAATATGAAATATAACATATCTAAGAATCAACCACAGAAACAGAAAAAAAGGATGACTTGGAAAGTCTTTTAAGATTCAGTAACAGCAAATCAATGATCTCTCTGCTTTCACCAGCCCTGCAAATGCGGATGGTCAGCCCCAGTTTTTTTGCCCCAAGAGTACTTGAAGAAAGGGGGTGGAATCCTCTTCAGAGGGACGGATTAAGTAGGGCCATAAGAAAGCCTGTATTTTGTTTTCTAAGGGCACTAAAGGTCCAACTAGTATCTGCACCTCTCCCAGCCAGAGCCAAGGATCTAAGACAGCCTGCAGGTGGAAACAGTTGGGTCCCACCCCAAGTTGTCCATCAGTAGCTTTATTGAGAGCTGAGAACAGTTGAGAATTGAGAAGCTTATCTTTAGTACTTTGTGTCTTTGATACTTGGCCTCTCTCTTAGAAGAGAGAAATAAGTTGTTGGCTGGTATGCAGTTGATGTGATCTACACTCTGAACAAATGCCATTCACAGTTGCCTCTGAATAAACAAGACGCTTTTTAAATTAGTTTACAAAGAATTTTGTATGCCCTTTTGGATGCTGATAAGGAGCAGTGCAGAAGCCAACTCACTTAGGTCAGCTCAAGTTAGTGACAACACTGTATCATTGATAACACCATTTTGAACTTGAGCTTCTTTTATTTGCCTTTATAGTAAGTTATGGCTTCTTTTCAAGCTGCTTGGGCTGCAGGTGTTCACACGTCTGCAGCTATGCCAAGGGGTTGTACTTACAGATCAGAAAGGGCTAAATGCATGTTTTTAATGAAGCAATTAACTTAAGTGCCCCCTTGTTGAGCAAAGTAGGCAGATACCTAAAGTGAGTTCAGAATAAAGATTAGCACACAGCACATGCTGGTAATTAGTTTGTCATTAGATTCCTGATCACATTATTTTGTTTGACCTGATTTTTACTAAAAGGAGGAAAAGAAAGAAAATGCAAATTGTGAACCAAAAGTGTGGTGATAAATTTTTTAAAAGTTCTATCACATTTAAAAATTCAAGAATAGGACCATACATAAGTGCTAGATAAAAAGGAAAGAAAAGTTTATGCAACAACCACCTATGTCTTCTGATGCGTGTCTTTTGATACGACAAACGGCAGACAACACTTTAGGAAAACTAAGTGCAAAGAAGAGGTCTATTTTCCTATTTGTTTAGTGTTTTTTAAAAGCATTGACTACTCATGTTTTCCTTATTATCAGAATCCCCACAATGAGGATTTCTTTAAATTAATAATTTGTTGCTATTTTCATTATTAAGAGCATGTCGACTTGCTAGTTGGCATGATCTACCTGACCAAAGGGTAAATTAAGGGTTTTTTTTGAAAAATGACCACAAAATCAATTTACCCTTCAATTTCCAAAGCAATTAGAACAAAAATATCAAACTAACCTTCTACAGAAGAAATGCTTTCCTGAAATGTTTTCAGGTCAGAATTTTCTAAACCTTATGGGTAAAGAATTTACAGGATTATTAAATACCTTTCTCATCATGCCAAGACTATCTCCATTCTATTAATTTTGAAAATGAAAGTAAGGTGACCATCTGTCCAGCTTTGCCTGAGATTTTCCCAGTTTTAACACTGAAAGTCCTGTGTCTTAGGAAACCTCTCAACCCAGGCAAAGTAGGATGACTGGTCACCCTAAGAGCAAAATACAGTTAAAACTGTTGGCAGATCTTGTTCAAAAACATGTAACATACAGCTGGTGATCAAGGAAACATTAAATTAACAATCTGATGCTTCAGGAATAAAGCATTAGAACTATAAATTAACTCTAAAAAATAAGGCATCTTTGCCATGGTCATAGTCCATTCTCAATTACCTCTTATCACTGTGGAATGCCAGCTGCCGCCATTCCAAATATCATATTACTGCTCATTTCCTCTGCTTATCTTTTACAAACACCATTAATAGTCATTAGCTTCAGTGATTCATTTAAATTTCACTTCCTCTCCTTTCTTTTCTCTTACCCCAACAAATGAGTACGTAAAAACAATAAAATGGCCTGAGTAAATTTACCACATAAAATCTAACACTAGATCCAGCCCTTAAAATTAGACCCAAAGTCCCAAGACTATGACTTCCTTTATACTCATCAAAGGGACACTCTTGATTACAAATAACTCTGGCAGAAAGGATGAGAGTATACTTATCATTTTGGAAACTTTCTAAACTTTCACAAGAACACTTCAGTTCTAATTGCAGTTTCATGTGAGAATGACACTTAACAGAAAGGAAGAGATAAGATAGTACCTGAAATATAGCATCAGCTAAGCAAGTCTTTTTTCATTAAGAATTAAGTAATTATGATTTCTTAAACCTCAAAATTTTGACACCTCTCTTACATTTTAATTTCACAAGCATGAGGGTGTTCCTATGAAACACCACCGGTAAATTTACAAACAGTCTTTTCTACTTGAAAAATGTGCTGCTCAGAAGTGAAATGTAACTAAAAGCACTTGCATGGGAAAGGCACAAGATCTGCCCTATACTTTCCTCCCATTCCCAAACCCACCATTTACTTACAACTGTAACCATTTATCTGCCTATTTCCTAATGGAGAAAAAGGGGATGAATGATAAGATTGGGGTACAAATGAGAGTTAATCCTGGGGGGAAAAAATCCAACCCTATAACATATTCTCAACTGGTGACACTGCCTAATTCAGCCCTAGAAAAATATTTAGGAACCATATGAAATTGCCAGTATTTAACAATTTTTAACCTACAAAAAATGGCAATTTCACA
This sequence comes from Equus asinus, assembly GCF_041296235.1. NCBI lineage: Eukaryota > Metazoa > Chordata > Mammalia > Perissodactyla > Equidae > Equus > Equus asinus. The sequence goes on from NC_091798.1 coordinate 86,317,828, forward strand.
CAGTTTAAATAATACTAAGAGATAAACAGCACATGAGGACTTCCATTCTTAATTGGATGAATAATTACATACTTATTTCCCATGTTGCAATTTCTAAGTCTAAGTCCTTTTCAACCACATCCCTGAACATATTTTGGACAATCCTCCTTACAAGATAAAAGCAAAAGGTTCCATTCTGAGTCCCCTTGGGTGATGGCTTCTCAAACTGAACTGAAACTTTGTACCTGCTAAACTCTGCATCAAGCCTTGTACTGCAGGGGTACAAGTCCTAACGCCTCCAGGGCCTATGCAGGTCAGGAGCAAGCCCACAGACATTCATTGCATGAGGAGCAAGGACTGTGGCTAATAGAAAAGACAAGTGACATATAAAAGCGGCAGCCACTGCTCAGTGCAGATTGTTAGCATGGGTAAGTACTGCTCTTTAGTGGTCTGCCATTCTGATGATTCAAGAAACCTAAAAGTCCCTGTGTTTATGCAGAAGTCACCTGACTTTTAAAAGTTGGCTCATATTTTTTAAAAACACTGGATATGTGTGGTATAAGAAGTATATTTGGTCTTTGTCCCAGATAGAGCTCCTAAAACCCTTGGAATTTCCTGAGAGATATAAGTGTCTTTTGTTATTCAAGAGGAGTCCCTTTCAATCACACCACTGTTTACGCTAATGAGGTGAGTTAGGGTGGTGTCATTAGATAGCCTCATACAGGGCCCGGTCACTAGAAAGGCCAAATGACTCAGGGGTTCACACTTTCAGCCTCATTCTCAATCCCACCCCCAGAGAGGAGGGTAGAGCTGAAGACTGACCACTACAAAAACTCTAGAACAAAGAAATTTGGGGGGCTTCTGAGTTGTGAATACATCAGTGTCCTGAGAGAGCGGCATGCCCAGCGGGGGCATAGAAGCTCTGCTCCCTACCTCCCATACCTGGCCCTATGCATCTCTTCCATTTGGTTATTCCTCAGTTGTATCCTTTATAGTAAATGGGCAAATACAAGTAAAGTTTTTTCCTAAATTCTGTGAGCTATTTTAGCAAATTATCAAACCTGAAAAGGTAGTCATAGGAACCCCCGACTTATGGCAGGTCAGAAGTATGGATGACCCAGGGAAGTCTTGTGGGACAGAGCCCTTTAACCTGTAGGAACTGATGCTAACTCCAGGTAGACAGTGTCAGAATCGAACTGAACTGTTGGACACCCAGGTGGTTAGAGAATTGAAGAATTGGTTGTTGGTGTTGGAAAACACCCTAATGTGCCAAAAAAAAAAAATCCTTAGTCCAGCTTTAAGGCCATTGGTATACAACCCGTACTAAATCGGAAACCAACTCCTTTATCCCCAAATCTGTGGGAAACTCCATGGCAGGTAACTGCCCCAGTTTCTCAACAAATAAGTTTCAATGCAAAAGGGAGAGATGGGAGGGATGGAATATTAGGTTAAAAGAGACGTAAAAGCCACATGCAGCTACAATTTATAGACCTTATTTAAAACCTAATTCAACCAACAATTAAAACTTCTGAAGTCATCTGAAGACAGATTAGGTATTTGATGATATTAAGGAATTATCGTTAATTTTTCAGTTATGTTAATAGAATTGTGCTTATGTTTTCTAAAGTGTCCTTACTTTTTAAAGATACATGTTAGAATATTTACAGATGAAATGATAAGATGTCTGGGATTTGTTTAAAAATAATTTAGAAGAGAAGAGGGAAGTCTGAATAGGATATAAGCGAAATGAGATTGACAGTGAGGTTGACAATTGTTGTGCTAGGTGATGGGTACATGGGAATCCATTATTCTCTCTACTTTTATATATGTTTGAAATTTTCAAAATAAAATGGATAAAAGGAAAAGAGTTTTCAAGAAATGTTATTTGACCATCAGGCTGATTACGGTTGTTACAGAGTAACTTTGTAAAAAGAGAAAAAGTCATCTATTAGAAATTTTAAATATATAGTCTAATACTTCAAATTTTAGGAGACTATCTAAAGAAGTCTTGGGCTCAGTATTGGCTCTTTGGTAAATACTCCTATCTGATAAGCATTACACACAGAACATTGGCGCATAATGCATTGGTGAATTTTGCTGTGCAACATTGACTCAAAGATACTAAAGACAAAAATATTTTTTATAATCAACCGAAAAGATGATAATCAAAAATATCTGAAATTATTTCAATATTTACTGGCTATACATTAATAATTTGTTCTTAAGGCCAAAATGTTTAAAAAGATATAACAAAATGTTCAATACATGAGCTACTTCATATGTATATTCAATGATTGCACATAATAGTTACAATAAAGAAACCACAAATAATAATTGCACTATTTTCCAAAATTTCCCATCCTGTGGCATATCATTAGAATCACACCGTCTTAAATTTTATCTAACCAATATGAATCAAATACTTATTATGGTTCCTGGCACATAATAAATGGCCCTAACTCACATGGCTGCATTCATTATCTATCCTAATTCGAATGACTCCAGCTTACACTTTTTCTTCTCAGTTCCTTAAAAAACACAGATTCCCAAGTGAAGGATTCAGCATTGTTAGCTATCTCTAAACAGTGATCAGAGAATGCTATCAGTGCCATAGTTCACATCCCACTGTAATTCAGGTTAAAAACATTCATTCACCCAAATTTAGAGAGAACTGGATGATTTTTGCCACCTAATACAGACTCCCCCTGCTTATAGGAACGAAACTTTGAATGATCCCCACCTCTGCTATTCTCAGTCCACAGGCTTAGAGTAAACTGACTTTAGCCCCACGTTCCAGGAGTAGAACACGCACCTGGACTAAGCCAACATTACATTCTAATCCCCAGTGACAGATTCGGAGATGAGCACATGATTCAAGTTAGGACAACTAAGACCAGTGAGGCTCAATTCCAAGAATTTTATTTGCATCAAGAAGGATATAGATTCTTCTCTACTGGATTTTGTGTTATGATGCTCTGAGCCTAGAGCTGCTGACAACAAACCCAACACAGCAGAAGGTGGAACTGAGGGGTAGGCAGCAGCTTGTATCTGATTCCAGCAGCAAGAGAATCTAGATCTAACCATGGATGTTGTAGGTATGAAGCCAAGAAATTCCTTTTTGCTTAAGCTACCTTATGTCAGGCTTTGGGATCAGAAAGACTTCAGGATGAATCTTTACTGTCATTCATTGATTGTGTGGCATTCTCTTTACTTCATTTATCTCATAGTACCTGCAAAACAGTTGTAAGCAAGCAATGTGTATATTCTGTCAGTGGTATGAATACCACACTTTAGGAAACACTATATTAAACTCATAATATTCAACGCCAAAGAGGAAGTTTTACATTTTCAACTTAATATACTTACACTCTCGTCAAATCTAGAACACGTGACATTTTGAAAACACTGGACAACTTTGTTATCACTACATAATAAATAACTGGTAACAGGTGGTTCAAGAAGACAACTGCTGAATATTTTGCATAATACCCTAAAGATTCTAGAAAAAAAATCATAATATGTCTATTCAAAACAAAGTTTCAAGTTGTGGTTACATGGCAAAAAATGTTTTCCAAGTTTTAAAATCACTAATTAATAAGTTTAATGTTTTCTCCTTAAAACTCGCCATCTTACCTCAAAATATTGGCAAATTCTCTCTAAAAGAGGGATCCAATCGATTTAAATTTTAAGATTGTGTTTCTTTCTCTTCTATCCTTAATATATTGAAATAGGTTAAAATCCTTTTATGAACCTCTAAGCAAATTTGTTTTTTCATGTTTATCAAGATATTTATAGAAACAAATGTAGCTTCTGACAGAATATATGACCTCAACTGTATTTTGCACCCATTCTTCCCAATATAAACATAACATTATGATGTGGTTAAATGATTAGATTACTATACAAAAGCCATCAATCCTTACTATCAGAAAAGAGAAGCAATGAGAGGACCAGTCTCAATACCTGTGGTTTATGCTCTTTCAGGACTGTTTTAGGACTATCATTCAAAGAATGCTAAGTTTAACCTTTCCTACAAGTCTGCAAACAGATGTAAGATTGTTTGTGTGGTTCCAATGACTTGATATAAAAGCTTCACATGTCTCTCTACTTTGCACCAAATGCTCTGTTGTTTTACACTGATACTCATATGGGAATTAACCGTGGTGATCTGTGACACTCAACCAAACATATCAACTTCACTCGCTCTTTACTCCACAGATTTTCTTCTGCAACGTAGCTGTCAGAAAATAATCAGGACAGATTTCCTAAGCACGTTTAAACTTCATAAACTTCTTATGTTTTCTCTATTGCTAAACTCTCAGAGCACAAACTTTTGGTCCCCAAAAGTATTATCTAAGTAATGACTCGAGCCAATTCTGTAAGAATAATGCTTAAAATCCAGAGGTTGGTTCCTAAACACATTAAAGCAAGATTTTTTTTAAATTCAATTTATAGATGAGTATCCTAGGACAACTAATTTACAAAGTTATAAATTGAAACCATGCTGTCATTTTTAAAAAACACTTAAACACTTAAACCTTATATGGAACTATATTAGTATACTATAGTGTGCAAGCACATACCTACAAATTACCAAAAAAAAAATCAATAAATTTTTTAAATTTAACTTTTCAAGTGCCCCAAAGTTTAGACAGATGTTATCCTATTTTCTCTGAGCAGCTGTTCATTTGGACACGTTCCTTATTTATTGATATACTGTGTTCAATGCTAGGGTCACATTTCTTAAACAGGAACTTGGCAACTTCCAAATTCTATGGTAAATATTGACACATCTCAGGATGTCAATATTTATACTGTCAGGACTTTGATGAGTATCTTCAACAATGGCTGCCTCTTAGTTCTTAGCAGCCACTTGTTTCTGTTCCAGTTGAGCAAGGTCTTTCTTTATTCAATAAAATTCTTACCAACTGTTGAGATAAAATTACACGTAAGCTACTAGCATCCTCTCACACAAAGATCAGACTGAACTCCTTGCTTATTTCAACATTTTAGTCACTTCTGCAGGGTTAGTAAAGCTCAAAGAAACAAGGCACAAATTCAGAAGTGTCCTCCAAGTAATATTCGTTTTTGATTACTTAATCCCAAACCTAATCATCATTTTCAACTCCGTTGCTGGGGTTGAAAGCCACTGAAGCTTTTTCAGAATTTATAGCTTTAAAATTTCTTTTAACTTTAACTCTTTTCTGTTAGTCCTAAAGGCTAGGCAAAGTTGGAAAAGATTGGTTTACAGAATGCAATAATAGTGATGATATTCAGAGGACAGTTTGAATTCAGAAAGTCCACCATAAAAAGTAGTTGAAAAGTCTGGCTCATTATCTAGGATTAAACAGTATTTTAAATGCAAAATTAGTTTACCTAATTTTTGTGCCAAGTATCAGAGATCATGTTAACAAACTAATCATCATTAAATCAACCTGAAGAGCAAATTTCCATATCATTGGAAGAAAAATCTTTGCAATCTCTTGTAAATACCATGGGACTTCCCGATGGCACACAAGCAGAAGTTTGATCTAAAGCTATTGGCAGTACTGGAATCTAGCAAAAGGATGAATGCCTCATGAGTAATTTGGAATTCTAGTATGGATTTCTCTTTTGGGCAACAAAAGTCTCAACAGTGTTTTTCTCCCAAAAGGAGCTCAATTTCCTCAACATTAAAAATTTGCTGACTACAACAACCCTCTGTTCATTGATTTCAGCCAGTGTCTCAGGAAAAAGCACCACTCACTTTCTCATCAGTGCTGGCAGCTTCACGAATGACAAGCAACAAATTGCCCAGGGCTATAAAATGCATTAACTACCTCCCACTCGCATAAAAAGAACTATCCTACTATTTTAAAGACAGCTACCTTTTTCCCAGAAAACAAGGTATGGCAAATAGAGCAATGATTTTATATTCAGAAGACCCAGCTTGAAATCAAAACTCTACGATTTCATAGCTGAGTGACTTTGCTCACACTATTGATGCATTAAAATGTTCATTGACTACTTCCTATGTACCAGGCTTTGATATCCCAAAGACAAGTAAGACACATTCCCAGCTCTCTAGTGAGAAACACCTAAAGAGAATTATTTTACAAGCGTGTAAAGTGCAGATTCAGGGTGGGAGCTCCTCTGAAAAGTAGCAGGTAAGCCAATCTGACATTTCAGGGAAGGCTTCCCTGGGTTACACCTGATATGAATCTTAAAAGGTGAAAAAGGGTTAGGCATGGAAGGAAAAAAGATAAGAAAAGGCACTCCAGGCAGAAGAATCTGCATGTGCAAAGGCTTGGAGGCAAGAAATAGCATAATATATGGAAATGACAAACAATTCAGTGCTTCAGACTGACTGCAAATCAAGGATTACAAATTCAAATAGCCAGTCAAGTTCATTCATTCAACCAAAACATACTGTGTACTTCTATGCCTCAGACAGTGTTTTAGAACTTGGCATAAGGGAACAAAAACATAAAAATTCCTGCCTTTGTGGAGTTTACATTTTAATAGGAGGAGAACAATTAAAAATACACATAATAAATATGTAAAATATATGGTGATAAGTGCTATAGCAATAAGAGAAGAGAAAACAGGGTAGAGGAAACTGGGAGTGCAGAAGCCAGTTGGGGGTGGGAGTGGGGCAGATAGTTGCAAAGCTGCAATTTGAAATAGGAGGTTGAGGTAGGCTTTGTTGAAAAGTTGACACCTGAGCAAATACATAAAGGAGATGAAGGAATTAGTTGTATGCATGTCTGGGGAAAAAGCATTCCAAGTAGGTGAAGCAGCCAGAGCAAAGGTCCTAAGGTGGAAGAGGGCCTAGTGTGTTAAGAAACAAGGCAGCCAATATGGCTGAAACAGAGTGAGGGGGAGAGAATACAAAGGGATGAAGTCAGAGAGGTAATTAATGGGAAACCAGATCATGTAGAGTCTTGTAGGCCAACGTGAGGATGCTGGCTTTTACAGTGAGTCAAATGAGAAGTCATAAAAGGCTTTTAAGCAAAGAAGTAATGTTACATTGGTTTTTAATAAACTTTTTATTTTAGAATAATTCTGAACTATAGAAAAGTTGCAAAGATAACACACAGTTCTCATATACCCTTGACCCAGTTTCCTCTAATATTAACATCTTATATTACCATGGTGCATTTATCAAAATGAAAGAAACCAACACTGGTGTATTACTACTAACTGAACTCCAGACTCTTCAGATTCTACCGGTTTTTCCAATAGTATCTCTTGTCTCAGGATTGAATCTAGGATAACACACTGCATTTAGAATCTTACATTTTAATACAATTTTTTACTTATATTTTAACAGTATCACTCTGGCTATTATATGAGAATAGACTATAGAGAGGCAAGGACTGAAGAAAGCAGGGAGATGAGCTAGAACACTATTACTGTAATCCAAGCAAGAATGATAGTGACTAATAACAGACATCCAAGAAAGAGATGATCAGTGTACTAATGACAGAAATAGTAGGAAATGGTCAAATTCTAGATATATTTTATAGAGAGAGTTAACAGAATTTGCTGATGGATTTCATCGAATATAAGAAAAAGTAGAGTCAAGGATGATTCCAAATACTTAACTTTGAGTAACTGGCTGTATAGAGTTGCCATCAACTGAGATGAGAAGAATGGTACAGGTTTGGGGGGAAAAAGAGTTCAGATTGTGACATTTGAGTTTGAGATATCTTTAAATAAACAAGTGGACATGTAGAGGTCAACAACTGGATATGTAAGTCTGGAATTCAGAAAGAGGATAGACTAGGAATATGACTTTGGGAGTTGTCAGTATACAGATGGTATTTAAAGTCACTAAGACTTGATATCATCAAAAGAAGTATAGACAGAAGAAAAGAAGAGAATCAAAGATTGAGCACTGGAACACTTCAACAATAAGAAATCAGGAAGAACAGAAGGAAGAGTGAGAAGGAGCAACCAATGAGGTAGAAAGAAAACCAAGAGAGTGTGGTGTCCTGGAAATCAAGTGAAGAAAATATATCATGGAGAAGGGAGTGATCAACTGTATCAAAGGTTGTTGATAGGTCAAATACAGTCAGATCCAAGAATGATCAACACCTGGAGATCACCGGTGACACTAACAAGAGCATTTTGGGGGAGCATGGGAGCAATAACCATGTTGGAATGATCTCAAGAAAGAATAGAAAAAGAGGAATTGTTTGGAGCATACAGAACTCACTAGAAGATTTTCATTTAGAAAAGCAAATAAATGGGTTGGAAGTGGAGAAAGGTTAAGGAAGCATTTAAGGTAAAAGAAACAACACGAAGATCAAGCAAAACTTTTATGGGTCTTAATCTAAGAGCCATAGGGGAAAAATAATAAAGCACGGGGAGACAAACACTAGAACACCTCAACCTCAGACTATGGAGGCTATAGTCTGATAGTTCTATTAGAGAAAACAAGCAGTTAATTAAAACCATTGTCTTTTAACATATGTGAATATAAGTGAATGAAAAAAAGGTAAATCTTATAAAAGGAAACCACCAACATTATCAATAGCAGATACAAATTAAAAAGAGAAAAGGGGGAGAAAGTGGTCTGGTGGCATAAAGACATTACCAATTTAATTCAAAAACCTTTTAACTGAGTTCCCAAGAAATATGCAAACTGAACACGTCAAAGCGCCTGTTTCTCAATCTAAAATATGCGAAGACAAAAACGGGTGGAAAATAGAGCCTCAACTAATGTGATAATTAAAATTAGAGGAAGCTAAATAATACTACTACTGATTTAAAGTTGGCATGTGATTTGTCTTGCTGGTGGATCACTTCTGTAGAGTGACCTAATCAACTACTGAACTCAGGAACGGCAGGTCCTTTCCATTTGTTACCACAGAAAGTTCTTTCCTGACCCCAAAGGGCCTAGTACGCTTCAGCCCCAGATGGTACCCATCTACAGTTTACAAAAAACTGGGGAATGGGGGAGAGAGAAGGCCAGTGTTAGAGAAATGATCCAACAGCCTACTCAGCACAACTCTCCGGATTCAAGCGTCCTCCTAATACCGCAACCATTACAGGGCATTTCATAGGCGTTCTGCATTCCAAACAAACCTTCAAGTGCCAAAGGACAAAATAAAAAGGGGCCCAGCAGGTGCACGCCCTGCATCCCCGTGAGACCACAAACGGAAGGCCCAGGAGCTTACACATTGAGGGGGATCCGAGCCGGGAAAAATCCGCCCACTGCGAGGTTCTTCAGGGAAATAAAAGGGAACTGAAAAAAAAACAAAGAAAGAAAAAGAAAAAAAGAAAAGGACTACGGATCACTATTACTTAAAGATGCAGCCCCCACTTCCGGGCCCTACCTCTCAGAGACTCCACTTCCGGTCTCCTCCAAAAGGCCCGCTCCCACAGACAGAAGGCCGGAGGCCAATGAGAGCGTCATTTACTTCCGCAGGCCCGCCTGACGTCATGTAAATCCCGCCTTTTCCGGTAAAGAGGAGCCTATCCTAGCGCCTGAGTCGCACGGCTCAGGAGGAGGAGCTCCGACGGGCCCAACCGGATGGCGGGAGGGAGCGAGGAGGCGGGCGGGGCGTGCACGCCTCTTCCGCCCTGGGCCCGGAAGGGTGATGTGGCTGGGGCTTCGCCGGCCTCACTATGGTAAGAACTGGGGCTGTGGGGTCGCGGCTGAGTTTGGTGAGGGGCTGTGAGCCCGAACTAGGGCTGGGGGGTTGGGCGGCGGCTCTGGGCGCGCGGGCCAGGGAGCTCAGTCCCTAATTTGCTTCTCCCTGGGCTCGGAGGATGCACAGGCCTGGGAGCCATGTGGCCCTTGCAGCCCGACCTGGGAGAACCAGGGAGATCGCCCAGGAAAGACCCCGGGGTCGCGGAGCCCTGCTCCTCCCCCAGAGGCCACTTTCTTGATTTATTTCGAAGGAATGCACTGGTTTGGCTGACTTTGCCCGTCCCATAGACGCTGTGGTCTTTGGCTGTTTGAGGCATAAGAGCTACTCGAGTTTGCGCTTGTTCTTTTGAGTTTTCTTAGCTTCCTACGGGCCTGACCCAGGGTTTATTTCATTCCTCTCAAATAAACCCCAAACTCCATCCCTTACTGTCACATGTTGAATTAGTGGCCTTTCGGGTCCCTCTTACTCCATTCTCTCAAGCTTAAAGATGCTACTTTTCAAACTATAGGTTTTAATGATTGGAGTTCTCTGCAGAGGTGGTTTTTCTCCTAAGAGCTTAGTGCACTTGGAGTGGTGTCTGGCCTTGGGCCTTCCTCATCTTCCCACACATTAGTAAGGTTGTATGTATTATTTTGTGTTATTGCAGCTTCTTTTGATAGTTTGGGCCTCTTAAAAAAGCTTGAAATAAATCATAAAAGTTCACAGAAGATGCTTACATTTCCAGGCTGAGAAAAGGAGGTACATAAAGCCAGCGTGGCCAAAGTACAGATGTAGTAGTCAGTGGTGTTAGTAAAATCTCCCACGGTGTGTCTGAAGGCATTTTATCTTTGTTATGGTGAATGAATGCCTCTGCAGCAGACCCTCATGCTGAGTTTATGAGGTCCACGTGCCCAATGTTATGTTTATGAGCATATTTCTGGGGAAAGGATGCCTGCCTTTTATTAGAGTATCAAAAGCAACCATGACCCCAAAACTGTTCTGTGAAAAGTTGCCAAGCTTGTGTCTCAGAAGCTCCTGCAAAATCCCATACAGCACGAAACTGTTAGACATTTAATCGAAAACTCGTTAATTGTTGCTTGCTATAGGCCTGCTACTTTGATGATAGCTGGGGCATAAGTCATAGTCTCTCTGCCGAGAAGAGAAGAGGGCAGTTTATTGGCAGGTTATTCCTTCCTTGGCCAAGGATATTGCCAGCTTCTTTCCCCACCCACCTACCACATGGTAGCATGGATACACTTGCTCTTAAAGAGTGTCATTAGTGAGCTGTTATTTAACGTAGAAAATTTGGTTTCTTTTTCTATTTAAAAAGAGTAGGGGGACTGTCAGTCTAAATTCTTGTATATCTTCTTTGAAGCTGAAGTTGGGTTATCTTGCTCATAGTAAAAGGCAAAGTATTCATATTCTTCTTTTCATCGTTTCATTGTCTTATGTACTAGCTAAAAGCAACACATATACTTTGTTTAAGATCTACGCTATTTAAACTCTGGCCTTCCTTGTTATTTCCAAAGTAACAATAATAGCTCTCATTTATTAGCACTTGATATGTGCCAGGCTGTGTTTGAAAAGTCAGTTTATAGGCATTGTCTTATTTCAAGCTCTAGAACAACTTCTGAGTAGATATTTATAGGTGTAGGAAGTCAGGCACAAGGAGACTGAGGTGCTTGGAGTCGCACACCTAGTAGGTCATGCAGCCAGGATTCAAACTTATTTTAATGTCATATGTTAGAGATCTTCATGCTGTTGTTAATAGAAACAACATAACTGAAGATAAAACATGTCTTAATGATGTGTTGCTCTCAAATATGATATGCCAGTCAAACCTAGGTGGATAATGGAAACAACTGCCAGATGATTAGTTGTTCATTGCTGCTCTGTTCTTATGAGCTTAGGATGTCATCATTTTACAGAAATTACATTGTAGTTGGAAGAGCAACACAATACGGTTTCTTTTTGAGTTTGCACCTAAACCTTGTATATTTGTGAGGTAATTCAGTACTAATGACTTAAATCTGAATTACTATATTTTAATGAATCCTTTTTTAAAATGCATTTCAAAGCCATAAAATACTTCTTAGCAGTAATAATTTACAACTGTCAGAGCATAAGCAGTCTAATTATTATATCACTTATGAATTAATATTTTTAAGGACTTCAGAATGCTTCATTCTCTCTAACTCTTAACATCCTCCAAGATTCACTCAAGTTTCATCTCTTCCCAGGAAGCCTTCCCTCCCCCTTCTATTTTCTTCTACTTCTTTTAGGTATCCATTTGGGCATCTATAGTCAATGTATATACCTCTCGTGTCCCTCTAGCATAGCACTTTATCGCAGAAAACAGCAAGAGTGTTGCCTGTATTTCTCCCATGTCTAGGCAGAGTTCTTAGAGTAGAGACTAGCTCTTTTAATCTCTACATCATAGTGTCAATTCGAGTTAGTACTCGAATTAGAGTATGGGGGTATAAAGTCATGTAAAAAACATGCTCATTATCTTTAAGGATACTGAACATACAGTCCAGTGGGGAAGATTATTAAAGAAGTAAATTCCATGTGTTATCTGCCAGGATGTAGAGAGACACATAGTGGAAAGAGCATAGGCTTTAGACTGAGCCAAACATCCTTACTTGGTTAACCTGGGGGGGTTTATCTTCATTTCTTCCTCTTGCTGTAAGTGACTTACAGATAGTCTCATTTAATGCTCATAAACCCTGCAAAGTAGGAGCTATTGCCCACGTTTTATATTTAAACTGAGTGTCAAAGGAGGGATATGAAATATTTTTCCTCGTCTTGTAGCAGAGCTATGTAGAAAATATGTTAGAAACACAGAGGAAAGAGGAATTCTGGCTGAGAACTGCTAGGAAGACATCCCTAAGGAGGTGACACTGACCTGTATGTTTAAGAGTGAATAGGGTTTAGGGAAGGAGTCATTAACTAGAGCTGGGACAATGTTCTCTATCCTTTCGGTAGATAAGGAAATGGCAGTTATGGAGACAAAGGGCACGAAGTTGAATAGTTGCTTGGAGACTTTGTGGCAGGAATAGAAATTAAGCAATGAAATGATGAGAGATGAGATTAGAGACATTGGGCCAGCTCTTGAACCAGTTTGTGCCATACCAAGGGCTTTATATTTTGATAATGTTTAACTGCTTACTTGATAAAGGCTTTTGGCAGGAATAAGTATGGTGTTCCTTTTAGAAAACCAAATGGTAACAGTATGGAGAGTATATTTAAATAGACGAAGATTAAAATGCGGGAGAGCAGTTTAGAAACAAATGTAGTGATCCAGGTAATAGATGAATGCCTCAACTCTTGACGATAGTAGTTAGAGTGAAAGGAAAGGATAAATAAGAAGGTCATCTTGAAGGTGCTTAGTGAGAGGTGATGAAGCACAATCCAGTTTGGATGGTCGATTGGATTGGAAAGAAATATTGGTTAAGCACCTTCCCTGCCAGTCACTTTACAAACAATGTTTTATTAAAGACTTAGATTATGGACCACATTGTACTTACGAAGGAAACAGCTCAGAAAGGTTAATTGTCTTTCCCAAGATCACACTGCTTATAAATAGTGAAGCTAAGATTTAAACTTAACAACTGTTTGTCACTAAATCTTGTGCCCTTTTTGTTATACAATAATGCCATTAATTCCACAGGAAATTCAAGAGGAAAAGCAAGGTCTATATGCTTCAGTGGTTGGGGGTGGGAGGAGTGGGTTAAGATGATAATTCTGTGGCTACTCTTGCTTTTGCACCATCGGCACATATGGCGGCACAATAGAAAGGCAAATATCTTCTGAGTATTATAAAAGTAGTTTTGACCTCATAGACCCATGGAAAGGTTCCATAAACTACACTTTGTAAACCAGTGCATTAGGCTAATAGGTATCTGTTGTGGATGCTGGTCCTCTGTATCGTAGTGCCTTATAACTCTGCAGGTAAAAACTCCCAGGGAGCTTTGAGAAACTATAGATGCTCAACAAGTTCAGTCCAAATTTCTGGGCATTGATTGTTTTTAAAAGTTCCAAGTGATTCTAATGAGTAGCCAGGGTTTATACTGCGTTTGACTCCATGTATTCGGAAGTTTTTCTATTTTATCCATCTTTGTCTTTTCTGATTGCATGGTCAGAGTACCTTTTTTATAACAGGATTTGCACTTTTGTCCTGCAGAATACTTTCTCTTGTCAAATCATTTATCAAGGACACACGTTGTTTTTTCGTTTTTTAGTCTCCTATTTATCAGAGTTATATGTACGCTTTCTCTTGTTAACACCTTTGGCATCCTTTTTGCTTTATATTTAGATCTGATGTGTCTATAAAGTAGCTCCAAAACCACGCAGCACAAACATAGCAAATGCATTCTGGGTACCATGGCAGTAAGATGAAAATCAGCACAAATGCCTGCCTCTTGCCAGTGGAGAACAGAGTTGAGGTGCTTCGACTCTGGACAGTGGCTTTACTCATAGCCACGAAAGTTCTTAATTTTAAATGGAAAGTGTGAGTAGAGAAAGTCTCTACATTTTTGAAACAGGGCTAGTGAGATCAAATGCTATTTAATCCAGCCCCCTCATTTTACAAGTGAAAGAAATTGAAGCATAGAGAAGCTGATTTATCCAAGGACAAATATGTATGCTTGGATTGTTTCATTAAGTAATTAATAAATTAATTTCAGTAAATAATCCAATTTTTTTAGTGGCCACTGGTGCTAAGAGACAGGTGATGTGTTCTTAACATTGAAACATTAAGCAATCCTGTTTTCTTGGTTTCAAATTAAACCAGGATAACTTGCATATTTGGTACAATATCAGTGCTACCTTCAGTGAGCCACAGAGGTTGAACTTAAGTGCTAATAATGCCAAAAGAAGGTGTTAAATATTTCTGTATGTTAGTGGAAACCTTTTCAATTACCTGTGGTCACTTACCTTGAGCGAATGGGGTGTGTGTGTGTTTGCACATTTACTTACAGGCTTACATTTGTCCCTGTGTTTCCATGTTTTCCATTTTAAGAGATAAGTGGTACATATGAATTTACAAGTAGAAACTAGTTGGAAAATGCTGACCTGACGTAGATTCTAGATTTGTAAATAATAAAATTCTGACCCGCTTTTCCAGTGCTGTATAATTTTTATCACAGTTAAGTCAGGAATGTCATTTCTGGGTTTCCTTCCACGTCCAGAGAGGGTTAAACAACTTTAGTTTTATATAAAAGCAGTAGGTATTATAAAACAGGTAAATTGTTACTATTTGGAATTTTAAAAATTTAAATCTTTGTTATTCAATTCTTGTTTTAAAGTAAACTTCAGGTAAACTGGAGGGATTAATATGTCAATAAAAATTTAATTTCCACATAGGAGGCAATCGATGCATAAAGCAAGCCCTTAATCAACAAATTGGTTAAAGAATTTGTTTGATGATCCTAAAAAATAAATAAGCTACGTGATGCTCAAGTGATCCAGGACTAATGAAAATACTGTAGGCTTTGTCAAAGTCTTTTCTGCAGATTAAGTATGGTTAGTAAGCAGTCGTTGAGCACTCTGGGCAAACCACTGTTGAGCATCTTATAATGTATATTTCTGCCACTTTTCCCCTTGTTTCTTTCTTTGCGCCTTTATACTACTTGGATCTTTTACCTTTTTCTCCCTGTGTTGCTATGTTTTGGGTGGTTTCTTTTATGCAGAAGTATTTTTATTTATACATCTAAAAACAAAACCCTATATTGAATTCTTCCTCTTATATCCAAACTTATTGAATATAGGTTTGACATTCAGGAATAACTCTGAAAATAAGAAATTATATCTTTATAGATAAAATAATAAAAGTTGAATCTGAAATAAATATTCCTAACTTTTCCATTTTACTTGAGAATAGAGAATGAAAAAGTTGTGTTAAGGGGCCAGCCCCGTGGCCTAGTGGTTAAGTTTGTTGTACTCCGCTTATGCAGCCCAGGTTCAGTTCCCAGGTGTGGACCCACACCACTCATTGGTGGCCACACTGTGGCAGCAACCCACGTACAAAATTGAGGAACATTGGCACAGATGTTAGCTTGACAGATTTTCCACAGGAAAAAAAAAAAGCGTCAACATTACAGGTAATTTCATGTTTCGTCTACTATAGTGGTAGCCAAATGAAAGTCTGAATTATTTTTATTATTTCAGGTGGCATAACAAATTGTGATTTACTTAAGAATGATTATGCAGAGTAACTGACTCATCAAGTTTCTTTCTTTCTGGTTTGGATAAATCAGTACAGTAAAGTTAACTATTTGAAGCATATCAGAAGCTCACATTAGCTTATGATATTAGTGTGATGGGTCTGGACTGTGGGGGGATAATCAAAGGGCCTTTGGATAAAAGTAGTTTGAGATGTCCATTGCCATTTTTTAGAATAATGAGCACAACTGAGAGTACTGGTCAGAGGTCAAGACAGGCTGCTGTATTCCACAGCTCCAAGGTTACCATTCTGATTGTGGTTGAGATTGTGCTCCAGAGGGTGCTACAGGCAGCCCTGAGTCTAGGGAATGTTACTGGATACCTCACTATAAAAAGGAAGTGGTTACAGGTGTGGTAGACAGAATGGCCTTCCCAGCACCCCCTCCCACCTCCCCCCCAAAAAGTAACACTGTGACTATATTATCTTACTTGGCCAATGGGACTTTGCATGTGTGATGAAGTTAATAATTTTGGAATGGGAAGATTATCTTGAATTGTGGGGAGAGGGGGCAATTTAATCATAAGAATCCTTGTAAGAGAGAGGCAGGAGGGTCAGTCATAGTCACAAAAGAAGTGACTGCTGAGGTCAGAGTGATGAAGGGTCACTAGCCAAGGAATGCAGGGAGCCTCTAGAAGCTGGAAAAGGGAAGAAAACAGATTCTTTCCTAGAGCCTCCAGAAGGAACGAATTGTTTTGTGTTTTAGAACTCCTTAGTTCCCATGTGAGTTATTTAATGTTTAATAGCTAGCTAAATTTATTAAACTGGATAGCATGACATTGTATAACTCCCTGGCACTGTCACAGGGTGTCCTCACTGAAAATCAGGTATACCTTAAATTTGAAAATTATTTGAGATTCTAGAGTTTTCTGGCAGCCAGCTTGCCTACTAAGTCATCCAGACCTCTGAATGTCTCTTAGAAGTTAGGTGGAATCCACACACTGCCGTGTGCAAGCACCTCAAGGCTGGCTGCTCGAGAGAACTTCCTCTGAATTCCAGTTGGTGATAGAAGGAGATTTAGATACTAAGGAAATTACCTCAGGCCTTTATTTTACGCTACAACCTACGCCTTTAACATAAACTTAAGGATATTTGCTTCCTTCTGGATTTTCCAAATATCGTTGACAATTAAATAAAAATGCAAAGCAGTGTGTAGAGGTTTCTCTTGAATAGTTAATAAAATATTCAGCAGTCTGATCTATACTTTTAATAACATGCATTATTAATCTGGAATCTAAGTATGCTCTTGCATTTGTTAAAATGTTCATTTGCATTTGTTTCAAGTTCCTGTTCAGTCAGTATTTTTCAGTGACTGCTGTGCACTGTTTTATTCAGTTGGCACTGGGGAATTGATAAGCACCTCAGTAAAATAGAGGAGAGACAGTACTGTGCAGCTAGATGGGTGCTATCATGGGCAGGTATGTGTGTGACACATACGTGTACAAAGGTCCTGACTGCTCCACGTGGAGAGTGGCCAGAGAAGACTTCGTAGAGGAGGTGACTCAAGTTGAGACCAAGTGGCTGAATCAGTTCGCCAGGCAGGAAAAAACAGATGGCATGTGCAAAAACACTACCTTGAAAAAGATTTCATGGTTTAAAGGATCTGAAAAAAATTAAACATAGTCAATGAATTTTACTTCTCTTATCACCTTTTTCATCATCTTTCCCTCAAGTTTGTGATCGAATGTGCTTTTTTCTTAGCTTCCTCCCTTTCCTTTAATAACATTTTCGCATTGAAAATCCCAATTATTTTTCTACAGAACAGGAACATCTGTTTCCTTTAACCATGAGACTAAAATTGTATATCAGCGAACAACAGATGCTAAGCATTAAGAGGAATGCTTCGGTAGGCCAAGCAGCGGTCGGCTCATGTCTGTAAGTTTGCAACACTCTTGACATGAGTCTGAGTACATCTAAGAGACTTATCCACCTAAAATAATTTGTTTAAATTTTAGGGTCTATAAATGCCAGGAACAAAGTTGTATGTATCGTATATTGCATACTTGTAAATGGTTTTCATTTGTAAATGGTTTCACACACAAATATACTTATATATACACCCCACTTCTTTAATAATAGGCATGTTTTTAAGTGCCTCTTAAACTCTTTCATTATGAAAACAATCCAAACATACAAAGGTAGAAAGAAGAGTTTAATGAAGCCTCATATGCTCAGCATTTCATCATCAACCCCACACCTCCCACCACACACACACTGGATTATTTAGAAACCAATCCCAGACATCATATCATTTAAGCATGTTTCTTTAACAAGTCATTCAGGAAAGGAAAAAGTACACATTGCAAAATCAAGAATTCAGATACTCCATTAGGAAGATGATAAACCTACTTTGCAAATTTCTTTTCCAACCACTTTACTACCTGAATGCTTTGCTTAATACAGTAAGTCTGTTCATTATTCCTTGAACATGGAAATTCCTGATTCTGTGAGCATGTTTTCCATGCTTTTGTCTCTTCTGGAGCCTCTCTATTCTTGGCCCATCTAATTGTGCCCTTTCAAGGCTTAACTCAGTTCCTGCTTTCTCTTTGAACCTTTTCGTGACTTTTCTTTATGAAAACAGCATTTTTTTGTCAGCATGGCTCAGGCATCACTTACATATACTATAATGAGTTGCTATTTAGTTTTTAAAATATATGTCCTGTTTTAACTCAATTATAACTGCTCTATGCCTCAGTTGTCTTGTATAAAATAAGGGTATTAATAGCATCTACTTCAAATATATGAGGATAAATAAGATAATCCAGAACAAGCACTCAGTGAATATGTTATTGTTGTTATCTATAAACTCCTGGAGGGAAGGAATCATGCTATGTAACTTTTTTAATCCTGCGTCTAGCCTCATGCCCCAGACAGGGTAGATACTAAATACCTGTTTAGTTATGTTGGCTGGAAGGAAGTCTGTGTTTTATATTTTATGAGGTTGTTATCAAATTCTATTTATCATTGTATACATGTTCAAAATATGGCCTTTGAGAGATCATTGTGAGATACTGTATTTTCTATCTAGAATTGACCATTAGAGTTCATTCATTGATTTATTTCAAGTGATAAAATGTATATCACTTGCTTTTACAGATGCAAAATTAAAACCCAATTCAATTAAAAATCAAGACATATTAAACTTTACTCTTGCTATATCCATGAAGAAATGATTTGCATAGAAAAACAGCTATTAAAATAATAATTACAGATCATTTTTCTTTATCTTTTTCAGACCATAAAAGTAACACTTAGAAAATTTGAAAAATCGAGAAAAGTTGAGAATTAGATTAAAAACTTTCCAGAGATAATCTCTGTATTCTCCCTTCTTCTTTGCATGAAAGTTTACGTGTTGCATGAACGTTTACATGGCTAAAGATATGCTGATTGTGAAACCTTGCATGCTGGTTTTCCTACCACTTAGCATTGTACATAAGCATTTTTTTGTCTTTTGTTAAGTATTGGTAAATATAATTTTTGAAAAATGTACTGAATAATTAATAAGTATTATAAAATTGTATAAAGGGTTAAAAAATATGACAATTTTGACAGGACTGATTCTTTTTTTAGGATTCTGGCTATTATTTCTTTTTCTGTATGCACTTCAAAATTAGTTGTCTATTTCAAAAATAATTTGTTGGTTTTGAGCTCACTTTAAATTTATACATTAGCTTTATGATGTTGCCTTCCAATATAAGAACGTGGCATATACCGCCTCATTCTGCTTTTATGTTCTTCAGCATATTTCAAGATTTTTGTCAGCTTTGTCCTTTGATGCCAGTGTTGCATGTTTCTTGTTAAGCGTATTGCTAGATATTTTAGCTTATTTTCTATTTGCTATTATAAGTGGAGTCTTTTTTCCATTATGTCTTTCAGCTAGTTGATAGTATAATTATGAAAGCTATTGATTTAATTATTTTAATTATGTACCCAGCCACTTTACTCAGTTCTCTTATGGTCTGTAATCATTTTTCACTAGATTATTTTGGGTTTTTCAGGTAGCATTCATCATTTGCAAGTAACAATTTTGCCTTTTTAAAAACATTTTTGTGGGGCCAGCCTGGTGGCGTAGTGGTTGAGTTCCTGCTCTCTGCTTCAGTGGCCCAGGGATCATTGGTTCAGATCCCTGGCGTGGCCCTATGCACCACTTGACAAGCCGTGCTGTGGCAGTGTCCCACATACAGATAGAGGGAGGTTGGCACAGATGTTAGCTCAGGCAAATCTTCCTCAAGCAAAAAGAAGATTGGCAACAGATGTTAGCTCAGGGCCAATCTTCCTTATCAAAACAAATTTTGTAACTCTTACTCTTTGTTTAACTCCTGGCTTTCAGGAAGTGCTTCTAAGTTTACTAAATAAGTATTGCTGGCTACTGTGTGAGATTGAGGTATTTTATCTACCCATATATAATGGAAATGTTACTCTTTATTATATTTTATGTAGTATTCCTGCACTTTTAAAGGTTGTTTTGGGGGTTTTTTGTTTTGTTATTTTATTCAACCATCCCTTATTGAGCTCCTACTGTGTGGCAGGCACATAGTCAGGTGCTGGAGATTCAGAGTCTGAGAAGACATTGTCCACTCTTCAGGGATAAGTATTATAATAAATGGATAGCAGTTTGCTGTGGAAACAGAAAGGAGAGTTCTATATGAAGTAGGAGAGGGGAGGCAGATGAGCCCAAGGAGACTTCCTGGAAAAGATGATCCTTGAGCTGAACTTTGAATGAAGTAAGATGACCTCCATTTTACTTTGACTGGAAACTTATGATTTCCTATGATTCCTGTGTTAAATGTTTTGAATAACTTTTAAAGAATCAGCAGTGAATGAGCAAGTACTTTTCTTTCACCAAAACCTGATCGCCTAATTTTAGTCAATGCATGGAACATGATTGCTTAAATTTAAAACATTCTTATCCTAAAAGAATTTCAGAATTGAAAGAAACTTTAGCCAACATTTAGTCTATCTCCCCACTCTTCTTCCAGTTTTACAGATGTGAAACAGAGACTTAGAGAGGCTAATTGGTCAACTGAAGTCATATAGCCAGCTACTGGCAGAGCTTGGAGAGTCGGTGTCCTGCCTCATAGTCGGGGCTCCTAGGACATCTGTGTTAATTACGTATTGATTCAGCTTTGCTGAGCTATTTTGGATTCATGTTCTTTTTGTTAACGTTTTCAAGTTCTTGGATTTAGAATTTTTGTTGCACCTTCTGCGTTCCTTAGCCCAAAGAATGGAGAAGAAATTACACTCTTGCAGCACCTCAAGATTTTGGTTTTTAACTGTTCTCAAACATGTTATTCTGTTTGCCTTTTTGAAGAAAAAAGTATGATTCTTAACATAGAATTGTCTCGCATTTTACCTATGCAATTTTTCTTGTGATATTAACTTTTATTTTTCTCTTTTTAGTCTGCCATTTTCAATTTTCAGAGTCTGTTGACTGTAATCTTGCTGCTTATATGTACCTGTGCTTATATCCGATCCTTGGCGCCCAGCCTCCTGGACAGGAATAAAACTGGGTATGTTACTAATGATGTCTAATCACCCAAATTAGTTTGTAACTTACATTATTTCCTCCCTTTGTTTTTTAAAATCCAAAAACTTTGTATTTACAGAATCTCACTAAATAAGATAAGTATCAGAAGTGACCTGAAATGTTTTGGACTGAAGAAAAATATATTTAAAAAGATATGACAGATTTTTTTTTCTGGGACTAGAGATACAATTTAGTACTTTCAAAGGCAGTATTTGGCCTTACTTTGTATAGAATAATTAGTAAAGTTGGTTATCATATTTTGAAAGTATTAAACAGTTTGCAGGTGCTGTGTCCATAAAAATAATGTAGACATTCCCTCTCCAGTCCAAGATTGCTCTAATCATATAGGCTCCCTGTCTGTATCAGACTGCAAACATCTTTGGAGAAATTTATTTAGCTTACTTAAAACAGTAATAAAGAAGCCGGCCCCACGGCCTAGTGGTTCAGTTCGCACACTCTGCTTCAGTGGCCCAGGTTTTCGCCACTTCGCATCCTGGGTGTGGACATGGCATTACTCATCAGGCCATTCTGAGGTGGCATCCCAAATAGCACAACCAGAGGCACTCACAACTAAAATATACAACTATGTACTGTGGGGCTTTGTGGGGGAGAAGAAGAAGAAGAAAAGAAAAGACAAGATTGGCAACAGTTGTTAGGTCAGGTGCCAATCTTAAAAAAAAAAAAAAAGTCTTGGATATGTCATATTCCTTTCGATTATACATTCATACCCTGGAAAGATTTAAGCTTAATATACCACCACAAAGAATTAAAATTTTAAAGTGCCATGTTCCTAATACAAAAATACATGTTGAATTCAGCAAAAAAGAAGAGTACATATAAAAAAACAGACTGTGGTAAAAACTATGTCAACTTTCTTTGCCTATTTGTTTATTTGTGAATTAATATTTATTAATTTGTATGAATAATTGTCCTAATCCTTTCTTGATGAGAGCCTGTACCTCACTTAATGATTTTGAGAAATAAAAGGATGAAATAGAATACTTTTCATAGGAATAATAATCATCTCCAGCACCTTTTTTTGTTTTTAATGGAAAGAAAAGGGTCAAATTAGGGTCCTGCAAGGTCAGACTCTGCTTT
This sequence comes from Equus asinus, assembly GCF_041296235.1. Taxonomy (NCBI): domain Eukaryota; kingdom Metazoa; phylum Chordata; class Mammalia; order Perissodactyla; family Equidae; genus Equus; species Equus asinus. Next base: position 86,340,272 of record NC_091798.1, read on the forward strand.
TCCACTAATAAAAAGCCCTTACAAGAAGCCAGGTGGTAGATATCCAGCTATGAGAGTAATAATTTCTGCTTCTCTTTCCTTCGACTCCATTTATCATAGTTAGCATTTATTCAAACATCTCATTGTCTAAATCATTTAGCTTTTGTTACTATTCCTTTTATTTCCTTTTGTTACCAATTATTTGAACATGTATAAAGGAATAAGTAGAACCTCTAACTAGTTTTGAATATTGAAAATCAGTAACCCTGTTCCAGTAAACTGATAATCTGTCTCTATTGACCTAAAGGATTTTATTTAACCTACTGAAGGTGAAAACAGATGTGACTTGTCCTTCAGTTTTCTGACACTGCCCCACTTCCCTTGTAGACACTGCCTTCCTCGTCATTTCACCTTTTTCTCTGAACTCCTATTGCACTTAGTCTTCAGCACTCAATTTAATACTTTGTCTCTTTGTTAAATTATATAATCTTATTTGTGGCTTAGTTGTGCCTGAAGCTTTTCTACCCAAACAAATGGTTTTATTTCTTCCATCCCTTCCTCTGCAACCCCCAACTGTTAACTTACAGTTAAAGCATAAGATAGAAACCAGTAAATATTCTCATTAATCAGTTGCTTGGAATTCTAATATAATACATAAACTTCTATCTAAGAAGATAAGTGTTTATTTCATTAAAGAATAATCACATAGTCGTAGAATAGAATATTTGTACTTTTCTGATGCTGTTATGAAGTAAATAGGTTGCATGTGGAAATGTCTGCTCCTCATTCCTTTGGGGGCAGGAACACATCCGTATCATGCTACAGTAAAAAAGGAGTTCTCAGGGCTGCCAACCTTACAGTAGAGGTTGAGTAGTAGTATATTTCTCCTACATAAGGGACCGAAGAAATAGCATGCCTATTTTTATATTTTAAAGTATATACTGATACAGTTAATTGTTTGAAAGCTTTTTTAAGACTTTATTTCTATCTATAGAAATGTTTAGCCAATTTTATTTTGACTTGTCCATAAATATTTTCTGCAGAAGAAATTTTTATAGGCCATTGTTCTTTTCTGTCATAATACATATTTTTATGAGACTCATAATAAACTTTTCTTTCATTATAGTGAGTATTTCATGCTTAAGTGGAGATGTCTAGACTAATTGGATAAAACAAGTTTTTGATGACTTCACTGTTGAAAATAACTTAATTTTTTGCTGCTTCAAATAATATAGAACTAAGAAAAAGATTGCTACTTTGTCTTGTTTCCTATTTTCATAGACCTGATAGCTTTATCAGCAAGTATACTTAGTGCCTTATAGCCAGAGAACTAAGCAGCATAATTGTGTTGGTTTTTGCCAACTAATAAAGTTCCTGTGTTTTAATAAATAGCATTTGGGATATTACAGAAATATGTCAAAGGAAATATGTGAAAAAGGCCAAAGTGGTACTGATAAATCTCTAAGTTGCCAAGTTAGGAAATTTTTATTTTATTTTATTTTTATTTTTATTTATTTATTTATTTATTTGAGGAAGATTAGCCCTGAGCTAACTGCTGCCAATCCTCCTCTTTTTGCTGAGGAAGACTGGCCCTGAGCTAACATCCATGTCCATTTTCCTCCACTTTATATATGGGACGCCTACCACAGCATGGCTTGATGAGCGGTGCCATGTCTGCATCCGGGATCTGAACTGGCGAACCCTGGGCCGCCGAAGCGGAACGTGCACACTTAACGGCTGCACCACCCGGCGGGCCCCGGAAATTTTTTTTGTTTAAATAGCTTTCAATATACTATGTTCTACCAATTTCCCAGTGATACTTTGAGTTATTTCTAGAATATCAGGCCTGAAAAGACCTTGACTGTCATCATATGGGTTCAGACTATGTTCTGTGGGGCTCTAAGCTTCCCATTGAGGAGTTTCAGGTGTCCTGTCTCTGAGTCCCTCAACTGGAGTAGCTTTAAATCAGTAGTGCATGTTATAATCAATATGTTTTTAGAATCAAGGAACCATGGCATTGCAGATCACTAACCAGTGTCTTCCATATTTTGATAAAATGTAAGCGGATTTTAAGTGACATCTGGAGTTATTGTACATGTGCCTTTAACCTACGTATTACTGAATACAGCGCATTAATCACTAGTCTGAAGACTGTCTGTAATAACTCACTTAATCATTACAACAGCGCTATGAGTGTGAGTGCTTGTAAAGAGAAAATAACTTGCTCACAGTTACGCAGCCAATTAAGTAGGACTGAGTTTAGGCACAGTCTGGCCCTTATATTATCCTACATTGCTTTCAGGAGTATAGATGGTTTTTGTCCTTTTATTCTTTTTTTTAAAGATTTTATTTTTTTCCCTTTTCTCCCCAAAGCTCCCCAGTGTATAGTTGTATATTCTTTGTTGTGGGTCCTTCTAGTTGTGGCATGTGGGACACTGCCTCAGCGTGGTTTGATGAGCAGTGCCATATCAGTGCCCAGGATTCGAACCAACAGCACGCTGGGCCTCCTGCAGCGGAGTGTGCGAACTTAACCACTCGGCCACGGGGCCAGCCCCAATGTCCTTTTATTCTTATAGTAAAATCATTTCATCTGTCAGAATGTCCATCTTTTAAAATAAACCTGTGTTTTTGCCCATTTTATTTAATCTGAACTAAGGGACTTTGTGCTTTGAGGTCAGGAAGTTATACATCAGAGGAGGAACATATATAGAACTTAATTGACCCAGTATTTTATTTCAGTCTTAACCATTCAAATATAATGATCATTAGCCATCTTTTTGAGCAAAAAAATGTAATATAAATTTCCCTAGAATTTAAGTAGTATGATTTTGCTATGCCAGTCCTAACTTACTGCAGTAGGCAATGTTAATTTATCTTGATTTGTAACCATGGGTAACACCATTTATAATTCTTTTCTTTTGTTAGACCAACAAAATAGCTGTCTATAATTTTTTTTTCAGATACCTCTAATCATTGATTGGCTCAGTTGGGTTTTTGTTTAAAAGCTGGTTACTTTTTTTTTTTTTTAAAGATTTTATTTTTTTTCCTTTTTCTCCCCAAAGCCCCCCAGTACATAGTTGTGTATTCTTCGTTGTGAGTTCCTCCAGCTGTGGCATGTGGGATGCTGCCTCAGCGTGGCCTGATGAGCAGTGCCATGTCCGCGCCCAGGACTTGAACCAACGAAACACTGGGCCGCCTGCAGCGGAGCGCGCGAACTTAACCACTCGGCCACGGGGCCAGCCCCATAAAAAAAAGCTGGTTACTTTTTATACATGCCAAATAAGTGATAGTATCCATATAATATATATTTAATTCATAATATATCCATTCATAAAATTGAAATCGATATCTTCCGTCTAATTCTTATTTCCAGAATATATGTGTTTTAAATGCTGTATTTGATTAACTCATACAATGTCCTAAACTAGGATTTTCTACTTACATTGAAAACATACATACATATTTTTGTTTTCCTGCTTATTGAATGACATAGTTATGTAAATGCTATCATTGGAGTTTTTGATTATAGGTCATTTAAATATAGAGCTACATTCTATGAGTAAGGTTTTTTAGTATGAATTTTATTTTTTAATATAAAAATTCATCTAAAACCAACTGTGTTCATTTACCATTTCCTCAAAATTAATGTTTATTTAAATTGGCATATGTGTTTTCTGCTTTTGAACGTAAAGCACTTGAAGTTGACTGTTAATCCTACAATAGTAAACGCTTGTACAAATTTTTGCCACTCTCACATTAATTTACCCTGAGTTTAACCTATGACATCAAATATATTCCAATTTGTTGATTTTGATGGTTGATCAACTATTTTATTCTACTTTTCTACATAAATGGTGGTTTGACAGCAAACAAATTTCAGTTTTGAAGCAAAGCATCCGAAGTTAAAATGCTAGTATATGATGAATTGTCTACGTGATACTAGGAAAATGATTTACCTTTCCGTAATCAGTAGCTACTTTTTTCTTTTTTATTCTCTGTAGGTTGTTGGGTATATTTTGGAAGTGCGCCAGAATTGGTAAGTATCTGTCTATGATCTCCCTCCACTTATTCAGCTCTAACTTGCTGGCCACTTTACTTACGTCACATTCACACATATCAAATATCAGTTTTAAAAATGCAGGCTCCCCAATTTTGTGCATTTTTGCAAAATTTTGTAGCATTCCAGCAAACTCTTTTCCTTATGCTATTTAAACCTAGACTTGTTTGATACGTCATAATACTCCATTAGCAGTGAGATGGAAAATATAAGAAAAATCTCTGTAATTCAGATATCAAGTACTATCCATTTCTGGTTTTGAGGAGATTTCAGACAAATGTGTATAGTTTTATGCACACATGATTATAGTATAGAGCATGCTGTGTGTGCTATTTTGATAACTGAGAATGAATTCCTATCTAATGGAAGGCCTGCTAAGCAACTAACTAAGCAGTCATTTTGTTGCCCTATGCTAAATCATAGAATCTTATTTGTTGCTTTTAGAAAACATTAACTGCTTTTGTCTGTTGAAACCATGTGGTCACAGCTGAGCTTTATTCTGACTGATTAAAGTTAAGGTAGATGTGGTTATCTTCTAACTTTTCATAATAAGATGAGCAGCATCTTAAGTATGTTTATATTTAGGTAATACTACTCTTGTCCCATCGCCCTGGGGCCCGTCCGGTGGCATAGTGGTTAGTTAAGTTTGTGTGCTCCACGTCGGCGGTCCAGGCTTCACAGGTTCAGATCCCAGGCATGGTCCTGCACACCACTCATCAAGCCATGCTATGGTGGTGTCCCACATACAAAATAGAGGAAGATTGGCACAGATGTTAGCCCAGTGACAATCTTCCTCACCAAAACTGGATAAGTAAAATAATACTCTTGTCCCATTCCCCTATGTATACAACATTTAACACAGTGCCTAGCACATAGTAGACTCTCGAATGCTTGGTAAGTGAATGAATTAAAATGGATTTTATTCCTATAATTCACCAATATTCTTGAATAATAGATTATGGTTGTACACCACAAAATGATGTTTCCGGTCAAACAATGGATCACATGTACAGTGGTGGTCCCATATAACCCAGGTGTGTAGCAGGCTAGTGTGTATACCACTAGGTTTGTATAAGTACACGCTACAATGTTTATACAACAACAAAATTGCCTAATGGTACATTTGTCAGAACATATCCCCATTGTTAAGCAGTACGTGACTGTATACCCTTTTTAACATGCCAAGTTTCAAAAAACACTTCTGGGCATTTGTTCTTATATACGTGGACTGAAAATGAATATTTCTTGTCCTCTTTGGAATTTACATGACCCCCTCAAAAATTGTTTAACTTTAGTACTAAAGTCAATTTATTAAATTATAAATGTATAATTCATAAATTTAATGAATTATTAAATTTAATAATTTAAATTTATACATAAGTACTTTTTTCTTTCATAAAGCTGTCAGGTTTCATAATGAAAATATTTTTTCCTGTTTGGCGTTTAGTCTAGTTAGCCAGTCTGACGACAGCCTGAGTTCCCCAAACTAATCTCTTTAAATAGGATGGGGAATTTAAGAGTCATCTCCCTTAGATAAGCTGCGTTCCTTTTAGAGTATGATGCTTTATTTTGGTTTTCACTTCTCAGAGATGTGGAACATTTTAGAAGATGGTCCATAACAAGAAAGAAAATTGATTAAAGATTGAAAAATACACTAAGTTCTTGTAATATTTAGAAATTTTTCAAAGAAGACCTGAGAATTGATATATTACATCTGAAGATACTTATAGGCATAATCTAGTCTCAGCTAAGGACTAAAAATTAGTTGTACAGGTTTCAAATTCTTTAAAGCATCTTCTAAGATTCATGTATTGTTAGCCATTGAAATAATTTTGAGAGAGCAAATTTTCTTCCCTTAAGCTTTTAATGATAGACCCATTATCAGTGGAAGTTGTAAGCATAGTACTAAATTACATAGAAGTCCTTGTTAAGTCGCTTATGATGACATTATAAAATTCCTTGGCCTCTTGGGTTTCTTGCCATAGAAAATGATAGTATAAGCGTAAAGAGCTTCACAGAAAAGTGCTTCTTTCAAGGCCCTCGTTCTAATATGTTGACTGTTGAAACAGACGTCTTTCAAAGATGAAGAAATTCAGTGTGCTTTTAACATGTTAAAGTGTCCTTCCTCAGTGTTCTTAGTCATACTTTATTATCTCTTACAGTGATAGGCATGAGAATGTTTCTTTTGTGAGAAATATTATTTACCTTAGATTGGTAAAGCACAGATAGAGCCTAAATAAATGGTTATCAATCAGGGGACATTTGCAATGTCTGGGTTCATTTTTGGTTGTCACAGCTAGAGTCGGGACATATGGGTATAGGTCAGGGATGTTGCTAAGCATCCCACAGTGCACAAGACAGCCCCTCACAACAGAATTAGCCCAAATTGTCAATAGTGCTGCAGTTGAGAGGGCCCAGCCTAGATTTATAGAGGTTTGTGGTGCAGACTTATCTGGCATGCAGTCATGCTCAACAGTTGCGCATCCTGAAATAACAGAAGAAATCGTAAGCACTTCAAACTAACCGAGAAGAGAGAGAAACAAAATAGCACCATCAATGGCCAATGCTGATAGTTTGTGGTAAATGGAAATATATGTAAACTAAACTGCTTGCTTCAGAGCCAAGTCACCCAGAAAAAGAAAGAATATTGTCAAGGAACAGAGTTGTAAGAGTACCTCAAGAAAACTGCAAAGAGAGCACGTAATGGAAGAGCAAGAGAGTTTGGGAGAATAGAGAGAACATCACTGTATTAGCATAATACTAAATATTCATTAGTAAAAATAGAAAAGGTCTGGAGTTAGGAGGCTGAGCTTTCATCTCAGTATTAAGTCACTAACTTATAAATAAAATATTAAGATATCTTAAATCCATTCTACGTAATAAATTAGAAGAGTATGCACACCTCCATTCAGTAGCCAACCCAGGTGACCCTTCTGTTCATAAATATTATTTGAAAGTATAGCTAAAAGTTTAAGACATCTAGATTGTAGCTTTCTTAATTATTTACTGTAGTATCAGCTGTTTCTATGTCTAATTGTAAACCATCTTTTCTTTTTTCTTGTTCATTTGTTATTGCCATTTTCCTCTCTTATCTGTATGAATGCCATAGATTAAATGGTTCAGTTAAAGTATTCATTCTTGCCAATAATGTGAAAGCATTAGCTGTTCATTTTGGCAAAGTGGCTTAGAAAATGTTGATGCTGATATGCTGCTTTGTCAACCACAAGCTCCTCTTGTATCTTGACACAATACATCCACAAAGAAAGGATGCAGTTTTAGTGGGAAAGGGCCTGGCCAAGTCATCTTATCACGTTACACATCACATTACAGCAACTGTTTCACATTCACTTATACAGAACTAAGACTAGACAAGAAGTAACATTCTTACCCAAGTTCACCAAGATGTTTACCTCTGCCGCATGGCAATCTCTTTCAAGAAAATTAAAAACAGGAAAATGAAACCCATATGTAAATTATAGCATTCTAAGTTAGAGGGAGAGGAAGAGAAGAACTTCCCCAAAAATTGATTTCCAGCAGATAGAAAATTTAGGACAATATTAATTTCTTCTTTTAGGTATTTAACGAGACTATATTAGACAGTGGGAATATCTAACCCTAATAAGATGACAGTCCTGCTTATGAAATCTACCTGAAATTTATGTCTGAATGAGTTTTTTTGTTTTGCTTGGTAACTTGGGTTTTTTGCCCGCAAAACAATTAGCATTGCTTACAAGTGATGGTCCAAGGTATTTTTTAGTTTTAAAAGATTTTTTTTTTTCCAGTTAAGATAGTGGTATTCTGAGAACACTCTTCTCTCACTTTCTAGATTTTCCCTTAGCTGAAAGGCAGTCCATTTAAATGTCTATGGATAAAAAATACCAAATGTTTATTTTATTTATATGTGTCATATTTTCTATGAATATTGTCATTGAGCAGACAAAAGATATAAATTTATGAACAATGCGACTGAGCTCAATGAGGAAGCTCTGAAGATGACAATGACCTTGAAGATTTTCATTGGTAAGGGTGGTGAAGATTGCCATTTTCCAAAGGTAGTTAACTTGCTAAGTGAAACATGGAACTTAGTTACGGGGAAAGAGCTGATTTTAAATATCGTAGAAAAACACAAGTGAGGGGAGCGTAAACTATCTCTACGAGAGGGCACCAGGTGCACACTCAGGATTCTCTCTAGAAGCAGCCCATCACTCTTTCTTCTTCCTTCTTTCTTTCTTATGTGCCCTCAAGGGAACATATAGATGCCTGGTGCTTTGTGGAATTGTACAGCTTTGTGATTACTGAAGAAACAAGAAAGAACAAAGGAATTTGAATTAACTCAAAATCACAGCATCTCTAACTCTTTGCAAGACAATTTCACAAGCCAACTTCAGGGCTTCCTGCAAAGGACAGTCTCCATGTATAAACACTTCTTAAACACATGTGAAATTGACTCATACAGAAGTGGTTGTTTTAAGTTCTACATTTCTAACCCAGAGTAATCATATTATAAAAGATGTGATATGAAATCCATCTCAGAAAGTTTTTCCTAATATGTTTTTATTAAGCATTTTATTTTATATACATTTTCAAAATGTAGTTTTATTGATCAGCCTCTGTTCATTTTTCATCCACAAGTGCTTTCTTTTGTTCCTCCTTTAAAAAATGTCATGAGTTGCTACCAGTGAGGGAAAAAATTATGGCTAAAACGTGTATGTTAAATCTCTTTTTTTAGGTGGAAATTTTCCTTTTATACAGGAAAAAATAAGCAGTATTTCTTTGGCCTTAATTGAGTTGTTCTTGATTGTTTCTCTTGGATTTCTATCCTACATTCTGCATTGTATTTTTTAATACTGGTTTTACACAGTGGCATGGGAATGGCACATTAAGAGTTTTCTAAACACATGATAAAGAAATGTCTTAGAAATAAGTCTGTATAGTTTAGCTCTTTCTATATTGTACTTGCTTTTATATTGCATCTAGTTCTTGTTTTGCCTGCCACCCTCCCCCATCAAATGTGTGGGCCTCAGAGGCAAGAACTTTATCTAGATTCCTATGTACACCTCTCCCATAGTAATAATCATATCATATCCATGTTAGCCACTCAGTTAATCAACATGAATGTCTCCCCTTTTTTCAACAGGCGAACGGAAGAGTCCCTATGTTGCAATATGCTGTATAGTGATGGCCTTCAGCATCCTGTTCATACAGTAGCTTGGAAAAATGCCAGAATTTGTCATCAGATTTCAATATGAAAAAAGGACTTATCTGCAGAAAATAGTGGAAAGAATGGTTAACCTTTTTATCTCTGAACATTGAGATAAATTTCCAGCTGCTGTTCTCTATTTTTGTTATTGGACCAATGTTCTATATAAATAATTAGGATGCAACCATTTAATACTCAGAGTTTGATATGTCTGTAACAATCAGCCTCACTCCTGTCACTACAATATTACATTCTGCAAACATCATTCTGTTGTGTCAGATACCAGTTTTTAGTGAGGTATCTCTAAGGTACATAGAAAACAAAATTGGTAAATTACTCAAGTTACTTTCACTGTGATTTGGAAATGGTATATCTTTATAGAATGAGGCCTTTTTTAGACTAGCTTTTTTATTGAAAAAAAAAGGTTCAATTTGTGTTGGTAAGGATTGCATTCATATTTAATAATGCTTGCTTTTCCTCTGGCCACACCGTTTTGAGCATTAACCAGAGTACCTCTACTCTTAGCAAACTGTAGCTTATTACAGTGTTTAAACTATTTAAAACAAGCCTATGCAGTTCTTAAGGAGGAAGATAAATGAGAAGTGATTTAAGAGTAGTATTGCTAAAATGTTCATATTTAACATAGAAAAGTTTAGAATAGCTGACTGGCTTAGAAGCCTCTGCAGCCTCTCTGGTTAAGTATGGATAGATGTCTTGAGCATAAATTTGACCAGCTAACTGTCGTTCTCTAAACAAGACTGCATTCTTAGAATGAAAAGAGCAAAACAGAACACTTACAGAATGATAATCCTATATATGTTTTTCTTTTTTTATTTTTAGTGTTAGGTCTCCACTTATTTTAATTGCTCCAAAATGCAAACTGTATTTTTTGTTGTTTTTTAATACAGCACTTTAAATCTAGTTTATGTTTTGTCTGTCAACTTGAACTGGAATCTCTTGTGTAACTTAGTAGGTTATGATAAACAGTTTTTAAATCTACTTATCCATATATCATGGCGTATGTGTCTTTGAGCTTTGTTAATAAAGGAGAAACTTCAGTAGTTTTCGTTGAGGCAAGAGGACCATTGGGAATGTGACTTACAAATCCTGCAGTAGAGCCGTTGTTTTAAGTTTATGGTTAACATTTCTTAAGTTCAACTGAAATTGAGTTAAAATTTCAAAGCTAAAAGGAACTTACGTATCTTAGCTAAAAATTGCCCGTTATAGATGGCATTAATTAAATATTGTTTTCAGCTATTAATTCCCCATAAAGGTAAAAAGGAATCCTTTATTCTTTTTCTTTTAAGAAAAGAAAATTCTTTATCATTATTTTAAAATGAGTCTGCCAGTAGCTCTTTCTGCAGAAACAAAGTATGGAACTGAAAGCCACCTATTTTTAAAGACCACATTAAACTACGTGGGAAGAATTCTAGGAAACATCTAAAAAAAGTTTTTATGTGTTGCTTGCTTTTTTTTACAAAAGGTAAAAGTTGCTGCCCACTGTCAGTATCTGTTTATTTTACATTTTTGGCATATCTATAGCTGGTTAAAAGTGGTATATTTCGCTTTAGACAAGGAATCAGGTTATGATAATTATTCCTACCCTGACCTGTCTCTTGGGCTTTGCATTAGGTCAATGATTTTCAGGGTATCCCAAAAATAGGCTTCTCTTATAAGCATATACGTGCAAGTAAGTCACCTTTCTGGGTCTAGTTTCTGAGTGGCCATCTGTTGTCCAACTCTGCTGCCAACTAGAGTTTTCCAAAAGCTGTGTCAACTAAATTTTTATATGCTGATACAAATCTAATATAACAAAGGAAGAATATTCTACACAATCAGTTCTAAAACATTTCTTTAATTTGACATTTCAGAGGCGGTAGGTGGAAAGTGGAGGAAGAATTAATTTCTTTGGAAACTTTGTGGTAACAAAAATTTTTACTCTGTGTAGATACTGAACAGAGTGGGAGGCAGCTTATTTCTGACCCAAGACATTCTGACCTTTTGAAACACAAGCTCTTTGGGAGGTGGGAGAAAGACACAGGATTCTATGAAAAAAAGCAGTTAGCATTTTCTTTACTGTATTTTTTTCAAAGACCTACCACTGAATCCTGTTCTCTAACTCAAAGGCAGCGTAGGTAGGTTTAAGCCCGTGGAATATTCAGAGATTTTTTTGTGGTCTTGCTGGGGTGGTAGGATGCAGACGAGGATTAAAGATCAATTTAAGCCTCGGATGAACCATCTCTGTCACTCAGACTTTGCAGCACTGGATGGGATGATGGGCACTGAAGTCCACATCTTACTAGATTCAAATACTCTCCCTAACCCCCTTCCTGGCTCCAGAATCTTGATTCTGTCTCTCTGGAGTTTGTTTTGTGCTGATGTTTAGTTCCTGATTGGCCTCAGCTGTGTCTGTGACAGGAGCATGTCTTGTTTCCAGGCAGTCTTAAAACGTGGTCAATCAAAAGGCCACATGGTCAGTTAAATTCCTTCTGTGGCTTAAAAAAGTTTGGATGCAAGTCCAATGTCTTGTTATTGCCTGTGCTGCTGTGCCAGGCAATATTCTGAATGTTCTTACATGTTCAAATTCAAAATAACCCTTTCATGCTGGGGATATATTAATATATAATTTGTAATAGATTCCTTCATCTTAGTAATGCCCAGATCAGTCTAGTTTTATCTTAGAAGACAAAATAGAGGTTTGAATGAGGTAACTTCAAGTTTACAAAGTCTCTGCCTGGTTTTGTGAAAAAGACCTAGCCCTTGTAAATAGAATATGTGTATTTCACCATTCTTTCAAGAAGCATTTATCTGTGTATTTGGTATATTATCCATGAAGATGGTCACAAGTACAGTTTCTTCCCTCTAGTAGTTCATAATGTAGGAGGTGAGAGAGAGATGAAGTTATTATTATTAAGATAATGCTAGGATTCTAGAGGAAAATAAAAGAAGGACAACTCAGATATGAACTTCCTTCTAGAGGAGCATGCTTCAGTTGAATTTAAGAGCAATATGCAAAAGCACCAGTGGTACATTATGGACCATAAATACCTAGCTTGTGCCAATTGGGGAACATTAAGACAAGTCTAGACAGGTGGACAGAAGTTAGATCCTAGAGGGTCTGTATTTTTCTCATTACTGTCTATTACCTACCTCAAAATTGAAATTGAATATATGTTCTCTCCTGCCTGACAAAAAACTTCAAGAAAAAAATAAAGTCCTCCCTTGGCGTATGTGTAAACATGGTTAAATATATCCATGCCAACCTGAATTTGGACCAGGAATAAAATAGTGTACTCTCCAGACTCACCTGCGTAGCATATAAAGCTGAGGTAACTGACCGGTCAGGTCAAGTGTTTTTAGGAACTCTTAGTAGCTCACACTGTATCAATGCCAGAAGCAGCCACGGTTGTTGAAGCACATGTGTATCTGCACAAGAAGTAGAGGTGGTTGCATTGTCTACATTTCCGATTGCTCAGAAAAGATTTCCAGTGAGCAAGGACTTGTGCTCTTTTCAAAACCTTTGAGAAGTTACTGGATCATAGGAAGCAGAAAACAAGAGTGGGAGATTCTTGGGGACTGCTCCTCACTTTCTTGGTATCCAGTAACAGTAGATGTTCAAACTGTAAGTAGGTGAGTAATAGCATTGTGAGCGCTGCACAACCTTGTTGCTCTCGATCAGCAAGTTACTGCGAGTTATGCAGCTTCCAAAAATAGCTTCATAATTATGTCATTTATACACTGCCTGCCATGGTGTCTTTTACTTTGCCCTAAACTAATCCCAAAATAATAATCTGAAATGCCGCTCCAGTATCAGAAAAGGGGAGGGAGGGGTGGGAGTATGTTTCCTGTGATTATAAGATTACAGAAAACCTTCCTCTGCCTAGTGCACATGTCTGTAGTGTGTAATAAAAATTAAAATTAACTCTCAAGAGCCTCCTAGTTTTGTCTTAATGTCAGATGAGTGAAAGCCATTTTTTTAAGGGTTAAAAATTGAAATTGCCACCTTTTGAGTAAGACGAGAATGGAGAAATATTTCTACTTGTTTTGCCTATATTTTAATTTTCATGGCTGGTCAAGATTAGTTTTGGGGAGTTTGTATCTTGTTTTGCCTTTTTTTTTTTTTTTTTTTAGGGAGATTGGCTCTGAGCTAACATCTGTACCAGTCTTACTCTCTTCTATGTGGAACACTGCCACAATGTGGCTTGATGAGCGGTTTGTAGGTCCGTGCCTGGGATCCAAACCTGCAAACCCCAGGCTGCCAAAGCAGAGCCTGTGAACTTAACCACTGCACCACTGGGCCAGCCCCTGCTTTGCATCTTAAAGCTGTTCAGTATATTACATTGCTGTTTCTTGGAGCAAGCCTTCAAGAGCCTAAATGACTTGCTTTACATAGGTCATTAATTCACTCAGAACCGGTTGACATCTGATTCTGAATGAAAGTAACAGTTAATAATTGTTGATAATTAATTTCAACCTTGTCCTCAACTGAGGGCCTTCAGATGCCCAAATATTCTGGCAAGTAGTTATTATTTTCTCTCCAAAGTCTGTGAGCAGTGCCCATCAGTCAGATTACTCAGCCAGCGTAGACCGTTTCTGGAGAACTAGGAGGAAGCACGCTTGTGCTGCGGGCCTTGCTTTGGTAGCGTGGCCTTTCTACCCTTATCTTTTCAGCAGTGAATTAACACAGCAAACCTGTGTTTGACCGCTTTCTAGAAAGAATTTGCATAACCAAATGAATTGCACCAACTATATTTTCAGTTGAGTGAACTCAAAAAGTACTTCAGATATGAATTTAAAAAGTATCTTAGTTGTTTCCTTTGATGTATCTTGTAAAACTCCCTCACTGCTCCATTGTAACTACCAGTTAATGTGAGACTTGATAGAGAAAATCACTAACTTTCTGATTTCTAACTCAAAAGAATTAATGGATTTGCTTGAGACCACTGAATTTAACAGTAGGAAAGCTAACTCTGTTTTCAATTCAGAGGGTTCGCGTTAATATTCTTAAGCATACCAGATAAGACTGGGCGTAAAAAGAAACATAAATAATTGAAAATAAGGGTAAGTCAGTTTACACACACTGTGGGGGATGAGAGCACTCAGGACCTGCAAAATACCCAGATGCCACTGCTGATTGAGCTTTATTTGGCAAGAGAGGTGACCTAGAAGCAAATGTGTAGTGATTGAGAGTTTGTACCCAAATTGCCAAAATGTAATTTTTCAGTCACTTCAACATTTTTGATCAAGTACTATGTCTAGGCTAAATGCTGGAAAAATAATGTGCAAAGATATTGAACTGTTTAAATAGAAATAAGGAAATGTTGAAGACATGAAGGATTTTAAGAAGGCCAGCATCAAGGAGGAAATATCTGTAGTATTAAGTGTGAAAGAAAAGTGATCTGCAGGCTCAGGTATCACCCAAAGATTTGACCTTGAGAATTAAAAGCTATGAAGATAATGAGAATACTCTTTCAATAACGTTTTGTTGGAGCACCTGACAAACAGTATACAGTATTTTCCCTTGATTTATTTATTTAATATTGTTTACTCTTTGCTTACTTTTACCTAATGTTATTCACAAATGGAACTGCTATTAAATCTTGGAAAATGATGAAAGTACTTGTAAAATATATTTAAGAAGTTTACAATGTGAAATTAAGAGAGCTATAGAACACGAAATGTAGGGTTGGATGAATTTTGTGAAAATTTAGTTTTAATGAGTAATCTGCCTCATCCACATCTCTGTTTATGGGTCGCTGTCCTTAGCTCTAAGTGAATTAAAGCCAAAATAACATATAGTGACGTAGTTCTAAACCCATAATGTGAAATTGCATTCTTACTCTGGCAACTCCAATACTAGTTGAGTTGTTTTTAAGTATTACCATCTCAAGCATCTTTTCAAAGAAGTTCAATTGAATCTGTTAACACTTAGAAATTGGATGTAGAAAACTAGTAAGATGGTTCCTGAATCCCTAGGCAATTAGATTGACCTGCCACGAAGAACAGAAATAGGGGTAGAACTCAGGATAATCTTTATGCCTCTAAGGAATGAAAAATTAATCCCTCTGGCATTTCTGCCCCACAAGATAGAGCCCTCCATACTCCCTAGAAGAATCTTTTGAGAACTGGCTGTGCCAGACACAGTGCTAGAGACAGGGTCTACAATGTGGAACAAATACAGCTCCTGCTATCATGAAACCTAGATTCTAGTGAAGATCAACTAATCAAAAAATTAGATAAGCTACACAACTTCTGATAAGAACCCTGAAGAAAACAAAGAACGGATGATTTAGATGGAGTGATCAGAGAAGGCCAGTCCATGGAGTTGATGGTTAGGCTAAGACCTGCAGATGAAAAGAGCATAAGCCGAGAGGCAGAGGGGATGACATTTTCAAAGACCCAGAGATGGAAAGGAGCCTGGGACTTGAAATGGTGGAGAAATTGTTAGGAAATTAGCAGAAAGAATATATTAAGACAAAAATGTTATAATTTAGATAGAAAAATGGTCTAAATCGTGCAGTGCTTTAAGCCATTGAAAAGGCCGGCAGACTCATGCAAAGGATTTGACCTTACCCAATTGGAGCAGGCATGGTAGTCTCTGTAAGGCTGTTGTCTTTGTGTCTAATATCGGAGCTGAAATCCACAGGGCAAGTAGTCAGGAAGGGAAGGCTAGAAGCCTCAGGTTGGACTGAAACACGTCAGTTCTTGGTATCTTGGTGCTATGGATGTCCTCCATAAAGAAGCCAGTGCCCTTCATCTTGGAGCTAAACACACGCATCTGGCCCGAGAGTCAGAGAGGCTGAAGAAGGTAGAGTAGTTGGAGGCCCAGCCATTGCCTCATGCTAACAAGGTTACTCAGCACATCGGTGACAATATACGTGGGCTAACAAAATGGCTGCTGCTTCACCTCTGCCTTCCAAATTTCACACCAGACTTTCCTGTGGCCCACTCTAATAGGAAACTTAACAGGGAAGGGGATTCTAGAAAATGTAGGTCAGCCTAACCAAGTTAACACATTCCAAGGTCATCATGCCCTCTAAGACCTTTCCACCTAGATCTCCTCCCAGCAACTGGAACTTAATATATCCCAAACAGAGCTCTTCGTCTTCCTTTCTAAACCTGCTCTCCTCTGGGTTTCCCTATTTTTGTAAACGGTACAACTTTCCTTCTATGATCAAAACTTTCTAATCCCCTGAGCTTCTCTTTTGTCTCTCTCATATCCTTTTCTTGTTCCCACCAAACTGTAACTTAGTTTTATCATTTTTACCTCTGCAGTGCCCACCCCAGGTGTATGAGTTCAAACTCAGCAGGTAATTGTACAATCCCTCACACAGATTTCATATTTAGTTTGATGTAAGCCCCATTCTGGAACCCCAGAAGTACAACCAGGGCATTCTCCCCACCAAAGACATGTACAGGGGGGTGAGTTATGGTGGAGGAGCTAGCATGCTGTTATCATTATTTAAACCAAGAAAAACACACTGTAGACAAGATGAAAGATCTAATAAAAATGTGTTCTTATTCCTGATTCTAAAACTTTAACAGCTGGGCTTTCCCATGTGGAATAATGTTACATAAATAACTCAGCCAGGAAGCAGAGGGGCTGTGAAGAAGTCCAACAAAATGATAGATGATCTTGGACACTCTGAATATCACACCCAATGGAGTTACAAGGAAATAAGTGGTCATTGGAAGGGACTGGTGAGCTGGTGCTGGTATGATCAGCAGACTTTACAGAACCCCAGTCATGTATCATTAATTCTTCTACAGAAATTTTCTTTCTACTTAAGCATATTAACGCTCTCTAATCTATTTCAAAGGGACTTTTTCAGCTGCGTCCAGATTTGTCATCTTTTAATTAGTCGTGGAAATCTAGAGAAATCAGCTCTCAAAATAAACTCGTTGAGATTTAAAACAAATAAACTCAATTCTTATGTTTTTATTTTCTTTTAAAGCGGACAAATATCTCTGAGTACATCCTATTTGTGTTCTTGTCCACGTAATCTGGGTATAGCTCATCTTACATTCCCTACTCCCACTTCTTCCTTCCAATGAAGTCTATATAGTCAGAGTTGTGGCACAAATGCCGAAAGGCATTATGAGAAAATATGAGTGAGGAACAGAACTTTAGCCTAAGAAAGAGAACACAGTTCTTCTTTTCGATTTCTACAATGGGAAAGTGGTAGGAGGAAGCTGCAATCCATATGCTAGATACAGAACTTTGGGGCAAGTCTCCTCATCTCTCTCGGGTTTGGGTTAGAAGATCTCTGAAAGCCTTTCTAGCTCTGAAAACCGATGACTCTTCTGTATTTATAGTACAAGTTGTTTTTCACTGTCCACCCCCTGCCCCTGCCTAATATTTCTCAGCAGTTGCTTAAATACGGGCAAAGAGAGTAAAGATTCATTCATTTTTTCCAGGCACGTTCTTGGAAATCCCTCTGTGGCTGGCAGTTCTACTTTGTGAAATGTACCCAAGAATTCACCTTACCATAAATTATGTGAGGGTCACTTTGGTCTCTTTAAAAGTTAAGGAGACATTCTGTTATCATACAGTGGTTACTTCAGTAGGAAATTCCTTTCTTTACCTGATCCTGAGATTAACCTTATCTATGAATATCAGCAAGAACCAACTTACCCATTAGCTATACCACGCAAAGGGAAATAGCCACATGACCTTGGAGAAGAGAAGGAGAAAAAGTACAAAGAAAATTACTTCTAGGCCTTTATTTTTTATTTTTTAAGGATTGGCACCTGGGCTAACAACTGTTGCCAATGGTTTTTTTTTTTTTTTTCTGCTTTATCTCCCCAACCCCTCCCTGTACACAGTTGTATATCTTAGTTGCCAGTCCTTCTAGTTGTGGGATATGGGACGCCACCTCAACGTGGCCTGATGAGCGCTGCCATGTCTGCACCCAGGATCTGAACCCTGGGCCGCCGCAGCGGAGCACGCGAACTTAACCACTGGGCCACGGAGCCAGCCCCACTTCTAGGCCTTTAAATGCTTATCATTTCCCCCTACTCTCTGCGGTCCTGATGTTTTTACTCACTGTGATCCAAGACAATACACTAATATAACTGCCCTTTACCTCTGATCACCCAGCACAGTATGAGTCTCTAAGCAAGAAATGCTTCTAGTTTCTATTTATTCTTCCTTCTAAGAGGATGGTGACCTCTGACTGATAAACCTTGTGTTTGAAAGACAGTGCAATGAGCCCCTTCAGAATCACTTGGGAGACAAAATTTCATGGCAACTTTAGTCTCATACCTAAAAATGATTTTAAAAAATTTCTCCCACTACAGAACTTAAATTTATGAATTGAGAAAATTTAGAAAATGGAAATACACAAAAAGAAGAAGTTTTCAGTAGCCCTTTAAGTCCAAAATAACCACCATTAACGATGCATGTAAAAATATCCATGTAAAGATAAAACTTATATAACTAACTTTTATAAGTTAACTTATATAATTAACTTATTTTTACAAAATAGGATACAATAGGACATGCTATTTTGTAGCCTCCCCATTTAACAATATATCATGAACTTCTTTACACAAATTATAGATTTTTGCTATTATACCATTTTAAAATAATTGGAAAGTATTTCACTAGAGAATACAATGTAATTTATTTAACCTACAGCCTGTTATTGGACAACTATATTCTTTCCACTTTGGAAATTATATATTTAAAAGGACAGGATGGTACAAATCACATCGGTGTCCTCTAAGATCAATTTACATCACACACATACTTAAGTTAAGTGGATATCCCAAATTTCCACTTAGCTCTGCATGAACAGGTCTTTTGTTCAGGATAAGAGGTACATGTAGGCAAAAGAGTTGACTGCTTACTTCTGATTATTTCAAGGGCACTTGGAAATAGCTCCTCGCTCCACTTCTACGTGCAAACTGAAATTACACCTCTGAAAAGCTTCACATTTATATTTTATTAACCTTTAACAGAGTAAGGCACAATGCATTTCAGAGCATCCCCTCCCCCACCACCATGAGTCTGCCTTGAAGGATCTGCAGACATTAGGTGGGGACACAGCTGCTGAATCCAGTTCTGTTAAACACTGCAGGACAATGAGCAAAACAGAGATGTTCCCCAGGCTGGGCAAAAGAAATCAGGCCTCTGAGAAGTGAGAGAGAAGAGTAATAGCAGACACAGGAACTTGAAAAGTGAGCCGAGGCTGTGGGCATGGTATAGAACATTCAGACAGAGCAAAGCACCCCTGGATGCAACAGCCTGAATGTTCCACAGTCATCTATCCTGCTGACATCTCTGCTTCCACAGTTTTTCAGTCATTCAGGGTGCAGTGGGGCTCGAGTGGGACCATTTTAATAATGGAAGTTATAGGGGATAGATTTACAGAAAATTTTGATGGAATTCATTTATTTGTATATTCTACAAAATGGAATATTTATGTCACCATTAAGTGTATATTGAAGTATATTTTTGATATGAAAAGATGCACACAATATATTAAATGATGAAATCATGTTACAAAACACTTTATGGAATAGTATCCCTTAGTGTAAATAACCCCACATGTGTGCATGTATATGTGCACACACTCACTCATATTTATAGGAAAAGAGCTATAAAAATCCATACCAACATGCCAACAATGGCTTTCTCTAGAAAATAGGAATAACAATGGTTTTTCTTTTCTTTTATTTTTTAAATTTGTATTTTTATGGTAAACATTTATGATAAAATAAATAGCAAGAATATACATTGTAATTTTGTGCTCTACTCTTTTTCTTCATGCTTGATATTTTCAGACCATCAGGCTCTTGTTGCAACTTGCTTTATTGATTTTTTCCTCTTTGTTTCATGCCCATTAGAATATGAGAGGACTTTGTTGTTTTATCTCTGAATCTGTTGCTCTATCTCCCTTTTTTCCCACTTTCTCCCATACTCACTCTCTCAAACTAGATGTTTCATCTGAATTTAAAGTACTCAAGGGTGGTCACTCCTTATTTGCCTTTGGAAATCCAGAATGTGAACAGTATTTAGTAAACTTTCATCTATCATGTAAATTCTTAATTCTTTGAAGAAACACAAATGGACTGAATTTACCCCCCTAATGCCCTGACTTCAAGCATTTTCAACCATCAAGAAAAGTAAATCATTTAAATTTAGAACTGACAAGAAACAGACTCAATTATCTCCAACATATATGCATTAAAAAGAGTCTGCCAAGGGTTTTGTGTAAAGGCAAAAGATAATAAACTTAAAATGTATATACTAGTCAATGAAAGTTTTCATATACAACAGAGTGAGGGATCCAAGTTCCAGAAATAAATGCCTTGCATTGAATATAAAATTAATGCCAAATAAATGAGTTTATATTTCGAGTGATGAAACAATTCTCTTCCATGCTAAATGAAGTGAAATGTATCTATCTAGGATTACATGGCACAAAGATGTCAACTTTATCAATTTTCCCGATTCTCTGCTTTATGACAATAATGGCAAACATATCTCCATTCATTGTACATACCTTATAAAGTACTGGAGAATTTGGTATTTATTACACCATTCAATTATGTATACTTTGAGGCTTTTGAAAAAAATTATTTGACCAATCTTAGTAAGAAAAAAATGTGCATGAATGATTTGTAGTAGTTAGGTGTGGCTTTGGACACTTAAAAATGTTTTTTCTAGGGGCTGGCCCAGTGGTCTGGTGGTTAAGCTCAGCGTGTTCCACTTTGGCACCCTGGGTTTGGTTCCCAGGCATGGACCTACACCACTCATCAGTGCCCATGCTGTGGTGGTGACATACATATAAAATAGAAGAAGATTGGCACAGATGTTAGCTCAGGGCAAATCTTCCTCAAGCAAAAAGAGGAAGATTGGCAACAGATGTTAGCTCAGGGTGAATCTTCCTCAGCAAAAAAAAAAAAAAAAAAAAAAAATGATTTTTCTATAATCCTGTTGATTACTGAAGCCAGTAATGGATGACAGGTTAATGGATGGCATGTAGAAGAAGCCTATTATATAGGAGTTGTGGCTAATGATTGAAGTCTTTTCTCAGCTAATGGTCTATTCCACCTTCCTCACTAGGAGTTCTTAGCGTATCAAAAGGATGTCTAAGAATTAATAATTAGATAAGGAATAGAAGTGTCAATGAGGCATAATTTATTAGTTTTAGGCTTGTTGATGAACATAGTTTACTGACTGAAAAACTTTGATCACTCCTTTTGAAAGATAGCCTGTTCACCGACCCCATTACTCACCTGCTCTACGTGAACGTGAGAACCATCAAAAAGTTCTCAGAGGCATAAAATGAAAATCCTGCCTTACACCATTCAGAAATTCTCCTCCACATCCTGCTTCCAGAACTATGGACCCATGGACTAATGTCCCTGTTTCCTTGACTACTGGCCAGTTTTACTCTCTGCTTTCCAAATCCTCCACTTCTGATGAAACATAAGGGCTGATTCAGTCAGGGCTCTTATTCACAAACACATACTGACCCAGACCAAATTAAGAAAACAAATTTATTTGGGAGGATATTAGTTATCTCATAGAATAATCCAGAAAGCTAGCAAACCAGGGAAGGAAATCAAACAACAGCATAGTGAAGCTGGGTTAATGCCACTGCAGAACACTGAGCCTTGTCATTAACGCTCCATCACTTGTCCCTAAATGTCATATCTCTGTGCATGAAATGAAATCTTCACTGTCTCTGTTCCTATGTATCGTGGGCTACAGATTCAAAGTCCCAAGATTGAGTGTATTGGTCAAGAGTTGCCACACTAGAGCTGCATAACAAAACCACTCCAAAATTCAGTGGCTTAAAAGAACAGCAATTTATTTTTGCTCATTTGTCTGTGGGTCAGCTGAGGGTTGGCTGAACTAAGCTGTGCTTGGGTGTACTTGGCCTCAAACTTCAGGTTGGGTCCCATTTGAACTCCTTATCTCTCAGTCTTAGTGGATGAGTGCCCTGCCTAACATTTCTTCTCATGGTGATGGCAGAAGTTCAAGATGGCCAGCCAAACTGTGTAAGTACATTTCAAACCTCTGCAACATCAAACTACTAATGTTCCATTGGCAGAAACAAGTCATACGGCAAGCCCAAAGTCAAGGGGCAGTGAAAAAAAATCCACCTCTAATGAGAAGAGTTGTGAAGTCACATAGCAAAGGTGATAGACACAGGAAGGGGTGAAGAATTTGGGCTAATATTTTAATTTATTCCAGTGACAATTCCTATTAGTTAAGTTCAGGCCTTGCGATGGTGCCCCAGCAGCCAAGAGGATGTGTAGAGCAAGTATCTGTTCCTTTCTGCTTCTCCAGGGGAGAAAGGGCCCTACCAGAAGGGGTTCAAATCCTGAGCAGCCTTCAAAGCAAGAAATATCCATCAAAAATGCCCAATCATTATGCTTTCCCGTTCCATTCAATGGAGTTCCGGTAGACACTAAAGGAATTGCATACTTGGAAAGTGAAAATTAAATCAGAGTAGGAATTTGGAGACCTTGACTACATAGTAGGAAAAGAAGAGAAAACACCATTTTCTCCAGAATAATGACAATGAAATGATCATACTTGTCACACCTTTGCTCTGGTTCTATACAGAATCCTGACTCAATATGCTATTCTTCTCTCAGAAGTAAATATATGTGAAATGGAAAGAAAGGAACACTCTTATTTATGAAGATGTTCAACCCCCTTCATACACACACATCCCAGGAGCAAGAGTTAAACTCCTTAAAAAAAAATTAAAAATCAGGGAAATCTTCTTCCAAACATCATTTTTTTCTCTTAAGAATTTTAACAATCATTACTCGACACTTCTGTAGGAACAAAAACAGAAGTTTGGGGGAAATGTAGGCTGAGTCTACCTCTAGTCTCTGGACTTCTATGATCTTCCTAAATGTGAGTTCAGGCATAGCTTTGTAAGGCATGACTTGGTGAAGATGAGAATGTAGCGGCAGAAGGAAGAGCTGGTCCATGGGTGACTTCTTACTCCACATCCTTCAGAGGGGCATCGTTGGGCTGCTGCATAGCTAATACACTGGACTGTGCATCAGGAAAGGGACCTTGCCCTCTGTCGCTCTACCTTTTTATAAGTCAGGTAAGAGAGAAACACTGGTTGGGGAAATAAATGTTTTGGACTCAGCTGCCAAACCATTAGTTGTTTATGGCAATAATAAGAAATACTAGCTGCTCAACACATGAAGACTTTGGAGATCCAAATTCCCGTGGAAAGTTGAGTTCAGATGTATTTCTCCCACCAACAAAATTAGGTCCACCTAGCTTGTTGCTGGAGAGAGTTCCAGGGTCATTCACTGGAAAATTCTGCTAGGCTTAGAGATGGACCAGTTACTATATTGCACCTGGTATGGCCAAAGGGACTTGTGGGCAGGTCAATTTTGTAAACAAACAGTTGCTACTACTCTTGGTGACGATTTGTTAGACTGATTTCTCTAGACAAGAGACCTCCAAGGTAACTTCCTTAAAAGTCATCAAGTATCTACCATTGATGTCACCCAGTCCCTAAGGAGCATCTCAGACAGTTTCTATCTTCCTCCCAGTTCAACCATATGAGGTACTGAACACTGAGGCAAGGAGGCATCTGGTGGCCTGGCTATCAAAATGCGGATGTATGCTCAGTACCAAATTTTTCCCTCGCAAAAAAAGATGTTAGTCTGGTTGAATTCAACAAGAAATAAACTTCCTCCTTCTGTGGAAGTTAGATCCTTGCCCTCAACTGTGGCACTTTTGTGGAGATCGTGTGTGTTTGAGTGATGTGTAGTTGGCACAAGTTTCCTGTACCGGACCCTTTTGGAGTGCCAATCCAGCTTAGTTTTCCTGCTTCTCTGGGAACAGCCCCACATGGGGCTGACTCTTCTGGGTGCGGGTGACACCTGGCCGGTGTAGACAATCAGAGTCTTTCTCCCAGGTATTTGAAATCTGGTTTGGAGAGACAGTGAAGCTTGGAGGAAGTGGAGTTGAGGTGCATTAATGGCAGCGTTCTGATGAGATACTCACGAAAACCCTCAAAAGCTTTTCAGTAACTTTCTTGCTCCTTTTCTTTTTTTAATTTTTTTTTTTGCTTAAATTAGCTGAATTTTGTTTCTGTTGTTTGAAACTAAAATAACTATACCCAACACAGTCCTTTTGGAGGACAGACCAGGGTTCAAGGACATGCAAGTTAGCCAGAGACTCTCACAACTACGCAGTATTACTTTGTACCCACTAGAGAACCCAGGAAGGGTTCGTCGTCAGGTGCCCCTCCAACAGCATCCTCCAGAACAGGTGGCTGGCTGAATGTCTCCCATCTTCTAACTAGGACAGAGACAACTACTTGAAGTCAAGCAACAGCTAGGTGATGCTTTTAAACACTGGAAAACTCCACAAGACATGACTCAAGAGTCATCTACTCTGCTTATGACTCTAGACATAATTATGCTTCTTATTTCTCAAGCACTTTGTGTATATTCAGGTCCTTTAATAAGGAGAGAGTTCTTGAAAGACCCCTCAAAGTATCCAGACGTTCCTAGATAAGTCATAGGTTGTCTTTCTATAATGAGAAACAACATGTGAGAGGGAATCAAAGGGTGCTTATAATTCCTGCCAGCTTGCCTTGACAATCCATCCACGCCCCCAAACAGCCTTTGGATATAACAGACTGGCAGAAATCATTTTGTTCTGCCACACCGAAGGTTCATTCAATTAGTGGTAATTAAGATCATAGCAATGGTTTAATTACTTGTTCTTTTATCCCTTACTCCTGAGTGTAACGCCTAATTGAAGTATATCTCATAAGAGAAAAGAGGAAGGGAGGAAGACTTATGAAGATTTTCGTTGGCTGCTTAAATCAAAGAATTTTATGCGGTTAACATGTGAGCACTCACAGTGCCAGGCACTGTGCTGGGGACTTCTAGTGCTCTATTTCCTGGTCTTCGAAACCACCCAACCAGATAGGTGCTGTCATTATTCCACTTACAGATGAGAAAAATGAAGCTTAGAGAGGTTTTGGTAAGTTATCCAAGGTCACATAGAGAGTGAATGCATCAGAGTTTGGGTTGGAAGCCATGTCTGTTGAACACCAAACTTGTGTTCTCAAGTCTAATTCCAGCCCCCTGATCACCACTCCCAGTTACTTTCCAACTGTGATTCTCAAAGCCATAGATAATCCTTAAAGGTTCCTTGAGGACACAGAAGGTCACAGAAGAGCCCAAACAGCACTCTGGGCTCCCGTTTGGGTAGCAAATCTTTGGATTCTGCATAAGACTTCATTTGAAGAAAGGATTTCACCACCAATCTAACCTACTCCCCTCATTTGTCCTGAGGGGCCAGTGTTTCAGACATGTAGTTAATAATTGGTCAATCTGAAACAAGAATATAAGCATCCTGATCCTTCTCTGTTTTTCTTTTCCATTGAGTTTATTCTAGATTACACTAATTCCATTTGCTAGGATGATTTCAAATTCAGGTAAGATAAAACATTACTCTTAATCTTTTTATCAATAAAAGGGGATATATTGACTCAAATAACTGAATAGTCCTGAGTAATCCAACAGATTCAGGAGTGGCTTGATCCAGAAGCGTGATCTAGACCTATGAATAGGACTCTGATTGTTTATATATAGTTTTCTCAGCTCCATTCTCCATATGTTTGTTTTTGCCTCACTGTTATTTCTTTCCTACAGCATTAACAGCTGCAGCAATTCCAGAATTTTTCCCCTCACCGTACAGTCCACAGCAAAAGAAAGGATCTCTTCCTTAGCTCCTGAGGAAGAGCAGGTAAATTTCTTTCCCATAATTCTCCAGCAAAAATCCTTTCTTGTTTTATTGGCTTGAATGAGGTCTTGTCCTCATTCCTAAACCAATGACTGTGACCAGGGGAAAACGGATGCTTTCATTGGCCTAACCTACCCAAATCACAGGGCCACTACCAGTGGAGGAAATTAAGTTCCCCAAAGGAAAATTGGTATATACTTGCCAGAAGAAGGGGGACAATAAAACTAGGGAGAAAACTGATTCCTCTACATATACCAAAGTGTGTGCTTTAAGACAGCCTGAAGCTGCAGCTCATAAGCTGGAATAGCAGGGCAGCACTTCCTGGGAACGAGAGTAGGAAGCAGACTGGCTCACCAGGAATTCAGTCAGCCTGCTGCTGAGACTCCTATTGGTAGAGAGTGAACTGCTGGGCTCAGCCTGAGCCAGGAAGGATGGCAGATAACTAGGCCTCAGACCGGGCAGGTGAAAAGCACTTGGGGCTCCACAGAACAAGGACTGACAAATTACAGCCCACAGGCCAAAACTGGCCCACACCCTTTTTCTATATGACCCACATGCTAAGAATGGTTTTTATATTTTTAAATGATTAAAACATATATATATATATATACATATATATACATATATATATGTAAAATACTTCAGGAGGTGAAAATTACATGAAATTAAAATAAATAAACTTTGACCAAAACATAGCCACACTCATTTATCTACATATTGTCCAGGGCTGCTTTTGAAATACTTACTGTCTGGTGGTTTATAGAAAAAGTTTGCCAATCCTGATATAGAATATTGATGCTCAAAGTATGATTCATGACTAGCAGCATCATTAGCATCTGGAAACTTGTTAGAAATGCTAAGTCTTGGGCCCACCCCAGACTTTTGAATCAGAAACTCTGGGAACGGGGTCCAGCAATCTGTGTTTTTAATAAGCCGTCTAGGTGACTCTGTTCCAGGCTGAAGTTTGAGAACCACTGGAACAGAAGGATGTTAAAATGAAAAAGATCTGAAGTTGCAACCCCAACGAGAGGGGCATTGTAGAGTGTTTTCTGATGCAAGAACACAAGGCATAGAGCTTAATCATAATAAAAACAACAGTGGTAGCAATTGTAATGGTTATGGAAAACTCAAGGTGTCAGACATTTTGCTTTACATTCATGATCTCATTAAAACCTCACCATAAGTTTGTAAAGTAGTTACTATTATTATCCCCATTTTATAGCTAAGTAAATTGAGCCTTCACAAGATGAAGTGACTACTCGCAGTGTTAGTAAGTGGTGGCTCCAGGCTGAGACCTAGATGGTTTGACACCAGGATCAGACCTCGCCATGTGCTAGACCTCTGAATCCTATAAGCTGGATAAATGGAAGTGTTACTGAAAAAAAGAGAGTGTCACACGAATACCATGAGTTTTGAAGTCAGTGATATACAATTATACAAAAGAATAGGCACTCATGACTCCATTCTCTTGCCAGGGAGACTAGTTTCAACTAAACCAGACACATAGCCTTTCCTTGAATGGATCTAGAGGAAATACTTCCACCATTTGTGGCTAACCTACTAAAATCTATTTCTTTGTACGTTTTTCATATATTTAAAAAGTAAGACTTCCCTCCCTTTCATTTTCAGATGACTGGGAGTCTCTGACTTTTGCTTTACTAGATAGATTGTAATTGCTTATGCTTTTGTTGTTTTCCATATAATTGTCAGGATAGTTCTCTCTGACCCCCTTTTACACGACACAAGTTATACTTTCTCTTTCTGGTTGGGAAGGCTGAGCAGGAAGGGGAGAACGCACGGGGTGAGGGAGGTGCGCAAGAGATGAGGAGAAAACTAACACCAGGAAAAGGAGAAGTAGAAAAGCCAAACCAAACAAGATTCTTGGTACTGCAAGATGTCAAATCTAGGCAAAAAGACACCCAATACCAGTGATTTGACCTCCTTATATTGGAAAAGCAAAACCATGTTGAGATATGAGAGACACTTGAAAGGTACAATTTGAATTTTGAACAATGTTTTCCATACGGTGCACATGTCATCCATAATCTTTACAGGTTTCCAGTTCGCTCCTCAATGAAATTCACATTTCCGGTTTCCATAAAGACCAGAAATTATATCTCTGCACATCTTAAAAAATGCACTGGGAAAATGTACAAAAATTAATTTTTGATTATATTTTACATATAGGGTAGAGACTTAATAAGAATCAGCACTGATTTCTTAAGAACGAAAATGGTCAGGTTAATCTGTGTGGCTACAATAAAGCAATTGACCTAGGCGACCAAGGGCAAGTTAGAGAAAATTTGGCTTTGTGTTGCAAAGTTTCTGAGTCTGTTCATTAACTACACTGAACCAACTGTATGTGGAGAATGTCACACAATGTTAGCTGACTGTGTGGGGGCCTGGATTTGGCCACCCCAAGATATGTCTCTTTGGCATGATGATTATTTGGGGCTCGTTACTTTGCAGACAGGAAAGCAACTGAAAAGTAGAATTTACTTACCCTTTGTAAGAGACATTTACATTGTAAAAGAAATCTCCATCTGTAAAGATATCTCCCTCTCTGTACCAGGAAGAAGGGGAGATGGCCTTATCTCTAGAAACTCTTAATCAATGGGGAAGGCAAGGACTTAAATCTGCATTTGTTTACTGTGCTTGTCTGGTAACCTCCTGTAACTGACTCCCCCCCACCCCCAACATCCTCCTTTGTCTTTAGCTGGATATGATGTTTGGGGTGGTGGTTTCAGCCATTTTGGCAAGTGCTCAGCTTGCGTGAGCAACTCCCATGTATACATTGACGAATAGAAATGGCAAGCAATAGGATATATTGGAGTACATAAGGAAGCCATTTGGTGTAAACCTAATTTGGCCTGACCTTGTCTTCCCAAAAGGGCCTGACTGTGGCCGTTGAGCATGCATTGTATATCTGCTTTAGATATTCTCTATGGCAAGAATAAAGGCCCTTGAGATAAAGGTGCAACTTCCCTCCCCCTCCCAACGTTGGCATTTCCTTAAGGATTAAGCATCTTTCCTTAGGCTAGGAACTGATTGCTGCACTCACCTTTGACCATCCAGCTCACCTGTGACCACCCAGCTCGAGACAACAGACCTGCCACCCTGCTGTGTTTACCGAGACAGCAGACCTATCTGCTGTTTCCATCAATCGCTGTGCAACAGAGCAGTCTTGCGACTATTGTAAAATGGACATTTCAGTCCTATGTGAAACATCCTGTTTGGGGGTATATAACCACTCTGTGCACCCCACTTCTTCAGTACCCTTTCTTCCTTCGGGAAGAAAGGCCCTTGGCCATGGTCCTCATAAAGCTTTGTTTAATTTTCTCCTGCTATTCTGTCTCCTGTGAATTAATTCGTTCTCTGGCCAGAGGAAACCAGAGAGGGTAGAGGAAATGTCTTCCTCCCCTACAACTGTATGCAGACTGACCATCAACTGATGGATTAGAAAAAATATAGCCTTATTGCATGTATAGCAAGTTCTTGTAGAGATGGAGAATGAGCTAGATTAACAATTTTTACGTTTCCTTGGGTCATAAATCTCTTAGGAAGCTGATAAAACCGAAGGAGAAATATGCACATACCTATGAATAATTATGCTTATATATTCAGGAGGTTATGAACTCCTTTTAAAAATTTCCTAACTATATGGGGTTTTGGGGGTTCTTCTCATTAAAAAATTAAAAACTAGATGATACGATTCCATTTTTTAAGTCATCTGAATTAATATCAGTTAGGATCAGCTACTGGCTTATCTCCTAGCTCAGCCACTGAACTCTGGGGGGGCAGGATACATGGGTGCCCTTGGTGGAGAGCCATTGCAATCCACTTCCCCACGGACCCATCACTGATTTTCAGGATAGTTTGCACTTTCAATTAATTGCAAATTTTTATATTTTTTTAGTTTCTTAAACAAAGGATGGTTGATTAGATGGTTAATTAATTAGTTGAGCTTGGTTTTCATGAGCTAGTGGAATACCGGATTTCTGATTGTAGCTTCAGGAGATGCATTTTACAACCTTTATCAGTCATATCTGCAGTCCACAGAGACTGTAGCCCTCTAAACTTATCAAACTTAGATCCACAGGGCAAACTTGGCTCCACAATCACGCTTCCCATTAGTTGAGAGAAAAAGACAATAAACAAAGTGACAATGATATGCAGAGGGATTCGGTGTATTCAGGGATGAATGGCATCCCAGGCACTTACTTGTGCTAATTGCCTGGTATTAGAACGACTTTGGTTTCTGAAGGAGTGTTTTTTATTTTGTTGCTGCTTAATCTTTGTTTTCCACATGAGGGGCTTTCCTTCAGAAATCTTTTGAAAAGAAAAAAAAAGATAGTGGAAAAGTATAGAGCCATTTGGGAAATAAATGGTATAATTTATTTATAATATTTATAATAAATGGTATAATTATACATGACACTAAAATAAATGAAGGCTTTCCTTCTTCCAACCCTGCTGCCTCCTAATGACTCTGATAACTGAAGAGTTGGGTTTTATTAAGTGGAGCAGAAGAGAACTCTCTGGAGATGAAAGCAGCCATTGAGATTCATACCTGCTGAAATGGAAGGAGTCTCCCTCTTTCTGCAGCTGACAGATAGGTCCGTAATGAGCACATTTTGTAACTGGAGAGAAAGAAAAAGAAGATGAAAGAAAAATCTTTTGAAGACTAGAAAAAAAGGGAAAATCCCACTAATATAGTGAAACCTCTTAAATTGTTTTCCAAGAGACAAAAAAAAAAAAAACTCTTTAATGGTCACATCGGCTGTTTGAATGAGTTTGGCTTTGAGAAGATAAATATTGTGTATGGGACTATAAGAATGTGTGCTAGAAACCACTTTCACACAGTGAACAAAGGAATCATTCCTAAGATTAACCAATGTTCCCTGTTCCCTGCAAATGTCGGCTTTCAAATACTTCAAGTGAAGAGGCTGTTTATTAATTGACTCAAGCATCCCTTAGGACTTCTAAGAGATTAAGACCACAGGATGCTTCAAGGTTCTTTCTTTCTTGAAAAAATAGGAATACAGATTTTAAAAACATGGTGACTGCAATAGCGTTGTCATCTATTTTAAATTACAGAATAAACCTGTCATTAGTATTGAAAAACTTTTCTGCAGCATGCCGTATTAGCTCAATATTTATTAAATAGTGATTTTTTCTTGTACCTTCAAAAAAAGTCTAATTGCAATAAAATTTGCTCCCAAACCCAAATAGGTTCTGTGACTTTAAATGCAAATTACCAAACAGTTCCTGAGGCAAGTGGAAAGAAGGATCGCACCCATCATGCTGTTATTTAAAATGAATTTTAACCCCTTAGGCTGACAACACGCACAAACCCAGATTGCCACAAACAGAAGCCAGGGGGTCTGTTGGAATAAGAGCTGCCGTTTCAGATAAAACAGTGCTGTAATAATGCCACCGTGAATAGGACTTGATGTTGACATTACAGATCTGATCTAGATGAGACGAGGGGGTGAAAAACCTGGCAGGATATGAAGGAAATTTTACGTTGGGTAAAAGTGATTTGAGGAGCTTTCCACACACTGCGGAGGCAGCCGATGTTTCATACACCCTGCCTCCCACACACACTCTAAACCATTGATTACCTTATGTTTGGGGTGATTGATGACCCTTTGACTCCAGGGAACCACCCTGGGATCTGACAGGAAATGGTGGATTGTATATTTATTTTTTAATTAGAAAACCAATTGAGCTCCAGAATCCACGCATTTAAAATTGGGTCTCACTTAGAAGCCACCCCGCTAGTCAGCACTCTAAATCATGTCCTGCTTATTATAAGAGGTTTATTTAGAACTTTATACTCCATCGCTGGCTCTACAATTCTTTAAATGAATCATTCCCTGTATCTTCGTAGTTGCTAATGGCTCAATTCTTCAACGCTGTTAATGGTGCCGGCTAGTTCATAGTAGTGGCTTGTTAAGGGGGCTGTGTGTCTGTGCTGTCTCGGCCATCACCAGTCCTGCTCTCTGAAATGTGGCTGGGTGCCCAGGGAATGAACTCGCAACTGCCTGGGAGAGAGGAGAATCAAAGACTGGCACTCGGCAGGGGCCTCGGCCCTGGCAGCTGCTGAGAGCTAAATTATTACTCATGCACTTCTCCAGCCGGGCGCAGCAGGGCTGGCCTAATGGAGCACCAAGCCTCTCCTCTGGCCCTTCACACAGGACTTGGGTTTCAGAGCTGGAATAAAGGGGGCAAACTGAGCTGGCTTCTGCCCAGGACAGAGTGGTGAGCATGACTGTCCTGCAGAGATGCTGAAATGCAGCGAGCACGTCTCCTGCTCCTCGTGCGCATAAGAACACATGTAGATTCTCCCCATGAGCCCAGTGTGATTGCTTGAGGAGCTTGGTGGCTTTGCATAGGTATACAAGTTGATCGAATTGAACTTTTGAGGCAAAGAAACACCACTGAGACACAGCTGTAAACAAAGCTCTCATGATGCTGAGGGAGAACCGTCTCAGCGGGACACTGCGGTGAAAGGGCCAGGCAGCTTTTTCTCCTTTCTGCTCAAGGAAAAGAATCAGCTCCATCAACCTCTACTTATCCAACAGGTTTTTTAACCCGGCAGCAGGTGTCCTGTAGTCTTCCAGTACACTGGTTAAGAGGGTCTGCAGGCAGGGTGTTTGTAAAAGAGGCAGGGAAAGTTCTGGAAAGAACGTAGGATCAGAGCCCCAGTCCAGGACCACCTGCATGACTGTATGGCTGCAAATTACTTGAACTTTCTGTGCCTCCGTTTTCTCACGTCTCCTGTATGTGTAGACACATGGATTGCCAGTCCTGGTTGTTTGCTACAATTTGAGAATGAATCTCCTGCACTGCCAAAGTAAATGCATGAATAGACAAATTAGAAATTATAAAATAAATTGTATTTTTTTTACACATCTCGCACTCAATTCTACCTGTCAGAGTGGGGCAAACTCCACACTCAACCCTCTTTCCCAAGGCTCTCAGAAGAAAAAACACAGGGCTTTATCACTTTTGGATAATTTCCTTTTAAGAGCTGCTCAGAGCTGAAGGTGACAATAATTATTGGCAATTGATTTATCTTGCTTATGGTGACAAACAAGTAAAATTTAGAAATTTTGTGGTCAGATGTACCTGTGTTGCTTATGTAAAACTAAAACATTCTGTGTGGCTTTTATTACTCTTTCTTAAGATAATGTACACTAGGAAGTCAAATTAAAAAACCAAATTTGTTCAAAATAAAACATACATTTCCCCACATACTAGCTGAAACCTGTTCTCCACTCCTCTTTCAAGAGGAAATTCACCTTTAGCGAACTAAGAGGTCTCCTGTTAATTGTTCTCCTTGGTTGTGTGATAGTCTGCTGTGCAAACAACGGACATGTTAACGTTTCATTTTTTGACCAATTGCTTTGCTGTAGTCTGGATCCTGCCTTAGAATATTTTCATGCTTTTGAAAATGTTGTTCCAAATGGAATTTGAAAGAAGCTACATCCCCATGTCAAAGGCAAACCTATAAAAAAGCTGATATTAGAAGTGTTCTATATAGTGGCACATATTTCATTATACATTTTAATTTTCTCACTGACAAACCCTTCAAGAAGCGGCTCTCTAACATTCCTTTTTCTGTGTAATCTTCAAGAAAATAGGGGAGAAATATCAAGAAAGCCTCTTGTCCCCTGTAGGTGGTTTTTCATGGTGGCGAGAGTCATCTCGGAGAAGTTGCCTTGATACAGCACAATTCCAGCTCTTTGTGATGGGAGCCAGGAAACCCATGTGGAGTTTGTCACTTTCTGCAAGAGACTCTGCTGTTGGGAGATCCATTGACTCGTCCAGGCCCCTGGGATCTGTTCGATCCAGCCCTGTCCAAAAGAAACGTAATGTGAGCCGCATATGTAATTTTAAGTTTTCTGTTGGCTATACTAGAATAAGTAAAAAGATACAAGTGAAATAAATTTTAATAATATATTTAACTTAACTCACTGTATCTAAAGCACCATTTCAACAAACAAGCAGTGTTAAAAATTATTAAGGAAGTATTTTGCATCCTTGTTGTTGACGTCGTCTTCAAAATGCGGTGTGTATTTGCATTGACAGCACATCTTAGCTTGGTCCAGCCACCTTTCAAGGGCTCCGTAGTCACATGTGGCTAATAGCTAGGGCCGTGGACAGAGCACATTTATTCCATTGCTTTTTACTGGAACGTATAATGGTGCTTGAGGGACCACAAGGAATTGATGTGTCTCCGAACCGTGAGCAGCTTATCACTTTTTGTTTTTGCCAAATCTTTTTTAAAAAAAAACATTACAGCAAAGTGTCTCTTTGGTTCATTGAACCATATAATCATCATCCCTTCAGGATTTAGTGACTACCGGGCACTGAGCTTGTCTCAA
Source organism: Equus asinus (assembly GCF_041296235.1). Lineage (NCBI taxonomy): Eukaryota > Metazoa > Chordata > Mammalia > Perissodactyla > Equidae > Equus > Equus asinus. The sequence goes on from NC_091798.1 coordinate 86,374,657, forward strand.
ATATTACCTGATCTAACAACTTTGAAAGATGAATAACTGAATTTCTATTTACTGACAGGATCATGTATTTAGATTTCATTTAATAAAGTTTTGCTTTAGAATAGTTTCAGGTTTATAGAAAAATTGTTAAGATAGTACAGAGTTCCCATATACCTCATTCCCAGTTTCCCCAAATATTAATATCTTGCCTTAGTATGGTATATTTGTCACAATTAATGAACCAACGTTGATACATTGTTATCAAGTAAAGTCCATGCTTTGTTCACATTTCCTTAGTTTTTTCCTAATGTCCTTTTTTTGTTCCAGGACACCATATAGAATTTAAGCGTTAATGTCTCCTTAGGCTCCTCTTGGCTGTGACAGTTTCTTAGACTTTCCTTGTTTTTAATAACCTTGACAGTTTAGAGGAGTACCAGTCAGGCATTTTGTAGAATGGCCCTCAATTGGGATTTGTTTGACATTTTTTTTGTGTGATTAGACCAGGATTTTGAGTTTTGGGGACGAGGAGCACAGAGGTAAAGTGCCATTCTCATCGCATGGTGTCTATATGATTTATGACTGTGATGCTAACCTCGGTCACTTGATTGAGGTCGTGTTGGTCAGGGTACTGCACTGGAAAGCTGCTCGTTTTTGCCCTTCACATAAAGTAGTCTTTGGAAAGAGGTCGCTGTTCGTAGTGCAAACAAAACGAGGAGGGAGTTTTGATCGACTTCCTTGAGGGCCAAGTGTCAGCAGACATTATTTAGATTTCTTTTTGCGTGGGAGATTTGTCTATTTCCCCTTTATCCAGTCATGTTTTTTATACCAGTTTAGACCTGTGGGTATTTATTTTATACTTTGAGTTATTATCCAGTGCAACTTTATTTACTTTGTTGCTCAAATCATTTCAGCCTTCGCTGGGCCATTGGGAGTGCTTTCAGTTGGCTCCTGTGTCTCTTTGACACGGCCCCCATCACTGTGGTCTTTTGGGGTTCTTTTTGTTTTGTTGTTTTGCTTTGTTTTGTTTTGGAGAACTTCCTTACTTCCTGGCACTATGTCCGAGATGTTCCAGATCATCTCGTACAGTTCCTGCTCTAGGCGTAAAATCAGGTGTTTCTCCAGAGACCCTTGATTCCTTTTATTAGAGAAGGTAAAAAAGCAAGATCTGAGAGCTAGATGCTTAACATTCAATAGAGCATTGTTAGTGATTTCTAATCAGGTTTCCCTGGAAAAGATGAGCAACATATACTATCCTGAACAATTTTCCAAGGGACACATTTTCACATGGTAAAATTTGAAGAACATCTGAAATCTCTTGTCTAGCGCCATATCACGAAGGCATTCTAGGTAATAGCAATGGTACCCTAGGTATAGGACAGAAACTGTACCCAAGTCAGACAAATTAAGACTTCTTGTAATCTTTTGTGTGTGTATGAGTCAAATATGAAATGTGGGAAGCAATTAGAATTTATCGTTATATTATATTATTATATTTAATGTTACTTGGAAAAAAAAATTACCTCGGTGAAAGAGAAAAGGAAATAGGTTGGCCCAAGGGGAGACGGAAGATGAAAGACTACCTCAAACAGAAAAAGGATTAAAATTGCACAATTGTTCTGTTTATGTGTCCACTAGGTTGTAAGATTTTTAAAGATTATGTTTTTAAAGATGTTGTGAACACAATACTTGGTATATAGCATACGAACACTTCTTAAACTACTGAAATGAATTATAATTATAATTTCCAAATGTTGCTACTTAATTTTATTATGAGCATGCAGTTTGATAATATTCAAATAATCAAAAAAAGAAATTTAAGAGGATATTTTTCTCTTCTCAAAAGAACGGAAGCTCACACTGAATATTATACTCTGGTCTATTCAATTGCTAAATCCTTTGTTCTACTTTCCTTTGCCCCACCTGCCCCAGTACCACAGAACCATTAAGAGATTTTTTCTAAGAAGTCATGGAGCGATCACTTTTTAAGGTAAAGTTGGACTAGGCCGAGTGAATATTTTACTAAAATGCTCCACTGGAGCTGGTCTTGGAGCAAAGAAGGGAGGCATTCCTTCCAAGCGTGGAAGCACTAATGCAAACCAGTTCTGGTGTTTGGTTTGATTCTTCTGCTTCTAATTCAACAGGGCAGTGACCTCCTTCTAGCCCTGCCCCATGCTGCTTCGGTAATCCTACTCTTCTTTTTGGCCGCCCCAGCATTTTCTTCAGCCAGCTGCTCTCCCCACCCCATCCTTCTATCCATACCTGGGCAGTATCTTCAGCCTCGCATGCATCTTGCTAATTAACCCTTAGATATTCCCATTAACTCTTCAGGGTTTGGTTGATTTGGTCTGAGGAGTAAACTTCACATCCCTGTGTAATCCTGAGACCAGGGTTTAACCTATACCATTTCACACTCTTATTGAACTTTTGAAACAAAAGCTAAAAAATGATGAATTGCTCAAGTGAATGTGCTTAAGGTCCTAAGTTAAACCTGTATTGGGAGATCCATAATCTTGCCAAACAAAAACTGAGGAAGCTGCAGCCTATGTTCTCAATTGTTCTCTCTCCCTAGACAATGTGTTTGGATTAATATGTATCCTCTCTCTCTTTTTCTCTCTCTCATCATAGTGTCATTTAATCCAAGCTTTCACCCAAACTAAGGCTCTTTCTACAAAATCCCTGGGAGTTGACCTTTCACCAACTACTCAAACATCTCCATCTCTGAAACTCACTTTTATGTGAAGCTTGCTGTTTCATCTTTGGACAGGTCAATTTGCAGAAATTGACTGAAATGAAATTTGTCTTATCATCTCTACCTGTCACTCCTAGAATCAAATGAGATACTATATGCAGAAACTTTTTGAAATAACAAAACACTGCATAACTATAAAATATATTAATATCAATTCTACCATGTATAGTTGGAAAATTTGACAAGCATTCTGTCCTATCCAAGTCATTGTAGTAGTTGAATACAAGAGTGGGGCAAGGAAGAGACCCTCACAGTCTTCTGAAGAGCTCCCTCCAGTTTGACATTAATCCATTAATCATGTTCTTTAAAGAGCTCTATTTAAGGAATGAAAGACAAGAACCAGGTTGAGTCAAGAACTAGGAAATAGAAACAAAGCCAAAAGAGGAGAAAATTAGGACCCAAGGACTAAGGCTGACCAAGGACTAGAAGAAGAAAGAGGAGGTCGGTGTGGCTCAATTGTCTCTGCTGGTTAGGACACTTCCTGTCTTGAAGATGAGTGGAGGCAGTGTTTTCATTTCCTGCCTCTCACTTCATGGTCAAAGACAACCTCAGAGTACTCGAGAAATTGTTCCAATTCTGAGCCCACCAAATAAAAAACAGCACTAGTTTGGAAAAGACTCCCAGAGGAAAGCCTGAGAAGATTCCCAAAATTACTCCAAAAATATCATTTTGGCAGCCGTCCTTAGGGCTTTGTTGGGTGTGCTCAGGTTTCAAGCTGTGCTCTGGGTGAACTACCCTACCAGCAGTGCTGGATTTGGAGAACAAAAGAGGGCAAAAACAGAGCAGGACCAGACCCAGTGTCTAACGGTGTCCTCTAGGCAAATTTGACAAGACTCCCATATCCAGGCTTCCACCCAGGGTCAGAAATCACTGGAAGCTGTGTGACATTTCAAAGGTTGTAAATAGAGCATCTTGATCCAAGTAGGACAGAACACTTGATACACATGAGATGGCCTATCGGGGAATTTCAGGCTCATAAAACTTACGAGGCAGTTCTCATAGAGGGTGAGAAATTGGTTCAATATATAACATAAATGACTAAATATGAGTAACTTCTAGATCCTTTGGAATTGAAATTAGTATTATATATCACTTGGAACATAAATTCAGAGTTCATGGTAAGGTCTAGGATATGGAACATGACTTTATTCCATGATAATTAGACCCTTATTCCCTGTCACCTTATATGCTTTTACAGAGATGGAGTCTCTAACCATTTTCTTAATCTCATCATGATCCTTTGATGAATGTTAGCTTTGATAGCAATCTTAACTTTTGATAAGAAGCCTAAATTAAGTAGAAAATTTCCAAGTTGATTACTGTACACACTATCGTTCAATGTAACGAATATAATATAAATCTGTAAAGTGCTCTTGACCCAACCAAAAGTATGAGGAACCTCCATACTGTTTTCCACAGTGGCTGTACCAATTTACATTCCCCCCAACAGTGCACAAGGATTTCCTTTTCTCCACTTCTTCCCCAACACCCGCTATCTTTTTGATGACAGGCATTCTAACAGGTATTAGGTGATATGTCATTGTGCTTTTGATTTGCATTTTCCTGATGATTAGTGATATTGAGCACTTTTTCGTATACCTGTTTGCCATTTCTATGTCTTCTTTTGAGAAATGTCTGTTCAGGTCCTTTGTCCATTTTTAAATCAGGTTATTGGTTTTCTTACTATTAAGTTGTTTGAGTCCCTTGTATATTTTGGACATTAAACCCTTATCAGATATATAATTTAAAGCATTTTCTCCCATTGTGTAGGTTGTCTCTTTATTCTGTTGACTGTCTCCCTTGCTGCGCAGGAGCCTTCTAGTTTGATGTAATCCCATTTATCTATTTTTGCTTTGGTAGCCTGTGTTTTTGGAGCCACATTTTTAAAATCATTGTCCAAACCAATGTCAAGTAGCTTTTTCCTTATGATTTCTTTCAGTAATTTTACAGTTTCAGGTCTTACATTTAAGTCTTTATCCATTTTGAGTTGATTTTGTATACAGTGTGAGATAAGGGTCCAATTTCTCTCTTCTACATGTGGATAGGCAGTCTCCCCTACACCATTTATTGAAGAGACTATCCTTTCCCCATTGTATGTTCTTGGCACGTTTGTCAAAGATCAGTTGACCATAAATGTGTAGATTTATTTCCAAGATCCCTATTCTGTTCCATTGATCTATATATCTGTTTTTATGCCAGTAATATACTGTTTTGATTTCTATAGCTTTGTAGTATATTTTGAAATCAGGTAGTGTGATACCTCGAGCTTTATTCTTTTTGCTCAAGACTGTTTTGGCTATTCAGGGTGTTTTGTAGTCCTGTGTGAATTTTAGGCCTGTTTTTTCTATTTCTGTGAAAAATCCATTAGAATTTTGAAAGGGATTGCATTGAATCTGTAGATCGCTTTGGGTAGTATGGACATTTTAACAATATTGATTCTTCCAGACCATGAACACAAGATATCTTTTCATTTAATTGTGCCTTCTTTGATTTCTTTCATCAATGTTTTATAGTTTTCAGTATACAGATATTTCACCTCCTTGGTTAAATTTATTCCTAAGTATTTTATTGTTTTTGATATTATTGTAAATAGGATTGTTTTCTTTAATTCTTTTTCAAATAGACCATTCTTAGTGTATAGAAGCACAACTGATTTTTTGTCTGTTGATTTTGTATCCTGCAACTTTACTGAATTCGCTTATTAGTTCTCATAGTTTTTTGGTGGAGTCTTTAGAGTGTTCTATATCATCAGATGATCATGTCACGTGTAAACAGAGACAATTTTGCTTCTTCCTTTCCAATATGGTTGTTGTTTATTTCTTATTCTGGCCTGAATGATCTGGCCAGGACTTCTAGTATTATGTTGAATAGATGTGGTGATACTGAGCATCCTTGTCTTGCTCCTGATCTTAGAAGAAAAGCTTTCAGCCTTTCCCTGTTGAGTATGATGTTAGCAGTGGACTTTTCTTAAGTGATCTTTCTTATGTTGAGGTAGTTTCCTGCTATTCTTAGTTTGTTGAGGATTTTTATCATGAAAGGATGTTGAATCTTATCATGTTATCTGATGCTTTTTCTACATGTATCGAGATAACTATGTTATGTTTTATTAGAAATTATTGAATACTAACTGAATGATACCATTTAATGCGTAGAAAATCTGACTCAGTGTATAATTTAAGAATTAAGATTTTAGAGTAAAAATTAAGATCCACCTTTCATGAGAAAATTTGGCCACAATACTGAAATCACAATCTGTATGTCAGGTTCCAAGTCCCTTTTAACTACTCTTTTTTTTTTTTTTTAACAATAGAAAGTAAGAAGTGCTTAGTGATACTCTTCTTCTCTGAGCTAAAGCAAATTACTAGAATCAACTTGATTTCTGCCTGTTACTGCTGCCCAAGCATCCACCATTGTAGTATGGATTTGGTACAAGAAGATGAACTTCCTCTTTTCTCATAATATAGAGCATAACAGACATCCACAATTTAACTAGCCACTTAAAAATACTTTCTGTGGGGGCCAGCCCCATGGCCAAGTGATTAAGTTCTCATGCTCCGCTTTGGTGGCCTAGGGTCTCGCCAGTTTGGATCCTGGGTGCGGACATGGCGCCACTCATCAAGCCATGCTGAGGTGGCGTCCTACATGCCGCAACCAGAAGGACCTACAACTAGAATATACAACTATGTACTGGAGGGTTTTGGGGGAGAAGAAGAAAAAAATGATTGGCAATGGATGTTAGCTCAGATGCCAATCTTTTTTTAAAAAAAACAACTTTCTGTGGAAAGTAAAGAAAAGTAAAGAAGTAAAGAAAAACCATTCATCATATCCACCTTCTTGCAGCCTCACTTTTCTCTTCCTTTCCAATAAACCTCCCAAGAAGCTTGTCCTGAGCCCCTAACGCTCCTGAAGTACATTCATTGACTCCCAGAGACAGAATCGGAGGGCAGACCATAAAGTTCACCTAGTGCAGCCACCCCTACAAGCACTCTTACTTCCCAGCTTCTTCTGGGATGTGTCACCTCCCTTAGCTCCCAATGGAATGAGACATTTAAATTACAACGGCCCATTCAGAAACACACAGCAGCTGCCAATTTGACTTGGCCTCAGTATTTGTATTTGATAGAGGGTCCCGGTTGTCTGGTTCACTCCAGAAAATTATTATAGATGATGCCATTGGGTCATGTGACACATGCTTAAAAAAATAAACAACCCTCTTGTTCACACATGACCTACAACTAAGAGGCTTTAGCTCATGTGATGAAATATTTGGCTCTGAGGAAATGTCACTGGCTTTGTGTTTCTTAGCATGGAAAGCCAATTCATATTTTCATAATAAGCTGAATCTCAGCTGTGTCAGCCTTGTGGTATCTCAATAAATCGGACCACTCAAAAGTTGCTTTCTGCTCAGGAAGAATAAATTGCAAAAGCTTTTAAAATGAGACACGTTAGGAGCCATTCTCTATTCTTTCTGTGCTTTCCCTGGCTGCTGGGTTGCTGACCTGGGGCTTTTTACCTGGTGGTCTGATGAGTCATGGAATTCAAAAAAAGAGTAAATGACAAAGATATTTGGATGGTTAGACACAGAGGCAATTAAAATCCTGCTGGGTGGGCTCCTTTCCTGTAAGGCCTGAATGCTGATTTGGGAGATAACAGTGGATTCTTTTGTAGCACCTACAAATATTCTAGAAAATAGAATAAGTAGAGAATGTGAATCCAGACTCATCAGAACGGACAGTACACAGATTTTTAGTCTTTAAGTATTTTACACTCTTTGACAGATCTCCAAGAAGATTATTATTATTATTAATTTCAGCTATAAAATTGACCTGGAAGAACAATCTGGACACAAGCAAGCTTGGTCATAGTGAGAGAGTGTCTGGTGGTGGGGAGTAATATAACTCATCTTTTCTCTTTGTTTTTTTTAGATTTTATTTTATTTTTTTTCCTTTTTCTCTCCAAAACCCCCAGGTACATAGTTGTATATTCTTAGTTGTGGGTCCTTCTAGTTGTGGCGTGTGGGACACCGCCTCAGCATGGCTCAATGAGTGGTGCCATGTCTGCTCCCAGGATTCGAACCGACAAAACCTGGGCTGCCTGCAGCGGAGCGTGCGAACTTAACCACTCAGCCACAGGACCGGCCCCTGCATCTTTTCTCTTAAACCAGCTCCTCCTGTGTTCGTTCTCTCTGCTGCAACTCTCAGCAGCCACCAACAGCTAGCCAGGACAGAGACTTCACAATCTTCACCTCACCTTCCTCATCCACACACGTGGTGAGTTACTTCTCAAATACTTCTTGTCTCCTTCTCCTGCTGCTGCCACCACACACAAGTTGAGGGCCTCATCTTCTCACACGGGGTCATGCCATGGTCTTTGAACTCTCTACATTCTCTCTCTTCCATCCTATACCCATAGAATGATCTTTATAAAATTCAAGTTTAAACACAACACTGCTTAAAAACCTTCCAGGGCTCCTCTTATCAGGATCAAGTTCAGATTTTGACTGAAACATAAAATGAGGGTTCACAAGCCAACTCATCCTATATTTAAGAGGCATATAGCTTAAGAGTGTGGGTTCTGGAGTGTGGGTGGGAGTCTAGCTGGTCCCTTTACCAGTTGTGTGATTTTAGGGACTTACTTAACCTCTCTGATCTTCAATCACTTCATTTGTAAAATAGAGATAGTAACAGTTATCTACCTTATGGAATTCTTGGGAGGATTAAATCAGATAATGCAAAAAAATACTTGACATGGTGCCTGATGTATAGCTACTGCTCATTGCTTGCAAAGTTTTATCATTGTTGTTGATCTTGTTTTTACTTTCCTCGCTCTAGCATTGGCTGCCTTTTCCCAGACTTCCATATTTTCCAGCCATATTCAATTGTTGCCAGTTCCTGGACAATATCCTGTGATTTCCCTCCATTTTTCAGGCCCTACCCAGGAGGACAAGACAGATTTAATAGACAAAGGCCTAAAGGAGCTATGGATAATTGGAAAGTACTAGACTTTGGGTTGAACTAGGGTGGTGTAACCCATCTCTCCAGTAATAAGCTGAGAGATGAAACCATTGCTCGGGTCAAAGTGTAAGGCATATTGGCTCCTTTTTTGAGCCACATGGGAGGAGGCCAAGTTATAGTAGTAGTTGGGTCATGCAAAGCTGATGAAAATTGGCGTTTCAAGAAGAAAAGTTTAGGAAAACTGAGCATGCAATTAAATTTCTGCTTTGCAGGGTATGTCACTTTCTGCCAGAAGAGGGCAGATCCTTAAAAGTGCCACCGTAGGTTGGGCTACTCTCTTCTTTGTCTGGATTGCCCTTCTTTGCATTCTTCATTTGTTGATTCCTTTGCATCTTTCAATGGCTATTTCAGTTGTCCCCTAACTCCTCCAGTGTTACCTACCCACTCCTGGGAGCTGTCTGACTTGTTGCTTCTATTAGTGCACATATCACGTACACTGTAGTCATCTATCGGCTTAATGTAGGTCTTCCCTATTAGGTAGTAACTTTTTCAGTCATTGTCAGATACATGGGAGGAATCAAGTGAATATTTGTTGAACGACAGTACACAAAGCAAATTTCTTCCTAAGATATGTTTTTGACTTGGCTGTATTTTATTTCTGCTCTTGTGATTTCTCTCAGGTGTAGGGTACTTTGAAAGGAAGAAAACTTTATAGGACCTTTGATTGACAGGCTAAAAATAACTGTGTAAGGATACCAACACTTGAACCAAGGATGAGGGAGAATAGAAATCTGAAGGCAATAAATTGATCACATAAAGAGGACCTGCTACCATTCAAGTAGAGGAGAAACAAATCAGGAAGATCCATAGGAAAGCAAGTCCGAGTTCTTGGGAAAAATATAGGGAACGGAGAGATAGTGATTCTGGCTGCCCTGAATGCATAATGCCTTGTTAATTTTTGCTGGCAAATCCTTTTCCCCACAATCTGGCTCTCTGGGTCTTGTACTTACCAACTATGTGATCTTGAGGAACTTAGCCTCTGAGTCTCAAATTTCTCTTATGTAAAATGGAGTGAGGAAGGGGGTGGAAATGCCCTGTTTTGATTTTCAAAAAAGAGGGAATATGTGATAGCATAGTTTTGACCTGATCATAGGATTTCTATGAGTAAATGAGGGTGGAGAAAAAGTGCTAATTTTGTGGTTATTTATCTTGTATTAACTAATGTAACATTTTGGAACCTATGATTAAGCCTTGAACTCATCACTCAAATAGTCACTTTGTGTTTTCAAACAGAAAATTAAGAATTACCTAAAATATTGAGTGAATTCTTTCTGTATCAGAATTCTGAAGCTATTTTACTATGCTGCTCCAACTCAGAAATACAATTATTTAGGCCACTGTAGTTTGTATTTGGAGATTAGAATTCATCCTATGAGTGGTTTGCTAGAATGCATATCGCACACAAAGTACCAAAATTGTAGAATGTTTTAAAGTAAAATAAGTGGTTGAACTGGATGAATTTGTTTATACTTTCACCTTTTAGTGCTTGATGTTGTAAAACTGCAGTTTAATTGAGAATGTGATATTAATATCCTTTAAGGGACTCTGTAGGAATTTGATTACTATTATAACTATAATTATAAACAGTAACAAAGTAGGTTAACAGAGAGATCTTTTGGAACTAGCTTTCTTTATAATAACCGAATAAGAATAACTGGTAATTCACCACCAATACTTTGCATGTAACTAGGCTTAAACAGTTTTTGGCTGTGCTTACCCCATTTCATATTAGTGATTGAAAAATGTTTTCTGGTTTGGTAGTCAATATACGAATGATGCTTATTAAATTGTTGAAGCTATTTGAAGTATTGAAATATCTTAAACTCTTCCCTTATAATCTCGTTTATACCTTTCGTTTTCATTAACCAGGTAAAGTTTGTTAAATAAAGATAAACTTCTTTTTCCTCTTCTAATGAAATCATATTACTGAGGACTCCATCTAAAACCATTTGCAGAAAGAGATGTGAATATCTAGTTCTATAAATAAGTAAAGATTTTGTATATTTTGAAATAGGATATGGTGCCATCAAAAGTCACAAGAATTGTCTGGAAATTTGAAGAATTTTAAACAAGCAATTACTTGCTTTACAAAATTCATTAAAATGTGCATCAACCTTTCTTCATTCCTTTATGAATGAGTGTAGGCCACTATGCAATTTTCTGTAGCTCTCTTCCAGATAATATCAAATTGTAAGTACAGAACTAAATGAATTTGTTTATGTTGTCAACTTTGGGTACCTTATGTTAGAAGCCTGGAGTTCTAATTGGCAATATGATACTAATATGCTCTCTTTAGGAGTTTGATTGCGTTACTTATGTATGAAGCAAGAAATAATAAAAAAAATGTTAATTCTTTTAATCAGGAACCATTTGAATACTTATAAATTAGAGATATTTTGATGTCAAGACAATAAAAGCCTATGAAATGAAATGGACCAGATAACTAGTTAAAAGAATTCTCATGTGTCAAGTTGCATAAATAACATAGCCTAGAAGTGAGGATTAATTTTCTCTTAGATAACATGTTATCTTGTTTTAATGTGATTAAAAATCCCCACTGGGTCTGATGCTAATCTCTCCTCCATGGGTTTGGATCTTATCAAGCTTTGGAGCTGCTTTGGAAATAAGAGAGTGCTCTGCAGGAGGACTCTCAAGGGCTAGTATCAGTTTTTATAATCTGCTCCGAGCTAATGAGAGAGTAGTTGAGTTTACACAGATTATCACTTGTGGCTGTCTCTTTCACTTGATGTAGTACAGAAGGAGAGCTCAAAGCTCAAGGAGTCTCAGACAAGGTCAGACAGGTAGAAATTAGAAGACCATTTTTAGTGGTTTGCCTTAAGATGCTTTATGTTTTGTTTAGTTTCTTTATCTTATCTTCTCCTTCTGATGTCTTTAAGATTTCCCTTTTTAGCCCAAAAGCTTGCATTGTACAAAGAGTCCTTGCTTTTTAAAGTTCAGTTGATCTCAGTCAACAAACATCTACTGAGTGTCTATTATGGGCCAGTTACTGTGCTGAGGGCTGGGGATGTACCAGTCAATGAGGGAAGTGAGGTGTTTGTCCTTCTGGGGCTCACAGCGGTGGTGAGGTTGGCATTCACTAGACAGTACACAAGACCAAGAAGGGCCCTGAACATGTCTTTCCTCCTTAAATGCTTTCTTTCTCTGCAGCCTTCTGCTATGGTACTGATGGGTTATGTTCAAGTGCTCCGGCCACTTTGTGTTTGAATACTATGAATATTCATTATTCTTTCAACAAATATCAGTTGACCAACTCTATCATCTTTCTAACAGCTGTGTGATAGAAAGATGAATTATGAATTAGTCCTGCCCTCAAGTATCTTACCGTCTAATGTGGGAGATAATATATGTATTCACATCAGGACGATGATGCCATTCCATAAAAGCTATGGAAGTTCAGATAAAGGAGGGGTTACTTCCAGTTGACAGAGTCAGAAAAGGCTCCAGGGATGAAGAGGCTATAAACCAGGCCTTATGATTAGTGAGATTATGGATATATGACAAAAGGAAAAAGATTTCCATGTAGAGGAGTGACGAAGAAAAGCATAAAGTTGAAAACTCAGAGAGAATCAACAAAGCAAGAGCAGGACTTCAGGTGGGCTAACTCCGCATCTCAGTTTTGATGGGTAGGTTGGGAAGGGTGAAGAGGTATAAAGAGAAAAGGAGGACGGTTAAAAGCAACTAATCGATGCTTGCTGCCAAGGACCATCACAGATTCTTTATACTTTTGGAAGCTTCTTTATGAGACACACTTGGAAGTTTAGGGTGTTCAACAGCCACTCACCCCACCGAGCTGGTTCTCTAAATTCCAAGTCTCTTACATTGTCTAATTATTCAGGAATGCACAGTATTAAACACGATAGACACTGGGGCCAAATAATCAACAATAGTTGGAAACATGTAACTTGGAAAGACATGTCCTCATTTTGAAACTGAATCCCAGACAAAACTTCTGGAACTTCAGCTTTGGTTATGAACATTGAACTTGTATGAAGTTCACCAAAGTTCATTTCTAGGGAGCCTGGAGAGAGTTAGGGATAAATCAGAACCAGCCAATGTGGCGGCCTGTATACATACATTCATAGGTACAGACAGACATGCTCCAGTCCTTTGTAGCTCCAGATGGAAACTATTTGAAATGCCATGGCATTGCACAGCTTTGGCCGGAAGCCCAGCCAGTTCAGTACCTTCCAGTGGGGCTCTCAGTGGTTTTATTTCCGTTTGATCCTGAGCCTACTGCAGGGTGCTTATCCTGCCCTCAGAAAATAAGAAGCTTGAAGAAATAGGTGAGCCCAAACTTATTTGACTGTCCTCACCGCCCAAACCTACATTCTTGTAAAATTCGCGACAGATGGGATCATCTCACACTTCCATGTAAATTAGAGCATGAGAGGGGAAGCTTGATTTGCTGGGGCTTCCATTATTGGACTTTTCCACTTGGTGTCAGCTTCATAATTGCTAGATGGAATTAGGAAAAAAGAATGAGAGGAAGAAAATATTTTCTTATTTTACTTCAACAGGATCTGTTCCATTGCAGGTTATCGATTATGTTAGCACTTTTTGATTCACCTGTAAAATGCATACAATTAATCACAATTTTGAATTGTTTTGTGATGGTACTTAACTTACAAAAGAATAAAAGCTGTGACTACTAATGCTTTTAGTGTATTTTCCTGGTTAAAGAAATCTTAAGAAAAGTTCCACATTGCCTCTATTGGGACTTTTCTCCTTTATAAAAGTAAAAGATGCAGACTTTAAAATCCAAAAAATGCTAAAGAGTTTTCTATTTGAGTATGTTTGAATAACGGACGTGACGCCTCAGTGCTCTGTTTAGGAACGTTAGACAGAAAGTCACGTGTACTATGGCTTACCATATATTTATTACGTCAACTGAAAATATATCTGAGCTTCATGTCTTCACTTCCTTTCATAGTACCATAAAAAGTTACTTATGTCCTAAAATGGCGCTAGAAATTTTTAAAAAGCACCTCCTATGTCACATGAATAAAATGTACAAATGAGGGAAATGTGTTTTGATGTTGTAAAATAAGTTTTAAAGGCGGACATCAAAACGAATCTATTTCTAATCGTCTGTATTTCATACTGAGTGATAATATGCATTTTATTGCTCGTTTGCAAGGCCCAGTACAAAGGACTAAAATATGCCCCTCCCAGGAGGCTGCAACAACCCAGCAAATTTCAGACATTTGGCTCCCATAGGAAAGAGGAAAGTTTCCTCATATGTGTTCTAATATGCATTATTTCAATATCTAAGATGTCCATCACCTTAAGAACAAAGTTTATGTTTTGTTTCTTTTTCTTCAAGTGACTTGCCTTCTTAGTTTAAACCATCGAGTTAAAAATGAAAAAAGAAAAACATAAGAAAAAAAGCCCACCTTTCTTTAAAGAAAGAAAGGTGCAATCATTGATTTTTCTTGCAATGTTCTGCCAGAAACTGGCACCATTGAGTGATATATGCACCCCAGGGCTAGCAGCTGGAGGGCAAAAAACACTTTTTATCCATGATTGACAAATAATACATAATGAGAAGAGAGAGGCAATTCAAGTTTTAAATTTCACTCCCTCTCTGGCTTTTCAGGGCAGCTGGGCACCGCTGTTCCCACTTGGTAACCCTTTGAGGTGCTGCCAGGAAAGGGGACCCAAGTGACAGTTGTTTTGCTCCTCCTACAATCCCCCAAAGCTCTAGTAAATATGTGCAGCTTGATCTTTCAAAGAGAATACAGCTGCTAACAATTCCACCATTTCTCTTTGGAATGAAAATCCTGGGGGTCTGGAAATGTATTGCATGGTTATAATGACCCCGGTAGAGTAAGGCTGAGATTTAAAATCGCTGAAAGTGGCATCCATAAGTGGAGAGTACGCTGATAGCTGATGAGTGAGCAGCTGGAGAAGGAGGAGGAGAAAGAGAGTCTAGCAAGGAAAAAAGTCGAATCAGAGCCCTGTTGCAAGTGAGCTTTGTGATGTAATGTCGTGAATATTCAAAGAAATTTTTACATTTCACAAAATTGATGTTTTTAATGTAAATAATTTAGGAAACATAAGAGAAAAATCAATGAACTAAAAAACTAGAGATAGCTGGTGTTAACATTTTGGTTTCTTTTGTTTTCTTTCTACATTTCTGTATTTCTATTTCTCTATTTTTTCCATGTCAATACTCATGTCCATATCTTTATCTCTCTGCAACTATATCTATGTACCATACACATCCTTATATACTTCCATCCATCTATCAACCTAAGTCGCTACTTGATATGATCTTTCTTCCTAATCCCTCCACCTCCAACCAAAATTGATTTCCTCCTGTGTTTTCCATCACAACCACAAATGACAATTCTGTCTTTCCAAATGATTGATACTGATCAGGTCTAAAATCTTGGATACGTCTTCTACTCCTCTTTCTCTCACACGCCACTTCTAATGTATCAGCAATACCTGTTGACTCTATCTTAGATATTTATTCAGAATCCAGCCAGTTCTTATCAACTCCTTCCTACCACCCTGGTCCAGCCACCAGCATCTCTTGCATGGAGTATTGTGACAGCCTCTTAACTGGTCTCTGTGCTTTTGCCTTGGTCTCCTTCACCTCCAACATAATCGCTAGACAGAGCCTTAATAAACATGTTAGATTCACTCTTCTGCACAGGGGCCTCTAATGGCTTCCTATCTCATTCAGAGAAAAGTCCAGAGTTTATATAATGGCTAAAGTTATTCAGGGTCTCTCCATGGGAATGATGTTGGCATTTTGGGCAAAACAGTTTTTCACTGTTCAAAATATCCTGCTGATTACAAGATCTTTGATATCTCTGTTCTCCCTAAGTATCAGTAGGGTCCTGGAGTCATGGTAACAACTAAAAAATACCCCCAACCCATTTCCAAAAGCACCCTGAGAGATCTCTGCCACCATTGGATGACCAAGTGTCTTCCCTACCCACACTCCTCTCTTACTCATCTCCACCTACTTCCACTTGGTTTACTCTGTCGCAGCTTTGTCGCTTGTTGGGTAGACTAAGCATTTTGCTCTCAGGTGCCTTGTACTTACTGCTTTCTATACCTGGGAACTTCTTCCCGCAAGTCATCTCAGTTCTTATAGGTCTTACATGAATGTCATCTTAGTGAGGCAGCCTTCTCAACCAACACTTCATATCTCCTTGCTCTGCTTTATTTTTGTTCCCTAGCACTTATTGCTATTAAATGTGCTATCTGTTTCCTTATTAATTTTGGTCATTATGGTCTAGTATTTTTCCTCACTAGGAAGTCAACTCCATGAGAGCAGAGGCTTAATCAATCTTGTTTACATCTCTATCCTCAATATCTAGAGCATTCCTGGCATATAGTAGGCACTCAATAAATAAGAATCACTAGAGATTTTAAAAATAGGGTATTTTTTATATATTATCTATGAGGAGAATTTACTAAGTTAATAGTTCTTAATCTTTTTTTATTTCAGAAAACTTTCTAAAAACCCAGTGGAAGCTATGGATGCTCTCCCAAAGAAAGTGCATATTTCTGTGTATGTGAGAAATCCAACAGTTTTTTCACAGTGTTCTTGATGATAAGATGAGAAAAATAACAATAGAGTTGGGTGGATCAGTGACATATAAATTACTCTTCTCAAAAATTATGAGGGACCAGCTTTAATCTGGAAACCAGGAAGGAGGACCTGAAGCCAGGTCTTTCCTGTTCTGCTTGTTTTCTAGAGCCCTGGAGGAAAGAACGAGCCACATACACATCAAATTTGCAGAGACCAAAATCAAGAAGGGAGAGTTCTAGAATCAAATCCAAAAAGACCGTGACAGGTTGAAATAATGGGCCAATATAAACATGATGATATTTAACAGGAATAAATATGAAGTCCAAAAATCTAATTATGAAAGCACATGATGGTGAAGATGAGCTTTAATGGAACTTGGGGGTTCCAGTTGACTTCAATCACAATGTGAGTCAACAGAGATTTGTAGCTGCCAAAACAACTAATTAAACTTTGAGGCTCTGTAAATAAAATTATAGAAATGAAGCCATTCTGTATAGTTTTGCTATACTTTGTTGGACCAGACAGTAGTTGTAATTCTATGTCCAGTTTAGGGTGCCAAAAATTTTGATGGAATGTAACAAACCAGAGAAGACTTATCCAGGGGATGATGATGAGGGTGCTACTAACCGGAAACCATAGGTGTTGCTCTTGAAGAATGGAGGACCTCAAGGTAACGTGATCATAGTCTTTAAATATTAAAAAGGCTGCCACATGTGATTATTATTACTCCAGAGGGGAAACGAAGAACCAAAGGGGGAAAGTTGCAGGAAATCATCTTTTCCTTACGTGTGAAGAAGAATGCTTTTGCAGCACAAATTGTGAAGATTGAAACGGGCTTGCCCTCAGTGGAGAGCTCGAGATTCTAGAAATCAACTTGGTAGGAGTGTCATAGAGGTAATTAAAGCGTTGGATTGCCCTTCTTTAGATTTCTTCTAGCTGTGGAATTCTGTCACCCTCATTGTGTTCTGCTCCCCGCTACTTGTGGGACACTAGTAGGTGGCTTCGCTGGCAATGTCTCGGTGTGACACACTGTGGTTCAAATGACAGTTTTCTTTCTGTGTATAGAATTTCCCTGTATTTCCATTAACATGCCTGAATACAACAACTGCCTTAACTTCCACTTGGGGTTTTCCTACGTGAAGAGGGAAAGGTACTCTTTGAAAGACAGTTGAGAAAAGTGCTTCCCCCAGGCATTTGTTGAAACAGATGTGGAGCTCCAGGAACAAGTAACGAGTGTTAGGGACTTTTTTCAACAATCTTGTAGGAATTGCAAATGTAGATATATAGCACCCAACAGTTATCACAGATCAGGAGAGCTGGCCATTGTAAGACAACAGTGAGTGGTGGGCGGTGGCACCCCAGGCAGCCTGCACCTCATTGAAAATGGGCACGCATTACTCAACTCTAGCCAATTTTGTCACGTGGTCATATAGGCTCAATGGTGCTCGATTTTCCCATTTTCAAGAAAAGCTAGAAATCCATACTTTTACTTGAGATCTCCTGATTTGAAATGCTGGCAAATAGTTTAAATTAAAAGCTAAAACCCAAAAAGAAATAAACCCTGTGCTGTCTAACAAATATACCTGTGTTTCAGAGAGTGACAAAAACTGCTGGGTTGTGATCTTTGTTGTAAAATGAGTTTTTGAATTCTCTCCAAGTTCACTTCATCTTACAATGCACTCTTGGTGTCCCAGAAAATCAGTTCTCAAAGTGAATTCGGCAAATATTTTTGAGCCCCTAATTAGTGAAAAGTAGTTTGCTAGATATTTGGAAAATATGAACACGAGTAGCAATGATCTTTGTTCTCAAAGTTTATAGTTTTGTGGTCAGGTGAAGACAAAAACTGGTACAGTTATGATTTAAGGCTCACGTAGTTTTATGGGCGGTGCAAATAAAGCCCTGGACGGGGAAACCTTGAAACACTGCAGGAATCAGGGAAAGGTGCACTGGGGGACCATTTGTGGTGAGCCATGGGAGATTCTCATAAGTGGTAAATGAAGTGGGGAGACATTCTCATGGGGAAGAAAGAACATGAGAAAAGGGACGGTGATGGAAAAGGGAGAGGTATGTGAGGTGCCAGTGTTTAAGTAGTTTTCCCGGAGCAAAGGATAAGTGTTGCAGATTTGCATGAGGAAACTTCCAAGGAAGGTTAGAGACCAGCGTAGATTAAGAGTTTTATTTAATTCCGTAAGCTGTACGTGAGAGGCAGCGTGATATCACAGAAAGCAGCAATATTCCAGGCTCAAGTTTCAGCAGTGCCACCAGCCAGCTACGTAACCCTGACCAAATCTTTTAAATTCACGTCATTTCACTACTTGTCACTTGAGGCATAATCTACTTCAAAATGTGCTGTGACACATAAATTATATCAGCAAGTCAATTCTTGTGAACCTTGTAAATTGGTTATCCTTAGTGATGGGCAAGCACAGAAGGTATTGGACTAGGGTAGAATGTGATGGGAAGCATGCTTTTGGGAAGATTAATCTGGAAATTATGCTTTGAATGCATCGTGAGACAGGCTAAAAGGCCACTAGAGAGTAATTCACTTGCAATATACATATTTTTTTAATACATAAGAATACATGTATAGCCTTCTAAATTGAAAAAGTACAAGGAGTTGGTAAGGAAAAGTACGTCTCCTCTCTTTGAATGTCCCCCACACACCCAGCTTTCTTTCCTAGAGGCAATCACAATGACCAGTTTTTACGTTTTCTCCCAGAGATAATCCATGTATTTATAAACACGTATGTATGAGCTATTTGAGTTTTTGGAGCTATTTCCCTTCCAGTTTAGGAGGAGAATTTCAGCTGTGGGACAGTGTGAGCCTGCATTCCGCTTCAAACTGACATGGTATTGCCAGACAGCAAAATGTGTGGAATGCGGAGGAGCAGCCCTGGGACGTCACCTGGGGGCCTGTGGGATTTCCAGGTCACCAGAGTGTCTCTGGCTTTCTCCTGGGGTAGTCTGACCCGGGATTTGAAAAGTATTAACCTTTTAGCTATTAAGAACACTTCTATGCTTTTGAGTTTAATCTAAACGTCTGAAAGATGTTGGGTGGTCTCCAGTGATTCATTTCAAGTCCTTCACGGTTTGAAGATGCAGCTGAGGATGAGAAAGAGAGGGGATGAGAAAGTTTGGACAGTTATTTTACACTGAGAAATTGTTTGTAAAACTCATTAATGTCTTTACCAAGCTCTATAATCCAACTCCCCTGGATTTGTCCAATCATTTTTTTTCCCCTTTGTCCTTGTCCAAACTTTAGACTCAGTTGGGCAATTTCTTTAAGGGCCCCAATGTATACAATGGACACTCCAGTGACTATGTCTTCGTCATATTGGTCATCCTCCCTAAAATACCCTTCTATGTCCTCCTTGATTAAGAAGGACTGCTGAGTCTGCAAAGTGCTCATCAAGTTTATCTTATTCCATGAAGGCAGAATACTTTAGTAGCTAAGCAACTAAACTGCAGGATTTGACTATATGTGCTCAATTCCTAAACCTACTTTTTATGAACTTTCCAATTTGGGGCAAGTTAATCTCTCCAAGCCTCAATTTCTTCGTCTGTAAAATATTCATGATAATGATCGGAAGTTATAGGGTTGTTATAAGAGTAAATCATATATTATTAAACATATCTGGTACAAGATGAGTGTTCAATAGATGTTAGTATGATGGTAAAGCTTCTGTAATTTCTCTAAAGCACAAGATTTTCCTTATCTGGTCTTTTCTACATCAATATGCTCTGATTCACAATTTAGTGGTTAATTAAATGCTGCTTTGTTTCTTATATTTTTGGATTGACGTCCTCAAATAACTTTTAAATTCCTTGAGGGCAGGGACTATTCGTTATAATTCTTTCTGGGCATATGGTACCTGTTCTATAAATACTTAAATAATCAATTCATATAAATAATTAATCATTTTCTAACTTTAGTTTTAGAGGAAAGCTCAATTGCTTCTTTGGAGTAGAGATTTGGAGGCACTTTAAGAACAATATAGGGCAGGGAAAAAAAGGAAATTATAAAATTATAAAAAAAAAATTCCTACTTTGATGCAGTCTTCAATGTCCAAAACACCTTTCCAGAAGTCTGTATTTTCCTCTTGGTTTCATTAGAGCTCTGAAAAATCCTCATTTTTCATTTTTTAAAATTGTGGTAAACATTACCAGTCATATATCAATCTTCTTGTAAGTAAAATCTCATTTCCAGGGCAGACAGTTTTGGTTATTGGGTCTGGACAGGTCACTGGTTAAGATTAATCTGTGAATTATAGTAGTATCTGGTGTTATGGGAATCTTAATACCATACCACTCCTACTTGCCTATCCCAAAGCTGAGTACTTTCCATAAGAAACCTCATTTTCCCTCTTTAATGTTCGTTTGCATGAAATCTTCTGGTTTATATTTTTAAGAGGCAATATGCACCATAATATGTGCATGAAACATATTTGCAGAGGCCTGTTTTCCTATACTTGGACTTATCCCAGCCATTAAACTTAAAGTTTAATCTTGTCCATGCCTTGTGACGTGGTTGCTTGCCAGCAGTATAAGAATTTCATAGCTCAAGCCAATTTATTTAATACTTAAAACATTTGTACTTTTCTTCCAAGGGCATATCAGAAGGAGTATTTGTGTTTCAGGGTCTTAATTAACTCAGTTAATACCTCTTAGAAAAATGAATGGGTAGATTTTGGAAGACATAGAAGATGTTAATGGTTGCCTACACAGAAGTGTGTGTTCTCCTCGTTTTCCTTCCCGAGAGAATCTCAATTTTGTTTTATTCGTCACCCTTTTATTTTGCAGCCAAGTACCTCAGGGGAAACTGACCTTGGGTGGGCCATAATTCCACCACTTTACTGCCTCAAACATTGGTACACAAGTAGGCATGCAACCCTATTTTAACCAAAGGCATTTGAGGCGGAGTTTGCTGGGGAAGTCAGAAAGAAGGTTTTTCTTTTACGAGAGAGTTCTGAAAGCTACTTTTTTCCTTCTCTTGGCTGTGGTCTTTTGTTGTTGTGGGGTGTGTATCTTCAGAAGCCATCCTACTCCTTCCTGAGGACCACATTATACATAGAGTGGGACAGAGCCAAGAGAACTGGAGGGGAAACCAATCAGAACCATTGGATAATGCCTCCTCCGAAGTTCACTTTACCCTTGCCTTCCCAGCCATGCAAGCCAATAATTTCCTTAATGTTTAATCCATTTTGAGTTTTCCTATTACTTGTGCCTGAGAGCATGCTAAATGATACAGAAATCTTCTGAATTCATGTACGCAAGTACGTTGATTAAGTCATGAACAACTGATAATTTGTATAAAGATTGTGGGGTGTCTTTGAATCAATCCCTTGGAATTATAATTGAGTTTCTCACCTTTACATTTATTACTGCTTTATTTTAAGCCTAAATTTTTGGATGATAAAATTAAAAGGAGGCAAGAAAAAAACAGGGTGTTCATTGGTAACTCTGACTATTTCATCAAACATGATCTTGACTTAGTTGTTGGGATATATTTGAGGAAATGGATTCAAGCCATAAATGAAAAAGAATAATCTATCCTCTAAGAATAAATATATAATTGGACCATCTGATTTTAGAAATATTTATAAATTCATGCTTATTGAGGTTTGAAGGCTAATATTGATTCACAGCCCTTTTGAAAAATGTCTAATGTTTTCACAAAGCGATGTGTCCTTACCCCGTCTATAATTATGGTGAGACTCTAACCATTTGTTGATCAAGAAAATCCATAATAGAACTCAGTAAAGCTTTTTAGTAAATTTTCAATTTATTTATTATGAGATAAAAAAACCCAGAGGTAAAAATATTGGGGTCACGTAGTTATGTAAGATATATTATTTATTCAGTTCAAAGAAATGCTTCGTGTACATCTGGATTCAAGGACCTTGCGATAATTCTGAGGTGTTCAGGAGGTAGAACGTTAGTGTCCGGGGGAAAGTTCTCCGTGTGTGTTTGGCATTTTATGTCTGATGAAACCAATATGGGTTTCGTTTTCTTTCCTCTAAGAAACTTTTACATACATACTAGCAGTTGCTGAGCATTTTGGGAGAAGAGAAATCAGCATAAAGTGAAATGCTAGTAGCAATGATAAACTTATTACGGCCAAGAATTTTGTATTTGTTCTCTTGTTTAAGTTTCATAGCAATCTTTGTTTTACAGATGAGGAAACTGAGGCTGAGAGAAACTAATTTGCTGAAGCTCATTGAGCTAGTAAGCGGAGGAATGAGGATGTGAAGCCAAGTCTGGATGCTTCTAGAGCCCACGCCTTTATCCTCTCAGGATGTCTGAGACTAGATGGCCCGGAGACAGGAATTCACAGTGCCTGAATTTCAGACTGGTACACACTTGTCTCATCTGGTTATTCAAAGTGAATGTAGCTTCAGAATTAGAGAACTTGGCAGAGCGAACCCACTGCAAATCAGCAAGAGGGTAGAGATACCTGGATTCCTAGTCCAGTTCTGCCATTTATGGATCACATAACCTTGCGTACCTTATTTACCTTCTCTGAGCCCCTATTTCTATTTCTTTAGCATGGGAGGAATATAAATTTCACTGTCTATGTCATAGTTTTTGAGGAGTAAGCCAAATTGTATATAGTATAAAGTACAAAAAGCAATATGCCTTATTGTCATTTTGTGATTTTCTAGCTTCTTCTACTGATTTCACATACCTGAGAATCAATACTAAATTGTAATAATGAGAGACATCTATTATTACTATGGTTGTTGTTAATCCTATATAAAGAGACAGGATTGACTATCCATTAATTGGGGAGGGGTTAAAAAAAAAGAGAAAATGTTCCAGGGCCCATGCTCATTTGGGGAAACTTGATAATCTAGGACTGAAATAAGACTCTGGAACTGACCTCAACAGAAGAGCCGAAGGTCTACGCCACCATGAAAAACCCTGTTTAAAAACAGGGAAACATTCCATTTCAATTTTCTCGTTTGTAAGATGTAGAGCAGATTTTCAAAGATCTCTTCTCATTCCCCTCAAAAAAAGGAAAACAAATCTTATTAATGTAATGTATGCATTAGACAATTTTATTGTTTTGCTACACTTGAATGAACAAAGGACATATTTTTATGACTGCAGAATTTCTTGAAATGAAAAGATTATGGAGAAACTTATGTGTAAAACAATTGAAAAAGTAGAAAATGTAATCATATTTACAAAGTAAATTAGAAAAGAAATCCATTAATAAAGATATCCCATCAAAGTAATGAGTTCCAGATCCACTGGATTCCTTACCACATAGATAGTCCAAGTGCAATGTTAATATGTTTGTTTTTAATGCTGATGCTTCACTTAGGTAGATTTTTCTAGGATTGAGTGTAGTTAGAGTAAAATTTGGTATTGGTCCCAAATACCAGCCAATTAGGGATACAGTTGATTGGATTTTCATCATGCAGGAATGTAGCATGAAATAAAAGAAAAAGCTCCGATCTAAGATACAGCAGTTCTAGATTCTAGCTTACTGTCTTTATGAAAGTAACTTTGTAACATACTGTTTGCAGATTACAATTTGATTATCTGTTAAATGGAAATAACAATGTGTGCTTGGTTTACGTGAAGCTTGTTATAAATATAAAATAAAATAGGCTTCATAGTGCTTAGTAAATGGTAAACACCGACCTGAATTCTAGTAATCACCTTCTCAAAGGTTTCTGGGCATATCTTTATTCTTTTCATCATATGAATCATTGTTCAAGTTTTAAAAGAATGAAAATTGTACTTGCTCTTTTATGGTGGTATTCTGAATGGGAAGCGTACTAAGACTTGTAGCATGGCTGGATCAAATGGCTATTTGCTCTCTCAGTTTTCGTTTAGGAACCCATATACCATAAATTATTCGGAAAACTGGTTTTAAAAGCAGTATATGAGGCCTTTATACTATTTGGCTGTTCTTGCTTAGAGAAAATCCTTAGCAAATCCTTTGAATGTGAATTGTAATATTGCTAACTCTATCTAAAATTTATATTAATTCTAATATTTCTTTATGTATATTCAGGGATGGTCTGTGTACTTAAAAAAAAAGACCCATAGCTACTTTCAGCATTAAAATATTTCTATTGTTCTTCAAAAACAAAACAAAAATTAAATTAGTAAACCTTTTCCCTTTCACCATTCTGACAGCGAATCATGTGAACTGAAGTACGGATAAGGAAGCATATCTGGTTCTAATTTCTGAACCCAACACCAGATGTTGTTTTCAAGGTTTGCCTTTTTAAAAAAATTTCAACTTTCATGAAGCCATCTCAGCCCAAGGGGAAAAAAATCACTGCTGACTAAAATTTTGCATTTTATATTTTGCTAATAACCAGAGACCCTTTCGGTATAAACGAGTTATATACAATGCTCATATATGGTCAAATTCTTTTAACCTAGAATATGGGGTGAGAAGTTTGCCCCAAATGGAAGCGCCGCGTTCCTTACGAAGCCCCTCACACACGTGGGAGGAGACAGAGCCTGCGTCACAGGAGCCTGTGAGCGCTCACTTCTGCCGTCAGGATTTGCTCTGAAAGCTCATGCAGCGGACAAAAGTGAATCAGTCACGTGTTGCTGCTGAGTATGGGGAAGCTCCAACCATTCATGAAATTAAAGTATGTTTACCTTTTCAACAATCATTTCCAAGTTGTTGCCCAAAGGTCTTTTTCAAGCTTTTTGTAGTTGAAAGGAAATATAATTTTTGACAACAGCAAGTAGGTCGTCAGCCCAAACAGAATTACCAAACGTTGAAATACCTGTAGCTGCCTCCAGAGTAATGGGACAAACCCAGGATTTACTACTGTCACTCTTTCTTTAGGATAAGTTTTCTGAAAATGTATGTTTATTTATGTTAATAGGACATTTAGTGAGCTCTATCTTATTTGCATATTAAAAAAGGAGATGAGTGTTGTGGATAGGGTTGTACATAAACTAAAAGAGCATCTACTAACATTAATCTAGTGACATTAATTCAACAAACACCTATTGAGGGCTTAATGCATACCAGGCACTCGGAAATGGAGATCTAAGATGTATATGTAAAACTCAGAAGCTACAAATAAGAGAAGCAAGCGTGAAGAAAATTGCAATAGTATATCATAAGAACTCAGAGTGTTGAACAGACTTACGTTTGCTCTTCATTCATTCAGCAGTGTTTATTGAACACCTGCTATACGCTGGGCTTCAGAGATGCTATGGTGAAAAGTGAGCCAAACAGACACAGACGTTTCCTCTTGGAGCTTGCATTTCCAGTAGTCCACAAGGCATCCTCACCCAGATGTTTCACCCGTACATCAAAACAACTCAGGTAAAATTGGGTTAATTACTTCTACCCTGAAGGCAGCTTTTTCTTCTAGCATCCTCTCTTCTGTTAATGGCACTTTCGTTTCTTCAATTCCTGAGGCCTCAAACATCGAATCGTCAGCTCTTTTCCTTTGCCTCTCTTAATGGTTCTGTTGATTTTGCTTTCCAAACACCTTGCTATCTTCTCTTTTCTATCCTCACTCTCCCCTTCTAGTATACTGCCTCATTGCCTTTCACCTGCCATCTCGTAGTCGCCTACCTGATTTCACTTGGCTTTGATTTTTTTCCTCTCCCATTTATATGGATAAAGCTGTTAGATGAGTCTTCCTAAAGAATACCAATCGCATCACACCTTGTTCAGGAGCCCTCAAAGTTTCCCTAGTCCTTGTCTAATTAAGCAAAATCTCCCCAGTCTGTCATTTATGCTTCCCATAATAGCCCTTATCCCACTAACCAATGAATATAAATTATATTTATGCCCAAATTACAATGGTGCTTAGCTACCCCTTGCAGAGAACGATCCTTAAACTTCTGGTTTTGATTATCTAACTTTATTTTGGATTTACCGAAAAAAAAAGGAAGAAAGCTGTTTTGAGCTTGTGTATTGGGTTCTTCTGAAGATTGCTGAGTTCCATGACATTCCAATAACAAGGGAACAGGCCTTTTTCTGCCTCTCTGATCATGTACTGTTTTGTCTCTTCTGTTCTTGATTGTGAGAACCAAAAGAATGCAACTGACAAGGCAGGGCCCTCCTATGCGGGTGGAGAAAGGCAAGAAATTGTCTAGAAAAGTCAGATTCCTCCTGAGGCAGGAAGTGGATGGGGAAGACTGACAACAGTCATACGTTAGTAATTTTGGTCCCAATCACACCCATTTGCCAGCTGTAGTCAACACTTGGCATCCTCCAGCTTCTTCCTTTCTGGTTTCCACTTGTCAACGCCCGCTGCATAAAAAGCTCATTGAAGGAGCCTGACCGCTGTTCCATCGTGAGAACATCAACCCTTGTGCCAAGAGCAGGCTCCTAAGGCTGACTCTTGCACCTCACCCTCCAGATGAATGGGCCCATGGGCTCTTCCCCAGACATACTCTGATTTCTTGTCTCCATGTCATCCTTCTTTCTGAAATGATGTTTTCTCATTCCTCCCTATTGCAGTCCTGTCATTCAAGTTCCACATCTCACGCCAGCTACTCTCTGATGCTTTCCGCAACTTCTTCAGCAGCAGGACAATCAATGTCTACACCAAAGAAGCATTCCTGATTACCCTGAATAATGTGCATAATTCAAGACTAATTTTCCCATGTGAACCAAAGAGATGACAAGTACTTCTACTTATCAGTTAAAGTGGGACTACCCCATGGTAATAACATAAAGAGAATTTATAATTTACTTCATCTTCATACCTTGAAAATATGTAATGGCTAACAAATTTTAAACATTATGAGAGAGATATCTTATTTTGAAAACTATGCATAAAAAGACGCTTGGAATACCTCTGTTTGTCCATAACCAGCTGAGCTGTGATCTAACTGAAGAATATTCAGGATTATAAGCATAAGAGGTAAGGCTATATAATATAAAAATATTCAGTAAAAATGTTAATATAAAACTTTTCCTCCAGGGCAAACAACAATGAATATTGTCCTTCAGGAGATAATTTTTGATATATGAGACTATTGTGCTTGAGAATCTCACTGTGCTATGTTCAGAAAGGTCTGGAAAAACCTTAAGCAACCCATACTCCATTTGGGGCCTTTTTTCGCCTGAAAGTATTAGTAAATCTTGACTCAGAGCTCCTAAAGTATGAAGCTTACTTCCCCTTCCTTCTGTCCACTTTACCTCTCTGTTACAGACCGCGGTCCCAGCTGCTCTCCTTGCTTCCTGTTGTAAAGACTAAGTAAGCAAACAAGCGAATAAATTTATGAATGAATCTACACAGACTGAAGTAGGTTGGGGTTCTGTAACTTTTCTGAAGATATTAGGGGAGTCGGGTCTCTGCGGAGTGGCAGCATTCTGTCATCACTCTTTCTTCTCCTCTCCTCCCACCTTCTTTTGCTTTCCCCTCCTTTCCATACCTCTCTGATGTAACCAGGACATTCTTCGACTTTGTACTGCAGAGCAGTTTGAAGAATAGCCTTACTTGCACTTTAACCTCAAGTGTCTGTGAATTTTTTTTCTGAAGAATTTCAGTGTCCTCCCTGAAAGGAATTCTGGTCAATACCTTTTTCTTTTGGTTTTTTATACGAAGATAGATTAGAAATTAGGACTTATAATTAGCATACATTATATGTGATGACACGAGGATATCATCATTTTCATTTTTGAAGCCTGTAGAAGGAAGGGATCATATCTATTAGGCTTGATTGTGTGATACCTAATCCAGTACCATAACATGAAGGTTTGGCTTTTATTTTGTAATAAAAGGTAATGATACTCATGGATATTAACGGTAATTCAGATATCAGATACTTATAGCAGTTACTTCTGCGAATGTGGTCCATATCCCAGAGATTGTCCATTGCAATGACTAGGCACGTCTGTTTGTTAGGATACGGTTTAAAACATGAGGGCAATATATGTTAAATGTTTTCAGAAGATTGAGGCAATAGGTCAAGGGACACAGATTACCTCCCTGGGTTGTTATTAAAACAATAGCGTTTGTCACTTGGTTCCTTAATAAAACTGTAGTAAAATGTTTCAATGCACATGTTCTTCCTCTGAAATGAAAGGCTGAAAGTGTTAGGGGTTTGGTATCCAGAACATTTCAGTATCCCACTTCTATTGCCAACCTTCTGAGGGAAAATGGCTCTAAAATGATATCCAATTACTATATATAATAGGGAAGGTTTTCTAGCTGAATTTTGGTATTTGAAAGAAAGTCCTTCTGAGTCTTAATTTTGTGTCTTGTTTTTAAATAAGCAGGAAAACGGAGGAATTTTAGAGGAAAGACCTGAAAAGGAATCCAAATACATCTCAAGAAATTTAAAAATTTCTGTCTTTACTGAATGTTTACCTTCAAGAATTTACAAAAAAGAACATACAAAATATATTAGTGGGACTGTAGAAAGAGGACAATGCGTTAATCATGAAGATGTGAGATAAATAAAATAGTGGCTGTTTTCTACTCTGAACAAAAGCCTTACTATTTTAAAGGCAAAGGTAAGTGCATGAGTTAAAAAAAAACTGATAGAAATGATATGAAGCCTTTGGATTGCTCTTGGAGTGATGATTTTTGCAGTGGTTATTGATCCAAGTGCTATCTGCCGGCAGAGGCTACCCTTGCTGATGTCCCCAAACCTCACCCCTCCCAAGGCAGTTCTGGAGCTGAGGTTTCTGAGTGCCTGTGGGAACAGTCAGGGTGGTGGCATTTACCAAGAAATATTTCTCAGTTTACAAATTTGTTTTGACTTGAAAAACTTTCAGCTTGGGCTGTAGCCCTGAGCCTATGGGCCAACCACATCTGTTTACCTCTGTCTCATTACTAGTATTTGCCCTTAACTTCTACTCTAAGAACAAGGAGACAACTTTCACAGAGACTCACAGATTCAAAGAGCGTGAAGATACATAATGAATCGCTATGGAATCAGAATTAGGAGATCAAGAAGATTGTTCTCCTAATTTCCTCACAGGATGCAGCTCACTTTCTGATTTCTTTGGGTGCTGCTTACCTTCCGCATGGCATCTGTAATTTTTCTTTGATAAAGTGAAATGAACACATCCTTGTGATTTCTGAGACCTCTTATTCCTTCACTTAAGATGAGTTAACTGACAAATTCACTTTGTAAATTTCTTATTATTTATATTATATGGGTTCTTTGAGAACAGAAGACGTATTCAGCCCTACTTAACCTAAATAATCTGGCAGATCATGGGATTTTCCTTGGACAGTCAAAGTGTGAGTGAATTTTATTGATTAAAAAATTGTCAAATGAAAACAATCTAATATACTGCATGTACCCATTTCTGTGCACATAGGCATGTATGTTTAATGTAGATGGATTTGATTTTTAGCATTACCCCGTGTTAGTGTTTATCTTTGCAAGAAGTAGAATCCACCGGGAGCAATTTAGCATCTACATGCCCTGCCCTATTTGTAAAGCAATTATTAATCTGTGTGAGAATGTAGGAGGATCTCGCCCATCCCAAAGTCTGCCTTTATTTCTTAACAAAGAGATCTATTTAAACAGCAACGTTAACTTTCTGGAAAATATTTCTTTACACCTATACCCCTTCTTTATTTATATTTTCACCCATTGACTTCAAAATTGAAAATTTCCTTCCAAGCTAAGATAAGGGAAATATTTGAGAGTGGCTGTGCTTTTTGGCACATTTCATGTGATTCTGTAAAGGACTAGTTTAAAGATATTCTGAAAGAATGACTGAAGATCATATCAGTGACTTTTGTTAGAGGTGCCTGTTGGTCCACACATGTCTTTTGTGAGGGGCGGAATGGAAGGAGCAAAGGATTGAGGTCAAACCCACCAGTGTTATAATCTGGCTTCGCCAACTTGGGCCCGGTACTGAACCACTCTGTCCTGAAATCTCCTCTGTCTTAAGGATAGTCAATGCTTTGAAGATTAAAGATAATATATGTAAAGTGTCTAGCAAAAGATGCCGGGCACATAGTATATATGACTGTTTTTAAAGGTTCAAAGATTGCATCTTTCAAGCCACTGTTAGGAACAGATCATTAATACTGTGCTAGAGGAAGAGAACAAGAACTCACTGTAAAGAGTTGAGCTATAGTTCCCAGCCTGCATTTATTTACGGTTATTTTGTAGCTAGTGATCCTGTGCATTTTAGAATTCCTTTCTTAATAGAGTTCCTGTTTATCAGCAAAAAAAAAAAAAAAAAAAACTAGAGCAGTATTTACAGCTAGTGCTCTTTTCCCCCAGGATACTAAAAAGTTACAATTTTCAACATTTGCTAACATTTTGAAGATTCTGGAAAGAAAGATGCTAAACACTCATTATGCATAGTTGCAAAATAGACTTCTCCTTGATGGAAAAGTTTTTAAAAATGAATTAGAAATGGGAGGAAATTAACAGCAGAAAGGAAACTTTATATTTTGGCAAGCTCTGAAACATGGAAACATTATTCTTTCATGGTTTTCCATGAATTTCAATCTCTTGACAGTTTCTCAATTATAGTTTGTAACTGTGGGCTTCAAAGCAATTCTGCAGTTCAGTTCACCTCAGCCAGTCAGTCAATAACGTTTATGGAATTCCCATGGAGGGAAGAATGAGTGAAGGGCCCGTTTTCATTTTCCTCGGCACGGGTGCCTTGATCCAGAGAGTCTAGCCTTCCACCAGCCAGACCAGCTAATGGTCTCTCACAATGAATTCTCCCCAACAGTGTTTTCCTAGAGACCCTCAGAGGCTGGAGCCGACCTCATCCCATCTGCCACCCTACATCGTGTCTCTTCCTGCCTGGACCAGATGAAAACCCTTTAGGCCGGAAGCTTTCCCGGATTAGTACCAGACCCTTAATCTCATACCACCTCCTACCCAACGCCACTGAATTTCATTTTATAAATATGTGTATTGTTTGGCTGAACTGAACCAAACTATAATCTCTACAAGTTTAAGGCTAGGCTCAATTATAGGATCATAGGGTATCTGAGTTCAAAGGAGTTTTTTAAGGTTTACCCCAATCACTTTATTTTTCAGATTAAAATAAATCAAAACTAAAACCCAGAAAAGAAAAATTACGTGTCATAATATAGTGAAACTTTTCTGCTTTGGAGTCCAAAAAATAAAACCCGGGGGCTCAGCAAGTTTCTGGCTCAGCAAGTTGCTAGCTGTTAGTACTTAAGCAGGTTATTGAATTTCTCTATGCCTTGTTTTATTTTAATCTATAAAATGGAAGTTTAAAAATTATTGTAGCATTATTGACATTCTTAGAAATGAACGTAAAATGCTTAGCAAATTCCAGATGTTCAATAAATGCTGATTGCTCTTCTCCAAGTTCACAGCTGATAAACAGCAGATCAAAACTGGAACCCAGACCCTCTGCATCCTAGTTCATGCTTACTCTTTCCTGACCTGATGCTTATTTCCAAAGGACTACCACCCTCCTGAGGGCATTCAACAAACATCCCTTGGGGATCATTATTTCCCAGACAGATTAGAATTCTCTTAAGACAGGCAGGTAGGAGGGATTTTGTTACTGTTTCTTGCCTTGGGGGAAAGATTCTATCAGTAAAGCAGCAGTGAAAACATTCCCTCTGTTAAGTGGAAATGATTAACACTCCTTTAGTTAGGCAACATTTTCCCACCCGCTTCTAAATCCGGCCTCACACGAACCAAGCCACACAGACAGGGCGACCAGAAACCTAAGAAAACAGCAACAAATTAGTTTGGTGAGTGGATGTGGTTGGAATCTTTCATCTGGTTTCTCTCAACTGGTTGTGGAAGTTATATGGGTTTTGAATAAAGTTGAAAATCCAAGCAAAATGTTATGACTATTAAGCCACAGGTATCAAAGCTTGGAGAATCTGATGAAAAATGAACCAATGTAAACCCAAACATAAGGACATCACACACCTCCTTTCCTGAAAGCCAATTGCTGGCAGGAAGAAACACTTAACTTGTTGTAGGAGAGGAATATGCAAGCTTTCTAATTAATTATCACCTCAGTGTTTATTTTTCAATGAGTCAGTGGGCTGGAATGATGAAAGCGTGTGTGGCTCAGAAACTCAGGCAGGAAGGAGTGAGCTGGGACTAAAAGCGATGCTAAATGTACCCACATTGGCTGTCCCTGCGGAATCCAGCCTTGCCATGAATAAAGGAGTTTTCTGAAGCATAAGTACTTATACAGACTGCCAATTTGGCCCTCCACATATTTGTGGTGATTGCTTGAAAATGGTAGTTCCAGATGGAAAGCAGGGGAAGGGCAAATAAATCAGTACAGAAGTGATAGACATTGTCCACTTCCTTGGTAGAGGGTCTTAGTCACAAAGGCACTGATATTCCGCAGCACCTTGTTTTAGAAGTAAGACATTTTCCTTCAGAACAAATATAAACGAAAAAAATAAGATAATAGAAATATCGAGATAATGAGATAATGTAAATATAAGTGAAATAAAGCACGTGATTTATCTTGCTCCCGTCAGACCAATGGGTGAAACTGCTGTGGGTGAGATTGTGCAGAATGAAGAAGCATCCATTACAAGCTCCAGAATGGCAAGTGAAAACCTTGTTTTCTTACCTTGTAGCAGTTTTTCAGCCATCTTCAAAGGGTTAAGACCTATGGAATCTTTTAGACCAAGAAAACTAACTGGTTTTTTGCTTTGGTGATTTGACAAAGAAGTAATGGACCTCTTAAAACTGCAGGGAAACTGTTTGGAAACTGCTTTGTCATAGGCTATTTTTCAAAAGCTTCTATGTGGCTATCAAACTGGATTTTCTCAGAGCCTTTAAAAAAATCTGAAGTTGTTTTAGAATTTAGAGAAGGAAGATCCAAACTGAAAATTTTAGTTGTCATTTTTACTTATAATGAATGTTTATGATTCATGGTACAAGATGTGTCCACATACAAAAGATCCCTTTACAATAGATTTGCTTTAATTACAAATACCTGTGAACAAACCATCACCTGGCTGACTGAAACTCTTGGGTTTAGTTCAGAAACGTTCATGAGAAAAAAAGAAGTTAGGCCATTTAAAAGTCTCTAGTTAAAAAAAACATCGTTTTCAACTAGTTAATGGGTAATCTTGAGTCATTCTATATAAAGTAATATGTAATAGCAGATTTAAACAAAATTTTATTTGAGATCAAGGAGCAAATTGGGGGAGGAGCTACTGATGATTCTTGGGAGGAAAAGAGCCTCGGAGGAATATGGCGGAGGAATATGGTTTGTGTACGGGGGTTCCTTGCTAACTGCCTCTTCCTCACCTGCCATGAGGTAGGGGCAATGCGGGGAGGGAATTCTCTTTGGACAAAGAAATGCAAGAATTTTCATTTCTTGAGTTAAACAGGAAGTAAACACAGGTAAAGTGCTCGCCAAAGCAATTAAAATACGTAGATAATTAAAGGCTCTTGGTGGCCGAAGTAATGTCTTTCATGCCCAGCATGGCAGCAATAAAGTGACTCACCAAACTGCCAAACTCTGGCTGGAGTTGACAACAAAATGCTTTCGAACATAAAAGCAGGTGCCATGCAAGTTGAAGACAGTTTTTATTTAAACCAGTTTGCAAATATAAAAACCAAAGTGAACAGTTTAGATAGGTAATAATCATTGTCACTAAGGTACTACTGCAGGTACACTGGAAAACGGAGGACTATGAAAGGACCAGAATGAGCCCAGCTGCTCTGGCAAATTACTTAGCTAGGGAGTTTTGAACTTGAAACACAGAATAGGTTCATGGTTTTTTAGGTGACTTTAAATAGCATTTAAACAGTACTCTTAAAATATATTAACATTTCTATATGTTCATTTTAAGATGGTGGATTGAGAACATGCTTTAGTCTTCCACTCTATCATTCAAGCACTGTCAAGAAAACAAACTATTCTAGGTATTTTAAATGAAGGAAATTTAATATAGGGGATTGGTTACCACATGATGGAAATGTAGAGAAGGAAAACAGGAGATAGTGAGAGAAATAAAAGATATAAAACATAAGAAAGCAACTGTTTAACACAGCTCAGAGGGTAGGGCCATCCAGCTGTGGGTCTAGCCTTGGCATGGGATCTTAAAATGTGGGATTGAATGGGTACTGAAGCCACAGAGAAAGCAGAACCATTGCTAGAGGTGCCAAAAGAAACAGAGTGAAATAGGGGAATACCCTGGCTTTTCCCCTCCTCCAATCTTCCAATCTTTTGCCAGTGTCTCTTGTTAGCAGGCTGACTCAGAAGTACGCAAAGAGACATAGAAATTGTAGTTCCTGCAATATGAAGCAGAAAAGTGAAAAGGGAGCAAACTGACACTCAACCCTCCTTCACTGAGCCTCTCTAAGTACACGCACAACATGCACAAATATAAAGCTGCTCTTGAAAATGACATAGAACTCAGAAGACCAGAACTTATGATGAATCCATGAGTTCTGGAAAGCAGATGAGATCAAACTGAATAGAGAAATTGAGGGCCAGGATGTGTGCAGGGAGCACCAATGACGGGCCACAGACAGAGGGAGAGCAAGCCAAGTGTAGCGGGGGCCTGGGCATTGGAGACAACCATTATTTGGAGTTCAGAAGGAAGGAGCAGAAATGCATGCTGAGCTCTGCTCATGTCCCTACCTTGGGTTGTAAGCTTAAACTGGAAGTTTGCCTCCAAGTAGGGATAATGATAATGAGCATATTGATTGAAGAGGGACAACCCAAGATCACAAAAACAGCCACTGCCCAGTGGCATATCTTGCCATACCCCTTTCTCACTAAAAACAGCATGACATGCAAGCTACAGAGTAGTTCCCACTTTCTCCCCCAAAAAAAAACTACACAAAAAGACGTTTCAAGACAATCTAATGAGGACTCTCAATGATAAAGGTGAATGCACCACCCAAAAGTATCACACACTTAAGGAAAGCCAACCAAAAAGAAAGGCAATATAATCAGTATCAAAGGAAACCAAGTTAGTAGAGCAGCCAGAAGAGAATGCTAAAATAGATAAAATTAATATTATAAATAAGAGAGGATATTATACCCTGAAATTAGTATAGGTAGTTTTGAAACAAAAAGACAGAGATAAATCCAGATACATCATTATTTATAGTGAAAATCAAGGAAGGAGAATGGAAAAGAGGTTTACTTTGGTTACAATGTAAGTTCAGTCCATATTTTTCAATAACTACTCATCTATTAAAAACTTTTGGTTTAAATTTTGGTTTTTCTTTTATGAGACAAACTAAAAGCATTTCTCTTGTTAGCTATGGGAACCAAGTTGAGGAGCCCAACAGGAGATACAACTCCTACAATTTTGGTCCAAGCAGTGATAATATGAAACTCTCTCAAATTGGATTCTCCCAGCTCAATGCACAGTAACAATAGAATAGCACCCTTGTGAAGAGGCACTTTTTTTTTCTTTGGTATGTTTTGCTTTCAATGCTGTACTTCTCAGGGACCTCTGAGAAGAGTGTGTGTGTGTGTATGGTGTGCATCAAAGTCAGACCTGAAGATGAAGGGCCCCATCCTGCCGTCAATTTTATCCAAAGCTACCCAAGATGTCATTGGAGCTCAGAACTCAACAGGACAGATTTCTAGTTATCAAAAAAGCCTTAGAAGTAGATACACATAAGATCCACAGAGATGTTTTAACAGTATTGCTTGGATCATTAATATGGGTTTCTCCTTCTCTGAAAATGCTAGAAGTTAAATCTCCCTCTTTTACTCACTTTCTGCTTGCAGACACCATTATAATTCTGATCCCAAGGGTAGACCTTACTGAACTTTATCAATTTTAAGATGCATGTTTTTATCATGCCTGAAATCACAAGCTATCTTACAATTGATGGCATGTCAGCTTAGTTAATACCCTTTATTTCTCAGTGGTACATATACAATGGTGCATCTTACAGTCAATGGTATCGTAGAGTCAATGAAACTTGGCTTTTGTTTGCCTGCTTATTTTCACCAATACAGAAAAGGAGACTATTTATTTTGATAACTATTCCAGCTGTCATTCATTGTTCACGGAATGAGTGTGGTGTGTGTGTGTATGCTGGAATTTTTTTTATAGTAAAATATTTCTAGCTATACATTTTCTAGAATGCAGTAGAGGTGTACTTCCCAAACTTGACCAACTAGCAGAATCACCAGAGGAACTTTGAACACAATACAGATGTCTGAGCTGTCCTTCTGAGGTTCTGGTTCTAGATGTAGCTGAGAATTTGCAATTTTATAAAGCCCCCAGCCTGATTCTGATGACCCCAGAGGTTTTAAAAGCCATGTTACATATGAGAACAAAACAGAAATGTCAATCTGTTATATAGGAAGCATGTGAAAAAAGAATTTAAATTTAAATGTCACTTTCTTAAAGTAGGGAAAGAAAAGTCTACCAAAATCATGTTATTTCATATTTAAAATTTCTGCTGTTTTATAAAAAACAATCTACGTTGTTTCTTCAATGAATTTTCCTAGCATTAAGTAGTCAATTTTATGATCCAAAATGTATTAAAAAATTAATCTTCAGTGACTCTCAAAGTTCAAATCAAATTTTAGCTATAGAAAATTATATTATTTCCACTGGGACTTGAAATCAATTCAGTTCAATTCAGTGCCCCTTTTATTTGCCTCATGGTTTACGGCACATGGATTGCACCACACATTATGGAATGAGACTAGTCTCCTGAAATACTGGGTTTTATTTATTTAGTTTTAGTAGGCTTCACTGCATATGAGGAGGCATAATTTAATGGAAAGAGCCAGGAATTGCAGGAGACCTGCCATTAACTGTGGGACCTTAGGCAGGTCACTTAATTTCTTTTGGTTCCAATTTTCCAATCTGTAAAATAATTGAGTAGAAGTAGATGACCCCTAAGGTTCCTTCCGCCACTAAGATTATATGGTTTCTGTGGTCTGAATGGAGGCAAAGTCATAAAATATTTACAGCTTATTGGTAGGAATATTTATATTTACAGCTTATTGGCAGGAACAAATTAATTTGCAATATGAAGTTAAGAGGTGACTTTGCTACTGGTGACCTTGAGCTGTGATAATTCAGTACACTAATAAATGGGCCTCAGGGAAAGAATTTTAAGTGAATTGAACCGGAGAAAGAAAGGACTAGAAAATTAGAGAAATCTAGAAACTAATTTAAGTGAATTTTTTAAATTGTTATTCCAAGGACAAGGTTAAGCATAGACTATATCTTTCAAAAGAAGAAATTTAGGAGAAATTTCTTGGTCAAGTAAAAGAAAACAATAATTACATTTGGGAATAAAAGTGAGAGTAGTTCTATCAGTTTAGATGATATCAGTTCCAGGTAACAAAAAAACCTACTTAAACAATAGGAGAAATTTATTGGCACACATAAGTATTAGTTCAGCTGTGCTGAGTGGGCTTCAGTCATGGTTTGACCAGGAATCTGGCTGAAGTTCTCATCAGTTCACTTGGCTGTGTCTTGCTCTATGTGTTGCTTTGTCTTAGACTGGTTCCCTTCATTATAACAAAATGGCTGCAGCAATTCCAGGTCTCATTTGTGTACAACACACTACCCACAGCCAGAGAGAGGCTTTTTCTTCCCTCCACCATGACAAGAACACCTGAATTTCATTTTGGACCAACCTAAATGAATCACGGAATTCAAATGAATGTCATGTCCTGATTGACTTGAATCTAAATGGCTGTCCTTCCTCAACCATCAGGGATTAGACTAACAGATGGATTGACACCAATCAAAGTCCACACCTAGAGCAGCAAGTGGGGTTAATTCCATTCAAACCATAATGCCTGCTGCACAATGAAGGGAGATTGATCCCCCAGAGGAGAATCTGGTTGCTCTTAGGAAGGGGAAAGACAAGCATGGGTACTTGGGAGGCCACCAACAAACATCTACATCCATGTTGAACATGTGTTAGTGCACCAAGCATGGAAAAAATAAGACCTTTCCCATCCCAAGATTCTGTCCTGAGATGTAGACCAATATTAGGCACAGAAGTTAAAAATATTAACGAAAAGTAGTAAAGAAAAGACAGTGTAAATAAACTTGATCTAACACGTGACAACAATAGCAGAGTGGTTAAAAGTTTGAGTTACAATAAACAGGTTCAAATCTCAGCTCATTACAGCTAGATGACCCCATCCTCCATCCATATTACAGCCACAGTAATAATATTTATGTCATAGAGATATTTTCATTGTGAGAATTACATGAGATAATGTATGTAAAACATTTCTCAGAGCCAGCTGTAGATGTTTCTTAGATGTGAGCTGGAACAATGTACTGATAAAAACACAAAAGACAGTCATTCTGAAAAAGCTCCATTCAGATAAGGGTAAAAAATGAAAGGTAATTCTCAGTAGCACTTATGTCAGTGAAAAATAGAAAAACTTAGTGCCACAGAAAACTACACTTAAACTATTATGGTTCCTAAACCCAGGGAGCTGATAGTTCCTTGCAACATGACTGGAGAGTTCACAGCTGGAACACGATGCTTTGTTTAGGGCAAGTGTACAGTTCTGAAAAGACACTGGTTAGTGGCACATAGGTCAGTAAAGATCACTTGAGAGGGAAATTGAAGGACTGAGTTGCGAGGGAAGATGAAAAGAAAATAAAACATTTAATTTTCAGGGAAAGCTAATTATCAGAGCTGTTTATCTCTCTAAGAAAACGATAAAAGTTTGATGTTTAGGAACCTTAAAAATACAATTGAGTAAGTTAAACGGCTAACTCACCTAGAACCAGACAGACATAAAATAAGCACATAATAAATGTACGTTGGATAAATGAAGTTTTATAAATTATTGTGTGTTAATTAGTTTACCAAATGTGGATTAAGTACCTGCCAGACACTGTTCTGGGAGCTTGGAATACTTTAGTGAACAAAAGAGACAAAATCTCCTGCCTTTTGGGAGTTTATATTCATTATTAACTTTCCAAATAAGTAATTTTGTAATCCCAGAGTTTTCTTCTCTTGGAAACACAGATTTTTGAGGGAATATTAATTTCCTATAGGCCAGAAAATGAAGTTCTTTGTCTTGGCGGCAATCTCCAGAGTTTAATGAAATAAATATGAATTATATGAAATATCAGCATTGAAAACAGAAATAAAATTAAAAGTCTATCAATTGTCAGCACTTAAAAATTCACAATAATTTGAAGTT
The DNA here is from genome assembly GCF_041296235.1 of Equus asinus. NCBI lineage: Eukaryota > Metazoa > Chordata > Mammalia > Perissodactyla > Equidae > Equus > Equus asinus. Next base: position 86,414,034 of record NC_091798.1, read on the forward strand.
TTAAAACATAGTAATATTTCACTTCAATATTCCGGCAGATTCATTATATTCTTTGCCTTTGTTATTGGTTCAATGAGATGTAATGTTATTTCATTGGTGGTATATAGGATAGTAGAATCTTTGCTCAAGGTCTCATCCTCTGTAGAGTACTTTTCACAAAGTATATGCACAGTCTGCATGTTCTGAATGTGAGAATATAATGAAGGCTAACAGAATGTCATGGGATTAAAAATATTAGTTGTCTAACATCTGCAGCAGAATTCCTCAGTAAGAAAACTATATTTGTTTGGAAATTATATCTTGTTAATTTTACTTGGAAATAAAAAGTTCATTCCAAGGGATATGAGTAAGGATTGCTTGTTGCTCTGGAGAGGTTGGAGCAAAAGAAGAGAGTGAGCAGGGTAGGTCTAGCAAAATGGTAGAGTGGGATGTGACCTCTTCCCATGCCCTTTTGAAACTTTAGGAATGTTTTAGAATGCATGAAATTGTTGGTTCGAATTGATCTTTTGTGGAAATCAGCTAAGAAGCTGAATTTTGGATCTAGGTCAGCAGAGGCTGAAATAAAGCCTCATACACAGATTCAGGGAAAATATCAGAGTAAGAGTTATTAGGAATTGGTAGAAAGCATGCCGGGGATGGCTCTGGACTCTCCTGGGTCATGAACATGAGAAGTTTATGCCATGTGCCTAAATCCTGATGACAGCACCTAGGTGAGGGCAGGGAGACTGATGGCTGCAGGTAGAGGGAGGAAGTAATCTAGCTGACAACTGGTTATCACAAATATGAACAAAATTAGTAATATTCCTCTTTTCCACTTCTTGGCAAATCTGTCCTTCAATAATTCAACCAACTGTGCCTTTGAATCCTTAGGCTAAGCTTTTTTGCAATGATGTTTGAAATGTGGTGATGGATAGACTGTGATCCTTTCATACTTTCTTGGGGATTAATAATACTAGCTGACATTTACTGAGCAGTTACTATACGTCAAATGTGTTAACACTTTATAAGGAGTAGCTTTTTAAATCCTTAAATCAACCTGTGAGGTATTGCTTTTATTGTCTTTTTACAGATGAGGTACTGAAACTTCTAAAAATTAATTAGAACAACCAGACAGAAAATCAATAAGGAAATTGAAAACTTGAACAACAGTATAGACCAATCAGATCTAAGAATACTCCACTCAACAACAACAAAATACACATTCTTCTCCACCACACATGGAACATTTTCCAGGATATGCTAGGCTACAAAACAAAGCTTAACAAATTCAAGAAGATGGAAACCATACAAAGTACCTTTTCTGATCACAATGGAATGAAACTAGGAAGTAGAATGGTGTTACCAAGGGCTGGGAGGAGGGAAAGATGAGTTGTTGTTTAGTGAGTATAGAGTTTCAAATTTGTAAGGTGAAAAAGGTCTGGAGATCTGTTTCACAGCAACGTGTATATACTTAATACTACTGAATTGGATCTGAAAAGTGGTTTCCAACCTAGAGCTCCCAGGCTCCTAGAGTGTCATAATTGTTTTTCAAAGATGGCATGAGTCTGTATGTGTTCTAAATACTTTCTGATGCCTGAATAATTAATGTGAGTGGTCACTTCGATCTTAGTCATCAAATACCAAACACCCAACATATGAGGCTGGCAGGAAATTCCGTCACAGTGATCACTGGGTTTTCTTCTCCATAGTTGTTTCAGGCTCCTCAGTCTTCATGTAGCCCCAAAGCATGAGGAGGCTCCTGCATTTCCCACTGGTCACTCTGCAAGGTCCACTGCTCTCTGGCTACTGGGCTGCCTGGATCCCTGTGGGCTCAGGACCTGCCAGAATGCGGTCTTCAAGCAACTTCTGCTTTCAAGTCTGTAAAAATTCCTAAGAGGGGGTGACTTGAATATTTTTGCCTTTGTCTGCCCAGTAATTGTTCCTTATTTTGGTAACAGTACCTTGGTTTCCTTGGGGAATCCACCATCTCCTCCCCACGATTGGTTCATTTGGCTTATTTGGCTTTGCTGGCGTGGACAGATGACTCAATTCTGACCAATAAGAGAATTTATCCCTTTGACCACAGTGATTTACTAAGAGATGAGCAAGAGACTCAAGCTGGGCCAATGAGACCTAATCCAGGAAGAATGGAACCATGAGGATAGAGGCACTCTCTTCTATAATTGATAGGCCTAGAGCTGCTAGGAAGTGGGGGCAGAGAGGCCGTAAAAGACGGGAACAAGCCCAGAGAAAAGCAGGGCAGAGATGGGCAGAGACAGATATCATCATTTGAGCTTTGGTTCCAGCCATACTTGGACTTGTCAGGGAAGCCAGTCAACAAGCTTTTGTGGTGATTTTACTTTGTGTTGTGAGTGACAGTCCCTACTCATAGAGTCTTCCCTGATACACAGTGCTCCGTGCTTGCAAAGCGAGGTGGGGAAAAATGAAAAAGTAAACAAAACAAACATTAAGATCTCAAAAATATTACCCTTCTCCATATATCTTACACAGTCTAAGATTGTTTATTCAGACAGCATGGAAATAACCTGTTCCAAATTAACAACAATTCCAAAATTTAAATAGCTTAATTAAAAAAAAAAGCATAAGAAAAATAACCAATTGATTAATTCCTAAAATTTTCTTAATGTATTCTTTTGGGTTTTCTTTCTGTTATATAGATTAAGAAATGAGATACATAAAAATAGGTATTTTAACCATTGCAATTTAAATCTTTAAAACATTCGTTATTTGCCAAAATATACAAGCAACTAGACCAATGCATGGGCATTTCCATTGTTTGAGTCATATCACCTTGTCAGTATTGCTCATTTGCTCATACAGTATAATGTCTTTATTGCATATCACACATTATAACTAATTGTCCTTCAATTATCACAGTGGAGTGTTTTTTAAAACTGGGTGGACCTATAGAAAAATTCCACTTTTGATGCTTTCATTGTTTAGACTCTCAGTTAAATGACCTATATTTTCAAATGTATGTGGATGCCATGAGAATTTTTAAACATAAAACATTTGTTTCAAGGACATAGTGAATTTATAATAGCTCTCTGACATTATGTATTTCCTTAATCAACAACTCTTACACAGAGCTCTGATGTGTTCTATGGTAGAAAGAGTACTTGCTTAGCCTTGAGGAGCTGGAAACCGCTGATAGAAGGGATTTGGTGCCCCGAACAGTAAACCAAAGAGACCCCCATTGCCCACAGGGTTCACCCACCGCCAAATCTTTAGCAGAGTTAAAAGTTGTGTCCCTTGGAGACACAAGTTTTCTCTTGTATGTTAAAACCTTTTGCCTAACAATTTTCCCTTATTCTAAACTCTCTCTGTATGTTTCAAACCCCTAAAAGAGAAAACATTTTCAGGTTCTTATCAGAGAAAATCAATTAACTTCTGCTGAACCGATTCGATGTTCAGGTTTCCAAAGGCCAGAATGAAAGCTGGCACATTTACTAGCCTGAACAAATGAAATTAAAAGAAACAAAAACAAAAAACAGATCCAGCCATCATCCTCTGAGGAGAATACCTATGATTCAGAATTAGGTAATTTTAGGATTAAGTTTTGTCAGTTTCTCCTCACACCTCCTTAATCCACAGCTGATGTCCCTCATCTTTACAATGAGGACTAATACACTTTAATCCACGGACAATAAAAGCTGCTTCAGTGCGCAGTTTTTCTGCCTTGTTCTGTTCGCGCTAAGCCCATAGGGAGACATTTCTGTCCCACTGTTACCTCCACCTGTAGATAACTGTGTTGGAACAAAACCCCATTTATCCGCTGGAAAGAGAAGAGTTGGCAAAACTGTGACAACACATTGAAGATAAGATGTTTTAGGCAGCCAACAACTTATGGAGGAAATATTTTTTACATAATTCAGTTTAGTTTTTTCTTTAAGTTTTTTCTTTATTTTTTGTATTAAGTATAAGAAAAAAATGCCCTTCCCCCAAATCTCAGAAAATACATAAAGGCATATTTAAAAACTAAAAACTTTCAGTAATCCCAACACCCAATGATTGCCACTGTGATGTTGGCAGATGTCCTTCCAAACTGTTTAAATGCATACACACACATGTGTGCACACACATTCACAAAAGTAGTGGGATTGTAGTAAGCCCTTTTAAGAAGAAAGCTAGTAATATTGAGAATTCATTTTGTTATGATACCCTAGAGGTCATTTCATAGTTATCCAGAAAGGGTGATAAACTCCCTGGACTACTGGCACTTTATTTTGTAAACCATGCTGAGAAAAATACCTCGAGATACCCGCTGTGAATTGTGTTTCTCAGCTTTCGGCTACAGGAGCTCTCAAATAGAAACTCATACTTACCACATCTACCAACCACCGGGAAGAAGCATGAGAATTGTCCACGTGCTTGTGTGCTGTACTCTGTAGCACAACAAAAAAGAATTATGTGTCCAGCATGCTATACTGTTCCTCCTTTCCATATTTTTCCTACTTTCCTTCGGTCTTTCCCATGGGGCGTCTTGGAACACAGCAATAACACAGGTGGAAAAAGGCTCCTTGTAGAAGCTCCTCCTTTGGCCTCCCTGATAGCTTCTTCCGGTTTTCTTGCTTCTCTGACTACTTTTTCTCTTTCTCTTTTACTGGATCTTCTTCCTCTATGTCCACTGGTAACATCGCTCTTCTCCACGGTTCTGTCTGGAGCTCATCTTTCTTTTCAGGTATCTTCCTCTTCTGTTGTTTTCTTCTACTACCATCCACTCCCAAGCCTTCAAATGCTACTTTTAAACAATTATTTCCAACTGTGTCTACCTCTCTCTCGAGCTCCAAAACTGTGCTTCCAACTTTCTACTGGGAATCTTTATTTAGGTGTGTATTTTAACTGGAATTCTCCCTGGAAAGTCGAGTCTGAGACAAGGTAGTTTATTTTGGGATGTGATCCAGGGGGTAGGAGTTGGGGACCAGGAAGAGTGAAAAATAGGAGGGAACGCTGTTGTAAGGGTATGTTATTGTATCCGTCTTCTCAGGAGCCTTTGGAAGGCTCCCAAAGGTCTCCTTCTAAAAGGCTTCTCAGAATTGTCTATACAGGGAAGGAAGGGAAGAAGCTTTATCCGTTGTCTACCTTCCCCCATTTTTTCTTGATTGTCCCACTTGGTGTTTATTCCCTCACACTCATAGTAGTTCATATCTGAATGCTGAGTGGGCTCCCTTGAAAACCAGCATCCCACACCAGAACCAGAGAAACTCCTCTGGAAGGAAGCTAGTGTTCAGCAGTTTAAACTTGAGGATGGGCACTGTCCGTAGGAGTTGGGTCAAAACCTGTACTGAGCTGTTCACCGTAACTTGGCTCGAATCAGAGGCATAGATGACAGTCTTGAAGGTAGAGTTCAAGATGATTCCCACAGTCACCTCCATCTGAATGTGCGCTAACCTAAAAAGAAGCTAATATCTTCACTCCCAAACTGGTTCCTTCTATGCTGTCCATCTCAGTTGAATGACAATGTCACCTGAGCATGCTTCCAAGCTAGAAAACGAGGAGACATCTTTATCTATTCCCTCTTTCTCATATTCCATATCCAAATGATCACAAAATTCTGGTAATTCACCCTATGAATATCTTCAAATCTGACTCCTATATATCCTCACTCAACTGCTTAGTTCAGTTGTTAGTTGTAAATCTGTAACATTTTCTATACCAGCTGTACGTACTCCAGAAAGGATGCAGAATTATAGGTAGATGGGAGTGGTGGTGGTAAAAGAGATATTTGGATCTCTTTAAATTATTTTTGCAAGCTTAGGAGGCCAGGGAATGGCAGAACCAGGGCTCAAACTGGTCTGTGACTCTAGATTCATGCTTCTCCTACATATTGTATTGCTTGTCTCTGATTACGTGCATACTAATCACTGAACTAAGGGGAAAGATCTAGAACAAGACAATTAGCATTGAGAATGGTGCATTTATAGGGCCTTACTGATTCTTTTATAATTGTCTCTCTGTTCCACCAAACTCTGAGCTTGTTTCTTATATTTGAAAAGTTCATACTTAACAAGATGCCTATGCTTTAGAGATACTCAAGGAATGCTAGTTTGATTGAATTGAATAAAAAAAAATTGTCTCTTCGCCTCCTAGAGACAATAGTCTTTGTTTTTTAACTATTAACTCTTAAGGTCAGCTAAGTATAAATGTTAAATAAGACCTCTCTTCATGCGTCCAATACTTGATGTTATATACCCATAATACTAATATATCACTGATTTCATGTTTCTTGTCAGTAAAATTTTAAAATTTAAACATTTTTAACAACTAAACTAACTAACAACTAACTAAAGCAATTTTTACCACAGAAAACTCAAGAAATCAGTCTTTCCTGAAGCCCTCTATAATAAGAAGTATAAGGGAACGTAACAGTTTGGGAACAGTTTTCACATTTCCCATGAAAGCTGATTTGAACTCATGTGCATTTTCAGGTGGACCCATGAGACCAAAGGTGATATTCAAAATGTTTATTGACCAGTTTGCCATGGCCACTGACCATTCAGAAGAGATTCTAACTAGAGGGCTGGAGGTGGGTCCTGAAGGCCTCCTGCTCAGCCAGGCCTTAACCCTTCAGTTGTTGGATCATGTGAAGGTCCGTGGTGTCCCAAGGGAGGGCCGATGGCAGTGGAGTGTTGGGGACTGTTGGGGGAAAGATCTCCAGTAGTGGCTCTTTACGTGTCTAGGGGCCACGGGAAATCAATCCATGTTTACAGAAATCTGGGATGGGATGTTTTGGGGAATATTTTCAGGACTTGTTCTATTAGGAGTCCACACGAGAAGAACATTGGACTGGCACTTGGGAAATATAGATGCCAAACTTGGATTTATTGCCTTTTGTTGCATAAACCTGGACAAGTTACATAGTTACTTTGAGCATCAGTCTCTCAATTTAGAAAATGGTGACTTGTTCTGTCTTTTTTATGAAGCTATTATGAAAATAGAAAAGATGATATATTTGAAAGTGTTTTTAAGACTCAAAAAACACTGTATAAATTTAATATAATATTATTATGACATCTAATTTCTCCAATATAACTTTCTTTTTAAATTTTAGGAGCCTAAAATCTGTTCTGTTTTGAATTACGTTCCAAAGATAATATGTTTGTTTCTTTTGTTTCTATTATGGCTAGAAATATTTACTACTGAGGCAAGTGCATTCAAAATATTTTATATTTTAATAATGAATTGCTTTTAGCAGAATAATTTCTTTCTTAAAATCTCATTTTATAGTATATCGTTGCACTTAGAATAGCTCAGTAAATTTAAAAACATAGCTCTCGGGCGTGTAACATTTACATCTATATTAAGCTACCATCAGAAGATGAACATTTCATGAACAACGGTCACACGTATTTATGTTGACTTTGAAAATCATTACAGAAAGGACAGGCAGAAGATAGGACAAGACCACACACGATGCTAGTTGCAAACATGAAGAGTGTTTAGGGTTTCCTAAATTCTAAGGTAAAGTATCTGGGCTCACATATGTGAATTTATCCTTTTATAACCTATAATTATTAAGTTCCTGGGAACATTGACAAAGAGATTTTTTACTTGTTTCCTCGATAGCGTGTAGTATCGTTTTTATGGAGGTCTATATGTTTTAAAAAAATCTTTACATTGTTAAAGAATTTTCTTCTTCCCTAAGAAAACAGTAACAAACAGAATATTTTAAACAAGGAAGCCACAGTTGCTTTGTAATGTTGAAAATAATCACCCACCTTTGCAAAAGAAAGTATATTTTCAAATGTCTTTGTGGGCTAATTTTATGTTCTACGTGTCAACAGAAAGCAAGCAAGCTTGTGGGCTCTTTCTATTTCTTTGAAGACCCACAGTTTATCACTCTTTCTTTGACATGTAGTCATTATGTTGTTTATGAAAGTCAACTCTATCTCCACAGGAGGTGTCCAAGAGATTTCATAGTAAGGTATAAAAGCTTCTTCCTTAGAAAATTACCTCAAAAGCATGCAATTTACTAACCCCTAGAGACATTTTATTCTGTAAATAGCTTTAAGAGCGCTCTCCTTATGTTAATTATAACTGAAACTGGACTTAAGCATATCAGGAAAATTGCGTAAAATTACTCTAAAACTTTCCTTCTTACAAAGGCATATATATTTGATCAATTTACAACATTTACAATATACAGTGTGATAAGATTACCTTCAAATTCCCCGTCAAACCCAGTGAATCCACATCATGCTACAGACACAATGCCAGCTGAGAATAATGGGCGTATAACTATTAGAGAAACATTTAATATTCTTTCTCTAATTTGCATATGCTTTTGCAAGACCCACTCATTAATTTCATGTATAGGTTTATTATGCTGGAACAAAATAAGTCCAAGATTAAAATGCTTTTGGCTTCCACTGTCCAAACTTTGTCAGCAGAGACTTTGACCTGTTGTCAGTCTATTGAAACAGATACCTTTTTCCAACCCCTTCTTGTAAGAAATGATTACAAATACCACGACCAGACTGGAAGGAAGCTGATCACAAAAGTGTTTACAAAGGAGACATCCACTCGAGTTGACAGACAGCTCAGTATTCATTTTTGAACCAGTTCCTGTGTATTCACTGCAGTTAAAAAGACGTGAAATAGGTTCTTTTTGTCCCTCTTGTCCTTGCTTTAGCCTGCAGAAAACAAATATCTAACCCCAAAGACAGAGCTCATTCCAGAGAATATCCGATTCTGGGTGACAACTGGAGTTGCGGCGACAGGCTTTCCTGCCAGAACTAGGCAATTGGCTGTGTCGTTAATCTTTCCCTCCAAGATGACTTTTCTTTGGCTGCTTTTTTTTTTTTTTTTTTGTCCTTGCAGATGTTGAAAGTGCTTTCAGGTCAGATGCGAATACAGATGCATTACCGCTTGACAGGCCCGTCAGTCTTCTCCTGTTTAAAATGCTTTTTGGCACTGAGGGTTTTGAGACTCATAATCATGCTTTTTCACCTTAAATTATAAAGTCTTTTCAGAGCTGTTAGTGGCCTGTCAGGAGAGGCCTGATGCACTGAAACCTAAAGTTTCTGCTTATGGCTTGGAGAATGGAGCCTCTCTAACAAAAGGTACTAAAATCTGCTGCAAAACAGATTATTTCCATTCAGGAAATAGGCCCAGGATGAACGAGCATCGGAGTGTCTGCAAAGACCACACTGAAGCAGACTTTGCGTTTCTAAGCTAGGCTGTGCTTACCTACTCCCCAGACAGCTTCTGTGGGTCTCAAACGGTTGTCTAGCACAATAAATCGCAGCAAGCTGCTTTGCTAAAGCAAACTGTCACGGTGGAAGTAAATGAGCGTGATTTATATTACGATTCAGACCATTTTTTTTTAAATGGAAGAAAAGCTGGGACTATTTCTATTGTGCATAAAAACTATAGTAATGTTACAAGCAGCTACAAGGCGATTATTTACATAAGTCTTTCCTCCTTTTTTTTCTTTCTTATCTTGCTAATATTTATTTTGACTACTCGGCAAAGTGACTGACTTCATTCAGGATGAGAACAAGGCTGAGCGAATGGTGCCACCCAGGTAGTTCCGAAAAACAAAACTGTTGAGGGTTTGTTTCTGCTTTTTTTAGTGTTTCCCTTTTGTGCATGATGAACATTATGCAGCATTTACATAATTTGAGCTATGAACTAGTTTCCAAGGACAGTTGTTAGGTGTTCACAAGATCAAGGGCATTTATAATCCTTTATTGTATTTTCCAAATATCCTCGTATTTGGAATTAGATTTGACAGTCTGGCTGGGAGTGAGTACACCTTAAGGCTCACCTGGACCGAGTGACTTCGTCGAGGAGAGGCAAAGTGAAATTGCCCACGGTAATTTTCTCCAGACTTCTATAAAACCCAAATCGGATTCTTGTCAAATGGTTAGTGTCTGAGGTTGCTTTTGTGTTAAAGTGTCTATTTACACCAACAGAAAGAAAGAATTCAGATTTTCACTGGTGTAAATCACTGGTTTGCAAAATGTGGTCCCAGGATCGGCCTTACCTGGGAACTTGTAGAAATGTAAACTCTTAGGCCTCACCAAGAGCTACTGAATCATAAACTCTGGGAGTGAGGGCCCTGCAATGTGCGCTGACAAGCCCTCTCCGTGATCCCGGTGCTCACTACGGTTGAGAACCACTGAAAAGTGGGTAGAAAAAAAATTGAAAACAATTCCATCACTGCTGTTTCAAGCTTACGAGTAATCTTAAGCTGCAATGTCATAAGTCTGAACAAAACCCACACAATTACTTTATTTACAGTTTTCTTTGGATGTCATGGAAATATGAAGTCAAATTTAGAAGGTAAAATTTAAAAGGTTGATGCTGATTTAAATAAAAGACTATTAATGGCGTCGCAACACCGTCAAATCCCTTTCTTTTCACTGGGTTTCAATTCATTCAAGGAAAGAAAGATGACTCTAATTGGCTGAAAACAAAGTCATGTATATACTAAATATTTAGATTGTTTTTTACTTTACTTTTCTTTCTATACAACTGCCTAGTCTCTATGTTCATTGTTTGTCAGTGTCGACAGCCTGCCAAGTTATACAATTTAAAGGTGAAAAGAGGATTCACAGGGAGACATATACTAGAAATCAGTATTTCTATAAACATCACTCACTTTCTAAAAGATTCCTAGAATTTTCTATGTGAAGAGAGCAAAGGAATCTACAAGGCCAGGCTCTGTTCCCAAGGACGTAATACTCACAGGTGGGAGAGGCTGCTGGTTGGTGCTTTATCATGAAAGACAGCCTAGGGGTTATTGTTCACAGAGAATGATGTGGCTTAGGATTCTGAGAAGAAAAAAGAGGGACCCAATAAGACAGAGAAAGAAAAAATTTAAATGTAAATTTTACTAAGCTTAAGAAAAAGGAGAGAAATTTAAATGGGAATGAAGAAAGGAGTCCTTCAGAATTGGCCGTTTCCTAAGGGAAACGATGAACTTCATTCTCCCTTTTACATCTGGAGGCAGGTTAGCTATGCGCTCTTCACATTCAGGAGGTGGCCAGAAGCTCGTTTCCTTCTGGCTCGGGGCCGCGGTGCACTCTTTCCCTAGTTTGGTAGAAAGAGTCATAAACCAGGAGTGAGAAAAATCAAGTTCTATTCCCTACTCTCTACCTCCAACTTAGAGACATTGGGGAAATAAGCCAATAACCCCTGCCTCTGCCTTCTACTTAGGAATTTTAATTTGTCGTCTTATTTATCAAATGAAGCAAATGTCTAGTGGTAGCATTTAGCTCAACCATTCTCTGATTTTCCCATTGTTGGGCTATTAGAGTGAAAAATGCAGTTGACTTGCTAGCTTAAATATAACTACTGTTGCTGTTGGAAAAAGATGATGATTTTGACTATTTATCAGGAAATACGTTTCTGAGTACTGCTCCCAGCATTAGTGATGGATCTATGTGAGCCACCCACTCTCACTCTATCCTCCTTGTGAGCAACAGCACGTTGACTGGCCAGGGTTGAGTGTTGAACGTCCAGTTATGAATCAGAGGAAAGCCCTCACTTAAGCTTCACGTTTATGACTTTGACCTCATTAGCACTGAACTTTAACCTCTATCCATCTGAGTTAACCAGCCACGAATATTTTACCAGCCTAGGATAAAAGAAAGTTCCTTGGTTGTTCAGCTCAGTTGCATTTACCAGATGCGTAAAGTTGGGTAAGCCAGGCAAACTCTCAGTTTTCTCAAGTATAAAACGGCCACCATAATTCTACCCTCCAGGGTACCTGTGAGTTTCTGCATTTCAACTTTGTAGATTAGATTCCAGTCCTTAGCAAGTCCCCAATAATCTATAGTTGAAGTGATGGTGGAGATTGAATTGAAAAATAAAGATTGCTATTTAATGTATAGGAAACTTAACAACACACATCATCTTAAGGTACAAGTGAGGACACATTTCTCTCATGTTTGCAGCAGGAAGAAATGAACCTAAAGGTAGATTGATGCTGCCTCTTCCTCTCCTTGTCCCATAAATAAGCAAATGTAAATCAGTCAGAGCGCAAGTAATATGAGAGTAACAGAGCCAGGATTCCCAAAATCATTATTTCCATTCCCCTGTGGAATTTCTCAAGTATTAATGAATCTCAGTCTGTGAAAGTAGATGTAAGCTATTGAGAAGGGGTCTACATAACATTAAATAAGAAATAAACTAATTTTTTAAATTATATTTCAAAATCTTCCCATTAAAAATTTTTTTATTGTGGTCTAAATAGTTTATAACTTTGTGAAATTTCAGTTGTACATTAATATTTGTCAAACAAATGTGCCCCTGTACCCCTTGTGTGCAGCCTCCCCACCTTCCCCGTGGTAACCACTAAACTGTTCTCTTTGTCCAGAAGTTTGTTTATCTTCCACATATGAGTGAAATCATACGGTGTTTTTCTTTCTCTGTCCAGCTTATTTTGCTTAACATCATACCCTCGAGGTCCATCCATGTGGTTGCGAATGGGACAATTATGTCTTTTTTATGGCTGAGTAGTATCCCAGTGTGTGTGTGTGTGTATGTATGTATATATATATATATATATATACCACATCTTCTTTATCCAATCATCAGTCGTTGGGCACTTGGGTTGTTTCCATGTCTTGGCTATTGTGAATAATGCTGCAACGAACATAGCAGTGCATAAGTCTCTTTGTAAGAAATAAACTAATTTTTAAACCTGCTTCAATTTGAGGGAGGACTTCTTAGCTATCTCCTTTTTTTCTCCATTTCCTTCTTCAGAATATCCATCATGACAGTGATGCATAAAGAAGAAATCAATGCAAGGTTGTAGTTTGTTCACACATAGTAGGAAAAGCTGGATAGAATGCTTCCCAGGCATATTTAAAGTCTACAGCTGCAGAATAATTCCTTTGGATCCATGTCATTTGTTAATGTACAGTAAGCATCATCTTTCCATGTTTGCGGAAAAAATGGAAGCTTCTACTTGCACTGCCGATAGGAACCATGGATATAAGACATCTCCATCCTTCTGTTTCCTAATTGGGCAGCAACTGCCATCAAACAACTCTATTACTGTTGGAGGTAAGATGCTCTCTTTTACAAACCTGTAGGTCCTAGAAAGCAAACATGTTCAAAGTTTCTGGGTTCTTCAGGCAGGTCCAGGCCTTTCAGTACCTAGGAGAAAGCATGATCTTTGCACTACAACTTCTTGTCAAAATAATACAAGGTGACAGGGTAGGAAATTGTGCCCTAAGTATACTACACTAAAGCAAGCAAAAATTATTTTAGTACTTTGTCTTGCTTGGAAATAATTTCTCCTTAAGCTAAGCAGGCTTGCATAAAATCATCTACATTATTTAATTTAAAGAAAAAGCTAATGGTATAATTAGGTATAGCATTGTTGACATGTGTATTTCAAGATATTTTTTGCTGCTCAAGGCCCTGGGGCTTAGAGGCTCTTGGTTGGAGGAGTTATGATTCTTCCTTCTTTTCTGATAATAAATCCTTTGCATTTGGATTCTGGATATTTCTATAGACGCCTGCTGGATGAAAAAGGAAAGAAACTTTACTCTTTCTCCTACCTTGAGGTCCAAATACGTAAACCATGTCTGATAGCTAGGCTCTTCTCTTTGGGGTCAGCTTTGCAGACATGAGCAGAGGGTCCATGCGGTTAAACCCATCCTAAGAGTAAAGGGGATGTGATCTGGTGCTGAGGTGGGTGGAGAGGAGTGGTCAGAGAGCTTAGCTGGCAGAGAGGGCGTGCCAGCGTACTATTGATGCTGGGACCTAGTCTGATCATGTCAGACTTTGATGTTGTGGACACACCTTGGGAAAAATATTGCATGTATGTGCTTTGAAAGAACTGCACTATTCAAGATCTATAACATTTGGGGTCCAGGTGCTTTTGGTCATGGGTGGGAACTTTTTAAGGCAAAGAAGGATGGAAAGGACATTACGGTCCAAGAAAAGAACGTTTGTAAATGAGATTAGAAACCATGACTGAAAATGGCACACTATGACAAGAGTGTGGCAACTGAGGTGGGGGTGCGGAGGGCAAGATGGGAGTTTGGAGTGTGGAATTAGGACAGAGAAATAAGCAGCAGTCATATTATGAAACACCTCGCAAGCTAGGTTAAGGGTTTTTATGTCATTGCGATGGCAATGAGGTGCCATTTAAATATTTTAAGCATGCATCTGATGTAATCTGATTAGTGTTTTCAAAGGTCACTCTGGCTACAGTGTGGAGAGCCTAAAGCTGGGGGTAGGGAGGTGAGTAGGGGCTTTTTCAGTGTTCGATGTGAGAGCTAATCATGGGAAGCAGCAATTGATACATAAAAAGCCTCTTTAATACATAGAATCTGTAAGTCTTGGCTGATTGGTGGAGGTGGCTGGAGCAGAGTGAGTGAATGGGGAGAAGGATAGACCTCGGGGAGAGCAGGGGCCAGAATATGAAGAACTTCTAAAGCTGAATAAGGAGTTGGGAGTTGATTCTGAATGGCGTGGCAACCTATCAGAGGGGATCTTGAGTGGAGGAAACATGTGAGCTGTTTACATTTTGAAAAGATCATTCTGACTGTTTTCGTTTGGAGACTGGATTGTGAGAGGGCAATGGTGGACGCTGAGAGGTGAGCGATGAGCAGTAAGTTCGAGCGTCAGTGCTCTACACAGCTGCTGGTTGGTAAATTTGTCATGATTTGACAGGTCTGTAAAACTGATAACAGAGAGCTTTCCCTTTAACAGAATCAGAGAGCTGAGACAAAAAATGTTTCATTTAAACATAATAAGGTGCACAAATCTCATGGTAGGAAAGATATAATTTACAGAAAATTTCTAGTAGAATTAAGTCTTTGACATTTCATCAGGCATTCGTATCTATTTTAATCTTTTATTCAATAAGCAACTATAAAGCCGTTAAACTCCTCTTTAAGAAATATCCTCCCCACCCCCCCCCACCCCCCGCGCAAAAAAAAAGTCATTCAATAAATTCTGGCTTTTGCCATTTTCCATATGTGAGGTTACCGCAAACTTCTCATTCTTTTCAATTGTGACAAATGGGCAGTGGAATGAAAATAGCAGGAGCATCTATAATAAATTATTACATACATCCAGATTCCTCTGAGATGTTCTGATTTCTCTGACAAACCTGCCTGCACCGTGGTCCCCTTAGGTGGATTGACAGAACCTGACAGGGGAAGTAAATCCTCCTCTTTCAAGTTGCAACTACTGAAGGGATTGAATCATTTGGTTTTGAAAGGAAACTTATCCTCCTGAGCTTCTTGTATCATGAAAGACACAAGGCCTTCCCTGGAAGCCAAGGTCTTCCAGGCTACAGCATCTGGAACTCATTCCTGAAGGACTGCCCAGCTTCCCTGGATAAACATTGCCTTTCTTCCCTTCATCTTTCTTTCTGATGTTAAATGCAAATGTTGGTGAGAAATCTAATTTTGATAATCAAGAAATATTTACTTGAGAAATTTACATCACAAGCTTCTTCCATCCTCATAAAGCCTAAAAGATGAAAATAAGCCCTAAACAGAATGGCTGTTACTTGGCTAATCTTAGAGGATTTGCTTTTTTTCTTTTGAAGCAATCAAATGTCGATAGAGACATTTAGAGCAGTTAGAAGATGTGCAGGTCAGTCTTCAAGACCGGAGGTAAATACGGACATGTTTTTGCACTTGAGGTCTGAGCACTTAACGACTTTATTCAATTCACGGTAAAATTTCGTAGATTTTTGAGGGAAAGCATATGTACATACAAAGGAAAATCAATTTTCAACTGCCGTCCCGTTGACAAGGAGCGATTATTTTTTGAAATGATGGTGGCCCTAAGAAGTTTCGTTTTCAGACACAATCTCCTGGTGCTGGGAGATTTCAGTTTCTTTGATAAGACAATCTGTTATACATTTAAAACTTTTTCCGTACACTCAAACCTGAAGACGTTTCTGTTTTCAATAAGATGCAAAACAAGTAGGAAAATACATGTGTTCAAAGACCATTTAGCACTTTGTACCAACTAAGAAGTTACGGTTTCGCTGAAAAAATGAGCAAATCTTGTCAGGACACTGATAATATCTATATTGGGAATATCTACATTCGCTTTTTTTTCTCTAATTAGTCTAAATAGAGGTTATTAAAAAAACTCTAGCTTTTGGTTTTCATTGATTTCCACTCTGATATTTATCATTTTCTTCCTTCTGCTTAATTTCAGTTTTATTTGCTGTCGTTTTTCCAAGACATACTTTTCTTCTTTTCTAATATAGGCATTTAGGGGCATATATTTCCCCTACCAACATCTCACATAATTTGATATATTGTGTTTTCATTTTCATTCAGTTCAAAATTCCTTTTTTTAATCTCCATTTTGATTTCTCGTTAGACCCACTTTTAGAAGTATATTAGTTTCCAAATATTTGCAGACTTTGCATATATCTTTGTTACTGATTTTTAAATTAACTTCATTTTGGACATACCTTGTGTAACTGAAATCATTTTAAATTTACTGAGATTTATTTTTTGTCTCAGAATATGGTGTATCTTGATAAATATTCCATGTGCACTTGAAAAGAATTCTGCTGTGGTTCAGTGGAGTGATCTGTAAATGTTAAATTGGGTAAAGTTGGGCCGGCCTGGTGGTGCAGCAGTTAAGTTCACATGTTCTGCTTCTCAGCGGCCCGGGGTTTGCCGGTTCGGATCCTGTGTACAGACATGTCACCACTTGGCAAAAGCCATGCTGTGGTAGATGTCTCATGTATAAAAGACAGGAAGATGGGCATGGACATTAGCTCAGGGCCAGTCTTCCTCAGCAAAAGGAGGAAGACTGACAGTAGTTAGCTCAGGGCTAATCTTCCTCAAAAAAAAAAAACATTGTGTCAAGTTGGTTTATTGTGTTGTTCATATCTTCTGTGTTACTGATTTTCTGTCTACTTGTTGAGACAAAGGTATTGGAATTTCTTACTGTAATTGTGGTGTTGTCTATTTCTCCTTACAGTTCTATCAGTTTTTGCTTCATGTATTTTGAAGCTCTGTTATTAGGTGCATAAACTTTTGCAATTGTTATATCCGTTTGATGGATTGACTCACTTATCATTATTCAATAGCCTTCTCTATTCCATGTAATATTTTCTGATCTGCAATCTACTTTGTCTGAAGTTTGGCAAGTCTGAGGTGTAGATGCATGTGTAGGGCAGAAGGGAGTAAGAAATTAGGTCAGAGAGATAAGCTGAGTGTTTTTGAATATTTTTTATGATTCCATTTTATATCCTCTGTTGGCTCATTAACTGTGACCAGTTGTCATTTTAGTGGTTGCTTTAGGGTTTATAGTATACATTTTTAACTTATCACAATTTAATTTTAAGGTGATATTCTAGCACTTTATGTATGGTATAAGAACTTTAAAATACTATATTTCTATTTGTCCTTTCTCAGTCATTGTGGTATTATGTCATGCATTTTACTTTTATATATATCATAAGCCTCATGCAAATTGCTATTAGTTTTTGTTTAAACTGTTGGTTATCTCTTACAGAGTTTTCAATAACAAGAAAAACCGTCGTATATTTATTGATGTAGTTACCATTTCCAGTGCTCTTCATTCCTTCGTGTAGATCAATATCTCTAAATGGTATCGTTTTCTTTCTGCCTGAAAGAATTCTTTAACATTTCTTGTAGTGTGGGCCTGCTGGCAATGAAGTCTTTCAGCTTTTGTTTGTCTGACATCCTCTGCATCTGCATTTTTGAAAGATAATTTTGCTGGCTATAAAATTCCAGGTTGGCAGTTTTTCTTCTTTCAGTGTTTTAAAGATGCTACTCCTTATCAATTGCATTATTTCTAATGAGAAATATGCTGTCAACCTTATCTTTGTTCTTCTGTTTGCAATGTATGTTTTTTCTTTGGCCGCTTCTAGGACTTTCTCTTTGTCAGTGGTTTTGAGAAATTTAAGATGTGCATTTGTATAGTTTTCTCCACGTTTATTATGTTGGGGTTCATTACAATTCTCACATCTGTGGGTGTATCATTTTTATTAAAGTTTGAAAATTTTAGCTATTATTTCTTGAAATATTTTTCTGTCTCTCCCTCTTTCTCTTACTCTTTGAAGCCTTCAGTTAAACATATATTAGGCTACTTGAAGTTGTCTTACAGTTCATAAACACTATTTGTTTATTTATTCTTTTTTCTCTGATGCAGCATTTTGGATAGTTTCTATTGCTGTGCTTTCAATTTTACTAGTCTTTTCTTCTACAATATGTAATCTACCATTTATTTCATCTAGTATAGTTTTCATATAAGATGGAGTTTTCATCTCTAAAAGTTTGGCTTTTTTGGTCTTTTTATATCTTCTACATCTCTACCTAACTTTTTGAGCTTGCGAAATAGCTGTATTACCTGTTTTAATGTCTCTGTCTTCTGAGTTTGATATGTGTCAGTTCTGTTGGTTTTGATTGATTGATTTTTCCCCTCATTAGTGGATATATATTTCTGCTACTTTGCATGCCTAGTAGTTAGATGCCAGACGCTGTGGATTTCATCCTTTTGGGTATTAGATATTTTTATATTCCTATAAATATTCTTGATGTTCATTCTGGGGTGCTGTTAAGTTACTTAGGAAACAGTGTGATCCTTTTGGGTCTTGGTTTTAAGATTTGTTAGGCAGGACTAGACCCATGTTTAAAGTAGGATTAATTATTTACTCTTGAAGTAAGACCATTCTGACCATTCTTGCCATGTGATGCCCTCTGAATTATGAGTTTTTTCTCACTGGTGGGACAAACAATATTTCTGCGTGAGTGCCACACACTATTCTTTTTTCATCCTTGTGTAGTTCTTTCCCTAGCTTCAGGTAGTTTTCTCACATGCATGTGCTTATCAATACTCTATTGAATAGTCAAAGGAGACCATTTGAAGAGCCTCCAGAGTTTCTTTTCTGTGCATTTTTATCCTCTCTGTTCTTCTGTCCTTCAGATTCCTGCCACCCTATTTCCCCAGACTCTCAGCATTATTCCTCAACTCAGAGAATCTACAATACAGCCATGCACCACATAGCCACATTTCAGTCAATGATGTGTGCATACACGATGGTGGTCCCATAAGATTAATACCATAGAGCCTAGGTGTGTAGTAGGCTATACCATCGAGGTTTGTGTAAGTACACTCTATAGTGTTCACAAAATGATGAACTCACCTAATGATGAATTTCTCAGAAAGTATTCCCATTGTTAAGTGACACACGACTGTACTTTGCCCAAGCTTTTCCTCCCTGTGCCATGGCCTGTGAACTCTCCCATGGTAGTAAGCTTGGGCAATTTGCTCACTTTGTTTGTTTCCTGTCTCTCAGGGATCCCTGTCCTTTGTTGATTGATGTCCAGTGTCTTGAATACCATTGTTTCAGATATTTTCCGATTTTTGGTTGTTTCAGGCAGGAGGGTAAATCTCTATTACTCCATTTTGACTGAAAAACAAAACTCTCACTCATAATTTTTACAATAAAGAACTAATCTGTCCCAATTTTCTTTTTTTTTTTTTTCTGCTTTATCTCCCCAAATCCCCCCTGGTACATAGTTGTATATCTTAGTTGCAGATCCTTCTAGTTGTGGCATGTGGGATGCCACCTCAACATGGCCTGACAAGCTGTGCCATGTCCACGCCCAGGATCCAACCCACGAAACCCTGGGCCGTCACAGTGGAGGGTGCGAACTTAATCACTCAGCCACAGGGCCAGCCCCTGTCCCAATTTTCAAATAGAATAATTTACTGTTTGAAATCTTTATGGTTGCAAGGACTGTTTCTTTTAAATCTGTCATATTCTTCACTCACATCAAGCAGCCCAAAACTTATCCATCTTTCAATTTCCATCTCAAATGCTCTATTACATTTCCTGCAGCTAGAAGATTCTTTCTCTTCTGAATTGCCTTTACTCTTTTTACTTTATCTATATGTTTATTTTATCCTTTATACAAAAGTTTGAACTACCAGAGGAGAAGTTTTGAATTCTTATTTTTTATCTGTGACAGTAACATACACAGTGCTTAGTGCCTTGTAGTTATATCATTTTCAAGGGGGAAAAATGATGTCTGTGATGTGGGATGAAATAGCAGAAACATTAGATAGCTATGACACCCTCTTCACATCTAATGTTTTGTTTCAATTTTTAATTAGAATATAAAACTGTATTTGTCTCCTAAAATACAAGAACAGTTAATAGACCTCCTATTAGTAAATGACTAAATAATACATTTCTAAACACTATATGAATAGAAGAAGAAAAACATTTAAACTTAAAGATAAAAACATGTAAAACAAAAGTGAGATCCCTGTCTCTAGTCTCTGACTCTTAATTTTAATTTGCTCAAAATATTCCCATATCTCAGTCCCTTAAAGTCGTTGATCACCACAACATATCATATATTCTGCAAGCAAGAAGAAGATTCAACTGTCAATTAGAAGAAATGCCCCTGGAATTCCTCTGACCTTCGATCAGAAAGATTACTGGAGTTTCTTCTTAGCCTTAACTTACTTTGCATTTGCTGGCAATTTCACGTTATAATAGAATAAACTAAGCTACAAGTAGGATGATATACATCTGTATCACAGACCAATATGCAATGGTGGATTTCTTAGCATTTGGGCCTTTGGACAAATTTGGAGCAAATAAACATATATTTTCTTGCTGTTTTTGTCCAATTACTTTGTGTGAGATGACAAATAATATGAGACAGATATCAAATATTATTTTTATTGAAATGGTAAATAATTTGAAGGCAGAAACCAAATCTTATTTTTTTCCCTCTTTTACTGACTGAATTAATTTTCTCAAAATTAACCCCCCACCCCCAACCCCCTCCAGCTAACAAGCATTTGTTGAGTAACTGTTATGTGCCAGAGATTTTTTCCCTCATGCTTGGGGCTAACCTATGAACAAGTATTCCCTCTTTGCCCTCAAGGAACTTGTACTTCTAGAGGGAGAGTACAGACGTGAAATAAATACTGTGTGTTATCCTAAGTGTTACAATAGAGATGTATACAAGTAACAGTGACGGCAACAAAGGGGAAGAACCTATGATCCAAAAAAGGCTCCACAAAGAAGATGATTAAGCTGAATCTTCAAGAATGAGCAGGACTTTGTGAAAGGAGTATTCTAGGCAAAGCAAATAATCTAAACCAAATGAAAACTGGGAAGCATCACAATTACCAGCACTCTAAGAGAATTGCCAGCAATTTGATACAGTGAAGGCATGAGGCCGGAGATAAAGGGACTGAAGGGAGACAGAGAGGTGTGTAAAAAAAGGAGGGAAGCTGGAAGAGATGAGATTAGAAAAATAGTCAGGGGTTAGCGAGTGAAGGCCTTGTATTTTATTTAAAGAGATTTAATTTAGGACAGTTTCTCAGTGGAAGGTGCTGTTGACATTTTGGGCAGCAAAATCTTTCTTGTTCCGGACGTTTCAAACATTGCAGGGTAGTCAGCCTCTCTTGTCCCTACCCACTAAATGTTGGTAGTGCTCACCAGTCACTGGAACAACCAAAAAAGACCCTCCGTGCAGTCTTCAGAACAGCCCCAAGAAGTGGTACTATTCCTGCTTGAGAGCCACTGAAGGATGGAGAACTGATAAAAGGTGTTAAACTGAGCGTTTTGTACTTAGATCTCTGTTCCTTTTTTCTTTATTCTCATTCTCCTTCTTTCATTTTTGAATATTGACTGTGAACTTAATATATAGAGGTTTATAGCATAGTCTATATAACTATGAGAGGTGTTCTTTCTGTTTTTAAAGAAGGGTGTACAAATATATTTATTTCCAATGATGGGGGAAATTTATGTGTAGAAAGAATTTGTGTCACTAGAGCGATTTTTGAAAAGCTTAAAAAAATATTATGCAGGTGACACATGATCATTGAAGACAAATTAGAAAACATAAATAAACCAATCTAGAGAAAATAGAAATCAATCATGTTTGCTCAGCCAGGAACGACCAGTTAACATTGTGCTGTATGTCCTTTCTGTTTCAGACCTATTATTTTATGTAACCATCCTTCCAGGTCAATAAATACTGACACTGTATGTTTAGATCGATGTTACATTCCATAATATGAATGTACTATAATTTATTCAACCACTATAACACTTTAATATCATGCCAATTTTTCACTATAACCTCCACACAGAGGTTTTGTGGTAAACCTTTATGTACATCTGTCTATTGTTTTCTTAGATAAATTCCCAGAAATGGGTCAAAAAGTCTTCACATTTTAAGGCTTTTAAATACATATTTCTTTAGCAAGAAAAAGAAATTTTCTTCCGGAAAGATTCTTCACCAATCAGCAGTATCAAAGAGTACCAATTTGTTCTCATCTTTAGTAAATATTGCTTTCATTTAAAAATCTATTTTAAAACCTCTTAGCAATTGCATAAGAAAAAAATGAACCAGACACTCAAATGCCATTACTGTGTGCATTTATTTGACTATTCATGAGTTGGATTTTTTCCTGTTTCATATGTTTATTAATCATTTGTTTCCACTACTGTGAACTGCCTGTCTGTATCTTCTGAGCATTTTTCACCTTTTTCTTTAGATGGTCTAACTACTTGGCCTTTGCTCTGTATATTTGTCTTTCAACATTGTTTATGGTGCTCGTTTAGGCATTCTAAAGATTTTGATAAATGATGAAACACACTATCACCCTTTTCTTTTTCTTTTATTTGCCTTTAGAAAGGACTTATCTATTCCAAGGTTGCCTAAGTATTTATTCATATTTCTTGTTGTAATTTTATGATGTCATATTTTACGTTTCCATCTTTAATTCATATGGAATTTATTTTACTGTAAGTTATGAGATGGGCCTCTAACTTTGGACTTCCCAGCACAGATGCCATTTGTCCCATTATCAATTATTGAATATTTTCATCTTTTCTTACTAATTTCAAACACTGCATTAGTCATATATTACATTTTTATATAAGTACTTGAGTCTGGGGATATTTTAGTTTGGTGACTTTTTAATTTTTAACTCATAAATTTGGTATAAGTTGGAGTTATATATATTTATTTTATGGCTGGCCAACTTATTAAGCTTGCCTATTACATTTTTAAATTTTAAACTTGATTCCTTTGGAATTACCAGGTAAATAATGGCATTATCTAGAATTTTGCTACCTTATTTCTATTTTTGATAACTAATTTTTTCTTTTCTTTACCTAAAGCTACAGGCTAGAAATTAAAGCAATATTAAATAATAATGGTTGTAATCCTTGTTATATACTTTAATAGTAAATCTCTGGTATTTGCAAGTAATGGTGACTATTTGTTTCAGACAGGTATTTCTATTATGTTAAGGAAATATATTTGTGGCCCTGTTTTACCAAAAATTTTGCTTTAATCAGCAAGATTTCACCAAATATCTTTTCAGCTTCTATCAAGGTTAAGATCTCATGTGATCTATTGGTAGATTTTAAAATAGTGAACCATCTTCAGATTTATAGGCATTTTCCTGGACCAATTCCTATTGTACACATAGTATATATATTGGAGCTTTTGATTTACTAAATTTATTTGAGATTTTTACACCTATAAATAACTGAGCTAAAACTCTAGTTTTCTTTATGTGTTTTATTTATTGGATGTAGCATTAGGTCCCGTTAGCTTGGATTTAGAGAATAACTCAAGCTACATTGAGTGACAATAGATAACTTTTTCAACTGCCTGATCCTCTTGTATATTTTAATTAAATTAAGCTTTTTTACAATCAGAGCCTTAAAAAAAGAAAAGAAGCCTATTTGTTTGTTTTAGACTGAAAGGAAAATGAGGAAGTGGAACCAAGGAGCCCGTTTTCCTACTCTGTTCCCTGTGCCCTGCAGAGAGGAGAATCACAGTTTTCCCCAGAATGGATGTATCTTATAGCAGGTGTGATATTCATCGACTCTTTTGGACCCTGACTTGAAATGTGTAAAGCCATCTGTGAGTTGTTAAGTAAACGAATATACTCACTGGCTGAAACCTAGTCATGCCAATATGACTTTTGCTTCTTGTTTTCAAGGGAGAAAAACAAAAAGAATATTTGATTAGAAAATTTTGATGCTTACAAGTTTATGCTTGACTCAGATAAAAAAAAAAAAAATCCAAGCCCTAAGTCTAGATAACCACAAGAGGAACTTTAAATATCCTACGCAATTTTATACTCCTGATATGAATGGATTTAGAATTTAATTTTTTAAGTTGTTGAAACAGTTTAAGTGTCCTTGGAATTATCCAGTCCAGGAAGAATTGAATGAAATTTACCTTTAAAGCTATCTGGGCCATTAAGTGTTTCTTTCGTATTCGTTGAACTGCAGGCAGGCCGTTCGCTACATCTTGCGATGGGGTCCCATGTGCACTTTGAGGAATTCCTCCAGGTGTTGGGCTTGTTGATGGCTCCCTCCTCTATTTTCTATCAGTAAGACATATATGTTTTTGGCCATTTAATTTTTATTTTTAAATATTCCTATGGGATTTTGAGGGGAAGTAAACTCGAATTAACACGTAGAACCAGATGTCTCTGTGGGTTGATCAGAGAGGTAGGAAAAAGATCCATGGTGGTGCTGTTGCTGTCTGACACATCCTAAATTGGATTCATTTTTTAATGTTCTTCCAGAGATATACACACAACATTAGTGCACTCTCGCATTTTATTCCAGCAATAACATTAGTTAGCTAACACTTAAGCATGTTAAAAATTTTGAAGGCTTAGTCCTATTTCTCTACCCGCCTAGTCTAGGATGTGGAGAGCCCGTGGTTCTGAGGAATCGTCCAGCACCCACCTCGGGAGGCAGGCAGCACGGGGATGGGTACCCACCGCCCTGCTTTTACCCCGTTCTGTCAAAGCCCCCCGCTTTGATCTCTTCTACATGTTAGGCTTTGTAACATTTGATTAAAGCAAAATGTACCCACTGCACATTTGTATAAGGTTTATTTTTAGAATGGGAAAAAATGAGGGGCTGCAGAATCAGACAGATGTGGGCTCAAAGACCATCCGTACTCTGTTTTTGTTGTGTAAACTTGGGCAAAATAAACCTAGCCTGGCCTCTGGGATGAGGTCTGCCTCCTGTGGAGAGACATTCTTCTCTTCTCTCTGCCGGTGCACAGACGGCCCCAGAGCCCAAGGGCTGAAGGTGTTTAGTGATGTTTCAGCATCTTGAGAGTTGGGAGCTTTGAGATTTGTTGCAAAAGCATTACGGCAGGCAGAGCAGGGGTGTGTTGCTGGGATGGAGCGGCCTTGAGAAACATGGAAGACATTGTTCTGTGAGATGAGCAGCGCAGAGCAGAGTCCCCCAGAAGCCTGGCAGCTTTCTCTGGGGGCTTGGGGAGAGCAGCCACACCCAGAGGGCACCCCCTTCTACCTGAAGTTGTCCTCTGCTGTCAGCATAGCTCTGCTCATCCCCTTCTCTGAGAACTATACTCTCCCACCCACCTAGCCAGCAGGCCATTCCAGGGCCACATGCCCTTGCCACCCTTGCCACAGTGAGCTGGAGCAAAGGTGTGTACTCTGTTCAAGCGGTAACATCAATCCCTTCTCCAGAAATTCAGAATTGGGACCAAGAAATATTTTCCAGTCCGTCTCCAGGTAGCTGGACCTGTGTCATACAAACCTGGGAGTCCTCAGTTGCCTTCATTTTCTGTTACTGAGTTGGATCAGCAGAAGAAGCTGATCAACAGAGAGAGAGAGAGAGAGAGAGAGAGAGAGAGAATTATACAGCAAGAAGCAGAGATGAAAGACAGAGGGAACTTCCTGATGACACTTGAATCTTGAATCTCTGGTCCCAGTCTTTTCTGAGATAAGGGTACATCCCTGCCCTCAGGTTCTAGAGGTCATCTCCTAATCCTTATGATAAATTCCTTTTTCTTTGCTTAAGCTAACACAGTTGGTTTCTTTTACTTAAAATCAACGAATGTAAGCACATGTGATACACCCGAGGGATATGCAGAAATGTTTGGAGCAAGGGGTCTTCTCTGTAGGGGGTCGAGGCCCATCAGCCAACACTGTTGGAGAATTAATGTTAATGTGACTCGCTTGTGCCCCTAGGCTGGTGGGGTCTAGGGACATCTAGGTTACACAGTTTAAATAATATGAAAACCAGAAACAGGCCTCATTGCAAAATCCACTTTGTCCTTAATGTAAAAGCTAATTAATTGCTCAGTCACTTTCAACTATTCTCGAGACCAGAAAGAAATTTCTCATTGGAGTCCTCATAGAGGAGGCTCTGTGCAATGTACTGGAAAGGAGCACAATGCCAAGCAATCAGACTTTTGAGTATATTTGTCCCCACATACAGGTCCCCAGCTGGGACCTTTGCTTTAAATGAGCTCTTAGTAAGATGAAAGTAAATAAACAAAGATTTCCCTCCACTGGGTCCAGGCATTACCTCAGAATAAAAAAATAACCAAAACGTGGGCTATAGAAATCAAACTTCTCAGGGAATTTACTGGACCTTCTGTTCATTAGAATCATTAGTCAGGTTGGCCACAAAAGCACTTTTGGGTTAGAATTATCCTCACAGAAATAGAGTGTACAGGAACAGAACAACACGATCAGGCTGCCCAGGGTGGAAACTCATTGAAGGGGACCAGAGGAGTGTCGATTTGGTTTCTTGGGAAAGTGGATAAAAACTTTGCTTGCTATTTATAGATTTTTCTACAAATAGCCACAGATTTAATCAATCAAATATTTGATATTTTAGTTTTTTTAGTTTTTTCTTACTTTATCCTTTTAAATTAAGCCTCTCTTTCTCTCTCTTGCTCACTTGCCTCACCTAGCTATCTGTCAATAAAAATAATACATGATTATGGTTATTATAAAATTTAGATCATTCAGAAGAGAACAAAATTGAGAACTAAAAGACCTCCCACCACTGTCCTCACCTCTGTTTCCACTTTGTAGGGCAAAGCATGGTTTGTAGTTTCGTGGGTTTGTTCCAAAAAATTTGGATGCGTTTATTATCATATGTGTGTGATTTATCCACTTCTCCCTCATAAAATGACAAAGAAAGTTACCCTTAATACGTTTAGTGAAAAAATATTGCAGCCCAATATATACTATATATACCCATTCTTATAGCAATAGTAACATGATAGTATATACGTAATATATATTTGAGAAAATACCACAGCACACTATTAATAGTGCTTGTCTCTCAGAGACTGGTGGTAACAAGGACTCTCAGCTAGTTTTGTTGTGTATGAATATCCAAATGTATGTATTATTTTCTTTATTGTATGTATTATTGTTTTTTACTTTTTAAAAAATAGGGACAAAAATGAAATGCATTGTCAATTTGGAGAAAACATAGGATAGGCCCTGCCTATTATTTTTTTCAAAACATAAATGTTTCCTACTTTTTTCTTTAATTTGCTTCTTGTGACTCTAATTTGATTCTTTGTGACTCCTGATTTCAATTACCATAATAATACTCTTCATCGTCTAGTGAAGCTGTGTGATAACTCTTTGCCATTGATACCCATTCATTCAAATGTCTGCTAATGTCTTAGAAGATGAAGATAAGAACAAATTAACTGTCAGAATTCTGCTTGATGACAATTGGACTTTAGTCTGATCTTCTATCATACATTTGCCCAGAAATCACGTCTTTATAGTAGCACCCCATACTCCTTTTTTTTTTTCAGAAAAATAATGAGCTATGCAAACACTTGTAAAGAGAGAGATTATTCCCAAAGTAATTAGCTTTTACAACTGATCCATCACAGAGAATCTGCCATTTTGTAGGAGAGATTTTGAGACCCATGAATGCAAAGCTGCAGCACCTTCAAAGGAGGAAGAAATTAAATATCTCCTCCTTAGGAAGTGAAGCTCGTAATTTTCTACTTGAATATAGGCCTTGGGCAAGTTCCTTAAGACCCTGCATTTCCTTTAAGGAAGCAGTGAAAGGCTAACAAATTGGCAATCCCCAAATTAAAATTAGAGCCCTCGCTAGCACACCCTGTCCCTTCCATTGTTCCACATGGTTCAGTGTAATAGCTAAATAGCAGTTTTAGCATCTACATCGTGTTATTTAGGGTTCAACCATAATTCCATTCCTAATTTCAATTACCATAATAATCCTCTGGTAGAACAACTTTCTAAAAGTCAAAAATCAAAGCAGTTTCTACTGAGAGCTCTCAGGGCTGGTTAATTACACAGATGAGCATTTAGCCCGTTGGTCTGTATCATTTTATTTACGCTCCCAGTCTTGTGTGACTCTTTTTCTGGTTCGGAGTACTAAGGAGGGAATCAGGCTGAGACCTGGAGAGGAACAGACAGTGGCAACGTTGTTTTGGGGAGACTCATTTTCTCTTCTACTTCAGAGTGAAACTCAAGTGGTTAATGAAGAGGATCTAAAGTCTTGCGTTTGTTCTTTTCTGTTTCCTGACCTGGTCTGTCCACTGTGTGTCTCTCAGGCTACTTTGGTAAGTGATGGAAAGGGTCTACAAAGTTTACATTTTTTTGGACTCACAGAAGATCGTTTTCAAGCACAGATCTCTTCTGACTTCATTCTGGCTGCCGAATGATTTCATCCTTGTCTTTGTGATTTACCTGGTCGGCCCACCCAAGAACAAGTGGATTGACTCTACCATGTTAAGAAAAACTAATAATCCCTGCAAACTTTCCCTTACACAAGAGTAAACATTCTTGTTCTAACTTGACACTTTTTAGGACAGTAACACTATAATTTATCATTAGAGATGCTCTGCTGGCTTACGTTCCTTCCATCAGAGACTATACTGTCAAAGTGGTTTATAATCTCTAACCTGGATAATTTCAACCTTCTTTGTTTGTTTATTTGCTTTATGAGATCATATTTTAATTTTTGGTCAGACAGAAAGGTATCACATGAAATAACTCCAGCCACTTAGACGTTGATCAGTTGGAGAACATGATAGAATTATTTCTCCAATCTCTGGCATGAAAAGGGATGATGAAGCCAGTCCTGGGCTGATTCAGGCAGCAGAGAACATCTGGGAGTATTTGTGTCCGATATAATATCAATTGGAAAGACACATGTCACAACATGGTACCCTGGGGTTAAGATTATACATGTCATGAGAAGATCTGTAGAGTTTAGAGGAGGAATGTGATGCTGTTTTTATTTATTCCTGAGACACCTCTCCATTATTTCCTTAAGGTTGTGAACTCTTATGGACTGAATTGTGTTCTGAAATTTATGTGTTGAAGCCCTAACCCTCAATGGGATTGTTTTTGGAGATAAGGCCTTTAAAGAGGTAATTAAGATTCAATGAGGCCATATGGCTGGGGCCCTAATCCAATGGGACTGGTGTCTTTATAAGAGAAGAGACACTGGGGTTGCTCATGCACAGAGAAAAGACCAAGTGAGGATGCAGCAAGAGGATGGCCATCTGCAAGCCAAGGAAAAAGGCCCCAGGAGAACCCAATACCACAGACACCTTGATCTGAGACTTCTAGCCTGCAGAACTGTGAGAAAATAAATTTCTGTTGTTTAAGCCACCAGTCTGTGGTATTTTGTTATAGTAGTCCCAGCAGACTAGTACATGAACCAAAGCTATTTCCTTAGTTAGCAAGGACCACTTTTGAGAATAAAGTGCAGGTGGAGTACACCACCCAGACATTTAAAATGATAGTGGTGATGAGAGGGTGTATGTTTGCACTTAAGCATCTGAAATTGCCTTGTGTCATATAATATCTCCTTACCTACATATGGGAAGAGAAGAAAACTTACAGTTCATCATAAGCTTTCTTGTGGCATTAAGTTGGAAAAACTTCAAGTAGAGCAAAACATAACAAGACAACATTTGCTCCATGTGTGATCCATAACTATTCAAAAGGCATGGTGCTAAGTTGCTACATTGCTTCAAGGACACAGCCAATAGAACTTTCCAGAATATTAACAGTGTACTACAACAGAACACTATTGCTAGTGTGTTACAGATTAGGAATAGCACTGAAATAAGTACCATAATTGGGAAATAAAGCCTAAGGGGAGTAAACCCATCTTTGACACACCGTAAGCAAAAACAAACTAAGTATAGCAAATTTAAGCAAATGCAGGGATAAACTCTCACTTCTGTTAGTTGTAGTTCATTATTACTAGGGAAGCTAGATTCTGGATTTAGACATGACAGTTTTGTTGAGGTTTCCCTTCAATAAACCAGACTTGCATGATAACATCCATATAGTTATTTCACTTTTAACGCACTGTTTCTATTTTTACCGTATTTTAAGATAAAAACAATATGGTTTGGGTTGAGTATTTTTATTAGTTCTCATTGCTTAAACGTGTTCTCCATGACAAAGCATTGAAAGTAATGACTAATTTAGTTCCTGGAACTCTTAACCTGAACAAATGTTTTTTACAGTCAGTTATAGGCACACGCAGAATGTGGTCAAAAGCTAGTTGATTCTGCCTACAATCTCTAACTTAATCATAGCTTAAAATTAACTTAATTCTACCTTTTAAAAGGGACCTGGAATATTTCCCTTCTTCATTCTCAAGGAGGAAACGCCTCCCAAGCAGCTGCTGCTATCCATTTTCCTTCAGAAAAGACAGTGCCTTGAAGGGACTTCCACAGCAGTTCTTTCCAGAACAAGTCAGCAGAGAAAGGATGGGAGGTAAAGAAGAGGGCATGGCAATTCTCATAAAGGGGCATTTCTCCAAAACCAACTGTGGCCAGCAAGTGGTTGGTGAGTTCCTGTATCCAGTGAAAATTTCCACGCGGAGGGCAACTGGTAAAAGCCCAGAGGCTCTACAGCCTCAGTGCTTAGAGTGCAGACTGGTAGAATCCCAATGCCTTTTTTGGGTGACTCTGAGTCTATCCACTGATTATTTACAGATCTCCTCTTCTACATACATAGGATGTAATATGTACTGATAATACCACTTTACATCTTTATAGTTCTTAATGTTTTCATTCCTTCCCATCTCTGAAGTTCTTCATCTGTCCCCTGGGATTCAGACTCTGACCCCTAACTACATATCCTGGAGTCTTGACAAGTCTTATAATTGACTCTCCGTTAAATCTCCAGAGCCTTACTCCTAGTTTTTACTCTTCAGACTCTTTATTACTCTCAGAAAAGGCGAAACATTAAATATCTGAGATTCCCACCCTGATGTAAGTCTTAAAACCAAGCCACAGAACAGTACTCTTGTGTGCAATGTGAGACTCTGGCACTAAGAATCATGGAATGTTATAAAATCAGACTTGGCTCACCAAGAACATACCAGGTCTGGTTGTCTGGAGATCGTTATAGGAAACGTTTAGGGTCCTAAAAATCTAGAATAATGTTT
The DNA here is from genome assembly GCF_041296235.1 of Equus asinus. Taxonomy (NCBI): domain Eukaryota; kingdom Metazoa; phylum Chordata; class Mammalia; order Perissodactyla; family Equidae; genus Equus; species Equus asinus. The sequence continues at coordinate 86,445,250 of NC_091798.1, forward strand.
CCCAAACAGGAATCTGAAAGAACACTGAAAATTTTTTTAAAAATTCTGTGCTTTGCATTCAACATAAACTAAAACAAAATTAATAGAAGCTTGTTTTGCTATTCTGACTGTTTATGGTTGAACAACACCATCTGATTTTAGTGCCTGCATTAGCATTTTTGTCAACTTTCTTACTGGTGCTAAAAGACACCATGTTACTGTTGTGTGTTAATTAGAGACAGAACAAAAGATAACTTAACTGAGAAATAATGACTTCCCACTAAGAACAAATTACATCTTTAGGCATAATTCAAATGAAAAAAAACTTAGAAGGGAAACTGAATCTTCGAAAGGCCCACAGTGGTGTTGGCATGTGAACTCTCTGTCTTGTGGATGGTGATTTCATTTCCACAAGATATAATTTGTCACATAACCTGTTAATTTCAATTTTATTTTTGTAATTTTTTTACATTGATTTGTCTTCTTTGATTTTATAATTGTATCAGAGAGAACAAAACCTGCAACTAATTTTTTGGTATATGCATAATTAAGTAATGTTATAATAATAATTATAGTTAACATTAATGGTTCATGAGATTGTTTTTTCCATTTAAAAATTATCTTTCTGAAATTCAAGAAACACTGATCTACATGCGCCAAAAAAATTTCTCAAAGAGATGGTAAACCGACCAGAAATGTTAACTATTTAAGAGTAAATCCTTTTGTTGGGAAAACAAAATAATCTAATGAATAAGAAAGATGTTTGAAAAGTTTTGGGAAAGCTAAATAATTTAATGAATAAGAAAGATGTCTGAAAAATGTTTAAATGATACAAAAGAAAGGTCAGTCATTTGTTTATCATTTTCAGAAATTTCTTCCTGCATAGCACTTTATCAGTTGATTTGACAAATATATACATAAATGACTCAGAAAATAAATTACCCTGAACTATGAAACCGTGGAGTCATCAACAATTTAAAAGCAGGAACAGCAAAAATAAGCAATCCCATGAAATTAGTTATTTAAAGCTAAATTCTATAATCACTACTGTGAGTGAGGAGAAGAAGAAATTTCTAGAAGAAAGAAGGAGAGAAATGGAGGAAAAGGAAGGAAACACAGGGGTAGGGATAGGAGTGTGTAAAGAAGGTGATAGAAAAGGAACAGAATCAAACGGAGACAGTGCAAGCCTAAGCACGCAGAGTAAAAGAACCAGCGACAGAGAGAGAAAGAGAGAGAATTTTTTAAAAAGATGAAAGATGAAGTGTTGTCGGAGGACCTGTCCACTTCTCCCCCGTCTCTGTGTACCCCTTTCTTGCTACATTGTCATTTTTTATACTTTTCTGTAGGTCATAGTTAGAAAGCGTGGCAGTCTGATTGCAAAAAAATATTCCCAGTACTTACCCCTCTTACATCCATGCCATTTGGAATGTGAATTTGACTCTTCTCCCCTCAAGACTTGGAGTCTGATTCCTTACCACTAGAATCTGAACTGGTCTTATGACTTGCTTTGTCCTATAAAATGCACAGAAGTGATGGTGCCAGTCCTAAACTGAAGCCTCAGAAGGTCTTGTGTGCTTCCCCACTCTCTTGAAACTCTTCGGCCACTATGTGAACAACCCTGAGCTTGTTAAATGATGAGAGATAGCGATGGCCAGTAATCGCCATTGTCCCAACCAACAAGACAGTCTTGACTGACTGTATGTAGATGCATGTAAGTAAGCTAAACCAAGATCAGCTAGCATGGCCCAGATCATCAGAAGTGCCCATGCAACCCATAGACTTGTGAGCGATGATACGTCATTGGTGCTTAAGTCACTAAATTTTGGATTGCTTTGTCACACAGCAATAGCCAACTGATACAAAAGATACCGTTTTTTACAGACAGTGTAACAAAGAGGATAAAAAGAAGCTCTGTAATTCATTTGTTTATCAAGTATTTATTGAACATCTATTATGCATCAGGTACTATGTTGTAAAGAAATCTGGTATTGTTCTTTGTAATTGGATTGAACTGTGAAGTTAAGTCCAGGCAATTTATTACTAACTTATTCCAAATTTCTATATTATTGTTTCCTTCATCAGGGTATTTTATATGTTTCAGAGCCATTTGTATTTACTCTTCTATGAGTGGTCTATTGATATATTTTACTCATTTTTTGTACTGAGCTATTGCTCTTTTTTTAAAAAAAAAATCAATTCTAAGAGTCCCTTATATATTAGAGAAACTAACCTTTGTGATAGGACATATAGTATTCTCCAAGACTGTCATTGTCATTAGACTTTGCTTATATCTCTCTTTTTCTTACATAAAGAATATTGCTTCATTTTATGTGTTGGAATATATTACTTAGGTTTACGGCATCTGTGTTTTCAGTCATAACACAAATTCTTCCTCCTTACAAGATTGAAATGAACTCTCTCATAGTTTCTTCTAGTCCTTTTATATTTGACTTTTTGCCATTTATCCTGGAGTCAATGTGAAGCAGAGATTCAACTTTTATTATTCATTTCCAGTCTAGCTGCATTGTAAGTAAAGAGTGCTCTCTGTACTACTTCTACCTTTTAAAATGTGTTGTAGTTTTATTGTCGCCTAATGATGGCAATAGTTTATGAATATCCAAAGAAAGAAGGTGTATTCTCCCTTTTAGTGCACAGAGATTGATGTGTATCAATCGGTGATGTCTGATTTATCGTGTTACTTCAGTCTTCCGTACCTTTATTTTTTGTGTTTTTGAGATGGCGTGGACTGAAAGAAAGAAGTGAGATCCTTTGCCATTTGTGTCCTTCTGTTTTGCAACAAATCTCTTTTATTTGTGCTTTTTTAATGTTGCTGCTGAGTTATTAGAGCATAGATATTCTTATCAATTTTATCTTCATTACATATTCACTCACTTTTCTATCATAGAAAGCCCCTTTGGTTCATTTCATGCTTTTTAATCTAAATTCCAAATCATGATTGCTTTATTTTGTTTCTACTTGCCCAGTATATTATTGCCAAATCTTTTATTTTCAACCTTTGTGAATCTTTGCTTCTTTGTAAGTGTATTTCTTTGAAATAGTGTGGAGTTGGGTTTTGCCACATAATTTAATCTGAAAATCTTTTAGATAGGTGAGTTAAGTCCATTTACTTTTAGTGACATAATTGGTTTGGTCTTGGCTCCCTTTTATTATTTAAGAAGTTTTGTATTTTTTATCAAGGATTTACTTTTATGATTATTACTGTATATATAGTACTTTTAGCTCTTTTTTTCTTTAGACGGTATATGTTAGTCTCTCCTATGAGCAATGTGGAATTGACATTTTCCTCTTTTCCCCCGCCCTTCCTATCCTTTGCCACCCAGTTTGGTTAATAATATTATCTTACTTAATGTGACTTATTACTGTTAAACAGACCTAGAGTGTTGAATTCTTGGTTTGTTTGCTTTAAATGCTCTCCTTTAGCTTTCAGCTATTTTGAAAGAGGCAAAGAGGAAATTTACCCCAGTTCCCTCATTCCTTTTCCTTTCTCTCCCAGTTTTTCTGAGCTGTATCATTTCCGCATTGCTAGCTTACATATAAAATTTATATTACATTTGCTCACATTCAGCTCCATATTTGTTTTCGATTTTGTATTGTATTTAAATATATTCTGTGATTGTCACCAATTCTTTTGTCCTAATTTTTGAACTTTGGTTGGCTGAAGTTTGTCCTATAGCAATTGTATCAAGAAGGACGTTGGGGAACAGTATTTCCTGGATTCCTGAATGTTAAACTGTTTTGGTTTGCACCCTTTATACTTGAAGGATAGTTTGGCTGCATATAAAAACCTGAGCTTGCATTTTCTTGCCTGGAGAATCTTGTAGGTGTTGTTTTACTACTCCTGTCCTTGGATGAAGGTGTGGAGAAGTCTGAGGACCACCTAATATTTTTTTCTGCCTTATAAATTACCTGATTATTTTGCTTACAATTCTTTCTATGTCTTTAAAATCCAACACATTTACTGAAAATGTCTTGGTGCTGACATTTTGGGTTAATAGTCCCTGGCACTCAATGTGCCCTTTCAGTGTGTAGTTTTAAGTCATCTTTCATTTTAGGAAAGTTTTCTTGAATTCTATCTTCAGCTATTTGTTCTGTTCCATCAGGTCGTTTTCCCCCTTGGCAGCTTCTAAGGACTACGTTGAATCTTCTTTCCCTATTTCCAAAGCTCTACCTTTCCCTCACTTTTCTCCTGACTCTCAAGTTCTCTACCTGCTTTTTGTATTGTCTGTTCTCTCTGTGCTTCTTCCATTTTTTATTCTTAGTATTTCTGCTTTATGGTTCTCCTTCAAAGAGAAAATTGATTTATTAAATTTTTAAATTCACAATGAAACATTTGGCTACAATTTTCATTTGCTTTGTGACAACATTTTTTTCTGGTCAGTGTTCTTCATGTTGGGAGGTTTTATTGCTATTTTCTATATCCTCTCTTATATAATCTTGGTATCAATACTGTGTCCATACCTTTTATTAATGCATAATTCGGATTTTCTGGGCAACTTTTGGTAGGAATTTCTTGTAGGAGAAAAACACAACTGTAGCCTTTCAGGCTTGCTAATGCGGAGCTCTCTCTTATTCTGCTTCCTCAGAGACAGACTTCTTCCTTCCAGTGTGGCATAGCCCTGACTTCTCTGCTTTCTCAATTTACAGGTCCATGAAGGCTTCTGCTGTCTGCTCTGCTCACACAGATCCTACATCCATTTCTGCTACCATGGATACAGCTTCTTCATCTCTCAATGAACCTCTCAACTGCAGAAAGCACACTTTTCTGAAATCTGCTGCCATCGGATCATCTCATGACTTTGCTTCTTTCCCCATGTTTTCTGTATGGCTCCTGCCTGGTTTTTGCTGTTTTTGGTTGCCCTTACTCTTATTTTTTAGATTGTAGTTGAAATCTGCTTCCTAGTTTTGCCAAAAATTGAGTTTGTGGGTTCTTTTTGTATTTCTTGTTTCTTTTGTTTGATTTCCAAGAGAAGAAGAGGGAAAATGCTGACTAACACAACCTTATTAATACCAGAAATGCCTCTAATTTAAATTTAATCTGTTTCAACTTGACCTTATCCAGTGCTGTTTCTTTTAGGACATTGAGACCCAACTGCACAAATGTGGCTGGAGAGGATGTTGTTCAGAGGGAAAGTGTCCATCACATCACATGTATGGATCTGCAGAGAAGAAAATGTTAAATTAAAAACAACCTAGGAAATGATTGTTTGGAAATGATCCCATTAAAAATAAAGATGGAGAATTTGGGGGGCCCAGTGGAGTAATGTTCAAGTTTGCGTGCTCCATTTTGGCAGTCCAGGGTTCGTGGGTTCAATCCCAGGCAAGGACCTACACACCGCTCATTAAGCCACGCTGTGGCAGCATCCCACATACAAAATAGAGGAAGACAGACACAGATGTTAGCTCTGGGCCAATCTTCCTCAAGCAAAAAGGGGAAGATTGGCAACAGATGTAAGCTCAGGGCCAGTCTTCCTCACCAAAACCAAAAAAGAAGTAGAGAATTTGGTTATTTGAAATAATTTTATCTGGTGATGCTAATGATTAGAAACCATTTTAGTAAGAGCAAGAATAATTTCATATGTGAAAACTAGAAGAAATCATGTCTACAGAGACCACTCTCCGAGTTTTCTTAAGAGATAAGACAAAGCTGTTTTTGCTTCTTCTTTAATAAAATTCACTGTAGGTTAGTTTGGCCACATTTAAGATTGTAGCAGAAGTTTGTGGCTTTCAGATGGAATCTCACTAAGTCTATACATCTAAAATATTTTATTTTAGAAAAGTTTACTTTAGTGAGGTCTATATTCCTCATGAAGAAGGGAGAACATATGCTTATAAAAATTCTAAGGATGCCTAAGTCTTCTCTATGCAGTACAGAATGTAATGAAAACACCCAGAGGGTTTTGGGTGTGATGTATATAACAGACAGTGTTGACTTTGAATCGTAAAACATAGACTACCAGGAATGAGATTTTCCAAAGTCTTGACAAAGTCAGTTGTGGCTGGGATGGTCCTAAGAAGTTGGCAGATGGAAAAAAATCCAGAGGAAAAGATATTTTTCTCTCTGATTTGAAAAAAAAAAAGAAGATGATTTGAAGCAATGTTTCCTCTGGGGTTATGCTATGGTATGAATGTTTGTGCCCCCCCTCCCCAAATTTGTATGTTGAAATTCTGACCCCAAAGGTTATTTGATGGCATTGGTAGGTGTGGCCTCTGGGAGGTGCTGAAATTGTGAGAGTGGAATCCTCATGGATAGGCTTAATGCCTTACAAGAGGGGCTCCAGAGATGCTCCAGCCCCTTCTACCACATGAGGATGCACTGAGAAGTCAGCCACTCAGAAGGGGCCTCACTCAAACATGCTGGCAGCCTATCTCGGACTTCCAGCCTCTAGAACGGCGGGAAATAAATTTCTGTTGTTTATAAGCCACCGAGTCTGTGATATTTTGTTATAGCAGCCTGAACAGACTAAGTCAGTTTATATATGTTAATAATCAGCTAAATGAAAAATAATATTCATTCCTCTTCCAGCCATTTTTAGATATTTTGGAAGGGACATGTAAGGGGATATATTTATTTGATGATAAAGTATAAGGACTAAACAAATAACATACAACGTACAGTGTTATGGACTGAATGTTTGTGACCTCCTCAAATTTGTACTTGAAATCCTATCCCCCAGTGTGATGGTATTGGGAGGTGAAGCTTTTGGGAAGTAATTAGATCATGAGGGCAGGGCCTTCATGAATGGGATTAGTGCCCTTATGAAAGAGGCTCCAGGGAGCTCTCCCATCCTCCTTTCCATTGGGTGAGAACAACGAGAAGACTGCAGTCTGTAACCCAGGACGAGAGTCCTCACCACAACCTGACCATACTGGTACCCTGATGTCAGACTTCCAGCTTCCAGAAATATGAGAAATAAATTTTATGTTGTTTATATACCACCCAGATTATGACATTTTTGTTATAGCGGCCTGAAGGACTAAAACATACATGCTGCTAATTATATTCAATGAAACAATTCGGAGACCTTTCCGTGTCGACATATTTGAGAAACATTTTATACACACACACACACACACACGTTAGTTGTTACGTAGCATTTTGTTTTACAAACTTACATTAATTTATTAACCAAATCTCTACTTAGGAATGTTTAGGTTGTTCCCAAGTTTTTCCGGTTACATTTTTGTAATGTAACATTTCTCATTTGTATGAACATTTATGAAAATTAAATTCCTATAAGTTCATTGCTAGGTCAAATGCACACACACACACACACACATATTTGACTTTTAGTAGATATTGCAAAGTTGTCCTGTTACAATGTGTGAAAGGGCAGTTTTTGGCTGTAGAAAATAAGTGAGTGGAGATGAGATGAGAGAGGGACCAAGGAGCCGATCACGCAGGCCATTGTAAAGACTTTTATCACCAATCTTTGTAATCTTTTTAGACTTGCCAATCTGAGAAGTAAAAGAGGAGTTCTCATTACATATGCATTATCCATTTGTATATTTTATAATGTAAATTGCCCATTTCCCCATGTTTCCTACTGGGTTGTTCATCCCATTCTTTTTGACTTATAAGATCATTTTTTAAAATATTGGGAGTATGAGCTCTTTGTCTTTTATATATCAGCAGTTTCGTTCTTAATTTTTTTTCTTTCTAAAGGATGTTAAGAAGTTGTTTCTATTTGTGAATTACATTTAAGATATATCTTTGCAAATCAATAAAAGAGCATTTCAGACCTATTATTTGTTTTACCATGTTTGTCAGTCATGGTATCTGGTACCTAGTAAGTAATTAACTATTTTTTGAATGAAATTAACACATGTATTTGCTGGATCTTTAGTCCCTGATGAGGTTTAGACTTTTTGGTTATTATTTGTGGTATGCAGAATAATACCCCTCTCATCCAAATACCCCAAATCTGTGGATATGTTACCTTACCTGGTAAAAGAAACTTTGCATTTGTGATTAAGTTAAAGATCTTAAATTGGGGAGATTAGCCTGGATTAAGCAGATGGGCCAAGTGTAATCATAAGGGTCCTTGTAAGAGGGAGGCAGAAGGGTCAGACTCAGAGAAGGAGATGTGACAACGGATGCAGAGGTCAGAGAGGAAAGATACTGCTATGCTGCTGGCTTTGAAGATGGACAATGGGGCCATGAGCCAAGGAATGCCAGTAGCCTCTAGAAGCTAGGACAGCGAGGAAATTAATTGTCCTATAGATCCTCCAGAAAGAACTCAAGCCTGCCAGCTCAGTTTTGACTTGATGACCTCCAGAACTCTGAGATAATAAACGTGTGTTGTTTTAAACTTGTGGTAACTTCTTACGGCAGCAGTAGGGAACTCATTCTACTCTACTGCTGACCTGCATTAATCACTTCACTACTTCTGGGTTTATCAGTTTCATTTATTGGGTAAAAGTTCTATAACACTTCATTAGTCCCTAGATTCCTTTCAGATAAAGCCCTCAGGGGTTGTATATTTTGTGTAATAAAGCAGGACTCCGATTTGTCACCCTCCTGACTTTGCCTCTCACAGGGAGGGGACAGTGTGCTCACTTTATACCTTCAAGGAATTTCTACCACAGCTTAGTTTGGCTCTAATGTAAATTGCTCTCTCTGCTCTGCTCCGTTAATAAAAGCCATGCAGAATCACGATCACAGGGGATGAGGAGCTCTGCCATCCTAGCACAAGTCCAAAAGGGGGTGCCTAGTCCAGGTCAGGGCAGAGAAGTGGTGCGACCAGTGGAGACAGCTCCTGATGGAAGCTCTGGAGCAGACTGATTTCCTGGTGCTCCAAAGGCTTTCGTTGTGAGTTCACTGGCTGTGTGAATGGGCTATTATTTCAGAAGCTACTCAACCAGATTAGGGGGTTGCAGATGGAGATAATTGTTCAGAGCCCACAGTGATTACATCCCAAGAGCTTGTTTTTCATTGGCAGGCGAGAGGTCTGGTATGAACCATCCACAGATGCCCCATCTCCCTTGTGGTCTGCTCAAGGGTGGCCAATTTGTCACTGTATAAAATGAACAACTTTTAGAGGGACTGAACATGCCACCTGGACTTATTTGCACCATGAACTAAGATAAATGAACTACTTGATACACTGTGTAGACGGATTATAACTGTTGAGACACTGAGCAAATAAGCCTGAATATTCTTCAGACATGTATGAGATGGAGAACGTAAGCCCACAAACTGCCATACATACCATCATCCTGTGACTGAAGTTTTAAGTCTATAGTAATCGGGATACATAAAGAAAGCTTGTGTAGAATGAGGAATCTGAATCAGAGAAGTTATCTTCCTAGGACCAAGAATAACCTTTTGGTTAAAGTGACGTAACTATGAAGTCAAATACAAAATACATTTTCCGCACTTTTCCACTGAAACTCTCATGGGATCTAGAATGAGTTTTCTATTCCATTATTCATAGTTCTACATCCATGATTGGATCCAAGACATCTAATTGCTGTTCTCTCTGATTGGTCTGGCAGATTTGGCACTAGTTACCTATATGACTGCCCTGTAGCGCCGGGACCAGATGTATCTGTCTTGCTGTTTACTGGTGGTTTTGTGTGGTCTGACTGAATTGTCCAGGCTGAAAATTCCCATATTCTCATAACAGTATTGAACAAATAAACAAGTGAACACACTAAGCTAGCCATTAATTTATATTGGGGACCACCACAAAATGTGGTAAAAATAAAAACTGATATTGTACAGTGTGACTTGATGGCAGCAGATTTACGAGAAATTTCACACTACAATTGGAATAGTTGAATTTACTAAGTTTCCAGGTTTGACACAACTATGGTTTTCTATTTCTTCTCATCTGTTGGACAAACTCTGTATTTCTCAAAGAAACAGTATTAATTTCTTCAGTGCCTGGGCTCAGAGACCACAGTTGTGGTTGGTTAACATTTTGCCAAAAGCTTTGTTAAGATAAAATAGACCATTCTCTAATCTGCGTGGAAACTCTGGGGGTGGGAAGAAGGAGCCCTTTCTTCCTGGGGAAAAAAACCCGAATTTTGCTTTGGTTTCAATACAGTATTCATTTCTTATTTGACTCATGAACAATTCAATGTACACAGCTTACTCAGTTTGGGATAATGTTTAGTTTTAGGGTATGTGAATAAAAAATAGCATTAATAATTCTTTGAATGTGTCCTTTTATGTTATTAAAGGACACATACATTTAAAGAGCTTGTCTTCTTTCTGTTCAGTGTTGATTTATGAAGGAGTATAGCAATGGTCAAAGGGACCCTCATCAATTCTACACCAGAGTCAACACTATTTTTCGATGGTCATCAGTTTTGGGGGGCTCTCCGGGTGGTTCACTGCGCCAGTGGAAATGGCCTCCTCCTCATTTCCTCAGGGTAACTCCCACCTCCTCTTGGTGTTGATAAAGCATGCTTTGTGCATGGGTTGGGTTCAGGTGATGGAAGTCTTTAGCTAACTAATCGGCACTCTGTGCCTTACAGAAGAATCTCGACAAAGTGCTCACTGTACCCTGGCCTGATGACTCCCTCAGGAAAGGCAGTGGGTGTGGAGCAAAGAGCACCAAAATTGGAGTCAAAAGGACGTCAGGCTTGTCCTAGCTCTTTCCTGATTCAATGATCCTCCTCCATCTCCTTCCCAGTAGAGAGATGATAACACTCGTGGCCTGCCAACAGCACAAGGCTATGCATGACACAAGTAGGAACAAGAATGTGGAAGTATTTTGTAGGCCATAATGTGCTGGGCAAATATAAGGTATGCCTTGTATTTGATTCCACAAAGTCCCTGCCCTGACTGATCTGAGTCTCTCCACACTGCCAACATCAGTACCTGGTGTCTCACCTGATCAGAGCAGCAGAGCTCTCCTTGACAGCCAGGAGATAGAGTCATCCTCAGAAGTGACGTTTTCCATTCAAATAACCCATTCATCGCACTCCTTCAGCTCCCATCTGCTGTGTGCAGATGCCACCACCCTGGGGATGTGACCCAGTTGCCTCACCACACACAGAGCTTTCCTCCCAGAGCACACACACCCCGGACATGGGATGTAGCTGTGCTCCCAGCAGAGCAGTCCAACACACCTCATTGACCCACGCTACACCCACGGTTTGCCCTTTCCTGCTGCCCCCTTGTCCATGTTGCCCCTTAGTGGTATTCCCACGTCCTGGAGGCGGCAGTGTAATTTCCCTTTCATTATCAGTTTTCTCAGGCTGTAAGTTACTCACTGTGACTCAGTATGAACTTAAGTACTTCTAACAATGTTGTTTACAAATTAGGAATTGGTGTTGATAATGTTGAAAAAGGATCGACGCAATTTATTCACACTACTCAGGCCCCAGGCAGGCCCTAATGTTGAAACAAAATTGCAGAGAAGGGCGATTCAGAAGAGATCCAAGAAAATGAAATCAAGAGATAGAGAGCACAGGGGCTGGCCCCGTGGCCGAGTGGTTAAGTTCGCGCGCTCCGCTGCAGGCGGCCCAGTGTTTCGTTAGTTCGAATCCTGGGCGCGGACATGGCACTGCTCATCAGACCACGCTGAGGCGGCGTCCCACATGCCACAACTAGAAGAACCCACAACGAAGAATACACAACTATGTACCGGGGGGCTTTGGGGAGAAAAAGGAAAAAATAAAATCTTTAAAAAAAAAAAAAAAAAAAAAAAAAAAAGAGATAGAGAGCACAGCCTCGCAGACAGGGTTAAAACAGTTGGAATTATTTTGGCCTAAAGGGGAAGTATGCAAAATGCTGGCCACTTGCTCTCCATCTCCACCAAAGAAGGAAACCAGGAAATGTTTTAAAATGTAGCAAGACGGATTTAGGTTAGATATAAAGAAGAATTTCTTGATAACGTGGGTTAAATATTGCAAGGGTTTACAAAGGAAATTTGTGGAATTTCCTTCTGTGGCAATCTTTCCATATTAGGATGGGTTCCACTTGATAGAATGGTTTAAAAAAGCATTTCACAATTTTTCTCAAATGTCTGTCCATTCACTTTGGCAATTAGGCAAATAGATTGAAGGAGCTGTAGTGAATATCTCTGACTCATGACTGCCTCTATATCTTTAAACAACTTTTGGGAGGGGGGTTCATTTTTATAATTGTGGTAAAATATACCTGATATAAAACTTAATACTTTAACCATTTTTAAGTGACAAACCCATTGGTATTAAGTATATTCACATTGTTGTGCAACCATCACCACTATGCATCTCCAAAACATTTTCCATCATCCTAAACCGAAACTCTGTGCTCATTAAGTGATAACTCCCCATTCTCCTCTCTCTCCAGCCCCTGCTATCCTCTATTTTACCTTCTGTCTCTATGAATTCGAGCTTTTCTGTATTTTGATGATTACCCTACAGAGTGAACTTCACCTTCGCAACATATCCCAGCCCCTTTTGCCAGTAAGGTGAAGACATGGGACCTTTATTCTGCCCATCAGGCATGCCCATGCGAGTCCTGGACCACAACTTAGGAATCTGAGAGGCAGGCAGGCTAGCAGCATCCGTTTGGTTGGAGCAGGATGGAAGATGTTGGCGATGGTACCAGTAGTTTTCCCAACTGGGTTGGAGTAGCATGGTTCTCTGGTTGGTGGCGTCGGGGGAGCTTCCTCGTTGTGCAAGAGAAGACTTGTTCATGATACTGGGGTGAAACATGCCCTTTTCCAGGCTAGTCCTCTGGTGTGACAAGGAGCTGGGAGTTATTTCCGGAAGATTTCCTCAGACTCCATGCCTTCTGTAATTATGATTCTGTAATCTGCTGGATACGCTCTAATAAATCCCTTCCCACTGACACCAGCTAGAATGGATTCTGTTGTCTGCTTTCAAGAACCTTGACCAATACAGGGGCAATTATCTCCTGGTGTTGATTCCTCCCGTAGATGATTTTTTTTCCTTTCCCATAGAAGGGAGAAGGAAGTGAGTTGGACCCAGGAGGGCCAGGCAGTTGGTATAGACAGGGTGACTTTCTCCAGCCTCTTGGTGATGTCTTCATATGGCTATGTGTGATAGGGAGTCGGGGTGGGGAGGCACAGGATTTTGAAATGGGCACAACAGAGATAGCACAAGAAGGTCTCCACCTTCCTTGCAGGGACTTTCAGAGTTGCTCTCCCTCACAGGAACTTTGTGGTGGCATGTCTGCATGCACAAATGGTTCTCTGTGTGAGACCTTAAATACTTACCTTCATCTGGGAAGCACTTCTCCCTTCCACTGAGCCTAACGGATGAGCCTGTGTTGTGTGCAAAAGAGGGTGGTTTGGAGGAGAGGGGAGGAGGCATTCTCTCCTCTGTGCTCCTGAGGGGTCATTACTGACTTTATGGAAGGGGAGCCAGTGCTCAACTGTCCCATTTTGCTGCTCCTTAACAAGCTGCCAAGTCCCTGGAGGCTCCCAGAAGTAGTTGGCTTGTTTTCTCTCTGGTTATAGATCCACGAGTGTCTGCAAGCTCCTCAAGGGCCAGGTCTTGCACGTGTTTGTAGCCCTCACTCTCCCAGCATGGGTATTTCCATTAACACACTCAGGCAATGTTCAGTTCCTGGCTAGCCTATGGAAGCATGAGCTTGCATGTGTGTCTGGTTATCATCTCTTCTAAATTTCAGTATTTATCTTTGACTATGCTATGCGTTTATTCTACTTTAGTTATGTTTTCAATCTCGAAAATCTCCTCCTCGCAGCTGCATTGTTCCTTTTTCATTGCATTCTATTCTTATTACATGAATGTAATGTGTTCTCACATCATGGCCAGGATATCAATTAAAATTGATAGATTAACTAAGACAGCAAACTCTGGGGCTAGCCGTCCCTGTTAGAATCATGGCTCCACATCTTAACAGCTGTATGCCCTTGGGTAACTCACTGCACTTCTCTGTGCCTCAGTTTCCTTTTCTGTAAATTGAGGATAGTGATAGTACGTACTTGGTAAGGTGATGGTGAGACATACATAAGTTAATATATATAATAAGTCCGAAGAACAGTGTCTGACACCAAGTGCTATGTAAATGCTAACTGTTATTAAATTCTCTTCTGTTTTCTGGAGAGTTGGTTTTTCTGTTTTATTATTTTGATCTTTTTCTTCTGTGCTTCTGGTTTTCCTAAACTTTTTGTTATCTAACCACTTTTAAGAATAAAGAATGAGGCCCTTTATTCTAGGTGATTGGTGTAAGTTTCCTCTGCTGGTGTGTGAATAAGTCTTTTTCCAAATGTATCCTCTACACATTGAAATTTGGCTGGCAGCTTCATGTATGTGGGCAAGGGCATATCAAATAAGCTGAGTTGTTTCAGAATGAGAGAGATGGGCATCAGCTGACAGGTTGCAGTTTCTCTAAATGCTAGAACAAAGAGGTTTCAAATGTCTATACCCCAGTAGAAGCCTTAGTGGCTCAACCAATTTATTGATCAAAGAGGCTTCAGGCTGCTTGCCTCTCTACTTTTTGGTGTAAGGAAGGAGAGGTACATCGGGCAGCTATCTGGTTCCTAGGCCTCCAGATAATCTTCCGGTTTGCTCTAACTTCCACACTCTGCCTTATTTGCTCACTTCAGGTGGTGCCTCCAGAGGGAAGGCTGACTCCACCTCCATCTCCACCGCAGTCTGCAAGGAGTAGATTTGGACCTGCCTTTTGCTCTGGTCTATTTCAAGTGCCAATAACCCTTTATCCCTCTCCTGTCTTTCAAAAATTTGTTGGAATCTCTGTTCTAATGTTACCTCTTCCACCCTTCCATTATCTTCTTTGCTAATTAAATTGATTTTTTTGTACTGCTGTATGATAACTTAAAATCACTGGGATTTCCATTAGATTGATGGGAGCTCTGTTGCTCATTCTACCCTCTTGATCCGGAACTAACATCACAAGCCTTATTATTGGGATCACTGGAGATTACCAGTTAATTATTCATTCTCCTCTTCTTGATTCTCAAACAATTGAAAACAAAGACAGTAGTCTTCCACCTCAAAAAAAAAAAAAAAAAAAAGGGGGCCACACATAGAGAAAATTAATGCATTATCTCTTCCAAAAGGAACCAAGATGAACAGATGTCAGGACCTCCCTAATTGCATCAATTGATTAAGTCACTTCCTCCTCTTAGGGAAGGGAGAAGCAAAATGCAGAGAAAATAGTTGTGTTTGGCCTCAAAGAAATTGCCTTTGAGGCGAGAAGTATTGGTAAGTTCCTATTTTATGAGCTGAGGTGGGAACATAGGGAATGAAACAGTCGGAATATCTTTATTTTATAGATGAAGTACCTGAAACTCTGGGGGGCAAAATGACTTGTTCAAGGTCACAGAATTTATAAGTGATAAAACTAGACTCTAGCATTTCTAACTTGGAGCCCTCTAATTCTTCCAGTCTACCTTCCTTCTGTATAATATGCTACTGTGACCTCAAATACCAAAACACCAAATCTTCAAACACGTATTCAACAAAATTAATAATATTTATTTGGAATTACATTCTCTCACACACTTACTATATGGTAACTCCTAAGACAAAAAAGAAAACTAATATAGTTTAGAAATTTCAAAAATATACTGGAAGCAAAAGGATTTTCAGGCTCTCATTAATCTACAACATTTTATTAACCAGAGTTATTGTTTTTTTCTGCTTTTCAAGCTTTCTGATATACATTTTTCTAGCATTTCCTATTTCAGCCTTTGAGTTTCTTAGAAAATAGTTGACTCCATCCCTGAAAGCGCCCAGTAGTAAATCGCGAGTGTCTGTATTTCTCAGCATCAGAAAAGCAAAGCATAAAACTGAAACGACTCCCTCAGGAGACGTAAGAGTTGCGAGTCTTCACGACCCTGCAGATGGCTGGAAGTCGGAGAAAGCCCATTTTACGCAGGGGTGGATACTGATCCCGCTCTTCTCACGAAATAGCTGGTAATGACATTTGGCCATTTTCATTAAGCATCTCATTTTTTCCTCTGCTCAGCTTGAGATCGGTTCCTGAATTACAATCCCTGGCAGGACAGCTGAAACAGGAAAATATTAAGTTGCTGGCACACAGACACTCCTTTCCTTCACCCTGAGATTCCATTAAGGCATCTCAGGCCTTTCACTGTCGGTTTTTATAATAGGTATATCCACATTACTTCAGGAAAAGGAATAGCTAGCTGAAGCAAAGGTTTCTGGTGTCTTCTTCTTTGCAGCATAAAAAGATAAAGGAGAAGAGAATGTACTATCTGGGTAACGCAGCCAAAACACCACCACATTTGTGACCTGATCAGCTGAAGAGTTTAGAAACAGCATTTCTTCCTTCCTTCTGATATTTCTAGGGCACCTACGATGTGTTATTCAGTATGCCCTGAATTGGGATATACAGACGACCAGAGCAAGGACCCGATTGTTAAAGAGCCCAGAGTCCAGCGACGGAGACAGAAGAATGAACTGTTAGAATGCTGTGTGATCTGTGCCACAATCGGATGTGCTTCAGGTGAGGAGATGAATATAACATAGTCGAGAAGAGCAGCTTATCTACCTGGTGCAAGGAGGAGGGGAGCATTGAGCTGAACTCTAACAAACAAAGACAGACTTTCCAGAAAGACCAGATAAGGGCATTCTAGGCAGAGAGAATAGAGTATTTAGGCAGAGAGAAAGGAAAGAGGACAGTGTGCTTAACACATAAAGTCATTACAGCTGGAGCAGAGTGTGAGGAGAAGGCATCATGGGGCGGCACTAGATGAGACAGGGAACAGACAAATGGGGTTGTTGACATGAGAGGACTTTGAACCTTTTCCTCTAGACTTGTCTTTTCTACCAGGTCTGAGTTTCTTAGGTACTTTTTCATACGGGAGTTCCTAGTGGCACACTAAAATGAACTTGCATCTATATTTACTGCAGAGCTTTTTAGGTCTCAGTGTGAGTAGAACTGCATCCTGCCTGGATTATCAGGTAGGAAAAGCGCCCTCATGTTCCATGGACACATGCTTCCCTTGGTCCAACTTGACATTTCTCAATGCCACTAGCTTTCCTATAGTAACCTGCACCCCTGCTCCATCGTCTCATGATCACCTCAATTCAATGTTCTGTGTGACAGATGTCACTGCCATCGTGTTATCCCTGGCTGGAGCCCACAAAGAAAAACAGGTGCACATTGCCCCAAATTTGGCAACACATCTGTGAAAATGACCAATTGAGAAAATGATAAAGTGAGAATCATTCCCAGGAATCCGTTGAAATTAAGCAGGAGGGTGACAAGAACACATCTGTGCTTTAGGAATGTAATTCTGAGAGAGGGATCATCTAGACACATTATGGTCACAGCCTTATCGAAGTAGTGAGGAGGGAGAGCAGTGTGTAGATAAAAATATATGCAGAAATAAACAATCTGAGAAGGCAACATAGCACTGCGATTGAGAGCTTAGCCTCTGGAGTTAATCGGCTTGCGACTCATTTCTTCCTTCTTTACTCACCTGTTGGATGATGTTATCTGGCAAGTCGTATAACATCTTCGTACATCAGTTTCCTCATCTGTAAAATGGAGATTATAATAGTACTTGCTTCTTAGAATTGTTGTGAGGATTAAATAATACATGAAGAGCAATTAAAATAGTATTTGGCACAACAGAAGTGCTCAATAAATGTCATATCATTATCCCAGAAAGAGGAAATTGATGGGATATGGAAATTGATAGAATAAAGGGAGATTAAAAAAAGAAGACATGAGGATAACGTGACAACTGGGATAACAATTGACTACCTGATAACGAGGAAAGACTCCCAAAAGGTGTGAAGATTTTGGGAAGGTCGTGAAAGAAGAAAGAAAGTCTCAGGTGTTGTTTGAGGAAGTTGCCATATATGCAAATTGAGATGACAAGAAGTGAGTTGGATATAGATGAGTCTGGGGCTCGGTGTGAAAGACTGGATGGAAGATATAGATTTTGGGAACCATCAGTCAACAGGTGAAAGTTGGGGCCAGAGGGGAGAGGAGATTGCCAAGGAGAAAGTAAAGAAAATAAAGCAATTTATCCTTAAGACAATTACTTAAAATACTCAGATAATTTTCTTTGCTTCTCTCTTTTAAATTAATGCTGTTTTATTTTTCTGATAATTCAGGTAATACGTGCTTTCTGCATAAAATTCTGAGCCCTTTCTTAACGTTCCTTTTGTTAAAAAAATTTTTTTATGTGATTTTTCATTAGTAGCCTGTGCTCTGAGAAGAAAATGTTCTTGAGTCATCCCACGTCGGGGCTTTGAACACAAGACAAATGTAAAATACCTCGGGCTCTGTTGCCTTCAGTGAAGGCCAAATAAAAGTAATCAGCTTGAATCCACCCCTCGTTAAATGAAAGCCCAGCTGTGCTGCTGTCCAGACATGGGGCTTGGAGCCAAGTGGCAGGGGGATGCGCGGCTTACTCCCTGATGGGGGAAGAATACCGGGGCCCTTGTAAAGCTGCTGACACTTTGGCAGGGCAGGCTGGTATTAGAGGAAAAAGCCTGTGATTACTTCAAGCACAGACGTTTTCCCTTCAGGGGCCTTACTGTGCAGCCTGGAAGTTAAACTGCGAAGTGACCACCAGGGTGCTGTCAGGGCTCTGGCTTCACCCGCCTGGCCTCAGATGCAGGTGGGGGTTGGGGGAGGTGCTCCTCGGTGCCCTCCTCACTGCCCAGGACTGCTGAGGCCTGCGATGGGAGACCACATCAGAGGGAAGATGATTCCGAAAGCTTTCCACAGTGATCCAGTGCATGCTCTATACCAGTGCCCCAGCCTCTCTACCTCTGCCTTCTCCAGCCCCTGTTTGGATCTGGAAGACATCCAGTGGTGGGTAAAGCAACAGGCAGGCTGAGTATGGCTACAGGGCACCAGCAAAAGTGAGCCACCAACCCCACGCCAACAGGAAAAGTCAAGCTCCAATGAACCCGCCCAGGATTCAGTAATCAAAAGATCTAGAAAGAAACTATTTTAATTTCAGCATTCCCGCAAGTCGAGTTTCACTATTTAGGTGTTATTCTGACTTACTGATGGCAGAGAGCTCATAATATTCTCAACGCTGAGAGCCTCTAATGGTATTCATCTGACCCTGAGCAAATGTTCAGTGTCAGTACTCTGGGGCGCTATGTGGTGAGCTGAGAATATTTGTTCCTCACTTATTTCTAAGACCATGTCCATTTCCCTTGCATGTGGGGAGAAGAAAAGGACCTGACATTCTCTTTCCAGATCCTCAGGCAGTTGTTTTTATACTTCTGGTTGACCTCCTCAGCTGAGACAGGAATAGCGATATATGACCTGCTTCTTCTGACATTTTATCCCCTGCTGCCTGCCTTACTCATAGCTTCAGGGTTAGCCACTTACCTTCAGTAACTCTGTTTTTCTGCTCCTCTCCTCTGCCATTGCTCAGACACCTAACATTCCCTGCGCTTTTATGTCGACAACTTCTTAGTGCTGTATGAAGTTATCCCATATTCTTCCGAGTGTGCTTTGTCCAATTGCCATTAAACACTGCTGAGGCTTACCGTTTATCACAAATCACATCAGGCAAGGCCAACTCATTGTGAACTCTCTTCTCGAACTTCCAGAAAATCTGTGTGAGTATGTAAGGTTAAGGCAAAACAAACTAACAAGAAACATGGCCAGTCTGAAAACAAGTGCAAAACCCTGAAAGATTCTGGCTCTTGACCAGAATTATTACATGGGAAAACTCAACTTTCCCCACCCATTGTCTTTCCCTGCCTTTCCTGGGGTTTCAGATTCCGTCGTGATGTCACCACACAGAGCTCACGGCAGGTTAGTTAGAGGAAGTTACTCAAATCTTGACAATTTCACCCTTCGTTTACCGTCCCCAGTCTTAGATCCATGCCCACCCTTCCCACTCTTCCCCTTCTTCCTGTTTTCCCACCCCCACCTTACAACACATTCCCCTTAGGGAGACCAAGAGGAAAGAACCCAAAACGCTGACCTCTAAGAAAGAAGGTCTTGGAGTTTTCTTACTTGTTGACGTTGAAGGAAACAAAGAAATCAACAGGACACCTCCTCCGTCCTTTTAAATCCTACCCTACTACTGGGATTGGACTGATTTCCAGCTCTGAAAAGTCTTCAGAGAATACTCAGAAACTCTGTGAACATGAGTAGGAGAATTTTGATAGATTAAGAACAAATGTTAACAGTCAAGCCCTTCCAAGAATGTTCAGCTTTCTTTCTCCAGGAGTATTCGGTTGAGTTGCCTTTAAAGGACACAGTTGGATATGTAACATTTCAGACCCTTGACCTCTGGGATTTGGGGTGTTTTGGGGGGAGCACTAAAGTTTTTCCAGAATGAGCCACTTCTTTAACCAGAAAGGGATGCCTCCCACAGCTAACATGGGAAAACTAATCTTTGGAAAGCAAATACCTTGGGAAGAAAAGCTTTAATGCCTGTAATTAATTCTTCTTGTTTATTGTAATCTAAGCAAAAGCTGACTGAAAACTCTTATGTGTGTGTGCGTGATTGTCTGTGTAAGAGAAGGATGGAGGAGAATGTACCCCCATCCTTTTTTTTTAAGAGGAGTTAAAATGAATTATAGAAAGATACGTTTCACTCCCAGAAAAGATTAATTTGGGAAACATTTCTTTTGACATATTGCTCATAATTAAAGTAATTCTTCATTTTCTCTGTTTCCTTTAAGTAAAAATTTGTGGCTTTATTTAACCTTCCATCAATTAACTCTCTCAAAGGAAAATAACATTGAACCCCATAAGCACACACACTTAATTCTCTATTGACAGAGAAAAGATAAGCCACAGTTGCCCCCTGACTGCAGGGACTCCCGCATTATTGCAGCTCTGAGGGCAGATGTCCTGTGTGCACCCATCTCTAGTTTCCTGCTTTTATTAACAGGGGTTTCAACTTTGAGATTCTGCCTTCCACATTTCACCAATGTGCACAGCCACAGAATTCTATTAAAACTATGCTGCTAGAAATGTTAGCACAGAAACATTCTTCATTCAACGAATATGTTTTGATCTCCTTTGTGCTAGGCACTGAGGACACAATAGCGAGCAAAAGAAGCATGGTTGCTTCCTTCATGGGGCTAATAATCTGGTAGGGGAGAGAGAAATTAACTAAATGAAATAATTACAAGTAGTAAAAAAGCATTACAAAGAAAAACGCAGAGTGCTATGAGATCAATAGATCGATTGATTGATGTACAGGGCAAGGAGGTGTTGGGGGGAAGTTTGTCAGAACAGAAAAGTCTTTCCTGACGAAATATCCGAACTAACATCTGAAGGAGGACTGTTATGTTCATACAGTGGGATTCAATATAACAATTAAAAGTGAATGAGCAAGAATAACACGTAGCAAAATGAATGGCCCTCTAAATCATATTATTTGGGGAAAAAAATCTCCTGGGTGTGAGTGGGTCTGATCTAATCAGGTGAACCCTATTACTAGAGCTTCTAGAAGACAGAGAGAAAAGTCAGAGAGATTCTTTCTCTCGTGGCCTTGAAAACACAAACTGCTGTTGTGGAGAGGGTCCATGTCAGGCAAGTGCAGGTGGCCTCTAAAAGCTGAGAGTGATCCCCACCCGAAAGCCAGCAAGAAAACAAGGACCCTAGTCTACGACCGCGAGGAACTGAATTCTGCCAATGACTGGTGATTTTGGAAGGGAACCCTGAGCCTCAGATGAGCTCACAGCCCCAAGTGACTTTTGATTTCAGCCTTGTAAGGCCTTGAGCAGAGACTCCAGTCACCCTGTGCCCGAACTCCTGACTCGTGAAACAGAGATCCTAACTTTGTGCCGTATTAAGCCTCTAAGTTTGTGGTATCTTGTCCCACAGTAAGAGAAAACAAATACAACCGCTGTAGTAAATGTTAGGCAAATGTACAACGTCACAAAATAAGGGACGGGAAGGAGCATCTTGGCCAACCCCCTCACATTGTAGAAGACGATGGTGAGGTTTGCAGGGCTGATGTGAACTGCTCAGGGGTGAACATCTAGTTAATGACACAGGGTCACTAGAGTCCAGTAAGAAGACTGAGGAGCGGAAAAACACAAGAGCAAGATATTATCAGAGGGGCGGGAAAGAAGAATAAGGTAGTGATGCTGGAGTGTTCTACATTAGTGTCTAAGTTAAAAATACACAAATGGAAGGGGAGTAATAAAGCAGACCTGGTTTCCAGCACGACGCTGCCACTTGGTTGTCGAATGGTCTCAGACAATTTGTTTAACTTTTACAAGTTTCAGTTTCTTCATCTCTAAAATAAATATATATATCTAGAGAAAGAGATTTATTTAAAGAAACTGACTTATGCAATTATGGAGACTGGCAAGTCCAAAATCTGCAAGGTGGGCCAACAGATTGGAGACCCAGGGAAGAGCTGATGTTGCAGCTCAAGTCCAAAGGCTGTCTGTTGACAAAATTCCCTCTTGTTTGGGGAAGATCAGTCTTTTGTTCTACTGAGGCCTTCAACTGCTTGGATGAGGCCCACCCACATTATGGAGGGCAATCTGCTTTACTCAAACTATACCAATTTAAATGTTAATCTCATCCAAAAACACCCTCACAGAAACATCCAGAATAATGTTTGACCAAATATCTAGGCACCGTGAACCAGTGAAATTGATGCACAAAATTAACCATCTGTACTCTGTATGCCCACTGCAAGTATGTTTTGACCTTGTAGGGATGTCCAATCCATTGATCCTACCACTTTCAAACCCCCGACATCAGCCTTTGTCCACTCTTCCTTCCTTGCCAGATTAATCATGCACTGCGAACACTCTGCACTCCTTTACCACTTTCATTCTTCAGACTCAAGAACCTACCTACTTTGTGCTACGTCAATATAGTCTATTGACTTTCCATCAGCAACACTAAATGTAAGAAAAGAATGAAACAACTTCTTCAAAATTTCTGTGGGAAAATAATTTTGAGCCAAGAATGCAAACTAACATTAAGACCTGTAAGGATTCAGAAAGTTTACCGCCCACTGAATTTCTCAGAAAGAATTACTAGAGGATAGGTTCCAGCAAAGTAAAAAAAGTGAGTATAAGAAAAAGCCGTGAATAAAAAAAAAATAATAATTGAGCAAGAGAAACTGTAAAACTTATAATTAAGTCTAAATAGTGTTTTATTACTTAAAAAAATAATAACTGTCAATTAACATTCCAGATATTCTCAAGAAAGGAGTGATAATAAGGAAGGAAATCTGGTGGGTGTTAGTGTTTGTGTAGACGACGTGTACTTATTCATTCACTCTAGCTGTCGTTCAACAAACATGTTTCTAAAAAGTGTTCTTTTATGTCTTATTCTAAAGACCTCATGGACACACAATAAGTGGTGAATTTATAGCAATTATGTTTAGATGGTTCAAGCCCAAACAAAACCACAAATCTTTACATGCATTTTCTGAATATCTCAAATCCAAGGGTGATTTTGGTTTTCTCTATACTCTCTTAATTATCCTCATAGAATGTCCTGAGTTTCCCATATCAATTGGCAAAGACAAAGAATTTACATTTTTAAGCATATTTATAACAAGATGCTATGGCTCTGGTTCAGGTTTAACTTTACCCTCTGGCCCACACTGCTTTGCATTTCAATCTTCACCCAACACATTCTTCCCAATTTAGTTTTAAATTATAAAATTGAGACTGAACACTATACAAATTTTGGGTGTTGTGAATATAATTTATGGAGACCAGCTGGAGAGCCCAAACTTTGATTGGGTTGTAAATGTTGATGGGGATATCTAGATGTAAATGATTGATGGCATAATTTGACTCCTCTAACTGATTGTTTTTCACAGAAATACCTTCACTTCTTGAAGTTCTGATACTGTCATCCATCATTGCTAGAAAAGAAGAAAAATGTATTAAATAGCATTTACTTTCATTGAATGGAGTGTTTTCTATGATTTCTATTATTAATTACATTTAATTAATTGCAAAAACTCAATTTCTGATCCCCCTATTACATTATCAGTTTCATCAACTAATTATTAGTATGTTTTTATAATAATATCTGAAAGCAAGTTTTAAAGTTGTGTTTAAATTGTGTCAGGTTTTGCCATGAGATTTGTTGTGTGATTGTTAGAAAATGACTTAGAAAAGTAATTGATCAGCTTAGCCTCTCTCTTCACATAAAACAGTTGTAAACCCTGTGGGTATATCCAGAGATCAAGGATTTCAGTGCTCTGGGTTTCAGACTGGGTGGGTGCTAAAGGAAGAGCATTGCTTTTGTGAATATCCAGCCACCCTCAAATGCTGCCTCTGCTTCGAAACTGA
This sequence comes from Equus asinus, assembly GCF_041296235.1. Lineage (NCBI taxonomy): Eukaryota > Metazoa > Chordata > Mammalia > Perissodactyla > Equidae > Equus > Equus asinus. The sequence continues at coordinate 86,469,442 of NC_091798.1, forward strand.
TTCTGAAATGAGAGTCATGGGTACATTTTGGCCTGGGGCAGGATAGGGGAGAAGAGAGAGACATCCTTCCTCCTCCTTCCCCCCCCCCCGCCCCCCACCGTCCCCGCCTCTCCCCTGTGTTCAAGCACTTGTTTCTGCTGAGAACTTGCTCTTTATGACAGCTGCTCACACTTGGATCTTGGAGACCAAAGTTAAAAGATTCCATTGGGCATTCCAGAATAGATCTTATTATGTCCTACAAGAATTCCCTTTCAGCAAAATATCTCTTGCTGAAGATCAAGGTATGGTATTGCAGCGGGAAAAACATTGGATTAGGAGTCAAAACTCCTAGCTAGGTATTAGCCTCAGACCTTTTATGGCTAACGTAATCCCTGAGCCTAGAATAGCAATAGAAATTTTGAATGCTACTTATGTAATTTACGAGTACTAGAAGGAGACAGCTGAAACTCCCCCGTCCTCCAGTTTTTCATATTAATGGAAAAGGCTATAATTAAATTATTTATTTGACACTACTTGGTCGACTCTCATAGGCCTAATTACCTCATCAATTCCTCTCCTCAGCCTTGCTTGCTGTGGTACTTTTAGCTGCCTGTGAGGGGACAGTCTGTTCCTACCCCTGGGCCCAGAGAACTTAACCATAGGGGCAATTTTTATTCATAGGACCTGTTTTTACTCATTTGATGTATTGTAATTTAAAGTACTATAAAATGAAGAAAGCTAAACTCATGTTCTATTGTAATTTTAAAAAAAAGTTAAAACCAAATGGAAATATTTTGATTATTAGTATTTTGTATTACTGTGTCAACATTGCATCTGTAGGGGAGGAGGACATTTCCTCTCCCCAAATGGGGGTTCGTCTGGCCGGAGAACGAATTAAATTCACATGAGACAGAATAGCAAGAGAAAATTAAACAAAGCTTTATGAGGAACCATGGCCCGGGGCCTTTCTTCCCGAAGGAAGAAAGGGCACCGAAGAAGTGGGGTGCACAGAGTGGTTATATAGCCCCCAAACGGGGTGTTTCACATGTGATTGAAAAGTCCCTCCCACAATAGTCACAAGATTGCCCTGTTGGCACAGTGCTTGATGGACACAGCAGGTAATGGTCTGCTATCTCGGTGGGCGTAGCAGGAGGCAAGTCTATGTCTGGAGCTGGGCGGTCACAGGTGAGCGCAGCAATCAGTTCCTTCCCTAAGGAAAGATGCTTAATCCTTAAGGAATGCCAAAGTTGGGAGGGGGAGGGAAGTCAGTTACAGGAGGTTACCAGACTAGCACAATAAAATGCAGATTTTAAGTCCTTGCCTTTGGTATTGATTAAGAGTTTTTGGAGAGTAGGTCATCTCCTTTCTTCTTCCTGGTACAGAGAGGGAGGCAGCTTTTACAGATAGAGATTTACCTTACAAATGTAAATGTGTCCTAAGGAAGGGCAAGTTCCATTCCTCAGAGCCTCCTTCCCTGTCCCAGTTTATCAAAAGCAATCAGCCTCAAATAATCCTGATGCCAAAGAGACATATCTTGGGGTGGCCATTTTCAGGTCCCCACACATCTCTCTAATGTTGACCATCAGGCCCAGGAAAAAATTAGGAAACAGTTGTTACTTATTAGGTAGAAAACTCCACTGGAGATCACAAACATGATTACAACGTTGGATCGTCATATTTTGACTAATTTAGCTCCCCAGCTAGACTCTAAGCCCTTGGAGGGCAGGCCCATCCCAGCATGTACCAGCCACTGTCTGAGGACGGATGACGTAGTGAGCCATCATGGAAGATTTTGAAACATAGAAAATATTCTTTTGTGATAGTAGAGGGCAAGTAATGAAACCCTATTATTTTGTAAAATAAACACAAGTGGCAGGTAGAAATGAAGACTACATTTTTTCTAAGCCTGGGTGATAGGAATATAATAGAGGGACCTTTCTTTCTTTCTTTCTTTTTTTAACATGGAAATCTTTGAGAATTTGCATATCATCTTTGCATGAGGCCACGCTAATCTGTGTGTCATTCCAATTTTAGTGTGTGTGCTGCCGAAGTGAGCACAGCAAGACCTTCGCTTCAGCGCAGGGTCTGGCACAGAATGGGCCATCAGTAACTGCATTTTTATGGATAGAAATGGTTGATATACTGACACCCGCTTGGCTTAACGCTTTGTATATTCTCATCACCTTATATAAGTGAATTAGCAAACTTGTCCCCTCTTGATTTTGGTTTTATTTTCAGTCACAGTGTGCCCCAGGTAAACCGATCCCTTTTTTTTTTTAACCAAAAACTGAATCACAAGATAAATATGGGAAGAGAGGACCCGAGCCCATTTCCAAGCCCCGAGAGAAGGAGCTGTTAGGTTGAGGGGAACCTGCAAAGGCAGAGCAGAGCCGCTGACAGCGGAGGGCCCCCGGGCCCCTTTCTCTTCCCTTCCCCTCCTCTCCTGCCTCCTCTCTCCTGTGCGACTAGCCCAAAAATCGAGGAAATTTCTACATCTAAGAAAATGGAATAATTTTTGGATCAAAATATCTGTAAAACTGCAAGCTGAGCAGATGTAAGCATTGATAAACCAGCCCACATTTCAGCCTTTAAATACAGGCCACAGACATACAGCCAGGTAAGGAGTGCAGGTGAGAAGGAGCAGTTTAAGGGAGGGGAGGCCCAGAGCTTTTGCTCTGCGTGGTGGAGGGACAGAGCGGGAGCTGAACAGATTTGAAGCTGCCCTTGTCTAGGATTGTGGAAATGGGCAAGACATTTATGTTTAGAGGAAATTTCACGTGGCACCTGGCCATGGTCATTTTGGGCCCAATCATGCCAGTCTTTTCAACCAGAGTGAGTAACTTCCTCGTAGAATTTAATATCTGTGAAGAAATCATAACTCCTTGTCTGGGGGTACACAGTGGAGGGAGGCAGGCCGATCTATGTCAAGGATCTAACCAAGGCTCTGTCACCTTCCTGCCCTCGCAGTTTGAGTTTGCAGGTTTCCACCTGTCTGCAATAACACAGTGAAAAATAGCAAGTTTCAAAAAAAATGAAGAAAACAGCTTGAGTTTAATACTGACTTGATTTGAGTATTTATTTTCAACCAGGAGCTCCCTTTGGTGATCTTTCCTCTGGGTGAAAGAGTTGACAGCAAAGAAAGTCCTCAGTTCTGACACGTTTACCAGCTCACTCTTGTCTCTGAGCCTGCGGTTTGCCCGACACACTGAACAAGTCCACAAGGCTTCAGAGAATCTGAGATATTCCTGGGAAAAGGCAAGTATGAAAACTGCTATTTATTTAAAAAGGGCAGGTTGAGGTTAGGCATCGTTTGGAGGGACACATCAATCTAGTTTGCAGAAAAAAATGTATTCTGTAGAACTAGTATTTCACAAAGCAGATGAAAATATTATCATTTCAAAGTTAGTATTTTGATGGTTGAAAGTTCTTTATCTAAGTAAGTGAGTTTTTCTTAAAAAAAAAAAAAAAGAAATTAACCTGATAATGACATCCATATCCTTCAGTTCATTTACATGTATAATGGGAAGAATTACCATCTATTTAACTCTAGTGGGACTCAGGTACTTTAGAGACCTTTACATGCTGATTTTCTCTGCTCCATTTCCTCTTAAAGTATTTATCAGAAGACACTGACTTGTTAATTAATCTGCCTCTTTCTCCTTCAATGACTTCAAGTGGGATTCTCAAAAGAAGGTCCAAGGACATCCGCATTTGAATAACCTGCACAATTTATTACAATGCAGATTCTTGGGCCTCAGCCCAGATCTCCTGAACCAGACTTTCTAGGCTCAAGGCCTAGGATTTTGTATTTTTAATAAACTCACCTGGTGATTCACCTAGAATTTCAGAATTCTTTCACAGTGGGAAAACTTACTTTCCAAGGAGTGGCGGCTTTAATTTAAAAGTGGGACCTGGGCAGAAAATTCAGAGCTTTCTAGTCAACAGAATACCATCATGCATCAAATAGAAGTTTTGTAAACTTCCACACTAAAAATGCGTATTTCCAATAGTATTTTAGGACAGCTTATCATGTTGGTAATTTATCAGCAGAGTTAATTGAACTGAGATACACACACACACACATACATACATATGTATATGTATATATATGGTCAGGTATATGCTTAACATTAAGAATATATACTTTTCCTTATGGGAAGTTTAAAAGTAACATAATATTACTCTGTTGCGTGAGTGGCCGCAGAGACCTGCATTCCTGGAACGTGAGTCACAGGAGGCTTTTCTGTCCCATCACACCAAGGAAACTCAGGACTCAGGAACGTCCTGATCCTATGACTATTAAACACATTGTTACTTGCAAGTAACAACTAACAGAACTTGATAATAACACTTCAGTAGCTTGATTACGGCACTCTCTAAATTTCAGTTAATGACTATTAATGTATAACCAAGACAGTCTTTTAAAAATGTCTACCAAGGTAGGAAGTTTGAAATAGGTCGTACCAGGAGACGAACATCAGCTCCGAGATGGACTGCAACGTACCTCCTCCGTGCTCAGGGCGAGAGCAGTGACTCTCAGCTATGGTTCCATGTTATGATCACCCACAGAGCTTTCCAAGAAAACACCCATACCTAAGCCTCACCCCAGAAATTCTGATTTAATTAAACTGAGCTGGAAGAATGATGAGAAGAACTGGAAAGGAAGATTTTCAGTCCTGGAAGGCTAAACAGGAGGACATTTTGAGGAAAAAGGGCCAACATAAAATGTCTAATAATCAAACCACAACATTCAGCATATTCTGTTGGTGAAGACTGTAGGGTCTGAACATTAATAGTAAAGATACAAACTCAGGACGGTAAAGAGAACAGGAAGGGACGCATCATCAGAATAGAGACTTCAATACTTTTCTGGAAGTACAAGAGTGACTGGTGCTTGCTGACGTGGAAGAGAGGCAGCTGAAGCCTGAAATGGAGGGAGAGCTGAAGGTAAGAAGGAAACCCCTCAGCTCTGCACAGCCCTGAGAGGTGTGGCTCTTAGAATCACAGGGACAGTGGAGGTGGGAGTGAAAGATGGGGCACAGAGCAAGGGGTTAATTAAAGCACCAAATGTAAATTACGCGGCCACTGCCTGCCCTCCCCCAGCACTCCTGGCAGCCAGGCATGACTCCTTTAACAAACACACAAACGGAAGCAGGAGGAGGATCTTTTCTCATGGCATTGGATGAACAATCTGAGGAGAACTGGGACAACCAGGAAGGGAGTGGAGCAAATGCCTCTGTGTTCTGTCATTTTAGAGTCCCTTCATGTGAGAGCCGGCTCCCTGGCCCCTCACCCTGGAGTGCAGCTGGCTAACTGACAAGCTCCATTCACCTCAGAGAGCTCACAAACTGACTCTACTTAAATCTAAGCAAAAAAACACGAGATACCAAACATGAGCAAATCCTGCAACTAAAAAAGAGAAAGATCAAAATCAACAAACAGAAAGAGTGATCCTGGAGGATACAGAGTTAATTCAGAATTCAGAAAAAAAAAATCCTTCTAATTAACGTTAGAGAGATCAGTGATGATTCTGCATCCATAAAACAAAAACAGGATGCAATGAAAAAAGAACATTTAGAGAACAAAAAGGGCTCTGGATACTTTAAAAATGTGTGTTTTATGAAACAATAAGAAAAAGGAAAAATAGAAGGATTTGAAGAGATTGTTGAGTAACCTCCTAGAATAAAAATCAAAAAGTTAAAAAATAGAAAATAGCAAAAAGTTTTGACATATATTAACATATATAATTATTCAAAATTCAACATCCTATTGATAGGAAATTTAGAAAGAGAATGGATAAGACGGAGGAGAGGAAAAAAAAAAGCTACCCGGAGTGGAAGAAAAAGTCTTCAGTGAGTTCCCAGAGCATCTAATAGTTGAGCCATCTCTTACTGTCAAAGTGTGATAAAATTTCCCAATCCCAGGGAAAAAAATTCTCCCAGTAATTTTCAGGGAGAAGAAACAGGACATTAACAAAATAACAAGCATATTGTTATTGTATTGGCATTGGCCATCCAGTCAACAATTGTAAATGCTAGAAGGTAATAGAACAATGCCTTCAGAGCTTTGAGTGTAAATTATTTTTCACTTAGAATTCTAAAAGCAGTCAAACCAACTATCCAAAGAAGGGTACATTTTTAAAACCCTCAAAAATGTAAATCCCCTGCAAGATACTTTCTGCCACTATTTCTTAGGACATTGCTTGAGGATATGTTGTTGTACAATGGGACAGTAAACCAAGAAAAAGGAAAGCATGAGATCTGGCAAGTAGATGATCCAGTCCAGGAGAGGACTGTGCAGTGATTCGTCCTGGGGAGAACTCAGAACAACTCGGAGCAGGATAAACGAAGCCTTGAGAATAGATATCAAAAGAAAAAAAGAGATTTAATACTATTCTTGAGATATTAAAAGAATGTAGGAGACAGAAAAGTCAGGGAATTTAAGAAAAAAAGAAGAGCAATTAGAAACGTCAAGAAAACATATCAACCAGATAAGAAACTAAGTGTAATCCTAGTACATTGCTTGGCATTGCAATGGATACTGTTTATATGGTCATTAGAATGTAAACAGTGGCTAATCACTTTCAACTTTAATAGACAACCTATAGATATAGTATGAAACAATTGTTAGGAGCAAAGACTAAAATTCTTACTGGCTATATGAATCCAGAAATTTACTTAATTTCTGTGTTACTCAATTTCCTTTCTGTAAGGTGCACATCATAAGTTATTTTATAGTCTTGAGAGGCTTAAATGAGTTACTTTACACAAAGCACTTCTAGTAGTGCTTGACACATAGTAAGTCCTCAACAGGTATCAGTCAAAACAACAACAAACTACATATAAAAAATAGAAGTATTTATTGACCTACCACAAAAATGAAATGTTATTAAATTTGATAAGAACTGGATAAGCACAAATGGCTGAATGTGGGGATGAATAACACAGTGGAGTCAAAAGATACTATTTACAGTTGATAGAAACAAAAATAATTATCAAAAGCAACTAAAAGAAAAACAAAATTTACCAACATGATTGTGTAAATGAGTTAAACAATAACCTATCATAGCAGGAAGCTAATAACAGATTATAGCTATAATTAATAAATCAAAAGCTGGCATGTAAACTTGTAGAAATATAGAGGGAAACAGCAGAAGAACCAAAAGAAGTAAAAGTGGTTGTCTTTGAGGTTCAAGGAGGGTAAATATCTTTACTTTTAGATATCTTACAATTTTATTTGTCAATTCTACCTCAACAAAGCTGAAAAAAAACATGGGAAGATGGAGTTTGGGAGTGGATGGTGGGAGCAGAAGACCGATGCTTTGCATTTTGAACTCTTTGTACCATTTTGAATTTAAACCATGTGCATGCATTACTTTTATTACAAAAAATAAATATTTTTTAAAAAGAAATAAAATTAGCACTATAATATCTAGAATTCTTGCTAAGAATTTTAGGAAACTCAGAGAGTTTGGAAAATGTGAAAATTATAGGGAAGGAAGGACAATTTCCGGATGAAATTTTATCATTTTAAAATAATCTAGTAATCGATCGTAAGAGACAAAGGTGATGCTTACTTTTACTGGAATCGAGCAAAACTCCCAGTACAGCTGAAGGCGAGTGAAGTCTAGTCCCAATCCCTCCTTTACTTCCCCTGCTCCGCGAAATCATCGAGCGTAGTTTGGGGAGTTGTTTGACTACTGACTTCAAGCTCTTTGGGGTCCCTTTTGCCATCCAGTCTGCCTTCTCCTCTGGTCTCTTTCTTTCCCGGCTGCCCTGTGAAGATTTCTGTATCGTTAGATTTCCTTTCCAGTGTTCCCAAAGGATGAGCGCATTTGCAGTCAGTCCTGGAAACTTGGTCTTTATCCTGAATCTGTACTCAGAAGCCACTAGAGATGGATCATGTGGATACTCTTATTAAGAAAATGTTTAATGCATACTAAAAATAGCGATGGTTGCTTTGGTGAATTTCACCAATGTTTCTGAATCTGGACCTCACAGAACATGCATTTTTCGGCTGTTTGACTTCTTTTATTCTTCGGTCGGTACCTAAGACCTCAAAATTCATAATCCTATTCAGTCATTTGCTTAGGCTAGAGGTATGAAGGATGAACATACTTCTGTCTGCCAAAGCTGACCAGAGTTTCTTAGAAACTGGAAGAAAACCCCACCCTGGAAGCTTTAGTTGGATGCCTCAGAACCATATTCTTCATTTGTATATATTTCAAGAGGTTGGCTAAGAAGCATAGCCTGCTGAAAATCCCAAATTCCTGCCTCTCTTCTAAATGGTACTGGAAGGTTCCTTTGAAATTTCTAGGTTTAATGAAAGTGAGACTATAAAATAATATGAAGTACTTTTGGAAGTAATCTCATTTTGGCTTATGGTTCCACTCTCATTACTTTACAGTTACCTTAGGTCTCCCAATCTTCCTTTTCTTTTCTTTCCATCACATATGATTTAGCAGATCTTCATGCCTGAGAAAACCTGTGACTTTAACAGGAGACATTAAAGGAGTATGATAGGAACCGTTTCCTCCTAATGACTGTTCACTGCTAGCTTCGAGGCTGGAAGTTCTTATGCTGGCGATGCAGCTCTTATGGGTCAAGAGCAGAAGACTCAGGTTGGAGGACTGAGTCACAGAGGCTGCTACTAGCACCTTCAGAATGGAGGAAGGGCAAGGAAGGCAAGGTGGCTGGAGCTCAGCAGGGGAGAGAATCCTGGGAGGGGAGGTCTGAGAGGAAAATGGGATGGTGTGGGAAGGGGGTAGATTTTGTAAAGCCTTGGAGACTTTGAAGGACTTTGAAAGACTTTTACTCTAGGAGAAATGGGAGGTTATTGGAAAGTTTTAAGCAGCAATATATGAGGTTTTTAAAGAATCCCTCTGGCTACTCTGTTGAGGGTAGGCTCTTTGAAGCAGAGTGAAGCAGGAAGGCTGAAATAAGGCTACTGCAATAACCTGGCCACAGATGATAGTTGCTTGGACCAGGAAGGTGGTGATGAAGGAAATGAGAAGTGATTGGATTCTAGCTCTATTTTGAAGATAAACCAATAGGATACACTGATTGTTTGAATGTTGGGGTTTAAGAAAAAGAGCAGAGTCAAGAACGATTCCAAGATCACGGCCTGAGCAACTGGAAGGATGGAGTTACCATTTACTGAGATGGAAGTGTCTTCAGATAGAGCAGGTTGGTGGAGGGACATCAGGAGTTATGCGTAAGACTTATCAAAATTGGGAAATTTGTTACAAATACAAATGGCGAGTTGACATGAGTAACCAAGGAATAGGCTTCCTTTTTATATTTATTCCAAAAATTCAGTTCACGCACACTAAACATCGCAAGATAGATTTATAGCTTGATGATAATCTTGGATCATTCATATAAAAATGCTATGGCAGATCTTCTGGTTTTTGTTGTTTTTATTGAATGACAATCATAGACATTTCTAAAAAGATCTCCAAAATAAAGCATAACAGTGAAGCTTGAAGATAAAATCTTCTACCCGTGTTCCAAAAATTGACACCAATGAGTCTGAAAAGCCCGAGGGCCCTTCCTGTCAGATCCTCCATTGTTATAATAAAGCATGTCATGTCAAAATTCATCAGGCATTTTCACAAAGCATATTTTACACTTGACTTGCCTCTAAGCATTTAGATATTTACTTCTCCCTGAAGCCACCTGTACATTTAGGTTAGATAATTCTCAAGAGTTGGATTTTACTCAGGTGTGCTGACAAGCACAAATAATAAATCCTTGGGAAATTTCCAGATTTCAGTAGTCCTTTGTCTGTGCAAGTTGAATGAACCACACAGGCAAAAATGGCAGAATTTAATTTATTCCTTTTTCTCTTTAGTGAAAATTTTGTAGCTAGTTTCTGTGATTCAGAAGAGCTCTTATAAGCTCTCTGAGCTCGGGCAGATGTGCAGTAGATACGTGCCTGCTCTGAGAGACCCTGAAGGACTTGAGGCTTGAAAATTTTCCACTGCAGCCTCGCATGTCCTTGGTGCCTGCTGCCCTCCTCCTGCAAATAGCTTTATCTCCTAACTCATCCTTCCCACCAAATACTCAGCCTGCAAGAGCAATCCCTCTATTCCCATTTCTGAAACCAGCATTTGCTGGCTGGCCTCCTACTGCTAAAGTCCCATAAACCCTCTGGCCTCCCTCCCCAAATTAGAATACTACTTCACAGCCTTCTCAGCCTGGCCTTTTCAAACAAAGGTTTATGCTAACTGACCCATGAAGCCACAGATATCCTGTGCCCTGTGAAATTCCATTACCCCCATGCTAGGGCGTCTCCTTTTGGCAGAGATCAACTGTTGGCAGTGAGAGGAGAGACATGAAGGGATGGGTTGAGACATGTGCATTCTAGGACAAAGGAAAAACATAGCCTAAGTGAGAAGGCTCTCTGATGTGGCTGTGAAGAAAATAGAGAACAACTCCAGTTGTCCAATGCGTAGAAAGTTTGAAGGCAAATGCATGTGAAAAATAGACAAAGAGCAGATCCTATGGGGCCTCAAATGCTCAGTCCAAGAGTTCAGAATTTATCTGAGAAGTGTAAGTAGTCATTGAAAACTCCTCAGCTGGATCATGACATAATAACTAACATGAGAAAGGACCAACATGGGACATTCTTTTATAGTTTACTGAGTTCTTCACTATATATGATCTTATTTAACTATTGGTTTTTCTTCATTAATTTTCCTCTGGAACCAATACTCAATCTGGATCAGAGAGAGAAAATATTGGAGGCAAAAAGACCTGTTTAAACCATTGCAATGATGTCTGAGATTTTAAGTCTGAGTGATGCAGTGGGGTTAGTAGGGCTGTAATTATCGAAAGTAGGGAGTGTGGAGGGAGGAGGACACTGAAGGCAGATGGTGGTGGCTCATTTTTTGTCCATACTGAATTTGAGGTGGGAACCAGATATGCAGACATGTTTGACATGCTATGAGATCTACGGAGCTTTATTTGATACCTGAAGCTACAGATTTCGAGGTTATACACATGGAAAGTTGTGTTGTGACCAAAGGAGGTCCAGTAAAAGAGAAGTCCAAGGGCAGAACTTTGATGGCAGGAGGGAGAAGAGCAGCTAGAGAGTATTATGAGCTTTCAGAGGACTGGTCCTTGCTCTGATTATTCAGGGCCGTAGGCCAGCACCTAGCACTGTAGCTGGCACCTAGTGGGCTTTCAATAAGTGTTTGTAGACTACATGGATGAAGCATTGTCAAATTGCTGCCTTGGGCTACATTCCTCTGCCGATCAAGACAGACTCTCTGCAAGTGTGCATTAAAAATCGGATGCTGGGGAAAGGAAAGCAAGAAGGGAGTGCACACATGGCTGGTTTTTAATAGTTAATATTGAATATATACTGAAAATATTGAATATTGAAATTGAAAATAGCACAATTTTCAATAGTGCATTTTGCTTTACAGCTATCTAAAAGAGGGCAAAAGGTGAAGAAAAAGGAAAAAAATAATCTCGCTAGTGAGGTCAATTCTCAAAGCCAGGGCAGCTTTGGTTTCTTTTTGTTTATGTTTTTAATGAGTAATCCTTTGTTAAATTTATCCATTGACTGTCAAAAATTCCACTCTTTCTATTAATTTACAACCAGAGGAAATTCCCAGGAGATTTTTGAAGTTTTCCTTTATCCAATATTGGGATGAGCCATGGCCTGCACAATGCTTACATAACCTTTAGAGTAAAGTCAGGAAAAACAAAAAGTAACTCAAATGGCAGCTTTATGAGACTTCTGTAGGGTGGGTTTCACGATGACGCTTTGATTCTGTGATTGAAGTCGCAGTTTTTTCCGCGCTGGCCATGTGGAAGGTTTGTTTTACTTTTAAGCACATCACACATAATGGAAGGAGTCTGAATGTGTTTCCTTTAAACCACCTCAAACTTCTTTGTGGATCCAAGATCAGTCAATAAACAAATACACTAGGGAAAAAGTTAAATTTTACGGGATAACTTATCTCATAATACAAAAAAAAAAATCTTAATTATCCTTAAGTACACACAAATAAGCCTATTTTTTCCACATGCTTAAAAGGGGAAATATCCAATCTTAGGAGTGGATGTGGGGCAGTAACAAATAAGAACGTGTCAGCTCGCTCACTCAAATAGAGATAAGGAATTTCCTTATACTCATACAGCTATATCACCTTCCTCTAATGAGTATGTATTGTTTCATTTCTGTGGATGCCAGGCATCCTTGCTCCACCCCTTCTTTGGGGAAGTCTTCCCTCTCGGCGTCTCCCCCTCCCCACAATCCAACCTGTGGTTCCCATAGAAATCAGGAAGTTCTTACAAGACAGTGCCTTTGATTCATCCCTTGATTAGGTCAGGGGTGGGCACCTCTCCCTGCTGAGCCATTCAAAGTTCTTCCCTGGATAATTTCAACAAGAAAGTAAAGAAGAGATTCAGTACCTCTCTGGTACATGGGAATCACAAAATGGGAAATGAGAAGCCACCAGTGGTCATATTTCTTGTTCCACGGAGAAGGTAAGTTTCAGTGAAAGAGAATGAAGCTGACTCTCTGAGAAGAGCAGAAGTGAGTCATGGGAAGGGGAAGATGGAGAGGGAGGGAAAGAGAGAGAGACAGAGAGAAAGAGAGACCTTGCAAAATCCAGGCCAAGGTTTCATGGTGATTTAGGGCCCAGGTGCATTTGTATCCTTCCTGTTTCTTCAGTCCTTAGTTTCCATGAACCAGTAAACCCCCTTGCCTGTTTTGGTTGCCTGACTTAGTTCAAGTTGATTTTCTGTTATTTGCAACCAAAAAAACCAACAGACCTTCCCAGCCCACCAAAACAAAACAAAAATAACAATAAAAACTAATATAATTCATGTTGCATAGCTGTTCATGGTTGAATAGATTCAATAATTTTAACTCTACGCAGCCTTCTGAAAGGAAAATTGACTTTACCTCCCAAACATCCGTGAGACTTAAGAGTGTGGAAGTCACAAAATCGGGATGAGCTGAGAGCTATTTAAGAACCTGACAAAGGCTGGTATTCCCCCGTCAAGGAGCACATAGCAACACAAGCGTTTAGAGGAAGAGAGGTGAACAGCTCAGCTCTAGATTATTCTTTCCTATAAAGCTATAAAGTAGGTTTATATTTGGCTCATGCAGAAAATAAATGAACTAAAACTGATACTCTCCATAGCTTTGAGACAATCAGCCTTCCTAAATTGCTTCCTAAATTAAGAAGAGAACAGGAACTCTTCTGGGAGAGACTAAGGGCAAGCAGGTGGACTTCTGTGGTGGGGGAAAGCTGCAGACCTTACAAGTCCACCTCCCAGCCTGACCCAAGCTATACTCCTTTTATACAACTTGACTTGAAAATTGCGCAGCTCCAAAATGGAGAGGAATTCTCCCCAATTATCAATCTGTGAAGCGTTCCTTGGGGAAGTTACACACTCTTTATCTGCTTTACAGAGGAAAACAAAAACATACTAAATAAAAAAAAAAAACCTTCAAAATTCAGGTAAAAGGAAGGATGGAAGTGGGGAAGCAAATTCTGACTACAAACCACCAAACCCATAATTTTACACTCTACAAGCATCTAAATAAACAAAATCAAGCAGTATAAACACTGCTGATAAAGGACTACCACACAGTGTTTAATAGCCCTAGGGGAAATAGGAAGACAGCATAAATACTTTTTTTCACAAAAGAAACATTCTCTACAGTTTCAGAAAAATTGTTATTTTTAAAGAAACTAAGTAATGGCTCTCTAATTTCCCATTTAAAGTAAGTATCATAAACAAGGACATGAATTTAGGGAGATAAATGTTTATGAATTAAGAGTGTCCATAATTCCCAGTAAAGAGTTTAGTTTGAGTGACTTTCTAGAACTTTAGAGAAGGAAAAAAATCAGTAAATATAGTGTGCACTTACTCAATACTATACAGAAACTAACTCTGTATCCAACACTAAATATGAGGATGTGTTCCTTTCCTGGTTCTCTTTTTATATATTCAGGTCCATAAGCATGTTTTCATTGTCAAGTTATGTAGTGACAATTGCTGGTTCAGAGAAGATGGTTAGTCAAAAGTAGTTTAAGATATCTTCTTGTTAAAAACTAATGTACTCTGGATAAAGAGTGTGCCTATTGTCCCACCTTCCATTTATTCTTCAACTTATCCAGTTTGCCTTCCACTCCCACCTACATTCAACTATAGCTCTTCTTGCTAAGGTCACCAGTGACCTCCATATTGTTATATGCAATGGACAATTTGTGTTCTCCTGTTATATGATCACTGTCAAGAAAAAGTACCCCAAATTTGGAAAAAGACAAAACAGATTACTGGGTGTCCTTTGAGTAGAGTGATAGTCATTGTCTAGCTCATCTGGGTATAGTTTTATAGGGGTAGGCACCTTTGATTAAGTTTTTATTCAGTAGGCTATTTTGCATCTCAGTAAGGGTAGAGATTTGGCTCGTGTGAATATTATATTTTTATGAAAGTCATGTTTTTAACTTTTTAAAATCAAAGTTTTGGATCTCTCACGAGCATTAGACAGCACTGACCACTCTCTCCAGGTTGAAATTGTCTCTTAAATTGCTTTCCACAACATCCCGTTCTTCTCATCTTCTTCCTCCTTCTCTGGGCCACTCTTTCTGGATCTCAGATGCCAGACCCTTCCTTTCTATTCAACATTTAGACACTGGAGTTCTTTGGGGCTTGGTTTCCAGCCCTTTTCTCTTTTCTAAACTCCCTCTCTCTCTCTCCATCTCAGTGATTTCATCCACTCTCCTGCCTACACATATATGCTGAAACTCATCAGTTTGTATCTCTAGGTCAATCTTCTCCTTTTGAATATCCAGGTATCTAAATAACATGTCTATTTAGGTGATTCACACCGCCTCAAATTTATTAATGCTCAAAATGAACTTACTCAATAGTCCACAAGAATGTCTTGGTGAACATAGAAATAGAGTAAATACATGATTGATCTTGAGGAAATATTTTACTCAGGCCGTGGTGAAGTATAGTAAGATATTTGTGCTAAAATAGACTACACATTTGTAGTGATTGGGATATTTTTGTCTACCAGATTCAGCGTCTTCTTCCTCTGGACGATGTTGAATAAGTGTGAAACTTTCTGCATGTTGGTCTGCCCATTTCTGTAATCCAGGGAAACTACTCACCTTCTCTTTCATTCTTCAGACTGGAAAGAACACAGCTGATAAAATGCTAATTCTTCTTCACATCAATCATATATATATTAGGACATCCCTAAATCTCCTCAAGCACATGTTTATAGACTATTTCTTTTAGCCCGGGTGACCTTTAAATTACTTAATCATATAAAAACTTATAGCTACTTACTCTGAGGTGGTAAATTCCTCTGCAGCTGTGGGCTGGCTGAGGCCTAGCTTGTTCCTATACACATGAGGGACCAAGAAGTTGGCAGGAGAGAACTCATACCAAAGAAACAAAGTAGGGAAGCCAGTGGGCTGATATTGGAAGGGAGGAGTGATTCTGAACACAATTTGTCACCTGGATTATGCCCGGGCCCAGCTCCTATGGACTCATACCGAGTTTGTGGAGGATAAAATTTTAGTGAAAGAACAAGTGAAAGTAAAAAAGCTGTTTTCCCTTAGATCTCTCTGGGTATTAAGAGTGCAAGGCATTAGGCTCCTAGGCACCAAGGACTGGCACCAGTGGTGGTGACAGCAGTAGTGGCAAGGAAATCAGCAACCTTAGTGGAAGCACAGTTTGCTGCAGCTGTAGCTAGATGTCAGTCCCTTGACATTGGGCTTGGTTACACTTGCTGTAGATCTAGTGGCATCTTCTTCTGCAGGCAGGAGCAGCTTTCGTCTGGAAGGCAGCGGCAGCAGCGGCAGCAGCTGTGGTGGTACTCTTGGCAGGATGCACAGCTGCTCCTCTTGGCATCAGCTGCAGCCAGGGTCTTTGTCACAAGGATTCAAGACAAAAGAGGGAGAGAATTCAAGCATGCCATGGTGCTCAACAGGCTTAGCGCTCAGCGCACATGGAGAAAACCTCTGGGAACTCCAAGCTCTGTGGGTGAAAAATTTGAGGGATGAAGCAATTCCGTCTGCACACAATAGGGTGGACTTTGACAAATTCTATTTGGCTGCTGATGTTGATGTCCTATCCCCAGGACTGAACGACTTGGGACACACAGGTCACATATGTGCCATACTTACCAGCAGCTACGTCTTCCTGGCAGGAGTTGCTCACTGATGCTGTTTGAGTGGTTAAAGGGCAAGAAATCTCTGCTGCCACTGTGCACTACTTTGAGTTGCATTCTGTGGCACTCTGTCATTTCAATGACCAATGTCAAGACCAGTGTTTGTGCCAGTACAACAGTACTTTACGACCTCTTTAGCGAGCATGAACGAAAATCTAAAACTTTCCCATACGAAACAGGCCATTCCACTCTGAAGGCCTGCCATGTGCACGGTGTCTTTCTGAGAAAAGCAGCTGCAGGGGATTCCCTGGGCATCAAGATTCATGCTTTCTGCCAGGTGACCCTGCCCTGGTCACAGTTAACTGGGCCGGGGACTGATGCCTGACAGAGGCAGCCCATTTAGAGACTACTACCAAAGCTTTTCAGTAAGGAGGGTGACAGGTTGAACTAATCAGTTTCTCTCTCTTGGCGAGTTTGAATGCCAGATATCCAGAGAGATTTGGCAGAGTGAAGTGGCACGGGATGAGGGAGACAGAGAGAAAGAAGGCAGTAGGGAGACGTCATGTGTCAAGAGTAAGAAGATGCCCAGAATCAGGCATCAGAAGAGCTAGTCAGAAGTGGTTAAGGAGTCTCAGAAGAAGTGAAAGCAGAGATGTCTTGAGTCCCTGCTAGAAGGACATCCGAGAGTAGGAAGCACTGTATTCTGAATGCCATTTGATAGATCCTGTTCTAGTTCTTTGAAGCCTGAATGGGCAGCTGCTATTAGTAAACAGTCAAATAATTTATTAGTTGAATATCAGTGAATAAAACTATGGTAAAGTCAAGAGAGAAATCAATGAAGTTGAGAAGCAGATCATTTAATATACACATGAATTCTCAGAAAAGGCACACTTGTTTGTTTGCTTATGCAGCAAAGTCTTCCTGGGTAGGACAGAGAACCCACACTTCAAGATAGGTCATATGTACCCATATAAAACTCTTTTGCTATTTTCTGTCATTCTTATTTCAGAGGGCATCCTTATATTTGCCCCCCATGGCAAGTTTCTCTGTTCCTTGTAACCTGATAGAGTTTAAAGATTCCTCATTTCACCATGCATCCTTAAAATAAAATGCCGTAACCTGGGAAACTCGAGCTTGTCTCTGTTCATAGCAACCTGAGACGACAGAGGTTAAAGGAGACGAGGGAGGGGAACAGGTAGTAGGTTTGTGTTGCCAGCTAGAAACTGTGTGTAGAGATACATTTGCATAAATTTTCTGAAATAACAAAGACTAACTGCAGGAAAAACAAACTTTGTCTTCCATAGCCCACCTCCCATTTTGTAAGGCGAAGTTTTTGCCTCGTTCCCACATCTGCTTGGTTTCTCTTCCCTAACGACAGCTTCCACCATACGATTCCTATTAAGAGAGCAGCAGTCACCTTATGATCCAATAACACTCACCTTCACGAGGTGCTGATGGATCAGGACAGCACGCTCACACCTTTCAGACATTCCCCTGGGAAAAACAGTGTAAAGATAGAATGAACCACCAACTGTGTTCACAAATTCTAATTTACAATGAGGACAAACGTTAGGCATTAAAGGTCAGGAGAGTTTCTGGTGATCCTCACTGAAGCAAAACGCTTGTAGCATTTAATAGAGGTGCATTTAAAGATCATGCCTTTAGACATTGTCGCTTCTCTTAGCTTCTGTAAATACTGTTTCTGTAAAGTCAAAGTTTAATTCAATTCTTGATTGAATGATTCTAAAGCATATCCGGAAGAATAAATAAGACCGATAAAATCCTGAGGGGAAAAAAAAGAGTAATTAGTGAGCCTTTGCCCTGGTAGATATTGAACTGCATTATACAGCTATTGCAATTAAAACTGTGGTTTTGGTGTAGACCACCAATCTGAGATATTTTTGCATAATCCCACCAAAATGATCCTGCGAAAGTGTAAAATAACTTTTCTTTATTACCAAGTAATATGTACCAAAGACATCCTTGACCCTTATTCTGTCTCTAACCCTTACACCAATGATGGCAATCTTTTACTTTATTCGATACTATACTGTTGGGATTTAAAAAATTACATATGCACTAATTTTAAAGTCATATCAATTCAATAAAACATTTCAAAAGCCTATTATAAGTAAGTTAGCCTCCAAGAATATATCTATCCTATCCTTTCTAACCGTAATTATAAATTTAATATAATTCACATACATCATTGCGAGTATTGCATAAATGTTAGTGATGTGTTTTAAGTCCGATTATCCCCCTTCCCACTCGTACTCTCTCATAGTGTTTACTTTATATCCATTCAAATAGATTTAGAATAATGAGGAAGTCTATGAAAACAGAGGTATATATCTTTTAGATCTTTAAATAAGTGCCATTAGTAGTCAATTTATTAACTGCATGGAAATGTATAAGACCGTAGTAAAGTGAAGAGAGAAATCAAAGCATTGAGAGGCAGACTATTTACATACAAATGAGTTCTCAGAAAATGTGCAGATTTTTTGCTTACTTATGTGACAAAGTATTCATGGGTAAGACAGATAACCCACACTTCAAAATATATATGTGTATCAATGTAAAACTTTTTTGTTATTTTCCTTCTTGGGTCATGAGGCAAGGCCACATCCTGATTCATAAGAGACGAGTTTTTCCCTACCTAGAAAAAATAGTCCTCCTCTCAGGAATTCTGGGAAATGGTTATTCTTGGAGCAGAAATGAGTCATGGAGAAGCCTAGAGGGTTTCATCAGTGAGTGTGGGAATGGAAGGGAGGAAGGTATGACAACGGGGTGGTGATCTATCCCTGGCCTATAAAGACAGACAAGAGGTGATTGGGGCATTGTGGTTCCATATTTTGCATGGCGACAGTTGCTATAGCAAGAAAAATAGTGTATTCGGTGGGCAGTCTCTATAGCAAGTCAGATCCCACCATTGTGGAGTCCTCCAGTCTCAAGGGGCATGTCTGAGTTTCACACCACTAGTGGATGGTGAGAGCAGCCAGGAATGAATGTAGCCCTCGTGGGAACCCTGTTCCCGCCCTGGGGTGGAGAGAGGTATCAACAGAGGACACCAGAAAAGGACAGCCATGTCCAGGGATGGCTCAGGAACTGGGCGAGGGCATCTATTTCATACTATGCTCACAGGAATTATACATGTAATGATTGCTTTTTAGGCCATATGGAAACACCCCCCACTTCAAAACTGTCACATCAATGTAGTCACATCAAAATGACTGCTACAAAAACTTAATATCAAAATCTCATATCCTGACAGGAAAACGAAACAGAATACATGAAGTTTTCATTTGATTTTGTTTTTTCCTCATAACTCTTTATTCAAACAAAATCTCAAACAGAAGCCCAAATATATGGAAAAAGATCAAAGCTGGTCTGGTAAACGCAGGACTGAGAGCTGAACCTCAAGCTCTCACAGCAGACAGATCCTCTTCCTGCCCGCCACACACCCGCCTTCTGAAATCACGTTTTAAAGGACTTGAAGAGCCCTCAGAACTCTGTGAGCCAATATGGAAAAGATCATTGGAACTGAGTCTAGAAACACACCCAAGAATATCTGGGAATTTGCTGTATAATATAAGTGGCATTTCAAATAAGTGAGGGATGAAAATGGACAGAGAAGAAATAAATACGGAGAGGAAGGCAGGAAAAAAATCTGCAAGAAGTTACATCAAACTGTTACTTGCGGTTATTTTTTTGACGATGAGATTATCAGTGATTTTTAACTTTTTGCTTTCCACCTTCCTACATTGTTGGAACAGTTTATAGGACATATATTGCTTTTGTGATGAGAATAAATAATAAAGGGATTTGAATTAAAATCTGAAAAAGCAAATGAGGAACACAGCAGCATCTTGTAGTGTATTTTCTTTTTATTACACAAAGAGGAAGAAGACAATAGAAAAGCCAGAGTGTAAAATGAGTCAGATTGAGGCAAATCTGAGAGCTCCTCAGTGACTCAGAAGTGAGAGAGATAAGGCTCAACTGAGAATGAAATCAGCAGCTAACATTTATCCCACATTTGCTCACTCCCTGCTCACAGCGCCTTCAGCATCCAGGGCAGACAAAGGGCGGTAGCTGTTGGTGACGGGCTGTTTGTCAGCTGTGGTCTCTGTGGAAATAAGGTGAAATGGGAAAGAGCAGATTTTAGCATTCAGGCTGCAAATTCATCCTAGTGAGAAGCCCTGTGCTGTGTCTAGATATTACTTTTTGCCTAATCTTTCCTCTTGTAAGCACTTTCTCTTTTGATGACTAATAGTTTTTCAATATTTAACAGGTTGGTTATTATTGTTATTTTTTTGCACTCTCTACGAACAACTAAGGGAAAGAAAAGCTAAGGCAGCACCAATTTATTTCCCTTCCTAGGCTGAAAGCAACATATTGCAAAATTACCAAGGAGTTGTTGCATCAGACATCACGTTAGAGAATAAAAGGAGGTAGTTAGAAACAGTCAATGTGCTAATTTTTCAACGTTGGTTGAATTAACTGTACAGTGGTGCGTTTCTTGCGCTCGCCATCAAATTCCCCCAGGGTACCATTCTCAGGGGCAGAGGCAGGTGATGTTTCAAGCTGGTTTATTTTCTGTCGCTCTAACGGTATTGCATGTGAAGTGGTTCATCAGGAAAGCTGTTCAGTTGCTGGAGCTGCTGCTGAAGAAAGGGGCTCAGGTACCCACAAGGCATGGCCGACAGGGGGCGCTTTGGGTCAGACTCCTAACAGGAAGCCATTTTTCCCATTAAAGGGGGGTTTAAAATCCCCAGGTCTGTCCGCCGAGAATCAGCTTTGGGCCAGAGAGAAATTACCTAGCTGGAGAGACAGAAGGCCTACGGGGCAGTTAGTCGAGCAGGCCATTCGCATTTTGCTGAGCATAATGGAGGGAATCGGAGCTTTTTAGGGAAGTCTATAGGTAAACTCAGTGCTTATAGAATATTTTGGGGACAACGATTAAAAACTATCT
Organism: Equus asinus; assembly: GCF_041296235.1. Lineage (NCBI taxonomy): Eukaryota > Metazoa > Chordata > Mammalia > Perissodactyla > Equidae > Equus > Equus asinus. Next base: position 86,490,545 of record NC_091798.1, read on the forward strand.
GAGTGTAATCATTGAGGTCTAAAGTGACAGGTGGGCATCAGAGTGCAGATTGGTGTGGAATTCACAAGAGGGTCCCCAGAACTTAGAAGAGAGATCCTCGCTGGGCCAGCACCCTTCCTTGCAGATTCTGGCTAACGATCAACGTTTCCTTGGTAAGCAGGATGTGGAGGCGGATCTCAGAACTCACTGTCTATCTTCTCAAACACGTTACTAAACTGCGTGCTGTTAGTAACACATTGCTGCTCCCCGGATTCCCAGCAAACATGTTCTGTTAAGAGCTACGGAATCCCAGTAGATACTGGAAAATAACACAGCAATGGCTACTACTTTGAGGGGCTGATTTTGCGAAGATGTTTTACAATCTTTATTCCTAATTATAATAGTCCTTCGAAGCACATATTTTCAGGACCAGGATTAGGGTGAGGCAAGTGATGCGCTCAACACAGGAGCAAAATTTAAGGGAGTGTCAAAAATGTCAGCACTCAACAGAAACAACACTTTAATATAATATTAAAAAACAACAAAATTAATACAAAAACCTCATGAAGAATAAAACATAATTTTAAATAAAAATAGGCTGTACAACGCTGTATTGTTATGCAACAGGAAGAGGCATTCCCAATCAGCATGTCCCCACCAGCTTAGCAATTTTTAGGGTTTATAATGGTGTGCAAACAGAATGGGCAAAGCAAAGCTTTATATACAGGCGTCAGTCTTCTCTGGAGAGCTTCCGTGGACTTTTCCCAGTTGATTCAAAATACGGGAGGAGATTTTGATAAGTATGTATAGGATCAGGCTCCAGCATGGGCACTGCATATTATTAGTGACGTTTTCCTGGATTTAGAGAATTGAGCTAACTTGCCCAAGGTCGTGTGAAGCAGTGAGTGCTCAGGCTGGGCTTCTGTCCCAGCTCGGTTTGCCTCCATTGCCTTGCTGAGCATGCCACATCACACATACTGTAGTTAACTGTGTGGAGCAGCATTCCTTCATGTTATGTCGAAGATTCTGGCTCACCAGAGGGCAAAACCATGTAAATAAGCAGCATGTCTCAAATGGGCAGAGCTTCCCAGGGGGCGTGTCAGGCCACAGGTGTGCCAAGCCTATCAGCCTTGGAAACAGCTGGACAAGATCTGGGTCACATAAGCCTCATTCTCCTCTCGTGCAACTCCTTTTGCCTTGATGCATTGTAAAAATAAAACTATGGTTTTCTTTATGTATATGTACCATGCTGTGGAAAAGGCTGGAAGGTGCAGCATGCTGTCAGACCCACGCTCATTTCTATTTGGGAATCTCATTCTCTGACACTCCCCCTTCCTGCTCTCCTGCCCCATCCTCATAAAGGCAACAACAGTGATGCTCTAACTTGGCAATTTGAAGCTGGTGATTTCCACAATTATGACATGGTTAAGAGCTTCCTCATTCCTCCTGCCATCACCTCTTGTATTATCTACGTGCAGGAAACACTAAAAACTGTGCTGCTTTGAGGGGTTGGACCTTTGCCATTTCTCGGCCTATCTTCTTCCTTCTCCCCTTCAGCCCCAGTGTCTAGCACAGTGCTCTGCACAGACCAATGGCTAATAAATGCCAGTCAAAGAACTAGAACAGGAAAGTGTCCCACTGTGTCTCGCTCAAGGGACGTGTAGGGAACATACAAGCATGTACAGATTTGGAATTTTTAAAATAAGCTCTAATGATCCAACTGTAGCCAATAATGATCCAACTAAATCATTAATTGGCTATTCTTCGTTGTCATCTTTGCATTAACTAGTTCAAAAATAGTAATTTTTGCCATAAGCATATGTGACTTAGATAATATAAAAATAATAGAGCAATTTCAAGTCCAAAACTAAAAATTGGATAAATTAGTTGTTAAAACTATTCTTCAAATGATAATTGCCTTCCATTCAGGCACCCAGTTGAGAGATGATACACACAATATGACTGTCTATGAGGCTCCGCTTTAACATAAAATTTATGGGCAGTAATCTAAAACGTTGCTTGAAGTTGCTTTATAAAATTGCAGATCACTTTCTACCTCTGGTGAAGGTAAACTAGCTTGAGGGTAAATTTACTAAAGGAGAAGAGCAGGTTGTGTTATTAGCTCTGCTCAGCAGGGCGTTTTGGTTTTCTTTTGTTTTTACACTCCAGGCTTTCTCTCCTTGCATGCCTCAGTGGGAGGCGAGCTGCTCCGTAACTCCACACTGGCTGGGGGCGGTTGCTCTCAGAGCTGGAGCTGGAGGAACCCGCGTGTGAATGAGACGGCTGTCAGCATCACCGCACTCAGGACTCCCTGTGCAGGGAGCAACACACCAGAAGTGCAGAGCCCCCGATCTTCTGGCTCACTTGAATTTGTGCTCCAGCCTATTACATATTTTTTTTTCACACATATGATCATTTGTTTGCAGTCTGGAAATATAAAACCACTCAAGAAATGGGGGCCAAACTATTGGTAAGGAACTTCTCATCCACATTTGGTGTCTCACAATGTGTGTGGTAAGCAACTGAGTGATTTATCTTCCCCTCTGTCTGTTTGCTTCTCAAGTTATGTTCCTTCCCTTTGGATGGGATTCATCTGTTGTTCTGCTCACAGTGTGCATTGAAACTCAATGCGAAGACAGGGGAAACGCTTTTTCCATTGTTTCTCTTTTTCTTTCTTGTATTTTTCTGCCAATTTTTGTCCTGATGTTAGGTTTAAAGTATCAAACATTGATAATTCAGGAAAAAACATTGAAAACAATGGAGGTAAACGTTATTGCGGGTTTACTGTGAATGAGGCCAAATATTTTACATACATTGCCTCATCTGGTGGTCAGAACAATCCACTGAAGTGTGCACGTGTGTGTGTGTGTGTGTGTGTGTGTGTGTGTGTGTGTGTGTTTGGAGCCAGGTCCTATTATTATCTCAATTTTACAGATTGGTACCTGCAACTTAGAGATGTAAAGTCACCTTCAAGGTCACACAGCCAGTGATTTGCAGGGCTAGGACTGAAGCCAGGCAGTCTTAATCATTATGCTACGCTGTGTTGCTGAAACGACTTTAAATTACTTAGCTGAGTGAAAGGCAAAGTCGCCTACATTGTTAATGCATTCTATATAATACTCAGATATTAAAATCAAAATAACTCAAGTGATCTCTTGGAAAGATGCTCAGAATTAAAGAGCCTCTCCCCGGTGTTCATTTCCAAGAGAATGTGATTCAGGAAGAAGGTCAAGAACACCGCCACCCTGCAATAGCACATTACTTTCGGGCAGAATTCTGGGCCATCGGAATTTTCCCTAGATAATTATAAAGCTCTGCTTGCCCAGACAACCTGTGTTTATTGGTCCCTGTGAGGGAGAAGAGGAAAAGGAGGGGAAAGGTTGCAGAGACGGTGTGAAAGAGGACCTTGGGGAGAGGGACCAATCAGGGCTTCTCTCCCTGCTGGTGGAAAAGAGCCCCGTTCCTCTTTTGTTCACGCTCCAAGTTATTCGGCGTCCTTTTCTCTCTCTCCTTGTTTCTATTAAACTCCCTCAGGGCAGAATGATAGCCACTACAGCCAATTAGGGGGATACTGCAGGAAGAAGGGGCTGCAGTGACAGCTCCGTCGCTGTCCACGGAGAAACAATGGCCTCCCTGGAAGAGGTTGTAATTGGCCTGCTCCTTTCTTCCCCTTTGCATCCTCCCCATCCCTGCCCTCTCAGTCAAGCTCCCTGGCCTGGAGCGAGTGAGTTACGGGAACCAGAGCAGCACAAATCGGCTTCCACCCAGGTGGTTTGAATTAATGTGCAGGCCGACTCAAGTCTCCTGGGATTAGCCAGCTCTCGTCCCCAAGCCCCGCATGTCTGGGAGTGTTTCTCAAGGTGTGTGCTTGGACCGCCTGCCTGAGGCGCACCTGGCTGGGAGCTTGTTAAAAAGGCAGATTCCTGGGAACCTCCCAGACCCTGTGAAGGGAAAACTCTGAGGGCAACGCTGGGCAATCAGCATTTTTAACAAGCTCCCCTGGTAACTCTTGAATATATTATAGTTTGAAAACCACTGCCTTACAACTTGCAAGGTGCCTTCACACAGATGACCAGGCTCAAATCCCAAATTCTCGAGAGCTTTATTTTCTTATGCCCTTTTTCTTGCTGTTTTCTTGTGCAATCAGTCTAACACCTCAAACTCAGTAGGTCCTCTCTTAAGAGGATCCGATAAACCAGAGTTGATCTCGCTGCTAAAGGTGACAAAGAAAGAAAAATGAAACAGGATTAAATAACATATAAGACAGGCAGTGAGATGATTCCTGATGGCGGATGGAGCACAGGGGGACTGAGTCTTCCCCGGCTCCTTGCACAATGCCTGGAGCAAGACTGAGTTCCAACCCAGCTCTGTCACTTTGACTCAGTTTCCACATCTGTAAAATGGGGTAATAAAGTACTTCCTTCACAGGGTTGTGATGAGGATTAAATGAGTTAATACAGGGAAAGTGCTTAGAACAGCACCTGCTCAAGAGTGGCAGCTAGTTAACTAAGGTGGCAAAGAAGCCTACAATTCAATAAATCCACGAGTCTACAAGTTATAGTTTGCAAAACTTAAGTATTATTGTCATCCTTTGTTGTCTTCAATAAAGATTTAAGGGTAAATATTAGCGGAACTGAATGCTAAGAAACGTCACAGTGCACCTTACATCAGGATTTCTCAACTTTAGCACTAGTGACATCTGGGGCCTCATAATTCTTTGTTGCAGAGCTGAGGATTGTCCAAGGCATTGTAGATTTTTTACCAGCATCCTGGCCTCTACCAGGAACATCCTCCCAATTGCGACAATGAGAAATGTCTCCGCACATTGCTGAGTGCCCCCTGGGGGGTGGGGCAAAATCACTCCTTGGTGAGAACTGCCTGATATCTGTCAGTGTACATTTTCAGAAGTGTCCACAAAAATTATATTCTCTCATGTTCTAACACTCCTCTGAGGTAGAGAGTGTATGTAGTCTATCATTGCTCCCGGTCTACAATTTAGATGATACTGAGGTGAAGTGGCTTGCCCAAGATCACCTAGCTAGTTCTCAGGATGGCTATTGTCAAATAAAAATGGCAAGTAATAGGATATATTGGAATATATGAGGAAGCCATTTGATATAAACCTAATTCAGCCTGACCTTGTCTTTCCAAAAGGGCCTGACTGGGGCCGTAGAGCATGCATTGTATATCTGCTTTAGATTTTCCCTATGGCAAGAACAAAGGCCCTTTAGGTAAAGGTGCAACTTCCCTCCCCCTCCCAACGTTGGCGTCTCCTTAAGGATTAAGCATCTTTCCTTAGGCTAGAAACTGATTGCTGCACTCACCTGTGACCGCCCAGCTGGAGACAATAGACTTGCCTCCTGCTACGCCCACCAAGAGAGCAGACCCACTACCTGCTGTGCTGACAGGGCAATCCTGTGACTATTGTGAGAGGGACATTTCAATCATATGTGAAACACCCTCTTTGAGGGTATATAACCGCCCTATGTACCCCCACTTCTTTGGAGTGCTCTGTTCCTTTGTGGAAAGACTCTCCCGGGTCACAATCCTAAAATTTAAGCTCAGAATAAACTCACCCAAATTTTCATTTATAGATTGGTTATGGATTATTTTCATCGACACTATGCTCCCAGTTTAGTTTGCGAGTGATCAATTGGTAGACTCCACATCTATGTCCATGGAGTGTGAAAATGTTGTTGTGCGCTAACTGAAATCTTGCGATGTCTGGTGATCTTTTATAATTAGCAAAAAGTGAGAATGCAAGTATTATAAATTTAAAGTCTTGCCCTTCACAGGGTAACCCTCAGTCATCTTCTTTCTAGAAACTATTCAGTTATAATGAAAGAGTGGATATTGGCTCCTATACTCTAGAAAATGGTTTATTCTTTCACAGAACATCTACTGTTACCGAAACCAAAGTGGGTTCCCTCCTGGCGAGTTAAATCCGACTCTCCAGCAGAAGTAGTTGTCTCACAAAGTAAAGAATATTTGCGGCAAATGGGAGACCAGGCAGAATCATGGTGTCCCGGGACAAAGGCGAGCAGGGCCCTTTTATTTCAGATGGGGAATGAACATTCCAAAGGGAGAAGTGGGTATTTGCTTGCTCAGGCTCAGCTGGGAAACATGCTTCCACACACACTGCAGGTTATGGTAATAAGGCCTAAGCTCCTCCTGGAGAGATTTTAGCGTTAAAAGTAAGGCAAAGGTCACAGGCGTAGCTCTTGTGGTGAGGCTTGGTCTGGTTCAGGGTGGTTGGTGATTACATCTCCTTAACATAAGAAAAGGGAAAAAAAACAATTTGGAAAAACAGTTAAAGTTCCCCCTTGAGTTCCTTGGGGGAATTAGTCTGTGACACTACCACACACTGATTATTGTGCTACCGACTGGGGAGGATAAGGCAATGAGGACAGAGGACCATTCTTTTTAGAGCTCACAATCTAGTTGAGGACCAGTCACACACAAACACACGTGATGATATGCAGATGGGGGTGGATTGAGAGTTGAGGGGATTGTGGGGGACTGAGAGTTGAAGGGTATAAATGCCATGATAGGAGATATATAAGGCACAGCGGGGAAATTAAATAAATCAACTGTCTTGGACAAGGGAGGGGATTCTTTTTCAGATAAGACTTCCCGCAGGAAATAATGTTTAGTCTTGGTTGTGTAGACTAAGTAGAAGTTAATATTAAGCACTTTCTATGTGCCAGGCACTATCCTGGGTATTTTACACATGTTGATTCACATAATCCCTACAATAAGCATGGGAGATAGATACTCTCATTCCTGCTCTGGGCAACAGAAAACTGAGGCACAGAGACATTAAGTAATTTGCCTAAGGTCAGACACCGCTAACAAAGTGTCAGAGCCAAAATGCAGGTTGGGCTCCAGAATCTGCATAATTTCCACTCCTAGGCAAGATAAACAAGCCAGTAAAGCTTGCAGGTGTGAAACAGCTCAGAGCTAGAGAATATGCGAGAGTCTGGATTTGATGGAATATTCTATGTGAGAAGAGAAGTCGCAGCATATAAAGCTAGATAGACAAGAAGGGACCAGCTCATAAAGGGAATCTGAGGTGCCCCTAGGAGGCTGGACTTTATTCTGTGGGCAAAGGGGAGCCCCTGGAAGGAGAGAGACCCGATCACATTATGTTTTAAGACAATCTGTCCGGCCTAGACCAAAAAGGGAGAAAGACCAGAAAAGAGGGACACTCTGGTTTTGTATGAAATTAAAACCTCCAATATTTACTGCCAATTTTTTTTTTCCCCAAAGATACTGAGAGAAAGAACAAATCTTAACTAGCAGAAAAGATACAGCTGTTCTGGCCTAAATGCAGAATCCTTTCATACTATCTTCTGGATGGTATACATGTGTGTTTACTCAAGTCTCAGATTTAATTGGATTTAAATAAGGATCTGAACGCAATCACCCAGAAGGCCTGACATAAATAGGAGAGGAGCATGAGGTCGCAGGAGACACATCCTGTCTGTTCCCATGGAAAGCAGATTCAAGCCTTTCCCACCTGCATCTTCTGCCCTCCGGTGGAAAGCTGCTCCTTATATTCCAAAGCAACAAATGGGCACTTGGAGAGTCTACATTCAACCGCCCCCAGCTTCACCCTCACCCCAAAAGACATCAACCGAGTGCTGTAGTTTGGATTTCTTTCTTTTGTTATCTATATCCAGCATGATAGAATGCTTTGTTCTATTTCTGGCTCTTCACTCTTGGTAAAACTGTAAAGCTAAAATGTGGTTGGGCCATGTGCCATCACTTTGCAGGTTTAGGTTGGCGCACACACTTGTGGAGCCTGATTCCTTCCCTTCCAATTACAGCTTCCTGCCCGCTCTTTGAGGAAGCTCTTAGAAGGTGAAGAGGGACCCAGGCACTGTGGCCTCATGGTCCGAGTATTGTAGGGGAGGAAGACATTGCCTCTACCCTCTCTGGGTTTGTCTGGCCGGAGAACAAATTAAATTCACATGAGACAGAATAACAGGAGAAAATTAAACAAAGCTTTATAACAGGTATACATGGGAGAGGCTCAGGCAACCTGAGCAACTCGCCAAAATGACTGAAGCCCCCACCTTAAATATCATATTCAGCTAAAGACAAAGGAGGATGTTGGGGGTGGGGGGAGTCAGTTACAGGAGGTTACCAGACAAGCACAATAAACAAATACAGATTTAAGTCCTTGCCTTCCCCTAGAGATAAGGTTATCCCCCTTTCTTCCTGGTACAGAGAGGGAGACATCTTTACAGATGGAGATTTCCTTCACAATGTAAATGTCTCTTAACAAAGGGTAAGTAAATTCTGCTTCTCAGAGCCTCCTTTCCTGTCTGCAGTTTATTAAAAGTAACCAGCCCCAAATAATCCTCATGCCAAAGAGACATATCTTGGGGTGGCCAATTCCAGGCCCCCACAGTATAAAGGCTTCCTATGCTCATGGTTAACGAAGTCTCTTTTTATCCTGGAAATAAATTGTGTTTTTTGAAAAAAACATAGTAGAATTCTTAATTAAAATATTAGCCTCTAATTATAAAAAGAGTCCAATCATTGTCAAAAGAATGAAAATGAACTGCATGTGGCAACAGTGAAGTTGAGGAACCATCCCAGAAATGAAGACTTAAGGAAAACGGAATTGTCCTCCAAGAACTAAACTATTATATACAATGTTGCTCAGGTGGGAGAGATACAAAATACCTTAAGAAACACAGTGTCCCATAGGTAGGCAAGAGGAGACTCATCTGATTGAGGGTATTTATATATCTACAGAAATAATGAGTCAATCAGTTGTGCGGAGCATAAACATGGCAGTCACTGGGGCAAATACTGGCTGTGCCCATCGGAACTGTCCACCAGGGTGTGTATCTTCTCAGTCTCATCCAGTGTTTACTTGTAGAGAAGGATGCGGCCAGTTATCACAAGCTGATGTCTCTAAACATTTGAATCATACAGTTCACTCCTTTGCTCTGATTCCATGCTGACCCGGCAACTTTCTGATTCTAATTTGGCTTTCTGTGTAATCTGTCCATGAGAGAGATACGAGTGCTTGGTGGCCTTGGTCATTATTGCTTCTCATTGAAAATTAACAATTGTTGTCCCGTATTAGGGATTTGAGCTTCCTGGGACTTAGTCCTCATGAATTAGCTTCCACTAATTGTCAGGGTCCGACAAGATGGGGTGTCTGGATGTGCCAGGCTGATGGCAAGAAGAGAATTCACTCAAGTAGTGGCTCTTTGTGTCACTGGCAGTTTTCGATGGCAATACCTTGACTGCCACATAAGGCTTTCTTGTGACTTTTTAGTGTATTTCCACCCTCTAGGCTTCAACTCCTTTCCCTGATCCGCCCATCTAACCAGTCAGCAAATCCTAGGAAATCTGTGCTGTGGCCTCGCCTCCTACTTTGTTTTCAGGATTTGTGTCTTCACTTCTCTGTCTAGACTAGCACTTCCCAAAAGCCAGTGCAGAAACTGGCAGCATCACAATGACTAGTCTGTGAAGAGTCAACACGTGAATGCCAGGCCCTGCTCCAGATTTCCTTATCAGAATGCACTGGGGTGGTGCCCAGGAATCCGCTTCATAAACTCCCGGGTAATTCTGACAGGCGGCCACATTTCAGAATCGCTATCTAGAGGAGCGGTTCTCAAACTTGGTTACAAAATAGAATTACTCTTAGAAAATATCAATGGCTAGGCTTTTGCCAGACTCTTTTTTGGAGTGCACACTGTGAGCACAGTTACTTAAAAAACTCTCTCCAGGTGAGTCTAACATCTCGTGAAGGCTGAGAACCATTGGCACAGACCGTGATTCTCAAAGTGTGGTACCGAGACCAGCAGCAACAGCAGCACCCTGGGAACTTGTGACAAATCCAGATTCTCAAATCCTGCCCTAGACCTACTAAATCAGAAACCCCAGGGAGCAGCAGCAATCTATGGCTTAATAAGCCGTCCTGGTGATTCTACGCACCATTGGCTTACACTGTTTCCCAAAGCCTCCTACCAGTCTCTCTGTTCCTCTATCCATCCTCCACAATAATGGTATTTCTACCTTGTCACCCTTAGCTCCACACTGCCTGCTGATATCCCCTTAGCCTGGCATTTGCGGCCTTCTCCAGTCCACCCCTCCAGTCGAGGCTTGTGTTTCACCAGTAGACTGGGAGAAACCAGACTGCTCACTGATCCCTAGACACTAGGTTTTCCCATTTTGCTAACACAGATCCCTTTGTAAAAATCCTAAAGAACAGGGACCATGTTCTCAAACACCGTGATCTCTAACACAGTGTCATTTGCAGACGTGCAAATCAACACAGATTTGCAGAGCGAGTGAGTGATTTTGTGCTAATCTTGAACTTTCCTCTGCTTAATCTATCACAGGTTCTCTATTGAACCTGGCAAACAGCTCACCTAAACCTTTTTGTTTGGTTTTCAGCATCAAAGTCCATCAGGGCGTGTGCAGCATTCTCAGTTTCTATGCTCAACCAAACTGTCAGTTCGGCCTCTGCAACCCCAAGGGGCGGGGTGACTGCAAGGAGGCAGTGGGGCCCCTGGGGATGGCAGATGTCTTATTTCTGGGTGGGTGCGGGTTACACGTGTTCCGTCTGTGAGAATTCACGGAAGTACACACCAACGATTTGTGCATTTTTCTGCATGTATGTTTTACCTCAATAAAAAGTTACAAAAAGGGGCTGGCCCCGTGGCCGAGTGGTTAAGTTCGCGCTCTCTGCTGCAGGTGGCCCAGTGTTTCGTTGGTTCGAATCCTGGGCGCGGACATGGCACTGCTCATCAGACCACGCTGAGGTAGCGTCCCACATGCCACAACTAGAAAAACCCACAACAAAGAATACACAACTATGTACCGGGGGGCGTTGGGGAGAAAAAGGAAAAAAATAAAATCTTTAAGAAAAAAAAAAAGTTACAAAAAGTCTTTTCAAGCAGTTTCCCCCAGCTTTTCAAATTCTGATTCAACTAGAACTCATGGAGCGTTGGTGATGTGCCGGGGACAGGGGTGGGTGCTTTCACAGTTTGTTATTTCATTTTTCCTTTCATAACTCTGTGAAGTGGGAACTGTCATTCTTGCTTTTTACCTAAAGGGAAACTGAGGCTCTGAGAAATTAAGAACCCTTCCAAGTTCACATGGCTGGTAGGTGTCAGGGGGCAGAGACTGGAGTCCAGCTATTGTGTCACCAAGTTCAGTGGTCTTCTCGCTGTTCCACTATGACACTTTAGGAGAGGTCTTTAACTGGCATGTATTCATAAAAAAAAAAAACAGTGGTTGTGGTTTTCAATATTAGTTATCGAAGAGAACTTACTGAGTGGCCTTCTTGGTTTTTGTCCCAAACCTTTTGTTTTCCTTTGTTTCTTTGCTAAGAGGAAAGCTGATCAATTGTGTAAGTTAGGTTCAAAACATTAAATCATGGATGGGGCTGTTTGCAAGTGCGGGAGAGTGCTGGAGGCGCCCCCCAGTGCCAGGAGATGCTGCATGGGCCTGCAGGGTTGCGGGGGAGAGGCCAGGAGAGCCGGGGGTAAGAAAGGCATGTGGGGGCTTGAGGCAGTGGTTGTTAATTGATTAGTACAGAAGCAGTTCAGTATTGCCTCTCCTGGCACAGCCTGTGCTGCTGCGCACAGCAGAAGATCGGCTCTGGGTGTAGTTGCCTCTAAAATCGAGGGTAGCTCTGCCCTGCACGCACACCTTGAACAAAGAGAGAGGGAAAGCTTTTCTCAAAGGAAGAGTCTTCACTTTACAACTGAGCTGGGCCATAATATTTAATTTTTTGAGAATTCACACTTGATTTTTCTTTACTAATTTCTACAGGCCTCCTGATTACTCTACAAATCCTTTTGGATTCTTGTTCTTAGAACGATTGCACAATTAGCTGTCAGAGAGACAGGGATAACCTCCCAATAAGGTAAGTGTGGAAAAGAACCCTTCTACTTACGTGTGTAAGACAGAAACCAGAAGGTGAAAACGAGCAGTGGTGCAGAGCCGGAAAGCAGCGAGCAACAGCCAGGGACTCTCCTGTTCCCCCGCACAGGGACCAAGTGTACAGTTGCTACTGCTGTTACACAGCTTTAATGACAGAGTACCAAATATAAAACAAAATAAAAGTGTTTCGGGCTAAGTGGGGGAAGAGAACCCAGGCCTGTGAGATGATTCCAGCTTTGTTCCCAGTAAGCGGGTTTGCAGGGAAATCAGAAGCAGGATTTGAACTCTCTGCTGCCTCAAAACTCCTGGCGAGGACAGTGGCTGTGGGTTCGGAATGCTTAGAAGAAGCCATCCTGTCCAAGATGGGACTCATGGGGAGCTCCTGATTTTCCTATATCCTCCAGCCACCAATTAGAAATAGGAATAAAAATAGCAAAAGAGTAATTAAAGAAATAGTTCTCCATATGTAGTAGACCATATGGTTGTTTATCCAACACCAATTCCTCCTCTTCCTAAGAAAACCCTGAATTTTGTTTGTGTGTACCTGCCCGCCTACTACAGAGGGAGTCCTGATTGCTTAGCTCACACTGTCTGATAGAAATACAGGGAGCCGTATATGTAATTTTAAATTTTCTTGTAGTCACACTTTTAAGAAAGTAAAAAGAGGGGCTGGCCCCGTGGCCGAGTGGTTAAGTTCGCGCGCTCCGCTGTAGGCGGCCCAGTGTTTCGTTGGTTCGAATCCTGGGCGCGGACATGACACTGCTCATCAAACCACGCTGAGGCAGCGTCCCACATGCCACAACTAGAAGGACCCACAACGAAGACTATACAACTATGTACCAGGGGGCTTTGGGGAGAAAAAGGAAAAAATAAAATCTTTAAAAAAAAAAAAAAAAAAAAGAAAGTAAAAAGAAATAGGTAGAGCTAATTTTAATAATGTATTTTTTTAATTCAACATACCTAAAATACATTGTCAATATATATAATCAATATAGAAATTATTAATGAGATATATTATATTCTTTCTTTCATATTAAGTCTTTACAATCCAGCGTGTCTTTTTCACTTAGAGCACGTATCATCTTGGACTAGCCTCATTGCAACTCCCCAGTAGCCACATGTGGCTCGTGGCCACCATGTTGGTCATTGAAGGTCTAAGCTGGCCACCTTCTCCTGGCAATGGTAATTGGTCTGGGGCCTAAGATGGCCCAGCCAAGGTGACAGCAAAGACGTTGCCTGTGGGCATGGTTTCTTTCTTTCTCTCTCCTGCTGGCCAAGAATAAGAAAGAATAAAGGCCTGATTAATGCTGTCAGCCTTCTTGGTACAACAAGGGGAGCCAGCCTTTGGATGAACATTGAGTTCGGCGGAGAGCAGAGAAAGAACGAACCCAGGGCTTTGGTAACATGGTCAGGCTGCTGATCAAATTTGGAGTTTCCCCGGGCTCTGGACTTTCCAGTTAATGAGACAATATTTGTCCTAATTGTTTAAGCTGGCTCGTGTTACTGGCAGCCAAAAGAGTCCTAACTACATACAACTTGAAGCTGGTATGTGGTCACTCTTTGACCAATTAGTATAGCCCTCAAGGTTATGGGCTAGGAGAGCAAGAACTAATCTGCATGGAATTGAAGGGAAAAACCATATGGAAAGCACTTAAAGTTACTAAATTAAATATAATGTTTAAAATGTACAACCTAATGGCCGTATGTGTAAGTAAGAATCATCTGCAAAGCATGCGTGTTCACTTTCTGTTCCAGAGTCAGGCATCTGAATTCTGCATGAACAAAGTCGAGGGGAAAAACCAACCCTGTACCAGATTTGAGAGAAGAGTTACCTTTATAAAATCTATATGAACTACAAAGTGATGAAGATGAAGGGGAGGCTGCTCGATAAAACTAAAGCCTGCAGTTCTCAAAGAGATGCCTTTAGAAGTGCGGTTCGATTTTGTTTCCCACATAGTGCTAATTAGAACATACATTCCAATTAGAATTAGATTGCACTTCAGGAAGTGAATTATTAAGTGACCCAGCACATTTTGATGTTTTCAAATGCCCAAACTCCCAGCTTTGGAGGACAATGAGCCTTTAATGATAATTTATTCCCCTCTTGTCCCCATTATTGCTACATAGCTGGGAGCCCTAGATTCTTGCTGGGCTCTGGAGACCCAGTGCAGACGTTTCTAGAGGAGGATACCAATTAGCCAGCTTGGTTTCACAAAGAAGCAAAGATTGCCCTGAGGTGCAAACTCTGCCTTAGAGGGAACACCCTTGAATTTTAACTATCTTTATTGCTAATCATTCGAAGTCAGCACAGAACTCGGCCTTTCCCTCACCATTTCATTATCTCCACTCCTGGATTTAAAAACACATACTTTCTTCCTTATGAAGGTGACGATAAAGACAGGCAATTCACTATGTACATAAAAGCAAGTGACCACTTTCTGCTAGTTTTGATAGTACTTCTACTGCTTCCAAAAATTGCTTTAGGTAACCTAATGTGGAATGCCCCTGGGGATAAGCCTCTGAAGATTTTGCACAAGGCCCTTCATAGAGTTTTCAGGACAGCGTAATTACTCGGGGCTCCCTGGAAGTGACAAGCAGCAGCCTCAAGTTTTCTGAATAATATATTCTTGCATGTTTGACTCATATATAGATAAAAAGAACAAAAAGTCAATCACCATCTAAACCACAATTTTATTCTTTTTTTCATTCATTTAATTACTTCATTGAACACATTTTTGAGATTCTCTTATGTACCAGGCACTGTACTAGGCACCTGGGCTCTTAGCAGCAGACAGCACAGTTCTACCTATTTAGACGCTCCCATTCAGGAGGGGCAGGTGGGTGGGGCAGGCAGAGAGGGGCGTGGAGAATGGTGAAGCAGCAGATCATTAATTCCGGAAAGTGCTAGCTCTGTGCACCTGAGGAGGCCATGGAAGGTTTGTCTATTGTCTTGAGCATTTCGTTTTTCTCAGCATCAGGGGTCTGTACATTCTACCTTTCTTCTGAATCTCACAACGCTTAAGCACTTTGTGGCGGTATAGTGAATTCGGTTACTTAATATTGACTGGTGGAAGATGAGAAGAAACTTTTCCTTTGCTTGGAAGAAAGCAACCATTTTTGAGTTTGCAAAAATCAATATTTAGTCATAAAAGCATTCCTACAGTAGTATATCCCAACTTGTGGAAGCTCAGACTCCAGAGCCAGATTGTCTGGGTTTGAAACCCGGGCTCTACTGTTACTAAATGTGTGACGCTGGCAAATTGCTCAGCTCTCTGTTCCTCAGTTCCTTCATAAGTAGAATGGAAACTTCATAGGATAAATACGTATGTGTGTATATAAATTTATGGAGTTATTATGAAGATAAAATAATTAGCATATTTAACAGTACTGGAATACAGTGTTAGTAGGAATATGTCTCAATACAAATGGAATTGCATGTTACTTGGTGATTAGGTTTGAGAATCAGTAAGTAAAGTGATATTTAAATATAATCAATTTTTCCTTGAAAATCCTTAGGAAGTCACCTTTTTGGAGACCCACAGTCCATATCTCAATATGTCTACCACTGTCGAGTTTTCTTCCAGTATTGGAGCGGATTGTTGTTTCTCCGATTGCACATCAAGTAGTGTAGCAGTTTTTCATGTAGGCAACACATGATGTCAAAATTCATGTTTTTAAACATTAGTCTTATGCTAAGAGGCACTCAGGAATGGATCTAGGGGAGAGCAGACTCTTTCATTCTGTGGACGTTTAGCGAAAGTGCAAAGAATTGTAACCCAATTTAAGTTATTTGTTTCCTCCTATTTCATCAACTCCTCCTTCTGTCTCTGTTTGTCAAGACAAGATAATTGAATTCACAAAAATTAAATGTGAAGCAATCTCTCTTTACCAACATTTTGAAGTGTAAAGCTTGTCAATTATTATTTGGGAAAAGTAAGGCAAGTTGTGTCACGTAAGATTAACAATGTTTCTCTTCTCAGATAAGTATTCTATTATCATTCACCATGAATATATATATATATATATTTTTTTTAAAGATTTGCCCTGAGCTCACATCTGTTGCCAGTCTTCCTCTTTTTTTTTCCTTCTCCCCAAAGCCCCCCAGTGCACAGTTGTATATTCTAGTTGTAGGTCCTTCCGGTTCTGCTATGTGGGATGCCGCCTCAGCATGGCCTGATGAGCAGTGCTAGGTCTGCGCCCAGGATCCGAACCAGCGAAACCCTGGGCTGCTGAAGCAGAGTGCGCAAACTTAATCACTCAGCCACAGGGCTGGCCCCTCACCATGAATATTATTTCAAGTGTTAGCAAGATTAAAACATTTCTGTACTTTCTTGAATGTTTCCAGAATTGTACCACTCTTATTGCCTTCAAAGCTAACACCTTGATCCAAACCCACCATAATCTCTTGCCCAGATTATGGCTACAGCCTCCCAATTGGTCTCAAAGCCTCTACCCTTGCCCTCAAGAGAAGAAAATAGCTACAGTGGACTTACCAGGTCCTTCTAGTTCAACACCCTGCAGTGAGTCCACATTTTGTTCACAGAAAAAGCCAAAGTCTTCTATTCATTTTTAAAAAATTTGTTGAGGTTTGTTTTATGGCCCAGGATATGGTTTATCTTGGTAAATATCCAAGAGTATGTGAAAAAATTGTGTGTTCTGCTACTATTGGGTGAAGTGTTCACATATAAAGCACTCTGTATATGCTGTTGGTTAAGAGTGTTGTTCAGACCTTTTACATCTTTGCTGAATTTCTGTCTAGTGGTTCTATAAGTGGTTGAAAGGTGGATGTTAAGGTCTCAACCATAATTGTGGATTTTCCTATTTCTCTTTTCAATTCAGCTTTTGTTTCATGTTGTTTGGCCCATGTACATTTAGGATAGTTATATCTTCTTGGAGGATTGATTCTTTTAGAATTTAAACCATTTACATTTCAGATAATTATTGATATTTTATTGTTGCCATTTCATTATTTCTTTTCTGTTTGCTGTTACGGTATTTTTCAATTAAACAATTTCCATTTGGCTTGTTTTATAACTTCTATTTCTTTGCTGAGGTTTTCTATTTTTTTCCTTTGTTTCAAGACAACTTGTGATTGTTTGTTGAATCATTTTTACATTAGTTGCTTTAAAATCCTCGTCAGATAATTCCAATGTCTGGTTCATCTTGGTACTGGTGTGAGTTAACTGTCTTTTCTCATTCAAGTTGTGATTTTCACAGTTCTTGGTGATTTTTGAAAATTTTGGTTATTATGTTAGGAGACTCTGGGTCCTATTTACATTTTTTTATTTTAGCAGGCAGTCACTCTGTTTATGGTTAGCATCCAGGTCCAGGTCTACCTTCGTGGGCTGTGGTTTCAATGGCAATCTAATTTTCGAGCCTTTGTAGTGCTTTTGGTCGGCTTGGTTTATCTTGTGCCCCTGGGGCTCCTGCTGGTCCCTGCAAATGCTGCTTGAGGGCCAGAGGGAGGGAACCAGGCTGATCTGCCTGCTGCCTCTAGGCAGGGGAGAAGTTTCTGGCAGGTAGGGACAAAGAACGCTTCCTGGGCCAGGCGCTTGTTGTGGTGGGATCCCCCTTGCTGGTGTCTCTGCTTGGGGAGGAGATTCTCAAGCCCTGTAGGCAATGAGAGTACTTCCTGGGCTGGGGCCACTTTTTGTGGCATGATCCCTCTTGATGTCCCCAGGCATGTGGTGTCTCTGGGTGAGAGAAGGAAATCTCAGAGGCAAAGCTTCCTAAACTGGCCTACCTGTGACATGGTGCCTCTTATTGGTGCCCCTAGGCAACAAGGTGTCTGTGGGTGAGGGAGGGGAGTCTCAGATCTGGTAGAGAAGGAGAAGGCCTCCTTTTACCACTTTCTCTCAAGAAGTCTTCTGATCTATCCCCCTTGCCAATTATACCAGGTTCACCCGGTGGTGTTGGTGAGACTTCTGTTTGATCTGGGGGGGAAATGAGCCTACCTGGATGCCTTCTGTTACTAGATTGGGGGTCAGAAGATGCTGCGCCTGGACCACCTTCTTCTTTTGGGTGGAAGGTTGTAAGATGTCCTGCTGCTATGTTGCTCCTCCAGTCTCAAGATGCCAAAGCAGTTTGCCTTCCTGTTCCCACATTTCAGACTTCTTTGATTATCACTTGCATTATTTCTAGGATTTATAGTTGTACTTAGCAGGGAGGAGTAGGGAGAGGCCAGTCTATGGCATCTTTTCCAAATTGGACATGTGAAGTCTTTTTAGTGGCCTATAGGCCTTGTGTGATGTGTCCTCCGTGATTTCTCTGCTCTCATCTCCTACTATCCTGCCTCTTGCTCACTCTCATCCAGGCCCACTGTCTTCTTTTCTGTTCCTGAACACGTCAGACACGAGCCTACATGAGGGTCTTTGTCCTAAGTGCTCCTTCTTAGAACTTTCTCTCTCCAGATATTTGCTTGGCCAACTCTCTAACTTTCTTCATGTTTTTGCTCAAATGTCATCTTCTCAATGGAATCTGCTCTGTCCAATTGTCCACCACTCAATACTGTCCACCACTCAATTCCTTAGCATCTCAGAAATAAAAAGGCAAAGCTCAGTTGTTTTGCTTACTATGGTAGGAGAGCTACATGGCTCACACACGGTCTCTCCAAGCAGAGCAGAGAGCAGACTGTTAGATTAACCTTATACAGAGTTTTGGGGAGCATGAAGTGCAGGGATCGGCAGGATTTCAGAGGCATGAATTTCATCAGTAGCAGCAAGGTTACTCCCTGAGACTGCTGTTGATTGGTGGGTTGGTACTCAGAGGGATATTTTTTTGCAATGAGTTCCTTCCTGATTGGCTGACTTAGAAGCTAGGGATTGATTGGCTTGTAAAAAACATGTTCACCGAGGTGAGTTTTCCTGATTCATTGAAAGTTGTTACTGGAACTACAGAATAATCAGTCTTTTCCTAGCAGCGTGGAACTTTTTTCTCACCCCATACTCTCAATCTCCCTTCTCCTGCTCTACCTCCCCCTCATTGTACTCACCACCTTCGAATGTAGTAGATGGTTACTTACTAAACTTAGTGTTTATCGTCTGTCTTCCTTGGCTAGAATGTGAGCTCCACAAGTCAGGCATTATTGGTTGTTTTGTTTCCTGATGTGCTCCACTTTTCTAGAATACTTCCTGGCACATAGTGAACACACAATAAATATTTGTTGAGTTATTGAATGTTTGAAAAATGCTGGCCCCAAGCAAGGGTAGAAAAAACCAGTTAAGTTTATTTCTGCACCTTTTCCTCCATGAGCAGTCCTGTCCTGCATGCAAATATATATTTTACTGTAATGCCCCACTGATAGTGTGTGAATATATTTTAGTCAACTTTTTTTTTTTTTTGCTGAGGAAGGTTAGCCCTGATCTAACAATCTTCCTCCACTTTATGTGTGGGTCACTGCCACAGCATGGCTGATGAGTGGCGTATGTCTGCGCCCAGGATCCAGGCCCATGAACCTGGGCCACCAAAGCAGAGTGTGCTGAACTTAACCATTATGCCATGGCCATAATCAACATTTTTATTCTCATGGGTATACACTTTTTTAGTTTGAATCTTGTTTGAGGGTGGATCCAAGATTTGGGGGCCCTATTCAAGAAAAAATAATACAAAATTACAAATATACAAAGGTTCTTGGAAAGAACCCATGCAGACCAGCCCTGACTCTTCAGCTTCCTTCATTCCAGCTCCCATAGTGGGATACAAGACACCTCTCTGTTCTCTTATCATTGCTGAAAGAATTTCAGACAATAGCAAATGGGAGAAACACTGATGGTTTCCTAGCATAAGCTACGATGTCAATAATAGACAAGATTAAACTAAAAGGTGAAGAGAAACACAACAACACAAAGTAGTTTGATTCTGTCAACATAATACAAATTCAAGTGATTTACCTGAATCGTTTAAGGTTAATTACAGTGAAGTGCCATATAGATTGTGCATGTCCACTAGTTTGACAGATTAACTTTGGCTACAACCATAACTAGCACTTGATTCTGTGCTGAGCCAAGGACTTTCTTCAGTTTCTGACATACAGTCCAAACCTTCCAAACTTTTTGTTAGAATCAAAAGAAGGCTGGAACAGAATCACAGTGTTTGAGGCAAATAGCAATCTGAGGGAAAAGAGAGGTTGAAGACATTGTGTAGTGTCCACAGCCTCAAGTGAGTTTCCATTCATCTCCCTCCAACACACCATTGTCTATCCAAACAACCATGTGGTGCTCAGTTTAATGACTTGTTGGATGTAAGTCTTCCCAACTAGGCTGTGAGCTCTGTAAGAGCAGGGGCCCCTTACAGCTCCTTCCTGCTCGTTCCACAGCTCTGGCAATGTGTCTGGCACATAAAAGGACTCAATTAATAATTGTTGTGTGGATTCATTTTATGAATGAATAAGTGAATTGAAGAAAACTTGGCTCTCTATCGAATCCTTCACTTGGCAGAACATCTCCCTATTCTTCTCTTCTTTGTTTCACTTATTCTACAAGAATTCCTTCTGCTTCTATGCCCAAGGCTAGAAAACTTAAATTCCTTTATGGGAAATTCCCTAATAGCAACTGCCTTATTCAGAACCGATTTGACTGTCAAGGCATCTAGTCTGTATTTTGTCCTACCTGTCAACTTCACTTTCTTTGTAATATGTAAATAACAAATTCAGAGCAAGAGAAATGAAAAATATCACAATATGCTCTCTTTAACTAACTTGAGCATACATTGGGCCAGGTATTCCTGTAAAACATTTGATATTTCCACAGGGAAATCGGTGACTTGTGGTCTCTGAAGTTGGTGCTTTTGTTTATTTGACACATTCTCCATAGTCATGTCACCAGTAATTTTAGAAGCTCCAGCATCAGAAACATTTATCCTCCCTGAGTTCAGTAATTCTGTCATCCAAGGGTCTGAGACCTCTACCACTTACTTCTTGGTTGTTTGGCTAGAGAAGAAGATTTATGAAATGTCCTTTCTATTTTCAGAATGTGTATTTAACGCTAGAAAACCAGCTGGTAACTGTGCCGACACTTCAGCTATTATTTCTTTTAAAGGACCTTTTCCATTGCACGTGAATTTTAAATGTAACTTCTTTAAAACTGAGTTCAAAGGACCACCTCTCCTTTCACCAAACTGCAGGGACTTTGCAATGCTGTGAATTCATGGACCTTTCTAGACCCAGTAATTCTGGCCTGGAACAAGTTTCTTCTTCAACACCCTCTGTCCTTTGTTGTCATCTCTCTTCTCAGTGTCCTTCTGATACTCAGCTTTGTATTTCCTGCCGTGGACATTTCCTGTGATCACCCAAGCATATGTTCCATCTCTGGGAGGAAGCTGATGAGAATTAATCATCCATAAATGTGATTATGGGTGATAATAAATTCTTCTCAGTTAAGATGTTGCAGCTTAGCAGGACACTTTTAAAATATTATCATTTTGCAGACATAACATTTTAATAACCACACGTATGATTTCACTCAATACTCACAACAACCCTGTGAAATAGGAGATGTGGCTAGAAATATGACCTTGATTTTGCAGGTGACAATGCTATGGTTCTGAGGGGCTAAATGATTCACTGATGATGACTCAATAGGTAGCAAAGTCTGAAGCGAAACCAGACTGAGTCAGGATGCTCTTGCATCTTTCCACCACTGGCTTGCTAACATTTGGGATGATCAGATGATAACATTTTAAACAAAGTGGCCAGCCAATAGGAGGGACTAGGGGGCGCATCAGTAGTGTATCCTTCATAGCCCTTCCACGATCCTTGGAATTCTCCTCTTTTGCTTCTTTGACTCCACGTTCCCTTCTCCCTCTCTCTCTGGCAGTGTCCTGTAGTTTCCTAAGCAGATTCCTCTTCTGCTGTGTGGCTATTGGAATCCCCATGGTTTTTGACTTTCTCTAGTCACTCTATACCCTATACCTGCGGCATCTTAGTACTTCCTTGGTTTTAATGATCGCCTTAGGTTGATGACTTTGCAGACCAAATCTTGAACCTGGGTGAGTCTCTGTTGAGTGCCATGCTGGTACACACAATTGCCTACTGGGCAGCTCTTCTGGAGGTCCAACTATTGTTCTAACAAGACATGGCCAACTCATTAGCTATGTTACGGACTGAATGGTTGTGTTCCCCCAAAATTTGTCTGTTAAAGTCCTAACCCTCAATGTGATGGTATTAGGAGGTAGAACCTTTGGGAAATATCTAAGTCTGAAATCATAAGGGTGGAGCCCCCATAATGGAATTAGGGACCTTGAAAGAATAGGAAGAGACACCAGAGCTTCCTCTCTCTACCATAGGAATATACAGTGAGAAGGCTGTGGTCTGCAAGCCAGGAAGAGGGCCGTTACCAAGAACTCAATCTGCCAGCACCCTGCTCTTGGACGCCTCAGCCTCTAGAACTGTGAGAAATAACTGCCTGTTGTTTAAGCTGTCCAGCCTACCATGTTTTATTATAGTAGCCTGAGCAGACGAAGACGAGCTACAGTCTCTACTTACTACCCTCACCCATTGCCTGCAATGTGAAATCCAAACTATACTGTAAGGCCATTTTCCAATTTCACCTCCAATTATTCCCCCTGCACCCCAACCCAGCACCCAGGCCACCATATTGGACGACTTGCAGTTCTTGGAGAGCACCTTGCTAGCCCACAACTCTCTGCCCCAGCGTGTGCACTTCTTCCTTCCTCCAATGCCTTTCTTCCATGTCTGCCTGACAAATCTATTTACCTTTGAGTTTTCTCCACTAGAGTCATTTCCTCTGGCAGGTTCTCCCTGACTCTCCAGAAAACGTTTAGTTATCGGGCACCCTAAATCTCTCTGTTAGAACAGAACTTCTCAAAGTATTAGCGATGAAGGACTAGTATTTTTTTTTTAACTCCAATCCATTATGTCCAATCCAGGACTAATAATTTTATAATATATAAGTAAATTCATAGAAAAATAAAAGAAAAAGATATAAAATACAATCCCAATTTTTGATCATTAGAATCAAAGATAAAATTGTTCCGTCAATGTACTATAAAAGTTTCAAACACTTCCTTTCAATTTCTGTACTTATCTTGCCACAGTAAACATCATGTGGACTAGCGGTGGTCTGCGGATCACTCTAAGGGTAGCACCAGACTTGAGCACCATTAACACTATATTTGCACTTTAAACATAGATCAATGTTTCCTTAACAACAGAGACCAGCTTTTATTGATCATTATGCCAAAACACTCATCAAAGCATCTGACACAGTTGGTATCCAGTGAATAGGGTGGATGGACAGGCCAGGATGAACCAGCCAAGCACAGTCTTTTGCAGGGACTTGTGACATTCCCTCTATGTGACATTCTGCACACTGAATTCTTACAAGTCCTTTCTCAGGATGACACCCAAAATGAATGTAATTAGTTCATAGCATAAGAAAATATGAACTTAATATTTTCAGTTTTATTCTTTATTGGCTCATAGGAGGCCCTGTTATAACCTCTCCTGAGAAGACAGAAGAGAGCAGAAGAACACAGCGGGAAATGCAGGGTTCTTTCCAATGCAATCAGAGACAACCGCCTCACCACATTTACTCCCTGCTTTTTAGCATCTCCACTCTCTCACAGCATTACCTGTGTGGTTACTTTGCTACCAGCACAGTATCCTCTCACTTTGTGTACTGGGACACCTCGCCTCCAACCCTGACATTTATTTATTGACTTCCCAAAGTACTACAGGCAAGACGCTGCGCATTTGGCCAACTTCGAGGGAAAACAAGTGGTAGTATACTGTAGCACCACTCAAAAAGTTCCTTACAATTATATCAGAGATTCCTGTTCTTAAAGAGTCCTTCTGCATTCTCAACGCCTAACACCTCCCCACAGAGCTGGACAGCTCACCATTTTATTGGAATTCTGTCTTTTCACTGGGTTCTCTATCCCCTCCTGAGGCTGTTTTTAATTGCTTGCCTTTCACTCATGAGTTTCCTATTCCTTTCTTATGCAAAGCAGTTTGTTTTTTCCTGTTTTTGTAGTCTTCTTCCAAACCATTGGACATGTAACTCAATAGCTACACATTAATATTGCAAAATGTATTTCAGAATGTGTTATAGAATGCTTTGCAGCCTAAATGCCTAATCTTGATAGTGTTGGAGAAAACCAGCGGCAGCTTCAAAGCACTAAGGTAGAAATCAGGGATGAGCTTTAATGACTATTTCTTCTCCTTTCCTTTCTTTTTTTAAGTTATTTCCTTTTCTTCTCCCTCCCCCTGCTTCTCCTCCTTTCCCTCCTCCTCCTTTCTTCCCCCCTCCCTGCCCCCACTCCCCGACTTGATAACACAAAGCTTCAGAGACGCACAGTGAGATGAGCTACGTATCTGAGAAAATGTGTATATCTCTGACGATGTGCTACAGAAAAGCTTTATCCATTGCACCTTAGTTCCTTGACCCTTTTCTATTAATTAGTTAAGGATAGTGAGTCCTTAAAAGCTTAGTGCAAGGTTAGATTTAGTGCTTAGAAAAAGAGAAGTGATTTTATTACCACCCAAGATGAGGGGTCATCTGCCCACTGCAAGACATGCCAATAGTCAAGAGGCAAGATGGTGAGAGAGAAAGGGTTTTTTATTACAGCTTGCTAGCAAAGGGGAAGATGGCTGAGTCATGTCCGAAAGAACCATCTTAAGGAACAAAGACTACAGGCCAGTTATGTAGGAGGCTGGTCTCCAGGTGAGGGAGGCAGCTGGTCTTCGGGTGGCGGTAGACATCTGGTCTTAGCTCCTGGTAATCTTTTGTTTTGCTGGATATACATTAGAGACCAGAGCAAGGCCCTACATCCTTATCTTTGAGTTCTCCTTGATTACGGCTGTCAGCATAGACTC
Organism: Equus asinus; assembly: GCF_041296235.1. Lineage (NCBI taxonomy): Eukaryota > Metazoa > Chordata > Mammalia > Perissodactyla > Equidae > Equus > Equus asinus. Next base: position 86,515,272 of record NC_091798.1, read on the forward strand.
TCTGCCTCGGGCGGGGTGGGGGGGTGGGTCATCATATTCCTAAGGGACTCCAAAGAACAAAGTTATCAACTTATAGCAGCTGGGAGGGGTCACAAAATCTACAGAGCATGTCTGGGTTAGTTCGTTAGAGGTCATTCAAAGTTACAATATGGTTTCTTTCTTACAACATTCTTCCCTTATGTCAACCTTGTGTTGACCCCCAGTATCAATTTTGATGGTGTACTTGTTTGAAATACTAACACTTAATTATTTTCTATTTTAGTCTCAATTAATATTCATTTTCAGCAATCAGACTTACATAACATACCAACACACAGGAAGCACATTCATTTAGAAGATGTCTTCTCAATGCTTTTTTAATATACTTCTTGAAAAAATGAGATACAATCCACAAACCATAAAATTCACACTCTTAAAGTGTAGAATTCTGTGGCTTTTAGTTTGTTCACAAGATTGTGCAACCATCACTACTATCTAATTCCAGAATATTTTCATCATCCACGAAAGAAATCCTATACCCATTAGCAGTCACTCCTCATTCCCCTCCTCCCTCAGTCCCTGCCAACCATTAATCTCCTTGCTGTCTTTATGAATTCTTCTGGACATTTCACATAAATGAAATTATATAATATGTGGCCTTTTGTGTCAGGTTTCTTTCACTAAGCATAATGTTTTAGCATATATCAATACTTCATTTCTCTGTATGGATGAATAATATTCCATTGTATGGATGTACTACATTTTGTTTACCCACTCATTAGTTGATAGACATTTGAATTTCCACCTTTTGGCTATATGAATAATTATGCTATGAACATTCACGTGCAAGTTTTTGTGTGAACTACGTTTTTAGTTCTCTTGGGTATATACATAGGGATGGAATTGCTAGATAACTCCATGTTTAACCTTTTGAGTAACTACCAAACTGTTTTCAAAGCAGCCGCACCATTTTGTATTCTCACCAGTGTCACATAAAAATTGGACTGGACAGAGTTAAATATGCAAGGAAGACCTAATTCAAGACAGTTGCAATAGGAGAGAGAGATGGAACCCAACTACAATACAACAGGGGCAGCTGAGGATTTATAGCCAACTGGCAGAGTGAGGGAATCAGTGAACGGAAAATTACTAAGAGGAACTTGGTTGGGTATCAAGGTGGATGATTCTTGCTAACGTGGGTTGGCAGGATTCTTGTGGAACTGGGCTCAGCAGTCCAAGGACAGCAGGCTAAGGATGATGCCTAGTGGAGATGAAGGCTCAGAGGAGCCTGGCTAAAGTTTGATCAAGGAGGAAGTCTGTCATCAGCAATGTATAAGAGTTCTGATTTCTTTGTCCCCACTAACACCTGTTATTATCTGTCTTTTTATCATAACAATAGTAGTGGATGTGAAGTGGTAGCTCATTGAGGTTTGATTTACATTTCCCTAAGGACTACTGATGTTGATTATCTTTTCATATGTTTCTTGGCCAATTTTATATCTTCTCTGCAGAAATATCTATTCAAATTCTCTGCCCATTTTTAATTGGGTAATTTGCCTTTTTATTTTTAAGTTGTAAGAATTACTTATATAATCTGGAAAATACATCCTGATGTGCAAATGCTTTCTCCCATTTTGTGGGTTGTTTTTTCATTTTCTTGATAGTATCCTTTGAAGCATGAAAGTTGTTATTTTAATGAAGTCCAATTACTTTCTTTCTTTGGTATCTTCATTACCTTTTTTTTTTTTTTACTGGGGAAGATTTGCAGTGAGCTAACATCTGTTGCCAATTTTCCTCTCTTTTTTTCTTCGCCAAAGCCCCAGCACATAGTTGTATATTCTAGCTATAAGTCCTTCTATTTCTTCTCTGTGAGCTGCCACCATGGTATGGCTACTGACAGATGAGTGGTGTGGTTCTGCACCTGGGAAGTGAACCCAGGATGCCAAAGTGGAGCATGCCCAACTTTAACCACTAGGCCATCAGGGCTAGCCCAGGGATCCTCATTACCTTTTACAAGTTACTTTTTCATAATTAATACACAGAACCATAGGAGTGATAACGTCCCCAAATGTTAATATGCATCAGGATCATCTGGGAGCTTCTGAAAAACATAGATTCCCTTATCCAGTCCTAAGACATTCTGATTCAGCAGGTGTGGATCTGGACCCAGTAATCTGCATTTTTAATAAGCAGTTCAGGAGATTCTCATGAATGAGGTCTAGGGACCACATTTCAAATCACACTGTCTTCTAAGTAAAGAGCTTACTTTAGACATGATCTACTTTACACTCCTGTGGTAGACCCACTCTTGGGTAACTCCCAGTGATTCATGCTCCTGGCATAATCCCCACCCCTTGAGCAGATGGAACCTATGATTTGCTTTTAATCAATAGAATATAGCACAGGTGATGAGATGTCGCTCCTGTAATTGTTTTATTACATAAGACTTCATCTTAGTGAACTGGAGAGAGACGCTCCCACTGGCATGCAGGAACAAACAGCCATGGTATCAGCTGCCTATGGAGTGGACCGAGAACTGTGGGCAGCCGCCAGCAGATGACCTATAAGAAGCAAGGGCCCTAAGTCCTACAACCACCAGGAAACGAATTCTCCCAACAATCTGAATGAGCTTGGAAGCATAGTCTTTCCTATTCAAGCCTCCAAATCAAGGCAACACATTTATTGCAGCCTTCTGAGATCCTGAGCAGAAAAGCCAGCCAAGCTGTGCCTGGACTTCCGACCCACAGAAGCTACCAAACAAAATGTGTGTTGTTTGAAGCCACTAAATTTGTGGTCATTTATTACATGGCAATAGAAAATTACTGTACCTCCTAAACCAGTGCTTCTCAACCTGTTTTGATTCATGCCCCCGTTTCATAAATGTAAATATACACATTTAGTACTCCTTTAATGTTACCTAAAATACAAAATAAAAATAAGTACTTTGACCAAATAAAATAAAAGCAATGGCATAATGGGCTGCTTTTTTCTCAGAGTATATACAACTTTCTTTCTAATTTTGATATTTGCCTTAATGTCCAGGTGAATTTAAAATAGATTACGTGACTTGTCTAATGTCACAAAGCTAGTTTGTGGCTGTCACCAGTATGTCTCCTTTCTAAACAGCTCCTTCAACCTTCTTGAAGAGAGAGACTGTACTTAATATTATCGAGATCATTTTTCCTAGGGAAAAATTACAAGTGGTCTGACAAAGGAAGTTTTCCAGCTGGTAAATATATTAATAGGAAAGGTCTTATGATGTATAAAATATTAAATGACATGCAATTGTACATGTCAAATGTTATCTTTATTGAAATGATCCAAAATCAAGGCCATTTGAGAACCTCTGTATCATAGCAAGCATAACGAACCAGCACAGTGTCGGCAAGGCCCTGATTGTCAAGAGTCATTTCGGGGCACTGGTTAAACACCCACATTCCCCAGCTTCCAGAGCAGGGACCAGGGATCTGTCTGTTAAGTAAGTGCCCGAGGAAGTCCTTTTTGTTTTTTCTTTTGAGGAAGATTAACCCTGAGCTAACTACTGCCAGTCCTCCTCTTTTTCTTGAGGAAGACTGGCCCTGAGCTAACATCCGTGCCCATCTTCCTCTACTGATCATGTGGGACGCGTATCACATCATGGCGTGCCAAGCGGTGCCGTGTCCACAGCTGGGATCTGAACCAGCAAACCTCGGGCCGCGGAGAAGCGGAAAGTGTGCACTCAAATGCTATGCCACCGGGTCGGCCCCACCGGGAAAGTCCTATGAAGAGGCACATTTGGGAGCCTGGGTAATACGAGAATATTTGTTAACTGATTAATTAACAGATAGATTAATGTTTAGATATTCAACTGTTTAATTTCTAATATGCAGACTCAGCTTCTGTGTTGGGTTTTGGGGAAAGTTTAAGTGGAAGACATCTGTACTGAAATACACCATCAGTTAAGTATGGAAGAAACCAAAAGTAAATGTGCTAAATTCCTTATGCAGCTGACTTCCAATAACTTTTTTTGTGTTTCAAAATAAGAACCAAGGGAAATGCAAGTATTAATATTCATAATACATATTTTGGGAATTTATTATTGCTAATATTGTTAGTGAACATGTCCCACCTATCTTGAGAGCAAGCAGGCAAAGGAGAATTGGGGCCCTCTCCGATTGGCAGGGAGATCAAATAGAAACAACAGACGGAAAGGAAATACTCAGAGGCTTCTTGGTGTTTAATCAACTCCCATCATCAGAGTTTGAACCCCCTTTGGATTAACTGAATGGCCCAAAAGAAAGATTTCAAAAGGCTTTCACTTTTTTTTCAACTGGCTCCCTAGGTCTTGTGGTCAGCAAGTCGGTCTTGCCAATTTTGATAAATTAGTTGCAAATGAATCAGAAACATGTGGACTATATGTATTCATATTTTTAAATAGGGAAAGGGCATTTGGAAAATATATTTGATTAATGCCAAGGTCTAAATGTTTCAGAAATAGTCTGTAGTATTTTCAGAAAACAAAACATTTCCACTCTGTCAGCAGTCTCATTTCAAAGTGTTTAAATAATGCTCATTTAGCCTTAAACCCAAATTGACAGAAAGGTTCATATTGCAAAATAACTAACATTGTTGCTAACTCATGAACACCGAGTTGGCTCGTCTCCGCTCTTCTTACTCAATCACACATCCTTTCATGTTCCTTCCTTGTCTGCTCATATTACACTACAGGAATAAGCACAAAGGTAAGTAAAGTTCAGGACATATCCAGTCTCACATCTTCCTACTGGTTGGCAGGTCTTTAATAAATATAAAATCCTGCATATCTTCTCCAATGTATGTTTTTTAAAAGAACAATCAGTAACACAAAGTTAATAGAATGCTGAAATATATGGAGCTCAAATCGTAATTGTAATTTACAGCTATGGTGACATTATATAAAGAAGAATAATATCTTACCTGGTAAATATTAGGGTTTTTTTTTTCCACTTTTAACTTGTCATATGATGTTATTTTTATATCCCATTCAGGCAAGTGATTATTAACATTAGAACATTTTTCTGAATTATCAGTTGTTTTATCTATATAATACAACATAAACATTTTTAAAAATTGGTGAATTGGTGCCAAAATAACCTGTTAATTCTGAATATTTAATCACAGATCTATTTTATAAGGAAATTAGGTTTTAAATAACTGTATGATAAAAATTTCATGTAGTCGAAACTGCCCTTAAATGCCCTCCCTAGGCCATTGAGGCCAGGATGCACCTACAAACAGAACTCAGGTAAAGTGCATTTCAATGGCACTCTGCTAGTTTAATTCACTTGGAGGACAAAGTCAAGTCAAGCAATGTAAGTTTTTGTTTTTGTGTTATCTGTAGCGAAAAAGAAATCCAAAGGGAAAGAAAAAAAAAGGGCCAGCCCCACGGCTGAGTGGTTAAGTTTGCGCACTCTGCTTTGGTGGCCCAGGGTCTCACCGGTTCAGATCCTGGGCGAGGACATGGCACGGCTCATCGGATCGTGCTGAGGCGGCATCCCACACGCCACAACTAGAAAGACCCACAGCTAAAAATACACAACTATGTACCAGGGGGTTTTGGGGAGAAAAAAAAAAAAAGAGAAATCCACAGAAATAAACGAAAGTTTTGCCGGTGGGTGATAATTGATTTCATTAAACAAACAAACGAAAAATAATTGATGCCAGAAATTGAGGTCATGTTAGGAATGTGAATGTAAGAAGAAGCCAGTCAGTGCATCACAAGGAAGAACAGTTCTCTAGCTTTAAGTGCACACAAATTATCAGGAAATCCTGTTCAAATACATATTGCAGCCTGAGATTCTGTGTGTCTAACAAGCTCCCAGCTCGTGCTGATGATGCTGGTCCCCAGACTACACTGAGTAGCAAAGATGTAGATGACCATGTGGAACCAACACCCAGTGATTCCTAAATCCCACTGCACTGCCGGAGAAGATTAAAGGATGACAGCAATTACAAACCAAAAAACCACAAAACAAATAATAACATGAAGTTGATCTATTATTTTATTTCATTTTATTATTTTATTTTTTCTGCTTTTTTTCTCCCCAGTATATAGTTGTACATTCTAGTTGTGGGTCCTTCTAGTTGTGGCATGTGGGACGTCACCTCAATGTGGCCTGATGAGTGGTGCCATGTCCGCACCCAGGATCCAAACTGGCAAGACCCTGGGCCACCAAAGCAGAGCATGCAAACTTAACCACTCAGCCACGGGGCCGGCCCCTGATCTATTATTTTAATATACCCTAAGCAGCTGTTATGTTCTGTGTTTTCAGACAAGTATTATTTTTCTATTCACACTATCAAATCTGATACTCCAGAGAAACCATATAGAGAGTTTTCTTTAGGAATGGAAGCCAATATGATGCAGATGGATTATGGAGCTTGTGCAGCATGTTATTTTTATGTCAGTGATGCTAATGGACAAAGAAGACAATGAAAACAACTTGAAGCGTGGAAGGTTTATAAACAATTTACATGAAGAAGCAACTTCATCTATTGATTTGCTATTATTGTTTGATTTTAAGCTTTAATTTTATTTTCAATATGGTTATTTTATGATTATGGACTAGAATGAGGCAAAATATAACAAAACAAACAAAACTGTTATATGGTAAATTCGTTAAGACAGCCACTCAATATATTGAAAAGAACAACAAAACAACCTCATAATCAACCAACTTGTTATCAGAATTCGCTAGTGATACAACTGAACTTACTAACCAGTTTGATCAAAACAGTTCATCCTCCTCAAGGTCCTAACAGCCTTCCTTTTAGAAGCTTTTCAAATGAAGTGAGTCACGAACTCCAAGTAACTCGACAGAAAATTGTCAAAAAGATTCTGCTGATTCAGTTTTCCTGGAGATGGAATTCTAGAGCCACTTTAATAAAGCCCTTAAAATTGGAGATAACTCAATAGATCTGAAAAGAAAAAAAAAACACTCAAGAAACAAATGAAATAACACAAAAAGAAAAGGATAGAAGGATTTATGTAGAATAGATATTAAATGTATAGTTTCATATAAATTCTGGTGAAGAAAATCTGTTCTGACAATTTACAATGTTACAGTGATTAGAAAAGTTCTGGAAGATTACCAAGGTCTGTGCAAGGCAGGGGAAATAATTTCAAAGGTAAGAGGAACAGTTTTAAAAAACCATCTTCCTCTGCATTGAAGAATATTACAGTATAATAACAGATCAAGAATTTCTGGATAGTTGCCATGTGTTCCATGGAAGAAGAAATAACACAACAATATGTAAAATTATACCAGATACCAGTTCTGCTAACGTTTTATTGCCAATGTCATGTGATTTGAAGCCCTTAGGATATATCAATGCAAACAAATTTCTTGGATTTGTTTTTACTTTTGTGTGAAAAGGAATGGCAAATTGTTTTCATAACATCTGATTAATAAACCTGATTTTTCCTCTTCTCCAACTTTGCCTGCCATAAAAGTAAGTAGAAAATGAAAGGAGATGGCTTCCATAACTACTCACTTGGATGCCTCATAGCCTTAAGCTCAGGGAACACAAATCAGTTTATAGAAATGTATCTGAACTCAGTGCAAGGAAAGGCTTAGTATCTTTTGATGTAGACTGAAGAGTGGTACCTTCTACAGAAGTGGTCCTCACACTTCAGGTGAGAGAGAATCATCCAAAGAGCTTGTCAAAGTACACACCCCCCGCCTCACCTCTGGAGGTGCTGAGTCAGTGGGTTTGGGATGAGGCTCGTTAACTCACCTTTTTAACTGGAGCCTCTTGTGTTTCTGAGATGGCTGGCTCTGACCGGATTTTGAGAAACACTGTCCTAGAGCTGTGATCTTCACACATTGTAAACCTCCATCTTCCTCTGCTCCTCCCCTCCAGTCGCTGGAGAGTTAGTGTCCTGCTGGAAGGATACTGGAACTCTTGGGTAGGGGGTTTGGGGGTTGGGGAGAGGTTGAGAACTACTTCTTATCGGCTTATTTCATTTTTCTTTATGTCTTCGTTTCTGACCTCAGTGCAGAAGGAACAATTAATTATACCCTTCAGTTCAGCTCATAGAACCTAATAATCATTGTTGCAAGCAAAGGATCTCTTTTCCTTTCCCCTTCTTCCTCCCTGCCTTCCTCCCTGCCTCCCTCCCGCCCTTCCTCCCTTGCTCCCTTCCTCCCTTCCTTCTTTCCTTTCCTCCTTCCTTCCTCCCTTTCCTCCTCTTTCTTCTCTTCCTTCATTGTCCAATTTCTTTAATCTTCATTCCCATTAGTCGTTTTTCTCCACCCCATAGTCAATCTCTCTACTCCTTTTATTGTGAATCTTCTGTTTGCATGCTTTCCTCACAAAACGACTATTGCTGTTTTGTGTGCCTATATGTAAATTGCTTTGTGTTTCACTTTTTGTCCCTAAGCACGATGATTTTAAGATACATCCTTCTTGCCATGTATACACTGAATCCATTGCTTCTAACTGTTACATTCCTGGTGCATATACACTGCACTATCATAATGATAGACATGCAGCTTGCTCTAACTCTCTGCTACCGCCTGTAATGCTGCAGTGGATGTCCTTGTACGTGGCCCCTTGGATCTGTGTGAGAACCTCTTTGGGATATATACCAAGTATGGAATAACTGGAGGTTTCCAGCCCAAGAAAATGGCTTCTCTAGATCACCTAAGACATTCCAACTGTATTTGTCACTCAAGGTTTTATGTCTACAGCTTTAAAGAAGAGCATGGTCTAGCTTGACCAAACAGGGATGTTTAGGAATTTATTTATTCTTCTTACAAACATTGAATAGCTTACTGAGTACCTGCTATACATATTTGATGATGTAAAGATAAATATCACCCTTTACCATCACCTTATCTATACAACCCATTTTTATAGATGGGGCAAATATGGCTTGAGGTCATGTAACTAGTAAGTGATAAAGTTAGGATTTGAAAAAAAGTCTAATTTCAAATCTCCTGAAGAGAATATTGTCTTGTTGACAAAAATAATCCATAACCAATCTATAAATGAAAATTTGGGAGAGTTTATTCTGAGCTGAAATCTGAGGACCATGGCCCGGGGCCTTTCCTCCCAAAGGAAGAAAGGGCACCAAGGAAGTGAGGTATACAGAGTGGTTATATACCCCCAAACAGGACCTTTCACATATGATTGAAATGTCCCTCCCACAATAGTCACAAGATTGCCCTGTCAGCACAGCGCTTGATGGACACAGCAGGTAGTGGGTCTGCTCTCTCAGAGGGCGTAGCAGGAGGCAAGCCTATTGTCTTGAGCTGGGTGGTCACAGGTGAGTGCAGCAATCAGTTTCTAGCCTAAGGAAAGATGTTTAATGTTTAAAGAAATGCCAACGTTGGGAGAAGGAGAGAAGTTGCACCTTTATCTCAAGGGCCTTTGCTCTTGCCATAGGGAATCTCTAAAGCAGATATACAATGCATGCTCAACGGCCTCGGTCAGGCCCTTTTGGAAAGACAAGGTCAGGCCGAATTAGGTTTACACCAAATGGCTTCCTCATATTCTCCAATATAGCCTATTACTTGCCATTTTTATTTGTCAGTCTCTACAGGAAAAACATTACCTTGCTCTCTTGAGAATGGGAAATGAGAGAAAATAGAGGTTCTTCCTCAGAAAACTCAACCAAACAGTCTTGATTTGTTGGTGGAAAACAGTTCCTTGGCAGATGAGCCTCTAACCCAAGAGTTCCGACACAGTGCCTCTGCGTTCCAGAGAAGACTGGGAGGCCAGGCCAGTGTTCTGAGGGGAAGCTGAGCAGGGAGGATCCGGAGCAGAAGCTTATAAAAGGGAGAGGCTCTCCCTCCAGGCACCATCTCTCCCTTCCCTCGGTACTTTCTTTAACACGAGCTCTGGCAGAAGGTGCTCCAGGCACAGAACAGTCTCATGAGAATGACGTAGCCTGAATGGAATGACTCCCACGGGAACACAGCGAACATACTCCGGGATGGAAAGGGTCAAAGAGACAGCGGTCACTTCCAGCTGAAGAATTCCTCAATCAGAGTTCTCGACTGTTTCCAGTTTGATATCTTATAAACACGAAAAGCATCTCAGGGACGTGTTATGACAATGGCTGTTCCTTTAATATCAGTTTCAAGTGAAATATACAGTAGCAAGAAGCTACAGTACATTTAGTAGATGAGGTTGTGTCCTTCTCAAGATATTGCACCCAATGTCCGTCTTCCCTTCCTTGATAATTTTAACTGTGACACCTGGTCAATATGTTGTCTGATTTCTCCACTATGTACAGGAAAGGACGGATTTTTAAAACCAGGATTCGTCAGACTGCAAAGCACTGCTACTGGCTGCCTCCTGTTGCCTTTGATTCATTCGCCCTTATCAAGAATCTTAGTGGAGCCATGATTTGCCAACTCTAATTGAAGAGAGTTTTCTTTCTCCTGAGACCAAGGTCGGGGCAAGGGAGGTTACAGTCAAAGGATTTCTACAACTTCTGAATTGTTTTCAAATTCTAACAATTGGCCTTTCACTATTCAATTAAGCAACTCTTAAGGGAAAACAATTCAATCGATTTTCCAAACCTCTTCCCTTTCTGGCTCACATTACTTTTAGAGCATCTCAACTTCTCTGTAAAAGAAACGTCTGCTCTGTCTGTTCAGACCAGGGGTGATATGTTTCCAAGTAGCAGGCAAATTGCTTTGTTCCCAGAAGCAGCTTTGGGAGGAGGGAGTCTGGAGTGGGGTGGCAATCATCAGAGGGATGTATGCAATGGTTGGCTCCTCTTCGCATCACTGAGATCCCACGGGCCTTAACAACTTGGTTATAGTCCTCCCTGACAGTGCTAAAGGTCACATCTCCAGTATCTTTCACTTAATCTTCCCCAAAGGATTTTCCCTGTCCCAGAAGGTAGTTGAAAAGACAGTAAACTTTGGGCAAGCTTTGCAGGTGGGTTTCTTGGCTCGTGTGAAATCTGGATGTAAGAGATTTAAGTAAACAACTGATTCTAAAACCGGTCCAGTTGGTGCTGAGTCAAAATTTATCCCTGGCCTCACAGACCTTTCGAGGGAGTAAAGCCAGACTCCTCACCTGTAATTACATTCTGTTGATTTATCTGAAGTTACTCCCTTTGTCACCTCAGGTCTGCACAAAGCTCCCGGGAGACAATGATGGGCATTGTTGATGTGCAGAGCGCTGGTGGAACAGAGGGTGAAGAAAAGCAAACTTGTGGTCTGTGCATTTCACTGCAGGATACAAATCATGCAGCAGAATCTGGCAACTATTATGAGGCTGAAATGAGCACTTATAGTCACAGAACAAAGCAACCAAATTATGTGTTTAACATAATAATAATTATAAAAGCTTTATAGGCATCATTTTGAACTATCTGCTGCCATGAGTCCTGAGGGCTTCCTTCAACCACGGGGCACACTGAAAAATGAACAGTGACAGGAAGCTGGGGAGGAGAGTGGGCTCAGCCATGAGTTTTCTTTTGTGTATGAGCAATTGTTTTAAAGTTTAAATGCAATACTCAGTGTATCATTTGTCATCACAAATTACCCCTTGGATAGTTTACTATGAGTGCCAGCTTCTCTGGGGTACCTTCTGGAGTTTACAAGTGGTTCCATCAAACGATGATTATTATTCTTCAAGAAATTATCCAGAGTGGCTTGTTACACGACAGACATGTGGTTTGAGTTTTGTTGTAAATGCAGAACAAAGGATCTGAGAGTGTTTCTTTTCGTTTTCTGAGCTGCATAGTTCTGAGGAAACATCAGATAATTCATTATTCAAATGAGAATATTTTCTTGCCTTTCATTTTCAGTTTTATTTCTGTATATCCATGACATTTCAGCAAGCAAGCTGCCTCCTCTAGGAGTACCATCTGCTTTTCTTTTCAATGGTGACACCATCTGAGAGAACACCTTCTCACTCATAGAAATACGTGTGGGGTGAGGGGAATGGTGTTGTTAATTATATTTATGATTATGTATGACAATATACATATATGTCAGTATATATATCTGTGTGTATGTTTTTGTTTGATTGCTTTAATACTAGAGCAGAGCTGTACAATTAAGGAATTTGGTCTCAGCAAGACAATTAAGCAAAACTCTCCAATCCAATTATCTCCCATGTCTCAAATCCCTTCTCAGTCCAATAGGGTATAAATTCCATGAGCCTGGGATTTTTGTCTGTTTGTTGGCATACTCCTGGCATCTAGAAGAGTGTCTGGTATTTAATAGATGCTAAATTAATAGTTATTGAATGAAGTGGTGTGAATGACAGTGTTCCTCCTGAGTAATTTTTGCATGCTCAGCATGTAACAGTCAGAAATTACTCTTTTCAGCTGTGGATGTCCCATGCCATCTACACCCGGTGTGGTTGTGGTCCTCTTTTGCCTTGCATTAACATATACTGTGCTAGGAAGACAGTCTTGAGTGGCGACAACTTCTCTGACTTGTGTTACATTTTCTTACTAGATGACAAGGTAAAGATGCTTTGAGGTCATCTCCTATGATTTGTTTGGCTGCCCTGCCAACTCTTTAGAGTCGCTTAAGCTGTCACTGGTGAGTGTCCAGCTTGAGCCCCAGCCTTAGGACTTTTACTCCATGAATATGTGGGTAGTTGAAGAAATTGGAACCTGTGATCTAATAAGATGACTAATATTAAACTGCTACCATGTCTCAGGAAATCTGTGAAAAATACCCTCCCAGGTACGAGTTAAAATAGTGCAGCATAACCTGCCATGAAACACCAGCTGTCAGCCCGGCCTGAAGTCCTGCAACTGGAACTGGATGATCTCATTTCAGCAGAGATTTTGGAAAGAGGCAGGGAGCCATGTCAACTGGGTTTCAGGGTTCCGTGGTGGAAAGGATTCATGTTCGCATTTTGGACCATTTCAGCCAACTCATAGAAAAACTGATGGCAGCAGCCTCTTTGATTGTTCTTAACAGAGATGGTAGAACACAAAGGAAGAGACTGAGATCATCCAAGATGTCATTAAAGTCTAATAGGTAATGACATGAGAGCTAGAAACATGTGATAACATTTTTTAGGAGCTGCTCTGATCATAAATTTTCAATGATTTCCCCATTCCTCATAGAATGGAATCCAGAATTATAAACAAGGTTTGTAAAAAGCTGAGCCAAACTCACCTTCTTAGATTGAAGTCTCTGTCCACTCATAACGACTACCCACACCTTGGTATCCCTCTCGTGTTGCTTTGAGTGGACTGCCCTAATCTCTTGTGGTTACAGTTTTAGCAAAGGGGCTGATGAATTCCTCTTTGGACATATTAAATTTGAGGTGTTGATGGTAGAAGCAAGAGGAATTGTGCAGTAAGGAGTTGCAGAGAGAGCTTGGAGCTCAAGAGGGAGGCTTAGGTGGAGACTGAGATTAGAGAGGTTTTGCCTCTTGGATGCATGTGAAGGAATGGGGTGAATGAGGTCATCTAAGGTGAGTGTGTAGAGCAAGAAGAGACAAGGACACTGAGTTTATGGTATAGGCGTACCCATGAGCAGACCATGAGACAGTGATCAGCATGGGAAGAAAACTAGGGAGAATAGGGTTATGCATAATTAAGCTAATATTTACTGAATGTCATCTATGCGGGAGAGCTCTTTTTAAGCATTGTGTGTAAGTTAACTCAACTAATACAACAACCTTATAAAGAAAGTTATGTTATCTCCATTTATAAGATGGGGACCCTGAGGCACAGAGAGGTCAAGTAACTTGCCTAAGAACACAAGCCAGTAGATAGTGGCTCACTTTATTCCAGGCTCAATACCGTTGTCTTTTCTGTAATACCTCCCTAAAGTAAAACAAAAAAAGTTTCAGGTGGAGAGACTGGCCCACAATTTCACAAGGCCACATGATCCAGAGAAGTCAGTGAAGATAATGAATGGGAAGAGCTTGGATTCCCGTTGGATCTGATAATTAGGAGGGTTCTGGTGATCTCAGCACAGGTCATGTTGGTGGATTTGAGGCGGTAGATGTTTGAAGAAAAGGAGCTCCAGGATATCACCTCTGTTCCATCTATTTCCTTATTTACCATAGGGCGAGTTCCAGGGCCGTTCCATAGGTATCCAAAAGGCAGTCATTCTCTGAATGTTGCGAGTCAAATTGAACATGTGATTTCAATTCTCCATTTACTTTCAATTCTCTATTTCACTTCAGTTGAGTGGAAATAGCCTGTTGAGGACATAAAGCTGTATAGCGAGCAACCAGCAGCACTGGAATGGCATTTGTGTTCGTGTTTGTGGGAGATAGTGGAGGAGGCAAACGATACAGCTCTTAAAGATGAGGAAACCGAGGCACAGAGAGATTAAGTAACTTGCTGTGGTAGGGAGAGAGCAATCAATCACCTAGTGATTACCTCCAGGAGATTTGAAAGTCCTTCACTCTAACCCAAACTAAAAATTCAGTTCAGCATTTAATGCTAGACTTTTATTCCCTGTTGTCGACGCTGGTGGGAAAGAGCAGGCTATTTACAGAGTAAGTAAGAAAGACCTCATCCTCGCCTTCAGGAACCTCCTTTCCCGGTTTCTCTCAGGCTTAGGAAACTAAGGAGGCTTTGTTTTCTGAGATCTTCTCTGCCCTAGTCCCTCTCAAGCGGGATCTTCCTGACCTCTTTGGCAGCCATCAAAGAAACTGGCCTGAAACATGACTGTCCCTTCTTGATATTCAGACCAATTTGAAGAGAAGGACATTTCCTTATTTGAAGTTTCCTCAGTAATTCATGCTGGACAATATCACGAAGTTCTTCTCATTAGAGCACAAATTTAAAACCCACCAACAAATCACAAGTAGGTGTAATTTTATTTTATGTATTTAAAAATATATGAAACTCAGTGGATGATGATAGTTTATGTCTTTTGAGTCATACAGTTCAAATGTCCCCTACTAATTTTAAACAACATCTGGGTTTTAGAAAAGCATCTAAAAGAGCAAAATTCAAAAGCAAACAACATCAAAACCCTTCACTAGAATAACTTTTTTTAATTTAATTAATTATTTATTTTATTTTATTTAATTAATTTATTTTTTTGAGGAAGATTAGCCCTGAGCTAACTACTGCCAATCCTCCTCTATTTGCTGAGGAAGACTGGCCCCGAGCTAACATTGTGCCCATCTTCCTCTATTTTATATGTGGGATGCCTACCACAGCATGGCTTTTGCCAAGTGGTGCCATGTCTGCACCCAGGATCCGAACCCAAGAACCCTGGACTGCCGAGAAGTGGAATGTGCGAACTTAACCGCTGCGCCACCAGGCCGGCCCCATTTGTTTGTTTTAAACTTAGTACACAACAAATCAGACCAAACTGAGGAAAGGTGCTGAGGAAAGTCACAACCTAAAGGATAAAAATCCAGGAGAGGTCTTTCGCAAGCAGTTGGATAAGAAAAGGGAAGTTTCACTCTTATGGCCTGGAGCCTAGGATGTCTGAAATAGCAAGCGAATAACATTAATAATAATCACAACATAACTCTGAATACTATCATGGGGGATTAGGCCAAATGGGGAGGCAGAGGACTGAACAAGAGAAGGGACTTTCCGTAGAGTTTGTGTGAAAAACACCTGGTCACGTGCGAGTTTGACTCTTCCCATCAGAGTGAAATTCCTCTACAAGGGTTTTCTTTTGTGGCTGCATTTTCTAGCACTGGAAATACTTCCTTCTGGAGAGAATGAGGCCAGTTGACTATTGAATTTGATTTCAAAGATGCAATGAACAGGTGAGAAAGAGGAGTTTTGCCCTTGGACCACATGAGAATGTGTGGAAAGGAGTCTGGTCTAGTGAATAAGAAGTTTTCATTCATTATCTTCATTCATATGGTGGAGTGTTTTCCATTAAACACACCTTTATGGACTGTCTTCTCTGATGATGCAGCCAAAGTTGCTCAAAATCAATGATTCTCTTCAATTGAATGTTTGTGAGAATTTTTTATGCCTTCTAATTTTATCAGCATGCCAACGCATAAGTACCTCATAAGCAGCCCACGAATTACCCAGGACACAAATCTGTCCGAAGCATCTTTGCCCTTTCTTCTTTCTAAACAGCAAGAGTTCTGGCAAGGATCACATATTTGGTTAGTGATATGTTAACTCCCCCATCGCTTTGTGCTTCACAGGCTCTGTAACCCCTAGCAGATCAAAACACACATGGCGTGAAAGAGGATGAAGAGTGGAATGCTGCCATAATCAGCCTTGGACAACTGGAGGGGAAGAAACTGAAAAAATTATCAACAAAAATAAATAAGGATCTCTTTGTGTGACATACTGTGTTCAACAGGGTGGGTAATACAAAGAAGCTGGGATAGAGTTGCTGTCCTTAGGGATCTCTCAATCTAAGATGTTTCTGGAGATAGTGGAAATACAGAGTCATCACTTGAAGCTTATATTTTGAACAAGCATGTACTAAAAAGCCGAGGACTCAGCACTAAGAACTCTAAATTAAGAAGTGGCACTCTCCTACTACACTCAGCTGATATGCGACAAAATTTACTGGGACACGTAAGAACATCCTTAAATCTGGAAGAAAAAAAAAATGAGTGGTATTTGATGAGTGTGTACCAAGTGCCAGGCACTAAATGCTAATTGTCTTAACTCATTTAATCTTCACAATAGCCTTATGAACTATTGCTATTTCCATTTCACAAATTTGGAAACTGAGGCATCAAGGGTAAATAATGTGACCGAAATCATACAGCTAGTAAGTGGTAGAGATGAGATTATCCTCTGGTATAGCTCAGCACACCTAGACCCCAAATAAGTCATCAATGGTTCTACAGTAAGGAGGACTTGGAGATTGGAATTAGAGCTCACTGCAGAGCCTGACAAATTTATTCAAATAAATGCGTCCATAATACTCAAATACATAAAGGAAGGTTCTTTGTGCGTCCTGAATAAGGAGGCCAGTTAATTTGTACAGGTACTCCTCCAGAGATGAAAAACTAGAGTTCCAAAAGATCTTTTCCCTTTTATTCTTACATGAAAAGTACCATTAGAGAAATTAGTACTGTCCTTTTGCTCTGATGCATAGTTATCTTGCTTCTCTGAAAGCTTTTACATTGAAAAAAAATTTTTTTTCCTTTGGTGAGGAAGATTGGCCCTGAGCTAACATCTGTTCCCAATCTTCCTCTTTTTGCCTGAGGAAGAGTAGCCCTAAGCCTACATCTGTGCCAATCGTCCTCTATTTTGTATATGAGTAGCTGCCACAGCATGGATATAGGTCCACGCCCAGGAGCTGAACCCCTGAACCCAGGCCGCCAAAGTGGAGAACGCTGAACTTAACCACTATGCCACTTGGCAAGCCCCTGAAAATTTTTTAAGTAGCAAATTTTTGACCTGGGAGACTTCATAGTCAGGAAGCATAAGATGGAAAGGGTTGAGGGAAAGGCCTAGAACAAAAGAAAGGGAAGGTTATGTTTACATAAGGGAGTGGGGTATTCCCATCTCCAAATGGAAATTTTGCTTAAGTGAGGGGCCACGAGTAGACAAATCAAGACGCACTGTTCAAGAACCAGTTCTCCACTCAAGCACTCTTTTAGATGCTGTGGGGAAAACTGCCATCCTCCTGCCTGCGTGTAGTCTCCATTATCATTGGAGAAAGAAAACTGAAACACTCAAAATGATTAGTCAGAAGTGCTAAGCACAAGTCTGAGAGTTCAGGAGGAGGGTGAGGACAAACACCTTCCCGACTTGAGTTTCCTGAGAAAGCAGAGTTGATTTCTTGAGCGGGAAACACTCTGCAATAGCCTGAAGATGGACTTTTGGGCCTTTGCCTGAAGAGCCTTGTGGAGAAAATCAAGCTCTGGGCCAGATGGCTTCCTTTTAACTGGCTTCACTGGCTGCCTCCCCTACGTACATAGAAGGCAAATGGCTCCGTGGCCTACTTGGTTAAACGCTGCATCAGGCGGACAGGCCCCTGGGAACTGTGTGCAACATTTTATTGCCTTTCAAGGCAGTTGTTTCTCATTGTATAGATGTGCCTGAGTGGATAAATAATCCAGAGTTCCAATGCCAAAGGCTAATTTGCCCTGGCTTGGGAAATATCTGTTCGTTTGAACCCCTAAGCAGCATGAATTATATTGATAGGTTTGCGTGTTTCTGGCTGACCACCAAGGGCCCCCCTTCCAGGGGGTTGGGAAAGTTGCCGGATGAAGTTTTCTCACAGAATTTACTACTGACTGTCAAGCGAAATGGCTGCAATGAATACTCATCTTTCCCTGTGCAGTCTTAATTGGGTTGGCAATATGTGTAATTATCATGATGGCAGAGGGACCCTGTGATGTTGAGTGAAGGGCGAGCTTCTTTGGTGATTTGCAGACAGCCTCAAAAAAAGTCATTTTCCGAAAGACCCGACCACCAGTGAACTCATTTGAGTAGAGGTACATTCTGTTTGCTTGGACTTACATGGCTTTCAACGTGCAGTGCTTTCATGCCTTGGAAATAGGAACTTTTAGAAAGTGAATGCTTGCTGGTTAAGAGGATTTTAACCTCTCTTTCAAATGCTGTTACTAAAGTTCAAAGCATGAAAGTCTCTATCAATGGGCTGCAAAGCACTGTAATGCAGCACTTATCCAATTTGCAAGGATGTTAGTTAAAAAAAATTTTTTTCTCTCAAGGGAAAAAAAAAGCTTCACAGAGAGAGCCTACCCAGGAGTAAATTATAAAGATCTCCCACGTACACCAGAACTATCTAAACTAAAGTGTAATTGCCACCTTGGTAGGAAAAGAGAGTCTTTATTTTTTACCTTTACACCAAAAGACTATCCCCTCCTAGAAGGTCATGAAAGGTCATTGGCAGAATCTAACCTCTACTTTGTGCAAACTACCAGAGCTAAATTATCCATATTTTTAAAAGCCTGCTGAATGCTATGCAAAGGCTTCTTCACAAACGCTAACTTCCAGTCCAATCATCAGTGAAATGTCAAGTCAGTGTCAAATGCTTGTAAACAATGTTGAGGTCCCTCAGTCAGACGCCTTTTACTTGAGATAGGTTTCATTATTTCCCCTCTGATTCTTCATAACTAGAGGGGAGCTAAAGGAAAGTCTGATGTTGCAAAAAATAAGCCTTGACAAGTGCTTTTGTTCTTCCAAAAGCTGATGAGCTACATTCTTTCTGTGAGAGTATGATCCCTCATGAGAGTATATTACACATTTAAAATCCCTATCAACTTATTCAGAGTCCTATGGTGTCATTTGGTAAGTGACGGGCTTTCAAGGACTCTTGGTATACATTTTCTTTTATCTGGATTAACAGGGAATGGTAATATTGCTCAAGGTAGTGGGAGACAGCTGAATGTTCTTGAACACAAAGACAAACTTGTGAAACAGAGGAATTTGCTTATAAGACCCTTTCTGAGACTCCCCTTTCTTCAGCTAGCTCTCTTGCTAACCTGTCCTTCAATACCTCCCAGGAACATTCATATGTTAAAGAAGCATGTTTGTATATATCCATCTTTTACTCCCACTTGCTTAGCGTGACTTTTGCTTATTGATTGAAAGTGCTCAAAGAGACGAGGATTATTATTCAATTTATTTAATCCGCAGGGCCAGACCTCTGGGTAGAGCCATTTGGGGACCTTTCTGATGCGCTTCAAATCACACTGGTCAGGCAACTTCTACTTCTCTTATGATGAGTCTGATGTGATCTGAGATATTGCTCTGTTGATTGGCATAGCCGGGTCTCTTCCTTAAGGAGATAGTTTCTGTGAAGAGGGATAAGGAGATAGTTTGTGAAAGGGGGAATCAGGCTCATCTTCAGGGTAGGAAATGAAAGTATATTTGAAAACTTATGCTATATGCCTGGTAATATAAACCACTAAGAAATGCCTGCCCCCACATTCTGGATAAAGGGTGGATCTGGGTCAAGAGGAAATGGTTTTTGTTTGTTTTTTCTCCTCTCTTCTATAATATAGCGCTTGGAAGTGTTAATGTGATTTTCTTAAAATTTCTATTTTAACGCCAGGAAACAATTTCTTCCCTGGAAGTGTGTAGCTCAATATTTTTTAAAAGCCTAAAGAAAGAATGTGAAAAGGCTTTTCAAAGAGATTTTTGTCTTAGCTAAGGCAACAATGATGATGGTAATATTCATGATCAGTATCTATTTCATTTGTATATGGTTTTATAGTTTATAAAGTACTCCCATGTACATTATCTCATTTTTTAATATAACCAAAACCTTGCATAATAGGAAATTAGCTGTTGCATGTGTCGAGGCATCCTGCTGGTTATTAGAAGCTGTGGGCCAGATGTTATGAATGGTGTAGAGAGTATTTCTCGACAAAGCACTGAAGGGTCCAAACTTTTGTGCAGACTCAATTGGTAAGACATGAGGAGAAAAATGTGCCTTTGTTTACTTTACTGAGTAAAGGCTCCCAGCAGACTCAAGACCAACAGAGACATGAAAACCTGCTTTGGGTTCACAATACCTTAGTCCAGGAATGTCAGGGATCCATTGGAAGTGGCAGCCTAGAAATCTACATGAGATGAGTATTGAGGCCATGCTCAAGAGAAGCAGGAAGGAGTACAGAAGCTTCTCTACTCGCGAGCTTCCTGCTTACGAACTCATGAATTGATGAACGAAGATGCTTGTGAAATAAAACCGCTTCCACTCTGTTCTATCACCATCGACTTCATTCATTCATTCATTACCCTTTTCACACATAATTATTGTACCAGGCACTCTGCCCGGTGTTGGAGACACACAGTGAACAAGACACACAAATCCCTGCACTCATGCAGCTTGTATGCTGTAGACAAAGAACAGGGAAACAGAAAAGAAATTAATTACAGATTGTGATAAGTGATATGGAGGAAATAAACAGGGTATGAGATAGAGGGAAATTTTACACCTATTTTTGAAAACATGGATTCCAAGAACAAGCTGATTAAGGAAGCCTTACAGATTGTCGTACGGAAAAGAAAATCTGACACACCCCTTTGGCAAAATCTGGACTTACTTCTTCAAAATGTCATAGATAGCAAGATCAAACTCTCAGGGAAAATAAATGGTAGGGGAGAAACAAGAAACATGGAAGTCAATGTAGGGTTAGAGCCCATTAAATCAAATAAGATATTCTCTCGCAGAAACCAGGTGCATCGGTGTTAGAAACTTGCTCTGACAGATAGCTCTTCTCTTTAAACAGCTTCTTTAATTTTCGAGAAAGAATAATTGGTGCTACAGATTATCTCATAAGGTTTTGTCAGATAATCTTGCACCACTTTTAAAATATTTTGAACAAGCCTTTACTAGCTTGAAATATACTATATTTTGATTTTTATTCTTCTTTGTTTTATTTATTCTTTTAAGTCTCAGAAAAATGCTCTGTAACTGCTGGATGTTCTCACCAAGCACATGATGATTCAATGCAAATTCTTCTAAGTTTTATCGTCAATCCATTTATTACAAGGCTGAAGCTAGAGCAAACCCCTCTTCTCTACACCAACCAATTAGCCCACCTACGCAGTTGACAGGAGGGGACATCTATAATTATTGACACATTTCTATCTTAATCAAACTGATCTGAATCTTAATGTGTAAAAAGAACAGAGATACAAAAATTTTGGAAGGCTAATGGATGCTTTCTGGAAGAAGTGAATCTTCAAAGGAAAATCAGGACACTGGCAGAAGAAAGAGCAATAGATGCTGGTCAAGCAAAAATAACAGGGTCAGGAAATACTCAGCTTACATGTTGCAAATCTCTTCTCCCATGCTCATAGCAGACATTGCTAATTGAAAACAGAATTTGCTTCTGCTGAGTTTGAAGGTGCCCTTAGAGTCCTTTTCAGCACATTACAGACAGCCTCTGCCACTTGATCAAAGATGTCCTATGGGGTCAAATCTATTTACCGTAGTAGGCTTAAAAGGTATTACTCACCCAAATATTTTCATTTCAACAGTTTTCAAAGTCTTGTTTGCAGCAGTAATAAAGGAACTGGGCCATCAATTTAGGAAACATGAAGTGTTATTTTTAGGGCAAGCAGTATCTTCTCTCTTTTCTCCTCAAATCTGGGTCATCGCCTTGTGCCAGACCCCAGCGCAGCAGCCCTGTGCTAGCACATAGTAGGGTCATGCAGGCAAGTGTGTGAACAGCATAGACTCTTCTTGCTGTCCCGAGAATACAGAAAATGTCAAGTGATTTCTCCTCTGGGAAGAAGTTACTGGCATTTAAAGGAATAGCACGCAGAAGACTCATAGGACAATAAAATTCTCTCTGGGGTTGGGGTCTATTCAGTGCCTTATCCTGCTGTGCCAGGAAAGAAGGCCCACCATCTTATTGTGTTCCAGAGCTTTTAAACTTTTCAGTCCGTGGTTTAGTTTTGGCCATCTTCAAGTGATGAGATTCATAGGTATTATTTATCAGATAATTACTCATTAGCTGACAGTATTTCAACTTAATAAGCATTTTAAATTTCTTACTATGTACCTTGAAGGTATTGCTGGAAACTTCGAAATAATATTTTTCATGTCCTCTTTTTTCTTCACAGAATAGGAACAAGACATACATAGCTGGTAGTTATCTTTGAAGAAGTTCAAATTATTATTATTAAATTAATTTCTTTTATTTCTTTATTTATTAACTTGTTTATTTAACTATTTGTTGACATACAAAAAGCTGCACATAACTAGTGTATACTACTGGATGAGTTTGGAAATAAATATACACTGTGAAACTATAACGACGATCGTCGCCATAAACCTATCCACCACCTCCAAATGTTCCCTCTCTCCCTCTTATTTATCATGATTATTATCATCATTTGTGATAAGAACACTTGACATAAGGTCTACTCTCTCAGCAAATTAAGTATACAATACAGTATTGTTAACTCTAGGTACTACGCTACACAGTAGATCTCTAGGACTTATTCATCTTGAATAACCAAACTCAACTATATTATTTTTAAGCTCTTTTGTAAATATATAAGCTGAAGGAAATTACAAAAAAAAATCTGAAAAACCAATGCAATTTTATGATCTCATGAGATTTTTACTATTGACCTTTACATCAAGGATTGATGTCTCTATATTAGATGCTAATGGTGTTAATTCTCTAGATCTGATTCCATGTTGGTGATATCAAACCAAACATAGAAATATTACAATTATGAAAGCAGTTTTCACCAAAGTGGGCCCAGGAACACTTGGGACCAGGCAGAATAAGGAAAGGTTAAAGGTGACAGTTTAGGGGCTGAAGGCGAGCCTGTTATTTACTAATTCAAAGTTCAGCCAGATCAACTCAAGGTACTTATAGAGGTTTATTAGTGACTCTAATGGGTGCATTTTCTTCACTTGCAGGGTATTTGAAGTATAATAGTGTAATCATGGGCAATAGTGGAAGGAAGCGTTCTGTTGCTAGAGATCAGTCATTCCCCCGGCTGATGGGTAAAGACTGCTCTAACATACAGGAGAAAACAATATTGCTGCGTTTTCCTCTTTCCTACTAAAAACCTCTAGTAGAGTGAAGGAGAAGACACTTAAATCCGTTTATTTTCCAGTAAAGGGCTAGTCAGGCCACTCTTGAAATTTTGCCTTGGAGGAGACACAAATTCCTATTATCCTTCTGTTTCCAATCGTGTGTATTATAATTTTATTTTCTGCAACTCTGACTGAGGTCTCCATATTTTCCTCATTGCATTTGTTCAACTTCTTTCCAAGAAAATTATGCCATTAATTTAATTACGAAGATTTTTATTTATTTAACTGATAGAAATTTAACTCATAAAAAATGTATGTTGGGAATTGCTTAACAGTGTATTATTTCTGGTAACATAAGAAACTCAATCACCCTTTCTCATAAATATAACTCGGAAAGAGAGAAGACCACTGGGATTCATCATATACACCATATAGACAAGCCATTGTAAAAGCAGTCATTTATTACATATGACCATATTTACATTTTGTATATATGTGTTGTCCAGAAGGATTCTGTTGCAAAAGAATGGTAAAAGAGTCCAATAACCCTTAATATAACTAAATAAGTTTCTCGTAGAAAGGCAGAGAAGACCACAGGAACATTGTATGCTAAATTTTCTAGGAATTGTGCATAGTTGTGGGTAACTGGGTCTCAGCCAATTTTTGACAGCACAGAAATAATCTGATATATACCAAAGGAACTTGGGAAAAGTTAAGATGAACTTTTCCTTAGAGATATGGCTGCATAAAGCTGGGCTGCTAATTACAGGGTGGAAAAACAGTTTACTGCTTTTTTTCTAGTTCTTTGAGTTCAGAAGCATCCCCCATTCCCAGCTTTGCACCTCAACAGTAGATACATGGGCTCCCAGAATGGGGCTGAAAATGAGGCCTTTGTTTGTGCTGTAACTTGGCTCCTATAGGGGTTGGAGAGGAAAGAGAAAATAATTGATTCTAGTGTGTAACATGGTTCAAACATTTTTCAGGCTTATCGTTGTTTTTGTTTTCCAATGGAATTTGGTTTGACTCCGTCCATACTTCTGTTATCTCTTATTTCTGCTAGCCTCAGCCTACTTACATACACCCCACTCAAAAGATGTTGAGGCAAGCCAGAAACGTATTTACAGGATAAATACATTGACCATATCTGTGTCTACACACGCAATGTGAAGTGTCCTAATTATTCAACTTCTTGTGACAAATCGCTGTGTTAAAATAACAAACTGATAACTTCATTTTGCTTGCATGTGCGAACTTAAGGGCCCAAGTAAAATTGTTAGCTGACAAAATTATGAGAACAATTGTCAAGAAGGCATTAGGCTTTGTGAAGTGTCCCGCAAAGTTCCTATACCACACCCACAGATGCTGGAGGCTGGGCTGTGGTGGATAAAGGGTGCGATGACTAAATAAGCTTAGGGAATGTTGCACACGTTTGTATATAGGCGAGAAGGCCTTGACAAGTGCTGCACTAAGGAAACGTGTTTGATTTTGTTTGATTAAATTTGACAAAGGAATCTTTTTTGTTTTCATATAAAAACTGTGAACATTCTGAAGAGCTAGCATTTTGCCAAATGTACTTTGAGAAATGCTAATCCGGACAAACCCTTCATTTTACAGACGATGAACCGAGTCCTTAGAGATTAAATTTCACGCCCAAGATCCCACAGTTGATTAGTGACTTAGCTGGGCCTAAAATCTAGCATTCATGATGTTCTAAGCTTCAGTACATTATACCCAACTTGTTCTGTTAATGTATAGTGCTCCAACTAGCAGATAATTTTGCAACATTTACTTCTCTTTCTTAAAAGCTTTTTAAAAATTGAGGTGTAATTGACATTAGGTAAATTTCACCATTTCAGTGTACAGTTCTATGAATTTTGAAAAACCACGACGCCAATCAACCGTTCCATCAATTCCTTAAAAAACTAAATTTGAAAGTTTTGAAAACTGTGTGCTAGAATGCATTAAAATAATTTCAATAGAAATATATTCAAATGAGTTTAAATCTGCTTAAGATGAGAATCCCAGTCAGTCTCAATCAATGCAGCTGACTGTGTATACTGCAAGACTGGCAGTAGGTGCGAGAGTTACATTGGGAAAAAGAAATGACAAGCCAAACGGCCAAAGATGAAGCTGTGCGATGAGAGGAACGCGCAGCCTGTGAAATTACCGGCTGGGACTCTCACCTCTAACTGACTGTCTGTGCATAAACGTTTAAGGGGAGGAAAGTAGCAGCAAGAAATAATCGAGAATTCCTGGGGAAATTCCTGAGAAATCCTGGGGAAGACGCCCCCTTGGAACTCTGAGTTCAGGACACGGCCAATTCTCACTGGAAACACCGTTCTCTCCACTGACTCCCTATAGTTTTCCCTTTCTTCACTCTACCCTTGTTCTTCTCAATTTCCATTTCTGAACTAAACCAGAAGGTCCCCTCTCTCT
Organism: Equus asinus; assembly: GCF_041296235.1. Classification (NCBI taxonomy): domain Eukaryota; kingdom Metazoa; phylum Chordata; class Mammalia; order Perissodactyla; family Equidae; genus Equus; species Equus asinus. The sequence continues at coordinate 86,541,077 of NC_091798.1, forward strand.
TTTTTTTCTTCAGCCTCTCTGTGATACATATTATTCAGTGGTGAGCTAAAATCATCATGTTTTTGTTAAATACCAGTCATTGGAAGCCCTTTGGAATCATTCAGTTTTGAGAATGGAACTCCTAATTTCAGTTTCATATCCTAAGTACATTTATGCTGCTTGATTATAGTTTCCAAGTGTATTCTATCTTTAAAATACTAGGCCAAGTTTTGTTTCTGAAGCAAAATGGGCTCTGATTGAAACCAGCAAATCTCACTTGGATGAACTTTATTCCTTTTGTCCAGATTTTCTTTGGTCTTCTTGACCATTTCAAACAGAGTAATTGGGTGAAAGAGCATACCTCACGGGGGCCTTTCCTTTATAGATGCCACCCCCTGAGCAGGAACACATCCTGTTTGCCCTAACTTTAGCCAAGCCTGTTTGTTTCACAAAACAACCAGCTTTAGCCATGCGGGATAGATAGATACTCACCAGGAAGGGAGAGCAGGCCTGCTGTGCAGATACATCTTGACCAACTTTAACATGAAAAGGACTTGGTAAGAAAGAAAACATGAAGCCCCAGAAAAGAACAGCAATCGCCATGTGGAGGCAAAAATAAAGTGGGTTGTGTATACTGACTCTCCATAGGGATTACACGGGGGAGAGAGGAGGCTGTGGACCTCCTCCGGCTGGCCAGATGTCTGAGCAAACAAAGTGCAACCCTAGTGCAGACTGGCCATTCCCCATGTGCGGCTGAGCACCAACTCCTGTCCCTCTGCTCCAGCTGGGGGCCACATGGAAACCAAATGCAATATGTTGTCTAAGAATGCAACCACCAACTCTCTGCCTGCAGGAGAACATGGTCCTAGTATGGCAAGTATGATAGAGCTCTTAAATCAGCAGGATGATCCCATCAACCAATGGGACACTCTGCTCAAGGAGCTCTTGCTACATGTCACATGCTGTCAGGTGATTTATTTGCTTTATTTCACGTATTATTCATAACAACTCTATGAAGTAAAGACCATAAAAAAGATCCTCATTTTACAATGTTGGAAACCGAGGTTCAAAGAGGTTCGGTAACTTTCTTAAGTTCTGAAATTAGCAGGCAAAGATGAAACTTGAACCCAAGACTGGTTGATACCAAATCAAGTGCCCTCAACTTCTATACTGTATTGCAGGCCAAGGAGGTAAAGGAAACAAGTTTTGCTCTAGGTTTTTCTTTAAGCCATATAAACCCAAAGGGGAGCAGTTCTTTTGGCTACTTAAAAGATGTTGAAGGGCTGGCCCCGAGGCTGAGTGGTTAAGTTCATGCACTCCACTTCAGTGGCCCAGGGTTTCGTTGGTTCGGATCCTGGGCATGGACCTAGCTTTCCTCATCAGGTCATGCTGAGGTGGCATCCCACATGCCACAACCAGAAGGATCTACAACTAGAAAATACAACTATGTACTGAGGGGCTGTGGGGAGAAGGAAAAAAAAAAAAAAGATTGGCAACATATGTTAGCTCAGGTGCCAATATTTAAAAAAATAAAAGAGATATTGGACAACTTGTTCTTGTCTTCAGGATGGTAACTGTTTTAGTTTGACTGTTTAACACAAGCCAAGTCTCATTATTTTTACAGCACACGTTGATACTGGTATATACATATATTTTACTCCTTGGATGATAATGACTATCTTTTTGTGGTTAGACAGCTAAACTGGCTATTCAATCCAGAAGAAAGAGAACTTGAAAAGTTTATGTGGAAAATTCACCTTTCACTCTTTTCCCAACAGTTAGGGAAGGGTGCTCTGAATTACTCTGTTAGTTTTTTCAATTCATTAATGAATCTCCATATGCAGACACAACTTCAGTAAAAAGTCATGAAGAAAGGATCCAGTGTTGTATTAACTATACCATGTAAGACAAGGAGCTATCAGTTAGTCCAATGACACGGAGGAAACCACCAGAGCATTTAGTACTCTTTCAGTTTAGTCAACAGAAGCTTTCTGCTTTCTTAATCTTCTCTTGGGCATCATGGGCCATTGGTATATTTGTTCTGAACATTTCACGTAGGAAGCAGAATTCTAATTTCTCTGCTAACCACTGTATTTTGTAAGGGAGACATTAGCACATCAATGAGGAATAAATAACCCCAAACCCATGACAACCACAGGAACATCAGATCTCTTCTTGCCTCATGTGCTTGCCAGGCAGCTGAAAGAATGTCTGAAAAAGATATTCAGATGGTAACAAAAGACAGAATCTTCCCTCAGATATATTTTTGGGAGAATTTACAGATGCTATTATTTACCATCTCCTATCGAATATGATGAAATAGACATGACAATCGTATTTGGAACGAACACAAAGCTTTATTTATTTGCCACACATATGGAAATAAGATGAATTTCCAAGAAGTCCTCAGGACAGTGCATTGGCTCATTTTTATTTCACTTTTTTCCTCTCAGTATGATATGGGAACATCTATACCACATGGAAAGTAAATTCACAGTTACAAGCACTTAAACATATCCACTGATACAGAATGCTTGTAGTGTCACCGTTGGTATTAAGACTTAGAGCCCATATTGACCTGCGGGTCCTGATGCATATGGTGACCCGACTGAAAATCCAAATTTGTTAGTGGCTGCTGGCACAGTGTTTGATACTATTGTTATAAAAGGAATAGGAAAAATTCGACCAATCTACCTATTTCCAATAGATTTTTATGTGAATCAAATGAGATAATTTACATTAAAGTGCTTTGAAAACTATGACATTTTATAAAGAATTTACTTACTCAACGTAGACGAATCTTACAAGTACCATGTGAAGTGAAAAAGAAAATGACAGAAGACTTTATATAGTATAGTGACATTTTGAGAAAACTCAAAACCAAGCAAAACTAAAGAATGTATTGTTTAGATTACCTATATGTGTGATAAAACTATATAAAGAAAGGAAGGGAATGATGAACACAAAGTTCAGTCTGGCTGTTACTGCTTCTCCAGGGGTGACAGGAAGATGAGACGTTAGTAATGCACTGGTAGACTCACATTCTAGTTTTTGAATGAGTGGTAGTTTTGTGGGTATTCATTATATTATTATGCTCTAAAATTTAAATAAATATTACCTATATGTTACAGTTATCCAAATACATTAAAAAGGTAATGAAAGTTTAGTCCAGATGGTGCTATGTAATAATAAGAAAATTCAAATCCAAATTTTCTCTCTGATTCATTAATGATATTTTTAGGTTCATGTATTTTTAAAATTGCCTCCTTCTCCCCCTCCATTCTTTCCTCCTTCTCGCATTTCTACCTGCTCTCGCATCCACAGACTTGTACTGAATACGTGGAAGTGCCAGAAGCAGCGCCACATAAATGTATAAACCAGCACAAGAATAGTGGAGACTTGGAAGCTAGGTTCTATTGCTTGTTGTCTAGAGACCTTGAGCAAGGTCACTAAACATCTTTATGCCTTGATTTCCTCATCCTTAAAACGGGGATAAAAGCCAAACTAATTTCACAGGGCGATCATGGAGATTAAATGAGTTAGTGTTTGTAAAGCGCTACATCGTGGTGTTAAATTAGATAAACCCTGTGCTGGCCATTGGGGTATAGTCGTGAGAAGGACATGGTTCCAGTTTTGGTCAGCTTACTTGGTCAATTCTTTAGAAACAAAAATTGGATGCCAAATGCACCATAACATTACATAAATAACAGAGCTTGAGCAAACAAACAAAAATTCTTCTGTAAACACATTTTGAGAAAGACCAAATGACTTGGGCCTGTTATCGGGATTGGCTTAGACTCCTGGAGAGGAAAGAATGATGTTCGCCACCCAGCCCCTGAAGCAGTCCTGTGTATTCACTCTTCCATGGAGAGACAACTGGGAGACCTCACAGATGGATGTGGTGGCCCATGAGATAAAACTGTCAGACCGTGCATTAGTTACCTTGATGAACTGTTGACAAAGTATTAGACCAATGAAAGTTTATAGACAGACAAAGAGGAGCTGAAATATGCAGTGATTTTCTTGTTATTCCAAGAACTGTTATAAATTGTGACCCCCTAGGACTAGATGATAGACTCTGTAGACCCAAGAAAAACTCAGGAAGAAATCTAAGATTTCAGCCAAATTAATTGCAACCATGAGATGAGCATTTTGTTGCAGGAATTAATTATTCACATATTTTTCAGAGTCTCAGGAGATAAATATGCATTTTATGTTCACTTTGGTAAAAATACTTTTTGTTTTTTGTGCTCATTTTTTGGAGAAAACCCTGAAATTATTTACTGACCCGTTAACTCTCAGGATTTCATGAAAAATTGTGATTTTTTTGGATTAATTTCAGATATTTTTGTTTAGTATCACAGTTTATGTAGTTTTATTTTCTTAGAGACATCCAAGTTATGATGAAGTTGTTACAAGATGAGAAAATAGCTAGCAAAGAACTATGGCAATTGCAATAACCAGAAGTCATAAGAACAAACATTCAAACATGTGGTTTGGGGTAGAAACCAGATGAAAAGGTTATTATGAATGTCAAGCTAGAAGCTGAAGAAAGAAAATTAAGAAAGGAATGAGAACAGAACAAGAAAGATAAAATGGAAGGCAAAAATAGAGATTAACAAAAAAGAAATTAAGAAGTTGATGTATCTATTCCATATCATTCCTCCTATAGAAAGGAAATCTGTTGAAGGGCAATGGAGGAGAGTGGAAAAGGTTGTCTCTGCTTTGGCTTAAGCACAGCTTTAGTCTTCACACTCTCCCTCCCTGTATAATTGAGGCCATTTTTCTAGTGTGTTCCAATTTAGGAAAAGGACAGAGGATAGAAGCCAATGATTTCTTCCAAACCTGAATGATTTCCTGTTTTGCTTTGTTTTGCATCATTGTCTAAACAGGAACGCACTGGGATAATACCCCTAATAAGTCACAAACACATCTGCCTACAGTCTTGCTTCTGAAGATCATATACATTTTCCAACATATAGAAGTGACATCTATGCCAAGTCCGTCACCCTGGGTGATTCTACTCTTTCGCCACTCACCCAGAGAGCTGGGTCTTTCCTGTTTTAACAGTCTGAAATTAAGGAGGCAGAGATTCTAGAGACTTTTGACTAAGCTTTCTTTCAGAGATTCTACCAAGCGTATTTGGAGTCTTTCTATTGCTTCCTTAACAAGACACTAATAATAGCCCCCTCAGAGGCTGAGCATTTGCTGTAGTCAGAGGCTAGCCTTCTGTCTCCATTTACGACTACTTGTTGTTGCTGCACCCCAAAGATGCTGCTGACAGGCTTTGGCTGTGCAACAGAAGGCATCTTTGTGGAGTCATGCATATGGGACCGTTCTATAGCACATTTCACACTTCGCTCTCCATGAGAATGAACACACTATGTGCCAACCGCTGACGTTAAAATATGGCCACAGTATTAAAAGACGTTTTCTCAGAATTGAAGCAATGTCATTGGGTATCCTTTCTAGGGCAACACTAATAACAAAAAAGAAAGACAGAAAATAGGATCAAAAGGGAGGAAAGGAAAAAAGGCCTACCTCGGAGCATTTCAAATCTCTCTCTCAATTGGAAAGAAACCACTGTAGGCAACAAGGAGTGGATTGTTCTGCAGCTCCTTATTGCTGTGAGTATTTGGAGTCATCACTGAAGTGTCTGTTTGCTGCAGCCTGATTTCAAATGTAACATAAAAAAAGAAGCAACTGTCTCATTTGGGCTCTTTAAAACGGATTACAAGTGATCATTTGTATATATGAGGCATCTAATAATGCAGTCGCCCCACAAAGTCAACCTAGTGCTAAACAGTTTTATATTAGAAGTGGAAACTATGATTTTCAAAAGTCAAGGGAAGGAACAAACGCTAATCTTCACTGAGTAGATTAAAAATAGAAGCTAGGATAATGAGATACGTTTTTTCCTGTTTTAACAGCAGTTAATGTAAGAGGCCAGTTGGGTGTCATAACACTCACTTAACACCAGAGAGGTCCAGACTCTCAGTTCCCTGGACCCATCCTTGTGTTCACATCGGTTTATATTATTAATTTATTTTTAGGCAATTTTGAAACAGCTGCAACATTCCATTCTTGCATTATTGACACAGAACACATCATCATTTTTATTTTAGAACGATGAACTATTTTTTAAGCATGCTGGCAACTATGGCGGTCCTGAATTGGGAGTTTATCATAACCACATGTATTTTATACATTATTATCTCATGTATTTATAAATACTATACGAGTTTAATTTTTCTTGTTTTTGAGCTTTATATAAGATTATGTGTAAATTATACTATACCTATTATTCTAGAACTAACTTTATTTCAACTCAAAATTATAGCTTTGGGATTTAGTTGTGATGATGCATGAAGCTCTCATTTATTTCTTTTAATTTTTATGGAGTATCTGTCGTTTATATGGATTCATTTGTCCTCTTTTCTGTTAGTGGACATTTAGGTTATTTCCTGTTTTTTTTTTTTTTTTTTTGGCAAGGAGTAACAGTAATCTTGTATGTGTATTCTCGTGTAGGGATGAAAAGTTTCTCTGGGGTATACAACTAGATGTGGACTGGTCGTGTCGCGGAGTTTCCCGTCTTCAGATTTACCAGATGTCGCCAAATTGTTCTCTAAAGCAGAGGGGCCAGTTTGTACTCCCAGGATTTTACAGCCCTGCAAAACTGGATATTGCCTCACTCTAATTTTTCAAGTTTTCTATTTTTTAGCTTTTTTATTATGCAAAAGTTTAAACATATTAAAAAAGTAGAAAGTACTATAATGAACCTTGATGAATATTTTGAAGCAAATCACTGACAGCATATTATTTCATCTGTAAGTATTTCAGTCTCAGTCTCTAAAATATGAGGATTCTTTAAAAATAACTACAAAATCATTGTCATACCTAAAAAACTAACAATAATTTCTTAATATCATTACATACCCAGTCAGTGTTCAAATTTTCCCAATTGTTTTGTGTATCTTCACAGTTTATTAGTATCGGGATCCATATAAGATCTAAATATCGCAATTACTTGAAGTGTGATGTCTCTCAATTTATGTCCCCTCTCTCTTATTTATTTACTTACTTTTGCAACTTGTTTTTTTGAGAAACAGGCTTGTTTGTCTTACAGAGTTTCCTATAGTCTGAATTTTGCTGAACACATCCTAGGTGTCATTTAACAATTTCCTCTTCATACTCTATATCCTGTAAATTGGCAGTTAGGCCCAGAATCTTGGTCAGATTAATTGTTTTTGGTAATAATACTTCCTGTGTGCTGGTATATATATTTCAGGTTCAATTTTGGGGCGGTAATGTTTCCTACATGGCAGTGCATACTGCATAAACTATCTTTTCTTATTTTCCATATTCTTGACGCTTTGGCATTTGTGGCCTTGCTGACTGTGGAGAGACTGCCCCTCCCAGAGTTAGCCAATCCTCAGAGATAGCCAAGGACTTCCACTGTACACGCCCTAGCCAATCCAGAGCCCATACCTGGAACCACCTTCTCTATCTGGCTTTTACATTCCAAAAGGCAAGGTGCTTCGGCCTCATCAGCCAGGGCTAGGTACCAGACAACTAGAGACCACCCCTAGAGCCCAGAGCCTGCTGATATTATTCCAATTAGCCAATCCTAAATGGTTTCTCCCGCTTTACCTTGCCTTTCCCCCCAAGACACAATAAAATCTGTGAGTCATGCTTTCCTCTTGCCCCTTCTGCCTCCTGAGCAGATCTGGTGCTTCCCAATGTGACTCTGAGTCCTGTGGCCTGCCCCCTGTTCCAGGAAAATCTTCTCTCAACGGCGTTACCTCTCTCAATGTTAAAATCCCAAGGGTACATTTTGAGACACATACTTCTTTCAGAAAGCAAGCCATGTCTTTTTTTGCTTTTGGTGATGTTAATAATCATTTCCTAGATTAATTCTTTCACTAAGGGTTAGAAAATAGTGATATTCTAATTCTGTCATTCCTTCTTCATTTATTAGCGGAAAATCTTTTACAAAAAAATTCTCATTGCTTTTTTGGATCCCTTGAGTTATAGTTTGTATTGGAAAGTCAGAATAAAAGCTTGATTATTCTCCTTTATTTACTAGTTAGCAAAATAAGTTGGTTCTCCAGTGTCCCCTAAAAGTGATGAATGAGGTCTGTTACGGTGATTACTGTTGTGTAGCATCATTGTGATCTCAATGATATATACATATTTCCTTCAATCACTTTTATTATTATTCTTATGGATACTTAGCTTATCTTCGACCTGTGGGAACCTCTTTAAATTGGCTTCTAAGTCCTTTTGTCACAACCTTAGTAGTTTTGAGAGCTTTCTTGCTTTGGGGGATGACAAGATATTTCAGACCATCTTATAAATTTATTACCTCAGACCTGGAATCAGCTATTTCTCTAAGGAGCTCTGGCTCATTTTAGTAGGAAATGATATTTAGAGACCACAATATGGACACTAGGGAGACATATGGGTCAGTTTCTGTATGGTCGCTCCTTCTTGTTTTAATACCTTATCATTTTAACTTCCATAGTTTAAAGTTCTGAAATTTTTAGGGCAAGTTCTTCTACCTTTTCTTGTTGAAAATTCTCTTGAATTTACTTGGCCCTTTTGATACTATGTATACGTTTTAGGATCAGCTTATTCATTTTCACAAAAAATATTTAATTCTTTTTGGAAGTTTCCTGACTTTATAAATGAATTTTGGGATAAATGCATCCTGTATTACCGCCTCTTCTTATTTGTGAATGTGGCATATTGTTCGTTATATATGCTTACTTTTTTTATCTTTCAGAAACATTTTGTCTTCTTCTATATGAGGTTCTTGGTCGTGTTTTCTTATATTTGCCTTATAGTATCTGTGTGTATCATGAATATTCTTTTTCTATTACATGCATATATGTGCACTTTTCATACATATATTATAATTTGTTAAAATAAATAAGCTTCAGAGGAAAGGAAAATCTGGTAATCAACTTGAGAGTGTGTGAATAAAAAGTGTAAGAGTAAGAATTGGTCAAATCAATATTTCCCAAAGGGATAAAACAGAAAAAAATTTTGGTATTGGATTGACCAGTCTGTGGGAAACAAACAGAGGGATTGTGGTGGGTCAAATCAGACAACACACTAATGCTAAATCAACGGAACAGCGTGGGTGCAGAGAGCGTGGTCCACCTTTCATTTTCCTACCTTTGATAGAGCGAGGATATGGAGAAATGTTTCTCTACTAGAAGAAAAAGGAGAGCAGTGCCAAGTGATAAACGTTGAATAGCACATAGGGGGTGGCAGATCTGCGGACACGGAGGGCACGGAGACGCAGCTACTGCTGGGCTGCAGCCCACGCGGCTCTGCGGCAACGTGAGCCTAGCGTAGCCTGATGGCCTGAGGGTGGAGGGCAATCAGGAATGCCGGTTCTTGTGCATTCTCCTGAATCGTAAGTTTTGGCGACTAATTCAAGACTGTTTGACCGCATAAAATACTTAGATAGGCTATTAAGAGTCTGGAAGCCACCCTGTTATGACCTCTGGATTAGAGATTTTCTAAATGATATGTTTTAGAATTTAATATTTGGATGGTTGGTGTAGTTGTGTCAGTGGAGAAGAGGGAAGTAAAGCCCAGTTGTAGGGCATTGAAGGATTGCCCTGAGGTGGGGGAATATCTTCAATCTACGGATTTCCCTTCCCCCCTCACTAGCAGTTCTGATGGTCTCCAGTAGGGGCATCTGTCGTTCTATTTGAGGGTCTCTGTCACTGCTAATGATGGGAAGGTGCTGCTTTCCTTTAGTTATGTCAGGATAGGAAAAAGGTGGAGCAGATGATCATAAGAGCACAGACTTTGAGGTCTGGAAGAAATCTTGGAAGGAACTGATCCCACCCAAGGCTATGTAGGGGAGCAAGTTAAGTCTCACAAAAGCAGGGTCACTTGCTCAAGTGTACACACTGAGTTCATGGCATCTGCTGACATTTTAGGTTTCCTATCAGTTCTCAAGTTTTGTGCTGCTGTGTGCACCCAGCCCAGCTAGTCAGGAGACTGCATGAACATCTCAAGGCCCAAGGAAATGCTAGGCTTTTCTCTATGTATAATTAGGGTTTAATTAAATTTAATCATTTATAATTTCCCAACTAGAGATTGAACATCCTATATTCTCTTCATCGTGCTTGAATAAGAATTTGAAAGGTCAGTGAAGTCAGTAATTGAATAAGTATGTGTAGCAATTACACTGTAGTTTCTTGTCATAGTTTCCAACACTGCTGATGGAGTTTGCATAGAGATAATTCCTTCGTCATTGTAGCTTTGGTAAAATTATCATTTTTTTACTATAATCTTATCATAAAAATTGTTATATATGTATGTTGTGTGAGTGTATATAAAACAGAGATGTTAAAGCTTTTAAACAATCAGTAAAAGGAATAGTCAGAAAAAAGCTTCTCTACAACCAAAAGTATAATTGTCATCTGATTTCTTGGTTTAATTTCAGGCAAATAATAATAGTAGTACCTGTTATCATTTATTGAGTCCTACTTGTGTCAGTTGATGCCAAGTACTTTGTAAATTCTCTCATTTGATCTATTATATTTTTTGGTGAGGAAGATTGCCCCTGAGCTGACATCTGTGGCAATCTTTCTCTGTTTTGTATGTGGGATGCCACCACAGCGTGACTTGATGAGCAGTGTGTAGGTCTGCGTGCAGGATCCGAACCCAGGAACCCAGGGCCACTAAAGTGGAGTGGTCAGACTTAACTACTACACCACTGGGCTGGCCCCTCATTTGGGCTTTTTAACAAGCCTGTGAGGCAGCTAGTTTTACAGATAAGGAACCTGAGGGTTAAAGGATTAAGTGTGACCTTAAATTTGACCCAAGACCTCTGACTTCAGAGCCCATACAACTAATCTCTGCACTGCACTGCCTACATAAGCAGATGCTTCAAATTACATTAGCATCATCGAAAATTCTAGCAAAGATCACTCATCATGGTCTTCCAAGGGATTAAAGAGAGTTTACCAGAACTATTTCTTCCTCATCCGCATTTCCTTTGGAAGTTTTGAGACTTGATTTCTTCAAAGGAGCATCTGACTAGCGGCATTGTTCAAACTTCTGGCTTGTATTTCTTTCTTACCACACACTCCATCAAATATTGCTTGAAGTGAGACCCCTCACAAGGAATGTGAAAATACCCAAGAAAGTAATGTTGTCAAAATAAATAAATCTTATAAAAGACTTGTCGTGAGCATTAGTGAGGAGATTATCTGACAATGTGCCGTAAATCCAGATCCCCATTATACACATGATGTGCCATAGTTGCCTATAAAATGGGAACATGTTGTAGATGTTTTAAAATCCCGAGTTTAAGCATGCTGCTTAATGAGAAAGAGCTGTTGTGTGATGTCAAAGAGAGGAATATAGTATTTATAAGAAATTGTATCTTCACTTGACTTTCTCTACGGAAGTAAAACTAATCTGTGAGCAATTAGGTATTGGGAAGAAAATTGTTTCCTGTTTTCTCAGATAATACCTAGAAATTTAGGTAAGGGCAATTAGTTGTGGTTTCCTCTCCCAGGCAGGAGAGCCAATTACTAGATAGGGATCAAGCGAGGAAACTCCTTGACATGCAAACTCTTTTAAACCTTGGTCAGTCGCTAGTATTTGCCCTCTCCATCTTGAAGAGTCCACACTCACGTTAGTGGTTTATAGGTGAAAGGAATAGTATCTTAAGTTTTTGGCCTTATAGTTTTTTTTCAGTTTTGTTTTACTTTAAAAAGTTCCTTTGCATTCTCTAGTTGGTGGTATGTATTTTCTAGTTTGCTACACTCCCAATCATCCCCTATTATATTAATCCAGCTGCTTCCTTCGTTCATTTTTTTTCTTGGTCATTAAGGCATTTGAGTTTGCCACCCTACTTTATGACCCTATTTTAATGGAAAGTGACACATATAAATAAATGCAATAATGGGTTTCCTGTGAGCAGAGTGATAAAGACACAGTCGGGCACTGCTATAGATTGAATGTTTGTGTCCCTCAGAATTCTTATGTTAAATCCGACCTCTAACGTGATGGTATTAGGAGGTTGGGCTTTTGGGAGGTGATTAGGTCATGAGGGTGGAGCCTTCATGAATGGGGTTAGTACCCTTATAAAAGAGACTCCAAGGAGCTCCCTCTCCCCATTTCACCATGTGAGGACACATCGCGAAGACAGCCATCTACAAACCAGGAAACAGATCCTCACCGGTCACCAAATCTTCCAGCACCTCGATCTTGGACTCCCCAGCCTCTGAAACTGTGAAGAATAAATTTATGTTGTCTGTCAGCCACCCAATCTATGGTATTCTGTTATAGCAGCCTGAAAAGATTAAGACAGTCACAAAGGAGGAGAGAATTCTTACTAAATTGGGGGGGACTTTAAGAAGGGCTTCAATGAAGAGGTAGCCTTGAATTGATATTAAAAGGTGTATAGATATTCTCTAGGAGTGTGGGGTCAGAGTAGGGGATGCTAAGACTAGGGAGCATACAATCAAAGAGGAGAAGGGACGAATTATGGAGGCCACTCAATGAGATGATATCGAAAGGTGAGCAAGTATTCTTTAGGTGTACCCTAAATAATACAACCCTAATTTCTATTCCAAATATGTGTATTATCAGATGTGGGTACAACAGATGGTAACAAATCAGGGAGTAAGAAATAGATTGCTTACAATTTAATCTTAAATAGTCATCTTTAAGATGAAAACTGTAAGAGGCATGAGGAAACTTTGAAAGGTGATGGAAGTGTTCTGTCTTGATTGGGACATTGGTTACATGAATGAGGAGTCAAAACTCATCAGACTGTAGTCTTAGAATCTGTCACTGTATATAATAATACCTCAATGAAAAACTTAGAAAATAGAGAATATTGTTATAAAATTGTGATAACAATTATGATGCTTTAATTAAAGTTATAAGTGAAAATCTCTCAGATGTTAGATGACAATCTGTTAGATGACAAACTGTTTTGGCAATAGTAAGTTATGTTTGTAATTTTCTTGGACAGACATTTTCTTCTCTTCAATTTAAGCAGTTATTTCCAGAAAATGGTTCCATGAGAAAGTGATCTGTTTTCAGTCCTGGTTTTTGCATGGATGAGATTTGGCAAAAGTATTATCAATTCTTGTATTCTCATCTTGTACCCTGTGAGTTCTGTTTAGACAACATGAATTTCAAAAACTTGAAAAGAAGAAATCAAATATTCTGACAATTCTTAAGAAGAGGAATGTGTGTACAAATAGGTGTCAGGAGGATATTGGCATAATCCTGACTGGGATGAACACATTCCCCATCTTGTACCAAGCAGCTCATTTGATTGACTCTGCCAGAGGCTCAGTGATTGAAAACTCAGGTTTTGTATCTGCACAGACCTGTATTTGAATCTTAAGTCTGCCATTGAGTAATTGTGTGATATTGGACATGTTATATAACTTCCTTTGTATGAGTTTCATATTGCTGCTGTAACAAATTGTGACAAACTAAGGGCAGCATGTGTCACTTAATGACAGGATGCATTCTGAGAGATGCATTGTTATGCAATTTTGTAGTTGTGTGAACATCATAGAGTGTACTTACACAAACCTAGATGGTATAGCCTACTACACATCTCGGTTCTATGGTACTAATCTTATGGGATCACTGTCATACATGTGGTCCTTCATTGACTGAAACATCATTATGAGGTGCGTGACTGTAACGTTAAAAAAGCACGAATGTATTATAGTTCTGGAGACTAGAAGCCCTAAAATGAGTCAGCAGGGCAGTGTTCCTTCCAGAGGATTTAGGGGAACATCCATTTGCTTGCCTTTTCTCATTTCTAAAGGCTACCTGCATTCCTTGGCTGATGGTCCCTTTTGCCATCTTTAAAGCCAGCAGCGGCTGGTGGGGCCTTTCTCACGCTGCATCACTCTGACACTCCTCTTCTATCGTCAGTCTCTCTCTACTTGCCTCTTAAAGGACCCTTCTGATTACATTGGACCCACTTGGATAATTCAGTATTATCTCCCCAACTTAAAATCTTAAATTAATCACATCTGCAAAGTGTAAGGTAATATATTCACTGGTCCTGGGCATTCAAACATTGACATCTTTGGAGGGGTCATTATTCAGCCTCCCACCCCCATCAGTAAAATAGGAAAAATAACACCTATGTTATAAGGATTTTTTATGTTTTTTTTTGAGGAAGATCAGCCCTGAGCTAACACCTGCCAATCCTCCACTTTTTGCTGAGGAAGACTAGCCCTGAGCTAACATCTGTGCCCATCTTCCTCTAATTTATATGTGGGACGCCTACCACAGCATGGCTTGATGAGCAGTGCCATGTCCGCACCCAGGATCCGAACCCGCCAACCCAGGGCCCCCAAAGTGGAATGTGCGCACTTAACTGCTGCGCCACTGGGCCAGCCCCTATAGGATGTTTTTAAGAAATAAATAAGAGTGTGAAATAATTGGCACAACGCTTGGCACATGGGGTGCACTCAGTGGAGTCAGATTTTCGAATTAATAATGTAAACTCAGTGTGGTAAATTCATTTCTACCATCCTGATGAGTGATCACATAGCTTTGGGCAAGTTATTTTGTCTCTCAGAACCTCGGATTCTTAAACTGAAAATGGGGATAACAATACCTAATTGCAGGACTGTGGTAAGGATTAGAAATAATTTATGTAAGGTACCTCAAAGTACTCAGAACTCGATAAAAGCTGTCAGAACAATGACCACCATCAATGTGATGATGTTGAAAGGGGAAGAATTGAGGGGAAACGCTTTCCTGTCAGGTAAGGTAAGAAGGTGAAAGAGTTTGAACTGACTTTATTCTGAAGGTCAGCTTGTATAAAAGAGCTTTTACAAGCTTGATTATGACTTCCTGATTATTCTTTGCTTAAAATCTTATAGGGAAATTCAGGTTTTGCTTTCTTTCTCATTATTCCTTTGAATCATGCTGAAAATTTAAATCCTTTGCTGTGTGCCAAATAGCATATTCTTTATGTTAAGTTCATTTAGTGAGTCCTAGAGTATAGTAAATCTGTGTAATAGTCGTACTAAAACCCACAAAGCCAGTCACCTATGCCTCTATTTAATATGACATGTGATGAACACAATGTAAATCCAAACAGAGCTCCTAGCGTGCCACGCTGGTATGACAGTCAGACCCACCGTATAATTCTCCAGCAAGACTTTTGTGATCTAACAAAAGAAACTCACCCATGAAAGAGATGGTTACCTTTGGTATAGAAGTGCAAAATGGCTGAAATATGTCTATTCATATGTTTAAATTCTAGTAGCCTTTTATTTGTGGGGGTTCTTCTTTTCTTTGATACACATATACACCTTTACACATGGAACCAGATTGCTTGGGTTGAAACACTGGCCCTATGGCTTACTAGCTGTGTGATCCTGACCAGGTTACTTAGCTTTTCTGTGTTCAATTTCTTCATATGTAAAATGGGAGTAATAAACAGTATGCATCTCATAGGATTGTCAAAGGTCAGATTGCAGGAGGGATTAAATGAGTTAATACAGGTAAAACCCTTGAAACAGTGCCCATAGAAAGGCCATATCAGTATTTGTTACTATTATTGCTGGAAGCTTTTAAAAAATGACATTATAATTTGTCACTTCATGTATAACATTGTCTACAGGTTAAATGATGGATTTAGATAAGATGGACATCAAGTTTGTGTTCTATCATTCTACAATTTATTTAGGGTTGGAGACGCATTATTGTATTTTCAGAATAGAGTTCTTATGAATTTTCTACTGCACGTTCAGTCCAGTCTCACAGAGAAACCCAAAAGGATGGATAATTTTACAAAATAAAGGTTAGATACACTTTTGTATGTTTTACGGATAGGTTGGGCAAAATGCAGTTGAATTATAGCTACTGAACAAAGACTGTTAAAGGGCAAGAGTGGCAGGATCCTTGTTAAAAGACCAAAAAGCTATTATAAAGCAACACAAACACTCTTCTTAACTCTGCGTGCTCATCATGTCCCCAGTGCACTGTGCTGTATTATCCGGCTCTGTCACCATAATGCAGACAGCTTGTGCTAGCAGGGTTGTCTGTGACCCTTGGCGCTTCATATTGTAATGGATTAGTACTACATTTGATATTTTATGGGATAAAAAGCATCATTCTTTAGTGGTTAAAATTGTCCACAGACATGCCGTAATGCCAGATAATGGACAAAAGATGAATTTTGTAACTATTATTTCTTTGTTCTTTGGTTTCTGTCCGAATGGGGAATTCTTAACTTTAAAATGTGTGTAGTATTTTCAGAATGTTATTGTGGGAAATGTATTGACTAGGCAATGTATTTGGGGGAATTTAGCAGACTGTTCATCCATATACTTTGAATCCAGAATTCTAAGTGATCGTGGCGTGACTGCAAGCTGGCAAGGCTACAGGTTCTCTCGGCCAAGCCCACTGTTTTATGGGTGTGAAGGTGGGGCACTGGAGAGGTTATAGTACTTAGCCAGTGTCAAATAATTTCTTAGAGGCAGAAGCTAGATGAGAATGCCAGTGCCCAGTTCTTTCCACAACATCAATTTTTTTTCTTTCTAAATTTTATGGACTTGAGGAAGTCAAAGGAATCATTATACCCATATAACGTTTTAATCCTATATCCAGACTATAATCTATAAACACATTTACTTAAATATGATCACAGTTTGCTATTAAACTCTAGGTCTCTCTTCTGTGCTGTTTTTCCTCACCAGCAAGTCTGTCATAGATAGAATTTCTCTCCAGGGTTCCCGAAAGAGGTGATTTGGGGAGCCAATTGACATAGGGCCAGAGCCCTGAGGTCGTCAACTCACGTCCAGATATAGCTACACATACATTTTCATTGAAATAAGTGTTTGAGGCACAGCCAAGTATTGGCTGTTCCCACTGACCTCATTTAGAATGAGAAGAAAATGAACTGTTGCTAAAATTCAGAAGTTGTCATGTTTCATGTCTTGTAATCCTGCTACGGAGGCAACAGTTGTTGGCTCATGGATCTGTTCCCTAGGAAGCCTTGTTTAAAGCGTGCCCCATAGAGATGTTGCAGAGCAGATGGTAACTGATCAGACCTAATCAGATTATTTTTGTTTAAGGAATTTGAGAGAGAGAGAGAGAGAATAGAGTTGAGTCAGTCGAGGGAGAAGCTGGGACTGAATCATGAGAATGGCTGACACCACAGCAGGGAACAAAGGGCCCATGCTTCTTAGAGAACAGCAGGGTATCAGGATCACTTGCACTGTAGGATTCTGAAGCAGTAAAGATTTATTGAGCACCTACTGTGTGTTGGGCACTGTTCTAGGTGCTTGGAACACATCAATGTATAAAAGCAATGAAGGCCTAACTTTATGTAGTTTCATCGTAGTGGGAGAGGGGAACAGACAGTAAGACACCAACATAATGTATAAATAGTAGATTGGAAGGTGCTACGTGCACTATGGACAGAAATGGTAGAGAGCTTGGTAAGGGGATCAAAAAAGTTGGGGGCTGGCCCCGGGGGTGAGTGGTTAAGCTCGCGTGCTCCGCCGCAGGCGGCCCAGTGTTTCGTCAGTTCAAGTCCTGGGTGCTGCGGACATGGCAGTGCTCATTGAGCCACACTGGGGTGGCGTCCCACATGCCACAACTAGAAGGACCCACAACTAAGAATATACAACTATGTACCAGAGGGCTTTGGGGAGAAAAAGGAAAAAACTAAAATCTTTAAAAAAAAAAGTTTGGTAGTGGTGGTAGATGGGGTTTTGGTATTTGATTTTTTTCCCCAAATTAAGTTTTTTATTGTGATAAAAAATATATAACAAAATTTAAAACAGAGTGTTCTGATCAGGTGTTACTAAGAAGCTGTTTGAGCAGACTCTTGAAGGGGATGAGGGAGTTAGCTGTGTGGTATAGATGCTAAAATCCAGTAGGTGATGACCACCTGTTCCAGTTCACTTTGGGGCTTGCTGTATTGAGTTGGGTTAAGGAAGACTTGGGAAGTGGCCTGCGGCACCAATCCACAAGGGTTGCTAACAGCCCTGGACATGTGACAAGACGTGTTCACCGGGAACTTCTCTCAGAAAGAGTGTTATAATTTGGTTGAAAGGAAATCTTGAAAAAGGTGTTTGAGGTAGAGGTGAGACCTACTTCAAGAGACACGCGATGCGTGATTCCTAACCTGCCTTTTAAGAAGAATAAAACCATTTACTGTAGCTTTTTATCGGGGGGTTGTTTCTCTTTCCTGAGTGAATTTTGCATTTTGGGGTTAGATTTGAATTTCTTGAGTAGATAGTAGAGAGATTAAGCTCTGTCACTGAAGTTCATGCCTTCTACCTTTTCTCTAAGTGGTTCTTAGCATCTGTCCCCATATTGGAGAATATAGGTTTGAAGGGGTGACACATTATTAGACTGTGCCAGTGTAGTGGAGACTGTTGCACCCGACCCAGAGCCCCTGGGTTTTCCTCCACTAACCCTGCGAGCCCAGCCCCCAGCTTCTTTGCTTTGCTCCTAAGGCTAAGACTGACCTTGGCCATTGGAGCCACAGGAGCTGCCTTGCCTGAACCAAAGGACTTGAAATTTTCCATTCTTCCCTTTCTCTTCCCTTCTCCCCCTTCCTGGAGCCATTTCGCCATTACTGATTGGAGTGAGATATAAAAGCCCAGTTCCTTCACCTCAGGGAAATAGGAACTCTGAGGAGTGATTGACATCCCAGAGATGCCCTTGTAATCAGGCTGCAATCCATTTACTTAGCTTCTCCTCCCTCCTATCCTGCTTCCCCCACCCCCTTACTGGTTTCTCCTAAGAGCACCTCTTTAATAAATCACTTTCTCTCAATCTTTGTTTAGATGTGAGTTTGGGATAAACTCAAACTATGACAACAGGGTGCCCATGTTCTTGGTCAGATTATGGCCATATATTTTGGCCTTAGAAGTGCTAAGAATTATATGACTGCTGAGAAGCTACCCATAATTCCTTATTTCTCTGTTTAACTAAACTTTTTCTGTTCCTTGAAATTGGAATAATTCTAACTAATGCAAATGAAAAGTCCTTTCCCAGGGAAATAGCAGAAATCTCAGATTCTTGGATAGTTCACAAGGAGCCGTGGCTATAGCTGTTCTTTAATTGTGGCAAGATGGTTTTGCATACATTTTATAAACATGTAAAGGGCACATTTAACCACCTAACACTGAGTGCAAAAATTATTAAACTCTTTTATTAAATTAAAAATTTTGAGAACTAATTGTTTTCTTGAGCATTTAGTTATTAATTAAACATTTGATCTTAAATTTCCTGAAACAGTTTACACAATAAAAATTTTGTTATTGCTGATTATTTTCTATAAATCAAATATTTAAAAATCAGACAAACATACAAATGAATACAGTTATACATAAACATATTCCAAAAAGCTAACACTGTGAGCTTAAAGTCATTCCCTTACTTGTTTTCTATGCTAGTTTCTGTATCTTCCCTGGGTTATAACTATTCTGATTTTAATATCCTCCAAAAGTTTTAATAATATAATTTTAACATCTTGCTAGCATTGCAGAAATATTACCAGACTGAAAAGAAAAAGAACACCTCTGCAGACAATAGAGGTCACAAGATCCAGATGATCAATTGGTTAATTTCTTATTGGGACAGTGCAACCCAGATGCCTCGTCTCAGTTGACTCACACACAGGTCATTAGGCTGAACTTACTTTGTATGGTTAAACTTTGCTAGTTTGATCAAAAGACTTTATGGCTGTATCTCAAAAATGGGTTTTAGTTTTTGCAGCTTTACTGTCTTCACCTTAGATGATGCATCTAAAAAGTCTTTCTGGATGTTTGATACTTGTATCCAATGTATAGACCTATGGAATCACCTTAACCATGAAGATATCAAGATATGGAATGGTTGTATTAATCCCAGAATTCCCTTGTGTATCTTATCAATCACATCCCCCCCTACATACACACACACTGGCCCCCAGGCAACTATTGATGTGCTTTTAGTCACCATAGGTTAGTTTCTTTCTTTCTTTACTGTCATATAATTGGAATCTTTTGTTTCTGGCTTCTTTCAACTGGCACAATGTTTTCAAGTTTCTTCCATGTTGTCGTATGTACCAGTAATTTGTTCCTTTAGATAGTTGTATGATATTCCAGTGTATGGATACACCATATTTGTTTATCTATTCATTTGCTCATGTATATTTGGATTATTTCTAATTATTGGTTATTATGAGTAAAGCTTCTGTAAACATATAAGTGCAAGTCTTTGTGAGAGCATGCGTTTTCATTTCTTTGGAGTAAGTGTCTATGAGTGCAATTGGTGGGTTGTATATAAGTATACATTTAATTTTATAAGAAACTGCCGAACAGTTTTCCAAAATGGCTGCACTATTTTAATATTCTCACCAGCAATGTATGAGAGTTCCAGTTGCTCCACAGCATTGTCAATATTTTCAGTCTTTTTAATTTTAGCCATTATGATGTGTATGTAGTGGCATTTCATGTTTTAATTTATATTTACCTGATGACTAATGATTTTGAACATGTCTCCATGTGATTATTGACCATTCATAAATTTCCTTTTGTGACATGTCTGTTTAAATTTTCTGCCTATTTATTTTAATTGAACCATGCCTTTTTATTCTTCAGTTTTAAGAGTTCTTGATGTATTCTGAATGCAAAACTTTCTGTGAGATATACCTATTGTCAATATATTCTCTCAGTTTCTGGTTTGACTCTTTCCTTTTTTTAATAGTGTCTTCAAAGAGTAGAGTATTTATTTTGATGAAGTCCAGTTTATCAATTTTCATTGTTATGGTCTGTGCATTTTGTCCTCAAAGAAATCTTTGCCCATGCCAGTGCCATGAAGACTTTTTCATGGGCTTTCTTTTAAAAGTTCTATGGTTTTAATTTTTTATATTTAGATATATGGTCCTTTTCAAGTTAATTTTTATGTATGGTGTGAGGTAAGAATCGAGGTTCTTTTTTATTTTTTAGAGGAAGATTAGCCCTGAACTAACATCTGCTGCCAATCCTCCTCTTTTTGCTGAGGAAGATTGGCCCTGAGCTAACATCCATGCCCATCTTCCTCTATTTTATATGTGGGACACCTGCCACAGCATGGCGTGCCAAGCAGTGCCTTGTCCGCACCCTGGATCCAAACCAGTGAACCCCAGGCCACCAAAGCAGAACGTGTGCATATAACCACTGCGCTATCAGGCCGGCCCCAGAGGTCCATTTTTTTCCCCATATGGATAGCCAGTTCTTCCAGGAGCATCTGTTGAAAAGACTATTCTTTTTCCATTGAGCTATTTAGTTCCTCATTAAAAAAAAAAAAAAAAAAAAAGACCAAATATGTATGGATCTATTTCTGAATTCTCTATATTATTCCATTGCGCCTTACACCAGCACTATGCCATCTTGATGACGATTGTTTTACAGTAATTCTTGAAATCAGGTATTTTAAAGTCCTCTAACTTTGTTCTACTTTTTCAAGATTGCTTTTGTAACTCTATGTCCTGTACATTTCCACCTATATATTATATTACTGTAGTCAGAGTGACCCTGAATTCATGTGGCCTTCTCTGACTCAAGATTTTATTAATTCTTTTCTTTACATTTGTAGTTTTCTTGACTACAAGGACTTTTTCCTACTTGGCAAATATTCAATTGATTGCATTTCCCAATTAAATTTTCTAACCTCTTTGTTTTAGATTATAGAACATGCTTCCTTTTAAAATATCTATAAGGAAGTATCTCACAAGCTGCAATTAACTTATGACTATTCAAACCCACACAAATTCCATTTTTACCATGAGAGCCCATGGGTAAACATTTCTTTAATAACTAATTTTTTTATTCCAGAAGAACACACATTCTACTGATATGTCCATGCAATTAAAGGACTATTACTTATTTTGTATAAAGAGGAAGGATGCAATTTAATTCTTTAAAAGACAGAATCTTCAAGATATTTCTGGACAGTAGGCACACCTCTCTTTGAGTTGAAAAACGACATAGAATCTTACAGAGTTATATCATTCTGGATATTTTTATTGGCTGAAATTTACTGCAAAATAGACATCGTAATGACAGGTTCAAAAGATGAAAGAATGTTTCAGGATTTAAAGTATGTCAGTAGAAAGATGAGACAGAAGTTTAAGACAATAGCCTTGCGGATATCTAGCAGAAGTTGTAGGTTTATATTTTGGAAAGGAAATAGTGTAGAGGAGGTTTTAAATCTATAATGCTAAATTCATAGTAACTGTTATAGAGATTTTGGTTTCTTATCTAACTCGTCAGACTTCAGAGTTACCAGTGAGATAGGTTTCACCCATAAATTGCTATATGTTATATATTCAGTGCATTCAAAACTGTACCAGCATGATGGGCTAACAAATTCAATTTTTATGTATAAATTGACAGCTGTATTTGTTTCTATTATAGTCAGAATGGCAATCTTTATAAATATGATAATGGTTACCTGGTAAGAGTCATTCAAATGACCTGCACCAAAACGCCTCTCTCAGATGTTCATGGACTTAGCCATTTTCTCCACGACATCATGTAATCAGGCCGTGTTCCTGTCAAGGTTCTTTGGTAGCAAGAAGCAGAAACCCACTTCAGTGGCTCGAGAACTTAGGTTATTACAAAGATAAGGTGAGGCTCATAGAAATCCAGGAACTGGACCCATTATGTAATCAGGCCTGAGACCCAAAGTAGCAAAGCTGTTAGGAATCAAGGCTGCTCCATCTCTCTGGGGAGGCCACAGGGTTATGGGGTCTCTGCTACTCTCTGTGTGTATGATCCATCTTCATCTCTGCCTACCTCTTCTTCAGCATGTACGTAATTCAGAGGGGCTGATCCAGCTCCTGTCATATTGTGGGAACTCTTGATACTCAGGTTTCTGACCCCTATCTGCTCACTAACACGTGTTTCAGTCTCCACATTCCTAGGGAAGATTGGCTCCACTTAGGATTTTTTAGCCAAGCCTCACGGGGCATAAGTTTCTGGAAGCATATGAAGAAATTGACTACCTTTGGATCAATTGTCACACCTGTTTCAATCATATATTTTTCTCTTAGATCGAATGCACTTTCCCCAGCATCTCTCCTGCCGGGTCTGGAGTTACACCGTTCATAGTGTATAGAGAAAATTGTTGTGTAAGTCCCTTCAACTTCTTCCCTTGATGTGCTTATAAGGTGTTTCTGCATTGAATTCTTTGCTTTCTCAGCGATAGCTCGGAATCATTCGGTGCTGTAAGGGCTGAATGTGTCTCCGCCCTCAGCTCCCTCAGAACCCCAAAAGCTTTGTTTCCAGGGAGAGTTCTGGTGAGGCTGGCATCCAAGCAGCCTGCAAAAGTTGGTCTTCACTATATTCCACCTTGTATTTGTCTCTCCTGCCTCCACTTGATCTTCAGAGGTCTTATTCATGCCAAACCCATTAAGAAGTAGTGCTGGCCCACAGCAGACACTCAGGGGCCACAACCATGTGCCACAGCAACATTTCTCAGGAGAACCCTTACTCTTTACTTAGGGAATTCATGAGCACGAGCACTTTTCACATGACCTTTCTGTCAGTTACACTATCATCCTGTATTGGAGTGTGTTTTACTTATTCTTATCCTGGATTTTCAAGCATTTCTAAACATAGTACTCAGTTCTACCCTCTCCTCCTCTCCCGGATTACACTTGGCATCTCTGGAGGTACGCTTCATTGTTGACAACTTGAACAAACATCATCTGGCCAAACAGACACTCATGTTAGCAGCTCGGCACAGATCTGCAGGTCGAGCAGCTCTTGGGGGTCAAGTGTTAGTAGGCGTTTTTTTGTTTTGATATTTTTTTGAGTATCAGAGTTTTAAAGTAGCTGGGGAATTCAACCAAAATCTTCTTGCAGCAGCTTACAGGTCCCTTTGCATGTACTCTAGTGTCCTTGCCACATTCAGAGACCCTTCTCTTTAATTACAAGCAGATGTGAAGATAGAAATATCATGGTTGATAAAGTAAGTAATGTGACAAATAATCCAGAGAATTATAGCTCATTTTCTAAGACAGGACAAAGACAGAAAATCACCCTGAGAGGAAGCCCTCTTTATTTTGCCTTGGAAACGTTCACTATGGATATATTTCTTATTTAGCACATTGTAGTGACCTTGGTCTGTGCTTTCTCTTGCTGATCATTCTTTAGCAATAAACCAGAAATAGGAAACCAACACCAGGGTCCAGCGGGAGTTGGATGTCAAATCCACAAAGCTGAACTTCAAAGTGTTTTAACAGATTAAAAAATAGAAGACCACAGAAACCACATGGACCACAGCAGGGAAAGAAGCTTGTTTACAAGGTCAAATCAAAGTGTAGTCAAGTGAATGACCTATATCTGGGATAGAACTGTGCCAGAAACAGCCAGGGACACTCCTGACAGTAAGACTAGGACAAGGTGACTGTTTAAGCTGAACACATAATTAAAAAGTCTTCACTATCAATAGCTTTCCAAACCATGCATTATATACACGTGTATGTGCATAAATTAGTGAGCATATGTGGATGAGTGTGTACATGGATGTGGTATGTTGGGGGGAGTATGTGAGTCCATACGTATATGTGTGTGCAGGCACGTGGGGGAGAGGGAAGGAGTGTGTGTGTGTGTGTGTATATATGTGTATGTACGTGTGTGTGGAGTCTGTGCTGCTCCTGGTTATAGGTACTGTTTGAGCTCTTTGCTGTTGTTTATCTCTGCAATCTTTAAATAAGTTGTTTCCTTTGTTGCTTTCATGTCTGCTCCAAACTTGCAGATTCCCAGCACACTGATCTCCCCCTTCATCAACTCTGCCCCTTCCTCCACACAAAATGCATTCACTGGTCATCCTCATGGTCACTGTCATTTACGGATTACTTACCATATGTTGGGTGTGCTGCTGGAAGCTAGACACCATTGCTTCATGTAATCACTATAACATTGCTGTGTTGTAGGTGCTATCTTCTCAGTTCTTAAAGGTGAGGAAACTGAGCCTTTGAGAGGAGAAGCAGCTTGGTCCAAGTTAGACAGCAAGGACTTGAGCTCAAACAAGTCTTATTTTTAAATACGTTGTCTCTTGTTAACCAAAAACATTTTTAGAATATTTAACAATTATTCTGACTAAAGATGGTGAAATGAAGAACCATCAAAAAATCTACTTTCCCTGCTATGAAATGAAATGAATAAAATTAGTTCATTAATTAGTCCGGTACAGATTTTAAATAAAATTTAAGAGTGGTGAGACTAGATTTTAAAAAATTTGAAAGAAACAACTAAACAAAAGGGCACAACAAAGTAAGTTAACTTCAGAAAGTGACAGCTGGGGAAAGAAGCATGAGAACTAGTCCTAAGGTGGCCTTCCTTGGCCCCTTGTCCTGCCTCACCTGCCAAAGCACTAATGGGCATCGTCAGTGAGTCCAGAAAATACTCATTAATACCCCAAATACGGAGAGAAGCAAATGGGGTTATCATCTCCCTTTCCTGACAGAGAGGTAGTTGGAATAGCTGTGAGGAAAGAAAGGTAGAACAGGAAAAGTGAACACCTGAGGCTGGTCCCAGAGCCCCAGGCTGAGATAGGGAAGTCACTCAAGATGGCCACAGGAATGGGACACACCTCCAGTGCCTCCACCTTGGAGGAGTAAATCCTGGCATAGGACATTTAACAAAGAAGGATCAAGGGTCGGCCTGATGGCATAGCAGTTAAGTTCATGTGCTCACTTCGCCCGCCCCGAGTTAGCCAGTTTGGATCTGAGGCATAGACCTACGCGTTGCTTATCAAGCTGTTCTGTGGCAGGCGTCCCATATATAAAGTATAGGAAGATGAGCACAGATGTTAGCTCAGGGGTAATCTTCCTCAAAAACAAAAAACAAAGAAGGATCAAGCCTGGAAAACACTGTCCTTCTGACCTGTGTGCCTGGCTGGGAAAGGGCAGGATGCTGCCTGTCTGAAGACGGGGAAGGAGAATGCTGGAAAGGCCTTACCTGGGCTAGTCCCACCTTAAGAAAAATTGAAGCTGGGAATGAGAGTGCTGGGCACCCTTCTTCGATTTTGCTTTAAGAACTGTTTCTGATCTCTGTAGGGCTTTTAAGGGATTACCATGTAAATTTCCCAAAGACCCGTAGAGAAAGGTCACTGAGAGTGCTTAGTAGAAAGCTCCAGATCTGAAGGCAGCCCCAAGAAGGGAGCTACTTGACACCTGCAGAGAAGCAGTCACTTCAAAGAACAAACAGGAGGGTCTCTCCCAAGGATCAGGCCGTAATCCTCTCCTTGGGCAGAAAGCTCCAGCTTTTTGTGGGCAGCTTCCCAAATTCCCAAGAGGATGGATCTCGCTAAGTCAAGTGGCTCTCCTGTTAATTACTGCAAGAGCCTTCTAAATCTCAAATGAAAAGATTGGGTTGCATGCAGTTTTTCATCCTTGCTAAAGACTGAAAGCTTAGCACTTCATCTCCAATAACAGCTTCTCCTCAGTAGGGCAGGATGTACCCAGGTCTGCATGTTGTGTTTCCCCAGATCATAGGCCTAATCAGGACAGTAGGTTTTAAATAACGATTAGATTTTATAGCCATTCTACTAACACCGACAAAAATCCTAAGCATTCTAAGGCCGGCCCAGTGGCATAGTGGTTAAGTTCATGTGCTCCACTGCGGTGGTCCAGGGTTCATAGGTTTGGATCCTGGGCACAGACCTACACACCATTCATCATGCCATTCTGTGGCAGTGTCCCACATACAAAATAGAGGAAGATTGGCACCGATGTTAGCTCAGGGACAATCTTCCTCATTTAAAAAAAAAAAAATATCCTAAGCATTCTAGAACTTCACCTAGAAATCTGATTAGGAGGAAAGAAAAGGCCCATGTTCTCACTTTTCTCAAAATTGAATCCTGTGCCTCCACTTACTAACACAGATTTCTAAAAATTACCAGAGAATGCAGGAGAATCTAGTTTCAGGGCCCCAAAGCCAGACTATGCCCTGAAATTTCTGTTCTGTATATTCAAAACATTCCTTTCTTGGGGTTCTGTGGGTTGCTGATGAGCAGCGAAGCTGCACAAAGCAGAGCTCTTCTGTTTAAATAAACCTAAAGTATGCCAATATTGATCCAGTGACAGATCAAGGATGCGGGAAAGCTCAAAGACATCTTTCTCCGAGAATGTGCTCTTGCCTTTACTTGTTTGGAATTTGACTAGCATTTTTCTAAATTTTTGTCAGAAAGTTTCCCCGTTTGCCTCCAAGTGATAGTCCTTTTCTCATTCCTCTTCCTGGGAAATCTCAGAACTCAAAGGAAATTTCCCTCTCTTGCACAAGGAGAGGCCCTGAGAAGTGAAGAAAGACCTGCCTGGGGTCACACAGGTGATTAGGGCAGAACTGGGGTCTCCCAGACCCCACCCGTGATCTCCGTCATAGTCCTTCGCTTCGCATGCACAGCAGCCTCACAGGACCTGGATCTACACGACAGCTTCTCAAGGTCTGAGATTTCCTTTCTCCCTCCCTCCATCTCTTTTCCGTCCTTCTTGCCTTCTTTTTCTTTCTTTGTTTCTTCTTTACTGCCTTCCTGTCCTCCTTCCTTCCTTTCTTCCTTCCTTTCGTTTTTTCTTTCTCTTTCTCTTTCTTTCTTTCTTCCTTCCTTTCTTTCTTTCTTTTCTCTTTCTTTCTTCCTTTCTTATTTTCCAATTAATAAAATTCTCTTCACATATTTTAAGCGTGATTCTTATTAACAACGTTTTCTTGTTCGTTGCCAAAAATGCCATATACCCATATGCACATATATGTATGTGTACTTTTTCTTGCAGTTATCTAGTCTGAATGAGATTGCAACTAGATGTGGTTGCTGAATGTCATTTTGTATGCCCACATAGATCAGAAAATTGAATTTGATTTGTGTCCTTGCACAGCACGTCCTATAAAGCCTCTCATGGGCTCTTATTGTTTGGCTGCCTCAGCAGAATCAGGAGTCATCAGATTACGTCCTCTTCTTCACCTTGAGAAAAATCTCCATTTGATAGTACAGGACACTTACAGCAAGGCTGTAAAAAGAGCGTTCAGATTCTGTTTTCTAAAGTTCGTACAGAAACTTGAAGGGCTCTTCTAAATGCCAAGGGAAAGGAAAATTCTGACATGCTTTTCCTGTCAGAAAAAAGAAAATCTTCCTCCTCAAAACAGTCTCTGGTACCAGAAAGTTTCTTCCGATATTCACTTCTAACGTCAAGTCCTGGGCGAAGTCCTGCCCTTCTGCTGGCCACGGGAAGATTACTGTGTCACTTCAAGAGTTTTATGCTTCAGAAGTGCTCAAGGAAGATCCCATTCTCACCATGGGCCAACTTCTTTCTTGCTAAGTTTCATAATGAGTTGTTGGACAGGAAAAGCAAACATGTTGGTAACTTTTATGACATTAAACATAAAACAGCTCCCCACATACGGGAAAATAGATGATTTTCGAAGGTTTGCTTACATTTGCTGCTGGTCCACAACATTCCTCAAAATTTAGCATTATGGGATTTATCAACCAAGCCAAACCAAACAGAACCTGGTTGCTCAGAAAAGAAATCTACTGTGCGCGGAGCAGACTTGGGTGAATTTGCTGCAGTGGTAGACTTGCCCCCAACGCGACCTGCCAAGCTTTGTGAGTGAGTGGCAGTTTTCACCCCTGGCTCCACATTAAAATCTCCTGGCCTGGGGCCCCGTTCAGAGCACCATCTCTGTGCTCCAATCTCAGAGGTTTTTTTCCTCTGGAGTGGAGCCAGTTATCAGTTTGTTGTTGGTGGTGTTGTTAAAGCTTCCAGATGACTCGTGTGCAGTCAGAATTGAGAACCATTGAGACCAGCCCGGCAGATCCAGTTCTCTGCAGGAACAATTAATTAATCAAGTTCATCGAATCAGGAGACCTAATTGTACCTGATTCATTTAAATGCCCGTCAGGTACACATGACTTCCTCAGAAACTCACAAAAAGGGCTGTCTGTGATCAAGGTTTTCTGAAAATGGCTCTGAGTAAATGTGTGGATTTCTCAGCACATAAAACATTCATAGCAGTGCTCAATCTCACTAACTCACAATAGAAACTGCTATATTGATTTGTGGTTCTTACAGGGGCAGAAATAGATTGTCATTTGAATCAAATTGCTCAGAAAATCCCCCTGGTGAGTCCATCTGCTAGAACAATATTCTTAAGGAGCATGTTACTCTACCCAGTGAGCCCAAACCCGCCTGCTCAGGTCCACACGGTTGGCAAGTCGGCCGCCCACTGACACACCCTTCTCTCCCAGGGAAACCCCCCGCTCCAGGCAGGGACGTGCTCCTGTTCCATCGTGGCTGTGGGCAAAGACACACTGGCCACTCAGCCCTGTGGAGCAGGGGCACAGAGGAGAGAAAGGGGTGCACTGTCAGGCCTGCTAGAGGCAGGGGTGGGGATGGGAGAGAAAGTGTCTCTGGAGGAAAGAGCACAAGAGTTGTTGTACCTTTATGCGAGTGGTTTTCAATCCTGGCTCCTGTTAGAATTGCCTGCAAAACTTTATAAATATCCCAGGGCCTGTGTTCTACCCTGGACCAATTAAGTCAGCATCTTTGTGGGGGCCTGCGGCATCAGATAGTTCTTAAAAACTTAGAGATTCTAATGTGCAGCCAGAGTTGAGAACCACTACTGTACTAACAGCCCCTCAAAGGATTGGTAAAATCAATTGGTTATTTACGTAGAATGATTTCTTAGGTGCTGAAAAAATCCTCCTTCTCCTGAGTTTCTCCCCTACTGACACCTGAATGCTTGAGATTCAATGATTAGAGATACATTCCTTTGACTTAATTACAGGCTTTGTCTTCTGTTGTAAAGCACACATTCCAGAAAGAAGGAGTATATGGAGCTTTTTTAGTCATTTAAAGCATTCTTTAAGGGCGTTTTAACAGAGGAAGGAAAGACCACGAAGTCAGAAGAAATCTTAGGGCACCAGGAAGGGCAGCGCTAGGTTAGAGCAGGAAGGGAGGACTGAAGACTAAATTAGTCCCCTCCTCAGTTTTGCCTAGAGCTCATTCCAAAGGATGACCTCTTCAGCCTGCTGGCTTCAGGGACTTGCAGGTTGGGAGTTCCATTTCTAACACTGGCGAGAGGTAAGATTCAGTAGTCATGTGGGAGTCGCAAGAGGGCCTCCAGCCAGCCACTCTTCTGATCTTCCGATCTTTGAGAATCAGCAAAGACATCAAGGCCAGTGCTATGAACTGATAGATAAGGAAACTCCGGCTAGGAGCGACACAGATGAAGTTATGACTCAGGTCCCCTGACCTAATTCGCATTCTCCACTCTACCAGAAGGTTCTCTTTCAAAAGAAGACCAACCTCTCCCTTCTTTGGATTTACTTTGTTCTTTGGGAGTGGATGTAGCTCTTCTCCTTAGAGGTGCTTACTGGCAATTGTGTCTTTTTGTTCCCTGAGTACAGAGGGCTCACAACTTATAGAGCAATTGTGTTCCAACAGCTTATGTGTAAGGTGTTGATTTGTAATTCAGAATGCACTTTCCTATGGAAACAATGTTATACACGCCAGTTAGATTCTCAGATCAATTCATGAAAAACTTCAACTGTCAATGTTTCTGAAGTGATGTGATGATCTATAACCATCATGGAAACAGGAATTCATCAAGTCAGAAAAGCTTGACTTCCAAATCCAGCTCCTCTCTGACCAAAAAATTAATCAAGTGTTTCCTCCTCAAATGTCTCCCGTCCCCACAGTCTTACCACAGCAACATTTTAGGACAAGGATATCAGAGTAAATATCACACATATCAGTGAATAACTCGGTAAGTCACTTACTATAAGTTTATTCTGAGGAGTTTGTGTGGGGAGAGAGAGAATCTTCCTTCCAAGAAGGAATTTGTAATATTTTACAGATGCTTATATTTATAAGTGAGGGACGTAGACAAAATCCACATTTTCACTTCCAAGCAGAATTGCCTTCATCTAGAAAAAAAAAATTGGGTTTTTATACTTAAAATTCAGTGAATAATATCCAATGCATTAGGTCTAATCATATTCAATATCAGCTTACAAATTTTCTATCTCACAACCATGGTGTAGGGCATGCAATCTTTGAGGGTACATGGCATTTCAGTAAAAAACCTCAGTGACAGTGACTTCAGCCAAGCTGTAAGGTCATGTGGTAGATGCATTAGTGGAGAGAAACTGTTCCTAAAGATTACTTGAAAGATGGCATGGGAGTTTTGGGGGAATGTGTCCTCTGCAGCTGAAGACTTACCTTTTGCCTTGTAAGTAACAAAGGTGTGCCAGGCTCCAAAGAAGAACGAGGCTGTTGGCCACCGAGCACAGGAGTAAGCAGCCCTGTGAGACTAACACAAAAGAGCCCTGAGCGCAGCCATCCACAGGGAGGGAACTTACCTCTCAAGTCACATGGAGGATTGGGGAAGACAAAAGGAAAGAGAAACAACAGCTGAAGAAACAAGAAAAGAAGCAACAGTCAGGGGTGGGAGGTCATGAGGGCAAATCTCCAGCACTTGGGTCTTCTGACTGCTGGGCTGTGGATTTCCTTTAAACTCTGAATGAGCAAGAAGAAGACAGCAATTTTTTAACTCTCATTTTTCGAAAATTTATTTCTTTCTCCAGCCTCCTACTGTCAACTGATGACACAAGAACTGTCTGAAATGTAAATTGGTACCTAACTTCCTATATAGGATTCTCTGTTACCCTTTAACTTTGAGATTATATCCATCCATCCATCCATCCATCCATCCATGCACTACAAATGTAATGAGCATCTAAGTGCCAGACAATGGTGCTCTGGAGACAGAGTGGTCAATAAGAAAAAGTTATTTCCCTTATTTTATAGAAGAAATAGACAATAAGCAAGTAAGTAAAAAATTATATAATATAATGTCAGGGATAAAGTGTCACTGGAAAAATAAAGTAGAGTAAGGAAATATAGTGAAGGCGAGGTATAGAGCTACTTAGACAGGATGGCCCTGCTGAGGAGATGATGGCTGGGTAGAGTCCTGAGTGGAGACAAGGAGTCAGCTACCAGAAAATCTGGGAAAAAAGATGCTCCAGGTGGAGAGGTCCTAGAGCAGAGGCCCAAAAGCAAGAGCAAGGTTGGCATTTTGGAATAACAGCAAGATAAGCATTGAGAGTGACATAGCTTGAGAATGGTAGATGCCATCTGAGAGGTAAGTGAGTCCGGAACATGTAGAGTCTTGTGGACCTTGGTAAGAAGTGTTTGAAGGGAAACAATTTGGAGATTTGGAGCAAGGGACTGACAAAATATTATTTATGTTTTTAAAAGCCACCCTGGAAGATCTGCTTCTGATGGAGTAATAGGGATTGAATTTATCCTTCTACTTAAAGCAATTAAAAACCCAGATAAAATACATGAAACAACAGCTTTCAAAACATTGGACTTCATGTAGCAAAGGATCTCTGAGAGATGGAAAACAAATCAATTGAGCCCTTCAGTTGCCCAACTTTCTGCCTGAAGAAAGTTTTCGGGCCACAGTACTAAGAGGGAGAAACCAGAGGGAGCCCAGCAATCTCCTGAATTGAGGAGCCTGCTGCGAGTCTGGGGAAGTCACGGTGTCTCAAGGTTGCAGAGCACCAGAAAGCAGACGGTGGCACAGAGGACTCCAGAGAGTACTGATTAGGGAATGTTTGTGAGGAAGCTAGCTGAGCTGGGGGAGAAACCTCCTGAAAGAATTAGAGGAAACAGTGCCCAGAATGTACACAGGGCCAGGGATAGTGCCTGATTCCAAGAGTTGAGGAAGAACCTCACAATTCAGAGGCATCACTTAGAGTACTAAGAAAACAGTCATGGGGAAACTTAACCCCAGACTACATGCCACAGTGGTCTGCAAACAAAGTTTAAAAACAACATCCAATCATAACAAGCTATCTTAGTACTAAAACAAAGCTCAAGAATCTTTATAGGAATACAAAAATATCCAGCACCCAACAAGGCACAATTTACAATGTCTGGCATCCAATGTCATGCAAAGAAGTGAGAAAATAATTAGGAGACAAATCAATCCTTTGGAACCGACCTGTAGTTGACACAGATGATGGAATTAGATTAGGACATTTAAACAGTTATTATCATTGTATTCCACACATTGAAGAGGCCAGAAGTAAGACTGAACAAGCTAAGTAAAGACATGGAAAATATAAAAACAACCCAACTTATAGTGATGAAAACTACATCTGATTAAAAAATTCACTGGATGGGAATAGCACCAATTAGACCTTGCAGTAGAAAAGATTACAAAGCTTGAAGACATAGCAATAGAAACAGCCCAAAATAAAAAACACCAAGAAAAAAGTCTAACAACAAAAAAGAACAGAGTGTCAGTGATCTGTGGGATGACTTCAAATGACCAAACATACATATAATCGGAGCCCCCAGAGGAAGGGAGAGAGAAAGGTGAGGAAAATTGTTCAGATTGATGAAACTATAAACCCACAGACCCAAGAAACCCAATAAACTTCAAGCACAAGAAACATGGTAAAAACCACACCAAGGTGCATTATAATCAAATTGGTAAGGAGAAAAGTTCTGAAAAGGTTCTGCTAAAAAAGGCAAGGGGCCAGCCCCACAGCATAGTGGTTGAGTTCAGCGTGCTCCACTTCAGCAGCTCAGGTTTGTAGGCTTGATCTTGGGTGGGGACCTATGCCACTCATCAGCCATGCTGTGGCAGCATCCCACATACGAAATAGAGGAAGACTGGCACAGATGTTATCTCAGGGTGAATCTTCCTCATCAAAAATTAAAAACAAAAAAGGCAAAAATGGTCATTGTTTTTATGCGTCTATTTGTAAATCTGATAAAAAGTTCAATGATTTTGATATTATAAGGAACTACGGTTTTAGGTTTTTTGTCAAAAAATAGAAACAAGTAACATTTGCTTTCGAAACAAGTAACATTTGCTTTCGATGCAGAAGATAGAGACATCCTTTTTTCTATCAAGACAGAACACAGGAACAACAAAAGTTATAATCTCTAGAAAAATGTCTTTCCAGTACTGCTTAGTGTCTCCCATTTTCTATTAGGATTTGTTTATTAGTTAAGAATATCTTTAAACCCAGCAAATGAATACAAAATTGAGCTGGATAAAGTGGTAAATATTGTGCAGTTAATAAACAAGATGGTAGACTAGCCAAACCAGGCAATAGTCATTTCTTTGGAAGATAAAACTCTACACCAACAATAAAGTGTTAGGTTTTTCATTTTTGATTAGTATTTATAAATAGCTTTACACTGTCATATCCCGAGACTTCTAAATTGCTTCATGAAGCTGCATAATAGCTGTAAAATGGTTAACGAGAGATTTAGAAACCTATTATTTGAAAAAGAATAAGAATGAGAGAGAATTGACTGATTTGTAATTCTGAAAAGGAATTAAGCTCTGGTTTTTAAAATGATATTCCTGGAGGCTGAGCTCTTTTCTTTAAAATAAGATTTTAAAAACTTCTAAACCCATTCAAACCAGTTTCCTGTCAATTAAACAATTGAATCAGATTTACTGTGTGGTGGAATCAACTGATGGATTGTGCAGAAATCCTTGTTTGAACCAGATGAAAAAAATTACTTGTTAAAAACAAAAGTGGTTTTTGCTTTGTATATAAGCACATCCCTCTCCTGCTGGCATACCGAAAGAATTTGCCGTTTTCTCAAAGGGATGCAGTCCAAATAAACGGAACGTAAATACGGCTAAACCCAGCCCTCCAAGACATTACTTTTTAAAGGACAATAATCAGATCATTGCTCTGAAGTAAGAAAGCAAATGTCTTCCCATATGAAGAAAACTGAGTGTGAGAAAATTGAACATGCTTTTTATTTCGCTTCGAGACAAAACCCAGAATAGGATGAAAAATAAGACTGCTCTTTTGGTCTAAAAGGCAAAGAAAGCATCTATTTTACAGACAGTTGGTACAGCTGAGAAGGATTTTTATAACAGTATGATGTTTTAATAAGAATTGGGTGTCAAATCTTTCTAGTCCCTCTTGTAAGCAAAAGAGACAATGAAGCAGCCTGACTCAGCATGTTTTTATTGTATTTTGGGCAAACTGTTATAAATTCTAGTAAGCAATTACATCTTGAAGAGTGAGATCCCAAGATTCTTCCATTATATTCCCAGGGGAGAGCTTGTCTAAAGCACTTGAATTGTTAACGGAAGAGGGAAATAGTCTCATAAAGGAGGAGCTAGAACAATGGTGCTGCATGCCAATACACTTCAAGGCCCTCCGGAGGCTCGAGGACATGAATCTAGGTGAAGCTATGATCTTGTAGTCCTCAGAGACTCTCCCCTCACCCTAACCCAGTTGTTTTTCTCCCTCTGGTCTTCTCCCACTTCTAGATTTTCTTGATAAACCAGAAAGTTAAAAAATGAGGAAAGGGGTGAGCCAGGTCCAGTGTCATTTAAGAGCCTCCTGCTTGGAATCCTCTCTCTCTCTCTCTCTTTTTTTTACTGAGGAAGATTCACCCTGAGCTGACATCTGTGCCAATCTTCCTCCATTTTGTATGTGGGCTGCTGCCACAGCATGGCCACAGACAAGTGGTATAGGTCTGTGCCCAGGAACTGAACCAGGGCCACTGAAGCCAAACTTAACCACTAGTGCATGGGGCTGTCCCCAAGAAATGCTCTCTTTAATGGGATAAAAAAGAAAAAAAAAAAATTGAAACACAAATGGAAAAAGGAAAAAAAAAATCCTCAAAGATTTGAATCATCTCCATGATGAAACACCTCCCAAGAACAGCTTGGACCTATTTAGTCTCATCAGTCAATTTGTGGGACATAATTAAGCTCAATAAATACTTTTTTAAAAGTGTGCAATGGATATAAAGATGGATAAGATATGATATTGGGGAGAGAAAGTAAACCCAAGTATAGTAAACAAATATTTTTAGGCAGAAATCAAGCTTCATGCTCCATGGGGTCCATGCAAATATGATGTCAATGTGAAGTAGGAATTCTGAAGGCCTCCTGTTTGATTCTCTTCATCGTCTATCTTAGGAAAATCCCCTGGGAACTGTTGGGTGAATAACTACTGAGGAAATGGAATCCACCATGAGTTAAAAAGAATGTGATTTAGTTCAATCCAGTTCCTTCTATGATCTTTAAAAATGTTTATGGGTTAGCTGAAATGGCTCCCAGAAATAGGAAGGAAAGCTTTACTTAAAGGTCATCAAAAGAACATTATAGAAAGACGTGGCTTCAGGGATATGGCTGATGAGAAATTTCTTTAAAAGAAAAGAAAAGAAAAATTTTAAGTAGGATGAACAAATTAGACATGGGAGTGGTGTTCTTTCCAGAAAACTAATGTCAGAACTTACTAAAATATTTTCATAATAAATCGCTTCTTTTTTCTTCTACTTAAATATTAATGCAATTAATAATATCAATAATATTTGTTGTCCTATGAAAAAGTAAATAATTTATTTACTCTAATTGTATTACTTTGAAAGGTCTTGTAATACTTTATTAATGCTTCAATTTTTAAAAATGTCTCCTAGAGTAAGATATGGTCCCTTTACATTTACAATTCGTATTTTCAGCAAAAAAAAAGGCAAAAGAATTTTTTTTTTCCTGTGCACATAATCACAGATCACATACATCTTATCCTTCTTGTTGTTTTCCTAGGATACACTTGATGTGGATGATTATTGTCTAATGCAAAAATATCTGCCTATTTACAGAAACTCTGTTTGTTATAAAGCAAAAATGAAACTTCCCAGTATATTTATCATTTCCTTCTAAAAAAATAAAAATAAAACCAACCACCAGAAAAAAAAATGTAGACACAAAACAAACATGCCTCCTGTGGATGGTTCACCCCTTTTCCATTTGTCCTCCTAGGATGTGTCTGGGTTCACAGGGAATGAAAGATGCCACATTCATCCACATGTGTTTCTCTGTGATGTAGGGTACTCGGCACTTCCTGGAGAAGCCCCAGATGTGACCATCTGACTTTCCATGTGAGTAGTGATGCTACACGCCTTGTCTTGCCTGGCAAGAACCATCCCTCTCGTGGATCATATGATCATAGATAGGACATCTGAAAATTTATTTTGGCTCCTGTTTATAAAAACACACAGTGAATTGACAGTCCACTTCACTTACCAACAAGCAAGCTTTTTAATTTTTTATGTTGTAGTACAAAATTCTTCCTTCTTAGTGTTGACATATGGCACACGTTAACAGTTAACACACTCTCCCCCACTTTTTATCTTTGAGGAGCCTAGTTTTCTCCAGCAAAGAGGAGAACAAAGGCTGAGCTGCTCTTAAGCTGTGGAGAGTCAATGTTTCTCAAAGAAGGTCACTTCCCAGTGTCATGACACGTGACTCAGAAGATGCAGCCATTGGGAATCTGCCTTCAAATGGTCCAAGATAGAGGTGGAATCATCCATAAGTATGATCAAATAGCTTTCTCATGGTTAGGTTGATAGGCAACTGAAGTGGGACAATAAACTTTACTGTAATGGACATACAAGAGACCAATGTTCCTGAGTTAGGAATTCAAGGTAAGAATCTTGAAAGGGAGCCTTGAAGAGAGCTGTCCCCTCCATTCCAGGAGTGGAGAAGACTTCCTTTCATTAGCGTGGCTTATTTGAAGGGTGCCCCTGCTATTAAATGTCCCAACTAGGGGACATTTGGAGTAAAAGGAGGTGCTGTTAATAGTTACACTGGAAGAACAGGAGTAATTAGGACTGTCCCAGGCAAGCAGGATGTATGTTCACACTACTTAGTTACAAGTACCTCAGCTCTTATGGCAATCCATCCATCCATCTGTAGATCATTTCCTACTATTTACGAAAGTCTTACATCTGTTTTCATTCTTTTGTTCTTCAATAAACCAAGTCTATTTTTGAGGTTCTTTCCACTGTGCAATGGAGTTAACTTCATGCTGGACAAATTGAAGGTTTGCTTTTGAAATTTTCTGGGCTGGAGAAATGAGTCCTGCCCTCTCTAGGATGATGTACAGAGCCTAGCAGAGTAATTGTATCATATATAGTTTCCTAATACCCTTTTCTTTGTTCTCTGTTGAGAATTTAAAAAGAAAACATGAAAAGAAAAAGCGAAAAACCAAAAACTCTCCCCTTTTGAGCCATTCAGCAACGTTGGCCAGATCAGGAATGCAAACTTGAGTGGTGTGGATGCAGAGGACAGTAGCTCTGGCTGGTTCAAAGTGAGTAAAGCAGCGAAGCTGATCCAGACCCACCGGCCAGCCAGGGTGACTGTGTTGACGTGGCGGATTGCATGCTGATGAGATCTAGACAAATACTGCTCTGGGAAAGGTACTCGAGGACTGAGCATGTGGGGAGTTATATGTGAGCTTGAATGAGGATATATTTCCAGAGATTTATCTTCAGACCCAGAAAAGACTTTAGAAGTCATTTGTCCAATTCTTATATTTTACAAATAAGGAAACTGAAGCCCAGAAGTGAAGAGATTTGCCCACTGTGGCAAAGGAGTTTCCCAAATCCTTTTCCGGGGCCTCTGAAGGGCATGATTCACATAGACTGCAGTGACACGATTTAGAATGTGTAATGTATGAGGAATGGCCTTCATTAGAGTTTGAGTTGGTTTAATCTCAGAATTTTGATTACCCCCATTTGTCACTTTATAATACTGACTTGGTCATTAGTTCTAGTTCGAGTTCTGTTTTTAACTACCAGGGAGAACTTGGGGAAACCATTTCACATGGTGGTTTCTCCCTTTGCAAGTTGTGGGGCTTAGCTAGATAAAGTTCCTTCAAAGGCTCCTTCAGCTTGAATTCTCAAGTCATCAGCTTCTCTCATCTTACCAACCTGATGTGTGAGGTCATTTGAATAATAATTACGGTATGAAGTTCAAAGCTGTAAAAAATTAGCAGAGGGGCAGGCAGATCAAAATATTCTGTTTTACTTTCGCTTTTTCTTCTCGTCTCTACTCCTGCCTCCTAATTATTCTCTCTTCTTTCTCTTTATCATTTCTTTTATTCCTATTTATTCCTTCCACTCTTTTTCTAAATTTCCTCACCATAACATTTATTCTCCTTCCAATACAAAAAGTAAAAGCAATATTAATATCAAAGTAACAAAGAAAAAGAAAAAGAAATATTCCTTTGAATGTAATAAGCCCAATTTGCATTTCCCTAAATAGTCAATAGTCATAGGAAGAGCCATAGAGGCCTCATCCAACCAGAAGCTCATCTCAAAAAGGTGACACACGGTCATCAGGACATTACTCAAGTCCTTATAAATCGCACATACATGAGAACAAAAAGTTATCCGAGACCACTAGGAATGCGCTCTCTCCCAGTAAGTTGAGAGTTAAAAGTGGCAAGTGATAGCAAAGTCTGAGATAGCCTTGAGGTCTTGAATGTTCTGCAGAAACCAAATTCAGATTTGACCTGTAAGAATCTGTCTGCTATGAAAGATACAGAATAACACAGATAGTTATGGACCTTAACCTTTATCTACTTTAGCAGCTGTTGGATTATCATAGAAAAAAAGAAAAGTAAAATACTTTTTAATGCTTAAATATAGACTTGCATAGGAAAACAAAAAATGCCCTACATTGTAGATCTATTGTTTCAACACATCACAATAAAATGGGGGGAAAAACACAAAAGGAAAAATTAATGGTAGTGATTTGAAAAGAATAACAAAGGTTTGTGTTTTCTTGTTACCCTTTTCTCCATTCTCCTGTAAGTGCATATGAGCTTTACTGATATTTTGCAACTATATTTTCCACCAGGAAACTACAAATGTTGAGCAGTAGCTCTCCTAACACAAAGAGATCTTCTTTAATATTTTATCCTCCAGAGTTAGCTTCTCAGCATTCAGGGCTTGTAAGACTACACAAAGAAACTCCTGTTTACTCTCAGTGTAGATCAAAAGGTTTGGTTTTAGGAGAAAGGCAGGTTGTGTTAATTGTAGTTACAGGGAGGAACAATATCTCTTGCCTTTCTCTATTGAGTTTCAATGCATAGATTTCTGATTATATGTTAAAAGCATCATTTTCTCCCTTTTTACTATTCTTGGGAGAGCTAAAATATACAGTAATAAAAAATTCCTTTAGTTTTTCACTGAAAAAAAATGAGTGGCATAAATTTGGCTGAACAAAAAATGCTGTTCTCTAAATATACTCCAATCTCTATATTTTCATCAACTCAACCCTTTATATGGATGGAGTCATCATCTTGTCTATCAAGCTCAAAATCTTGAAGAACTGCTAGAAACT
Organism: Equus asinus; assembly: GCF_041296235.1. Lineage (NCBI taxonomy): Eukaryota > Metazoa > Chordata > Mammalia > Perissodactyla > Equidae > Equus > Equus asinus. The sequence continues at coordinate 86,581,258 of NC_091798.1, forward strand.
ACTGCCATGTGGAAACAGCATTAAATTTAACTACAGATGTAGAAATCTGATTAATCTCTTATAATGTACAAATATCAACTGAATGACTGTGGATGCAGAAAACAAACATAAAAGTAGATAGATTGGAATATATCAAAATTAAAAACTTCTCTGCATCAAAGGACACAATCAACAGAATGAAAATACAGCCTATAGAGTGGAAGAAAATATTTGCAAATCATATATCTGATAAGGGATTACTATCCGGACCATATAAAGAACTCCTACAACTTGACAACAACAACAAAGAAGTAACCTGATTAAAAAATGGGCAAAGGACTTGAACAGATGTTTCCTTAAAGATGACATACAAATAGTTAACAAGCATAGGAAAAGATTTCAACATCACTAATCATTATGGAAAAGCAAATTAAAGCCACAATGAAATATCACCTCATATCCATCAGAACGGCTATTATCGGAAAAACCAGAAAGTAACAAGTGTTCACAAGGATGTGGAAAAACTGGAACTCCCACGCACAGTTGGGAGAAATGTAAAATGCTGCAGCTACTATGGAAAACAGTATGGCAGTTCCCTAAAAAAGTAAAAATAGAATTCCCAGATGATCTGGATATACATCCAAAAGAATTGAAAGCAAGGACTCAAAACAGGTATTTGTACACGCATGTTCCTAGAAGCATTATTCCCAATAGCTCAAAGTTGTAAGCAACCCAAGTGTCCATCAGTGGATGAATGGATAAACAAATGTGGTATACAAATACAATGGAATATTATTCAACCTTAAAAAGGAAGGAAATTCTGACACTAGAACATGGATGAACCATGAGGATATTATGCTGTGTAAAATAAGCCAGTCACAGAAAGACAAACACTGCAGGATTCCACTTAGACAAAGTACCTAGAGTAGTCAAGTTTATAGAAACAGAGAATAGAATGGTGGTTGCCGGGGGCTGGGATGAGCGGGGGGGTATGCAGTTGTTTAATGGGGGTAGATTTTCAATCTTGCAAGTTGAAAAGTTCTGGAGCATGGTTGCACAGTAGAGTGAAATACACTGACCAATACTGATCACGCATCACGCACGTTATGTATCATTTAACGACTGGGATACATTCTGAGAAATGCGTCGTTAGGCTATTTCACAGTTGTGTGAAGATCATCGAGTGTACTTACAGAAACCTAGGTGGTATAGCCCACTGCACACCGAGGCTAGGTGGTACTAATTTTATGGAACCACCTCCATTTATGCAGTCAGTCATTGACTGAAACCTCGTTATGCAGTGCATGACTGTATGTACTTAAAAATGGTTATGATGGTAAACTTTATGTTATGTGTATTTTGCCACAATTTAAAACAATCCGGATGATTAAAAAAAAGAACTGTGATTGCAAGCTATAGTTCTTCAATCAACTACTAAGGACTTCCTGTTTTTTCTTTCTATGATATTAAAAAAGATTACAGACATTACCCATTCTAAGAAATATGTACACTCACATAAGATATTACAGAGCAAAATGTGAGTAAAGATAAAAGCTCAATGACAAAAATACTAAACAGACTCCTTTAGTCTATGTGATGTTAAAGAAAGCAAACCTGAGTGAAGTGGAAAGGGATCTCTTCAATAGGAATGGTAATGAGCTACTTTCTGGAACATTAATATGTGATCTGAACAGAGCATAAAACAGTGTGGGCTCCTTTCATATTCTTTCAGGTCTTTCATCATTAATATAAGCATTCAACAATTTTCTAAAGTCCTAGTGAGAATAAATTATTTTTATGCAGTATACCTGCCAACAGACATTTTAAATGATAGGAAGTCCTGCAGGCAACTGGAACCTTCTGGAAAACACTATACATCAACTACAGTTACCTCTTTCTACTGAAGTCTCCCCACAAATAGAGGTCTAAAAAGAATGCGAGCGGCCTGCTCTCTGAGACTCTGGTTCAGAGTTGCCCTTGAATTTGAACAAGTCCTGGGCCTTTAGTGCAGCTTCATTGCTTGAGGCCACAGCCCAAGAAGATGTAAGCACTGGTATGTGCTCCATTGTTAAGGAAACCAAATGGAATCACCAGCTAGCTGCCTTCCAGAAGGCTCTTACTGTGAACCCTGGAACCCGCGCCCCTTTGCCTGAGACCCCCAAGCACCTCAGGCTTGGTTTAAATGCACCAGGTCCTGGACTTAGCAAGTATTTTTTTCTCTCTATAGTCATTATGAGTATCTATTTAAACATGTGACTTTCTAAGGCAAATCAAATATATGATGAATTTTTAAATTAATATGTCATGATATGCTCAACGAGCAAGAAGGAGTTTGACTCTTCTAGTAATTTTGGAAATCTAGAAAATTAACCCCAATTGTATACAGTAAACAGATTGCACCTCACTGACCCTGATTTGTCCAATCAGCCTATAAACATTTGTTTGTTTGCTTGCATCTAGGGTTAAGAAAGGAGTCCCCATGCATCTGCATCGACCCTGGTGGAGAGGGTTGCCCTTCCGAGTTTAACCCACACTGATCGGTGCTGTTCTCAGGGCTGAGAGGCAAACAGACGGCCGCCCTGTAAGCACACGTTCAGGGGCAGAACACAGCGGTGGCAGAGGCCCTGGCCGCTATGATAGACTTTTAAATGTGGTTATCATTCTATTCCCATTCTCCTTACTCGTGTGTCTGCTGTTAGAAACATCTAGATTTTAGAGTCCCGTTAAAAGTTTCAGCTTTGTACCACGTTTACGTGTTCATTCACATTCTTGTTCCAAGTAGTTGTTTGCATCTTAACCAAAGAAAAATACAATGGAGTTTTGTTTCATTTAGTTAGAATTTCCCGAGTCTCCAAGGGAATTGGAGTTAGGATTGGCAGTTTAAACAATGCATCCTGTATAAAAGTTACAGCACAGTGAAGACGTCTATAGAGACCGGGTCCACACTCCACAAAGGCTGTGAATCTCTACCAGGAAGGTCAGCGTGTCTGCACTCAGAGATCCTCAGTGACCTTCCTGACATACTGAGTTCTTTTCCTTTGAAGAAAATGCTTCCCGAGGTAGAGATGTGCCCGTGGCTCGCGCAGTGTGTGAGTCACTGTGGTGAGGGATCTCCTTCTTCCCTTATGGAACAAGTAATGCATTGTAACCCCCAACAGAAAACTCCAGCTGTCCCTTTACACGCCAGTCTTTTGGCAAAGGTTCAGATTTTTTTCCCCCTTGAATAGTCATAATTCATAGAGAGAGCCAGACACACAGATTTCTTTTTTCAACTGACTTTGTGTTTCTTGGGCTATCTTATTCCTAATTGCTCTCTGCAAACCCTCCCCTTCACACTGGTAAACTGGAGGGAACCGGCTTCATGAACCAGTAAATATAAGATTTAAAAATTCACTTTTTGAGACATATACAACATTTATTGCCAATTTTGATTCAAGTAGAGAGGAAAATTGCGTAAGTCGGTTATTAGGAGCTGCAGGTGTGCTGGGGAGGGAGCAGGCTTCTGATGCAGGAACTATAGATAATCCCTCTTATAAAACTTCCCAAGTTGTAAAATACTTTTTTCTCATCCCTTTGGGAAATGCTGTGAGCAGGAAATCACATATGTGCATTAAAAGTGAGGTGATAAGCCAATTTTACCAGACTGTACTTTCAGGAAATGACTGAATTTTGAAATTTTGTTGACTCTTCAAAAATTTCTGATTTACTTGAACTCAGTTTTAACCAATTCATAGTGGATAGCATTAACTAATCTTGTGCACATGTCTTCCTACATGCCGGTGGATAAGTTTCCACAAAAATCATGTCATTTGAATTGGCAGGAAGTCTTTACTTCCTGTCTTGAAGTATGTTGCAACTGAAGAGAACATCTGAGCAGGGGCCCCATCCTTTGTTTTTTCTCTTTTCTTTTGTCTACTGAGCTGAATGTTATGAGTTCTCATTGCAGCAGAGGCACCCATGTATGAGGAGAGCTAAGTGAGGTCCATTCAAGAGCATTTTTAAGAAACAAAGATTTTTTTTCTCCTACACAGCAGGCCTGAGGTGGGTTAGCGTTTGAGGAGTAAATATATTTTGGATGACTACTCTGTACCATGCCCTATGCCGGATGTTATAAACACAGTTCTCACCCTCAAGGAACTTAACAGTTCACCAGCAGAGCAAAATATACACATCTCTCAGATACGCGGCCACACAGAGCAGGGCATTTTAAAGGGCCTGAACAAATGGAGCAGATGGAACAATTTTTGCGTACTGTAGAAGGAACTGGCAGCCAAGGCTGGGGTGAGGGGTCAGTGAAGGATGAGATGGGAAGAAAAGAGTTGGCTTCCAGGGTGGACATGGCTTGGATGGCCAAAGGGTATTCTATGCAGAGGAAAAAACATGAGCCAAGCAGAAGTCATTCTGGTGTTTTGGGGGTTGTGAAGGAATGAAAGAAAGGTCCACTGTGGGCTGGATGGCAGGCAGAAGAGAGGGCACTTTATTACCTGGGCAAGAGTTAAAAGCACATTGAAGAAAATGCCTCATGAGGTAAGAGTTGTGCCAGTATCAGGAAAGAGTCAAAAGGGGTTGTTGACACAGATATGGACCTTGTCTGATATAATCTAGACTCAATCTTTCCAGTCTCAAGGTCCTTAACTCTTTGCAGAGGTCTGTTTTGGACCTTGTGCTCTGCCTCCCAGAACTGAAGGACCTGGGAATGCTGTCTGTGGACAGACCTCAGTTGTCAGCCTTCTCTGGGAATTGCCTCAGCTGGAGAGAGTGGTCTCTTTAAGGGCAGTCCACATCTAACAACTGGTCAAGGAGGTGAGAGTGGGTGTAAAGGTCTCTTCCCCTCGCTCCGATTTGGGAAGCCTCTGAAGGGTTGTCCTGACTTCAATGTTCCCCAGTTGGTCTGCCAAGGCCTTGTTGTAACTATCTCTGCAGCCCAGTTTCCCTCTCTGCCAAATCTTGCTTCCTTCCCTCCCCTTCTTCGGTCATTGATCCCATGCCTGATAACCCTCCTGCACATCAATCTCCATCCCAGAATCTGCTTCCCACACAACCCACCTGATCCTCCCCCTCTCCTGCAAGTCCCTCACAAAGTTGCAGGGTAAGTTTCTTAGGAGTTTTCAGCCACCACATTGCCCAGTCTTATGCCAACTTGACAGAGTTATATGTATCTCTAGAAGAATTAACACTTATTTATTAAATACATTTAGTGTTTGAGGCACCACAGTGGGCAACACGGAGCAATTTGCTGCAGACTCTGAGGCACAGAAATAACACCACAAGTAGCTTATAACGGCTGAAATGAGCTGTACACACAGCGGGACTTGAGGCAGACAAGGCCAACGTGAGGGCTAAAGAAAAAGTTATTCATGACGCTTGTTAAAATGGTATGGCAGACTTTATTTAGGACTATTGCCATAGGTGTAGGGACTACTGCAGTGGGGTTTTGCAGTAAAGGAGAGAGGGATCATGCTCAATTTCAAATACAACAAGGAAAAGTGGGGGTGTTTAGCCAAGGAGCAGAGTGAGGGAGTTAGTAGACAAAAATTGCTAAGAGGATAGGGTAATTTTTTGCTAAACTGATGAATTAGGCTTCTTGCTGAAGGCAGCCCAGGGTGATCAGATATTACCTAGGGGCTGGTAAGAGATGAGGAATTTGGTCAGATATGAAGGGTGATCAGATACCAAGAGTGGGAGATCTTGGCTAAATGGACTTAGTACGATTCTTGCTACAACTGGACCCTACAAGGATAGAGAGGGAAGCCCACGTTCAGGCCTAGAAGAGCAGAGGGTTCCGAGGAGCCTGACTTAAGTTCCATCAAGTCCAGAATCTTTGTCAGGGGTGGGATGACCAGGGAAGGGTTCCTGGAAGACCTTGTAGGGGGAGAGGGCTCAGGAGAGGCCAAGAGGAGGAATATGTGATAAATTCTAAGTAAGCAACGCATAATGAGCAGAACTGAGAAACTTATACGAGGAGACGTATTTGCAATCTACAAATCTGTCACGACTGGAGTGATTATCTCAGAAAAAATAAAGAGGGAAGGCTGGAAGGGGTAGAGCTGTGCTGTATAGGGACGTGTGAGGTTTTGAGCAGTTAGTGTCCTAAAAAGTGACATCTCCCCCCAAGGCCTCCTTAAAGGGTGGGATATCCCCAGCTAGTGACCAGCTTATAATGGGTGGGTGTTGGGTTTTTTATTGTTGTATATTTTATATGTTTTTAAATAACATATTCACAAACTGGAAAAGCAATGGAGACACAGAGGCCCCAGACAACGTTGAGGGCTTAGAACAAAAGAAAGTGAGCATATCCAGAGACCCACCCATTAAGGAGAAAATTATTTTTGAAAGGGCTGCTTTCAGCTTATGGTCTCCAGGTTCTGAGGAAGGAGGAAAGTGCAGCACAGAGAGTTTTGCAATTTGCATAACTATGAACCTTCAGCTATGAAATAGGAAAGCTGTGATTCTAACCCAGGCTGCCTGACTCCACAGCCGACACCCTTAACCATTACACAATATTACCTTTGGCTGGAGTTCTTGTAATAATTCTAGTGAAAAAAGAGAGGGGGGAATTCAAAAGTATTTTTTTTTCTTTCCCATACAGATAGTCAACAAGTGAGTTATTCTTTTCCTCTATTCTAAATATATTTGTTCTAAATTTTAGTTTCTGTATCCTCACAAGTGTTTTTCTTATTCATAACATTAGTTTGGCATAATGCCTTACAGCTCAGAGTCTATATTAAGACCCTGACTCTACCTCATGGCCCATTTCTCTATGTAGTTTATCAACTTCAACTTTCACTGCATATTCCCTAGAGTAAATCCTCAAGAGGAAATACGTTTGGTCTAGCTCATCTTTTAGGACCAATGTCATAACTCACTCATAGGAATCCATGTTCTTGGGTCACATGTCTGCCCCTGCTCCAATCAGCTCTAGTTGCTAGGGAGGTTTTCAGGAGATGTAAAACAGGGCTAACCAGGCATAAAGGCCATGCATGTGGGAAATTTCCATAGGAGACAGGCATGCCAGCCACTGCAGTCAGGCTGAATCCAAGGGGATAAAGCCACAAGGGGATGCTATTCAGTAGGGGGCATGGCTTTTTCCTTAAATTCCTTCAGAAGAGTTGGGAGGGGAGGCACACAATCTTCTTCCTAACTTCCAGCTCCTCTTATAGCCCCTTGAAAGGAGGCCTGTATAGTCTCCACAATACCTAGGTTAGTGCTTTGACAATCAAATCCTTGTTTAAACCCAAAGGCAGAAAGATTAAGTAGAAAAGAGAAATTTAACATTCTTTCTTTAGTAAATTTTCAATCTTGTCAGAGATGAATAATGATATGAACAGGCTTAGGCAAATTCCACACTTGGGATGGAAATCCGTTTAATGAACCCAAGTGATATGTAGTCAAACTTTCTCCTGAAACAGCTGCTGCTGACTCTTACCATATGAGTCTACATAATTTACATTCCTGCATAAACATCTTATTTTTGCCACCACGAAACCATTTTCAAATTGCTTTTTACTTAACCTAATAATCTAAACCTTGATGTCAAGCATGATTCATAAACCTTGACTAAAAACATCTGAAGTGGCATGATCTAACATAAAGTAAGGAAAGAGACTATTGATGTTAGAATCATTTGCAAAATACAGTTGTTATTATGTTGAAACCATTTAAATATCAGAGAGAGGTTTAACCACATATCCATAGGAAGAAGTTAATTGAAAAGCATGTTTTATCAAAACTGCTATATTTTCTGTAGTTTTTTTTTTAAAGATTGGCACCTGAGCTAACAACTGTTGCCAATCTTTTTTTGTTTGTGTTTTCTGCTTTGTCTCCCCAAATCCCCCCAATATATAGCTGTATTTTAGTTGTAGGTCCTTCTAGTTGTGGCATATGGGATGCCATCTCAACATGGCCTGATGAGCGGTGCCATGTCCACACCCAGGATCCGAACCAGTGAAACCCTGGGCCGCCAACACGGAGCGTGTGAACTTAACCACTCCGCCAGGGGGGCTGGCCCCTCTATAGTTTTGATTATAGTTAAATCGGTGGTTCTCAACTGGTGACAATTTTGCACCAAGAGAGATTTGGCAATGTCTGAGACAATTTTGGTTACCACAATGGAGGTTGGGGGTGAGGAGGCATTACTGGCATCTAGTAGGTAAAGGCCAGGATGCTGCTAAACATCCTGCAAGGCACTTCAGACAAATTATCCACCCCCAAGTGTCACAGTGCCAAGGTTGAGAAACTCTCAGTAAACCACAAAAGGAATTGGAAAGTGCACCATAAACTGACAGGCACCAAGAAACACAAGTCCTTTAGGCTGGTATTGGATCGAAGAAGTTAGGTGTTTTTATAGTAGGTAACTATCCCTCTTCATCAGCTTCTGCACAAATATCCAGTCCTCAATCTTGAGAGGACTTCCTCTAATGGATCAGAAAATTATCTTTAAAAATACTGAATGTTGGGGCTGGCCCAGTGGCGCAGCGGTTAAGTGCGCACATTCCGCTTCGGCGGCCTGGGGTTCACTGGTTTGGATCCTGGGTGTGGACCTACTCACTGCTTGGCAAGCCATGCTGTGGCAGGTGTCTCACATATAAAGTAGAGGAAGATGGGCATGAATGTTAGCTCAGGGCCAGTCTTCCTCAGAAAAGAGAGGAGGATTGGCAGCAGATGTTAGCTCAGGGCTAATCTTCCTCAAAAAAAAAAAAAATAGTACTGAATGTTGTCTGCATTTGCTCTTTGTTTTAGATATACATCTAATGGTATGGTGGAGCCCGCTAGTGATCAATCAGAATCCATTCTCACCTTCTTGCATAGGGATAGAGGTAGTCATTGTCAGGCACCTGGCTGCACAGCCAGTTTCCATATTTCCTCAGTCATGTGACTCTCTCCAATGGCAAGTCTGGGCCTTACAATATTGGGTCCATGTCCTCTCTTCCTTTGTTTGCAAGCCAGGTTAAGGTAGTGCCTGGATATGGTCTGGCAGAGCAACAAGAGCTGCTCTGATTCTCTAAATGACTGAGTGAAACAGAGTGGCCCTACTAACCTAGTTCCTGTTATATGTATATTAAATTGTATGTTCTTTGAGCCACTGGATATAGGGGCCTCCTTGTGACATGAACTTAGCCTTTACCCGACCTGGGATACATGATATATTTTTCTAGTAGCGATTTTTATCATTGGTGGTGTTGATGGGAGTGATTTTCAGTACAATAAAGGTAAACATGGACTTGAGAGGACTGTGAATTGAGCAATTTATTTACTAGGGTATTTTGACCAACTGATCTTCATTTATTAGTCAGTAAACATTTCTTAAACATGTACTATGTGCTGGAAATAAGAAGAATAAATATTCCCCAGTAATACATTTTTGGAAAAGTAAAACATAACATTTCAGTATGGTCTCTATTAAAAAGGTAACAATCGTAGTCTTCAACCTTCCACCTTCACCCTCTCTACCAGTTCACCAGAGAGCTAGGAATATGAATTGAAATGTGCTAGGTTCAGTGAAACAATCTTATGAGGAAATAACTAGATGAGGATTGCAAACTGAAAGGCCCTGAGCCATGGAGGTAAAAATGAAAGAGTAAAGTGGAATGGGGGCGTGGGGGAACTGTGGCCATCTGGAGAGTATAAACCCCTTCTAAAGTGTTCGGCTGCTCCTCAACTCCTGTACGTTGATTCTATACGAAAATATAGACTGAGTTGCTAGTGTTGAAGAATGGCCAGAAATAAGGATTTTTGTGTGAACACTCCCAAGGTATGCAAAATATTTACTGACTTTCTTGGACTGGTAATCAATAAGTAAATCAACATACTTATTCAATTCTAACTTATCTGATCATCTTAGTGGACTGGATGCAGAGGCCTATAGCGACGGACAGGGCCACATTTAGAGATGGGTATAGACGGGAAAAAAAAAGTAAGAAATGTCTTCAGGGGTAGGCCGGGGGGGAGATCACGTTAAGCATGATTTCCTAAAAACTTTCCAAATCTGTTCTCAAGATTTTTATTTTAGAGCAATTACCCAAATGATGTCTATTGTCAAGGCAATAGAAATGTTTTCATGAAAAACTTGCCTACAGAATACAATTATCAAATAGGATCATTACAATACTGTAGAAGTACTCTGTGTAATAGAGCAGTAACATCTTCTGAAATTATTCTAGAAAACAAACCAATCTTTAAAAATAATACCGATGGATCTCAAAATACCCAATTTATGCCCTATCAACAATATTTGAGAATGCTTATTTCCCCATAGGTTTTTCAACATTGTTTATTAGGTATATTTTAAATTTTTGCCTAACAGTAGAAAATGGTGTGCAGGTATAGTTTTAATTTCCATATTTTTATTATGTGATATAATATTAATATATTTGCATACTTTATCAACCATTTAGCAGCTTATTTTTATTTCAGGCTCCATTTAGAATTGGGATTTGAGCTCTCCAGGAGACCCTTCTCACTCGGAGTCTGGCAAGGTACACTGACAGAGTCAGGACAGTGGATTTTCAGCATGATCAAAGTCTCAAGCTTGTTTGGTGGTATGCAGAAAACCCAGAAACTTCTGGTTCTCTCAATGCTAATTTGACCCAGAGGATTGCTTCCCTTTAAGGTTAGTTTGGATAGAATAATTGCCTAAATCAAAGAGGGAACTACCTGTTTAGAAACAAAGTAATTTTCGATAGCTAAAGAAGGCTATGGAGAGGGTACCGAAAATATTTTTGCTTTTCCTCAGATTTCGTGTTTCTTTCTAAATAACTTTCTATGCCCTCAAAATTTTCATAAACAGCATCTCTTACTTTAGCTTACCTATTAGGTAAGGACAGTCAAACCCAAGGAAAATTTCAGCAGGAAGCAATGATAGCTCATACTAACTGCTAAGAGTCAGATTCTGTAAAACGCTTTGTGGTTGAAAAGGAATTTTTAAATATAAATGATAAACTAGGGTTTAGATAAAAATTAAAGATAGATGTTCTCCAATAATAATTTTTGGGAAGCTAAGTGTTACATTTACAATATGTTCTCCATTAAAAAGATGGTAATCAAGGCCCTCAAACTTTCCCCTTTCCCCTCTCTATCACTTCACCAGAGAGCTAAGGGTACAACTTGAAAAGTTCCTTAATTATGTTCTTCATCCTCTCCTCTCTCACTGACTCTCCTCACTGACTCCCCTCACCTACCCCAGCCTCAAATTGCTAAACTAAATTCTTATCCTTAATTAAAGAAACAGAAAATTATTTACTCCTGATTTTCCCATCCCTACCTGCCTATAAAATATTAATAAATAAAGATGGAAGAGAGGGGGCCCGGCCTAGTGACGTAGTGGTTAAGTTTTCACATTCTGCTTCCGTGGCCTGGGGTTCGCGGGCCCGGATCCCAGGTGTGGACCTACACACCACACTCATCAAGCCATGCTGTGGCGTCATCCCATATGCAAAGTAGAGGAAGATTGGCACAGATGTTAGCTCAGGGACTGTCTTCCTCAAGCAAAAAGAGGAAGATTGGCAACAGATGTTAGCTCAGGGCCAATCTTCCTCACAGAAAAGAAAGAAAGAAAGAAGAATGGGAGAGAGAAGTAAACTGCCAGAGGAGCTAGGCATTAAGACTATTTACATGATCTGCAGATACCATGAAGAAGTTTATCTGACAAAAACACAAATCAAACCCTAAGGCAGAAATACAGGGTCACACAAGAAGAGACCTAGGATATTTGTATTAATGAACTCCAAGTTTGTGACCCTCCCTACCTTGGAGACAGCAGGTGTGTGCTCAGGAGGGAAGCCCGCACTTCACACTAGAACTGCTTTCCTACACAGTGTAGGAAGGTGAGTTCAGGCACTGCCTTTGGCATTGCATAGAACCTGGGTTCCCATTCATAACACTAGGGAAATAATGAACTCATTTTGAGGAATGCTGTTGTCTTTTATAGTGGTGGCTCCCAGTAAATTATACCTCCTGGTATTTATGCCATTTTGATGTCCGCTGAAGGGAATAATATTTTTAAGCCAGGTCCCCAGGCATAAAGACCCTGTAACATCATGGTAAATATATAGAGTAATAATTCCACCATCCTCCCCCAACAGCACCCATTACAACTTACTCAAGTGACTGCATTCTGGTGACAGGGGAATATTTGAATATTTTGAGGGTAGCTGGACACGGTCCAAATTTTTATTAATGCCAGGGGCCCTGATGCATCAAAATGGCAAGTTATTTACATTGGGCCCCTTCTACTGTGGAAAGACAGTAAATAGTTGTTGACTATGGACTAGCCCTTTGCTTTAACCAATGAAATGTAGCAGAAGCAACACCTTGCTAGCTCCACAGCTAAGTCTCAGTAAGGCTTTGCAACTTCTACTTTTGCACATTTGGAAACCCTAAGCTGTGCAGAAAGTTGGTTTCTGGGCACAATAGTAAGTAGGGCCACTCCTGCTTCTGCTCCTGATTCCTGGAACCATAGGTTGGTTCCATGGGGACAAAGTTATCGTATAATAGTCGTTGATTTGTGATATACTCTGTTCTGGAGGATGGTACCTCATCCTAGTAGGTATCATCTCCAAGCTAGTACCTCAGCTGCACCAACATAAGGACATTCCCTTGTTTTACCAGGCTGGCAACTTCTGGGTGGTACCGTATGTGATAGGATCAGTGAATCCCATGGGCATTCTTTTCTATTTTAAAGTGAGTTCCTTGGTCTGATGGGATGATAGTTGGGATGTCATGTCAGTAGATCAAATGCTCCATCAGTCCTTGGATGGTGATGCTGGCTGAGGCCCTGTGAATAGGAGAGACAAACTCTGACTCAGAATATGTGCCAATTCTGGGCAAGATGAACCACTGTCCCTTCCAGGGTAGAAGGGGTTCCATGTAAACAACTTATCATCTTGATGCTTTACGTTCGTTGGTATCGATGTCAACTTGGACCCTGTTACAGCAGGTCTCAAAATATCTGAGTATTCTTCTTTCCCCATATCACAGTTCTGTGAGTAAACAGCCTCCTTTGGGAGGCTCTGGGGGAGTTATTACTCTATACATTTACTGTGATATTGCACGGTCCTTCCTTTTGGGGACCTGCCTTCTACAGTCAGTGAGCTCGGAGCCTTAAAACAGGCCTGTTTTCTAAAACTAAGAGAGACCTTGACTTTTTATTGGACAGCGGCCCTGAGGCCATCTAATCCTATCTATCTATTCTTTATTTCTTTTTCTTTCATAGATTAATATCCATATTGCCTGCTGCCCATTCATCTTGCTGCCACGGGTGCTAAGTTCTTTGATCCAGCTCCATAGCCCCCTCTGACTTTGCCTTTTATTGCTGTACTTGCACCTACCTTGCTTCCGATAGTTAAGCGTCTCCACTTGATCTCTATTGTTTCAGGGTCTTCTTACTTACATTGCCACGAGGGAGCCCCGTTATCTAACAATATCTATCACATGTGTCCCAGGATAGTCACCACTGAGCTTCTCACAATGCTGGCGCCCTTCTCATTTCACAAGCTCTTACCACTTTGATAGTGGACTGTCCCCTAGGCCCTTTGGGCTCCATAGTTTTTGGGTCATTGTTTCATCTGACTATCCAGAAATTATCTGAGAAAACCATCAAACAGCGCCATTCTTAATATCTTATAATTGTGAGTTAGGAAGTTCCAACTGAGTAGGAATAAGCCATAAGAAAAGAAATCAACTGGATGTGCCTGGACCATCCATCACAGGCAAAAGCTTGCATACAGTATCAAATTTCTCATTACTATACAACCACTATCCTTACCACAATTAGTTTTACAATAAAGCTTTATTGTTTTTAAACCATATTATTGACATATGTTAATTTGCTTTATAAGAGGCTTAAAGGATATATACCAAAATTTCGATCATCTTCTCTGGATGCTGGGATTTTGAATGATTTCTTTTATTGTATTTACTGTAAAGTTATCCAGAATTTCTACTGTAAGTATTCATTAATTATACATTAATTTTTTATTTAAATTTTTTACTTAAGATTACATCAGATGCCTATTTCCCAGTAAAATCAATATTCGTTGATATTATTCAAAGTTCTACAACGTTAAATAAGTTTTAATGTGTTTTTTCACAATTTTGATATTATAAATGTCCTCATTCATCCACCTCTCAATTGCCTCAATTGACAAATCTTCCGTTTGGATTCCTATTCATTCTTTTCATCAAGTTTTAAAGTTCTTTGTTAATCGAAACAACAAAAATAATAGTAGCTAAAATGTATACAGCTTTAAAATGAACTAGACACTCTGCTAGCTCCAGGCTTTTTATAGGTTGTCATTCATAACCATACTATAATCTAGGTACTACTACCCTATTTTAGCAGATGAGAAAATTAAGATCTAGAACATCCACTGTGACTTGCCCACAGTGACAGAGACTTAAGTCGTGAAGGCACAGTTTGACTACATGGTCCCAGAGCCTGTGTTCCTGGCCACCACCACCAGACTCCACCGCCCTGCTTCTTGGCACAGGCCTTTCGGGTTTGTGAGGCTGGCATTATGGTTTAGTCCAGCTTTTTCAGAATCAGATACTGTTTTCATTTAAACAAAAACCAGTATTTTTCTGCTGCTCGGATGGGGTTTAAAAGCAAGTTTAGAGATCGCCAGCTTTTGGAGGTGTTTGCATCAGTTTTTCAATGTAGTGGGAACTTAATGATTAGCCAAGCAGGAGGACAGAGTGAGGACACGTATTCTTTCCATCTTCCACGCAGTCCAGCTGTAAAGGGATACGTTCATTATTTTCTTAACATGGAGACCTCACACTCAAACGTCAGCAAGAATACAACTCTAGTGAGATCCAAAAGTAAGTTACTCTGGGGTGAAATGCCGTTTAGGAAGAGGCTTCAAACGCTCCCGTAAGCACTTAATGAATTAGAAGATTGAAGTCGTTGAATAATATGCCAATCTAGAAAAGTACTATATCTATAATACACATAGTTCACAAATTAATTCATATTCCACGGTGAGATTGGCTCAGTCGCTTTAATGTTGTACCTTCTCATTTTTAAGGTACATCATCTGTCTTGCAAAATGCTGGGTCAACCTGCTACCCTTCTCTTCACCTGTGCCTGGAGCAGCTGAAGGAAATCATACAACCAGGCAGACTGGCACCCTAAATTCATCACGGTGTCCTCAACGTGCCCAGCACCCCACTATATTTCACTGTCTCTGCTTTTCCCTTCTTCGCAGTGACTACTTCAATTCTCCTTCTGTTCAAACATTAAACCACCACCTCTCTACATATATGTCCCTTCAATCACCTCAAAGTCAAATGCAAAATCTTTACTCTGGGCCCCTCTCCCCCCAACCTCGCTGACACCTCCTTTTACCCCATCTCTCCCTCTTTGACCTTTTGCTGATATTCTTGCTGTTCCTCCCCTAAAACACCAAGCATGCTTCCAACTTAGAACCTTAGCATACGCTAATCCTCTGCCAGAAAAGCTTCTCCCTCGATCTCTCCAGGACTCGCTTCCTCACTGCACTCAGAGCTCCACTCAATGTCACATTTTTGGGGAGACCTTTTTGGAGCACCCTACTTAAAAAAGCATCACCCCACCCACCACCACTTTCCAGTCCCTTTATCCTGTTTTAGCTTTCTTCATAGCACTTATCATCAACTAATATAGTTTATCTACTTATTAGACGTCTGTCTCCTTGATTAGAATGTAAACTGTATGAGAAAAGAGACTTCATTCTGTTCATTTCTATAGCACCTGTGTTTACAGTGGAATTTGGCATGTACTGTTCCAAAACAAACAGTTGTTGAATGAACGAATAAATGAATAAATGAATGACAAAGCGAACTTTGTTCTCAGTCTCACCCCTACCAACATATTCTGCAGAGTGCCAGAGCGAATTTTATAAAACAGTACTACTCAAAGTGTGGTCCATGGACCAGCAGCGTCAGCATCACCTAGGAACTTATTAGAAATGCAAATTCTCAAGCCCCACTCCAGGCCTACTCTTCATCCTCTCTATACAAAGGGATAAAGACACTATATTTTAAGAAGTTCTCTAGATAATTGTTATGCATTCCCAAGTTTGACAAGCTTGTCTTAAAAAGAGTATATGACCATGTTGTTGACATGTTTAACTCTCCCTTTTTCCCTGCGTCAAAGTTTAAACTCTTTCACTCAGCTCGTAAGCCCTCTGAAGTCCAACCCACGCCCATCTGCCCAGCTTTGCCTGGTCACTAACCCCTTTTGTCCTGGGTTCCAGTTTGCTCAACTTTTTAAGTGCTTTCGGGGAACTGTGCTCTCTCCTGCTTCATCTTTCCCATGTGTTCCCTCTGCATGTGACCCGTGTCCTCCTCTTTGTCACTACCTTTACCTGCATATTCCTGTTCATCATTTAGGTTGTCACATGCCCCCACAGTGTATTCAGTCACAGCCTGAACTTTTCCTTATCACATTTTTTGGTGTGTGTTAATGTGTTTAATTGACTATCTTAACCTCTAGACTGAATGCTCCCCAAGCTCATGGTATTTACTTACCATTTTGTCCATGCTACCTGGACCCTAGTGGGCATTCACTAATATTTCTTGAATGAAGAAATAAATGAATCTGGAACCGGGAATACACTTTTTTTCCTGATAAAAACAATCCTCTAAATGACAGTTAGAGGTAGGTTGAATGGTATTTCAGTTCCACAGCTCAGAGAGCATTTATTAACCGGAGTTTTTGGATACACAACTATTGTGGAAATTCATTCCAATCCCAAATATTGTTTTACATGTTGTCTTTAAGAAGATTCTGAACTGGTAAATTTAGTCCTGCCATTAATAAGGGAGCAATGCAAAATAAGGGAAAGAAAAGCAGTTTCTAAGGAAAAGACCTGGGGAAGATTTAGCAAACCACAAGCATGAGGTTTTGAAAGAAAGTGTTTGAAGGTCACTTGGAAGGCTAAAAAATACAGACTAGTTAGCACCAAAGGCTTATTGTAGAGACTTACTGCAACGTACGGCTTGGGGGAGTTATTCTCTGACTCTGATCTATGAAAAGAGAGGAAGTGATTATGCCTTGAAGTGCCCAAACTGCTACTTTATCATATGACCCCAGGCCCTACATTAAGTTGGAAGAGAAGTAATTGTAAATGAATGTTCATATGTGTTATTGCTTAGCCTCCTCTTTTATGTTTCCGCTCTAGCAACAGGAGCTGTGGTCCTTTCTCTCTTTTACATCTCATTTTCCCCGGGCACACAGTGCAGGGGAGGCTGCACGTTGGCCCTTCAGGGCAAGTACTTTCCATACCTCACGCATTCATCTTCAAATGCTTAGGATCACCAGGGATTCTGTGGTTATTTGAGCTGCCAGGAAGGAATGGAATAAATTTGGATCACACGAGGACTTTCCCACCCCCACCTTTCCTTGGTTTTATGTTTTTGGTTTACCATTCTTCATTTGGGCAGTATCTACTCAACTGGGATAGTAAAGAGGCAGCTTAGTGTTTTAAAAAGAGCCTGGACTTTGCAGCCAACCAAAATCAAATTCCAGCTCTACTCACTACTAGCTCTGTGACCTCAGGCTAGTTATTAGTTTCTTAAAGTCTCCATTTCCTTCTCATTAGTAAAATAGGGCTAAGAATAGCATTTGTCATGAAGTGGAAGTAAGATACTGTGTGATATACATAACTCATAGTAGACTATTACAAAAGATTCATTCTGCTTCCTCCGCCCAACTTCACTCTTTAAGAAAGGAAGTAATTATTGATTATTTGTTAATTTGACTGGTGTTGCATTAGATTTAAGACCTGAATTATCAGGCCTACGTATTTCTATGTTTATCAAACACCCTGGCTACTTAACAATTTTTTTTCTACCGACATACAACTTAAAACTCAGTCCCACATGTTGTAGAAATCTTTCTAAATAGAAGAGCCAAACAGGGGAAGCAGCCACACAGGAGCACAAATTATGAGTCTTAAAAGAATTAGATTTTGGAAAAGCTTTTATGGAAAAGAGATTATAAACGCATGAGAGATGGAGAAGTGGAGGTATAGTATTGTGATTGCACTGATTTCTTTTAGAATCTCTGTTCTGTATGGGATGTACATCTTACTCTTCCCCAATTATTGAGGATGTCATCTTAGGAAAGGACATACTACCTTTTGCCTGCGATTATTCCCTGTAGGGGCCATAACTTGGTTCCAATCCATTGTGGTGGAGAATCTAGCCAGGCATCTCATAATTCATTTATTATTCTCAGCTGATTAATGTGGATTGATTATCACTAGGAAACTTCAAAAAGTACATGCCATATTGATGGTGGGTCAGTAGCATCATTGTATATACTTGGTGACCATATTTTCTAAGCCAAAAATTGGGGCTCATTGTCTAGAAATGGAGGAAATTATTTTAAATCCTTACGGCTTTACATAATTTGGTGAATGCCCAAACTTTAGGAAAATGTGTTTGGTATTCCAGTGGGCACTTGGGAGCTAACCTCACGTGACATAGAACTGTGTGTGGTACACATGCGCACATGCATGCGTTCATGTGCAGATACGTGGTCTAATATCTCCAAGAGTGCAGGCAATGGACTAGCATAGCCAGAACTAAATAACGTCCAAAAAATGTTCTTTGTGAAGTGAGTCAGATGACTTTTTTAAGGTTGAACTGTATCCGCCCAACAAAATATTTTCACCAAACCAGAGTTTGGCTCAGCAAATATTCCCACACAGAATGAGTTTCCTGCTGCTCACGAGGGAGGTCAATGTGTTACTTTAGAAATTCCTTTTCCCATGTGTAGTGTCTGGAATTATCAATGGACTGCATCTACATGATAAATAATGTGGCAGACCAAAGGCCAGGTCTTTCCCAATTTTCCAAGGTGTTAAGGATAAGTGCTTTACGATGGTGTGTTTACCAGAAGACAGGATGTGAAAGGCTATCCTTGCTCTGGGCCCGGAGGACACCCCTCGACACCCACTCAGGCTAAATCACATTTCACGGGTGGGAGACTATTTAAGATAATATGCGCTATACCTAGAAAGGCATTCAGAAAGTAAATTTTACAAATATATAGAAAATATAAAACTTTTTAAAAATACAAAACTTTACTCACCTCTTAGAGTTTTTAAATTGTTGAACACTTTTCTCCCTGGAAATGAGTCGAAGGACATCCTTTGACTTCTCTATCAAATGATTCTCAAAAATAACCAGAGTTTTAAAAACCACACCTAATTAGAAGTGTTTCCACACTGATCCAGAAGCTTCAAATCTTAAGAAAACAAAACTAAACAAAAACCTCTGGTTTGAATGCAAAATCTCTCTCTCTTCTATTACTTTGAATCTCTCCTGTGACTCAGCATACTTCACCAAGTATTCCAGCTCTTTGGGGCTTCTCCTATAGATTATAAGCTCTTAGAAACCAGGAACTTTACTTTATTCATTTAAAAAATAATTTCTTCTGGAGGCTAGCTTGATGTGATCATATAGTGGAAGGGTAAAAAATAGCAAATATTATTAAATGTGTGTATTGCCATGAGGTAAAACTATTTTGGGATGTAAAGCAGAGACTTGAGTATACAGAAATCCTATTTTAATTATGTCCCATCAAGGTCCTGGAGTTTGGTCACTGAGTGGCCTGGATAACAAAGGATTACTTATGTTCGTGCATTGCAAGTTATGGGAAAGATCATAAATTATCTTGATGACTCATTTCCTCTAGTCACTCTCATACTTCCAATATGGGGAAAACTTTTCTCTTGCTTTTCTTTAAACTCATGAGATATAAATGGAAGAAAAGAACCTGAAATTAAGGTTGTTTGGTAATTGATATTTAATGTGTGTAGAAAGCTTAAACTTTCTTATAACCATTTTAATAAGCAATAGATCCCAAGGGCCAAGCTTAAAGGTGCTTCAGTATTCTTGGTGGCATTTTGTAGAGGAGAGGCTGGTGACCCCAGGAGGTTGTGTATTTCATCTTAAGTCACACAGGATGCTCCCCATCTTTGTGCCCAGAGTATGTAACAAAGGCCCCCTGTTCTTGAGACAGAGATTGAAAAGAAAGTAGAAGGGAAAAATCTCCTTAATTTCTGAATGATTTCTACTATCAGATTCTCTGAACTGCAGTTCAAAACCTTAAAAAGTTCCATCATTTCTCGATTCCTCTATGCCTATACCAAATTCACCCACAAATTTTTTTATTCAGGTGCACATTCATTAGTGGAGACAAATGCCTTTATTTTGTTCAACTTCTCGCCTATTTGTGTATATTTTTAGATATTTTGTTGTTTTTTTTTTTGGTACTTGGGACAGTTCTAAACAAAATAAATGCTGAATAGACATTTCTGAATTATCATCTGTACACTTCTCCTGGAAATTTGCCCGTGGTTTACTGCTCTGTGGCTGCTCATTGTCTCATTTCCTTGTCTTTGTTCTCATTCCAGATACTTTGGCATCTGCTTCATTTCATTGTTCTCTCATTTTTCAATTTTTCACATACGCTGGATTAATTAACTGCAGCATGGGAAGTAGTAAGGCTATTAATTCTCTGCAATCTTTGAAATATACTTCATGTGATATTACATATTTATGCATAAAATTTTCTCCTCTTTGTTCCTTGTGAAGAGGGGAAAGAGATCATGGTAAGAAACCTAAACTATGGCTCACTTGTCTCATTAATAAATGTTTCCATGAATTTTACTTGTCTCATTGCAAAACTTTGGACATTATAGATATGTTTTTCATTAAAAAGCCTACTTTTAATTGTTGGTGTGTATTTCTTGTTTTGCTTTTTCTCAATTCCCACACCCTGCTTCAAGACTCCCCTCCAATGATGGATTTACAGGGGGACGTGTTAACAGGGCAATAACCACAACTTCGCCCTCAGCTACTGCCTGTCAGCGCTCCCGCCCAAATGGTATGAGGTCTCCTCATGGTTCCGTTTCTCTTTTCTTTTCTTCTCTCTTCATCACCAGAGGCCCTTTCATGCATGGGGACATCCCACATGCGGACATCCTTGGTTCTCAAATAGACCTCAGGGGACTGTGAAATTTATCTTGTGCCACTAAGATTTAGAGAAAATGAAAGGAACCTGAATTTCTGTATACTAGTCTCCTTGAATTTGGAGCCAAGGGAGTATTTTCTGCTGTTGGTAGAGACAGGCTGAAAGGGATCCTACTAGGAACCACCAGGTGCTGTGTAAAGAAGGTGGAGGAGTGTTGGGTAACAAATCACCTTTGGGGAGATAAGTCCAAGGACTCCGGATTGTCTTCCAGATCGTTGTCTTTGCCAGAGGCAGACGTAAAATTTAACACATAAGAGCTGATATGTGAGGTTTTGTAAATAAGTTTGGTACTGCTATTTAGGGGTATTAGTGGCACTTCAAATTGTGAATCTGTTAGCTCCCGTCTCACCCATTCTTCCTTCTTTATATGACTTGACCTCAGCCTGTGTGAAGATGCCTTTTATTTCTCTCTCTTTCTCTCAGTCTCTCAAATAGACCTTAAATAATTAAGAACATGGCATAACACGAAAACCCACCATCTTTAATAATTTTTCTTGACTCTTTTGTGATAGGTCTTTAGTGGAGTAAAGAGTAGTTAGGGCCAATTTAAATAGTAAACTATTACCTTTATCAGCTAGGACATGATTTATATTTTAAACATCCCTAAAGACAAAAACCAGCTCATTTTCAAATTACTAGCTTTAGCTGGCTTGAGTCATGAAATTGACTGGAGAGAAGATGAACTCTGAGGAGATTCCTGTAGTAATTCAAGTTTGCTCCATCAGATAAATCTGCTAACCAAGTTTAAAGATCAGCCCAGACACTCAAATGACAAAACATGAGAATTGATGAAGTTTTTAAAAAATTTGATTATCTATCAACAATTATGATAACCTCTGAGAATTACAATCTGTACTTACCAAATTTTAAATACCTGGTGGACATCTTTGTTTATTATCATATTAATCAGTTTTCTTACAAGTTGATTTTTCCGAGGAAAGGAAGGAATTTCTTTAAATCCTTCAAAGAAGTCATAATACGCTTTCAAATCTAAAATGGCTTGTCAAGAGAAACAGGTTACTAATAACCTAGGATAAAGAGAGCAATAATAGAAAGTGAAGTTAAAAAAGCCTAAAAATGGGAACTGCCCAACAATGCAGAGTAATGAGCTCCTTATAACTAAACACATTCTAGCCAAAGATAAATGACCATCAGGCACGGATGCTGCACGGTGGATTCTCACACTGGTTGGGAGGCCGTATTCGAAGATGGCTACTCAGTTTGTTTAACACTATCTGATAAAGTTTCCAAATTCCTTGCTAGTTGCACCTTCTGGAAAAGCCACGTCACTCTTAACATACGATGTCCAGAGTTTACTATAATATTTCAGATATGCTCTGGCTAAGGCAGAATACAGAATGACTAGTGTGCAAATGACTTTTTATTAATGTAGTCCAAAATTATGTTTGATTTTTTAATAGCCAAACCATATTGCCAATTCTCAGTGAACTTACGACAAAGAAAACCCGCAGATTTTTTCTAACATGAATTCAAAGAAACCCAGCCTCCTTTATCCTCTTCTTGCATAATTGATTTTTAAATCCTGAATGCAAGTTTTCGTATTTATTGCTGATGAGTTCTGCATTATCGATTCCGATGTCAAGATAGTTTTTCATCTCGAATTAGCTTATTGCATTAAGTATTTCCTCCCAGCTTTGTGTCATTTCAAAATGTAAAAAAGATACCTTCTCTATCTTCCAGATTGTTGATGGAGTTTGAATAGAACTGAATCTAGCGACACTCTGATAGAGTCTTCCCAGAAGAAACTTTTTATCACCCTCTCTATAAAGCACATTTTATGAAAAGAACCTACAATTTTTTTTAAAGAAAATGTTTTTCCTTTAATCCTTGAAAATAACTCTTTATCCGTGTTTGAAAAAGAGCATAGTAAGTAGTAATATATGATTGACATGAGGATTTCCTACCCGGTGGTTTATAAGTTATCTGAGGCTGAAAAAATATAAGAACTCAAATAGGGACCTCCTACCTGCTCTGGGTTAATCAATAACCTTGGGTTTTGCAAAAACATCTGTGACTGTTAAGAGCAAACTGAAATATATTAGAAATGGCATAACCGGGTGATGGTAAGGCTGCTAACCAGAGGTTACCGTCTCCTGCTTCTTTGGGCAATAGGTGGGCCTTTTGGTCCCTCTGAAAGCCTTTCACATCTGGCTGGTGCTGAATGAATCTACTGTCAAACCGTTGCTGCAGTGGTACCTGATTTCTTACGAATTAATTACACGTTCAGAACAGAGGACTTAGGGGTGTCTGGGGACTCGTGGCAGAGTGCACACAGTCTCTTTTAAACAAAGGAGGCTCTGTCTTTCCTTATGCTTGTGCCCTTAACGAGGAAGTGAGCTTGATCACGGGCCACATTGGAGATCCTTTATTTAACAGAGGCAGTGGTGATTGGATCAATGTTTTTCAAAATAGCATCTCGTGTGTTATTCATAAGTGATGTTAGCTTTGTTCTATTTGGCTTTCAAATATGGTTCTTATCACTGACTAGCCTGAGAGAAAAGAAAATGGCGTGACTGTGTTTCCAGGGAGGGGTGTGTTTGCGCGTGTGTGCGCATGTGTGTGCCTTCGCGTGTGTGACTGTACGTGTACGTGTGTGTGTTAGTCACAAAAAGTGGGAGAAAGGCAGAAGTGGTCATAGGACAGGAGAACTGGAAGCAAACCAGCCAGTCTCAGAGGGTAAGTAAGGGCTGCATTTGCTGGTTGTTTTCACCTCTGGCCAGGAGTTATATTTGAAACGTTAGAAGAGGTTGTGCAGTCTGAAGGGGCAACTCTAGCTGACAGTAGAATGCTCTGGGATCACAGCACATCTCAGACATCGCAACCCAGAACGAAGTCCCAGAAATCTAGGATTTTCAATGTGATTCACATTATGTTAAAGGACCATTGTTCTCGAGTAACAATGGCTCTTTGGTCAAGTCCCTTTTTACAATCAATTTAAAGCAGCAAAACCGGAAAAGAAAGCCAATACTACTGGATGCTGGAGCTTGATCTGGGACTTGGAATTCAGATGGTCTTCTTTGTCCCTTAGCATCAGCATGGACTGTGTCTGTCTAATAAACCTGTAGCCCTGTGTGTGCTGTGCAGGATGTCGACAAAGACAAAGGAAAAGGGGACACTAAAAGGAAGGCCAAGCAAGCACATGAAATAAGTAGGAATAGATAACACATCAACAATAAACAGCTGGCTATATTGAGGTCATTAAGTTCTGAAGGCACTCAAGACTTACAGTAGTTCTTCAGTTCCCAAGACTGGATGCGAGAACTTTCCCCGCTCCCCACTCTTCAGCTGTCAGAAACTCTTGTCAGAGAAGAAAAACATCCAGAGGCAGAGACTCAAAAGAAAGAAGAGATGGGGGGTGTGAAATGCTGGAGGAAACCTTGCATGTTAAAGCTTCTTTCTTTGATAAAACTTAATTGTGCTGGCTGAATTCTTTCTAGAAGTACACTTGCTCTATGCATTTTACCCGGCACTATGAATCAGGACAAAGGGAGGAAGGAAATTTACCTAGACTTGCTGCTCTTTCTATACTCTTCTTTCATGCTGAAACTCATGAACAGACAAACAAGCAAAAACCTCCAACATCTTAAAGATCTTTCCTAAATTCTCATAACCACGTGGCAGTGAGAAATCAACCAGCAAGAATAGAAAGGAGGCTCATGGGTGGGTTTATTTTCTGGTCGGCCATGTATGTGATGCTGTGTTGGCTATACAGCGGAGTTGTCTGTGTCCACACGTGAGGAGGCTGACCAAAGGATGGAGGTGATGAATTGAAAGACCTTCCCATTACCAGAGTCTAGAATTCTAAGTTGACTTGGAAGAGGAATGAGTCTAAACAACTCAGAAAAACAAAGAAAAACAGTAAAAGACAAATAGGAGGAATGGCTCTTCTGTGCAATTATTACTGTTTAATTTTGCATTGTTTCCTAAGTTACTAAAGAAGTTCACTTTAGCAGCTAAGCACACTGCTTAGTGTCCACTTCTCTTGGGGTTACGTTATTTCAATCACCTAATCTACTGAGATTTCCCTTTGCCAAAAGACCAGCGGGATCCTTGAAAGCAATTTTGGATCACACCCAAAAATCTAGAGGATCTGGCATGTTCTTTTCAATTGCAAAGCAAACTGAATTACAAGGAACTGAGAAGGGAGATAGGTAAGGGGTGAGGGAACGGTACGGTTTGTAAAATGGAACACATTTCTTCTTTCCCCTTATAAGGACAAAATTGGCATTTGTATATTGAAGTGGGAATTTAGAGTAAAATGCAAGGAAACATGTTTCTGGAATTTTTTTTAGATTGGTCAAATTATAAACAAATTATTCAGAAAAAGAAAGACATAAGACAAGCAATAGCAAAGCAGAAAGTTAGGGGCAAAGTTGTGGATTGTCTCAGGGCTGATCCGTGGTCCCACACAAGGCTGGAAATGCATGTTGGATTTTAGCCTGAATTACTCTCTTTTTTTGGCTCCATAGGGAGGAAAACTATTTGGCATCTGTTCCAATTCAGTGTTGGAAACTGCATTTTCAAACATCATTTGTATGCATTCATGCGCTTGCTACTGTGAAAAACAATTTTAGAAGATGTGGTCCTTTATTTTACTACGGTTTATAATAATAATAATGTTGGAATTTTAAGGGATCAATACCTAGCACCTTCTTCTTTGCTAGCTGAATTGTGAATCAGTTGGGAGACAGAACCAAGAGTCGAACAGATGGAAGTCAAAGTATCACTTTCATTACTGATAATTAGACAATGTGACTTTAGATCTGCAGCCAAAAAGGCTTGCAATTTTATATTCCAGCATTAAATAGACACATCTGACAGCTCCTGACGAAGCCGGGCTTCTGCAGGTCTCCTGTGAAGTGGCAGGCCCCAGAGAGCCTGGCAAAGCCCAGACAAGTGGTCTGATGGGACTGCTCCGAAGCTCTGAAGCCCCTGTGCCCAGTTTCTCCTCCTCCCCCTGGGCAGGAGTAATGGAGGACTAGAGAGAGGCCAGCAGTGTTAATCTTAAATTCCTCCATGGGAAATTATGATGCCTGGAGAAAAGGTGGTCCCACAACAGGAATAATCATCCTATTTCTAACAGTGATTTCATATTCCTATTTATTATCACAGTTTGCAGAGGGAAGAGGGTCTTAGCAGCTGAAAAAGACTGATCTCTGAGAAGAAAACAAAAATGGCACTTTGTAGATAGGAGATAGATTTACCTCTTTTCAAGGCCTAAATGTATTCCATTTTTATCTCACTAATTTCTTTTCTAAGAAATGATCACTTTTGCATTCTTGTTTGAGGTCCCGACCATATTTCCTTTGTTGCTATAATTACTTTAAATTTAATAAAAATTATTCTTAATTTTATTTTCAGAAGTTGATATTACAATATTCAGTGTTAATATACTTGATAATATTTGCAGTCTTCTTGCCTAGATTGTGAAAGAAATAGATTGATTCTGTCTAATTAATAAAGAAGGCAGTTTGTCATATTCTTGATGTTCTTTTTCCTAAATTCAGAAGCTCTCTTTTCCTTTTCTTGTCCTTCTCATCTGAAGCATAAAGAACCTGTATTATGGAAGGATTTATTTTTTCCAGTAAAGGGATTCAAATGCTTGGCTGTCAATACAAAGGACAAACATGGACTGGTGAGAGACTGGGACTCAGGGTGCCAGTGGGTACCTCCACCACCGTAGGAGAGGCTCTCGACAGAAGTTGGATAATGCAGCCATCATGGGAAAAGAACCAGAGCCAAGGGATGGGTAGAGGGAGCAATACCATCTGCATTTCTAGATCTAGCAATGAATTCAGCCAGCTGCCTCTTTGACTTTCTAGTTTTGTGAGTCAATAAATGACCTTTAGGTGAATATAAATGACCTTAGGTGGATATGAGTTGTTTTCTGTCACTTACAACCCAGAAAGTCCTGGGCAATGCAAGGCTTGTCCCCCTTGCATATGAAGATTAGTATGTAAAGTTTAAAAAGACTTTAGTAAAGGTCCCCAGTTAATGGAAGAGAATTACAACACAGGGACAGAAAACTAGCTCTCTACCCACAGGACTGATCCTGCAGCACAGACCCTGACTCCGCCTTAGGAAAACCCTGCATGGTACCTCCAAGCCAGGCCATAGACTCTTTTCTGTCCAGTTATGAACTTTCCTTTCTGTTTAGTTCTTGGTGTGTGCGTTTAGCTGAGGTCGTCTTTCCCTCACCATCTGGGATCTCCCCTGATCATCTCTTATCCAGAACTGAGTAGATCCAAAGAAACTTCTTATCCTAAGCTTCCCTCCAGACTAGAGTCAGTCTACCATTTCCTTATTCATTGTCCCAGGATCTACTTCTTTCTAGCATGACTGACAGATGTGAATTTCTACTTCCCTCAGAGCAGGTCCATTGTTATACTCACAAGTGATGTGGCTTGGGATCCAGTAACCACTTTGGAAAAGAATAATCCAGAATGGGTGAGAGTGTTTCCCATCTGGTGGTGGAGGGCATCCCTTCCTCAAATTTACTTCCCAATTATAAAGAGAAAAGTTAGCCTCTTTCTTGTTACAATACAGTCTTTGTTGAATGTTGACAAATTTCATCCAGGAATACTCCCTACCACTTGAGGTAAAGTGGAATGATAGGCAAGATTGGTAGTAAAGGGACAGAAATAGATGTTGAAGAATCAGAAAATTAGTCATATTGCATCATCTTGAGTCCACTTCTGAAATCTGTGGCTTCTGGAGGATTCTTAGGAATCCTCAATATAAGGACTTCAGAAGGAATGGATGTCCATTAGTTAGGAGAAAGTGGTATATCTTCAAGTTGGGGAAAATGCAGTCCTGCTTCAATGGTGGCAGATCTCATGCGGGAATGCTTCCTGTAACAGGAAGTAAAGATCATGCTATGCACACTTCTACCTTGTGGGCTTTCAATCCTAATTTTCAGCAAGCAATTGCTTAGATCAAAATAACCACTTCCATAGGAGAAAGCAACAGTGTGCTGGTCCAGAGTGATGCAATCTCTACTCGGAAAGTAGTTCTCCAAAGAAAACATAGGCTTTAGAAATGCAGCTTTGTCAACAAAACATGCCAGTTGTTTCTATACTCAGCTATGCATTTGAATCATTGAGAAACTTTTTACTAACTGTTTCCTGGGCCCTATCTCAGACCTGCTAATAAGAATTTTTAGAGTGGGGCTTGGATATATGAATATTAATAAAGCTTCTCAGATGATTCAGATACTGCATTTTGGGACCTATTTCTTCTACCAGCTGTCTTGGTAAAAAGGAAGCTTCGCCCACTCACGGCCTCAGAGTGGGAGCTCTGGGAGCAGAAGGTCTACTTTTTCTCTTGATATTTTGTTCCATCACTGCCTTTTCCCCACGTAGTTGGTCTCGGAGATACTTGCCAAATCCTTCCCAATGAACATTTATCCTCTGCTCTTTTTAAGCTCTTATTTTTGTCTTAAAAATTTTAATAATAACTATATGTTATGTATAAAGAAGAAAGAAAAACAGAGCACAGGGTCAGAATAGGACTAGGAAAGGTTGACTAGAAGCTACCTCACCTGAGCTAGTCTAGTAGGACTGAGGAAAGTATCAGTCCCGGAACTCAGAGTGGGAAAGAGCTTATGCATGTTTTTAAGTGATCTCAGCTGAAATATATAGTGCGCGCAATGGAGAATGAGAGGATAGGAAGCCGAGAAGACCATTAAATTCAATCCAAAAAAAATTCCTCAGAGATTCGTAAAGACAACCAAACTTGGTATGGATTCAATAATATTTCTACTGCCGTCCAAAGGGAAAACCTAAGAATTTCTAAGAGCATCTTCAAAGCCACTTGTGGATGTGCTATGTTAGGGATCCAAGAACAAGAATACCTTTGGCTAAATGTAGTATTTATCATAAAAGACAGAAGTATCATTTGAATCGAGATTCACTCAAGTGAAGCATGGTTACCATCAATAAGACATTTTTTTGTCCAGAAGATTTATCCTCTTCTATCCAAAATGCTGATGGATTGGAGACATATAGTTTGTCCAGTAGGGTATGAAAATATCATAACATAACACAAATAGCATTCAGTTACTTTAAGCACATTTTGGACAAAAGCCAAAAATTGCTCTCAGGCCCATTCTACCATATTTTAAAAATAAAAATAAAAGATGGTATTATTTTAACTTTCAGATGACACAGAAATGATATTATTCAAGAGTTTATCAGTGCCATAGAATAATAGAAATGGGGTGTACAGTTAAAGTAGAAACTCAGATGAATTTGGAGTTGAAAATAGGAACCTTAGCGTATCCATGATGGGTGAATGTATGCATATGTGTGTGTGTGCTTATGCGTGTGTGTGTGTGTGTGTGTATGTGTGAATATTCCCAAGTGATTAATAATCTGGGAGAGAACGCCTACAATGAGATCTATTTATTTGTATCCTTCCATAAGAAATCTTAGCACATCTTACATTTGTTTAAGACCCACAGCTGCCCTAAAAATTGGAAATCTAACCACCAGTGGCATGCTTACTTTGTCAGGCTCCACAAACAGCTGTTGGGATGCACCAAGAAGCTCCCCTCAAGAAAGTCTGTTAGGTTTGATGTTAAAGCCCAACATAGACATAGTTGGTTAATTTTCTGATTACTGGTAAACATTAACCAGCTGGTGAATCTTGACTGTGATATACACATAAAATATACGCATAACCTTACGTACTCTCAAACACTCTGCTCCACCTTCCTTACTTGTCTATTTCTTAATCACTGGTTTTAACCAGGCTCCTCAAATGCCTGGATACAAAAACTTCAAAATGATGCAATATGTGCATGGAGTAAAGATGTAGTTTTCAAACGTTTTAAAGCCATAGAACTCTTTTCTCCAAGCAAAATCTGATAAGGGAGGTCAATATACAAAGCAAATTAAAGCAGGACTCTCCTGATTAAAAGGGAGAGGTAGCTTGAAGCCCCATTTGCACAGATTCTACCCCAGGTCTCTGTTCCCTAGCTATTGTTTCCTCTCCCCATCAGACTCCCATCTGAGGCTCTCCGCAGAAGCCTGTGGGCTGCCTGAGACACAGTTAGAAGACCACCATTCTTCTAAGGATAGCAGACTTTTCATGCAACACGTTTTGGTTGAGCTTGACTGGAGGGGAGTGTCAGGCACTAATCCAAGTCCTCCAAAGCTGCCGAGCTCCTGTTCTTCACAAACCATGCGCAAACTTTGGCAAGTCCCCGAAACTTTGCGAACCATTCCTCATCTCTACCATGATGTCTTTACAAGTTGTTTGAAGGATTTAAAAAAAAGCCTGCAAAATTAATTTGCAAACTTTAGGCCCTATTCAAATATAAGGACATCTGGACATTTGTCGCATTTTCCCTCAATTTAACTGGGGTAATTTCAAAACAACTTCAGACTCAGAAAAGTCTACATTCCAATGTTGCCCTGCAATTTACCAAATACGTGACTTTGAGTCATTTCATTTTCCTGGACACTTAGTTTCTGCATTTTCAAAAATGGAGGTAGTAATACTGAACAGCGTTATTGTGACAGTTAAATGACAGCAAGAAGTCCCTACCTCGCCCCATGCCTGGTACATTGTAGGCTCTAGATAAATGTTCATCAGATCCAAATGCCTCTATTTTAGAAAAAGAGCCACATCATTTCTCTTTAGTATGGATTTTACATCACAGCACCGCACTGTAGCAAATATATTATCAATTGTCTCACCTGAAAAATGGTGCTATATAAATGCAAATTTACTTACTCACCACAATCACACACACTCATCAGTATATGCCTCCTCACGTCTTTCTTTCTTAAAAGCTATTATGTCCACTTCTTTGCTCTGTACAGCAACTGCCCTTGGAACTTACTGAGTAAAATGATTCTTTGTGAGCTTTTTCTCTTTTTGATACAGAAATCTCATTTGGTTAAATATGATTTGATAGAAGTTTACAGTCAGATTAAAATGTAGAAATTATCACAGTCAGTTCTTATTTAAAACTAAGAGAACATCTTGCTGTTTTTTTTCTTAAATCATTATTTTGATAGCATATATTTATATATTTTCTACTATATATTTGACATTTCTGTATTTTCTATATCTTATTGACAATAGACCATCATGGGAATCTTAGAAAAAGGAACACAGAAACCAGAGAAAGATCGCCCTGCTCTCTAGCTCTTCCTTTATTTATTTGATGACTATTTTTGATATCTTGAAATATGTGAAATACAATCTTGCCAAATCTTTATATGTTTTGTCACTTTCAATAAGAAATTAGATCTCACATCTGTTTCTGTTTTGAGAATACATCACTTTTTTTTTTTTAACAGACATGTGAAAATCAGAAAACGAAGGGATCAGAATTCTGTGTAGAGAATTGGAGTCTATGGTTGGGAGTGGGAGGGGGTGGAGTGGACTCACAGTAGGTCCTTGATCTGGTAGAGGTTTAACCAATTCTAGCCACTCTCACTGCTCCATTCGGGGCATTTCAGCTGTAAGGGCACTGAACCTGTCTCATCTGAGAAGCTTGTTGGCTTTTCCAAACCGGAAGGAGCTTATTTAACAAGTTGCTCTCTCATGCCACTAAAGCAGTGTGATCTTAATTCTAATTCTATTAAAATCAGTGACCGTTTATCAAAAGCTTACCTTATCAGTTCCACTTGAGAGAAGAGAGAATTCTTATTCCAACCACTTAGTTAGAGAGGCTGGCTTGATGAGACAAAACATGGATTTTTGTGTAATTCGTAGTTTCTGGGGAGCAACTCCAGCAATCATAATAAACCTCAAGTTGGGGAAAAAGCACATTAAATGCCACATAGTACACCAGCCAGAACAAAAACGTCTGTCTGAAACTACAAAAGTGGAGACAATTGAGAATGCTAATGACATGTGGGGAAGTGAGTGCATTTCCTTGGCAGGGACTCTGTTATACGTACATCACTGTCTTTGCAATGATGTTCGGTCAAATCATCATTACCAAAAAGGACACAGATCCTTTCTTTATTCATTCTTGGAGGAGGCAGGAAGTAGGTAGGCATCAGAATTATCTATAGCCTTTAAAAGCGAACCTTCCTGAAGCCTGCCTCCTCTACAGAGAAGTGGGGACATGGGGTGAAATGTACTTTTAGTCATTGCTCCTCAAGTGATGATAATGGTCGCCTACTCCTGCCCTACCCATCTCACTAAGGCTGCTTCATTGAACACTGCAGAGTATTCATGCTATCGTGCTTGGTTCTTTTTGATTCCAGAACTTAGAATATTCTCCTATTTCCAATATCCATCTTTTAGAAAAAAGCAAAATAAGATGATTCAGCATGGTTGGTTTAAGTTGTATTTCTTTTTCAAAGATAAAAAGAGACCACTACAGACTGGATGTTTAAATTGTTGGCTTATTTATGCCTCACAGCATCCTAAGTGAGCAGTCAAGATCAGAGAGAATTGTCTTACTGATTCCTAATGCCCACAATGGACTCTCACATTCGGATTTGGCCTTGTGTCCGTCGGATCCAGTTGTGCAGCTGCAGCTGGAAAAGGGAGGGTCACCTCGGGGGGCTCACTACTCAGAGAAAGTGAGAAGAGCATGGGCTGGGCAGACACTCTGCAACACTGTCTACTGCTCGTTCCCTTGCCTGCAGGTTCTACAAAGATCAGTAGGGCAGTCTCATTACTGATTTATACTCTACCTTCTTCCAAAATGAATTCTAAATGGTGTAGAAAATCATCATATAAGCAGAAAAAGGCA
Source organism: Equus asinus (assembly GCF_041296235.1). NCBI lineage: Eukaryota > Metazoa > Chordata > Mammalia > Perissodactyla > Equidae > Equus > Equus asinus. Next base: position 86,614,002 of record NC_091798.1, read on the forward strand.
ATTAGAATTGTTTTTAAGATAGATTTTTATGAAATCATAACGAAATGTAAAGAGGAAATAGTTTACTCTTTCAAGCTCCTAGGTAATGAGTTAATGCAATTACATGCTAAATTTACATCTTAGTTCCCCAGCAGCCAAGATAACAGGAAAACCTGATAGATTATAGTGTTCTCTTGTCCAGAAAAAGAATTGCTAAAAGGAAGACAATTTTTTTCTAGCCACTGAACTCTAGAAAGAATTCATAAATTACATACTTACTTGAGACACCACATGAAATAATAAGAAAATGACTTCTATTACAGTTTTACATATCATTCTTCAAATAGATGTTTCTATTTCATCTTTCTGTGGAAGCTGAAGGAATAACATTAAACTTTAACTCAATAAACTTATGAGGGTAAAAGATTAATGCTGTTCTGTCTGCAAATACCTCTGGGAACTCCTGATTTTTATATCACACCTTGCTCTAGGGTCTGTAGTAGGCCTGAGCTAGTCTGGAAGGATAGGCTGAGAAGTATGCAATAATTCTCTAAACAAATAGAATTATAATATTACATCTTCCAATTAGATTTAAATAATACCTCTTTATAGAAGTATACAAATACTGGAGATAATTAGAAAAAAATTAAAATTTTACATTTCCAAAACCCAATGATCACCACTATAAATTCTTAGTCATATCTTTCCAGATATTTCTGCAAATATGGTATTTTTTTCCAACTTGCTTTTTTTTCCAATCACCAATATTCATCTTTCCCTTTCAATAAAATTTCATTTCCTATAATACTGAGACCATATTCAGATTTACCCAATTGTCCCTAAAACACTGTTTCAGCTGTTTTGTCCCAACCAAGATCCAAGAAGACTCATTGTATTAGGTCCTTAGGTCTCTTAATCAAGCACAATGTTTTTATTATGACCTCAATTTGTCAAAGGAACTGGCCCAGTAGTCTCGCAGAGTGTCTCACCTTCCAGATTTGTCTGCTTATTAAGATGATGTAGTCTAGGCAGGAAAGATGACCCAGTTGCCATCTCCCACAGGTCCTGGTCCAGACCAGGAGAGACCACCGGTGTGTGTGACCACTGCTCAGGAAGACTCTGGCAGATGCAGCTACCAAAGATTCTAAATCCCAGGTGGGTTGGTCTGGGTACTGGCTGGTGGGGAAGGCTCCCCTCTTATGAGTTTGTGATCAGGAAATTACAGTCAGAAGAAAAGGGTGGAGAGCAGATAGTGGGTCAGGATTGAAGTAGAAACTAGATGGAGAGCTATATACCGAAGCACGTATGTCTCTTAGAAAACATGAATCAGTGGCTCTGCCAACCAAGCTCTGGCTTTCAGTACTACCCTTTAAATGAAACAGCCCATCTGAGAGACAGTCACATTACAGTGGTCCTGGGGAAGGAACAAACTCCTCTCTCTGCCTGTGCTGATGTTTGTATTTTGTAGTAGCCCTTTCACAAGGGGATAATTCATTTAAGGGTGGTAACTTACTCATCTCTGAATCTGCAGTATCTGGCACAGACCCTGGTACATTAAAGGGAAGAATTTGTGAAGTGTCTGACATCCCTAACCTGTAGTCCAGAGCAGCTATTCAGTACTGTCTTAGACCCCAGCAGGGGGACCCCTTCTGTGAAGGGCTCTACTCTGGCCTCCTGCACTTATGCCTTTCCCAATGGGGTGAGGCTTCTCTGTGGCTGAGGGCCCTGCCCACCCAGAACCCTCCCTGTTTCTAGACTAGTCTGTAAATACATGGACTCTGAAATTCACTGCACAAATGGCCCCAAACACTTTTTAAAGGACTGAGCTGACCTCTCCACACGTTTGACCTCCTAGGGGCTCTCCCCCGAGCCCACAATGTATGCACCCCTAGGCTGGGGACCTGCCGCGGGATGACTCTTTGCAGGGGTTGTGGATGGAGCTTGGACCAGAGGGCTAGGGTGTCCACAAGTGAACTCAGAAGACACCTTGAGATTTGGGATGGAGCTGGGGCTGAAAGAGAAGTGGGGCAGGCTGCAGATGGTGGAGAAAGGGGAGCAGAGCCTGGACCAGTTCCCCCTACACTGCCGCATTCCAGCTGGGAACTCTGAGGAGTCCAAGAGTTCCGAGCTCTAAACTGGCCTTCCAGATTTCTATCAAGGTACATTTATCAAGGTAGGAGGCTAACATATTTTATTTAAGAGTATTTTCTCTTGACATATAACATTTAAGTATTTCAACAAATGGTATAGGGCTTCCAATTATACTAGCTCCAGGCCAGCAATCACTAGGGGTGAGTCTGCAGCTACTTCTTTTTGCTGAGGGAAGCACTCTTTAGAGAAAATTGGTGGGCTTTTTTCTGCCATTTTTGCATAAAATGCTTGGAGTGACCTAATCTACCTCTAGAGTTCTCTGCTCCTGAGTGAGCTGAGCATGAGCCTCAGAAGTCAACTGAATTCAGGGTAATCCTTCACAGCTCCATGTTCCTCCCTGAGACCATCATTATGGGGCCATTATTGAGTCAAACTTCAGTCTGAGAAACAGCTCATGGCTTAGCCAGACTCCCCACTGCTTCTCCTCTTGCTCAACTTCAAACCATTCTACTAGCCTTTCCCACCTCCATCAGTATAGTGTCAGGAGAAATATAAAGAAAATGCCTATGAATTTCACTGAGTGAACATCCTTTGTAATGGACAAGTATTGGAAGGATGAAAAATGCTATTATTTTGTTTTTATTATTGCCACTTTGATAGATATATTTCAATGTTTTTGTTCTCCATTAAAAGCTATAGCCAAATGTTGACTAAAGACTGATTTTACAAGAAACAACAAATAGCTAATACACATCAAATGAATGTTTAGGAAATAATACACTAGAGAAATGCTTTTACAAAGGAGAAGGGAGAAAATGAACATTTCTATCTTGTCAGCTACGCTGTTATTGAAAGAGAAATGAAATATTCTTACTGCCATAAGCAGCAAAGTTTTTTTTTTTTAACCCAAATTACATATCTCAGCCATATCAGAGACATTTCCTGTAAGAATTTTGTAGGGAAAAAGATCATGTGCTAGCAAAATTCAATCCTTAGTTTGAAATGTATTTATACGTTGTAAGTGAGGTTAGAACAAAATGACTCAGGAATGGAGAGAAAGTTTCCTTTGAAGTGTTGTGAAATTAAGAGAAGCCCCAGTGCCTAGATGCAAGTGCCATTTGCTTTGTATTTTCTGTCTCTCTCTCTCTCCCTCTCTTTCTCTCTCCTAAGACAGGCTCTTGCAGTTATCCTCAGACCAATATTTCATAGGAAGGCTCATAAGTGAAAACATCCGAACCTTGGGAACCTGATCCCCGTTACCAATTCTGCATTTCCAAAAGGGCATTTAAAGACATCATTGTTTGTTCCCAGTGACTAGTTAATGGCATTTTGATTTGGTAATTGCAAACAGACCCCAGTCTCTCAGCTTTTCTACAAGCATAACAATCTTTAATATGACGCAACCAGAGTTATACTCACAAGTTACCGAAAAGGTTCATACTAGGTTCTCAGATGATTTTCTGCTCTTCTATTGTTAATGTTGGATCTGGATTTCTTTTTTCTTTAACTTATAACAATGGTTATTATTGATTCAATGTTGATTTCGTCTACCGGGCAATTGCTCAAAGATGGTGTCAGAAAAGACCACAAAAATGCTCATATTATCTCGTTTCACACTATAGATTATTCACATTTTCATGCATTCCAGACCTAGTGAAAGAAAGGAGACCCACAAGAAATGGAAAAGTTTTCTTCCTGAATTGGAAAGATAGGGGAAGTAAGAGCTGTCTTTGAAAACTCTACTTCCTTTAAGGGTGCAACGGGTCATCATATTTGTACCATCTCTAAAGTGGAGATACAAATCGTTAGTCGAATTAGTAGAATTCTGAGCAAGATGAAACCAATGATAAAAGTGAAGGGGCTCTACACAGCAATAAAAACAATGAAATACTGATATCATGCAAATGGATGAATGTCACAGACATTATATTGAGTGAAGAAGCTAGACACAAAAACCTACATACTATATGGTTCATTATAGGAAGTTCAAGAACAGGCAAGACTAATTTTTGGTGTTGAAGTCAGAATAGTAGTTATCTCAGAGGGTAACAGTTGGACATGACTGGGAAAGGACATTCAGGACTTCTGGGGTCTGGAATGTTCTATAGTTTGATCTAGGTGTAGCTACCCAGGTCTGTATATAGGTACAAAGTCATCAAACTGTATAATCCTAAAATTTGTACATTTTATGCACTTTATTGTATGTGTGTTTGACCTCAACTAAAAAATGAAGAGAGTAAAAGAGCTGGCTTCAGTTAGTTTCCTCTCTAGTTCCTGCTCTATTTTATTTTATTTAGTTTCCTCATCTCTTCTTCTCTCATCCTTTTCTCTTCATATCTTAAATGGAAAGTGATGGGAGATTGAAGAATCACTTGAGTTCATGAGAGAACAAACTGGATTCAAATCTTATTGAATTTGGCTTGAATCCAAACCAAATTCAAAATTTCCTTAAGGATGCAAGTATAAAGACATAATAAAATTAGCTAACATTTGTTTATTCCTCTAGAGTTTAAAAAGCATTCCTATATTCAGTATCTCATTTGATTGTGAGACAATACTGTAAAGAACATATTCGTGTCCTCACTTTATAGATTAAAAAAACCCAAGCTCGGAAAGTTAAAATGACTGACAAAGTTCACAGTCAATAAGTGGTAGAGCCCTTATTTAAAGCTAGATTTATGACTCTAATTCAGGAGATCCCTGAACTTGGGTAGGAAAACCAATTCATATCTTTATTTCATAACTTGTAACTAAGCATTTATTTCCATTTTAAATGTATGCAATAAACCTCAGTAGTATTCATAGTCCCTGCGACTGTCACTGTCTTAGCTTGGGCTGCCATAACAAAATACTGTAGGCTGGATGGCTTAAACAATGGACATTTATTTCTCTCACTTCTGGAGGCTGGGAAGTCCAAGATCAAGGTGCTGGCAGATTTGGTGTCTGGTGAGAACCACTTCCTAGCTTGCAGATGGCTTCTTTCTGTGTCCTCACACGGCAGGAAGAGAGCGAGCAGCTCTGGTCTTTCTCCTTCTTATAAGGCCTCTAATCCTATCTCGGGGACACCGTCCCTCATGACCTCATCTAAGCCTAATTACTTCCCAAAGGCCTTCAACTTATGAATTTGAGGACGACACAGTCTGTTCATGATAGTCACCAATAGAAGTAATAGACATTTTCATATCACCATACAGTTGAAAAGATACCTCGAGCTATCATTTATATACATGACTACTTTAAAATCACTGCTGGATCACATGCGATTCACGCCTTCCTGCCTGTGGATGCTCATGGGAACTATCCAGGCACTTGGTGTTTTGTAGTTCAGTCAACATGGTGAAGTTGAGGTTTCCCACTCTGGTAACCCAGACGTCTAGGTTACTTTCCAGCACTTCATACCTGTAATTGTTGGTGATCAATACTGGGAAGAAGGTGAATTAAAGACCACCCCATGCCTAATGTTCTCATTCTAGCCTTTAAATTTCTATCTTGAAAATACAGCATTTAACTTTAACTTTCTTATATTTTAAATATATTGTCTAGTTATTTAGTCATTAATAAAGGAACACAAATGGGACTATATTGCAACATTTTAAAATATACTGATGACTATATTTCATTATAATTAGTTTCCTTTGTAGTAGAATGCATTTTATTTTGTGTATTAAAAACGTTCTTCTAAGATGTATCCATAAGCTAGAAGGCCAAAGGTGATCACGGCACAAAAAGTTAAGGACCTCTGCTTCAGACCTGTGCTTTTCCACTGCGTGATCATTTCCCTATGTTTAAAAATAACAGGAACAAATTTAGGAAACCTCTGCTTGAAAGAGAAGAAAAAATTGATGATCAGTATCATTCATTTTCTCCAGCTATTGCCTAAAAACTAAGTGAAATGTTTTAACTTTTTTTTCTTCTAGGTCTCTACAATGTTAAGTATCAGCTCAAGCCAAGTGTATCTCATGTTGCAACTTCCCTCCACAGTCCTTGGGGGTGCCATCGTTAAGCATGTCTAAGTGTGATGTGTCTAAGTGTCTCACGTTAGTCGAGGCAACTGAATAGAAGTGGTATACTTGCCTTCATCAGGCCCAGCTCTTTTGCAAAGTAAATAGTGTTATTAGTCCTGATTTCCTAGAAATGGCAAAGCAGTAGTTTATTATCAGCCTAGGACTATGAAGACTGTGCACAGAGTCTTGGCATTTATTCTAATGGGTGTTGTACCATCAACAGGTCAGTGTTCTATCAATACAGTGCAGAACTGTGTAATTACATAAGAAAGTTTGCCATCTACTACCAACCCTTAAGTGTTAATGCCACAATAGGAATAATAATGTAATTATTCTGTATCTTTTAATGTAAGAAGTGCAAAAGATTATTTTTTTAATGAATAAAATGCTATTGCCCTGATTACACATACAATGAAAATGAAAACAAAAGTGGTTAATCTTACTCATACAACTCAACAAAAAAACCCCAAACAATCCAATCAAAAAATGGGCAGAGGATATGAACAGATATTTTTCCAAGGAAGATATACAGATGGCCAACAGACACGTGAAAAGACGCTCAACATCACTAATTGTTAGAGAAGTGCAAATCAAAACTACATTGAGATATCACCTCATACCAGTCAGAATGGCTATAATTACCGAGACAAAAAACAACAAATGTTGGAGAGGATGTGGAGAAAAGGGAACCCTCATACACTGCTGGTGGGAATGCAAACTGGTGCAGCCACTGTGGACAACAGTATGGAGATTTCTCAAGAAATTAAAAATAGAAGTACCATATGACCCAGCTATCCCACTACTGGGTATTTATCCAAAGGACTTGAAATCAGTGATCCAAAGAGATTTATGCACCCCTATGTTCACTGCAGCTTTATTCACCATAGCCAAGATGTGGAAGCAACCCAAGTACCCTTCTACAGATGAATGGATAAAGAAGATGTGGTATATATATATATATACAATGGAATACCACTCAGCCTTAAAAAGAGACAAGATTGTCCCATTTGCAACAACATGGATGGACTTTGAGGGTATGATATTAAGTGAAATAAGTCAGACAGAGAAAGACAAATACTGCATGATTTCACTCATATGTGGAAGATAACAAATACATGGATAAAGAGAACAGATTAGGGTTACCAGAGGGGAAGGGGGTTGGCGGGTTGGCGGGTGGGTGAAAGGGACAAATGGGCACATATGTATGGTGATGGATAAAAATTAGACTCCTGGGAGTGAGCAGGATGAAGTGTATTCAGGAATTGACTAACAATCCTGTACACCCGAAATTATGCAATGTTATAAATCATTATGATCCCAATAAAATTACTTGAAAAAAAGTGGTTAATCTGTTTGCATAAAAATGTCCAAAAATATCTAAAAATAAAGTTGATAGAACTAGCAGTAGGTGCCCAATGGCCTAACTCCAGTTTTCTTTCTTTTTATTTACTGAATTAAAAATTAATTACAAGTTTTGGACACTTGCAAATGATTAAAATGCATGTACACTGAAATACTCCTTTAAAAATAAAACCACAAGTGTATCGCCAAATCCAACACTTAATTATTCCCTTATTTTTCATGTAATGAAGTATGGTGGTTAAAGCGTGGAGTCTGAAGCCTTACTAAATTCTAGCTCAACTAATTCCTACCTTTGTGATTCTGAACGAGTTTCTTCGCTTCTTTTGGTCTTAGTTTTCTCATTGGAAATTAAAGATAATATTAGTACTTCTCTCTTACAGCATTGTATGCAGTAAGCACTCAACAATATTAACTAGCATAAACCATTTAAACCTTTTGAAAATAGATGCAGATAAAAATCATGTTTAATTTTGGTTCTAAAAATAAATTGAAAATTTCTATGGAATATTTTATATTTTTTTAAATTCATCCTACTATATAGAGGCCAGATGGTTAACATTAAGTTCTCAATGCATTGAGTAAAATATTTAAAGTAACTGATTTCCAGAAGGGAAGACGTGTTTACAAAAGTGTTTGAAAACTTGATCATTTCCCACTATTCAAAACAAATCTTACAGTGACAAATAATCAAAAATATATGATTCTGTCTATCCATAAGAAATCATTTGGCTGTCTTGGATGTTACAAGCATAATCATCTTACCCATTGATTTGGTTTTCTATGGCCACAAAAATGCCCCATAATGACCAACCACAAATCCTTAGCAGCATACAACAATAAGCATTGATTGCTCACACATCGGGGTCTGTGGTTAAGCATCCTGTGATCTAGGCAGGGTTCACTCGCATGTCTGGGGTGTGGTTAGCTCATGGCTGATCAAGGATGGCTATGGCTAGGTTGACTGGGGTGACTCACTTCTGCTTCACATGGATCTTATCAAGTAGATTAGCTCAGATGTGTTGACATGGTGATGAAAGAGGGCAAAAGCACAACTGAAAATGTGCAAACACCTTTCCAAGTCTCAACTTGGTCGTATCTTCTAAATCCTATCAGCCAAAGTGAGCCACGTGGCTGAACTCTGAATCAAGAAACAAGGAAACATACTTCACCTCTGGATGGCAAGAGCTGTTAAGTCACATGGCAAAGAACATGGACCTAGGGAAGGGTGAAGAACTGAGACCATTAATGCTATCAGTCTACCATACCCATGTCCATGTAAATCATGGCCACAGAGTCTTCCAGGCTAAGGTAATTCACAACTTGAAGCAATAACTTTCACACATGAGAATATATTAATGCATGCATCCTTGGCCCTTTGAATGCCATCTTGTACCACCTTCTTCCTTTCCTGTATTTATCAAATTCCCTCACAAGCAGTCTTTCTCAAATTATTGCTTCCATGTATCTGTTTCTTCTAGAATAAATATAAAGTTTATTACCTAGCAAGTAATATAATATACACATTTTTCTCTATAATAATATGCTTCTGTTGACTGCAACTGAAACATTCAAATTTTGTACAAGTCAAACTTAAGTGTATCTAAAACCCAAATTTACGATGAGTATCCAAGGGCAGATATGTCTTCTGAAGGTTTCCACTGCTGTGAAAAAGAGTCATGATTGATGGTTTGTACTAGTCTCTCCTAGTCACGATTGTCTCTTATATTTACATTCTTCTATAAATAGCTCAAATCTGTCTAGATCCTGGTCCTTAGCTGACATCTGTAACATCACCATGTCTCTTGTGCATGATGACCTGGCTAGCAACCCCTTCACTTGTAAATAACACATGAACGATACAGATCCTTGTCCTCATGGCATATTCCAGCCAGCGGTTTTCGCTATTTCCCTCCATATGGGTTTTCAAAAGTCAGCCAAGAATTTCCCCACCCTCTAAACCTTACATCACATTCTTTCACACTTGGCATTTGCGACATGCCTAGTGACTTTATAAGGAAGGTGCCCACGATAAAATCCTGAACGAGTCACTTGATGATTTCTTTGAACTGCATTCTGATATTGAATTATGAGGATGGTTTTGAGACTGGTCCTCTCCCCGACAGATAATCTTTTTTCCTCTTCTCTTCTTGGTACATTAAAGACCATTTAGATCTTTTATTCTCAGTCCTTGGTATGTCACTAATCTGCCCTATCTCACTAAAAATATGTTTGCCTCTAAGAAATGTCTTGCAGAGGAAGAGGGTCAATAGGAAAAAGCAAGTTTTCCAGAAACGTCACATGTATATGTTTGCATTATAGACCTGTAGTGAAAAAGCAGAGCATCGTACACTTGGTTAGAGTTTAAAATGCCGCAAGTTAATGACAGGAAATAAAATAGGACATTTGACAGACTTTGTTCTTTTTTTCCTTCTCTCTCTTTTCTACTTTGCCTTTATTGCTGTCTGCAATGAATTTTTTTTTAAAGGTATGCTTCTTTTCGATGAGGAAGATTGGCCCTGAGCTAACACCTATTGCCAATCTTCCTCTTTTTTTTTCTGCCCAAAGCCCCTCAGTACATAGTTGTATATCCTAGTTGCAGGTCCTTCCAGTTCTTCTATGTGGGACGCTGCCTGAGCATGGCTTGATGAGCAGTGCCAGGTCTGTGCCCAGGATCCCAGCTGGCAAACCCTGGGCCACCGAAGCAAGAGTGCATGAACTTAACCACTCGGCCACAGGCCGGCCCCTGCAATGAATATTTAATATTTTTGTATTAATGACAGGAGAAAATATGTCTGTTTGTACCTCCTCTCTTCCTTGCTAAGCCATTTTTCTTCTGTCTCCTCATGTAGGTCACAGTTCCTCCACTCCTCCAATGGACTACACCTTCTTTAATTCTTTGTTTCGTATGGTTCTTGAAAGAACTCTCTTTGGCCTTTCTTTCCTTTTCTTTTTTCTGGCTGTCAGGGAAAGCAGCTGCATTGGCTTACATAAAGTTACTTCTTACCCCTCCTGTGTCAGAGAAACTTAAGTGAAAGTTTCACTCTAGGCTGAAAAAATAAAAACGAAACATTGTTTTACATATGTCTAGCTTACGTGTTTGGCATTTATTTTGTTTACCTCATATTTAGTTCTGCTGTAAAATGGACTGCCTGCTAGAGGAATTTTTTTTTTTTTATAAAATGTGAGTTTAGAAGACAACTAAGAGCAGCTACAGACAGACACAATGATCTCTTTTGCCTGAACATAAAAGACTTTTAGAAACTCAAAACAGAAGGAGAGGTGGGTAACAGGAAGAGTGGAGCTGTCGGCTGAGGGGTGTTACCGGCTCTTTGTTTTTTGAGTCTGAAGGACCAGATGAGTTAGCCCAGAACACTGATTCCCCTAATTAACATAGAGGGGCATATGAAGTCTGAAAACAAGCTATGACACCTGTGCTTAATTGTGTGCCGACACAGCGCTGCCAAAATTTGGATGGGAGTATAAAATTCGTATAAAGTTTTTGTTCAAATTCCTAACCATTTCTTTGATATAAATTATTTGTCCCTGTAGGTCGCCCCAATGGTTTCATATTTGTCTGCCCAGCCTTATTATCTTTTGAAACAATAAGTAAGCTTTAATTTTTTCTTAAAACAAAGGTATTATATGTTCATTGTAGTGATCTGGGGTATTCAAAATAAAATATTAAGATAAATCTGATGTACTCAGAATAAAATAAAATAAAAATGAGCACAATTCTAACAAACAAGATAATCACAATTAGTATTTTAGTTCTTTTTTTTTTTTTTTGACTCTTTACACCTCTAACTATAGACCCACAAACATCTAAAGCTCAACATAAGCAAGTTGAACTTACTCGATATTGAGTGTCTATTAAATGTCAGGTATTAAGCCAAATAAAACTAAATTCATGTCCTACGGCTCTTACAATCTAATTGATGAGTAATATGCAAAGAGATTTAAAAAAATCTATTTGTAAGTATCATCTTTCCTCCCAAACCTACTCCTCTTCATTTTGGGAGACACTCAAGAAACTTTCCTTTTTCTCATGCTCCTCATCCAATCGTCCCCTCAGCCCCATAAGATATCATCTCCTTAACAGCTCTCACATCTGATACCTTTCTCTTACCTCTATCTTGGTTCAAATCTCAGCAGCTGTTGCATAAACTATTATAATAATCTCCTAAATATGCTCCATGCCTCCAGAGGTGCTTCCTAAAACACCATCTGTTTGTTACTGCCCTGCTTTAGATCAGATTTTGTTTTGTTTTGTTTTGTTTTTTTAACTAGAAAATACTGCAATGCCAGCTCTTCTTAAATCTTTGATTATAAGACACAGATAAGACAGAAGCAATCTCTTTGCTATGGTCCTTTTTACTCAATAAAAAAAGGACAAATGCACTGTAATGTAGAGGATTTTTTTGGTAGCTTCATCTTTTATGATATTCTTGGTCTACAATACGCTTTGTTTTTAAGTAAGCTTTTAATTATTTTTTGCAAGGTAAATCACGAGGTATGATGATGTGTGTGTAAAACTTGTTGGAAATAATCCATACTTGAATTTAATACATTAGGGCCTCAACACTAACGGATTGTTTGTGTATTTTCTGATTTACATAAATCTTTTTGTGTAAATTATCTGAGAAAAAAGTCAAGTTGGAGATAAGATAATAAAGTAAATAAATAAATAATGAATAAATAAAAAAGTGTGTAATTTAGAATAAATAAGAAGGAAAGGTAATAGAGAATCAAAAAGCCTTAAGACCCAGGACTTAATATAGATAGGACAATAGTGGGTCTTTAGACTAAGAAAATAATCTATGCTATGAAGAAACAGATGGGCTAACCACAACTTTTATAAATGAAGGCTTAAAATCATATATAGTAAACACCCCTGAGTGGAATATTCTTCTCCTCACCTAAAATTTGTTACTCTTTTTAATATGCAGCATAGCTTTGCAAGCATATCTGTGCATTCCCACTTAAGCAATAATAAAGCTTTGCAAACCTGAAAGAAAAGGATTATGAGACTGGCTCACCCACCTCAAAGGAGGGGACAATAATCTGGAGTCAGACAAACATGGGTTCAAATCTTGACTCTGCCACTTACGGCTAGTAAGACTATACAAATTACTTAATCACTCTGAGCGCCAACATCTTCATACAGAAAATAGGAACAGTAATATCTATCTTGCAGGAATGCTACAAGGTCTGGAAATGCTGCATGTCATATGTTTGGCACAACTGCCAAATGGTATGTACTCTTAGGATTACTAGAGTCATTGAAAACTCTAGAATCAAGGCAAAGTAATCCCATACCCAAACCAAAGCAATCATGGGATTTGGCCTAAATTATGTTATTATGACTAAAGAAAGAGATGTTATCAGAGAATTGTAGGCAGAAATTACAATGTTAAGTAATACTTTAAATTAATTATTAAAGCCCTCACATAGTATATGTTCTTTAGACAGGACACGTAATCTGCATTTATCTTGTTAAAAGCCACCACTTTTCTGCTTTGCATTGTTTGTGGAAGTAGGTTGCTGAGAGAAGCCCTGGGAGAACAGCATACAGTATCTATTTCATTGGAGAACAGACCCAACACTGTTTGCAAGAACTCTGCGGAAGCGTGGAAAGCCTGGATTTCAGCAATTTGTGCTTGGTGCCGCAGCTTCAGTCATTTAAAGGTGTTTTGCAACCTGTGTTTTGGCAAAGTGCATCTTCCGACTTTATTCAAAGTCCCAGAGAAAAAATGTAGTCTAACCAAGCAATAAAAAAAAGAGCAGAAAACATCTTTCCTAGTAAACACTGAATGAACAGACCAGAGTTTGTGAGGAACCCATTAACTCACGGCTCATCCAGAAAGTGTGTATGAGAACACCAGGTATTTAATTTCCAAAACAAGTTGTACTTGGCTTTTCCACTTTTAATAAATATCATGGAGCAGTCAGCATGCAATCCAGGTGGAGGACAACATGTGCACAGAACCATCAATTTTGTTTCAAACTGGCCAGAAGAACAGAAGCTTGTCTTGATGGGTTCTTAAGGATGTTAATTCCCCAAGCGTCTCCTAGCCTTTCCTTGCTGCGGAAGTGAATTTTGTGTCTGGAAACAAAACCCAGTACTCGTTATGGCCTGTGCACAGCTCTGGTCCGTGGGGGCCTTGCTGGCCAAGACTAGCGATGTTGTTCAGCATGCATGTACCTTCCAGTGGCTTTAGTTACTCAATTCTGAATTGAAATTTGGGGGCACTTTGGAAAAAGAATAGAACTAGATACCTTGAGACCCCATTTTTCTAAATTTGAACATTTTATAAAGTTATTTGGAGCATATGAATACATGATCATCCCAGGAATCCCAGGAAATATCTCCTGCCTTTTGTTTCATTTTCCCATTGATTTTTTCACTAGGTATATCTAGATAAATATTAGCTAATGTACTGAGATCTTTTGTCAATGATATTTAGCATTTTGTTGCTAGGATTCAATAAGCGATTACTCCCAGTCATCTATCATATACCAAGTCATTGATAAAAATACAATCAGAAGAATGTTTGATACATAATACTGCATCTCAAAATGAAATATCCCTCTAAGAATGATGAGAATTCATGAATAAGCCTCTTTTTAGTATTGTTATGTTCAGTTATGAATCCATCAAACTCTCAATGATTTCAAGTCATATTTCCCCAAATTGCCCAATTGTTCAACAGAACCTTATGAAAGTCCTTTACAATACACCTTAATAAAATCCAGATACACTAGGTTTAGAGCATTTCTGGATCTAGTAGATGAGTAGCCCCACCTGTGCAAAGATGAAGTTAGCCCAATTTGATTTATTTTTAGTAAACCCAGGCTGGGTCCTTGTGATCTCTGGTTTCTCTTCCAGCAACTCAAGAACTATCCACTTTTCATGGCTTTAAAAACAATAGTTTGGTTGAAACATAATTTACATATCATAAGGTTCACCTTTTTAAAGTGTACAATTCAATGGTTTGTATATATTTACAGTTATACAACCATCACTGTAATCTCATTTTAGCTTGTACCCATTAACGGTTACTTCCCATCCCCGCCACCCCAATTCCATCCCCCTTCCCTATAGCCCCCCGCAACCACTAATCTACTTTCTGCCTTTATATATTTGCTTATTCTGGACATTTCCTATAAATGGCATTGCACAATATGTGTTCTTTGGTGACTGGCTTCTTTCATTTTATCTAATGTTTTTAAGGTTCATTCATGTTGTAGCATGTATCAGTATTCATTTTTATTGCTGAATAATATTCCATTGTATAGATACATCACATTTTATTTATCCGTTTATTAGATGATGGATATCTGGATTATTTTTTCTTTTTAATTATTATGAATAATGCTGCTATGAACATTTGTGTACAAATTTTTGTGTGAGGATGTGCTTCATTTCTCTTGGATAAATACTTAAGAGTGAAATTACTGGGTCATATGTTAACTCCATATTTAACATTTTGAGGAGCAGCCAAATGTTTTCTAATGTTTCCCACCAGCCGCGAATGAGAGTTTCAGTTTCTCAACATCCTCACCAACACTTGTTATTGTCTGCTTTTTTATCATAGCCACTCTAATGAATGTGAAGTGGTATCACACGGTTTTGATTGGCATTTTCCTAGTATTAATGATGTTGAGTATCTTTTCATGTGCTAATTAGCCATCTTCTTGGGATTAATGTCAATATTCAAATAGTTTATACATTTTAAAAATTTGGTTGTCTTTTTATTGTTGAATTTTAAGAGTCCATCATATACTCTAACTACAAGTCTCTTAACAGAGTTATGATTTTTAAATATTTTCCCCCCATTCTGCTGGTTGTCTTTTCACTTTCCTGGTGGTATCCTTTAGAAAAAAAAATTTTTAATGTTGATAAAGTCCAATTTATCAATCTTTTTTTACTTGTGCTTTTGGTGTCATATCTAAGAAATCATTGACTAACTCAAGGTCATAAAGATTTACTCTTGTGTTTTCTTCTAACAGTTTTATATTTCTAACTCCTGCATTTGTGTCCATGATTCACTTCGAGTTAATTTTTTTGTATCGTGTGAGGGGTCTAAATTCATTTTTTTGCACATAGATACCTTGTCCAAGCATCTTTTGTTGAAAAGACTCTTTTGTTCCCCAATAAATTGTCTTGGCCCCTATGTCTAAAGCAATTTGACCGTAAATGTTAGAGTTTATTTTTAATGGTATTTTAATCTAATAGAACAGCATGCTAAGAAATCACATCAATTTAATAATATATTTCGAGTGGAATGACATTATTTTTTTTCTTTTTATTGAAAATAGCACAAGTTAGCCTACAATTATATACCACTTTCAAAAATCTCAGCCTTCTTTACATTCAAAGCCTAAGGATTCTTTTGAATCATTTTGGCCTTGCCATGATATATTCTTCTTTTCAAAACCCATACTTATGATTATGATCTCTTGTTACTTTTAGACTTGGCTATGAATAAATGTTCAAAATATATCCTGAAGTTTTTGGCAGGGAGAGGACATCACATATATTAGTCACGCCAAGCTCTTTGAGCTTTGAAAATGCTATGGTGTATTCCAGAAAAGTGACTATTTCTACCACTCATAATTGTATTAATTGTCTTTTTTTTGTAATGCAAATTTTATATGCCCCAGAGCTTTTGGTTCCAATGCTACATCACATTGGTTTTTAAGATATTTTATATGACAAAAAAAGGATCCAAATTTGAGTTCAAACCCAACCACATGTGTTAAGTGCAAATAACTTCATGAAAGAACATGAGGCAATTAATCATCACTAATGCATTTGTAAGCATTAACAATTTATATTGGGTCTGATGGCTGAAGAGTGTTCTTTGTCTTTAGTTATTAGACACCTTCCATTTTCCAAAATGTTAATGTGCTAAAAAGAAAAGTGTGACTTAAAATCAAGAGAGCTAGCCTGGTGGTATAGTGGTTAAGTTGGCGCCCTCTGCTTTGGCAGCCTAGGGTTCATAGGTTTGGATCCTGGGCACAGACCTACACACTGTTCATCAAGCCATGCAGTGGCAGCATCCCACATACAAAACAGAGGAACACTGGCACAGGTGTTAGCTCAGGGCCAGTCTTCATCGCCAAAAAAATTAAATAAATAAATAAAAAATCAAGAGAACACAATAATCCCTCTTAGAATCATGCCCCACAAAGCAGTTTGTGGAATGTGCTTCTCTCTCATTGTAAAATAGCAGAGTTACACACATGTACCCCTAGTCTTTCAACACTCCTCTGTCTTCCAAGATTACAAGATGGCTGCTGCTCTCTTTTGAAAGTTCTCTACGTATCTTATGGTTGAATTCATTTTAGCCGTTAGGTAGACTCCTTCAGAGCAGTTAGGGAAAGTTTTAGAATCATTTTATACATCTTGGGCTTCTTTTTCCTTAGTTGTATCATCTCATCATTTTCCATCTCAAGATGATTCTTCTTGATGGAAAAGAGAGAAGCAGAATAGAATGTGGAGTTCAGCTTTTTCTATCTCCAAAATTGCACCACTGTCCTTGGGCAATAGGCCTATTTTTCCCATGCTTATATTGCTTCAAAAAATAATCTACAGCAGGTTTGGGTTTTTTTCTGCCATCAACATTTTCACAACATACTTCTTGACATAATTCTAATAAGACTGTGCCATCCACTTGTACTTATTCTTAAAGGAGAAAATATATGTGAAATGCTTTGCATGATGCCTGGCATATCGTCAGGTAGGGTAGTAGTCATCGTTGTCCTTATCATCATCATGACTGTCATTATTAACTACTCTTATTCTCTTTTTGGAACTGGCTCCTTTAAAAGATGAAATATTTGTGCAACTTTAATGCCTTTTTAAAATAGTACAAACCTCTAATAACTGAAGAACCTCTTGACTCTAACCATCATCACTAATTCATCACTGCAAATTGCTTGTCTGTGTTCCCATAAGAAAACCAAGTTTCTAATAAAGTGTTTGAAAGAGAAATACTATATTTTCAGCAAACAGGAGGAACAAATTAAAAATTGGCTCCTATTCCTCAAGGTTTAAGTGGTACTCTCTCTTGCTTTCAAAAGATTTTATGTAAGATATTTAGACTGGAAAGTTGATCTCACAGGTGTGCACACTGGGTCTACTCATGCTTTGACAAAAGGAGTGGGGAGAAGGGGGCAGCAGTCCTGAAAAACCATCATGTTTCAGTGTCTGCTCAGAACTGTGGAATCATGGTAATAAACACAAACTCAAGGTTAAATAGTCGTGGTTAGGAGATTCTACCAAAAAAAATGATCCATCCCTTTCTTTTTCTCCTTGGCTTTCTTTCTTGGTCCTCACCATTTTACGAAGCCATTCTACAGTCAAAAATATTAGTTTTACAACCATTAATTTGTAATTTTTGCCATGTTTATAAATTGCTAGCTTGTATGCTTTAATAGTGATGATAATATCAATAACAATAATAATTATATATACTTGGCTATACACTTATAGACATAACCCTCTATACGAGTCAGAGAGTGTGATATCTCCAGCTTTGTTCTTTTTTTCTCAGGATTCCTTTGGCTATTCAGGGTCTTTTGTTGTTCCATATAAATGTTAGGATTCTTTGTTCTATTTCTGTGAAAAATGTTGTTAGAACTTTGATAAGGATTACAATGAATCTATAGATTGCTTTAGGAAGTATGGAAACTTTAACTGTGTTAATTCGTCCAATCCAAGAGCACAGAACATCTTTCCATTTCTTTACGTCTTCTTCAGTTTCTTTCAACAATGTTTTACAGTTTTCAGTGTACAGATCTTCCATCTCTTTGGGTAAGTTTACTCATAGGTATCTTATTCTTTTTGTTGCAATTGTAAGTGGGATTGTATTGTTAATTTCTCTGCTACTTCACTATTAGTATATAGAAAGACAACTGATTTTTGTATATTGATTTTTGTATTCTGCAACCTTACTGTATTCATTTATTTCTAAAAGTTTTCTGGTGGATTCTTTTGAGTTTCCTATATGTAAAATCATTTCACCTTCAAATAGTAAGTTTCACTTCTTCCTTTCCACTTTGGATCCCTTTCATTTCTTTTTCTTGCTTGATTGCTCTGGCTAGGACTTCCAATACTATGTTAATTAAGAGTGGTGAAAGTGGGCATGCTTGTTTGGTTCCTGTTCTTAGAGGGATAGCTTTCAGTTTTTCTCCATTTAGAATGATATTAGCTGTGGACCTGTTATATAAGGCCTTTATTATGTTGAGGTATTTTCCTTCTATACCCATTTTATTCAGAGTTTTTATCATAAATGGATGCTGTATCTTGTCAAATGCTTTCTCTGCATCTATTGAGATGATCATGTGATTTTTACTCTTCATTTTGTTAATGTGGTATATCTCGTTGATTGATTTGCAGACGTTGAACCATCCCTGCATCCCTGGAATAAAACCCACTTGATTATGGTGTATGAACTTTTTAATGTATTGTTGGTATTTGATTTGCTACTATTTTGTTTAGGATTTTTCCATTGAAGTTTATCAGTGATATTGGTCTGTAATTTTCTTATTTTTTTGCTGTCCTTTTCTGGTTTTGGTATCAGAGTAATGCTGGCTTTGTAGAATGAGTTAGGAAGCTTCCCCTCCTCTTCAATTTTTTATAAGAGTTTGAGAAGGATAGGTATTAAGTCTTCTTTGAATGTTGAATGTTTGGTAGAATTCACCAGGGAAGCTGTCTGGTACCGGACTTTTATTTTTTGGGAGATTTTTGATTGCTGTTCCGATCTCCTTACTGGTGATTGGTCTATTCAAATTCTCTATTTCTTCTTGATTCAGTTTTGGAAGGTTGGAAGATTCTAAGAATTTATCCATTTCTTCTAGATTATCCAATTTGTTGGCATAAAGCTTTTCATAGAATTCTCTTATAATCTTTTGTATTTCTGAATTGTCTATTGTAATTTCTCCTTTGTCATTTCTGTTTTTATTTATTTGAGCCTTCTCTCTTTTTTTCTTGGTGAGTCTAGCTAAAGGTTTGTCAATTTTGTTTATCTTCTCAAAGAACAAGTTCTTAGTTTCATTGATTTTCTCTACTGTTCTTTTAGTCTCTATTTCATTGATTTCTGCTCTGATTTTTATTATTTTCTTCCTTCTACTGAATTTGGGCTTTGATTGTTCTTCTTTTTCCAGTTCCTTTAGGTGCACTGTTAGATTGTTTATTTGAGATTTTTCTTGTTTGTTGAGGTAGGCTTGTATTGCTATCAACTTGCCCCTTAGAATGGGCTTTTGCTGTATCCCATGAATTCTGGCATGTCATATTTTCATTTGTCTCCAGGTATTTTTTGATTTCTCCTTTGATTTCTTCATTGATCCAATCATTGTTCAGTAGCATTTTGTTTAATCTCCACATATTTGTGGCTTTTCTGATTTTCCTCCTGTAGTTGATTTCTAGCTTTATACCATTGTGGTCAGAAAAGAGGTGCGGTATTATTTCAGTCTTCTTAAATTTATTGAGACTTGTTTTGTGGCCTAATATGTGATCAGTCCTGGAGAAGGTTCCATGTGCATTTTAAAAAGAATGTGCATTCTGTGGTTTTTGGATGGAACGTTCTGTATATATTTACTAAGTCCATCTTGTCTAATGTGTCTTTAAGGCCAACGTTTCCTTAGTGATCTTCTGTTTGGATGATGTATCCACTGGTGTAAGTGGACTGTTAAAGTCCTCTACTATTATTGTGTTACCGTCTATTTCTCCTTTTATGTTTGGTAATAATTGCTTTATATATTTAGGTGGTCCTGTGTTGGGTACATAGATATTTACAAGTGTTACATCCTCTTGTTGGATTGTTCCCTTAATTGTTGTGTAGTGCCCTTCTTTATCTCTCGTTACAGTTTTTATTTTAAAGTCTATTTTGTCTGACATAAGTATTGCTACCCCAGCTTTGTTTTCATTGTCGTTTCCATGGAGTATCCTTTTCCATCCTTTCACTTTCAGTTTGTGAGTGCCTTTAGGTCTGAAGTTTGTCTCTTATATGCAGCATATACATAGGTCTTGTTTTTTTATCTAATCAACCACCCTATGCCTTTTGATTGGAGCATTTAGTCCATTGACATTTAAAGTAACTATTGATAAGTATGTACTTATTGCCATTTGTTACTTCTTTTCTGAATGTTTTGTAGTTCTTCTCTGTTCCTTTCTTCTTCTCTTGCTCTCTTCCTTTATAGTTCGATGGCTTTCTTTAGTATTATGTTTGAGTTCCTTTCTCCTAATTTTTTTGTATATTTATTATAGGTTCTGGTTTGTGATTACCCTGAGGTTCGTATATAATAATCTACATATATAGCAATCTATATTAAATTGATTGTCTCTTTTGTTTGACCTCTTTCTAAAAGCTCTACTCTTTTACTTTCCTCCTCCCACGTTTTATGTTTTTTATCTCATACCTAACCTCTTTGTGTGTGTGTGTGTATCCATTACCCTCTTATCATGGAAATGGGTAATTTTAGTGCTTTTGTGTTTTGACCTTCATATTATCTTCATAGGTGGTTGATCTGCTACCTTTACTGTATTTTGCCTTTACCAGTGGTTTTATTGCCTTTTTTTTGGATAATTTTCTTACTCTTATTTGTGGTCTTCTCTTTCTCACTTAAATAAGTCCCTTTAGCATTTCTTGTAAGACTGGTTTCTTGGTGATAAACTCCTTTAATTTTTACTTGTTTGGTAAACACTTTATCTCTCCTTCCATTCTGAATGATAACTTTGTCGAGTAGAGTATTCTTGGCTGGTTTTTACCTTTCAGCACTTTAAATATATCATACTGTTCCCTTCTAGCCTGTAAGGTTTCTGCTGAGAAGTCAGCTGATAGCCTTCTTGGGTTTCCTTTGTATATAACTTGTTGCCTTTCTCTTGCAGTTTTTAGGATTCTCTCTTCATCTTTAATTCTTGACATTCTAATTATAATCTGTCTTGGTGTGGGCCTCTTTGGGTTTATCTTGCTTAGTGTTCTCTGTGCTTCCTGTACCTCGATGTCTGTTTCCTTCCTTAGGTTAGGAAAATTTTCAGGTATTATATCTTCAAATAGATTCTCTGCTCCTTTGTCTTCTGGGACATCTATAATACAAATGTTAGTGTGCTTGATGTCATCCCAGAGGTCCGTAAGATTGTTCTTGTTCTTTTTAATTCTTTTTTCTTTTATGTATTCAGTTTAGGTGATTTTCTCTATTCTTTCATCCAGCTCACTGTTCCATTCTTCTGTAACATCTGCCCTGCTATTGTGTCCCTCTAGTGAATTTTTCATTTCCAGTATTATATTCTTCATTTCTGATTGGGTCCTTTTATATTTTCCAGTTTTTTGTTGAAGTTCTCACTGAGTTCATCCATTCTTCTCCCAAGATCAGTGAGCATTCTCACGACTTTTTGTTTGAACTCTTTGTCAGGTAGCTTGTTTATTTCTGTTTCATTTAGTTCTTTTTGTGATATTTTGTCTTGTTCCCTTACTTGGGATATATTCCTTTGTCTCCTCATTTTGCCTCTTTCTCTGTGCTCATATCTATGCATTAGGTAGGTCAGGTACATCTCTTGATCTTGGAGAAGTGGCCTTATGTAAGAGATGCCTTATGAGGCCTGGCAGTGTGCTTCCCTCTCATCACAATTCCAAGTGTTCCAAGAGTGACCCCTGTGTGTGCTACATGTGTCCTTCTGTTGTGGCAAGGTTGCTCTTGCCACAGCTGGCCAAAGAGGCTAGTCTGAGCCCCTGGCCAACTTGTTATAATGCTCAGCTGTGTGTGGCTGCTATGGATTCTTCAGTCACTTTTTCAGGCATGGGGAGCCCAAGCACAGTTGGCTGCAAGGTCTAATAGCACATTCCTGTTGCAGTTTTCTGTTAAGGGAGTAGGCCCCCAGCCTGGCTGATTGCTAGGCTCAGGGCTCTCAATTGCTGTATGTCTCTGGCCTGCAATGCTCTTGTCAGGTCTCTCAGGATTGCAGCTGAGTGGGTCTGGCCCCAGGCACAGGAGGACTCAATTGTTTCAGGCTTTGGAAGCTGGAGCCTATCCCCTATGTGGCTGTTTGAGAAAGACAAGTCTTCTGCTGCTGACAAGCCCCACCATCCACAGGGCCACACATACCATCAACATAGTCCTGCCCTGTGCATGTGCCCTGACTTCCTGAAGCAGGCCCATAACCCTGCTGCAGGGCCCCCACACGTGCCATCAATGCTCCATACATTCCACCTGCTTGTCATGCACACCTGCCCCACAGAGGTGGACCCACTCACCCAGCTGTAGAGGACCCAGGCACTCTGCCTACGTTGGCCCACAAGTTGCCCAAGGACTTGCTGTTGAGTAGGGCCAGTTCCTAGGGGGGGCTACCTGCCCTGGCTGAGCTGGATTAAATTGGTGCTCTAGTGGATGGGGCAGATCCTGGGCTAACGGGTCAGTAGAAGAACTCCAATGGCGTTTGCCAGCGTCTGTGTCAGTATAGCTGTGCTAGGTCACAATAATGGCTGCCACCAATGTCTCAGTGCCTGGAGAGGTCTCACTGAGATGCACCTAGAACCTATCACCAAAGGACTGTGCACCTCTTTTTCTGGTGATTTTAAGTTGCTTTCTGAAACAAATGAATTTATGCAAGGGGCATTTAATAGCTGGCTTTTTTTCCCTTATGTCTGATAGCTTTTCCAGGGGTATTCCCCATTGTTGTTAGTAGCCAGCAAAGCCAGATATTATGACACATGTCTTGGTTGTGCTGAGTCCAAAAGCTGCTGATAGTGGTAACACTCCCCCACTCAGATCCCCTGTTCCTCCAGGGAAGGCTGTATAGCTTAGGATTGCTCCTGGCTGGCCATGGAGTGCTGCAGCTTACAAAGGTGGCTTTTTTCCTCTCCAGAAAGGACTTTCTGCCTCTCCCACCTCAATCAGCACTGTCTCTTGTTGAGGGGGTTCTTTTTATCCAGTTTTCAGTTCTCTCTCAGGGGTAATTGTCCCAAGGGTAGTTGTAAATTTGTTGAGTCTGTGGGAAGAGGTCAGTTCAGAGTCCACCTACACCACCATCTTGACACTAACCCCTCAAATGTATATATATATTTATAAATATATATAATAATATATGAATAATAAATAAATATATATAAATATATACATAAATATATATATAATATATAAACAAAACATTATATAAAATAAATATATATAAAAAATAAATATATAAATTTAAAGTATATATATTTATATATAAAAATATAAATATATATGTCTATAAATTTTCCTTTCTTTACTGCTTTAGCTACAGTCAATTAATTTTGATATGTAGTTTTCAATATGTTAGTTTTATTTTAATCATTTACTTTTAATTTTAAAATGCGGTTTAAAATTCTTATTAATTCCTCTCTTGGCCTATTAATTCATATTAATTCCTTCCTTGGCCTATGAGTTCTTTAGAAGTAAGTTTTAAAATTTCTAAACACATAGGGGCTTTTTTGTTACCTTGTTATTGACTGCTACCTTAAATTTTGTGGTTAGAGAATGAAACATAAGATAACAGATTTCTAAAAATTGGTTAATACTTGTTTTATGGCCTAGGTTTTGGTTAGCTTTGTAAATAGTCCATGCGTGCTTAACAATACTGTGAAATATATTTGGAGAGGTAGGTTTCTGTATCTACCTGTTAGATCAAATTTTGTTAATCACCCTATTCCAGTCTTCTACAGTCTTGCTAACTTTTTCATACTTACTCTACCAGTTATAATTTTAGTGTCATAAATCTCATATTATGAAAGTGGATGTGTCAGTTTCTCATTATAGTTCTGTTAATACTTGTTTTCTTATATTTATGTCATGTATTTTTATGTACACAAAATTATAATTGTATTATTCTCTTGGTGAAATAAATCTTTTGTCATTATGCAGTACTGTTTATTACTCACATATTTATTGACTTAAAGTTTATTTTCTCTGGTATTAATTTTATACCAGATTTCTTTTGATGAGTGTTTGCTTGGTATATAATTTCTGTATCTTAATTTTAGCCTTTCTGTGTTCTTACCTTTTAGGTATACTTTCTCCAAGGGGCACAGAATTAGATTTTTTTTAAAGCCAATAGGATAATATCAATCTTTTAACCAAAGTGTTTGGTCTGCTTATACATCTTTTGATTGCTGCCTATTTGTTGTTATTTCTACTGTCTCATTTTATACTTATAATTTCTCCTATTTTTCCTGTGATCCCCCCTCACCCAAATTTTATACCTTTTTTTGGATTGGTTCTGCTATTTTATTTCCATTTTTCCTCTTTTATTAGTTTTTAAGTCATATGCAACACTTGGCACCCCCTAAAATTGTTACAGTGATTTTTTTTTTAAGTTAATCATCTCAACCTTTCTCCTAGACAATACAAAAAGCTTAGGACACTAATGCCATGAGTCCAATTTCATCTTACATCTTATCATTGTTTATGTTTCTATACTCATTCTCTTGTTTTAAAAAACATCATTATTGTTTTATATGCTCAATATTTTTTAGGACTTACCCACGTGTCTAAAAGTGTCTTTCTTCATCTTTCCTTCTCGAAGCTGAGTCTTTTTTGGGTTCAATTTCTTTTTTATTGAAGAACACCTTTTAGAAGATTCTGTTGTGAAAGTCCATTAGCAGTCTAATTTCAGCTTTGATTTTTATGAAAATGGTCTACTTTGCTCTTTAGGATAAATATTCTAAGTTGACAATAATTTTCTGTCAGCACTTTGAAGATATTTCACTATCTTCTGATTTCTACTGTTGCTGTTGAGAAGTCAGCCATCAGTATAACTAACTTTTCTTTATAGATCATTTTTTCTCTCTCTCTTACTGCTTTCAAACTCTTTGGTTTGGTTTGTGTGTTCTGCAGTTTCACAATGTGTGTAGATAGGGATTTTTAAATTTATTCTTCTTGGGATTTGTTGAGATTCCTGAATCTTTCGATTGATGTTTCTCTTGAGCTCTTAAAACTCCTTAATCATTTATCTCTACTATTGGCTCCCATCATTTTCTCTCTTTTCCTTCTTTTCTTATTTTTTTTTAAAGATTGGCACCTGAACTAACAACTGTTGCCAATCTTTTTTTTATCTTTTTCTCCCCAAATCCCCCCAGTACCCAGTTGTATATTTTAGTTGTGGGTCCTTCTATTTGTGGCATGTGGGACACTGCCTCAGTGTAGCCTGACGAGCAGTGTCATGTCCGTGCCCAGGATCCAAACTGATGAAACCCTGGACTGCTGAAGCAGACAATGCGAATTTAGCCACTCGGCCATGCGGCTGGCCTCTAAATTTTTACTTTTATTTCTAATTTTTTTCTAATCTAATCTTATAGCTTCTTAGTTTCATTATTATTTCTTTATATATTTGAAGATAATCATTTCATGTTTCTCATATGATATTTTCAAAATTTGAAGCCCTTCAGGGTTTAATTCCTCTGCTTGTTTTTGCTGACTTGCAGGGTTTCCTTTCTTGTTTATAATTTGGGTTGTATGCTCTTAGTTTGGTGATCTAAATCTGTGGGAATCATGAGGGTCCCAAGCTGAAAAGGCACTCCTCTAGACAAGTTTTGCATTTGTTTCTTTCAAGGACCCTGGAGCATTTAGGATTACTTTAAATTAATTTCCTATTATGAGTTTCCTGGACTACACAGTAGTCCAAATTTAAAACTTCAAATTCATGTAATGGCTGGCTTAGGGTTACAAATTCTCAGGGAAGAATTTCTTTTTTCCACTGTAAAGACAAATTAATTTGCAGTCTCCCTTTTCAGAAAGGCATATATTTTTCTCACCTACCCTGCAGCATTCTTGGTTCTAATTGCCCCTTGCACAGATCTAAAGTCTTGTTCCTGAATGCATATAGCTATTAAAATCCATGGCCAAATGTTTCTGATGGTGGCAAATACCTGTAGGGCTGCCTTAGCTCTAGGAGAGGTTTTTGGTTCCATTTTCATTTTTGGTCCTTGGAAATTCAAAATATACTCTTATGTTATTGATATGAAATTAATGTTTACATTGATAGAAATAAAAACATATATTCTTAATTTGCCTATTGTTTAAGTTCCTTTCCTGCTTTATTCTTATTCACTTTTCATGTATATGATCCATTTTCAGTTTTTCTAATGATTACTCATTTTTGAATGGAGCGAGCTCTCTGCTGAAGAATAGTATCAGGAGGAGTGTTCTTGAGTTGGAGATACAAATGCATCTGCATCCCGGGATAGTAACTCTATAAAGATTGAGATGTTTCTCCTCTTCACTGCTCTGTCACTAACAGAGAGCAGTGGTTCTGGCACAAAGAAGTTCTCAATAAATATGTTTTGAATGAATAAATGGACAACTCTACAACTCAGGTTTGTTACCTTGAAACTTTTCCATTGTATCTGTTTTTTCCTTTTACCTGAGTGCATATTTCTCTTTCTTCACGTTTGGCATTCAAAGACCCAGCTTTCCTAACAGTAAAGTCCCTTGCATGCCAGATTGCTTCCCTCTTTGCCCTGTCAGGTACCTATGCTAGGAGGCTACAGCAGAGATAATACCTTCCCGGCCATGCTGAGCTGTTTGAGCTAGCTGTCTACAAGGAATGGTCCTACTTCTCCTAAGTTTTCCCACAACCTGGAGATCTCGTCTAATGAAAGGATCACCGGCTGGGCCTTTTAGGATTGTAATGCTGACTTTTAAGGAAATTTGTATCCTGCCTGATGTCTGAAGAGGCTTACATGGGCACTCAGCTTCCTCTTGTTTTCATTGGTATAGATTTCTCAGTATTTGGAAGGTTTGCCTTATAATTTGTGGTTTGAGGTTGTGGCTATTTCCTTGTTTTATTGAAAATGGAGAAATTTTCTCTTATTTTTCACTAATGTGCTATTTACAACTGGTTTGAGAAGGAGTGTGAGCTTTAACCAAAGGTGTCCTCCTCTTCTGGAATTTAATTTATCCCATGATTATTGCTATCATCTTCTCATTTCTAGAAAACACCGCACCTATTTTAATGATTCAACATGCAGCTTAGAATTTTTCTCCACAACAGCTTCTCTTCCCACTATCTCTGGGGGTTATTAACTTTAAGTCGGGAACAAGAAAATCATCTGGTGCCTTTTTCCCTATAATTTGTGTATCACCACATAATAATTCAGTGTTTGAGCTCTGGGACCAGTTATATAAAGATGAAGCCATGATTATAGTAATGTCTAATGGGCAGTCTAGATGTCTAAGTTGAATTCCTTAATACTACTGATCCGTAAGCACTAGAGTTTCAAAGTGGTGATACATTTGAATTATGTATAATTTCATAAATTTTTTTGGTAACCAATAGAGTGTACTACAAGATGGCAAGTGTGGCTAGGTGAGCCATCTGCATCAACAGAAACAAACATACTTAACTAGACCACAGGAACGAAACTTATGGCCTTTGTTTTATTAGGACTCTGTTTCTACCTAAATGAACCAATCAACCATGGGCTCAATTTCCTATTCCATAAGTAATGTGCTCTAATATGCAATCTATGTCCCCATCCACTTCAATAGGTACAACACCTCCAATAACAAAATATATATAATACATTTTAAGTTCCTTCAAAAAAGCAATGTAAGTGTAATTGTTCACCACACATACTTCTTTCTCTCTCTTACTTGTTAGACTGGAGTATAGGTAAGATAACCAATAAAATAGAAAAAAATAAGCATAAATATATTGTGCCCAATTTCTTTCTAAAATTGTGACAAATCTGTTTTTTGACTTCCTTTTAGCTCACATATGATACCACTCTAATACTGTTTTTAAGTCAAAATCCAGAAGGTTCTACTTGTTTATTTTTAAGTTTAATCAATTTACATTGGGGAAACAAAGAAGAACAAATCCTGCCAAAATTTAACATACTTTCCAGGTGCAGAAAGTAACTTGTGTAGATCACTATGATTGAAAGTCTCTGAAATCTTTGACGGCATTATCTTTATTTGAAATGGAATTTTCTTCCCTTTCCAGTAATTATCTGGAGGTTTTGTCCCTTTTGGATACCGAATGTACAATCAGTTCTGCTATAATGCTTGTTTTAAAAAATGCAAATTTGTTTCAAAGCAATTGATATGTTGGGGAACAATTTGAGCACAATTTTGTGTTTATTTATGTGTAGTTTTGACTGCCAGAAATAGTAGGTGAACACAAAAACTACACCCAGCTCTACCACGAGATGGGTAGAAATACACAAAACACAGACATGCACACATCTCAGTTCTCCAACATCTATGAGCGACCTCAGTTCACTGCATGAGTTGAGTTCCCAATACACCTGGCATTACAACTTTTCATCCCATTTCAAATAAGCCTTCTTCCACCACTTCCCTGGAATTCACAAGCTGCAACCCTGGCAGTGTGCACTTCCACAGGCTAGCTACAGGTCTTTTTTAAGGTAAAGTGCCATGTGTAGTGTGGTATTTCTGTATTTCTTAACCATTTAACACACGTAAAACTGTGCTACCAGTTTTATCAGGTTCTTCCTATTTTTTTAATATACATGACAAAATTTTTGAGTGATGTACCCCCAACCTCATTTTTCACCTAATCCCTATAGTTTTTTTTAATTAAACTTTTTTGTTTTGAGATGATTGTAGATTCATTTGCAGCTGTAAGAAATTATACTGACTGATCCAGTGATCCTTACTCAGTTAGTTCCCCCAATGATAACATCTTGTAGAAGTATAGTACAATATTACAGCCAAGATATTGTTGTTGAGACAGTCGAGATATAGAATGATTTCCTCACAAAAGGATGCTTCCTGTTGCCTTTTTAGAGCGATTCCTGTTTCCCCCTTGGTCCTCCCCCGCCCCCCATCTTTAACTCCTAGCAGCTACTAATCTGTTCTCCATTTTTGTCGTTTTGTTATTTAAAGAATGTTATATAAATGGAATGTATGCTATATAACCTTCTGAAGATTGGCTTTTTTCACTCAGCATAATTCCCTGGAAATTCGTTAGACTTGTTGTATGTGTCAGTAGTTTGTTCCTTTTTTATTGCTGAATAGTGTTCTGTGGTATGGATATACCACAGTTTGTTCAGGGTTGAAGAGCATCTGGGTTGTTCCCAGTTTGGGACTATTACAAATATAACTGCTATGAACATCCATGTATAGGTCTTTGTAGGGATGTAAGTCTTGATTTCTCTGGGATAAATGCCCAGGAGTTCAAACGCTGGGCTGTATGGAGGCTGTATGCTTAGTTTGTTAAGAAATTTTCAAACTGTTTTCCAGAGCAGCTGTGCCATTTTACATTCCTATTGGCAATGTGTGAGTGACTCACTTTCTCAGGATCCTCATCAGCATTTGATGGTGTCATTATTTTTTATTTTAGCCATTCTGACAGGTGCGTGCTGAAATCTTATTGTGATTTTAATTTTAATTTTCCCAATGTTGTTGAACATTTTTTCATGTGCTTATTTACCATCTGTATATCTTCTTCAGTAAAATGTCTGTTCATGTCTTTTTCTTATTTTCTGATTGGATTGGCTTGTTTGCCTTTTTACTGTGTTGATTTCAGAGTTCTTTATATATTCTAGATACTAGTCCTTTGTCAGCTATGTAAATGGCAAATTTTTTTTCCTGGTCTGTAGTGTGTCTTTCCATGATCTTAACAGGGTCTTTCACAGAGCACAGACCTAAAGTTTTTCACTTTGATGAAGTTCAATTCGTCAGTCTTGTCTTTTATGGCTCATGCTTTGGCGTTAAAGCCCTATGGTTTCCGTTAAATGATTTTGCATAGCATGTGCGTTTTAGGCATGCACATGTCACATTATAGCAGAATTGACCGTACTTGGGAGAAACAGAACTAAGAATTATTAGAGCAGCAAACATCACCTTAAAATAAACTGTCATTGGCTCAACAAAGTTACAAAATCCCAATCCTGAAACAATTTTGAAAAACTGGCTCTAAGTCTGGTTTCATACTACACTAAGTTCATTGGATGTGTGGCAATCATCTGCTCATTTTGACAATATTGATGAACTCAAGGGAATAGATCCCCACAAGTTTAAATGTGGAGATTCATTGTGTTCACAGCAACATCCTATATTTAGCCACTAGTCCCAAGAATTAGTAGGAAAATATCTGTCAATGAGTTTAAGTACTCTTGTTAAAAGATCTTTTTATCTCACTGATTTTCAATTAAGCAAGACCTCTATTACAACAAAAAGCTGAATGTTTTCCAGCCAGCCCTTCAGGAAAGATACCATTTTGGCTCTGAGAGCCACTATGAAAATTTGACCTTTTTACCTTTTCCTGACCAGGGCTTTCCCAGATGCAAAATTTAATGGTTTAAATGCAGAATGCTATCAGCCTCATAAAGCAGGAAACCTCCTCTCATCAAAGCAGCCATCATAATTTAACCGGCGAGGCTGCCACTGTGCAGTGGACTCCAGCCATGTGCCTGCCAGAGAAGCCGTCAAATCAGTTATGCTCTTTCTTCAGCTTTCAGGGGTACTGAGAATTGACCTTGAGTTAGGGCTCTTCTATGTAGAGGAAGGGGAGGGAGGAAAATAAATTATTACGTAAAACAAAGACTATATTATTTGGTACATATGTTATGGTTTACCCCATTTCATCCTTTGAACAAGGGATTGTCTGCCTTCAGCTTTTCCAGGCTCTTAAAATCCCTCTTTATAGTCTGTGCAGTCAACTTAATGAGGACCATTTGAGGAGCATAAGCAAAATGATGTCATTTGGTCTCTCTCTCCTTCTCCCTCTCTAACTGTAGGATTTGATCCACTCTGAGCAGGACACAAAGTGCATACAGTCTCAGAATTGTTAAGGTGAAAGCTCTGACTTGCTTCAGAGCATCGCACTAATTCCTGCCTCTTCTACCATCCAAGACTATCTTAATGGATTCACCCAGAATTTATTGAGCACCAAATGTGCCAGGCATTATACGAGACATTTTCATTTCATATGCACTCATTTTACCTTCATGACAATCTGCAGTGCTAGCTTACACAGCTCTGGAAGATTAGTATTAGACTTGCCTCATTATATTACACCCAGTGGAGTGCTGGAGTCCGGGTGTGCTGCTTGTAAGAGCCGATTGTTAAATTTTCAGGAATTTTGTGAGCACTTATTCAATACAGCCATTATTAAAAGTTACATTATATAAACTTACAATTAAATAAATTATATTCAAAGCAAAGGTAACAAATGCTAAAAGTTTGTCATTTCCTAATTATTTTATTAGTATCTATGCCCTTGAGATTATTTATCACTATTGTATCTGTTCGGTGAAAATACTATATGTTTTGCTACTGAGCCTCTCTTCCGAATTCCACCTTCAGTGATGTTGTGTCATTGGCTTAAAATCAGCACTGATAGGAGCATTTACACCATGGAAATCAACAATTGCTACAAGTCAGGGATTTGCCCTCCAGAGAGCTGGCTCCTGATAATTTACCAGCACACCAGTAACTACACTTTTCCATGGTTCACGTGTTGTACTATGACTGATATCTTATTGACTACTAGCTTTGTGGATCACTATGAACCAAAAGAAATTGACTACACGACAAGAAGCCTCTCTATATCTTGAATTCTGGTAGCCAACAGAATATCCTTAAGTTAAATGCATTCTTTCATTGTTGTAGAAAGAAACATACTCAACAAGGGGCCTTGAGTATCTGCGCCATGCAAATCCACACCTATCTGAGTACGGTGGGTGGGGCCTCAAAGACAATGTTTGCATGAGGAAGTGAAGAACCACATGAAATCACATATCCTAAGGACAGAAAAACATGATGCATGCAAGTATGGACCAAGGGAAATGGTGAGAGAGAGAAGTACTCTTGCGAGCACCACTGGGATGTATATTGCTCTCCAGCTCATCCTTCTACCTCAGGTTTGTGCCAGAGTCCTGCACAATGAAGCCTTTGAAAGAGCGAGGGCAATAGCAGGAGCACATATGCAGTTTCACTAGGCTCACTATATGGTATTGACAGCATGAGACAGCCCAGCATTGTGGCCCTGGAATAGTCTAGCGTGAGTTAGGTAGAGAATTTTGCTTTCCTTCAGCAGGATGCTGAACTGGGGACTTAGGTAACCCAGCACAAGATGCAAAGCAGAAGAAGTCACAGTAGCCTGATGGGCCTATCTAGTCTACATCTGGAGTTGCTTAGAAATCCCAGAGGACATACTGCATCATGGAGGATCAGATGGGGTAGGCAGAGTTCAACATCACTATACTAGATAGATGGGAGAAGACAAAAATTGAGAAAGCAAAGATACTATGAGGTACCAGGAGAGCAGCATCCCCAAGTGCCTGCTGGAGAAAACTGGAAGACTCCACTTAGTGGCCAGGAGTATTGTTTACATGACCATATTTGGAAATAAGCTCAAGGGATTTCTTGAACTAATTGAGAGAAATTTGAGGGGGCTGCGGCCCCACATTTTTTAGATGGGAGCTGAGCCAGGAAATACTGCCCTGTGGCTGTTATTCAGGTCTAGTTTACCCTATTAGATTGGTTGGACTGGGACCAAACTGTTTCTCATCAGTGGTTCCAGTGGCTTATCTGTGTTCTGTGCCGGGAAGGCATAAAGTCAGAATTAATATCATAAGTTCTAAGTGGTTATTCTGTTATATGCAATGAAGACTGTGAAGAGGAGTAGTGCCTACTGTGTTTTTAGATAGTACTCCAATAAGAAGAATCTGGTACATTCTCTTTCGACATTTTTGTCATAAAGCATCTCTCTTGATAAGTCAATAAAACAAACCGGAACAAAGCACAGGCTCTCTGGTTTTGAGGAACTGTTAACAAGAGTTTTGGGTTTTAGTCCCAGCTCTGCCACTCTGTCACTCAGTGACCTTTTTCAGATCACAAAACCTGTGTGTCCCTCTGCTCACCACCAGCAATGGGAGCAATCTAACACTCTACAACTCTAAACGTGCCAACCCAAAGGAAACCATGCCCACGAAGAAATATGCTTCCAGTTGTTCAAGTGGCCAAATAGTCAATCATCAGATAGCCTTCTTTGGGAGAAATCTTCCCAGCAATCTTTTAAAAACATCTGGCCTAGAGGACAGTACTAATGACTCTTTTATGGTTTAATGTACCAGGCTTCCTTTTCCATTCGCTTCACTGCTCACTGCAGGGAAGAGTACTGTTACAGAAACCTCCCCAGTGAGTCCCAAGTATTTCCATAAGACATTTCGGACTTTTCAAACTACACAATTATATTCCATGTGTGTATGGGAGAGATATATCTATTTCACGACTCAGGTCTGAACTCTTCAAGTGGGATCTCCCCACTTCATGATTTAGAATAAGTCAGGCATGGACTGAGTATTATTCACATCTTTTCAAGATCTTGTGTCCACTCAGCCTGTTTAAAAACAAGTAAATAATTCCTAGGCATGCTTAATTGTCTATTATTTTCAAAATAAAAGAGCTTAACACAGAGGTAACTTTCAGATTAGTTCAAATGAAACCGCTGAATCAGGACGAGAAAAGCTCCTGGGAAGCTCTTGCCAGTAATGATGGCGTTTTTTACACATTACTACAAAGTGGAACAGAAAAGGGGTCTGGTGCTTTTCAAACAAAGAAAAGCAACTTGTAACAAAAGCAAAAATTGAATGTAAATAGCCAGATGGTTCTCCCTCTTTGACCAGGACATTGGGTGTTAGCTCATGGCTTGAGCAGCAGCTGGTTTCACCGGAAGGAATCCCATTATTGTGTATAGATGTTGTTCACCGTAACTAAATGGAGAAAGAGATTGTAGTGGCGTGCCTGAGAAAAGAGCATCTTAACCTGAGAAAAGCAATTTATAGTCCTTATTTTTATTAAAAATTGGCTACACACAACTCAGCTATACCAAAAGAACTGCTGCTTTTGGCGTAGTTTACTTAATACTGTGCTGCTCACAGCCTTTCTATTTAACCCAGGTGGCATTCATATTCACCAATCACGTGTGCTGTATGGTTTATGAGGGAAATTAGAGATGAAGTGGAACACTGTCCAGTGGGTCTAAGAGTCCTGATTCTGGATCATCAACATTCACATTGAGTAACAGACAGAATAAACGCTGGTCCAAGAGTTTGGAAATCTAAATTCTAGATGTCTGTCTGTTACTATCGGGCTGAGACTCCCTCAGCAAGGCACCTAGCCACTCAGAGTTGTATTAGACAGTAATCCACGAACTGTTCTAGTTCCACGTTTTAGGATTTTGACCAGGAACCATGAATATATTTTATAGACAAATCATTTTTAAGTCACTTACTGAATGTCAATACGTGGGCACTTTGGAATGCGAATGTTCTAAGGGCAACTAAAATTAGGCTGGTTACCCCAAACTCCATAGAAGGAGTCTTTGAACTGCTAAAATAAGTGACTGATGGGCAATGAATCTAGACGCCAATTTGTTGGCGAGAAGGAAGAAATGTTGCTCCACAGACCTCCAGGGGAACAACTCTGATTCCTTAATCTCCTAGGTCCAGGCTTCATTTTGAAAGACATCCAGAATGTAGAACACAGACTATCGACATGTTATGGGGAGGGGAGAAAATAGAAGTGATGAATGGGAATTTATGTTAGGTTAACTAGCAATCCTCTACAAACGATTTAGACCTTTTCTTTTCAATACTGAAAGCACTAGCCATGTGACCGTTGAGCACTTGAAGTGAGGTTACTACACGTTGAGATGAGCTGTGAGTATAAAGTGCACACTGATGTTCGAAGACATAATATCAAAAAAATCAATGCAAAACATCTCAGTAATTTTGTATTGATTACATGTTGAAATGATTATATTTTGGACAAAATATATTACATTAATTTCACTTCTTTCATTTTATTTTTTTAGATATGTATATTAAAAAATTTAAGATCACTTATATGGTTCACATTGTATTTCTACTGGACATTGCTGCTTCAGACATTTTGTTGACTGTACATGGGTCCCGAGGGATTTCTGTTCCTCACTGCATAGCCAAGAACCCAAGACTGAGATTGTAGGGCAGCGCTGGAGGTAGAGGGGAGGGACAGGCAGATTAGGAGAGAGAATATTTAGCACTGGGCCTGGAGCAATATGGGTTCATGCCCAAATGTGTACTTGTGTTTGCGTCTATTTGTCTCTTTGACTATATCACAAGTCAAGCAAATAACACGTTTGTCATTTTTTGTTGTTATCCAAATATCCTCTCTCTCTCATTAGGTTTATCTTTTTTTTTTTTCATCTAAATAAGGCCATTTTGGTTTATAGAAATGAGTACGTCTTTATCTCTTCTATATTCTCAGAGCAGGGAAACTAGCAAACCGTGGAAGACCCACAGAGGCCACCAGCACAAGGCGATCTTCAGTAACCAACATGCTCTGATGATGATGACTGTAGCAGACACTGGAGCTTAGCTGACGGTTTCCATCCCCCCTTTCAACAGTACCCTAATTTGGGCCAGGTATCCAATCTATTGGATTATTTACTTCTTATTATTTATTTGCCTAAGATATCTATTCACAGAAAAGAAAATCTGAATGACAAATAAACATACAATAAGAGGTTTAATACCAGGAATAGTCAGATACCTAAATGAAACCAAAAAATGAGATGCATTTTTAATTTATCACATTAAAATCATTTAAAAGTCTGAGAGTATTAAATGTCAAAAAGGATATGGAGCTATGGAACTCTCATAAACTGCTGGTGGGAGCATACCCTGGGACAACTTAGAAGGATAATTCAGCAATATCTAGTATAGTTGACACTGTGATGAACGCTCTTCAACCTAGAAGTTCCTCTCCTTAGTATTTACCCTAAACACACAGAGAAGAATGTTCAAATAGCAGTATTTGTGATAGTCTAATCAATATAAGAATGTAGTGTATCATATAATGCAATATGATATAGCAATTAAGATGAATGAACTGGAGCCTCATGTATTAATATTTACAAATCTCCACAACATTATAGTGATAGAAGAGAACAGCTGGAGCATGACGTTTAGTGTGATACCATTTATGTAAAGTCTGCAGATATACAAAACAATACATTATTTACAGATATACGTCTAATATATACCTAATCTTGATGATAAACCAAATTCAGAATAACTTACTGGAGAAAGAGGGATGAGGGAAGTGTATGCAGAACCTTGAATTTGTATGGAATGCTTTATTTCCTTCAAAAAGAGGAGGGGACAGTGTGATAAAATGGGCTAAATGGGACACACTCTTCCTAAACCACTGTGTCACTGAATCAAAAGTCTTCACCAATTTCTCGCTCGTATATTCATTCATTCATTTAAAAAACAAATCATGTTTGAGCACCTACTCTGTGCTAAGTCCTGGGGGAGTAAAGAAGGAGAATAGTGTTGGTGAGGGATTCAGAGGAGAACTGGGAGCATAAAGCACAGGTACTTGGTGGACCTGGGGTGGTGGATGGGGAGGATCCCAGGGAAGCCTTTTAGAGGTGCAATCCCTTGGTTGAGCTTCAAGTAATGAGAAGGAGTTAGGGAGGCAAAGGGAACAGAAGTAGTGAGCCTGGACACTTAAGGAAGAGCGCTAGAGAGCAGAAATCTCTGCGTGAGCAGAGACCCAGGGACAGAAGCAGCACTATTTCTGGGCAGAAACTGCAGCCAGTTGGATGTTGCTGCTACCTGAAATGTGAGATTAGGCTGGAAATGGAGGTAGGAGGGGAGGCTGTTGAGGGGTGAGGCTATAGGTGGCTGAGGTGCAGGTCACATGGGGCCTGGTAGGCCATGTAAGGATTTTGTTCTTCATTTGGTAGGCAATGGGAGGTCAGTGACATGTTTCATTAGGGAGGGTGCATGATAAGACTTAGATTTCATTGTGACAGGACAGAGAATGGGCTGGAAAGAGATGGGATCCAAAGGCAGCCAAGCAAGCTTAGAAGTAGTTTGGGTCAGGATGACAACCTGACAACAAATGTGGGGAGATGAAAGGGCATGAGCTCAAAGAATATTTTAGGTGACTCAAAAGAATTTGGAGATGAACAGACATTGGGGGATGATGACAAAATGGGAGGAGTCAAGGATGGCTCCCAAGTTTCTCACAAATCCCCATCTTTGCAGAGAGAACACTTAAGGCAGCCAAAGTAATCATGTCCTGGGCCAGTCTAGCCTCAGAATGAAGTGTTACGGCCTCTTTACCACATCCCACAGCCTTACACTAGGATCCTGCTTTACAAAAGGCCATCAATACCCCTGGAATCTGTTATTTCTGCCTCAATACTTTTTCAAAACATGAGGGCATATGTCAAACCATATGTGCACGCTAAGCCTTCCTGACCACAGACTGGTGATGAGTTTTATGGAATTATCTAAATATATCTTATATCATGTAAGGGGAAAGAGACCCAAAATATGGGTTAAGTGAAGACCATTAAATATAGGAGGCAGAGAAGTTTAATGGAGAGGGTTGCTCAAAAGGTCCTTAGCTAACTCTGTTGAGAGTCTTTCCCCAGTTCTCCTCAGGAGAACTAAAGAGAGACAATTTTAAAAGAGACCTGATAAAATCCTAATCATAAGATATTACATAAATAAGACGCAACATGCATTACCAACCTGTATGTTCGTTTGCTTGCTTGATTCCTTACCAAGAAGGTAGGGAGGCGGAACTATCAAACTTGGAAAATATTTAAATGCAACATCCAAATCAAATGTGTACACTTGGCAACTTGCTCTCTTTTTGAGATTTTTTAGTTTATTTATCTAAGGTTTGAATGTGAGGTTTCATCAGTTTCTCTGAGTTGTGACTTGTGAAAGGTTTTACCTTTAGAATCTGTGCTCCATAAAACCCTCCAAAGCACTCTCTACCAGAGACATAATATCACACAGAGCAGCCCTGTGTTGATTTTTTTCCAACCATCATACACTTTGGGCCAAGAACCACACACCAGGAAAAGCATAACTCCCCAATGCATCACCAGACTATTATTTTTTAATGTTCCACATTATATGAAAGGGAAAAATGTCTTCATTGTGACTGAATGCATATATGAGCAAAACACGACGCCTTCTGAATGGACACACATCAAGTGCATTCTAGCAGGACGAGAAGGAGCCTTGAAGAAGAGATTGAAGCCAGCCCCCCTGCTTTACTTGGCCTTTCAGTTTCCTTTCCCAACCCCCTTCAGTAAGAGCAATAACAATGGGCTCTTCTGGCCTGCGGCTTGAAATTGGACATGTTTTGTCTGCAATGGAGAGACCTGTGAGAATGCGGACCCACCTGTTGGAGAGAGAACTCTCTCAAAGGCGAAGGCTTTGTAAGCTAAGATGATGAGGGAGCCCTTAATCCAAATCAACTGATGACTCTCCAAGAGTTGAAAGGGCAAGGCAGTGCTTGAGGATTCACAGACACTGTGACCTGCCAGTTTGCACACCTGGGGAAAAAACTAGGACTAAACTATCCCTGGCACATGCCCGGTGCTCAAACCACTCAAGGCACTTTTCACCGCCCGGTGTATTTTCCTGCCCAATAAAATCCGGCACTCGGAAGTTACATATTTGCTTTGCCACCTGTCAGTTTACTTACTCCTGTTTTGAGATAACCCACTAAAATGACAGGGATAATAATGAAATGTTTGAGGGGGCAGAAGTGTTCTCTCCCATCTCTGGTGGACCATTTTCATGAGGCCCATGTTTCAATGCAGGGTGTGTTACTTAACCCCTTTACAATCAAGGTGTGTCTCACCACAGGACCTGTGCAAACACTGGCATTGGGTTGGATTCTCCTCGCTTCTGTCTGGGAGCAGGACAGAGGACTAGAGAGGCTAACCAATGGAGAAGAGCACTTTGTCCACTGGAGACCTGGTGTGCTCACTGCTGCTCTGGGCTTACCGCAAATGGCACTGCAAAAAGGCCGGGACAGAGGCTCCTGGACACAGGTCAGAAATCTCTGCCATAGAAAGCAGTGGGTGGAGAACTGAGACTGGACTTGGGACTCACATTTCTTATCAAACAAAACACACAGGGAATCAGAACTTACAAAACCCTCCCTATCTCTCCTTATCTGTGCTACCTCGTCTGCAGACACAACTGTTTGGTCCTATTTTTAAAAAGTTAAATATAGGTGTGAGAAAGGGTAGAAACAAGATGAATGATATATTTATAAGGAAACTAGGTCTTTGCTCTGTCCTGCCACTAGGAGACCCTGAGCATCCATCTCAGGCTTAAGCAACACTGTGAACAGCTCAGGGGTTACCACGGCGCCACTTGTCACCTGCTTGTTGAGTGCCCCTTACCTTTCCATGGGCAACTATGTGACCCTCAGGATTCCATGACAGACACTGCAGGGTCCAAATTCATATTTACAGGCTGTATCACTGGAGTAAACCAGAGAAAGGTGTTTTGTGCCTGACTTTTCTTTGTTGGTGTGTCTCTGGCAAATCTCATTCATTTTTCTCATCTCTCAGGTCCTTGTTGTCCGACTGAAAGAACAAGCTGATTGGGCCTTAGTTCATAGTTAACAATAGCTTAAAACATTCGCCTTCTTTGGAGACACTTGTACTGGAAAATTTGCATTCATTACCTTTCTCAGTGAAAGTAGCCCTTGATGGGAGATTGGAGCGGAGGTGGGGGTAGGGAGTGAGGAAAAATGATGGGGAGTTTAGAGGAGAGGGTATGGAGCATCAGCATAAGGCTGGTCCTTATAGATATATTGAGAGTGTCCTAAACCGGCAGGATCAAGAAACACCTAGGTTGATTTGAAGTAAGAGCTAGAATGGGGAAATAGCTTACAGAATTTGTTTAGTTCTCCCTTTACCACTTCCACACCATTAACCTTTCAACTTCATAGAATGACCTCTCTTCTGTGCAGTTTGTGTCATCCAGCCATTCTACTGATCTTGCTGCTCTCATCTACTCACCTCCCAGGCCCCACATCCCCCAGAGACCCCCTTCACGAAATACGTTGTCCCCAGGTCATGATTCTCTTCTCCACTCCAAGTCCTGCCATATCCCGGACAGCTTCCACAGTCTTGTGGATGGCACTTCCATCAACCCACTCACAGAGCTTCTCACTTCCTCAAACCAGCAATCTCCACCTCCATTCCATCCCAGCTGCCCACTCTTAGGAACCCTTCCCAGACCCCACCACCCAGGATTGCTCCATCTAGAAATCTCTGAGTACAGCCCAAAGCCCCAGCAATCTCACCTCCTTGATTCCAATGTAATTGCTCTTCAGTCTCAGACCTTCAAAGCCCCCGTCTCTCCTTTCTCGTAGACCGAATCCCCCTCGTGGCTTCATTTCCTTCTCTATGCTCAGACAGCCCATTACATCACTTCAACCAGAATCCTCGGGGTCCTTCTGCCTTCCTGCCCTCCACTTTTGCCCAATCTCATTATTGAGCTTTTCGTTTCTACGTACACCCATACACTCTCAAACACACACGCACTTGTAGAGATTGAGTCCATGAGAGGTTTATCTGAAAGCCCCGCAGCCTGCAGTCCTTCTCCATGGTCCTCTTCAGCTTCCTCAGCCACTTCTTGATTCTTCCAAATCATAAGCACATTCTCCAAGCCCCTAGGCTGTCATCTACCTACCACCTGTGTTCTTTCTCTCATCTCTTTCCACCTCTTTCCAAACCAGAACTTGCTCTCTTTCCTGTAACTTCCTTCTTTCCATCTCCACTGGTTTCTTCCCCCACAGCCTAGAATCGCCCTCTCCACTATTAACCACGTATTTTTAAAATGCTCTGCTACTCTCTGTCTGCTTCTAGTTATCTCCTCATCTCTCTCCTACCCTTTATAGCCAAGTCTGTCAAAAGAATAGTCTAATAGACCAAGCTACTCACCTCCTAGTCACTCTTCAAACCACCGCCACTCTTCAAACCACTGCCACCTGGCTGGTCCAGATGATATCACTGAAAGAGCTCTGAAAAAGGTAAATAAAACTTCCCAGTTAAAGACTTCTTTTCCTTTGTCACCTCGCAGCATTTAATAATGTCAACTTTCCCCTTTCTTAAACTCTCTTGTTCATTAATTTCTGTGGCCTCCTTCTGCTAGTGTTCTTTACCAGTTCTTCTTTTGCTCTCCAACTCTTAAGTAATAGTCTTTCTAGGGGAATAGCAAAGATCCAATTTCACTACCTTTTAGCCGTGTGACCTTGCAGGAGTCTCCTAAATCACTCCAAGCCTTGATTTTCTCAGCTGTAAAGCAGGAATAGTAATGGTACCTACCTCCAAGGGCTATTGTGAAGATTAAGTAAACTAGCACATGGAATGTGCTTACAATGGTTTCTTGCACATAGTAAGCACTCAATAAATATTAGCTGTGGTTGTTGTCATTATTATTATGATGTACTTGGCAATCTTGCCATTTGATAGCTCATCTAGAAGGTGTCATTTCTC
The DNA here is from genome assembly GCF_041296235.1 of Equus asinus. Taxonomy (NCBI): domain Eukaryota; kingdom Metazoa; phylum Chordata; class Mammalia; order Perissodactyla; family Equidae; genus Equus; species Equus asinus. The sequence continues at coordinate 86,655,750 of NC_091798.1, forward strand.
TTGTTCCTACAAATATTTGTGTCTGATGATTCCTCTCAAACTCACTATGTCAAACACTACATTCGTTTCGTTTCCTTCTAAAAACTTTCTCCTCCTCTGCTAGTGGGAATGTCAGTGAATGACACCATTATCATTTACTTGCTCTTTCAACAGATATTGATTAGGTGTCTAATTCTTACCAGGCACTGTTCTCTTTGTTGGGAATACAGGGATGAAGGCAAAATCCCTACCCTCACAGGCAATAAACAAATGAAGACACATATGTTCCTTCAGAGAGTGATGAGAGCTACGAAGAAAATACAGCAAGATTAGGGACAGAAAGTGACTCAGCAGAGGAGGAGGACACTTTTTTTAGAGAGAGGGTCTTGGAAGACACGACATTTGATCAGAGAGATACCAAAGTCAAGACACCAAAAAAGAAGTAAATTCTGATGCTCTTGCCTTCTTAACTTTCCTACGTCAGTTGTCTACTTGTTTTCCCTCTTGTTATTGCTTCAGGCCCCCATTTTCTCTTATATCAGTTATTACCAGGTTTTTCTAACTAATCTCTTTGTCTCTCGTGTTGCAGTCTTGGCCATCTATATTTTTTGTGACTGAATGCTCTTTTAAAAATGCACAATGGATCATTCCACATCCAGATGAAAAGTGGTCAGTGGCTTCCTATTCTTCCCTTGGGGAGATACGAAAGGACCTTCATGAACTGACCGCTACTTTTCCAGCTTTTTCTGACCACCCCACTTACACTCCGTATCCACTCAACCACTTGCCGTCCCCACCAAACACCCATGCTTGTAGTTTACCTCCTTTTCTTCATTCATGATATTCCCTCTGGCTACAGTGCCCTTTTGGCCTAGTGATCATTAAATTTACCCACTAATTTTCTAATTTTAGCAAAATCTGAGTTTTATAGAGCCTGCTCTACCTTGTGCATGACTAGCAGAACCGACCTCTCCTTCTTATGTGCCTCTCCTGTGCACTTGACTGCTTCCCTCTTCTAAACTCTGAGATCCTTGGGAGCAAGAACTGTGTCTGAGCCCCAGAATCCACTGCAGTGCCTTGAACATAGTCCACATGCAGCAGAGCAGGCATTCCAACCCATGTCTGACTTCCGAGTCCACTCCATTCCCATTAAACTCTAGAACGAGATTCAACCCCAAGACAAAAGCAAGGTTAATGGTTTCACAATGAGGCTTTGATTCCCTGTACTTCCTTCCTCCTGCAGCTTGTCTCTCACCTTCAGCCACGCATGACTGGCACCCCATTCCTGCCGCGTGAGAATCCATCTGCCACCCCTCACTTAATGCCACCCCTTTCTCTTGCCCTTTGATAAAGGCTTATTGCTACATTGGTGCCAGTCTCACTCTCTTAGTGGCTGTGCTGCCTCACCTAGGATAAGCTAAAAGAAAGATCTGAGATATTGACTTTAATTCCGTATGTATCTGCTTGAGTACTTGCTATGTGAAAGACACTTTGCTCAGAGCAGCAGATGTTACACGAAGAAACCAGGGATGATCTTTGCCCTTAAGGCACATACAGTTAGTGAGGAAGGCAGATTACACATGTAAGTAGGAGAGAAGGCAGAACGTGAACCGTGTGGTAGCAAGAATATACATATTTGGCAGGTCTTTCTTGGGCCACCAACCAGAAACTCTTGTGATAATCGTTAATTCTATGGTTTAAAACCACCAGCAAGATCAGTTTAACTCTCTAGCTCTGTGGCAGGAAAGTCTCAAGAGTATTTCAAGTGCTTTCCCTTCTCACATGGATCCCAGTGCCAGATCACTACCCCCACACAACACCCCTGTGGATCTGAGCACAAGAACTTCCCGGAGAACCCTGACAATGCTGTCCTTACCATCATAGCTTGGAGAAGACATGAGCCTTGGTCAAATGCTGCTCTTCCCCTGCAAATAGCCTGGTATTTCCCTCTCCCATCCCTCATCCCCAGCTCTGCACAGAGTGAAGAGGAGGGTCTGGTCCGTGCCCCACCAACATCACACTCAGTTATTAATCCACAGAATGAGTCTAACACCAAGGTCCTTTATTCAGATATTCTGAAGGGCTTGGAATTTGTTTGACTTGGTCTTCATTGCTGCTTCCTTTTCCAAGGACTGTGACACTCACAGCAAGGGTCTGGAAAGAAGAAAATCTGAGCATCTCTGCCACGTGATAGATGCAATTTCCCCTTATTTCTGGGTCCCCAAAATGTCCCATCTAGGGAGGAGTTCCATCTGATATATTGGTAACTGGAGGAAGGGACTCTTTTTCCGAACAACTGAGAGGCTAGGGTCTGTCACTTTGCCATTCAAATCATGGTCTTTGGTTTGTAGGAGATCCCAATGGATCCCCACTCATTAGTTCTCTGTCAGGTCCACACAGGTCTGAATGTGCAACCTCTTGCTCCAAATTACTTCAAAGGCTAAGGAAATACATTGGAGAAAGAGCATTCATCTAAGTGGATGAAGCTAAAATTACCAGAGTGCAACTACTGGAAGGTCACCTGCAGAAATTTCAGTTTCTCCGTAATTTCAGATGAAGAGAAAGCTTAAGTCACTGATTTCCAGTGGAACAAACTAGGTTTACTCTACTGGATAATTTGAAGCTAACAATTGAGGTTAACAATCTGCAAGATTTTGAAGAAATCCAATCTTCTAGAATGTCTGGGTTTACACAATGAAACCATAATTCTCTCCATAGATGATATATATCAGCATGTTTCAAAGTATGTTCCATTGACAATTCCCCTAGAATCTGTTGTCAGGTAACTTTGGAAATATTGGGTTAAAAATAAAAAGCATTCTTTACAGCAGGACTGATCAGAGCCTTTAATAAGCTAAGATACACTATGAATTTCTAACATGGGATTATAGTGGCATAATGGAGATCACCATTGCCAAATGTATTGACCCGGAGGACCCTTTTTTCAAGGTGCATCTCACAAGACTAGTGTTCCATAGGACAAACTTTGGGAAATACTGATCTAAACACATATCAAACATCTACTTTACTAACATAGATCAGCCTTTAAGAAAAATCCATATCTCCCTCCTATTAAACTCTTACTACTTTATTAGTATTTTTGCTAACAGTGCCTGGCTTAGTTAATTTGATTTCTTCCTGCAGGCTGTAAATCCGTACTCTGGAGTGCTGAGAGCAGCAGCATTCCCATATCTGTCTCTTATCAAACGTGGCCTTTCAAAGTGCTTACCCTTTTCTACTCCAGCTCTCTGGAAATAGCACATCATTAGAGAGTTGAATGCTGTCTATTCTTAATAGCCTGAGACAGAATTTTTGAAAATTTCAGGCCAATCCTCAGAATTTAAATTGTTAGACACTAATAATAGCTAACATCTATTGGGCACTTGTTTAGCACCTCATTAAATGATCACAGCAACTCTATGAAATAGGCAGGGTTATTGTTTCCATTTTATAGGTACGCAAACTGAGAGGGTTAAATAACGTGCTCAAGGCCACACAAGTAGAAAGTGGCTGAGTGCAGATTTGAATCTGGTTCCAGAGACTATGGCCTCGCCCGCTCCACTGTACTGTCATGTGAAGGGAAAGCTAATGAAGTTTGTAGGAATACATCCAAATGCAGAGAGTTGCTGGCACAGTCTCAGGTACCCGAATCTCCGCCACACAGGTGCTGAAGGGTGTTGATGGATGGTCTCTAAGACACCGGCACCAAGAGCTTTCTCATCCCCCAGGATGGAGCTGAGCAAAGTAGGGTGATCTGAAGCTTATTAAGATAATGCTGGAGGAAGCCTAGTTCAGCCACGTGTTCTCATCCAATACCCCGAACTGCCTAGTCGCATGTTTAGAGTTTGGCAGGACTCAGAGCACACTGAGCCAAGCTTTCTTCTCTTTAATTGCTAACCCCATGTTTATTTGAAAGCAGAGTTAATCCATGTATTTCTGATTACCCATCAGAACTCATCAAAATGAGGTCCCGAAAAAAGCCTGTTTGATGTTCAAAAAATAATCTGAAGCCATTGCTCTTGTGAACAGGAAACTGGACTTTGCCAAAAGTAAACTGCTCCAAATCTGAAAGACCAGTTTGGTCTGATACTTTATAAGATATTTGAACCTCTTCACTGTAGACTTGGCCCAAACTTCATCCCTTTCTCTGTCTTTTTTTAATCCACAGTCCACGCTTTTAGTTACGTGGCGTGTGATGGTGATTTCTGTCATCTGGGATGAGAACACTGCTAAAAATTATACTGTGTAACTAGTAGCAATAAAAACACGTTATTTCCTTCATATGCCAAGCCTTGGTTTCCACTTTCATGATAGATAATTTTTCTTTTAGTTCCTTTTACTTCTCTTGTTATATTTCTTCATCATGGTTAAAAGCTATTAGCTAGGTAATCAACAAATGTGAATATAACAGAGTGTTGAACTTGTAGGATGTGTTACAAAGTGAAGAGAAATCCCCTAACTTCGATTTAGGTTTCAACTCATATACACATACACATTACATATGTATATTTATTTGTGGGCCTCTGTGTTGGTTTTACTTTTCATATAAAATACTACATGATCTCAACCTTTGAGATCCAACTCCGAAATTCTCTGATCAGGTCTAATATTCTGTAAGGTATTACCATAAAGTAATGAGACAAAAGCCACACCTGGAAATTGCTCTCACATATAACATCTCACAAACGTTCTGCAGATAAAACATAAAGAATGGATTCAGTACCTTTATACGATAGGTCTGGGAATAAGAAGTTTTGCGTATTTATTTTTATTCTTTCTTCATTAAGAAATTTACCTCAAACGCTCTTGGGTACAGTATTGAACTTGTTCTTCTAGCGAGTATGACCTGTGTGATGGTTTAATTTGATTTACAGAACACAAGAGTAGACAGGAGACACTACAGGTGTATTCATTTTCTTCCTTCACAGAATAAATGTTTCTTTTAGTTCAGTCATCTGTTCCATGGCATGGGAAAGAACTTAATTCTCTCTCACATCTGGATATCTTTACCCTGATGAAAACTGCAATTAACTTTGCAACCCAAACTCCCACTTTCTCAGAGGCCCAGCGTTCCTCTCTGTTTCCTAGCAGTGCCCATTGCTCTGCAGTCCCTCGCGAATGGGGGGGCTTGAGCTCAGAGGGGGAAGAATGGAACTCACGAGGGGATGTCCTCATTCAGTGCCGCACAAGTGTCCTGGTGCCCCATGTGTCCCCCGCCGTTGTGAGCAGGCAGGTCTGGCACGGTGAGGATAAGAGTAAGCAGGACTTTTCCTCTTGGGGCCTCCTCACTCTTCAGGGAAATGCAACTCTCATCAAACTGAAGCACTTACAGGTGGAAGATCGGGGGCGGGTGAACAGGACTCCAGAGCACTCACATCAAGGCACCTGGGCAATGGGAAGAGACGGGGCAAGCAGTGCCAGTGCAAACATCTGCAATCAAAACAAAAGTCCCCTCCAGGTCGAGACCCCCCACAGCCCTGGGACTCTGTTCACCAGGGCCACACCTTTGGTCTGGCCGGGTGAGCGGCGGTCCGTGCTGACATGTAGCAGGACTCTGGCTCCCAGACAAACACTGAGGGACTTTTTTGTCAGAGAATGGGCAGAAGACTATCTGGCGAGGTCAGTAGCTTTCTTTCCTTTTTTCAAACCTAATTTTTTGTTGGTGTTGTTATAAAAGTAACTTGCTCCTTATAGAAAAGCCTGTACATATAGAAAAATGCAAAGAACAAAACAAAAATAGCTCAGAATCCTACCATCACCCAGAGATAAACATTGTAATATTTTGGAGTGTTTTCCTCCATCATTTCTTCCCCAGACATTTATTCCCCCAAATTGGGATTATGCTATTTATAGAGTTTGGGGTCCTGCTTTTTCACTTACCATGATATGAGCATTTCCCCTAGATCATTAAATGGTCTCCACAACATAATTTCGGATGACTGGTTAGTCATTTTCTTTAATGGACCAACGTTGAAATGTTTTTAGCTGGATGAGATCATAGGCTTTTTCTAACAAGCACAAAGAGTTCTTAGATTTTGTTCTATATATTCCATTTCCATTGGGATCTTTCACGGGTGGAGGGGTGGTGGAAGGACTGATTCAGCTGGACGGGGGAAGAGAAACTGATGTGCAGCTCTTTGGAGATTGGAGATCTGAGCTCACCAAACGTGGAGTCCACACTCAAGTCATTGTTCCTGAAGGTAAGAAACAGTGCCACCCCCTGCCATTTCTCCTTCCCTAACATGTTCCTGAATTTCTGCTTTTTTTCCAGGATGTTGTAGGAAATGATGGGCTGTAATGGCAAAGTGAAGCAACAAGTAAAAGGGTAAGCAGAGAATTCACAAGCAATGGATGTACACAGCTGTGGTAGAGAGGATGATGAACTTTGATTAAACTGACAAATAAATACACAACACGTAAAGATTCGTTAAAGAGAAAACCATGGGCCCCAAATGGCGGCAGTGGTGCTAAAGCCCATGATATCAAGCCCAGATTTAATAGGTAACCTAAATGCAGTTCCAACCTTCCTCAGAAAGGTAATCTTAATCAACCAGTCTGCAATTTCTGGTCAGTACCAATGAGATCATCTGTCCGTGCGCCCTCTCCAGTCCCCAGAGGAAGAAGAGGAAACTGCATGATGAAACACTTGCCCTGTCCCTTCGCCCCAAAGAGAAGATGTCCTTGCCCCAAAGAATCTTTTCTTTTCTTTTGCTGATAACTTACCTCCCCCACCTTCCTTTTGCCTACAAAAATCTTTCCATTCTTTATAACTCCTTGGAGTATCTGTCTGCTTGCTAGATGAGCTGCTGCCCTATTCATAAATCATTGAAAAAAACCAATTCAATGTTCAAATTTACTCAGTTGAATTTAGTTTTTTAACAAGTTAAACAAAGATTTTCTGTACTGGAAATGTGAAGATGACAAGAGGAAGAAGGTAAGATATCTTAGAAGTGATGAGAAGAGAAAAAAATGAGGATCACTTTGCTCAAATTAAACCCAATGTATGCACTCATGGATGGTAAAGCTATATTAAAGAAAAAAAGGGAAAATTGGCACAACATCAAGGATAGAGGACACCTTTTGGAAGGTAAGAGCTTGTAATGAAGAATAGCCCCACTGAGAGCTTTTGAGTGCTGGCCATGTTTGATTTCTTGACCTGAAAGGCTTCATTGTATGGTAATTAATTTGTAAAGGAGCTTACATTATGCACCTTTCTGTGTGATAAATTCACAAGACAAAAAAACCTAATCAATTGCTAGAGATACTTGGAAGAACGTGGAGTTTGTGTGGGCTGGAGGAGAATAATTGTTCAAAGGGAACTATACATAAGAGAAACATTCTTTTGCTTAAAGGGGAAAAAATGGAAAGAGAATTCACACGTGAGAATGGGTGTTGGAAAGGGCAGAAAGATGCTCCTAGTTTGCAAACAGTTACTTAGATAACAAAGTTGTGCAAAATTCTTAAGGATGAGTAAATTAAACTGCTGGCAAAGGTCTTTAAGAATAATAAGAGATATATAGCATGGTGACTATAATTAATAATACTGTATTGTATACTTGAAGTTTGCTAAGAGAGTAGATCTAAATGTTCTCACTATACACAAAATAACTATGTGATATGATAGATGTGTTAATTAATTTGATTGTGGTAAATATTTCACAATGTATGCATATAGTAAATCATCACATTGTACATTTTAAATATATACAATTTTACTTGTCAACTATATCTCAATAAAGTTGGGAAAAGAAAGAAACATACAAGAAATGAGAAAGGGGCAAGACAATGAAATAAGGACTACCGGTTGTGTGTGTGAATGAATGAATATATTAAAAATCAGCAGCTATATTACCATTGGCTCAATCAAATCCTTATTAGTGGAAGATCGGGAAGCGGAAAATCTGAGTTGCAGTTCTAATAACTGCCATGACATATTTTGCATTTAACACTGCCATGTAAGAATTTGATTTTAAGAACAAAAAGGCAGTATAGTCTAGTAGTTAAACTTTTGCCTTTGCAGCCAGACCACTGAGATCAAATTTTCCTTTTGCACTTATGTGTGACTCTGGGCGAGATTCTTGACCTGACTGTGCCTCAGTTTTCTCACTGTAACATAACCTGTGTTATTTGCTTAGCACAACGGCCGTAAATGTGGGCTGTTATTCTTGTTACTAGTAACTTGTCTGAGTCTTAGCTCTAAAATAAGGCAGTGGACTGAACAATTACGAGGGCCCCTTCCTATCCAAAAATGACCGGATTCCATTCGTATGGCTGGGACTTTGATGTGCTCAACTTCCTTAGGCTGTCAGGGAGCCAAGAGTAATCAGCAAAATTGTGTCCAAGTGCATGGAGTTAAAGACGTATGAGGTGAAAATCACTCCTATTATTCTGAGCCTATGATGACATATCCACCAAGAGGAACCAGAGATAGTGAAAGTCGACATTTTTCCCCTGCTGACACCTCCAACAAACTGACTGAACTAATCTTTTGAAAAATCCCTGCGATAATGGAGTGCTTGGTGTTCCTTTCCCTCAAAGGGTCCGCCAAATAATTCTTTACAAATGTATTATTCAAGGAAAAGAAAGGACAAATATTTTTAATGTTTTAGTTTAAGGAAAAGTTTTGTTTTCAGTATTGACTTTGCTTATATTTGCTGATGACTGACCCTAACCCTGTTGCACTGAGACGTCCCAGGCCCTTTCAGCCATTGACTGCCCGTAATATCCTGTCTTCATTGCCATGATACACCTTAAGGGAGGGCCAAAGACTCAACTGGAGATGTTTCTCTGTTCCCTACTCTCTGAAAATACTGTCAAATATTTTTGTGACAGTTAGATATATCTTATGTCTGAAATCATCCAAAGCTAGACTATGTTCGAACAGCCTTTTATGTCTCTGTTAGGGTACTACAGGAGGGAAAGCGTTCATGTCTTTATCCTTGGTCACCGTGAAATCTGTCACTTACCTCCAGATCATCCCCTCCAACCCACACCACTCAGAAAGCCTCCCACCATATCCTTATGTATGCAGTTCCTTTACTTCTCAAACTACTTCTGTGATTTTCAGTACTTGCCAGTAGACCACATATAATGCAAAGCTATTTTTAAAAATGTAGCATGCATATCTGATATTTTGAAGGTCAAAAAAAGTGAATGTGTTAACTTTTATGAATTTTGTTTATATTACTTTTGTCACCCTCATAGCAAAGGAGAAAAAAAAGTAAAGTAATAAAAATATTGCATGAAATGTAATAAATCATATTCATGAGTATTTGTTTCTTCTTATTTTTACAGAATATATTACACAATTTTCTTCAGTGAGACAAAGAATTTTTTAAATGGTAACAAATTTTTTAAAAATGAAGGTCATTTCTACTAAATTACTATTCTTTCAGATAATTTTAAATTCAATCTTGATCATTATCCAAAACCAAAAATACTGTAATTTCATAGATGGAAAGGTTCATGAAATACAATATATTCTATGAAAATAATTGCTTCTATGAAAACATTTGCAGAGGCTAATCCAGGAAGACAGAACTGATATTTTGTAGGTGTTGGATAGGGATCTGGAAGGTTGTTGGGCAGAAGGTCAGTAAATCTCCATAAAGATTCAAAAGATTCATATTGAAACCTAACAGGCAAAATAGGATAATTCTGACAAAGGACAAGTGGCAGCGAAGGGTAATGAGAGCCTTCAAATAAAAGCCCCATGAGAGAGAAGAATAAACGTTGATAGTGCACCCAGGAGTGGGGTCGAAGTGGGCTGAAGGGGCGCCCACCGGGGTCTGGCCTCCACCAATGTCTCAGTCTCCAGAGAGGTCTCTCCTCCCACCAAGATGCCCCCAGAGCCCACCAGTAAGAAATTTGTCTGGCTAAAATATTACAACCACGATCCCTACTATCTACACATGGTCTTCTCTTTCCCATTCTTCACAAAAATTGGAAAGGCCATATGAGGACATAGTGAGAAGGCAGCTGTCTACAAACCAAGAAGAGAGCTCTTACCAGAAACAGAATTTGCTGGCACCTTGACCTTGGACTTCCCAGCTTCCAGAAATGCTAGAAAATAGATTTTGTTGTTAAAGATACCCAGTCTATTGTATTTTGATTTATGGCATCTCAAGCCAACTAATACAGTGATCAAACAGACTAGATTAAATAGAAGCAACTCTCCTCTCATTCTAGGAGACACAATGGACTAATGAGGAGGAAAAGGCACTTCTACATGTGCAGTCCCTCCAACGGCTTCCTTCCCACTCAGAGGGAGCCTGGAACAATCTCTGGAGCGTTTCACCATTCCAAGTGCCCACCCCCCACCACCACCACTATCTATCAGTTATCATGTTGTCTTTTGGTTTCCAGATCATTGGGTTTATCAATTCATTCAAAAATGCTTATTAAGCATCTCTTATTTTCAAAAAAAAAAATGGGACGGAGACTCCACATTTATAGAACACGTTCTAGCACCCAAGAGGGAGCCGGTCTGTACCTTGAGAATATGGTTGTATAATTAAATAAAAAGAGTCAGACCACTGCCTGAGGCCAGGAGCATCTCCACAAACCACATTGCCTAGAGAGGAATTTCCACCAGCCTCAGTGGCAACCCCTGGAACAGAAAGCTCAGCCCCTGGTCAAAACTTTGAGCCTAACAAGAGGCAGTGATGGTCTTAGCGGTGAACATGGACAACTCCATGACTATCTGGGTTTCCAAGTTCTACCTGAGACTTTCTGCTTATCAGCTCTTTCTGAAGCAACTAACTTTAGAGACAATTGTGAGGGTCACCAGCCTCATAGTTTCCCTGACCCAGTTCTAGTTGGAACCAGCACCAAGGCAAGGGGGACCCTTTATAAGACACAAGTTAGCACCCTGATGGATGCTTGGACATCCCAAGAGTGAGGTGTGAGACAAGAACAACCTCCTAATAATGTAAACTTCCAGAAAGCCTATTTACATCCCAGACAGTGAAAAGGGACCACAACATTATATACATTCAAAGAACACAAAGTAAAAAACTGTTCGTGAATTTACAACGTTTTTGGCACCACACTGGGCACCACACTTTTGGCACCACACAAAATTCATATCGATTGAGATAGTTTTGTTCAAACCAGTTTTCTTAACTTCCTGCTCTTAAGCCAACATAAACAGTATCCAGATTCGAAGTCCAAATATGAATACTGCTTCTCATTTGAAGTAAAAATCGAATCATAAAACTCTTCAGATTAAAACACTGATCAACCAGCAAAACCACATAAACAAAATCACATAAATATTTTACGCCACAGGATAAACAGGTTTCTAGTGCAAAGAAAGTTTTTGACTAAAATTCAGTTCATTAAATCTATATTAAATATATTTTTTCCATAACATTGCATCAAAAAAATAATAATGTGAAAGGGAACTGTAAGTGGACTTTAATTGATTGCTGTTACAGTTCATACCAGGTTCTGCTACCACTAAAATCCCTCTGTTTCAGTATATCCCATTTTGCATTTGACTTTTTATGAAAACAAATGTAGTTAGACACTAGAATTTCATTTTACTCCACATTTCACTTGAATCTTTGAGTGGGCTTTCTGATTTCAAAATTCCAAATATGCGTTTTCTCCAAAATGAAGATATCTTCCTCTGTAGCTCATGAATTAATTTCTCTTAAGGTTAATCTTGATTTCTGTTTTCAAATAAAATATCTCTCCTTCATACCTTTTAAAAAGCTAGGGACTGTCCCTGTATTACTGTCCAACATACATACATTTTACATCAAACACTAAGCAATGATGATTCATGAACTGGTAGTAACAGTTGTACAGAATGGCATGAGACCATGATGAGTTTGTGTGAGTGCATTTAAAGGTGGAAAATGGGGAAGAAGGGCTCATTTAGTTCTAGTCCATCGAGTTCATAACAAGCAATTAAGTATCTGTAATTAAATCTCCATTTGCTCAGCAGACCAGAACAGCACATTCAAATCCAGTCTTCAGGGTAAGTAATAAGCTTTATAAAAAGTGCATTCATTAATTCTGATAATAAAGGTAACAAAAACAATAAAAAATAAATGTGTGTTTAAGAGATCCAGTGGCATTTAAGGTCTAGACAGGCTTAACTGGACTCCAAAATTAATACGCACCTGCAGAAATAAAATAAACAACACTAAAAATTAATATGCATTTATTTCAGTACTGCATAAGGGTAGCAATTAATGCAGGCAAGAAAGGAGTTTAAGAATGAAACACCTGTGGGCATTAAAAATAGTAACATGCCCCTTTAAAATGATTTCTGTTGCCGTGAACAATATTTGAGACATGTGGAAGCGGGAGATTTATAATATCATAAAAGTGTGATTGCTGGACTCTAACAGCGTTCTTGGGTCTCAATCACACCCTTCTTTTATATAAGACAAATTGGATTATACAGTTATCCAACAAAAATAATAAATATGAAATAAAAACAGTTTCTAACTTGAGCAAAAGTGCTGCCGATAAGTGATTGCAAGAGTTACTGAAACAGAGTTAATGGGCACTTTCTGTTTTCAGAGATCAGATTTAGAAACACAGGGTCCAGAAAAATCACTCCTGCTTTTCAGAAGCTTACATTGTACCGGGAGACCCAAGACCTACTCATAAGAAACAGAGAACAATGGCAAAAACATGGATACTCAAAGATACTTTGCTCATTATTTCACCAGTCCCATAATAATCTTATGATATAGGAAGAAAGGAGGGTCATTATTGTGATCTGTGGGGCTTTTGAGTTTGAAAAACTCCAGTTCTGTCACAAAATAATAAGGTAATTAGAGAATTAAACACTTTATAGGCTCCAGCACTGAGATAAGCAGTTACATGCAATATCTTAACTGCACCTCACAACAGCCCTTTGAGATAGGAGTATAATTATATTCCCCTTTTAGAAATAAGAAAAATAAGCTTATTAAATACCTTCCTGAATACATGACCACTAAGTGACAGAGCCAGGATAGAGGATCTGAACCTCTGTAGACTGACTCAGAGCCCATACATTAGCCATGGCCATCATGGTAGCCTGTCCTTCTCCATTTACCTGGCTCTGTGAATGTGACAGGTTACTCACCCTTCCTGAGCTTCACTTTCCCCACGGAGAGCACACAGCTAATGACATCGGTCACTGAGGCTATTGTGTGGATTAAATGGCATGGCTTTAGTTAAATCCTTGCCCCCTGGAAACGTTCCATTAAAGGCCGATTTCTTCCTTTAGGTTATCTGCCCAAGGTCACACGGCTAGTGAATAGCAGATCAGGTGCCCAGGCCCATGTCTTTGCGATCTCGGATGGTCTCCCGCCACAAGGAACAGCGCTGTGCGATAGCCACAATAGGCATTTTACTCGGTGCACAATTGTTACCGCGGTCCCATTGCTTATATGTCCAAAGTCCCTTTCACATACTAGATAAGTGCTAGCAGCCGATATTCCTCAACATTCCCTAGGCATTTATTTGAAAGGCTAGTTTCTCTCTGAGCTTCATGAACAACTGCCGACCATTTCATTTTTTCATTGTTTTTGGGGGAGGGGCGAGACGTGCTAACTAAAATAAAACGAAGTGTTCTACAAACAAAAGAAGTCATGGATATTAGTTATAGTACTCAGATCTGGAAGCCATACTGCAAGTATATCGTGAAAACCATAAGGCAACCAGCTGACAAAGTGTTATTTCTAAAGGAGCAGTAGACTTCAATGGACTTAAATTATTCATTAGGGTTCCCTCTTCTTTGGATTTTCCTTACTCTGCTCTCAGAAGTGTTTTACCCTTTTCTAAGATCTGAAACAAATTGTTTAAGAAAGTGTAACTTATATGCTAAGCCTGTACAAGAGCACAAAGGTAGTCAAGTTCTCCATCAGGTAGTAACTCACTGACCAGCTTCACGGGCTAACAGACATAAGATGCAAGTGAGCTATGTTTTGAAATGCATGAGTTGTGTCCTGATGTTTCAAGATCAGATAATTCAGGATTTTAATAATTACTTGTAAGAATAATCACTTTTAATCACAATAATTACTTGCAATAATGTTAATAACTGTAATATTGCACAGTGACAATTCTTCCAGCTCTGACAGTAATGGAAAGCCGTCCTCCTTTGCTGAGAAACAATAGAAATCAGAGGTGAGAACTCACAGTGGATCTTTGAATTATTCATGAGCTCATACATGTCACTTGCATCTGTATGTTAAAAAAACACTAAAGTGTAATAGCGCATTAGTGATGCAAATTACAAAAGGCAGACTATTCTGGTTTAGTGACAATTTTCATAATTCAGTCCAAATAGCATCCTTACTAACAGTAAAGTGCCTGTTTTTTATTCTATACAATTGCTAGGATTCATTTTGCATGGCCAGGTTAACATTTGAGGCATCTTTATTTCACTCAGCTCTGATTTAGTCATTTTTATCAGCTCCTCATGCACACCAGCAACATTGATTAAATCAATTTCGTAATTTCTTTGAGATGCAGTTAGAGTGAGGTTGCATCATCTGCACATTTAAAATATGTGAATTTAATAATCTATGCACAAATGAGGGAAAACAATATATTTTTTTAAAAATATACTGCAAAAATACATGAGAAAGAGAGAAAAGAATAAAGCAAATGTGGTTAAAATGTTAACATCCGGGAATTCTCTGTACTGTTCTTGCAAATTTTCAGTAAGTGTGAAATTATGCCAAAATAAAAAATTAAAAGAAAAAAATCACCTTGCAAGTCAGTCTGTCACTCCACTCAACCAACACAGGCCATGGGATGAGGGAAGATGGGACATGAGACCCACAGGTAGCCACAGTTAACACATCCCTCCAATTATGAACATCACACCATGCTGAGTGTGATTCTAGCGTTTTAATACATATGCATTTTTTAAAACAGTATTTTTAAAATTTTGCATATGCTGTTTTACTATATATTATGCATCTATGTATACAAATCATCCAACAGGGTAAAACTCTGTATACTATATCGCAAGGGTGATTTAAGGTTTTCAAGTGGGATTTCGGCTGTGTTTGATTTTTGCCTTCCATGCGAACTTTAGGTCTTGTCCCTAAGTAAGACATGACTTCATTGAATTCTCACTTACGGCTGAAGAAAGAAGTTACATGAATTAATGAGTTAACATCTTGTCCCGATGACTACTCTACACTCACAAAATCAAGAGAATGAAAAGCCTGTCTGGTTCAGCATTCCTTTCCCCTCCCTGAGCTCTTTACCTGCTTTGAGCACCTCTGCTCTCACACTAGGAGGCTCAGCCTTGAAGGGCCCTGATGACCCCACTCACCAAATGAAAGCATCAATAAAGTAATGTGCTGTGTGTCCCAGGAATATTTTATTTGGGGGAAGCAAATGCTGTCTGGGAAAAGAAACCAAAAAAAGGAAATCTCTGACAAACCTGAGTCGTTGGCGGGGAAGAAGTCTTTGGTCAAGGGCAGTTCCTGTGGCTCTGTAATTACTAATTACGCTAACATACCTATGCCATTGATTTCTTGCCCATTTTAACCTCAACCATCACTGAATTCAAGTTACATTTATTCTAACTTGCCAAGCCTATTATAAGTGCACTATATACGTTATAACACAGGACACACTTGGCTAAGGAAATTTTTACTTAGTATGTCGGAGTGTGTGTCTTATGGAGACTGGGTGGAAGCTCTTGTTTAGACTTTGAAATAAATGAGAAATGTAGTCAAAAGAGCCTAGCACCAGGATTTGGAAGACCTAACGCAAATTGTATGTTTGTCAAGTTAAGAAATCTCTCTATGCCTCATTTTCATACTCTGTAAAAGACATGAAGAGCATTCAGTGTCTTAATAATTACTGACAAGCACAGTAGCCACCTGTGAAGACATTAATGACAATATGCCTTACCTAGCTCACAGGTTCACAGTAAGGACCAAAAGAGATGTTCATGACAGCACTTTATAATCTCTAAAGCATGAAATAAATAGAACACAAAAGACTAGCTGTAATGGTGAACTTTATGTATTAACCTGACCGCGCACAGGGTGCCCAGATATTTGGTTAAACGTTATTCTGGATGTGTCTGTTGAGGATGTTTCTGGATGATAAACTGGAACCGGAGCTATACCATCAGCTCTCCTCTGTCTCCAGCTTGCTGACTGCAGACCTTGGGACTTCCCAGGCTCCATAATCACACGAGTCAATTTTCCTTATACTCACTCATATGTATGTACAAAACTCCTATTGGTTATCCTAAAATACGTATCTATATATATCTATCTCTCTCTCCATATATATATATATATCTCCTCTTGGACAACTCTGACTAATACACTAGCTATGAAAAGTATCTATTCCTTATTCCTTATGCCTATTAGTTGGGTAAATTAAAAGAATGACTAATGAACAGTTGTGTCAATCAATCAGTTTCATCACAATATCTATGCCCACGGATCAGTCTGAAAATTCTGCACCTTTCTCCACCACATCTTAAAATTACTAAAAGGGCTGAAGGTTCTGAGGTGGTGTAGGACCACCCCAGACAGAACAATGCTGAGTTTATTTCTGGGAAAATCCACTTCCACACAGCTTGTCTTCTTCATTCTCCTTCACAGTCACACAAAAGAAAAGGAAATGAGATTTCATCGTTTAAAAAATGAGAAATTACAAAGAACCATATTAGGCATAAATTGGCATTATGGATCCATTATCTCACTGTGATGGTGTCTCATATGCTTCCTGTTCCTTTGGAGAATGTTTCTATATGTACCTGGTCATCACCACCTTATTAAGCGATGTTTGTTCTTCATTAACGTAGCTTACAATAATCATATGCCATCCACTATTTTCATGGGCTTTTTGTTGTTTTTATTGCCCTTAGACCTTATCTAAATTAAGCATTTAAGACATTAAATGCCCTGAGTACAAGTTAAATAAGGAAATACCATTGGAGGCACAGTCTCCATCAGTGGTAATGAAACACTGCCACAATTTTATTCACTTGTGGGACTCCATTTCTATAATGCTTCATGTCAAAGACAATGGATTAAACGCTCACTGGAAGGAAAAGAAAAAGGTCTAGGTTAGTCTGCCCTCTAGTGTAGTTTACTGGTTTCTAAAATAAACTAGAGAAACGTGTCCTGGAAGCTGTGCAATTCTGTCAGGATGGCAAGTTGCCATCGTCGCTCATACCAAATTTTCACAGCTCCTTCCTCTTTGGTTGCTGCAGACTTTTCTAGCATTAGGTCACATTTCTAACCTAGTTTTCAAAAGAAATGCATATGAACCACAACCTCCTGGACCATGCCTGCTTGAGGTCAGTATTACGTGGATATCCTTGATCATGTTTTTGCTACCCTTTCAGGAGAACAGGGATGCAAATAAATAAAAGGACGTATTTCCGAGTTTAGAAATGAGCGATTTAGGACGGTCTTCTGAAATGGAGATATTTGGTCTAAGAACTGCTACTAGTGTGAGCTCATCTCTTTGTGACTGTCTGGGCTGTCTACACAACAAAGCACCCGTCCTTGGCTGCCCTTCCCAGGGTGAGCTTGCGGCAGTATGGATCCTATGCTGGACTCCAGGGACCATGTTAGCAGTAAAGAAAGATCTTTGTGTTCCCTGTTTTGTATCTTCCTTTGCATTCTGCTTTAGAGTTAGAAACTAAAGTGCCTTGGGGGATAGTTTTTGAAAAATATGCAGTTTATACTCAACTGCATAAACACTCCCTTGTTTTTTAAAAGAAAGTTTAATCCTTGCAATTGGTGTACTTGCGTGGGTCTGAAAGCTTTCCTGTTACACATCAATTCCAAAGTTATTTCAAACAAGTAAATACAATGTTAAATTACCTTCTTAAAAAACATCTTCAAGGCCTCCAGTCCATATTTACCTGGAAAACTCAAATTTCCTGGTTGATGACAATCTGGCTTATACTTTCTTGCTCCTTCCATACCCCGTTAGTCCATGTCCCAAAGACATTTAGCTAAGCAGTGATATTTTGCTTCTAGGCACCCCCAATCACTACCGAGTTCAGTAAATACCAGGTCCTGACCGTCACAAATAAAGCGAATACATTTTCATATGTAAATTGTATATACACACTCACAAGCATTCTAAGTCTGCAAACATAAGAATATCCTCCTATTGATATTTCTGTCGTCACAGCCAGCAGTTCAGGCTAGTGATGAATCAGATGGCTCACTAGCTCCCCAGGCACAGTCGCAACTACCTGGCTCATGTGAGCATAAAGGCTTCCTTAAGCAGACAAGTTGAGTTCCTTCACAAAAGAAGTGTAAACACAACTTTGATCTATTTCCTAATTGTTCATCTCTGACAGTAAGATAACCATAGGCTTCAGGCTCTAAAAATCTGTTTTAAGCTGAATGGAGAGGAATTAAAAAGGAGAGGCAATGTGGAGCAGTGGACAGAACACTGGGAATCAAGAGACATGGGTTCTTACTGTGGTCCCGTCACCAGCCAGACTGTTAACTTGAGCAAATCACTTTCCTATCCCAGAGCCTTCTCTTCCTCATCTGTGATAGGCATGGGCTGGACCTAGATGAAATCAGAGATGTCTGAACTTTCATCACCAAACTGCCCGTTCTGATCACAACTGTGCCTTCACAGCCACATCTGTGTTTCAATGTGTTTTAGACTAAAAGTACAGCAGATCTAAGTTTACCAATCTGGGAACAGCGTTACTCAAATACGATGTTCTCGCTGACGCTGGTTCTCAGTCTAATCCACACCCGGGGCATGTTTGCCATTTGCTGCACTGATTTTCCAGCTTGTTTTCTTTGCCCATGTCTCTGAAAGACATTATGAGCTTAATCATTGTCATGAAGAGAAGATGAAAGATTGAAGGCTCTCTGATTAGCATTTTGCATATTTTTTCTCAGAATTTCAAGAGCACATGAAACTCCCTTGCTCCCTATCAGCATTTCCCTGTACCCCTTTAGTTTGCTGACATGTGATTTTCAAGTCATTTTCAGAAATCTGAAACCTGTTAGAGATCACAGATGCCAAGATCTGCATGACTGCTATAGTTTTGGCAGAATCTGCTTTTTTAAGACAACAAAGGGAATAAATAGAAATCTGTTTTCCTCTGACTCTATTCTTTTCCAAAAGAAAAAGTGTCTTTGTGGATGCATGGCATTTAATAAGATTTCTAGACCGTCTTGGTTTAGACCATTTTTGTTCTTAGTTTTTACTCAAAATAGCGATTGGGTTTTTCATATTGAGAACTGCAAGCTTATTCCTATTATCATCTTCCACTAAGAGCACAGCTTCGTATTCTCTTTAATGTCTGTGTTTCTCTTTAATAAAACTAATCATCTAAGTGCCAAGGGTTGGCAGCCGTAAAAATATGTTTCTGCCAATATGAACAAGTATTTGACTAATTTGAACCCTAACCCTGGCCAAGTCTCTTAGTCTTCATGCCATTTAAGTCAGCTTCTAAAAAGGCAAAAAAACAAAAAAGCTGCAAAAAACATACAGCTTTATAAATAAACATAGTAGATGAAAAGAAGGAGATATGACATCTGACTTAAGGCTTGAGGAAAGAGAGGCATTCGAGGCCTTCAGAATTGGGTATAATTTTAACGGAGAGAAATGGGAGAGACAGAAGTGGGGCAGGAATATCAAGAGCAAATGTGAGGCGATGAGAAAGGGACAGACGTGTTGAAGAACAGCCAGAAGTTCAGTTTTGTTATAGATGCAGTGTGCGGTACCACAGCGAACGGAGATGGAGTTGGAAAGGTGATTTGTGGTTAGACTGGAGAGGATGCAGGAGTGGGATACGGTCTGTCTTCATCAGAGAACAAACAGAGTGCCCTGAAGGGAGGAGCAGAGACCACACAGGACCCCTGCCAGGTCTGGGACCCCCTACAGAATGTCACTCCTAGACCCAGCCAGCTCCAGGAGCCAGAGGGAGTCCTGGAAAAAACTGAGGAAGGCACTCCAAAGTATCGGGCCCCGAGGGGCAGGACCCAGCGGAGGGGTCCCGGTGGCCCGGGTCTAAGGGCAGTACTTTGAGGGACGTTGTAGGAAATGAGCAATAGGTCTGAAGAGTGCACACAAAGTGGAGAGAGAGGCATTGAAGATGGCATCTGAGTTCTGAGCCTGGGGACTGAGCTGTCTGGCATGTCATTTGTCAGGACCTGCACTTTCCTTCTTAACAATGTTTTAGGCCATTTTACCTGTGAGAACTTTCAACAAAATGAATAAAATAATGTGACTGTGGCAAATTATTTAACCTCTCCATGCCTCAATTTTGCGTCTGCAAAGTAAGGATAGTAAGGTTTTACGTGTTTATTAAGAGCATTGAGTTAATATTTGTAAATCCCTTGGAACAGTGTCTGGCACAAAGTGAGTGCTATTTAAGCGGCTGTTAAATATATCATGTCTTGCTTTTCAGAATCTTCCTTCGCATAGAAACAACATAAACAGAGGGGAGCTGAAGACTCTCACAGATTATGAGAGTATTAGAGCTTCAAAGTGAGACCAAAATACCTCATCCTTCTAGAAGTTGCTTCTTCCTTCCCTTGGGAAAAAGGGCAAGGGGAAATGGAATTTTGTTCTGCCCGAAACATCAGTCTTCATTAAACTGGTATCACCTCCAATTAATGTTTTATCTGTGAGCCAAGCCCAAATGCATCCCATCTCTTGCTTTCCAAGGCCCTCTGCTGTTACAGCCCAAAGCTATAGATTCGGTGTGCCGTGGGTGTCTGTAACAGAGCACACCACAGCATGGATTCCATTTTACCTTAAAGAGCATCCCCACTTATGTGTCTGTCTGCCCTTGTTAGACGGTAAGCTCCCTGCGGTCTGGGGCTGAGTCGTTTTCCTCTTCTCTTCCTCAGCAGTGTCCAGCACTGTGTTTACACAAAGTACAGATTCGCTGGTTCTTCCCTGAACAAAACTGGTTCAGGAGAAGCACACAAATGACGTGTGTGTACAAACACTTTCAAGTAGATGAGCAACTAGTTTTCTTGTAAAAACCAGAAACAGTCTGTGTGAGAGGATCTCGCTGGGCCCTTCATCTGTGACAACAGCTGAATCACCTGTTTTGTCTGAAGACTAAACTTTTAACCTCAGCCCCACATCACAGCCCAACGTAACGACATACACGAAGCCATGTGGTCGAGCAGCCCTAACAAATAGCAGTCCCGTTTCTTCTGTTGCTTTAAACTCTTGAAGTTTCACATGACTGCAGACTGTTAGAATTATTTGAAATATGTTTCCAAAGTCCTGCCTCTGCCCTCTTTGGAAATAAGGCACATCCAGCTGCAGTTCCTGCCACGTCGTAGTATAGATGAAACACATTTAACTTTGGTTTCCATTAACACAGAAGAATCTGTGTTCTGAAACCTGAGCAGGCATCTATAATGTCAGAGGGAGTTAAAGCACAAGAGACTTTAGGAATCTTCTAATAGTTTCTTGCTTTTCCTGATGGAGGTCTATAAACAGAGGGGTGAGGTAGCTGACCTACTTATCCATGCAGCTCAGTAAATTGCATTGCAAGGAAATGTGCAGATGACTGAGGAAATGACTTTTTAGTTCAAATATTAAATATGAGATTTTCATTTGGGGATGAAAGCGTTAATATTAAGCTTTGTGGGTTTTTGTTGTTGTTTAAATCCCCTTTTTTTATTGGTTTCTACCGTCTCATTCTCTCCCAGTTTTTCTCCAACTTTTTGCCTTCTTTTTCTGAGTTTGTATCCTTTCCTTCCTGGTGTCCTATAAATGTTGATGACCCCAGGGATAATGTCTCTATTCTTTTTTCTCCATGCTCCACCTCCCTCTCTCTTGGTGAGCCCAGCCACCCCCATGGCTTTGCCCCAGAAATTAGTATCCTTTCTCTTTATGGACAATATGAATCATACTACTTAAAAAATTTATTTTTAGTATTGCTTTAGTTTCCGGAAGTCAAGAGCCAAATTTGTGCCTTCCCTTTATAATTGGGGAGAGCCTGAACATTTCTGCTTTAAACTGCCATTGATCTTGGTCTTATATTCTAGTTTATATTTTCCCATTTTTATTTTTTTTTATTTTCTATTTAAATTTATGTAATCTTGTAGGTTATCTCAAATATTTTGTGAAACAAAGTAAATTATAAATAAAATCTCAGTGCCTAGCTGTATTACTTAAGATCACACTAGCTTATCTGACAGATAACTTCTCAAATTTTAAGACAATATAGTCATATTTGTCACTCACATGATTTCCTTGTAGTAGCCTTCCACATGGTTATTCAGGAACCCAGGCTCTTTTCATCTTGTGAACACTCCCTCCTCCAGAATCTTGGAAACCTTCAGATTCAGTCAGTACGTGGGGTTGGGATTAGAGGAAGGTACCTCCACGTCCACTCATGTTTCATTGTGAACAGCTAGGAACCAGTCTCCACCTCTGCCGGGTGTGCTGGAAATCTAAGTCCTGAGTGGGCAGCAGCCTCCCAGCTCCCAGCAGCCTCGCAGCTCCCAGCTCTATTTAATGGAGAGGGAACACAAATCTTTATTGATTACCTAACTAAGCCTGTCCCCTACTAAACAGATGTTCCAAACCGTTTGTTGGATGAATTGAGGCTTTGCTTACACAGCTAGAACCTCCTTATTTGGCAAAAGAACCATTCTGTGTATACCTGCCCTTGGATCTTGTTTTAGTATTATTTAATCAACATGTATATACAGCCATGCGCCACAGAACAACATTTTGGTCAACAATGGACCACATATATGACAGTGCTCCCATAAGATTAGTACCATATAGCCTAGGTGTGTAGCAGGCTATACCATCTAGGTTTGTGTAGGTACACTCTGTGATGTTCGCACAACCACAAAATCGCCTAATGTGTTTCTCAGAATGTATCCCCATCGTTAAGCAACACATGACTGTAGTGCCTACAAGGTAGTGACTATGAGTTGAATTTCTTATATAAAACATGCTAAAGTCAAATGTCTTGTGTGACCTCAAACTGCCAATTGAAGTTTCTTGGTCATGGTCATGTAAGTCAACAGAAGGTGTTTGTTAATGACTGGCCTCCAGTTGCTTAATGGAGAACTGTGGCCAGTAGGCTGAACAGATGGCCGAGTGGGTTTGGGCTACATGGACCATGAACACAGTTGTCAGCACAGTGGCAGGAGCTCTACCAAAGGCATCTTGATTCCTTCTAAAGCCTACAAAAAACACAATGGGGTAGAGGGCCTGAAGCTGATCAACAAAGTTAGGCCAAAAAACATCAAATTATGACAAAAGAAGGACTAAGAGTCCTTGAGTTTTAATCTCCTGGGCTGCAACAACTTCACAGCAAAGTTAATTCTCTGAAATGTCAGACTTTTATATTTCAGGTCAGGTTTTGAAAATATACAGATACAAGCTTGCCTAACTATGTCACATGGATCTTCAACATCCCCTAAAACTACCCCAAACACAGCCCTCTTCTCATGTCAGGTCTTACTTCTTCTTAAACATTTTATTGGTTTAAAGGAAAAAGCTATCAAAAACAGTCCATCTTACTTTAATTCCTTCAATGTTCCCTTAGAAACCTCATCTTATCTGGGTTTATTTCCACAATTTCTGCTTCCAAATCTCTGGTCTTGTCCAAGAAAAAACCCAGAGATGTTTCTCTGAGAGTTTTCTCCAGCTAGAGCTCATATAATTCATCACGCTGATTTCTCTTGCATTATATGTGGTTTCACAGTTCATAGTTCACAAAGTGCTTGCACATATGTTATTTCATTAGATCCTTACAAGGGTCCTATAAAATAGAGAAGTTCTTGTTATTTCCATTTTACAGTTGAGGAACTAGAACCTTAAGGAGGCGGGTTATTTTGCCCAAACACACAGTAAGTGGTAGAATGACCATAAGTCCCAGTTTCCCCAGGGAAGTCTTGGTTGATGCCTGTTGTCCTGGTATGAGTATTAATAACACCCCCTTTCACCTTCAAAGTGTCCCAGTTTGGACAATAAATTATTGTCAGTGGTGAATATAGGACTAGAACACAGTTCTCTGACTCATGGTTCAGTGCTCTTTCCACAACACCAAGTTGTTTCCAATCACAACCAAACATCAACGTCAACAGGGTGGGGACATAACACTCCCTCTCTCCTTCTGGGTTACTAGAAATTTGTAGAGCAGAAGGTTTAGTCAGAGCAGAATGGAACCATGACTCTCCCTTTCTAAGAACTGGGATAAAGTAAGCAAATTGGGATAAAGAAAGAAGGCTGTCCTTTCTTTAACCCCCAGGTAAGCTCCAACATTCATCCTAAGTTTGGAAATCATGTCAATTCAATTTACAACTAAATTGAAAGAAAGTCCAGAGATTTTCTTCAGACTCATGAAGCCATTGCTATTATTCAATCCTGGCCTTTTTCTGCAGAACTACGCAACTGCTAGTCTCACACCCTTTTGATCATCTATTGAGAGGGTCCGTTAGTGACACAATTTCCTTATTGTTCCCCATAACATTGTACAAGGCCAGAGCATGGCATATTTTTCTTGCCCCAGTTAGTCATTGCAGACAATTTAATGTCAATTAGTAACCAGGTTATTTGTTGCCGTATGCAAGAAAGATTGTAGCTACCAATCTGAGAATAAATATGAAAACCAGCCTAACGATCTGGAAGCTGATCCCAGGCAGGGATGAGACAAACAGAAGGAATGTGCTCTACCTTACAGCCTGCTTTCCTTCTGTTTCTTTATGTCTTCTCTGGTTAAGTGTCCCAGTGCCTGATTCCTTTCTCCATCTGCGCACCTTCAGGAGGTGGTGGCTCCTCATGAAGCAGGGAGAGAGACCATCTCAAACAAATGGCCATAAAAAGCCACTTCACATGGCCAGAATAGACTTCTGTCTGAAGGAAATGGCAGCACTTGAGCTTTTTATGAAAAGTACCTTTGTTTCAGTAGTTTTTCAAGAACAAAAATGTATCTTCACACTTTTGTCATTATATTTATGAACTGTAAATCCTCATTTTATGGAAACGCTCCAGGATTTCAAACTCCTAAATCAACCTGGTAAATCTCCCATCTCAGGATTTCAATCCAAGGAGAACCCCTTCAAAGACACTGACATTTTAGAGGAAACTTCAGGAAAAACAAACAATGAGAGTTTTCAATGTACATTTTTTTTGAAACCCTAAAGGCTTGTCATGGGAGACGGCTAACATGTAAAAAGAATAAAGACTGCTGCTGAGATCGCATTTTCTGAGCCCCAGGTCAATATGACTTAAACAATAACAGTTAAGACGGTCTCTTGGGAAATTTGGTCTGGGGTCCCTAACAAACCACCGTTGTTCCCTTTGAGGAATATTTTACTTTCTACCAGGGTATCATGATATTGGATAGACAAGTAAACTTTTGAAAGGGAGAAAAATGACTCTTTAGAAAATCCATTTGCAACTGCAAAGCACTTTATAAATATTGTAGGCTTGAGGTTTTACCTTCACTCTTACAATATTCCCCTTTATTTGCTGGACGCAGTCCTGCTATAGTGGTTGGTATCTCCACAAACTGTATGCCAACTCCTACCAATGACGCCATTTCAATACACCCAGCCTCACCAATGTTTAGCCAGCTGGTCTTCCACGTCAGCCAATCCAAATATTTCATTGTTGGATGAAACAGTTTCACAGGCAACCACAGGTTTCAGCCATGTGAATTTTATTAAGGCTTATTCCACAGACTAGGACAAAACAGAACACAAAGCAGTTCACCCTAAGTTGCTGAGTGAGACCCATTGCAAACAATTTCCACCCATTTAGTGAACAACGTCCAAAAAATAATGATCTTCATGGCATTTTGAGTTGTGGAGGTATATAGAAGTGCTGAGGGTCCTGAACGCCAATAGAAATGAGGTCTTTTCTTGGTACTGGGGAGGCCGTAGCATCTGAAGTGCCCCACAGAGGTGGAGGCAAGTGTCTCTTAATCCCCTAAATAGAACGGATACATAGAAACTATGTAGTGAAATGTCATCTTTTCCTCTCCAGTGTATGGTGACGGCTGTGGAAAGCGGTAATACCTTACTTCTGGAAGTCCACACCAAGCTTACTTAACGGCATCATCAGCAGAGTGCTCTACACTCATTCCTACATGTGCCATTTTCTGCGCTCTCGAGTGAAAGATTTCCCTTTCATATGCCAGGGTGGAAACGCATCATTTCCAGCAGCTTGTGCTTCTCCAGGCTGTCATAAGCGCTTCGGGTAATGTCTGTATCAGCCACTGGGACTCAGTGACAGAAAAAGAATTCCAAGGTTGTTCTTAGGTTGACTTACTGAGAGGGTTTTAATGTGCTCAGTAGTGTCACCAACACATAGAAAAAGTCAAAGACTTTTTACCAATTCTTTGGAAAGAGAGTGAAGAACGTCACAGGGAAACTGGGCTCGGAGTCAGCCAACTCAAACTCAGAAAGTGCACAGACGACATTGAAACGACATATTAGTGTCAGCTAGGAGGGGAACAGTCCCAGCAAGCACGCTCAAACAATAAAATTACTTTTGAAGAATCAGTGAGGTGTTGGCTCCACAGGGGAACTCAGGCCAACTTTCACCTATAGGGAACTCTGCTTCCTTTTGCTGCTGCTGATCCGTGAGGTGGCTGGGCATGCTCAGCAGGGTTAACCACGCCCACCCAGGGTGACGTGTCAGACTGGAAACTCTGGATCAGTGCAGACAGATACCCTCTATTCCACTGTTCTCTGATTTTTATTACATGTTCATGAATCTTGTCCTTCCACGCAAAGTATAATCACTTTAAGGTCACAAACTATATAAAATATGACCTTTGGATCCCACATGAAACTTTTCAGAGTCCTGAGCATAGAATCAGTAGTCAATAAATATTTATTGAAAAATTAAATACAAGGATGCTGAAGGAAAGAGAAGAGCAGGAAATCCATGATCCAATAGACTGTGCGGTCCAGGAGGGCAGGCGCTATGAGGGCATTTCCGGTCACCGTTCTAGCTCCATTATCTGGCACGGGTATGCTTAGTGCATTTTTTGTTGAATATGCAAGATTTGTTGACTGAATTCATGAATATTAAGAAATATTTTACAATATTTATATATTTTCACATGTGTTTTAATGTACTAATACATAGCACACATTTTCCCATTTAGTAACTATTCTTCTATAACTGATTTTGTAATAGCTGAATTCGTTGGATGAACAGACCATGATTTAGTTAACCAACATGCTAGACGTGGTTTCCATTTTTTTTAATCTCCTTCATCTTGCTTTTTCTTTCTTTTCTTCTGATGATAAGACTCTTAAAAAGTTTACCTAGGAAAGTCTTTAGCCTTTTGGCTAGAAAAGAATGCCAACTAGCTTCTAAGGACAGTTGTGGGGGGATTTTTTGTTTGTTTTTTAAGAAAAATTGTAAAGTTTTAATCAGCTTTTTTGGTTTTACATTATTTATTTCAAACCTTTTTATTTTAACACAGAGATTTCTGTGCAGTTGTAATAATACAGAGAGATCCTGTTCACCCTTTCTCTGGTTCCCCCAATGGTAACATCTTGCAAAACTCTAGGACAATATCACAACCAGGAACTTGACATTGATACAGTCAGATATGGAACATTTCTATCAGTCCCTCTGGTTGCCCTTTTATAGCCGCATCCTTTTCCCTCGCGACCCACTATCTCCTTAAACTTTGACAACCGCTAATTTGTCCTCTGTTTCTGTTTTGTCCTTTCATGCTGTCATATAAATGGAACCATATAGTATGTAAACTTTGAGGATAGGGTTTTTCACTTAGCATAATTCTTGGATACTCACCCAGGTTATTACTTGTATGCACAGTTTGTTCTCAGCATTCTTACTGAGTAGTATTCCGTGGTGTGGATCTACGACAGTATGTTTAACTACTCACCCATTGAAGGACATCCAAGTTGTTTCCAGTTTGGGGCTGTTATAAATAAAGCTGCTGTAAACATTTGTGTACAGGTTTCTGTGTGAAGATAAGTCTTTATTTCTCTGGGATAAACAGCCAAGAAGGCGAAGACCAGTTGCGTGATATTTGCATATTTAGTTTATTAAGAAACTGCCAAACTGTTTTCCAGAATGGCTGTATCATTTTACATTTCCATCAGCGATGTTTGAGTGATCCAGTTTGTCCACATTCTTGCTAGCATGTAGTAGTGTCATTGTTTTTTATTTTAGCCTTTCTGATTGGTGTGTAGCGATCTTTCACTGTGATTTTTTTTTTCATTAGTAAACTTTACTTTTTAGAGCAGTTTTAGACTCACAGCAAAATTGAGTAGAATGTACAGAGTTCCCATATACTCCTGTCCCCACGTATGCACAACTTCCCCCTCTATGGACATCCCACACTACAGTGGTACATTTGTCACAACTGATGAATCTACACTGACACATCATTATCACCCAAAGTCCATAGATTACATTAGGCCTCACTCTTGGTGTTGTGCATCCTATGGTTTTGACAAGTGCATAATGACACGTATCCACCACTGCAGTATCACAAGGAATAGTTTCACGGCCCTAAAATTCCTCTGTCCTCTGCCTGTTCATCCCTTTCTTCCCCTAACCCCTGGCAACCACTGATCTTTTCACTGTCTCCATAGTTTTACCTTTTTCAAAAAGTCAGATAGTTGTAATCATATAGTATATAGCCTTTTCAGTTTGGCTTCATTCACTTAGAAATATGCATTGTAAGGTTCCTCTAGGCGTTTTCATGGTTTGATAGCTTATTTCTTTTTAATGCTGAATAATATTCCACTATCTAGATGTACCACAGTTTATTTATCCATTCACCCACAGAAGGACATCTTGATTGCTTCCAAGTTTTGGCAATTATGAATAAAGTTTCTATAAACATTCATGTGCAGGGTTTTGTGTAGACATAAGTCATCAATTCATTTCAGTAAATACCAAAGAGTGAGATCGCTGGATTATATGGTAAGAAACTGCCAAACTGTCTTCCGCAGTGGTAATGCCCTTCTGCATTCCCATCAGCAATGAACGAGAGTTTCTGCTCTTTCACATGCTCACCAGCATTTGTTTGTCAGTGTTTTGGATTTTGGCCATTCTAATAGGTATATATGTAGTGGTATGTATTGTTGTTTCAATTTTCATTTCCCTGATGACTTATGATGTGGAACACCTTTTCACATGCTTATTTGCCATCTGTATTTCTTCTTTGGTGAGGTTTCTGTTGACAGTTTTTTGCCCAACAGAGTTGTTTGTTTTCTTATTGTTTTTAAGAGTTCTTTGTATATTTTAGATAAAAATTCTTTATCAGATGTGTCTTTGCAAATATTTTTCTTCTAATCTGTGGCTTGTCTTCTCATTCTCTTGGCATTGTCTTTCACAGAGTAGAATTTTTTAATTTATTGATGTCTAGCTTACTAACTATTTCTTTCATGGATCATGTTTTTGGTGTTGTATCTAAAAAGTCATGTCCACACCCAAGCTCATCTGGGTTTTCTCCTACATTATCCTTTAGGAGTTTTATAGGCTCTGATAAAACCCCAGCAGTTTAGACTCTGGTAACAGTTTCTCCCGAGGACAAGACTTGTTAAGAACAAAATGCTCTGGCTATTTCTAAATGGTTACTTTTCTCCTTCTCCTGCCAGAAGTATGAGGGGATTTTTCTCTGATATTCACCATGAGAACCAGCTAGAGCTCCTGGAAGTAAAACTCACAGAAGAGTTGGGGGTCCCCTCTAACTGGGCTGCCCTGGAGTTTTTAACTCTCAGACTTGTCTGCCCTGAGCCTCCAGCAATTCGTCAATTACAGTTCAGCTTTTTCTATCCCAGCACTGGTTCCTGGGGAGGTCTCTGCTCATGGACATCAGCTCCAATAAGTTGTCGTTCTCTGTCTCTGTCTGTCCATCTCTCTGATATTGGTGGCAGTTTTTTGTATGGTCTCACTTCTCTGATGGCTCTAACAGGAGTTGGTGAATTTCCAGTTTGTTCAGCTTTTTATTTGTTGTTAGCGTGAAATGCCAACTTCTAAGCTCCTTACGTGTCAGACCGGAAACCAGAAGTCTCTCCTTGTGGCTTTAGTTTGCATTGCCCTAATGACCAATGACGTCGGACATCTTTCCATGAGCTAAGGACAGTTTAAACCACATTAACTTTTAGTGATAGCTAACTTTTCTAACTAAAAAGAATAAATGCATTCTCAAAAAGTTTCACCTAAAGAAATTAGGCTGTTCAGAGATCTAGAGTCATGTGTCAGCTGGAAAGATGACCAGTACCATTTGCTTTTTATTGAGAGCTCCTTGAGGGTGGGTATCCTTCTCCTGTAAGCACAGTGATGTTTATTGAGCTGCATTAATGTATTGAGTAGATGAGTCAGAGCTTCACAACGGAACTCGAAGTAAGAAAGACCATCACTTTCTTATCTCATGGAAGTAATATAGAGATATCAAAAGGCAGGCCAAGGAAAGGTGGTGCTAGGGGAATATGATTTTAAGTCCCTAAAATTCCCAGTAAAGCATAGAACTGTAAGCCCCAGTGTGGTACAGTTCATTGTTACACTCTTCAGGACACTGCCAGTGAAACACGACCACCAACTTGTGTACATTTTAAAAGCTAAAAATTATTGCATACGAGAAATGTTTGTTTTATCACAGCCTCAGCATCACACATAGCTCTCAGTGTAAGTAAAGCCACTAGGGCAAATACTACATCTAAATACATCCCAGCAGTTCAGTTTTCTTGATTCTAATGACCTATTTCCCATTTTGCCTGGACTTCTCAAATTCACATCTTAGCAGTGAGTTTCCAAGTATGTAATGTTGTTCTCTGACACTTGGAAATCATTTAAATATTTTTGTTGTCGTTGTTTTGGAATTCATGTTGGCTTTTTCATGGCTATATATTCATTAGCTTGCACTTAACAACTTGAGAGAGATCCAAGCACTCTACAGAGCTCAGCAATTGCGGCCTGCTTTACCAGACAAAAAAACCGGGCTAACCCAAAACACATGTAATGCAGGGTCAAATCAGAAGAAGCAGGAGGGACAAGCAATGCAAGCAATGGCCATTGTCCCCTCCAATCCTAAGGGGATTTCAAGGGCTCTGGAAGAGCAATCTGTGTGTATCCATGAGTCACTCATTTCCTGCTGCACACACATCGTCCAGTACAGAGGATGCATGTGGTCCCCCGCCAGCTTATTTTTCATCTGTGACTAAGCAACATGTTTGGTCCTTCTCCTTTGCCAGCTAAGTTCTGTCTATTTTCGTTTTGTTTTTGAAGACTTTGAGGATAACATAAGCTTATAAACACGGGCTTTTAGGAAAGAAACAAATATGTAGAATAATGTAAAATATGGAGATGATTTTAAGGACTCGTGTAGAATTCTAATACCCTAGGAGGGTATAGATAGAAAAACTATCAATTAAGACTCAATAGGGTGGCAGACACCCTAGTTCACAATCTAAGATCTTGTCTTTCCTTCTTTTGTCTTTCAAATATTTATTTTCCTACCTCCCTTTCAAATGAAGGTGGCAAATGAGATATAAGCAGAAAGTATTGAGTGGCATTCCTGATAAAGCATTTTGCTGGGAAGTGAGAATTATCACAGGATCTCCAGCACCCATCTTGGACTCATGATGAGAAAACAAAGAGAATCTTAGAGAATCTGGGCTAAGACATTTTAGCTAGATCTTGTTCTCTGAAACAAGCCAGCAAATGCCTCTCTGGGCACCTTAATAATTGAGAAAAATAACTTTTTGTGTGATGAAGCTACTTTTGTTTGAATATTCTGCTATTGGTAGCTGAACCTAATGCTTCATGATACTATTGTTGATGGAAAGCGTTCAAACTCCACTGGCTGAACTTGAGAAAGTTTAGCTCTTATTTAAAAGCAACCAATAATAACGCCATACTTATCCTCAATGGAGAAGAGTATTTCTTTTCTTTTTTTTTTTGAGGAAGATTAGCCCTGAGCTAACATCTGTGCCCGTCTTCCTCTATTTTATATGTGGGATGCCTGCCATAGCATGGCTTGATAAGCCACGCATAGGTCCACGCCTGGGACCTGAACAGGTGAACCCCGGGCCACTGAAGCCGAGCACGTGAACTTAACTGCTACGCCACGGGGCCAGGTCTGGAGAAGAGTTTTCTGATTAATATGTAAAGATATAATAGAGATGCTGTATGCTGACATGTAAAAATTTAAAACTAGAAATAAGAATAAAGTTAAGACTGAAAAAATCATGGTGGGAGATTCATGGGAGGTCTCTGGAATGCTGGACTGACTTGGTGATTTGACCAAGCACAAGAGGCCAATCTGGCCAGAGGTTACACATGTAACTTCTGTTCTAGAAGCTCAAACTAAAATTGTTCGTGATGAAATCAAAATAAACCAAAATGAAATTAAAATGTTATATTATTCATAGTGTTTATGAAATAGTCTTTGTTGATCATTACGACTAACAAACAAGGGTGTTATTCATATTTTTAAAGAGGTGACCTCAAAGATGATTCTTTAAACTTCTCTGGTAACTGTTGGAAAATTATCTTCTCAATGGCTTTAGTTATGTTACTTGTGTTTTCCCTTGGTTTTATCTAGTCTGTTTGAAGTGCAAAAATTAAATCATTATGTTGAACATTTACCGAAAAGGGAAAAGCCAAACCTTGTATTTAATTACCCGGATACAGTGAGAAGAGAGGAAAAGTATAGTCTGATTTATGCAGATATGCACTTGAATCTTCCAGGCCAATATTTTCCCTATTAGGAAATTTTCTTGTTAGCCTTTAAAACTTTCAATACAAGATGAAAATAAATTAAACCATAGAATTAGTTTCGGGAAAAAAATAATAATAACTCCCATAGCCACACAGGAGGCAAAGGTAATTTCCTCTGGATAACATTTTCAAAGGACTCTTTGTTTTTTGTTATGATAAAAAAGAATGTGAAATCTAAACAGGCAACTCTGCCCTTTAATTACTATTATTACTCGTGTAGAAGTATAAAATTTAGGTTAAATCATCAGCCATTAATCCTCTGAACTAGATACTATATCTACATGAAATACAGTTTCTACAGCAAGGATTTTGATTTTTTTTTCTTATTAATTGGGAACTTAAGAAGTGAGAGGAGGGAAGACTGTGGTTATAAGTAATTATTCCTGCTAACAATAGTTACCCAATATTGCACATGTACTGTGCTCCAGGCCCTGAATTAAGAACTGTACTTTTGAAAATCTCATTTCAACATCTCTAAAAGGTAGATACTACTATTATCATCCCCACTTGACTACCAAGGCAGGCAACTGAGGCTCAGAGAGGTTTTTTCTTTTCCCAAAGTCACTTGGTTGATAGAAATGTCAGAGGGGTACCTAAGTCCAGGCTGTCTGACTCCAGCCCAGGAACTGATCACTACCTGATACTGCTTAGACTTTGAAGGGACGTGTCTTATAATGGAAAGTAGGTTTACAATTTCTACAGATGGGCATTAAATCTTAAATGAATGAAAAGGAAGACTTACAGCTGTGTGTAAACATTTCCAACATTAAACTAAAGGATGACTGAAAAATTAGTTTGTATTTTGAGGCCATTTTGAATGAGCCAGGGGCTTTCTCGTCTTATGAAGAAACTCAAACCATTTCATCACAAATGAGCGACAGTGTCTACTTGGCAGATGAGATAATATAATACATAAAATGCAGACTTTTGATTTCTAAGTAAGTTTAGTCTTAAACAAACTAGCACCTTCCCCCCTCCTTCCCTTTCTCTCTTCCTCCCTCTCTTCCTTCTTTCCTTTCTTCATCAACAGAGGCCATCTTAAAATATAGTAAGACTGTGAAATTAAGATTTCATCTCCTATCCTACGGCAATTCTGGCATCCAATAATTGATTGAAACAAAGATCATTCCTGATTGTTTTTCTCTTTGATCAATATAAATTATTTTTGCTGCAAACTTTGGCACACTGTTTTGCCCACTTCATAGCCCACGAGTATATGAGATCGCAATAAAATCTTACTGAACAGTGTGGTGAATACAAGATGCCCCGTAAGAGACTTGGAGATGGAGTTCTAGTCTTTTAACCTTAGGAAAGTCGCTTTATTTCTCTGACCCTCAGTTTTCTTATCTATAAAGTGAAGTCATTAGACGGCATGAATTCTACCTCCTCCAGTAATAAGATTCTATACTCTCTCTGAAGTGTCACTTAAATTTTCAAATATCAGTGTGAAGTAGAAAAAGATTTCATCACATATTTTTCTCAACTTGGGCAGTCTGTCACCACCCCTCCTAATGATGCCTCCCAACACCAGCCCTATTTGTTCATCCAACAATGCCCTTCCCAACCCCTTTAGACAACCATTCCCCAAGCTTCTTGTGTGTAAGATCAGCTCTGGAGCAAGACTGGCTTGTGGTTTGGTGATCTGGACAGCACTGTGACTGGATGTGACTGAAGGCATTTTTAACATGTCAGTAAGGGTGAAGTTTGATGAGCAGAACTCATCAGAACTGCAGTGGGGTATTTACAATCAATAAGCAGATTTTCTTACACAATTGAAACCGATCTGCAGGAGTGTGAGGAAGGAAGGCTAAGGATATAAAATCAATGTCTTCTTGCTTCAGGAGCAATTTTACCTCTCAGGGCTCAGAGTAGAACTCTATCGCTGACTTTCCACAGGGAAAGAGAATCCAATTCACATGGCAAAACAGACTTTAATAAGGGACTATTTACAGAGATGTAGGCAGGGTGAAGCGAGCCCCAAATGATGTTGGAATCCCCCAGGAACTAGCAACACAGGAAAGCATTATAATGCCTAGACCTGAAGGGGCAGGAGAGACATTAGCATTGAGAAGCCCAATGAGAGAAAGAGCCATGGAGGAGGATCTCCTCCATCTAGTAGGCCCTATAGTCATGGAAGGTTGCACCCAATGCCAGAAAATACAGCCCAAAGCAGGCAGGATGCAGAAAAGAAATGCCCT
This sequence comes from Equus asinus, assembly GCF_041296235.1. NCBI lineage: Eukaryota > Metazoa > Chordata > Mammalia > Perissodactyla > Equidae > Equus > Equus asinus. Next base: position 86,690,618 of record NC_091798.1, read on the forward strand.
CTTCTCTCTCTTTCACGCCACCCTCCTATTTCCTGCTGGTGCCTGTCATTGGCCAAAGCCATTCATCAAGGAGCTCTGGTAATAGCATGCTTAGGGGTCCGTGTCTTGCAGTCCAAAGTAGGGCAGGGAACAGCAGGGAATGCATCTGAGGCGAGGGAGGGGACTGGTGTGCAAACAATAACCAGCACAGGTACCACGATTTTCCAAGACAAGTTTTAGTATAATTGGACTATTTTTCATTCCTAATGGAGAGCTGAATATAAAGAAATGACAATATGATTTAGGAGATAGTCTACTTTTCCCCAGTGATTTTTGTAGGCAGACAATTTCCTTTTGATTCATTTTCATTTTGATTTTTCATTTTTATTGGCACTTAGCTGTAAATGAGGAACTGCTCCATTTCCTTCTAATTCTTGCTTTGTTTTGATTGGTACTTTTCCACGTTAGGGTCTTGTTAACCACTGTCTAGCACTGGCAGCCATTGGCCAAATTAGACATTTCTTTACTCTGTTCCAGCTTAACACAGGAAACAATGCAGACTGCCTTCTGTCCTCACATTTTGAGAAGTTCTAAAAGCTAGCAGTTCTGATTTTTAAGGTTTCAGTATAAATGAATTTAGCCTAAGAGAATGTCTACTTAAAATTTAGGGCGGACACTATTTCTGGGTTTCAGTTTGCTGTCTTAGAAGCATTTGTTTTCTCTTGGGGAGAAAGGTAATTCAAACACAGACACCCCCATGTCATCTGGGAGATGCTATTTCCCAGTGAACCGCTATATAGACTGCACTGCTCTTCTTGAACATGATATTTTGGATTATTCTAAAACATGACATTCAAGTGTGAACAGACTACGAATAAAACTGAGTTGCATGTGTGGGCAGTTGGGGCAGTTTATAAACCCAGTGGATCTTGCTGTTAACGTGTAGCTTGGCAAACTCACTCATGGTATGAACTGCAGATTGGGCTGTTTTCTATCTCTTTGTAGCCTTTAAGATTCTGGGATCAGACCAGAGCTGTCAGTTTGGTTTAGTGAAACAAAATCCAGCTCCCTCTTTCATATCTTCTGTTTCTTACCAGGAAATTAGCTATAATTTAAACTATATATATTTACATACACATATCTAGAATTATTAAGTGAAAAGAAATTTTCAGAGGATAGCGAGACTTTAAAATCACCCTTAGATCATACATTAGACCTACTTGATTTGATATTTTGCCATTTTTTTCCTCCTTTTCTCGCTTATCATGTAAATTTAGTTCTAGAAATATATTTGAAGTTCCAGATAACAAATCCAACAACAAAGACAATTTGAAAGGATAGAAAAATATTTACTTTTTTAATTTATACTTTTGCCACTCACTCTTGTTTGTATCACCAGAGCTAAATGGTTCTCAACATAGTAGCGCAGAAAGATATAAACATATAAACAAACATACAAACATGAAAAGCTGTGCTGTCCAATCGTAGAGGAAACATGCAGAATAAATACAGAATTCATGTGTTCCCCAGCCAGAAGGACAGAGATGGAAGAGTTAAAAATACCATGGGATGAGGATTAGAAAAGACAAATTTCCAAGGTGGTCAGAGGATGAAGCCTTGGGAGTTAGAAGTGGCTTCATAGAGGTAACGCCTTTTGGGAAGGGCTTTGAAGGACAGATCAGAGTTCACTGAGTAAACAGGAGAGAAAAAGTGTCCCAGTCAGAGGGAATGGCGTCTTCAGAAAATACTTCTGCTGCTTATATTGTGGCCTTTACAGAGAGGGAATTATGAGAGAGAAGACCACGGGTAGGTGGAAGACCCATCAAGAAGTGTGTTTTGTGCCTGCCTGAGGTTGAAATTGATCTGTTAAACAGTGTTTAGGCAACTGAGATACTTTTCACTTATATCTTTGTTCTGATTACATAAGTAATTCAGAACTTAGAAAAATCTCAAAAGTTTCAGAATAGTTGAGGGAAAAGGTGAAAAGCCAGTTGACTATAACCTCCATTGTTTGCACTTTAGTGTATTCATCCAGAGTTTTTCAATGCTTATTTTAGTTGGAAATAAGACCCTTTCTATCTATTATTCTGCAATGTACTTCCTCTATCGACACATCATGGAGGTCTTTCCATGTAAGTACACATGGATCTAACACATTCAGTTTACAGCCCCTACAAAATTCCATTGTAAAGAATTGCTTAGGGCCCGGCCCGGTGGCACAGTGGTTAAGTGTGCACGTTCCACTTTGGCAGCCCGGGGTTCATTGGTTCAGATCCTGAGTGCAGACATGGTATCACTTGGCAAGACATGCTGTGGTAGGCGTCCCACATATAAAGTGGAGGAAGATGGGCACGGATGTTAGTTCAGGGCCAGTCTTCCTCAGCAAAAAGAGGAGGATTGGCGGCAGATGTTAGCTCAGGGCTAATCTTCCTCAAAAAAAAAAAAAAAGAATTACTTAAAAGGGATGTGGCGGGCTCACATTCGCTTTGGGAAGGCGAAACTGTCCACAGTGTGGAAGTCAGGGATGCAGACTGTGCAGACATCTGGCCTTATTGATGGATTTTGAATTCTCTTTGTCCCTGATAACTGATGTTCTTTCTGGAGAGCTGAAGGCCAGCACGGGACTCCTGTTGTTAGAATTCCACCTGGAGGCAGCCTGGACTAGGATGCTTGCTTCCCCGTGGGCATCGTTTTAAGAACTGGGGGGGTAACTGAGGGAATCACAAAGAAAAATCTCTGGCTAGATTTACTATAAACTTTAAAGTATAAGTAAGTATAAGAAGTAAGTATAGAGAAAAATTTCATTATATTTCCAATATAGGAGGCAGTACTTAGATTAATGGTATAGTATTATTTTTAGAGAGAGAGAAGTTGGATCTCATTTGTCCTTATCAGGACTTATAATAAAAATCTCTTTGAGGCTATTTTTAGCAACAACTGGACTGACAAACTGAGGGATTAAGAAAGTGGAGATGAAATGAAGGACTCTTTATCCCTGTGTGTGCCGTCCAGTGCTCCACCTTTGATATCATACACCTTAGACCAACAACAGCTGTGAGAACTGAATCCTGCTGACAGCCACGGGAATGAGCTGGGACGCAGATCTTCCCCAAGTCGAGCCTTGAGATGACTGTCACCGAGACCTTGATTGCGGCCTTTGAAAGAACAGAGAACTGACCTAAATGACACCTGGATTCCTGACCTACAGAAATGGAGACAATAAATGCTGTCATTTCAAGTTGTTAAATTTTGGGGTAATTTGTTACACAGCAATATATAACTCTAAACTCTAGTATACACTTCTACTTCCTGCTTAATTATCCTCACAATACACCTTGATTCCAGCTGTTGCTACGGCAACCAGCTTCTCACAGGTGTAAGCTGACAGCACCTCACCTTAGTTGTACTCTGCTTTTAACTTTGTGTCCTGACCTTCTGACGCTATAAGCACAGGACTCCTGTGGGAACTTGCTCGGCATTACACACATACAATCTGCAAGTGCAAGGGAGTTACCTTGTGGTAACTCTTGACCAGTGAAGGACAGGAGCAGTGGAAACATCTTCCCTTTTCTATTGCACCAACGGACAATTCTGGTAGTCTACACAGATCCTCAGAAGGCCCCGGCACAAGCAAGCACCAGGTGCTCACAGTGGTGACCAACTCAATTATGCATTCCTCGTAGGCTTTCCTTCCTCCCTGTTACTTTCTTCTCAGGGAGAAGATATTTTGCAAAATACACCACCTGCATTCAAGCCCTTGTCTCAGGCTCTCTTGGTTGGGGAGTGGGAACCCAAGCTAAGATACTTTGTCTCCTTTTAGCATGACGTTACCAGGTCAAGGAGCTGCTGACCTATTGATGATTCTCTGTTTCTTATGTACTGAAGGAGCAAATTTCTAGCATATTCCAGTAGACACATGCTCTTTCTTTGCCTTAATATTACATAATGTGCCTTATCTCTTATTTGCAGCACTTCTCAACTCACAGGTACAAAACCTGTTCAGCCCAACATTCTCTCTGACAGCCATTGCCATAACAGCATGTTCACTTGGTCGCAACTCAAATACACTGCACCCTTGGATCAAAATGCAGTGGCCCAGGACCCAGCCCAGTGGGGCAGCGTTAAGTTTGCACATTCTGCTTCAGCAACCCGGGGCTCACCATTTGGGATCCCAGGTGCGGACATGGCACCACTTGTCAAGCCATGCTTGGCAGGCATCCCACATATAAAGTAGAGGAAGATGGGCATGGATGTTAGTTCAGGGCCAGTCTTCCTCAGCAAAAAGAGGAGGATTGGTGGCAAATGTTAGCTCAGGGCTAATCTTCCTCAAAAAAAAAAAAAAATGCAGTGGCCCAACTTGAAATATTTGCACCACATGAGCCTGTCATGTATACCAATTCAGAACCCCTAGCAAATATATTTGTTTAAGTTAATTTAATGATGTGGGCTTGGCTCCAAGTTAATTCTTTTCTTATTTTTATAGAAATATGAGTAAAAGGACACCTCTGATTACTTCTAGAATCAGATATCTGGACAACTGCACGTAGAATCTGAGATAACAGCCCATCTCAGGCAGCTTCCCAAATGCCACTGATTCCTGTACAGTTTGTGTAAGCCTGACAGCTCTCTGCAGAAAGAAGATCAAGCCCCAGATCCTAACCCCATGGTCTTTCCCCAGAATCCAGATAATGCTTTTTGCAAAAGCTGTCTGTGTGTGTGTGTCTGCCTGTGAGAGACAGCATTTTACAACTGACCCTTCAAGAAATTCCACAGTTCTATTTTATAAGAAGAAATATGTAATGCCTCTCTCAGCATTTCCTAATTTAGAAAGAAAATTAGTTTTCATTTAAAATCATTGGCAAAATTTCCAAGAACAATAAAAGAGATTCCTAAATAAAACGTATTTATTCTTGGATTACATAGCTCTCGCTTTCCCTTCCTGATCTCATGCCGAGATAAAACTTCTAATTCTCTCTCTCAACTCTGCTGAGTTTTTATCCACAAAACCAAATTGATTGGCTCTCAAGTCTACTTGGTTTTTATTCCAAGACTAATGAGGAATGAAAGCAGAAGGGAGAATTGGGGAGATTTTCTAAACTAGCCTAAAGAGGCTATTGAAATTGCCTCTGAGCCTCTCACGGCAACTTGGGGCCTTCTAAAGAATTTAAGTATAAATAAGCAATTTTCACATAGCAACAACCTTGCTGTGGAAACTAAATGAGTCACACAACAGCTTGTGGTCATGTATAAATTTGTTCTTTTCCTATCTTTCTTTGTCCTTTGTCTAAAACAGCAAACTCTTTCTTAAAGGGCCAGATACTAAATATGGCTCGTGAACCATACCCTGCCCTGGTAGAGTGAAAACAGCCAGAAACAAGACACAAACAAATGATGTGGCTGTGTTCTAATAAAACTTTATTTATAAATGCAGGGCCAGCCTGCCAACTCTATTTTTGCAACCCGTGGTCTAGAACAAGAAACTTAAAAAACTATGGATTGAGGTTACATCTTTTTTATTTCCATGACGTCCTGTTGTCCCAATGACTCATCCACTATATTTTAGTATATTAAAATATATGAAAAGAGGAGTGATGTCTTTGTGGTACATATGGAAATAGATATATAACTGTGAAAAATTTCCAGAACAGGAAACACAACTGAAAATAATAAGGGGCTGTCCACACTGATGGATCATCCAAGTTCAGCTTCACAGTGTGTCTGCTGTACTTTGGAAATTCAAGAAAAATGTTGCTCTGTGTAATGGATAGCTGTGTCAAACACAGAAATAAATAAACATGCAAATGGGTCATGGCTCATGCAGATAATGGCTAAATAAAACTATTTCTAAAATAAGTATCCCTTTGACCAAAATAGATGTGTCCCGGTCTCACAGTAATCGGCATGCTGTCATACATTCCATAACACACAGTACAATCCATATGTCTGACATGACATTGATAGGCTGAGGTAACATTCAATATTTCTTCCCTCTCTGCCTCCTCTAAGGTTTTGTATAAAATTTTTATGTGAACCTCTGAAATCATGAGTGAAAAGTGAAAAGTGTTATACAAATTTTTCTCAGGAAAGTATCTATAACGATCAATAGCTTCTCACAGAACTCCACGACAACAAAGTAAGAAAAATCACATCATTAATGACTAAATGAAAAAGATGAGGCTGTTCACTAAAGCTAAATTTTAGTCCAGCTTCTAGGGTATGATTGGAAGAGTAGCAGGAAGGTAAAAAAAAAAAAAAAGCCCAAGTAAAAAATATCCTCTCCACAGAAACCTCAAATGTCACCATTACTTGACTCTTTTGTGTTTATTATTCTATTTTATTCAGCTTTATTTTTAAAATGTCTTTTGTTTTAAAATGTTCTTCAGACATGGAACTTGCTTGTGGCGGGACTTCACACACACACACACACACACACATACACACACACACACACGCAAATGATGGAAATTCTGCTTCCCCACCAGGATACAGGGAGGTCAAAGTAGGGCCACCAGCTTTAGCAAATCAAAATACAGAACATCCGGTTAAATTTAAAGTTTGTAGGAGATATACGTATACTAAAACATTACTCATTATTTATCTGAAATTTGAATTTAACTTGGTGTCTTGTATTTTATCTGGCAAGCATAGCTGGAAAGAACATCGCTCCCAGCCTTACAATGAAAAAGAGCTAAACTAGCTTCAATTCATGACATTTTTTGAACCCATCAGAAAACTGAAGATGCAGAACAAATAACTGGCTCAAAATTTGAGGAGAAACAGGCACCTACTGGGAGAGAGGAGACATAAGCACTCACTTACCTGGGTTAAAAGCAACCGACCACCAGTAAGATTTCAGCTAGAATAACTGATGAATTGGTGAGGGCTGGGGCAGGGCTGAGAGGACAGCATGAAATCACTGGGAGCCACAGAAACGGGAAGACTCCATACCCTCAGCCCTTTTTTCTCTACAAACACCATCAGATGCTCACACACAAAAAAAAGTCTTGAGAAATACCACTTTTGATACAAACCTGGGAAAGGACAACAGCAGCCACGTGGGAGAAAGAGGACACCTCCTGCGCTCCCCAGTCTCCCCTACTGAACTTAACCTTTAGGGGAGGGGAGGAATAACAAGGGCACTGTCCTTAGGGAACAAGGGAAAACTCTTTGCAGCCGGGGGAGGAAAATAGAAAAAGAAGAAAGCCTAGGCCCGTGTTAGGGGAAGGAATACGCAGCGGGCCCAAAGTTACAGGCAGGGAATGGGCAGGAGAACTGAGACAGCCACGCTCCCAAGACTCCACGTAAGTCTGAGATTTAATCCTAGAAATAGAGAAGGTTCCAGTCCGTTGTCCTCCAGCAGCAAGTCAAAAGTTCACATAACAACAAGAACATGGCAGCGAGAGGGACATCAAGGGGCAAGAAGGTGCAAAGAGACCCTTTCTGAGGCAGAGCAGAAAGGGAAGACCCAAAGTGCGGGGCCAAATCGACATTGCTCTCCAAACCCCCACACTAAATGCAAGGTGTCCCCAAGAAATGTGAAGCCTGTGGGGCAGTGAGGGTAACCACAGCAACAGCAAACCTCAAACCCAGCCACTGCTCACTCCATTAACTCCAATCCCCATGCTGAAGACCTGCTAAAAGGAAAGGTGTGCCTGTTTCTAGGCATGAAAACTACTTACTCCAGTCTTTCCTGTCTTATACAAGACATCCAGCTCCCAACAAATATTGTGAGGCATACAAAAAAGAAAAACAAAAGACGATACAAAGCAAAGCAATCTTCAGAGCCAGAGACTTAGTTGTGACACAGATGTGGGAACCATCTGACAGGAAAATTTAAAATAATGATGATTAATATGTTAAAGGCTCTAAAGACAAAAGTAGGCAACATTCAAGATCAGGTGAACAATTTCATCAGAGAAACAAAAAATCAAATGAAAATGCAAAAAGTGAAAAGCACAGTAACAAAGCTAAAGGATGAGTTCAACCAGCTCATCAGTATACTTTCACACTGCCAAGAAAGAATCCATTAACTTGAAGAGAAGTCAATAGAAATTACTCAAACTGAAACACAAAGAGAAAAAAAGAGTGAAAAATAAACCAAAATATTCAAGAGGTTTGGGACAATGTCAAACATTTATAACATATACATAATTGGAATCCCAAAAATAGAAGAGAGATAGAACAGGCAGAAGAAATATTTGAAGAAAAAATGGCCAAGAATTTCTCCAAATTAATGGCAGATATCAAACACAGATTCAAGATGCTCAGAGAAAACCAAGCAGTATAAATACTAACACACACACACTTTCAAATGCCGTATTCAAATGGCTGAAAACAAAAGACAAATGTAAAAAGCAACTAGAAGAAAAAGAAACATTACATGCAGAGGAAGAGAGATAAGTATGACAACAGATTTCTTATCAAAAACCAGTAAACCAGAAGATAATGAGAGAGCTCTTTAAAGTGATGGTGTCCAAGCTGTGGGGAAACCATCAACCCAGAATTCTACAACCTGTGAACATAACTTTCAAAATTGAAGGAGAAAGGAAAACTTTCCCAAACAAATAAAAACTGATGGAATTCACTGCCTGCAGACTTACTGTGTAAGAAATGTTAAAGGAAGTTTCTCAGGCAGAAAAAATATATCAGACAGAAACTTGGATATATAAAAAGAAATAAAAAGCTCCAAAGATCAGAATAAAAAACCTACAAATTGTATATGATAAATGACACATCCAGAATATATAAGAACTCTCAAAACTCAATAAAAAGAAAAGATACAACTGTATTTAAAAAATGGGACACATTTCTGAAGAGATGCTTCACCAAAGGAGACATATGGATGGTAAGTAAGCATATGAAAGGATGCTCGACATTAGTAGTAATTAGAGAAATGTAAATTGAAACCACAATAAGATAGCAATACACAGAATGGCTAACATTAGGGAAAGTTGGGTTAAGGGCAAACACTCTTTGACTATCTTTGCAAATCTCTAAGTATAATAATATTTCAACATAAAAAGTTACAAAAAAGACAAGGGACCATTTTCCATTGTTGAGACTCCATTAACAAAAGATCATGGTTACTAGATAGGAGGACAGTAGAGGAAAGAGGGCATCCTTTGGAGGGCTAAACACACACCTTGGTCAGGGAAGTCCTTTGTTAAGTGACCCTTGAAGGAAACCGGAAGATGTCACCCAAAAATGTCCCTCTTTGACATAAAAATTATTTTAAGCCAAAGGCAATTAAGAAGCAGTAAACACAGAAAAAACCCTCCCCCTTTTCTGCCTAAAGGCAGGATATAAATTCTCCTTTTACTGGAGAGAGACTCTTATCAGCTCCGAGATGGCACAAGCGGAATCTGCACACAAACTTTATTCCATTCGTTCCCTCCTATATTTACCTTCCCACGGTTTGCCGCCTTTGGAAGCCTAAAACCGCCTCCCTTTGTCCTGTCGTTTCTCTACAGATTTGTTGGTTTTTGTTGAAGATGCTATACAAGCTGGAATTCAAAGCCGCCATTTTGAGTTAGTCTTGGTTTCTGTTTCTCCCACGTGATGTGCGCTGCATGCCTTAACGAACTGTTTTTCCTCCGTTAATCTGTCTTTTTGTTAAAGACTCCCAGCTGAAAGCCTAAGATGGAGCGAGGTAAAGTTTTGCCTCCCCTACCCTCATGGACTCAGAAGATCTCCTGGTGACTCCGGCAGATAGCCCAAGTATGTTTAAGGCAATTATAAACCTGCAAGCTTTGGCAATCACACCTTACTCCCCGTATATGGTCAAGTGTGGTGTGATGAGTTTTCTGTAACATCCCCCATATCAAGTATTCAAGCATAAAAGGATGGAAAAGAAGGCAAGGGTTTCTCAGGGAGTGAACTATCTGGTAAATTTAAGTGATCTCATTGTTGTTCAGTCTGGGTTTATTATAGTGTCCAATAATGAAACACATTTAAGCTAAAAGTGGTCTATTTTGGCGATGATTGTGCCTGTCTTAATGACTACTTCCACTTGCAGTTATGGACAATTTTCCCTTTCATTTAAGACAATTCCAAGACCCCACCAGGCAGAAGTTGATTTGGGGGTTCATGCAGATCTGGCTTCACTGACGGGGCCTTGGTAAGCTCACCTCCTAAACATTATTATTCTTCAGTCTTAAGAGTCTTTTCAAGAAAAACTAAAAATGTTAAAGAATAGCTTTGGATTCAGACTCTAACTAGTGTTTAAAATCCTTTTCAGGTGTGCCTACATATAACCACAGGACATCTGGTTAATTTCTCAGAAAACAGCCTAAATAGCCTTTGAATTCAGTTCGTGAGTCTACCAATTAAACTTAAAATAACCAAAAATATGACTTATAATTTCCTCCACTCATCTTCTACACACGACCACCTTTTAGGAAGCCAAATACAACCTTCTTTTTGGCTGATGCACCACCCATCAAAAACCACAAATGAATCAAATAGAGACCTATGTGAAGAAGTTCTAGCGAGTGCTCCAAATAATACTTCTCCACATGGAATAAATATGTAGGAAATCACTCTTTGCTTTCTTGAACTAGTTAGGCTTTTTGGGGAGGCAAAAATTGGTTGTATTTTACTCTCCTCTATAAGTTAGTCACTCTAGCTCTAAAGCTCAAAATTATACCCTGAGAACTATGCTTTTCCTTTCATCCATTTTTCTCTGCAGTCAAGGAACAGAGGAACAATCTCAATCGCAAAGTTCTCAGAGGTATTCCTTATCCTCCTGGTCCTACTTAATTGGCTTCAAATAGATGTTGCAATCCTTCACCTGTACATCAGTTTCGACTGCACCCACTCCACAGCAGCTTTGCTGCTCCAGACAAGGAAAGGACTCTCCATCCTTGGGAAGTCGTCCTCTGACTACAGGCTCCTGTGTCCGTGCCGTACCACAAGCCTGGAAAAACATCTCACACATCAAGTCAGTTCCCTCCTCTAACCCCTAAAGCCCCTTTCCCATGAGAAGCACACTTTCACGGGGAAATTTGGCCTTTGGGTGTGTCATTTTTGTGTGAAGTAGACCCTTTCACCAGGATGAAGCAGAAAAACTAGCCAACCTCGAGGGCAGAGGCCATAGCTACTTACCTTACTGCATGGGGTTTGTCTATTCATTTCCCTGTTTCTCTCTTTGGCCTTTGAGAATCTTGAGGGTAGTAACTATGTCTCGGTGTCACTGTATCTGACCCAGAATAAGTGTTCAGTAGATTTAAAAAATTAATAAAGTACTATTTAATCTTTGCCACTATTAGCAATAAGCAAAAATAAATAAATAACCAACAGCCAAAAAAATCAAAATCAAATTGGGGTTTATCTACACTGGGGATTAATAATGACAATTTTGGTTCTTTGGGAAAATTTTTATTTAGGTATATGACATATATTATCTATCCCCAGGATCTAAAATCCATTGATGGAAAAGAAGCAGGAAAACTAAGACAAGGGGAGTTCTAACTGTCTTATAAGCAAGACAATTTTTAATGAGCTACATACCCCATAACAGCGGGTTTGGCCAATTCTATTTTTCAGCCTGAACTTTGGCCATGATGAGCTTTGATTTTAGCCTTGAAACAAGGTAGAATTAGCAGGCTTTAAAAAGTAATTAGCCACTTAAATTTGGGCATCCCTGGTGTTTGAAAAAGAGAAATGAACTCACAAGCAGGGTTGAACCATAATTTGGTTTTGTGTTGGGAAGTAGGAAAAATAGGACCTGAATGCTGAAGACCTCCATCCGTAAATAAATATCATTGGCCCAATCTGGAAACCTACTATCCACCTACCAAAAACATAACGAACAAGTTAATACTGCTGCGATGTGTGCAATTCCTTAAGCAAACTGCCTATCATCTTGGAGAGTACATTTTCACTTGGCTTCTTTAAGAGACAGAGAAGAAAGAATAATACCAAGAACTCCACAGCTGCTTCTGCATGAGGCTAGGGTTTTCCATCCATACTGTAGTACTTGGCCCCCAAATCATTTTTTACACTCCACAGTGCATGTCTGCATAGCAAGGAAGGAAAGGGAGTTGGAACCACATGGGGCCACATGAGAAATGGAATTGCTTCTCTTGGCATTAGGTGCAAGGCAATCTAAGAAACTACACCCTGGGACACGCCAGCAGTTCTTTATTGACTTCAAGTGATCTTAAGGCTGGAACAGCCAAAGTTGGGGTGGATGTTCTCAACGTTTTGACTCCTATGGCCCCGCTCAGGAGCTGCCAACAGGCCTTTGAGGGAGCTGTTGGGACACCTTGATCTCCCTTTCCCATGAGAGACACGGGGGGCACAATACAATGCAGTGGTTAATAGCTTCGACGTCAGGCAGATTTCAGTTTAAATTTCAGCTCTGCCACCGTCTAACTCGTATAGAAGCTTCTCTGAGTCCCAGGTCTTTACCTATAAAGTGTAAATAATAATACTAACCTCGTAGGCTTACTCGGGGAGGGATGAGGGGACAAAATGAGAATCCAAGAACCAAAAGGCAAAACCAGCACTTAGTAAGCACTCAGTGAATAGTAGCTGTTATTACAATTCTCTCCTCTTTCTCTCTTAGGTTCCTCCCTGTTCCTTTCCCTTTCCCCTCCCTCTCTCTTTCCATGTCGACCTGGCCTCTGCCTCAGGCTTGCCAGAGGCATCTGAGAAGACCCACAGCCCCTGCACAGGCAGCCCTCTTCCTAGAGACCCCACTGGCTCTCATTCAAGACTTTTGGCCTCTCGACCACAGGATGGTTTTTGCCAACTTGTAAACACCACTCAGGGGCTCTTGTTGTTTAAAGGGCCCTCCTTTGTACTGTTAATTGAAGTTTGCTTTCCACTTGCAGTATTTTCTTAAAGAATTTGCTTACAGTGAAGTACATTGTGCCACCCCCAAGGCCATCCAAGTAATAGGATGCTGAAATTAGAAAGCCTTCATCTTTTTGGTTGATGCTAAATTTATAAATTTTTTTACTTTTATTTGGAAATACTTTAACACTTTCAGAACAGTTTCAAAAATAAGAATATAGCCAGATCCACCTACTTGATAATATTTTGTACCCTTTGCTTTATCATTTGTTTTCTCTCTTTTCATATATATACACACACTATGGTCTGAATGTTTGCATCCCCACAAAATTCATATACTGAAGTCCGAACTCCCAAGATGATCATATCAGGAGGTGGGGCCTTTGGGAGGTAATTAGGTCATGAAAGCGGAACTCCCAAAAATGAGATTATTGTCCTTATAAAAGAGTCTTGAGAAAGCTCCTTTTCCCCTTCCACCATGTGAGGTTACAGCGAGAAGACAGCTCTCACCAGACACCAGATCTGCCAGTGTCATGATCTTGGACTTCCCAGCCTCCAAACTGTGAGAAAAAATGTTGTTTATAAGTCACTCAGTTTATAGTATTTTTGTCATAGTAGCCCAAATGGAATAAGCCTATATGTATCTGTGTATTTATGTATACTTACATATATTATGTACAAAAAAAGAAACAATATTTTTTCTACATCATTTGAAAGTACATTGCATACATCATGAATCTTGACCTCCAAACACTTTAGTTTGTATTTCCTAAGAATCATGTTCACAGCACAGTTATAAACTGCACTATAATTATATACCATTGATACAATCCTTTTCTCTAATCTACTATCTTTATTCTACTTTTCTCAATTGACCCAACATTGTCCTTTATGCTCACCATCGGATCTAGTCTAGTATTTGGTGTTGCCTACCAAATTGTCCTGTGTCTTTCATCTCCTTTAATCTGGAACACTTCCCAGCCCGAAAGCCTTCGTTTGAGAGCAGTGCATTCTCCTTCCCACACGAGGCCTCATCCTCAGGCTGTATGTTGAAGAACAATGTCTTCTCTCCTCAACCCGACTCCAAACCTAAGACAATGTAACAAGTCATTTCAAACTGTCTCAGACATGCGATTTCAATTCTAGATTATATTTTCCTCAATGTTATCTATTTGGAAAGTGAAAGAAATAAAATAAAAACTCCCTAATCCTATTATTTTGTATCCCAGAGATAAGGATAATGAGCATATTGCATAGAAACTGTGAACTTACTGAAATTCATTAGGAATGGCATCATTGAGCATATTCCTTTAAAAGTTTAAGGTTTCAGAGGACACTTTTCTGATATTCATTAATTTTTAAAGGTTTTTTAAAGAAATTTTTCAGAGAGCAGTATCCATGTTCCTTTAAATATATGTCATTGGCATTCTAGGTTTAAAAAAATCAGAGGCACACTTATTAAAGAACTGCTGTGGTCAATCACAAAGAAAAACTCAACTGCCAAACAAATCAAAGATGTTGAAAATCAGTAGGACCATTTTTGTTTTCCAGATGCTAATGAGACAGTGTAGATGACTTATGAATACCTGCCTCGTCGGGTCTTTCGCTGGAGGAAAGTCTTCTGATGAGAGATGCCGAGTATGTGTTCTCTCCTCTAACACCCGGCTCTTCCTCCCACTCCCTCCTCCTCCTCTCCTCGGGTACGCAGAGAGTCTGTGCAATCTGCACCGACGCCTTGAAGTTGCAGCCTGGATACCCATCCACACCCACACTACAACCCAAAGACTCATGCCACCCTCGTCTCACAGTTGCCCTGGAATTCATGTTCTCTGAGTGACCAGCTCTTGATGAAGACCTGCCTAATTGTTCTACCTAGACACTTGGACAAGAGCCTGTGAGAAAGAACTAAAGGCTTGCAAATGTGAGCATAAACTTAGGCCAATGAAACACAGAGCACTTTCTCAGTCCCACCCAGACTGCAAACATTGATTTAGAGGTTTCCACCAAAAGCAATATTTTGCCTTGACCTAACCTATTTGGCTGCACTGGCTGCACACACAAGATCAAGAGAGACGCCATCTCTAAGGTGTGGTGTCTACTTGGATGAACATATTCTCTTCCTAGGATCTGCGGATAAAGCCAACACTTATTATTACTAACTGTCAGCCACTATTCTAAGGATGTTTTACATGGGTTAAGTCCTTCAGTGCTTGCAACAACCCTATAAGGTAGATAATATCATTATCCCCATTCTAGAGATGAGGAAACCAAGACACAGAGAACTTGAGTAACTTGCCCAAATTCACAAAGCAATTAAATTTAATGTCTTTAATACTTTCCAATGGAAGGTGCTATGGACTGAACATGTGTCCTCCTCCCCTAATTCATATTTTGAAGTTTTAACTCCCAATGTGATGGTATTTGGAGGTGGGGCCTTTGGGATGTAATTGGAATTGGATAAGGTCATGGGGTAGAGCCTCCATGATGGGGTTGGTGGCCTTATGGGGGATGAAGGGATCAGAGCTCTTGCTGTCATGTGAACACATGGGGAGAAAGCAGTGGTCTGTAAACCGGGAAGAGGACTGTCACCAAGAACCTGACCAGGCTGACACCCTGATCTCAGACTTCCAGTCTCCAGAACTGTGAGAGATAAATGTTCACTGTTTAAGCCACCCAGTCTAGGCTACTCTGTTGTAGCAGCCCAAGCTGACTAAGACAGAAGGTAAATATGAAACACCATGGGAGCCTAGAAGGACTCCTATAGTCGCAAAGACAGCAGGTTTAAGTAAGAGTCTTAATAAATATTAACAATATTGGGCCAGCCCGGGTGGCCTTGTGGTTAAGTTCTGCATGCTCTGCTTTGGCAGCCTGGGTTCAGTTCCCAGGCATGGACCTACACCACTTGTCAGTGGCCATGCTGTGGTGGTGACTCACATGCAAAATAGAGGGAGATTGGTAACAGATGCTAGCTCAGGGTGAAAATTTCTCTGCAAAAAAAAAAAAAAAATTAACTATATCTCCCTCTAAGTATAATTCTTACTTTTATTTTGAGGCCTTGTGGATGTGACAGAAGGAAAAATTAAAGGATACTAGGAGTAGGCAAGACCTCCATTTAATTGAAGAGATGCTGAAGACCACAGGGGCAGATTGACATGCCTGTGAGCATTTGCTAAGTTTTACTTGAAAATTTTTCTCTGAGGGGACCAGATATCAGATGGAATCATAATTGCTGAATCTTTGATTCTCTTTGCTTTTCCATATAAAATGATTGCCATGGCATGCTTAACTAAACTTTTAGTGTTCCTAAAGAATGTTCCTAAATGAACTAAAAGAATAAGAAATATGACTGAGAAGCAGAATTAGGAAACAAAAAACCTTATAATAGAGACTTACATTGTTCCTAAATTAATTTCTTAATTATTGGAGTCAGTGGCTTTTGTAATGCCTTGTGGCTTTTCTTTAAAACTTTTGAGGTTTGCAATTTCAGGGATTGAGGATTTTCTAATTATAAAAGTAGCAGTTGTTTTTTAACACCTACAAGCATAAGCAATGAACTAAGCACTGACTGGAGTCGAAATGGAGACTTGAAACTTATTGCTTAGATAGGCCCTAGGGCATATTTTTTTGGTTTTCACAGTTTTTTCCCCAAAACTTGAAACATTATTTCAATGTCAGAGGTTTTGCATAAAAACCTAGATTTCTATTCTCTTATTTTAAAACTAAGGCTGTGATGATGTTAGAGCAACAGTATCCTATGGCGACAATCAAGTTAAGCTGAGTGATGTCTGTGCCCTCGTGAAAAACTTCTGTTGTTGAGTGAGAAGGGCCAGCACTGCTATCGAGCTGGTGTGGGAGATGGGAGAGGAAGCGAAGAGCGCAACAGCCTCCAGAATATACGATGTAACTTACGGGGCAGTGGGTGTTGGGAGTGAACGAGTCTACATGAGGAGGGAATAAAAACAGCCAACCAAAGAGTATTTCGAACAAAACTTTAGGAAGTGCTCTCACGTATGGGCACGGGAAACACAAGGTAAGGGAGACAGACACTGGGCATTCAGGGAGAGTATGGAGATTTTTTTCCCCATGCAAATTGCAATCAAGTAAGCTCCCCTGTCAAAATGAGACTAAAAAAGGGTCGGAGGAGTAAAGAAATTGATAAGGCACTTAGAGCCCTGGAACAGAACCCACCGCATCGTAAGTGTTCAGTCAGTGTTGACGATCATCATCACCATCATCTGATGGGAAGACAAGGAAAAATGAACAAATTGGATGTTCTGCTATGTAGCTTTACATCAACACGTATAAGCATGACCTGTGTGTTTAGAAATGTTGCCACTTTGTATGTAGAAGGCTGACAAGTTCTTAGTTTAATAATGCGATCTCCCATGGCTGTTTGGCAACCCAAAGAATATGTTTTGGCTATTTACACACAATCTCTGCTATTGAACTTGCAATCTTCTCCAGCCCACTAATTCTCCCCACCCACTATCCTGAAAAAAAAAAATCACAAAAACTTAATAATCTAGTGAGAAAGTTTTCTTCATGTGATATAAAGTATCCCTTGTAACTCTGCTGTGCTGTGTAAACGGTGGTTCCCTTCAGTAAATAGTACCTATTGACTGTGGAAACCGTATTTACATGCTTTGGTAAACAACGGATTATCCCGAAGACCTGATTTAGTAAATACTGTGGTCTGTGGGATTTCAGTACAAAATTACAACAGCAGATGTCGAAGGAAATCTCTACAGCTTTTATCTAAATTTCGAGGAGGAGAGGCATTAAAAAGTCTTTTCACAGTATACTTGATCAAGTTTCAGAAAATGGAAAAACATTTTTAAATGATATTTAAGGAAAGTAAAACCAGTTGGCATGATTTATTGTTTTAAAAACAGATTTAAACTAAGTAAGAGGAAAATTGAGTTAGAGATTCCAGACAGGCATCTGACCACACGTTTAATTTCATATTAGTGATTAAAAATAATAAAATTATTTATCCAGTAGTAATAACGTTTATTTTGGGGGCACAACTCAATTCCAATGTATCGCTAACTCATAGACAATAAAATAGAACCACAGATTTATTTAAATGTAAACGTTTTTAAAGTTTTTTTTAGCACCGATCACTTTTTTTAAAAAAACTGAGATAAAATTTGGAAGACATTCACTTTTGAACAAATTAAGACCTCAGCTTGGCCTCCTTAAGAGTTACAGATTTTCAGACTTGAAGATAGTCTTGAATAATTAAGCAAACTCTAATCAAAATGCCTTGAAGGAGAACTAAGTGTTCACTTCACACATTTATATCCTTCCCTTCTTCTCCAAGGTAATTTTGACAGGGAATTATGAGAAATAATGGAAACATGTATGAGTTCAGGCATATATATTTGCGTGCATTTACAGGCTCCAACACTGTATTTGTGGGGACGATGTTAGAATGTGCATACCCTGGGGTTTATTCATGAAAACCTGCAAGACACTTCAAAGAGGGTCTTTCTCAGATTATTTCCCTAGTTGTTTAAAGTTGATAAGGACCTGTTCTCCTCTGAATATGAATCTGCTGTTGCTGTGAAAAGCGGTTGTATTTACTTCTATGTGTTACTATAAAGAAGGAGGGAAAACCTATAATCTGCTGTGAAGGAACACTATCAGGATCTGATTGCTAAATGACCCCCTCAGCATTTTCCATTTCCCAACACATCATTACATTGAGCAGCATTTTAGGGTAATTGTCAGATACACGTAAAGCCTCTCAGAGTTTTTTGCAGAATTAACAGCAAAACACTACCTGTGGTCAATCCACTCCACCCACCATGTTCCAGCATAATCATGGCTAGCTTGCCCCGGAGCCCCAGGGGCCACTCCCGGACCACAGGCACGCTAGGGAGGTGGATGCACCTATGAGCCCAGAATGACAGTAACTTAGGGACAGCTTTTCTTCCTAGTTTTTAAGTTTCTCATTGGAAAGTGTTAGATTTTATGGGGGTGAGAAGGTAAGAGAGGAAGGAGAGCATCTCCTGGATGTGGAGGAGAAATTAACTCCTCTACATCCTACCCCGTTTATGGAGAGAAAGGTCAGCCTTTATCCCATTTGAACAGCTACCAGAAAAGGGGGCTACCCCTTCCCCAGATTGCACACAGGGCTTTCTTCCCTTTGCTGCATTGGCTGAGGGCATCAGTCAGGAGGAAAGCCAGCTACCCCAGGCCAAATGTTTGCACCTCTACTCCACGTGGCCTGGAGCTGAAGAAAGTGAGCATAGACCGTGATTAGAAAAGCGGAAGGAACTTCCTTCACTAAGTAAGCATCCAAGAAGGGTCTTTTTGCTCATTTGTGACAGCTAGCTCTTCCTTTGGGAGAGTGCTGAGCACTGTGAAGTTTCCACTAAGTCCTGTAAGGATGTATGAGTGAAACCTAGACAAAGCATTTAATCTGGTCATTGGGTCTAATGGCCCCAGTATATAGCGTACAGAAGCAAATTTCTGGCTTTGTGTAACCTAAAAAGAGAGAAAGAGAAAAGGAAAGAAAGAAATTCAGTGCATGTCCATCACATTTTTTGCACTTCTGTGACACTTCTTGCACATACTTGTCACACTGATCACTTTCATGAGAGCAATATTCCACACCCATGAGTATATAAAAACACATTGCTCTATTTTTTAATCTAATGGCCATTGCTGAACAATTAGTGATTATCTAATAACATGATTTCTTAGCTTAATGAGTTATTTTAATTGAGTTGGAACTCAGCCCTCCTTTTATTCACTGACCTTTCATAGTGACCTAAACAAATTCGATGGCAATTTATCCCAGGGTCCTTTCAAGTGTTCAGAACATATTTACAAAACTTTTCTGAAGTCTGAGAACATTCTGCAATGCAAACCAAATCTCTTCAGGCTGAGAAACTCCAAATTACCCAATAATGCAAATACTAAGCAAAGGCACTTGACCTTTAAACAAGCCAGCCCGGAACAGTCTCCAATTAAAATATTATGTGACCCTATGAAGACATGTATGTAAGATATAATTTCCTACAGCCTCAAAATCCCTTAATATGTGGTGGTGGTGCTTGGGCTTCCTATGGCAAATAAGGGAAAATGAGTTTCCATGAAACCTGGTTTAGCTGCCTTCGATAGATGCTTGCCTCTAGCTAATTTCAGAAAGGAGAAAAAAACTGTCTTATTTCAATATGATTAAGATACTCATTTGAGTGAAGATTTTAAACTTTAGACTATCAGAAATAGCATCATTGTATAGTTAAAGGAACAAAAAGCGTCCAAGAAGCCACAATAGTTGTTCTCTCCCATTTGAATGGGCAAGAAAGATTAGAGTCTCTCTCTTTGATCTCAAGGGCTTGAACAAAGATCAATTGGTAAAAGCTGTAGGGAGACAGATCTGATCTCAAAACAAAAAACTTTTTCTAACAGCAAAAATTGTCCAAAAGGAGAGTAAGTTCCTTCTGGAGGTGGTAAGTCGCTCTGTGTGTGTGTGTGTGTGTGTGTTTGTGTTCAGGTATAACTGACAATACACCTGGGTGGAGAGAGGGCAGATGCAGTATTTATCCATTCACTGAGATTTTCTTAAGAACCTGCTATGAGCCACTTGCTACTTGGACAAAGTGTGAAGGAGTCTCTCAGAAAGCACAGGCTAAGAATGTCAATGAATGCTTTCTCTTTCTGCAGGTTTTAAGGAAATTTACCCCAAATGTCAATAGATGATTTATCAGTTCAAAGTATTTCTTTTAAACCTCATTAGGACCTATCAAGGATCCATAGCATCAGTCTAATTGAGTAGAAACCTGTCTCTGTTTCTCTGTCTTTGTCTCTCTCTCTCCAACGCCCACTCTATTTTTACATTGATGAATCAACCACATTATAGCAAATGTATAATATTTAATAAAAATCTCCATGTAATATTTAGTTACAATTACCTTTGTTTCACTTTTCATTAAATAAGATTTTCTCTTCTAAAATTTAGTGATTATTCCTTTGAGAAAATTAAAGAATTCAAATTTTCAATTAGCCTTAAAGACAATTTTTAAAAGCAGATAAAAAACTAAAATCATGAAAAAAATATATTCCAGATCTCCAATTTTTAAAGTTTTTTACTTAAAATTTTCTCATATTCAAAAGTCTATTTTCATCTTTAAAAGTTGCTACTAGACATGGGTAATATATTGAGGCTTCACAGTATGGAAAACATTTCAATCAATGTCCTCATATCGTATATTTTTATGAAACAAGGAAACTGCAAAACTAGAACTTGTTCTAGACCAATTTATCATCTTATCTCATGACCTGTGAGAGCTCCTACTTTTAGGTTACCGTCTCAGATCTTAGAAGCTCTGTAGAATGAGAAATAGGCACTGTAATTTAAAAATTTCTAGACAATGACCATGGTTAACGCACTGACAGTTTGTCCTTGGGAAGGAGGAAAGCAGAGAATAGTTTGAGTAATGTAACCTCTTTTCTCAGCTACACTATTGACAAAAAATATGATCTGAAATGTATCTTAAACTCTGTTTCCCCATCTGCAAACTCTTCCCGTCAATACTCCAGAGCATTATAAGACAGTGCATCCAAAATGCTTTGAAAGAAATCAGTGTATCACACACTCCTGATGTGGATGTTTGTGAAGGGAACTCTTTTTAATTTTTCAACTTTAATTTTATTTATTAAATAATTGAAGGAATATTGAAACAAAAGATTAATGGAATATGAAAAATGAGATGAGCAATAAGATCATCTGACGTCAAGAAGCAAATAGTAAAAAGAAAAAAATTCAAGTCATACCAAAAGCAATTCATTAAAAGAGAGAAAAATTTCAAAGAAAGTAATGAGTAGGTTCTTGGATTGTTTGACAATATAATCAAAGAAGGGAAGGGAATCACTATGAACATGTTGGAAAAATATTTGAATTTGTTGCTGATTTGACCCAACGTTCTAACATCAATGCATTCAATAGAAGACTCCTAACATGCTATTACAATAAGAACATTATAGAAAACAGGTTAATGTGCATTATCAATTTGGAGAGTGTTTAACACTAGTCACTGCACAAGAAGTCTTCAGCTTATGAAAGGAGCTTGGCAGATGTTTTCCCAAATCCTAAAAATTTACATGACATTATGAGTTAATTACAAAGCACAAATTTTTCAATCAAATGCACAAGAGGAAAGGTTGAATGATATTTCTATTTTCCTTATAGTCAATGATGTTACAAATATTTATCCTGATTAAAGAGTGATTAAAAACTGTTAAGCCAAAAAATGTTTGGAAAAATTAAGTAAATGTGTCAGGAGTGAAAGAATAAAATATATTATTTTTCTGGATTATGTAATGTTTGTTAAACTTACCAGCTTTTTATATAAATCATTTGTTCTGATTTCTGTTCTTATTTTAAAAAACTTATATTTTTGTGGCTGCTTTTGTATTTGTCAATTTGAATTCTTTTTCTTAAAAAGAGCCTTCAGAACAGAAAAGCCTGGATCTACACAGCTGGATCAGCACCTGCTGGGGGGCAGGGAAGATGTCAGCAGGGAAATGACTTCTGAACTGAGACCATAAAGTCATAGATGCACTCACTAGGTGAAGGGAGAAGAATGGAAGGGCGCTCTAGGCAGGAGGAACAGCAAGGTGGGAGTTTGGAGGAGATTGTACGTAGCACGTTGGAGAAAATGAGTTTAGTTCAATATGACAGGGATGCGGGAGCAGGGGAGAGAGGAACATCAAATGTGGTTGGCAGTTCCTAGGAGAACTATTCACAGTAGCCAAAAGCTGCAAACAACTCAAATGGTCATCAACTGATAAACGGATAAACAAAATGTAGTACAACGGAATACTACTCAGCCGTAAAATGGAGTGAACTGCTGTTACACGCCACAACATGGGTGAACCTTGAAAATGTTAAGTGAAAGAAGCCAAACACAAAAGCCTACATATTGTATGATTCTATTTATATGAAATATCCAGAATAGGCAAAGGCACAGAGATGGAAAGCAGGTTAGTGGTTACTGAGGACTAGAGGATAGGCGAAAGGGGAGTGATGCTTAATAGGTATGGCGTTTCCTTTCGGGGTGATGAAAATGTTTCGGAACCAGATGTTTGTACAATATATACTTTAAAATGGTTAAAATGGCAAATTTTATCTTTTGTGTATTTTATTGCTAAAAATATATATATATGGTTGGCAGCCCAGGCAGGAGCCAGAGGGTGGATGGCCAGAGGGACAATTTGGGAGGCCAGTGTATAAGCCCAGTGTGGTAGGCAGGCAGGATAATACCTCCTCCCACCCCCACAAATATGTCCACAGCCTAATCCCTAGCACCTGTGAGTATGTTCTGTTACCTAGCAAAGGGGAATTAAAGTTGCAAATAGAATTAAGTTTGCTGATCAGCTGACTTTAAAACAGGGAGATCATCCTGGATTATCTGGCTGGGCCTGGTGTGATCATAGGGTCTTTAAAAGTGAAGCAGGGAGGCAGAGGAGAGTACATTTCAGAGTGAGGCTGAAAAGACCACTACTGGCTTTGAAGGTGAGGATAGTGTTCAAGAGCCAAGGGATGTGGGTAGCCTCTAGAAGGTAGAAAGGGCAAGAGAAAAGATTGTCTCCTACAGCCTCCAGAAGGAATGCAGCTTAGAGGTTCATTTCAGACTTCTGACCTCCAGAATAGTAAGATAATAAATTTGTATTGTTTTAAGCCACTAAGTTTGTGGTAATTTGTTACAGCAGCCACAGAAAACTAGGACATTATTCTACTACTGATCTGGATTAATCAGTTTCACTATCTATTGGTTTATCAGTTTCATTTATAGGGTGGAACTTGCTTTTAGCCCCTTGGAGACTAATTTTAGACTCCTGACCTCCAGAACTGTAAGATAAATCTGTGTGTTTTAAGCCACCAAGTGTGTAGTAACTTGTTGTAACAGCAATTGGAAACTAACGTAACTGCTAAGAGATGACGGTGGCCTAGGTTAGTGCAGAGATCATCATCTGGGGAGAAGTAGATATAGTCGAGAGATGTTTACAGAGTAAACTTGATCACAATTGCTTCTAGTTTTAAAATTGAGATTGAGAAAAGAGAAAGGGGTCATTTGGAAGAGCTTGAATGTCTCCAAGATTTCTAGCTTGAGCAAGTGGATTGAGGTTGACATGATTCCCTGAAATAAAAATCCTGCAGAAGGATTAAGTCCATGACTGCAGTGACATCTCTACCGTGAGACCAAGTAGAGATGTCTACCATACAGCTGAAAATCCGAAGAAACCTGTTATCAGGAAATGTGGATCTGGAAGCTGAGAGAATATAGATAGTAAATGAGGCCACGGGGTCAGACGAGATTAACTAGTATGTGTATACTGAGAAAAGAAGAGGGTCTATGAGGGCCCTTGAGAACCCAGACATTTAAGGTCCAAATAGAGAAGATGATGCTGAGGAGGGGGCTGAGAACAGCAGCCTGAGGAGAGAGGAAGCCCAAGTAACCGAACGCCGTCCCTCGGAAGTAGTCAGTTAGGCCTTGGAGTCCTGGGCAGCAGGAGTTGTGAGAAAGTGGTGGGAATAGAAGCTCTGTTGGAGTTGATGGAGGAATGAGTGCGAGGTGAGAAAATGGTGAAATGAGGACAACTGTGCCAAGAAGACTGAAGAGAAATGGAGAGAAGGGCTAGGGTTTTCCAAGTTGCAGGAACAACACCAGTCATGCTTCGGAATAATTAGTAAAAGTAGTGTGTGAGTGAGGCCATGAGAAATGGGCCAGGTTAGAACACGGACTGCTTAGGAGATGGGTTAAAAGAATGGAGCATGAATGTCTGTGAATACCTCAAATCCGATCCCCACTGCCCAACGTAAGTTAAGTCTGGGCTGTGTCATTATGCTTCACACATCTCAGAGTGTGCTGATAACTCACTGATTTATTTGAAGGTAACACTATTGTTAATAATCTGTCTGCCAGCTCAGTGAATTATTAGCTTGGCTTCTGGCCTTTGCTTTATGCACCTATTTGCTTTCTACACCTAAGAAGTGTAGAAAGCACAATCACCAGAGGTGTCTTGTGCCAGAGGAGAAACAGCCTCAGAAACCATGTTAACATGTGAGAAATTCTCTTGGCTTCCATCCAAATAAATAGGAGTACCATAAAATCCAAAAACTTTTTCTCACTTATGAAAAATTCTACTATTGGCAGAAAAGCTTCTGGACCTTATTTTTTTTCTATACAATGGTGTGATGTTTCTGCTTTCTTTCCCCATCAATATGTGATTTAATGTAACAGGTACGACTGAAAACCACAACATTCATTTGGCTGTAACAGCCAAGAGTTTGCTGATTTGAGCCATTGGGAAAGGCATTCAGAAGGGCTGGAATTCTGCCACCAATTCTATGGTTTGGAAGCACCCCCAAAATTAATTCTTACTCTACTTTCGCTCGATAT
Organism: Equus asinus; assembly: GCF_041296235.1. NCBI lineage: Eukaryota > Metazoa > Chordata > Mammalia > Perissodactyla > Equidae > Equus > Equus asinus. The sequence continues at coordinate 86,715,811 of NC_091798.1, forward strand.
GCAGCACTGCCAAAATAGTGTTCGTCTCCTGGAGCTAAGCACTCAATGAAAGCGAGAGGTAACATTGCAACCCGGAGAAATAATAAAAGAATCAAAGCAAGATACACATCTGTCTGGACTGCGTTTTCCACATTTCCCAGCTAGACTGCCCCATTCATAATCAGTTCACATTCACAACTGCGAAGTGGTGGGAATTCAGCGAGATGGCAGTGGCTATGAAATCAAGGGAGGAAGGATGGCACTGCCAGTTCCACTACCCTTTCAACAGGCTCTATCTGAAATAAGCAGAATTCCGTCACCCTCACGTGCAGGATTATTTTCTGGTGTGTGGGAACAGAGCTACTCCCCAGATCATAGGCACAGAGAGACCAACTTTTCACTGCAAAGTTTAAATCTTTACCTATTCCAAGCACTTTATTTTTAAAATTCATCTAAGAATTGTTTCCCAATGCAATTACGTTGAACTCTAGCACTACCATTTATTATTCTGATGGAACGTCTTCAGAAATGAGACCAAGAGGGTAGATGAAACAGAGGAATTTACCCAAAATAAGAGATACTAGACTTGAAGTGGGAGGGTAAAGAAGAGGTATTATATATATTAGTGTCATTCCAGATGGACGCAAAGAGATGAATTTGCACTAAAGCTATAGAGTCTATTGGAGGACTGGTTTCAGACTGATATAAAAAAATGGTTTCTTAAAAGTTAGACTTCTGCAAAATTGAAACGTCTTCATAATTAGTAAGTTACCCATCAGAGAAAATTTTTGAAGTAATACTAGTTTATAGAGTTCTTTTAATAAGGTACAAGCAAAAAGTAATTTTATTCTTTCTCATAAAGATCCCCTTTGACCTGTTTTATCAACTATTTCATTCCCACCCCTGGATAAAACCTCATGAAGATATCATTGCGTTGTTAAGAAGACCCGTCCAGTTGCTTTCAAAGCTTTAATCTCTTGTGCAGTTGAAACCTCCCCTCTCTCGGCTCATAAGCCTGCAGGAGAGAGAGGCAAGTGAGCTTGGCCAGCTTCTTCACTACTTCTCCACCTTGCTCTTATAGTCCCTCTTGTACTCTGTAGATTCCTTTAGCCCCTCCAGGTTGTTAATGAGAGAGGGAGGGGAGGTGAAATGCAGAGTTTATACTTGGTTAGGACGATTGTAATCTGATGTCAGAGCTTTCCGAGTATCAAACAGCAAAGCATTGGCTCTTTCTCTGATGGGGCACTTTTGAGAGTACCACAAGTAAGCTTTTCCTCCCCATCCCTGGTGTGAGTGAGGCTTTCTGTATCGGGTCACCTACAATTCCCCTCTCAACCCCTGACTTTAGAGGCCCACCTCTGGTCTCTTCCTGCTGTCCTTTTGGGTAGAGACCTTTGTGTGATAGCTCATGACTGGCTCCAGTTCTCAAGGTCTGGCACCTGGGAAACACACACTTTATCCTCTTGTCAGTAGACCTGCAGCTCACTCTGTAATAGTCATTCCTCTTTCCTCTCCACCAGGAGAGCTGGAAGTCAGCAGCTCACCTTCGAACTTTTTCAGAAATGAGTCAGTCCCTATATCCCCCAAACTTGAGAACTTGCGTTCTCTGAAGCCCTTTTCATTTAGCCTGTGATTGGGGAGAAGAAGACCACTTACCAACTCCCCCATCCCTCGGAAGAGGTCGATCATTAGGAACACAGAACACGTCCATGAATTGTCTCTGATGGCCCCAATTCCACCGTTTTTACCCTCAAGAGGTGTTCTGGGTCAAGGGTGAAAAAACTGGTTTCACAATCTTATGAATCTGGCTGTATTACAATCTTAATACACCCCATATGGATAGTCTGACACCTGTTATTCTAAGCCATTGAGGTCTTCAAGACAGTAGGAAAAGTTGCACTGAACAGTTGCATTTAATCCCTGCTGTTCCACAAGTCTAGATGGCACCAATACCTGGCACATGTCGAAAGAAATTGCTCCATGGACCTTTGAATGTTGGGGTGATGCTGAGATGCCTTAGGGAACCATGAAACACCACGTTCACAAACAGTGCCTTCTCTTGCAAGACTTACTGATTATTGACTCATCTTTTACATGAAAAAATATTTATTTACCTTTTCATTTTTAAGGATTGCATAATAATTCATTCTATGGATTCTATGTTTTATTCTATTGATCTTCTAGTGGTGAACATTTTATTTCATCTTTTTAGTATTATAAATGGCAGTGCAATTAAGATCTTTGTTCAATTTTTTCTCCAATTTGTCTGGTTATATACTTAGAATTCAATTCCAGAGTGAAATTATGTGCCAAAGGCTATCACATTTTTAAGATTTTTTAAAAATAAAAATGTGAGATTGTTCTGTAGAGGAGTAAGAACAATGTAGTTTTGATAATTAAACTCCTTCAACAGTTGCTGAACAAGAAGCTGAGATGAAAACGGAATATTATTTGGAAAAGAAATTTAGTCTATTAGAAATGTAATAAAAATAATGTTTGTTGACATTATATTTACTTCGTTTAATTGTCATTACCTAAATTGGGCTGAGATTTGCTAAAATAAAGTTCATGAAATTTTTATCATGAATATCATCAGCACGCAAATATAATTTTTAGAGAATTCTGTTATGTAGTTCAAACTTGAACAACGTTTTATAGAAATTTTCAGCATTCTGTGCATCCAGGAAAAATCTACATTTTGCTTATTATGACATTCCCTTTCTATATATTTCAAGAGAATCTTGCTTCCTCTCCTGTGAGAAACAATTTCAAACCATGGAAAATCAATCCTTCGACCCACTCCCTACTCCCAACACCAACACACAGAAAGAGGATAACTCCTGAGAATTTCCTCCACTGTGTTCCACATGGTTCTAACTTCCATTCTGAGTATTGGTCTAGGCAAGTCAACACCGTGATAGATATGCTCTTATAAACTGTATGAAACACTTTGACCAAAGACTTTGCTGGTGAAAAGATTTTATTCATCTATTAACAAGGTAAAATGGTCATTGATTCAAACTCTCACATAGAAAAAAGGGATACTACCTGTGTATAAATTCTTATTTCCTGCCGTGCAAATGAAAGAACTGAATTTGGCCAACTGGAAGATGGTAGTAAATTGTTTCCAGAAAGTTGTAGTAACTACTAAGCAATAACACTGATACACTAAAGACATCACATTTAAGCAGTGTGACTCAGCTTGGAATCAGATTTGTCCTTCATGCCACTACCAAACAGAGGGGTTGATTCTTATCTTTCAAATGTCCCAAGACATATAGGAATATATAATGGTCTATGCGTAAGAGGAAACCCCCCAATCTACATAGAATGATGATGCCGGAGACTGAATATGGAATCTCATGAGCAGTGAGTCTGAAGTCCAGTTCTGACAAAGATTTGTAGTATGGCATTGGAAAAGTTGCTTCACCTCTTTGGACCTCAGAATCCTCATTTAAAAAAGAAAGAGCTAGACAATGATTCCTAAGGACCCCTGAAACTCTAACATCGAACAACTCCAGGAGTAAGAGTGAACTTGCTGTACGACTACCAATCAGGAAAGTTCCCTGGAGGGATATATATTGGATGAAAGGAATAGAAAAAAGTTGACCAGAATAGTATGGATTGGCCCTAGAATTGATGGAAAAAGCACCCTTCCTTGTGATGTCTAGACAAATGGGCCAAAACGACAACATTCATTTGAAAACACCTAAGCCCCTCCAATACTGTGGTCAGTCTCAGGCTGGAGTTTTCTTTCAAGGGTAATTGAAATTCTTGTACTTTACATTCTTTGACTATGCCTCAGATTTCTTTTTACTAAATGCTTCTAAGAACATGGACAAAAATGTGATTTCAAAACCCCTTTACTCCAGAAAAGCACTCCCAAACCCAAAAAAGTCTTGATTTTAATTAAAGACAAAAATATGTGTAGTTTCTTTTGCTTAAAATACTGTCTTTCTACCACAAACGAACACACAACACTAAGCTAAGCTATATAAAATTTGAAGAGATAATATTCTTGCGAAAAAAATATATTTTTAACTTTGGAGATCCATGATCTAGTCATAATCAATAGAAATTTCTATTAATATATAACATCTTCTTAATTAATTCAGTGCATTATATCCACCTCTTATTATAAAGCTTCTCACTGTAGAGGAAAATCTTCAGTTTTGAAATATCAAAAGGAATTTAAAATAGGAAGATAACAATTGCTTTCCACAGTTGCTGATATGACACTAAGAGTAAGTAGAGATTGGCCAAATTCTATAAAATCTCATCAAGAAATAGAGTGGATAGTTGTGGTGATGAGATTTTGTAACAATTATCATTAAAGAAGGCATGATCTGATGCTCTGAATATCTTTAAGAATTAGACAGAAAACTATGAAATTGATCAGGTGCAACACCTTCTAGAGATGGAAGTATTTAAGCACAAATATGTCTTTATAGCTTAAATATTCTATGTGACCTGAAATTCAAGAATAAAATTAAGCAACTGGATTTGCTCTAAAATACAGATTCTGGGCCTCCTTCCTGGAAGTCAGAGGTGAATAAATGGCACATCCTCCAGTTCACCGACTGACTACAAGATTCATCTCCCTCCAGCTCCACACTGCTTGCCAGATGCTCAAAGGGGAGTAAAGAATAACTAACTAGGCTAATGAAACAAAAGATGTTTTATTTTAATGTACTTGACCATGAACAGATTCCAAACTGATATTTCTTTTTCAAGGAATGATTTAAAAGGAAATCAGATAGTATCAAAAAACATTTTTAGTACATGAGTCTCCTCTGTATTACCTTTCACCAGCTCATTCTCCTGCCCCCACTGCCTCAAACCCCCCAAATACACACCCCAAATCAAAACCACTGGTGCCTTTTCACAGAGGGGAAATGTGTATGCTGCACAGATGTACCGCTGCCTTTGGGATTTGAATCACCCAAACAATCTGAGTTAATTACATCAACTGATGTAACCTAATTCCTTTAAAAGAGATGTCTGGCTGTGAAGAATTTTGAATGGGTATTTAAAGCTTTCCTTAGCCCCCTGGAGAGGATTTGAAATTAGGAAGATATTTTTACCTAAGGAAAGCAGTCTATCTTGGCAAATTCAACATTTCCATGCTCTTTACTCACTCAAATTTTTTTGTATTCTTTTAAAAACTTAGGCCTTTTATAGATTCTCCTAATAATGCAGGTATAAACCTTTCATTAATAAAAGAAGAGAAGATAGTACTTTGTCAGAAAGGCAGCAATAAGTCACGTTCCGTAAACAACAACAAAAATAAGCATTATCCTGGAAACCTTAAGATGCCCTCCATGAGGCAAAGTCAACTCTGTAAAGCCATTTTTTTCCAATTATGTTCTCACAAAGGTTAGGAGATCTCAGTGGTTTCCTGAGCTCTTTTCTGCCGGCTGCGTCCAAGGCTTGCTATCAGCCCCCTGAATCTGTTCTCTGGCGCACAGATGGTGGGAGTGATTGTTTTGAAAACAATTTCTTGCTTGGCCACCCCTCCAAAACCACCCAAAGCAAAATCTATCCCCCACTTCTCTATTTACACATTGAGAAAAATCTCCAAAGTTACAAGGATTTATGATATTACCAGTATGTTTTTGCATGGTGGAGTCAAGCCATCCTAAATACTGCCTAAAACATTTCAGTTTGCCGAGCCATGACTGGGCTGGAAAATTAGAGCAACGGCCTGGACACTGAACAAAGAAAACAGCATCATTAAAATATAGTAATTCTGTAATTCTGTCCACTAAAATGACTGCATTTTTATGGTACTCAAAATGAAAACCTGCCATTTTGGCAGGGGAATTGGTGAGCACCATCATAAGCATAAATACTTATCTAGTAAAGATAACTATGGGACTCATCTTTGTTAAATTCTGATTGTGGAATAGGGTTAAATCATAAACACAACGCAAGAAATTCAATTAAAGCTGACAGTGCTGGCTTAATTTACGTGCTTGTAATAAAAAGGGCATAGTTCAGTGAGCTAAGTGGAAGAATGTCAGGTTTAACTCAGAGTTCCATGTTTATAATATTCTAATAAAATTTAAATCTAAGAAAATTTAAAGAGCATCTTTTCCTAAGAAATCCTAACTGGTGATTGGGAGAAGACTGGTGGAGAGTTTTCCAGAAAAGCATAATACAGCCAGGAAGAATTCATCGATACATAAAATATAGTATCTGATTGTACCTAGGAGCCACGGAACAGAGCATCAAGAAAGAGTAAATAAAAGTCCCATTCAAGCAAAATGATTGGAAAATAGCCAAAGGCTGACAGGAGCCTACATGGCCCCTCATTAATTTACGATGCCCATGCATTTGTTTTGAGGGGCTATCAGGGGCAGCACCTCTGAGGATATCTGGGTGTCCAGTGTTTCATGGAGCTTCAGGTCACAGTGATGAGTCAACCGCCACCTTCTCTGGGCAATGCAAAGATGAGGTCACTTGGAAATCCTACCTGACACTTCGGTGATACCAGTTTTAGAGCTCAGAATTAACATAATTTCTGACCATCACAGTCATTCAAATGAAATAGATATCTCAGGGTCCATCTTTCTCTGAATCATGGAGGTTGTGCATATGTTAGTACAGTTTTAGTTGCAAGTGACAAAATGTGTGTAAAACTAAGCTTAAGCAAAAGAAGTAAATTTATCAGCTCATGAATATGAGATCTCAGGGGATCAAACTGGGTTTAGGCAAAACTGTATGCACAGATTTTCTCAGTATCTCAACTCCAGTTCTCTGCTTGACTTTATTCTGCACGTGGGTTCTCTCGACCTGGAAGAGAAGGTTACTGTGCATAGATGCATCCTCAAAATTTTCTACTTTAGCATTAGCTTCCCCTACCCGCCTGCATGCAGTAAGAGAGGTATATTTTAGCTTTCGCTTCCCTTAACTTAGCACAGCTTCCCCTCCCTAACCACATAAAACAAGAAAGGTACACCTCTCCCAAGAAAGAAGTGTTGGCGGATGAAAAAAACAGGTCCTTTCAGTAGGTCTTAAGGAGCCCCAGGTTTAAACCTAAGGCATTTTTTCAGGACACTCCTTCACGGAACCAACATCAAGCACAGGCTCAGTATAGTTATGTCTATATTTCTTCAGAAGAAAGCATCAAAGAAATGCCCCCAACACACACACCTATACACACACACTAGATTGGGAAACCTCTTCTATAACTGGGGAAGCCAAAGTGGACTGTGACTCTTAACCAGATTTCCTGTCCTTCCTACTCCACCTCCACACTTCAATCAGTGGGAAGGGGGAGGCAGTGAGCAGCCCCGCCACCATCCCTACTTTCCCACAAGATTTGTGTATTCAGGGAAAAGTAGAGTTCTAAAGTTCAGCAATCAGAGTAACTGTTGCCTATTGGTAACTAAAAAGAAGAGTAAAAATGTCTTACCTAGAAGTCAACCACAGAAATGGGAATTCAACCCCTATGAAAGTGAAGGGCAGAGTGCACACTCATTCTACATGTCAGCAAGAACTTTAGGAGATAACAACTCCCAATAGTGCTGCTTCACATTTTCAGTTTCCCTTAGGGCCAATCTTTCCATGACTCTTCTTAGCCCAGGGATAACCGCTAGAAGCTTTAGCAAAATCTATTCACTCAAACACAGACATTTTTCACCAATGACCTACGAGCCCAACAGGTTTACCAGCCAGTTCAGAGAAGGATTTAGATTTGGGCTGTTTACTTTGAAACTCATCCAGTTCAACCAAAGGCCATCAAATTTGGCTAACTAGAAAATTGGCTCCCCGGAAAGTTCCATCCAACACAAGTCTGTGGAAAATACCCTGGAAACAGTGTGTCTCAAATCAGGCTGACAGGAAACATCCTTTCCGTATATCTCAGAGCGTTAATGGCTATTTTCAACAGTTAGCAGTTACTAGAGTTTTAGGTGAGTGCAAATTCAGTTTCAAGATATGTCCAATTTTTATTCTATTTTGTCTAAAATAACTTCTATCCATTCATCTATTACCTAACTCCCATCTGTAATGTCACTACCCATCAAATGATTTATTGAAAGGATCTTCCAAATTAGGTTTCTCTACATTCAGTAGCAGCGTAGCCACGCTGTGCATCTTCTATTAGGAGACAGGTTAACACCAAAATTTATTAGCAGAATTGCTACACAAATACCCAACGCCACCAGACCTCATTAAAGGCGCTTGAATGGATGAAATGCAAAAAAAGAAAAAAAATGCAATTATATATAGGTCAAATGTGAAAGATGAGTAATTACATAAAAACTAATAGATTTCTTTTATATGTTGGGGGCAATTAGTTCTAAAAAAATTACCGCCAAAATTCACTTTGAGAAACATATTTTTACAGAAGAATACTTTTTTTTAAGTTACTTATAACACATGCAATGTAGTTGTTCCATTTATATAAATGTTTCCTACATAATAAACCCCAAACCACCTCCTAACTCATACCATAGCCCTAGTTCAATCCTCTAACATTAAATAAATAGTACATTTACTCCTTCCCGTTATGACAAATCTTAAAATATCTGAAGTCTATCAAATTGAAGAAATTATTAGAGCATTAACTACCCCAGAGAAAAAGTGTTTTTTTGCCAAAACTAAATATTTTTATGCCACTGTTTCCAGACCTGTGGACATTCTGGTTGCTCTTCCTTAGATGTATTCTAATTGATAATGCTATTTTATTTTGTGATTTCATTATTTTCTCTGTCATAGAATAACTGTTATACGCACTTTATTTCTTTGTTTTAGTGGTTGCACTTAAAAATTTTTAACCTTCATTATTAATTTGAGAGTCTAGTGTCATCCACTTTGAAAAACCACAAATAAATCTTTGAATATTTTGACTCTAATTATCTCCCTCTAGTTACATGATTTTGACTATCTGTATTTCAGTTTTACCTTTTCTTAAGTCCACATATTAGGCAGTATTATCATTATGGTTTTAGACAGTCAATGTTTGATAGAGTTTTGTTTTCATCATTCATTTTGCATGTCAGACACTCTTTCCATGATCATTTCCTCTTTCCTAAAGTACAGCCTTTAGCAATTCCTTTAGTGAGATTCTATTGATAGTGTCTTTGTTTTTCTGAATATGTTCTAAAAAAAAAAAAAGATAGTTTTTGATAGATAAACAATTCAGTTGACGAGCATTTTCTCTCAGCACTTTGTAGACAGCATTCCGCCATCTTCTGCCTTCCATTGCTGCACTTGAAGTGACTGTTGTCAATCTATTTAGAGCATTTTTAAAAATCCTGTCTCTGGTGTTCTGTAGTTTGACTTTGATACGTGTAAGTATGAATTTCTCTTTATTTATCATGTTTGAGATTTGTTGGGATTCCTAAAGCTAGTGACTGACGATTTTTATCAATTCTAGAAAATTCTTAGCCATTGTACCTTTACATATTTAATCTCCTTCACTTTCTTTAGTAGGCCTTTCTGATACTCCGGTTAGAAATGTATTGAACATTTTGATTTTCCTCTTTAGCTTTTAACATTTCTTTCATATCTTCCATCACTTTGTCTTTCTGTTATATTCTAGGAAATTTCTTCAGCTCCATCTTGGAGTTTACTAATTTTCTCCAATTATACCTAATCTGCTGTTTATACCTCCAGTGAATTTTTAACTTCATTTTTTTTTTTTTTAGTTTCTAGAGATTCCATTTCCTTCTTTTTCTTATTCTTTGCTTGCATTTTAAATTCCATCTCTCATTTCTCTAAACATGCTAATTTTTAAAATTAAAATAAACATGTTTATTTTTATGTTATTTTGTATGTAATGTATGCTTATATTTATAGTATTATAATGGATGATAATATGTATCCAGAATACCAAAAAATACAGTCTAAGATAGTAGTCAGGAGCTGGGCTCTGAAGTTAGACTGTCCAGCTTCAAACACCAACTCTCCCACTGAAACTGCACAGGTCTGGTTCTGCTGTTTGTCATTTCTGCTGATCTTCCCTATGGTACCTTGTTTGTGATTTCTGATCGTGATTACTTATTCACTGGAAATTTATCTAGGGAAGTTCTATGAGGCTTGCGTAAAGAGTGGGTTCCTCCAAGGAAAATGTTCATTTCCTTCTGACTGGTGCCAGGAGGCGTTACCAATTTGTGGTTACGTTAAAATAATCCCTCACACTGGAGTTTTTCTAATCACACAGATTATCTGGCTTTGAACCTTAAACTCAGGTGACGTAAGTCATTGCTTATGAATCATCAAAGATAATATTTCCCCTACTGCCCAAGTTGTCTTGGCATCTCTTTTTGTAAAGTAGAATTTTAAGTTTATTCTTTCACTGAGGGTACAGCCTATTTCACTTTTGGCTTATGAAAGACATGTTAAATTTCAATGTTATTATCCAGTGTATCAGCTATCTGTACCAAATTTTCAGTATTTATTAATGTCTTCCTCCAAGGCATGGGCAAAAACGTTGAGGCTTCTATTCTGTTCTAGCTAAGGCCAGGAATGCTACTTGTCCGTTAGACCCTCCATTAGCCTTTCTATAAATGACATCAATAATTATTTTCTTTCCTGCTGAATCATTCCCATAATATATCAACAGGATATTATTCTGGGCACCAAAAAACCCCCAAAACCCTCTTATGACCTCATACCGCATTTCCCTCCTTTCCTTTATAACAAAAGTCTCTGAAAGCATTGTTCATACTTATTTTCCCCAACTTATTTGCTCCCATTCTATCTTAAATCTAGTTCAATAAAATTTTTCCCTCACTATTCCACTGAGGTTACTTTTTTGAAAGTCATCAATAACCTCCACCTTGCTCACGCTTTGTTTTCATTGACCTATCAACTGCACTGATAAAGTTGATCACTTGGCCTTGTTATTACTATGGCCTGGTTCTCTCTACTTCTCTGGCTGTTCTTGTTCAGTTTCCTTTGCTGGTTCTGCATCCCCCTGACCTCTAGTGCCAGGCATTGTAAGTCAGGGATTTTGATGTTGATCTTTGATCAAATTATAAAACACATTAATGTTATGACCTCTAGTATTAGCCAAAGCCGTATATAGATTTCAAAGTTTTTCACTACTTTATCTCCTGTGCTTTTCACAGGAACCCAGCAAAGTAGGTATTATCAACCCAATTAATCAGTTTTAGCAGACGATTTTGGAGCCCTTTTGCAAGCATATGGTTATCAATTTATCAAGAACAAGTTTTTCCCGGCAAATCTGATCTCCTTTATTGCTGGCGTGTTTGATGTGTAGATCAGAGGAATACCACAGACATAATTAATTGAGTTCTCACCAAGTCTTCAGACACTGTAATTCCTGGTGTTTTTTGGAGAATAAATGATAAAGTATCCAGAACGTTGAAAACCTAAATGCAAAGAATACTGATGAATGGCTCCAAATAAAAAGCTGGGGGAGTCTTTAGTGCTATTCTGTAGTTATATCCTTGACTCCAATTGCTTCATTCATTGACTGATTAGTTAAATAAATATTTGTTGAACACCTATTTCCAGGCACTATTTTAGATGCTGGGTATATATATGTATATATAGCTATGAACACAAAAAAAGAGAAATTCCTGACTTCATGAAGCTTACATTATAGTGGAGGAGACAGGTTATAAATAAGTAAAAATATATCATATATTAGTAAATAATAAGGGCTAAGGACAATAGCCATAGCGAAGGGTGATGAGAAGTGTGTGTGAGGGAGTAATAATGGATAAGATGGTGGCATAGAGCTTAGGGTTACAATTCACATAAGTAAAGCATTAAAAGAAGGGAAGAAAGGAGTCTTCTACTGCTTTACGCAGCATGGCACCACACCACTAACATAATGGCTAGCAGAAACTGGTGCTCAATAATATATTTGAATCAATGAATAAATAAATAGATAAAGATGGTTTTCTGCAAAGGCTTTCATCCTACTAATCATATCAGAAACTTAAGAAGCATTTCCTGTAGAATAAAGTCATCTGGATTTGGTTTTTCACTTGTGCTTTCTGATAACTCAACAAAGCCACAAAGTGAAGGAAGCAATAATTCTCTGGCCACCACAGCTGCTATTGGAGTGTCACCTGTTGTTATTTCCTCTTGTCTCAAAGATGGTTTGAAAAAGGATCCTGTATTCTTTGCCAAGGGCATGTGTGATGTGGGGGTGAAGGTTGTGATGTGTCAGGGAGCATGATTCAATATTAGTGCTTTTATTCCTTTTGAGATTCTGCAGCTATCTTCCGTAGTGATTTGAGGTAGAGTTAGTCCCGAGGGGTCTGCCAAGGAGGCAGGGGAGGAGAGGACGAGAGAGGTCCTATTGACTCTGCACATAAAATAGAATCAAGCCAATAAAGTCCTTTGAAAAAGATTGAAATCAATAGCTCCAACAATTTTCAGAACGTCCTCTAACATTGATAAGCTTTTTCCTCAAGAGTTTCACCAGGCTCCCTCAAACTCATGGTCTTTTAAAACAGCCTGGGTTTCCCAAGGAGAACTGACTTGTCACTGATGTTCTTTGTCTCAGTGTCTAGCCTGCTGGCAGATACTCAGCAGGCCTCTCACTTTCTTCTTTGGATTGTCTGAAATGGTAAAAAATGGAAAATATGAAGAAAGCTGTTATGACTAGCTCTCCAACAGCAGCAGCCATTAGGGAATTACCTTCCATTTCTTGTAATTAAATGGCTCGTGATTTTTTTTTAATGCACTTACATCGAGCTAACCTGCCAAAGCCAATCCAACAAAGTTAAATTTTCCTAAAAGACTAACTAAGGACGAAAAGTCAGCAATCCCCAAGTAAGACGAAAGTGATTGAGTTGGCTACACTGTTTTCCAGAGCTTTCCCCTAACCAGCAGAGTGAGTTGATTCTGAAATGGAGAGGTGATGAACCATGTGGATCCTAGATATCAATCTCCAAGGCACTGTTCTTCCTGCTTTTCAACATATGTCATGTGGTCTAAGGACACTTTTCCTTTAAAATAGTTACATTCTAATGAGAAATGGCCCTTCCCATATTTTACTTCCCACTTTTCTATACCAAATTCCTAAAGAATTAAGTGAAAAATCAATGGGAACAGCAGGGTGTGCTCTCTTGCCCAGAGCAGTCATGGGTCTAAGAGTCAGTTTTTAGGGAACACCACTCTTGCCCTTTCCTGCTTGGTCCAGAGATTCAGAGGCCCACGAGCAAAATCCAGTCCAAAGGTCATACTTCTGCTCACCTAGTTGTGGCAGAGCATGTTGAGATCTCTGAGAGAAATACGTGATCTAAAAACCAAAATATTCAAAACCATATAAACTTTTAAATTCAGCAATACTAAATAAGAATTGGTATTCATTAGAACAAGGTCTGGAATGAAGTTTAGTTTTGTAATATCCCCATTGAATTTATATACTCTTCAGAAGCACTATTTGTAAACACAAAAAGTTAATACACTGGGGAGCCATCATAGCATGTCTCCTCAGGAGCTCCCTTAGGTAGAAGTGTTGCTGGTCTGCCTATACTTGTTTTATTTACTTGAAGTCAATGAGTTGTGCTTCTTTGTTCTATACATTGTTTCTTTTTACCAACTTGGGTCTCTCTGTCAAATAAATCAGAGTTTTGGGTTTAATACTAATATTAATCCTTTCTACACACTTTCACACTTCCTCCATTGATGTAGTCAGAGGTATATTATCAATTTCTGTAGCGAGAAGTTAAAGAACCTAAATGATGTTAACAATATTACAAATATTTGGGTAAAGTTATTTTCATTTCACAAGCTAGATGAGACAAATACTTTAAAACCTACCAAAACACTGGACTATTTGTTGCCCCTTTGCTTGATTTTCTAATTATGATATTAATATATTTATTTGGAAATTAAACTCTGCTCTTTACCAAAGGAAATAGGAGGAAGGAAAGATGCAGGGGAACAAAGGGTTCAGAGAGAATTTGCCAGAACCATGCTATCAATGCTCCAATGAGTCTACCTGAGTTCTCCCAGCTCTGCCCTTAATGACATTTGTGATCTTGGCCAGTGCATTCGTTCATCAGATTCTGATCTGTAAAATGAAGGATTCTTCTAAGTACTATTCAGGGTTACTTTCGGCTTCAATGGAAGCTAAATTCTTTCATGTTATTCCTTAATGAGTTGACAGTCAAAGAATTGATGAAACGGAACAAGCCATGTTTCTGATTCTACTCTGTCCTGAACATGCCAAGGTTCTGAGTCACCACCATGTGCATGGCTCCCTCTGAGGGAAAATTCTGTTTAGAGCTCTCCAGGGGGAGCTTCATGGAAGCCAATGCTGTCGGAACCTGGAACGGTCACTTGGCCCACAGGTAGGAACCCAGATGCTGCCCATGCCCTGTTGCAACTAATGGAGCCAATCAATAAGATTCTCTAAATGCCTGGAAAATTTGAATTAGAAGTAAAAATTGTCAATTACTCATAGAATTTGGAGGTACACGGTCATTACAAGCAGGAAAGCTAGAGAGGCCATGGTGGGTTGTATGCAAACTCAAGAAATTTAGAACAATTTTATCCAAAGATTAGAGAGGCTTGCTCTTCCTTACTTGTACCATATTAATGAGACTTTTTAGCTATTAGCTAGCAAATAAAAGATTTGGAACCTTCGAGACAGACATCATTTAGAAGCTTATTTCAAAAAGTCCCCTTCATTTTCTACTTAAGATAACATTAAAAAATAATGAGTTGTTAGTCACAGGCTTATGACTAGTCACAGCCCTTTGTGATGAGGTCTCCTTCCATAACCATTTCAGAAGTGTGAGTACAGACTGGAGATATCCCTGCCTCAGGAGGGCCAAGCTCGGACATGACCTGTCATGGGTTCTCTTATTTGGAATGACTTGTCTCCCTCTTTCATACATTTTGGGGTTTTGTTGAGGAAGAATAGCCCTGAGGTAACATCTGCTGCCAGTCCTCCTCTTTTTTGCTGAGGAAGACTTGCCCATGCCCATCTTCCTCTATTTTCTATGTGGGATGCCTGTCACAGCATGATTTGAAAAGTGGTACATAGCTCCACACCCGGGATCCAAACCAGCGAAACCCAGGCTGCCGAAGAGGAATGTGCGAACTTAACTGCTGCACCACCCGGCTGGCCCCTTGTCTCCCTCTTTCAGACCCAAGGTCACCAACAGAAATTTCCATTACCACTTCTCCTCTCTCTGTTGCAGAGAAATTACAAAGTAGCAATGCAAAAATTCTCATGACAGTGTAAACCCTGTCTTTACCATAAATCCCTATTTCCCAGGATAATCAGTGATTTTCTGATCAGACTCTTAAAACCAAAAGAGATTAGTAAAGATAACTCTAAAATCAATAATCTAGGGGCATTTTAATGAGGGCAAATCAGAAATTTATAGAATTAGTTGGTCACTAAAGAACTGAACTAATTTACACCCTATCAAATGGACCATTATTGTTCCTATTTTGAGAGCTTTCTTATGAGGGTGTTCCGAGTGAGTGTAGAAGCTCCCCAAATCATGGCAGCTGAAAACGGTCTGGAAAGTCATCTACCTTCACACTTCTGAGGCTCAGGCTTCCTCCCACCTAATCCCGAGATGTAGGGAAACTAACCTCAGAGTGGTTAGACTGATCTACTGCAGTGGTCCCAGTGCAGGGCCAGCTCAGCAAAGAACCCAAGGGTCCAAGGCAGCATGGGGAATTACCCTTTATGGCCAGGGAGTTTCCTTCATTGCTCCACTCAGTCAGCATCCGATTGTGAAATGCTCATAATGCTCCAAACATTGCTCTGGGCACAGGAAATATAAGACAGTAACAAGATTTCTGCCAGTACAGCTTTTACATTCGACAGGGGGAGAGAAAAAGGGAAACACTTAAACAGATGAATAAACGAGAAGATGCAGTGACTAGTACTTATGAGGGCCAGGTGTCTTCTTCAGATTACCATGTTGACCTCTAAAGAGGTCAGGAGCAGGAATGAGGAGACAGACAGACAAGGAAGTGTTTTAAAATACCATTTTATTTTTGAAGACCTGTGTCCCAGTGCCTATTTTTAGAATACCACCTGAGAGGTCAGAACAGGTAAGAGCAGCTGGCCTGCCTCTCCCCATAGACGCAATCTGTATGTGCCACTAAGAACACCCTGGTCGCTGTAGGTCTCAGAGGACTGGGACATGAGGTGAATGGCTCCCAGCTGGCTGTACCCTGTGCCCTGAAAGGCTGAATCTAGGCTCTTTGGGAAGAGGGAGTAAAATACTCCCTTCATCAGCTGGGCATGGAGACAGTACAGGATGCCTCTCCGGGTTCCATTTAGCGCCAAACCACCTCGAAAAAAGGAAGGGACCCAGGGGATGAAAAGTTGTCCCTTCATTTTCTAGGGTAATCATTTATAATCCCCCATATTAAGAGGTCTACTTTATTATTCCACAACTGAGTTAATTTCAAAATCTTTTCTCCAAGCGCTCCTAATAAGAAGCAGATGTGGGAACCACCTCAGAATGAGGAGAACCCCTCTCTCCTATCTTCCCAACCTCTGGCTGTTGCAAACAAGCCAAATTTAAACCAGCAATCATGCATATTTCCAATCAGCACTCCAACTTTCTCCCCATGGAAGTAACTCCTTGGCTCGCACAAGGGAAGGAAATGTTTCCTTCAAAAAGCAATGCCAGGACAGGGGGCAGCTCATTCTCACGATAGTTAACATGCTAACCAGCCAGTGCAGTGAGGAAATCGACGAAGGACTAGCCAGGAAAAGGCAGGAGAGGCCCCAAGCCAGCAGAAACAATGAGAACGACAGCGCAGGACTGGGGAAAACGTTCATAACGTTGGAGAACAAGAAGCCTGTCTTCCTAGAAGCCCACCCTGTTATGGATCCATTGGGTGGGGCTCAAGGGAAGGAGTGTTCTCTCTCTTTATCTCACAAATCCCTGATAATAGACAGAACAGAAGGGATATCCTGAAATCCACAGAGCGGGCGGGGACCAGCCTTTGTGGTATGTGGAAGGGGGAACATTGCACTAACGCAGTTAAAAACCAAAAACCTCTTGCACATGTTTTACGACAATTCTCCCTCCTCGGCAGTAAGAAGATGCAAAGATATTGCCATGCCATGAAGAATAAATAAGAAAATGCCACAATGGCCCAAGGAAGAGGTCCCCATAAATAAAATCTGTTTGGGAAGAAAGGCAAATGAAAATGTAAGAAATAGTCTTTCTTGCTCCCAGCCTCACTCATGCTTTTCCAGATCTGCCCCCTCAAATGCCTTTCGTGGTTCTGAGAAAATGTCTGAACTCAGTTGTGAAAAACTTGGAGCTATTTGAGGCTTCTGGACAGTTCATGACAGAAATAGGCTTCAGGGGAATATTGTTGTTGACACTGGCTTTTGTTTGGGGTTTTTAAATATATATGCAAAAAAGGTTACGTGTGAGAACGTTAGAAGCCAATTCACTGTGCGCATAGTCTTCACCAAAAGTAATTAGCACTAAGCCAGTCTGCCATTTAAAAGTCTTTTCATTGGAAAAACCACCAGTTCAGTTGCGTGTCCTTGTCTTTTTCTGACAGAAATTCGCAAGGCAGAGCAAAGCAGCAGCTTCCATAGTAACACTCAAAACACCGAAAGGCTGGTGGTGAACTCAATAAAAGTGGAGCACACAAATAGCTGATAATGTCTAATTGGCTGAGCAGACAGTGAGTAGCTGACAGTTCTGGGAATTAAACTGGATGTTTACTTTAATCTGTTTAATTTTAAATTGGAACAATATTTTATTGTACAGTAAGTTTATGTAAATTTTTTAATGGTTGGTTAAGTTACATGCTTGTTTTTAGATGGCAATTTTAAAACATTTATCACATGTAGCTTTTTAAGATATTTTCAATTTCCCTAAAGCACTGCAGAAAAGGGTTTAATGCAATAAACATAAAAAGTCAACAGACCATCACACTATGTTTAAAAGAGCCTTCCCGACAACAAGCAACCTGCGCTCAAAGCTCGCCTCTGCCGCCTCCCAGCTCTGTGGGCTCGGGCAAGTTGCTCTCGAAGCCTCACTACACCCATCTAGTAAATGAGAGCAAAATCCTCCCGAACTCGGAGGGTTCCTGTGAGCGTTAATCAAACAAGGCAGGTAGAGCAATTAGTAGAATGCCTGGTATACAGTCAGGACTCAGTTATTATTACTCTCTTATGACTATTATTGCTCACTCTCTTTTGCAACTGGACATCAGCTAGCTAATCTACACATTTGCCCTGAATTGTTCACAAGCCCCAGCTCTGGAGCCACACTGCTCCTCAGAAACCTATTAGCAGAGGGATTGCTAAAGAGCACAAGGATCTTTTTGTTTACTAAAGTCCAAAATAAAGAACCACAGTCGTCGACACAGAAATGCCAGCGAGTCACCAGGTAAAGACCGTGTTTCAGAACATGTTTCGTTTGTATTCTGTGCAAACAGAGCTGCTCATCACAGACCCATAGACTGTTAGCCCAGCAACAGATCTTAGAGGAATCATCACTCACTCCCCACCACCCCAACCTCTATTGCCTTATTTTATAAAGGAAGAATACCCAGTGAAATCCATTCCTCCTTCTATCCAAGTTTAGAAGAAATCCAGAACCAAATCTGAGGTTTCGCAATACACGAATAAATATTTTTGGTTTCCCTCTCTTAAATTGATGACATTTGATTTAATATAAATGAAAATATGGGTTCGTACACACAAACTTGCTCACTGGCATTATTAACTAAGTGTGAGCCAGAAACCACATGGCAGCCATGCCATTGATTCGTCAAACAATCAAAGTTCATTAACTATTATGCTGTCTCAGTTTCCTTTATCAGAAAAAAACCAATCAGTCCTAGTCAGGGTTTGAATCCCAATGTGGCTGGTGAGCCAGCCTCCCAGGTACGTCCTCTAGGGGACAAAGTCTGGAGGACACAATTCATCACACATCCTGTTTCCTGCATTATAGCAGAGAGGCCCCTAGACAAGAGAATCAGGCTTTTTTCCATCAAGTTCTACCCAGAAACCTGTAGACTTGTCTCTTCTTGGCAGGTCAGGGCTGCCACTTGCAACTACTCTGGTCAGAGGGAAAATATTAAAAAGAGATTCTACTGGTTACAACGGAAATCATCAAAGTTACTTATAGTAACAAAATAATACACTCTTTCAGCAGCACTTTGCCAATCAACTTTTAAAATGCCAAGAAAGAGAATTTTCCAGGCCAGGGACTGTAACGCAGATACTTCTCTCTGCCACTGTTACTTTCTACACAGTAGTGTGCTTGGAACCCTGACATCATGGTGATCAAGGATCTTGCAGCCCTTTGGGGCATCCACAGCCCTGCCTGAGCTCTGCAGATTTTAGCAGACATACCCTTGAGTAGCTTCCTGAATTGGCAAATAGTAACAGCGCATCAACTTGGACCTTCAGTTCCAATATAGTTAACTAGAGATTCTCTCCACCGAAGTCTTATTGGCTCTGCATTTCAGTAGCCTCTGTAAGAACAAAGGCTCACTCAGATGGTGGACCTTTTGTCTCCTCACTGCGGACGTGTTTAATAAGCCCATCTTTACAACACGTCTGCTGTTCTCAATGGTGACATGCAAAAGGACAGACTCTGAACTCTCTCTCAAAACTGGGGACTGACGACCTTACTTCCAGGGACTACCTTGGAGCCACACCATATGTGCATCTAAATTTCACTGATTTAGGCATACAGACTTGGGGGGTGAGCTTGCTATTGAGGGCAATCCCACCTGCCTTCCATGCAATGGGAAAATGCCCCAGAGATGGGAGAGGCAAATCTTCTTTTCCCTTAAGTGTGATTGGAGTGTTCAAAACTACATATTTTTGGAAAAGCATGGCCCCTAAAAACAAGCCAGCCTCTTCATCTGGTGCTCATATGCTTGAAAATCAAAAGGAAACTGGCTCCATCTTGGTTTCCAACAGAGCATCTCCCTTAAAGCTTTCCAAGAATATTTTCTCTCTCTGTGATTTTCACTTACTCACTGCCTTTGGAATTTAATCTCCTGTCTGACACGTGACTCTACTGTAGTCCAGTCTTGACCGGGATTTGATAAATCTTTGTGGTGCATGACCTGTCACAACATTCATGGCAACTTGTTGTCATGAAGCAATAAATAAAAACAGTCGCATCGGGAACTCCACCATTTCTCCTCTCTCAGACTCTCCCCGCAAACTCAAGGAGAGTCTGTGATCTGAGCCACCCTAACAGAGGTTCAGAAGTGTGAGTAAAGGAGAGTGAGTAAGTACTCGAAGGTGAAATAGTCTCTCGCAGTGAAAGAAAGGCATCAAACCCACTCAGTCTTCTAAATGGCTTTATAAGAATAGATTTCATAAGAATTATGAATTCCCTGCTTTTAAAACACTGCATCAGTGTCATTCCGGAATAGCCCTCAAACGAGGCAGCATTTGGATAGCCCCAAAAGGCAGTGGTACTGCTTCCTGGCTACTCTGCTGAACTTGGATACTGAAGTGACACTATCATCTTTGTTTGAGATTTACTTCTGCTTTCTCCCTCCAAAAACATCAAATGGAACCTGAGAGTTCACTTAATTCAGTAGAGCATGGGCAGGATGGAGCCTGTAATGAAGCCAGAACAGCCACATGTGAGGGAGAGCTACCAGGATCTTGGTGGTGATAAGTAAGATGTCAAGAGATTTATAAAGAAAAGAAGAGACAGCAAATGTTGGTGCAACAAACTCGACACAAACAAGGCAGTGAATTTAAAAGCTGACCCTGCTGAGACTGCACAGACCTATCCCATGGTGGACAAGGTATCACTTGAGAGATGAAGCGAAAACTATTACAGAAAAAGAGCCTAAAATGCCTAAGGGAAAACATTCTAGAAGTGGAAAGCTCCAATTTGAGAGGAGGAGAGAGTCGTAACCAATAGAAATAATTAAGGAGGAACTTCATGGAGAAAAAGACAAAAAAAAAACCATATGATATGTTGTTCGCAATTTTCCCAACATCTTCAACCCAGAAAAATGTGGTTAGTGCATCTGGCATCCTTGCCATCTGCATATTCCTTGGAGCCTGACACAGAGCTTGGAGCCTGAGAGGCAGACAGCCTTCTGTCAAACACACAGGAATGTCCTGGCCCAGCAGCCCGGGGAGGTTGGGAGCAATGCTGTAAGCTTTCTTTATGGTGATCTGATTTTTTTTATCCTTATTTTTGGAAGAATAAAACAGAGAATAGCAACTACTTTAACCCTGGAAATCACTAAGAGGAGAAGCCAGTGCCAAAGCAAGAACTACCCATTATAGACCACAGAGGCATCTCTTGTTAAATAGCAGCTCTACCCTCCAAGCCATTTCAACGTGGGAAAGTGGTGTTTGCAATGTTGCATCATATGTAAAGCACTGGCCTCCAGTGGTTGATCTGCAGGAGTTGGGAGAATCTCAGCATCTATAACAGAACCACAGTCATTACCCACGAGCTGTGATTGCAACTAATTTTGTTCCTCAACACTCAATACCCTCAATACTCAATCATCTAAATATTCATATAACTTGACTGCTGTTTGAAGATTCTCAAAGACTGTCATTATAAAGCTGAAACGAATTCCAAATTTGTAGGCAGGACTTTCCTTTAAATAACAAGTCTGCTTCTGCAAGGTCAACTCATATATCTTGGGGATGAGGAAGGCATTTCACACAAAATCTCCCTGTGTTCTTCAGAACATGATAGGCTATGCTGCAGCAACAAATAAACCCTAAAATCTCAGTGGCTTAACAAAACGAAGATTCCTTTCTCTTTCAGGTAAAGTCTAACGTGGGTGGGGCAAACTTTCCAGGGCAGCTCTCCTTCATTCCATAATTCAGGGATCCAGGTGTCTTCCACCTTCCCCTAAGCAAGGGACAAGAGATGGAGAGAGAACACCGACTTTTAACTTCTACTCACAGTCCATTGGCCTAAACTGATCACAAGGCCTTAACTGCAGGAAGGAGAGAAGATTTGGAAAAGCACAGGAAATTTAGTGTGTACTAATTGTCTTCACCACATTCACATTCCTACAGTTATTTATCTAAAGCCGAGTGAGATTAAGCTTGAAGAGTTTCAAGGATGATGCAAGGGCTCTTCTCCATGCAGGTGGCTAGGAGATCACCTCTGTGGGATGAGATGGGAGGGGAAGAGGTAGGAGAAGACTGCCGTAAGAAAATGCTCTCTCCCTTGCGCTATGCCTAAAATTTCTACACTGTTCTATCACTTGGGTTAAGACATTTAAGGCTGCTATTATTTTTTAATTTTTTAAACCACATTATTGAAGTATGACTGGCATACAAAGAGCTGTACACACTCGATGTACACAACTTTTCAATGCATCTTCTCTCATTTCTGTGCTCCACCTGCATGCCGTAACCTCTCACCCAGATTCCAGAGCCCTCATAAAGGCATTTTCATCCATTGATGGTTGTTAAATCAGTGTTTCTATGAGGGGACAAGGGCTAGGACCTCCTATTCTGTCATCATGATGACATCACTCAAGGCTGCTTTTAAAATACAAATATTATCTAAGAGGAACATACTTTGACCTAGAGTGTTTACCAAATGAGGACTCTTAAAGGGGCAAGTGAGAAGTGAAATTCCTCACTGGGTGAAGGGCCACAGGCTCACCTCCTGATCGAGGCTCATGCTATGGACACTGGCCTTGATCACCCAAGGACACAGACAGCTGACCTAGGAGGAAGAACCACTTGCAGATGAATGGTGGTCCTTCTCCATGCTCCGGCTGACTTGACATCAGCCATTAACACCTTATCTGGAGCTGATTCATGAGTTGATCTTACCAGACACTTTGCTGGCCTCTGAAGAAGTAGAAAAGATTAAATACTAAGTTAGACTGGGAAACAGCATGTCATGTTTGTAAGCACACGAGCTGTCAATCAAACAGATGTAGGTTCATATCAGTAGTTCCCCTAATTACTAATGATGTGAGTTGGGCAATTTGTTTAATGTATATGAGCCTCATGTGTAAAATGAGAACAGTAATAGCTAATATTGCTTAGAAGTTACTGACAGGATAAAATCATGTCAGACTTCCTGGCTCAAAAAAGTACTCAACAGATTTAAGTTTCCTTCCAGATTGTTCTTGGAGGGAAGGAGATAGGGGAAGGTTGAATTTTAACCCTAGCAAACCAAGGTAAGACTTGAAGTAGAAGAATGCTAGAGCAACACCGAGCGACTGGGTAACCGATCCCAGTGGGAAGAGACTGCAGGGAAAGGGAAGGCAGAGGGACGTAGGATAAACTTGGACAAATCCCAAATTTGGGGCAGACCAGTCCTACACTTCAGTCTGATTCTCGTCCTCATTCATCGTGCTTTCGGTGAGAACTCGTAGAAATGATGATAAAGTAGTCTGCAGAAAGACACTGAGGTTTGCTAAAACATTTACAGAGGTTTTGGCTCTATATTCATGTACATCATACCTTTAATGTCCCACACAAACTGCTGAGTCTGGGGCATAGATCTGGATGTCAATCACTAGGAAAATGAGAAAGGCACTTTGACCGTCAAAATAAGGCTGGTTCAAGAGAAAAAAAATCTTCCCGGAACTTAAGATCCCATTTTTCTTGCAGCGTCTTAAATTGTGCAAACATGGGGAAACATCCTTAACTAAACAGTGTGTTGGCTTAGTTTTCAAATCAAAATTTTATGAAGTATTCCAGGGAATACCTCCAGAGACTCTTAAAATTATTTTTTTAAATATCCTGTCCTATGATGCTGCTTTTGCAAAATGCTATATAAATCAGAGAATTGTTGAAGGAAATAATTCCATTTCTGAAGTAAATTCTTCATTATAGAATAATACACTTGCTCCAGAAAAATCATTTAGCCAAACATCAGGGGCCCACAATGTAAAAGAAATAGTAATTATTCTAAGGCTTCAAGTTGCCTGTATTTAAGCACACTAAATTTTACCTGCAACTGAATCACGATAGCCTTTTGCACTGGAGGTGGAATTTTTTTTAGTTGATTAGTTCAAAAACTGATCCATGATTGCCTTTCATACAGGAATTTGCCCTGCTGCAGAATTATACAGGAATCTGTGGAAGGCAAATAAAAAGAATGGTTCTCTAAAATATAGATTACAAGTAGCCATAAAGTAGACGATGCATTGGAGAAAATATATCATAGTGTAAGCAGTTTTGCATATGCTTCTCACTAGCCACCGTGTCCTAGAATCATGCAAGTTCTTCAAGTACTGCTTTGAGGTGTTTCCCGAAAACCAAGATAAAAGTAAAAATACTACTCTCTCCAGACACAGTGAATTCACTATCAGATTTAATAATTCGACTGCATCATTAACCAGATATGTGACACTGGAAAAATCACTTAACTTTTTCGATCCTCATATTTCTTATCAATAAAACAGAAAAAAAATAAGTTGGCCTTCACAGGATTGTTGTAAGGTGAAGTGTGATGATGTGAAATTCTCCACCACTGCCTTGGGGTACACAGCAGACATTCAATTACTTTTTGCTGCACATTAATCCATTCTGTCATTTTTATTGAAACTGAGCTTTCAGATATGCTTTTTAACCACTGTCATCTGGGTCCTTTTACTCATGAAATCTCTATAAATAAAAATGAAGTTACTACACCATGTGAAAACCACTGGGTGGATAGTATGTCGGGATGGTCTGACAAATTATAAGCTACAGACTATTTAAGAGATTCACTTTGGAGTGCCTGGGAATGGGAGCTTAGAGGAATGACACTGTGTTTTCCAGAACAGCTGAAACTGGGGCACTAGAGGCCAGTAGGTCTCTTAGTTGGAAGACATCTTAAGACTGTGGTTTCAAATATGAGCCTCAATTCAAAGTCACAAGAGCAGTCTCTCAGAATTTGTTATCATCAAGAGGCTCCTTACATGAGCAAACTGGATGTTTAAAAATGGTTAATAATTTTCCTTAGCAATGTGGCTAGAGGCAAACAAAATATTTGCAGATCTCTTGGATCTTATGTGTAAATTATTTTTGCTCATGAATTTCAAGTCGGAACACTATATATCTTAACAAAACATCACTCTAAAGAACTTTGGGATTGAGGTTACTCCAGATCAGAACCCCGTTAGAAATATAAGGGGTGGTAATAAATAAGAACGACCCTCCCTTCCTAGCCTTTGAAGGAATGTGCGACAGTTATCAATAAGCATTGCCATTTTCTCTTGGGTGCCCAATGTAAGGGCACCAGACACACATGCAGTCAGAGCTGTGGATTGTGGCTGTCCATAATTGAAGGCTTGTGACCTAGGCATCAGAGAGATCTTTTTAATTCTGTGCCATCTAGGCAGCCGCAACTTAAAACTACTTGTGATTTGTGTTGGCTCTTACGCTGTTGGGGAGGGGAGTTGTTGATGGTTGGGTTGGTTCTTGGTGAATGAATATTTTTTCCTTTGTTGGTTTTGGTTTGAGTTTCTTTGTCCTGGGAACAGAGGATAAATGCATTGCATATAACATCATAGCTCAGAACTCACCTCAACAAGCAGGTAACTTAAGTTTCATTGTTTTTGATTGCCCATTATTGTATACCCTTCCTGGCTGGATCTTGGAAATCTTCCCTTATGATCTCAACTGTCCATTTCCCCCTTAGTTGGATCCTCCTTGGAAAAGTCAAAATAATTAATATAGAAAAAGGCAACGAGCCACAGTGGATAGAATGATGGACTAGAAATGCTTATCCAATAGCTGCTCTGCCATATTTCTCACCATGAGTCTCCCTCCCTAACTCACTGCCTCTGAAAACTGGTAGTTCAAGTTACTCTGCTGTGAATCTTTCTGTTTAGTTTGAGGCATAAGACACAATCATAAATAACTACAGCACAATATTAATAATGCCTCGTGTTTTATAGCAAATTTCAATATTCTAATGTTTCATGATCTCTTTGATCCTCACAAATATCCTGGGAGGGAATTATGATATTATTCCCATTTTATAGATGAGGAAGTAGAGACTCCAAAGAGTTAAGGAATTTGGCCAAGGCCAGCCAACAAAGAAATGGGAAAGTCTGGAGTAGACTTTGATCTCCCTGGTCCTGTGCCTGTGAGAGTCCCATGCAGGCTCCCTAGCAATCTCTTCTGATGACGACAAACTGACACAGGGACCTGGAGAAGAGAGAAATGACTTGCAGCTTGAGAAGGTGGAAAAGAAGCCCTGCTTACTCACTGTTTTATAAACAGATATCCTATGCCCCCATCTAAGTCTGCGGGGCAGCACTGGGTCTCAGTACTAATAGTGGGAAAGCTCTTTGTTGAGAAACAATTAATACCAGACACATTACAAGGTAAAATGTATAAGCACATACAATCTTCTTTAAGACATACAATAATCCTATGAGGTAAGGATCATCACACTCATTTTCCAAATGATGACGTTGAGGTACAGAGAAATTAAATAATTTGCATGGGGTTACACAACCTGCAAGTGACTGGCCCCAAATGTCAACACCACAGCTCCCATGAGCTACACTAACCCCCACACAAAGACATGCCTTTGTCTTTGGATGAAGGGCTGCATCCAGGGCAAACGCACAAACACTTGGCTGAGGCACAACGGGGCCTGCTCAGTCTAAGACACGAGAAGCTTAATGCAGAATGCCGTGTTTTACTTACACATATAAAGTTCACTTGTTTGCAGAGAGACGCTCTAGAAACCATTGTCCATTTCTACCTTGTGGGAGCAAGAGGAATAGTATACAATTTAGGGTTAATAAAATGTATAGAAACCATGCCAGGCAGAAGAAAAGCCCCATTGTTCCTCTGCTGTGGCACAGGACAGACTGAAGGGCTCCTCACCATACCACCCTCTTCTCTTCCCCTGGGAGCTCACGTCCACATTGCGGGAGACGGCCTCCCCAACCTCAGTACCCCAAGGATTGCAGAATGTCGAGAACAAGGAAGGCGATTTGGGCTATAGGAGTTTTAAGAATTCAGATGATTTCTAAGAAAGGTTATGAAATCACAGTCTCTGATTTCAAATGGGACATATTCCTATCTCTAGGGTCACATTGCCCAATTTGATAAATTGCTCTGCTGGCCCGATACAGTCCTATGATTCATTTTACACACAAGCGTTAGTTGCTATTATTTCAATACTGCTGGCTCTTATGTTTCGCCAACTGGTACAGGCCTGTACATTTGTGGTTTAACTCAGTCTTCTGTTTATTTCCATTGTTGGCACTGTCTAGACGGTTGCATTAACATTCAGATTTAGAGGGAAGCAAATTAGCCTCCTCTTTATTGTTAATGACTACCATTGTGCCTTGTTTCAGACGCATCTGGGAATAAGAGGAGTATGATTCTTTTCTAGTCTTCCTCCAGAAAGTTGATACTGTAATCGAGAGACTGGTGAATAGTCACTGTTGCTGTGGAAAGTAGAGCTCTGTGCTGGGTCAGCTCATGGTCAGCTCATGGTCAGCAGAGACCCCAGTCTGGGGGCTTAGACAGCTTTTGTGGACGTATGCTAGCCGTGGATGGAGTGCTAAGTTTTCAAAGCTAACTTTCCTGAAAAATATGAGAAGTGGCTAAATCTGCATAGGTTTGTAAGGTATAGAATTGGAAATTGATCTTCGTTTATTGTCATATATAGTACTCGAGACACTTGCATTGATCAACAACTCCCTCCATAGATAACTAAATCCAAGAACATATTCATTACCACTTTTTGACCCAAAGCCCCTTTAAAAAAATGCTTGAGGGCATTCTGCCAGTATGTGGAAGTTGTTCCCAAACTTAGAAGCAAGTTTCAGAAAGTTCCATGGATTGCAGAAGCCATTGCCCACAATGAAATATGACCTAGAGTCACTCCACCAGAACTGAGACAACCTGGAGCTACTCTGCAGAGAGGTAGGAAGCACTCAAGAGATTTGGGACAGAGGACACAAGGACCTATATCACAGGATTATTTGGAAGATTTAGTAAGTTAATACATGGTGTCTGCTTAAAACACTGCATGGAGGAACACGCAATAAATGCTGGCTATTATTACTATCATGATTTCACAAGGATCTGTTTGACCAATGAGGAAACTGAGGCATTAAGAAGGCAAACAACTGGAATTTTAGTTCTTAAATTCTGGCTCTATTATAAACTTTTTGAGAACTAAGACCCTCAGCTCTGAATTCCTGGTGCCTAGGATGCCTCTCTGTCTTAGACTAGCTACTCAGAGAACTAATAATAGAACCACACCTGCCCTCAGCACTTCCACTTTTATCGATTAACATACAACCTTGGGTCCCTGGTCTTTCAAGATTTACGGAATTTTTTCCTGAAATCCATCTTACAAGTTATAAAAGACAAATCCAAATAATTGATAAATTGGAGACCTGCTGCTATACAATCTTGAGCCTTGTTTTGGTATTTGAAATCATATTGGAGGTTGAAAATTAACTAGAAAAAGGAATTTATGTATGAAATATAGAAAGAATTCTACAGCTATATAAATCTTCCCTATAAAAATTAAGTTAAAAGAGGTCAAAGGAAAGGTTTGTGAAGTATTTGAATTGTGCCCTTTTTTCTGATAAGAGATAGTAGCACAATACCAAAGCAAGATTTGGTTCCTGGGAAGTTCCACAAATGAGTGTACGAAACCGGAACAGCCCTGGCTTAATGGCCAATGACTGCGTTCTTCCCAAAAAATGAACAAACAGTCCCACTCTGACACAATGTGGAAGTCTGCAGGTCTCTGATTTCTTTTGTGGAATCCTAAGGAAATGTTGCCAAAGAACGCAAAGTCTGCCTTTGGCCGAATATTAACATCATTTACATCACAAAAGCCCACGACCTAATCCAACAAGCAAACTACTCTCAACCCCAGGAAAGCCAGAAAACAAAAGCATTTGAAAAAGCCAATGTTAAGGCAGCATTTCCTGGAAAAGCTGCAAAGATTAAATGCTTTCAATCCATTGAAAGCCAGCCTGTTCCCAGATTTCATCTCCTTGGCTACACTTTCAGAATCCCCATGTATGTATCCTTCTTCAGGTCAGGGATTGGCTTCAACTTTCCACAGCCTTGGACCTAATTACAAAGAGAAGATTAGAGAAATGGATAAATTAGGATTCTTTTTTTTTCAATGAGAATATTTTTCTCTTTCCTCCAGGAGTATGGTCTCTGGGGCCCTTGAGATACATCTTTCCAGTTTAAGGAACATGAGCTCATAGTTCCATTAAAAAAAAAAAGACACTGGCCACTCAGATTGGCCACAGCAGGAAAATTACAGAGCCTGAAGATCATCTTTGGATGTAGGAGGTTTTCTAGGTGGGAAATGAATCCACTCATGATTTATGCACAAATAAGGTGAAAGGAGGCTGATCTACAAATTCTGTTCTGTCACCAGTAATTGTTCACAGTCATTTGCTCCACCGCACTGCCAATCTGGGGTAGGTAGAAACTGTCCCACAACGTCAAAGACCTGTCAGTGGCACCAAGTCAAAATCAAGACTCATCCAAGTAGCAGCTTACTCCCTTTTTACTACTTATGTACTTATGTATGGTTCATTTCCTTCCATGGGCCAAAGTGCCAAAGTCAATTTTCCCAGCTCATCTCCGTCAGATCACAACCTCTCCTTCGTCTCCTTTCTGGCTCCACTGAGTTCAGTCAAATAAATCGATTCTCAGATTACTCCAATGATAAAATCTTTTTGCTGCTCGTAATTCTGATGCAGTCTCACATTTGCTTTCAGAGTTCCTGCACGTGTTGTTTTTGGTAACCTATTCCTGTATTTCTTTCTTGGAGAGACTATTCATTTTTCTCTGCTTTTCATCTCTTCTTCAAACTCCCTCCTCCTCTTTTTTACATCTCTATTTCTGTGACTGTCCTTATATTATATATTAGAAACAAGGGGAACAGAACAAAGGAAACTTGGTTACTCAGTGACGGAATACTTTAGAAGCCGAATAGGGATCAGTGAGGCAACCCAGAGACTGGCAACACAGAAAACCACTACTGCCACCAGTAGACACAGGATGAGGAGAGCCCAGAAGCCAGTAAAGCTGGAACCACAACAGCCCATCCAGAAGGATAGGGAGCCATGGAAGAGACAACATCACTGCTGGAAACATCAGCCAAGGCAGAACCAGGGCAAAATATCCTGGTTCCCATCTCCTACCTTCCAATCCATTCGCTTCTTCTTTGCTGAACCCAGCTAGAAGCCTGGGAAATGCAGTCTACGTCAGTCAGCGTCCTAATCACAGAGAAGGGCAAGGAATGAACGTGAGAGCAAAGGGGCCCATGACGGACTCTCACAATCCCTAAGCCACCACCACCTTAGTCCACATAAAGAACAACGCCTCCTCCAATCCCTGCTCACATCATGTCCACTGTGAACATTTAACTAAAGTCACAAATGGACCTTGCAGTCAGACTGGGTCCCTTTCAGCAATAACATTCGATGGTTATTCATTTCTAAGACATAAAGAAGTAGCCCTTGCTGTTCCCAAGGGTGCCACTCACTTGGCACATTACTGCCCTGTGCTAATCAAATATTTCTTCAGAAATATTTTTTAAGAATCTACTAACCACAGGGCCAGATACTGTGGGAAATAGATAAGATGACAAGGCATTTAAAGTGTCACTGGGGAGATTAGATAGTCCAAGTAAATTACTAGTGTAGGATAGTGGTTCACAAGATATCAAAGGTAGATGAGAAAAGCCAAGTGAGCAGTGGGCAAGCCTGAAGGAGGAGAAGTGGGATTTATGCTGGTTGTGGAGGAAGGGTAGGGTTTGCGTGGCAGAGGGCAGCAGCTCAGGAAGAACTACGGGGACAGATGACGCTGACTGTCAGGACGTTTTAGAAAATTTTGCCCACAGAAATTCCTTTCATCTGCTTTTATTTTATTCTTCCCTTCCTCAGAGACCAGCACGCTTCCAGATATTAACATCTCCACAGTACCTCAGGTTGTGCTAGGCTCTTGGTTGGTGACAAGTACCTGACAACGTAACAATGATTTAAGTTCAAGTTTCCCAGAAGACCAAGGCTGGACTACCATCCTGTGGGGTTTGTGTCACTCTCTTTACACATTTACTTTATCCCTGCTGTTCAACACATAGTCCTTCAAGAATATCTACTGAGCAGCTTAAATTGATGTAGAATGCTGCCAAATCCAACGGACACTATCTCATATATATTTTATTTGACAATTCTACAGCATTTGACACTATTGACCGTTCTTCTCTAAAGGCACTTCCCTCTTGGCTACCTTGACACCATATCCTCAGGATTTCTCCCCTACTCTCTACTTTCATTATCAGCCTCCTTCAAGGGCTCTTTTCCCTCTACTTGTATTTTAAGTGCTACTCCCCAGGGATTTGGTCTCAGGACTCTTCTCCTGTTATGCAACTTACTTCTTTAGTGACCTCATTCCCTACCCATTACTTCGGATACCCCTCTCTACAACTATGACTCCCAAATTCATCGCTTGAGTTCCAGCTTCTCTCCTGAGATCCTGGCCCAAATATGCAACTAGTTATTGGGTATCTTTAACTGAATGGTAATTGAACGTCACAAATAAGCTCTGTGGATTGTACACCCTAAATATTTCTCTAGGCCACGCTTCCTTTTATTCCCACTGTCATCATTTCAATGAATTATTTCTTGTCTGGATTTCCTGCTGATGTTTCGCTTCCTCCAACCTTTCCTTTTGCTACTCTCACTGCTGCCTGACCTTCCTGAAATACAAAGCTGATCGCCCCACCCATCCCCCAAGTCACGTTTTCAAAGCTCATGTTGCCAGCCCCCAACCTTCCTACCCCAACATTTGCACGGCCTGGGGTAGGAGTAGACACGGAGGTCTACTTACCATATACCCACCATTTGAAATCTATTGCTCAAGCTACCAAGCTTGGAAATGCATTCTATTTCTTATATTGACAAGTATACTTTCATAATTCACAATGCCTGGTTCAAATTTATACTTCTGAGGCTCTACAGTGTTCCCCACCAGTACTTAGCTGCACAGGTAAAGCCTTGCCCTAACCCAGGGTCCTCTTCCTTTCTCCTCTCCTCCTTGGCCCCATCTGGTACAGCAGGTGTCTCAAGCACATGTGTACACACTCCAGCCTAGAATCGCAACCTCTGCCCTTGTTCCCCTCAAGCAGTTATCTCTTACCTACCCCCAGGCTTAGCAGATGCATACAAATGTCCTCAGGAGGACAGGCCCAGGGAAGAGGCTGTGTAGACCCAGAATTCCAGAATCGTCTAGGTGTCCCTCAAGGTCACCCAATCTAAAAGGGAACGGGCAACGTGCTGCAGATGAGTCTATCCGTTTGCCCCTGCAAACTTCTCTCCCTATGTGGAAAGACCATAACTAGGTTCTATAACATGAGTTATACCATATTCTAGTTTTCTATTTACTTGTCTTTCTCTCTCATGACACTGTGAGCTATTTAAAGGGACTGTGTCTTTCTTCTTTCTAATACTACATCTTTTCATTGGTGGTCTTCAAACTAGATTATACATACCTCTGAAAGTACACAAAGATTGTCCAAGAGAAATACAGGCACTTGGACCATAATTTCATGGGAATCAATTTCCAGGTCTTCAACTTTCATGAGTATATTTTTCCTAAAATTGATTTGCCTGAGAACCCACCTGTGTTTTTCTTTTCCATTTTCCCTTCCATAGACACCCTTCTCTCTCTTTACCATATAAAAATAAACCTCTCCCTCCATCCCAGGCCATACTATCATGTGTTATCCCCAAAGAAATGTAGTACGTTACTCCAGGGAGCCAAACAGGGTTTGTCAATTTCTGCAGTATGAATACTCCCAGAATTTCAAGCTAACACCATGGTGGCTGATTTCAAGCTACAATGTGATGTCACTAAGCTTGTTATTGGGAAGAGTTGAGCATAATTGACTCTTGCAAATTAGCACACCACAGTGCTATGATGACAAAAAATTGTAATAGTCATCGTGGGTACCCCCTAACACAATGGGGGGGGGTATGTGGCAGAGATTCTTTGCAACCCCAGTTCCATTACTTGTGAGCCCTTAGCAACTTACTTGCACTTTCTGGATATCTTCAACAGTATATTCTGTTTAATAGTATTTTTGTTGCAGTATTATCCTGTGGAATAAAAACAACAAGTGTGTGAAAATGCTTAGCCCAATGCAGTAATCCCCCCTTATCCATGGTTCCAGTTACCTGCAGTCAACAAGCAGATGACCCTGCTTCTGACAGATTGTCAGAAGGTCAATAGTAGCCTAGTGCTATGTCACTATGCCTGCCACATTCACCTCACGTCTTATCATCATGTAGGCATTTTATCATCTCACATCAAAGAAGGGTGAGTGCAGCACAATAAGACATTTTGAGAGATAGAGAAAGAGAAAGACCACATTCACATAACTTTTATTATGGTATATTGGAATAATTGTTCTATTTTATATTATTGTTGTGAATATCTTACTGTGCCTAATTTATGAATGAAACTTTATCACAGGTATGTACGTATAGGAAAAAACATAGTATATATGGGTTTGGTACTATCGCCAGTTTCAGGCATCCACTAGGGGCCTTGGAATGTGTCCCCTGCAGATGAGGGGAGGCCACTGTACCTGACACAAGGAATTAGTGAGTGTCGGTGACCTTTCTCTTCCGTTTTCACCTCTTCAAATGGCTGCCTACAATGCCGGACTAAGTCAGCCATGAAACAGAACGTTGCCCTCCTCCTCCCCTTCCCCCCAAACTTCCCCCTTCCTCACTCCCCTGCCCTACTGTCCCACCCTGAGCAAAAGGTCCCCAGGCCTTTCTGCAGAGTCCCGACTACCTGTGACGTCCACCCATAGTCGTCCCCCAAAGTCCCAGGCTTTACATATTCCCATCTCCTTCCTCCCAGCCAAAAGCCTGAAATTCTGTTAGAATTTCTTCAGTATAGCTACGTGGGTAAGAAATGTTGTGAAACATGAGATCATCCCTTGTCATTCATTAAAGCATAAAAGCATGGATGCAAACACACAACTTGGACCTGCACACATCACAGTTTCTTTTCTGGCTTTCAGAAAATGTAGTCTTATTGTGTGAGAGGAAAGTACAAAACAAGACACTGGACTTCCCCTAAGTAATGAAACGAGCTGGTCATGGCAAAATGTTAGAATATAATCTGTTGCATTGATTTACTCTTGAGCCGCAGATTGGCAAAATTAGAGAGACATGTGTAAAAAGAGCTGATAACAAACTTGGAAATGGGTCATATGTTTCATAAATCATAAGGTACATCAGTGTCCTGAGATTTTTAACTTTTCTTCTGGATCAGGTAACATTTGGCCCTCTCAAATTGGAGACGTAGTTTTTCCCCAGAGCATTGTAACTGGGGAAAGTTCCTTTCATCACTGTTTAGTAGCCACATAAACTTAGGCAATCTTTTTAAAATCTCTAAAATCGCCATTTTCTATTATAAATAGTAATACGTAAAATAGAAATAATAATAGCACTTATAACAAAAGCTGGTATTTAGCAGGTGTCAGGCACTATTCGAAGGTCTTTACATGAATTAAGTAATTTATCCTCATAATAAAGTCAGTGAGGTAAGTGACTATTGTTAGCCCATTTTGTAGATGAAGAAACTGAGGTGTTGAGCGCTTAACTTTGCCAAGATCATACTATTGGCAAGTAACGGAGCCAAAGTTTTAACACAAACTTTATCTCTCCAGCAACAACTTTATTATTAAGGCATATGGGCTTTCCTAAGCCTGCTGAAGGTTTTGCAAAGGATTAAATGAGATAATCCATAGGAAATATTTAGCGCCACACCTGTAACCCTATTCACCAGGGTTCCCACTCTGCAAACTCTAATGGACACCATTCACGCTGTGTTCTCAGAAGTGCCATACACAGAAAATGCAAATCCAGAATGGTGTTGTGCAAAGTAGCTACCAAGCTGCTCTGCCAGAGATGATACTGAGTGATAATTCCATCCCATAACATACTCCTGCCATTGTGTTAGCTCAAGTGTCATCCCTCCCCAACTACCCCAGCTAGGCATGTTACACGTGTAAATCACCTGCAAGGGCTTTTAAGGACACATGCAACCAGGGTAGGAAAGCTGGGCTTCAGGATACCAGTTAATAAGCGATGCCAAAGTACCAGTCACTGTGTCATCCCAAAATAGTCAAGTAGTGTCCTGCCTCAGGGCACCACAGTGAACTCAGAGGAGCTCTGGGGCAATTTTGCATTATGAGGGAACAATGATACTCTCTACCTCTAGAATACCACACGACCTACTAACTCAAGGTGGCTCACTCTCTTAACATTAGATCACACCACATTCCTTTCATGGACACTAAATCTTTGTGAAGCTGGATTTTCTACAAGCATCGTGATAAAAAGCAAGCACCACAGAAAAATCAGTGTACAACAGAAAAGGAGAGTGACGATGTCCAATCTGAATTCCAAGTTTGAGAAATTGCAGTTCCCGACAGGAGCATATTCACATTGGTAAAAAATTGTGGATAAAAACGGAAAAATATATTTTTTCTTTCAATGTATGTGTATTATCTTTTCAAGCAGCCGCTAAGTTGTTAGGACACAAATATGTATTGTTATGTGGACCTGACTACTTAATAAACGGAAGGTTCAGCTCACCTATTTCCATGATAAGGTGTAGTCTTGAGCCGCAGATTGGCAAAATTAGAGAGCCATGCCCCTGTGCATCCTCACTGTGCCATTGGGTCGTTCTTTTGGCTTGGGAGCACCTTGAAAAATTACTGAGACCCTGAGGGCCCCATGAACTGAGAAAGTATGGGAACAACTGGTATAATCCCTTTACGAGTACTATCTTTTATAATCCTTACAGCAACCTAAGGAGCAAAGTGCTATTAATGTTCCCAAGTTACAGATAGGGGAACAGAGGGCTTGAGCAGTAACAGGACTAGGTTGAGATCATAAAATGTCTAAGTGGTGGCTCCAGGGTTCAAACCCAGCCTTCCAACTCTGAAGCCATGATACTTAATCAGTAAACCACACCTAAAGCCAAATACACAGGTAATTTTGTCCAGACAGACCTTTGGGCAAAGATGGCTACTTCCTCACAGAGCTGACTGACCCCCGACAAAGAACAAACAGCACATGTTTTCCTCCCATTTTGTCACAGAATATATTAGCTCAGGCAATCAAAGCTATTTGCTGAAATATCATTTTGCTGCAATCACAGGCTTTAAGCTCCTGAAAACTGTGTGTGCTGTAGATGAAAATCACCTTGGATCCAAGCAAACAAAGAAAATCAAAGACTGTCTAAAGTGGCAGCTTGAGTTCATCAACTCTATCAACTTGCTCAACAAACATTACCAAGTACACAGGCCCCCATCTGAAGGAGTCTCTATGGAAATCCTAGATAAAATAGCAGAATTTGGTAAACTGTTCCAAAAGCAACATGAGTCATCCATTTTTGACATGTTTTTAAAATCTGAAACACAGTCAAGCCACTGCAAGCTAATGCAGATGGGATCTATAGCTATAAAAAGTCTCTAGGATGCTAACAGCTGAAGTAGGTGTCAACAGCCTATGGGCATATGATTTGGAATTGGGTTTCTGCCAGTCTTGGGGAGCCCTAGATAGATAGATCCAGATTCAAGGTCCTCTAGAGATCTTGAGATAAAAGGAGTCTTTGGGGCCAACCCAGTGGCTCAGTGGTTAAGTTCACACGTTCTGCTTTGGTGGCCCAGGGTTCGCTGGTTCGGATGCTGGGTGCGGACTTATGCACTGCTTGTCAAGCCATGCTGTGGCAGGCATCCCGCAAATAAAGAAGAGGAAGATGGGCACGGATGTTAGCTCAGAGCCAATCTTCCTCAGCAAAAAGAGGAGGATTGGCAGCAGGTGTTACCTCAGGGCCAATCTTCTTCTTCAAAAGAAAGGAGTCTGTTGTTCTCCCTTTCTGAGTCCCTGCAGTTACAGGTTGTAAACTGTTCTAGAGGGAGCAAGGTAGTCATAACACTGAGGAACTGAGCATTGATCAACCAGTGCTACTCCACTTCT
This sequence comes from Equus asinus, assembly GCF_041296235.1. Classification (NCBI taxonomy): domain Eukaryota; kingdom Metazoa; phylum Chordata; class Mammalia; order Perissodactyla; family Equidae; genus Equus; species Equus asinus. The sequence goes on from NC_091798.1 coordinate 86,752,714, forward strand.
TTCTACCTTCGTCACCCATCAATGTACCTTCTGTCTCAACCCATCATGCCAAAGTTCTTCTTGGACAGTCTTTACCTGCTAATGTGTGTAACAGCCAAGAGTACAACGCAAGTATGGCAAGTTGTTCTCCAAGTGAAACTGCAAAGCTTTCCAAAGACTTAAGATTGGATGAAGCCACTGAAGCCATGTTGGAGAAACATTCAAGTACTGCCTAAGACATTGACAAATAAGGATCTGCCAGTTAAACTGGTTAGCAATTGAAGAAGAGATAAAAAACAAGGGTTAAGGTAAGACAAGCTTTCAAAAGAGAATGGTTTGAATATCAAAAGGCTGAGAGGCTCTTTGAGAAAATTGATGATCATATAAAAGTGGGTTTTTTTCTTTTTACCAAAATGTCTGTACTAGTCATTGTGCTGCTAAAGTCAACATAAAATGTGTCATATTTTGTCACAAATTTAATGATATATTATGCAAAAAATTCAATACAATATACCTTTTGTCCTAATAGTACATAGCTGTAATTACATCTAAATTTTATTTGATTATAATTAAATTGATTGATTTTCATAATTTTAGATGAGTTTTCTTCAAGGTAAATCCCAATTGTTTTTTTTTTCTCTTTGTAGTCTTTTATATGAAATTTTGATACTGTATGAAATGGATCAATTTAAGTGGCATTTTCCCAGCACTAATTATCAGATGTTAAGAAAGACCTCTGGGCAACAGGCAATCTAATCACTCTGAGATCCCCACTCACCATGCCCTATAAAAACTTTCTTCCTTTTCTCACTGAAGCTGTTATGACTACTGTATTTGCAGGGTTCTCCAGAGAAACTGAACCAACAGGACGTGTATATACAGTCATGCACTGCATAACAACATTTTGGTCAACGAAAGACAAGCATATATGACAGTGGTCCCATAAGATCAGTACTGTATAGTCTAGGGGTGTAGAAAGCTATACCATCTACATTTGTGTAAGCATACTCTAAGATGTTCGCACAACAATGAAATTGCCTAACAACGCATTTCTCAGAACATACCCCCATCGTTAAGCAATGCATGGCTGTATGTAGAAAGAGATTTATTTTAAGGAACTGGCTCATGCAACTGTGGGGTCTTGGCAGTCCAAAATCTGCTGGGGGAGATTGACAGGCTGGAGATTTAGTAGAGTTGCAGCTTGAGTCTAAAATAGTTTGCTGTAGAATCTGGAAGGGTGGATGTTGCCGAGTAAGTCCGGAGACAATGTGCTGGAGAATTCCCTCTTGTTCAGGGGAGAGGTCAGCCTTTTGTAGAGAGAAGCACATGTAGCAGGGATCAACTTCATAAAAAATGTCCTCCTTCATTATCCCCCACCCCCCTCCCCTGCACCCCTGCTCCCTGTGATCATCACATTCCCAACTAAACCACCTGCCCTGTGATTCCTAATCTTAGGCTCTGTTCTTGGATCTAAATCAGAGGGTGCAAATCTTTCCTCTGCATCTGGAAGGAAGGATTTAAGTTAAGCATTATAGTCCATTGATCACCAAATAATAGGTTGAACATTATTTTATCCCATGCCACAAAAAAAACTATGATTGAACAAGGAGTACATGGAGAAGCTGGTGGAGCTGAAACATGAACAAGTTCAAAAGTCCATGCAAAACAATAAACACATTAAGTCTCTCAGTTCTCCTGGTCTGAATAGCTATTTTAATAGTCTCCACTTAATTGCTAACGTTTATACTGTTACACTTCTTTCCATTATTCCTGAACTACATTGGCCTCCTCTAGCTTTTTATCTGGCCAAACTGTTCCCTTGATTTAGGAGATTTCCAGGAACCCAATGATGCCTTTAATTACTAATTGGTTGCGGCAAGCCATATCAGAAACCGTTTCTTCTTTATTTCTACAAATCCTCCAAAAGATGTAATTATTATTATTTATTAAAGACCCAGAAAAATCAATTTTAAAACACATTTTAAAGGCTAGAAAGAGAACAAATAGCCTAAAATATCAAAACTACTAAAAGAGTCAGAGGTTGCCAAATTCATTCATTCCTTCAGTATTGTGCCAGCCACTATGCAAGCAGATAGGAGAGGACCCAGGATCCTCCAAGGAACCTAGGAGACCGTTGAGTGCCCTTCCATTCTAGTGTGATTCTTTTGGAGCTGCCAGTCATGAAATGCTATTGCCTAACTACAGGTGACCCAGCCTGACCATTCCTCTGGTCAAGGAACGGTTCAGAGGCAGGCATGTGACAGGTCGACCAATCAGAGCATCTCCTCAGGGTTTTCGGTGGGAAGGTAAAGGACAGAGGTCTTGACTTTTATGTCACAGAGTTGGACAAGTATGAAGCAGAGCCTGTGAGTGGCTTTCTTCTCTGCCACATGGAGAAAATGTGTGTGCGGTAGGAGAACATGAACCAGACCAGAGTTAAGCAGGGATGAGAGATGGACAGAGGCAGAGTGGTGATTTTTTAAATGTCTGCACCTTTCGTGCCTGAGGCCTGCTCCACTCAATTCATTTCAGTTATATGAGTTTAGAATTCCATTTTATACCTATGCTAAAATGGGTCGTCACTGTCAACTGGAAGGGCCCTGTCAACTGGAGTGTCCTCCAGGAAAGGTCAGTTGTGAGGAACATCTTCTCTCTACTAGTTTGTTATGAGGGGGTGTTTTTCCTAAGCACTCCTGGCCGCTCTGTGCCTTTTACTCACTTCGTCTCAGAGGATGTACATCAACTCACCTGATAAGATTGAACAGGGCATGCTCAGCTCAGCCACTATCTTTTGTCTTCTTGGGGACAAGCTGCCCACAGAGAGGAGAATTCTCCGAGCCTCTCTACTGCAAGGGTTGCCTGCTTAGGCCCTCTGTGGGTGAGGCCAGCCGGGGCAGGGCCTGCCGAGACTTGCTGGGAAGAGAGGTAAACTGCTGTTAATGCTAAAGTTTAGGAACCGCTGGCCCACTTTCCTACCGAGATAACCACCATGTCCTCCAATCTTCTCTTTGAAATAATAATAATAATAACAACAATAGGTAATACTTACACACTGATGATGATGTGCTGGACACTTTTTTCCCCTCAGCGCTTTCTAGAGTCATCTATATATAAAATTCCTCCCAGCAGACTTTGGTCGTAGGTTACCCTTGTTGTCTGCATTTTACATTTGGGAATATGAGACACAGATAGTGTAAGCAGCTTTCCCTTGATGACACTGCCAGGAAGTGGCAGACCTGGGGTTCAAATGCAGTCCATGTGGGCTGGAGTCCATGATCTGATCCTGTTCCATATATCACACGTACTAAAGGAGACACATTTGCTGCGCTCTTTAGTCTTGATTCTCAATTCGTTCAAAGGGTACTCTTTATAGGGTTCGTTTAAAATTCCCACCAACTTCTCTGAAGGAGAGAGGATGGGCTGAGGGAGGAGATGGGGCAAAATGAGAACCTGAAGGGTGGTCAGTGTCAGCAGAGGACGGGGAGGAGGGTGGGGGGAGAGGGGAGGGGAGGGAGGGGGAGGAGCTCCGACAGCCCCTTTCCACAGTAAGTGTAGTGCTAGAAGACAGATTTAGGCAAAACTTTGTAGTCTTCTTTCCCTTTTATGGAAGATTTTTTATAAAAATGCAAAACAGGGTTTAATTTTCTTTTCTATCAACTTTGAATTTGGAAAATTTGAGCACCTAAGCTCTTCTGTACCTATTTAAATTAAGGGAAAATAAGTCCACCAGGGGGCTGCAACTCATAGAACTTGAGAATAAAGCCTCTTAATATTAAAAGTAAATAGATAAAAAATAAAATAAAATTCCCCCCGCTGACTTCATCACAGGTTTGGATGATTCCTACATTGAATATACCTAAAGAAAGAGCTGCGCCCAATACTCAGGCTGGCAAATACTGACCAGCTTCCACTCAGTGTCCTATTGATAGTAAAGTAAGCCTCCACTGGGCAAGAAAACTCAACCTCACAGGCCACAAACTCTTTTCTCTTCATCAACAACAAAGCCCACTCTGTAATGTTCTTTAGTGGCTTTGAAAGCTCCACTGCTGATTTTTGTGACGCCCATCATAAAGTCTGGAATACTTCAGCGTACACAGTGTGATATTATGTACGTACCACTTAGCGGAGCCTCATTCTGAAGCAGTCGGTTGCCCTAACGGAGAACACACCGTCTAGAAGGGGTCAGTTAGAAAGATCTCGAAAGGCCAAATATCAGAGGCAGCTGCCCTGAGGGCTTTGGCTAATCGGCCAATCCATTCTCCTTCAACACCTCTGGCGTAGAGAATTAACATAGCAAATCAGAAACAGATGCCACCTGGTGGAAGGAGTGGCCTATTTTCTAGCATAATGAATGTTAAAAATGGGCTTTCTTGGTCAAATTAAGGTTATTCAAGATATATCAATTGGCTGAAATCATTTAAAATAGGATGTGAGAATTAACGCCAGTCTCTGGCCTCCACTCAGAGATGGAGGCTGGGGCTTGCTCTCTTCACAGTCTTGTATCCGGCCATTCTCTTAGGAGGATTTCCGGCTGACTGATGGCAGTGATAAGAACGCTGCTTCTGGAATGTTGCAGCCACCTGAAATGGACTGCCCGTGCACTGTGTGGTTTTGGTTGGGGCAATTAAAAGAATATTGACCTGGAACATTATCAAGCCTTCAGAACAGGTTTGTCAAACAGTTTATGTGAGCTTGCTAATGAATATTGACTTAATAAATATCTGTTAGATGTGGCAAAACTTAGTTGGAGTCTTGCTTTAATTATAACCTATTAGCAGGGTTTATATATAACCTTTTATATATTTATATAACCTGTTAGCACAGCTAACCTGCACCCACGGCTGGCTACCATTATATACCAAAAAAGAAATTAAGAATTGTGTATAATCAAATCAATTTAGGTTATAGATAATGGGAGAAAATGGGCATTTTCTTTGGTCCCCAAGGAGTCCAAAGCCTGTCAATCTCTGAAAGCACAAACACTAACATGAAGTGGTTGTGGTAAATTTCCCTCCCTCACCCAAGAATGAGATGCGTGGCTCACTAGATTGGTCTTCCCTCAGACATTTGACTGGAAACCTGTGGAAGAGAACTGTCTTGTGTGGTCTTTTCCCAAGGCCAGAACCTGAGATGTCCCAAAACTTCACAGGGAGTTCCACTGAGGGTACAGTTGATAAATTCTCTAATGCAAAGCTGTGTTTAAATGGAATCTTTGTAGATCTGTGACAATATACATGTTACCAGTGCCATCTTCTTCTTCACTCAGTAACCAATACCAGGGGAGGAGATACATGAGAATCCCAAAAGTATAGTTAGTTGTACCTTTGGTCATTACTTTATCTGCTGCACTGTGAGGCAAAAGGAGAGCCATGATATTCCTAAGCAATTTCCTTGAACTAACAGTGTGTGGTAGGCAGAATAATGGCTACCCCAAAGATGTCCAAGACCTAATCCTAGAAGCTGGGAGTATGTTAGGTTACACAGCACAGGGGAAGTGAGGTTGTTAATCCACTGGCCCCTCGCAATGGAGAAGGTCTCCTGGATTATCCAGGTGGAGTCCAGGTGGATCCAATGTAATCTCAAGGGTCCTTTTAAGTAGGAGACAGGCCGAAAAGGGAGAACCAGAGATACGGCAGTGTGAGAAGGACTCAGCTGATATTGCTTGCTTCGAAGATGGAGGAAGGGGTCGTGAGCCAAGGAATGCAAGCAGCCTCTAGAAGCTGGAAACGGCATGGAAATGGATTCTCCCCTAGAGCCTCCAGAAAGAATGCAGACTCACTGTGATTTCGGCCCTGCGAGACCCATTTCAGAGTTTTGACCTCAAGAAGCGTAAGATAATACGTTTATGTTATTCTAAGGCACTAAGTTCAGGGTAATTTGTTACAGCAGCAATAGAAAACTAATACACAAGATGAAAAGAAATAAGGAAATATGACCACCAACTCCCAACAGCCAAGTCCCCATTTTGTGCACTGTCATGTGCACTGGGGCGCTGACCACCATGGCTGCATCACCCAGGCCCCCTTGCCCTCTGGGATATCAGACGGTGAGTAGAGAGAGCTGTCAGGAGATTTCTTCTCCCACTCTTTCTACTTCGAAGCCGTGATCTTGCAGGGACTGTAGCCCCCTAAAACCATAGTTCCTATGGGCAGCCTTCATCCACCAGGAAGCTCACCAGGCTCTGGTTACCCTTTCCTCCCTGTGCCCCTTCACCTGGTCAGTTTTACCTCTTGATAATAACTGAAACTTACCTGAAGTTATTTGAAGGCTCAGTGACAAATCTGACCACATAGGTGATCTGAAATGCTGAACTCCTGCCCTACTTCTATCGCTACATAAGATCCTCTCTCAAAAGAAAAATTAGGGGCCAGCCCAGTGGCGTAGTGGTTAAGTTCACATGCTCTGCTTCAGCAGCCCAGGGTTCACCAGTTTGGATCCCAGGCACGGACCTAGCACCACTCATCAAGCCATGCTGTGGCAGGTGTCCCACATATAAAATAGAGGAGGATGGGCACAGATATTAGCTTAGGGCCAATCTTACTCAGCAAAAAGAGAGGAAGATTGGCAGTGGATGTTAGCTCAGGGCCAATCTTCCTCAAAAAAAAAAAAGAAAAGAAAAGAAAAGAAAAATTAAGCCTTTCCTGGAAAATGCTGCAACCTTGTATTAATTTGAGGCAGTCCCCAGCTGTCCGATTAGCCTCAGGGCACAGCAACAGTTAATAATAAATCTCTCCTCTTATTTCTGTCTTTAAAAAAATTAGCTTAACACTCCCACTAGTAAAACTTCATGTGCTACAGAAATAAAAATAAAGAGGGATTATGCCTTCTTTACTGCCTACAGAATGCCAGGGGAGGTTTTATTTAAGAGTAACTAATGTGAATGTGAGAATTATTATCAAAGAAAGCTCTACTGCTTTACATTTTTTCTCTGAAGTATTGTCTAGCTGTTCTGAAAACTTTAAATTTTCTTTTTTGCATAAAATGCAATGTTTTGGTTGGTTAAACTTCCCTACATAAGTGTTCACAATGAAACTAATAGAAAAGGGCCCCTAGTTTATTGTGTATATTATTAAACCAATTAAAGAATTTATGGAGAGAAGAAATCAAGTTAACTACCACAGGAAAGAAAAAGGAAAACAAAGTCTTCTGTACTTGCTCCCACTTCTGCCTCGTTTCACAGGTGCCCCACAAATGTGATGTCATTTTGATGGGGGCAGCCTCTCTCCCACAAAGACAAATGAAAGAGCTCCTTTTAAAATGACCCTTGCACCTCACACAGGTGGTCACATCTAAAATAAACTTTCCGACTACACCTCAGAAACAGTTTTCTAAAGAAACGTTCTTTCAGGGCTGCCCAGAGGGCAAAAAAGTGATGCTGAATGTGCTGACTGCTCTATTGAAGAAAAATGAAGACTATGGTTTTTCTGCTCTGATTAGAGTGAAAGGCATCGTCCTCGACTAGAAGTTTTGTAGTCTACCGCACATGAAAAAACCTTTTTGTGACTTCTTTAAAATTGCTTTTAAATGGGTGCTGAGTCTAAAAACTGGCTCATGTCCAGAAGCTGGGCAGAGGATCGTGACTTTTTTAGGTGGCTTCCCTCAGCCTCCTGAGCTGCCATCCTCGATTTCTTTTGATGGTGCTCATTCAGTGATGTCTTTTTGGCCGCCCTTTGATTTAGCTCTTAGGGACACCCTGTTCTATTAACCATCTCCCAAACACTCTGTGGGTCAGGCTTCTGTAGCTGCCCATCCACCCTTGCCACTCATTACAATATTTGAGCCCGTAAAAATATATACCACCAGCCTGCCTCTGTCATTTTGAGATCTACCACAGCAGATCCATTCTGACTGGGTACTAACCCACTTTGGAGCTCTATTACTTTCATGGCTGGATTGGGCTTCTCTGTTCTTCCATTGTAGGACTAAGCATTGTTTTATATGCTACCAAGAAGACTCTTTGGTTTTCACATTTAGCTTTTAATTGCCAATTAAATGTTCTCAGCTTTTCGTTATCTTTTTCCAGAGAATCAGTTGAGATTAACAATGGCCATCCAATTCCACTCTCCTTATAATTACTATTTTCCCATATTTCTCAAATCCTAGAAATATACACAAACTAATGTATTTCCTTCCAGTGGTATATCATTCCAATTCACCTCCAGAGAAAGTTCTAGCAATTGAACTACTTGCTATCTTATTCCAGGTGCTATCTGTGCTTCACTTACCATTGGTTTTGGAGTCTCTAGGACCAACTAAGTGTGGGTAAAATGGCTTCAAAATCCCATCCCCACACTTGCTTTCTTGAGCCACTCTGGTATCATCCCATCATCACAGGTTGGGTTTCCCAGGAAGCAAATTCTGAGGCAGAAATTAGTATGTAGGAGGTGTATTAGGCAGTACTTTTGTATTCGACACCTGTGGAAGGGAAGAGGCGGAAGCAGGATTGTTCAGAGAGAGAAGTCAAGATGTGACGTATTCTCAATGGAATGCTTGAGCTGACCGTGTGAGGAATTCTGAAGATGGACTGACCCTTCAGAATGTCCCGTGCTGGTCTATCAGTCATTTGTTCTGAGCTGCCCTGGGAGGAGGGTGTGAAGTTGGTTGAAGAGGCTGCAATCTCACTAGGGGACTTAGAGTTGAAGACTCTACAGGTGACCCTCCCAGCAGCTGATGATAAATCTTTAATCCTGAAGAGGGCTGTGGGTAACACATCACAATCCTCCTCGTAATGATTTACAAGTTTTATCATTATGTAATGACCCTCAACTCTAGTAATGCTTTTCCCTTAAATTTAAGTTTGTTTTATCTGCTATAATATAACTATACCAACTTCCTTTTGGTTTGGATTTGATTGGTATATAATTCTCCAATGCTATACTTAAAATTTTTCTGGTCCTTATCTTTTAGGTGTGATCTTGTAAACAGCATATAGTTGGATATTTTTGTAATCCAGTCTTGATAATCTTTGCCTTTCACTAGTGAGCTCAGAACATTTCCAACTATTATTATTGATATATTGAGATTTATTTGTACCAACTTAGTTGTTTTTCTTCATTATCTCAATGTTTTGCATTCATTTTTCCGTCATTTCTGGGCTTTTTGCTTTGCTTTCTTGACTTTTTTTAAATTACATTTTTTTCTTCAATTGTTTAGAAGATGTATACCCTTTGATACCCATGCAAATTTTAATACACATACTTAATACAATCTAAATGTAATAAATAACTTGTCCTTCCCCCCAAATAATGCAATGAGTTTAGTAGGTTTAAGCTTAAACACGCCTTCTGTTTTACATGATTTATCTTCTTTAGTATTTTCTCTCTCTTGTTTTTTCTTTAACTCCACAAATTAAATCCTAAAATTATTGTTTTGTAGAGTCAATACAGGTCATTTGACTTTTATATCTTTTAAGATCTTTGTCTCTGATATTGTTCAGTTTTACTAAACTATGTCTAGATGAATATGTTATTTTATATTTCTTGAATTTATGGATTCATGTCTTTCAGCAATTTTTGAAAATTATCAGGTGAATTTTTTTGCATATTTTCTCTTAATACTTTTCTCTGTTTTCTTTCTGGATACCAATTAGGAGTATGGCAGATGATGTTTTTCTATCCTCCCTGTCATTTATTTCCTCTACATTTGTATATGTTGGAAATTCTCCATAATAATTTTTTTTTAAAGATGATGACAGATGATGTCAGATACTCCAGCAAAACAAGAACCAAGAAATACCCATCAAATTTGGCAACTAGGAGACCACTAGTGACCTTGGAGAAGAGATGAGAATGGGAAAATAACAGCTGTACTGCAAAGGAATCAACAGGAGGAAGGAAAATGAAGACAATGAGTACAGACTTCTCTTTTTCAAGACATCTGGTATTAGGAAATAAAAAAGAGAAAGTAAAGTAGGTTGAAGGATTCTTTGAGGATAGGAAAAAATCTAGTCGTGTGCACTGGCAAAGAAAAATGATACTGATGAAAGAGAGAAATTACAGCTTCAGTCCAGAGGAGAGATAAGTGATGGGCAACATCCCAGAGGATCGGTGAGAAGACGGGATCCAGAACGTCCCTCTAGCCATTTTTCCATGAAGCAATCAGAGTAACGTTCTTGGTTTTGTTTTAGTCTAGTTTAGAATTATTATCCCAAATATAATCCATACTCCATGAACAAAATTTAGAAAATACAGTAAGCAAAAACCTTTTTAAAGCACAAGTAATCTCATTTTCCTATAAATCTGCCCAGGCCATTTGCTGTATGTATGCTATGTATATATTAACACATACACAAACACGTAAATGTGATCATATTATGCAGTCAATTTTTGCAGCCTGATTTTTTTCATGTAATGTATTGTGAATGTCATCCTAGATCAATGAGCAGAATGCTCTTTCAACAAACAGAAACTAGATTTCATCTCCTCCTCAGCTTAATAAAATATTTCATTAGCTGAATATTGCATTTAGGAAAAAAAATATCCAAGCTTCATAACCTGACCTGCTGGGCCCTGAGTGATCTGGCTCCAGCCTCACCTTATACCACTTTGTGCCTCAACCTCTTTGCTCCAAACTCTCTTTCGGTTCCTCAAGTACACACAACTTTCTGCATCAGATTCTCTGTTCCTATACTCAGGTTGTCCTTCTCTAGGATGTTTGCACTGCTGGCTCCTTCTGACCTTTTGGGTTTCATTTTACCTCCTCCTGAAAGCTGGATTCTCTGAAAGGTGACAATGTGGCCCAACTTGCCTGGCAAAGTCCTGATTTTCACCTATTGTTCTGAAATAATAATAATGCCTCTTTCACTCTCAAGAGCGCCCTAGTTTGCAGGATTAATCCTAGGGTTACCCTACTCCTAGCCTTCAGTTTTTCCCTTCATAGCAGTTATCACAGTTCATAATTATGCATTCATCTCTTTCTTTACCTGTTTGCTGTCTGTCATCCATTAGCCCATAACCTCAGTGAAAGTGGGAAACAAGTTTTTTCCCCACTATATACATCTAGTCCTTGGCTGTTGACCCTCAAAGTAAACATTTTTTGGTTGATTGAACAAAGAGGAGAAAAGACTATGGGAGATTTTGAGTTTGAAAAAAAAGAAGATACAAGAAATTTTGACATGGAAAGGTAGAGTGTTAGTGGGGACAGCCTCTATAAATTAGATCAAGAATGGGGGTGGGGATGGGGAAGAGAGCGCAGCAGATAGAAGCTTGGCTTAAGTGGCCTGAGGGAAATGAAAATGTTTAGGAATTCCCCAGATATGAAAAGCAATTGATTTTTATAGTCACTAATGAAGATATCATTTACCTGACTTAAAAAAAAAATAAAGGCAGGAGAATATGTGGCGCTCAGGTACAAACTGAAATTTGGAGACTATCCAAAGTTCACTGTTCCCTCACAAAGAAGGAGCCTATAATGGGACACCAAGATAATGACAAATATCCACATGCCTAGCCTGCTGACAACAGGGCCGACCAGACGGGGTGCCATTATCCTGACTCGGGTGCCTTCCGTACCTGGCAGAGGCAGCTGGAATCCTTTATCCCGAGACACAGCCCCCACTTGCTCAGTAGTCCTCCTCCAGGCAGCTCAGAGCTGTCCAACCTGCAAGTCCAGGTGGCTTCAGCCAATCAGCAAGGCTCACGGGCCTTGTTTCCTACCATGGGAGAGAAAGGGTGGTCTTGGGCTGTGGAAGGCCTGCCCATCCCTAGCCCTGCTCCAGCCTCCTCCCAGGGCCAGGCTCTGACTGGGTGGCGCCAGGCTCCCTGCTTGGCAGAACTTCGCCACCCAGAGCCCGACTTTTGATCTCTTGTCTTCATCATTTTACTTTAACAACAATATTCTTTAAAAGAAAGTGGAACGCACTTCTCACCCTACCTCTTCATTCTTATATCCTTCCTCAGCCTCTTTGGAAGCTGGGGTTTTTTCCGCCACTATAAAAATCATTGTTTGAATGTTACAAAAATTCTATTTCAGAAAGTATGTAATCTATTTTATTCCACAAGAAAAGTGCGTAAAATACTAAACAAGTCTTTGAAAGCTTAAGTGCTCTTATTAGCACCCATGTTTTAATTTAATTTAGTTTAAGTGTTGGGTTTTTGATTTTGATTTTGGTTTAATTTTAATTATCTACCATTAACTGTGGGGGCTCCATGTAAGGTTTATTATTTAAAACCAAAATTAGTTCAGTGAGATTTGCCTTGCTTTAGTCTGTGACAATAGGAATGCAACACTTGTCCCAATAACTTATTTTTTCTTTTCTTGCAGTCAAAATTTCTGCAAATCTGCATACATCAAAATGAGCTACAAACCAAAGAAGCATTATTTCCCCCATAAAGATCTGTTATTTGTTAATTCAAATAGTAAGTACTGGAACATCTGAACTAAAAAAATGCCCTAAATACCCTAAGGATCTATTAAAGATATTTCTATATTGATATTTTAATAATATTTCAATTAATATCAATATAATATATTGATAATCAAGATATTTCTATATTTACACAAGTATTCATTTTCCTATGATTCACACTCCATGAAATGAATACTTTTAAATTCTAGTACTGCCAATATTTAGTAATATTTTCGTATTTAGTAGAGTTTAATTTAATAGTTTTCTTTTTTTTTTGAATAATCAATTGTAGGCTAGCATTTTAGAAGAAAAGTTTTAAAAGACGCTTTGAAGTCCCATTCAAAGGGAATCTTTAAATAAAAAAGCTTAATGAGTGAGAAGGCATTTACGGAGTAGGACATACGACCTTAGTATTCCAGTGCTAAGTGACACAAGGCTTGAAAGGACATGTGTGTGACAGGAACGCATTCCCTCTCCTGCCATCCCCACTGAGTTGCCTGCATCTAAGCCTTCATCCCCCAGCCTCTGCACAACCGAGACAGCCAGCCTGCCCCCTCTCCCTCCCTGTCCCCGCTGTCACCTTCCAGCCATACCTCATGTGGCAGTCTACACAGACTGCCAAATGCATCTTCCTGAAATACTCTTTTCATTACATTTTTCTTCTTCCTAAACACGTTGAAGATAAAGTCCAAATCTTCAACCTTTTATAGAGGGAAGAACAATGGTTCTAGAACCAGACCCAGGCCTACACCCTGGTGTGGACACATTATCTGAATGACTTGAGAAAGTTGCTTGATGTCATATGTAAAATGGATAGAATCATCATTACCTCACCAGAGTGAGAAGAGGACTAAGTAAATAGTGTATGCAAAGTCCTTAGCAAATGCCAAACGTTTACCACAAGTTTGTTCTCTTCCCTAAATTCGCCAGCTTTGACCATCTTTTGTTATCTGACCCCGTCTTCCCTTTCAACGGATCTCTTCCCACTTTTCTGCATCCACACTCTTTGCCACATTATGTTACCTACACACAACCTCTACACATGCCTTTAGTTGCCACCCTCAGGCCTTGGTTCATGACTTAGAAAAAGAAGTGACATTTACTTAGGTGCTAGTACCGTGTCACACTGATGTGTTAGCTCATTCAATTTTAATAAATAACGTGTTATTACAAATGAGGGAACTGAGGTTTCAAAAGGTTGAGAAACTTTAACTTTAAATGCATTAGCATCCATCCAACGAGGATGGTACTCTTATTTTTACCATTTACAGATAAGGGATCTTAAAGAGGTTAAAAAAAGTGATGAGTGGTGGTTTCAAACAATTTAGGTCAGCTTGCTTCAATAACGATAGAACGATTGTCCCTTAACTTTTAGGAAAAAAAGTAGAAGATATGACAATAGTTTATAATGAAACAGAGAAGACAGTTTTAAAGACAAAGAACATGAGGGTCTTATCCTACCAAGTGCCAAAATAGTATAAAGCTATGGTAATTTGGATGATGTGGTATTGGCACACAGATAGAAAATGAGTCAATGGAACACAACACAGAGCACAGAAAGAGGACCCAGGCATACAGAAGAATGTATTATACAGTTGATATATATCTGAATCACCATGGAAAGGGATGGACTCTACAATGAATGGCACCAGGGGAAAAATGAAATTGAACCCCTACTTTATACTACATGCAAAATACAAAAATAAATTTCAAGTGGATTGAAGATCTAAATGTAAAACAAAACTGTTAAAAGGTATGAAAGAAAATGTAGACTATCTTTGGACCTGAGGATAGAAATGATTTCTTAATGCCAAAAAGCACAAACACTTTAGGTAAAAAGTGATAAATTTATCCACATCGGGACCCAAGCCTACAGAATTACACACTTAAAATATCAAATACGATTTTTACTTATCATAAAGTCACTCAAGCAATATTATAGAGGTTTGTGGGAGTGTTCACAAATCACTTAGTTTAAACATCATAAAATTTTTATATTCAATTCTTTTAAATCCATCCTATTTTGTGATAGGTATATAGAAGCCCATCAATATTTCCTCTCAAATAAAGGAAGATAGAGAGTAAGACAAATAGTAACATGATTCTTGATGCCTGTGACCTGGCTACCTTTCTCTTTTTTCTGTGAAGTGAACGTGTGAAAGGGCATTTAGTTCCAAAAGAGACCATCTCTGCTCATGAAAAATTTCTGAACTCGCAGAAGGAGGTGGCAGCCAAAGAATCAGATCAACGCCAAGCCTGAGGCTGGGAAAATAAGTGGTGTCCCCGAATCTCCAGAACCTGTCATGGCTCCTCTTGGATTCCCACCATTTGGCTCTTTTTTATCCCTCTTCAAAAGGGCCTTTTTTCCTTATCCACACTAGATAAGATCCACCCCACTCACTGGCCTCCACTTCCAGCCACCACTATTAACAGTTACAGCGGCTTGCTATGAACTCCTCCCCTGTGTCATCTTGGTTTGTAGAAATATTCTTAATAAAATTAAATAGATGATTCTCATTGAAAACAACAGATGTAAATAACAGAATCTATGAGCCATCAGGATTTAATCCTTTGAGTCCACTTGGAGTCCTCCCCCGCATCTCCCAGGAAGTGTTGGTCTCAGCCTCACTTCACTCCAGTCCATCTTACCAATGCTGTTAAATATTGATTTCATAGTGTCTAACTGAAACTTGAAAGAAATTTCCTTGACCTCCAGGATCAAGAAAATGTCTTCAGCCTAGAATTAAATGTTGTCCATAATATTATTTGTCTCTATCTATCAACTTTATTCCTTTACTTGTTTATAACTTGCCATCTCAAGTTCCATATTTTCTAAGATGCTTTACCTGCTATCCAACATGCACTGATCTTCCCTCTGTTCCAAATGCCTTTTGTATGTAGCATTATCTTCACTCTGTCAGCATCCATAGTTAATTATTTCAAGATTTATTCCTATTTTTAAAGTATATATTTCTTCCCGTTGCTTTTTCTTTTTTAAGTATTTTATTGAGGTCATAATGGTTTATACCATTGTGTAATTTCAGGGGTACATTATTATTTGTCAGTTTCTGTATAGACTGTATCGTGCTCACCACCAATTGTCTAATTTTTATCCATCACCATATAAATGTGCCCCTTTACCCCTCTTACCCCCCCTTACCCCGTCCCCTCTCATAACCACTAATCTGTTTTCTTTATCCATGTGTTTGTTTATCTTCCACATATGAGTGAAACCATGTGGTGTTTGTCTTTCTCTGTCTTACTTACTTCACTTAGCATAATACTCTCAAGTTCCATCAATGTCGTTGCAAATAGAAGGATTTTGTCTTTTTTTGGCTGAGTAGTATTCCATTTTATATATACCACATCTTCTTTATCCATTTGTCAGTTGATGGGCACTTGGGTTGCTTCTACATCTTGGCTATTGTGAATAGTGCTTCAATGAACATAGGGGTGCATAAGTCTCTTTGAATTGTTGATTTCAAGTTCTTTGGGTACATACGCAGTGGAGGCATAGATAGCTCATACAGTATTTCTATTTTTAATTTTTTGAGGAATCTCCATACTGTTTTCCATAGGGGCTGCACCAGTTTGCATTCCCACCAGCAGTGTATGAGGGTTCCCTTTTCTCCACATCCTCTCCAACATTTGTTGTTTTTTTATCTAGGTAATTACAGCCATTCTAACAGGTATGAGGTGATATCTCATTGTAGTTTTGATTTGCATTTCCCTAATGATTATGACGTTAAACATCTTTTCATGTGCCTGTTGGCCATCAGTATATCTTTGGAAAAATGTTTGTTCATATACTCTGCTTATTTTCTGATCAGGTTTTTCATTTTTTTGTTGTTGGATTGTATAAGTTCTTTATATATTTAGAAATTTAGCCCTTGTCAGATACATTATTTGCAAATATTTTCTTCCAGTTGTTGGGTTGTCTTTTCATTTTGTTCATGGTTTCCTTTCCCTTGCAGAAGGTCATTAGTCTGATGTAGTCCCATTTGTTTATTTTTCCTTTTGTTTCCCATGCCTGAGTAGACAAGGTATTCAAAAAGATGCTGCTAAGACCAATGTCAAAGAGTGTACTGCCTATATTTTCTTCTAGGAGTTTTATGGGTTCAGGTCTGACATTCAAGTCTTTAATCCATCTTGAGTTAATTTTTGTGTATGGTGTAAGATAATGGTCTATTTTATTTTTTTTGCATGTGGCTGTCCAGTTTTCCCAGCACCATTTGTTGAAGAGACTTTCCTTTCTCCATTGTATGTTCTTGGTTCCTTTGTGGAAGATTAGCTATAGACAGATGACTGGTTTTATTTCTGAGGTTTCAATTCTGTTCCATTGATTTGTGTGTCTGTTTTTGTGCCAGTCCCATGCTGTTGTGATTACTGTAGCTTTGTAGTATACTTAGAAGTTAGGGATTGTGATGCCTCCAGCTTTGTTCTTTTTTCTCAAGATTGCTTTGGCTTTTTGGGGTGTTTTGTTGTTCCATATAAATTTTAGGATTCTTTGTTCTATTTCCATGAAGAATGTCATTGGGATTCTGATTGAATGTCATTGGGATGCGGATGGGGATTGCATCGAATCTGTAGATCGCTTTAGGTAATATGGACATTTTAACTATTCTTTCAATCCATCTGCATGGAATATCTTTCCATTTCTTTGTGTCATCTTCAATTTCTTTCAATAATGTCATATAGTTTTCAGTGTATAGGTCCTTCACCTCCTTGGCTTATTCCTAGATATTTATTCCTAGATATTTTATTCTTTTTGTTGTGATTATACATGGGATCATATTCTTGAGTTCTCTTTCCGCTAGTTCATTATTAGTGTATAGAAATGCAACTGATTTTTGTAAGTTGGTTTTGTACCCTGCAACTTTGTTAATTATTTCTATTAGTTTGCTGGTGGTTTTCTGTGTATAGGATCATGTCATCTGCAAACAGTGAGAGTTTACTTCTTCCTTTCCAATTTGGATACCTTTTATTTTTTTTTTCTTGCCTATGTACTATGTTGAATAGGAGTGGCAAGAGTGGATACCTGTGTCTTGTTTCTGTTTTCAGAGGGATAGCTTTCAGTTTTTCCCTGTAGGAAAACTGAGTATGATGTTGGCTGTGGGTTTGTCATATATGGCCTATATTATGTTGAGGTGCTTTCCTCTATACCCATTTTATTGAGAGTTTTTATCATAAATCATGTTGAATCTTGTCAAATGCTTTCCCTCCATCTATTTAGATGATTGTGTAATTTTTGTTCCTCATTTTGTTAATGTAGTGTATCACATTGATTGATTTGCAGATGTTGAACCATTCCTGTGTCCCTGGTATAAATCCCACTTGGTCATGGTATATGATCCTTTTAATGTATTTCTATATTTGGTTTTCCTATATTTTGTTGAGGATTTTACATCTATGTTCATCAGCAGTATTGGCCTATAATTTTCCTTCTTTGTGTTGTCCTTGTCTGGTTTTGGTATTAGAGTGTTGTTGGCCTACTAGAATGAGTTAGGAAGCATTCCATCTTCTTTAATTTTTTGGAACAGTTTGAGAAGGCTAGTTACTAAATCTTCTTTCAATGTTTGGTAGAATTCTCCAGAGAAGCCATCTTGTCTTGGACTTTTGTTTTTTGGGAGGTTTTTGATTACTTTTTCAATCTCTTTACTTGTAATTGGTCTATTCATATTCTCTATTTTTTCTTGGTTCAGTTTTGGGAGGTTGTGTGAATCTAAGAATTTTCCTTGTTGATTTTTTGTCTGAATGATCTATTCACTGATGTAAATGGGGTGTTGAGGTCCCCTATTATTATTGTGTTGCTGTCAATTTCTCCATTTAGGTCTGTTAATAGTTGCTGTATATACTTTGGTGCTCCTGTGTTAGGTACATATATATTAATAAATATTTTGTCTGCTTGGTGAAATGTCCCTTTTATCATGATATAGTGTCCCTCTTTGTCTCTCACTGCCTTTTTTATCTTGAAGTCTACTTTTCTGATATAGGTATGGCAACATCTGCTTTCTTTTGCTTGCCATTTGCTTGGAGTATCATCTTCCATCCTTTCACTCTGAGCCTGTTTTTCTTTAGAGCTAAGTTGTGCTTCCTGGAGGCAGCATATTGTTGAGTCTGGTTTTTCAATCCATCCAACCGTTCTGTGTCTTTTGATTGGAGAATTCAGCCCACTTTCATTTAGAGTGATTATTGATATATGAGGGTTGAATATTGCCATTTTATCTTTCGTTTTCTCGTTCTATATTTCTCTTGTTTCTTTTCCCTTGTATTTCTGGCTGCCATTTCAGTTTGGTGGTTTTCTTGATGGTTTCTCAGTTTTCTCTTTATTTATGATCTGCAACTCTGCTCTGAATTTTTATTTTGTGGTTACCATCAGTTTTGTATAAAAGATCTCACAGATGTGATAGACCATTTTCTGATAGTCTCTTATCTCCATTAGCCTAAGCAGGTTCCATCCCATTCCTCTTCCCCATCTACACTTTAGTTGTTACAAATGATTCTTTTTTATGTTGTGAGTCTGTGACCAACAGACTCACAACATAAAATTGAAGTGTTCATGGTCATTTTTGATGCTTTCTTTCTCTTTGTGTTTTATGTTGTAATTAAGTGTTTGCTAACCTATTCTGATATGGAGCTGCAATTTTCTGATTTTTTCTGTCTATTTATCTCTGCTCAAAGCTTTGTAAAATTTTGCCTTTTGTTTCATCGTTTCTTGCAAGGCAGGTCTAGAGGCAATGAACTCTCTCAGATTTTGTTTATCCAGGAAAGTTTTTATTTCTCTATCATATCTGATGGAAAATTTTGTTGGACAGAGTATTCTTGGCTGGAAGTTTTTGTCTTTCAGAATTTTGAATATATCATCCAATCTCTCCTAGCCTGTAAGTTTTCTGCTAAGAAATAAGCTGAAAGCCTGATAGGGGTTTCTTTGTAGGTTATTCTCTTCTCTCTTGCTGCCCTCAATATTTTTTTGTGTGTCATTGACTTTTGCCAGTTTTACTGTTATATGCCTTGGAGAAGATCTTTTTGCATTGATGTAATTAGGAGTGCTATTGACTTCATGTCCTTGTATGTACAGTTTCTTTTCCAGGTTTGGGAAGTTCTCAGCTATTTTTTCTTTGAATAAGATCCCTGCTCCATTTTCCCTCCCTTCTCCCTTTAGGGTACCTATAATCCTTATGTTACTTTTCCTAATTGAGTCAGATATTTCTCAGAGAATTCTTTTATTTTTTTCTAAGTTTTAGTTCTGCCTCCTCCACCTGAAGTATTTCTCGGTTTCTATCGTTAGGCTCACTAATTCTCCCCTCCATAAGGTCTGCTCTAGTTTTTATGCTTTCTACGTTATTTTTTTTTATCTCATTAGCTGTGTTCTTCCTATCCAGAATGTGTTTTTGTTTTTAGAGCTTCAATCACTTTGGTGAATTATTCCTTCTGTTCATTAATTTTATTCCTCAGTTCATTAAACTGTCATTTGAGTTTTCTTGTAACTGGTTGAGTTTCTTTATGACCGCTATTTTGAATTTTCGGTCAGTTAGATTGTAATCTTCTGTGACTTCAGGTTCGGTTTCAGGATAACTGTCATTTTCCTTCTATTTGGCCATGTTAATGTATTTCTTCACAGTGTTTGATGAATTGATCCTCTGCTGGTGCATCTGTGGTAGTGATCTGACATTTTCTTCTTTGGGTATGGCTTTGGTTACTCTGGTTCTGGTCACCTGGGACTTGTGCTCCTTCACTGGCTTTCTGTGGAATTGGATGCTGCTGTCCTGTGCACCAAGAGCACTTCTGTTCCTGGGTTGTATTGGGGTACTGGGTGCACCACTTCCAGGGGTATTGGGTTCATGAGTGTCACTGTCGCTGGTGGGGGCCTAGAGACTTGTATGCAGCCCCATTGCTGTGGAGCTGGGGTCAGGATGGCTGCCACTGAGGGCTGGGTCACTGGGTCTGCTGTGTTTCCTGATGCTTCTGGTCACAGATCCCACCTACCACTGCTGGGGGGAGGGACTTTTTTCTGCTCCTGCCCCATCTGCTCCTAGTTGTGCTGGTCTGGCTGCTCCTCAGGTGCATTCACATGGCCAGGGTGTGCTTGCACAGGCCAGGCTGGCATGGCTCTGCAGATGTTTGCATGTGGGCCAGCCTGCCCCGACTCCACTCACAGTTTCACTGGCTGCTGCATGAGGATCGGCATCCTGGATTGCTGCCTCCGGGGAGAGGGCCACTCCCCTAGTTGCACTGCTTCCTGCGAGTTCAGTCTAGCCACCTTCAGATGTATAGCTGTATGGATCTCTCAGGCATCCTGTTGTGCTGTGTGGAGAATCCTCCATTGGTCAATGGATGTCTGTTAGGTTTTAACTTAGGGGAAGAGACAAAATGAACAACTCACTCCACCATGATGCTGATGTCATGCCTTGAAAGTTTATCATTTTGATTTCAAAATTGATTCAAGAGTTGTCTGGGAGGGAGCTTCCTATTTTCCAAATACGTAATTTTTTATCACATTATTCATTTTAATTTCATTAGCTTATGAAGTAAAAATGAAGCTTGTAAAATATTGACTTTTTTGGAATGTGTAGCCAGATGGACAATCAATCTTTATAAATGTTCAAAGGTTTTCTTTGTGAAAATGTGTATTATGTTTGAGGTTGTAAGGTTCTTTGTATGTATCTCAGAACAGTTTTTAGGCTGCATTTTAAATTTTTAAACATAAAATTCCTTTATGTCCTTATTCATTTTTCATTTCATTTATCTCCTTATTCATTTTTGTCTAATTTGACTTTTCCTACTATATATAAATCCTTAGTAAAGCATTAACTAATTGGATTCAGCAATATATCAAAAGATTAATACACTGTCACTAAGAAATTCTTATTTCAGGAAAGCAAGGTATTTTATCAACAGTCTAAATATCAACATAATTAGGAATTTTATCAACATAGTCTATACCAACAAAATAAAAGAATATATCAATAAATGTTGAAACTGCATTTGAAAAAATTCAACAATGATTCTTGATAAAAATTCTCAGTAAAATAAAATGTATTAGAATCAAAACACTTGCTCAAAACCAAGAACATTATCCCTGTTGGTGAACCACTAAAATAATTTCAGTTAAACTCAGCTACACTATTATTGCTTAGCATTGTTTCAAAACTTCTAATAAATACAAGAAAATTAAATAACTAGTATAAGCATTAAAACAGAAGAGATAAAAATTGTCTCTTTGGGTTGATATAACTAAATGACTAGAACACTTAAGACATTCATGGAAAAATCTAATAGCACTAATAAAACAATTTGGTAGGGTGTGGAGTACAATACAAATAATTTTTTAAAAGCAATAGTTTTTCTCTGATTCAGCTATAAATCACCCAAAGAAAGAAAATGGTATTCAGAAAAACATCCAAAATGCGACAAATACTAAAAATACTTAAGAATAAACCTAACAAGAAAAGCAGAACCTATATGAAGAAAATTATGAAATTTTATGAACATATGGAAAGATACATAATATTCATGAATGGGGAAACAACATATTAAAAAGATTAAATTTCCCAAAATTAATAAATAAACAAAATGTCATTCTATTTGGATTTTCAATGGAGGTTGTTTGTCATTTTTTGTTGGTTAGGGGTGGGGAGGGCAAGAGGTATTTGGATAAAGTGATCTTAAAGTTTATATGAAGGATAAAACATCTGAAAAGAGCCAATAAATTTTAATTATTTTTAAAAGCAAGAATATTGATTAATAACAATCAATTTTAAAAAGAAAAGTTCAAGATTTTTAAAAATGTCAAATGTTAGGGCAGTTTATGTAGAGGAATGTCTTCAGCAAAGGACAACATAAATCCTGATTTCTACCCACTCCTTCTCTCCCTAAACCTGACCCTCTTTCTGACTTCTCCAGCTTAGTTAATGACGCCACCATCCACCCAAACAAATCGAAGATAACCCAAATCCGTGACCTTCTTTCCATCCTGAATACCACCCACCTCCCTCGTGTAAACCATTCTCGCCTCCATCCTGAACTATTGCAGTAACCTTCTACACGTCTTGAAGCTGTCACTCCTGCCCGCTCCATCCATTCTCCTCACAGCAGACAAAGTGGTGTTTCAAAAACCTTGAGTGGTTTCCCACAGCACTTAGATCACAATCGGAACTCTCCACTTCTCCAAAGTCCTAGAATGTCTGGTCCCAGCTCCATTGCTAACCTTCTCATTTTATACCACTCTCTCCTCTTACCTCTGTACCGCAGCAATAATGGCCTTCTTTCAATTCTTTAAACACATCAAGCTTTTTTCAACTGTAGAAACTTCTCAATTGCTGGTCCCTTTGTCTTCCATGCCCTTGTCCTGATCAGTACATTCTCGGTACCTTAAGCATTTCTTCCTCAAATAGACATCACTTGGCCAGCTTTCACATTACTCTGTTTAAAGTATCTGCATAGCACTAATTATTGTTGGATCTTTATTTCGTGTATTTACTTATTTGTTCAATGTTTATTCTCACATGAGAATGTAAGCTCCAGGAACAAGCAACTCATCTCTCTGATTTCGTCAGCACTAGGTACAGTGCCTGATAAATAGCAGGCACTCAATAAATATTTGTGAAATCAAAGAATAAATGCTTGACCAAAGCTTTATATCCAAGAGTGTTTTCCTAAGAAAACGTTGAACCTCCAGAAATGGATCTGCTTCAAAAGGCCATTGAAGGAACATGCTGTACATGTCACAATCACAAGGCTTTCTTATTTTCAAAGGAGGCGATTTTATAGTCTAATTTCAGGAATATTTTAAAAATCTAAATGAAAGCACAAAAGCCTTGCCTTTTACCTGAGGTAATCATCATCAAGTATAGATTGACTCCCTTCATCTCTCAAATGTCAAAAGGCTGATTAGTGCATCGAACATCTTGACTGCAGGAGACCTTGATGTATATGTTCAGTGGGCTATAATGATTCATATAAATTAGCTGCCACGTATTTTAAAGGAGACATTAATTTCCCACCACCTATTTCTAAAATGAACTACTAAATCCTAAATTCACCCTCAATGAGGTGATCAGTCACTCACAAAGCTTGGTGTCAATGAAAAGGCCTCATTTGAAATTAACATGTGTCCTGGCTTGGGGCATATAAGAGAGAAGCAACATGATAACCTGGAGAATGGCTTATCACACTCTAAATACAGTAGTCCCCCCTTAACCTCAGTTTCGCTTTCCAAGCTTTCGGTTACCCAAGGATAACAGCCGTCCAGAAGCAAATGAGCCTCCTTCTGCCATATCCTGTCCTCAGAAAGTCGACAGTAGCATAATGCTACATCACGATGCCTACATCATTCACTTCACTTCACCTCCTCATATAGGCATTGTATCATTGCACATCATCAGAGAAGAAAGGTGAGTGCAGTACAATAAGACATTTTGAGAGAGAAAGAGACTACATTCATGTAACTTTTGTTACAGTATATTGTTATAATTGTTCTATTTTATTATTAGTTATTGTTGTTAATCTCTTACTGTGCCTGACTTACAAATTAAACTTTATCATGCGAAAAAAACACAGTGTATATAGGCTATGGTACCATCTGCAGTTTCAGGCATCCACTGGGGGTCTTGAAACATGGGGGGACTATAGTAGTTACCCTGGATACTCACCTCCACCAAGATGGCCACTTGTAAGGTTCCCTGTCTTTTTCCTGACTTGTGGGTATCAGAAATGAGTAAGGATTTCTAATTCAAACAGAATTTCTTTAGCCCTGAAGATTTTCCTGAACCTTTCTGACGCTGCCTGACCTCAGTTCCCCACATGAGTAAGATTATCCTCCAGTCTTCGTTTTTCAACACAAGAAGCAAAACTAGTTACTCTTGAACCAGATTACAACTGAGTGACAAAGCCACAGAAGCTATTGGAGTGCGAGGGAGTGTTGGCTGTGCAGGTCCTTGTAATGGACCCAACTGTGTACCTTGCAAAATCCATATGTTGAAGCCATAATCCCCAAGGTGACTGTATGTGGAGATAGACTTTCTTTTTTTTTGAGGAAGATTGGCCCTGAGCTAACTTCTGTTGCCAATCTTCCTCATTTTGCATGAGGAAGATTGTTGGTGAGCTAACATCTGTGCCAATCTTCCTCTATTTTCTATGTGGGATGCCGCCACAGCATGGCTTGATGAGCAGTGTGTAGGTCTGTGCCTAGGATTCAAACCCACAAATCGCAGGCCACCAAAGCAGAGTGTGCAAACTTAACCATTACACCAACGGCCTGGCCCCTGGAGATAGAAATTTTAAGGAGATAATTAAAGTTAAATGAGCCCATAAGTGCAGGACTCTAATCCTTATAAGATAAGAAAGAGACACCAGGAGTGCATGCACTTAAGGACACAGTGAGAAGACATCTCACCTGCAAGCCAGAAAGAGAGGCCTCACCAGAAACCAACTACACCAGCACCTTGATCTTGGATTTCCAGCCTCCAGACTGTGAGAAAATAAACGTCTGTCGTTTAAGCCATCCAGCTGGTGGTGTTTGTCATGGCAGCTCTAGAAGACTAATACAGTCCTCCTCGTCCACTCTTGTCCTGGGGCTCCAGCTTTCACCCCATCACCCCCACTACCTCTCTTCTCCTAGTCCCTTACCTCGCTCACAACCAAGGCCCCACATTGCTAAGACTGCTGTTGCTAGGGGGCATGTGCCACCCTGGGCAGGAAGGCACAAGTAGCTTAAATGGAGACCCTTCCTACTGCAGTCTTGGAAATGAAACCTAACTGAGGGGATATACTCCATAGCTGCACAAAGCTGGTTTCTTCCAGTAACTTCTGCTGTAGAGAATGGTGCAGTTTCCATACGCACAACTTCAAATAAAAGTTGTAGAATAGGGGCCAGCCCTGAGGCCTAGCAGTTAAGTTTGGTGCACTCTGCTTCAGCAGTCCAGGTTCGCTTCTTGGGCACAGACCTACACTGCTCATTGGCAGCCATGCTGTGGCAGCAACCCATGTGCAAAATAGAGGACGATTGGCACAGATGTTAGCTTGGCGCAAATCTTCCTCAAGCAAAAAGGGGAATATTGGCACAGATGTTAGCTCAGGGTGAATCTTCCTCAGCAAAAAAAAAAAAAAAAAAAAGTTGTAGAATAACTTTCTAGTGCCTTTAGACTAAAACCAAAACCTATTCTATTTAGCTGCTAACAATATGCCAAAAAACATTCTCCTTTCTCCAGCTATCAGTGAGAGCTGCTCAAGTTCTTCAAACAATATGAAGGATGGATACAAGGGGAGGGCGACCCAGTTTATTTCTGTCTAATAAACCAAACCTAGGGAAAGGAAGAAGCTAAAACAATGGGAGATATTAACTACGGGTAAACAGTGAAAGTTTAAAACCATAATTTGAAAATAAAGAGCATGTTCTTCCCTTAAATTTAGCTTTAAAATTTGCCTTTGAGGAGAAGGTAAAGTACTAATGAGTAACTGTGGCAACAGAAGAACATGCTCAACTTATCTTTCCGTCTCCACCATGGAGCTCAACAACAAAACTAAGGGAGAAAATGTATTTACTCTTTTGAGAAATGAGGAAAAAAGACAATGACAGCTTCCAGTGCTTTTGCATCTCAAGGGCCAAGAAAGTGGGACATAAAAGAAGACCATTCTCCAAAGACTAGTGCAATCAGAACATCCGCCCTCTCTGTAGGCCCAGGAACGAGGAGGCCGGCTGTCCTCAGGCTGCTTTGCCCCAGGACTCACAGTCGGATCATCTAGACGGTTGAGGTCCGAGCCCTGAGCACCTGCCTGCCTGGAATGAGCTGGGTCTTCCAGTGGGCCAGAGAACCCTGCAGTGTCAGCGCCGAGGCCCTCTAACTGATGGGAAGACTTGTACAAGGTTAGACAGTAAGCAGAATGAGGGACTGTGTCCCCAGCCACCACGCCTCTCTTCCCAGTACCTCAGACCCCCTCAGACACTAACTGGTGTCCGAAAGAGAGGCCGAAAGGCATCAGCAAATCTGCTGAAAACTAGTTCTTTTGTTCTTCACGAATTCAATTTTGATTTCAGAAAGGAAAATCCTCAGCACTGATATTGAAAACCAAATAGAGAAAATAATATATACGGCTACTAGATCTGACTGAAAACTCGCTCAAAAAGCCAATCCTCTCTCATTTTTTGGCTTCTTCTATCTGGTTGATCCATAATCTACCTGATTCATCTCTACTCTAGTTTGAAAGCGGAGAGGAAACCAATACCGTAGAAAGATGAAAAATCCAGTCATCCAGTTTTGAAAAAGAAAAGCCGGCAGCTCGGGCTCTCTCAGTGACAATCGTTTGCGCTAACCTTCTATAACCCTATGGCGTAAAGGACTCCTCTTTAAATGTTCACCCAGTTATGTCTGGGTGCTCTCCAACTTGTAAAAAGCTAGCAAATTATTATTCACAATTAAAGTTTATTGAAGAATCACTTTCCAATTAAGGTTATAAATTATTAAGCAACAGTGCATGGCCGCAGTGTTTTACAAGCCATTAGTAGCACTTTATCTGCCTCCTGAGATACACTGATCAAGGTCAAGTGACCCTAGGGATCCTCAGCGCACATTAATAACCTGGTTTGATAAATGGCCTTGAGGTCTTCCTGGCATTCAGAGCTGGAACATTTTTAACAAAGAGATATTAATGGGTTTTAAATTGTTTTCCATTGACTATACATCCTTTATTGTGAAATAAGAAATTGCTTAAAAAATGGAAAACAGTATAATGCAGTTTTTAAGAAAAGCACATATATGGAAGCCAAGATACTTGTATCCTATGTTGTATCTGCCCTTCTCACCCATGTATGATCCATGTCAAGTCATTTTACTTCTCTGGGTTTCAGACTCTTCAGCCAGTCCCTGAGAAGGCTAGAGCAGGTGACCTGGGCCTCACCGAGCGGGAATCTCCCACTTGCTCCTCATAATTCACTGTTTCCCTTTGCTAACATGCTCCAGGTGAGGTCTTTGTGGTTTTCCTCCTCTGTTCTGTTTGTAGGAGAACTATACATGACAGGATACACCATAAGGGATAGGATGTACTGATAGAAAGAAGGCTTTTACACGAATAAAGCTAATTTGGTCATTTTCAGAAAATTTTTATTTTTTAAGATGTGCTGAGTTCTTTTTACAGCTTGGTCTTTGAAATTTAGAAGTCAATGGCTATGTTTACAGACATCTATTTTCCTTCTTTTGACTTTCTCCTTAATTCTCTTCTATACTCTCCTTCATTCTCTTCTATATTCTCTTTCCTTTTCATGTTCCACTGTTGGGAAAACAGGACCATCCTTCTGGATGACCACATATGTAAGGGAAGAAACATACAGTCTTAGGTCAGTTCTCTCCGAATAGTTTCTTAAAGAGTGCCCAACAGCTTCAAAGGGATCAGCAAGTGACCAGAAAGTGTTTATTGAACACCTTATATGTGCTCAGCCCTGGAGATGAAGCAGAGGAGGATGCGAGAAACATGTTTCAGCATTGTCAACATGCCTGCAATCTGTTGGGAGAGATGTAAGTCCCACACAAAACCCAAGTAAACAACAGTGTCTTGCGCAATGCCCGGCAGAGAAAATGTTCAACAAATGCTTGTGGAGCTGTCCTGAGCTACACAACTTTTAGGAAGAATAGGAATGTCATGGTCTGTTCTGCTCCAGCTATAACTAGAAGAGTTTCCTCATTTGGGGATACCACTCTTTAAAGAGGTCATTTGAACGAGAGAGAGAGTGAGCATCCAGAGGAAGGAGAGAAGGAGGGTGAAGACTCTGGGAATCATGGCCTAGCAAAGATTAGTTGATGAAGCTGGAGCTAGTGAACCTGAAAAAGCGGCTTGGAAATAGAACGCTGATAATTGTATTCAAATGTTTGAAAGTCTGATTAAAACATTTTAAAAAATGGGGGGGGGGGCATATTTCCATTATGTATAAAAAGCCAAAACTAAGTCCAAAGTTAAAACAGAAATTAAGGTAGTATAAGGGGACAGTGGAGCGGTCACAGAAAGATATAACTCCACACACCAATACGGCTCCCCACAGCAGCCCAATGAAATATACTCATTTGCCAGAGGAGAAAAAATTGTTTTAGTTATTGGAAATACTATGTTACCGTGTTAAATGAAGTCTACAAATGGTGAAATATAGATGATAAATCTCTTTGCTCTGTGATAGTGAGTAAATAACACTTATCATAAATATAACAACTTAAAACAAAACTTAAATGCACCATTGCGTGGGGCTCACTAGACCTGCCTCCGCCTCCGCACGCTCTTACTCGATTTTAGTTACCCTTAGGTTCTGGGGGAGAAGTTATTGATGAGCCACCATTAAAGGAGTGTTAAAACAGAATGTGGGAATGGTATCAATTAAGGTTGTGCATCTCTTTTTCAGAGTCCTCTCTCTGAGTCCCAGACCTAACGTTTTATCATTATAAGGGCTGTCTTGCTCTAGGTGATTATAAGAGAAAAAAGGCAATCAGGAGAGTGAAGTCAGGGAAGTCTTCATTTTCTGGGACTCTGTGTGTATAGAAAGACTTAGCAAAGAAGGGAGAAAAGTTACTTCACTTAAATCAAATGAAACAAGATTGCAAAAGGCACAGCAGTAAGAATAAATCTCAAGCTGCCCATCACCTGGTGGAGGTGAGTCGACAAAGCTGACCTGATCAGCTGTCGCAGGGCGGTTGTCAATTGGCTGGGAGGTGAGTGGGGCCACATTAGGGAAAAGACAGAAACAGACGAATATGACAGAAGTTGAGTTCCAGAAAGGATTCGCATAAATATATAACACCAAGACCTCTATTAATACATGGGCAAAAGGCACGAACAGTGAATTTACACAAGGGAAAATACAAATAAGAAGCAAACATACAGAAAAACATTCACCTTTATAACTTGCAATTAAGAAACAAAACTGCACGTGAAAAACAAAACAAAACAGTTAAACTAACCAACATGTTAAAAAAGAAGAAATCTAATACAGGCAGATTTCAGAGGAAATAATAGGATTTGGTTTATAGCATTGAAAATTTGTGTAAGACTTTTGGAGGGGAATTTAGTAATACATTCACACACACTGTGTACACACATACACACACACACATATACACATAAATTGATCATAGCCTTTGATCCATTAATGTAATGACTTGGAATTTGTCCAAAAGAAATAATCGAAAAGAAAACAATCATTTGTACAGCAACATTCGTAGTCGTTATATTAGCAAAAAATGGGAAATAGTACACCCATTTTTCTGTTATTGGACATTTAGTTGTGGCATATAATCAATGGAACATTATGTGACGATTACAAACAAAATAGGAAAACCATGGAATAACATTAAACTGTATATGAAATAGTAAGGAAAATTGTAGAACACAGAATTGACACACCCCTATTACGGCCGTATAAAATATACCATGTGCGGATAGATTGGAACATGAATATTGAGAAAGCAAAGACAATCCTACTAGGATACTGGTTAAGTGTGATTTATTTTTCTTTTCTTTTTAAATGTTGTTTTAGCATTTTAATAGTATTTTAATATTTTGTTGTTGTTGTTAAGGAATTGGGGACGTTAAAGGTTTTCTGCATAGGGAATAAATACGATGAAAGCAGAATTGTTTGAAGAATTAAGAGCCTAAAGTCAAACAGTCCAAGGAGGAGCCTGGTGATGTGCTCCAGACTGGAAGTGACAAGGGGTTAGATCAGAGCACAGAGTGAGAATAGAAAATAAAGGATGATAATGGAGATTTTTTTTAAAAAAGGCAACAACAAAGTTGTTTGGTTCTGGCAGAAGAATGGGTGACCCCAACTTTTCTAGTCTTGATGACTAATGATTAGCCTAGATGCTACAAGTTTATTCATTTAGTCAACAAACATTTATTAAGAACCTACTATGTACCAAGCTCATAGTTCTAGGCAGTGAGGCTGAAAGACAGATTCATGCTCTCGTAGAGCTTAGAACCCATTCAAGTGGAGGACAGAAGACCTAAATAAATAGATTCATGATTCTAACTGGATGGAAAGCTGCCATAAAGGAAACACTGCCAGAATTAATGCTATGAGCAAGCATTGGTAGCAGTAGACAAAGGACAGACCAGATTGGAGAGACCTTATTGTTCAGTGTATGTACCTAAGTTAGTCATTCCAGAGAGCTTTCTCACTGAGGAAAAAGAGCACAATTTTCCACCAGAAAGAGTGTTGGGTCATGAGTTAATTACAGAGACCTTGAATTGCAAGCAGGCTACAGCTTCTGAGGAAGGATATGGCTTGGTTTACATAATGTTTAAAGCAACAAGGTCTAGGAATCCATCAACCTTTTATGCATGACCTCATTGATCCCTACAAAAATCAATCAAGCTTCTGATATCTGTATTGACAAGGCATAGAAAATAAGTCTTCTTGAGTTTGTTTTTTCTTTATTCCCATGGGAAATGCTCAGACCAAAGGGAAAATACTTAAAGACCACCATCACACTAGTTTTCTCTTATTTCCATTTTTAGAAGGATGTTAAGATTTCACAGTGGCCTGAAATTCTCAGTAAATTTAATTGTTTAGAGCTACTCCAGGCTTCATTTGGGAACCTTAGCTCCCTGCACAATAAACTTTCAGTTGTTTATGGAGAACAGCACTTGGATAAAACACTAGACTAAAAGAATCTATCCCTCCTAGCAAGTAAAAGTTGCTTTAACATTACATTTGGAAAATCATACTTGACAACTTCTTGACTCCTACCCTAAAACTTGCTTTTAAAAAGTGTTCTAAAATATCAGTGGTAAAAACATACTTTTTGCAAAGTTGCTATATAAATTAATTTTATATTTGGACACACAATTTGCTGATCAAGACAACCCACATAAGTATTTTTAAGACACTTTTTCAACTTTGAGACTTTAACCAGGCAGATGGATGGATCAAGAGACTGAAAAAAGAGCTTTCCCCACATAGGTCATTGGTTCAAACCCAACCCAACTCAGCTGGAAAGCAATTACCATCTGCTGATCTTTATGAAATGTACTGGTGGGCTAAATTCAATTTCTAACAAGGAAAATAAACAGCTACAATTGTTGGGAGCCTAGACAAGGGGCCAGGGATTAATTTAGTTGTTTCATGTCAGGATTGATACACATCAGAACTGTGACATTGCAGGACTGACTGAGAATTTTCATCAACAATACACAAGAGTACAAAAAAAATCAAGGAAATTCACATGTATCTATTTACGTATATATGTACATGTGTGTGTGTATGTATGTAATGTATATATGGATATATACACATTCTTCTGAAATATCATAGATCACAATATTTATAAGCAACCTTAAAGGTTCATGACCTAAAGCTCTGTAGACCCTTACCGCTCACAAAGAATGCATCCCTAGACATTCAAGAATCCCATATTCACCAATGCACCTCTTGCATATAATTTCTCCCTTAAAACATTATGACATAAAGGAAAAAATTAAAGCAACTCCATTAGGCCCTTCCCAGAAATGTTTGTATGTGCTCCTGGCTTTTCCCACATTCCATTTCCATTAAGAGTCGTATGTTTCCTATGCTTATCCTCACACCACAAATTAACTGCCTTTTCCACTTTCACTGGAATTTAATCCCTCCCTTGTTGAACAATTCCTGTGCTGGCTGAGACTGGCTGGAGTTGTTTTATGGAATGCTTTTAGTCTTGTTGGCCTAGCAAAATTAATCAACTTCATGGACCTGCAGGTCCATAGGCCTTAGCCAGACCCAGAAAGTTAAATCTGTAAAGCTTCCCTGTAATGTACCATTTTGCTAAGTTAGTAACAACTCAGGCACATTCTGTTAGAAGGAGTCCTTTAGCCAGTGAGTGAAGCCAGATGATTACTCAATCTTTTCCCCACAGTGCAGCCTTTTATTTTCTTTAATTGTCTTCAGTAGCATAAAGTTAAGTTTTGCTGCATTTTATGGGGCAAAAACATTTATAGTACTATTTGAAGGCCTACAGGTTCTGGAAGTCTTTGGAATCTATCCCTCACAAACGTCAAGGATCCGCAGATGCAAGTACATCTTACTCTCCTAACAACCGGCTGGAAGTTGGCTAAGAAGAAGATGGCCAGGCCAATGCCCAGATTCCCAAGTTGGACTGTTGGAAGAATAAAGACGCTATTACCAAGAAGAGAGAAATTTGTAGAAGGAAATGAAAATTTTAGTTTTAGACATCTTGATTTTAAGGTCTGTTCTGACAGCTAGATAAATGATAGGCAACAGGAAGATGAGTCTTGAGAGAAAGACTGAAAAAATGAACTATAAATTGGGTGTCTTCAGGATAAAGGCAAAGGCTGAAGTTGGGGTGAAGAGTGTAGAAAATGGCTCTTCTGAAGTCAGTCCATGCAAACCCAGCTCTACATGAACCTTATGTGCATCAAGGGTCAGCACTCACAGGCCACCTCACAGTTCAAGATGTCAACTTTGCGATCACTGTTCTTCTTCGTGTTCCACATTTTTTCCTGAGGACACTTGAACTGCATTTTCACACACTAAAGTGACTACTCAATTAAAAAGAAAAATTAGACAAAGAATGCTTTAGTTGCCCATTTTAGCCACCTGAAGGCTAAGTCTGGAAGAGGTCCCTCTGTGAAAGTGCCACAGTCTGCATCTTCCATTTAGTTAAGTGTCCACATCTCCATTTAGCCGCCATTACATGAGCCTTCATTTTGTTCCAAAGTTGAACAGAATTTGATTTAACTGCCAAAATACACAAACCAGTTTCTGAAAGCAAAATGTTAATTCGTCAAGTCATGTCCTGTTTCCTTTTCTTTATGGGAAGGTTTTTCATTACAAATTCAATTTCTTTAATAGATATAGGGCTGTTTAGATTTTCTATTCTGTTTTCTTTCTATTAAGGGTGGCAGTACAATGACACCAACTTGAGGAAATGCTTATATTTTTATAATATCTAACAATAAGGGAGAAAAGGGCTCTCCTTACAAGAATCTTTTGTTTAAATCTTCCCTTTCTGTTGAAAATTAAGCCACCATGAATGTGAAGCCAAAAATGTTGGTCTTTGCTTCTAATACAACACAGATGGACAATGTGCCACTCTGAGGCCATGCAGGGGAGCAGCATTTCAGCACTAGAAAGGTCACATCAGAATTAAGTTGGTTTCAGTAAAGTGAAACCAAATGAAAACTTTGCATCCACCCCCTAAACTCAATTTTTTAAGTTGTTCCATAAAGACACAGTCAGGCATTGAATTGCTGCAGTGTGACCTACCACAGGCTCTGCTATTCATAATCTGGAAAGATGCTCTGGTTCACTGCCCAGAAAATTTCATCACTGAGCACCTTCAGTTCTCTCATTAGACACTGCCTCACCCTCCGGAAAGTGCTCTGTGAATGTTGATGGAACAAATTAATGAATTAAATTACTATTATGCTTTTCCTTCTTGCTGATTCTCCCAAAAAGGTGTAAAGAAGCTTAGTCTCAAAGTTTGAGTAATTAAGAAGAGCTCTTTGGTCTGTATCTAATTTAGCATAAAACACATCAGATGTGAACGACGCTTCACACCTGTGTAAGGGTTGGGATGCGCCAACTTTTGCTGTAAGAAATTGTCGTGGCTCTGACCTCATGTTATGGCTGTCACACAAAGGGCTTAGAGAGAATTAATTTTGTCCTTGATGTGTTTTGATGTGAAGCAATGTCATTATGGATAAATTCCTTTGGTGAATTTATTTATAAATTCAGCATCCTTCACTTGTATAGGTAAGCAGATAGTAAAAATTCCTATTATTTATCTGAAAATTACCTCTCCCTTTTATTCAATTATTCCATAATTTGTAGACACACATTCACATTCAGCTTATCTAGACTCTGATTCTGTATTGTCATCAACTGTTGTAACGAATGGGAGAAGACTTGAGGTCGGGACCTGGTTCTTCCACTTAGTGACTATGGATTCTTGTTCAGTCACTTCCTGACTCTAAGCCTCAGTTTTCTTACCTGTCAAATAGACCTAATCTGACCTACACTTCAGACGGACAATGTGGGGAGGGGGGGAGGGATGAAGTACCAATATCAGAAAATTTTGTAAACTGTAAAACCCTCCACAAACACAAAATATCATGATTCCGTCTCCATCGGCCAGCCAGTCTGTCCCCATTCCTTGTTATTTGAAAGATGCCCTCTGACTTCCCACAGCTCTGGGATGCCCTTCTTGGGTTTTACCCACCAGAATCAGGCACTCTGAGAAACTTACAACTGGAGGATAACTCCTCACTTACAGTTCCTGTTTGGCATTAATAATAGTAATGATAATGTCTAATATTTATATCATGTTTACTATGGGCCAGAAGCCATTCAAAACACTTCGTAGAAATTAACCCATTTAAACTTCATAACAACTCAAGGGTTTTACAGAAAAGGAAACCGAGGGACACAGAGGTTAGTAACTTACTCAAGGTGACACGAGAAGGTTAGAGCCAGAATGTGAACACGGGCGGGCTGGCTTCAGACACACTAATCAGCATGTTTTACCATAGCCTCATGTGGGACAAAGTTAAAAGAATGAATCACATTCTGTTTCGCAAGTTCCATTGCTTGGATTAAAATGTTCTATGTTTTAGCCAGTAATTCACATCTCAGAAGCCACACTAAAAAGAAATCCAAAACATAGACACCTCTTTATAGCTAAAGATATTCATTATAATATTAATAATAATGGTGGATACCACATAAAAACTACATGCTCAATAAGAAGAGAATCTTTTTTTTAAAAAAAAAAAAACCACGGGCAAAACCTCAATGGTCAGTTACACCCTCATTTAAATTTATGTTTAAAATAATGTGTGAGAACATATAAACAATTCGGTTGTCACATTCAGTGCAAAAAGCAACATACAAAGTTTACTATCGTAATTATATAAAACACACACATATACATAAAACCCTAAAAAAGGAAGAAGAAAAAAACGAAACGCTTGTTATCTCTAAGTCCTTTTTTTGAAATTCCTTCTACGTTTTCTGTCTCCAACTTCAAAAAAAACATGTATGGCTTTTGTAATGGAAATGTGATAAACTTTATTTTGTAATTTTCTGTTGATTTTTCCCTAGAATTGTTACGTTTTTCTGCCTCACTTTAGAACTTATCTGCTCTTCTCTACCCACCCCATCAGTGATTAGAAAGGGCAGACTAGGGAACACTTGGTCCTGAAGTCCCGGGTGACACACAGAGTGAGGTAAAATGCCTGGAGTTCCTTTATTCTACATCGGGCATGCAAGCATATGAGACATAACAATGAGTCAAATGTTTGAAACTGATGAATAGAAGAAAGGAAGGTGGGAGAGAAGAGAGGAAAAGAAAAGAGAGAAAGCAATGCAGAACTCTTAGCAAGAAGCTAAACTGTGTAACAGACCCAAGATGTCTTTGTAAGTCAGGACAGGCAGGCAGCAAAAAGTCATGACTAACAGCAGGTTGGGAGGATAGGGCTCAAGAAGAAATAAACAAATCACTTGAGAAGACTTGGGTAGGAAATATCATGAAGAGTGAGGACAGGGGGAGAAAAAGCATAAACCTAGTCACCGCAGGTCTGAGGGTCTGTGTCAGTTCAGTGTCCGCGAAGGAAAATAGGAACCACACTAGCTTTCAAGCAGAGGGAATTTAATGTAGGAATTGAATAACAGTGTGGAAAGGAATAGAAGGGCATAAATGGGAAAGGTAAGCTTATCCAGAGATTAGTAACTACAACCCACAGGGCCAGAGGAGCAAAAGGAAAGGATGATACAAGAGCCCTTGATTGCTAGAATAGAGCAAGAGCTAGCGCTGTGGCTGCTGCCATCTTTCAGCAGCCCACCACCTCAATGCTGTAGAAGCCCGAGGGCCCAACATTGTTCACTCCTGTTGCTGCCACTCCTGGAGCCAGAGCCCACGGGCATGCTACTGCTGAGGCTGCTGGAGCAGCTACCATTGTTGCTGCTGCCCGAATTGCCCGAGCAGGAACCCAGGAGCTCAGATTCTCTGGCCATTGTTAGTGTCAATGTCAGACCCAATGCTGGTATCAGAGGACACATGTCTCTCCTTCTCTGCCTGCCTTCTAATCTCCTGCCATGCCTTTCATTGATAGAACTAACCAAAAGCTAAGTGGCAAAGAAGTCTGGGAAATGTAGTATGCAAGCTTCCAGCCCCTTGTGATGCTGAAATGGAGCCAAAGTAAACAAAAATAACCAGCACAGGTGCTAAGATCAGATCAGCAGTAGCCTCAAGTCTAAATGGATGCTCTCTCAGGAGTTGCTGCCCAGGCCCTCACACACCTCCCTGCGAAGGGCTGTGATTGCTCTCTAAGACTCAGGCAAGGCTGAGATGGGATCTTTAGAGCCTCAATGTCGATGTTGGAAGGATGCAAGGATGGGAATCCTTATCTGAGGATGTAATCCACAAAAAATCTGCCATTTAATCTCACTTGGCGTTTTACTCTCCGCAGATGTTAAGTGTCACTTGCAAACCTGAAGACTGATTTCGCTCTGGACTCCCCACGTTCCAGTCCTAACTTAAGTCCAAAGCATGAGGCTTTCGCCTCTCTTATCATTTAAGACTATTTGTGAAGCTATTATAATCTCACGTGGGATGAGCAAGGATGCAGGCTGCTCTTTTGTAAGCCTATGAGTTGATCACACGCTTTGTTTAGTTTCTCCTTCATGTTCACAAAGTTATTATTTGTGACAGTATCAAATAATAAATGGGAGGGAGCAGTTTAGATTGGTCTCAACGTTTCTAATGTTTACTCTGACGATAGTTAAATGTCTGAAGTAAACAATTCTACCACAGTGCAATAATGGACACGTAAATAAATGGCTCAGTTTTAAAATTAGTTTTCAGGATGGGATAATGAGAGTTTGAGGCAGATAATTATGGAGCTAATTTTACAGGTGAAAAAATTATAATATACACACACAATTACCCAAAAATAGCTGCATGGGATGGATTTCAACTTTCCTGGAAACCAGTGTGGCTGCAATTTAGAGTCCAACTCTGCTTCCCCAGAGGATCTGCTCCCTGCCTCCTGGAGAGGCTCTTCAGAATGACCTTGGTAGAGAGTCACTACACCTGGAGACAGAGAAAGAGTTTACGATGCTTTCGTAGACTGGCCACGCTGGGCGTGCCCTCTGGAGATCGAGTTGCTCAGTACTTCCCAGCTGTTTTCCATCTAGGACACACTGGAGGACTTCCTGAGTGTATTTATGGGAAAAGGACTCTGTCCCTCCCACCCTGTCCAATCCAGGCCTATAATAGCCAGACAGCCACTGTCCTTCTGGGTCTTCACCATGCCCCTTACTCAAGAGGAATATGACGTAGTACTGAAAACCACACTAACAGCCAGGAAATCCCCTCAAATTCAGCTCCAGCCAGTAGTGCCTCAAGTTCTTTCACCTATAAAATTAGATAATTGACAGAAGCCCAACACTCTGTGTTTACATGCTTCTTTATGAGTCTGTATCACATACACACACACACGCACACACTAGGCCACGAGCCCTTTGGAGGGCCTCACCGGCGTCCCTGGTGCTTTGTATACTCCCTGGTACGTGGCCGACTCTCAGTAGATATTTGCTGAATGAATAAATGAGAGAAAGCAAAACACATTAAGTATGAGAAAGCACTTTGAGAAATATAATTCCTCACATTTAAGTGGGAATTTACAGTTTATAAAGTATATATATTACTTTAAAATATAAAGTACAAAATATATATACTATAATTCCTAATATATAAAATATAGTTATATATTATATAACATATAATTATAACATATAATGTTACATATAAGTTATGTAACTTTAATTCTCAAAAGTAAGCTGGGCAGATAATATTATCCTTTTCATCAAATGGAAAATAAAGCTCGAAGGGATTAAGTAATTTGCCGAGGCCCCAGGTGAGTAACCGATGCTTCACAAATGTAAGGTGTTTTCATTTTCTGCACGTGAACAACATTTTCCATTCTCAACTTCCCACTCCACTATTTTCTAAATAAAATTGAGGAAATGAGAAGACCTCCTCCCTCACAATTTACAAGTGCATTTTACCCAGAGTTATCTTCTACATTAACTCCCTTGCATCCTAGGTTTTCTTTCTGAAGCCTGGAATTTCTGGAGCCTGTCTGGGAGAGAGGAAGGTGTGGGCCACCCCCCTGCCTTGTAAAATGGTCCTTTATACTTCTGGGTGGGTTGACTCCCGGAAGAAAGGCTCCATCGCCTCTCACTGACCTCCTACATAGTTCTTCATAAACTAGAGGTAACACGGCCAAGGGAATAGAGTGTTTGAAGAAGTGACAGTTTAAAGTGCCAAAATATATGGTTGGCACTTAAGGACCACAAATCAGTCACAGTCAATGAGACGAAGGCTTTATTTGCCAGCCTGGCTGTAGGAAGTAAGCTTTGTCGTTTACCCACAAAACAGAGCTCTGGAAATACTGGCAGGGCTGCCTTTCAAGCTCCTTTATTTGGCAGAGGCACTGTAAAGACATAAGGGGACAAATAGGGAGAGAGAGAGGAAGGGAAGGATGAGGGGTGGGAGGGACAGGATGGGGAGAAATACATCTCAACAATGTGTGACTTTGTAAGTGAATGGAGTTTATTGCCTACAAGCTTAAAGGTGGGACCTTGAAAGGACAGTTGCTCTATGATCCTGGAAAGGAAGGCAGAGGCCACTGCCAATCACCTGCAGAAGAGAGGAGGCCATTCAAACATGAGATGCAGTGATCCGGAGCAAAGGACAGAGAAAATCCATGACCAATCCGGTGGAAATTCTGACCAAAAAGGGACCTTTGGGAAATGGCCATTGTGACCCAAATGAGCAAAAGAGATGCCAAACCTATCTGCTTAATAATAATTCTAATAACCACTCTGTATCGAACACTTCTGAACCATTTCAACAACAGCAAACTCTTGCTATAAGTCAGGTTCCTAAGAACTCTGCATCTATTATCTCATTTATTCCTGACAACAACCCTATGGGGTAGGTACTGTTGTTACCATTTTACAGATGAGCAAGGGAGGCAGGAAGGGATTAGCTGATTTGGCTAAATTTCCCCAGCATGTAAGTAATAAGGGTTGGGACAGAATCCACGTTCCTAACCCTTCACTATCCGGTCTCTCTCTCGCTCTCATTATCTCATTTAACCCTCAGAATGACACAGCTAAGAAGGTACTATGACCCCTGGTTTATGGATGAGAAGGCTGAGGCAGAGAGGGGTTAAGACCTGCTCAATGTCAGACACAAATGGTGGGGCCAGGATTCAGACCAGGCCTATCGTAATCCACAGCCCAACACATCATCTGCCTAGCAAGAAGCGTCCCTTCCAGAACTATAGATCCCATAAAGGAAATGGGATACTTCTTACGTTTTTACATTTCAGGCTTCTCAGAGCCAAGTTTGATGTGATTCTTTGGCTGAAAA
The DNA here is from genome assembly GCF_041296235.1 of Equus asinus. Taxonomy (NCBI): domain Eukaryota; kingdom Metazoa; phylum Chordata; class Mammalia; order Perissodactyla; family Equidae; genus Equus; species Equus asinus. The sequence goes on from NC_091798.1 coordinate 86,792,452, forward strand.
AGGTGTGTACATTCCCAAGCTCCCACTCAGAAATTACACATTTTCCATGTAGAATGTCCGTCAGAATTCCAGGACTAATCAGGAATCCAAGACAACCTAACAACCTTCCCCCAGTGAGAAGGGCTGAGGGAGAGGAAGCTAAAGGTCTTCTAGGCAGCTAGGGCGAAGGAGCTGTTCGAGAAAAGATCCTGTTTTCCGGAAAGGCAAACAGGGTTGGATTTATTTCAGCAGAACAATATTCCCAGAAGTCCCCTTTTTAATATGTTGCAAAACTACTGTTCCCCAAGCTCACTCTTGGATGTTTCCTACCTCATCTTTCCTTATATCTCAACCCAGAGGAATTTAGTTGGAGAATTACAGCAAGAGTAAAATCCAAAAATGAATAAAGACTCACTTGGGAAAAAATCTCTTTAACAGTGCAGGCTTATTTGCCTCAGGACTTTGCTTTCTTGTCCAGGAAGCACCAACCCCCAATGGCCAGGGCCAGCCTAGCCAAAGCTGTAAATTAAGAAAGCTGTTTCCATCGTTCTGTTGTTGCCTCCCCTTCCCCACCCCCCACCCTCAATACACTCACGCTCTCCTCTGGCCTTCTCACATATTGGGTATCCTCTTGCTGCTTGGAGCTCCTGTGGGCTCTATACAGATGGTAACTCATATCTCTACACACACAGATCAACAGAGCAGCACCACACAGATTAGTGGGGAATATACTTTTAATTATAGGAGGTCATATGGTACGCTGCCTAGGTGACAGACACCTGATCACCTAGGCACCCACTTACACCAAGACCAGCCCTCAGAGCCCACGGATCACAGGTCAATGACTAGCTCAGCCTCTACCCCCTAGAGAGGTTGGTTCAACTTGACATTGAAGAAGTAGCAAATCTACAGTCTAACCATATAGGGAATCTGACAGTGACCACAACCCAGTCCACCTCTGTCCCATGCTCCCAAAGACCTTTCCTTCTCCCATGTCCACTACCTCCCGCACCTTCTTGTCTTCAAGTGGCTTTGTCAGAGGACGTGACCCTCTGGACTTTGGAGGTGAATGAGCAGCAACCTCTCCTTCACCTGTGATCATGCCCAGAACACTGTCAGCAGCAGCCTGTACTCTCCTATCTCAGAAGAAAGCCTCGTGTCACCCTCTTCTACTGTCTGTCTCCCCGTTCAGAGCGGCCCATTAGCTCCTTCATGTGTGTGACCCAGCCCATGGACAGCGAGGGAAGTCCTGCAGTCATTAATGCTTCCCGACAGCTCTGTGTAGATTCATTCACATACAGTAAATCTCACCGTCCCACTAGCACTAAGATGTCATCTTGGAAAGCTCAGACTATAACAGGCGTGGAAGCCAAGGGAAAGTTCATGAGAAGCAAATGCTTTATGTGACATGGAAACTCTTCAAGGCTTATTCCAGAGCACCGAATTAACTGTTTAAAGCCAAAACTGTTCCAATTAGCTCCATCTCTTACAAAACCACTAGCTACAGAGAAGATATTTTTGACCTGTTTAATTCAAGGGCCTCCTTCATGGGAGGGGAGGATTATTTCAATGCTTTGTGGCTTTTTTGGATATAAATTCAAGAAAATCATCATTCTCCAGTTTCTATTCTGTGTTTAATCTATACCAAACCATGGTCTTAAGGGACATCAGTAAATCTTAATTGTGGACTCCCTTGGTGCAAGTCCCTATGAGACCAGGAAGATGGGAAGGTGTTTACTTAATGGAAGAAGTCAAGGAAAGAATTCAGGCAAGTGTTGATAATTCTGATCCAAAATGAAAACTTCCAGACAATTGAAGGAAGAGTGGGGAACTGCATCATGTTAAAAAAAAAAAAAAAAGTTCAGATAAAAATGCCAGTTTTCTATCTACAAAACCAAAAGTAAAGTGTTCATTATTCAATTGTTTTGGCCCATGCAGATAATAAATCCAGGCTCCAGGAAACCATACAAGTAGAATGGACCAAAATAAGTAGAAGTGAATGGAAAAGCTGAAAAAATCAGCCCCACCCTATCCACACCCACCTCCCAAACTTAAACACATTCATCAGTCTATTCTTTCTCCTAAAAAAACCTCTCTCCTATTTCCCAATAGTAATATCTTAGTGTGATTTATCTGAATAATTATTTTTATAAGTAATTTACATTGGCTTTGTCCATCCACGCTAAACAAAGAGGAAAAATAATTAAACTTTAAAGCCATCTGGCTAGGCAGTCCCATGAAGGTGGCGTTCTGTGCCTGCATGCATTTGTTATGAAGGCCTTGTTTTTGTCTCATAGCCCATCTGTGTAAGAGAACCCCTGTCAGGCAGGGGGGACCTCCCATCACTGCTGGAGCGGATCTCTGTTGAAAGCATGCAACACGGGGAGGCAAGAATGTCGACATGCCAACTCCACAACCCCTAAGGACTTTTGGTGTGAGCTCCTTTTCTATCTGCGCTCAGTCCCAGATGATCTCATCTAGTTCCATGACTTTTAATAATAAACTATTTCCAAATTTGCATCTCCAGCCAGAGCCACCCCTAGGGCATTTGGGACCTGGGCAAATGTTTTTTGCCAATCCCTGTCTCTATAAACAATTTAACTAACCTAAGATCTGCCTGTCGACATCATTCTAGTGGCCCAATTTCACACAATCCTGAAAAAGAAAAACCCTGCTGGACAATGGAGTGACCTGCTTGGGATGCCCCCAGCCATGGTGCGCTGACATTTCCAGCTGTCCTAGGCACCAGAGGGGCACTTAGAAAAGCTAGAGAAAGTCCATCCAAAGCCCAGGGTTCCTGAGGCACAGGCTAGGCCAGTGGCCTGCCTGTCCTGTTCTAAGAGGACACTGTCCCCAGCCTCAACCTCTGTTCCAAACTTCAAACTTGTCAGAAGTCACCCACTTCCCAGCATACAACCATCCACCAGTCCAACCACTGGCACTCTTACACGTTTTCATTCCTCAGTGATATACATCAGTACATACGTGCACGTTGTGTACCTGTCTGTCTCCAAAGTCTCTCCAGCAGGTTACCACTGCAGAATGCTGTGACAGAGCCCTCAAGAGGCCCAGACCACCATGATCATGATGGAGGGAAGGGGAGGGAGGGGTGGTCTACCAAGTGCCACTGGATCAACAATCCAGTCTGAAAATACAAACTTCACTGACCTCATTTTGCCCAAAATTGTTGCTGGAAGGAGGGAGGGAAGCCATGAGGGAGAAAGAAGAATCTAGACTGTAGAAAGAAAATTTCCTTTCTTTTACACCCAGCCAGCCCTGGTGGTCTAGTGGTTAAGATTCGGCACTCTCATCACCACAGTCCTGGTTCATTTCCTGGTCAGGGAGCCACACCACCCATCTATTGATTGTCGTACTGTGGAGGCTGCATTTTGCTGTGATGCTGAAAGCTAGGCCACCAGTATTTCAAATACCAGCAGGGTTACCCATGGTGGACAGATTTCAGCAAAGCTTCCAGACTAAGACAGACTAGGAGGAAGGACCTAGCCACCCACTTCTGAAAAAATTGGCCATGAAAACCGTGTAAACAGCAGCAGAGCGTTGTCTGATGCAGCACCTGAAGGTGAGAGGATGGCACAAGCAGACTGGGCAGGGTTCCACTCTGCTGGACACAGGGTCGCTAGGAGTCAGAATCCACTGAACGGCACCAACACCACCACCCAGGAGGACACAGCTGATGCTCTCCTGAACTGAACCCAACCCTACCCCACTTACTAGGAAAGCCACTGATAGGAATGACTCACAGCTGATAGCTGCCCCTCAGCTATCTTGGAGATGTGTGTACCAGTTCCCAGCAGTTAAAGAGGATCACCCCAGGGTTAAGTGGGGCATCTCAAGTTGCGACACTCGCCCTAGGGACTGGCATTGAGCTCTTCTAGGAAACTCTGAGGACTTGGAAGCCTCAAAAGAGGAAAGAGGCTGCCACAATCAACAGAACCACATAGCACATATTCGGTTAAAACCTCAACTAAAAAAAAAGACTTCTCCTGTTTTAATCCCTTGAATAAATATTGTGACACTTCCATAGTCTCCAATGTTGTCCTCTCCCCTTCTATCCAGTTGTTGCTAGACAACAACTAGGCTCCTTTTCATTTGCTAGATAAATACTATGACCTTTTCCAAATATATATTACCACTTTCCCTTTTCTAATGGCTTTTACGGTTTGCCGGCTTGTGACTTCAGGCCTAGCTTACACGCCCCTGTTAAATGTCATGAGTTTGCCCTACCTAAATGTCACAAGGTCCCTCTTCTTCTGCTGACCACAAAACAGTTTTGGTGTGGGGGTCATTCTTAGTTGTGCACATGTATAGAAACAGCCTGTGATTGGATGTGTGAAGAACAGAGAGGGGATCACTCAACTAACTTCCTCCGAAGGGAGATGCTCTGAAATAACCAAAACCTGGTACAAAATTCTGAGTCTAGGGACTTTTTTTCTGCAGAAAAATCCAGTGGTGTTTTCTTACTTAATGCCAGCCAACACGCACCAAAAATGTTCTTGACTCACCTTGTATTTCTACCATGGATGTAACACAGGCAGAGTTTCCCCTAAATCTACATGAAACAGACCTGTATGACAAGTGACCAAACTGAACACATTGCCAATGTCTTGCTGCACATCTACACCCCTGTTTACCGATCTTCATTTTACCATAGACAATAGGCCCAGGTTGTATCTACCTAACAGAGTTCTTTGCTGCCTTATAGAATTCCGACATTCAATAAATAAGAGTAATATCACTGGTCACGAAACTTCAAGTGACATTCCAAAAGGTGTCCACCTTCATACCTTCAAAGTCTTTTTCATTAAAGGAAACATATTCAGCAAATTATCACCCTATGCGCAGAACTGTGACCTTCTCATTTATTTCCAAACCAAATAAGATACTTGATTGACCCATTCTTGGAGGAATAGGAGACAATCTTGGTATTAAATATTTGACTATCACTTTCGCGTACAGGCTTATAAACTAGCAAAATTCATGTTGAATAGTCAGTTAAGATAGGCGGTAAAGACTTTCCCAATTCCCCTTTAAATACCCTTGAGAGAGGCATGCAAGGTCACGTGAAGTCCTTATATCTTAAAAGGATGAAGACGAAGAAATTTTGTTCCAGTTTATCAAGAAGTCCAGGGCACAGAATGAAAAAGGGTTGGCCTAAGGGGAAATATTCCCAAAGAGGTGGAACAAACTTGTAGATTCTGATTATACAGCAGAAAGAAATCAAGGCCCCACTCGTCTGGAGGAAAATGCTGCATACTGAAGGATCAGTGCCGCCATCTTGCTCTGTTTTGTGAATCTAATCAACCATGCCTTTTCTCTCACAAAGGCACCTTACAACTTTATTGTGTCTTTGGGCCCCTTCAATACATTGTTTGCAATGCTGCCAGACTGGTCATTCTAAACCTAAACCTGGTCATGTTACTTCCGTGCTTAAAATCCTTCCACTTCATAGACACTATATAAACTCAAGCACCTTAGAAGGCAAACGAAGCCCCCTCCCCTGTCCAATACCGTCTCTTTCCACCACCCGGTTCTCACCCTACATTCCTATCATAATGAATCATTTGCAGTTCCAGAATGCTCCATGTCCTCTCATGCTGCCATGGGTTTGCTCAAGATGTTCCTTTCCCCTGGAGTACTATTTCCTGCTGATTGCTTGGATAAATCCCCTGGAGAAGCTTACTCCATGCTCAAGGCTGAGCTCACTCTTCTCCAGGAAGCCTTCCTCAGCCTCCCCAGTCTGGGCGAGGCTCCCCCGTCCCTGCTCCTGCAGCCTTGTAGACTTTATCACACCGTAAGTGTGATACTGTAATCAGCTATTTATGGAAAATGAAATTACACAGAACTTCTTTCCAACAGAACTATATAAAAGGAAATCTTATATTAAAGTATATAAAATATTAAAAAGTATATAAATATAAAACAAAAGACTCTGTAAAGCCCTTTTCCCTTCCCAATGAAAGCCCATGAAGCTTTCTTTCCTCTTTTTCCCTATGATCTCTTGCAAGACCTTTTGGTACCCTTTGGTTGATTCGATTCACAAAGCAGAGAGCAAGATGCCTGTCTAGGACCCCCTCTAAGATCCTGAACCGGAAGCTACTTGTATCACTTTTGCTAACATCCCATTTGGCTATACCTAGCTGCAAAAGAGGAGGGAAACGTAGTCTCCAGTTATACAGCCACACGCCAAGCTAAACTCAGGGGTTCTCGTACCGCAGACGAGAAGACAAAGAAGAAGCAGCAGGAGGCAGAGGACAAAGAAGAAGAGCAGGAAAAAATAGACACTGGAGGAAATCTAGCAGTGAGTAACTTAAATGGTGAGAAAAAGCTAACGGACGTAGAGAGCAAATACAGAAGTTTGCAAAAATAGAATTCCAGAAATATTTTGAGCAAAGTTTCCCATCACCTAATATAGGAAGAAGTGACCGGAGAATTCCTGGGGAAGTGGAGGAGAATCATCACTTGACTATGTGGAATATACTTCCATTTTATAGGAACTGATAACTTATCTCTCAAATTTAAAACATGAGCTTTAGACATAACAGTCCCTCAGCTTTTTAACCTTCGAGCTATAAATTAGTAGATATGCATCTGCTCTGCTTGTGAAACTTCTCTTGGCAGACAGAAGAAGAGCTCAGCATATACAAAGTCCTTTTCTGAGGTTTAACATAATAAAAGTAAAGATTGCAGCAAAACTACATACTCTGCCAAAACTTAGGGAATTCACTAATTCCCAAAGGCTTCTGTACTTGCTCAATTTCTGAACAGCATGATCCTGAAAGAAGCAACTTATTATTTAAAAATAAACCTTGATTATCACGTAAAATATATTTTGCAACAACTGACCTAAACTTTGATTTCTAAAGTCCCTGGGTATTTGGTTTTTCTCTTGCTGTTGAACATCATATTCATGGCAAGAAGCATTTCCTTTGTTCTCTGGATGCTGGTCACTGACACGGCTCTGAACTGGGCAGCTCCTGTTCTTCAGGAACTTGAGGCGGGTCGTCACTAGGAACTGTGCTCGGCTCACTTTTAGGAATCTCAGCAAAGAGAAGGATCAGGAGAAAGGCTGCTATGGCAGAAATCAACGTTGAGATCTACTAGGAGATTCTGACCTTCTGGCTGGGAGCCATATGTTAACTTCTCGAGGTGACAAGATGAGAAAGAAAGTCAGTTGGTTATTAGAGACAACAACGACTTATTGAAAAGGACAAGAAAGAGAGGCAGAGGTAGAAAGAGACAGACACACAGTTATGCATCTTTGTGGAAAGAACAGATATAGGAAAAGACAGCTAACTTTCCAGAGCAGGGGCATAATCCTGCACTATTGTCCCATAGGAAGTCATGGTAGTAGCTTTACAAAACTCACGGAACTCAGGAAAACAGTTAACTTACTGTTTACCAGTTTATTATAAAGGGATATGATAAAGGATACAGAAAAACATCCAGATGGAAGAGATGTATAGGGCAAACTATCTGGGAAGGGACATGGAATTTCCATGGCTCTCTAGGTGTGCTGCTCTCCCAGCACCTCTGTGTGTTCACCAACCTGGAAGCTCTCCAGACCCCACATTACTGGGATTTTTGTAGAGTCTTCATCACTAGGCATGATCAATTGTTAATTCCATTTTCAGCCCCTCTCCCTTCTCTGGAGAACAGGGGTGGGGCTGAAAATTCCAAGGTTCTAATTATGGGTTGGTTTTTCTGGTGCCAACCCCCATCCAGGAGCCCACCAAGAGCCACTTCATTAGAACAAAAGACACTCCTATCACCCGGAAAGCCTCCAGGAATGTAGGAGCTTGGTGTCGGGAACCAGAGTCAGAAACCAAATATTAGAACAAATGATACTCCTAGTGCTCTTATCACTTAGGAAATTGCAAGGGTTTTGGGAGCTCTGTGCCAGGAACACGGGGGTAGAGACATATTTTTTTTCCTAGTATTTCACAGTATATATATACACTGTGTGTGTGTATTGGTTCTGTTTCTCTGGAGAAGGCTGACTAACATGGTAATAAGTAATATAAATACAAGGTGATGCTAAATAACAAGACAACAAGAACTTACACTAAGGAGGGGCTTGATTGAAAGTAAACTGTTACATGGTTGTTGTAATGCTCATGAGAAGTGTAGATACAATGAGCAACTTTTGATTTTATGGCATAAAAGCCTGTTAGATTTTTTGGGGTAGCACTAAAAAGAATAGCGCTAGAACGTATAACTTCTAAACCAGCAGAGGTAATCAAGAAACGTTGATCAACGGAAAGGATGGCAGGAAGAAAAAAATCTTTGAAAAGGCAAGAAAAAGAGGGAAGCAAAAATAATAGAGATAAATCAAAATCTTTAGGTGATAAGTGGGCTAAACTTGCCCATGCAACATGATTGCTAGAGTGGATAAAAAGAGTAAAATCGTCCTCCACACTCTTTAGGACAGATACGTTTAAAACATCAGAACAAAGAAATGTTGAAATTAAAGGATCAAGTACAGAATATCAAGCAAATACAGATCAAAAGAAAACTGGCGTAGTTAAATGAATATCAAACTAAATGGAGTTTAAGGCAGAAAAATAATTGTTAAGGATAAAGATGGCTATTACATTATGATGAGAGGAACGGTACACCGGGAAGACCTGACGATTCCAAGCGTACATGCACAGTGACGTCGTCGTCGACTACATAAAGCAGGGAGACCCATAGAGACGCCTTGTCCACACACAGCTCATAACAGCTGAAACATTCTAGCACTGAGATTCTCCAGAGGAAGTGGTTAATCTCACAACAGGAAGACTGAATGCATCCATCTGTAGGACCGAAAAGTTTAAGATGGGAACCATGCAGCAACATCTATATTGGCCCAAGAGTCGCAGCAAGGCAAGCTTCCACTGGCTCTGTGGAACAGCAAACTTTCCTTCTGGTTAGAGTTCCGAGGCAGGAGTTAGAATTTAGGAGCACAAAGGCCTCACACCTTCCCAGCCTCTCACTTCCTCCCTGGCAGTAAGTCAGATGCAAAAGTAGGCCCCACATTCCTTCAGCATCAGTCTCAAGATGGTCACATGAGACACCTAAGTCATTATGGTACGTGGCCTCCGCCACAGCAGGGAGATGCTGCTTCAGTCCTTCTGAAGATTAAATGTAATGTCAGCAATTTGAAACAGGCCTAGATCCATTTCAAAGGAAGCTTCTTGGTTCCTTCCTTCAATTAAGACTATACAACCTGACTTCAGAAGTAGAATATCATGGTGCCTAAAAGCTAGGCCTGCCAGGTGGTCATGGGTTAAATTCTAGCTGCAACAAATGAGCTATACAATAACTCGGGACTTAAACTCTATGTGCCTCAGAGTCTACATTTATCAAAAGTGAAATAATATGTGGAAAAACCCTTAGGACAGTACTTACTCACAGGGAGCTATTTAAGCAAAACTTGATTGTGATGATGATGACAATGATAATGATGATAGATTGATGAGTCTCAGGCTCACTAAGATACCGCTTTCCAGTTTTTCAAATCCAGACTTCTTTCCTCCTTCACCAGCTGGGGACTGAGCCTTCTATCACATCGCCCTCCTTTTACACAATTAGGGTGAGTGTTTTACACTAAGTTGGCTCCATGTCCTACTCTCACGCCCTCTCTGTTCCATTATTTTGCACTGCCCTCTGCTACTGACTGAAGACAAGGAAGGTCATAGTATGATCAGTGCGAGTGACCACTGTGCCCCTTTGCCGGATGACAGGTTCTGCCCTGCAGAAACCAAGGGCGTTCTGGACGCTGGGCTGCCCCTTTGCCAACAGCAGTACTTGAAACTTCACTGCCTTCATCACCACACTGAGGTCATCCAACACGAAGAAAATGATCCTCCCCTTTTCTCCTTTTCTCTCTTTTGCAGGAAGAACTGGGAAGAACAAGCTGTCCTCGTCCTGGTCAGCTGTCTCTGCTTCTATCTCTTGTCAGCAGAGCAAAAAGGGACTCTTTGAGTGACAACTACTTAGGCACCAACTCTTATTCTGATTCACAGCCTGCTGTGAGGGAAACATGGTCATCCCAAGAAGATGGGCACAGGCCATAAAATCTGCAGACACCTTTCAATATCTAAACCCCTTGCCACTCCCTCTCCCTACTCCAAGAACAACCTTTTGGGGCCGGCCCCTTGGCTGAGTGGTTAAGTTTGCGCACTCCACTTCGTCAGCCCAGGGTTTTGCCAGTTCAGATCCTGGGTGCGGACCTAGCACCACTCATCAGGCCATGCTGAGGTGGCGTCCCACATAACAGAACTAGAAGGACCTGCAACTATCATATACAACTATGTACTGGGGGGCTTTGGGGAGAAGAAGAAGAAGAGAAAAGAAAAGATTGGCAACAGATGTTAGTTCAGATGCCAATCTTAAAAAAAAGAACAGCCTTCTGGTAGGGGTGGACGGAATCAGTTTTCCCCTGCAATACCTCAGGACCTATGATTCCAGCTCCCCATAGCACACACAGTCTGCTGGCTGGGGCAGTATGTCAAGCTTCTCCAAGCCCTGAGTAGCCTCCAACTTAAATTTCCCCTGAAGAGGCTCTAGTTCAGGGAGGCAAAAGAGAAGGACAAGGACCAACTGTCCCCCTAAGAGAAAAGAACAAATAAATTTCTTCTGCAGAATCACATCTGAATGTACTGAAAAACACCATTCATGACATAAGGAAGAAGAAAAATCTATCCTCACATAACTACCCCAAGTTCGTTTGTGGATTTTTGATAAACCTGTGAATTTTTCAGCTCTGAGTTCTTGTCTTTCTTCCCATTACTTTTTGCTCATTTGTTTTCTTCATTTGTTATTCAAGATATTTACTTGGTTGACTGGAGAAAAAATCATACCAGAAACAGTATCAACCACTGGCAATTGACTGGCTTCCTGTGAACACTACTCATTCTGGCTGCACCATTTGTAGCACAGTCTGTGAGCACAAAAGCCAATTCCATCTCAATCATTCTGATATTTTTAATTCCACCCTTCAGTAAGATATGAGGACAGGGAAGTCGTTTTCATTTCTTTCCTGCTTGAAGTCACATAAATATATTCTATTCCCGTCTATCTTTGGGAAGTATCTACTTCTGCTTGTATATTTCTGGCTTCCTCTTACATGGGCATGGCCCATGAATCAATTAACATGGCCACTGGTTTATTAATAGTTGTTTTGAGGGCCTGCAATGAGGACATCTTTCCTGAGACTTCTCAGATTTTAAAATGTAGACAGATAATGGTTTGATCTTTTGCACAACTGGCTGCAGCTGCCCTCTGCGGGGATACTGTGGGGAGAAACAGATGAAACGATGGCGCAGGCAGTTTTCTTATATGGCATGTTTCCCACCATATCAGAGAGCAAGGTTATCCATTTGCAGCTCTAATGAGCTGGAAGTGAAATTCAGCATTCTTCAAACCCCCAAACAGCAAAGCCAGGTGAAAAGGAGAAATCACAGGAGAGGCAATCTTGAGCTTTTGGCCCTGTTCACTGTTGATGTCAATAGTGAAGCCTCTGATGTGCCAGAGGAGAAAGGGCAGGAAACACACAGCGAGAGAGCCTGGTGGATGCTTCACGCCTCGGGCAGTGCCTTTTCAGGGCACACGGAGAACTCCCAAGATAAATCTTCTACAAAGTTGCTTGAAAAGCATGGCTCCTTCCTGCCTGCAAGCCAACAGGTCTACAATCCTCTGAGGTTTGTCCAGACATTTCAAATCTGATTCTCATTTTATGTTCAGCCAGACAGCAGGCAAGGTCCAGAGAGCTTTGGCCAACTGCTCTGGCAGAAGCTCCTCAATTTAAGCAGCTGATGCCAAACATTGTACCCCTTCCCAGGGTCGCCTGGGCGATCCCCTCAGAACCCACCTCCAAACCTCCAGTTGCCCAGGCTGCCGAAAGGGGCAGTTGGAATGTGCTGGCCTCCCATTGAGCAGTTCAGTGAGTGGAGGAGCAGAAAGGGCTCCTAGAAGCACCCCTCCTGCTTTCTCCTCTGCCCCTCGTGTATGAGAAATGCTAGAGGCGAACCTTGAGCGTCTAATGTCTAATAAATCTGAGATTTATCAGGACTACAATAACCAAAATTTTTAATTAAAGAAAATTAGCCAGACAATCAGCTTGAGAATAGCAAGGCACCAAATTAATCACTATTTAGACTAACATTTGTACAGCACTGTGTTGTTGATAACCCAATCAGTATCTTATTTACCCTTTGCCATACCTCTGAAGTATAAAATTTATTATGCACCCTTGAGGCACCAGAGCCACAGCTAGACTAAAGGCCCAGAACAAACAGTTAGTAAATGGCAAAGCTCAAACTAGAACCCAGGTCTTTGAGCACCTACCTCACTATTTTTCTACTTGACTTCAGCTCCATCACCTGGGAAGTTATTACATTTACTTCCAAAGTTCCTCACACATTTTACCCTGATTTACTCTCACATAACTCTGTAAGATGTGCACTATTATTGTGCTCATTTTTATAGATGATAAATTTATACACAGAAGGATTAAAGGATTTTCCCCAAATCCTTCAACTAATTAATGGCCATGATCCAGGTCTCCTGAGGTCCCAATCCAATGATCTTTGGGCACTATGACAACAGCTATAAAACCATGACCCCCAACAGAGAAGGGCAATAAAATCAGGCCATGGCTGGAGCCAGGCCATCCAGAGAGGCCATGATGCCATCTTTGGCATCAGCACACTAGACTTGGAGTGATGGTGTTGACACAGTGTGAGATGCATTTTTCAATTTTCTATGGTTCTTGTGCTTCAGATTAAGCTTATTGGCCTTAAAGTTCCACTGCTGGAAACTACTACCATACCAGGCCTGGCCCATGGTTCATATTTCACACCTTCCATCCTTCAGCCTATGGACTCAACTCCCCCAGAGTATTTGACAGCTTTGATGATAGGAAGAGGGGGCCTTAAGATTCTGCTTCTTGAAGCTGGGAGCTGGGTAGAATGACACATTGACTGGGAGGTACAGATTTCCAGGCTCTATCTGTTTAGTGTATTACATGCATCAAAACAGTGACCACAAGTCTAAAGAATTGAGGATAAACGTTCATTACTGCTAACTGAAAACTCCTCCAGTGACATATTTAGCATCAGCCCCTCCATGATCAGGAAAAAGAAAGTTCCTCCTTGGCATCAGGCAAGGTCCAATCCCCAAGGATCAAGCAAAATGGCAACCAGTTGCTCCAAATCCCAGGTGACCCCAGCTCTGGATGGATGCAAGGCACAGGTGCAGGTTGAAAAAGGAGCCTGCTCACCGGGGACTGGCTGAGAAGAAATCAACCATGCAGCATCTCGCTTCTACCCTCAGCCTGAGTTATTTCTCTTTCAACAGAACACCTGCATTGCCTCAGGCCAGATGCTGAGTTCTCCAAGTCAGCATCCTGTAGTACAAGCGGTCTAAGCACCAGGGACTTGGCCTTGGGAAGGAAACGCAGTTCTTCCTTCATCGGGCTTTCTAATGTATACTCTTCTGCTGGGTCAGATCCTAGCTGTTAACTCTAGCTGCAGAAATCTGGGTGAGTGACAGGAGCATACAAGAAAGATTGGAGGTAAGGGAGAGTTTAGAGCAGGCAGTGGAAACCGGCTTCTATTTTAAGACCCTCGTGGGCCCAGGAACTCTCAGCTTTGGAAGCCACACCCAACCCACATAACAACAAATGTTTAGAATGCAGCCATGCTTCACATTAAAAGTAATTTGTATATAATGATGAAAGAGGTCTCGTGGACTTTTAATTCAAGATTTGTTCATTTTTATTTTGAAGGTGTTTGTATTTTGTAGGCAATCAGGTTTTTTCAGGACTTAATCTTCCTTGTAAGCATGTAAAAATTCCCAAGTCCCCAACACTGTGCGCCCAGTGCCTGATGGGTGCACAGCTCTGGCTGGAGAAGGTAGCATGAGATGATAGGCCAGGAGGCAGCAGTAGGGGAGGGGCTGGAGGGGCAGAGAGCAGCTGCAGTGGAGACCTGGGTGGTGGCAGCCACGAAGTCTGACAGTAGCCGACTTACGACATCCCCAGAGAAAGAGCTGTGAAGTGGGTCTAAGAGTCAATGGAGTGCTCAACATATGCAGCTAAGCAGAGCTAGAGGATGGAGTCTTCGATGGAAGGAGAATGAGACCTTAAAAGTGCTCTCCTCTCCTCCACTGTGCATTCCCTCCCTCCTAAAACCTCTTCTCTGTCCTTCTTTCTATTCAGATGGAACAAGCAGAGGGGCTAGGCCTCCTCCTGCAGAGGAAAGCCCCTCATTCCTGAGAAGACCTAGGAAGTTCAGGAAGAGACTCCAGATTGAGAAGTGGATGTAACCTCGCAATCCGTGACCAGCCCATGAGTAGGAAATGAGGTTGCACTTCTTTTTTTATCCAAAATCACTATGACGTAATTCCCAGGATCCCAGTTCCTGGAATTCAGACCTAGATCTACTAACAATTTCCAAGAATGCTCACCAATTCTGGTGCTAGGAAAAGTCCCCAACTTCCTGTACTGAAGCCTCCTTGTCACCCTGCCACGCTGCTGCCTTTCCTAACCACACCCTCATGAGAGGCTCCCCTGCTGGACTCAGCTGTCCTTCCCAGGCCCACATCAGAAGTCCCATTCTGGCCTTGGGGAGGGGACAGTCCTCTCCATTTTGTTAGTCCTTCTGAAACATGGACCAGGACTCCTCAGTCTCCAGAGATCAGCTTGTAACTTTTAATAAGACTTTATTGATAGTTGGGGGATAACGGAAGAATAATGGAGAACAACTTACAATTCTTGTTAGAATTAGTGACTCCAAGAGTCCATAGGCCCGAATTGACCTCAGAGGCTCTTACCGCTCCAGCTCCCTGTCTAGCTCCTGTCCTGTCCCCACACACACAGCAATGTCCATGCCTCAGAGTTAGGGTTCAACTGGTCAATGGCCCTAGACAGAAAACAGCGTCCTTTTCTCTCCAACACAAGGCTGTCTCATTTTTATTCCAGAAGCAACCTTTTCCTAGGATGTTTGACTTTGTAAGTAGCCATTCCCCTGGGGTTGTATATCCATCCAAGTGTTTGGTTTGACGTCAAAGCTATGCCAGAAACTCAACAAGAATCTAGACGTGGGAGAACACATTTTTTGAAGTGCAGCTTAGCCAAACTGAGATAAGACCACATGTGGGTCACCCGCAATCCAGCCCAGGGTGTCTTATACCACTTAGTCAAGTTGTTGGCCTTACCTTCAACAGGAGGTAAGAAGATCAAGCTTGTGCATCACGATTGCCATAATCACGTTCTACTTCCAATTTCCTGTAAGTGATGGAATAACATATACATACAATGAAACACAAATTCTATCTCACACACACACACACACCCCTCCCCCCAAAATACAAATTATAATTTCAAGTATGGGGGATTCCAAATATAGGGGGGAAATATATCTAATTTTACAGATGTAAAATTCTACCAATTACTAAATAAAACATGTAACAGCTGAGGAATCTGCTTTGAGTTATATGGAAGCATTCAGGGTTTTTTTCCTCAAATCAGAAAAAAAAGGTATTTGCCTTACATTTGCCTGAGCAAAGGGCTAACTCAAGTTGCTTTGCCCAAATCAAAAGGTCATACTGCTTCAAAAATAAATTACTATCTCTACTCTGAGAGGCATACATTTTTGTAAATTTTTAGATGACATTTTTCTGTCTTCCAAGGGAGAAAAATCTTGACATCAATTTTTCATTGGAAACTTCATGATTATAGAGTAGAACATAAATTTATTGGGGCCAGCCTAGTGGCATAGTGATTAAGTTCACACACTCCACTTCAGCAACCTGGAGTTCACTGGTTTGGATCCTGGGCACAGACCTACACACCGCTCGTGAAGCCATGCTGTGGTGGTGTCCCACATAGAAGAACTAGAAAGACTATGTACTGGGGCTTTGGGGAGAAAAAAACGAAAGAGAGGAAGATTGGCAACAGATGTTAGCTCAGGGCCAATCTTCCTCACAAAAAAAAAAAAAAAGAAATTTATTTTCTCATAGTCCTGGAGGGTAGAAGTTCAAGATCAAGATGTCGGCAGGTTTGGTTTCTTATGAGGCCTCTCTTTTTAGCTTGTAGATGGCTGTCTTCTCCCTGTGTCTTCACGAGGTCTTTCCACTGTACATGTCTCTGCACAAATTTCCTCTTTTTATGAGGACACAAGTCATATTGAATTAGAACCCATCCAAGTGATCTCATTTTAACTTAATTACTTTTTTGAAGACCACCCTGCCTTCAAATACAGCCACATTCTGAGATATTGGGCTGAGGAATTCAACAAGTGAATTTAGGGGAAACAATTCGGCCCTCAGTGACACTGGTGTAGAACCTTGTGAGAAAAGGTTGCTGACAGTCTCTCTGCTTGTCCAGGCTCTATCACAACAAAAGTCAAGCTACCTTTGACCTGGAGGGTTCACAGAAGGCTGAGATTTCAACAAACGTCGCACTTGTCCCACACTCAGAACGAGGCACCTTGGCTAGATTATCATTTCTGATAATCTAGTCACTTCAGACTGTTACTGCTAACATATCACATAATGAGACCTACTGTAACAGCTTCAGTTTGGTCATTTTTGAATAAGACTTTCTCTAAGTGGCCCAGAATCTGATCTCAGCATCTTTGAATCTGAGCTGAGTCTGTACAGTACAGATTTCTGAAGCAATCTGTAAATATTCTGGAACAAGCATTTTTTGTCATGACCTTGTTTAGAATGCTCTGCCTGTGTGCTGGGAATAGGATTTACATTAGCAGCTACTCTTCACTTCTGCAAGACATGGGACTGTCACAGTTGCATAGCAGGTAACAGCTTGAGTTATTAATCTGGTTGTCCTCGTGTACATCTCTCCACTTCTTTTCTTTTACAGGTACTCAAAAGGCTGCATTCCTCCTCCACAAAAACCAAAACAAAGATTCAGAGAAACTGCCGACCTAAATGCAAGGTGAAGAGTCTCTTCCTCCTGCTTGTGAAGGCAGTTTCCGTCTCTCAGAGACGAGATAGAACTGGGAAAGGGTGGAGATGAGGCAGAGGACTGACTCAGAAGGAAGACAAGGACAGTCATGTGCTACAGAACAACATTTTGGTCAACGATGGACCACATATATGATGGTGGTCCCCTTAGGTTAGTACCATACAGCCTAGGTGTGTAGTGGGCTATCTCATCTAGGTTTGTGTAAGCACACTCTATTATGTTCTCACAATGACAAAATTGCCTAACAATGCATTACTCAGAATGTAACCCCTTCATCCCCCTCCCACCCTGCACTTGTTAAGTGGCGTATGACTATAAACCTGAGGGAAGAAGTCTCCTAAAACTCAGGAGTGAGGGAAGAGACTCTTCGGCCACAAGAAGGAGGAAATGAAGTGGAGTCGAAGCTGTTTTCAGTGGAGTGCATAATTGACTCACCACCTGGGGACAAGCTGCTGTTCAGGTGTCCTAGACACATGGATGTCCCGTGAAGAAAGTGAAAGACTTAAATGTCTCATGTGGGAATAGAGGATTGAGAAACAAATCTCACTCCAACAAAAAGGAAAATAAAGAACCAATTGGTTCAAATAATTAGAAAGAGGTAGAGTAGGAATTGGTCTTCTAATACCTTTTTCAACGCACTCCCATTGACTAGAGGGCATCTCCCAAATGTGAAATGGTAAGATGGACTATGAAGCGCAAATCTTCAGTGTAATGAACCCATCCCAATCAGGAGATAAGGCCTCTGGCTCTCAGTTACGTAATGATATTTTTGCTCCCTGAACATTAAATCTGCAGACCGTGAATCATCCAGTTCACACCATTACACCAGTCTTCACTGCCCGTGCCCTGCCTGGAGGATAAAGCACTAGAAACTCTCACTCAGTGCTCAACAGTCTAGCTTCCAATCTCCAAAAATGAAAAGGTCATCCCGAATAATTGCAAGTGTTTCTAAACCTCAAGCTCTTCACTGGGACATCGTAATGCTCACAGACACAAGTTCTGTAGGTAACAGAGATGCAAGCAGTTCTCATCATTATAATTCTTGCATCTGGTACATCAAAGTGAGGTTTGGCAGTTGTTTCATGGTTGTGAAAACAAATCAGCTTTTTTTAAAACAAATCATCAAAATTCCACAAGAGACTTCAAAAATAAATGAGACTTTGCTTTTCTATTTTTACTAACCACAGAAATGAGAAATATCATTCTATTAAAACCTTTGAGCTATCTCCATATAAAGTAATGAATACACTAGCATTGTGCAAAATCCAGAGAAAATGCAAATTTGTACCATTTCTCAACCATTGCAAAATCAGCCCAAATAAGGTTTTAGGTTATGATAGTCTTTCCTCATGGGAGAAAGTAACAGTTGAAATTATTGGAGAGAGAACGAAAGTTGCCTCTAGTGAATTTCTGTTCCTCTGGAAGGATCTTATAAACCCATAAATCATCATTATGTTCTCCATAACCACCAGCGAGCCCTTCCTATGGAGAACCAGTCCTGCTGCACGCCGCCCCCCCCCCCCCCAGGCCACACTCATCCATATGGAATTTTCCCAAGATCCATGGGCACAAAAGTCACCAGGGCCAGAGCTCCAAAATCACCTGGTCTACTTGCCTGAATTACTCTAGTGCATGCTCCCATACTGGTCTCCTTAGAAGATGAAAATGCCTTCCTTCCTTGTATGTCAAGCAGAGGAAGCATAAGTGTACTCCAAGGGACCTCCATTTATTCATTAGAAGAAGCATTTATCAAGAGTTTACTTCATGCCAGACATTGTAGTTGGCCTGAGAACACAGTGGTGAAAAAGACAGATGTGTCTTCCCTCAAAGGGTTTATAATCTAGCGTAGGAAGTCAATGTTAATCACCGATCATGCAAGTAAATGTGCCATTGCCAACAGAGGTAGGCTCTGGGAAGGATGGTTTTATGCTGCAGGAGATAAGGAACAGGGAGGCCTCGCCGAGTCACTCAGGGGCTCACACAAGTCTTCCCCAAGGAAGTGGCACTTGCGTCGATTCTGAAGGAGAAATAGGCCAAGGGGTGAGAATGGGCTGAGCATTTCCAGAGGAGGGAACACAAGCCTGAATGTGGGGCCCCCGTGGGATCCCTGACCCTGGCCAGGTAGGAATGACCCGTAGGTATATAGTAGGTTCTGGATTAAGAGATTAGGCCTTGTCACAGCAGCAGGGGAGCTTGAGGGAGAAATGGAGGAGGCAGGTAATAAAATATGAGGCTGAGGGGTAACTTTCATCCACAGCCATGCTGTGCCTCAGGCTAGCCCTGCACCAGAGTAAATAACGTGGGGGAGGCACAAGGGGAGAAACTCTGTCCCCTTCAGGCAACAGGAAGGCTCTAAGGGCCTTGGACAATACTGCAAGCAGCACAGGTTTCTCCTGCGGCCCCCTTTCAATTCTCCCTTGCAGTCCCTCTGCTGTCTTCCTCCTTCCCTCCAGCAGCCTCCTGCTGTCAGACCTGCCCTTTCTGCCTTGTCACCGCAGCTCCAGACAAGACTAGAAATGTGCTTATCTGATTTAAGTAATGAACTCTGAGGCGTCAATGGCTGATAGGTATGCTTCCCTTAGAGCTTACGAACTCTAGTGAATTTCCTGAAGGACGGCTAAATTCCTCAGTAGAGGAAGCTTCCACATGTGTTTGAAGAACGGGGATCACCAAGTTTTTGTTGACCTTTGGGATGATGACCTCCCTCAATTCCACGTTGATAAACTGGAAACTTCAAGAAACAAAGGGCAGAAGGGAGAGACAGAGGGACCAAGAGTCCGTCCCATGAGTGGTCCCTGCCTCCTCCTCCAGTGACGGAGTCCAGGTGGAGAGTGTGGAAGGCCTGTGGGTTTCCATGATGGGGCAGAAGCTCTCTCCTGAAGACAAGTAACTCAAAAGTGCTAAAAAGGAATGAAAAATATACCACCACTTCTCAGAGTAGGCACTCGCATCTTTGAAGTTTTTCCTTCTGTCCCAGTATTAAATTGACACAAATATATTTAAAAAATAAATAAAAACTTATGTGTATGTATGCCTGTATATGTGTGCAGATTTATTTCCGAGCTGCTAAATCTTTAGAAAATCACTAAGATTCCAAAACATTTTATCTGATAAACATGCGCCAACACTATCCTAATTAAAAATCTTATTTGGTCCTAAAAAATTTCCATGAGGTAGGTACTGTTATCCCTCATTTTAGAGGAGAAATTGAGGCACAGAATATTCAGTAACTTCCCCCAAGAATAAAGAGTCGCTCAACGTCTGAAGGAAGACTTTTTTCCCTTGCTCTAAAAGTTCAAAAACATATTTGTCTCATACATTTTACATGACTGCCTATTTTGTAGAAAATCAGGTGGAATTCAGGAAATACATGTTAATCCAAACTTATGTAATATTTTGAAACCATCAAATAAGCTACAATTATTTTATTTTTAAAAAATACTACATAGATTAAAAAAAAGAGGAGGGATCGATATTAGTGTTCTGAGCCCTTAAAGGAGCTGCCATGGTGGGCAGGCTCTGCCCTGACCTGGTAGAGGTCCGTATTCACGCTGTGGAGTGATGCTCCATTGGAGGCTGGATTAGTCTGCTGGGGCTGCCATAACGAAGTACCACAGACTGGATGACTGAAACCATGGGAATTATTTTCTCATAGTCCTGGAGGCCAGAAGTTCGAGATCAGGGCATTGGCAGGGTTGGTCTTTTCTGAGTCCTCTCTTTTTGGCTTATGCATGGCTGTCTTCTCTGTGTGTCCTCACATGGTCTTCCCCCTGCACCTGTGTTCAAATTTCCTCTTGTTATAAGGACACCCAGTCATATTGGATTAGGGCCCACTCTAATTATCTGATTTTAACTTGGTCACCTCTTTAAGGACCCTATCTCCAAATACAGTCATGTATGTACTAGGGGTTAGGGTTTCAAGATAGGAATTTTTTTTTTTTTTTTTGCTGAGGAAAATTCGCCCTGAGCTAACATCTGTTGCCAATCTTCCTCTATTTTGTATGTGGTTGTCACCACAGCATGGCTGCTGACAAGTGGTAAAGGTTTGCACCTGGGAACTGAACCCAGGCCACTGAAGCAGAACATGCCAAACTTAACCACTAGGCCACTGGGTCAGCCCCCTAGATAGGAATTTTGAGGAGACACAGTTCAGCCCATAACAGAAACAATAATTCATAAATTAAGAAGAAGCCACTTGAATAGACAGCAACATGCCAAAAGAGCTAGGAGAGCAACCTTGTTAGAGACCCATCACTACATGTGGTCTGTCCCTGAAGAGACTGAGTCCAAAGGATGGGAATAGCTCAGAATAGCGGCCTAACTTTACCACTCTCCAAATGGGAAAATGTTTCATGTAGCTATGTAGTTCTACCTCTCAACCTTTTAAAGGATATCACTTGATTATGTGTGCAAGAGTCAACTCTGGTGATATTGCCTAAACTGTTAATACATTTCTCTTCAGGAAGAAATACAGCATGGTTTGTCTAACTAAAGTAAAATAGGGACTAATCCTGAAAGTCAGAAATCTGTGGATTGCTTTACTTGCTTTTTAAATTAACTAGTCATTTTAATTTTCAATGCTCAGTTTTCCTCTCTTTAATTTAATTTCCTCTGTTTATTTGCCAATTTATTTTGTGTAAAATGTGTTAATTTTAATAATTAAAAAGAAAACTTTTAAACAATTACTACGCCCTTATAAAAATTCCTTTTTTGGAAGAAAACAGTTTTGAGCTTTTGTTGCTTTAATTTACCCAGTAATTTTTACTTTCTCTAATTAAATAAGTATGATACCAAACAGGGAAGGTGAATTTTTGGAGAGTGAATCATATATTCCCATTATAACTTCAGAGGCATGTCTATTCGGAGAATAATTTGAGGGCCACAAGCAAAGAGAACTTCTCTGTGCAAATGTCCCTCTCCTTGCCTACTGCAAAGAAACCTATTGGAAAGAGAGACATCTCAACAAATACTGTAATTGGCATGAGGCAGACACCAAAACCCCAAGGCCATCTCACCCAGGAAATTTTACTTTTAAAGAAGTGACTTTGTAGTTTTCCATACTGTGGGGAAAAAATGTTTGCTACACATGCATGTATCTGAGAAAGTCCTTTTATCCCAATATATGTAGAACTCTAAAATCACAATAAAAAGACAAACAATACAATATAAAAATGAACAAAGCCATCTGTATATTTTCTTTGGAAAAATGTCTGTTCATATCCTCTGCCCATTTTTTCATTGTGTTGTTCCTCTTTTTGTTGTTGAGTTGTACAGACACATGAAAAGATATTCAACATCAGTAATTATTAGGGAAATGCAAATCAAAACTACAGTGGCATATCACCTCACACCCCTCAAAATGGCTACAATGAACAAGACAAGGATTAACAAGTGTTGGAGAGGATGTGGAGAAAAGGGAACCCTCACACACTGCTGGTGGGAAGGCAAACTGGTGTAGCCGCCACGGAAAACAGTAGGGAGATTTTTCAAAAAATTAAAAATAGAACTACCATATGATCCAGCTATCCCACTACTGGATATTTCTCCAAAAATATGAAATCAAGAATTCAAAGAGATTTATGCACCCCTATGTTCACTGCAGCATTATTCACAATAGCCAAGAGATGGTAGCAACCCAAATGCCCGTCAATGGATGAATGGATGAAGAAGATGTGGTATACATATACAATGAAATACTACTGAGCCACAAAAAAAGACAAAATCGTGCCATTTGTGACAACATGGATAGACCTTGAGGGTATTATGTTAAGCGAAATAAGTCAGACAGAGAAAGACAAATACCATATGATTTCACTCATATGTGGAAGATAAACAAACAAACACATGAATAAAGAGAACAGATTAGTTGTTGCCAGGGGAGAAGGGGGGGAGGTGAAAGGAGTAAAGGGGCACATATGTATGGTGATGGATAAAAACTAGACAATTG
Organism: Equus asinus; assembly: GCF_041296235.1. Lineage (NCBI taxonomy): Eukaryota > Metazoa > Chordata > Mammalia > Perissodactyla > Equidae > Equus > Equus asinus. The sequence continues at coordinate 86,815,371 of NC_091798.1, forward strand.
GTGGTAAACATGATGCAGTCTATACAGAAACTGAAATACAATAATGTACACCTGAAATTTACACAATGTTATAAGCCAATATGACCCCAATAGTTTTTAAAACAAATGAAAAAATTTTTGAAATAAGCAAATCCTTAACGGTCAGTTAAATAAAGAAAATATACAAATGGCCAATAAGCACATAAAAATATACTTAATTAACATCAATAATCATAATAAATATGAATTTAAAACTACAATGATTTGCCACTTCATGCCCACTGGAATAGCTAAAATTAAAAAGACTGACACCACCTGATGACAAGGATGTGGAAAAACTAGAATTCTCAGACATTAATGGTGGGAAATGTGTACAACCACTTTGGAAATCTGTTTGACAGTTTCTCATTAAATTAAATATACAACTACCTTATGACCCAGCAATTCAATCCTAGATATTTACCCGGGAGAGACAAAAAATTTTGTCTATAAAAGATTTGTACAATAACGTTTATAGCAGCTTTATTCAATAGCCCCAAACTGGAAGCAACCCAAACATGTAATGATAGGAGAATGAAAAAAACTGTCATATATTCAGACAATACAATACTACGCAGAATAATAAAGAATGTACTATGGATAAAAACAACAATTTGGATGTATCTCAAAAACAGCTCGCTGTTCAAAAGAAGGCAGACACAGAACGGCGCATCCTGCTGGACTCTACTTATATGAAGCTCACGAACCAGCAAACCTGAACTATGGAGACAGAAATCAGAACAGTGGTGCCCATGCGGTGAGGTTTGACTGGAAGAGGACAAGGAACTTTCTAGGGTGATTCATATGCAGATGCATAATTCCTGTCAAAATCCATTGAATTGGACACATAAGATCTGTGATTTTCATAGTGTATAAATTTTACTTTCATAAAAATGTTACAGAGTTATTAAACAAAATTGACTTTGCAGTTTTCCAATATTTCATGTATGATGTATACACCATTCCACATTTTCATTTGTGACTTAAAATAGGGACTAATCCTGAAAGTCAGAAATCTGTGGATTGCTTTACTTGCTTTTTAAATTAACTAGTCATTTTAATTTTCAATGCTCAGTTTTCCTCTCTTTAATTTAATTTCCTCTATTTATTTGCCAATTTATTTTGTGTAAAATGTGTTAATTTTAATAATTAAAAAGAAAACTTTTAAAACCCACTGGCTGCTCACGTGCCTCCCACATGTGGTGACACAACCCTTCCAGGGAGGTCAAGCAGGAAAGGCAACAGTGAGCCCACCCCAGGGCTGGGTCTTTCCTGTTTGCAAGGCTTTATAGGACATGGCATGTCACAAAGAGATTAAAATGAACCAGACCCTTAGCAAGAGGTAACACGGCGAAGTGGAAAGAAAAGAGATCATGGAGATACTCAGACCAGGGTTGAAGTCCCAGCTCTGAGCAGGTTACTTAGCATCTTGAGCCTCTGTTCCTTCATTTGTAGAACTCCTTATTCTACAGGATCACATTAATATGCAAACAGTAAGGCCTTGCACATAGCAGGCCGTGGATAAAGTACAGCCACCACTGGCCAATCAGCTCCCTGAAAGCAGTGGACCATGACTGTTGGGACATAGAAGGGGTTCGATATACATTTAATAAATAAGTGAATAGCCTGAGAAATTTCTGTTTTCTTTAATTCCTATAGGAAAATACCAAGGGATGTAACCAAGAAGCAGAATGGGTGATCAAAAAGCGAGTATTTTTGCCAATATATTGTTCCATCTCAGCACACATCCAGACCTTTATCTGAAATCCTTGGGGTCAGACATGTTTCAGAATTCAGAATTTCCCTGACTTTGGAAATATAACATGGTGCATACGTCATACACGTGTAACCCACCTGGTAGACTGCGGCAGCACCCCACACCAAACACACTAGTATTCCCACAGCAAAACTGACAAATATTCACATTCAGTGGAATAAATAAAGCCAAAAATAGCCTCATATCAGTTCAGGTTCAGTTTTGCCACCAAATAAATTTTTTAAAAAACAGCAAAATAACCATTGTTTGATTTCAAATCTCCTGCGACTGCAGAATCGTTGGAGAACCTGCAATAGCTAACGTTCAGGAAGCACCTAAGTCCACCGGGGACTCTGGCCAAAGACCTTTGCACAGATGAACCCATGTGCTCTTCAAAACAACCCTAGAAGGTAGGCACTATTATTATCACTAATTCCCATTGTACAAGCAAAGGAACCGAGACACAGACAGGATAAGTAATTTGCACAAGGTCACATATTTAACCCTGGAGTCTGCATTCTTAATCTCTCTTCTAGAGCTCCTCCAGCTCCCACTTTGTCGGTAGGAGCAACAGAGGGCTTTGAGGAAGTACCCACCCTCACTCTCCACCCTCACGCACCCCAATTAAAAATTACTAAAGAGAGTTGGCACCGGGCTTTCTGTCCTTTTAATGTTTCCTCCACTTTGAAAACTCTGAAGCTTGTGGGAAGGAGTGACTTTAGAAGACCTGCCCTCCACAACAGACTCAAATGAGATCTTCTCGTCTGCCTGAGACGATCAAACAGAACCATAAACAAGAAACTCAACTTAAAAATTTTTTTAAATTTCAGAAAGATTCCTAATAGAAGGGCATTTTCACAAAAGGTTTAGCCAGCAGCGTGAGTTGCAGACGAAAAGCCAGAAGGCTACAAAGCAGAAGAACACTCTTTCGGCAGCCACCAGGTCATTAAAAACACGTTCAAATTTATGGGTCACCCAGTCACCTTATCAAAGGAAAACAATAGAAAAGCTCACAACTCTGAGGGGAAAGAGTAGAACCTACTGCACAGAAGAGAGGGAAGCTCGTGCATCAATCACGAAGCTGACCCAGTGTTAACAACTTCTATACAGGGAAGGTGAAAGAACATTTGTTCACCAAAAGGTCACTTTCCCTGTTCAAGGGGGGAGGTTTAGGAGCACATGCTGGAAAGTTTGCCTCCTTCTGCGTGTTATTTTACCCTGGGGAACAGTTTGCCTATGAAACAAGGTTGGTGGTGGAGAGCAATTAGTCTGGCAGCTAATCAGTGTCATTGTGCTGGAACCTTTCAGGAAACCATCCAAACCTAAAGGAACGATGCTGCAACCCTGGGTTGGCTTCTCACGGAAAATACCAAGCGCTGAGGATGCACCCTTGGGAGTACACACATCCTCTCAGTCAGCCAGTATTTCCCGCGAGTCCACGAGGTACTTAGGCTACAATACGTGCTTGGGAGCACTTGTTAAACCCAGTTTCCTACCTACAAATGGTTTAAAACCTTAATTGGGGAAATAAAAAAAGTAATCACGTCAGAGACAAGATATATACAAACACAAGAGTTGGAAAAATGTTCTGAGTTTTATTTCTCTGTTTCTCTCTCTATATTTTATGCACAACTCAAGTTAAAATCATTTCAACCTCTCTGAACTCTCAGAGAATAACTGAACGGACTTAAGTCAAGTATTTCCAAACACGAATGCTTGTGAAAAACAATTTCTCTGCTCCTCACACCACCTCAACACATAATCGACAGCAACCCATATATGTGGGGCAGAGCAAACAGAAACGCAGGCCTTGCTCAACCAGTGATTATTGAATTAAATTGAAATCCTACCCCATTATACTCAATCTAGAGGGTTTTGTCATGAATCTGACTGGGGATGAGTCACTAACCATCGGTGACTATGCTTTCATGTTTTAGAGAAACATTCTCCTCAACACAACCTACATTCATTCCTGTGGGAAAGCTTCGACTGCACAGCCATAACTTTCTAAGTAAACCTTTGACGTCCACAAAATGTCAAGTTGCGACTGTTAGAGGTAACTTGTGTTTTAGCATTGGCCTGGCCCTGCATATAATGCTACCCCAAGATTCTCTGTTGTCTCAGACATGTTTTGAAGTGGAGAGTGGAAAGGCAGTGAGACATGAAGAGAAGTAAACCAGTAAAAAATGAAAGGTAAGTTGAGAAGAGGAGGCAGCTGCCAGCCCCTCACCCTCAGCATGCCCTCATGCCAGGAGGGGACAACTTCTACCTTAAGGAGTTCAGGCTCCGTAACAGCTCAGGCTGACTGAAGCAAAGAAAGTTTCCTTATCTTACTCTGAAGCGACCCAGCCTTCCTTGATTGTTTCACGTGCAAAGCCAACCAGGTGTGAACACGTTGATGTGAAATGTCAGGCCAGGAACTTCGTGTTCTCACAACGTGGTAGAGTCTCTATTTGGCACAAATAAACAATTTAAAAACAGCAAATGTATTTTTTAATCTTCATAAACTACAACCAAATTCTTATCATCTAACCTCTGTCTAACCCAGATATAAGCTGAAGACAACCAAACCTTTAAGGGGGTAAGTAAACAGGGTCCAAGACTCCATCCTAAGTCTAGTAAAACAAAATCTAATTCCTCCCACTCCCTGCTTACCCTTTCTAGAGTCTTCTCCCCTCGGGTTCCTCCAACTTCCCAAGATCAATTACCGTCATAATTCGACAATTGCTTACAGGGAGCCTATTCTATGTCTGTTGGGAAGTGGGGATGCTGTGTGAACAACACAGATGCAGCTGCTCCCGCCTTACAGTCTGGTGAGGATGACAGGTTTCAAACAGGGACATTCACACCCTCTGGGGCTCATATAGGAAGTAAAATGAGCTGGCAGAGGCTTAAAATCAGTCCCTGTAGTGGAAAAAAGCTATAGTGGATGATTTTCCACCCACAGGAATGATGCCGTTCACCTGAGAACGTTAAAATGGTTTCCAATAACAAATAGCAATGGGCCACATCAAAGGCAGTGCACCAAAAACACTGCTCCAGCAACAGCAGCAGGCAACTGAGCTGTCACCAGCGTGAATAGTACTCAAAATATGAATGACCTTAGGTGAGAAGAGCTGCTAGATTATGGTCCTGTGGTGCAAACCTTTCACAGATGAAAGACCACTCATTCATGACCAATTTATACTATTTTATATAGTACTCTGGCAAGTTTGGTTATCTAGCATTGCTTTCTAACTTTTGTCACAGCATGGACCATAGAGATAGTGATCATATTGATCCTGTCCCTTGGGCTCAGCTGGCAAGGCTGCACGAAAGACAATGCCTGCAGGCTCTGGCTCCCCAGGCCCTTCCTACGGGCCCTGAGGAGCAACTCCCATCTGTAATTTACATGCTTGCCACCAGCCCAAGCTGCCTCTTTCCTTCTGTTTCCTTTACTGTAGCCAGAGAGTCTTGCAAAGGTGGCTCTTTTCTCCATTCAACAACAACTAGAAGGTGTTTCGTTTGTGTTATAATTTGTAAAAACCCTAGTTCCATCGGCATCTACTGGGTAGAAGCCAAGGATGATGCTATACATCCTGCAGCACAGAGGGCAGCCCCTGCTTCTGGTCACAACCTCTGATTTAGATCTCTCCCCCTCACTAAAGGGATTTTTCCCAGCTTATTGCTATGCTGTTGTTTCTATTGTAATTAACTCAAATCGTGCTCAGTTTAATATGAGAAGACCACAAACCAGTTGAGGAGGAGGCTGCTGCAGAGAAATTGACCTGGACCTTCAGTGTATGAGTTCAGAATGACCGGTATTAGGTGACTGACCTGGCTTAGCTGTTTGAGACCTAAGCTGCCTAGTAGCCTTTATAAAACCTGGGGGGAAGAAGGAATACAGGAGTAGGAAAGAAAGGAATAGGAGAAGAAAGATGAGGGCAAGGGCAAAGCATGAGGAATAACCACGTAGTAGAAGATGAAATATCTTTAAAATAAGACAGGGATGACGGACTGTTGGGGGAGACACACACTATTCTAACGTTACGACTGTCTCACCCATCATTTTCTAGCAATCTTTCAGTTCCTCCGAATGTTTCCCTTCCTCCTTCCCATCTTGGGCCTTGCACACACTGTTCCCTCTGCATGGAACATTCTTGCTCCTTCTTCACTTCCACTTTGGTTCTCACCAGGGTTATTTTGCCCCTCAGGGACATTTAGCAATATGCGGAGACTGGTGGTTATCACAGGTGGAGGGGCTGCTACTGGCATCTGGTTGGTAGAGAGCAGGAATGCTATTAAACATACATCCTATAATGCACAGGACAGCCACACAACAAAGAATTATCCAGTATAAACGTCAGCAGTGCGGAGGTTGAGAAACGCTGCCCTACCCTCGGCCTCTCTTCGCCTACCACTTGGCAGTTACTCCTGGAAGCTTTCCCCACTCTTCCGGGACAGAGCACTCCTCCCAGCCCAGGCTTTTCCTAGTGCATGTGTCACAAATGCAATGAAAACCCATAGTTTGTTGTTATATCTGTGTTCGCTGGCAGACTGAGAGCTCCATGAGGAGCAGACTCACGTCTGTCTCGTCTGTCATTCAGAGGTTGGCACAGGTCCTAACACTTCTTGGATGAAAGAGAAGAGTTTAGGAATCCCCCCTGGAGAACAAGCTTCAGAACACTTCAGAAGCCGCATCTGGACCGGTCTCAACACTTACACTCAGACCTCATTTTTCACTAAAAATGGTCCTTCCCAACAAGATCGTCCATCTTATTCACTAGACTGCCCTCCAATGCCTTTGGCTGTTTTAAGGTCAAATGCTTTCTCAAAGAACAAGGAGGGCCCACATTAAGGGCGTTCAAGAGAATAGAACTCAGGCAGGTAGACAATATGTTGAGCACAGAGAGCACACCTTCTCGCAATGAGCACTTCAAAAGGGACAACACTCATGTGGACATGCAAGCTTAAACTCGTTTAGATATCAACTTCATTGTCATAATACCATTCTTTGTAGTTGCCTTAAGGAAATGCACAAAAATAGGATACCAGACAATTTTGTGAATGGAAAGAGTAGGAAACAAAAAGACATGAAATCAAGGAAATACTGTAGAGGTTTCCATAGTGTACTGAAAATGCATAAACTTTGGAAATCAGGTAGAGATGGGTTCTAATCCTGGCTCCGACTCTTACCAAGTGTGTGACCTTAGGCAATCTTCCTAAATTATCTGAAAGTAAGTTTACTGTCCACAATGGAAATGAAAAGCGTCCACCTCTCGAAATCACTGTGAGGATTCGTGAAACTTACATTTAAAATACAAGCTTAATACTTAACTCCATACTCAGAAGAAGCTGTAGATAATACAGGCCTACTTCCCACAGAAGAATTAGATCACGTTCCAACCCCACGAATGATGAAAACTGAGAGGGCAGGCTGAGAATATTCCTCCATTCGTTCAGCAAATATTGACTGAGTGCCTGGTCCTCTACAACAGTGGGCAAGAGTGAGGATATTTCCACAATGAAGTCCTCAAAATATTTGTTGTTCGTTGATCCCTATAGTAGGTAGAATAGTATAATAGCAGGTCCAAGAAATACTGCGTGTCAGATTCACAGCACAGTTTTCTTGCCTTGAAAAATTGGCCTTAATCATATTCATATAATTAATATCCTTTTACGTTCTTTGGTCACAAGAAACAGAACCCAACTCTGAGTAATTTGAGCAAAGAATAATTAATTTCAAGATGCAGTGTGGCTCAGAGAACCAAAGGCCTGAAGAAGCAGGCTCAGGAAGGGTAGGGACCAGACCACCCCTCAGCGTCCCCATACCGACAGAGCTGACCCGAGGATGAATCTCCTCCAGCCATTGGGTTAGCTTATCCTCCATTCTTGCATCTTCCCTCTCAGGCACCAAAGTCCCAGAAGGGAGACCCTGATAGTCTATTTTAGGACACAGCCTGACCCCTCAGCTAAGGAAGGTCAGATCACCTTAAATTACAATCCTAAGGAGATTGCCCGCAACAGCAGAGAGGTCATTCGCCAAAAGAAACTGAGGTAGTGCTACCAAAAGAAAAAGAATGGAATGATGGTGGCTAAACTACAACAACAATAAATAATAATAATGATAATAACAGGAGCTAGCTTTTAGTGAGCACTTTCTATGTATTAGGCACTATTTTAAGCATCTTATTAAACTATTACCACTGTCCTACAAGATAGTAGGTATTACTACTTCCATCTTAAAGATTAACAAATAGAGTTCAGATATGTTAAATAATACACCCTGTGTCACACAGCTAGAAAGTTGAAACATGGTCTGATACCAAAAACGAGCTTAAGCACTACGCTTTCTGCTTCTTTTATTAACTTTGGGCAGTAAATAACCAAGTGCTCGATACTCTACATTTCAATATTAAAAAGAAAACTCTAAAGGCTCCTGTACTACGATAAGTCTTTTGGTGTTGGCCACAGTAAATGATAATCTAGTTACAGAAGAGCAGGCAGCGGCACCCACAGCGCTAATAATTGAAACATAGAAACCCGGAATAATGTTTTTCTGAAAGAGGAGAATGGCAATTTATCGACTACAAATGCTTTCCTCAGCTCTCTGTAGCTTAGGAACCGTTAACCTTTCAGTGAACAAGTGACTCACCGCGAATTGGAGTCCAGACACCAGCATGAGCAGGTTTTCAATCAAATGTCTGTGAATTCATCAAGCTCAATGAAAAAACGAGAATATACAAATATTGTCTGTCATCATTTTAGTTTGACTTTTAAAATGAATTCTCTGCTGCTGAATTGATAGAAATTGAGATTTCCTCGGTCTACCTGCAAAATTTGGAATGAACTAATAAATATTTCTAACTATGTTGTACTTTTCAAAATTTTAAATAACTTCATACATAACATCAATAGTGCTAATAAATAACAATCAGTGCACAGACCGGGGCAACCAGCCACCTCTTCCCAAGTGCCCACCCATCAGGGGCATGCCCACTTGCCCTGCCAGCCAGGCACAGACCCACCCCTGCCCCAGTGTGTGGTGGGGCAGAGCCTTGGCACTGATGGACTGCCTCCGTGTGAGTCTCAGTGCACCGCTGTGTGACTTCCTTGCTCAGGGCCTGTTGCCTCATCTATAAGTGGTTCTCTCCGAGACTTGCTCTGAGGACAAAATAGACAATACTGTAAATTCTTGGAACCAGGTTGTCTTAGGATGCGTTCCCTAGGAGCAGAGCTGGAGGCGGAGCTTGTTGTGAACATGATTTTTTGAGAGAGTAAGAGAAGCAGAATAGGACAGGGGAAGAAAGATGAGCAAGGATGTGGTCTCAGCAGGAGACTCGCTCCAGCCTTACCACACAGGGAGCTCTGGGGCCAGAACTGTACCACAGAGCTGGTCCTACCTGGAGGCAGCAGGTGCACTTCGCATTCTGTAGTCGGTCGGTCCTTGGCCACTGGTTAGGGGCTTAGGGAAGGAGAGGGATGGAGGGCCGGCTGGTAATTCTATGGAGAAGAGGGTAGCTGTGGGTGTGAACAATCAGCACTCCAGCAGGTGAGGGCATCTGAGCAGGGCACCCGCAGCATCTCTACACACGGCTGGGTGGCACATCATAAGTGCTTGATAAATATTAGCTCTTTATTTTACCCTCACCTAGCATATTTTTATTGAGCCCAGGACTCTTGTTAGGCAATGAAGATACAAAGATGAATAAAGTCTAGTTCCTGCCCTGGAAGTATTCACAGTCCAGCTGGAAAGACAGGAGTCTGTTGGACTGAAAATGCCATGGGAAACAAGAGAGACTGTCTTTGGGACCCCTCTTCTCGCATCGCCCTTTCTGTGAACGCCTTCCTTTCATCCAGTCCAGGGGCTCAGGGTCTTTTCTCTGCTGACCATCTCTCCCCTGGCAACACTCACTGTCCAGACCTATATTTCAGAATTCTTTTTATTCTTTGGAACACCTAGCACAGACAGATGTATGATAACGGTAACGGGATGTTACCAATATCGGCCAATATCAATAAACAAAACTAGTGTTTTTCAGACTGCATTAACGAGTCATGAAATCAGTAAAGTGGGTCCTAACAACCTGTATTTTTAAAAATAGAAATAGAACAGAAGAAAGAAAAAAAACATCAGAGTGCGTCACGGTAGTCAGTCAGTCTATGGGTAGATGTGAGTATGGTTTCTGGATATACACATATGTATACACAGAATACATATATACATGTACACACACACACATACATATTTTTTTCCTGATTTTAGGGTAAATATTTTTTTCCTTTTTTTTTAAAGATTGGCACCTGAGCTAACAACTGTTGCCAACCTTTTTTTTTTCCTTCTCCCCAAAGCCCCCCAGTACATAGTTGTATACTCTAGCTGTGAGTGCCTCTGGTTGTGCTATGTGGGACGCCGCCTCAGCATGGCCTGATGAGCGGTGCCATGCCCACTCCCCGGATCCAAACCAGCGAGACCCGGGGCTGCCAATGTGGAGTGTGCGAACTTAACCACTCGGCCACAAGGCCAGCCCCGAATGTTTTTTTTTAAATGGATCATCAACAAAAACTTTTGAGAAACACTAATCAAATTAAACCTGGCTGTGTTAGCTTGTCAGTGTGTTATGCTACTCAAATTACATATGGTCCCAAATAGCTCACAATTTCATTACAGAATGAAAGTATGAAGTCTGAGGCAGCAATTTCAGGTAGCTTTGCAGAATAAAAGCGTAAACATTTTGGTTAGCTGTGTCTTTCAGCATCCCTCACGTTACCAAACCTGCTTTGTCAACAGGCTTTTAAATGTCTTACCAAGTTCAGGGCTGTGTGCTGAGAATATAATAAATAACATAGTCAGGACTTTGAGCAGTTTATAATTTCACGAGGTCACCAGCACAAGGAGACAATTTTAGTAAAGTGTGGTACCTGCTGTAACAGAAGCCTGCGCAGCTGGGATAGAACGGGAATTTTAAACCCACTCTGCACAAGGTGTGTTTTCTGGTTGGCCTGAGGGACACTGGGGCCTGCCCTCAGGGACTTTACAGTTTCGTTTGGGAGGTGAAATGTACGCAAAGACATAAAAATCAGATAACACACAAACATTTTCTTTGACGGCAGGGAGGGGATTAGGATTTTGTTTATTTATTTTTTTAACTCCAGGAAGACAATTGAGCCATGGAAAACCAGGACACTAGTTTGATTCAGGAAAGCAAGCCTAGGCCAAGGATTAGTGAACTAGGGCCAGAGAAACGCAACAAGAAGCTGTATGGGTCTTTAGGCTGGCACATAGTAGGCATTTAACAACTATTGAAGGAATGGACACATGCAAATATCTGATCAATGATGAGTAGGTTGATCCTCTGGCCATTCCTAGTAAGCAGCCAGATCAGCAGTCAACAAGGATCCACCTCATCCCAGATTTTACCTAATCTGTCTGCGATAAATACACACAAATCCAGTGAAGACGATGAGACCCTGAAATCTCATTCCCCGTGACCACCACTGGGTAGTGAAATCGAGAATATAATAACTTCTTAGTCTGTTTGGATTACTTTAACAAAAATACCGTAGCATGGGTGGCTTAAAAAACAAACGTTTATTTCTCACAATTCTGGGAAGTCCTAAATCAAGGTGCCAGCAGATTCAGAGTCTGGTGAGAACCCATTTCCTGGATCTTTTTGAGTCCTCATGTGATGAAAGGGGCGAGGGAGCTCTCTGAGGTCGCTTTTACAAGGGCATTCCCATTCATGAGGGCCCCACCTTCATGACCTAGTCACCTCCCAAAGGCCCCCCGACCAAAGACCACTACATTGGAGAGTAGTTTCCAACATATGAATTTTGGGAGGACACACCCAATCTATTGCATTCCTCCATGTCCTTCTCACATGCAAAATACATTCATTACATCCAGATAGCCCCAAAAGTTTTAACTTGTTCCAGAATTAACTTTAAAGTCTAAGTCCAAAGTCTTGTCTGAATATCATCTAAATCAGACACAGCTGAGACTCAAGGTGTGATTCATCCTGAGGCGAACTCCAGCTGGGAACCTGTGAAACCACATACAATGATGGGGCAGGCATCGGATAGACATTCCCATTCCAAAAGGGAGAAATAGGAAAGAAGAAAGGAGAGACAGGTCCCAGGGAAGTCCGAAACCTGATGAAGCAAGCAATAAAACAAGGCTCAAGAATAATCCCCTTTGGCTCAACACTCTGCCCTCCAGGCCCACTGAGTAGCAACATCATCTCCATTGCTCAGTGGGGATGCCCCCACTTCCCACACTGCCATTTTCCTGGGCTTGGCTGGGGTACCAGTGGCTCCAGGCAACTCTGTCCTTTGAAACGGAGGTGGAGGCAGCCATTCCCCCAGGGCCGTGGACTCTGCATGTTGGTGGCGACAGCTCCACGTGGATGCTGCAAAAGTTTGCTGCCTGCACCTTCCAGAGGGATGGCCATTATGGCTGAACTGTACTGGGGCCCAGCTGCAGCTGGGATGGCTGAGGAGTGTTGTGCCAGAGTGAGAAGAATGGAGCCTATGATAGAGGCAGCGTGGGACAGCATACACCAAGGTTCCACAGGCTTAGCAGCCCCTCCTTGGAGACCATTCAGGCTACCCTTCAAACTCCCGGTCCTTACACTCTGGGCCTGTAATGGGAGTGGCAGCTCTGATTACCTCTGAATCACCTTCTCGGTCATTCTCCCATTGCCTTGGAGAATAGCTCCTGGCTTCTCCTGAGACGGCTGATCCATACTAATCTCCTTATCAAGCAGTCACTTGGCCACACACTTCACGTTCTCATTTTTTGCATTACGGATACACTAAGAATTTTCCAATTTTTTGTTCTGCTTCCTTTTTGCTCAAATCTTTGATTCATTTCTCTCTTCTCTAATTTTACGATAAGCAGTCAGGAGGAGTCAAGCCACACCTTCAACACTTTGCTTAGAAATTTCTTCAGTTAAATTTCACTAAATAATCAATTTCATTGCATGTAAGTTCTACTTTCCACAAAACACTATAAGATGAATACAATTCAGCCAAATTCTTTGCCTCTTTATAACAAGGATGGCCTTCCTCCATTGTCCAATAAGATTTTCCTCATTTCCATCTGAGACCCCAGACCTCATCAGAACAGCCTTTACTATCCGTATTTTTACCAACATTCTGTGCAGGATCACTGAGGTATTCTCTGAGAAGATCGAGGCTTTCTCTACAGCTCTCTTTTCTTCTTGAATCCTCACCGGAATTACCTTTAAAGGTCCATTCACGTCAATGTAGGCTCTTTTTAGCACGTACCTCGAAACTCTTCCAGCCTCACTCAATACTCAGTTCCAAAACTGCTTCCACATTTTTAGGTATTTGTTACAGCAGCACCTTAACTTCTTGGTACCAATTTCTGGCTTTTTATAAGCCACCCAGTCTATGGTATTCTGTTATAGCAGCTCAAACTAAGACACTACCCAAGTCACAAAAGAAAGAATAATTTTGGGTGGTTTGGAGGCTAAAAGGTTAAGATGTTTAGGAAAATCTCAGATTTGGATAATTTTTGCTTAGCACTGTGTTCCTTTTTAATCAGCTTTATTGAGGTATTGGTTACATACAATAAAATTCACCAATTTTTAAGTGTACAATTTGATGAGTTTTGACAAATGTATGTAATACTGCAACTATCAATCAACATAAAAGACATGTTCATCACATCAAAAAGTTCCACATGCTTCTTTTAATTAGCATTATGTTTTAAAGCAAGCCCCAAGTTTGAAAAATTTAGCCACTAATATTAAAAGCAAAAGCAAAAGACAACCTCTATTATCTCTGTGTCATCTCTTAAATTAACCCCTCAGTAAATGTATCAAGATGAATGATTGAAAATCAAGAGATGATACTTAATAACAAAGGCATAGACTATAAAAATGCAAACTTCCTCCAGAAGAAGCAATCTAATACCTAACTTATATGATAGACCTCACTTTTATCTGTATCGGTTTGATGAGAGCATCCTATACAATGATAGTATCTTTAGAGACAATGGATATTTCTGGAGGGACAAACTCTCTGATGCCCAAGGTAACCTCTTTGAACAGGTACCAACCAGAGAAACCAAGAAGAAAATAACCTGAACATTCTCGCAGCTTCTAAAGAGTTACACAGATTTGTAGCTAACTTCTGAATTCTATATAAGGAGTTATCATGGACCCCAGTTCCACACAAGAAGAGAAACATTACTCTAAATAACCAAATAGTCATGAGGATGACTATATAAGTTTCAGACAGATGTTTTTTAAAAAAGAAATAAAGAAAGAAGCCAGATGGGAGTATTAAAGGCAGGAATCAAAGTAAGCCCAAGATTACCCAGAAAGATAAAAAGATGACTCGACGAGCAACAGCCAGTGCTGACCGGAGTCGGAGCCCAGCCGGCCAGGCCGTGCAGACGGACGTGGCTCAGACTTGGCTCAAACCCAAAACAAGCACAATGTACCCATATCCAGAGCAGCCAGCGAATGAACTGTGTGCTAAGCAACTGAATCATGACATGTTACAATAACATCTACAGTCCATTCTGAGAAAGAATAAAAAGAAATCTCATATTGTTGGGCAGGATGAATCCCACATACTCTTTCCCAGAGGCAAGAGGCAAGCCAACAATGAATAAAATACAACTTTGACACACATCCCAGGCTGTTTTCAATCAAATTTCAAAGGAAGTAAAATATATAAAGAAAACACACATTTAAATTTTCACCCCCCAAAAAACCTAGATCAAAGGGTTCCTATTTTATAGTTTCAAAAATGTTAGTCCCACTTAAATATTTTCTGGCCTGCGTGAACCTTTCCCACAATAAACAGCGTCCTAGAGGTCAAGCCTCTGATGTTTCAGGGGGCATCAGCCAGCCAAACCCCTCAGCTGTGTGTTTGAATCGAATTTGCCTACAGCTTGTTTTCTCTGGGGGCTGAGCCCTAAGAACAAGTGCTCATTTACCTAATTGACCTAGTTGCTGTATACAATGCATAAAAACCCCACAAAATGCCATAGATCTTGCTTACCATTCGCATATCTGATTCCAACCAATAGTTAAGATATTGTTCAGCAGTGAACTAGGGAGGACCCATCTGGAAGGGAGCACTCCAGTCCCGGCTAGCTGCCATCACTGCGAATGCCCATTGTCACTCAGCCCAGCTTACCCGCCATCCTGCTAGTCCTCAGAAGTCTTCAGCACCTCCTTCCTTTGATTCTGACTCAAGTTAAACCTGAAAAAGTTATGATTAGCATCCTCCTGAATGTCAGTGAGGACATTAAAACCCCAAAAAGGAAGAGAAGGATGTAGAAGAGATGGTGGTGGGAAGCTACTGGTGCTGGCTCCGAATGGACTGCTTTAATCAAGAGCAGCTAGACAGACGGTGTTTTACAAAAAATAGGATAACGAGCCATGTTCAAAGAAAAAAATTAACAAGATGTATTATGCGCCTATGTAAAATTTATCTTCAGTTGGACAAGAACTGAGAGAAAACATGCAAATATAAAAATAATTGTTAGCAAATGAAAAAATAAACAGGTGGTTCTCAGTCTTGTAAATGTACCTATTTTTCTCACAAGAAATCTTTCAGATCTATCTACCATTGAATAGTCCTGGTATTTTCTTCCTTTGGTTTTTAGGTGTTTAGTTTTCTTTTCTTTTTTTTCTTTCTTTTTTTTTTTGGTGAGTAAGATTGGCCCTGGGCTAATATCTGTTGCCAATCTTCCTACTTTTCCTTGAGGGAGATTGTCCCTGAGCTGACATCTGTGCCAGTCTTCCTTTATTCTGTCTGTGGGATGGCGCCATTGCATGGCTTGGTGATCCCACGCCCGGGATCCAAACCATGAACCTCAGGCTGCTGAAGTGAAGAGCATGAATTTAACCACTATACCACCAGGCCAGCCTCTAATCTGCACTATTTTTTAACTAAAATAAATGGCTCACACCACCTATTCCTTAGAGGTAAGCACTGCTAACCATTCTGACTTCATTTCCTGTTACCTCTCTCTCTTTTTTTAATTTATCAAACACACTCACGAAAGACGAACACAGTTCACTTAATTCATCCTCTCCCATTCTCTTTATATGTTGTTGCTCTTGTTATTACCACTATTAATTACTCTACTTGCCACATCTAAACTTTTAAATATTTTTAAATCTCTATTCCTTATTCTGTCAACTTTTGACATGCTCCAGCGGCTCCCCACCGTGTCAGGCGACTAAGATACCGGCCCACCTACCCTTCACTTTCCCCTCCTCCTTCTCTCTTCTAAATTCTGTTATCTAAACCTTTGATTTTTCAATTTATATTCTGTACTATAACCATAATTGTCTTCGATGTTTTGTGTATAAATTGATTCCAAAAATTAAATACCAATTAACAGCAGTTATGTCATTATGGCTATCTAAATATTATTTCCTGCGAAGCCATGAAATATCCTGGTTTACCTTCACTTCTCGACAGGTCCCATGTCGCCTTGCCGGGCGACTCCAAGGGCAGCATGCCTGCGTCACAGTTGAGTGGATTCTCTTATCATGTGGCCTCAATTGTTCCAAATCCTGTCACATTTCTGTTTGCTTCACATTTGGACCAGGACTTTCTTATACTTTTGTATTTGATTTGGTTTGGAGGACAGAGGGGAAGAGATGTTTAATTCTCTTGTTTTCCCCTTATAAATAGAAGTATAAGCTTCTACCGTACCCTGAAATTTACTCTCAACTCTATAATAAAGCCGACTCTTTCCAAGAGCCCTTCTCCTATAGACCCAGGCCGCCTCCTCCCACGCGGCTCCGCCCTGGGCTTTCCCACGGCCTCTGCCTGAGTTACGCAGCTTCTTTCTTCTCTCCCTCATTTCGCCACCACTGAGAAATGTCTTCTTAAAGGATACCTGGGAGGCAAATTTTCTGAGACCATGCACATCTGAAAAATGTCTTTATTCTACCCTAATATTCGATTCATAGATTGCTATGAAGCTTTTGTGTCAAACTATCTTTTTCTCAGAATTTTGGAAGCATTGCTCTATCACATTCAAACACGCCATGTGACTGAAGAGATGTCTGGTACCAGTATGATTCTCTGTCCTTTTTAGGGAAATTTTTTCTTTCTCAGAAAGTCTTAGGATCTTATCTGCATACCAAATGTTCTGAAACGTCACTAGAAGGTATCTGTGTGGGTTTTCTTAATCATCCTTTACAGCACTTGATGGATTCTCCTAATCTTATGTTCAGCTCTGAGAAATTTTCTTTTAAAATTTTGTTAATTTATTCCCTTCTCTTTGCTCTGCTTTTTCTTTTTGGGATTCCTGTTAAGCTGATTTTGGAACTTGCGGATTTATTATACCTTGTCTTTCGTATTTGGATGGTTTTGTCTGCTTTCACTTGATGCTCTCAGTGTTCTACTTTTCAGCAGTCACGTGATTTATGAGTCATTTCTCGTTTTGCTTATTCTTTTTTCATGGAATCCTGCTTTTGTTTTACGGAGTAATATCTCCTCAAATCTAAATGCCAGTAATAGAATAGAATTTTTAAAGTTCTCTTCTGTTCCCTAAGTTGCCTCTATTTCCTCCAGGATCAATATATATTTTTATATGTGTATATGTGTATATATATATTTGCTTATCTTGATTTGTTTTTCAGTCCTGCTGCTTTTCCTCCATTGTCTGGTATCCTAGGTGTCCGCCCATATTTGAGAATGAAGGTCTGGGTGTATTTTTCCAGGTAGCTAGTATGGGTTTCCTCTGCACTGTTTTCAGATAGCTCCCTCCATGAGTGGGAAGGATGACCACGAATTGCGTTCAAAGGCAGGGAGGTTTTCAAATGTTGGGCAAGAAGGAAACTGGCTGCCAGAGCGAGGACAGTGCTTCTCCAGAAGTTGTCATTTTCTCTGGAGAGTTTAAGTTCCTCAGAGCACTGCTTGCCAAACTCCTTCACAGCATCCAGTGTATCAGAAGGGATATTTTAATCGAGGCACGTGGGCTGCTCCCAACCACAGAAGATCCACCAGCGGTTCTAGCCACTCCAGGCCCCTCAGGTCTCCGAGCAGTTCGGCACATGGAGGTAGGGAAGGATGCCCCTATTGCACTGTTCCCCAACCTTCGAAACATCACTTCCGTTTCCTGTGCTCCACATCTGCTAACTTGAGCCGGATCCTATTCCGTTCCGTTTCTCATATGCCCACCAGTCAGCTACTTCCTCTGTTCCGCCTCCTTCCTCACATTTCTCTGTATCTTATCTTCTAGGAATGTGTTGAACTCTCATCTTCTTATGACCTCTGCCTCCCTTTTCCTGATTCTTATGAATTTTTAGCCCAACTACTTTACTGGGATTTCAATGGGATTAGAGATGGAGGGCAAGTAAATAAAAATGCTTGGTCTGCCACCTTGAAAGCTCACAGCCCAATGCACTCCATTGCAGCCAACTCTTCTATTCTTTCTCCATGTTTTATTTAATTTTAAGAAGGCCGTTACCCCTTAGTCAACAAAGTCTGAAATCATAAAATTATGATTAATTTCTCCTTACCCCTGATCTCCACATTTCGTCAGTCATTGAATCTTATCTGTTATAATCTGGCAAAGATTTTAAAATCTGTTCCCTGTTTAACGTTCCCATTGCCCATGTGGAAAGTGTAGACTGATAAGAGGCTAATTAAGAGCTCGGTAGTAACTACATGACATGATAGATGTGTTAACTAACCTTATTGGGGTAAGGATTTCATAATATATATATATATATCAAATCACCTTAAACTTATACAGTGTTATATAGCAATTATATTTCAATAAAACTGGGGGGGAAAAGAACTTAGTAGCTCTGACCCTCACAGACCCACCTGCACTTTTGAGACAGCTCCCAATGCCCACTTCCCCCTCTCTAATTCATCTCATCCACTGTTCTCCTTCCCTATTAATCCTCCCAAAGTACGTTTCTTATCGTTCACCATGTGTGTATCAATCACCAGGATGTGAACCCCTGGAGGGGCTTATGAGAACTCCAGGGGAGGTGTTTTTTAAGACTCACCATCTCCCCAACCATTCTTGGTTGAGGTATAAAAGAGGCTATTAATGAAGTATATTAATAGTATAGAAGTACAGAAACAAAGCCAGGAAAACATGGGGAATTCTTGGAAAGCTTCTTAGCTTGGCCTTAAAGCCCCTCCATGTCCGGGTCCCCTTCTACATTTCTGCCCTTACCTCCCACTCCTCCTCCTTACGCTCTTTGGATTCTAGCCAAGCTAAACCACTTCCTAGGCCTTCAGCTTGTTCTGTAATTTCCTACTCCTGTGCCCTTGGTATTCTTATTTAAAAAGCATGGCCCCCTCACGGAGAGAAGGTGTTGTCAAAATTTCCTCCATCTTTCAAGGACCAGCTGAAATGCCTGTTCTTTCCTGAAGCGTTCCTTGATCTTCCCAGCTGAAATTAATTTCTCTTCCTCCTGTTTTATCTTTATACTTGGTTCACACTTCTCTTCCTTCTAACTCCTGTCATATTCTGACTTACTCAATAGTCATTTGTGTACATCTATTTTCTCCTCTATAGTAGACTATAAACTCCTTGAGGGCAGAAGTCATAATTGTTAACTTTTTAAATCCCTTATGAAGCCAGGTACCTGAGGGTTACTGTACATGTTCAATAAGAACATGATTACCCTTCAACTTTGTTCCCAATACACACACAGATGAAAAGAAGCTAATCTTGTTAATTTGCTGTGTTCCTTTTGAACCTGAGAGGTGACTCAGGGGTCACAAGGATTTATGAGCTTGTTTTGCAGAAGAAAAAGAATGCCTTTAAAGAAGTTACCACCACCAGATAACTAGCCCCCAGCTGCTGCCAGTGCCAAAAAGTCTGATTGCCCAAGGGCTTATCTGGAGGGAAAGAAACACAGACTTCTCCTTTGATTCTCCAAAAGTCCTCCTCCCAAGGCCCTTAGCTCTATAAATCTCCCAGCTTTCTTCTTGGGTTAAGGTGGATTTGAGAAAACCTGTCCTCCTACCTTCTCATTTTGGCCAATTCAAACAAAGCTTTCTCCATCTCCAAGCACTGGTGTCTCAGTAATTGGCTAATTGTGCCAAGGGCACACGAACTTGAGATGAAGAGGTTCCTATCACTTTTAACACTTAACACAGTGCCTCTTACAAATAGCTGATCCTCAGTAATGTACTGCGAGTGGAGGTAGATAAACCTCTGGTGAGAAATGACCATTGTAAATCTCAATAACTTTCGATCATTCAAATGTATTACCCTGTATTTAAAGTTCTCCACAATTTAGCCCCAATTTACCTTCCTACTCTCTTTCTACAGGAATCCTGATTCATGCTAAAACATTCTGTTCACAGACTGACAAACTGATCATGCTGTGTCCCTCCTCTCCACCTGACCACATTTATGATCTTCATGAATTGGTTCAAAGTGCTTCCCTAGAAAGCCTTTTGACACTGTTCAACCTACAATGCTCTTTCCATCTGCTGACCTCATTTGGCAATGTTTGCATCAACTGTAATTTTTTCTTGTTACTTAAATTTAATTCTCATTAAAGACCTTCCCTAGCGAAATTGTTCATTTTTATTTGTCACAATACTTTTGACAGGATTTAGGAAATATTTGATTTATTGAAGATTTTTATCCTTCATTCAAATTAAATACATCCAAAAATATTAATTCAATGATTTTAAAATATGATTTAGTATTTTCAACTACAATTATTAACGTGAAATATATTAATGAACAATACATAAACGATTATTTAAATGTATTTAAAATGTCTTTTCAATAGGTTAAACTATGTGTCATCATGTTTGTATTATACAATGTGCTTTGCATATATGCCATAATTTATTCCAAATATATCCAAATTATCATCAACTCCAAATTTCTAGGCTCTGATGTAATTACAGCTGGTTGTAAAATAAATAATAGAGGACAATCTCTTCTTTTTTCGATACATTTCTATAGAGTTTTCTGGGGATAATTTTAAAGCTAACCTGAATTCATTCTATCAAAAAGATTTCATGCAGAGGAACAAAATTTTACTACGAAATCAAGATATATTGTGTACTTTCAATATCCTCAGGAGTCTTGCCACCTCATCAAAAACAAGCTACTCCTTTTTGCTTATGTATTTTTTAGGATTTTACTTCCATCTTACAAATGGATTCCTACCTTGTCTTAGTTATCTTTCTATCACATCCTCCTACCATAGTTCATTTTCTGTTCATTTGTAGTTTGACAGCTTGCTCTGGGCTTATTCTGTTTTATAGTGAATTTTGTTTCAGCCTCTATTGAATCTCAAACCTATTGGGTTTTTCCCTTATCCACTCCTTTGAATGGGATGCTGCATCCATGGTCAAGTCCTCAAGGCTTAGGTCTAGTGGGAAAATATACTCACACAATCACTTATAATAATTATAACATTATAAAGCATTATGTTATTAAATACTGACTGAGTGTAATGATGAAGTAGGGAACATGGTTAAGATCTCTGGGTTGAAATTATCAGAAAAAGGTAGGTGGATATAATGGAACTCAACTTTTAGTTATATAGAACATAAGGTAAAGAGGCAGCATGAATAATGGAAATACTCTGCGTTTGATGCTGGACAGAACTAGGTTCTGTCATACAGCTCTTCTACTAACTAGCTGTGTGGTGTTAAGCAAATCACTTCACCTTTCTAAACATTAGTTTTCTGTAAAATAAAAATCCATCAAATAGAGGTACTGATTCTTACTTTGCAAAGTTGTTGAAAGGATGGAAAGAATGAAAAAAGCACTGCTCACAGTGCTTGACATAGTGAACACTCAATAGATTGCTTTTTAAAGAATAAGGCAATCCAGGTGGAGGCACACAGGCAGAGGAAAAGGAATGTGTTGGCATGTTCAAGGGACATTGCAATCTATGCTCTGGCAGAGGAGGCTATCAATGTGAAGTCTATAATGCTCAATGGGCAAGTCTTGAAGGGTTTTCAATTATTTTGGAATTAACTGTGTTGACCACCGTGAGCCATGGAGTCATGGTGAGCCTGGCTCCAAACATGGAGCCAGGTTTGGAAGAAGATTCCCTTTGGCAGCAATGTTCAGGATGCGTTAAATCAAGGAAAAGATAGACAGAGAGAAAGGCACCATGGTTTTAGCAAGAGTACTGCACTTAAAGGTACAGGGCCTGGCTCAGGTTCCAACTCTGTACATGATCTGACATGTTTACAGTAGACTTTTGGAGATGTGGTCCCAGCTCCAAGCTTTCCTTCCCTGAGAACTCCTGCCCACCAAAGTGGCACCCCGCAGCCGTGTTCACTCCATGTGACGTGGTAATTGATTGGTCCAGAGGTGGACACCCAATCCCAGCTGGTCCAACAAGACTATAAGAATTTTGAGTTTGTATCCGGTTAAGTCTATTCAGACTTAAGATTTCAACTGAGAAAATAGAGCCTCTTGCAGAAGTCATGTTTGGCTCAATTGTCTGGGAAAGCAGGAAAAAAAGCTCTATGGATGGAGAAGTACACAGGAGTTCAGAGGAGACAGCAATGTGAGACAATGGGCAGAGTACCCTTGGTTCCTGATCCTGTGTGTCACTCAGATCCCCCTGCCCAGAAGGACTTGATGCCCAGCTTCAAATAGTGTGGTTAGCTGACAGACCCCAACTGTCAGCTCCCTCAGCATGCGCCCAGTGTGCCACCTGAGATCGCACTCGTCCTGTGGCCATTGATCAGTGGTGGGCACCGAGATCACATTCCTCTTGCAATAGCCCAACAAACGACTCAGCAAGGGTGGTACAAGGACAGATGTTCAACCGATGTAGGACTCCTCCAGAAGGCAACTTTCACTCCAGAATCCCCAGTGGGCTGGGTCCGATAGCTCCCCTGCTCAATCCTGCTGCCCGAATGTTCTCGGGGTGATAAACATTGCTCTCTATGTGTCTCTTTCTTGCCATTAAATGATCTCTTAAGTCTGAAATTCTTTCAAAAATTGTTTGAGCTATAATATAAGATAAATATGCAAATTATTATTAATACAAAGACAAAAAATAAGCTATTACAGAGTAGGGGGACAGTTCTGTAGATCTGGTAAATGTACATTTGGTAAATGTACCAGAAAAACCTATGCTAAAGATATGTTACCACCAAGCCCCAAAGGCAGCTCTCACTGGCCAGGCCAGAAAGGAAAAAACACTATGTGTTATGGTAGTTCTCATCATGTGATACAAGTTTCTCATAAAGGTATTATGTTCCTCAATGAGTCCTAAGAGAATGATGGGATCTCGTAGGAAAAAATCTGAAATAGAATTTGTCTTTGAAGGTTAATGGCAGGGTCATTTCAGACAAGTCAAGTGTGAATGAATGCCAAGCAGAACACACAAAATGGAAATCTCTGATCACTATGAGATTTACAATATTTTATTTTCACTTCGTCTTTTTTCAGTGTGTATGTGACTCTCTGACTTGTCTTCACATGAGAACGCAACAGACCAGTTCCTGAGTAGCAGATCCCAGATGTTGCTGAACTTGGGATTTCTATTAGAAAAGTTAGGAGCTAAAATTAAATTGTCGTAAATCTTTTTCTTACAAACACATGTAGCCCAATTACGCCACAAAGATAGAGGTTTTCTGAACAGGGTAAAAGTCCCTCCACAGTGCACATTCTCCGTTGCATCAAAGCAGCACAGATAAAAGACAGAAGGACACCCAGGGCCATGTGTATCAAGTCAGCCACTGTCCCAGCACCACTGAGAGGGGGACAGCTACCTATGGCCCCCAGGGCAGTAGGGGCACTGCTTCCCCACCGAAATTCCCCCATCCCTTCCCACTCCCCTTCCCAGTCCCAGTGGGAGAGCTTCCCTCAGCCAATTATAAACCCAGAATCGAATTCCTAGGTCAGATAATTTAGCCAAATTTTTCCTTGGGAAAAAAAGAATGAAGGCGGCAAAAGGAAGAATATAGCTCCGTTGCTGCCCCAGACAATGCTCTCAGGCAAAGAAACTGACTCACAGCCGGAAAACTTCCAGAAAGAAAATTTTCCACAAGACAGCAGTGATACCACAGAATCAAAAAATAAGATCAAGTTATGACCTGGTTCCATAACTACCTCTCTACTGGCATAACATCTCTGTGAACCTAATGACTCATCATTTTACTGTCAGATCCAGTGTTTTAATCACTTCATGAAGGAGCACATAGAGGTTAGAGCCTGACCCAAAATGACGACTTCCTAAATAGCCTCACCAGAATATCACCAATGTTCTCAAGGCCTTGACTGCTCAGCCCAGCCCATGCAAACAGATGGCTTGTCCACATTGTCCTGGGGGGAGGACAATCTACAGAGGGGTCCTCGCATCCAGTGCAGGCAGCATCTCATAAATGTTAATGCTGAAGTCACATTAGTGCAGGCTGAGAAGAAACAGGAAGAAAGAGCCAAAAATGACCCCAAAACATCATCACTGATAAATAGAGAAGATAATAATAAAACACACGTCAGGCGTGCAGGCACGATTAGACGGCATGAGTTAGATTGAAAGGCTCCAGCTGGAAAAGGTCAGAGGTTAAGAGCCCTCAATTTAGTGAGCACTGGGTGTGTGGGAGCAGAGGGATCTGCCAAGAGAAGGGGCTTGGTGCTCAGCTTGGCGACCACAGGCGCTTTGAGGAAGCCATCAGGGAGACCAAAGAGAAGTTTGGGGAAGGAGGCCTGGCCAGGGTATGACCACACACTCAGAGCCAGGAGATGGGAATGAGACCTGGCCTGGAAGCCTTGGAGGAAGCCAAAGTGAGGCAAAGTCTAGAGCATAAAGTGGACCAGATGACGAGAGGAGCCGCCATTGAAGAAGAAAAGAATTTCAAAGATAAATGTGGTCAGAGAGGCAGATAACTTTTATAAGAGCATTCCAAAATGAGCAGATGAGAAAGGCAGTTCGAGCAAGGAGGGAAATATCTGTTTATTTTCATGGGCAATTGTAGGCTTAAAAGGCAATCTTGGAGATTTTTAGCCTTAAATAGACAAACGGTATACTATTTTCTAGTCAACCACCAAATATAACCTGGTATCTGGAATACAATTTAACGTGCAATTCCCAGAATAAATTATGTCGACCTAGCTATATATTTCCAGCCTCGTGAAAGGCTGTGTGTGTTTTTCCTCTCCCAGAAGCACACCAAATGTTTTACTAACTCTCAGCCTCCCGCTCTTGCTTGCCGCCCAGTGCCAGATGACGTCTCTGGCAGTCCCCAACATGGATCCCAAAGCTCCAGCACTGGGGCTCATCGCTGTGCTCCCACAGCAAGTCCGCCTTCCCTCAGACAGGATGCTTTCAGGTCTGGCACTCATCCTGGGGAGACGATGGTGTGTGGCTAGTTTTCTTAGCACCTAATGGAAACTGAACCATCGCAAAGACAAACACAAGTGTGTAGGAGTCACATGTGCAGGCTTCACACACTTGACGCATAGCAAACACAGAAAGTACCTCCCAATTTCACAGTCTTCCTTGAATTTCATGCCATTATATACCTCAATTCTATTTGAAGAAAACATATTAAGAAAAACTTCCTACTTCAAAAACCAACCAATTACTTTGATGCTACTTCAAACTCTGTGTTTTCAGTTCTCCCACATTTTTGCCTTGATCCCCAGAGAAGAAACCAATATATCAGAGTGAATACCTTGTTTGTGTTTATCACTGTTATCTCTATGAGAAGGCGTTAACCTTTGCCCTTTGAGATAGCAGAATCAGTCGTCCTCAGATCAAACAAGCTGAACTGAGGAGCGTCTGAGACACGGGAAGCTCGGGAAGTTGGTCCCTGTGATGTTGATTTTCGGCGGCCCTCTCCAGCTTTGCAGAACTAACCCACCCCACCCCCAAAAGCATTCCGAAATAATTTTATTTGCTCTTATTCGTCAACAAAGGAAAAGTAGCAAACCCCAGAGCCAACGACTGTTCATCCCACTCTGTGATAACCCTGACCCTAGTAAAGCCAACATCTGTCTTGTGTTTGGAGTGGCTGACAGCCAACCGGGGATCAGAAAACAACAATTTCCCTGGTCAGAGGTAAACCTTGCCCAGCATGTTGACTTTATAAACCACCCTGTAAGCTTAGTAAATTTAATTGGTAGATAGTGTTGTCTTTCCTTGGCTCATTTCCCACCGATTAATATTACCGCCATGAGCACCCATATGATCAGACATACACTGACAGGGCTCTGTCTAGACAGGCAGAGAAGGTTTTTACTGTTTTTTTTCTTTGAATTACTCATTAATATGCTACTGGTGCGTGGGACAGATGTTTACATAAATCATACCGGGAAAATAAATACTGCTCTCAAATACTTCCAGTGGAGACTCTTCAGGCAGGATTAGTTAGGCATAGGAGATACCACGTTAGTTCGTTCCATGTGTACTTCAAAGCTGGACGAGCCAACAGGAGGTAGCGCAGCGTGTGTAAGAAATGAGAGTGGCAGGACTGGAAGTCAGGGCTTTCGACAGGTTGATTCCATCCAGCTTTGCTTCAACCAACACTCGACTTGATTTACGGCAGTGAGGAGGTATCAGGCATGGTTAGGGTGTTCAGAATGACACTGGCCATTCCTACAATGTGATATGAAAAATTATAAGAGGCACTTTTAAAAATTACTTTGAAAATCTCAAGTGAGTTATACCATGCAGGAAGATCTGTTATCCGAACTCTAAGATTCTTACCATTTTCTAAAGAGAATTTTTAAAAAGCACCCCCTCCAAAAAAAAAAAAAAACTTTAATAAGTCCTAACTTATAAGTAAAACTGCAAAGCAAGTTTCCCCTAACCCCTCCACCCACTCACAACCTCGTCCAATCCCTTTTTAACGTTTTCTTATCCTGAGCAAATTATAAAACTAAATCTGCTAGAGAAGACCAAATTCATAAGATTTTCCATAAGTTACTCCAACACCATCATTATTATTAATACTGTGAATCCATCCATTATCACAAGTAATCAAACCAAGTCAGCACGTAGCACAACTTCAAACCTCCTCTAAGCAAGAGCAGAGGATACAGAAGTTTTCTCAAATCCAGCCCCTGTCTTCAAGGAGTTTCTAATCAGATTATCCATACCAGTTTACTTCTCAAGATTACTATGCTAGAAAACTGAAGCCCAGCAGAAAACTTTGTGAGTTTTCAGGTTGAGAAGAAAGATTTTCCTCAGCTGAATGGACATTAGCAACATTCCCCTTTTGAAGAGAGGAACTTCTGCCCGACTCTAAACATGATGTTCTGGTTGAGGCTGCCAATTACTGTATCCACTCCCTCCAAACCATAATGCAGGGGGCTGGGGGTGAGAGGGGGATGGACACGTGACACAAACTGAGTCAATCACAGTCCTGTCCTGGGATGGTTTTTATATGGAACTAAGGGGGAGCTGCTGCTTCTCAGGTGGAAAGCTTTGGGAAGCACAAGACTGGAGCTATCGGTGGCTATTGTTGCTGCTTAGAGAGGAAGCCAGACTGAGAGAACAGAGCCAACACACTGAGAGAAGCCGAGAGCAGAGAGAGATGGGATAGCACTGTAGGCTCTGCTTCCAGGGCCCTGAGGTCAGCCAGGTCCCTGCCCATCCCATAGCGTGGTTATGTTTGCTATTAAATTCCCTCCTTGGTAAGCTGGTTGGAGTTGGGTTTCTGTCACTTGCAAACAAGACATGTCTTAACTACTCCATCTATTGTTCCCCATCTCCAGAGCGCCTAATAGAGCAATGGTCTTAGACTTCAGCAAGAGTTGCACGATGAATATGACTATTATTTAATATGTAAATTTTGAATCTAAAGGAGCTCAAACCCTACACTTGCTGTAAAGTATATATATGGAACCCACCCCTCATCTTCAAATTATCATGGACAACCGTCTTGAATAACTTAACACACAGAAAGAGGGCCTGGACTTTATGAGGAACCTCAAACTGTTTGTTCCACACATCGTGGACCTGTTGTAATGATCCCAAACCGCCCACCCTGTTCAGCAGGGCAACTCCCCTGTCCGGCCTACTGATTTCAAATGCCCTCCACTGCCGTCGTCCTGCGACCTCCACACCTCCACACAGGCCAACACATTCCAGTGTCACTCACACATTCTCTGCGTTTTCACGGCAGCCCAGTTAAACCCCCATTTCCCTCCTAGCCCTCTGGGCAGCCACATCAGCTGTACCTCCAACCTTTCCCAACTCACATATACCTGGTGTCACCATAAGGACCACATATTGAGAGCCATTGGGTAAGAAGACTTCTGATAGTCCTATCAACACTGTTATCTCTACATAATAGCACAATTTTTTCTTCCTCTGCACATTCTGTGTCTTTCTTGGCAATTAAAGAGGCAGATTTTGGAAGTTGTCTCCCCTTCCTATCCTTTAGTTACATAAAACAAAAAATGGGCAGTATGTGAACAGCAACCAAGAATATTGTTTTCTCAGCTGCTTTTCCTTAACCTTGAGATTCCTGAATTGAAATGGGGGTAGGGAGAATAATTAGATATGATGCTTGAGAAATTGATTCCTGATAACTTGTGAGGTTGAGAGTATTCGTCGTTTCACCCACTAGTCAAATGTTTCTTCATGGTTTGCTCCACAAAGAAATGGGTTCTTTGGAGGCAAATCTGTTTGAAATTATTCAGCTCAAAGACTGACACTGTGAAATTAGAAAGAAAGAGGTCAAATAACCTTATGGCAAAGTCTGGGTGGATTTCCAGAGTAAAGTGTGCTCCAGCATCATGGAGAGGTTTTAAGATGGCCACAGACACCGATGAGACAAAAAGAATTTAAAAAAATAAACAGAAGGATTTTCCTTACAGTAGAAAAGATCCAAATCCCACCCATATCATTTTTTTTCTTTTTTTGCCTTGACCCTCAGCTGCTAACACAACGTCGAAATCTCTGCAGACACAGTGGAGTTTGGAATCTCCATTAATATTTACATAGCTTGCCACCCAGAGTATGACCCACCCTGCTGCTGCAGAATGATGAATTCATCCATCTCCACTGAGGCCTGAGAGTCTCATTTCACTGGGGAATGAGCATAATTTCTGCCATACACGTGATGTGAGTATCATGTCTGGTTTATTAGTCTGCCTATCTCTTGAGGCTATTTCATGGTAAAAATGTATTCAATAAAACTTTAGAACGGCCAGGAATATACAGCTTTCCCAGAAAGTCTTATTTCCCTAGTAGCCATTAATATCACTAAAGTGCAAGTAGGCACAGGCCCAGCAGGGAACAAGAGGTAACCGTCCTGCAAAGGGTCCATGCCGCGTCGGGCCCCTTGAATGAGGAGTGCACTCAGCAGCAGCTAGATGCACAAATGCGTTTCCTTTCCGTAGTTCTCCATCCCAACAGTAAGTTTGTTTTGTCCATCGTTGGAAAAAAAAAAATGAGTCAAGAACATTTGTTGTTTTGATCACTTTATTTAAAAATAAACAAATTGGAATGTACCTTGGTTTTAAGAAGCAAAGTCTGTGAAGAAGTTACACCACATAATTTCTAAGGTCTCTTCCAGATCTAAAATTCAAAATAATATGCAATGAAATGATAAATCTCTATGTGGTATAGGTGGGTGCAGTAGGAACTCAGAGAAGGAGAGAAAAGTGTGGCAAGGTGTCCTCAAATGCAGTAGACACGGGCATGTGGTGGGTTTGCATATTCCCTCTCCTTGAAGTTAGGTGTGGCCAGCTGGCCAGTTCTGACCAGAATGTCTTCAGCTAACGTAACATAAGTTACTTCTGAGCTACAGCATCTAATTGCCAACATTTAATTTGCCATTCCTGTGCCCTCTTCCCCTGACACCACAACCAGCAACATTCCATAGAGATGAACTGCTGCCAGCCTCGATCCTGGAGTGACAATGCCAGGCAGTGGAGCCCGCCAACTAATGAGGATGGTCATGCACTGCCAGAAGAAATACACCTTTGTTCTTTTAAGCCACTGAGACCTGGGAGTTGGTACTACAGCACAACCCCAGCTCTCCTAACTGAGAAATCAAGGACAGCTTTGTAGAGAAGGTGTGACTTGATTATACAGTGGAGAGAAGAGAGAAGAAAGGTATTGAGAGACTCCAGAAATTGGAGCTAGTCCAGAAGTTCTCAACAATGTAAGGTCAAATCAAGAAGACACTCCAGGGGTGGGGCTCAGGCATCAGGAATTTCCAAAAGCTTCCCAGATGATTCTAAAGTGCACCCAGGGTTGAGAACTATTGGCCTAAATGGTAGAGATGAGAGTAGAACAAGAGTGAGTAAATGAGACATGAATAAGACACAGAAGGGTTTTGGAATTCGACATGTTTCAAAAGTCCCAGACAGAGTTCTCAGGAAACTTCAACAAAAATGGAAAATACACTTTTCAAAATTTTGTACAATTGAAAGAAAAAATAATGTGGTATTCAGTTAATAGGTTACGATTGTCATTTCTCTTTTAATACTTATATTGTATGATATAAATCATCAGCTTTTTTAAAAAAAACAATTTTTCTCTTTCAAAGAAAAAGGACATAAATGGGTTCCATAGATTTGCCTCCAAAGAACCCACATAAATGTCACCTGTAAATGACTCAAATGTCAGTTTTTCAGGTTCACATGTCCATTCATTATCCATGGCACTAATATAACTGTATTTATAATTATAATAATATAACATTATTAATAACATTAGTAACTAATATTTATTGATCATTAACTAAGAGCAAGGCATTGTGCTAAGTAGTTTGCAATCAGAAGCTTATTTAGCCTCCACAATAACCCTGTTGGATAGTTACTATAATTATCCACATTTTGCAGAGGAGGAAATCGAAGCTTAGAGAGATAAAGTAAATTTACTAAGAATATGCAATATTAACAGAATAGATCTTGGACAGGAACTCAGATGTTTTGAGTCCAAAATCTACTATTTTGACTACTACACCAAACTGACTCACTAACATTTCTTTCCTCTCCACCATTTTGGTAAATAACGATAACAGAATAAAGAACAAGTTTTAATTTGAAGCAGAAGGTATTTGATGGTGAAAACAAGTCTACTTATCAAGAAATACTATTTCTCCGTGGGAAATAAATATGACGTCCAAAGCACCACTATTGTTAGAAAAAGAATTTGCAGAGAGGGAGATTTTTCTCTCCCCACCCCCTACAGTAATGACATAGTAATTTTAACTAGTTCACAATTAGCCCAACTCAGAGTCAGCTGTTGTTAACCACTTAGTGTCCCAGAAGTCAATCTACAGTCAATATTAACCAGTTCTTCTCTAGTGCAACAGTACCTTCCAAATTGAAAATTTTACAGTCAGGTAATATTTATGTTTTTGGAATTAAATAAAATTTGGAAATTCTTGATTCAAGGTAGCTAGTCTCTTTGGGGCTAAGTTGCCAAATAGTCCTTATTTTAAAAGAAGACTGGATAAAATATAACACATATATCCAATGTGCCTACAGAGTTGTACACTTCCTGACTGATCGATAAAGCCTGTAAGAAATCAGAGTGTTGCCAATGGTCTTGCTGTGCAGAACTCCATAGAGACATCTGAATCCATATGCCAGTAGCAATCACATTCCCATTTCCAAGGAGTGAGTAGACACGGTAGTAAATCACATGGACCTAGAAGATGAGTGAGAATGCTCACAAACAAGTCAGTGGTAGTACTAATTCAGCTCAAAGCCTTCTCAAGCCTGCCGCCAAATTTTAATCAATATGTGTATAACCCATAAAATCCAGCGAACTCATGTGGTCCACGCTTAGAGTAACATTACATTCAAGAAAATGAAGTCCAAATACCAAAAGTAATTT
Source organism: Equus asinus (assembly GCF_041296235.1). Taxonomy (NCBI): domain Eukaryota; kingdom Metazoa; phylum Chordata; class Mammalia; order Perissodactyla; family Equidae; genus Equus; species Equus asinus. The sequence goes on from NC_091798.1 coordinate 86,846,895, forward strand.
TAAAAGTAACTCAAATAACTGACTTGCCTTTCTGGAAGCCTCCATTCATAATCTGCAACAATAAATTTTAAATCTTATTTCTTCTCTTTCCCAATTCTCTAGGGCCCAGGACTATTGCCAGACACTAACAATCTCTAAATTTCCAAAATTCTCTACTGAAACACAGCTATGAATGGTAGCTTATATCATTGATACACTTTCTCCTTTCTCTGACCCTTTCTCTGTGGAAAGAGTACATTTCCCATCCCATTAATATTGGCCTTGGTCATATGACTTGCTTTGACCAATGGAATGAAAGCAGACATAATGTGTTCCACATGCCGCAACCAAGCAGAGACTTTAAATGTACTTGTATGGTTTGACTTGGTCTCTTGTGTTACTTCTGCCTGCCTTCTGCCATGAGATGAGGAAGCCCCAAGTAGTCCTGAAATGAGCAGAGAAGAACTTGACCTGGAGGCTGGAACAAAGCCACCAGAGCTGACCACAAACCTGTGAGTGAGAAATTAACGTTTGGTTTTGTAGGACACTGAGATTCAGTGTTGTTTGTCACACAGCATATTGCAGCAAAAGCTAACACACAATGTGACTTTTCTCCTTTCCTTCCATTTCCCCTATCTCCATCCCCAGCCAGGAAGCATCCTGCCTCTTTAGGAAGGAAGAGGATAAGGAAATTGCAATAGGCTATACAAGACTAATTTGGCTAGGAGAAGGGAAAGGTATTACCTAGGTAATGGTTGAGAAAATGACATCATGCAACATCAAAGAAGGCAGCCGCTAAGACAAACATAAAATCAAAGTGGCTGTCAGCAAAGAGAGGAGCAGAGCCAATGTCACCTAACATCCAATGGGAGGACTACAGTCATCTCCAATAAAAATGTAAGCCACCTTAGATTACTTGCTTGCAAGGAAGAGGGGGCATTTAGGGCCTAGTATGAGGAATGATACTGGTAAGACTTAGCCAGCATATCTCTGACTGATGTCCACACGTACTTTGTGCTTGATAATACTTAGCCTGCATTGGTCTGAGAATCCTGTGTGGCCATGGTCATGGCCTCAAAAATAATATTGATATTATCTCTTGTATGAAACTAAATATATAGAGATTGTTTTTTATTAATTAAGCCAATACAAAGACAAAGACACCAATTGTCTTTGTACTTCCATCCTCCTGCATGGCAGACTAAGGACTTGGGTATTAATATAGGCTTTGTCCCCTTACTGGGCTAGCCCTCAACACATGTGATTCCTTTGGTAAATAGTATTTGATGTTGTTAGTTATGTCTTTAACTGAATTACCAATCAGGACGCTCTTAGAAATGACCAGAAGCTGGAAACCTCTCTGCCTCCAGATGGATCAAGGATCAGAAACCTTGATAAGCAGAGTAGCAACCGGAAGGCCCACAGCATCCTCACTATTCAGGAGTCAAGATGAGTTCTGCGGAAGGCCCACAGCATCCTCACTATTCAGGAGTCAAGATGAGTTCTGCGAGTAGACTCACCCTTCAATCAAATCCAAAGATAATGGGCCTGAATTTCTCTCAGGTTCCTGAAGTTCGAAGTCAATGCGGGCCCAGGGTAAAGAAGCCTTCATTGTTGCTTAAACTGATTGGTCTCAGAAAAGTATGAAATCCTGAGAGCCTTCTCTTGGCTACCTTTCACACCATGCTAAATACCACCAAAGAACGCAAAACAATAAAAAGATTAAACCATGCTTCCTTTTTCAAGCACCGTGTCCCCCTGCTGCTGTCTCAAGGAGCCCCATGTAAAGGCTTTTGCTTTGTTCTTTCTTAGTCCTTTCTTCTTCAAAATACCATGTTTTTAAAACAAATTAATACAGCAAGTCATTTTTCACCCACTTAAAATTATCAATATAGGACAACCCTTTGTAAAGAGCTGATGAGGCAATTGCAAGGGATGAGGGATGAATTCTAACATTACACCCAGCCAGGATGACTAAGATTTATAACTGTAAACCTGCAAATCTCTGGCTGATGTATGCAAATGTTGGCCCAATTAGTGATTCACCTGCAACTGCTAATTGAAAGGCCGGGGGTGATGGATTGCCGCGAAGTGGGCAGACTGGGGCCTGGCTGTCGAGCATCGTCGATTCCCACACAAAGGACAGCCCAAGGAGAGAATATCTGAAAATTAGCTCCCTCAAGAGCCATCAGAATTTTATATATACTAATTTGAAAGAAAAAAAATAAGTTGTGTGGGAAAATGTAATTATAATGCAGCTAGAAAATAAAAACAGGCAAAGCAAACCAAGCATTGTTGCATCATTAAAGGAGAAAATAACCCTTCTGGGTAATTTTCCCATGGAATTCAGAACAACAACAAAAAAAAATTGGAAAAAGGTTTGGAAGAAACCACATGTGATTCTTTCCCCTCCAATTACAACAAATTTCCACATTTTCAACTCAGCAAAATGCCTGAACCAAAGCCTGGCGAATAGCAGAGAATGAAGTTGTTAATAAAATAAAAAATCTGAGTCCAAGCCTTGCAGACAGCAAGGTTGAACAGGTTCTCGTATTACTTAAATGAAGTTTGGAGATATTTATTCAATTTCTGACTTCCAGGTTCAGCTGACACAATCTAATTAAAATTCAGATCTAAAAAAAACCAAAAACCACTCTGCTTCTCAGAGTTCACAAGCAACAGCATCTCTGGACCTCCAGCTGCCTTCCGTATAAGTGCAAGGGTCTCTTCCTTCATCAGCCCCTTTGGCTCACTCACAGACATACATTACCAAACCATCGCTGTGGCCACAGCGCTGTACGAGCTACCGCCCCTCAAACCCATACATCTTCATGATTCTCATGCCTCAACCCAAAGCACAACCATGGCATCAGCCACTTGGACCAAGGGCCAGGCCTGTGGCCACATAGATCTCGCCTTCAAAGGGCTGCTAAATTCATGGTCTTTTTTGGTCAGAAGTGTTCCTCCCAGGCAGCCCTAGTGTGTCTGGGAATTACCAGGTTCCTGCTGAATGGCTTCCGGAGTATAGCATCCTGAAGGGACTGAGCGCCTAATGAAGTGTCACATAAAAATAGTCCTTAATGAAGTGACCTCAGAGGAGAAACAACAGGTGGACAACGTCAGTGCACTACTGGCAGGAAAATCTAGTAGACTCTTTTTAGGTTTACCTCATCAGCAAATATCAGTGCCTTGGAAAAAGAAGAAAGAAATACCCCATAGCCAAGGAATGTCAAAATCCTGGACTTCCAGCTTCACAGCTATACTCCCCTGACTCTCCTATTTGGTCAGCTTTATTTACAGTCCTTTATTTTCAACTTGTACATTAGTTAGCTATACCCTCACTAAGCGCTTGTATTTACAGTAAAAATATACTCTATCTTCCTAGATTAAATGTATTTAAATATTTGCTGAGTGCTGACCATGTGTCAGGTATTACTTGCTGCATTATCTCTGTGAATGTTTGCACCAACCAGATGAGGTGGTGACTTGCTCTGAGTCATTAAATCCAGCAGTAGAACCAACATTCAAGCTCCAGACTCAGCTCTTTCCATTCCATTAAAGTTGCCACCCACTATCTGGGGACCCATTTTCTCCCCTGGTTTGGTCTTCTATTATTTTTTATTTGAATGTGCTTTCTATTTTTTCTGAAATCATCTTTTCATGGCTTTTACCCAGTTATCCCAGCTTTCTTCATGCTTCTCTTTGCTCTATTTTCCCCAATTCTCTACAATGCTTTCTTTAAACTCTTGATTCTTTACCCTTCCACTTCGAATCGCTTTCCCTTTGACACTGGGAACCCCAAATCCTGACGTTACCAATAACATCAGGTAAAGACACGTGGACTGCCCCTACTGTCTACCATCCCTGCCTATGTTGAAAGAACAGAGCCTGGGAGAAGTCAGCCTGCAAATCTAAAGATCCACTGGTAGGAGGGAGTCAGACTCAGTCTAGAAACTAATTCTTACTTCAGTGTTATTTCTACCTCTGAGCTTTCCTGTCATGCTCCTTGACTATAACCACACAGTTCGAGTCCACTTTTCATCTCTGAATAGTTTTCCTATATATCTCCAACCCCACCTGAGCTGTCCTGTCCAATACTTTTCAGCACAGTTGCCCCAGACTTGAGTCCCCGAGGCCAGACACCTTGGTTTATTGTCTTCGTATCTCCTGCACTTGGCACTTGAGTTGGAGCTCCATAAGTGATTGTTGAATGAATGAATGGATGTCTGTTCTAGATTTCTTCACAGGTCCCAGCACACACCTTCCACGTCCCTACCTACATTATCTGAAATCCTCCCTGACTGAAATGCTTCCCCCATTCTTAGGGTTCATTTCACCTGCATTTAAAGGACAAGCTCAAGTCTGTTCTCTTCCATGGAGCATTCACTAAGCACTTCAGCTTACCTGGAATTTTCTCATACTTGGTCTTCTACAGTAATGACCATCTATATAACTCAATTTAGAATTTGATTATATACCAATTTCCGTCATTCATGCTAGCTTCGTCACAACATCTTTTGGAATAAGTGCCAATTCTTATGTTAAAACAATATCTGCATTTAACCAGAGCTTTGTAGCTCAGGAAGTACTTTTTTCACACAATATGATCTCCTTCAATCCTCTCAGTGATGCCAGGAGGGAGAGAGGTCTGCTTCTCCCTGGTTTTGTGAGCCTCAGAGCCAGTGCTCTTCCTTTGTCTTGCTGCCGCTCTGCCCTTTGATAACCAGCACTACGACACATGGCAGTGGACTGAAGAACGGACATAGACATTCAGTAGCAGTTCACATTTTCTCTTTAACCATGTGCTTTTTGAAGGGGAGCAGAATATGCCACCCCAAAATATGCCTCTTTGGCATAAGGTTTATTTTGAACTGCAGACATAGGAGAATCTCTGAAAACAGAGGAGAAGCTACCCTTTTGTACAGAAAATTTACATTAGAAAGGGGACCTGTACCAGGAAGAGAGCTATTATCAGAGATCACTTTGTCACCTGAGAGACTTACTTGCACGGAAGGGCAACCTTGGTTTTGTTTTTGTTTGTATTGAGATATAATTGATATATAACATTAAATTAGTTTCAGGTGTACCACATAATGATTCAATATTTGCATATATTGCAAAATGATCACCACAATAAGTCTAGTTAATGTAGGCCACCTCACATAGTTACAAATTGTGTGTGTGTGATGAGAACTTTTAAGATCTACTCAGGGCAGCCTCTGTTCACCAAAGATTTCCTCTTCTCCCCTTCCTGGGCTGGCCTTCCCCTCTTTGGAGCCCAGACCCTGACCCTTTCCTTAGCTCAGAATGGTGTACAAGCAGCAATCTTCTGGCTGCCTTTTGAATCTCATATCTTTGTGGGGCTCCTGTATGCACACATGTAATTAAAATTGAGGTTTTTTTTCCTCCTGTTTTACAGGGGATTCTCAGCCAAGAACAATGAAGGATAGAGGAGAAACTATTTTTTCTCCCTCACGCTTTTGACATTTATGTCCCATCACTTTCCTAATCTACATTTTTCTATCCTTCGTTTAATCTTAATCCTCTATTTCCCCTTTATCCTTGTCACAACAAATTAAGAACATAATGAGGGGTCTGGATTCCTTTCACTTGGCCTTTAGGTCGTAAATTCGCTGCTCAGTTGGAACTGCAGGGTGACTGAGGCAGTCACCACGTATCTACTGTCAGGCGGACTTGGCATTTGGTGACTCAGGTTACCTTGGGTCATCCTGGCACCACTTGAGGAAATTAAAGGTACTGGTGCTTGTTCCCTCATAAAGATAAGCTAAGAGGAATCAGGGTGATTGAAACTCATTCCCAGGTGACTATGATTTCTAAGTTTTGAAAGAGCTTGGATGACGGAAGTTCAAAAAGAACTCAAAGAAGCTTCTAATAAAAGAGTTTTTGAAGACCTGTTGTCTGTCAGCCTCGGCTCAGAATCAATGCTCCACAATGGTCTTGAATTTAAGGGGGCAGCTACTTGGGCCATCTAAATACACACCCACATTCTCATTCTGCCAGTGGATTTTATTGTTTGGGATAACAGCTTTACGTGTCAAAATTATTTTCTTCCTTATTCACTAAGTATATGTCCTGACAAAAAATTTTGGTCTAACTATACTTTTTATAACATGCACCTCTATGAATATTGTAACACGTAATCACCATGAATACTGCTTACTTTGGGGACAGGTTGGGGCAGCCTAAGAGAACAAAAGTTATGTAAGAATTTAGGATTTTACAAATGAAATCCTGAAACTATTCTGTATGGTACTATAATAGTGGATACATATCATTATACATTTGTCAAAACTCGTGGAATGTACACCAAAAATGAACCCTAACGTAAACTATGGACACTGAGCAATAATGACATATCGAAGTAGGTTCGGCGATTGTAACAAATGTACCACTCTGATGCAGGATGTTGATAGTGTAGTGGGGACAAGGTCAGGGCTGTGTGCATAAGGGGATAGAGGGTGTACAGGAAATCTTTGTACCTTCCATTCAATTTAGCTGTGAACATAAAACTTCTCTAAAAAAGTAAAGTCTATGAAAAAGATGAAATCCAACTTCTACTAATGTACATACACACACAGGTTTTAGAAAAATTAATTTTTTTGTTTGATAAGATGTCAGAAATGTTCCTATACCTTCACTGCAAATTGTTTTTACTTTCATGACATTTCAATAAAAAAGAAACAGTGAAAAGTGGGCTCCAGTAGAGATGCCAAGAAATCTACTGAAAGAATCGTCTGATTCCCAATAACTGTGGGAAAACCTCAACAGAAATTCAGCCAGCATATGGTCAGTTTTAAATTTAACAAATATATCTTCAAGATTTACTAGCTCAAAGAGATGAGGTGTAGGAATCGATACTTGCACAGCCTTTTCCAATCTTCGGCTGTAACCATCCCTTAGGAAAGAATGCTTTCTTTTATTTTCTGCCTTTGAGCCATACAGGCCCAGGCTTACAACCTGTCAACGACCTCTTCTTTGCAACCAGCAAGTGAAACCTTCTGTCAATAAACAGCTCACACACTTGTCTACGGCATCAGAGCAGCTTCTTTCCCAGGTTCTCCCCAGGCACAAAGGGCCAGGCTTTATCTTGGGCATTTCCAGTAAGCAGCTGCAGTGATTTATCAGAAAATACCTAGACAGTAATCTAGACAGAGCTGTTTCTCTGCTGTTACTGTACCTACTCCTCCCTCAGCACTGGCTTTCTGAAGCTCCCAGTGGTCTAATTTTTCAAGACATTTGTCCACTTCCAACTAACCTTGGTAGAAGGTTCTAGTGATAAATATACAATGACTGAACCAAATCTTCCCTAGCTTATTCATTCACACTGAATTAATTATTAATTTTCCAAGCATGTTCTTCTTGGGGCTCCATTACTTATTCTTTCAGCTCCAGATGGTCAAGAGCTCACGTCTGAACTATCTTTGGAATTACAACTACTGAGAGGGAAAGTTGAATGGTTGGAAAGCAGAGAGAAGGAAACTTGCCATTCTTAGAAAAAGGTCAGAGGCCATCTCTTATCCCAAGTCTCCAAAGACAGTGAAAGAAAAAAAAGAAAAAGAAAAAAGTGCACAGGCCACAATCCATCACTGTAAGTAGTTAACCTATCGTAAGAAGGCCCAAACGCATTTCTGTTTTCTGAGGAAATTTCTTTGCCCATCACATAAGAGTCAAGATTCTTATCTTGTGGTGGTGGTGATAAGCCTCGCTCTTAGGTTGGAAGATCATTTAGAATTTTCATTCAGAAATTCTCCTGATATTTCGCTCCTCTATATCTGAAAAGAAAGATAAAGCCTGAAGGATAAAAAGTATTTTGACGGCAAAGAGTATTGAGCTCCTTTGATGGGAACCCTGTAACTCTTCTCCTTTCTTTCCTTTCCATCACCGGCTCTTCATTTTAGGATAAGTTGGAGATAAAAAATCTTGGGGTTAATCTGAATGCAGGTCCCATGCAAGGCATTTCATGTGTCTTCAAATGACTTCTCCCAGAGCCTAACATGTTAGGGAAAGTGCTCACAGCAGCTGTGCCTTCAGTCTGTCGGAAACCTTCCCTCTAGGACTTGGTGAATTTGGTTTTTTTTCTAGACCACATTCAACATTTACCCAATTAACCAAGTCTTCAACACTGCCTCTACCCCCAGGGGGAAGTGAATGGGGGTATAAATGAAACAAGATTGGCCATAAATTATAATTGTTGAACTGAGCAATGAGTACATGAGAGTTTATTATACTATTCTCTCTACTTTTATATATATTTGAAACTTTCCTTAATAAGTCTTCCCTAATAAAAAGTTTAACCCTTGATCATTTCAGTCAAGCGCAATATTTTAAAAGATAAATTCTGAAAACTATCTCCCGGAAAACACTACAGAGCCACAGTTATTCTAAATTCTGCCCCTAAGCAATATAGCAGAGTCTTTCCTCAGCCCTCACTGCAGGTAATTCAGTTTACATGCCCTTCCCTCACCTCCTCTCCCCTCTGCTCTTGTACTTTAAGAACATGATCAGTTGTTTTGACTGGCGATGTGTGAATGATTAGTTCTATGCCTCCCAGTACGTGTGCATTTTGAAAGAAGCTAGGAAAGGCAAACCCTAAAATCAAGGCTTGCCTACTGACAACAGTTGGTGAGATCATTTGTGGTCAGGTCTTCTTACCCCTATACAGTAGATGTCATTGGTGCCCTGCCCAGATCCCCTTCACTAGCCTGGGCACCATCCTTTAGCTGCCAAGAGTGTTGGCCAGGGGTATGCTGGTAAATGTTTAAGGACTGGTTCTCAGTGGGGGTGAAGCCCCTAATTTGTAGCTTTTGTTGATTTTCATGATGCAAATGCTCCCATCATGGCCAATTTCAAGCTACTAGGATGAAGCCACTGAATGGGGAGCTGGGAAGCGAGGCCCACAGTCAGCACTTCCAAGCTGTGTGAGCTGACTCCAGCACACCACTGGCTGCATACAACCCACAGCTGTTCCTTTCTCTGGGGAATTCCATGCCTCTTCCCTCCTCAGCCCCCAATCCCACTAAAGAGTCCCCTTTCAGGCTTCACTCGGGGAGAGACTGCAGAAAATGACGAATGCATATGGAGGGACAAAATCCCAGCCCCCATGCCTCAAGGGGGTTCAATTCTGTGATGTGATTTATTCATCACTCCCATAAATCAGATCATATTCCTTGAGACCACATCATTGTTCAGCTCTTTTTTATCCTATTTCCCTCACTTATTAGCAGATTTTTTCCCTTAAAGAGCATGCCCTCAGTAAATTGCATACAGCTGAATGCTCGCCTCAGGCTCTGCTTCTGGGGAACCCAGCCTAAGACACATTCAAAACATACACCAAGGGCTAAGCTTTCCCAAACTTTCCCTCCAATGCACCCCTAATGAAATGAAGAAATAATTCTAGTCCTAGAAGATCTAGAAGTATAACCCAAAGCACCCAACTACACACTCTACGTTTTTTGTCTTCTATTTCACAATAAAAATGTATGTAAAATCTTAAACTGTGTTCTATAATATCTGCCTTTCACATAAAAAAGTCTTTCTTTTCTCCAGAATTCTTGAGTAGAATCAATGCTCCAAGATACTAGACTATAATGGTCCCATGGCTGTTCCATCCCTGGAGGTATGCATGCCCCGGTCTGGGAATCCTGAACAAAGGAGTAGAAGAGGCTACACTCAAACCCTGGATGCTCAGCTACCAGCCCTACAACGTGCAGTGTGCTTTGCCAATCCTTTAGACACTGTCTCTTCAGCACTGCAAGCTCATAACAGACCTACCCGAAACACAGTGTCAGTAAATCCCAGTTTCTCCTTTCGTTTAATCAGGAAGGAAGAGAGGGAGAGAGAGAGAGGAGAACGGAAGGAATTCAATCACTGATAGTTAGAACTCAAAGTGATCTTTATGTAGTCCTTCAGTCTTCCATTTTACAGATGAGAAAACTGAGATTTGGGGCATGAAAGTAATTTGCCAAAAGTCAAGAAATCAAATCATGCTGGAACCAAATTTGCCCTGTCCGTCGATTCCCAGGCCAGAGGTCTCTCTGCTCACCCATGTGCCTGCCCAGCTTTCCAGGACAACATTGGTATCAGTACACAAGAAGGAAGATCTGAAGTCTGTCGTCACTCAGTAAAATGTCCCTGCTGTTACCCCAGGGTTGGGTGGTTGTTTATTTAGCAAGGCAGCCTTCAGACTCTAAGTGTTTCCAAATGTGAGTTAGAAAATGCCTCTTCATGCAAAAGGAGACCCAAGTGAGAATTGTCGGCACCTCCCAGCTACAGTCCCTTGATAATAGATGGTCTGAGAATGCCCTCTGGTGACTTTCTGCTGCGTGTTCAGGCAATTCAGAGACGGGAGGTGGCTGGAAAAGAGGAAGAGAAGCTGGATTCCTGGAAACGGTTTTCTCTCCCAAGAAATGTGGCGTGGGTGTCCTGTCAGCAAACTGTGGCGGGATCCCACCAGGAAGTAGGATAAACAGAATACACGTTCCGCCTCTGATGCATTTGTCTTTTGTTCTCTAACAATGACGAAAATTCTTTTTAATTGCACAATTATTTCAATACTGACTGAATTCATATTATATTAATACAAGGCATAGAAACAATAACAAATTGGTAGGGATAAAAACTTCTAACACAATTTTAATTTAGGCATATCCTTCTCTGGTTTACTGCATAATATGATCACCATTTCCCAAGAAAAGAAGCAAAAGCTTATCCTTAGGTCCTCAGAATGGAGCTCATCTTCTCAAGCCCACTGCCACTTCATTTTTGGTGACACACCTTTGAGAAAAAGAAGATTGACGAGTGTGCCCCAAAATATACCCCTGCAGAAGCTGAAAGGAGTGTTGAGCAGAAGCAGCGGGAAGAAGGGAGACTCGAATGCAATCAAAGGTTTCTGGGGCTGTGACCTAGATGTCTTTGTCCCTCTTAAGCCTTATATGGATCAAAAGTATAAAAGGGTAACTTCGGAAAGGAGGACATCTATTTCAACACTCCCTCCCATCAGGACTGGTAATAGTAACGACTGTCATTTGTGGAGTATTTACAAGGGGCCAGGTAAGGCACTAAGCACTTCACATAGATTACTTAATTCAAGTCCTTATGACAACCATAGGAGAAAGGAACTGTTATTATACAGATGAGAAACCTGAGGCATGGAGATGTTAAATAAATGGCCCACATTCACACAGGCACTAATGAAACCAGAACTCAAGCATCCACCAGGTCATCAACCTCCAGCCCATTCCTTTAGCCATCCTGATATACGGCCTCCACAGCTTCCCTGAACGGCCTTCCTGTCCCCTCTCCTTGAATTGATCCAATAATGAGCAAATCAGTCCACTGTCTGCCAGCCCTCGTTGTTAAAGGACTCCTGTCACCCCATTTTGTACCACTGGGCCTGTTCTGTCTGCTGGAGGTGTGCAGAAGTCTATTCCCTGTTCTGCTTGACATTCCCTTACATTTTTGAAACCAGGTATCGGGTCACCTGCTTCCTTGCTATCCAAACTGTAGTTCTAATTCGAAGGCAGCTGAAGATAACCTTAATTCTCACAGCAGCTACATCCCTTTGATATGCAGACAGAGCTACGGTCAAGCAGAATCCTCAGCCTTTCTCACACAGAAAGGGAGACCTCCCCCAGCCCACAAACGCACACTACATGTTTAACTGAAATGAAGAATTTATTTATTTCAAACTTCATATTCTTGTTTGTTCTCATTTCTTAATTTTTTCCTCTCTTTTGAGATCATCCAAAACTCAGATGAAGATGTTGAAAAGGTGGAGTCCACAATGGAGTCCTGAAGCCTCGCTCCCTGGTGCCCTTTTCATATCACCTTCCAACTGGCCATGAATCCTCCTAGTTTAACTCTCACCCAGCTCGTATATCTTCATCGTTCCCACAAGGACGTCACAAGAGACCCTATCAAACGTCTTCCTGAAATCCAGACACGTTTTGTCTGTGGCATTTCCCCTCCCCTCCAGTCTCTCCACTCTATCAAAAAAGGAAATGAGGTTAGTCGGGCATATCTTGTTTTTAAGCAAACCCACATTTAGTGAATCCATATTTATATGTACCAATAGGCTCAACGGGATGTTTATTTCAGAAAATGGAAAGTCCCTCCAAGAAACTTGATTTTGAAGAGATGATAAATAATTGACATTTTAGGCGCATTTTTTTCACTTTTAAGAAGCACTTGACAGTAGTATATTTTCAGGACCATCAATACCATCATGGAGCCCAGCATCGATGACAGTACAGACACCACTTAAATATTACATTTCTAAACTACAATTAAACTTTGACTAAAACCACATTAACCCGGATTGGAATTTTTTCTGCATCATACTGTCACTAGAGAGATAAATCTCACCAAAACAACTTGATATCTGGGTTGAGTTCTGTATTCAGTACACATTAAATTCCACTTTCCAGAACTTTCAGAGTTGCCATTCTGGACAATGGAAGTTGAGCTGGCACTGAAAGAGTTCTATATCATAGACAAAGATTCCATCGTGTAAGCATTCCATACACACTGAAACCAAAAATTGGATAAAGACAGTTTTAAGGTATATTTATCAAAAGTAATAGAGCATTTAGAATATGTTAGGCATGTTCTGAAAGCTTTACAAATGTTAATTCAATTAATCCCCACAACAACCTTTTTTTACTTTTATTTACTTCATTTATTTTACTTTTATTTTCTTCATTTTAACAGCCTTCTGACAATGAAGGCACAGAGAGGTTAAATGACTTGCCCAAGGACACACTGCTAAGAAGTGGCATGGAGCCTCCACAGGGAAAATTAAAAGTTTTATGCTTAAAACTCGAACGAAAAATTCAGAGACATTCCATTACATTCCTGGACATTCCCAAAAAGGTCCTAAAAACTTTTATATTTCTCCTCACATCAATTGGCAATGTTATGCTCATCTTCATAAAAGAATAGCATAAAAATGTAGAGAAAAAGAAAAATTAAGCAGTGTTCAGGCTGGTTTTACTTGAACATCCTTGGATTATTCCATTTCAATTGACTGACTTCATTGCAACTCCTGATCTCTGTGGCAGCCCCCAGATCTACAATATAGCCTGCTCCTTGGTAGGTACAGAATACATCTTTATTGAATTCAATTAAATTGATTTGTTTTTGAGACATTTCCAAGCTGCCACATATCAAGGTAGTAATAATAGCCCCAACATTTATCTCAAAATACTTTCCAAGTCCTGTTAGCTTCCTCTCTTACTTAGAAAAGATTTAGACTCATATTGCTACAGGTAGGATTCAGGATACCTGGCCCCACGAATTAGATTATGCTTTAAAAAGTTATAAGAGTTATCCCACATAAACCCCCATAGAATATCCTAGTGAGGTTACATGCTATGAAAATTTGCAATAGTATGATATTAAAAAATTAATAAAATCTCTTCATGCTCAAAATTTGAAGTAATGTAAATCCCCCCAATTTAAGTTCTTTACAAGGATCATGTAATTTCAAAATTGGAAGCCAAATGAATTGTTTACAACAAAACAAATTGTAAAACTGAGTTGAGGCTGTTGCCTACATGATGCAAGTTTTGAATTGTGCAAAGTCTTCACAGCCACATCTTTTTCATAAAATGCCACCAGCCTCCACACGTCACCAAGGGACAACACAAGTGATGCCTACTTTATGCTTGATGGCTGAAGCCTTGGGGGCCAAACATGCACAGAAGCCTCAAGCCAGAAAGCTGTCCTCTACTCCTCAAGAATGTATGGGGCTCCAGAGAACAACGCTGGGACCCATGGCACAAAGGTGACAGTGAAACTGAGGAGGCCCACGACAACTTGCACCCACATGTCCCAATGTCAGTGGTGATGGTCCTGAGACAGCAGGGCCTGGGAGCTCTGAGAAGCAGTTACCCACCAAACTCTCCAGCCCTTATGGGATGGTAAGCTCTCAGACCTCATCTGGATGGGAAACCACAGCTCTCTCAGAGGCCACAGCATCCGAGGGTGAGAAATGTGGACAGATAAACAAATTACTAAGTGACAAAGTGAGCTTGGCCTGTTGAGCACCGGAGCAATGGCTGGAAGTGTTCGTGACCTGTTCCACACAGGCAGGCAAACACTCCCATGAAAAAGAGAAGAGAACAATCTATCATTTCCTCTCCTCCATCATATGCTCTCTGAAATTGTCCCTGGTCCCCGTGCCATGGAGTCATTAGACAGCAGGAACAGAACAAAAACCTAAGAAAAGAAAGGAACTTGGGGCAAAGATTGGGTGTGACAATGAAGCTAATGGGGCTGGAAGTCTTTACAAGCATGTACAAATCTGAAATAATCCACTCCTTCTTTTCTTGGGTTGTATCCTTCCAGTGGCCTTCCTAATTAGGGGAACACTAGAGCCAGTCACTTTTGGTGCCTGTATCACCCTTGTAGGACACACTCGATTCTCCCTGTAATGCATAACTGTCAGGCCCCCTCACTCATCTGGAGTGATTTTTCCAATTAACCATGACAGGCATTTCAGTCAAGCCCCCGATTCCGACTCAGAGGCCGGATCCTGAAGAATGAGACTTCAGGCGGCTGCTGACACTTCTTTTGTCATACAAGCTGCTCTAGACAAACAATATTGACTACAAATTTGTCAGGACTTTCTGTGGCCATCAATCATTCCTGCCCTCTTGCCTTCTTGTGTGTCCCTGAATTTCCTCTCACTCCCAACCTGAAAACAAAACAAAATAAAGCAAAACATTAAAATCCCTCAGAGTTTGAGTCAGAACATGTCCTGGAGTATCTGGAACTTGAGGATTCATTTGCTGCAACTAGTGTACCCCTTATTAGGGAAATTAAAAGCTATAAAATGATACGCTGCCTCAGAGAAATGAACACTATAGTCTCATGTCACAGCGTTTTGGGTTTGGTATTTTTCACTTACACAAGATCTCTGAAAGTGCAAAGCAGACAAAGGTTTAACCCATAGGTCCCAAACCCTGACACCTTCATGACCAGCATTATAAATTGTAAAAATCCAAGGTGTGAGAAAATAGGGACCTGCAGAAAAGTGGACACAGCACCACCAAGACAAAGCATCTCTGAGGGCCAGGTTCACGGCCAGGCTACCAGTTTGCAAGCCCTGGTTTAGGACATTTACACACACACGCATATGCACACACCGAATGCTAGAATTCCTCCTTTCTCTCCTGTGGGCACATGTGTCTATTTTTTCAAACGAAGTCAGATTGAAAGAGAAAGCAGAAAAAAGAATACAGACTCAGCTTATATATGGTTCCTACAGGCAGGATTCGGAGGCCTTGGCTTCTGCTGAAAGAAAAAGACCTCTGTACTCATATTCCTTGCTAATAAATCGGGATTCCTACAGTAGCGAGAACTCTTAACTCTGCCCCCATCTCTGCTCTGTGAGCGCTGAAGCCATGCCAGCATCCAGAACCACAGCTCTCCCCAGTTAATCCTGAAGCATCCAGAGACGGAGTTGCTCCTGCTGGGCAGAGGCTATAACTGTTTCTCAGGCTCCTTTGCTGAGCTCAAATTAGGACGAGCGCCCCCACTGTAGGGAGCTCTAAGGCAGGCTGGTCCGTGTCTTCTGACAAGATGCTGACACCAGCACCAGAACTTCCAAAGTTCCCATTTCTTTCTTTTGACCCTTGAGTGAGAAGGAATTCGTTTTCTTAATTAAAATTTTAAATTTTCTTCTTTCTCCAAGGTCTTCTCAGCCAACACGCCAGTTATCTGTCAGCTCGGATGACAGAGATCAACGGGAATGGGTCACAGGCATTCCCTCCCTTCCTGCTCTCCTGCTGCACCTCTGCCACGTGTAGGCACGAACTGTTCTCATGGGATGGAATACCAGCCGCTTCCTCAGCATATCTGGGAGGTACACAGACAATTATGATGCTGTTTGCAGCCTTGGAGCAGAAGAAAAGCTGAAGTCAAAATGATGAAACTTATAAAGCAGAAACTTCAAAGCACATCTAGTTAATATGAAGCTAATTTTACTTTTTTCTGTTTCCTGATTTATGAAAACTACTAACTGCAAAGCAATGTCGATTCAAAGCAGGGGCAGAGGTCGGGGACAGCTCTCAGGATCTGGCCCTTTTGGAGCAGGAGCCTGAACCACAAGGAGAACGGATCTGGCCTGAAGCCGGTGGTAGAATCATCAGAACAGACAATACAACCAATTTGCTTAATGGGAAGGAGTTAGGCAACCTACTAAAAACCACAAGCCTGATCTGCATTTTTTAAACTTATGACCATGTCAAGAAAATTGCTTAAGTCTCCTCTGCTCTGTTCTCTCAACTCTCAGGACTCCATGCGACTCAATCTCTCCCCCTCTGCTTTAGAAATGAGTGATGGTGCCCAAACCTGCACAACTACCAGAATAACCTGGAAAGAAAGGCTTTCTAAAGAAATGAGGATTCCCTGCCTTCATCCCAGGCCTCACTCTTGGCCTACTAAATCAGAAATCTGTAGCCTGAGGCAGTTTTACCATTATCCAGATGAATCTAATGATCAACCAGATTTTGGAATCACTGGACTAGAGCAAAAAGGGCAAACACATGGCACATGAGTCACTTCTCCTACTCCTTTGTCCATGGCAGACATTAATAATCAACACCAGCACACTGAGCCACAGAGCCCAGCCAAACAAAGCCTCAGAGTCCTTCTCCATGGGGAGCTCCAGGCAGCCACCACCGATCAGTCAGAGCTGGTTCACAGCTGAAAACTGTCTGCCAACCCTGAGCGAGATCAAGCAGCCCACCAACATTCTGTGCTCGGCTGCACATTTAGCCCAGCGTCTAGAATAATCCTTTCAGGTTTACAAAATCTTTTCAAATACCTGATCTCCTTTGAGCGTCCCAAAAACCTTGTGGGGTGAGAAGGGCAGGTACTATCACAGATTTGACAGGGGAGGAAACTGGAAGTCACGGAAGCTTTGTCTTGCCCAGGGTCAGAAAGCTGATGAGGAGCAAAGACGGAAAATCATCCTGAGCGCCTGCCTCCCAGACCAGCATCCTTCCTTCTCAATCAAGCTGGGCATGGAGTGTTAAGGGCAACATTACTCCCTGAGCCTAGTAAGAAACAGAGACAATAGGGCAAACAGTGCAGAGAAGAGTGCATAGGCGCAAGAGGTTTAGTGAGTTGACCAAGGTCACAAAGCTGGAGAGCAGAACTCTCACCGGGTCTGTCTGACTCTGAGTTCTGTCCTTTCTGCTTGGATCGCAGGGCCTCCCACCCTAGGACAACCAGGAAAGGGCCTTTCCGCTCCTCTCCCCCATCCGCCCTCGTTCCCTGCTCCTCCTGCCCTCCTCGGAGCCTTTTCCCTTCCTTCCGCTAGTGTCACCCTCTTAGCCAGACGTACCTCCCCACCGCCCGCCCCTCTTCTTGCCCCTGCAACTCCCTTCCAAATGCAGAAGGAAACCGCCCAGCTTACTCAGAGCAGCCCCAGCCAACTGACTTAGGATAGACAAGCACCTTGGCAGTGAGATGTGAGTATAAAATTGCAAACAGCTTTTGAAGTCGGAGATGCATAATCTTCTAAGCCAAAGAAGAGGGGTTTGCGTCCTCTCCCCCTTGTCTGAATCAACACTCCAAAGGTCTGAAATGAGTCCAGCCAGCCTTCGGATGTGATCTCACTAGTCTGCCTGCCACACACATGCACTTCCAGTCTATCGCCTGAGCAAAACCCCCATGCGGCTTGTCACCACTTGATACAGGGGATGTGTTTCTGCTGAAATCAAAGCAAAGGGACATGCTTTGCTGCCCTTTCATGTGCTCAAATATGTCCTGACTGATGTGGCTGGGCCCTTATCTCTTTAAGAAACTGAGCACTTTCAAGTTTAGGAGATGGATGCTGAGGGTTTCAGAACACAGGGACTGATCAGAATCCCACCTACCACTTACTAGTGTGTAACCTTGGCCACTTACTTAATATCTCTCATCTCAGCTTTTCCATCCTTAAAATGGAAATCTAACGATAGTACTTTCCTTGTAAGGTTTTTGAAAGTATTAAAATAGTTAATCCATGTAAAGAATCTAGTACAGGGACCAGCCACCTGGCCAAGTGGTTGAGTTCACGCCCTCCACTGCAGTGGCCCAGAGTTTCAACGGTTCAGATCCTGGGCGCGGACATGGCACAGCTCATCAGGCCACGCTGAGGCGGTGTCCCACATGCCACAACCAGAAGGACCCACAACTAGAATATGCAACTATGTACTGGGAGGGTTTCAGGGAGAAGAAGAAAGGGGAAAAAAAAGCAAAGAAAAATTTAGTTCAGTGGCTGGTACAGAGTAAGCAGTGAGTATAACCATCGCTGTTCATTTTAAAACAGAAACAGAAAAGTTAGAACATATATCTGATAACCTTTGGACTTTAGATGGCATCTCAGGAGTTCCCGGTGGTATTTTAGGGTCACAGCAAATAGGTTTAGATGGTCAAGCACAAAACTCTGTTTACACTAACATTATTTTCAATTAAATGATTACATGCACAGAAATTACTAAGAATAAATAAAATTTCTTTTGGAATTCTCAGGTTAAAAAACAGTGTTTGCTGAGATTACACGTGAACTTTTTAGCTTCTTTACATTTCTATACTTTCCATGTTTTTTTATATACATTTCTATAGTTTCCAAATTTTGTATAAAAAGCACGTATTATTTTATGGTCAGAAAAATTAAAACAAAAAATATCTATATAATAAAATTAAGCAAAATATCTCTTATAGTATATAAACACAGATATCTGCAGGAAACAGCAAGCAACAAATAAATAAGTCCACTCTGATTGCATCATAGCTTCCCCTCCTGGCCCAACTGAACATTTCTTTTGGAAACTTTGAGAAACCTAAGTCTCCAAATCCAAATGGAAACAGGCCCCAGATATTGCTCAGATAATACTGGCGGTACTCTCGGCCCAGGGAAAGACAAAACAAAGAATTTTCTGCAATTAGAGGCCACCGCTGACCTAGTTCTAATTGTGTACAAATAAAGCCTCAGCCACACAGGGCCTGGTGATCTGCCATCGGCACAAAGATAGACAGACAGACAGACAGGCGCACACACACACCCCCTTCCCATGTACAGCCCAAACTCCAAGTTTCATTCCCACTGGCTGTTCCTGTGGAGGACAGACTGGGCTGATATTGGCAGACCCTGTTTCACTTTTTGCTTGGTGCACTCTGGGAATTTTTTTCTCCCCACTTTAAATAATTAGAAATATCCCCAATTAGGGCACTTTTTCAACTGGTAAAATATTAATTCTCCTAAGCCAAAAAGTACTAGTGTCCTTTAAACATGCAGAGCGAAGTTTAAACACTGATGTCAAAAACTCCACTTTGAAGTGCTCATGTAAGAAAGATCAGGAACTGTAGTGAATCTAATCTGTTCTTCGATCTATAAGCAGAGGGTCGAGCTGGGTCATTTGGCACAGAACAAAAGCCCAGGGGACCTCAAATGTTGGCTGCTGTTTGGTGGTAAATTCAGGGCCTTTCAGAGGCTGAGAGAAGTCTGAGGCAGTTCCAAGTTTGGAAACTTAATGAATATATGGAAAAATGAATAAATGCCAAAATACTGTTAGAAGAATTATGATATTTTTTGTATGTTTACATTTAGCAAATGATGCTTTTTACCCAAGAATCATTTTAATAACCATATGTATACCTTCTTTTGGAGATAGCTTCAGAAGTCAAATTTTGAGGCCCAACATAAACGTGAGGCTGAAGCCCAATGGCCCCCCCATCCCCACCGCTGTGACGGACCTGCGTAAATTTGAGTAGACAGCATTCCCTCAAATGCTGATCTGAACTCAATTCCATTGCACTCAGTCCTGGCTACATCAGAGCTGTGGGAAACCAAAGGCCAGGATGAGAGATCTCAAATACAGGGCTGTCCAGGCCTCATGCAGCCCTGGAGCCCCTCTTTCTAAAACTTAGACTGACATATGATGTCCAAAACAAGAAATATCCTGAAACAAGTTTCTCTGCTCTTCAGTTATCAAGCTGCCAAAGGCCTCATTCTCTTCTCCCATCCCCCTCTGGACTTTGTAATTTTCACACACGACAGATTTGTTCTAAGGCCCCAGCATTCAAAGGCATCAAAGAGGGGAATTGGTTCCTCAAAGATGATGATGAATAATCTTAACACCTGTGTCTCCAAAGCCCCTCTGGGGTGGGGAAAAATAAGATGATGATAGCAACCTATGCAAATGTATGTCCACGGGATGCAGATACAATTACACACTCTGGGCTTCATCGTGCATCCATGTGATGACTGCCCGACACAAGGTTCCCTGACGCACAGAAACAGAAAGACAAAGAGAAGGCCTCTGGGATTTCTAAATCACGCTCGTAATGAAAGTGAGACGGGGAGAATGATGCATGGCCCTTCCATGAGCGCTCGCATGACAACCTCATCCCTTTCTCTGTTCAGGGACATGGAAATGTTACCTTGGCAGCTGCCAATCTCAGGTTTCCACATTCTCCATAATCCCTGGTACACAGTGCACGTGGTAAATGTTAACCCATGTTAGTACTTTGAAAATGAGGCAGAGCTTAGATTTGAAAGTCCCTTTTAATTCTTGGTTGGTGAGTTTCCCACTTCGTATGTGTTCAGTGATTTAATAGCTTGGTCCATGTGACATCAGAGCGTGTCAGTTATGTTTACCCACCGCTCACCTCTCTCCTCCTCCCCCTTGCACATTCACACGCACACACATACACACACAAACTTACACACACACATCTTCCCGGTTGTAAGAACACTATTTCCTGTTATTTCACTTTGTGGTTTGAAGGTTTGAAAAATAATAATATTTTTTCCAGGAAGAGTATCAGAGGAAAGAAAATACACAATGATGGATCTATTTAATTTAGGAAAGAACAAAAGTGATTCTCCAAGGAAAAAGGAGGGTCTGGCATTACTAGAAATTCATGCCCACCTAAAAGTAAAAAGCCAAATGGATTAGTTCACTATAAATATATGTGTGTTTTTACACAAGACACAAAGAAGAGATGAAATTTCTTCACCCCACTCTCACATGAAGAGAACTGAGTACAGCTGCTATTTGGGTCAGAAATAAAACTAGTCCACACACATTACAGGAAACTATCTTCGACTGAAGAGATGGCCTACTGAGAATACTGACACAGGGAGGTGGTGAGCTTGCATCCGATGTATCTGCTCAAAGACAGAGTTTATTCTCTCCCTTCTGTACTAACACACTTTCAAATCTTAGACACTCACCTAATTATCTGTTTTGTAAGCAAGTCTCCAAAAGAAGGCTAAGTCGCTGAGAGATGGCCATATTCCTTGAAAAATTGCAGAGGTGAAGAACCTATGTCCTTTATAACATTTCTTCAGTAGGAAATTGTCTATGTTCCACCAGTGCTGACCCAGGAGTTGCAGGATATCCACTGTGAAAACGTGGGCAGCCCCACTGGTCGCTGGTCTCCCTTGAAACAGATGAGAGGTGACTCCTGCAGAATGAGTTAGACCAGCAGGGCCTGATCAGATTGCTTTTCACACACTCCATCCTATAACACTGTGGTCAGTGCCTCTTAAGGCAGCTGTGAGCAATTAAAAAATGTATCCAAGGCATCAAGTTGAGTTATCAGGAAGACTAACTAGTGTTCCCTGATAAAAACAATAATAATAGCAACAACAACAAGAAGAGATGGTTGCTTTCAAACAAGCTGAGAAAAAGAATTTTACTTTTCTAGAAGTTTCTTTTCTTCATCCCAAAGCACTTTGTACTTCCCCATTCATCATGCATTTTGTGACTGCCTTTACACAACTGTCTCTCCCACTGGTTGACGGACTTCATAAATACCCTGGCCCATTCTTATTCTTCTTTATATTTGTAGAGCCTTCAGGGTAAGTGGAAAGTAATAGACTCTCAATAAATGTTTGATGGATGGATGAAAGTATGAAAAATTAACGTATACCAGAGTGCATCAGGAAATAATATCCAGAATTCTTCAGATAAAAATGAGAGAGATCATCAAAGTAAAATTTCCTCCAGCAAATCATCCAAACTTAAGAGAGGACTTCATTGCTCCCCAGATTTCATCAGTGATTCATTACAAATAATTGCATGAGTATTCTGAGTAATGGAAAGTTGAAATGTACACTTGTCATCACCAACACTATCAAAAATGTTGGCCATGCCCAAAATAGCTACAGTTAGTGTGACTAGGAAGAGAGTCACGCTAAGGACTCCAGAGGCGATAGTGTCAATGTCCCTGGAAAGTCTGGAAGTCATCGTCTTGAACAGGAGGGCTTCAGGAAGTGAGGGCAGTTTTTTCTCTTGACCCCAGGGTAAGCACTTACCCAGGGGCAGGAAGTTGGGAGAGGACCCAGGGTCAGCCCTCTGCAATGGTGTGAAGTAAATGAAATTTGTCTGCACCTCCTCATTCCCTGCCTTGCTCATCGTCTCCCCACCGACCCTGATCCATCCTTAGTAATCACACTGGGGAAGTTCCAACAGTGTAACTCAGACTAAGATATAAAGAACTTAAAACAATTGTATAAACTAGTCCCCCATGGGCATTTGTATTTTTAATAGGAAGCAGTGCTGTTGCTCCAAGAAGCAATGGTGAAATCGTGGAATTTCTACCATCAATATAGGGATATACGTGGGTTATTATGGTCAGTGCCAGCTGGGACTTGGTTAGCTTCCCACTGAAGTAGCTATATGTATTTTTTAATCTTTGGAAACTTAAGATTCAGGCCTTGGATCCCTCGTGACTGTGACTATTCCCATTTGAAAAATAAACACTTCCACCTCCTAGAGTGGTTGATAACCAAGAGGTTATCAGGCTGCAGACATCCATCAGTGATTCTCTAGAGACCCCACGTGGTCAGACTAGGAACTCATTTTTGTAATGAACAGAAAGAAGCAAGATGAGGAGATGCTAGTGGGGCAAATTTAAGACCTACAATTCTGTGATCTCAATTAGGGAAACATATAGAACTTTCGATAATGGACAGTTTGAGTCATTTACTTTTCCACGTACATTTGTTTCTCTCTCTCTTCCTTATCTGAGTTATAATCCCTTTGTCTTAAGTGCCTTTGAGGACAATTGTCCCTACTGGAATCTTCTTGTCCATTTTTATTGCTTTCCCTGGGCTGTCAACACAACAAAGACCACCTTGCCCTTCAAAGGATCCAATAGAGAGTCTATTTCTCTCATGCATTCCAAGGGCTCCTACTTCACTTGGTCATTTTTGCTTGATTCTCATTCCAGCATGTACTCTCGGATGCGTACGAGAATATGCTATTACTACCTTTGATTATCACTCTTCTACCAGGAGACTTTCTTCGGGGGCATCAGATGGACTATCTCTGGGGATTAAATTTTAAGTGCAAGGCAGGAAGACAGTTCTCACCAGAAACTGACCATGCCAGCACGTGATCCTGGACTTCCAGCCTCCAGACCTGTGAGAAAATAAATTTCTGTTGTTTAATCCACTGGTCTATGGTATTTTGTTATGACAGCGCAAGCAGACTAAAACAGGTTTTGGTACTGAGAAGTGAGGTGCTGCTGTAACAAACACCTAAACATGTGGAAGTGGCTTTGGAACTTGGAAATGGGTAGAGGCTGGATGAGTTTTGAGATGCAGACTAGAAATATGGATGTTAAAGGTGATTCTGGTAAGGTCTCAGACAGAAATGAGGAAGATGTTATTGGAAACTGGAGGAAGAGCGACCCTCGTTATAAAGTGGTAAAGAACTTGGCTGAACAATGTTCTACTGTTGTGTGGGAGGTAGAATTTGTAAGCAATGAACTTGGATATTTAGGTGAGCAGATTTCTAAGCAAAATGTTGAAGGAACAGGGGCTGGCCTGGGGGTGCAGCAGTTGAGTTCACAAGTTCTGCTTCAGTGGCCTGGGGTTCGCCAGTTCGGATCCTGGGTGTGGACCTATGCACCACTTGTCAAGCCATGTTGTGGCAGGCATCCTGTGTATAAAGTAGAGGAAGATGGGCACGGATGTTAGCTCAGGGCCAGTCTTCCTCAGCAAAAAAAAAAAAAAAAAAAAAAAGGAGGTCTGGTGGCAGATGTTAGCTCAGGGCTAATCTTCCTCAAAAACAAAATGTTGAAGGAACGGCTTGGTTCCTCCTGACTGCTTATAGTAAAATGAGAAAGGAGAGAGACGAATTAAACAAAGAATTGTTAAGCAAAAAGGAAATAGAAGTTAAAGATTTAGAAAATTCTTAGCTATTCGTATCACACAAAAAAATGAGAAAGCATGTTCTGAAGTGAACAACAAGGATGTAGCTGGCCTATCACTCAATAAAGAGCTTTGAGATTCTACAAGCAGAAACCCTGTCAGTTTAAACTGAAGGGGATGGAGACAGGACGAAATGAAGGCAGGCTGTTGGACTTCTTGCATTTGACGGGACAGGACAATATAGTTATTCAATGTGTGCTATTCATCAAGAAGAGGGGAAAATGACTCCACAGGCGATTCAGAGATCATCAGAGCCACTTCCTCATTTTCAACCAGACAGATGGCCTCCACCTGGAGCCATCTAGAGCTCCGTGAGAGGGAGCCCCCTAGAGCATCAGGGGTAGGACCCCAGCCTGACAGAGCTGCAGGGGTAGGACCCTGGCCTAGCAGAGCCACCAAGGTGGGACCCTTGCCTAGAACCTTGGGGTGATGCTGCCACTCTAATGGGCCTGGAAGGCAGGACATGGAGCCAAAGAGGATTATTCTTGAGCCTTAGGGTCTAACAGAATTTACCTTGCTAGGTTTTGGAGATGCTTGAGACCCATCACCCCTTTCTTCTTTCCAATTTCTCCTTGGGAAATAGGAATATCTACCCTATGCCTGCCGCACCATGGTATTTTGGAAGCAATTGCATTTTGTCTGGTTTTACAGATTCACAGCTGGAGAGGAATTTGCCACAGGAATGAATCGCACCTCAAGTCTCAACAATACCTGATTTAGATGATATATAGGTGAGACTTTGGACTTCAGACTTTAGAGTTGATGCTGGAATGAGTTAAGATTTTGGGGCTGCTGGAATGGACTGAATGTATTTTGCATGCTAAAAGGACTTGAATTTTGCTGGACCAGAGGCAAAATGCTGTGGACTAAACTGTATCCCCCAAAACTTCGTATGTTGAAGCCCCAACCTCCAATGTGATGGCGTTTGGAGACAGCCCTTTGAAAGCTCATTAGGTTTAGATGAAATCATAAGGTGGGGGACCCTCATGGTGGGATTAGCTCCCTTGTAAGAAGAGACACTCTCTCTCCCTGCTTCATGTGAGGACACAGCAAGAAGTGACTGTCTCCAAGTCAGGAAGAGTTTTCACCAGAAACTGTCCATGTTGGCACCCTGATCTCAGACTTCAGCCTCCGGAACTGTGAGAAAGTTAATTTCTGTTGTTTAAGCGTCCAGTCTATGGTATTTTGTTATGGCAGCCCAGGCAGACTGAGACAGCCAGTTTCATGCACAATGTGTATACCACCAACTTAGAAGCGAATCCCACGGAGACCGATTCCCACTCGGGAGAGGCTGGTCTACATCCTCCTCCCTCTAGGCAACTTCTCCCCGTGGGGTATTTTCCTTTGCTCTTAAATCTTCAGTCAGCTAGTGCTTCAAACCCCTTTTATATATACATACATATATATATATACTTTTTAATTTTGCAAGATAAGACCTAATGTCCTCATCTTTTGTCCAAAGACCAAATAGCCCGTGCCCACTCAGGGCCAGCTGCCACACTTGAAGCTTCCAAGAAGTCAGGGAGGACTCTGGACAAAATCTTCACTTCCTAGCAAGAGCTTCTGCGTCAAGCCCCTAATCTGATCTCCCAGTCTGCTGAGCTCAGTTTTCTCTTTCTTGCCTAAGATCTAGGGGCAAGCCAAGGCCGGCAGTCTGCTCTGAACATCCGTCTCCTGGGGCCCTTCCAACCCTACGACTTCAGAAGGGAGGGTGAGAGAGCTCTCACATTAATTCATTACAAAAGCCAATCATTTGTTAATATCTAGAATATTTATTGTCTATTATATGGAGGCTATCACACTGAGTTTGCAGAAGTCTTGGTTTTATTTTTCTTCTATTTTCCAAATCATAAGAGTGTGCTCATGTGTAGAAAATATACATATATTTTTAATATTACCTGAAGAATTGATACGGTCACTCTTAGGGAAGAAACCATCTTTCTTTTGGATAGTCTGCTGTGGTAGAAGATAGTCCCTGAAGGTAGGAAGGTCATCAGGAACAAAAACAACAAAGGAGACAGCCAAACTGTCCTGCTGGTGCCCCACAGGAGCGCGTGGGAGGAGCTGGGGTTGCTCTAGACTGAGAAGGGAGAAGGGGAGAGATGAAGAGCCAAACAAAGGATGTGGTGTGAGGACGGGCGATGTGGAAGGCAGAGCAGCAGTGAAGAATCCACCCTGCGGAGCTGGCTTTGACAAACAAGAATGGTAAGAAGTAAACATTGCTTTGCAAACAAGAACTGAGCAGCCAGAAATGCTTTGTATTTTGGCCTCGAATTCTCCTCTGACTCCCCGCCCATTTACCCATCGTAGTTGCAGTCCGTCCATGGCGCCCCCTGAAGGCTCTCAGTGCCACCTGCAGGGCTGTTCCCGAGACCACTGTTTCCGACTCCCCAGAGCCCTTTCAGGTCCTGCCAATGCACCCATGACGATTGCTCAATTCTTTACAAATGTGTAAAAGTAATGTGGTAAATTAGTAAATTCAGTAAATTCATGAGATTAGTCATTTGACAACTGGCAAACTGGTTTTTGGCAAATCAGACCAATTGTCTTAGTGCTAGGAGGAGGAAATCATTTCCAGGTTTTGGTAAGTCTGCCCCGCATTCCATTCACGACAGCACTTTGATGCTCACCTCCTCCATTCCCCTACTTTGGCCAGTGAATGCCAAAGTGTCTGAAACTCGAGAACCAGCCCTCATTCTCTGAGAAACGATCAACCGGTTTAGACTTAGGCCCGGAGAGATCATCTCTGATGAAAGCTCATATCTGTAGGCTTCCTTTAGGCAAAAGCTAAGAGAAAAATCATTAACGAGGTTTGCCCATAAGAAGAAATATCCATAAATGAGAGAGGCTCCTATCAACCTGGGTGAGAAGATCACATCAGAAGTAGGGCAGAGACCAGTGGTTCAAATGCACGAAACTTTGAGGTTAGAAGTGTGGCCCAGGGAGTGATTGCAAAGTGGCTATGTGCGCAGATCAGAGGAGGGCCTGACAGCCAGGTCCACCTCTCACTCTCACACACTGTCTGGGGAATGAAGGGGAGGTACTTGGGACTACAGAAGAATCCAGCTGATAAACGTTTCTTTTTTCCCCTGTAATTCTCTCATTGCATCATTAGGAGATCAGCCCCCCATGCCATGAAGGAGGCAGGGCTCAGACCCCTTTACTGAGAAGGCAGAGCCCTTCAGAGAGGCCATTCCCTACTCTGACACTGAATGCAAGACCACATTGCCCCTTTGGGAACTCTCCGCCCTCATAGTCCTGGGCTGAGCTCTGAAACAGATCCTGGGTGTGGCCCGTTCACATGGTTGGACTGCCCACAGCAGAGCTGGTCCTGCCAGGGAAAACAGGGCAGAAGGAATGTTGATGGTGGGGGAGAAAGTGACAGAGCATCTTCTCTTGTTACCTTACTCAATCCCCTTATGACCATCTCTCTTTCTTACTAAGACAGATAGAAGACAGCTAAACGTATACTGAGGAGAGGTCTTATTGCAAAGAACAGGAAAACTCCAGCTGGGAACGTTAAAATCACACAAAAACACACTGAGCACGTGACATCCCCACTGGCAGCCCCCAGCACTGGACCAGCCAACACGCTGCATCTTGAGAGCCAAAGACGCCTCTGTAGCAATGCACACCACCCAGCAGTGACAGTCGAGTTCCAAGCTGGGGAAGAGGGCAGAGGGAAGGGAGTGCATCTCCCCCATCACTCCATCCACAGGTCCCACGGCCTTGCCTGGCACCAAGCCGAGGAAGCACTCTCAGTCTGTGTCCTTCCAGGTGGGGACAGCAGGATAATGAATGTACCCAACATCAAAACCTGGGATTCTCCTGCAATGGGCCACCTGAGCAGTGAGAACAGTTACCTTAAGGCCAGCCTCTGAACACAGAGTGGAGTGATGTGAACGCGGGCCCAGCAGCTCTGTCCTCAAGGTTAGAAAGTGGTGTGATCATGAAGAAACAAAGGCTCTCTTCGGTCCCCTAATCAGATTTGGGGAAGGTAGATTTGTACAACTGAACAAACATGGAACTTAAAGCAGAGGCCTAAAGACTAGCGCATGGTTAGCTCTCCCCAGCAAGCCTTGGAGAGACACAACCTATTATTAATAATGCTCCTTCATTTGCTTGGGAACGGGGCCAGCATGCAGCCTGCAGGATCAAATGCTCGCCTTGTAGCTGCGATGGATCCCCCGGCATCATCTGCAGCTGCATGAGCACTTTTCAGAAACCACCAAATTCAATACCCCAAACAACCAAGGTTGAATCGTCAGGGAAAGGCCAATAGCCTGCGGTCATTGGTGTTTGATGAGTTCCTCTGATTTTGAAAGGAGGTTTGACATTCCTGACACTGAGCCGGTTGGGGTCAGTCTGACAGGGGTCAGCAGAGAGGGTCCCATGGTCCTGTGGGAAGCCAGCACAAGCCTTCCAGAAACAGCTCGCTCTACTATTTCCCCAGACCTCAGCTCGTTCCACTTCCTGGGCTTAGATGAGAACAAGGCAAGGAAACAGAACTGGTTCATATTTCATCCTCCAGCCCATGAGCTACAAAAGCCCTCAGTCATGTGGCTTCCTCCCCAAGTTCACAGAGCGTAGAAGCCCGTAGATGGGCATGAATCACCCCTCTGTCATCCCTCGCCAGACCCTGGTGTGGTGCACAGTGAGGGTTCACACTGTCACCCTTGTTGTGTAGACAGCCTCGGCACAGAGTGCTTCTGTCTGGATGGCACTTTCAATTTCAATGGTCTCACATCAAGTCGCAGAAGCTGAATGTAACCTCTTCCCCAGGAAATAAGAGTGTGAGTTTGAGAGGGAATCTGGCTCTCCACAGGGCCTTGTTGCTCCGCACTGGGCGAGACTTTTAAATGTCTTCTAACAAGATCACAAGCAAACTTTTCTCAGGATTCTCTCTTTGATCACCACAGCCCCTGGTGATCAAATGCTATTCATCTGAGGATCCCCTGGGCTCCTGTCCCCATGCACTAAGGAAACTGGGGAGTAATGCTGCAGACTTTATTAGGGAAAGGAGAGTAACTGTGGCATTCAGAACTCCAGAATGTCCTCACCTGTCCACTGGGCACCCCTCACAGAGCCTGAAAGATCAAAACTATAGAAGGGACACACAGCCAGCTTGAAGGTAACCCAGCTGTTGCTCTCCCCATGGCTGGGCAAGCAGCAGAAAGGGCAGAAGAGTGGGGAGATCAAGATGGAATAGAGGTCCTCTCAAATCACCCTTCTCCTCTTGACCAAACAATGTCAGGTGGGGGCCAGGACTGAGGACAGGAAGGTAAGTGTCTCTGGTGCTAATAAGTCAACCAGTGAATGAACTTGTATTTGTTGACCACCTATGGTGCCCCTCACTGAGTTAAGCCCGGTGAAGATGATGGAAGCACAAGATATGGTCCTTGAAGAGATGGCATCCACCAGCAACCCAGCACAGGTGAGGCAGGATGGAGTAGGGGTGAGTGCATGGACTCCAGATCCAGTGGGCCTGGGATTGAGCACAGATTCCACTACTTATCAGCCAGAATTTAGTGCAGTTTGTTTATGTCACCGTCTTCTCATTTGTAAAATAAAGATAGTAATGGAGTCAACCTTATAAGAATTGCTGTGAGAATTAAGCAAGCTGATGTACGTAAGGCACTAACTTATATAAATGTCAGCTACTAATGGGATAAGAAAAAAACATCAAATATAAAGCCAAGAAAAAGATACTATGACAAATATGAAACTCAGTCCACAAACCTAGGTGGGTAAGACGGAACACTTCTTCCATTTTCTTTGAATCAATTTGAGTCCAACTCAAGTAGACGTAACACAGTCACTGTTGGGGCTCCCTACCACCCGGGGCCAAGCCTCAGGCAGCTCCAGGACAAGGGGCCTTCTTCACCCAGCACCTGCCCTGCTCTGGTGCTTTCATTTCTGCTGAGGAGCCTGATGTCCCAGCCCACATGATGCCTTCAGGGCTAGCAGCTCTGTCACCCCCTTGTCTCTCAGGGGGTTCAGGAGCCTTTAAGTCCAGAGACCCCGTGAAAGGGTCCAGCCTCCCTCAACCCACCAAGCGGCCACCTCTGAGGTCTTTTTGCTGGCCCAGGAGCCCGCCCGTATTTACCAACCTCTCTCTGGTCTCCCCTTTTGAAAGTCCCTCTTTTCTCTTTCTGTTTGTTCACAGAGGTACCCCTACACCCCCATCCCTTTCTCTCCACCCCATCCAGGACACCTCACATCACCAGACAAAAGGCAGGAAGACTTCACTCCAAGCAGTTTCTACTCTCCCCCCAGAGACAGTGATTCCAAAGGGCCCATCAGCCACCTGATTAAAAGGAGAATGAGGACATGTAGCAAACAAAACACAAATTAATAGCCCAAGATGACAGTCTGCTGCAATAACATATCAGGGAATGAATGTTGCATTGTGCCAGGCTGATGGCGGGATCACCAGGAACCAGGACTTTTTAACCATGATTGTGCTCTTTGTCATCTCACCTTCTGCAAGCTTGGGACACAGTAGTGCAGCTCCCTGGTCACCTCAGCAGATACGGGGCATCAGACAGGCTCCAGTCCCAGCTTGGGGTTGTGTGGCTTCCCATAGGGGAAGGACTCCTTAGCTGAGCTCCAGCACAGAAGGGGAGTAATCCTGGAGAAGGGCAAGAGGGAGGACATTTGAGACAGAAGCTCGAACGAGGGCAACGGAATGAAGGTCACAGTCATGGGGGGAGCGGGGGAGACACAAAGCAGCTGGGTATTTCTGGAACCCAAAGACCAAAAGAGGCCCCAGGGATGGGGGCAGGTCACCAAAAGACAGTGTAACCTATGCTAAGCAGCTTGACCATTAACACTTGTGTCTGCCTTCTGAGCCCAGGGAATGAGCCTGCCAGGTGGGGTGGCAGGACTGTGCAAAAGCTCAGGGTAAAGAGCTGCATCTAAAGATAAGTAATTAAGACACTGCATTTATGATAAGACAAGTGTAGGTTTACTAGTAATGAGAATGCAAAATCTGAGGAAATTGTAAAGATAAAATAGGAAAATTTTCTCACTTATAAAGAGGATACCCCCATGTTCCCTGGGGATCGCATTCATCCTCCTCAGTCCCTAAGTGTATTTCTGTAGCAAATTTTGAGAAGTTCTTTAGAGCAACAGCTTTCATTTTTGTTAAACCAAAATTCCCAGTTAAAAAGAAAAAAGAAGTACGTTTTTCATAGTCATCTGGTAACACACACACATGCACACACACCATTCCAACAAAAGTTTTGCACACATTACCTACTGTCACTATGTGACAATCATTCTGTTTTCTGGTTTGTTCTAGTCTAATCTTATCTTATTTAACTTCCTTTAAAACTCTGATCACAAGTGACTAAATAGATTTCATAATCCACAATATGAAAATGGCTGCCATAGTTGATGTAGAGACATTGAAGAGAGATCAACGTGGTTAGACTCGTGTTTTTAAGAAATCGCCGTCTGGGCCATGTGGAGATTGACTTTGAGGAGGAGAAATGGAAGAAGGCTGATCAGGCAGGAGGTTGTTTGGTTCTCAAGGTGGTCCGCAATAAGGGCACTGCAGCAAAGCAGGAATAATGAGGATGAAAATGAGGTGATGGGCACAAGTATTTAGGAGCTAGAATCAGTGGGACTTGATAGAAGGTGGGATGTGGACGTGAAAGAGTGGGAAAAGTCTAGAATGGCTCCCAACTTTCTGCCTCAGCACCGGGTCCACCATTAACTAGGAGGGTGAGGCACACAGGTCTAGATGGGCAACACCTTGGTTCGCCTTGAATTTGAGGTTCTTGAAGCGTCTCTGTGTGGAGATGCCCAGGAGGCATTTGTATAAACAAGTCTGACAAATCAGAACTATAGGTTAATATTTTGGAATCATCAGGATCCAGGCAGCAATTAAAACTGCAGGAGTAGGTGTGGTCCTCCAGGGAGGGTTCTGAGTGCCCAGCACACAGATGGTTTCACCTTGTCTTTGTGAATGTGATTACATGTATATAGTATTTTACACACAGAATTAATTAATTGCCCTTGTATTTTACCTTCCTCCACCACACACACATCCTGAAAAAAAAATTAGCAAAGTAATCCCTCATCGCACAATGGAACTCAGAGTGGTAAGACACAAAGATGGTCACTGGCCCGTTAAACCAATGCACATCTCCCCTTTGGTATGTGGCTGTAGCCAGAAGGCTGAGGACACATCTGTTGACTTATTGCTGTACACACACATCCAATCCTGTGCTCAGCATAGCGCCTGCACATAGCAGGCACTCAGGAGGAATTACAGAATGAAAGAAGCAAGCAACATTTAACCATCACGTGTATACATCAATATACTTTGAGGTCAGATTTATGTGTGGCTGACAAAGGGGAGATCTTTTTATAATAGAAAAAAATGCTCAGAGTATGGATAAATAACATGGATTGCTTGGGAAGGTGGCCAATATTTTTGGTAAAATATGACAGAAATTAGTTCTGTCTCTAAAATCACAATATATAATGACAGAATAAAAGAATCTTCTACTATGAGAATATAATTACCATATTCCTAACAAATGTAGGCGTCACGCTTGAATGAGTTAGATGAAATTCCCCTGCTGTGACTAAAATGCATTTCCTTGTACAAATACATGATTTCACAAAGGTGCCACATTATGTAATTTTAACAACCATCAAAATGATTTATTTAAAAATATTTTATTTTAAGACTTCGAAAAATATCCATGTTACCTATGTAGTGACTAATAAACTGATTACATGAATAATTTCATTTTTAAGAGTATTATTTCTATTTTTCACTTAAAATAAGCACATTAAAAACAGCAGAGGCCTGAGGTCATTTGGTAGATTATTTGATGTTGAGATGAAAGAACCATGCAAAACCTCCTAACCTTTCAAAATTGCTGTAGTTTGACATTTGAGTCCCTTATGTACCTATAGAAGGAGCCTAATCACATCTTTATTGATGGAATCATAGAGACTATCAGTTCTCAATGCCATGTTATAGTGTCTAATTTATTCTAAAATACTTGCACACAAACAGGGCGATATATGTATATGTGACCCTTAACTAACCTGAACTCCCCTGGAGAGATTAGTTAGCATTTAAAAGACTCTAATCAGGCATTTTCTGAGAAGCCTGCCCCAAGCAGCTTTTTTTTTTTATGAGGAAGCTTGGCCCTGAGCTAACATCTGCTGCCAATCTTCCTCTATTTTATGTGGGGTACCACCATAGGCTTGACAAGTGGTACTAGGTCCATGCCCAGGATCCGAACTCACGAACCCTGGGCAGCCAAAGGGGAGCATGTGAATTTAACCAATACACCATCAGGCTGGCCCCTGCAAGCAGCTTTTAATATTGCTTTCCAGATCTGCACCAGAAGATGTAATTTGCATAAAGATGTTAGGCAAATTTTCATTGGTGAAATAAGAGGTGTAAATTGTACACGGGCACCTCTACCTTTGCATGAAGAAAGTATAAAACTTTGCCATGTTCACCTTCAGTGTGAGACTCTGGATCTGACCCAGTCTTCCACCACTGGACAGAGGACTTTGATGCATGTTCAAACTAGAAGACTTTTTTCCTTCCAAGAATACTGTCCTATCTGCCTTGAAGTGAATGTTCAAGCAAAGTGTTCAGCCCAAGTGCCTAAAAGGACAAATACCTCATTGAGCCAATTGCACAATTGCTTGCTAACAAGTGTTAGGTTATAGAATTCTGTCTGAGACTTGCTTTTACTGGTTCCTTACACCTGCTGGCTACTGTGTGGGCGAGGATTTATCTGCTTCCCTCTTACTTCGGTTGGAAGCTAGCAGTAATCACCAAAAGGAGCCAATGCTGTCATTGGCTGAATTAGCTCACATGAGTCCTCAAAACTGTAGTAGAGAGACCAGGAGGGATAACCAGAAATAGACTGGGTGTGTGTCTCTCTCAAATAACCTGAAACCAACTCATTTCTAAAGTCTGACTATCCTCAGAAAAAGTGACATACAAAAATGAAAAGTATAGAATGACTGAACTAGTCTAATCCTCCCATTACAGAGGTGAGAACTTCAACCCACAGAGAAAAGACCAGAATCTCACAGGAAGTGAGTGGTGACCCCACACACTGCCTCAATGCAAGGACAAACCAATCAGCAGAGAAGGGTCAGCCTCATTCTGTCCCCAAGTGTAGGACATTCCCTCCCTAGGGAGATTGGAGGGTAGTGGAAAGACTTCCATTCAAAAGCATTGCCCCATGGGCTGCCATTAGTTGGTATATTTCCTGCTGTGCATTTGAGGTTTGAATGTGTGAAGCCACTAGACAAAACGCAGAAAGACAAGGATGTCTGCTGAGATTAGGTCAACAACTGAAATTTTATGGTCGGGGGCTCAGCCTTTTGAATTCAGCATTGACTTTCTCATATACAAAGATACTACATTTATTCAGCAAACGTGACTTGAGCAACAATTGTATGCCAGGCACTGTACTAGACACAGGGAACACAGAAGAGAAGGACACATAATCCCTGCTTCAAGTTGTCACCAGCCCTGGGAGAGTAGCACATTCTCAGTAACAACTTAATAGGGCTTAATTTATCTCGTGTTTTCCTAGATGACTGGAAGGACCTGGGACAGTTTCTAAGCAGAGATTAGTAATGGAAAGAGTTAAAGGAAATGCCAAAAGGGAACAAGAAGGGAAGAGACGCTGACAGAGTTTCCTTCTGGTGGCGGCCTTCCCTCTGTCACCACTTCGCCCTAGAACTGACCCTGACCGTAACCTAGGTAACTGAAGGTATTAGCGAGGTGAGGGACGTTAAGACTTGGTAAAACGCAGATCCACCAGTAGCAGGGTAGATCTCATCTTGGAAAGAACAGAAATGTAATACTTCTCTCTGAGCATTCATGCTCTTCAATGTTTGCCCCAAATCCTTGCAACGAAGATAGGCTTCTTCCTTTCCGTTTCCCCTGACCAGGTGAACTCAGAACCGCCTGGTGTTTGCGTTGCTCAATGTCTCCGATGAAGCAGAGGTAGATGAAAGTAAAATACATCCTGTGCCTCCTGCCAAGTTAGAAAGCAGGCCCAGATCAGGGCCAGATGTGCAAACCATGCCGTATCGCGTTTTACCCCTCCAGAGCTCCTCTCCTCTGAGGCACACAGAAACGGGAGCAGGTAGATGCTGGCTGCTAAGACACTTTTCCCTTAGATGGAAGTGAGGATTTTAGACTCATAGGGAAAACCTGAATTTTATGGTGCTGGGCATTAGGTTTTCCCTTTGAAAAGCACTTAGAACTGCTTGGAAAAAGTCAAAAGACTTTTAGACATCAAAAACGCAGAACAATGCTTTAATGATTTAAGTGTAAATGAATCTTTGACACATATGGATTAAATTTCCCTTACAAGGCACATGCTAAAACACTAAAAAAAAATGTTTCTGACAAGTCACATGTTCAGTTTACCAAATGAGTGCAAACTACGTGATAGATCCTCCATGAGGCCCAATTGTGTGCCGTCCCACGGGACACATGCTGCCCACAAGTGGACCCATCTCAGAGTGTTGGGAAATGGTGTTGGGAAAACTGGGCATCCATTGCAAAAGAATGAAATTGGACCCTTATCTTACACCACACACAAATACACAAAACCAACTCAAAATGGTTTAAAAATGTAAACGTAAGACCTAAAACCATAAAACTCCCAGAAGAAAGCATAGGGGAAAAGCTCCTTGACATTGGTCTTGGCAATGATTTTTTTGGATTTGACACCAAAAGCACAAGCAACAAAAGCAAAAATAAACAAGCGGGACTACATCAAACTAAGAAGCTTCCGCACAGCAAAGCAAACAATCAAAAAAATGAAAAAGCAACCTACAGGATGGGAGAAAATATTTGCAAACCATATATCTGATAAGGGGTAAATATCCAAAATATGTAAGGAACTCATACAACTCAATAGCAAAAATAAATAAATAAATAACCAGATTAAAAAATGGTCAAAGGACCTGAACAGATATTTTTCCAAAGAAGACATACAAATGGCCAACAGATGTATTAAAAGGTGCTCAAAATCCCTAATCATGAGTGAAATGCAAATCAAAACCACAATGAGATCTCAACTCACACCTGTTAGAATTGCTATTATCACAAAGTCAAAAGATAAGCTTTGGTAAAGATGAGGGAAAGAGGGAGTCCTTTTATACTATCTGTGGGAATGTAAATTGGTACAGACTTTATAGAAACAGTATGCAAGTTCTTCAAAAAATTAAAACTACCATATGATCAAGCTATCCTACTTCTGAATAGATATTCAAAGGAAATAAAATCACTATCTCGAGGAGCCATCTGCACTCCCATGTTCACTGCAGCACTATTTATAGTAGCCAAGGTATGGAGCCAAAGTGTCTGTTGACAGACAAATGAATAAAGAAAATGTGATATATAGATATATACACACAACGTAATATTATTCAGCCTTAAAAAAAGAAAGAAATCCTGGCATTCTCAACAACATAGATGAACTAGGGGACATTGTGCTAAGTGAAATAAGTCAGACAGAGAAAGACAAATACTGCATGTATCACTTATATGTGGAATCTAAAAAAGTTGAACAGAACTTTTTACAGAACCAGAGAGAAGAATGGTGGTTACCACAGGCTGGGGGGTGAGGAAATGGGGTGGTGTTTGTCAAAGAGTACAAAGGTCACTGAAAAGATGAAGAAGTTTGGAAACCTAATGTACAGCATGGTGATTATAGTTAATAATAATGTATTGTATACCTGAAATTTACTAAGAGAATAGATCTTAAGTATTCTTGCCACCAAAAATAAAATTAACTATGTAAGTAGATGGATATGTTAGTTTGATTATAGTAATCATTTCACAACATATATGTACACCAAATCATCATATTGTACTTTAAATATATACAATTTTTATTTGTCAATCATCCTCAATAAAGTTGAAAAAACAGTAGGGATCTAATAGGGTACAAAATGAAGTGGGGGAAAAAAACAACTATGGTCTATGCACCATAGATTTGTTAATCCTCCTTTTGGTTCAATGGGTCCTAGTATCATCTCCCCGACAAAGGATAACAACACTTTGAAAGCTGATCAGTCTAGGTTCAGCCTGGGACAAAAGTTGACTGCTTTATTGTAGAAATATGAGTATATCCTAAGGGCTGCCACATAAGTCTAAAATCCATAACTTTGTGGCATCATAATTTGTGCACACAAAAGAAGGTC
The DNA here is from genome assembly GCF_041296235.1 of Equus asinus. Classification (NCBI taxonomy): domain Eukaryota; kingdom Metazoa; phylum Chordata; class Mammalia; order Perissodactyla; family Equidae; genus Equus; species Equus asinus. The sequence goes on from NC_091798.1 coordinate 86,884,330, forward strand.
TGCCAGAAGTGTCTGAGTCCAAAAAAACAGTACAGAACAAAATTATTCTGGGGAAAAACAATTAAGTTTTAGATTTGTATGAATCTACGGTAATCCACAGTAGACAAGACAGTCAACTTTAGAAGGTAAGAAACTAGGGTTTCTTTAGAAAGTATCAGGAAGGCTGACACATTCCAAACATAGAAGAGTGGCTAAATTCATCAATCTGAATCCATATCTGGGTGAGGGTGTCAATGGTAGTGCCTTGGGGTTTACAGAGTATTGAGGAGCAAGAACAGCCGTGGAATCGTTCTGACTGCTCTTCTCCGGATGTAATGTCCATAACGCTTCTCCAACCACATATAAAAGCTGTGAAAATGCAATAAGGGAAAAAAAGCCAGCAATCATTACATAGTAAATGAGTTCGTTGTCTCATTTTTGGATTCAGCCAATTTTTATTTTTGCATTTTACATCTTTTAGAAAAGGTCATTGTAACTATTACTAATCCCTAACAGCCTGACCTAAGAATTTCTGTGATAGCTTATATGCAAAAATGATGGATGGACAGTAGGAAGGAAGGAAAGATAGAAGAAAGGAAGGAAGGAAAGAAGGAAAGAAGGGAGGGAGGGAGGAAGGACTAGTAATGCGCCACATTTGGAGCATGTGAGGAATTATAGTTGATTGGACTGGACATATGGCTTTATCATTAGACCGTGTGCTTGAAAATCAGAAGTAAGATGAAAAATATAGGGGAAAGCTGAGTAAAGACATATAAAAGGCAAATAAGGATGATTTATTTTAGGATATAATCATTCATATGGAAGGGAGCAGTTTTTTTTAAAGATTGGCACTTGAACTAACATCTGTTGCCAATCTTCTTTTGTTCTCTTTTTTTCTTCTTCTCCCCAACGCCCCCCAGTACATAGTGGTATATTCTAGTTGTAGGTCCTTCTGGTTGTGCTATGTGGGACGCCGCCTCAGCATGGCCTGATGACCGGTGGCATGTCGGCGCCCAGGATCCGAACCGGCGAAACCACGGGCCGCCAAAGTGGAGTGCGCAAACTCAACTGCTCAGGCAGAGGGCTGAGTTTTAAATGGAAGAAAAGGTGGGAAGATCCCAGCTAATTATTTTTTTTTAATTTTACAGTTTCCACACTAAATTTCAAACAAATTTTAAGCTGCCCACACTATTCCTAAACTATTTGATTTCACATTTCATCAGTTGGCGAGTTTAATCAGTTCCATAAAGGAAGCAACGAGTGATAGCCAAATGAAAATGGAAACTTCAAGAGCTTGGGAATCACTAATGAAGAGTGCTACTCCTTCCCAGGAAGCTGGCTCAGCTGTGGGCTCTGGACAGAATGAGACTCTCTTCTGAACTTACATAACCTTAAGTTAAAGACTAAAAAGCGGCTAATAGGGAGAGTCATTAAAAAGGACAAGCTCTCGCTAATTACTCAGCCGAAGTTTTTATAGGAAGTAGCAATAAGGGTTTCATGTATTTCACGCTTCTCCCTAGAATAAGTTTTACCAAATTTTACTAAAGACACATGGAAAGATTTCTTGGGGGGCATTAACTTAAATCTCATTTTCAGTTCTTATTTTTAGACACCAGGTCCTGTGGTTGGCATTACAGCAGTGTTTCTGGAGGGTGGCCATGTTGCCGATGATTTTTAATGGATGCCAAAGAAGAAAAAACATTCTAACTTGGAAGGAATAATTTAGGCCAGAGAAGAAAGCACAAGGCAGTCTAAACGCAAACCATCTATATTAAACAAACGCAGCCATGCCGAAACAACACAGTTTGTGCTCCAGACAAAAACAATATTGTGATACTCTTATGGGTTACAGAGACTCACATAAGGAATACATAGAAACGATTTCTTTTGGTACTGGGGAAAATCAGAGCTTTTGCCTCAAACATTGTGCTTGGTAGAGACCCATTCCTAGACCCAAAGCCTTTTTTCCGTGCCAAACTAAAGCAGACATATGAGAGGGAGCAGGCCTTGGGCTCTTAGGCACGCAGGCAGAGATGGGATGAAGTAATAGGAACATAGCACAAGGAAGTCAAAGACCTGGAATCTAGTTCCATATCTGCCACTGGCTAGATATGAACCATGAGTAGGTACCCGTCTGAGCCTCCATTTCTCGATAATAAAAACGAGATGATAATTCTCGCTCTCCCATAGTCCTTAGGAGGATCAAGTACCATATCAATTGCAAGGTGATAGTAAATTTGGGGACTAATAGTAAGCCCTTATAAATTGAACCTCTTAAGAAGGAAACGTGTTTTTCTGGCTTAAAGAAGCAAGATGGAACTTCAGCTTTCCAACAAATTGTAGCAGAACAAGTGAGAGGCATCAGAGAGTACCAACTGATGTTTAAGAACTGCAAGATCGTAAGAGCGAAATTTTAATTTGATTGTTGGACAGAGTTAATGAAAGTCTCTTTAGAGCCCAAGGCACTGACAGGTAGCCGATTCAGCATTTAGGGATGCTCACAGGCACTTTTAGTCTCACATAGCACCGCTCACTGCCATGTCACAGATGACATAGGGAGTCTTGCTAGACTCACTCAACCTGAGTCTTTCTCGGACTCCATCCTCCTCAGTCTCACTTGGACAAAGCTCTCCAAAAAAAGTTCAGCTTATCTGACTCCAACAGGGTGTTGAGTTTCTTGTGCCAGAGCTCTAGAAATACGACGCTATTCTTAGCTGGGTTTACTTGGGAAATATTTAGCAGTGGTTTTTAGCTATTCTAGGCATGACACAATTCGGGAGAGATCAGGTTGGCGCCTCCACCAGAGGAATGTCTGTTCTGGTGAGGAAGAGAGCATGGGGATTGTAACTTCAATTTGAATGTTTTAAACTATCTTGTGGGTAAATAGAAGTTCCTGCGACCCAATTCCTCAACATAATTCACCCATGGCTCTGAGTTTTCTCATGAAAGGTAAGGGGTGCTTCTAGTCAGCATGACCCTAACCATCATGTTAAGTGGTTAAATTCACTACATCTTCCACTGATGCAAGACAGAAAATTTAGATGCAAGGAGAGTCATTGGACGTCTTCCCAAAACACACCCCAAATATCTCCCTAAACAGCTTACCATAATTCTTGGCGCCCAATACTGGCATCAGTGCATGGCCTACTCCAGCGACTTAGAAGTCACAGGTGGATGAACTCAATCAGGAAACCAGAATGAGAAACTTTAGGAAGCAAAAAACAGCCCTAAGGCTCAGTTGACATCTGAAGGCAGAGTAACATGTCAGCAAACTTTGCCTAGTTGACAAATTTACATAAGCTGGGCTCTGGACATGAAAAATAGTATATCACAGTCCATTTCTAGGCTTTTATGTGTTCACAGCACGCATCCAACCTCTTGCATTCCCTCTGTCCAAGAAGACACCAGCAAAAGTCCTTCATAAATGCACTTCTAATCATTGGGTCATGTAATCTGGATGAATATAAGGGTTAATATCTGTAAAGCACTTAGAAAAATCCCTGGCACATAGTACTCTTTATACAAACGTTGGTTAAATTAAAAATTTAAGAATTTAGTACATTCATTTTTAAACAAGTCAACACAATTATAAGCTCCTTGGAGCTTTTTTAAAAATTCCCGATAATTCTATCAGAGTTATGGGAACGTACTAGACATGTAATAAACACTACTTTCTAACTGATTCACTTCAAATATTTATTGAATCTGTAGGGTTATTCAAAGTGATTGACACTTTTAAAATTTATTATTCAGTGGCTAAGTTGAATATGAACATGTAGTAAAACCAATTTCGGTAAAGAAGCCATCCCAGTTATTTCTTTACTCTCATAGATGCTCATTACGCCTCTTGCATGTCACCTGGCAGGCCTCAGTCTTGCATCTAATTCATCCTAGACTCTGTGTAGCACCGCACCATCAACGGTGGAAATGGCAGCCCCAATGTGGTCTTTCATATCCTCAGATCTGAGAGGAGGAAGTGGCCAGAATACAAGGTTATTGACAGACTCCCAAAAGAAGAAGCCATTTGGTGTGCAAGTCTGGGGGTCAGGAGGTCACTGCTCCTGAGACAGGAAGGGACAAAGCTCTATATTCAGGACCACATGCTGGATTCCTTGATTCCTGGCAGTGCTACATATTACATGGTCTAAAATAGCCCTCCTCTCTAAGGAACTTTTCTCTGAGTCTTAAAAGTCACTATTTGTTCTCCTTCGTAACATACTTACTCTATTTAAAGTATAATTCCTCCTGGAAAAATAATATATATATAATAGATTGATGTAGATAATGAGTTTCTTATGCTCAAATTTTCACATTTAATTCTTCTATTTGTTTCTTTCAAACATTTCTTACTTTCTGTATTCGAATTGCTCATTTCTGGAAATTCTCTCTGTCCATCTGCTTTTCTTGAGAATCAAGGTAGAGGTTAAAAGAGTCATTTTCCCAGTACATATAGTTTACTATTCACCAGTGTCCACACGAGCATCAGCTTTGTGCCCAGTTCACCACATTTTAGCCTGTCTTTCCTCTTCCTCAGATGAACTACGCTTTCCAACATCATCTCCCATGCTTCAGACTGTGCTGCCCCCTTGGTCACAGCATTGGAAGGCTCTCCTAATATGCCTCTTGACCCAGTGTCAGGCATGTGTTGTTGAATTCTTTCAGTAAAATATTCCCAAAGATGTTCAATAAGCCTGTGCCTCACAACTTCTTCAGTGCTGGGGACATCTCTCCACAATGGAGTAGACAGCTATATAGTCTCAGCCCTTGCTTCTCGTGGTCTGTTTCCACCCATGGGTCAGAAAACCCATACAGTCCAGCACATTTATAACTCACTTAATGGGTCATAGTTCATCAAATCCTAAAAAGAATGCTGCACTAAAATCTAGTCAAATAATCTATCATTACTCTCTTTAGACCCCTAACAAATCTATTGTATCAAGAATGGTACTCAGCGCGTCCAGATGAATTGTTCATTTAGAAACACAACTATGTGCAAGATTATTATCCACTCCATTAGTGGCAAGCCCAAGAAATTCCAGAGATGAGAGAGGGCTTAGCACATGAATTCTTTTCAGAAAAGTGATTTCCTTTATTTCATTGACCTCAAGGCATCTCTTTCACTCCTCATCTTTCGCAATAAAGATCTCAGAGGAAACACATTTTTTAGGCAAGGGAAGAAATGGAAAGACCTCAGAACAAAAGAAGACCTCAGAGGTGTTTTTCTGGAGTTTGTATTTCCAAGGCTGGTGCTGACTTTCTCTCAATCACTGAAAGACAAGGAAATTCAAACTTAGCTTTGCCTCAATCTGAGCATAATCATCACCTTCCTAGTACCCCTCACACACATACAGCTACCCTCACTCTCCAACAAAAATAAGTCCATTTCTACCATGCATTTCCCAAGGGCAGCTACCTGCTCTTCCACTAACATTCCAGCCACGTCCCTTTGCCAGCCCTCTGCTCTCCGATTCAAGAACATGAGCGAGGAATAGGAAGGCTGTCACCTTAATCACCCTGATTTCCACCAGGATTATAGATCCCATAATATAATTGAATGGTTCTTAGATTAACGGAATGTCACAATTCTAAATGTAACTGAAGATTCGATGTTCAATAAATGTTACTTATTATTCCATCAGACTCCATGCAAGGCCTGTACCCGAACTTTCTCATCAATGAGTCTCAGCACCTACCAGAGTGTCTGGCACATAGTAGGTGGTCAATATCTGTTTATTGAGTAAATGAACAAAAAATGAGTAAAGGAATGAATGAATGAATGCAAGATCACTTATTCCAAATGTCTATTTTAAGGATGACAAATGCTGTATAGCATTAATAACAGACACTTCATATTTGCTTTCTGTCTTACAGAATTTGCAGTCTTAAATAATATAAAACTAATTTAAATGACTTTCTCAGTTTCTCACAATTCTAATACCAACTTTTTAGTGCTCCTAAGCTCCCAAAAATGCTGCATTTGGGAAATCAGCTCCAGCAAGAAGTTATTAAATATAATAATAGGGCCATGTGAATCTATATGATCTTATAGGCACAGAAATCAAAAGTATGTGTGATACGTTAAAATATATGAATATTAATAAAATACATACTACAATTTAATTTAACATGCATAATAAAATTTAGATGTTATTATGCTACTCAGGCATTTGATAATCACTGACTCACAATCAATGTCACTTCGACATTAGTAAGAGGATGCCAAGCTGGTGACAGTTCTGCTGGTTGGCCAATGTTTGCATAGTGAACATTTGTTTCAAATTAGCTATGAAAGCAAGGTATCCTATGGGAAAAATACAAATTATAAAGTGATTAAAAACAAAAATAAGGTGTTTATATATCAGCAAGTGAAATACATATCTCTATTTCAAAATTGCAGGTTTGGGCTGTATATTCACTAAAGAAGAAGTGGAGAATTTCAGCAATTTTCCAGCTGTTTCAAAAGGGAAAATATATTTTGCTTTTCCACTAGATTTCTCCTACAAAACTAAGGGCTGCTTTTTGTTTCATATGATCTGGGAAGTAGCCTCAGTTTTCTCCCAAAAGCTGGTAGTTACATGTAATGAGTAATCCTTATTCCGTGGGAATAGTGCGTTTTAGTGTGAGTCACTGGTCGACTATGTGTTACATTTATTACAAACTGGGTTACATTTTCTTATATTACTAATCAAAAATAAAAGAGCATATAAAATGAATACATTGATCTAGAGAAAGGGAGGAAATAGCATTATTTATTCACCCAAATATTACATAATAAATATCACTTCTTCCAGTCTAAATACAAATGAATCCAACTAGGTACAAAATGCCTTACTCCACTCTTTGCTAACTGTCATACAGACCTTGAGAAGTCCACCATCCACATCATGGGAAAGAAAGCCGACTTCATCTCATTCTGAATCAAGTACCAGCCCATGGAAAAGCAGTGAATTGTTAACCTAGTTTTCTCTGAGTGAGGAAGAAACAGATTGTGTGTGTTAATCCACGTACTTTAATTTAAAAGGGAAATATTTTGAAGATTTGTAAAAGGAACATTGGATCTTAAACACAAATAAAGGCAGATTTGGGGGAATCGTTTATAGGAAAAGACTGGGTGTGTCTACATTTTTCTTATACTGATGACCGCAGCCAATTAAGTAATTTAATTGGCAAAACTTGTTAGTAGGACAGAACTGGAAACAAATTTACTTCTTCTGGCAAGTTTTCTGTTAGAGACACCAAGGAACAACTGATGTCTCTTGGAAAGGCCTAAAGACAATACCCACTTTGGCAATCAGCTGTGTGTTTTCTTTGGTTTGATTTTCCCTGGTTTTCCCCGGCAAACAGAATTTGCTTAAAGACCGCTCTGCCTGATCTGCCTGGCTATTCTCCATGGGAATCAGAGCTCCCTGTTTGGTGACAAGTCTGGTTTCCTCAGCAAATGTGAAGAGTCTCTCCTGCACCCTGAGACCTATGAGGCCTGTTCCCCAAGGGCAATGAGCATCCGGAATAGACGAACCACAGAAAGAGAAAATGCTTTCCATTCCCACAAGCAAATGCAGAAAACCAGAAGGAAAGAGAAACCCTCAATTCTGAGGTTTTAGAGATTGGTTCTGAGAACATCTGCTGCCTTGTACAGAGTATATTATGGAGGACACAATCTTTTTGTCTCAGTGGACATCTCACAAGGCCTATACAGCAAGGCTCCAAAGAAGCTGTGGGTATGAGGACACAGTGCAGGAGACTAAATCGGTTTCTATTTTGACATTCAAATAAAGAAATATAGCTGTTTGGGAGAGCTCTCCTAACTACAGAGGAACCTCTGGGACTAATTATGATACCCAGCCTATTTACAACCATCATTTCACTTCGTATTTTGAGTTTCTCTAACGTAGTTAGTTAAGGTTTCCCCTTTCCCTACCATAATCATACGTATCTACAAGAATTTTGCGGACTTGTGTCAGGATTACCACTATGAGTGGCAGAGAGTTATAAAATTCTCCAGGATTTTTTAAAACTGGAAGTCATTCTCTACGTCTCCTTCAACAGATAACAATAATAGTTCCAGAACAAATTAGTGGCTTACATTATTGGAGCATCACATCTGGACACCATGAGCGCAATGCACTCTTGTCCTCACAAGCATATGAGTTCTTCGCATTCAGGAAACATTACAGATCCAGAATAAGTGAGGCCCTGCCTCCCTCTAGTCTATTGAAAACCCTTGTGGGAGCCATGAGGTGATAAAGAGCTTGTATATCATCTCCTTCTCTCTAAGGATCAGAGACTGAACCAGAGGAGATAAATCCTTTCTCTTGTAGGCTACTGGCTAGAGCTGGATGGCTCTGTGGTGGCATTCTTCCCATTCAGCTATATTTCAAATCTTCCCTTTTTGAGAGAATAACTTTAAAGAGGCTTGAGGATTCTTTGAAATTCTCCTACTTCTTTTTTCGGTTACTAGCTGAAAACTGAATTCGTAAAGAAGGTAACATGAGTTTTGATGCACAATTATCTCTTCAATCATAAGGAAAGACAAGCCGCTTTACCAAAGGGGTGGGAAGACTGTCATCCTCTTACTAAGAGTGGTTTCCTTTTTCTACAAAAGAGTAGTAGTCCACATGGTGAGAAAAATCTCATGACCATGAGATTTTGAATAAGTCTTCTGATTTAACCCTTCTTTGCTGCTGCCCGTGTCTTTACCCCAGAGTCTGGCTGAGCCAGGAGAAGGAGAGAGAACAACTTGGCTACTTGTGGATCTCTGGCAAAAGGTTTGGTGAAGGACAAGCTTCGACCTAATTTCTGAAATAAATTTTTCAAATATTATTGGCACAAACTCGGTCTGTTCCCCATTACCACAGATACCAGGAGTTAACTGTAATTTTGCTTCTATTCGATTCTCCGTAGGGACAAAACCACACTTTTAATGCCAACACATGCACATTCTAACATTACAGTAAACGTTTTTCTGACGCATTTTCAGATTCACAAAAAAAGACAGATAAACTGAAACATTTGGCTAAGGCTTAGTTCCTTCACTGAGAATCAATAATATATCAGAAAGTGGTACAATGTAGAAATTACTAAATCCATTCTTTAAAAACCCTCAGGTTAGGGTTTGAATTACTAGAAAAAGAGAAATGCAAATTGTTTATTGTTTTCACATGTACAGTAAATTCAGAAAATTGAGCTTCTTTCAAGAACCATATGGGAGAGAGAGACTTTCTTTTCATCAGGAGTGGTTTTGTTTGTTGTGCCAAGAGCTAAAAAGATGTTTTTAATAACCAAAGCCAGTTTGTTATACAATCTGTCTGGATCTTGCTTGTAAGAGACATGACGGTCCCTTGGGTAGGAAATAGAGGGTGATGGGGGAGTTGCCCGAGACGATGGAAAAGTTGTGCAAAAAACACAATCCAAACGGAAGCATCTTTAGCTTATGGTTAGAGAAAAACTGGTTTGCATATTTCATTGAGGAACTATGGGAGATTACTGAAGTTCCTTTTGTAAAGTGTGACTACGTTCTTTATGAGGGGGAACATGACAATGAATTGGGTGCTGCAAACGAGTCCCCTAAATCCTCAAGTTTGGTGCAAGTGAAAGACTCACTCACCACAGTCGGAGAGGGCCTGAGAGAACGTGACTGCTCTTTGAACATGACTTTGAACTAAGGGAAGGCCAGAACCCCCACCACCCCAGAGGGTAGGAAAAAACGTTCTGAGGAATGAGAGTGATCCTGAGAGGGTCACACAGATGTGTTTCTCTAGACCTGTGTTTAAAAAAAAGGCACATCAAAAACTAATGCCAGACCATGATGAAGTTTTCATGGTCCATGACGAAGTAAGAAAATTAAAATATCGTGCGTTTCTCATAAAGTTAAAAAATTCAATGCAAAAGCCAATCCTTTATTCTAAGATTATATTCTTCTTATAGTTCTTAAGTTAAAATATGCTTTAATATCTTATTTTGGACCACAGGAAATTGCCAATGTTCAACTGTTTTTGACCTACAAAAATGGCAATTTCCTAGGTTTCAATCCAATATTAAATGATGATGGCTGGATATGGGAGCTTGTAATGGTCTCATGTGGTAAAATATAGACCTGGTAACCATATGTCAGTGCCCAGATTTGCTTTTGAAACTTTTCTAGTCCATAAAATCCATATAACTATAAATTGCCACAAGAGGGTGTCTCAACCAGCAGCCTTCTAGATTTTGACTATTGTTAAATAAGACAAAACAAAATTTACAAAAAAAAAAAAAGGAAGTCAGACCCAGATGGTGAATAGAACGTTATGGACACTGGACACTGGCTTTATACGAAGAAGAGGCTGGAACGCCTGAGTCCTCGGACAGCAGCAGCACCGCAAAGTCATGTGAGGCAGGGCTCTGGGCTGGGAGAGACCTTCCAGTCTCTGCCCCAGCCCGATCAAGAAAGGAAATTGCCGATCACTCTCATTCATAGTCCTCCGATGGAAGGATACAGAAGTTGATCTTCCACTGGAAAGCAAAGGTAAAAATCTATTGGTGACTTGTAGAACAGGAGTTCAGAAACTCAGGGTCAGGGCTTCTGCCAGCAGTAGCCACAGTGGACCAACTGGACTCTCTCCGATTGGGACTTTGAATTTTTGGAAGGTGAGCTAGAGGGTCGCAAAGATTTGAGGCTGAAGTTGCTATTTTGGAATGGGTTTGACGAAGCTGTTGAAAGCAGAGAACTGAAGAGAGAAGTGAAGCAAACTTGCAGAAGTGATGGGGGATCTTATACCAAGAGAAAGAAATGGAAAGAAAACAGGCAAAGAAAGTAGCTCCCTTGGTTCCAGAAGACCTAAGTGGGTCTTGGGATCCATGAGATATCCCTGATGCTAATTTTCCTTTACTTAAGCCAGTGCAGGGGAGTTTCTGAGTCTTGTAAATGACAGATTCCTGCTGAATTATAAGTGATCTATTTTGTGGGAGAAGAAATTGGATTATAATCAGAACTGGCTAAGAATAATAGCAAGCTGACTATATATCCCTCCTTTCATATCTCTTCTCTTCCAATATATGGCTCATCCTCTGCTCTTTCTTTCCTCTTACAGGGCAGGTGTGATAACTCAGACATGGACATAATCCCTAATTTGGAAATGATTCTAGCCTTGATGATAAATCAGTAAGCTTTGGCTGCATAACAAACCACTCCAAGACTTGGTGGCTGAAAACAACCATTTTTTTAGCTCACAGTTCTGCAGGTGGGCAATTAGGCTGACGTCAGCTTGGCAGTTCTTCAGGCCTCTGCTAGGCTCGCTTAGACATCTGTGGTCAGCTGCTGGGTCAGCTGGGAGCTGGCTAGACTAGGATGGCCTCAGCTCAGATGGCTCTGCTCTCCTCCAAGTGGTCTCTCATCCTCTAGCAGGCCATGCCCTCAAAATTGTTTACTTGGCAGCTGAGCAGAGGTTCACAAAAACAAAAGGATGCTTAGGCTCAGAACTGGCCCAGCATTGTTTCTGCTGCATTCTATTGGCCAAAGCAAACCATCAGGCTCGCCCAGATTCAAATTCTGCAGGAGCACATTCCACCTCTTAAGGGGAGCAAGTGTGTAGTACCTTCACAAGGGAGGTAGATGCAGAGAGGGAAAAATAGTGGCCATTTTGCAAACAATCTGCCACAGATGGCCGCGCAGCCCCAGGGAAGAGTCTGTTAACAAAAGAGATATGAATCATGTCTTGGTCCATCTCTAAGACCCTCGGAGAAGAGCTCTTTTCCATTTCCCTACCTGCTTCCTCCCAACATATATAGAGAGAGTCACAGGACACAGAGAACTAAGTCCAGGGCATGGGCTCATAAGGCTGAACTACAGACTAGGAAGATTGCAAGACTGGAGCCTAGAAGCTGGGCAAACAGAGGCAGCTGATTGTAACCGTCTAAGAAAAGACACCGTCTGAAGAAGGGCGTTGCAAACACTGTCGGGGTATGAGACGGCGCGTTTTGACTACGGCAATTTAAAAGTATGTCCTTTAACTATAAACTTCCAGTTATAAGATGAATAAGTTCTGGGGATCTAATGTACATGTCTATTATAGCTAATAATACTGTATTATACACTCGAAAGTTGCTAAGTGGTTGCATCTTAAATGTTCTCATCGCAAAACAAAATAGTAATTTTGTGACTTGCTGGGGATTTAGCTAACTCTATGGTGGTAATCATTTTACAACATGTAAGGGTATCAAATCAATACATCGTACACTTTAAACTTAGAAAATATGTCAATTATACCTCAATAAAGCTGAAATACAAAAAGGAAATCAAAGTAGAGGGAAAGTCTCTCTTTTGTGTGCTATTTCAACAAATGCTGCTGGATGGAATGTTCATCTTCCTTAAGCTTACCTTCCTGAAGTACCTCTCCCATTCTCGCCTGGACTCCCTGTCCTTCCTGAGCCAGTAACACAAACTCTACTCATCCGGACTGCCAGTCCTGTGGAGACCAGCAACATTGATTTGAGTGACACAGAGGACAGAGTGGCAAAAATGTCATACTATCATGTCTACAGAACCTCAGAGTAAAACAAACTCAACAAGGCAAGGGAACTTAGTTACTTCAATGGGTGGTGGATCCTAAATAACATCCCAAACACAAGTTAGTACTTGAACAACAAAAACTTTGAAAGTTTATGATTTGCCAGACCCAACAACAGGAAGCACTGATGGACACTCAGGAATAAGAAAGAAATAGTCAGAAAATGCCCTGCACATGGCTTATTTGATGTAATTTGAGAGGCTCCAAAATTCCCAGGACTAGCCCACCACAATACTGAAGTTTCTCCTATTAGAGTAGTAATCTTTTCTGTGTCTAAGACAGTCTGCAAAAAACGACAATGAAAATGTAAACATGTTTCAAATATATTTGGAAATACATATTTCCAAATCACTGATTCATTAACAATTTATCATTTTTCCATCAGAGTTCAAATCCTGAGCAAAAGAATTAAAATCATTGCAAACTTAGTGGCTTAAAATGACACAAATTTCTTACCTTACAGTTCTGGAGGTCAGAATTCCTAAAATTAAGGTGTCCAGAGGGCTGCGTTCCTTCTGGAGGCTCTAAGAGAGAATGTGTTTCCTTGCCTTTTCCAACTTCCAGAGGCCTCCTGCATTCTTTGGTTCACAGCTTCATCCCTGTATCACTCCAACCTCCACTTCTGTTGTCACATCCATCTCCTACTCTCTGATTCTACTCTCCTGTCTCCCTCTTTCTCTCATAAGAACTTTGGCAGTCACATTGGGTCCACTTGGATAAAATAGGATAATCTCCCCATCTCAAGACTATTAACTTAATCACACCTGCAAAGTCCCTTTTGCCATGAAAGCTAACATATTCATAGGTTCCAGGGGTTAGGACATTAGGACATGAACAATTTTGGGGGGGGGGCATTGTTCTGCTTACCGTGGGGTCCATTTCAAACACACACATGAAGAGTTTATGGATTATATATCCTTCCCCTAGAACTAAATATGATTAGCAGTAACAAGGAGCAAAAGCTGAAATCCTGTGAGCTTGTACACAAGGAGTCAGCTGGAAGGGTCATCAGTGGATAGGGATATTGTATGGAGCCGCTGGCAGGCCTCTATTAGCGAATCACAATGAGGATTTTGCAGCAGAGTCATGCCTTCCTATGCAGATAACTATTCTCCTTTTGAGAAACAGCTTTTGGCTTTCTACATGACCTTAGTAGAGATGGAACACTTGCCCATGGGCCACCAAGTTTCCATGTGATAGGGGGTGCCCATCATGAAGCAGATGTTGTCTGACTCACCAAGCCCATAAAGCTAGGCATGCACAGCAATTGGGCATCCCGTCATCAAATAAAAGTAGTATATAAAAAGCAGGCAAGTCTTGGAGGCACAAGTCAGTTGCATGAGAAAGTAGCCTAGATGCCCGTGCCCCTACTCCTGCTAATTGCCTTCTCTCTCTCAGCCCACACCTACGGCCTCATGGGAAGTTCTCTATAAGCAGTTGACTAATGAAGAAAAATCTCAGGCTTGGTTTACAGATGGTTCTACTCAATACATGGCAAAGAAAGGGGTTACTCCAGTGGTTACCAACTGGGGGCAATTTTGTCTAGAGGACATTTGTAATTTCTGGTTTTCACAACTGCAGGAGGAGAGTGTCATTAGCATCTAGTGGGTAGAGGTCAAGGATACTGCTAAACATCCTACAATGCACAGCATAGCCCCCTACAACAAAGAGTTGTCTAACCAAAATGCTAATAGTTTGGAAACCCTGGATTACTGCAATGGTCCTGGTGATTGATCTTCACTATCAAGAGGAAGTCGGATTGCTAGTGCACAGTGAGGGCAGAGAGGAACCCTGGGGTTCTCCCAAGTTCTGTAATTAATGTCAATGTCAATGGAAAACTACAACAAGTCAATTCAGGCAAAACGGCTAATGGCCCAGAAACTTAAGGAATAAATGTTTAGGTTACCCCACCAGGCAAAAACTCCAACTGGCAGAAGAAGGCAATTATAAATACCAGCTAGACCATGTGACTAATTGCAGAAATGAGGAGTATGGTAGTTATGAGTATTCCTTCCTTATTTTGATATGAGCATCTTTCCATATTCATATTAACCAAATATTTTTATTTTCTTTCCCTTCCCCATTGCCCTATCATCTAACACAAGATGTGTCGATAGTTGTTAACCTTATATCTCAGAATTGAAGTTGCAGGGTTTCAGAGGAAGAGGTTGAATAACCTAATAGAAGAATGAACATGACCAAAAACACAAGAGGAATTAGTAGTCACTTTTGGAGAAAGGATTAGCATATTTTCAGTTGTACTCAAGGTAGTTGTATCATGTTGGGCAGAAGTATGACTTTGTTAATGTATTTATTTTTAAAATAAGCATGTTTTGCGGAGATGTATTTGGGTGCCCAGTTGAAAATCAGTAGGCTGTGGTGGTTGTGTAATATGTCCATATAGCTAGGCTGAACTGTGTTTCTGAATTCACTTCCCTGTATGTTTCTGGTTAAGGTGGACCATATTTGAGAGATCTATTTGCGTGAGATTTAGAAAGTGAAAGTGAAGCAGCAGCCATATTGTTTTTAACCTTCAAAAGGTAGAGTCAGGTGCATTTGTAGCTCAGGTACATTGTCATTTATCTGCTGGCTCACCTCGTTGGCACAGGGTAGCACCCAGGCCTGCAGCTACTCTGCCTTCTCCTGGCTCCTCCTTCAACATCTTCAACTCTTGGGCCATGTGTTTAACTCTGTTACTTCATCAAGGTTGGAGGCAGTGAAAACTGGCACAGGTCCCAGTTCATTCTCAGGGTCCTAGCTCCTCTTCATGGATTCCAGCTTGTCCTTGCTCTTCCCCACTTTATATCCATCTTCCCTTCCCGATTGCCTGCTATGCAGACTTCAAGTTTTATCATCAGACGTGAAGACAAGTTCACAGAAACTATTCAACCAGCTTCCAAGTTTGTGCATAAGTAAGGTCAAGAGTCTGCAAAAACACGTGCCTGTATATATATATACACATACGCACACACAAATACACACACACATTTATACGGGTCTCTTCCACGGCCCTGGAAGGGTCCCTAGCATTGCGTTCTCATGATTGTATTTTTTTGTGAAGGTTGTAAAAATAAGCTATTTCAAACAGTCAACTTTTTAAATTTTTAGTTATGATTTGTTTTTGCTCTCTAAATAATCACCTTCATGCCCAATTTATATTTGTAATTTTATATTCATTTTCCTAAAGAGGGTCTTCTAAATAGCAGGTACTTCAAAATCCATGTCTGTCACCACAGAGGTTCCTGGACCTGAGGTCATTTCGGAGTTGATTTCCCAGAAAACAGCTGGAAAACCCTTTTGCAGGTGCAGGATGAAATAGATGCAAACTGCAAGCAAACGGAGAAGGTCGGCAAGTCCCGAGTTCTAACCACAAGGCATTCCAACATGAAGTGAATTCAGCCAATTCAGTCTTCAGTGTAGTTTGCATTAAGGCAAATATCACTGTCAGAAGGAGAGTTGTACTGGCAAATCATCTCTGTTTGGAATACACACATCCTCAACAAGAAGAGAGGTGGAGTGGAGGGCACGGGAGCCAAGGCACGGAGGGGAAGATGAATTAAGGTTAGAACATTTATCCAGATCTCCACAAGCATACTCTCCTGGACCCTGGACCTTCCCAAAGAGCAGAAAAATTAATATCAACACACAAAGAGATTTTCAGCTCTCATTGGAATGATTCATTGAGGTGGGAACAAGAATATGCCTTGTTAAAGGAAAAGAATTTGAGACTACTGAGTAGGTTTCTAAGTCCAATACCTCACATAAATGTGACAACAAACTCTTAAGGCCAGAAATGAGTTTTTTGTAAGAATGATGCAACTGCTGGATAAAAATGAACACTTTGGGAAACAGACTATCATCATAATATAGTTGGAAATAAAATTTAGCTTCTTAACCAAAAACTGTAATAATATGCATCTACAGTCAAGTATTTTGTTAAGAACAAAAAAATTTCTTCATCTTCCTAAACTTTTCTATGATAACTTTTAAACTGCAGAGCTATTTTGCATCTTTCATGGCCTAAACATATAGACTTTAAACATTCTTCAAGTTTTTTAACATTGCAAACCCACATTCATCTTATATATGTAACAGAACGGAGAGGTGGATGGATGGCTGAAGAGAAAGAGAGAGATCAATAGATGAATGAAGAGCTGTTATTTTAAACCTGGCTATAGTTTTACCTAGGCAGATTAAGAAGAAAGAACTCTGATGAGGGAGAAAGGCTCTTTTCTTTAAGAGCAACACCATACTGAGCACATCGGTTATGAAAGGTAAGGTTTTTAGGGCCCAACTTCCATAAGACTCCAACAAAGAAGAATTAAATTGTTCTACATGATAAAGAAAGAGAAATTTGTAGTGTCTCATTGTGGGTTGAGAAGAGAACAGTCTGTAGGCCCTGAGAGTGGGAAGATACATAGAACATTTGGGGGAAGATAAGGTGAAGTCCCCAAAATGGTGAAAGTCCAGGGTGAAAAAAGAGGAAGACGGCGAGTGAGAAATTCCCTGTGACAGGGAATAAGCATTAAGCTTCCACAAAGAGAGAATTTGAAATTATTCCCTGCCCTAGGCTGTATTTATCTTACTATTCCCTAACCTTCAGTAAAAGTCTGCGATACTCATGTCAAGGTCAGACAGCAGCTCAAGGAACTGGGAGAAATGGGAGAAGGTGAGGCCACCAGAAGAGGGACTGAAAATCCACAGAGGCAGGACATCAGAACTAGAAGAAGCAAGAATAGAAGTCACTACTGCTCATGCCACCAATCCATCCTCCTGCTGAATTCTCAGCTATCTTGGGGAGCAGACTCATTTCTCACATTAAGGGAACTCAAGCTGCTTTATTAGGAGAGTAAAAAAAAGTTGACTGCAGAGGCCAGAGGATTTGAGGACACCCAGGTGGTCAGCATTAGATTCACACATGTTGCAAAATAATAACCTTTATAACAACTAAATTTGACTATCTATATTTGTCCTACTTTTCCTTCATAAAATATCAGAAGGTCCAAACCACATTTTAAATTCCATTTATTGAGAACTAGAGGTTTTGCTCTCATATCATTTTGTCCTTGTAAAACATTGTTGATCTCAGTAATTGAAACCATCAAACAGCAAACATTACAAGTTCTATTATACAGAGAGAAATCTGAAATAAAGGCAGGTTGTCTCAAAGAGTCACATAGAAAAGCTAGTGGGTTCATTTAGTTAACTATCTTTACAGCTCTTGAGGTGTGAGGGCGTGGAAGCCACAGGCATGGACAGAGGCAGAAGAGACAGCTATAGTCAATGTCCCAGAAGTCTGTGTCCTTTCTATGCGTCTCTGCTGAAGAAGGGAGACAAGAAGGAAATCTGAAACACTATGCGTTCTCCGAAGACCTTGTTCCACTGATTTTCTCCCTTTTCTGGAGTATTTATTTTTTAACCTTTCTCTAGACCCTGGTTCCTCCCTCTAGCCCAGGGGCTCTCAACTGCAGAGGCAATCATCTTGGTGGGGTGCCCATGCAGCTTGTTAGCAATGATTTTTATACCATTTAGATAAATTAGAGAATTTTGCAGGGCTGCCCGATAATAACCACACTCTCACATCCTGAGATGCTTTTTTGAGTGAGGAAGCCCCAGTTTGTTACCTAGGAATTGTCCGTAGCCTGCAGTTACCTATCTCAGCTATCCAGTGGCCTTTGTGCAGCAGGGACCTCAAAGGACTATCTGGCTCTGGAGCCCTTAAAATTGGGGCAAGGGGTAACAAAATGTGGGTGTGGCTATGGGCACATATCACACATGTGAACAGTGTTGTTCATAATGTCACAGCAGGCAAAAAAAAAACCGCCACAACCTCAGAAGTGCTGCCTCACCCTACAACATGCTCAAGTTTCTCCCACCTTATTAAAATAGCTGTTTTAAATCCTTTCTCAAAAAATGCCAGATATAAAACAAACAAAGCAACAAATATTAATTTTTCTAAGACTCTATATAAGTCTGATTCCCAATAGGAAGGACGCACCTCAAATTAGGATAATTTAAGGAGAGTTTATTTACAAAGGGACCATTTATGAAGGTCCCAGTATGGTATAGGAGACCCACAAAAGACAGTGCAGTAACCTGGGGCTAGTAGCAATGGAGTTGTTTCCATCTCTGAGCCCAAAGGGACAAGAGAAGAAGTTACTGAAACCCAGAGGGACAGAGTCACATAGAGGAGGCTGTCTTGAGAGAAACAGTGACCTTCAGAGAAGGGATGGTAACCAGCCCAACATATCCCTTCTGGGAGAAAACCAGAGGAATAAATACTCTGAGCTATCTCTACTTCCTCTTTTCCATGGAGTATCATGTTCATCAATGACCTCTTACTGGCCAAACCCAAGGAATAAACACTTCCCAGTTCTTCTGTTACTTGATCTCTCTCCAGCGTTTGAAATGACTGACCGCTCCCTTCCACCTTTTGATTCGTGTCACACTACTCTTTTCTAGATTTGCCTTCCTCCTTCTCTGATTTGCTCTTACTCTAGCTCCTTCACAGATTTCTCTTTCTCATCCTACCCCATAATGACAGTCTTCCCCAGGGGTCTATTGTAGCCTATGCTTTCTCCTTGGGTGATCTCATTCACTTCTCCATCACCACTACCCACTCATTTCCAACTTTCCCATATGCCTGTTACTGCTTGTCTTAGTGTGGGTTTCCTCAGAAGGAGATTTTGAGACAAGGTCTTGAATGCAAGTAGTTTGTTTTGGAGGTGATGCCAAGAAACATCATCAGAGGAGCAGGGAAATAAGGCAGGGCAGAGAAGGAGTCAATAAAATGAACATTATCAAGCAAGATACCACAATGGGCAAAAGCTTAGTCTTGCTGGGGAGCTCCAGGAAATGGTGTAAAACACACTCTAGAAGTATTCCACTCAAGGGATAAGTGACCTGGGGTATTTATACCCAAATCCTGAGAGTCACTGAATGAGGGCTACTCTCAGGGGACATTAATTCCTCCGTACTTCCAGCCTGCCATGTACACAGGTACAGCAGCCTCAGAGGGCAGTGACTGGCAATGGAAAGATGGGCTAGATGCACAAAAAGGTAAGGTGCAAAAGAATATGTGTGGGACACTGACAGCATCGGCTACATTTCCAAATTTCTATTTCTAGACCAGATCTCTCTATCTTTTGCACAAGATGCATACAGCCAACTGCCTACTTGGACCTGTATCACAGGACATGCCTACAGGAATCCTGTACTCCCACTCCTACCCTCATCAATTTCTGATTACAGGGACTGGCATCTCCATCCACCAGCACCTGAAATAAGATAGCTCCCAGTCATTTGTGATTTGCAAATTGGTTGTCAAGTATTATTGAACCAACCTCCTTACATACCTCTTCTATCTCCTTCCTCCCACCCCAGTGCCTTAGCATAGGTCCTATTATTTTTTGGCTGAATTATTGCAATCATCTCCTAATTGGCATTTCTGTCTCTATTCTACTACACTCACACACCATGTAAACATCTTCCTCAAAATCCTCTCAAGGGCTTCTCCAGTCAAGATTCTAAGTTTTTTTTTAATTGGGATTATAATGACTTATAACATTGTGTAATTTCAGGTGTACATTATTGTTTATCAATTCCTAAATACATTTCATCATGCTCACCCCCAGTAGTCTAATTTTTATTCATCACCATACATATGTGCCCCTTTGTCCCTTTGACTCACCTCCAACTCCCTTCCCCTCTGGTAACCACTAATCTGTTCTCTTTATCCATGTATTTGTTATCTTCTACATATGAGTGAAACTATGTAGTATTTGTCTTTCTTTCTCTGGCTTATTTTGCTTAACATCATACCCTCAAGGTCCATCCATGTTGTTTCAAGTGGGAGAATTTTGTCTTTTTTTATGGCTGAGCGGTATTCCATTGTATATATACCACATCTTCTTTATCTATTCATCCATAGAAGGATGCTTGGGTTGCTTCCACATCTTGGCTATTGTTACTAGATGGCTTCTCTGGAGAATTCTACCGAACATTCAAAGAAGATTTAGTACCTATCCTTCTCAAACTATTCCGAAAAATTGAAGAAGATGGAACACTTCCTAGCACATTCCATGAAGCTAACATTACCCTGATACCAAAACTACACAAGGACAACACAAAGAAGGAGAACTACAGGCCAATATTACTGATGAACTTAGATGCAAAAATCCTCAACAAAATATCGGCAAACCGAATACAGCAATACATTAAAAGGATTGTACACCACGATCAAGTGGGATTTATTCCAGGGATGGTTCAACATCCACAAATAAATGAATGTGATACACCACATTAACAAAATGAAGATTCTAAGTCTTTAGCAATGATCTGTTCTCTCCCTTCATTCCAGCTTCGTCTCTCTTCACTACTCTAAACACAGTCTATGCACTCGCACATATATGTGTATTCAGAGTTCTCCACACAGATGATAAAGTCCAGTCTCCATATATGTTTTCTTCTGCTATGTTTGTCCTTCTCCACATCACCTACCTGGTCAACTCCTACTCATGTCAAATATGACTTTCTTTGCCATATTGTTCCAGATCTCCCAGGAAGACAGACATCTCATAGGCTATGCTCCTGCAGCACTAACAATTACAGGGCAATAATCACATATCTGTTGGGTTAATAATGAAGGTATCCAGGGGAATAGTGTAAATTCTTTACCTGAAGATCAGAACATACCAGAAGTAATGCAAAAAAACGGATAGTGGATGGACAAGTATAAAATTGTTCATGATAATGCTCAACATTACATATGAAGACCAAAGACCCTTTTTAAAGAGGTCTCATCTTCATTCAAGGGATCTGAGTTATGAACAGTGTCAGCTCTGGGAATCCACCACAATGGCTCAAGTAAGGTCCTTTTATACCAGAACTAGATTTTATTATTATTATTATTATTATTATTATTATTCAGGCGAACAAATACTTCAGAGGACTGCCCAGCCACATTTGTCATAGGTGACTTCATCATTAACAAACATAATGTAATCTAATTAACACTCCAGCCCCTCAACCCTTTAAGGCTGCTGTGCTGCTCCTCGACCTCTGCCCCTCCAGGGTCCCGGCATCCCTATTGAGACTAAGGATTTCAGTTCAAAGACAGCATCTCCCACCTTCATCCATAGCCTGCAGAGGAAATCCACTAGAGCACTTTTCAAAAATGCTGATACTATGTTCCTAAAGTATTTCTCAGTGCTGTGACAAAAGGAGTGTCATCATTCCTTCATAGAGGAAAATATTTATGGGAAGGGAGAGCAGGTCATACGTGATAAATCCATTTCTACTTCCCAATTCTCTAAGTTATTAAAGTTCTTCCTCTATGTTGCATCAAGGAAATTCTGATCTCTCTGTCTCGTTTAGTGTATGCCACTGTTGATTCCAGATTTTAATTAACCAACTGCAAAAACTGGTAGAAATACTCCGAGCTGCTCAAACCAGCACATTTAATCCAAAACCCGGTAAAAGAACCTATATCAAAAAATTCAGCCCAGTCTACACCTCCCCCTCAGAGCTAGCACCTCCAGAATCCAGTCCCACATATATTCCCCCAAGTCTTTTATTGTATAAATTATCAAAACCTTGCAATTTTATTTTCCCAGATTTGCCTTTGCAACTAGTTTCCTAGGATATGCTAGAATGTGACCCTAACTACTTAGAGGCATTTAGAGAAATTGGCACCTGCTGGCAAGGTAACTCTCTCTGGTGAGGTCGTCACAGGGTCTTCGAGAAAGGCAAGAACAACTTCACTTCATAGGGGTTGCTTCTTCTAGCAAGAAAAATTGAGTAGAATTTGAGGGTTCAATATTCTTAAAATCATCTAAATTCTCCAAAAGTTACCATTCCTATTTCAAAGTTCCTCTATTTTGTCATCAATGTTCTCACGTTCATGTAAGAGACCTGGCAAGGATGTGAATTCCACCTGCAATGCAGTTTACCAGTGTGCAGGATCAGACTTGTGTCTGATTTTCAACTGTCAGCCCTTTGACAAGAGGTAAGAGGTCCTTTTAGATTAGTCTTAGAAACACCCCAGATCTTTGACCATGCCTTGAGCTGTGAATTTAGAACCTTGAGTTATCATTTGCTTTCTGTAAGCCCTCCAGCACAGTTAGAAAGAGCCAGCCTACACTACAGGGTGTCACCCCACACCTAGGGTAAGTATATATCCCAATTTGCCTGGCAGCATCCTGTTTATGTCTCGTACCTTAGAATTGCTAATGACACTCCCTTTCACTTTCAAAAGTGTCCCAGTTTGATCAAGAAATTATGCCTACCCTTCATGTACCCATAGCCTATCACAAAACCCATTTATACCACCAATGGACACTCACGGCAACCACAATGGAATTCTAACTGTTTCATTACAGAAGGATGTGGGCTATTAGGTTTCCATTCTCTAATGCTAACAGAGTCCCCACTGGTTTTAAGCCAAACGGAGTCAGAGAATCAATCCTAGATCCCATTATCTTGAAGGTCTGTTCTCTTTAACCATCTTTGGTACTAATAAGTACATAGATCAAGATTCTCAGTTGCAGACTACAGAATCTACTCCAGGTGTTAAAACAGAAAGAAATTCAGTATAGAGTATTAGGAGCTTACAGAATACTGAGAGGGCTGGAACCAAACCTAAAGTCACAACCAAGAATAATGCAACCAGAAGAAATGTCCAACATGAGACCGTTCTATCAGAAATCCCACAGTCACTGTCATCCACTACTTGACATCAAATGGGACTAGATTGTAGAGCCATCATCACAGCTGCCCAAAAGATCCAATTTCTCTGTGCATTAACCTCTACCCTACATTTTTCCCATCTGCATTCTAAGTTTTGTG
Organism: Equus asinus; assembly: GCF_041296235.1. Classification (NCBI taxonomy): domain Eukaryota; kingdom Metazoa; phylum Chordata; class Mammalia; order Perissodactyla; family Equidae; genus Equus; species Equus asinus. The sequence continues at coordinate 86,907,699 of NC_091798.1, forward strand.
CAGTGGTATCTTCTTAGTAGAACGATGGTCATATGTGGAACCATAGTAAGGAAAATGCAATGTACTTTTTACACTTCAGATCTCTTTAACACAGAAGACAGTAGAGAAGCTTTGGTGAGGATCACAGTGACCCAATCTGCCAAGAACTGAAAAGGATTATGGGAAAATCCATATGGAAGAAAGTGGTGGTAAGATCAGTAGTGGCTCCAGACTTCCTATCGCAGAAGAGTTTGGGGGACACTGTCTCGTTGGAAGGGGGATTCAAGGATCTGCCTTGAAGCTGTGTTTGCATAGCAAGCACACTGCTCTTACCCAACTCAGTTGTCTATTTCAAGTGGTACCTAGGAGAGCTAATGGAGGTCCAAATCAGACAAATGAGACAAACTTTGGCAGCACAACCAGATGGCAAAGGTAAGATACCAACACTATTGCCCTAACTTCACATATTGAATTGGGCTGCCTCTCAATAGCAAAGTAAATAATAAGAAAGCCCTTAATAAAAGGGTTCCAGCATATTAACAGGAGTCTTCCCTAAACAGTTCTGCGAAAGAGAAAAAAAAGACTATTTTTAAAACCAAATTGGGGCATAATTTCTGAAAAAATGCAAACTATGGTACAAAATATTTTGAATCCTGAACTCCCAGTTAACCTTGGATTTATTATTTCTATACTTATCACACCCAAACTGGTACAGGCAAGGAGGACCAAGTGAGTTTTCTCTTCTCTATATTGCGTTGTTCTTTTTTTTTTTTTTTTGGTCCCCCTAACTCGAAACATCCCTCTGCGTTCAACGTAGCTTTGGGGCAACCATCAGATTTACCTCGGTGGGAATCCTGAGATACCTTTTTCATTGCCCCAAGTCTATCTAAATAGGCCAGCAGAGGCTTCAAAAGTGATTCATTACGTATTTTCCTTTCTTTAATTTTTTTTTAATCAAACCATTCCGTGAAAACCTTATATCACTAGTCAAACAGCACAGAACAGAAACAACTCCTTTCCGAGCCCACCGGGGACTTTATGAGGGAGGGGGCCCGTGCTGTTAGACGTAAATTTTGCCGATCTGCTGGCTCCTCAGTTCGTAGCGCTCGACTGCCTGGCTCCGCAGCAGCTCCTTGTCTTCTGCTGCGTCTCGGGCTCGCAGCCGGGAGAGGTGGGCCGGAGACGCGATGACGTCGTAGTGCCGCTCCAGATACCGCAGGTAGACGAGCATGTGCAGGGCGTAGGCCAGCACCAGCAGCAGGATCAGCGACATCGCCAGGCCCATCAGAATGGCTGGGGAGAAGGCAGAGGCGCAGTCTCGGGCCTTGGCAAACTGTCCCCCCTTGATGGTAAAGCCTTGGATCTGTCAGGAGGACGAAAAGAAGGGACACGTTCTTTCTCTCCTAAGATCTACTTCCCACTTGGGCTGGGGGTTCTGGACCCCTAATTGGCCACATTTAAGATACTGGGGCCATGTTTGCTGAATAACTCAAACGCACGATCTAACAAATGTGAGTGTGTTATGTGGACAGAGAAACAATTTTAAATCAAGACTGACCCAGAAACTCTGGGATGTATGTTTGTCATAATTAAAAGGCTCTTGAAATTCAAGGCTCTGAAATAAAACCTCTTTTAATCTGATCCTCAGGAATATCCCCTTCATCTAAAACCACAACTGCTGCGGTATCTCTAAAATTCAAAGCACACTCAACATTTTATAAGTGTTGGTATAAATTTCACCAAGGATTTTAAGTCTCAGTTCCTCTGCCTTCGATTCTGTTGACAGGAGTTAGACCAGGAAGAGTCTTTTAAGGGAAGATATTATGATTCCTAATGAGGTGAAACATAGACAATAATAAAAGCTAACACTCAGTGAAGGTTTTTTTATGTACCTGACACAGCCTTAACTCATTTAATACTCACAATAGCCTGTAAATTACTATTTATCCCTATTTTATGGATGAGACACAGAAAAGTTAAGTGACTTGCTTAGAGTCACACAGCATTGTAAGCGCAGTGAAGCTGTAATTCAAACCCAGGCAGCCTGGCTTCAGAGTCACGTGTTAGTTTACTACTCCCTAACTCCTGACGTGTTCTGTCTCTTCTTCCTCCTGTCACTACCTCTCCCTCTTACCAGTTGTACCCTACCAACTTGGTACTCTTTTTGGAATTGCTGTATACCAGCCCCCCCCTTGCCCCCTGCCCAGAGAATAGAAAGGAAAGTTTTCTCATATGTGCAAATGAAGTGGTTTAACTACTTGGAACTAGGAGAGGTTCAAATCCACAACTGGCTGCGATATCTAAATACTGTCACACGGAAAGAAACGGGGCTACAGAGGAACTGCTCCAAGTGAGAGCAATCACTTGTGAAGGCAGCCCCCACGTTTAGCTGGCTTTTAGAATACAACCCAACACAGTGTCACCTCATTCAGTCACCTAATACGTTTAAAAGGGCACATCAGGAAACTGAATTATCCATGAACGCTTTACTGAGAACTCATTGTTATGACTTAGGTGGGCGCTTTAGCATCTTTCCATGCTAAAATTACCATGCTGCCGCAGACCTCAGGGGCCTCGCTCACCCAATTGTGTGCTCTAGACCAAATCCAAAACAGCTTCTGAAGAAAACTCTTGGCCTGGTTTCTGGGATCCTTGGCCTGCCCCTCTATGAAGAGGCAAAGGGGCCTTCTCTTCAGACTAGTGTCTGAAGAGTCAAGCTCCTCAATGACAAAAGATGGCCTCATTTGATTCTGCAACTCCAGCCAAAGAGAACATCCTCACATTGACTGCCACTTCATTCTTGACAAGACTTGGCTGAGAACAGTATCTGGAGAATGCCTGGAAGGACATGTCGTCCATCCATTGTCCGGACTAGAGGTTGCAAACACTGTATCCAGCCCACAGGTGAGTTTTGCTTGGCCCAGAGTTCTGAACAATTTCCCATAAGAATCTGGATTTCTAGCTTCTCCTGAGAAGTCAGGAGATCTAGCAACACTGAGTCTGCATTCCCAGAAAGCAAAAATTAGCTGGAGCTAAATAAATATGCCCCCTTGTGATTCCAGCTACACTTTGCCACAGTCCGCCACTGGTCCACCTGAGGCATTGGCATCCGAGTTTTCCCCCAAGGCATCTGAGTTCGCCATGCATGTGACACCACTCTACACTTTACTCTGAGAACGAGCAGAGCAGCAAAGCTGCATACAGGGACTGCAGCCTTCTGTACACGTACCTTAACCAGCACCCCTGGCACCTCTTGCCTGGACCGAGCCTGCATTCTGCCATCTGTCTACAGTAAGGGTGTTTTAACAAGGCCTGCGTCCAACACCCAGTGCTGTGTTCACTATAAGGCTGCTGTTGAGGATGCTGGCACGCGTCGCACAACACAAGGGATGGGTGTGCCCCTCACAAGTACATTTGCAGTAGTCTTATGAACCCCCTGAACACGTAACTGGCTGACTCCTTCTTATGCTGGCTGCTCCCAAGCTTCGGAGCCAAATTACTGTGCCGCTTCTAGCCAGGGCTGACAAATGGTCTTGTGATTTTGTGTACCAACCTCACCATAGGCTGTAACTGATCTTTTCTTCCTTTGTTTTTATTAACCCCTATGTTTTTGCCCATGTTTTTGTTTTACATTTTTTTATTACAAAATATATACATAATATAATATCTACCATCTTAACCATTTTTAGGTGTATGGTTCAGTGGCATTAAGCACACTCACATCGTTGTGCAGTCATCACCACTATCCATCTCCAGAACTCTTTTCATCTTGCAAAACTGAAACTGTACCCATTAAACACGAATTCCTCATTCCCCTCTTCCCTAGCCCCAAGCAACCACCATTCTACTTTCTGTCTCCAAATTTGACTACCCTAGATACCTCATATGAGTGAATCATACAAATATTTGTCCTTTTCTGTGTGATTTATTTCACTTAGCATAACATCCGCAAGGTTCATTCATATTGTTGCACGTATCTGAATTTTCTTCCTCTCTAAAGTTGAATAAGATTCCATTGTATGTATATACTAGATGTTGTTTTTCATCATTCATCAATGGACATTTGGTTTGTTTCCACTTTTTGGCTATTGTGAATAATGCTGAAATAAACACGGGTGTACAAATGTCTGTTCAATCCCTCCTTTTAATTCTTTTAGGTATAGTCCCTGAAGTGGAATTGCTGAATCACATGGTAATTCTATGCTTACTCTTTGAGGAACCACCATACTGTTTTCCACAGCAGCTGCACCATTTTACATTCCCACCAGCAAGGTACAAAGGTTCTAATTCCCCACATCCTTGCCAACACTTATTGTTTTCTATTTGCCCTTTTTTTTTAATAACAGCCATCCTAATGGGGGTGAAGTGGTTTGCCCATTTTTCAAAGTGATTTTTCTTGTAGTATTTCTGTAAGTCCCCTTAAGTCATGTCTGGAACAGGTGGAGGCATAAATCAGTCAATTCCTCCTTTCTAATTAGGGTATGTGTGCATTATTCCTTGTTTTCATTATTACTTTCTCATTGCCCTTTCTGCCTGCTGCTGTTTTGAAATATCAAGAGAGAGAAATTACATATACATATATACATATACATATATATGTATATGCAATTTATATGTATATATGTACGTACATATATGTATGTATGTATATATCTACATATAATTTATATATTTATGAAGACATAAATACATATAATTTGTTATACATATAATTTATAATATATAATTTATATATGTATATAGACATATAACATATGTATATATGTGTGTATATATATGTATGTATGTGTGTGTGTGTGTGTATATATATAATGTGTATATATATGTAATATATATATAAGTGTCTTTGGAACCAGACAGTCCAGAATTCAGATTCTGCCTCTCCTATTTACCAGTTATATCATTTTGAAAAATTATGTAAGTATCAGAGCTTCAGTCATCTCACTTGTAACACAGGGATAATAACAGCTACCTTACAGCATTATAAGCTTTTTGAAGACAAACAATGTGCAATAACCACAACAGTGCCAACACAGACGGGACTCACAAGCAGCAGCTATTGCTTCCATGCTGACACAGTCCTGGGTGTCGCCACACATATTGGGCCATGAATTATTTATGTTCATAAGGATAGGTCAGAAATTGAGAAGGTGTAGTTTGAGAAGTAATTTGAACCCAGGTCTTTCAGACTCAGAGAGGCAAGTTCCTTCCCTCCCCCAAACCACCTCTCCTCAGCGCCCTCCCCCACCACACTGCTCCAGCCTGGGGAGGGAGGGTTCTATGGATATATATGTATGTAAAATTGGAAAGTGCCCCTAAAAGGGATGTGCAAAACCCTGTCTATTTCAGTGACTCGGAAGAACAAGAGAAGCTTTTTTCACAGGTAAACAGGACGGAGGAACTTGACAGATGTCTCCCAGCCTGAGACTCTGCTGGTGAAAAGGAACCTCTTGTGCTCCTGCCCCCTCCCCAAATACTTTCAAGAGGAGCTTTGGGATATTTTTGACTCCCTGGCTGACAGTTCCCTTCCTATGCTACCTGCCAAAGCTGTCACTCACGCTACAGATGTACTTCTTATCTGCCCTGATAGGATCACTGCTCACTCCCTGAAGGAAGTACAATAATTGTCCAACAATTCCTCTGCCCAGAAGGGCCTCTCACTCCAGGAAGTGTCAGTCACTGGGCTTCAGGCCACAGCTTCTCCCCGGCTTAGATTGCTGGCATTCCTCACTGATAGTTATTAGTGGCTGGATAAACCTGACTGTAAAGCAAGGGGGAGCGGGGAGGGCTGTGCAGGGAGAGAAAATATCCTAGTCCACTTCATACCCTAGAAGATACAGAAAAACAATACCGATATTATTTTTAAAGTATCCAGTCCTCTCTTTTCCTTAAACACATGTTTCAGTTTTACCGAGTTTCTTTGGCTCCAAATACACAGGTGCACTGAGCCTATGTTTTAGTTTATTACCTGGAAATCAACAAAAGTGACCTCCCACAGGCTTGACGTATCATCCGTGTTGCTGGGCACCAAGAGGGCATCGTACCTCTGCAGGCTGCTGACGCGCTGGCAGTGGTAGGAATAACGTGACGGAGCATATATGCCAGTTGCATTGAAGGTTGCTTGGATGGAATTATTGAAAATAATCTCGACTCGGTGCAAACTAAACCAGCCCTGGATGGACAACTTGTTGTAATTGATAAGGGTGAATCTGAAAATGATTATGAAACAGTATTACCCCCAAAGCTCTTCTACATTTGCTGACACAGGACATCGTCTATGAACGGTACAATCGCGCCCTCTGTTGTCAGGTAGTAGAACTGCCTCAAAAGAGGCTTTTACGTTTCCGGTTTGGAATGAAAGCAAATGACAGGGCCCTGAAAAGTGAGCAACACAAACTCTTACAAAAAACTCGGCTTTTTTATTTTTTAGAATAAACACTCGATATTATTGCCAAAAACTTGAGAACAACTTGAATGCACACAATATAGAATTAGCTAAAGAATGTTCAAAAATAATAGGAATAGTTCTGACTACGTGTGAAGCACCTTTCTGTGTTCTTTATGTGTATTTTATTCACTCTCTACCACAACGCCATGAGACAGATAATATTACCGTCCTCATCTCCTAGACGAGGAATAAGACACAGAAGAGTTAAGTAAATCATTTGTGCAAGTTCACTGAGAGAATAAGCATTGGAGCTGGGCTTTGAATCCAATCTGAGACGAGAGCCCTTATTCTTAGCCATTTTGGAATAGACTATTCTCCAGCCATAAAAACATTATAATGTACATAGGCCATGATCTTTTTTTCACTAAAAAAATATGTGTGACTGCATAAAAAAAAATTCTGGAAGGGTAGACATCAAAATGCTAATTAGTCATTATAGATGGTGGTTGGATTATGAATGATTTTCATTTTTTTCTTTTTATAGCTCGATATTTTCTGATTTTTCTGTTTTCAATGGACATGTATTACCTTGTGTTAGCTTGGGGTTCTACAGAAGCAGACCCTGAGACAAAGATGTGGATACAAAAAGTATTTTTGGGAGGTGATCCCAAATGTATTGGGGAATTTGGCCATTCAAAATATTTAGTATGGAGAGAAGAGAAACAACAGAGGAATGGAAGACAGTCAAAAACGACACATGATTAAGCAAGTTTCCACTGTGGGAAGTGGGGCTTAATGCCCATGAGGAACCCTGGAGCCCGAGTAGAATGCCTGCCTCTGAGTTCTCTCGCCTGAGGCTGAGAGAGCTGGGGCATTTATACCCTCGCTTCACTCACTGGTTGAGGGCTGCTGGGGCAGGCACAGGAGGCAGTGGGCCCCTTTGGCCAGAGGAAACTTTTAGGCAAAGAAGGGCTATCAGTGAAAGTTGAGCTGGTGGACTGTAGTGGATGCAATGGAAATGCCCAAGGGGGTATAGATGGGGTACTGACAGTGTCTGCCACATACCTTTATCTCAGAAAAATAATAATCATAGAGCTATTTTCCTTTTGGGGAAAAAAAGTGCTATTTGAATCAAAAATATTCCTCAATCGTATATCAAACAGCTATGTGTATGTGTTTGGTTACCTTCTGGGTTTCTATTTTCCTTTTAAAGTTTCTCTGGAAGGTAATGACATGCGTTTTCTAAATTACGACCAGTGAAACACTAGTGTCCCATGATATGCAGGAAAGTGTTCTGACGAGAGAGCTTTCCAGGGTGATACCAGGAAACACCGGGTTAATCAAAGCTACCAGGTGCAACATCTTCCTTAAGACGCGTCTTCACAGAAACCTTCATATACAAGTTTACACGGTGACGCTCCAAAAGGAACACAGGGTGGGTAGTGTTTCTCAAACACATTTGACCACAGAATACCTTTTATGGGGACTCTTATAAATATTTTCATAGAGCAGAAGTGTTTCACAGAACACAGCTTGGGAAAGACTGCCCAAACACATCCTGCTGGTTTTTCAAGTAATGTTAAAGACACAGCTCCTATCTTCACTAAAAGCTTGATCCTATAGGAAGGGAAACCTATTTCGATAAGAAAAAAAAATGTAATGTGTCCAAATTGGCACGCCCCACCCCTCCCCAGAGCAGTTCCTAACTACTTGGACAAACCACCGTCAGCAGATGCATCCTTCCATCCATAAAGACAAAAACGCAGGCCTGTGTTGCTTCTCTGCTGGGGAAGTCAGCTAACGGAGAATTTTTCATTATCCTTAAATGATAAGTGTGATTCACTGTAAGGAGCTATATAGAAAGAAACTTTAAATCAGAGCCCCAGCCCTTGGAGCTTTAAGTATATTTTTTGCTCAGAGGAAAAGGGTATCACATTCTCACATTCATGTGTTCGTGTGTTCTCAAGGTCCCTAACTGAGGAAACTATAGTTGCTTTGGTAGAAACTAAAGGAAGCATTATGATAGGATCCCATCACATAACACCACTGACTTTTCAGTGTAATTAGGTAGAGGTGACATTTCACACGTCAGTGCTTAGCACACAGCAGGTCCTTGATACTAGCATGTTGAATCAATAAATTATATGGAGCTAATCTGAAACACTGAACCTATGATACTCCAAAGTGGTACCCATACCTACCTTACATCAAGACCTTTGGGATTTTGAGCATCATCAAACTTCAGAGACAACCTGAGAAAACAGAAACAACACAGTCCATCTAAACAGGAACAACCCTTACTTCACACTGCACTCAGAAATTACCTCAAAATGGTTCATAGACCTAAATGTAAAAACCAAAACTATAAACTTATAGAAGAATATTTGTGCAATCTTGGGACAGCCAATGGTTTCTTGAAAAAATACAAAAGTACAAACCATAAAAGAAAAAATTGATAATTGAACTTTATTAAATTCAAAAACTTTTGCTGTTCAAAAGATACTATTAAGAAAACAAAAAAGACAAGCCATAGAATGGAAGAAAATATTCACAGCACATATAGACAAAGAACTTCTATCTGGACTATAATAAATAACACTAACAACTCAATAACAAGAAGACAACTCAACTTAAAATGGTCAAAAGACAGGCACTTCACAAAGGAAGATATACAAACAGCCAATTAATACATGAAAAGATGCTCACATCATTAGTCATCAGGAAAATATAAAATAATGCTACAAGATAACATTGTACAGTAATCAGAATGACTAAAACTTTTTTAAAAAATCTACTTGGAAGCTTTTAATACCTATATTTATCCCCATTTTTCTGAAAGTTAATATGAGATTTCCTGGAGCAGAGACAGATTATTACTAACTCACAGCAACAACCACATTGGTTCCCCTTTTCACCCAATTCTTCCTCACGGGCAACACGAAGAGAGCCAGATACCATCCTGTATGTACTAGAATTTGTCACACAGGTGAGGAACACCAGAGTTATGAACCTGGGAGTTTATCTGGAGAGAGACAGTGGTCCCCCTTCACCTCCTGAGAAAGGGAGAGAAACATCTGCCTCCTTAGTGTCAAAAATTTTCCTTGGGAAGAGACAAGGGAAGGATCCTGGGTTCCTAGCTCAGAAGGTACCTCTGATGAGTTTTGTTAGCCTTTGGATGGGGGCAAACAGCTCACCATAAAGGAGACAAATGGCAGCAGGTCTAACCCATGTATGTAAATAAATGTCTCCAAGGGGAAGATAAGAAGCCTCTCTGGGTTGCCAAGCCCCGGAACGTCTGCATGGCTGAGTTTCATTACTCCTTGACATGTAAACACACCCCTCTGAGAAGATAAATCTCTTATCAACTCCAAGACTTATCTTTTAACCCAGGTTCCAGTAAAATTTGTTGAAAAATTACTAACCATGCAAGAACACAAAAATATTTTCTCTACAGTCCCACACTAACCATACCAAGAGTTGGTGAGGATGTGAGGCAGCTGGAGCTCTTACACAACGCTGCTGGAAAGGCAAACGGCACCATCACTTTCAACACAGTTTGGCAGTTTCTTAAAAAGCTAAACATACACCTACCATATGATCCAGCCATTCCACTCCTGGGTATTTACCCAAAAGAAATGAAAATATATGCTCCTACAAAAACTTGTACATGAATGCTTATAGCAACTTCATTTAGAAAGTTATCTAAAAACTGGAGGAAAAAACAAATCTCCATCAAGAGGTGGTGGGATAAATAAGTTGTGCTATATCCATCCAACGGAGCACTTACTACTTAGCCATGGAAAGGAACATACCTTTGATACATGCAACAACATATGAGAATTTCAAAATCGTTATGCAAGTGAAAGAAGCCAGACTAAAAAAGAGTGTACACTATACAATTATACTTACATAAAATTCTAGAAAATGCAAACTAATCTATAATGATAGAAAGAAGATCAGTGTTTACGTAGAGAGGTGGGAGTGGCAAGAGGGATGTTACAAAAGGGCACAAGGAAACTTTTGTGAGTGAAGTAAATGTTTGCTATCTTGATTGTGGCGATGGTTTCATGGGTAAACACATATGTCAAAATTGATCAAATTGTCTGCTTTAAAGATATGTAGTTTAGTGTATTTCACTTATATTTCAATGAGGTTGAAAAATAGGAATGGCAAAAAGTTAAGTAAATAATTGAAATGGGAGAAGGTGAGGAATTGAAATACATAAAGTGTGACACTGCTATGTGATGTTATAATGTCTAGAAGTTATAACACCTCAATATACATTATAAAACCAAAAAAGTGAAAGTAGATAGTTATAAAATGTCCAATTACAAGCTTGAAAAACAAATCACAGAAATATAATCTCATTAATTTGGTCCCACTTATCAAGAAGTAAGAATGTCAGTGATTGAGCTGCAGTTTATCTTCATACTATTTACAGGGAAAAGGGAAGGGGTACTTACAAAACAAACCATAAAATAAGATTGCTAAGAGAAATATCTTTATTTCCTAACATCATAAATTTAGAAACCTTAGAAGCACTCATTAACAAACACTTTGTAGCTAATTTACACAATAAGGCAAGTCTTCAATAGGACCTTTCTCTAACAATATTCTGACACTGTTACAAATTACTGAAAATACTTTAAAGAAGTAAAATGCATTTCTTGAATAATACTTTATAAATTTGATTGGTCACTTATTCTAACAGAATTTCTCTAGTTCTTCCAAGGAATCAGAATAGCTTAGTTACCCGTAAACTGGCTCTACAGCTAACAAACTAAACTTCAAAGCAAAGCCATGCTGAGCCCACCCTAACCTCTGTCCCCGTCTCCTGATGGAGCAGCTCAGTGGCCTCCACACTTCTGACCCTCCACGAGCCTTCTCCAGCAGTCCTGGTTTCAGTGAAAGCTCGATAACATGCTGTGCTGCTGAGTACAGAGCATGAGGCCTGAGTTCAACAAAGCAAATTCAACGATCCTTCAGGGAGAATCTTTCCAGTGCCAGGCACCGTGCCATAACCTGGGAACACACGGGAGAGTTACAGCCTCACCAGTCACTCAGAAAGGAGCTTCTTTTACTCTTCCCAGCACCCTACCCTCCCACGCTTAAGATGGATTTTGAATTCTTCAGACTATAATTGTCTAAATTCAAAATACACACAGATGCTGGTATTATGCTCTCTTTGTAGGGTTTTCGCTATTTGAAAAGACTTCTGTAGCAAATCTGTCTGCCAACAGCTTGCCTTTCCCTGAACATTTTGTTTCAAAGTGCTAAAACATGGTCATCTTTTTTAAATCTGTGCTTTTGACCCTACATGGTTATGTCTTTGCTTGGGTTTGTTCTTTTGGCAACTCCCTTTCTGGTTCTTGAGAACATAGGATTTCCCTGCCAGCACAGCAAACGAACCTCACTAATCTGTGTGATTCTCAGGAATCAGGAACACTAAGTCTCCGCAGCTGGTCCTTGAACACCTCATGTCCCGGGAAGCCTCCCACTCATCCCCTTGGGTGGGCTCTCCAGGAAGCCTGCATGCTCGCCCGAGCACGACTCTCAGAGGTGGCTGCTGCACACTCAGGACTCACCCCGGCTAGCATTTTAGGGTGGTGACAGGAAGAAAAAGTCAGGCCCTGCCCAATCATTCATGTGTGCGCTGTGAAAACCATAGCTTCCCTGGGCCTCTCCACCAGGTCACTAGACACTACTTTATTTACTCTAGTTATCATCAGGAAGCAAGGAAGGTAATACTACTACTGTGAGCGGCACTTGACAAGCTCTCAAAGTTCTCATGTATACATTTCCTCATATGATTTTCACAACTCTATGCTGTCAGGCCAAGAGAGGAGGTAAAATCTCATTGCTAAAGACATTTTAGACCCCAGTCTATCACCATACAAGCTGTATGATCTTGGCAAGTATCCTAACATCTACGAGCCTTGACTTCCTCACCTGAAACATGGATCATAATAGTACCTATAACTCGGGGACTTATTCGCAATAGTATTATGAGGAATAACAGATGTGCCTGTGAAGTCCTCACACGGTATCTGGCTCATGGTAAGTGTTCAAGGCCTTTTAGATAGATGCCATCAGCTCCGTCTCACAGACGATGATCCTATGGTGGTTCCTGTTTGTAAAGTCACAGAGCTCTCTGGCAGAACTGGGCCTAGAAGCCAAATTTTCATTCTTTCTGTTTCTGGGTTCCCAGTGATCATTAAGGTTTCTAAAGCACAGCAAAACGCTGTGGTGCCCTGATCTTCCCCGCAAATACCTGGGGTCAGGACAAATGGAATCCAGGAGGGCCAGTCAGCCATGGACAGGCAAGATGATCCCCAGGCATCGGCCTCTCTCCGCACAGCTGACCACAAATAAAGAGCCCTGTAGGGAATTAATTAGAGCCTGAGGAAAAAGTCCTGAGCTCTCAGCAGGGCTGAGTCTCTTCAGCAGTCGTGCTGAAACAGAATAAAGAGATCTGGGAGGACTCTGGATGCTTATGCTTACAATTCCCTAATAAGAGATGGTGGTTCTGAATAGCGAGATACTTACCAAGACTCGTAATATAACTTGCAGGTGTATATTAATATAATCCACTTTTACCCATCATCAATAATTTTTAAATGATAAGTTCAGGAATAAAAAAGTATTTCCAGCCAAAGTATATAAAAAGAATACACACACACACTTTAGGTTATGGTTTATACAAAGCATTCTGCCCTTCTAAACCAGGCCAGAACAAATGCAGAAAATCTTCCAAAAGTCTCCATTATACCAGCAAATGTTGAAAGCAAGGAGGTTTATAGAAAGCAAGTGGGACACGCCAGACTTCCTCCCCCTGGACCAAAACAAATACAGGCAAACAATTTTGCTTGGATGACTGAAAACCGGAGAAAGGCACTGGAAATTGACTTCTTTGAAAGGAATATTTATTTAATCTGCTTATCTCAAATCAAAAGTAATTATTCTAATCATTATGAATCTTAAAGAATTCTCTGAAATTTGGCCCTTCAAAGGTACCCTTGTGCACTTACAAAGAGGCAACGCTCCGCAACTTCAGAAGACTCCCTGCAATCAGACATCTGCCCTGACTAGAGTCACCTTCTCTCTCTCACCCGCTGTAATACATCTGACTGTGCTCTGTGGTACGTAATGTCCTCCCTGGTGGGACAAAAGTAGTTGACACCTCACATGTGGAGTTGACACCACACCTGAAATCCTTTTCTCTTTTTCAGAGTGAGTTTGGGAACCTTCATTTTCAGAACCCTGATTTTCCACAAGCTTTCGTAGCAATCAGCTAAAAGAGTTCAGATGAAAATTGCTGGGAAAAAAATAACAAATTTTTTAAAATTAATCAATGACTGGTTCTTCCATTTTAGACATTAAACATTTCCCCAAAGATGTGTGTCAGAGTCATGTCCAACAGAGTCTACTTCTTTTTTCTGAAATCTCAGAAAACTGGATGCCCAGTTAATAGACTACAGTCACCCCAAGGGCTTCCTCCCACAAAGCAGTCAACTTACGTGGCACTTTCTTCTCTGCAATTTGAGTTGCCAGCATCCACTGTTGCCTTCTGGCCAAAAGCTTCATCCGTAAGGTCCAGCCGAGTCTGATTCTTAAATTTAATTGTTATTCTTTTGGCCCAGAAGAGAATGCAGGGAACTCCATCCATGGAGACGTTCACTGGGCTATGATGGCTGAATGCATTCCAATGTTCTTTCTCTAAATGTCCTTGTCTGCTCAGATTGTAGTTGAGAGCCTAATTCACCAAATAAATGAAATTCAAGATACGAATTTGTTTTAAATTAATTAAATAAATTATTAGATTATTAATTAATTAATTAAAGGGTTATTAATAAAAGGGTTAGTTCACAATCTGCTAAAACTCTGATCTCTCAGCTCCAGAGTCCATGCTACTGTGGAGCAAAGGAGATGGACAGACTAGATCATAACAAGCCCAAAATGATAGTTATACCTGAGAGGTACATGAACCCCATTCCACAAAGAACCAAAAATGGAAAGAACTAACTTGTAAGAAAACAAACAAACAAAAATTGCAAATAATAATATTAGCAATATAGAGTTTAAAAGTCATCATGCTGGGGGAGAAAGAAGAGATGAATAGGAGGAGCACAGCAGATTTTGGGGCCGTGAAACTGTTATTCTGTGTAATGGTAGATAGATATCATTATACATTTGCTAAAACCCATAACATGTACAACACAGAGAGTGAATCCTAATGTAAACTATGGACTTCAGTTAATAATAATGTATCAATATTGGTTCATCAATTTTCACAAACATACCACACTAATGCAAGATGTTAAATATAGGGGAAATTGGAGGGGAAGGGATAGAGGGGTTATGTGGGAACCTTCTGTACTTTTTTTCAATTTTTTCTGTAAACCTAAAGCCACCCAAAAGAAAAATAAAGTCTATTATTAAAAAATAAAATTCCAGAGAAGATCCAAGATGGCGGTATGAGTAGTCTTCTTTGTCTCTCCCCCTTCGAGTCTACAACTAATTGGACATTCATCGCTTAACAAAGGATATCCATATAGCATCTCAGGATGCCTGAGAGACCCACGCTGCTATACATCGGAAGGCAGACGGACTTCCCTCTGGGAGGAGGTGGAGATAGGTGAAAACTCTCCAACCTCGACCCCCGAACAGCCTAGTACCTGCAAGCGGCTTTCTTCCAGCGGATGCCCCCAGAACATCGCCACACACCAAGGGCAGGAAGGAGCGCACACCAGAGGAGCGACGGTGGAAACAGGTGACCAGAGCCCTACCTAAGCCCCCCGCAATTACACCTAAGCCCAGAGGGAAGCTCCAGAGTTACACACTGGAGGTGGCGGGGAAAACCCCTACCCACCATTAGCAGAGAGGCCCCGCCTAGCATCCACAATGCCGGGAGGCTCCCGGAGAGAATCCTAAACGGTGTGGTGGCCCACCAGCTGCCGCTGCCGGCTCCACTGACTGGGCTTTCGCCCGGGAGAGGCTCAGGACTACCGGAGATCTCCTGGGAGAGAACTGGGGCTGGGTGGAGCTCCAGTGGCCAGCTCTGCGGCCCGGGGTGAAACTCCAGAGTTCCGTTTGGGCAGCAGGCAAAGTCTCTACCTGCCATTAGCGGAGAGGCCCCGCCCAGCATCCACAATGCTGGGAGGCTCCCAGAGAGAATCCCAAACAGCGTGGCGGCCTGCCAGCTGCGGCCCGCCAGCTGCCGCCGCCAGCTCCACCGACCAGGCTTTCGCCCAGGAGGGGCTCGGGACTACCGGAGATCTCCTGGGAGAGGACTGGGGCTGGGTGGAGCTCCAGTGGCTGGCTCCGTGGCCCGGGGGGAAACTCCAGAGCTCCGTCCGGGCAGCAGGCAAAGTCTCTGCCTGCCATTAGCGGAGAGGCCCCACCCAGCATCCACAATGCTGGGAGGGTCCCAAAGAGGAGAATCCCAGGAAGGGCAGCAGCCAGCCAGCTGCCACTGAACTCAAGGTCTCCGGTTATCCCCCAGACAGGGCAAGGGGCTCCCCGAGATCCTAGGGGAAAGGACTGGGGCTGGGTGGAGTTCCAGCGACCCAGCTCCATGGCCCAGGGGGAAACTCTACAGTCTCACAGCAGCCTCAGTGATAGCCTCTGCACAGCACTAGTAGAGAGCACCCACCCGGCAACCACAAGGCTGGAAGATCCTGGGACAAAAGTAGCACAGCTAGGTGAGCTAACCACAGACTGCAGAAGATGCCCATATCTCTGCTGTGACCCATTGTGGACAAGTGAGATTTTGTGGGCGCCGACAGTGACAGAGCTGCAAATATAAGTGATCCTGCCCCTGGCCACTGGGAAAGCCCATAACACCGCTGCAGACCCTAAGGAGGGAGCACGTCTAGGTTGTCTGCAACAGTAGGCACCAGCAACCTGAAGCCCCCTTGTGACGGCCCCCACAGCTGAAGAGGGAACCCACAGGATCACTGTGACTGCAAGGAGGGAGCCAGGCCGAGTTAGCAACAGCTGATAGGGTTCCTGGTTGGTGCAGTATAAACAGCTGTACCCCCACCACACCAGTAGAAAGAAGTGGAAGCAGTAACTAAACTCTATCTCTATGCAGAGGCACAAATCTACACCATCAAGCAATACGAAAAAATATATTAAATCTCCAGAACAGAAGGAAAATGACAAACACACAGAAAACAATCCCAAAGACAATGAAATATATAACCTAAATGATGATGACTTCAAAACAGCCATCATTAAAAAACTCAATGAGTTAAAAGAGAATTCAGATAGACAACTCAACGAGTTCAGGAGCTATGTCACAAAAGAGTTCAATACTATAAAGGAGAACCAAACAGAAATATTGGAAATGAAGAACACAATAGAGGAGATTAAGAAAAATCTAGATGCACTGAACAGTAGGGCCAATAATATGGAGGAAAGAATTAGCAATTTGGAAGATAGGAATATAGAAATGCTGCAGGCAGAGGAGGAGAGAGAAGTAAGACTAAAAAGAAATGAAGAAACTCTCCAAGAATTATCTGACGCAATTAGGAGATGCAACCTAAGGATTATAGGTATACCAGAGGGAAAAGAGAGGGAGAAGGGGGCAGAAAGCCTATTCAAAGAAATAATAGCTGAGAACTTCCCAAACCTGGAGAAAGAGATGGAACTTCATGTGACAGAAGCCAATAGATCTCCAAACTTTATCAATGCAAGTAGACCAACCCCAAGGCATATAGTAGTGAAGCTAGCAAAAGTCAATGACAAGGAGAGAATACTAAAGGCAGCCAGGTAGAAGAAATTAACCTACAAAGGAACCCCCATCAGGCTATCAGCAGATTTCTCAGCAGAAACTTTATAGGCTAGAAGAGAGTGGAATGATATATTCAAAAATCTGAAGGACAAAAACCTGC
Organism: Equus asinus; assembly: GCF_041296235.1. Classification (NCBI taxonomy): domain Eukaryota; kingdom Metazoa; phylum Chordata; class Mammalia; order Perissodactyla; family Equidae; genus Equus; species Equus asinus. The sequence goes on from NC_091798.1 coordinate 86,924,961, forward strand.
AGCTGAGAATTCTCTACCCAGCGAAAATATCCTTCAAATATGATGGAGAAATAAAAACTTTCCCAGATAAACAAAAATTAAGAGAGTTTATTGCCACAAAACCTCTTCTTCAAGAAATGCTCAGGAAAACCCTCATTCCTGAAAAATCAAAAAAAGGAAAGGGGCTACAAAACCAAGAGCAAAGGAGATAAGTAGAAGGACAACAACAGAGAGTAGCAGCTCTCCATCAGAACAGACTAAACCATGGGACGAGAAACAAAGGAAATTGAAGATAACCAGAAAACAAGACATAAAATGGCAGCGGTAGGCCCCCACATTACAATAATCACTCTAAATGTAAATGGATTGAACTCTCCAATCAAAAGACACAGAGTGGCAGGATGGATCAAAGAACAAGACCCAACAATATGCTGCCTCCAGGAAACACACCTCAGCCCCAAAGACAAACACGGACTCAGAGTGAAGGGATGGAAGACAATACTCCAAGCTAATAATGAACAAAAGAAAGCAGATGTCACTATACTAATATCAGACAAAGTAGACTTCAAAGCAAAACAGATAAAGAAAGACAAAGAGGGACAGTATATAATGATAAAAGGGACTCTCCACCAAGAAGACATAACACTTATAAATATATACGCACCCAACACAGGAGCACCAAAATTTGTAAAGCAACTCTTAACAGAACTAAAAGAAGACATCAACAACAATACAATAATAGTAGGGGACCTCAACACCTCATTAACACCAATGGATAGAATATCCAGACAGGAAATCAACAAGAAAATTATAGAATTAAATGAAAAATTAGACCAGATGGACTTAATAGATATATATAGAACACTTCATCCAAAAACAGCAGGCTACACATTCTTCTCAAGTGTGCATGGAACATTCTCAAGAATAGACCATATTTTGGGAAACAAAGCAAGCATCAATAAACACAAGAGAGTTGAAATAATATCAAGCATCTTTTCTGATCATAATGCTATGAAACTAGAAATCAACTACAAGAATAAAGCAGAGAAAGGTGCAAAAATGTGGAGACTAAACAACACGCTACTGAACAAACAATGGATCATTGAAGAAATTAAAGAAGAAATCAAATATTATCTGGAGACAAATGAAAATGAGAACATGTCATACCAAATCATTTGGGATGCAGCAAAAGCAGTCCTAAGAGGGAAATTCATTGCAATACAGGCTCACCTCACTAAACAAGAAAAAGCTCACATAAGCAACCTCAAACGACACCTAACAGAATTAGAAAAAGAAGAACAAACAAAGCCCAGAGTCAGTAGAAGGAGGGAAATAATAAAAATAAGAGCAGAAATAAACGATATTGAAACAAAAAAGACAGTAGAAAGGATCAATGAAACAAAGAGTTGGTTCTTCAAAAAAATTAACAAAATCGACAAACCCTTAGCCAGACTCACCAAGAAAAGAAGAGAGAAATCTCAAATAAATAAAATTAGGAATGAGAGAGGAGAAATCACAACAGATACCAAAGAAATACAAGGGATTATAAGAGAATACTATGAAAAACTATATGCCAACAAATTGAACAACCTAGAAGAAATGAACAAATTCCTGGACTCTTACAACCTCCCCAAACTGAACCAGGAAGAAATGGAGAATCTGAATAGGCCAATCACAAGTAAGGAAATAGAAACAGTAATCAAAAACCTCCCCAAAAATAAGAGTCCAGGACCAGACAGCTTCTCTGGAGAATTCTACCAAACATTCAAAGAAGACTTAATACCTATTCTTCTCCAACTATTCCAGAAAATTGAGGAAGATGGAGTACTCCCTAACACATTCTATAAAGCCAACATCACTCTGATCCCAAAACCTGGCAAGGACAACACAAAGAAGGAGAACTACAGGCCGATATCACTGATGAACATAGATGCAAAAATCCTCAACAAAATTCTGGCAAACCGAATACAGCAATACATCAAAAAGATTATACACCATGATCAAGTGGGATTTATACCAGGGACACAGGGATGGTTCAACATCCGCAAGTCAATCAACGTGATACACTACATCAACAAAATGAGAAACAAAAACCACATGATCATCTCAATAGACGCAGAGAAAGCATTCGACAAGATCCAACACCCATTTATGATAAAAAACCCTCAATAAAATGTGTATAGAAGGAAAGTACTTCAACATAATAAAGGCCATATATGACAAACCCACAGCCAACATCATACTCAACGGACAAAAACTGAAAGCCATCCCTCTGAGGACAGGAACAAGACAAGGGTGCCCACTTTCACCACCCCTATTCAACATAGTACTGGAGGTGTTGGCCAGAGCAATTCGGCAGGAAAAAGAAATAAAAGGAATCCAAATAGGCAACGAAGAAGTAGAACTCTCGCTGTTTGCAGACGACATGATCTTATATATAGAAAAGCCCAAAGAATCCATAGGAAAACTATTAGAAACAATCAACAGCTACAGCAAAGTTGCAGGGTATAAAATCAACATACATAAATCAGTAGCATTTCTATACACTAACAATGAACCAACAGAAAAAGAACTCAAGAACTCAATCCCATTCACAATTGCAACAAAAAGAATAAAATACCTTGGGATAAATTTAACCAAGGAAGTGAAAGATTTATACAATGAAAACTACAAGACTTTCTTGAAAGAAATTGACGACAACATAAAGAGATGGAAAGACATTCCATGCACATGGATTGGAAGAATAAAGATAGTTAAAATGTCCATACTACCTAAAGGAATCTACAGATTCAACGCTATCCCAATCAGAATCCCAAGGACATTCTTTACAGAAATTGAACAAAGAATCCTAAAATTCATTGGGGCAGCAAAAGACTGCGAATTGCTAAAGCAATCCTGAGTAAGAAAAACAAAGCCGGAGGCATCGCAATCCCCGATTTCAAAATATACTACAAAGCTACGCTGATCAAAACAGCATGGTACTCGTACAAAAACAGGTGCACAGATCAATGGAACAGAATTGAAAGCCCAGAGATAAAACCACACATCTATGGACAGCTAATCTTTGACAAAGGAGCTGAGGGCCTACAATGGAGAAAAGAAAGTCTCTTCAACAAATGGTGCTGGGAAAACTGGACAGCCACATGTAAAAGAATGAAAATTGACCATTCTTTTTCACCATTCACAAAAATAAACTCAAAATGGATCAAAGACCTAAAGATTAGGCCTGAAACAATAAGTCTTCTAGAAGAGAACATAGGCAGTACACTCTTTGACATCAGTTTCAAAAGAATCTTTTCGGACACTATAACTCCTCAGATGAGGGAAACAATAGAAAGAATAAACAAATGGGACTTCATCAGACTAAAGAGTTTCTTCAAGGCAAGGGAAAACAGGATTGAAACAAAAAAACAGCCCACTAATTGGGAAAAAATATTTACAAGCTACTTATCCGACAAAGGGTTAATCTCCATAATATACAAAGAACTCACACAGCTTAACAACAACAACAAAAAAACCCGATCAAAAAATGGGCAGAGGACATGAACAGACATTTCTCCAAAGAAGATATAAGTATGGCCAATAGACACATGAAAAGATGTTCATCATCACTAATCATCAGGGAAATGCAAATCAAAACTACACTAAGATATCACCTTACACCCGTTAGATTGGCAAAAATATCCAAAACCAAGAGTGACAAATGTTGGAGAGATTGTGGAGCAAAAGGAACCCTCATACACTGTTGGTGGGAATGCAAACTAGTGCAGCCACTATGGAAAACAGTATGGAGATTTCTCAAAAAGTTAAAAATAGAAATACCCTATGACCCAGCCATCCCATTACTGGGTATCTATCCTAAGAACCTGAAATCAGAAATCCCAAGAGTCCCTTGCACCCCTATGTTCATCACAGCATTATTTACAATAGCCAAGACGTGGAGCCAACCTACATGCCTAGAAACTGATGATTGGATAAAGAAGATATGGTATATATACACAATGGAATACTACTCAGCCATAAAAAAGGACCAAATTGTTCCATTCGCATCAACATGGATGGACCTTGAGGGTATTATGTTAAGCGAAATAAGCCAGATAGAGAAAGACGAACTCTATATGACTCCACTTATAGGTGGAAGTTAACATATAGACAAGGAGAACCGATCAGTGGTTACCAGGGAAAAGGGGGGATGGGGGGAGGGCACAAAGGGTGAAGTGGTGTACCCACAACATTACTAACAATAATGTACAACTGAAATCTCACAAGGTTGTGATCTATCATAATCTTAATAAAAAATAAATAAATAAATAAAATTTCACCATGCCATGAAACTAATGACAGTGATCTCTTCAGAAAATGTCATAAGAACCCAAATAATGCAGGACTTTAAATAAAGAAATTAACATGTTAAAGAAAACAAGAGGTTTCTAGAAATCAAGCTTAATTCTCCAGACCATTAATGTCCAATACAACATTCTGCATTATTGGATATGTTCTATATCTGCTCTCTTCAGCTGAGTAATCACTGGTTACATGTGGCTATTATTATGCACTGAAAATGTGGCCAGTGCAACGGGGGACCTTAATTTTTCACTTTAATTAATATTTTTCATTTGAATTTAAATTTAGATAGCCACAAGTGGCTAGTGGCTACTGTCTTGAACAGAGCGGCTCAGAACATTTAATATACATAAACTAGCAAAGTATTTTAACATTGTTCTACATCTTATGAATCCTTTGCAATTTCTAGGAAACCCAAGACGATGCACTTCAGTACCTGACTCTGGAGGTCACAAAGACAGGTCTATATCTGAAAGAAGATCCACTTATCGAGATCAACTATTCCATACCAATTACTCCAGTGTAGTACAGATTAAGAGAAAATAAACAGGCAGCAGCAATCCAAATTTACCAGTAACCAAAGATAAACTGTTACCATAGTGATTCTATCTGGAAAGCAACAAAAGTGAGACTGAATATTGTAATGAATATATATGACAGCAAGTGAACCTTTAGTTTTTCCTGAACTATAAAATTACCATAACACATTTCCCCACCCAAAGTTCAAGCAAGAATGTTAGTTATTAATAGAATTACTATTGATATTTTCATAGTGTCTCTGACCTGATTGAAATGTGTTTAAATTTTTTTTTTAAGATACAATCTACTTTCGTAACATATCCATACCTGTGTCATTGGTATTGCTGTGAAATTCTGAATTGGTTTCATATCTCCATTATTCTGTTGATCTGTCAAATAAACAAGGTGAGTACAAAGGCTAAATGTCGTTGTCTTATTAACGTAATTGAGTGACAATAATATGCTAAGCACTGTAAAATATATCAGGCTTGAGCCTCTTCTGGCTCATAATTTAGAATAAACTAGTTTAAGGGCTATTCACATGCGAGACTCCTGGTCAAGCACCAGTGTTCAGGGAAGCCCATCACACACTAAAGCCTTCCTCAGCCCCCCAAGGAATCACAAGGGCAATTAGAGGTCTTACCACTGTTGACAACCACTTCTTTATCTGAAGATGTTTGAGAGCTGAAACTAGAAAAAACAGAATAAAAAGATGCTGAACAAATATCTACATTTCAGATTTTATACGAAGTTTTAAGGAGGATATATTTTGGTTTATTACATCTCAGAGTAGAGGAGCAGAACTTTAGCCTGTCAAAACTGTCCACCTTTTAATAGTGAATTTCTGACTTAAAAAAGCAACGTATGTTCTTCAAAGAAAATAAGAAAAATGCCGAAAAATTTAAAGAAAAAAATTTTAAATATCAACCCTAATCCCTATTGATTGAATAATATTGAGCGCCTAGAATGAGTCAAGCAGTGAGCTAGACTCTGAGGTTTAACCAAAAACAAGTAATAACCAAATAACCAAATAATAAAACATAATAAAATATTTTAAAGTGAAATGTTATACTACATGGTACTGTTAACATATTAATGTGAAAATATTCAACCTTTTTTTATTAAAAAAAGATTCTATTGCCAAAAAGGTGTTTCTAAAAATTATGAGGATATAAATTATGTAATCATAATATACATCCTCCCAGCGTTTCTCTCTCTACACATACACACACACACATATAATTTACTTTTTATACAATTTAAGAACAAATTTTTGTAAACATTCTGTTTTGGAGCCTACAATTTTTTTTCAGTTAAAAATATATCATAAATATTTTTCCATGTTATTACATATTTTTCTAACATAATTTTGAATTCCATGTGCTATTACATCATACAAATGTATGAATTTATTGAACCAAATTCCTATTAAGTATTTAAGTTGTTTCAATTAATAAACAATACTACATTGAACATTATTGTGGATTGCTTGTTCATACCCCTGAGAAGTTCCTTAAGATTAATTCCTAGAAGTGAAACTGCTAAGTTAGAAGATATACACATCTTTTTATCATGGAATATTGTAAACATACATAAATATAAACAGGAAAATATAAGCCCCCAACCATGTACCTGTACCCACAGCCAGCTTTAGTAATTGTCAAGTCATAAGCAATCTTGTTTCAGCAATAAGCGCACCCACTTTCCCTCTCTGGTATTATTTTGAAGAAAACCTCAGAAATTATGTCATTTAAGTATATATTTCTAAAAGATAAGGACTTTTTAAAATAACAGCCCAATTACATCTAGAAAATATTAGTAATTCTTTCACATTAAATATCATGCCCATTTAAATCTCTAATTGTCATAAAAATTTTTACAGTTTATCGCATATTTTAAATTTTTAATATGTTGTACTTGTGTGTATGAGAACGCAGATCAAACTCTATACTTACAGATTCCTATCCAATACCTGTAGGTATAACTATCATACAAACTCTAAACATTTCTACAATTAGAGAAATATATAAATTACTTATCATGATCTTTATGCAAAACATAATTTTAGCTAAAGAGTTACTAAGCGCACATCATGGTAAAATGGTTTAGAATTAATTACATGGAGTCTATTACAAAGTAAGTGCACCACTCTCTTTGTAATACAACCTCTATTATCTAATGAGAATTTCTGAAGATGACAAATTGGTGACTGTGATGTCTACTAGTTGTTATTAATAAATTCATGCATGTATGCAATTATTCATTCATTCTTATCAACTTCATTGAAGTATAATTTAAGTACAATAAACTGCATCCATTCAATTTGTAAATTCGATGAGTTTTGGCATGTGGATATACCCATGACACCACCGCCACAATAAACATATGGAATATTTACATCCCACAAGAGTTTTCCCATGTACTTTTCCAGTGGAGAGGATGTTTCCTCCACCCTCAGCCACAGGCAACTACAAACTTGCTTTCTGTCACTTTAGCCTGCATTTTATAAAATTATATATAAATAGAGTCATTTAACATATAGTCCTTACTGTTTGGCTTCTTTCAGTCTTAATATAATGATGGAAATTCATTGGTGTTGTTATATGTATCAATCTTTCTTTCCTTTTATTACTGAGAAATATTTCATTGTATGTATACCACATTTGTTGGTGTATGCACCTATTGACGGACATTTAGGGTGTTTCCAATTTGGGGCTACTACAAATAAAGAGAAAAGAACATTCATGTACAGGGGTTATGTAGAATATGTTTTGGTTTCTCTTGGATAAATACCCAAAAGCAGAGTGGCTAAGGCAGACATTAGGAGTTTAACTTGTTAAGAAATTGCCAATCAATTTCAGCATAGGAGCTTTCCTGTGGCTCCACCTTCTTGCTAACATTTGGTACTGTCAGTCTGCTTAATTTTAGCCATTCTGATGGGTGTGTGTTGCAATCTCATTGTAGTTTTAATTTCCATTTCCCTGATGACTAGTGATACACAGCATCTTTTCTTGTACCTAGTGACCATTCATATATTTTCTTTTGTGAAGTGTGTCTTTAAATCTTTTGCCAATTTTTTAAGTTAAATTCATTTTCCTCTAATTACCGAGTTGGAAGAGTTCTTTGTATGTTCTGGATACAAGTCTTATGTCAGATATATGCATTGAAAATATTTCCTCCATTATATGTTTTGCTTTTTCATTTTCTTCATTGTGGCTTTCAAAAAGCAAAAGTTTTAATTTTCATAACGTCTAATGTATTCAGTTTTTTTCTTTTATGGTCTATGTTTTTTGTATCTAAAAGAAATATTTTCCTAACAGAAGGTCATAAAGATTTTCTCTTGTGCTTTATCTAGAAGTTTTAAAGTTTTAACTTTTACATTTAGGTCTGTGATCCATTTTGAGTTGATACTTGTGAATAAGGTACCTGTAACATGGTGGAGCCTGAGATAAAGAAAATATCCTATTAGCTTCCAGAAATAAAAAACAAGAAACATGCAATGATTCAGAAAATATCTCTCTCACACCCTTTCACAGGAAGCTAGTGGAGGATGTGCTCCAGCAAAGTAAAGGAGAAAACAAAGAAAGAGGAAAGCATAGGACTCTAATAAATAGTGGATCTAAATCAGAAGAGTGATGAAGAGAAACCTAAGGATGACTGTTGCACATCAGACATAGAGAGAATCTATCCAGATTAGAGCAAGAGGACAAAAGGGTCCTAAAGGAGGGAGACTAAAGGGAAATTTCTAGGTAAAAGGGGGATTTGAGAGTCTTCGCTACTTGTTAGATGAAGGGATGTGTGAAAAAAGTTAAGGACATGCATATTTTTTAAATTGCAAATGAAAAAGGGCAATTTTTAACTCAAGAGAAAAGGAAAGAGTTGTACAAAGAGAAAAAAGGAACAATTATAGTACACTAACTGGCTTGTCATTGAACAATATATCTATAGTCTAACTGGTGCTTGCATTCTGATTTATACTAAGTCTCCTGCGAGTAGGGTTAGCATGAATCAGTCCTCTGACCTCAACCACATCTAGGAGAACGAAGAAATTTAATTTTCTGAACAGCAAAAGTGAGACTGCAATCAAAGTAATCATGGAACTACAATAGAGATATGCTTTAGCCAAAAGATCTCTGTCTACCTAAACTCCAAACTCTGGAGTGCAAGTTAAAAAGTAACTGAATATACGACAGAAACACTAATACCCAGACAATACTTCTTGAAAGGCTTCAAGCTTTCTAAAAAGTACCTGTATACAAGCAGATCTTTTACATTTTTTTAATTTAAATTTTATTTATTCAAAATAATATTTCATGATACAGGGTTAAGTATTCAATTTTAAAATGTCTTATTGAACAAAAACAGAAAATTATGAGAGATTTTATCCAAATCACATAAAAATGTATCATATCATTTAGAAATATCTAGTCAGGAGGGGAGTTTAATAAATGTTTATTGAACAAAAGTATATAAATGAATGGATGAGTTACCATATCCTTAACATGCTTGGCTTGAGACTTCATTCTACTAAGTAAAAATTTCCATATGTTCACTAATGAAAAGCTTCTGGTAGACAATATAGGCTTATTTTCATTTCAGTGAATATGATCATGAACATACCAATAACACTGTTATACTTCTTTTTAAAATAAGCTGTAATTGGGGCTGGCCCCATGGCTTAGTGGTTAAGTTCAGTGAGCTCCACTTCGGCAGCCTGGGTTTGCAGGTCTAGATCCCGGGCATGGACCTACACCACTCATCAGCCATGCTGTGGCTGTGACCCGCATATAAAGTGGAGGAAGACTGGCACAGATGTTATCTCAGGGCTAATCTTCCTCAAACCAAAAAAAAAGAGAGGAGGAATGACAACAGATGTTAGCTTAGGGCTAATCTTCCTCACCAAAAAATAAAAATAAAATAAAATAAGCTGTAATTTAGATAGACTTTGCCCACACCCATAAGCCTGACCTAATGAGGTTTTATGGGAAGCCATAACCGCAACCAAAGACAAAATAAACACGCATTTTCTCCACACTGCATAATCTCTGAACTAAAGTAATAACTAAAGAATTATCTCGTTAAAATTATCTGAGTGAACAAACTAAGAAACACTGGCTTAAAAATATTAAACCTATGTTGTCAGTAAAATACTCAGACCCCTTTTCAGTAAAAGGGATCTCTGTAATACCTCAAAAGCAATCTAGAGCCTTATGCTTATAGTGGCTGGTGACAGATTTTTGATTTACCAGGTTTTCCATCAGAAGTCTCCCAAGCATGCCATCATGAAGGTGAGGGTGGAGCAGCTCCCTCATGGTCCTACTCAGGATGAAGACCACACTCCCACCACAGCCTACCAAGCCCTGAAAGACATCAGCCTGCTAACCGTGTTCATCCCATTTCACCTCTTCCCCTTTCTCTCCGCTCCAGCGACAACAGCGTTCTTCAGTTCAGGTCCCTGAATGTTTCATGTTCCCTTCCTCCCTCCCAAGAGTCTTAGCACCTGCTGCTCCCTCCACCTGGAATGCTCTCCATTCTCCCCTCCCCCGACCTCCTAGTTATTTCCTATATCCTCCAGATCACAGCTTCAAATATCCCTTCCTCAGGAACACTGTCCCTAACTTCTCAGACTAGTTCAGATCCCCCTATTGTATGTGCTCATCACCTCCTATACTTTTCTTTCACAGCACATTTCAAAGTCTACTTGTAATATCTATCCTTTGATTAATGAGCATCTCCCCTACTAGACTTACAGCTCCATGAGGGCAGGGACTCTATCTGATTTGCTCACCATTGTAGACCCAGCACCTAGCTCACTGCCTACCCATTTAAAAGTACCAAGTATTAAAAAAATGTGTTACATGTATGAAGGAACAGATTAATGAATGAACAAACTCTGAAAGGGAAGTGGAAAATGGGAGACCACACAGGATGCTGTCCAAGAGGGAAAAGATTTCCACCTGGTTTCAGCATAAATCCAATCTGGGGAAGGAATATGTAAAGGAAGAGTGGGGTCCCCTACCCTCTCTAAGCTGAGGAAACATGTACCAAGTTTAAAATACAATCATCCTTCTAGAGACTTAAGAACCTCAAACTGCCCCATAGAGTTGGAAGATATTTTTAATTTCAGATCCGTATTTGAAACAACATCTACAAAACAGAAATTGTTGTTTCCTTCACAACAAATTAATGTGCCATATTAGATTCACATGATCACTGACGTAAGTGATTTCTAAGGTCCCTTCTGAAGCTAAGATTATGTAAACCCATCAACCTTGCTTCAAAAACAGAATTGGAATTTTTATAGTTCTTGGTGTGCACTTTACCAGTGTAATACACAAATCAGTCATTTCTGTATAAATCAGGTAAGGAAATATTACTAAGGTTTAACAACCTAAGGAGTATAGCTCACTTATTATTTGAAAGTGAATCTTAAGGAAAGCATTAAGTGATTTGGAAACAATGAGGGAAAACAAATTAAAAATGCCTACACTTATAGTTTTTATCAGTTGGTGTCTTAAGGATTCTTTAGCACAAGTTTTTAGAGATCATCCTGCTTGCTGCCGTCCTTCGCTTTCACACTAAATCCGCTGAGGCATTCGTTGACATGGCACATAATGAGTAACCGGGGGATATGACATAAGTTAAATGCTATGCATATTTTGATTACTCTTCCTTATAGATAAATCTTTATATTTTCCCTCATATGGCATGGAAAGAAACCAAAAGGACAAAGGAAATAGAAATCAAAATTTTGCTTGTTATTTTTAAATAGTCTGTGCTCCACACAATTACTGTCTTTTACCAGTTAAAATAATCTAACATATTTTCTTTGGGGGACAGGTTTTAAATTTTTTCCTCTCTCTCTTTCTCACATAATAACAGCAGGAGAAACTGTGAAATTAACATTTACCTATAAGCGTAAAAGAAACCTGAACAGTGATTTAAGGAGTCATTTTCTCATAGATACATACTTTGATACATAACACAAATGTTTCTTGAGTATTTTGAACAAATAACTCTTCCCTCTTATAATAAGGACTATATTTGTATCTCTTATTTATAAACTCTAGTTCAATTATTTTAGTAGCTACAAAATGATCTAATCTCATATATCCATTTTTAATTATAAACAAATGTAGCATGCAGCAATATAAAGAAATTACAGAACCACATAATTTCACATTTGCACTGAAGTGCACAGATGTACTGTATTAAAAGATGTGCAATTACTCACCTTACATTCTTCCTAGCAAGTATCTGGTCTAAAGTTAGTGATAATCCCATACATAAAAAAATAAGTGAAAAACTGAACAAGATTTTTCTTCCCATCAAGAAATGAATCAGTTTCTTCAAACCAAGCACATCTGTTAATTCATAAATGCAAACAGAGCAGAGACAGTAGTTTCACGCCATGTGACTGACAACATACTCAACCAATCAGAGGACAGCTTTCCCAGGATGTGTTATGTGTGGCAGAGGGGAGAAGGAGGGGCCTGATACTGCTCAACTGAGAGGATAGAGTGAAACCATGGGTCTATTTAAGTTGTTTGATTATTTATAATGAAAGGTTATTAGGGAGCAGATTTTTAGAGAAAAATTGGTATTGTTTTAATACTCATATAACAATAAACATCTCACACTGCTTTTCAGGAAGCTATTAAATTCTCAAAATCTATGAAGTATACATTATTACGTGCATTTTTCAAGTGAATAAGAGTAAAAATCTCTGGAACTTAGCTAATTTTACATACATGTCCTAGTTCAGAGTTTCCTGTTGAATTCATGACTCTCCATTTGCTGAGAGGCATGGAACATAATGGTAAAGAACACCGACTTCCGAGTCAGACAGCACTCAAGAGAATTCCCAGTGCCAGCTCTTCCAACTATCTGATATTAGGCAAGTTATTTTTCCTCCTGAGCCTAGTTTCCTCATCTGCAGAGTGGGGACAAAAGTACTTAACTCATTAAATGATGCCCTAAATAGCCAAACCCATCTTGAGAAAGAACAAAGCTGCAGGCATCACACTTACTGATTTCAAAATACATTACAAACCTACAGTAATTAAAACAGTACCGTACTGGCATAAAGACAGACACACAGACCAATAGAACAGAATAGAGAACCTAGAAATAAGGCCAGGTATGTACAGTTAACTGATCTGCAACAACGGTGCCAAGAACACATAATGGAGAAAGGATTGTCTCCTCAACAAATGGTGCTGGGAAAACTGGATATCCACATGCAAAAGAATGAAACTGAACCCTTATTTCACACCACACATAAAAATCAACTCAAAATAGATTAAAACTTAAAACCTAGAAGAAAGCAGAGGGGGAAAGCTTCATGACATTGGTCTTGGCAATGATTTCATGAATATGACACCAAAGCACAGGCAATAGAAGGAAAAATAGGCAAGTGGGACTACATCAAACTAAAAAATTTCTGCCCAGCAAAGGAAATAATCAACACAGAAGAAAAGCAACCCAGAGAATGGGAGAAAATATTTACAAAACATATATCTAATAAAGGGTTAATTTGCAAAATATATAAAGAACTCCTACAATTCAATAGCAAAAAAACAAACAAAATACAATTTAAAAATGGGCTAAAGGCTTGGATAGACATTTCTCCAAAGAAGCCATACAAATGGCCAACACTTATATGAAAAGGTGCTCAATGTCACTAATTGTTGGGGAAGTGCAAATCAAATCCACAAAGAGATATCACCTCATTCCTGTCAGGATGGCTATTATCCAAAAGACAAGTGTTGGCAAGGATGTAAAGAAATTGGAACACTTGTACACTGTCGGTGGGAATATAAAATGGTGAAGTTGCTATGGAAATTAGTACAGAGAGTCCTCAAAAAATTGAAAAATAGAACTACCACACAATCCAGCAACTGCACTTACAGGTATTTACCCAAAAGAATTGAAATTAGGATCTCAAAGAGGTATTCGCACTCCTACGTTCACTGCAGCATTAATCACAATAGCCAAGGTGTAGAAACAATGTAACTGTCTGCTGATGGATGAATAGACAAAGAATACATGGTATACACATACAATGGAATATTATTCAGCCTTTTAAAAACAATAAAATTCTGCAATATGTGACAACATGGATGTATTGTACACTTAAAAATTTGTTCAGAGGGTAGATCTCATGTTAAGTGTTCTCACCACAATAAAAAAATTTTAATAAATATCATAGATGAAATCCTTTCCTTACTTCAATGCCTAGCTAAATAAAGAATATCTAATGTTTCTCCTTCTCTGCTAGCCTCCCCCTCCCATCCCCCCAAAAGGCATGCAAAAAACAAAACAAACAACAAAATCCCTAAGAGTTGTTTCACATTAAAAAAATACAACTAAAATACCGCAATAAAGAAAATCCTCCAAAATGAAAGTGTCAGCGTTTTTAGTACTTAAGAACCTTGATCTCTTTAATGGCGAAGTACTGGTGGCTGAAAAGGGCTATTTGTAAGTGACAGATGATGGATTATGGGAAGGTGGGGCTCGCCCAGAGGAGACACTCCCCTTCCTCACTGTCCACTTCGTACACGCACCTCCTTCTAACACGGCTCTGGGGAGCCCTGTAGAAAAGGACAGGAGGAGACTGAAGCACAACGACTAGGGGAAGGGGGGATGCAGAAATAAGGAGGAAAGTTGCTAATAGAAATTATAAAATAGAAAAGGACACTGCCATCACTGTGGCCTTTCCATGCCCTGTCTTATTCCTACTTTCCGGCATATTTCCTTTTCCTCTCCCTGTTCTTTCATTTCACCCAACTTCCACCCTTTGCCTCTCATTTTACCTTTCTGTCCTTCCGATTCTGTGGAACTTCAAGTAGCAACTCAGGTCTGGACAGCAGGAGTTGAGTCTCAAGCAAGGCTGCCAAATAAAATACAGGACACCCAGTTACATTTGAATTTCAGAGAACAAATAATTTTAATAATAAGTATGCCCCATGCAATCTTTGGGACATACTATATTAAAAAATCATTTGTTGTTTATCTGAAAACTAAATTTAACTGGACATCTTGTATTTTTATTTGCTAAATCTGGCTATCCTAGTGTTAGGGTCTCTCTGCTACTGAAACTTTAACATGCATACAAATCACAGGAGATTCTGTTAAAATGCAGATTCTGATTCAGTTGGTCTAGGGTGGGACATGAGCTCCGTTGTTTCTAACAAGCTTCCAGATGATGCCGATGCCGAGGACCGCCCTGTGAGTAAGCAAGGAGCTAGAACAGCATCTTTTAACAGAAATATGAGAGCTACAGATGGAACTTAAAATTTTCTAGTAGCCACATTGAAAGAAGTAAAAATAAACAGGTGAAGTTAGTTTTAATATATTTTATTTAACCTAATATATCTAAAATATTATTTCAAACATAATTACTTTTAAAAATTATTAATGAGATATTTTACCTTCCTTTTCTACCCTAAGTCTAGAATCCGGTGTATAATTTACACTTACACACATCTCAATTTGGACTAATCAAAATGTCAAATGCTTATACGGCTAATGTCCACTGTATTGGACGGAGCAAACACAGAACATCTCCAGCTGCCAGAGCAACAGGTCACAGTCTCCCATGGCAGCAGCATCAGTGTCTGATCACATCACTCCTCAAATCCCTGGTCAGGATGAGGCGAGAGCCCAAGCCCTGGATGACTCTGTACTGTGATAGTAATGGATCTGTGAAGACTCAGAAACCATAGCGTTAGTCCCTTAGTGCCTATCACAGAAAACCATTCATGGACATATGCTTCGGTTATATTTTCAGGCACACTCACATATGTAAAACTTTTTATTTTAAATCAAGTATCATTTCAACATATTTTATGACTTGATGATCCTAAAATTTTAACATAGCATTCTTCCTGTTGAAATTTTCTCCCACTTGGTTAAGAATTTTTAAGGCAGAATAATTAGTAGCTAGTAGGTTTCACACATGCATTTTAGAATAGAAGTCACACTTAAGATGTGATTGACTGAGAATAGCTCATCTTGTGACTTTGGAGGAGAAAAGCAGTGGCAAAAAATGCTAATACGATAGCTTGCAGGCTGCAAAGCACTTGGGTATCACCTGCCTGGCACTGTACCTGCCTGCTCAGATGGCTGAGGGCACCTCTGTCCAGAACTGTGAAACATCTGAGATTTTGCCCAACTCGTAAACTAACATGTTAGCCTGCCACAGTTTCAGGGATGCTAGCAAAAGACACAAGACTCCTGGGTCAGAGACAAAGGACTTTATTTATTACTCACCACACAGCAAGCAGCATGAGCATGAGTATCTTTGAGTCAGTTCCCCTTGCCCATAAAGCAAGACAGGTGGGCCCAGATGGATGCTTGTACACACAGTGGGTTTCATTTCAGGAGAGAAACCCTGAGTTTCCAAGGCTATAGGCACCCTGCCCTTTGCTACAGAGGAAAACACTATTTCTACCTTTAAAGGCTGTTCACTATACAAATATCCTAAAGATATTCCAGAACAAAAAGTAGTTTGTGACTCACTCACAAGATACACAGAATATGCAGAGGGACATATCCTCTTAATAGTCTCCATTAGAGAACAGGAAGTTGTACATCCATGCTGCCTTCTTTTCAACTGAAAAGAAAGGTTTGCTTCATGTTATGATTTACTGTATACTATTAAATAAAATGTCACCTGAAAATTTGAATATCAAAAATCTATCTTCCTATAATCATATCTGACCATGTGGAATTGTGTTCTCACGGGGAAACAAATGGATCTAATTTAATTCTAACATGTGCCTTAAGGAACATCTAGCATTTGCCAGACCACAGTCTGTATTCATCCAAATGCTCTCAGACTGAAGACCCCATTAGTTGAATGTTCAAGCCAAGTACAACAGTCTTTGCACACTGATTCAAAATCCAAATCCATCCACCTCCTGCAAAGCCCCACGTGCCCTGGCCCCTGCTGGTCTCTCTCACCTCGCTTTCTGCCAGCCCTTCTCCCCACCAGGCTCCAACACACTGGCTCACACTCAGCTTCTCAACACCCTCCATGTGCCAAGCTTTTTTGCACCTCAGTGACTTTGCTCATATTGTTCCCTCTGTGGGGATCACCTCACACCTCTCTAACTCTCCCTGCATTGTTCACTCACATCAAAATATGTATCACAATGTGTATGAGACATTTATTTTCTTGTTACTTATTCATGGTGCATTTCCTCACCAGAAGGCCTGCTCCATAAGGGCAGAGACTATGTCTAATTAACTGACATATATCTAGAGCCTAAGATGCTGCTGGTCCAAGTTGGTGCTCAATAAAATGTACAGAATAATGAATAAACCTATCCAAAAATGTCACATAATTAGTTCCCACTTCATGCCACATGGTTGTGACTCCCAGGGCCTGAATATTTAGATAATTCTAACTAGGAAATCAACTAATTCAAGTAATTCATTGAATTCGGTAACTTGAAAATGCAAACGGACAAAACCCAAGTTCTATCAGTTCATTAGCAAAATACTATAGTATATACTTCTTGCTCCTTGTGGAGGGGTATGACTCTGTGATGTTTAACATGTGTCAAGCTGACTGGGCCATGAGGTGCCCAGATAATCGGTTAAACATTATTCTGGGTGTGTCTCTGAGGTGTTTTAATGAGATTAGTATTTGAATGAGTAGATTGAGCAAAGGAGAAGGCCCTCCCTAACGTGAGCGGGCCCCATCCAATCTAATGAAGGTCTGAAGAGCACAAAAAGGCAGAGTAAAGGAGATTTCACTTTCTCTACCTGTCTTGGAGCAGGACATCAATCTTCTTCTGCCTTCGGACTCAGACTAGGTCTGGAATGATACTATCAGCTTTCCTGGGTCTCCAGCTTGCTAAATGCAGATCTTGGGACTTCTCAGCCTCCAGGAATGCATGAGCCAATTCCTATAATAAATTGTATATATGTATATATCTATAGATAGATAAATACATATGTACAATTGTGTGTATATATATGTACATATGTGTATATATGTATAGATATAGATATATCTCCTATTGGTTCTTTCTCTGTGGAGAATCCAGACTAATACAGACTCTATCAAGTTCAGAGCCTAATTGCTGCCATGATTTCCACCAATTTTCATCAAATCAACTTCTGAGTTGATTAGAATCAGGTTAGTAAATGAAATACTTATAAGTGCTTTTGATTTAAATGTTAATGTTTCTTACTTTAGGTTCCCTTTTGACTTCCTGGAATATGGATAATGTGCCAGATTAGTGGCACATATTTACGTTTTTGGTTTTCAAACTAAACTGAGACAGAGGCCAGCTCTTTCATAAATTTGCCCATTAGTCTAACATTGATTGTCATATATGAAATGCCAAGAACACAAAGTAGGAAAGACCCAGTCTTTGCCCTGAAGAAGTTCCCAGTCCAGTGATGTGTAGAAATGTGAACACATAATTCTTGGAGTAAACACCTTGGGGATGATTCACCCGGCAAACCAGTGACCTCCGCTGACATTGGTCCCACCTCCACTCCAAGCAATGGCTGATTAGATGAAGGGGAGAGAGAGGCACGTATATAATAGATAAAAAGACAAGAAATGTGACATAAATAACTTTTGACGAGTTGAAGCAGCTTTCTAGGTCTTGATTCCACTCCCTCATGAGGTCAGTGTACATCTCTTGTTGCTGGGGTTTGTGAATTATCCCAGTGTCCTTCCAATAACTTGGCTTTTGTTCTTAACACAGTTTGAAATGGGTTTCTGTTACTTGTAGTGCAAAAGCAGCTTTATTGGAAGGGTCTGCTCAATAACAAATTTAGTGGAACAATCAAGGCCTGGACTAGCAAGAGAGGTTTGAGGGTCAGGGAGAACCTAACAGACCTGGGTCCTGGGGAGGAAAGGGCCTCCGCTACTCGTAAAAATGCTCTCACTGGGCACCTGCAGGGTCCCCACCTCAACAGAGACAGGACCCAGAGTTTTAATTCACTAAAATAAAACTCATATCGAGAATATGTGCTATTTGATGTTGCCCTATACTTTACGCCCTCATTTATAAGAAGAGCAAAATGGATTCTTTGGACAAAAATTAATCAGCACACTTAGTTTCAAAGGAAGCATTTTATACAACTACTTGGCAAAAATCCAAGATGCTGTTCGCTAAACAATTAACATAAATTTGGAAATTTTAACTTAAAACCTAAGTAAACATAAAAATTCATTGGCACATGAGTGATGAGGAAAACTGCAGATGAGAAGCAGGCTCCGAGGACTGGAATTTGCTTGCCCTTGGAGAGACATTTGCATTTGTGAAGGAAATCTCCATGCCTCCCTCTCTGCACCAGGAGGAAGGGGGGATGGCCTTATCTCTCAAAACTCTTAATCAATGCCAAAGGCAAGAACTTAAGTTGGCAATCTCATGTAACTGATTTAGGGTGGTGGCTTCTGACTTTTACTTAATCCGATTTGATTCTTATCTAAAAGTCATGGGATCACCCAATAACCAGACCCCACCTGCACTGATACCATTTTAACTTTTTCATATTCTTTCCTTTGTCTTGTAAAGAGATAACTCACATACCCATGCCTTATAAAATTAGCCCTAACCCTCAACTCAGGGCAGCAGCAGCTCTGACTGCCCATGGGCCCTGTCCCCATGCTATTCCACACTATTCTCTAAATAAAAGAGCACTACTGCCAGATCTTGAGAGTCCAAGAAATCTTTCTTTCGACTCCTTGGCTCACTGATCCTGCATCAATGAGCACATTATTCCATAGTAAGAAAAATCACCATACCTATGAACTGGTAACAGATCCATTCATTTGAGTAATCTTGATAATCAGTAATGACTAATAGAACCAACAGGATCAAAAAGTAATGTTTTAAATCAATGGAAAGATTACTCCTGTCCTTTGTGTAGCTATATTATCCAAGAACCCTTGACTTCTTCTTTTCTTCCTCTTTTCCTCCATTTTCTCACTCCTTTTTCTCTCTTGTTCTTTTTTCTTTCAATGTAAGGAAAAAAATTCATTTTACCTTATTTAAAGTCCTTTAAGAAATAAAGTCTTAGTAATATAAAATAATCACAATTTTGCACATCTACTTTTATAGGAGCTTTTACATTTATATGTTATAATAATTTACAAGTTATTACATTTAAATAATCTATAAGTCATCCTGGTAAATCTTCATTTTACTGTGGAATGCACAGGCTTAAAGAGTGGCCCCCAGCCACTGCCCACCACAAAAGATCAACTGGTCCCCACTGAACCCACAGACAGCACAGGTCTGGCCCATCCACCAGATTCACAAACCTCTCCAGGGAATGAAATTCTAAAACTTATTTTTCCATTGAGTGAAGAAAATTATCTTTCTTTTCCTAGTGAGAAAAATTATCTTTCATTTCTTGTAACTCAAAGGTCCCTGCTGAAAGAGAAGCCTATTTTCTGTTTGGTTCTCAGCCAAGTGAGAGAACACCTGGAGAATAACTTTTAATATGCATATTAAAATGACAACTCCCTTCCGGGAACTTCACAAAGGGCATCAAAGAACAGCATTGTCAATTCCCCCTAGATCCTACACAGAGGTTTAATTACAATAACAAGATTTTAAACATCAGGCCTGAATATTAGTAAGATTATATGGCAATACACGCATATTTCTTTAGTTCCACCTTGGAACAGATATGAGAAGAAATAATCACTACACCAAAAGGTAGCTATACTGAAAGGATAACCAATCTCATTCATTTTAGATAAAGGAAAAATTGTGTTAAATAATTTAATCAGGTAAAATGAAGCACTCAGCATTCATCAGTAGTAGTTATACAGAGCATGCAATCACCAGTCTGACTCTTACTGCTGCTTCTTTCTCACTTAAAGCTGTTATTTTAACTTGTCACATTTCCATAGCAACTAATGCCTCAATTTTTATAGCTAAAGCACTAGGAATCATTTCTAACCCTTCTAAATGCTCCAATATCAGTTGTCAACATTGTTGAAACCGTTGGCTGTTCCTCCGCAAAAGCTAACTTCTCCCCGATACCGTGCAAAGAATCAGCACCACCCTTGATCTAAATCTCTTTGATAACTGATCTAATTTATGAAGACCAATCTTTCTTCCTAGTTGGGGGGCTCTGAGAGAAGTCAAATAATACCACCTTTCTGCATCACCGGAGTGGACAAATGTAGGCCCAAATAACACCTTTATTACTGAGAAAGGCCAGGATGGAGGACAAAGCTTAGTGCAGGAGCAAAATGTATTGTAATTGAACCCCTGTCCCCAGAAAACAGACATGGCAGCCTATCATGGCAGCCCTGGGCTCTCAATAGGGAAGAGAGTCCTGTCCCAGGAGAAATAGGGGGAAATGCAGGCTCTGTGGGCAGGCTGGGTCCCAAAAACGGGTGAACAAACTTTTGAGACCCCTCTCCCTGGTCTAACAAGCAAATCTAGCAAACAAGCTGTATAGGTTTAAAGTTGGTACAATAAAAATCCATTCCGTACTGTGAAGCAGTCATGCAGGCCTCATAAGCTTGTGTTAGAATGACTCTGCAACCCCTCACCTCATGACTGAAGCCCCCAGCTGGATAGATTCACAACCAGACAAGATAAAGGGTAACTTGCTCACACTTCCCAGCAACATTTCTTAGAGTTTGAAGGAAAAAGTAAGGACCCTGGTCCTTGCCTCCCTCCATACACAGATAACACCAACATTACAAGCCTTGTTTGATGTATAATCAAAAGTTCTTGTTATCCTAGAAGTAGATGGCTATTAGGTGTGTAAGCTAATTCTTGCACGAACACTGCTTCGTTAAAAAGTATACAAACTGCACTCAAATCTGTAGACGTCAGGGCCTGGCCTGGTGGCTGAGTGGTTAAAGTTCTGCGTGCTCCACTTCGGCATCCCAGGTTCACAAGTTTGGATCCTGGGCACAGACCTACTCCGTTTACCAGCCATGCTGTGGAGGTGTCCCACACGAAAAAAAATAGAGGAGGATTGACACAGATGTTAACTCAGGGCTAATCTTCCTCAAGCAAAAAAACCCCACAAAACTGTAGACCTCAGAGCAGTTCCTCAGAATACTCTGTTGGACTGTTTCCTGGGACTTGAGTTCCTCACTTTGATTATCGAATAAATTCCTTCATTTAACCTTTATCTAGACTCCTTATTTCAGTTGACAAAGGAAAGAACGAAGAGCTGAACATGCCTAGACCATTTTTCCCAAATTTGCCACAGATGTCACCCCTCCTCACCTGGCCTGGAAAGAGTAAATTGGCAGAGAAACAAGGAGTTACACTAATTTAACTCCTTTTTCTTGGAAGGAATTGCTAAGAAAGAGGAAAACTTGTTCTCCTTCCTGCCTCCACTCCCCCAACATTTCAATAATGACCAAATAGGATTCTTCTGTGACAAAGTATCTATGTTTTCATATATCTCTAGTAACCCATGGATATCAGGTTACAACTTACAGCAAGAACACCTTAATCTTAGCAACGACATCTCTTAGTTTTCCTGGTGTTTTGCTGTCTAGAAAATTACTTTCATTCAGTAAGTACCTTATTTACTTAACATTCATTAAAAGCTTTTCTAAACTCATTAAAAATCAAAATTCTGCCTTATAACTAATCTGAAAACCAACAAACATGTTCTGGTTAAGCAAGTTAACTTCTTTAAGTCTCAATTTCCTTTCTGCAAAATGAGGCTAATAATAGCACCTACCACATAGGAGTTGTTGGGGCATTAAAAGAAATTATGCACGTGAAGTCCTACTCCTGGCACCTAAATAGGACTCAACACCAGTTAGAGACAGTGGTGGTGGTGATGATGGCGATGTCAATGATTTTGCTCTTTCTTTCACAGTCTAACTCCAAATTATACCCTGAATCTTAAGACATCTCTCCACCTCTAATGTAACTACTTACAATCCCTTATCTGTATTATTGCAACAACCCCTCCTTGGCTAACCCAAGTCCTCTCTTGCCCATCTATAGTGCCCTTCCATCGCAGGCACAGTGATTTTTTAAAAATGTAGGTTAGATCTTGTCACTCGCTTACTCAAAGCTCTCTGATGGCTTCCTATGACACTCAGAATAAAATCCAAACTCCTTATCCTGGCCTACAGGTTGGACATGAGCAGGCCCTGCCCACCTCTCTAACTTCACCTTCCTCTATTTTCCCTCTGGCTCACTACCCTTCAGCCATGGCAACTTTTTTTCTTTTCCTCTAACTCCTCAAGCTGACTCTTGTTTGCCGGCCCTTTTAGGAAACTTAGGGCCCAAGGTCAAGAAAATTCCTTCTTCTTTCAGGCTCCAAATTAAGTAGTTAGTTCCTCATTAGGAAGTGAAAAACTCAAAGCTCTAAAAACAAAAATTAAGTACTTTCTTCTCCGTTTTCTTAGTTATAGTAATCAAAGTCCTTGGTTCATAACACACTAATTAAACCCACTACCTAAAGTAAACCATAACCTAACATCCAACTATGATCACCACCTAATGTCACTACCATCCTGAATACAGGACACAGAAAACCTGAACAGCACTATCAACCACCTTGGGCTAATTAACATTTATAGAACATTCTTCCCAACATCAGAAGAATATACTCTCTTTTTAAAAAAGAAATAAAATATGTACATGAAAAATTCACCAAGAATGACTATATTCTGGCCATAATGCAAACCTCAACAAATTTTTTAAAAATTGAAATTAAAAAAGCATGTTCTTAGAATGCAATGGAATTAAACTAGAAATGAATAACATAGATATTTGGAAAATCCCCAAATATTTGGAAATTAATGCAATTCTAAATAATCCATGGGTCAAAAAGGCAAACAAACAGGAAATTAGTAAATGTTTTGAAGTGAATTAAAACTAAAATTTAACGTGCAGAACTCATGGCACGCAGCTCAAGCAGTGCTCAGGGGGACATTTATACCATTAAATATACTAGAAAAGAACAAAATCAATGACCTAAGCTTCCACTTGAAGAAAATAGAAAAAGAAGAACACATTTAAATCAAATTTAAAAACAAGAAGAAAAAAGTAAATAATAAAGATACAACCAGAAATCAATGAAATTGAAAACAGAAAAATAATAGAGAAAATCAGTGAAACCAAAGGGTGGTGTTTTGAACAGAACGGTAAAATTAACAAACTTCTAGTTGACCAAGAGAAAAAAAGAGAGAGAAGACACAACTTACCAATATCAGGGGTGGAAGAGGAGACATTGCTATAAATCTACAGATATTAAGAATATTATAAAGGAATATTACAAACACCTTTATGCCTATAAATTTGACAACTTAGACAAAACAGACAAATTCCTTGAAAGGCACACATTACCAAACCTCCCTCAAGGAGAAATAAATAACCTCTACAGGACCACATTTACTAAAGAAACTGTTTTCATAGTTAAAAACCTTCCAACAACAAATATACAAATATATATAAACATACATACATTCATGCATAACAGACTGCCATAACAGCTTTGTGAAACAATCTTGAAAACTTAGATAAAACCGGCAAACTCTTAGAAAAATGACTTTCCAGATCTGACTCAAGAAGAAATCACAGTTCTTTGAATGGTTCTGTAACTATTAAAGAGATTTAGTGTGTGGTTAATAATCTTCACAAACCAAAAAAACACCAGGCCCAGATGGTTTTACAGGCTGTTTTACTAAACTTGAAAGTTTAGAAAACAAATCATCCCAATTTTATATAAACACTTCTTGTGAATAGCAACTCCGTTTGTAACTTGTCTTTTTGCTTTCTTTCAGGTGTTTTTGCTGAACATAGGTTCTTAATATGGTCACATTTATCATTCTTTTCTTATCTTGTTTAGAAATATTTTCCTTTCTCAAATTCAAGAAGATATTTACCTTTCTTTTCTATTAAGAATTTTAAAATTTTGTTGTTGACATTTAGGCCCTCAATCTGTCTGAAGCTGATTTTTGTTTTCAGCCTGAGATAGTGATCCAATTTAATTTGGGTAACCACTTTTGTGCTGCTCCATCTGTTTCACAGTCCTTCCGTTATACACGGAACTGACATCGAATTCTCTCATTTACTAATACTCATATGAGTCCCTTGCTGGGCTTTCTAATGCATTCATTGGTCAATTTATTTCCTTATGCACTAATACTGCACTATCTTACTTAGCTTCATAGAAATTTCTCCTATGGTAGGGCAGGCCTTCAGAAGGGTTCTGGCTATTCCTCACTCTTTACTCCTCCAGCTTCAATCTCACAGTTTGTTGTAATCCTTTCCTTGCAATTACTCTCAACTCCCTTGCCCGTCCTCCATCACATTCACCTGACTAGATCCCACCCCTGGCTCTGTTAAAGCCCAACTCACCACCTGCTCAGTCACTACACTGAATGAATCTGAAGAATACACAAAACCATGCTGACTGATGTAACTTTATAACCATATAACTACAGTTCCAAATGGACCCTCAGAACTGTTCAACAATCCTACATCCTCTTGTCAATCTATCTTCCCACTTCTAGATTAGGAGGCAAACTCCTACGTTGAAACCTAATTCCCAGTGTGATAGTACCAGGCCGTTACTAGGCAGGGCCTTTGGAAGATGATAACATCAAGTGCGTAGAGCCCTCATTAACGGGATCAGTGCCCTTATAAAGAGACCCCAATATGTCAATTATACCTCAATAAAAATGGAAAAAACAAACAGACAAGAAAAAACAAAAGAAAAAATAAATATGAGACCCCAGAGCTGCCTTGGCCCTCCTGCCATTTGAAACTATAGCAAAAAGAAAGCTGCCTAAGAATCAGGAATTGGGCTCTCAACAGACACTGAACCTGCCAGCACCTTGGACTTGGACTTCCCAGTCTCTAGAAATGCGAGAAATAAATTTCTGTTGTTTATAAGCCACCCAGACTATGGTATTTTGTTATAGCAGTCTGAAAGGACTAAGACTATCCCTCAGCAAAACGGAGGTAATAAAAGTGTTTACCTTTCAGGGTTACCAGAATTAAATGAGTTAATAAATGTAAGCCACCTAAAATAGTCGGTGGCCCCTAGGAAGTACTAGTGAATGCTAGTATTGTTATCCTAGATGGTGACTTTACACCCTTCCCTCTCCTCAAACCTCTTTTCCCTACTCTTTGTCCTCACTGATGACCTTGCTTCTTATTTCATTGAGGAAGTAGCAGTCAAAAGAGAAGTTCCACATCTTCCCATCAACAAACCTTCCAATCCACTTGCAGTTGTATCCCTATACTGTGCCTTCTCTATTACTATAGGTCAATTGTTACTATTCCTAAGGTCAATTCCTCCACTTGGCCACCCCTTGAGTCTACTCAAGGACTTGCTAGTGCAATTATCTCCTTTCCCTAATGAATTATCCATTTTTTCTTCTCCACTGGAACAATCCCATCAGCACTCAAAAATGTCGTAAAATCTGCCATCTTAAACAAACCCATCCTGATTCCACATCCTCCCCAAATATAGCCCCTTTTTTCTGTCCATTATAGAAAAATTCCTTGCAAAACTGTCTATAGCTGCTGTCTACACTTCCTCCTCTCCCATATTCTCTTGACTCCAATCCAATCAAGCTTTCATCTTCACCACTCCATGGGATCCCCACTTGAGAAAGTCACCAATAACCTCCACATTGCCAAACCCAAAAGTCCTCATCTGACTCTCCTTTCACACTTGCTCACTTCCACCTTCTGCACTTGACCTTGGTTAGAGTATAGCATTGACCACTCCTTCTCAGTCTATTTTGTTTCTCCTGTCCTCTCTTCCATATCACTAAACTTTGGTGTGCCAGGGCTCAGGCCATCTAACCTTTCTCTGTTCTACCCACAGTCATCCTCTATGCGATCTCAGTCATGGCTTTCAATGCTATCTAGTCACTGATGACTCCTCTGAACTCCATACTCATATATCCAACTACCCACTTCACATCCCTACCTGGATGTCTAACAGGCATCGCAAACGTAACACAGCCATAACAGAACTCTTACTTTCTCCTTCAAAATCTGCTTCTCTCCCAGTATTTCCTACTCAGTAAATAACACCACAGTCATCCAATTGCTCAAGTCAAAAACGGTAATTTTAACTCCTCTGGCACATCCTACAGTCCTTAGCAAATCCTGATGGCTCTGGCGTCAAACAGTATACCTAATCCAACCATTTTTTACCACCTCCACTAACAGTCCAAGCCATCATCATCTCTCAACTGGACTATTACAACACCCTTTCAACTAGCCACACAGACTCATCTCTTAGAGTTTTTTCTCCTCACAGCAGCCAGAGCGATCCTGTAAAGGTATAAATCCTATCTTGTTACTCTTCTGCTCAAATCTTTCCAACAGCACTAAATCACCTGAAGAGTAAACAAAGTCCTCACCATGGTCTGCAGGTGCCACATGTCCCCGTGCACCTCTCAGACCTCATCTACGGCCACACTACTCCCCACTCTCAGAGCTGCCGGTCTCTGATCCTTCAGTTCTTCAAAAGCACCAGCCCATTCCACTTACTGAGCATCCCTTTTCCCGGAAGGCTCTACCCCACATCCTTGTCTGACTGGCCCCCTCTCTTTAGCATCTCATCTCTGAGGTAACCTCCAGAGATGCCCTCCTAAGCCACCCTATCCAGGCTAGCCACCCCAAACCCAAGCTACGACCAATACAAACTGTATTTTCTCTATAGCACTTACCAATATGTAAAATTACCTTTTTATTTTTAAATATATAAATTGTCTCCTCACACCTAGAATATAAATTTTCTAAGAGCAGAAAACTTCACTCTCTTGTTAACTGTTGTATCCCCAGTGTCTAGAACAGTGCCTGGCATAGAGAAGGTATTTTTTAAAATAGTTGTTGAATGAACCAACATCCTAGAAAACTCTCATATTTGCTTCATTCTACAGGAGAAACTGAGGTTTAAAGGGTTAATTAAATGACTCGCCCTAAGGTCGCACAACCACTAAATGGCAGCTGTGGGGTTTAAGGCCTGGTCTACCTCCAAAGCCTGGGTCTTTAATTACTACATCACATTGCCTCACTTCAATTTTTTCAATTTACTCCGCTGTTTGTGAGCAGGAGTAACGACTCGGAACTCTAACCTCCCAAACCACCAGCAGGAGCCGACACCGCCACACGTAAGCGCAGACGAACGCCGCGCCTTCCTAACACCTGCTCCACTAAGCCCCGCCCCGGGGTTTGCCGAGAGCGCCTGCGCCGTGTCGGGTCTCGTGCAAAGAGTTCTGGGATTGGTAGTTCACATTCCTTCTGTCTCCGGCATTCACGTAAAAAGAAAGAACAATGCAAATTAGATATCTCTGAATTTCATACAAATTAAATAAAACGCAGATTCTGGCTTGTAGGTTCTGAAAAGCAGTGGAAACTTGTCGTATTCAAACGAGAGGCGCCAGCCGCGGATCAGGCGCGACGCAGACAGCCGCAGGGGTCCTTGGCTGGGCGGGGCTTGCTCGCGGTGGCTTGTGGCTCCTTCCTGTAGGGCTTCCCTCTTTTGCTCAGGCCCGTGGCGCCGGCAGGATGGGTGAGCTGTCTCCGGCCGGGCGGAGGGGGCGGAAAGTGGGATTTGGGGTCTTGGGGCCTGGCGGGCGAATGGGAGCACAGTGGTAGGAGGACGCCACCGGTGGGGAGGACTCGATAAGGGGAGGCCGGCGAGGCGCTGCTCGCAGGCACATGGCCCAGCGCTGAAGGGGTCCATGCGGCGCCGAGCTCGCCACCGAGGGACGCCGGTGGCCGAGTTGCCCTTCCGCGGTGGCGTGGGGTCTCGTTCCCTTTGGACGACGCCCCCTTTGGAGCGTCGACGTTCACCTCTTAAGCTGGTTCCGGGGAAACTAAGGTCTGGCCCGCGTGCCGCGGTGTGATGCGAGAACCCGCCGGCCTGTAGTCCAGGTGGGGCCACTGTCGTAGGAGATGCCCAATACCACGGGCGTGTATCTGCGGGGGGACTCAGGCGATCTGGTTTTCAGGCAAGTGTCGCGGTCTTCGTACGGCCCGGAAGCTCCGCAGCCACCGACGAGATCAGAAGTGGCACGATAAGCAGTACAAGAAAGCCCATCTGGGCACAGCCCTGAAGGCCAACCCTTTCGGAGGCGCTTCCCATGCGAAGGGAATTGTGCTGGAAAAAGTGTAAGTGAATGTCTGCTGCTGCTCCCGTCGAGGTTTATTTTACTCTGGTCCCTCGAGAGTAACACGTTTGAAGAAGTTGTGATGTGAATTCTGGGTGTTGGTGTAGCTGTATTTGTTTGAAAGTTGGTAACTTGAGGATTACATCAAAGGTTTTTCATCTCCGAACATCTTAACGTCAGCCTGGGAGGAATTGAGGGGAGTGGCATTGGAGGGGAGATGGGAACAATAATGAAGTAAGGGACATAGATGAGCTTACTGTGTGCGAACCGTTCTGAGCAGTTGGCACCTCCCACCTATTAAACCTTGGCAATCACATTTTTGTGTTTGAGAAAACTAAGGTAAAGAGAAGTGTCTTGCCTGGGGTTAGACAGCTGAGATTAGGCACGTGAGTTTGCTAGTACGGTCCTTCCTCGTGTCTGCAGGGGACTGGTTCCAGGACACCCCCATCCCACAATCCGGGGATGCTCCTTTATCTCGTGTAAAATGGTGTAGTAGCTGCAGAAGACTTAGGCGCATCCTCCCGTATACTTCAAATCATCCGGATTGTTTATAATACCTGATGCCACGGAAATGTCATGTAAATAGTTGTTACACCATAATGACAGGAAAAAAAAATCTACGTGTTGAGTACACACCATCATGGGCCTTTCAGTGCACAGATAACGGAAGGCCGACTACTCAGCTGTTCCGACTTTACAAAATGGTAGTTTCATGTGGTCCAATCAAATTTAGTGGCGGTCAGGATTTGAACCGAGACTTTCTAGCTCTAATTCTTAACTGTTTGAGAAATTTTTACAACTGTAAGGGGCCTGGAAGTTTTCCCCCATTGTGCTAATGAAACTAAGGCTGAGGGAAAACTGGGTTGAAATCACAGGACTTTACAATTTAAGATTAAATTGAAAAGGTAGAAACGTACAATTTCTAGTGAGTTCTATGCTTACTGAACTAAAATGTACCCTTTTCAGAAAGCCAGCTCACTCTGCTCTGCTGTTTGTTTCAGAGGAGTTGAAGCCAAACAGCCAAATTCAGCCATCAGGAAGTGTGTCAGGGTGCAGCTGATCAAGAACGGCAAAAAAATCACAGCCTTTGTGCCCAATGATGGTTGCTTGAATTTCATTGAGGTGAGTCTGTTGTGGCTTCTGTTCTTGGAATGGTTTCCTTAGCTTTTATTTTACAAATGGGTATTTTTAGTGATTGCCACCGACACCAGAAGTAAACTGTTGATTTTATTCCAGGAAAACGACGAAGTTCTGGTTGCCGGATTTGGTCGCAAAGGTCATGCTGTTGGTGACATTCCCGGAGTCCGCTTTAAGGTTGTCAAAGTAGCCAATGTCTCTCTTTTGGCCTTATACAAAGGCAAGAAGGAAAGACCAAGGTCATAAGTTTGGATGGTGAAAGCGTGGTAGTAATAAATTTTCATATGCCAAAATTATGTTCTTTGTCTTATTTTTCTTCACCACAGAAATGCGTTGTGTACTTGACCAATTTTAGGAGATTGGGAAAACAGAGTTAATTCAGGATTCTCTAGAGTAAATGGGATTTATAACCTAGGACAAAGTTTTCCCTTAAAAATAAGTAAATCTGGAATGAATAAATGTACGGTATTCCTGGGTGGAGGGCTGCAATCATCTTGGGAGCCTTTGGAGATGTACATTTTTGTATCCATCTCCCTTGGGAGCCAGTATCATAAATACCACCCTCAGGTTGTTCCCTGCTCTGATGTTTGAGTGAAAGAATCAGTGTTGCAGTTCTAGCCAGAGTCAAAGTAACGGGAGAGATTGAGTAGAAAATGTCAGGATGACTTGTGTTTTGATAATTCTTAAAACTGGGTGTTGGGTACACGGGGGTTCATCGTCCACAAATTTTGTTGCAAAACTTAGACAGGAAAGAAAAGGTAAGTCTGGTATAAAATGAGACTTCTTATTCTTAGCCTCCTCCTTTAAATCTGCAGTCTGAGAAGCTGCTCTTGATTGTGTTAGTAAGTATAATTTGCTCTGATCAAAGCCTAGTCCTAGGTTATCTTTAGGATCTTTGGAAAGTAGAATTCTTTGGCTTCCCATTTCCCACAGGGTCATGATTAGGCTCCTTACCGTGGCACAGGAGACCCCGAGTCCCATCTGGTCCCTGCCTTCTCCAGCCTTAGACTGCCATTCTCTTGCTCCCCATGCTCCAGCAAGACTGGCCACAGTGCATTCTCCATCCAGCTTCCCCGCTTCCATTCCCCATGTTTAGAGGGCCTTGCTTGTCACCTCGTGCTCCTCCCGTCAGACCTCACCAATCCCAAACTCCCTGCACACTTGCTGCAAGTGATTGTGTGACTTTCCACAAGAGTGGAGACACTGGCTGTTTGATGCTTTCAGATGGTTCTAACTCACCCGCCCTCTGCAGAGATGACTGGGCCTGAACAGGAAGAGGCCAGGAGGGCCGCATGGCTTGCAGGGGAGGGTTCAGACCTCTGCCAAACCTATAAAGGCCAACATGCCCAGAAGGTGTTGGGACACCCTGCATCAAAGATCTGCACTTGTCTCCTGGGTGTATCTGGGACACCTGTCATCCTATGGCCGAGCGACAGATTGACCCATAAATCCACCTCAAGTGCTTGAAACCCCAGAGTTTGAAACTGATCTCCATTCCTTCTGCCTCCTGTGCATTCCTCCTACCCTGCCCCCTACTCCCCTGACACCTGGTGACTTAACACCCATTCATTTGTAGATCCAGCGTGGAGTGTGCGCTTGTCACTGTTGTGCCTAGAGTGAGGAATGAGGCACTCAATTGGGGTGCAAAATTTAAGCAAAATCCCAGGAGCTGTTTTGTAGATACAGAAAAACTAATTCTTAGGTATAGAAAGGCAAAACAACTAGAATAGCTCAAACAATATTGAAGGTGAAGAAAGAGGAATCACAAAACCTGGTTTTAAGGCTGAAGTTGTAGCTACAGTAATCAAGATGGTGTGATAGAGGAGGGAAAGACAGATCAGTGAAATTGAGTCTATAAATAGACATACAGATATGACCAACTGATTTTTGACAAAGATACAAAAGCAACTCAAGGAAAGCTGGTCTTTACAATAAATACTGTGCACTTCCACTGGCAAAAATGAACCTCAACCTAAGCTTACACCTTACCTAATCTCATACCTTATACAAAAATTAACTCAAAATGGGTCATAGAATGTAAAAGGGAAAGCTGTAAGATTTGTAGAAGAAAACAACATCTGCATGAGGTAGGTGAAGAGTCCTTCGATTCTTCACTAAAACCATGTTCTATGAAAGAAAAAATGGATAAATTGCACTTCATCCAAATTAACTTTTGCTCTGAGAAGATCTCATTAAGAGAATAAAAAGACAAACCACAGACTGGGAGAAAATATTTGCAAATCCACACACCCAACAAAGCACTTGTATCCAAAATATATAAAGAACTGTCAAAACTCAGAAGTCAGAAACGAAAAAATCCCATTACAAAATGGGCAAATGAACAGGGGCTGGCCCTGTGGCCAAGTGGTTAAGTTCGCGTGCTCTGCTGCAGGCGGCCCAGTGTTTCTTTGGTTCGGATCCTGGGCACGGACATGGCACTGCTCATCAAACCATGCTGAGGCAGCGTCCCGCATGCCACAACTAGAAGGACCCACAACGAAGCATATACAACGATGTACTGCGGGGCTTTGGGGAGGAAAAGGAAAAAAATAAAATCTTTAAATAAAAAATGGGCAAATGAACAGACTTTGCCTGAGAGATGACAAAAAAGCGCGTGAAAAGATGATCACCGTTATTAGCCGTTAGGAAAATACAAATGAAAATCACAATGAGATATCACTATACCCCCATCGGAAAGGCTAAAATTAAAAATACAATACCAAGTACTCGTGAGGCTGGAGCAACTATACCTCATAAATTGGTGGTGGGAATATAAAATGGTAGCCACCCAGAAAAAGCTTGGCAGTTTCTTATAGAGTTAAACATATACTTACCATATGATCCAGCAATTGCATTCCTGGGTAGTTATCATACAGAAATGAAAGGTATGCCCACATAAAAACCTGTACACACGTGTTCATGGCAGCTTTATTTGTTAGCCAAGAACTACCTAAATGTCCTTCAGGGGACAAACAGATAAACTGGTACATCCGTAAATAAATATTAGCCATAAAAAGAAACTATTGTTATGTACAACAACTTCTATGGATCTCAGTGGCATTATGCTAAGTACAAAAAGCCAGTCTCAAAAGGTTACATACATCCTGTATGATTTCATTTACATAACACCCTTGAAATGACAATTACAGCAATGGAGAAGAGATTAGTGGTTGCCAGAGATTAAGGTTTGAGGTAGAGTCTTAATAATAAAAGGGTAGCACGCGGGAGTTTCACGGTGGTGATGGAAAAGTTCTGTGTCCTGATTGTGGTGGTGTTTACACAAATCAATACTTGTGACAGAATTTCATAGTGCCATATACCAAAATAAGGCGCATATAAAAATTGGTTAAATACAAGTAAGGTCTGTAGTTCAGTTAGTAGTGTTGTACCAATGTCAATTTCCTAGTTTTGAAAATATACTCTGGTTATGAAAGATGTTATTTGGGAATGCTGGGTGAAGGTTTATGTGCAAACTATAGACTATTTTTGCAACTTCTCATGAGTCAAATTATTTATAAATTAAAAAGTTAAAAATTGTGAATGGGTAGTTTAATTTGTGTTACCTCTTATATTTGCCTAGCAAAACCCAAACAAATCAGAAATGGTTAGAGCAGAAAAAATCTGGAGATCCCTTAGTCCTGTGTTTCTGAAATCTGGGGACTGTCAGAATTCCCTAAGGCGTCTGTTAGACTACAGATACTCCCGACCTTTGGGAAACAGTCTTCAGGGTATTTCAGTAGCAATCTGTCTGCTGACAAGCTCTCACGCGGTCCTTACATAGCCACCCCAGTGCTGCTCCCACTTACTAACCTTGTCCAGCCACCTCATCTTACAAGTCAGAGGCCCAAAACTACTTCTTGGGGCCGACCCCATGGCCGAGTGGTTAAGTTCATGCGCTCCACTTTGGCGGCCCAGGGTTTCGCTGGTTCGGATCCTGGGCGTGGACATGGCACTGCTCATCAAGCCACGTTGAGGCAGCATCCCACATGCCACAACTAGAAGGACCCACAACTAGAATATACAACTATGTACTGGGGGGATTCAGGGAGAAAAAGCAGAAAAATAAAAGATTGGCAACAGTTGTTAGCTGAGGTGCCAATCTTTAAAAGAAAAAAAGCTAGTTCTTAAGTATTTTAGAAATAGTTTGCCCAAGCAGTTGGCACAGCTGAAATCCGAAAAACAGTCTGTCCTCTAAATGAAACTGTTCCTGTCAGATTTACCCCATTGCCGAACAGTAAACACTGCCTTACAGGTAGCGACTTAGCCAGTTCCGGCATAAATGCACGTGGGTATTTTATTAAGAGCTTTTGTTTTGTGCCGTTTGAAGGGAAAAGGGGTAGTATTACACGATCAGTACGTTTCTGTGTGTTTATATGGAAATAGTGAAACACTAGTTAGTGATATTCTGACAAAAATCTAAACTTCATGAAGGAAACACAATGCCTCAAATATGTGGAGTTTTTCCCTTTTATTGTTTGGTAGAGCTCAGACAGACAGTTCCTACTGGATAACTAGACCAATTTGTGTATCTTTGTATATATGAATTTCCTGAGTTTCACCCTAGGCTTTGGTCATAATGGTCACGCTCTGGATAACACCCCTGGAGTCTGTTTCAAGGTTGTCAGAGTAGCTCACATTTCTTTATTGGCTTTGTACCGAGTTGGGAAAAGAGACCAAGATCATAAATTGCCATATTACGATAAATTTTTCACTAACAGCTACTTGTCCAACCTTTTTTTTAACCTGTGAAATCCATTTAAATGGATCATCCAAGTCTTAACTCACATTTCTTACGGCACTGTAGTTAGGGGATTGCCTTCGCACGTTGTACTGAGCATTCTTAGTTTCTAGCACAGTTTCTGTCCATATTATTTGGTAAAGTGATGTTATGTTTGTTAGTATGTGAGGGAAAGAAATGAATTTTTAAAACTTATTGTCATGGTAACGTCACCACAGGAGTTTTAGGCAAAGCATTGAAACATTTAACAATTGAATGTTTTTAAGCATAAATTGTCTCATCGGAGAAAATCATTTTTAGAGTGACACATGTGAAGGGACTCATGAGTGACAAATAGCCAGTATTTCCAAATATGCACACACACAGTCGCCACCTCATTCAGACTGTCACGCCTTCAATATGCGCTGTGTATCTTCAGAAGGAGGGAGCCGCTCACGCCGCCCTCAGAACTTCAGTCAGGCTGTGAGCCCCGGAAGTCCCTTCCTTTAAGCACTCTGCTTCCCGGAGGACCCGAAGCTTTCCAACAGCAGCTCTGGTGCTGAGGACGGAGAGGAGGGAATCGGGGCCCCAGATCGCCCTTCGCCTCCATCCGCGGGTCCTTACCAGTGATCCAGTTGATTATCTGTGGGAATAAGTTATTGACATGAATTCTCTAATCTACTCCCAGTGTAGAAATTTTTGTTTGTTTTTTTAAGTCTAGCTTTCTAAAACCTTTTTCACTGTGGTTAATTAGAAACAGAACAAGGGGTCATGTTACTTGGCTGGGTTAAAAGTGTGGGGTATACTGAACATACCGAATTTTCAAATAAGTGTAGATGCTAATGAGTACATTATAATGCTTCCTTACCTCTTTTGGCAACCAGCTGACGTTTATATCTGTACACTAGTGGGCAGAGTGAGCCACATTTTAAATAGGGTTTCATTTCAATCACAGCTGAGAACAGTTGGGGGAAATGTTACTTGTTGAAACTTGTTTTGTCCATTAACACCTGCTTTGGAAACTGACACGAAATAGATTGTTTTATCATATCTTTTTCTCTCAACAGCTTTGTGAGTTTCTTTATCGAGTTTATAAGAAGATATATTTTTTCTATATAGCTTTACAGCTTCAGGTGCTCTGCTTGTGTGTGTTTGCAGGTAAGTTGGACCACTTTCCCCCGGTGCTTAGCTTCCCAATAGGTTCCAAGTATTGCCTTAGAATTTTAATTCCAGCATGCAGTAGTTGATTTTGTTCATTCTGTATTTTACACATTTTCTTATGTTTTTTAATTAGGTCGGTTTTTTTCACTCTATATGTGTCACTATACTCCTCTTTCTCCTGCCCATGACATAACATGGGGTGTGTGTGTGTGTAATAGAAGAAAGCAATTGTGAATGGGATTTATTGACCAAGGGTCTTGATCTAGGATTTGATCTAGATTTTAGAGGGTCTAGGAACCTCCTGAAACTGTATGCAGAATTTTCTGATATAAATGTGTGTATATGCATACACATACACATATATACACACACATACATTTTTCTGAAAAAAGATTCTATACATTTTTCAGATTTTCAAAGGAGTTT
This sequence comes from Equus asinus, assembly GCF_041296235.1. Classification (NCBI taxonomy): domain Eukaryota; kingdom Metazoa; phylum Chordata; class Mammalia; order Perissodactyla; family Equidae; genus Equus; species Equus asinus. The sequence goes on from NC_091798.1 coordinate 86,961,359, forward strand.
CTTTCCAAGAAACCAGCTACTGTTTAAATTAGTACAAAAGTGAGCAATTTAGTCACGTTACATAATTTTCCATCTTAATCACAACTGAGAACAGTTGTGAGAAGTTGTCTGTGATTTGGCATATTTGTGAAATGTCCCCGATGTGGTAAGGATCTGTGGACGGATGACCTAGTCTGCAGAACCTGCAAAATGCACATTTCACATTCTGCTGTGACGGCACCAGCTGACCTAATTATGGAAATTGGCCATTTTAGAGAAAAGTTCCCCAATGTCACTGGTAAATGCAGAATCAGAAGGAGGGTGTGAAGCCCGACCATCAGGAGTGAAAGCAGAGGACAAAAACCCAAAGATGTTTTAACATCTAAGACTGGGGTAAAACTTGACAGAATAGATCAAATAAAAAATGTTCAGTATGTACTTGTAAAAACAAATGACAAAATGTCTGCATTTTGCCTTAAAATACTTGAGCAAATATTAAATATGAAAAAAGGGTTAAATGAAGCAAATATGGCAAAAATCTTGGTAATTGCTGATTCTGATTTATAGGTATGTCGACGTTTATTGTACTATTTTCTTTTGAGTATTATGAAATTTTCCATAATAACTTTTTTTTAATTACATACACGTCCTAAGTGTTTAGCTGCCATGCTCTCTGGACGTACCAGAACCAGCAGATGGATAGTCAGCTCAGATAGGAGACGGAGGTGGGGGGTAATCAAGTGGACAATAAAGAAGCTGGGAAACTAACCCCAGGAGCACTGAGAAATAGAAGACACACCAGGAAGAAATGAAGCTGAGGATCCATGCCAATTTTAGCAAGATTAGAAGAGAAGTATGCTTAATTCATTAATAAAAGCATAGTAAAATAAGATTATTTTCAAAGATTTTAGGCAATGGTAAAACACAGTCTCCTGCTGGGAATGTAAATGGTATAGCCTTAGCGACATAAACCAAAAATCTTAAGAAGACATTCCCTAGCCTTTGATCTGTTCATTCCCTTAGTAACAGTGTAACGTAGACACAGACCATGAGCAACTGTTCCTGCACACAGACCTCAGGCATTGCATTCGGCCGCCCCGCTGCTCACTGACCCCCTAGCCCAGACCCTGACCCGCAGGAAGTAAGTGCTCAGTGACTGCGTGTAGAATGAACAGTGAGAATGAGAAACAACCTAAAAGTCCAACGATAGGAGAATTATTTGGTACATTGTGATGTAGAAGAAATACTAGTCATTTTAAGTTACTTTTTCAAAGAACATTAAATGACATGGGAAAATGTTGCAAATATAATGTTAAGTGGGAAAAATCAGGATGTCAAACCATCTACAGAATGATCCTACTGAAATACGTTTACACTAGTATGAGGAAGTACATCACAACTTTAACTGCGGTTACCCAGGGTGACGCACGCCTCAGTGATTTTTAAATTTTCTCCTTCAAATGTTTCTGTGTCTTCCAAATTATCTATGAGGACTAAAATCTTTTTTAAAAATGAATTTTTAGTTTCATGGTCTATGGATAGATAAGTGTAGCCTTATAAAAAGAGCCTTCTGGAGCATTTTTTATGTTTGTACATACGTATGCTGTCCATGTACGATAGAAATTGAGTGGTCTTGGTGTATTTTTGATACAAATAGTGTTAAGTTGCGTGCATAGTTAGCATCTAGGTTTAACTCAACGATCTCTTTATGAGATCCGCCCATCTGATACATGGAAATTGAATTCATTCCCTTTAACTGCCATACAGTGCCACATTTATTTACCATTTCCCTATTAACACGCAGGAAAAGCCTGGGTATTCTCTCTCTGAATCTACTGAAGGAGGGGGCTGAGGAGGCCACATCCCACTCTGCAGCTGCTGTCAGGGGAAGAAATCATCTCAAAGGCTAGGGTGGCGGCAGCTCCTAAAAGAGGAAAGCAGGCCCCATCCCCGGCGCGTGCAGAAAGGGGACCGTGAGAGCCTTCCCGGAGCCAGTGATCACTCACGCACACAAACATTCCGTGAAGATGCACTGAGTACTACCAAGGGCCAGGCACCGTGCTAACCCTGAAGATCTGGCATGCACGTGTAAATAACAAGGCACCAGAGGCTGTAGATGTACTGGACTATGGCTTCCCACTAACCTGTCAGGCCACGCTTTGTTAAATTTCTGCCTCACAGTTAGAACTGTGATTTCTGGGTATTTGAAAAGCTTCAAAGTAATTCAAGAAATCATCACACAGCCATACGCTTTATTCATTCTCCTGTAAAGTCTATTTGAATGTAGATATACATGTGAGTTTCCAGTTTGTTTTTAATAATTCACAAATTGGGATCACCTTGGCGCTCTAAAATCACTTTCAGCTCTAAGGGTCTGGAATACACAATACTTGCAATGGAGCTATTTCACCACTAGGTGTCGCTATTGACAATACATAACAAATAAAAGCAAGGGCTTCGCATCACAATACCGCTTAAAAGAACACTACCAAATTTAAGAATAAAAACGTGAGTGCACTTTTACAGACAAGCCCTATAAAAATCCAGAGGGGTAGCTACAGGGGACCTATGTGCATATTAAAGTAGCCCAGTGCCACGGACACAACAATAGTTAAGGCCTTCCTATGACCTTCTAGAACAACCTTCAGCAACTTACTGGTCAGCAGCATAAAGAAGGAACTAGAGGGTCTTAGAATTGGAAAGGAGCTTATTTGTCCATTAGTTTTCTAATCTCTGTTGCCTGGAGTTAGAAATACATCTGCATCACAACCTAGCATGCACACACACACCCATAGCTATAGACTGCACATATATATAGATATGGAGTTGAAAACAAAGTTTCACAAAACAATAATACCCTTACTATGTGCAATGCACTTTTTAAAAATGTATTTGTGGAATAAGAGAAATTGTATGTCTGGAAGCTCCTAAATCCCTTGTAATTTCCTAGGTGATAAGAGCATGAGGAGCATCTTTTGTTCTAACATTTGGTCTTTGACCTCATCCCTGACACAGATCCTAGATCTTTTGGAATTTCCTAGGTGATAGGAGTGTCTTTTGTTCTAATGAGGACTCTTGGTGGGCTTCTGGATGTGGGCTCGTCACAGAAGACGAAGGCATGATTAGAAGCTTGGAAGTTTCCACCCCACCCTCCGTCCTCTGGGAAGGGAGAGGGATAGAAGTGGAGTTAATGATCAGTCATGCCTATGTGATGAAGCCTCCAGTAACATCCCAAAGGTACGGGGTTCGGAGAGCTTCAGGTTGGTGAACACATCTACACCCCAACTCCATGGGGACAGAAGCTCCTGCACTCAGGCCCCTTCTGGCCCTCGCCCTATGTATCTCTTCTTCTGGCTGTTCATCTGCATCCTTTATTATATCCTGTATTGTATAATAAACCAGTAAACATAAGTGTTTCCATGAACCATTTAGTAATTTATTAAACCCGAGGAGGGAGTCATGGGAACCCCGATTTATAACTGGTCAGTTAGAAATACAGTTGACTGGAGCCAGCCTGGTGGCATAGTGGTTGAGTTCACGTGCTACATTTTGGTGGCCCAGGGTTCACGGGTTTGGATTCTGGGCACCGACCAATGCACCACTCATCAACCATGCTGTGGTGGTGTCCCACATACAAAATAGAGGAGGATTGACAGATGTTAGCTCAGTGACAATCTTCCTCAAGCAAAAAGAGGAAGATTGGCAACAGATGTTAGCTCGGGGCCAATCTTCCTCACAGAAAAAAAAAAGAAAGAAACACAGGTGACTGGTGACTTAAGTCTTGTGGGACTGAACCCTGAACCTGCAGGATCTGATGCTAACTCCAGGTACATACTGTCAGAACTGACAGAACTGGATTGAATTATAGGACACCCAGTTGATGCTGCAGACTGTTTTGATGTGTGGAAAACCCATACATCTAGTGTCAGAAGGTTTGTGAGTGTGGTAGTATTGTGAGTGTAAAGGAGAAACATGGGGAATGTTTTTCCCAGACATATTCTATTTCATTAAAAAATATATATATATAATACTGGTCATAAACCAATACATTGATTTTACTAGATCTAACACACTTCCTTCCATTTGATACGTTAGGAAACAGAGGCTCAGGAAGCGCAGTGACTTGCCCCAGGCAACACAAAGCCAGGACTCAGGCTTTTCAGGACACTGGCAGATTTTGCGCAGGAAGCCCTAGGCAAAAATCAAAAAGCATCCCTGGCATACTCCCAGAGAATTCTGCACTCCTGTACGTTCTCAAGCCTGTGGGCCAGTACCTGCTGGTGAAAAAACTGACAAAGCACGTGTGTGACGGGTTATGTGCAGTAGTCATTTTAAAAACACAGGTTCTTTCAAAAATGCAAATAAAGTCACTTTAACACCTCTACCTGAATTCCCTCAGTGGCTCTTTGCAGTTTTCAGGCCAAATACAAATTCTCAGTGTGGCAATAAAGGCTCCCCCAGACCTGGCCCTGGTCCTGCCAGCCAGCCTCACTCTTTACCACTTCCCCATGCACACCTTCAAGGTCTTGCTTCCACTCTTGACCTGGCTAAATCCCATTTTTCATGGCTCCACTTGCACTCCTCTCCTGCGAACCTTCCACTCCTCCGCCACAGCACGTGTCTCTCCGTCCCTGAATCTTCTCTGCTGGATGTGACAGTCTTATGAGCCGGGATCAGGTCTTTCCGTTTGCTGGCCCTGTTGGCCCTGGCACCCCGCCGACAGCTCAGGACACAACAGGGCCTCAATAAGTATCTGCTGAAGCAAATATTGGCAAATTCTTACTCTCAAATTTTAATCTTAAAAAACCCCAACTCTCTGGAATACCGGCCCTCTGAATTACATAAGAGCTGGTTTTGATAATGCAGACCACCATTTCCTACTATCTTAAGAGTATGAATAGGGGCCGGCTCCATGGCCGAGTGGTTAAGTTCGGGTGCTCTGCTGCGGCCGCCCAGGGTTCGGATCCTGGGCGCGAACATGGCACTGCCAGTCAGGCTGCGTTGAGGTGGCATCCCACAACCCACAACTAGAAGGACGTGCAACTAAGATATACAACTGTGTACAGGGGGCAGTTTGGGGAGATAAAGCAGAAAAAAAAAAAAAAAGATTGGCAACAGTTGTTAGCCCAGGTGCCAATCTTTGGGGAAAAAAAAGAGTATGAATAAAAACTATACCTATCTTGGGAGAAACGGATGCAAAAACCCAGTTTTGACTTCTTTTTTTCTCTTTATTTTAATAAATTTTTGTTGAGGGGTGGTTTTGTCTTTTTAACCTCCGGCCTGTAGGCTGGTACCAATGATCAACACAGCCTCTGCCCCTCCACTGGTGGCTCAAAGAACTAGTCCTCCTGCCTGAATCCCCAGACTGAGAGCTCCCCGGATCACTCACGGGGTGGGGGGGGGGGGGGGGGGGAGTGGAAACAGCCACTCTTCTGTGCACGCACCGTACAACGTACCAAAGACAAAAATGGGTCAGTACGTAAGTTACTTACCATCCGTTATAGAAGGGGAAGAAATCAGAGTGAATAAGAGACAATTAAATGCTACTATGACTAAATACCGTGAGCAATGAAGGGGGAGGCCGACCAGGGGGGGCTGCGGAGGTCAGAGAGAGATTTGTAAACCCGTGAATGCTGTAGACTAGGTTGAGAATTGGGAAGAGGGATGTGGAAGGAAGCCTTTCCAAGTGGGAACCGGCATGAGCAATGATCAGATAAGGATGATCAAGAGCCCAGTCAAGAGCCCATCTGCAGTGGGGAGGAGGCAGGCATGAAATGAGGTGAGAAGGTCTAGGTATGCCAGCATCCCGACCAATTACTCGTGATCCCCGACTCCAGGCAGCATTATGCTGGCTATGAAGCACATTCAGATTTCCTGCCCATTTTGTTCTTCTTTCTGCCCTTGTCAGGAGAGTGGGATAAATGTTGTGGGCTTTTTATTATAGAAATGGCAAAAGACTAAAGGAGATTAAGAAAATTAGCCCAAGTCACACAGCTAGCAGCTAATCAGACTCACAGCAGAGATCTTTAGACCTCTCCCTATTTCACAGACCCAAGATTGGAGAGGGCCTCACAAGTCTCACAGCTAAACTTTCTCATTTTGCAAAGGAGGAAACTGAGGACCAAAGTGCTGAAGCCGTTTTTCCAAGGTCCCCCAAAAGGAGGTTGGCTGGTAGCAGCTCTAACCAGCCCTACTTCTGACTGAAGGTGTTTGCACACTACCAGCTGGAGAGGAAAGCCAGAGGAAAAATCCCCACGTTGCACAGGAAGAACTGCTACTTTGACAAAACAAAATATTTGCTAATGTTTTAGAATGGTTGGGATAACAGTCTGTTATGTAACTGCATTCTTAAAAATGGAAATTTTTATCAACTAAAAACAATTTTTTTTTTAAGATTGGCCCTGAGCTAACATCTGTTGCCAGTCTTCCTCTTTTTGTTTTTTCTTCCCCTCAAAGCCCCCCAGTACATAGTTGTATATTCTAGTTGTAGGTCCTTCTGGTTGTGCAATGTGGGACGTCACTTCAGCATGGCTTGATGAGCAGAGCCATGTCTGTGTCCAAGATCCGAACTGGGCCCCAGAAGCGGAGCTGGGAACTTAACCACTCAGCCAGTGGAGGGGGGGACCCCTAAAAGTTCAAGTGAAAAACATTCTAAAAAAAAAAAAGAGCTGCCTGAGGAGAGGGATCTTTCTGGCGAGGCAGGTTTCCACCACCTACTGGAGCTCCTCAGAACTTTTTTCTGCCACGGATGAATTTTCAGGTCTTCATCAATTACAGAAAAAAAAATTTTTTAACTTTTTGGAAAAAACTACACATTGGCCCCAAACTCATAAACTACTATCATCTCAGAATCTGTTAGCAAAACATAACTAATATTTTCAGACAAGTACATTATCCAGATGACACATTATTTTCCTTTTTTTTTTTTTTTTTTTTTTTACCCCAGAAATGGCCTGGCTTGAGAAAAGACTTGCTGAGAATCTGTGTTTACATTAGGGAGAGCGGGGGAAAATCCCTTGCAGAAGTTGAAAAGATGTTAAGTGGTAAATGCCAAAATGCCCAGCCAGCATGTAAGCAGGCTCTCATCCCAGCAAGAATACGTGCAGCTCAGCGTTTTCACATTGACTTTTGGCTTTTCTAGCAGTTTGAATTAACCCTTCCTCTCCTTCCGCTCCCTCCGTGAGGGATCCGCCTGGACCCACAGACCTGAAGCGCGTGGGTTTTCCGCGATCCGCCAGCAGAGGATCCCCAATGTGGGCAGCCGCGCCAACGGCCGCCTCCTAGGCTTTCTTCCTCTCCGGGGTCTGGGGGCAGTGCCCGGACAAGAGTTAGGAAGAAAGTCCAGCTTGCTGGATCTAGACACAGAAGTGGAAAAGGCCTGTTGGGAGACGAAAGCCGTACAAACAAATGGCACACAAGGTTCTCCAGGAGCGCGTGCCGCCGAATCACCTGTTTGAGAAGGTGGCGCCCAGCGTTTGTACCTGTAAAAGATCCTCAGGTGATTCTAAAGTGCATCCCTCCCGGACAGACACGAATCTAGATGCTCTAAAAAGCCAATGAGTGTTTATCTTAGTTTCAGCCCCTAGCAAGTTAAAGTGAAAAACAAAACAAGCATCCTAAAACCAAAAGTTCTTCCAGATTAGGTTCCTCTTAATACCTTACTGGCTGTTAAACTTACTGACAGACTGGGTGGATAATAGTCAAATATAAGAAAGGTGAGCATTTAATGAATATTTGTATAACACTTTACAATATTTTCTTGTGCATTAGTGATCTCACATGGTTCTCACAGCACCCCTATAAGGTAGCTTGTTATTCTCATATTAAAGATGAAGAAAACAAGTCTCAGAGACATGAGAGAATGACCTGGAAGTGCCCTAATGATGCCAGTATTTCTATTACTGATTTCGATTCATTTTGTGCTATTTAAAGTAATTTGTGCCTTTGGAGGTGCTTCTTCTAAACACACAGTAGGTCAGCTGCTGCAGATATTTGCTTCCAAGGGAAAAAAACCCATGTCAAAATCGTGGAGAGCTGAGATCTTGCACGGTATTGGTCCTGTTAAAACCAGGGTCGGCCTCGTAAACTCCAGCGCTCTTCATGCCACATTTCTAAGCTCTCTGGCTCAGTAGAAGAGTCTGAAGAACAACAAGAAAGCCAAGAGAATAAAGGAAAGTTAACTGAGCAGTAAAGATTTATTGCAAGAATATCAGTTCTAAAATAAAACCAGCCAGTCCTGCAGTTGGGTGAGTGTTATTATGGCAAAGTAAATGCTTCCTAGATGACTGGTGCTGGTTGGTTGGAAAATTAAAAAACGTTCAGCCTATTAGAGATGAAAGCAGACCTAATATATGGTGGGGCCACCAGGTTCGATGTATCTTTGAGATACCAGGATCTTTTAACAGCAAAATATTCAGTGCAGGCTTTTCTCTTTACCTTGTTGATTGACGTTTCATTCATCCTGAGAGGCTGCTCCGGCATAACTCAGAGGTAGATGCAGCCCAACAACTGGCCCCACAAGGCTCAGCCATGACGTGATGTAGTTGACGTTCCTGGGAAACAATGAAAATACAGGCGATTCCAATGTTTTCGTTGTAGTTTGGATGAATGGTAGAAAATCAGCTACCAACAGTAAAAGAAATGAGGCTTTCTTCAAAGATGTGTGCCCACCGCTCAGAATCCTGGCATTTCCAAATGCCAGGCCCACTACTTGATAAGGACTCAAGGTCCAAAGAGACTGTGAGGATCCCTCACTACGGTAGTTTAAGGAGGAGTCATGGCACTAGGGCCCCTGACTCCCCTTGATGATTCCAAGTTTACCCTTAAAATGCGCAGCGTTTGCTAGGGTAGTGGAGTGCGCTGGTTCAGAGCATGGCTCCAAGGCAAAAATGCCTGGGTTCTAATCCCAGCTCCACCACTTGAGGAGCTGTGTGACCTTGGCAGAGTCATTTCACCCCTCTGTGCTTCAGCTTCCTCCTCTGTAAATTGGATAAAATCATGGAACTTAGCTCACAGAGGCCTTATAAAAATCCAATGCATTAATATATATAAAATACTTAGAACTGCACCGAGCACACAGTAAAAATCAATAAATGTTAGGCATTATTATTATTACAAAAATATTTCTTTTTCAGCTTAGCTTTTAAAGTCACATAAAAAGATTTATACTTTTAAAATAAGAGTAAAAGCCAATGTATCTTGATGGTATTTCTTACCTATTGATTTTTCGAGAATTCTTTAGCACAGGAGTCATGAATTCATTCGTCTTGCAGGGATGAAGTACAAAAAAGGGCTGCCCAAGTATTGGATGCTCCTGTAAGAATCAGAGTTGGTCCAGGATTGCCAGTGTGAGTTACATTGAAAGAGTTAAAACACATAATCTGGTTTACTGCTTTAAAATAAAGCTTTGTTTTAAATTCCAAGTTATTAAATTAAGACAGAGAGATTTCAGCTTTGAAATGTAATTTGTAATCCAAACACAAAAAGAAGCTGGCGACAGGAGTTCTGCACTGGTAGGTGTCATCAAGTACAGGAGGGCACGTGGTTTGTTTACACGACACGAACTGTCGATAAATTTTGTCCATTCCATCTAACTCTTTGTCAGCTAGCGTTCCTCTCTGGCCGAATTATTCTTCAGTTTTTCCTCAAGGATGTCTGAAAGTCCAGTAGCCTGACCGCCATCTGAACAATGTGCTTCATTCACTTCTTTGTTAGTGGTAAGGGGACCAAAATCATTTGCACATTTTTCTACATGAATTTTATCAACATGTTAATTGTTTCAGGCCTAAGTGCATTCAGTGCCAATGGGCACTTGTTCAGTGGATAGAAAAGGATGGGGGAGAATAGCCTCCATTATTTAAATTGTTCTACTTCTGTCTGTCTGTCTCTCTTTCTAAGTTTCTTTCCTTCCGTCTCTCCCAAGCTCATAGGGCTGTTTCTATAAGTGAAAAGGCCATATGATGGAACTCTACTGTCTTTGCAAGAGAATGAGTGGATATAAGATGCAGGTCAGACTGCTGCCAGGTTAGGGATGTGGACATTATTTGGCAAGCAGTGGGAGCCCTAGAAGGTCTCGACATGGTGAGTGATCTCTGCACAAATTCTACCAACACAAAAACAATTATTGATGATATATTTATCGATCGTTTACATTGTGGATTAACCATGTTGCCAGAGATTGCAAACTCAAATATGGCTATGATCTGAATGTTTGTGTCCCCCAAAATTCATATGTTGAAATGCTAATTCCCGGTGTGGTGGTATTAGGAGGTGGGGCCTTTGGGAAGTGATTAGGTGATGAGGCTAGAGCCCTCAGGCATGAGATTAGCGACCTTATAAAGAGGCTCCAGAGAGCTCGCCTGTCCCTTCCTACTCTGTGAAGACACAGAGAAGTCCGTGACCTGGAAGAGGGCCCTCATGAGAACAGGCTGGCACCCTGATCTCAGACTTCCAGCCTCCAGAACTGTGAGACATAAACTTCTGTTGTTTATAAACTACCCAATCGGTACTATTTTGTTGTAGCAGCCCAACTAGAGTAAGGCAAATACCTATGAAGACCAGGCAGGTGACCTGAAGGAGTGAGGCCAGTTAAATACACCAGCAGGTGATGGGGACTGTGGAGACCAGAGAAGGCACCCAGCCGAGGCTGTGCCTGCCACTCTGTTCCAGCCAACTGTGCCATGTGGGAATGCAGGTTTAGTGTGCCAGGTCTTCCCATTTGTCAAAATAATCTAGAAATCCAGATTTTTATGTAAAACTTCCTAAATTTAAGTGTTGGCACTTTTTTTTTTTTTTTTTCAAATATGGCGTGGGCCAAATAAAACAAGTCTTAGGCTGGATTTGGACTACGTGCTGCCTAGCTTCTTCTCCTGGCTTCTTCTCCTCTTCTCAGCCAGTCCAAGGAGAAGCTGCACTCAGAGCTGTCTGTGGGAAGATTATGTGTGGTTGGCCCTGCAGCCCCCACCCGCCAACCCGAAAGCTTTCATGTCTGCACACAAGCGCACACACCACCCACAAGAAATGGGAGGGACAGTTCCACTTGTACTGGAGACACTAGGTGTGGAGACTTGGCGTGTATGTGTGTGGTGAGGGTTGAGGTATCCACTGGGTGTGGGTCGGTGTATGTCGCCCCAAGTGCCACCTCCAGATGTCTCTGCCCAGAGACCTGATTGGTACAGCAGAGCCTGGGCTCCCTCTCTCCAGCTCACCCTACGCCTCATTCCCTTTCCGGACAAGACCCTGGTGTCACAGGCCAGATGTGTCAGGTCTATAGCAAGTCCTCCTGTCCAACTGGATTCTGGCTTCCCTCACCTGCCTTAAACTAACACTTATTAATTCAGCACATCCCTACTGATCATCTCTTATGAGTCTGCCAGGAACGGTTTTGGATATAGTTATAGAGATCACTATATCTCAAAGATAAACAGGGTCCCTGATCCCATGGAACTTACATTCCAGTGCAGGAGACAGCCAATAAACACAGAACAAATAAATAAACAAGATAATCCAGATAATAATAGTCAGTGCTATGAATGACATAACACAGGGTAACATGATTCTGGAGGGACTGTGGTGATATTTAGATTTGGTGAAAGGGAAGCCCTTACTGAAGAGGTGATCTTTAAAGAGATCAGAATGGCAAGAAAAACCCAACCATGCAGAGGTCTGGGACAAAGTGTCGGAGGCAGAAGGTCATAAAGGGAAATGAGCAAGGAAACATGCGTAGGAAATGCAAAAGGATTTCAGAATTATCCTGCACTAAAATAATTACTGTTTAGAGGGTTGCAGCCTCCCCTCCTCTCCAAGACTCGCCCTCCCTTTGGTGTGCCTTGAACACTTGGTCACTTTCACACTCATGGGGCAACTCCTCCAGCTTTAAACACTCGAGCCCATGCTTCCTGTAGCTGAGGTGGAAGGGACTACTCACACAAGACTCTACCACAAGTGTGGAAATACTGAAAGTGTAGTTAACACGCAAAGCTATGGGCTCTTAAAGATCCAAACTGTTACAGTACTGGGGCTCCCAGGCCCACTGGAGTCATGTGAGATACTAGGAAGAGATCTTGCCTGGGCCTTCCCTTCCTGGCCTACATGGCGGATGGAAGCACTCACAGCCACCACCAAGAGTGTCCTCCAAGAATCTTAACCCCTCACTGTTCAGTTTCCTTAAGGAGTTGGTGACTCTTGTGAAGAATGGCTTTATAACACTGTCAAGACCTTGCCTCTTCCTTATAGGACTATGGCCGAACCTTTACAAGACTCCAAAAGAATAACCATATCAGAGTATAACATATATCCACTCTTGGATACAGACAGACTTAAAGTCCAGGGGATCATTTCCTAAGCAGATGTAGCCCAATGTCACACTGCAGTTCTGCTCATTTGATGCTGCTTAGTAAAGACTTGGACTTGACTTCTACAAGTCATCTTTTACGCAGTCCATATTGCAAGTGAATAAGAGCAGGCATGGGCTCTGCAGTTAAGACTGGAGTCACTTCCTACTCCACTAGTTAGCAGCTGTGAGCTTTTCAGGCAAACCACTTAACCATTTTATGTCTTTGTTTCCTCATCTAATAACTGGGATTAATGATAGCATCTATTTCATAGATTGATTGTGGTCCTTCAATAAGAAAATGCCAGAAAAGTGTTCAAAACAGTGTCTGGCACATAGTAAGCACTTAGTTCACTATTATTAGTCAACCCATTGATATCTAAACAGACAAGGATAATAACACTCAGACATCCACAATATGGTCTGTGATACCCCATAATAAAGGCCAATTTCAATATCTAACCTCATCAAACAAAACATAGAGTTATTCAGCATGGTAAAAACATCACTGCCTGGTATCTAAATGTCTAGGAACATTTGACAACTGATTATAACCACAGGGAAGAGAAATCTGAGTTAGGAAAAAGTCTAGGTATATATGGCAACTGGTGCTACCAATATATTGGTATATAGGACAAATTAATGGAAAATAATTTAAATGAATTTAAATTAAAATAAAAGCCCATGCACTTCAAAAACACTTCAGTAACCTAAAAGATTTTAATATTCATTGTCCTTCAAATAACATAAAAAAGTCATATTAGCATTTAAATCATATTAAGTCACATTAGCATTAAGTTCTAATAAAATTAAATGCATGGTAATGCTCATGTGAACACCTTTTTTTTAAAAAAAGAGACTTTCATGCCTTAGAAGAGCTTTTAAAAAAGCTTAAACATTTCTGTAATGCAGGTTGGCCGTCTGAAAAAAGGTAAAACTTAAAATTCTCTATTCTTCATTATATTAAGAACTTAAATCTATGTAACTAGACAGAAGATATTAAAACAAAATGACTGTCTTTAAAAATCAAAAGTTTAAATTTGATTTTAAAGTAAAAGCTATATTGTTTTGGTAAGATGCTTTTAGTTTTAAAAAGTCAAGCTATGATATGCTTATCAACTTAAAATAGGAATTATTATAAGGCATATTTGTGTAATCTTTTAAGAAATGTTTCATACATAAATAACAATAGGAGTGGACTTCCAGCTATAGTAAAATGAAGAGATCAGCAAATCCTCTCCCCAAAAAACAAGTATAAAATGGAACAAAATTGTCAAAAGCCAATCATTTCTGGACTGTGGAAATCAACAAGAGGCAAATAAAAAATGTGACAAGTGTTTAATTCATGAAAAGCTGCCAGAACTTCAAGTTAGACACAGAAAGTCTGCAGCCTTCTTGCCTAGAAACATTCCCATAGCCTCTCCCAGCTCCACCCTCGCTCCATCAACAGGGAAGTTCTACCAGAGTGGAGCTGACCATGAGAACCAATAGCTGTGCTGCCAGCAGGGCTGACTTGATCTCCAACAGATGGCAACAACTACACCCAGTGGCACAGGTAATAAAAACAGCAAAATACGGGGGCCAGCCCTGTGGCCGAGTGGCTAAAAGTTCCACATGCTCTGCTTCAGTGGCGTAGGTTCATGGGTTCAGATCCCAGCAAGGACCTGCTCCACTTGTCAGCCATGCTGTGGAGGCATCTCACATGCAAAGTAGCGGAAGACTGGCACAGATGTTAGTTTGCTCAGGGCTAATCTTCCTCAAGCCAAAAAAAAGAAAAAAAAGACGAAGATTGGCAACATTTGTTAGCCTAGGGTGAATCTTCCTCACCAAAAAATAAATAAATAAAAAATAACAATAGCAAAATTGGTACTAAATGAAAAGAAAAAACTGCAGCTCTGCTAGCCAGATGTTGCAGCCCCAGTTGAGGCAAGCAGTGGACCAGCCAGAAATTTAATGGGGAGATTCTGGAGACAAGACAGTTGTGGAGGGGCTAGGTAAGTTCCCAGGCGTGCCTGGCTGACTGGGAACTAGGAGCAGGTGCAGGGCAAGACAGAAGGCCTGATGGAAAGTAAAAGCAGGTGCCTACTCGAATGTCATCTGAATGTTGAATGTGCTTCCAACCCCCACACACATCCATTAGTAAAGGAGGGAAGCCTTATGGGCTTGAGGCATTTGAACACAGCCTCTGTCCAATCATTGGCTAACCAGCAAGCTATGCAGACATAGCTGGGTGACTCCAAGGGAAACAAGCTAAAACATGAAAATAAGAGTGAAAAACAAAATCACAGAGATAGCAGCAGCCACACTTACAGTGGAGACAAATTCTGCAGATAAAGCCTAGGAAGGTTACTAAAGTAAACAAACAAATAGAAACAATAGCGACAACAACAAAAAGACAACCCTGAGGGGAAAATATTGGAATCCAGAATTGCTACAATATATTATCTAAAATGTCTAGTTTTCAAAGAAATTTATGAGATATGCAAATAAATAGAAAAGTGCGATACATACTAAGGAAAAAAAGAACCATTAACAACAACTGACTCTGAGTAGGCTTGGGTGTTGGATTTACAAAGAATTCAAAGCAGCTATTATAAATATGTTCAAAGAATTGAAGAAAACTATGTTTAAAGGTAAAAATTATGATAATGACTCTGCAAATAGGTAACCTCAGTAAAGGAATACAAACTATAAAAAGAACCAAATGGAAATTCTAGAGTTGAAAAGTACCATACAGAAATAAAAAATTCACTAGATAGGTTCAAACATAGAAATGAGATGGCAGTAAAAAGAATTAGTGGATTTGAAGATATATGAATAGAAATTATTCAATCTGAAGGAAAGAGGAAAAAAAACGAGGAAAACCGAACAGAGCCCCAGAGACCTGTGAGACCATATCAAGTGTATTAGTGACACATAAGACGAGGCTGAGAAAGGGAGGCAAGAGAGAAAGAGCAGGTGAATATTTGAAGAAATACTGGCTGAAAACTTCTAAACTTTAATGAAAAACATTTAATCTACAAGAAGCTTGACAAACCCTAAGTAGAAACACAAAGAGATCCATGCTTAGACACCTCATAGTCGATTGGCTAAAAGCAAAAGATAAGGAGAAAATCTTAAAAGCAGCAAGAGAGAAAGGACACATTGCTCAAAGAGAAATAACAGTACAATGACGACTGGTGTCTCATCAGTCCAGACGGCAGCACAGGACATATTCAAAGTTACGGGGGAAAACCGCAGAGCTGTCAACCAAGGATTCTATATCCAGCAAAACTACCCTTCAACAGTGAAGGTAATGTAAATACATCCTAGGGAAACAGACTGAGAGAATTGCTTACTAGCAGACCTGTCTTATAAAATGTGCTAAAGCAAGTCTTTCAGGAAATGATTCCAGAGCATAATGCACATCCACAGGAAAAACTAAAAGGCATCATAAATGGTAGATATATGACTGTTAAGTATTTTTTCTTCTCTTAATTACTTTAATAGACATAAGATTACATAAGGAAAAATTATAATACTGTAGTGCTGTATTTATAACATATATAGATGTAATATACCTGATAATAATAGCACAAAGGGAGGGGGGAAATGGAAATATATTGAACAAAGTTGCTATATTTTAGCTAAATTAAGTCAGAATTAACTTGAGTTCCTATTGTTAGAATGTTAGTAAGAGTGTGGTTTTTGAGAGCATGGAGAACCCGAAAGCTTCTGTTTGTTAAATAAATCCTTTAAGCATGTTGTTAATCATGACCACTCTTCTGGCAATGTGTCAAAAGCATCCATAATTAATTACATGGTTAAATTGTCATGGTCAACACCCAATGCTTTCTCAAATATATCAGCTTCTCTTAGTGTGGCTTATTAACCAAATCATTAATCACTTTTCAAATACAGATGGAAAATTAATTTTAAAAATACTCAAATCCTTTAAATACATAGGACTACTGAATACAAGGTCTTGAATTAATAAGAATATAATAATGGTTATATAATGTAGAAAAATTAGAAGTTTGCCTGATGTGATTAGAATGCATATGTTCTCTTATTCAGTCACTTAGCAAACATTAATCTTTTTGTCTGATAATTTTATAATGATTTAACCCTAACTAAAAGCAAAGGATCTGTAATTCAATAATGTGGTTAATCTTATGGATATCTATTCTGCAGAAGTCACAGAATTCAAAGTTAGCCTTGTGACCTGAGCCAGTACTATATTTTCAGTCACATTCAATCAGCTGATCCTCCAAGCCAAATGATTTGTATGCAGACAAAGTAAGGTAGAGAATTTACAAATAATTTGAGACATTTGATCAGTGTAGACAATCAATCTGGATAATATTCTCCAAAAGCCATTTTTCTGCAATGGGGATTTTTTTAAGGCTTATGCTATCAGGAAAGATTATCTGTATTTTCTACTTTATCCTTTAGACAGCCAGAATCAAAGATGAAAGTGTCTTTAGTCGGTTTAGGAATTATGTGCTGGAGTTCAAAAAAATCTAAAATCCTACACCTTATTTGTTTAATATACCATTTTCAGAAATGGAAGAACATCAAAACTGTCAGGATCTTTTTAGTGACATTTCTTAGATCAATTCAGAAGGTAAATTTGTGTGAAAGTGCTACCATCTGCTGTCAGTACTAATGAACTGATGCAAATCTGCACTGAGAAAAATGTCAGTGTGGAAATACATGCAGCCAATGAACTGTGCTAGGCTTACAACTCAATAAACACTTCCACTGGAACAAAGTTCTGCTAAATGGTTTTCCGTGAAAATAGAAACGATGGGTCAGATTTCTATCTCCGTCACTCCAGAGGAGTTATATAGGCACATTCTCTTATGAAATTTAATTTAGCAATGGTTAAATGTCTCATAAAATAAGTCTGACATGAATACTTTGAATTGGTTTCAGAACTGTTAGATATGACTATCACAAGGAAATGATAATACTGCACCTTCATTCTTACATCTAATAAATATGATGAGTTACTTGGTTCATTTCTTAATTTTCTTGGCTCCCCAGGAGGGCACAAATATAATTTCCCATATTACACTTTCACCCAGTTTCATATTCCAGACTGAGGAAATTTGCCTCCCACGCTGAGCACCTCCCTTGGAAATGAAGAGGGCTATCGCCCACATCCCGCCCCCTCAAGCAGGGAAGGGAGAGTGGCCCTTGAGCCTCTACAGTATCAGGCACTGTACTAAGAGTTTTGCCCGGGGTCACCCATCCCAGTAACTCTTTGAGGAGGGCTTTTATCCTGCCACTGTGGAGAACAGGATCAGAGAGATCATGCTTCAAGTCACCCATGTGGTGAGGGGCAGAGCTCCTCAGAGACCACGCTCCAACCCGGCACCTCCTCACTTCACCGACCTGAGGTGGCATCCAGAACAGTCCCCGGCTTCCATCCTCTCTAGTCCACCTCTTCAAAACTCTTTTTTTTAAAATTCCAAATGAACGTATTTTCATGAAATTATAAGAGCAATACATATAGAAAGTTCAGAAAATACAGAAAAGAACAAAGAATAAAAGCAGAATAGTCTAAAACAGCCCAATAGATCTAATCGCCGTTTGGTGAGCTTCCTTTCAGGTCTTTTCATCTACACACGTTTGTCGTTTTCTGTTGCTTTTTAGTCCCTGAACAGATACTGATGGAGTGCCCACTACGTGCCAGCGCCTGCCATATGAGTCTTCAGTGGATCATCTCTCAGCATATTTGTCGTCTGTTTTACTGATTTCTGTACTAATTTTTATTATTTCCCTCCATATGTTTTGTTTGGTTTTCTTATGAATTTATATTAGCTCTGTAGTATCTTTTGAGGACACTGATTCTTTTCATTCAACCATCGTTCTGAGCCGTACACCAGGTCAAATAGAAATACACTGGTACAGAATCAGATAACCACTGCTCTCACCGAAGTTACTGAAATAGTCAAAATATTTTTTATTTCCAGATTGGCATTTGTCTTTAAATTTTGTTCATGATGATCCAGATGTGGAATGCGATATTAGATAATTAAATCTATAATTTCTCCTTTTTATTTCTTCTATCACTTTTATGTTTAAAAAAATTCTATTCAGAATTACAGAGCCACATATTTACCTATATTTATGTCTACTTTACCATTAAACTACCTGCTGTGCCCCAAACTTTTTCTTTTCCTTGCCTCCAGGCCTTTGTACATGCCGTTCTCTGTGCCTGGAACCCCTCCCTCCCTCTCTCACCTGTTGATACCCATTTCTCTCCTACAGACCTCAGCTTCTACCTCACCTACATTAGGTGCCCTCTCTCTGTGTCCCCTCTGCACCCCATGCCTAGACCTACTACTTAATTCCACATGGTTCTGTATAGGTTACTGACTGTTGGCAGGAGTCTTGCTCTACTGTGCTCTAATTCCTTGAGGGCAGAGGAAGTATTCTGATTACTATTTTAATCTCAGTATCCAGGACAGTGCCTTTCATCTCAATAGGCACTCAATAAATATTTGTGGGATTGCTGCATAGACAAAGACATCCTACTGTGCCAAAGTAAATTGTTATTGGCATATGCAGCCTGTTCCATAAAGGGAAATATTTGTGCGGAAGGCACCAGTGGCCCCTATGCCAGCGTAGGGAGAGAAACATTCTTTCTCCTTGGCACAAAACCAGGGACAGCACCTCCTGGACATTTATAGGAGTCCCCAGATAAGGACTTCTATACATATCTGTTTTCTCAAAGAGTTCCTCCAAAGTGTATCTAAGAATAAAGGAGAGAGTTTGAGGGCATGGTTAGGAGTAACTCTCCTCATGCAATTTACTTTAAAAACTTATGTCAATTATGCAATATATTCTAAAATCTATTTATTGGTTTCCACATAAAAAATAATATCCAATATTACCATTGAAAAAGTTGATGCGCTGAGATGCGTGTTGTAATTCTGTGAGTTAGCCTGCCCCCTGCCAGACCACTGTATCCCCCTAAGGTATGTTACCCAGACTAAGAAGCAGAGTCAAAAACTACTAAAATATATAGTAAACTCATGCCTTTCTATTTAATTCACTCGTTTATTACTTCATGTATTTTTTACTTCATGTATTCAATAAACATCACTGTATACCTATTGTGAGTAAGACTCCATCCTAGACATTCATCCATCTATCCATCCATCCACCCACTCATTTATTTAACAAATATTTACAGAGTCTGTTCTGTGTGCCAGGCACACTGTTCTAGGCACTGGAGATGTAAGCATACTCAAGACAGAAGCAAAATCTGCTCTCATGGAGTTTATGTTCTAGTTTTAGATATTAGGAAAATATAAAATAGCATCCCATGACCTCAACTCCTGGGGCTTATAGTCCAGTTGCACCCCAGTACTAAAAGTCCTGGATTGCACCTCTAGGGAAGAAAGTTCCAAAGGCGAGTAAGTGTGTCACCACTCACTCCCCTTCCATTAGGATTTTTAAAGAGAATGGAAAAGCAGATCTCCAGGGGGAACAGCAGTCTTGTTTGGCCTGATGGTGGGGGGGGGGGACTAATAGGACTTGTGACCAGGAACAAGAAAAGCTGGCAAGAAAGATGCCCTCTGGGGGAGGAATTTTGTTTCCATCATTTGGAAAGGAAGCATGGGGAGGCTTCACCGTCACGGCAAGACTGCGTAGGGATCACAGTGGCATCAGCAGAAAATGAGATGCTCCCCACGCAAGATGGAAGGCGTCCTGAGGAAGGCCTGCAAGCACCTGAGGTCAGAGAGGAGCTCCCCAGTAAACTAAAGGAAAACCACGATGCAGAGGAGGCCCAGGCCTGAGGCTCCATGGATGGAAAGACCACTTGTTCCCAGAATGATACTCATGGTGAGATCCTGGAGGCCTGGAACTCAGCTACAATGTTCACCCTGCAGATCTTATGCTTGCTATAACTGTGTAGTGTCTCTAATGCTGTGCTGACTGTCCTACAGTTGGAAACACCAGATAGTACAGAGAGTATATATTTTCATGAGCTGAGAAAGACTTGAGTCAAATGAAATATGACATCGCCTCTCCTCTCCTCATGCTCCATTAGGACATCTGCAATTCAAGGGTTACAGAAATCACTCTAATACGTAACAGATTATGAACCTGGCCACTCAAAAGGTACAAATCCAGGAATAGGGGAATTCAGAGCAAGGAGGGGTCACTTCTGCTGGTAGGGGGAGGGGGCAGCAAAGACTTCCTGAAGATGTGGTGTTTAATCTGGTCCAGACCTTAAAGGATGAGCAGAACTTGGGGCAGGGGAAAGGAAGACTGTGGCGGTAGAATTTAAGACAGAAAGAGGCTACTCCAGGTTTAACGGGAAGGGAGTTCAGTGAGAGACACATAGACTTCCATCTTTTAAGTAGGACTGAGAAGTTCTGTAAATGTGGAGAAGAAAAAAATGTCTATTTTTGTTTTGTTAGTGGTGCTGTCAAATGACTGAGGCAATCCCTGTTAGATCCAAAGTATTCTCTGGAAATAACCACTAACCATACTAGACAAAGAAGCAACGTTAGAAGTGCGAGCAATCCTCTCTTACAGTTTTGAAAAAAGACTGGGAAAGAAGAAATAACCCAGGACAGATGTCTATCCTTTCTAAGTGTTTGAGGATATAGATAGAAAGACAGTGAAAGAATATTTAAGAAAAAAAAATATGTGGGGAAGAAATGAAGGTCTTGTCCAACTACCCAGAAAGGTCAGCACATTTCTCCTTATTTCTGGGATGGGCAGAGGCAGCCAAAGGAAGCTATGCCTTGCTCTAGCTGCACCTGTTGACATTTTGGGGCCAAAATAGTTGACAATTAGGAATAAAATTCTAATGGTGTTTGGGAAGGTGAATTTAAAAAAAAAAAGGGACAATTCTTCAAATTCATATGCTGCACAGAAGCCCCCAGGCTTCCCAGAATTTTTATTAAAAATTACAGACATCACAGCAATAGTTCTCAGACACCACCTCCTCTGCTAACAAAAACTTTCCTTTCATGGCTCCAGAGGGAGTCCAGCAACAAATTCTCCCACCGCTGCCTCCATCTACAAAGGGCTCCCTCCCAGGGCTGCTGACAGTCCCAACTCCAACTCCTGGATTAGACAGCAGAGCTTGAACATATTTACAGACTTTATACGGCTTGTTGCTTTAAGCAACACCATTAATATGCCAGAACTCTGAGTTCCCAAACTTATTCAGTTATGAATTTGTTGTACATAATTTAATCTCTCTGTATTTTGATATGCAAAATGGGAATAGTACTGCTGATACTTCACAGGGTGAAAGGAGATAACCAACAAGACCATTATAAAGCTTGCTGGAGGGAAAAAGAGCTTATGTAAATGTCTATTAATTAAACAGGAACGGCTGCACAACTAGGTCAGGCACGACGATAAGACTGAACAGCCCCCGCCGACCAGCCACCAGCATCAAAAAGAAGAAATGAACATGTAATCCTAATAGCACTTGTTGGTTGCATTTTATAAAGAATATTAAACTGTAATATTCTGTAACACAACACAGAGTGGCATATTTCAGACCATCCTCAAAGCTTTCTTTGATAGAACATAAACTTATTAGAGACAACAGCCAAAAACAAAAACAAAAAAGCAAGCCGATTACTAATGAAGAACTTGTAAAAAGCTAATCAAAGCTCTCATCCAGAGAAAATGAGAAAATGCGAGGCTTAGAATGATTTTGTATGTTGACACGATTTTATATAGCATCACAGAAAGAAAAATAAAACAGATTTTAAATGAAGACAAAAAGGACTCTAAGTCTCTGTTTAGAAGCTTTGTTACATACCATATCAATGTTTCTATTAAAACGTTCTGCTCTAGTAGAAACATTCGTTTTTTAAAAATACCTGATGGGGGATGCTGTCACCAGAGGACACTCTGGGTTTCTCTGTCTCTCTAGTCAAACCTCTGAGTATTGGGAGGGCCAGACAGAAGAACTTTCATTCAGCCTCCACCCATTTTCTAGAAATCTGCTCAGAGGGGCAGCTTATCCAAGGTCCTGGTACTCAGAAATGATGGCGCTGAGACTCATGTCCAGATTCAAGAATTTAGTCTTTCCCTACCAATGCCAAGCCTGCTAGGACTGAATGCAGCACTTCAGCCTGAAACAACTTGCAGGCCTTACATTTATTCTATTTTTGTCTTAAAAGAGCTTGTACTTTCAAGCATGAATTTTTTTTCTTTTCCTTTCACTATGTTACAGAACGGTGACAATTTTGGGGTAAGTCTATTTCTGAGACAGTCAGTAAAACACTGACACCACTTTAGAGCAAGGTGTGTTGGGGGTGATAGAAGAGTGAATCAGCAATCAGAAAATCAAGGATTTTCAAGAACAAACCCACAAAACAGCATAATTTATTGATAACCAGATATTAATGTCTGGCAACTATCACACAGGAAGGTGTTTTCTGAGCAACACAAAATAAAATAGCATAATTACTTGTTACTGTTAGTATAATTACTTTTTAACATGGTGCCAAATAGAGTTTTAAAGCAACAGAAAAACATAGATAAATCAAGTGATTTTTAAAAATACCATAATGCTTCTCTTTAGATAAATATAAGCAATGTAAATTTCTAACAAAAGCACCCCAGTTTACAGCTATAACTCCTCACAGCTGTGTACTTCCTTCCTGCTTCTTACCCAACCTTGATAAGAAAAAGATTCCTTTTATTCCCAGAATAAGATTCCCAGTGATTTCTTTAAGTTAACATTAGTTCTCCTTAGGGGCTGGCCCCGTGGCCTAGTGGTTAAGTTCAGCACACTCTGCTTCAGTGGCCTGGATTCTGTTCCCAGGCCTGGACCTACACCACTCGTAGGTGGCCATGCTGTGGTGCCACCCACATACAAGATAGAGGAAGATTGGGCACAGGTGTTAGCTCAGGGAAAATCTTCCTCAGCAAAAAAAATAAATTAGTTTTTCTCTTTAGAAGATCTCTCAAAAGAGACTCCATGAAGAAAATTCCTAAGGATGTGATAAAACCATTACAGAATCTGTTATGACCTTTATAATAATGAAAAATGTTAGGTAAAGATCTGACCTATAAAACCTTAGCTACGATGAGATAATTCTCCCACTTTTTAGATAACTAATAATATGAAACTAGGTAACAAAAACGCTACTAATGGGCTGCAGATTAAGAAATCATTCCCTTCTATAAACATAATCAGATTTTATTCAGACAATAATTGTATTTTGGTATTTTTCAAACAAATATTAGAAAAATAAACTGATACATATGGGCAAGAATGGCAGTTCCTTATTTTTAAAAATATTTTATTTAAAATGTAAACAACCTAATAATGTCAGGATAAAAAGTGTATATTCTAATCTGATTACCTGACCAAATCAACTTCTTATATTTCTCCGTAGTAACTTCCGTTGGAATTTTAAGAACTGATTTTTATAGTTTGAATCTAGTTCAGTATTTTCTGGACAAGAAAGTCGAGGACCCAAAAAAGAGAGTCTAAAACTGAAAAAGAAAACTGGAACCAGGAGATACACGGGCTTTCCATATGAACTCATGAGACGAGCCCTGATTTAGGGCTGAGCTCTGAGCTCACCATTATTTTCTTCGCATGGCCCTTCAGACCAGCACAGTCAATAAATCTCATGATTGCTTCACACTAGGTCATCCTTGAGCTCTTTTTTCCCTTCTCATAAAGGTTGATTTCTTCCCAATTTTATTGATATCTACTTACCCACCTATCATTATCTGTCTTTCATAGTTAATGTACACAGTAAATATATAATGTTGTGATTCAGTTTTTCCTCTTACCTCTTAACATTATTTCATATATGCTTTCCTATATTTTGCATAATCCTTACAACTTTCTTTTTAGCTACATAATATTCCATCTAGCTAATAAATCATAACGGATTTTACCATTACTCCACTGTTAGACTTTAGATCATTTTCCAGTTTTATACTACTATAAATTATGCCTATATTTTATATGGATGATGGATTATTTCCTTATAATAAAATTTCAGGAATAAGTAAAAACTGGGAATATTTATATGGCTGTTGATCTATATTATCACATTTCCCTTCAAAAAGATTAAACTAATTTATCTTGCCACCAACACAAACTGCTTAACTAGTCCCTCATTATTTTAAATAACACTGTCTCAATGTTAGAATTAAACCCTCCTCTGAAATACTTCACAAAAACATCACACAGACTCCCTAAAGACCAGGCAACTAGCTTAGGCTTTATGCCACTTTCAGCTTGGCCACAGGATGCAACCCTTGGGGATTAGTGACTGGATGCAGAACATATGGAGAAGGGTTAAGGCTCAGGGTGGGGTTGGGTGACTTGCTTGAATGCTTGTAAACACATTATATACCCGGATGCTGCTTCTCCACATCAGCTGGGGCAGGACCAGCCGCTTTTCAGAAATAGCATGCCAAGGTTCCAAGCTCTCACAGCAGGCCTGCATTACCTGGCCTGCGTCTTCAACAAGCTGGTACCTGGGTCTCGAAGGGCCATGAAAATAGGTCATAACAAATCACATTAACTGAAGCTCCTGCTCTCCTCAGATTCTGCGCCAGTTGGTATAAATATGGCTACAGTATTATCATATCACTCCTCTAAAAAGCTCTACTTTCCTTGGCAACAGTCTGAAAAATAATGTTAAGTGTAAAAACCAGCACATAAAATTGTATATTCATTACGGTTACAACTATGGATATGCTGACATGAAACTTGCCCAGTAAGAAAATGGCATCCAAACCTTCAACTTGAGGCATAGCACAAAATAAAAATGAAAACTAAAATTGTGCGTGTCAAACTGATATACATATACTTGGCAGTAAACACATCTGAAGGCAAGTACATTTTCTTCAACATCTTTTACTTTTTTACGTAGAAAATAGTCCATTTCTAGCATGTTCCTCAGAAAAGGCCCATTCATTCTTTGTTGCCCCAGCTGCTGCTCCTCCCATAGGAGTTACAGTTGCCTTTTCCAGCATGAAGTACAGCTCTCAGAGCATCCCTAGGAGCAGGATGGCCTCCATTTCTGCCTCTGGGCAGGGATCCACTAAGAGAGCCCCTTGCACCAACAGAGGAAAGGACGAATCCAGCTCCCCCTTCAGGAAAGGGCTCTCTGCCAGGCATTACTAATCGACTCAGAAGTGCACGTGTTATTTCTGCACTGACTTCTCTGGGAAGCACCACAGAGATTCTGCCAGATTAGTCCGCACAGAGTCAAACTGACTTTCTGCCGGGAGAACTCAGAATTCTAGAATTTTTCTTAGTTTCCCAACTTGATAAAGGTGGTTTCATTCTCAATACCTACTACTCAAAAGACATAAATAAAGGTAATTTTATGCCTCTTCGGTCACTTACATCTTTACTCCTATAAATCAGTGTTTTATTCCGATGTCTTTAAACTTTTTCGCTTGCACACACCTACATTTTAAAAATATATATCTACATACCCCTAGGTACATAAGTTGACCTCTAAAAGTTTTCATCAAATCGTTGTAATGGATGTAATTTCCAGTGTATTGTAAATATTGACAATTTTAAATACACAACATTCTACATTACATACAATTTTAAATAATACTATTATGTCACTCTCTTAAATGCACTCAATTGAAAATAAATGCCACTGTGTTATGATACCCACCATCATTCATTTAAAAAATATATGAACAATCGGATATTTTATATTTTTCTTCCTGAACTTATATTTCCATTCCGCGTCTCTCAAAGAATTTTATTGTAATGTATATTTTATGCTTAAAAGCTTTTTATTGATCATATTCTTGTACACAAAAATATATATAAAGGAACTTACTTTCCAGAATTTCCTGTGACCATTTTGCTCTGTGTTAACTTAGATGTCTGAGTGAGTTGTCATTATAATTATTAGTAGTACTTGGCTGATCAAAACAAAATAAATATATTACAAAATTTGATAAACAAACATGTAAAATGGGATGTTTCAGAAATTGTGAGTTAATAGCATCATTTAGTATGTACTCCAGGTCATATTTTTTCATATGTGTATGAATGTACTTAATCTTCACAATACCCTATTATTATCCTCATCTTAAAGATACAGAAACTACGATTGAGAAAGCTTAAATGATGCATCAAGGTCGCAGAGCCTGGATCCACACACAGACTCTGGCTCCAGAGCCCAGGCACTTAACCACTATCCTATACTTCCTGACTCTAAAAAATATGGATTGGAGCCTTAGGGGGTGCTTAAATAAAGGGGTTGTGAAATTGCCCCTCTGGTGCCCTAGCTGAGCAATATGCCATGGTAAGGGATGGGATGGGATCAGGGTGAGGTATGCCTTTGTTTTGTACAGTGGGAGAACGGCATAAAGGGGAGGTGGCAAAGGAAAATCTCGGCCCCAGGGCCTTTTCAGGCAGATGGATTTCATGAGAGGGTGCATATGGATGGAGAAGACCTGCAAATTAATTCCTTTAAAATTCTCCAGACCCACATATCCTTTGGGAAGTCTTTATATACACCCAAGGGTACGTATACTCCGGTTGGAATGCTATTGGTCCACTCAATCTCTGATACAATAAAGATTAGAGGTTTTCTGAAACATTTTTAATGCTTTAGAATCAAAATTTAATTAAAATTTAAATTATTTTAACCCTTGAATTTTATTTTAAAATGGCAGTCAATTTCAATAATTTGAAGAGACAGAAATGCTAAAATGTAACAGGGTGGTAATAAGCATAACTATAATCTACGTGGTAGGTTTATAATGATTAGATGTAATGCATGAAAAGATAGCAGGTCAGTAATAGAGCCATGCATAAAATGCTCCTCTCAAAATCTTTATTTGCATTTCTATTACTGAAATCATTTCCTAATAATGAAGTTGCCATGAGAGAAGCTCCATTACTAAGGATCACTGTTACAGATACAACATTATTAAAGCATTGCTATGTACAGGAACTTTTATTAGGATGATACAAGTTATATATCATTGTAATAAAGCTTCCATTATAATCCTAATTGCATAAAGCTGTGTTTGAATATAGCAATGCTAGAGCTGTAGGACTTTTAATAAAGTATCAAAATAATGCTTTGGTAATAGGATTGTTTAGAATACTAATACTTCAGGGAGGGCTGAGCTGACTAATGGGTGATGTTTATGCCACTGATTATACACGCGCTACCAAGAATTAAAAAGAAAAGAAGTGGAAAGAACTCTCACGTACCTAGTAGCATGCAGTTTGGAAATGTAGGTATGGAGGCACACATACCAGCTTTCTTTGATATAACAACTCAGTATGTCCAATTCGTTTACTGGTACAAGATAGCAAGTTTCAAATATGGACATTTATAACCATGACAATGGAAAGGTTTAATGTTCAGATCTATGGAGAGCTGGTAATCAAAAAGTTAACAAAACAATTATAAATACCGACAGACAGGCAGACAGCCACATCTTGGGAAATGCCCGTTAGAAAGACCATTAGAGAAATGAGAGTTTTGGTGGGGGCAAGGGGGATAATGAGAATGTTCCAATACTGTGCGGACAGCCCACTGTAAGATGCCACTCTCTATTACATTGAAACGATAGCGTGGTCCTTCTGAGTTATAGCTGGAGGTTAGTATCAGACTTAGGTTCCCACCAGAGAATTTTAGTGTATTTGTTCAAATGTTCGTGCATTTGCTCTAATGGAGTCAAGTATTCAGCTGTTCCCTCTAGAAACGTATATAATGTTCACCACCAGAGACCACCAGAGAGCCATCCAATCCTCCACAGGCGCCGAGCTGCTCCTTAATATAGTACCTGCTGCCGGTGGATGTGACCAAGGCGGCACCAGGCTGTCTGAAAAGGGCCTCGACATAGGCTAGGGCAGCGGAGACCCTGACTGGCGGCTCTGCCACAGCTATATTCACCATCAGAATACGGGGCCAAGGCCATTTTGGTTTTGAGACCACTTGTAGCAGCTGGATTGACTCAGAATCTGCCTGGAAAGCAAAGTACTTTTACTTTTTAAGACAGCATCTCCTTTCCATGATTCCCTCTTGACCTCTGCCTTCCAGATGTGATGAAGAGTCAGGTGGGGTTAACTTAGAGCTCAGAAGGCGTATTTTCCTTACTGACTCATTCCCCTAAGAAGATGGTCCCCAAATCTTTGTAACACCTCAGGAGAAGGTACAAAATTTTTTTTGTACTGTATGGTCAGCTGAAACATGTTGTTTTCAGGATTCTAATATTCTCTCTTTTTCATTAAATATGATTAACCCAAAGTAATTTGCACTGAGGCAATGAGGGACTCTATTTCTGAAACACTTAAAAAATTTGAAATCTCTTGACTTGGGAGTGTGTGACACTGAAAGAGTGAAAGGGTTTAGTTATCCAATTGGTCAGCTAAACACCTGCAGAAACAGAGGCACCCAAAATATTTGAAGAAATCTCAACTTCCATGAATTTAACCAGAAATTTGAAATCAAACAATTTTGAAAGAAACTATTTGAATTTTGGCATTCATGTAAGTTTGCAGTTTACAATTCACTGATGTCCTTATTTTAAATACATGGGGGGGGTACCCCAATCTTTCCAAACAGGCCTTACAAGGAAGGTCAAGTTCACATTGTGACAGGAATAGAGTTCTTACACAAAAGCCTTACATCAAAGTAGTGAAGCCTCAAGAGGCTTGAATAATAAATGTTGATTGACTGATTTCTTTGGAAACTAATTTCACTGCCTTCCATTTCCCCATCTTCTCTGCAAACATTTTGTCAGTATCCCCCAGACCATAGCTTTCCTTTAAATACCTCCCTTTCCCTCTGTCTTCTTGAAGACAATTGGTCCCACACATGGACTGTCACAAACATCTCTTTCCCTCCAGCTGCCACAGCCTCTGACCTGGTTTTCTTTGCTCCAGTCTCTCCACTCTCTCCCTCAGCCTGCAGATACCTGATTCATCATCCCAGTTACCAATTTTATGTCATTCTCTTGCTCAAAACCATTCCTTATTACCCACTGCTTATTAAGCGAAGCTTAACTTTCAGAGGCATGGATCCCTTCCATATCCAATAAGAGCTATGGACCTTAGAATAATGCATAATACACACAGGTTTTTGACTATGATTCAAGGAGTTCACACATACCCTAAAGCCTGGGGATTTGTGGCCCTTAGGTAAAAAACTCAAACCTATATAATAAAGTTTGAATGGCATGGGCCTTTATTCGGTTTTCCTGCAAGCTGGCATCAAACTGTTTTTCTAGCCTCATCTTCTCTCAGAGTAACCCTAACCACAGACAAAGTCAGGGCTTCAGTGAACACCGACCACATGCCAGGATCTATTCTAAGCCCTAAATACAGAGCAGTGAACATGACTACAAAGGTTCTTCTGTTGCTCATATCCTAGTGACCCATAGTTGGCCTCTGTCTTGTCACACCCTGACCTATGCTGCACATCCTCAAGAGGACACAATTCCTAGTTTTGGAAGCTCTCCACGTGTTCTACACTCTTGTTAATAGCGTTTTCTCTCTGCTCCCAGGATACCTCGGATTTCCTCACCTCTTGCGGGTCTTCCTACTTGGAATAATCCTTCCTATCTCTCCCCACCTACCAAATATTCAGAGATAATCTCAACCCCCACCTCTCCCCCCCCATCCTCTCTCTCTTTTCAGGAAATCTTTCTAGAACGATCTCAGCTCACAATACACAAACTCTCTTCTTATCATCTCTATCAGGGACCTGGAACTTTTTCATATACTAGCTATAGCACCTCTTTAGAGTTGTCTTATTATATAACTTTGTTGTTACTGATTAATTCTTCTACATAATCTGTGCACAATCACCCTATCTTTGGAAGAGGAGACCACGCTATAGATTTCTGTTTCCTGAATAATGCTGTCTGTCACAATGCCTTTTACACACACTACCACTAAACCTCGATTTGTTGATTATTGCTGACTGATTGCAAGAGATGGTGTGACGGAGCTGATGAAACTTATCTCCAACTTTCATGGGTGATCCAGAGAAATTCGGGAGAACCTTTCTCTGCTTTGAGATTGATAATACAACCCAAGAGATGCACAACTTAGCAAACCAACCCAACCACTGTTATTGATCATTCTGGCTGTGAGCCACCTGTGTGCAGTCATTGGCATGCAGACAATATGTAATAAGGTTGATTGTATTCCAAATAATAATTTGCTTTTGCCATCTACATACAGAAGAGATTGGATGCATTCTTATCTGACCTAACCTTCTTGTTAATACATGAATCGTAACTTTGAAGGCAACAAAGGGTATCTTTAAACAAACAAACAAACAAATAAACCAGATAGTGGAAGATAATGGTACACTGAAGGCAGCCTTGTTTGGTGCTATTAGTCACTGTAAATGCATTGCTATCTCTGTCTGCATCTATAACTCTCACCATCATTTCCTTGCAGAGTAAACAAATGTTGCTTATAAACTTCCCCACACAGCCTGTCTTTGCAGGATTTTCTAACCTACCAACATGCTTAACAGAACCAAATGCCTTGTTAAAACCAAGTATATGGCATACGAATTACAATGCTATTCTTAGGGCTGCATCAGGGATGATGTGACTAAATTTCTTAAGCATGATACTTGTTTTCTTTGAAACCTGAAAGAACAATATGTCCTGATTGTTATCCTGACACGTACAGTTCCACTCAGGCCAATGCAACTGCACAGTTGACGTGCCTTTGAAATCCTGAAGAATGTCTTCCACCTTCCAGAGCCTGGGGCAGTCTCTGCGTGGGCTGCTATTTACCCCAGTGGCACATTTCCATAAAGCTGTAATCACTACCAGATGGCCCACCAAATGATGATTGTTTGGTGGCAAAATATATGAATTTATCTCTATATAAGTATAGCGTTATTTGTTATTTGAGCTTATATCCTATACTAGCCACATAGTAGTAATGATTTTGAATTTGGTGAATGAATTAATAGAGACTGTATTTATCATCAACTTGAGATAAGATCATTAATAACAGTAATAGCTAATATTTAGTGTATGATCACATACTATGTGCTAGGACCTATTCTAAACATTTCATATTTATTATTTTATTTAATCCACGTAACAACTTCATGAGGTATGGACTACTATTGTCACCACTTTGCAGACGAGGAAATGGAGGCACAGAAAGGATCAGGACCTTGCTCCAGATTTCACAACTAGTTTTGGAAAGCCAGCATGTAAATCCAACCAGTGTGGCACTAAATCAAAAGTTCTTAATCACTATGTTATACCACTTCTCATTTATTTAATTCCACTTTTTATTTCTAGTGTTATTGAGATATGATTGACATACAGCACTGTATAAGTTTAAGGTGTCCAGCATAATGATTTGACTTACATATATTATCAAATGATTATCACAGTAAGTTTAGTTAATATCCATCATCTCATATACTACAAAAAAAGAAAAAGAAAAAAAAAGGTTTTTTCCTTGTGATAAGAACTCTATTTAGTTCCATTCTTAAGTTGGGAAGTTGAGTTGTCACTAACTACACCCAGTGTTGCCATATCAGAGGAAAGATGGTGTCAGATATTTATCATGACTCCAAATATATGGTATTCAATGGATTGGTCTACAGGTAGGCCTAGTATTAATAATTCTGAGCTTTCCTCCATATATGCAAGGAACCTTCACAAGGAAACATGCAATTGTTTGTATTGTGTGATGACCAACAATCTGTCTGACTAGATGGTTCCAGCTATAAAAAGCACAAAATCACCAAGAATGCTTCTGCTTTTTCTATAACACAGGGGAGAGCACACTAGTCAAACCATCCCAGACATTTTCTCTGATAGCTTCTGCTTCTCTAACATAGGAAGACACGCACTAATCAATATTACATTTTGGTCTACTTGAAGCACGACCTTTAATGCAAGTCTGATACAAGCTTCTCTCAACATATTCACTAAAAGACTAGCAGAACGTTTCTTTGGCCAATGTTCTGATTGGAGTGCAAAGTCAGGGCTTCAAACTAGGAATTAATGCTAACTATAACTATAGTTTACTAACTATAAGCTCAAAGGCTGTTGGCCTTCTGTATCTCCTCTAGATTTGTCCAGCACACACAGTCTGAATCATTCATTTGGTATTTAGCATGCATTTGCCACTGTCATGATTTTTTATTTATTTGTATCCCTATTTGTGCATGCCCACATCTTACATTGCCAGCATCAGGTCCTGGGACCATCTCTACAGTGTAGATTCTTAGTCCTGTCGAATGGACTGAATCTGCCTTGGCTGTCGGAAAAGCCTCACAGTGAACAGACAACAGGACAAATGGCAACACTGAGACGTGTTGCCTGGGCTGCCCCGTCCCTGTGAATATCTGACATTTGGGTGTTTTCTAAGTTTCACTTGGCACCTGATCTGCAATCTGAAGGCAAAAAATTTACACATGAGTTTTTTGGTTTTGGGGTTTTTTTTGATGCAATTCAGCAGACAAGTCATTACTTTCAAACACAGGTCTGTTTTTTTCTTCTGGAAGATTAGCCCTGAACTAACATCCACTACCAATCCTCCTCTTTTTGCTGAGGAAGACTGGCCCTGAGCTAATATCCCTGCCCATCTTCCTCTACTTTATATGTGGGACACCTGCCACAGCATGGCTTGACAAGCAGTGCAAGTCTGCACCCGGGGTCTGAACCAGCGAAACCCAGGCTGCTGAAGCGGAATGTATGAACATAACCGCTGGGCCACTGGGCCGGCCCTACACATGAATTTTATTTTCAAAACCTTTATCAGCTTAGCTCACGTTAATGAATGTATATCAGCCTTTACTTATGCAAAGGTCCCACACTGATCATGCATGCAACACAGAACAAAACAAAATAGAGCCCCTACTGTGAAGGAGGTTGCACTGAAGTAGGAGAGAGATATCCTTGAACAGTTTTTGCTTGGTGTCTTAAATAGAGAAATGCAGAGACATCCCAGGGCTAGCCATGCTGGCTTGGAAAGGCTGACTAGGCCAGGTGGGAAAAGTGTTCCAGACAGAGAGAACCACAGAAGCAGGGGCCCAGAGTCATAAAGAGCATGGTGTATAGAGGGGGCCATAGAGAGATAGAGAACCTGAGAGGAAGAAGTTAAGTGTGTGGGGGAAGGGTGGATCACGTATTTCCTCAACCTGCACCCCCATTGCCACTCCTTTATCAAGTCTTATACATTTTTCCTTCCTAATCTTTCCCTCTAATATTATTTCCTTCTTATTATTATTCCTTCTTCTCCATCTCTATTATTATTGGCCCACTGCAGTTGTCTTCTAACCAAAAAGAGGGGTTCTACTGTTTTAAAAGAAGTTGGAGAATCACTGTGTGTATGTTGAAGGCACAAGCTTTCCCGGATAAGACCTCTGTTGACCTGTCCTGCTCCATCTCAGACCCTCTCCTCTGCTCCTAGGCACCAGCACTAAGGATGGACTGGAGCCTGCACCCCAGCCATGCCTTTGGGACCTGCACATCCTGCTCGTTCCCTCTGCCTCCCTTCCCCATGGGTATGAGCCACAACTTCCTACTCCACTGGAGGATCACTCCACGTGGCCCCTGCTCACTCTCTCAGGCAGAAACCCTGCACCTGCTCCTCTCTAGCTCCTCACACACTCTCAAGGGGGCTCTCAGCATGCTGGTTTGCAATGGCTTGTTTGCAGAGCTGTCTCCCCACCAGAACAGAAGTTCTTTGAGGTCAAAGACTGTGTGTTAACTGTGTTCTAACCCCAGAATTAATCACAGCACCTGGCTCATAATAGGTGCTCATTTAATGCTTGTGAATGAGAGAAAGAGAAAGAGGAAAAATAAATTACTGTTACTCTCTCTCCAGATTAGAATAATAAGCCTAGACATAATAAAATGTGTGGATCAAACAGTATAGTGAAAATCAGCTTGTCTGAAAGTAACGTTCCCATGTGGGGCAAGCCTTCCTTCTGTGGCCAGGTGGACCGCAGCTGATAGGATGGAGGGGTTGCAGGTGATTAGCCCACAGCCCTCCCTGGGATGCTGCCCTGAGCTGGGATTAGGCTGCTTCGCCTGACTCCCCGGCAACATAAGCCTCAGCGAAGGGGGATGGTGAGAGTCTCTTCACTATCTACAACACCACAGCTCCTCAGAGAGGACTATTTGGGTACAAAACTATTACATGCCAAGATTATGTCTCTGCAGAACCTAGTAAACAGTTAGTGCCTATTTAATGTTTACTATTAATATAGCCTTTCTACTAAAAGAGAGGAGAATCAGTGGAACCACCATCCTAGCATGCTAATTAATTCTCTGTGTGAAAAGAAGTGCTAATCTCCATTTTAAAGCATCAATCATGGAAAATAAACTGAAATGTGACCAGATTTTAAAATGCTACTTGTTCTAAAATCAGATGTAAATGAAAGCTTCCAGGATTCTGTAAGAGGCGATTATATAGTGCTAAGAAACCCCATTTAAAATCCATCTTCTAGGAAACTTTAAAATACTTTTTCCAGTTGAAACTGTTCCCTAATATCACCCTTCATATGCTTTCCTTGTCTAAGAAGCTTTGCTCTATAAAAATTTCTCCCAATTTCTAAGTGAAATATTACAGAATTTCCCAGAAGCATTAGCGACGGTTCCTTAGCAACTGTTGATATGTCTCAAAACAACCTGAGACAATCTTCTCTGAGACGTGTAGTCTCTCCCTCTCTCTGCTAACAGAATTCTACAATATGGCACAAAAGATTCGTGTGGCTAAAAATAGCATCCGACACACATTTCTAAAGTTGACGGAGTCTTAATGATTTAAGTCTCCATATCGTGGCTTTGGGTAGGTGCGCCTCAACGACTGTAGATCAAAGGGTTCTGTGCAGAAAGATTTTAGAATCTTTTTCTTTTTTAATCACACCATTAACACTCCTGACATTTCAGAAATAATGTTTATCGATTTTGGTGTTAGCACTCCCATAAATTAAGTGATGTAATGGACGGAATTATTGTGGTACTATAAAGAATGTGTCATTCAGATTGTTAACTACATATTAGAAAAAGCAAAGACTCTGCATTCATGTAAAAATAGCCCCAGATCTGGATAGTAAGTGGGAGATGAAGGAAACTGAATATTCCAAATAACCCAAGGATGAAAATAAGTCACATGAATTCAAGGTTATTCACCCCAAACAAGTTAGTATAATGAAAAGTATTAGGAATGGAGAAAACAGCATTTCCAACCTGTAGCAGAAAAGAATCACACAGTACAGAAAGCAAAAGGGCCCCCAATAATCTGTGGGGCTCAAAGTTTCCACAAGGAACTTGCTTCTTTCACTAGAAGAAGAGAGTCAGACTCTAGCCAAAATCTGTGATTATGGTTCTGGGGTAGGGGTAGATACAGTTGAAAATGGTGAAATCGCCATGTAATGGACAGATTGAAAGAATTCCTCTGTGTGTGTGTGTGTGTGTGTGTGTGTGTGTGTGACATACATGGGATATGAATGGGATTCACCCCTCATAGGGTTATCATGAGGAGTAAATGAACTAATGAACACAGTAAAACTAAAAATAACACAGTACCTGGTACCTAACAAGTGCTTAACAAATGTTAGCTGTGATGAGCATCACCATCGTCACCATCATTTCTCCTATTTTATATAGGAGGACACTGAGTTTCCAGGGACATTAGGTAACTTACTCAAGGTCACACAGCTAACAAGGGACCAGGCAAAGACTAATGTCTGCCTAATTGCGAAGCCCATGACCTTTCCAATTTCGTGACAGGTCTAAGCATTCTTGCAGAGGGCTTAAGCATTTTGCTTCTATGAAATGGGTTTCAAGTAAAAAGAGAATATAGTTGCTGCTACCATCCTCATTCTTATCAGTGTAAACTCAAATAAATCTAACAAAAACTCTTAATGGCATGTCTTATTGGGCAGGCGTATTAGAATAATCTATTGCTAGACTAAGACATTTCCTGGTCATAGGTTAAGTATCTAGAAGTGGCTTTTGCTGAAGTGCTGCCAGTCTGTCATTGATCCCCCATTCTACACACATCCAGTTAGCATTCTTGAAGTCACACAAGTTGCTGAGGTGACTAATTTGATTACGTTATTTTAAAACAATAATATTACTGCGGACATAATGAATAATTTTGCCATTTCAGAACATCAAAATCCATTCATTAAAGAGTCCATCAAATAAGTCTGGATATAAATTAATATGCATCTGTGTTCTGGTTTGGACATGAAGAAGGAAAGTTACTTGAACACAAAAGGGCAGAAGATTTATTTTTAGTCCAGGATATACTTAGAGTTAATAGTCCTAAGCCAATGTGGCTCAGGGCCAGAGCAAAATTCTCTAATTTGAATCTTTTTTTGTTGCCCTTCGTTTTTGCTCTCAAACAGACAAGCTAATAAGCAGTGGGGACATATCTAGGATCTACAGAATATTTCTGTAGTTTCTATTTTCTAAATCATCAAGCTGTTCTTTAGTTTTATAGAGCAGTTTTTCAATTGTTGAGGATCTTTCTGCAGAAAGGCAATTTGATTTCTATCCTTGGCTTTTCAATTTTACATTCCATCATCACTAAACATTGATTAAGCCTGCTGCCATACACTCCCTTGTATTTGGGTCTTTGAATTCTCAGAAGGTCATTATTTATTACAATGCAACAATCTGGAAATATTTTAAAAATATGGTCAATGCAGGTGCTGTATTTATTGGCATTAACCTTTGGTTTTTGTTTCAGGAAAAAAATGAACAGATGTTTCTTAACAAATATGGCATATTTAATTCAAATGTTTTTAAAAAGATATATAAAAATTAACATTCTTTTTCTGAGAATATCATCATTAAAAAAAAACTCAAGGTTTGGTAGGAGGAAGCCTTCTAAAATGGCTCAATAATCATCACCTCCTGGTGTCCATTCCCGTGTGTAACCCCCTCTCCCAGCACATGGGCTGGACCTAGTGACTTGCTTCTAAAGAACAGAGTATGGCCACAGTGATGGGACGTCACTTCCACGATTAGGCTACAAAAGGCTGTGACATCTACAGCACCAGCGCTCTCTCTCTTGCTGACACTCTCTCTTGCCCTCTCACTTCCTCATCCTGATGGAGCAAGCTCCTGTGTTGTAAGAAGCTCTATGGAGAGGCCCCTGTGGCAAGGAACCAAGGAGGCCTCAGTCCCACATCCTGTGAGGAACCGAGTCCTGTCAACCTTCAAGGAGCGACGAGAAAGTGGATCCTTCCCAGCTGAGCCTTGAGATGACTGCAGCCCAATGAGACCCAGGACCAGAGGACCCAGGTAAGCCACAGAAAATGGAAGATAATAAATGTTTTAAGCCACTAAATTGAGGGGTAATTTGTTAGATGGCAATAAATAACAAACAAAAGCTCTAAAATACATAATGTCATCATTCATACTATTGAGTACATATTTAACAAGAGCTCTTATGTGTCAGTACGCTTAGCTAGGTACTGGGACTGCCGTGGAGAATGAAGCACACAGGGTCCTGTCCTCTGGGCCCAGGAGAGGATTGTCTG
The DNA here is from genome assembly GCF_041296235.1 of Equus asinus. Classification (NCBI taxonomy): domain Eukaryota; kingdom Metazoa; phylum Chordata; class Mammalia; order Perissodactyla; family Equidae; genus Equus; species Equus asinus. The sequence continues at coordinate 86,999,159 of NC_091798.1, forward strand.
TGTGCCTCTCCAGTTTGTACAGGGTTCTCCACAGGAAGCTTGATGAGTGTTCACTGCCATCTGATGAGAGAGCCCCTCCACCTTGAGAGATGCACCCTCTCACAGAAGGCCTTTGGTAAGCTGTAGCCTTGTCTGGACAGTTATCCCCGGCTCCGAGGAGCTGACAGCCTCTTCTCAGGTACCACAAGAGCCCTGGCATATGTAGGTAGTGACACCTTATTACTGAGAGTCTCTTACACAGGAAGGGTAAGAACAAGCCTTGAATAATTTTTTCTCACATGAAAAAAGAAACAAACTTATCTCATTAGGCTAATCATAATAGTAATTATAATTGGAACCCAATTATAATTGTTGCAACAACAATGCAACTGCAAATCTTTTGTAAATTAGTAGTCTTCATCTGCTTCTACTAAATTATTCCTATCAAGCTCACAAAATATCATACATTTAGCTCATTATCATGCCTATTTTTTTGTTCTAGTTTTACCTATCAAAAAGTCAACTATATTCACATTTTGTGGTGCATTCTTTTGGTGGTAAATCTGTATTCTTAAAAGATCAGTTACATTTCTAAATACATCTTAAGTCACTTGTATTTAAATATCTGTGGACCGTAAAGTACTGTTCAAAGATTATCATGCGGAAGTCCATGGGTATGAGTATATGTCTTACTCTTCCAGTTTCTGGATGCACAATTAGGCCAATGAGCAGTTTGATAGCATACAGAGGGGACAATGAGGCAAACCTCATAATTAAAATGGCAAAATCAACCCCAAATGTTTGGGATCAAATCTGTTCAAAAGTTACCTTAAAAGACAATATTTAAAACGCAAAGTGGAGAGACCACAACTCTGATTTGAATAATTCAGAAATAAATGTGTCAACAAAAGGGAGATTTAGCAGAGATCAAGAAAAATTGGGAATCAGAAAGCAGACTTCAGCAGTGCTCATGTAGCACACCCAGGACAGAGAGTTCTGAGAGTACTCATCCATGTGCTAACCACTGGATATAATGGTGAGCACAAAAGATACAGACCCTGCTCTTATGAGCCCTACATTCTAGTAGACCAGATGATAAAGTGACTTGTCTAGGTGGCAGGAATATGCGTGGTGGAATTGGCCACACTAGACTAGATGTTACCTTTAAAATCATCTCTTTTTTGCTGTGCCTTCAGGCTCACCAGATAAAATTCTCACTATAAGATGGCTTCCAATAATCTTCCTCAGTGCTGATCAGCTGACATAAACTTTCCCATTCACTTGGCAGTTACAACTCATAAATTAATACATTGGCCTTCTAAGTTTTCCCTACCAGTCACTTAAGAGTCTGGTTAGCATTCTCTGAGTTTTGCCCAAAGAACTGAAGCAAGGTGGTGACCCGAGGAAGGAGGGTCACCAGCTAGGACTGCGAGAGGTAGTAGGAAGCAGCCAAGGAAGGAAAGATGACAAGTCAGGACCATGGTCAGGAGGAACCCAACTCCTAGCCTGGAAAACGATAACTAATTTCAAGTCCATAGGGCAAGTTGAAAACAGAAATTGGAGAATGAGAAGCAAAGTCAACATCTTTTAGTTAAAAATGGGATAAAGTCAAGGAATAAATAGAGGCAAAAAGTTCAGGACTAAGTGAAATGAAAGACATTGTGAGCTTCTTTGGCCTGAAAAACTGGGAGGATGGTGGAATGATTTATTGAAATGAAGAAGGTTTGGTGAGAGGGGGAGTGGATTTGGGGAGGAGGAAAATCAATCCTATTTTGGCCACTTTCGGTTTGAGATGCCATCAAACTGTCACATAGGCTGTTTAGGTAAACTAGTCTGGAGTGCACAGGAGTCTCTGAATTGAAGGTTTAACGTTAGAGTCACCGGCATATAAAAGCTATTTACAGACATGGAACTGGAAAGAACTACTGAGGAGAAGAATGTAGACACTGGTCCACAAAGCCCTGGGGACACTCTAACATTCATAGGTCTAACAAAGGATGAACTCGAGAAAGGGGGCTGCTGGGTCAAAGGGCAAATGCATTTAGTAATTTTTCTAGATACCATCAAACTGACCTCCATCGAGGTTGTAACTATTTGCTCCCAATAGCACAGTATAAAGATATCTTTTCCCCCATACCTTTCTCAATATTACATGTTTTCGAACTTTTATATCTTTGCTAATATGGTAGATTAAAACTGGCATTTCAGTGTAGTTTTAATTTGCATTACTCTTTTTATGAGTGAGCTTGAGTATCTTTTTAAATATTTAAGATGCTTGTTTGTACCTGTCTGTGAACTGCCTTTCATAATCTTTGAAGGGCAAGTTTCTCAAGACAGGAGATAATGAAGGTGCTTGCATAGCAATGGGGAGGATCCGGATGTGATGGCAGGGAACCAGGATGATGCAAGAGAAAGGGCGTTACTGCAGGAGTGCCGTCCTTGAGAAGGAAAAGCGTTTGGGATCCAGGGCACAAGGCAGGGCTTGGTGTTGGAAAGGGGCAGGCCTGCCTCTCCCACGGTAACAGAGAAACGGCAGGGTGTGTGAGTACACACGTCAGGAGGCTCAAGCACGGTGCTGAGGAGATGAGGTGGCTCTCTCCTCATTACATCTGTCTTCACTGTGAGGTATGAGTGGAGAAGAGGCACTGGAGCCACAAGAGGAAAACGTGTAAAATAATGCCCTTGGGGACTGGGGAAGTGAATTCTCTAGAGGAGTGACATAGAATGACCTGGCAGTTCTGCATGTCCTTTTGAGATTTGTGGTCATCAACCTGAAGTGAGCCTCAACAACATGGTCGTGTGATTTTTCTCCAGAGATTTCAATTGCTGGACATGGGCACAACATGAGAGAGATACCGGATATTAAAAGTTATGATTATCCACCGGGGCCATGGAACCTACAGTGAGTGTGGAGATGTGAGAATGTTGAGGTATAGAGGTGGTAACAGTAAAGAACAGGGGGGTAAATGGACCAAAGGACTCAGTGAAGCTGGGGGCATGCTAGAATGGGAACACATGAGTATGTGATTGAGGGGGAGTCCTAGGAAGTAGTTCATGAGAGCAATCATGAGAGCAGGCAGTGGGTTAGCCCCAGCCTGAAAGGACGTGGAGATCTTACACAACCGTGAAGGAGTCATGAGCCTAAAATGACAGTTTGAGATGTGCAGGGAAGAGAAGTCTGCAGAAGAAGCAGGATCCTCTTGCGGGGGCCTGGATTCAGTTGAGGACAAGAGCTGAAAGGAATATTTAGTGGAAAGGATGAGACTGTTGGAAGCTTTTTCCCCCATGGAAAAGGAATTCAAGAGGCATAGTGAAAAGTACGGAGGGAGAAGTGGCAAACTGAGTCAGGGGAGAGAAAGGACAGAAGAGAACCAACATGATGACACAGAGTGGAGGCACTTACATCATGAGCAAAGAACAATCCAGAATCTGTAGATTATATATAAGAAATAAGAAAATCATAATACTGTATAAGCTATGAGGAAATTAGGCAGTTTCCATAAATGTATACTATAGAATGATCCATAGAAGAGTAAATTCCTAGCAGATAATATTGCAATTGGTTCCCTTTGGACTTAAGATTTCAGAATCCCATTGCACACTATGGGGAGAAGCTGGTTCAGTGTTTTACAACTGGGAGCTACTGTGCTGAAATTAAAACCCGGAAGTTTTCTTTATGATGATAAGCCTCCTTATCTCTATAGGAGAAATTCTAAGTTCTAATTAAACTTCTAAATTAACCTAAATGGAAGCCCAACTCATTTAATAGAATCCTAGAATTTCAAATTACATAGAAATTTAGATGTCATCTAGTTCAACCAATCTCATCCTAAAGAAAAAAAAAACTTGTATATTAACACTCCCCTCCTCCAAACTCTCCAATATCCTCAGCCTCTTCTCAGCACACCTCCTTTAACTCTTGTCCTCACTAAAATCTGACAGCCGCTGGACTGTTTCCCCTATAGCCGTCTCAAGCAGAAGCTCAGGGCCGGGAGGTGGCGCAGACAGGATCCTCCCTACTGCCAATTTCCTTTCCCCTCCACCTTCTTCAAAAGCCCCAGCTCAAATGAATTCCATGTTCAGCACAGTTCTCACCAGGAACTAGGAAAGCTGGAAAAACATTTAACCACTCTGTTTGAAGGCATGGAAGAGTTACAAATTACAGGACAAAGATTGTAGGACAAAGAATCAGGAGAAGGAAGCCCAGCGAAGGAAGCCTGGCATTTGGAGCTGCCTTATCCTTGTGACTGCTGATTCTGAAAGTTCAGGGCTACCAAGGAAGAGGGGCCCCGGTAAACACACAAGGAATTTGGATGGGATTTGCAAAGACTACACTTGAAAAGTAAGGGTATTGGAAACAGATCAGCCCTTATAGCCACTGAAGCCCAGCTTCGAAATATCTCAAACCTGAGCTGGCTTGGTGTGATCAGAAATCACTAGTGCCCTAAGCTAGCTGCCTGCCCGAAGCAGAAATAAATTCTCTCTGGAGAAAAATTTCGCAGAGCCTTAAATTATCTCTGTAAATTTTTTTATGCAAAACATCTGGCTCCTAATAAAAAGAAGCTATTAAATATATATACAAAAAGACTTGATCAAAACCCAAGAGAAAAAACAGACAATAGAAACAACCCACATGATCCAGATAAAGGAGTTAGCAGACATGCACTTCAGACTTCCATTAACATATTCAAGATAAGCTGAGCATTTTGGTAGGGAACTGGAGTTTTTTTAATGAACTAAATTAAAATGCTAGACCTGAAAATACTATAACTCAAATTTAGAACTCAATGAAAGGTTTTCAGAGCAGATTTATGTAGAAGAAACTGGAAGATAGGTCAGAAAAAAAAAAAATCCAGAATAAAGCACAGAAAAACAAAAGTGGGGGAAAAGAGCCTACCAGACACATGAGATATGCAGCGAGGTCTAAATACCTGTAACTGGAGTCACCAAAAGAGAGGAGAGAGCGCCTGGGGCAGAAGCAATAAATTTAAAGAGAAAATGGCCAAGAATTTTCAAAAACCAATGAAAAACATCAAGCCACAGATTCACAGGGAGTCATCAATCTCAAGGAGGAGACATATAAAGGCTGTAACACATAGATATATAATAGTTTAAAAACCAAGAAGTTAATCCTGAAAGCAGTCAGAGAAAAAAGAAAGACTACCTTCAGAAAAGCCACAATTAGACTTATCAGTACCATATCTATTGAAGAAATCAAATCTTTTACTAAAAACCTTCTCATGAAGAAAACTCCAGACCCAGATGGCTTCACTGATTAATTCTCCCAAACATTTAAAGAAGAAATAACACCAACATAACATAAACTCCTCCAGAGAATAGAAAAAGAAGATCCCTTCCCACCCCACTTTATGAAGGTAACATATGCTTGCTATCTAAAACTGACAAAGACATTATAAGAAAGAAAAACTACAGGCCAATTTCTCTTATGAATATGGATGAAAATGTCCTAAGCAAAATATTAGCAAACAAAATCTGGCAATATATTAAAAGGATAGTGTATTAGAACCAAGTTGGGGGGCCGGACCGGTGGCATAGTGATTAACTTAGTGCACTCTGCTTTGGCAGCCTGGGGTTCACAGGTTCAGAGGCCAGGCATGGACCTAGCACCGCTCCTCATGCCATGCTGAAGTGGCATCCCACATAAAAAATAGAGGATGAGTGGCACAGACGTTAGCTCAACAACAATCTTCTTCAAGCAAAATGAGAAAGATTGGCAACAGATGTTAGCTCAGGGCCAATCTTCCTCATAAAAAACAAAAAACAAACCCAAGTTGGGCTTTTTCCCAGGAATTTAAGGTTGATTTGACCTTTGAAAATCAATCAATGTAATTTACCATATTACAAAAGTAAAAAAGAAAAATCATTTGATCATCTCAAAAGATGCAGTAGAACATTTGATTTAAAAAAAAATTAACATCTCAAAAACACTGAGTAAACTGGGAATAGAAGGAAACTTCCTTAATCAGATAAAAGTATAAATATAATTTATTCCTACCATAAAACCTAACGCAAACTTCATACTTAAAATATTGAAAGTTTTCCCTCTGAAACTGGGAATGAGATGTCCATATCACCACATCTATTCAACAGTGTACCGGAGGCCCAAGACAAAGCAGGAAGCTAAGAAAATTAACTAAAGGCAAGCCAGATCTATAAGTAAAATTTTATAAAACTATTAAATGAAAAACATTTTTAACTACAGTAATGGAGGGATATACCATATTCATTGATTGGAAGAGTCAATACTGTTAAAATTTCCACTGTCCAAATTGATCTCTAGATCCAGTTCAATACCAAAGTCCCAGCATCATTTTGTGGAAATTGACAAGCTGCTTATAAAATTTAAATAGAAATTTAAAGAGTCAAGAATAGCTAAGAAAAATAAAAATGGAATTAGGCAACTGTCTCTACTGGATATCAAGACTTACTATAAACCTATGGTAACAGAGACAGTGTGGTATTGACACAAGGACAGACAACCAAACAGAGCAGAGAATCCAGAAACAGATCTATGCATGTGTGGAAACTTAAAATGTAACAAAGGTGACACAGCAGTGTGGGAATGACAATATTTTTGATAACTGGTGCTGTGCCAATTGAATATGCACATGGAAAAAAATGAAATTTGACCCATACCTTATACCATAAACAAAAACAAGGTCCCTAGTGGCTCACATAAATAACCTGAAAGGTAAAATAATAAAGTATCTAGAGAACAAAGCTGCCCAATAGTACAATTAACAGCCAAGTGTGGCTATTTAAATTTATTAAAATTAAATAAAATTTAAAATCCAACTCCTTAGTCACACTAGCCACATTTCCAGGGCTCAGTAGCCAAGTGGTTCGTGACTATTGCATTAAATGGTACAGATATAAACTTCCGCATCATTGTCAAAAGTCCTACTGGACAGTGCTGGACATAGATTATCTTCATAATCTTAGGGAAGACAATTATCTCAAACAGGCTTCAAAAAGTACAAACTATAGAGGAAAAGATTTACACATTAAACTACATTAAAACTAAAAACTTTTGGTTATCAAAGGACATCAGTAAGGAAATCAAAAGTCGGGCTACTAAGTAGGAGAAACTAGTTGCTACTCATATATCCACCAAAGAACTCATACCCAAAATATATAAAAAACTCCTACAAGTCAGTAAGAAAAAGACAGGCAACTCAACAGAAAAAATGGCAATAGTCCTGAACAGGTACTTCACAGAAGAATGTATCAACCTCATGAATCATCAGGGAAATCAAATATAAACCACAATGAAATGCCAAAACACATCCACCAGAATGGTTAAATTTAAAGACTGACAATATCAAACACTGATCAGAATATGGAGCAATTGAAACTCCTATGCTGCTGATGGGAGGGTAGGTTGATACAATAGTTTTGGAAAACTGTTTGGTATCATCCACTAAAGTTGAACATATTCAAACTCCATGACCCAGCAATTCTATTCTTGGTAGATAGCCAAGAGAAATGCACAGGTCTACATGTCAAAAGACATGATCTTAGAATGATCATAACTAAAACTTGGGGGGATCAACATGTCCATCAACAGTAGATAAATTGTGGTGTAGTCATAAAATGAAATACGGTACTATACAGCAATAAAAATCAACAAACTCCTGCTGTATCCAACAACATGGACGAACTCACAAACGTAATATTGTGCCTAAGTAACCAGAATTAAACGAATACAGTACATATACATATACATATGATTTCATGTATATAAAGTTCAAAAGACAGGCAAAACTAACATAAAGTTTTAGAAGCCAGACAACGGTTTCATATATGGAGAAGGGTGAGAAAGTGACTGGGAACAGGTATGAGGTAGAGGCTTCTGAGATTTTAGAAATGTTTTTCTTGACTGAATGGTGGCTACACAGAATCAATATGTCATAGTTAATAATCTGTATACAACTGATTTGTGTACTTTCATGAATGTATGTTAGATTTCAATAAGAAAATGTTAAAAAAAAATCAGCTCCTCTGATGTACGTGGCATCAAATTCTAATACCTTCTACCTCCTCCACATTGCTGTTATTTATTGATCTAGCCTCTCTAAGATTTTAGCATTTGAGTCATAGTCTTTCCTTCTACCTCAAGTCCCACTATCATCCAAGGTGACTTTACAACCATGTGGATGATCCATGCGACACCCTGGCCTCTCTTTCTTGTTTTCAACTTCAGCTAAGCACTCCAATAGCCACCCTGAGGAATTTATCAACACCAACAAGTCATTCCCCCTCTAAAGCCATTCTCAGACCAAAATATCCTCTCTTTTCAAGATCTCTTAGACGATTCCCAAGATTTCAGTTCTTGGACCTCATGAGAACTGCTAGTCCACACTTTCTATGAGTTCACTTCCTCTCTTTCTTATTCAACTTAGATTCCCTTCTTTGTCATTTCAATCACTTTCTTACCAATATCCTAAACTCCCTTGCCTACTGTCTCCCTATTTTAACACCTGGCACAATCCCACTTGTGGCTGACTCTATTTTGCACTTGCATCCAGGTTGTTGGCTCTGCTTGAGAAGATCACATAACTTGACATACCTCAAGTGGACCCGCTAGGCCTCCTCCTTGTCCTGACATATTTCTCTAGTCTACTCTTCCATCCCCCATGGAAGGAAGTCAAACCTCCTCATTCTTTCTAAAGCTCCGAAAGCCCTCTCTGTCAGCAGATGAGTTTGCTTCCAACTTCACAGAAAATATAGAAACTATAAAATATACTTTTCTTGCCAAACTAAAAATACATATGAATCCATAACCATATCTAGCTCTCTATAACTTCTGTTAAAATGGAAAAGCCATCTCTTGTCCCTCCATCACCCCCACTTTTTTGGGACTTTGCTCTTTCAATTCTTTTCCTTCTGTATCTGGCACTTTCCTATCAGTTTTTAAAATACTCAAGTCCCTTCCATCTTAAAAACAAACAAATCAACTACAGTGAAAAATAAAACTCTCCTTCCCCTCCTTTTTCCTCTCCAAGAATCATCCTCTCTTCTCCCCCATTTAATGACAGGATTATTAATTCTGTGTCTACTTCTTCATCTTCCCACTCAAGTATCAAACCACAATGATCTGTTTACTCAGCACAAGTACACAAATGACCTTGTTGGGTGCAGTTCAGTCTTTTCTTACCTAACTTCTCTGAACGATCGACATGCTCACAGCGCTGCAATCCACTCCTCCCTAGGCTCCACAGCCTCGGAATCTCCTGAGTTTCCTCTGACACTTCTCACCACCCTTGCTTAGTTCCTTTCGTAGGCAATCTTTTGCTCATCTCTTAAGTGATAGTATGCTTCAGATCTCTCTCTTAGGCCATTTTCTCTTTTCATTTTACATATGCTTGGGTGATCTCATCTATTCCCATGGCTTCAATTACTATTTATTGCTGATAACTTCCAAATCCACATTTCTATTTCTGACATGTCTCATGAGGTTCAGAGACATGACACTTGGATGTCTTGCATGCTTTCTGAACTTAGGATCTTGAAAACTGAACTCATCCCATCCCTCCTCTGTAAATGGCATCATCCATCATTTCCCCAACACTCTCAATGCCACCTCCCAAAACACAGTTCTCTTTATCTCTAATATCATTCTTTATTTCCATATACCTCCATTCCCATCTAGGCCATCATCATATTTTGTTTGGGTTACTTCTTCTTGTTCCTAACTCACCTCTGGCCTCCAGTCCTGCTCCCTTCTGATCTTCATACTATAGCCACAGTAAGCTGCTATTGTTTGTTTTAACATTTGTCTCTAATTAAATTACAAAACTCGTGAGAATAGGGCCCATGTCTATCTTGCTAACCTATCAATTACTAAAGTGTCTGGTACATAGTAAAATTCAGAAAATATTTGTGGAACAGTTAAATAAACCAACATCATTGACTTCATCTAATATAGAAATAATGAAGAAATGGCCCTAAAGATTTCACAGGGATGCATGTCTGTTTTTGCTCTCCATTGTAACCCAGAGTCTAGCACAAGTGTGGACCACATTTGTTGATTCAATAAATGAGAATAAAAATAAAATATGAGATATTAATGTGAGATATAAAATGCTATACAAATGAAACATGCAAAGGAGAAAGCAGTGCTATTTCTCCCATAGGAGAGAACCAACTTGCCAGCTCATACCTTCCCCTCTGCCCTCCTACTCCTCTCCCTCCTCCCAACCCTGCTTTATTTATTTTGTTTGTTGGTGTCTCCCCCACTAAAACGTAAGCTCCATAAGTAAGACATATCTGTTCTGTTATTGAACACATAATAGGAACTCAATAACTATTATTAAATTAAATTGACTGTACCTGGGACTGTGCTAGATATGCTAAATATTTTCTTAATAATATTTAAAATAACATTCTAGTTAGATCCCTTTATGTCAATTACAGAGATTAAAAAAAGGAGTCTCATAAAAGTTAGACCATTCTTTAAGATGTAGAAGAATGCCATAGGAGGAAACCAAAAAGGTAAGACAAACAGAAGCACAGATAAGCTGTAGAAAAAAATGAAATACGTCAGTCATCACAGTAAAAATAAACAGTTTAAACTCTCTGGTTTAAAGACAAAAATTATAGACTGGATTTTTTTAAGTATAGCAATATGATAAAAAAAAAAAAAACACCACTATATATAGCACTTAAACATAAGGACACTATACTTCCGGTGCCAGCCAAGATGGAGTAAGCCCACCGCAGCCTATCCCTCCTCTTGATTAAAATTGAACAACCAAAATTTAAAAAGCAACTACCCTAGGACTCTGAAAAGTTAACAATTATAGCAGATTGGAGAGAGCAGCCAAAACTTGAAGAACAACTTCTATGGGAGTAAGTTCCCTGGTTTTTCCTCTTTTATCTCATAGCTTTGACCCAAGGGTTGCCCCACTGTGGAATTGTTCAGGGAGTGTCGATAACAAAAACATGACCAGAAACCTTCCCCTGGCCAGGCAACCAGAAAAAGGCTCCCTGCAAGTTGAAGAGGGTGGGGAAGAGCCTCGTGATTTTTTTCTTTCCCTCTTTCTTCTCTCACAGTCCTGCCCCAAGGCTGGCTCCCGTCCGGGACCTGTACACAGTGGCAGCCTAAAACTTTGAGTAAAACAAACAAAACACGGTAAAGGAAACCATCAACAAAACAAAAACACAACCCACCAACTGGGAGAAAATATTTGCAAATCACATATCCAACAAGGGGTTAATTTCCAAAACATATAAAGAACTTACACAACTTAACAACAAAAAAAATGAACAACCCTATCAAAAAATGGGCAGAGGATATGAATAGGCCTTTTTCCAAAGAAGATACACTGATAGTCAACAGGCACATGAAAAGATGTTGAACATCACTAATTATTAGGGAAATGCAAATCAAAACTACAAGACGTCACTTCCCATGCGTCAGCAGAGCTATAACTAACAAGATAAGAAATAACAAGTGTTAGACAGGATGTGGAGAAAAGGGAACCTTCATACATTGCTGGTGGAAACGAAAACTGGTACAGCCACTATGGAAAACGGTATGGAGATTCCTCAAAACATTAAAAATAGAACTACCATATGATCCAGCTATTCACTATTAGATATTTAACCAAAGAACATGAAATCACTAACTCAAAAATATATATGCACCCCTATGTTAGTCAATGCATTATTTACAATAGCCAAGACTTGGAAGTAACCCAAGTGCCCATCAACGGATGAATGGATAAAGAAGATGTGGTGCATATATATATACAATGGAATACTACTCAGACATAGAAAAGATGAAATTTTGCCATTTGTAACAACATAGATGGACCTTGAAGGAATTACGCTAAATGAAATAAGTCAGACAGAGAAGGACAAATACCGTACAATTTCACTCATACGTGGAAGCTAAACAAACACACAGATAAGGAGAACAGATTGGTGGTTACCAGAAGAGAAGAGGTTGGGGGGAGGGCAAAAGGGGCAAACGGGTACACATGGATGGTAACAGATAAAAACTAGACTATTGGTAGTGAACACAATGCAGTCTATACAGAAGCTGAAATATAATAACGTATACCTGAAATTTACACAATTTTGTAAGCCAATATGACCTCAATAAAATAATTTAAAAAAAAATAACCAAATAGAAACTTTGAAAATACAATATCTGAATTAGCAAATCAGAGCCAAAAATGTACAAAAAGGATACTACATCATGACCAAGTGGAATTTATCCCTGGAATGCAAGCCAAGTCCAATATTCAAAACTTAATCAGGGGCTCGCCCTCTGGCATAGTGGTTAAGTTTGGTGCATTCTGCTTCTGCAGCCTGGGTTTGCATATCCAGATCCTGGGTGTGGACCTATACCACTTATCAGCCATGCCATGGTGGCAACCCACATTTAAAAAGTAGAGGAACAGGGCTGGCCCCCTGGCCAAGTGGTTAAAGTTCCATGTGTTCCACTTCGGCGACCTGGGTTCTTGGGTTCAGATCTGGGCGTGGACCTACTCTGCTTATTAGCTATGCTGTGGAGGCATCCCACACACAAAATAGAGGAAGACTGGCACAGATGTCAGCTCAGGGCTAATCTTCCTCAAGCAAAAAATCAACAATCCAAAGTAACATATGTACCCCTATGTTCGTTGCAGCACTATTCACAACAGCCAAGACATGGAAACAATCCAAGTGCCCATTGACTGATGATTGGATAACGAAGATGTGGTATATACATACAATGGAATACTACTCAGCCATAAAAAAGGACAAAATCATCCCATTTGCAACAACATGAAAGGACCTGGAGGGAATCATGCTAAGCGAAATAAGCCAGACTGAGACAGACAAACACCAGATGATTTCACTCATATGTAAAATATAAACAAACACATGGACAAAGAAAACAGTTCAGTGGTTACCAGGGGAAGGGGGTGTGGGGGATGGGTATAGGGGGTGAAGGGGAGCACTTAAGTGGTGACAGTCAAGAAATAATGTACAACTGAAATCTCACATTGATGTAAACTATTATGAACTCAAAATTAAAAAAAAGAAGGAAAGAAACAAAAGAGAAATGGAGAGCTGTGCCCATAGCAAGGATGAATACTGTTCCATGAAAGCTCTGTCTCCGATGCAGGCAGCAGCAGGCCTCAGGGTAAGAAACACTTCTCACTGCAGGCCGTGATCAAAACGGGGCTGCCAACCTCGGGCACACCTGCAGGGCTTCCTCTTAGAGACAGGCTAGGTCAGGGGAAGCTGTTTGAAATGCCTCTGAACACTCAAACTTCTCGTATAGCCTCTTTCGATGGTCAGCAGATGCATTTTCTTCCAATATCCAGTTCTGGAAAAATCCATAGATTAAAATCCATAAACTAGGGAACCCCTGGACATAGGATTGAGTTTAACTAGGTTTATCCCAGACGTACTCATTAAGCTTGTCTTCTCTTCCAGGCCCTCCAAGTGGCCCTGGGGATACAGACAACTAAGCCAAGGCCAGAGGCAGCCATGGAAATGGAGGCAGGCTCGTGGTCTAGGAGTTTAAACAGGAGAATAACTGTAGTAGAGTGTAGCATACGCAAAAATTCCTAAACGCACAGGGACAGAAACCACGCAGTTCCTGCATGGAAGAGTTGTTTGAAAGCTTCAAAGAAAGGATACCTGAATGGGGTTTTGAAGGGTGAATAGGAGTGTTATGTGATGTGAAGTTGGGGAGGATGTTCTAGGCAGAGAGAACAGGCAAAGGCACAGAGGTATAAAACAGGACAGTCTAGGAGGTCTGGAGGAAAGGAATGGTGCCGGTCAGCTGGATCAGGGAAGATGACGCTGGTCATGTGTTGCATCGTACGGCTTGTACAGGCCTATTTTCCCAAGTCTGCAGGAACGTGCTAGAGGTCTGAAGCTGCATCTTAACACTTTTTTGAGACCTGAACACGTGATATTTTAAAGGTATTCCATAATGTTCTAAGATACGATAAAACCGTATGTAGTAAATACTAAAAAAAAAAAAGAAATGAGGAAGATTGGCAATGGATGTTAGCTCAGGGCAAATCTTCCTCACCAAAAAACATTAATCAACGTAACTCACCATATTAATAGACTAAAGAAGAACAATCGTATGATCGTATCAATAGACGCATAAAAAGCATTTGACAAAACTGAACATCCTTCGTGATTTAAAAGAAATTCCCATCAAGCTAGGAAAGGAGGGGAATTTCCCTAAAGAGTATCTAGAAAAGGGCACCTACGGCTAATATTATGTTTAATGGAAAAGAGAATTAATTTTATTTAACAGAAAAATATTGACTGCTTTTCTTCTAAGATCAGGGAAAAGTCAAAGATGTTGGCTCTTGTATTAAGCGGGGTTCTCCAGAGAAACGGAACCGACAGGATCTGTGTGTGGGTGTGTGTGGGTGTGTGTGTGGGTGTGTGTGGGTGTGTGGGTGTGTGTGTGTGTGGGTGTGGGTGGGTGTGTGGGTGGGTGGGTGGGTGGATGGATGGATAGCTAGATATAAAGAGAAAGAAAGACTTACTTTAAGGATTTGGTTCAGGTGATTGTGGAGGCTTTGGCAAGTTCAAAATCTGCAGGGTAGGCCAGTGGCCTGGAGGTCCGTGGAAGAGTTGCATGTAGAGGCCAAAGGCAGTCTGCTGGCAGAATTCCTTCTTGCTTGGGGAGGTCAGTGTCTTTCTATTAAGGCCTTTAACTAACTAAATGTGGCCACCCACACTGTGTAGAGTAGTCTGCTTTACTCAAGGTCTACTGATTTGAATATTAATCTCATCTAAAAAATACCTTCACAGACACATCCAAAATAACTTTTGACCAAATATCTAGGTACCATGGCCCAGCCAAGTTGACACACAGAATTAATCATCACAGTTCTCATCACCCCTACTCAACACTATTGCGGAAGTCCTAGCCAGTGCAGCATGGCAAGAGAAAGGAAAAAAAGGCACAGAGATTAGACAGGAAGAAATAAAACTATCTTTTTGCACAGACACAAGTCTCAATATAGAAAATCCCCCCAAAACTACAACAAAGCTCCTAGAACTAACAAGTGAATTTAGCAAGGTCTCAGGATATATGGCCAATACATACAAATTAATTGTATTTCTATATAATAGCAATGAACAATGGAGTTTGAAATTTAAAACAATACTAATTACAAAAGCATCAAAAACTGAAATATTTGGGTAAAAATTTGAAGAAAATACATACTGGATCTGTATGCGTAAAACTATAAAAGACTGATGAAACAAAGCAAATAAGACATAAAAATGGAGAGTTATGCTTTTTCACATATTGAAAGGCTCATTATTATTAAGATGTCAATTCTCCTCAAATTGATTTTCAGATCCAACACAATCTCAATTAAAATCCAAATTTTTGTGGATATTGACAAGCTGACTCTAAAATCTATCTGGAAAGGCAAAGGAATAGCTGACACAATTTTGAAAAAGAAGAACAAAGTTGAAAGACTTCCACTCTGATTTCAAGACTTAATATAAAGCTACAATAAGCATGACAGTGTGGTATTGGTGAAAAGACAGAAAAATAGATCAATGGAACAGAAAAGAGAGTCCAAAAATAGATCCACTCATATACAGTCAATTGATTTTTGACAAAGGTACAAGGCAACTCCACCAAGAGAGGACAGTCTTTTCAACAAATTGTGCTGGACCAATTGGACATCTATGTGCAAAACAATAAAATAAACCTGAACCCATACCTCACACCTTACACAAATATTAACTAAAAATGGATCATAGACATAAGTATAAAAAATAAAACTATACATGCCACAACTAGAAGGACCCACAACTAAAAATACACAACTATGTACTTGGGGGCTTTGGGAGAAAAAGGAAAAATAAAAAATCTTTACTTTTTTTTTGCAGAGGAAGATTTACCCTGAGCTAACATCTGCTGCAAATCTTCCTGTATTTTGTATGTGGGACACTGACACAACAATAGCCACTTATCAGTGGTGTAGGTCTGTGCTTGGGGGCTGAACCTGGGCCACCAAAGCAGAGCACGCTGAACTCAACCACTAGGCCACCAGGGCTGGCCTAGAAAAATTGTTTTGATCTTGGGCTAGGTAGAGTTATTTGATATAATACTAAAAGTACAGTATTACATTAAAAATTTTTTTGATTAACTAGACTTCATATAATTTGAAAACTTTGGCTCTGTGAAAAATACTATTCAATGAATAAAAAGAGAAGTCACACACTGGGAGACAGTACCTGTACATCACATAGCTGGTAAAGGCCTTGCATCTAGAATATGTAAAGAACTCTCAAAAGCCAACAATAAGAATATAAAGCATCCAATTAAAAAATGGGCAAAAAATTAAAAAAAATACTTCACCAAAGAGAATATAGGAATGACAAACAAGCACATGCAAAGATACTCAACACCATTAGTCATTAAGTAAATGCAAAATAACACCACATTACGATACTACTATACACTAATTGGTATGGCCAAAATAAATTTAAAACTGACAATACCACATGCTGGGAAGATGTAGAGCAACTGGAACTCTCAGAAATTGCTGGTGGGCATGCAAAATGGTTCAGACACTTTGGAAAACAGTCTGGCGTTTTTTAATACCTATCATGTGGACTAGTAACCTTACTCCTAAGTATTTACCCAAGAGAAATTAAAACTTATGTCAACAAAAAAACACGTTACTAAGTGTTTATAGTAGTGTCTTCCTAATTAACAAAAAAATGGAAACAACCCAAAGGTCCTTCAGCTGGTAAATGAGTAAACAAAATGTTGTACGTTCATACAATGGAATACTACTGAGCAACAAAAAGTCACAAACTATTGATATAAACAGCAACATGAATGAACATCAAATGCATTGTGCTAAGTGAAAGAAGCCACACTCAAAACCGTATGTACTGTATAAATCTATACATGACACTCTGGAAAAGGCAAAACATAGGCACGGAGAACAAAGTTTGGGATGGGAGGAAGAGTTGACTACAAGGGGCTCACCAGGGAATCTGGGGCGAGGTGAAAGAATTGTTCTGTATCTTGATTGTGGTGAGAGTTACACATCTCTACGCATTTGTCAGAACTCACAGAACTGTATACCAAGAAAAAAGTGAATTTTATTGTATATAAATTTTTTAAAATAATGTTCTATTTATCAGAAAAAAAAGAGAAACATAAATAAATAAGGGGTAGAGAAAGCTTTATCAAATACTATCCAAAAGAAAGCTGGTGTAACTATAATAATATCAGGCAAAATGATTTTTAGGTAATTTGCCTCAAGACACATAGCTTGTAAGGGGCAGATCAGCCTTCAATCTACCCCTTCCTTGCTATAAAGTCTATGTTCTTTTTAATATATTTTAATGACTCACATTCTAGTTATTAGGATTTAGGAAAGTTCTTTTTTTTTTTGCTGAGGAAGATTGGCCCTGAGCTAAAACCTGTTGCCAATCTTCCTCTTTTTGCTTGAGGAAGACTGTTGCTGAGCTAACATCTGTGCCAATCTTCCTCTATTTGGTATGTGAGATGGCACCACAGCATGGCTTGATGAGCAGTGTGTGCCCAGGAACCGAACCTGTGAACCCTGAGCCACCGAAGCGGAGCACGCAAACTTAACCACTATAGCACCAGACCGGCCCCAGCACTTATGAAATTTATTAATTAGAAAGAAAAGTTTGAAACAATCTCTCACAAGTGCACAAATTCTACCATGAAATAAATACAGTTTTCGTTTCCAGAGAAATCAGCAAATATTCAGCCAGAAAAAAAAAGTTTATTTAATTAATGTTGGTGAAACTTTTTGTTTCACTTGGAAATTTCTTACCTTGTTTTCTTTTAATAATAATAGAAATCATCCATTACTCCCACCCAAAATTTGAAAACTTGTACCAGACTTCTTTCTAAAAAGAAATCCATATTAGCATTTAGAAGTGAAGAATCCCTGTGGCTGAGATAAACGGTAAGAGGAAGCTGCCTGCTGTTAACTGAAACATTTGCAGGAAAAACTAGGGGAGAATCAGCTCCACAGGGTATCACTGTAAAAGCTGAATGTGCACGTGAACCTGGAAATATTCAGGCAGCGTCACGCTCCTTACCGGAGGTTAAAGGTAAATGATCATACTAACCAGTAAGTAATACTTCCACTGACAAAATTAGGATGTCCAGTCTTCAGAAAAGTCAACATGAAAAGTCAAGCAAAACAGCAATTAAATAAAGTTTCAAGCAAGTCCCCAAATCCCAAGAAGCTATTCTAGTACTGCTCCCTTCTGGGAATTTTTTCCAAGTAAAATACAACAGCTACCAATCCTTATGTTTGTAAATGTTGTAAACTGAGAGCAATGACCTCTTAGACCACGGTCTCAGGATGCAGAACCTCTGCTTTTGGGAGTGAGTTTAAAGTTAAGGTCAAAACTGCGGAAAATGTATAGAAAATGTGCATCCTCATCCTAGCCTTCTATTTCGTTAAGTGCAAATCTGATTTCTTTTGCTCAACTATCTGTGGTCTAATATTACTTAGAAGGTCTACAAATAAAATCTAGAATTGGGCAGGTGAATTAAATGAACACCCCAAGGGAAATACACTGCATGACCAACTGAATCCCCTTTCTCCACCTTCCCCAGCCCCAGTCCCTCCCTGTCTCCCAAAATTCCTCACATTTTCACTCTAAAATATGAGAGGCTTTCTCTTTTCCACGGACAGGGCACGTAACATCACACATCAACCAGGAGCTGGAGAGAACATTCATCGGTGAGGAAATGAACTTTGCTTCCTGCTAAACTCCAGCCCTCGGCAAGAGTTCTCAGGGCCCCTGGGCTCAGCTGAGGTCAGTAATCTGAATGTGAGCTTGGTGTGGGCGCGCAGATCTTTTTATCCACAGAGACAGACAGACGTAAAATAAGGAGCCCTTAAGATTTCTAAACCATCACCTGGAAAGTCATTGCTGTCCTTAGACAAACTGATTTGGAAAACCCCCCATCTCAGAGTGACTGGTTGGGTATGCCGTACTTCAGATTTCTTTAGTCTCTGTCCAATCCTGGCTGGAAAAAGTTTGGGATGGTTAGGTAGATCCTGCCAAACTTGGAGATAGAGTGTTGTTGGTGGGCCAGAACCAGAGGCCAGGCGTCTTCTTCATGTAACAAAGGGAACTCAGACCAAAGCCAATGTTGGCTAGAGAGAGCTGAGGTCTGTGCATCAGCAAGACCACGCTCAAGTACCAAGGTCATGGGACTATGGGGGTCAACGCTAGGTTACCCAGCAAAGTACCTGAGGCCAGGCAGGAATGGGACAAGAGTGAAAGCCGACTGTGCACAAGCAAGGAAGAAGAGGGGGCGTCCTGGGCAATTTCCTGGAGCTTCCTCGGTGTGTGTGCAGGCCGCCCATCTTCACCCAAGGTCCAAGTGAGCTGAGTTAGCTCAAAGTGCAAGGCGGACACTCTTGGAGGTTGTGGAAACTTAAAAGCCTTAATTTCTAAAGTTAACTGGCTACACAAGGAACTACAGAACATACCCAGGGGGCCGAAGTCTATCTCCTATAAAGTGCCAGGATGGAAAGAGAAATTCAAACACCCTATCACCTTCCTCCGGGCCACATTGTGAGTTGTTAGACGGTGCCTCAGTTTGAAAGAATGAACTCTGTAATATCCAAGGCTGTGGAATCCAAGAAGCATTTATCAGTCACTCCACAAAACAACTTTAGCAGATGCAAAGGTAGGCCTGGTCACACTGATCTCGGTTAAGACCAAAAGGATTTTTTTCTGAGCAACCTGCTAGAAACAATACAAACATATAATCCTGATTCAAATCCCCAAAAGACAGATCTGACATGTCTCGAGACTAAAACTCCCCTCGTCAAGGAACAAGGCAGTGTAAGTTGCCTCGCTTTAACTTGACAGTCTTTTGAATTATATCTAGGAAATATGTCCTCTAGCTCAGACATTTTCAAGCATTTTAAAGCAGCAGAACACTTTGTAAATAAAATCTTCCAAGGAACCAAAGTAAAGAAGAAAGTGGAGGTACTTTGAGATAAAGTGGAGGGCTCCAAAGACCCATCTACTTTATTTGGCCTCTTCCAATTATGTCCTCCGTTCCCCCACACACCCTCACATGCACCCTAACACACACACACAACAGCCACGAGATGCCCCCACTCACACACGGGGCTCTCCTGAACCGAGGGTGAAATGCAAATTAGCTGACATGATAATGTACATGAAATGACAACGATTTGATTAAAGCTTCATCAGTAGAACACCTGTTCTGAGAAGATTCCCCACGGTCCACACCTGTAGGGACAGCCATTTTGACCAATGGGGAACACAATGGCCAAACTCACGTGAGTTACAATTTAATTCTCCTAACCAAAGGCCAAGAGGAAACATCATTCACATATTCAAGAGAGCAACACTATTGACCATTCAGCCTTTCCTGGTGGTGACAAAGGCACTGATGTCAAACATGCCTGAGAAGAATTTGAATAAAATGTGGAAAATAATGCATGTCACTGATTATTTCTACCTATGACATGGACTTTGGAGCATCAAAAGTGGTCATTTTACAGGACTCTTACACGCATTTTCTCCTTTAACAACTGTTTATAATTCATTCGACTGTGTGGTGACCTGCAAGTCAAAGGGGGGAGGCTTCAGGGACCTGCACGTGGGCCACGTAAGCCCCCTTCCGAGGCCTAAGGCGCTGACTGCTCCTCCGTCCTATCGCGGAGGATGGGTGTATATGAACAAGTCTAAGTTTGAAAAACTTGCCTGAACTGTGCGTGAGGCCACTGCGTTCTTGTTTATTAAAGAATATCTGAATAAGGGGGGGCGGGGTGTGGGTGAGGAGAGAGCCTGCCAGAAAGGAGCATATTGATTAGAGGAAGTAACTTAGACACATATTCAACTTCACTCCTGTCACCAGCAAGTGGTTTAAAAAATGACTAGAATATCTATAGTACTCAATCCTAGAGGTGTTGTAGGATATGTTAAGATACATCTACATCTCAGTGGGAAGCTGCAGGTTTGGCCACAAGCCCAGTAACAACTATAGACTGTGGAATGCAACAGCTCACGGCATGTCTCGGGCAGAGCACGTGGAGCCGGATTCTCGCTGAGGCCCTGATGGGCTACTTCCACTGCTCGTGCAGCCTTGGGACAGTTCTCCTGGGATTTGCCAACCCTGTCTCATAAAAAACAGCATGTCGAAATAGCCATCTAAAGCTGAAGGTCTCTGCTGAACAAGGAGATTTCCTATCAGAATTTTTTTAATCTTCTTTTGAATGAGAACTACAAAACTCCTTATCTAGTTAATTAATACGACCCCTAAGTACTCTGTACCGGCTTCCTTCCCAATCGCCTGTCAGTCTGGGTGTGCACATGTACTGCTCTAGGAAACCTGAAGCTCATCAATTCTTCTATTGACCACTGTAGTGCTACATTTTATTCAGAACAGGAATTATGTCCTCTGCATTAATTTCACATAGATTAATGATAATAATAGCTCACATTCTTAGCATCAACTATGTGCCAAGCATTATGCCGAACACATCACATGTATTAACTTATATAATTCTCTCAACAACAATGGGGCAGGCTTTATGACAGTCCCCATATGGAAATAAGTTCCCATTTTGCAAATAGGGAAGGTGAAAGGTCAAATAACTTGTCCTCAGTCACAATGCTATTGAGTAGAAGAACCTGAATAAGAAACCAAGTGTTTCTAAGTCCAGAGCCAAACTCCCAACCTGCTGAAAAAACTATCCTTGGGTGCAGCTATATATTACTGTATCAGTCAAGGTTCGCCTACAGAAAACAGAATCGACTCTGACTACTTGAAGCTCTCATGGGGAAGGCTGAATAAAAAAATTCTAGATGGCTTTTCAGGAACAATTCCCAAAGCTACATGGGAGAAGTGGACACCATGGGACCTACTGCCTCTTCTCAGATCAGGAATCTGCCATTCTAGAATCAGCCCCATTCCCATCAACAGAAGCCTGCCTCCCCTGCGGCCACCTCCAGGGCAACGCCACACCTGCTGCAATTCACACCCACAAAATGATGGCCCCATCCTCTGCCTCGACACTCCTAAAGCTAGTGACTGGACACTGGAGCCACACAGACAACCTCCATGACCCTCAGTGCTTCCCACAACGTGCAGCCTCCACACACTTCGGCTTCCCAAATCCTGCACAAATGCATCTGACAGGATGCAGCTAAATCAAATTCAGACTCCACCCCATAAGGGAGCTGGAGAATTATGTTTTAGCTTTCCAGTGTCCGCGGTACAGGAAGTGCACAAGAGAAAGAGGGGGGAAGGGATGTTGAGTTCTAATCCACTATAGCCACTATAAGTCCAAGGATGTTGATGTCCTTTTGAGGAATCTCCTGATTAGAGCTGCAAAATTTCGTGTATCTAGGAAAAAGTTCCAGCGTTTTCATCTGATTCTCAAAGGGGTCTATGACTCCAAAATGGATCAGACCCACTTTAGTATAAAATCTTCAACATAATACCATCTTGAGAATAAGATTAGCATTACAGCAGGAGCTAAAACATAGTGCTTAAGAACATGGGCTTTCAAGTACAGCTATGTGAGTACAAGTTCTGGTTCTGTAACCTAGTAGATGTTGGACCTTTAGTATGCTACAAAATTTCTTTGTGCCTCAGTTTCCCCTTCTCTAAAATGTGGACACCTAATAAGCGTGTTCAGAAGATTAAGTGAAATAATATGTGTAAAGTTTATAGAAGAATATCTGACAATTGGTTAAAGCTCATTAAATGTTAGCTATGCCTACTGGAATAATCTTTAGACAAGATAAGTTCTTATCTTAAAAGGTTATATAATAGAGTTGCATTCAAGCCCCATACTTTTAAGTTCATTCCCAATCTCACAGAGCTTGGAGAAGAAGTGAGAAGTTGATTTCCTGTGACAGCAAACAGAAAGACAAGAGCCCATCTTTATGGTGATGACCCGGTTCTACGCAAAGAATACATTAATCTAGTAGCCAATTACAGCCAGGAGGAAGAGCTCAACTGCAACTGGGCCAAAACCAAATTTGTCAGTTTTGGAAGATGTTCTTCAGGACCCAAAGGGATACTATTTTGAAAGTGTTCAAAAAGCTAACCCTTCGATTGTTTGGAGGGGTATATTTATGGTTACCTCATCCTCATGGGCCCACCCTGAAACAATTTTACTCAATCAGATATTCACACAAGTCTTGTTATCTGGGTGAGTGGATGACGGATAACTCCAGCTCACAAAAATCTTGCAATCCAAGATCCTACGATGCTTAAAGGAGCAAGACTTATGGGCTTCCATGGATTCTGCTCAACCATTTGTGCAAATCTAATGAAGCTTACAAAGAGAAGCTTTGGCCCTACTGGCAGGGACTCCTGCAGGCCGCCTCTGGAAGCAGAAGCAATGCTCAGTCTTGGCAAAAATGGAAATCAGACCCTTCAATTCTGACCACACGTCAACCTCCCCAGTGTCTAAAATGTATGTGCCAGTCAACTGCAAGGAAAACTACATTTCAGCTGTTCATCAGTAACTTCAGTGTTAAATTGTTTGATACATGACTCCAATTAGAAGCCTGGCTGACATCAGGTTGTAACACATTAAGAAGAACAATTATGACCAGTGTCAGCAAGCACTTAGGGAAATGGGTTCTCAAATATACTGCTGGTAAGAGGAATTAGTATACCTTTTCTGAGACTGGCATGGGTACATCTAACAAAATCTTTAAAACTGAATACTCTTTTACTCATCAATTCCACTTCTGAGAATCTATTCCACAGAAATAATTGGACAACTGCATAAATTACATGTACAAGGATGTTCATTTAGGAACTGTTTATAATACACACAATGGGAAAAGAACTCAGTGTTCACAACATAAAATTGGTTGAAACAACTATGCCATGACCTTAGAATGGAATTCTATGCAGTCATTAAAAGAAAAATTTAGATGCATTTAAATATTGGCATGAAAATGTCTGTGAGGTAAATTCAAAAACCAAGTACATAGTATGATCTCATTTGTGTTTGTGTTTATTTATATATAACATATGGGAATATATGTATTATATATGGTTATATAAATATAATATTTTTAGAAAGCTACGCACTGAAAGGTTAACAGCAGTAACTTTTAATGTTTCAGATTATGAGTAATTTTTACTTTCTTCTTTATGCTAGTCTAAAGTTTATTAAAAATTATCAGCATTTATTACTTTTATTAGTCAGAAAAAAAAAAAACAGGTATTAAAAAGTTTTAAGCCCAGGGGCTGGCCTGGTGGCATAGTGGTCAAGTTTGCATGCTCCACTTCGGCAGCCCAGGGTTCCCAGGTTCGGATCCCAGGCATGGACCTATGCACTGCTCATGAAGCCATGCTGTGGTGGTGTCCCACATACAAGATAGAGGAAGACTGGCACAGATGTTAGCTCAGTGACAATCTTCCTCAAGCAAAAAGAGGAAGATTAGCAACAGACGTTTAGCTCAGGGCCAATCTTCCTCACACACACACACAAACACACACACACACACACAAATTTAAGCACAGGTGATAGCACTTTTATTTGAGGATAGACCAAGATATGTACTGCAATTCACACATTCAGAATCATACAGAATCTCTAAGCTCTTTTTATCTTGTATCAACAGAGAAATAGATGAACTCAAATGCCTTTAGAAGACAGGAAGGAAAAGTAAATAAGTGAAATAGATGGGACATCAGGCAGTGGAGGGGACGGGCAACTGACCATGATTAACTACAGAGCACATACCCAGTCTAACAAAGGCATTCAAATGCAAAGAAATTTCCAAGCACTCAAAATACATCTGCAGGCTCAAACTGAACAGTGAGCTGCTCAATAGGACCTTTGCGGTGTAAACGTACACACACACAGGACATCACTGTAACTCTCACACAACTATAACTGAACATCACTCCCTCCCCATCTCCTAAAGTTGGTTTACGTGGTATCTATAAAGGAGACCATCTGTTCATATTTGTGAAATTATCTTCCTAAAATTTAGTACAAGAAAAAAGTTTGTCTCTCCTGATAAATTTTTCTGCTTCCTTCCATAAAAGAATAAAAGTAATGGATTTAATTGGCTTTCCCTTTTTCTTATTTGTTGTTCTAGAAAGCTCAGAAACTCCCCTTAGCCTAGGTTTTCTGTCTTTTTTTACAACTGTCTTTTCCCCTCCATTGCTTAGTTCTCATTCACTTGCTTTGATGGTTATAGTATGTGTATTAATCTTATATTATAGTGTATGTATATACACCACTTGAAATATTTTTGAAATTCAGATTGGACAGAGGGAAGTAGAACTGAATTAATATACTGAAAAAAAAATAGCATCAGCATACAATAAAGTAATTGTAACGACTTGCACAAACCTTCATTTACTTTGGCATTACTCTATTTACTGGCCAAATTTCGGACTATAAAATATAGACTGCAAATGTAATATGGGGACTTTAGCAGCTGACATGGAAAAGAACAAGGAAAGCAACAGGTGAAAAGAGAAACTGAAGGGGATAGAAAGTGGAATGACAAAAATGTGCAATTCTTGCATTGTAGAATATGGATGTACAGCAACCATTATGCCAAAAATAGGATAAAACAAATAGCATCTTTCTTAGGAAACTTAAACCCTTCTAAGGGGCTCAGAACCTACCTGGATAAGTGTGTCTGCAGACCCTTTCTCCCCCTGCCTTCCCATCCGCACCCCACCCCCAGCCTCTCTACCTGCCTCTAGCAGCTGCTTTACCACTCCCACACTAATAACCTTGCTCAAAAACTAGAAATGAGAATATAAATATTCCTCAAACTTGAAGTTTTGGAACTAAGATGTTTATTAAAAATTAAAAATTGATGGTAGGTAATTATCAAGATGAAATGTGCTAAGATGAGTAATATTAAAATTAATTATTAAATATTTCAAATGGTATTTTATTTTTACATTTATAAGCTGTTCCTTTTCTAGGAATAGATACTTCAAGGATCAATGGAATGCTAGGAAATTCTTTAAAGAAAGCCTTTGTATAAATTCAGGGCATGTGCTGCGTCAAAAGTGTAACTTTGATGGTAAAAAGCTAAGCGATATTATGCTCAACTAGATATATATATATATATATATATAAAACAAGAACATTAACCAGCCTCTTGTTTTTATTATCTAGTGAAACAAATTTCAGTTTAAAGAAGTAAAAGCCAAATATACCACTGTAATCTGGTTATTTATAAGAAATATATTCCTTTTTTAACTATGTATCTTGAACTCATTAAAATGGAATAAAACAAAACATCTTAGAAATTAATTTAATAATACAAGGGTCTTAAATAATAAATCATCCCCCTTTTACTTAGATTAATTTAAATAGTTAATTAGTGGTTAGTGGTCAGAAAACTTTAGAAAGTAAAAGTTGGATGAGAATTAATATTATATCAATTCCTAAATAGTATTAAGTATGAAGTGAAGACTTTTCAAAAACACTGTAGGGTGTAAAGCCTAAAAAGAATTTGAGAAAAATTAATTACTTAGAGATAATCAAAAAGAAGTTTCATGTACTTCTTAATTTAAAGAAAGTCTGAGGAACAAACAAAATATATAAAAATGTGTGTTTTAGCCCCATACAAGAAAAGCACAATGGAGTATGAGTAACAAATGTTTCTGAATTGGTAAAAAAATGAATATGGAAAGTGAAACAATTTGATGATGTACGGTAGCCAAAGCATCGGCATTCCATAAACATTGCAAGTCACAATGCAGGTGCAGACTTACAATCTAAAACTAATTACCAACAGAGACACAGAAACATAGCACTGTTGTTATTATTCTAAGATACCAAAGGAAATGACATAATAATGAAAATATATTTCACTCTCCTAAGACAGGAAAGGGTGAGAGAATCACTGAGTACTGTTAAAACATTGGAAGGTTTCTACAAAGTCTACAAGAGGGGCTGGCCCATGGCATAGTAGTTAAGTTTGGAGCTTCAGCAGCTGGAGTTCACAGGTTCGGATCCCAGAAACAGACCTACACCACTGTCAGCCATGCTATGGTGGTGACTCACATACAAAGTAGAGGAAGATTGGCACAGATGTTAGCTCAGGGCAAATCTTCCTCAGCTGAAAAAAAAAAAAGTCCACAAGATAGATACATTTACTGTGGCTCCATAAACCTATCCACTAAAGTGACTTATTAATGTTCAGAATGAATACTCAGAATGAAACTCAGAATCAACAAATTAGCAGCAGATTACAGAGAAAACAATCACATCATGTCCTCAATCCCACTTAAATAAAACTCCACCATGGAAGAGCCAGCAATGGAGCTGGCAGTGATTCTGAAGCAGCAGCAGCAATCCATAAAGCCTTCTTAATTTTCTTGTCATTTAAGAATTAAGCCACTTCCAGTTCACACAGATCCTACCAGGTGCACTAAATTGATGTCATTATGAGCCATCAGGAAATACCCACCGAGACCTATACCAACACCGAGAAGTTTTGTTAAACAGCTGTGTGTTTTAATTGATTTGTATTATTTAAAATAGGAACAGTTAAAAGTCAGTTATCGGATGTTGTGTAAAAGAGATGCCTAAAGACTCCAGGGAGGCTGAGTTCAGAAGAAAGCCAATCAGTGGAACATCACTGGAGCACTGAAGATTATTACCAGAGGAAGCACAATTAAATCATCAGTTTATCAGCCAGCATTATAAATCACCAGGCAACATACCAAGCTTCATTATTTAAGAATCCTTAAGCAGTGACTTCCTGCATCTCTCAGAGTCAGACGCAATCTACTCACCAAAAGGTATGCAAGGAGTTTTGTTTTTTGTTGTGTTTTGATTTTTTTTTTTTAACTCTGAGAGATTTAGCATGGAAAGATAATGAAAACTCACTGAAAGTAACTGTCATATTTTTGCATGTTTTAAATATGCTAAAGGCTTCAAAATGAAATCAGTGGTATTTGAGATATGCAAAATGTGTATTGCACAGGCTCCTCCCATTCCACTCCCTACAAATATTTAACTCAGTTTTCTCTCAGCAGTGCATGGGAACACAGGAGGGAAAATAATCAGTGAGTTTCTTTCCACTTTTATCCACCCAATCCCATTCATTTACTTGCATTTGGACAGGCTTCCTCAGGCATGCGGAATCAGAAAACAAAGTTCCTCAAAAGTCTTGGTTTCCAACTTTAAAGGGCACAGTTCAGGTGTTAGAAAGAATATATTTGAAAGGAGATGTGACACAGGTTGACCTTGGTATAAACCTTCTTTCTTAGTCTTCCCACCAACACTCTGTAGATGCTACCATTATCTTCAACTGAAAAATAACAGTCTTTGTAATTTGCCCAAGGTTGTGCAACTAGTAAGTGGTGGTGCTCAGAGGCAAACCCGCTCTGTCTGGCTCCAGCACCTCAATAAAGGCTCTGAAAGGAAGCAAGCCTTCGTGGAAAATGGCTGACCCCAAGTCTAGGCAGGAATTGCACAACATGAATGTGCAACAACTTGTCACACTAAACAGCAAGAAGTTAGGAAAGCTACTTGGATCATATCAAAATAACTCAGGAGCCAACTTAAAGAGACTTTCACTGGCCAAAGATGAAGTGAATCGAGCATCAAAAATCACTTCAATGAACTGAAATGCAGAAAACATTTACATCCATGAGTTCATTAAGATACATAAAAAGCTTTCTTGGCCACCTTTGGAGGATGCTAAAGAACCAACTCATTATTTTGAATGCTAGAACATAAAGAGAAAGAATCAAGCATTTATCCTGCCTATTCTGTACA
Source organism: Equus asinus (assembly GCF_041296235.1). NCBI lineage: Eukaryota > Metazoa > Chordata > Mammalia > Perissodactyla > Equidae > Equus > Equus asinus. The sequence continues at coordinate 87,027,940 of NC_091798.1, forward strand.
AAGCACACCTCAGGTAACTAAGCTGGTGAGGGAAACTGTCTCCTTATAGAAGCAGTCCAGATAATAAGCAAAGAACGATAGACTTAGAACGTCACCATTTTGCAATGCCCAAAATGTTAGATAAATGGAGTTATACAGTAGGCAATAACCATCAATGGCTGCTAACATCACAAAAAAGAGTGATACCCAGACTTTATGGGCCTCTTGATGGAAGTATCCAGAACCACCTATGACATATTCTTGCCCCAAAAAACATACCTGAATCTAATCAAGCCTCAAGATCTAAATACCAGTTTATATAAAATACAAGGGGAAACACTAAATAATACCACAGAGATACAATTAGGGGGAAAAAATCCAGGCTGTAAATACTATAGGACAAACAACTTTGTTTCTTCAACAAAAAAAAACTATAAGAAAAAAAAGAGGGAGGAATGAAAATCTTAGATTCAAAATGTCTTAAGAGATGTTAACTACTTTAATGTATAAATCTTATTTGCAGCCTGATTTGCAGAAACTGTAAAAAAAAAAAAAAGAATAAGAAACGATTGAGGAAATTTATACATCAATGGCTTATCTAATGATATTAAGAAATATTAAGAAACTATTTTAGTTGTGATAATAGAAATTGTGGTTATGTTTAAGTCCTTTTTTAATTAAACTTTTTATTTTGAGACAACTATAGATTCACATGCAGTTGCAAGAAATGATACAAGGAGATTCACCATACCCTTCACCCAGTTCCCCCAATGGTAACATCCTGTGAAACTATAGTACAATATCACAGCCCAGATATTAACATTGATACAGTCAGATACAGAATATTTCCACTGCCATAGGTTCCCGCATGCTGCCTTTTCTAGCCAGAACCACTTCCCTCCCAGCCACACCCCCTCTCTAGCCCCCTGGCAACCACAAATATGTTCTCCAATCTATAATTTTGTCACTTCAAAAATGTTAGGCAGCTAGTCCTGTAGTGCAAGTTCGGCACACTCCACTTTGGCAGCCCAAGTTCGCAGCTTCAGATCCTGGGTGCAGACCTACACCACTCATCTGCCATGCTGTAGTGCTGACTCACGTACGAAACAGAGGAAGACTGGCACACATGTTAGCTCAGGGCTAATCTTCCTCAAGCAAAAAAGAAAGAGGGAGATTGGTAGCAGATGTTAGCTCATGGTGAATCTTCCTGAACAACAACAACAACAAAATTTTAGATAAATGGAATCATACACTATGCAATCTTGGGGGACTGGCTTTTCACACTCAGCATAATAATCTGGAGATGCATCCAGATTGTTGAGCATATCAATAGTTGGCTCCTTTGTATTGCTGAGTAGTATTCCATGGTAAGCATGTACCACAGTTTGTTTATCCACCCACCCTCTGAAGGACATTTAGGTTGTTTCCATTTGGGTTATTATGAATAAGGCTGCTATAAACATTCGTGTAGAGCCCTTACCTTTTAAAGATACATACTTAAATATTTATGGATGAGAGAAGATGATGTTTAGGATTTGCCTCCCCAAAATTCCAGATTGGGTAAGATACCAAAAAAACAAGATTGGCCATGAGTTTGTAAGTGCATTATACTATTATCCCTACGTTTGTATATGCTCATAATTTTCCATAATGTAAAGTTTAAAAAAAAGAAGACAGTAAGAAAAAATTACTTATCTGACCACTACACACCCACATACACAAACACACACACATCTTCAAGTAAAATTGAAGGCTTTTTTAAAATCTTATGATTTTAGCCCAGGATCACAGGAGTTCTTTACCTAAAACAGAGAGCCCACACCTCCCAGTGATCATTATTGTAACATTCACTCCACCAATTTCAGCAGATCCAAGGAGGCACATGGTAACTTTCTTTTGGAAGTTCTTTATTAGGCTGCAGGGTTGAGATAATAGGTAGTCCCTAATGTTGGACAAAAGCAGGTAAGTAATCATCATAATCAAATGTATGAGATTCATGAGTGGCTTGTCTTCAAAGAAGAGGGTTCACGTCTCATACAAACAGGTCCTTATCATCAAGACAAATGCTGAGAGAACGGAAGTGTGATTACTAAAGATGAAGAGCAACAAACTATATGAGCACAATCAAGCCTGAAAATGAAGTGAGATGCATTTTATATTATGCGAAGGCTGCTTTTGTTTTTAAGCTGCTCTGGAGGACGGGATGTCATTATCATGTTCAGTCTGCAAGCTAACAGTTCTTTAGTACAACACTGCAAAATGGTATCTACTGTTTGGTGCCACCAATATTCTATCAGCTCATTCTCCCCTTCACCCCACTATTTTTTATCCACATGGGGCCTTACCAAAATGAAGACCTACCCTCTCAAAGATCTCCAGCAACGAAAAGCCTGTAAATACCAACCCATGAACTAATCTGGGATGAAAAGCCAAGACCTCCAAAGGAAATATTCAAGGTGACTTTCAACTGCAAGCAGTGCAATGGCAACAAGCAGGTTTCCCTTGCTAGGTCCTTAATGCCTGGACATGCGCTGCAATGAGCAATTCTAAAGCTTAATCAAATAAAGTTTGTCTCAAAAGCTGGATAGCTGTCCACTGATCAACCTCAGTAAGACAAATTGGAAGGGACATCTAAATGTTTAGCTGTGTTGTAGCTTGGTTATATCAAACATCCCTCCTGTTAAATGGGCCCCACACCTGGTGTTAGAAATAGTAATGCTTATGGTGATAGGATTTGGTCATTACAGACTACAATAGCTAGAAAAAGATGGTCCACTAATAGCCTGTCTATATGATACTGATATGCCTATAAATTGAAAGATATTAGTCAATTCCATGATAAACAATCGAAGTACAGATTGGTTCATTTGGTTGGTTTAGCAACTTAGGAGTTCTATCAATGGAAGGAACTCTATTGGCAACATCATATTAGGAAACTAAGAAAATACAGCTGAGTTCAAAATCTTGTTCATATGTCAGGAGTCAGAACAGAGATATATGGAATTAAAACCTCAAACAACACAGACCACCAGGAACTGTGCTATAGGCTTCCATTAAGGAGATTAATATTAGGACTGCTGGCGACAGAAAAAGGGAAAGGATAAGAATGGGCTCAGGAGCATAATGAAAAATGTAATTGAGAAGGAGCAGAGAAAAAGGCACTAAAGTTAAACACACATATATTTTTGGATGCTCTCTTCCTCTACCTTTGCCAAATTCCTTTACTCTTAGAACCAAACATCTTATGGGTCCTGTGGATTCTGACACTACAGTATACATTTCTGGGCAGCTTGTGGTCAATGACAAGACACTGGAAGTTGAAACTCTTATTACTCACCTTGACATACTTAAAGGTTAATTTAAAATATTTTGCATAAAATAAAATGCCTTGCCAAAATCATTATGGCGGATTTGCTTACACATCTCATTATCCTTCTTCATATCAACCACCCATGCCTGGTCTATGGAACCAGAGCTTCAGAGGGGGCCATTTTTGTGAGCTGAGGTGGTTTCAGAGAAAAGAACATATGAGAGAACAAGTAGGAAAAATGCAAATAGAACAAAAAGGGAAGGCATCAAACCTGGAAAGAATTCCAAGGACAAACTGCAAGAGATGGCTTCAGGGAAATGAACAGCTGTGTAGAGGGGAGGAGAAGAAGAGACGCTTGAAAGGGCAGGCTGGAGCCAGGGAGTGGCAGCCATGAAGCCCAGAGGAGGCACTCAGACCATAGGCCACAGGCCTTTGGGGAGCTTTGCAGGTTTGCACATGGTTAAGGTAAGTGCAGTGGTGATTAAGAAGTGACTAATGGTAAGGGGCAGGGAGGGAAGGAGAGGACGACCAGAGCTGGGAGGCTCTGCTAATTGTTCCAGGTGAGGCCTTAGGGTTGGATCTCAGAGGGTGAAAGTGGGAGGGGGAAGGAAAGGACTAATGTGAGGGGCAGCGTGAAACATATAAAGGCTCAAACCTAGTTTTGTCCTCAATTAAAACCCAGAAAATGGTCATTTGCAGTCATTGTCAAAGAACTACTTATGAGATGCTAAGGATTCTTATGTTGATTGAGAGGTAAACTGTCATTATTATGATCAAACACGTAAGAGAGCATAAAAATTCTAATGGCTGATAAAGTCATTTTTAAAGGAAGCTTTGATTAAGCTTAACAGAGGCTGGGAAAAAATAAGACTTTTGATCTAAGTAAAAAATATTTTTAAGGAAACCATGATTGGTTGCGAGGTGATGAGTATTTCTAAATTTCTAAAATAATTAACTGCTGATTTTAGCAAGGCAGTAATAATGACTTGATTGACAGATCTATTTTCTCTACTTTTTCAGATCACTATTACAAACCTATTATTCATCAAAAGTTAGATTTTTTTTTTTACAAATGTACCTATGTGTAAAATCCTGAAACATTACAGGTAATACAAGCTAAATCACCTATTTCTTAGTGTATATGCCCACTTAGTTCCTATTTTTATTTACTTAATGCCTTTTTATTGAGCGCCTACTAGATGATAAGTATTGTGCTGGTGCTGGGTGTACAATGAAGAGGAAAACAGACGATGCGGTCTGCCCACAAGGGAGCACATAGTATAGTGGAAAAGACATCAATTTAAAAAAAGAATCTAAGTATATAATTTAAAATTGTGATAAGCACTATGAAAGAAAATTACAGGGTCCTATGATAGCTTATAACAGGGAGGCTAAACCAAGCCTGGGTCTGGGATAGTGTTTAAAGGAAACTGAGCTGAAATCTGTAAGGATGCAGAGGAGTGAAATAGGAAAAAGAGTAGGGGAGAGAGAAGCAGAAGAAAAGAGAAGCAGAGGGAAAGCATCATATACAATAAAATGAAAATATTCTCACCTGCTGGGTAATAGTGTCCCACGGTCCCTGCAGCAGCCGTGTCTTATAGCACTCATGGACTCCTTCCCATATGTCCTTCAGAGCTAAAGGTCTTCCATCTGTGAACGTGCATGGCAAAGACAGTCAGGTAATAATCCATTTGACACAATGGTGCTTGGTGTCTACCTAAAACTACTGGAAGAAGATTATGATTTTTAAAAAAAACCTCTACGAGTACACATACTATTTATATATCAAAAAAGAGCCATATGAATTACTATTTTATACCTGAGAGAAACAAACATTCAAGCTTCTCTTCTTTGTAACCATCTAGCAGTTAAATTATCTGCTCATTCACTACCTCTAGAAATTTTACAAAATAAATAAAATCCAAATGTGTTTTAGAGAGAACTGACAGATAAAAGCATAGGCAAAGGACCAGGTAGACAGACTCCCACTTTCACAATAGTGCACTACGGATACCTCTGAAGTCTTAATATTTCCCCGAGTCCTTAAATCAAAGACCACGCACATGCTTCTTTCTCTCTCTTGCTGACTGAATATCTGTAATGTCCAAATCACTCTGTTGGGTACCACGGGGAATAGAGAGAAGGAAAACACACAACTTCTCTTAGTAAGGAGCCTACCTCCTACTAGGGAAACCATGACAAGTATATCAACAGCATATCAATAACTAAAATATTAGGTAGAAAGTGGTCGCTGCCAGAGGAAAACTGCAGTTCTCCGATCGTCCAGAGGAGGGAGACAGTAACACCCAGTGTCGGTGGCACATGGAGAAAGGGGATTGTTGGGGTGGAGGGACGTGAGAAGGCGTTGGCATGAAGAGATTAGTAAAAGTTTTCATGAACAATAATTCTCCTTTTATTTGTTTAAACAGCTTCAATTATTCACATATTTTCTTAATCAACCAAATAATGTATTTTATGAAGACCACTATGTCACAAGATAAGTGGAGAAATAGATATCTAAGTTCAGAAAAGAAAGTAGAAAGAGGGAATTCACCAAAGACTTTCAAACCACACCCTGCTGGAAAGAAAGTGCTCTAACTGCTAGAATTTAGCGCTATATGGCCCATTCAGAGCTACCAAGTCCTCAAGACTTAGGAGTGTGCTCGTTTCCTTAGGCAAGTGGGCAATATCATTTAAAGAAAACTCATCAGTATAATAAATCATTAGATCCCAAGAAGTATTTGATCATCAGGTGCAACAAAACTTGGGGAAATAATCTACTTGAAATGCCCCCAACACCAAAAGGTATTGCGCTCTGACTTAAAGACTGTAAGTAGAGAGGTGGGGTGCAGGAGACAGGCACTAGATTTGGAGTCTTGGCTGAGTGGGAATCCTGGTGTTGGCGCTTACTCTCTATGCGACTGCAAATTATTTGCTTTTAACTTTACCTATAAAATGAAGATAATAATCCTTTTCAAATCCTGTTCTCATGAGCAGGCTTCCGTCAGTGAACACACCCAGGACTGTGTCAGGCACACAGTAAGAGCTTAACACATTTAGGTATCTCTTCCCAGCCGCCACTGTACCATTCCAGTAATTCTCATACTGCAAAACTAAAAGATTCATTTAGAGACCATTATTTCTTAGAATTTTCTCGTGCTTCTATACCAGGAACATTGTGTTTAATATAGTAATAGACTAACACCACGCAGGGCACTTCTCATGTTTGACCTGAAAAGTTGAACTTTTCCTCAACCTTTATTTTCAATAAATAGCAAGAGAATATTTTGATACATTTTCAATAAGTATCTTCATCTTGGCATTTATCTGGCGGCAGGAGACCATTATCTAGTGATAAATAGTTTTATTCCATTGACATTTCCATGTCTGTAAAATGAACAAGATTTATTCATCCAATTAACATTTGAATGTCATGTTTAGCTACAAGTTAAAAACAAGCTGCCTTCAGTATCTGTGTTATATTGCTTTCTGAACACATTTACAGAGTAGGGCCAAACTTTGCCCTTAAGTTAAGAAGTACACATCTTCAGAATACGCACGTGCACAAGCGTGTGTGTGTGTACTGATGTTGGAAGAGGGGAATAGGATCTTAAGTACTTCAGTGTGAAATAGTAATCTAAACAATCAAATTATAAATAGATGACATGCTTTTAAAATGCTTTTCAGATGTCAAAGTTAGAAGAAATCAAGTCGTAGGATAGTAAAATGTTAGAGCTGGTACAATTAGTAATTTTATAAATTAGGCAAAAAAAGGTCTGGGAAATACATGTCTGCCAAAATCATGCAGCCAGTTCAGGACTGCACTGGAGCGGAACTTCGAGTCTCAGGACTCACAGTTCAGTGCTCTTCCTGCTCGTCCATGCTGTCTCTGAGGGTGGACACTGGGTCTATCCTTTCACCTCTGCAGTCCTGCTGTGTAGTTGCACGCCTCACTCACACATTGCAAATGCTTTATAAATATTCCCTGAATGCATGATAAATGAAAGAATGCCTTCCTTAACTTTATTTTGTCCAAGACAGAGAAAGGCTTTTGCAGACCTAGACAAGAAGACTGGGTTTAAATCTGGTAATCAGTAACGATTTTAATTTTATTCCTCAAAATATTTCAGTCAACAATCTAAGGATGGAGTGAATGGTTTGGATATTACCACTGTCAACAACCTGCATACTCTGCTGGAAGCATTCATCCCAAATCAGAAGCCTAGCAACAATGTGGAAAGACCCAGAACAAATATTATAGAATATTTTCATCAGATTTGAAGCTAGAATTCAGGGTATGTGCCAAAAGTTTTCAAACACCAAATTTAGAGAAAAAAAATTTAACACCTTAGAATACAGGAATTAAAAAATAATCTGGTCAACTTAGAATAACAGACAATCACAAGGAATTAAAAATAAGTTCTAAACATAAAAAGATGCATGATACTCCTATATGCATGTGTGTAAAAGTGCCACCCGCTTGCTACGAAGAGAACTGTGGTTTTTTTAATTGAGATTATGATAGTTTACAATCTTGTGAAATTTCAGTTGCACATTATTGTTTGTCAGTCGTGTTGTAGGTGCACCCCTTCACCCTTTGGGCCCTCCCACCCCCCCTCTGCCCTGGTAGCCACTAATCTGTTCTCTTTGTTTACATGTTTAACTTCCACATGTCAGTGGAGCCACAGAGAGATTGTCTTTCTCTATCTGGCTTATTTCACTTAACATAATTCCCTCAAGGTCCATCCATGTTGTTGTGAATGGGACGATTTTATTCTTTTTTATGGCTGAGTAGTATTCCATTGTATATATAGACCATATCTTCTTTATCCAATCATTAGTTGATGGGCACTTAGGTTGCTTCCATATCTTGGCTATTGTAAATAATGCTGCAATGAACATAGGGGTGCAAGGGACTTTTGGAAAGGAGAACTGTGTTTTTTTGTCTGTTTGTTTGTTTGTTTTTTAAAGATTTTATTTTTTCCTCTTTCTCCCCAAAGCCCCCCAATACATAGTTGTATATTCTTCGTTGTGGGTCCTTCTAGTTGTGGCATGTAGGACGCTGCCTCAGCATGGTTTGATGAGCAGTGCCATGTCCATGCCCAGGATTCGAACCAACGAAACACTAGGCCACCTGCAGCGGAGCGTGCGAACTTAACCACTCAGCCACAGGGCCAGCCCCAGGAGAACTGTGTTTTTTAAGTGAATGGATGCGATTACATTCTCCAGTGCATTTTCAGAACTTTAAAAACACATTAAGGATGAATAAATGAACGCTTGTGCAAGCTACTTTGACAAGAGTGTCAATCTCTCCAGTGTCTGCTGACCGTTTACGCTATAGAAGATCTGGGTAATATGGCTTTGGTTCTCACATACAGTGATGACAATAATACTTAATGAAGTATGATGTGGGTTCTTTCCCTAAGCCTTCATCATTGGTTTACCTGGTCATAGCTCACACTTTCACGATCAACAACATACAAAAGTTAGTTTTCGATCTTTTATACAAAAACAAAACATTTTGACACAAACAGCAATATCTCCAAAACCATGCCATATACTATCGATGCCTACAATATATTCAAATATGATTGTGACTCTAATTATTCCAAAAACAAAATGGAGCCTTCAGAAATCCCACTGACATCATTGAACTGAGATAGGTAAAAATATAAGGCACCACAGCACAGAAATAGGGCTTAAATATGGCAGAAACTTGAAGAACTTCGTAATTTTGTATATATCTATTTATGAAAACTGAAGGCCCAAAACTTTAACTTAAAATTAAAATGTGGGCATAAACAAGTACCTGGTTAAGCTCAAGAAGCACATTATTATGTGCCTTCATGTTCAGTTGAAGGTATCTTCAATCAGAAACGTTAAGCCCTGTTAAGAAGGTCTATTTTTTCTATCTGGCCTCAGTCAGAGCAGATATAAGCATACTCAATCAACAACCCCCTAGTTTCAGGCCCAAGATATTCAATGGCACCAATTTTAACATGCTTAGAAGTCTCATTAATCACATTGAGCCTGAGAAGCGACTAAAATCTCCTGCATACTTGAACAATTGGAGGAGAAGCTGAAAGAATTTCAACAGCAACCCACAAAGTGAGCACAATAAATTAAGGTCATTTATTTAACATGTGCTTATTGAGTGCCTACTGTGTGCACTCAGAGTGGAATGATGTCACCTGGATGGATAATACACATCTGAGCTAAAGGAATATTCTGTCAGCAACCGAAAGTGTCAATGACAGAAGAGGAAGAGACATTGGATGAAAAATAGAATAATTAAAAAGTACAATCTTTAGCAACTGCCAGTAGCATTTAATTTAACATTTTCATATAAAATCTCTCAATTGAATAATAACCTACATGTCAAGTAATCTATATATTACTCAAAATGTGCAGCTTTCTAAATTAAATTTCCCAGGGCTATTAGTTTTCATGAATCAGATAACACGTGAGCTATTTCACCAGCACTACCTAACTCGAGTGCAAGCACAGGACTCACCTTTGTCCTACTGTGCATGATTTGCCAAAACTTCCTACCTCCCAAAACGAAGATTAGAGAGAGTATAAATTATTTAGAGTAAGCTTAAGAATAATGTTCTGAATGTGGTCACTAGAAATAAAAAGGCAAGAGTGGATTTTTTACGATGAAATCTGTCATTATTCAATATATTGTCTTCACGAGAACTTTGAAGGATATAAATATTCATGTCACACAGTAAGGCAGAGATGATGCTCCACCAAAGGGGAAAATTCATTTTTGCTTCAGTGAGAAAATCATATTCTGATATGAAATGAGTGTTAATTGTTCAGGTACATTCATATCAGCTACTATGCTAGCTAATTCTGTAATTTTTATCCCTACATACATTTTTAGCATTTTGTATCTTTATTAATTTCAGGAAATCTGAATAAAAATTCCAAAAATACAGATTGTGGCAAGTTCTTTTACTTACATATGACAGCATAATTAATTTATGTTTTTCTTAAATGTTGGTTGTCATTTGAATGACAGCGTTGCACAGTAAAAAACAGGCTATAGGGTTTGTCTCAACTCCTTAGTTTTGGTGTACCCTCTGAGCACTCAGTTTTTATGTCTGTGCGTGAGGACAGTAACAGTTTCTACCTTACAATGTAAGCATCAGGATACAAAACTCAGCTGGCAATATTGACAGCTATTATGTGCCAGGCCTCATTTCATATATTAGCTCACAATCTTCAAAGCTCAATGAAATTGATATTATTATTGTCTCGACTTTTTTTCATTAATCAAAGAAAGGAAACAAAAAGTTCAATAACTTCCCCAAGGTCATACAGTTAGTAAGTAGCAGAGCTGAGAATCAGAACCAAGGCTTTCAGGCTCCAGACCCTGCACTTTCCCCATCACACCGTATGTCTCTGTACCCGGAGCAATTCGTAAACTATAAAGGGTTACACACATACTAGTTGTGTTGTTGTTGTTGCCACTAGTAGACTCCACCAACACTGTCTAACCTAAGAGAATCTAGAATTTTGCCTTTCCTGGATTTCTTAACTAGGTGTGGCTGCCCTTTCCCTCATCACTGCACAGACAAATCACAAGTCCAGCCAAGGCCTCTCTTGATCACCCCGCTCAAGGTAATCTCAGCCCTCTGTGGCCTGGCGGCAATATTTTCCCCCAGCTTTACTGAGATATAATGGAAATAAAACATTGTGTAAATTTTAAGGTATACAATGTGATGATTCGATATACATACATTGGGAAATGATGACCACAATAAAGTTAGTTAACACGTCCATCACCTCACATAGTTACCTTTTGTGTGTGTGTGGTGAGAACACTTACAATTTACTTTCTTAGTAACTTTCAAGTGCACAACAGTATTATTAGCTACAGTCACTATGCTGTACATTAGGTCCCCAAAACTTAGTCACCTTATAACTGAAACTCTGTACTCTTTGACCAACATCTCCCCACCTCTCAGCCCCTGGGAACCACCAATCTACTCTCTGCCTGGTGGCCCATAACATATTCTACTTCTCACTGTGAATTTCAGACCTGTCTTGTGTCCCTCCCTGGACTGTAAGCTCCTTGAGGACATCGTCCATCTCTGGTTTCCTTTATTCATCTCTGCATTCCAGAAACATCTTCATGCCTTGTGCATAAACATTTTCAAATGGTTGAATAGATGAAAGTTCAACATTATTTCTAGAGCAATTAGCACAATTATTACTAAGAATAAAGACTGACTAATTATGACAAAAAAATCATTGAATTTTTTGCATTTATATTAAAAAGCCTCAGTCTTATATAAATCCATAGTATTGAGGAGATGTAATTATAGTGGATATTTTATTTTTCAGTATCCAAACACACTTTCAATGTGGGAGAGAAATCCCAAAATAAGTGAAGGCGGAGCCCCATTTCTCAGCACTAAAGCCAAAGGGAGGTATTCCCCATCTTGTCATTCGAATGCCTTCAACTGACTCTATGATCTACCCTTCCAGTAAGTCCTTTTCTGCTTATCAGTCAGGTTCAATTATTTGCAACCAAGTATACCTAATATAGCACAAGTAAATGGTTTAAAAGTCTTGCTTAATAATTATCTATTTTCAAAATTATCATCCCAAATTTTTTAAATGCTATGTATTTATCTAGTAATTTTGACTAGAAAATAAGTGACACTTTTAAGATTACATCAGAGGGGCCAGCCCCATGGCCAAGTGGTTAAGTTTGTGCGCTCCACTACGGTGGCCCAAGGTTTCGCTGGTTTGGATGCTGGGCGCGGACATGGCACCACTCATCAGGCCACCTTGAGGCAGTGTCCCACGAGCCACAACTAGAAGGACCCACAACTAAAATATATACAACTGTGTACTAGGGGGATTTGGGGAGAAAAAGCAGAAAGAAAAAAAAAAGACTGGCAACAGTTATTAGCTCAGGTGCCAATCTTAAAAAAAATAAAAATAAATAAATTACATCAGAAAGTTTATGTATGTTATAATCTATTTTTATGAGAAATATGCCCAACAGCACAAACAGGAGTAATCAGACATCAACTCTGAGACATCACTATTCATCAGAACTCCAAGGATCACATCACCAGATGAATATCTACAACCTTAGGTATGCTGGTTCTAAAGCAGAAGACACTCTACTTTCAATTCCACCCAAAGTGTTCCGAGGTTTTGATTTCAACCTCTTGACCTGGCACTCCAGTATTCAGCATTTTGGACTCCTGGTTATTTTCAAATCTCAGTACTCCCAGAACATGGCCCTGTTATGCCGGTAGCAGCAGCTTGACTATCCATCCAACGTTGGTCCCTTCCCCGGAGAACACAGTCTCCCCTTTCTCAGCACAGCACCTAATGTACGGACTTGAAGAACTCTGCTCTGATGACTTTAAAGGAGGAGAAAAGCAACAAACTAGTTTCAAGTTGCTCAGTGATTTTTTTTTCAGTATATTTAAAAAATAGGCTGCATTTTTCTGCTGTGCATGCAGTAGGCACGCATGTATGCTTTTTTTTAAAGATTGGCACCTGAGCCAACAACTGTTGCCAATCTTCCTTTTTTTTTCTTCTTCTTCTTCTTCTTCTTCTCCCCAAAGCCCCCCAGGACATAGTTTCATATGCTAGTTGTGACTGCCTCTGGTTGTGCTATGTGGGACGCCACCTCAGCATGGCCTGATGAGCAGTGCCATGTCCGCGCCCAGGATCCAAACCGGCAAAACCCTGGGCCACCAAAGTGGAGCACGCGAACTCAACCACTCGGCCACGGGGCTGGCCCCCCATGTATGTTCTAATAGACATTTCAAGCAGGGCTCATTTGTGAAGAGTAAGCAGAGAAATGTTTCTTCCTTATGGACCACAACACAAACACGCATCTGTCCCAGAGAGCCGAAGTATAGTCTCTTGCAGGTAAGAAAATAAATTTACTTATCTTTTCATGTCCTCTTCCTGGCCTCTGGATCCACTTAAAATCTGTTGCTTTTGCATAGGTGATGTTTTGTCCTAACGCAGGTTAGAATAACCCTTTTGGCTACTAAGCCGTCCCCTAGGTTTTGCTTCACATTCCCCAGCACCTTTTCTTTAGTACGTTTTTAAGTCGGGGCTTGACTTTTCAGTGAGATTCCACTCCCATCATACATCTTCACCCAGCATCCTACTTCCACCCTAATTCCTCATGAAGTTGCAAACATTTACATGGTTCAAAACATAATTCTCATTATATTGCCTCTATTATTTGAACATTTCAGTTTGAATATTCTGAATTAGTTAAATAATTTTTCATTATTTTTCTTAATAACTTTCACTGTTTGCTCTTCACATTTCATTTTAGTCCTTAAAATCTCTTTTTAATCTCCCAAAATTCATGTTCCATTTCATTATTATGACTTTGGCTAGATTTACTAGCTGTTTACATAAATAAAAGTGGCATACATGAACATTCCCAAAAATTCTCTACAAATAAGATTCTAAATTAAATTATCTGTCAAATCATTTTCTATTTTCTTCTCATTGTAATAATTAAATAGAATCATTTTTGCCTCAGTCCTTAAGTACCTCTCTAATCCAGAGATTTTTCCTTTTCAGCAAGCTGTCGTAACTCTCACTGTACTGGCCGTGGTAATTTTCCCCCGAAAATATGTTCTTTCCAGCTCATTTTCTCTAAGAGGTTATTATAAAAACATTTTTAATAATTCTAACAATTCAAGAAACAAGACAAATTCCTCTCCCTAAAATTTCATTCTTCATAATTTCTTCTCACCCTTCATTTATCCCTCTTTCTGTTTTGCTCAGTCATAATTTTTGCTCTAGGAAATCCCTCCATTGGTTCCATTCACTTCTGCCCAATCTGTTTGACTTTTCCTTTATATCCTCCAGCCCCTTCCCATCCATTTCTCTTCCACAACTTGACCTCAACATATCATTGCAACCATTTCTTCCACAATTCATCTTAAGGAAACTCCGGCTCCAAACTGGCCTCTCACTCTTCCCCAGGTATGCCATGCTCTCTCCAGCCCTACAGCCTGCACGCACCCTTCTCCCCTTCTCCAGTGCTCTCCAGCCTCTTCAGAAAAGCCAGCCTGTTACTTCCAGCAAGTTGCTGGGCAGAGCAGAGGAACTTCACTTTTATTCTCCAACTTCCTCCAACTCAATCTTTCCTGCTTTACTGTCTTCCTCTTCTGTGCGCTCCAAGATTCCTGCTCCAGACCATGGACCAGCTTCTTCCTCCTCCTTGAGGATTTATATAATGCTCTCATTCCAAACTTTCTATTATTCTTCCTTTAGGCTGGACTTTATTTTGGTTTGGCTCATGCTGCATTTGAGAAGGAATGATTCTTTGGCTATTTCTTTCACCCCATTTCTCCAAAAGCATCCTTCAGGTGTGCAACAAGTGGACAAATCTTCCGCATGAAATAGCTGGGTTACATTTTTAATTCTATACCCCTACTCCCTGAGCCGATAACAGAATGGATCTCCAGAATAATCAAACATTCAGTTGCTGAACAAAAGAAATGTCTCTTCCCCTATTCAAAAGCAGCCCTTCTGACTAATTAAAGAAATATGTCAAAATGGTTCCCCAAAAGAACCCATATGTCAGCCAAATAATTAAATATTTTGAAAATGAGAAGAACCACTTGATCTTCTTTTCAATAGAGACGGAGAACAAAGAAAAAGAGAAGAGACAGAGAAGAAATAAATCAGGAGTCAAGCTGAAATAAATATAGAAATCTCTAGTTGTAATGAAAGGGAGAACTAAGGAAGCTTAGGACTCTGGTGAAGCGAAATGCCATTATGCATATGCCTGAGGTTTCTGGCTAAGGTCTTGTCTAACATTTGCCATCAGCTTGTGATAAACGCTAAGCCCCTAAAAGGGAAGATGGGACATAAAAAAGCTGCTGGAATGATCTGTTGGGGAGTAGATAGAAGCCTCTGGTATAAAAATAATTCTTTAACCCAGTATGTTTAGCAACAATGGGGGGAAAAGACAGTGGGCACTCAAAGATGTCAATGCTTTGTGAGAATGGACTTCATAAACTACAAAGCACTATTTGAATATAGGCTGTTTATTACTACTTGACAGAGGTGCAATTACCTCTCAGCCACTGCTGGGCAGCAAATGGTATTAACGTGTCCCACCACCTCTCCCAAAAGGAAAAAAAGTAGTAGTTAGGGGAAAAAAGAACACTGAGAATGAGTTATTTCTTCTCTTAAATCTATGTTACCCCACAGGGAGCTGGGCTCCTTTAGGTCCAGCTAGCAGAGATGAGAGGCACCCAGAAGCAGAATGCTGTCTCAGTATGGCTGTTGGCCTTCGAGGATCAAATAAAAACACGTGCTTATAGAAGTGGGGCTGCTGCTCAGCTCATTTGGACGCCCACCCTCGAGTCCTTGGGACTTTCCATTCTCCTTAGCCAACTACTCCTGTGGTCTCTGAGAAGTATCAGACTACAGAGTAAAGATAGATAGATGGTTTGAGTCCTGAGTCTCCTGGAGACAACAGCAGTACTCTCTTCCTTATAACCTATCAGAGCAGTTCAAATAAGGCACTATCACAATTTTCCATCTTTGGGCTGTAAGCAGAAATGGTTAGAAATTCCTCATTACTGGTTCATTCAATAAATACTTGTTGATGCTGTGCCACAGTCAATTCTGTGGGTATCAAAATGAGTAAGACAAATAATATATATGTCATATAACTATTACTCACACACACAGAGCCATGAATAAAGCTCATCACTTTGTAGGTTGTAGGTACTCAATATTAATTTCCTTCCTCCCTCTTTTTACCTGAAAGCCCTACATTCTAGCTTACTATTTTATAGGGGACACGTAAACAAATAATAATTCTATTATAGTGCAACTTGTGATACAATATATGATGTGATGTGATGTGATGTGATGTGACGTGACGTGACGTGGGAGTGACAAGAGCAAGTGGTATATTAGCTGAGCCTTAGGTGGCAGTTGGCCTGGTAGACACTAGACAATACAGAGGAATAAGAGGAAATCACAGGCGAACAGATTTGCGTTTCAAGAAACAGAATAAAGATTTCTTCTGGAATCTAAGCCAGTTGATAAAAGAAAAGGTAAAGGCAATTTAAATGGGAACTACTTGCTTTTCCTAAAAAAAGAGGTACAGAAAGAAAATTCAGACCACCAAAGAAAATAATTTTTACTAACAATCAAATGCAAAAGAAATTCTAAATATCTGTCGAAAACAAGGCTAAGTGAACTATTTTTGAAGCAACAAAAAAAGACCCCTGGGCGAGAAATTTTATAGTCATCTTCTTTCTAGGTCGGAACTCTCTTAGAATGAGACAAAGAAAAATCTGGACCTGGAATAAGAGGAAGACCTTAGGAATCCATGCACCACACTGACAGAGGTTTGTTTAACAAACAGATGAAAGAGCCGAGTAATCAGACATCACAGGAAAAGGGGATGGATTGAGGGGAATAAATGAAAAATTATGACTCCAGAGTAAAGGGCAATACATTTTTAGAACACTCATTAGGTTAAGTTAGGTAGAAAAGAGAAAAGAAATTATGAGACTGTGATAAAGGCAAGAACCATTTTTCATGTTTCTCCACAAGAAACCATTCAGTGTGCTCTGCAAAACTTAAATTTGATATTTTAAAGTACCTGAATAAGCTCTAAAAGAATTCTGGAATTTAAAAATTCCGAATACTCATTCTATGCAACACAGAATGGAGGGGGGAGAACAAGGAATACTTCCACATAAAATAAGTGACTTGTTTTGGTTTTCCTTTATTAAACATTAATGAAGGGCATCTTAAAAGTATATAAATAGAATCCAAGAATGCTAGGGGTTTTTTTCAAGAAATAGAGAACCATCATGAAGAAAAGATCTTAGGAAGTATACCAATTTCATTAAAATACAATTGGACTTGCAGGAACAGTTACTGTGTTGTACTGTAAGGGGAGCTGTGGGCACGTAACAGCCAAGCACCCGTCTGCTCGCAGCCACTGGCCTCGGCAAGACCCACTTCCAGCTCGAAGCAGTCATGTTTCAACACCTCCGATTCCCTAATGCTGACAAGCTAAACAACTTGTTTTGTCTCTGGGAGCTCTTCTCTAGTGATTAACTGCTTATGGTGAATACTAATTATATGAAAGCACCGTATTGAAGAAGTAGTGTCCTATTTCCTCTACCTACAGCCTCGACATGTCTTTGAATCGAGAAGGTACAAAGTAGAGCCATCACAATGCAAATCAAGAGAGACATTTTCCCTCTCCGTCTGGTAAATAAACGTATCTCCTTCTACTTTTTAGTGTAACCCAGTTCACTGCCAAGAAGCTTCCTTTAACCTCTGGGCTCCAAACCAAACAGAATTAGAATAAAGTGAGTGTTGGAGAGGCCTGTAATAACCACGCGGATAAATCTGCAGCAAGAGTTGGTGAAGTAGTAAGCTATCAGTGTCCTCAATTCCCCATGTCCCATGCTGAAAATTTACCCCAAATTGTCAGTTCTTAGGAAATGCACCTCAGATTAAAATCTTCTCACCAGGGAGTCTATGAGAATTTGTTCTTGTGTTTTAAATCCTAAGTGCTTGCTAAACCGCCAACACGGCAAAATTAGAGACCATTAAACAATATAAGGCAGCAAGTGATTAAATCTACCAAATACACATTCAAAGCAGCTTAAGCTACTTTTTAATTAAAAATAAAATATCACTGCCTAAATTCAGACGTCTTAGCTATCCAGACAAAGTTAGAAGGCTGTTCAGAATGCAAAATGCTGCTGAGAAGGCCAGAGAGAAATGGGGTAGGTGGGTGCTGGGGAGGCGGCTGCTCGGGTCCCTGGGCCCAGAGTCGTTTAGCTGGAGGACATGAAGGGGGCAGTCAGGGCTGGGCTGCGGGGTGAGGACTCCATGTGGCTGCTGATGAAATAAGCTTTATTAGCCAAGGCTTCCAAGGAAACAGGGTGTTCCACCTTCTTGGCAAGGGGACGGGGTTGAGTAACAGCATCTCAGGAAGCTAAGGATTAGAGACGTATAGATGGCGAGAGGAAACGTTACTGCTATTTTTAAGTATAGCTTAAACTAATTGATAAATGGTTCTTGAAATAATAATTAGCGTTTGGGGAAGGAAGCATGGGGGCTTCTGAGTTAATGGGATCGCTTGAGATTGAAAGAAATTTTTACTGTAAAGTTAGAAGTAAATAAACAGTGTAGCTTTAAGTTGTTCCAACTTGTTTAAAGTAAAGAAAAGAAAAAGAGCCAGGGGGCTTAGTCAACCTTGGGCAGGAGGCCAAGAATCTGAAGATCAGACTGAAGTCTGGGATGATATCATTCACTCTGAAGTCTTGATATTCTTCCTAAAGCATGAGAAAATTTACTGGTAAAACTTTACCTCACCCACAGTTTTCTTATTTTTAACTCTTTTTTTTTCCCCTCTCAAGAATAATTTTCCAAATCTGCTTTCTGCCTTACACGCAAATGCTAGGAATTTACATGTAGCTTCTGACATGGTCTTACCTAAAAAGCTTGCCCTAAAGTAAAGCACGGGCACTTGGTAGCTGCAGGAATACAGGACGTGATACTCATATTTAATCACCTCGTTGGCCGCTGTGCTCTCAGTCACTTCAAAATCATCCAAGGGTAGCTCTAAAGCCTCCTGAAAAAAAGCAGAAACAAAAACAAAACGTGTTTGTCAATAAAAAAAAGTACACTGACATAGAGAGGGAAAGATGAAGTTTCCTTCTTGCAAAATAACAGTTAAATAAATATAGGGCTATGAGGTCAGGAAAGGGAGTTCCCACAGTCATGTTTAACATTTGAGTCCTGGGTAAATAGTAAAACCAGAAAACATTAGCATTAAGTAATTCCAGATTGTTTTTGAGAGACAAAGCAGCTCTGGGTAAAGAAACAGGAAGAAAAAAAAGCAGAAAGATCTATTGCAAGAGCAACTCTGAAAAATCTTTACTGTACAATTTTAGCACAAGATGATGGCTACGCAAGCTACCTTCCTGCCTACCTGTGAAAGCTAAAAACATCCCTACAATTGAACAAGAGGCTGTGAAATTGTCCCTAAAGATTCTATTGTACTTGCCAAAAGATGATTCATTGTGTGCCTAACAGTTCCCAGTTCCATTTTGAATAAGAAAGTTATTTTGCAAGAGGTCGAGTTTGTTAGGTACATTCAAAACCTGAGATGCATCCATTTTCTTTATTATTGTGTTATCTTTGGTATATTTCTACAATAAATCTTGACTTAGAGTAGAAGGCAATTATTAATGTCAACTTAAACAGGGTTTTGTAAGCAAAGATGGTTATAGCCAGCTTGCTTCTCACCTCATCATTCTTTATTGGTTGATTTTTTATTATGTGTGGGGGTTTCTTAAGAATGTATCTTAATGTTTAGAAGCAATTAAAGGGACGTGTTGAGACAGAACCTGGTTCCATCCACATTCACTTACTTGCGTTGAAGAATTTCCTTTGAAATTAATTTAGTAGAAGGAAAGAAGCAGGTTGGTTTGGCTCATTTCTACCTCTCATTAAAACAGTAACAACAATGAACAATCGGGAAGAGCTACAGGAAAGATTTCAAACTTTATCAATATGAAATAAGCTTTCCTGCGGAGATAAGTAAAGCCACAGACTACTCTCCAGATCTGTATCTGCTTTACTAATTCCCCACTCACAGGCGGTTCATTGGGGAGATATTACACTAAATAAATCACAGCTGGAGAGATTTACAAAAGAGTTTTTCACTAAACTCCAGTACACACTATCAATTAAACACAAGGAATTAAGTAACCAGTGAGAGATCACTGAAATAAATATTCCAGATATTGCAAATTAATACAGTAACAAGAAAGAGGTTTTTCTGTTTGTTTATTTAAATTTTCATTAGGCAAAGGTATCTATATCTTCTTTCAAAGCAATTCTTTTGATCAAATTCATTCTTGGGGTCAAAGATTATATCTTTGTGATAAAACATAATTGCAAACACTGCACAAGTACATAAAATAAAATGTGGCATTCCCCTCATCCCAGCACTTCTATACCTCAGACTTGTAACCATTTTTAACAGGTCAATGTGTACTTTTCTAGACTTTTTAATTTTTAGCCTACAAACACACACAGACATACATCCATCCACCTCCCCGTGAAATCTTGCTATATATACATATATTCCTTCGATTTTCTCGCTCACAAACATCCTACCACGTGCTGCCACCTCAGTACTACAGATCTTGCTGCTTCTTTTAATGGCTTCAGTGTATTCCATTGTATGACTATGCCACAGTGTTTTTCTAAAAAAAAATTCCACATTGCTAGATATTTTAGGTTGATTATAATTATCTGCCGCTACAACTAATCCTGCAATGAATATTTTAGCACATATACCCTTGTACACCTCTATTTTTCTATGGTGCAGATTCCTAAAGATGGTATTACTGCATGAAAGGGTATGTGCATTTTCAATTTCGATACTGCCAATCTGTCCTCAGAAAAAGGCTGTACCAATTTATATTCCCAGAAAAAATATATAAGAATGCCCTTTTCCATATCCCATAAATAGTGAGTATCATTTGTTTTTATTTTTACCTACTTGATGAATTTTTAAATGTCAATTTTTTGTTTTAATTTCTAGTTTCTTGATTACTAGTGAAAGTGCACATCTATTCATGTATTTATGGGTAATTTGCATTCTTCTGTGATTTGCTGCTTCTTATCCTTTGTTTATTTTTCTGACATTTAGTTTGCATTTCTCTTATTGAATTATATAAACTGTACATTAGAAATAACTTACGGTTGTGTATATATATATAATTGTGTACATATAGATAGACATATATATCTGCACCACAGAAAAACAAAGGTATGCAAGGATATGTGTGGCATCTATATGTATGTGTATATATATATATGACATCTTTACTCAGTTTTCTTTTAACTTTGTTTCTAATACCTTTTATCCTAAAGATTTTTTTCCCAATCTGTGCATTTTCTTTCTGCAGCTTCTGAGTCACATGTCCTCGTTAGAAGGCCTCCTGCTTTGTCCCATCTTACCCTTAAAAATTATAAACATGTTAAACTTCTTTAATCCTCACATACAGACTCATACACACACAGACTCAGAGACATACATGTATGCTTTTAAATTTACATTAAGATCATTAATCCATTTGAATTTTGTTTTTGTGTATGGTGTGAGATAGCAATTTTCCCCAGATGATTTCTAATAGTCCATCTTTTTCCCATTGATTTTTAATGCCACCTGTACCATGAATTAGATTGTGTGTGTGTGTGTGTGTGTGTGTGTGTGTGTGTGAGTGTGGGTTTATTCTGTTCTTCACTATTCAGCTATTATGTCTCTTCTCAGACAGTCACTGTCCACCCAATTCTTAAGTGAACACTGAATTGGGTCGTTAATTTCTGCAGGAAAAGACTACCTGAGACCCAGTCCTGGTAGGGAGGATAAAATTCCTGGAAAGAATGTCCTTCACTCAAACTAAAATAAAGCACTCAGGAATGTTCTAGGGTTGACACCAGGTACTGCAACTAGTGATCCATTGGGCATAGATCCAGATTCTCTAGAACAGTTCGAAGGCGCAAGGAATAAGAGACAGGGGGCAGAGCAAGCTTTTCGAAGAGCCTGTGAGAAGCCCCACTCTAATCACTGTGCTCATGGGCAAGTGACTGCCTTTGTGGGACGTAAGGGCCAGGAGGGCTCGTCCTCCAACTGGGAGTGCTGCTGTGTCACCCAGCCCCTTGCCCTGGGTAGCCATCTCCGGGCAAAGACATTTTTGCATCCTTAACTCATATTTGATGAATCAAATCCTTGGCCTGTGTCTACTGGGATCTTCCCATCATGGTCACCTTCTTGATGCCCACGTGAACATCATCCTTCGAAATCACACAACTTGGAAATCTCAGACTTCTGCATATTTTCTGCTTCCCTTTCTAGGTAAAAGAGCAAGACGGTTTTAGAACTCAAGACTGAGGTTCTTGTCTTCTTCATCTTTCTGTTCCCAGAGACTCTAACACAGAGCTGAGAACCTCAGGAAGCAATATTTTTATTTCTGTAGTAGACGTGTTTCCTCCCGTCTATGTACACAACACACTTCATAGGAATTTACCAGCAACTCCACCCCCACCCCAAAGTCTGAAAAGAAGTTAAAGGAGGAGTAAAAATGCAAAATATCATCAAAGATGATATACAAATGGCAAATAAGCATATGAAAAAGACGTTCAGTATCATTAGCCATCAGGGAAATGCAAATTAAAACAATGAGATATCTCTACACATCTATCAGAATGGCTGAAATAACAAATAGTGACACCATTAAATGTTGGTGAAGATACAGAGAAACTCGATCACTCATACATTGTTGCTTGGATATAAAATGATATAAAATGGCCCAGTCTCTCTGGAAAACCATATGGCAGTTTCTTATAAACCTAAACACATAATTACCATATAACCCACCAATTACACTCCTGGGCATTTATCCCAGACAAATGAAAACCTGTTCATAGTAGTTTTATTCAGAATAGCCAAAAACTTGAAATAGTTCAGATGTCCCTCAACAAGTCATGGTTAAACAAACTGCGGTACATCCATTCCACACTATCCAGCAATAAAAAGTGCAAACTATTTACTTATTTATTTTTTTGGTGAGGTCGATTTGTCCTGAGCTAACATTCATTGCCCATCTTCCTCTTTACTTTGCTTGAGGAAGATTAGCCCTGAGCTAACATCTGTGCCAATCTTCCTCCATTTCCCTCATGTGGGATGCTTCCACAGCATGGCTGATGAGTGGAGTCAGTCCGCGCTGGCATCTGAACCTAAGAACCTGGGCCCCCAAAGCGGAGAGCATGGAATTTTAACCACTTGGCCATAGGCCAGCCCCAAAAGCACAAACTACTGATACACACAACCACATGGGTGAATCTAGTGGGAATTATGCAACTGATTAAAGCCAATCCAAACAGGTTACAGATTTCATTTATATAACATCTTTGAAACGACAAAATTTTAGAAATGAAGAACAGAGCAGAGGTTAGTGTTGGGATGGCGAAGGGAGATGGGCGTAGTTATAAAAGGGCAACATGAGGAATCCTTGTGGTGACGGAACTGTTCTTTATCTTGACTACGATGGTGGATACGTGAACCTACACATGTGATAAAACTGTATAGAACCAAACACACACACACAAGCATGAGTAAAACTGGGGACATCTGAATAAAATCAGTGCATTGTATGGATGCCAATATCCTGGTTGCGATATTATACTATAGTTTTGCAAGATGTTATCACTGGGGGAAACTGGGTTAAGGATACATGGGATCTTTCTGATTATTTCTTATTACTGTATGTTAACCTACAATTATCTAAAAATTTCAATTAAAAAATGAAAAGGAAAAAAGTGAAGCAATTTGAAGTTTGTTAAAAACAAAATTAAATTTCTAAGACCTCAGGTGCTAACAATACAGATGGCAGAGGGTTATGTTGATAAAGAGAGGCTGTCTGGAATCTGTTCTCAATAACACAGGCGAGGGGTCAGTGGACGGTGGTGTGGACGGGGCATGACTGGGCACGCAGTGATGATTGCTGGAGTCGATTGAGGGTCCATAGGTGTTCATTATGCCATTCTGTCGACTTTTTTGAATATTTTTAATTCTCCAAAATAAAATTTTTTTAAGGCAACAAAAATTTCTGATACCATGTTACAATATACAGAATCACAGAACTCTAACAGTGAAAAGAACTTGAATCACTCCATCTAACCCAACACTCACCTGGCAGATACAATATGGCCAGAAAGGTTGCTTGTTTACCCAATGTCACTCAGGCAGTTAGGCCTATAACCCATGCCCGCTGACACTGAAACCACTGCTCTTCGCACTGCAGTATGCCACTTCTTAACTATCACTAAACTTGGACTGACGTTAGGGCCCCATAACATTAATATTAACGTTTTGAGCAAGTTTGTTAATATTTTATTATTTTTCTTTTATTATGTTTTTTTCAAAAGGATTTGGGTATATTTAATTCCATGTTAAGAGTTACTAGAAAAAGAAGTCACACACATTTATTTTCCTCAAAATGCTACTATTTCATTAAATGAGAAGCTACCTGTGTTTAGAAAATTACATTCATTCAAGGAGCTAAAAGATTAAGTGGTTCACATTAATTATAGAAAACTTGATTTTATTGAATTCAATTAACAATAAATTGACAGTGATCTCTCATTTAGAAAATCTGATATGAATTAAGCTTTACAACTAAATCCCATTAAATAGAGATCATGCTGAAGATACTTCATAGATATTTTATTGAAAGCCAATCCAGCTAGTACATTGGGCTTTGGCAATGAGATCCCTATCTCTATTTAGTCTACAGGAAAAAGTAACAGAAGGTGGAAAAATTTTTCTTCTATCACTAAAAACCTCTATTACTGAGCAAACAGAAGTAACGAGCCTTATTCCTAACGTCCCCTGAGGAAAAGAGAGTCTATTTGTTTGTCTTCTACCAGTCAAGTCTTTAATTCAAACCTAACATTAATGGGCCAGAATCACAGCCAAGTAGCCAGAATGATGAAGGGGCACGCTGGTTCAGAGACAGTCTTTAGCTGTATCCACGAGTGGACACGTAAGCCATCTAATCAATGGAAAGATTGGCTATGGAACAAACCTCATTTGATTTTCCTGAGCCAACAGCCTTTTAATATTTTCTGAAGTGATAAAGACTGACGAAGCCTTTTGACAAACCATTGAAAAATCACTTCCTTAAGGAAGAAAGAATTTTAATTATTAAAACATCTAAAATAAATTATAAAAATAATCTAAGCAGGCCCTTTTTAGTTTCACTTGCTCATCATTTTACAGTGGGATGGTCTTTTCACTATTTTTACTCCTAGAATGACTCTTTTTTCATGATCTCTGTGGGTTTTGAGTAAGTGACTGTCACAAGAACCTGCGCAAGTGATGGCATTCTCTTAGCTAACTGTAAAGGTAGTATCTGATACATAAGAGAGGGTTCAACACAAGGCAGGCATGTGTCTGACAGCATCCAGGGTGACTCTGAAACCACAAAGGGTGGTCAGCAAGGTGATCTCAAGGACAGCATCTCAGTGCGCCTCCCCTTTTCCCAGTAATATTATCACTTCTACTCCTGATTTTTTTAAAAAGGAAAAAAAGAAGCCCCATTCTTTACTCTCCCGGCCCCATCAGAGGGGAGTGAATTAGCGTTAGCACGGCCAATGTGGGCTCCCACTGAGAGGACGCACCTGTCTCCCGCGCGGGCTTAAGTCCTCCAATGTAGCCGGGCATGCTCAAGGGCAAGGCAGGAGGGAGGGGACACAGAAACCCGCCAAAGCACGCCTGGCAGGTTTCTGGATGTTTACAACTGGCTCCTTTGTGCTTCTTAGGCCCTGTTTTCTTTAGGACTGTGCAGTGGACAGCAAGACAGCTTGAGTCTGGAGCCGGGCAGCTAGCAAACAGGCTGAGTACAAGGCAGGCTGCTGAAGAGGCTGTCTCTCAGATTCCATGCCAGAGGATACAGGTTCTCTGGCAGGAGGGAGTAGTAATAATGCTTAATAGCACCTATCGTAAGCCAATGACAATTAGTCCTTAAATCACAACACTATTTAAAAAGCATTGTCTTACTGGAAAAAATCAGAAGGGCGCAAAAGGACCTTTTAAAAGAAAAGTCAGGTTCTTCTCATCTACTTTTTAAGATTCCTGAGCAGCTAAAAGCAAAAGAATAGCAAGATAAGGGATTTGAAAATCGGAAATTCCTTACGGAAATCATGCCTAATTAAAGGAAGAGAGAAAGACTTTTACCTGGTATTCTGAGCTCAGAATCAGTCAAATATGTTTCTATTCAGAGTTACTCTTTGCATGTTACATAAGACCAGCATCATTTACAAGGGTTTACAGCTTTTCTAAGCACATTTATATACATTATGTCATTTGCTCCTCTGCTCTAGGAGGAAAGCCCCAAGTCATCCAGAAGTAAGAAACTTAGCTGAGGCTCCTTCACTCCACAAAGACCATTAGATGTTAGGAGGTAGGGTATGTGAAACATCTGTATTCTTGGACGCCATCCCCAACCTTCTGGGATGGGACTTACAAATCCACCTTGTTCACAATGTTCCAAGTGATGCTAATGTGCGTGGTCAGCAGACCACTCCAGGAAGCCTCGGAGGCTCAACTTCGGGATTCTTCACTTTTGTGGTCGATGGGATTATAGCATCAGGAAAGACCAATCACCAAGACTCAAAATTACACCATAAACCAGTTTGCCTTCACTGGCTGCTCATCTACATCTTCAGGAGTATCGCTATCTCGTTTGCTCTCCTCTTGGTGGAAACCTTTGCACCTCCATTAACCTAAGACATCAGCTCCTCACCCCCACTCCCAGGGACAGAGGCGCTTTCATGGGCCCTTTCCTTTATCCCCTCCTATCCAAAAGCATCCTTCATTTTCTCCTTTTCCTTTTAACTGATTGATTAATTCTTGCTGAAGTATCAATGGCCATTGATGGCTTAGTATGTTACTCCTTTATCAACTATTACATTCAGCGGCAGATTTGTCATTGATAACCCCAATCAAAAGGAATCTTTCATAGTGGAATTTGGGGGGCCAAAAAGAAGTAAATTTTGCACCATGCATGTAACCACCAATGTGTAAGACTTGCCTTATAGGCTACCCTACGTTTTAACTCCAGAGCCAGAACATTCTTCCTTGTGCTAAAAGGTGAATCAGTTTCCACTACGTTTATCCTTGCAGAAAATTAAGAAACAAGGGTCACCTCTTGTGTAATAGCCTCTCAAAAATATGAACCAATTTATTGTCTTCAGAGTTCTCTTCCCCATATTAGACAATCCTAGCTCTTCCCATTTTTCTTGTGTCTCTAGTTCCAAGGTCTGCAAACATTTTCTTAAAGGGCCAGAGAGTAAATATTTTAGGCTTCATGGGCTGTAAGGTAGCATGACAGCAGCCACTGGCAACATGTAAACACACGGACATGGCCCTACTCCAGTGAAACTTTATTTACAAAAACAAGCTGCAGCCTGTAGACCTTAGGTTGCTTACCCCTATGAGTCCATCTTAAGGCCTTCCTTCATTTCATTTTATTGTATTTTTGTATGTAGCAAGCAGAACCTTATTAAAGGACTTGTGTCTCCATTTGGTAAATCTTCTTTCTCCCTTTTTCTATTTTTTTTTCTATCTTAAGATGTTACACTAGGTTTCTTGGAGGGATGATAAATTCTGAGCTTTAAAAGAATAATGATAATTGAATCCAATAGGGTGAAGTTTGGCCAGAATCATTTTCTAAAGTAAGAGATAGCACTACCCTAATTTAAACAAGTGAGATTTTTAAATGTCTTGATGAATAAACTGCAAATTCTTTCAGCATATGAATAAACTTCTATACTCAAATCCAGAAATGAGTAAATTTCACTGCCAAAGAGTAAAAATGATAAGGTCTTGATAAATAGACCAAAAGGCAAGCACTATAGTAATTTCAGAGGGCTGTGAATCCTAAAGCTTGGGCTCTCTCACTGTGCACATGAGAATATCTACGAAGGAACACAGAATTATTGCTAAGGACCTTCAATTCAACTAAGCCATCAGTTCCTTCTCCTTCCTGAAAACTGCCTCTGCATTATGTGGATGTGAATAGGGCTTTATTTGATTGCTTGTTGGCCATTTTACCAGGAGAATCCCTTAAAGAGTTCCACAAGGACCTACTGAGTGCCAGGCACTGTGCTTATGCCAGGACAAAGACCTGGTGTTGCTTTTAAATAATGCTATTTCAGCAGCAATGAGAGCACAGTGAAAGTTCTGATCTTTCTACTGGCGTGGAAGGGTGCACTCAAAATCCTAGATACAAACATCTAGATCTTAGAGAAGCACAGTATAGTCAAATGTGGAAAAGGGCATGGCATTGGAGTAGACCTGGTTCAGTTCCTGGGCCCGCCACTCACTGGATGGGCAGATCACTTAATTCCTCTGGGCTTCAGCTTCCTTACTTGTTAAATGAAGGCATTTTTTCTCCCACTTTTCCCTTGTTTAATGCGTATTAAACAAGATAATGTGTAAAACTACCTGACACATAGTAGGTACACTGATTAACTTATTCATTCAGTCATCAGATGTTTTAGATTATAGACTTAGGGTCAGATGTATCTTCTAGGTTCTAGACCAAGGGTCAGCCACATTTTCTTAAAGGTCTAGATAGTAAATATTTTAAGCTTTGTGCACCATATGTCTCTGTCAAAACCACTCCTCTTTGCCATTATAGCACAAAAGCAGCCTAGACAATGTGTAAATTAATGAGTGTGGCTTAGTTCCAATAAAACGTTATTTATGGACAGCAAAATTTAAATCTCATAGAATTTTAATGTGTCATGAAACACCATTCTTTTGATTCTTTTTCAACCCTATAAAAATGTAAAAACCATTCTTAGCTTGTGAGCTGTACAAAAATAGGCAGGAGGCCACAGTTTGCCACCCTTTGTTGTAGACACTGTCCTAGGATCTGAGAACAGGAGGGGGGAACAGCAACAGACATTTGCCTTAATGGGAGGAGATCCGTTACACAAATAATCACACAAATAACTATAAAATTGTCATCACACTAAGTGCTACTAGAGAAGATGCAGAGTCTCCAGAGTAGAGAGAATTTTACCTCATCTATAAATTTGGTGTGTGAGCCTTTAACCTTTTCTCTTTCAGCTTTTTCAAGGACAAACCAGTTGTATGCAGCACGGACCCTTTCAATGTCCTAATCATGTTTCCTAAGGTTTCTTTTTAGTTCAGTGACCATACCATCTACCCAGATAGATTTCTAGGAACAGTTTTTTTTTTTTTTTTACCAAGTTTACCAGACAGCCTTATCACCTAGAATTTGTCACTCCGTCACCTCTAACTATCCAAGCTTCTTCCTAACAAACTCCTCTTGCAGCCCACTACAAAGTCTCCTTGAGCACTTCGTTCTGTTCACACGTGTCCTCCTGCCCTCAGCAACAGTTTCTGATTGAGAAAGCCTGCGTGTTTCTTCTCAGTTTTGTGCATACTCACATATATGCGCGCACATGTGTGCTGCGTGTGCAGACAGGTCACATACACGTTCGTTCAACTAACGATTACTGAGCATTTACTATGCGCTAGGCCTGGTGCAGCCAGTGGAGAGATGTTGGTGGACAAAACAGACATGGTCTTTGCTCTCAAAGAACTTATAACTAGATGGAGGGTGGGGGGTGAAACCAATCGTTGCATAAAGAATTATTTGATTATAGTATTGCAAGTGCTATAAGCATGCAAGAATTCATCTTAGGGCCTTATCGGGTCCAGGGTCAGGGAAAGGCTCTCCTGCTGTGGCACACACAACCCTGGACAGGGCGTACGCCTGTCTCAGTCCCCGAGCATCCCAAGCATCCTGAAGAGTACCTGACCAATAGTGGGCATTCAATCAGTGTTTGTTAAAAGAAATAAACAAATGACGTGAGTATTAACTGTTGCCATTTCCATCCCACAAATCAGAGGTCTCTAAACTGTTTTGATTATGACTCCAGGAGTCAAAAAATTTAAGCACTCATCTTTACTATGTGTATATTTACCTTCTGATCAATTATGAACATGTATTTCTGTGTAATACACTGTGTATATTGTAAAACACATTAAAATTGAAAACTTCAAAGGATAAGACAAAGATGAAGGAAAAATATTTTCCAAGTAATTATTTTGGTTATCACACTCTACTCTTCACTCTGAGCACCAAAGGACCTTCACTGGCCCCCTGCTCTCACCTCCTCTTTGGGAATCTTGCCCATTTTGCACTCAGCTTTCTGGGCCAGTGGTTATGACTGAATAAACTTGCAAAAATGTTGATTTTAAGGTACAAGTTGATAAAGTTAGTACCTCAAAATGATCACACATGTAAACAGCATGCAAACGAGCACACAGTTGCCTGCCTTTCACGGGGCTCCTGGCTGCAGAGCCAGTGCTGCTGAGCAGCCAGTCCTGATCACAGTCCCAGACGGTCAGATAGCCGGACACCAGATGCCCGGGTGCTGCCTGCCCAGCAGTCCTGCCTTTCTCCCCAGCACCGTGACACAGGAGTTCTCTTCATAAAGAAGCCCATTCTAATCCGCACATAGACAGAGTCCTGGGTTCCAAATGTGCAAATAACACAGTAAATAAAGTGTTAGAGAAAAATATATTTACTTTATTTATTAATGGTGCAGATACATTTTTGCCAGTAATATTTTGAATATGCTGCAGTGTTTTTGTTTTCTTTTGTTTTAAATTTTAAATGTGATATGGCATTTCAAAGGTCTGCCTTCAGTTCTTTTTCCATTTTTTTGATAGAAGATTTTGTTGGTTGCAAGAGCTGAGACAGAGCCACAGATCCACACGGAAGAAGTGTATCACTGGCTGTGCTCAGTAAAGCATGACACCCACAGGCCGATCCCCTTCTCCAGGTGTAACGGGTTTGTCTTCATGTTCTGGATGTTTTTCAATGGGTGGCTAATCAACGTCAACAGCTTGATACTATCATCAGGCACAATATACACACAGTTTGAGGGTCATCACCAATAACAGTAAATATAAACCCTATCTCCAGGAATCTTTATTTCAGATTGCGAGAGCAAACTTTTTGAAAGATCTTATTATACTGTTGTTTTTACATAATGCCATTTTTTTGTTCATTAGTTTCTTTGCAGGATTCTTGAAAGCCCCTAGTCTGACAAGTAGGAGTTGTGTTAACTAAAACTGGATGAGATCATCCTGGCAAATCCAGGGCACAGCCAACCACAATGTGTAACAAACACCTGAAGGAGTGAAGGCACCACTGTCAGCTCCTTCCTGTTGTCTGGCTCCCGCTGTTTCCTTTCTGATGCCTTGAGTGACATATATGACACCTGGTCTTCTGACAAGTGAACTGCATGAAGACCCAACATGAGTCCATGTTCAAATATCAGTAAGGCTTCATTTGAAAAATAAATAAAAGTAAATATAAATAGCAGTTCCAATGTTGTTTACCACATCTCAGCAGATTGCTTTCCACGCTCTCTGGGTGCATACATCCACTCCAAGACTCTATGCTGGTGACCCAGACCTTTGTTAAACTTGAAGAAGACAAAATTGATCCTTGGCATCCCCTACATCTAGCTTCTCATGGCCTTGTTTTCCTCTTTCAGTGTGAAGCTCCCCAATTCAGCCCTTCTGATCTGCAGAGGAAAGGGCCCTGATCAACTTACCAAAAGTAAATGTTACAGGCTGGACATGTTAATCCTACCAAGAGTCTCTGACTTTGAAGAGAAGTCTTCCTAAACAGGGAAATCTTAGTGAATCGCTTACCATGCAGTTCCTGTAACAGAGAACATGACACGGGGGTGGGGGGCAGCAGTGGCTTCTCTGGCCCCCTTCAGAACACACCCTGTGGATGACAACCTCCTGGACTGAGGAGAAGACCAGCCCTGCCAAGGATGGTGCACAGGGGCATGTGGGCATCACCAGTGTCTCATGATCTGTCTCTGAGGTGACAGAAATTGCTGCTGGAAGGAGCTACATTTGACTTCCAATTGCTGGACCCCCATGTCTCCCTGTTACCAAGCCTGGGCATTCAACCACTTTTTCTATTTGTAATGCTAATGATAAATCAATATTCAACAGGAGTTTCCAAAGAAAAAATAAAAGAACCCTAAACTGGTAATACTAAATTAATGTATTTTCCTGGTTACTTATAATGGTAAATAATTATTTGCATAGTAAGAAAAATGCTAATTTTATTAAAGTGCTATTAGAGAAGGCTTTTAGACTAACGCACAGCACCCTAAAAAAATCATACAGAGTGACTAGATTTGTCAGTTCTAACCTCTTTGGAATCATTTGCCTGCACAGTTGCCACACTTGGAGCAAAAACCAAATCCAGAACTGACTTGTTTCCTAAATGAATTGGGAAGTTGTCATTAAGAAGCATCTGCTACTTTATTGCATTCATGTAAAAGCAGTCTTGTGCCGCTGTAACGGACTATTGAGCAGATGTTTTAGAGCACTATACCCACAGCAATACGTGTATCATAAAAAAGATAAGGAGCTACAACGTAATTAATGATTTCAGTTCCTCTATAAATGAATTTCACTTTTTTCAAAATGGATTTAAAGTTGTGTCAAGAACTTCAACTTTTAACTCAAGCAATTCACTTGCAAGAGAGTGAGCACAAAATCATTTACAGCAATAAATAACCAAGGGTCAGACTCAGCTTACACTCAAGATGATGAAATCTGAGGGTACAAGAAAGCTTCTCCAGACCAAATCACCCCGCCCCCTCCCCCGGCAGCCCCCAGAGAATCAGTCCTCGGAGATCAACTTCTTTGTGCCTTAAAGGTCTTCGAGCCAGGAGACTATGCATTATCTCTGAGAATGGGGGCAAATACTTAAAATCATCATCAGCTGAAACTGTACAACTCTTAGCCCAGGTTTTCAAACTGACAGTGAGCTCCAGAGTGGGAGGCAGGAACAGGAACCAGCAGGGGCAGCAGGAAGGCCAGGGGTGTGCATAAACATGAACAGTGGCAGCTACAAATTGGGACCATGCTCCTCTTACTCTAATAAAATTTCCCAACTCTAAGTTAGGAAATCTAAAACATGATGAAAAACAGTGGTTAACAACCACATGAAGTCTGCAACAACACTGTTCTTTAATCCAAGATCCAGGGCTCTATTTGGGGTCCGCGTCTCAGCGTGGGTTATCCCAGAGCAGCCCTTGAGAGGAGGACTGGAAGGCAAGTAATCTCTTTGGGAAGTGATTTCAGGAGCAGCAGTAGGGCAGTGGGGAGATGAGGTGGGAGGGGAGAGGAAGCAGTACAGGGCACACAAGCAAACAGATTAGCACCATGGGAAACCAGGACTCCTTCCCACCAGGAGAGACTGTACAAAACACACTTCAGGGCTGTCCCCCCTGGGGGGTTCAGAAGCCAGAAGGTACATTCACCAACTCCCCCTGTGTCCAGTTGATGACTGGTTTGGGGTACTAGCTGGTTTGGAATTGTGGGGCTACCTCCCAGTGGAGCAGAGCACAGCTCTTGCTACCACAGAAGGCGCTCAGGCAGAGTCACAGGGGCACGAGGCAGACACTGGAACACACGGGAACGGGAAGTGCTCTGGAGATACAGGCAGGGCTGGAGACCCCCATGGCCCATCTAGGCAAAAAGCAGTGTCCAATCCCTTATTCACAGTTCTGAAATCCAGAAAGCTCTGAAAATTTTTAAAAGTAAACTTTTTCATATGTTTGGCACCAAAAACTCATTTGGTAGCAAATTCTTACCTGTGGCTTTTTATAGTCTTTATTTATTCTACTTTGTATGATAATTGTTTCACTAAGGAAATATTAAATGCTGCCCAGACACCACTAGGAGTGTAACATAATACAGAATTCACTTTTATAAAATTACCTTACTTATCTAAAATCCCCCAAATTCTGAATTCCAAAACTCATTGGGGCTCAAGGATGGTGGGAATGTAGTTTTTAGTGCCTTCTACCTTTTTATTAGATGTGTCTTGAGCACAAACAAAATGATATAGAAAGATGCATGTTGACCTCCTTGAACAAAAGGCACTCAATAAATTCCTGAGCAATTGCCAGATTAAGAAATGTGGGAAAAAGAGATGAAAGGGAGACAAGGGAAAAGAAATAGGGAGAGGAAGGGGGATAGCAGAAAAGAGAAGAGAGACAAGGCATAATATGATAGAGAGCTAACGGCATCAATAAAAAGTGAGAGCTAGAGTAAGACCAAAAAAATAACACAAACAAGTCTTAGGCTGCTATTTTCCAAATATACTGTTGCCAAAATCTATTCCCAAAACTGATATAAAGAGACAGGAAAACAGAAAGGGAAGAGAGACTATGCACACGGATGAAGCATGTAAGAACTGCCTGAGGAGTCTGATAATAGACAGTTATCCGTATACCAAAGGGGATCACGCCCCACACCCCAGGAGGAATGAGCCACCCCTCCGTTGTATAAGCACCATGGCACTCACCAACTGTACCTTACTTCTGAATCTTTGACTAACCCATTCCTGTGCAAGAATAGTCTCCCTTCACCATTACAACACCAGGCTTCCTCCTTATTAGATTTTGGCTTAAAAGTTCCCCTGTCCTAGAACATTTTCACTGATTAACCATATCAGCCTAATGTTTGACCAAATCTCCTTCACAACTAAGTTTTGCGATTATATTGTAAGTTCAAATCTCTGTGGACAGAGCTTATTAAGGAACAGCAGCAATAGCTCCCACTAAACCTTTTCAGCTACATGAGGTTGTTTTTTTCCTTCCTGCTGAGGAAGATTCACCCTGAGCTAACATCTGTGCCAATCTTCCTCTATTTTGTATGTGGGTTGTCACAACAGCATGGCTTCCAACGAGTGGCATAGGTCCATGCCCAGGAACCAAACCCAGACCACCTAAGCTGAGCATACCAAACTTCACCACTAGGCCATGGGGCCAGTTCCTGTATGAGTATTTTTATTCACCAGGATTCTTAGAGTCCTCTCTTTACCATGGTCCTTCACAGTGAATAGTCTTAAAATTCCCATTTAAAATATTAGAACTTGGGCCAGCCTTGGTGGCCTAGTGATTAAGTTCAGCGCAATCTGCTTTGGCAGCCTGGGTTCAGATCCCAGGCACAGACCTACACTACTGGTCTGTTAGTGGCCATGCTGTGGCAGCAGCCCACATAAAAAAATAAAAAGAGGAAGATTGTCAATGGATGTTAGCTCAGGGCAAATCCTCCTCGGCAAAAAAAAAAAAGAAAAGAAAGAAAAAAAAAATTGGAACTCTATACCTTCAAAAACTCCCCCAGGAAAATCAAAACCCAACTCAAAGGTAAAGATTTGAAAGTATGAACATCCATAAAGGTCTCAGTCTTTTTAAAAAGGTGATCTCATTAAATTAACACTGCACAATTTCCATAGCAGCCTCTCAAGTTCATATACTTCAGAAATGCAAACCAATAATCCTAATTACCGAGATCCACAATTACAAACATGTATTCATTCAATAAACATTAATTGATCATCTAATATACTTAAGACAGTGTGCTGACTAGATTAAGAAAAAAACAAGATGAAAAGTAAACCCCACAACTGGTCATGCAAGAATTGTGTAATTAGGTATGGGAGCCAAGTCATATAAGCCATATCCACAAGTGACTATAACACACAGCAAACTGTGACAATGGCTGCATGAGAAGTATACAATGTTCGTGAGATTACAGATGAAGACCTCAGTCCTAACTGGATCCTAAAAGAACGCAAGGTCTCAGTTTAGAACGTGTCATTTAGCCTGAATGATTCCAACTGGAAGAATGAGGCATTAGTTACTCAGGGCAGAAATGATGGCGAGATCTAAGGTTCAAGACACTGAAGCTCACGATCAATTTAGCAAGTCACCCTGTTTGTCTGGAATTAGTGTTGTATAAGAAATCTGAAACAGGATAAAATTGTTAGCCTGAAGTCAGATTGTAGGTGACTGAAGGACAGAACCTAAACCATATTTGATAGGTGCTGGGGATCATAAGGAAGTAGTTGAGAAGCAATGTAGTCCAACAGATTAAGAGAGCAGACTTTGGAATCACTCTGCCTGGGTTTAGAACTTGACTGCACCATTTACTAGGTGGGTGACATAAGTTAATCAAGCACTCTAACGTTCAGTTTCTTCATTGGTTCAATAGAGATGATAATGATAATGCTGGCTTATGGAGCTGTTGGTAGGGCTACATGGAATAATCCATGTAAAGCATTTAAGGCATTGCTTAGCACATAAGAAAATAATAATGTTAGATTATTATCATTAGTGGGGCGGTAGAGTAATGTGATTAGAGCTCGCCTTTAAAAACATAATTTGGAAATAAACTGAAGGATGGATTGGAAATTAGAGAGTGAAGACATGGTGAGATCAGCTAGAAGGCTGTGTAAACAGAACGATCCTCGAGAGAGGTAACGAAAGATGTTAAGAAAAATGGTTGGGAACAGTATTGGGAAGGAGCAAACAAATGAAAGAGACGTTCCAAGAGGGTGTTTGTTTGTCTAAGCAAATTACTGATGAATGTAAGGGCCTAAAGAATAAGCCCATTTATTAGACAATACCAAGGTTCTGAGCCTGGATAACTGGGGAAATGATGGTGTCATTAACAGTGACATGAGTAACAGGTACTATTTTGGAGATGCTGATTTAAGACACCTGGATCCTATAGGCCACTGAATTTGTAGGGCAAAACTCTAAAGAAAGACAGGGACTGCAGAAATGGCTCCAATAATAGTCACCCCCTATTTGAACATTAACTATGGCCTATGTGTATACTAAAACCTATGCACGCCAACGTGGTAAGCACACTTATGGCTTAATGAGACAAGCTAGCTTAAGGCATTATTATTTTACCAAAACCGGGTCCTAAAGACCTCAGCTACACAACTTGCCTAAGACCACAATTCGTAAGAGGCAGAGCCAGAATTCTGTCCATGTTTATAACGTTACAGTTTGGATACATTTTGGATTTGAGTCATCAGCATAAAAGGACTAGCTGTAGTAGATGAAATTTCTAATGGAAAGAGAAGATAAGGCCAAGGAAAAATCTTAAGGAAAGCGATATTTCAGAGATAGGAGGAGAAGGGGAGCTAGCAATGAGAAGAACTTCACAGATACAGAAGAAAAATAGAGAGATGAAAATGGCACGAAGTCACGGGAGAAAAAGCTTCCAGCAGAGCATGGTCAACAGCCTTGGATATTACAGGAAAATGAAGGACAATCTGAAGAGGCAATTTGATTTGATGTTTCAGTTTTCGCTATTGTCTTTTAAGAGAGAAATTGTTAAAGCACACTGGGAGAAAACGCAAAACTGTAGAGTCGTATGAACTTGTAGTGAGAAACTATAAGTATTAAGAACAGATAACCCTTATAAGAAATTATAGAGAAAAACAGATAACATATAGGTAGATAACAGAAAACATTGAGGGGATAGCAACATCAAAGAAAGAGCTTTAAAAAGCAAACACGCGAATGTGGGTTTATCTGCAGGTTGACTAGAATAAATCTGTGGAGAAGGAGAAACAGGAGGCTAAGAGAGATGCACACCTAGTGATGGAACCGGAGGATGCCCAGGTGATGAAGTAAGGAGTGACTAAGTACCTAACAGACCAATCGTCCTACAAATAACAGAGAGAAATTCCAGGGGGAAGCCTATTTAAGGCTTTGGAGATTTAACAAAGGTGGACAGATTTTGGAGAGGAGTCAGCATCCGGAGCAAGTGACACGTTTTTTGCAGCTTTTCCCTGGAGGCAGCTGCAGTGGTGGTGTTTGTGGTGGCACAAGGGTGGGGAGAAGGCGGGCAGGTAAAAGTCCTGCCACTTTTCTGACTGGAGGAAACAAGGCAAAAGAGTCTGGAGCAATTACAGCTGCTAGAAAATGAGGAGGAAACCCAAGAAGGAAGAGAGCCAGAGAAGAATCCCAAATTCTACATTTAAACTCAGCCTGTCTCTGGCTAACCCCTGACCCACGCATGTGTGGGACAACCTGAAAGCAGCTTGTAGCTAAGTTTAAAGAACTGAACTGAGGTCTAAGCCACTGCCCACTACAGGCATGACAGTTTGCAATTTGAGTCCAACTAAATTAATTGATTGCTAAAAGAAAAACATCAACCCTCTTTAGAAGAATGTGACAAAATACAGAGCCTTCAAAGTATAACAGCCACGATATCCAAGATACATTCTGGAATTATTCAACATAGGATAAGAAGAGAATATGTGACTTAATCTGCTGAGAAAAGATGACCCAGATGTCGGAAATATCAAATAAGGACTTTAAAGCAGCTTTCATAAGTATGCTCAGTGAGGTAAAGGTAAATATTCTCACACTGATTAAAAATATACGACATTTCAGCAGACAAATAGGAAAGGTAAAAAAGAACCAAATGGAAACTTCAAGACTAAACAATAAAAATATCTGTGATAGGGGCCAGCCCAGCGGCATAGTGGTAAAGTTCACGCATTCCGCTTTGGCGGCCTGGGGTTCACAGATTCGGATCCCAGGTGCGGACCTAGCACCACTCGTCAACCCACACTGTGGAGGCATCCCACGTAAAATGGAGGAAGATGGGCACAGATGTTAGCTCAGCAACAATCTTCCTCACACACACACACACACACACACACACACACAGAAATCTGTGATAAAAATTCAATGGTTGGGATTAATAGCAAACTGGAGGTAACAGAGGAAAGAATCAATGAACCACAGAGTAGATGAACTGACGTCATCTAATCTGCAGAAGAGAAAAAAATCAAAAGAAAATGCGCAGAGCACCTGGGACCTGTGGGACAGTTTTAAACATCAGACATAGATAAAAGTGGAGCACCAGAAGGGCAGGTAAGAGAGAAGATGGAGCGGAAAAACAATGTGTGAAGAAACAGTAGCAGAAAACTTCCCATGTTTGGTGAAAGAGAGAAATTTACTGATTTGAGAAGTTTAGAAAACCACAATCTAATAAATGCAAATAAATATACCTAAGCATATTATACTCAAACAGATGAAAACCAAAAATAAAGAGAAAATATTAAAAACAGCCAGAGGGGCTGGCCTGGTGGCACAGTGGTTAAGTTTGTGCGCTCCGCTTCAGCAGCCCAGGGTTCACCAGTTTGCATCCTGGGCATGGACCTACCCACCACTTATCAAATCATGCTGTGGCAGGCACCCCACATATAAAAAGGAGAGGAAGATGGGCACAGATGTCAGCTCTTTTTGCTGAGGAAGATTGGCGGTGGGTGTTAAGCTCAGAGCTAATCTTCCTCAAAAAAAAAAAAGTGCATTACGTACGTGGAACCAACAATTAGAATTACTATGTATTTCTCATCAGAAACAACAGAGGCAAAAAGGCAAGAGGACAATATCTTTAAAGAAACCTATACAGTTTCTCCGTATCCGTGGGTTCCACATCTGTGGATTCAACCAACCATGGATTGAAAGGCCTTACATGGTTGTGTCTGGACTGAACATTTTTTCCTTGTCATTATTTCCTAAACAATACAGTATAACAAGTATCTACAAAGCATTTACATTGTATTAGGTATTATAAGTAATCTAAAGATGATTTAACATATACGGGAGGATGTGTGTAGGTTATATGCAAATACTATGCCATTTTATATAAGGGACTTGAGCATTAGTGAATTTTGGTATCCACAGAGGGTCCTGGTACCAATGCTCCTGGATATCGAGGGATGACTGTATCTGGTGAAAATATCCTTCAAAAATATAGGTGAAATAAATGTATTTTCTGATAAAGGAAAACTGAGGCAATTCATTACCACCAGACCCACACTACAGAAAGGACAAAAGTTCTTCAGGTTCAAGAGAAATGATACCAAAGGAATAAGTGAAAAGCACTGGAAATGGTAAATATTTGGGCAAATACTAAAGATCATAATTCTATCTTAAATTTAAAAAATATATGTGACAGTCTAAAGCAAATATTATAACACTGTCATGTGAGATCTATGTATGTATATAGATATATACGACAGTTGCAATATAAAGAATGGTGAGGGATATGGTAATGCAGGGTTTCTACCTTTTATGTGAAGTGGTACAACGTTAACTCTAAGTAAACTGCGGAAAGTTAAGGATGTACATTGCAATGCATAGAGTAATCAGTCATAAAATAATTTAAAGAAGTATATCCAAAAAGTCAATAGATAAGTTGAAATGAAAATTCTAAAAATTAACCCAAAATGAGGCAGAAAGAGAAAACAGGAACAACAACAAAAAAGGGGATAACAGGAAAAATGATAGACTTACATCAATCTTATTAATTATTACATTAAACAATAATTCACAAAGCACTTCCATTAAAAGGCAGAGATTATCAGAATGGATTTTAAAAAAACAAGCAGTCTTTGTGTAAAAGAGAAAAGTAAGTTGGTAGAAAAAGATAGATCATGTAAGCAACAAACATGAAGGCTGGAGTAGACATATGGCACATATATTAATATCAATAAAATAGACTCTAAGAAAAAGAGCATCACTGAAGATAAAGAGAGATACTTTGTAATGATAAAAGAGTCAATTCTTCAGATAGACATCCATCGTGAATGTACACGTGCTAATGACAGAGCCTAAAATGGACAGAATTAAAAGAATAGACAAGTCTACAATCACAGTGAGAAACTTTAGCATCTCTTTCTCAGCAATTTATAGAAAAACTAAACAAAATTTTAGTCAAGGTATAGAGGATTTATGATTTAATTTATATTTATAGAATAATACATCACCTAACCTGGAAAATATTGCTTCTTTTCAAGTACACATGGTACATGAGCCACGATAAACCATATGCCTGGTCATAAAAGAAGTTTCAATAAATGTAGAAGGACTGCAATCATACAGAGTATCTCACCACAATGAGATTAAATTAGAAATCGTCGACAATAAGATATTTAGGAAAATACTAAATACTTTGAAATTAACACACTTGTAAATAATTAACGCACTTCTAAATAATCCATGGGTCAAATGAAAAAAAAAATCATAAAGGTAATTATAAAATATCTCATACATAACAATAATAAAAATACAACAAAATAAAATTTGTGGGATACAGCAGGAAAAATTGTAGCTTTAGGTGTATATATTAAAAAAAAAAGAAATGTCTAAAATTAGTGACCTGAGTTTCAATCTTTAGAAGAGCAAAGTAAACTCAAAGCAAATCAAAGGAAGGAAGTAACAAAGATGAGAGCAAAATCAGCCAAATAGAAAGTAGACAAACTAGAGAAAAAATAAGCCAAAAACTGATTTTTTGAAAAGACCAATACAACTGATGAACCTCTAGTGAGATTGATCAAGTAAAATAGAATAAAAATCACGAAAACCAGAAATGAAGAAGGGATTATCACTAAAGATCCTACAGACATTAAAATGATAATAAGCTTATAAACAACTGTACAGCAAACATTTAACAATTCAGATGAAATGGATAAACTCCAGAAAAGAACAAGTACCAAAGCCCACTAAAGAAATAAATCTCTAAATAGCTTATCTTTACAGAAACTCGTTGTGGTTGAAAACCTTCTCACAAAGGAAACTCCAGGTCCAGATGGCTTCACTGCTAAACTGTATAAAATACATAAAGAAGAAATAATACCAATCCTACGCAAAGTCTTTCCAAAAATAGAAGAGGTATAGACACTTCTCTACTCATTTTATGAAGGCATAATTATCTTGATAACAAAACCAGACAAAGTACAAGAAAAGAAAACTAGAAGTCAATATCCCTCAAGAACATAAACACAAAAGTCCTTAACAAACTTTCAGCACAATGGGGCTGGCCCCAAGGCACAGTGGTTAAGTTCCTCCACTCCGCTTCGGTGGCCCAGGGTTTGCAGGTTTGGATCCAGACACACCGCTCATCAAGCCACACTGTGGTGGTGTTCCACA
Source organism: Equus asinus (assembly GCF_041296235.1). Classification (NCBI taxonomy): domain Eukaryota; kingdom Metazoa; phylum Chordata; class Mammalia; order Perissodactyla; family Equidae; genus Equus; species Equus asinus. The sequence continues at coordinate 87,069,704 of NC_091798.1, forward strand.
TACAAAATAGAGGAAAATGGGCACAGATGTTAGCCCAGTGACAATCTTCTTCAAGCAAAAAGAGGAAGATTGGCAATAGACGTTAGCTCAGGGCCAATCTTCCCCACTAAAAAAATAAATAAATAAAAATAAAGTTCCATTAAAAAATAAACTTTCACAAAGTGAATCTAGCAATATGTAAGAATGTCAAGACATAACCAAGTGGGTTTATCACAAGAATGCAAAGTTAGTTCAACATTCAAAACTCAATTTAATTCACCACATTGACTAAACAAAAGAGAAAAAAATACCGTTTTTCAATAGATGTAGAAAAAGGATTTGAAAAATTCAACACCCATTGACGATTAAACACTCTCAGCAAACTACGAATAGAAGCAATGTTCCTATCCCGATAAAATGCATGTAAAAAGTTCCTTGGGTAACATCACACTTAAAGGGGAAACATTGTATTTTATAAAACTTAAGGGCAATTTAAGGTTTTTAGAAATAGGCTGAAGTGCCAGGGTGGGAAGCAGAAGCAGTGCCACACAGGAGTTGAGAACACAGCACGAAGCTATCCTGCCGGCAACTGGGATCTTTCATGCTACTTTTTTTAACGACTTTACTGTGTGTGTGTGTGTGTTTGTGTGTGCAATTGCACCCCTTAATTAGAATTCTAGATTATTAAAAATATACAAGAATGATCCTTAAGACAGAAGAGACTACTCTGAGTAAAGAAAGGAAATTCCTGACTCTTATGCATAAATTTTACATCTTCATTATTATTTTCCCTTTTTCATATAAAGTAAGCTACATTTTTTGGACTCTCTGGGCATTGTGCCCAATTGAGCTTAATTTTTTTTCATCTGTTCAGTCTTTTCTGAGTAGATTGTGACTGATAACTTTAAATGATAATTTAGCATTACCTCATCATTTTTACACCCCCTTTCAAACTAGAATTATGACTAAGACTAAAATGTGTTAGGCAGGAAACACATTTTCTGTCCAGTCCACAAATATTTTAAGCAAAGGACACGTCAAAGTTGAACCTTCAAGAGCAATTTTCTTAATTAGCTTAATTAGTAATGATTGTGTTCAAATCTAGCATATCAGTTCAAGAAACCCTTTAAAACATGAAAGGCTTCAATAACGAAAAAAATTTAAATTACAGGTTATTAATTCCTATATCCTACTCTAATTTCAATCTTCATTAGATGGCTTCAAATTTTGTTCTTACCAAAACAAATCCCCAAATTTAAATAGTAACATTTTTACTGGTAACGTTTTCTACAAACATGCCAAAAATATTTTTATCTGCTAGATATACTAAAACGGGTCCACAAACATAAGGGGAATAAAACAAGAAGATAGTCTATTTTTAACTCAACCGTTTCCTTTTGTTTTAACAAGTGGTTTAGGGTTGGACTTGGCCCTACAGGCTCCACCTCCAGCTTCTAATTGTAAAAAGCAGTCTTCATAAACACAGCAAAAATACCCAGCTTCCAAAAGAAACTTAGCCTAATTCACAGCTTTGCAAAGGGCCCACTCTGTTATTTATGTTTAACTGTGAACAGATGAATTAGAAAAAGTGTGGAGTACATTTATGTCCCATGTCACCTTCTCAGTGGCTCCTGGTGGCAGAAACACAGGACTGAAGTTATCTATGGCAACCTTAGGAATTCCCATGATTCCTCCAAATTATAATTCTTTTACACCAAGCTGAAGAATTGACTGTTAAAGAACTGGGGACATGACCTCTTAGAGAAAAAGGCTCTAGGACAGTATAACCTTAGTGTTAAGGTTACTGAACCCCAATTTGCTGATCCAATTTTATCACTTCACTCACTTAACAAATATTTTGAAGACTTACTGGCACATTTCATAAGAGTTTCAAATAAATTTAGGGTAATAAACATGGATCTTCCTGCCAGAAATATTAGAAATTTTTAAACCCTTTTTAAACCCAAATGGGTAGATAACACGTCTGCTCTCCAGCCTAGTTCAGGCCACTTGACATCTACACCACCTTATTGCTTCTTGCCCTTAATCTTAGCTGAGTTACAATCATTCCTTTGGGGCCAAGTACTTAGTTTTCTGCTCAGCCATGGGAGATAAAAATGTTGCCTGGAAAACAGAGCACAAAATCAACTAAGACAGTGAGATTTGTCAGAGGAAATGGATAGGGCTAATAAAAACAAAACAAAAAGAAGTAAAAACAGGGATTCTTTTTCATCTCCTCTTTCATCCATCCCCCCAAATCAATCCCTCTTTATCGAGAAACCCAAGGAAAAGGTGAATAGATGAATTCTTCTTAATCAAGTCACCTCCATCCTATTCCAGGTAAGAGTTGCCTAAATAAAAACCCAAATGCTCTTTCTACAGTTTTTCCCTACCTACTGGTCCTAAGTACATATTCAGCCCGTCTATTGTGTGACGTTTTTCCCATGTATATCCCATAGGCTCTGAAACTTCCTGCTGGGCTAGTGGTACCTGGGCAGACTACGGCATGAGTGAAGACCTTCCCAGAACCTGGCCAAAACACATCAGTGGTTTCAATCTTACTACCAATGGCCCAGGTTAGTGTCTACTACACAAAACAACTGATGGGGACTCAGAAGGCTCTAGATTTTGTATATAATTGCGAGGAGTCAAGCATTTTTGAAACATTAGGTAATTTCTAATCTTGCCAACCCAAATTTACTGATTATCTAGTGGGAGCACAGTATAATACTGATGGGGTATATTTACAAAGAAATCTGTCATACTAAATGAGTAGTAGCCCATCCAATTTATAAATTCAGAGCTACAAAACAGATCTTCATAGGTACACACACATAATATAATAAGCAGGGATTGCTGCAGCCAAATAATTCTTCAAGTTTCTATTTCCAAAGAAAGTTTTTTGTTCCTTTTTTCTATAGTCTATCTTTTAGTTCTCTCTGACTAGCTGAAAGTTAAGGAACCCAGCTTATTGCTAAAATAATTTGCTTTTCTGAAGAAAATCAGGGGACTAAAAGCAAAATTGTGATCTTTATTGTTATTTCAAGAAATTCATAGTAACTCAAAAAAGTCTTACAAATCAAAGAATTAGAGTTTCCCCATTCTACCACACACACTAGCATATGCACAGATGCTATAATAATACCCTTATGCATTAACAATCATTTATAATGGCTGGAAATTCATTTGTCTTAATTGCATTAAAAGTGTTATCACAATTGAAAACCAAAATTTATTCAAGTGAAAGGAGCAATGGACCATGAAAATTGGAAGAAAAAATTAGTTTAGGACATATACTTCATCTAAAAGTAGAAACTTCTCTCCAAATTCTAGTCTTTTCCTCTTGCAGTTCATAGGCAACAATTTAAAGGCTTTATTAACTGAATAATACCAGCACTGAAGGAATTTTATCTGGATTTCATAGGTATAAGGTAGTAGAAAGTCTCCCCAGTTTAGAGTAAGTAATTCGACCATCAAATTAAAGAGTTCAGACACAAATTGTGAGGCCAAACAAAGGAGAGAATACTTTCGGAATCTCTGGCCTTCCTAGAACTCTTCAAGGGATTCCAATTTCACAAATACTGTATCCCAACATAGCCTTCTCCCTGAAAACCTCTCTTCATTTCCCTTTGATGACAACACTATTCCCGCACTTTTCTCCTAAAACTCTAGATGTCTTAGCTGCTTTAGTTAACTCTTCTTTCTGTACCTACCTCTTAAATATTTATATTCCCCAGAATCCTGTCTTCAACCATTATTATGCCTCACTTTACTCAGTCTTCTACTAATTAAGCATGGCTTCAGGTTTCACATGCTTCACATGCTTAGATATGAGTCTGAATCTCCGACCAAGATCACTCTATTGAAGTTACATAGATTCACATCTCCAACTGGCTGTCCCACAGCATCTCAATTCAATGTGTCCAAAATACAATCCATTATATTTCACCGAATCTGCTCACCCTCATGTATTTTATGTGTTAGTTTAAGATATTAAAATTCATTTAGAACACTGTCTTGTATACAATAAAAATTTATTGAATGCATGAAACTAGTCAGTTGGTCAATAACTATTAATTGAGTACATTAGTATAGCCAGGCACTGCGCCAGGTGTTAGGGAATATACGTATAAGCAAGAAAGACAAAGTCCTTGCCCTCATGGAATTCATCCAATGGAGAAGACAGCCATTAAATAAAGAATTACACATGTAATTAATTTTTTACATTAATTACAAATGTAATGACAAAGGAAATAATAACCCGTCCAATCACCCAAACCAGAAAACTTGAAAAGATCTTCAATATTTTTCTTTCTCTCATGCTCAGTTTTCAACTAGTTCTCAAATCTTATTAGTTTCATTTCTTAAATTTTTCTGATTTATTTCTCTTCAGCATTACTGTCCTGCTCAATTCAGGGTTTCATCATCTCTTTCCTTTAACTGGTCTCCCTGACTGAAATCTCTCTTCTTTATGGCCCTTTCTACAGTATAGATGTGACGGTGTCACAATCCTTCTGAAAACCATTTATGGGTCCCATTTGGCATGAAGAATAAAGCCCCGAATGCACAGTTTTCAGGGTTCTCACAGTCCAGCCCTTCCTTGTCTTTCCAAACTTACTATATGCCCCTCCCCTGTGCCCTGATCCCTAGCCATATCACACCTGCATTCTCTCAGACCTTCCTTGTCTAATACTCAATCTCAGAAAAGTAGAATTGGCTGGAAAACATTGGCGTCCTGGCTGGAGTAGGATTCTAGAGGCCTGGCCAGATCATGTGTAATGAAGCTCATCTTGCTTGAAGCTGCAATAGGTCAAGGAGAAGCGCAGTTATCAGAAGCAGTGTACTTTGAGAATACCAGGTCAGACCAAGAGTAAATAGCTAAAAGTCAAGTCAGTCTTCTAAAATGGAACACACGTCAACCAGGATCCAAAGAATAAAACCAAACAGAACAGAGATTAAAGGTTTCAGAACAAAAAAGTATCTGAAGCAGACAATGAAGAAATGGAACCAGAAGTAGCTTCCAAATTAAGGACAGATGACATCCATAGATTTTTTTTAAATGTGGTTCTCACAGCTGCTGATACTAACACAATAGGAAACATAATCAACCCCAATTCATTCTTTGAGGTTCTTCTCCATGAAAACTGTTTACTCCAACATCTTCATCTCCTAGTAAATCCTTTTCTCCATAATGTTCCCACAGACCTTTGCATGTGCCACCATTCTAACAATTGGCACACTCAGTACCAATTACAGCTAATATACAGCGTGAGGGAGGGGCTATGTCTTATTCATCCTTTTATCCTCAATGGGAACACACAGTAAGTTTGTTAAATTAATGAATAAATATAATGAAATAATAAATGAATGAAGAAATGAGTATAGTAGTCCTAACTTAATGGTACCTAATAAATATAAATATCTGCTATTAAACTTAGAAATTGACTTTGGGAGCTTATTGCTTTTGACTGTAGAATAATTAGGTACAGGATGAGAAACTTAATACTCTTTCTTGGATTTAACTAAAGAATTCAGAAGTGGAACTCAAAAAGAAACATTCAAATAGTCCAAGAAAGGTGCAAATAAATACGATTATAAAGTTTATCAAAATGCCAATATGATGCTGTTCAATAATGTCTTATTTTGCTTTGCTTTTAAATAGTTAGGTCCTACTGAGGCAATGGTATAACAGATATTCCACTCATTAGTTTATTCCTAGCATTAATGGCTTATCCTTCTCTACTTTAACCAACAATCAACTTAACCAAATATTTGCATTACTTGAATAATCATAACTATCACATTAATCTCAAAATCTTTTTGAGAGCATACATAACTGAAATTTTATAATCCTTATGGCACATAATTCAATGCCAACTACCCTTTGGAAATGCAATATAAATTTGATAACACAAAAATAAATGGGTTGGATTAGATTAACTTAGCCCCTTTAGATAAAAATTCTATATTATTACAATTATTTTAGATGAAATAAATAGAAACTATGAGGTATAGTGGAACACACATTTCACAATGAGAAATGGCAATCTGGCTATATGCCACGTCAGCTAACCTGTCCTTGCCATATGCAGCTGCCTCCCAGTAAGAACTAGCAGTCAGCACCCTTACTTTCTACACAAACTATGCTCTCAGCATTTTTCCCTGGTCCCATCTTGTACCCATTCCAGATCTCCTGGGAGTTTGACTTTGCTGCTTCTTCTCCTCTCGAACCTACTACTGCTCCTCTGGTTTCCCACCCAAGCCTCTGTCTGTGTTCAGCCCTCAATTTTGCATCCTATAATATCCCAACCTGATCCAACTTGCCATGAGAGACTCTACCTTCTGCTGATGCGGGCAGCTCTGCCACCAAATTTGGTCTTACCCACACAAGAGGGAAATGTGCATAATAACTTGTCAAGGGTCATGGAGTAGGTGGGATGCAGAACCATGTATCTAAAATATGATACAGTGTGATGTCATAGAAAATCAATAGAACTTAAAGACAAATGGCAGCTCTGAATCCTAATGTTGCCATTTAATGGCTGAGTAAATCAACCTGGACAAAAGGCTGGCCTATGACATACAAGGAGCACTCTCAACACAATACTGTTTATTATGAAAACTTTCCAACTCATACAAAAGTATAAAACCAGTATAATGAACCCCATATGCCCTTCAGCCAGCTCAGGAACTGCAAACATTGGCCAATCTTGTCTCCTCCACTCCTTTGCCAATACTTTTTCCTGAAAATAAACCCCAGGTTATCAGATTATTTCATCTGAAATCTTCACTGCTGTATTTTAATAATATAAACTCATTGCTATTATGACACCTAACAAAATTAACACTAATTCCATAAAATCACCTAGTGCCCAATTCATGTTCAAATTTCCCTGATTGTCTCAAATTGTCTTTTAAACTTTTCATAGCTGGTTTCTTATAAACAAGATCCAACTAAGATCTACACATTCTATGACATTTTTTATCAGATAATACGGGAGAAAGCCTATAATAGGCATTAACTTACCCTTTTAATTCTGTGGTTTGTTGTGAAATTGATGACTTTACTCCACTCAACACAAACCTCTAGACCTATACTTTTCAATATAATAGCCACTAGCCACATGTGGCTATTTAAATTAATTAAAATTAAGTAACATTAACAATTCAGTTTCTCAGCCATACTAGCCACATTTCAAGGGTTCAATAACCACATGTGGCTAGTGGCAGCTATACTGGATGGCAAAGATATAGAATATTTCTTCCATCAGTAAGTGAACAGTCATATAGTACATGTTCTACAGCATCACAGAAGATTCTATTGGGTAATGCTACTCTAAATCCTGAAAAGAAGACACACCTATGCACCAGTGAGACTGCCTCTCAGTTCATAGAACTTAGAAAACAAGTCTCACCATAAACCTTTGGTGCAGGACTACTGAGGACTCGCTAGAGTCATCCAAGACCTACTAGAGCATCCCTAGTCCAGGGGCCCTAGATGCGGCTCCTCGGGAAGACTTGCCAGCAGGCCTCAACCCACAAATGGGCTATGCTTCTAAAGTTTATTTGTAACCTGTTTTGAACTTAAAAACATTTTGTTCAGGTTCCCAGGCTACCCTTAAAAACTCCATCAACTCAAAACATGGCTTAAATTTTATACGAGGAACAATAGGAAAAAAAAACTATTATTGCTATTGTGAGCAGGCCTGGAAACCAAATAATTATGCAAGGGTAATTTTTGCATGTGAAAGTGTTCTTCAGGGTAGAGAAGAAGAGAAGAGAGTGCCACTGGAAACATGTCTCATCCTTTAGTCTCCTTTCTCCACTTCTTGCACAATGGAGAAGGAGCAAAGAGGAAAGCAGAACGTTGGAGGACACTTCACTCAGGAAGAGCTGTCCCCAGCCAGAGGTTAAACAGCCAATCACATATATGGAATATTTGCAAATGAGTCATTATAAATAAAAATCACACAGTCCAACAGAAGTAATTCCTTCTCACGTATTTAAGCTGAGCAATATAAAGGTTTTGCCTGATTATTCCCTCCTACATCACAGTCTCAAAAGAAAAAAATTTTATATAACGTAGGGTTGGTGTAGGTCTTTCAAGTCTTAACAAAGAAAGAAATCATAGATCAAAAGATTACTAGATTTGACTATAATTATTTTTTAAATTATGTACGTCAAAAAACACTGCAAACAATGTTATAATACAAAAAACTAGGCAAAATATTTGTAACATACGCAGCAAAGTGCTACCGTTCTTAAATAAAGACTCTCATAAACCAGTGAGAAGTGAACACCTTAATATAAAAATGGACAAAGACGTAGGATAAGCAGTTTATAAAGGAAGAAATACAAACGGCTAAATAAACAGGGAAATTTTCTAACTTCACTGATAAGACAAGAAATATAAGCCAAAACAAAGAGAGAATTTTTTTCCTATCAAACAAGCAAAAAGAAAAGAATTAATTTTAACTGGTAATTTCTAGCACTCATTCTTAGAGCGAGGCCTGCTGGAGAGAACAGAGCTACTGGCACCTCTAAGGTACAACTAGTGTCTTTCTCAGCTCCCAAGAGAAACTGAGTACAACACACTTGAAATAAGTCTTTACTTATTTCCACTGAAAATGCAAAATGCATCACACAAATATAAAATACCATTCTCAATAGTTGTGGTAGAGAATTCTACTAAGGGGATGGGTATGAAAAACGGAAAAATTTGACTTTTTATGTAGTATTACTTTATCTCTATTATATTTCACATTAAGGCATTTTAAAATGAGCCTTTTTAGTTTGCTAGTCTGCATCTTCTCTGCATTGCTTCTTGGCATTGACTCATTAAGTATTCTTCATCTGATTCAAGGCAAAATATGCTTCTGATCAAATATGCACTCCCATGCTCTTTGGCAAGCTACAAACCAAATTAGAAAAAATCATAAATCTGGTGCTAAACGTTCTGGAGGGATGGTATATGCTATACCTTCCTTATCAGAAAATCACACATATGGATTGCAATATGTCAATAAATTGCGTCTGTGACTTTTCTCACTCCTAATTTTAAAAATCATAGAAAGATCAATAAAATAAGCTATATTACTATATTTGGATTAATAACTAACAAACCTAGCTCCTTACTTCTCAAATGGAAATCATTCAAAACTATTTTGAAAGACACTCAAAATGTACTTGAAATGTACATTTTAATAACCATATCTGCATAAAAGTTAAAAATAAACACATTTGATATCCCAAGGCTGATACCAATTTTAATATCAATAACCACCTATAGAACATGGTTCTTTAAAGAAAGTTTGCTGTTAAATAGCTTATAAAATCATGCTATCACTCTGACTACGGCCCTTCATTTAAGAAAACCTTCACTTTCCCTATTTAAATCAACATATCAAAAATTATCAATTATCACTAACATTTAACTATATATGTAATGTGCATTTTCATACCACAATTTTGTCATTTCACATGAAAATCACTTTTAAAGGTTTTTTTAGATAATTACAGCATAAACGTCCAATCAACCATGTATATAGTAAACAAAATTCTTTGTATCTCATAGGAATCACGGCCTAAAAATACAATTCTGTGTATGACCATTTAGTAAAATGACCAAAGATCAAATTTGGCAAAATGAGACTTAAGTATACAATTACCATATAAAACAATAAATCTTTCAATTCCAGTAACAAAGTACTTTAACCACAATTCTCAGTGTGAGACTAATCATCACAAATTTAAAAATCTAAAAAGAATCTATCTTCATTAAATTATCTATATAAAAGACTCTAAACTCTGTCAAATATATTTTATTAAATAATGGTTAACAAACATTAATTTTCAAAAATGTAATACAATTGTTATTCAATAAATATTTATTTCAGGACCAGTACATGCAAAGTTCTGGGCTATGCACCATGAAGAGCACAAAGATGCATAAGATCTTTCTTGGACTTCTCACAGAAAAAACAATCTCATAGCAAAGAGAAGACACACACATCTCAGAATCACGGAATTTCACAGCTTGAAGGGATGCTCAGTTTATTTCATCCAATACAGGTAACCACACAGGAGAGACCCTGTGTTCAAAACAGGAGAGTTTCTTTCTGATCTCTTAAAAATTTACCTTTACACCTACATTAAATGATTAGGATTTTCTCTTCACTTGAATTCTTCTGCTTGTGAAATGCCTCTGTGTGCCTTTTACCCAGTTTTCTTTTGTAGTGTTGGTTTTATCATGAATAAAACACACATACACACATAGCAAATATCTATCAATCTATCATTTTTTTGTGAATCTTTTAACTGTTGAGATTTTTCCCTTAACATTATTCATATTTCGTTGTTGGTTTTTATTTTCTGGGTTTTTTTTTTTTTCCTTTTTGATAAAGAAAAACCTATAGACCATTTCTTCACGGATTCTATCTTGAGGCCATTTTTTAAAAAGAATTAGAGAGTCACCAGTGTTTTCATCTACTAGTTGCATGGGCTCATTTAAAAAATGCAATTATTCAGTCCACTGGGGATTTTAGTCTGGGGCATACTGTCAAATAAAGTTTCAATTTAATTCATTTTCCACATACTTATAACATTAAAGGTGAATAGATGGTACCAAAAAACAAAAATTTTTGAAAAGGAAAGAAAAAAGAAAATCACACACAAAACTGAGAACAATTAAGCCAGTCTCAGATTTCTCCACAGCAACTTTCCACACCAGAGGACAACTGACCAGTGTTTTGCAGAGTTCCAGAAGAAAGAAACCAGCACCCAAGAGCAGTCTGCCTAACCAAGATGTCTGCAGAGGACAAACAGAACAAAAGACATTCTCAGCAAGAAACAGCCACCCATGAGACCTTTCTCAAGAATTCTACTTAATGATGGAAACTAGACCACTAAAATATGAATCAAAATTCAAGGATGGAAAAGTCAAGGTAAAAAAAATCATGGTGAGTATCGAATTCCAGTTCATTATATTCCAGTTAAATATAGAACTAGAATTAAACAATTATAGGCTTATAGGCCTTAATTACAAAACGGAATGTAAATGTTATAAAGCTCAAATAAGTAAAAATAATGTTGTAATAAACAAAAATAGGGAGAGGACAGGAAGATAGGGTATATAAGTGCATTTTTCAAAGCAGAGCAATGTACATGGTCTAAACAGAAACGTTTGCTTTAAAACCCTAACACTAACTTCATCATGTTTTTAATAATCTCCTTTCTTAACCTTAGATGGATTTTCCAAAATATATACAGTCACGCATCACTTAACGATGGGGACGAGTTCTGAGAAATGCACTATTAGGCGATTTCATCTTTGTGCAAACATCACACAGTGTGCGGACACAAACCTACATGGTATTGCCCACTATTCACCCAGGCTCTATAGTACTAATATTATGGGACTACCACAGTATGTGCAGTCATTGACCAAAATGTCATTGAGAAGCATACGACTGTACTACCTCTTGTAGTGAAGAAGTACTTATTTGGAAGTTCCACAATTCTTTTAGGCACATTTAGTTTCTTTTCCTTTTTATAGATTTAAGTAAAAATAAATGTGATCCTTTTTATTTAAAATAATAGGCATAGTAAGATCAACAGATCCAAAGGAAGGAAAGAAGGGAGGGAAGAGAAAGCAACAACGGAAGGAAGTTGGATTTCTGGTTATCTAATACATTATGGTGGTTATTTGAGGGGTGACTTTTAAATTTCTTCTCTGTATTTTAATTTTTTATAATGAACTTATTATACAAAGGTAATAGGGATTTTTTTCCTCTGCTGTAAAAAATCAAATAGAAAGTAGTCATAAAATGAAGATAAATAACCAAGGTTACAAGGGCATTGTACATCTTTTGGAAAATACAGAAGTGAGTTTGACCTACAAACAACTCACCTGGATATCAAAGTTACAGTTCATAGATTTTGAGCCAAGGGATGGTCCTCTGGGATCTTTTAACTTCTCGAAAACAGAGCTGTGAGGTGGAAGTCTACTTTGTATTTTTGTACACAACTAAAGTTTTGTGCATATTTAGGAAGTCTGATCTCCTGAGTAAACAAACCCAATGACCTCCTCTCAATCCCCATCCTAAACTGTCCCCTGCAGCAGCTGACTCTGCTAAGGTACCCTCCTTTACACTCTGGGAGAGGCTTCAGTGCCTTGCACACAGCAGCAATGCAAACATTGTCGAGTGATGAATGGGCGTTCTCCTGACTGCTCTCATCTCTGTCAGTGTGCAGGCTCCTTCCCACGCTTCTTCCTTCCCTTACCCTCCCACACGTAGGCATCCCCCGAGCTTTGGTTCTCACTTCACTCCTCTGCTCAGTCTAATTTCCCTAAATTATCTCATCCACTCCCCAAACTCTAGCCCTGGCTTCTCTGCTGAGCTCCAAACCTAAAATTGGAAGTATGTGCTAGACATCTCTACAAGGATGCCCTCCAGCATCTGAAATTTGACATGCCAAGGTTGAATCATCTCTCCAACCTCCCACCCTACCCATCCAACATCCTACTTGCCAACATGCATCTCCCCTTGCATCTCCAATGGGGGCAATGGTAAAACATTCAGCTTCCCAAAAACCTGGGTGTTGTCTTTAACTCCTTCCTCTCCCTTGTGTCCACACCTTTTATACCTTCATAATGTCTCTCACACACATTCCATCCTCCCCACCCACACTGACATCATCTAATGCAAAAGCAGCACAGTATGATGAAAAGAACACCAGGTTTGGACTCAAAAACCCTAGGATTTGAGGACCAGCTTTGCTCTGACTTTGCTTTGAGACCTTGTAGACATTACCTAACATAATTTTAGTAGAAATCTTTAAATCATATGGTCTGCAATTTGCTCTCCTTTGCCAAAAGAACAAAACCAAAACTCCTCAGCATGGATTTCAAGGTGCTCTGTTATCTGACCCCACCTTGGCTCTCTGATCTCACCTCCCAGTGCATCCCCTCTATCTTCCACGTTCTATCAAGCCACGACCCTATAATTTCCTCTCCCCAAATACACCCTGCATTTATGCTGTTCCCTCCAGTCTAGAATTTCCACTTTGGGAAACCTCTCCTTCGAGGTCCAATTAAATATCATCTTCTCAATAATACTTCCACTGATTCTTCAACAAGGTAAATGGCCCACACTCTACCTTGTAAATAGAAGGGTTTTTATAATTCTCTCTCTTCAACTAGATTATATAAATTCTCAAAGGACAGAGACTGTGGAGTATTCACCTTTGACTCTCCATCACTTACCGAGTCTTAGACACGTTAGGCATTTAATGGACGTATGTAGACCTGAATTGCATAAATGAGTCCCCTTTAACTCTTTTAATTTCAAAACAGAATTAGAAGCATATGGAAAGTCAAAACTATATAGTGAAAATGTATAAACAATAAGTGATTAGTTGAAGGTATCTTTTTAAATGAAAATGAAGAAAAAAATTTTAAATACATTATTAAGCTTTAAGAGAAACAAAAACATTGTTTGGTGCTCCCTCTGCTGGCTTTGCAGCAGCAACTTAAGAATGTTGAACACCACCACCACAAGGAAGTAAACAGATTCAATTTATCTGCTCCCTGTATGTACCTCCCGCAAATAACCGGAGTAGAAATTTTTCATTGAGTTCATCTGGAAATAATCCTGTCTGCAAAAAAGGCTGGTGTACAAATATTGTTTATAAAGAGACAAAACCCATCTTACAAGTTTGCTGATAATTCCTGCCAGAATTCCTGTTTATACCTTTGTTTTCTAATTAAACCACCTACTTTATGTATAAACTATTTTAAATTTTAGCTGAAGCTACTGAGAAACAAAGTAGGATGAGATCTTTTTGTTTTCTAACTGATCTATAGTTTTTCAAAACTGATTAGGAACATAAGAGGTTAAATTCTTCTTGTGTTTCTAAACAGAGTTATTCTGAGTACCCTGAAGGCATTTAATTCCAAAACAGGAAGCCACAGAGAGGAGCACTTGGTTACACTAATGTTATGCAGATCTTTTGGAACATATTTTCCTAAACGCTTGCTGAAAGAACCTTTTCTGCACCGCACGCTATCACACGAAGTTGGAGAAGAGCCCCCGTATACCACAGTGCACTTACTGCTGAAATTGCCCTTCATTATTTCTCTATTTTCCTCCACTTTTGTTACTTTAAATGGTCTTGTGCTTGCTCATAAAAAAGAGTAGTAAGAAAATCGGGGTGGTTGGGGTCAGGGAACACACCACAGTTCAGTTGTTTTTGCACACATGTGTACAACAGCTATGCTATGGCTTATGGCAGCCAACTTTTAAAAGATGGATTTAGAACTGATACCACACAAAGATTAACCCAACACCAGCAGAGAATCACTGATAAAGATCAGTCCTCTTTAATAAATTCATGTTTTCTATGCTTTGAACTGTATTATAAAATTTCTTTAATCTAAAACACGTTAAATGAAATTTTGCCCCGTCACTGAAGCAAAGAACAATAGTAAACCATCGGCCAATGGAAAGAGCAGTGGATTCACGTAATTAAGTGGCGTGGACGCTGGAGCTAGCACTGTTACAGAGCAAATCACTCACAGTGTGGCCAGTTCTACTTCCCAACCTCTCAAGGAAGAGTTCAGACTACTAGTGATCAGCAAGGTGCTGCCTGTCATTCCGTGACTGAACAGGTAAACTAGATCGTAGGTCCACTTTAAGTTACAGCTGTAAGGCAGGAAAAAAATACCAAGGTGAGTGCATTTTTCACATGCCACTTGATTTCATATACCATTTCAACGTCATGTTTAAAAATAGCTCTCTTTGTTAGTTTCTGTCTTACTTTGTATTCAGTTATGTTTTAAAGAAAGTAAATGATCACTGAGCAATTATCCTTCTGTGCTGGAAATTAAGGTTTCACGCACATTCTTGATTATCCATAAAAATGAAGTGCAGTAATATTAAAGGCACTAGTCTGGTCAGAAGAAGCCAAATAGGAAAGATTGTATATTTAGATCTGCTTATGGTTTCTTCCAAAGAATTTATGAAAATATTTATTCCATTCTTAACATTGAGGCAGTAAGAATTTTGTTGAAATCAGCTATGAGGACATCAAAATAGTATTTTTAATCCATTCTGCAGAGCTTGGAAATTATTTTCTTTAAGAAATCTCCATGTGAACGAGAACAAGGGTTTAGCCACTACAGCGTGTATTCTCGTGCTGAGATTTGTCACTGTTCCACTCTACCCAGCCCTGGAAGTGCTGAGACAAGAGACTGGCTGGCGAGCGGGTGCCTCC
The DNA here is from genome assembly GCF_041296235.1 of Equus asinus. NCBI lineage: Eukaryota > Metazoa > Chordata > Mammalia > Perissodactyla > Equidae > Equus > Equus asinus. The sequence continues at coordinate 87,084,956 of NC_091798.1, forward strand.
CTGTTCAGGCCATAGGACAATGGCAGCCAGGCACAGAGGAGGAGGCAGAAGGTCAGAGCACAGAAGGATATTCCCAGGCTCACAATGACTCTATCAACCAGTACATGGAAACCTCTAAAATGCTGAGCTGCTGTCTTTTGAGCAGGGCTGTCAAATCATTAGATTTGTTTTTGGAATTTCAGTTCATGAATATGTCCTCTAATGTTCAGAGGGCATCCTCACTGAAATGTACGATTACATAGATGACTGTAGCAAAGAAACCTTTACATCCCAAAAGATTTAACAGCAAGTCTTCATTATAGAGTGATTCATTTCACTTTAAATTATTGAATGCTCTACTCCAAAATGATACAACAAGGTTTCAGAGCTGTAAATTAGCTGGCAGTTGAATAATATCTAAAAAAGACATTTTGAAGTATGGAAGAAAAATATTTAGAATGAGAGATTCATTTCCATTTAACATCATATATACCCAATGATGAATGAACACAGGAAACTTATGATGTGGTTTGTTGCAAAATGGAAACAATAGTACCCAATAACAGTTATGCTTCTTGCATTCCTTACGATAACTGGTTTACCCTATTAGCCAAAACCAGAGCAGTAAACTACTGAACAATTTCAGAGAAAATTTCATTTCTGAATGAAATTACTAAACACTTTCTGTAGAGAAAATATCAGGAAGGCCATTTATCAAGCTTCAGCTGTGTCAATGTCATCATGAGCAAGTGTGTGACATTAAACATGGACATCAATAGGTATTCACCATAACTCAGTCCTTTGTAGACTCTGTGACGCAGTATGAACTGATAACAAAAGCAATTCATCTATGTTATGTTTATTTCAAAACACCTACAACATCAGTAAATACTAGACATTTTGAAACAAAAATACACTTAAATGAATATAACTTTATACTACCCTTTAGACCAGCAGGTCTCTAAAGGTATATTTTAGGGTAGACCAGTGCTTAAAAGTTTATTTAATAAAATAATGTTGATTAAGAAAAAACTAGTTTTAAACTGTTATAACTCTATTCTATATATTGCCTTCAGCTAATCCCAATATAGTAGCCAAAATTACTATAGAATCTGGTCAGTTAACATTACTACTAGTTTGGCTGCTAAACCAAATGTTAAATCAGTTTCTTGAATATTATTCATAAAAATTAATTACCTATGTTTAATTTTTTATATTAATATTCTGTAATTGCACAAAGTTTGATCCAAAACTGATAGAAAATATTTTAGCATTAACTAAAAATTTACAGTTAATTTTGAAGAGAGGAGAGGAGAAAATTTCAATATACAGTTAATCTTCTTAATCTTGTAGACAGAAAATAGGCTCTTTCAAGACTATCAGTAAGTGGAGTGTAAATTATTACAATTACCTAGGAAGACTGTTTGGTAGAATCTACTAAACATGAACACATACATAGCCTATGGCTGATCGATTCCATTCCCAGGTTTAACGCAAGAGAAATATGTCCAGACGTTCACCAAAAAAGATACATAAGAATGTTCATAGCAGCACTCTTTGTAATAGCCAAAAAATAAAAAGAACCCAAATTCAGAATATATATACATACAAATGTGGTATATTCACAAGAGGGAAGTGCACACAACAAGTAGAATGAACAAACAACTAACTACATGCAACGTGGATGAATTTTACCAACATGATTGAACAAAAGGAGACAGACACAAAAGAATCTGTAGTGTATAATACATTGACACAAGGTTAAGCATAAAGAGGCCAAATGAATCCAAGTGTGAGAAGTCAGATTACTGGGAAATGTTGGGGAGCAAGTAGTGACTGAAAGTGTCAAGAGGGGTCCTGGGCTTCTGGTGATGTTCTGTTTCTTCACCTGGGCATGGAGCCATGAGTGTGGTTGATTTGTGAACACTCACTGAGCTTTAACAAAACAAAAACAAAAAAATCTGTAGGCAGAAGCGATGGGAGAGCTACTGAAGCCCCCCCCCCACCCCCCCACCCCAGGCATACATACACACACTGTGATTTAGAATGAATTTCAGAAGGAGACATACGTCTTTTGTGGGAGAGGGAGACAAGTGGGAAGCAGGACCAGGGAGGGAAGCTGAGCAATGGACCTATTAGCAAGCCTCACAAATGTCGTAGAGAAAGAAGAGAAAGGGGCAGGCAGGTTTACCGCAAGAATGAATCCCAATCCCACAAACACAACGTGGAGCAGCCAACCTGAGACGTCCATGGAGGAAGTGCTGGGACTGTGGGCTCAGTGGGGTCCCTGTGATAGCAGGACCTCATCTTAGAATGCAAAGGGAAATCACAATTGTTGATCTCTACATACCAGGTCCTGTGGTAAAAGCTTTACAAAGAAATTATTTTACATTTTACTAGACCAAGAGTACAGAAAGAGCTCAGAAGATGTTTATTGAATTTAACTTAATTGCCATAATCCTTACATAATAGGTATTATTATCCTTGTCTGCAGATAAGGAACATGAGGCCTAGATGAGTTATTTGCACAAAGTTTTAGAAACAGCAAGTGGTGGGAGAAGTTGGTCCTTTTTGTCCTGGGGAGGAGTTGGGAAGAAAGAAGAAAAGCAAAGGCAACCAATCCCTCTGTTTTAATTTAATCTTTCCTCTGCAAAATAAGTTGTGATCTTTAGAAAGCAAGGTTCAATTTAGTTCAACACAGTGCATATCATATTAGATACAGATTTCATCTGAGGATCAAGTTAGGATTCCTCAAACTAAAAGTACTCACACTGGGTGTGAAATAAGGCCTAGATGCCAAGAAAGAGGAGACCCAAACAGCTGGGATTCAACAGCTGCTTCCACAAAGCAGAGCCAAGCTTTCTGCTGATGCCCTTACACATAGGTAAGGGCATCAGCAACACACTGGTGGGAAGGATGGTCTCCCCAAGACCTCCCCCAAACCCAGTCTTTTTATGTCTTGCACCATAAGAACTCTAGGATGAAGCAAAAATGCCTTCCAGAATTGTTCTCTGTGAGTAACTAAAAAAAAATATAAATATACAAATAATCAAAACTATGCCTTGAAAATGTATAGAGGCCAACTTATGTGTAACCTGTATTTTGTGTCAAAAATTTCATTTAAGTCTCTAAAGGAGCACAATTTAACAGTGTTTAATGTTGCATCCTTACTGATATTTGTTTTACCTATTTGGAATCTTGAAAACAAAGTTTCTTTTTTATATGAAATTTTTCTAATTTGGCAAGCAATAGATTTTCTCCTTCTGTTTGTAATGGAGTTGGCAGCCAATAACTTTTGTGTCTAACTTCGTATATTATCTGTGTCAGCAAGAATGAGCACGGGGGGGCCAGCCTGGTGGCACAGTGGTTAAGTTTGCACGTTCTGCTTCTCGGCGGCCCAGAGTTCACCAGTTCCGATCCCGGGTGTGGACATGGCACCGCTTGGCACGCCATGCTGTGTTAAGTGTCCCACATATAAAGTAGAGAAAGATGGGCGCAGATGTTAGCTCAGGGCCAGGCTCCCTCAGCAAAAAGAGGAGGACTGGCAGTAGTTAGCTCAGGGCTAATCTTCCTCAAAAAAAATAAAGAATGAGCACAGGCCTAGAACTACCAGGGTGTCTTCAGTCTGCTTCCTATAGACTTACAGTGCAATCAGGGTACAATAGTCTAAAATTACAAAACTTATAGCTTTAATATGTTAGATATCTTAATTATAGAATTGTCAATACAAATCCAAAATACACACCACATCAACATCTTAGTATTTTCCGAAGAAACTTATGTAATTCAAACACCAAAGGAAAATAAAAATCTACCACAAAATAGGACTGAAGCTACACATTTCACGTGCCACAAATCTTAAGATATATCTGTCTTATAGCTGTATGAGTAAAATTTGGGTCAATCATTTGACCAATACTTCCTGTAGAAAATTGATCAATAACAAAATTCATAAGGCACAGAACTTCATGTATCAGAAAGATTGCTAAGTGTGTGAAGTCACTACATGTCCACAGAATCCTATTTCACTAGTGCCTGCCTTCCATTAAAAGAATACGTTGGCTTCTGAATAATATGAAAACAAGACTTGTGTACTGAGTATTCACTTTAAGGAACACCTGTTTAAGGAAACTTACAGGAAACTTTAAACTCCAGTTTTGGTCTCCAACCTAATTAATGATCCTTCTCAGCTTCTATTTTCTGCTTATTTGGTTAGCAAGTGTTCTGTGTCCCCATCAAGTCCTTGGTAAGAACTTAACATGATCCAGGCAAAAGACAGACCCTGCAGAGACCCACTGAAGACCTCCCTCCAGGGGGCAGGCAGCACCCAGTCAACACTTTAGGGATGCTGGTCCAACCAGTTCTGAGTCCCAAAGATCTGTTTCTTCTTTCAAGAACACATGGCCAAGGACAGAGCCAGAGGAGGCCCATGGGTGGCGCTCAGGAAGCCCTAGTCCCTGACTGCTGCCGCCTAGAAAGAGACTGGCAGCATGGGCTGACTCACAGCAGGTGGGTACATGTGCAGGGAGAGGGGTTGGGGGAGAGGGGGTGGTCAAAGCAACAGCACTTGTTTATATAACAAATATTTAGAAAAAAGGAAGTCACTGTCTCTTTAAAAAGAAAAGATCTATTAGTACATTGAGTGTAGGGTGGGGATTGACTAGTGATTGATTGACAAAGCAATGTAAATTCCATAACCACCCCATTTGCATAGATATTGATTGCAGCGGGCTTCAAAAGACTGATTACGCTGCTTCCCAGATTTGAAATGAGTGCCTTGTACCCTGGCCTCACGGAAAAACCAAGAGAGCAAAGGTTAAAGAACTTAAATATGCACATGTGAAAATGTATTTATGATTAATGATAATTTATTAAGTGCAATACTGTGCTAAATTAATATATGTAGAGTAAGACTGCCTTGTGCTGATGGGATTATCTTGTTTATGATTACTGTTATTGACTTTAAAAGAGCTCCATCACTATTTTCTGAACAAGAGGCATGTCTAATATACACAATGCAAAACATTTGGATATTGACTACATTGTCATTGTTAATCTGATGTAGGTTCAGTCACTGTAATTAAGGGTCCTCTGTATCTATAAATGTCATTCCATTTATAACAAAGAATACAGAAATAAATTTAAATACAGATTTATTATTTCTGATTAAAAATAAACATACAATGTAAATTATAACACTTTATCAATTAATAATTATACCAATATCCTTTAAATAAGTTACAGCTCAACTAAAATTATTCAATATATAAATAATCATTGCTTTAAAATTAATTATGAAATATTTTACCAATCAATGTACTTTTTAAATTTATTAAACTACCATGAAACAGAAGACAAACTGCCTCCATTCTTTTCTTTGGGGAGCTAAAGGCTTTTTTTTCCTTCTTAAATAACTTATTCAGGTTTGGCTGACAAATATTTAGATTTTTCTAGGTTTTTTTTTTTTTTCCAATGAGTAATCTGAGAAAATATAAATCTAGGTGAGGCTGCAGTTTGAACCACTCTAAGAGCTTTTTCTTCTTCTTTTGGTGAGGGAAAGAAGACCTACCAGTGAGCAGGGTTTTGTCTAGTTTTTGGTTCGTAGTTGACGTCAGTTCAAGTTTCTACTTAAATCCAAATTAAATTAAAGATGTAATGCTGTCTTATTGCTCTTCTTAGGGTTCATTGTTCTACTTGACTTCAATGCTGGCGACAATCTACGTGTTGTGGGTGAGCCGCACAAAGGTCCGTGCAGTTTGGTCAGGCTGACTTGCTGGGGGGACTTTCTGAAGGAGAACTATCTGCTCAGTACTTGTGAACTCATATTGTTCATACAGTTCACCGGGACTGTTTCCATAAATCTTACTCAATTCTAAATGACCTGAAAAATTTTCACGGTCCCATTAGCTAAAGGCTTTGTCTTTAGGTCAAATCAAGTGTGGAAGTCTAGAAACAATGATCCCTTTATTCACACAGTGCTCATTAAAACTAACATTAGGAAATAATTAAAAAGAAAAAGCTGCGCTCAATTAAAAAAAATAAGTTCACTATTACCATATATCTATTTCTTTAGATATTAAAATACTAAACTTAAGGAAAGACATGATTTATTCTTGTGTCTCAAAATTGATTAATCTAAATTAAAAGTATTCAACACCTTTACCTGGCCTTAGCTTTTGAGAACCTGGACTGAAAGATAACTTTCTTGACTGTTTTGAATGAGACAATCAAGACTATAGCAAAATCCAGACTAAACGTCACAGTGCGAAACAAGATTTCCTTAGAACAACAATTCATCCTTTTCCGTATGGTATCTTTATTGCTTTTCGTTGTTGTTAAACCAGTTTTAAGTTGTCCATTCTCTTCTTTCTAGTTCTCTAGCTCCATACATCAATTCTCTCCCAGGCCCACACCACTGTGAATGGAGAATGGTAAACAACACTCCAATTTTACAAGATTGCTTTAGTTATGTGAGTAATATGAATGATAGTATAGTAAAAAAAAAAATTCTGCTAGAGTAGAAATATGCCCACTATTTTGCATCCTATCAGCCTGACATCTTCAATTATTAAGATGAAGCTAATATAATGGAAATGACTGGAAATGTATTTTAAAATTAAATGAAGAAAATGATTCATGTTTCTAGTTTGGGTTCAGTTTTTATACATGGCCATCTTGTTGCTGAGGTTGAAATTCCTGCAACGTGAATCTCCTGTAAGTCCTCTTGAGACTTCTTTGGGCAAATATTCTGCCATAATTTAAGGTGGTCCTAGACCTTCTGATAACCCTTTTCACATAATTTAAGCAATTGTGAAAAAGACTTTCTAAATATTTCGGTATTTTACTACTGAATCATCACAGGTCTGTCACTTTTAATCTTTATTCAGGAATATTTGGGTTTGGAAAAAAGAAAATGTTTTAAAATTTTAACACTAATATTTGGAGGGATAAAGGTCATTAGCATCCATAGTAATAATAATAATACTTTGTATTTACATAGTATTCTTCCTCAAGAAAGAAAATAAAATTCCTTCTCTAACAAAAAAACTCAAGGTTGCCAGAAAATTCTGTTTTACAAAACACATAACAAGCTTAAGATATTTTAGACATAACTGGCTATAATTTTGCAGGAGATTTACTTTTGTTAAATTTAAAAATAGAATATATTATTGCTTCAAACAGCATCCACAGCTACTAAGTAAATGGAGCTAATTTACCTTAACCTTGAGGTAACTCAGAAGATATTTCTTTGTAGGTAATTCATGGGTATCTCTTTGTATTTCTTTGTAGGTAGTTTAAGAAAATACATATACTAATATGAACATGAGAGACAGTAATTAAAAGACAGAAGATATTATCTGATCAGATGATTTTTACAAAAAAAATTGGGGCAGTAGGATGTGGCAGAGCACAGCATGAAAGTATATGGAATTACTAATTAGTGATTTCTTTTGTTAAGTTAGGACATTAGTCTACATAATATGTTCATAGAAACTTTCACTTTAGGATGAAACACTAAATTACCAGACCAGCTCACACTTCTCCCGAGGATACTAACATCAGCAAACAAACTTTGCAATGTTTTGGATAGATGGGCCCCATTACAAGCTCTCGAGACTTCAATAATAAAGCTGGCCTAGTTAGCCCACAACCTATGGAGCCCTCCCCTCAATGCCTCAGAGCCTGGCACAGGCTCTCATCAAGGAAATACAATAATGGAAGGTGAAGCCAAAGGGCTAGAGGGCAGCAAAAGAAATTGCAAAGCAGTGCTGAGACCATGGACTGGAAAAGATCATGAGGTACCGAAACAGCAATATTCCAACAAGAGAAGGTTCCATTTTGAGCTCACTTTGGATTTAAGTCATACCAGGGGAAATACATCTGAGACATAAAATAGGTTACAAGGTTTAAGTTGTTCTAAAATAAACATGAAGTTAGACTTATAAAAGCTAAGTTTTAAGCTGCTTCTACTAATAGCAAAAATGGCAGAAATTGACATCTGCAGAAAATTTAAACCCAAATCATCTGACAAAATAGACAAATCTTAGAAATAGATGTGTGAGTGCACCTGCTTTTCTCACAGCAATGCATAAAAATATTCCAAGCCCAGACAGTCTGTAGAACTGATGCTTTCTGAGTCTTTATTTGACTATAAAATGATATCCACGTGATAGCTGATGTGCCAGTGTTTTCACTTGAAAGATTAGTAATATCTTTGGTAATAAACCTGGTTCCTATTTTACAATATTGGTGGCAAGAAACTATATTTAAGGCAAAGGAAAGAAGCTGATAGACTTCTTGCCTCTGTGAAGTCTCCAGAGTTGAGCTGTCATAAGGATGCACCAGGGTAAAGAAATGTTACTTGAGGAGTTCAAGATTATTACTGTCTATTAATTTTCCTACTACAGTAATACACCTGGTTTTAAGAAACACAAGGTTCCTCTTGTTCTTCAGAGCCAGCCTATCTCTGGGAGTGAAGGAGTGGTTAGAAACTGAGGAAGGCTGGGAGATCCTCAGGAGGAAGGGCACACGTCACTTGCTCAATTTCTTCAGCAGTGATAGAAGCCTTTGCACCTCCTGCCAAAGCCACCCTCCCCAGCCAAAAGGAGCCAAGCAGGAGCCAGGGTGGGCTGCGACACACTGAGGGAATGATAGGACGAGAGGATCTACCGGCTGCAAGTACAGACACCACTCCCAGTTAAGACGAAATGAAACAAAATACTCTGTGATTCTCTTAATTGAAGATCACACTTTAGACAAAAATTAAGCTTAATTGAAATTAAAGATGGCAGCTCTCATACAGAGATAATTAGTATTTGCTAATTGCACCATGATAATAATAAACTCATCCCATCATCCAAGTAGATTTTATGCCTGGGAAAAACCATTCTCCTTCTCTTATATTTTTAAAAATTATTTTAAAAATAAACTACTCTTTGCTCAGTATTCATATTACCTGTGACATAAATATAATAATTAAATGATATTTTACTTTTGAAAATAATGACTTTAAAAACTATTAAAGTCAAAGAAGTTAAGTAATTTTCCCAAGATCACCCCACCTATAAAGGAAAGAGCCATGACTCAATGTGGGTCCTGCTTTTTCCACCCCCCCAGACCTCCCAACCAACAAATCACAGGTTTTGTCTCCATTTGGAACCTAGTTTTGCAGAACCATCTAAGGCTTCTCTGTGAAGGTTTCTTTTCTGGTATCTTCCTTTTCAAAATATAATAAAAACTTTTTTTTCTGGCTGTAAAAACTATAATACTCATTATTTTGAAAAATTAAGAAGTATAAGAAGAGAAACTAAAAAATAAGCATCACCTGTAATTCTGCCTTCCAGAGGAATATTGTATGTGTGTATGTGTTTGTATGTGTGTATACTTCCCATGGTATCATCTATACATACTAGTTTATAACTTGCCTTTTTTCACTTAATATGTTGAAGATACCTTTTCATGTTAATAAATATAAATCTGCCTCATTGCTTATAACAGATGGTAGTATCCTGAATGCATACACAGATTTAACAGCTGAGGAAATAATTGTAAAAAAATTGCAAAGATAATTGTAGGATTTAAAAATAATAAATAATTGCATATACAAAGATTAGCTATTTGACTAGTAATTGACATTCAAGTTATTTCTAGTTTTTATCAGCAATTCTACAATAAATTTTCTTTACAAACTTATGAAACTATTTGCTAGGATAAATTTCTAGGATTTGGGATTGCTAAGCCAAGTAACTATTTTAAATTTTCATACATATTACCAGATTGCATTCCAGAAAGACTGTGACAATTTACATTCTCACCTAAATGTGTTAGTACCCGTCTTGCTACCCATGCATATCATCATTTGTTTTCTTCCTTGACAATATGAGAGGTGGAAAATGGTAACTCTCAGTCATTTCAATTAGTATCACTCTGATTAGCATTGGTACAGAAAGACTTTTTATGTATTTATTAGTCATTTTTATTTCTTCTTTTCCCAACTTCCCACCATGAAAATGAGTAAAACAAATCTTAACCAAATTGGAGTTGGGAAGACCTGTAGGGGGAGCTCTACTGTCCTAGCACACATGATCAATTACATGAAACTTGAAGAGACATACAATTGCACCTTGGACAACAAGTAAAACTAGTTTATTACTGAAGGAAGGTTTCTCTCCCCACTCCGCAACAGCCAATGAGAAACACCACAGCTCAGCCAATGAGAAGCCAATGCTGCCCTAAACGGTTACTTTCCCCCAGTGAACTTTGTTTAGGACAGCCCCTGCCTGCTCCCCTTTTTTCTCTATAAAAGGAGCTCCCCTCCTTTGCTTTCTGGATTTGCCTATGGTTTGCCATAGCATGCACATCTTGAATTGCAATTCTTTTGGCTATTCCTGAATAAACTTGTTTCAAGGGTAAAATAACCGGTAAGTTTGCCTTTTAAGTTGACAGCACTAACAAAAACAAATAAATAAATAAAAGTACCTTTTTCCATTTTTCTTTTGGAATTTTTCATCTTTTTCTTACTGATTTACAAGACCTGCTTATATACTGGAGATATTAATCCTTAGTAGAGCACAATAATTGCAAATACTTTTCCCAGTTTGTCATTTGTCTTTCAACTTTGTTTATAGTGTATTCCATAGCATTGTTATTTATTTTTAATATAGTAAGTACAAATATCACTTGCCATCTAAAGTTACTAGGTTATTGAAGACCTCCACTTCCAGTCAAGAGGAAGTAACAGGGAAGAGATTTATCTTGCTACCTGAAACAACTAAAAAACTAGACAAAATATATGAAAGAATGCTATTTCAAGACTTTGTACATCAGGCAGCAAAAAATAGTGATCCCTGAGATGTGGGAAACAAACAGCCCTAAGATTGTTCCAGCTTATTGCCTAGAAAGAGTTTGCAGGCCACAGTGCAGAGAGGCATAAACCAGGCAGAGCCCATAAGGTTTCCTGAGTTGAGGAGATGAAACCAGGAATCCAAGGAAGCCAAGACAGTTAAGAGTTTGCAGAGCAAAGAATTATAGAGGAAAGAGCTGCCCAGAAAAAGAAGTCCCTCACATCCTCAGCTGAGTATGGATTAACTCATGTGTATGAGGAAAGAACCCAGGTCAAGAAGAGAACCATCCCAAAGGAACTGGAGGAAGCAATAGCTGACACTTGCACAGCACTGGGAATAGTTTGGGTTCCTACCAGTCATAATTCATGTGGCCCTGGGTAAAGTTGTCAGAGGAGCTTTGCCTCAGGAATGGGGTAAAATTAGCCCTAGACAAAACGCTGCTCTGGTCCCACCTAACAAAGCTTAGCAGTAAAATTTGAAAAGCATCAAACTGTTTTCAGATAACCTAACTGTATCCCAGAACAAAGTCCAAGAATATTTATAGGAGGGCCAGCCCCATGGCCAAGTGGTTAAAGTTCTGCATGCTCCACTTCAGTGGCCCAGGTTTGCAGGTTCGGATCCTGGACCTACTTCACTCACCAGCCATGCTGTGGTGGCTTCCCACATACAAAGTAGAGGAAGACTAGTGCAGATGTTAGCTCAGGGCTAATCTTCCTCAAGCAAAAAAAAAAGAGGAGGATTGGCAATGGATGTTAGCTCAGGGCAAATCTTCCTCACAAAAAAAAAGGAAAAAAAAGAATATAGGAATACAAAAATATCCAGCACTTGCTAAGGTAAAATCCACCAAGATCTAGCATCTAATAAAAAATTACCAGACATACAAAAGCAGAAAAATATGAGTTGTAATGAAATGAAAAAATCAATCAATTGAAACTGACCATGAAGTGACATCAATGATAGAAGTAGTAAATAGACATAGTAAAACATATATACATATGGTATTCCATATGTTCAAAAAGCCCAGGGGTCAATGTTTTCTTTTCTGTAAGGAGCCAAATAGTAAATAACTTAGGCTTTGCAGGCCATAGGGTCTCTATAACAACTACTCAACTCAGCCATTGTAATGCAAAAAAGTGGCCACAGACAACATGTTAACAAATGGGCATGGCTGTGTTCCCATAAAACTTTATTTACAAAAACAAACTTGATGGGCCAGGTTTGGCTCATGGGCTGTCATTTGTTATCCCCTGAGCTAGAGGAAAGGTTGAACATGTTAAGCAGAGATGTTGAAGATAGAAAAAAGATCCAAACCAGACTTCTAGAGATGAAAACTACAATGTCAGAGAAAGGATTAAAGAAAGATCAGACATTACAGAAGAAAAGATTGGTAAACTTGAAGATATAGCAATGAAACTATCCAAAATAAAACAGAGAGAAGACTAAAAGAAATGCACAGAGCATCAGTGAGCTGTGAGGCAACTTCAAACAGTCTATATGTGTAATTGCAGTGCTCAAAGGAGAAGAATGGGGAGAAGAAAATACAACAGAATACTATTCAGCCGTAAGAAAGAATGAACTCCTCGGGCCAGCCTGGTGGTGTAGCGGTTAAGTTCACATTTTCCGCATCAGCAGCCCAGGGTTCACTAGTTCAGATCCTGGGCATGGACCTACACACCACTTATCAAGCCATGCCGTGGCAGGCATTCCACATACAAAGTAGAGGAAGATGGGCACGGATGTTAGCTCAGGACCAATCTTCCTCAGCAAAAAAAGAGGAGGATTGGTGGCAAATGTTAGCTCAGGGCTAACCTTCCTCAAAAAAAAAAAAAAAAAAAACAATGAACTCCTGCCATTTGGGACAACATGGATGGACCTTGAGGGCATTACACTAAGTGAAATAAGTCAGAGAGAGAAACACAAACACTGTATGATCTCACATGTGGAATCTAAAAAAACAAAACAAAAAAACAAGTTCATAGATACAGAGAATAGATTGGTCTCTTTATTCACCACCTACATCTGGCTGACCTTTCAACTTGTTTTAACCAATAAAATGTGGCAGAAGTGAAGATGAGTTCTGAAATCTAGGCCTCCAGAAGCCTTGTAGCTTCTGTCTTCACTCTTTCAAGATCCAGCCCCAGGCAAAGAGGCCTGGGCTAGACAACTGAGTAAGACACCACAGAGAGGGAGAGGTCACAGCCTTTTAGACTCTTCAGCTCCGGCCAGACCACCCAATAAAAGCAGCCTCATAAATGAGTCCAGGTGAGACCCATAGAACAGTTTAACCAATCTATAGACTCTTGAAAAATAATAAATCATTGTTTGTTCGTTTTTTAAAAGATTGGCACCTGAGCTAACATCTGTTGCCAATTTTCTTTTCTTTCTTCTTCTTCTTCTCCCCAAAGTGCCACGCCCGCCCAGTACATAGTTGTATATTCTAGTTGTTGGTGCTTCTGGTCGTGCTATTTGGGATGCTGTCTCAGCAAGGCTTGATGAACGGTGCCATGTCTGTGCCTAGGATCTGAACCAGCGAAACCTGGGGCTGCCGAAGCAGAGCGAGCGAACTTAACCACTTGGCCTCCAGGCCGGCCCCATATCATTGTTGTTTTTAGCCATTAAGTTTTGTGAGGTTTGTTATATACTATTAAATATGAGAAACATACTTTTTTGGTTATTAGCATCAAGTTTAGAAAGCCCTTGCCATTTCATATTATAAAAATATAAACCTATGTTTTCCTCTAGTGCTTTTATACTTGAATTTGTACATTTAGCGGTTTAATTTTCTTTTTGCCATATGATACGAAGATGGTACCCAATCTTGTTTTTCCAAATAGTTATCTTGTTATCCGAATAACATTTAATACATAACCATTCTTTCCCCCATTGATTTGAATACTACTTTTTGCATATACTAAATTTTGAGGACACCTCATGGGACAAATCCAAAAGAAAAATGTTCAAATCCACCTTCAAATACAGAAGTTACTAAACCAAATTAGTATGGTTTGTATAAAAAAATTCCATAGTTCCATTTTAAGTATGTATTTGCATATTTTATCATAAATATTATTTTTCTACATTTCAAGAAGAAAATCAGAAACATGTGTTTTCCAACATTTTGTTATGGAAATAGTCTTATTATTCAGAAAGATTTTTAGTATTATATTCACTGTAATATGATTTTACTGGTACTAATTAACCCTGGTCTTGTAAAGTGGTTTCTACAATTCCCTGACTATGTATTAACCAAATGACCTTAAGTCAGCATTAATCCAACTGAAAATGCTTCTTGAGAAGACTTCACTGCAATCTACAAATATGAGATAAAATTCAAGTCAGTTTTTTCCACATTACAAAAATATGAGAAAAAATAGAGCTCGTTAACTTCCAGGTAGGACTTTGTCAACATGCAGGTCTCCTGGAAGTTTTTCAGTCCCTTAAAGTGAAATCTGAATAAGAAGACATTTTATGGAAATCATCGTAATAGCAAGATTAAATCTTACGTTCTGCCAACAAAGCATACTAACAATGTTAAAGAAGAAATCCAATTACTAACTTCAAGTAAAAGTATCCACTCCAATGATCACTCTTGAGTTGCCTCCTTTTAGTTCTCCTCCATTGTCAAACTTTTCCTTATGAGTGTCACGGAAACCATTGGATTGGAGGACAGAAAAAACATCCCAAAAGGCAGAAGTAGCAAAGAAGCTGACTTCTAAATGGGGTCTCTAGAAAGGATAGCCTGCCTCCTCAGAAATGCCCTACATCACTAGGATTGCTCCAATGGATTTGATCATGTTGCCTGAAATCATATCAATTAAAGATTTATTTCAGTCAATGAGTTTTCTCTTTCTAAAACAGACAAAAATCTCTAAGATGTTAAGAGCTTATCAAACATCATTTGTTTGTACTTTCATTGGATTTTTCTAATAAATTGTAGAAATCACCTGCACTGAAGGAGTGAGATTTTCCTAATTATATTTAAAAGCACCTTCATTCTGCCTGTTATTGGCTTTGAAATCTAAAATCATTTTTTAATTAAACTTTAATCTTGAGATAATTATAGACACATGTAAGATACACATGTATTGTAAAAAATAATAGGGAAAGTACATCCTTTACATAATTCCCCCCAATGATTACATCTTGCAAAACTATAGTGCAAAATTAAAACAAAGATATCAACACTGATACTGTCAAGATGCAGAGCATTCCATCATCACAAAGATCCTTTGTGTTGCCCTTCTAAAGCCACACTCACCTGCCTCCCACTTCTACTCTCTCCTCAACCCTGGCAACCAGTTAACTGTTCTCCAATCCATAATTTTATCATTTTAAGAATGTTATATAAATGGAATCATACATTATGTAACCTTTTGGAATTGGCTTTATTCACTCAGTATAGTTCTCTGGTGATTCATCCAAATTGTGTGTGTATCAATACTTTGTTCCTTTTTATTACTGAATAGTATCCCATGGTATGGCTGTACCACAGTTCATTTAACCATTCACCCACAAAGGATATCTGGGTTGTTTCCAGTTTGGAGTTATTATAAATAAAACTGCTATAAAATTTGTGTATAGGTTTCTGTAAGAACATAAGCTTTCATTTCTCTGGGATATATGCCTAGGTGTATAATTGCTGGGTCATATGGTAGTTGCATGTTTAGTTTTTGAAGAAACTACCAAACTTTGTCCAGAGTGGCTATACCATTTTATATTCCAAGCAGCAATATATGAATGATTCCACTTCTCTTCATCCTTGCCAGCAACTGGCGCTATAACTGTTTTTTTTTAATTATTATATTTTAGCCATTTTGATAGTTGTGTGGTGATATCTTGTGGTTTTAATTTGCATTTCTCTAAAGACTAATAATATTGAACATCTTTTTGTGTGCCTGTCACCTGTATACTCTTTTCGGTGACTCTTCATGTCTTTTGCCCTTTTTTTTTTTTACCAGACTGTTCAGATGGATATATGGTTTGTAAATATTTTCTCCCACTCTTGACTTTTCTTTTCATCCTCTTAACTGGGTCTCTGCAGAGCAAAAGTTTTTAAATTTGAAGAAGTACACGTTATTAATTTTTCCTTTTATGCATTGTGCTTTTTGTCTCAAGTCAAAGAATTCTTTACCTAGTCCTGGGTCCCAAAGATTCTCTCTTATTTTCTTCCTAAAAGCTTTATAGGTTTTCTATTTTACCATGATCCGTTTTGAGTTCATTTTTGTATGAGGTGTGAAACTTAGGTCAGGGTTCATTTGTCACCTGTAGCTGTCTAACTGCTCCAGCACCATTTGTTGAAATGGCTATCTTTCCTCAGTTGAATTTTTTTTTGCACTTTTGTCAAAAATCAGTTGGACATATTTATGTGGGTCTACTCCTGGATTCTCTATTCTATTCCATTGCTCTATATGTCAGTCCCTCCACTAATACCACACATTCCTGACTATTGTGGCTATATCATAAGTTTTGAAATCAGGTAGACTGATTCCTCCCACTTTATTCTTCTTTCCAACAAAGATTCTAGCTATTCTAGTTCTTTTGCCTTTTCATATAAATTTTAGGACAGTGTTGTCTCTAACTAGAATAAATTTTGCTGGGATTTTGACAGAAATTGTGTAAATCTATATAACAATTTAGGGAGAACTGCTATCATTGCTATGTCAAAACTTCCAATCCACGAACACAGTATATCTCTCCATTTATTTAGATTTTCTTTGATTTCTTTCATCAGCATTTTGCAGTTTTCAACATAGAAGTCCTACAAATATTTTATTCGATTTATACCTAAGTACTTTCAGTTTCTTTGTAGCAACTGTTATATTTTTAATGTCATTGTCCACATGTTCATTGCTAGTATATATACATACAACTGACTTTTGTATGTTTATCTTGTATCCTGTGACCTTGATAAATTCATTTATTAGTTCTAGAGTTGGGTTTTTTAAGTAGATTTCTTAGAATTTTCTACATAAAAAAATCAGGTCATATCATCTGCAAATAAGGACGGTTTTATTTCTTCTTTTCCAAATTTGTGTGCCTTTTATTTCCTTTTCTTCCTTACTGTGCTGGCTAGAACTTCTACCACTATTCAAATAAGAATGGTGAGAGCAGACCATGTTGACTTGTTCCCAATTGTAGGAGGAAAGCATTCACTCTTTCACCATTAAATATAATGCTAGCTGTATGTTTTCTTTATCAAATTGAAGAATTTGCCCTCTATTCCTATTTTCCTGCTTTTGTATCATTAACAAGTGCTGGATTTTGTCGAATGCCTTTTTAGTATTGATTAATACAATATGATCATCTCGTTTTTCTCCTTTAGCCTATTAATATGGTGGATTACATTGATTGATTGATTTTCCAAATAGTTGAACTAGCCTTGCATTCCTAGAACAAACCACATTTGGTCATGGTATATAATTTTTATATATATTGCTGAATTTTATCTGCTAATATTAGTTAAGGATTTTTACACCAGTATTCACGAGGGATACAGATCTGTAGTTTTATTTTTTGAACTATCTTTGCTGGATTTAGTATCAGTGTAATACTAACTTCATAAAATGAATTGGGACGTGTTCCCTCCTCTTCCATGTTCTGAAAGAGATTGTGTAGAACTAATACTAATTATTCTTTGTATGTTTGGTAGAATTCTCCTTTTTAAATCCCTTTTTTCTGGCATCCCAGTTCTTTCCCTTACTACTTCGGTGACCTAGATCTTTCACTGAGCTTTCTTCAGGTTATGCAACAGGGAAGTGGAGAGAGTAAAATGTACCCAGACAGGTATCTTTAAGAGTTAAAGGTAGAGTGCTGAGAACAGTACTCACACATACTGGAAGGCGTTGTTATGGTTACGATTACTCCCTATATATAATCAGTCACCAAGCCCTCCAATTTTTCCTTTAAAGATCATCCCCAGGGCCAGAACTAGGGTGAGGAAAGAGAGGCAGCCATGGCACAGATTCAGGGTCAGTGCACCTCTCTTGCTTTTCCCCATTTCTTTCTACATCTGCAATCACTCAAAATCACCCCTTCATTCCTATATACTTGGATATTTCAATGGCCTTCTAATTGGTCAGTCTAATTGCAATCACTCTCTGTTCTCACCTATCAAGACATCTCCAAATCTTCTTAAAAATAACTCTCTGTGTTCAAAAACTGCAAAGAGTATATTACTGATTACATGATATGTTTTATATCCCTTAGGAAGAGAACATAGGCATATAACATGGTCTTAAAGTTCATTGACTGCAAGCAATAGAGACTGACTTTGGAGCTAAGCTGAGCAAAAAGGAATTTCTTAAAAGGATGGGTGGTAGTTCCTAGAATTTAAGGAAAAACTTAACAACTATGCCTGGGGAAAGACAGGAGCATGTTAGCTCTGGAGTTGTGGGTGGAAGGAATTAAGAGACTCCTCAGGATACCACCAGTGGAATGAGTCAACTCACATCATTTTCCATCCCTAGGTCACTCAGGTTAGTCATGTGCTCACCCTAGGCCACGAGAGGGCAGAGTGCCTTGATTAACTGCCTTACCAAAACAATTCTCAGTTGAAGAAGGTTCCTGAGGGCAGGCTTTGACAATGAGATTCACCACTGTATCTCCAGCATATATAGAACAGTGGCTGAAGCATAGCATGAGCTTGGTAAATATTCACCAAATGAATGAGTCGAGAGAAAACAGAAGTATCTAATCGGAACAGCAGAAAATGGGTGCAAAACAGGGAAAAACGACAGATGCCATGTACAAAACCTCTTCATAATCTAGCCATACCTTATATGGATCAGTTCCATTCATTAAGGCATGGATCCTCTAAACCCCGTTAATAATAATTTCCATTATTACATAACACTTTTCAATGTATTGAGTGCTTCCACATACTCAAGTTGCATTGTCTTTGGATCTCTCATTTAAATTTCAACCAAAATTTCATCCACTCTTCAGTCCTTACCTTGGTTTCAATTCTATTATGAAGGCTTCCTAAATAATTTCCAACATTTCTCTCTCCCTTCCTTGAAAATTTGTGTCACTGCTGTGGATTTCTATTTGACTCTTGATGTGTAAACCTTGTCTCAAAAACTAACATTTGTTTGAGTGCTGGGTCTTGTAAGGCAGAGTCTTATAATTCCCAATATCTTTCCCCTAATGACTTGGACAATACCCTGCACCCAGGACATAATAAATATAAATTAAAATGAAATCATTAAGGTGATTATTTTAAAAAGATTTATTTTTCTCATTGCAACTAAAACTCTTACTAATCTACAGATGAAAGTATATTTTGGCTATAAAATATTACTTATAAAATTAATGTGAATTTTAATTTTAGAAGTATGCAGACACAAATTTTATCAATATGATGACAAAATTTGAATTATATGGTGAAATAACTATTATGCACTTATGAATGAATATTATACATTGTGGTAGCTAATCTCTAAAGATGCTTCTCCTCCTTCGCCTCTCCTCTCCTCCCCCAACAATAAAGCAAGCCTTCTGAGTGGATGCATGCCCTTATGTAGTTTCCTTGCTTTGAATCTGGGCTGGTCCTGAGATTCGCTTCTGACCAAGATAGTGTAGAGTAAGAGACGCTGCAGAATTTCCAAGGTTATAAGAAGCCTTTCAGCTGTCATCTGGGTTGTTTAGACTATGTGCTTTGCGGGGAGAAGGTCAACAGAAACAGCCACACTGGAGGAAGCCCAAGGTAATCATGTGGAGAGGACACTAGAGAGAGAGAGATGCCCTGCCAGCCCCAACCATTCCAGTCGTCCAACGGAGGTGACAAACACGTGAGTGAAGAAGCTATCTTGGATGTCCAGCCCAATGGAACCTTCAGGTGACTCCAGCCCCAGATTGTTGTTTAAAGCCACTAAGTTTTGCAGTGGTTTTTTACACAGCAATAGATAACCAAAGCACATACTTAAAACAATCACTCCAGCACACGCAAAACAGGATCATAATATATATGTTTTTTATTTAGGACATATCCCTAAAGCTATTACTATTTTGTCTATTGTTGTTGTTTTTCATTGTTTTAGTTTGTTAATTCTATTGCCACTTTTAGTTTTATTCCATTATTTCATATTATAAATAATTGGCACATTAAAAACAGTAACATAATAAGAGAAAACATTTTCTCTTTGTAGAATCCACTCAATTGTTTATTAAAAAATGTAGCTTTTAAACATTTTTTGACAGTAAGGACAATGTCTTGATTATTTTTTCTCTATACTAAGTAGAACATAATAGTTATTTAATAAAGCTTGAGAATTAAATTGGTGAATGATGGGAAATGATCATTTGGTGAAAATTTTGATCATATATCTTGTACTAATCCACCATTGACCCAGTTAAGAATTTTTCAAATAAAGATTTATTTGACATCTATTGTCACATCTGTTTAAAATTCTTAAGCTTTTATTCTAACTCAATAGTACTATTGATTAATGCATTCTAATGCATTATTACTCCAAAACGCACTTTGTAACTATCAATTCACAAATAAAAATAAAATAATTTGACATTTTAAATGCATTTAAGGGCCTAATAGGAAATAATTAGAAATAAATACAATAGCCATTTAATATAGCTTTTGAAAAAAAAGTAGAAAAACTTTTTCTAAAAGCCTTGTTGAAACTTTTTACCAAGTTTTTGCAAATATTGTTTTTTTTTTTACTAGCTTAATGGAGTAAGTTTCTTAAAAATTTAGTACCTACTGCAACTTTATATTCTATATGTACCACTAATAACTTAAAATTTTCTACTATGATTGTTTATATACTTAGTTTATGAAATCAGTGCCTAAGAAAACTTTGATTATGACTATCTGGAAAAATTACACATATATCTCTATTTACTAAAATCTGAGGCTTCCATATTTCCTGATCTGCTTTCTATTTCATGAAAGTGAGTAGATTTCTAACCAATTCAATTGGTTAACCAATTTAAGCAATTGGTTCAAAAAAGGATGAAAAGTTACTAACGGTTGGATAAAAGCCTGGGGATTTATTTTAGTCTCAATGTATTCATAGTGGACTTTTGAAAGAGAAAATCTGGAAGTCCATCAGCCAGAAAATATTTTATAAAAGGGATTTAAAATAAATTAAGCATATTCTAAGACTCTCAAGAGGGTCTTCAAAATGAAGATGCCCACGAGATGTGACATTAATCAAGTGATTGAAGTAAAAAGCAACTCAGCCTGGCTAAGTGCCTATTTACTGAGATATTTCTCGGTTCAACAAACGAGAAGATGTAAAAGAATAGTGTTGAGGTGTTCCTAAATTACAATTCTCATATTTTTACAATCTTCTTCAGAACTTCTCACACAGTCACTTCGATGAATTCCAGAATATATGGATTGTTCTAAATCACTGTGGCCAAGGGGCCTAGCAAAAAGGTAGTCTGATTTTACCCTTTTATCTTCATAAGACAGAAGTTTAGGGGTCAGGACTTGAAGTCTACCAAGAAAATCAAATAATTTGCTTAGTCTGGATAGAACCATATAGAGCATCAAACCAAATTGTGAAACAAAAGGACAGAGACCAGGAATTTGAATCAAATTACAAGGATGAAGTCAGAAATAAATGAAGATTCATACAGGACCAAGTACAAGGAGAAGCAGAAAGATGGGCAAAGCAAGGTGCACAATTCAGAGTCAGGTTAGCAGAAGTAGGCCAGGAATGCTGTGTGCGGGTTCCAGAGGCAGCAGGCGAGGCAGTGAAGAGTGGAGTTACTGGCTGACCAGGCTCCCTGGGAGAGAGCAGAAGGCTCTCAACAGTCTCTGCAGTGCACCAAGTTGCAACTGATGTTAGCTCCACCTGCACCCAACTGTAATGCATGTGTTAATCCCTAAACACCTAGCCCCAAGGATCCCAAAAGAGCTTTACACACTATGCAGAGCCAACAGGTTGAAAAGTTTCCCCGTGGAGTTCCCACAGCAGTGTCAGAAGAGACAAATGAATGACTGCACCTTTGTATAATCCTTACTTACAACTTCCTAGGTGGAAAATGACCAAGGAACTCTGAAGAGGTAAAATAATCATTTTATCTTTTAAGATTTCTGGCGTCTTCTTCTTCGGATATAAAAATGCATACTAAAAACTTTCACTGCATATTAAAGTAAAAAACTAAAAGGAGGGGAACTATCAATCTAGAAATCACAGTGGCTGGTGGCTAGACAGGAATGTATATCCTCTGAATAATATAAATCATAAAACCTCAGTATTAAAGACCCTTCACCCAACTGAGATGCTTGGAAAGATTATGATGGAAGAAAAATGACTGTATTACACTCAAGTTAGAAAGTCAGTATTTTTCCATTCTTAAAAACCCTGATCCCAATGCACCAAGACCTTATTCCCTAATAACAACTGATCAAAGGAGAGCGATTTCACTGCTTACTTGTACTGCAGTCAATGAAAGATGAGAACCTATAAGAACCTGCCAACAAAATACTCCAGACAAGTGCAAAATCTATGAAGTATAAGGAGTATATGCCCCACACTATAAAGAAAAGAAAGTCTTACAGCTTTTTCTAAAGCATCAATCAAATCAGAACGAAGTGCCACAGAGAGGATTTTGCTTTATGAAGTGCTGGCTTCCTTCAAGGTCATTCATGACGGTGATGCAAAGATGTCTGCAATCCTGTGCTTTCAGTCTCGGCACTAGAGAACCGCCTAGGGTCCTTACTTAATGAGTTTACTAGCTGAGCTTCATCTTAATAGAAGCAGTTGAGTTCTAAAAACATTTTTCTTTAATCTCAGCTCAGTGCAGTCTCTTTCACGGCTACAAAAAAATAAACAATACACTTATTATAAAGTCATGAATACTGAGCAAAAATAAACGTGATAGCCAAAAAATTACTAAATATTATTATTACAAATGCCAGTTTTCCTCATTTATTCATCATTCTACTCAAAATCTATAAAATATTTACCTTTTAACACTGAACCTCATATTTGTTGCTCTCCTTTCTCCCTGAAGACACCCTTCATTTACCAAACCTCAGATCTTTGAAAGACAATCCAAGATATAAAGGCTATAAAAAAACCTAAACCAATGGATATGAAGCAAGATTAGAATTAGGCAGCAGATAAATCTGAAAATGTAGACTGGCACACAATTTTCTTTTTTAACTATCAGAATGTACCTGCATCTCCGCATTAAAAAGGAAAGAGGACCACTGAGCACTCTCCAAATATTTAACATAGCATTCTTCTATTGTACTATTGAGGGAGTCCAATTTAGTCTATTATTCTATCAATGCTTTTTACTTGATAATCTTATCTGATCTTTCGGTGTAAGAGTCATCACTGATGACCACTCATATATTTACTAAGCCCTCTGGTTATATTTAAGTAATACCATGTTAAACTAGCTTCTCTGAGAATATAATTATAATCAGAGGCCTTCAAAAGGACCACATTTTGCTTTTTCTCTAAGATCCTTTGGCCACACTCACAGGACAAGACCATATGGCCACAAAAACCAAAGGTAAATTCCAGAGAGGTTCCCAACCAGGGCTCACGTCTCCTCTACGTCAGTCCAGCACTATATGAGGAGCCAAGAAATTCTAGCTGTCTCTTTAAGCACATGTCCATAAAAATGATCCAAATAATACTGTTTCAAAGAATTTTACTATTAAAAAGTGCCATAAAAAACTAAATAATAATACTCAGTACAAACAATATTCAATACTAACAATGAAGAAAACCTAGAAAACCTAACGCAGACCATAAAATGCCAGGAAAAATATTTTCATTGTCTAAACTCTTCTGAAAAGTATGTCACTACTTCCTAGAAGTGCTTTATTCCTTTTGTTATCCTTTAACACATAGCCTAATGCTCAACAGATACTCAAAAATATTTGCTGAATGAAGCCGTGAGTAAAAAAATGAAATTAAGCAAAATATAGGCACTAACTCCCTGAGGTTAGCAGAGTATCATTCAGTATGCAGAAATATCTCATAAAATACTTCAAGTATAACCAGAGAGCTTAGCACATATAGATAGTCAATATTCAGACATTTTTGTTTTGAAAAAAGTATTTCCATAAAAATTTGTAATTTATTTCCTCCAAATTTACTTTTACTGCTACTAAGCAATAAACAGTGCAACATAAAGAGATGATCGTAACCAAATATTCTTTATTAAAATAATTATAGATGAACAAATTCTAAATCTACTAAATTTAATATACAATATAGTACAAAACCTTGGAATTACAAACAACTAAATACAAGCTAAATAACTTCTCTTAATAAACTCAACCATATTGAAAACATTTAACCCATTATTTAACATGGATGTTGGATGTCCACTCAAAATATCCTTTAATTTCTCCCACCTACACTTTTCCAGGCACTGAAAAAGCCCTAGTCTAACCTCTCTCGTCCTCCCATGCAAGCTTTTTATATCTTGCCCTCATGGTATTTTCCAACTGTCTGCCTTAAACAAAGCGTCCTTGCTGGCAATGGCTTGTTGCTAGTCAGTATTTAGCTCTCTCTTTCTGTAGCTAAGAGAGAGCAACCATCTGCTTCCCACAGCTTTTCATTCCTTCGACAGATTTTTGCTCTTTCCTCTTTCAACTCAGAAACAGAAAGCAAGAGATAAAACAAAGCATCTTAGGTCCACAAGAAGCTGCAGGACACCCAGGAGAGTTTCCTCCCAATCAGAAAAATGCTTCCTTAGCAACGAAGTTACTAAGGCCAATTAACCTCCCTTCTCTATCAATATTCAGTTTACATTGAAGCCCTTTTTGGTGAAGCCCTACAGTTTTACAGTGAGCTTTCTGGCCGATAAAAGAGGGCTTCCGTCTTAAAGGAGCCAGACCTTTTCTCCTGAATGCAAGTGCGATTTGAACTTAACATAAAGTGTTAGGTGATTTCCCAACAGGATGTAAGGGACTGGAAACATAGAAACAACATAGAAATTAAGTGCATTCAACCAACACAGGCCTAAAGTGAGACTGAAACATTTCAGAGCAACCAGAGATTGGATACCTGGAGAATAAGAGATGTGGAAAAGATGCTTTGTAGCTGTCATTGCTTCATACTTGCCTTGGCTGATTTATGGCCCTTCCCACAACCAACAAAGCCCAGGTCACCACTAAATAATCACAATATCAGTAGAATCCTGGAGAAAAGATGAATGGAAGAGAGAAGCACAGACAGTATCAAAACTAAGGAATTTCCTTCCAGGCAAGAAAGTCAAAAATTAAAACTAGTGAGGAAATAGGATTTCAAAGTCATGAACTAGTTCAGAAATAGTAAAAGCTATGACACAATTAAAGAAAAGGAGGTGCTTTTATAAAAATGTACAAATGTACAATGAAAATTCTCCCCTCTCCCGAGATTTCAAGCTGTAAGATGGAGGTTACACTTCTCTAAGTCTCACAATTATATTATTATACTGCATTCCAGTTAAGCTACAGAAAATGACAGAAATATTGTACAATAGGTAATTAGTTGTCCTCTGGTGTTCATTTTCCAGGTCTTGATGAAGCAAAATCCTTTGTTGAATGACTTGAAATTTTCTAAAATTCTATATATAATGCAACACGGAACGACTTGTACTTAGTAATTTATAATAGGCACTATCAATCATCCTTCAGCAGTTTTGGTCGCAGCTCTCCGATATCAACATGTGATACCCTGTATCTCAAAGCAATCCTTGCTATGAACAGTCATAACACAGAATTTCAAAACGAGTTTTGTTTTCTAGTGTTATCACTTAACCTATGTAGGATTCTATCCCACTTGCACAAAGATTTATTCTGAGACAGTAAAACTGCCTTAAGGCTGCACTAATAAAAATTAACATTTGTTAATCCTTGGCTCCCACTATACTATTTGATCCTCATAACCACCCAATGAGGCAGTGATTGTCACCACGCCCTTCTCCAGCTGAGGTATCTGATGTTGAAAAAGAGTGGGGAAAGGAATAGGAACTTGGTGAAGCACCTACGGCAACATGTGCTTTCTTTTCGCAGCACTGGCCAGGTGTTTTCTTCCATGACATCATTTAATGCACACATCGACCCCCTCTGCACAGCCCTCAGTTCCCCATCTCCTGAGCCCCGTAAGCATTTGGGATGCAGGCTCACAGATGAGGGATTCAAGGCTCAAAGAGGTTCAGTAACGTGTTCAAAATACACAGTTAAAATGAGGAAAAGGAGGGATTTAAAACCAAGTTCACCCAACTCCAAAGCCCTTGTTCTGTCAACCATGCCTCACCACCTGCTCCCCAAAGCCCTCGGCAGCCCCATTATGCGGCTCTCTGAATCCCTTCCACTGACGGTAGGAAGCACCATAGGTCTAAGAAATATTTTCCAAATGTCAGTCATGAGCCACTAGAAGGTTCTAAAATCAATTGGTGGGCCTCAACCTGCATTTTTTTTAAATAAAATAGAGCAGAATAGATTAATAGGCAGAGTAGATCAGAAAGAATAAGAATTGTTTCACGAACATTGGTTTCAGGCATGTGTGTGTTTGGAGTGTACTGGGTCCTGATTTTAAATGTATTTCTTATTGTGGGTTCATATCAAAAAAGTTTGAAAGCCACTGGTCTCAGAGGATGCTCTCACACAGACCCGGATCATGGAGAGACTTATCAAGGGACTGGAAACTACTCAATGCTAAGCTCTGTTCACTTAAATAACATCAGGAAACACAAGACAGGAAGCCCCTTCTCAGACAAGGCATTAAAAGGATTACCTAGAATCAGCATAGGAGGAGGATGTTGATTGTATAATTACATACCTCCTTCACAGCAGCTCCAGTCCATCAAATAGATAGTACGGTTTATTTTTTACAACACTAATTATGTAATTATCCATAACATTAAATCAGTTCCACCTGATTCAGTCTATCACAGGTTTCCTGAAACACTCATTTGTTTATTACTTTTAAAAAGAACACTAAACTACCAATCATCTTATACGTAAAAGTTCCAGTGCGGAAGCTGGTAAACTTTTCTTGAAAAAGATCTTCCATCACATATGACACTTTCGGTCCTTTGGGATAAACAGCAATTGAAATTTCACGTTAATATACCTTGGAGCTTCTACAAACAGATTTCAGACAAGTGCATTCTCACTTTTTTCTTCATTATTTCATAAAATAATGCCACACTGGACATTTTCATGAAAATCTTTTCTACAGAGTAAAACTTGGTTGTTCTTTATAATACTTCTTCTGGTATATCATTCATTCAAAATGATTCCCTGAGAAAGTGCTACAAAGATAAACCAGCTACGGATCCTGCACTCAAGGAGCCAGAAGTTGATTAGGGGAGATATAACACTGAACACTACGGCCTCCACTCAGCTGCTTCCCAGCACCTCTGAGCAAAGCTATAAATAACCCCCAGCTTCAAGCCAATAGCAGCAACAGCTGTAGAACACCCAGAAAAACTCACCAGATACGCTCTAACAAGCAAAAGACTAAAACAAGGAATACACAGATAAGGACCAGGGCCAGGAGAAAGCATGCAAATTACAGACCCCATCTGGTTATCCCACCCACATATTCACACTAGTCTCAGCTCTGCCTCCCCCTTAAACCTATCTGACATAGTCCAATACCACTAGTCCGTGAACAGCAAAGAAGATCCAGCACACTCCAAATCGGTTGGGGCAGTCACCAAGGATCCTCCTCCCTTTTTCCACACCTAACCTCCCTTATCTCTGACTAACTTAAAACCCCTAACACCATCATTCTCTCTAATTCTTTGGGTCACTGTTTGTACTGGACTTCCTGGTGTATAAATCTCAGCTTTCCTTAATGGATTCTGACTTGGTCTGTCTCTCTGACTCTCAGTACTCCCTATTCACTTGAATGGAAATCCCAGCTTCAGGAACCTTACAATGCACCAGTAACCAGGCTAATGCCCTAGCACAGCCAGCCTACTACTCCCTAGGAGAGGAGATTTAGACAAATCATACTAAAAACTCCAACTACTTTTCAGACCAATATAATCATAACTCAACATTCTCACATTCCACCCAAAAATCCTTTCTTTAGTGCAGAGGCCCACTTACTTCCCACCACTACCCTCTGTACTCACCACCATGTATATCCCTACAGCCATTCCAAGAATCCAGGACATAATATGCAATGGAAAAGGTACTAGACTCCTTCTGGCAAGTTAATTCCAACACCCACTGTCATCAAATGAGTACGACTGCAGAAACATTTTTGAAAGTTGGTTTCCCACCTCAAGAATGCCCAGTATGATATGCTACAGTTTCTCTCCTAAGAGTCACTGTAGAAACTAAGAGTGGTTGACAGCCTCATAAGGCAGTCAAAGGGACAGATGGAATCCATCCCCAGCCCTCAAGTTTCCTGTTGCCAGATTCCAACCATGAGTTTTAACTCAGTTTGACTTATCAGGATGCCAGCTGCCAAACTGGAAAGCCATGGGCACTTCAGCTTTGTTTGAAGTAACTGCCAAATATCCTCTACTTAGGTCTATAGTTATGACTCTTGACTTGGTTTCTCATTTTCAGCCCCACTCCTGCCCTCTAGATTCATCTTGGTTTGCATCGGTTGACCTTCAAGACTTCCCAAGGACTCTGACTTAGGGAAGAAGTTGGAACTACTACCACAGAATAATAGTGGAAATGACCTGTTACAAAAGGAAGATAAAAAGAATTTATTGTCACCACTATCACACAGACAAAAAGAAGAGAGAATTTCAAGAAGAAAGGGCTTAGTCAACAGTGTCAAATGTTGCAATGTCGTCAAGGATGATGAAGACACTAAATGTGGTGATTACAAGGTAACTAGTAACTTAGAAGGAAGCAATTTCCATAGCTGGATTTTGGTAAAAATCAAAAGAAAAAGAGTTGAAGTTGGAATGAGTGGCAAAAGGGTGAAGGTATTGTAGATTACATATTCAAGAAATCAGGTAGTGAAGGAAAGAAGAGAGAGAGGATTGTAGAAGAGGATTTAGAAGCAGCAATATAGGTATGGCATAAACATACAGGGCCAACAATGGAACCTAGGTTTTGTGGGCATTACTGAGAAGGTCAAAGTCAAAACTAAGTAAGAAGGAAGAAGAAACAAAAAGGGGACTGATGTCATTGAGGGTCTTGAGACAAAAAGAAAGTAGAGAGTATGTTCAGAGAGAGAGAGAGGTGTAAATATAGTTGGAAGTAAGGTACTTATTAAATAGGAGGATTTTAGAGTTTGAGATCATTATATTTTTTCCCTTTTGTTCTACATCTAACAAACCTAAAAGGAGTATAAGGGTAAACTATTTTACAAATAATTATTGGGAAGAGAGTATTTAATAATATCACTTCAAATTAGTTGATGGTCATTTTAACTATTTCACCCAAAACAATATACAGTCATGTGTCACCTAACAACGGGGATACGTTCTGAGAACTGTGTTGTTAGGTGATTTCGTCATTGTGCAAACATCATAGAGCGTACCTACACAAACTTAGATGGTACAGCCTACTACACACCTAAGCCATCTGCTACTAATATTATGGGACCACTGTCGTATATGAGGTCTATCATTGACCAAGACGTCATTATGTAGCATGTGACTGTATACGAGCAATTAAAATAATGCACTGTGTCCTTCCTCAGAAATAACTGGCTCCTGTTAGACCTTTACAACTGAACATAAGCATTCCACATTGAAAGTCAGATTTTCATACAGAAATATCAGCTCCATATTCTCTCAAGTGCACATCTGCTGCTACAAGTGATCTTACTTTTGATTTATAAAAAACACCTCAACATTAGAACTATACATAAAGGAAGCTTTCTGATATAACTCGCTGCTGAGTTAAAATACAGTGGCTAGGGCAGGTGCCTTTACAAAGGCTTTTCTACTAGCTTGATAAATAGAAAGAGAATTAGTTACCTATGTAGAATGATTCAACTTCATTTCTCTCAAAAAATAGATTCTCTCTTTGCTCTGCAAAGGAGAACAGAGCACAGAGAATTTCAAAGGTAGAAGTAACCTTTAGAAGCCATTTAGGTTATAGGTTCCCACTAAACCTAACACACTCTGTGAATTTTGCAAAGTCATATTGCTCAGGTACCAAGGGCCTAGAGAAGAAAAAAGATTCAGGAGAATGTGGAACATGTCCCTGACTCTATATAAGACTTCTTGTCTCCACAGCAGAACACTAAGTTGCTTTAAGACTCCTAAGATTTCATTAGATAGTTCAAAGAGTTTTAGTGCCACATCTCTATATGTGGTTTCTAACGAGTTTTAAGAATAAGCAAGCAAACACTTCTGTCGTATAGCAGTTAAAGAAATACAGTTTGTACAACAAATACTGTACCTAGTACAATAATCCAGTTTTATTGGAACTGCAAGTCTTAATCAGACCTGACTGGTTTTAAGAATATCGTTGACTACTCTCCCCTCTCAAACACCACACTACTTTATGGCATATATTTACATTATAAATTAAATAAAATTAAAATTTACTTTGTCTTTGAATTTTTTCACAATACCCAATATCATAAAAGTGGGATTGGCATATGCTGTATTAATAGTTATTTTCTTTAAAAATCCATTTATCCATCAGCATTAGATTCATTACATCAATGAATAAACACTGAGTGACTAATATACATGCTTCCATTTGTATCTATACACATTAAATATAACAAACTTTCTGGTATTTTAACATTGCTTTAATAATTACATTCTCAAATATGAGGGGTAATCATGCTTATTACTTATCATTTACATTTATCAACATGTCTATACTTCAGTCTAAAAATAACAGTTGCTTTACAGAGAAATTGTTGACAGAACTGTGGCTTGTCATTTATTCCATTACCAAAAAAGCCACAATATTCTAACATATGAGTCTATTTTGGACATACAAAATAGAACTCATCCTAGAAGTCACTTAATAAAATCCTTAGGGCAAGTGAGTATATTTGAAGGCCTGGTTACCTCAGAAGATCATCATTCTCTGAATACGTTCTTTGGGCATTGAGATCGTCTCCTGTTACTGATTCTCAGCTTTATGCTTCAGGGAATTTATGATGGGTTGTTTTTGTTGAGGGCTCTCTATAATATTCTACCTGCCCCAGACTGAAGAAAGTCCCAGTTAGTGGACTATAAAGCCCTAGGAAAAAATCCTTTTTTCCAGTAGCATATTATTGTTATTTTTATGACTCTGTCATTTTCATAGTTTCAAAAAATGTAATCTGAAGGTGCAACCTGGAGCTCTAAAGTAATGAAGATAGTAAATGAATAAATAAAATATTCTCAATACCCACCTCTGATACCTCTTCAAAACGAAGAAATGGAACTTCAGTAATCTAACTTTAGACAGAAGAATCCAAACTTCAATAACATAAAAAATCAGTGACCAACTTAAAATAAATATGTATGGGTATGTAATTTGAATTAATCAAAGGGCAAAACCTGGGCCATCATTATTCTATGAGAATGATTCAGAATTTCATAAATGAAGAAATTAGAGATAAAAAGAAAATGCAAAGCAATGTCAGCCAGAAAATGAGTTCTATAGGAAAGACTTTCAGCTATTTCCATCTTCCAAAGATTCGTTAATAATTTTTCCTACTGATTATTAACAATCAATATCCATGTTCTATATTCATCTCACTGTACCATTTTATTAAAAGTGGTTTAATGCTAAACATGATAGAAAACTTACACCTTGTTTCTCCACTCTAGTCACTGTAGTCTTTATTAGCCAGTAAGTTAATTCAGAATCAGAAAATACTTTTAAAGTTTAGCAGTTATTTTGCAATAATATACACATATGAACTTTAAAAGGCTAATAATGACCAATTTTCATCAAAAAATTGTCTAATTGGAATATATAGCTTGTGTTCCCACTTCCATTCTCAAACTATTATTTGTTTATATAAATAAGGTTCTGATAAGGACTCTCCACAATAAGTTCATATTCGTTAAAGCAGATCAGTTGTTAAATGTTTTTTTCACAATTGTTAAATGATCATATCTTCATTTCTCTAAGAAAAGTCTTCAGTTAAATCCAAAAGATCATAAGTTGATAAAGTGAAGCATTAGTGCTAACATCCATTCACGGAATTAAGTGTTACATATAATAAGACATCTCAAGAACCAGTGTTGATTATGTTGGACCCTATTGAAAATATTCATTTTTTATTTAGAAGATTTTAAATTGAGGCAGTGGACTTTTTGGTCACTGGTAAAGAAAAGACCTTGTTCAAAATTTGCCATAGTCTTGCTTCTTATTTCACAAACTCAGAAATGTCACAAGCAAATCACATTAAGTACTCTCAACAAAAAATGTCTTCTCTAATATGATTAACCTATAAGAACTCCTGTTCCCCAAACCCAGTACTAAAAGACACCCCAATATATTTAGTAGATTTCTGAATATCATCTCATTCTTTTAACTATCATTTTAAATTATATTTTAAAAATTCACAGAAGGTATAGATTACGATTTTTACAAATTATGTCACATATATTCCATTGTATTTCACTTTGATTTTCAAAATCGTATGATTATCTATATACCACTGAAAATAATGTTACAGGGAAAAAACTCATGAATCCAGCTATCATTCTACCATCAAGACTGCCGGTTCTGTTTAGAACAAGAAAGTGAATTGATTTCCTACATAACACATAGCCAAAATAAAAAAAAAATTTGAAACGACTATTAGCAGAGGCATTCCTCTGAATAAATTTAAACAGGAAATGTGACGTACAGATATGGAACTATCGGTCTTTAAATTCTGAAGGGAATTCAGAGGTCCCCTAGCTCAGTTTTCCACACAATGCAGGACTCCTTTCGTAATATCAGAGGCTAGGTAATAAACTGGTGGCCTGAGGACCATTTGCAGCCCATGGATATAGTCTACTTGGCCTGCACAGGCTCTTTTTTTTTTTTTTTTTTTTTTTTTTAATTAAGCCAACACACAAAAATCCCGATCTCTGCCTGCTCTGGAAAACCCACCTGGGGCCCCTTTGGATGACTCATGCCCTCTCCACTTCTCCACAGTGTCCACCACTTCCCATCCACCCACTTCACTCACACAAGAGCTGCCTGGTTCTTTAAGCACTTCAGTCACTGACCACTGCTCCAGAGTTATTCACTCTGTGGCTGAACATCTCCACAAAAGGGGAGGGAGCTCACAACTTTGCAATTTGACCTATTTCGTTGTAGGCAACTTTCTAAATGTGAGAGAGGTTTGTCTAGAATAATTTCCAGACATGAACTAGTTCTATCCTCAGAAACAAAGTAAGTCTACTCTCTCTTACACGGGAAAGACTTCTAGATATCCGAAGACACTTAACCTTACCA
This sequence comes from Equus asinus, assembly GCF_041296235.1. Taxonomy (NCBI): domain Eukaryota; kingdom Metazoa; phylum Chordata; class Mammalia; order Perissodactyla; family Equidae; genus Equus; species Equus asinus. The sequence goes on from NC_091798.1 coordinate 87,118,088, forward strand.
GGTCTTCAGCTCTAGTTTAACAGCCCCCAGAGCTCTCAAATATTCCTCATAATAATATGTTGTCAAGCCCACTCATGGCCCTTGGCATGTGTCTCTGCATGGATGAATTCTATTTGACTTATTTTTTACTATTAATTATGTGTTAATTTATTATATATTCTAACTATCAGCATTCTTCTTCAGATGTAATAATGTAATATTTATTTGACCTAGATCAGTGGTTCTCAAACTTTTTGGTCTCAGGACCCATTTATATTTTTAAAATTCATTGAGTATTCCAATGAGTTTTTGTTTAAAAGAGCTATGTCTATTGATATTCACTGTATTAGAAATTAAAATTGAAATTGTAAAAAATTTATTAATCCATTTAAAAATACATGTTGATGTGATAGCATGTTCCTATGAAAAATAAACATTTTCCAAAACAAAATAAATTAGTAAGAAAAGCAACATTGTTTTACATTTTTGCAAATCTTTTTAATGTCTAGCTTAATGGAAGACAGCTGGATTCTTGTAACTATTTCTGTGTTCAATCTGTTGAAATATCACACATAGGTAGCCTCTAGAAAACTCGGGGAGAATGAGAGTAAAAAATGTACATAACATCTTAATATTATTACAAAAATAGTTCTGACCTTGTGGACCCCCTGAAAGGGTCTCTGGTACTCCTCAGGGGTTCCCAGACCATATTTGGGATCCATTTGTGTTTTAATTAATGTAGCTTAGGTTCTAGTTAGTTTTTCTAGCATCCATGGCCTTCTTTTCACTTATCTTGAGCTTGTGGTCAACTAAAATAACCTGCTCTTTCTCAAACAAATTGTTGTCATGTAAAGCTTCCCCCTTTTCATCTAAATGCAAACTTTATACATATATTTCCCTGTAGATCCCATTTTGTTGGTTTCAGGCTACTCTTCAGTGGTAGATGCCATTGGTGCCCTACCCAGGTCCCCTAAAGGCTAGCACACCTATCCCCACTCAGCAGTTGTGATAGTTGGCAGCCCACATCTCTGAAGAATTTCTCAGTAATCCTGGAGCCCACTTGCTTGGGAAGCTATGTCCACTTCCACCTCAGCCAATGACTGACTGACAAGCCAATGACTGTCACAGAGAACAAAAGGCCAGCGTCAAGGACACAAAGTGGGACTGATTCTGGGTGTATTTGGTGCTCCAGAGCTTCCTAGGGGAACAGACTAAAGTTAGTCTCTACCTGAGACCACATTCTTCCTTGGCTTTTATCCCTTGTTCTGTCCTGCTTCCGTTACTCCCTTTCTCCTAAGAGCACATCCCTAAGAAGTCACTTCAATAGGAATCTCCATCTCGGACTCAACCTAAGACATCTTTCATCCCATCAAGGTTATTGAAATATCGACTCTATCATAGAGCATATTAACTAACCATCTCAGCTGTGCAGCATCTCAAATATACTAAGTATTCTATCATAAAGTAGTGCAGTGGTCTCAAAGTGTGGTCCCTAGACCAGCAACATCAGCATCAGCTGGGAACTTGTTAGAACTACATAGTCTCAGGCCTCACCCAGACCTACTGAACCAAAAACGCTATCACAGAGATGAGCCATAATTAACTAATCTATTACTGTTGTACATTTCAGATGATTCCATTTTTTCCTATTATAAATAATGGTGAAATGACTATATTCGCAGGTAAATCTTTGTGTACATTTCTGATTATTTTATGAGGCTGCCTTCAATTTACTTTGATGTAGAAGTATTGCATCAAAAAAGATGATGTATTGATAAATAAATAGAGGGGTCAATATATAATAAAGTAAACACAGCAAAATGTTAATGGCAGAGTCTAGGTGATGAGTACAAGGATGTTCACTGCAAAATTCTTTTGACTTTTTCATATGTTTGAAATTTGTTGGGAAATGTTGAAAATGAAAAATGCTGGGAAAATTTCTATTTTATGAAGCTAAATTCCTAGAATTGGAATAGACTGTTCATAGTATGTGCACATCTTTAAACTTTGTGAAGTTAAAACATCAACCAGAAAGTGTCAGTTCCCTCACACTGTCAACACCACTTTTTAGTGCTTTTCAACTCTCTGCCAACTTGTTAGGCAAAAACTGGCAATTCATCTCTTAAATCATCATTTCCATGTGCATTTTTTTCAGTTAATATATAATGAATTGAAAAGCTTCCTAACATGCTTGGCTTCAGGTTTGGTGTTGGTTATTCAAACTATGAAGCAGTAATCAAGATTTGGGTACCCACCCACGGGCACTTACTTTATTACGAAGCACAATACCCTCAAGAATAACTTGTAAACCAAATTATATTGGTGAGAGTTACTTCCAGGCCAGCATCATACACAGGCAGAGGGGGCTAGTGTCAGATTGCCAAATGTGTCTGATTAAACAGGTCCTGAGAAAAGGCTCTTCCTTCAAAAAAAAGTTTCTCTCCCATTTTACCAGGATGCTCAGAATTCTAAGCATTAGTGGTTTCTTCCTTTGTGTTGGAGAAATTAGATCTCCACCAATTCTATTTTAAAATTCAATTATTTTACTTCTGGATGGGCTCCATATAATTGCAATGCATCTAAAGGATGGAACGCAATGAAGCCCTTAAAAAAGAACTATGGGGGCCAGCCCGGTGGCGCAGCGGTTGAGTTTGCAGGTTCTGCTTCTCAGTGGCCCGGGGTTAGCCGGTTCAGATCTCAGGTGCAGACGTTGCACTGCTTGGCAAAAAGTCATGCTGTGGTAGGCATCCCATGTATAAAGTAGAAGATGGGCATGGACGTTAGCTCAGGGTCAGTCTTCCTTGGCAAAAAGAGGAGGATTGGCAGTGGTTAGCTCAGGGCTAATCTTCCTCAAAAAAGAAAAAAAATAGAACTATGGAATTCTACATTCACTGACATAGAAGATGTTCATGATGTATTTGTTCATTGCAAAACACAAGTATATCATGTGTGGGTACGATAGAAATAAGTGGAAGGTTATCTACTAAAATATTAGTAGTAGTTACTGCCAGTTGAAGGATGTATGGGAGTTTCTTTACTCTTTTTATATATTTCTCTATTGTTTATTTTTACAATGGATATATTAAAAATTTTTCTTAACAATAACAAATACAATAAGGCTATTTGCATTTTCATAAAAAGTAAATTGAAAATATCCCAGAAAACCATGAAGCCATTAGCACCTTATCAAAATTTAATTTAGCAAGATTTTCAAGTCAAGGTTAAAGTCCCCTAAGGAATGAGACCCAGACCCAGCATATTTTAAAGGGCATAGGGGAAAAGAGTTAAAGACAGACTAGGCAAAGAAGTCTCCAGCCATGTATTAAGCAGCTGATGGATAGGTCTGTATTATCCTAGGGAGATTTCACCAGAGAAAAATCAACAGGCAACAGAAGGCATTTGGGGTCTTCAGATCCAAGAGAAATCAAAGCAGTGAAGGCTCCCTACAATCCATAGTCTCAGAGTGGATCTTAACTTTACCACAATTCCTGCTTTCGATATTATGGAAGAAAATACCTCCTGACAAATGATGTCACTTCTCCCCCTACAGCAGGTCTGGGATCCAATGGCAGTTAATTTTTCTAAATATATATTTAATAGATTTAAATTTTTAAATTTACACTTCACAAAGATTGAAAAGGAGAATATGACATGTTAAATCACTCACCTCCATGGGAAGACATGTCTGTTCATGGGCAGATGTTCCCGCACGTGACACCACAGTCTCATTTTTAATTTGAAAATGCATTTTGCACATGTAGCCATCAGAAGAGTCCTGTGTTTCATCACCAAAGAATACATAAAAAAATGCCAATTATTTTAAGAATTCATCATTCTAAGAACTACAGCATCTCCTAAGTTCTAAACTAAGCAATGAAAAACTAATGATGTTAATGAGATAATATGGATACAGAAACTCAACCAATACCCTCTGCACATAGTAGGTTGTCAATAAATAGAAGTTTTAAACCCCTACCTTTCTCACTTATTAATTATGTTTCCCCTTCTCTTAGATTAACTCTCTCCCTCCCTTTTTTTTCCCCAAGCAGTCCATAGCACAGAAGTCATAGAGAAAGCTTTAGGTTGGCAGTTGTTAAAAAGCATTTAAACTTATAGAAATATCTTGTCATATAATTAATATTGATCTTCATGGCATATATAGAAAGAGAAATTTTAGGACGCCTTACAACAGACCTTGAAGCTCAAAGGGACCTCCCATTTCAATTTCCTGTTTGAGGCAAGATCTCCATTAAAACATCCCAGGGAGGTAATTATGCAGCCCCTGCCTGAGCACTGCCAGGAACCTGCACTGTACTCCCTTACACGACCATCGTCTCTATTTTGGCACATGGCACATTGTTCATCAAGAAAGTTTTGTCCTATATTGCACTGAAATGTTTCCCTTTAACCTTAACTCACTGGTTCTAGTTCTACCCTCTGGAGTCTAAACTCTTTTCTACAGAACCATTCTGCAAAGAGTTGAAGACAATTACCACCATTTCCAAATGTCCCTTGGAAGATAAGATTTCCAAGCCCTTTACCAGTTGCATTTCTCTCCTGTTTCTTATACTTGCTATTAAATACACTAATGAATAATGTCCATCTAACTGTGGTCAGTTTCATTTTTTTTAAGGCGAAACTTGTTTGAATTTAATAAAGTCGTGTAAAAATGTAGTACCTCCTACATGCACAAGTATACTCAAATATTAATGAATATTATTAATTTTCCATCAAACTGTCACACTAACATTCACATTTTAGCAAAATTAAAATAATTATAATTAAAGAAGATGCGATACTTAAACTGACGTGGTAAAAAAACGATACAGAATAGCATTCTAACTAAAACATTCATAATTCACTTAAATACTTTCACTAAAATTTGACAACCCAGTTTTTAACTATAAACTAAGAAAAGAAAAATTTATAGTCTTTCTGAGTGACTTAATATTAAATATTTTTTAAAATTTGTATCATGCCAACTATGTAAGAGCATCTGATTTTAGGTACTGTACTAGGTTGAACAGTGTCCCCCCAAAATTCATGTCCACCCAGAACCTATGAATGTGACCTTATTTGGAAACAGGGTCTGTGCAGATGTAATCAAGATGACATCATACTGGAATAAGGCAGGCCCTAAATCCAACATGACCGGTATCCTTCTAAGAAGAGAGAAATTTGACTACAGAGACACAGATACATGGGAACAGGCCACAGGAAGACGAAGGCAGAGATTGGAGTGATGTGTTTACAAGCCAAAGAATGCCAACAATTGCCATCAACCATCAGAAGCTAGAAGAAACAAGGAAAGATTTTTTCCTCGAGTCTTTGGAGGGAGCGTGGCCCTGTCGACGCCTTGATTTCTGACTTCCAACCTCCAGAATTGTGAGAGAATAAACACTTGTTTTAAGCCACTCAGTTTGTAGTATTTTGTTGCAGCAGCCCTAGGAGACCAATACAATAACTACACTCTGAGAAATTTGGTGGCACCTTTACAACACCTCCCAGTTAGCTGACATCCCGCCAGCACTTGCACAGGGACCCCACTGGCTGGCTGTGATCAGCATCAATTTTTATTGGCTGGAGCCAACTGACTCTGACTGGTAGATCCACTGCCACAGATTGTTAAACATTTTGATATCATTCCTGCCTGTAAGGTGAGCTGTCAGGTACCCAATACTATCATCTTTTACTATTTTATTAATGTTCTTCATTTTGTAGAGGGAATCATTGCCTTAAATTCCAGTCTACGTCATCCAACAACAAAGCACACCCCCTGATGGCCTCCTACCACTGAAATCTTTGTATTTAGACAATGCAAATGACTTTTAATATTGGCTTAAATGGAGAAAGATATATGTAGTGACTGTTGTTGTTGTTGTTGTTGTTGTTGTTACTTTTTACATCAAGTATCCATTCCTCCTTCTTTTGGAACAGCAGCCAATTGTCCTCTAAGGAATCACTCCCTTCTCCCCTGTCAGTGTGGACATGGCCTCCCAGCTTCAGGGATGTCACAGGACTCTGATCTGGCCAGTCAGAAAATCACTCCTGCTGGCCTCAGAGACTCAGCAGGGCAATCCTGATCCAATCAGAGCCAATGAGATGGGATCCAGGACCTCGGTTAGGGGAGGAGGGGAGGCCGTTCTCTTTTCTACTGAATTTGAACCAGAAAGATAAAATCCTGGCAGTGCTGGCAGCCATCATGTAATTAAATGGAGCCTGAGAATGAAGCCAACGCAGAGGAAAGCAAAACCACGAGATGGGAGAGACCAGATCCTCATCACACTTTTTATACCAACCATTCCTGAAGCTAGCTCTACTCTCAAATTTTTCAATTACATGGCCCCCAAAAGTCCCTTCTTTGCTTCCCCCAATTTGAGTTAGGTTTTCTGTCACTTTCAAACAAAATAATCTTCCTATAAAATGACACATATTGTGTTTATTAGTTTAAACTAGAAGATTTTCTACTGTATTGTAATATCACTCTTATTATGATAGATAATGAATAGTTGATTATATAAAAGATTTACCAAATACAATAAAACCATAATGGTATGTATTTGTGAGAAAAAGTACTGGAAGTCTGCAATTTAAAAATAATCTAGCAATAAAGAAAAATAACTCAGGATATTCAGAGAAGAGTTAGAGCTAAACTGTGTGATCTGGATATAAGAGAGTAACGTTCTATTTCATATTTTTCTATACCTGAGCACTGGTCATACAACCTCTTCTTTGTTTTTTTTTTTTGAGGAAGATTAGCCCTGAGCTAACATCTGCCAGCAATCCTCCTGTTTTTGCTGCAGAAGACTGGCCCTGAGCTAACATCCATGCCCATCTTCCTCTACTTTATATGTGGGACACCTGCCACAGCATGGCTTGACAATCAGCATGTAAGTCCGCACCCGGGATCCGAACCAGTGAACCTCAGCCCACCGAAGCAGAACGTGCGAACTTAACTGCTGCGCCACTGGGGCTCCTACATACAACCTCTTCTTAAGAAGCTACAATTTAGTTAAACTCTAATTACAATGCAAAATACATCTCCTTTGACATCAAAAGAGATGAGTCAAAAATTCCTGTGCACCTATGTTATAAAATCTAAATAAATTATCTGATCTCTTTTCCAATGAGTTAAGATAGAGAGATGTCATTTTCAATATTACTTAAAATTTAAGAAATTTTAATTTCTATTTTAGGTAATTTCTGATACTATTTATTAGTGTCTACAGGGAGGTGCACAAGGGTTTTGGCTCAGCCTATATTTGGTCGTGGTTATTTTCTCTTCAGTATCAATCTCTTAAAAGTCAAGATTAGCCTTGAAAAATTAAACACAGAAAAAGGAGAGTTTATAGCATTTTAGTTTCCCTTCAAAAATTTACTTCCACAGAAGTAGGCTTTATCTCTTAAATCGTTTTAATTTAAGGCAGAAAAATGTTTTGTTCTTTGCTTTTTTAGAGGCAAGCCAGCGTAAAAGCATGGGAACAGCCACCCTGAGCCAGCACGACAGTCCATTGAGGCCAGTAAACACGTTTAACTCAAATCTCCCCCGACTAGCCCAGTGGATGCTCTGCTCCAGCTTCCCCGCTTTCTTTTTGTGCTTACTATAGCTTACAATTTAACATTAACTCTTCTTTAATGTTTTTTAAACTTTTTTTTTTGAGGAAGAGTGTCCCTGAGCTAACATCTGTTGCCAATCTTCCTCTTTTTTTTCCTCCCCAAAGCCCCAGTACATAGTTGTATATCCTAGTTGTAAGTCATTCTAGTTCCTCTATGTGGGATGCCATCACAGCATGGCTTGATGAGCAGTGTGTAGGCCCACACCCAGGATACGAACCTGTGGACCCAGGCTGCCCAAGAGGAGTGTGCAAACTTAACCACTCGGCCATGGGGCTGGCCCCTCTTCTTTAATTCTTTAACACTGGTTAGTTTTATTTCCTCCAGTTGATCCTAAGTTCAGGGCCTAGACCCCAGCCCCCGGGAGAAGAAAGGTCACTAAAGGAAGTCAGGGTCCTTACTGCAGAATCCAGATGGCCATTCCACATAAAAACCTGGTCCCCATGGAGGACCTGCATGGGGGGAGGTAGAAACAAAAGGAAGCTTACAGTTTATCCAATTCAACCCTCTTGTTTTAGAGATGAGAGAGTGAAGGACTGAAGCAGTTTTAAGAGATTTCTCTTACAGCTAATTAGGGGCAGAGCTGGAAGTGGAAAGCAGGCCTCTTGACCCTAGAGTTCTTTTCACTACACTAAGCGAATTCTACCAGAGAGTAGGATCATGGCAGAGACAGGCTCACTGACTCCTGTGGACTGGTGTAAACCAGCGATTTGCACACAGAGTAACAAGTTCAAGCCACGTAAGTGTGGTCTGGGGACCAGCAGCCTCAGCGTCGCCTGGTAGCCTATTAGATTCGCAGAATCTCAAGCCCCACCCCTGACCTCCTGAATCAAAATCTGTACTGTAAGGGCATTCTAGGTGATCTGCGTACACATTTGGAAGCAGTGAGGCAGCATGCACAGCATTCTCTGACTCAAAGGGATTGCAAATTGATTGCATTAAACAGTGGTTCTCAACCCTAGCTGCACATCAGAATCACCTGGGGAGTTTTCAAAATCCTCTTGCAGGGGTCCGCTCTCAGACCGGTGAAGTCAGAATCTTCCCAGCAGGCTCTAATGCAGCAGCCAGGGGAAAGAACCACTGCACTAAACGCACTGGAGTCCCCCTTTTGAATGCTGAGAACAGAGTCAACCACGTACTCTGCAGCTGCCTCAGGAGAAAGGGCCACAGACAACACCCAAGCTTCAGGAACACCATGGCTCATGTGGAGCTCTCCATGTGGTAAACTCGCCTCTGTGGACTCTCAGCTGGAGCTGTGACTGTGCTGAGATTGCTTTTTAAGTGGTCTTCACAACCATCTCAAACCCTACTTTCTGGCAACCTGCCCAGCCTTGACCCAATCCTTTGTAACTGTCATTAATCTTGTAACTTAAAACTGTCACTGTCCCATGTCCAACTTCGCTTCAGCCATCAGGACTCCTTACTGCTTATCCACCACAAAGCAGGTTGTTTCACTCTGTCACCGTACTCTTCCAGTGTCAGGAAGTGTCCAGGTGCTATAACCCAGACACCACTAATGAAAAAGAGAATACTTCCTCACAGTCAAATCTTCTCAAGTTATCTACATAGAACTCCCTTTATACCAAAATAAGAACTAAAGATTTAAATGAGAAAAACAATACTATAAATGTGCTAGATGAAAACACTGGAGAATATAAATACATATATATGTGTGTACACATATATAAAGTTTTCAAAAGATATTTAAAAAGTAAATAAGAACTCCAAGGTCCTAATAAAATATTGATAAATTCTACTGCATCAAAAAAGTCCTTAACATCATAAGGTCAAAAGACAAAGATCAGGGGCTGGCCCCGTGGTTGAGTGGTTAAGTTCATGCACTCTGCCGTAGGCGGCCCAGTGTTTCGTTGGTTCAAATCCTGGACGCAGACATGGCACTGTTCATCAAACCACGCTGAGGCAGCATCCCACATGCCACAACTAGAAGAACTCACAATGAAGAGTATACAACTATGTACTGGGGGGCTTTGGGGAGAAAAAGGAAAAACAAACAAACAAACAAAAAAAAGGCAAAGATCAGCCAGCCCCAGTTGCCCAGTGGTTAAGTTCAGCATGCTCCATTTCAGTGGCCTGGGTTCAGTTCCCAGGCATGGACCAACACCACTCGTCTGTCAGTGGCCCTGCTGTGGTGGCAGCTCAAATACAAAAACAGGAAGATTGACAGCAGATGTCATCTCAGGGTGAATCTTCTTCAGTGAAAAAAAAAGACAAATATCAAAATGTGAAAAAAAAGATTTGTAGTTCATATCTTAGAAAAGGGCTAATTTTTGTCAATATATAAACAGTTTCCTCAATATAGTAATAGTTCCAACAAACCAATAAGAAAAAGTCCAAAGCCCAATAGGAAAATCAGCAAAGGATATAAATAGTTCACTAAAGAGAAAGTACACATGGATATTAATCATATGAAAATATCTTCAATGTTGCCCATAAGAAAAATGCAAATTAAAACTATGTGATACCATTTTTTACCTATCAGATTGGCAAAGATCAAAAAGTGTGAAATACATTGTATAGACAAAGACGTGGCTCAAACAGGCAGGCACTCTCATACACTGCCAGGGGCAGGGGAGTTTAAATTAGTATAACCTCCCTGGAGAGCAAGTTGGCGATAACTATCCAAATTAAAAACGCTCAGAGCTTCCACACAGAAATGCTACTTCTAGGAATTTATCTTACGGATATAATTGCACATGTAAGAAATAAAATTCATGCAATTACATGTATTCAAGTATTGTTTTAATTGCACGATATTGGAAATAACCTAAATGCCTATCAATCAGGATTGGTTAAATAAATTATGGTATATCCAAATAATGGAATGCTATGCAACCATAAAAAATGAGTAAGTTCTGTAAATATTGGTATAGAATAATAACCAAGATGGATCATTAAGTTAAAAAAAATGTGCAGAACAGTATGTATATTTGTATATTATGCTACCATGTGTTTAAATATAAATGTATATGCTTGGGTGGGCATTGAACACATCTGGAAGGACACCTAAGACACTGGTATCAGTGGTGACCTCTCAGGGTTTGTGTGATGATGATGGGAGGGTTAAAGAAACTTACATTTTTAGCCTGCAAACCCTTCTGTGCCCGTAAATAAATAACACTTCATGTTAAACAAATACTTCATTGATCGCCATTTGCCCATATGCCTCCAGGCTATCACATTGCCGCAATAAATTCCAATCTTGACCTTCTATGGAGAAAATGTCCTGGGGGTCTTATAGAACCCCAGAGAGACAATCAAGTTTTCCAGTGTGGTACTGACTACATACTGGAAGGAGATCTAAAGATTTCCTAACAGAACATGTTTGGGTCTGCTTTCTTACAAGCTGTCATAGGCTATGCCACCCATAGAGCTATGTTATGCCTGCTGGAAGCCAGCTACCCAAATAATTACAGGGCTTCTATTGCTGAATTTTAATAAGCTTTTAATGATCTTCTCTAGAAAAACACTGCTATCTAAAAAAATGGGTGGCAATTATCGAAGTGCCTCAGCTCTACTTTGGAGTAAAGTATTGCATATAGGATTTAAACTCAAGTTAACTGCCCAGAACGTTCAGCTACAGGAAGGGCTAGGCAAGGCCATTGGGGAGGATCCAAGAAAAGCACAAGTTTAAGGTCACTGCTGGCACTGATCATGCAACAGGGACCTCAGAGTCAGTGGAACCCTGAGGAACAGGCCAAACCTAGGCCACAGATTTCAAGTCATTGTTCTTTCCCTCTGTAAGAAATCAAACTGATACTACCAGTAGCTGCCCAAAGCTAAATGATCTTGGGGGTAAAAAAAAGAAAGCAAAATCTGCTGCTGAAAAGCAAAGCTTATCCTGGGTAGGTTAGACAGTAAACTGATATCCATCCATTAAAACAAAGCCAAAGTTAGATGGTGGAGGAAAGTAACTGTTAAGGATTTAGAGATCCTCCAGAACACAATTCTGAATATGTTCATATGTTTCTTCCTCACACCCACCCCCAAAACCCACCCAGTCTCACTAACTCTAGTTTCTATTTCTGATAGTTACACCTTTCAAATGCATGTGTGGATCTTGGCCATGGCTCTCTGATACCTCTGAGTCAGCATCAAGAGTGACCAGATCCAGTCAAAACAATTCATGGGCAACCGCAGGCCTTTGGCTCACTTAGGCAAAAATTCAAAAGACCCAAAACTCAAGAAACCCAAAACCCAAAAGCAAAAGTAGGGATATAACCTATTTCACCTTTGAAAAGGACCTTTGCACATCTCTAATTTTCCCTGGTCTTGCAGTATTTTGGAATTTATTAAACATGACACAGCCACTTATTACATAGTCCAACCATACCTCAGAACTGTCTGGGGAGAGAGTTGGAGATACACCTCAGATAAAAAGTTCCAGCTGAGAAAACTGGAAAGCCCCATGTCAAAGAATGAAAATTGACCATTCTTTTTCACCATTCAGCAAAATAAACTCAAAATGGATCAAATACCTAAAGGTGAGACCTGAAACCATAAGGATTCTGGAAGAAAACGTAGGCAGTACACTCTTTGACATCAGTATTAAAAGGATCTTTTCGGACACCATGCCTTCTCAGAGAAGGGAAACAATAGAAAGAATAAACAAATGGGACTTCATCAGATTAAAGAGCTTCTTCAAGGCAAATGAAAACAGGATTGAAACAAAAAAACAACCCACTAACTGGGAAAAAATATTTGCAAGTCATATATCTGACAAAGGCTTAATATCCATAATATATAAAGAACTCTCGCAACCCAACAACAAAACATCAAACAACCCAATCAAAAAATAGGCTGGAGACATGAACAGACATTTCTCCAAAGAAGATATACTGATGGCCAATAGGCACATGAAAAGATGCTCATCATTGCTGATCATCAGGGAAATGCAAATCAAAACTACACTAAGATATCACCTTACACCCGTTAGAATGACAAAAATATCTAAAACTAATAGCAACAAATGTTGGAGAGGTTGCGGAGAAAAAGGAACTCTCATACACTGCTGGTGGGAATGCAAACTGGTGCAGCCACTATGGAAAACAGTATGGAGATTCCTCAAAAAATTAAAAATAGAACTACCATACGATCCAGCCATCCCACTACTGGGTATTTATCCAAAGAGCTTGAAGTCAGCAATCCCAAAAGTCCTATGCACCCCAATGTTTATTGCAGCACTGTTTACAATAGCCAAGACGTGGAAGCAACCTAAGTGTCCAGCAACAGACGAATGGATAAAGAAGATGTGGTACATATATACAATGGAATACTACTCAGCTGCAAAACAGAACAAAATCATTCCATTTGCAATAACATGGATGGACCTTGAGAGAATTATGTTAAGTGAAATAAGCCAGCGAGAGAAGGATAATCTGTGTTTGACTCCACTCATATGAGGAATTTAAAATTATGGACTAAGAACAGTTTAGTGGATACCAGGGGAAAGGTGGGGTGGGGGGTGGGCACAAAGGGTGAAGTGGTGCACCTACAACATGACTGACAAACATTAATGTACAACTGAAATTTCACAAGATTGTAACCTATCAATAACTCAAAAAAAAAAAAAAAGTTCCAGCTGAGGAAGCTGGGACTGTCCTTCTGGGAAAAGGGTAAATCACTTGGATGTGTTCCATCCAATAGAAGCTGATACCTCCTTGCATCACCATATGCACAACATAACCCATGATTATTGCTTTTATCTGTGTGACCTCATGTGTATGCGTACTGAACACATTTGTTCACTGGCTAGGATTAAGGCACACAACAATTTTGTGACCGTTGGTCCTTGACTGGAGGTTCTCTGGCTCTCCCCAGTTTAAAAGCACTTTCTTAGCTTGGTCATGGTATAAAACTAAAAGAGAATATGTAGGATTTTGACTTGAAAGATTCTCTCCACAGCAGCAGTGTGTCAGAGGGTTATACTGCTCTCTATCGTAATACAGTCACGTGTCACTTAGCAACGGGGATGTATGCTGAAAAATGTGGTATTAGGTGATTTTGCCATTGTGTGAATATCATAGAGTGTACTTACACAATCCTAGATGTTATAGCTACCACACACCAAGGCTATATACTAATCTTATGGGACCACCATCGTACATGTGGGCTGTCATTGACGGAAATGTCATTAGGTGGTACATGACTGTACTTAGTTCTGCATTGAATCTTGCTTACATTAACATACTCATTACATACTTTTATTAGGTTTAAATTTCTAATAAACCTATAAACAAAGCACAGAGGACTAATTACAGTTACTGAACAGAATCTAAATATTATAAATCTGGATGATGTAAAAATAATAATATAATTTAAAAATCAAAAGGAGGAACAGGAAAGAAGGTGAGAGATAGCATAAATACACTAAATTCCTCATCTGTCATAGCAGGAATCATCAGCTACTGTCCAAAGTGGAGAAATCAGGTAGTAGAAGTATATTATTTAAAGGTATGGGGTAACCATGAGAATAACTAAGGAGTTATTCGTCATCAATGGGAGTTCCATTAAACTAATTTAAATCATCCATACAATAGAATACTACATAGCTATTAGAAATAATGAGATAGTTCTGTCTATGTTCACAAAGAAAGATGTGCATGACATAATGTTAGGTGGAAAAAGTAAGTTACAGAACAATGATCTCATTTATGTAAATATATTATAAATGTGCATATGTATATTTATATGTGCATAGAAAACAAACTACAGAATTCAGTCAGAGGAGAGGGAGGGAAATATTTTCATCTATATTGTATCTTTGTATCATTAGAATTTTTATAATGATCATATATTGTTTTTCCTTATAACAAATAAATAAAACAAAAAGGGAAAATAAAGACCCAACCCATGAAAGAAGAACTAATATTGTGCTAGGGAGACGAAGGCCTAAGTTAGGAGTAAGGGAGGTTCACTCAAGCTTTCTTTCCACTCTCTGCAATCAAAATGATCCTAAGAACCATGAAATGTTCTTGCATACAAAGTTAATTTTTGTTTTTATTTCCTCTCCTTTTCAAACTCTCTAGTTGCTAAACCAGAACAAAACTAGTATTTCTTTCCTAGGTCACTACCTAATTATAGCACATCTTCATTTTGTTTTTCAAGTGGACACTGTTTTATGCCACTAATGACCTTCAATTTTCACTTCTATTCGATTAAGACATGTGAGAACCCCGAGACTGTGCTCGTTTGTGTAAGAAGTTAATTTTTTTACAAGAGTCCTACTCCCTTTTCCTGGCAGGACTCTCAGACCCACCAAGTCTTCCTTGTTTTCTCTTCCATCCCCTTCCCAACTTCTTAGATGAGCAGAACACAACGGCTGTCCTCTCCCCTAAATGCAGGTCAAAGCACAGCAACAGCAGCGGCCCCACAAAAGGAGGAGCAGAAGAAAATCAGCCACTTGTCAGGCCAGGAAAGAAAGTTACTGGGGCCAATCTGATGACCATATCTGGGGGAAAGCATGCACGCTTATGTGTCCATGGTCTTACATAGCCTGCTTATTTCACAGAAGTTTTTAAAGAATGGTTACAATTTAAATGCTAAATCCCTTCTCTTCTTGGAACTAAAGCATCAAAAGTAAGTTTAAATCACGTTGGTTCCATTTTTCCTTATTCACACTTTCAAGAGATATCTCTACGATGTCAGGTTTTACTACTAAGCATTTTTGTGAGATTTCATCCTCTTCTCTCTCTTTCACTTTTTAATAATGTTTTGTTTTCAGGTTTTCCAACTTGCCCGTTTCAAGTTCAATTTTCAGTTCACAGATGTGGGACCTCCATGTGTGCCCTCATACTTTTTATTATATTAAACACTTCGGTTTTGCCTCCCAGAGCATTCCTGCTTATTTGTGCCCGAGGAACAGCCAACAGATCCTATAACTGATTGGAGGGGATATGGAGGGCCTGCTGTAGAAAAATAGTCTTTTTTCTCTCTCTGTTTCTATTTCCAACTTAAGTTTGTAGAGATCTTACCATATTTTGTTTGCTGTAGTTGAAATATTCTCAAAGGTTTATCATTGATTTTCTAAAATCATAGGTAAAATAAGAAAAAAACATATATGACTGAAGTTCTGACCTTCCCCATCTTGATTTCTGGATTTCAAGTTACCTCAAATCTTAGCCCTTTTATAAATAAGTTATTTCTTTTTATAACATGTCTGTTAGAATTATTCAAGAGAATTAAGAGTATTAAAGTAATTTTGTACTTTCTATATTTTTAAAGGTATGCTTTCTTTTTTTTTTTTTTTTTTTTGGTGAGGAAACTGGGACCTGAGCTAACATCTGGTGCCAATCTTCCTCTTTTTTTTCGTTTCCCAAAGCCCCACTACATAGTTGTAAGTCCTAGTTCCTCTGTGTGGGATGCTTCCCCAGCATGGCTTGACGAGCAGTGTGTAGGTCCACACCCAGGATCCAAACCGGCAAACCCCAGGCCACCCAAGTGGAGCATGCAAATCTAACCACTATGCCACCGGCCAGCCCCTGTACTTTACTAAACTGAAAGAAATTTGATAGTCTAATGGTAGAAAATTATCAGGGTTGCAAGTTGTCACTGTGATTGCAAAGCATTATCCTTGCAAAGCAGTACAAACAATTTACTAACTTTACTAGTTTTTCATGGAATGAAGGATGCTTGAGCTTAAGCAGTTTAACTCAGAGAAGGCTCCTGCTACAAGAATGAGAAGGCAAGCGGATGTGAGAAAAGCCTTCCTGGCATGTGTGCCATACAAAGTACCACCAAATGGGTGGCTTAAAACAACAGAGATCTATTTCTCCCTGTTCTGGATCTGGAGGGTGGAAGTCCAAAATCAAGGTGTCAGCAGGGCCATGCTCTCTCTTTGGGCTTTAGAGGAGAAGCTTTCTTTGCCTCTTCCTAGGTTCTGGTTGTTGCCAACTTGTAGACGCATCACTGCAATCTTTGCCTCTGTCTTCACATAGACTTCTCCCCCGTGTGTCTGTATCTCTATGTCCAGAGTTCCCTCTTCTTTTAAGGGCACCAGTCATATTGCATTGAGGACACACTCTAATCCAATATGGCCTCATCTTAACTTGATTACATCTGCAAAGACCCTATTTCCAAATAAAGTCACATTCACAGGTTCTGGGTGGACGTGAATTTGGGGAACACTATTCAACCCAGTGCAGGTGGAGATGCAGGAACAGGTGGGAGAAAGGCAGTCCTACAGCTCCTACACTGAACACAGAGGCAGCTTGCCCAGAAGAACAGCCAAGGTAGGACAAAGTCCATGCCAGGACTTAAAGCTATTCCAGCCTGAGGACACGGCCAGATTCTCATGGCTGTTGCTGGAAACCAAAAGGTCTTTGACCAACAATGAGAATGAAAGTACTGAGAGCCTTTAGAAAAGGCTGTACAGTAGTACATTACTGCTTTTTATTCATGGGGCCTGGATAATGTAAGATTGAAGACTTTACTGGAGTTATTCTACTTGCCAAAAAGAGCATTCAATATCCACTACTTGGATCAATACCAGACACGTGGCAAACTCATACTGTCAGCAGAGAAGAGGGAAGAGGAGGAAAGAGAGATGGAGGATGTTATCCACTCAGCCTTTTTTTATTAGTGTAACAAAAGTTTCCTGATATATTTCCCAGAATGAGTCACAACCTCTGCCCTCATAGTCATTTCCATCCCAAGCCTGTTCATGCCCTCTCCTTCTCTAGCTTCCATCAGAACTCCTGCTCCCCATAGCTTGACATTAGCACATCTCAGAAGAAAGAAGTCTGACGCCTCTGCAACAAAGCAGGAGCTTTGTGAAGGCTGAGCCAAAGGAGCAAAACCCACCACCTCACCCCAACCCCATGCTAAAGACCTCAGGGGGTCTCCCTTTAACACCTCTTCTCCTTCATTTCCATGAGTTAATCATGTTCTCTCACTGCTGTGTTCCCAATCTTAGGTTTGGAAACAGACTAGTTGAACTGATGATCATATATCTAATAACATCTTAGCCTAAAATCTGTACTTATTAATATTATACATGTATATGTATGTATGCATATATATGTAATATGTATTATATAATGAGGGGACACACTAGTATCCTTCAAGAGTTTTTGCATTCTTCTAAGTGTTTCTTTGGTCTTCTAGCCATAATAGAATAACAGAGACTGGATTTACTCTCCCATCTCCAAAACCTAGAAAACCAAACAAAAAAATCTGAAATCAGGGTTTTCAGATACAGGCAGTACAGGACAGTGCTCTCTGAGAGAGGGGTAACAAACAAGGTGAGCTCTACAAGTGTCCAGCACACCGCCTGGAGAAAGTTCTTGTAGAAGAAAAGAAGGAATGACAGGTGATTTCATTGTTTGCTTAAATAATCTAAGAGAATCAACAGAAAAAATAATAACATAAATAATAAAGTTTCAGAGAGTGGCCAGGAAAAAATCAACACATAAAAATCGATAACTTTATGACTGTAGCAACAATCAATTAAAATCATAAAGACAAAATACATCACTCCTAGTATGAACAAAAATTGTTAAATTTCCAGGGAAATTCCTATCATTATGTCAAGAAAATTCTACAACTTCATTGTAGGACATGAAAAAAATCCCAACAAGTTTTTTAGGAAACTTGTAAAGTGATTCTAAAATTTACCTAAAAAAGAAAATGCACAGGGGTAGTTAACTTTTTAAAAAAGAACAATAAATGGTAGGATTATCAGATATCAAAATCAACTAAAGAGCACTAAAAAAAATTAAAATCTATGTTATTGTGACAAAGAAAAACAGATAAGGGATTAGAATACGGAATCTAGAAACAGACTCATTTATATGTTGGAAATTAATATAAGATAAAAAGAGAATCTTGGATCACAGACAGAAGAATGGATGAGTCAATAAGGAAGCCAACTGACTCCTTTAAATAAAATAAATAAAATTAAATAATTAAATAAATAAACTACAGTACCACATAACACAATCTCTAAAATAAATTCTAGATGAATTAAAGCCCTATATACAAAAAATAAAATAATAAAGGTCTAGAGGAAAATACAAGAGAATATCTTGATAATTTGAAGTTAGGAGGATTTTCTGAGAAAACACCAACCAAAAGCAATAAAACAAAAGATTGGCAGATTTATTAAAAATTAAAAACTTCTGTATGACAAATGATACTATTAACAAAGTTAAAAGAGAAGTGACAGTCTGGGAAAAAATATTTGCAATACATATAGGAAATGAAGGATTAAGAGTCATAATATGTAAGTTACTCTTACAAATCAAGATTACAAAGATAAACAACCCTACAGTAAAACAGACAAAGGGCATGAACAAGAAATTCCTAGAAGAAATACCAGTGACCAATAAGCATATGAAAATATGCTCAACATCAGCATAATGAGGAAAACGCAAATCAAAAAAAATATCATTTTTTATCTTTTGGAGTAAAAAAATTTAAAAGATTAGTAATAGACATTTCTAAAGAGAATATGAAAAAATTGGCATACTCATATATTTTTTGATAGGAGTATAAATTGCCATAGGATGTTTGGAGAGAAATTTTGTCCATATCTTAATTCATTCATTCATTTGACAAATATTTTAGCACCTACTTCATGCAATATGTTGTACTAGGCCCTAAGAATACAGCAGTGCACAAAACAGGCAAAAGTACTTACCCTCGTGGAGCTTGCATTCTAGAGACTCAGGGGCAGGGCAGAGAAGATAACTAAATATGCAGGGCAGGTGGTTTTAAGTGCAACAAAAATAAATAAATTAGGGTAAGGGAGATTGAAAGTGATAGGGTTAGGAAGATGCTATTTTACATAAGGTAGGCAGGTAGGACCTCACTGATAATGTGAGCAAAGATCTTATGGAAGTAAGGGAATAAGTCATGAAACTATCTAGGGGAGAACACACTAGACAGTGGGAATGGGAAGTACCAAGGCCCCACGGTGGAAACAGCAGGGATATTAGCATGGTTGGAGCAGAGTGTAGGAGCAGGGCAATGGCAGAAGATAAGACCAGAGAGGAAAGAGGGTGGGAACAATTCAGGCCTTGGAAGTAATGGCCAAAATTTTGGATTTTACTCCAACTAAAACTGGAAGTCACTGGAGGGTTTTGAGCCACAGAATTATATAACTGGACTCTTATTTTCAAAAGATCACTCTAGCTGCTGTTTAGTGACCAGATTCTAAATGGGCATTTACTAGGAAGCTATTGCAATAAGCCAGGTGATAAATGACAGAGCCTAGATAAAGTGGTGCAGTGGAGGTCATGAGAAGTGACTGATTATGGATATATTTTGAAGACAGAGTCAGTAGGACTTAGTAATGGATTAAATATGGGATGTAAGAGAAAGAGAGGAGTCAAGAGGAACTCCAGGTTCCTGTCCTGAGCAACTGGAAAATAATATTTGCTGAGAGAGGGAAGTAAGTAGAAGCAGCAGGTTGGGAGAGGGAGAAGGTAAAGTCAAACTGAGTTAAATGTGCAATGCTTCATAGACATTGAAATGGAATGTCAATTAGGTTGCTGAATATAAAAGCCTGAAGTTCAGGGACATGATAGGCACTAAAAAACACAATTTCAAGAGTCATCGGTGAATATATAGTATTTACAGCCAAGGAGCAGGATAAGATCTTCTGGAGAGTGAATCTAATTGGAAAAGAGAAGAAATCCAAAGATTGAGCCCTGGGGCACTCAGAGTTGAACTGTGGGGATATGAGGAGGAACCAGTAGAGGTTAAGTGCGCACATTCAGCTTCGGCAGCCCAGGGTCCGCCGGTTCGGATCCCAGGCGCGGACATGGCACCGCTTGGCATGCCATGCTTTGGGAGGCGTCCCACATATAAAGTGGAGGAGGATGGGCACGGATGTTAGCTCAGGGCCAGTCTTCCTCAGCAAAAAGAGGAGGATTGGCAGCAGTTAACTCAGGGCTAATCTTCCTCAAAAAAAAAAAAATTCTTTTGCACGGATATTTATTAAAGTATCAATTGTTACAGAGATAAAATGCAACGATTTTTCAAAAACTGGCAGAGGTAAGTTATTGATATGGAATGATGATCTCTGAATATTAAGGTAAAAAAACTACTTGAATAATCATATGGAATGATTGATTCCAGATAGATGCAAAAAGAAAACATATACATACATGCTGCCCGCAGAGCAGGGCAGGATGGTGTGATGAGAGAAAGTGTGAGCTCCGAATCAGACTTCCTGGGATATAAATGTGGCTTGTCACCTTGGACAAGTTTCTTAACTTCTCTTAGCCTTTCTTTCTCCCTCGATAATATCCCTCAAAGGGAGGTTCAAAGGATTAAATGAATTAATATACAAAAAAGATCAGTGTCTGGCACATAGCAATCTCTCCATAAGTGTTAGATATTAATAATGTCTTAATAGTGTAGATTACAATATATAATAACCACAGAGATTTTGAAGGTTACTCCTCAAACTGTTAACAGAGGTTTTCTCTGGGGAGAAGTTTGGATCTGGGAGTTGGCAGAGGAGGTGAGAGGCAGCTGAAAGGGACTTAAACATTTTACCATATATATGTCTATATTGCTTGAATTTTTAATAACATACTAATGCAAGTTTTTACAAAAGTATGCGTGCACTTCTTGTGAAACTTTTTTTAATTGAGAGAAGAAAAAGAATAGTAAAAGTTTATAGATTGCAATGGCTATTTCTGGTGATTTCTATTCAATGATCTATGGTTCAGCTGACACCAAAAAGATAAATCAAAGAACTGGGATAATACGAGGCAGGCAAAATAACATTTCCTAGCCATTTCCAAGAAAGCTACACAGACCCACACATGGCAACGAAAATGGAAAAGACAGAAAAGAAGAGCCTGAACAAAACGAAATAAAGGGAAGAGAATGAAATCGAACACAGATTCATAGACTCTGAGTCTAACCATTCAGCAAATCAAAAACCCTATCTATCACACCTGAGAGAGGCAGTCACCCAGCACGCCCTGACATTTCCAGTGACAGGGACAGTATGCATTACTAGTCAGTTACACTTTATATTAACCAAATATAGTCTCCCATTGGTCCTACTTGTCTCATCGGAAGCAACATAGCATTAAATCTCTCTCTTCACCAAGACTGACTTTTGGCTACATATTCTAGCCCAACTACCCTGTTTGGGCAGGCTCAGCCCTGCCCAGTGTGGGCAAAGAGGACATTCCAAGCAGCAGGCTGCTACAGTTGCTCTAAACCTAAGGCAAATACACTTACGATTCTTTCCATTCAGTGATGCCAGTAGGTAGAACGGTTAAGACAATGTGGATGTACAACTGCATGACTTCCGACTTGGACCAAATTCTGCTTGGAGAAACAACAGGTATTTGCACGGGACAAATGCTAGAGTGTGCTCTATGCAGACTCAACTTACCCTTTCATACACAACTCGAAGTCTTCCTTCCATCACCTCTTTCTTTGTCTTCACTACAAACCCTTCATCAGCTCCGCCCCAGACCTTCCCAAGGTGGAGCTCACTACTCCATGTATGGCTCTGCCTCTAATTACTATTTACTGCATTTGCATGTGTTTTTTCTCATTACAATGTCATTAGCATGCGAGGGAGCCCGGTTGCCAGGGCAACCAGGAGTGGTGAATGCAAGGCACAGCCTTTAATGAAAACTTAACCCTACTTAGTTTAATTCCCACTGTGTTTTTTGGCTCACTTCACTTTTGTGGTCGCAAGAATGGAAATATCCTGCAGTTACTCCTTCTTACGTGGTGCTGCTCCAAGGTCTTGGGAAACTATGTGTGTTTTCCTGAACATACTGACAACATTTTATATTTCTTATAACTGACCTTGATAGCTCCCTCTAATAAAAATAAAGTCTCTTTCTGACCAACACTGCTCACTCAACACAGTCCTCTGAATATCTAAAATAGCCTGTTTTTCTCCAGATTAAATAGTCTCAGGTTTTTCAAATTTGATATAATTTCTGCAGTCCTTACTCACCTAACTGCCCGCCCCTGAAAAGATTCTAAATGATTTGGTTGAGATCAAACTCACTACTTCTATAGCATCCTGCCAATCTGGTAACCTTCTCAAGAGGAAATGAGAGATTAGTTTGACATGACTTCTTTTTAGCCACCTACAAAGGTATGCTTATCAAAACTGGGTAAAAACCTGGCTTGTCAGGTGATCAAATCAAGATTTAATTAAAAAAAAAACCTCAGTCCACAAGAGGCAAAAATGAGGTGATACTCAGCATGGACAAAAATAAAATTCTAAAATTGGACTCAAAAATCCAACTACACAAACAGGAGCTCTGCCTTAACAGTAATGCCCACTTTTAAGCCACAAGAGCTACAGATGCCTTCAAGTTCAATAGCAGCCAAGGTGTGACAGGCTGTCACGTAGGGATTTCTTAGAACTCAGTTTATAATTGTTATACTTGCAGGAAAAAGTAATGAGAGCAAGGCCAACAGTACTGCAGAACTGTTTTAAGAAAGCAAATCTTGTATGAAACAGCATCTAATGACCAAAAAAATCTATTATTTTCTGGTATCACTGTCTTTTACAATATGAGGAAAGACAGAATCAGTGGGGCCAACCACTGAAGCAAGGCAACCTGAGGAGTTAGACACCAAGAGGAAATGTGCTCTCCCTTCTGTAGCAGACTTGCGAAGAGGACCAGCGAGAATGCTACTGTCCGATAAAACCAGCTGCAATGATGTAGATGTTTTTTGTGCCATCCAAAATGGTAGGCAGTATCCACTTGAAATGTGGCTAGTTCAACTAGGGAACCATATTTTTCATTTTATTTAATTTTACTTAATTTAAATAGCCACATGTGGCTAGTGGCCACGATATTCTAAAGCACAAGTTACATAAATGATGGACTGCTGCAGAGTAAATGTTCTGGTAACATTTTAAGATCAGACTATATTCTTCAGCTTTCCCCTAACAAGCAACTGAAGTGGCGCTCAGCAACAACCAAGGCATAGCCTAGGAGGAGGCCCTACTGCAGCATCCTCTCTAGGCCACAACCTCCACAGAAGGCCCAGGTCATAAGGACAGTCTGCCTTGAGACCAGCGGTGGAAGTTTAGCAGGAGATGGGTGGTTAGTATTACTACAGCCTTGAGAAATAGTATGGCACAGAGTCAAGTACACAGACTCTAAAGCCAGACAGCCTGAGTTCATATCCCAGCTCTACCATGAATAAGTGTGACCTCAGCTTCCTCATCTGTAAAGGGGGGATAATAATGACTATTATCAACCAGTGTGAAAACAAACTTAGCTAATACATACAGAACACTTAGAATAGAACCTGACACAAAGTAATCGTTAACGAGTGTTTTTTCCCAAAAAGCAGGTTTCTCCTTCAGGAGTTAACTTACTCTGATCAGTCCCCATGAGTGAGAAATAAACGATTTCTCTTTCCAGGCGTTTATCTTTCTACATAATCCAGAAGCATCTAGACAGCTATTTGGCTTAGTCCAGCTCAGTTTGGTTCATCATCTTCCTGCCACCCACCCATCTCACCACTGCTGGCCCTTATCCCCCACATAGTAAGACATGAGACACAGCATGCCTGCCAGTTGGTAAATATATTTCCTGAAACTTTACCCTCCCCCGGTCCTTGCTTTTTACTCCATTCTCTAAAAATCTCTTAGTTATTGAATTTGGGACCCGTCACAGTTAACTTTCTTGCCTCTACCTTCCAGATTGCCATATGATTCAGTCCAGCGCTTCCTAACCCTTTTCACATCATGACACACATAAAAATTCATATCGGAATCGTTTAATGGAGTAAACTGGAGGGGATTTGGTGGTGTCTATATGAAACGAGGTGAAAAAAATTTTAAATACATTTTCTTTATATCATAAAATTATTACAGTCAACTCCCATTCCTACCCCAGCCCCAAGCTAATCTACTTTCTGTCTCTGTAGAGAAGAGTATTTATCACTTGTCTCCAAATGATGGAAACTCCTTTCTCATCACTAACCAGAATTTGGATAATTCAAATCTATATTGTACTTCAAAAGTGCCATCGTTGAGTAAATCAAATAGATCTTCCTTTACTTTCATCAACAAATGTAATGTGGAAAATTTCTTATGATACCACAAATAACTTGTGAATACAACTAAAACACTTGAAACTTTTTCTTCAGTATACCAGATGTTGCTCTACTTGTCTTAATAATCACTCTTTACTATTCAAACTGTGACACAGACTAAACCCCACAAGTGAATCTTTCTTAAACTCACATTTCCAAGGCCAAATTTTTGCCTTGAATCCATGAATTTTATCAGTACATGTGAATACATTATCATGAGGTCCCTGCACTTTTCTATTAGGTTCATTCATTCAGCTTATTATGCTATTTTTTCAAGCCAGTAACTACCTTTTAAAAAATCTTCAAAGCAAGAATTATTTACAAAAATGTTCTAATTCTCCTGCTAGTTCATAAACTTCTGACAAAACCCCCTTTGGACATCTACTGCACTTCAGTACGAAACAGTGGAAAGCAGTCTTCAATCTCACTTCTTCACATAAGTTGAAAACAGAGGTGAGTGAAACAGCTTCACTTATATTAGATTCTCCACTTAGATACATCAGACCATGTGAATCTCATACAGAGGCAAGCTTTTACACAACAGAGTTTCTCTGTGAATAAAACATCACATTATTTGAATCTGTGTTTTTAAGAGTCTTGACATGCAGCCATTCACCTTTCTGCTATTGTAGTTACTCCATCAGTATACAAATTCAGGCATGTTTCCATAATATCTTATGTGTTTCAAAGTATGAATTTACCACCTTTAATATTTCATCCCCAGTAACTTGTTTTGGTAAGTCTTTACAGAGAATTGATATTCTTCGCAGCATTTCTCTTCAAGGATTCTAACTGTCCTAGAATTTGGCAGTTTTCAATGTGTGTAAAGTCATCAGTCTGAAATAAAAACCTCTTTGATTTAATAATAATCTGGATTAACGTTGGCTTTATGTCATCTGACGTACCATCAATACATTTACAAGTACTATTTCAGAGTGCCACCTTTTCCATCTCTTTTGCTTTACTGGCCTCAAGTTCTAGACTGGCCGGTAAAATGAGGGCTTCTGTCCTTGCGTGAGGCAGTTGGCTTCAGCTTTTAATGGTGTGACCTTGTACACTGGTTGATTTAGCGTAATCTAAATAAACTGAAAAAGACTATTGTTGGAACCAATCTCAAAAAGAGCTTTGGTTTTTTGTGCTGCTTTTGCAGGACTTATAAACATTCCGGTCTTTTCCCACGCAGGATGAGATGAGTTTTTGTGGTGAGGTGTCACTGCAGTTTTGTTGGTCCCTTGTCTTCGTCCGGTAACTCTTCCTGCCTGTCAGGCATTTAGGCTGAGGGAGAAAAAGTTTCTGAGCACACATATCCAAGTCTGAGATGATTCTCACTCCGTTCCCTAACCAGTGACTTCAAATTTTTTTGATACTATGTTTCTCTTATGAAACTGATAGCTTTCCAGCTTTAATGAAAAATTCTCCATTAAGATTAGAAAGTAAGTACAATATCTGTAAAATTAAAAATTTTTTAAACATAAGGAACTAAAGGGGTCTACAGGCTTTTATAACTACATAAAATCTGTTTATAGGAATAAAGAACCTTCTGCATTCATTCAAATATTTTAAAAATAAATTTTGCGAAAAATCAAACAATTAATCAGTGATTTTTGTTTACTCCAAAAACTAAAACTTTGAAATATTCACAAAGTATATATAATGTATACACTGGTGTGTGATTAAAAATATTTTGACAATTTTATTTTCTAAAGCTAGAAAGCCTTTTAGTGAATCAACTGAATTAAATTACATTCAATTATTACTTGATTTTTAGAAATAAATATTATTTTAATTTCCAAAAACAAATAAGAATTCATAGAACAAAATTCTATCAAGAATGTGACTTTGGCTAATTCTTAATACCAAAAAGCAAAAACTAAGTAAGTAAAGAAAGTAAATAAATCAAGAAGTAACAAAATCAGTGATTTATGTGGTAACACTTAGTATCAGAAAATGGTAATAAAAGTAATAAAAATAATTAATCATACATAGGTTCTAAGTCATAAAAATTATAAAATAATAATGATATAATGATAATGATTATAGCAAACTAAATTGAAATTAAAATACAAGTATTTTACATGTATTAAAAAACAAAATTTTAAAAGATGGAAGCAACCCAAATATCCATCAACAAATGAATAGATAAATAAAGTGTTAAAAAAATATATACATACATATATACATACAGTAGAATATTATTCAGCCTTAAAAAAAGAAGGAAATTCTGACACATGCCACAACATGGATGAACCTTGAACATACTATGCTAAGTGAAATAAGCCAGTTACAAAAGCCTGTTTTTGACAAATATATGATTCCACTCATACGAGTTAGAGTAGTCAAATTCACAGAAACAGGATGTGGAATGGTGGTCGCCAGAGGCCGGGGGAGGAGGGAACGGGGAATTGTTTCATAGACACAGAGTTTCAGTTTACTAAGATGAAAAAGTTCCATAGAAGGATGGTGATGATGGTTGTATAACAATGTGAACGAACTTAACATTTCCCTGCACTACTGAACTGAAGCACTCAAAAATGAGTTAAGATGGTAAATTTACATCACATGTTTTTTACCATAATTAATTTTTTTTATTTAAATGGTTAAAATGGTACGTTTTATGTTATATATTTTTTACCACAATTTAAAAAATTACTGATGACAAATATATCACAAGTGTGTAATCAGACATACTGGGGGATTTAAGGTCCAATGTCAAGGGTAGGTGCTATGTGGTATGGCTACCAGAGTGAAATTCCTGGTCACAAGTGCAAGATCTAAAGTTTTTCGGTCCAAAATAATTAGTGAATCTAGGGAGTTTACATAGGGAGCCATTCAAATAGTGCTCAAATATCATCTGAACTACTATAAATTTCTGAATGGTTGTACAAAATACTGTTAATGATTTATGACCATTAGTATCTTGAGCCTACTTGTAGCCTGTTTGTGGCACAACAGTGTGACATGGCATAACAATTAGGAAGCTCTGACCTAGTACCAAACTTCCAGGTTTCTTCCTGATCAACCTCTTGTCTCTCTCTCAAGCTCAGTATATTCTTGGACAATCCTCTGGATAAGTCTTCTCCTAGCTCAACCACGGCTTGGGACCTCTGTTTCTTAAATGGTATGCTCAGGATATCTCCCTTCTGGCACACTCAGCTATCATGAACAGAAGCCACAGATTGGCTACAAAAAGCTAATGCATCGTAAGCAGCCTTAATAGAAGCAGTATCTGGAACAAGGTAAATTATATGACCTTCTAACTCTAAACTTCTATTTCTATGACTCATAAACATTTTTATGACTCCCAGTTTATATAACACATAAATCTCAACTTTATATTCTGATTGCTTGTCCAGGTATCAGCAATGAATAAAACGCATACCAAAGAGTCATGCCTTGTCATTATTTTTAGTAGCACTAAGATATCCTAGGTAAAACTGAGAAGTAAATGAAACTCATCATTGATGCTCTCCCATTTCTACCTCCACTTTGTTGTCAAGGTACACATAAGGTCCCACGGTGGTCCCAAATTCCTAACCCTTCAGAAGTGCCACAAAGTACATAATTCAGCTTTCTCTGTTCTTCCCTTCCCTCCACCTAAAATCCTGCCCCAATTTAAAAAAGTTTCAATATGGTAATAATTCACCTCCATTTGAGTACAAATCCTGGTTAGGCTTCCTAATTTTCTTATAAGGATGTCAACACCAACTCCCACTCTGCAGTCATTAGAACATATGGAGGTGCCCTTAACGGAAAACACAGAATATCTCCATTTCAGGTTCTACTATCCACCCTTAGCTCATTAACCATTCAGTGTCATCAAGCTGTTTTGTTAGGGTACTAGAATTATAAATGATGGTCTTTTCTCTTTATTTAAATTTAATACCTAATGTTATGTAATGGGGCAAAGGAACATAAATCAGCATTTGAAAATCTCATCCCAGATCAAATGCATTTCAAACCATCTGTAGTGGAAGATCAGGATTTTTGTTTCCAATCTGTCATAGACATACTTTTGTGAAAAACACTGAAAATGAATTACTAAAAAGAAATGAAATTTAAAAATCCAAATTACAAGCCCCATTTAAAAAAATAAAAAGAACTATTTTTTTTAGAGCAGTTATAGGTTCACAGAAAATTGGAGAGGAAGGTACAGAGATTTCCATATGCCCCCAGCCCCCACACATACATAGCCTCCCCCATTATCAACATCAATCTTTTAAATTATATTTGATAGACATAAAATTATTCTGTCAAATTACCTACAGGTTTCTAAGCGCTCATTTTCAAGTTCTATACTCATCTCCTTGACTGGTACCAACCCAGCACCACACTTTGAGCAGCACTGCTTCTCTCATCCCTACTCAAATATCTACCTCCACTCCGTCAATCTGCTCCAGAAGCAGGAAGATACAGAACGGTACAGGCTATGGCTAATGAAAGAGCCACTTTGGGTACATACACATCTGCCATCTATAGATTTCTAATTCACAGAAGCTGATCCTTTTTCATAAGCTATTCACCAATCTAAAACACTTTCAGGTTTATGAGAGTAACAGGGTCTAGGAGTCTCATATACGCCTTTTACTTTGAAACGTCTCTGTTCTTTTTAAGGTAGTTAAAACCCCTATTCTGGTTCTTGGTTATTTACATAATAAAGATTCATTTAGATGCACATGCACTACAGCCTCCTGAAGCCAGCAGGAGGTGAACATGCAGATCTGAGACCAAACTTCTCCGTCTGTGTGCGAAGCCTGTCTCCATTGTGCAATCGCTTTACAAATAGGAAATAAACACTGGGTTTATAAGGCTTGGAAGAAAAGGTTTATGGCTTTG
Source organism: Equus asinus (assembly GCF_041296235.1). Taxonomy (NCBI): domain Eukaryota; kingdom Metazoa; phylum Chordata; class Mammalia; order Perissodactyla; family Equidae; genus Equus; species Equus asinus. The sequence continues at coordinate 87,147,578 of NC_091798.1, forward strand.
ACTGTTTTCCATTACTGAAAAATTTACATGCTGAAAAGTAGCAAAAACCAGTGCAAAAGAATAAACAGTGGGTGCACTTCAAGGGATTGATTCTTTCAAGAATCAGGAGTAAAATTGGGTTTTATTAGCTGTTTCATTAAGTTTTACTTTGAAGAAAAACAAACAGTGAAAGCATATGTGCAACATCTGATGAAAAAGGATTTTATTCTAAACAGTCTCTGCACAAAGCTCATTAATGTAACAGTAAACGTGAAGACTTGTCTAACAATTTAAGGATAATTTTACTTATTTCAGTTTATTTATAATTTCTGACAGTTTATTTAATATATTCTAATCTTTAAATCACCATGTGTACTAAACTAATATATTAAATCTGTCTTTTCAATGACATTTTGCAATAAATATCTACAGCAGCTGTTAAAGGCAATTAGTATGTGAAGTTTGTATCAAATTTAACACCTAAAGTAAGATAATACAACTGGATATTGAATACTTGGAAAACTCATGGAAACAGATCAGTTCTTCTTAGTCAAACTACTAATTACAAATGCTTTCCTTACACTATAAGTATACATTTTTTGAAAATTTAAATATATGTGTTATTATAATCAAATATCTGAAATCTAAGCATCTAATATAATACTCAAAGTATTAAATAAAAGTGAATATTTTTTTCTTTAGAGAAAATTTAGACATGCTGGATATTCATCATGCTCTACTAGAAGAATTTACTCAATTGCTATTTTTCCATTTCAAGACTAGATGTTGACAAGAAGCAACTGAAGTTTGTTGGGGGGAGAAAGTACACACATTCTAGTTCCACTGTGTTGGCTACATAATAGTGTGGGCCTCTGGTATGGAGCAGATTAAACTTCAGCTTCTATCTAAGTGGATGAATTCAATATTAAATTCAACCTGTAATTCAATATTAAACTACAGTTTAGGGGTTAGGGACACAGTCTTTGGAAGCAGGTACACCTTGGCTCCAATCTGGACCCTGCCACTTACATACAGACCACGTAACCCCGCACAAGCCACATAACTTCTCTAAGCCTACACGCCTCATCTGAAGCAGAAATAATAATGGCTAACTCATAGGGATACTGTGGGGACTAAATTATTTGAGATAATTATATGTAAATAACAGTACAGTGATGGTGCTTTGAAAATAAGACTTTCCTGTTTAAAAAAAATTACTCATTTTAATCAAAGTAATATAGCATATAGTTTAAAAAGTCACTAAAATGCATATATGTAACAAAAATCAGCAGCCCCTTCTTACCCCTCCCAACACCCCCAATACTCTGGTCAGCCTACCCAGAGGCAACCACTTGCCACTTCTCTTGTTTTTTTCTTCTGGTATTCGTCTCTAAATTCCATACATTTTATGTATACAGCTATCTCTTGATACATCAAATTTAGATATTTTCTATTAACTTAGTTTGTGGATTATATATATTCAAATTCAGTGGGATCCCTGAATTTAAAAACCAGGATCATTGAAAAATAACTTCTGTTAAACTCACACATTGGAAAGAATTTATAGAAGAAACAGCCTGTCTTAGAGGAGCCTATGTTGTTCAAATCAATTGTAACCTGCTTACTAAGGGGTCTCTGTTCCTCGAGTTTTTCCAATAACTGCCCTAACTCTCCTATGTCAAATCTCCTTTCCCACTAGGTAAGTGTGCCAGAGTGATTGCATTAATGACCCCAATTTTTCACACCTCCCTATATCTTTGCCCTTTGGTAGTGCTTTCCTATACGGACTCTGAGCTTGGCCCCCATGAAAAGCTCAAGGAGAGATCTGAAAAAGTGCTTGAGTGTTTCTACTACCTTCCTTCAGACCCTCCACCACCATGAAAACAAGCTAAGGCTAGCATGCTGGAACATGGAACCAAGTCAAATCACCCCAACTGAAGCCATCTTAAACCAGCCAGCATGCAGCCAACTGTCAGCTGATTGTAGATGCAGAAGCAAGCCCTGTGGACATCAACAGAGCCTGTCACAGATCAGCAGAATTTACAATTGGTCCAGCCAATTGGTAGGCCTCTGAAAAATAATGAATTGTTGTCATCTTAAACCACTGAGATTTGTAATGGTTTATTACTCAGCAATACCTAACAGATGTATTAGAGATCATTAAACAACAACTTAGTCCCAGTCTATAACTTTTTAGATGTTTTAAGTTATTAGAACACTATCCTTCAGATAATTAAGACTCAAATCTTATTATTATTTTTGTTATTTTGAAGACTTCATACTCAAAATCAATTTGAAGCTCTTTTCTCCCTGTAGCTCAACCCACACCCTCTGCAGCTTGGAATGGTGAAATGAAGCATGGTCCTGCTCAGAGATACCTCCTGCCCCTCACTACTTCTTCCAGGAGCCCATGGCTTGAGAACTGGAAGCAGGAAGGAGAGTCATCTCCTTGCTTAACCAGATGCAGTCATAGCTCTCTCCTTGTTGCTTGCTGTTGCCTCTGCCTGACACTGACTGGGTGTCAATGTCCCTGCATATGGCAGGCATGCAGCGGCTAGCTCCCTCACAGGGTGATTTTATGGGTTCTACAGAGGATCCTGCAGGGAGACCACCCCCTGGGACATTTACCTGATCTAGGCAGTCACCATCTGCCCTCTACCACTGTTGAGGTACCTTTACCTCCTGGATGATAGCCTTCTTGAGCAGGACAATAGAAACAGATGTCAAGCCTAGCTACTCGCTGAAGTGACCACATAAGTAGATTAAACAGTGTCCTCTCTCCCCTCTATCACTCTCAACCCCATTTAGCCCTGCTCCAGCAGAAAAGGGCAGATTGGCAAGTTCAGGGCTAAACAAATGCTCAATTAGGCAATGAAATGACCTCTCTCCCAACTTGAAGGGGCCCCACACTCCTTACGAGTGGTTCTTTGGAGAAGGAAGGGAGGCTGTGGGAGGAGAGGGAATCGTTTCTCATTAGGAACTCTGCACTTCTCCTCTGCTAAGTCATATCCTCGTATTGGGGTCAGGTGGAGGATCTCAGTTCTTTAAGAATGACTCCTCAGAGCAGTCTCTGTGGGCAGATTTCCGACCCCAGTGGCTAGCAGATTATTCACAGCAATCCAAATATAGAAAATTAGTTACTTAGAGTCCTTTGTCTTCAGTTTGGGGCCTTAGCTGCAATTCTGGAACGAGATAAAAAGGTCCCACTCAACACACTGTTATATGACTTTTTAAATCTAAAATATGCATTAAATTCTACTATACTGCATATCATTACAGAAGAATTCCATTTTTACAGAAATGCCAGTTTTATTAAAAAAAAACTGCCCTGAAGAGATTATTTGAATAATACTTATTAACTTTTTATGTAAATGTTATGGTGTTTTCTTGGATCCTAACTCATCAATTAAGGGATAAAAGAGGACCACTGGCATTTTTAAACATTTCTTATAATTTTTCAATTAAAACTTTTTGTCTAACAAAATTCTTTTGACAAATTGTGAATTTTTATTTTTTTCAGAAAATCAGATATTCAATCATTCATTTAATTTTGCTTGTGTACCTACTTTATATTCAGTGATACACTCTAGTTGCTTTGGACATATCAGCAAACAAAACAAAGATCTCTGTCCTCATAGATTGATGAGGGAAAGAGAGATGTTAAACAACAAACATAAATAAGTAAATTACAGAGCACGTTAGAAGGTAACTAGTCGTATGAGAAGAAGAAAATGTAGAGTAGGATAAGAGAAATCAGGAGTGGGGCTGTGGGTGGGGAACAAGTGGTCTGAAATGTTGAATAGGGTGGGCAGAGAGGCCTCAGTAAGAAGGAGACATGAGCAAACACATGAAGGATGAGGGGAAGTGGAGAGAGGGGCAGCTAGTCTTATCTGAAAGAAGAGTGTTCTAGACAGAGGGGCCAGCCAATTCAGAGGCCCTCAGGTAGGAATGTTTGTCTGTCTGGGGTGTTTGAGGAACAGCAAGGAAGTCAGTGCACCTGGAAAGCTGTGAATGAAAGGAAGGGAAATAGGAGGTGAAGTCACAGGACTAAGAATGGTGGGGAGGGAGCAGATCACAGTTTATAGGCCACTGTGGATGCTTTGGCTTTTACTTAGAGTAGAGAAGTGACAGAATATGACTCACATTTTAAAAGGGTTACCTGATAGGAAGGCAAGAGTGGAAGCAGACAGATGGTCAGGAAAGTAATATCAGTAAGTGCTGGTGGTGGTTCACACCAGGGTGATAGCAAGGGCCACAATGAGAAATGGTCTGATTCTAGATATTATGAAGGTGGAGGCAACAGGAAGTCTTAATGCATTGGGTATCGGGTGTGAGAGAAACAGAGAAGTCAAGGATAATTCCAGTAGCTTGAACAACTGAAAAGATGGAGTTGCCATCAATTGAGAGGAGAATGTTAGTTTGGGTAGTAGTGGATATGCAAGTCTTGGAGTGGGTAGATTAGGAATTTAATTTTGGACATGTTGACTTTAGGATCTAAATGGAGACATCAAAGTAGAAATGTCAAGTAAGAAGTTGGCCTTATGAATCTGGAATTCAAGAAAGAAGTCTGGGCAGGGGATATGCATTTGATGCTATTTAAATGATGACCTCCAAGGTCATGAAAATAGCTAGAGAAGAGAATAAGACATAGGACAGCCTGGGTACTAATATTATAAGGTTGCAAAGGAAAGAAAAAAACAACAAAGGAGATTGAAAAGGAATGAAGAGTAATACAGGAAGTAAACTAAGAAAGTGAGGACATCAGATGAAGAAAGTATATCAAGGAGAAAAGAATGGCCAATTCTTTCAAATACTAGTAAAAGATCAAAGAATTTACCAGTACCGAACTTAGAGGTCACTGGTAACATTACACAATAAGAGGGGACCCAATGGCTCTTTTCAGCTAAAAAGGGATTTTACTATTTAATAAAAATTCTCTAGAACAAATAGGTTTTTACAGTCAATGACCCACTTATCTCAAAGAATATATTACACAATGAAATGAAATACAGTGAAATATATTTACACAAATAAAAAACCTGGAAGAACTCCTTGCAGTTTATATGATTTTAATTCAATTAAACAAATGCATATAGAGTGTTAACTATGCTAAGACCAAGGATGTAAAAGTGAGGATAGAGAAAGAAAATGCTTATAGTCAAGACTACTGTGGGGAATCAGGCAAGTACACAGATAATCACCAGACAGGAGAGTATGCAGTGATTATGGGCAAAAGACTTAACCATACAAATCACAAAAGAAGGTGCCAAATAACTAATAAACATAAGAAAAAGTGCTAAAATGAACTAGTTTTTAGGAAAATGCAAGTTAAAATCATCATGTGGCCTCAGGAGGCAGGACTTCAAATCCCCTTCTCCAAAAAACAACTTTGAAACTGTTCAAAATAGTGACAAACAACCATTTCAGGAATCTGGCAATCAACCAAAGTCAAATAACATATTAAGAAGCACTTATTCATGAAACACTGTTGAAAATCGGGTAGGGACAGTGTGAGTCTGTGGCGCTCCTGCCTGGGGCTGCTGCCATCCTTCCCTGGTGGTCAGGAAGGGGGTTCTCCCTGGACCGCAGGCTAGCACAGCTTCAAGGCCAGAGAGGCTCAACTGATCTGGAGCCAAAGGTGAAAACATGCTATCCAGCAGCAGCATCAGTCAAAGCAGCAATCTCAGTAGCAGGTCTGAGGTAGCCATGCCAGTTGGGACAAGCAACTAACTGACAACATAACCAGAAAGGTAATAGGGGGCGCCTAGAAATGAGAGATCCCTGAAAGGCCTTAAACTCTGCAAATAACCCTGGATGCCTTCTACCCACACGCCTAGGGGAAAACACCCTGTCCTCATGTCCTGGGCTGACGGCAGGGCTGCACACATGCACAGAAGACACAGGAGGAACTAGAAGGCAGGGCAGACTAGAAACCTGCCTGAACTTTTAATGTGCTCTCCAATCCACACACAGATTCTCCAGGAAGAGTGAAAGTCTTACTCCCCTCTTCATGCTCAGGGTGTTTGAGCATGACCTCTGACCAATGATTGACCACAAAGCTATGCATAAATGTAATGCTCGCAAAAGAGTACATCTGTTTTAGGCATGAGCTGTGTATGCTTACCTAAGGAGCCTGAACTACATCCTGAAATAATGAAGAATCGCTAGAGGACTTTAACCAGGGAGTAATGGACTGGAATTGTATGTTATAAGATCACTCTAGTAGGGTGGAAGGCAGATTGGCAGAGGGCAAGATGAGAGACAGAGAACAGAAATAGCAACCTGACCCAAGACAGTGGCAATGGTAAAAGAGGGTAGAGGATGCAGAGTTAAGCCAATCTGAGAGACTCCTAAAGGTGAAATAAACTGATATAATGATCCATAAGGTCTAGGTATTAAGGAGACAGGAATGTAAAAGGCTTCGGGTTTACACCCTGAGCAGAAGGATGGTGAAAACATCTTACCATCTACTAAAAAGCTTATCATCTACCAAAACAAAAAGTTCAACTGATAGGAGATTGAAAGATGATGGGCTCCGTTTTGATCATGTTGAGATCGAGGTTTATAGGATTCTAATCTGTGAGTTTGCTTATGTAAGTAAACTTTGTATAAAATCTGTTATTTAGAAAAAGATAAGTAGTATATGGAAATATAGGGCTGTAGTAGTCCAAAGACCTGGGTTCTTATTCTAGTTCTAGCTCAAACATGGGCGAGTCAATTGTTATCTTGATGCCCAAGTTTATTCATTTATTCAAGTTATCCTCATGCAAAATGAAGAAATCAGACTGCCCTATGTACTTACAGGAATGCTGTGAGCATAAAAAGGATGTTGTAAAACAAGAATACATGCACCTGCAGCCACAGTGCACAATGTGTTCTGGACATTGTAACCTACACAATATGACCAAAATGAAGCCATAAATACTGGAAAAGGCATCATATTTTCACCATGTCAGATGACATGGAAAGCACCAAAGAATTATTTTTAAAAGTACCAGAAGTAGTAAGACAGTTCATTTAGGTAACCAGTCACAAAAATACACCTAGCAAAATCAGTCTTTAAAGTGAGCACCTATTGTGTTCCTAAAAGGAAAGACAATGCTGTAGACATGCAATTTAGCTCCAAATTTACAAATTTAAAAGAACTACCATTAAAATCCCAATTGGGAAATATAACAAGACTTGTTTATCTAAGTAAAAGTACCTAAAAATGAAAGCCTACATATGAGGGAAATTTACCAAAGAACCAGAGTTGTATTAGGGTAGTATGATTTTTGACGATTTTTTTCCTCTCTATTTTTATAAACATTCATGATCATGATATGCCGTCAGTAGTTGGAGGCATTCTCCAAAGCTTTGGAAATAAGCATTTTCTGAGTCCAAGCAGGAAATTAACTCATAATAGATCAGAGCACATAGGCAAATTACCCTAAAGAGAGAGAATGGCTCCCCAGCCTGCAAAATTTTACTGTAATCTGATGGCAACCAAAAGAGAGACTGATCAGTCTTTAAAATTAAAAAAAAAAAAATGAGGGCTGGCCCGGTGGTGCAGCAGTTAAGTTCACACCTTTCGCATCCGCAGCCCAGGGTTTGCCGGTTTGGATCCCGGGTGCAGACATGGCACCGCTTGGCAAGCCACGCTGTGGTAGGTGTCCCACATATAAAGTAGAGGAAGATGGGCACAGACGTTAGCTCAGGGCCAGTCTTCCTCAGCAAAAAGAGGCAGATTGGCAGCAGATGTTAGCTCAGGGCTAATCTTCCTCAAAAAAAAAAAAGAAATGAGATCAGTGAATGTAACACTGGCAGTGTCCACTACACCATTCAAGAGAGAGATTCTTACCCTACAAACTGTAAACAACTTGGCCTCAGTGGTCAAACTGCCCCTACTGCAGAGCAAGATGTATGGTGCCACTCTTAGATTACACCATTAAATACATCATTCATACAACTACACATGAGAATTTGTACTCATTCTGTGCTCACATGATTGTGATTTGCCCCCTTAAAAGACGAAAATGAATCATCATGCTGACAGGAGCATTCCAGTTCATTTGACAATTCTGTTTATTATACATTAATAAACTAGATTCTGATATATATATATATTCTTTAACATCACCTGATATGGATCCCTCTTTGAGAGACAGCTCCACTCCATTCTATCTGAACCTGAGGGTCAGATCCTGAGCTTGATAAACACCGGAGTAAAGATAACTCCCTATGAGGCTTTTGGAAATACAGTCTGCCAGCCTGCCCGGTGAACCCAAACATCACTGTTAGACAAAAATGTGCTTTTAATTGTTAAACATGTTAAAAGTATGTTTTAAAATGTTTTAAAAATAGTTAAAGCACAATTACTGTCATTACTAAATTTTAATCTATAAATTTGCAAAGTAGTATAGCTTTCCTTTCTCTGAAACTCTTGATAATCTTTCAAAATGGTGTTCAAAAATATTTCATTCACAAGTGATACAACTCGTTCTTCTTGAAATGATTGCTTAAGATTTGCATATGCTTAAGTGACAAATCATATCATAACAGACAATAAATTATGAATGAAAAATCTAGTGTAACTGACTGTGACTCAATGTTTATTACAAAAACATAGCATGCCACTCCAAGTGCATTTTTCTCCTAATCTCCAAAGATAAACTAAAAAAAAAAGGAAAAATCTACTTTAGTTTAATCAAGAGACTATATGAATGCAATATATTTAATCTTTATCTAGTGACATTTGGGGCCAGAAATAATATTTCATTAACTCACAGTAGATGGCTTAAACAAATACAGCATTACACTAGAACTAATAGCAGTAACATGCTCACAACCCTCCTAAAAAGGATTATTAATAAAGGGATACATAAAAAATTTTTAAGCAAGCTGGGGGAAGAAGAATAAAAGTTAAGCAAAAATTGAGTATTTCAAACCAACAAATGTATTTATTTGTTACATAAAGCAACATTATACTTAAGAAACCTGTGGGAAATGTCTACTTCTTTAGTAAACATTAAAATTGTCACTAAACTCTAGCAAAGAATCTACCTAAGTATATTGTGTACACAGAGACTGAAAAATTTCAGTGGATATTTACTATTTCACCTTTGAAATAAAAATCATCACTTCTAACAATTAAATGTATAAATATGCAAAGTGAATGGGTGGCAAAGTAAAGTAATTATACGTAAGACATTAATTTCATTATTTACTCTCTAATTTGATTATGTTTCTGATAAAAAATATCCAGTTTGGTTCATATATTATCAGCAAATTTGAGACATGGTGAAGAACTAGTCTTGTCGGATACACATGGAAAGCATTTTTATTCCTCTTTAACAAAGTTGTGCTTCAGAAATCAAAGACATAAAATCTTTTAACAGAATGAGGCTATATAATTCAAGATGTCATCCTCTAACAGAAATTCACTCCCAATTCTCTGTTTAGCTCTCTACTTCATAAAATCTTAAATCAAAATTTGTAGAAATAATGGATGAACTTGGAAGACATTATGCTAAGTGAAATAAACCAGTCAAAAAAAGATAAATACTGAATGATTCCACTTGTATGAGATACCTAGAGTAGTCAAAGTCCTAGAGACAGAAAGTAGGAGGGGGGCTGCCAGGGGCAGGGGACTGGGGAACGAGGAGTTAGTGTTTAAGAGGTACAAAGTTTCAAAATTGCAAGATGAAAAGAGTTCTGAAACTAGGTTGCATAACAATGAGAATGTAGTTAACTCTACTGAAGTGTACACTTAAAAATGGTTAAGACAGTAAATTTTATGTGTATTTTACCATAATTTTAAATATAAATAAAAATTTGTAGAAATAATATTTTCTGTCTCTAGGGTCTTTTCTTGAGTTCATTCATTAATTTTAACATATAACGACAAATAAATTTAGAATGCATTTGAAGAACCCATAATTTTAAGACATATGGGGGGAAAAAAAGGAAAGCCAAGTTAATTAAATTGAAATACATTATGTCATTTCATATATGCCACAGATGCTTTAAAACAGCATGTTCCTGGCTGTGAGCTGTTAATTGTGGGAGCTAGGTGATAGGTACATGGGAATTCACTATACAATTCTCTTTACTTTTGTATGCTTAAAAATTCTCATAATAAGACATTAAAAATAAAGATAGCAGTGTGAGAGAACGAGGTGTGGAATTCAGCAGGGCAGCAGTGTTGATGGGAAGGGTAAGGTGGGTTTTTTACCAAGATACTGCTAAAAAATGGAATCAAGAAAATTATGGAAATATTTTAGAATCTATTTTAAAAATATGAATTTGATGTAATTAGGATGGTGATGAAGGGTTTAAGAAAATGTGAATTAACCAGAGAAAGACTACTGGAAGGAAGGAATTACAAAATCAGCTTAAATTTCTAAGAATAAAATGAAATTTTAAAATTTTACTCTACAAATCAGGAAATAAGCCCTTTCAATAAGCAGTTCCTAAGCTTTAAAGGAAGCAATCAAAATATTTCTAGCATGTTGTTATGTCGATTTCAAAATATAATCAAGTAGATTTAACTGAAGAGAGAGGGATTAACAGGAGCCAGAGCTTCAATTTTTCTTTAAGATACAAAATGATCTAGTATTAATTATATAAAATCTAATATCAAGACTAGTAGACTATTTTGTCTACAGTGTCTGAATGTTCTCTCTTCCTTTTTCTGCTATACAAAGGCAGAGAAGAAAGTTGAAAACCTATGGGAAACTATTTTATCAGTAACCTGTGAAAGGTCAAATCAAAGAACTGAGGTCCTAAAGTAACGTATTCATATCTAGCAAGTAAAAACACAAAAACAAAAGAAAAAAAAGTAGAAGGCAAGTTGCTTTGAAGTTTTAAATTCTGCACAAATTCCCAAAAGGAGTCTGAATCTAACATAAAGCTAAGAACATGTATAACTATGCATAAAGTTTATGGTAAAGAGTAAATTGTGATGAGATAGAAGAAAAGGAAACATATAAGTAACATAAGTAAAAGAAGAGAGAATAGTACCAAAATCAAACCTATGTACACATTACCCATATTCCATACATATCAAGATTTTGCCACATTTGCTTCAACCGTCCTTGGTTGGTTTTTTTCCTTTGCTAAGCTCCTTAGTATCACTTATACCTTACCTTAGTCCATAATTAAATATCCCAAATTGTCTCAAAAAAATGTCCTTTTACAGTTAATTTGTTTGAGTCGGGATCCAAAAAGGTCCACAAAATACATTAGGTTATGTCTCTTAGATTTCTTTTAATCTAGAATAGTGTCACTCAAAGTGTGACCTGAACTGGTGCCAGTTCCAGAACTAATTGTTACCAGTTCAAAAACTGTTATCAATCCTCAAACTCTTTGTTACAGGTCAATAAGATACATTCAGAAAAAGAAAGTACAGACTCAGAAACTTTCATAGCAAGTTGACACTGTCAAAACATCCAAGTGCACAGTCAGTGGACCCATCTCCCTGAACCAGACTGGTGGTCATCACCCTCCCATGGTGAGTCACACATGACCTGAGCTGCACACTAGTCTTCAGGACTGGGACCACTTACTGGTCGCTGCCCCAAAATGATATTTTAAAAAGAAACTTGGTCCTTACACAGATATTTAGAGACACAGTCCTCTTCTGCACTTCTTTACCCTATCATTAACTTTTTAAGGAAATTGGGTCAGTTGTCCTTTAGATTTCTGGATTTTTCTATTTGCTTTTTGTGGTGTCAATTAACTTGGTCCTCTATCATTTGACTTCCTTACTTGATTCTATTCAGGTTTAACTTTTTGGGCAAGAATATTTCATAGATTGTGCTCTATGACGTATGTTATAAAACTTCAGAAAGTATATAGAATCTGGAAGCTCCATTTGTAGTAATGCCAAGATTGACCGCTAGGTTTGGGTGATGATAGCTCAATCCCTCCCTTGTAAATTCCCCACCAACCTTTCATCTATAGTTCATCCACTGGTTATTCTTGCCTAGCTCATTTTATTAGGGATTGAATAGTGGTGATTTTCTAATTCTACCATCCTTTCTATGTTTATTAGATGCAATTTTGAGAAAAAAAAATTCCCTTATCAAATTAGGCTTTTTGGTTACCATGAAATATCGTTCATGCAGGAAAAATCGGGTAAATGCTTATTTCTTTCCTCTTGACTAACAATTTTCAGACCAAGAAGTTGATGTCCTAGATACTCTCAATGATATTATGATGTTCAACGAGTTAGGTTTGAAGACTGTTCTGCTCCACTCTCTCTTCCTGTTCTCCCTTTCTCTCTGTCTCTCTGTCTCATTCTCCCACTAACATTACAAACTTGTGGGTTTTTAAGATATTTAACATGTTTCAAACAATTGCATTCATTGTTATTTGCCATCTTCTGCTCCCGCTTCTTACCCTGAGAACTCAGAATAACACACTACAGACCAGTACAGTATGTTTGGTGCTAAATAGACTTTCACAGTGTTGTCTGAAAACCTAACTACAATTTCATATATAGCATTTTTTTTAATAACAAAAGACACTGAAAATTTCAAACAACCAACCTATAACCATATTATGGCATTCCACGTGCCAGAAATTGTGTTACACTCTTTGAATGCAAATCTCATTTAACCTACATGCAAATCTCATTTAACAGACACAACCACCATGTTAGGTGAGTATTATTGTTATTCCTATTTTATAGATATGGAAAATGAAGTTTGGGAGACATTAAGAAACCTGTCCAAAATCCAGTTAGTAAATGATAGAGCAAGGATTTGTACCTGGGTTAATCTAATTCTGAAGCCCATGCTCTTAATCACTACTTTTAATATCTGACAGGCCATCACATTAAACAAGGGCTTTCAAAGACAGTACCATCCACCTGAGGGGTTCGGAAATGTTGGGGGTAGGAGAACAAGAAGTGCCCTGCTCAGATGCCAATAGCATGCAGCCCCACTGAAAAATATTGATTTAGAAGTATTTTCCCTATTCTGCATACTTCCAGATGAAAAATCAAGACTAATGTTTTGACTACTTTAAGAAACTTCTTTCTTTTAAAATGTTTAAATTATTTACATGTTTAATGAATTCATTTTGCTTTTCTCATCAACTTTGCAGTAAAAATGATGTTTTGCCTTATCTATAAAGTTGAATTATACCAATTCTCTAAATATTGTCATGATTCTTTTAAAATTAAAAAATAAAATAGATAGTGCCAAAGTGACTTATGAACAAACCTGAAAGTGTGACTGACATTACATGTACTCTTTAAAGGAGCCTCTCTATATATATGGATAAACAAGATTCTTTATAAAAGCATCCCCCTTTCAGGGGAAGAGAGGGACATAGGGAGGCATTACAAAGGTGTACAAGGAACCTTTTGGAGGCGATGGGTATGTTAACTCTCTTGATTGTAGTGAAGGGTCACAGGTCTATACATATGTCAAAACTTATCAAACTGTACGCTTGAAATATGTGCAGTTTATTGTTTGCCAATTATACCTCAACACAACTATTTTTAAATAAAATAAAAATAAATTTCTGGAGCCTAAAAAGTAAAACAATAGTATAACTATTGTGTTCAAATAGTCCCACAAAAAGACTGAGATATAATACAAATGGATGGTTTGAGGGAAATAACCAAGTGACTGAGTCCCATTTTCCTTCATAAAAGTGTTACGGGGCTGGTCCGGTGGCGCAGCAGTTAAGTTCGCACGTTCTGCTTCAGCGGCCTGGGGTTCGCCAGTTCGGATCTCAAGTAGAGACCTAGCACCACTTGTCAAGCCATGCTGTGGCAGGCGTCCCACATATAAAGTGGAAGAAGACGGGCACGGATGTTAGCTCTGGGCCAGCCTTCCCCAGCAAAAAAGAGGAGGATTGGCAGCAGATGCTAGCTCAGGGCTAATCTTCCTCAGGGAAAAAAAAAGTGATACAGGACTGTAGAAATTAAGTAGCAAAAATATTAACATCCCAAAAATTCAGAAGAGAAGCATCTGCTTTGCCTGGAGCCCCTTTTACGAATTGACATCAATTCAGCTCAGCAGGCACTGAGGTAGGGCTGGGTGAAAACCATAGTCATACAGCGCAGAGCCCAAGTAGTCATCACACACAGCCCACTGGCATGCTGGGTTTGGTCCTCACAGTGTTTGAAAAACATCTTTTTAATTCATTGCCAACAATTACAAATTTAGAGATTTTTCTCTCCAAATCTTTTTTACTTTTATTGGAAGATCTGGTAACCCTCGGGCCCATGTTTCCAACCTGGCAGCAGGCCAAGCACTCTGGTCAGCCATAGGCCACAGGACTCAGTGTCCACATTGTCTTGTCCCTGGCACCTTTACCCATTTATACGACCATGCCTAGTCTCCACGGACTTCTGAGTTTGCAGTCCTTGCCCTAAGGCTGTAGAGATTTTCTCTGAACAGTGTTTTGTTTTGTTTTGGTACTATCTATGGGCTCATCTCTATATTAAAGAGAACTGTTCTTTCTTAGAGGTGCAATTCACACTCCAAAGGATACGAAACTTTCCTAACTCAGCAGGCAGTGACAGCAAACAAGAAGCTAGACTTAGCCATATCATCCCTGCAACAGAGGCCGACCAAGAATAAAAACAAATCCTGGAAACTGGTTCTTGGGGCACTAGTTTCAACAAATTCAGTGAAGAAATTTCTGAGAGATATAATCTCCCTCCTGGAGAGGTTCCCCAATGCCCCCAACAAACACACACATACACACACACACACACACACACACACACAGAGTCCCAGAGCTTCCCTCCTCCCTTCTACTAGGTCACTGAAAATGGTAACAGGACTCTCTACTATCCTGCCTCTAGCCCTAGATAAAAGAAAAGTTCTTTTTATAAAAACCTAGTGAAAAGGGCAACTTCCCAAGGAATAACCATACAAATTATTACAGATCAAAAAGGATCAGAAACCTATATTAATTCAATGAATAAACAACCAGCATTTTACTTAATTATTTTATATCAGAAGCATTAACATTAGTCAGGATGAAGACAAGGAGACCTGTTATTACTATTACTTAACACTTTTCTACTCAATTCATAAAATAATAAGAGAAGTATTACAAAGAAGGCAACAAAAGACTCCTTATTTGCAGAAGACTTCACTCTACTTAGAAGACATAAGAGAATCACTGAAAAACTATGAAAACTAAAAGGAGAATTCAGTAAGGTAATTGAATGATTACAAAATTAATATACAAAAATTATCAGTTCTTTTATGTCAATAATAATCATAGAATAAATAAGATCAATAAAAATTTAAACATAATAGCAAACACAATTATAAGGTACTCAGGAACAAAACTAATAAAAGGTGCTGGTAAGGTCATGTTATCTGGGAGCAGGAGATGCCATAGGGTCTTATGAATTGTCCAATCACTACCAGAGAGAGTGGGGTTGAAATCCACCACAAGAAATTGACCCTACACTTGGGAACCCTCCCGTGAGCCCCCTGTCAAAGCTCAGCTGGCATATGACCCAAGAGGAAATCATGGCTTCTCTCCCCAGTGACACTGGACCCAATCAAGACCTGGATTCCCCTGGCCTAGTTCTGAATCCTAGGAATCAGCTCAAAACTGTTCACATTTCTTGGAGTTGATAGAGGAAATAATCAATCAGCAGAGAACTGGGATCAATCACTTTTTCAGGAATCGGACAAGATGTCAAGTAGAGAAAACTTACTTATTCTCTAAGAAAGCAATTTCAAGGAACTCAAAGAGCTTTTGGCAGAGAAGCTTACTAAGTGAATGTGTGGCAATAAATGAGTACATAGGCCTTTTACATTATTATTATTGAATAGAACCAACAGAAAGAATGTTTTGGAATGCATTTACATTATTAAGAAATTCCCAACTAATATAGTCCTCAATATTTCAGAATTTGTGATTGTTTGACTGTGATTTGGTTTCAGGATTATCTTTCCATTATCTGGACAAAAGTAGTTTCCTAAGAAAATTAATAGTGTAAACAAACGGCTTGCAGCACCACAGAAGCATCTGCTTACATTCAGATAATTAATATGCTAAGCATTCTTATCTATTAAATTAGAGCAGGTCACCTAAGGACTCTTCTAGATAATACTTCATTAGCCTAATTATAATGAGTATACATAGTTGAAGTAACAAAATGGACATCTGTTTTAAAACATTTTTCAATCTAAGCCTTTGACTAAATCAAACTAGCTTTCATACATTAGTTTCAGTTACAGAGGTTTTACATGACCAAAAAAACCCTCCATTGAAACAGGAAATAAAAATTCTTGTTCTTACCTTTGAAGTTCTCCATTCCCAACCATCACCTATCTGCTGTGAATGTTTAATGAATTCTGCACAATAACGCTGGAATGTCTTTTCTCCAAAGAACTCATTTTCTTCCATACTAAATGATAACTGCAACACAAAAACTAAATATTAGCATCAGCTGTAGAACGAACACTGAAAGGAGTTCTGCTAATTCACTTACTTCTTTAAACAAACCAAAATTGGGGATGTAGAATGGAAAATAACCTCAGAGGCATTCCAAAAAAGTGTTTTGTTTCCATCTTTCTTACCCTATCCCCATTTTTAATCAGGAAGAACATGTAATCAACATGTAACCTAAAACCTTGGTCTATAACAAATACAGATCTATGGTTCAAAAGTTTAGTTTGTCCATAAATTTAACTTCAAGAGTTTAATTTTATCTCACTTCTTCTTAGCTAACACTTCCGAACAACCTCCTCAGAACTTCCTTCTCTCCCTCCTACCTCAGCTCTTATGTAGATAATGTGACAGTGATTAGTGGAGCTGAGCTGTTCTTCACACTTTATTAGAGAGATCAACTCACTAACAAATCATGTTCCAAAGACTGGAAGCATTTGTTTTTCAAGGTGTAATGTTATGATCACCTACTTAATTACCTATTTTATTGAGTCTACAAATGTGACAAATCAAAGAATATCCATATATTTATTATACAAATGTGTCAAAAACATGAAACATTGTTTACAGAAAGAGAATTTTATTTTTATTTATTTACTTTTTTTTCTGAGAAAGTTTCACCCTGAGCTAACATCGGTGCCAATCTTCCTCTATTTTATATGTGAGTCACTGCCACAGCATGGCCACCGACAAGTGGTGTAGGTCCATGCCCAGGAACTGAACCCGGGCAACCAAAGTGGAGCCACTAGGCCATGAGGCGAGCCCCTAGAAAGAGAATTTAGAGCTGGAAGGAAACTCACAGATTATGTTGTTCAAGTCTCTCAATGAGTAAAGTCAGCCTAAGTGAATTCCCTCATTCTCATCCTTCATGAAAAGCATCATCAGGACAATTAGCACTTATCGACTGCTTACTATGTCAAGCACTATGCTAGACACTTCACATTCCCATTTAATCATCACACAACCCAAAGGTTGTTGTTATCCTCATCCCTCAAATGAAAAAGAGAAAGTAATCTGTTCATGAATGCAAATGAGAAAGGACTCAAACCCCAGTTTGGGTCCAGGGCCAACGATCTGTCTATACTAGCTGATTCCCAGTCCAGTGTTCTTTCTGATTATTCAAATTTAGCATGATCTATACAAGCATTTGTTCATTCATCCAACAAATAAATATTGGATATCTACTAAGTAGTAGGCACTGTGCATAGATGAAGGTTAGATATACAAAAATGAAAAGAAATATACAGTCCTTGCCTTGTAAGAGCTCATATTGTAATAAAGGGAGATAAGCAATAAAAATAATTACAGTAGAAACTCTCTTAACCAACGTCCATTTAACCAACTTTTCCAAATTAATCAACACAATGTCAATTCCCTCTATAAAACAACTAATATCTACAGCATACTGATCATGAAGCACCTCTGCTCCCATCAGCTGAGTGTATGTTCACAAACCACATTCTTGTATTATAAATACATACTTCAATTAAATGCTTTTCAACCCAACCAATAAAATATAAGTTAAAAAGAAAGAACTGTTACTTCTATTATTTAATGCCTTGGAAAGGTTTTGTAAAGCTAAGTTTCCATAAGAAAAACAAACTACTATTGAACTAGGTATGGACAATACAAGTGAAAGACTGGTGGGGGAAAAATCATAAAAATCTAAGATCCTGCACCCAGACGCCTACACAAGTGACTGGAGTTCTTTCACTTAAACCAAACATCTAGAGGATGCATTTTGGTTCAGTTCCATCAAGAATGAACAATGAATTCCAGTCACGTACCCACACTCAAAGAAAATGCCTTGATAATATATGAAAAAATTGGCAAACACTTTAAGTTGAAACAAAATGTTTCAAGTATACACATATTACCTTTTTTCAACTCTAGCTTTAATCAACTTCCTCAGTTAACTGCTCAACTCTCAACTCTGATAGCATCAGAAAAGAGGACTTCTATTTAAAGCATACACAACAATGAAGATGTGCATAGATTATGGTAGGCACAAGAAGGCTCCCTTACAAAGGAGAGATGGTGTGGGAGGATGTGTGCCATGCAAGAATTTGGACTGTTTCCACAGGATATGGAGAATCAGACCTCAGAGCTGAAAAGGTCAGAATAATAAATCATTGAGGTCTCTTCAGAGGATGGATCTTAGGGGCACAAGCCTGAAGGCAGGGGGACGAGTTAGAAGCTCTGGCAGTGGCCTGGGTGAGAGTTCAGGAGGATCCGGACCCAAGCAATAAAAGAGATCAAAAGAATGTGCATCTTAAATTATGGAGAGAAGCCAAGATGGATTTAAGAGATTTGGGAGTCGTCTGTTGAAAAGAGACAAATGAAACCATGAGGGTGAATATCACCTAGTTAGAATGCACCTCGCAGATTCTTAATATGGCTTTTGGTGGATCATGAAAGTTTACACTAAATTCTGCATGGATGTGCCTATCTATTTTTGGGTGAGGGGAGGTTCCATAATTTTTCAACAGATTGTTTAAGGAGTCTTAACTAAAAACTTAGGAACCTCCACACACAGTGAGAAGAGCAGTGGGTTGAGAAAGAAACCTTCAGACACCAGCATTTAAGGAAGCTCTGGAGGAAGAGGAACCAACACAAGAGCTGGAGAATACGGAGTCAAGCATTAGGAGGCGATCCTAGCATGGGCAGTGTCATGGAGCCCAGCGATGCAGGTTTCAAGGGAGTAAAGAATAACTAATAAATAATCAACAGTGTCAAAAGAGAAGCCCATTAAGAAAAGGACTGAACTCAATCATGGAACCTGACAATGAAGCTGTCATTGGTGCCTGAGTGAGCAGTTTCAGCAGCCGGGGTGAGAGAAGAAAGGTTGTTGTGGGCTAAGGAAAAATCTAAAAGGAAAGAGTGAAAATTCCACAGACTACTTTTCGAAAAAGCTTGATTGGAAAGTACATACAAATTGGTAGCAGAAGCGGCACACAGGTTTAAGGGAGGATATTGTTTTTCCTAAGAAAGAAAGACATCTGAATAAATGTTTAAGCTGAGCAAAGGGAGGTGGTAGAGAGGGAAAAATTTAAAATACCAAAGAGAGAAAGTGACTGATGAAGCAATATGCTACAGGGGTTGGGAGGAGATGTGTCAACAGCACAGGAGGATGGATTTGAACAATACAACAGACTCCTTGCCCCTGTCAATGGGTGGAAAGGCATTTGAGGATGAATATAAAATTTAAAGAAGTTTTTCAAAGGGGACCCAAAGTTAAGGCATACAAAGTCTCAAGGTCACAAGATTTTTGGATGCAGGGGCAGGCAAGATGGGTTGCAGAGAGGGAGAAGCTCGTGATGAAAGCAGAGTGTTTGAGAAAACTTACATAAATTTGGAATTGCTGGTGAGAGAAATGAGAGGACAGCATTTAAAGCTGAGGAGTCAGAAGTGAAGGCCCAGCACAGGTTAGAGAGCCTGATTTGTAGTGCAACAGTCAGCGAAGTGTTGTAAATGCCTTCCGCAGTGCTCAGCTCACCATGAGTGGGGACCAGCACACAGGACTGCATTGACCATGCATGCAAAGTTGAAGTTTTGTTGGGGTGATTCAGTAGAAGGATAAGGATGGAAGAGGGAATAGAATATGCTGGTGAGAATAGCTCAGAGGTCCAGATTAGGTGGGAAGGAAAAAGATGCCAAGAGAAGGTTGAAGGGGCTGGGAAAAGAAGACAGTATCAAGAAACATTAGATATCAAAAAAGGCTAAGAACAACTGTAGTGAAAGGAGGGAAGTGGAAGAAGGGGAAGACTACGTGATTTTAGAACTTGACGAAGTCTCAGCTGTGGCCATGGAAGTGAGTGTGTAAAGTAGCTTGGAGATGAAGGTCACTGGGACTCAGGAAGTTTTAAAAACTACAAGAATTATAATGTTTGCTATTTTCTACATAGACACTGTATTCACTTAGGATTATCTAAGAGTTGGTGGGAGCAGAGAGCTCTTTAAAGAATATTGAAGACCAACTGGGAGATTTGTAAATGACAAGTGGTAAATGGTAGAAGATGGAAAAGTACAGAGATGGTAAGTGATACATGATATAAAATGCCAAATCCATGGAGAAGAACCACTTATAAACCAATACATGTATTCCTGATGAACCAGAACACAGCCTTGGATTCCTTCTCAAGATGGCACTAAAGGTAGCCACCACCAATGGACAGAGACACTGTGTGAGAAAGAACCTCCCTCGCCTTCATATCTGGTAGAGCTGAATTTCAAGAGCCTCAACAGAGCAGAGATATTTGCATGATGCTGCAGAAGCAGTGACCTAAAATTGGCTCTTGGGAAGTGGGCGCTGCCAGCAATCTCCATACCTTGAGCCTTGAAGGGTGGAAGATAAACAAGCTTCCACCCAAAGGGCTTCAGTATTTTTTCTTAAGCCAAGTTTCCTTTAAAACTAGTTGATGGAAACTCTAATCTGTGAAGATGTTAACGTGGTGCAAGACGTAAGCGTGGAAACCAACCCACATTATATCCACTCAATTCACATTGCTCAATTCCAATGCACTTTGTGGTGGGAAACTATCAACTGAGAGTTCCCAACTCTTTTGACCATAGAATTCTTTTTCCTGGGAAAACTCTTTGACAACTTACTCCACAGAATGTAATAAAGGAAATAATGGGTTAAGGATTTAGGTAAGTTTGTTTACAGTGGATGTGTGCTCCTGAGACCACAATGGAAAATCTGAGAGGCAGGGGGAACAGTGGGAGAACAGGTTTGGAAAGAGAAAGCACCAAGTACAGGAATGTAAGTACAGAAGAGACGATCAACTGCAGGGGCTTCTGCTGAGGCAGTTGTCAAATGTTTCAGGGATGTGAGATCTCCAGGTTACACACAGAATTCTGGCTAATAAGGTGCTTAGTGCAGATACAAGCTGAGAAAGAGACATCTAAGAAGATACTAAAAGGAAGAACAGGAGCTAACTTAGCAAAAGGAGGGAGGTGAAAGGAACAGAATGTACAAAAGTCTGAATATAAGAAAAGGTCTTGAAGGTAACTGAAGAGCTCTTGTTTGACTGAAATACAGAGGTGGAGGGAGGGTATCAGGAAAACTATTTAGTGCTAATGAAGACAGGAGGGCCTGGAACCTGAGGGCTCGAAAGGGTTTTGAAAGTGGGAGTGAACTGATCAGATTTGCATTCCAGCTTCCAGTGGAGACTACAGGTCTTGCCTAACTGGATGAAGACCAGTTAAAAGGCTCCTATAATAATCTGGGAGAGACAGAATGATGCTAAACAGAGCCAACGATTGGCAGTAGAGCGGAAGAGGGAGGGATTCAAAACACATTTTGATAGTATACTCACTACAACAACTGGAGGATCTTGGTATGTGAGGGACAGGTGAGAGAGAAGATTCAATAAGATTCCTAGCTTTTTGCCTCAGGTGGTACAATGCATTGACTGATAAAGATCCCTGAAGGAAGAGCAGGTACAGGGAGGGAGATGGGTTCCGTTCAGCCATACTGAGGTTGAGTTTGAAATGCCTATGGAATATCCAAGTGAAGAGATCCAGCAGGCATTCTGAGATAGATCTGAAACTCAGAAGGAAGAAATTTGGCCTAGAAATAGTGATTCTAAATCCACATTACATAGATGATATCAACACATTTCATCACTCAGGGAGCGGATGCGGAACTAGAATAGGGAGACCAAAAGGGAGCAAACAAACAGGTTTTCCAACTATTTGATGACCCTACATATATTGAGAGATACTAAATCAAAGAAAAATTGACTTTAATTCATAAAGAATACTAATACATTTTTGGAATATTTTAGAAATTCCAAACAAACCTTTACTTAATAAGAAAATTGAACTAGGTAAAAACACTCCATTCCCTAAGCCCTCCAGTTACTTGAGGTTTACTGAACTATTCAAAATGTTAGTCGAAACATAAAATTTCACTCAATAGCCATAGTTTATCTAATTAACAGCACTGTGCCACGAGCAAAATGACTGCACATCAAAGCACTAATTAATATTTGGTTGAATACTTTTAAAATTATCTAAGGACTGGGCTTTGCTGAAGGATGTTACATACAATAATACAAAAACGGCTTGATTACAAAATTAGGAACTATACTATATTAAAAGGATATCCATCTCAATTTGAATCAGCATAATGTGCCATAATGAAGTATCACTGAAAAATTATTGTCTTTTTGCTCAAGTAAGCGTGTTTCAAGTCATTACAAGTGGAAATATAATAAACAACATTTTTATACACACTTTTCAAGTTGTAATACTCTCTGGGCCCCTACCAAGTTCCTAGACTAGTATAGGCAGAAATTAGACTCTTAGAACTTCCATTTACAAGATGGCTGAAAATATGGACAAAAATGGAAATAACTACAGCTGGAGCTTATTAAGCAATAAGGGCAAGAATATCCTTATTTTGTAAATGAAAAACCTTAAGACATGTGAACTGCCTATGTTTCCAGACTTAAGCTATCTTAAATCCAGACTAGAGGTGACAACAGAACACAGGTGAACTCTCAGTAAAAAGGCTAATCCAATTCTCATCTTATGCTAAACAATGAACCTCTCATTTCTGATTATAGTAACAGTCAGAAATGAGTGAGAGCTCTTTCATGTCATAAAGTATAAGTTGTTAATACATCTGTTTTGCTTGAGTCTCACTCTAGCTGAACAGTTGTTTGATTTTTTTTAAGCTCATTCAGAACCTTTTTTTAACTGCTTCAGCAGAGGCTAAAGATTGGAAAGAGAATAATTTTTTCCCCACCCAGTGAAAGCAGTCTTTCTAAACTACAGGTTAGCCCTCAGACTAGACAGTGCAAAGAAGCTTATTCTGCTGCTATTAAATACATCTTCTCAGAAAAGCAGCCCCAGTGAATTCTAATGCTGTGCATAATCATTGCTCAAATGATCCTTTTTAATTAAAAACAATTTTCTTTCACTACCACTCTCCACATTTTTTATGCCATTTTTAATCTAATATGTGGGGAGCTGATTCTTTTTTTTTTCCCTTGGTCAGAGATATTTCTTCTGATGAATCCATAAATCAATGTGTATCAGAGGCGTAATGAGACTAAAACACTTTAAGAAATAGAACTAAATTTCCCCAGAACTTAAGATCATTTACAAAAATGTGATTATCACAGAATATGCCATGCACATGTTTAAACATTAAAGACCATTTTTAACCAATAAAAGTAGGCAACTTCCTTTGTATTTGTCTTGCCCTGCAACAATTCCACGTTATCAAAACTTTAGATTTAGACACTTTCCTAAAAAAGCATGCAATTACTAGTTAGTGAGGTAAACTCAACCCATTACCTGTATGACAATTTGGCTTGAATTCATCTAGATTAGTTTAATCACTTACCTATCAGGGTCCTCAGGCAGTGGTCCTCAAATTTTAGAGAGCAAAGAAGCACAGGGCACAAATTTAAATGTGGAATCCTAGGCCCAGGCCACAAAGACTACCTGATTTTGAAGGTCCCAAAATAAGCACGTCTAATTAGCATCAGAGATTCATTTCAGGAGGAATCATGCCAGAAAATTGAGACAAGCGGTGGATCATTTTAACGGGGCTAGTAAAAGGCCTGGATTTCAAGGCATTTAGCAGCGTGGGCGGGGCACTGCCGGCACGCCCAGGTAATCCAACCAATGGCACCGGGAAGCAGCAAAAGAGAGGAAGGCGATTTGGTCTTGACAGCCGCTGACCAGCAGGCTCAGCGCTCCCTCCATGCCTTCAGTTTGAAACATGTGTCTCAAACCAAAGTTTATACGGATACAACATCATACCTGGACTGGAATTGAGGATCTTTATTGGTAGCTGATGCTTGCTTGCTATGACCTCTGCAGCAGGACGTCCAATTAGGAAAAAAGTGAGAAGGTATCTCACTCTGCCTCATTCTATATCTCCTTCAGAAATAAAGTGCCTGAGGTGCACCCTCCACTACTGGCTTCCAATGCCCATTGGCAATTCTCTTTCAAGGCAATTCTCTCCCAAAAATACAATGTTCAAGGCCAGAAGCGGAAGGCGAAGCCAAGTGGAGCACTGCATATTGCGATGTGAAGTCACCAGTGGGTAGCTGTGGGAACAAGGCAAGCTCTCAGAAGAGGACCGTCTCACCATGACCTCTTCCCCACTAAAAACTCAAAAAACCATGAACTATTTTGAATCACATAAAAATAGTCCCCTTGTTATAGACACAGGACCAAAAGATTAAACAATAGGAAAGGAGGACTTTCCTGAGTACAGAAAGATCCATCCTTTATAAATGTGGTTTCATCTATCAACCTGTTCTCCAACATAACATGGACAGCAAGAGTCCTCCAGCATCTGAGCGTAGTAAGGTGGATGCAGGGAGTCTGCTCGCTCTGGCAAGAGTGAGCAACACCATCCTTATATAAGTGCCTCTTCTGTCAAGGTAAGAAAACCAAAAAGTTCAGTAACAGTACGGGGCCAAGATGAAGCTCTTGCACGGTAAGAAAGACGAGCTCCACCATAAAGATGCAGAGGAAACGCTTGCTTCTAGAGTGGGCACACACTGGGAATCAGGAGAAAAACTCAGAAATTATCTACTTTACATTCCCAATTGAAGAAGAAGAAGGAAAAGGAAGAACGCAGCCTCTAAAAGCAAGAGATGAGGGAGAAAACAACAGGTAAGATTAAAAAGAAGAACACTGGAAGGAAGTTCAAATGTAATAACAGCAGAGACTTAAATTCTATCTGAGAGACAAGAGAAGTATAGAAGCTGGAAAAAATCTAATTAGTATTTTAGCATATACACGTGAGTGGATTTCCAAACAGAAGAAAAAGCACTAAGGTGAAAACAATGCATATCAATTGACAGGACATGAACACAGAGCCAACCTTCAAATAACTGGCATTTCTGAACTGAAAGCATAAGCAAACATACAACTGAAAAACTGTTCCTAAGCTGAACAAAAAAGATTAAAAATATTTATTCCTAGAAATTGAGAGGATTCATTATGTTTCTGAGAAAACTGTTGGAAAGGAAGCTATACCTACAGGTAACCTAGCAGAATATCTTAAAGAATAAACAGACAAAGAAAAAAGATGCAGGCAGAAAAGCCAGTTCACCCAAAAGGAACAAAAATCAGGCTGGTGTCAGCCACCTGCTCCATGGCAAGGAACGCCAGAAGACAAGAGAGCAATGTCTAAACATCTGGGGACTTCCGACTTACAGTTTTGTACCTCAGCACCTATAACAGAGTTAGGCACACTGTAGATATTAAGTAAAAGCTGTAAGGAATAGAAGAAACATTCAAACTTTTAAATAAATTTACTGTACATAGCTCTACCTCTACACCGTATCTTTCAACTCAAGTTTCAAGCCTATTCACCAATTGGATCTTTTCCCATTCAAACAACAGATTTATATGACATCTTTCTGATACCAGTGTTTTACTTTTATAAGATTATCATTTTTTTACATAAAACAAGCATGTAAGAGAAATTGTTCCACGACTGGTGATAATTTGAACTGATGCACCAGCTCAAACTCTCTTGCTGCCTTTGAATAGAGGGACTAGGAGAACTCTCCTTAGCACATGCGCATCAGGCCAGAACCACGACCCTGGCCAAAGATACTCAACAAACAACAAGGTACAAAAAGATCAACACTGTATCAGAAGCTACAGACTCAGTGCTAGTCTGAATATAGATGATAGAGCAATGTGTTTTTAAAATATACTACCAAGTGTAGTTATTTTTTGGAAAAAAAATCCGTGCTTGGGGGCTGGCCTGGTGGCACAGCCGTTAAGTGCACACGTTCCGCTTTGGCGGCCCAGGGTTCGCCAGTTCAGATCCCGGGTGCGGACATGGCACCACTTGTCAAGCCATGCTGTGGCAGGCGTCCCACATATAAAGTAGAGGAAGATGGGCACGGATGTTAGCTCAGGGCCAGTCTTCCTCAGCAAAAAGAGGAGGATTGGCAATGAATGTTAGCTCAGGGCTAATCTTCCTCAAAAAAATAAATAAATAAAAATTCTGGAAAAAATCTGTGGTTTGACATTTTTGTAACAGAAGAGACATTCCCTTTAAATTTTTCTTCTCGCAAAGACTTCATTAAAGACTACACTAGATTAATGTTGCCTTCTTAGTTTCACAAGCTTTTCATGCATTCACTTGCACTCACAATATCCTAACACTTGCTGTGTGTGTTGTCATAGGAAGGAGTATCAAAATTTTCCTGGGAAAATCAGAGAAGACTCAAAAAAAAGGGAGTCTGGAAGACATGAATTCAGTTCTTAAAGAACTGAATTTTGACGTTTGAATAAGGACCTAGCAGGAGGAGACAGAGGCATGCCAAAAAAGATGGAAGAGCTCCTGCAAGACAGGGCCTAAAAAGAGTGTGTTAAGTTTGAAAAAAAAAAATAGGTGTAGGAGATAGTCCCATAAAAATGTCAGTTGAACTCCCTTCGAGAAACCCTGGGAAGTAGGTTAGGGTTTAACAAAGTCCAGAGAACTTAACCCTAAGGTTTCTTAGTGTATATTTGAAATCTTCAATCACAACCTGCATTTCACTCACGAAATATTTACTTCCCAGGAGGCTGTGTTTTTCCTGAGCAAGTGGTATGTTTCTTTCTTTAACCAACATGAAGCTCAGAACTTAATCTGTAGCCCACCTTTAACAAATGTACAACTTTTCATGGTATATATTTCAATATAACACACTCCATCTTTCTATTCAAGCTTCATATTTTCATGATCCTGATTTATATTTATTTTGTACATTATTATAGTATATATAGTTTATAAGCTACCTCAAATACTTTTAGAAGAAAATAGCGTACAGTAAAACAGAAAACAGAAAGAATAGAAAACTAGATAATAAGATAGGAAGAAAAAATATTACTCTGAACCTACAGAATCATCCTGGGAGAACTTTAAGAGATTTTTTAAAAAGAGTAAACAATATGATTTTTGTCCTCAACAGTTTGTAATTGAATTTACAAGAAAAGATTCAAACTAAAAAGAACATTAGAGAACAAAAGATAGTAAAATGGCAACCCTATGAGGTTATTAACTACGATTTTCTTCATTTTGAGATGAGGAAATTGGGACAGAGAGGCTAAGTAATTTGTCCAAGGTAACACAGCTGTTAAATGTGGCAACTGGACCTAAGGTAGTCTGGAACCACAGCCTGTGCCCTAGAGGAGTCACATTTCAGATAATCCTTGAATTATAAAAGGATACTGAAAGGTAGAGACACGATACAAGAAAGGATGAGGGAGGGGGAGCAGTGAACCTAGGAAGAGGTTGAAATGAGGCAGAGTTGACAGGTAAGGAGCCTGACTGGAGAGTACAGATTAAGGAATACAGGAAAATGGGGTGGGGGAGGCAGTTTATAAATAATCTCATAAGTCTAAAGAGGTCCCATTTAAAACAATGCGCAATAGGAAACCACTGTGGGTTCCTGAGCTCAGAAGAGAGAACGTTTTCTCCAAAAGCTATTACACGACAGTTACACGAAATAACTCCCATTTCAAAGCTAAACTTCTATTCGTAAGTATTCTTCCTGGGTCCTGTAAACCTATGAGACCAAGCACATCAAGGCCTGGGGTGCCGTGTACATCGGAGGAGCCTCTGCTTCTGCAGAGTTCTCAATTCTCCCCAATCTGGAAGGTTTAACGCAGGGTTTCTTCTCCTTCCCCTAATTCCCAACCGTTTTATACCCAGCCTGCTTGGCCCCTGAAGACGTTTGTTTTCAACAGGTAATCACCAATCTCTAAAGCCCTTTGTTGCTGATATGGTTCCCTCATTTTGTTTATAATTCAAACACTGCCTCGAGGGTCCCAAACACATCCCTAGGCTTCAAAGACCTTAATAATCAAATCGAGCCCAGTCTTAAGCAATCTTCGCATATAAACCTTACCCTACTTGCTTTCCCTATGGAGCTGCGTATCTTTCTCAGAAATTTATAAACATTAGCAACTGCTATCAAATCATAATTTGTACTTGACTGCCTCATCATGTAGCAAAATCTCAGTGAACTTTCTCCCAAATAAAGGGGAAGGGAAGAGCGGACGGGAGAAGCAGGGGGGAGGGGACACAATCTCGTAACATTCTATATCCACAGGAATCCAGTTTAAGACGAGAACAAGTGGAAACTGTTTCTACTAGTTTCCTCAATTACAGTATCAATAACAATTTTTAAACCTTGTGACTGCAAGACTTTACTTTGAATTTCTCAATGCTCAACATTTATTTTTTTTGGTCAAGTTTCCATTTCGTAAACGTCTCGTCTTGTCCATATTTGACCCTTCAGAAGCAACAAGGAAGGATTTTACTTTGGGTCCCGAAATGTAGTTGGAGTACTACACAGGGCCTGTTTTCCAATCCTGAAAAGTACAAACTTAAGCTTTTGCCATTAAGGAGTGAAGGCCATCGTCGAATTGTAATTTTTTTTAAAAAAGTTATAAACATGATTCATACAAAGGAAATGAGCCTGTGGCAAACATTTATTGCACTCATAATGAAGGGGCAAGTTGAATGGTAAAAATTATAAAAATTTTGGAAATAGGACAATAAAACCACAACCTTCAGGAGTATTTTTTTCTCCTAGTCAGAAATAATTTGCATCTCTATTAGACAAAAAAACGTAACCGCAGGGCCTGGGCCCTAACCAACACTATATCAAGGCGAAGCACAGTCCCCTAGACAACTAATGCATCCTCAGGTGGGCCTGTTAGAAAAGCCTCTATTTTCACTTGGAAAGACAGGAGCTAAGCTTTTCCGAGATGTTTCTAACTTTTACCATCATAAAAGTATGTTTCTATACATCAGATAACTATTCCTTATTCTACCCACCCTCCCATTCAAGACTTTAGATCCTATGAGAAGATAGGTTATCTGGGAGAAAATACCGTTGGCTGTAAATACTAGGTTATTCCTCCTGACACCTAATGAACCTGCAGCCCCTGCCATGGGAGTGGGCCACTGCAGTCGCCCGTAACTCAACACCTTTGTTTCCAGGCTCCGCGGACAAAGCCTCGCCACCCCGCGCAGGCTTTAACCTCGGGGCCCTAACGATTGCGGGAGGCCGAGTCTATGCGGGCCGAGAGCGCGGGCCCCGCTGCCACCCGCAGGCCCGGGCCTGTCCTTCCCGGGCGGGGCCCCGCTGCCCGGCCTTTCGCTCCAGTGGGCCGTCCCCCTCCCCTCCCTCTGCAGGCGCGGGGCGACAGCGGCGCGGGAGGCGGCGGCCGGCCGAGGCTGGGGGATACTCACCCGGCTCCGCGCGGCCCTCACCCCGCCGCCCAGCCCAGCGGGGGCGGGGCGACGGGGCGGGGGAGGGGAGCCGGGGAGCCGGGCCCACCGCTCTGCGAGCTTCCAGCCAGCCAGCCGCCCCGGGCCGGACAACGAGGGGCCCCGAGAGCCAGGGGACGGCGGAGGAGGAGCGGAGGCGGCTAGCGGCGAGACAACCAGGAGACGGGCCCAGGCCCTCCCTCATCGAAGCAGCCGCCGCCTCAGCCGCCAGCGACCGAGGCCGAGCATGCGCACCGCGCCTCCCGCGCACCGGGGCGCCAGACTGGCGCTGGCGGCTGACGTCCAGGCCGCGTGCGCAGGCCCGGGGGCGTGACCTCCCTGCCGCCAGTGACGGCGGCCGCCGAGGCCCCGCCCCTGCCTCTCACCCCGGAACCCGACGGCGCCTGTACTCTCTGCCCACCACCTAGGCGGCCATTGATGGGGGCGCGGGGTTGGCCGAAACTTGGGGAGGGGGTGCCAGCGGCTTCAAGGGTCTCTACACGCTCTCCTCCAACAAACAGCCAAATATCTGGAAAAGAAAAGGATGACCCGTGGGGGAAGGGCGGGGCAAGGACAGGGCTGACCTACGCAGTGCTGCTAGCATTTCTAAGAGGCTGGAAAACCAGGCCCCAGGCCTACGCACGCTGCGCAGCTACTGTAACCACCTCAGCAATTAAGCACAAGCGCGACTGCCCTCCTTTAAACTTAAGGACCGAGGGAGAAGTTAAGACTTCGAGAATAAATGGTACCGTCTGTGGCAAGTCTCAGAAAAACAAAATAAAACGTAATATATATATATATGGCAGGAGAATTCAATTACGGGGAATCGGCGGAAGGAAGAAAAGACCAGAGAAAGATGTAGGAGTCGCAGGGGTGATGGAACCGAAATACTGAAAGTGCAACAGCGCACATGAGGGAAAACTAGTATCTGCTCCTTTTAACGCACGGAATTATATTTGTGTGAAAAGAAAAGAGTAAACACAGGCAGAGAAGTGAAGGGAAGACCCACCTTCAAACATACGAGGCATGGTTTTCATCTGTAGGATAGTGGTGTAAGACGGCACCACTGGAGAAAGCTAGGTGACGGGTACGGGGGCTCCACGTGCTATTTTTGCAATTTCCTGTAGGTCTATAATTATTTAAGAAAATAAAAATTTTCTTAAAAAGGGACAGGACACTGATCGGTGTTGACCAGGGGAAGGGGGTGACTAAAAGGGGGCCGGAGAGAATTTGGGGGAGGGGGAGGGTAATGGAATGTTCTTATGTCAATTGTGTTAGTGATTATACCACTGTTTTCTTTGCCAAAACTGGAAAAGGATAGATTTTACTGCATATAAAGTAGTTTAAAACTCCATTTAAAAAAAAGATACTGCTAGTAAAGAATTTCCAAACCTGTTTGAGCAACTATGGATATAAATTAATTGGATAGCTGCCAATTAAAATTATACATTTGATTTTTTTGAAAGTACAGGGCAGTGAGTTCTGAGTGAGAACTTTAGTGGACGGGTGTCTTCTTCAACTTCAAACAGTTACCTTAAAAACCTAAAGCTTTCACATACAAAAATAAGAATGCATTGCTTTACATTGTATTCACTAATTTAGAAACAGTTTTCATGCATCAACACCACCGTGTTAACAAAAACATTTTTTTTGTATTTGAGATGATTTTAAGTTTCGTAATTACCTGCCAAAACTAAAGAAACAAAAAGAAGTAAATCAGGTAACTTCCTCTCATCATCTCTCTCATGGCAAGGAATAGTACTGTCGTGGTTGTGTGTTTTCCTACAACACGATAGCGTGCTTTATGGTGGAGTCTGTATCGTTGCCCGCCCAGCCTCTAGCAGAATTCCTCATTAATAATAAGTATTTGTTACATAAAAGAATGAATCACATAAAGAGAGGAAAGAAGCTAAAATTTATTGAGCACCTACCTTAAGCCAGAAGCTTTTACATAGTTTAACTAATCTCATGATAACAGCATGAGATACCCATTTTACAGATACAAAAACCGAGACTAAGAGTAATGCTCTACTAATCATTAAATCCCTTTCATTCTTTATTTTTAAAGATTGGCCCTGAGCTAACATCTGTTGCAAATCTTCTTTTTTTCTTCTTCTCCCCAAACCTCCCCCAATACATAGTTGTATATTCTAGTTGTGAGTCCTTCTGGTTGTGCTATGTGGGACGCAGCCTCAACATGGCCTGATGAGTGGTGCCATGTCCACGCCCAAGATGGGAACCAGCGAAACCCTGGGCCGCCAAAGCAGAGCTTGCAAACTCAAACACTCAGCCATGGGGAAGCCCCTCATCCTTTATTTTACTGGATTTTTCTGTTTCGTTTGGACATGTTGGTCACTTCTAAAAAGTCTTGCTTCTCTTAGCTTCCGTAAACCTGCAGTCCCCTGATTCTCTTTCCTTTCCAGCTCCCTCACCATTCTTTTTCTCACTCACAGGCTTCTGTTTGTCCATTACACTTTAAATGTTCATGTTTCCCACGGGGCCTCATAGAAGTTGAGCCTTCTGGCATTTTGTTTGTTGAGATACTGTAAAATGAAGAGAAAAAAAAAAAGAGCCCAAAATAGGGTTATACAAACTGTATTACACTGAGTGTTTTCCTTTAACCAATGAACACTCTTATTACCAAAAATTAGAATGCAGTATAATTGTGTCACAAGATAATTGCAGGATTTATTTTATGTTCTTAATTCACAATATCCTTTAGGTAGTATGGTCGAGCAATGGGACACAAGTTTACCATTGCATGGTAAATGTCTTATTTTCTCAGTCTTGTCAGTATGTATCACTTGGACATATTCTTTCTGCTCAGACCCCATAGGCCACAGGAAGATACAAGGAAGGTAGGAATGCAGTCTCTCGTTAGGTAGCCCAGGGCTCAGTCAAACCTGGACAGAGTGGGATTGTTGTCTTACTAAAACGAAGAAGGAGAGAATGGATACTGGCGGACAATAGCTATCACGGCTGAAGCCTGTAGTAGGCAGATCTCTTCCACCACCTTCCAGGAGGCCCTCAGGAAAAGATAAATTATGTACAAGGGAGAGTTGGGGAGGTAATCTGCTTGGATGGCAGAGATAAAAAAAAATATTATCTTGAAGCTGTGTGTACATAGCACTTACCTAAAAGAATGAGAGAAAAAACTATAGTTGGCAAAACTAGAGAGACAGTAAAAAGATCAGCGGTTGCCAGAGTTTGAGGGAAGGAGGCAAAGAGAGGAGGGATGAATGTGTGGAGCATAGGGCACATTTAGGGCAGAGAAACTATCATGTGTGAAACTTTAATGGTGGATATATGACTATGCATTTGTCAAAACCCATAAACTGTACGACACAAAAAGTGAACTCCAATGTTAACTATGGACTTTAGTTAACAACAGTCTCTCAATATTGATTCATCACTTATAACATATGTACCACACTAATTCAAGATGTTAATAAAAAGGGAAACTGTGATTGGGTATGTGAGAATTCTCTGCTCGATTTTCTGCAAACAGAAAATTTTGTTGTTTTTTTGGGGGGTGAAGATTAGCCCTGAGCTAACTACTGCCAGTCCTCCTCATTTTTTGCTGAAGAAGACTGGCCCTGAGCTAACATCCGTGCCCATCTTCCTCTATTTTATCTGTGGGATGCCTACCACAGCATGGTGTGCCAAGCGGTGCCATGTCCACACCCAGGATCTGAACCAGCAAACCCCGGGCCACTGAGAAGTGGAACGTGTGAACTTAACCGCTGCGCCACGGGGCTAGCCCCTGCAAACAGAAAAATTTTTTAAGAAATAAAGTCTATTAATTTGAATCCAACTTGAACTGTCTGAATAAAGGTTGGAATATTTTAGTGAATTTTGATATTTACTCTTTTTTCTAATATTCTTGGACATGTTTATCTTTCGAGCATTCAAGGACATTTGGGAACTAAACCTCATCTTTTCAACTCGTCAGGGGAATTCATTGTTCTGAAAAGATCACTCTGGCAGTGCAAGGATGCTTGGTTTTTTCCACTGGAACTGGTTGGGAGGGCCCTATGTTCTTTTATTTTGCGGGGTATAGAAAAAGCTATGCACGTGGATAGCATATCCTTCTGGGTTATCAGATTCTAACCTTGTTCACGGTCTTTGAGCTATTTTTCTGTTCTTTATAAGTTGTGAGTAATTGATAGATATGTAACTTCTGTCCTGTCTGGTAGTGATTTTAATTGACTCCCCCATCCTACCCATGGAAAAATCAGTTCTGTCCCATTTTGCCCAGTTCCTTCATATCATATGAGAAAAATGAATTCTTTAACATGTTTTCATTTTTGTATCTATATGAAAGTCATGATTTTATCTTTCTCTGAAAATTATATTTTAATAGAGGTCTGGCAATTTGGACCCAGGAACCCCAGAGGAATAAATTCTCACTGTGGCCTTTCAGTCTCAAGTCTCACACAACTGTCAAGGACCTCTGAAGGGAAAGGCAGTCCAGGGTCTTTGGAGGCATAAGAGGATGGTTGTCCAGGCAAACCAAAATCTTGACCCAGACGGGATGAGGCCCAAGAAAAAGTAAATGAGAAACTAAATCAATAGCAAACTATCTGTGATAAAAGAATGTGTAACACCTTTGGACTATATGAAAGAAAGGAGTCCAAAAGGATATCTGCAGCATCCTATACCCAGAACCCATTGATTTGGAAAGCAATGGGGAGAGAATAGAGAAGAAGTAACAGAATCTCATAAACTCTTCAACGTTTTTGGTTCAAACACCTTTTGCCTTCTAGGCCCCAGGGTAAATTCCTTGGAACTATGTCGCAAGACGTCCTCCCCTGCTAGCCTGTCCACTTACCATCCAGTGAAGAGAACACCAGGAGGGTCATGAGACAAGATCAACATAGATACCCAGGGTCTGCTGTTAGGACAGGACATCCAGCGAACCCTGGGCCGCCAAAGCGGAGCACACAAACTTAACCACTTGGCCATGGGGCTTGCCCCAGTATGTTACTTTTTATAATAAAAATAAAGAATACTATCTTCAATTTAAAAATAATTAAAATCGATGTCTGTGATTTTAGATGGGAGCATATTATTTATAATCTTAACTTTACTGAATATGTATTTGACACAAAGAAAAGAATGTTATCTGGGCATAAATTATATCCTATTGTTCTGTTAAGAGAATAACAATGGAGGTAAAGAGGTCAACTTCAAAGGGACAAAAGCCCAAATGTGATAGCCAGCAAAGGATCATAATGGGATATTTCAAATGTGCAATTTCCTACCTTCTGCAACCCACAGTTGGCCATAGAGAATGTCCTTGCATGGTTCAGTCTTCCTCAAATTAAGGGGCTGATGGTATAAACACGTAGGCATAGATAGTAGAAGGATGTGAAGAAACATCCTTATTCTATATATACTCAAGGCATGTTAGAAGGCATATATGGAACATGAATAATGACAGGAAGAAAGAGGACACCACGGAAGCTGTCCAGCTCCATTGTAATTACATGTTGTTAGAATGCTAAATGTGGAGTGAGGCAGGCCACAATTGAGTAGTGTTGTTACATTTTTGATGTAATATTTGACTACTTCGTATTATAATACTTTTAATTACCTTGTTATTTGGTGTGTGTGATAAAAAGGAGATGCAGCTGATTGCCATATAGACTTGTCTCTGATATTGGCTCATAATACACACAACACACACCCTACCTGTAATAGTCAGATGTTCAGTCTGGTCAGTGGGGAAATGCTGAGATCTCACTTGGTTGATGGGTCATGACGGCCTCATGAAGATGGTCTGTAAGGTGATGTAACAGCCAATGGGTGAAGTACAGCACTTGAAAGGACCAATAAAGAATTACAATGCCTTCCTAGATGCTTATGAATTCCACTAGTCTCAGTAAAGCTGTTAACTGGAGGTTACTGGTTTGTGTGATGCTTAGCCTAGAGATTCCACCAATCTGAAGCTGCCACACCAGGGTGTGCACAGCTGTATAGTCCTAGAGGACATCTGCCTGGCATAAGAGCAACAACACAAATGATGTGAAAACACTCCACGTGTGAGCTGTACCCTTGTCACATCACTGTATCCTTTCAATAAATGCCTTTGCTAAGAAGGATGTGAATTATCTCATTTCTTCAGCTTTCAGAAATCTAACTAAAACAATCTGGTTTGTCATATCCAAAAGGCGATATCCAGTAGACAGTTTGGTGTCTAAGTTCAGAGCTCATGGAAGAGGTCAGGCTGAAAATATATACAGTGGAGTATCTCCTATACTTACTCAACTTACATTAACTCTACTATATGTGCTTGGCAAAAAAACAAAACCATATTTTTCTTATAACATGGCCCCTAAATGCAAGCCAACAACTTCATCTGGTGTTTAACTCAAGTAACAACCTTCTGTTCCAATAGCAGGGGAAAACTGGCTGTGTAGGATTTCTTGATTGATGGTATATATATTCAGAATCATATATACAGTATTTTAGAGGAGTTTTTCAAAGGCAATTTTTACTCTACTCTATTTTTGCCTTTCACACTGACTTTAGATCTTAACCCCCTGGTAAAAAGTCACTTCCCTGTATCTGAGTGTCATTAATATACAGGTGATAGTTACAGCTATGGTCACAGAAGACATTATTCAAAGGAGGGTATATAGAGTCATAAAAGAAGAGATATGAGGGTGGAATCTTAGAGAACATGAATATTTTAAAAGCAAGTGTAAGAGCCCACAAGCGTTCTAAGAGAATTAGGAGGGGGACAGGAAAGACGAGTATAATAAAAAACCAACAAGAGAGTTTCCAGAGAGTGGCTAACAGTATCAAAAATAAAGCAAAGCAATCAAGGAAGATAAATACTGAAAAGTGACCATTGGATGTGGAAATTAAGAAGACACTGATGACTTAGCCAAAGCAGTCTTGAAGTCATGGTGGTGGTCTAAGTTGGTTTCTGATGGGTTACAAAGTGGATGGGTCTTTTAAAATAAATAAATAAAAACAACAGAAAAGAGAAGTGGCAAGGAAGTGGAGCTTTTCTCTCAGGCTTTCCTATGAAGAGAAGGAAAAGACAGGGTGGCAGATAGCTGAGAGTCAGATACAAGAGAGGGTACTTTGTGCGGCATTTCACTTTTTAAGTGTGTGTGGCTTGATCCAGTCTGCAAACCAAGCACAAGAGCTAAAAGGACAGAGGAAATAATTGAGGCAACACAGCCCCTATGGAGAAAGGAGGGGGTTGAGTCCCAAGCACTAATTTACAGTAAGTGGAAGGAGGGCAAAGGAAAAAGATATACTGACAGGAGTAGAAACAGATGCCTTGTATTGGGGAGGGAAGAAGTACTGTGGAAGAGGAGTTGAGGAAAGTTCATTTCTGATAGCTTCTACTTTCTCTGTGAACTGGGAAGTTAGCAGAGCCATTTTCTGAAAGTGAGGAGAGGGACTTAAAAAAACAAGCAAAAGTTTGTAATAGTCTTAAAAGGAAATAAGAGAAGCTGAGAAAGAGTGTATAGGATTTTAGGGTATAGCTAAGACTGGATTCCTATATTTGTGGAGGTATAATTCTTACCTTTTGTGTGATTGTTTTTTTTCAGTACCACTCATCCTGCTTGGGTGAAGAAGTATAAAATGTAGATAAGTGGATGAGCCCAGAATTGCAGGCTTGCAACTGAAGAGCATTGAAAGGGTAGGTATATTAAGATTGCTGGTAGATGGGTAAGAGAAGTGAGGTCCATGGGGTCTGGACTAGACAGTAAGGAAGTGATGCTAAGAGGGGACCAATAGAGTTGGAAAAATGAGAGGAATCAAGGGACTGACATCATGGTGTCAGTAAGAGAGTAAGCTTGTAAAAGTAGGAGAGGACTGGCAGAATAGGAGGGTATGTTTGGAGAGGAAGAGATTGATGTGTGAAATTCCAGATCTCTCAGTTAGTTCCAATGAGGACAAGGCCCAAGATGTCAATTGAAGGTGGGTTGCTGAAGTAGAGTAGAAGTAAGGCCATAACCATTGAATAGACCACAGAACCATGAGACTACAGTAGTTGGTGGGTCATTCACAAAGGCCTTGAAATCTCTGCATGAGTTGGATTAGAGAGAACGACAGTGAGCCTGGTCCCCAAAATCTAGATGAATGTGGAGGATTAAGACAAAGATGGTGATAGGGAAGGTTGGAAATGGTACAGATGGGTTGATAGAGAACCAACTCAAGAGAAATTTTGCTTGATGGCGAAGCCAAAAGATCTGGAATTGGCACCTTAGAGTAGGACAATGCTAGCAGTATTTCTAGGCTGTGAGGAAAGGAGTCCGGCTAAATTCAAGGGGGGACCTCAAGGAGACCTGTGTTTCAAATAGGTGGATGTATTAGCCAGGGTTTTCTAGAGAAACAGAACCAAAGGATAGATACAGATATGTAGAAAGAGATTCATTGTGAGGGTTGATTCACAGGATTATGGAGGCTGAGAAGTCCCAGGATCTACTATCTGCAAGCTGGAGGCTCAGAAAGTCCGACTCAAGTATTTCAGGTCCAAATCTGAAGCCTGGAACCAGGGGAGCCAATGGTATAAGTCCCAGTCTAAGTCCAAAGGCCCGAAAACTGGGGAGCTGATGGCCAAGGAGAAGATGAATGTCCCAGCTCCAGCGGAGAACAAATTTGCCCTTCCTCTACCTTTTTGTTCTCTTCAGGCCCTCAAGGGATTGGATGGTGCCCACCCACATTGGTGAGGGCGATCGTCTTTATTCAGTCTATGGATTCAAATGCTAATCTCTTCCAGAAACACCTTTACAGACACACCCAGAAATAATGGTTTATCAGCTATCTGGGCATCTTCTTAGCCCAGCCAAGCTGACACATAATAACCGTAACAGTAGGTCTACATGTAGTGTCTCCCTGTGGAAAATGGAAACTGTTAAGCCTGTTAACATTCATCCATTCTTGTCACAAACTTATCAAGCATCTAGAATATGCCAGGCACTGTGCTGGGTGCTGGAAATACGATGAACATGACAGCACTGCCCCTACCTCAGTGGAGTTTGGAGTCTTTAGTCAGCAAGACCCCAGACAAATAAGCAGAAAAATCTTCAGCCTGAGCATTTTATGAGGATGTGCAGATCTGGTTGTTGGAGGAAGGTTAAAGGCTAAATCAACCAAAGCTTTCCCACGAAGAAAGATATGTACACAATCTGGAAGGCACTGATATTGATAATGTTGATAAGCCTTCCTACATCTTTGAAAAAGTCACTGTTAGAGCTGTCTACTAAAGAGCAAACACTAGTTTACTGTATCTTTAGGGGTTATTTACATTACAAGGCATAGAATCAATTGATATGGAAATCAGTTAAGAATGCTTTAATAGCAAAACAACCACAGAACTGTACAATGTTATTCTAAAACATAATACCTAAGAACCACGTGA
This sequence comes from Equus asinus, assembly GCF_041296235.1. NCBI lineage: Eukaryota > Metazoa > Chordata > Mammalia > Perissodactyla > Equidae > Equus > Equus asinus. Next base: position 87,186,613 of record NC_091798.1, read on the forward strand.
AAGTTAAATTTAAATGTTATATGCATGCAAGATGGAAAATTTCCTAGATGCTTTTGGAAACACTATTATAGATTGCTATTCTGAGTACCAAATGATAAGAGCAGTGAAAATAACTACAAATAAATTATAGGGAGATAATATGTGACTTATATGTAAATTACATGTAACAGCGTTATTCCTCTGACGCTTGGCAAGCTTTACCCAGCAACAGTATTTTCAATTACAATCAGTAAATCTCAGAGAGAAACATTCAGCCTTTTTAGATCCACTTTGAAAAACTTTTCTTAAATTACCAAATTTATAAATACTATCAATATACTAATAATTTTCTATAAAATATTATTGAGAAGATAAAATGTAAACTAATGGTCAAATAATCAGAGATAAAACTTTTCATAAATAAATGTAATAAAATGATAAGATAGAAAATTAAAACAAAAAAAATCGTCAAAACCTTTAAAAATAGATTATAGTGCTGTGGAAAAGGGCAGAGAATAAAAAGGAAGAAGAAAGAAAATGAAGCAACAAAAACTTCCCATATTCCTAGAGTAGAAAAATGTTCAAGCCTCAGATCCCTTTAGCCAGCAGATCCCTGCAGCCTTCTCAGCACATCCTCACAACCTGAGGCTTGAGCATAAGCTTATAGGGCTGAGGAAAGCCTTTGGGAGCCTTGCCACCTCGGGTTTCACTACGGATAAGGCTCGGCAAACAAATCCCAGGCTGAAACACACGCTGACCTTCCCTTAGGAGAAGGGATTTGGCTTAGGATGGGTTTAGGGATTTCAATCCTGTGTTTGCTTCCCCGACCATCACGTGATTGACCCAGAGGCCCCCTACTCTTGTGCTGCACTGTGAATGTTTCATTGGTATCACTTGTCTTATAGAACATGCACATTTCAGAAAATGTTCACTGATAGTTCATAAAAATAAATGTTCTATTTTCTTATATCAAAGAAAATCAGGGATATGGTCCCAAAGAAAACATACTTGGGCAAGGTGTGAAAAATGGTAGCCAGTTGGTCATTCCACAACTACTTATTCAGTTAGCAAAAAGCACTTTGAGCAAAGCAGTATAGAGATGAGGTTTTTGGTCACAAGCAATAGAAACTGACTGGCTAATTTTAGCAGGAAAGGAATTTATTGGCAGACTATCAAATAGCTCATAGAATCAACAGGAAGACTGAAGAACCAGGCTAAAAAAACAGGCAAGAACCAAGAGCAATCAGACAGCAGCAACCACAAGGAGGTCACATCTAAGCTGGGTTAGGAGACTTCCACTGACCCTGCCACAGGCAAAAATACTGCCAGACACCATCCTGGAGCCACTAGCCCCTGGGAACATCTTTTAACTATCCTTACCCATTTAGATGATTCACTTTAGATTCAAATTCCCCAGTCTGATTGACCAAACCCAGATTTCACGCTCCTGCCCTTACTGCTGGGGTTGGGAAGAGGGGCTATCTGGTTAATGGGGCTTTTGGAGAGGGAGTTAGGACCCTAATGCACATCAAGACACACACATCAAGGCTCACACGATATCATCAAGAATTTCCCTCAAACAGGAAGAGAGTTTGGATGTACAATGGGCAAAGAAATTATAAACGTCCACTTCAGTCCACAACTTTGACCTTCCAACATATACTCTTTTCCCCATACTTCCCCAAAGAGACACTATGGCCATCACTTCTGCAACTTGTCAGTCTGCCATATTTTTTAAGGGAGGTAGGGAAGACACAACAGATAATATTCTCTCCTGTCAACTTTAGAAATTAATTCTTTCTCCATAAAGACAACTGCTAATGACCCTGATTTTGAGGTAATATTAAGGTACATCTTCTACATAAGCATCAATATTGGGAGGGAGGGAATTATAATGAGCTCATGTTCCTAGCAGGAAAAGATAAATTTAAAAAGCACGTTTGTTTTCAAGGTGATAAAGAATATAATAGTGATGCATAGTGGAAAGGAGAACCTAAATCATGCAATAGAAAGAATACCAAAGGGTACTGGTGCTAGCACTGTGTTAGAATTGCAAAGACAAAGAAGATAGAGCCCAGGCCGTCCAAGAGGTTAGACTATAGCACAGTGACAGACATCTGAATAGACCATTGGAATGTAGTGTGAGCAGTACTGTAATAGAAATACATACAGAGTTCAATGGAAGCACTTAGGAAGGACCCTATTCTCAAATGTTGGGGGCAGGGTGGTGGGTGGAAGAAAAGACTCACTAGAGGATTTGAGGGCATGACAACCTGGGCTGTCTTCTGAAGGATGAGTGGGAGTAGGCTCCTATCTTGCGAGCATATTTTATAATCAAGAACAATAAATCACTTAGACAGCAGTTGTGTTGCAGTTTTATTGAGAACTGTTCCAATAGTGCCCTTTATTTCAGCTATCATAACACTCATCGTGCTGTGTTGTAATCACCTGTGCTCTTGTCTATCTCTCCACCAGCCTTTAAGCTCTGTGGTGATAGGGACCACATCAGTCCTGGTCATCGTTATATTCTTGGCATCTAGCACAGCGCCCCCCACAAGGGGATAAATAAATGTTCGCTAACGGAAAAAACAACATCAAAACATTTTACACATGGACATGGAAATAACCGCTGGAGAAATAATCTTGAAAATTAGTTAAAATACCGTTAAACTTTAGAGGCAGCTTGTATATAGTTTACTTTTAGTCAGTACTTATGATGGTAAAGTCATAAAACTAGGGTTCTATCTTTGATCTGCTGTAAAAGATCCAAAGATTCAACTACTGCTTACTAAATAGAAATGCAAAAGAGATTAAGAGTAATGGTGTTCATATCTTTTTTACATAAAAAAAGAAGAGTTAATTTCCAAACTCTTTCCTTTGTGATTAGGGTAAATGACAGGCCTCCTTTAAAAAAAACAGATTTTTAAAGGGAAGTAGTACTACATGCTGTAACATAATAGGAAGGAGAAGATATTACAAGGGAATCCTTGTTTGAGCTGGAGAGGCAGTAAACTTCAGCTTGAGGTAATAATGCTTTATGGTGCACGGAAGCTTACAGTCACATGGAAAACACCATCGCACTCTGTAAGAAACACTGGTGTTTGCAATAAATTAAATCCTTAATAGATGATACCAATGGTTCTTAAACATTAGGGTGCATCAGAACCACCCGGATTGTTAAAACACAGATTTCTGGGCTCCACTCCAAGAATTTCTGATTCAGTGAATCTGGGGTGAGGCCAAGAATTTGTACCTTGTAAGTCCCCAGTATCCTAATGCTGCCTTTGGGGTTACACATTGAGAATCACTGGACCACAGCAATCCCAGACCTTTCCCAGAGCTGTAGCCATTTCACTTACTATTATATCCCTCCACTCTACATTCAAGTTTAAACATCTCTCCTCATCTTAGAAAATTCTAGGTTTTGTTTTATAAACTTTTCTATTTGGGAATCTCTTTGAAATGTTTAAGTACAAATAGTTATGGACCATTGCAATAAACATACATTTTTATTGCATTCCCCTAATAATAGGATGGGGAGGTGAAACGTCAGAAATATTAGAGTATAGCGGTATTAGTCAGGGATAGCCAGAGAAACAGAACCGATAGGATAGATATACATATGAAGAGACTTATTATGAGGAATTGGCCTGCGGATTATGAAGGCTGAGAAGTCCTATGATCTGCCATCTGCAAGTTGGAGACCCAGGAAAGCCAGTGGTGTAATTCCAATCTGGGTTTAAAGGCCTGAGAATCAGAGGAGCTGGTGGTATAAATCCTAGTTCAAGGACAGGAAAAGACCAACGTCCTGGCTCAGCAGGCAGGCAGAAAGCAAAAGGGGTGAATTTCTCCCTCCTCCGCCTTTCTGTTCTATTCAGGCACTCAATCTATTTGAATTGGAGGATATCCACTCACGTTGCGGAGGGCCGTCCACTTGACTGAGTCCACACGTTCAAATGCTAATCTCATCCAGAAATATCCTCACAGACACAACCAGAAACAATGTTTAATCTGGGCACCCCTCGGCCCAGTCAAGTTGACACATAAAATTAGCCATCACACTGATGAAATGTTAAAATTAAAATTTGAGATTTCCCTTTCTGGAAATATGACAGTTGAAATAACCTGAAAACTCTACTGCTACAATATAATAAATACTGAAAAAATATTACTTTAAATCCATAATTGAAAGGCAGTGTTTTTTGATGATTAAAATACAGAAGTTCGAGTCACAAAGCCTGGATTTGAATCCCAGGTCTGCCATTTAATAGCTGTGTGACCTTGGTCAAGTTAATTAACTTATCTGTGGCTCAGTTTCCTCATCTGAAAAATTGGAAAAATATTATTACATATTGTATAGAGGGTTATAAGAGGATTAAACGTAAAATGCTTGGAACAGTATCTAGGCCATTATATATACTCTACAGAAGTGTTAGCTCTTATTGTTGTTATTATTATCACTATATTGTTATCTGCCAATAAAATATGAGAAATATACAGGTGTTTAAACTGTAATAGAACAGAAAACCAGACCAGACGCTGTACTTTGCTGGTCTCAGCAATCTAAGAACTTGAGTCTTTATGTTTACGCAGACAGATCCACCTAGAGATATATCCCCTTTAAAAGAATCAAAAATTCCATTTACCAGGTAAGAAAGTTTATTCATTTTTGGCTGAGTTCTGGATAGAAAAAGTCTCCCTCAAGAATCTCTAACCATAGGTCTTTAATTCCTATGACTATGGAGTTGAAATTTGTACTCCTGCCCACTCCTGGAGCCCTTTACATTGAAACAAACATAAAAAGTAATCCTAGGCTACTGATAGCCCTAGGGCACCTCACAGAGAAAAATACGAAACCTGTCTGAAGAGATGCACTTTAACCAGATTGTCCAGGATTATACAGATCAAACCTCTCTGAAAATAAGCTTAAAAATATAGAATCACAAAACATAGGAAAATAATTCACCATGAGTTAGAGTCAGCAGATACGATAAGTAGTAAGATTTAGCTCTAAGAATTTTATATTACAAAATAATCTAATGGAGACTATAGTATAAAAATATGATGATATTACAGATATTTAAACATCCAAATTCTGTTTTAAAAATGGAGAAACCATAAAAAGAAGAAAAGGTTGATTTGAAAAACAGAATTTCAAAAAGTGAAAAACACACTTGCTAAAATTTTTAACAGTCATGGCTAAAGAGACAATTAGTGAACTGGCAGACAGATGTAATTTCAGAGAATGTAGCAACTACAGACATCTAAAACATGAGAAGTTAAGAGTGGAGTGACCAACCATCCTGTTTTGCCTGGGACTTTCCTGCTTTTAGTACTGAAAGTTCCACATCGTGGGAAACTCCTCAGTCCTGAGCACACTGGGTGATTTGTCACTCAAGTTAACAGATAGGAAGAATAGAATGAGAAGGGCCAACACAGGAATTCCCTGATGAAAGAATATTAAGAACAGGACTGAGGAAATACTTGAAGAGATAACAACAGTGAATTTTCCAGAATTGATGAATCTGAATTCTAATAATGGCAGAATAAGAATCTTGAGATTCAGGGAGCACAGATACTAAGAAAGATAAATAAAAAGAAATATACCCAGGTACATCATAGTGAAATTGCAGAACATCAACAACAAAGGGTAGCTATTCAGAGTTACCATAGAGAGAAAACACATTACCTACCAAGGAATAAAGTGTAGACTGGCAGGGGATAATACAAATATTACACAGAACTCATTAATAATAATCTAAAGATAAGAGATGAAATAACTTGCTACTAAGAATTCTATGTCCAGCTAAAAATTATTTCGAAGTTGAGGAACACTCCCACTCACTGCTATAAAGGGAGGTCACATCCCCTGCCTGTGGCCTGGCCTCACGGTGCTGCCTGCCACACCCCAGACCAAGCTTGCCCCTTCACCAGACAGAGAGAGGCAGGGGCCCATGTACCTGCTGATAGCCTTAACCAAGTGCTACTGCTGGTGTTCACCTTGAGCCTCTTTGTACAATCAATGGAAACACCAGGAACCGAAGCTGAAAAGAGAGCTGAAGCCAGAGTGGTAAGAAAGTGCCACAGGCTACCATGAGGGACTTGCCAATAAAAGGCATACCTCCTGGTTAACGGCAAAGTAGGAGACAGGAGATGAAACCTTCAACGCACGGAATGGAGAGTCAGAATTGAGAGCTTAGAAACATTATCCAAGATCTCAGAAAGGCCACAGTGAGAGGACGAGAGAGACAACCCAAGCTGGAAAGCAGAACCATTAAAAGAAAGCTGTCTTTCACAGCCTTATCGAGGGGTGAGGGAGAAAAAAAATTTACCTTGTGAATCCATAAGCACAAACCTGCCCACACGTGGGTTTGGTATTCACATTAATCTGTGTGGTCTGGAAAAGTCTGTGCCAAATGCTTCTGGCTCAGTGATGCCCCAGGGCATCTGGCAGAAGCAAAGGCAAATCCTCACTGGAAAAATGCACCTTCGATTCGGCCTTTGTTATATTCAGTTCTATCACAAAAAATATAAGTGGGTCCGTGTGTGTGTGTGTGTGTGTGTGTGTGTGTGTGTGTGTTTATGTGTGTGTGTGTCTATTTGATGTGAGTTAATAGCTCTTCTGAAGAGTATTATGGAACTTTGTTATTCAAGCAGTTCAATATATCATTAGAGCTAAAATAGAGCTCCATAGCGGCCGACGTGCTCGCTCAGGTATACGTTCTTGAAATTTCTTGCTCCACATTTTATAAAGGCATTATATGATGTTCAGTGAACGCCTTCATTTGTGACAATCAATGTTTGAGACTCTAAAAGTTTAAGTCATTTGATCTACAGTTAGATTTTAATAAAATTATACAACTCCCTAGATCTTTGATTATATACTTACTAAGCCATACATAGTCAATCCTTCCAAAAGGCTTCTTTTATTCAAAATAATAACCTTCCTATTAGTGTTTCTTCAACAAGTACTAGCATCTAATAAAAGTTGTCATGACTGTTGGGGTTTTTTAAAAAACCTATATTCTGATCCCCCTTTAATACCTAGCACAGTGTGAATTATGTGATGAATTATTTAACGTCTATTTGATTAGAGAAAGAGAAGGGAGAGGAATTCAGGGTATGGATGAAGTAGAGAGAGGCTGTTGTTCTGAGTGTTAGCATTAGCTCAGATCCTGAAGTGTTTTGGAACCGTAAACCAAACGTTCCCAGGCCTCACCTATATGACTTGAGGCTGCCATGAACTTCCATAACTGTAGGACTTCAGTACTTTGCCAACCTCTCCCTCCACCTCAAGTCATTCTGGGAGCCCCTGGGGGTGTTTCAAATACATTCAAGAGCCTATGCTCTGCTACTTTTACCCTGATCTCCTCTGTACATCCTCTGTATCTGCAAACCCCTGGGGACCCTACAGATGCCACGGGCTACTTCCTGTGCTCCTCAGGAAGGAAGCTGCCCTGCCTGGGGTGCTGTCTCCTGTGGCAAAGCCTTCAGTCAGAATTGAGACGTTAGAAACATGCACAGTGTCACAAGTCTCAGTGACACCTTCTATCTTCCCTCCCTTGGAGTCAGGCTCTTTACATGCAGAAATAGTGAGAATGACCTTTCCACGGGGATTAGTCTTCGCCCCTAAGTAGGCCTGGATGATCAGATGTCATCTTGTCCCCTCCATCTCATTGTTGCCTCAATCCCTGGCCCCAAACACAGAAAGATCTTCTTTACTCTCCACTCATGTCACTTGGTAAACTGATGCATGCATTCCAGTTTAGGCTCAACTGGGATATCTAGCTATAAAACATTTTCTTATTTACTCAAAAACATCCACGTAGTACCTCTTATGTGCAGGGCACTATGCTAGGAGCTGTGGTGGACACAACAAAGAATCAGCAGCAGCTACTCAAGCATAAGATTGGTATGTTACCACCTGAAACAGATGGCCAAGGGGTCCAGTTGTAGTATCTTCTTTCAAAGAATTTCATCAATCCTAATATCAACTCTGCTACATTTTGAAATTTGACATTTAAAAATCTGACTCAGGACAACGGGAGGCTAAGCCAAATAAAGAAAAGCCTACCTTGCTCCCAAAGGTTAATGAATGATGGTGAGGTTTGTTATTCAGGAAGATGAATGCAAATTCAAAGCAGTTTAAATCGAATACACGTCTGTCCATGAGGAGAGATTATCTCCCGGCGCCTAAGTGATCACCAAGTCGTTAGATACTTTCGGAAGCTGTGTTAATTCTTTCAACACGTTCCTGCCTTGAGCAGTAAATGGCTAGGACTGGAAGAACATGGCTCCCCTGATGAGCATACCTTATCACCTTGTCCTCTGAGGACAGACGACAAAATAGATGTCCTGTGGGAAGATGACAGAGGTCTGCATCACTGTGGACAAAGGATTCATACCAGAATGCACACCTGACCAACTGATGTGTAGGAGGAACTTAAGTCAGAAGAACGATCCCTAAAAGAGAGACGCTCACTATCACAGGGAGAAAAAGCATAACAGAAGTAGTTTCCCACTGTGTGGAAATGTATACCAGATGGATACAGCTAACACGACAAAAAATGAAACCTTCTACATCCTGGACTTATTTTCCAGCTCTGATACTGTGGGATCTATATTCACATGGGGATATTTTGATATTTTTGATCCCATACATTAGCCACTAGCCACATGTGGCAATTGAGCATGGGAAAGGTGGCTAGTCTGAATTGAGATGTGCTGTAAGTGTAACATATACACCATATTTTGAAGACTTATTACAAATAAACAATGTGAACGATATCATCAATATTTTTAAAAACTGACCACATGTTGAAATCAGAATATTTTCAATATTTTGGGTTAAGTAAAATATTTTTTTTTAAAACTTAACCTTTTTATTTTGTAGCCACTAGAAAATTTAAAATTACATTTACAGCTTGCATTATAATTCTATTGGATAGCACTGTTTTAGATATAACTGTATTTACTGTATTTAGAGATAACCTGTAGCTGGCCCTCTTGTGTTTAGATAAAATGTCCACTAATACCACCTCAACAGGGTTGTTCTCATAACCAAATGTCAGTGTGCTCAGTGTTCTATGAGACAGATAAATAGTAACTTGCACCATAGATAAAGCCAACGTTCTGCCATTGCACTGAATTCCAAGAAGGCTCACCGTGAAGAAGCCTACAAAGCAAGGCCACTTACAAACAGCTTTACAGCCCACTGACAACAAACATTTCCATACTGCGGCGTCAGCTACATGAGCTAGCATCAACAGCCAAATTAGATAACTTCTAGAGGTGATCCAAACAAGAGCCTATGGCCACTAAGAACTTATATTATTTGGCCCAGTTTGAAAGAAAAATTCCATGGAAATGAGTAAAATATATTTGTGACCTCCTAGAGTTGGAAGACTGAATAACAAGGTCAATGGCACTGAAAACACCCTACTATGAACGAAGTTATGTCCCCCACCCCAAAATTCGTATGTTGAAGCCCTCCCCCCCAGTGTGACTGGATTTGAAGATAGGGCCTTTAAGTAGGTAATTAAGCTTAAACGAGGTCATAAGGAAGGGCCCTAATTGGATAGGTGGTGTCCTTACAAGAAGCGAATGGGACACTAGCCCAGACCTCTCACCCCTGTGACTCCCAAGCAAGCACAGAGCAAAGGCCGTGCGAAGAGGTGGCAAGGAGGTGGCAGTCTGCAAGCCAGCAAGAGAGTCCCCACCAGAAACCGAATTTTCTGCCCCTTAATCATAGATGAGCATCCAGAACCATGAGAAAATAAATGTCTGATGCTTACGCCAGTCTGTGGTACTTGAGTATGGCAGTCTGAGGAGACTATCACAATCCTCAAAGGGGATTCTGGAGAAAGAGTTTATATAACCACTTCAGTGGGTCTTTAACAGGCTTCCTTTGTTGCTCCTGTGACACCACATAATGGAGACTGTGTCCTGATGTCTTAACAGCGACATGGAACTACTAAAGAAGTCAGCAACGCAGTCAAAGGCTCAGGAACAGTACATCTCCCATCCCTGGGAGGATATGGTTTGAAAATGTCAAATTCTGCAAGAAAACTGCTGAGATGGATCTGTGTGTTCCATGGGACCTTTCTAAAATTTTTCTTGCTCAGAATGTATCTCAGAAGTTTCAAGAGAAGCATAAAATCTTAGCTGTAGATGTCATTCTAATGAATACCAAAGAGATTTTTATCTTGTTCTTTTATCTTGTATTCAAACTAGCCCTTAATTGAATTCATCTTCACCTAAGTAGTTCTCATTAATAAGAATATTCTCTAAAATCAGACCATTACCTATACTAAATTAATTCAGTGGAGCATTTATTTTAATTCTGGACAGGTGGGTATCAAACTTTTCTGGCATTAAGAATCATGCATGGAGTTTGTTAAAAATACAGATGCTGACTTCCCATTCCCCAGAGATTTTGACAGGGAAGGTGTCTGAGGTAGGCCCAGACCTTTATATTTAAAATACACCCCAGGGGATCCTGACCAAAGCAGTCCATCAAACACATTTTGAGAAACACTGTTCCAGGTTTCAAGCAAATCTGAAGAACAATTTATCCCAAATTTAAATGGAAACATACTTCGTGCTGTCCACATGCTTACCATGAGTATAATTATACTTTGAAATGTGCTTGGGCCCTCATTTCTTCACTCTCAGTTATCTCCTCAACAATGGCAATTTTAATGAAAAGTTTATGTGTGTTAACTTCATTTACTGTTTCACACACAAACTATATGCTAGAAATCATGTCAACACTCCATCCGAAGGGGCATTTTTTAAGAGGTGTAAAGAGGGGCTTGCCCCATGGTCGAGTGCTTAAGTTCGCGCGCTCCACTGCAGGCGGCCCAGTGTTTCATTGGTTCAAATCCTGGGCGCGAACATGGCACTGCTCATCAAACCACGCTGAGGCAGCGTCCCACATGCCACAACTAGAAGGCCCCACAACGAAGAATATACAACTATGTATCGGGGGGCCTTGGGGAGAAAAAGGGAAAAAAAAATAAAATCTTAAAAAAAAAAAAAAAAAGAGGTGTAAAGAACATTTATATTTCACTGTAAGTTTTAATCTATTCAAACAATGAAAGGAAAAGAGAAATGTATTTGTTCCTACAAAGGGTATATACTAGTGACAACGCTAGCGAAACGTGTTCATTTAGGCAACAAATATGCATGTGAGATATTGTGCTAGCTCCATGGGAGAGACAAAGATCCATCAGAGAGAGATCTGTCCTCAAGAGGCTTACAGTCTAGTGGGAGGGGTGAGGCGTGGGCACAGATGCCGAGACAGAAGATAAGAAGTGTGACACCACAAGAAGTACAAAGTGAACACTGTAGGGATTTAGGAGAGGGAAGATTCAGTGGGACTGCAGCAAAGGCTGATGTGGGAAAATGGCGGAAGATGAAGCAAGAGAGGTAGGCAAGAGCCAGTCATGAAGAGTCTTGTGTGCTAAACTAAGGGGTTTGATGTTTATCCCAAGAGCTACGAGGAGCCACCGGTAGATTTTAAGGACAGGGGTGACATGCGTTGACTCCCTCAATGATGACTGAACACTTGCTGCCTTTCCAGCACTGAGGGAAACTGCCAACTAGAGTCACCCACAGAGCTTTTAAATCATCTCTGAGTCCAGGCCCCACCCTGAACTACCCAATTAGAACCTCTGGGGCTGGTGAACAGCACTGTGCTATTTAAAATCTCTCCCACTGATTCTGATGCACAGCCAGGTCAGGCAACCACCCTTGAACTGAAGGGTGTATTTAAATACATATATATGAAAAACTCTTCACCTTAAGGTGTCTTCTCAGGGAGAACTTTGAGTAAAGGAACTGAGCCAGTGATAAAATCATTTATGTGGTGAATGTTGCTGAAATCAACAGGACAGTAGGCAGCAACAGAAAGCTGGACAGGTGAGGTGGGGGTCAATTGATTGAGTCACTTAATTCTTGGACAAGGAAAAGACACCGTGAAAAAATTATTTCAGGAAACCGTTTCGTCTGTGATATGCAGAATAGATTAGAAGAAGAAACTGGAGGCAGAGACACCAATAAGAGCTGAACACAGTAATCCAAGACCAGGATTATGGCAGATGGCTGAGGTGAAGACTGCAGGGATGGAGAAAAGTGGATGAAACGGAGTGACAGTGTTTGGAAACTCCCACATGGCTCATAACGTGTCCCTAATGAGAAAGGAGAAAAACACAAAGAGAGTGGGAGGAGGAAATAAGGCAGGAGACAAAGAAACTGGATGAAATAATGACGAAACTTGCATTGTAGGAAAAGATAGTTGCATCTAGAAATGTAACTGCTAGTTGTTTGTGTAGAACCTCGAATGTAGGATATTTGAAGTTGCACTGAAAGTTGCCATTTTGTAGATGGAAAATTTAGGCATAAAATGACAAATATTCCAAAATGTCAAAAGCGGCAAGTTGTTTTGTGACTCAGACTTGAGGTTTATTATTGGTATTATTTTTAAAATAAATACCATACTTGCAGTCTTGATATTTTATTTTTAACTTATTAGCATAAATTATCACTATTTATAGTGTATATTACTTTTTTTCATTAAAAAACTAAAACTACCTCTCTGTTCCCCTGCCCCTTGCTTTGTTGAGGTCCATATTCTCCTCTTGTCCATGTTTTGCCGGAAGTCAATTATGATAACAAGGGTGAAAAGGGAATAAAAAGCCTCTTGCCAGGGCCCCCTGCCAGGGACAGATGCACTCGCTCTCTGCTGCTTCCTGTGCACAAAGGATGCTTAAGCTTTAAACTGAAAGCTTGAAAGAAAACAAGGCCACGTACACATGTGCAGGCTGTGCACTGTACAGCTTTGGAGCACTGTTCACCTCTGTAGACTTGTACATTTAGTTTCTGGCAGATGGCAATCAAGTGTTTGAGGGAGGGGTGGCTTTTTCCAGTTCCCACGAAGGCACTCTGTGGGTTAGCAACAAGGCTGAGGGAAATCCGCCCCTTTTTTCAACATTTCTTCAACTGTGGTATCAGAACTAACTACATTAGAATCCTTTGTGAACTGACTTGAAAACATAGATTTCTGGAGCTCACCTCAGACTACCGAGGTGAGTATTTTGCATTTTTAACAAACTCCTACCAGGCAATTCTCACATTCTATTTAAACACAACTTTTCAATTACTTGGCAGATGACCTCATCTTCTCTCAACAGTATAAAGTTCTCAATCATAGCCGTATAAAGAAGTACATGTATATACTTGTAAACCATTTTACTATAAAACAAAAAGACAGCACACCACTTCCTAACTGCCCTTTTGTTTTAGAATAAAAATGCGGTAATAAAATTACAGATATAGATGGTGAGAAGTGAGGTTACAACTTCAAGGTCAGTGACACAAAGAGCTACCTCAAAGTAATGTAGGAAATGCCACACTAGGTCAAATGTTGATCTTCCCAACCCAACGTGTCAGATTTATCCCTCTCCCTGACCTCAAAAGTCTACATCAGGAGCATTTTCAAACATCTCTAATTTGCCCATTATGGATCATTGATCAATGTTTACAAACTCTCATCAATCATATTTATATTTTCAGTTTCAGCACCCATGAAACAACACAGTTCTTGTTATGACCTCATGTGCAAATTTTCACCTACCTTTCTGTATCCTGAAAGGAGCTTTGTCATGCTTTAAGTGGCACTCTCAGCGGCCGCACCATGGAATCTGATGGACAAAGTGGTGTTCACCCCAGCCTTCCCATTGCTTCTTGATTTATGGGCTGCAGTCCAAGCCCCTTGCAGGATGAAGAGGCTAATCTTTTCAGTCTACTCTCACAATAAAAACTGCCATCACCTTTTAGTCATTTTAGTTGTCCTTGTAAGGATCTTTTTTTTTTTTTTCTTTTAATCCATGTTGTCTTTTTGAAGATTTGGTGACCTGAAACATACAGTTGTCTGTATATACGTATACACCAAAGTTCTCTCACAAGCGTAAGATCATGCATGTGTTGCTTCTAATATCATTTCTCATCATGACATTGCTTTCTTGACCTTTTGAGCTATTATTTGAGGCTTCAAAAGTAATCCTGGATGCTGCAATATCAGATATTGAAATCATATAAAAATGGAAAATTACCCAGGTGGAAGAGCCAAGATGAACTGAATGACATTAGCCAGCTGTTTTCCCCTGAGCAACATCACCTTCCATCTTATCTAGACTCGTACTCAGCTGCTTGGCCTCCATCCAAGCCCACAGTTTGGCCAGGAATGTCCTGGGCAAGAAACTGCACTGCAGGGACCTGGTGAGAGGGAAGCATCTAACAAAGCATCATCTGGACGGTGATGGTACTGCTTCTTCCATATGCCTCATGATGACTTCAGATCCTGTCCTCCACGAGCATCATCCTGTGGCATGCAGGTATTGATGAGTTCTGCTTTGGGGAAAAAAATAGCCTAAAGAACAGCACAGAAAGCCCCAAACCAGGTGGGTGGTTTTTTTTTTTGTTTTTTTTTTTTGAGGAAGATTAGCCCCGAGCTAACATCTACCACCAATCCTTCTCTTTTTGCTGAGGAAGAATGGCCCTGAGCTAACATCTGTGCTCATCTTCCTCCACTTTATGTGTGGGACGCCTGCCACAGCATGGCTTGACAAGTGCTGCATAGGTCCACACCCAGGATGTGAACAGCAAACCCCAGGCTGCCAAAGAAGAATGAGCAAACTTAAGTGCTATGCCACCGGGCTGGCCCCAAAACCAAACCAGGTGCTTTTGAGCCCTGCTTTACAGTGAGGTGCAGACATAGGTGCCATTCATGTTGAAAGTTACCGTGTGTCTTGCAGTGACTGTGTAACCAGCTGAGAAAGCAGCAGGGGCACCCTGGAATCCCTCATGGTGCCTGGCCCTCCTCCCTCCCAACTTTGCTCTCACATTGTTCTCATCTGGGATATTGGTTCTTCTGACTAGCTTATCTTTGAATAAACCCTCAGATTCCTTACTTCGTTTCCACTTTTGGACTCGGGTGGCCTTCTTACGTGAACACTCACTCAGGATCCCACTGCCTGCCCATGCTGCTGCTGCCCAAATCTCAAAGAGAGCCTCAAGTGGACCAACACACTACCCTCATCCACTTAGCAGGCTCCATTTCCCCTGGGTTTATTTGCTCCAGGATATGACATTCAGGTGCGTTCTATGAACCAGGAAGCAGACTCTTGCCAAATGCTGAATCTGCCAGCACCTTGATCTCGGACTTGCCAACCTCCAGAACTGTGAGAAATAAATGTCTGTTGTTTATAAGCCACCGAGGCTGTGGTATTGTTGTTATTGCAGCCCAAATGGACTAAGAAAGATGCTCAAAGCAAAGAATACAGAAAATTAATCTAATGTCGGGGGAGGA
Source organism: Equus asinus (assembly GCF_041296235.1). Taxonomy (NCBI): domain Eukaryota; kingdom Metazoa; phylum Chordata; class Mammalia; order Perissodactyla; family Equidae; genus Equus; species Equus asinus. The sequence goes on from NC_091798.1 coordinate 87,201,962, forward strand.
GTGGAATCAGAAGCAAGGAGATCCAACAGGAGGTGGAAGCTCTGAGGCAGTGAATTAAGAGACTGCCAGTGGGAATGAGTGGCTGCCTTGACAAGGAGGACCCGAGGGATCAGTCCCCGGCTGTGTAAGCAATGCCCCAACCCTCTAACACCTGAGTTTTCAGTCAGCCTTACACACTGTTCTCATTTCTTCCTGATATCACACCAATCCCTCGCCTCATTGCCCTTGTACACCTTCCCTCACACTTTGGACTAGACCCCTAACACTACTGGTTTGGTTCTGACCTCTGACTGTCTCCATCACCACAGTTCATATTGGCCCCTCGCCTCACCCAGCCAGGCATCTTCTCCAGGAGCCCAGCCTCGGCTCAGGCTACTGTGACCATCATTTTCTCCAAGTTTGTGCTGGTTTCAAAACAGAATTCAGGTGCCTGACAGATTGGTTGGGCATGAGTGATAAGATATTAGGAGGGAAGATATGATCCTAGGGTTTAGGACCTGGTGTTGACCTTTGGTTGAATGGACTTTCTCTATATGGAGGTAGAAAGGTGAGGAAAAGTCGCTAGTCTGGGAGGTGAGGTGAAGTGACCAGTTTTTACGCACAAACTAGAGGTCATGATGGAACATCCAAATGCAAATGTCCAATGTGCAGTCTGACATATTGGGCAGCAACTAAGGAGAGAGGTCAGGACCAGAGTCATAGCACACAGACACATAGACTGGGCACTGCCTAACTCCAGGGGGTGGCATTCACATACACTAAGATGTAAATGGTGCCCCCTGGAGTTGTACAAAGCTACAATCTTGGTCAGGGCAGGGAATTACCATATGGAGGAAAAAGATGAAGCCAAGACATCATAAGACTAAGAGGAGAGGAGCACAGTGCTAGGATTGCACTTTGGGGAAAATGTAGGGGGCAAAAGAGAAACTCTATAGCAGAGGCTATAAAGGAACGAAGTAGCGTTGTGAGTTAAGTAGGATTTCAAGGAGGAAATAATCAATAATCTCAAATACCACAGAAAGGTTGTAGAAAAGAATTTAAGAGGAAGTATGATGCGGTGAAAGAGGGTTAAACCGGAAGTGAAGAATCAGGCCTCCAGCCTCGGCATGGCCATACCTTACGCCAGGCTCCTCATACCGGTGAAATTTTTCTTGTCTGTGGGTTGTTATAAAACAGTCATCTTTTATTGAATGTGTCCATGTGCCAAGCACTGCTACGAGCGCTGTACATATTAACACATTTATTCCCCATAACGACTTTAGTGTAGATTTTCAATGTTACCCCCATTTTGCAAGAGAGGAAACTAAGGCACAGAGAGGACTGAAATAAAGCCTAAAGTGACATAGGCAGTAAACGGCAGTGCTGGAATCTGAAAAATGAGAGGCTTGGCCTGGTGTGGAGGCCCTTCTCGCTCTGTCATTTTAATATATATACAAACTAGAAGGTTGTTAGTGACCTTCCAGGGTGTGTTTCAAATAGATGTGAGAGAGAAAAAAACACAATGATAATGAAAGAAAGGAAATGTGATAGCAAAAAAGGAGAGAAAAAGGACTGTGAGGATTAAAAGCAACAGAGTCAAGTAACGATTGTTTCAAGAAAGATGAGATCTGTGTATAGTGTTGCTTGAGGGGAAGAAGCCAATGAAGAGGAAGAGATTGAAGATGCTGGAGACTGAGGAAAACTGACAGCAGGATTCCAGAGAAGACGAGGTAGCCTTGAAAAGGGCCAGAACACCCAATATGGTTAGAGGCAGAGAATAGGAAAGACAGGAAAATTCATGTCTGAGGTCCTTGCCTTTAGGAAATCAGAATTAAAAGAACAACCAGCTCAAAGTATACACAGGCTTTGCTGAAAATTTTTTCATATTTTTGTTATATTACAGAAGTAAAATGTACTCACTATAGAAAATTTGGGAAAATTGCAGAAAAGTAGAAAGCAACATCACCTGAGTCCTAGGAAACAAAGATATCCACTAAAGTGTATTTCCTTCCAGACAGCTGGGTGCTCTTACCCTCCACATATTAGCATTAGCTGTCCTACTTGTTATTTACTTTTCATAAAACTCACATTTAAAGTTCACTCAATCTTCTACCAAGTTGGATGTGCCATAATATCCTTAACCATTTCCCACATTTGAACCGCTTCTAATTTTGTACTATTTCATACATAAAGCTGCACTGAACATCTCTGCACATTCAATTTGTTTTATATTTAGAATCACTTTCAAAAGATAGAATCCTGAAAGTATAACTACTAAGTCAACAACTTAGTATAACTGTGAATATCTTTAAGGCTTTTGACACTTCCTATATCATTTTACCAGCAATGGATAAGAATACAATTTTCCTAAACCCTTGACAGAATTAATTATTTACAAAAAAAACTTTGTTAATTTGACAGATGAAAAAGCAGTACCTTATTATACGACATTTCTTTTACTACTAGTGAAACTGAATAATTTTTCACATATTTGGTAATTATTTTTCTACTTTGTAAAGTGTTTATTTTTGTCTTTTGGTCATTTATCTTTTGGTTTCGTAGTGTTTTACACTTTTAGGTGTTATTTATATAATAAAGATATTAATATGTTTCCATTTTAAAACTTTTAACTGCCACATTTTAGTTTTGACTTTGAGTTTGATAAAATTTCTTAATTAAAACAGCTTTCTTATTATTATAAAAAGTAACACCCATTCTGAGCCTGGTTCTTCAGTCTCCCTTTAGTCAAATGAACTCTCCCATTTGCTTCCATTCAGTTCCCTTTTGGCTTAAGTTGGTCAGAGTTGGTGTCTGTGGGTTACAACAAAGAACTCTAATAAACCCAGCAATAATCAATTAAGGAGTGCAATAAAAAGGAGCTGATATATGTTAGCAACCAGAACCATAAAATATCTAGGAATAAACTTACGAGCAAGCATGCTAGACCTCCAGGAAGAAAACTATAAATCTTTGCTGAGGATATAGGAAAAAAGCTGAATGGAAGAGGAGCATACCCTTTTCCTGGTGAGAAGGACTGACCGTTATGAAGATGTCCGTATTCCCCCAAATGGTTGTATAAATTCAATGCCATCCCAATGGCATTATTTGGAATATGACAAGTTGGTACAAATCTAGAAAAAATAATATGTGAGCACAGCCAGAAAGTTTTGAAAATTACAACCTAATGTAAGGCAGTGATTGATACAGGACCATGTGTGTGCTTAGGGCAGAATAAAAAAGAGGAGTGGAAGAGTATAGAGATAAACCTGGGTAAATATGGGTGGAAAATATGGTAACTGTAGCATTTCAGATCAATGGGGAAAGGGATGGGCTGTTCAATAAATTGAGTTTTGGAATCATTGCCTCATGACTTCAAGACACCACACTCTGCAAGCTCTCCCCCTACCTGCCAGCTACTCCTTTTCTGTCTTGTTTTTTGGCTTCTTCTCCACCTAAGTGCACTAGAACTTAAACATGGAACTTATTATTTTCTTTTTAGATCTACCTTATCTAGGAATCTGGCTTTAAAGACCAATTTTCTACCAATGAGTCCTAAATTACTTTCCCCAGCCCTTACCTAGCTCCTAAACCCTAGTGTCATACATTAAACTGCCTACTTGATATTCTACTCAAGATATCGAAAACTTAATATTTCTAAAATAGAACAAGTAATTCCCCTTCCACTACCACCCTCCCCACCATCACTATCCAACATATGCATCCACCCCTAGATTATAGCTTCCCTAATATTTCCTATCTTAGTAAATAACACTACTATCCACCAAGGTGCTCAATCCAAAAATCTAAGTCATCTCTGATTTCTGCTTTTCCTTCAACCACCAACATTCACTCTACCAGCACATCCACGGGATCTGCTTGAGAGAAAGGAAATATGAGTGCTTAAGAACATGAGCCCTGTAACCCAGCTATCTTGGTTCAGACCCTGGCTCTACCATTGACCAATTCTGTAACCTTGGGCCACCTATCAACACTTGCTCAAGTTGTCACCTGTAAAACAAGGATAATGACTTTATGTAATTCATAGGGTAACAGTGGGGATTAATAAGTTGTTAATACATTAGAACAGTAGCTGATGCGTATTGTGTTTTCAATAAATGTCAGTTATTATTATTGTCTCAAAGGTATATCTTAAATCTGTCCAATTCTCTCCATATTCATATATACATCCCTAGTTCAAGCCATCATCATCCCTTCTAACTGATTGTCCCACTTTCTCTTTCGCCCCACTACCATTCTTTCTCCACACATTAGTTAAAGGACCCTTTAAAAATATAAGTTGGGGGGCTAGCCCCATGGCAGAGTGGTTAAGTTCGCATGCTCCGCTTCAGTGGCCCAGGGTTCACTGGTTCAGATCCTAGGCAGGGACCTACACACTGCTCCTCAAGCCATGCTGAGGTGGCGTCCCACATAGAAGAACTAGAATGACTTACAACTAGGATATACAACTATGTACTGGGGCTTTGGGGAGAAAAAAGAAGAGGAAGATGTTAGCTCAGGGCCCATCTTCCTCACCAAAAAAATATGTATATATATAACATATATGTTTATGTATATTTATGCATAAAACCATATATACATGCATACATATATATATATATATATATATATATATATATATATATATAGGATCAGATGCTCTCCTGCTTAATAACTTTCACTGCCTTCTTTAACATGGCCTGAAAGTACCTATATGAACTAAGCCAACCCAACTCTGCCTCATCTGGTAATATTCTCCATCTCATTCACTTCACTCCATCCACAGTGGTTCTGTTGCTTGAATATACTAACCTTGTTCTGGCCTCAGAGCCTTTGCCTGTGCTTGCCCCTCTGCCTAGAACATTCTTTTCATGGCTCTTCCAATGGCTAGATCCTCCTCATTATGGTCTCACACAAATGTACCATCTTTTAGGAGCTTTCCCTCATCATAGTATCTAACAAAGCCCTATTTTCCTCCATCATATCATCCTGTTTTATTTCCTTCACAGCACTTCTAGCTATCTGAAATTACCTTGTTTGTTTGCTAAATTTTTTGTTGAACCTCTTCTCCATGTAAGCTGTATGAGAACAGGGGCCTTGTCTGTTTTTTAACAATTGTATTCACAATGCTTAGAATGGTGTTTAGCACTTCACAGGTGTTTAATAATTCTATTGAATGAATTTTAATAAATTGGTGAATTGCTGGATGAATTTTAAAAACAGGCCATTGGGTCTTCACCATATAGCTTATGTAAAGGTAAATTCCCAACTTATTAACTCTCTAAACATAAAAATAAAATAAAATAATGATCATATTAAAGAAGAATGCAGGCAAATAGTTTCCTGGTCTTGGAGTAGGAATGATCTTTCTCAGCACGTAAAAACACTGTGAAGGCATAGAGCAAAATACTGACCAGTTTGGTTGCATAAAAGCTGGAAAGCTTTGCACAGCTAAAGACACAATGGGTAAAGTTAAACGGACAAACAGACTGAGAGAAAGTATCTAAAATATAAAAGGCCTTATAAATTTAGATGCAATAATTCTCAACAAAATGCTAGCAAACCAAATCCAGCAATATACAAAAAGGATTTACACCATGACCAAGTGTAATTTACCCTAGGAATACAAGGTTGGTTTAACATAGGAAAATCATTCAATGTAACACACCATTTTAATAGAATAAAGGACAAAAGCCATATATTCAACTCAACAGATGTAGAAAAGCATTTGACAAAACCCTACATACATGCATGATGTAAAAAAAAACACAACAACCTATTAACAAACTTGGAGTAGAAGAAAATTTCCTCAACCTGACAAAAGGGCATCTACAAAAAATCCACAGCAAAATCATTCTTCATGGCAAAAAACTAAACACTTCTCCTCTATGATCAAGAGCAAAACAAGGATGCCTGCTTTCACCTCTTCTGTCTAACATCATACTGGAGCTTCTAGCCCATGAAGTCAAGCAAGAAAAAGAAAAAAGAGGCATCTAGATTGAAAAGGGAGAAGTAAAACTGTCTGTATTGCAGATGAAATGTTCTTGTATATAGAAAATCCTAAGGAATCCACTAAAAGACTAATAAACCAAAAAAGTTCAGCAAGGTTGCAAGATACAAGATCAATACACAAAAAATCAATTTTATGCCTATACGCTAGCAATGAAATATCCAAAAATAAAATTGCCCTAGGCAATCACTAATCAACTTTCTGTCTCTATGGATTTGTCTATTCTGGACATTTCATATAAATGATATTATACTATATGTGGTCTTTTGTAACTGACTTCCTTGATTTGGCATAATGTTTTCAAGGTTCTTCCATCTTACAGCACAAATCAGTTCTTCACTGCTTTTTATTGCTGGATAATATTCTACTGAATGGATATACCACACTTTGTTTATCCACTCATGAGCTGATAGACATTTGGGGTTTTTCCACTTTTCGCTATTATGAATAATGCTATTAGGCACATTCATGTACAAGGTTTTCTGTGGACATATGCTTTCAACTCTTCTTGTGTTTATAGCTAGATGTGGAATTTCTGGGTCATATGGTAACTTTATATTTAACTTTGTGAAGAACTGCCAAACTATTTTCCAAAGTGGCTGCACTATTTTACACTTCCACCAGCAGTGTAGGAGAATTCCCAATTCCTCTACATCCTTACCAGCACTTATTATTATAGCCTTTTTATCCGTTATTATTGACTTTTTCATTATAGCCATCTTAGTAGACGTGAAGTGATATCTCATTGTGGTTTCGATTACATTTCCTGATGGCTAATGACGCTGAGCACCTTTTCATGTGCTTATTGCTTATTTGAATACCTTCTTTGGAGAAATGTCTATTCAGATCCTTTGCCCATTTTTAGCTTATTTGTCTTTTTTTTATTGTGAGTTATTTTTATATTCTTATCAGATATATGATCTGCTAACATTTTCTCCCATTCTGTGGATTGTCTTTTCATTTTCTTGATGGTGTCCTCTGAAGCACAAAAATTTTTAATTTTGATTAAGTTCAATTGATTTATTTTTTCGTTAGTAGCTTGTGCTTTTGGTGTCATAAGAAAGTCTTATCTAGTCCAAAGCCATAAAGATTTGCTCCTATGTTTCTTCTAAGAGTTTTATAGGTTTTGCTCTTATGTCTAGGTCTATAATCCATTTTGAGTTAATTTTTGTACATGGTATGAGATAGAGGTCATTTTTTTTGCATGTGGATATCTATTTGTTCAAGCACCTTTTGCTGAAAAGACTATTCTTTCCCCATTGAAGTATCTTGACATTCTTGTTGAAAAAAATCTCTACTTTAAAAACATGTGATATTTTGTTCTAATAAAAAGTGGTAGGATGACAATGAGTGTCCTTGGCAATTTTCTGACATGCAGTTGAACAGTTATCACAGGTGTCATCAATATCTGTAGATGGTTTTCATATAGAGAAACTGTTAAGCCTACAAGTCATCTAACTGAAAAGGGATTTTAAATGGGACTCTCTCTCAGTTTCAACCGGGACCCCGAGGTAATAGGTTCCTTTGTGCAAATTAGCATAAAAGCAAACCCACTGGGTAGGTGAATTACAAGAGAGGGTCCCTTCTGGCAGCCTGTGTTGCTAGAGGAGCAAGGACTGGAATTCAGCATTCACTCATCCCCTTGGTTTGGCGTCTCTGTGCAGGGTACAAACTACACAAACATTTGCAGTGGTCTTGGATCCCACCTACAGCAACGTTGCAAAGTGAGTTTCCAGGCCATTGAAGCAGGACTTACAAAAGAGTTGGTAAAATCTACTCAACTCTACCCAAAAAAAAGAGGTGAGAGAGGACATCTCTGGAGAGAGCTGTGCAGGGAGTCTACCTCCCTTAAAGGTTGGGGAGAGTGGGAGATACTCCTTCCTCACCTCAGACATGAGAGGGCCTCTTTTGGGATGCCCTAGAAAGTATCCCATGTACTCTATATAGTATGGGGACTGCATGTCTGACACAGGCCTGAAAAAGTATAAACTGGCTCAAGCAATCTTTAGTCACAGAGTAGAGGGAATTAAGGGTAGGATAACTGACATCAGATGAGTGTTTTGTGGACCAGATTAAGTCACAAACAAGCAAGTCAGGCTGGAGTTGTCTGAGGTTCTGCCCAGAAGGACCACCTGGAAGGGTAAGGAGACCTCAGCATAAAGAGGTACAAATTTTCTGCTAAATACTCAAGAGCTAATGGAGGCATCAGAAAAGAGAAGATATGTTTCTGTTTTTCAAAGAACCTTCCAGGTGAGAGATCCCAAATGATATGGGAGTCTCCAAAAAAAAAAAAAAAAAACTCCATAGACATGCTCATGAGAGAAAAAGTCAGGCTTCAACATCCACCAAGTCTGAAGAGTGCCAGCAGCAGCCCAGGAGTGAACCAGCCAAGCAAACCCTTGCCTGTTTCCTTACCTCTGTTTCCTCCCTCCCTCACATCCCAGCTCTGGAGGGGTCAGAAGTCCCAGTTAGCGAGTGGCAGGGAAAAGAAGTCGGGGTAAAGAGAGAAGAAGCCAACTTCTCCCCATATCCCATCGGAGACCCAAACTAGGAAAAGATACTGAGCTTCAAACCAATGCTTTAAGTTTGACTATTACACAGAACTAGGCATTAATTACTAACATAAGTCTCTTTTTAGATTAAAAGTGTCCAAAACACATTTTGTTTGCTAAGTGTGTGTGTATATATATTCTATATATACTAGTCCCTTGTATATATAATAGTCCCTTCCCAAAAGCAGGGGAAAAGCTAGTTTCATAGAGTGGTTTGAATAGGCAGTGTGGGGGGGCAGTAAAATTGCATTGGCTGTGCACTCTAACAGTGCCACTTATTCAGTGTATTCATTCCTGAACTATCAAAATCAATAAACTACATTTGAAAAGTAGCCATGTCTCTTTAAATCAGATAATGCCATTTCAAGAATCTCTGTAAAAATAACTTTGATTCAGTTCAAACAATACTTAAGCAGTTCCCCGAAGAAATAATGGTACTGTAATTTGGGCACTGATAGCTGTAACATGATTTAAACAAGCTTCGCTTTTTTGTCTTAATACGATTCCACCCACCGCATCCTTCCGTGCGTTGTTTTGATGATCCTGTCACTTAGGGTTCTTTGAGCTCAGTTTTACGGAGTCAACAATGAATGACATGAACTCAGCATTGGGATGCATTTTCAAGAATTCTCCACATAGTTTGAAACCTCCCTATATAATTGCATCATCCTTGATTATAACATGAATGGAAACAAAAAAGCTAATCATGACATGGAAGCAACTTCATGTCAAATAATGTCCCTGAACGAGCCAATTTGATAAACTCTGAATTTACTCAGCTTATTTGAACATCCATAAAGGGGACTTAGCAACAGCAGTCTTCCCATACGCCAGGTGAAACCCTCAGAGGGAATAGGCCTCAGTTTAATAATGAAAGAGAAGGGAAAGGGCTGATAATTATTCTGTCTAAACAGTGTTTTGCGGCCTCACATTGATTGTGTCTTGAAATCTCCTCTGGGAATGGAGCAGGCAGCTTTTCCTTTGCTTTCACAAACTTCATGCAAATTATTTAAACATTTTTGCAATTATTTTCCTGAAACTGAGTTTTGGCCCAATGCCTAGAAATACTGAAAAGTGACATCACACTGCACCCAGAGATGCAGGTTCCAAAAAATTCGCTGGAGATCCTGACACCTAACTGTCTGGGAGGCCGATTTCCATATCCCCATGTAAACCCAGGAGTCTGTCGGTACCTCTGCCGTCAGAGGGTCTCCAGATAAGCACGCTGCAAGTAAGCAAATGTTTGGGCAATTTAATTCCAGTTATCTCGCTATAACTTGACTGCATGTGCAGCTTCTTTTAATGTCCTTTCTAACTATCTGTGTGAAAAATATTTCTGTTGGCACTTTCTTAAATCCTTGATGTGTCTCTGACCCCCCCTTTTTAATGTTAACCACAGAAAGAAGTCTGCTCCCCTTTTTCTCTATCTCAGACCTTATATCTCGTTATTCATAAGGATAATTTTATAATTAATGCAGATGACTGGCCTAAAAATGATGACCCTCTTTTGTACTATTACTTCATGCTGAGGACAAAAAGGATACAGGAAAATTACTCCTTGGCCCAGGAAGTTTATTAAAATGCTAAATGAAGGTCTGGCGGCAGCTCAAAGAACTTTAAATAACCTTGTGGTGGAAAACCTCCAAAACCTCTTTTTACCGTCAGCTTAAACTAGGCTGGCTGTGACAAAGAGCAAGAAAATAAGTAGTTTCAAGAGCGCAAAAACACATCTATTTTTAAAAGGTAGGTCCGTCCAATGGCTACGGGCAAATGTGACCAGGCCTTGTGAGGAATGATGGCGATAATTTATCGTACGGCAGTTTTGTAGGGTTCACAGCCAGTCCTGGGCACATTCCACATGTCAGGTGTCGACGACGTTGTACAGAAGGAAGTGTAATTATGTCGCGGTCGATGCAGTGTTCTCTCTGTTAGTCAGTGCAAAACATGCCAGACACATTCTGTGAAATAATGTTCTTGCGGCTAAAATTCCATGGAATGAAAACACAAAGTTACATGAAGTAGAATGACAATTGCTACTCCAATTAATTCCACTCTAGACCTGGGGGCTCTGACTGCATATGTTGTTTTGGCTCCGTATGGCTGTGCTGGATCCGTCAACATTCAACAAGTTGCAGACTACCTACCAGTAAGAATCTCCAGGGCAAAGTGATTGAGCTGTGCTATCTGTAAATTATTACCGGAGCATCTGAAACCTGTATTTGAATTTTCAAGAAACCCACAGGGATTGGAACACTACATAGAAATTGAACAGGAAAAGCAGCTAACCTTTTAGTGACATCCTGGGGAGAACAAAAGAGATAGATCTCCTCAGCCTCAGAAGAGCCAACCATGACAGAGAGAAGGCGAGCCTCCCTCGGAGCCCTCATCTGGAGTACCTGTGCCCTTTCTTTCTGGTCTGACTTCCTAACACCCAGATGTACTATTTCAGCTAATAGAGCTGGTCTTCCATGGCCTGGTTCCAGCCCCTGAGGTTGTCCTCAGTGGGGGGCCCTGGGCTCCATCTATAGCCCTTCCATCAACCCCTTGCCTACAACCCAGCTCCCCAGCCTCAACCTTAGGAAAGACTTAAGGAAATTGAGCCTGGAATTCAATGCCTGCTTTAGTTCTGACACCTGGGGTTATAAGACCTGCTCCCACCCTATTCACTGGTCTTGTAACTGCAGCCCTGCTAAATTTCTTCTCTCCGTCTGGGTAATTTACCTATTATGAGTTCTTCTAGAACTAAAGCCCACTTTATTTCTATTTTTCAGAGCTTAGGCTGCTCCTGAACCTCAGCTCCAAGGCCTGGAACTCTCAATCTCTGACAGCTTCTGGATTCTTCCTTCAACATCATGCCCCAAACCTGGCAGCCTCCAAGCTGGACAACAACCAGGTCAGATATAGAGTTCCTTTGCTGTTGGACTGAACTCCCTTCCAGCTCCTGCAGCTGGGCCTGAGCCCCCACTGCCTGTCCCAGCCTAGTAGGCAGAGGCAGCTCCTGAACATACCCTTTCTAGTCTGCCCTGCCTCACTCGGGTTAAGTAGGTCATCTCAGGCAGTGCCTCAAGATGTGAAGGCTTGAGCTCAAGAGGCTGACTTCTCCGTGCTGTTACCTAAAGTTAGAAAAAGAATTCAGATAGTTTCATATTAAGATGGATGCTTCCATCTTTGTAATTGCCATGCTTTTCCAGCCTTATATAGGACAGTTAATATCACATATGCTATTTACTGATCAAATTAAGACTGTTATTACAGAGTCATTGAAAGTCTTAATTTTGAAAAATACTTCATGTTTTAGGAAAATAGTCATGATTTAATGTTTGAAAGAAAAGCAGGATACAGAGCTGTCTAAAGCTACATGAGCTCATTGTGGCAGACATCATGTGAGATTTTTGGCTGCTCAGTGTATAAACTCCCTTCCCAAGTTTGGGGGATTTCCCACCATGATTCTTCAGGCGCAGTGAAGTCCTCCTACCTGCACAGGGACTCTGTTACTGCCCCCGATGGCCGGTGCAGCCATGTGGCCTGGACTTGATGAAGTACCCAGACCCACTCAGACTTGGAATTGGGAACCAGGGACCCACAGAAGCAAGGATAGTGGAAACTCCATCCCATCAGTGAAGGCAGCACAGTTTCTGTGGCAGCAGGGCCACCAGAGCCGGCGTCACTGGGCTGTCAGGGGCAGAAGCCCCAGCTTCAGTGTAGGTCTTTAGCGTGGGAGCCTCACTAGAATAATTCCATGGCATCATCTGGCCTCTGGTCCTGGTTATCAACCTCCCTTTGTCTCTTCTACTTCCGCTCTTTTCCAAGACACATTCTCCAGTCTTTCCTGTGAATTTCTGAGCTATCAAATATCTTTTCAATAAATTCTTTTCTACTTACAGGAGTGACAGCTCTTTCTGTTGCTTCCTGCTAAGAATCCTGACTAGTATATCAGTGTTATTTAAAATGCAAAGAGAAAAGACTTGATGTATACCAAATGTTATTAATGGTTATCTTTAGGTGTGTGGGACCACAGGTCATCTTAATTTTCTTCTTTTCTCTGATGTGCATTTTCTAAAAATTTTAGTAAAACGGTATTACCTTAGAGGTCAGAAAAGAAGTAAGTTCTAAAATTTGAGATTTCTTTGGATCTCTGATGTCCTTAATTGTTGGAAAACAATTTACTTGATGACTCAAGTGGAATCTATTTTGGTTCTATCAGAATAAGATACTGGTGACTTCAAACTTGGCCTGGGCAAATCATAGGTATTGGGGTAAGAGAAATACCAATATATTTTGTTAAAAAAGAAATCCCTAAGACCAATGTGTACCTCTCAATCCTGACCAACACATATTTTTTATTTGTTTTAGAACTTGATAGTCCTTAGAAAAATGGCCTGAGAAAATTGGAAGTTCAGGAAACTTCAACACGATCCAAAGTAATAAGGAATTTCTTCTTAGCATTGATGTTTATAAAAGTGTATAAACACAGAAATGCCACTCTTGTGATTCTTTGTTGGTTTCTCTTAAATAGACATCCTAACAGTTTTGTGAATACTGAGAACTAGAATACTAAGACCAGAATACTAGGGTATCGAACCTACCAGTAATTCATGCAGTTGGCCTGAGTGGTTATCAGCAATGGTGCAAGTAATATAGAGGAAAATGTATAATAGTGTCCCTCCTTAGAACAAAATGCCAGCTACCAAGAGAAAACAAAGACCACCATTGTTAGGAAGAAATGATAGTTTTGTTTCTCCCTGTAAGTGCACATAGAGCTTTTCAGTATCCCAGCCTCACACTAGGAGACTGACTGCGTTTGACCATGGGTGAGAGGTCAAAGTTACAAGAGATAAGAGACTCTTGCCACTCCATCAACACTGTTGAGAAAGCAATCAAGGGAACTCTATGAATCTGAACCAGCTGTGGTCACTGGGTTGCTGCAACCCTCAAGTGTGGGGACGCCATTGATCATGCCAACTGAAGCAGCAAAGCGTAGTGGAGTGGAAGGGAGAGTGGAATTTAGTCCAACGGACATGGGGTTAGATCCCAGGCCAACCATCCATCAGCTGATTACATGACTGACTTGACCTCTCTGAGCCTCAGTTTCACTTCCTATGGAATGCAGATAAAAGAAACATCCCATGATGTCAAAGGAAATCACATATGAAAAACTCCCAGCACAGTTTCTGGCTTACAATGGGTACTCAGTAAATGTAGCCTCCATGACCCCTTCCCCTATACTTTTCTGGGGAAATCTTTATCTTTTACAAAGACTGACTTCCGATGCAATTTTTGCAACAAGATAGTTATTTTCTTTAAATCTCTCAAATCTGGTAAGAGGCTATGTCACTATTGCATGTGACAAATGGGTCATCATTTAACATATAGGATCTGTATTAAAAATCAGGAAAAAGGTTTTAGAATTTATGGGATTGAACATTTCAACAAAGGAAGGATTGACATTTGCTTGGTGAGGTATGCCAGGCTTCAATAGACAATCAACACTTTCTTCTGTTTATTGAATAAGAGAAATATTCCTTATTGAGCAAAATGCCTTCATAAATTGTTTAGGTGTGGATGATTAGCTTGGACATTAAGATACAGCTTCCCATGTCCTTCCAAGCAGCATTTTTCTTGCCAAAGTGTAAATGGGACTCCAGTCTCTGAGAAGGTGACGCAAGAATAGAAGTGCAGAAAAGAAGGAAAATCAAACTGGAGAAGAAGCTCTGTCAAAAAAAAATCAATAATTTTGCTACTGAGAAATTGCTACCATCCTTATCCAAGAAGGGGTGGAAAGGTCAGACGAAGCTAACTTGTGTGATAAATGAGTTTATAAAGTAGCCTGTATCCAGAGACTAATTTAATTGGCTGCTTTAAGTGTGATAATATACCGCACTTCCTACAGGTTTTTTCCTTTATTAAAATCTTAAAATTAAGCTGAGTATAAGGCACACCATGTCCACCTGAATGGTCTGAGCAGTACCACCTCTGGCTGGGCATAAAAGCATTCATTATTATTATTACCAATAGCTACCCAAATATTAAAAACAATGAGATATTTTTTCTTCTTGACATTTTAGACAATGCTAAGTCCTACAATGACAAAGAAAATGTATTTTTGTTCTCCTACCTCCAAGACATTTAGAGCTTCACTAAATACCCACTTTTGTGCTCTCAAATTTCAAATTAAATAGAGACTTAAATTAAGAAGTTTTGGGGCCGGCCCAGTGGCGCAGCGGTTAAGTTCGCGTGTTCCCTGTCGGTGGCCCGGGATTCGCCATTTCGGATCCCGGGTGCGGACACGGCACCGCTTGGCAAGCCATGCTGTGGCAGCCGTCCCACATATAAAGCAGAGGAAGATGGGCACAGGTGTTAGCTCAGGCCCAGTCTTCCTCAACAAAAAGAGAAGGATTGGTGGCAGATGTTAGCTCAGGGCTAATCTTCCTCAAAAAAAAAAAATTAACAAGTTTCAACTGTATACGTTTATCAACACCTAGATGTGCAGTCTCAGGGTTAAAACTCAGTTTCTCTCATCTCTACTAGTTATAGGTTATTGATATAGTTCATATCCCACTGGCTACAAAGATAAGATATTTGGGAGACGATATTAATTTTAAATGTAATTTTACACAAATTCCCCACCTCTTTTATAAGAATAACTGGTAGATAGAACAGCTCTGGATTAGGAACACAGTTAAAGCTACTATAGAACAATGCAATCCAGACAATGTTTGCCTCCTAAAATGTTAAGAGAAGGGCTAGAAGCCAGCTCAAGGTGACCCCTCATGAAGATCTCATGACGCAGTCTTGGCGCACTAGGTAGAAGATCCTGAGCTTGGAACCTGTGAATCGAACTTCTCTGTGCAAGGGAAAGAGTGAGAGGCAAGAGGAAAGCTCCAACGCAACATTAGATCCTGTTTTCTGGTGGTAATTAATGGAGAGAGTAATGGGTGTTATACAAAACAATCTTCAAAAAAATAAGAAAGTCAAATAAGATTAGAAAACTCTGTATTAAATAGGGTGAAACAGGCTTTTCTCTCCTGTTTTTTTCTGATGCCAATAACCCTCCAAGCCTCTAATGAGGTAAGAGGCACTGACATCTTCAAAAGGGTAGCAGGAATGGTAGACTTCTGCTTGTGCAAGAAAAAGCTAGCTTTACGTATTAAAACAGGTAGCACGCTGGAAACTTCCCTGAATTTTCCAAACTTTCAATAGTGAGCATGTATTAAATTTTTCATCAGCCCTCTCCTTTCCATGCCCTTCCGTTCAACCCAAGAGTAAGTCCTGTCAGCTCTACCTCCAAGGTATATCCTGAATCCATCCACTTCTCACTAGCTCCCAAGACCACAACTCTGGTCCAAACCCCACCTGCTGGCTCCTGGATTATGCAGCACTCCCCGTAAGTGGTCACTGCCACCTCTCCTACCTCTCTTCCGTCCGTCTGTTTCCTCCACAGAGCAGCCAGCTGGAGGAGTCTTCTTGAAGCAAAATCAGATTACATATTTCCCCTACTTGAAACCCTCCAAAGGCCTCTCCCTGAACCAGAGTAAAATCCAAACTCCTTCCCTCGGTCCTCAGAGTCCTACCTGACCCGGCACCTGTCTGTCTTTCTGCTCTCACAATGGCCCCGCTCCCTTGCTCCCATGTTCTGGGCGCCAGGGCCTCTCACTGACTCCGCTGAAGCAAGCTCATTCCACTCTCAGGCCCTTTGTTCCTGCCGTGCCTTCTGCTAAGAATCTTCTTGTCCAGGATCTTCACCTGACCTCCTCATTGTCATCATTCAGATCTCAACGCACCTGTCACCTTCTCGGAGCACTTGGCCCTGACCACTCATTTAACTAAAGCCGCCCCATCCATTTAATCCTCTTCATTAACACTGACTGCAGCCTAAAGTGATCATACTCATCTCTAGGCATACTCGTCATCTCTCTCCTAGAATATGACTTCCTTGAGAATTAAGACCCTTACTCAGCTGTGTGTCCACAGTGCTTAGAATGACGCAGAGCACATAGCGGAGCTCAAGGCATCTTTGAAAGCGGAAATTAGGAGAAAGGGACATTTATTGAGTAACGCATATGACACAGAGCTAAAAATCTGATCCTTCGCATAGATTTGTCAGTTGTATGTCATCTTCATTTTACAGAAAGGGAAACTGAGATTAAGAGAGATTAAGCAGTTTGTCTTATGTCTCACAGCGAGTTCCTGTATGTTATACCAACAATAAGTGGGGAGAAGATATCTACTGCAAAAATTTACTTGATAATCCCCCAGATCTAAGCCGTGTAAACTCCTCTCCCCTAATAACCACTACCACAACAAAGCCTACAGTTCTCTCTTTCTCGTTATTGCAAAATATATTGACATTTCATTTATCAGGCCCGTGACTGGGCTAAATGTGTGAATTTTTCAGATAACTAAAGCTTACCTGTTAAACATCAAAACTCCATTTATTTGCCTCGTGTTTGGTATGATGTTTCCAAAAGGTACTGTATATTTCTTAGGCTTCTTAAACAGAGTCTGTTTAGCAGAATTTACTGTTTTCTGAATAACACATGGTAATTTTTAGAAACATCAGTTATTATTCTGAACAAAAAACAATTTTGTATTCATCATAATAGGACTAGCTACATAATGTGCGGGCCCAGTGCAAGACAGAAATGAAGAACCTCCTGTTTGAGACTTCATGAGAATTTTAAGATGATGACAGCAGAGCATTAGACCAAGCACGGGGCCCTATGTCAGTACACAGGCCACACGCCATGAAGCTGGCCCTGCATGCCACCCTACGTAGTGTCTTATACATAACAGGGATCCACAAGCATTTACTGACTAACAAATAACCTCTTTAAGGCCTAGCAAGTGGTGTGGGGCTCATTTCTCTAGATGATTCAAATGTGTTGAAAATAATAACAACAACACTAACTGAGTTGTGTGTCAAGCACTGTTCTAAGTGTTTCACACCATTATCCTATCTGCATTACATGCATTATTAACCGGAGTGGCTTAACCAAACACAGGTTCTATTTTCATAGACTTGATAAGGGTCTAGTGTCCAGAATATACAAATATAGAAAGAACTTTAATAATTTGTATCATCAGGGTTCTCTAGAGAAACAGAACCAATAGGATATATATGCATATCGTGTATGTATACGCACATATATATAACATATATAATATTTATACAAGCTTGTGTATCTGTATATATATACACTTATACACAAACACACACATGAAGAGGTTTATTTTAAGTAATTGGCTCACATGATTCTGGGGGCTGGACTGTAGGCTGGAAACTCAGGATTTCTGGTCTTGAGACAGAATTCTTTCTTCTCCAGGAAACCTCAGGTTTTTTCTCTTAAGGCCTTCAAATGATGGGATTGAGGCCCACCCACATTATCAAAGGTAATGTCCCTTACTTCAACTCAACTGTAAATGGTAATCACACCTACAACATATCTTCACAGCACCATGTAGACTAGTGTCTGGCCAAACAATTGGGCACCATAGCCTAGCCAAGTTGACACAAAAAATTCACCAACACACAACTCAAGAACAAAAAGATAAACAACCCAATTTACAAAGGGAAAAATGACTTGAACAGGAATTTCCCCAAGAAGGTACATAAATGGCCAATAAGAACATGAAAAGATGCTCAACATTGTTTGTCATCAGGGAATGCAAATCAAAACCACCATGAGGTACCATTTTACACCTATTAGGATGGCCATAATAATAATTTTTTCAAAAAAGGAAAATAGCGAGTATTGGAGAGGATGTGGGTAAATTGGAACCCTCAAACAATGCTGGTGGGAATGTAAAATGGTGCAGCCACTCTGGAAAACGGTTTGGTAATTTCTCAATAAGTTATACATAGAATTACCATATGACCCAGCAATTCTACTCCTAGGCATATTCCTAAAAGAATTGAAAAGAGATGTTCAAATAGAAACTTCTACACAAATGTTCATAGCGGCTCTATGCACAATAGCAAACAGATGAAAACAACCCAAATGTCCATCAACAGATGGATGAATGGATAAACAAAATATGATCTATCTGTACAACGGAATACTATTCAGCTATAAAATAAAATGACGTGCTGATACACGGTACAACATGGGTAAACCTTGAAAACATTGTGCTAGGAGAAATAAACCAGACACAAAAGGTCATATATTGTATGACTCCATTTATATGAAATATCCAGTATAGGCAAATTCCTAGAGACAGAAAGTAGATTAGTGGTTGCCTAGAGCTAAGGGGAGGGGAGCATGGGCAGTGACTGCTAATGAGGTTGGGTTTCCTTTCGGTGATGAAAATGCTCTGGAATTACAGGGTGGTGATGGTTGCACAGCAATGCATATATACCAAAACCACTGAATTGTACACTTAAATGACTGAATTTTATGGCATGTGAATTATATTTCAGTAAAGCTGTTACCAAAAAAAAAAAAAAACAAAGAGTCAAGGGCCTAAACATGCACAACATTTTGACAAGTTTGGGAGATTAGAGGCCTGTTTTGCTCAACTTCTGGGTACTACAAATATGCCAGTTGATTGATGTAACTGCATAAGGGGGCTGCAGATAAAGGAGCTATTTCAGAAGAAAAGCAGGAAATTCAGACAGAAGGGGCAAGGAAGAGCAGAAGAGTTCCCTTTGTTAGAGTCCTTGTCTCTGCTCCTCTGATTTCTATAAGGCCCTCAGAACTGCCTATTGACCTTTTCAGGGCCTAGAATTCAATTTGAGAGACACTGGTAAAGCCATTTGGCAGAGCCAAGATAACGTGGATCAGTGCCTCACATTGAATCCGAAGGACTGTAACAGGTCATCTGAAAGCATTAGAAAGGACCTAGAGTTGTCTGACACTCTCGTCAGAGATCTAGCAATGGAGAAAGACATGTTGAAGAAATCTAATTGCCTAAAGGTGTTAAACGCTTTTGTAGACAAATATCTTGGTTCTATACTTTAAAAAAAAAATAACCTGCAAAGTCATTCACAAGCTTCATAGAGGAACTTGAATGAGCTGAAGCCCAGTGATATTGCTGGAGATTTACAGTGTGTGAGGAAAGGGAAAAGCTCAAAGAAGTCACTCATTCCAGGAAAAAGCCCAGCAAAGATCATTGCTTATAATGAGCACGAGCTTCTATGCCAAAACCAAGCTCAAGGGGAGAGAGCTGCGTCCCGAAGAAGAGAGCATTGCCCGGAAGGTCTTCTACAGGAGGTTTCCCAGAAGGAGAGAGTTGTTTCCGGGACAGGACAATCCTGTTTTTGGTAAATTAGAATTAAAGCAATATGAAATTATATAATATAAAATAATAAAGTCCTCACACACAAAATTGAAAGAATGCAAATTCTGAAACTGCTTCTAAATCTGCCAGGATTGTCAATTTCAAAGCTGGTATGTAGGACATTTTTAGATTGGGTTTATGTTATTGCTGTAGTGGTGCCATATTTAGCTCATAAGTAGGAATACCTGTCGGTTTTTTGGTCATGATTAGGCTGGAATTGAAGGAGCTTTGAATTACACAAGATCTTTAGAAGTTCCTCCTTCATTTAAAGCTCCTGCCCTGTATCTTGAAGAAGAGATTCATCGTGGGAATTCCACATCCTGTGGATCTCAACAGAATCATGATGAGAGAAGTTCCAGGGTAGAAATAAATAAAAGTTACATATTTCAGAATTTCAGAAGAGGAATAACAGACTTTGAGAAAATGGAGTCACTTGGAAAATACATGTGAAAGAGTTAAACCAAAAAACCAAGGGCTGCTGGGCTGGAAGGAACCAAATCATGGGTCCTGAGGGCCGCGTGGTACACTGTGACAGAAAGAGACCAGCTTCCAGGTCACAGGTTAGGGTGGTGCTGATTTCAGGGGTCCAAGTCCTCTTTCCACATTTTCCCTTTGCCATCTTCATCAAATCTTTTCAAATTACAGCCTGACTTCCATATTGTCCCAGGAGGGGTGACACTTTACACTGGCTTTGTATGTATCATACCCACCTCTCACATTACCAGAGAACGCTCCTCCTGGTTGCTTGGATATTTGTCCATCTGAAGGGGACATTTTCTTCCCCTGGATCATTTTGACACTACCCTACAAACTCCCCAGCCCCACTGCTCCTGGCAGGAACCCAGGGAAGGTTCCACCTTTGTCCCTGAGTGAAATCCATCCAAAAATGTTTCCTCACATGATACTTCTCTCCTGGCCACCTCTAGCTGGACCAGGTTCCTTGGGCCTCTGCTGCGATTCAGGGACTCTCATGAACCTGCATTGCCCCACATACCTCTGGGACATGTTGGACAAATTCATCTCCAGTCTCCATCCGGGTCTTATGCACCTGCAAATTCTCCATTAATTGTACAGTCCACACAGCAGCTGTCCGTTTCTCTGCATGGCTTCATGTAGTACAGATTTCACAGATGCACCTGTCAACCCCTCCCCCACCAGCTTCCAGGAGTCTGCTCACCCGCACAGCTCGTGGCAAGTGTGGTTCTATTGGTAATTTGTGGAGTAGGGTCACATCAGACAACACTAGCGTCTCACGAGAGACAGCCCCTTTAAACAGCTCTTCCCAAGCCCCAGGCAGCTCCTCCTGCTGGCAGAGCCCCTCTTCAGACACTGCTCCTGCCCGCAGACCTCCTCCAGCTCGTCTCCTCCTTATGCAAAGACTTTCTTCAACTTGAAACCAGGCCCTGAGGCTTCCTTCCACGCTGGAGCCAGCTTATCAAAGCATCTTCTCAACAAAGGCTGGTCTCTTCCTCCAAGGCAATTCTCTCCTGGAGCTACTCAGGAGACAAAACTGAAAACTTTCTTCATTCGCTTCCTGTCCAAACTGAATCAGATCAGCCCGTAGCTCTGATTCCCGCTGGCTGGCCAACTTCGCTTTGCCCACAGCATCCAGCTCGTAACGGGCTCCCTCGCATCAGGATCTGCTGCAGCTGCTTGCGTTCTGTTTGGACTTCTGATTTGGGACCGCTTCCTGTCTCGATTTTTACAGATTTACCTCAACCTCAACGCCAACAGTCACATACTGCTACCTTAATACGTTCTGTGATAAGATTTATCAGCAGTAAGAACTGTCACTCAAACAAAACAGCAAAGCGACTCTCCAGGGGTGTCATTCTTGGTCCCAAAAGAAACTAGGGATTTCGTTTATTTTGCAATAATTAGCCTTTCCCCTCCACCGTCGTCCAGGTTGTCGCTAATGCTCTCCACAAGCTCTCTCCTGGGGTGGTCTGCTATAGTCCCGGAATGCATCCTGGTTATCTTGCTAAATTCTTTAGTTACCTCAGATTCAATATCGAATCCTTGACCATTACACATCCTCTTAGGGAACCTGTAGTGCGATTGTTCCGAAACTTTAGGCCCCCCGAAAATCTCCTGGAGAGTCTGTTTAAAAGGCAGGTCCCCAGGCCCCTTGCCTACAATTCTGCTTCAGTAAACCAGGAATCTGCTTCTTTCTCCAGTTCACCCAAGTGACTCTGAGCCAGAAAGAGGAGGAGCATATTCTTTCCCAAAGTGGGCCATTCATACTTCAGTGGCCCAAGAAATTTTAATACTTAGGTGTTTAATTCACTTTTTAAAAAATCCGTAGAATAGCAGAAACATGATTTCATAGATATTACTTAGGAAGCCAAATAAAAATAGTGAGTTAATTTAAAGGATTATGAATAAATAATAGTCAGGGTAGAACTCACATGGCAAAAACTGTGAAAGTGGCATGTGCCTGATGAAGTGGAGGAACAGCGCATCAAGGACTGGGGCTGCTTCTGTGAATATTTGACATGGTTATTTTCTAAACTTCCGGAATATTTCTTTTATATATAGCATGTATTTCTTTATTACAAAAGCTACACTCTCACTATAGAAAATTTGAAAACTCCATAAAAACAGGAAGAAGAAAGTAAATTACTGAGAACCATAAAAATAGGAAGAAGAAAGTAAAGTACTGAGAAACCATTACTGAGAGATTACCATGTACATCTTGTATCTGGCCTTCCGATCTTTCCTCTCTGGGCCTTGCTCTCTCTCAATCTCTCTCTCTTGTTCTCTCTCTCAATCCTCTATTTTTCATACTTTTAAACTTAGGAACATACTGCCATACAGATTTACCACCATTTTTAATTTTCTTAACACCTTGCCATGCCATTAAATAGTCTCCAAAAAGATTACTGTAATGGTTTAATAACATGCCAGTATAGAGCGGTAGTTAAGAGCATGCAGGCCAGCCTGCCTGGTTTCAGACCCTGGCTCTGCCTTGGCTGGATTCCTGAACTCCCGGGTGCCTCCATTTCCCCATTACTGATACAGGAATAGTAGCACCTGACCCACAGAATTGGTGTAAATAAGATACAATACTTAGTTAGAATTGAGTCTGGCACCTAGTAAGGCCTCAGCAAGTTTAGACATTATTATCCCATGTGTATTACCGTATTAAAGCATTCCTTTATTTTTTGATGTTTCGTATGCTTTAGACTGTTTGCCATCCCTGTAGGACCCGATCCGAGGGCCAGAAAATCCAGGTATAATAATGGAGGCAGACAAACAGCTTCCGTCCTCACTAAGTCCCTCGGCCTTCCCACTTCAGCTCTTCAGTTTTTACATTTCTCCTAACAGACACTTCTTGTTTGTTTGTTTAAAACGTCTTCCCATTCTGGGCTACTAAAATCTGGCTCAAACAAATCTGACCATTGTCTCACACAAAGGCAGGAGGCTCTGTCGCTGTCATATGCAGTTCTTATTGCTTTGATCCTGTGACTACAGGATACAACCAACATAGCTGGGATCATTCTCTTAGATATGGTTTGTTGCCTGCATCCTCTCTTTGTTACTACCACCAAAGGAAGTTCTTAGTGTGAAGAAGAAAATTACTACACACAGACTTGGCCAGTCTCTAAGACAGGCCTTCTCGATTATCCTGCGGAAGAGCCGAATGGATATTAATCAACCTTACAGGTGGAAAGTCAGCCTTAGCTTCTCATCGTATCTTGCCCGTGTGAATTTTCCAATCTTGTGGTTTGGACTGTACCTTGCTAGTTTTCCTTAATATGAGGATTCCCTCTCTTATACTTGGATCTTGCTGACAGGAATGTTTGTAAGGTGAGTGTGGAAAATGGCTACGCTGTTCTTAGAGACCAGATTTTCCCCACTGGTAATACCCACTCTGGTCACGGCAGTTACACCCTGCGATTCTGCTGACAGGCTGCGGGGACAACGCTATCACTCTTGCTCACTGGAACCTCCATCGGGAAACCTTCAGCGGAGCAAGCTCTGTCTCCATCAGGCCCTTTGGCGTGTGCGGTCAGAGACCTGCTGAACTTTCGAGCCTTGATCAGCTCAGCAGCGACTTGTATCATGGGACTGCCATCTACCTATCTTCTCTGATAATTGTGACATCAGCTTTTGGCACTGCTTATTTTTCCTAACCTTCTCGATGACGTTTACTTCAGGTTGAAGTATTGCATAGGGAATCTTGGTGACTAGCTTAATATTCCACGTGGTTAGTGGGGATTCTAGCAAGCACTCCTGAGGCCCTGTCAGAAGTCCTGCTCTTCACCATGCCTTCGGCTACTTCCAAATTTCCTTAAAATCTCTATAAAATTTACTTGAAGGTCTCAAGGCTGCTTCTGCTTTACTTGACGAGAGGAAATCCTTGGTTCTGCATGTTCTGCTATAGGTTGTGGCTACAGGAGAGACTGCGCATCACTAAGCAAACCTGTTTCTGGGTGACAGACGGGGACGGCTTTGCAGTCTGCACTGGATGGTCCAACATTGCATAGACCTGTGCAATAGCACATCAGGAAGAGTAGTCCCTAGAGCTATAGCTCTGTACACCTTTATTTCCTCAGCTTTTATTTTGAAGAATTACAAACCTACAGAAAGATTTCCAGAATAGCACAACGAACAGCCACATAACCTTTATCTAGATTTCCCAATTATTAACATTTTGTCACATTTGCTTTCTCTTTCTCTCAGTACGTGTGCATTTGGTTCTGTATATTTATGCTTTTATATATACACACATAAACACAGTCAGTATTATTATTATTATTTTGCTGACACTTTACTCCTAAGAATGAGACATCCTGTTACATAACCATGAGACTGGAAATTTAATGTCAACATGAGAACATTTCGTATTACACAGGCCACATTCAAATTTCCCTAACTCTTTAGTCTCTTTTACCCTAAATCAGTTCTCAGCCTTTCTCTCTCCTTTGCAACATTGAGGGACATATTTTGTTGTTGATGATGTCATTTTGTTTTACAGAATGTTTCTCAATTTGGATTGGTTTGACTACTTTCTCATCATTAAATTCAGGCTGAACTGGAATTTTGGGAGTTGGGGCAGGAATACTACATAGATAACATTGTGTACGTCAAATTAGGGGCCTTGTGACGCCAGCTTGTACCTCACTAGTGGTGGCGAATTGTGATCTCTTGGTGAAAGTGGCATTCACTAGATTTCCCCAGAGTTAAAGTGTATTTTCCCTTTGTAGTAAACAAGAATCTATGGGCTGAAATTGTTTGAACATCCCATCCCTCACTGCTCTTTCACCTAACAGTTTTAGCATCCTCTGACAATTTTTGACAGAATAATTATAATTTCTATGGGGTTGTAAAATGAGAACTTCCTATTTCTATTATTCCTTCTATGTTTGTTAGTTGGCATTTTTAGCTAAAGAAGAGTTTTTCCTTCTCCCCATCTCCTTTATTTCCTATCTGTATAAATTCACAGATATTTTAAAAATTCGATGTGTTTAGTCAATTCATGTAACTGTTCATTCTGATGCTTGGATTATTCCAAATTTGGCCACTGGGAACTGCTTCAAGTTGGTTGATACGGTTTTGATGAAGACTCTGGACTCAAAGTCTGAATTTTGGACAGTTACATTAAAAAATGGAAGGGATAGAGGGCGCTAAAGCTCATCAGTTCTGTGATGAACACCCCACATGCATTGTTTCACTAATGCTTTAGAAAGACTATAAAGTAGGCATTATCTATATTTTATTGAGATATTTAAAAATTCTGCAATTAACGTAAAAGTCCTGATATATAGATATTACAGCATAGATGGACATTCAAGTTAGAGCACTCAAGAATATCAACAGACAAATAACTGGAAGTTCACAACAGGGCCAAAACCAACCTTTCCTTACACCTGATCAAAATATTTTTGCTTTTAGGTATAAGTATGTCTGTGTGTGTTTAACCAGTTCTTCACTGATGTTAATCCAGAATCACATAGCCTATTCTGGGTAGTTAGATACTCATAGACTGACTGCTTAGCTAACTTACACAGTAGAAGCGCTCAATGACTTCCACTAAACTGGCTTGCCAGAGTCACAGATGCTCTCCATTCCCTTTGCAAGCCGAATTTTCTACCACACACAAAATGCTGAGCAGTTGAGAGCAGTAACTACTCTCCAATATACCCAAGGACATCTGCTCCCACTTCTGCGTGGTTTACTAACCAAGAGTAAATTGTACTTGTTCACAAGCCTATTTGGGTTAGGCTGACGATTGTAGTATTTTAATTAATTAAATTAAGCATATTTTAATTAAATATTATGAAAATCAACCAATTAGGAGAGCAAAAAAGAGAGTGGTTGTTATCCTGAAAATTAAGTTGAATACGTTGGAAACTCTCAATAATCCCGAGTCGCTAGAAAAAAACTACTGTTACAATAGATGTAAGCAGAAAAAGTTTAAAAGATTGCAACAGGAATCATGAAAGTCCCATCAAGTTCTAGATTCAGACTGTCTCAGAAATGTCTGCTTCACTTTAAACAAACTGAAACTAGAGGTAGATGCTTTATAGATGTGATTTATGCAAGAAAGTCTCCAAAATAAAGATCTACACTCAGTAGGGAAAAAAAGACCTTGACTCTACATTAAAGTACTATCTAATAAGTAAGTATGTTTTGTTATTGTATTTTTTAGGATTTGGGGCTTTGACAAAATTTTTTGATTAACTGACCCATTACTGTTTTGGTCTTATCAAATAAGAATTTCTACTGCAAAGTTCTCATTCTACAAGGGTTTCAGTCATTATTAACTAAGATTTTTTTTGTCTTTAAAAAGTCAAGCTAAAGGGGCTGGCCCCGTGGCTGAGTGGTTAAGTTCGCGCGCTCCGCTGCAGGCGGCCCAGTGTTTCGTTGGTTCGAATCCTGGGCGCGGACATGGCACTGCTCATCAAACCACGCTGAGGCAGCGTCCCACGTGCCACAACTAGAAGGACCCACAACGAAATATACAACTATGTACCGGGGGGCTTTGGGGAGAAAAAGGAGAAAAATAAAATCTTAAAAAAAAAAAAAAAGTCAAGCTAAAGAACCATTTTAGGCACCATTAAAAATCTGTATTTGGGGGGCCAGCCTGGTGGCATAGTGGTTAAGTTCACCCACTCTGCTTCAGCAACCCAGGGTTCGCAGGTTCGGATCCTGAGTGTGGACCTATGCACCACTTTTGTCAAGCAAGCCATGCTGTGGTGACATCCCACATACAAAGTAGAGGCAGACTGGCACAGATGTTAGCTCAGAGACAGTCTTCCTCAAGCAAAAAGAGGAAAATTGGCAATGAATTTTAGCTTAGGGCCAATCTTCCACAAATAAAAAAAGAAGAAAAAACAATCTGTATTTGAACTACAGAGACACAAATGCCCACTGCAGCTTATCTTCTGGTGCCTAGAATGAACAAACAGGACACACAATCCTCCAGTAAGATGGTGTCTAAACAAGATTTACATGTGCTGAACATAATCCAGCAGAAAACATTCTGGGACTTTATATACTACCTATAGGTCATGTTACATGGTATATATTATTTATAGGTTAAACTTTCTATTGAATCTCTGTTTCAGGAATGGCTATCACTTCTTTGGATTCCCCCTAAATACCTAACATCATTCCTGCTTTTCCTCAATTATACCTTCCCAAAAGTTAGCTGAGAAGGTATTATATAACACTGCAGCATTGCAAAGGCAAGGATTCCATGGCCTATCTACTGGGTGCCCCATCCTCAGCCCTTTCCTATTCGGACAGGAGGCCAAGCTTTATTTGGCATCTGGCTGAGATCGCTGCTTTACCGCCAATCTAGAGCAGGGCCGAACTGCCGCTGTTTATTTGGTAGGCACATAGCAAATATTTGTGGGTGATGATTTTTCTCCCTTCACTTCTGAAAAATATTCAGGAGCTCAAACAACACCTAAATAGCCAGGACACAGAGGCCACACTCAGCAGCAAGATTGTCCCTGGGGGAGTGGGGCAACCTACCCAAATGACCCCTCCTGTGCTCTGCCCTCCAAGTAAATGTGTAGCCCAGAACCAAACTCTCCCCAGGGGCGGAAGAACCAGCCTCACCCTTTCAGCCGGCGAATGCAACTGAGTACAAAAGCATGAGCATCAGAGCATAAACAGAGCAGTGTCATGTCACATCACGTCACATCGACTTGCATGGAGCCCCACTGCTGGCTGAATCTAGTCCAGACTCCTCAGGCTGACATCCAAGCCCAGAGACCCCATGACTGAGCCCACCTTCCCAGCTTTAGTGCCTCTGCTCTCACGAATGTACACCATGCTCCAGCAAAACAGGAAATTCTGCTCAAATAAGCCCTGTCTTTTCCTGAACTGCCTTCCCTACCCTACTCACAGCAACATCATTTCTGCCTATTGAAACCCGACCCACCCATCAAGGTCCTAAGTCAAATGTTGCTTTTCCTTGAAGGCTTCCCTGATTTCTCTACCCCATGGTCATCACGCTCTCATCCTCCTATCATTTCTCACTTGACCACCTACGCTCCCTGGGGGCGGGCACTAGGTGTTACTCAATTTGCATTTCCTGCAGCACCTTGTTGCCCGGTTGGCACCTTGCACGTAGAAGGTGTTTAACCTCTAAATAAATATTTGACAGCTGTAAGTTGAATTGTATAAGTTCTTGACTCTACAACCAAGTAGTGCAATGCTGGAAGAATTTAGGAAATATTTTTAGGAGTTAAAAGGTACATAGATTTGGAATGAAAATATTCTACTCTAAACCATGAAATTCTCTGAGCTGAAAAATAGTGCTTAGAATTCAGATAGAATATTTGACTTCTAGAGATATTTCTTTGTGTATGCTATAAATAGATTTAGTGTTTCTTCCAAGGCAATTTTTATTTATTGAACACTAGGAAAAATATTACTTCTCTTCTACTTTCTTGACACTTTAAAATTCTTGTCTTCAATATTTTTGACTCATTATTAATTTAATTAATTATCAAAATATCAATAGCCTTAAACAATGATTTAAAGCTGTCTACTTATTTTTCTTTTGGCATTGACTGGTCAAATACACAATCCTAAAGATTGATACTTCAAATAAATACAGGGAACTACTCCTTATATATAGGACATTTCTATAATTTATTATTGATACATTCTATAATGACATATCTATTTCCTCCTTGCTTTTCTGCCACAGAGTTGGGTGGCAGGTAGCTGAACAAGCACTAAAGAACTTTCCCTCTTAACTTTATTCTGCTGTTCAGGATGAATTGTGACATCGCCAGCATTAGGGATCACTCAGCAGCCTCCCTTCCCCTTTATTTTTTCTAGCACTTTGTTCTCTTGGGGCTGAGGGGCATCTCAAGGTGGCTTCAGCGCATTAAATATGTGTGTGGTCTGACTACAGTACCAGGAGAGTATGCACTAATGATCTCATTGCAGCTTCTGGCTTCATATTTATCTCTGTGTGTGCAATGCACTCAGCTACATCATGATCAGCCAGACACTGCCCCAATTTCGCCCATCTTGCTTATTTGCTGAAGGGTTTCCACATGTACCATCCAAGCCAGTGTATCTCTTAGGTTTGGGGTAAGTGAGATCCAATGGGACCAGACAGTGGCAGAGCTGCAAGTCTGGGTGAAAAAGCTCCTGGCAGCTGTGAAAGCCCATAACACTGCTGCAGTCCCTAAGGAGGGAGTGTGTCTAGGCAGGTCTGTGGGAGCAGGTAGCAGCACCTGAAGCCCCCATGTGATTGTTTCCACAGTTGACAGGAGACCCCACAGGACCACTATGATCCCAAGGAGTGGCCAAGGCTTGGTCAGGAATAGCTGACAGGGATCCTGGTGGGTGCAGATTACACAGCTCCTGCCCCTTCCCCACAGTGGCAGCAAGTGAAAGCAGCAAAAAGAAACTCTATCTCTATGTGGGGGCACAAATACACACCATCAAACAGCATGAAAAAATATATTAAATCTTCAGAACAGAAGGAAAATGACAAGTAACCAGAAAACAATCCCAAAGACACAGAAATCTATAACCTAAATGACAAAGACTTCAAAATAGCTATCATTAAAAAAAAACTCAATGATTTAAAAGAGAATATAGATAGACGACTCAACAAGTTCAGGAGCTACGTCACAAAAGAGCTTGATACTATAAAGAAGAACCAATCAGAAATGTTGGAGATGAAAAACACAGTGGAGGAGATTAAGAAAAATCTGGACTCCCTGAACAGTAGGGCTGATAATATGGAGGGAAGAATTAGCATTCTGGAGGATAGGAATATAGAAATGCTTCAGATAGAGGAGGAGAGAGAACTAAGACTAAAAAGAAATGAAGAAACTCTCCGAGAAATGTCCAACTCAATTAGGAAATGCAACATAAGGATAATAGGTATCCCAGAGGAAGAAGAGAAGGAAAATAGAGTAGAACTCTTGTTCAAAGAAATAATAGCTGAGAACTTCCAAACCTGGGGAGAGATCTGGAAATCCAAGTGACAGAAGCCAATAGATCTCCAAACTTTATCAATGTAAAAAGACCAACCTCAAGGCATGTATTAGTGAAGCTGGCAAAAGTCAATGACAAAAAGAAAATATTAAGGGCAACAAGGCAGAAGAAAATAACCTATAAAGGAACCTCTATCAGGCTGTCAGCAGATTTCTCAGCATAAACCTTATAGGATAGGGGAGAGTGGAATGATATATTCAAAATTCTGAAAGATAAAAACTTTCAGCCAAGAATACTTTATCCAGCAAAAATATCCTTCAAATATGATGGATAAATAAAAACTTTCCCAGATAAAAAAAATCATTGCCACAAGACTCCCCCTACAGGAAATTCTTAGGAAGGCCTTCAGACCATAAAAAAAAAAAAAGGAAAGGTGTTACAAAACCCTGAGCAAGGAGATAAGTAGAAAGAAAAAATCAGAAAATTGCAACTCTCCATCAGAACAGGTTAGCAAATGCTTAAGTATAACATTAAAGATAAAGGGAAGGGAAACACCAAGAATAAATATAATCATGTCATTTTAACCACAAACTCACAACACAAGAAGAAAAAAAATGTGACAATAACAACTTAGAAGGGGAAGAGGAATGGGATGGAACCAGCTTAGTCTAAGGAAATAAAAGGCTATCAGAAAATGGACTATCTCATCTATGAGAAGTTTTATACAAACCACATGGTAACCACTAAACAAATAATTAGAACAGAGACACAAATTACAAATAAGGAGAAAACTAAGAAAACCAACACAGAAAACTACCTAAGTGAATTGGTAGTCTGAAATACATGGGACAGGAAACAAAGTAAATGCAGGGGAACTGGAAAACAAGCAATAAAATGGCAGCATTAGGCCCCCACATTTCGATAATCACTCTAAATGTAAATAGATTGAATTCTCCAATCAAAAGACACAGAGTGGCATGATGGATTAAAAAACAAGACCCAACAATATGCTGCCTCCAGGAAATGCACCTCAGCCCCAAAGACAAACACAGACTCCGAGTGAAGGGATGGAAGACGATACTCCAAGCTAATAGTGAACATAAGAAAGCAGGTGTTGGGCTGGCCCCGTGGCCGAGTGGTTAAGTTCGCGCGCTCCGCTGCAGGCGGCCCAGTGCTTCGTTAGTTCGAATCCTGGGCGCGGACATGGCACTGCTCATCAGACCACGCTGAGGCAGCGTCCCACATGCCACAACTAGAAGAACCCACAACGAAGAATACACAACTATGTACCGGGGGGCTTTGGGGAGAAAAAGGAAAAAATAAAATCTTTAAAAAAAAAAAAAAAAAGAAAGAAAGCAGGTGTTGCCGTACTTATATCAGACAAAGTAGATGTCAAGGCAAAACAGGTAAAGAGAGACAAAGAGGGGCAGTATATAATGATAAAAGGGACATTCCACCAAGAAGACATAACACCTGTAAATGTATATGCACCCAACACAGGAGCACCAAGTACATAAAGCAACTATTAACAAAACTAAAAGGAAATATCAACAAGAATACAATAATAGTAGGGGACCTCAACACCCCACTAACACCAATGGATACATCATCCAGACAGAAAGTCAACAAGGAAATTGTAAAATTAAATGAAAAACTAGACCAGATGGACTTAATATAGAACACACCATCCAAAAACAGCACATTACACGTTCTTCTCAAGAGTGCATGGAAAATTCTCAAGGATAGACCATGTCTTGGGAAACAAAGCAAGCCTCAATAAATTTAAGAGGATTGAAATAATATCAAGCATCTTTTCAGACCATGATGCTATGAAACTAGAAATTAATTACAAGAATAAAGCTGGGAAAAGGACAAAGATGTGGAGATTAAACAACCAAACAACCAGTGGATCATTGAAGAAATCAAAGGAGAAATCAAATATTATCTGGAGACAAATGAAAATGAAAACGGGGCCAGCCCGGTGGTGCAGCGGTTAAGTTCACACGTTCCAATTCTTGGTGGCCCAGAGTTCGCTGGTTCGGATCCCAGTTGCAGACATGGCACCGTTTGTCAAGTCATCCTGTGGTAGGCGTCCTGTGTATAAAGTAGAGGAAGATGGGCATGGATGTTAGCTCAGGGCCAGTCTTCCTCTGCAAAAAGAGGAGGATTGGCAGTAGGTAGCACAGGGCTAATCTTTCTCAAAAAAAAAAAAAAGAAAGAAAGAAAATGAAAACACACCATACTAACTCATTTTGGATGCAGCAAAAGTGGTCCTAAGAGGGAAATTCATAGCAATACAGGCTTGCCTCAATAAACAAGAAAAGTCTCAAATAAGCAAACTACACCCGACACAATTAAAAAAAGAAGAACAAACAAAGCCCAAAGTCAGTAGAAGGAGGGAAATAATAAAAATGAAAGCAGAAATAAATGAAATCGAAACAAAAAAGACAGTAGAAAGGATCAATGAAACAAAGAGCTGGTTCTTTGAGAAAATAAACAAAATTGACAAACCCTTAGCCAGGCTCACTAAACAAAAAAAGAGAAGATTCAAATAAATAAAATCAGAGATGAAAGAGGAGAAATTACAACAGATACTGCAGAAATACAAAAGATTATAAGAGAATACTATGAAAAACTATATGCCAACAAATTGGAGAACTAGAAGAAATGGATAAATTCTAAGACTCTTACAACCTCCCAATACTGAATCAAGAAGAAACAGAGAATCTGAATAGACCAAACACAAGTAAAGAGATTGAAAAGGTAATCAAAATCCTCCCCAGAAATAAGAGTCCAGGACCAGACAGCTTCTCTGGAGAATTCTACCAAATATACAAAAAGGATTTCATACCTATCCTTCTCAGAGGAAGATGGAGCACTTCCTAACATGTTCTATGAGGCTAACATCACCCTGATCCCAAAACCAGACAAGGACAACACTAACAAGGGAAACTACAGGCCAATATCACTGATGAACATAGTTGCAAAAATCCTCAACAAAATATTGGCAAACCAAATACAGCAATACATTTAACAGATCATACACCATGATCAAGTGGGATTTATACCAGGGACACAGGGATGGTTCAACATCCACAAGTCAATCAATGTGATACACTACATTAACAAAATGAGGAAGAAAAACCATGTGATCATCTCAATAGGTGCAGAGAAAGCATTTTACAAGATCCAACAGCCATTTATGATAAAAAGTCTCAATAAAATGGGTATAGAAGGGAACTACCTCAATATAATAAAGTCTATATATGACAAACCCACAGCCAACATCATACTCAATGGGGAAAAACGGAAAGCCATCCCTCTGAGAACAGGAACAAGACAAGGGTGCCCACTCTCATCACTCTTATTCAACATAGTACTGGAGGTTTTGGCCAGAGCAATTAGGCAAGAAAAAGAAATAAAAGGAATCCAAATAGGCAGTGAAGAAGTGAAACTCTTGCTGTTTGCAGATGACATGATCTTATATATAGAAAACCCTAAAAAAATCCATTGGAAAGCTACTAGAAGTAATCAACAGTTACAGCAAAGTTGCAGGGTACAAAATGAACTTACATAAATCAGTTGCATTTCTATACTCTAATAATGAACTAACAGAAAGATAACTCAAGAACACAATCCCATTCACAATCTCAACAAAAAGAATAAAATATCTTGGAATAAAATTAACCAAAGAAGTAAAAGACATATGCAATGAAAACTACAAGACTTTCCTGAAAGAAATTGCTGATGACATAAAGAGATGGAAAGATATTCCATGCACACAGATTGGAAGAATAAACATAGCTAAAATGTCCATACTACCTAAAGCAATCTACAGATTCAATGCAATCCCAATCAGAATCCCAGTGACATTCTTCACAGAAATGGAACAAAGAATCCTAAAATTCATATGGGGCAACAAAAGACCCCAAATTGCTAAAGCAATTCTGAGAAAAAAGAACAAAGCTGGAGGCATCACAATCCCTGACTTCAAAACATACTACAAAGCTACAGTAATCAAAACAGCATGGTACCGGTACAAAAACAAGCCCACAGATCAACAGAACAGAATTGAAAGCCCAGAAATAAAACCACACATCTATGGACAGCTAATCTTCAACAAAGGAGCTGAGAACATACGATGAAGAAAGGAAAGTCTCTTCAACAGATGGTGTTGGGAAAACTGGACAGCCACATGTAAAAGAATGAAAATAGACCATTCTCTTACGCCATTCACAAAAATAAACTCAAAATGGATCAAAGACTTGAAGGTAAGACCTGAAACCATAAGACTTCTAGAAGAAAACATAGGCAACAGAGTCTTTGACATCAGTCTTAAAGGATGTTTTCAGATACCATGTCTTCTCAGACAAGGGAAACAATAGAAAGAATAAATAAATGGGACGTCATCAGACTAAAGAGATTCTACAAGGCAAGGGAAAACAGGATTGAAACAAAAACACAGCCCACCAACTGGGAAAAAATATTTGCAAATCTTATGTCTGACAAAGGGTTAATCTCCATAATATATAAAGAACTCATCAACAAAAAATCAAACAACCTGATCAAAAAATGGGCAGAGGATATGAACAGACATTTCTCCAAAGAAGATATACGGATGGCCAATAGACACATGAAAAGATGCTCATCATCACTGATCATCAGGGAAATGCAAATCAAAACTACACTAAGATTTCACCTTACACCTGTTAGAATGGCTAAAATAACCAAGACAAAAAACAACAAATGTTGGAGAGGCTGTAGAGAAAAAGGAACCCTCATACACTGCTGGTGGGAATGCAAACTGTTGCAGCCACTCTGGAAAACAGTATGGAGATTTCTCAAAAAATTAAAAATAGAAATACCATATGACCCATCCATCCCACTACTGGATATATATCCAAAGAACTTGAAATCAGCAATTCAAAGGGACTCATGCACCCCATGTTCATTGCAGCATTATTCACAATAGCCAAGGCATGGAAGCAACCCAAGTGCCCATTGACTGATGACTAGATAAAGAAGATATGATACATACATACAATGGAATACTACTCAACCAAAAAAAAAGGATAAAATTGTCCCATTCGCAGCAACATGGATGGACCTTGAGGGTATTATGTTAAGCGAAATAAGCCAGATAGAGAAAGACAAACTCTGTCTGATTCCTCTCATCTGTGGGAGATAACCAAACACATGGACAAAGAGAACAGATTAGTGGTTACCAGGGGAAAGAGGGGGTTGGGGGATGGGCACAAAGGGTGAAGTGTGCACCTACAATATGACTGACTAATAATAATGTACAAATGAAACTTCACAAGGTTGTAAACTATCATAACCTCAATAAAAAAAGTGAGTCTGCTCAAGTTATGACATATGAACTCTTCAAGGACTGGAAACATAATAATCTTTGAATTCCAGTGAGTTCTATAGAGAGCGACCCTTTGCAAGATTTTTTAATGGCATGATGGATGGATGAATGGATGGATGGACAGACGGACAAATGGACCACCAGAGGCTAGAGTTCCAGGTCCTTTCCTAAGGCCTCCTCTCTTTTGTTACACTACTACTTTTGTGCATAACTGCTTCATTAACATTCTTTTTTGTAAGTACAATTATTCCCTCATGTGCCCAATTAGATGATTCCACATATATGAGGAACATAAATGATTAATTGTAGACTCAAGTGATTAACTTTGGGGACCTAAAGTTTCTGTGTAAAAAAGAAGGGAAAAAAAAGGTTCATCTGAGGCCAGGCTGAAAACTTAGACAAGAAATTAAAGGTACTGTGTACGAAGAAGCAGCTTGCAATTTTTCAACTTCTAAATGCATTATTCAGTCTTCAGGGAATAAACATTGAGCAAAGAAAGTTAGAGTTGAATGCATTGGAAATTGTTTCATACTTGATTCCAAAAAAGGATTAAAAGGACTTGACATAGAATAGAGTGATTTTATCAAGGCAGAGGACACTGTGGAAGAAAGGTCATAGAATGTAGCTGAGTACACAGGGGCTACCACAAATCGCATTAGCAATCAACACACCCAGTGTTCTGTGCCCACCAGCAGTGGCCCGTGTTTGAAAGTGTATATCCCTCATCCAGCGCTAAGTTTTGCATTCCTCTGCTGTCAAAAACATTTCCTTCTAAGCCCATCCAGGGATCAGAATATGACCTGATAAACAGTGTCATTTTATTTTTGTTATTCAATATACCGGATGGGAAAAGCAACAGCACTCACAGGGTAGGACCAGGAGACAACAGCCTTCTGTATCAGTGGCTTCCACATGTGAGACGTGGTCCCTGCACCTCCTTTGCTCTGGGGATCTCGTCTGTCACTACTCGACTCACTCAAGCCAATTCCTGGCCGCCTCCCATTCCAGGACCCTCAGCCCTGAAATCACTCTCTCCGCCCACAGGTTCTCTCTCTCCTCTCCTCCCCTTCCTTCCCTCCTGCTGAACCCACCCTCTTTAGGACCTCTAGGACCTCACCTTAGAAAGACAATAAGATGTTTGTGGGAAAGAATGCCAGTTTTCCTCCCATATTTCCTCCTTGGTCCTCAGCACGACAGAAGCCCCAAGTGTTATCAGGCGTCACAGCTGCTCACTTTAAAGGCTACATCTCCTTGCTTTCTTCACAAAAAGCTGTGTCCTCCTGAGCAAGTTCTGGCCAATAGGATGGGAGTAGAAGTGACATTTGCAATCTCTAAGTTGTTCCTTAAAAGGGCAGAGTATGCCATTTCGCTAACTAGAATGAGGACATAGCGGTAAGTTGTTCTGAACCACGTGAGTGAGGGCAAAGCAACAAGATAAAAGGACCCTGGGCCTCTGCTATCTTCTCAGAGCAGAGATGCCCACTAGCTCAGTCTGTAATGTAAAAGAGAAATCACTTTTATTGTGTTTAAGCCACGAGTGTTTTGGATCTCTGTCACAGCTGCCAAACCTATAGCCTAACGTACAGTCCTTCACAAAGCGACCCCACCCCAAACACGTTTTTCCATTCTTGCTTTATAACTACTTCCATAACCATCAATGGTTCTCAACTTTGGTTGCCTATTATAATCCCCTGGGACTGTTTAAAAAAGACCTCGATGTCCAGGGCTTACTTCAAACCAATGACATCATAACTTCTGGGAGAGTCAAGCGTCAGAATTGTTTGAGCTTCCCAGGTGATTCTAACCTACAATCAAGGTTTCAAGGTTTCAATGGTTTAGATGATCTCCTGGTGCCTTGAGAAGTGACAGAGTTCGTTCCTCACCTGAAGTTGGAAGGAGGAAAGGAGGGAGTAAAAAGCAGATAAAGAAGAATGATAATTCCTCACGTCTCTTGCTTCAGAACTGGATAGAACTACCTATTATCTTGCTTGAAGTTTTGAAAACTCTCAGTTTACCGCAGTGGCCATATTTGAATATAAGTAGGAAATATATTCCAAAGCAATGTTTTAATCACCTTTTTATTTACTAATCTTGATTTTTCCCTGACTCTCACTTCTTTCATGAGTAATATAGAGTTGAACCACGCAATTAACATCTTGCAGAAAACTACACGAATGAAAAACAGGGGCCACCGGGGAAGACCAGTCACCAAGCACCCCTTGGTCTAAAAAAAAGTAAAGTTTACCCCAAGGGGGGACTTAGGTGCTTGGCAGAATTTTTCATTCAATATTTAAAACATGCAGACCCACCTCTCAGTAAGCCTATAGCCCCCCAAGCCCAAGAAATTTGTAAACTGAGAGAGAGAGAAACTGAAAGAGAGAAAAAAGAATGAGCAGAGGAAGATATTGAGAAGGACGGGTGGGAGGGAGAGAGAGAAACTGGCAGAGAGATGGACGGTTATAGCTCTTGAGGGGCCATTAAGGTTCAATTCCCTTGCCACATACCTCTCCCTCCATTCACTCAGCTCCTGTAAATGACTGTTCTGATTTACAGGGCAGGGGAGGGGCTATTCATTTCCTGTGTATTATTCCATTATTTACTAATATCTGAAACCAGACTGAGAGATGGTGTAAGCTGAATGGGAGAAGGGTTTGGGAGAAGTTGTAATTGTATGAATTTATTCTTTTGGATTTTTGTGTGTGTGTGTGCTAATGGGCTCATTTAATCTCATATCTGGTAAGACAAAAATACTATTGTAATTTATCAAAATTGTGAGGGAAGAAAAAGCAAGGTTTTTATTCTTAGTGCCCAAAGAAATAAGCCCTAGGACTGATCACTTTTTAAAATTTAGTAGGGATCCAAAGTCTGAGCTAATTCTCATTGTCATCACCTTTCTAGGCTGTCCTTGGCTAACGCTCCTTCCGAAACTCATGTTCCTTCTCAAAGGATGTTCAGTGGAATCATGAGATGATATGTCACTCGCTAGATCCGGGGAGGGCTGAAGAGATGGCATTTATAAAAAAGGACTTTGTGACAAATTAGATCTAGCTTTAACAAAGCAGGGGATGACGTAAAGTCAACTGTCAATGAGCTACAACAGGAAAAGAGGGCAAATTGCAACAGCCTTCGTCTGAGTCAGCAGGTGGGAGTCGATTCTTCACTGTTTCTGTTTGTATTGTCAAAGCCCAGCCTAGGTTAGGAAAGTAATTTTTAAACAGCTTAAGAGAAAAGGCTGATTGATTGACAAGCGCTGTACACCTTGCAGTTAGTCACAGAACTCATACTCGGATAGATAAGAACTTGTTGGCTAAAACATTAAAAATAACCATGTCAAAGGACCAGTGCTTCACAAGAGCGAAAGCAACCACTGAGTCACAGAGCGGACGTGCTTCAGAGACGATAGAGGCAATTAATTGGCTTTTAGTCTGACATTTTTTGCTATAATATATAATATTTTATTTGCTGCCCTACTGGGCTTTCTTTACTAGAACCTTACAATTCAGGCTACAGTTTTTAGAATCCCTCTTTTAAAAGGCAGGGACAATATTTCTTTTGTATAGTGTCTAGCTCATTAGCTATTTGTACACACACATTCAAAATATCTCAGAGGGACAACACCAGGGAGTTTTCCATCTGTTTTTCTCCACTTTCCTTTACCCTAATTATTAAAACCCTGGGTGGTTTTTTGGCCACAATGTGCCCGGCCCCAGGAAATGAATCACGATTGGTATAAGGCCCTAAATTTTACATACAGCCAATAACCCCTTCTGCTGGATATTTCTTTTCTCAGCTTCCTCTGTAGTTAGTGGTGGTCATCTGGCTCAGTTTTGGCCCATCAGATGTCAGAGAGAATCTGAAGGGGCTTTCTGGGTAATATGTTGCTTTCTGACAAAGCAATAAGTGTTTAAAGAGATTAATTTCTTAGAGTGCTCCTATTCTTCCTGTCTGAGATACTGATGTAAAGGCCTGATGCTTGGAACTGAAACATACATCTCGTGACTGCCCACGACGCAACAGCATGACAGAAAACGAAGATAAAATCAAAGACGCTGACGCAGAGCCCTACCATTGTCAAGCCACTGAACAAGCC
The DNA here is from genome assembly GCF_041296235.1 of Equus asinus. NCBI lineage: Eukaryota > Metazoa > Chordata > Mammalia > Perissodactyla > Equidae > Equus > Equus asinus. The sequence continues at coordinate 87,241,660 of NC_091798.1, forward strand.
CTGGGATTGCCTCAACTAGACTCTTGTTAAATAAACAATAAATACCCTTTTGACTTCAGCCAGTGTTTGTTGGGTCTTCTGATGTTTGCAACCCAAAACACCCCAACCATTACTATTCCTTTCCTTTCGGGACCTAAGTTTTTATTGCTTTGTAATGTGATTATAGAGATGATTCTCGTTCAGTTTGCCCTTTTGGTTTATTAATTCAGTTTTATATATTTTAAATAATTGGTAACCTCCTCAAGAAAAGAAATAGAGCCTTTCTTCCTATGAAATCAAATAGTTATTACTTAAAAATGTTAACAAGCCATATGGAATATTAACCATGAACACACAGTATTTCAGTCGTTTTCATTTAGGGATTCTGACAATCTTGACAAGCATTCTTCATCTGAAAAGTTGGTGCTGTAAGCACAGCAATACTGTTTACATGTTGATGAATGGACATTGTTGTGTATTTGCTATAAAAAAGTAATTTTTTGTTGGATTTCAAATTTTACAGAGTGCTTTCACATATAATATCAGTTCAACTGATTCTCACAACAACCTCACAAGGCAGATATCATTTTTAGCTCTGTTTACACATAAGGACACCAAGACTGAGGAAAACTAAGTGACTTGCTCCCGCTAATTCAATTAATAACTGGAAGAACTTGGATTTAGATCAAAGCCTATGCTCTTTCCACAATTCCATGCCATGGAGAGCGGTTACTTGGACAGCTCTGAGGTTCTTGCTTTCAGCCATCAGCCCAAATATTATTATGTTATATTATAGTGAACTTTGTAGAACTCAAAAATAGTTAATTTATCTGCCATATGCATAATAAATTGCTAGCCTAATGTAAATTTTGGTAGAGATAGCTTAAAACAAATTTTGCCAAGCCCTGAAAGGACACCAGGGTGATATTTAGTGGCATTCCTTCTCCTGGGACTTCCACAGTAATTTTTCTTACTGTCTATTATTACTTAAGTCATATTAGAATTAATATGTAAGCCCATCCAGGGCAAAGATTCTATATTAGTTGTTTTTGTCTAGCTTATTGCCTACCACATAGTAGACACTCCGTAATATTTATGAAATCAACAATGAGTAACCGATCTAGCCATTCATAGACACAGAAACACTTTCATCTTTTCTCTCTTAAGCACATTAGTCTATCTCTCCAAAATTGCTTTAAAGACCCACAGCTTTCTGCCCTTTCAGAAAAGAAACATAAGTAGCAGCAAGCTGAAGTTTTTCACACTTTGTCTTTCTTGAACTGGTGGAAATATCCAAAAATGAGAATAAAGCAATTAGTTTTTTCGGTAGTAATGGTAGTTTCTAAAGTAGCTTATCCATCTTCCATTGGGAACTGTCTCCTTTCTAATCACTTTTCCCCTCATGCTGGATTAGTTTAGAAACGTTATTGCCACAGTTTACTGCCTGCCTTTAGTTTTTAATATTGCAACCACATCACCACAGGTAGTGAAGGAAAACAGCTGGGTTGAGGAAAGCTAGACACCTATTAAAGTGTCAAAAGAGTGAAATTATTCCTCAGATCATCTTAATTTTCTGTGAAACTTAAAAAAAAACTTTAAGAGAAATTCATGCTCCCGGTATTTTTGAAATGTGCTTCCATTTTCATGGAACTTAATTGCTCTAATAAGGGAAAGAAGCTCATAAGTGGAATCCAAAATGTTTGTGAATTATCACCGTACAAACTGAGTTGGGCCCAATGGGGAAAACAACAACTTCAAGAAATATTCACACCGGGATTTTATTTTTTAACAGTCTATTCAAATTTATTTTGGTGATCAAATTGTTTTCAGGATTAAGGGAGGATGAAATGATTGATGAAAAACTTCAGACACTAAATAGTCTGAATTAACTTTGACAATATCAGCTAACCAGAAAGCCCACAGGAACTAAAACATAGGCCATTCCATGACCTCAAGAAGACATGGATAGCTACAGTCGCCATAATGTTAGAAAAGGGAATTTTATTAGTAGTAGTAGTAGGCACGAAAACTTAGGAAAATGTGTGCTGTTACTAATCTAATATCAATCAATGCTTGTGTTCCTAGGGAAGAAATTCTTGAGAAGGAATAGAGCTGTGAAGGTAAATGTTCCTGTTACATAATCATATGAATCTGATAGGCTTCTAGCCACTTATACACAGCAATACACCAGGCTCCCACCAGGTAATGCTGGTTGAGTTTACAGAAACCTAAACTTGCTTGTCATTTTATTTCATCTCATGGCCTCTACCATATTTTATTTCTCTTCATTTTGAAATAGCTGGATAGTATGCTGGTGAAGTCAAGGAGAAGGCTGCCAATTGTGAACACAGCAAAAGACAGGATTTTGTTCAATTTGATCTGCGTCTGCATCTTTATCTGTAGAAATATTTATGATGCATTTACTTAAAGAATCAATTTAAATAAAAACATATGAAATTCTTATAATTTAGGACTTCAAACTACTATTGAGCAGTTGCTATAGAGAAAAAATTCAATCACTATTTTAAGGCATAGTTACCAATTTTTAAAAATACATACGTTTTAACACAGGATCTTTTTCTCTAGTTCAAATAGAACCTCAATATATAAAACACTCCAAAGTAGTGTGGTTCTAGTTGAAGGAGGTGAGGAACAATCAACTCTCCCCTAAGGTCATCCTAACAGCCTCCAGAGACCCCTAAAACTCCCAGATAGACAGTTCAAAACTCACCAGGAAAACAGCTTGACCTGGAAACCAGGCTCTAGCTCTGGCCCGCTCACTGTACCACTTCGGAAAAGTGATTTTGCCTCTTTGGACCTCAATTCTTTTACTTATATGATGAATGATCTCTAAGAGTCCTTCTAGTGCCAATATTTTATTCTGACTTCTAAATATAACTATTCACATTAAGACCTTGCAAAGAACCTCTTGGGAGTAAAATATGAGGAAAGGCACCCATGATTTACATTAGCATTAAAAGCATGTTGTTTTGAAATATGATGTACTTATTTACTCTTGAAAAATACAGTAGAAAACCATTCAAACCCTCAGGGTCACATTTCTTGATCCACAATCATTGTATTCCACCTCCAGCTTAAACTTTAGCCCATCACTACACATGAGAGAGAATATCTGTTACCTCACATGTCTGGAGCCCTCAATATTTTAAGCCCTTTAAGAGTATATATATAATATTTTCAGTCTCTTATTAGCATATTGGCAGGTGTTTCATTTTCACCTGGAACAGTTGCCGGTATTATTCTATATGAATAGTATACAATTTGCTTGGTTAGGTTACAAAATCTTTAAATACATATTTTATTCTAAAAAGTGTACACTCCCCTTACAGCATTCTTCACAAATTGATTTTTTGTTTCCCTGCACAGCTGTTCTATATTATGCAACTATGTAGTGCAGCATCTGGCATATAAACAATTGTTCAAGTCTACCTGGTATAATTAGAAATGCTGCGGGTGTTGAGGAAGTTGTAAGGGCAATGCTGAAGTGGCTGGGCAGAAGATAAATATAGTCACAAGGAACTGGTGGACTAGATAGGAAGGAAGGAAAGCATCAAGGGATTTTACATCCTAGTGTCATTCAAGAGCATCGAGAAGGGTGGAAGGGATGGTCAAAGGGGAGAAGACCAAAGTCCAGACCTCAGAGGCAAAGAAGAGCTGAGCTATGAGTTCCAGGTATGGACCCGCAGGTGTGTTGCTGAACGAGAATGAAGGAAGGGATGTCTGAAGTCAAGAGAAGGTGAGTGCTATAGGCCGAATGTTTGTGTGCCCCCAAATTCAAGTTGAAATTCTAATACCCAATGTGGTGGTATCAGGAACTGGGGTCTTTGGGAGGTGATTAGGTCATAAGGGCAGAGCCTTATGTTTTGAATGAGATCAGTGCCCTTATAAAAGAGATGTGACAGGGATCCCTTCCGTTGCCCCATGAGAGGATGTAGCAACGGCTCCCACTATGAACCAGGAAGTGGGCTCTCATCAGGCCACAGCCATGCTGGCACTTGATCTTGGACTTCCCAGCTTCCAGAACTGTGAGAAATAAATTTCTGTCGCCACTCACCCTGTGGTATTTTGTGATAGCAGCCTGAATGGACTAAGATAGCAAGTCTGGGGATGTCATGGAGCATCAAGAAAGATCTGAAACTGCTGAGGCAGAGCTTCAGAGAGTCTGCACACGAATACATTGCTTCACGTGATTACTACCACATCACCTAGTGTTCAGGCACAGCTCAGATGGCCGCCAGTAGGATGGGATTCCCACATCGTGTGGGAGGTCAATGGGGTAAATTCCACAGCTCCTTCTTACTCCTAAAATTCTGTTATTTCCATCAGGAAAAAATATTAAAGTTAATTTGACCTTGCCCAAGGCATAAGTACTTATAATTAGGAGTCAAAATTATTCAGAGTGTATGGCAGTTAACTACAGATATGAATAAACCTTTAAAATGGTAGAATTTTAAAGACTCTAAAGTCTCATTTCTCCATTACACAGAAGAGAAAATTGAGGCCCAGAAAGAGCACATGATTTGCTTAAAGTCCCAAGTTTGACGACTCCGGACTCTGAATTAATCTCTTTTTTACCACTATACCGTGCTGCTTTTAAGCCATTTAAATTTTGTGCTGATCTGTGAATTGGAGATAATAGATGCCATTAGCTAGCCAGATCTGTGTGAACAAAGAGAGCTGCAGATTTGAGACAACTGTACAGATAATTCTGTATCCTAAGATGCTAAAAATGTTTTAATGAAAATATCCAGATAATTTAAACCTGACTATTTTAAAAAATAATTATCTTATTCTCCATTTCACTGTACCAAATGCTCAATAAATGGAGATATTGGTCTCATCTTGACAAGGTTCCCATAATAAATGATTCACTTGAGAAGCGTACAAAAAAAAAGGAGAAAAAGGGTGCAGCAGTTAAGTTCGCATGTTCCATTTCAGCGGCTTAGGGTTCGCTGGTTTGGATCCCGGGTGCAGACATGGCACCACTTGGCAAGCCATGCTGTGGTAGGCGTCTCACATGTAAAGTGGAGGAAGATGGGCACGGATGTTAGCTCAGGGCCAGTCTTCCTCAGCAAAAAGAGGAGGATTGGCTGCAGGTGTTAGCTCAGGGCTAATCTTCCTCTAAAAAAGAAAAAAGTGATCAAACTGAACATCACCAATAATGGAACCACCTTCTCATGCTCTGCACTGAGAGGAAAACATCTCAAGTAGTATTCTTGCCAAAAATGCTTAACCTGAATCCAACCTTAAGGCAACAATCAGCTATGTATTGTGGGACATTTCACAAAGTGATGGCTCTGGATTCTTCAGAAATATCAATGTCATAAAAAATTTTTTAAAAAGTGGAGGGACCGTTTTAGATGAAAGAAGACTAAAGAGACATCACAACTAAATGCAATGCATAGTTCTTGATAAGATCCAGGTGAGAATAAAAAGCCAAATTAGATTTGGGACAATTAGGGAAATTTGAATATAGACTCTATATTAGATAATTTCATTGTATCAACAAGCTCCTTGGGTATGACAATGATATTGTGGCTGTGTAGGAGAATGTCTTTATTCTTAGAAGATCTATGCCAAAGGATGAAGGGATGAAGTGATGATGTCTACGTGGACTCTTCAGCCGTGAAAATGTGTGGTGTGCGTGTTCATGTTGGGGAGAGGTGGAGGGGAAGCAGGGAGAGAGCATATGTGGCAAAATGTTAATAACTGGTAATTCTAGGTGAGGGTATGATGAATTTTCGTTGTACTTGAAATTTTTCAAAACAAAAAGTTTAAGGGAAAAATGAAAAACTCTGTGAGTTGTTTTCCTTCATACAAAATACGCAATAGGAAATGAATAAAATGGGACCCTTTATACTTGTCCAGTAAACGATTACTTGCCCTGGGCAAGGATCTATTAATAAGGCTATTATGAAGCACTTTATAAGGATACCACTTGAATAAAATGCTAAATAAATGACAGATCTACTTGTATGTGTTTCCTAAGGGAGTCTCTGTCCCGTTTTTTAGGAGTTCAACTTTAGGAACCACACATTTCAGAAGTGATGCAGACGAGATAATCCAACCTCTAGAATTGCAGAACACCAAGGCTCCTCAGTCACAGCTAATCAGACAATGAATGTGGTCTTTTCTTTCCATTTTCAAAATCCGACCACATGCAGATAGATCTACATTTAGCATAAGGCACATATTTTGCCCCCTAAACTGTAGAGTTTTTCCTCTTCTAACTAGAGAAAGAGTAGTCAGAGTCATCCAGCAGCTAGCAAGCAATGCTGTTTGTGTGTTTCCTAAACAAAGGAAGGGTTTCTACTACACCTGGTGTGTAGCAGGGGTCGGTGGATGACTAGGGAGGTTTCTCAGAGAAAGTGATACTCGCTGAGCTGGTGGAAGGTGAGGTGGGTAAAAGGATTTTGCAAAATGTGGTGGCAGAATGAACAAAAGTAGCTGTAGGCTAATCAGTTTATCCAAAATATAAAAAAGATTTAATGTTCCCAGAATGTCTATGGGGGTTTTTTCTCTCCCCTACTCCATAATTCCTGTTGTTTTGCCTTTGTTCATTGACAACAATCTAATGACTGTTTCTCTCATGTATGAGTCAAAAATTTCTGTGCGGATAACTATTTCTCAGTTATTACTTGACAAGAATGATCATGATTGGCTTAGAACAGACAAATCAAGACTTATCCTTTGGAGCTGGGATGGAGACGGATGCCAGCTTTCCCTCAAGCACATATCTTTACAGAATCATGTGGATACCTCAGCAAAATCGAGATTCTGCTAGCAAAGAAGCAGGCAGGGAGAATGTTTGTCAGGTAGGTGGCCATCAGTGTCTACTACAAGGAGGGAATCAACTCAATAAATATTTTGGAAGACCAACAAGGTGCTGGGAGGTGAAGGTCAGAAGATAAAAATGATACCCATGACTTGCACCTCTGGGAAAGTGTGGGACTACAAACTGAGAGAATATAGCAGAGGAAGCAGATCTGGGAGTAAGATGATAAGTTCTATTTTTATTAAGTTGAATTTGAGATGCCCTTGGAACATCAAGATGTAAATATACAGCAAATATTTGAAGTTCCAGGTAGAAGACTGGATTGGATATATATAGATCTGAGCGTCATCAGCCTTCGGTAAAAATGAAAACCACGGAGTAGTTAGATCATCCAAGGAGAGTATGTAGCATGAGAAAAGAAGTGGATCGAAGAGGAACTTATAAGAGGGATAGAGAAGGAGTGGAAGGAAGGTTTTAGGGGGAGTGGGAGAGAGTAGTTTCTCATCTTGGACCCTAGACAGTTTTGAGAAGTCAAGTGACAGATGTTGTCGAGTGCAAAGATGTCACTGGATTTGCCACTAAGAAATCACTGGTGACATGGAGGTAGTGGAATGAGAGTGCAGTAAACAGAGAAGGAAATGGCAGGTAAGGAAGTGGAGAGAATGATGTAAACTAATACTTTGAATACTTTGGGTGAAAAGGGAAAGATGGAGTATATCAGAGAAGTGGGGGAAATAGCACATTTCAGGTTAAGAGGAAAGAACCAGTAGGAAGAGAACAGTTGAAGATAAAGGAGAGAGGGGAATTATTTAGGGGATTAAGTCTGGAAGGCACCAATGAGGGTGAGATGGGGGCAGGGCTGAGCCTTGACCAAGGGGGTGGCATTCATTCTGTGGGCCAAGAACAAATGATATTATATAGAGAAAGATACAGATGAAGTAGGCATCAATGAAAGCGATTGTAATGCCCTCCATTTTATCAGTGACTAGGAAGCAAGGTATCTTAGGAAGGACTTTTCAATTGCAAGTGATGGAAACAAATCTCAAATAGCTTAAGCAAAAAAGGAAATACATTAGTTCGTATAACTTAAAAGGAGTATACTGTCATCAGTGCGGCTAGAACTAGATACTCAAAGTGATGGCATCAAAATCTGTCTTTTTCTAGGCTCCGTAGCCTTCTGTTGATTGTATTTCATTTCCAGGCAGATTATGTCCATGTGCCCACATCTCCATTCTTTTACACTACTTAGCAACAATGATCTCAAGAGGAGAAAGTGTTTCTTTTCCAGTCATACTTCCAAGGTCCTAGAAAGATTTTGATTGAGTCAAATGCCTGCCCCTGAACCAATCACTATGGCCAAGAGGATATGGTCATCCACCCAAACCACAGAAATGAAAATGGTCAGTAGGGGGTTCTATTACCAGAATAAAAAGGGAATGGATGCTGGGCAAGCAATGAGAGGTGCACTGCCAAGGTCATTTGCTGATCACAAGGGTATTGGGAGTTGAGCAGAAGATTTGTTAAGAACAGAGATTTGGAGTAGTCCTTTAAAAATACGTAGTAGCTTAGCTTTGCCAAGTAACAAGATGGACAGGCAGAAACATTAAGGATCCACCTGAGGCTGACAAAGTCAACACAGACAAGATTTCATCCAACAGTGCTTAGCTATTCAAGGGTAAATAAAAACAATAACACTATGTATGTGTTTCGTTGTTCTTAGAGAGTGCAAGTACTGACTCATTTAATCTTCATGACAACTCCATGAGAGTGATGTAAAGATCAAATTGTGCAAGAGCAGAGGAGGTTGATTATGGCGTTGAGATTCACTGATGGATGCACTGGAAGTAGAGGGCCATGAGAGGATCAAGACTTTGTGAAAGCTAAGGACAGAAGTGGGGCTGGAAGGAGGCTAGTGGACAGGAAGGGGAAAAAGTTGAGGCTCTAAGGGTCTCTGTGAGGTTGATTGGGGTTTAGAGTAAGAGAAAGACGGACTTGAAAGGACAGAAGGTTGTGGTCAGAGAGCAGGATACTGAGTTTGAGATTTTAGGTTGATCTCAGATTTGTTTCTGCCTGACTTTCATTCCTATCTCTAATATCCAAAAATACAGTCTTAAAAGTCATCCAGACCAGAGTCTGTGGTTGAGTCTCAGCTGTAGATGAGTAATTATGAGCAAGAAATTTTACTTTTCTGAGGCTCCTATTTCTTCAGCTATAAACTAGATATGATAAAATGCCTACCTCATAGGTTGTGTGAAAATCAAGTGAATTGATGAACGTAAAGCGTCTACATTATACTATATCTGGTATACAGTGGAGGCTCAATCTACTATACACATTATCACTTTTACATTATCAACATCATTATCATTAGTTTATACGTAGTGAAGAAAAGCTTTAAAGAAACCATGAGGGAAACACACAGCGTCTTATCCATCGTGTATCCTTAATACTCAGCACAGAGTCTGGCACACAGGAGGGACTCAGTGAATGGACATGGAACCCAAGTTATCTCCTGCCATCCACTTCAGGGGCCAACCACTCTAGTGCCTTTGGGGAACTTTTTTTTCTCATATCCACTTCTGAGCCAGTCTACACTGAAGCCTGCTTCTCTACCTGACTTCACTGAACAAGTATTTACTGAGACCACTTCGCATCCGGCACTATGTGAGGAACTGGGGATATAACAGCGCCCAAACAGACAAGGTCTTTGCTCTCATGGAGCTTACAGCCACGAGGGAAGCAGACATTAATGAGACGATCTTACAAATAAATGTAAAACTGTTAACTGTGATACGTGCTACTAAAGAGAAGCTATCAGGAGGACACGGACCTCATTGGGGAGGTTGGGGAAAGTTGTCCTGTGTAAATGACAACTGAACTGAGGATGGGAAAGAATTAATTTGACAAAAAGGGAGTGGAAGAGCTCCCTAGACAAAGGAAACAGCATCTGCAGTCTCTGCAAAAAGGAGCACATCAAGAACAAGACCTGTGTGGTTGCAGCAGAGAGAGAGTGTGTTATGCTTGGTAACACTGGAAAGGAAAGTGGTGGCCAGAGCATGCAGGGCCCAGAGTCCTCACCACTGGTCACCACATGGAACTACAGGACACCATTTTTCTTGAGAAAGTGCTGGTCTTAACCAACAATAAATGAGGAAAAGGACTTACTTCACTTTACTCTGTCCCTTAATTCCCCTTTCACCCCAGCCCAAGACTGCTGTGAAGAACAGAATTTTTATAGAAAGTTTAGGAGTAAGGGAGGGGGAAATACAGCATATTCCAGAATAGGGGACAACAGAAATCTGAATAATAGGCAATACCGGTTTTAAAATGTTCCAAGGCCATCTTTTACTCCAAATTCAGCCAAGGCCATTTATGCGGGGTTTCTACCCCTAGCAATGTAATTGCGGCCATTGTCCCTGCTGGTGTTTGTTTGTTCTCTCTAACTGATCCAAGGTCAGGTTCTCAAGCAGGACTTCCACCACTAGAGATGAGAGCAGAATTATGTACACGCAGGAAGGCAGGTTCATTTCTTTGAGTTCACTCTTTTAGCACAGTGAATGACCAAGAACTCCCAGGTCAGCCCACTGAAAACCAGTCAGACGAATTTGTACCATCAAGTTCCCTTTAGTAAAAAGACCCTAAACCACTTAAAACTTTTCATTCATTTAATAAGCATCTATACATCACTTAAAATGTGCCATAGACTGTGCTGGTGCCTGACATATACAAAGATGTGTAAATCATCATCTTGGGCCTGGATGTGCACCCAAGACACAGTATTTCAACGTAGTATCTTGTGATGGTGCTCTAACTGAGGTGTAACTGTGTCTTGTGGGAGCTCATCCCTGGGGAAGTAGGATGGAGGCACTTCACACAGCAGGTAACATTTGAGATGTGGCCTTGGAGAGAGAATTGGAGCGTTCCAGGAAGAGAGAGAAGGTATATTCCGGCACAGAGAACAACATGTGGGAAGGCATGTTGGAAAGTCTGTCCAGAGAGAGGAACCAGACGAAGTAGACAGACTTTATGGCCTTAATAAGGCAATGATGTAACCAGATCAATATTTTAAAATGAACCTCAAAGCTCTCGAGATGCCACATGGTATCATAGCTGCTTTAAGAAATGTTCCTTAGATGTTGTATACCTTAGTAAAGAAAAGTTTGGCCAGTTGTTTTAGGTGTTTAGAAATGGTTTTTAGATTCCATCCAGATTGGCATTAGATAAACCAGCAATACATTTCTAGCCTTGTGATTTGTTCATCTCCCATTTATTGTGGTCCCAAATCAGAGCACCAGATAGAGACCAGAAAATGACTTTCTTATATAAAATAAGGATGAAAGTAGGTGTGCAAGCCCAATAAAACGTAACCGTGTAGCTGATTCAGAAAATCCAGTCAAATACTGGTGATGTCTGTGTGCATTATCCACTATTTGGCTTATTCCATTACTTGGCAATAATAAGAGCAACCATTTACTGAGTGACCGTGATGTATCAGGAGCTTTACTTGTGTTAACATCTAACCCTCACACCTTCTTGTGGTAGGTTTTGTCCCTATGGAAGCCACAAGAAAACGAAATTTTATAGCGTTAAGTAGCTTGCCCAGAGCAGAGTGATTAGGAGCAGGGACTACAATGCCACAAGCTTGTGTTTGAAACCTGGCTCTGCCACTCATCGTGACCTTGGGAAAGCTGCTGGACCTCTCTATGGGCATGTTTCCCCATCTGTAAAATGGGTATACTGTCTCCCAGCTCTTAGAAAAGGGAGTAGCACAGTTTTTTGCTGTGATGATCAATAGGCCAGATTAAAACCTCTCAGCAACCCTCTGCTGCCCAGTATTTACCTGTATAAAATCTGCCCTTGGTGACGACAAGTAGGAAGGAAAATCTGCCACAAAATGATTGCAATGCTCCCAAAAATAACAGAGAAGTAACTTCAGGTGAAGTCCTTATTGACCTGCATGATTTGGGATAACAGAAGGACGACATGATTCTTGAGCTGTCTGGCTGCAGCTCTCAAAATTCGGCATGTATAAAAATCACTTGTGAAACGTTGAAACTTCAGTTTCCTAAACACACTCCTCCCTCCCACCTAAGATTCAGGAGGTCTGAGGTGACTGCTGAGTTTTACTGTCACGTCTTACCTTAAGGAGAGAAGAAAAAAAAACGTTTTCCTGTTTTCTGTTTTTTCTTTCTGTTAATTATGTGAGCCACCAGCTGAAATCCCCTCTATGAGCCTGAAGCCCACTTGGATTTCTGCAAATCCAAAGCTTCATTCTCTTTCTTGTTCTCTCAGCTCCAACACAATGTCTGGTTTCCCCAGAGTCCAGAATTCTTTAATAAAACTCAGAACTATTTTGCCTTCCTCTAGGAGAAGGGAAGTGGGACTGACTTACCAACTTTTAGCCCTTAAGAAAGAGCCGCAGCGGTTTAACATTTCAAAAATATGAGTATTCTACAGGAACAGGAGGGGGTTGACCACAGTCTTCAATTTTTCTTTTTCTTATAAACAAGGTAAGCACTAAATAGAGGCAATGAAATAAGAGGCTAAGAAAAGTTTGTTCTTTGCCTTACCCTCTCAAAGAAACTTCTTGAGATAAATCCAGAGGCAAGGAAATTCTAACATTTTACAGAAATTATAAAGCATCAGAACTCACTCTCAGAGGACAATCCAGAGCCCGGACAAAGCTGGCCTGGGAACCCTAAGTTGATGAAGGTTTCTCCCCGGCCTGTTATGTGCCAAACCTCTCCTCTGGGCGTTCTGGTGCTGGGTCACTGTGCGCTGCACACTCCCAGGACTCAGCCCCACCTCCACAGCCCCGCAGGCAGGAGGAAACCCAGAATCTGCTCTCCCCTATGTTGCTGCCGACAACTGGAAACTCTAGGCTGGGGAGACAGCCTCCTGGGCAGCCTGTCTTTGCTCCTTCCCAATCTGTTCAACTCGGTTTCCTGCCAGCAGGAGTGTTCTTTTTGTGCCAGCTTTAAACCACTGAGCGCCCTGGGCCTGGGCCTGGCCTGCGGAGCTACGGCCAGTGCTTGGCCCGTGCTTGGCCCGCCGCCCAGGAGTTGTCCAGTGTCTGCACCAGGCATCTGTCCCTTCAGCTGTCTGTCCTCCAATCTTCTCCTTGGAACAGTGGGATGAGAAACATCCATCCTTGTCATCTTTCCAAGCCTCCCCAAAAGCTGCTTAGTGCCCTTGTTAAGGGAACGGGCCCAGTGTGTTTGCAAGCACTGGTTAATGAGAAGGGAAGGTGCTGGGGCTTTCAAAGGCGTTGAGGGATACCCTCGGAGCCTCTAGTGATCATAAAATATTTTAAAGGGCTTTTGGGCCCTGGGCTGTGGATTCTTTAGGAACCAGAAGCTGAATGCACCCTCAGCTTACAGGCCTCTTCTAGAACTTCTCCATCCTTAAAATCCTTTGGCTAAATATAGCCTGTTGGAAGGAGGGGGGAAGAAACCTGGCTAATTTTAGCCTTAAAGAGCTTGTATGAGAGGCTGAACCTGTCAAACCATATCCCTAGGATGTTACACAGCCATCCAACAGCTGTCTTCTGGGGGCTCCAGACAGGCCCAATGGGGGCACTCTACAGGGGGCTGGCCTAGAGGGAAAGGAGAGTCAAGCGTGTGGGATGGAGAACAAACTACCAACTTGGAGAAAAGACTGACATGAACTGGAGCCAAGGCTGGAGGCTCCAGCTGCATCAGGATTCCCACACCAGGTTCCTGAGCACAGAGATTTATGCCATATTTAAATCTCCAAAGTCGAATGGGTTCAGAAAATTGTAGGAAAGTAAACATGCTATTTAACCGCTAGGTGGGTGGTCATCACATATGTTACATATCTGAAACTTTAAGTGAGAACAGCTTGAATCTTTCCATATCTAATTCCCAATAGTAGCTCCAAGCTGGGTTAGTATTGTTTATTAACAAAACCAAGCCTTGTTTCCCCTGAAAAAGGGAGTTAGCCCTTTGATATAAATCTATATATATAAAAAAAATAGTGCTTTGTTTCCAAAATCATAAGCAAGAGAACCATATTTTTTTCTAATTCAAGATTCTTTGTTTCCATATGTAAACAGAAAGAGATGTTCAGTCTGGTTTTTAGAAAGCAAGTTCAGTTTACAGAACAGGCAGTTAAAAAATTTACATTTGTACCTTCATACGCAGCAAATTTGGAAAGAAAAGCACTGATGAACAAACAACCATATTGATGCTAAATGTAATTGCACGATGACTCCAACTCCAGCCACCGTGGAAAGATACGCTAAACTTTAAACCCACAGTTCAGTTGATAGCTTCTTTTTCAAGTCTACTCATTATATAACAAGTTATAGAGTAAATGGTCATTCAGAGCATTATTTATCAAATTCCCACGTTCACAATAAGCTCAAGCTACTTTCCACATTCCACTTCTAAAAAGTCACTAAAAATTCTTCGGGTCACAGGAGCAAAATTAAACATCCTGCCACGGATAATGGTAAGTGAAATTGCAATCTGTAGTCCTGGGTGTAAAGACTAGCTTCACTCCAAAGCATTTCCAAATAAAATAACTTCAGATGATAAACTTTTCTTTAATATTCCTTATGGACAAAGAAATTCCATAACAACTTGAGGGAAAAAACCCTACATTTCTATGCAGTATTAAAATGTTAAAAACATTTTTTATCCATAAAACTACAATTACTATCAAGGGTTTACTAACCCATTTAGGATTTTAGAGTCTTCACTGTCTAATGTTAGCATACAGACTGCACTTTTTTGGGTAAACACATAAACTCATTATAATATCAACACAGAATCTTTTACAGCAGGAGCAGCACTCTTAAACATGCAAAAACATGTTACAGGTTAGAAAACAGCAGTAGATTTCAAGTGCAGTCAAAGTAATCTCAGATTAAACTGACATCAAGTTCTAATAAGCACATTCACCTACCAAATAGCACTAGAGTTTGGACTGGTTATTAAAAACAAAGAAGGAAAACAAGGAGGACACCAGAGTATAGTATAGTATGGTACGCTGTGTGAGTGTGCATGTTTTATACACACATATATACATTTTTTTAATAGACAGAAAATCCCAACCAGCCCTCTGGGAAGCAAGACCATCTCTCTCTTTCTCTCTCTCTTTCTCTCTCAGAACTGCTTTCATTTTGACCCAAATTTGCCAGCTTACTTGAAACGATTTTACCTTTCTCATTACAAATTCATTTGAAATAAAACTGTAGAATCTTGAAATTTAGAGTATCAAAAATTATTTCTCTTAAGGAAATGGATTCTGCTGTTATTTAATTTTATATACTATTTCTTTTCTTTTGTCATTCATTTGGTGTTAAATTTTGCAAATTTAGTCTAATGCCAACCAGGGATCTGCCTGGGAAACTTGCCTTAGCAGGCAGATGTCCAGATCAAAAAATAGCCTATCTTTACGGAAGAAATATACATAAACATTTACACATCACAAAATAAGGTTGAAATGGGTGGGACCACTTGATTGACACCCATTTGTCACTTTCATTGGAAAATTTCATGGGCAGCTTCCAATACGCTTAGACAAATTTAGATGAATGGAAGCGCTGACTAATGATGCCAGTATCTATATACCAAATATAAATGAAGGCCTGAAAGTCCTGAGTCATTCATGTGAGCCACTGAAATGACAGGGGAGGGGAACTTAGAGAATGATAACGAAATGTCTTGAGATGGCAAATTAATAAAAAGAAAGTGCATTCAGATATTTCAAAAAGATAAAACATGCCTAGTTTTGGGGAAGCGATCTAAGTCTAGTGAACAGGACCAAGTCTTATGAATTGCAAAAATTGCATTATGTACAATCTTTTTAGCAATAAAATTATTTTAACCATCAATAACTAAGGGTTGTTATTTTAGGAGAATGAAGTCAATACATTTGTTTTCTTCAGGCAGGCAGGGGCAGTATTGTCCTATTCATGAACTTCATTAATATTCATTAATTTTTAAAGCAGTTTGGTTAGCTTTGGCCATTATCTATACAGATATTTTGCCTTTAAATAAAAATAATTATAAGAACTTCATTATTTAAAAATGTAATTAGCATGAAATTCAAAACGTACGTTTTCATTAGCAGACATTATTCATTGGAAGCTGTATATTTTTCAGAAGGATCCGTTTTAATTGAATTCCTGGGGCAAAATTCTAAAAATCATAGTGACTAAAATAACCTAAATGTATGCAAAAGTAAACTGAAAATACTTTTTAAAAATGTTTGAATTAATTTCCACTTTAAAGAATACCATAATTTGACCCAATTAGCTCTGCAAACGAATTCGGTTGTTTGACATTCTTTAGCATTTTACAGTAGACAATTTTCACTCGTCCAGCACCTTAGATCGCCAAAGATCCCAGTGCTCAATTAGTGCTATTTACCTTAGGAAGTAACTAAATCCAGATGAGCAGAGCGCTCACATCACTGTAAAAAGAAATTGTTTCCTCATGCTTGCCGCTCCCATTCCGGAACTAGAAACTGAAAACTCTAACAATTACCCTTGTGCAGTTAGGAAATTGTGGAGAGAAATGCAAAATAGTTTTATTTGTAAATGAGCCCAACCACAGGAACCATACAATACCTTGTTTTGCAAAAGTCCTCCAGCCTTTGTAAATCAGGCTTTTACACTATGACAGATTGACAACCAAGGCAAATAATTCATGCACGTGGAGTTGGAAATGGACTCCTCCACATGTCCTTCCTGATTCATGTCCACACTCAGGTGCAACAATGTCGAGTAGTACTTGGTGGATT
Organism: Equus asinus; assembly: GCF_041296235.1. Taxonomy (NCBI): domain Eukaryota; kingdom Metazoa; phylum Chordata; class Mammalia; order Perissodactyla; family Equidae; genus Equus; species Equus asinus. Next base: position 87,258,206 of record NC_091798.1, read on the forward strand.
ATGAGAAAATAAATAAATAAAAATTAAAATACCACCCAAAGAAAAGGAGCCTGAATAATTCAGGGGAATTTTTGAGGCACGGCCAACGGGAAAAATCACTGTCGTGAATACCTAAACTTTCAAGAAAACACATTTCTTTGTGTGGGGTTTTTTTAAGGACTGCCTGTTCTATAGCTGTATTGAATCAGTTTGATTTGTGTTTGTCAAAAGTCTCTTCCAGTCTCCAAGAAACACTCCAGTTGCGTTTTCTTTAGATTTTGATTTTGACTTTGGCTTTTGTTTTGTGTTTAAGGTAAACTAGCCCCTTGGGACTAGGACAATTTTCCTGTTTAGGGCAGTTTGAAAAACAGGGAAAAGCATCTTGCTTCTTGTTATCAAAGATACACGACAGAAGACATAATTTTTCTGAAAACATGGTTAATCACAGCCGTCCAACAAGAGTAAATGGAGTACCCGGCTCCCTAAAGGGCTTAAAGCTCCTCCCCGCTCCCCAGTATCAGTGGGATAGAGGGGAATACTCTTCAGAGACATTTATTCATTCGGACTTACTTTTGAGGAGAGAACAATTTTGCTGCACCCACAAGTGGACAGATTTCCAATTCAAGGGTGCAGGCTTTGGGGTGCCCCCTTGAGGGACGCTGCACCCTCTCAGTCGCCCATACCTGACTTGACCTTACACGGGGAATACCGCCACCCTCTCTCATCTCCCGGGGCAGAATGCTGTATGTGGCCTTCCAAACCTTACAGAAAGTTACTATCAGTGTCTGGGGTTTCAGCTCCTCCACGAAAACCTGTGGCCCCCAAGTGGCGCTACTTCATGAGTGCCTCCGGGCACAACTCTGGAAGTCAGGCCTTGTCCTCTCCAGCAGTCACGGCAGGATTGAACTTGTCCAGATGCAAGTGCGGAATGGAAAGGGTTAATCAGACTCCCCCCGATGCTGGGAGAGTAGGGGGGCCGCCAGGAGCTTCTCAGCGGGGTAGCAACTGCAAACCACAAACACCCAAACTGGGCTGCAGCAACTTGAGCTAAACCCGGAGACCTGGCTTAGGGAAACGAGTCAGTTAAGTTTAGACCGGATGGTTTAATCAAGGTATCAGGACAGACCTAAAAGGTGGTATATCCCGGCCTTCAAATCGCAAGGATTTTTTTTATGTTGCAGTTGAAGCCTCAAAATACATTTTATGACCCTAATGCCCTTTATTGCGAAAGATCCGAGAGGCGCCAGTAGCAATGCCCTACAGGAGTGGAGAAGGCGCAGGGGGCGTGTAGAAAGCCCCCCGCCGGCTCTGCTTCCACCGCTTCCAGGTAACCTTTGTTGCGGGTCTGGGGGCGCAGAGCAACAAACTTCCCCCTATCCGTGCAGCCTCCAAACCCGCGCAGCCACCAGGCTGAGGACCCAGTCGCCGGACCCCAGCCCCAGCCGTCCGCCCGGCGCTCCGCAGCCTGGTCCCCACGCCCCACCCCGGGGCGTCCTTTATTTCCCCCAGAAACCCAAAGGCGCTCTCTGCGCCCACCAGCAAATTCCTAACAGCCCCAGCCTTCCAGGAAAGCAAAAAAAAAAAGACCATGACATCACGGGCAGGTTTATTTGGGTTTGTTTGTTTGCTTGTTGGCTCGATTAAATACTCGTGGAAGGTGAACGTACCCCACACAGGAGAAGTTTGATGTTGACAAACTTCTGGTGGCAGCGAGACTGTGTCAGCACAACTTCCGGGATAATGAGAGCTGCTTTGCAGGGAGCGCGGCAGCGGCGGCGGGAGGCGGCCGCAGGACGGAACAGCAAATGCTATTCAGCCCGAGCAGTTTCAAGCCGCCCGAGCTGGGGAATTACTGTAGTCGAGCTACGGCTCTTACCACCGGCGCTGGATCTGGGCGCGCGTGCGGGGGGGGAGCTGCAGGCACAGGGCGCCGGGAGGGGAGCTTTCAAGTTACTTTGCTCCATCCCTGCACCCGGCAGAGGCTTGCAGGCTGCGTGGTAACTGCAAACATCTTGTTCCCTGCTTCTTTGGGCGGCCGCCCTGGAACCAACCAACTTTTCTCTCCCCAAAAACTCCCTCTTTGTTTCAAATAGGACTCTCCAAAATTTATTCTTGGGAAGACTGACAGCCGGGGTCAAGAAACAGCTGTTGAAGTTAATGTTTCTTCCTCCCACTTCGTCTGATGGTTGTGCCCTGCCAAGACAAAGTGAGAGGCACAGCCTGGTGGCTTCCTTAAACAGACATGCATTTAGCCCCAAAAAAAGGGGGGTTGGGGAGGGATATTTTCCTGCTTAACATACAATCTGATCAGAAATGCAACAGCATGTGCCTTTCAACTTGTGCTGATTACTTGCTGAAAAGATGCTGCAGCTTTTAGTTTTGAACACTTTGAGCATGGGGGCAGGGATGTTGGGAGAGGTGGTCGACACTTGCCATGTTTTGGCAAAGGGGCAAAAATTTTAAACCTTCCTCTCTCTGACCCACCTCTCACCCTCTAAGAATGGGAGAATGGGCCGGAGGAGGGAGAAAAGAGTTGCATTCCTCTGCAAGGTTTAATGCACGTTTCAAAATTCAAATCATTATGCAGAACAAGGGCTTGCCTAGAGCTAGGCAAATTGTTTTTATTTGGAAACCTAGGCCAAACTTGGACCTTGCTGCCAGCTCTTGGTGGCTCTTGGTGGCTTTCTCCAGATTAGACTTGTCTCCTCTCCCTTCCCCAGCCCACCTCCTTCGTCTTTGCCCAGAGGGTACACCCCCCCGCCCCCCCCCCCCCCCCCCCCGAAAGCTACCCTGTTCTTTCCGCTGCTTTCTCCAGGTGAAGGTTGTACAGTCCTGCTTCTGTCCGCTCTGCTTTTTCGAGTGCCCTGTCCGCTGCAGAGGGGCCCCTTGGGCTTGTCCTCCTGCAGCTCCATTCCCTGACTGAGCCCTCCCCAGGTGTGCAGCCTCTGTAGTGGGAGTGGGCTGGTGGGAACTCTGTTCCTTCCACATCTGAGAGTTTTAGCCACTCTTCCAAAGGACCCATTCTCCTTTGGACCCATTCTCCTTTGGGACTGCTCCACTCGCTCGGCCTCTCTGAGACACAATCCGATGAAGACGTAAAAGGCCCTCGTGCCCCACCGCCAGGTTATCCTGTCATCACATCGCAATGCAGTGCCATCACAAAGTGATATTGCATCAGGCCCAGGGATATTTTAGGAAGCTCTCAAGCTGGGTCCAACCAGCCTTCCGTGCAGGCATCAGGGCCACACTGCCAAAATCAGGGCTGCAGCGCTGCCGGACAGGTGGTAGTGATGCCCTCTCTATTCTCAGCTCCATTACCCCCTTGCTCCCTCCACCTCCCAAACCAGTCAGATCCACTCAGTGTCTTCCTCACCCCTCTCTTTGCCCAGCTCCCAGATGCCACCACCTTTGTTTTTCCTTGTGTCTCTTTGCGGTGTTCCGGTCCATCTTCTGATGTATTTCCTGTTTTTCTGCCTATCGTGGTCACTCGCTGAGATCTTAATTAGTATTTGTTCTTATTAACTATAAATCCACTGAATCACACTTGGACTTGCACTGGCTGCCACACACACAGAGCCTCCACCTTGGGGGTCTGCAGGCCTCCCGGGCTTGTTAGACTCGGGTGAACTTTTCTCTCAGACTTCGGATCGCCCAGCTGGGCTGGCACCATGGCGGTGGCAGGAATCAGTGCACCACCCTCAGCAAATGCGCCCTTCTCTGAGTCCTGCTAATGCAATCTAGCAGCCAATTGACTTAAATTCCTTCCGCTTTATTGTTCTCCGTCCTTAGAGAGGCCAGTGCTCAGCATCTAGCAGGGCTGCGAGGCAGGCCTCCGCCGATCCTGGAGTTGTAATTCTCCACTGCTGGCTCCTGCAGTTTTATTACGGCCTTCTTTTTTCTGAGATTGACAGACATAAACCTCCAGTGTGGAGCCTGCGACAGCACCCTTAAAGGCTTCTCTGTGTGGACACGTAACCTTAGGGCAAAGTGGGCGCAGCTCCAGGAAAGGCACAGCAGCCTGCTACAGGGAAGGACTGTGCTGGGGCAGACCTCGGGGTTTCTTCTTCTGGCTGGCTCCCTGGGAAGCCTCCCAGGGACAATGCTTTCTTCCTCTAAGTAGAATTTTTTGTGGGGGGCCTTCGGGAGATTGGGAATACTGCGAGAGGAGACCTGTGGTGGCTGTCCAGGGAACTCCACATGCAACCAGAGGAACAAGATGTCCTTCCTTGAGTGAGTGAGTCCCTAAATCCCACCACTTCTGAAGCCCCCTAGCACAGTCCAGGTCAGGGAGTCCGCGGTGGGGTGGGAGTCAGCGCCATTTGCTCCTCTTGGAGCTAATGCTGCCACACCCGAATGGAATGCCTTTGAATCACTTAGAGGATCTGATCTATTTATGCAGGTGTTGGTTCAGACAAATTACTCCAAAAAGCAAGAATGAAAAGATACAGAATCTTAATTTATCATGCAGGATTAAAGTCAGATTTAAATCAGGTAGAATTATTAAGGGATTTAGAGCCACTGTGTTTTTCCAACAAGAAAAAGGACTAAAGAATCCTCTTGGTTGAGGTATACTGAGGTCAGGAATGTCGCATCTTCTGTTCAGAGTTGGGTTTTTTTCCTCTGCCTTTTAAATGTTCACTTATGTTTTCAGCCAGATAGAACAGTAGTGGGAAATTCGATTATCAGGTGTATATGACCAGGCGTTAACTGTTCCGTATAGACAAGTGCAAAAATGAAGAGATGAAGGTGTGCGCTTGTCGTTACAGAGGGCTCCCTGTAGGAACTGGGCCTGGGCCTGGATGAAGGGACAGACAGATAGCTAGCTAGAGAAGATGACTTTGGAATCAGGGAAGGTAAGAAGGACATGAGTACTGTTCCTATGGAATCTAGTTGAGATGTGGCCATTCAGTTCTGTAGCCCCAGGAGCTGGAGCTATTAGCATAGAGAGGTTAACACAATCCTTTTACTCAATGTTTTTGAAAAATACATTCTCGCAGAGTCAAGAACATGGACAGTGAAGGAAATGGAAACAAGAAGATATCTTTAGATAGTATTTGAGATTATAGAATATGGACAGAAATGAAAATATACATGCAATTATTTTCCCTCTCCCCTTTTCCTCCTAAACCTAGGCAGGAGTTTAATTTAGGATTAAAAGGCTCCCCCTTGTTTCTCCTCTAGCTTCTCCTCCAGTTATCCCATCCACAGTCCAGTTCTGGTTTTGGACAGAACTGCAATTGTCCTTTGTAGGGCATTGCATGGACTCCTGTGCTGGTTTTCTAATGTGAGAAAATGTCGTCTGAGGAGGCTAGGGCCACCAAACTAGTTTCATTATGACCCAAGGTACACTTAAACCCAGCCCTTCGGTGGTGGGTAGGTAACTGTCCCAGCATACTCTGCCTCTACAGCGCCCACTAAAACGTTTACATTTTATAGTATGGTCCCAGGCCGTAAGTTAGGATTTTATGTTGGCAAATAGAGAAAGAATTCTCTAGTGCTATCTACGCCAACAAAGTTTTAACTTCTGCTACGGACCTGCTGGTGATTTGCAAAATAAGTTCGTCATTTGAGAAAGATCTTCCCATTTCAGTTCAGAGGAGTTGGCGGGGAAGTGAAGAACAAATGAAAAACCCGTGGTCACAAAATTCAACTTATTAGCCAAACAGGTTTTAACTTATACCTTCCTCTTAAAAGTGAATTTAATGTTTGCCAAAAGTACAAAATCAACAACTCTAAAGACAGTACGGTTTATACCTTAGTCCTGAACCTACACAAAGGTGGAGAGTCTTCATAGCTACGCTCAATCTCCTTGCCTTGGAACTCTCATTCACATGACCGGAGTTAGTTATCCCAGATCAAAAACAATATCGTTAGTCCCAGTTACTTTTAGGTGAACCAAACTGACTGGATCCTTACCTCAAAAGGCCAAATTAAATCAACATTTTAATGATGTGTTTCTGGCATTGCTCATGCTTCATAAAGAGTAACTCACTTTATCTCACGCAAAGCAACAAGGCAAAACAAGTGATTCCAAAAACTGGATGTTTTCCAGGTCTGGAAATTGTTCCCTTGAGTTCTCCTAAGGCAGCAAAGATTCTTCAGAATCTACAAACCCAACTATATGATGCTACCACCTTTCCAAGAGAACCGTTAAGAATTACACCTAGAACCAGTTATGAGAATAATTTTTTGCAACATCCTCATGAAGGCCAAATGAAAATCAGAGGCCATCTCTCAAATGGCAATGAGCCAAATGTCTAAGACTTCTGGAGATGCTTGCCATCTTGCCATGTGTCATCACAATCAAATCCTGGACACGGTATTCTCGTCTGAGATTCACTGACTACCAGTAAGGAGCATGTGCAGAATAATAAGCGATTCAACTTTTAATGCTCCAGTTAGAACCTAACATGCCTAATAACATTCCCGGGAAGAGGGTATGGAGAATGTGTATCAAAGATGGCATCAGCTCTTCACATGTCCACAGCCCGATGGTATCTGGCTAGGGAGCCACCTTAATTCTGTGGTTTGTAGAACCCTGGGATTATTGTGATTATATATGGAACTCTCAGCTGAAAACATTCTCAGCTGCAGAATGGTGAACAGCAAGGTCAACTACAGAGGAGTTTTTAAAAGCAAAATTTAGGGGAAAGGCACCACTTCACTGACCCAAGAGAGCTTTTGTTACCAAACAGTAATCTCAGACCCTTGCAGTAACACAGTGCATTTGGTTTCCAAAGATGCTTGCCCCCAAAAGATCATAGTCATATAATATTTTCTTTCTTTCTTGTTTTTCTGACCAACAGGTGAAACCAGAAGGTGTTTTCCCGTCTCTGTTGGAAGAAGTCATGTGCTGGTCTGGAGAGAAGTGCGTATATCCACCGGGAGTCTTCAAATTTATAAGTATATCCAGAGGCCTTCAATGTCAGGCATCTAATTATAACCTAAACATAATCTAAATATAAATATCATCATGCAATTATCTAAATATAATCATGCAAATTAATAAATGCCATCACTTTTCAGCACTACCCTAGCAATTGACTTTCTTTTCAGGGCCATCAAAAAGGAACAAGTTATTATCTTTTAGCAGTTTTTATTGCAGTTGTGACAATTAGAGAGAACCATAAGATCTTGCTTAAGATGTGAATACGAGGTGGCTGGCTGGGCCCACTCAGTAATCAAATGATTGTTCTCAGACAATAGTGTTTGGGCTTCTGATGCTTGCCTCAGCAAAACTGCAAATTATTATTTTTCATAGACCTTTGAGGTTGTCCATAAGTCATTGCAATGTTCAATGCCAAGTGCTCACATTCTCCGAGATAAAGAGGGCAAAGAAGAAGAGAAAGAATGTGGAGCTCATTATCCACACATTATTTTCCTATTGTTTGGGATGTTGAGAATACTTTTTAGAAATTTATCAAGGCAATGACTCCCAGACATTTTCCATTAAAAAAGGGGGTATTTTTGCATTTCATGTACTATCCCAAGAGTGGATGTAAGAAGCAGTTTGTTTTCACTCTGCAGCAAGGGAAGTGACCTAAAATAATTTGTCTTGTATTTCATAATGACCACAATAGTGAACTAAAACCATTTTTTTCTTATATTTGTTTCTTCTATGACACTATTTTGCAAGCTAATACATATAAACTTTGTCTAAAAGATCATATGATTTTTTTCTTTTAAAAAATGTACCCTTTTTAAAAGTTTCTAACTCTTCTGGAATGGGTCATAAATCCAAGCTAAACTGTAACGATAGTTCAGTAATACCTTCCTTGTATTTCAGAAAGTTCTAAAGAACAGGTTGGTACAATTAAGTGGTAAATGTTATGGCACACTGCATTATCACTATAGGTTATGCTATATGGTACATAGAAAGCACTTTTATCCTAGACGTTGAATATGCCACACAAAGTGAGTCCGTAATTGAACTATCTCAACAGCAACTTTTTAAAAAGTGATTTTTGTTGCAGCTGAATTCAGAACCCAAAGCACCTCTGATTATCCACTGCTTAGGCAGAACACAGGCAGAAGATAAAGTGTTCCTGTTAATGTGCTTCCGCTCTCCCCTAAAGGAGTGATTTCCAGGAGTGGAGAGGAAGACCATGTCTACAGAAATCTTGGCAACCTCTTATCCAGGAAGACTATGGAGATTTCATGATCTTGCTGTTGTTTGCAACAAGGTATTACCTTTGTCCAAACTCCCTCCACACAGCCGGTTTCCTCATTTCTCCTGGGGTAAACATCACTGTAAATAGACACATTGATTAGCGCCCTGCCGAACATCTCTGCCTTCCACACGCTCCAGGTTTCGATTAGCCTGTAATCTACAACGAGGAAGGAGTGCGTCGTAAAAATTAGGAGTCACAAGTGCTGGGTTCCAATCCTGGTTGTGTCCTTAGCAGCAGTGTAACCTTGAGTCCGTCTCGGGTTCCTCATTCATCAAAGGAGGCAGAAAATTAAAAAATACATACCTCACTGTCACCATCTCGCTTCATTGTATCCCCATCCCAAGCCTGGTGAGGCTCTCATAAGATCTGGGTGGAGCTCTAACTGGCCTTTGGACCAGTCTGTGAATTTCCCCTCCCATGGAGGATAAAGGGTTGCACTTTTCTCTGAAGGTTAATATCTTATGTTTAGTACTGACTCCCCTCTAATGCTTGAGCCATAGGATCCTAAGTGGGAGCAAGGACACTGAGAAATCAGCTAGTCAACCTTTCTACCTTCACACAGCTGTCCCATCTTGCTCAGAGCTCTGTCACTGACGACCAGGTGTTGTTGCCTACCTCCTTCACTGAGAGCTTAGCATCTTCTCAGCTAGACTTAGCGTTTTGAAGAAAAGTTCTGGCATCTTATAGATCCTTGTATTCCTCTGAGCCCTCAGTGCAACCCAGTACCTTGAAAATAACAGATTCTCAGCAAATGTTTGTGGCTTGATTATTTTGAGAAAGAGCTCTGGGGTGTTTATAACAAAACAGGTTCATATTGAAGAATCCTATTATCCCTTCAAAATGGGCCTATAAAAGTTCTTTCTAGGAGTACCCTATCTGTACACTAATGTAATGACAGCCTGTTTTTCTTTTCTTTTTTTTTTTTTACTCTGGCCCTATCTCAGCTATACTAGTTAAAAACATTTTTAATTGGCTTTTATCATATTTGAAAATGTAATAAATACTCATTAAAAATGAGTTAATTAATACTACTGAGATGGGCTGTCCCCATTCTCCACACACCTGTCAGAAATGACTGCTAATAGTTTGGAATAGACTCCTCCAGATTGTTTTACTTATTTATAGTTTTGATGCATATATTAACATTTGTTATTATTTCATAGAAACATGGTTATACTATTCATAGTCTTTTGGAACTTGCTTTTATCATTTAACAATGCCTTGTGAACTTTTCTCCATGTCAACACACACCTCACTCCTTCTTAGTGCTGCATGGTACAGAAGTTTCTTGTTAACCAACCATTCCTTATCATTATTTGAATCCCCATAGTTGCTAAGTTGTGTAGGGAAGCAGAAATTGGTCATAATAGGAAAATAACCACTAATGAACTGGCCACTTACTAAATTAGTGCCCACTCAAATTGCCCTCCCAACTTAATACCAGCATCTGTCCTCACTCAGCCAGTCAATTTTGCTGATTGCAGATGTTATAAACATCCTGCAATACAATGTAAATAAAATGCATTTCAGTTGCCACGTAAAGTTGCTAGTCTTGCAAAAGATGCAGGATTTTATGAAGTCAATGAAAGTGATTTTGGAGAACTGTTCCATAGGCAAATGAGTATCTGGCAATGTTAGACCGGTTAACAATTAAAGATGAGAAAAACAACCAGGATGATAGCAGGATAAGTTCTTCAAAAGGAGAATTATTTGAATATCAAAGGATTAAGAGAGGCTCTCAGGAAAATTGATGAAGCCATCGCATCTTTTTTTAAATGACCTTTGTATGATTCTGCTATAAAAGTCATTGTGAAGTGTAGGGTGTCAAAATTTACTACCAAATAATTTTGTTAGAAAAATTATCCCCCTCACCAAATCAACATGTGATTCATCCTTTGTTTATTCTAAAAACTAGAGCATTGTTGTAATTAGATTTGATATATGTATATCTTCAAAGATAAATCATAGTTACAGATAAGATAATCTTTACTTTTATTTTTTCAAAACAAAGTCTCAATCGAACCTTTTTTCATTCTTTATTTTACAATACTAGGCCCTATTTATTACTTTTGAAGCTTTCAACAGTCATATTACGGCAAACAGAAGCAACAGACGCTGAAAATAAGGTTCCTAATAGACTAATCAGATTGCCTCATTCTCTTTCCGTGAGGCATTTAGAGGCAGGACTGGCCACTTTGCAAGGAGTAAAGCCCCAGGGTGGCTGGGTAATTCAGGGGAGGGAAGAGGCCGTAAGAAAGGAGATAGGCAGTGGACTTCCTCTGGCACTAATCCGGCACATAGATGTTTGGGCCTAATGTAATTTGAAAAAATAAAAAAGATGTAACCTTATTTGTGTCCAAGCTGGTAAAGCAAGTTATACCAGTTAAACGTGGGTCTATCAGCATTTATTTTTAGCAGTTACCTACTGACTGATATTTGGATTGTTTCCAGTTTTTTGCGACTACAAGCCATGTGGCAATGAACAACAGTGTACAAATATAGCTTGGTGCACTTGTACAAGCATCTCTGTAAGAAAAATTCCTAGAAGTGAAATTCCTGGGGTTGGACAAAGGTATATTAAAAATGTTAACAGGCATTAGCAAGTTATCCTACTATTTAATGCCACCTACAGCATCTGAGACGCCTGTTTCTCCACACCCTTCACTTTTTGCCAAGCTGATTGCAAAAATATGCTATATACATTGCTGTTTTCATTTTCAATAATATAAATTCTTGATCTGCAAGATAAACTTTGCTCACTGCCTGCTTAGAATCTTTAGGAAGAGCCTCATTATAGACTGGAAAATCTGCATGATAAATGCAGGGGCGATCATGTCATTCCTAGCAATGGGTAGGAGCTGAAAAATTGAGCTCAACATGCATTCTTCTGTGTAAAAAACCCTCTGAAACTATTGTAGTCATTACTTGAACAAGGTAAAGGGTTTATAGTCAGTAGTGGAAGATGGAGATTATTTTTGCAAATTCCTGATTTCAGGACTACAAGATGCTTTACAGATTTCAAAATATGTGAATAGATAAGATCAGTAGATCCTGAAACTGGATGCGAGTGTCATCCAAGCCCACATTCTTTCCATCAGGATTTTGGTCACAGAAACTGTCAGCATTCTTACTGAAAAATTCTTTACCTATATGGAAGATATAAAAAAGAAACAAAAAATATCCCCTAGAGTATGCATTTGTCACAACCCATCAAATGGTAGATTAAGATGTGTGCATTTTACTGTGTGTAAATTTTACATAAAAAATAAACCATAGAGTCCTCAAAAATTAAACTCAGAATTACCATATGATCTAGCAATTCCACTTCTGGGAATACACCCAAAGAAGTGAAAGCAGGGACTTAAACAGATATTTGTACACTCCTGTTTTACAGCAGCATTATTCACAATAGGTAAAAGGGGGAAGCAACCCAAATGTCCATCAGTGGACGCATGGATAAACAAAATGTGCTACGTGGGTAAAATGAACTATTATTCAGCCTGAAAAAGAAAGGAAATTCTGATACATGCTACAATGTGGATGAACCTTGAAGATATGATGCTCACTGAAATAAGCCAGTCACAAAAGGACAAATATTGTAGGATTCCACTTATATGGGTACCTCGAGTAGTCAGATTCACAGAGACAGAAAGTAGAATGGTGGTTGCCAGTAGAATGGTGGGGGCTGAAGGGAGGGGAGAGTGGGGATTTAGTGTCTAACGAGTGGAGTTTCAGTTGGGGAAAATGAAAAGTTCTGTAGATGGATGGTGATGATGATTACAATATGAATGTACTTAATGCCAAGAACTGTATATGTACAAAGGGGTCAAATGATAACTTTTATATTATGCATATTTTACCACACTAAACATACTTTTTAAAAACCCATAAAAGATACTGAACTAATGATATGCATGCTGAAGTGTTTGAGTGTGAAATGTACTGATGTCTACAACTTTATTTGAAATGTATCAAAAAATGAAGATGAGTTGATAGACTGATAGAGGAATGAATGGATATGTGATAAAGTAAATATAACAAATGTAAATTGTAATCTAGATGGTAAACATATGTATGTTCACTGTGCCATTCTTCTAACTTTTCTGTGTGTTTGAAAGTTTTCTTAATAAAATGTTGAGAGGAAATGACCTAGGCTAAAAAAATAACCAGCAAATGAAAGCCTCTTTTTACCATAAATTCATATTTTGCTTTTGTTCATTATGAGGAACAATTTTGCATGGAGAGATCTTCATGCAGAGTTAAGGAAATAGGACTGATGTTTTGTTTGCTTTTAATAACGGTCAGACAGGAATATTTATTAGACGAGAATTGGACAGGTATTGATTCACAAGTGACTCTATGATATTAAAAATGAACTCAATACCACCAAAGTTGATGAGTATCTCTCCATATATACAAAGGCAAGGGTCATAGTTCAGCTTTTTCTTCCATATGTAGGATTTCAGCATGTGTAGAGGGAAAGAATCCCAGCCTACTCAAACGGAAAAGATGACACAAATAGATTGGCTGTGATGACATGCAACTTTGGAGTGTTGCGAGACCGGAGGTCCTCCTGATAAATATTAGCTCATGGTAGAAGTGTAGTAGATTATAAATAGCAGCGCTTCATTTCCTCATAGAAACATTTTAGAGAGCTGCACATTCCTTTTCTTCGGTTCATTAAAAAGTAAACAGAGAGAGACGACCTCCATTTCTGGGATCTCTGCATTGCAGGCGTGCTTAGGCAGTTTTGATAATTATAGAAGCATGTGATCATCCTATCTCAATAGCACTGTTCTTGCATTGGAGTAAACACCCACAGTTTCAGAGGCGCAGACTCAATGTCTACAGGGGCAGGGAAGGAACCTGAGGAACGCAGGCCTGTACAGGTGGGAACTGCAGCTTCTTGGAGACCCTTATCCTGACCAAACGGGGAATCCGTGACTCAGTCCTAGCCAAGTGGCCCAAGACAGCCAGATATGTCAGTTTTTTAAGAGCAGTCTGAAATTGTAATTTTATGTGAAATCTTCCAAGTTTAAATGTGGGCAACAAATTCAAGCGTTTTTCAAAAACATTGTGTGGGTCAAACAAAACCTCTTTCCTGACATTCAGGGGTCTGTAGGCTCCTGGAGTGTGACCGCTAACGTCTGTGTACAGGATGGGCGAGGCCAACTCTCTCTGGTGCTAACATCCAGTAGAATTCAGATTAGCATTGTTTTAACTCTTTGGGGTTATATGCCCATCACCACTGTCCCCAGCTTCTCCCTTGTAACTGTGGATTATGAGTTGCTCAGGTCTTTACCACTTTAAATAGAGAATAAATATTTGACCACTGCAACGTTTGCAATATTCACGCAGTGAATGTGTCTTGAAAGTCTGCTTTGTGTAATGAACATTTTCCGTCCCCCCAAAAACAGGTGAATCGACAAAAACATAGAATTCATGGACCCCTCAATTTATTCACACATAATCATCCCAAAATGTGGGTGTTTGGAACTGGGAACATATTTTTCCAGAGGATGGTAACTATCGTTTAATGAGTACTGCCTCTGGACTGTTTGCTGGCTGAGGCCCCTTAGATATTTAGCTTCTTTCATTCTCATATCATTGTCCCAACTTTATAGATGAGGAAACAGGCTCGGAACAGTTGCAGGACTCGAGGAGCTAAGTGTCAGAGCCAGGAATCAAACAGCTGTGAGGGTCAGGCTCCAGGCCTGTTGTCCTCTCATTCTTCCTCACCACGGTGCCCACAGTTCAGCATTCCACCTGGCGCTAAGGCCGTCAGGACAGGCTACAAAATACTATTGTACCCACAACGTACTTGTAGGACTGTATTCCTAATACTCTAGTTCCAACAGAACCCAACATCAGGTATGATTGTTTCTTTTTTCACTTCCCTCGCTTTTATGTAGGAAAAATATGTTTAACTACCCAGGTGATGCATAGATACATTCTCAGTGTGAAATATCCAAACAACACGGTAGTCTACAGAGCAGGAAGGAAAATTCCCGTTGGCTTCCTCCCTGACCCCTGATCCCACTCCCTTTCCTAGCTCTGGCTCTACCACTATTAACAGTGTGGCTTGTTTCTTCCAGACTTTTCCTATGTATTTACATATGTATATGTACATATACAACTATGCATGGAGCTATGTTTCTACGGTAAATCCATTCAGAATTCCACCTTGGGACATCAGAACACTTTTCTATTGCAGCCCTGGCGGATTCCCAGCTCCAAGTCAATGTGGGGGGCCCTGGGGGTGGGGTAGGGGTGAAGATGGCTGTATTAGTTATTTATTGCTACATAACAAACTACTCCACAATTAATCAGCGTAAAACAATGAACATTTATTATCTCACAGTTTCTGAGGGAAGCAGTTTAGGAGGATGGCTCCGGCTCAGGGTTTCTCGTGAGGAGGCGTCAAGATGTCAACTGGGGCTGTAATCATTTTGAGGACTGACTGGGGCTGGAAGATTCACTCCCGATTTGGCTCACTCAGTGGTTATTTGCCGGAGGGCCCCAGTGCTTTGTTGATGGATGGCAGGACTCCACAGTTCCTTGCCATGAGGTCCTCTCTGTAGGACTGTTTGAGTGATCTTATGACATAGCAGCCAGCTTCCCCCAGAGCGAGCAATCCACAGTTCACGAGGGAGGACAAGGAGGAAGTGCAATGTCTTTTATGACCTGGTCTTGGAAGTCACAAACCATCACTTCCGCCGAATTCTCTCATTAGAAGGGAGCCACTCCGTTCAGCCCACACTCAAGGGCAGGGGAGTCAGGCTCCGCCTTTGAAGAGAGGAGACAAAGAATTTGAGGACGTATTTGAAGACCACCACAAGGGCCATTGTGTATGGGAAGAAAAAAGGAGCATGGAAAAGTGCAAGACCAGGGCAGAGTAGTCTGAGTAATAGGGAGGAGAGGAGAGTTGCGGAGATAATGAGGTAACAGGATCGTGAGAGGCAGAAGAGCGTGGCTGGCAACCCTGGCTGCGCATTAGAATCACCTGGGGAAATTTAAAAAGTACTGCTGCCCCGGCCCCACTACAGATCAATTAAATCAGTATTTCTGGGATTGAGGCCCAGGTATCAATATTGTTTAAGAGCTCTCCAAGTGATTCTAATGTGCAGCCTGAGTGGTGAACCATATAAGAGCAGAGGTGCTGGAGTCCCGCTGTGTCTGGGCTCAAGTCCCAGCACTGCCAATTAAGTAGCTGTGTGATCTTAGGCAAGTTAATTAGCTTTTCTGTGCCTCATCTGTAAAATGGGGATATTAATAGTCCTTCCTCATAGGGTTGTTGTGAGGATCACCTGGGTTAATAGCCCTTGTAAATTGCTTTGAACAGCTCCCTGCACAGTAAGTGCTGTGTAAATGTTACTATTGTGGTTATTAGCAGCATTCATGGACTCTTCTTCCCTCCTGCTCCCCCTTTCTCAGCGCCTAAGCCCAGGGAGGAGTGTGGCTTTCTGCGCCCCTCCTCCCTCCTTTTCCCTTGAGAGGAAATTACACGCACTCTTCAGCATACTGCTGAGTCTCTGCAAGCCCTGCCAGCCCGCAGGAAGGTTCCAGGTAAAGTGGGAAGCTGAGCTATTCCAGTGAAATGACAGGCATAGCTGCAGAAGGATCTCCCATCTTGGGAGATGGGAAGAGAAAGTAGCCCGCTGGGGCAGTGAGAGGAAGGGAATCCCCCTCAGCCTCATGGAGAGTGAGACGCAACCTATTTCGTATCACAGGAGCAGGATCTGCAATGGCCTTGAAGTTCCTTCCAGAAGCCTTTCCTGACCTCCCTTTCTCCGAACTCCTATGACATCAACATGGTCCCTAAATTACCTGCTGCCTTTTCTATTTATTTATTTACTTTCTGTTTTTCTCTCCAACAGACAGTAGGGTCTTTTAGAGGCAAGGACTGTGACTTCTGGGAGAAGTATCAGTGAAAACGGGGAGAGGAAAGTGCAGAAGGGAAAAGGGATGTCCTGTGTGGATTACGGATACCTCTTTAATCCTTAAAAACTTAGATGCATGTTGGGGGAAATGCACTCTGCTTCTTTAACCCCCTCTCCTTCCCCCCATCCCACTGCATCCATAAACACCCCTTCCCCTAACCACCCTTTTCATGGGAAAATAGCGTTGAGTGTTCTCTCTCCTGCTTTTACCGCAGAGGTTAATAAATTGCCACTATTACAGGGTCCAGCTGATATCGATGAGGCCAGTACAGAAATAAGCTAATGGGTTAGTTCCTATAAAGAAATGTGTTTCCCAAGCATAAAAGCACTACTCTGTAGGAAAGTAGATTTCGTTTTTTCAAGCCTACTAGGATAGAAGGAGGTGAAAAAAAAAAAGAATAAAGAATAAAATAATTAAACTATAAACCAATTGTTGACAAACTACCTACACAAATTTTCTTCCTGTTCTCCAACATTAAAACAATAATGATTTGAATAGACTGTATCTTCATTCTCTGGGTTTTTTTTGTTTTAACCCCTCTATTCTTCAAGTTTATGATTTGGATCCTAAAAGCTAAAGATCTTTGTAATAAAATGTATTAAGCAAAAACATATTTAAAGCCCCTGCTATTTATTAAGTGTGCCTTTACGGTAAATATGGATGACAAAAGAGAACATGGTATTAATAGTTAAAACTATGACAATAAAGGGCCTAATTTCAATAGCAATTGGCTTAGTTTTAAATTAGATAAATGAACCATCATAGCTAAAAACTCTGGAAAGGTGGGACCTGATCTCATGTATGTCAGTGGTGTCAAAACTCAAAGCTGTCTTGTTAGCAAGCATTTGGATGCTAGAAAGAGGTCATTCCAGACTCTGATTTCTGCTAGCTGAGTTTGTTCATTTTTGCCAATGCAGGAAATCCTGGGTTTTAAGCAATATAAGCTAGAAATACAATTAGCGCTAAACCTAAAAATTATTCCAGAGAAATATGGGCTTGATGGTTGAGGTCATAATAACTGTTACTTACATAAATAGCTGATTTTATTGGGCTGGTGAAATGATTCCCATGTGTCCTTCTGAAACTTTCTGCAGTCATTCTTCATTGACTGCCATCTCAGTCATTAGAGAAGAAAAAATGATGAACTCAAGGCTTCTTCATCAATGAACTCAGCCAATAAGCCAACAGAGGGTCCAGTGGGCACCACTGACCTTCCTAGGAAAGCTACCAGCCTGAAAACTGAGAAAACATGGCACAGAGACACTGCAGTAAAATTCAAGAGACTAAAATAAACTCAGTGAGCCTGCCTGGTCGCTAAACACTGAATACATTTAAATGCTATTTTGACAAGAAAGCATGGCGGCTTTTTAAGAATTTCATTTTTAAAACTCCAGCACGATTTTGTTCTTCTAACAGCATCATCCCGTGTCTGTGTTTGTTCCCAGTGAGGTCATTATTAAGTGAATTGAATTATTGTTCTGTTCAAATGACCTGTGCATTCAACAACGTGTGCCAAGCTCCAGTACAGAATGTTTTATGTATTATTGGGAGATGGCCATCTGTGGCACAAACTGGGCCTCCCAACATGCAGAAATGTGGGGAGATAGTTCATGTTCAGTTTTATCTATGATCAGAATTCCATTTATAAGCTTTTTTCATCCAGTTGTCAACACTGTTCACTACAGCAACACTGAAAATGGCCAGAAATGAACAGATTTATCAGAGCAATGTGAGGTCAGACTGTATGTTTCAATTATTGTATACTGGATTTTTATCATATATTTTAAATTTTGTCCATAAAAATAGTAACAATGTGATAAAAATGGAAGTAGTTATCTTTGATCAATTTCCAGTTATTATAAGTTACTAAGAGAACAAGCTAGATTTCATAGTTTTTATTAAATAATGGGTCTCACATTATACATGTATAGTTTAAATATAACACTGGTTGTTCATGCCAAGAAACATGGATTAATTTTTTCAAGCCTGAAGAATATTGCTTCTCCCTTTCCTGCATATATAATGGAACCGCATGGCAATATGTAAAATTAAATTTTAAAATTGTAGATTATATTTAAACCATATCCTCCCAACCTTTTCGTATCTTTTTCAAGTTAACTATTGATAATGTTAGGGGCATGTAGGAGCAAATGAATGATTTTATATAAGGTAAATATATCCAGATAAACTGTATTACAGAATGAAATAATTTTTAGGTATCTTTTTCTAGTTGTTTTGTTTGTTGTTGTTGCCTCAATACCTCAGTTAACAATAGGAATCTCTTTTATAATGAAGTATCAAATCTTGCGGGGCCGGCTCCGTGGCCGAGTGGTTAAGTTCGCACGCTCCGCTGCGGCGGCCCAGGGTTCGGATCCTGGGCGCGGACATGGCACTGCTCGTCAGGCCACGTTGAGGCGGGCGTCCCACATCCCACAACTGGAAGGACCTGCAACTAAGATATACAACTGTGTACAGGGGGGTTTGGGGAGATAAAGCAGAAAAAAAACAAAAACAAAAACAATAATATCAAATCTTGCAAGCGGAAGAGGACTTTTGCAAGTGATTTCCTTCTTTCATCCTTCCTACCTTCCTTCCTTCTCTCAGTCTCTCCCTCCCTCCTTCTTTCCTTCCTTTAAATAAAAACCTTCCAAATTGTATAAAGTAGTGTTCACTTTGGACATATAGCTGTAAAATTTAAATATATTTGGGTTTTAATTGCATTTGTAAATGGGAGATGTTTGTTAGACAAATGACTAGTCAGCAAACAGGTAGAGAGATAAGCTTTGTTCACTGATGTGTCTCTGGAGTCGTAGTACACTCACTCACCTTGAAAGTATCATAATGAAAACGATGATGATGATGATGATGACACAGCCATGGCAACTAGCATTCAAAGAGCACTTATCTGTGCCGGGAGGTAGCCTAAGAGTTTCACGGGCATTGTCTTATCGGCTCTTCACAACAACCCTAAGAAAGCAGATAATGTCATCTTTAGATGAGGAAACTGAGGCTTCAGAAGCTAAGGAACTTGCCAAGTCACTTACTAGGACCCCACCCTAGGTCTATGTGACCCCCACTCTTTTGGAGAGATGGTGGAAAGGGTAGGCTATGTGGGACTTTCCGCAGTTTCCCCGGGGCAGGTGGTAGAAGTCAAGCCAAGTAGAGGCCAGTGGCTTTGCTGTGCTGTGAGAGGCCAAGAGCTTCTGAGCTGAAAAGTGGCCATACAACTCTCACTGTTTTTCTGGACCTGAAGCTCTTGGCTCTGGCCCAAGCCCTTGCCCTGTGTCCTCTCCACACCTCCCTCTCTGGTGCACTTTTGATTTTCCGGTGCAAATATTTCTATTTAATATTTGTTTGAATGTTTCATACTATGACTCTCCATTCCTGGTGTTCTGGAACACACATCTCTTACAGTGGACATAATGGAGTGTCTGCCTCATCCTAAATTCCCCAGTTTTGTTATTGTTGTTCAGGAGGGACCCTGATAGGACCAGAGATGGTGCCACATCCAGAGAGGTTAGCTGGCCACCCATGAGTAGCCCAGAACCAAGGGCTCTACACAGTAGGAACAGCAGTATAACGAGCTGACCTCCTGGGATTTGGACTAGAAAATTGGGAGAATATTGATCAGATAGGAGTAAGTGGAAACTGCAACAGATACTGAGGAGCAGAGATGACATGGAGGAGAGGTCAGGAGGGAGAGACCAAGCCAGGAGCTGGCACTAAACCTACTCAGTTCTTTGGTGGATTTCCACTTTGAGTCTCACCACATGTGTCCTTGCACTTTTCCCGAAGGCGACCTGAGTGAGGCGCTGGTCCTTGCAGCGTCAAGAGCCTGACAGCACATATGAGCATCCCACCACCAACCTCTTTCCGTGGCTTCTTTTTTCCACCTCTGTCCTTGATGGGTTTCATTTTAAGAGGGATACGAGTCAGGATTCTTTCCTTTATAAGTGACAGAAACCCAACTAAAACTACTTCAAGGGAAAAAACCAGAGGTGGGGCGGGGGGATGGGAGAGAAATGGGAGTTAGAACGATATTTATAGGGACCACAGAACTGCAGACGCCAAATAGCTCTGAGCCCTCCCTGACTAGAAGCAGAGACTTACTGCTGATATGGTTCTCTTCCTCTTCTTCCTTTCAGCTTTTGTCTTTTTCATTCTCTCGGACATTCTACATGGTAGAGGATACGGCTGACTGTAGCTCTTGAACACGTTCTCGCAGCTCTGTGACCAAAAATGAATGAGAACTCTCCCCACTAGTAAAACGTATGCATTTCTCAGGAAAGAACTCTGATTGGCTAGTCTTTAGTCACGTGCCACGGGAATATTTGCCAAGGGAATTAGGTCGCACACCCAACTCTGTGGCCCAGGAGCATAATAATGCTCTGTTTCTAAGCCCACCAGAAATGTGTGATTGGAGTGGGGTAAAAACAGTTCCCAAAGGGAGCAGGAACACTGTTCCACGCAGACAAAACAAGCTGCATCCGCAAGAAGAGGCGGAGCTATACAACTCCCGCGTATCACTTGCAAAGAAGCGGAAGAGCAAATGGCCTCTCTGTGTCTAATTTCCCAAGGTCCTTGGACAGACCTATTCCACACCCCCGGCTCCCATCTCAGATCCTTGGCTCACCTCAGGACTGTACAACTGTTGACCTGAAAACGTTCACTCACCCCCGCCTGGTCGTCAGTCATCCTCACCACTGGGCCGAGCAACCGGAATGAAGGGACGGTGGAGGCTCTTTTCTTTACTCTATGGGCTCTCAACGTGTGATCCCCGGACCAGCAGTATCAGCATCAACTGTAAAGTTGTTAGAAATGCACATTTTCAGGCTTTACCTCCGACGTGCTAAATCAGAAACTCTGGGGAGGGAGCCTAGGAATCTGTTTTAACAGACCCTTCAGGTGATTCTGAAACAGGCTAAAGTTTGAGAATTTCTGCTTTAAGCCATCCTTTCAGTAGCGCCTTGTTTAGATGGTTCTCCAACACTTTCCAAGGATGTAGGCCTGTCATCAACACTGTCTCTCGGCAGGCCTCTATGTGTCCACTGTGTCGAGCCACAATGCATCCATCCATTGCCACCTGCAAATAGATGCCTGGAGAGAGTTTAAAGGGTAAGGAGTGGGTGGATGAAACCGTTCTGTAGGGTCCTCTCAGATGCCTCTTTCCTGTCAAGGTCCTCCTGCAGTGAGAATGTACTTTCCTGTGCAGGCACAAACACACGCTCCAAAGGTGCACTTCTTTGTGTCGGCTACACAGGCTCCTTGTGGCCCCAGAGACCATAGGGGTGGTTCTTGGAGGAGCCTTGTCATCCCCATGCACCCAGTGGGACTTGCTTAAGAAACCTCGTGGGCTTAAAGAGGAAAACTGAGCCCCAAGTGTTTTCCCTTTTATATTGTTAGAAATCCGAGATCATTTTTCCTCCGCACTGTGATCATCATTACGCTATCTCATAAGGGCTGTGCATACAGTGGGTGTGGAGGAGATGACGAACTCTGGTGGCCCCCACAGTTCTTGCTTCAAGCCATGAGTACTGGTTTCGGGCCTATTCATTCAGAAATTGATATTTTCTTTACATATCCAAAAGTTCTTAACATTAAAATGTCCCGCGTTACTACTCAACAAAAAAAGTGCTCTTAAGATTCCAAAAAGCTTTATATTTACAATACGAAGTCATCGATATGTACAATGTAGACCCACGTTTTGGACAAGTTAAATTATTCAAAAACCAAAGATCATAAATCTGAAAAACATGAGTTTTAATTTTTGTCCTTAGAATCTTCTAGGTGCAAGAATCCTTGTACAATCATCTAATCCACAACTTCACCTTTAAGCTGAAACTGCCTCTGCCAGGAAGGCGTTCTCATCCCAGAGAAAAAGGATTTGCAGGCGAGGATTCATAACAGAAGTGCCATCTCAGCCTTATTGGGGGGATTGCAAAGTGATAATTTAATTTAATTACACGATAATTTAATATCCCCTGTGTTTCTCTGCGAGTACTTTGAGGACGGTGTTTGGAGTGGCAGCCCGGTCTTTGACAGCATAGCTATGCTAGTGGAAGGTGAGGTTGTACCCACAACTACTAGCTACATTGTTTAAAAATCTCAATCTCTGAAAACATTTAGCTCGTGTTAAAAAAAATTTATTTTTTATGTAAAATAACATTCTTTTTCAAGACCATTCATTTGCATTCTTAACAAAGAGAGCTGGACTTCCAGAGAATAGTTCGGTATTTATTTGCCTGACCAATAACTCAAGTTTTCTTCTCTATTTTAGAAAAGACAGACACTTCCCCATTCCTCAGTTATATCACCAGTCCCCAACCCAGGCCCTAGAAACTGCCTAGAAATCTGTTGTCTTGGCTTCTTCAGCAATTCAGGGAGTAAAAGACAGATAGGACTTATGCCAGATTTCACTTTGTAGTGAATTATTTAAAATTGTTTAAAAGGATAAATATGCTGGAAATTAAATGTGACAGACTGTTAAAAATTGCCCAAGGCAATTTTTAGAAATCTTCAGATTTCTATTCTACTACCTTGGGTAAGGAAAAATGGTGACGCCGATAACAAAGAGAGGAAAGTCAGAAGGAAATTTTAACTGGTAAGTGGAGGTTGGGTTTGGTTCCCACATGGTGAATCTGTGGCATAACCCAGTATAGTGGGCTCTGTGGTGTACCACCCAAATTACACCTTCAGGACCAAGGCACTTATTCCCCCAGATATTAAGGTATTACCTGTTGATGGCTCCTAGCTGAGTCCCTCTCCAGGAATCGCCCTTCTCCAGCTGTCTTGCCCAAAGTTATGTTTCTTTCCGCAGGGGTGGCCCACATCCAATGATTGGTTCATGAGAGGTACTGAGTCCTAGCTCCCTGGCCTCACTTTGGGGACCTCTCTGATGGGCCATCCACCCCCGGACTCCCAGTGGGATTGGCTGAGGCCTTCTTGCAACTGCATCACAGTTCAGCTTCTCCTTCTGCCCAGTCCTGCTTTCCTCACCCACTTAGAAATGTTGTTTTCCAAAGCACACCCTGATAACATTCTTGCACACATATCCTCATCCCTGTCTGTTTCCTAGGGAATCAAACCTAAGATACCCAGGAACTGAACAAAGCGGTTAATATGTGTGCATTAGGGGGCGGGGGGAGGTGTGGTAGAAGGAGTTAGAGCTTTGCTATAAGTCAATCTTAATAAAGTAAATTCCTTTTAGATTATAAGCTTTGAATTTGTAGCATCCCTCAAGGCTGACTTGATGTATTAATGTAAATAACACCAGGACAAATCAATTAGTCAAATATTTCCTATGCACCCATAAGATAACTAGTTTCTGACCAAAAGTCCCAATTAATAGTGCAATTTGTTTACAACATAACCTGTTGGTACACTTCAGATGATTTCAGTTTTGCTGACAACAAGCTGGTTTTTTAAAACTGCATAGATAATAATACGATGTGATTTCAAGGGCTTAAAAGTGAGTTATTGACCGAGTGTGGACCTCATTGGATAGTTTCCCATAAGCAAACAGAGTTGTATACAATTAACTCCACATGCAATGTATTAAAAACGTACTTTTTTGTTTTTTAATCATCTAACGGGACAAAGTCCCAGGTCAAAGTCCTCTGTGTAATGATTATATTCAGCGTGATCAAGACATGCAGCTGGTTTCGTAGACGATACTGTGAGAACCACACAGGATTCACTGAGAGGCAGGAGCTGAATGTAGGATCGCTCATCTCCACACCTCTTCCTCATTAACACTTGTCCCAGGGCAACGAGAGCTGCCCTAATGTTGTACTGTTACCTCCCCGGTGAGAGCCAACCCAGCTGGCCCAGCAGGACAAGGGGAGACCACAACGCCAATACCCGCAGCACGCGGTCTACAGAGCGGCTTCCGAGAATGACTTCATTTTTGCAAGCCCAGCTGTTCGGTTAGGTAGCTTTCTGGTGATGTGCCACAGGCTTGGGCTTGGGAACCCAGAAAAATAGCTAATTATCCCAATTTTAAAAAATGATGAAGCAGCACACATTCCCTAGACCTCCTCATTATTTTCAACTCTGGGACCTCCAAAATCTGTGGTGTTTCCTGTAGAACGCAGCACCTCTCAAGCATGACAGACCACGTGCACTCGAATGTTGCAGAGAAAAACAGTGCACAGAAGATGAATTTCAGCAGTTTCTCTCTCTCTCTTTCTGTAATTTGATATTAAAATAGTGATTTAACATTTTAATGTGGCATAGTTGACAACACAGGTTTGTGCAATGAAAAGATAATTGCTGTAACGTTTTAAAATATTTCATTACGGCATTTTTAATAATAAAAACAGTAAATGCTTTTGTATTTTAGACTCAGCCTAAACTTTAATAATCATTCTTATTCAAATGACAGGATGTGGAACGCTTGAATGTTGTATATATACCCTCGGATGGTTTAGGGGAACTATGAAATTATATTAAATTTGAAGAATATAGTTTAGTGTAGGGGGAAAACCCTAATGACCTCACAGGAGAAATATTTATTGGAATATCGTGTTACCTTTGTTTGTAGCATAATGGTCTCAGAGGGACCAAGTGAGATTGTTTTGATGGTAAATTTATTACACAGTTTTTAGGGGCCTGGGCCTGAGGGATCTTGTTGAAAAGGGTTTTGTGATCCCAGAAGCTATAAGGAACTTTGGCCTCTCCCAGAGAGAGTCTCCACGGAGTGAATCGATGGCCCCGGAGAACCAAAACAGATGCTGCCCGCGGGGGGAGCAACGTTTCAGGCTAGTGTCAGCTCACCAAGGAAGGGAGCAAACTGCACGTATTTCACTTCTGTCAAAAATGCAGTGTTTCCTTTCAGACAGCAACTCCAAAACATTCTTTGTTTCTTCTCATTAAAAGCTCAGGCTCGAATATTGAACTACTTGAGCTGGAATTCTGGCTCCACCATTTGCTGGCCGTTTGAACTTAGCAAGTTGCTTGATCCTCCTGAGCCTGTTTCCTCATCTGCCAAATGGGAACAATAACGGGACTGACAGAGTTGTTTTGAGGACTAGAGGAGGTCATCAATGTGTAGCGCTCAGGGACACACGCAGTGCCTTGACACATGATTGAACTCTCCAAGAATGGTAGCCATTATTATTATTGTAAATAACTGTTTTTTCAAGTCCTGTTTCGTCTGCATGTGCATGGGAGGGATCCACGAGGGTATGACTTGTGAAATAGGGTTTGTACTTTAGTGTCTCAAACTCCAGGTTCACTTTGGGGACCCACAGCCCCATGAAGAGGGCCAGCATGAGGCCAGAGGAGCACGATCTCTCTCATGGCCACTACTTACCATGGAGGTGTAGAGAAGCCAGCCTAGGCAAAGTGCCCTAGATAGCAGAGGGTCTTCCAGACTCTTCTCTCTCACTACTCACATCTCTAGCATGGGCCCCAGGGAGCCCAGAGATTCTGGATAGGCTGTAGGGTACAATGACTGTGTGTCAGAGTTTGCCAAAAAAGAAAATGCCAGTCTCCCAACAACTGTACTTGCAAGAATTTGCCCAGCTCTTTATTCTGCAGCTATTTTCCACCCCGAGACCCCCATCTGTAAGCTTAGCCTCACCCCAGACCTGTGGCCAACCTTGTCCTTCTTCAGAGGGGACTGAAGAATAAGAATAACTTTGGTGATTCCATATCAGAACCACTTTGTGGCTTCTTCTGCTTTATTTATGCCAGTCCTACTAATAATAATATTAACAGTAATAACTAAACTTTTTTAACACCCACTCTCTGCTAGCCCTGTTCTAAGCACTCTACATATATCAATTCATTTACTTCTCACAAAAACACTATGAGGGAGGCACTGTTATTATTCACACTTGACAGATGAGGAAACTGTGGCACAGAGAAGCTAAGGAATTTGACCAAAGTCAAATTGGAGGTACTAAGTGACAGAACGGAGATTTGAACCCAGGTACGCTGGCCGCACAGGCCATGCACTTACCTACACCCCACCTAACAAGTTTCTGTTTTATTCCTCTGTCTCAGCCTCTAGCTTGCTCTCCCATTCTAAAGATCAAGTCTCCAACTTGTTCTGTCTGCCTGAGTGCTGTGGCGATGAATGTCTGGGCCTTAGGTCTGGGCCACAGAACCCCAGGGGCTGGAGCCCTGCCCCTAAACCCTAGGCCACTAGCCCTGCTCCTTCCACCCAATTTTAGGCCTCTCTGCCCTGGATCCCTGCTTGGGATACTGTCTAATGCCTGTTTTCGAACATTCCAGATGCTACCTTTCTGGCAGGGTCTCCTCCATCACCCACAGGGACTTTGGTCCCCAAGCCACTTGCTCACCTACATTGGACGTCCCACATCTGGGGTCCAGCCCCTCCAGGCATAGTTCTGACTACAGTGGCCCAAGCTCCGTTCCTGCTGTCACCACACTGGGGCTTCTCTCTGCAAGGAGTGCCCTGGCTGTGGAAGAGAGTGGCCACATCATTTTCACACCCACTAATTCTTCCCCCTCCTTCCACAGCTGAGTCCGGAGGGGGCAATAATAGGGAGCCAGCATTTGAACTTTCTTAAGCTACCCTGAATGAGTAGAGAATCCCCCAGAAGCTTCCGAAGTAGCACGAGTTAGAGTTACTGGTGTCTTCAACATGTGTAGACAGGCTTCTAAGCATGTAGACAAAAGAGTGAAGATGACTGAGCCCCTCAAAGACCAGTAAAAAGTCTTCCAGGTGTCCTTGAGACTGTGCAGTATCCCTCAGAGTGGGAAAGGAGAACTGAGGCTTATTGTGTGAAAATGACCCACTATGTGCTTTTCAGTTGAATGCCTAAGATATTGAAATGTCAAGTAGCTCAAGACAATTTGCTAGGCCAACTGAAACTAAGTGAGTAATAAAATATGCCTAAAGCAATAGGACTCCTTAGCCATGAAAACATATATTTGACGAACAGGTCAAAAAAACTCTCATCTAGAAGGCAGAATGTTAAACATTTTGAGAGGCGATCGATTCCCAACCTAGAAGGTGATGGGGCACCACCTAAGATAGCCTCTAGAGCAGGGCCACACCTTTCCCAGGGTCAAGGACATCTCTGATATGAGAAGAAGACCCAGGACATCAGAGCTGCCCGAAAACTCAAAGGATAGTCTGTAGAGCCTTTGGTACAGGCACAGAAAGTCCTCAAAGAGAAGAAATGCAGGCCTGCTTGATTCAGCTGAAAGGATGTGGGAAGGTGAATGGGGTGAAGGTCCCAGCAAAGTTGCTAAGATCAGAAATAATAAAGGGAGAGATTTTCATATTATACTCACCGAAAAATTAAATTCTCTGTAAAGCTAAGAACACTATAAACAAAATTAAAAGTTAAGCAACAAGCTAGTTATAAGGGTCCCTCTCTCTCTCTTTCTCTTTCTCTCTCCCCTTCTTATGTTTAGGGAATTCTCCATTGTATGAGCCTAGGTGAAACACAGGGTCCACTGCAGGAGATAAAAAGTCCCCATATTCACCTTTCAGCTGCCCGGAAACTAGGATGCAGGCTGGGACAGAGGCTCAGCAACTAGACACTTTGGCTGGGGACTCTGAATCAGGGACAGAGGACAGTGCATTTTGATGGTAGCAGCAGAAAGTCTCCAGGGCCAGTCGGGGAAGAGGTGCCCAGAGTGGCTTCCAGCGTCCGTTGTCAGTATTGACAGGGTCCTCATGAGGCCATTCCTCAGTGTCGTTTGGGCTGTTGTCTGCCCAGCCTCTCTTGGTGCTGCTCTGTTTTCAGAGTCCAGTTTCCTAACTGTTCCAGTGAATCTGTGATCTACCACATATCCTCTCAAAGCGTTCATTCTCTGCCGGAATAAACCAGTCACTTTCTGTTGCCCGCAGCCAAGAACCCCTGACAATACATGGGGAAACCTACTTGCAGCGTTTTACAGGCAAAAGCAAAATATCCCAAAAATACAAAGGATTCTAACAAATTCAGTAAGGAAAGATGTGTATTTCAGTAGAAAACAGGGCAAAGGACACAAGCAGACAATGCACCAAAGAGGAAATACAAATGGCCAATAAATATTGCAAAAGACTTATCCTTCACATTTCCAAGATGCAAATTTTTCAAATGCTGTTGAGAAACCACTCTTCCCATTGTCATACTGACAAAGATCAAGAGTGTTAACACTCAGTGTGGTGAACTTATGAGAGACAAGTTGCTGGCAGTGTAAAATGACATAACCTTTCTGGTGGAATCTGATATTGCGTACCAAAATTTAAAGTGTTCCTTTTGGCCCAGCAATTTTTGCTTGTAGGAGTTTCTCCTGAAAAAAGGCCATGACCCACTAAGCCCAGTTCCCAAATGGCGTCTTGGAATATCCAGTTCTTGTAATTCAAAGTAAATTCGCAGTTCAAAGTAATTTCAAAATAACTCACTCCCTTTCCTTGTTTGCATCAGACACCTCAGAAAGGATGGACCACAGAATTATATATTAGATCTCGTTTCGTCCTCTCCCCCAATTCACCACCCCTGTGCTTTGAAGCTGTGCTCCTCAAATACTCTGCCCTAAAGGACTCGACCTGCCCCAGCCCCGGGCAACTCTCCATTCTCCCTTCAGGCCAAGAAGACCAAGCATGTGTCTTCCCTTCCAGCAGAGGACCAGGAAACTATGGGGGAGGTAAAGAAGGGAACATTCTCAAATTAATAATCCTTGTTTTCACTCCATCCCAAAATAGAGAAGGGTTCTAAGAGACACATTTCAGTGGCTACCAACCTCCCCCTCACTCCACTCCAGCCACCTGACTCCTTGGTGTTCTTTGGGCCTTTGCACGTGCTGTTGCTCTGGTCACACTGCAGTGCCACGTAAATAAACAGGCTTGAGCTCCCATCCCATTCAGGTTGCTCAGATGTCACCCTCTCGGGGAGATCTTCCACGGTCATCCCATTTAAAATTACAACATGCAGCTCTTTAGTACTTCCAACCCTCCTTCCTGGCTTTATTTTTCTCCACGGCACTTATCATCAAGGAGCATTCTATTCGTTTACCCATTCATTCATTCCCCGTGTCCCTCTTCCCTCACTGGAGTATAAACTCCACGAGGGAGGGATTTTTGCCCCTTTTGTTAACTGCTTTATCCCCAGTGCTTAGAAGAGAAGCTCAAACATGGTAGATGCTCAAAAAATATTTGTTAATGCAAAAATACCCTTGTGAATGTTTATAGTAAAGAAAAACAAAACACCCCAAGTATTCTGTAAATTGTAGATTTGTTAAATATATTACACCTCATTCACACAACAAATTACTTAGCACACTGTGGTAGGCAGAATAATATTTTATTCTGATAATAAAATATCTCTTCCTAATTCCTAGACCTGTAAATGTAATCTTTGGAAAAAGGATCTTGCAGGTGTGATTAAGCTAAGGAATTTGAGAAGGAGAAGTTATCCAGGATTACCGGGTAGGCCCTAAATGCTATGCTAGTGTCTTTATAAGAGAGAGAATTAACACACACACAGAGGAGAAGCTCGCGAGAAGCTGAAGCAGAAAGAGATTTGTAGACTGGAGTGATGTGGCCACAAGCCAAGGAATGCCAGCATCCACCAGAAACTGCTGGCCTCCTGATTTGCACCCAGTGATACTTCTGGCCTCCAGAACGGTGAGAGAAGATATTTCTGTTGGTTTGAGGTACCAAGTTTGTGGTAACTTGTTACAGCAGCCACAGGAAACTAATACATACTCCTAACTTTTAGATTACTATTTAGCATTACCCTAGGAATGAAATTTTCTCTTCCAATAGAGGCAGCCCAAGTGTGAAAACTCCCTCAAATCTTTTAATTCTTTAGTTAAACTTTTTATTTTGGAGATCACTGTAGCTTGATATGCAGCTGTAGGAAGTAATACAGAGTACTCTGTACCTCTCACCCAGGATACAGGGGAACACCTTACAAAACAGTAGCGCACTATCACCGGCCAGCACAGATGAACGTCCTGGCTCCCTACTTTGCCTTCTCTGACACCACCCGGAGAGAGTACTGGGGTGCCTCCTTACAGCCTCACGAGGGTGGAAGTCAAGGGTCCCACTTGGCTTTTGCTGTCGTGGGTGTGGGTGGGGCTACAGTTTTTCTTTGGTGTTTGGCTGAAGTAGAGCCATCGCTGCCTAAAAGTTTTGCCTTTCCCAGATGCCCCTGTCCTTGTCCTCTGGTTAGAGAGAGCGGGCTTTTTTTGGAGCTTATTCTAGCTGTGCCCATTGGCTTTTCTGGGTTGCTGCCTTCTTCAGTTCTGAGTCTGGGATAGATGAGCAAAAGAAAACCCAGGAGCCTCACTGCGGCATCGTTCCTCAGATGCTGAGGTCCCTGTGAAGTCCGCCTTCTTCTCTCTGCCTCTCAGAGTCTTCTTATATTGGTTTTATATATAATGTCCAGAGTTTGTAATTGTATTCAGTGGGAGGAATAGGGAAAAGTATGGCTGCTCCATCCTCCAGGAGGTGGGAAATCCTCAATATCTTTAAGTATGAACAAATTCTGTCTTATTTGAGGTTTTCCATGTATAAGAGAAATAAAGGAATAGAATATTTGGAAAGCCCTGAAGAAGCAGAGGGAGCCACTTCTCTTTAAGGTCCCTGGCCCTACAGTCGTGCTGGCCCTTTCTTAATACTTAAATGCATAGTTTCCTTTTCCATACTATTATACTTTGCACATGTTTTTGGCTATTTCTTGTAAGCTCAGCTCCACTGTGAAGTCTTTGGCAAAGACCACATCTTATACTTTTTTTTCAACCTGGTTAACCACACAGGAGGTGTCTAATAATTGTTGATTGAATACATAAAAAGAATATCTACCACAGACCAAGCAACATGAGAGTCTTAGACAGGTGTACAGGAAAAAAAATTACCATATCCTCAAGGACCTTAAAGTCTAGCACAGAACCAATTACCTCTGGCATCCGTTTTACATCAAGTCCACCAACTTGATTCTGTATGACAGAAATGAAAAGTTTACTCCCTCCATGGGGCATGGAACCCAACCCCTAATCATAGCCTGTGGTATTCTGGACAGTTTCATGAGTCGACTGGTGCTTGAAAATGATGAAGCCTGGCAGATTCTATAGGTTCACTTGCTCACACATTTCTTTTCAGGTTATTCTCTGGAGAAGGCTCAGATACCCTATGATATCTGGAACAGGCAACTCTTACCAAGTGGCTCTTTAGCAGACAGCGAGGCCTGTGTCTTAGTCCCATGGAGTGCTTCTGACTGGGCCTCAGGAAGATGGGGCAGCTGAACCTATATGCAAATCTTGCACTTGTACCCCATCTTACAGACTGAATTCTTTCAAGCACCGACTGGTGGCTTCAACAGGCTGTCACCATGGACAGAGATGGTCACAGGTCTGTGGAAGCACCATTACTTCTGGAATAACAGAGCAGTGACTACGGCCTTCAAAGTTTCTTTCTGCATACCAAACCCTCATGAGCAATAACAGCTTTCTTTCCATAAGTCTTTAAGGCTGAAATGTCTCATCTGCCATAGGCTTTAACATGAACGGATGGAGGGACGAAACAATCTTTGCATCTAGAATAAGATAATGCTGGGACTGGGGCCACCTTGTTCTAACCTTAACTCCTCCTTGACTGTTCTGTAAACTGTTTAACCTCTTTGTAGCTTCTCATTTGGATGTCATAAAGATTACCTCTTCACCTGAGTGTTGTAAATGAGACATAGATATCAGTAGAGATTTTTTTTTGATGTGAGGTACACTTCCGAGAAAAAGTACCGTCCTTGGGTTTCTAACTATAAAGTTTAATCTTCAGTCCCCAGCGTCTGAAGTCTTGGTTGATTAATTCATATAAAATCTTCACACTTTCAACAGTTTCCTCCTTTTCCTTCCCAATCCAAATCTCAAGGACGATATACAGAAATTAATTTTTGAGTTAGAATGGAAGCAATTGTGTTAAATTCCTTTGGAGAATAAATGTGGAGTTAAATGTAATATTTGCCAACTCTACAATGCTTTTGCTAGCAGTTGTCCTTGCCATTTTAATTTTAATCCTCTGCGTCTGCTTTTACAGCAACTATTTTAACGCAGATTTTCAAGAATTTTATAATAACGTTTAGTAGGGGGGAAAAGTGGCCAGTGTATAGAGACAGTTCACCTAAATTGGATGACCATTGTTGAGTGGGTTGGATTTTCACCACTGTTACCTGAAATGTGGAGTGTCTACCTGGCTGATGTTCAGGAACGCTTTTCGTGCTGGCAAATTCAAGGTCCTAGAAAAACAATAAAACTTACCTGTTCTTTTAAATAAAATCTTTGTTTCCTCAGATACATTTAAAGTTGTGATGAATCTGAAATAGTTTAGAAACTTGTTTTTTGGCCCCCCTCACCCAGTTCTGATATTGACAGCTTTTTTAATGAATTCAGTTGGTGAATTCTGATGATTTATGTACCCCCAGGGCATTATGGGGAGAAGTAAGTGAAAGGATGAATGTAAAGTCACTTGTTAGCTGTAAGGGTAGTTAATGTTACAATCTTTATGATCTTTCAGCTCATTGGCATCGCACCACCTTCACCACTGTCAAGTTGCACCTCAACTATTGCAAACTCATTTTCCTTCCTCTCTTTGCTTCAGTCAGTTCAGAGTCCTCTCAGTAATCTTTCTCTCCCATCACTCCAGCATTATTCTCATGCTTCAAACCCCTCCTCTGTCTTCCAGATTAAGCAACCTCACATTTTTCCAAAAGATTCATTTTCTCCTCTAAGGCTTTTTCCTTGATCATCACAACAATCTCAGAAATGCCCAGTGTCAGCGATGACTGATGACAGAAACTAATCTCCCGCCCTGCTGTCTCTTGGCTCTGCCTGTCACGCATTCCATTCTTCTTGGTGTAAATGCCCTCTGTTCGAATGGAGAGTTCCCGAGGAGGCCTGGCCTCCCTCATCTAATTCGTTACCAGTAGCATCATTGCTATTTATGAGTGAGGCACAGTAAACGTTAACAGGCCATGTTCTTGCTCTGGAAAGATGGCATTGGGACCAACTTTCTTAGGCTGCCCACTGGGGTTGTTTCTGAGTTAAAGGGGGATAGGGATGAGCCATCGCCCATGCTCTCCTCTCTCCTCTTGCCCATAGACATACATTTGAGAAACAGGTATTGGAGCTTCCCTCTGTTAGCACAGAATAGTGTTTTCCTTTGGCTTCTTTCCACAACCCTTTCTGTACCTCTCAGCTCCTGGTGTGCTTATTACTAACTACTCCATTTTCAGAAAGTGGTTGGCTCCAATTTCTGACACCTGAGAGATAATCTAAACTGTAGATGCTTAAATTACAAGTTATTTATGGAGTGGAAACTTATTTAAATGTATCTTAATTCAGAGAGTTTCCCTCAAGTCTTTTTGGCTACCCTTTCTTGCTGTCCAAATTCTAAGTGCCATTTACTGCACGGCCGCTATGCACCAGGCTCCGGGCGGGAACTTTACATGTGGGTCTTTACAACAGTCCTGCATTTCATACAATCCCTAGTTTACGATGGACGGATTTGGCCTCTGAGAGGTTACGAAATTTGCCTTAGGAAGCAAAAGCAGCAAGTGGCAAAGCCCGTATTCTCACCCAGGCCTGCCTTTTCCACCAAATCGCTCCAGGGACCCTGCCTCCCACCCAGACTGGGTGACCCATACTCCAAAAGTTTTTTCCCTCCTTCCTAATTAATTTTCCTATTCTTTAAGTTTTCATTGGGAAAAAAAAAAAGCAGGACAA
Source organism: Equus asinus (assembly GCF_041296235.1). Lineage (NCBI taxonomy): Eukaryota > Metazoa > Chordata > Mammalia > Perissodactyla > Equidae > Equus > Equus asinus. The sequence goes on from NC_091798.1 coordinate 87,291,982, forward strand.
TTGCCTAACTAAATTAATTTATACTAAGGTATTGATGACTCTTACCCTTAGAAGAGGAATTTGTCAGGTCAAGTTAATCATTAATTTGTGGAACATGTGAGAAAACTATCATGGCAGGGTGCCTTTCTGTTCTTCCTTACTCAGCCCAAGTCACTGTAACTACTGCCACCAACACACGCACATGCTTGTGCATACACACACACACACACACACGCGTGCGCGCACGCACACACAAGTACGTACTGGAGAATAAGAGGTTAGCATTTTGAAGCTTGCTTTGTGCTGATCCCAGATTTAGCCAATTGTGCTAAGTGGTCAGGAAGTATTGACAAACTGAGACCTGAGCCCGGCTTATATACGGGATTCAAGCTTCGTTTTCATATGAGTCTACTCAAAAAGCTGCTGGCCTTTCCAATTAGCCAGTGAATCTAAGACATTTTATGTTCAATACTTCAAGTTTAGTCACTAGAGAGAAATTATTTGAAAAGAGAATTGCTAAGGGGCCTCGCAGAGGAGGCACTACATCAATATATAGTCTTTTTCTCTCTCCTTCTCAATTTTTCTCTCCCTGTCTCTCAGTCTCTCTCTTTCTCGGACACTTACCAGCCCCTCTGAAGTCCAATATTGAAAACTTTGAATCATATATAGTAAGGCTATATAATTAAATATCTAGTCACATCCCTAAGTCTCTTGGAAAAATGTTTTATTCTAGATTATACGAGGAATACATAATTACAGGTTCACTATTTAAAAAAAACTAAGACAAGGGCCAGCTCTGGTGGCCTAGTGGTTAAGTTCAGCACACTCTGCTTTGGCAGCCCAGGTTCAGTTCCTGGGCGCAGACCTATAGCACTCTGTCAGCAGCCATACCATGCTGACAGCCCACACACTAAAAATTAGAGGAAGATTGGCATGAATGTTAGCTCAGGGCGAATCTTCCTCAGCAAAAAAAAAAAAGAAAAGAAAAGAAAACTAAGACAATACAGAAATATAGAGAGTAAAAAAATAAAAATTCTTTATCTATCTTCATTCCTTCCCCCAAATAAATCAGTATGCATAGTTTGGTGTATAGCTCTCTGGACCTTTTCCTATCATTTACATACAGTTAATTTATACATAGATGTATTTTTTAAAAACTTTTTATGTGACTAGGTTTATACTAAATATAACCTGAAATTTACTTTCTTTAGTGTCCCGGGGAAGTATCTGTGCTTGTACGTTCTCAGTTAAGTCCTTTAATCTCTTAAGCCTCAGTTTCTTCCTTCCGCTGTAAAAAGGAGAGGCTCACATTGGCACCAGCTCTTGGAAGCCCCTCGTGCATCTCTCCCCAGTTCCTTGTTTAAATGTGAGGTTGGTAGCTTGAAGCTGGCCATGGTGGAAGTATTTATACTAGGCAAATTGGCAAATACTACAAGTCAGGGCTCCCCTCAGCCAGCATGCTAACCCTAACCCCCCACCTTCATGGTGTGGCTGACCCCAACCCCTCCCCTTCCACTTCTGCTTCACCCTACATCACTATGCAAATTCAAATCTGGTTCTTCCACTTCCACTGCATCTCTTCCCCTCCCTCACCATCCTTTGTAGGAAAGAAGTAATCAGGGTAGGCATTGGTCCACGCGAGCGATAGATTAAACTGGTGATTGTCATTCCTGGGCTCCATGTCCCATTCTACAATATAAGTCACATCCATGTGAACGTCTGGGACTAATTCCTCCCCAGTTGTTAAGCATTTCCCACCACACTACTGCTTATGTTGTCGGTTCTTATGAAGATTCAATTAAATGATGTGTGCCTGGTACACTGAGGGGTTCAACCATGTTAATTCCTTTCCTTGTTTAGATGAGGAAGCTGCAGTCCAGAATGGCCTAGTGACTTGCCCAAGGTTGCACAGCTGGTAGAGCAGAGACCAGAACCTGGGGCCTCTGACTCACAGGCAGGGGTTCCATGAAACCAGTACTTCTCAAATTGTGATCCAAGGTGTCCCAGGCAGATCATCCCTTTTCCAGCTACATATTTGTGTAAGGCTGCGTTTTCTTCATAAACTTCAACCAGGACCACATACCACAACAGGTTAAATGCAGAACCAGATATGAGAATCTTACCATGTTCTATTAAGCATTAAAGGGATTTGCAAAAATGTAAGAGTGACACACTTCTCACCAATAGTTTTGTTTTGGAAAAGTTTTTTTCATAAGAGTATGTTATCTCTGCTAACATATTTGTTAGCATTATTATTTTGAAAGAAATTCATAAATATATATTTTTAAATGTCTCACTTTTCGTTTCTAATATTATATACATATTTCCCTAAAGCATAGTATCTAGAGCTATGACCCATATGAACAAAAACTCTTTCACATTCTTAATTTTTAAGAGTATAAAAGGATCCTGAAACCAACTGTAGGGAACCATCCTGCCCCCAGGACATGCTTCTGTGTGTCAAACAAGGAGAAGAAAAAACAACCATGAATGATATTTAAATTCTGAATACCTAGAAATGTGCTAGAATATAACATTTTGACTCTGTGAATTTTGAAAGTGTGCCAGAGTTGGAAAACTGTTGGGTTAAAGTCGGTGTGTTGGGGAAGGGTCATTCTGGCTGTAGCAGTTGTGATGGTTAATTTTATGTGTCAACTTGGCTGGGCCACAGGGTGCCCAGACCTTTGGTCAAACATTATTCTGGATATCTCTGTGAGAGTGTTTTTAGATGAGATTTACATTTAAATTGCTGGACTCTGAGTAAAGGAGATTGCCCTCCATACTGTGGGTGGGCCTCATTCAATCAGTTGAAGCCCTGAATAGAACAAAAGACAGACCTCCCCTGAGCAAGAAGGAATTCTGCCAGCAGTCAGCCCTCAACTGTAACATTGGCTGTTCCCTAGGTCTCCAGCCTGCTGGCCCACCCTGCAGATTTTGGACTTGCAGCCTCCGTAATCCAATGAGCCAATTCTTTAAAATAAATCTCCCTCTCTCTCTCTGTTTTATATTTCCTATCAGTTCTGTTTCTCTGAAGAACTCTGGGCAATACAGCTGTAAAGCGGGGACAGATTAAGGGGTTGAAGCCTTTAAGTTCCTGCTAGGTGGGCAAGCTTCGGTCCCAGGAGGGTGGAGGCATCTTCCTGTATCTCAGTTGCTTCAGGGCCAGGTCAGAGGATCTGCAGCCAGGGAAGCCATGCCCTGGGGGCAGGCCAGACCTTGGGTCCTTTCCCTTCTCCACCCCACTCCCAAGCCGCTATGCCACACTAAGGGGCTAAATTAAGGTTCCTTCAGGTCCCTTTGGAAATTTCCTCAAGAAAAAAAATTATATATATATGTATATAAAATTCCACGGGAACACTTCAGTAAGAATGGGTTTGGGTAAAGTGTCAATTATTTGACATGCCATCAGAATCTTCTCAGGGGTTGGGAGGTTGAGTTGTGAAAGGAGCCTAAGGACAGCTGCAGGTTCAATGAAAGGACTGTCACCAGGCTCTGAACGAGGGAGCAGGGCAGGCAGAGGGCTCAGGAACAGACATTCACTAGTCTCAGTTTTGCTGAGGGTTGGGGACGCCTGCCTGCGCCCGTGCGGTTGTAACTGTGTATGTGTGTGTTTGTTTTTAATCTGAGTATGTTGGAACTAGTTTCCTGGGGGATTCATCAGTTGAGGTATCTTAGACCCTTGGCCATGGGCCATAAAACGCACTTGACCTGAGTAAGATATAAATACCTTCCAGTCCATTGATGTATTGATTTGTTTTTCTTTTGCTGTCTCTAGGTACCACACACATCCATAGCCCAGCCTAAGTTCCCAGAGAGCAAGGGCTGGCGTAGGGAAAGTCTGAGCAATATAAGAGCCCAAGGAAGGACCGACTTCACATTTATCCAGTACCTAAAATGTGGCAGACATTTAAATAGTGAGCTAATCTGCTCTTTACCACATTTAACAGATAAAGCAATTGTCTCGGATAGGTTACATAGGTAGTGCAGGATGTTATTTTAAACAGTATTTCCTGCTGTCTTTCCCTCTCTTGGTAAGTTAGGGGTTTATTGTTGGTTGGTTTGTCTCCTTGAAGCTCTAATACAATTAAGACCAAGCCCTGAGACCGAGGCTGAGCAGCCTAAGGAAGGGAGGAGGAACACGGGTGAGAGAAGAAGGAAGTAAAAGGTGGAGGGGAGAACGGACATAACAATTCCCCAAATAGACAACTTGAAATTGAAAGATGCTGAGTAATGTTGAATGTACAGTTTTAACTTTTTTCCTACTTCTGAGGGGGAATGGGATCTAGAACCTAAGTTATCAGCATTTTCCAAACTTCTTTGATCACCACTCACAGTAAACAATGCATTTGACTTCTTGACCAGTCAACACGTGTGTGTGTCTGGATGTGACTGCTGGCCACCTGCCTCCTAACACCCCACTCAGCCCTGTGGGAAAGCAGTGCTTTACTTAGTAAACAGTGATTGTGCCTCATTCTGTGGCTGACTTAAGTTCATTTTAAGCTTCTTCTGTTTATCAGTGAAGAGAATTGCCAAGGAGTTGATCATGGCAGAATCAACAGACATACACACACACACACACACACACATATCTGAAACAAGTTCCGTGGAACAATACTTAACCTTACCATATGCAAAGAACTCTATTATGATATTTTCTATTTCTTTTTAAAAAATGATTGTTGAGCCCATAAACTGATTTCATGACCCATTAATGGTCACTAATCTTGAAAAAAACACAGATTTATAGAAAAGTTATTTTTTGACTCAGCTAAGTAACTTGCTCAAGGTCAGGTAGTGTAAATGGTGGATCTGGGACTTTCCCCATATTTATTATGCTGAGTGTGAAGGAGCTGCAGGGAGAAGTCCTGCTCGGCAGTCAGAGGTACCCAAGACACAACCAGTCCTTCATCTCACAGACTTTCTCAGTTCATAGGGGATACGCACTTCCTCCTCCTCCTACTGGGATCCCATCTGCTTTCAGCTACAAAATGTTTCTTCCTAGACAAGTTATGGAACCATAGAGCTGCAGGCAAACTCTGAAGAAATTTAATCAGGAATTATCAAAGAGAATAAAAGAAAAGTACGTTCTCCCCACTCTAAGGGAACTTCCTATGCAGGTGTACCTTTGTTCAGGAGAAAAATATAACGTACGCCAAGTTCAAGGAGGCTAGGAGGTTAAAAAAAAAAAAAGAAACTGTCTTTCCTCTGGGCCACCTAATCCCACACCCAGCCGGTGCAGTCTCCATTAGGATGAAGATGGCGGGGAGCACTGAACCAGGACCAAAAACAGGGTAATTCTCCCTTCACTGACTTGCTGCTCCACTTCCCCACACTCTGAAACTTCTCGGCAGTGTTTTCCCCTCCTTGTTTATTTCTTTCACATTTTTCCCCTTGTCAATTTTACTTTGGGGTGGTCTATAATGTTGAAAGAAAAATTAAAACCAAAACCCTTCCCTTTCGATGAGGCAGATGAGTGATACTTTTCCTGGGGAGAAAGGCTGGTTGCCCAGAAATCTGACTTCCCAAGCATCTCCTTTGACCAGGTTGAAGTCTTTATCTTCAAAACACGCACTCCTTTCTCTTAGGAGTGTTTCTAGGCTGTGGTGAGCCGCTTGGGAGAAGGCCTAGAATAAATCTGATCTGAACTTCCCTCACACTTACAGCTGCATGTCTGTTGTGCTACTTCTCTGAGATTTCTTTCATTCCTCATTGGAACAGGAAAGGGGATTTGGCTGGACGAAGCTGTCAACTGATCTCCCAGCTCTGAGCAACCTGCCTCTGTTACTTCCTCACTCAGGCTTTGAGCTCTAGTCACTCTGGTTTTCTTGGAGTTTGGGGAGCAAAAGGAGCTCTTTCCTGCCTCAGAGTCTTCGCATAAGCTATTTCTCTTCCTGTAAAGCTTAGGCATGGTTCCTTCCACCTTTGGAGATCAACTTAAATATCACATTCCCAGGGAGATTTTCCTCAATCACATCCTCTAAAATGGGTCTTTGTTATTTCTTATCTTGGCTATTGGTTTCTTTCATGATACCAATCACAATTTGTTAATAGTTTACTTAACTGTCTTTGTTTCTGCCTCCTCCACTGTAATGAAAACGTCCGAAAGGTATAATCAATTTTATGAGTAGACAGTGTTACCCCCCTTTACACATTAAGAAATCTCGTTTGTCTTGTGACTAAGATATTGTTGGCAGCCTTCAACAAAGTGAGCTCTTTGCCAAGCTTTTCTTTCTCCCTACTAACATTATTCATTCAGTTATTCATTTGTTCCCTCAGCCAGTCAACAGATACTTAATGAGCACCTACTTAGTTATTTTGCTCCAGACACTGTGCTACAATGATGAACCAGGCAGTTCTTTCTCACTTCCCTCCATGTTGCAGCCAGCCAGAATGATCCTTCTCAAGTGCATTTCTCTGCTAAAAATCTTCATCTGCTTCCAAATGCCTTCTGGATAAAATATGAGCTCTTCGATATGGAGAGCCATGCAGGCCCTCTCTCTGTGACCCAGCACCTCCTTTCTCCCCAACCACATCTTTTGGGGCTCCTCTCCTGCCCTGGGCTCTGCTGGGTCACAAACTACAGGAACTCCTCTGGAAGGAAGGCAGGTAGCAACAACAAAGTTCCCTTGGGCTTCCTTTTTCTCTACTCTCTCTCTCTTACTCTCTTACACACACACACAGAGCCTGGGACAATCACTTACAATGGTTTCTGGGTTGCTCGTAGAGAAACTAGCAAGTCTATTTCTCTGCTGTTGGTCAGACAGCCTTTTGCTCCTACTTGCTGGGCTGTGGGCTTTTTCTAATTGAGATTTCAGTCCCCGTGCAGCAGGGGTTGAGCTGGCCCTGTAATGCGAGGGTAGGCTTTCATAAAGGAACCCCGCTTTGCCAGGTCACATTGTGTCTAGTGGTGTCGAAAACGGCATGAACTTCGCTCATTCCAAGGATACTAACTGTCCACCAAGTGCTAAAGAAGAGGATGTCAGGAGCAACAAACGCAAGAGCTTTGTATCAAGAAGCTTTTCCTCTGGATGAGGCAGCCCCTTGAGTCCACACCGTATTCGAAGGGCCAGAGAGAAGGGAATTTGAGTCTTCCCAATTTGCAAATATTTATTTCTTACTTTCAATTCCACCTCTCTTCTGGATTGCTCCTATAGACCCTTATAAAACTTTCTCCTTTTCATTTTGTGCTATTTGGGGCTCGTTTTTAATTTTTTTTTTTTTTGGAGGAATACCACGAAAAAAGAACTAAGAGGGAAGAAATTTCTTCAGCTTTTCTGGAAACTTGCAGTGGCTTGTGTTCTAAATGCTTTATGCTTCAGTTTCTTCATCTGTAAAATGGAGAATTAGCAAAATTAACGAACCTTTGTCTTTCATAAAATGTCTTCTAGGATAGGTGCTGTGCAAGTAATATGCTATGGAATGATAGCGTTTTGTTAGTGTTTATCAACATAATTTGAATTTTCCATTAATTGGAATTAATCCTGTTTCTAAGGAAAGACCTTTCCAATTAAATCACTGGTGTGCGACTTTGGGTGGCGGAAGTCTTCATTTTGCTTTACTTCTAATAAAATGGGTTCCTACTCTATTTTGGGTAAATTCTTAATTTGCATCTTCCTTTGGCCAGTTTCAATGAAGAAGTCTCACCTTTTATGTAGTCTCTCTAAACATTCTTATTTGTATTAGAAAATTTTCTTTCGCATTCTGCCTCTTCTGCTTGTTGAAAATCACTTTACAGCTGAAGGTTAATAGCAATGTTTATTCAAGGTAATGCTACTACGTGCTTTAAGATTTTAAAATAAAAACAAATAACCTTTCATTAAGCCACTATTTTAATAAATCATATTTTATTTTTATCCTGGATTCATGATGTTCCTTCTCCTTAAGAATTGAAATTATTTGGAACACTACTAGCCCAAAATGGTGATGAACTACAAAGCTATTTATACTTTTAGCTTTCTCATAAGTAAATGTCCACCTTGTTCTGACACTGACCTATGTTTTAATGCTATTCCTCCACTTACAAGCCTTTCAACCCATGTAAAATCTTTTCTTTTCTTGAAAAGGATAAGATTTTTCAACATTCCTAAATATGCCTAGAATCGAAATCTCAGTTACTTTCCAAACACTGTTAGTCACTGAAGTCATGTTCACAATATTATGTAAGTTGGAGTATCAATTTGTCCCTTTCTAAGTGGTGCCAATAAAATTAGCAGCCTCAGAGGGCCAGCGTGTCCTGACCGCCTGTGACCTATTTACTCACTTGATGGCTTTGGGATGCTTTGAATTTGAACCCATTTGGTTTGGGATCCAGACAATTCCTTGCAGTCAGAAAACGCCTAAGCTGCTTTCTTCTGATTCAAGAAGATCCCTAGAAAAAAACAAAGGTTCTGGATTATCCCTCCCCATTCTAAAATGATAGGTTCCAAACAATTCAGAGGGGCTAGCTCTCCTCTGTGAAACTCTTCCTATTCCCCAGGTACCCTGCTAATTTGATCATAATCCTGGGGGCACGTTTCAGAATGATATCAAAGGTATATAGTCTGTAACTGTCAATTAGGAAGTTCTTAACACATAATAGCTCCCCTCCCTTGAATCTCTCTGACTGGTACAAACTTAAACTAGGTCCTCCAGGATGTTTCTAACAAGATGGTCGTTTAAACTCCCTCTGAACAAAATCAGTCTTCAAGCCTCAAATAATCTGCCTGTAAATCTTTATGGCTGGAATGCTGTAGAAACAGGTGATGGTCTAAATGGCCCACAATCAGGTAAGGGTTCTTGGCCCATCGTCTCCCTGGTGTATACCTATGGTAATTTGTGGGCCTCAGGTTACTCATATTAAGTGTTTAGCATGGTAGCTGGTTCCATAATGTTTAACATGTATTAGTGTTTGCTTTCTTCCTTCTCGAGAAGATCTTCCTTCTCGAGAGGATTTGGAGTATGAGAAGGCTAGGGAAAATATGGCAGGAACACGGCCAGTAGACTCCCAGTCAGGCAAAAGGTATTTAGCTTCATTTCTCTCCTGGAGAGCAGAAGAGTCCCGGCACACACATCTCTTGTGCCTAAGGGGACTCCAGTATCAAAGCTCTGTTAGCTGCCTCCCAGCTGTGTTGTACCAGATGTGGGAGGAAGAGGAATGCTGATTCTGAAACTAACCTGATGCAAAGTCTGGGATTATGATGATCAGAGCTCCTGCAAAAAAAAATGTCTTAAGGATAAGTTGAAAAGTGGGGAATTTTGAGCAGTAATTTTCTGCGATCTGAGAAGCAAAAGGAATTGTGGAATAAATACTGTTAAAATTGCTCCCTCACAAAGCTTTCTGTAGAGTCCTGACAGTCACTCTCGTCACTTATGAATAGTGACGGTGTGAGATACAATCCACTCAAACCAAAAGCAGTAGTCAGTCATGTCAAGTTTGTGGAGGGGAGATCAAGGCAGGTTTTACACTGCACCCTGCCCCTGACACACACTCGTAAACCCTCTCTTTATTCAACGGGGCCTCTCTGCCCGTCTCTCCGCCATGTCGCTAGACCCACCCCACAGCAGCCCTCCTCTTCTTTTCTGCTCCTCTCCCCTTGTAATGTAACGCTCAGCCTTCCAAACCCCACTCTACCTCCCCAGTCCTCTTACAATGCTTTATGCATAGCCACTAAACCAAACTTCTCCCCTTTGTCCAAACTCCCCTAGCCACGGGCAGGTGCTCAGCACAAAATAACTCTCCAAAGTAACCCTGAGTTAGGTATGCTTTGTGGTAGGCTCGGCCAGGTTCATCCCCTCAAGGTGGAACCAAGTGAGCCAGCTGATCCTTGCTGAATCCTGTCTCCCAAGGAAGAAGAATAGATCTAGGTGGTCTAAAGATGCCTTCAGGGTTACGGGTACCTTCACATCACAGGCTCTGAGGAGCCTGACTTGTATGGAGGGCCGTATAGAGACTCAGAAAAATGTATACTTAAAAAATGTGTGATAACTATTTGTTGATTTTCATCTTGTCCTCTCTGAGCTTCCCAAATCTCAAAACTTTTTACTCAAAAGCATTCTCAAAGTAGACCTACTGAAGATTTACTAGGCTGGATGGAGGAAAGAGTTTTTTTAATCACAAGCTTCATAGGAAACAACTTAATAATGCCCCTATTATGCATTTACCCCCAAATCCCTTTATAGGTAGGCCATCAGCTGGAAACTCCTTTTCTTTGACCCCTTCCTCCAGGAAGCCCTTGGCCTTGCACCTGCCTACTCTCCTTCCTTTATTTGGCATAGTCTTCTTGATCTGCACAAAGCCTGGATCCCAGCTGGAGCCTTGCTCCTACCCCATAGCAGGCGTATGAGAGTTTTTATAGCAAAGCAAGCCTCTTCTTACAAAGGAATTCTCACACCAGCTGGTAAGAGGATAGTGTTTTCTCCATATGTTACATAGCCTTTATTGTTTGAAAGGTAATATTGTGTTTGTTGAATTTAAGTATATAGATTCAGATTCATCTTTTCAACAGGTAATTACTAAGGGTCTTTTATCTGCCAGGCTAAGGGCTAGAAGCTGGGGCTACAGCAGTGAGCAAGACCCAGCAGCTGCCCTCAATGAGCTCAGTACCTGGTAGAGAAGAAGGACAAGAAAACACGCATTTCAACTTGGAGCGTTAAGTGTGATCTTGGGGGATATACTGGTTGTTATGAGAACACTTTCAAGAGTCATCCCACTCCATCTTGAGGGAGAAAGTTCTAGGAAGTCTTTCCAGAGAAAGTGACACTAGTAGCAGCCAACAAGATGAACAGGGTTGGGGGAGGGGGAAGGTGGAGGCAGCATTCCAGTAAAGAAACAACAGGTCCAAGACCCAGAGGGGAGAAGTAACATAGCCTGCCCCAGGCTGTGACAGCTCCCTGTGGTTGCAGCACACCACAGAGCGAGAAGGGCGAGAAGGGCAGGAGGGGAAAAGGATGAGGCTGGAGAAAGCAGCACCGCCAATCATAAATGGCCTGCAATGCCACATTGAAGACTTTGGGGGTTTTTTACCTAAAGTTAATGGGAGAGACCTTGAACAGGCAGGCAGCATATTTAGATTTCAATTCTTCAGAAAAAAACTCATTGGCTGCAATATAAGCCAAACTAAACCAAACCAAACCAAACAAAAACAAGGAGTATGTGTGATAACCGATATGTTTGAATGGTGTACAGGTGCTGTGAGGGGCTGACTGCCCACCGTGGCCAAGGCAAGCTCAGGAAGGCCTTCTAGAGCAGGTGGTCTGGGTAGGGAGGGGGGCCCTGCAGCAATGCAAATACCCCCGCTTGAATTTGTTGGTTTTAGTCTGATGTGTGTCCTTTAATTCTTGAGAACTTTGAAGACAGTATTACTCAAGCATCTTCTAAAGCCACAGTCCCATTTATTATTTATCTGAAGCTCCTGATGGCTTTCTTTCTTGTCAGGGATAGAAACCTGAAGGAATTTTAGAATCCAGAGGATAACTTCCTTGAATAAATTATTATAAAATTTTCATCTTTGAGGAAAATAATGTTAAGAGCCTTAATCAAATTTTGATGTCATTTCCTGAACGATCTACAAAATCCTAAAATTCTACAAAAATGTTAAAGAATGAAGTTTTGCATGATCATTAATTTATCTCTTTTTCAAGAGAAAATAGTTTTTCTCCTCTAATGAGAGCAATATAATAAAAATTGAATCTAGTAAGAGCAATTTGGGTATGTAGAAAAGGAAAATAATTTTGATAGAAATGGATGTCAAATTTTAGTTTGTCAACAAAGAACTGTTAAAAACAATAATTAAATAGTGTTGAACACTTACTGTGGGCCAAGTGTGATTTTTGAATTTTGTCATTAAATACTCAGAATAGTCCTATGAACTACACACTGGTAGTACCATCATCCCCATCCTACTATCAAGGAAGCAGAGGTTCAGAGAGGGTGTGTAATTTGCCTGAAGTCCTGCAGTTACTAAGGAGGAGAGCTGGGATTTGAATAAGTCTGTCTCCAGAGGTTATGTTTTATTTCTTGTTGCTGTCATTCTTCTTTTTAGAGACCCTGAGGATCTTAGTTCCTCCCTTTGGCCTAGATATTGGATATCAACTTCACAAAAGGCTAAAGTAAAGATATATAAGTAGAAGGCTAGTACAGAAAGGATAGCTTGTATTTAATAATCCTATAATTCCATCAGCGATTCAATAATTTAACTTTAACATTAACCTCCATAGTCTTCCCTTCTCTCAGACCACCAGCATCTTTATTGAAGGTTGTAGGGTATGGCCCTAAATAATTTATTTTTCCTAGATTTATACAGTTCTGTCCTATTGGATTGTTTTCCATTCTCATCAATCTGTGGGCCATTATTGATTAAGCAGGACTGAACACTTCTTTCAACCTGAATTGTTTTCAGTTGTTGGGCAGGTGGTTTTCTGTGGTGGAAGGAGTATAGTGTAAGGGTGAAGAGCGGCTCTCGCTTTGAATCCTAGCTCTATCATTTAACTGCTTGCTGTATGTGCTTAGAGAAATTAAACTTCCCAGAGCTTCAGTTTCTTCATCTGTAAAATGGAGATAATAATACCTACTTCACAACATTCTTGACGATTTGGTAAGTTAACATCTGCAGGCACCTGTCAAGCATTCGAGAAAGAGTAGCTTTATTTATAGTGACATCTGCTTTCTCTAATGCTCCCGTTGCTTAAACTATTGCCATAGTTTTCTCAACTCTGGCATAGTTTGTTCACAAATATTTCCTCTTTCTTAAATGGCATCATACGTGCAACCTTTCTGAATAAATGTTTGATTCAAAGGTTGACAGTTGATTCTGGTGGTGATGATTACAGGGTAGGATTCACTGGCTTGAACTGCCATCTATAAAATGTGTCCACCAGAATCAAACGTCCACTTGGCTCTGTTTCAAGCTCAGAACTAGGTGATGTTTTAGTGATCTGACATTTGCTAGAATCCTGGAGTTCTCGGTCCGTTCAGTCTCCTGTTGACAGGTCTGACCATTGGCTTGAATCTGTGCCACAGACTCAAAGGTTATATTTGCCTTTACAGCTCAGGAAATGGGTTGATTTTTAGGTACAATGCCAAGGGGCTGAGTGTAACACACTTGAACTCAGACAAATGACAAGTGTATCCCCTTGTCTGTTGGTTTATTGACTGATTAATTTTTAGAACACAATCCTTCTCTCAGGATCAGACAGGCCTTCTTCCCCAGCAATCTGTGGAACTGGTGACTTCCTGCCTATGCATCATGTGGGGCCTACATGTAAAACACCGGTGATTCCTCCCCTTTTTTAAGATATGATTCACATGCCATAAAATTAATCATTTTAAAGTGTGCGATTCCGTGGTGATTAGTATATTCTCAAGGTTGTGCAACCATCACCACTAGACCCAGTGATTCTTACTGTTCCAAATCCATATACCCAATGGAAGAGCAAAATTTTCACCTAATATCTGTTTACCTTTACCTAAGTTGCTGGTGCAAATAATCCACTATTCTAATTGCAGTACTTAGCTCTTTAGGACATTTTATCTTGCATATTAAAGTGCGGTTATTAATATGAATTATAAGCAAGTTCCTTTTTATTGAGATGTCTTCTCCACTTCCAACCATGCAAGAAATGATTGTGAAATACATAGAGCCTACACATGTTTAATTCTTTGCTTCTCATACATTGAATTACTTTTCTTCTTGAGTATAGAGAGCATATACCCAGAAAAACATCCTTCCAGAGGGTGAGACTGAACACCCCCAATTCCATTACCTTCTAATATTGTCTTTTCTTATCAATTAGAGGTAGAAGTGTTAATACCCATATTGCTTCTTTGTTTCAGTGATCCCACTCACATTTGGTAAAAACTAATTTGTTTTTCTTCGCATATTTATCTTTTCAAATTTAAAATGTTTTATTTTCAGTGTAGACACTATGGCACTATCTTTTTAAAATGTAGATTTTTGAAAGAAGAGATAAATATGTGCCACGATTTGTATATAAAAATACTACTGTGGACCAACAGTATCCATGTAGATTGTTTCCCACTAGCAATGAAGGATTTCTATCAATGGTACAGTTACAGGTATAGGAAAACATAAATATCCCAGGCCAGACAGGTACTAGCCAGTTAATGCCTTTGCAGACAGCATCATGTTGGCACAAATAGCCCTTCAGTTATTGGTTGATATGAAGCTGGTTGGTTTTTGAAGGAGGTATCAGGGATGAACACAAGAGTCTAGAATATTTCACATGTGAAGCTACAATATCACCCATAATCCCTTCAAATAGTGATAAAAATGGTGATGAAAAATGAAGACAATACTAACTGCAGTTCAACAATCCTGGTGGTGCCATTGCTATATACTGGGGAAACTAGTTTCCATTTCACATCCAAATCTACTGTGAATCTTTCTTTCATTCTACTGTTTACTGAGCATCTACTCCGTATGAAACTTGTGTTAGGTACTGTTTTGTTATGGATCATATGATCCAGTGGAAGAGCCCATGCACTTTCCTACGACGGTTATAGTTACAAGGTCAAATTCCATCCAAATTACTTTTGGAATAGGAACATCCAAATTGTTTTATTTCACCAGAATTGTGTTGTATTCTATATGTTTGAAATAAGTTATTGCCTAAAGCTGGGAAGTCTTTTTTAAAATAGTGAGGTTTTCATGATGATGGTATTTACTGTAAGGAGATCTGAACTGTAATATAATACAATTACAATCATAAATATAATTATGAGTGTGTAAGTGCTGAGGGAATACAGTCGAGGAGATTAATTAGAGACAGGTGGTTCTAGAACTCCTCCACGGGCTTCTGATGGATTCAGAGGAGATCCTGGTTCTCACTAAACCTCTCTTTGCTCCCAAGGGACTCTTCTACTCCGAGAGCTTATGATGGAGAAGGTAGGCGTCTTTGCATTTGCACCCAAATCAGAAGTATCTTTTGGCTCCAGCTTTTAAGTCTCACCTTATTTCTTTAAAATAACTAATATTACTAGCAAATACTCTATTATCCACTAAAGAACTTATCTTTGAGAACTCTGACGATGGAAGTTTTCCCTAATTTTGAAAAATTAGCATTTTAAAAGAAAGTGACATGCAGAGGACTGGAGTCAAAACCCCCAAACTCTGTGGAGGAGAGGCATGCTTAATGATGGACCCGTAAGTTGTGAAACATCCATGGATCCCAAGACGGCCCTCACCAGGACACCGTGGTACCTCTCACCTGGCTGGCCATGCATGCGGTCTTACTTACACTGGAGCAGGGATGTCACCATTCCACATGTTTTGTCTTTCCATACACCTACTCATTTGACAGCCTTGCACATTTGATAAGAGACTTTCCTAATACTGAGCAAGGGGTGAACTGATGGGTGGAAGCTTTGTTTTGCAGTAAGTTATTCAGATGGATATAAACATCGTGACCATCACTGACACTAAAAATAACAACTAACTCAGGGAAATAAAGATAGCACTTGGTTTTGCTGGGTACTCTTAGCACTCAAAGCTTCAGGATGCTTAGCACAGCAAGTGGAAATTAGAAGTTCCTGCATAACCTTACATAGACTGTCCTTCGTCTTGGCATTATTTTAATGTATCAATATGTGTTTAATTGCCATCAATAAGAAGCTGAAACAAAACTAGTCAAAACCTAAGTTGAACCAGAAAGGCGAATTTTGTGGCGCTCTAACTCCAAAGGTGATATAATCAAGCGTATTGTGTTGACCATCAACTGCCAGGAACAGCGAATCCCAACTTCAACTTGGGGATGACCCGCTGCAACCCCAGGCGAGTCACTTAAACCCTCTGCTCCTCAGTTTCCTCACTTGTATCCCTTTAACACGTATGCAAAGACCTTGCAGAAGAAGACTTTTTAAAAATGACCTTTTTAAAGCATCTGAATGGGAAATCGTTTTACAGGAACAAAGAAACGAAAGTTATTTTTTAAAAAAAAGCAAACTTCTAGCCTGGGTTGATTTTACCTCAGTACCAAATTACAGTCTGTTGCCATATAGGGTTAGAAATCAGCAGTCAAGCAAAAGTGAAGTTCCAAGACTCTGCATTGTTAAAGTGCCAGCAAGCAAAAGGTAGCTTGTCGTGTTTCTAAACCACCGGCAGGATGGGTGCAGGCTGAAGCAGGCAGCAAGTTAAACTGTAGGCAGGATGGAACAGAGCCCCAGGGTTAGTTAACAAGAGGAGGTAAAGGTGAATTGGGATCTATGGCTCAACAAAGTGGTTAATTGTCATCACATGACTCAAATATGTTTATTTCTTAAACTTTCACCCCAGACTGAGGTGGACAAGGGGCCTCTTTTTAGCTACAGATGACTATTAACAACAAACAAGGAGAAAGGAAGAAAGAAAAAAGTGAATACAAGAAAGAAAAGGATTGTGATTATTTGTGTTATCAAAAGTGATCAACAATCGATTCTTTAAAGGCTACGAGAACGTATCACCATTATTTTCCAGCTCCAGCTCCCAGCAGAAACTCCCTGTAGAAAAAGGCTCATAGCAGCTACACAGACAACAGAGAAGGAAGCTGCTTGCTGTAGCTGGCACCTTCAGGACGGCAGACAGCCAACGGGGCATTTCACCCTGAAGGTGTAGGTTTGATTACGCAAAACCTTCACTTGGTCATTTTTTAGGTGTTTTAACAATGCTGATGCAAAATAGAAGTAAACGTACAGGTGCCAGTTCCCAGTGTAGAACACTGATAAACAACTTACCATTTTGCAGTGGCTGGTCACATCTGGAGCCTTTTGGGATGCAAAAGTACTGGAAGGATTATTGCAAAACTTAAAGACACTTTTGCTGCCATTACTTTGTTTTTAACCTAAATTAGTGAAGGTTTTTTTGGGGGGTGGAGAGGGAGTGGTTTTTTAGAGAGTCATAATGCTTATATCATAAACTTCTTTAGTTAAACACTAAACAAATAGCAAAATGGAAAAGGGGGTAAGGTTTGGAGTAGTTGCTAGAAAACTTTTCTAAATTGACCTTAAATAGACAGAGGCTGGTATAAAACTGTGGGCCAGTGGATTAGGGTTTATTAATTTTGTTATGCTATCAAATTTCCCAACTTAAATAACCTGCTTAAACTTGATTTGTCATTGTTGATACCTCACCTTACAATGTTGAATTAGCGTGTAATATGCACAGTGTTAAGAAGAACAGTATAAATAGAAGTGCATGGTTCTTATTCTTTATGGTATTATTGTTTTCCATAACCACAAAAGAACATTAATATAAGAATATGATATATTAGAGTATAGTTGATATTTTGACTCATTTTTAATAAAACTCTTCTTTTAGAATATAAATATTTCTCTATATTATATACCCACTTTAAGATCATTTGAGCTTGGTACCAGGACCAGATGTAGATGGATGGAGAGAGTCTAGAGAGAGTACCCTTTAGAAAAGTATGTCATGCTTCTTGCATGTTTTCCATCAGGTTACGGGAGGAATGATTATTCCTGTGTGTACTAGTCGTGCATGATCCTCTTGCTCTCTTTTCTTTTTGTGCCCCTCCGTTGAAAACATGCAATCTGAATCTTAAACTGCAGGCTGGTCATAGCCACTGAAGTCTGGTTTCCAGGAGATTATTTGCTAAATCTACTACAAAGGAAATCAGACATTTTAATGAACACACATGTTTTTCTATAGCATTCCATGGACTGACAGGGCTGGAGATGTCTGAAATGATTTGGTTGGACTCATCGCAGTCCTCCAGAAATCCTTTCCTGTGATATCATGTCGTACATTTCTCACAGGGCTTACTTGTCAAGAACATTCCTCTTTTAAGCTCCATAACAACTTATGGAGCTCAATAGATTTTATTACTGACCATCGAAGCAGTGTGCCCGGTATGTGAAGCATGCCAGCTTTCTTCATGCAAATGAGCAGATATGCTTAACAAGTCAATCTTGAATTTATGTGATGAAAAAAGCCACTCTGTCATCTACTCTGTTAGTACATGTAGACACAAGCACAGGCTGGCTTGGACATGTATTAGCATCAGATGTGACTGCACTGAGAAAGTAATTTGTTGCCGAAATACGCATAGCGGAATTAAAGGGGGCCTCTGTGGTGCTCTCTTCAGTTCCAATCCCTTCTGCCTGAAGTCTGATTTTAAGTCTTACGTATCTCCTCTTTTTGACAGTAATGTAAGAAACTTTCTGGCTCACTAGGTCAAGAAGTCAGAAAGAGCTTTATTTTTCTTTTTTCTAGTTTCCACACCCTGCTTATTACTTTGTAGTTATATTATGTGGTTTGCTGTAAAAAAAAAAAAAAAAAAAGTAATCACATGGTGAGTGAGGGGAAGGAGGAGATGACATTTGCCAAGTACCTGAGATGTGATGAGCTCTTTCCATAAATTATCTCATTTATTCCTTACGACAAACTGAAAGAGAAATATTATTCTCCTCAATGTATACATGAGGAAACTGAGGCTGAGAGGTTAAATAACTTGACCAAATTTACTGAGCTCATATTTAGAGGAGCCAAAACTTTGATCTAGGACTAACTCTAAGATTTACGTTGTTTCTATTTTCTGTGCTACCTCCTATAGATTCTGAAACTTCACAGAGGGAGAAACAGAGGGAGAGAATTCCTTTGGAGGGTAACACCTCATATTGTTTGAAACACATTTTCAAACCTTAGTAAAACTATGTGCTGCAAATTGAGCCCGTTCTTGAAACTTCTATGATCCAGTTTGCGTTTTACAGAACTAGACCTGGAACCAAGGTACTTCCCATTTCCCCTGCCACCATATGGTTTATTGTTTTTGCTTCTCTCTATACATCTCCTCTACTCTCCAGCATTCTCTGTCTACTCATCAGCAGGCTCATGGTTGAAAATGGCCACCACAGATCCAAATTTCTCATGATCACTGAATTGCCCTCTAACGACACTCTTGAGTCTCTTTAATTTTGAGAGATCTGATTTCTCACTGCCTTTGAGTGTTCTGGGTCAGGTGTCCACCAGTGTCCCCAGGAAGGTAGGCACAAACATGATTGCTATGCCTACCTCTTTAGTAAGAGTTACAGGTATGCGCAGTCTCTAGATAAAGGGGCTCTGAGTAAAGCAGGCACTCCAAATACATCCCCAACCATAAATAAAAAGCATATGAATATGACTTTATAGTTTTGGGAATATTTTCATATAGTCTCCTTTGATCTGAAATTATTTATCCCCACTTAACACTTAAGGAAACTAAGACCAACTGGTTGAAGGTCATTTGGCAAAGTAAATGGAAGACCAGGACTAGAAACCAAAGCCTAGGGCTTTCCATCTTATTAGACTGCCTCTTTGTCCATGGAAATGCACACAATTTATGGAAGAAAGTTGCCGTTGTGGTGATTTTAAATCTACAGTTAATTCACAATTAGCATTCATGAATGAATTTGCTAATCTGAAGTCACAGTGGGCTTTAGCTTCCCTTCATAGTACCACATTTTTGTGTTGTACCTAAAGATTAGTACTGAACTCTGCTGGAAGCTTGTGATTGGGTTTTCTTATGTTGGTATGGTACAAACTTATAGGAATTATGGATACCACAAAAAAAGTAAGTTGAGTAGACTGTTTCGGGCTGTAGAGTAATTGTAGTTCAATTTTGTACGGGCAATAGAATATGCCTTGAAAATGTCACGTGACAGTTTTGTGAAGCTGGAACATTTTGATTAATGGAGGCACAGGGTGCATAAAGGTGGGGATGTCCTGAAGAACTGTCTTTAAAACGCATGGAGAAACGAACCCTTAGCCAGGTCTACACACAGGCACACTTGTGCCAGTTTTTTTCAATGACTCCTGAGCCTCAAACCAAAAAGCAAGAAAAAAAATTTGAATGAAGATGCTTGGAGTTATCCTCTTTGCCCAGAGATAATGCAATTTCTCTGTGCTAAATTTTGTTATTTTTTCCAAAATTTAAAGAAGAGGTAACATTGTGAAGATGAAAGGAATTTATTCCCGTCCTCAAGAAAATTCTAGTGTAATGGACCCATTGGAATGCATCAAAATATAAAACGTTTATTTATTTCATTCCTAATGGACATATCTGCTGGCAATGACCACCATGGCAAGAAAGAGATGGCAATTTTTCATGCAAGGGCATTACAAATAAATTCCTGTAGTGCTTTAAATGTCTGGAGAAGTCTCTAGAAATGGACCTTAAATGGTTACACAGTTAACATTCAGATATCAAAGAATTCAGCAAAATAGAAACTGTTTAAATATTAAACATCAAATTTTCCTTCTTTCAAAGGACTAATAACTTAGCAGTAAAAATTGTCTTTGAAATCTTGCCATCACAAGGTCTCAGTCAGGCAATGGGTTTTAAATAAAAATTTGCAAGCAGTTCCTATTTAAGCAAAATTAACAGCTGAGCAAAGAGGAATGAATTAGCAGCCTGCCCTAAACTCACCTTGACCAGACAACTGTCCACTCCTTGGCAGCACAAGCTCCTCCTCTGTGGAGCTGCGTGCAAAGCGAAAGCGCCCAGGATCGATGCCGTCAGGGAAATGCGTCTGCACAGAGGCAAAGCACTAATCAAGTTCTCCTGCAGCTGCTGACCTAGCCCTCACCGCTAAAAGAAGAAACACGCAGCCGTGAAAGAGAAGCAGATGGTGGACAAGGAATCAGAGGAAAGGGAAATAATAGAGGAGGAGACCCTGGGCTTGAAAATAATGGGGCAGCCCAACAATGAAAATCCGTTTGTCCATAGCGATGAGGAAACATTTCCTTAGGATGTTCTCAAAAAGACTCAGCATGTGGAGCGAGAGGCAAAGGGTAAGGTAACTTGCTAAGGTTGTTCCTGGGAAGGAACTAGAGCCTGGGTATCAGTTCCCAAATAGCATCCCTGTTACTGGACCCAAGAGGGAAGGAAGGGCCCAGTCAAAAGCAGCAGAGCGAGTCCTAAGCTTGGAGGAGTGAGAGTCAGGGAACATCACCACATTTTTCTGTACTGTGTCCCCCTGAAAAATGTTGGTTTTGCTTGGTTCTGAGGAGAACACTCATAGAGAAAGAACCGTAACATCTCAGAATCTTGAAGCTGACCATAACCTAAGGCTTTCTGGTCCTACCAACTTATAGACAAGGAAAGGGAGATTCAAGAAGATCCAAGAGCTTCTCCAAGGTTACACACAAATTAGGGGCAGAGAGCTAGAAAGGACCAAAGTCAATTTCTCCTCGTTCTCAGGAGAGTGCTTTTGGAGTTCCAGTAAATTTCCACACTTCTGAAGCCCTTTTAGCCATAGGCTCACGTTGGAACACTTCATTTCAATAAGTGGGTTAAAATGAACACTATGGGATAGTGAATAATAAAACTTTTTTTAATACATAATGACTTGTATAGGAAATATGACTCCTATCAATTAACCTGTGAAGTACATTTTGGTTTTGCAAATGATGAGGCTATTTTGTCCCTGTTGGGTGTCAGGGATCCTTTTCCAGATATTGTCACCAGCTGGGTTAGATGTTATATAGCATACATTGACATTTGAACTAGCAAATTTCTACAGTGAAAACAAGAAGTCTGGAGAAACTGGGTAGCAGTGTAGACAGTGCTGTTGCTTCCAAAGCACTCACTTTATTCCCCTCATTTATTTGATTGATGCTACAAAAACTTTAAGGGTTGTAAGGAATCAGGAGAGGAATGGTTTGGCTGGAGGAGTTTGCATGTTGAAAACTTCGGCTCTTGACAAGTGTCTCATGTTTTTATACCTCAAAGAAGGAGTGGATCACTGTAGAAGCAACCACTCCTCCCCCTTTTTTAATATGTAAAAGATTTCATTTAATTCATTGATTAATAAGGAAACCACTAAGATGTTACAAGGGATTCAAAGGAGAATTCCCAATACCACACATAGGTGGCCAAATAAGTTATGTTGAAGTGAATTTTAAAATAAATGAGAAAACAGTAAAAATGTGCTAATATCCACAGGCAAATAATTGGTTGCATCCCACCAGACAAAATTTGGGCTTATATAATCAAGAATTACATTTTTGTTGATTTTCTACAAGTGACAGAATTGTAAAGTAGCTCAAAGACAATGAAAGGTGACAGATCTCATAGAATCAGATAACCTAGAAGGATATGCTAGACATATATGCCTTGTTTTCAACTGAAGACACCTAGTAATCTTTTGGTCCATTAAAATTCTTTCACAGTTTTACCTATGATTCACAACTACAGATTAAGAAACTCAACATAGAGAGTTAATAGCCTAAGCTGGATCCCTTGGTGATAGAGCTTGAATGGGAACCAAGATCTGCTTGATTCCAGGGACACCTCTCTTAACCTAAAGGGCACTAGTTCTCATTTGGGAGTGGTTCTGTGTCTCGGAGGATATTTGGCAATGCCTGGAGATGTTTTTGATAGTCACAATTTGGGAGTGCTTTTGGCTTCTAAGAAGTAGAAGCTAGGGATGCTGCTGAATGTTATACAATGTACAGGACAGCCCGCCACAACAAAGAAATGACCTGTTTTTGAAAAGTATCTGCTATTAAAAGGTGATATTTCCTTTGGACATATGTAGGTTACACACAACTATGAACTTACATGCCAAGGCCGCTATAAAAAGCAAAAAGCACACTTTTCAGAGGATCATCTACTTAAGAGTCTTCCATTAGCATGTAAATCATTAAAGAATTGAAAGGGCTAAGAGCAACTGGTAAAATTCAATGAGAACTTCTGGTAATTGGCACAGTACAAACATGGACTAATAGCATCACAATAGTATTTATTCGACTTTCCCAGAGGCACTGCTTAGGGGGAGGGGATCATGCCAGGGAAGGTATTCACTTGGCAACATTATCATGAAACTTACCTGAATTTGGAAATAAAGGCAAATGAGAAGTATATATTTAAGCATTAGATGCAGAATAAATTAGATTCTAGCATATATTTAAATTTTCTTTTAATACCTACTATGTGCTAGATGTAATGCTAGGTGCAAGGGGTATATGAAGACAGGAGTTTATGAGCTAGGAGGGAAGACAAACATGCACAAAAAAGATTATAATGCAGCATGATCATTCCAGGATCCTAAGGGAAAGCAAGGTTAAGATTGCAAAGAGGAGCGAGAGGAGGCGAGGCAGAGAACTCAGGCTGATGCTAGGAGGATGGACTAAGAATAGTAGTAGAGGGAGGGCAAATTCTGGGCAGATGGAATTGCACTGTTCAGATGCATATCGGTGAGAGGGATTAGTGTGTTCTCAGAGCGTAACTGAAAGGGTGGGAAGGGCAAGGTGACTCATGTAAGATGACAATGAATCAAGAAGAGCCTCCTATATGGGTTATTTCCAGTTTTTTGGCTATACTGAATAAAGCTGCTATGAATATAGCACAGGTCTTTTGTGAACATATTTTTTTAAATTTCTGTTCAATAAACACTTAGGAGTGGAATTGCTAGATCATAGAATAGATATATATTTAACTGTATAAGAAATACAATACAATTTTTCAGAGTGGTTGTACCATTCTATAGTCTGACCAGCAATTGTAAGAATTCCTGGTAGTCCACATCCTTGCCAATATTGAATGTTGCCAATCTTTTAAATTTAAGTCATTTTAGTGGATGCATAGTGGTATATGATGATTTTAATTGGCATTTCTCTGATGATGAATGATGTTCAGCATATTTTAATGTACTTATTGGCTATTTATAAGTCTTTCTTTCATTTCCAAGTCTTGCCCATTTTTAAAGTGTGTTGTCTTTTTATTGTTAAGTTGTAGCTGTGCTTTATGTGTTTTGGATATATCTTTTGACAAATATATATGTTGTAAATATTTTCTTCCACTCTGTAGACTACCTACTTATTTTCTTAACAGTGTCTTTTGATGAGCAGAGATTTTTTGACTTTGATAAAGTCTAATTTATCAATATTTCCCTTTTACAAACAGTGCTTTCTCTGTTCAGTGTAAGAAATCTTTGCCTACCTCTCATCATGAAGATTTCCCCCATATGTTCTTCTGAACACTTCATAGTTTTAGCTTTTGTATTTAAGTCTATGATGCATCTCAAATTACTTTTTTGTGTATGATGAGAGATGAGTCAAGTTTCACTTTTTTGCACAAGTGGGTATCCAGTTGTCCCAGAACCATTGACTGAACAAAACCATCCTTTCAACCCTGTTGAATTTCTTTGGCACATTGGTTGAAAATCTTTTGACCCTATAAATGTGGGTTTATTTCTAGACTTCTCTATTGTGTTCCATTGATTTATCTGCCTATCCTTTTGTCAATACTACTCCATTTTGATTTTCACAGCTTTATAGTAAGTCTTGATATCAGGTAGATTGTCTTCCCACTTTGTTCTCTTCTCTCTTTTTTCCCCCAAAATTGCCTTGGCTACTCTGGGTCCTTTGCTTTTCTATACATATTTCAGAATCAGCCTGTCAATTTCTACAGAAACACCTCTTGGGATTTTGATTGGGATTGCATTGAATTTATAGATCCCTTTGGGGAGAATTGACATCTTGTCGATATTGAGTGTATCAACCCATGAACACGTCAACCTCTATTTAGGTCTTTTTTTTTTTTTCAAATCTCCCAGCAACACTACATATTTTTTCAGCACAGAAGTCTTGTACTTCTTTTATTGAATTATCCCTAAATGGTTTTGGGTGCTGTTACAAATTTCATTTTCCAATCTCATTTGCTTTTTTAAAAAAAATGAAAAATCCTCATTGTTTTCTCATTGTGGACAATATAAAGATATAGAGAAGAAAGTATCAGTTATAATCCTACCGTCAAAGGTAATTATTATTAGCATCTTGGTGCATTTCCAATAGTCTTGTTTGTATGCATACCTACATATGCATATTTTAAAAATGTAAAAAAAAAAATTAAATCTAACCAACACCAGTATAACCCAAGAGGCGTTAAAAGGCAGCCCTGGACCTACATTGGGTTGTCTTTTTAAAATCCCTACATACATTCATTGTTTGGAAATCAGAAGACAGTTTTCTGATGGAAACAATGTTTATATGATAGGTTATCAATTCAGGCCAAAAGAACGAACAAAAACACCCCTCCTTAGCCCATAATGGCTTTTAGCTCTCTGATCTGAGCCTATTTCTAAATGCTTTTAAGGGAGCATGATCTCCACATCTTTATCAACTTTGGATCTCTTAAAACCCTGTGAGGGGAGAGAGAGAGGCTAGAGCTGGTGGACAAGGGTGGAGCAGCCGGAGCAGGAGCAGGAGGGTGGGTTGTACAGGAGCCTGTACCAACACTGCCTCCGGGAGCTCCTGTGTGTAAGCTCCAGAAGTCAGCTGGGCTCCTGCAGTAGGAGAACTGGGTAGTAGCAGCAGTTTATCTGTGTTAATCATTCCCAAAGTAATCCTACTGAAGGCAGAAATTCAGGAGGTCCAATGTCAGGGTCATCATATTGTCCCAGAAACATGGCCCAGCAACTAAAAGGTAATCTCACAATAATTTAATACTTGCCTCTCTCAAACACTGTGCTGTCAATTACATAGTCCACAGAACTATTTGTTTCAATCTCCTTTTGCTCTCCTGTTGGCTTCATCCTATAGCTTTTCTAGAGTTCCCTTCTCCAAATCTTGTAAAACTTCTTTCCTAGTAATATCCTCTGTGCCTCTTTCCTTCTTCTCCCACCCCGTTTCTCCAATTCCATGTTCCCTAAGCCCAAAGAAGCATCCTGGCAATGGCAGAACCCTCTCTCAGTAGACAGGGGCAAGGGATGTGCTGGGAAGGCCTCCACATAACAAGTTCCATCGCATCTCTCCGAACATAAAGTTCCTCTGTCAGGAAGAGCCTGTGATTGGGAAGACTTCGGGGAAGTCCTGGAGGCCAGGGGAAGATAAGACATTCATAAGAATGGATTTCTATTCCTACGTGTAAAGGTAATAGATACACAAGAAGGTACTCTAGAAGCAAGCCATTTTCAGAAACTTTTCATCCTATTTCCTTTGAGCCTCCATGATTAAACTGCCCCACAAATTGGCTCAGCCCTGTGCTCAGAGGAGGGGATAGGTTTGGAATTCCTGGGGAGTTACAGGTCAGGAGGGAGCTGCTCTGCCAGTACAAAACAGGGAAGCTGGCACCGTGGCTGTCCACGCTGTGTTGATCTTTTGGTCTGATACTTGTTTTTAGTTTCCCTTTCCTTTAATTATGGTCTTTCCATATCTGACCTGAACAGTACCATTCTCTGGTTTGTTAGTTAATTTTAATGATAACAGCATCGTACCACTAGAGTAGCTGCTCAGGTCACAGTGTATTGCAGAGAGCAGATTGTTAATTAAATAGTAATGTTTTCTGAATTTGGAAGTAATTCTTAAAGTTATTAGTTATTGGTTACCTTGAAACTATAAAAAAACCCAAAACATCAGTATATAAAATCAGTACATAATTAGCAAGCTGCCCTGCAAGAAGCAGATCACATCACACTCTGTCCGAAAGGAACAGCTTTGCTGACGAGGCACTGACATAGTTAAGAGAAACCATGAATCACGAGGGGCCAGGAAAATGGTGCTGCCCAGCTCACATTCAGAGGCAGCATAATTTATGAAGCGCTGAGGACAGTGGGAGGTAGGCTGTCAGAAATGCTAAGTTCTCTGTGGAATTATTACATTCCCTTTGAAAGATTCGATGTCATTGAAACGAGGTAATCCGGGGAAGCTTGGAGGTTCTATGCAATTGCGAAAAGTGCAAAGATACTTGGAAACGAAGCCAAATTTCTTCAGCCCTTTTCCCACTGGAAATCAGGCCCAAGGTCTTATGAAAACAGACTTTCTTTTTAAGCACCAGGAGGAAATACTGCAAGAAAGATGCGTATGGCACACAGAAACTTCTGGATCCACGAATACCAGAATGGTCAGAGCTATACAGAAATTGCATCAACTCTTCCTTTAAGATCTGTGTTTCCTTTATCCCTCAGCACAATCGTTTCAATTATTTAAGATCATATATTGTCCATGGGTTCAAGGGAAAGAAAGAAAGAATGTAAAAAGTAACAATATATGTTGATGCCTTGAGCAAACTTATTATCAGTCATTACATTTATTGTGCCTTTTGATGAGTAATAATATCTAACATTTATCATTGGATGCTTCCTAAGTGCTGAAGACAGCGCTGAGTGCTTTGCATGAGTTATCTTATTTAATCCTGTCATAAATATAAGCACCACCTTCAATTTAGAGATGGGGAAACTGAGGCTTAGAGAGGCCAAGCAACTTGCCCAAGATCACACAATTTATCAAAGGTGGAGCCTATATTCCAGTCATTTCCTTTCGCTTTTACAAAGGTATCAAGGTTTAATCTAATAAAAAGATTAAAATGACTAAATCTACTTGACATTTTGGAACGCAGTATGATTCACCTTGAAGAAGAGCACTCTGGATTCTGGCATAGCACACCGGCGATTTCTCTTTGTCAAGTGATTTTTATACAACTCCTGTCTGGTCCATAATGGCCCTGTGGCATGTACTCTCTGAATATAGATGAAATCACTCTGCTGTTAACGCCTCAACAAGAGAGAAAGTTTATTCAACTCTGAAAAGTGGCATCCGCAAACTATTCCAAAACCACCTCACATGATTTTCAGACCCTTTTTTTCTCTCCCTGTTCATATACTCAGCTTGTCCATTAGGACTTGGATCATAAAGAGATTTCTTTTAATAGGTTGTATTATTTTCTGTCAAGCAGCTGTTTATTTCCTTGGAGGTCCATTGTACCCACTATCCATTTCCATGGGGGTAGGTAGTCCTGTTTCTGAGGTATTTACAAGAAATTTTATAACGGTTTCTATGGAGACAAAGGATGAGAACATTACTTCAAGCCATTTAAAATGATAATTCGCCAAAACAAATGCACCTAGTTTTGTTCACTACCTGGCCATTGAAAGGTTGAGGGTGACTTGGTTGGCAGTTTGAAGAAAGCTTTCGCTCCTCACTTCTCTGCATCAGGCAGCTACCTGGTCATAAAATTGATTTCCAGGTACACGAATGGCCACAGAGCAATTTTAGCAACAGTTTTAGCTGAACCTTTGCGGTAAACAACGCCATTTCCTGGGTGCAAAGTGATTGGACTTCAAAATGAACCATCAAGCCCACAGGCAAGCTTGGTACAGCAAGTGGGCCTGCTTTCCAGGCTGGGAGTGAAGCTTTGCTCTTCCGAATCCAATATCAGGAACAAGCCTTTCCCAGGTATGTCTGATAACCAGCATAAATAGAGGTCCCTCACAAGGGAAGCCTTTCGATTCTGCTCAGTTCAACAGGTGGTTATGGGGACGCAGAGAGGCACTGTGGAAAGAGAGCAGGTTTCGGGCCCCCAGAGCTGGATTCAGATCCCAGCCTTGGCTGTGGAGCCCTGAGAGAATTACTTATCTGCCTCAAGGCTCTTTCTTCACCTGGAAATTAAAGACAATAATGCCTCCATTGGCAGGTGTTTTAAGGATTAGAAATAATATATATGTAATCTGGGTCCCCCATGTTCCTATCTCGGAGAGGAAGCAGAAGCTAGGAACAGTTAGAAGCAAATTATATCCTCTACTTGGGTTTCTCAGAGCACAACAAAGGAGCCCCTGTTCGTAGTCGACAGCAACACTCCCCAGAATAAACTCTCCCCATTCTCCTCCCCAAAGTCCTGCCTTCATAGGGCTATCCTTTCTCTTCCCTTCCTCCCACCTCATTAGTTCAATTTCTCTGGTTCCCAGTCTCTCAGTTCTGTATCAGGAATCTGGCAAAAGTCTGATTCCCCTCAGAGGGAAGAGAATAGAAACTGTAGCGCAAAAGCCAGGATTCTCTTTCCATGGGAGCAGGGGCATGGCAAGGGCTATGAGCACACACTATAAACAGGTTTGCTCTGTCATACACACACCACACTCACCTCAGTGCTGGGAACCTGGTAGGGGCTCAATGAAAAGGTTCTAGATTAAGGAGCATCTACAGTGTGTCAGATTCTTCTCTCATGAGTTTGGGGGCTGGAGTACCATAATAAGTAAGATAAGTTCCCTGCTTAAGAAGTTCACAGTTCAGAAGTTATTCTTGAATTCAGGTGTCTGTTTTAAGCAGCTACATCATCAGTAAAACAATGAACATGCACTCAGTTATTTCCATCAAATATCCTAGGCAGAGTAAAAATTTACATGGCATAAATAACAAATCAATATATTGGTGGTATAGAGACAACTAGTTTCAAAATGACCAGGCAACATTTCTTAAAAAAAACAAAAACAAACATACCAAAAAAAATCAGCTCATGAAAAGCAAGTTATTTAAGAGATGCATTTACCAGTTTTACATTTTGCAACAAATGCTATTTGTGCACTGTATGATAATGGAAGTGTTACCAATGTACATAAATTGTGTCATTGCTTCTTACCAATTATGTCATCCATTCTAGGACGAGAATGATAATCACAGATATTTCTTCATTAATTCCTTGTTTCTTTCCTCTTTTGTAACTTCCACCCTATTCTAGAGCTAAATGGGTTGTGGAGTCTAAAATCAGCTACTTATTAACTGTATTTTGCTGCAAATTACTTGACCTCTCTAAGCTTCAGTTTTAACATCTGTTATGTGGGGTTAAATTTAACAGTATCTATCTCACGAGATTGTTGTAAGGGTTAAATGAAATAATGTATCTTTAGCACCTAACACAGAGTCTGGCACACTGTGCCAACATTTAACAAATGGTGGTTATTGTTATTGCTGTTACTATCATTATTGTGTATTATTGCTGTCGTACTAATTTATTATAGGAGCTGGGCTCTAGGAGGTACAAATAGGAAATAGCTTTATTTTTAAATTTCATTGCCTTCAGACATGTTCTGTCTTATCTCCCTTTCCTTCCCCTGGACGATACCTCAGACAGATTCAGTGTACTCTGCTGTTACTTTAGGCTATTAGACAAAAGTCTCGTTTTCAGAATTTAAAAAGTCTAGTCCAATCTAAATCAAACTTCCATTTCCCATGCAGTTTAAAACTTCTTCCCTCTCCCCAGCGTAGGCCTGGCCAAGGAGTCCCCAGACCATCGGAGGGAGCAGCACGGAGCCTGTTCCTCGACCCTCCTTGTTCTTCCTTCTCTGTCACCTGCTCTGACTCCTTCAGGATGAGCGGTGGGACGGGAAAGGGGTGCACGGGAGTAGAGGAGATGGTACTGCTGCTCCCTGAACTTCTTTTTTGGTTTCTCTTGACAAGCTCTCTCAAACGGCTTTGGTCCCAGCAACTGTCCAATGCTGGCCCTTCCTTTAAGGAGCACTGTTGCCTCCCCGCTGTCAAGAATGTCAAACACTGCTCTGTTCTCCCAGGAAAGTGGTACTCTGGCACAGCAGGCAGCCCCGGAACAAGCTACCTCCTGTGCTGCCTATTTGGCTTATGGGAAAGTCACTCCCCTTTTCCTGTCAGTTTCTGGAGGGACAGGCTCTCCATTGCTGTTCACTGGCCCTGTCCACCTCCAATGAGGGTCAGGCATCAGCCTCTTCACTTCCCAAACTCCAGGGAACACATGATTTGAAAAGAGAGACAAACCATAGCACTTTCCACTTTCGCAAATTCCCTTATGTCCCAGGCTCTTCTTTTCCACTTTGCTGGATGTCCTGGGACAACAGGAAAAGTCCCATCCAGCATCCTGTTACATTTTCATTATGCCTGATCTTTTACAACAGTCTCCTAATTGGTTTTCCTGCCGCTTATTGCCCACTATTTCATTCCATCCCACATCTAACTGCTAAATTAATCTTTCTCAAAAAACACTGAGTCTTGTCATATTTCTCTTTTCAGTCCATCACTGTGGCTTCCACAGGTTGGCTACCATCCCAAAAGCCCTTTCAAAAATAAAAGAAAAAGCTTAGGGTCCCCAAATTGAATGTAATCCCAGAAGATTAAGTCAGATATCACAGTAGTGGAGTTTCTGGGAGTCCCCAAGGCTCCTGTGACACGGGTTTGCTTCTTATGTCAAATAAACTCCCCAGGCGACAAACATGAACTCCACAAGTTCAGTGAGGTACGGACAGTGTGATCAGGGATTCCCAAGGCACTCGAAAGGATGTCCTCAGTATACAATTCCAGCTTCATCATTTCATCAAAATCCTCTAAATCTTTAGGAATGACTCATTGGCTGGACATTACCCGATCACTTAGAGCCAGTTTCTCCGAGAGCCACGCTCTACATCCAGAAAGTGCAAAGTGCAAATTCTAAAGAACTAGAATTTTGGGACTCAGAGAACCTCTAATTCCACTTTCCTGTTTTACACATGACAAAATAGTGACTCAGAGCGGTTGTGACTTCCCAAAGTCACGAGGTCATTTGAGGCACAACCAGAATCAGTCCCCAGGTCTCCTGGAGTCAGGCCAATTTCACCATCCCAGGTGGTAGTGTGCCAGGTGGTTTCATTTCTTTGTAAACCACCATCCAGTTAGTCCCTGTACTGCGGAAAGTTGCCCATATGTAATGGAAAGGGGATGTTCTTTCTAAAATTGGTATTAGAGCCTTCTCTAATAACATGTAAGGAGAAGAAAATTACAACTATTAAAAAGAATTAAAATGGTCTACAGACACAGAATTTGTCTCCAATGATGCTGATGGATCTTTTTGGTAATGAAGGGGAAAGCCCAGAACACATCCTGGATGCGAAAGGCTGAGACGAAACAAGCCAAATTGCTTTAAATAATAAAGTAACAGGAATTTCCCATTTCTAGTTGGATTGGGAGGGAAGTATTTT
The DNA here is from genome assembly GCF_041296235.1 of Equus asinus. Lineage (NCBI taxonomy): Eukaryota > Metazoa > Chordata > Mammalia > Perissodactyla > Equidae > Equus > Equus asinus. The sequence goes on from NC_091798.1 coordinate 87,323,624, forward strand.
GGCAGGCCCAGGACTTGGGGAAGAGAAAATAAGAGGGGGAAGAAAGGTCCTGGAGATGAGTAGAGTGGGCAGAGCAGAGGGGAAAATGGCTAAAAAGAAACTCCCTATGGCCAAAACTTTAGAAGCAAAGAAGTTTTATATCCGAATGTAAGTGCTTTGCTGTACTGTACTCTCATCACCCTTCATGATCCACATATCTTCAGTAAAAGTTCATTATACACAACAACGAGTACTAGAGGTGCCTTGAGGAATAAAGGATGAGGCCATTTGCCTGTGCCTGGGGCAAAGGGGAGCAGAGAGAGTAAAGAAATCCTGCAAAATCCTGACTGCTGGGCTGCTGCGGTCAGCAGAATAATAGCCCCCAAAGATGTCCACGTGCTAACGCCAGGAACCTGTAAATGTGTTACTTCCACAGCAGGCAAAGGAGAATTAAAGTTACGAATCAACAGATAAGGAAATTCTCCTGGGTTATGCAGGTGGGCCCAATATAATCACAAAGCTCTTAAAAGTGGAAGAGAGAGGCAGAAGAGGTCAGGGTGACTTTACGTGACGAGGACTCCACCTCCCACTGCGGCTTTTACAGAAGGATGAAGGCGGCTGTGAGCCAAGAACTGTGAGTGGCTCCAGAAGCTAGAAAAGACACGGAAATGGACCCTCCCCTCGAGCCTCTGGAGAAGAATGAAAGTAGCCCTGCTGACACCTTGATTTAGCCCATTGAGACTTACGTTGGACATCTAACCTACAAAACTGTAAGCTAATATATTTCTATTGTTTTAAGCCACTAAATTTGTGGTGATGTTTCACAGCAGCAATAGAAAACTAATACAGTTACCTGATTTAGATTTGATAAGAATCTTAATACTTGTATTTAACTCAAATGTTTGCAAGTCCTTCAGCTTTCTGGGTTGAACCCTGTGAAAATGCAGAGCTGGCCCCAATATTTCCAAAGATTTCCAAAGTGGTAAGGGGCTGACATTCTACTTGGTGGTTGTCCCGGACAGTTACTGTATGATCAAAGCATTTGATTATTTCCTGAATTAAGTATTTCCACGTGATTTATTTTGGCATTCAAGTCCCTATACAGCTTGCCTCAGTCTCTTTTCCTACTTCCTCTCCCACCATTTCTCTTCACAAATCCTATACTCCTGCTTAATTGGACCGTTGGTACCTTAAAGATTTTCGTCTCTACTTTTGTTGGTGGGTTTTTTTTTAAAGATTTTTTTATTTTTCCTTTTTCTCCTCAAAGGCCCCCAGTACATAGTTGTGTATTTTTAGTTGTGGGTCCCTCTAGTTGTGGCATGTGGGATGCCGCCTCAGCATGGCTTGATGAGCGATGCCTTGTCCATGCCCAGGATTCGAACCAGCGAATGTGTCCCCAGTCCCATCATCCTATCTCACCTCAGTGTTCCCAGGCATCATTCCTATCCTTTACTGTTCTGTTCCTTATCCTTCAATGTCTGACTCTGCTTAATATGTGCCAACATCCATCACCGATTTTAGCTTCAACTGATATCACAGGAATGATCACCAGTATCTATCCTACTCAGGGTAACCCCTGATCTCAGAGCAGCACAGATGCTCCTATCACCTCAAATTGTAATGTAACATAATTTCCTATAGCAGCAATTTCCACAAAAACGTGTTTTGGGGAACCCGAGTTTTGGGTGTTAATATCTGTTACTCAATAAAAGAGTTTCAAAGTCAAAGAAGGTTGATGAATTTTCAATGGAACAATTTGAAGGAGTTTTCTTTCCTGCAGAACTTCTTAAAGCCTTTAATATGCAAATGTAGATTATGAATCTCCGAGAGGGATATACGATATGTAGTGTGTCCCAAACTTATTTGACCTTGGAACTTTTTTTGTTGAAACTTTCTTGAAAGAATATTCTTCTGTGAAACATATTTAGTCTTAAAATAACATATTTAATTCTTATGGGTTAGGCATAGTTTCTTGTGAATTGACACAGGGAATATAGGCATTATTGTTCTAGCGGGACATGCATTCTAAGTTCTACAACTGCATCTTTTGAACACAGGTTGTGAAGTAGACAACTGCATGTAAGACCTTCCAACTCAGAACTGTGTGACTGTCCAGAAAGCAGAGGTAGATGACCACGTAGAAAGCATCTGGGACCATAGGTCAGAAGAGCTGGTATCTGGGCCTCAAATTTCCCACTATTAGCTGGGTATTCCCGAGCAACATTCAGCATCTTGTCCTCAGTTCCTTCACCTATGAAATGGAGTGCTTAATGACGATGTTAACATAAAAATAAATAATACCTGCTTCACGTACCTCACAGGAATTTTTAGGAAGATCTAATGATCTAATGAGGATCTAATGACATGACAACGTAAAAGCACTTCGAAAACAGTAAGGCTTTTCTTTGTAAATATATATAAAAATATCATTATTTCCTAATTAACTTGGTTTTACAATACGGACAAGAATACAAACCCAAAGATAACCTTTAAACCTTATTTATTTATTTTCAAAATGCTTCAATCCAAATTATTTTCCCCAACACCAGTAATAAGAAACAATTCATCAATTTTTTTTTCACTTTTTTTCTCTTTCTAGATCTTCTTTCTGATAGAAGAACAGCATAGTGGCCAAGACAAAGGTGGAATCAGTGGAAGGAAGTAGAAGCCTGACATTTAATAAACTGGATAATCAGCATAAGCTTGGTCATTGTTGTACTTGAGCTTCAAGTGGAGTCTGATTAATTTGGAAACAATGCAATTGGGGCAAATTCCTTCCTTAGATTTTCAGGCAACTTTGGGTCCAAAGTTATTAGCTGTTACAAGCATTCCCACTGGCAAAAAGTGAGAGCATGCCTCTGTTGACAAAGCCTAAAACATCATCTGTGACACCATGAATGTTTCATTGCACAAAAGAGCAGGGAATACTAGTTACCACACTTCTCCATTTTTCATCTCATGTGATAGAGCAGAATACATCATGGGTCGTGGGCAACAGCAACATGCGTCTGTTTCTTGGCCCTCTCAGGGCCAGGACCGGAGTAATCTATTGCATTATCTTATGGCATTCTGGGTATTCTTGAGCAATATTAGAGACTTAGACTAAGAGAATGAGGACTCTAAGTAACCTATTAAAGTATCATTTGTCTGGAAGGCTGTGATATGCTAAACCTGGATCAGCAATTAAGTTTAATTCCTTGCTCTATCTGTTTGGAAATGGAACCTTTAGCAAAAGTGGATGTGCTTTACCAACAAGTGCATTTTTAAAGTAATCTCCATTGTTTATCACTTTATTTATTTATTGAGGTAACATTGGTTTATAACATAAATTTCAGGTGTACATCATCATCATTATTGTTGTTTAACACTTTAATGGTAGAAGTCATAGATGATTCTAGGCAGGTGAATTACGCAAACAAACATGCACAAGGAGGGGCGCAACCTTATCATAGTTATATATGCATTTAGGTTTAGTAGCTACTTGGGGAATGGGAATTTTTCTCTTGATAAGACAAATTAGCAATCTGATTGAGACATTTTCTTTAAATCATCTGGTTGCTTTATCTTACCAGAAACTGTGCTTTGGATATTCCTTTCTTTTTGTTACTTTTATCATTTGATTCAAAGAGAGTAACATTTTAAGAGCAAGCATAGCTTACATGGGACTCTTTCCAAATTGTTTTACTTATATATTACTTTGTTTTTAATCTTTCTTTTTAAGTAAAGGATCTAAAAGTATATTCCACAAACAAATTCAAGAATCTGAATAGCTGGTGAACCACTTGTTTGCCATTTCATAGGTACGATTACTCTTAGTTTTACCCACAGTGATTCAGTGCTAAAAAATGGATAACAAAACTCAGTACTTTATTTCTCTGTTTTAGGTTTTACTTTGACCATGTAGCACATGCCACCGATTTCTAGGCATTAGACTGAATTTTTCAACAGTGAATTAATTAGCACAAATTTTTTGTTATAGTTGAGGGAGGGGGAGTAAATAAAATGGAGAGACAAGATTAAGCAGAGTTGAGGGAAACAGGTTATTTCATCTTTCAAAGATAAAGTTCTATGGCAGGAAGCTTCTTGGTACTCATTAGGAACACAAGCTTCCACACATGCATGGGAGAACGGGGAGCAAAAGGAATTTCAATTACTTTTTCATGAAATCTGACCCAGAGTGGAACAAAGAGAATTCTAAAGCTTTTGCATATGCCATATTTGGGGGGTTGGGGGGGACATCAATCTTTTTCCCCCTTCTCTGGTGTTGCTTGAACAAAAAGAATTATTGAAATTGAACTTCTTCAGGTTTTTATAAATCAAGATGTCAACAAATACAAGCACTAGTCCAGTTACAAGAGACTGTAGTTTACAGAATAAAACTAACCCTGTTTCTTTTTTTTAAGCTCTATAAAGAACACATTGTTTATTCTTGTGTAAAAATGTCATGTAAAGAAGCTCTCTGTCAGGTACTCTATTTTTATTTAGTTGTTTCATAACTCAATTATAATGTTCCCCTCTGTCTAATAATTAGCATACCCACAGTAATGAAGCTTGAAAAGCTGTTCTTTTCCCCACTGTGTGTCAGTTAAACTTCCAGATTGTTATGGAGAACGAGTTGTGCCTGTGTAGGTGAGTTGTCTTTCCCGCCTGCTCTGGCAGCTTGCCCCTGTGCAGTAGTTGAGGGTCAGCTCTTGGAGAAAGGCCCAGCCAGAGGCCTGAGCAGGGACTTCCTGCCATCTGCAGCACAAGGAAAGATGTCAGCAGGAAGCGCTCAAACGGCTCCTCTCCAGCTCTCCCAGGATGACCAGTATTTCCCCCAGTTCCACAACTAGGGAAATTTAACAGTCACTTGATGTACACGTTTTGAGCCCTGGATTTGGTTGTCTTTCATGCCCAGGTTTTTGTGGCCACTTACCACCTTTTGAATACCCTTTCTATGTTTGAGGAATTCCCCACAGTATGAGTCCTGCCTCTCCATTGTATAAGCCCCAAATACACTTTCCCAGCTTCTCTTACAGCAAATTTCTGACCTAGGCTCAGCCAATCTGCCTTGCTTGTAGGAGAAATTGTTTTGGAAGAGAACAATGAGAGGAAGTAGGTGCCTCACAGAATCCATTTTCTGGGGAAAGTGGCAGTGGAGGCTTCTGGCTCTGGAGGAGGAGAGTGGTGGAGATTCTGGCATCCAGGGTCCAGTGCTAAGAGTGTTCACTGAGATGAAGCGGCTGGGGCCACAGGCATCTTCCTGTGGTAATTGTGCCGGATGCAGTGCCTAAGAATAAGATCTTCTTTGCAATAAAAAAAAATTAAAGGCATCTAATGTACTTGTTCATTAGACACATGCATTCTGAAAATCAAAGCATTTAACTTGATTTGTTGGAATTTTTAAAAAGTTATTAAGATGATAAATTTTAAGTGCATTATTTTCCATATGCAAGTTGTATAGCTTGAGATAAACAGACTCAAAGACCAAAGTATTTGTGGGGAACTGGTGTGTCATGGTTATCCTTCAGGTATTGTGGGGACACATGTGGGTTCATATTTAGTTTGAATATTATCATTTACCCATTTCTGAACTTCTTTCTCTCTCTTCTTCCACTCTCTTCTCACATCTGTATTATTGCACTACTATGATTTCTCATAGGGTTGGTTGGACAGAAGTTCTCTGGTATACAGCATGGCATCTGGGCAGGAACTCCATTAGCTGGGTTGGGAAAAGGGTTTACAAGTAGACTACATAAATCTCCTAGTGTGAAAGAAGAGCAGAAAACACCATCCAAATCAGTGAAAAATGAATTTTTTGAAGTACATGCTATTTTATTATTTTCCAAATAATTTGCATAATATATAAAAAAAGATATTTGTTACGAATAGGTCAATTAGTTTAAAAAATACAAGTCATTGTTGGCCCCTGGTAATGGACCATGACCACTCTTGAATTATGGAAATAATAGCTGGACCCAGAATTTGAAGATATGCTTGGAGAGTACTAGCCGGCCCCTTCTTTTCAGGGGGAAAAAAATCATAAAATGTTTTCTCAGCCAGCATAACACACTACAACTGTATTACTGCAACATTACAAATTTATGGGCTCTAAATCAGTGCGTTTTAACCACAGAGATAAATTCTGAGGGATGAGGAATTTATAAACTCAGTACAGAGTACTAAGTTACAGGAATCACAATTAAAAATCTTCCCTATTTTCTGGCCCCCTCTCTGCCGTGATGTTGAAAAAGACTGGTATTCTAAACTCTAATGAGCCATTCTTTCTTCAGTCATTCTATTGGTTTTTAAAGTTATCTCCTCTTCCATCCCATACCTTGTGTCGTAATTTCTGCATGATAGTAGTCCTGCTATGTGTATTGTTTGGTTATTAGTGACTCAAGCAAAGAGAACTTCAATGTCTTGGTAGAGGTCCCCCAGGTGAGGCTGTAACTGACTACATGGAGAAGGAAGCCTCAGTTTGCTCTGCTAGTTCAGGAGTGCTCACCATTACTTTGTAATGTTCCTTCCAGTTCCATGAAGCTACATGATTGCTTTGTATGTTTTATTAATTCTGTGATTTCCGCTATATATACAGAAAGGTAAGAGAACAATATCCTCACATCAGTATTAATTTTTTCTGCCTATCTTCCTTTAAGTCCTACTGGTGTTTTATTATTAATAAATGATTTGAAACTCAGTTTTGAATTCTTTTCTCAACACCATTTCAATATTTCTATAATTCTGAAAACAGCACCTCTAAGGGTAGGAGATATAGCCATGTCACTGGAGTGATGTAGATTCGGTTCCTCCAAGGCCAGGAAGATGGCCTGGTTCTGTCTTTGAGCTCCATCCAAACGTTGGTGTGCAGGTGTGGGAGAGAGATCTCCCTTCAAAGAAGGACATGCTACCCAGCCGGGAGGAGTGTCAGCATCTGCAGGGTCTGCCTCTGCTGCTAACAAACAATTCTCTGGAGATCATGCCCTACCTGAGGTAGCTCGTGTCTGATGAGTGAGACTAGGGTATAAAAACCAGGCCTTTCTGTCTGGACACAGGACACTCTGATGGATAATATTTCCTCCAGATATCTCCACCAGATTGGTTGAGGCTTTATCATGCCCACACTGAGGTTGAGTTCTTCCTCTGTCCAATCCTATCTCCTTTTCCTTTCAAAGAGTTGATCCCTAATAAACACGTTGCATCCAAAACAATTCCAAATTCCTCTGCTTTCAGAGAACCTAACCTGCGATGGTAGGCAAGTCGCATAGGATCTGAAGAATTTTCCTGTCAAGGTCTGAATGATCTAGGCCAGAATTTTGCAATGTTCCTTGTCCTGAATCTACCTATGGATGTGTCTATCTATTTTTTTTTAAATAATTTTTTCTTTTGTTTGGTTGTGGTTTTAATTTTCATTTTGTATTTGTTTGTTTGGAGAGTTTTGTTTGTTTGTTGGGAGGAGCTGTAGGAAGCTCTTTATACATTAGAAACCTGAAAAGAGTAAGATGCTGATTTCCCCATCAATTTCTACTGTCATTGAAAGATGTATTCTCACTGAAAAAAATACTTGGTTCTATTACATGAAGTAATTTACAGTTAAAGGATTTGTATATGCAATATCATGGGTAAACTCTCTTTGTTAATATGAAATCTATGGAAATATTTAATTAATATAAATCTTGAAAGAAGTTGGTCAAATAGATAATCTTTGTCCAGTCTTCTGAAATGGAAGCACAGTGCTCCCAGCTTTTCATTTTCTCCATCTCCAGATCACGTACGATCCTCTCTTCTCCGTCCCTTACTGCATCTAGCTTGGGTCCTTCCTGCATCACTTCTTACTTGGATCCTTGTGTGATGAGCCCTCCACGTCCCTGCCTTTGCCTATGCTTCTCTCTCCCCTTCATACAACTTTCAGAGTAATTTTTCTAAGTTGCAAATCTGATCAGGTCATTCCTCTGCTTAAAATCCTCCAGTGGCTCCCCAAGGCTATTCAAGAATTTAGAACCAAAGTCCTTTTCATGGTACTCCTACAAAACTCTTCATGAATCAGTCTTCTTCACTTTCCAGCTTTATCTCCACAACTGTCTCCCAGTCACCCCACTTTATGTAAATTCCCTGTAGCTTCCGGAATGTGCATGATCTCTCTTCCCCTTTTGCCTTTGTACATGCTGCTCCCTTTGTTGAAATGCCCTTCTACACTTTTTTTTTAATTTCTCCCACCCCTCTTTTTAATTTTTATTTATTCATTTACTTTTGAGGAAGATTAGCCCTGAGCTAACACCTGCCATCAATCCTCCTCTTTTTGCTGAGGAAGACTGGCCCTGAGCTAACATCCATACCCATCTTCCTCTACTTTATATGTGGGACGCCTGCCACAGCATGGCTTGCCAAGTGGTGCCGTGTCCGCACCCGAGATCCAAACCAGCGAACCCCGGGCCGTCGAAGCAGAACATGTGAACTTAACCACTGCGCCACCGGGCCGGGCCCTCTTCTACACTTTTTTAAAAAATTATTATTTTTTACGTAGCTAAGGCTTATTCTTTCCTCAAGGCTCCATTCAAGCATCAAGCAAGCTCTTGGCAGAGGTATTCCTCCATCCCCCAGAGGACCCACTGCCACTAACACCTCTCATAGCACTTAGAAGACTATATTGAACATGTAAGACTGTTACAGTCCTCTCCACACTATGAGCTCCTCAAAGAAAGAAATGTTATCTGTGCGTCCCCAGCTCTGAGTGCAGTGCCCGGTGCACGATGAGTCCTCCGTAAAGTTTTGTACCTTTCTCCAAACTTGTGTATGGCAGCTACTGCTTCTAGCAGATGTTTGCATCCCCCTCCACTGCTCAGCAAATACTGTGTTGCTCAATACTACATACTGTAGGTGCTCAATGAATGCTTGTTGAGTGGATGACCATACTGCTGTTGTTCTAAGTATTACCATTCTACCTCCAGTAAATGCTTAAAAGACTCCACTTACCAGGAGGAGCCTAGAAAAACATTTTCAGTGTTGACTGACCCGTTGAAGTCTCTGAAGATGTTTTTATTTCATTCCGGAGCAGTCGCCTAAACCATGAACAACCAGCTAATAGTATTCACAGGAGAGCGACTTTGTCTGTTTGCCTAGACTGTTTGTGATATTAACTATGCAAATAAATATTTTGATTGTTCATTTGGGAGAAGAGGATTACTTGATCACTGTCTTGAAGTATATGTAGGCTTATTATGAGGAGGAAGATGACTAATTTTTTCTCCCATTGCTACAGCTGATTCAATGAGGAAAAGCACTTACATTGTATCAGTGGTTAAAGATAAGAATTTCTTTACCAGAATTCAGGGACTTTTGTGAAAACTCTCTCTTTGCAGATGTGACTAGATGACATCAAAATTCTCATTTTCACTCTGAGTCTGTAAAATGTGAAATGATGTCATCACAGTGACCGACTGCCACCAATAAAGAGGCTGCTGAATTAGGTATTACATTCTCCAGTTACTACCTTCAGATGAGAGTCGGTGGTACATGCTGTGAGTGTAGGACCATCTTGAGCATGGCTGAAGAACCGCAGCATTACCCTCACACTTGAATCTCACTGGGGAGACAAAACACGAGAAGAGTTAAGTTCTAGTATAACGCAGCTTATTATTATATATGATACAGATTATAAGAGCAGAGAATGGCTTTCAAAGGAGTTAGGAGTCAGAGAGGAGCAGGGAAGGCCATTCAAGGCAGGGGGAAGAGTTGACAGATGTGCCAGTATGTTTGTGTGCTCACAGACCAGATAGGGCTTAGACCAGCGCTACTGAGGAAGAAAGCATTCCTAAACATCTACTCCACAGGTATGATGTACCAAGCTCTGTGCTAAACCCAGCACGTGCATTTTCTCATTCAATCCTCATAATAACTCTAATATATAGTTAATAACACCATCTCAGTTTGCAGTTGATAAAACTGAGGCACAGAGAGGTTAAGTGACTTGCCTAAGATCATAGAGCTGACAATTGATGGAACAGGCCATTCAAACTCAGGTTGTCAGACTTCAGCTACTGGGACTAAAATTTGGTTCAGAAACATTAGTAATCACTTCCCAAAGGCAAGGCACAAACTGAAGTGGAATTGTGGGGCTTGAAATCAGGGAAATATCTTCCTCAACAATATACTCCCCCATAACAAGCTCCACATACAGGTATGCTGTAAATGTCTGTGAATGAACAGGCTATTTTCAAGGAGTACATACTCTGGTAGGGAAGAGACACATGCATAAGCAGCTCGGATGTTCTAAAGGCTATAGGTCCTGGTAGGTCAGATGGGATAAAACCCTGAGGGGAGAGGGAGATATCCTAGAAGCAGCGAGGAGGCATTGAGGTTTTTGAGCAGGAGAGTGACATGATGAAAGCTTATTACTGAAAGCTTAATCTGCTGACTATGTGCTACTTGTTTCTTTATTGTCAGCAACATTAAGCCACTTGGAACTCCAAGCGAGTTAGATCTGTGGTGATAGAAAAGAGGAGGAAATATTTCTCTCTCTTTTGTCCTGCTCACCAAAATTCTGCTAAATTGGTTTAGATGCTGGGACAATAAATTGGAGTAAGCAGAAGCCTAAAATCTGAAGGTGTGCTGATGCTCTCTGTCCAATCACTATTGTTCCTAAAAATATAAGGAGCCCCCAGCCTGGAGGGCTAGGGCAGAGGGCTGGAAAGGGTGTATGTTGCAAATCTCCAAGAGAGCTGAGATCTAAGGTCATTCATGTATGATTGTTTTAGAGTTATCCATTTCTTCATTCAGTTGGTCATTCAATGAATATTTGTTTATTGAGTGTCACTGAGTACCAGGTACTGTTCTAGGTCTGGGGACGTAGACACTTGTGTGAGAAGAAGTATAACAAGACCACTGCCTCGATGGAGTACGCAAGCCAATAGGATAATTCAGACCATAAACATTTCAGAGAGTGACATGTGACTACAAAGAAAATAAAACAGCAACAAGATGAAGAGTGACTGAGGATGGGGGAGTAAGCATTTTAAAAAGGACTCTCAGAGAAAATCTCTCTATGGAAATGACAGTCCAGCAGACTTGAATAATGAGAAAAAGCCAGCCATGCCAAGAGCAGAGGGAAGAGCATTCTAGGCAGAAGAGACAGTCAGGGCAAAGGCCCTGAGGTTGGAACTAAGAGGAAGGGGCAGCAGGAACTTTGGGCTTTTCCTAATAGCTGCGTTCAAAACTTTGAAAAGTACAGGTGAAATCCTTCCTCAAATACTATGTCAGTAAGATATTTTAACCATTTGATGATTCTCATTATTAACTTTATTCTTAATAACCAATTAAAATTTTCCATCTGAAAAAGACAGATATTGTATTTAAAAAAATTAATTTGAGGATAAACTGACAAATAACAAAAAAAAAGAAATCAAGATCATGGATAATAAGGAGTCAAAAATATGGATGAAGGGTGTCAGAAGATCACCGTGAGGAGAGGGGTGGTGCTGAGGGCTGGTACTGAAAGGCTGAAAATCATGGACTATTTATTAATTTAATAAATCTGTCTTGATGTCAATATAATCTAATGTTGCCACAAAATAATGGTCTCCTGCTGCTACACAAATGTTGAGGCCAAGCTCTGATGTTTATTTTCAAGACAGGAGACATTGATCCTTCACTAATAGAATATTACAAGTTTATTTCTATTATGCTAAGTAACCAAAGTTGATTTCATTGTTTGATTTGATGGATGTTGGTGTTGTCAGAGTTCAGAATGGTCTGGGGCTAGAAGGCCAACAGGATGAGTATTTTTTTTCCTAATTAGGCATCCTTGGATTTCATTCTAATAGAAAATCAATAAAGGAAAATTTTAGGGATACTTAGTCTCTGGATCTTTCTTCTGATGCCCACGAATTGGGACTGTTTGGCACAAGATTGTTCTCCCCTGGGACCAAAGAAACTCTAGAGCCAGACAGCGAGTGAGTTGGAGGGGGCCCCACCCAATTGGAAAGGCAACAGGAAAAGTGATGAGAGGAAAAAGACAGCTACAACAATAGAAGGAGGAAGTGAAGCCAAAAAAACAAGAGAAGAAGGAAAAGTTACAGTGAACTACAGTAATCCACGAGGAAAGGAAAACCACACAGATAAAAAACAAAACGAAAAACCCCAAAGGGAATTGCAATCTGCTGATTTAGATGCAGAGGACCAGTTTTTGACCATTTCCAGCAGCAGGGCACTTATTTGCAGTGATCCAGTGAATGGATGGCGATATGATCCAGGCATCCAGGTCTCCCTTTTCCTAAGCAGAGTGTGAACTAAAACAAAGATCTTGGTTTTCAGGTTTCATCTACGACAGATCACATCCACACAGATCTGTTAAATGTGATCGACTGTGAGAGGAATGAACAAGGTAAAGACTGGAAAGAAGTCATGAACTGACCGATTGAGTAGGAATAAGGAGAATACTTACCTCTTTTAAATATCAAAAGAGAAACAGATCCATTCCAAATCATTTCTTCTTTTAATATCCTACAGCGAGCCAAGGTATTCACTTTACAATAGTCAAAACGGGAGGAAATGATGTGCTTGATAAAGGACAAGGCTGTAACAAAGCAGGGTGTGGCTTGGTGTTTCTGATTTTGCCTAATCAGGGGGTTTAGCTGTAAGAACAGAATTCACTGCCGCTTACCACCCTGAAGCAAGATCCCATAAGCCCTGCTTGAGTGGTCCAACCTGAATTTAATCCAACCTGAATTCACAGAGAAGCTGACCCTTCTAGAATCACAGTGCACGAATGGGTAAATGTTAAGGGACAAGGGTGGTTGGAAGGATCTGTAGATCAGATTCCTGAGAGGACCTGAACGCTGCCTGGGTGCAACTTACAATCCCGTCATTGTCTAGTTGTATGAACCATAAAAATTTGTGAATAATAATACCTACCTCAAAGAATTGTGCAGAGCATTGATTGAGATACTCTACATAAAGCACTTAAAACAGTGCCTGGCACATTGGACAAACGTTAGCGTTGTTAATACATGAGAAGTCTGTGGCGTGGTTTGCAAGAAGTGAAATTCTTGCGTGGTCGAACCATTTAACATTGCCAACAGTCAACCATTTTTGACTTAGCAGTTTCATATATTTTAATTTAATATGTTCCCACTAAACTTCCCTATTCCTCTTACATTTTGTCCTTTTGTCAGGGGCTAAGGGGAAGAGAAAAAGAAAGGGAAGGGGAAAGAGAGAGGAAGAGCAGGTGAAAGAAGGAATGGGAAGGTGGAAGGTTACGTGGTGAAGCCCTTTGAAGAGACTGGTCCTGACTGGAAGCCGAGGTGAGGAGATGTCCTGTTTCCTACCCTCCACCCCTCTCACAAGCCTGCAGTGAGCTCTCTAGGTCTTTAGAAAATTCCTGAGACATGGATGAGGCATTTGCCTCCTTGTGCCACAAATGATAAATGTTCCTTTAAGATAAAGAAAACACCCAAATTGTAGAACAGAGCTGGCATCTCCTAAAGGGACACAAGAGCAGAGGCAAGAACAAAGGACTCAGTGCAGGCAAGTTGGGGAATAGAGACAACTCTTCCAGAGTGGTGGGAGGAAGTGCCCGGAACCGGGTTCTTCCTTGACCACCCTTCTCCACAGACTACCTACATCCATCACCAGAGTGAGCTCTCTGTCTGCCTCTCTCCTAGAAACTGGGCCAGGCTGAAAAGTCAGGGGAAACGGATATAGCGCTCCGAAAGCCTCTACTTTCTAGGCACCTCGGCATCAAACATAGTACCAGAGAAGAACATTCCAGAGGTCGGTATCCTTGGCCAAAACTCTCCTTAACCCAGAGATAAGCAACAACTTTAGCCCTAAGTAGTGTCCACAGGGCTGCAGACACTGATTAAGGTTCTCCTCAAAAAACTAAAAATCCCATGAGTGTTAGAGGGAGGACAGTGTAGGAGGGAAGCACAGAGTAGCAGACCATAAGACAAAAATGAATTCTTCCTGAATTTTCTTAACACTAGCCCCCAATACCACAGACAACATGGGTCTTAGAAGTTGGGTGAAGCTAATGGGGATTTGCCTTGTAGTAGTCAACAGCTCAAAACCATGTGGCAGGGCAATCCTTCTATATTCTGCCTCAAGAATTTAGGTCCAAGGAAAAAGACCTGAGGAGTTTGGAAAGCTGATGATAATGAAATTATAAAATTATTTATCAGATGAGGAATCTGGTTGGTATATGTATAATCTAATGATGCTAGCAGGTAGCAATTACCACCACAGAACACTTAGAAATCTTCCGCAACTGACTGCAATATATAGGATGGAGCCGAGTTGGTTTCAAAGACTTTTTGAGCATCCAAAAGTGAAATATTTAAAGTGCCCTCTACATCTTTGGCAAATCTATATGACCCTGATAAGATTGTTCATGCCTTATAGCTTACTATTGGCAATGGCTATATTCAGCCCTTGTCTTAAACAGATTTTTAATACCGTTAAAAAAACATAATATATTTCTAGTCCCTTATTCTTAAACTATTTCAAGGTAAATAAAATATGACAGTGGTATATTTTGTCATCTTTTTTTGCCATACTTGGTTGAGAGGATCAAATTATGTTGGAAAATTATGAAAAGTAAATGCAGTAGGTATTTTTTTTCTGTTTCCATTCCCAGCAGAAGGAAATGACACTGCCTGGAATGCTGCACAGCCTCCCTCTTGAGACTGGGGCTTTTGTCAGCTTCAAGAGTGCAAAGATATCATATTGGCATAACCTTAGTAGGTGAAAAACCATTGTGAAGACTTAGGAATGCACTAAAAAAATATAGTAATATTTTTGAATAAAGAACACTATTTGGCACACTTCCTATTGCATAACTTTCAACATTTAATGACAAAAATCCAGCCAGTGAACACTGCAACAGTTGGAATTTGTTTTGCAAAATGTGCTAAAGTGTGTGAAATTGCCATTCACGGTAGCCTTGTTTTTTCATTTTTCCCCATCTTCAGCTTATGCACAACCTTTTTATCAGGATTATTTTATTTTATTCCAAGCTACTGAATTTCAAATTCTTGATGGTGCTCAGAAAAGACTAGGTACTCTAGAGATGAAACTGTTTAGAACTGGTAGTTCTGCACCCTGTCTCTCCTAGCCCACTGGTAAGTGTTTATGAATATCTAAGCTGGGATTTTAAAAATCCAGGGCAATAGGTTAAGAAAACAGTCGTTGCCTCAGATTATCTGATGTTAAACCAATAACGGTGGGTCAAATAATGTTAATTCGAGGCCCCATTTCATTTATTATTCTGGAATAAGAGTCCATGTTGCATAGTATATCGTAATAATATAGTCTGTTCATTCCATTTCTTTGGTACATGCCATGTGAGCAGTTTGTGAATGTGAGCAGGCGAGTCTGTTCTGCCTGGGAGTGAAGTTTTATACAGTAGTTTGAGTGACAAACATCTCAAAGCTTGCTCACATTCCTCTGTGGAATAGTCACTTCTGAGAGAAAGAGGTGCGGCTTCGTGGTCTGGGAACACGACTGCCAGCCAGGAACACAGAGTTCTCATCCTGGAACTAGCTCTATTTTCTTTATGGATCAGATCATGCTAATGAATCTTTCTAGGACTCAGTTTACCCAGCTTAAAAAGCTGGGTAGGAAAATCTAATTAACTGGGGTATACCGAGTATTAATGAATGGATATATGTTAAATGATTGGAAGCGAAAAGTGATATGAATGTAAGTAAAGAGATGCTATTTTCAAAAACTAATTAGTTTTATGAAAGAAATAAATAATAGGCCAGTTTTGTCCTTTGGAAAAATTACTTAAAAACAAGAATATTCACTTAAATGTCTAAATAGTTTAATTTTCTACTCCAAATGTTTTTCTTAAGTTAGCATGCTAAGTATTCTATGTGATGCAAACAATTAAATTCATTAGCTTCCATTTAAACATAAAGAAGTAGTCTCTATGTTCTATATAGCAAAGAAAAATCTTTTCTGAGGTTCCATGCACTGTAAGAATATAGACATTATTAACCTTAATGTTTTAGAGGGAAAAAAGGATCAAACAAATGTACAGTCAATCTAGAGTCTGCGTGGAGTGGTGGAATGAAGTGCTTATTTAAAATGATAAAGACTTCCAAGAATAATATGCAGGTTCCAGAAAAAGAAAATTGTGCATAGGCACCCAAACAAAATGGGAGGAAAAAAGATCTAATGATTGGGTAATTATGGTGTTCTATATCTGAAAGAATAAAGTTAAAAAAAAAAAATCAACCTCAAATGCAAACACGCCATTCTAGTGGCTCAGCTGGTGAGCATTCCCTTACTGATAAATCCAGCCACCCAAAAATAATCAGACTCGTGTGTGAGGTTAAAAAGAAAAACCACAAAACTTCTAAAAAATATATTGTGATCTTTACACTAGGAAGCTTTAAATCTCCTATCCCTTTCCCCTTTTTAAAAATGAAAACAAACAAAACAATGGATCTTCAATTCTGTGTCTGGGATCTCAAATTTGGCTCTGAATATGTGTTTCAAATCTCATTAATTACAATATTGGCCCCATGAGATACAGCTGCTGATGCAAAGAACACTCTTTGTACTCAAAATAATTTGAACAAGGGCAAAGAAGCATTTTATTTACATGTGTAAACATTAAGAGGAAAATAAAACAGAGACAGTTCTGATAGCTGCTGAGATGTTTTAATGATAATTGATTTAATTACTTAAGCTTTAAGGTTACCATGTATAGGAATAGCCATATTTTCACTTCGTATATTTGTTGGATGATAACATTCTTGTAAAGGTAACTCTGACATTAACTTGGCAAGTTCTGAACTAAGACCTTTTAGCATTTTATTCTATCCAGATACTAAGACTAAATTGTTCTGAATTCCATACCCCACTGTGCAGATCTATAATTTATTTATTTTTCAAATATCAGAAAATATGCCATTACCCAAAGGACTCTTCCATTTAACAAATCTGGGTAAAAACCAATCAAATGAATAAATTACAGCAGTAGACAGCAAACAGCCTTTCTTGTTTTCTTTCTTCTTTCTCCTTTCTCTTTAGGAAATAAATTAAACCATAGCTGTTTGGGGTCTTGTACTACAAGAACATATGTGGTCACACATTTTCATCCTATTAACAAATTTGTTGGCTGAGTGGGTAGAAAGTAAAGTCCACTGTAAAGATGTCTTAATGCCTTGCATGGGGAGGGTCATCTGCTATGTATAGATACGGCCTAAAAATCTTGCTTTGAGATCTACTGGTGCCCATTGGCTGTCTTTAGATGGCTACTGAACAGCAGAGTTAAGCAGCTCTGATTATACATAAGAATCACTTGGAACTCACAAAAAATACGCATGCCTGGGTCTATCCCTAAGCATTCAGATTTAGTTAGTCTGGGGCGGGGTCCCAGATCTTGTATTTAAAAGCAAACAAACAAACAAAAACCAACAAAAAATAAATCCTCCTAAGGCTAATTCTAATGTGCCACAACTGAGAAACATAGTTAGAGAATCCCAACACCAGTGCAAGGACAGGAACTAATTTTAGTTATTAGATAAGAGTACAAGGCCCACTCCTGGTTTTTAATGGAAACCTCACCTTATTCCAGGTGTGGGTTGGAGCATGCACCAGCAACTGCCAGAGTTCCCTCCTTGACAGCATTCTCTAAGCAGCACCTTATAGGGAGTGTTCTATGGGTGATTGAGCCTTGAGATACTAATCATTTTCTGGGTTAAAGCCAATGGAAGTAGATAATTGAACAACAAATTACATAATGCTAACCTCAAAAGTAGAGTCTACAAACAGTGGCAGCCTTATACACATTTGAGCGTTTTGAGCAAAAGTTCCTCAGAAGAAAGGCTTACTGGCTCAGCATCACTCCTTCCAGTTCTTCAGAGTCCATGAATGTCATGTCCCCACCACCAAATCATTATAGGTCATTAGAAACAGAAAGGAGAATTTCGAGTTAGATTTGGCAAATTGCTTCTCTTGGAAATTAATCAACTCAAACCAATGTGATTTTTCTCACTTTCTTTATCCTCCCTCCTTCTATTGGCTGATTTTTGTCCTCTATTTTTTTTTTTTTGGCTTGAGGAAGATTACCCCCCAGCTGACATTTGTGCCAATCTTCCTCTACTTTATATGTGGGACACCGCTGCAGTGTGGCTGGCAAATCGAGTAGGTCCTCACCCAAGATCTGAACCGCAAAACCCAGCCACTGAAGTGGAGAGCACAGAACTTTAACCACTCAGCTGGCTTTAACCACCCACGGGGCTGGGCTCAATTTTTGTCCTTTTAATAAAAATATTTTTGGGGCCGGCCTGGTGGCATAGTGGTTAAGTTTGTGCACTCTCCTTAGTTAGCCTGGGGTTCACGGCTTCAGATCCCAGGCACAGACCTACACATTGTTCATTAATCCATGTTGTGGCGGCATCCCATATACAAAGTACAGTAAGATTGGCACAGAGGTTAGTTCAGGGACAGTCTTCCTCAACAAAAAGAGGAAGATTGGCAACAGATGTTAGCTCAGGGACAATCTTTCTCACACACAAAAAGGTACTTTTATTTTTCTTTTATCTTTTTATCATAATTTCAGTCCTCTATTGTTTCAGTCACCTTCTTTTGCTATCATATTCTATGGCTTCTTCATTTAATTGTTTCTTTCATTCTTCTTTCCTACCTTTTTACACTTTACCTTTTCCAATTTTTTTCATTTTCCTTAACACCAGTATAGCAGGTCCTTTCTCTTCATTTTTTCCAGTTTTTGATTTATGGTTGTTTGCCAACCCCTTTTCTGATTCTGTCTCTCACTTTTAGTAACTGCCCTTCTTTAACCTTCTGTTGATGTTTTATTCCTATCACTTGCCGTCAATGCCCACACAAGCCCATTTCTTTCCATTCCATCTATTTCTCTATCTCCATGTGCATTTTTATGATTCTACTACTAAAAGCTTAAAGCCATAAGTGAGGACTAGAGAGCTACCCTTCCCCATTTGAATCCTATTTCCTCTCCCCTCCCATAGCTGTTCCGAGTCTATTCATCCTTTCCTGACGTTTCTCCCTGTCCGACCCCCACCTGTACCACCTCTTCCCCTGTCTCTCCCTATTTGATGCCCAACTCTTCTTTCTAACCCCATTTGCACTGTCTGATTTTACAGCCAAGGATCTCGACAAGATAAAGGATGGAGTTCTATCCGGAACCAGGTGTTTCACAAACTTTTGCGCATTTACTGAAATGGGATTAGGGGCTTGGATCTAGAAATATTCTGGGGCAGCCTTTCAACTCTGGCACAGCTCTGCACTCCTTGGAGCGCAGCTGGGGCCTATTCTTATGGATAAGGACAAGGATGTTTCAAAGGCCTTCTATGGCCCTTTCCATTCCAGAGGTCGGGATAAGTAGGGATCACCGGCCAAGGCTGGATCCACCGGGCCAGGTGGGGATGCCTGGGGCCCTTTTCTGCGGCAGATCAGGCAGGGAAGCTGGTGCATGGGGCACCCCGGGCTCCAGCGTGGAGCGGCCGAAATAGGGGGCCACTGAGGCCCCAGGCCATCTGTGGGAGGCAGGCTCACCTCTAAATAGAGGAGGCAGCCCGGAGACAGGGTGCACCCCTGGGACGCAGGGCGCGGCCCCAGGGGCCTGGCGACGCCACCCCAGCGGCGCCAAGGGCCGGAGGCGCAGTCCCTTCCCGGGAGGGAAGGCGACTCACTCCCGGTCGCTCAGCCAGAAGGTCGAGGGAACGGCGCGTGTGTCCCTCGCCAGTCAGCCCTCTGGGAGCAGGGCGGGGGCGACACCCCAGGGAGTAGGGCTGAGGGCGGCGGAGATCAGTCCCGGGTACTGGCGCGGGGTCACAGACAGGAGAGGAGCGGGAGAGGGGGTTGGCGGGGCCCCCGGGGCGGCTGGGGCCGTAGGTCTGTCTGTGTCCTCGGCGGGCGCCCCGAAGTCTGGGGCCGCCGGGACTCCAGTTCCGCCGGCTCCTGCCAGAGACTCCAGGCCGCACTTTCCCCTCCTCCCGGCGCCTTCTCTCCAGTGAGGAGCCGAGCGCGGGCGGCGCGGGGGGAGGGGCGGCGGCGGCGAGAACAGCCAGTTGTTTAAAATCCTTCTAGAGCAGTTTCTAATTCCCCCCTTGCGCCGGGGTTCGGAGGGGGGTGGGGGGAAGGAGAGCGGGAGGAGGGAGGAGAGCGGAGAGGGAAGGAGGGAGGGAACCCGGGAGGGAGGGCAGGAGGGAGGAGACTGCCGCTTAGGCTGTAGCCGCCACCGCGCGCTTCGGCAGGCCGGAGGGAGGGGGAGGCCTGTCCGTCTCGCGCGTTGCCTGGGCGAAGGGGGCGGAGCTTTGGCGTGGGGCGGCCAATAGTGGGGGTGGCTGCGTGGGTCGCCATGGGGACGGGGCTGTTCCCGGGGAGGCTGTGATGGGTTGACAGGTGCGTGACAGTGGGAGCTGCTCTCGGCACAAGCATGTACGGCAAAGGCAAGAGTAACAGCAGCGCCGTCCCGTCCGACAGCCAGGCCCGGGAGAAGTAAGTGTCTCCGCTTCTCACCCATCTCCGCCTTCACACGCGCGCACACACACGCACGCACTCGCACACTCTCGCGGAGACACAGACACACAGACACTCTCGCCCGGGGAGAGCCGGGGGTGGGCTGGCAGGGGGAGGGGTACGCGAGCTGGGGGCGTGCGGTGCGGGGAGCGGCTCCTTCCCGGGAGGGGCCCGCGCGGGGCGGGCGGCCGTGGCGGCTGCGGGCTCGAGGGAGCGCGGGTGCTGGGGGGCGGCGGCGGTGCTGCTGGCGGGGATGGAAACTTGTTTGGCTGATTGAGGCGAATAAGCCGCGGGTTCACCTCCTCTCAAAGTAACTTTCGAGCTGGGGTCCGGGGCTGCAGGGACCGGGAGAGCCGCCGGGGGTCGCGGGCGGGTGGAGGGGGCGGCTGCGTGGACGAGGGCGCGCGGGGGGCAGATGGGTGCTCGGAGCGGCGCGCTGGGGTCGGGCGGGCGGCTCGCGGGGCGCCGCGGCGGGGGCTCGGGGCCGGGAGCGCCGGGCGAGGCGAGGGCGGCGGTGCCCGGCGCGCGGCGGGCGGAAGCCGGGCGCGGAGCGGCCGAGCGGGGCCCCACGGGGCGCGGAGGGCGTGTGCGGGCGTGGGCCGGGGGCGTCCGGGCTCGGCGGCGGGCGGGGGCCCGCGGGGCCGTGGCCCCGGCGCCGGGCGGAGCGGGGCCGGGCCGGGGGGCGCCGGGGTCGCGGCCGAAGTTTGGGAGTCAGTGAAGGAGCAAGTTCCCGGGGAGGAAAAGTGCCGGCGAGGAGGGAGCCGCCGGGGCCGCTGGCGTCGCTGTCTCTCGGCGGACCAACTCCGCGCCGGCGGCGGCCGCGAACTTTTTTTGGAGACTTGCCGCCTCCCGAAGGTCGGGGGCCCGGCGGCCGCGGCGGCGGGCTGGGCGGGGCCCGCGGGCGGGGGTCGGGGGGCGCGGCGCGGCCGGCCGGGGAGGGCTGTCCGCGGCGGGGAGGGGCAGGGGTCCGGCGCGGCGTCTGCGGGCGGGGAGCCGCGTGGCGCCGGGGGGAGTGGTTGGGTCGGGGTTGTGGGGAGATACAGGTGTTAACTTCGGTGGGCGCCCAGAGGAGGCTGGCGAGGAGAGAGCCCCTCCCGGCCCGGGATGCCGCCGTCACGGCACAGTGCGAAGCAGGGCTGTTTGCTGCTATTCTTACGTACTTGTAACGGTGCTTTGGTTGTTACTAAAAATGAGAGCGAATAGTGACTGTGACCACTGAGGAAGAACCCCTTTTTTCCGTGCAGCAGATCAGTGATTCCCAGTAACCACCTCCGCGCCGCGGGCGAGGCTCATCCTTGTCGGTGAACGCACTCTGCCTGGCCGAGGGGGTTCAGCCTGGGGAAAAGTCTGAGAGCATCTCTCAAAAGCTACTTGGTTACCTTGCGCACGGAAATAGCTGCGTAAATAAAAACCCAGTGCGCGGACGACCGAGTTTCCCTCGTTGCTTTAGGCAGTTAGGAGTCTTCTCCTGAAAGTTTCTTGTGCCCCAGGGATGGCAACATCTCCTAATCTTTGTGTTGGCAGCAACACACACAACTCCCATAGGATTTAGGGGTGGCAGGCCTTGATGTAGCAAAACAAAAAAAAAATTAACTGAGAGATGCTGTTTGTTTTTTTCCAGAGGTATTTTCTGAGGAGCTACATTTAAGGATCTTGTTGCTGTGACAAGGAATATATATATAAAAAGATCGAAGTTTAGAAATAACAGCCTAACTTGTGTGCATTCATCATATATGTGATAAAATAAAAACATTTAAAGGAGGCTGTTTTAATGATTACAGAGTATTTGGATTTCATGCTATTGGGAGTTGAAGAATTGAAGTGTATTGAGGCAGAATCTTATTTATTTTGGGGTGCTTGAATTTGAGAATCCAAATAATTTTGGATTTTAATTGGATTCGCAGGACTGGCTGAGTCTAATCTGTATCCTGATAACTTTATAATTTTTTTTTTTTGTATCTGAGATAATGAGGAAGTTGGACCTGGTGTGTCTGTGGTCCTTGCTAGCTCTCATTCTGTGATTCTGTCATGAAAACAAATAATTGCCACTTTTGCTGTCACATCTACCGCACTGAACAGCTAAGGAACATCTACTCTTGTAAGCAGAGTGGTGAGGGTTCTGCTAGATGGTGCTATTTGATTTAAATAAATTTCTTCCATTCATTGTAATTGGCAGCAGGAATCCTGGACTGGCTTGGCTTATGAACTAAATATAGGTGAAGAGGCCACTTCTGGAGAATTGACAGTGACTGTCCTGGGTTAATTGTTGTTGCATTAATTTTTAGGTGAATGTTTGAATCTGAGAAAAACTCTGAGATTCTATTTTATAGAATAACCTTGGTTTCATTTTGGTGGGAGGGTTGTTCTCATGGCTCAGTTTTCCCCTTTATGTTTACCTGGGACTATAATGGCAGTATTCTACAACAGTCTGCTAACTTCTCAAGATAGGAATCTTAAAGTTATCTTTAAAATGGATGTCATCAGATTAAAAAAAAAATTTAAGGTGGCAGATTTTAAAAAGTATCTGAGCAAACAAGAATGCTCTTTTAGTAAGCAAATTATAGTTGTTCTGATCTTAAAAATCTTGGGAATAATTTATTTGTCAGTAATAAATGTGTATTTATTTTACTGTAATAAAAATGTTCTTAAAAGTGTCATTATTATGAATAATGGCATGCGTGTAAAATAAAAATATGTATTGGTTTATGATCTATCAAGAAATGTGTTTTCTAACTTGAGTTCATAGTGGATAGCTGATAAATGCTTACTATATTATTATATCTTTGCTTTCTCTTTTGTTAAAAAGTCACAATATGGAATACTTGAAATTAATTTGTAGGTTTTACACTTTCTATAATTTCAGTATACAGTTCTGAACATAAAAATAGTCAGGTTAATTATTTTGTTTCAAAAACCAGACAGATCAAGTCTATACAAAGGTTTGGATTAGGTTTAATTACAGAGAGAGTGATTGAAAACCCTTGGAGGGGGGTGGGATGTTTGTGCAAAACTTTAAATTCTGATCCTGTTAGGTCATTTTCCCCTTTAGCAGCCTTTCTTTGTAACACTAATCACAATGGTAATTTAGTAACTATGTAATTGATTGTTTAATGTTTAGTTTCCTCTAAAATGTAAGTTTCTTGAGGGCAAGGGATAATACTTCTGATTTCTTCTCTGAGGTATCCTTGACATTAAGGACAGTATGTTAAAAGCACCAAATAAATACTTGTTGAATAAATGAAGATGTTAGACTCAAAGGAATTTTTTCAATGTGAAAAAAATTTTTTTCAGTGACCTTTAAAATAGGGACTTTGAAAGTTTTGAGTTTCACATTCTCTAGCTTAGTTGTATTTCAAAAACAGCCAATAACGACACAACAGTAATTATTATTTGTTTGTCCTTCTATGTACTGGTCACCGTATTTTCTCTAGTTCTCCCAACAATTCTGCAGGATAGTGATTTTTTTCTCCACTAAAGAAATAAAATTGGGGCCGGCCCCGTGGCTGAGTGGTTAAGTTCCCAAGTTCCCCTTCGGCGGCCCAGGGTTTCAAAGGTTCGATGCTGGGCAACGACATGGCATTGCTCATCAAACCATGCTGAGGCAGTGTCCCACATAGCACAACCAGAGGCACTCACAACTAGAATCTACAATTATGAACTGGGGGGCTTTGGGGAGATGAAGAAGAAGAAAAAAATAAAACTACAACTCTGATTAGTTAAGTAACTCGCCCAGGTGATACACTGCTAGCTGGGTTTCTGACGAAGATTTCTCTAACTTCAGAACCTGTGGTTGAAGCTGAAAAATACATTTTCCAGTATACCAGATTTTCTTCCTGATCAAGGGTAGGACGCTACAGATTTAGGGAACAGCATTACGTAATCAGATATAACAGACTAAAGATTTGATCAGATACGCAGCCTTACCCACTGTATATCCTGATGCTCACACCCTCCATTTTGACAGACTGCAGACGTGTGTGTGTGTTGTGAAGGCATAGAAATTATAGGAGTGAAAATTGGGAGCCTAAAATAAT
Source organism: Equus asinus (assembly GCF_041296235.1). Lineage (NCBI taxonomy): Eukaryota > Metazoa > Chordata > Mammalia > Perissodactyla > Equidae > Equus > Equus asinus. The sequence goes on from NC_091798.1 coordinate 87,348,124, forward strand.
GAAGAATCCTTGTTTCTTCATATTTTTTCTTCCAGGAATTTTGTGTTATCACCTGCATTTTAAAGTTAAACATTGTAGTTGTGAGCAATCCCTGTATGAAATTGCTGAGCTTTAAGCCACACTCTATGCCACAGAAAGAATAACTAGCATCTGCAATAGATAAGTGGTGATACTTCTTTTTTATTAAACTCTTTGATCCTTTAAAATTACATAATAGCACAGAAAGATGAATCTGCTGTGAAGCAAAGTTGAACATAAGATATGCATACTGGACAGTGACATTATGTGAAGTAAACTTGGCAGAAACAACAGAAATCAAACTGCATGTAACCTAGGGCCCTAAGAAGTAACTTTAGTTTTTAAATTATGAATCTTTTAATAGAATATACCAAGAAACAGGGACCATATGCTCATTTTTAAGTGGTTAAAGTCTAATGAACATTTAAACACTATATGAAAGAGAGTTTATAGGCATCAGTATCTGCCAGCATCACCTTAATTTCCCTCTTTCTTTTTATTGTGACCCCCCTTAAAAATCATAAATTTTCCTTCTTCTGTCCTTCCTTCCTGAAGGAAATAGAGTTAAGGCAAGTGAATACAAATCTCTTCAGAAACTTGATTGCCTAGTAGTTAATGCAGTTAATGCCATTTAAGATTTCTAAAACTAGTGAAGGGATACCTTTATGGGAATGAAATTTTCTGTAAGATATTAAGTTGACACTCCCGGTCCCAGACTCAGGATGTTTCTTCCAAAATAGTAAACGTGTATCTAATATGTCATCTTAGCTTTGAGAGTTTTTCTTTTGATTGATCTCTCATATTTTAGAAAAAGTACCCCAAAAATGATTTTTTTGAATGTACACACATAAAGAAAAAATGTATGTGTTTACCCAGAGATTTATTCTGACTCTCAGAAATAGTATTAATATTGCAATGTATTTTTTTAGAGCTATGAAGGAAAAAAACGAAAGGTTTGTTTCCACACTTTAGAGCCAGTTTGCCATATAAAACTGATTCATGATGAAAAAAGTTACTAAATTTTAGTTGTTGTGCCGTAGTGGACCAAATGTGTCTTACATCATCAATTACTACTAGAAAGCAGAGTTATTTTGTTTTAAAATTAAAAGATACTGTGGGCAGGGATTGCAATGCCTAGATTGCAGTTTATTAAAATTTCACCCCAATAGTTTAGAGTTAGAAGTAAAATTTGGGGAAAAAACATTTTGAATTTAGAATCTTCTTCCTTCCATAGAGATCACAACTGTTACATTAATGGTGGGACATAGGATTGAGGATTAATGTACTGGATTTAAAAGACGTGATACTACTTCTGGGAATATATAATTAAAAAAATATTGCAGATAATTATAATTTTATTTTGAAATCCATGGGAATATTCTCTACTATTTTGTGTACATTATTGCTTTGACACTGGTATGGGAATGAAATATTTGCCTGCTCGTGACATATTGTTGGTTAGTAATATGTAAGCCTCTGTAAATATGCTAAAATATTAATTTTATTAATAACTTATTGGTTCCCAAAGCAATAGAATAAGATATATTTGTTAATATCTGAAGAGAGTTTGGAATAAAAAATAAGTGATTATATTTAGATTTTAAACTTATCAGATTTTGTGTACGTTTTACAAATGTAACGTCTGTTCCTGTAAGGTATTGTTAAAATATGTATATAACTGAACATGAGTAGGGCTCTGAAGTTATTTGACTGCTATGCCAAACCCCATGTGTGCTACAAAAAGTCATCTGAAGGGTGGTCCACCAAGATTTGTGTTCCTGTGTGTTTTCGGTAATGTTAAAGAAGTAGTGGAGGCTCCTCTCACCTTTCCCAAACTGTCTGTCTTATTCACTGTGTGAGGACGTTGAAAAACAGGTAGAAAAATGGTCTATGTAGGGAGGAATAGAGGTTTTCCAGGTGACTTTTAATAGCCCTGCAGGCTGTGCAAATTCATGGTTGGTCATAATGGGTAATTGGTAATTTTTGTTAGAGTAGGTTAATATTTAAAGATTTTTGAGAAGTGGAGCTAACAATGTTTTTGTAATATCGACAGGATCAAAAATTTATCTGGACTCAGCCTGGACAGTTCCAATGCAATGAAGGAATTAATATTCATTCTTTGTTCATCTTTAAAAGAGAAACTTCAGTTGTTGTCACTTCTTTAGTAATGACAAAACTACTCTCCTATTTTACTTTAAGAATTTTGATTATTCTATTTCATGTAGAACCCTAAACAGCTTTCCAACAGTAATGAGCCATTATAACATTTTAAATCACAATTCAGCTGGACTGAGTTTGAATCAATGACCTAGCAATCTCCTACTTTTGATCTGTATTAATTTTGCTTCGTGGCATATCAGACAAGTAGTTCAGCACAGAAAAAATTGTGGAGACTGAAATATTCTCTTTTCCTATTTTTCAAGAATGTTTTTGTAATTGTAGCTATAATATAGTTTTAATTACTAATATAGGTTTAATTTTTAATTAGTAAATCTAAGTCATTAAAATACTCATGAAATATTTGTGAAGGTAAGAATAGTAGATGAAAATTTATACGTGGGTCTGTCCATGTAAGTTAGGAGAGGAGTTGGTGCCAAAAACAGGCTTTTGCCTGAAGTTGATGTGGTTATTTTTCTTTAGTGATCTGATATTTGCCTTGATTCTCCTTTTATTTACCTACTTCAAACTTGAGAAAGAACCAAAAGCTACTTTATTTTTGGAAGAATGCTAGGTAAATGAATTATTCTATTAAAAATGATATTATTTAAACAGGATTAAAACAAATGTTTTCTGTAGCATAACAAAGTCCTAAATACTACCTAAAGAGTTTGTGGAGTTTTGTCATAAAAGTTATTGTTTAATGGAGCAATAACAGCAATGCTATCATTTGAGTATTTTGTTTATGTTTGGCACTTTACTTGCGTTGTCTCACTTAATCTCCTCAAGAATGCACTAGTCTGTAGGAACTATTTTCTGTTAATGTTAAGAAGAAACAGAGGCTTGAGAGTTTATCATGCTTTTGGCTGCAGGTGTCAAAACAGGAGGTAGAAAATGGCTTAATTGATCAGGGTTTAAAAATGAATCTCACGTAACAGGATGCCTGGAGGAGGTAGTTTCAGAGTTGATTCAGGGAATCAAGAACATCAGGATTCAGGACCAGCTTCTCTGCTATCCTCATGGTTTCCCTCTCTTGAATGCAGTGTCCCTGCATCAGGTTCCCAGTATCATTTCTTCATACAACCAAGGATAAAGGCAGGAAGAAGGGTATGGTTTTTCCTTCTTCGTGTCTCATTAATCAGAGAGGAAAACCTCTTCTTGAAGTTGCTTAGCAGATATCTTCTTATGCCTTATTGAAGAGAACTGTAAAATGCCCTCCCCTAAACCAATTACTGACGAAGGTAATGGGATTACCATAATTGGCTTAAATCAGTCATCTTCATCCTCTGGGCTGGAAACATGCTCCCTAGTACCTGAACTACCTAAACAGAACTGGGAGTCTTTGGCAAGGAAGATGTATCTTGAGAATTTGGAGAGAATAAAATGAGTTCCTGCTCTCATGGAACCTCCTTTCAAGTTTGAAGGAGAAACATATAATAATACACAGATAAATGTAGTAGGCAGTACCAGATAGTCGTAAGTGCTGGGAAAGTAGTACAGTAGGCTGATGTAATAGAGATTTGATTAAATGGGACGCTACATTAGATCGTGGTTAAGGGAAAGTTCTTGGAGAAGGAGACATTTCAGCAGAAACCTGAGTAGTATTGAAAGAATCAGTCCTGAGAAGATTTGGGGTTAGAGTGTTTCAGGCAGGGCTGAACTACCATTGAGGAGCCTCTCAGCATCAGCATAATTGCTCAGGGATATGTAAAATATGAGCCAAATTTGGGATGAGAAGCTGTGCTAGGAATTCCTGGAGCCTGGTTTTGGTTTTTATTGAGGAATTGGGTGGTGGGTCTAGTTCGTCTGGGTTTTCCTAGGTAATAAGGTTGACAATCTCTTATCTCCCAAACCTCAGGGAAGCAGTTGTTCTTAATGAGGACAGTGCAGCATTTGGCCTTTATAATAATGTTGATGATAGAAATAGCTAAGATTTATTGAACGCTTAAAGCCTATTGAGTTGACAATGGATGGTACAACTAGTGTATTTATTTCTCGTAAGTTTCCCAAATTGGCTTAGACCTCCTACTCTGCTCTCATAGCAACCTCGGCTTTTCCTTTTACACGTCTGTCATAAATTAGTGAATTATTTGTGTGGTGTTGTGTTTAATGCTTCATCTCTTGGTTAGAGTGGAAGCTCCCTGAGAACAGGAAACATGGTGTTGTCTTCACTAATGTATTCCCACTGCTTAGCACAGTGCTTGAAATTCTGATTAGATATTTGTGGAATAAATGAATTAAGGATGTAACCGATTATAGATATATCACAACAGGATTATCACTGTATCTAGCTCATTTTCTCCCCAATATTTCTAATATTTGGTACCAGGATTAATATGTAATTTCTAAAGAAGAGTTTTCTATAATATAGGCATTTATTAGTCTTTCTGTGAAATTCAGGACTACAGGAGATTACCTAGTTGCATAACTATGAAGTATGTGTATATTTTTAATAGGAATTTTTGATAGAATAATTTCCTTTTGTTTCAACAAATTTAGTATAAATGGGATTATACTTTATAGTTTAAAGGTATTCTAACATGCTTTATTTTATTTAAATCTCACAATTTTGTGAGATAGGTGATAATTCCCATTGACTATTGAGATTTATAAATGGAAATTGACTTACCCTGCTAGGGTAATACAGATAATATATGGCAGAGCTGAGCCATATTTAATTTTTTGGTTCCAAGGTCCGTGTTCCTTTCCTTATACTACAGCTGCCTCTTTTAAAATGAGAGATTCATATATATTTTAAGAAGGCTTAGGTATGGATTTGATTCAACAGAGAATCATGGTTTAGATGATAGTTCAAAGTTTGTGTCAGTACTTTGATTAAATGAAAAATATTGTTATACCGTGAGTTAAATGCAATCCTATATAATTACTTAACGGTAAAAGTGCTACATCATAAGTAAAATCTCATTTTTGTTTGAAATCCTTATGCTTTTGTTGTGTGAGTTGATTGGTTTGGGATTTAGGGTAGTTTGGGTTTCTAATTTGTGAAGGCTTAGGCTAATTTTGATCAATGAACTCTTCTGATTCCTTTGCCGGTTAGCTTCCATTTGGAGGGTTAGGGTAGTGGGAGGGGAAGGAAAGGAGTTTTCCTTTTGTCTGTCTCCAAAGAGGGAGGGAAAGTCTTTTAATATGGATTATTGATAGAATATTCTTTTCTTCTTCTTGTTTTTATGGTGATAAAATACATGTAACATAAAATTTACCATTTTAGCCATTTTTAGGTATACATTTCAGTGGTATTAAGTATATTCCCATTGTTGTGCAACCATCACCACCATCCGTCTAGAACTTTTTCATCTTCCCAAACTGGAACTCTGTGCCCATTAAGTAATAACTCCTCATTTCCCCTTCCTCTCAGCCCCTGGCAACCACATTTCTATTTTCTGTCACAATGAATTTGATTATTATATGTATGTTGTATAATAGAGTCATACAGTATTTGTTTTTTTGTGTCCACTGCTTTTCTTGGTTGATCCCTCCAGCAACTTGATAAGGTAGATATAATCCCCATTTTAAACATGAGGAAACTGATTCTCGGAGAGGTTGTATACCTTGTCCAAGGCCGTGGAATAAGTTGCCTAATCTGGATTCAGACTCAGATTTCTGACTCCACTGCCCATTTTAACCATTTAACCTCTTTGTTTCATTGCTTAATATGGGAAAAAAAAATAATGGGAGTTGTGAGGGTGGGGAGTGGGATGGGAATGCTTAGATAGTTCTTTTCACGTGTATCCGCCATTTTGAGTTGGGGTGGGAGGCAGTAGGGAAGAGGGAGGGTAAGGAGAGCATTTTACAGCTGCTAAAACAGTGGGCAGAATTATAGCTACCGAAAGTGCTCCACAAATGGCTCTGAATTCTTTAGCTGCTATCTGAGATTTAACAACGTGGATGTAATGCTTGTCAGAGGAAGATGCCATTTAGGAGCTCAGGTTATAATTTCAGGTAGAGCTGTTTCTCCATTCTTCTTTCTGTATCTAGAAGCAAAGTCATCTGGCATAAGTTACTTTATTTGGTAAATTTTAGAGTCAGAAATGAATAGAAACAGAATAAGTAATATCTAGGAAAAAACCTTTCTCCTCTAATTATGAATCTCCTCTACATGTTGTTTCTTCCAGCCAGCATATGGCCTGTTGATTTTTTTGTTTGTTTTTGGACTAGGGCATCTGGAAAGTTCCATGTGGTCCAGGAGCAATAGTACAACCATACTGAATCTATTACATAGTTATTTCTGTAGTACTGACTATTATGAAAAATAGAAACAATTCTTTCGTTTCATTTTTTTCACAGCATCATGTGTTATTTGTCATTTATAATTAGATTAAAATTATGTGATGATTACACTTTATCAGAGCATTTAAGCAATAGCAATTATTAGGAAGCTCTTAAAGGTGTTTCAGTAAGCAATTTTTTTTTTTTTTACCCTGAATTAAACTGAGAGACTGATACTGTTATTCTTTCATTTAGAAATATTGTAATGGAAAAACTTAGGTGACGTTTCTTACCATAAAATATTTTACACATGCATATACATATATGTATGTGTGTATATATTGGGAATAGTTTTCAGGTGGGAATTCATCTTGGAAAATGACTTACTAATTCATTTTGAATTCAAATTGGTACTGGGTCAATTATGCAAGTGATTTGGACTTATGCATTCAGGGCCCGAAAGATTGAGGTGTAGGCAGACTTTTACTAAAACATTAAAGGCTTTTGATGCTTTTTTGTAAGATGGGCATATCATTAATGAGAGAGCTCATGAGTTCTGGCAAAAGCACTTGTGAAAATGCTCCTAGCTGACAAAATGTTTCTGTGTTTGTGTTAGTCAGATCCCCAGCAGGACAGCTCCGTTAAAAGGATAATTGAAGAGAGTTTGATGAAGGTATGTGCAGGATTAGAACCAACAAGGGATGGAGGAACACCCAGGAATTAGCAACAAAGGAGCTTTACCCCCTCAGATCTGAAGGGGAAAAGGGAGATAGCAGCTACTGGAATCTGGTGACGGAGTGCTGTGGTCATTGCAGCAAGGTCACCCCCCTGGAGCTGTGTTTTTATGAAGAACAACACACCCACCGTCAAACCCACTGTGGACAGAAGCTGGAGGCCTGGCAGGGAGGGAGTCGCCTTTCTTCTCCTGCCTTCTGATCCACTGATGCCTCCTTTCTGTAGAACACAACTGGAAGCCAGAGGCCAAGGGTGCTGACCTGATATACTCTGTAGAGATGAGCCTCCCAGGTCCCAGCAGAGCACACAGGGTCGAGAGTGGGTCTGGCAGGGCCAACGGAGAATATCCAGGACAGTGTTCAAATTTTAATTTTTTAAAAATTTGAAACAAGTCTTATGGTTCTTTGTATAGAATGGCCTGAGAAAATAGAGCTTTTTAAAAAGTTGAGTTTTGTCAAAATAACATTTAAAATTAGTTTTTAAAACCCATGTAACTTTATTATGATATTATAAATTTGTATACGTTTTATGAGGCGGGAATAATATTCCTTCTGCTTTCTGTTTCCCCGTTCCTTTATTCATTTAAGAAATATTAACTGTCAGCCTCTTTTGGGCCAGCTTGAGTCAGATCTAAATGACACAGCTGTGTCTGCCCCCCAGGAGCTCACTATCCAGAGGGGGCTCACTCTTGGTGATGACCACAGTGGGTAACAAGCACTATAGCGGGTATGCAGAAGGTGCTATGGGAGTTCTGAGAAAGGGCATTGCATCTAGCCTAGGGCTATGATAGCCTCAGGAGATATTTCTAAGAGGATATTTATTAAATGAGAAGTAAGCATTAGCCACATGGTGGGGGGCAGGGGGCAAGTAAAGAGTATTCTGGGGAGAGAGAGAAACATGCAGAAACATGGAGGCATTAAAGAGTATGGTATATTTGGTGAACTGCAAGAAAGTTGGTGTCACTGGGTGTGCTGTAGGGAAAAGTCTGGTAAATTAAACAGGAACTGTTTCAAGAATGACCTTAAATAATAGCTTGACCTGGAAGATAAGCAATTTTAAGCAGAAAAGTGACATCATCTGAGGCATGTTTTAGAAGAACCATTCTGGAAGTAATATGGAGGATGGGGTAATGGGAGAGATGGATATGTTAGGGAGCTGTTGTATTGGGTAAGCTACTGTAATAGTGCATCCTTTTTCTATACTACTGGCAGTCCAGGGGGTGTCTTGGGATGTAGAATACGTAGGACTTGGTGGTCAAATGTGCACAGTTAGGATTTTTAAGATGACTGTAATCCTGGGTAAAAGTTTCAGTCATAGACTTCTTGGTACTACAGGAAGAAGAACAGATCGGTGTAAGGAGGAAGATGATGAGTTCAGTTTGAGATGCCATTCAGATCTAGAGATGGAGCACTTTGGGAGGAAACCGGATGTGTGATTCTTGAGCGGGGGATGGTGGTATCTGGGCTGGAGATACAGAATTGAGAAAGGATGGGGAAAGAGAAGTCACATTGTAAGCATAAAGCACCTATGTTTCAGGCATTATGCCAGGCAGCTAATTTATATTTTATTTTATTCTTTACGGTGCTATGAAGTAGGTGTTATCATCTCCATTTTAAATGATGAGGAAACTAAGTCTTTAATAATAGGATAAGTAATTTAGCCAAGTTGCACATGTCAGACCTGGAATTTGAACTCAGGTTTAGCTCATTCTTTCTCTCTTTTTAAAAAATAACTTTATTGAAGTATGACATTCGTTCAGAAAAGTGTACATAAGTGTATAGCTTGATGAATTTTCACTAACTGAACACACCAGTGTGACCAAGCACCTATATCAAGAAAAAGAACATTACCAGCACTCCAGAAGCTTCACACATGCCATGCCGCCATCCCTGGGCTTTTAACAGCATAGTCTAGTTTTTCCTGTTATGTCCCTTATAATGGCCTATTTTTCTTTGCTTGCATATCATTTGAAGCCGTGAGATGGGAACGAAGTCGTTCTTCGTGGGACTGTCCGGGGAGAAAGTGTGAGGAAATCAAAGGTGGAACCTTGGGGAGTATTTAAGGGACAGATGGAAGAAGAGTTTGAGATTGAGACTGAAAAGGAACGCTAGAGAGACGTGAGGGAAACTCAGAAGGGATTGGCGTCACAGAAGTCAAGGAAGGGGACTTTTGAGGATGGAGACGTAAGTTACTATGCCAGGTATAGCAGAAGGAATGGAGAGATTGTCTGTGACCTCAGGGAGAACAGTGTCAGTGGAGGGAACCCAAGCTAATGTGCAGTGTTTTGAGGAGCTGGATGTAAGGCAAGGCAGTCGAGACATTGGATGTGGACAGCCTCCCCCTGGGAAAGGAAGTACAGAGAGAAGACTGACCAGCAGAGGGTGTAGGTTTTTTACCTGGGTAATTTTGCATGGCGGGGTGTTAGTTGGGGAACACTCTTTGGTTTTATTGTCTTGTAAAGAGGTTTTGTCAATTGGTTTGAACCACTTTTTTCTTAAAGGATGACACTACTGGGGTGCTCTAGGTGACATGGCAGGGAAAGAAGACAGTAGGTAAAGTGGTTTTAGCTTTAGTAGATGGGCTTAGAACGTGGCTATGAGTATGTGAATTTTTAAAAATGATTTTTAGGATAAGGTGAGACACTGGTGGGGTTATATTGCTAGTTTTTGTCAAAAGATTTTTAAAAGCTTTTTTGAATCTTTGGAGATAAGAATAAAGGGAATATTTTCAAGTGACAACTGAGAAATGACCGTGAAAGAGTTAAAAATACTTGAATTAATAGCTGTCTGCCGTGGCTGCCAGTCATTAGGCTATTAGCCTTTAAAGCAAGAGTTTGATGGGAAGGAATTTTTTAAAATCTCTCCTGGTTAGCATACTTGACCTCATCCCTGTAGAGTGTCTAAATTTCCTTCCTGCTTTTTAAATTGGTAGAGGGGACAAATGAGAGGACTTGAGTAATACTCTTTACATCGCACAATAGTACTCTTTAAAATCCTTTTTATTATTTAAGTAATAAATATTCAAAGTAAAAAATATAAAAATACAGATAAGGGAAATGAAGAAAATAAAAATAACCATGTAACTTCGTGATTTTTTTTCCAAATCCATACGTGCATGGAAAAATTTTGATATTATCTAATAAGAAAAATATGAAAGCCACTTGACTAAAAAGTACCCTTTTAAGTAAGAGGAAGAAAAGTAACCAAAGATAACATTTGTGAGCATTTATCATTTTCCAAGTTCCTAGTAAGTCTTTCTCTCAAAAACAAAAGTTAAAGAAAAAACTTAAAATCATTTACTTAATTCACTCATGAAATACTTATTCAAGGCTCGGCTCCCTCCCTGCCAGGCACTCTATGAGGTGGTGGGGATACAACACTGGGCAGGGTAGTGGGCAGGGTGAACCCTGCTGGAGAGGTACCGGGCTTGGGCACAGGGAACAGTCTGTGCTTGGGAGAAGTCTAGAAGTGAGAGAGAAACAGAAAGTTCAGTGCTTAAGGGAGGGATGATTTTGGAAAGATAGTAGAGGCTACAGAGATAAGCAAAGACTGGTTTCTGAAAGCCAGGCTAAGAATTCCGAATTCATCCTGAGGCCACTTGGGTTCCCTGTAAGGTTTTTAAGCAGGGAAGTGACTTGATCAGAGGTTACTTCTACCATCGTGAAAACAGGAAACAAGTCGTCTGAGATGTTAAAAAATGTCCATTCCATTTTACCCAGATCAAATAAAGCACAGATGGATTGATAAATATGCTGTGTTATTTGTTATAACAGGATAAGCTTAACCTCAGAGGAAAGCAAATGGACATATAGAAATGACATAATTTATGGTTTATTATTGATGTTCTATTTTTATGTAGTATTTTCTGATAAAAATTTCTAACATTTTTGCCCAGTCAATAGGAAAGTTTACAAAATGTGTTGTGAATTACATTGTTTGTAACAGACAAATTCTGTATTAATTTTTTAGTTAATTATTTAAAAGATATTTGAGTTTAAAAATTTTGAAGTATAAGTTAGAATAAGTTCTATGTAACATATCGTTAATAGCATATTTGCCTTTTACATAAATCTCATGACTTTTACTACAGCTTTGAAATGTAACTGACAGGATTAGGGTTGTTATTTATTTTTTGTTATATAGTTATAAAAGATATAATAAATTAAGTTTTGTCAGTATATATTTAATATGATTTGCAACATCCAGCATGAGATGAATTAACTAAAGTTTACAACCATTGCTGTTCTAAGCAAAATTCTTAAGTACTTTCATTTGATCACTAACTTAGCATGCTTATGTCCATTTAAAATCAACAGTGAGGAGCATGTGCAGGTCAATTTGATTTTTCTCTTGGGAACTTGAATAAAGTGGCATTTATTTAAAAAATTTTCCAATAAGAGCAGTGGTCTTGATATCAATTGTAAAATAACCAGTTATTGGAGAGGCAGTGATGGTACTGGCTTACGAGTGTACCATACCATCTTTAAATGTTTTTCTTATAAATAGAGAAAGCTCTTTCTGCCTAACAAATTCTTGAGGCTTTATAAGTTCATTTTCCTTTGCTGGTTGGTTGTCTACGTGGTGTGTGCTGAGAATTTGTTTATGTTATGGATGTACTTCTCTTGATCTCTTTTGCTTGTCCTCTTGGCAAGGCTAGCAACTTTGAAATGTATAAGAATTGTGTATGTGTTACAGTAGGCTGCTGTCATTTAGAGTAAAGTTGAGGGAGGGAAATATTTGCATCAAACTGCAAACAAAAACCACGATGAAAAATATTTTAGGTTTACCAGCCCTTTAAAGTGTTAAAGATTGCTTAGAGATACTTTATGTTGTCTATTTTATCACACTTTTTCTTAGTTATTGTTCATATGGAAGTAATACAAATTAAACAATGACCTTTCTATCTACATATTTAAGAAGTTATAAAAGGCAAAGAAACAGGTACAGGTTGGTGTTACTTTTCCATCTTTTATTTATTTATTTTTTTAAGATTGGCCCTGAGCTAACATCTATTGCCAATCTTTTTTTTTGTTTTCCTTCTTTTTCTCCCCAAAGCTCCCCAGTACATAGTTGTATATTCTAACTGTAGGTCCTTCCAGTTCTGCTATGTGGGGCGCTGCCTCAGCATGGCTTGATGAGTGGTGCTAGATCCACACCCAGGATCTGAACTGGCGAAACCCTGGGCTGATGAAGCAGAGTGAGCAAACTTAACCACTTGGCCATGGGCCAGCCCCGAAGTAGCTTTAACTCAAATAAAATAAAGGGTCTTAAGTCTTCATTCTACTCAGAAAATGTCATCCTTTCGTCCATTTACTTTAAATGAATAAGTATTTATGATACAATGTACACATTTCTGATTGTCTCTGTAGTTACATTTGATTTTTTTCCGGTAATTGCAAGATGATATTTTTTTTTATTGCAGTAACATTGGATCATAACATTATATAACTTTCAGATGTACGTCGCAATATATTTAAAATTCTGTATAGATTACCTCATGTTCACCGTCCAAAGACTAATTGTAATCCATCACCACACATGTGAGCCTAATCACCCTTTTCGCCCTCCTCCCTCCCCTCTTCCCTTCTGGTAACCACCAATCCAATCTCTGTTGCTGTGTGTGTGTTTGTCGTTGTTTTTGTCTTCTGCTTATGTGTGAGATTATGTGGTATTTGACTTTCTCCCTCTGACTTATTTCACTTAGCATAATACCCTCAAGGTCCATCCATGTTGTCACAAATGGCCCGATTTCATCATTTCTTATGACTGAGTAGTGTTCCATTGTGTATATATACCACATCATCTTTATCCATTCGTCCCTTGATGGGCACGTAGGTTGCTTCCAAGTGTTGGCTCTTGTGAATAATGCTGCCATGAACATAGAGGTACATGTATCTTTATGCATTTGTGTCTTCAAGTTCTTTGGATAAATACCCAGCAGTGGAATAGCTGGATCGTATGGTAGATCTAGTCTTAATTTTCTGAGGAAACTCCATACTGTTTTCCATAGTGGCTGCACCAGTTTACACTCCCACCAGCAGTGTATGAGGGTTCCCTTCTCTCCACATCCTCTCCAACACTTGTTGTTTCCTGTCTTGTTAATTATAGCCATTCTGACCAGAGTGAGGTGATACCTCATTGTAATTTTGATTGGCATTTCCCTGATAGTTAATGATGTTGAACATGTTTTCATGTGCCTATTGGCCATCCATATATCTTCTTTGGAGAAACTCTGTTCAGATCATTTGCCCATTTTTTAAATTGGGTTGTTGATTTTTTTTTTTTTAAAGATTTTATTTTTTCCTTTTTTCTCCCCAAAGACCCCTGGTACATAGTTGTATATTCTTCATTGTGGGTCCTTCTAGTTGTGGCATGTGGGACGCTGCCTCAGCCTGGTTTGATGAGCAGCGCCATGTCCGCGCCCAGGATTCGAACCAACGAAACACTGGGCTGCCCGCAGCAGAGCGAGTGAACTTAACCACTCGGCCACGGGGCCAGCCCCGGGTTGTTGATTTTTTTTTGTTGAGACATATGAGTTCTTTGTATATTTTGGATATTAACCCCTTATCTATTATATAGTTTGCAAATATCTTCTCCCAGTTGTTAGGTTGTCTTTTCATTTTGTTCATGGTTTCCTTTGCTGTGCAGAAGCTTTTTAGTTTGATGTCCCATTTGTTTATTTTTTCTATTGTTTCCCTTGCCTGGTCAGACATGGTACTTGAAAATAAGCTCCTAAGACTGATGTCGAAGAGTATGCTGCCTATGTTATTTTTTGGAAGTTTCATGTCTTACATTCAAGTCTTTAATCCATTTTGAGTTGACTTTTGTGTATGGTATAAGATAATGGTCTACTTTCTTTCTTTTACATGTGGCTGTCCAGTTTTCCCAACACCATTTATAGAAGAGACTCTCCTTTCTCCATTGTATGCTCTTGGCTCCCTTGTTGAAAATTAGCTGTCCATAAATGTGTGGGTTTATTTCTGGGCTCTCAATTCTGTTCCATTGGTCTGTGTGTCTTTTTTTGTGCCAGTACCATGCTGTTTTGGTTACTATAGCTTTGTAGTATATTTTGAAATCAGGGAGTGTGATATCTCTAGCTTTGTTCTTTGTCCTCAGGATTCCTTTGGCTATTTGGGGTCTTTTCTTGTTCCATATAAATTTTAGGATTCTTTGTTCTATTTCTGTGAAAAACGTGTTGGAACTTTGATAGGGATTACGTTGAATCTATAGATTGCTTTAGGAAGTATGGACATTATAACAATGTTAATTCTTCCAATCCAAGAGCACAGAATATCTTTCCATTTCTTTGTGTCATCTTCAGTTTCTTTCAACAGTGTTTTATAGTTTTCTGTGTACAGATCTTTCACCTCTTTGGTTAAGTTTATTCCTAGGTATTTTATTCTTTTTGTTGCAATTATAAATGGGATTGTGTTCTTAATCTCTTTCTGCGACTAGGTTGTTAGTGTATAGAAATGCAGCTGATTTTTGTATGTTGATTTTGTATCCTGTGACTTGACTGTATTCATTTATTATTTCTAAAAGTTTTTAGTGGATTCTTTAGGGTTTTCTATGTATAAAATCATGTCTGCAGATAAGACTGATGATATTTTTAAAAATTTTGGACTTTTATAGGGCAGAGAATAGTTTCATATTTTTTTAAATGTGTAAAAATTTAACTCGAACTAAGAACTATTTAGTATTCAGGGCCTTAATTCAGACAAAGATAGCCACTGTGACAGGCTTATGGGAGATCTTTCAGTTTCCCAAGTTACAGTGCTACATGCAAGTGCTGTCTAATTGTGACATTTGGTCAGATCAAGGTGAGTTATACAGAAAGAAAAAAGGAATCGATAAAATCTAGGGTTAATAATTTCTTAGATTTCCTAACAAATATGATCTGTCAGCAAAATTGGAGGACTGTAAAGAACAGTTCTTGGGCCTGTTTGATTTTAAATAATCCAATTTAGGTAGATTATGATAAGTTCGCATTATGTGAAATATATAGCTTATCAGTGAGAATACTTCAGTTTTGGGTCTAATGAGTTTTCACCTGTGTGGCTATAATGAGGGGTTTCTGACGCTTTTCTTCCAGCTGTGGATGTATTGATGGGAATCCCTACAATCATAATTTACCATGATCAAGGGTCCATTTTTCTGATGTTTGAAAGTCATGGGAGCTGTCTCTGTTCCCTCTGGGTTTGTCTATTACTGTACAACTAGTTCTCTTCTCTCGCCAACTTCCAAGTTATACTTTCTATTCAGTCGAATCCTGAGATTGTCGGCGCCTTCATATTTTTTCTATTGATAGTATTATATCTTGCTGATTGACATTAAAATGAGCTTGATAAGACCTTTATCTATTATTGGGGGATTCTAGGCATATTTATTTTCCCTGGCAAAGAAGGCTACAATATTAACAAGTCTATTAGAATTAACAAGTCTGTTAAATTTTAGAAATTTAAATCTTTTGAAATTATCCAAGATGAAGAGTCTTATGTAGAATTACTAAGACCTCTTTCCTTCCAGTGATGAGAGAATTATTCATTTAATTTTTTAAAGGCAGAAGTCGAATGTTTCTTGAGTGTGCTGTTTTCTAACTTTCTAAAATAACCAGAGATCACTTACCCAGCAATGCACAGGCTACTAAAATAGCTGAGGAGAGGGAGTATCTTTTTTTTTTTCTTTTTTAATGTTTACTAGAAAGAGCACAAAATACTCTGTAGTAGTGATAGGTGCATTGGCACAAAACTCACTTTTACCTGTTGTTGGGGTTTCTTCTGTATGAACTACTCAAAGAAACCAGGCTGCAAAGCTTTATGCGACATATAAAAGCAGCATTCAAATTACTTGTTTGGCTTTTATTTATTTGCATATGAAATTTGTTGTATTTATAAAAAGGGAAGTTCTTATAAAAAGCAACAAAACAGGAAAAACAAGCAAATTGTCATTTCTTCTGGTAGGTTATGATTCAGAACTTAGTTCAAAAAATTAAGTTTGAGAGATTCCATTTAATCTTGGTAGAGTTTTGATAGGAAATTTAATATGTAAAAACAAAACTATTTTATTTAAAACATTAAAAACATTATCTACCAGATACTAAAAGTAAATTTGCAGAGTGCATTGGTGTTACTGTTTATTGCATGTGTTGTATTTCAGGCTGTAAATTATTATTAATTTGTTCCATAAACACCAGTAATTTTTAATATATGTTTATGTTAAAGTATTTATCCATACTATGGGTCTTGGATTACCACTTTATTTTGAAAAAAGAGAATTATAGTTTTCATATTTAGAAACTAAGAAAAAAGAATTAAAACAAATTGAAGATCCAGATGGTTTAACATCATATGCCATTCATTTTTGCATATTTTAGTTTCTGAAATAAATTTATATTATGGTTCTGATTATGGTTTACTACTTTTGATGTAGCATTTTAAGGATTGCTATTAAGATTTTCTGGGGCCGGCTCAGTGGCGCAGCAGTTAAAATGCGCACGTTCCGCTGTGGCAGCCCGGGGTTCACTGGTTCGGATCCTGGGTGCGGTCATGGCACCGCTTGGCCAGCCATGCTGTGGTAGGCGTCCTACATATAAAGTAGAGGAAGATGGGCACAGATGTTAGCTCAGGGCCAGTTTTCCTCGGCAAAAAGAGGAGGATTGGCAGCAGATGTTAGCTCAGGGATAATCTTCCTCAAAATAAAAAAAAAAGATTTTCTAATTCACGTAAATGAATGATACTAGAGATAACCTTACCTTGATTTGACGTAAGGCGTCAAATCAAAGACCATCTTTTGAGGCCAATTTTAAAGCCTTTAAATCTAATGCTCCAATGCACTGCAGTGTTAAAACAGCAAAATCTTTTGTTCTCTTGACATCATAGTTGAAATGAAGATAGAATATTTCATTTCTCCATTTAAGTTAATGTTATACTACAAGAAAATTCCATTTTGTATTTTATCTTATCAGCTTCCCAAGTTAGAACCAACAGGGAGGAGAGAAGCAAAGCTTTGGGTATTGTCCCTCTGAAGTAATCTACAAGTAGATGGTTCATTGTTCTTAAGGGAAGGGAAAAGGATATCTTCTGACTTGGACATGGTCTCTTCTATAGATGTGTTGAAACCTGGAAATTGGAAAAAATCATATTAATTGAACTCTATTTGGATAGCGTAATTGACTTTCTACTTTTTAAGATTTTTTACAGGAACGGTTACCGAAACACTTGAAATGGATAAGCATTTTTGCCTGAAGCTTATTAAAACAGCCAGGAAATCTTTCTCCCTTACTTGGCATATGTAAAGATACTTTTCCGTAGGATATTGCCAAAGATTCATTTGGCTTGGCAACCATGTGAACTGTTTTGTGATTACTTCTTGGGGGCAGTAATTCTACTCCATGAAAATATTTGTGATTATTCTTTAAATCTGTGGTCATCTAAAAAAGATGAAGGGTTAATGTATAATTTCTTAATAAACTATTAATGTATTTCAGTGACCTAAGGAACGATATTAAATTGGTGATTTCATTAATCATCTTGCAGTCCCAATGAGGTAGACCTTAAACTCTATTTTATAAACAAAGAATCTGAGGCAAAAGCAGTTGGAAACTTAAGATCATACGTTTCAATATTTATAGAATCCATATTTGAACCCAGTTCTTCCATTGAACATTTGTTTTTTTAATGGATATAGAGTTTTAGTTTTGCCAGATGAAAAAGTTCTGCAGATCTGTTTCACAACAATGTGAATATACTTAACACTACTGAACTGAGCACTTAAAAATGGTTAAAATAGTAAATTTTATGTTATGTGTTTTTTACCACAATAAAAAAATTCTATTAGAAGTGGTTTTCTTTTTGTTTACTTACTAAATACATTTTTAGTGAAGAATAACAGGAGGTAAATGTTCATCATTTTGGTTCATTTCTCATCTGAAATGAAACTACTGAAATTTTACCACTTAAGAGGAACCTGAGTTTCTACTTAGATTTGGACTGAGCTGTAAAAAGTCTAGTTTTCTTTCCTTACTATCAGAAGATTGTATTTCTTTAAAAAAATCTAGTCAATGATGTAAAGTTAAAAGATAAGATATAAATCAGAATTATGGTACCAGGGAATAAATGTATTTCAGTTTATCACTCTAAATGAGAAATCCGCTTTTCAGTAGAGATAAAACTGAAGTAAGCCTGCAGACTTTTAGAATTACATATGTGTTTTTGACTATGTAACATTTCTTTTAAAGTTAGTTATTCTATAGCTGTTTTACAGTAATGAGAGTAAAGCATTTGTGGGTTTTTTTTGAGGAAGATTAGCCCTGACCTAACTGCTGCCAATCCTCCTCTTTTTGCTGAGGAAGACTGGCCCTGAGCTGACATCCGTGCCCATCTTCCTCTACTTTATATGTGGGACACCTGCCACAGCATGGTGTGCCAAGTGGTGCCATGTCCACACCCGGGATCCAAACCAGTGAACCCCAGGTCGCCCAAGCAGAACGTGTGCAGTTAACTGCTGAGCCACTGGGCTGGCCCAAACATTTGTTTTTAAAATACTGTAAAAAGTGTGTATTTGACAAGAATTACATATTTTGGTGATCCCAAATTATTTGTGATACCTTTTCATGTCACAGGATAGAAATATAACATCTCACTTAATTAAAAAACAACCAACCACTGGAAAAAAACCAGTATTTTTTCTGGGTTGCCCCTATGTCTGTAAAGATTTATTTTATGCACGTATATTTTCTAAAATTGTTATGCTTTATCTTTTAGATTAAAATGAGAGAGTGATAATATTGGGCCAGTGGTTTAGAATTAGGTATTTTAAATTATGAGATTTAGTGTATTTAAATTAGGAGATTTATTTATCTGTATAACTGTCTATTTATTTCGACCATAAGTGTAGAGGGTTGAGTTAATACTCTTCAGTTTATGGTACAGTATCATCTTTGGTCCCTGTCAGGCCTTTCTTCTGTTTAATTCACATTCATTCATTGACTCATTCATTTATTCTTACCTACTTCTAATTCCCAGTTTTGCAACCTCCAGCCCTATAGGAAACAATTTAAGTTTATCCATCTTGCCTTATATGTGTACATAAATTAGTCTCTTTTTCTAACCACTGGATTGGAGGTTTACTATTTTACATTGTCTAACTGGTTGAGAATTCCTATCTTCAAGTTACTTAATTTTTTTCATTTTTTTTAAGGAGAGAATCTAACCTATTTGAAGATAGGCTAGTTCAGATGAACTACTTAAGGACAAATATAAACTAATTCAGTGATTTATAAAAAGTAAATAAGTTTACCATGTTGAAAGCATTGAGAAATCTAGGAGAGTATTTACTTTTTTAACTTATTGACTTTTTAAACTCAATAAGTAATTAAAAGATAAACTTCATTTTCCATTAAGTATCCAATTTAGTTATTCTTTGCAATTGGCTATAGTGTAGCATGGGACCTCAAATGTGGCAGGGATTCAGTAAATGTTTTGATTCCATTTGATGCCACACCTATCAATTTGTAAATTGCCTTTGCCATTTGCAAAAGTTAATTCTTTCTTGGGGGCCTTAATATTTCAATATGATTTGGACATTAATCAAGCCACCAGAATTTACTTATTACAAAAGCAATAACAGATGTAGTTTCTAGTTTACAATCTAGTTGGTGACAACCCTCTCCGCTCAACATTATTGCTTTTGATTCACCATCATTGTGTGTGGTAAGTGTGTGAGGTATTATCTCCATTTTAGTAAAGGAAGGGTTGAGACTGAAGACATTAAATGGCTTAGACAAGGTTACTTTGCTGTGAAGTCATAGTCAGGACTAGAACTGGAATCTTCTGATTCCTAAGCTGATGTTCTTAATTGTATACCCATGTTTTCAAAACCTTTTCCAGAAGGAAATGAAAGGGGTAACGTAGTATGAAATGAGGACATCTTAGAGTAGCTCCATTATTAATATTTTTATATAATGGGGTACAAGAAATGTTTTATTTAAAAAAAAAGTGCTACTCCTTTTAACAAACTTTGAAAATTATTACTCTTTATCATTGTTATTTTTGCTTTTGTTTTGGGATGGAAGGTCTAAGTCAAATTAGTCAACGTTAACCCCACAAGAGAATGAAGAAAAAAGAGTACAATTCCTGAAAGATTTGGTGCGTTCACATTATCCGTCTTGTCATGTCACTCCTATTACATTTGGAATAAAACTCAGACTCCTTACTGTGGCCTGAAGAACCCTCAATGATCTGGCCCTTGCCTAATTCTCTATCCTATAACACAAAGTGACATTATTTAATAACTAGTAAACTGTAAACTCCGTGAGTGCAGAGAGACTGTGTTTGTCTCATTCACTATTGAATCCTTAGTCACTTTGCGCATAGTTCACCCTTGATAAATATTTCTCTATTTCTACATGTATTATTATCCCGGCATTATTAGTATAGTTATTCCTTCCAGCTTTATTGAGATATAATTGACATATTGTGTAAGTTTAAGGTGCACAGCATGTTGATTTTATACAGTTATACACAAAATGATTACTGCCATAGCATTGGCTCACACCTGTATCACTTCACATATTTACCATTTCTTTTTTTGTGGTAAGAACACTTAAGATCTACTCTCTTAGTAACTTGCAAGTATGTAATACAGTATTACTAACTGTAATTACTATGCTGTACGTTGGATCCCTATCACTTAGTCATCTTATAACTGGAAGTTTGGACCTTTTGACCACCTTCACCCGTTTAGCCCACCCTCCAGCCCCACTTCTGGCAACTACCAATCTGTTCTCTGTATCTATGAGGTCAGTTCAGTTTTTTTTTGTTTTTTTTAGATTTCACGTGAGATCACACAGTATTTGTCTTTATCTGACTTATTTCACTTAGCATAAAGCCCTCGAGTTCCATCCATATTGTTGCAAACTGCAGAATATTCTTCTTTCTCATGACTGAATAATACTCCATTTTGTACGTATCATGTCTTCTGTATTCATTCATCCATTGAGACTTAGGTCGCTTCCATATCTTTGCTGCTGTGAATAATGCTGCAGTGAATATGGGAGTGCAGAGATCTCTTTGAGATCCTGTTTTCATTTCCTTTGGATGTATACTTAGAAGTGTGATTGCTGGATCGTATGGTAGTTCTAATCTTAATTTTTTTTTTTACAGCTACACATTTTTTAAAAGGATCAAAACTTAATCTATTTTTAATTTTTTGAAGAACCTCCATACTGTTTTCTATACTGGCTGCACCAATTTACATTCCCACCAACAGTGCACAAGAGTTCCCTTTCTTCCACCTCCTCACCAACACTTTTTATCTCGTCTTTTTGTTGATGGCCATTCTAACGGGTGGGAGGTGATGTCTCATTGTGGTTTTGGTTTGCGTTTCCCTGAGGGTTAGTGATGTTGAGTACATTTTCATGTACCTGTTGACCATTTGTATGTCTTTTTTGGAGAAATGTCTATTCAAGTCCTTTGCCCATGTTTTAATCAGTTTATTTGGGGCCTTTTTTGCTATTGAGTTGTAGGTGTTTCTTATATATTTTGGAAGTTAACTCCTATCAGATATATGGCTTGCAAATATTTTCTCCCATTGTGTAGGTTGCCTTTTCACTCTGTTAGTTGTTTCCTTTGCTGTGCAGAAGCTTTTTAGTTTGATGTAGTCCCACTTGCTTATTTTTTCTTTTGTTGCCTTTGCTTTTGGTGTCAAATCCAAAAAGCTCATTGCCAAGATCAGTGTCAAGGAGCTTACTTCCTATATTTTCTTCTAGGAGTTTTATGGTTTCAGGTCTTACATTCAAGTCTTTAATCCATTTGAGTTGACTTTTGTGTTTGGTGTAAGAGAGGGGTCCAATTTCATTCTTTTGCATGTGGCTGTCCAGTTTTCCCAATACTGTTGAAGAGACTTTCCTTTCCTCATTGTATATTCTTGGCTCCTTTGTCGTAAATTCGTTGACCATGTGTGCATGGATTTATCTCTGGGGTCTCTATACTCTTCCATTGATTTATGTTCTGTTTTTATGCCAGTGCCATACTGTTCTGTTTACTACAGCTTTGTAATATAGTTTGAAATCAGGAAGCATGATGCCTCCAGCATTGTTCTTTCTTAAGATTGCTTTGGCAATTCATGGTCTTTTGAGGTTCCATACACATTTTAGGATTGTTTTTTCTATTTCTGTGAAAAATACCATAAGAATGTTGGTAAAGAGTGCATAGAATCTGTAGATCACTTTGGCGTAGTATGGACGTTTTAACAATATTCACCAAATCCATGAGCATGTAATATCTTTTATTTGTGTTTTTAGTATTTTTCATCAATGTCTTACAGTTTTCAGGGTACAGATTTTTCACTTCCTTGGTTAAATTTATTCCTAAGTATTTTTTTTTTGGTGCTATTATACGTAGAATTAAAAAATTTTTCTCTTTCTAATAGTTCATTGTGAATGTATAGAATGATTTTTGCATATTGATTTTGTATCTTGCCGCTTTACTGAATTGATAAGTATTTATTGAATGAGTGAATGTTGAATGAATAATGAGTTACCAAGAAATGACTAATTTACTTTCACTGTCCTCTGAGAAAAACTCAAAGTATATACATTTGATGAATATTTCCATAAAAAATAATTTTGTTGTAGTACATCATATTAGTTGGAATAACGTTGTAGACTTGATTTAAAAAATGTTTTACCAATTCTTTGCACGTGATTGCTTTAATACCCGTAACAAATTTGTGAAGTTTGTAGTATATCCCCACTTTATAAATGACGAAACAGGCAGAGTTGACACTTGCTCAAAGCCACTTAGCTAGTAAGTGGCAGAATTGAGATTGGAACCTAGGTCTATCCATAACTAAAGTCAGCACTACTCTACTTTGCTGCTTCCTAAATTAATGCTTAAGTTGTCTGGAAAATTCACTTCTGGTGAACAGATATTTTTCCCAATCATGCTGGATAAATGAGGTGTTACTGTAATAGGTGCTAATTAAATGGAGCAGAGAGTAAGTGCAAAAGAAATTAAAGAAGGAAAAGGTGTGTGCCGAAGTCATCAAGGAAGCTTCCTGAGTAACTGCGGGCCTTTAGTTCATTTAGATAATGCTATGAAAGTGTTCTGAATACGGGACCTTTCAGGGTATGTGGGACACAGCTAAGTATAGAGGAGAGTAGAGGTATTTCAGTTTGGAGGAAGTGCTTAGAGGCTGGGAGGTGTTGTGGGTATCCTGAAAGAAATAGAGAGGACTAATGTGAGTGAAAGAGAAGATTTATATTGGAGAAAAGTAGGATATTTGTTGGAAAAGTGGGCGAGGATGATTTGGGGCAGTTATAGAATCTATACAGAATTTAATTTTTTCTGTGGTTGCCAGGAACGTTGGCCTTGTGGGATGAAGTTCGATCCAGTAGCAGTGTGCGGTTTTTAAATTAGAATAGTGCAGCATTGGTGGCACAGTGAGTAAGAGTGGCAGTTCTGGCCCTAGGCTTGAGTTCCACCTCTCCTGCTTGCTAGCTTAGGGGCCTGGAATGTTATTTCACTTACTGGCCTTCAGTTTCTCCTCTGTGAAATGCGAGTTGAGCAGTATTACCTTTTGCCCAATGCCAGAGATTCTGATTCAGTGGGTCTAAGGTGTGGGGCAGGAATACACCCTCCTCCCATACGCAAATGTGGAGAGAATGTTATAAGAAACCCCTGTGTATCCATCATCCAGCATCAATAATTACAACTCATAGGTAATCTTGCTTAATAAATATTTCTAACCACTCCTCCTCTGGGGGTCCCCTCCCCACAACTCCACCTTTACAAACTATTATTTCAAAGCAAATCAGATTTACTTACCCCTCCTCTGTGATCCTAGAGCATTTTGTATTTTCTCAATGTTTTCTGTCTTGGCCTCACGTGAAAAAAATTGAATTAATCAAACTCCTCAGATAATGGCGCTCTGTCAACTTTGGCAAGTATGTCTCCTCTCTTGTTTTATTTAAAATAGTTCTAATTTATCCACAATTTCCGTTCTCATTCTCTGCCTCCATAGACATCCATACTAATGTTTTTGGATATGTCTGTATCTTTAAGAAATTATGGTACTGTTTTATGCACATGTGTTTTTGATTTATATAAACGGTATTCTGCTATAGATCTGGTGGGTTTTTTTTCACTCAACACTCTAAAAATGCCTTTTATAATGGAAAACTTCATACATATACAAATGTGTTGAGAATAGTATAACAAACCCCCATGTATCCATCATCCAGCATCAACAATTATCATCTCAGCTAATCTTGCTTAATAAATATTTCTAACCACTCCTCCCCTGAGGGGCCCCTCCCCACAACTCCACCTTTACAAATTGTATTGTTTTAAAGCAAATCTGAGATTTTTTTTCTGTAAGCATTTCAGTGCTCAGTACTTTACAAAAAAAATCTGTCCATTGGAATCTCCGTGTATACGTTTCATAACTTGTAACTACTGCAGGTATTTCAGAGATGCGTTTACCACGTTGCACATATCTGGTCCTCTGGGGATGGTCACCTGGATTGCCTGTAACTTCCTGCCACCGCAAACAACTCTCTGCTTTCCATTTTCATACATGTCCTCTTGAGGACTTTTGGGAGAAATTTTGATTTTCCAGAGGAAGATCTCTGGATCGTAGGGCATATACACACTTCATTTCACTAAGCACTGCCAGCTTGCTTTCCAGAACGGCCGTACCATCTCACACTCTTAAAGCAGTACATGAGATTTCCCTTTCATCCGTTTCCACTGCCACTTGGTATTACCTCACATTATGTTTTTGTTGGGCTAATATTTTTAAAGTAGTATGTCACTACTTAAATTTTCATTTCTCTAATTATTAGTGAGGTTGGTTCTCTCTTCATATACTTGTTATCTGTTATCCTTAGAGCTTCCCATTCTTGCTGTTTCTTCTGTCTAGAAAACTCGTTCTCCTTATTCACTTGGCTCACTCACTTCATTCAGATCTCTGTGTAAATATCGTATGCTTGACCATTTTATCTGAGTCCTCTTCATCACCTTCTGTCTTTGTTCTGCTTTATCTTTCTTCATAGTATGTATCACAACAAAACATAGTATATTAATTTTATTACATATTTATTAGTTTGTTTATTTCCCCTGCTTAAGTTCTTTGAAGGCAAGAATCTTATCTTTGTTGTACATACCTGTAACCACAGCACTTAAAAAAGTAGATATTCAATATTTTTGCTGAGTGAATAGCTGTGAATCACTATTTATATCCTTTGCAGGTTTTCCCTACTCAGCAGGAGTTCCTTGAATATTGCAGATATTAATTCTTGCTGATTTTAGACCTTGTAATCTGTTAATTTTGTCTATGGTATCCTCCTTTGGTAAGGAATCCTTAATTTTCAAGTGGTTAAATTGTCACATTGCAACACATAAATCAACACGTTGTGGTTTGTGGTGTTGTAGTCTGAAGAAAAACTTTTCTACCCTGATGTCACAAATCCCCCTACGCTTTCTTCTATTTGCTTTACAGTTTTATATTTTATATTTGGGTCTCTATCCTTCAGGAGTTTGCCTTTGTATAGGGTGTGAAGTGTAATGTTTGATTTTCTTTTTCTTCCTGTAGAATAAAAGCACTTTGCACTTTTCCTGCTGATTTGTAGTGTGTACACCCTTACCATATACGAGTTCTTTCTCATATTTCGTTGATCAGTCGTCTGTTTCTGTCTGGTATCACAATGTTTTTATGACAGTGGCTCTTGGCACTATGTTCGAAAGTTTGTTTAGGGAAAGTCCTCCCTTTTTTTAAAAATTGACTTAGCAACATTCATGGTAGCAGCAAATACAATCAAGTAATGAACTTAAGAAAGGATGCACAAGACTGTTATGGAGGTATCTTAAACACTATTATAGGACATAAAAGAAGACATAACTAGTAGGAGAGAAATACCATGGGATGACAATGTTATAAAGATGTCAATTATACCCCAAATTAATCTATAAATCCAATGCAAATTTCAGTAAGATTTTTGCAGACCTCAACACATTTATTCTAAAATTTATTTGAAAGACTTGCAAATATGTCAATTTTTAAAATGTATACAGTCATATGCCACATAATGACATTTCCATCAACGACAGACCACATCTACTACAGTGGTCCTATGAGATTAGTTCCATAGAGCCTAGACGTGTAGTAGGCTGTACCATCTAGGTTTGTATAAGAACTCTATGATGCTCACACAACAATGAAATTGCCCAACAAATGTATTTCTTAAAACTTATCCCTGCCATTGACACTTGACTGTATTTTCATATACTTTGTATACTGTGTTTTCTCGTGACTAGTTTTTTCATTCTCATGAATGGGCAGTTGAATGGAGACGGCAGAGAAGAGGGAAGAGAGCAGCAGAGATAAGTGTTTTGATTAGCTGTGATAGAAATTGTGGTGGCAGCAAGTAGCACTCTCAACAGAGAAACAGAGAAAGAAGATAGAAAAGTGAGGCATTGTTGGATAAATACATACTCCTTCCTCAACTCTGGGAAAGTGAATGTGGTAAGAACAGAGGACAAACAGCCACCTATAATGTTCTTTTGTATGGTAACTTTCCTGTGTCACGTTAATGACATATACCATGTCTGTTCCAAGAATTTATATGGAATACTTAACTATCTGGGGGGTAACATCTATAGCAGGTATCTCTGAGATGTAAATATAGCTCAGTAATTGATGCTCATAAGTAATGGTGAAACTGAGTAATCAGGAAGAGCTTTAAATATATATTTTTTTGAATATCTAAGTGACTTTGTTAAATGATTCATGAATTGGGCAACATCCCATCTAGCAAATGAAAGGGAACTCCTTAAATATGTTCTTGATGTTATGTTTAAAGTGGCAGATAAATGGGTGTTAGAGTTTCAATAAAAACTAGTTAAAGTAAAAATAGTACCTTGGGTTAGTGCTCTTCCATTTGGAAAACAAGTATATCCAGAGAAGTGCATTCCTTCACTTTTCACAGAGTCAAACTTTTATTCTGTCTGTTTTATTTTATTCTGCATGTACAATTGGGTATACTCACAGTCTGAACACAAAATGAAACCACTCTATGTTTTTATGGGGACTGCAAGTTGAAGAAAAATGGATTTGAGGGAAATGACCCTCCATACTCTACTACCAACAATAATCATCCACATTAACGTCATTATATTAACTGGTCATTGTGAATCTTTCTTTTTCCAGAAAGCCAATAACTTTCTCAAGGGACAAATATATATATATATATTCTTACCAACAATGTGTAACAGTTTGGGAAGAAGTTATATAATCTCAAACAAGATGCTAACTACTCATTTGTAACTCGTGTAGAAGCTTCTTTCAGTTATTCAGGGTGGCTCTTTTTTTCTAAATGGATGAGCATTAAAAGAGATTTGTTTTAATTTATTTTTACAAACTTTTAGTTAGCAAAAATAAACGGTTTCTGGCTTTAAGTTGATTTTTTGCATAGAAGAGAGAAAATATGTGTGCAAATAATTGTAATGCTTTTAGAGGGATACTAGCAAGGTGTTGTGGGGTTTCAAAGGTGGAAGAAAACACTTTTGCTGGTTACATTGGGGAAGGATTCATTTGAACTGAACATTTAAAAGTAAGTAGAATTTTGATATTGTAATTTTATGTGCACATGAGAAGATAGCTGAGTCACAGTTTTTGTCTGTTCTGTGGTGTTTGGCTTTTATGCATACTTAAAGGGAAGAGACCCTCCGTGTATTTCTACCATGTAGTGCACATTGTGCCAGACCTTTTATTTACATTGGTATACTTTACACTTACAACAAGCATATGAAATACCTCTTATTAACTTTATGTGATGAGGAAACAAAAATTTAGAGAAGTAAAATACCTGCTCAAGGTCATGTAACTAGTGCCTAGGGTTGTTTCCCTATTACGATAATCTTAGGATATCCATTTCCTAGCTAGTATGTGAATGTTTCCAGCACAGTTAAGATGAGTACTACTTCAAGAATAAGACACAGACTCTGCCTCAATACCACAAATTATTGTTAAGCCTCTTCTAATTTTTAATGTTTAAAAGGGTTTGCCAGTGACTGATGGAAGCCCATTATCTCTGCCCTCCAGCATCCCCCTTGCTCCTCTTTCTCCACCGCCTCTTTTCAGCAGGGTGTGCCATCCTTGTGAAAGAGTGTTGTAGTTGTTAAATAGAAGGAGGGTAGGTTTTCTAGTCCAGGATGAGAATGAATTGGCAGGATTAGAATTATTCTCTTGGCCTTGATGTGGAGAGAATGAAATCAGGCCCAGGGGAGTAAAGAGACTGATGTTCAGCTGGAAAGCAGTGAACTCTTACCATGTGTCTGTGTAGTTATAGTTCAGCTCTGGAGGGCTGCAGTTTAGTTCTCTTAGCAGTATTTCTGACAAGGCCTTCATGCCATGGATACCTGCTAACTCTAGTAAAATTCTAATGGTTAATTAGAATGTAAACCAGGATATTTTATGTTCTTTTTGCTGTAGTTCATTTCTCTTTTATTTTTTATTAATATTTGGTAAAATCTTTTTGAAAATTCCAATGAGTAATATAGGATTTGGCATATGGTATTGTGCAGTAAATCTTTGTTGAATGAATGCCTGAATGTGTCAGCAGTACTGAGAACTGAGGGAAGGAAGGGTTTTTTTCTTTGTTCAGACCATAACTTTAAATGAAGATCAGGATGCCCCAGTGGACCAGAGTAGGGGTGGAGCAGCGGGCAAAGTATAAAAACCCAAAAAGGAAGTGATATCCATGTGCATAGAGTCAGATTCTGTTGGACCAATTGTCCATTTTTCATCATTGAACCTTCGCAATTTTTTGTTTCATTTTTACTAAGGTATTTGATTCCTTACAATGACATTGATGAAATGATTCAGGAAACCAAAACGTCATATCTGTGATCTCATGCCCTGCTAGAGAGTTCCATTGTTTGCTTGTTGTCTGAGTTGGAAGAGTTCTCAGGAAGTTAAGAAAGATACTTGGGAATATTTTTAGATCCTGTGATTCTCAAGCCCAATGGAGAAGGAATAAATAGCTGACTTATTATGAAACATAGGGATTGGCTCATCATGTTCTGTCACTGTGACTAACCATCCCATCAAGTAGTAGTCTTCATATTTTTTGTGGTACCCATGCAAACTTGATTAATAGCTGGCAAATTTTAGGTCTCCTACTATTGTGACTATTTTGTAAAATCTATCAAATGGTATTAAGCTGGGTGGCTGATAAATGTACTAGAGAATGTGGCACTGAGCCTGTCTGTACATCTGGTAGCTTTTTTCCTCCTTAGCTTTGTTTTTAAACCAGTATTCTACCTCATATTTTGTTTCCTGATGATTATATTACCTGGCAAGTATGCCTGTGATTGTGGAAACAGCATAGCAGAAAGAAAACCCCTGGTTATTGATGTTATTTGTGTGTGTGTTTTAATCAGATCTAGTTTTACTTTTACATGGAATAATCAGGCAGCGTGTATAACAGTTCAACAGTGAAATGCATCTTACCAGTTAAAAAATCAGTATAGAGATTTGTTTTTCCTATCGCTAAACATCTACTGCACTGAATGATGGTTAAAGGCAAGTTGTAAATTCTAAGAGTGCATGACTGATGGCATTTTAAAGTAGAACAAAAATTTTGTTCAGAAGAGAAGAGAAGAGAGGGAGATGCCTTGATATTTATCTAGTCAGCTTTCTTGCCTTTCTTCAAGGAGATGGTAAACACTAGTGATGTCTTTGAAATCCTGAGGCATTATTTTTGCATTACTTTTGTTGAAATTTTATACAAACCTCTAAACAGTAGCTAACAGTCTAGCTTGAAAAGCTTAGCATGGGTGCTTTTTAGCACGTGAAGCTTTGGTGTTAGGAATGAATCTGACAGCCGAAGTTTGACTTCTTCACAAGTTGTAGCAAAGGCTGTTGTGCCATCATTAGGATGTTTTGTGATACAGATTTCAAATTGTGATGTAAGCAATCGGCGTGGAACCCAGGGAAGACCATTTGGAGGGACTACTCTGATACATTTTCCACCAGTGCATGGTAGTGGTGACTTGCACAAGGTGGAGATGGGGTTGCTAGTGCTTCAAGGATGGCTTTTAGTTTAGGGAAACTCTGGAGCTCCGAACAGGTGTTACCAGAGTTTATGAAAAAAGTGCAATCTACGTGAGGTCTCAGCCCAGAAGTACAATCTGGGCTGTATTAACTGTATTTTTTATTTCTGTATTGGGCTGGCTGTATTCTTCCTGGCTAGGCACAGATTGCCCCTCCCAGGGCTCCCTAATTCCTAGACATCTCTAGGATTCCTAGAGACAGCACTTCCTTGTGAGTGTGCCTTTCATGTGCAAACCACCCAGTTGGGAGCCCTTACTCAGCACCTTTATTGAGCTCTCACAGGTCTGCCTTAATGGCACCCCAGAGCTAGCCAGGTAGCAGCTAACTAGGGTGGTCCCTATGCTCCAGAGCCTGCTGAAATTATTCAGACTAGCCAATCCTGAACTACTTGCCCTGCCCTGCCATTCCTGAGAGAACTACAATAAAGGCTTGTGCCATGTTTTCCCCTTGCTCCTTCTGCCTCCTTGTGCTTCCCCATGTGGCCCTGTTTGGTGTGGCCTACCCCTGCCCCTCCTCTGGGAAATTAGGAGTCATAAACTCTTCTTTCAAAGGCAGTTCTCTCCATGTCTGCCATCTTACTATACTGGGTGAAAACAAATCCTGGGTACATTTTAAAACATGGGACCAGCTCTCCTCTAGACTCTTCTGACCTCCCTCTGGCCAAGCCTCAATTCGAGCTCATAATCAAGATGGGTAGAAAGATCTTGGGCACCTATGGTGTTTCCACTGTTATTGTGAGAAGCCATGTCCTGGACCTTTTCCCTCCTCTCCCCCTTTGTTATGGCTGTTGAGAAGTCCATGGAGGGCATCTGTTTTGAGAAAAAGTAACAGGTGTGGCTGGATGAAGATGGGGATTTGCCCCCTCCTTCGGGATTGGCTTTAGCTTTTCTTGGAGGATGGGGAGATGTAGTGGGGGAGTGGAGGAGCAGAGGTGGCTGTGAGACTGGAGAAGGGGAGCTGGGTAACCTCTGAGGGCAGTCCAGCAGCAGTCCCTCACTGCTGCAGAAGGCACAGAGCCAGATCCCCTGGACTGCGGCTGCTGAGACCTGAAAGCAGCCCGTGGAGCTCTGCAGCAGGAGGTTATCGTCATACTTTGTTTGGAATCCTATGGCGACCTCGCATCCCAGTGTCTAAACAAGGATGCTTCAATAGAAACACTGTAGGAATAAACATAATAAATGTTTACGGAAGAAAGGATGATGATATATAATTCTGGCAAAAAGATATTCATGTTTTTATGGAAAATGTAAATGGAGGAAAAATGAAGAAAAATTACAAATTTAGTGTTCATTAAATATCACTTCTATTTTGGGGCTGGCCCCGTGGCCGAGTGGTTAAGTTCGCGTGCTCTGCTGCAGGCGGCCCAGTGTTTCGTCGGTTCGAATCCTGGGCGCGGATGTGGCACTCCTGGGCGCGGACATGGCACTGCTCATCAAACCACGCTGAGGCGGCGTCCCACGTGCCACAACTAGAAGGACCCACAACGAAGAATATACAACTATGTACCTGGGGGCTTTGGGGAGAAAAAGGAAAGAAATAAAATCTTTTAAAAAAAAAAAAAAGTCACTTCTATTTTAAGCGAGAGATTTAAGTAAGGGGTTTATAGCAATGTCTAGATTAGAAATGGCCTGAGAAGTTTACATTAGAATTTCTGTGGCCCAAAGTGCTTTTATGTGTTTAAAGAAGCTACAGACTTATTTACGATGGCATTACTTGTAGCTATGTATTAAGGAAGACCCTAGTCAATTCATTTCTTACATAGATTCCCCTCAGGATTATAGTTTGGTTGAATATTGACAAGTTGACATATTCTGTTTTCATGTGTGCCACTGCTGGGAATATTTGAAATGCAAAATTTGTATTCTTACCATAGTTGTGTTAATAAATTTAACTAATGTAGAACGTCAGCTCAGAGCTTGCCCGTGATGCTGGTGAAAGCCTCATCCTCCACCGACTCCCTGATCTCTGAAGTCTCCGTCGCTTTCCTTTGAATGTGGAGAATCTGCTCTCCTCGGTTTCCCCCCAGAGCCTGAGCTCTGCTTCCAGTGCGAGGCTGGTTGGGAGTTGCTGGTGACCTCCGGGCTGAGCCTACTAAGCCAGCATTCAAAGCTAATTGATGTCTCTGTTTTCTTTTTCTGTCACTGTTATCTTTTATTTTTCTCAGCTTTTGTATGAGATTTTCTTTGCTAGTCAGCCGCTTCACATCTGCTCATTTCAGTTAGCCCACTGAATTCTCTCTCTACGGTACATAGTCATATTATAGCCACAATGAAAATCCCTGATAGTTTCTTTCTCCATCCACTCCTACTTATGTAAATTCCTAAAAAATCTTTCTCTGATATAATGTGTCGCTATGAGCTGCCCTTGTCTCTTTTCCCTGCCTTTTTCAGAAATATAATTTCATAGTTATTTGCTTAATGTCTGGGAAAGTGTGAAGGTCTGTTATCAAAAAGAAAAACATAAATACATGATGAAAAAACATGCTTACCATCCAGAGGGTGGTGCAAAAGAGTTCCCAGGGGCTTACAAGATTAGGACTCAGATCAGAAGCAGCACCAACATGCTTCAGCTGCCCATGGACAGCCCATTTTATGTGGAAAGACTGCCTCACGAATGCTCCATTGGTGGGTTCTGGTACCTTTTAGGTAGGCTTTGTGAATTGTTTGGGTGTAGGTTTTATGTCTTATGGTTGGAGAGACACTATACTGGAAAACTCTCCCATTTTAGGGAATATGTAGAATAAAAGAGAAAAATGAAAATAGGAGTAGAATTATGAAGTTTATTTGGTTGAGGACAAAAGAATTGAAGCAGTAAAAGTAAAAATAATGAGGTGGAACATCTTGAAATGTACGGTAAGTTGATTTATATGAGATGGATTTTCATATATTACGCTTGTTTAAAATGGATGGTAAAGGAGGAAACAGCAGTATTATTCACTAGTTTAAATGTCATATATTTGATTGCAGAGGTCTGTGCAAATTGCCAAGAGGCAAGTTGGTGGATTGGGGATTTGATTTCGTTTTACTTATAAGTAGCCTGTTACTGATTCATGGACGTTAGACTCCTGGGTCAGAGATGAAGGACTCTAATTACTCATGGCGCAGCCAGCAGCATGCGTATTAACACATTTGCTTCAGTTCTCCTTGCCCCCAAGTCCCATGGAGATGATACAATGTGGTACAGATAGATGCTGTACATACAGTGTGTTGCTGCTGAGGAGCACCAAAGATGGGGACTCCATTTCTTTTATAGTAAGCAAGACTGCTCCTTGTCCTGGAGGGTGAATTCACCTCATCCTTCAGGGTTGCTCACTGCAAACACAGCCCTGAGAAGTGGCCCTGGGAAAGAATGATCAAGGTCTTGTATTCCTGGCTTACCCGGCAAGACACACAGGACTGTGAGAGACCCATGGAGAAGTGTCTCCCAACAGGTTGTATTAAGAGTCATAAATACGTTCCTATTTTCCTTAAATTTTAGAACTGTGAATATAGTTTTTAAAGACCCGTTAACTAAAGGAAATTTTAAAATGGAAAATTCTTCTAGTGAGATTCAAGCCATATATTTCCTTAATTGTGCAAAAATTACAAAATTTATATGAAAGTTCCTATTACCAGTGAAGTCATTATGTTAGGCAGTCATGCTGCAAATAGTTTTGGGGTTCTTACTATTTCGTAGACTCTGGGAATTCAAAGATTAAACACAGCTCTTTTGTGCACTCAGGATCAAATGGAGGGACAGGTAAATTATGTTATTAATGCCATGGTATATTAATAAAAACACTATTAAATTAGTGTAATAAATGCTATGATACCCAGGATGCTGTGGAAACACAGAAGAAGGGCACCCAACTCGGCATCCAGTGAGGAGATCAGGAAAAGTCTTCCTGGGCCGGCCCGGTGGCGCAGCAGTTAAGTTCACACGTTTAGCTTCGGCAGCCCGGGGTTCGCTGGTTCAAATCCTGGTTATGGACATGGCACTGCTTGGCAAGCCATGCTGTGGCAGGTGTCCCACATATAAAGTGGAGGAAGATGGGCACGGATGTTAGCTCAGGGCCAGTCTTCCTCAGCAAAAAGACGAGGATTGGCATTAGATGTTAGCTCAGGGCTAATCTTCCTCAAAAAAAAAAAAAAGTCTTCTTGGAGGACCATACCTTTAAGTTGAGTCTTAAAAGATAAAAAGTTAGCAAAATTGGTAGTAGAGGATGGGCATACTGGCAGAGGGACTAGAAAGGACAAATACACAAGACATAAGGAGGTTTATTGTATTCAGCAACCTGCCCGTACTGTAGGAGTATTGCAGCAGTAATAGCTCACGTATGGGGAAAATGTCATTGAAGAATTTTATGCATGGGAATGATAGAACCAAATTTGTTTAAGTTAAAAAAAAAAAAATCACTTTGGGAGCCAGCCCAGTGGCCCAGCGGTTAAGTTCACACGTTCTGCTTTGGCAGCCCGAGGTTTGCTGGTTTAGATCCCAGGTGTGGACCTACGCACTGCTGTCAAGCCATGCTCTGGTTGGCGTCCCACATATAAAGTAGAGGAAGATGGGCACGGATGTTAGCTCAGGGCTAATCTTCCTCAAAAAAAGCCCCCCACTATGTTGGCCCTGAGGTTGGAAGACAGATAAGGTTGATGCTGGAGGTGTGGAGACTCCTTACTAAGTTATAGTGGTGATTCAGGTACGATTTGTTAAAGGACTGAACTAAGGCTGTGACAAAATAGGTGAAGAAGAGGGGACCAATTCAGGAAAGATTTGAGGAGCAGAATTGACATTAATGGGAAGATAGCATAAGGAAAAGATCGTAGGGGAATTAATATCTGAAACTAGTTCAGACCTGAGTATGTTGAGTTTGAGTTGCCTATAGGAGATCTGGGTTGGGATGATACTGGGTTATATTTAGAATTTAGGAGAGTTTTGAATGCCAGGATACAGGTTTGGGAGTCATTCATTCAGCAAATGAATATCTACTGTATGTAAGGCACTCTGCTAGGTGCAGAGGAACCAGCATTGGACAAGAGTTGTTCTCATGCAGTTTATATTCTCATGAGACACAGACTCAAACAGACAAATTGCAAATTCTTTTCTGAAAGTGCTGCCTGTCATAGATTCCAGAGCTCTATCTAGTGTTGCCCGACTCCAGAGGACATTGTTTACATAGAATAAAGTGAGCAACTTGAGGGTTTTGTTCAGGATAATAGGAGTTAGCCAAGGAGAGAGTTGAGGGGAGGGAGAGAGAGTTGTTTCAGGCAGAGGAAACAGCATGTTCCAAGGCCCTGAGGCAAGAGAGATCTTATTATGTTTAAAGAACAGAAAGACTAGTGAGGTTGGAGCATACTGAACCAGAGGGAGAGTGGTGTGAAGTGAAGCTAGAGAAGTCGACAGGGGCCCGAGTAGGTAGCAGCGTGTAGGCAGGAAAGCATTTTGGAGTTTATTCTCAAACAACAGTAAGTATTGAAAGGTTTTAAGGAGGGTGCTATGGGATTATATTTGTGTTTTAAAAAGATCATTCTGACTTGTGCAGGTAGATGTTTTGGAGGGGGCAGAAGTGGAATCTGGGAGACCACTTAGGATTCTACACTGGTGATAATGATGGATTAGACTAGATGGTGATAGTGGTGATGGATGAAAGTTGGTAGAGTCATCTTATTTTAAAGGTAGATTGGACAGAACTCAGTGATTGTCATTTATCAGGGTATCATATTGTTGTTGGAGTCATCCAGAGTGAGGAGAGAAAATGGAGGATGAAATCCTGTGCAATATGTACATTTAAGGGATAGGCTGTGGACAGGATTCCACAAAGGAGAGACACAAGTGACTAGAAAGAGGAGGGAATCAGGAGAGAGACCACAAGTCAAGGGATCGAAGTTGAGAAGGGAACTATCTATATGCTGAAGAGTAAGTAGGAAAATGATTAAATACATGATGCTGAAAGTTAAGGTGGAGTATGATGGTGTTTTTAAAGAATATTTAGGGACATCAGAAAATGTAAATAATATAATATTAGTTAAGGAAAAGTATTATGTAAATTTACATATTCAACATGAATCCCAAGTGTTTAAGAATATGCATACATTAGTGTGTGTTTATGAAGCAAAAATATTCAAAGGCAGTACATAAGTATATTAATAGCTTTATCTGGATGGCAGAATTCTTTTATTTTTAGTCTCTTTGTGCATTTTAAAATTATATGAGTATGTATTAATATTAAGAAAATTATTTTTAATTTTGATTTAATTTTACCAGTGTTTTACAAACACATTGTTTAAAGAGTGCCAAAGAGTTCTGTGAGGCTCATAATGGGAACCCGCTTTGTCGACTGTCTCCTTTATCCCATTGCCTGTTTCTTAGGGACAACTCCCTTCAGATTTCTTAGCTGATTCTTTTGCTATTTACTGTCATATCTCCAAATAACAAACTTATATTGCTGCTACTTGATTTTTTTAGACACTGTCTATTAACTTCCCACAGTGGAAGATGAGAATTTTGTTCTTCCCACTCGTCCTGTTTTCACAGCCAAATCCACATTTCTTGCCTTCCCATCCTCCCACTACAGTTATTCTAATTTTGGTTAGAATAGTATTTAATGTTTACACTATTCTAATTATGTAAATGTGCTTCATAGCTCTGCTGTGTAGTAGTAGTCTGTGATTACTTTTTCTTGTACTCAGTTTTGTTTTTCCTGGAATATATTTAGTTGTTAAAAGGTAGCTTAATTTTCTGTGTACTTGTTAATTTATCCCCAAACTCTGCCCTTTGTGTTTGTGTAAATATCCTCTTAATTATCGTATTAATTTCATTTTCTTGAAGACCTGGCTCTCAGCTTCCTCTGACCTGTTCTAATTATCCTGGGTTCTCTTCTGGTCTTCTGCAGAGTGGGTACCTGAGACTCTCCCTTCCCCATCATCTCTATCATCCTAGGAATTCCTTTTGCTTCTTTCTTGTGTCCGATGCCCTTTTACCTGATTTCCTCTTTGTTGGGTCCTCATTTTGGTGGAGCACATTCTCCAGCATCCTGAGTATTTGGTGGCTTCTTTTGACCTAGAAAATCATGGGCAATTTTATTGAGTTAGTTCTTTGAGTTCCTTCCCTCAATTCTTTCATATTCTCTTTCTCTGTTTTTAGAATTCTTGTTTTCTTTGGATGTTGTAGGAATTTGGACTGGTCCTCTCATTATATTATCTTTTCTCTTCAATTATTTTCCACGTCTTTCTTTTTGGTTAATACTTTAGCGGGAGTTTTCCTCAGTTTTGTCTTCCAACCCTTTGTAGATTAAAAAGAATTCTCCTGTTACTGGACATCTACTTTTTTTTCATATCATCCTGTTCTTGTTCATGGATGCTTATATTCTTTTATCTCTTTGAGGGTTATTAATGGTAGTTTTTGGAAATTTTCCTCTCTTTACATTTTATCTATTTCTTCCAAGTTACCCTTTTTTGTTTGCTTGCTTTGGTCTGTCTTTCCTGTTTCAGGCTTTTGTTAAATGTGTGAGGACCCTTGGCTAATCTGTTCACTTAAGCATTCTAAAAAGAGTTCTAAAAAGTTGACTAGTAGTTGTGTGTCTCTGGCTGAGGCTTGTAGATTTATGAGTTTCAGTCTCATACTGTGGCTTTCTGGGTAATCTGGCCGGTCTGTTCTATTGGGGAACCTCTGGTGTCCATATTTTTAGGTGTTTTATTTTAGGCTGCTTGGATTCTCCAGAAAAGACTCTTTGTTACTTGCCTGAGGAATATAAGCCTGTCTTCAGTGTTTTGGAAGCCAAATTGGGGAAGCACATAACCTTTCTCTTTATTCCTCTTTTTTAAAGTGTGATCTGTCTGTTCTAAACTTGCCTGATGTCATCCAGTAATAATAAAACCATTTAAAAAATGAGCTCCAGAAAATGAACCTCTAGTGTTCTGCAGGGGTCAGGGAGGGACATTCACCTAACTGGAGTGAGAGAGAGGTGGAGTGGGGAGTTGGGAATCTAACAGCTTTTCAAATAGATTTTTAACCAATCCTCCTGTTTGTAATCCTTCTTTGTCTTTTGGAGATTCCGTCATGCAGATTGAGTTATTTTTGCTTTCCTTTTTGCCTGCTTGCTATTCAGATTTCTGGAGTCTGAAAAGTCGTTTACCATAATTTTGTTGTTGTTGTATCATCTCCTGGATTCTTTGTGAATTTAAGACTTAAAAAAAAAATCCTTTTGCTGTCATTTTTGTGGGAGAGTGTGCCTATAAATGTAAGTTCAGCCCACCATCTTTAACCATCAATCTGTCATCTTAATTTTTTTGAAGACATGATCTTTTTCCTTTTCCAACATATACTGGTTGATAACGGCATATTCCTAATTGATAGGCCCTCCTTTTAGAAGGTCTAGTGAATCTTCCTCTGTCTATTCACAAGTTCTGTTTCAGCTAAAATCTCTTATGACTTATTCAGACCGTGTCTTTTGATATCTTGCATGAAGAGCTAGTGGTTAATGACAGCCACAATAGGTAATCCAAAGAAATGTCTGAAATTTCAGTATAGCTGTTTAGGCTGTAATAATAGCAACAGTGATAGTAAAAATAGCGTAAATAGCTTACACTTGCATACTAAGTGCCAGGCACAGTCTAAGCTCTCCACTTACGTATTAGCACTTTAAACCTCACACCAACTGTGCAGAACAGGTGCTATTATTCTCCCCCTTTGTAGATGAGGAAATTGAGGCAGAGAAAGATTATGTCACTTTGCCTTGGTCAGCACAGCTAAACTAGGAGGCAGAGGAGTAGGAACAGAGCCCACTCTTAACCAGTGTCTCCTACCTCCCTGTGCTGTGGGGATTCTCTCTCTTGGTTGAGATAAAGATTTTAATTTCCCCCATCAGGCAGAATGATCAATTTTCTTTGTCCACTACAATTTAAATATATCTCTTTAGGTGTTATTTGTTACAAAGAGTCTATAGATGTAAAAACAGTATTTTCCTTTGGTGATTTATCTGAAGACAAGTTATTTATTTCCTTAGATTTTTCTAGCATGTCCTAAAAGGCTCGACTTTTCTTCCCCCTTGTACAATGGATATATTTCTGAGGATCCTCTTTTATTCGTTCAAAATTTTTTTATTGATTTAAACTTTTCAAAGACTGTTTCCTACTTCGTTATACTGTTATTCAAGCATGTGGTAAATTTCTGACAAAGTGGAGAGCTACAGGAAAATATCCACTTTTCAGATTTCAATTTCAAATATTAATTATCTTGGAAGGGAATTATCCATATTTTGGTATACTTGGAACAGATATTTCATTAAGAACTTATTGAACAGAATCAATTAATTAGCTGAGTTTAGTCCTTTAAAAACATAAACAGACTTTTTGTTTCCTTTCTTTTAGTTAGGGGTTGGAACAAGGATACTCTTAAAGACAAGCAGCTAATTATTTAACTCCCTTCCTGCATTAAGACATGAATAATTAACTAACTTTTTAGAATTAAACATGCCCTGCTTTACACTTTGCACTCTCCTAACTGTTTGAATTTTGAAAGAAAGAAGAATCAAGTTTGTTATTTTTATTGTTATCAAGTAAATTTTAAGAGTATTAGACATGGTCGTATTCAAATGTACATACAAAAATATATTTATTTGCCTAGTTCTTTAGGTTTTATTTACTGTGACGTGTTAAAAATATTAAAAAGAATTTTCTATTTATATAAACAAATCATAGAATCAAGTTTAATTTTTTTAGTTGATTTACAGATTTTTACTCTTCTTCTGATGATTGTAATGTTCTTTCCTCCTTTCAAGTTTTTGCCTGTTTTCTATTTTAAAACATAGCTCTCTCATTTCTTTTTAGAATTTACTTATCGCTTATTTCAGCTCACTCTTGTAAGAGTGATGCTAGGGATCTTAGAACTTATGTGTTCCTACTATATTTGAGGCAATGTTTTGTTTCTCTGGAATTGTGCTTTTTAGTTTCCTGTCGGTGAGTCTGCATTCTTCAACCAAGAATGAGAGGTTGTTTCCTCATTCAGGTCCTCTAGTTTTTTTTCCACCCATTAGCCCCGCATGTTTTACTTTGGCTTCTGAAAGATGATCAATAAATTTTGACACAGCAATTCCATAGAAAAATTTGACTAAATTTTATAATTATATAGGTCTTTATCATGTTGTTTAAAAACTCATCATCATCTGCCCAGTTTTAATCAAGAGTAACACTAGCCAAGGCTAGTCTTGATCACACAGTTTCTTGTTTGAGATTGATTTAGAAGGCAGACTGATGCAAGACACAAAGGCGTATTCAGATTAGAGTAAAGCATCAGAGAGGCCTGACTTTGTGAAGAAGCCACATTTTCTCCCAAGGTATCTCCTGGATAATCCTCATTCACCCACCTCCATTACTTCATTTACCTTTTACATCCCATTGTAGTTGGGCCCTAGCTAACTTTTGTATCCTGTGATCTGCCCAATTCATGGCAGTTGGGATCAAGGGGAATGGTTATTTTTTGGCTTTTGGTTTTTTTGTTTGTTTTTAATCAACAGAGTGTTCTCGGTTTGAATTCTTTTAATAGAGTTCATCCTCTTGAATTTTTTTCTCTTCTAATTAATAAAGATTAAGTCTGGGGGCCAGCCTGGTGTCTGAGTGGTTAGGTTTGCATGCTTAGCTTTGGTGGCCCGGGGTTTGCAGGTTTGGATCCTGTTTGCAGACTTACACACTGCTCGTCAAGCCATGCTGTGGTGGCGTCCCACGTGGAAGAGGTAGAATGACCTACAACTAGGATACACAACTATGTACTGGGGCTTTGGGGAGGGAAAAAAAAGAGAGGAAGATTGGCAACAGATGTAAGCTCAGGGCCAATCTTCCTCACCAAAAAGATTAAATTTGTTGAATTTGAGGCTGCTTTAAGAACCGTCTGTTTAGTTCAATAATTGAATTGATAAAATAAAATTAAAAACACAAAAAGTATTGGTAAGAATTTGCTTATTTTCCTTCTGATGAATTTTTTATTTTTTAAATTAAAATATTGAATTGAGAGAAAGTTCTGCATCCTAGACAAACTGTCTCCTAACATATACAAAAGAATAATTCTCTAAGTGTTACACATCTGGCTATTGATGGCTTTTATAGATTTCATTTGATTACTTTTTATAACTTTAACTTTTTAAAAGAAAGGTTTATAAAGAAATTGTATGAATATTTTAAAAAATTTTCGGAAAGGGGAAAATCTATGTTAAATTCTTAGAGATCACATATTATTTAGAGTCTCTATTTTTTCCCTTCTCCATTCAAGATCAAATTCCTTAAATTCTGTCATGAGCTACGTTAAGATTTGTTGATATATTATGAGTTGTAGTTAAGATATTACTACGAAATTACTGGGAACTGCGCACATAGTGGTGGAGAGAATGAAGGAAACTCTGTATTTGAAAGATATTTGCCTAACTACATTTGGAAAAGAAACCTGGAAAGGGAAAGGGGGAAAATATGGAAAAGAAAGATGAAAGCGATCTGGAGAAATTGGGAAGGGAATTACCTGCTTAGCTATAGATGATTATATATTTGCTTCTGTTTCAATTTATTTTACTTGCTTTTTTCTCACTGAATTTTAAACTTCCAGAAAATGGGGGGCATTACTTCTACTGTCTTTACAACTTCTAGATCCTAGTATTGTCAACTCAGTTATTCATTGAGCGATTATCTGCTTTGTATTTTAGCCTTTTGAAAATAGAGCCTTCAAGTTCTTATTGACATCAGTAAACAAAAAGGGCGATAAAGACTTTGGAGTCATTTCACTATTTCATGCTTACTTTTTACACTCCTGTGTAGCTTGGCTCTTAGATCAAACTGTTCATAGTCAACCTTTAATTTAGATTCAGTTCTCTCACATATTTTTCTCTTTAAAAAAAAGTGTTTTTCTAGTGGGTTTAATTATCTTTGACTTTTAGCCCCTGCCTCTCCCAGCTACCCTCCACCTAGGGCTAGAGATTGACCCAGTATATAGTTCCTTCTGTATTTAGGGTTATAGGATCATGCCTGGGTCACTGATACTCAGCTGACTCCTAAGGACTTGGAAAATCTTTAGCCATTAAAGACAGCTTTAATTGAAACACACAGCTTGTACATACAAAGTAGAGAAGAAAGGGTACATTTTAGAAGGATTTTCAGTAAGGATTAAAACATTAATTTTCTGGTGCTCTCTTGTGAAAATAAATATCCACTTAGCTAGCTTTAAATATAATTCTCTTCCCCAGCACGAGAGAATGATAAAATACAAATGGAGCAACTTTAAACAGGTTTTGTTTAAGCCTGCTTTAAAAAAAATCTGAGAGAGAAGTTCTGTATCTCTAACATGAAGCAACAGTCAGCAAAGAGTTAAGAAGGAACATTGAACAACTTTTCATTTCATTAAAGTATAGCTATATATGTTGTCTAAAGCATTGCCACTTAGAGAAAATTAAACAGTATTCCATTCAAATGTAGGTACAAATATCTGTCTGTGCTCCAGTGTGCTATGTGCATAACTGTCATAGCTTATATGAATGTTGATTTAATCACTTCCTCTTTCCTTTACTGTGGAGGGAGCTCCTTGAAGTCAGGGCCCAGGTCTTTGAGCTCTGTATCTTTAAGATTTAACCTAGTTCCTGGAATATAGCAGATACTAGACAAGTGTTAGATGAGTTAATTGTTATGTGAGCTACGAATGTTTCTGGGTGTTTTTTTGTTTGTTTCTCTTTTTTTTTAGGGGGGATTGCAGTTTTAAAAGTTAACAGATAAGGAAATGTTGACCGTTATGTCCTTTAACTGGCACTGTGTATTTAATTTAGTTTTTGATTAACATTTGAAGTCATTAGTCTCTCGTTTCTGAGGAAAAAATATGGGGATCACCTATACCTTTTTTGTACCTTTGCTGTTTTTCTTACCTAAAAGCCAAGTGTGTTAACTAAATTGTAAATGTTGGATAATAACATCTTCTATTTGTTTAATGCTTTGTACTTTTCCAAGGACTCTCACACACATTGTTAAGTCATGTCTTCACAACAACCTGAAAGAGATGCAGATGAGGAAACTGAGGCAGGGATTTATGCCAGAGCTTATACATTTAAAATCTAGACTCTAGGACTTTTGAAATTCTAGTTCAGTGCTGTTTTGCATTGACGTTACAGACACTTCTAAAATGATTTCTTGTTGCTTACTGTGTTAATTTGCTAAGGCTGCTACAACAAAGGATCACACAGGGAGTGGCTTAAACAACAGAAATGTATTGTCTCATAGTACTGGAGGCCAGAAGTCCGAAATCGTGGTGTTGGCAGGATCGAGTCCTTCTGAGGGCTGGGAGGGAAGGCTCTCTCCATCTTCTCCCTGTGTCTCTTCACGTCGTCTTCCCTCTGTGCTTGTCTTTCTGTCCAAATTTCCTCTTTTTATAAGGACATCAGTCACACTGGATTCGGGGCCCACCGTACTCCAGTATGACCTCATCTTAATGAATTACATCTACAACAAACTTGTTTCCAAATAAGGTCGCATTCTAAGGTATTGGGGGCTTGGATTACAACGTATGTTTTTAGGGGTACTATTTAACCCACAACACTTAAACCTGTTAGTAAAAGAAGCCTGACTGGAGATGAGTACTTTTTCCCCCCAATAACTTAATAGAAACTCCTCATTTGATCCTCACTGCTCTGTTACCTCTCAGATGAAATTAATTTAATACCAATGGAAGGCATTTTTGACAGAATCATCTCTATTCTGGTTCTTAGGGCCGTAGAGTGATCTAATGATTAGTTTGTGCAAATACTCATAATTTATTATTTTTTTCCCTGGAATTTTCTTAGGTTAGAATACACAAAGTTAACTGAGAACTAAGCGCTTCTCTTGGGGCTGATCTCTTAAAGTAAATCTGTCTGTCACCTCATGCTCCACCTGTTCTCCTGTGCATCTGAATGTCCCCACTTCCCTCA
Source organism: Equus asinus (assembly GCF_041296235.1). Taxonomy (NCBI): domain Eukaryota; kingdom Metazoa; phylum Chordata; class Mammalia; order Perissodactyla; family Equidae; genus Equus; species Equus asinus. Next base: position 87,392,284 of record NC_091798.1, read on the forward strand.
GGACTTGGGCAGGTGATGGAAGAGTCTCTGAAGGAAAGTTTAGGTTGATCAGCCTATCAAGTAGCTAGTTTTTGTTTTTTTAAAGATAACTCCATAAACAAATGGTGAGAAGACTTCTTGAACAGAAATGACTCAGAGGGAGACAAAAATCCTGATTAACTAGTACTCTGGTAACTGGTGTATTTAGTTTAATTGCATTCCTACCCTTGTATCATACTTTAAAAGGAAGAAGTAACACAAAAGAAAGGCTCCTCTGGGTTAGTAGACATTTAATCAGATCACCTTCATATTATATGTAGTATAATGTGTATAATCATCATCATCATTCTTAGGAAGGGCCAATACTTAGTATTGAAGGAAATGGTAATTTTGAGGCAATGCAAAGTTCTTAGTTATACAGCTGGATTGGCTTTTTGTACTTATTAAAACTGGGACGTGAACAAGTGTATTTTAGCATAACTTCTTTGTTTTAACATGGGCTAAAACAAAGAGCACCAGATCAGATTCACACACGGGTTCTTGCCCTGATTTAGTTCCCAACTAATTGAATAACCTTGGGCAAGTTATTTCACTTTTCTAGCCTTCCTTTTTTATCTGCAAAATGAGAGATTTGCAGATTCAGCTGTAAAACTTTACTATTCTGTGAAATAATATGTGTGCTTACTCTATTGAAGGTGTAGTGCAGGATTCGAAGAAGGAAAAGGAATGTTCCTTGCCTTCAGAAAGGTTACAGTATAGATAGATGGGAAGCTGTAATATGTGAAAAGTTAAGTGGTAGTGTAAAGTAATAATATAAGATGTAACATAGTACATGGTAGGAGCGATACGGACTGTAGGTACTATGAGTTCTCAGGTGGGTGAGATAGATAGCTGTAGGGTAGAATCATGTGAAAATAATGCATAGAACTGGGGACTAAAGTAATTCCAGAAAGCTGTGTGGAGCATGCACCGATGAAGGGAGAAGCACAGGGGACTATCTCAAGCAAAGGGGTAGCAGCTGGAGCCTAAGTAATATTTGTTTAAGACAAGTAAGTTTGTTTCTGAATTACAGCACACACTAATCATGGGCATATTTGGTCCCCAACATGTCCAGTTTAGAATGTTTTACCACTATTAAGTTTTACTTGGTATGAGTAGTTGTGGTCAAATAATTTAAAGATTTTTTCTGTAGTTTTACAATGTAAAAGTCTGGAATAAGATGAGAGAATTGAAGGACTTCACTTAAAAATTCTGAAGTTCAGGGCAAAAGTGTTAAATAATTGGTATTGCACAATTGTTGATTAGTTGAATCTAGTTAGGATGCATTTAATTGTCTTCATGTATTTATGGGTTTTAAATCCTAATGTATATATTAAGTACCTTTTAATTTTTTAGACTTAAAAGGATCAGTTGACTATTTTCTATTTCAGTTGCTCCTGGAAAATTGTGTAGAATGAAAATAATTTAAAATATATTTGTGACATTTAGTATTAAAAGCACTTTTGTGAAGTAAACATTTCCTTGGTTTACTGCTTACAGTTTCTTAAGGAGGATCAGTTATATTATCTTTTCTGTTAATTCCTTAAGAATTTTAACATATTAAGTGGCTTTTAAAAACTCCAATGATTTATATGGAGTTTAATAAGAGAATGATAGAAAGTGTGTTAAACATATTTCCAGATTTCTTTATCTCCTATAGCACCAAGTACAAGACTGTTTACATATATAGGCACTCTATATAAATGTTATCTCTTGGATGGCTGGTGGCATGGGTGTGTAAATGAATGAATGAATGAATATATTCAGGTTTCTTTTATATACATATTTATATAAACATACAAATTTGTTTTATATGTAGATATATAAATATACATATGTTTATACATATACTTATTTGTTTTACACAGCATATATATATAGATATCTAAAATATATTCTGTTTTGAATAGTCTGGGTGAGTGCCATTGAAAATGTTCTATGAAAAAGGTCTCTATAGCCAAAAAGCCTGTGGCCAGGGTTCATTTCCCAGTCAGGGAACCACACCACCCATCTGTCGGTTGCCATACTGTGGTGGCTTCTGTTGCTGTGGTGCTGAAAGCTGTGCCCCCAGTATTTCAAATACCTGCAGGGTCACCCATGGTGGACAGGTTTCAGTGGCGCTTCCAAACTAAAGATAGACTAGGAAGAAGGATCTGACCACCCACTTGCGAACAAACTGGCCATGAAAACCATATGAATAGCAGTGGAGCATTGGCTGATACAGTGCCGGAAGGTGAGCGGATGGCCCAAAAAGACTGGGCGGGGTTCCTCTCTGCTGTACGCAGGACTAACAACACACAGCCAAATAGATCTGGAAATAGGGCATATTATGTTTATGTCAAGAAATTCTTAGTATAGATTAGCACATTAAAGGTTCTGAGTGGTCCAGCAGTAAAGAAACTCATTTAATTTAGCTCAGCATTTCCAAAACGAAGATGGAATGCTTTTTAAATCCTTGAATTGTGTGTGTGTGTCTCTGTATGCAGGCATGTGTGTGTGTGTATGTACATGCAAAATTTGGAAAACAGTGGGTTTTTATGTAACGTAAGTGGTAGAGCTGAACAGATGGTGGTATGGCAAGGAAATGGGAGCTGGTGATGGTATTTCATAAGACTCGTAGGTAACTGGGAAAGCGTACGTAAGATTACAGTTTTTACAGGAATTAGTGAACTGGAGATGGTGAAAGCCTGCCATAACCTTCACAAATTGTAATCGTGCCATCATTAATTATATACCACAGTGGAAGGACCGAGAAAGGAGAACAAAGCACCAGATGACTAAGAAGGAGGATCTCCAGCCCTCCACCTCCTTGGTTAGGTAACCCAAATACCAGTGCTGCTTTGTGACAGCAGTGACCATGTGACCATTCCTCATGGCTTGCCTGGCTCCTTGCCTGGCTTGGGTGTTCCCTCACTGCCTCAGCTCCCAGTGTTCTGTTCACGCATTGAAGGAACTAAAGCAGGAGGAAGGCTCCAGAGCCGGGTACTCTTGGCATTTATTCATTTTAGGTAGCAAACATTTTCAGCTCTACCTCAGTGTATTTATTGTACAAGAAAATATGATAAAAGGAAACAGAACGTGTCAGTGGGTGCAAGGCAAAACTTGGCACCAAATTCAAGATCTGTGGATTAAAAAAAACTAATTTAAAATAAACTAAAAACATAACCTGAAATGAGCTGCCTTTATTAGGCTCCTTTTTGGTCTTTCTCTTTTAAGAGAAAACATTAATAAATGTTAATAAATCCAATGTTTTCTACTACTGGAAAAATAAACACAAAGCCTTAGACTTAGTATTTAACAATTAAGTGAAAGAGGAAGTGAATTTAAACAGTTGACTTTAAAAATAATTATTTTGACTTTTTTTCCTGAAAATATGTATTGTGTTTCCCTCTATGCCTCCTCAGGTGACCTGATGTGCTGCTTTCCCAGGGAATCACTGTTTCAGTGCCAAACTGTGTGTCCCTCTGATGGACACTGCCGATGATGGCTAAGGATGCTTGAGCTTTGGGGTGTGTCTGTCGTGACTGGCGCGTATGTTCTGTCACGGCTTAATATCTTCAGAATAACTTGTATGTTCTGAAAGCTCACTTTTAAATTTAATTTTTAAACTTCTATTAAGTTATTTAATTAATTTTAAAAAGCTATGTAAACACTGAAGGTTTTTATAATTTAATGGGCAAACTGCTTTACCATTTAATCCTTAATTAAATATTGAACCTCTTTAATAAAGTAGCCACCACACAAAGAATACTGAATAAGACATGTGGGAAAAAAGGGAGGGGAAAAAAGACAAAAATCTCTCATTAAAATGACCACTTTGTCTGTTGCAGTAAGTAGTGGGACCATGTGTAAATAGTGGGACCTTGTGTAAATAGTGGGACTCTGTGTAAATATCTGCTCTTATTCCCAGTTATTGGAGCTAGGGTATGTTAAGACTTAGCCATGGCAAGAGTAATCAAAGTTCTTTTATTGTCCCTAAGTTCAATGTAAGACTTTAATGGCAGCTTGGAATAGGTCACAGATCTCTTGGCTGGTGACTAAAAGCTTTGAAGATATTATGTAGCTGTTTAGGGGGGCGTAGTGGAAAGAGGCAAAAAAAAACCCAAAAAACTCCAATCTCTCTTCCTATAATAAAACAACAGAAATATGTAGTGACCCAGTCTGAATTGGCTGTTGGGTTGTGTGACATAGGAATTCTCTCTACTGGAGTTGAGCCCTAGCAGAGAGCTCATGCTCTGGATGAAAACATAAAGTGATAAGCTTAGTTAAAAAAAAAATAGCATTCCTGCATTTGTTCGGAAGTTAGTGGCGTTGTGTTTCATACACTTTATATTTTCAGATCCCTATTTTGGAGTTTCCATTGCTTTGCTTCTATAGCTTTGCATGGGAGCCCTGTGTATAAGTAGGATTGAGTAGTGGAACGAATCTATAGCTTTTGCCCTCTGGTAAATACTACAAAATCTTTTTTATTATTAAAAAATTAATGATATTGATTTCTTTCAATGTATGCCTTATTAGTCTCATATATCTTTGTTTCTAATCATCCCTATTAATGATACAGTTAAACTTAAATTTTAATCCTCTATGAAAACATTAATTGCTATGTAAATTGGTGTTGTAGGATAAAAGGGTTCAGAGGTCAGATGGGTTTATGGAACGGTACATACTTGATCTCTTTTTAGAGATTCATAATGTACATTATAATTTCAAAGACTCTGGGAGTTGCTGAAGTAATTTTGTTTAGTCCACAGTTTCTTTGGAAGCCATGATAGAATAAAGTGACAAGGATGTCTATTGCCTTAGTACTTTTGTGTTTTGGTGGGCTTGTTTTGATAATGACTAAAATAAAAAGCTTTATGAGATTAGCCTTGTCAAAAAGTTCTTTTTCATTTGAGACGTGTTTAGTGGAATCATTTAGCACAGTGCTTGGCACATAGTAGATGCTTAATAAAAGAAAAGAATTTCTGTTCAGATTGATCGTGGATGGACAGTGAAATACAGAGATTTGGAATTAGTAGTGTTTAGTACAGTATTATGCTTGTAGTATTTCTGTAGAATCCTCCTTTCTTGATTGCTCCAGGAAATATTTTTCCTAAATTATCCCTCTGGCGTTGTCTGGCTTCATGTATGGGGTTGGGAGGTGGAGGATGGAGAGACTCAGGAGTGGGGAGACCCGGAGCCTAGGAACCCTGGAATCCTGAATCCAGCTGCCCCAGGGACTGTAAGAGAGCTTCATCTAGGGCTCATTTTTCCTTCCCTCCTTACACGTAGGGTATTTTGTCTGTGCTCTTTCAGGGCTGCAGCCGAAGGTGCTGCTGGATTGGAAAATTAGAAATAAGCCAAGTGAATTTACCACCATATTATTCTTCTGTTTTACTTTAGAAATCTTGAATGCTTTCACAACTCAGAGGGTTACAATTCTGGTCCCTTAAGTCCTGTTTGAAGGGAACTGAACAATACTTTCAAAATGTGGTCAGCTTTATCTATTTAGCAATATATCCAAAATATTTACCACAATAATAATGGCTGTTATGTTAATTGTAATGTGCCAGACATTGTGCTGGTTACTTTACATAGATGATCTGTAATTGTCACGACAACCCCAAGTGGCAGTTAACTAGGTAACTCAATTTTGCAGGCAAGATGGTCTTTGAGATTTATATTGTTTTTGTTGCAGTTCTTCCCATAAAATTGTCTGTAATTCACTTATCTAAACTTGTTTTTAAAGCCTGTAGTTAGGATCCAATAGATTGGAGAGTAACAATAATGGAAAAACCCATTTCTCTTCTTTTTAAACTCACCCTTAATTTGACTCATTTACATATTCTCGTTTTTTACCGACCTGTTGGATTGTTTTTTGGCTTCCTGTTTCATGTGTATCTTGCTTAGAAGTAACCCAGTGGAGCAGAAGGGTGCTTGCTGAGAGCCAGGGTTCAGTCAGTCCCTTCCCCCTTGCGCTGCTCTCACCCCGGTGAGTGGTTAGGCGTCACCAGGGCCGTGGCGGTTGTTGCAGGGATCAGGACTCGTGAGGGGGCTGGAAAGGCTGCCGTGGTGGGATGGTCATTTTAACTCCCTGTCCTGCTGCCATCTTGGGCAAAACCAGTGGCACCAGAGACCTGCCTGGGGGTTCTTACTGATTTTTTCAGTGGATTTTTTTTTTCACGATGTGGGAATTGAAGAATGACTACCCAAAGTAGTTGCACTGGGCGTTCAGTAACAAAGACCAACACTCCCTCTTGCGTTACAGTAAGCAGTGATTTATTTGGACTGTTGCAATATTTTTACTGTTTTGATCTTGAGTCTTTCTCAGTCTCAAATTAATACTTTACAATGTGTGGTGAATAAGGACTTTGTAACTAAGAAAATGTTATGTTAGTTTAGTTAGTTAAACTAATGGATGCCAATGTCATTCAAAGTACCTAAACCTATTAAAGGAGAATTCTTTTGCCAAATGCTCGCTTAAATCATGTGCCAGTGCTCCTTTTGCTTTATTATTTCTTAAACTTATTCCTGGCCGACTAAGGTTGTAAAGATTTGTTAGACCCTGCTTTCAACTACTGGCTATTTCATTCTTTTATAAGTTGCACTATGGAATTTGGCATTTATTTTTTTATTGAACTTGGCAAAAGCATGCATAGTTTAAATGAATGCTTTTTCTCCTCCCACTCTTTTTGCTACCCATAAACCCCTTCCTTATTGCTGAAAATGAGTTATTAGTTAAAAACAGGATAATTTTTAGTGTTCACTGTCTCACCTTTTTGTTTTGAGCTAAATTGTATCATTTAAAAAATCTGGTATAAATTAAGAAATGTGGAAATAGGTGGAACACTTAGACAAGAAGTATTTATTAAATACCTATGGTGTACCTAGCATTACATACCAATTTGGCCACCTGTTTTATTGTTTGCATATAAAGTGGAAGAATTAAGCTTAATATGCTAAAAAACCTTAAAATTAATTCTGACTCTAATCTGAATTTTACAGTTGGTATTTTATATTAAAAATCTTTTACTTTACATGTATTTTCTTTGTATTTCATTCATATTCTATGTTAGTCATAGTCTGATTATTTTAAATAGTCACATAAGTTTCCCAATATCATCTTTAACTTTTGAGGAGATATAGTGTCTTGAAAAAGAAATTGAATATAAAAATTAATTGAGATATAAAGCACCATGTGAAGAACTTATTTTTCAATGGAATATATAGATGAGATTTTAGATGATTATTTGTCCCTCAGGTAAAATTATGGTTGTATTTTTATAATGTCAACATTTGTTCATTTGATACATTTCTTCTGTCATCTTAATGTATCATTTGGATATTTGAGTAATTGTTACTGGGTATACGGGATTTATACTTACAACAATGTAATATTGTAGCTCAGTGTTTTACCTTGCCTCTTTTGAGAATTTTATTCTTTCTTTGAGGATTTTTAGTGGTCTCCCAAACAACAGACAGCAGCATTGGAACCTGAGGTTCTGCTTCACTTTGTTTTTCAAAATCTTTTCCTGAGTAGTTCGAGAAACAATAGGATTAAAAATATTTGGGCCAGTAATCATAGTTAACTATTATATTTACCTTTTTGTGCTTTATTTCTTGAAACAGAGGTTTTATTTCAAACGATGTTAATCTAATTAACATAGGAGATCAGGCAAGTGATATTAATGAAGCATTCCATGTAAATAAACACTAGGTTATAAATTCCACTGGCAGCTGTCAGAGACTGTTGTAATGAAAATATACCGAAGAGTATAACTGCTGAAGTGAATGAAATAAGCAGCGGAACCAAAAACAACCAATCTGGATAATTTAGTGTAAAGAGTTTTCTACTTTAGTGAGTCTTCTTTCTCCAGCTCCTCACTTTTATATAGAAAGGGATTCTCAGCCCTCCATGTTATTTTTCTGTCTGGTTACAAGTGGAGGCTTTATCACATTATCTTTTAGTGTTAGCAGTGGAGGATGACAACATTTCAGGTTTCAACTGGAAAGACCTAGGTTTTGACAGCCTGTCCTGGGTAGATAGGATTTTAGCCATGGATGATTTAAGATTATTTAAAAAGGAATACCCACTTATTCCTCGTAACCTGAAGGATAAAGAAGGCTCCTTTCTTCTAGACCTCTGAAATGCCCTATGTTCATCCTTAACTAACTATAGGCACAGGTTCATCATGAATGGGGACTATTGGAGATGTCAGGCTTCTTCCCACCCCCAACCTCACCCACCTTCTTTCTACAGATTTTTGTTGAATGCTTGAAGTGTGTCAAGTGCAGAGTGCAGGATAAAATGCCGAACAAGACGTGCAAGGCTCCTGCTCTTGAGCAGCTTACAGTTTTATCTCCCCATACTTTTTGTTTCTTAGTATAGGAATAGCTCTGCATGTTTTCTCCAGTGTTTCAGTAGATTGTCTTTCAAAAGGTGGTTTGTAAATTGGCTTGTTTGGTACAGAGAATGTATCCCTAAAGAGAAAATATTATAAATTGTAATTACCTTCCCAGGTGGTACCCATAATATAGCTGAATTCCAGAACTAACAATATTATGGTTTCCCGTTGTTTTTGGGGATACAAGGTCCAACTGTAAATCTAGAATTTAGAGAATCTATTTAGCTTTACAAGCAATTCCAATAACCAGAAGAATGTTCCTTTTTTTCCCTTCTGACTTCCATACCCCCTAAACAACAGGGAGTGTTTCTATTTCTCCTTCCTGCCTGTTGGCAGTGAGAGGAGCTTTCCCTACCTGCTGTGGTAGTGGCAGTGGCAAGAGGAGACTGAGTGTCCTCTGCAGCTGTGACAGGACGGAGATGTGGGCTCTGGGAGTTAGGGAAATGGGTGAAGTAGTTGTACCTTGAGAAGGATATGTGAAAGATCATTGTGGAGGTGGAGATTTTTTGGCCCCTAGAAAAGGAAGGGTGGGAGTTGAGAGGAGACAGAATAGTATGGGGGATGGGTCAAGGTGGCATTAAAGGAGTGAAGTAGAGTGAGTTGGCTGTGGGAGAACAGGGCATTGGAGGGAATGTTGAACAATAGCTGCACAAAAGGGAACTGGAATCTTGGCAGTCAGCCTTGCCAGGGGCTTGAATTTCTCAGAGGCGGCAGATTTGCAGGATCGACATTTGCAAGTCAGGTTCTGCCTGTACACTGTTTCCTTTTATTGACACTTCTTTTTTTATCTGTAATCTCATTAGGAAATATTTAAATGTCCACAGAGCACACGGATTGGTTTGAAAAATCTTACTTGTATGCATTTGAAATTCTTTATTAAATTTTCCTTTAAATCACATAATCTTTGGAATCTTTTCAAGGATGAATGTTATACCATTTAGCATAAACTAAAAACAGTGTGAAAATCCATTGAAAGAGGAAAGCATTACTAAATAAGAGAATCTGCCAACTAAACTTCATTTAGTCAAAGTAAAGGGAGAATTCTCTAGCGATAATAAACTGGTCAGCTTACATTAGCCATCTGCTTTTGCATGTTGTCTCCTTTTTCCATTAAATCCCTCAGCCTATTAATCATAGTTTTTTAAAATTCCTGGTCTGATAATTTCCAACATTCTTGCCATATCAGATTCTGGTTCTGACGTTTGTTCGGTCCCTTCAAACTCTGTTTTTTGCCTTTGGTATGCCTTGTAACTTTTTGTTGAAAGACGGACATGATGTGCTGGGTGAAACGAACTGCAGTAAATAGGCCTTTAGTAATGTAGTGGAAAGAAGTGTGTGGGGGCGCATTCTGTAGTCCTAGGATTACATCTCAGTCTTTTGGTGAGCCTGTGCCCCTGGACTGTGAACTTCACCAGTGCTTCTCAGTTTTTTACCCTCTTAGGTGGAACAGGATGGCCAGAGGAGGCTGGAGTTGCATCTTTCTCTTCCTTCATGTGGAAGGCTAGATAGAGCCTGCTGAGGTTGGGTATGTCACTTACCCTGGGTAGGTTAGGCTCTGATGAAACTCCATCAGTTTATGCTCTAGCAAAATAGTTTCTCCTGAGGGCAGGCCTTTTTAAGAAGAGTAGAATGTTCTAGTGTATTTCAAAATGGTTGCTTTTCCCCTTTCCCTCTAGGAAGGAGGAGGGGATTTTTCTCTGATGTTCAGTGTGAGAACCAGGTCGGGCTCCTGTAGGTAAAACTCACAGCAAGGTGGGGCCTCCCATGACTGGTTTCCCCAGGAGTTTTTCTCTCTCAGACGTGTCCACATGGAGCCTCTAACAGTTTGTCAAGTACAGTTCAGGTTTTCCTGCCCGGGCACTGGTTCCTGGGTAGGTTACGGGGCTTTCTGCTCCATTAGCTGTGTTTCTCTATACCTGCCTGTCTGTCTCTCCAGTTTTGGGGGCAGTGGCTCTCTCTGTGACCTCTCTTAGAGATCTAAGAAGAGTTGTTGATTTTTTGGTTTGTTCAGCTTTTCATTTGTTGTTAGGATGGAGTGAAGACTTCTAAGCTCCTCACTTTCCAGACTGGAAACTGGAAGTTTGATAGGCAACTTTTTATGCTTTGGGGGCGCATTGATTTTATAAACAAATTCCCTGCCATTGTTAGAGAAAGTGGAGAGCATTGGAATAGTGGGGAAAAGGAGAGTAGACTTGAAAGGAAGATATTTATATTGAGACTAAAGTAAACTTGAAGAGACAGATGGAAGATCATACTTTTTACCCTACATGTTTATTACTGAGTGACCTTGAATAAATTTTAAAATCTTCCTGGGTCTTAAATTTTCCTCATTGAGTTGTGAGGATTGATCATACAGACTTTCCTCCTCTCCTGTTCTTTCTTTTCCTTTTCCTTCCTTCCTTTCTACTAACACCTACCAGGTGTCAGACACATGCTAGGGATGCAAAGATGGTTAATAATTTTTCCAGTCTCAAATTCTAAAAGAAAAACTAGATACAATACTCTGTGGTAATTATTTATTTGCATAATTCCTGTAACAGAGGTGTAGTGGTGGTGCAAAGAGAGGGGAAGGAAAATTGAGAGAAGAAGATGGTAATCAGGAAAGGTTTCACGGTTAAGAAACATTGGATTAGACTTTTCAACGAGGAGGATCATTGTGTTGGTTTCACAAGAGGGGAGAATTCCACATGGTGGAAATGTCCAAAGGCAGGTAGCTGTGAAACAATACTATCCATTCAGGGAACTGTTCAGTTTGGTTTGCACTTGGGTGTGCTAGGTGGGTTGAGATAGATGAGATTGTAGAAAGAGGCCTTTGCCAAATCTGGGGCAGGCTTTGTTTGCCATGTTTAGCTATCTGGCCCTTTTTCTATCGGTATGAGGATCCACCAATGACCAGGGAAGCAACTTTAAGAGATTGATGCTTTCTCATGATCTTTTGACTTCACTGTGGAAAGGAGGGAGGATGGGAAAAGGGAAGACCAGTTCAAATACTATTACAGTAATCTAGGAAAGTGACAGTGAGGACATTGCCAGAGAAAATAGATATGAACCATAGACTATAGGATCTAGAACACTTAGTGGCTGATTGCATGTCAGGAAAGAGTAAGAAATTGAGGATGACTGTCAGGTTTTTGGTTTGAACAGCTGATGGATATGTGTCATTAACTAAGAGGAGGAACGGAGAAGAATGTGGTGTTTAAGTTGCCTTGCAGGTATTCGGGTGGATATACCCGGTAAACAGTTGAGTAAATTCATCTGGTGCTTTTAGCAAGTTCTGAGTTGGAGACAGAGATTTGGTAGTGTAAACATTGACCGTTTTTCTATTGACTGGCATAGTGGGTCTGAGGAAAACGTGTAGAACAAGAAGAGGACCATGAAGTAATCCTAAGGAATGCCAGCATTTTAGGGGTAGGTGGAGGAAGGAAAGCTTATAGGAAAAACAAAGCGATGATTTAAGATATGGAGGAGAATGAGTTGAGAGTGATTTGATGTTTTAAGCCTGAGGGAGTTATCACCAGAATCAAATACCTTGAAGAAGTAAACTAAGACAAGGATTGCACAGTGACCACTTTTGACATTGCAGCAAGAGTAGTTGGGTAGTTGTGTGGAAGTCATATTATGGGAAGACTGGAGAATAAGCGTGACTTAGCACATTTACTGGTTAGGAATTGGTTATGTTGCACATAGCTGAAAACTCTAGATAGTAATAAGATTAAAATTTATTTCCTCTTAAATGAAAGAAGTCTGAAGGTTGAGAATCCAGGGCTGAAACAGCAGTTCGATGAAGATGTCAGGGATCTACACCCGTTCTACCTTTTTATTCTGGTGTTTTCGTCAGCTCTGGTTGCTGTAACAAAGTACCACAGACTAAGTGGCTTATAAAGAACAGAAATTTATTCCTCAGTGTTGGAGGTTGGAAGTATGAGCTGAGCGTGGTCTGGTTCTGGTGGGGACCTTCTTCGGGGTTGTAGACTGCCACCTTCTCCGGGTATCCTCACATGGTGGAAGAAAAGCTAGCTAGCTCTCTAGCCTCTTCTTGTCAGGGCGCTAATCCCATTTATAAAGCCCCCACCATCGTGACCTGCTTACTTCCCAAAGGCCCCACCTCCAAATGCCATCACATTGGATTTAGGGTTTCAACATATGAATCTTGAGGGGATACAAAGATTCAGTCCATTGCATCTGGCATTATTAAAGTGGTCTCATTCTCTTGGTCCAAGATGGTGGCTGAAACTCTAGCCATCACACCCACCTTACAGGCTGATAGGAATAAGGGGACATAGTAGAATGTATCCCCTTGTGTAAGTCTTCCATCTTCAGTCTGTATCTCTTGGGTCAAACTTCAGGCAAGTGAACATACGGAGCTTCAAGGGGAATAGGGGAATGTTATCTATTAGCTGGGAAACAATATATCCAGCCAAAAGTTTGGTTTCTTACTACTCAGGTGAGAGACCTTAGAGGCAACCAACAGTCTCTGCCACAGAAGAGGTTAAAATTGTGTCTGTGTGTGAGTGTATGTTTGGAGGAGGAACGTAGAGACTTAAAGCTCTGTAAATTTGGTTAATCTGCTGTTTTGGAGCTTCTGTGGTATTTCTCCTGGACAGTACTGTGGATAATCAAAAGGGAACTGTTAAAGATAGAGGCATAGATTGTGCACCTGGCATTGGTTTGATTTGCAAACCATTCTGCTTTCAAACATTTAATTTTGCAGATATTTAGGGAAGTCAATTGAGGAAGGCAGACCTTTGCTAAAATATTTTACTTACGTTCTATAAATTATATTTTGATATGCCAAGAAAACACTGAAATGGCATGGTAATCTGATTTAGGACCATGAACCTATTATAACACACTTTCTATTTAGCTGGCTTTGTAATTGTCAGTATTAGTGTAATTTATCCCCTTCAAATGTTTTTGAATAAAAAAGTATGGTTTCTAATTATAGGGTAGATTAGGTTAAAAGGATTAAACTAATATAGGATGTAACAATTCTCTGCTCTTTGAAAAGCTAACATCTGGGGGAATTTGGAAAGAATAAATGTGTTTAGAAATTGCATATTCTCTTAGATAGTTTTATAGGGATATTCTTCTTCCCATTTATTGATTGGAACTCTGCTTGCCCCGATTTTACCCACTGAACCAATTTACATGGAGTCAGTTGAATAATCTTTGACTGATAGGGCCAGACTTTTCCCATAGGTGTGTATAGATAGCATGCTTTACTCTTACAGTTTTGGTTTGGAAACCTTGGCACGTTGGTCCACACTGATCTGTAGGAACCGCACAGACTGATATTATGGAGAAGCAGAGTTTATCTTCTTAATGTTCGAGTGGAGGAGTAGGGTGGTAGGAGTGGCGGTTGTACTAGCAGTAGCTCTAGGTTCAACTTTGACAGGTGAGCCTGTCACTTCTCTGTCCTTCACTTAGTCACAGAGTGATGTCTCCTGGGTAATAAAATTTCTTTGAGGAAGATATTGAATCCTGATGTCTTTCAGTATTTTTCTAGATAGAGTGAACTAAGCTTTAAGAGTCATACATCCTAATCTCAACTCTTCTACCAAATAGTTCTGTCGATCTGTAAGTCAACATTGCTCTGGACCATATTTTAATAATAATAGGATTATATAATCTTATACTTGGAGGTATTTTAAAGGTCATCTGATCCAAACTTCTATCATGAATAAATATGAATAAATGATACTGAATAAATGAATAAAGCCCCTGCAGTCTTCCTGGTTTCAGCCTGTACATTTACTCTTTCAGAGGTTGGACACTCACATTTTCCAACCCCAAAATTGTTCATTTCCCAGCCCATCATGTTTTTGGATAGCTCTAATGGTTACAAAAGGGTCCTTGGTATACTGAGTGACAATTTGCCTTCTTATCAGTTTAACCCATTGGTTTTACTCCCATCCTCTTTAGCCATGTGAAATAAGACCAATCCCTCTAATAGCTGACAAGCTATTAATATTTGAGCCTTTTCTTTTTACAGGCTATGCATCACTGACGGTTTCAACCATCGTTCATGACTTGTCTTCCCCCGCCCTGCATCCCTCATCTTTTTAGGACCATTACCTCTCCTTTTCTAGTTCTGTACTCTATTAATGCATTTAAAGATGAAATTAGCTCTTTTGGCAGGGCAGTCAGAAACTCTATTAATTCATATTAAACTTGGAGTTAACTAAAACCTGTCTTTTCACATGGGCTGTTGCTAAGTTATTTGTCTATCCTGTACAAGTTTTTTGGTTTAAACACAGGGTTTTATGTTTATTTTTGTTAAGTTAATCTTACCAGATTTAGTGCAGTGTTTCAGAGTGCCTGTTCTTTTAGGATACTAATTCAGGAATCTAAATATATTAGTTATCTCCTTAATTTTATTTTCAAATTTGATGATTGTGCTGTGATTCCTTATCTCAAATCAAGGAATTAGTTTGATTATTTCCATCTGGACTTAAGAAAGCCACGATCTCTTAGCTCACTCTTTTCATTGATTTAGGCATCCATGGGTGCTAAATGCTTCTTAGTTCAATTGATTGAAAATTGACTATCTGGAGATTAATTTAGTGGAGGTTCATGTTCTATTTAATCCTGTTTTCCTTCCCTTGTCTATTTTTTCCTTTTCTCTGTTGATTATTTTGGCTTTTTATGTAGAGATACTTTTTTAAAAATTTATTTTTGATATAAATATAACTCAAGAATCAGAATCACTTTAAATTTGAAAAATATAAATTCCACTGATATTTAAATAAAATTGTGGGGTTTTGCTTATGTTTTGGGGTACAAAATAAACTTCTGTATTGGATCCAAAGCTTTTCATGGTAACCTAAATTTTAATTAGGAAATGCCATAGGGAATTCCATCTAGATGAACATTTTTTCAATTACAAATGCACATACTAAGGCTTGTTTTAATATAAGCTGAAAAAATAATTAAAAGAGAACTATGAGAAGAAATTCTTAAAATTATTATAAGCTGCTACTAAATAATTAACAATTTAGTTTCATATGTGAAAGCGTTTTGTAAACTGTAAAACACTGTAAATATAAGTTGCTATTATTACTGTTATATTCCGTAATAGTAGAGGAAAATCTTTCTATTGCATATTGATAAGTAGGGATCTGTCTCAATAATAGAATATATTATGAAACCATTTTATTACTCTTAGGTACGTAGAGAATTTTATTTTGGTTACCAGTGTCGCATATAATGTAGTTAATTCTTTCATGCTATTAGTCTTTCCTTAAGAATCTCCTTTTCTTCCTGCTATCCCATTTCCCTTACTACCTAGCTTAAGTGCCATTTCCTCTGTCATTTAAAGCCCTTTTGTCAAGAGTCTCTTAAAATGGTCTCTTCCTATTCTGAATTCTTGATATTTTTTTTGCCTGCACACCCATCATATGCTGCTTTGTCTTAGTGATCTTATTTTTAATTATATGCTTTCTCCCATTAACATGTCTGAAAATTACTTGAGGGCAAGATTTGTATCTTCACTTTGTTTTTGTCTAAGATGTAGAACAATAGTAGGAACTTACTAACTAATGCTGATGAGCCTAAGTGTGGTTGTGTAAAATTTCTGAGGATGTTTGAAATAGTTTTTGTTTCTAACATATTTAGAATTATCTTTATGCTACTAATTTGTTAAACAAACTCTTTCTTGGTATAAAGCAGCACTCTCTGAGCATATTGCCACAAATTCTGCAATAGATACTTAAGAATTGTCTAATAAAGAGATGAATAAATGGCCTGAAATAGCAAATGCTGTAAGTGTCTAAATATTTCACACTAACACTAGGAAATAGATTACATCCTGGGAGAAAACCCTGTGATTCTGATCATTTTATATGGAGCTTTTAAAAAGTGGCTCCAAATAATGATTAAAAAAAATTACCATACATTTGTACCCTCTGAAAATCAGAGGGAAAGAATTATCCTTTGTTTTTCCAGTGTTGGGGTTTTCCTTTGAACCCCTGCCCGCTTCCTTCTGTGGTATTAACAGCTCTGAGTCCTTGTGTCTACAGGTGTGTTCTGAAGCGTTTCTTTCCTGTTCTGCCTATGCCCTAAGGAGTACGGATCAGAGATACTGCTGGAATTTGTTATGAGAAAAACTCTTCCAGGATTGCTCTAGGCAAAGTGGGAAATGGATTATAAGCACTAACCTCACTTAATGGTGCATAGAAATGTGGATACTTTAAATGTGACAATAATGAGGTAGGCCCAACTAAAGACATTACCAAAAGAGTTACAGCTAGATGAGTATAGGGATTTGGCTGGGGTTAAGGAAGTTGGAACAAGGGGAAACATTAAAAGGAAACATTAAAAAAGAAGGTGGAAGGAGTAGGCAAGAAGTAGTAGGGAATGTGGTGTGAGTGGGAAGAGAAAGCAGATGTAAAGCTGAGTGGATCTGAATGCCGAAATGGCACGTGCAAAGGTTAGAAAAGAGAATTAACAGGAAGAATTAAGAAAGATGAGTGGTAAAGCCAGGAAGGAATTCTGAGTTAAGTTATTTTCAGTGCTTAGTAGTGAGAGGAAAAATATTAGACTACTTTTAATCATTTTCCACTCATCTTATTTTCTTGGGATGTGTAATTTACATTACAATCACGTGTTGCTTAATGACAAGGACACATTCTGAGAAAGGCATCCGGTGGTTTCATCATTGTGCGAACATTACAGAGTTCTTACACAAACTTACATGGTACTCCTACTACATACCTATATGGTACTAATCTTATGGGACTTCCATCATATGTGTGGTCCATCATTGACCAAAATGTCATTATGTGGGCACATGACTGTACTTAGAAAGAACATGTTTTCTTGGTTACAGTTTATTGAAATGACTTATTAGAGTGCACGATTAGTGTTCTTCTGTACTTGAGGGAAATATTACATGTAGATAGTAACGTACAATAAGCTTGAGAAGGAGATATATGAATTCACGACTAAATTTTTAAATAATGTTTTCCTAATTGTGGAATATTTGCAAAATACAGTACAGAGAAGGAAGAAGCTCTATTACCTATTGTAATCACTTTTTTAAAAAATATATTTTTTGAAGAGCAGTTTTAGGTTCACAGCAAAATTGAGCAGAAGGTACAGAGATTTCCCATATACTCCCTCCCCCTACACATGCATAGGGTCCCTCATTATCCATACTTCACTCCAGAGTGGTACGTTTATTACACTTCATGGACCTATATTGACATATTATCATCACCCAAAGTCCATTGTTGACATTAGGGTTCACTTTGTTGTACATTCCATGGGTTTGGATAAATGTATAATGACACATATCCACTGTTAAATAGCATCATACAAAGTATTTTCATCACTAAAAATCCTCTGTGCTCTGCTTATTCATCCCTCCTTCCCCGCTGACCCCTGGCGACCACTTATCCTCTTATTGTCTTCATAGTTTTGCCTTTTCCACAGTGTTATCTGGTTGGAATCATAGTCTTTTCAGCTTGGCTTCTTTCACTTAGTAATATGCACATAAGGATCCTCTGTGTCTTTTTGTGTCTTGATAGCTCTCCTTTGTAATGCTTAGTAAATATTCCATTGTCTGGATGTACCACAGTTTATCCATTAACCTACTGAGGGACATCTTGGTTGCTTACAGTTTTGGCAATTATGGATAAAGCTGCTGTAAGCATCCATGTACAGGTTTTTGTGTGGATGTAAGTTTTCAATTCCATTGAGTAAATACCAAGGAGCATGATTTTTGGATAGTAGGAAGAGTATGTTTAGCTTTGTAAGACACTGATGAACTGTCTTCCAAAGTGGCTGTACCATTTTGCATTCCCATGAGGAATGAAGGAGAGTTCCTGTTGCTCCACAGCCTCACTGGCATTTGGTGGTGTCAGTGTTTGTTGTGATTATTTTTTAACATTTTATTCTAAATACTTCCATTATTTTATGCAAATAAACAAATGGTGTACAATAATTTAATGAGTTTCACAGAGTTGGACATATAGGTTCTTTTTTTTTTTTTTGCTGTCTGTAAAACTCTGTCATGAAAATTCTTTGTATAAATCTTTTTGTATACTTGTTTTAGAATAAATTCCAGAGGTAAAGTTGTACCATCAAAAGGTATATACATGTTTTTAAAAATCTCAAATTTCTTATTTAAGATCACTGTTGACTTAGGTAAAATTATTGCTTTGGGAAGTAATTTTCGAAGATAATTTTCTCTCCTGCCTTTAAATTTTCTGACGAATATTGGGAACTTGAATAAATATAATGTAAAGCTTTATTAAAGACACTAATTTCAAATGAATATCCCAAGAATATCCTATAAAAAGATTTAATATCATTTGGCTGAGTTTAGTAAACTCTTATGCTTTATTTGCCTATTTTCTGGTGGAAGTGCTCTTATGCAGTTTACTTGAGGAAAGGACATTAAGTAATTATTCAGCTGGTTAAAGATAACTGAAATTGAATAATAAGAAATGAAATTAATCATTTATGAATTAGAACATAAATTTAACATGGTTAATTCTAAAAGTAAAAATGGAGCTTTACCATGACACTTAACTTTTCTTTTCTTTTTTGTTTTTTAAAGAAAATTTACTTTGGTGAAGATAATTAGTCCAAATAAAATCTTACAGTCTAATAATTTTTAAGTCACTTAAGAATATTTGGTTAGAGTCATTGTGCTTTGGCTGTTCATATTTGAATGCATGAAGAAATATCAATTCTCTTGTAAAAATGATCAATGAAAATTTATTTGAAAAAAGTTTGCTTTTGCTTTTTTTTTAAACCTCTGTATAGTTTCTGTCTTTAATCTGGATTTGTAGGGTCGTGTTGAACTGATGCATTGTGTTTCTTGATTTGCATTTAACTCTTAGGAAATTTCTATCTAGTTAAATCTTGATGCCCACTGTGTCTTCTTAGCACAAAGCAGTGCTCATTTTCTCAATTTGGGAAAAATAACTCATTACCATTTATAATATTATTCTCTCAGGTGGGGAAAGTTATTTCACATTGGCTCTAAATATAACTGCAAGTATCCTTTGATAAAGTAACTATTCTAGGACATTTTGTCCTCAGTTGAATTTTTTAAGTAAATCTTCTCCCCCTCTGTTGATCTCATTTCAAGATTTAGAGATATCACCTGCTGAAAAACTGTGAACTCTCCAGAATGTTACAGCATAAAAATGCTTAAGATGAAAATATGGTAACAAAATATTTGTCATTGTATTGGTTTTTCTTAGTACTTCATACTGCTCTCGCTGTAGAAGTAATGATTCATTTGGTTTTAGCAGTTTGGTCAAGTCATTCACCAACCTGAAAGTTATTTTAATATCATTGACTTGGTACCCAATATCACTTTGTTTTTGGCACTTATCTTTACTTAAAGCTGTTTTCTAGCCAAGTTAATCTGGCTACACTTGCATATTGTTAAAAGCTTGGTTTGGGTTGTTAAATTACCCACCATTGTTAGGCTAAGTCTGCTTTTACACTAGGACTAGTATAGTCCTACATCTGAAGTGTGACCCCATGGGTCTCTACTGAATACTCTTGGTATTCATTGAGGTCTTTCTACTGTGAGTAATCAGTGGTTTCTCAGCCCTGTGTGACCAATGGTTTCTTGCCTGGCCTGGTAGAGTTTCACCCTACATATGTGCAAAGGGACCCCATGCAGGTTGTTGGAGCTCTTTTTCTGTGTCACTCTCTGCTGTCTGATATTCTGCCCACAAATTCCAGTTGCCTTAACCTCCCTCAAATCTGATGTCTTGATCTCCTCAACTCGAGACCACTGTCCTATATTTGGATTTCTCCCACCCTGCACTGTGTTTTGGAATGCGCCTTGAGGTAGAAAGCTAGAGTGTTGATAGGACTCATTTTGGTTTCACTTTACTCGGGAATTGCAGGCCTGTACTGCCTGTTGTCCAAAACAGTTGTTTCATATATTACATCCAATTTTCTAGTGTTTATAGCCAGAGGGCAAGTTCAGTCCCACTTACTCCTTCTCTTCTGTTACGGGCTAAGTGGAAGTCTGGTTTCTGGTGTTAATTTTGATGTTAAAACATTGAAATAGAGTACAAGAAGACCTCCAAGGTTAGTCAACAAGTACAGCCATGTGCTGCATAACAACATTTTGATCAGTGCCAGCCTGTATATATGACAGTCGTCCCATAAGATTAGAACCATATAGCCTCGGTGTGTAGTCTGCTTATACCATCTAGGTTTGTGTAAATACTGTAGGGGAGGAAGAAATTTACCTCTACCTCTCTAGGTTCTTTTGGCTTGGCTAAGAATGAAATTGACATGAGACAGAAAAACAGGAGAAGAACAAAAGTTTAATAACTTGTATACTGGGAGAAACCCGGGAAAACTGAGTAACTTGCTAAAATGGTCGAAGCCCTCACCTCAAATAACATCCTCAGCTAAAGACAAAAGAAGATGTTGGGGATTGGGAGAGTAAGGGACTTCAAAGGGAAGGAAGGCAATTCACAGGTAGGTGAAAAGGAGCAAAAGTTTGGAAAACAAGTGTTTGGTCATACAGAAACAGAACAACACAGAGGGGAGCCTAACAAACAGACTTTTCTAGGTTTCTGCCTGTCTGCCACCTACTTCATGTTCTGCTAAGGTGGTAGCTCACTTCCTGAGACAGGTTTTTTTAAAATCAGAATTGTTTTGGGCAGTTAAAGGAGAGGTAACAAGAAAAACTGAGTCTTTTGTTTCTTAGAAATAATCAGCTTAAAATAATCCTCATGTTAAAGAGATACATTTTTGGGTGTCAAATTTTCTTCCCCTTTAGTACACTCTGATGTTCATACAATGACAAAATTGCTTAACAACTCATTTCTTAGAACATATGCCCTTCTTTAAAAGACAAATGACTGTATTAAAAAGCTACTAGTGTTCTGGGTGGGTATAAAGGAAAATCTACTCTCTGTAAGGATAACACAAACAGATAGGAAGTAAAGACTATGACTTAAACTGTGTATATCAAGATTCCATAGGCAAATGGGAGCTGGAGTATAAAGTAAAGTCTTCAAGGTGGATTGAAATGGAGTAAGTACTATTATCGAGTGTACCCAGTACTGTGTTTCCAGTTTATATAGCTTAGCTAGAAGATTGGATAGAGAATTTTACTAAATTCTATGAATAGCTGTATTTCTAAGAAATGTTGATTAATTAGATTTTTATTAATTCTCTTTATATCTTAGCTTTTTTTATTTTTCCAAAATTGATAGTAGTCATTTTAATTGTGCACTTGCCTGTCTGTATAAGGCAAGAATTTCTGTTTCTAAGCACACCAAATCATTTAATTCCAAATCCATACTCCTCACATTACTTGTCTATAATATATGACATTAATGAAACATCAGCACAGTAGTATTTTTTAATGCCCAGCCATCCATCTAATTGTTAAATCTTTCATTTCTCTCCCTGTCTTTCTTATCTGATGCAGTTATCCCCGCCCTAAAACATTTAATGCCCAGTTTAGTATCAATATCTGTATGTATATCAAGTATCTATTTCTCTAAAATTGATATTGAAAATATACAAAAAATAAATGTTTTAAGTGTATTTAAAACAAAGGCTTGGGTATTATAGTATTGTGTGGTTGCATAGGCACAGTTTTACTCTGAGGCTGGTTTTTAGTTTCGCTGGTAATGATGAAGGACTTTAAAAAGACAATGTTAGAAACAGATTCCTAATTTTTCACACCTCCTTAGCACCAGGTTGTAAGCCCTGTTGAAAATTTGATCAGGCTGATCTAGTTTCGCTGCTCATAACTACTTACAATCCCATGAGCAGCCTCTCGGTGGCTGCCAGATACTCCTTGCCACTTTTTACCAGCTGTGATCCAGCTAACTATTGCTGTATCATTGAGGAGTCACGTTTGGACGCTGATATGTGTCGATGGTCAACCCTGGAATTATACAGTAGCTCAGGCATAAGAGAGATCTCTTTTCTATACCCAACATGACTCTAAGACCATTAGGAGTCTTAATCTCTTCTAAGTTCTCTCTATCTGAGGCTTCTGTGGCTACTGTCGTTGGGATTTCAGGACAAAAGATGGGGAATGGGTTTTAGATGCAGGATTTTGGATGCATACTATTCACCAGTGCTAAATAAAAGATCCCTGTGCTATCTGTTTATTGTTTATTTCCTAACCTTGATTTATTTCCTTTTAAAAGGAAATAAAGAGGAGAGAGGGAAGCTAGTGTCTTTTGGGCTTTTGTTTTATTAAAAATAACAACTAAAACAACAAAAATCTACCACCCACAACTCAGTGGACTAATTTATTTCTTTAAAAAAAAAAAATCACCCGTTGTCTATAGGGATTAGGAATCAGTGTGAAAGAATTGTTTAGGTAACATCCATGTTGTCAAACAGTACAGTATTTTATTAAGAGGCTGAATCTTAAGGATACTGAGAGGATGCTAATGCCAAAATAGATGTCTAAGGGGATATCTTACACTTCTCATTTGAATGTCTTGATTGGAGGAAATCAAAGTATTCTGTAAGTCCCTTATGCCTGGTCTAAGAGAGTCACTCATTCATTAAAAAATATATGTTGAGGGGCTGGCTGAGTGGTTAAGCTCACGCGCTCTGCTTCGGTGACTCAGGGTTTTCATGGGTTGGATCCTGGGCGCAGACATGGCACCACTCATCAGGCCATGCTGAGGCGGCATCCCACATCTCACAACTAGAAGGACCCACAACTAGGATATACAACTGTGTGCTGGGGAGGTTTGGGGAGAAAACACAAAAAAAAAGGGAAAAAAATGAGGAAGATTGGTGACGGTTGTTAGCTCAGGTGCCAATCTTTAAAAAAAAAAATATGTATCGAGTACTTACTATTTTAGGTGCTGGGATACAGAGGTAAAGGAGAGAGAAAGTGCACTATAGAGGCTTAATTTCGAGAGAAATTAGAAACAGCTGTTTTTTGAAGTTATTATCCTACCCTGTCTTTCCTCCACCTTTGCACATATGTAAATTAACAAAAAGAATTTTAAAATGACAAGTGGGGATTGAATAATTTGAAGGCTTTATGTTTATTTGAATCTTTTTTCTTTTTCCTTGCTAAATGTGAGATGACTGCAAAATGCTAAGTCAGTTTTCATCACTGAAGTTTGGGATGGATGTGTGTTTTCTCATATTAAATGGCTACTTTCTTTTGCTTTTCAGTCTCAATACTACATCTTTTTAGAATATTAAAAAGATAGCTTGCCTCATGGATACAGAGAACAGATTGGTGGTTGCCGGAGGTGGGGGCTGGGCAAAATGTGTGAAGGGGGTCAAAAGGTACAGACTTTCAGTTATAAAATAAATGTCATGGGGATGTAATGTACAGCATGGTGACTGTAGTTAATAATACTCTATTGCATATTTGAAAGTTGCTGAGTAAATCTTAAAAGTTCTCATCACAAGAAAAAAATTCTGTAACTATGTATGATGACAGATGTTAATTAAACTTACTGTGGTGATCATTTTGCAATATATACAAATATTGAATCATTATGTTGTACACTTGAAACTAATATGTTATATGTTGATTATGCCTCAATTAAAAAAAATGATAGCTTGCAAGGTACTTTAAGAGTTAATAGACAGACATAAGTGTGAAAAGTGGATACAGGATATTGTGGTCAGGCTGACAGACATGGCCATTTCTTGGTAGTTAGACTTTCCATTGTCTAGACATTTACCTAATGATATTTATGCATAGTTTATAAATGTCTATATCACAGGAATATTGTGAGGCATAATTAAATGTTATCCACAGCTGGCACACATTATTCCTAAAAAGTTTTATAAATATTAAATCGTATTATTATGACTAGAATGTGTAATGTAAAGGAAACTCTTGATGAATCCTGTTCACAAGATTTAAAAAACCCTTTCTAGGATATAAACAGTCATATCTACTTTGTTCTGTAAATTCAGATTTTAAAAATCAGGTCATTTTTATTTACTTTTGTGAAGTAATGATTTGTTTTATATAGATGAATTATACACACATAGATATTGACATATGTATGTTTATACGTGTGTAGAAAGAGAGTTAGGAATCGGCTCTGAACTATAGGCAGTATTCACCTTTTATTTATGTGTATCTTGGAAAACTTGTTTGCAAATTAACAGTACTATCTTGGAAACCTTCTGTTTTTATATCTTGCCCATAGTTGCTTGTTTTCTACCATTTCCTTCAGAGGAAGAAATTTAATCTTAAATTGGATAGCTAGGTTGTAGAAAGAGTTGAGTGAAGTAAGGTCTTTAGGCTTTTGCCAGAATGTGAACTCCCTTCATTACAAGGATAGTTGAGAATTTGCTGTAATTAGACTCTTAGGTGACGCTATCTGTTGTAGATGCCTTATTAGTTAAATACTTAATCTATGCTAGAACTGTTAGATGATACCTATTGGCAAGCATGTAGTAGATTTCGTTCATGTGAATGGTAAAAATTTGTTTGTTAGATTTTGTAAATTTCACAAGGTAAATTTGAAATAATTTTGGTTGGTGGTGTGGCAATGACTTTTTCCCAGATTTTAAAGTTAAAAAATTAAGGAGAGAAAAGTCACTTAAGTGCTTATTGAATGAGTATACGTAAATTCTGAATTATATTTTTAAGCATGAAACTAATGTAAAATATTTTATTGTAAAACAGTTTCCTTTTTAATTATTTTTTAATTGTTCTCCATATTCTTTGGTTAAAAATCTTTGTGCATTAAGCTTTTCTACATTTAAAATAATTTTTTTAGGCTAGATTCCCAGTGATGGAATTATTGGATCAAAGTGTGTGAAATTTTTTTTGAAAGTTCTTGATGTGTACTAATTGCCAAATTGGTTTTGAAAAGAGCTATACCAGTTTATTGCCATCAGCAGCGTTTGCATATCCATTTCCTTACCTATTATGCATTTAAGTGAGAATTGAAATCCCATTGTTGCTTTAATATGTATTTCTTTGATTTCTAGTGATGTTAAACATTTTCCACATTGTAAAATTAGTTGTGATGTTTGTTATTGTCTCTGCCCATTTATCTATAAGGGTTTAGTGTTTTTATTTTCATATTAGCTATTTCTGTGTTTAAAAATCAAAAATATCTGAATGTCTCTCCCTCCCACCCCCCAAAAAACCTGTCCAAAATTAAGTCAGACAACAAACTGGGAAAAAATCTTTGCAGAAAATCTATGAGAGGTTTTATATTTTTATCTAGCCAAATATCTTGGATTTTTGTGTAGTGTGAATGACACAAAGTTTAATCTTTAACTGGAGACACAAAGCTGCCGTGGTAATTGTTGTTTGGAAGCCAGTGCTGTGATGAGAGCCTCCCTCAGGCCTTCTGAAGGGGCACGGGGCCCTTTGCCTCTCCTCTAACTAGGCTATACTGGTTTTACTGCTTTATTTAGTTTTTCTGCCCCATCCATAGTAGTTGGACTTTATCTGTTACTACTTCTTCTTCTTATTATTAATGATTCTACCAGTAGCTGTAACTCATATTTCCTTCACTCTTTTTCTATGCACAGTGTGTGTGTCTGTGTATATCTTCAAAAATATATTTCCCATTGCAAGCATATATCACAGTCTAATTTTTCCTCTTTTATCAGATACTTACATTGCCAGTTTTTCACTGCTATAGTTTTGCCACAAGCTTAATTATACATTGTTCGGATTTCTGATTAATTTTTTAGAATGCTATTTGGGAGTAAAAATACTGGGTGAAATGGTAGAAAAGGTTTATTATTTAATTGTTTACTACTTGCTCGTTTATTTCTTTTTGAATAAGTAATAGAAGCACAGGCAAAATAATCAAACAGAAGACAGTTTATGCAGTGAAAAGGCCTTCCTCTTAGCCTAAGCCCCCAATCCCTAGGAAAAAAAGCCCTGCGATAAAAGACACTGTTTGAATGCGCCCGAATGACTCCAGCAGAGTGGGGAGGCTGGGGCGTGACACCTGTTGCTCCTGTGCCTGCAGGTGTGTGAAACATCATTGTGAGAATGCGCGTGCAGCGTGTAGATGGGAGTGTGCTGTGCGAGCTGTTCTACACTTTGCCTCTTTCACTTACTCACCTTGCCATGTTATTTTCCTGAAAAGCTGCACCGTTTAAACTTCCATGTTTTACCCTTATGAGCATTGACTGCTTTTGAGTTTTTAGAATGTTTGCTACATTTACTGGTGAAATTTTAAAATAACTTCTTATGACTGGGAGGTTGATTATTTATCCTGAGGATTACTCACTGGCCATAGGTAGCCATTCTTCTTATTTGAGTTTTAATTTCCATACCTTCATCATTATTTAAAAATTAAGATCTTCAAATTCTGGCAGGTCGTTTTATATGAGCTCTTTATAGATTAAGCCTATAAGCCTTTTGTCATCCTGTTGATGGCATATCCTATTTTCTCAGTCCGTTATTGCTTTTTAATTTTATTTGATTTTTGGAGGGGGCAGTCAGAGGTTTAACATTTTTTGTTGTGTTCATTTTTATATACCTTTAATTCTCCTCTAATTATATATTTTTTAAATAACAAAAAATCCACTTTTCTTAGAATCATGTGCAAAGTAAAGTGTACATGGGATATCCCCCCACTCTTTCCTTTTGTAAAATAGGTTAAAAGGTTAAGCAGCAGACCTGTCCACATCCAAATTATTAGAGACTTTGATTCATGAAGCCTCCTTGAAAGAGATTTGACTCTATCAGGACTAGAGGGTGGTAGAATTTGAACTGTGGAGTTTTACCAGTGTTGGTGATTTTTCCGTTCGGCCTCGTATGGCCTCTGTGAGTGCCTGTGTGTAACTGAGGGACAACGACATTAGTGTGCATCACAGCCGTAGGTGACGTGGGTGACGTGTAATTGCTGACTGAGGGCAGTGCCCCGAGGGCTCAGGCTTTGGCTCGGCTCTGTCCTTCTCATTTTAGCCTCTACCTTTGCTCTTACTTTTGAAGGTTATGAGCCTTCAGTGACCAGGAGTAAAGAAGGTATTGAGCTGTTTCGGGTATATTTTGCATTCTGGCTTTGGCTCCCTCTCTAGAATCGTTGGTCACAACTTTGTTAACTCAGTCATTGATATCCAGTTGAAAATTAGAATGAAAGGAAGATCATTGAAAGATACATGATCCACAGGTCATTGATGTGCTTTTTCACTAATCAACGTAAAAACAAAAGAGTGGATCTACCTTCTGCAGCCCAACTCTTATGCGTGATTGTTCATTTTTTCCTGTGTATTTAGATCACATTATAAGTTATAGCTTATATATATATATTATAGGTTAAGTAGTTACTCTGTACTTTATCAAAAGTAGTTAAATTTCTTAAAGGATCCCAAAAAGGAAAAAGAAAATATTAGTTCAAGAGTATGCACAGTTTAAATATTTGTATATTCAATTTTTATCTTAAATTTTCTTAAATTTATCTTGAATTTTCACTATTCAGTAGAAACCGAATCCAAATAAAATGTTGTCTGCTTATGAAGTTTGATGATCTCGTGTCCCTGGGTAAGGGACTGTACTATGATTTATATTCCTGCATAAATGGACAAGTGTCACTCCCCACCCCCTGGAGTCATTTGTGTTCAAACACTATCTTTTTTTGCAGGGCTTTCCCCCCAGAACCTTCTGGAGATTCTTAATTTCTGGTGGCCTTACTGCCTCTATTGTGGGGGGCTAATGGAAAATACACAGCATCTGTATCTGAAGCTAGAGCAAGTACTCCTACTATTGGCGTGGCTCCTAGTGGTTCCTCAGAAGCAGGAACGGGGCTAGAAAAGAATGGCAGATGTGGAGAGATTTTAGCATTAGAATGCAGCACGTGACTTGATAATATGTTTCTAGATGTGAGAGAATTAGCTGACATTATAATGATCATTGTCACTGTTTATGGTGCTCTCCAATACTTTCAGCAATATACAAGGAAAGTATTCTTATTCCCATTTTACAGATGAGGAAACTGAGACTCAGAAATCATGTTTCATTCAAAGTGAACACAGGTACTGTAAACAGGTGGAGAAGGTGAATTTAGCTTAGGAGGTGGGCAATTTAGGAGAGAAATATCTTGTTAGAAACTTAAAACAGTAATTTGGAGAAGCAGGTTTGGAGCTTATTAGTGAGGATAGGGCTAAAGAGTAGATTTGGAGAATCTTATGCCTGAGAGTGATTGTTAAAATATTGGAGATTGGCTGGTGATGTATTATGGAGTCGTCTTGGCAATAGAGTTAGTTAATTGTTCACCCAGGCAGTGCTCCCTGCCACTCTTTCTGGAGCAGAGGTCCTGACTGCCTGGGAAGCATTAATGTTGTTCAAAGGAGGTTGCAGAACATGGATATAGGAGGTGGTGTTGTGGATAGATTGTCTCAGCCCTATCCACCCCACCACCCTGTTGGTAGCAGTGTGCTGCTGCAGCACAGATCTGAGGCCAGGCGGGCAGGTGCACCCTTTGGAAGATGCTTTAGAATCTCTGCTTATGTATTTGAGGCCCTTCGTTGCCATGATTCTGTGCCCCTTCCAATACATTTTCTAGAATCACTGTCCTAGACCCATAGAGAGAGAGTGGGGATTGTTGCTTTTAATTCTACTTGTAAGGAGATATCCTTTTTGTTACATAATTAATTATTGAAAACAGAGAGGTAGTATATTGGCCCCTTTAATAGTATAAAGAAGAGATTACAAGTAAGTGACTTGCTTAACTGTGAGGGATGAGGGATGATGTTCATTGCAAAGACATAGCAACAGTTGTGCTCTGGCCTTGACTGTTCTGGGCTCTGTTCTCTTACCCTGCAGGCCCACCGCAGTGCCTCTGCTTCGATCTCTGACTCTCACGTCCG
Organism: Equus asinus; assembly: GCF_041296235.1. NCBI lineage: Eukaryota > Metazoa > Chordata > Mammalia > Perissodactyla > Equidae > Equus > Equus asinus. The sequence goes on from NC_091798.1 coordinate 87,421,467, forward strand.
ACTTCCCCAAGCTTGATGGAGCATCCATATTGTTCAGCTTTTGAGTTAGGCCTGGAGTTCTTGTGTAGCCTGAACCACTCATTTGGCTCTAGGCCCAAGATTTTACAAGCCACAAGGAATTACCTGAGGCTGTGTTTCTTCTCAGGCAGGAGGGTGACACTGCCACTGGCAGGCAGTTTTGAGGGTTCACAATCTCTCCAGGAGAAATTTACAAATACTCTGCTTTTTCGAGATGAAATTTGCCATCATGGTCAGTGAATCATGTGATAGGATTGAGCCTGGTTAGTGGAGGGATAGGGTGTGTGGGATATGTGTGTTTGCAGAATGTATGATAAGAATCACCAGTAGGGTTGGTTGGTTTGTTTGAAACTACAGGAATATTCCAATTCATCCAGTGCATCAATAAGATGTACTTTGGGGATGAGCCGTACTTGCACAGGTAGATACTGCTGCCAAAAGGAGTATGTCATTTCTCTCACGTGTGTTAGGGTAGGAAGAGAGTTGGGAAGCACAGATCTAGGAAGTGTCGTTCAACTTGAGGTTAGGAGGTGTTTCTAAATTGCATACATATACTCATGATCAGTAACGTGCTTTCCATCTGTGAGTAACTTCAACAGATAACTACACTTTTACAGTTAGTAAGAGTAATTCTGCTTAGTAACTACAGAATAATTCTCATTTTAAGTGTTGGGCAATTTTGGAATTGGGAAAGAATTAAACGGACAGAGCAACTAGATTTGTACAGGCTTTCTTTTTATGACAGGTACCTGATAAGTTTTCATGAAAATGGAGAAAATATTCATTTTTGCAAATGCCATCAATCTTTAACAATCAAAAATTCACTTGGCAAGAGAAGTGGTGTAGCTATACCAAATTGTGGTTATTGTTACATTGTTTTGTTTACCGTAAACCTGGCTCAATATTGGTAAATATAGTGTAGCAGAAACTGAACTGTTGTGAGCTATCTGGGCACCGGTCCAAGATATCATTAAAAATACTGCCTCAGACTAATTTGGGTTTATGAATAATATTTTGTTAACAGCTCAGCTGAAATTGAGCCACATGGTGTAGCTTAAAAATTCTGAATCCACAAGATAATGAGAGTAGTATAAGTATATACTGCATGCTTAATATTTTGTATTTGAGTGATAAATTTATGTGTAATTTTGGGATACAGGAATTGGAATTTATATGCTTTGAACTATAAGCACCCAAATGCTTAATATAATCTACTATCTTTAAAGTTTACTTAATGCTATAGTTTGCTGTTAATTTGAATGCCTTATGAGGTAAAATATTATTGGCTTAACAATCAAATCTACAGAATAAGGAGAAGTTGCTGAACAAATATTAAAATGGACATTCAACACCCATGTGGGCATATGGATGTGTAAACAGCTAGAGTTTATGTTAATATTCACTGAAAAGATTGAAGGACATAAAGTTGTTGGAAAGGTCCAATCACTTAATTCATTTATTTTGCTAATGAAGGATCGTAATTGTACCTTAAAATAAGTTATAGGGGTTATTAATGTTTGGTTATAAATTATTAGTTATATCAAATATAACATAGGGCATGAGGTTATGATAAGTGAGATGATCCAAGACAAAATCTATATTTGGATGTTTCTTGCCAAGAAAAGATATATTTGTCTTTTTCTTTATGTGCTATTTTCATTAGTTTGAGTTCTCTCAGAACATACATATATAAACTCTCATTGAAAGGTTATAGGAGTTGATTTTCTATCACTTAGTGCATAAAATATTTTTGTAATGAGAAGGTGTGTGCATTATTTAAAGAATGAATTTTAAATATTCCTCTTCTCAATAAATATTTTATTCATTTTCCAGGTTAGCACTCTACGTATATGAATATCTGCTCCATGTAGGAGCTCAGAAATCAGCTCAAACATTTTTATCAGAGGTATGTTTTATATATTTTCTGCATTGTGTTTTGATATATAAGCAAATGAAAAATATACTGTTAACAATTATTTGAGAAAAATTGATCATTATATATTATATGTGAATGCTTAGTTATCTGTATGCATAATATAGTCTGTAGATTATTTGTAAGCATTTTTAGTATCCCAAAATGCTATTCTCTGCTGGTAACTTACTATTCAACTTTCTAGCCATTTCCCCCTTAGAAATGGAAACTAATATTAGCCTTGACAACAATAATCAAGAAAGCAAATTTGCTCTAAAATCAAAAAAAGAAGAAAAACATCACCGTATCTCTGGTTCTAGCAATATCTTATTTTGGCATTATTCACAATTTTGGAAAATAGGATTTTGGATTCTCTTTATTTTATGTGGATAATAATGGATTGATGACTAAATTTCAGTTGGAAAACATTTTGATAATCTTATTTCAAGTCCTTGTTTCTCTATTTTTCTTCTTCACATTTTTTTAAACTTTGAATTTGAGATTTTTTACAGTGGTACTTTTTATTCTCCAATTTAGAGGATTAGGAGGATTTTTATTGAGTTCTATTATATGCCAGGCACATAATGGCCCAAAGTGCTTTACACATATTATCTCTAATTCTTATAAGAAATTTGCAAGGTAGATGGTATTATTCCCGTTTTACTGATGAGAACAACAGGACTCAGAGTGCTTATTTAATTGACTCATGGTCACACAGCTTGGTGAGTTATGGAACTAGGATCCAAGCCTAGGTCTGTGTTAATTCCAAAGCCCCTGGTTTTCCCTCTATTTCTCTGCTGTCTAGTATGGTAGCCACTAGCCATATATGGATTTTTGAGCACTTGAATATGACTAATCCAGTTGATAATTACTAAAAGAGTGAAGTGGATTTTGAAGACTTAGTATGAACAAAAGAATATAAAATAGCAATAATTTAAAAATTTTGACCACTCGTGGAGATGGTAATATTTTGGATGTGTTGGGTAAAATAAATGTATTTCTAAAATTAGTTTTACATTTTTTTAAATGCAGTTACTAGAAAATTTAAAATTACATGTGCAGCTCTCATTTAGGGCCACGTTTATATTTCTGTCGACAGTGCTGCTCAAAATCGCGTTGTCTCCAGGGATCTCACTGGGTCAGGGATGTGACAGGCAACCCCTTGACAAAGTGCCCTGCATGAGTACAGCCTTCTTGAGCTTCACCTGCTCCCCACACATATACACACAGGTAAACACAAACACATAGCTCCCAAATCTTTTATCTAATGAATTAGGACAGTCGGCCCTCCCTGTCTACAAGTTCTCGCATCCGCAGATCGAAAGGCCTACGATGGTTGCATCTGTACTGAAGTTGTACAGACTTTTTTTCTTGTCATTATTCCCCGAACAATACAGGATAACAATTATTTACATTGACTTTCCATTGTATTAGGTATTATGAGTAATCTAGAGATGATTTAAGGTATACAAGAGGATGTGCCTAGGTTGTATGCAAATACCACCCCATTTTATATAAGGAACTTGAGCATCTGCAGATTTTGGGCTCTTCGGGGTCGTGGAACCAATCCCCCATGGATACCAAGGGACAACTGTATATATGAACTATTAGGGCCTATTTGCAGATACAGAATTTGAGGGATTTGCCCACAACATATAAGAAATCAGTTATCTTACCATAGAAGGAATATTCAGTGTAATAAAAATTTGGTGTCAAAGTTAATTCAAATCAAAACAGAAGTTAAGTCATTAATTAGAAGACTTTGGTCTATGCCCTTTCTAAGTCACAGCCACTGATACTACAGAGGAAGTGATTGAGATCACAAAAAGGATGCTCTTAATATTTGTTTCTTCATCATTGCCAACTTACGATGTGTTTAAAAGAAACTAAAGCTGGCTATGGAGATTTTAAATTTTTATTTTAATGCAGTTGAAAACTTGATGAAATGATGAAAGAGTTTACTGATCTCTTTCTTTAGATCAAGGGCTATTTTCACTTGGCTCAACTTGCTTAATCATCAGGGATTCCTAAGACTGTTTTCTTACCAACATTATAAGATTTCAGATACAGTGATTATTAAGCTTCATCAAAAAAGAAAAATGTTGCTAACTTATTTAAGGAAATTCAGATATTTGGACTCAAATGGGTTATATGGATTTAGCAGATAACTAGATACTGTACTGATATGTGCTGAGCTCAGTGGAAAATGGATATACAAAATTTCTAGGGCTATTTTGTAGAAATGAAATTAATTTCAGGAGAGATTCACATACTTTTGATAAGTATTTACCATGATTTTATTTTCTCTGTCTGCATTTGGAATATAAAACAGGATTTCTCTAAGTTACTGGTTTGGTTCAGTTTCACAAGAGGAATCAGTTAAGGTGAAAACAGACTATTGTCACCATGAAGAAACAGTATTTCTGGACTTTGGAGATGAGAGTATGTGATTCCCAGAACTGTTCACTTTCTGACTTGCCAAACTCTGAGCGGTACTGTGAAAAAACATTCTCGTTACCTAAATAACCAATATGGGGTTGGCTAAATATAGGGAATGGCTAAAGTAACTGAGGTGTAAGAATGAGTTAGATCTATTTGGACTTACATGAATAAACTTCCAAAACATTTTCTGGTAAAAGAAGTGAGCTGAAGTATACCATTTACATGGAAACCCTTGAATATAAAACAATGTATATTTTTGTGGGTACATATTTTTGAATGTAAAGTATAGTAAAAGATCTGAAAGAATATACATGCCAGACTAGTTATTTCCGGGAGTGGGGATGTGAAAGGATCAAAGGAGAATTTTATCCTTACTTGTAGGGTTTTTTAAAACAAGAAATATATATGTTTATAGTTATTTAAAAATAGCAGAAGAGAAAACACAAAATTATCTCAATTTTAAAATAGCTGTTGCTGAGTACACCCTAGAGTTCTAGATAATTTCAGTTGGTTAAATTTTAATAGCTTAACTATTTGCTCCCTCATGCTTTCAGTTTCCACCATATCTAGCTGCTTGTGTTTGCCTCTCCATGCTGTAAGGCGTCGGTCATCTGGACTTTACTCGATGGTATTCCCTCTGCCCCAAATCTCCTCCCCTTCTCTACCACATTAGCTTAGAAGTAGCTTTTTCTAGCAAGGCTTTCTCAGGGCTCCACCCCTCTATGCTGACAGTGCATTCTTACATGAAGACCTTTGCAAACTATGCCAGGAAGCTTGGACTTTATCTTGGGAAAAGGGAGCTTTTGATGATTTTTAAGAAAAAAAATAACATCATTAATTTTGTACTCTGGCGTCTATGTAAATGGCACCCCTCCTCCCTAACTATGGACAGCAAAGAAAAGAGAATGTAATCTTTTAGAGCTTTGTACCCTATTTAGCATTGCTTTCTCTTTTACTTTCACTTGGATCCTCTGGAAAATTTAAGGCTGCTTGTTGCAGAATGACTTCTTAAGTAGTTTGAGTAGTAAAGGACTGTGTTATCTAAATTCTTGGTCTATCCCCAGATTTTTACATAATTCAGAACTGTGTTACACAGGAACTTAAAAAAAATACAGAGACCTATTTATTTGGGTTGGGTATTGTGAAATAAAGGGAAAGACTGAAGTGACACCAATTACTCAGAGATTCAATGTTCTCACCCTGGTTCAAGGGGAAGGAGAATACTCCTTCCAAGTTTCGCATACGCCCTCAGGATGAATGAGGCTACGGATGACTACTACGTTAAGGAGCCCTTTGGAACCAGGATTTACTGTGCTGGGTCACCTCTTTCATTTGCATGGGTTTGTTCTGCTGGGCGAAGTTGTGAGAAGGTCAGATTTGGAACTCCAGGCACTATCTGAACAAGTAAGATGTGTTTCTCGGAGTCCAGTCTCTCACTTGAGCTTACCTTTCTAATAGTGCCCTTGACCGGGCCATGAAAAATTGGACAGCTTTTGCTATTAGTCAGAAGACTGGGGCACTGTTAGACCAGCTGTTCTTTTTTTTTTTCTTAGTAAAATGAGATAGCATTGAACTAACAGTAGAAATCAAAACATATCTCTAGCCAGGTTATGTTAAACTAGATTATTGTGATCTCTGATTCATGATAGATTCTGAAGCACTACCTGAATGCTAAGTATAGTTTGTGTGGCTTTTCATTTTCTTACCCCCAAGGGGACAAAATTGAATGTTCTTTAGAAATATTCTCAATGTAGAGCCCTTCCTCTGCTTTGTCTTTTATTATCCTTCAATATCCAATAATTATAAACAGAATGCTAAGAAATCTTCTTTACAGTTCTATACCAATTTTTGTTACTGTGGATTCATGAGAAGCTGTCCTTTTCCTGGTTGTATTGTTTTACTTTGCAAAGATAATTCCTGCTTATTCCAGAAATTTTGCATGGTATTCATACCTCCGAGTGAGGCCTGATGTCCTTAACAAATAAAATTAAGAATTACTTGGAGTATTGGAGAGATCTGGATTGTTGTTTCCTTTCCTAAAATTTTTACATTGTTTATACTATATTGCTGGCCCTTATTTGCCATAAATTAGCCAATAAGTTAGCCAGAAATAGAAGCTTAGAAACATCTAATAGGTTGCTTCTTCAGATTTTATTAGGAATGCTAAATTCTTGAACACCATAGACTCCAAAATTCCGTTCTCTCTGTTTTATCTTTCACCTATGTGGAGAGAGAATAATAATTTCCTAACCAGTTTCTTGAGCTTTAATTTGGAGGCAGTGTAGTGTAGTGGGTAAAGAACAATACTTTGGGGCCAGGCTGCTGGCTTTGAATTATGTTGTACATCTTATTTACTTACTCAGTTTTCTTATTTATAAAAAGAAGATCATCATACTAATACTTGAAAGTTGTGCTGAGGTTTAAATGAGTTAGTACACATAAAGTGCTTAGAAGGGCCTGGCATGGAGTAAGTGCTCAAAAGTGCTGTTTTTTAAATTCTTGACCAATTCTTTTCTATCTTTTGTAGTTTCTTTCCTTATAGTAGAAGTATAAAGATATGTCCTATGTGCACATGTGCTCCTAGTGTCTGTCACTTGGATGGCCACACTCCTCCTGCCTCCTGGGGTTACCTTTTCTATCAAAATGGCTCCAGCTTGTAATCATCAGGGAAATGCGAATCAAAACTACACTAAGATATCACCTTACACCCGTTAGATTGGCAAAAACATCCAAAACCAAGAGCGACAAATGTTGGAGAGGTTGTGGAGAAAAAGGAACCCTCATACACTGTTGGTGGGAATGCAAACTGGTACAGCCATTATGGAAAACAGTATGGAGATTTCTCAAAAAGTTAAAAATAGAAATACCCTATGACCCAGCCATCCGATTACTGGGTATCTATCCTAAGAACCTGAAATCAGAAATCCCAAGAGTCCCTTGCACCCCTATGTTCATCGCAGCATTATTTACAATAGCCAAGACGTGGAACCAACCTACATGCCCAGAAACTGACGATTGGATAAAGAAGATATGGTATATATACACAATGGAATACTACTCAGCCATAAAAAAAGACAAAATTGGCCCATTCGCAGCAACGTGGATGGACCTCGAGGGTATTATGTTAAGCGAAATAAACCAGTCAGAGAAAGACGAACTCTATATGACTCCACTCATAGGTGGAAGTTAATATATTGACAAGGAGATCTGATCGGTGGTTACCAGGGAAAAGGGGGGGTGGGGGGAGGGCACAAAGGGGGAAGTGGTGTACCCACAACATGACTAACAAAAATGTACAACTGAAATCTTACAAGGTTGTAATCTATCATAACATTAAAAAAAAAAAAAAAAAAAGGCTCCAGCTTGAATCCTGAATGTTATAGGTTGTCTCAAGTCCCCTCTAACGTTTCTGGGCCTTGCTGTGGGGAGGGGAGCCTCAGGGTCTCTTGCTGTACACTCTTGCTCCTGCCAAGTATTACAGTCCCACTGCTTCTCCTCCTTATGGCTGATACTTTTTCTTTGCCTGAAATTTCCCAGTTCCCTCCTAGCCTTGAAGCTCCACTAACTCGTTGCTCTTGTGTATAAAAGATTCTCACTGACAACTGTGGGAAAACTGGAGAATATTAAGCATTGTACAATGCAGGCAACAACATTAGCCCGATTATTAGACACAACTCTCCTTAAGTTCTTGCCACAGGGAGTTTCTCACTATCTGTTTGCCTGAGGGCTCCATAGCCCCTCACAACCTCTCCCATTTTCTCTTATTCTGAATCCTGCCAGGACCCTCCCCGCCCGCCGCGTTCTTCTTGCCAAGACACTAACAGCAGCCTCCTAAGTCCTTGTTATTTTATTGTGTAGAATATTAAGTATTTGTTCTCTATTTTCAAACCATTCCTAGGGGGCCTCTGCCTTTCTGGGCCAAAAAATAAGAATAGAAAGGATTCATGGAGGACTTTTCTCAATAAAAGGTATTCCTCTTTAAGAAGACTTTGCCTTCCGTTTAAAGCAAGCAGCACTGTTTAATAAAACTTTCTATGATTATGGAAATAACCTGTAATCTGTGCTGTCTAGTAAGTTATTCACTAGTCACATATGACTGTTGAGCACTTGAGAAGTGGCTAGTGCAATTGAAGTACATTCAATTAACTTAACTTTAAATTTAAAGATCCACGTGTGCCTAGTGGGTACCATGTTGAACAGCACAATTTTGGATTATCTGCTTCAAAGTGCACTCAGATATTTCGTTCTGTTATACACCTATTTGCTTTAATTTTTTGAATTAAAATGTAACAATATTTACTTTTTTTTTTACTTTTAGTTTAGTGTATGGATGTACCCATACTTCTATAAATGGAAGACTTTAGAAAGTTGGTGGAAACAGTAGGTTGTATCTAAATTAGAAGTCTCAGGAATTTGGCCTAGGAATAAACGTATATGCAGGCTATGTTCTTTTCTTGACACGGGGACTACTAACTTTATCCTTTTTTGGTATTAAAATTTTTTTGAATATTGGTTCTCAAAAAGTAGAGGATTTAGAATATTTTGAAAAGTTTGGAGCCCATGAGCCTCAAACCTGCTGCTGTGATGTTGGAGATGCTGTAGAAGTGGGTCTGGATCATCCAAAGAGTTCCCACACTGACAAGGCGAGATCCTCCAGAAAGGTACTGCTGGCATCCGGAATTGTTCCACCTCTGCTGCTGCTGCTGCTGCTGCTGCTACCCAGCCAAGGGCAGGAAGCTTCTCTTCTTCCTCCTGCCTTTTGATCTGCTAGTGCCTCTTGTTGGCAAAACTTAACAGGAAACCAGCTGGCCAGGAGCCTAGGAAATGTAATTTTCAGAATCACAGCACCAAGTGTAGAATGGAGCATAGAAGGGTGGTGTGGGACTGAGAGATAATAGGTCAGTGACCAGTATACCTTGCCGGAAGCAAATGATGATGAAAAGTTAAGCAAATGTCTGTGTGTGTATCTGTATATGTTCATGTTTGTGTACGTGTGTCCCTTTTTCTTTGTTTACATAAATGGTACTTTATTATACATACTGTTCTGTGCTTTGATTTTTGTTTCACCTCTTTGATTTCATTCATTTTATATTGGTTCATGAAACTTCATAATACTCTTTTTTATAGTTATAGGATATTCCATTCTATGAAATGTGCCATGATGTATTTCACCAGCCCCCAACTGATGGACATGATGGATATTTAGGTTGTTTCTAGGCTTTTGTAATTACAAATAATACCTCAATGAAAATTTATATATATATATAATTTTGCACACATGACCATATTTATGGGCTAAATTCCTAGAAGAAGAATTGCTATATCAGATAATATGTGCATTCATAATTTACGATTATCATTTATAAAACATATGGGGTGAGTCTTACTCCTGCCGATACGCCTTTTGTTCATGATTCAGTGTTTGTTTCTACATTTAAATAGAAATGCTGATAATGCTGGATCATATGATAGAGACACAGCATAATCACAGACAAGACTCTCGAATGCAGAATATGGCAGTGAGAATGGGCCTCCAGATTTACATGAAAGTTACAGGAGAATACAGCTTTTAACTGAGCAAGTGATGGAAGGAAGGGAGGTGGATGATTAAGCAGCAAAAAGCTGTAAGACTAGGGAATACACATTGGGGCTGGAATAGTGGAAGAAGGAAAAATAGAATAAAGAGAGAGAGAGATTATTTGCATAGATGTCACTCAAACACCCAAACAAGCCTGAAGCCCATGAGACTCAGTACAATAGAAAACACCTCTTCATAACTCTTTAGAAGAATTGTTTCTAAAATGACTGTTGACCTTTAGAGGTATTTTCTGGCCATTCTGTGACTCCATCCTTCATTAATACATGTTTGTTAAAAAAGTAAATTACATAGATGAATATGATTTTAAACCAAAACTACTCCTTTACCCTTTTCCAGAGATGATAGTTGTAAATTTGGTGTGATTTCTTTCTTTTTTTTTTAATTAATTAATCTTTTATTGCAGTAACATTGGTTTATAACATTATATAAATTTCAGGTGTACATCTTTATATTTCGATTTCTGTGTAGATTACATCATATTCACCACTCAAAGACTAATTACAATCCATCACCACACTTAATGTGCTAAATCACCTCTCTTGCCCTCGCCCTCCTGCCTCCTCCTTCCCCTCTGGTAACCACCAATCCAATCTCTGTCTCTATGTGATTGTTTGTTGTTTTTATCTTCTACTTATGAGTGAGATCATACAGTGTTTGACTTTGTCCCTCTGACTTACTTCGCTTAGGATAATACTCTCAAGGTCCGTCCATGTTGTCACAGATGGCCCAATTTCGTTATTTCTTATGGCTGAGTAGTATTCCATTGTGTATGTGTACCACATCTTTATCCATTCATCCCTTGATGGGCACCAACGTTGCTTGCTTGGCTATTGTGAATAATGCTGCAGTGAACATAGGGGTGCATGTATCTTTACGCATTTGTGTTTTCAAGTTCTTTGGATAAATACCCAGCAGTGGAATAGCTGGATTGCATGGTAGTTCTATTCTTAATTTTTCGAGGAATCTCTATACTGTTTTCCATAGTGGCTGCATCAGTTTGCACTCCCACCAGCAGTGTATGAGGGTTCCCTTCTCTCCACATCCTCTCCAACACTTGTTGTTTCCTGTCTTGTTAATTATAGCCATTCTGATGGGAGTGAGGTGATATTTCATTGTAGTTTTGATCCATTCAGGTTTCCAATTTCTAAATTTAATTTGTAAAGAGTATTTAGTTAGAACTTTTCATTTGTGAGAGATATTGACCTTGTTTTAAACTTTTATTATAGGGAACTGCAACTCATCCGAAATATAAACAATTGAAAAGTTAATATCACCATCTTTTTTTAAGCTCTTGTTTTACAGAAGATGTATGCCATCTTACACCCACCTCCTCAAATCAGGAACATATTAAAAAATTCAATCCTTGAGCATAATTTAATGTCTGTGCACGTTAAACCCAATCTCTTGCAAATTCTGGGTTAGTGGTGATAACTGATTTTCATATTGACGTTAATAAAGGTGATTTTGATGTGCCGTAAGATCCTGAAATACCTTAAGGTCCTGAATTTCTGGTATAGTGGGAAGCAAATTCAGGAAAACGATGGCATCTTCTCTTATAGACTATCCAGTCAGCAAATCGCTATATAAAATGAGTACTTGTAAAACTTGAGTAAAGGATAATATGAAAATTGCTAAAATCTTATATACTACCTTAATATTTTAAATGTGAAAATAGTGCTTTTTAATATGTATAGAAAAAAGTATTTTTAGGAAAGTACTTAATAATTTCTTTTATTTATTTTAGATAAGATGGGAAAAAAACATCACATTGGGGGAACCACCAGGATTCTTACATTCTTGGTGGTGGTAAGTATCTTTTATTCCATTTTTATTAGATTGATGATATATTTCAGGAGGCCTGCGCTATACCTGTTTATGATTTCATGCTTCTCTTTTATTCTTTTTCACTTTCTACAATTATTTTCTGAAAGGTAGCACTTATAAAAAAAAAAAACCTAAACTCAAAACCAGCATTAGTGTTATTTAACTTAAAGAGACTACTATTGAATCCAGCTGGAATTAGGACCAGTATGTGGAATCTCCAACTGTAAGTAGGATTCTGTGTTAGTCAGCTTGAGCTGCCATAATAAAATACCTTAGACTGGATGCTTAAACAACAGCAGTTTATTTTCTCACAGTTTTGGAGGCTAGAAGTCCAAGATCAAGCTGCCAGCATGGTCTGATTCTGGTGAGAGCTCTCTTTCTGGCTTGTAGATGGCTGCCTTCTTACTGTGTCCTCACATGGCTGAGAGAGAGAGCACACGTGAGCGAGCTGGCTAGTTCTCTGATGTCTCTTTCTGTAAGGGCAGTAATTCCATCATGACGGCCTCACCCTCATGATCTCCTCTAAACCTGAGGATGCTGAAGGTGGTGGTGGTGAATATTTAAGAGAGTGAAGAACGGTCCAAAAAAGGTTTGAAATAATTCTGTATAGACTCAGAGATAGAGCTGACTGGGAACACACAAAAAGATTGTCAGGCTGTATTGACGGCCTAGCTGATATCAGAACTTGTAAACTTAAATATAAGTTTTGTTAAGGTTCATCAGAACTTATAAACTTCTCTGCAGCTGCAGTTGGTCCTCCAGGTATTTGCATGGACAAGCTGGGCTTTTTTTTTTTGCATTTCTTCAATTAGAAGCATTTCTTGTTCAGTGCCTTATACACTCATCTCTCAGCTTCTTGTTTAAAAGAAAAAAGAGAAGCTCTCTTCTCCTGCCTTGCACGTGGTTTCCTTGGTACGTTATTTAATGCCATCATCTTTTTAATCTCTCTCCTGGAAACATGCCTTCCTGGAAGTTCTGTGGTGACTGGAGCCGCACTCGGTCAGTTGTGGTTGTGGGTTTCCCTTGTTTATCTGGCATATGTATGGGGGGAGCAGGTGCGGTCCTTTGCTTCAGAGCTGTTCCTGTATTTGGAACAACGGCTCATTGCAGTTAAGCACTGTCATTGTGCTGTTTTCCTGAGGTTTAAGACTGATCTCTTGTAATGTGTAATATTACAGATGTCACTTTTTCATTTTACATAGTATGTATTTATGCTGTCTGGAAGAGTGTAAATACTTAACTGTTTACTGAATGTAATTGAGTCTCCTCACCCATTGACATCCTTGTATTTTGTATGCTTCCGATTATGTCTACAAAGGGGCATAAGACACCATTTTATTTTTTTTTTCTAAAGATTGGCACCTGAGCTAACATCCTTTTTTTTTTCTCTTGTTCTTCTCCTCCCAAAAGTCCCCCAGCACATAGTTGTATATTCTAGTTGTAGACCCTTCTGGCTCTGCTATGTGGGATGCCACCTCAGCATGGCTTGATGAACAGTGCTAGGTCCACGCCCAGGATCTGAACCAGGGAAACCCTGGGCCCCCGAAGCAGAGCGCAGGAACTTAACCACTTAGCCATGAGGCCGGCCCCAGAAACCATTTTAGAAGTCTGTCCCTGTTGGACTAGTGGGCTAACAAAGTGAGGATTTTTAGGAGTTTTCCATTACAAAATTAATTCTATTTCTTGTACCTATTTCGCTTTTGCTCCCTTTCTCGTGAGTTTAACCTATTCTCATATGGAGATGGTTGATGATAACTCACTCAATACTTGGCTTTTTGCTTCTGTCAGACTTTGGTGTTTTGATCTTAATTGTCAGAAGGTGCAGCTCTTCGATCTGCCATTGCTCTTCCTTTTTTCGTGACTCTTAGATTCAGGGGAGCTCTTCCTCTGTGGTTTTGGTATTTTAAGTAATTTAATTTGTACTTAGTTGGAGATGTCAAAGAAATTATAAATAATGGGCACATAAATATTTTTAGACTATGTTTTTTCAATTTAAATCTAGCACATCCAAAAGGCACAGTATTTTTAATTTTCTGCCCTAAAACTACTAACATACCCTTTGAGATGCCTACTTCATCTATATAAATCAGTGATTCTTAATGATTTTGAGGTCATGGGGTCCTCTAAGAACTAATGAAAGGGTATGGATCTCCTCTTCCAGAAAACTGCCCAGATCTCAAGCTTCCCTGGTCATGGTGTGTAGCCAGCCATTACTGTGGGCCTTAAATCTAGCAGAAGCCTGACCTTTCTTTTTTTTTTTTAAACTGTTTCAGAAGCCCTTTTAAGTCCCTTTGATTTTTTTTCTTAATTAAGACTTTATTTTTTTAGAGAAGTTTTTAGTAGGAACACAACAAAATTGAGGTTAAGGTAGAGATTTCCCTTATACATCATGCCCCACGTATGCATATCCTCCCCCATTATCAGCATCCTCCACCAGAGTGGTACATTTGGTAAAACTGATGAACTTTCATTGACACGTCATAATCATCAAGGTCCGTAACTTACATTACAGCTCACTCTTGGTGTTACACGTTCTGTGGGTTTGGACATATGTATAATGACTATTATAGTATTATACAGAGTATTTTCATTGCCCTGAAAATCTTCTATGCTTCACCTTTTCATCCCTTCTGACCCACCCCCCCCAACCCTGGCAACCACTGATCCTTTTATTCTCTCCATAGTTTTGCCTTTTCCAGAATGTCATTTAGTTGGAATTAGTATGTAGTCTTTTCAGATTGGCTTTGTTTACTAAGTTATATGCATTTAAAGTTCCTCTATGCCTTTTCATGTCTTGATAGCTCATTTCTTTTAGTGCTGAATAACATTCCATTGTCTGGATGTATCACACTTTTTTTATCCATTCGCCTATCAAAGGACATCTTGGTTGCCTCCAAATTTTCGCAATTATGAATAAAGTTGTTATAAATATCCATGTGTGGGTTTTTATGTGATGAGAAGTTTTTAGTTCCTTTGGGTAAATATCAAGGAGTACAATTGCTGGATCAAACAGTAAAAGTACGTTTAGTCTTATAAAAAACTGTCTAACTGTCTGCCAAAGTAGCTCTTCCATTTTGCATTCCCTCCAGCAATGAATGAGAATTTCTGTTGCTCGCCATCCTCACCAGCATTTGGTGTTGTCAGTGTTCCAGATTTTGGCCATTCTAATAGGTGTGTAGTGGTATCTCGTTTTTTATCCCTGATGACGTATGATGTGGAGCATCCTTTCATATGGTTATTTGTCATCTATATATCTTTTTTGGTGGGTTTCTGTTAAGCTCACCAAAAATGTTTGGCCCATCTTTTAATTGAGTTGTTCGTTTTCTTTTTTTCTTTTCTTTTCTTTTTTTTTGAGGAAGATTAGCCCTGAGCTAACTACTGCCAATCCTCCTCTTTTTGCTGAGGAAGACTGGCCCTGAGCTAACATTCATGCCCATCTTCCTCTACTTTATACGTGGGACGCCTACCACAGCATGGTGTGCCAAGCAGTGCCATGTCCACAGCTGGGATCCAAACCAGCAAACCCTGGGCCACTGAGAAGCAGAACGTGCACACTTAACTGCTGTGCCACTGGGCCAGCCCTCTGGGTTGTTCATTTTCTTATTGTTGAGTTTTAAGAGTTCTTTGTATATTCTGGATAACAGTTCTTTATCAGATGTGTCTTTTGCAAATATTTTCTCCTCGTCTGTGGCTTGTCTTCTCATTTTCTTGATATTGTCCTTCACAGAGCAGAAGTTTTTAATTTTAACGAAGTCCAGCTTGTCAATTGTTTCTTTCATGGATCATGCCTTTAATGTTGTATCTGGTCATTGCATACCCAAGGTCATCTAGGTTTTCTCATAAGTTATCTTCTAAGTATTTTATAGTTTTATGTTTTACATTTAGATCTGTGGTCCATGCTGAGATAATTTTTGTGAAGGATGTAAGGTTTGTGTCTAGATTCATTTTTTTTGCATATGGTTGTCCAGTTGTTCCACCACCATTTGTTGAACAGACTATCTTGGCTCGATTGTGTTACCTTTGTTCTTTTGTCAGAGATCAATTGACTATATTTATATGGATGTATTTCTGGGCTCTCTATTCTGTTACATTGATGTATTGTCTATTCTTTCACCAATACCACACTGTCTTTTTCTTTTTCTTTCTTTTTTTCATGAAGAAGATTGGCCCTGAGCTAACATCTGATGCGAATCTTCTTCTTTTTGCTTGAGGAAGATTCTTGCTAAGCTAACATCGGTGCCAGTCTTCCTCTATTTTGTATATGAGATGATTCCTCAGCATGGCTTGATGAGTGGTGTGTAGGTCTGCACCCAAGATCTGAACCTGGGAACTCTGGGCCACTGAAGAGGAGCACGCAAACTCAACCACTACACCACCAGTCTGGCCCCCAACACTGTCTCGTTTAATGTAGATTTATAAGTCATCTTAAAGTTGGGTAGTATCAGTTCTCCAACTTTGTTCTTCTCCTTTAGTATTGTATTGGCTATTCTGGGTCTTTTTCTCCCCTCTATATAAACTTTAGAATCAGTTTGCTGATAGCCACAAAATAACTTGCTAGGATTTTGATTGGGATTGCACTGAATCTATATAGATCAAGATGGGAAGAACTGACATCTTGACAATACTGACATGCCTGACCTTTTTATCCTTAACTCTTTAGAGCTTGGCTTCATAATCTCTGCTCTAGGTTAAGGATTCAGAACTGTGATAATGGGTGCCCTTTTCTTTGGACCAGAAAAGCTGTTGCTGTTGTTGAGGTCCAGATAATTAGAATTACGATTCTTCACGTGTATTCTTCAAGAACTTACTGCTTGCTCATTTGGTCAAACTAAAGGTCCCTGTTGGATAGACGAGTTGCAGTTTTGTGACTTCTTCTCACTTGTTTTTTATAGAATATTTGAAAATGGAGTTTTTCTGTTGTTTAAGCCTCTTTGCCAAATATTTACAAAGTGCAAAACTACTGCTGCCCTCAAGGAAATAAGTAGTAGGAGGGATACACAACTAAAGGTAATATAAGTACTGGTTATAATAGCAATATAGGAGGAATGCCTGCGTCAGCTTGGGAGAGTTAGGAAGGGCTGCAGAGAGAGTGAATCTGGGCTGAGCTGCAAGTTGAGAGAGAGAAGGGTATTGGGTGAGGAACAGGTAGTATGAAGTCTCAAAAGGGATGATCATGCATTCGAGGAATGACAGGTATCTTGGACCAGTTGAGTTGGAGATGCAGTACTATGAAGGAATCGAATACAATGCTAGAGACAAAGGCAGGGGCCAAGTTATGAAGTCCTAGAGTACATCAGGATTTTGGACTAAAGCTCAAAGATTTTAAACAAGGTACATGACATGATTAGATTTGTGCTTTTGGGCACTCACTTGGCATTAACATAGACATAGATTGAAGAGAGTTGAGAACAGAAATGAGTCTAGTTTACATGGCAATTGTAATTGTCCAGTCGAAAGGTGATTAGGCTATGAATCCCAGATAGTGAATGATGAGTGGAATAGTTTGGAGGTGAAGAAGGTGGTTCCCAGGTTTTAGATTGGGACAGTGGGATGAACAATGATGCCACTAACTGAGTGGGGAAGTATAGAGAGACAACAGGCTTTGGAGAAAAGACCATGATTTAGCTTGGATAGGTTAAATTTTGAGATGCTTGTGTGACATTCAGATAGAGATGCCCTATGAAAGTCAGAGATCTGGGTCTGTAGCTCTGAGACGGGTCTATAATTGTTTGGGAATTATCAGCATAGACCACACTGTAGGTGAAGAGTGCATATAGATGAAACTGCCCAGGGTAAGAGTGAGAGCAGGACCTGGGGAAAGTCAGCATTTAAGCAGGGGTGGATGCAGAGGAGCTTCAAAGGAAAATAACTGGAGAGGAAGGAGGTAATCAGGAATGAAGAATGTATGGGAACTCTTCAAAGGAGAGAGTAAATTCTGCAGCAAAGTGTCAGGAAGAAGACCCGCAGATTTTCCTGACTTGGGAAGTAATGTGAACTTTGCTGGTCTTGGGGAGAGCTGGAGCGGAGAAAGTGAAGTTCAGAGGGCTGCTGTGACTCACTTTTCCCGCTCAGGGGTTGCTGAGAATACTTGCAGTGTGTGGTGGCATGTTGTAGTAGTTTCAGGGTTCACAACAGAACAGAACCTAACATTTTTGTTTTTAAAGTAGAATAGATTTGAGCATGTATGTAGGTGGAGGTGAAAAGCGTGGGAGAAAGTGAAGATGTATGAAAGAGAGAGATGTGTGCACAAAAATACAGAATAAAACACAGGAGACATGGAGGCAAAGGCCTTGGAGAGGAGGGGGTAATTTCCGCCTTTAGTATGGGATAGATGAAAGTATGTGATTTTATTTTCTGGAACTGTTTTTTCTTGTTTCTGATAACGATTTTCCTTATCACTTCTTTTTTCCTCCCCCGTTTGCATCATGCCCAGTGCTGCCCTTTGCCTTGATCCAGTCCCCTTTGAAAATGTATTTCCTGCTTGTACGCTTTAATGAAAGCTCCCAACTCTTCCATGAATTTCCGAAGTAGAAATGCCGAGAAACTTCTTTCCTCTGAAATTAATGTCCTTTTCAGCTCGTGTAATTTAAAAATATGTGCTTTTAAAAACTTTCTATTTATAGTTTTAATGGCAGAAACTGTCTCACTTTTATTTAATTTTATATATGACACTTTTTGAAATAAGTTTGGGCCCATGTATTTTTATCCTGAAATTAAGTATATATAACATTGCAGAGATAAGCAACTAATGACTAAGATTATTGTGAAAATTCAGTTTCTTCCACCTGGCAACAGGAAGTCAAATCTTGCAGTACACTAGTACTCTATGATTTTAGAATCTAATGGATGGCATCAGGTATAGCTAAGAATAACCAGATACCCATGTGAAAATAGTGCATGGGAATTAGTCAACTGGCTCACCAGAATGGTATAATATTTATAATTGGCAGACTAGTTCTTACTCATCATATATGTCTTGTCTGTAATAGACATTACATAACTAATTACTTATTTGAATTAAATTAAACAACAATATAAGACAATGTAGGCAACAGCTAGGATAGAAGGAAGCGTGTAGTCATGGTGAGAAGGGAATAGAGTCTTGGCAAGAGAGAAGGTGAAGAACAGAGGTGGTCAGGCTATGGAGAAAAGGCAAAATGTGTCCAGGAGATCAGGAAAGAGATGTGGGGTGCAGAGGAACATTGGTGGGGGGAAGACATTGTTAAAAACTGATGGAATCTTCCGCTAAATGCAAAGGATTAGAAAGAAAATTGAGACAAATTTTACTCAGTTAATACGAAAACTTCTTTTTTTCTGGCCATGTTGGCTATATGAGATGTTTTTAGAATATTTTTTGGTGCCTTTATACTTCTTTTACAAGTACTTTTGCATGTATCATCTCTTTGTATCTGTGCAAAAGCCTGTAAAATACATAATATGTTCTCCTTTTACATGAAGAAACTAAGGAACAAAACCATTTGCTCAAGGTCAAATTTAGAATTAGAATTGAGATTTCTTGAAGTGTAACCAGTGCTCATCTCAGTAACATATTTTTTAAACACAGAGCAGAATTCAGTGGGCCACTATTAATAAGACATTAATTACAGATCCCTTTCGAGCATCGTGAGTGGCTAATTCCAGATAGTAGATATAAATGAGACTCAGATGAGTTGTCTCTTCTGAGTCCCGTCTGTATTGAGGCATCCATGGATCTCTGGCAGGTGCATGTAGGGTGACAGAGGTGGTTGCCATAGGATACACAAGAAATGAGCTGGAGTACAGGGTCAAAGGTAGGAGAACAAACTGCCTGCTGTCTTATGTAGGACGGGTATCTACTACACTCTTATAATAGCTGATGCTGTTCAGACTGCCAGAGCTGTATAAACCTGCCCATAATCAGCATAGTCTTGAGTTCTTGTAACTCTTAATACCATACTCACATCGAGGCAAAAATAACGTAAGAATTAAAAAGTTCAAACCCGGCTCTGCCACTAACTCTGTGACCCTTAGACAAATTATTTAACCTCTCTAAGCCTCAGTTCCCTCATCTGTAAAATGGAAATAATAATAGGAGGATTAAATGCTGAGGATATGAGGCTTAGTATGTGATGCTTGAATTTAGCACATGCTTATTAAATGTAAGCTATTTTGATAATACTTGAAAATATGAATTTATTACTAATCCCAGAGTTGTGAGAATTTTATGATAGTGGGACAAAATTTAATGCTTGCGTTTAAAAAAAGTTATTAAGTAATGCTAAGGAATAATGCAAGTACATGTGGAAGTTTAAGGGGATGAGCAGGTACATGTACATTTCATGTAAAACTCTCCTTAGTCTTTTGAATAGAGAGTTTTCTTCAATATGGATTATGAGTAACTAACCTTTGTTAATAATATATTTTTGGACCGAAGAGAAATAACTTCCTTAGTTATTAAGACTTGAACTTATAATAACATAGGTTGTTCCTCAAAAAACGTTTTCCCCAGATTCTTTTTTTCTTCTTCTTTTAGTTTTTATTTTCAGATGGTCCTAGATCTTGTTGGTGGCATAAAGGTTATATAATTATGTTAGCATCCGTCTTCTGGGACACATCTGGTATGTTCATTCACCCTTGTAGACTCTCTGACAACCATTTTGCCCTAGAGATACTGACAGTTAAGTCACTTTGACTCATGTCCTCAGGATAGAAGGAAAAACAGTGTTTGGATGAGAATCCTCAACTTGGGAATACTGTGTTTTCCTTTGATTTATGTGGGAAAATTTTTAATAATAGTAAATAATACAAGAACAAAGATTTTAATACTTTGCAAGTTTCGCTTCTCTGTGTTTTGGTCTCTATCTTCTTCATTTGTGAAATACAGATTTTCCACTTGTTTCTGCTTAGGAATAAAAAGACCACGTAAATCTAAAGCATTATTCATGATAATGAATCCACCACATTTCAAGGATAGTATTTTGGTTTCAAGCTGAATAGATGTAGGGATTAGAGGAATTGAAAAGCTCCTTAGCCGCCAGCATCTCAGGTTGTAGAAAGAAGAACTCTGTGTCTGTTGATTACTATAGCTTTGTAATATAGTTTGAAATCAGGAAATGGGATGCCTTCAGCTTTGTTCTTCTTTCTTAAGATTGCTTTGGCTATTTGGGGTCTTTTGTGATTCTATATGAATTTTAGGGTTGTTTTTCCTGTGAAAAATGCCACTAGAATTTTGATTTGAATTGCATTGAATCTGTAGATTGCTTTGGGTAGTATGGACATTTTAATGATATTCTTCTAATCCATGGCATGGAAAATCTTTCCATTTGGTTGTATCTTCTTCATTTTTTTTTTTTATCAATGTCTTATAGTTTTGAGTGTATAGATCTTTTACCTCCGTGGTTAAATTTATTCCTAGGTATTTTATTATTTTTGATGCAATTGGAAATGGGATTATTTCTTAATTTCTCTTTCTGATAGTTCATAGTGTATAGAAACACAGCAGATTTTTGTATATTGATTTTGTATCCTGAAACTTTACTGAATTTGTTTATTAGTTCTAACAGTTTTTTGGTGGAGTCTTTAGTAATTTGAGTCTTGTCTCTTTTTTCGTAGTCCGTTTAGCTAAAAAGTTTGTCAAATTTGTTGATCTTTTCAAAGAACCAACTTTTAGTTCCATTAGTTTTCTTTATTTTTCTATTCTCTATTTCATTTATCTCTGCTCTAATTTTTACTATTTCCTTCTGCTAGCTTTGGGTTTAATCTGTTCTTTTCTAGTTCCTTATGTTTTAAAGTTAGGCTTTAATTTAAGATCTTCTTTGTTTTTAAAACAGCATTAAGTGTTTATAGCTTTAAATTTCCCCCTTAGCACTGCTTTTGCTACATCCCGTAAGTCTTGGTATGTTGTGTTTTGTTTCATCTCTAAGTATTTTTTAATTTCCCTTATGATTTCTTCTTTGATTCATTGGGGGTATTTTGTTTAATTCCCACAAATTTTTGAATTTTCATTTTCCTTCTCTTACTGATTTCTAACTTCATCTCATTGTGGTTGGAGAAGACACTTTGTATGATATCTATTTTAAAATCTCTTGAGACTAATTTGTGCCCTAACATATAGTCTATCCTGGAAAATAACTTGAGAAGAATGTTTATGCTCCTTGTTGGGTAGAGTGTTCTGTATATGTCTGTTAGATCTGGTTAGTTTATTGTGCTGTTCAAGCCCTCTAATTCCTTGCTTATCTTCTGTCTGGTTGTTTTATCCATTATTGAGAGTGGAGTATTGATGTCTCTAACTATTACTGTAGAACTATGTATTTCTCCCTTGGGTAAATGTCTTTAAGAGGACATATGTCTTTACCTTTATTCAAGGAGATCATGTATAGGTAATGTAGAATTGTTAGAAATACCATATATAAAGTTATTCTACTTTAGTAACTTGCTTTATTATCCCTAAACTTGCTCTTGTAAACTTTTGACCTCCCATTAAATCCATAAAGGGAAACTTAGAACAATGTTACTATTCTAAGATAAATATTTAATTTTATATATATGTAAATAATCATTTATAATATTTATTTAATAATTTTTAGGGCATATTCCAATAATAAATTATTATTTTCCTCCCAGTCAATTTTGTAAGACAGCCTTTTAAAAGTAATGTTGGAATAATTTTCGGGGCCTGGCCCGGTGGCACAGCAGTTAAGTTCACACATTCCACTTCTCAGTGGCCCAGGGTTTGCTGGTTTGGATCCCAGCTGTGGACATGGCACCACTTAGCAAAAGCCATGCTGTGGTAGGTGTCCCACATATAAAATAGAGGAAGATGGGCACGGATGTTAGCTCAGGGCCAGTCTTCCTCAGCAAAAAGAGGAAGATTGGCAGTAGTTAGCTCAGGGCTAATCTTCCTCAAAAAAAAGAAGTAATATTGGAATAGTTTTCAACAGAGATTGTATGGTATTTGCTGGAAATTATGGAACAGGAAGAGATACTAAGGTGTTTGTCATAATATTGCATATAATGTTCTATGATTAAACTAAATACAATTTAGAGAATACCATTATAAAATTTTAGTTTTAAGAGCTTTGACATTCCTTAAGAACATGAAAATAAGAATGATTGCAATATACTGTAATTCATTACACACTTGATCAGGGTGGAAAACTTTTAGCTGGATCCTTGAATGTCTGTAATTCTTATACTTTTTATCCCAAAAGGGACATAGGGAGGCGAAGTACAACTTTAGCTACTTTCACTCTCCTAAAAAAATTGAAATTTCTTAAATTATTTTGGTCTGTATTGTTTTCTTTGTGTATCTTTCTTATTGTAGAAATTTAAAAGGAAATAAATGCCAAGACTCAGTCTTTCACATTTTTCATCTTTGAAGGTAATCCTATTTTACTGAATTAATTGTGTTATAAGGCCTACAGAATGTTTTCTGCTAGCTGAAGAGAGAGGGATCTAGACTAAATGAGACTTCAGGGCAAAATGAAGAGACCATGTTCAATTTACCAAGTTTTATTTTATCATTGTAAACTGTGCTCTCAGCACAATGACCTGCTTTAACTATATGTATGCAATTTAAACTTTAATGCAACCTAATTATAGTGTTAATTTTATATATATATGTATATATATATATATTTTTTGCTGAGGAAGATTTGGCCTGAGCTAACATCTGTGCCAATCTTCCTCTATTTTTGTTGTTGTTGCAGTAACATTGGGTTATAACATTATATAGCTTTCAGATCTACATCATAATATATTTTGAATTCTGTATAGATTGCATCAAGTTCACTACCCAAAAACTAATTATAGTCCATCACCACACATGTGAGCCTAATCACCCTTTGGCCCTCCCTCCTCCCCCCTTCCCCTATGGTAACCACCAATCCAATCTCTTGTTATGTGTTTATTTGTCATTGTTTTTACCTTCTACTTATGAGTGAGATCATACAGGATTTGACTTTCTCCCTCTAACTTATTTAACTTAACATAATACCCTCAAGGTCCATCCATGTTGTCACAAATGGCTGGATTTCATCATTTCTTATGGCTGAGTAGTATTCCATTATGTATGTATACCATATCTTCTTTATCCATTCCTTGCTTGATGGGCACCTAGGTTGCTTCCAAGTCTTGGCTATTGTGAATAATGCTGCAGTGAACATAGGGGTGCATGTATCTTGATGCATTTATGTTTTCAAGTTCCTTGGATAAATACCCAGCAGTGGAATAGCTGGATCATGTGGTAGATCTATTCTTAACTTTTCGAGGAATCTCCATACTGCTTTCCATAGTGGCTGCACCAGTTTGCACTCCCACTAGCAGTGTACAAGGGTTCCCTTCTCTCCACATCCTCTCCAACACTTGTTTCCTGTCTTGTTAATAATAGCCATTCTGACCGGAGTTAGGTGATATCTCGTAGTTTTGTTTTGCATTTCCCTGATAGCTAATGATGCTGAGCATCTTTTCGTATGCCTGTTTGCCATCCGTATATCTTCTTTGGAGAAATCTCTGTTCAGATCTTTTGACCATTTTTTAATTGGCTTGTTGGTTTTTTTGTTGTTGAGTTGTATGAGTTCTTTGTATATTTTGGATATTAACCCCTTATCAGATACATGGTTTGCAAATATTTTCTCCCAATTGTTAGGTTGTCTTTTCATTTTGTTGATGGTTTCCTTTGCTGTGCAGAAGCTTTTTAGTTTGATGTAGTCCTCCTCTATTCTGTATGTGGGTCACTGCTACAATGTGGCCACCGACGAGTGGTTTAGGTCCACACCTGGAAACCAAACCCAGGCCGCCAAAGTGGAGTGCGCTGAACTTAACCACTAGGCCACAGAGCTGGCCCCTACTGTTGATGATATGATTAATAATATGCTTAGTAAATGTCAAACACTGTGTTTACATAATTTAATTTTTTCAACAACTCCATTTTATAGAGAAGGAAATTGTGTTTCTCATCTGTTTAAGCAACTTGAGCTACTAATTAGCAGGGCTGCCTTCTGTCTCAGCTGTGTCCCATTCTGAAACCTGTGCTCTTAACCATTTGGCTTAGCCTCCTGCCCACTTCTATAGAGTGGGAAATGTGTGATGAAAAATATTCCTGTTGGTCAGTATAATTGCCTTCGTTTATCACCAATATTTTGTGCATTTGCTTTCCTGATTTTGAATCCCCTGCTCGTGCTCATTGTCAAATTTTATAAATGGAAGGGTGACCAGAGCCGTATGTTTTGTAAGCAGTATAATTATTTTTTCCCAACTGGTTCTTTCTTTTTCCATTGTTCTTGAGTAGGAGGAAAAAATAGAGAATTAGCATGGATTTTTTTAATTTTGAAAATTACTAACCTATTTTGGTAATTGCAAGGGAAATTGCAAGAGGATACTTTAAGAAAATATATTTGTTTGAGACCAACGTGATTTAATGGTCAGAGTGTTGACCTGGGAATTGGACAACAAAATTATCTTGAAAAAATTAATGAACCATTTAATGATTAAATTAGAATTCCTTTTTTTACTGTTTTTATTTTTCATATGAAAGTTGTGAAAACTATAATTATTTCAATGATGTGTGTTTAAGTCATGTAAACAGACAATTAAGAATTAGAGCTTAAATTTTTTTAAATTATTTTATCCTTTAAAAAAACTTATTATTTCTGAACAAAGGCTAGGTTATACCTTATTATCGCATGAAGAGCCTTGCTTAATAAATTTAAATCTTTCAAAAAATATTTGTCCTGAAGATGAAAACACATTTTGTATAAAGAATAATATATGTCTTCTATTTTTGGAATTGTGATCTCTCATTTGGCATTATGTGATTTTCTTAATGTTACCATAATTGCTTTTTTAGTGTATTTTGGGATCTCTACTGTGCAGCTCCAGAAAGACGGGAAACATGTGAACATTCAAGTGAAGCAAAAGCCTTCCATGATTATGTAAGTTAACATGGAATTTCACTAAGACGTGTTGTCAGTTTTCTTGTTAACCACTGTTCTTAAAAAATGCGTTGGACTATCTATTCTTTTCCTTTGGTACTTAAGAAATTGTTCTTTTTTTCTTGAAAATTAGGCTCATAACTTTAAAAGTGAAATACAAATGGGTGTTTGAGTCTTGTTGAAGAAGCTTAAGATAAGAGAGTAGTCCTAACTCCAAGCTGTTAAAGGTATTTCTTATCTTTAAGCATGCCTGATTTCTGAAATTTCAGATTTATAAAAGTTAATTAGTAATTATTCCACAAAAAGAGTCATCATAAGAATTCTGTAAATGATAAGCTCCTCTTCTGCAGATAAGATTTTAAAAATATATAGAATTCTTGTGTTCTTCTCTTTTGGCAACTTCTAGTTATGTATCATAAGGCTAAATATCCCCTTCACTGAATTCAGTTCCACAAGTAAAATTTATTGTGAATTAAGGGAAATACAAGGTAAGAGAGCAGAAAGATTCTGTGCAAAGATGAAAATGTGAACTTTTAAAAAACATTCTTAAGGGCAGTGAGCTGTCTTGACTAGGTAAGGTATATTGAATTTTGAATTTTTTTTTAGAAGAACTGTAAATTTGATTTTAGAGAGTTGATGGTATCAGGAAATAGAACTGTAAAAAAAAAAAATGGGGAGGGAGACAAGGAAGATTCTCATTAAGGAAAAATTGCATTTAAGAATGAAGAGACGGTATTGTGAAGGGGCTGGGAAAATGCTGTGTTTGCAGAACTGACCATGCAGGAAGGACAGACTGAGTTTCCTTTGTTTGGAAGAAGTAGAATTGGAGCTGGAGCCTGAGGAAATATCTGATAGGAAGTACCTGAAAGTTAACCAGAGGGGGACTTGTTTAGTTGGTAGAAGGCAGGCATCATTCTGTGTAAAGAGCCTCAAAAACCAGAGCCAGGGTTCAGCAGAGAAAAAGACCTTGTTCTTTCAAAGGACATACTTCAGCCTTAGACTGAAAAGTGGAAATATCCACAAGAATTATAACCCCAAAATAGCACACGGAAGAGTATGCAGACTTAAGAGACGTGAACATCTTGGCATCTGCAGGGACTGTGTGATACTTGAAACGTGTGCCAAACTGATTAAACTGTGCCTGCTCTTGACTCCCTCCTCTGATATTGATTGTACTCATTAAGCTCGCTGTGTACTAAACAATAGCTCTTGGGGGCAAGGTGAGTGAAAGGGATGCTACTCCGCATAAAGGAAAAGTGGAGATAAGGCGGGACCCAGGACACAGTATTTATCTGACCAGTCTTGTTTTCTTTTTTCACTCTTGGGTCATGGCAGAAGTTAAAGCAGAGACACAGCCATGAAGAGCATAAGGAATCTGCTAGAGCGGGATGCCCCGTCTCATCTCTCTCTTACACCAAGAAAGGCATGTCTAGATTTGGCCTGCCAGACGTGGGAAGTTTTTAAAAGTACCCACTAATTTTGACAACTAGGTGGCATTAGGTAGTACTAGTGTTCTACTTTAAAGGACGTGTAATATTTGTGGATCTACATTAGGAAACTAATTATATAATACTTTTTCAACATTCCATTGTATAGAAAGATGCACCCTATTGTTCACTATGGAGATCTTATAGGGAATACTGAACAAATTTAGCAGCTCTTTCTTAGAAGCATTGGGTAAATCATCATCATTGTTGTCATAGCCACTGTCGTCATCATCATCACATCATCATCATCATCATTATCACCATCATCATCATCATCATTTTGCATTCCTAAGGCACTTTCAATATTTCAGAGAGTATTCACACTATTAGCTTTAGAAACCCACTTATATATTTCAAAGTTTTTAAAAATGAGTGCTGACCAAAGATAGGAGTGAAATTAGACTAGATTTTAAAGGAGGAATAACCCCTTACCATGTACTTTGGTTCTAAGAAATGTAGTTTAGAAAAAATTTAGTATTTGGGCTTTATAATTCATTTTGAATATTCGCACATGTTTTATCAGATGTTTCATAATTTTATCTTAAATATTAGTTTTAAGAGATTCAATTTATTTTTACATGGTGTTTTTGTTATACCTTCAAGTCAATTTATTTTCAGTGGTAATACATCTTCAAAATTCTCTTTTAAATGGAAGTTGGTGAAAAGATAGAGTTTGACTTACGTAATTTTATATTACAATTGGATTTTTAGAAATACATATGTTTTCCGTAGCACACTTTTATGGTAATTTTCATGAGTAGGATTTCCTGAATTCTTAAGAGTACACAATTTCTGAAAATGATAAACATAATTCATGTTTAATGTGCAGATATAGAAGTTTGAAAGACTCAGGGAAGAAAAATGGGAAACAGGAACAAACAATAAGATTTTGGTAAAATTCTAGAATGCTATATTTCTGTATTACAGTACGTTGGGAAGCATTTCTAAAATAGTAATTAATACGTATGCCTAATTTCAAGGACGTTCTCAGAGAAGTATTCTGAAAAATATTTTCTTAATTAGCTGCATCTTTAGAGCAAAAAAATATGCATTTGTAAGTATAAATTCTGATATGTTTAAAAAGAGGTCTTTGTTATTTTATACTCTGCTTGTCTCTAAAATTGAATGGCTAGTGAAAGATAAATTACATTTCTTGAGGAAATAGTGGAGGCAGAATGAGGTAAATAATGAATAATTCTTTTAATTAAAAAATAGACTAAGATGTTAAAAGTGATTATCTTTTGATATTGGGAATATATATAATTTTTATTTTTGCCTCCATATATTCTTGTATTTTCCAGATATCTATGCTTAATATTAATTTTATATTCAGGAAAGTTAATTCTAAAGCAGATTAAATTTCACCTTTCAGTGAGTTCCAGTCTCTCCTCTGAAATTAGAAAATAAAATACTAAGCAAAATAAAATTTAAATTTGAGGTGGTCATGTGTTTTCATAACACCATGTTACATGCATAGGCATTTTGCATTTCTCATGAAAGACATTGGGTTTTTTTGTATGTACACATATTAAAAGAGAGATCTATAAGCTGAACAGATGTAATTTTGAACCATTCTATAATTTTCAATAACTTTTTTTTTGGATAATTACTATTCCAGAAATATTTTTGGCTTTCAGTTTTTAAAATTTTTTTGGCTTGTTTTCTGACCATTGCCTCTTTAGAATATGGGCTTTTGTCACTTTATTGTTTTATTTGCCAAATGATTATGCAGTGTTAATTAATAACCTTTTCTTCAAAAAAATCACCATGTCCATACTTACTTTGAGAAAAAAAAAGAACGTTTAAGATGAGTAGAACTTTGGTCTTCTTGCATTTATATTTTAAAATATATTAACTTAAATATTTAGCATCTGTATGCAATGCTAAATGTAAAATTGTCATTTATTTAGAAATCAATGGTTAATAGTGTTGAGGGATGTGCTTTTGGATGACAAAGCTGTAAAGAGCACAAGGAAATGATTACAAGTCAGAGATGGGAAGAGGTTCTGATTGGGTTGGGCTCATGGAAGGGGCTTCTGAGATGATTGGCAAAGTTTTCTTTTCCCTGACCATGGTGGTAGTTACTTTATAACAATCAGGTGTTTGCTTTATAAAATATCATCGTGGCATAAATTGATTTTGTGTGGTTTTCTCTGTTTTTTTATTTTAAAATAACAAGACTTTAAAACACAGTTGAGGTAATTGACATTAGAAAGAGAATATGCACAGCAGTTTCTAATGTGTTTCTAGGCTTTGCTGTGGCTCATCCTTGAGAACTGATGGCAGACAGTGCAGCAATGATCTCCAGACAAGCCTGTATGGGTTTCCTCTCTGCTGTGACAGATACTAACCTGTTGATTTTCTAGAGGGGAGTGGAGAATAAGATCAGAAATGTTGGAGGAAAATTTAATATTTAGGAATTTGCCTTGTAAGAGAATATAGAGATTTTACTGTATAACAATTATTTTGCCATGTGGCTGGGAGATATCTGGCTTGACCTTGTTATTTTTATCCTGCGTGGAAATCAGGTTCATCTGAGCTGCAAAATTATTATTATATGTTATAATATTATCACTAAAAAGTAAACCATCAGAGCCAACCCAGTGCCATAGTGGTTGGGTTCATGTGTTCCACTTTGGTGGCCCGGGGTTTGTGGGTTCGGATCCTGGGTGCTGACCTACACACCGCTCATCAAGCCCTGCTAAGGCGACATCCCACATATAAAGTGGAGGAAGATTGGCCAGAATGTTGGCAATCTTCCTTAAGCAAAAAGAGGAGGATTAGCAACAGATGTTAGCTCAGGGCCAATCTTTCTCATCAAAAAAAAAAAAAAAAGTAAAGCATCATTTCAATTGGTTAATATCTACTAAGTTGTAAAGTTTAATGGACTAGCTTTTATTTTCTCCCCATTAGTGTGTGTTTATTTTACTCTGAAATCACAGGCATTGTTTTGATGTGGAGTGAGTTAATGTTTACTAGATATTTTTTTCCTCCTACAGCTTAACATAGAGTTGTTTCAACAGTTTATTTCTGATTTCATTCATTTCCAAAATACTTAGGAGAAGTATCAAAATATACTGCTAAACTTTTAATGAAAAGCATATACAATAGTTACAATTTTGGTTCTCTGCTATGAATGGAAGATTCTTTAATTGTCCTAAAGCAAAGATAGAGTGAAATTATTGCTTTAGTGTGATGGTAATGAAATCACATTATTACAGTGAGCTCTTTGAGAGCAGAGAATTAGATTTGTTCTTCCTCAGGGTCTGTCAAATAATAGATATTCAATAAATATTAGCAGAAGGCACTAGTTTGTCAGTTGGGAAACTGGAAATATTTCAAATCCTTCAAACGTTCAGCTAAAGTGACAGGTGTGAGTCGTAATTGTTGCAGCTGATTTTTGTGTTCTTGCTTAAGAGAGTGTTTATAACCTCTAGAAAGCATTATGTTACAGGTGTGTAGTGATGGGATACTTTTTAAAAATGATATATAAACGTGATTTTATGTAAATAAAATACTAGGAGAAGAATATTTTCATACTTCATGAAGATTTTTTACACATAATCATGTGTTATTTAGAAAATACTTCTGTAAAGACTACCGCAGAGTGAGGTGCGTTCTTGGCTGTGATCCTGTAGCATGCTCTGTGTATCCCCTTAGTGTCCCCGTACCTTAGATTTTTGTAGTGAGATGTTTTCTCTAATAATTGGTGGGCTTCCTCAGGGATTACGCTTGGTCTTATCTTTTTCATTCCCTGTGCCTGGCATGGTGCCTGACATGAGGTGTTCAGATCACATTTGGTGTTTATATAAATGAATAATTAAATAAAATGTTATTTGATAATGATTTGTCATTTCTTATTTTAATATAACTGAATATGCAGTTGCAGGAAGGTCATCCATACTACTTTTATTCACTGTATTTCAAAATAAATTTGGTGAAGACAGCACTTGTAAGCCCGACCGAGGGAATCAAAGCAGGTGCCAGAGGCTTTGTGTCCTGGGGGGCGGGGCACCAGAGCGTGTAGCCCTGACTGGGACAGACACGGTCCTGTCCTCATGGGCCTGCCGTCTAGCAAGAGGCCTTTCCTCCAGAAGTTTGAAATATCAAACAGTAAAATACAGGTAGAGATACAGTATAGCGTTATATTGCTGGATCAGTTAAAATTTATAGATATATAAGAATATGGAGAGAGATATGTAAGACTGTGGAAGGGTAGCTACACATAACACCAGATGTGTATTTAGATTTTGACATATAGTAGGCATAATTAGCTAAGGCTCAAATGAGTGAATAGTATCACATTGGAGCATAATTCTCGTAACCAGTCCATGTAAACTAGAGTTCTCAATAGGTCAGGAACAGTAAAGTTACACTTAAAATCCATTAAGATGATAAAATAATGATAAAAAGATAAGATGTTTAGTAATTAGGAAAAAAAAAACGGTCGTAGGTATGTGTATATTAATGTTTAACAATTAACAGAGCCAGACCTGGTGGGCTAGTGGTTAGGATTTGGCACTCTCGCTGCCATGTCTTGGTTTGTTTCCTGGTCAGGGACCACACCACCCATCTGTCGGTTGTCGTACTGTGGTGGCTGCATGTTACTGTGATGCTGAAAGCTAGGCCACCGGGATTTCAGATACCAGCAGCATCACCTATGCTGGACAGGTTTTAGTGGAGCTTCCAGACCGAGACTATGGAGAAGGACCTGGCCACTCACTTCCCCAAAAAATTGGCCATGAAAACCCTATGAATAGCAGCAGAACATTGTCTAATGTAGCACCGGAAGGTGAGAGGATGGAGCAAAAAGCCCGGGCAGGTTCCCCTCTGCAGTACACAGGATCACTAGGAGTCAGTCAACTGCACGGTGCTCACACATCAGTCAATATGTATAGGTCATTGTTCGCCTCACCAGGTAGAGACATAATGAGATTTATTTTTTGCCTTGTTCTTATCTGTTACATTATTTCAACCCTTGCCTTCATTTCCTGTGGAGTCTAGTTTAATTTCTTTTGCCACATTTAAACCTTATAATCCACCTTATGTTCTTTCTAGCATAAGTTGTTTATCTACTTCGTCTTGTTTTTGTGCAAGCTGTGTTGATTTGAAGAAGTACGTTCACCTCTTTACCTGTGCTGTGTTTGTGTCGTCTATTCCCAGCTTGTTATTGGGCCTGGGATTGCCTTTGGGTGGTGTCTAAGTACTGCTAATAACTGTATCCGCTATTTTTCCTATTTCTTTTGATCCCAAGATTTCCTATAGGGCAATATGTTATTTCAGTCATTCGATGGGAAACATGAATAAGGGAGACAGTCAAGGAGACTGTAAAGCGTTGTGGAAGAAATCTACTTTACTTAAAAATCTTGTGCAGCATAACTTACTGCCGTATGTAGACGTTATGAAATCCATGAAGATTAAATGAAGAAACTAGTATGGAAAAGAGAGAAAGGAACAGAACAGGGATGACTGTAGTTACAGTTTGTTTCATTGTGAAAAATAATGTCTTTTCAAAGTATGTATTTTAAAGGAACTTCAGCCCTTTTCTCCCACTGATATATCCACTTCTATTACAGTCTAATTTCTGGTGAATGTGCAAAGATGAGTACAGAAAGATTTTTATTCTTTACTATTTTTGATGCTGATGTTGCACTACTTGCGACTGTGTTGCCAATAGCATGTAAACATAAAAAACTGACAGAAACGTGATACTCTTTAAAAAATAGCATGCATTTCTAACTTACTATTAGAGGTACGAAATTCATAAATTTAAGAGCCATATACAATAAGTTATTTTGGAGATTGTTAAAAGGAAAAGTGAGGTACATCTAAATAGCTTAGATTTGTAGAGTCATATTTCTATGGCCACTTTGTTTACTTTTTACATATTGTACAACTTCATTTAAAATGATTGGATTTTGGACAGCTTAGAAAAGTGAAAGTCTGTCTTGTTTTTATTCCTTTTCCCTTTGGTTTGAAGGAAAGAAATGAAGAGTATTGGCAAAACTCATGTTCCACTTACCCCAATCCACAGTTTTCACTTACTGTTGTGTTTTTTGGGTTTGGTGGGCATTGGTAGTGAGGTTAGGGGTTCATATCTCTTTTTAAAATAAATAAGTGCCTCACAGTTTTAAGTACTGTGTCTTGACAGACTGTATGCTAGGAGTTTAAATAATATTTACTCATCCAAGAAATAATGGATTGAGCTGTAATGATGTGACACTCTCTTTTGTACTAATAAGAATGGGTTATCTGTTTTCAGGCTTCATGAAATGTCTAGAAATTTATTTTGAGTATAATTGAGTATTAATTTAATTGAGTTTAACTTTGGTTTTTTTCCACATATATTTGGCCTGATACTTTCCCCTGTCTCTTGGGTTTAAAACCACAAACTACTATTATAATACTAGGAATTATTTGC
The DNA here is from genome assembly GCF_041296235.1 of Equus asinus. Taxonomy (NCBI): domain Eukaryota; kingdom Metazoa; phylum Chordata; class Mammalia; order Perissodactyla; family Equidae; genus Equus; species Equus asinus. The sequence goes on from NC_091798.1 coordinate 87,455,080, forward strand.
AGCCAGCCACAGTAGATAGATAGGAGTTCCCAAAGCTCAGGTGCTAACATTTGAATCTTTGAACTCTAGCGGGAAAGTCTCAGAATCTCTTGAAAAAGAAGGTACAGATATTTTTAAGGCAGATTTAAGATTTTTCTTATCAAAGTCAAACTTAACTTTAAAATGTTTGTGATATGTTGTGTTAAAATATCTAGATTTTTAAAGAAGAAAAGGGTACAACTGCTAACAGTTTACTTCTCTGCAGGATTATGGCTGAGGGAAATGGTTTTGGTAGACATAGGATCATTCTTTTATCATGTCTTTATTAACTCTCTTTTGAGAACCCATTTATGTACAAGTTGCTTGGAATGAGGCTGCGGGAGGGGCAAAGGCTTATAAATATTTCTCCCTCTAGGGATTCCTAATCTGCTTGGAGAGCTATGTGAGCTGTACATCCAGAGTTAATTGCTATGAGTGTAAGGTAGATAATAACTGCTATACTGTATGAGTCTAGACACTGTGGCTGTGCACTGGCCTTTGAATGATGACTAGGGTTTGGATAAGAAGAGATGTGTGGGAGAAGGCATATCAGAGAAACTGGCTAATATTGATACAAGGTTAGGTGTGTTTAAGGAATAGTAATCAGAACTATTTGACCAGAGTAGAAAAATCAAACACAGGATCAATGCTTAGCTAACAGATGGTAGAATGTTAAAACTGTAAGGTAACTATGAAATCATCCTTTTCAGTGGTTTCATGCTGATTTCCCTGGACCTTTGGGGTACAGTGGAAAAGCCATAAATGGTGCCTAGGAGTGAGGATGGAGAGAACACCCTACCTGAAAGGCCTTGGCCTCCTTCTGTCTTAACCAAAGCTGCTCAGTCCTCACCCTTTCTCAATTCCTTCTATTTTCTCTTTCTAATTAAATGGAATCTTCCATTTAACTGGTTACCCACGCCATCAGTGAATCTTCTTTTTATTCCCTTTATGTCAATTCCATTGCCTAAACATTTCTTACGCATGTCTTCTCCTCTCTCATCTCACCGCAAATGCCGTAGTCCAAGTCTTCACCGTGTTCCAGCAGTATTACAGCAGCCATTCCTGCACCTGTCTCCCCTCTGCGCCCTCAGAGTTCAGCAACTCTCTCTCTTTTGTTCTTTTAATTGCTTTTGTATATTTACAGCATCAGAATCCAAAACAATTCAAAAACTTTAAATAAAAAAGGTTGAAAACTGCTTATTTTGTCCAATTTAGTTGTTTTACTAGATAAGGGACTTGGTACCCAAAGAAGTAAAGGATATGCCGTTGTTTAAAAAACTGAGTGAGGTTTAGCCAGGAAAACTCATGTTTTCCAAATATTCATTGAATAGGTTTTCATCTCTACGGGATGAAACTTTTGTTCTGTCTGCAAGAGAAAGTCATTATTCGGGCATATTCAAAAAGTAGTAAATTACCTTGAGGAGGCTATCCCAATAGTCTTGGTATGAGCTGAAAAGTCCTTGAATTCTGGTGGTGGCAGACGAAATTGAAAATGAAGAATGTAAAGGATGAGATTTTCTAGTTTTAAGGATTGAGGAAGAGAGAAAAATTAAAAATAATTTGTAGTTAACATGACTGATGAACTGAGACTTGAGATACCATTAGCAGAAATCTGAAATTTGGAAGGAAGAACCTGGAGAAAGTAGGTTCAGCTATAAAAGTGGATTAAATTAAAGAGGGAATAAGGGTAAAATAAGAATTGAGGCCTGGGCATAAAAATTTGGAAAAAACGCTCACATTTAGGGGTGGCAGGAAAGAAGAGGCTAGCACTAAGACAGGGGAAAATAGAACACATTGAGAGGAAGTACTTAGACTGACTGCGAGAGCGTGACTGGTGTGTTCTGTAGCCCAGTAAGGTTGCCAGATCTGTTTACCATTTCACAATGCTTCCAAGTTGAACTCTATCCGAGGGCAACTAATAAAATTTGTTTGGTGTTAATGGACTATCTTGAGTTCCCAGGATATTCAAAAGGTGTTTATACTTTTTACAGCAAAACTTGAGACTCTAACTATGTGAATGCCTGAATGATTTTTATAGGCCACAGCTTCATTTTAGAAAGCAGTCATGTATTGTATTGGGGGGAAAGTAGATTCAAATTTAGGAGGAAAACTAAATAGACTTAAATGATCCATGGTTTCTTCCAGAAGTTTTTGAAACTTAGATTAATAGGTGAGGAAATCTCAATATGTTAGCCCTCTGTTTTCATTGCAGCTTTGTTTTAGCAAGCATGTATTGAATTGCCCGTTAAAGAGCAATGTAAAAATTCTCATACCTTAGGGAGGTAAGCCAGTGTAAAGACTGTAAAAATATATCATGTTCCATTTGGTAGTCTGGTGGCTTGTACTTAATTGGTACTCAGTTAATATTTGATGAAAGAATGTGCATTCTTCAGGCAGGCCCTTTCTAAACTAAGTGTCCCCCACTTCCAAGGGAACATTGCAGTACTCTTATATGATCCATTATTGAATTCCTTATTATTTCTTCTTCCTGTTTTCCTTTGATAATTATCTTACCAGCTTATCACCTTTTCTTACTTCTCTTCCTCACTATCATCCTTCCTTTGTCAGCCCTCAGATATGAAAAGAGAAAATAAAGGAAAATATTTCAGAGCTGAAGTCATATTATAATTTTTATTATGGGCAAAAGCCCAAATACATAAAGGAAATGGAAATCTTTAGATATCACAAAATGACTTCTGTATTGTTTACAACAGCACACCTAAAGTAATGTGTATTAGAAATTATGGGGATATTTTCCATATGCAAATCTCGTTAACATACAGCCATGTACACCAGTCTAACTTCCTTTTTGCTCTCACCTGGAATATCTTTGTGAAAGAACATTGGGAGCTTGCTGTAACATGAATCTGTCGACCTATTCCATCACGAGTCATCTGCCTATATACCCTTCTTACCTTTTCCAGACCATGGATATAACCTTTGATCTTTGCTTTCCATTTTCCTTTGTCAATTTTTTCTTCCAAAAAACCTACTCCTTTCTTTATGCCTAGGATTTTAATTTTATTCACTGCAGAGTCTTACAGGAGGTAATAAAACAAATACCGGGAAGTTTGCAGAGAATTAGGAATCTCAGCGAAATTTTATGTTTGAAATATAAATGGAACTTATCTTGTTCTATCTCCACATTCACATTCCTGATTGTTTGTTTATTTTTATATTGACTTGTTGCAAGGGTTGTGGGGAGAGTGGAGTGTGTGGAGCATTGTAAATCTTTTGTTTGGGAATCACTCTCCCCTGACTCCTGTCTCCATTGGATGAGAGCTTGAGCTTCTTCGAGTTCAGCCTAGATGTGTTTGAGCTGGCACCACTGCTGGGTCCTTTAGAACTTGTGGTGTCCTTGGAAACCTCTCACTTTCTAGGTGGGCTTTCTGGGAGGACACCGTGAATAAGGAGGGCACTTTCCTAGCCGACCCTCAAAGTTCTCCTCCTGGCTTTTCAGCTGTCTTTTACTGCTTAGTTTTCCATCAGCTTGTTCACTTACTGGGCCTTTAGGCTAATTCTCCCTTTGAGAGAAACTAGGCTTTTGTGTTCTTAATGAATATTTGGGTTAGTTTCTTCAGTGCCAATGAAGTTTAATGGCAGGCGTTACTGAAGGAAGCTTTCTGCCTTTTATTTATTCTCCCTTCATTTGCTCTTAGCCAGCTCCTGTATTTTCCTATGTCAAAGGTGTGCATCCACTCAATCATCTACTACATTTCCCTGTATTATCTGAGAGAAGCTTCTTTCCAGAACAAAAATGATCGCTGCCTGTGCTCAGGGACCTACCTGCTCAGGTCACTTTTACAGATACTCTCTGAGTAAACTCTCAGCCGACTTTTCCAAATTTAAATTCTATTAAACAGTAATCAACTTTAACAGTTTCCACCAGTGGGAAAAAGTAGGCTTCCTCATAGAATATTCCTGCTTCTGCCTTTGCAAGTCTTCCTATAATTCAGGGTGCAAGGCAAAGGCTGCCTCTTTAGCGAGGACTTTCCTAATTACTCCAACCTGAGTGAATTATCCATCTTATGGATTTAAAATATGAAGTTGGCCATCAGTGCTCTATCTGATTTGCTTTTTCATTTAGACTGTTAGCTTACAATGTTTTCCCTTCTTTTTTTTTAAACTTTGATGGAGCTAAAGTAATAGCAAGACTGAATTAAAATGAAAAATATCTCAGTAATTTTCTTTGAAATAAAAAAGGGCCAGTAAGATTTTTTTCTTATTTTAGGAAGTTTAGGAAGTGACAATTATATATAGTTTTCTGTAATTTAAATGTGTATATAGTTCTCATGGTCTATTTATGCCTGTCCAGAGCAAACAGCAGCTGTTGCTTACTTTACTCATATCAGAAGACTAAAATAGCAATAAAGGGAGGTACTTAGGGAACTAAGGTTGATTAATTTAGATTTAAAAAAAAAGAAATTTAGAACTTTTTTTTAGTTGAACTGCCATTTCTGTAAAGCCCTTTTTATTATTTATTTTTACTAATAATGGAAATTAATTAGAAATCTTAAGGAGGAATAATAGAGCTTGTCATTACATATTTGTAGAGAAAAAATTGTGCATGTTTTTCCCTTGAGTAAAGTATAAGTAAGTAGATACTTATTTTACCATAGCGGTGCTATCAAGAATAAGATCATAAGGGGCTGGCCCCGTGGCTGAGTGGTTAAGTTCGTGCGCTCCGCTGCAGGCGGCCCAGTGTTTCGTTGGTTCGAATCCTGGGCGCGGACATGGCACTGCTCATCGGGCCACGCTGAGGCGGCGTCCCACATGCCACAGCTAGAAGGACCCACAACAGAGAATATACAACTATGTACTGGGGGGCTTTGGGGAGAAAAAGAAAAAAAATAAAAAAATCTTAAAAAAAAATAAAAAAAAAAAAGAATAAGATCATAAGAACCGTCTCTCTGTTGGGGGGTGGGGGCGTCAATGAATTGAATCAGAGTTAAAGCAAATTCATAAAGGTGAAGAGTGATTCAGTTTAGGGTATTTATTTTTGTGAGTTTTTATTTAAAAAGAAGGGATTTAAGAAAAAAATCATCCTGAGGATCAGATTTTAAAATAAAGAGCAAGAAATACGAATTCTGTTTAATAAAATAATTTTTTAAAGCTTTGGTTCAGTATAATGAACAATTAGAGTAGTAATCAGTGAGAAGACCTTCATATTTAGGAAAGTTCTGAAGAGATTAATTTATATATTAAACTAGTATTCTAATCAGAAAAAAATGTAATCCTTTAATTTAAATATATAGGTGAACATTGATCAGATTAAAAATACTTTAAATTCTTATCTCATGAGTTCTTCATGTCTCTTTAAATGGAGAAGAAAATGCTCTTTGGTAAAACTGGTCCAGAATATTAAAAGATAAGTAAAAAAGTAATTTTTGATCGTATTGAAGGCTTGGAGGACTTGCTATTAGATTTTTCAAATAATATTTTCATTTTCAATAGAAAATACAATGTCTTTAACATATTACACGGTCAGTGATGTCATTAAAAAGATCTGATCTAAAGAAGATGTGGTACATATATACAATGGAATACTACTCAGCTGCAAAACAGAACAAAATCATTCCATTTGCAACAACATGGATGGACCTTGAGAGAATTATGTTAAGTGAAATAAGCCAGCGAGAGAAAGATAATCTGTGTATGACTCCACTCATATGAGGAATTTAAAACTATGGACCAAGAACAGTTTAGTGGATACCAGGGGAAAGGTGGGGTGGGGGGTGGGCACAAAGGGTGAAGTGGTGCACCTACAACATGACTGACAAACATTAATGTACAATTGAAATTTCACAAGATTGTAACCTATCAATAACTCAATAAAAAAAAAGATCTGATCATTAGTGCTTATCTGTTTGAAATTAAATTTTAAAGCAGTTAAGGTTTATTTTGTATTATGAATCAAAACATTTAATTTTTAAATATCTTTGCTGCAACTTTACTGGGATTGAAATCATGGTAGCCTTGTGGCCAAATTGAGCTTATTCTGTTTATTAAGAATAACTATATTCTTTATTATTAACAACAGCAAGACTATGTAAGCTGATGTACCATGTTTATTTTTGACAGACATTTACCTCATAGAGTTTAATGTGCAATACCTTTGCCCTGCTTCCAGAAAAAAAAAGGTAGAAAAGAGTTTTGTCTTGGGTCAGCTAACAATTTTCAGAATGAAAAAGGATTATATGGAACTTGCTGCCTATTAGTCATTTCCAGTAATTCTAGAAAGCACCTCCCCCCTTTTCATATTCAAACTGTTTTACTCATAGATTTTCCTACTGTTACTCTATTACTTTACATGGTCAGTACAAAACATCCCACAGTTTGGCTGACTTTTTTTTTTTAGCCTTGATCTAACATCTGCCACCAATCTTCTGTGCTTTTTTTTGGGCTGAGGAAGATTGGCCCTGAGCAAACATCCATGCCCATCTTCCTCTACTTTATACATGGGACACCTGCCACAGCGTGGCTTGACAAGCCGTGCGTAGGTCCTCACCTGGGATCCGAACTGGTGAGCCCTGAGTTGCCGAAGCAGAACTTGCAAACTTAACTGCTGCACCACTGGGCTGGCCCTGCCTGACTTATCTGATGATGTGATAAGAATAGATCTAAACATTGAAGAATTTCTTCTCAGGTTATGAGTCAAGTGATTTACAAGAAGAATCTTATTTTTTGCTGTATAGACACCCTGTACAAAAACAAGTAGAGACAATACAACATTTATACTCATGACCAGTTGAAGAAATGCTGAAAATTTTACATAGCATCTTTCCTGTTAAATCAATGAGCACCGTACTTCATAAATTCTAGGAAGCATTTAAAACATACATATATTTTTAAACATTTCTGAAATTGGCATGCATCTTGTAATCCATTAATAAGAAAGTTTCATGCCATGGTCTAATTATTTGGTGGTATTTTCCCCTCTTTTTAATGATACATAAAATAATTGTGTATTTCAAGATTAGTTGTTAGTGTCATTTGATTCAGACTCCTAGTGCCCCTGTGTTCAGCAGAGGGGAACTCTGCCCGGGCTGCTATCCATAGGGTTTTCATAGCCAAGTTTTTTAGAAGTGGGTGGCCAAGTTCTTCCTCATCTGTGTTAGTCAGGGAGCTCTGCTGAAACCTGTCCACCATGGGTGACCCTGGTGGGATCTGAAATACTGGTGGCCTAGCTTTCAGCATCCCCGCAACAGCAGCCACCACAGTATAACTGACAGATGGTGGTTCCCTGACGGGGAAATGAATCCAGGCCACAGAGGGTGAAAACGCCCAATCTTAACCACTAGACCACCAGGGCTGGCATGTTTTAAGATAATTGCCCTCCAGGAGGCCGGCTCCGTGGCTGAGTGGTTAAGTTCGCGCCCTCCGCTGCTGCGGCCCAGGGTTCGGATCCTGGGCGCGGACATGGCAGCACTTATCAGGCCACGTCGAGGCGGCGTCCCACATCCCACAACTAGAAGGACCTACAACTAAGATATACAACTGTGTACCGGGCGGGGGGCGGGGGTTGGGAAATAAAGCAGAAAAAAAAAAAAGGAAGATTGCCAACAGTTGTTAGCCTAGGTGCCAATCTTAAGGAAAAAAAAAAGATAATTGACATCTTATTGATGAATTATGGTTATGGTAGATAGGCAGTCTTCTCTGGACTTAGCAAATAGTAGGAAATTACATTTTTTTGAAGTAGTCTACTCATCTGTTATACTTCTTGCAATGTCAGTAGTATAGAGTTTAATGTAACATGTTTTTTTCCTCATGAGCAATGTGGTCAGTTATTTTGAATGATAGTATACACATATTTCCATTACCAGGTTCAAATTTTGTGTAAATTGGTAATATTAGCTATAGATTCAGAAGGACATTCAGAGCCTTATTTGTATATGCTCATTATATATCTTTTCAAACTATAGAATAATATAGTAGGGGCCATGGAACTATTTTTATAAAATTTAATAAAAGCATGGTAAGGATTCAGATAGTTTTTGTCATCATAAAAGGTGAACCCAATAACAAATAATTGTCATAATTTTCTAGTCTTTAAGTGTTTTGAGAAATGACTTTAGTATTGTTTTTATTGTATATATTATTATCACTTCAGTAGAGTTGTCATTAGTTGAAGCCTCAACTGTTTTCCTCTCGAGCCTGATTAACCGTTTCATATTCATTGTGGCTTTTTACATTTTTCAAAGATGGGGATGACAATATCTCCCATCCCACATGCTCTTCTGCAGTGTGACCTTGCCACTCTGCCCTCAAGAGCTGGAGTTCAATTTCCTTTCCCTTCAATCTAGACTGACCTGAATGATGTGCGTGTAATCAGTAGAATGTGGTGGAAGTGACGCTATGTGACTTCTGAGGCTAGGTCAGAAGAAGCCTTACAGCTTTTGCTTTGGTCTCTTGGAATGCTTGCTCTCTGGCTGTTCCTTCTCAGGGTGCTCCCTCTTAAAACGTAGTCCCCATCCTGTGAGAAGTTCAGCCCCAAGATCAACAGTCTCTCAGCCTTCCAGTTATCTGAGCCCAGGCACCAGCCAAGTAGTGAAGAAGCCCCTAACTATTTGAGTCTTCACAACTAAGGTCCAGATATTGTGGAATCTGAGGAGACAGCCATTTCCACTGTTCACTGTCCAAAGTCCTGAACTACAGAACCCACGAGCATAATAAAAGGGTTGTTACTTTTTCTGCTCCTAAGTCTGTAGTGATTTGTTATGTAGAATAGATAATCAGAACAGAATTTAACGTCTGGAAGTGGGATGCTGCTGTAGCAAAAACTGAAAGTACCTGGGACCACCTGGCAGGTGGAGAAGACTTCATGAAACCTGGAGGGAGTTCGTGGAGACTCTTGGTGAGGGCTTGAAAGAAAGTGACGACAATATTATTTGATGCTGAAAATAAGAAGATCTTTATTACCTAGTGGAAGAAAATTTAGCAAAACTGACACCCAGGGTAACTTGGAAAATAGAAAATGTACTTAATGAACACATGGGTCTGGCAAATGAGATTTCCAGACAGAATGTCGAAACTGTTGTCAACTGTTTCTTTTAGCTGTATCTCATGAGATGCGGGTGGAGAGAGATGAGCTAAACAAGGAATTCTTGTTTTCAAGCAGAATTTGGAGGCAATCTAAAGGGCCCAAGACAGTTTTTCCAGCCTTCAAAGGGTTCTCAAAGTAAGAGAGGGCCTCAGAAAAAAGATCAAATCCAGAGCGGAGTTAGGAAAATGTGACCTCAAGGTAAAAATGAAACTAAGGTGTAACTATAAAACCTGCTTTAAGACCTCAGAAAGATTTGAGGTGGCCCTCATAGACTCTTTCAGACACACAGAAAGCCTTGCAAGTGTCTTAAGGGCATGCCTCCTGGTTCCTCTCTGTTAAACAGGAAGGCTTCTAAGAATCTTCAGGGCTTTGTCCCACTGCAGCCTTACAGAAATCCCAAGGTAGAGAAGAATTATTTCAAAGAGATCTGTGGGCATGACTTTTGCCTGAATGAGTGGATTTATAAATTGATACATAAGAAACCTATAAAGTTTTAAAAAGAATTATATCAGCCTGGACTCAGAAGGACTGAAACAAAAAAAAAAACGAAGAAACTTTTGGATCCCTGAGCTTCTGTGTAGGTAGGAAAAAGGCTAGGACAAGTTCCTAGTTACAAACATGAGCTTTTTTGTGTGTGGAAAAGGCAGCGTGACTCAGATGGAACCGAGAGGCTAGAGGGCAGAACTAGAACACCAAGAAGTACACCCCCCCGAGTCGGCCTGGGCCCTGATCAAGGTACTGGTTACATGTGCCCTGCTGGGTATCAGAATTATTATGGACCAGTGACATTTACATACCTCCTATCCCCTACCCCAACCCCCCAACACCTCTTTTTGAATGGGAGTATCTATTGTGATTATCCTAGTGCTGAAAACAGGGTTTTTTGGATGTGTGGGAGGTAGATTACTTGTCTCTAGTTCATAGGTCTTCCTGCTGAGAGGAACTGTACTCAAGGTACAGTACCCAAGAACATCATTTGCATCTCAACCTGATTTAGGTGATTAGATCCTGGACTTTGAACTAATGCTGTAATTTTGGGGATTGTGGGGAAGGGAGTGAGGATGTCTTGTGTTGCGGTGGATTGTGCCAAATTGAGTTTTGTGCCAGATTTAACTTTTTATTTTGTGATGATTATAGATTCACATGCAGTTGTAATAGGTGCTGTCTTCTAGCCTCTTGATTCTAACATCTTGATACAATCCACAGATCTAATTCAGATTTCCCCAGTTTTACTTGTATTCATTTGTGTGTGTGTCTATCTAGTTTTGTGTGATTTTTGTTGTGTGTAAGTTCACCTGTCCACCACCCTAGTCAGGGTTTAGAACCACAGGGATTCCTCTTGTTGCTCTTTCATAGCCACACCTGCCTCTCCACCCTGTTCCTAATCCTGCCGGATGGATTTCTGTTATGGCATTAGCTCACATTGTAAGTGTAGATATACTTTGAAAAATAAATATATGTTACATACAGGATCATTTTATTAAATTGAGTCTATGGAAATTACCAACAAAGGCCTCAATTTAGAGATATATAATAGTTGACTTTTTCAAATTCAGAATTTATCTGTTAAAATAAACAACTATTATATTGATAAAGACTGCTTTAATTTAGCTTACTATTTTTCACTGCTATCTAGAGATGGTTTAAAACACTGATGTAAGTACTTCCTTTGCATGTGGCTAATTATATAGATTGGGCAATAGTATAATGCCTTTTGCTTTTGTATTTAAAAAATATGTACCTTAAGTAGTGATGTTTTTATTCTCTATTGTTCAGTATATTCAGTCTAAGGTAACCAAGTATGAAAAGTTTTCAGGAAAGCTTTCCTGAAAGAAAGAACTACGTTTCTGTAATATCTATTCTACCATACTATTGTGTTGCTATGGTAAGAAAAATAGACTAAATAATATGTGAGGAATTTAGTGTTTTTCCTTTTTAAATTTTTGATTACCAAATCATTTCTGGCTTCTCTGTCCCTTTTTCCTGTTTCTCTCGTGTAGTGAGCGGTTCCTTACAGTCTTTTCCCGTGTGTATAACAATGCCAGAAGTACTATGGAACGTTGGTGTGAATTTTATTTTCTGACTCAGATACGTGAGGATCCTTAACATTGTAGTACTTTAGTGTATGATATGCATTATTTGTGATAAAAATAAAAATATCTAAAAATTATTATGTGTGATTTATCTTATTTCTAGCATCTAATCCACATCTTTTATTTTTAAAAAGGCAGTTAGACCGTCTCAACCTCCTTTTATTTGGTTCCTTTTTTAATTAAAAATCTATTTATTGACTTTGCCAGACACAAGCCTAGATCCTGGAGAGATGGAAATAAAACAGAGTCCTAGCCCTTAAGGAGCTTCTGTCTAGTAAGGGAAACAAGTCAACAGATGATTACAATAAAACTCGCTCTGCTGGAAAGATAAACGGCGTATTATGGAAACATTCATGGGGTGGACTTGAAACCTAGCCTGCACAGGTGAGAGAAGGCTTCCAGGAGGAGGAGGAGATTAGAATTTGTTAAGCATCATGAATGCAGAACAATTGAGGCCGGAGCCCCCTCTGTATCCCCACTACCTACCACTGCCATGGTGTCCAGAGTATAGTGGGCCCTCAACACGTGTTTGATGATTGTTGAAAAGCAGAGCTGTCCAGCTGAATTTTGTCAGAGGGTTTTGGAATGAGCTGAGTAAATAACTGAAAGAAGGTTGTTCCAGACAGAGAGCAGCACGTACAAAGGTTTTTGTCCTTGGTAAAATCCTCTCTTGAGCCAGAGATCCTCAGACTTGACCAAGGGCAATCTATTTCTGTCTATCTGTTTCTCTCTGTCTCTCTCCCTCCCCATAGCATCAACAGACTGTGACTGTGTCTGTTGTTTCTAAGCAAATTGCTGTGAGGACCTCTCTGACTTCTCCCGGAAGTTAGACAATAAAACATGTAATATTTTCAAGATCCCTGTGCAAGGGCCCTTTTGGTCTAAAAATTATGCTTGTTTGTTTTTTGTTAAAGATGTTTTTATTGAGGAATAGGGGAAAAAATAGAAACTTATTCCTTTTGGTCCTGAAGAAAGTAAAAATGATATAATGGATTCACCATCAAACCTTGAACTAAGAAGTTAAGGGACTTGTGATTGGCTAACATCATTAGCCTACAATTGCTGGCCTGGAGAGAAAGACCTTGGGCCTGCTTCGTTTTTTCCCTCTCTCCTTATAATGGTCCCACCAGCAGAGGCCAAATTCCATGCCGGTGGCAGGGATCAGGCATTCCCTTTGCTACACTTTCCCAAATGCCAGTCCCGCTGTGGAGTTCTGGACTTTTCAGATGACGTAAGACTGTTACTCTCCTCAGAAGAATAAGGGCAGTGGTGGAAATATCAGATTATTGCTTGCCCCCACACATGTCTGGAGAGTAAGGGCAGAGTCAGATTTCTTTGCATTTTGGGTAGGGGAGGGGTTACAGATTTTATGATTAAGAATCAAAGTAAGGTTTGGTTCTCTCATTTTGGTAAATCATATACCAGTACAGGAGTAAGACTAAATATGCATATTTAGGAGATCTTCTTGTAGCTTGATGTGGCTCGAACGAAAGATATGAGGGGGGATGCTGAGACTGGATCAGTAGGCAGGGACCAGACGGGAGAGGAATTTCGAAGACTCACTTAAGAAATATTGATTGTCCCTGAGGGCAAATTGGAGCTGATAGGGATTTTGACTTTGCAGAGGGAGTAACATGATCAGATTTGTGTTTTTAAAAAGTCCACTTAGGTATCAATATGAATTGGAGGAAACCAAACAAGAGGTAGGGATGTGTAGACCATTGTTCCACTTCCTGTGTCTGTGTAACAAAATTACCCCCAAAAAGTAATGGTGTAAAGCTGTCATTCTGATAGGGTGTAGTGGGGATGGCTTGTCTCTGCTCCGTGATATTTGATACCTCTGTGAAAATTATCACTCCATTGTTTTCTGGACAGCAAATTACGATGAGAAGTTTGCTATAATTCCTATCATTGTTCCTCTGCATGTAATATCTTTTTTTTTTTTCTGAATACCCTCAAGATTTTCTTTTTATCTTGGATTTGAATATGATGTGTCTAGATGTGATTTTTATCCTGCTTGATATTTTCTGAGCAGGATCTATGTTTTGCTGTCTTTTATTAATTTTGAAAAATTCTCAGCTACTATATCTTCAAATATTTTTCGTCCTTTTTTTTCTCTCTTCTCCTCACAGATATGTTAGACTGCTTGATATTGTCCGATAGCTCTTGAATGACCTGTTCTCTTTTTTTATTCTTACATTTTTTCTTTTTGTGTACTTTTTTTTCACTGAGTACTTTTTATGAACTTATTTTCAGGTTTGCTGATGTTTGCCTCACTGTGTTGAGTTTACTGATGAGTTTGTCAAAGGAAGTCTTCATCTCTGTTGCCGTGTTTTTATTTCTAGCATTTCAATTTGATTCTCTTTCACAGTCTGCATCTCTCTACCGAAATTTCCCATTTGTTCACACTCGTGGGCACCTTTTCCATTAGAACCTTTAACATATTAATTGTAGATATTCTAAATTCCATGTCTGATAATTCCACTAACTTTGTCACAGCAGTGTCAATCTTTATTTCTTTGTTGGTTGACAGTGTGGCTTTTTTTTCATGCTTTTTTGGTATGTCTTGTACTTTTTGGTTGAAAGCTAAACATCTTGTGTAGGACAGTAAGAACTGAGGTAAATTTTGTTTGTGCCTAGAAATTGACATGCCTCTTCCTTTTCTAGCCCTTTGTGTGTGGGAGAGCAGTTAAGTTGGCCTAGTCAGAGGTTGAGCTGGCCTTGGGTTTTGCCATTGCTTTGGTATCAGTGCACCATAAGCTTCAAATTTCTCTAGCATTACTTAGTGTTCGGGATGGAGGCTGGTTTGCTCAAGGCTCTTTACTCAACATCTTGTCTGCCTTCAGCTCTAAGTCTTCCATTTGCTTCTGAGCTTTAGAGAGGGTCTTTTTTTACTATCTGTCACCTCCCCTAGAAGTTGACTGCTTTACTTGTCACGTGATGCTTACAAGCCTGGTAGTGTAGGACAGGAGTGGCATTCCATGTTGTTCTGATTCAGCCTTAGTGTTAGGCAGGGGTTGTTTCCCTGGGACTCAAGATATCACACTGTGGGTCATCCTGTCCTATCCCGGTGGTGGGGGATCACTAGTATTCCTAGTTGAGGCTATTTTCCTCCCTCTCCCCCTCCAGGGATGGAGGTTTTTTTTCTTTTGTTTTCCCTCAGCTATAATGGGTGTTTGCCTGTGCCCTGAGGACTGCTGGGTTTTCTGGTTTTCTGTCAGTGATTTAAGGTCTTTTGTTTCTTAGGGGAGGGGACTGGGTGGAGCTTTGTGCTTTTCTGCAGTGGCTGTTTTTCCTCTGCTCCAGGCCTGCTACAGGAGGAAGGCTCTCCTGTCTCTTGCTTTCCCCTAGTTTTTCTTGTGAGCACCTTGTGAGCTATGTGGGGAAGAGTCTGTGAGTAGATGAGCATTCCCCTGAATTTGGGTTCCCGAGGATTCTATATTCTCATGCTAGTTCACACTCAGCCTTTAGCAATTTGTGAGAAATTGTAGCTGAGTTCTTGCCAGCTTGTGTTCCGTCTGGCATCTGCTGCAGGTGATCAAGTGCTTATGGCTTGTGTTTCCTTGGTGTCTGTCTTTACTTAGATGAGCTCTCACATAGATTCAGGAAAATTTGTAATTTTGTGGATTAACTGCCCTTTTTGTTGTAAGATTGGAAATGATGCCGTTTCCAGCTCTCTACATCTTACATGGAAGCATAAGAGTAGGTCCCTCAGTATATAATCACACTATTCAACTGTGTCGCTTATGATACTTACTGGGTTACACATTTGACCTGAAAGGTCCTACAGCTCTCACTTTGATTTTCTTTCTGATAAATTCTTTTTAAATCTCTGGCTAGAGCCTGAGAATTCTTTCCAATGCTTCCCTTCCCACCCAAATAGATCTCTATACAATTTGAAATACAGTGGTGGGGAAAGGAAATCCCATTTTTAAGAATTAGAAAACTCTGGAGCCTGATGTCAGCTCTTCTCTTATTAGTTGATGCATCCAGAATCAGTAACTCTTCTAGCTGAAGGTCGTTTTTTTCCTTCACTTTTGAAAGGATTTTAAGACTTTTATTCTGCTTACAGAGTTGTTACAAATGAGAGATCATATATAAATGATCTCTGAAAAAATGTAAAACTCTATACAAATTATGATTTTATTATTACCTTTCCCTATATATTTTTCACCCATGAGTGCATTTATTTTTACCAAGATCAAGTGCACCAGCTATAATCTATCTGACTTCCTGTTTTTGATTTATTTAAAGAACTTTTTATTATTGGTTTAAAGACTCTTGGTAAGGGCTTGAATTGTTTTTTGGTTTATCTAACTTCTAATTTGAATCTCTCATGCTCTAGTTCATAGACTTCCCTGTTTTTCTTTTGGTTTTTCTTCTGAAAATAAGAATTTTCATATATCTAAATAAATATTTTTACCTTTAAAGATCTTTGTTACTTTTAGCTGCCTGTGTAAGAGTTTATTTGCTACTGTTTGATATTTTTTGAATTTCTGATTTCTTGATAGGCAACCTTCATTTCTTTTTTTTTTTTAACCTTCATTTCTTTTTTGTTTCTAATAGGTTTGTTGTAAAGTTTCCAGGCATCTTGTCATTAAGTGTTTTTAAAAAAATTTTGTCTGAAAAGAATATCTCATATATTCATGACTTTTTGAAAATTTGATGACTCAGCTGTTTTATGAGAAAGTTGAGCTCAGTCAACAAGTTGAGTTCATCCACTTGCACTTTGGATGTCAATAATTGTCCCTCATCAGGTCTTAGCAACCAAAATGTCCTGCATCAATAAGATGGCAAGCCCAGAGAATGACCAGATTCCGTGTCTCCGTCTCCTTACCTCCTTCTTAGAAATGAGATGCTCCAGATTTCCTTCCTTTCCTCCTTGTACCTTGTGTACCCTTTTTCCAACTCATATCTCACTCTATTCTATTTCAGGCACTACTTTTTTCCCTCACATGAACATGCTGACATCCTATTTAACTTTTTTCCTTTCTAAATGTGGCTTAGTTGTTATGGTAAAATCTTTCTCTTTTGCTCATCCTTTTATATATGAGAACCTCAAACAATCCTAACCAGAAATGAGAAGAATCAGAATACTATTACTCGTTTACTTGTATTGAGTTTGAAATATTCATATATTTAATGGAAATGAGACAAAATATAGCAACAGTCTGTGTCAGGGGTCCCTAAGAACACCCAAAAATTGTGATTTGCTAGAAGGACTCACAGAACTCAGCATATAGTCATACTCATTGCTATGATTCATTACAGCAAAAGCTTATAAAACAACAACAACAAAAAAAAATGGGGAAAGGCTGGAGGAAAAGTGAGAAGGATGGCGGGAGCGGAGGGGTGGCGGGGAGCACTAGAGGAAACCAGATGCAAGCTTCCAAGAGTCCTTTCCCAGGAGTCATGCAGGATTCACTAAATTCCTCCAGCAAGTGCTTGTGATAACACATGTGAAATGTCCCCCAGGGGGTCATTTGAGACTCAGTACCTAAGGTTTTTCCTGGGGCCTGGTCACATAGGCACCTTCTGCCTAGTACACACCAAAATTCCAGATTCCTAGAAGGAAAGCAGCTTTTCGGTATAAACCGTATTGTTGGTACAAACAGTTTAGGCATAGCGAGCCATCATTTTGTGAATGGTGAAATGGTGAAAACCCTCCCCAGTTCAAAGTTCCCAGGAGCCAGCCAAAGGCCAACCTCGCATGCAGACCTTTCTAAGGACAGCAGCCTCAAGCCTGCAATGTTAACTTGTTTTTGCACACTACAGTTAATCTTTGAAGGTCCTTCCAGAAAGCGTCCAAAAACTCCATTCAGATCAATACAGAACTCTGGTATGTTTCCTCGTGTTCTGCTGACTAAACAAACGCTGGCATTTGTTATAAGTAGTTACATTATTATGGAATAATTTTCTATTACTTTTCACCTCAAATAATATTTCTACTATTATGAGTTTAAAAGACTTTTGTGAGACAGCCTGGAAATTTTGTAAAAGGTTTTCTTCCATTCCAAGTTTCAAACAACTGATTTGCAAATGAAATTTTAGAATAAAATCTAGATTTAGGATTTCCTTTTATGCAATATGCAGAGAAGGAAGAAATTAGAGTAGATTGGATTCACTGAGGGAAGCCTTTAAGGAGGAGACTGAAATTGAACTGAGGATGGGTAGTGTAAGGACAGGAGGAAGAAAGGACAAAGGATATGCCAGGGAACCAGAATAGCATGACCAAGGGAAGACAGGATGGGGTGGGTTGGAGGGGAAAGATAATTGTATATTATTACTCTGAAGCAAATGTGTACTCACAATCACTTTTTGCATCAATGCTGTTGAGGCACAGATGCCTGGTCCCTATATTTTCTGCTTTTGTGGATTCTAAAACTATAGGAAGACTTACTTATTTAATAGTTCATATGAGGTCTAATATATATTTATATTTTGCGATGTTTCCTAATCTTAAGCTATTTAACTCCCAAGGTTGTTTTGAAGATTAAGATAATATATGTGAAAAAGCTATGTGAATGTATTTATGGATCATTAAAAAAATTATAATGAGTTAAATTAGGCATATACTTAACATGTAATTTTTATTATGTATGGAATTTCTGTGCACGGCTGTGTTATGCATCTCCCTCAGTTTGCTCTTGCTTGTTCTCCTCCCACCTCACAGAATATTCATCCCAGAAGATCCTCGTGATGCTAAACATGACAGTTTTCCTGTTTTATAGTGTAGGGGTCTAGCCTTTATATACATGCTGGTTTGGGATTTCCTGCTTCTTCATATCATAGAGGTTCCTTATTTTGCCTTTGTTTCCTGTGTTTTCCTCTGTCACACCACTCAGCTCTGTGGAGAGCAACTTTTATAAGAATGAATCTTCTGTACTTCGTTCCCTTGCAATATTTTTAAGGTTAGAATAGAATGTAAAAGGTTGTCAAGTCCAGGATAGCAAAGCTACATAACAAAAGTTCTTTCTTTGTACGAATAAGAGGTGGAAAATTTCATGACTGCTTAGTCCCTAGCTTAAAGCTGCCTACCCCATTATAATTATGTACAAATATTTGTCTTACTGTGAAAAACTGAGTATATTCTCTGTTTCATATAGAGGATCTGGTGCAAGAAGGATTAGAAATTCAGCTAAATAATTATTGTCTGCTAACAAAACAAAACTCTTGGTAAACATGTAGATGAAACATTAAAAATTTTAGACCAAATACTTGAATATGTCATTGACCACTTAAAAAAAACCACCTAGCTATTAATAATAGCTTAATAATTGGCTGATTTATTCTTTTCTCTCCAGATTTATGCTGTGTGTAGAAACACCCTTAAAGTTTATTAAATAACACATATCAGTGTTATACTAACTATAATTCACCTATTTCAAACTAGTTTTTGAGGATAGAGACTCCTGCAAGATAGTTATTTAAAAATTCAAGAATAGCAAATATGTTGAACGTCTGCTGTAGTAACACTAGTTAGATGGAAAACTACATTTTGGTGAAGCTTCATTTGAAATAAGAAGAGCTAGAAAATAACTATAAGTGATTTCTGGAATGATGTGGGTATTTGGTAGGTGAAGATGAACAAAAATGCTGTGTCTGTTTAAAAGCCAAGAAGCTCTTTCCTTATTAATAGTTTTTACCTTTCACCAGTAATCTAATATATTCTAAAACTAGTTGGGAAGCAACAGGAAGCCCCATTTCAGATGGGAAATGCATCAAAATGTCTGCTTTTTAAAATGAAGAAGCATGTGGTGTAGGTGGTACCAGTTATGTGTTTGATGTAGTTTTCAGAATAGTTTGTTTTTTATTTACATTTTAAAATATATGAAAAGAGGATAGTAATGTATTTGATCATATGTGTTTACTGTCAAATTTTAATACTCATTAAAAATTTTTTCTTCACATTTGTCATTTGTATATCTTCCATAAATAAGAAATACATGTTAGAAAGGGAATTATACTGTGTAATAGAAGTCCAATACAAAAATTGAGTACATTTACATTAGGTTTAATGTGAACTGTTTTCAGAAAATGCTTGCTTTTCATGAATTTATGAGAATACATATTGAACTAGCTAGAGTTTTTAAAATGATTAAAATGGAAAGTCTCATCCTTTGTTCCATAAATTTCTGTCTTTCTTCTTCTTCTTCCCATAGCCCCCCAGTACATAGTTGTATATTCTAGTGGTGGGTCCTTCTGGCCATGCTATGTGGGACGCTGCCTTAGCATGGCCTCATGGGCGGTACTAGGTCCCTGCTCAGTATGTGAACTGGCAAAACCCTGGGCCACCGAAGTGGAGCGCGTGAACTTAACTACTCAGCCCCAGGGCTGGCCCCCTTACCATAAATTTTTTAAAGTGTAATTTCATCAAAATGAAGAAAACTTAATTTTGTTAGCGAGTTTGTTTTAGTATTTTTTTAAAGTTTACAAAGAAAGAAATAATAGTAGTTAATAGACCTCAACCCCAAACAAAGAGGAATAGAATACTTTTGTCTTGTGAAGATGGCTTTTCTTAGACAGAACAACCAGAGCTTTAACCTAATACTTAAACAAACTGAGCTTATATGCCAAGGGAAAAGCTATTTACTTTGAGATTCAGTTTGTTCAGAAGTCCTTTTGAAAAACTGGGTGAGAACAAAAGGCCTTAGCTGAGATAAAACTTGATTACTACCGAGATGGATGTTTCTATATTTTTACTCTACTAAGCTTTAAATTTCTAAATTTTAAAAATTTTGAGTTAGAATTTATAGCTAAAGTTTAAATGAATGAAAGTATTTGTTTTTGAAGCAATTATATGACCTTCTTGTTTTAGATTGCGTTTTTCTGTATATATCCTTGCTTAAAAGGAGCCAAGCAAATGGGAAATATTGAGGAGACAGGGCACAGAGACTCCATTATGAGCAGAAGACTATTCTGCTTGGTTTTTTATACCAAATATAAAATACACTTTATCTCCTATATTCATATACTTTAAAAAACCATTGTACTATGCTCAGTTTTAGGCAACAAGTAGCTATTAGTGATAGATTCTCCTAGCAGAAACATTTTCCTCTGTCTTCTATGGGGAAAAGTCATCATTTTTTCTCTCTACATTTTTAAAAGGCTGAAATGGAATTTTTAAACTTAGTAGAGTTACTTTTATTTTTCCTGGATCTTTCCTCTTTACTCTGAAGGTTCTAGTTAACATGGTACAGCCTCCACAGAATTGTAAGGTATAAAGTACAGATTTTTAGAGCTAAAAGTGACTTCTCGGCTCTCTAGTCAAATACCTTCATTTTACATTTAACCCACATGTCAGCTCAAGCTTTTTATCTATCCTGTGGCCTTTTTAGTATTGCTACATATCCTCAGGGATTATATGCTCATGGTTACTTCCAGCTTCAAATTTCTGACCCCAGGGGACTCTTGATCTCCCCTGCAGCATGCCTCACCCACTAAGCCTTTTCTCTCTCTTTCTCATAGACCTAGGCAGTAAATGCTGTGACTGAATTGCAGCCAGTTGGTGCCTATCCAGAACCAGAGCATTAATATACCTACTAGAAACAGAGTAGTGGACTGTATATTTGACCTGTAAAATGTCTGCTTTTACTTAATTTTCTCCTGGATTCCTTGGTTCTCTAGGTAGAAGAGCAGAATACTCTGTGTTTGATCTGCATTTTCTCTTTCATGTTTAGGTCCGAGATATTAAGTGGTCTGAAGACCTTCATTATGAACATAATTATATTGAAGATTATCTTTAATCATTTATGCCTTAAAAATTGGGTACTGGGATAATGGTGGAACCAGAAGCTGCGTGCTACAAAATCAGCATTTGGTGTTAACATATGGTGTCATTGTATGTCCTTGCTTCCATTCACAAAGCATTTTTTTTCCTCACCTACATGTGAGATATTTTTAGGATAATCCCAGTTAAAATGTTTTTTGCCTCATAAATACGTTGACATTGAGCAGACGTATACTTGATGTAGTGTACTAGTCCTGAGACTATGCAAGATATCTTTATTATTATTATCTGTAGTAAGACATCAGAATCTTCCATCTAGAACCGGTCTACTAGGGTTACGTAATAATTCTAATAAAAGGCAGAAAAAAGCAATAAAACGTGGAGATGTGAACATACAGGATTGGGAGACTAAACACAGTGATGCTCTTTTCCCCACAAAATTAAGATGTGTGGTCTGAAAATGGAGCTAACGTAGGAAACCAGTATGTGTTTTGATTTTGCATTGACTCTCTTTCAGTTGAGTTGTCACCAGATTGACCTTTATGCCCTGCAGGCCGGGCTCAGTGGGTACTCGGTAAATGAGCTAGAGCGGAATTGGGAGTTAACATGGCTGATGGTCCATTACTGCCCACCTGAGCACTGCCACAGTGTGACCTCGTAGAGGTTCTCCACTGTTTAGGGTACAGCACTGGCACTCTTTCTTTGCCTACTACTGCAACCTCTATTTTTCCTCAAATAGGTAAATCTTGTTTAATTGCTGTACAGTTAGATGGATTTCTCTGAAAAAAAATTTTTTAACGGTAGTAAATCATTCCTATGGTTCTGCTTTAATACCTTGCATCATGGAGACTGTAATTTAATAAAAATACAGGAATTTTTATTCTACAGAAAAGCCTCTTTGCCCAACTTCATACCACCCCCTCACCACAATTCAAATTTTCAAATGGAAACCAAGAGGTAGTGATTTTAGTTTGTTTAACAGAACCTTTTTGCAAGGCCTGTTGAAGTAGTAAGCTTTCTTAATAAGCTAAATATTATTTATAGTGCATTAACTCCTTCACTGAGGGGCTAGAGGACAGATAAACTGGAAACTAATTTGTTAAGAGTCACTGCCAAATTAAGATTAGAAATTAAGGTAAAGCATGTCTTAAATTTAAAAATTATATTTACTGGCAACTGCTTATGAATACATCTATGGTACAAAAGAGATCTATTTGTAGTGCATTCTTGTTGTGAATTTAATGACCATATGTTTTAATTAATTTGAAAACTGTTGCTGGCAGTTGGTCAAGACAGGAACTGGCGAAACTATTCAGCAGGTAGTGTCTAGGGGCTGTGTGACAGCTTTCTTTCCTTGTTGGGAAAGCCTTTGTCTGCTTCCATAATATGTGTGTGTGCTGAGGGGCCAGGTGCTATTTTACTGTCAGCTACTTGATAGAAACCCTAGCTTTTATAACCAGAATATCTCCAGTCCTGTTTCTCCAGTGGATAAGGACGGATGTAGCCAAGATTAAAATTATGAACGTAGTGAGGTAACTCATCTTGAAATGATCCTGAATGAAGTCTATACATTTTAATGTGATGTGACCTCTCCTTTCTCCTTTGTCAATCCTCTTCCTATACCGTAATGCTCAGAACTGCTGCAATGCTAATTTTTTCGCTTTTGCCCTCATAATTCATTTCTTCATCTTTGTTAGAATGACTCCCCAATCCCTCTCAAGTTTTAGCCTTACTTCTCCAGTTGGTTCATTGGACATTTCTACTTTATGTCATTCTTCCACTTTAAATTCAATGTTTTAAAAATGATTAAAACACCCCACCTCTGGCCAAACGTAAACAAACAAAAACCTTTCCGAGAAAACAGTGAGAAACTTGTTTTCCCCTTCTAGCTTTTATGATTCCATTTCTGCTATTTCTTCTATTCTTCCATGATTTGAAACTTCACTATTTGACTCTTCCCTCTCTTTCTCTGCCAACATGCTCTAAACTATCTTTTGCCTCTTGCCACCTTTCCTGCTACCAGACCAATAGTTCCTAAATAGCATTTGTATCAAGTAATTCTCCTACTCAAAAATGTTTAATAATTTTTATTACTTTCAGGAAGAAATCCGGATGTCTTTACCTGGCATTCAGGTTCACGATTATCTGCTTCTGTGCTCTGTATTCATTATTAAGTCTCTACTCCCATCTACTTTCAGCCAAGTTTGCCTGCATATTGTCCTGTGATTATGCATTAAAGCTATGCTCAAACCCATTCATTTTTAAGCCAGGCCAGCCCTTTCTCAATCACATGGCTTTGGAAATGTTGCCCTGAGGTTTTCTAATGGTCAAACCCTCTCTCCACCTGTTAAACTTAATCTATCCTTTGAGATCCTATGCTCAATATCACTTTTTTCATAAAGCCTTTCTTGATCCCTTCAGGGGATGTACTTCTATTTAGGGCTTACCTTTCACTTCCTCATATATAGCAAAGGCTATTAGCAAGAATAAATTTTAACTAGTGGCATAATTCATTACCACTATATAGTTGCAAGCTTCCAGTGCCCAGCACAATGCCTAGTGCATTTCATCTAAGCATTTAATAAATATGGTATGATTATTTTACTGTACTTATTCTGAATAGAAGACAGTGTAGCATAATCATCAAGAGCAGACATTGTCTTTGGAGTCAGACAGATGGATAGATCTAGGTTTATATTCATGTTCTGCCATTTATATGCCATGTGATCATGTGCCATAAGCAATATCTTAACAAGCCTCTCTGAAGGCTCATTTCCTGATCTTTAGAATAAAGAATAAACTTTTATTCAAGTATAACATGTACATACAACCGTATAAACATGTATAAATACTTTTTAACTCATTCAGCCTGTCTCTTATTTACTTTGTGCTGATATTTTGGTTTTTTAAAAGATTACTTCTGTATTTTAGGATCTGGAGCAGATTTATTACACCAAAGTTGATTGATTGACCCAATTTTTCCATTGAGTTACATGCTGAGGCACATATGATGTGACAGAGAGGCACTGTCAGAGAAGGTTATTCCTTTTGGGTCTATTCTTTGCCAAAAATGGTGGCAAGAAGTTTATCCCAGGTCACAGTTTTATTCTGTGACTGCCTCTTTGTATTTTCTTCCTCCTGCCCAGACTGGGTGAGTGAATCATGCATGGGAAAAGTATAAGTTGGTTGTTTTGTTTAAGATATTATGGTAATAAGTAATCATAAATTAATTTTTGCCTGACACAATCTAGACTCTATTCCTAGAATATATCAGCATCTTTAATGACTAGAGTTTTTTAAAATTTTGTTTTGTTTTGTTTTTTGACATAGGAATCTATTGACAAGTTACAAAATGATTATTTAGATAGATTTCATTTTCATTATATGGTTCCTCCTTTGTTATATTAAAATTTTCCCTCGACTTTTCAAAGCTGAAGTGGTATCCGGACTAAGTTGCAATGGCAGGAAAATCACTACTGTTCTGATTTTGTGCTACAACAGTCCTTGATGACTTCAGAAGATATTCAGGCATTCTGTGGAGTTTGACATAATGGACGACTATTCTTGGACATGTATAAGGAGTTGCATTTTATGTCTGTCTGTTTCCAGTTAAGTTTCTTGGACATATTTTAAAACCACTCAGAAGTTAATTTATAAATATATTTATCCTGTTGTGAATCAGTGGATTTGTGAATATTCTTATAAAGGCAGATTTTATTTATAATCAAATTTTCATCTGCATTAGAAGAAACATTAGTGATGTTTCTAAATAAGCTGTAGTATCATCACACATTCTTTTTAATTCTGTGAAATAAGGTTTCCTTTTGGTTGAGTTTGGTTGTACATTACCTACTTATGATTAAAGCATTGTTCTTAAGTTTGTTCATAAGTAATGAATTCCAGATTTAGGATAAATGGAGGTATCTATATAAATGTGTGTTCGCTTGGAAAAAGACCAGACAGGAAAACATCATTCTTTTTTATTTTGGTTTCATTATGACAAATATATTGTTGGCAAGTTGGAAGGAGCTTCTAACTTTGCCTATTATGAGTAATATATCTAACTCTGAAAGGAAGTGTGCTTTCTAATGTTATATTGCAGAAAGACAGTATAAAGTGATTAATAGTGTATTAAGAAAATATGTTTAAGATGAAATAAGGATAGATAAAGTAAAATACTTTTAAATATTTCATATAACCATTTAGGCTCTTGAATTTTAGTTTATTGTACTTCAAAAAGAAAAAAAATAGAGAAAGAGACTATGATTAAGGGAATAGGGTATCTCATTAGTATTTTCATGACCTACAAAATAGCAGGCACCATGTCTCCATAGCTGCCACAGAACAGAAGCTAGGAAAAAAGTAATGAAGAGATCTGTGGTAAGTAGATGCTTGCAAGAATGGTCATAGACAGATTTTTCTTATTCTTCGGTTCTCTTTTTTGCTATCAGTCTACTTTTTATGATTTACCTTTATTTGTATAAATTACTTTTGTAAATTTCCAATTGACTTTTGTAATGTATTTTTTGCAAGCTTTCTCATTCTTAAATACTCTCCTTTTCTCTTTATTCATTTTCTTTTCTTTTTTTTTGCATCCCCCCCTTACTCATCCTTCTGTCCCTTTTATTGTTTTCCATTCTTTTGATACTTTTTATCTTTGGCCCTTTCTTTTGTTCTCATTAAATTGTATACATTAAAAAAAAACTAGAAACAATTTAAATTCAATCATATAACAACTCTTTATAAGTGAAATATATTTATTTTATTTTATTTTTAAAGTTCGTTTATTTTTGTGAAGAAGATTGGCCTTGAGCTAACATCTGTTGCCAATCCTCCTCTTTTTGCTTGAGGAAGATCATCTCTGAGCTAACGTCTATGCCAGTCTTCCTCTGTTTTATGTGGGATGCCACTGCAGCATGGCTTGATGAGTGGTGGTAGGTCCACCCCCGGGATCTGAACCTGCAAGCCCCCAGGCTACCGAAGTGGAGTAAGCGAACTTAACCACTAGGGCACTGGGCCAGCCCTGAAATTTATTTTTAATTAGCATGGGATACCAGTGTGGTTTTTATAATGCTACTCTGATCCTTACCAGGTGGTAAAATGTTTTGGAATTTTAGAGTGGCAAGAGAGAAGAATGAGGAGAGAGTACTTCATAGAATTGCTGTCAGCGTGGGACTTTTGTGACTCTATATTGCAAGTGTCCCCTGATTCTTATTTGGAAGTGGTCACTGATGTGTGACTTTTGACCTATTTTTTAGTCTATACATGGGTAATTGCTGATTAAAGGAAACTTTGAGTCTAAATAAGTAATTATAGAATTATGACATACTCTTAATATATTTTTGAAAGGTTTGTAAGTATGCTCTTGGTGTGTCTACCTGGGTTTAAATCTCATATGAACCATTTTCAGGCTGCCTCATCTTGGGCAAGTTACTTAATTCCTCTAAATTTTTGCTTTCCCCTGTTAATATTGGGTCTAATAATAATATGTATCTAATAGAGGTTATATGGGAATTCATGTACTGTTTTTAGTACTATCTGGTATATAGTAAGCATTTAATAATGTTAGCTGCTACTTCTGGCTAGTGCTATAATTAATACTTCTACTATTTTTATTAAGTTCTTTTTGCAGGCCACTATACAAGATATTTTAAGCTTATTCTTCTCGATTCTTATTTTGTCTGTAAGTTAATCACTGACGGCCACTGTTAGGGTGTGATCTCAGAGCCACTTAAAAATGAATGTAATAATGTTTTTGCTATACAACATTATTTTTCTTTTGCGGAAATTATATTTTATTTCCTCTATAAATAATTTACAACTTTTAAGTAATCTGTAAATGTTGGGAAATTTTTCACTTGAAGATAGATGAACATATAATTGATTTGATAAATATACATAAAAACGCAAGATTTATGACAAAAAAGAAAAATAGTCTCTTTTTAGGGCCAGTGAGTCAATGAAAATATTCAATCTTAAACAATACAAGAAGGGAGCTCAGGTTAGTTTAGCATGATAATGTGGCATTGGGGAACTGAGCACCACACTGATTAGTGTAGCTCCAACAGAAGAGGGGTGTTTTTCCTTAGTGAGCAGAGACAAGAGTTTCTCCTGCACAAATACCAAGAGTCAGAGGGAGACGAAAGATGAGAGAACCTCCAGACTTACAGCAAAGTGGACAAACATTGATACATTACAAAATGGATTCATATAAATGGAAAAGTTTGAGGGGAGCCGTTCCTAATGTCACTGTGCACTGAGACATCTAGACCAGGGGGAAACCCGCAGTGCCTGGCTCAGCAAGGGAGTCTTGTACTGCCCTGTCTGGGACTTTATTTGCCTCTATGCCTTAAAGATTCTTTTTTTCAGTCTAATATACAGAATTCTGTGATTGGTGGTTAAACTACAACTTTGAGATATGGCAGCTAATTCTGTAGACACACCACTCACAGAGTTGTTTTGGTTCCTCTTGGTTAATTCTAAAAAGAATTAAATCTTATTTAAAAAGTCTCTTTCAGGTGTTTGGTAGAACACATGAATCCAGGTGGACCCAGCTACTTAAATTTAATGAGTTAAGTTTAGAACTCTGGTTAGTTTCCAGCATTAATCACCCATAACACATCAAGTTTGTTTCAAATGCCCAACTAAATGATAGTAAAGAAGAATATCAGGATGCTCTTACAAAGTACAGCTGTGTAGTCAGTAAAATCATTGCATTTGGGAAACTGGCTGAGAGAAGAGGTTTATAGTTTAAGCTTCCCTGGACTGGTTTGTAAGAAAATGAGGGAATCTACCTTATTACAAAAACAGAGAAACAAGCAAAACCTCCATTAATTAAATTCCAAGGGACAAGCAAACTTATTAATTAAATGTTTAGTCAGATTATAGCTGACATGTGAATTTTAGGTCACATTTATGATACACCATATAGAATTGTGATACACATATTTTTATGTTTACATGCCTAGGTTATATAAACCTTGTATAATCAATGTGAAGAGTATATTTATATGTCTTTTTATAGTAAGATAACTTTATATTGTAAGAGAGTTTAATGGTGTTTTTTTATTTTGTCCTTTTATTGCATTGTTGACAATATTTAGTTTGAGGTTAAGCCAAGGGATAGGAACATATTACTTAATTATAGCTGTTTGTGTGAAAACACAAATCTGCTATGATTATTTACTTTCTAGTACTAAATTAGTTAGGATTCATGGGCAGTGGCTGAAATTAAGAGACCCCAAATAAGATAGAAGTTTATTTTTCACTCATATAAATGTCTAGGCTGATATAGTAGCCCCACATGTATCAGAAATTCAGGCTTCTCCTTTCTTGTTGCTGTGCCAGCCACAACACACAGTTTTCTTTTAGTGGTCCAGTTTCACTCACATCCCAGTCAGCTAGAGAGAAGAAAGAAGGAAAAGGAGAGGGCACACCCCCTCTTTGAAAGGAATGACCTGGAAGTTGTCCATGTCACTCAGGCTCAGATCCCATTGGCCAGAACTTTGTCGTATGCCGTATCCAGAACTTCGCCATATGCCATATCCAGAACTTGGTCATATGCCATATCCAGAACTTTGCCATATGCCATATCCAGAACTTCGTCATATGCCATATCCAGAACTTGGTCATATGCCATATCCAGAACTTGGTCATATGCCATATCCAGAACTTGGTCATATGCCATATCCAGAACTTGGTCATATGCCATATCCAGAACTTCGCCATCTGCCATATCCAGAACTTCGCCATATGCCATATCCAGAACTTGGTCATATGCCATATCCAGAACTTGGTCATATGCCATATCCAGAACTTCGTCACATGCCCTATCCAGAACTTCGTCATATACCATATCCAGCTACAAGAGAGGCTGGGAAATGTGGTCTTTAGCTACAGGAATGTGTGTTCAACTGAAAAGTATTATAATTTTCTAAGAAGAGGAAGGAGGGATTGGGGGGAAAACTAGAAATCACTGTTAGAAATACACTGAAGCCAAAAATAAGAACTGCCTTTTTAATGGCAAATACAAATGCCTTTATAATGATTTGTCTAGAAAAATATGCCTGTATTTTATCAATAGTTTTTTTCTTTACTCTTGCAGTAATATTAGTTTGAGTTATGTTGGTCAGAAATCAGGAAACTTATAATTAAACTGTCTGGAGAGGACTGGCTTTCATTTAATTTATCTAGAGTTAAGGATATAATTACATAATAAAGCTTTACTATTGAAAATCAGAATTTTAACTTTAGATAATATTTGGTAAAATTCCTCATTTCTGCATACTAGGAAGGAGATGCAGAAATGTGAAGTGTCTTGCCAAGGTCAGACATCTAGTTTGTGGTAGAGTCCACCTAAATCCCACCCAGGAGCTTCTTTTGGTTGGTTAAGAGCACAGACTCTGGAACCTGGGTTCTAGTCCCACGTTAAGTGTGATCTTGCTGCTTAACCTCTCTCTACCTCAGTTTCTAGATTGATAAAATGGGGATGATAATGGTGCTAAGTGCAAATAATAAGTTAATGTATATAAGATACTTAGAAGAGTGCCTAATGTATGGTAAGTGCTATATGTGAATTATAAACTGTACTTGTAGATATTTTAGCAGTTTAACCTCAAATATTTCACTTGAATATAAAATTAGTCTAGAAAAAATGTGAGAATTTTTAAGTTTTTGAGAGTAGTAGAGACTGATAATTATTCTTTAACAACAAACGACCGAAGAAAGCCCCAAAAGAAGCCTGATAGAGGAAGAAGGAGGAGACAGAGACCATGCAGCTTGGCACTGGGAGTCTGAATGCCAATACGAACTCCACTCTCCACAGATTAGCTCTGTAGCCTGAATGGGGTGTACTGTAATCTCTCTGCAGAGATTTTAAAAAGAAATCTCAGTTTCCTCTTCTTTTTATGAAGAGAAATCTGTTTCTTCTTTTTTTACATATGGAAAATTGAACTAAATGGAGTATCTCTAGCATCTCAGATCTGATGGTAAGGTGTATGGTATGTCCATTGAATTGACAAGAATGCAAAGAAAGAATTCTTGCACAGATTCCCCTTTCACCAGTGCCTTCTCTCCCATCACTTCTATTGAACACTGCACCAGAGTCCAGCAATTATATTTTGCCTCAAAGTCTACTTTGTCTGGTATCACGCCAGCTTTCTTTTGGTTGATATCTACATAATATATCTTTTTTCTGTCCTTTTCAAATTTTCTACATCCTTATATTTAAGGTTTGTTCTTGTTATTGGCAAATAGTTAGATTTCTAAAAAATCTAGTCTGATAATCTTTTGTTTTTAATCAGAGCACTTATTCTGTTTATGTTTAATGTAATTACTGATAGATTCTATTTTAAATCTACCAATTTACTATTTTCTATTCCTTCTGCCCATTTTGTTACTTGTGTCTTTTTTTTCCTTGTTTTATTTCAGTTTGATCGTTTTGTTCTTTTGGCATCCCTCCCCCTACTTGCCATTATTAGCTTGTTTTATTTAAGTCTTTATTTTTCTTTCCATGGTTACCCAAGAGGCTATACTGTGTACCTTTGATTTATTAAAGTATGATATAACATAGTATTAGTACCACTTCCTGGACTTTGAAATAATCTTCCACTTGAATACAGTTAACAACCCTGTACCCTGAACTTAAATGCTATTGTTGTGTATTTTAATTTTGTATGCATTTTAAACTCCAGGAGGCATCATTATCATCACTGTTTTTACAGAAAACATTCCTCACTACGTCTCTGACCTTTCTTCTTTAAGTACTCTCTTTATGCTGAAGAATACACTTTAGTTAGACTATCATACTTTGTGTGGCTCTACTGGTGATCAATTCTTTCACTTTTTTGTTTGTTTGAAAAATGCCTTTATTTCACCTTTTTTTTTTTGCAGACGTTTTTGCTGGATATAGAATTCTAGGTTAGCAGTTTTCTTTCAGTGTGTTAAAGATATTACTGTAGTGTGTTCTGGCTTCCATTGTTTCTGTTGAGATTTCAGCAGTCCATCAGTATACTTGCACCTTTTTTTGTTTTATTTCTGGCAGCTTTTAAGATTTTTTTCCTTTGGTTTTCATCAGTTTTTATTATTATGTCACTAGGTTTTCTATGTCCTTATTCTGGTTGGAGTTTGTAGTGCTTCTTATGTCTAAGGCTTAATGTCTTTGATCAGTTTGGGAAATTTTTCAGCCATTGTATCTTCAAATATTGCTTTTGCCTCTATTTAAAAAATAAAAAACTTTTTATTCTTGGGTCCCAAATACTTCTATGCTAGATATTTTACCATATCCTGTATATCATTTGTGCTCTTCTCTGTATTTTCCATCTTTTCTTTCTTGCATATTTTAATTTGGATATTTTCTTATCACCTAGCTTCTAGCTCACTAATTATTTTCAGCTGTGTATAATTTGATTTAAGTCCATACACTGAAATCTTAATTTTAGTGATTGTATTTTTTAGTTCTAGAATGTCTATTTAGATGTTTTTATTTTACCTCTTTGCTGATGTTCTCAATATTGTTGCCTAATTTATTGGTCATATTAAATGTAATGGTTTTTAAGCTCACCTCTGATATCCCCATTATCTGAATCCACAGTGAGTCTGGTGTATATTTTCTTTTGTTTCCCTTTGTCTCCAGATGTTTGATGTTATTGTCTTGTCTTGTATGTGGATATTTTTATGGTGAGCCAGATGTTGTATATGAAAAATAATAGAGATAATTTGAGAATCTCAGTGATATTCCAAAGAGGATTTATTTTTGCCTCTGGCAGACAGCAAGTCTAAGAGCACTAGCAATTCCAGATCATTGTAAACCAACCAAGGGAGTGAGATGATTTAAAATAGTCTTTATCTCCTATGAGTGGTGGTCTATATCTGGATTTATACTTACTCTTAAGATATAGCCCTTGGAGGTCCCAACCCATACCAAGCATGTATTCTTTTTGATGGGCTCTGAATGCTAATTTTTATGCCTCAACCCAGTAAATTTATTAAAACCTCTGCTCCACTTTTTAGCCTCTCAGCCATGCTTTTGACATTGGCAAAGGCTTGAGTACAAAATTGCCCTCAAATGCCTCTCTGAGTTGACTTCCTTTCCTAATCATGACTCCAGAGTTCTTTACTACCTTAGTGGCCTCTGATACCTTAAAAAAAATTATTTTAAATATTTTATCCAACTTTTTAAGACATACTTGCAGTAGGATTGGTGTAAAGCACCTAGTTTGTTATTCTGGAAGTAGAACTCTCTAAAGAGTATATTTTAATGATGATGATAAATGTGATCATGGTAACTAGTACTTCACTGAGCGCTTATGTGCCAAGTATAGTTTTCATGCCTTATTTCATTTAATCTTTACAGTACTTACTATAACATGAGTACTATTATTATTATTACCATTACTACATGTTAGGAAATAAAGATTTAAAGAGCCAAGGCACACAGTTAATATATGGCAAAATTAAATTTTAAACCTAACGTTGTTTAACTCCAGAAACCACAGTCTGAACTACCGCTCCACACTGTAAAGTATATTTGACAGCTAACTAAATCCATGATAATAGTGAGTCTGAGATTTATAATTTCGAGCATATCTGTGTTTACGATTAGGGATTCTGGTCTTTTTGTCAAGTTTTTATGTAATCTTTAAGCTATTCGGTGTATATGTACATCACTTTTTTTTTTAATTTTTTTTTTTTTTAAAGATTTTATTTTTTTTTCCTTTTTCTCCCCAAAGCCCCCCGGTACATAGTTGTATATTCTTCATTGTGGGTCCTTCTAGTTGTGGCATGTGGGACGCTGCCTCAGCGTGGTCTGATGAGCAATGCCATGTCTACACCCAGGATTCGAACCAACGAAACACTGGGCTGCCTGCAGCAGAGCGCGCAAGCTTAACCACTCGGCCACAGGGCCAGCCCCTATGTACATTACTTTTACATTAGCACAGAAGTTCTCAAACTGTCTCAGTTCACAGAGCCCTTCATGTCTTGGTTATTTTTTCATGAGGCCCCTTGGCAAAAACAAGCAGACAAAACCATAATAGTTCTGTTTATTTAGTAGTTAGGTCCAAACATAATAAGTATCCATGATCTAACAATTTAATAGCCATTTAAAAAAAAATACACATGGATTGAAAGAAAGAAGATATTTTAATTTCCTTTTAAAATAATCTCAGTTACTTACTGGGTCTGAGCATCTTTTGGGCCCTGCCCAATTTCTCCAGTCTTGGAATGAGATAGGATACCATCACTCTCATTTCCTGTTTCACATTGACTTTCATGAGATCTGATGTCAAAACTGTGAAGCAGCTTGAGCTCGTAGTTCACAGGATACTCGGCATATGCTAAGTACTCCTGTGTTTCCCTTGAAGATTTACGATATCACATGGCGCAAGTTGGTGGAATGTGGCATTAGCACATTTATGTTTAGAGGCTGTACATTTGAAAAAGCCGCTTAGCCTGCAGGTTCTAGGCTCATTTAATTATTTAATTATTGACCTTTTGGGGCATCAGACACTTGTTGGGAAGTAGGGGAAAGAGGGTGTCACTATGGCTGTTTTTCTCATTCCCTGTGCCTGGGGGCATAGGTTCGGGCTGTTGGGTCCTAGAAGTGACAGAGATGATAGCGGTGAATATGTTGCATTCTTATCCTGAAAACCAGTTATGTGACATAGTCTATGGTTAAGGCATTGTCTTATTAGGATGGTGTTTTAGATTTGCAAGAGATGAGGCAGGTTAAAAGAAGAAAAGTACAGAAGTCAAATTTCCAGTTATGGCTGTGCTCTTGGACACATCGCTTTACCTCTATAAAATGGAGGTTTTCCTATATACCTCTTAATTGACTCTAAAGTTCCTTTTCAGCTCCACAGTCGATCCTATGGTTCACCTAAAGCTTTTGCTATGTTCTTTACACCCATAGGCCATTCCTTTACTGCTAAAATTTATTTGTAAATTTGTAAATCTAATGTAAATAAGCTACCTTCTTAATGACCATTTAAATCTTCCCTCTAGATTTATCTGTGGAGCCGATAGTGTTTACTGACATGCCTTACTGTGATGTGGTCCTTAATTGGGAAGCACATCTTATAAGAGAATTATAGTCTCAGAATGGGATAATTCCTGTGGTTTAATAGTTGCCACAAAGGAATTCACTGGTATTAGAAACCAAAACAGATTTATTCCTCAATACTTGTCCTTGAGACTCTAAAATGTTACTATAAACTCAGAACATTCCTGTAGTTACCCAGATTTATTTTCAGGTTAATTGGTTATTCAGTATTTTCCTGGAAACCCATTAATTCATATCCTTTAGAAAGCACCTATGTACAGGGCCATCAAAATGATGTGAGAAATAGAATGCCCTTTTCATTAGACGTCTAGTATGATACTGTGCCTCGAGACTGGTAGTTGATTTTCCCAAATTGATGATTTGCTATTTCTTGGAACTTTTTAAATTGAAAACATTTACTAACTCTTTTTTGTTATGCAACTAATCAATTTCATTGAGGTGGAAGAATTAGAAAACACAGAAAAGTATAAAAGTTTATTTTGAATTAAATGGAGTACTATGATTATTTAAAAAATAAATTCACATTTTTTCCTAAGGCATTTTTTATTTGTAGTATCATTAAAATTTAAGTTTCTTTTAGTTTGTTGGAACTCTAATAGAAAAAAGCAGCCAGACAAATAAGAAAGATTCTGCCTATAGAAATTCCTGACAGATAATATTATTGAATATTTTAGTTTATTTTATTTACTCTTAGAATATTTATTCTAATAACTAAAAAAGAAATTGAGTCTTTCATGTACCTAATTGAACTTCTATATTTAAATTTTTAAAAAATATATAATCCAACATTAGCTAGTTACATAAATAAAAGCAAGTTTACGTTTAAGTTAAAAAGTAAAATGTACAAATCTAGAGACCTGACTAGACAGCAGCTCGTTAGGGAAAATGTAACAGAGTTTTTTAAAATTATAAGTTAAATATAATATAATACTCTAGTGTTGTAAGAAGGAATAGTTCCACACTAATTTGTTTTGTTTGTTTTGATTTCCTCCTGGACATGACCTTTTAAGGAGAATCTTGACTAGCAGAGATGCTATTAGAGGTCTACAAAATGCATTTTGCCCCCTGCTCTCCCACCCCCAAAGCCTTGATAAAGCCACCCCTCCCCCCCCCCCCCAAAAAGTTAAAGAATATCAGCAAGCTGTGTTTAAAACCTACAAGCCAATGTATCAAAGTTTGGTTTCTGGCAGAAACCAAGTAAAGGCTATCATCTATCTTTGGCATAATGGGACAAGTATTAGGGAGACAAAAGTAGTGTTATATAAAAGCTAAGTGAAAACTGCATGTTTGCCCTGAAAAAGAAACTTCAAGACGAGTCTCCTAGCCTGTCCCATAAGGAACTCTGGAGTAGCCACGGTCTAGAAATATGTCATATAATAATCAATTAAAGGAACTGAACTTACTTGCAATGAAGAAGAGGAGAAAAACAGATGATAGCTGTCTTCAAAAATCCTTTAGGGCTGTCACGTATAAGAGCAATAATTGCAAAGGGGGAAAGTTTCAGAGAGAAAAAAATCTGGTTTAGAACAAAGAACTACCTAAGGGTCATGTCTGTCCACAGAAGTACTCCAAGATAGATTAGAATGGTGTCTGATGGATTTCATTAGGAGGAAGTAGAGAGACATTGACCTAAGATTAATTCTAGCTTTAAGAGTCTACCTGAGATCTTCCTCTGATAATACTGCTCTGAGCTGCTTTAATGATGGACAATGTAACATTTTTTCACAAGTTTTCTCTGCTATTCTAGCTTATGTTTTCTGTGGGTTACCCTGTAGGGACATGACTTAAACTAGTGAAGTGAGTTCGATTCCAGTCTCTTGTGCTTCCTCAGCCAGATGCCCCTGTGCAGGGAACAATGTGCATACCCTGTACAGTCACACACGGCATCTCTGATTGTTTGGTGGTCAATGTGTTTAGAGCGTTTTTCTCTAGACCAATTTCAGATGTAATGTGATCTTGTTATATATCTCTGTTATATATATATATCTGATATATATATATATAAAAGTTATATATATTCCTCTTATTGTTAGAGTAAGTACAAAAATAAACATAACTAAGTATCATTACTGAAAGACTTGTTTCCTCTGGATGAAGTCGAATTTCTTTTAACAAAAGTTCTAAAATTTGCCTGGTTTCAGATAACTGGAAGACGTAAGAACTCTGGTACTACTCATGTTGCTAATCAACCAGAAAGAGTTAATTGAGCTACTATATATGATTATAATATCTAACACCAGTTATAGTATTAATATTAGAGGTAGCTGCAGGGACTTCCCTCCCCTCCATATATATTTGGGGGGGGGATATGTTTGTATGAATATATATATTTTTTGAGATCTACAGCTTCATTGAGGTAAAACCGATATACAAAAAAACTGCACATATTTTAATATATACAATTTGATGAGTTTGGACACACACATACATTTGTGATACCATCACCACAATTAAGGTAATAAACATAACCATCACCTTCAAAAGTTTCCTTGTGTCTCTTTGTTGGTGAGATCACTTAACGTGAGATCTACTCACTCTCTTAACAAATTGTGAAGTGTACAATACGGCGTTGAGAACTATAGGCACTATGTTGTACAGCAAATCTCTAGAACTTACTCATCTTGTATGCTGGTAACTTTATAGGACAACAACTCCTGTTTCCCCTCCCCCCATAACCTTGAAACCACCATTCTATTTTCTACTTCTGTAAGTTTGGCTATTTTAGATACTTTATATAAGTGGAATTATGCAGTAATTGTCCTTCTGTGACTGATTTATTTTACTTACTGTAATTTTGTCCAGCTCCATCCATTTTATCACGAAAGGTAGGTTTTACTTCTTTGTTAAGGCTGATTAATAGTTCATTGCTTGTATATACCACATTTTCTTTATTTCTTCATCTGTCAGTGGGCATGTGGGTTGTTTCCGTATCTTAGCTGTTTTGAATAATGCTGCAATGAACACAGTAGTGTAGGTGTTTCTTTGATATCCTCATTTCAGTTCTTTTGGATATACACCCAGAAGTAGGATTGCTGCATCATATGTTTGTTCTATATTTAACATTTTTAGGAACCGCTATACTGTTTTCCATAGCATCTACCTCATTTTGCATTCCCACCAACAGTGTAAAAGAGTTCCAGTTTCTCCACAATGTTACCAACACTTGTTATCTTTTGATTTTTTCAATAGTAGCCATCCTAACAGGTATGAGGTGATATCTTGTGGTTTTGAGGATTAGTGATGTTGAACACCTTTTCATGTACCCAGTGACCATTTGTATGTCATCTTTGGAGAAATGTCTATTCAAGTCCTTTGCCGTTTTTTTAATCAAGTTTATTTGAGGGTTTTTGCCTATTGAGTTGTAGGTGTTTCTTATATATTTTGGAAGTTAATCACATTTTTGGCTTGCAGATATTTCTCTCCCATTCCATAGGTTGCCTTTTCACTCTGTTGATTGTTTCCTTTGCTGTGCAGCTGTTTTGGTTGATGTAGTTCCATTTGTCTATTTTTGCTTTTGTTACCTGAGCTTCTGATGTCACATCCATGAAATCATTGCCAAGGTGAATGTCATGAAGCTTTTCCCCTATATTTTCTTCTAGGAATTTTACAGTTTCAGGTCTTATGTTTAAGTCTTTAATCTATTTTGAGTTGATTTTTGTGTATGGTGTAAGATAGAGGTCCAATTTCATTCTTTTGTGTGGATATCCAGTTTTCCCAGCATCATTTGTTGAAGATACAATTCTTCCCCATTGTGTATTCTTCGCACCCTTATTGAAAATCAGTTGACCATATATAGGTGCGTTTATTTCTGGGCTCTCTGTTCTGTTCCATTGGTCTATATGTCTGTCTTTCTGTTAGTTCCATATTATTTTAATTACTCTAGTTTTGTAATATATTTTGAAATCAGGATGCATGATGACTCCAGCTTTGTTCTCCAGATTGCTTTGTCTCTTTGGGGTCTTTTCTTTTTTCGTATGAATATTAGGATTACCGTTTCTACCTCTGTAAGAAAAACCGTTGGGAGTTT
The DNA here is from genome assembly GCF_041296235.1 of Equus asinus. Lineage (NCBI taxonomy): Eukaryota > Metazoa > Chordata > Mammalia > Perissodactyla > Equidae > Equus > Equus asinus. The sequence continues at coordinate 87,493,051 of NC_091798.1, forward strand.
GATGGGCATAGCATTGATCTGTAGATCACTTTGGGCAGGTATGAAGATTTTAAAATATTAAGTCTTTGAGATATCTTTCCATTTGTTTGTGTCTTCTTTAATTTCTTTCATCAATATGTTGTTTCTGTGTACAAATCTTTCACCTCCTTGGTTAAGTTTATTTCTGAATATTTTATTCTTATGAAGCTATTATAAATGGAATTGTTATCTTAATTTTCTTTTCGGATAGCTCATTGTTAGTGTATAGAAAAGCAATTGATTTTTGTATGTTGATTTTATGTTCAGCTTTACTGAATACGTTTATTAGTTATAACAGTTTTTTGGTGGAGTCCTTAGGGTTTGCTATGTATAAGATCATGTTATCTAAAAACAGATAATTTTACTTGTTCCAATTTGCATGACTTTTATTTCTTTTTCTTGCCTAATTGCTCTGGCTAGGACTTCCACTGCTATGTTGAATAAAAATGTTGAGAGTGGCTATCTTTGTCTTGTTCCTAACCTTAAAGGAAAAGCTTTCAGTTTTTCATCAAGTATGACATTAACTGTGGGTTTGTCATATATGGCCTTTATTATGTTGAAGTACATTTCTTCTCAACCTAGTTTGCTGGGAATTTTTATCATGAAAAAGTGTTGAATTTTGTTAAATACTTTTCTGCATCTATTGAGATGATGTGATTTTTACCCTTCATTCTGTTGATGTGAGATATCACATTTCTTGATTTCGTATGTTGAATCATCCTTATATCCTATGGAATATTCCCACTTTATTGTGGTGTATGATTCTTTTAGTGTGGTATTTGAATTTGGGTTGCTAGCATATTGTGGAGGATTTTTGTACCTATGTTTATCAGGAATATTGGCCTGTAGTTTTCTTTTTTTATGATAGCTTCATGTAGCTTTGATATCAGGGTAATGCTGACTTTCTAAAATGAGTTTGGAAGTGTTCCCTCCTCTGTAGCTTTCTGGAAGAATTTGAGAAGGATTAGTATTAATTCTTCTCTAAATGCTTGATAAATATTCACCAGTGAAGCCATCTGGTCCTGGACTTTTCTTTGTTGACAGGGTTTTAATTACTGAGATTCAATGTCCTTTCTCATTGATCTGTTCAGATTTTCTATTTCTTCATGATTCAGTCTTGGTAAGTTGTATTTTTCTAGAAATTTCTTCCAGATTGTCCAATTTGTTGGATATCCACAGTAGTCTCCTAAGATCCTTTTATTTCTGTGACATCTTTGGTAATGTATCCTCTTTCACTTCTTATTTTATTTGAGTCTTCTCTCTTTTGTTAGTCTAGATAAAGGGTTGCCAATTTTGTTTATCCTTTCAAAAAACAAACTCTTATTTTCATTGATCTTTTTTATTGTCTTTCTAATCTATATTTCATTTGTTTCTGCTCTAATCCTTATTATTTCTTTTCTTCTGTTAATTTTGGGCTTAGTTTGTTTCTCTTTTTGTATTCTTGAGTTGTAATATTAAGTTGTTTGAGATCTCTTCTTCTTCTTTTTTTTTGTGAGGAAGACTGGCCCTGAACTAATATCTGTTGCCAGTCTTCCTCTTTTTGCTTGAGGAAGATTGTCACTGATCTAACATCTGTGCCATCTTCCTCTGTTTTATGTGGGATGCTGCCACAGTGTGGCTTGACAAGCTAGGTTCGCACCCAGGATCCGAACCTATGAACCCTGGGCTGCCAAAGCGGAGTGTACAAACTTAACCACTACACCACTGGGCCGGCCCTGAGATCTCTTTTTCTTTTTTTTTTTTTTTTTTAAAGATTTTATTTTTTCCTTTTTCTCCCCAAAGCCCCCCCGGTACATAGTTGTGTATTCTTCGTTGTGGGTTCTTCTAGTTGTGGCATGTGATACGCTGCCTCAGCGTGGTCTGATGAGCAGTGCCATGTCCGCGCCCAGGATTCGAACTAATGAAACACCGGGCCGCCTACAGCGGAGCGCGCGAACTTAACCACTCGGCCACGGGGCCAGCCCCGAGATCTCTTTTTCTTAATGAGGCATTTATTGCTATAAAATTCCCTCTTAGAACTGCTTTTGCTGCATCTCATAAGTTTTGGTATATTTTATTTCCATTTTCATTTGTCTCAAGATATTTTTTGGTTTCCCTTTTGAATTTTTCTTTGGTTGTTAAGGAATGTGTTGTTTAATTTCTACATATTTCTGAAATTTTCTATTTTCCCCCTGTTATTGATTTCTAGTTTCATACCATTGTGGATGGAAATGATACTTGATACGACTTCAGTCTTCTTACATTTGTTAAGACTTGTTTCATGGCCCAATATGTAATCTATCCTGCAGAATGTTCCATGTGCATTTGAGAAGAATGTATATTCTCATGCTATTGGATGGATTGTTCTGTGTATGTCTATTAGGCCCATTTGATCTATGGATCTGCTGGGGTTTTTTATTGATTTTCTGCTGGTTTTTTAATTGATTTTCTGTCTGGCTGATCTATCTATTGATGAAAATGCGGTACTAAAGTCCCTTTCTATTATTGCATTGCTGTCTTTTTCTCTCTTCAGTTCTATTAATATTTGCTTTACATATTTTTGCTCCAATGTTGGGTGCATATATGTTTATAATTGTTAGATCCTATAATGACCTTCTTTGTTTCTTGTAACTGGTTTTGACTGAAAGTCTATTTTGTCTGATATAAGTATTGTCAATCCTGCTCTGTTTTGGTTACCTTTAGCAAAATATCTTTTACTATCCCTTCATTTTCAGCCTATGTGTCTTCTTAAAGTTAAAATGGGTCTCTTATAGGTAGCATACATATGGTTAGATCCCATTTGCTTTAGGCATTCTGCCACTGTGTGTCTTTTAATTGGAGAATTTAATCCACTTACACTTAAAGTAATTACTGATAGATAAAGGCTTACTTTTGCCATTTTGTTAATTGTTTTCTAGCTATTTTGTCGTTCTGTTATTCCTTTCTTCCTCTCTTGCTGTCTTCCTTTGTGATTTGTTGATTTTTTTTGTAGTGGCGTGTTTTGATTCCTTTCTCTTTGTCTTTTGTGTGTCTACCAGAAGTTTCTTCTTGTGGATTTTTCAGTTCAATTTTTCCGTATTTCAGCTCCAAAATTTCTGTTTGGTTCTTTTTTATGATTTCTCTCTTTGTTTATATTCTTATTTTGTTCACGTATCATTTTCTTGATTTCATTGAGTTGTCTGTTGTAGCTCACTGAGCTTCTTTTAAGATGATCGTTTTGATTTCTTTGTCAGGCACTTCATAAATCTTTATGTCTTTAGGGTCTGTTATTAGAGATTTCTTTTGTTCCTTTGGTAATGTAGTATTTCCCTCATTCTTTGTGTTTCTCCTAAGCTTTGCATTGGTGTCCGCACCTTTGAAGAAACAGTTGCCTCTTCCAGTGTTTATGGATAGGCTTTGGCAGGGAGAGACTTTCACTAGTCAGTCCAGCTAGAAACTCTGGGAGTCTCTCAAACCTTTTTTATGGATATACGTGTTCCACTCCTCCTCCTCCCTCCTGGGGGAGAACTCTCAGGGTTGTACGCCTTTCCCCAGTCACACAGAGCCATTCTCGGTACTGAGAGTCACCTGCCCCTTTTCTCTAGGGCAGCGCACTAAGGTGCCAGGATGTTAGGTGCAAGCTCCACTTCTCTCTCCCCTTCCTCCCTCAGGATTGTGCACCTTCTCCCAATCCCACAGAGCCAAGTCAGCTGCTGAGAACCCTGCCAGCTGCTGAGAGCCCTCTGGCTGCTGCAGTTCACACCAGTTGCTGGGGTCCATGCCAGCTGCTGCCATCCATGCCGGCAGCTGCTAATCCACATTGGCCACTGGGGGCCTCACTGTGAGAGCCACCTACCCTCTTCCTTGTTCCTAGCTGCCCTGAGGTGTTGCAGCTACACTGGATTTCAGTGCTCTGGGTCGGGGGAGACAGGAGCAGTTCTCAGGCAGCGACCTGAGGAGCTGGGGATGGTGCCTCTCTCCTTCCTCTGTGGTAGAAACAGCATGCTGAAGGGATCTTTTTTGGTCTGACCTCTGCTGACTTAGGGGAGGGAGAGACACAGGTAATGTGAAACTGCTCTTTTTACCTGTTTCAATGGAGTTGTTCTTGGTTTGGTCTTTTCTAGGGTGCTGCGTCTTTTTAACTGGATTCTGGGGTTCTCATAAAGGCATTCTGGTCTGTACTATGATTGTTAAATCAGTGTTTCTGGGGGTGGGACGAGGACTGGCACTTCCTATTCCTCCATCTTGCTGATATCACTTGGTATATTATTTTTTAACCGTTGGAAACTTGAGAAAACTGTAAAGTTAGGTACCTAGCCTCTGAAAAGACATTTACTTCATTCATTCCTCTGTTAGACAAGTAGTGTGTCATTCAAGTGGAAGGGTTTATTCTTAGTTTATTGCTCATTTATGGGATGTCTTTTTTTAAATCAAAGTTTTACACATTTTTAAGTCATGATAGTTTTGTGTTATAGTAAGATTTGAAACTAGCCAGTCAACAGTGATATAATTGAAATTATATCTGAAGACGCAGACTTCAGGTTTTCCTAAACCACTTTCTACTGCTGTAATCATTACCATAACAAGCTTTAATTTGGTGTCACTTTGAATTTAGGCCATGATGTCAAACTGTGCTAAAAGAAATTCTCTAGTGACTAGAGCTATTCAGTAACAGCTGTTGCTCTACCTATGAGAGGATTTAAAAAAAACTGCCAGCCAAAAGCAGGCTGATGTGCCTTTTAAATTATTACTGTATTAGTTGCTGCTTATGTATGTAGAGGTTGATGTTAGTTGTGGAAGTTTTTTTAGGATACTACTGATTTAATTCTGTGGAACAAAGTAGATTGGGTGTAACCATACCAGCAGTGGAGGCCCTCAGCGCTGGAGAGCAGTCAGATGTTCAGAGAAAACCACCAGTCTGATTCCGTGTTTTATTTTGCTTTAACGTCATAGAGGCATGGAGGATTTCTTCTGGGATATAAATGTTTCTCCTGTGTAAATGATTTTTTAAGAGTTTAACTATACATTATTCCCCCACTGCCCCACCCCTACAGTCATCTCCCTTTGTTAAACTGTTCCATTGGGCTAAGGATTGCTAAGTTTAAAGGCAATGGTTGGAGGAAGACTTAGGATACAAAGGGACAGCACGAGGGAATTTTGGGGTGATAGAACTGTTCTATATGTTGATTGTGGTAGTGCTTACACTTTTGTCAGAACTCACAGAAATTTACACCAAAAAAGAGTAAATGTAATTCAAAAAGAAAACGAGAATAAAAAATACTGCCATCCTTCTTTCCTGAGAAAATTCATTTAACATTATTAAAGATACTTGGTGTACCTTCTGCCTTGCTTGTGCTCTAAGACCCAGATTAGGAACCTCTGACTGGAATCCTCAGACTGTCCTCCCTGATTCAGAGGAGCCTCAGAAGACTTGATATTTAGGGCAAGACGTTGGAAGATCTCCATTCGTGGAATCAATCCTCCCTCTCTCTCTCCGTCCCTCTCTTCCTCCCTCCCTCCCTCCCTCCCTTCTTTCCTTCCTTCATCCCCATACCTTTGTATATGGTATTTTTTCATATGTGTTTATATTTCTAATATAGACTCTCTTATAGGCTGGATTTTTTAAGACCAATTATGCAGAGCAAATACCCACCTTCAGATATTGGCTTGTTATTTATAGAGAAAAATTTTGTTTGTTATATATGTACAAAAACTTGTTTGTCATATGTGTACAAAGGGAAAATTTTAAATGGTTGCCTTTTTTAAAATATAAAAATATACGCATGCTAAAACGTGTTTATTTGTTTTATATACCTTTTATGCACATGTAGCATGTCATAAAACATGTAAACTCACTATTTACTCACTGGTTTTAAATCCTGCTTCGTATTATTTTAATAATGGTGATGTTTGTATGTAGCAGCTACATTATTTTTTCTCATCTTCCTTCTGAATAACAGCACACGTTTTCAGAATAAACTGTAGGACAGAGTAAAGTTACCTTGTTCTCATAAGGATTCAGTTTATAATCTGAGCCTTATATGCACACTGCATTAACGTTATAAAAGCAATGCTGTTTATTAGCCCAGTTATTTATCAGAGTCTAAATTAATTAATAAATTGGATGAAGATATATTACTCACAGTCTGTCTTTAACAAATAATAACCCCAAATTTTATCCTCATATTATTGTTTTCAATTGTTAACACTTGTATTTAGTAATCAAGGAATTTTCCTATTTTATGATCCTCTTGGAGCCTGATATTTTCTCCTTTGAGTTCTTACTACTAAGTGACTGATGAAATGAAAGCATTATTCTGAATTAAGTATTTTTTAAGAAGGAAAGTTGAGAAATATGAACAAACAACCTTACTTTTTAGCCAGATTAAGAAGGAAGTTGAGTATGTTGGCTGGAAACATTTTCTTTCTAAATGTGTGAGATGCTACAAATTTGAGGCTCAGTAGCCCAAATTTACGTAATCATTTTACTAAGATTTCCAGTGAAACGGCTGTTTATTTCATTTATCAACTCTTTTTAATGTGTTATTCTGAGGTAAGCACTAACATAGGTGCTGAAGACTCCAAGGTGAAGGATGTGGTTGATTCTCTATGAGCTTTGGTCCACAAAGAGACAAACTCAAACAACTATCCTGATTTGATAAATCTGTAATAGAAGTGTGTACACAATGCCATGGGAACACAGTGATAAAACTTGTGATTTAGTATAAATGTATATTATTATAGAATGGGGGAAATAATTTTACAATACTCAAAACTACACCTGTATTGTTTATATATTTTGGCACTTCAGAAAATCTTTGTGGGACCTTTGAAAAATTATCTTTTGATCTGAAAAATTTGGGGCTTGTAGGCTTGTGTTTTAGTGATGTGAGGAAATGAGTTTGTTACAGTTTTTAAAAATTATTTTTGCTATGCTCCATATATGTAACAAAATAGTTTTAAAATAATTGCTATCACAGGATGATGATTGACAAACATTAGCTTCAGGTTAAATGACTTTGTCTAGCTTTTTTAAAGAGAGGCTAATTTCGGATATTGTGCTCCGTTATTGGGCTGTTTGAAAAAAACAGTCCCAACTTTTTAATTTAAAAATAGATTCTTAGAAGAAATTGAAGAAGTTAATCAACTGCTCCTATTAAGAATTATTAAGAATCATTAAACATCACATATTGATGTGAAAGAAATATTGAGAGGAACAGATACACAGAAAACTGCACATAATACTTTATCATCTTGCGAAGTTCCCTTTGATTGAAGTAGGAGTAGGAATCATAGGAATTGGTTCTTTTCAGGTGCCATGGTCTTGCTTTTGAAATTTTTAGTAGATAGGGAACACAAAAGTGGGAGTATGTAGAGTTGTGCTTCTTTGACACCAACTAGCAAGATGTTTCTAGAATGAATTTTCTTGAAATGAGAGGGTGTGAGGTGCTCTTTGGCACTGGAAGGGGCAGGACACCAGGAGACAGCTTTTGAATAACGAGGTTTGTAATGACTGGCCCATTCTTTACTCCAGCTTTCTCTGGGTTTCTGATAACTCATAACCTTATTTTGCTTGGGACTTTGCTTTTCTAAGATGCTGACTACAACTGTAACTCTGTGTGACTTTTTGCTAGAGAATCAGCCACTGTCTGTGTGAGCACGGGCAGCTTGATCATAGTCTTGAGAGAATCTGACGGGTAGGCTGCCTTGGATCAGGTTCTTCCTCTGGCCCAGTAGGCTAGATATAGTCCTTAGGGATGACAATCCCTGAAGAAAGTTGTTCTGAAAGTGGTTAAGGGTAGAAAAGACAATGAAACATGTTTAATATACCACTTTAAGAAAGAGGAATTTTGTTATAAGGACTCATAAGCTGGGGAAAGAATTGAAACTGGAAAACTTAGATGCCAAGGTAGCTTCTAGCTTCTTTCTCTCTCTCTCTCTCTGATCACCCAGCCATTTCACGCAGGCTCTCCCATGGTGGATGTGTTCTCTCCACACCCCCCTCCCACCCCCCGCTTTCTCTCACATGCCCTCAATCATTCACACTCTACTTGTCTCTGTGTATAGGCTCCTCCTTTTGCTGCTGATCAGCCAGTTTTTTCTTGTTTATATCTGAGAATATTCAGTTTGACTGGCTAAACAAATTACCATCACTTTTTCTAAGCAGAGTTCTTCAAGCCTGCCCACCTCATTCACACACAGGTCACTGGTTAGCCTAGAAATTGGCTGCCCATGAGACAGTAACTACTTACTGATAGTAACAGATCAATGGTGCACCCCCAATTGAGAGCTGTGGCCATATAAATGAGAAGGGGAAGCTGGTGGGACCAACTAGCGGATTTCCTTAGTAAGAACACTGTTCTTTTGAAAAGGAGTTACCTACATTCGCAGATCTGGTACTTTTGGGAAAACTTGGGCTTTCAGGAAGGAAGAGAGGGAGGGAGGAGTGGGAAAAAAGGAGGGATTATTTATGGAATATTTAGAAGCCGTGCAAGAAGCTAGGAGCTTTCTGTTACTTCTTGTGTGATCAGCAAGGTAATTTAAGTGACATTCCTAACTTAAGTGAGTTGCATAAATAGAGTTTGAAGTTAAGCTTGTTTATCTGTCCATCCCCAGAGTCTGTGATTTTTTCCCCAAACACACTGTAGCATCTTATGACTTTGACTATACATTGGTGACATACCTTGCCTCGTGTTGTTACTTTAAGTAGATATGTATTCAGTACATGACGTGAGATGGTCTTGAGAATAGAGGGCATGCATGCCCTATTTATTCTTGAATATCGCCTGTCTATACATAGGTTTTCCTGTATTTGATTTTAATTTAATTTTTAAGTTAATTTTATTTTAAATGTTATTTCACCTACTGTATGATAGAATATTGCCTTATAGTAGTAAAATCTTCAACAGCATCCAGGACTAGTTGACATTTGAGATCAGATTTTTAAACCTACATTCATAATCAAATAACTTAGTATTGAATATTTCTCATTGCCTGGTTATGGTGTTTTTTCCCTACTTTTTGTATTAATTTGTAATTTAATACAGTAAAATTTACCCTTTTTGGTGTACAGTTCTGCAAGTTTTGACAAACACAGAAAGTAACGCAACCACAACCACAATGAAGGTGTAGAACAATTCCATCTCCTAAGAAAATTTCCCTGGCCCTTTGTAATTACCCCTTCCCCCATCCCAAGCCACTGATAACCACTGATCTATTTTCTGTCTCTATAGTTCTGCCTTTCTAGAATGTCATATAAATTGAATCATACAGTAGCCTTTTGAGTCTGCCTTCAGTCATTTATTATAATGTATTTGAGATTAATCCATGATGCTGCATGTATTAGTAGTTTGCCCTTTTTATTGCTGAGTAGTATTCCATTGTATGAATATACCACAGTTTATTCCTCATTTGAGAGATATTTGAGTTGTGCTAATTTGTGCCAATTATGAATTAAGCCAATATAAACATCTTCAAATAAGTTTTCATGTAAACATAGGATTGTTGTGCTGGGGTTTTTTTTTTGCTTGTTTCTTTTAGATAAGTACCTAGGAGTGAGATTTTTGTGGCATATGATGATATGTTTGACTGTACCGGAAACTACCAGACTGTTTTCCAAAATGTCTATACCATTTTACATTCCCACCACCAGTGTATGAATGTCCTAGTTGCTCTATATCCTCACTAGCACTTGCTATTGTCAGTTTTTTTATTTCACCCATTCTAATAGGTATGCTGTCATTTCTCATTGTGGTTTTGCTTGCATTTCTCTGGTGACTAGCGATGCTGAGCATCTTTTCATGGGCTGGTTTGCCATCCTTATATCTTCTTTGGTGAAGTATTTGTTAAGATCTTTTACTCATTTTAAAAGTTAAGTTTGTTTTCTTAAGCTCTCAGAGTTCTTTTTATATTCAGGATACAAGAATTTTATCAGAAATGTGATTTGCATATATTTTCTTCCTGCGTTGGCTTATCTTTTCGTTTTATTAATCATATCCTTGAAAGAGCCAAAGGTCTTACTTTTGATGAAGTGCAATTTATCAATTTTTTTCTTTTGATGATATATCTAAGGAATTTTTAAATTAACATTAAACCAATGTCACAGATATTTTTTCCTATGTTTTTTCCTAGATGTTTTATAGTTTCAGATTTTATGTTTTATTCTATGATACATTTTGAGTTAATGTTTATATGGTACAAGGTTTGGATTAGTGTTATTTTTTTAATTTAATTTTTTTTTTTGTATATTGATATCTAATTATTCAGGCACCATTATCGTTGAAAAGACTCTCCTCTTTCCATTGAATTGCATTTACATCTTGGTCAAAATAACCATATATGTGTGGCTCCTGTCTTCTTTTTCCACCACCATGCTGTCTTCATTGCTGTGCTTTATAGTAAGTCTTGCAATCAGGGTAGTGGGAGACCTCCATCTTTGCTCTTCATTTTCAAAATTATTTTGGTTATTCTAGTTCTTTTCCATTTCTATATAAATTTTAGAATCAGCTTTTGCTTTCTACAAAACAATCCTATTGGGGTAATGATTGGAATTGTGTTCAGTCTATAGAGAGTTTGAGGAGAATTGAAATAGTAACAATGTTGCATTTTCCTATTGTTGAACACCATATATCTCTGCATTTGTTTGTCTTCTTTAATTTCTTTTATTAGTGATTTGTAGTTTTCAGTACAAATATTTTTGTTAGGTTTATAGCAAAGGATTTTTATGATTTTTGTGATGCAATACATGGTACTTTTAAAATTTCAGTACCTAATTGTTCATAGCCTGTATATAGAATGTTTATTTTCTACCTTGTTAAGCTACTAAATTTTAGTTTTAGTAGCTTTTTTGTGGTTTCTTTTGGAGTTTGTATGTAAGCAATGATATCTATTTAGGATTCCAAAAAAGCGTACATTTTGTTTTGTTTTATTGGTGAGATCCTTAGGACGTGGGATGGGTGTTCTTACATATATGCCCTATGGTTAGGTAATTCTTATGATTTGTTTTGCTTTTTTCTGCTTGGTTGTTTTTAGTGTCAATAATTTGGTATCAGGAATCAATTTAATCAATATTCTTATATAGTTAGGATATGTGTTTTCATGAAAAATAACATATGGGGAAGTGAATATTTCTTTTAGTTCTCTCTGTGAATGGGATTTGAAAAAAATGTGTTTGTTACTTGCTGTAGGCAACTAAGATAAATAATAAAAATGGAAAATACCTTCTTGCTAGAGTTGTAATTCTTTTTGCATTGCTTAGTCATCATTGTTATGTAAGTAAAGAAAGATCTAAGCATTTTAATCATGTTCAAGACTACCTTCATATTTTATTTGATTTTGAAAAAGGAATTGTGACATCGCTTTAGTGAGTTTTCAAGACCTTAAAAATGAATCTTTAATTTGAACAGATTATGATGAATGAGAGGCATTTACAGCGTACAATTGCTATCTAGATGCAATCCTACTTTGTAGTGCTTTATTGATTTCTTTCCTTCTGCATTGCCACATCTCAGTATTTCTTCCCAATAATATAGGGTCATTGAAAACAAAATACAATTGATTCCAGCTAGTTGTTTTTCCCCTCAATCCAAAAATTTTCTTGTATTTAGTAAAAGAGTATTATCTAATAATTTTGCTTGCCTATTTATTTATTTATTTGACATTTGTTTGTGGGCATATATCCTAAGGCCACTGATTTGGACTAGAAGTTATGATGTAGAATTATGTTTTTAGGATTGATAAATGGAAAAGCATGGACTATTTTTTTTTTCAGATACTGCGTTTCTATCTCTACTTCCGTGAAGAAGACAAGATTTTTAAAGATACCTAAAGTCACGTTTTAGAGATAATACTCATAGTTGTTTTCTAGGTTTTAAGAGGCTATTAGCAAAATTTTGCTTCCTTTTCTATTCTTATTCTCTCCAACTCTTATTTTCTTTGTCCAGTATCCTAGGGGCCAGTCCTCGTGGTCTAGCGGTTAAGATTCGGTGTTCTCACTGCTGCAGCCTGAGTTCGTTTCCCGGTCAGGGAACCGCACCATGTGTCTGTCAGTTGTCATACTGTGGTGGCTGTGTGTTGCTGTGATGCTGGAAGCTATGCCGCCAGTGTGTCAAGTACCAGCAGGGTTACCCAGGTGGACAGGTTTCAATGGAACTTCCACACTAAGACAGACTAGGAAGATATTTTATTCTAGCACTTTCAGGTATTTATTTATTCAAGTAAATGAGAAAACTGATTTCTGAAAACTGTATTTCTAGAAAAATATTTCTGGAAATAGGAGAATTCTTTTGATCAGAAGACAGTGGTGAAGTCTGAGAAGTGGGACACTGGCGCTTTTCCTTGAGTCCTATAGCAATTGTAGTGGTGCTTAAAAGTCCTATAATTTCTTAAACACATTCTTCTACTCTAAATATTGTTACTCACTGGGATACTTAATGAAAACAGAACTTTTTTAGGAAACATAATTTCACAGTCAAGTCTGCTAACGTGTATCTCTATAAAATCTAAGAATTCTTAGGCTCTCCAGTGCTGCTTCACTCTCATGGAGTGTGATGAGAGAAAGGGGTTAGGGGAAGCCAAGGGTGGAGAAATACACATGGTGGTAGCTTCCTGTCCATATGTAGCTAGAATGATACTTCTGCTATCTGCATTGCCATGACACCCACTTTCCCTATAAGTCCATTTGGAAGTTCTTCCAAACAATTGTTTTCCTTTGTTTTGGCAAGAAAAACTTAAGCTCTGGCTGCCTTTTTTTTTTTTTTTTTTGCCTATAACCCATTGGCAGTAAAGGGTTTATAGTCACATCTCTGTCCCTATCTAAACAGAGAGCCAGGCAGTGAAATATAAAAGTTTTCTCACTGTTAATCTGTGACTTTGATATTTTAAAACCCAAGAAAATATCCATACTCTTGAAATTTAAACAACCTTTAAAAAAAAATGGAAATGATGCAAGAATCTAGTGGCAGCATGACTCTTTTTTTCTAACTAAATAGGAAGTGTTATACAACTAACCACGGCACATGGTAAAAGGCTCTCTCCATGTTCCGTTGGATGCTATTATTTAGTATAGATTATTTTAAAGTTTTATTTTTCAGGGGAAACAATCTCATTTTCAGTTGCTGATTGTGGGAATTATATTGTGTATGTTGAAATCACAAAATACTTGAAAGAAATTGAATATTAGCTTATTCAAGATAATTTTGCTTCCTTTCCTAAGCAAATTAAACCTTATTTAAGAACTTTAAGTTAGTTATGGACAAATGAAACTGAACTTCTGATACCTTATACAATACTCTATTAGATTGTTTATTTTTTGTGAAATCAAGTGTTTTTACAGTCTTTTGTTTGAGGAAACCTTAATATTTGGATAGTCGCTTTATATAAAGACTTTTATTGATGTACAGACTTGAATATACAAAAGGTTGCATTATTACTATAGTGATAGGAATCAAAATGAAGGATCCATTTTAGAAATGTGGTTAAGCGATATTTTGATTAGAAGTCAAGTTGATTATTTAAGAATTTAAGGCAGAAATCATTACTAGTTTACAGTTCATTTGCATTGTTTCTTATAATGTTATAAATATGGTTTTAGAACATCTTCCTAAGCATGCTGAGTTTCTTGGATATTACCCTAGTAATTCTAGGCATCATTACACTGTTTAAGAGACCAGATGCCCGGTTCTGACAAGCCACAGTAAATATAGGTAGTGCTACTACTTTGTGGAACAAATCTTTTGCTTTGACTTTTAGTTTTGTGTGGAGCCTTATGTCAAAGAGACAAGAAGGGAAGGAGAGGGTATCTTGAAAGAGATAGGAAGTAAAATACAAATTGAGCCAAGCGTTTACATTCAATTGTGCGTGTGGTTATGATTTCCTAAGGAATAAAAGTATACCACTATGTTCAGAAAGTCATGTGAGTTGGAAAAAGGATAGTTCAATCTTAAACCATGAGTTTCTGACACAAATTTGGTTTAAAAAGTAAACTTTTTTGTCAACATACACATATGAATTTTCTTATTTATTAAACTACCATCTGCTGTGCTAGGACTCTGCCAGGTGTCAGGAATACGAGATATGTGTTGCTTAAGTATGAAGTTAATATAGCAACAGTATAGAGAAAGAACTACGTAATGAGAAGACAGCCAGATAAGCAATTTCAGTGAAGTATAAGAGGTGCTTTGTTTAGGGAAAGTGCATGGCAGACAGAATGCAAAACTTCATAATTCACAGGCCATTGAGTAGCCTACTCGGGCGTTGCTGCTGTAGTGGGGAATAATTATTCCTAGACTGTCTGCTACTCTTGTCCCACCTACAGTGTCTTAAAAGTGAGAACCAAAAGGATTTATTTATAGGGATATAAAAATATCCAGTGCCGAACAAAGTAAAATTCATAATGTCTGGCATTCAGTCAAATATTACCAGGCAATGCAAAGAAACAGGAAAATCTGACTCATAATAAGGAGGAAAAGCAATCAAAACCAATCCAGAACTGACACAGATATTAGACTTAGCAGACAAGGACATTAAAACAGTTATTATAATTTTCTATATCTTCAAAAAGGAAAGATTGAATGTGTTTGCTAGAAATATGGAATGTGTAAAAAGAAGCAAATGAAAATTCTAAAGATGGAGAGTACACTGGATGGAATTAATGGCATATTAGACATTGCAGAAGCAAAGATTAATAAACTTGAAGACTTAGCAATAGAATTTATGAAAAATGAAACAGAGAGAGAGAGGGAAAAAAACTAAAAAAGAAGAAGAAGAAAAGTAGAGCAGCAGTGAGCTGTGGGACAACCAAGCAGCCTGATATACTTGGAACTGGAGTCACCAAAGGAAAGTAGAGAGCTGGAAAGACAGAAAAAATATTTACAGAGATCGTTTTGATGAAAAGTGTAAATTTAGAGATTGAAGTTTTTCACAGAACCCCAAGCACAAAATAAAAATGAAGAAAAAAATACACAAGTGCACGTGATAATCAGATTGTTCAAAACCAGTGACAAAGACAAAAATTTTAAAACCAGCCAGTAGAAAAGTCATGTTTATACAGAAAAAGAAAGATAAGAATTCTAGTAAATTTCTTGTCAAAAACAAAACAAGTGAAAAGACAGCAGAACAACATCTTTAAAGTACTGAGTCGGCGGGGGATGGGAATCAATCTAGAATTCCATACTCAGTGAGAACATCTTTCAAAAACAAAGGCAAAATAGAGACTTTTGAGACATACAAAAGCTGAAAGAATCCATCACTAGCAAACTTGTCTAAAATACGTCCTTGAGGAAGTCCTTGAGGCAGAAGAAAGTGACACTGAAAGGAAATATGGATCTATACAAAGAAGACAGAAAATTGGAAATTGTAACTGTGAATAAATGTATAAGATGTTTTCATTATTATTCCAATCTCATTAAAAGGTAAATGACTTTAAAAAATAACAGTGTAGTGTGTGGTTTATAACACATGCAGATGTACACTGTACGACAACAATAATGTAAAGGCTGGGAGGAGAGAAATGGAAATATACTGTTATAAGGTTCTGTATGCTATTCATGAAGTGGTTGAGTTTTCTTGAAGATAGACTATGATAAGTTAAATATGTATACAGTATAAATATGTATACTGTAAACCCTAGAACAACCACTAAAATAAGAAAACCGAGAGCTAATAACCCATCAAAAGAAATGACAAGAAATTATTTAAAAACATTCAGTTAGGAACCAGTCCCATGGCTGAGTGGTTAAGTTGCGCACTCTGCTTCAGTGGCCCAGGGTTTCCCAGGTTCAAATCCTGGGTGTGGACATGGCACCGCTCGTCAGGACACACTGAGGTGGCATCCCATATGCCACAACTAGAAGGACCCACAACTAAAAACACACAACTATGTACTGGGGGTTTTGGGGAGAAAAAGGAAAAATAAAATCTTAAAAAAAAAATTCAGTTACTCTAGAAGAGGGCAGAAAAGAGGAAAAAGGGAACAAAGACTAGATGTCACAAATAACAAGATGATAGATTTAAACCTAAACGTATCAAGAATCACATTAAATATAAATGATCTAAACACCCCATTTTAAAAGCAGAGATTGTCAGTGGATGAAAGCAAGTGCCAACTATATGCTGCCTACAAGAAACCCACATTAAATGTCAAAAAACAAATAGATGAAAAGTAGAAAGAATGGAGAATAGTAATCAAAACAAAGTTGGTGCGGCTATATTAATGTCAGAAAAAGATTTCAGAGCAAAGGGATATAGCAGGTCATTTCATAATAGTTAAGAAGTCAAAGAAATTTTCATGTGTGTGTATATATAATATATATATACACGTGTATGTATGTACACACACACAAGGAAACATTATTCATCCTTAAAAAAGGAGAACCACCATTTGCAACCACATGGATGAACGTGGAGGACATTATGCTAAGTGAAATAAGCCAGACACTGAAAGAAAAAACTGCATGATCTCACTTTTATGTGGAATATAAAAAAAGTTGAATACATATAAGCAAAGAGTGGAACAGTGGTTACCAGGGGTGAGGAGGTGTGGAATATGGGGAGATTTGGGTCAAAAGGTATAAAGTTGCAGTTACATAAGGCATATAACTCTAGAGATTTAATGTACAGCATGATGACTATAGTTAATACTGTATTGAATACTGGAAATTGGGTAAAAGAGTAGATTTCAGGTGCTCTCATCACAAAAAAATATTGTAACTATGTGAAGAGATGATGTATTAATTAGCTTGACTGTAGTAATCATTTCACTGTGTATATGTATAATAAATTATTGTGTTGTACACCTTAAATATAAACAATTTCAATTAAAAAAATTTTAAATAGTAAAGAGGTCAGTTCATCAAGAGGATATAGTAATCTTAAACATTAATGCACCTCTGAAGAGAGCTTCAAAATACAGGAGGTAGAAACTGGTAGAACTGTAAAAAGAAATAGAAAAATCCACAACTGTATTTGAAGATACCACTCTATCAATAATTGATAGAAAAAAATAGATAGAAAATCAGTAAGGATATAGAATGTGGAAACAACACTTAACTAATTTGTCCTAATGGACATGTATACAACACTCTACCCATAACAGCAGAATATAGCACTCTTTTCAAGTGCATGTTAAATATTCACCAAGATAAGCAGTATTCTTGGCCATAAAACAAGTTTCAATAAATTTAAAAGGATTCTAGTCATACAGACTATGTTCTCTGACCAGATGGAATTAATTTAGAAACTAATAACAGGAGGATATTTGGAAAATGCCCAAATATTTGGAAATATTTTGAACTGTGTGAAAATGAGAAATAAAATATAAAAATTTGTGGGTTCCCACTACAGCGATACTTAAAGGAAAATTTACAGCAATAAACACCTGTATTAGGAAGAAGAGTCTCAAATCAATGACTTCAGCTTCATCTTCAAGCAAGTAGAAGAAAATAGCAAATAAAATGAAAGTAAGAAGGAAAAAGGATGTAATAAAGATCAGAGTAAAAATTAATGAAATAAAAAACAAAAACTGTAGAGAAAATAAATGAAACCAAAAGTTGATTTTTTGAGATCAATGAAATTGATAAATCGTAGCTAGATTGATCAGAAAAAAAAGACAATAACCAATATCAGGGATGAGAGTGATGGCATCATTACAGATTCTATATATATTAGAAGATAATAAAAACTTCATGCCAATAAATTCTACAACTTAGATGAAATGGACAAATTCCTTGAAAGATACAAGTTGTCAAAGCCCACTCAAAAAGAAATTGATTGCTTCTTGGCCTTTTGGCTAAGATCAAGTGTAGTATCTCTTCTTACCAGTTTAATATCTGATATGTCCTCTGTCCAAGGATGATGTATTAAATGAATTTTTGAAGCAGGGAGATGGCATAGGAGCTTGCCTTGTCTACTCCACGCATCCACCTGCTATTGCAGTTCTCCTTCAGGGGGATAACTGAGGTCTGAATAAAAGACTTTTACTAAAAAAAAAAAAGAAAAAGAAATCAATAATCTGAATAGCTCTTTATTTGTTAAAGGAATTGAATTTTTATGTAAAAACTTGCCCACAAATCAAAGTTCAGACGCAAATGGCTTCATCAGGAAGAAATAATACCAATTCTACATAAACTTTTCCAGAAAGTTAAAGAAGAGAGAATACTTCCCAACTCATTCTACAAGGTCAGCGTTATCTTGCCGCCAAAATGAGACAAAGACATCCTAGTAAAGAAAACCAAGAACCAGTATCCCATATAAATGTAGATGCAAAAATTCTTAACAAAAATTAAACAAACATAATCCAACAGTTATAAAAAGGATGTTGTACACTAAGAGGAAGTGGAGTTTATCCCAGGAATGTAGGTTGGTTTAACATTTGAATATCAGTCAATGCAATGTGTCATCTCAGTAAACAGCGAAAAAGCGTTTGACAAAATCCAACATTCATTGTTTGTAACTCACAGCAAACTGAGAATTAAAGAGAACTTCCTCAATAGGATAAAATCCAGCACTGACATACTATTTTCATGGTAAAATACTGAATGTTTTACCCTGGCAGTCAACAATAAAGCAAGTGTGTCAATTTTTACTACTTCCATTCAACATCATACTGGAGGTTCTAGCCAGTGCACTCAGGCAAGAAAAAGGGAAAAAAGGCAAACAGAAAAGAAGAGGTAAAATTGTCTTTATTTGCAGGCAACATGATCATCTATATAGAAAACCTAAGGTGGAAAAGGGCAGTGATGTGATACGAAGCTCAACAGATAAATAGGGGCCAGGCCATGAAGGTTTTTTAATCTACAATAAGGGGTGCCCAGAGTTTCATAAGGGCAATTCATAACCATTAAACATTTTTTGCATTTATCAGATTTGCAGTTAGAGAGTGTATTTTGATTGCATTGTGGAACATCTGTTGAGGACTGCCTTAAGACTCAAGACAGAGACTTTAGATAGAAGTCTTTGGAAATAGAAATAATGTAGATGCAAGATGATAGTTGCCTAGACTAAGGTGCTAATGGTAGAGATGGAGAGATGTGAACAGATTTGATAACTGTTCAAAGATGGAATTGACAGAACCTTTACTGCATGTGGGGGATGGGGTATAATGAGGAATGCAGGGCGACTCATGTGTTTCAGGCTTGGGAAACTGGATAGGTAGTAGAAGTGTTCTCTGAGATAGGTAACATGGGAGAAGGAATAAGGTTGGTGGTAGGAGGTGGGAAGATGAGATGAATTTTAGATATGTGGAGCTCGAAGTGCTTTTCGATAGCCAAGCGATGATGTGCTAGAAGCAGTTTATACAAATATCTGGGTAAGGAGACAAGTTTGTTTGTTTGTTTGTTTGTTTTTATTTTTTAAGTTTGAGTTCATAATAGTTTACATCATTGTGAAATTTCAGTTGTACGTTAGTTGTCTGTCACCACATAAGTGCTCCCTTTCACCCCCTCTGCCCACTTCTCACCCCCCTTCCCCTGGTAACCACAGAACTGTATTTTCTTTGTCCATGTGTTTGTTCATATTCCCCATATGAGTGAAATCATCTGGTGTTTGTCTTTCTCAGTCTGGCTCATTTCACTTAGCATAATTCCCTCCAGGTCCATCCATGTTGTTGCAAATGGGATGATTTTGTCCCTTTTATGGCTGAGTAGTATTCCGTTATATATATGTATATACCACATCTTCTTTATCTAATCATCAGTCATTGGGCACTTGGATTGTTTCCATGTCTTGGCTATTGTGAATAGTGCTGAAATGAACATAGGGAAACATATTTTACTTTGGATTGTTGATTGCAAGTTGTTTGGGTAGATACCCAGTAGTGGGATAGCTGGGTCGTATGGTATTTCTATTTTTAGTTTTTTGGGGAATCTCCATACTGTTTTCCATAGTGGCTACACCAGTTTGCATTCCCACCAGCAGTGTATGAGGGTTCCCCTTTCTCCACACCAATAACAACACCTGTTATTTTTACTTTTAGTGATTTCAGCCATTTTGACAGGCATAAGGTGGTACCTTAGTGTAGTTTTGATTTGCATTTCCCTGATGATTAGTGATGTTGAACATCTTTTCATTTGTTTATTGGCCATCTGTATATCTTCTTTGGAAGAATGTCTGTTCACATCCTCTGCTCATTTTTTGATCAGGTTGTTTGTTTTTTTGTTGTTCAGTTGTGTGAGTTCCTTATATATTATGGAGATTAACCCCTTACCGGATATATGATTTGCAAATATTTTCTGCTGAGTGGTGGATTGTCTTTTTGTTTTGATCCTGATTTCTTTTGCCTTGCAGAAGCTCTCTAGTCTGATGAACTCCCACTTGTTTATTTTTTCTTTTGTTTCCCTTGTCTGAGAAGATGTGGTATTCAAAAAGATCCTTTTAAGTTGTATATCAAAGAATGCACTACCTATATTATCTTCCAGGAGTTTTATGGTTTCAGGACTTATCTTCAAGTCTTTGATCCATTTTGAGTTTATTTTTGTGTGTGGCATGAGATAATGGTCTACTTTGATTCTTTTGCTTGTAGCTGTCCAGTTTTCCCAGCACCTTTTATTGAAGAGACTGTCTTTTCTCCATTGTATGTTCTGGCACCTTTGTTGAAGATTAGCTGTCCATATATGGGTGGTTTTATTTCTGGGCTTTCAGTTCTGTTCCATTGATCTGTGTGTCTGTTGTTGTACCAGTACCATGCTGTTTTGATCACTATGACTTTGTAGTACATTTTGAAGTCAGGGATTGTGATGCCTCCAGCTTTGTTCTTTTTTCTCAGGATTGCCATAGCAATTCAGGATCTTTGCCTCATATGAATTTTAAGATTCTTTGTTCTATTTCTGTGAAGAATGTCATTGGGCTTCTGATTGGGATTGCATTGAATCTGCAGATTGCTTTGAGTAGTATGGACATTTTGACTATGTTTATTCTTCCAATCCATGTGCATGGAATCTCTTTCCATGTCTTTATGTTGTTATCTCTTTCTTTCAGTATTGTCTTATAGTTTTCATTGTATAAGTTCTTCCCTCCTTAGTTAAATTTATTCCTAAGTACTTTATTCTTTTTGTTGCGATTGTAAATGGAATTGTATTCTTGAGTTGTCTTTCTGTAAGTTTGTTATTAGAGTACAGAAATGCAACCGAGTTTTGTAAGTTGATTTTGTACCCTACAACTTTACTGTAGTTGTTAATTATTTCTATTAGTTTTCCGATGGATTCTTTAGGGTTTTTTGTATATAAGATCATGTTGTTTGCAAACAGTGAGAGTTTCACTTCTTCACTCCCTATTTGGATTCCTTTTGTTCCTTTGTCTTGCCTAATTGCTCTGGCCAAAACTTCCAGTACTATGTTGAATAAGAGTGGCGATAGTGGGCATCCTTGTCTTGTTCCTGTTCTCAGAGGGATGGCATTTAGTTTTTCCCCATTGAGTTGATGTTAGCTGTGGGTTTGTCATGTATGGCCTTTATTATGTTGAGGTAATTTCCTTCTATCCCCATTTTGTTAAGAGTTTTTTATCATAAATGGATGTTGCATCTTGTCAAATGCTTTCTCTGCACTATTGAGATGATCATGTGGTTTTTATTCCTCATTTTGTTAATGTGGTGTATCATATTGATTGATTTTCGGATGTTGAACCATCCCTGTGTCGTAAAGAGACAAGTTTTGAAGTGAAGTAATAGATGGGAAGATACCAGATGATAATTGAAGCCATGGGAATGGAAAAAATTGCCTTGGGAGAGGATGTAATACGAGTAGAAAGTGGGCTTGGGAGAGAAACCAGTTTATAAAGGAAGAGGGACATGAAAGTGAGATTAGGAAGGGTGAATCAAAGGGGTAAGGGAAAAACCTAGAGAAAGTGTTATGGAAAGAGATGCTTTTGGAAAGGAGAAAGAGGGTAATATTGTCAAATGCTGCTGAGAGATGTCTTAACTAGCAATTATATAGAGGTTACTATGGACCAAGCACTGTTGTAAACAGTTTTGCATGTATTCATTTAATTTTCTCAACAATCCTTTGGGCCAGATATTGTTAGATCTCAATTTTGCAGCTGAGAAAAGTTAGGTACAGAGAAGTCAAATGACTTGTCCAAGAACGTGCATAGCTAGTAAGTGACAGAATCCAGATTTGTACTCATGCAATTTGACTTTATAATTTGTGCTCTTGACCAGCAACATAAAAGAGAAAAGTGACAAATGGATTTAACAATAAGGCTTTCACTGATAACTTTAGTCAGTTTTAGTGGATCGATGGGGGCAAAAATCTGATTGGAGTAGAACAAGGAATGTATGAGAAAGGGGAGGTGCAAACAATTCTTTCATGAAACTTGGGTGTGAAAAGGAAGAGTAGGGACAATAGGAGAATGCTGTTTGAAATTTAGGAAGGGCTTTCTTAAGATATGCAGAACTTAAATAAGTTTAAATACTGATGAGAGCAGGTAAGTAAAGAGAAGGGTTGAAGAGACGTGGGAGTTGGGGGGGGACACAGAGAGCCTCTGAACAAGATGTAAAGGCAGTAGGGAATGGGATCCATAGCAAATATAAATGGAGGGCCCCCAGGAGGGGTAAGACCTCTTTTATTGTCACAGTGGGGAAGAAGGGAAGCATGGATGTGGATGCATATAAACTTGTAGGTTTCCTGCTGTTCCAACTCCTTCAATCTCAATTTCTCTCTCTCTCATAGATTTGAAACAGAGATGAGAATTCTCTGTGTCAGCAAGTTACTGCCCATTTAACTTGGACTTCTGTTGGCTAAAGGGGAGAGGGAAGAGCATCCTTCTACTTTACTATTGAAATACAGGTTTCTAACACTGAGCTGGGGAAGTCTTTCTGGTACTCGCATGGAGGACTTTTTACCACTTTTGAAGAATCACATTTGCAATTACCACAAAATGAACATACTACTTGGTATTCCCTACTGGGGTAATTCTGTATTGATAGAAAAGGTCAAGTATAAAGATAATGTGCAAAATATTCAGCTAGAGGTGATAGTAATCATGATACGCAGTATTTCTTTATAAACAATTGTCTAGAACATGGGGTCAGCAAACTACAGCCTACTGCCTGTTTTCGTAAGTGAAGTTTCGTTTGGAACTGTATTGGAACATAGCCACTTCCATCCTTGATGTGTGTCTGTGGCAGTTTTTGCACTACAATGTCAGAGTTAAATGGTTACAGCAGAGACTATGGCTTGCGAAGCCTAAAATATTTACTATTTGGCCCTTTCGAGAAAAAACTTGCTGACCTCTTGTCTAGAATAATAAAGCAGTAAAGACTTGGAAAAAGTTTTTGAGAAAAAGAAGATACTAAAAATGTGAAGGGAGTTAGAAAAGTAAAAGATATTTAGGATATATTGCTAAATTAAAATATCACTTTACAAACCATTATAGATTATATCTTAACCTCATTTTTATTTTAAAAACATATTAAAATATTAATATTAGTTGTTTCTGAATGGTGAGATTACACTTGATTTTTATTTTATTATTCGTTCTTATGTGTTTTCTGATTTTTCTGCAGTGAACATGCCTTACTGTGTTATTAATAAAACCAACTAGTAGTAGACTAGGACGAGAATATAGAAGCTAAAGCAAATTAGAATGTGACGAATAGGGACTTTGGCAGGAACAAGCAAAGATGAGATGTCCTGGAAGGTGCATTTAAAAAATGCTTATTGTTGGTTACCAAAAAAGTTGGAGAAATTTTTTGATCATGCCACTAAAAACACTTTTATGTTAATTCCTT
Organism: Equus asinus; assembly: GCF_041296235.1. Lineage (NCBI taxonomy): Eukaryota > Metazoa > Chordata > Mammalia > Perissodactyla > Equidae > Equus > Equus asinus. The sequence continues at coordinate 87,516,746 of NC_091798.1, forward strand.
ATATTTAACCCGCGTCTGACATGAGCGCTGCCTGAAAACATAGTTTCCCACAAAAAACAAAAAAGAGAGAAAAGAGACTTACATAAGTTATAAATTATATTTAGGCTTTTTTTCCTATTTCCAAAGATATAGATCTTTAAAGTTTAGTTTATGGAGATGTTCTTAATTTTTGTGATTTGTAGACAGTGCTTTATATTACTAATTTATTTTTAATTTGAAAAATTAAAATCAGTTATTTAGCAATAAATAAAACCTATACTTTAGTATGTATGAAGTTGAGGGCTTTGCTTTATAAGAAGTCACAATTATGTCTTTGAAAAAAGGTGAACAGCTTTTATTTGGGCAAAAATAAGTCAAATTACAGACAGTAATCTTTTCAGTGAGGTACTGTTATTAACCAGATGCGACTTGAAGTAGTTTAACTGTGATGCTCTATTCTAATATCTGTGCTGTGGCACTACACAGGTGCTTACTGTGAAGTTCAGTGGATCTTGACAAGTATTAAGCTGATTTCAGTGGCTTTACTGTTAGGAATCATTCAAACAGAAGAGAAACCAGTTTTTATCAAATCTCGTATTTTAAGTCAACATACTTTTTGTTTAAATTATTATTATGAGTGACATTTATTATCTCTGTAGTGACCAGATCAGTTGTTGAGAGCAATCTCAAGATTGAAACTTAGGACACAAACTACTGACTTGCCCATAAATTGTCATGCAAAGCAGACAGACAGAAACCCAAAGCAAAAACAAGCCAAAAGACACTTGTTCTCTGGGTCCTTTAAATATGAGTCTATAAATAAGTTGATGATTTATTAACTATAATTAAAATATAACTTGTAAGAGAAATTCTTATATATCTTTGTTAAAAAAAAGAATGCAAATCAATAGAAAATGAGCCTCAGAACAAGAATATATGTGGGTATATGTAGCGTTTTTATGTAAAATGTAAAATTTGAGCCTGTGTATCAACTAAAAATGTAAATAATTATATAAAATTAAATAATTCAATTATACATTTATAATTAAACACACATATATACATGTGTATAATGTGTATGTATGTGTATAATTATATCCATCTGTTCCACTGACTAGTGTGACAGTGAATAATGGAATGATTTTGAATGAAAAATTTCAGTAATAAGTATATTTAAAAGAAATTTCCTGTTAATGAAATCCATTATATTATGGAATTCTCTTAAAGGGAAGTGGTAGAAATCTTGCTGCTTGTTATTTAACAGTGCACTGAAAAAATCCACACATTGTTGGGAGCAAACTTCATCGGCCGGAGATGTACAAGATATCCTAATAGATCTTATCTGTATCTGACATTTATTTTTCAAGTTGAGTTTAATCATAATGTAGACTGGAATCTGTTTTTGTTGCTTATGCAAGCACCCTCTTTTTTTTTTTTTAATTAATGTGTTTCTCATTTATTCAGGAAGTCTCTAATGACATTTGGGGAGGGGAAGACTTATTAGCTTCCTTCCTGAGTAATGCAGCTTTTATTTCTTGTTGCAATTGTGGTCTCAGCCAAAAACCAATGTTGGACAGAAGGACGGAGTAAGGAAAGAGGATAGAAGGGAGGGAAGGGTGAAGGGAGGAAGGGCTAGAAAGAAAAGAAGAAAAAACAAAAAAGGCAAACAGGAACATTAACTATACTAACAGTTCACGTGTATAAAAATGTAAGAAATTGTAAAATGTTCTGCTAAAACAGCAAGATCCTGTCTTTGTCTCATTTCTACTCTCTGCTCCTCTGATGATATCATTCTATTCAAATATAAATAAATGAAGCAATATGTATATTTTTGGTGACGATGTTGCTGTTACTGAATTTCTAAGTAATGGAAACATTTTAAAGGAGAGTTGTTCTGGTTATACTTTTTTCTGAATTTTCGTATGACTACTGGAAAATAGCTAGCCATCTCATCTAGCTTTCTAAGTTTACTTCAGTAATATTTATTAACATTGTGAGTAAATTCTGCCAAAATCTGAGATCTGGGAGATAGCTGGGGAGTAGTGAGTGGAGAGGTGCAGGGCGGGGTGCATCAACTCCTGTTGGGTAAAGAGTTTCAGCATTTGATCATACATATTTGATTTAACGACTTTTATATTAAAAGCTATGGAAGGTAAAATTTAACAAAATCCTAGCTGATGGGGATTTTGAGAGGGAAAAGTTCCTGGAGGGAGATGGATTTCAAAAGGCTCACAAACACTACTCTGAGATACTAAAATGACACTTTCTAAAGCATCCTTAGGGTTTTGAAAGGTAACTATTTGAGTCTTCTTTCCAAATTATTATAATGCTGCAAGTATTAGGTTGCATTCCACTCTTCATTTGTCAAAGATCAAGTGTCTCGTCCATTTTCACAACTTTGCTTTCAAATTTTGCTCCACATGAAGTGAAGAAAAAGTAAAACCAACATTTTGGAGGATTGTTTCCCCCTTTTCAAATCCTTCTGAAATAAATCCTTTTCCTGAAAGATTCTCATATTTTTATAATTAATCTCTCAGCCTTTGTGATTTCTGTAAATCTGCAAGTTGTCTTAGAGAAAATAAAACATAAAAGGTAGTTACAGACTAGGGTCACGAGTTCCGGAATATGTACATGTGCACATTTCATCATGGCTCTGTTCGACCTTACGATACATTTATGTGGAAAGTAAACTCCGTGTTGTTAATCAAATCACTGAGGGTTTAAGTGACTCCCCCAAAGCCACATAGAAAATGGGTGATAGGGCTGGAGTGAGGATCCAGGCCTTCGCGGCTGATGCTCAGCAGTGATGCAGTCTCATTATCGCCATCGTTTTTTGGATTCCTACTGGGCTCGCAGTCCTCCTCCTGGCAGTTTGTATCCTCCCTCAGAAGCTCTGACCTATTTTTAATGTTGCCTTTGCGAGTGAAGAGATAATATTACATGCTGTGTTTTACACATTGCTGTGGAAAATGGATGAAGAAAAATTTATAAATTCCGTACCTACTCGGCATTTTCATGCTCTTTATAATTACAAAAAGTCTATCACCATTCAAGTCATGAGTTAACTAAAACATTAGACTATCTCAAACTGTATTTTGTTCTACTCCCTCCTCCCCCATATGCGTACCCTCACATTATTTTCTGTAAATCTTGTTTTAGTTTGTTTTGACTACGTAAATCTCTGGTTTCTTCATATAGTTTCTGATTATAATTTGATAAGTGCTTTATTCTCCTTAAATATGGGTATTTATTCTAAATATATATAGTATGTGAAACCAAGTCATTTGAATGTAACAACTAATGCTGAACATACCTCGTAGACTCTTGTTTGCTTACGTATCTCCCAATACAGGAATTAACACAGGTATTCACACATTCAAGAACTCGCTTCGTGTGTTGTTAGCTTCATGCTACAAAGCGAAATAAATCTGTTTCCAATTTTTTCCTAAACCCAAATGAGTATACCTGGGAAAGGAATATGAGAGAGATCACAAATATGTATCGAAGGTGGTTAGTAAAACATGAGTTTTGCTCACTTATACCTTTTAATACTCAATTGTTTTCTTAAAATAGGCTGCATCTTGATGTTAGAAATTCCCTGAAATGTATAACTAGCATAAAAAGTATAATAACTTTAAAAATATTTAATAGATATCAGCATCTTAAAAAAATAGTCTTGAGCCAGCCCTGATGGCCTAGTGGTTAAAGTTCTGCGCACTCCACTTCAGCAGCCTGGGTTCAGTTCCCGGGCACAGAACCACACCCCTCGTCTGTCAGCAGCCATGCTGTGGTGGCGGCTCACATAAAGGAACTAGAAGGACCTACAACTAGACTATACAACTAGGTACTGTGGCATTGGGGAGGAAAAAAAAGAGAGAGAGAGCGCAAGATTGGCAACAGACGTTAGCTCAGGACAAATCCTTCCCAGAAAAAAAAAAGTCGTGTAGGTATTAAAAAAAAAATTACATATGACATAAAAATAAGCATAAATTCAGTTGTTTCTGACTACAATTGATAAATTATACATTTTTTAATTCCAGAAAACTTAATTCTATACCATGTTCAGTACTGAAATATAATTACTAAATCCTTTACTTGACAGGTGACCATCAAAAAATTTTAAGCAAGATTTAAATTGAGAACTTTACTGGAGGAAATTCAGTTCCATTCCTTTATGTAAGAAAAATACTTTTAATAAGTAGTAGAGAATAAGTAGAAAATTTCCCTTGGAGAGTCATTTGTTATTCAAGGTTTCACATTGAGAAAGATTGATTCTAGACTTCCAAAATGTTATGTTAACTCTGCATAAAACCAACATTTGTATTTCTAAAAGTTTTTAAATTATGAATATAATAAAACTCCAAAAATGGATACCTAAGGTGCTTCACTTGAAATGCCATTAAGTAGGAAACCTGTGCTTGTGCATGTGTTAAATATCCTCTGAATATAAAAATCATCAGATTTATTGTTATGAAGCAGATACATATACTTAAGGAAAAATAAGGTCATGTTTTTCTAATTTCTGAAGTCAAATGTATTTTATAATGTAATGAGATAATACAGGAGAAAAACCTTAGAGGCTATTTAGTTAGCTGTTTTAATAGTAGAAAGAAACTGATTCATGGTTAATTATAATAATAACATGAGCTTTCTTTTTTCTATGATTCCTCTACTTATAGTAAAATATGATGCCTGTGTTTTGGGAGCTCAGAACTAGCTTGATAAGTATAAGTTCTTATCCATGATTCTATGGAATATAAACAAGATGCCAAGTCCTAAAATTATGTGGTTAATCAAGTAGAGATTTATCAATCATGTTAGATTTTTGTAGAGAATGAAATTGTCCCATTCAACTCAGTTAAAATCAACTGAGGGCTATTTTGAAGTTTTAGACCATTTGTGCAAATTCAAAATAAAGATTAAATAGTGGATCAGTGTGATTTTTTCATCCCTCTGTTTTTAAAATATTTAAACTGTTGCTTTTCATTTTCTCATTAATGAAATTACTTTGGTAAAAGAATTTGGAGTAGTTTAATACGATGTGTTTGTAACATTATTTATTGAACACCCAACTATTAAGTCTAAGGTGGTGAATGAGGTTTCGTTGGATAATAGAGACTATAGGACGTTATCATGGTCTTGAAGTAAAGAGTCAAAACCCAACACATGAAAAGTTGAACAAAAAAATTTAATGTTGGTGTCAGAGATAAAAATAGTATCAGAAGCATAGTTATGCTTTCCAAGTTTCAGAAAATGGACTTGGAGTATAAAATATAGCTAAGTACTAATTAACGTTTAAGTACAACAACGTAGAGTAAAATTCATTTACGCTGAAGTTTAATCAGTCCAGCAACAAGCAGGAGTAAATGTATCAGAGATACTCTTTTATTTCTTTGAACTGTGAATCTGGACATGTATCTTTAAGATGGGAGTTGGGGGGAGAGTATGGGGAAGTGTAACAAAAAAGTAAAGGGGATGTGGTATCCTTTTGAGAGAAGATTGCTATCTAGGAAAAGATGGCACAAAAGGAGAGAATGGATACACCAAAACCCATTGACCTTAAGATTATAATTTCTTATGGTGCTTTAAAAAATCATAATGTGTTATTAACAGGCAGTCAATCAATAAATGTTCAGTAAAATCACTGTCATAATAATAACTCTTTATAGAAATAATTTTTGGACAGATCATTCATTTATTTTTTCAATAGATACTATCAAACCATTGTATATGGAGGGTATTGAGGTGTAGGCACTCTTCTTCTTTCCAAGGGGCTTATAGTTTTAGCGTGGTGGAGCAGATGCATATACAAAACTATAACAGGATGCAGGATACATGTAGGAAAGTAGTAGAAATAAAGCCTGGAAACCCACTTCAGATTCAGAGCACAGAGGGCCTTATTATAAGGCTAAGAAATGTAGAATTAATTTAGGTAGATGGGATTCATGGTAGATATTTGAATGTGTCAGTGACATGATTAGAGCAGAGGTATTTGATAGTGCCATTTGACATTGTCAGAGCAAAATGAGGGATTGAATGATGAGAAAGATAAAGGCAGAAAGGTAGATCAAATGCTATTTTATTTCAATGGTACAGTTAAGGTATGGTAATGACCGAACCAGGGCTTCAACATTATAGATGAAAAGGGAGAAAGATGATTTTGAAAAATTTGGAAATTCAGAATTTTTAAGCCTTGGAGTGGGATGGTAGCTCATCAGTTACAAGTTTACTTTGATAATTTAAAACATGTGACATACCTTGCTCATTAAGCATTTACACTGCTCTTTCTTAGATAAAAATGAATTAATATCCTAATTAAGTTTGTACAAAATTTTAGTTTGTAAAAGATAAGACTACTTTTCTAATATTCATGACCCACATTAGTAAATCCAATGGAGGAAGAAACAGGAAGCACCATTTTTTACTCATTTCCCTTTAATTCATACAAATGTCTTGAAATGTTGTTTAGGCAGAAGTGATATACATTAGATCCATAGTTAAAATATTTTCTTAAGAAATCTAGGCCTGATTTAGTGTTGTCTGAACATATATTTCTTGATAGACTCCATTTCTTTTTTGGTCAGGATTTGCCCTTTTACTCTAAAGGCCCAAGCTATGAGTGATGATTGCTCTAGGTGAAAATTCCTAACAATCATTATTCCAAAAAATTCTAAGAGAATTCTTTGTGAGTGATTCTTGAGAAAATGTATATATTCAGACTCTACAGAATGTATTTTAACATTTTAAATTTTATGTTTATAAGATTGGCACTTTCTTTTGAAAAGTCATTTTTTATAAAGATAGTTGATCCATAAATCTGATTTTTCTCTTCTAGTAGCGTGACCAACAGTTACCGTGAATTCATAATATTTTACTAAAGTCAGTGGAGAGGAGAAATAGAAATGACACTTGTTCTAAGAAAATTAAGGCCTTTTTAACAGAGACTAGCAGTTTTATCTTTGGACATATATGTTCTGCTAATAAAGAATTTTATCCCTTAGACCTCAAAGACCTATTATAAATGTAGCTTAAGCCTCAAAAGGACTAAAGCTCTTGAAAGGTAAGGTTCAAGACCCTGAAAAAGTATTTATACATATTGTGGGAGAAGCATACTTTTTCTAATTAGTTCTCCTACGTAGAGAGAAAGACATTTTCAAATTTTACCTAAAAATTAACTTCTATACAGTGATATAACTGAAATTGCATATCATGGATTATACACTTGATTGGGTTGAGGTATAGAATAGTCATCTGAAAGAGAACTTTATGCAGGGTAGCTTAGGAATGAGGAACATAAGCTTTGAAATCAGAACTGAATTGAAAACTGTAATTTTACTACATAGTTACATATGACCTGGATAAGCTGGATAGCATATTTGTGCCATAGCTTTCTTATTCATAAAGTAAAAAATATGATGCTATTCACGGCTACTGTAATGATTCTATGAGGTCATATACAACACTCAGTACAATGCCTAGCACCCAGTAGGCACTCAATAAATGGTAGCCATTGTTCTTGTTTTTAATAAGATCAACTAGGCTTATACTTAAACATTCCCTTTAAAACTGTTAGAGGCAAGAGGAAGGGAAGGGCATTTCATTTGTCTAGGTCACCAAGAATGGAGTGGACATCAGATTCTGGGCGCATAGGTTCATGACAAAGAAATCAAAAATAAAATACTCTCTCTGCCTTCTTACAAGTCAGTTTTTCTCTTCTGGCCACTTCTGTAACATTTTTATGGTATCGGAATTAAAGATTTTGCATTAACACTGTTTCCCCTCCTAATTTGGCATATACCGCTTTGCATTATACAATGCTTATTTTAATGTTCGTATAAGCTGCCCTGCTGTGCCCTTGAAAGCACAAAACATGTCTTGTTCGTTAGTATTGCAGAGTACGTCACACCAAGTACATACTCAATAGAGTACATACTCAACAAGTATCATAAATGAATTCCTTGAATCTCAGTTATTTCATATACTGTGCCTGAGAGTCAGAGGTACTTGGTTCTTTATCACTTTAACCACAATAAAGTACGTGGTGACATTTTTGGACTTCATTCACAAACCTCATTATTTCTATGATGATTAGTAGTAGTATTACTACTAATTATTTTTATTATTATTTCTTAAAATGATTTTATGTTTTGTATTAGTCAAAGTACATAACTGATTGTAAAAACAATCCCAAATCTTAGTGCCTTAATATAATAAAAGTTTATTTCTTGCTATGTCAGCCTAGAGTGGGTAGGATTGTCAGATAAAACATAGGATCCCCAGGAGGACTGATATTTGTAATAAGCATCATGGCTGCATAAGACAACAACTATTCCCCTCCTTCAACAACAAAAATTCAGCATCCACCCACAAACAGAAGTGCCTTTGTGAGAGTTGTGGGACCTTGTGGTTGTGGGAGTTGTTGCACCATAGGCCAGGGTACCCGGGAGGAGCCTCAACCATGGGTGGTGCATCAGGTCATAGTCAGACAGTCTTAGGTACCAGGTGTGGAACCTCTAGGAGACTATGAAGCAGTTTTGGGCCCTCTCAGCTGTGGTGCGGGAATGCCTACAGAACAGTGACTCAGGTAGTCACTTTCAGATGAGAGAACCTTGGTGAAAGTCCAGTGTTCCAGAGAAGTTCCAGCACTCCATGGAGGGAAAAAACAAAGCAAAACAAAACAAATTCTCATATATATATGAATTTGGATGCATTGAAGTGATAAGAGGAACAGCTTGTCTTTGCTGGCATTGTCCCTCCCCCTGGGCAGCACAGTTTAGGATTAAACTAGACAGTCTGTGATTTCTTCGCTCGGGGGGAAAGGAGTCAGTGAGTGAATGCTTGATGGTTGATTTTCCCAGCTGTGTGACTCACTCTTGAAGAGACTCCATACTCTCTCACAGCATCACAGCCCCAAGAGCATTCAAGAGGGAGCTCCTTGACTAGCGGGAGGGAGCAGATTGGGAGAGCAGCTTATAAGATTCCTGGAGGGCCTTGAAAGGATGAGGTTCCTGCTGACTGTGTTCTGGTCTCCATCAGGAAGCCTGCACACAGGCAAAGGGGAGGTCTTCACCCACCGATACCCCAAGCTGACCCATGGGCACCCTCAGTGCACTACACGCCAAAACCACTCTTCCTTGGCTCTGCAGCTGGCTCCCTGTGCAGCTCCCATGGCTCTGATAGGCATGGAGCAAGTGCAGAAAACAGGCCAGGGTCTATGGGCAAGGGAGAAACCGCAAACTTGAGCTGTGGCGCCACCGTCAAGAAAACAAAAGAGGCTCTCAGCAGCTGGCCTGGTGCATTATAGGATGGAGAGAAGACACACAAGCTTAAGAATTCTGCCACAAAGGGAGCAAGAAGTGTGGAGCAGTTGTATCTATACAAGGTCAGGGAACACCTCAGAATCTATAGCAGGACTGGCATGAGGTATTGTAACCCTGAAGGCAGTTAATAAAAACTGGAGGAGGTGACTGCTACTTGGAATCTGGAAACAGCAATGCAGAACTCCAAGAAATGTGAAAAATCAAGGAAACATGACATCACCAAAAGATCACAATAATCTTCCAGTAACCAAACCCAGCGACATGGAGATCTACAATTTACCTGATAAAGAATTTTAAGGAAACTCAGTGAGCTATAAGAAAACACAGTTCAACAAAATCAGGAAAACAGTATGCAATCAAAATGACAAATTTAGGAAAGAGATAGAAATCATAATAAAGAACCAAACCAGAAATTCTGGATCTGAAGAATTCAATGAATGGAATGAACATCGCAATACAGACCATCAGTATCAGAGTAGACCAAATAGAAGAAAGAATTAATGAGATAGAGGGAAGGAGCTTTGAAATAACCTGGTCTGAGGAGAAAAAAGAATGAAAAAGAGTGAAGAAGGCCTATGTAATCCATGGGCCACTATCAAAAAAACCAATGTCCAGATCATTGCAGTCCCAGAAGGAGAAGAAGGAGAGAAGGGGACAGATAGCTTATTTAAAGAAATAATGGCCAAGAACTTCCCAAACCTGGGGAGAGATTTGGACATTCATGTTCATGAAGCGTATAGATTACTCCATTATTTCAATCCAAAAAGACCTTCTCCAAGACATTATAATAAAACTGTCCAAAACCAAAGACAAAGAATCCTAAAGGCAACAAGAGAAAAGAATATTATGACCTAAAAAGAAACCCCCATTGGGCTGTCAGCTGATATCTCAGCAGAAACCTTACAGGCCTGGAGAGAATGGGAAAATGTATTCAAAGTGCTGAAAGAAAAAAATTGCCAACCAAGAACACTCTATCTGGGAAAGTTATCCCTAAGAAATGAAGGAGAAATTAAAACTTTCCCAGACAAACAAGAGGTGAGGGAATTCATTACCACTAGATCTGCCTTACAAGAAATGCTGGAAGGAGTTCTTCAAGATGACATGAAAGGATGCTAACTAGTGACATGAAAACATATGAAAATATACAACACACTGATAAAGGCAAATATATAGCCAAATTCAGAAAACTCTAATACTATAATATGATATGTTAAGCACTTGACTCTAATATAAAGCTCAAAGGATAAGAGTATTAATAATTATAGCTACTATAATTAATGAATACAGAATATAAAAACAGGCAAATTGTGACATTAAAAACATAAATGGGGGAGTAAAAGGGTAGAGGTTTTGTATGTGATTGAAGTTAAGTTGTTATCAGCATAATATAGATTGTTATATTTTATATGTCACTTGGTAACCACAAGCCAAATCTATAGTAGACTCAGAAAAAATAAAGACAAGGGAATCAGAGCATACAATCTGGAAAATCACCAATTCACAAAGGAACACAGCAAGAGAGTCAAAAAAGAGCAGGGGAACTACAAAACAACCAGAAAATAATTAATAAGATGGCAGTAGTAAGTCCTTACATATCAATAATTATTCTAAATGTAAATGGATTGAATTCTGCAAAAGGCAGAGAGTGGCTGGATGGATAAAAGAAACAAGACCCAAGTATATGCTGCCTCTAAGAGACTTGCTTTAGCTTTAAGAAAACACATAGGCTCAAAGTAAAGGGATGGAAAAAGATACTCCATGCAAGTGGAAACCAAAGGACAGCAGGGGTAGCTATACTTATATCAGACAAAATAGACTTTAAGGCAAAAATGTAACAACAGACAAAGAAGGTTATTATATAATGGTGAAGGGGTCAACTCATCAAGAAGACATAACAATCATAAATATATACACACCCAACATTGGAGCACCTAAATATATTGAGCAAATACCAGCAGATCTTAATGGAGAAATAGACAACAATGCAATAAGAATAGAGGATTTCTGTACCCCAAATTCAGCAATGGATAGATCACCCAGATAGAAAACAAACAAGGAAATGGACTAGAACCATACTTTAGGCCAAATGGACCTAACAGGCATATATAGGACATTCCAGCCAGCAAAAGCAGAATACACATTCTTCTCAAGCACACGCACAACATTCTCAAGGATAGATCATATGATAGGTCAGAAAACAAACTCATTCATTCTTTGACCTACCCAAGAGTTGTTGAATGCCTGCTCTTTGCAGGATAGAATATGTATAATTGACACTATGTGTGAGTATCCATAATCACTGTGAAGAGAACTATCAAATATAACCCTTGATATACTCAATGTCATGCTTTTTTAGTCATATAAATAGTGATGATAGTTTTGTTTTAATCCCCAAATAGGCTACCTCCTGACTCTCGTGGTGGTCACTGACATTTCAAGATATTTGCCTAGAGTGAATCATGTCATTTGTGGCCTAGTTGCAGAAGCGACTAATTTATATGAGGATTAGCTCTTCAATCTCATCAGCAGTGTCTTCTATCCAACTAACGCACCCCAAATGAAAAGAGAAATATGTTATAGTTAATATTTTTAGGTAAATTAATTTTTAGGCTTTGATCATAGAAATTCCATAACATAATTTTGGTTTCTTTATTAAACAATGAAGTTGGAAAAGCTCAGTGAGATTGGAACATGTTAAGGGTGTTAATCATAACCTATCATGTCTTTAGAGAAAATTAACAAATTTTAAAATATTTCAAAATTCCTTTAGAAAATGAATCTAATTTTTCCTGGAATAAAGTGCTACAATAATACCACAATTTTTGAAAATAAGGTACTCTTTCCCCTCCTGTGTTTTAATTAGGCATATAGATGAAGTTTTAAAAATTAAGACATAGAAACACATCTAAATCTTAAAGGGAAATAAAACCTCATGTTTGCCTTAATTTTTGTTTCATGTAGAAGTGTCATCTTAGAATCATTTTTCTAGATAATTTCTTTAGTTTTCCCACCTACTTTTCACTGAAAGGCATAAAGTTATAGAATAGCCGAGTATTTAATATCTGCCAGGCCCAGTATTCTAAGCACTTTTCATGTATTAACTCATTTAATTTTCGTAGCAACCAACGTAATTGAGGTAGGTACTCTTGGTCATTCTCATAGTTCACATGAAGAAACTGAGGCAAAGAGAGTTTAAGACTAATTACTCAAAATTTGTTGAAGACTGTCCTTTCCCTGCTGAGGTACCTTGGCACCTTTGTCAAAAATCAAATGACCACTTAAGTCTGAGGCTATTTCTGGACTCTATGTGTCTTCCAACTTTGTTCTTTTTTTTTTTTAAGATTGTTTTGGCCATTCTAAGTTTTTTACATTCTGTATAAATTTCAGAAATAGCCCATCAGTTTCTACATTAAAAAAATCTGAGATTTTGATTGGGATAGTGTTGCATTTATAGCTCAATTGGGGTGAATCAACATCTTGAAAATATTAAATCTACTGTTTCATGAACATATGTTATATCTCTCCATTAATTTAACTCTTCACTTTCTCTGAGCAATATTTTGTGGTTTTCACGGCACAGGTCTTAAACATATTTGTTAAGTTTGTTCTGAATATTTCATTTTTTTTGTAATTGTTAATGGTATTTTTTAAGTTTTATTTTGCAATTATTTGTTCATAGCCTATTTAAATTCAATCAAGATTTATATTTAATCACTTTTTTGAAGACTCCTATGTATGTGATCATGTTGTTTGTGAATAAAGACAGTTTTACCTCTTTTTTTCCAATCTCTATGCCTTTTATTTCTTTTTCTTGCCTTATCGCTGTGGCTAGGATCTTGAATAAAATGTCAAGCAGAAATAGTGACAATGGACGTCTTTACTTTGTTCCTGACCCTAGGGGAAAGCATGCAGTCTTTCATCATTAAATATGACTCTAGCTATAGGTTTTTCATAGTTGGAACTTTATCAGGTTTAGGAAGTTCCTTCCTGTCTTTATTTTGCTGAGAGTTTTTTTTTTAATCATGGATAGGTCTTCAATTTTGTCATATACAAATCCTTTTTCTTTACTTATTGAGTTGATCATGTGGTTTTACACCTTTCTCTTGTCAATATTAATTTTTAAATATTAAACCAACCTTGCATTTCTGGGAAAAATAAATCTCATTTGGTCATGATGTATTACTCTTTTTTTATATATTGTTGTGTTCTAATCTTCCTAATATTTTGTTAGAGATACTGGTGTGTACATTTTTGAGAGATGGCGGTCTGTGTTTTCTTTTCTGGTATTTTCCTTGTTGGGTTTTGGTGTCAAAGTAATACTGGCGTCATAAAATGATTTGCAAATTTTTATTCAGGCCTGGAGTTTTGTTGGTGGGAAGGTTTTTATTAAGAATTTATTTATTAAATGTAGAGCTATTTAGATTTTCTGTGTCATTTAAGGCCTGTTATGGTCATTATTTTTTCTTTCAAGGTATTTGTCCATTTCTTCTATGTTATCAAATGTATTGGTGTACAGTTATTCATAGTATTGCCTTTTCACATCAGTGGGGTAACTATTGCTATCCCCTGATAAAGGTGATTTATGTCTTATTTCTTTTCTTGAGTCATGTTTATCAATTTTATTGAATTTTCAAAGAACCTGAATTTTTGTTCTATTAATTTTCTCTTTTTTTCCTCTTTTCTACTTTATTGATTTCTGCTTTTGTCTTTACTGTTTTCTTCCTTCTGCTTTCTCTGGCATTAATTTGTTCTTTTTCTAGCTTTTTAACATGGAACTTTTGGCCATTGATTTTAAATCTTCTTTTCTTATGTAAGATTTAATGTTATACATTTCCCCTGTAGCACTGATTTAGCTACATCCCCTAAATTTTGGTATATTTTATTTTCATTATCATTCAGTGTAAAATATTTTCTAATTTCTCATGCAATTTCTCTTTTTACCTATATATTAATTAGAAGAATACTGTTTAATTTCCAAGTGTATGGAGATCTAAAAATATTTTCTTGTTTTTAATTGCTAATTTAATTTCACTGTGATCAGAAAACATATGTTGTATGTTATCTTTTTAAATTTATTGAGACTTGTTTTATGGCCCAGCATATCATCTATTTTGGTGAATGTTTCAAGAAAACACATAAAATAATGTGCATTCTGCTATTTTTTGAGTTTTGTGTTTTATAAATTCAATTAAATGGAGTTGATTTATAGATTTATGCTAGTCTTATATATCCCTACTGATTTTCTGTGTACACATTCTATCAATTATTAGAGAGATATTTGAAACAATTGCTGGGAATTATTCTATCAATTATTATTAGAGATAAGTGTTAAAATCTCTACCTATAATTGTGAACTTGTCAATTTCTCTTTTCAGTTCTGACAATCTTTGTTTCATGCACTTTGAAACTCATTAATTAGGTGCATATAAATTTAGGATTGTTTTGTCTTTTTGATTTGTGGACCCTTTTATTATTTAAAACTGTCCTTTATCTCTGATATTCCTTGTCCTGAAATCTAATTTATCTGATATTTATATAGGTACACCAGCTTTGTTATGATAACATTTGCAAGTATATTCTTTTCTGTGCCTTTACTTTTAACTTATATGTGCCTTTATATGTAAAGTAATTTTCTTTGAGTAGCATGTGCTGGATTTTGTTTTATTATCCACTCTGAAATCTATGCTCTTTTATTACAGTGTTTAGACCACGTATGTTTAGTGTGATGATCTCTATGTTGGGTTGTCTGCTATCTTGTTTTCTATTTGTTCCATCTAATCTTTGTCCCTCTTTTCCTTTTGTGTGACTTTTTTTCTGACTTTTTTTAGTACTTATTTTTCAAAATTCTATTTTATCTCTACTATTAGGTATACAGTGATGCATCACTTAATGATGGGCATGCATTCTGAGAAATGTGTCATTAGGGGATTTTGTCATTGTGCAAACATCATAGAGTGTACTTACACAGATCTAGATGGCATAGCCTGCTACACACCTAGGCTGT
Source organism: Equus asinus (assembly GCF_041296235.1). Taxonomy (NCBI): domain Eukaryota; kingdom Metazoa; phylum Chordata; class Mammalia; order Perissodactyla; family Equidae; genus Equus; species Equus asinus. Next base: position 87,532,049 of record NC_091798.1, read on the forward strand.
ATGGTACTAATCTTGTGGGACCCTATCAAATATGCAGTCCATCGTTGCCCAAAACATCATTATGCGGCACATGAGTCTACTTCTTTATTTATTTGGGGCTTTTTTTGTGATGTAGAGGTTATAATATCACATTTACTTTTCCTTAGGAAAACAAATTCAAAGTTAGAGAATTATTGCTGATGTGAACTGTGTACATCATTGATTAACCAATTACCAGAATTTTAAACTAAGTAGGTTGTAGTTTGAAGGAGGTAGTTTTAAAGCAAAAATTCATGAGTACTACTTCTGGAGTTCCCTATTAATCTTTCAGATTTGGCTTTGGTTGTATCATAACTTCTTCCTTTGTATTAAGGAACATTCTTGTAATCAAATAGACTTTGTCCTTTCAGGTGTACATTTCCCAACAGAAACTTGGCCCTGTACAGTCATGGCAATACTCCACTCATTATTTGATAGCTCACTTTTCACAGCAATTGTTTCAAATATCTTTTCCAACTGCTCTCAATTCCAGCTCCTCTAAATAACAGCTGATAACATCATATCCTTTTTGACAGAGAAGACTGAGACCATCTGGAATGAGCTGCATGATAAACTGCTTTCATCTCAACTAATTTCTACATTCTTTACCAATAGGTGATGATAACTTCATCCTTCCTTGCTATCTCGGAAGAAGAGATGTCCTTCTTGCCTGCCTAAACTGTACTCTGAATTTCTTTTTTTTTTTTTTGTCTCTTAGAGACCCTGCTCTCCTAATTTATCATCTTCTTGCACTCTTTCTCCATCTGAGCAAAACTTCCACTTGACTGTCTTGTTCTTCTTAACTACTTTTGACTTCTGTACTATCTTTTTAGCCAACATTTTTAAGTGAGTAGTCCGTAGCTACTACCTCTATTTCCTAGCAACTCACTTCCTTCTTCACCTTAGCTTCCACACTACAACTTCACTATAATTACATTTCTTAGCCTGATTAATTCTTTCTTTCTTCAACACTAAGCTTCAGACTAATCATATCTAAGAAGCCTTCTCTAAACTCCCAGGATGGACTCCTTGTGAATGTCTTTTTCTTAGTAGTTTGAGTGCCTATTTCCCATTTTATACTGTATTTACTCCTTTAGAGCTGTAATCATGTCTTATTTATATTTATATTTGCAATGTCTGATATATAAGCTCATAATTAATTTTTATAACAGAGCTGAAAGTCAGTATCTTTTCCTTTCCTTTTTTTTTTTTTTTTTGTGAGGAAGATTGGCCCTGAGCTACCATCTGTTGCCAATCCTCCTCTTTTTGCTTGAGGAAGATTATCGCTGAGCTAACATGTGTGCCAATCTTCCTCCATTTTGTATGTGGGACACCACCTCAGCATGGCTTGATGAGAGGTGTGCAGGTCCATACCCAGGATCCAAACTTGCGGACCCTGGGCTGCTAAAGTGGAGCATGCAAACCCAACCAGTATGCCACTGGGCCAGCCCCTAAAACTTATTGATCAGTGTGTCATTCAGAATTTTTAATCTTCCATTGAAATTGTCTCCTCTCTTGCCTTCTAAGCCTTTCTGATTTATTCCCTCAGAATTCTTTTTTGAGAGCCTGCAATTTGCAAATGTTTGCTTGGTACCATAAAATTATCATTATGCGTGTTTATGTAGCTTTCAGAGAACTTATCTTTAACACCTCCCAAGTACCTAGGCACAGAAGATTCAGTGATTAGTCAGGCAAAACTCCTTCAACTGAGAGCTTCACTGACTTGAATGAAAGGAAAAAACTGAGATGATTATAATAAGTTATACACCACACTTTGCCAAGTAGGCTGAGCTTTCTCCTATAGGAAGTGAGGTATCTTCATTTGTTTTAAAGTTTTCATGTGAAGAAGTGATATGAGCACATTTGTGCTTATAAAAAGATAATTACTGGCAGCCTAAAATGTGGACGCGAGGGGAAAGAAAAGGAGAAAAACAGGAGGCTGTTGTAACAATCTTTCAAAAAAGTTGTTCAAAGACTTGATTATGACAATGGCAATGGGACAAGGATGGGAAAAACTAAAGGTATTTATCCAACCTTGTCCTTTCATCCATGTTTCAGCTGTGTGTTTTTCTACTGGACTCTCAGACACCTCTACTAGTATATCAACTCAAACTAGAAATGAAAAATGATAGTAACAATAGCTATTATTTATCGACTCCTTATTTAGTGCCAGACGTTATTCTGATTGCTTTATCTTAACCCATGATTCCTCTGAATACTCTATTAGGTAAGTACTGTTACTATCCATTTTTTGAAGAAGAAACTATTGCACAGAGAGTTTCAGTAACTAAGGAATGTCACACAGGATCCATATTCTTCTGGGGTATTTTTGTTAAACCATAGTGCTATATTGTCTGAAACCTTAATTGTTTTCCTCCTGCCTTCTCTTCATTAGGCTCTCACTTCTCCATTTCACTATTTCTGCCATTCACTTTTCCAGTCTGAAAACCTGGATTATTTTAAATGCTGGTGTCTCTGCTTTTGGTTGTTCCTCATTCCTCTTTCCTCTTTTTACTGCTGGAGGAAGAGCACTATCATCATGTTATTGAATTGCTTCGTATCTTGGAGACATATAATAACTCTCTATACTCACTGACTCGAGCATATCTTGGTATTCAAGAATTCTCAGCAACTGGTCTTATCTCGTGTATGCAACTCTTTTTCCCCTGACGACCAGGGGGGGATAGTTTTCTACCTTCTGTAGTTCCTTTGTAGTTCATTGCTGCCTTTGTGCATCTTCCAGTGTTCTTATCCTGTTCTGAATTTGTTATTACTCCTTTCTATCCTATTAACTTTTCTTCAAGATTCAGCTTAACCATGACTGTCTCTGTGAGGTTAACCCCAATGTTTGGTTGCTTTCCCCTTAATGTGAGTTCCTGTGGCACTTACAATGAGCTGTGTTCTGAATTACCTGGGTCTTTGATGGGCGTTGGTCTCCTGGGTAATGGGGAGAGGGCAGGGACTGTTCTGGGGGTCACCTTACCTGAGCTGTATCCGAGAGCTTGTATGTGGAGGACAGGTGACAGTGCCTCAGCTTAGGCATAGATACCAAAGTTTCTCACAAACAGATAAGGAATATGTAATATTTTTATTGAGGTGATGAAATACACTCACAGTTTATCGTAACTTCTCCCACAACCTGAATGGTGTTTGTTTCCTTCTGAGATATTTCTGTTTACTTTCCACTTCGGTGCAATTTCAGGGATTGGAAAGCACACAGTATGGTTGGTTCACACCATAGCTCTGTTACCTGCCTACGTGATACTTGATTTCTGTATTACTTTACAGTGTCAAACAGTCATTTTTTTTCTTTTTCTGTTTTACAATAAACTTAAGAATAAAATCTCACATTCTCCTTCACTCAACTGTAACTGGCAAGTGCCAAGTCTAAGGTAAAATCATAATAAATATGTTTGTAAATTTGAAGTGGAACACAAACAATAAACTCCCTATATTTATTACTGTGCAAGGATGAAACCAAAACATCTATTATTTCTAGTTTTTTCCATCACCCGATGTAGACAAAGCTGCACACTTTCTCTAAGTTCTGCTTTAGCTACACCTTACAAGTTTTGATATAAGGCTTTTGTAGTTCAATCCAAACAATTTTCTGTTGTGACTTTATATATCTAGAAATATATATTTTGAGTTTCTAAATGTATACAGTTTTGAAATGTGAGTTTTATTACTAATTTTATTGCATTATGTTCAAAGAATATAATCCATATCATATGTATTCTTGGGCTATTTTTTGATGTTTTTTTTGTGGCCTAGTTTGTGATCAGCTTTTTATGATATTCTATGAGTGTGGAAAAAATGTATATTTTCTATTTGTGGGTCCTAAGTCTTACAAGTGTCCATTAAATCAAGCTTGTTAATTGTGGTCAAATCTAATTTTTAGCTGTCTAATATATCAGTTTCTGAGAAGTCTCTTAATCTCTCACTTTGATTATGGATTTGTTAATTTCTCTTTGTAATTTTGTCAGTTTTGCTATATGTATTTTAAAGTTATACCATTAGATGCATTAAGGATTGTCATAACTTGATTGTAAATTGTTCCTTTTATTATTAAGTAAAGACCCTCTTTGTGTCTACAATGCTTTTTGCCTTAAATTCTATTTTGCTAGACAAAGCATCTAGTCTTATCTAGTTGAATAATCACCAAAAGTGATTTCACAATGAAAGAAATGATTATTTTATGGTTCCATTTTCAAAATGGTGTTTAAAGTGAAGTTAACTTAATGGCTATATGTGATTGGCAACCATATATTAGAACTTGATGTTTAAAATGAATTATGTGGTCCTCTTACAGTAGTCAAATTACTATTCAGATGAAATGATACTAAAAATAAGTTGACATTTCCTATGTAATAGCACCATTGATTCATGTTCATCACCTACAGTGAATGATAGTGTGAAGATTGTATTATTTATTCCATTTTAGTGTCCTTTAAAACTATCCAAGCCTGTTTAGAAAATAGCGAAGCAAGTATCAGCTACATTGACTTCTGTCAGTTTGTCTTCCAGGAACTTGATGTGCTTACTTGACATAAAATAGCACAGGCTGCTGTAGATTTAAGATACTTATTAGCTCCATTAGTGACATAACATTTATTTTATCCAGAAACAAAACATGTCATCATAATAACATGGATTCAGTTCAGCCAATGATTTACTGACCACATGCCAGGCACCACTAAGTGCTGCAGGCACAAAGGAGGAACACAGGCCCTTTGAGGCCCTTTGAGCCTGAGTATTTTTGGACTGAACAGAGAAAATCTCACATACTATGGTTGGTACTACAATAGAACTTATGCAAGAGTTACAGAAACCATGAGTTCCTATTCATCATTTGCTCGTAAGGATATATATTTCTATAATTATATACCTAAGGTAATGGTCAATTGTTTTCTCTTTAATATAGAAAAAATAGAAACGAAGAACTTAATTTAAAAGAAATGAGTTTAAAATTCAAGGTCAATAAGATTGTTAAACATGTTAGGAGTGTGGAATTTCCTTTCTGGAAACACTCACTAGGACAGAGTTAGTAAGTAACTGTTCTCGCTGAGTGTTTTACACATTCTAAGTTGAGCTTAAGCTTCTCCGGCCCCCCTGCACCCCTCCCTCCACACTGATGCACATGCAGTATTACCTGTTTCATTGCATCATAGTAATGCTTATGCCAGAAATGTGGAGTCACCCATGACATGCCCTTCTTTCTTACCCCTTTCGGATGGCCTTCATCAATCCTGGCAGTTTTTAACTTTGAACATATTTTGAATCCATCCGTATTCTTCTCCACTCCTGCCCAAGCGGCTCAACCTATCACTGTGCTACTTCAGAAGGAATCTTTTCTTGCCCCCTCTATTTCGTTTACTCAAGAGAGCTATCCGAGTTATCTGTTTAAAACAATAGGTCTGATGAGCATGTGCTTCTTTCTCAAAACCCTTCTATGACTTCATATTGATCCTATGATAAAGTTACAGTCATTTCTTATAACACACATTGGAATCGTTCAGCCATACTGACCTTTCTCAATATTTCTTATACTGTCACTCTCCTGCCCACCCCAGGGTTTTCACTTTTTAATTCTTTTATGCCCTTTTATAACCAACTCTTTCTTTAGCTGTCAGTTTAAATGTTACTTCTAGGAAATAACATCTGTAATCTGTAATTTGTAACATTTGCAATCTGTAACATCTGTAAATAACTTCTGTAATCCTTCAAAGTACGTCTTGCCCTTTCTTTTTCTAGCATTTATCACGTTGGTAAATAAATATGTGTATAATTGTCTGTTTTCCCCTCTAAGATTATGAACTCTTGAGAACAAGAATAAGGTCTATTTGGTGTAGTAACAGATATATAGTAGGCACAAATATTTGTTAGATTAAGAAAATGCACTAGAGAATGAAAATTATAAAGTCAAAAGATTGATTTAAAAATATAAAAAAACCTAAAACATCTCAATCATGTTGTCACTTTAAAAACTTCAGATTTTTGCGGTTGAATTCACTGCTATTTTATATGAAAAAGCTGTCATATTAAATCTTTTTAAATTCAAAATCTTTTTATGCTTCCTTATTATCCATTATTTACAAAACACTATATCAAATGAATTTTGCCTGCTTCCAAAAAGTAAATTAACTGTGTAAGTATAAAGATTTCTTGCCTTGAGAATATCCAAAAGCGTGTGGTACAGTGTCTGAAGGCAGATAGTTCCAGAAGAGGAATTCCAGGCGTTTTGAGGAGCGATGACATACTCCAGAGCCCAGTACCCCTTTGTAGTATAGATTTGGAATATTTGTTTAAAAAAGCTCACGCCAGCTTTTTATGTTAAAACTATAGCTAACCATCTTTCTCTGATGACTAAATATCTTACAGATTTCGTATCAGTAAACGTCAGTGATTACCATAGAGCGTGTAGTTGAAGTTAGAAAAGCATGAAAGATGAAGTTTGGCTGAATGTGCCTCAACTACTATCCCTTGAGACTTATTTTTATTAATTTTAAAGTAAATCTCTAGCATGATTTTCTTTACCTTTGCTTCTCTGTTCTAACAGAATTTACTGGTTATTTGCTGAATTTCTTTTGTTTAGTCTAATTAACTGTATGTTTTTGTTTTTGCTTTTGCTTGCTGAAGAAGATTAGCCCTGAGCTAACAGCAGTGCCAGTCTTCCTCTACTTTGTACCTGGGTCACCGCCAGAATGGCTGAGGAGTAGCATAAGTCCACACCTGGGATTCGGGCTGTGAACCCTAGCCTCCAAAGCAGAGCACACTGAACTTAACCACTACACCACAGGGCTGGCCCCTAATTAACTGTATTTTTATAGAGCCTATCTTTAGGATCTTCATTAAGACATTTTTTTAGGTTCTCTCTCCACCAAATCATTACTCAGATGGAAAAGCACCCTTTGCAGGTTTCCCTTGATCTGTAGTTTATATGTGCTAACGTAGAATATAGTAATATTTTGTTTTGCCTTGTGGGAGCAATTAAAGAGTTTCAAAACTGGTGGCAGAATTAAGTAATGTTATGCTCTATATTAATAAAAAAAGATTTTAGGAAGCTGGTCCAGTGGTTTAGTCCCTGTTTCCAGTTTGGAGCCAATGTAAACAAGTGTTGTCACTTATCTTATTATCATTTTAATTTTTGCCCTTTATAATCCATCTGTTATACTACTTTTAAGAAAACAGTAACTAATATCTTTTCTAGTGAAACAATAGTATTTCTGCTCAAGCTACTTTCAAGTTCTCTTTTTAACGATAACAACTCTTTGAGGATATGAGATGTTTTAAATAAAATAAATTTTGAAGCTTTAAAAATTAATCTTAGCCTGGAGATCATTCTAAAATATTGTGAGGTAGTGGATTAATTAAAAAAAAAATTTTAACCTGTTAAAATTTCTGCTTAAGCATATTTAACTATTCTAGATAAAATTTAAGAGCTTTTAGAAATTTGTTTTCATACATGCATATTGTTTCAAGTACATGCTGCTAATGCTGTTAAAATAAGAAACTCAGAATTATTAACTTCAAATTTTTCTACAAAAGCTGTAAATTTCAAAAGAAAAAATTTATTTCAGAAAAGATATGCCTTTATACATAAACTTTTTAACTGACTCATAAGGGATATGACTTTTTAAAAAATGAGTGTATAATGATTATCTTCTTCCTGGAAAAATCAGACACACAAAAACAAAAATTATAATGATTCATGCTATTGATACAGAGCTATACTCCAGGACCATCTGTTCTGTGACCAAGATTTAAAAAAAGAACTTCTTAAATACAGGTTCTGTGCTGGGATAGTCAGGACAAGTGTGCCTTGGATTCTAAGCCAAGGCCATTCTAGGATGACAGAGTAAGCGATGGAGAGAGGTCCTACAGCAGACCATTGAGGGGAAGTCAAGGCAGGTTAGTAGGTCTGCTTTGGAGATCTTGAAGACTGGGAGCAGGCAACAGGCAGAGGTGTGTGCAAGTCATCATCAGGATGGTATAGAATGAGTAATAGAAATACTCTGCCAGTGGGAAATGCTGTGCACCATAGCAAGAAATAATGGGTGGAGAGCTAGGCAGGTGAACTGTTGGCATCAAGGGAGTCCAACTGCAAACAGTGAGGACTCTGCTGTGGAAATGGAAGTCCAGTGGCAGAACATACCTCCTCCAAATTAATGTGAGGAAAGAACTCAGTAGAATGTTTAACTCTAGTGTCTGACACATTGAGATGCTAGTTAGATGGGGACTGAGACTGGAAGCCCAGCAAAGGGAAGTATGAAATGGACCCTTCCTTTGACACAAGGATTGAGGCTGGATCCTAGTTACCTAATCAGTGTGCAGAGTCACAACAGGGACCAATAGCAAAGCTGACATGATGGTGAACCCTAACCTGTGGTTTTGTTGTCTTTGTATTTTCCCTACTCTAGGAGCTAGCTTGGCTAGAGCCTACATGGGATTGGTGGAAACCTTCAGTTAATAGTTAGAGCCATTCCTTTGTGGATACAAGGAATGCAGAACAAGAGGCCTGGCAGGCAATGATAACTGAAGACAAGATGCCGTATGTGCCATTCTTCTCCTCGCTGTACTTCCCTGCTCTTAACTGTGGAGGGGAAAAAACTGATTCACATGGGGCATGATTCAAAGCCACTGAAAGAACTGTGGGGCCAGGAAAACCACAAAACTGAGTTTTGTTAAACCTGGGAGATATTTTTGTTTATTTTTGATCAGACGTATTAGCAAATGCATACTGTGCAGTAGATCAAGTACAATAACCTCTAAGAATCCATAGAGTTCCCTAGTTTCTAGAAGCCCCGTGAAAAATGTTCTTCAAACTGAAATAGACATTTTAGAGGAGGGGTGTACTAGTTTTCTATTGCTTACGTAACAAATTGCCACAAATTTAGCAGCTGAAAACAACCTACATTTATCATCTCACTATTGTGGAGGTAAGAAGTCTGGGGTGACTGGGCTGATTTCTCTCTTCCACATCTCACGTGGCTGAAATCAAGGTGTGGGCCTGCTGGGCTCTTATCAGGAGGATCTGGGAAGAATCCACTCTCCAGCTTATGTAGCTTGTTGGTAGAATTCAGTTCCTGTGGGTTGTAGGAGTCAGCCAGGGGCTGCTCTCAGCTTCTAGCGGCTGCCACATTCCCAGGCCCTAATCACAGGGCATGGATATCTTTGGGGGGGCGTTCTTCCTACTACAGAGGGGAATTTTTTTATTTCAAGGGATGACTCTGATTATCCAGTTTTTCTTACCAGGTGCCAGTAAGAATAGTTAAAATACTTAGACTCTCAAACAAGTAGAAGCCCAGGGATTTTGGTACTGAATTAATAGTATAAAAAAAAAGAGACACGGACTTCCATCTTTGAGGTCAAAAAGGAAAAAGTAGGGCAATGACTAGAATCTGTAATGGTTAAAAGCTTTTGAAAGAGAGTACAACATTAATATTTCTAACATCTTTTCCCTGTGTTTCTCTTTAATCTATGGTATTTTGAAATACTGTTTAAGGTTATTTTATTAAGTTTTTGGCTAAACAGTTTGTGGGTGGGGAGGAGGGATACTTAGTGGAAAAGCTCGCTGTTAGGCCTGTAGTTTGACTGTGTAGCCAGAATGCAGGCTGATTGTTCTAATAACAATTTACCCAATCTCTGAAATTCGTATGAACACAATAAATGTTTCTTGACGGCTGAACTTACAAGTAATATGTGAATGCTAAAAATGGTGTCATAAATAGTCCACTTTCATTTCATTTTTAAACAGAAAATTTTATATGCTATTTATATAAGTTTTCTTAATAACTCGTGATCATTATTTTGAGGAGTAATCACACCAAGTTCAAAGTTTCATGTGATCAAAATGAATCTGTGCATCTTAGAACAGCCCCAGCACATGGTAGGCACCTGATATTTGGGATGCATGTAAAGATGGGAGAATATCACCTAGAACTTAATTGTCTCAAAACAACTCGCTATGTCAGGCCTTTTTCTTAGAATCTGCCTTTTCTGATTAAAGCTGAAGACAAAATTCAAGGGACTCGATTTCTGAACCCTGAAACATGGCGTTCTGAAAATTAAGAACTCTATCAAAGGCTGCCTCCTAAAGTTTTCTTCAGGAATGGAATCGTCACTGTGTTTATCAGAGTCCTTTTGCATTTCTCTTGCACTTAAAACATTTTTTAGGGGCTGGCCCCATGGCCGAGTGGTTAAGTTCTCATGCTCTGCTGCAGCGACCCAGGGTTTCGCTGGTTTGGATCCTGGGCGCAGACATGGCACCGCTCATTAGGCCATGCTGAGGCAGCGTCTCACATGCCACAACTAGAAGGACCTGCAACTAAGATATACAACTATGTGCTGGGGGTAATTAGGGGAGATAAAGCAGGAAAAAGAAAAAAAGATTGACAACAGTTGTTAGCTCAGGTGCCAATCTTAATAATAATAAAAATAGAATTAAAAAAAAACATTTTTTAGCGCCAGTAGCTTCTTCCCTTCTGTTGCCTATCATATTTCCCATGCTTCTTGGCTTTCATATCAAAAAGTTAGACTTTTATAGAAATTACTAGACAATCAAAGCGCTCTTTCCTTCTGCATGGCAAACATCAGTTGTAATGTTTAGATCACCAACTCTTCATCACTTTATATGTTTCCAGGTGCTCCAAGGCTACTTCTTCACTGATGTTTTGTTGTTGCTTATTTGATTTTGTTTTTGATGCTATTTCTGGGTCTGTCCCTCTTTTGGAAGCGTAAGAGATTGAATACTATTCTCTGGATAATTACAGTTTTGTAAAAGTAAGATAAATTATTTTTGTAATTTAAAAACAGGCCTAAAAAGTAGTACAACTGTCAATGATGCTGGTTCTCCAGATCTAAGCAGATGGCTGAGTGAGGTGGACTAGGGTAGAGTATGTGGTGCTAAAAATGGAACTTGTATAGTCAGTGCAAACAAATGCCCAGGAATAATGTAAGTGATTTTTAGATTATTTCTGGGACTTAACTTTCCGAAACAGAAAAATTGGTCTTTCATAGTCTGAAAATTAAAATATTTCATATTTTATTAAAATAAGTATTCTTTTTTAGGTTAGAAATATCTGCATTTTATTTAACCTTAAATTTTAGGGATTAGATTTGTCTTAAGTAAAGTTACCCTTTGGTCATATTGTATAGCTATTGACAAAGCCGGCTGTATATATGTTTAACTTATAATAATTTTTATTTATGCTATAAATATAACTGCAGAAAGTTTAACATTTCATTAAAAAAATCAGTCGGTTATATCATTCTAACAGTTCTTTTATGTATCCATCTACAGTCTTTTATAGATTATTTTTCACTATTTGCATAATTATAATCATGTTACACTCAATTCTATATTTGGCATGTTTCAAATAGCATTATATCGTAAAAAAAAAATCCCTATATTTCCCACATAATTCCATTTGTAACCATTATTTTTAATAATTGAATAATGTTCTATCACTTAGATGTACTATAATTTATTTAAGCATTACACTATTGCTGAAATTTTGGGTTACTTTGAATATTTCTTACTATTAATATATGAGAGTTAACGTATTTTGTGCATACTGTTTTTCTCATAGTTCAGAATTTGTATTTGGATAGTATCTGAAAAGAAGGATTACTTAGTCAAAATTTATTAATTTTTTTATAGTACATAATATATACATGTAAAGTGGTTTCTACATGTGTACTGGTTTCCTGTGCCACCACAAACATATGAAAATCCTGTCCTGGGAAGATCCCTAAGCATATTTCCCCAGTTATCACTAGTATTGTAACTGTTTGCTTAGTTGCCAATAACACTTGCAAAGAATGACCCTTTGAGGTTTGCCAGATCTTTTGTTTATACCTATTAACTGAAAAGATTTCCCCCCAACTTTCTAGCATTAGAAAAAACTAACCCAGGTATGATATTGAAAGGTTCACATCTCTCTAGGCAAGTAATTTGGAGATCAATACCTAGATATGGAATTGAAACATTTGGGAATTATAAATATCAAGACAACATCCTTCAAATCTTTAGAAGAGAAAAGCAGATTACACCCCAAGGAACAAAAATCAGCATGGTGTCAGACTTCTCTGCAACACTAAATATCAGACAACAGTGGTATCTGTAGTTTTGATGAGAGTCAACAAAGATATTTGCATATATAAGGATGGAGGAAATGGTATTCATATAGCCTCTAGCCAAGTGAGAAATGTATAAAAATTGAAATTCATGAGTTGAAATTATGTTATTTTAAAAAACTGATAGAATAAAACTAGATAAAATTGAAGTTCTTTATTTTTGATGCTGAAAGTATAGTTACAAAACTGAATGTAGGGGTCAAACTTTATTCCTGAAAGAAGAGATGATGAAAATAATGTGTTTATGCCTAAAATTCCAGGTGTTTATAGTAAAGACTAGGGAGGGGAGGGGCCAGATGTGGAAGAGGAGCAGTAGGCTAACCTCTCTGTTTTCGTAGGGAAAGGCAAACAGTACTGTTTGTCTTAACTTCAATACCTTTAAAACTTAGCATAAAGAACAGTCGTTTCTTTTTTCTAATTTTAAAGGACATCTGACTTGGATGTGTATTAGAAGACTTTTCTGCTAACAAGTAAAACAGTTAAATAGAATTTAGCACAAAGTTTAAAAATAAATGTTTGGGAGATGATTTAGTATATGAACACAAAAGGAAAGCTGAGCTTGCAATATTAATTTTGGACAAAATAGATTCAAAGTAGTGATTATTAAACATGGAAAGGGAGAAATGGACAAACAACAGTTGTAGGGTGTTCTATATATTTGGAAGAGCAAAGGGACAAAAATTAGAGACAGTATGAAGATATTAGGTAAATGGGCAAAAACATAGACCAAGAACATGGATATTTAGTTAAGTATCCATGGGAAATTATGAAAATTGATTATTGGTTAGATCACCAAAAACGTGTTCAACAAATTCCTAAAATATAGAAATTATACAGTACATCTTACCTGAACACAGTGGGAAAGATAGAAATTAAAATTAAAATAAAACCTCCTACCATTTGTACATTAAAGTATACCTTTGGTTACATCTACAAGGTTTGATATTGGTGTCCTCATTTTTTTCTAAATCATCTAATCAGTGTAGTTTTGGCTTCTAATTATATCCAATAGAAGTTTGGGAAATCAAAATTATATTTATTAGATGATTTAGGGAAAGAATCATGAACATCAACGTCAAACCTTGTAAATGCAATGCAAGGTAAATTCAGAGCCAAATGTATAGTTTTACATGATTTGTATTTTAAAAAAGAGAAAAAACTTAGTTGCTAATTTAAGATGGAAAATAATAAAACTTAAAAAAGGAAAAAGGAGGAGAATAGAGATTTAATAAGATGAAATAATATGTTAATAAAACAGGAAAGAAAGTAAACTAATAGAACAATTCCTGGCAAAGATAATGATGAGAACACTAATTCACCTCAGGAGAAACAAAACAAGTCATCGTCTGTTTTAGAACCAACAGTTCAGTGAGGCGTCCAGGGCAGGTGGGCAGCCTCTGCTCCTCAGAGGATGGTGGGGGCTCTGCCATTTTACCAGGCATTGTTTTTGTCAACATGACAGAAATTAGATCTCTAATTAAAAGTAAGTAGGAGACATCCCAAACTCTTAAGACCAAGGCTTGGAAGTGGTGCAAACCTCTTCTGCTCACATTCCAAGAACAAGAACTTAATTCTTGGTGAGGACAAGAGAGACTGAGAAATGTAAGGTAGCTGGGCTGCCTCATGCCTGGCTACAGTTCTGTTACATGGAAGGAGGGAGAAACAGATGTTTGTGGTCTGCTAGCAGTCTCTCACAGCTGGTACATAGGACCTTTCTAAAATATGTGAAAGTAGTGTGTATATGGATAAAACTAAGAATCTCAATGAAATGAAGTGTTCAAGGGAGAAATGTAAATGAACAGAATTGAAGCAAATAGAAGTAGAAAATATAAAAGAATAATGACCATAATTATTTCCAACATTGCTTTTGTATTCAGGCAGCTTTACTGCTGCATATTTTTTAACTTTCAAAAAGCAGACAAACGCCATACTATATAAACTTCTTCAGAGCATTACAAGAGACAGTTTGCCGTCCAGTTCATTTTGAGAAGGTAAAATAATCCTGATGCTCAAGTTTGGAAAATATAATAAAGCAAAGAACATTCTAAACCTGTCTCATTAAGAATATAGAGGTAAAGATCCTAAATAAAGTATCCAAATATAATTCATTAGCCTATTAAAAGGATTACCCGTGATGATCAAGCATAGCTTATCTCAGAAATATAATGATGGCTTAAGTTGAAGAAAACTATCAATATATGATTATATCATGCTTCTCTAAAGAAAAATCAAATAATACCAGTCAAAAATGAAAAGACAAAAGTATGTTTTTTAATTCTTGAGTTTTTGAAAATTGTTTTTAGATTTAAATTTAAATAACTGGAATTTTACATATACTAAAATATTTTTCCTATTCCAGCAAATATAAACTTTGTATCTTGATTATCCAGTGTATAATTAGGCAACTAGTTCCCTAACATTCTTAGAGAATGTTAGTTATTTAATGTGTAGTCTTAATAAATGCTAACTAATTATATTTAGTAATCAGTTGCATCCTAATTGTATTTTTAAGCCAATTTTTATCGTGTGCTTGTTGTTTTGAAACCTTCATACAGATGTATGTACAACTTTTTTTTTAATACCAGAGGGCACTAGTGATAATAACTTTAAAATAAGAATCCTTGTAGCTTTCATTTCAGATTTTTATTTAAGAAGAGAAAATGTAAAATGACAGAATACTTCTGTGTTCTTTAAATCTATAAATAGAGAATTAGAGAATAAAGATATTTTCTAAATTTAATGTATAATACCATTTAAGGGAAAAGGGGAAAGGGTGCTGGATATATATACAAAGGAAAAATAAATAACAAAGGTGGGGGAGGGAGGGTCCATACTGGTGGCGCTGCCGTACGTTCTCATGTTCTGCTTCGCCAGCTCAGATCCCAGGTGCAGATCTACGCACCGCTTGTCAAGCCATGCCGTGGCAGGCAGCCCACATATAGAGTAGAGGAAGATGGGCATGGATGTTAGCTCAGGGCCAGTCTTCCTCAGCAAAAAGAGGAGGATTGGCGGCAAATGTTAGATCAGGGCTAATCTTCCTCAGAAAAAAAAAGGAGGGGGTACAGATTGGTTTACACCTTCTTAGAGGGCAGAATGATATAAGCACAGATAGTCCAGGAGAAGAAAATGACCACAGAGACTTAAACAAAGATAAATAGGTAGCAACATGAAGAAAGATCTCATGGTGACTCTCTAAAGCACATTTGAATATTCCTTGGAAAGCAATAATTGTTCCATAATTTAGTTCATTTGAAAACACCAAATTTAATGTATTGGATTTATAAAAAGAAGGTAAAATTATCTTAGTGGTTTGGGAAAATTTAAAAGAAATAAAAAGTAAAGTCGCTCTAAAAAAAACCTTGAAATTTGTCTCATGACAAAGTAAATGATTTAAGAACAGTTAGAAAATATGTATGAAAGTTTATATTAAAAGCATACAAATTAATCCACTATAGAAACAAAGCTCTTTTAATGATAATTTATATTTTTGCATTTGCCGTGGTCTTATGTGTTCAGTTTAGTTAGAAGAAATATTTTAAAGCCATATTATTTATGTTTTTGTCTTTTACTAGAGAGATGAAAAGTCAACCCTAAATAACAGTGGATATATTACATAATAAATGATTTTCCATGGTACTCTTGTGGGAATTCATACAAATCCAGTGAAACTAATGTTTTGTAGTAGTTCTTAATATAATTAAACTTTTTGTTCTCCTTTTGTGACTTAGTTACAACCCCCCAGAGTAATACACACTTTATGAGTTAGAGCCAACGCCAACTTTCTGTGGATCCTCAAGTCATGAGATAAATTTGTCTCATGAGCTGGAAGTAGACTTGAGACAAGTCTCAGAAATTCCAGCAATGAAACTCAAGAAATTTGGCACTTCTTCCTCCTACATAAAGTCCTAACCCCAAAACTTGATTCTTATTTAGTTTATAAGTTCAAAGCATGTATTATTCATATTGCTACTGGATACGAATAAGCAAGTTAGGCAGTTTGAGAAATATACTCTTTCACAATACAACACTTAGAGTACCATTTCGTGTACCTCTGTAGTATTTGTTAATAATCATCATGATGTACCAAATGGCACTCTAAGCTTGAGCCCAGTCCACACAGTATGATAAAGGGAGACTATCCCTTGTCAATAAATCCCAGAAGAATGGATGGATAATTTAACTGAAAAATGTGGCCCATAAAGTGAAGTTTGGGCTGAAATGCCCTGGACTAGCGCTTTGTACTGGGAAAACAGACTGGATAAGTACTAGGATTCTGTTCACTTCACTTCGTGTCCTTAGGCTTAGGCTAGAAATTACTATCACACCAGAAAACTAAATTGTCATGCTCTAAACTGTCAGCATCTAGCTATAAAACTCTTTATTTTCAAGACGCCTCTTTTGTTATGCCCAAAGTATGATTACTAAGAAAGAAAAACTTCCACAAAATTCTTGTGCTACTGTGAGGGAATAGGTGCAAACTGTAAGAATTTGGTCTTGAATTTACATCTTGAAATGTAGGAAGGCAGTCTCAACAACAGAGTAGGAGGCATATTTAAATCAGTCAGTCACCATAACCTGTTTGTTTGATTCATTCATTCATTCCTGACTATCCTGTTTAAAATTATAATCCCTTCTCCCTTTGCTGGGAACTCTCTATTCCCTGCTCTTTTTTTTAATCCATAGCACTTATCATTGTCTTTCTTCCCCTCACTAGAATGTTAACTTCAAAAAGGCCAAGATTTTTTTCTTTTCCTAGTGTGTTAACTGCTATATTGCAGAACCTAAGAGAGTCCGTGGCAATATATATTTTGATTGAATTTATGAAATAATTTTGAAGCCATAAAATAAAAATTTGAAGGCATTTTAAAGATTTAACTTGCTTACATCTTTATTTGAATTATTTATTTTGTTTCACTTTTAAATAATAGCTGAAAAAAATAGGAAATATATATAATGAAGAACTTTCAAGGAAAAAAACTAGCATATCATATACCCTTAAAGAAAGTAGTAGGGACAGCTTCGTGGCATGGTGGTTAAGTTCAGCACACTCTGCTTCAGCAACCCTGGTTTGGATCCCAGGCACAGACCTATACCATTCGTCAGTCATGCTGTGGCAGTGACCCACATACAAAATAGAGGACGACTGGCACAGATGTTAGCTCAGGGCTAATCTTCCTTAGAAAAAAATTTTTTAATTTTAAAAAAAGAATGTAGTAGTCCCCCCAAAAAAGAAAAAAATAAAGGAGCCAATAATGACCCAGCATCTTTACTTGTTGAATTTTAGTTTAGATGCAAACAAACATTTCTTTTTGTTTTGGGTAGGCAAATGCTTCTTTTCAAGCAACTAGAATTGAGGGAGAAATCGCATCTTTGAACTACACTATGAAGTTGCAGTAATTTACTGAATTCTATTTCGTTTTTGTAAACTTGCTTAATGTAATAGTATACATTTCTGTAAAAGTATAGGTGAGTGTGGCTTACAAACTTTTTTACGCATCAATTTTATTACAAAACAAGTTTCTATTCTGCAATTAATTAGAATAGTGATGTCCTATGTCTAGCTTTTAGTACTAAAAGCAACTTCCTCATGACAGTAATTGACTGTCACAGGATGTAAATCAAATCTTTCTTCCTAGATCTGGCTGGAATCATATATATTTAAACTAAAAAAGGATAAATGTGTGGTGGTAAGTTTCTCTCTTACTCTAACATTGTATATTAAAATGTTATGCATGTTTAGTTAAAATGAAAAAAAGCAATTTGCCTTTCATTTTTTAAAAACATGACTGTTGATATATAAAGTAAAATGGAAGAAAATCTGGCAAATGGTGGGTATTCAATTAATGTACACTAAATGAAATTGCATGTTTTTGCTCAAAATAGAATAATAGATTAATATTTCATCTTAATATCTAAGGAATATTATTTCTCCTTTTATACTCATATGCTTTATCAGCAATTTAAAATTTTGGGATTCATGGGTAAACAACATTTTAGACAAACACATTTAAATCTAGATTTCTTCAGGAAGCCCTTATTATTAATGACTGCCAGTACTATAGGATAAACATGTTTTAGTATTTTTACCCTTTATATACTGGGAAATGTATGCTACAAATATACTGAGATATTACATCTTCTGAAGGAATGTTAATGCATGAATGAATACACTGATGTAGGGGAGGATAGTGCAACAGATACTCCAGATCCAGGACTTATTTTGCCTTCTTTTCATAGCAGAACTGTTGGATTCCTACTGATCTGTCTGCAGCACATTTCTGGTTCCTCTCGACTGTTCTTACTGTTTGTAATATGTCTAACCAGCTTGAGGGGTGAAATGCATGGTTGTAGAACAGTTTTATCTATTACTACTCTATGTAAAAATTAAATCTAAAACCTTGATTTGCTTACAGAGTGTAACCCAAAGTTTTTCATACTTCTATTTCATGAAACTCTAGGATTCTGTGAAATAATTTTCTAAGGAAGTAGACTTTGCATTTTTCATAATCTGTTTATATGAGACCAATCTCTCCAACTCTAATTCCTTTCTCTTACTCAGTCTCCTGATTGCTTTTTCATCCTGACCACCCTGTTTTCACTATCAATTATATTTTGTCTACCAATTATAGAATATCAGAAAGTGAATAATATGAGTGTTGCCACCTACAGACAGAAAATTAATTACCTTTGTTTATGACTCATAGAAAAGCATAATCTAAAGAAAGAGAGTTCTTTTTTCCAACTTCTACAACCACCATTTTCAAACTTATTACGTACATTTTTACCTTTTTGCTATTGATGCTTCCATTTCAGATGCCCGTGCCTTAAGATAAAACATTCACTCAAACTTTTATCATTTTGTCATATTATCACTTGCCTTTTAAATACCATTTAAATATACCATCTTATTAAAGTTCTGTGACTTTAAAAAGTTTAAAGAGACCTGTTTAAACCAAATAACTTTGTCATATACTAAACTAACTGTTGTATCTTAGTTTCCCTCTGGAGTGGGGGAAATTACCACTGTTTGTTCCCGGGAAGGAGCAGCTCCCGTCCTACAGTCTGTTACGGTTAGTCGTTGGTTTTGTGCCTTCTCTGTAATGATGTAGGTTTGTTTCTCCTTTATTCTTGCAGAGTGCGGCAGCAGCTCCCAGCCCAGTGCTAGGAAACATTCCCCCAGGAGATGGCATGCCAGTAGGTCCTGTACCACCAGGGTTCTTTCAGGTACTCAGAGACTCGGACTAGGAATGTGGAGGCATAGGAACTCCTGTTTGATTTTATTTAAAGATGTGAAGGAGCACGAGGCTATTTTAATTCTTAACGTAAGCTTAACACTATGCAGCCAACTCTTGATTATGCAGAAACTGGTTATCTAGTGTATAGATTAGCCCTTCCTTCCTATGTTTTATTTGTTGTCAAATCTTGATTCATTTATTTATTTTGCCATTTCATTGCATTTCACCTAAGAAAAAAAGGGAGTTGAAATGCAAATTAGCCCATTAAGTTAACTGTGGTAAAGATTTGAGGGGAGAAGAGGCTAAAGATGAGGTTCTGGAATGCTATATGGATTTTAACCATCCAAACTATCCGTATCTCCGCAGACTGAAGATAATCAGGATTTGGCTGTACTTTCAAAACATGGCTAAATCATAACCCATTCATTTATCAAGATTATAGGCTCTATCAAAATATTTTGAGAATCATCTTTGTGGCTTTTAAGTGGGAATTTTTATTGACATCATTACATAACATTTTAAAATCAGACTTTAAAATACATATGTTAGTATTTTAAAATTTCAATACAACCATGTACTTTAGCAATGATGATAATAATTTTAGAATTAAGATACATCACTTTTTGATTTTATGGCACCCACATCTTAAATCTAATGGTTTTCTAACCCAAACCAACATAGATTCTGAAGTTTATTATTTTTTACTATATGGTTAATTTTATAACACCCTTTGAGAAAATTATGAAGAATTTAGGAGTTAAAAACTAGAGTTGTGGGGTTGGCCTGGTGGTGTAGTGGTTACCTTTGCATGCTCCACTTCACCCCAGGGTTCGCGGGTACAGAACCCCGGGCATGGACCCTGGGCACAGACCTACACACCACTCGTCAAGCCATGCTGTGGTGGCATCCCACATACAAAATAGAGGAAGATTGGCACAAATGTTAGCTCAAGGGCAATATTCCTCAAGCAAAGAGAGGAAGATTGGCAATTGATATTAGCTTAAGGCCAGTCTTCCTCACGAAAACAAAAACAACAACTAGCATTGGAAGGTATTACAGGAATTAATGTAATATGCTGTATTGTTGATGAATTATGCTAGGTACTTATAAACTAATTTGTCACTTTAGTGTTTAGTATTTTCAAAGTCATTGATAATCATCTTTTAGTTAATCCATACCTTATTACAGGGTAGATCAATGTACTTATAAATGTGAAAATGGAGAAGTAAAATTATAGGCAATTTTTGAAAGTATAGCAGTTGAATAAAATTAATTAGAACCCAGTACCAGCTCTGAAATGTAAAGTCCTTTAGGACATGGTTATTTGTCCAGCTACTCTATATTAATATCCAAGTGGTCTAGAATATTCAAAAGTCTTTTACAGCTCCCGTCTGTCTTGAGGGCCCTTTCTTATAATCTAGGAATGTATTATAACTCTTGATTATTCATTAAACAATCACCATTTAAGATAATAATGAAAACTAATACTTAATAACTGCTTACTATATGCCATACTTTGTTTTAAATACCTTATGTATATAAACTCTTAATCTTCACAATAACCCTAGATGTGAAGTACGTATACCATCATTCGCATTGTACAAATGGAGAAACTGAGGCTTGACAGATAAGCGGTTTGCACGAAGTCAGAAGGTTCAGGGCTAGGATTCAAACCAAGGCTTTTCTGGACTTCTGCCATTGAACGTACCTTCTAAAGTTCGTAGTTGACCGTTATTCATAAAATATTTCTAGCGCATTTTATTTTTTTCCTCATGCTCTTATTTCTCTTGCCAAGGATAGATTGGGGTTATAGAGTAAATCAGCAAAGTTTATCTACTTATTAGAGTTAGTAGAAGCTCTCCAAGTGGCACTTGTAAAAATAGGTTTGGAAAGAAGCCAAATTCTTTTTTTCTAGGGTTAAACAAAGATGTATAAACTCATAAATTTTCATTTCCACATTTTGTAGAATGAACCTTTCTCCCCTTACTTGTCTTCTGCTTGGGTCTTGATAGAAGTAGTTGAAACAGAGTTAACTTTGTTTTAATTATTCCAAGGTGATAAATATTTGAGTACTACTGGATGCCAGGCACTGTGGTAAGCATCTAAAAATGAGTTTGTATAATGTGTACCTTCCTCAAGGTCATTGTCTAGCCAGTGGGACGTTATTAAAAATAAATAACTGTCATACGTCGAGGTATGTGCTGTAACGGAGTAAAGTGTAAAGTTCTGTGGTGACCTAGAAGGGAGAGCTGTTAAGTCTGCCTGAGTTGAAACTCAAAGTGGTTTGGAGAAGGTTTTCCAGGAAAACAAGCTGAGGAATGATATTCCAGAAAGTGGGAGCAGTGTAAGCAAAAGTGAGGAGGCATCAGAATGGCCTGTGCAGAGGTGTTTACCCACAGTAACACGCACAGAAAGTAGAGGAGCATAGGCAGGACTTCCTGGAAATGAAGTGGGAAATACGCCCTCGCATAGTGAGAAGGGCCATATATGCCGAGGTAAGAACTTGAGTCTTTATTCAGTAGACATGTAGGAGCTGTTGAAGTTCTTTGAGGAGAACAATGACCTGAATTCCAGCTATAGAATGGATCAGGCTTTGTTAGGCATCTATGATGCAATTGTATACAAAACCCCTTCCCTAAAAAAACATACATTATGGTAACTGAGAGAGAGAAAAGGTAATTAGAGTCTAGAAAGAATATGGCTATATTAAATGAGTAGGCTGTACTCTTAGAGCAAATCAGAAGACCACCAAACCCAATCTGGGGAGGGGCATTGTCGGCGAAATATTGATTGTCAAAATAGTAAATGGAATCCAAATTGGGATGTAGAGATGAGGTAAGAAAAATCAGGCAAAGGAGGCAGAGACGGGGGAGAACATTCCAAGAAGAGGGGAAAAAATTTACAAAGCCCCAGAGGGGAGAGGAGAGAGACCAAATATTTCAGAAATACCCGGAACTAGAGTAGCTGGTGATGAGGCTTGAGAGGAGCCTTGTAGATTAGTTAAGAGTTTGAACTTGATCTTAAGGGCAGTAATAAGTTATTGAAGGATTTTAAGCAAGAGAGAAGCATGTTCATATTTGCCTTTTTAGAAAAATCACTCCAGTTACAGGTGTAACCCGGTTTGCAGAGAGAGAAGTCTGAAGGTGGGGCGACTAGGAGGCTGTTAGGGTAACCCAGGTGAGATTGAATAATGGCCTGAGCTCAGGTAGTGGCAGTGAGTATGGAGAGACGGGAACAGATTTGAGAGACAAATAAAAGTGATGGCTATGAGTAAAAGGATTCACGAATAATACCCTGGATTCTGGCTCTAACCTGGGCAGATGGAGGTATCATTTTCTGAGATAGAGACCATAAAATGGGGAGTAAGTTTGAGATAGGACAGATAAAACCTAAGACAGTGATCTAGGCCAGAGATAAAACTTCCAGTATTGTCATCATATTAAGGGCGCTTGAATCCACAGGGGTAAATTGTCCAGAGAGAAAGTTCAGAATGAGTGGGTGAGAGAGTACACAACTGAACTCCACAAAGCACTGACACTTAAAAGATGAACGAAGGCAACAGACCCAGAGACTGGAGCAGGGGTTCTTTGCAGGCGTATCAGTAGCCCCAGGAAGAGACTCTGTACCTACTCAAGAACAGTGGCAGAAGGGTTAGAAAGGGAAAAAGCAGTTCATAGTTAAGTTTAATAGGCCTTAGTTGATTAACCAAATCGGGGAGAAGGGAAAGAGTTGGGGGAATCAAGGATGATTCTGAGGTTCCTACTTTGAGCTTCTGATTACTTTAATGTCTTCATCTGAGTTAGGAAAGATTTGTTGCAGGTGCCGTGGGGTCAGTTCTGACTCCTAGTGACCCTGTGTACTGCAGAGCAGGTCTTCTCTTACCTTTCCATGGCCAGTGTTTTCAGAAGTGGGTGGCCAGGTCCTTCTTCCTAGTCTGTCTTAGTCTGGAAGCTCCACTGAAACCTGCTTACCATGGGTGACCCTGCTGGTATTTGAAATAGCCGTGGCAGAGCTTTCAGCATCACAGCAATACACAGCTGCCACAAGATGACAACCAACAGACGGGTGGTATGGTTCCCTGATTGGAAACTAACCCCAGGTGCAGTGGTGAGCACGCCGAATCTTAACCACTAGGCCACCAGGACTGGCTAAGGAAAGATAGGAGGTAGAAAAAGTTTTGGATATATTTGCGTCTGATATGCAAGTCATCCCTCTTTATCCGGGGAGACCATTCCAGCTAATCCCAAATGCTCTTTTTCCCTATTTAACAGGCTTAAAGACACTCCCTAGAAATGCCTTTCTGAAATATGAAAACTCAAATAATCAACCTTTTTTAAAGTAAATAAAATGTTATCTTTTTGTCCATGTAATGATGGAATTAAACTAATCAAGTATTTCCTAACTATCAGCATTAGCATCCTACAGTGATTGGACTATACTTCAGCATGATTCTGGACATAATGAAGAATAGCTGCCTTCTGTGAGTAGAAATAGCAGCAGACAATCATAATTCAAGTGCAAACACAAGTTTTTAATCCAGTTCCAAAGAGATACTGACCTCCAAGAATTATCCAAATCTGGAGAAGCTCTGACAGGATGTCATTTCAGAGTGCATGAACTCTGATGCCCAAGATCAGGCACAATCTTGATTATTAGTACAGCGCACAGCAAAGGAGATTGGAAGCAACTGTAAAAAGCTGGTTATGTTTCCTTCAAGTTGCCAGGTTTCAGGAAGCTGACTGGGATAGAGACTCACGCTTTCCCAAAAGCCAGAGACTCAGATGTCAGAGAATTCCTGGTTCGAAAGAGACTTAGAAGGGTGCTGAACAGTTTTTCCAGCCTCTCAGTTTGGTTGCAGCTACTAAATCTAGACGGTAGTTACCTCCCATCACCTTTGACCTTTCTGTGGAGTATGGGAACAGTTTTGAATCCCTATTCTTAGTGAGGAAACACAAAGCTTGTACGGAATGGGACTAGACTAGGAAAGGATTGAGCCTATTAGAATTTAATGAATAAGTGAAAGCAAAGAAGAAGAATTTGTAATTAGTACATAAAGCACTGGCTTAAGTAGTTCTGAGCTCTACTCACTATGTGATCATACCATGAAAACTACATTGAAACAGCTCTCCTAAATGGACAAACATACTCCTTTTGTTCCTGTGCACAGTGCAGAACAAGCCCCCTTCCCACTGTGACATAAGTATCGACTTAAATACCCTACCAAGTGGAATGAGCACAAACTCTAAATTTGTGAATTCATGGCAGCTACATTTGAATAATAGTAATTCAATTAAACTCTAAAATAAATAATTACGATTAATACCCCATGCATTTAATAAGTCCATCCGGGGAGGCAGTCTTTAGGTTATTGTCTTTCTATTTGTAACAGATAGTAACATTGTTCATACTTAAACTTTGATGTTTTTGTTGAAGTGGGAGAGCTTCTGTTGTTGAGTAGGAGACCAATTAAGTAAAATCAGTGGGAATAGTTGGACATGCAAAAGGAGATATCAGTTTAGTAAAATAAAACCATGTAAAGTAAGACACGTATTTATTTACTTGGAATCTTTTATCAAAGGAGTAATTTGTAAATAAAACCCCATAGATTCTCAAAGTGACCTGCCATGGAACTGGTGAATGATTTGAGCAGCTTCTTAAATTAGGAAGTCGTGCTGCTGGGGTCAGAGCAAAGACAGTAGAAATGGTCAGTTGGGCAGTTTTAGTAGAAGAAAAGAGTGTTGTGGTTGGTGTGAGTGCACAAAGTAGGCATTCACAACTGAGTCTGTACTCTGACTCTCCTGTCCCTGTGCTGGAGTCTTATTCAAAAGTCTCATCAAGTGCTAAGAAATTTGAATTATTTATGACTTACTCATTCTCATAGCATTCTTACCAAAAGACAGCCAAAGTTTGATTCCTGCAATTTGATTGAATAGGCAGCAGTAATCCTTGAACCAATTAGATTTTCTTCTCACGTATGTATAATAATCAAACTAGTTTAGTAAAATGTGTAAAAGTTCTCATTCTTTCATGTTTTTTAAAAAATTGACTATTAACTCTCTTAGCATATGAAGTTCTATAATTTTATAGATTTGAGCTACTAACAAGAAAGTCTCTCTTGTGAATTTACCATAACTTATGCTATATTAAAGAAATAGACATTTATTATGTCAACCAAAAAAAATTTGAGGGGGTGAAATACTTTTTCTCTCCTTTCTGTTCTTTACCACAAGAAAACTTTTGAGAAGAAAACTATCTTGTTTGTTATCACTCTAACTAAACATATCCATATCTTTTATATAAAAACACAATATAATCTTTTATAGGTGCTAATTAGAGTGTGTAACTAATGTGGGATATACTTGTAAATATCTAATTTGCATTCTGTATAACTTTTTCTTCATTTTTACATTGTATTATGTTTTGTTTTGACTTTTATCTTGACACATTTGCTATATTCTAGTCATTGGATCTTTAGTTTCCTTAACTGGAACTGTTGAAAACTAATAATATATTGATGTTGGGTTGTAAATTTAAGGCTTTGCCGTGAATGAGATTATAAATACCTGTTGCAGATAAAGTATACCAGTAATTTAGTTTCAGACTAAGGTGGTCATCCATATTTTAAAATCTGAATTGATCAGAACTCTAATATGCTGGAAATATGTTGCCGCAGGTTTTCAGTCGCATTTGTTTTCAGGCATGATGCTAGCAACGGTAAAGCTGCTTTGCCCTCTAGTGGTGGTTTGCAGAGGTCTCTGCTTGTTCAGGGTCTATTTGCCAAAGGTTCTATTTTTAGCAAGACTGCACTGTAGCAAGCTGACCTAATGCTTTGACATCGTCATAACGCAATGAGAAGAACAAAAAATAGAAAGAAATCTTCCTTATCCTCCATGATGTTCTCAACTACAAAAAGCTCAATATGAATGACATTCGTAAAGCAATAAAGACAAAAACAAAGCTTCAAGGTATTACAATATTCTTGATTTTTTAAAAGAAAAAGAATCAAAATGAATCCAAAATGAGAAAAATAATTATTTAATCTAACACTTGAAACTGAAAAGGAAAACAAGAGTAGGAGTTTTGATGTGCCCTGGTGAGGTGTTTCTGGAGGTAGATATTGAACTTATTTCTGGAAATACGTCCTACATTTTGCAGATACCTTCATAACTAAGTATGCTCATCTGCCCTGCTCTTCCTGTTCAGACATTCAGAATACAACCATTTTATCATCAGTAGCACTTGTTTTACCCTGTAAGTCATACGTAGGGTTAAAACGTCTACATGGCTCCTCAGTTCCTTCTGCTGTTATTCTTCATATTGTCTCCACTCCCAGGGTTTGCCTCTTCTCTTATCCTTCCTGACCGTGGCTGTTTCAGAAATAAGTCTTAGCAAATATTCTACACAAGGAGAAGCTCCCTTTCCCCTCTCTCCAGAAGTTGTAGATCTCATCTTTAATCTTAGATAATGAACCAAAACATTAGTTAGTATATTTTCTCTTCATTTGAATAAGTAGACTACTGGAAATCTCAAGTGGAATTGAATTACTGAACTATAACCTCTAACATTATCTATATATAGTTTAAAAATTCAGACATTAAAAATAGTATTTCTCAGAATTAAATACAGCAGGATTTGGAGAGTAGAGGTGGGGAAGGTTGCTTATTTATCAAAGTTCAAAAAATAAAAAGTAAGTTTAATTTTGAATCTTTTAAGAACGCAGATTCTAAATATCGAAAATACTACAAGTCTTTCTCTAGTATTAAGATAAAAGCAGCCTAAAAAAATAAAGGTGCCTGACAGCTTTGATAATGCTTTCCTGCAGTTGTGGTAATAGTTTTTCTGGCCGCAACTATTAGAACAAATTAAAACTGCTCAGCTTGAATAACTAGGGAAGCTTTTTTAAGAATTGCATCTCTACCAACCAAAGACCCTACAGCAGTGTCTAGACAGACAGAGAGCAAAGAAGGGAGTGTCAGGGCTTCACGTCTTGACTTGGATTTTCCAGTTAGAATGGAATAAAATCGTTTCCCATTAGAAACCCTACTTTTTTTGTTTATTTGATGTCACAATGAGGATTTAGAAAGAAGTTACCCACCATCCTAGACCAATATTGATTTTCTTTTCACTTTCATGCTGCTAAAGGTGCCAGGATATTTAGTATGAAAACAATAAAGTAGCATATTTCAAAATCACATCTGTGAGAAGAGCTGATCTATATTTTAGATAATTTGAAATTACCATTTTTCTTTGCAAAATATCTTCCCATTGAAAATTCTTCCCAGAATGCTGCAGTTTCTGTTACAGCCTCTTGGAAAAAAATGTGTAAGAAATAGCAAATATTTAAAGGCCTTTTGTAACACAATTTTAGTTTTTTATTTACTGTTGGTTACAGAAATAAAAATGGTCATCATTCATTGGAGAATTGAAGATAAGGAATATTACAAATTCCCTGTATGGATGGGATAGATTTATGTTAAGTTTACATTAGGATGCCTGTAGATCTTTAAAAAATAGCTTATCACTAGGTGGTGTTCAGGAATAACTTACCTTATATTCTGTATCAGAGGTCAACAAACATTTTCTGTGAAAAGCTGGATAGTAAATATTTTGGGCTTTGAAGTGACAACTCCTGTACTCAACTCTGTTGTAGTGTAAAAGCAGCCATGGATGCCATGTAAACTAATGAGTGTGGCTGTTCCAGGAAAACTTTATTTACAAAAACAAGTGGTGGGCCAGATTTAGCCCATGAGCTGTAATTTTCCCACTCCTGTTCTATATGAATATAGTCACCACTAGATGGCCTCTAAGAGACCCAAAGGGTGAGGACTAAGAGCAGTTTCTCTCCAGGTGTGCTCTGTGCCCTACTGTCATGAGTCCTGAGATATCAGAATTCTTATGGATGGGGAGTGTGGGGCTGGAAATCCTTTGTGTTTTGTTGTTGCTGTTGTTTGTTTTGTTTTTTGTTTTTTGTTTTTTTTTAAGATTTTTTTATTTTTTCCTTTTTCTCCCCAAAGCGCCCCGGTACATAGTTGTATATTCTTCGTTGTGGGTCCTTTTAGTTGTGGCATGTGGGACGCTGCCTCAGCGTGGTCTGATGAGCAGTGCCATGTCCGCGCCCAGGATTCGAACCAACGAAACACTGGGCCGCCTGCAGTGGAGCGCGCGAACTTAACCACTCGGCCACGGGGCCAGCCCCTGTTTGTTTTGTTTTTAACGGATGAATCTTACAAACTAAAATTTGACAACCACTGGCTAAGATTGCTGATGACATTCAGCAGCAAAGAATTATTGCCACCCCCCATGCTAGCATTACTGCAGGAACAAGATAAATAGAAATCCTTGCCCACACAGAACTTGTAGTCTACTAAAGGAGACAGTCAGCAAAATAAATAATTATTTTTAAAATATATGATGTTAGATAGTGATAAGGACTAGGGAGAAAAATGAAACAGAAAAGGAAATAGGCAGTGTTATGGAAGTTTTGGATAGGGTGGCCAGAGAAGGGCTCATTGAGAAAATGCCATTTGAGTGAAGACCTGAAGGAAGTGAGGGAACAAGCACACGATATCTCAGGGAGTATTCTGGGCTGAGGGACAAGCAAGTGTAAAGCCCCTGAGTTCGAAACATGACTGGCCTTTTCCAGGGACACATGGTGTTCTGGGTAGCTGAAGTGGATGTCAGCTGGGGAGAATAGCTGGATGGAAGTAAATAACAGAAAGCCACATCAAGTGGAACTTTGTAGATCATCGTATGGATTTGGGTTTTCCTCTGAGTAGGGGGTTTTAACAGGGTCATTCTGCCTGCTATGTTGAGATTAGTCTATGGGAGGGAAGGGGTGGAGACAGAGAGATAGTTTGGATGTCATTGCAAAATTCTGACAAGAGATTATTATGGCCTGGACTAAGGCAGTAGCAGTGGTGAGAAATGACTGCATTCTAGACATATTATGAAGCTAGAGCCAACAGATTTTGATGATGGTTTGCATATGTATTATGAGAGAAAAAGACTAATCAAGGGTGAGTACAAGACTTTCAGCCTATTCAACTAGAGGAATGGAGTTGACATTTACTGATGCAAGTAGAAGTTCAAGAGGAGGTATGAGGGGGAATATTATAAGCTTAATTTTTAACTTGTTTAGATTAAGATGGCTATTAGATATTCATGAGATGTTGAATTGGGAACAAGAGGCTCAAGTTTTATGGTTGAGGCTTGGGCTAAAGATATAACATTGGGAGTCATTAGCAGTTGGACAATATTTGAAGCTATGAGCCTGGATGACATCACCGAGATAGGGAGTATCGATAGAGACAAGAAGCTCTACAGTAGTCTCAGGCACGCTAATGTGAAGAAGTCAGGGAGATGAGGAGGAACCAGCAAAGAAGAATGAGAAGGAGCAGCCCATGAGATAGGAAGAAAACCAGGCAATGTGGTATCCTGGAAGACAATGTTCAAGGAGGTGAGGAATGATCAGCAGTGTCAAATGCTGCTGATAGTTCGTATTAGTTTAGGACTGACAGTTGACCATTGGATTTAAGAAGGAGGTCATTGGTGGCCTTGGTAAGGCTAGTTTTGATGGAGCGATAGAGTGAAAGCCTCGTAAAAGTGGATTCAGGATAAATGGGGAAGAGAGAAATTGGAGACAAGTATGTTCAACTCTTTCAAAGAGTTTTGTTCTAAAGGGAAAGTGAGAGATGAGGCAGGAACTGGAGGGACATGGGGAGGAGGTCAAAGAAATGCTGCTGGGAGTGAAATGTTGGCTCTTATAAACTGCATTCCCTGCCAAGGGACAAAGAAAACACCTCTGCTGGCACCTGTAGGAAGAGAGTATAGGCACTTGCAGGATGCCATCCATTCCATCCAGCACTCAGGTATAATCTTGAGTATAAGATATAATGCCAGGGAATAGAGTAATCAGATCCCTTTGTGCACAGTAGGATGCTTGTCAAGAAAGAATAAAATAAATTGCTTACTTAGAGTGCTTGCAAACGTGAATACTACCTGTTTTCTGTTATTTTTATATTCTATAAATGATTCCTGTCATTACAAATACCTTTGATCAGTAAATATTTTTTTCCACTTGAATTTGTCTTATCAGTTTTATTGTATACATGTATCTGTTTAAGATACATGTGTTTCAAAATATATATTTTTAAACTGGTGATGGAGAAATAGCTTCAGTTTGTACAATTTGAATTCTCTCATCTTGCTTCTTTTTCTACTTTTTAGTATTAGTCAAATTAGTAAGCTCTAGTTTCAAAATTGGCTTCTTGGTGCTTTGATAATTTCTGTAAAAAGCTAATCTGTTTAAAGACTGTTTTATACACTTCAGACATGAGTTGAGTAAGTATAGATTTCATGTTTGTAGGTAAGTAACCAAGTGAATATGAGTATCATTTCATTTCTAAAGAAAGTAGAAATGTATATAATCTGCCACTTGGATCTGAAGACCAAACCCATAGGCCAGTTTCTTTAGAAGTTTTCTTTAGTTTCTCCACACGCACATTTGAAAGGACTCTGCTTAAGCAGTAGAAACTTCCCTAGCATATCAAGCTATCAGAAGGGTAAGAACGAAGTAGCGTGTTCTTTGCAGTGGTACGTTCATGGAAAGTGAGGTACCTGTCCCCCCGCTGTCACCTGGAACACGTTTACATGGAAGCATGGATATAAAAGAGGGAAAAAGGAGAGGAGGGGATTATTTTTGTATTCTTCAATGAAAAATTGAGTGGTTTTAAAAAATTACTGTTTTAGCTTCTTTTTTGATTGAGTCAGCCTGGTACTTTATCCTAAGTCATATCTGAAATATTTATCTTTGAACCTGTGATGTTACTTTTTTAACACACAAACGCGGGTTGGTTGTTCTTGTGGCTGCAGTCCAGAGTAGGGGGCAGCACAGAGCCCGATGCAGCTGAGGTGGGACTCTCAGACACCAAAAAACTGTGTGTGTCTGTGGGTATTTGTGAATATAAACTGATCTAAAACCAATTATTAAAGTCCTTTATAGAACATTATTCAAATTTTTATAGTTGATTAGACTAGCAGACAGCTCAGTCGCCATTTCACAATCCACATGTCCGTTGCCACACACCCATATCTAATATATGGAAATGAAGGCTTGAGAAATGGTCTCAACTTCTTGAAAAGGTCCAGAATGTAAGTGAGCAATGTTGATGCTTAGACTAAATCCATATCAGAAGAATCAACATGCTTATAACTCTGTGCTGAATTGAATTAGCCTTGCCAAAAGAACATCCAGGAAACTAGATCCGTAAATACTTTTCAGTTATTTTGTATGAGTTATTTTAATTAAGTGTTGATGATGATAGAATATCTAAGCTATATGGAAGATAAACTACATATTGATGCTTGTCAGCAGACTGTGCCAGCATAAGTATGTCATTTTGTGAGCTAAATTAGTTTAATACTAGTTGGAATTAAAATGTGTTAATCAAGAGTGTCTTATCCACTAGGGTGTCAGTAGTGTCTGATGGAGATTTTCATGAAAAACAGAAAAGAAACTAAACAAATTAAGATATATTAATTGTAAAGCAACTTTGACAAAGTTCATTTGATGTATAATTTATGCTTCATTACTTTCCTACAGAAAACTCATGAAACATCTCATGGAATTAGAAAAATAAAAATATGTGAATATTCTTGCTGTATGAAAGATGGCTGAAATGAAATACAGAGGCCACAACATTGTCATGATTTTTCCAAATAATATTCTCAATATTATTATTGATAGCAGGTGACTTCAAGAAAGTTAATGCAATTGAGAAAAAAAGAGATTTACTTCTAAATGCAATAGAGAAGAGCAAAATAGAGAAAATCATGTAAAGAGAATTGAATTAACTAAAAAAATGGACAGAGAATGAGTAAAAAGTAGTATTTTAGTTTTTAAAGGAATGTTTATGCATTTGGTTAAATCTTATAATGAAAAGATTTTTATTACCTTTCCAGGACTGTAAATAAATAAATATAACCTGCCATATTTATCATTTTCTAAAATTATGTTTGGGAGAAGTTTTTTCCCTTGAAAGATTGTAGAATAATTTTTGTGTCTAGAACTGTGTCTTATTCCCTGTCTACTTAAAACAGTACATCAAAAATATCAGAAGAAAGATTAAATCTATCACATCTGTACAGGACCAAATAAGGTAGATACTTGGTTTTTATGTAATTAATATAATTACTGAAGATAACTCATATTTTTTCAGGCTATCACTTTGTACCTTGTGTTTTCGCCTAAATGTTGATGGAAGCAAATTACTTTTTGTCAACTATTTTCTTACATATTTTT
This sequence comes from Equus asinus, assembly GCF_041296235.1. Lineage (NCBI taxonomy): Eukaryota > Metazoa > Chordata > Mammalia > Perissodactyla > Equidae > Equus > Equus asinus. Next base: position 87,564,740 of record NC_091798.1, read on the forward strand.
GAATTAGAGATGGTTATATGCTAAAGACAATATGATATTAAGAAAGCAAAATGTTTTAATGTTCTTACTCAAATGCTGAGCCTTTTCTTAATGGAAAGAAAATACATAAGCTAAAACATGTTGTTTCTGAGACCCAAGGATTATAGTTTTTTGAATATATTTCAGTCTAAACAGACTAGAGTCCCATGTGTAAACAGCACTATATGAGACCAACAGCTGAGAGATGAGCTGTTCCGTGGAATTGTTAGCAATTCTCATGGCAGGGCTATGCTTCAGAAAAAGATCAATAAGTTGATCACACATTTTTTGCTGAATCATACACAAGTTAGCCTGACATCCTTTGGTACTCGAGTGGTTACTAAATACTGTTACTCTGTAAAAGTACCTAAGAATCATTATTTTCAACTCTGACACTCTGGAAATAATAGGAGAAACCTGAAAGCAGTAGGAGAAAATAAAAGGCTTTATTAGTCATCTAAATTATAAGTTCTCTTATTTGTTGTTGATATGGATATTGTAATTTACAGCTCAGTATCTTCTTGGGGTCTCCAACACTTCGTTCTTTACCTACTTTTATTAGGTCCTCCGGAAGATAGAACTTGTCCTATTTAAGCAAGCAGAATTTTCCCCCTGTACATATTATATAAGCATTTTCTCACCAGACAACCAGATATACTGTGCCAATACTGTGGTCTACTCTCCACGGTATCAATAGAGTCTACCTATTTTTAACAAGACACATAAATTGGTCAGGTGAGATTTTATACAGAAGAACCAAGCTTTATTTATTATACCTTTTGCTGATTTTTAGAGTCTTCATCAATGTTGTTCATTCACTCAGTCAATGATCAGTTACAGAACCAAACAAATATGTATTGAACATCTTCTGTACATTCTCTCTCCACATGTGCTAACTGCTTCCTTCCCTTCCTCATGAACTTCGTTATAAGTTATCACACTATAATGAACAGTTAATTGTAGTGATGATACTCTTCTAATAATACGTCATTCATTTACCACCATTCCCCACCTATCTTCTACTCTTTTTTGGCATTTGACTTAAAACACAAATAAATGGTCTAAAGACAACATATGTTATCAAAACTCTAGTAAAAATGTACAAGAAAAAGAGATAGAGCTTATTAAATTTACTTTATTTCAGTTGTTGCATTTCTTTTAGTCCAGTCAATCGAGTACATGCTAATTAGTGCTTTATATGCAAATTAACTTGCTTACCTGAAATACCGCTGCCTTTTCAGCTTTTCATGGTTGAGTGGTAGCGAGGGTAAAGAATTCTACATTAAGTGAATGGTTGCACAGTTGCTGGGGGGCCTAAGAGGAAGTGCCAAGTCAGGCAATTGATTTATGGTCAGTCAGTCATAGGAATGATGTGTACCTGCCTTTATTCTGTAAAGATATTACTGTGGCAGGATGTAGTAGCAGTAAGAAAACTAAGATGGCAGCCAAGAAATTTGGTCTTGGTTTTTCTTTTACATAAAATAAGGAGGTTGACCTAGTAAACTCCAAAAAGTAAAACTTTCTGCTCTAAAATGTGTCAAAAAGGCATATTCAAATAAAATTCTGGAAGTCAGATTTTATTATAATTGTACAATACAGAACTTGGAAAACTTCAAGTGAGTATTTCTGTGAAATAAGTCATTTTTTAAAGTGAGTGTTTACTTGTAAGTTCGTATTTTCTTAAACTTGGTAATTGTATATTTCTTTTAATCGTTTAAAAAGATTATTTTTTCAAAATTAGAAGCAAATTTCACGTGAATAATTTTGTCCTCAAAACAGTTCAAAGTTTCTTTAAGTTGCACGAATCCTGTCTGATTGTATTTTTTGGAACATACCTCAGACTTCTGAATTTTCCAGACTTCTGAATTTTCAGAAGTGTAAACTGTCCTGCATGTTGCATTTGTCCACTCTGAAGAAGTTAGTGGTATTCTTCTGTTTATCATTGATTTGTTCTGAATTATGCTCATAAAATAAAATACAGTATATAGAAAATGCTTAAATGATTGGCATTTTAAAGAAACTTTTATTTTTAAATGATTTTAAATTTTCTTTATTATCAGTTTGTTCTTAAAGACTAAGATTTAGAGTTTCTAAAGCCATGTTGAATTATTTAAAATAAGATATAGGTGATTTGTACGTTGCTACATTAATTTTAAGGATTCTAAGAAATAGCAGTTTTATTTTATAGATTAATTACCTCATGTGAGGTAATTACTTGCTCTCCTACAGCTTCGTGTTCTTTCCTCTGAAGTGGGTTTCCTTGTATCAAGGCATACAGTGTACTGCAGTGCACTGAATCCTCTGTGACAATGGGAGGAGCGAAGGTGCTCAGGAGGGGGAGGGGAAGGAGCCTGTAGAGATTCCTTAAGAGGGAGTGACATTTAAACTGGCGCTTGAGGATTAACAAGAAATTTACTTGGCCGAGAAAGAAGAATACAAGAGTAATCTCAAGACATAAAGAATATTCTGGAGCTGATAAATAATATTTATGTTTTTTAGAAACTATTCAAAATGTTATAAAATATTAACAAAATTAACATTTGAGTAATGTGGCATTTAAGATGTATAGTTTGATTTTATAGAGAGAGAGAGAGAGAGAGAAAAAGAAGTTAGGTCTTAAAATGGTTCTTATCACCTGTAATTTCAGTGCTGGTAAATTATTTAAAAAATAATTCCATTGGCGGGGCCAGGAGGCATCTGGGACCTTCAGAGAAGAAGAGAACTGGACTGAACAATCCACCTTCAACCAGTGTGAAGAAAGGAAGAGCTGCTTCCTTCTGATTCCTAGGGAATTGAGATAAAGCACTAAGGGCTTATGAAAGATCAAATAGGAAGAGAGAGAGTACTACTGTCCACTAGTGAAAGGGGCAGAGAGCAAAGGAAGGTTTCTTCTTTAGGAAAGCAGAAGTTTAAAATTCCATGAATAATTCTTGATATAATGGAAAATAATTCTTTAAAATTGAATGACATTCATTCTGAAATAAATTATGATTCTAAATTGTGTCATCTTTTCTCTAGAAGACTACTTGGAGGCAATGAGCTAGACTCTCAGTTTGTATTTCTATTAGAGTTTCTTTTTCTTTTGTTTAGTCACCAAATACTTCTTGATTTTCCGCCTTGTGTATATTTTTATTCCTTCCACTTTGGGTTATCACATTCATTTTAGGTGGATAACTGAAACATGGAGACATGAGAATTAATGCCTATAAATGTTGTTTCCGTACATCAGAGTACTAGCTGTGATACTCAGTTTATCTTATATGATAAAGAACCTTACTCTGTGAGCTTTGCCTAATTTGGAAAACTTTCTTAAAAGCGTAGACTTGATTTTCAGTCGTTCATGGCACTACATGTTCTGTCAAGTAAGGATGATGTAATGTGACTTCCGAGGGAAGGCACCAGATTGAAATATTATTTTCTTTGAATTTTCATTGATACTTGCCATTTGGTGAAGAGAACATTCTATTTGTTCCAGATTAGTGGGCTGATATAGAAAACAATTTTTCCAGAAATTGTTTCTCCCATTAATTACAAGACTATGAACCTTGAAAAGTCCTAAGCAGAGGGCAGCGATCTTTATCCATTTTCTTCACTGTTAGGCCCAACCCTCTGGAAGAGTGCCTTTGTCGGTGTTTCATAAACATTTGTTGAATGAACAAATGTCTCACATACCTTTGAATCAATAAGTGCAGCTTTTTTGTTCTCCCTATTGACCTCTGATATGAACAAAGAGCATCGTTGTTGAACTGTTTTTTTCTTTGACAAGGTTTTCCTTTTCTCTGGAAGCACGGGAATAAGTGTCTCCAGTTCCTTGATAAAGATGGTTTGTCCTCAGGAGCATATGCCTATATCTCCATCCCCACACACTTCAAATGTTAATAGCTGTCTACAATATACTAATCTTTATACTTAAGGGTAATGCTGGGAATAATTAGCGCAGAATCATGGGGTTTAATTTTTTTTTTCTAAAGGACTTTAGAGATCATCTAGTCCTACTTCCTCATTGTAAGCCTGAGAAAACGAAACCCCTGAAAGCGTGTTAGCTCCAGGCCCTCTGCTAATTAGTGGTAGTGCAAAAACTAGAATCCAGTCCCTTGACTTTGAGTTAAATGTTTTTTCCACAATCATAAATGACTTTGTCAACAGAAAGGCTTTTTCCCGTTAAAATATCAATTCACCATCATCACGCCTTCAGGCAGATATTTTAAACTAGGCCCAAACTATTTTAAAATTTTTTACCCGAAATATAAAGAGTAAGCACACTTTCTTAGCCAAAGACTCTTTTGAAGAACCTGTTCTTCTCAGGATATTAATCCAGAGAGTACTGACATGACTATCGGTAGGTATAATTTGTACTATCAGTAGGTAATCTCTTAAGACAGATTAGTGTTTTACTGTACAAGAATTTAAATATGTTTTAGTATCTTGAATTGTATTTTAAAGCAAACTGACTTTTGAATAGTGAAGTACAGATGTTAGTGCAGAATATTCTCAGTTGCTAGTGTGCGGACTCTTTTGGATTCTGTTGCTGTGACTACACAAGCTGATGAAGTAGGCGGTTGACCTAGGTGGTTAACTAGGTAACTTAAGATGAGGATTAGTCTAAATTTGGAAAGCTTATGTTATACAACACTAGCATGATGTTAAAAATGCTTTAACTCTTGCAATCTTTATACTTTATATGTACCTTATATTTTAGGTAAAAGTAGATTTTTATCTAAATGAACTAGATTTTTGTCATTTTTTGCTTTAATTGTATAGGTATAATTTGGAATTTGTAAGTGGCTTTCAATTTCTTTTTTTTGGCAAAAAAACGTAAATTTGAACTTCTTGGAGGAGGGCATACAAGAAGGAGTGACTACGGAGAGGCCTTCTCCCAGTCTTACTCCATAGGGACCCGCAGGTGCCCAGCACCACACGCACTGCTTGTCCTTATCAGCGGTCGCTTGATGGGGCCGCAGTCAGAGAGGAGAGGACGGCACACAGTCTCATTAGAATACGTTTATTCACAATGCCATTGTTTTAAGGACAAATTTCTCTCTTCAAATAGTCCATTGAATTGACACTATACCATCATTTTACCTTCAAAGGAACATGCACATCTCAAATAAGACATATCTCAATATTTATCTCACCATTTAGTTTTTAGTAATATTTTTAACATAATTTCTACCTTGTATTCATTTCAAAGTGAATTTACTATGGACAGGAATTATTAGTAACCTATTTTTATTTCTCCATGTTTCAAGAACTAAATTGATATTATTCCTTGGATTACTAAACGTATCCTATAACATCACTTTGTGAAAGGCAGCCATTCCAAAACCAATGACACAATATTTAAGTATTAAATTTCTTATGAGTCCCGAATTTAAAAGACAGTTTCATAATTGAAATTATGTGGTAAGGAAAATAGCAGAGGGAGTGTGAATATTGGGATAAGCTTCTATGTTAACTAATTAATGCAATTTAGAAGAGTTTCAGATGATGAAAGGGAGACAACTTTGATCAAATATGTAAAAACTAAACATTTTTTAAATGTTAAAGTTGGAAAATCTGCGGCTGGCCCAGTGGCATAGTGGATGAGTTCACACACTCCACTTCAGGAGCCCAGACTTCGTGGGTTTGGATCCTGGACTCGGACTTACACACCACTCATCAAGCCATGCTGTGGCGGCATCCCACAGACAAAATAGAGGAAGTTGACACAGATGTTAGCTCAGGGCCAATCTTCCTCACACACACACACACACACACACAAAGTTGGAAAATCCACTTAAGTTTTATCAGCTGGCGATGACATTATTACCTGAACAATCCACTGTTTCTGTCCATTTAAAGTTAAGTCCTGGGAATACATTAACATAGAAGAACACAGTGAGCAAAAAGCCAAACTGTGCTTAATTCTGAACTTCCTCTTGTTGGTTTGTCAGACCCTCCAAAGAATATTATAGAAAAAGCATATACAGCATAAATTTGTTAGGATTTTATTTTTCAGATGCTGTTTTTTAAATAACCCTGGAAAATATGTGTAGCCATGAACTGTAGGCCTAATTTCTAAAAATGTTTCTAGAAAATATGTCATAAATGTGGAAATTAATTATGTAAAGTACAAAGGATTTGGCTTTCTCAAGCCTTGGTTAAATTGATTCTTAATTTGTATTCATTCTTAATATTCTTCATAATCTCCAACCCTTTAGAGTTGATAATTTGCTTATATTACATGTAAAGAATAATCTTTAAGTAAAGTATGTATTGTGATGTAGTTAAACAAAATTGTATTATTTCTCTATTTCTAGAAAAATATAATGCAAGTGGAAGTTTGGAAAATTTTAGGAATAAACTTAGAAAAATTTGGTGCCCAAATCTGAGAGACCAAAAATGTTCTCCTTCCACTCAACGTTGGACAACCACTAAAGTGATTTTTTTAGGATATTCTTCAGACAGTTTTTGGACGGACAGAGTCAACACATCTTAGCAGCTGCTGATTCATCTAACAAAATGAATTGACTTGGGTTTTAATATAAGACCATTTTTTTCTTTTGTGGAAAGTACACACCTCAGAATCTGCTAGGCTCAAAATATGCAAAGAAATTTCAACTTTAAAATCTGTAATCAATTTTGAATTATAACAAACTCTTGATGAAATAGCCAAAACTTTTTAACCACAAATGAACCTTGGAAAAGAAATTTCTTCACCATTTTAAACAGTCACAAAACAAAAGGTGAAGAAATTTGGCAACTTTAAAATTATTAAAGGAAATTGATGACCAAACTGGATAATTCAGTCAAAACTATATACTCACAACCGAGTTTGTACAATGCTATAGTCAGTAAGCCTCTTCCTGAATTCTTTACTGAGATTTGCTTCCCTGAATTTCTTAATCTTATTTTTTTGCCTATTAGATATCATTATCTTAGTAATAATTCACATTTTAAAAAGTTTTATTATAGTTACTTTAGTCATCTCTGATGTTTTTACATTTTCGGTGGAAAATTTTCCAGATACTCCACAAAATAAAAAATAGGATGGTAATTTTTCTTAAAACCATTTATTCTACTGAAAGCAGCCACATTTCAGGGAAGTAAATTGATTTCTATTTTGTATAATTCTAAAATTTTTTAAAGCAGTTTACTTTCAAACCTGTATTTTACATTGAGCTGTTTTTTGTTTTATTTGTTTGTTTTACTCCAATAGCCTTTTATGTCACCTCGGTACCCTGGAGGTCCAAGGCCCCCACTGAGGATACCTAACCAGGTAAGATTTATGTGCTACTTGAGTTGTTTATATTTTTTTTTAAGAATCAATAAAGACTTTGAAAATATCACAGATATTTCTCACCTATAAAAATCTTGAATGATCCCTTGTCTATCCCAGTTAATGCTTCTACTAATATATAATTTACTTCGAGGGTTGGCAAACTGTGGCCCATAGGTTGACTGGCTGTTTTTGTAAATAAAGCTTTATTGGAACACAGCCGCACTCATTTATTTATATACTGTCTTTGGCTCCTTTTACTTCAGGAGCAGATTTGTGTGCTCATGGTGGGGACCATACATGGCCTGCAACCCTAAAATATTCACTATCTGGGTCTTCACAGAAAAAAGTTTGCTGACCCTTGGCGTCTGCCGTATACTTTCAACCTAATTTTTTAAATATATATAGTTTCAGTAAATGCTGATTATTCTCTCATTTAAAGGACGGCAATAAAATTTTCTCTGAACATACTTTGGTTTATTTTTATATAATGTAATTTCAATATTATGGCTGTAACATTCATGTCACTTTTGCCAAATTAACATATCAAACGTATAATTAGCTGCTTATAGGATGGTTAGATCTCTTAATAAATAAATTGTTAACAGTAAATCTTCTAACTTTTGTTTACCTACAAGAGCTCTGAGATTTCCTAAGTTTTGTCCTCAAATCATTTTTTACCAGTATCGTAAATGTTTATTTGCTACAGAGAATGAAGTACAATTTTTACTTCTGAGGAGTTTATAGTTTAGTTTATGATATAGACAGTGTGCATGTATATAACACAAGAAGAAATTAAATGCTTAACTGTATAGAATATTTATGTCGAGATAATTGTTTCGTCACTTTCTTATATCTGTTATTTGTATACTTCAGTGCTTTCCCACTTCTAAAGTAAACCCTGTTATCACAATAAATTCTCTTTTTATTCTTATTCTCTATTTCCACTTCCTTCCTGACCAAAACTGGAACAAGAAAGTTGTGCTTAGTAACACATTTGATAGCAACAGAGTTCTGCTTCTCCTGTCCTAACTCTTACTGAAATAGTGCAGCGTCCTTGAAGTGTCCCAGTCAGCTTCTAGTACACAGCAAGGAGTGCCAGCACCCGCACTCACCCTCAGGGGAGGGCTTAATGCAGGCGGCAGTGCTGGATCTCTCAGGGATGCAGGGCTGCAAGTCCCCCCATTCACAGCTGAGGGAGTTTCCTGCTTCAGACTGAATCTGCATTCAGCACATAGAGCCAGGAACGTGACAAGAAATAGGGAAGAGAAGTGCACAGATGTCAGGTGTTCCAATATACAGGATTTTTTTTTTCCTCTGGGGGTGAACCTATATATGTCGACAGTCGGATCTACTTATGTAGGTGCCTGAGTCTTTTACATTTCTTTTTAAAGAACAGAAAGTTGTGTCTTTCATTGGAGTCTTCAGAGTGTTTCAGACATCCCATCCATAGCTTTGTATCTTACATAGATTTAAGAGATTCCTGAAAATCTGAATTAGAGAAATGTGAATTTCTTGTACGGTGTGTTAGAATTTTTTTGACTCCATATTTTCCATATCAGTCATGAAAATCTGGTAGAATTATTGGAGTTGCATTCCTTTGACATTGTTGAAATGCCTGCTATGTGTAAGATACGATGTTAGGTTCCAAACCGATAGAGACTAACAAAGTGAAAGACACACTCTTAGGAAGAGGAGTGGATTGTTGGTGGGAATGTGGAATTGTAAATCTAGATTGCTTGAAATGTTTTGCGAACAAGTATGTAACGCTTTTGGATTTTTAAAAGAGGCGATTAAAAAGTTAAAGGTAATAAAGAGCTGTGATACAGGCTCTTTTTCATCAAGAATTTTGATCAGAGGGCTGGCCCAGTGGTGTAGGCATTAGGTTCATGTGCTCCACTTCAGTGGCCCGGGGTTCACCAGTTTGGATCCTGGGCGCAGACCTCTGCACCACTTGTCAAGCCATGCTGTGGTAGCATCCCACATATAAAGTGGAGGAAGATGGGCACAGATGTTAGCTCAGGGCCAGACTTCCTCAGCAAAAAGAGGAGGAATTGGTGGCAGATGTTAGTTCAGGGCTAATTTTCTTCTTCTTCAAAAAAGAATTTTAAATAGTCTTTACTTAAGTATATCTTAATACAATTGTACTCTTCTAAGTGGCATTTTTCTGGTCCCCCACCTCCCACATGTACGCATATAGTTAAACTTTGTTAATTCAAACATGTCTTTCAAGTTTATAATAATTTACATTTATACTATTTTTAAAAAGAATTTTCTGAGCAAATTAATTGTGTTAATAGTGTAAAAATAGTGTTTTAGGAAATCTTTAACCTAGTTAGGAGCATGACCTTTTCAAGCAACAAAATGGTTCTTCAATTTCATTATGTAGTCATTAAAGTAGAATTGGCGAAACTATTTTTGGTGATTAATTGCAATGATGTATAAAAAAAACACAAATATGTTAAAAAAAATTTTTATTTAGTCTTCATTTAAAATGATCACAAACTAATGAAATTTTGTTTTATTGATAGATTGCATCTAAGAAAATAAAAAGTGAAATATTAACCTCTTCAACGTTGTTGATTAGTCATTTTAAATACATGAAAGACATTCATTAAATAAACAGATCCTTCAGAATTCATAGTTACTAATGATTAGACTGTAGATTTTAATTTAAGTTCTCCTGAGATGGTTTTCATGGTTCTAGACTAAATCCACAATGGCTTACTGTTTGTATATTTATAGGACTGGGTATTTGGAACATGGAATAATATCACTATGCCAAAAAAATATAGGAAGAGGTAGTAGTCTCTAAAATGATGAAAGAGAAGTAAAATTACAAAAATACACAATATGGTAAAGAATGAATATATATGAGAAAACATATGAAACATAGAAATTAAGTCCAAAAAATATATTTGACTATACATTTTTATACTAGAATTAGTTTTGTCAAATCAGTCATTGGTGTTGAAGCAGCCATAACTGGAGTAGAACAGGTCTTTATCCTTCTCAGAGATAAAGTGATCAGAAAAATTCATAATATTCATTCAACGCTATGCTGAGGAACCATGGCAGCCAGAAATACAGAGACTGTTAATGAGTGATGCCAAGAGTAAACTGTTGATTCATTGATCCTATAGAATTTTGAGAATATATACTCTGTTTCTCACCATTCCTGAAACTCTGTAAGCAGGTATGTGAGTTGAAATAACACGTAGTTAGTGCTGTTGACCATTTTCTATTCTAAAACTGATTTTGGTATTCTAAAAACACACTACATCAGACCAGTTTTCTGGAACTCTCAAAGGTATTTGTCCAATAATAGATGAGTGGTTAAATAAATTATGGTATATCCAAATGGTGAAATCATGTGCAGCTATTAAAAGGCATGTTATAGAATTAAGTTTATTGATAGGATAAAATGTTTATGATTTATTACCAAATGTAAAAAAGAAGGCACAAAGCATATGTAGTAAATGACCTTTGCTGTATCACTCAGTACATCAGAAACTCAAGAGAGTCTCCCCGCCAAGATGCACACACGCATTTGTCAAAAAGACTGTAACGACCATATCTTTTATTTCTGGGTGGTAGGATCATAAGTGATTTCTTTCTTTATTTATGTATTTTTGAAATTGCATTGAACAGGTATTTTATTTTTTATTAGAAGAAAGTATTATTAGTTAATTATATACATAGATAACTAAAAGTATACATCTTTATTTTTCTGGTTATTCAATGTATAAGATTACCCTTTATTGATACTGTATGTATAGTTCTTACATGATAAAAAAAATAATGGATGCTAAGGATAGGTATATCTTAAAAAGACTTTTCTTCATCACTTTTCAGATAGGGAAAAAATCACCAGGCATTTGAGAAAAAGAAAAGTTGTTGGGATGTTTACTTATGTATTGAAAATAACTTTTACTATATCCCCATATAACCAAAGTACCTATATTGTAAACAAACTATGTTCTTACTCCTCCTAGCATGTTCTCTTATTCAGGATGAATGCTGTTTAGCTTGTCCTTTACCAATAGTTTTCTGTCTGTAAAATTTTTCACATGTAGAATTTGACTTTTATTTAGTGATATCAATATGAAAACAGAAGAGAAGGACTTCAGCCGCATAAAGAGGAATATATTCTATATTGAGTAAATAATAGGAGTCTTATAACTGAAATTATAAGGAGGACGTCTGTAGCAAATCTCTAACTTTAAAAATTAAAAATGTTGTACCTGTTTAAAATAAATTAGTGGTTAATGATGAAAGCATAACGTAGCTTTTGTTGCCAGTTCAAAATATCCCTTTCTGGCAGTTGAGATCTCCTTATTTCTTTGTTTCTTAGTGATAATTACACTATTAATGTATTTAAATTATTATTTGAAAACCAATGGAACAATTTTAAAAGTGTTATTTCCTTATGACTTTGAATTATGAGTGTATCCTGGGATATATGTATTTTCCAATTATTTTCTATCATTGTAGGACAAAGGAAATTAACAAACTCAATATGTCTGGCAAAAAAAGATATTTATTCTCCTTTCCAAACCAAGAAAAGTTTACCTACTGAATGTTGTGCATTCACTTACTCAGTTGAAGTTAGAGTTATATTGAACTTTTTGATACAATGTTTACTACTTTTGCCAAAACGTATCTCATTATCTTATAGCCATTTTGTCACAGATATACCGTTTTTGGATGTAGCAAGTACAAAAAATACATTGCCATATATTTGATTAGAAACTTCATAGCGCTTTACAAAATCTCTCTCAGAAATATTCAATCCTTCAACAGATATTTGTTGAGGTTTCCTATGTGCCAGGCACCATTCTAGATGTGGGGATACGTTGGTAAACAGACTAATGGAAATCCTCCTTCTTGTGGATCTGGCATTCTAGTGCAGCGCTGCCAAATAGAACCTTCTGGGGTGATGGACATGTTCCATTTCTGCACTGTCATGTACTGTAGCTTTAGTACTTTGAGCATTTGAAATGTGGCTAGAGTGACTGAGGAACCGAATTTTTAACTTTATTAATTTTAATTAATTTGTTTAAATAGCTGCATGTGGCAAAGGACATGTATTGTATTGGACAGTGCAGTTACAGTGGTTGAGATACAGAAAAAAGGAAAATAAATAAGTAAATAGATATATTAAAAGGTGAGTTGTACTTCGGAAACAAATATCTTCCTACATTGAATGTAACATTTCTATATTTTAATATCTTTTCTATTGATATTGCCTTTTTATGGGGGGAAAAAAGAGGAAGAAGACAGTGGTGTTGAAGGGCCCTCAGTTGTGTCAAGCCTCTTAGGTCCAAATGCCAGCAATGCCCAGCAGTGTATGACTTGCAGCAGGTCACGTCCCCTTTCTGGGCCTTGGTTTTCTTATCAGTAAAATGAGAGCAGACTCGTGTCTTTCTAAAAGCCCTCCTAGTTCTAAAATTTCTTGATTATATGGTACTACTTCATTTCATATAATTGAGGGGGCCCATTAAAATTTTTGGTAGATCAAAATTGTTAGCTGAATTATATCATAAAAGCATTGATACATTCACTATTTTTTCATCACTGGTGAGCATTTGGTCTCTATGAGTAGACTCCATAATGGTATTCAAGGAAATATATACCAGAATCTTAAGTTCCTAGAGGGGCTTACCACTGGAATCATATAATGAATCCTTTGTAAACTAAATAATTCCTTTATGAAGCAAGAAATTCCTCCATTTAATTATTTCTGTTTTAGTAAAATTTTGTATTATTTCATTTATTTTAAATCCTAGGATTTAAGGCTTATCTTTTAGAACTTTCAGAGTATGTTGACTTGATGTGAAGCCCTGGCTTGGCTACTTACCAATGGTATAACCATGGACAAATTAACAAAGTACTTATGTATTAAACCTCAGTTTCTCATCACCAAAAAGGATGAATACTAATAACCTCATAGGATTGCTGTAAGCATTGAGTGAAATAATAAATATAAAGAGTTTAGCATAATTCCTGACACAGACTGGCTCACAAGTGTATATTATTGTTGATATTATGTTTTTTGTTATTAAACACTCTCACCATTAGTGTTATTTTCTCTGTCAGAATGAAGATCCTTTATAGAGCAAAGAATGTGTGCCAGAATTTGCACGTAGTTAAACAAATCTGAATGGAATACGTTTAACATGTTAAAAAATATAAAAATAATATCTACCACAAGATATATAAATTTATTTTTCTCAAGAATTAAAGGTTTAAAAACATGCAGTGATTATGCCCTTGTTGATGCACAAAACCATCATCTGGTCATCCCAGGACTCATAAAAGTGTTTTAAAAGTTAGAGATTTGACTTATTCTAAAAGGTAAACATTGATGACTAAGGAGTTAGATTTAGATAAAGACACTCATTTTGAAAGACGACTTAACCAAGATTTCTATAAGATTTGACCAAGACAACTTGATAAGATTTCTGTAGGATTATGATATATTTTGAAGTGATAAATTGAAACAGAGAAAGACTTGTCAGTTGTTCTGATATTCCAAGGTAAACAAGAAAAAGTAAAATTTTGAAGAAAATGGTTCCCAGTGATAAAACATGATGTCTCCAGTGAGACTGAGAAATTCAGAATTAAAGTTCATAGTGTCAAACTCTAACTACTTGGAGACTTAAAAAGTAAGAACTTCAAACTTACAATTGAAGATAATTTTGATAAGTCATATATTTTTCAGTCATCCTTCTAACTCACTTCTTTATAACTTTTGGCAGTGTTGACCACTTCTTCCTTCTTGAAACTCTCCTTGTGCATTCTGAAATGCTGATCTTGGCCCCCTGCCTAATTTTATACCTATTCAGTTTCAGTTTCCTGTCCTACCTCTTCTTGGTATTTTAAAATAATTATACATTTGATCTTTTTTCTTCTCACTCTTTCAAGTCTGTTCCATTCCTATGACTTTGTCACCGATGATTCCTAAAATTGTCCAATCTAAACCCTATTCCTTCCATAAATATTTACTTGTCTGAGCCGGTAGGCACAGATGAGGTCCACACTCTGTCAGAGCTTGCAGTCTGTTGGAGATACAGAGAAGAAAACAAGCCATGATCATGTTTAAGTTCTATGAAAGTGAGGTATATGACCCCATAAAAGCACCTAAACAGCCCTAACCTTCCCTGCTGAGACATTCGGGGAGACGGGAAGGGGACACACGGAGGTAGCAAAGAAAAGAGATGGCCGTTGTGGTTGGGAGATTGGTTAGATTGAACAAATAAATATATTGATTGAAAAAATAAGTAAAAGATATTCAAGATCATGAAAGCCAGGCTTCTCACTGTTGGAGAAAATACTTACAAACATAAAAAGAAAGAAAGCTAAACAATAATCCTGAGATTTTCACTTGGAATTGGAGGTGTTGAGTTGGTGCTGGAGAGTATGAATTTATGGTGTGTGCATGTACCATACACACACAGATAGACATAGAATTACTCCTAGATGTATATGTGTGTGCATATTCACATACATAGATTCTTGAGCTCAGCATCTACTGAGAAAGCCTAAAAGTGATGCCCCCAACTAACAACAAACACTCTGAGAACCCAGATCTTGATGCCTAAATACTGTCTTCCAGAGGAGGAATCAGGGCCCTTTGGAGAAAGGACTGATTCCAGAGCTAGGCCAGAAAAAGAATGAGATGAACCCGGAACATCTTTTGCCAGTAAGGAAATACTCAAGATATGATGGAGACATGTCAAAAGGATGTAAGAATCAGCTTGAAGAGCCTTCCACTGACCACATCTTGGGTAATTTTAATATTAAAATAAATGATGATAGTAATATATTACTACCCATTGAATAAAAGAAGAATCCAAGTCTATATTTAAATTAAAAATTTATAAACAAATGAGAAGGGAAAGCTCCTCCTTATAGTGGAATGCCAACTAATAAGCATAGAAAGAATGGATAGACATCAAATATGTCCACTTTGCAACTATCATGGTGCTCAAGCATTGTCAGTGGATGCTAAGGCTGGTAGGTTGATAAAGGATGGGTGAAGAATGGATATTGATCATCTCGGAATAGCTCCAATACTAAAAGTAATAAATTACAGAGGGGGAAAATAATGATCTGATGGTGGAGAAACCTGGCAGACACCAACACAATCATGACAAAGGTTAACATCACCAGTGGTGGGTTGAATCAACATCATGTGCCCTCTAATGTGGTACACTGAGAAGAACATAGCATCATTTCTGCGATATCCTTCTAAGAAAATATGACCTGAGTCTGGGTCACCAAGAGGCATCCGAGGATCGTCTTGTAGAATTTAAGGCCTGTTCTCTTTAAAACTGTTGGGGACGTGATAAGGGAAGACTAAGGAATTAGTCCTGCTTGGAGGAGCATGAAGAGAAGTGACAACAAATGCAACATGTATTCCATGAGATCCTGGTCCCAGAAAGAAAAAAGAAACATTATTGAGACAAATGACAAAACTTGAGTGAGGTCTGTGGCTTGGATGGCAGTGTTGTCTCAGTATTGATTTCCTGCCTCGAAAAGTTGTATTGTGGTCATGTAGGAGAATATCCTTGTTTAGGGAGCTATATTCTGTACCTAGGGGTACCGAGCATAATGTCTGCAGCGTGCTCTCGGGGTTCTGAAAAAGACTTATGATAACAAATGTATATAGAGAGAAGGAGAAAGGGTCACAGGGCGAATGTGATGAAATGTTAACACTTGGACAATCTGTGTCAGGGTATATGGGAATCCTTTTTACTGTCTGTGACAGTTTTCTGTAAGTTTGAAATTTCTAAAAAATATGTACATATTTTAAAGCAAATAACAGAAGGAGAATTTATCCCAGACTAGGATAATAGGAAAGAATTTTGTTAGGAAGTGGTCCCTAAACTGAGATCTAAAATATGTCAGCAGTAGGCACTTAAGGATCTGTGAGCTCCTTGAGAGGAGAGAGAGTTTATTTTCAGTTTTTGTTTTGTTTTTAATGGTTGATATTTAGGTGGTGTTCACTGAATGTATGAATTGGAAAAAAAAACTGCAGGAAGTTCAGTGTGACTGGAAGTTAGAATGTCAGTGTAGCAATGGCAAGAAATTAGGCTGGAAAGGTAAGCAGCGAACACATCATGTAGTAGGAACTCAGTAAATATGTATTGAGTGTGTCCGTAAGGAAAAAAAAATTATGAAAGAATTACAAAAGTGGCTTAAGAAATGGCCGCTCCTTCCTGCGTCTCAAGTGGTAACAAGTAAGGAAACAGTTCTGATCTGGATATGTAAACTCCTTACTATTACTGAAATGTTGGAAAATTTTATTAACTAGACAAGATTGATCCTGCTTTAAGTTAAATCGGTGAAACTCACCAATTGTCAGGACTGTGTGTGTCTGCGTACACGCATAGACTTGGTAGGACCCCAGGTCTGGATGGCTTTAGCTCTCGGCGCTGCTCTGACAGCTGTTGGAAACTCGCGACAGTAGACCCCCAGTATGGCACCCTGTGTAAGGTGAAGCCTCTGGATCCCCATCCTTTTCAGTTCTTTTTCTCTTTTCCCAGCCAAATTGTTTCAACTTAATTGGAGTATTATTTTTCTAAATAATTTCTTAGGGAAAATATGACTACAACAAAAATATTCGTTGGCCCCTCGGCATTTTAGTCCTGCTGCTATTGTAATCCCAGATGAATAACATATTCTGCGGAAATAGAGAGCTTACGTTTAAGAAGCAAAATTAGTTATTTCAGTACCTTCAGTAAATTAATTTTGGAGGAAGTCATTATACTCAGGAAGAAATAGGACAGTTTTCGCCTAGAGTTTTATGCCCCCCAAATACTTAGTTTGTTTGCCACGAAATTGGGCAAAGGAGAATCTTTCTAGAACTAAGAACTTATACTAAGTATATAGACCTATAAAATTTATAAATGAATGTGAAATATTAAAAAATCTTGTAAGATACTCAAATGCATTCTGTAATTTTTGGAATTTTTAAAGAGAATTATTAAAGCACTTATTTTATAAGTATTTTACAATATTACTTTTTATTTTGTTTTACTAAATATGCTAGGCACTTGGAGGTGTCCCAGGAAGTCAGCCATTACTTCCCAGTGGAATGGACCCAACTCGACAACAAGGTGACTACTTTAAAAGTGAAATTGATGTTGCAGATTCTCAAAGAAAATCCTTATTTCTTAAGGAAAATTGTGTTTGTATAAATCTTCCATAATTATACCAGTTGCATTTTTGCAGGTAATATGGCCAAGTGATTTATATTTTCAGCTAACTCTTAATTATGCATAATAGTGAGGGCATGATAACATAAGAAACAGAATAATTAAATATCCAAGAATCCATATTTTAACTAATAACTTCTAAAGCTTTTTATATAACTTCTAACAAGTAGGAATCAAAGTAATTATATCACTTATGATTTCCTCTGCCTTTTTCAGAAAGGGAGATTAGTCCACCCAAAAGATGAGCAGGAGGAAAGAGGATGCTGAGCCACAAGTGAATTGAATAGTTTCACAAACCCAATAATCAAGTCGTTCCAAAGAGATGTTTAGGTACCACAGATATGTACAGCTCTATTGTGCTGTTCCCAGGGAAGAGAGGTAAATGTTGTGAGATGCATAATTCAACACAGAGTAGGAAGAAAATTTCAATCTTAAGACATTTAACAGAGAGTGTGGGTAGGTCGTGGTAAGAAAAGTGGCCACAGAAGCCAAGATTAGACAATGTCAATAACTCAGTCCCTTAGTAAATTCAATGTTGTAAAACCAAGCAGAGAGGAAGCTCTTGGCCTCTGGTTGCGCACTCACGCTGATTATATTGCTCATATCTTCATACTTTGTAATTTTTTTAGGACATCCAAATATGGGTGGGCCAATGCAGAGAATGACTCCTCCAAGAGGAATGGTGCCCTTAGGACCACAGGTAAATAATCAGTGCAGAAAGCTACTTGCTGAGTTTTTTGCCTTCATCTTATAAGAACAAACTTATTATTTGCTGGCTTTTATTATATGCGTTAAAGCTTGTATAACATAGTTGTTAGGCTCTTGAGGACATAATATCTGTGACGTGTCCAAATTGATGTAACAACAAACTGCATTTTAACAGGTGCTACCATATATGCCTTTAGTTCATTTGAGAAAATACATTGCATAAAAATATAGCAATTATTGTAAAAAGATAATTACCCTTCTGTTAGTTATGTTAAGGAAATGCTTTTACATTTATAGTAATTATTATAAGAAGATAACCATGTAAGTTAAATAAAACACAGTTGATCAAAAATATTAACTAGAATAAGCAGCATAAAATATATTTCTATAAGTCTTTTAAAGAATGCCATTGACAATGTATTATATACAATCATATTTCTTTATAGAATGTGGAAACAATAGACAATGACTTAGAAATAAACATTAAAATGGGTCTCCCTGAACAAGCGTAATACCATCAGTATACATGTGATGGTAGCCTGCTTCTCTATCGAAGTTTCCATGCAGTATACACTGAAGTCAAACCTGTCCTCGCTGTTGGTAGCATTTTTAAAGTATGCTATTCCAGGCTATCGTTTATTTTATCTAAAGCATCCTTTTGTCTCCCTTGGGAAAATGCGTGAAGTAGAAATTAATTGTCTTTCAAAGAAATGAATCCAAAATCCAGAATTTTAAATTTCTACCTCATGGGTCAGAAGTTAGTATGTTATAAACTGGTTAAAAGAGGAATTAATTTATTTTCTGTATCCTTTCCAAGAACAGCATTGAAGTGATAGTTTAGGAGCTTGTTTCGTGAATCTATTTAAAAATTACATTAATATTTTGTTGTGTTCCCAAAGGAGTCAGAGAATTAAAAATCTAACATGCAGATAATGTGATTTAGACATAGGCGTTTCTAACCTATATATAATAATATATATATTAACTATATTGAAATGTGAAGCACATACAACCACATTTTTCAAAGATACTACGTTGCGTGACAAAGTAACACACTGTACAAATACGTTTGATATCCTCAAAGTCAGAAAAAAACAATTTCTTTTATTTAGGCTCAGTTCTTTCTTATGATTTTCTTAAGATCTTATAAAACTCTGATTTAGATATTTAAATTATTTTTCCCTATTTCTACCCATGTTAGGGATGATGATTTATGTGACCAGTCATCATTGAGTTATTAACAGCACTTAGAATTTATGAGATCTATAGAATATTTCATTGATTGAATATACTTTTAGTCTAATGAACTAAGCCAACCAGTTTGGCTATAAAGAACTTGAGTGATTTTTTTCCGGAAAGATTTTTATAATAGATACATTTCAAATATATCTCAAAAACTTTATGCATATAATTTAGTTATCATTCTTCATTTGCTTCACTTATTTTCCAGCTAGCTGCTCTTTAAGCTTTTGTCATCCCCAGACCAGTATTTTTAATACTTTTAAAAACTAGAGTCTGACTTAAAAGTCAGTTTTGCAATCGTTGAAAGAAATACCAATGCTTACCTAAGTTATATGAACACTTAGATCTCATTTGACAATGCAGAAATAAAGAGCATACTGGCCTTTATGTTTTATAAATATCTAGCTATATGTATATATGTTTTGTATTATAAGTAAATTACAAGAGAAAATGAGAAAACATATTTCTGTTGAGTAATCTCTTATTGACGAGTTTTAATAAATGTGAATTCTGTGTTGCATTTTCAAACCCAAAGAGAGTAGTTTTTTCCTTCCTTTAGGATTAGTGTCCTTCCTATCTATTCCTTTATAATTTGAGGAAAGTAAAGTATTCTGGCATGAATTTACCTCAGAAATCAGGAATACCTACAGTAACTCTTTTAAATCACAGTATGCAAAGTATAAAAAGTTAAAGGAAATTATTTATACAAATCATGTACTTAAGTGAAAAAAGGAGTCATGTTCATGTGAATGGTACAACAGATAAAAGTGAGGTACAATTATTTGTAATGGGGGTTCTTGTGAGATATTTACTTATAACTAACACCTGATAGAGAAAAGATGCGCATTATAAACTATGTGATTTGTAGTAAAGGTTAGCTGTGTTTCTTGCAAGGTAGTAGAGAACAACTCTCACAGCAGACATTTGATCACACAGATGCGACCCAAGAGCAGAATGCCTCTGCCTTTGTGCAGTCGAATTACAGAAATAGTCTCTGGAATATTGTCTCTAGCCTCATGCACAGCACAATACATGTCTCTTTTTTATCAGAGATATTATTTCCATAATTTTGTGAGCTTAAGATCACTGTGGTGAAGAGGGACAGTAGTTATCTATTGGAACAACTGAATTCCTAGAACAAATATGTCTAATCGAATGCTTCTTAGATAATGCCCATTTAGGCAAAGTGCGCACCTAGAACATAGTAAACGTGATGAATACTTTATTGCATGGATGAAAGAATAAAAGTTTGCTCCAAATCCTGGCATATTTTCCCACCCCTTAATCTATTTTAAATCTAAATTTTTCAGTAATATATGATTTTTAAATTGATATCCATATTTTTTCAATAGAAAAGCAAAATTATCTATTTAATCAAGAAAAAATGTCTTCCCTAATACCATATTTGAAGTCATTTTTCTACTTGCTTTTGGAATAAGATGTACTTACCTTGCCTGTGTTTCTATGCTCAGCAGGTGCCATATGATTAACAGAAAAACTTGCCAGGATTACCCAACTAGTTCTAGTTCTCTAGAAATCCAAAGGATAAATGAGTTAGGGTTAAATAAGAACATGTCATGATTTCCAAATCAAACACTTGGGGTGGGAAATGGTGAGATAGAAATGCGTGATAGGCTGTCATGTAAAGAGAGAGTAAACTGATTCTGTATTTTCAAATCTAAGATGGGAGGTAGAATTCAGCTCAGTATAGAGAAGAACTTTCTAGAAACTAAACTGCCCAATCACGGAAAAACTCTTTGCTAAACTTTCTAAGCAGAGTCTGAACAGCCATTTTGTCAGGAACATTGCATTGTGAGAGAGATTAAACCAGATGGAATTGTATAACTGCTATCAGCTTTAAAATTCAGTGATTCTAAATTACCTCTTCCCATTCTGCCTTTGTTGCTAGCACTTGGAAAGCCAGTTGTGATTTCTTATCTTCCTGTTTTCTTTTTGCTTCAGATTATTCACAAAATTAAAATATTTTGTAAATCTATCAAGTTTTATACCGGACAATTTCTTACTCGTTTTCCCGTGACACTAGAGCACTGTGATGCTTGAGCGCTGGACATACAAAGATGAGTAAAACAGACTCGGCCTCCAGTGTACTTGTTATTTGGCATGAGATGCAGATACGTAAAGAAAAACTATTATGCAGTAGAAAAAAGTCTAGAAAAGAAATATGCAAACTCTGTCAGGAAGTCATTCCATAAACAAGCAAGAAATTCTGTTGGGGTGGAGGGCTCAAGGGAAGCTGATGAGAAAAGCACTCATTTAAGTGAGTCCCTTACTAACTGTGATGAGAAAGAGCAGCTACGATTTTTGAGCACCAAGTGTCATGCTATAATGCAGGAAGCACTATGACAGGTGTTTTGTATGATTTCATTTTGTCCTCCAACAAGCTTATAAGGGAGATAATATTATCACTTTACAGATAAGGAAATTAAGGTTGAGCGGATCCCTGGGAGAATCATTGGGCCGAGATCACATATATCGAAAGAGGGGCAGAGGAAATGGGGCAGTGCAACAGAGATTCAAGCCAATGTGTCTGTGTCCAGAGCTGTAAAGAAAACTAGTGTTTTCTTTAATAAAATAAAACACAGATCTTCTAAGACTAAAAATAAGGGAGACTTTCCCTGTGAAGCATTTCTGCTATACTTTACCATTCAGATTTTATTCTCAGTGACTAACTTTCTTCTCAGAGACTCCTTGCTAACACTGCTCTGCCGCCACCATGCCGGGTCCCGAGGTTAAGGGAAATAGCTATCCTTTTAACAATGATCCAGTGTGGACAGGAACCACTTTACTATCCCATAGCACACGGAATTGGGATATTTAAATAAGATTTCCTGAAAGTAAAAGTAATAAGCGATGAGAATAGCATGTGCCTAGGTAATTTGTTTATAAACTGTGGCTTAGCCTCTAAAGTTAACAGACCTTCTCTCATTGAATATTTCCTTGTCATCTTAGCACCTACTACACAGAAGGCCACAGCAGATGAGTTAACATGAGTGTAAACATGTATTGTGTGTTTCTAAACCACAAGGAATCCAGTAGGCTGGAGGGTATAGTTGGGAGTAGGAGAAGAAGGTAAGAATTATAGAAAATGAGGGCAGGAGATAGGCTGAGAGTAATCTGTGAAGGACTTCATAGAACCAAGCTGAGGAGTATAGGCTTTATTTGATAGGCAGTGTGGGACATCACGGCTTTTAAGTGACATAAGTAGGACTGAGTTTTAGAAGCATAGTTCTGGAAGCAGTATGGAGGATACTTTAGGAGGAGGAGAGACTAAGTCAAGAGAGACCAATTAAGATAGTACAGTAGTCTTAGTAAATGACAAAGATTAGAGATACAGAGAGGACTATTTCAAGAGCTATTTCACAGGTAGAGTCAATAGTCTTTGGCAACTGACTGGCTGTGGAAATTGAAAGAAAAAGAAGAGACATCAAGGAGCTTGCAGAGGTTCTTAGCCTGGACTGTTGTGTGGAAGGTGACGCCACAGAACTAACTGAGGAAGGCAGTATAAAGAGCACAGTCGTGAGAAGAAAATATTGCATTTACTTTTAGAAATGCTGAGCATGAAGTGGAATCCATTTAGAAACAACCCATATGAAGTTCACCATATGAGTTGTCTGGGAGCTTAGGGGACATACCATGAATGTAAAAGATTTGGGATACTTAACTATAAGTAGTTGTTGAACTAATGGAAGCAGATAAAATTACCCGTAAATGTGCATTTATTGAAAAAAAAATGCTATGACTAGAACTTGGGGAAAAGCAACATTTAAAGAGTTAGCCAAATAAAAGGAAACTGCAAAAGAGTAGTCAAAAAACTTGAAGGAATAGTGATGTCAGAACACCAAGCATGAAAGTGGCTGGTAGTGTCAAAATGAATCAACAGGACAATGTTAAAGTTAATCTTTTGGCCTCTGTGCTAAGTGAAATAAGCTAATATGCATGTTAAAGCATTAAAATGTTTTTATCCTTTGAAAGCACATTATAGATATTGACAGAGGTCTATTGAGTTGTGTAATTCATGCATACATATTTTGAGTGTACTTTAGTTTTCTTATATTTTTGTGTTTGTATTAGTGTATTTGAGTATTGGATGTATTATTTTGTGAACAGACGTTCTTATGTTGGGTTCCCCTGTTTGTTTTTTTTCTCAGACTTTATGTAACTTTCCTGGTTCTGACAATTTCAAATATGTTGACTAAGTCTTTTCTTTAAAAACAGTTTTGGATTTGTGAAATGTTTTATTTGAAAAAGTTCACTGTTGTACAGATAGTAGGAAGTTAGTGAAGACGTGTTGAGTAGTAACGTTGCAGTTATACGTTAATCGTTAACATGCTCCAATGATGTTACATATTCGCATCATTTTTAAAAGACACAAACCAAAGTAATCGTTAAAATAGAAGCAAAGGGACAAGAGTGGAGCCTTCAGAGAATGAATTGCACAGGCCTCTCCATCAGGAGTTATGTAGGGAAATCATTAACCTGCTCTCCTTTCTTTCCCCCCTCCTCTTTGGTTTTGTTTTTTTGTTTTGTGGTAGTCTGACCCTTGGTTATCATTACAGAACTATGGAGGTGCAATGAGACCCCCACTGAATGCTTTAGCTGGCCCTGGAATGCCTGGAATGAACATGTAAGCAAAATGCTGTGTTATCCTGTTTACTCAAATGCTCTGTCTTCTGTTTTCTGAAGTGACACTAACTTGTAGCACAATTTGAGGTCCTCACGCTCTGTGTACTATAAACAAACTAAACATGAGCATCAGTGTTTGCTTCCTTTCACAACATAGTCTCTGTTTGTCTTCCTTCCTTTGTGACCTTTAACTTTTTTTTCCATTTTCAGGTGCCATAAATGCCAACTTTCAGGCTATTTCTTTTTGATTTTCATATTTCATTTGTCATAAAAATGAGTCTTTAAAAGTAAGCCCACAGTCTCCAGATAGTCTATAGAAAAAGATGAAGAGAGGCTGACACCACGGCCATGGCTTAGCTCTACAGAAGTAGATAATTGAACATTGGTAACTTCATCTTAACAGATACATAGTGATTCCTAAGAGTGTGGTTTTTAACTCATAATTCTATGTCTTGACTTTCACTTTGTTGGGGCCACTCTTAACACTGGAAGAATTCTCTCTGTTAGTGTCTTCTATACTAAGGAATTTTCCATGGTGTAGTAGGAATTCCTTTTGAAAATTCAGGATGCACTTAGATGAGGAGTAAACTAACAGGATGTTTTTGTTTGTTTACTGAAAAGGGCCTTTCAAGCCCAAAGACAATAGTTTGTTTCAATCAGCAAATATAATGCAGTTTCTTAAGGAATTTTTATTTACTTTTCATTATCTGACTTGCCCACAAATTTCCACATACACCAGGTGCTTGTTAGTGACTTTCATTAATTCACTCGAGGATCAATTCCATGAATGTGGCCTAAGGCAGGCTTGCCAGAAATAATGAAAACGCTCCATATAGGGTTGTGGGTAGTCTCCTCTAATAGATTTCCCATCAGTCCATGTTTCGGTTACTTACATGTCAAATTTAAAACTCTACCATCACTTAATTGCATTGAAGATATACTGTGAGATAAGTTCTTTTAATGTACATAGGGATTTTTTTAAGTTTCTGAAACCATTTTCATGGAAAGCAGTTTTGCCTAAAATAGAAAATAGGTTAATAGGTGGATACCAGCCAGACTCAAAACTGAGAGAACAAGGGGAAAAAGTAGGTCAAATTTTCCTATCACTTCTTTTCAATTTGGAAGTAAAAATGGGTAGACATGAAGTCTGACTTTTCTTAAAGTCCTCAAAGGCTTAGCCGTTATTAATGGTTGATACAAAAAGGAGCGAGTGATATTTTATGCTTATATCTAAAGCTGAAACTCTTACCAATAGGATTTAGATGTATATAAAATTTACCTACCTGAGATTCTGACTTTAAATTGAAATAGCTTGTAAGATATATAATTTTGAATACTATGTATAGATATAAGGAGTATACGTCTTGAATACTGTGATCAACCCAGAATTATCATTAAGTATTAAGAATGTGTCTAGTATTATTTTATATTATTATTCTTCATTATAATCAGCCATGTGGTGATCTTTAGATCTTTAGTTTTTGCTAATACAAAGAAAACGTTATTTTCATGTGACCATTGAGAGACTCAAATAGCTGTTTAAAATGTCGAAGTCCTTTCTCTAAACTATGAAGACTAAAAATTTGGCTGAAAATTTTAATATGATTATTTTTGTTGATATTTGAGTAAATATGCCAAGATACTTTTACATATTTTCTATTACATAATATTTTACTATTTATATAATTTCTAGTTCTTAAGGAATCCTTAAGCCTTACAGACTCAGATTTCCGTTATTTGCTACTATTGTCTTTTATTTGGGGTCTTATATCACTTTCAGTTTTCCATAAATTAGGATTCCTTCCAGGATATTGAAAATGTAACTATTTACATAGTTACATTTGTAAATATTTCCCTCTAACAGGGAAAGTTCTGAATTATGGAAGATGCAACCAGAGAGAATAATTCTTGCATTGGTGTCAACCCCAACAAAGCAAAAGTGAATTTAAAGAAACATGAAAAATAAAACACGTTATTATCTCTATTGTACTCAATAGAGTAAGCTTTATTGAAATTCACTTCATAATTTATTATCTTTACAACAAAGTGGATCTTACTGTGTTGTGGCAAACGAGTATTTATAACTAGTATTTGTGGCTAGTCACCTTTTTGCAGGTTGGGTACCTTAAAAATTGAAGGCAAAGGCATTAGAATAGTGTTACCTCAAGCTATGTTTTTAGCAGTCTAAAATATTTGTTTATTGGGGCCAGGAGGGCCCTGCTGGAGAATCATATCTGGATGATTTGTCTTTAGCTTGTCACTTTTTCTTGTTTGCCTTGAAAGTATAATGACAATGAAAATTACCCAACCCTGGTCACTAAAGTATTTTTAAATACTATATTCTAATGGACAACTTTATCCCTTTATTGAAGAATAAACCATTTGGAACAAAATTTTGATAATTTTGTTGTTAAAAAAATTGTTCACCTCCAAAGAAAATGGTTATTCTGATACAATTTTTACATTTCTGTGCTCTAAACTCAGGATAAAGTATACATAGTGTCATTTAAAATTAAAATAAGAATATACTTTTAATGTTTTTATAACTAGCGTTACATCTTTAGAAGTAAAAGCTTAATAGCAGTTTCAGTAATTTAAAGTAGAATTTACAAATGTAAATGTTTCAAATGCATTATAGATTATTTTTTAAAGAAAAGTATGTTTCTAAATTAACAAAATTTTTACAGATTTCCAAAGAATTTAGCATTCAACATTAAAACATTTCTAATTCAACTTTGTATACTTTAGTATTTTATAAAAACTAAGGACAAAGAATTTCAAAGGATCTAGACCTTTTTGTTCTAAATCGTATCGTATAGAATTGTAAAATTTGTGTAATTATTACCTTGAAATAAAATGGTTACCACAAGCGAAATGTTGGGAGAAACTTATCTTATCCATATGAATTATTATTTAATCTATTATATTCAAATACAATTTAATATGAAATATGCAGAGATTGGTTTAGTATTTGTCCAACAATCAAAATGCATAAAAGGTATTTTATGTTACTTGTAATAAGTTTAACATTTAATTTAATGCTACTTATTTAATTAAGTAAAATGTTTAACATTTAATTTAGCATATTAATTTAAAATTAGACAAATTAAATGAAATATATTTAATACATCATATTCATAAGTCCTTATTTACACATTTCAAAATTATGAGATTGTTATCTACATATCACCACTGTATATAATTTTTTGCCATGATTTGGATATAGTATATTTTTTATGTTGTCTTAAGATAAATATTTCCCAATTTCTTTACTGTGTTTTATTTAACATGAAACAAATCAAATGGTTTACTTGATCAGCATATATCCTATGTTTTCTGTTAGTTTCTGTCCATTAGGCGTGGAATCCTATATAAAAGCATCTTTGTAAAGCGTTCCCATAGTCGGTTGTACGACCGTCATCATCGTCTTAGAGAGACAACAATTTTCAGAAACAATACAGGTGCCCCTCACCTCCTCCCTGTGCACAATTCTTTGACCAGGTGCCCTCTGGCATCTTTTTTGCCCTTCTGTTCCTCAAGCAGAACTGGGAAAGAGTGCACTTGGGCATCCTAATAGAGCCCAAGGACAGGATTTTCGTACCCTTCCCTGCTGTGTACCTGGGGAGTCCCTGGGGAATCCCAACACAAAACTAGAAACAGTTCTAAATAGTCCAAGCAAACGTGGGTAATATCGCTAACTTGGACAGCCTCTATCTAATATTTAGAACTTTCGATATAAGGTCCCTAGAATAAGAATCAGAGGACATGTTATTTTAATTAAAAATTTTCACTACTTTTAGAGGGAAAAGGGAATTTTGAGTGACCCTAATTACAGAGGACCGACTGAAAGAAGCCTACTTTTTATCAGGCAGTATTCATTCAGGTATGCTTGATACTAAAACATGAGGACGAGAGACCTTTTTGACTTAATTAATTAAGCATTAATTTTGTTTTAAAATTATGTCCTTTTAAGCTATGGATACAAAACATTCTCTTCCACCCTAAAAGGAAGTAATATGTTGACGTACATTGGCATAGGTTACCTCCTGTTTTTTGCAAGATTTACTCTGGCTGCTGCTTTGGACTACAATTCGGAAAACAAGAAATGTGATTGCCTTGCTCAGTAGTAACTAGACTGTCAAGAGCGCTGAAAGATAGACTGATGTATGCATGTATAATGTAATGTGTGATGGGCTGCAATTTTTTCAAAAGGAGACAAATTTAGACATCTTTTATGTACATTTATTTATTTGTAGCTTAATAAGAGCAATCATTTTATATATATTAATATTTTACAAATAATTTCATTTTCATTTTGAATGAGATACAGGTGGCGCTTATATTGCTATCACAAGATTATAGTTTATATTTATTTCATAATTAATGCTTTTTACTTCAAAGGTGTGCTTTTATAATGATTTAGGTATGTGTATGTATTTACTTCTACAGTTGCTTACCACTTTTAGTGGCTATGACAGTAACTGGACTTAATATTAAAATAAAACTGGGCTCACTAAAAGCAATTTGATTTGAGAAGAAAACTGCTTTT
This sequence comes from Equus asinus, assembly GCF_041296235.1. Lineage (NCBI taxonomy): Eukaryota > Metazoa > Chordata > Mammalia > Perissodactyla > Equidae > Equus > Equus asinus. Next base: position 87,593,382 of record NC_091798.1, read on the forward strand.
TGAAATGATAAAATTTTTTGATTTGAGAAATTAAAAATCTGTGAAAATATAAAGTATGAAAAGAGTGATTTCAGTGTATTTTTTTTATTTCAGTGTTGAACTAGAACTGCATAGTAACAGAATTGTAAATGTTAATATTTTATGATTTGTTATTGCCTAGTGTGAAACATTCAAAGCCTACACTTTAGGCTTTAACCAAATTTTAACCTATGTTAAAATGTCATTTATCGTATTGTCTTGCAGGGGTCCAGGTGGTGGTCGACCTTGGCCAAACCCAACAAATGCCAATTCAGTGAGTATATGTGTCTTTTAGTTGTTTTTGCACTTTTTGGCATTTAACAACAACAACAATCTGTTGCTTTTGAAAGCCCTGCAATTGGTTATATTAACCTTTTTTAAAAAGTAATCATCCAAAATATATATTTTTTGTATATGTTTTTTAAATATGCATAATGTTTGAAATTACGTAATTTTTCACTTCAAGATCTAATGTAAACATGCATTCTATGTAGATTACAGACTTATAAAGATAGAAAGCATGATTTAAGTATGCTATGTAGCCTATATTTATGATAAAACACATTTATCATAAAATGGTTTCCTCTTCTAAAATAACTATAATAAACGCTAAGTTGTTAGATAAAGTCAATCTCTAGTTATGATTATATTTTCTGTCCTAGTTACACCTGGATTTGCTCTCTTGCTGCCCCAGGAGGCAAGTGCACAGTTGCCTTATGCCTGTGAGCTAAATTACCATCCTTACACATCTATCTGTGTATCTGACAACCTTGGAATTTTCCTTACGTGTTTTATGGCAGTGGTTTGACTGCACAAATATTTTTCTCTCTTAATAATGTCATATAAATATATGCACAGGTTGAAAATTAAGCTTTCAATCTTAATACGATTTTAATTTGATGATCCTAGAGATGTTTTTCCGTCTTGACTTTGAAATCTTGAGTTCTTCAATATGTGAGAGAGGTCTGCTGTGTACATATGTGTACAATGTGCACTGCACAAAGGTTCCTGAATCAAGGGAGTCAGCAGGGGCTAAAGTACAGCCTGTGCTCCGCTTGTGAAGTCTATGAATATCTGACCAGAGGGGAGGCCTTTCGCTAATACGCACAGAGGTACCTTCTTTGGCTAACAGTGGCCTTAATGCTAAATAAACATGAAACTGATCAAATGTTTAAGGTTAATTTAAACTTCAAAAAAATTTAAAGCAAAGTGTGTGTGGTATAGGAAGAATCATCCTAAATCCGTTGCTAGTCTAAGGCAGAAATCACTTCCTACTCAAGTAACTTTCATATTTTTAGAGAAAAAACATTAATTTATATTGCCTGCCTCTCTCTTAGTTTCAGTAGCTATGACATTCGCTAATTAAATAAAATTTTTTGCGGGGGAGAGAGTGATGATATTGCTTCCATTTGGGTCTTGGGTGTACTATTTAATCTCAACAAATCTTTCTAAGATACTGTTTTGCCACATTATGTTATAATGTGAATATCTTTACTCCTCCAAAATTCTTTTAGTTTGCTTACATACTTTTGAAGAGTTCACTTTCGATTTGCTTCTTGTATATGCCTTTCAAATTCATTCACAATTTAACTTAAAATGGCATCTGGCCAGCAGCTCAAGATACACTTCTGTCAACTCTTTGTTAAAATATCCATAAAGATACTGAAAAAACAATCTTTTATGACACTGAAAACTCTGACAATCTTCCTATTGCAAGAATCTGGAAAGAATTTCTGTTCTCTGCACGTCTGATGAAACTGGATTCAGACACCCAGTTGATAGCCCCCCTTAACCATGGAAGCCTTCTCACCTGGAAGCGAGAACACCCTTCTCTCCTTCCTTGTCATCTCAACAAGTCATCCCTCCACTGCCCATTGCAGGCAGCCAGGTGCAAGCACCGCCACCACTGCCCACTTCCAGCAGTACCTCCCTTTATGCAGTCATCTGTATAAAGCCCCTAGGAAGTGGGGCAGGACTGGATGTGAGGATAGCGCACTGTCCCTAGCCAGTAATCATTCAGGGAAGAGTACTGGGTAAGACGGAGGTGAGGAGAGAGTTCTGCATTCTGATGGGTTTTAGTTTTCTAGGTACTGCATCTCTTCAGGATTTCATAGAGCTGAGCATTCGGGATGAGAGAATGTGCTGTATCAGGTCAGCGGCTCTGAATTATTTTAGACCCTGAGAAACACTAGGAATTAGGTTAGAAGCTGTGTGTATCAAACTGCTGTCCGCTGGGCAGTCTGCAGTGGGCTTTTGATCAGCACACATGTGGCAAGCAGTAGAGTTGACAGCAGTCCCTTCTGTTGATATGTAGCACATGTGGGTACGTCTCCCCTCACTCGAAGTAGCATATAGGGAACAGGGAGTGGGGGAAAGAAGTGGGAGAAGGCCTGCAGTTTTCTCTCCAGAAAGAGAAGGGGGTCATCATCCTGAGCACAGAAAGGAAACACATTCCTCTGAAAATGGTTTGTTATGAGAACAAGGAAAAAAGTCATAGAAAACTGATGACTTCCTAGCAAAAGCACAGGGCTCACGTGAAGCAAAGCGAAAAGTATTAAAGAGGGGTTTCCCCCTAAATACCATCGATTATATTGTAGTGACAACTCATCTGTTTTATTTTGAATTCCAAGTTCCCTAGACTCCTTGTCCATGTTTAAAATTACAGGGCCGACCCGGTGGCGCAGCGGTTAAGTGCGCACATTCTGCTTTGTCAGCCCAGGGTTCACTGGTTCGATCCCTGGTGCGGACATAGCACCGCTTGGCACGCCATGCTGTGGCAGGCGTCCCACATATAAAGTAGAGGAAGATGGGCATGGATGTTAGCTCAGGGCCACTCTTCCTCAGCAAAAAGAGGAGTATTAGCAGCAGATGTTAGCTCAGGGCTAATCTTCCTCAAAAAAAATAAAATAAAATTGCAAACGCATTTCATTTCCTGTCAATACAGTAAATCTCTGGCTCCCAGGACAGCATATTAAAGTGGGTGCTTGTTTTGTTTTTGCTGTTTTCTTTTTTTTTTAAGGTATGCTTTTTTTTTGGTGAGGAAGATTGTCCCTAAGCCAACATCTGTTGCCAATCTTCCTCTTTTTTTTTTCCTCCCCAAAGCCCGAGTACATAGTTGTATATCCTAGTTGTAAGTCCTAGTTCTTCTATGTGGAATGCCACCACAGCATGGCTTGATGAGCGGTGCGTATGTCCATGCCTAGGATCTGAACCGGCGAACCCTGGGCTGCCGAAGCAGAGCACATCAACTTAAGCACTATTCCACCAGGCCGGCCCCTGCTGTTTTCAAATGTGTTTTATATACTGTTTTTTTCTTTTAAATGTTTATTTCTAAGTAACTTCAGATTTGCAGAAAAGTTGTAAGAAAAGTACAAAGAATTCCCATTCACCCTTCACCCAGATTCCCAAGTGTTAACAGTTTGCCGCGTTTGCTTCATGATTTCCTTTCTGCACATACATATTTTTTCCTGCACCATTTGGGTTGCGTTTAAGTTGCAGACATGATGGCCCTTTATCCCCAAATACTTAGTGTGTGTTTCCTAAAAACAAAGGCGTCTTTCATAATCACAGTATAAGGATCAAAATAAGAAAATTATCCTTGATATAATGCTATTTTCTAGTCTTCAGACCTCGTTTACATTTCACCAATTGTCCCAGCAATGTCCTTTGTAACAAAAGAAAACCCCAGTTCACTTGTTGCCTTCATTAATCATGTTTGTCTCCTTTAAGCAGGAGCGGTTCCTCAACTTTTCTTTCTTAACCTTTCAGTTTTGTTGAATGCAAGCCAGTTATTTTGTAGACTATCCCATAATTTGGTTTTGTCTGATGTTTCCTCATGATTAGGTTCAGGTTATATGTATTTGGCAAGAATGCTACAGAAGTCATTTTGTGTTCTCTCAGTGCATCATTTCGGGAGGCGTGCGGTGGTGATTTGTCCTCTCATTCGTAATGTTAGCTTTGATCGCTTAGTTAAGGTGCTGCTCCTCAGGTTCTCTCCTCTAAAATTGCGGCTTTTCCGTTTGTAATTATTAACTTGTGGAGACATCCTTTGAAACTACAGTAAGTCCCTCTTCCCCCTCGTACTTCAGTCTGCTACTTTGGGCATCCGTTGATGATTCTTGCTGTGTTCATTGCCAAATGGCCATTTTCTAATTCTGCCTTTCCTTCTCCATTTATTAGTTGACTTTCTACTATAACAAAGAGGTTTTCTTCTCCATTCGTTCATTCATTCATGTATATCAGATGTACTTGGAGATTCTTATTTTATTCCATGGGTTTTTGAGGCTAAAATCATTCAGATTTGGCCAGTAGGAAGCCCCTCAAGCTAAATCCTTTGTCCTTTCACATGTCCACGTTATTCTTTGTGTTCAACTTTTTTTTTTTTTTTTTTTTTAAGATTTTATTTTTTCCTTTTTCTCCCCAAAGCCCCCCGGTACATAGTTGTGTATTCTTCGTTGTGGGTTCTTCTAGTTGTGGCATGTGGGACGCTGCCTCAGCGTGGTCTGATGAGCAGTGCCATGTCCGCGCCCAGGATTCGAACCGACGAAACACTGGGCCGCCTGCAGCGGAGCGCGCGAACTTAACCACTCGGCCACGGGGCCAGCCCCATCTTTGTGTTCAACTTTTATTTCAACTTCGAAGCTCATCTTATATTTTCCCAGCCTTAGCCCTGGAAACAGCCATTTCTTTAAGGAACCTGGTTCCTTTTAGTGTAGAGTGGTATTTAGAGCCTGTTGGAGTGATACAGCTTCTAGGCCCTCTCAACCGACAGAACTAGGATATGGATGTGTGTGCATAAGCACACCCACTCACATCTGTCTTTCTGTATCTATCTATATGCACCAAAACCATGAGTGCACACCAGGGCTTCAATTTCAATCCAACAAAACGGAGTTCATTCTGGATTTTCTGCTTTCCATGTTTGTAACTTTCTTCTCTGAAAGTGAGAAGTCTGCCTACCATTGCCACCATAGATTTTTTTATTTGCTAAATCTTTGTCTATCCACAGTTTTGTCATGTAAAAGTATTTGATAAAAAATATTTTTGGCACCCTTTTACATGGGAGTAGGAGAAACATTTTTAAAGACAAATTCATGTTTTTAATTCTGAATGAAAGTGTGGTTTTTACTTCCTTAAATCTGAGCATTACAGTATTGGCCTCAGATTCTTTTTTTTTTTTTTAAAGATTGGCACCTGAGCTAACAACTGTTGCCAATCTTTTTTTTTTTTTTTCCTGCTTTACCTCCCAAAACCACCCCATACATAGTTGTATATCTTAGTTGTGGGTCCTTTCCAGTTGTGGCATGTGGGACGCCGCCTCAACGTGACCTGACGAGCAGCTCCATGTCCGTGCCCAGGATCTGAACCGTGGGCTGCTGCAGCAGAGTGCGAACTTAACCACTCGGTCACGGGGCCGGCCCTTGGCCTCAGATTCTTATTTGGAGGTTTGTTTACAAATCCACCAACTCTTTTTCCTTTTTTATACTTTTCACAAAGAACTGTGCACTTGGGTTTAGCTATATAAGGTCTAATCATTAAGTAACAAGCACTTTTATTGAAAATATCTTATTTTTATCTGGAGACACTTTTGATTAAAAGGTACATAAAACCAACAAAACTAGGCTCATATTGAAAGACAATGTTAGTGGATCATGTATGTGAGAAGTCCAGATATAAATTTGCTTTGGGGCACATTAGGTTCCAAGGGTTCAAATAATATCATCAAGACCCAGTCTCTGTCCATCGATTACGTTTGTTCCCCTCGTCATGGCAGGAAGGCTGTGTGAAGCTCCAGACTTATATCCTCACAGCTCCCAGTTGAGCACAGAAGAGCACAACTCTTTATCAGTTAAGCACCGGCATTGGGAATAGCTAACTGCACTGATGTGCTTAGCTTGGGTCATATGCTCATTCATGAACCAGTTATGGCCAACTTTTGGGCTGTATCAGCCAGGCCTTGGTCACACACTCACTCCCTGAGCCCTACCAAAGCGATGTGGAAAAATGAGAGATATGGTTCACCAAAGAAAATTCAAGGAATTGTTAGCACAAAAGGGGATAGGCAAAAACAGCAAATGTTGAATATAGCATTGTATTTAACAACTCACTAGCTTGATAGGAAAAAGAAAGAGGAAACTCCTTTAAGGAAAAAAAAAACGAGAATTTATTGTAATAATTAAGCCTAAGTGAATACAGATATCTTACTCCAAATAGGCTGTGCCCTGTGAAAATAGATGCTCACTTTTTTAAAAGAGCACTTAAAAGTAATAGAATATTTTCAACCTCTCACTGGCACAGATGATATCTTGGCGTTGCCCTCCTTGATTTCTAGCAAACCAGTGCTTATAAAGTAGTCGTAAACTTCAGAGTTGAAGAAAGCTACCTAGCTAAAATGTTACCAATCATTTAGGAAAACAAAACCAAAAACCTCGAATTACTCTGATCGTCCCACTGCCACAGCACCACTGTCGTGGATATTGAGAGTCAGAATATTTCGGAATATTTGGATTCTTGTCACAGCTCTTGAGCTGTCTGACTTAACTAGACTATATATGGTCCTTAATTTCCTCATCTGTCAAATAAAAGAGTCTTCTACTTCTACAATTCCAGTAGTCCAGCTGTCTGATTTTGCTTATCCTCTGTATCTGCATTTTCATCTTTCATTTTATGTTAATGGATATTTTGTATGGAGGATGGGAGAGGGGTGGAGGGAGGAGATTAATTACATTGGGAAGAATCTGGATACTAGAGATGGAGACAAGCTTGGACAAAAATAAAGAGAAGGGGAAATGCAGGAAATGTTTGGGGAAAATTTATTAGACTGTTAGTGGCTGGGAGGATAGATTGTTTGGGAAGGCATAGGGGGCCACACAGCTGAAAAAGGAAAAGGGGCCACATGTGCACAGGGTTTTGAAGGTTGAGAAATCTGGAATTTATCCTCTATGCAGAAAGGAGCTGTGGCTTAGGAAGATAGTATATAAAATGGGTACAGCTGGGAAACAAAATTAGGAGATTCTAGTAGTAGACCTTAGAAAGTGTTATAGAGCCTGAAGTAGGTAATAAAAGGACTGGCAGAGAGACAGTTCAGACATAGAATCACAAAAGCTTGATGACCTGTTGGATTGGGGGATAAAGAGAAGGAAAAAGTTGAAGGTGATTTTAGATCTTTGAATCCAGGTGTCCAGGAGACTGGGAATAACACACACTGAGCACGGAACACAGGAGAAGCAGCAGATGTAGAGTGCCGACCCTGAACTTTGTCTTCGGAATGTTGTGCTAGAAGCCCTTATAGAACCCCACCACGAATTCTTCCACAATGCCTAATGCGCATTCTCTAACTGTGCTTAACCCGTCGTGTTGTAAGTTGAATCTGTGGTGTTCAGCCTCTGCTGAGGCCTCGCCAATGCGCGACCAGCAATTTGTTCACTCTTCTTGCCTGCTCTCCTTATCTTTGGCCCCTTCTCTATCCACTAAATTTGTCCCATATTTGACAGAGGGGGAAAAAAATGTTAGACTCAAATTTCTTCAGATTCTTCCCTTCACCTCTAATATTATCAGGCCTTTAGTCATCTTTCTTTCCTTTTGTCTCAGAAAAAGAAATCTTTTTTTTTCATACTAATAACCCTTCTATGTATTCCCTTTATTCCATCTCTTGTTGCCTCTGCATACCTGGCTCGTTCATTCTTCCAAAGGAGTCTTCAGTCTGTCCCTTTCCATTGGTTGGAAATTTCCTCTAACACTACGCCAGTGAACAAAATCTCAAGACAGCCTTAACCCCTAGACTTCTGCTCTTCCAGAGCTGGCGGGGGATAGCTGATAGAAAACTCTCAACAGTTCCTCAGTCTCAAGCACCATCCTGTATGTTACTTACACTTTCACTTCCTCACCACCCTTCTACTGAAGTGAATCCTTGACCTTCCTATCTGTTTCAGTGCTATATAGTAGTGCAGTGCCTGAAGCATAGCAGATGATGAATGAAGATTTATTGAATTGACTTCTCAACCCATTTCAACTCCCGTGAAGGTCCTATTCTGAAGGTTACTAGTGACGTTCTACTTACCAACCAAACATCATGACTTATTGTCTGTCCTGATCATACGCTGACCTCTGACATATATGATTCCTTGGTTTTGTTTTAGATGTCCATTAATTTCTTTTCTTCATTTTAATAATGTTTCTTTATTTTTCCATATTTTTATTAACATATCCCTTTTTATTATTTATTCTTGTGTGTCGCAGAAAGGTTGAAAAGCTTGAGCCTGACAGGGCTCAAAAATAAGCCCAGTTTAGTATTTCCTAGCCAAGCTGCACCCACTCCCTACTTCTTAAAAGTCTAACTTGCTTGACTTTTTTTTTTATTTTGGTGAGCAAGATTGGCCCTGAGCTAACATCTGTGCCAGTCATCCTCCATTTTGTATGTCGGTCACCACCACAGCATGGCTTGAGGAGTGGTATAGGTCCATGCCCAGGATCCAAACCCACGAACCAGGGCCACCAAAGCAAAGTGCACCGAACTCAACCACTAAGCTACCGGACCAGCCCCTGCTTGACTTTTTATAAAATATTTTCTTCTGGTTTTCCTCCAGTCACATTATCCAACACCCTTTCTTAATTGGGAATGTTCTCTAATTCTAATCCTGGGCTTTTAAATTTAATTTATTTTAACATTTTCATGTGGTTTCTTTTTTTTTTTAAACATTTATTTTATATTATTTTATTTTTTTTCCTTTTTCTCCCCAAAGCCTCCCAGTACATAGTTGTATATTCTTAGTTGTGGGTCCTTCTAGTTGTGGCATGTGGGATGCCGCCTCAGCGTGGCTCAATGAGCAGTGCCATGTCTGCGCCCAGGATTTGAACCGACGAAACACTGGGCACCTGCAGCGGAGCACATGAACCTAACCACTTGGCCACAGGGCTGGCCCCCCATGTGGTTTCGATTATCACTAAATCTAACTGAATCCTAGATCAAGTATTGTGCCTAGCACAAAATGAAAATTTATTCAGTTGAGGCTTTATCTCTAGTCCTCATCTCCAATAAATTCTTGCTCTCTGATAAGTTCTAGACCTGTATATCTAAATGTCTGCTCATCAAGTCCACCTCAGTGTCTACTAGTGCCTTCAAAGTCAACATGTAGGACATTTCCCCAAACTCATCCCCCTGCCTGAATTCCATATCTGTAAATTAGTAGCAACAACATCCTACCCAGTCACCAAGTTGGAAACCTAGGAATTACCTGAATTTATTTCTTCCTTTGTCCACTACACCCAGTTTGTCACCAAGCCCTGCCTTTTTTTCACAAGCGTTTGTGAAAAGTCTTTTGAATTCTCTTACTCCTGCTTGTCTTATTCAGCACTGCCTAGAACACTTTTATCATCTCTTACCAAGACCTTTTGCAGTAGTCTCCTAACTTGTATTCATACTCCATGATGCCTGCTGAATTATCTTACTAAAACTTAGATTTGAACATCTCTCTCTAAAACCTGTGACTCTCTATTTCCTACAGCATAAATTCATTCACAGTCTGACTTTATATAGCATCATTATTTACTACACCCTCCCTAAATCCCACACTGCAGCAGCTGTGTAAGATTACATACCATTTCCCTAATAAACTATGTACTTTCATATTTCTTTTCTTTCTTTCTTTCTTTGTTGTTTTTTTTTTCAAATGCTGATCTTTCCCTTTGTCTTTCTGGTGGGTACCTACTCTGTAAGTCCAAGCTGCCCAGCTCAAGTATATCTTCTGTCCCCACATAGTACTTCTACCTGCATTGTTATATTTCCTGTCCCTCGCACAAGGCTGTCAGATACTGCTGGTAACTTTCCATACTGCAGGTTCAGTAAAGTGCCAGGGTAGGAGCCCAAGTGCTCCTTTTCTTTTAATGAGGGCATCAAAGAATGTGATGTAGAAACAATAGGTGTAAGCCAAAATTAAGTGCTTAACAGAGCAAAAATGGAAAGAAATTGAACAACTAAATGAGGTAAAAAAAAATTTTAAGTATTTTAAAATGTCTATTATATTTAACTGTGTTTGAAGGAACCATGAAAAGAAAGAACTCAAAAATATAAAATGAGCAGAGCCTGACTCAGGAGAATGGGATGATGAGGAGCGGGTAGCTTAGGGAACAAAGAGAAAGATTTTTTTTCTACCTAATAAGATGAATGGATGAAAATTTAAATCTATATATAATAGAGTGTTGAGTTGAAAATGAAGGTATAGCAAGAATTTGATGGCTTTAATTTATGATATAACCACCATGAGGGCCAGCTCACAAAAGTCAATTGTTAAATATTCAGGGATTTTGTGAGTTGATTGTTAAATCATTGGTAGCTTGAAATCTGCTATATGGGAATATTTACACCACATAAATTGGCAAATGCTCCAAATTGGGACCCCCCCTGTACCCCAGGTTTACTGGCACACCACTAAAATGCTTCATGGTTTCCATAAAGGCTGAGCCAAAATACTTCCAGATATTAGTGAAGACTGGATTGAAATTGGAGAACTTGATTATATTTTGGACCTTGTCAACCTTGTTTTATGTTTCTCTCCAGGAAATCTCTATTATAAAACAGAAAAGTTGGCTAGGGGGTGATCAAAGAGATGGACATTAACAAAGTAGGCTTTAGAATAATGAATTTAAGATATTGGAGACAGAAGCAAAATGCTGACAGTGGCATGGGGGAGGGGCAGAGGAATTTAATAGGAAACTAATAGGGAAATAATGGACTTAGTAAACACAGAGGAGTTGTGATGGGAGAGATTCTAGTTGGAATATAGAATAATATTTGTGATCATCATGAGGAATAAGAAAGATGTCAGGCAAGGGAGTTGTTTAGATCTCTGTAAAGACTGTTAGGATCTGGTCATACTCATAAGTGGAAGAGAGGGAAGTATTATGTAAAATAAGGGAAGGCAGTGACGTGTAAATTCTAAAGATCTAAAGGATGGTTAGATTGTATCTTGAAGTTGCTTAGGAATGATGGTAGGTGATAAAGAGAGGCAGGACATGAGGCAGGTGTTAAAGTTATGAAGAGATGAAAAGTGGAGCCAATAGTTAAGTTGCTGATTTGGAGAGGGCAGATGCATGTGTTTAAAATGCTAAGAAGCAGAGGATGGAGGGTAGCTCATGAACTGAAAGGGACCCATGAGAGCATGGATGTGTGCATGTGTTCATTCACCGAGCTGAGTGGGTGTTTACTGCCGTAGGGATCCCAATACTCAGAGTGGAAGTCATTCTCATCATTAGTGATGCTGGGCACTCTGGCAACGGCCATGTGCAGCACTGAATTACCCACAGGCAGACCAAGCAGGGGCCTCAGAGACATGTGGTGTGTGCTTAGGGCAAAACAAGGACACCAAACAATAAAGAGAGAGTTTTTAAATAGCTGAATATTAAAACCAAAGGAAAATCGTAACTTTGTTTTACTTCCTTCTGCTTACGTTATGGTTTCCTATTATTTTATATTATTAATTATACTGACGGCATTGGGGTGGAGAGAGCATTTAGGGCACAGGCACTATCATCTTTTCACTATTCTTTAAGTTCCAATTTTGGCCTAGGCTGTCTGACTCTAGGAAGACAGTAATTTATTGGCTTCTTTCAGAATAAGACAAAAATCTCTCTTCTGGGTATGCAGAATCTTCATACAAGTGAGCTAGTGAGCTTGTGTGAGAAAAGAAAATATTTGGGTTTAACTTCTCTATTAATATCCACATTCAAGGGCTTATTTTTAAATATACGTTTTCTGGTTTTCATTTCTTAAATTCTCATAGCAATGTTGTATTAATACCTTCTAATCTCCAGAGAAGAGCTTGGTTAAGAGCTTGATTTGAAGGGATAGAGGGAATTTGTTACCCATATCTGATCCCCACAAATTAGTAGTCTTTGGAGATTTATATTAACAAAATCTTTTGTATTTATTATATTAGTTTTCTAGAAGCCAAGTAGAAAGAAAAAGGGGGGCAGGGAAGGTGAGGTCTATATATCAAGTATTAACCCAAACTGCATGAATGTAGTAGCCTGAAATCTGTCTCTAAAAAAAAATAATGTGCCCCAGAATGCACATAAAGTAGAAGTTGCATCTGTAAAGACAACCAGTTTGAAAAATTCTGGTTCCTGATTTTTAGCTGCACGAATATATATCTTTCTAATTACAGAATAAGTGTCATTAGTGTCAAAGCAGTGGGTACAACTTCCCTGAAGCTAATATAACTTGAAGCTGTGCTTCTAAATTCCTCTTTACCAAAATTTACTCTTATTTGCAAATGCAAGATAATATTGCGTTTATTCTGCTTTCTAGCAGACAGATATAAATGCCTTTATCCTTCGCTATTCTTGGTGATAAATTTTAAAACTTGATAAAAGTCAGAAAGTAGATTCATTTTAGGTCAGTCTTCATATTGCCACATGAATCAAAATATGTGTTTTTTTGTCCTGTTCATGTTCCAGATACCATACTCCTCAGCATCTCCTGGAAATTATGTAGTAAGTACATTTGGGTTTGTTTGCTCATAAGAATTGATGTTACGTTTTATTTGGGCAATGAAAGAATTGTCCAGATGTTAAGAAGAGCCCCTGTGTATTGGCCAAGAAGTGAACATCTGATTTGTATTGAGTAGTTTCGTCTGCCAACCTCAGTACATATGCTGATGTTCGTTAGTAAAGCAGTTATCAATCTGGCCAAAATTGCCCTGAGTACTGTGTTTTACTTCAGCATATGTTTCTGTAAACCAGTACAACACCCTCTGTCCAATCATGAAGAAAGCCCTCCCCAGTTACACAATGATGTGCTTGAATTGGCAGTTCTCAAGAAAAATAATCTGAGCCCCTCCCATACCCCATTCTCCACACGCTAAGTCTAAGAAGACATTAAACTTCCTCCCAATCACAAAGAGAAGCAGATAGCAGAATAATGACTAGTGATTTGGGGAGATTTCTTAGGTCTTTTTTCATTCTTAGAAATTGGAAACACTTATTTCTCTTCTTCTTATAATTTAGTATGTTAGAATTTGCCAGTAATTCATATTGCCCTGAAGTCCAATTAGCAGGTTTTACATGACCTCTTGAACTTACAAATGACCTTTTAACCATCATTACATTATAATCCTTGCTACATCCCAAGGCCATCATACAGGATTATTTGTTATAATATTTAGAGGGAAATGCCTAACAGAGAAGCAAGGATAAAATGGTAAAAGGGAAAATCTTTCCTAAAGAGATTGTCACAAGTGAAGGCCAACTGGAGGAGGAAAAAGGAGTGCCTAGGAAGATAATGAGCATTACCCTCCATGAAAATAGTGTTTTATGAACATAGTGAAAAGCACATGCTGTTTTGGACCTGCGAACTTTTAGTGCTCATATTCCCTTAAACTATAGAAAGTAAGAAACTAACTTTTTTCACATTTTCTATGAAACAAAAATGAAAGTAAAGAAATTTGGGTAAAACCTATTTTTTCTTAAAGTCTATTAAGAATAAGCCTGATAAATAGTTTTATGAAATTATAGATTTATTTGAAAGTAAATTTAAGTTGCTTATTAAATAAAAAATATGTATATTATTTTGAAGGAATTAGTGGGCTGTGTCTCAGAACGAAGTGAAAATTTAGCCACTTAATAGTTAATTTGGCTACCGTATGTCTGAAAATTCTAAAACCCATTGCCTGAATTATCCCTCCGGGTTGTCTGAAATCACTGAATTAACATTTGAATCACCAAATTACCAAATCTCCGTTTCAGATTGATTAGCTACAGCCTTAGTAACCCTCAACCCTAGACAGCACTGCGTCTCCTTTCTAGTAGACGTGATAGCTTAAGGTACTCTGCTCCAGAAGTGTTGCAGTTGACACAAGAGAAGAAAGAAATAACATCAATGCATTATTTTAAACTATCTTTTGGTTTTTAGTTGCCTATAAAAACTAGTGATACAGAATATAAGAAAATTACAGTAAACTAAATCACAAATACACATGAATTATCTATTTTATGGATTTGTAAAGTCCCTATTAAATGGTTTCTCCTTAACCTCATGATACCTGATGTGATTAAGTCATGAATAATAAATCAGTGTTACAGGCTCATTGTTTTTGGAAACGTGTCAAAACAATCTCAACATATTTAAGCTAAATTATATTTTGCATAATATTGAAATGATTGCACATTCAAAGAAAATAAATTATGGAGAAATATATTTCCTCTGTTACTTTCAAGTTGGATTATTATAGAGATAAATCTAACTTTTGTTTTTCCTTATATTGTTTAATGAAATGCCTTATTTTTACTGAAATTTTGTATAATTATTTAGGGTCCTCCAGGAGGTGGAGGGCCACCAGGAACACCCATCATGCCTAGTCCAGCAGGTATTGTAATCAAACTAGCCACATGGGCACTTGATTATTCGAATAAAATCACAAAGTTTAGAAATTGTTATGAAGGAAAGTTGATGGTATTCATTCTCTCATTGATGGTTTCACAGGTAGAGTGGAGGTAGCAAGTAGGAAGGAATAGTGTTCCTAAACAACTACTGTTTAATTACTTTATGCATTTAGAAAATTCCTGTTGTGTGGGTAACAGATTAATCAGGATGCAAATGTGTTGATCTGTATGAATTGCCCAATAGTTTATCTGACCAAAAGTTTCCTTGAGAATGTGGAAGAGATTCAGATCTCTCAACCTCGAAAATTCTGCATAAGCAACACATGAAATACATGGATCCATTAAATTTAATATAGCAAATCAGACCCACCATATTTGTCATCTTACTAAGATGGATGTAGATGTGGTTACGATATTATTTACCCTACACGTCTATAGGTATCTGTTAGTGAGCTAATAAATCCACTGTGCTGTAGGGAAGGTTTTCTAATCTTCTAAACTAAAATACCTCAATATTCCTGTAATCATTTAATATAATTAGTTTTAATAGCTGTATCGTTTCTTTTTGTGACTTTAATACAGACTATTAAATATGTTGTGTCTCGAGGACTCTGATGGTGGGCGTTTACGTTGGCACAGCCCTCCTAGAAGGTGCTCTGGCAACTTGTATCAAGAGCCATGACAAAGTTCATATCATCTGACTCTATAATCCTACTACCGGAAATGATTAGAGATACAATCCAAGTTTTGTGGAGAGGGGTGCTCATTTGTTATAATCAATAGAGAAATAGTAGACAAAACCTTCTTACCTAATCCAACTTCAATGAAATTATTAAATTAATTTTTTATGAAATATAGTGTAGCCATTAGAAATTATTATCAAAGAATTTTAATGACATGGAGAAATAAATATTCATGATTCAATATAATATGCTCACAGTTTTATCTTAAAATATATATAACACAGAAATCTGGAAAGTAGACCACAAAGGAATAGGCTAAGACTTTATGAGTGTTAACTTCTGGGTAGTGAAGTAGATGGGAAGTTTTTATAACTAGAAATCATTTTTTATTATGTTGAACTGTTAAATTCATATGTTCTTAACTGATTTGTTGAAATCTAAGATATACAGAAGTTTGAAATTACATATTAATCGTACCAATAAATAATATTTTTTAAGTTTTGAATCTTTTCAATTTAGGAAAAGCATAAATTTGATAAATAATACAAAATTTTACTTTGTTTCACTAACTCTTTGAAATATATCATAAATATTTCATGGATCTCTGTCCTCAGAGCATCTTCATTGAAGTGAAACAGAATTCACTGAAGATAGAATTATATGAATTGAACATCTTGCCCACATTTGCATTCTTGAATGGTGAAGTTAATGTTGATCTATGAAAGTAGCATGTGATCAATAAACACTTCACTACAATACTGAAAGAAATTTTTTGGAGTAACATTAAACTTTGCAGGTGATAAGTAATCTGATCTCTTCTTCCTTTCAAGCCAAGAATTACCACCAGTATATCTTCCTAGCCTGTTTGCCTACTCTTTTATATCGTTATCCTTTATCACAGTCATCCCTCTCATATGAAGCCAATGCCCCCCCCAAAAAAAATAGGCGCCAGAAGATCTACTTTACTATAAAGTTTTTTGTATATAAAAAGAAGTCATACATTTCCTAGAAAATACCAACCTTATTCTCCTCAATGTTTTTTCTTTTTCAGATGAAATTATGTTCTTGATTGGTCTTAAAAACAATAAATTTCTTTCCCTTTCTGCATATTTTAAAATATACAGCCCATTTTGTTTTCAAATTAATTACTAAAATTAGTAAGTAAATATAAGAAGGCTAATAAAGGTAAAAAATCATTTGAGGGCTTCTTATGTTTAAAAAACAATCCAAGATTTTCTGAAGATAAGTTTTTATGGGATAGAGTTTTTTCCATTAATTAAATCTAAGTTAGCAGATATTTATTGTCTATAGTACACAACATGAGTAAGACATGGTCCCTTTCCTTCTCTCAATGAACTTATAACCTTGTTGGAAATGGGAGGGAAGATTTGACAGATAAAATCCTATCTGTAATGCAAAGCAGAATTCAGTGGTGGGGGAGCACTCACCCATTTGTAAGTATCAGGAAAAAAAAAAGACTTCATGGAAGAGGCAGCATTTGCAGTGGGCCTTGAATAATGAGGAGAATTCCAGTAAATGGAGATTGGGTAGAAGATACTTGGAGGAAGAAAGAACAAAAATGTGGACATGGCAAAGGCTGATCATATGCAGAAAAGAACAAGTAGCCTGGGTTGACAGGAGTATTGTGAACATAAGGATGTAAAAACAGTTAAGGCTGCTAAAGTAGATTGAAACTCTACTTAGTAGGTAAACAAATAGGGGTCAACCAGAGGTGAGCATTTCAACCTTTTCAACAGTATGATGTACTAAGCTAGAAGTGAAAAGCAATATTTATATTTATGGCTCACTGTTTATAAACAAGAGATAAATGGCATCTAACCTACTCTAAAATAATAAACTTATTAATGTCTAGTAAGTAATCATGAAATAAGAGGAAAAGTCATTGCCCATCTCCCACTCTATGGCTATTGCCATGAAAAAGCAAATGATTTTTATCTTATGCCTTGAATCAGTACAAAAAATTTAAAACACATCTTTTTCAAAATAAAGAGGCCTACTATGTTATATTTAAGAAAACTATAGAATCGTGGAAAAAATAGACAAACATTTCATAACTGACAGTTCCTAAATATAAAGTATTTAGCCTTTCACTCTAGGTTGTGCATTATAAAACACATATACTCAGACTTCATTAAAGTTAGCTAATAGACATGAAAGGCAAACTTTTAAACATACTATAAAATGTGACATATATTCGTATGGATATACACTACAGTTAATTTTATTATAAAAAGTCAAGAATAAATTGAGTGAAAAACCATTTGTCAAAATTTGTACTGGAGGAAGCTTTTACTTCAAGCAAGAGAATTTTTCATTCCAACTGTGTAGTTTTGTTCTAATCTCTTTCTGTTGGAAGTAAGCCAGGATATTCCACCAGCTTTTATTAATTATTACCAAATAAACTATTTTTTAAATTGGTGTATAAGAAGCCTGAGGAAATAATGATAACTGAAAAGCTGCTGAATCTGAATTTTAAGAGATTTTCATTATATATATATATATATATATATATATATATATATATATATATATATAAACACATGTAAATTGTAGAGAAGTCAAAAGGTATTCATGTTTTTTAAAAAAGAAAAATTTTACTGTAACTTTTTAGGTTTTTAAAGTAATGTTCCTTTTGACCTGAATTATTCAAGTGCATACTCGTAATATATTGGGTAAATATTCCTAATTTACAACCTCAGAATGATTAATTTCCGGGTCAGAAGATGACTTAGATATTTGTTTCTGAACATTGGTAATGGCTGTTTTAAGTGCTGCAGCTATTAATATGTGTCTGTGTCCAGATCATCTCTGATTATTACTTCGTGATGACTCGGGTGTAGATTATAAAGAAAGATATTAATTAAGTAATATTTTGTTTCAGATTCAACCAACTCCGGAGACAACATGTATACTTTAATGAACGCAGTACCTCCTGGAGCTAACAGGCCTAATGTAAATATGAATTTTTTAAAATTTTGAAAAGTTTTTGAAGACTCAAACTCTTAAGTGCGTTCCATTGCCTGGATGCTGTTTAAGCTTTATATTTTATTGTCCAGGAGCTTATTGAATATCAAAAACATCAAATTCTCTCTCTGTTCTGGGTTGAAAAAAACAATGCACAATATATATAACAAAATATTTCCTATCGGTATAATTTAGATGTGAAATTGAACCTAATACAATTAGAAAGTGTTGGTGTTGTTGGTTGGTGTGGTAACACCATAAAATGTGGCATTTTATCTCAAATACCTAATAATACTATTTGAAAATGACAGATAATGTATAATCATTTATGTTAACCTCATTTTTAGCATCACTAATTTGTTCATTGCGGTTGGTTTTTTTCCTGATAAACTTGAAAATAAATTAGAAAATTGAGTATGCTTGTTTTTCTTTAGATTTTTTAAATCTGGAGTTTAAATATAGAACTGAGGCAGTTCTACAGAATTTGAGTGTTCTTAATAAAGCATATGGTCGTGACTGTTCCGTGAAAGCTTACGGGAAAGTGGTATTTTATTTATCTATGCTATAAAACCTACATGTTAACAAAAATATTTGTAGCTCAATACAGTTAATACACAGGTATATATGAATATAGGCTAGCTCAAATTAAAGAAAAATTAGAAGATGTATAAAGAAGTTTTGTAAGTGTATCGAAAGCCAGGAATGAAATAATTAATATAATCGAGCTTCCTAACAGTGAAGACAACAAAGGGAGACTTTAAATTGTCCAACATGGCATAGTACTTGAAACATAGCTGGTCCAAACTGAGATGTGCTGCAGTATACAATACACACTGGATTTGGAGGACTTAGTATGAAAAAAAAATCTCATTAAAATTTTATGTTGACTATATGTTGCAATGATAATTCTGACAGAGAGTAAATAAAACATGTTATTAAAATTAACTTCACCCTTTTCGCTTCTTAAATAGGAGTGCTAATAAATCTTAATTTACTCATGCAGGTCACATTTGTGGCTTGCAGATGATTTCTGTTAAGCAGCACTGCCTTCAGTAATCACTATCTGTTTATATCATCAAATAAATTCTTTTTCAGGAAAAAGAAACCCTTTTCTGTCAGTAATGTCTAAAAGATGTTTTCACGGAGATTTTAAAGAATATTGAATATGATAATGAACAATGTTCATTTTAGAAATGCAGGAAAAATATAGGAAAGCTCTTCCTACTACAATTTCATATCTTAAAAATTGATATTGGAAAGGCAGGGAGTAGGGAGGAAACCCAGAGCATATGGTGCTGAAGAAATTTCTGTGGGCAGCTCAGCTGATATCATCCAAGTATGTTCCGCTCTGGTTCTCTAACCTGTTACAAAGATAAGAGATCCAAGAAGAGTAGAAGATGAACATGTCACTTTTTCAAATGTCATTCATTGCATCCAGAGGGAGTAAAAGCAAATGCCTGCTGAGGGCGAGGCTGCAGTTTATGTGCTTTGTGCAGACACACCTACAGTCCTCCTGTCTTCTAAAGCACTGTGGGGCCAGATAAGAGGGCCAAGCCTGGGAGGGTCACAGGCTGTCGGCCTCACCAGCACCAGTTTATCAGCCCAGATCTAAACTATGCTTTCTACAAAAACGGAATAGCAACAGCAAGTTCAAAGTTAATTTCTTTGACCTATCATTTGAGGCATACATATTCCAAATTATTTACTGAAAATCAATCCATGTGCCTTTAGGCAACAAAATTTTAGGCAACAGAATTGGCATTATCCTGGGAAAATCTATGAGCATGTGGTTTACATGATGGAAAAATCAGAAATGATGGAAAGCTATTTCCACACACACTTCTTGGCACACAGGTTGTCTACTGAGGGCAGTTCTTCCCCCCAAAAGCCTGTATGATTTGTAACCACTGCCATCCCATCTACACACATAAATACACACGTCATATTCAGTATTCTGCACCATACAAATGGCAGACATGCTGCTTTTGGCATGGGAAATTTGAAGAGCAAGTGTTTTCAGTAGGCTCTCTTAACTGTAAACATGAGGTAATTATCAATAACTTGTCTTCAGACTGGGGTCTGGACTTCCTCAGAAGCATTCCAGGGAGTTGGGGGAGAGACTGAGTGGGCAGGCCATGAACCCCACCACCAGCTCCACCACAGCACATTTGTTCACATCTGTTTGGTACCAGCCTCCTAATGTAAGATTTCACTTAGAAATAAAATAATACCACTACTTTAACAACCATTAAATAAAACTTCTATAGACTCTCTAATTGTCATTGAACTGGCATATTTGAGACTGCCAAGAAGAATATTCAGCTATCCCCAAGGAGCTAAATGTATTTAACTTGCAAGATGAAATTATTTGTTATGTGCATTTGAACAAAGATAGATTGTCTGCTAATAAAAATGTTAATGTTGGCATAATAATGTTCAATTATTCTTATTAATAAGCCAATACCTTTAGCAGCTTCTTAAGAATCACCTCTGGTTTATAATAAAATTTGTCAATAGCATAGAAGAGAACGCTTATCTTCTCATTTGCGCTGGAATGTGTTACTTTCTAGTTGAGGATATCTGAAGAAGAAAAATTTGGATATGAATGAAGATTAGCCTGGAGATCCAGAACAGAGAGAAGATAGGATGAGGGAGGTAGGGTAGTCCAGTTAGAGAATCTGCAGGGCTGAAAAAATCTAGGAAAATAATCTCCATGACTTGAAAATGAAAATAAGCTGTGGAAGTGTCTTATAATGTTAAAGATAGATATTGTAACAGTGAGATTATCAGTTGTTTTCAGTGTGATCACAGTCATTTTCTTCATTTTTTGAATAGTTTCCAATGGGCCCTGGGTCAGATGGTCCCATGGGTGGATTAGGAGGAATGGAGTCACATCACATGAATGGCTCGTTAGGTAAGGATATTAAATTTGATGTTTAGAAATAAATTCAAAACAAAACCTTAATTCTACATAGTGGAATTATGATTTGAAAACTTCTTCTGTATATAGGAGCTTATTTTGAAATGCTTCAACTTTTACCTTAGACTGATATTTCAATCCACAGTATATTGGTTATGATGACTGGAAATCATTTGAAAATCAGAAATGTGAGAATTGTTCTACCCTAGCTCACATTCGCAGGTGCTTACTTTAACCTATCAAAATCTGCGTGTTTTATGATAAAGGGAGACATTGCTGCTTTGGGCACGTTTCGTGGTGCCTCGCCTGGAGGACTGCCGTGTCCTCCGAGCTGCTTGTCTCCAAAGGCCGTGGACACAGTCTCAGAGGGACTTCAGTGCTCTGCAAGAATTCCTTATTTTGTTTTGTATTTTAATGCTTGTATCTTTTTAAAAGCAATATTGGTAATCATATTCTGGATAATCTGAATGAATCTCTTAAGAGAGAACACTGCGCACATTGTGTTTATGATAAAGCTGATTTCAAGCAGTGTAATGGTTGAAAACATACTTCATAAATGATGCCTTCTTACCACATGAAGCCAAATATCTGCAAGGTGAACAAAAAGTTTCACAACAGTAAGAAAGAGAAATAAATGGTCCAAGACTGACTGGGTCACACAGCGCACTGTATGTATAGGCAGGCCGGACGCAAAACCAAAAAAAGACATTTATTTCATATTTGTATGTTCAAGTAACATTATCATACGCTATTTTAAAAGTTGACAGTGGGGTGGAGGGAACCATCTTTTACTTGAGTTGGAGAAACTATACCCGTGAATAACTTAGCTTATACACAGATTTCACAACCCCACCCAAGGTCAGGAAATGCCATCCTCTGATACTATGAAAAGCTATGTAACTTCAATAATCAAGAAATTATTTGCAACATATTGATAGGCTTTTGTGCTTTTAAGGATTCATACTTATTTTGCCTAGATTTCAAAGCCTTAATTTTTACTGTCCAATTATGGTAGCTCTAGTCATGTGTGACCATTGAATTTTAAGTTAAATTAAATGTAAAATTCAGTTCATCAGTGGCACTGCCACATATCTCGTGCAGAGCCACATGTAGCTAATGGCTACCATCAAGGACAGCACAGAGAAGCATTTCAATCATCATACAGAGTTCTACTAGACGGCACCATTCTAGAGTTTTACTTTCCAATTTGTTGGAAAATAATTCACTTTCCAGTCTTTTAATTTGTAAAACTATTCATAAAAAGATGACATTTGGTCATCATTAGAAGATTCTCAGTTATATTATTCACTAGGATAGAATTTGCAGACGAGTTTTACACATGCTTGGCATATGGCTTATTACTTTCTATAATGAACATTATTGCATATATTTATATATACATAATTATATAATATATTCAATATTTAACAATTTATTATGCCTGTTTATTTATAAACTAGTCACGTTAATAAGCCCTCACTTTACTTGTGACTGTTGACTGAACGCTGTACTACTAATATATTATAATATTTTTATGCCAGGAAAATTCATTGTTAAAATAGTTAAAATAGAGCTAAAATTCTGGCAAAGAGCTGATTATTATTCTTTGTTAGCTAAGTTATGATTCTGTTTCTTAAACAAGAAGAGAAATTAGTGTCGATTGTTCATTTCTTCTAAGAATTAAAATAAAACTATAATATTATATCTTGAAGACATTTTTACTTTTGATGGATTGCCGTGAATACTGATTGCCGTCAGATTTTTAATATTATTAAGAATACTTTGCTTTTTGTTATTATAGTAAAATATGGTTCAGAATATTGTCAGAGGTTGCACATGTCCCTTTTATATTTTATCAAATTTATGGAAGCATCATTTCAGAAAATATATTTAGAGATCTCTCTTGCTCTCTACATATATATAAATATATATACAAATATGTATTAGTATACACATTTTAAAATTTTTAACTAAGTAATATGTATACATACACACACACATAGTCATGCACCGCATAAAAACATTTGGGTCAATGACGGACCACATATATGACAGAGATCCCGTGAGATTAGTATCATATAGCCTAAGTGTGTAGTAGGCCATACCATTTGGTTTGTGTAAGTACACTCTATGATGTTCACAGAAGGATGAAATCTTCTAACAATGCTTTTCTCGGAACGTATCCCTATTGTTAAGCGACTCATGACTGTATCTAATATTTCACTTTCAGGAATTTATGAGAATAATAGTTTCCTTCATTCTGCTATTACCAAAAAAAATAGATGACTGGGAACTAGAGGTGCAACTCTTCCTTGCATTTGCCATCAGATAATACTTACTCACCATACAATTTAAGAGAAAAGGAATTTTTTAAGATTCAAAATTTCAGAAGATATACACTGGAAAATACAGTGTACTGCATTTATTTCTGTTAAAGGAGTGCTTAATGTATAAATGAAATCATTACCTAATAAAGACTATCTTTTTATATTTTGTTTCAGGCTCAGGAGATATGGACAGTATTTCCAAGGTGAGCATTGTGTATTCTATGTTGCTTTTTTATCTGTAGTTTATTCCACATGGAACTCTTATTAAGATTATTAGACTAACGTTATGAATTTTGTCTTTGAACAAGAGTTTCAAAGTATAAGGCCAGATATAATTAAGTGAAAGTTAAAAATATTAATGCATATAATCTGTGGGAAAGGGTAAAACAAGTCTTTTAACAATGTTCCTGTACATGCTAGGGTTCGTTTACAGGGCATGCTGTACATGATTAATTGATAGCCTGAGTAATAGCCAATTTAATCACGTTATGATATTACATATTTGTAAAGCAAACTGACATAGTTTATATAGTCTTCTGAAAACATAAAGAAGTCTAGTGCAACATGAGAAGAGGCAGAGTTGAAAAAGTGGTTATTATATGTTATAAGGGTGTTGCATGTGTACATCTCACTTGTCTTTCAAACCTGCCTTAGGCAATGCTGATGTCCTTGATCATTATTCTAGTTCCTCAAAATAGAGTAAGAAAGTAATTAGAAGAAAATTATATTAATACAAGTAGGAAAGTGAGCCTTCCAATAGCACGTGCCTGTGTTTTTCCTCCTCCTGTAGTTTGACTATCTAAAATTAATCCTTTGCTAAGATGTCTTATTTTTTTAAGAATACCTAAATACTTTTTAGGTCATGATGAATTTAAAATAGTACTCTGCGGGTCAAAAATATATTTAGAATGGCTATTAAGAACTAATTATTAACTACCACTAGAATGACTCTCTTACAAGTCTGCTTTATACCAATGAACAGAAATTCATTAAACGATGACTTCATTTTTAATTCTTCTAATTTATATTTACGTATACTAGTGTAAAATTCCTGATGCCAAGGAAAATAAAATAAAATTGATTGAACTACAAAACCTTTTAAGCTAAGACGTTAAGCTAAGAGAGGAAAAAGTTTCAACTGGCATTCTGACATTCTGACATTGCAGTTGTCCCTCAATATCTGTGGGGAGTTGGTTCTAGGGCCCCCGTGGGTACCAAAATCCACCGATGCTCAAGTCCTCTAGTCGGCACTCTATGGTGGGTTCCACATCCACTGATTCAACCAACTGTGGGTTGTGTTTATAGAGGGTTAGTTGATCACGTTTATGATCCAAGATTGGTTGAATGCACAGACGCGGAACCCATGGAAATGGAGGGTTGACTGTGTATCCACATTGCCTGACTACTTGACCTCACAGGTTCTGCCTGCACTTTGGATGGCCATGTTTTGGAACAATCGGGAAAGTCTTTCTTTCCTAAAAATAGATAAATATTTATAATGGGCACTAGCTTACCTCTGTGAGAAACAGTATTAGGTAAGCCTTTGAAAAGCCTGTTTTCAAAATAAGATTAACTGTATAATTCCATTAAAGCCTTCTCTCTGGGAAGCGCCTTTTACAAGTCAAATGACCATGATTGTATTGGCTACCTTATATATCTAACAAATTGATGTTAGCTGAATTGTGCTTTGTGGTCAGCAGTAAAATTTCTAATGTTACGTTTGAGAAGCATATTCTAATATCTAAATATGATTCTTCGTTACACAAAGTGGGATCACCTAGATTGCTTAAGGCCATCTTCCTAAAATTCCCACTAACAACCCATAACCTTGTACATTAGATAGATATAAACAAAATTCTATACGGGAAAGTACTTTGTAATTTATAAAGCACTTTAAAAATTTTAAATAGAGTCATAATGCCAAATTAAATACCATCTTCTACTCTGCCGGTATGTCAGATCTGTCGCTCTTCCTTCTGTGCTCATTTTCCCATTCCTGTTCCCAGAGACAAGTTTTTCCACTGCGCTGTGCCTACTGTTGATAACATTCTCTTGCTTAATGATATATTGCTTATTCTTTGAGCATTAATTGACCACCCATTGTGTACTTTTGTGTACTGGGTATTGCCTTGTGCACTTTGGGGAGATACAGAAGACTTCTTTAAATACAAACATAATCTTTGCCCTCAAGTGGTTCACACTTGGGCAGGAGTTCCTTCATTCAGTAAACATGAATGTGCCAAGGCATTATTCTGGGATCTGAAAATCCAAAGATAAACATGGTTTGGTCTCTGCCCCCAAGAAGCTCAGTAAAACTGAGACCAAACAGATATAATAAGGAAAAACTTTTACAAAGCAAAGTTCAAATACGTTTCAATTAAGATAAGAATTATCCCCAAGTAACAAACATGCCACTTAACAATGTACTAGAAAAATGACTAGGTGCGTCTGCCTTCAGATGAGCTCCTAGGCAGCTCATTTCTGCACTGCCCCACTCCAGATTCGTTGGCTCCAGGCTCTAACCAGGCTGTCTAGGTGATGGTACCACTAGTGTCTGTTCCATCTTCTCTACACTAAAGACACTTTTTCTCTAATCAGCAGCAGCATGCGTATTGTATATACACACACGCACACATATGCCCAGTTATTTTCCTCGCTGCCTCTTTCCACTCACAGCCTAATTATTTCAGTCTTTTACTCCAAGCTATGTACATTGTCACTAACTCAGTTTTTCCCACCTTCCTTCTCCAATGCATGTCCAGCTATCTCAAGAAACTCTCAGCTCCCTTTTGTTTTCTGGCTTCATTTCTTTCCAGCCTATTCTTTTTCTAGTCATTCTTGTTTGTGAATCAAAAGATAATCTTGACCATTACTGCTTAGCAGTGTTGTTCAAAACCCCTCTTAACTCTCTCCAGCTACATCTTCCTAGTTCTCCAATTAAACCTGTATTTTGTCAAGCATCAGTATTACATATTTTTTTAATTTCTTCCTCCATTTTTAAATGTTGTTTATTAGTACTACTTCAGTTCTTCTACTTTTTTTTATTGTAAATATACTCTATGTGAGATAAATAAAGAGTACTGAAGTGAGAATCAGAAAGCCTGGTTCAGCTTCTTACAAGTTGTGGCAACATCTTACTTGATGTCTCTTAGGCTTGGTTTCCTTAGCTGTAAAATAGAGCTTGTAGTTCATTCCCTGCCTACTTCATAAAATTGTTGAGAATCAAATGTGAACACAGTCATGCGCCACATAACAATGTTTCGGTCAATGACAGACGGCATATACGACGGTGGTCTCATATGATTGTAAGGGGGAGCTAAAAAATTCCTATTGCCTGGTGACATCACACCCGTTGTAGTGCAACACATTACTCACTCTTTTGTGGTGATGCTGGTGTCAACAAATCTACTTCACTGCCAGTTGTATGAAAGTATAGCACATACAATTTCGTACAGTACATAATACTTGATAGTGATAATAAACAACTATGTTACTAGTTTATGTATTTACTGTACTATTTATCATTATTTTAGAGTGTAGTCTTTCTACTTATTAAAAAAAGTTTACAGTAAAAGAGTATGCCATGTTATGCCAGCAGCAGCCTCATACATCTCGTGTCTACCGTGTCTCTTGATCACATCATTTTCTCTTGTGCTGATTTAATCTCATGTTGTTTTGTTCATCATGGCCCCTAAGCATACAAAATCCACTGCTGATGAAATTAAAAGTAGTTAAGGACTACGAAGGTGGAAAATCAGTGATGGTTATTGCTCGCCAGTCGGGCATGTCCCATTCCACCATAGCTACGATCTTACAAAACAAGAACAAAGTGGTGGAAGCTGTTAAAGGATCTACTTCATTGAAGGCAACAAGACTAAGACAAATTTGAGAAGGGCCTATATCAGACATAGAGAAGCTTCTAATGACCTGGGTTGAAGACCAGACACAGAAGCATATCCCTCTCAGCACAATGGTGATCACAGCCAAAGCAAAAAGTTTGCAATGTTGAAAGAAAAGGCTGAACCCAACTACAATGTTGAATTTACTACTAGCTCTGGGTGGTTTAAGTGATTCAAGAATTGTTATTCATTATATAAGGTGAAAGTGAGTGGTGAGTCTGTGAGTGCTGATATGAAAGCAGCTGAAGAATTTTTGGAAACTCTAGATAAGCTGGTTGTGGAGGAAAATTACTTGCCAGAGCAAATATTCAGCATGGATGAAACCTCCCTATTCTGGAAATGGATGCCTGGAAGGACTTCCATCCATAAGGAGGCCAAGTCAATGCCAAGTTTCAAGGCTTTTATGGAAAGGATAACAGTCTTGCTTGGGGGCAATGTTGCAGGCTACAAATTGAAACCCTTTGTGATCTGGCACCGCGAGAACACCAGGGCCTTCAAGCATATCAGTAAACACACACTGCCAGTGGACTGTAAGACCGGTAAGTCATGGATGACCTAGCTCCTCTTCCAAGATGTGCTCCTGAATTGCTGTGCCAACAAAATGGAAAAGTAGTGTTTGGAGAATAACATAGCTTTCAAGATTTTACTTATTGTTGGTAATGCTCCCAGACATCCTCCTTTTATTGGTAATCTTCATCCCAATATCAAAGTGGTATTTCTCCCTCCAAACACCTCCTGTTTGATCCAATTGAGTTGTAGCAGCTTTTAAGGCCTAAGACCCGAGGACGACCTTTGCCTAGGCTATTGCTACAACTGAGGAAGACACTGATATAATTCTGGAAGGATTACAACATTTTTGACTGCATTAATAACCTTGTTTGGGGTGATGTCACCAAGGAGTGTTTGAATGGCATCTGGAAGAAGACACTCAAGAGGTCAGTCCATGACTTCAAAGGATTTGCCAAGGATGAGGAGGTTGCAAAAATTAACAAGGTTGTGGTTGAGATGGCAAACAACTTTAAAGGATTTGCCAAGGATGAGGAGGATGTTGACGAGCTCCTGGAGGTGGTTCCTGGGGAGTTGACTGATGAGGAGTTATTGGAACTGGAACAGGAACGCATCGCTGAAGAAGAGGCAAGAGAAAAGGAAACTGCAGGAGAAGAGAAAGAAGAAAAACCTCTAAGAAAATTCAGTGAAGTGTTTAGCAGAAGCTTTTGCAGACCTCGACAAGCTCCTTAAATGAAAACATGGACCCCAACACTGAAAGTTGTTCATTAACAGAGGAATGTTCACCGTGTGTTATCTGCTTACGAGCAAATCTGTGATGAGAAAAAGAAAGAAACCAAGCAAATAACCATGGAGATATTTTTGAAAAGAGTGACCCCTCCTCAAGAAGAGCCTCAGCAGGTCCTTCAGGAGCTGTTTCAAAAGAAGGCATTGTTATCATAGGAGGTGACAGCTCCATGTGTGTTTTTGCCCCAGAAGACCTTCCAGTGGGACAAGATGTGGAAGTGGAAGACGGTGATATTGATGATCCTGACCCTATTTAGGCTGAGGCTAATATGTGTGTTTTTGTCTTATTTTTTAACAAAAAAGTTTAAAAAGTAAATTTTAAAAAATAAATTAAAAACTTTTGAATAGAAAAGAGCTTATAGAATAGGAGATAAAGAAAGAATATTTTTGTACAGCTATACAATGTGTTTGTGTTTTAAGCTAAGTGCTGTTACCAAAGAGTCAAAAAGTTAAAAAAAAAAAATAAAAAGTTTATAAAGTAAAAAAGTTACAGTAAGCCATGGTTAATTTTTTATTGAAGAAATAAAAATATTTTTTTATAAATTTAGTGTAGCCTAAGTGTACAGTGTTCATAAAGTCTACAGTGGTGTCCAGTAACACCCTAGGCTTCACGTTCACTCACCACTCAGTCACTGACTCACCCAGGGCAACTTCCAGTCCTGTAGCTCCGTTCCTGCTAAGTGCCCTATACAGGTGTACCATTTTGTATCTTTTATACTGTGTTTTTACCATACCTTTTCTATGTTTAGATACACAAATACTTACCATTGTGTTACAGTTACCTATAGTATTCAGTACAGTAACATGCTGTAGGGGTTGGTAGCCTGGGAGCATAGGCTATACCATAGAGCCCAGGTGTGTAGCAGCTATACCATCTAAGTTTGTGTAGGTACTCCATGATGTTCGCACAGTGAAATCGCCTAACAACGCATTTCTCAGTACACATCCCTGTCATTAAGTGACGCATGACTGTATGTGCTAAGGACTCTTCCTCCTCATTATACTATTTTTGGTGGACAAGGCTAGGCACTCACACTGTCAACTGTACTTTGATAGTAGTTTGATAGACAAAATGAGCTCATATCTCCGGATGAAGAGTTTTTAAATTATTGCTTGCTCAGTTGAGGATTACCTAGTAAAACTCATATACGTCTTTCTCAAAATGCAGAATTCATCTTTAATTTAGAAGCTTTTTTTTTTTTTAATGAAATGTGAAATTCTTTTCATCCCTTTTGCAACTGAGAAATCACATAGTAATGAACAGAACAAAAATATTTTCCCTTGGAGTTGTTTTAGGGATTGGGGGTAGAGAGGAACATGTGGTTTGTTTTCTTAGAAGGAAATCACCTAAATAAATAAACTCTGCAGTTCACATTAAGACACTTGACATTTATATTTTTGAGTTTGAAAAAGGCGTATCAGAGAAGGCAAGATCTGATCGTGTCATGCTTAATAAATTATCAAAGGAGTCTTTTCAACCCGAAGCTTTCGACCTCAAGAACTTTAGCTCCAGTTAAAGAGCCCACATCATTCACGGGGGGCTAATCCAAAACTCGAGATCTCTGCCATTACCTCGGGTGTGAGGCCTGCGTTCCAGCTCACGTGTGCCCCCTGGGAGAACCAGGACTGGCAGTTTGTTCTCTTGGGGGGATGGCAGAGTCAAAACAACACTCCATAAAATTTGTTATTGGCAACTGTGAGAAATCAGTTAAAAATCCACTTCCAAAAGGTCTGGGAAAATGTCAATATTATTTCATTCCAATTATAGACAGAGCCAAAATTTCTACACGTGTTCACTTTTTAAATAGAAGTTTGAAAAGGTTTGGAATAATTCTGGGGATGGGTGGAGGAAGGGACAATACTTACTAATTAAGAGATGGTATGGAAGAATACTTGCAAGAAAAAATCAGAGAACAGAGCCTAAGAGAATTAAATGTGTTAGCCAAGAGAAAGTGTGAGTGTGTGTGCATGTATGTGCATATATACACTTAAAAATATCATACGTGGCGTCATAGCTTAAGTAAGGGAAAAGCATTCCAGTTTAAGAAAGGGTGAGTGAGAATGGAAGAAAATCCCTTGAAAATGGGATCAGTATAATCCTAACTATACTTTTTCAAGCTGAATTCTTAATTCTTAGAGTATAAGTAGGGAATAAAGTACACATTAACTGAAGTAAGAAATGCAACCAAAATGCCTAATGTAGCTAAAAGGCATCTTTGCTTGTATTCTTTTGTGCTCCCTGCTCCCTAATGATGCTCTCCAGCAATTGGAGGGCCTTTTTGACAACCTAAGCCCTTTTAGAGCATTCTGTTCTTGCCTTGATGATGAAATCCGCTGGAGACACTGCACATCATCATAGCTGCAGTCAAATGTGACATATACACGGTGCGTTGCCACCCAGCTCATCACCTGCTCCGGCTGGTATTTGGAACCGCTGTTCCTCACATGCCGTATCGAGCGTATTGTTAGCCCTTCTCTTCATCATGTTGCTCAGTGATCATGGACAGCGCAATTTCCTTAAGACTCCTCTTTGAGAAACTCTTGTTGTTTCCACAACATTTTGCAGTGATTACTTCAGATAAAAAAAAAAAAAAAAGCTGTGCTGTCATTTCACGATTTTCTAATATGCCCAGCGAGCTGGAGAAGAATGGGTTTCAGAGATCTGATATTAGCTCAGTTGTATATGTCGAACCTGTCCTTTTAATCTTCCTCTCAATGTTCTTATATACCCCTCCCCCCAAAAAAGAGTATGTACTGGGCCGCCATGCTGTGAAAAGCTTGCATGGAACACGGAAATAGTAGCACTGGGAGTGTTTTGTAAGTATTTAAATCATGCAATGTTACTTCCAAATTTTGAATATTCTCAAATCAACTGTTTGAGTCAGGAATCAGATTTGGAGTTAGCCAAACATTCAAAATCGTAGTCAAGAAATGATACTTGGCGAAAGGGCCGCAGAAACTCAGCGCACCCCAGCTTAATCAGAGACACGCTGCTCCTCTCGGGCTCCTCGTGTACCACACGGGTCGTGACTGTTACACGAGAATGGAGAGGGCTCATTTCAGATATTTGTTTGAATATATGAAAGTACGCAGCATCCAAGTGCATCCTCAAATACCCTTATATATATGTTAGATTATTTTTTTATTCCAGGATTTCCAATTTCTCCATTATGTGTGAAATGACAGAAATCTACCTTCACCAAAAAGACATAGATTTTGGGTAGATCGTACAATATTTTTATATCTTTACTTTTCTTTTCGAGCTGGGTCAGCATTATCATTCCTGTTTTCAAAACACAATTGATTAATTCATAATTTTAATAATTAAGGAGCTATAGCTTAGTTAGTTACACTTCGCTAAATTTTACTTGTGTTTTTTTCAGGAAGTCAGGTTATCCATGTTCATTTCAAACTACAGTTGCTTTTCTATATGCTTGGGAAACTAACATTTTCAGAGAAAAATTTATCAAAAAAGAAAATAGAATCCTCTTTGCTATTAAATTCTGGTTCCCCAGCCCTTGGGGTTCATTGGCAAGTGGAGCTCCCAGGACTTCAGAGACGCCTCGTGCGCGGACCCTCCCCGTGGGCGCACAGTGGGACGAAATGCGAGCTGCTCCCCACCTGCTTATCTCCCCGTCTCTGCTTTACAGTTTAACCATATTCTTAAAAAGCACATATTCTTCTGGGAATAACTCATTCTTGAAATTTTAATTTTTATGATGTAACTTGGTTTTAGTTAAGTCAAAATCCTTGGAGCAATTTTCTTTAAAAGATCTAAAAACTTATTCAAAAGCAGAATATAAAGTGGCTTAGGAGAAAAAATCTAAACACTCTCTTCCATTTGAAATAACATAAAAATTTTTACCCATGAAGCTTATTTTTACGAGTCAATAAATTGGACCTCAGAAGAGTCCCTCTGTCATACTGACAGTGCTGCGTGGACATGCTTTATAGGTCAGTGCCATTCTGTATTTCCTGTTGATGTGGAGCAGCCGACTTCACACGGCTAAAACTGCCCAGGGATGATGAGACTAGCAAATTTAAATAGAATATGGGGTAATATACTGCTAACTTACGTTTGATTAGATTGCTAATGACAGCCATTTTATCTTAAAGGAAAGTTTGAAAGTATCTCTCCTCTTAAACTAATGTAGGAAAAGCTTCTAAAGCAGGTTATCTTTGCGCCTGCTTTTCTTCGAAAAGTACTTATTGAATTCTCAAGTCCCAAGGTGTTTCTTTTTTCTTAACCATAGCTGTTAACTATCTTCCACTTTTCCTTCTGGTTCATATAAAAATAATGGTTAAAATAGTGTTACTATGTAAAGTGCATGTAGAATTAAAGGGAAATGTTATTAAAACAGTGACCTTTTGAAGTTTGATTAGTGAGATTACCTAGGGAAGTCATTGTTCATCATGCCTGATCAGTGGGTAGGCTCTCTTCATCATGCTCCTGCTGGGAATGTTTTTAAACTCTCTGGAGTTCTAGGAACTCTATAAGCTGAGGGTGGGAAATTGAATAAATATTGATTCTGAGACTAAGTAAAACAGTTGTGCTGGGTTATTTTGGGTTTTCTGTTTGTTTTTTAATTTTGATTTGGGAAAGCATTAGTACTTGTCAAGGTGCAAAGAATGAACTAGAGTATATGGTAGAAGGTCTAAGATTGGAATCATGTCTGCTTTGTCCTTAGAGATGCTGTTGTAGATTCCATTTTTGAAAGAGTACAATGCAAGAGGGAAATTAAAATCTTCAACAATGCCTTGTTTTCTAAATCTTTACAGAATTCTCCCAATAATATGAGCCTGAGTAATCAACCGGGCACTCCAAGGGATGATGGAGAAATGGGGGGAAATTTCTTAAATCCTTTTCAGAGTGAGAGTGTAAGTATTCCCTTGACTGTATTATTACATCTTCTGAAGCTCTTCTATTAGAATAAATGTATAAAGCCATAAATGACTGTTTACCTAGAGTTCAATAGGTTGATTTTTAAAAGTTAGAAAATTAAGTGGTATTTCTTTGAAAAAATTCAAAAATAAACTTCTTTTTTACTCCTCTGTACATAATTACAAAACAAAAACTATAATACTAATTTTCTTATAGAGAACATCCACTATAAAGGAACACACTAGAAACAGGTTGCATAGTTGATAGTTTTTACAAGTTTTCATCTTACTAAAATGTCTTGGGTTGCTGCAAAACCAGGTGTGTTCTCAATGCTACCCTTAAGGCTCTGAAAATTATCTGTAAGATGTCCGTCCTTCAGGCACTAGACCTCCTGGACTGAAGGCCAGTATTGGTAGTCTGTTAACCTATTGTTTACATTCACCCTGAGCTAGGTACCCAAGTCAGTTTTTTAGTGTTATAGTGTTATAACAGTTTGTAGTGTTAAGCAAAGGCAGTATCATTCTATCTCTCCAAGAAGCAGACAGGAGCAAAAAGACAAGTAGTAAAATTCATTCATTCATTTAACAATTCTTGAGCACTTACCACGGACCAAACCCACATGCTAGGCGCTGGAGGCAGCAAAAAAACTCTGTGTTGTCTTTTCTCAAGGAGTTATCACTTATTATAATGATTTTTTGAACTAATATTTCACATTAGAAGCAGCTGTAGAATTTTTTGAAATACAATTTCCCAGAACCCTCCAAGACCTAGTGAGCCAGGATTTCCAGGAGTAGGGCTAGGCACACTTGGATGTGGAAAAGCTTTGTTTGTGATGCTGATGCACATTCCCTGCTAAGAACTACAGAACTGGAATATAGCATAAAGGATTTCAAAACCCAAACTAATTTCCTCTCCATAGGATCACTGCCCCCACACGTGTATGCCATCATTGAAATTGTTATGGAGAATCTGCCAAACCACAACCAGAATCGGAAAACTACCCTTATTTTGCCCTCACTCAAACTTTACCAGAGGCAATCGCGTCAAAATTTGAAGTAGAGGCCAATAACATCTACTTTTATGCAGAATAGCTGTTGGAAAAACATGAGGAACTATGTAGTTTGTCATAATGCTTAGGATTCTGGAAATTATTTTTTTAGATCCTGGTTCTTTCACTGGTTTGCTTCAAGACGATAGCCAAATTAATTAGTTTTAATTAATTAGTTAATGCTCACTTTATCTAATCACAGACATTTATTTCCTTTTCTGCTAATTCTTCCAGCAACAAAATGGTATAATTCAGTGAGGTATGTTTGATAGTTAATTCAGTTCAGTTCAACACTTCTTGAGCCTGCTGTCTGCAAAGCTCTAGGTTAAGGACAGGTATGCTGAGACAACTGCACACATCCCCAACCCCAGAGAGTGCAAGCCGACGAGAAAACGTACTTACACAACTAACGAAAACGTTTGTCAGATTAGTAAGTGCTGTAATAGATATAAACCAGATGTTTTAAAAGTATAGAGGAAATTATTAATTTTGGATTGGAGAACAAAACTTTTTTAAAAGGTTCTACATGACTTTAACTTTAAGGGTGGGAACAAGAGGAACTCTGCCCTCTGCTTCCTTCCCCCATGTGTCATTGGTGACTGCTGCCTTGTTTAACCGTCGGGGAGGGGTGCCACCTCAGGGTTGGCATCGGAAAGCCCTTCATGGGGATCAGATACAATAGGACTTGAACACCTTCTTCGCCCAGAATAAGCACCAGCCTCATCCTTTAACTCCAGCCGGACACTCAGAACAGCAGATCCTTTCGTGAATATGTGCGTGGAAAAGAGAGCAGCCGGAGCGGGGCTTCTCCCGTCCTGACTCCTGGCCCAGCTTCACTATCCTTGAAGCCAAGAAGGAGGCAAAATGCCAGACTGCTGTGCAGAGTTAGCAGAAAACAACAGGGCCCCCTCCGTTCTCCTCCCTCCCTCTCTCCTGTGCCCCTCAGAGAAGTCCCGAAAGGAAAAATAACTGGGTAGTGCTGGAGGAACCGCTCCACCGCATGGAGGGTAGTGCGGCCTTGGGAGCAGGTCCATGCCGGCTGCTCCACTCTCCTGTCTGGTGAGGGGTCTGCGCATCATGAATGATGTCGTTGTGATCCACGGCTCTCTCTATGACATCACCACACATTTTTGTTTAGACCTTTCTAAAAGATCAAGAAATGAGAGCAGAGGGGAAAGAATACAAAAGAGTCATTGCTGACAAATGTAAGGCCTTGAAGAGGTAAATAGGCCAGCTGTCTCCAATAAGTTCGCTTTACTATAACCAAGGAAAAGCAGAACTATTTAGTGAATTCAGAAAGAAAATATTTCCCAATGAATGAACATGCAAATTATAGTGTTTTTTAATGAAAAGCACACATTGGTGAGCAGTCCACCTTTTGAGGATTTGTCAGTCTTTATCTTATCAAGTTAAACCCCAGGAGGAGGCGTAGGGAGGAGCGTGCATCTGTTGATGCCTGTTATGTGCAGACACTATCCTAGTCACTTCACACATGCTACCTCATTTAGTTAATATAGACACAAAAATGCGCAACCCAGAGTCAGAAACCTTGCAAATGCCAACGTGCTTTACACAGAAAAACGTGGATCAAAAATGTATCACTATTCAGCCTCTTTTTTTGATCGTAAACAAGGCCTTTAAAGAAACAAAGATGACCCCTAGTGTTCAAACTCTGTAAAAGGTTTGGTTTTGAGAATATAAAATCCAAAAAGGCTTAGTTCAAAAAATAGTGCTTCATGCTTCTCAAGGAAAGAAAGCAGTTAGCCTTAATTCTTGGATTAATTTTGCAGAATATTTTCTCCATGGCATGAACTATAATCAGTGGAGCAAACATGTTATTAAAATCCTGGTGTCCAGTAGGAATGATACACAAGGTGGTGGGTCCTCTCCTATTACTCTTACTGCCCTTTGTCATTTTTCTGCCATTGTAAAAAAAACCACACATGCCCAGATTTTTTTTGCATAGTCACATACACACTAAATTTTTTTTTCTTTTGATTAGCTCAGAGGATCTGCACTATTTTTTACTTATCTCTCACTAAGAAAACAAAATCTCCTACAGATGCTTAGAAGCAGTAATCCAGTAGGATCTGAAGTGTTCTTCAAGTGTGTAAACAGGAACTTAGCCGTATGGTTCAAAGATTTAATGGATGTCTCTGATGGATTCCATGGTCCATGAACTGCCTATAATAAAGGGAAAATCACAAATTCTCTAGTTCATACCAAAGCATGCCATTTCAAAATATGTTTTACATAAAAAGGTAAAATGTTAGTAAAAAATTATACCTTTAGGTTTTACTTTTTTTTTTGCTAAACCAAACACTAATGCTGTCAACAGCTTTGTGAGAGCTGTTTTATCATCTGATTGAGGAGAACCAGACTCACAGAATCGTTTTGAAACAGGGCAACCTGATAGCACAGCATTTTGGCACAAACATCACAATATGTCATCGCATGTTGAGGCAGCGGTACAGGAGACACATGGCAGTGTGGTCTCAGGACAGCACACCATGAATATTTTGTCTCTAAATATGATACCCATGTAACACCTACTCTTCCTGTGCTTCTGGAAAACTGTAAGCCACTTCTCTTCTCCTTTGAAGAATAGTAATCAACAGTGAAAGTCCGTTTTGCTCGCACATTGTGAGTTTTCCTAGAAGTTTTGTGATTTCCCTTAATTTTACTTAGTTGAAGTAGTTTCAATAAAGGCAGCAGCAGATGAGCAGTGCAGACAGCACATCGCTTATGTAGACACACACGTAGTCTGCTGCACTGCACCAAATACCCTGAGAGCGTCATTTTATAGCTACTTGTACTATTCAGAATTTAATTTTATTAGATGCTTGCTAGTTTTTTCTAAGCTGTATTTCTTGGAGTCAACGTTTCCGTCCTTTCGGAATGAATCTGGCCCTTATTTTCTCTCTTATACCCAATTTTTCCACCTAGTGTCCTCCCTGGAAAAGCCTTGCTCCCCTCACCTCCCAACGAATGTGTGACAAGTTTGCATTTTTCTGTAAGATTTGCTTAAGACATTTGAAATATCACAGGTTAAAAATCTTAACAATTGCCAGTGTTAAGCGATGGTAGCAACCCACAAACATGCTTGATAGCAGAGAATGTGCATATATGTTTGTTTATATATATGCGTACTTTAACAGTGTCTATTAGAATGAAGCCCATAATGTACTCTTAACTACATTCCTTAATGTTACAGTACATAGGAATGAACTGTAATCGCCTTATGAGGATATGCATTAAATGGGATGGTCTCTAGAGTTAATTATGAGTCACCCAGAAAATTTTTTTCAGACATTTCCTTTGAAGTCCTTTCTGAAATACTTTAATATCTTTTACTGTTTTGAGATTATTGGCACAATATACCCAATAAAATCTTTGTCTTAAAATAATGATTGATGATCTAGCTGTGTTATCTAAGTTTAAATTAATTAAAATTAAATACAGCTAAATTTCCAGTTCTTGGATTGTGCTAGCTACGTTTTAAGAGTTCAGTGGCCATGTGTGGCTAATGGCTGTTGTAGTGGACAGCACAGAGTAGAGCATGTCCATCATCACGGGGAGTTCCGTCGGACAGCACTGATTGCCTCACCAATTCTTATTGTAAATAACAATAGCTAGAGAAGCATATATTAAATTTTTCTGTGCCCATTGTGCCAGATTCTCTAATTTTTCTACTTTTAATAAAACCTTGGTATCCATTTATTTTATTGTTGTTTATTCTTACCCCATTAGTCAAATACCAAAATAGACTCTGTTTAACTAAAGCCTGTGGATAGTTCTCTGAAGCACGTTGTCCTTATTTATTGTGGGAGGTCCGTGGGGTGTCCTCTGATGAAACGGGGGTCTGTCCCCCTTCCAGCACAGGGTCGAGAGGGGCTCCATTTCTCCAGTCCTTGTCTAGGATTGTTTTGGGGTTTTGGTTTGGTTTGGTTTTGCTTTTCTTTTGTGCTGCCACATTCAAGGGTAAAGGGGAAGAGGTTTTCTGTCAAAGTGAGTCCCCTCCTCTTCCCTGGCAGTCTCCCCTTTTGATCGTCCTCACTGTAATCCAACACACAGAGTCAGTAATGTATATAATTTAGCTTTCCTATACTGAAAAGAAATTTGGGGCTACTAAGTGGTCAACAAGTAGATTTCTCTTGATTTGACCTGTATTGAAAGGATTAACCATCCCCTTGTAGTCCAGTGACCCTTCTTCAGGCCGGGTCATCACCTTGACTCAGGATCAGTGCGCTTTTCTTCGTTTGAGCACTAGATTTACCCCTAGTGACTTCCAGTCCAGACTTCTGCCAGGTGAGCCACTGTCACGTTGTGCTCTTCCCTGGGAATCTTGCTTCTTCTGTATTAATAAATCCATCCTTATCTCAGTCCACATCCTACACTGTGTTTCCAGTTCCTGAGTACCTCAGCTCATGTGGAATTCACTCCATTCTGTCTGCTCCCTTTTTAAAAAGGTTATGCTCCCGTTCCCAGGATCATCACTGTTCCTGTTAAGCCCCTGCAGCCTGGGACCATCCCCTTGATTTAACTGCCTCTTTCCTGAGGCACAATCATCGTCAGCATGTTGAACGGAATTCTCTTTTACCCTGGTCCTCACAGGTTTTTAATAAAACATTTAACGTATTTAAGGGTCCACCTTTACGTTTTAATCTAGAAACCCTCTTCATCTGGAGACCATCACCATTTGGGAGTGGATGCTCCTCCCCACATCTCAGACCACATCTAGACTCACATCCAGAAATGTGCTGTCCGAAAGGTGGCCGCTAGCTACATGGGGATATTTAAATTTAAATAAATTAACATTTTAGTTCCTCAGTGGCACTAGCCACATTGCATGTGCTCAGGTAGCCACACGTGGCTAGTGGTTTTGGTGTTGGACAGCACGAATTGTAGAACATGGCCATTGTTGAAGAAAGTTCTCTTGGACAGTGCTGCTCTAGAACTTTTCTCTCACTCTAGTCCTTGAGAACTTGAGGGTAGATTGGCATAATTATGAAGAGAATTGCTCTGTGTTTCTTCTCAATCATTTTTGAGACTTCTTTTCTGAATTTCTGAAAGTCTCACCTTTTACCGGTTGTCAGCCTCATCAAACTGACAGATAATGTGTGACAACAGCGCCCTCCTCCGGCCCAGAAATGACTGCGGGTTGAGATTAGAGCACAGGTTAGGGCGAGAGGCTTGTATGCCAAAGTGTGAATCGCTCTTGAGTTTTCTAAATGCTTTAATTAAGTACTTCTTAGGGCCAGCTGAGAGTTGGTTTTTGTTTTGTTTTGTTTTCCTTACACTATTAATATAACATTTACTGAGCTCTTTCTGTGTATTCAACAAATACATGGTTTTAAGGATTTTGTATTTAATCCTCCCAACACCACTTTAAGATAGATACTGTTATTGAACCCATTTTACAGGTGAGGAAACTGAAGCACAGAGTGTTTGGTAACCTCCCAAGTTTACGTAGCTAGTAGATAACAAAGACTGTCCCTCCTGCTTGTTTCATTATGATTCAGCCTTGGACTGGATTTGCCCAAATTGTTACAAGTACCCACGAAACGTGAATCTGGCTGGAAGGACAGGGCTGAGGGACTGGGTAATTACAACCACCTAAGTCCAGGGAGAGAATGGGATTGGTTGCTTTCCAGAGGAAATATTAAAAATTTCAGGACTAAGTCAATTCTGTATAAATTTACTCGTTTATACTATCTTATTTTCATGTTGTATGAGGTTAAAAGCTTGAACGTAAAAGATTATAAGACATAAAAATTCACAGTTCCTATTGTTGACCAAGAGGAACGTTAGTGGTCTGTGCAAGAATTGTTTCAATACAGATTCTTCTCTCCTTCTAGTACTCCCCTAGCATGACAATGAGTGTGTGATGCATCACCAAGTCTCCTCACGAAAACCACAGTGAGTCAGCCCTTCACAGAACTACTACGGAAGAAAATTGTTCGTCACAGTGGACAGTTAAACAAAGGAATCTCAGTCACACCAAACCAACCTTTTTATTTCCTGCTCTCTCCCCTATTTTGTGAAGAAAGCGGGTCCAAACGTGATTCAAACAACTGTGCGGAGCGGCATATTAGAATTGCCCTAAACTGAACTGCAAATAACTATCTGTGTATGTATATGTGTGGGAAAGAGAATGTATTGTGTGTGTGTGTGTGGTATGGACATACACACATACGTACATTGACCCACAGGACAGTGTAAAATATTATCACATGACATCTTAAGTAGAAATAAGTAGGGACTTTTATTCCATCCTTTTTTTCACGTTTACATTTTAATTATTAAAAGTTGCTCCTGCCCCTCCCTGAACTATTTTGTGCTGTGTATATCACTGCTTTATATAAGTTATTTTTTAAGGTGAACTCAGATGTTATGGTTTTGTAAATGTCTGCAATCATGGATAGGAATAAAATCGCTTATTTGAGAGCTTTCATTAAATTGCGTGTGATGCAAGTTATCCTGTGAATCACAAAGTGTACTGTCTCAAAAAAGGAGAAAGCGTGTCTTTATCTCTGTGTCAAAT
Source organism: Equus asinus (assembly GCF_041296235.1). Classification (NCBI taxonomy): domain Eukaryota; kingdom Metazoa; phylum Chordata; class Mammalia; order Perissodactyla; family Equidae; genus Equus; species Equus asinus. The sequence goes on from NC_091798.1 coordinate 87,634,357, forward strand.
CAAACAGTTTCTCAGTTACCTTCAGTGGAAAATATTTTTGTACTTTTTCTTTAGGAACAGTACTTCAAGTCAACGAAACCTGACTGGGGCCTAACACAGTATATTTCTGCAATATCTGCTGTGGATGGAATTCTTGATTTGTCTGTCTTACATGAGACCAAAAGACATTAATTATCTGCAATTGCCTAGACCATAGCAATAAAGTGACAGGGGTTGCCATACTTTTAGCAATGTATTTTCTCTCTAACATGATGAAGCCCAGAAGTGATGATAAAACCGTTTGCTTGAATTTGTCACTTCTCATCAGGAATCCTAGAGCTAAATTTTTAATAACCTACTAATCTGAGATGGTATCTGGTTTTTATTCAGACTCTTGTGAACATTTCCACATAGACATTGCAAAGAAGGTACATTCACCTGCTTCAGACTTTGAGCAAGAGGGGGAAGAGTTCCTCCCACAGCCCCGGGCTCTGCAGGGCTGCTGTCCCACCCGGCTGTCTTGCTGACTAGCAGCAGAATCGACTGGGAATGCGCCCTTCCGTGCACACCTTCTCACTGGCGGCTGAGCACCGGCTCTGTTTCCAGGATATGGGGCTTTTGTTTAGAGAGAAATCACTTATACTAATTATATTTCATCTGGCCATTGACTTCAGCAGGCTGAATCTGCTTTGTGTAACTGTTTAGAAAAAAATGAGTAAATGTTAGAAAAATTTAACAAAAAACACTTCCCTTCTGAAAGCACCTTGCTCTATGGCACGTTCCAAGTCTTTTGGGGTTTTTGTGTTTAAATCATACATACAAACACCACAATCATAGTAGAAGAATATGAGGACTTTAATTTTAGACTCTAACAGATCAGTTGGTGATCCTTTCTGTTAAAATTCTGATACAAATAGCCATTTGCAAACATCAACTATATATCCAGACTCCAGAGAGTTTGAAAAGTATTGTTCAGTCTCAGGTAAGAGGTGTCCTTCTTTCTTTTAGGCATATGGTCTCTAAAGTGGAAATTTGGCAGTGTGTTGACTAGTTCCTGGTCCCAGGTGATTTATTTCTTTCAAATCCATAATGATTTATTTCCTCTGAAAATAAAGATTTTGCCTGGGTATGACAGGGATGCTGGACAGAGCTGTTGAGGGGAAAAAAAGAAGCTGAATTAAATTTATGTTCCAGATTTAAACCCTAATCAAATGAGTGGCCGTTAATCAGCCCGTGTGCGGGAGCCGAAGACTGCACCCTGGGGAAGAGCTTCAAGCTTGCAAGCTGCAGAGAACTTTCATGAAAAATTCAAACCAAAAGGTCTTTAACTCAGTCTGAGGTAACCCGAAGATGACGCTTTGTACAGACACATGGGTTTACCGAGAATAATTTTAACTTTCACTTTTTATGATAATTGTGAGAACATTGACAGTCCTGTGATTATTAAGCCTAATCGTATAATGCTAGGATTTTCACACGTTTTGTTGACCCTTTTCTCCATTGTTACTGATCTTGAATTTCTTTTATTTGCCTTCTAAGAAGATATTGTTTCTTATTATCATAAAGAATCGTGAACTGATTTCACTTTCCCTTATTTTGGGAATAATATTGGAATATGAGTGACAATATGAGTCCCGTTATTTCTAGCCTATTTGGTCAAAAAATGTAAAATTTGATGTTTTTGAGGGTATAGGAATCACCTCCTTATAAGTATTTATTTCTTTTTCTCTCTTGGAACCCAGGTTAAAAATAGCTATTTCAAATTTTTTAAATTTCTGAAATAGCTGACAAATTATTTTTGAGGAGAAAATTATATTCAAGAAAACTAGAAAATAGGTATACTTAATTTTAATATCAAATAATTTTCTCATGCACCGAATGGAGGATAGTATATCTGTATATTAATTTTTGTTTAGGTTTTTATTTAAGCCTTATCCCTTTTGTAGTAAGGCCATTTAACCTTTTTCTCTCATGTTTTCCATTTCCATCCATGCATATATGTTGGTCTTGATATATACTACCTGCTCCTGAGTTATTTTTACACATTTCACCTCACAGTAATAATATCAGCAAGTCTTGCCTACATTAAAGATATGAAATACACATGTGGAATATAAAATAATAAGTGAAAACATTGATTCTCATTACTCTGCTTTGCATTCTGCCTAACTCACCACAGTGAAAATACACGTCAAATTCTTTCTAAGGTATGTATTTCCTTAGCCAGCTGCCTTCCTGTGACCCATGGCAACTGAGGCTGTAGGGTGCCGTTGGTCTGGTAATACCCCACGTATTAGGTGGGTGAGTCTTAGTGCTCCTTGAGAAGTGTTCCAATTTGACTCAGTTGCTGATGAATATGAATTGCACAGCTAGGAATCTGAGGTTAAGATTTCTCTATTGCCAAAAAATTAACAAATCAGTTCTTCTCCCTGAGCCATGGAAAGTGCCCAAAACACCTCTTTTCCCTCCAGGAATAAAATAAAGTTCCATTTCTATTTTTATGATTCTCTTAAGATATCTGAACTCTTGCATTTCATAGGATCATTCAGTTAAGACTCTTCCTGTAGTTTAAAAGACGGCAAAGGAAAATAACTGAGTTCAGTTTGGGACATGAGGAAGCCCTACTTTTGTCCATGCCTTGTCTTCATCATATCCTTCTGGGAATGTGCAGCAAAGCATTCAGAACTGCTCCCTTGGCACGGAGTTTCCCACAGCCCTTAATACTATTACATCTTGGTTGGCTTGTTGAAGGCTTTCTCCATGCTTCCCTCCCAATCCCTGCATCTTCCAGTAGAAATAAGACAGAGACTGAACATTTTTCCCTTCTCAGCCCTTACAATTTTCTTCTTCACGTAGTGTATAGTTTTCCCAGGGAAATAATTGCAATTTCCATTTCTTGATCACTGTCAATTAGAAGCAGTGCCACAAATCACAGCTCTTGACTTTGGAATGCGTTATAGTATTTTGACACTGGTTTTCCCTTCGTTTTTATGTTTTGTCTACTATAATTCTCTTTCCTTGAAAACGCTAATTGATACAAGTAGCCGTGTGAATGCATAGCATGGGGGGGGGCAGTCTAATGAGATGGGGGGACTGGGGAGTTACTATGCATTTTCCAAAAAGTAAATTAGTCCCTTTTTTTTATACTCCCTCCTGGTGGAATAAGTTTCTTGTTTGCCATGAGGAGCAGGAGTCTGTTTGCTTAAAACAGTGGCACCCAATCGTAAGCAAGTGTAAGAGGCTTCCTGGATCAGTGAACCATACCTTGAGAAATACTGGAGAAGTAAAGAAAGAATTGTGAACCATTATTAGTGCACTTCTGTTTTACATACTAACCTTGTGTGTGTGCATGCACATGTGTGTGTGGGGGGTGGTGGTATGAAGTTTGCTCGAAAAGCACTTCCACTGTGATTTTACATTATGTTATAGCACGACTGGTAACAAACATAACTCTTTCCTTTGATTGCATTTTATTGCAATGGTAAAGTAGCTGATTAAATGATTTGGGATGGAAAGAGAGTATACAAGACATAAGCAGGTGGAATCTCGTGTGCTTTAATATACCCGTGTTAGCCAGTCCACATTAGGCCTTATGAAGGCACTGCGTCTCAAGGTAAGAGCATAAATGGTCGTTTCATCCTTGGTTACGTCACGGCCAGGAATCGTGGAAGAATTACTGTTTTTTGATGTAGACATTTGTTTACAAGAAATTGAATTGACATTATTAATTTATTTCACCAAAAGCATCAACTTTACCCATGAACTGTAATTCAGATGGAAAGGGGTGACCTACAGATGAAAAACACCTGAGACCTCTTTAATTACTTTTCTAAACTACATTCTAAAGAGAAATTCTCAGTCGAATAAGTCTCCTAAGGAGAATTTCTCTGTACCTTTCCCATGTTAACTTAGTATAATTTGTCTTCTTGAATAGAGGAAAAATAATTTCTGTAGGTAGTTTAATGTAAATATTTTTGCTGTCTACATCCTTAAAAATGAAATACAGTACTATTTATAAGATATTGTACATTTTAAAGTGGGACTGTTTTCATATATAGAACCACAATTTCTCTTCTCCCCCTGGTGGATTTACTATCCTCAGATAAATGGAACTCATCTTGATTATCCCAGTCATTGAAAGTTACGATCTGTTCCTACAAATATTTAGTATTTCATTTTTTAAATGATGTGTGCAATTAACATGATAAAGGTGAGTTAATATTCTTAGGAAAAAATGATATACAAGATTATTCCCAGTTAACATTAAAACTTTATCCCACTTTCTCTTTTGCACTGAATGACCTCAGTACATTGCCAAAAAAGTGAAATTTGGATTTTCACAATGTTCTCAGAACACAATACAGTATGCTATCAGCTAAATTTCCATCATGTCCTGGTAAAATTTGTCAGTAAAATGTAATTAACCATCTACTTATTAGGAAACAACAATTCAAATAATCTGTCCAGTTTACATAATTTGAAAAAAAATCTACTTTAAATTTAGCAAGACCTTAGGATTTTTTTAATATAAACTGATTAAAATGTGTGTATGACTTTCTATCAGATTATATTTCAAAATGTTTACTTTCCTTGCATTAAGACAATTAAAAACTTAACAGAAACTATATGTTAGAATGAATAATTTAAAGCCCATCCTGTTGTGTCAAACATGAAAAAATGGAAAAGTTTTTATAAATAGAATTCTTTATTCCTGATAGCCATTAGCTTATTGAATTGTTTAATTTATCTAATTGTGATTTTTAACGATTTAAGATGTTCTCTTACTACGTGTGTTTAAAATGTTGCTTATAATGTCTTCCTGGGAAAATAGACTTATTTGTAAGGTTTTATAAGTGCACAATTTATGTGTAAATATAATTGGAATCTAGGATGACTCTTAGTAATCTACTATTCTTAATTCAACCGTGACCACCAGCTACCTGACACATTTTGTAAATTTAATGTCTGCGTGCATGTGTGTGTGTGTGCGTGCACGTATGTGCATTATTACATTCTCAAATGGATGTATCACTAAATGTTTTTGTGCAAATACTTGAGTTATTCATGTAATGGGAAAAGTTGCCATAAAGATGTACATAAATATCCCTTAATTTGGCACGTTTTCACATTTAATTTTAAAAATACAGCTTTTCATTCACAGTTTCTACCCTTTTCTTTCTAGCCTCTACTTTACTACTTATGGAAAAAGTAAAGGAAATTGTTCGTATGAAGCTAGCTTAGATGTTTTCTGAATGGTAAAATATAACTAATATGGACATCTGTGTATATGACTGAGTCAGACATTCTGCCTTATATAAAAACCAAGAGTCTCCAATATCAAAGAATTCATATGCATTTAAGAAAAGGCTATGATGAGTGTCTATGTAGTTACACAACTAAACTTTGAATACTAAAAAATAACTAATATTAATAGTCAATAGGTATCTATTAATGGATAAAAGTTTGATATTTTATTCCAAATAGGATTACACATAACATGGAAAGATCAAGCAATTATGCAGATAATTCATGCAAAACTATTCTCCTCAAGGACATTCATCTTTCTGATGAATTATACAGATGGTTACCTCAGTTCACCGTAAATATTTGCCCAAGTAAAGATGCTGAAGTGGGTTCTCCACTCTGCTCTATAGATAAAGAAGGATAGAAGGAGGAAGGTCTGTCGTAGAGATGACGAATTCATCCTGTATATCAACAGAAGGATATAAATCATTTTTTCAATAAATTCTTAAATACTGTTTCCGCACTATTTAAGAGTATTTTAAGTATTAAGTATTTCTAGTATTATAGTGATCCAAATGGGGTCTTCCAGTTCAGTGATGCGCATATTTGTACATAGCAATTAGAAAGGAAAATGCTGTAAATCCCACTGGCCAGACACCTTACTGAGCAAAGGTTACTTCAAGGAACTTGTCAGGCAATTTTAGCAAGGTGTCTGGATTTCTGGGAGATGGAGGGTCGGTAGCAAGGCAGCTGACGAGTCCCTGCATTTAAAACAGGTAGGGTCGTATACCTAAGAGTTTTTCTAGAAGTTATTTAAACTATTTCTAATTGTGCAGAAATGGTTATTAGTGGTAGTAGCATTATGTAAAGTATCACAGGTAAATGAAACCAGGAGAATTCATTTAATTCCCCCTCAGCTCCTCTTGATGAATGAGAAAACAGTTAAAAGTCCAAAATGGAGGGACAGGGGTTGGAGTGTCTTCATCCCCAGCCCCAAACAACGTGAGCAATCAAGTGTGTGTTCTCGTCCCTCTGTATCTTTAAAAGTGAAGAAACTCTCTACATCAAAAGAGGCATAAAAATTAAAGAAATTCCAGAAGTTTTATTCCCTGCACAACTTGTCTGATGAGAAATATGATGTTGCCTTTTAGAAAGCTCTAGAGCCAATAGACAGTGTACATATAAATGTTTGGCTGTCTCATTCGGTTTGCAAAGCTCCTCTTGAAGTTTACACTGGGCTCTGCTTGGCTATAGCTGCGTTTCCCAGTGTGCGACGACCTCACATTTTCCTCCCACGATTGTGTCTTTGCATCTTACAGCACGTAATTCTCCATGGTGATAGGGGAGAAACTCTTGATTTCTAGTCGTGTCACCTGAAAAAATTTGCTTTTAAATGTGCTCACAGTATACTCTCAGTTATCGCATATAATATATAAATTAGGATACCTTGTATAAAAGAATTCGATATTTCTTATTTATATAACTATTGTTTCAGAGAAAGAAACGGTTTAAGAATTGGAAAGTCAAATGTATTCTCTGTATGGTCTTTTACGGTGCTCACTGTTTTGTCATTAAGTTAGTCATTATTCACTTATAACTAAAGGGACATTACACATACTTAGTGGTCTCAAAATTTCTATAACCGAACACATGTATTAATCATTGAAAGTGATAATAATTTTAGTTTTGAGAGCTCAGCATGCTATTACAACAAGCGGTAGACAAATTTTCATATATTTACTTCATCTTTATTTGAGAAGTACTTACCTAGTACTTTTTGATCCAATGAAAAACCCCCAGAAAGCTACACTTATATCCACTGAAAAAAGAATACAATTAACACTTTTAAAAATACATGACATATATGAAAGTATTATATGAAAATAGAAGCACCAGCAATTGCAAGAGATCCATGTCACCATAAAAGTTCTCAAACTAATACCCAAATTCAAAATTGAAATGCTCGGTGTAACAGTTGTTAATAAGAACAAATTTATTGAAGGAAGTAAATAACCAAATCAAAACCAACACAGGAGCCATATCTAATTTGTAGCACAGGTGGATAAGTCAGTCTATGATACTTATCACCACAAAAACAGACCATAACCAATTCTCAATATTGAGTCGTCAGAGTTGAAAATTCAATCCATTTAGCAAAAACACCATTTGAAATAGGCAGCACAATAATCTCAGGCTCTTCTCAAAAATAGTAATCTTGCTGAAAGATTCCTGGTTACGAAATTACATGGCCCAGCGAAGCTCAGTTTAGAATGTAAAGCGTTCGAGGTCCAGCTTTCTGTGGAACGTGGGTGCCCCGAGTGTCGCTAAGATGAGCCTCTCCAGCCGTCTGGGAGGGAAGTGGTCTGCAGTGAGAAGTCGGGTGGGCTGCCTCTGGTTACTTCCTTTCCCAGATGCTCTAAAACCTAGTCCGGTAAGGTATTTACTACCATGTTTTCAAGTTCTAGAATGATTTGCATAATGTTTCTGTGTAAGAGTGAGTTACTGATCTATGTATTTGCAAAAGTAAATGACTAATATCAACATTTTTTCCTTCGAGTAACCAGAAATATTTTGTCGTTTTGCTCTGGCAGTCGGCACTTCAGAAAACATGAAATGCAGATTGGAGAAGTATATTTTCCAGAAAACTCTGATGTTCCTTTGAAATCTGTTTAAGATAAGATATCTGTCTGGTTTGTTTGGCAGTCTTGCCTCTCATCGAGTTTACCATGACTCGAGCTCTTGCCTTGGGCCTGAGAGATGGAGGTGGCCCCTGCGCATTAAGGTGGCCCTGGAAATGCATAAGCTTATCCAAGTGAAGAGGCGGGGGGAGCAGGCAAATGATTAAGTCAGACATCTTTTCCCCTTGAGTTGCACAAATAGATGTTCTTGCTCCTAATGAGTAGAAAATTGGCATTTAGCAAGATTAGTGATGAACACTAAACTGCCACATAAACTTCAGTTCAGAAGTTAAATGCTACAGTTATTGCCTAACCTATTTTGGTGGTTTCTTCCTGCTGAAGATGAAAATTTATACTCTAGGCTTTATGTTGCAGATCCCTTTGTGGTTGTCCTGACGCTGCTTGCCAAAATAAGCTACAGGTTTCCAACTGTTTTCAGATACAAATATCACCAATGAAAACACTTCAAACCTATTTCTGGCATAAAAACCTATACACACAAGATCTACAGAATTGGGAGACTAGAGACTTAACCAAAAGAGAGTCAGGAAAAATACCTACGTAATTTTGGCCTTGGAGAGAGAGTATGTATGTGCCAACAGCGATTTATTAATGTATTTCAACTTTCAGACTCTTTTGAGAAGTGCTTTCTTATTCCATAAGTTGAATTCATATTTTACTATTTGTTTAAAAGTTGAAAATCAATGTTAATATTCAGAATGTGCTTAGAGTTCAAGACATTCCTTACATAGTTACTTGGCTATGTACGAATTTTACTTTCAGTGATTACGTTAAAAGAGTATATTGAAAATTTTTCAGACTCTTAATTATAAGACAGGTTAATCAGATGTAAAAGAACTGGTTTCTGAGGATGTTTATATGTAGAATGTTTCAACTGGCAAGCATAGTCTGCACAATTCTGAAATGCAAACAGAATCATAAGATTAGTTTCCCATTAGGAAATCTTGATTCTCCTGAGACATTAGCCAGTGCACTGAGATGAGCAGGGGGCTGTGTGACGTTTCCTCTGACCTTTACCTTCCAGAAGAGATGAGACCAGAGGTGGAGTCTGCTGCAGAGGCCTGGGAAATATGTTTACAGGGCTGCCTCCTCTGCCTGCCTTTGAAAGAATTCCCTCTGCTTCCCCGACTTGAGCACCACGCTCCTTTTCCTGCAGCTCAAGTTTCACAGCCTCTGCCTGCCCCACAAGGACTCCTATTTCTCAAGCCATGTTTAAGGCAAAGAGGGTGAATTAAGATGGGGCGATGGGGATAGAAACCTCAAAAAGGGGACTCAGAAGAGAAGCTATTTTCATTTCACAGTAGAAATACTCTTACAGGTCAATGAAGTTAGTAATCCAATCACGTGTTATCTTGATCAACTGCAATCTAATATGCTCAATAAGAAACATAATTTTTGTGAGTAGAATTGCATTAAATCCTCTCTCTTTCTTTCTCATTTGGGAGTTCTGAGATCTCTAGGACCTAGAGTTAATCCTTGTAGGTAAGGAACTATTTAGAATTATTGAAAAGTTAATGTGCCTTCATAAGTAGCTATTAGCTCTAAAAGGATTAATGAGGCTCTTGAAACGACTACTTGATCCCTCAAGAAGTAAATTAGGCACTGGTAAGAGCAGAGTCCACTCCTTCTTGGAACATTCTTAAGACAAGAAAGACTCCAGGAAACATAGTTAACTAAAAGCCAAGTCAATACAGATCCTAAACTACTGTGGCAAGTGGGAGTGTCACCTCACAATTGTTGCACTCTTTCCTGTGATGAATGACTCCATTTTGGTAAAAGAATTCCATTTCTCCATTAAGCAATCTTACAAGGTGTTTTGCTTTGGGGCCTGACCACACTCCTCATCGCTACCACAAGACCCACTGTGTACAGTCAAGCCAGCTGACAGTAGCCTTTCTCAATATGTGTCCACTTGTACTCCTCCCCATTGGTCCCGGGAGTCGTATTCCACGAGCAGTGTTAGTAAACGCTCATCACTGAATCAGCGGCAGGTGGTCCCTTAGTCAGTCCAGCCCACGTGAGCAGCTGCTTACAGTGACCCCACTGCCTCCCTTGCACCAGGTCCCCAGTCTCTGCGGGTTCCCAGAGAGATCCACGAGACTTTCAGCTATTATAAGTTTTACCTCCCACTTCTAATTCATTCTTAAGATATCTTTGGGAATTCTGTAGCTTGTGTTGTGTCAGCTTGGCTTTTGCTTTGGGATTTTTTCCCTTCTACTTGTCTATCTGGGTTTTAGCCATTTTTAAGGAAAGAAAGTGTTCAGTGACTGGTAGAAAATGATAGCTCAACAACGAGCCGATTATATTTTATCTTATTAAATATGATTCTTGGTTTCTACTAATAAATATTAGGCCTGTCCTATCAGGTAGGCATATGATCCTTGAAGATCCTGAGTTTACTCTGCTTTTTTATGCTACACAGCATATTGTAAAGCTGAGACAAATGCCTATTAATATTTTACACATTAGCTTTAATGGAGTATTATAAACGTGTAGTAACATTTTTAGTTAGGTACGTCTCAATGTTTTGAAATGAAGGAGAGGGGAGGAGGGAGAGCGCATGCTCCTTCATCTTTAATTATTGATCCTTTGCATGGATGGAGTGTGACCCGATTGTTTTATAACAAGCTACGTGCACCTCTTCAATCAACAGTTCTCCGCTGTGATTTACAGTAAGTGCATCTAGGCTTCTAAGACTTCAAATCTAGAAATCTGTAAAGATAAGGAATTTAAATCTATTTTAGATGCATGTTCATCTATGAGTTTTTTCTGTGAACCCAATTCATCAAAACATGCCAATGCAGTATTTTTCATCCAAACACATTCATTGAATTATTTCAACATCTGATCTGGGGGAAGGGGGACGCTGTTGGAGAGAAGGCAGTCATAACCCGTTAAAACTGATTAATTGTATGAACTTTCAAAAATTAAAATGGTAAGCGTGTGCTTAAGGAAAATAAAAAAATTGTAGTCCAACATATTTCCAAAACCCGAGGATCTGACGATTGCTTACAATAATTAACTGCTTACGTCCCTGAGATAAGACTGCCTTCTTCATAGGGAGCCATGTGCAATGAACTAGCGAGTATGCTGATTCACATGCTGTGATTGTCCCGTGTCCCTAATGACTCCCGTGTACACTCAGGCTGAGAGTAAAGGGTGGGGGGTAGGTGGGATGGGGGAGTGCATGCAGACCGCACCTCTGCACAGGTTGGCAGACAGGGCTACTGGGCAACAGAATGAGTATGCACACCCCCCTCCCTTCAGAAAGCCTACCCGTCTCCAGAAATCCCAGCCCTGGTACAGTGCGAGTGGATGATCAGCATCAAAGAGCAGCAAAACTCTTAAAATGTTTAAAGCCTGTATATTTTGTTTGTTTTAAACCATTTTATTGAGATATAATTGATGTGTACAAAGCTGTGCGTACTTTAATATATACAACTTGATAAGTTGGGGACTAGGTATACACCCTGAAACTATCAAGGCCATAGACATATGCATCACCTCCCAAAGTTTCCTCCTGCCCCATTTATTATTATTTTTGTGTGTGTGTGTGTGTGTGTGTGTGTGTGTGTGTGGTAACAATACTTAACATAAGATCTACCCTTTGAGAGAAATTTAAGTATGTAATGCACTATTGTTAGCTATAGCCACTATGCTATATAGTGGGTCTCCAGAACTTAGTCAGCTTGCGTAACTGAAAATGTGTACCCTTTGAACATCATCTCCCTATTTCCCCCTCCCCCCAACCCCTGACGCTCACCATTCTCTTCTCTGTTTCTATGGGTTCGATTATTTTAAAATCTGCAGGGGCTGGCCCCGTGGCAGAGTGGTTAAGTTCGCGTGCTCCTCTTCGGGGGCCCAGGGTTTCACCGGTTTGGATCCTGGGTGCGGACATGGCACTGCTCATCAGGCCACGATGAGGCAGCGTCCCACTCCCACAGAGCACAACTAGAGGCACTTACAGCTAGAATCTACAACTATATGCTGGGGGGCTTTGGGGAGAAGAATGAAAAAAAAAAAAGAAGATTGGCAACAGTTGTTAGCTCAGGTGCCAATCTCTAAAAAAAATAAAAATAAAATAAAATCTGCATATAGGTGAGATCATACAGGATGTGTCTTTCTGTGTCTGGCTTATTTCACTTAGCATAACATCCCCCAGGTCCATCGATGTTGTTGCAAATGACAGGATGTCCTTCTCTTTTAAGGCTGAATAACATTCCATTATATGCATATGCCACATTTTCCTTATCTACTCATCCGTGGATGAACATTTAGGCTGTTTCCATATCTTGGCTATTGTGAATAATGCTGCAATGAACGTGGAAGTACAGATAGCTCTTTGAAATCCTGATTTCAATTCCTCTGGATGTATACCCACAAGTGGGATCACTGGACCATACGGTTGTTCTCTTTTCAATTTTTTGAGGAATTTAAATACTGTTTTCCATAGTGGCTGTACCAATTTACATTCTCACCAACAGTGTACAAGGGTTCCCTTTTCTCCACATCCTCACCAACACTTACCTTCTTACTTTTTAATAAGCAACATCCAATCAGGTATGAAATGCTATCTCGTTGTAGTTTCAGTTTGCATTTCCCTAATGATTAGTGATATTGGGCACCTGTTCATATCCCTGTGGGGCATTTGTAAATCTTCTTTGGAAACATGTTTATTCAAGTCCTTTGCCCTTTTTTTAATTGGGTTATTAGGGTTTTTTCCTATTGAGTTGTAAGAGTTTCTTACATATTTTGGATATTAGCCTTTCATTGATATATGGTTTGGAAATATTTTCTCCATTCCATAGGTTGCTTTTTCATTTTGTTGATTACTACTTTTGCTGTGCAGAAGCTTTTTAGTCTGATATAATCCCACTTATTTATTTTGCTCTTGTTGCCTGAACTTTTGGTGTCATATCCAAAAAATCATTGCCAGAACCAGTATCAAGAAACTTTTTCTCTATGTTTTCTTCTAGCTAGATTACAGTTTCAGGTTTTATGTTTAAGTAAAACCAAACATAAAAATTTGACTCACCCCAAACAGGAAGATGGAGATATATTCCTAACAAGGAATATGTGAAACCTCTAGCAAAAAAAAAAAAAAAAAACACAAGGAAACCACAACAAAACACCTCAGATACTGACTTTCAAAGTTTTATTACTTTTGCTTATTAAGATACACTTTAATTATTTTTTGTAAATTAAGAAATTAAAGACCTCTTATTGGAAGCAGTGTAGTGTGGTGTCACAGTAACAGACCACAGTATTGTCAGACTGTGTGACTCTGAACACGCTATTTATGTTCTCTCTGAGCCTCAGCTTGTTCAGCTCTAAAATAAGACTATTGATTTGAAACATCTCCAAGCGCCTAAACTTCTCAAGGAAGTAACAATGATAAAATCTCTCTTCTTAATGCTATTGCATTTTGATACTACTACTACTAATGCCATATCTAACACTTAATGTCAATATGAGATTTTATAAATAGCTAGAAAAGTGTATTGATGTAGAGAAACAATTCAAAAAAATTTTTTAATCTTTATTTTTTCTTCTTTTGCAAATAAGAGCTAGTTTGGGGAGCTGATTTTTTTGAAAATTTACCACTATTTTTGAGTTCACTTTTTTATGTCAACAATCAATTTTCCTATATTAACAATCATTTAAAAATTTCAGGAAAACAGTCTAATAATATCAATCTTCTCAGATAACTGGGTTCCTAAAGAAACAACTAGGAAGTGACGAGAGTCAGAAGTGACATGATCACATAAATCCCGTCCAATGCATTAACCCATTCACATATTTAATGAGAATTTAAAAAATATGCCTCCATCTCAATAGGACTCATGTTTATCCCTTTGACTACATCCTGAAGTTTTCCTACATCCAAGCTCTACAACTCCGACCTGGTGAGTTGCTAATAATATTTCAAGGACTGAGGTGTTAAAGCATGAAAACGTATTCTCATGAAGCCAGCTTGTTCTTGTGGACATTGTCTGCTATTCTTTTATTCATGTGAAGAGAATTCTAAGTGTCCACTTGAGGAAAGAAAGCTACCATAACAATACACTGACGAAGTAATGAGGTTTCAGTACCTGAAATGTTTAGAATATGAACTCAGAAGACACACTGATGAAGAAAGATGTCACAGGAAAGCGAATTTAATGAAAAAGTCTTAAGTAAAATGCCCAAAGTCTAATAACCGTGCAGTGGTTAACATCAGACTTGACAGAACCCGATTTATTTTGGAGGTGGGGAAAGAGGAAGAGGGGGCAATTGCTACCTCATGCAGGAGATTTGGGAGATGCATGCTTCGACAGTCATTTTATGAAGTCTCCGTTCATTAGTCTATGATTTGTTGTGGACAGTTTTCTCTACTCGGTTGTGCAGTTTGTTCTGAATTAGACTACAGTTAATTTGATGCACTCTGTCTGCACAGATTCATCAAATGTACATATATATATATGTTGGGTTTTGTACTTGAATTCACAGTTTTGTATAGTTTGTATTTTACTTTGACTGTTTTAGGAATGCTAGAGTTAATGTATATAACAAATTGTTTTGAAACAGAAAAATCTTTATGTTGGGTTTTATTGATGAAGACTTCTTGAAAAGGCTAAAATTATATTCTTTATGTTTCATCACTGTTTATACACATATTTACCTCTTTCAATGGTACTTGTGTCTTGCAATTTGGCATACATTTTAGAATAAACTTTCATTTTACAAAAAAATATTTTGACAAACTATACTGAATTTCTGGTTATAATTACTTAAAAAACAAACTCCCAAGGATTAAATAAATTTCAGATTAATTATGAAAATAAGAATGTAACCATGACAATATTATAAAAAATAATAAGTAAAATAGTACAAAATATCTAGAAAATTATTGTCATAATCTCAAGCATTAAGTTGACTCTGAAGTCAGACTGCCTAGGTTCAGTTCCTGGCTCACAATATCCCACTGTGGACTTTGGACAAGGCACTTACCTTGTGCTTATTTTCTCCAATATAAAATAGGCATTATTGATAGGACACTATTCCAATCCGTGCAGGGTCTTGTGACAATTACATGAAGCGATGCCTATAAATCACCTTGTATACTGTCTGGAAAGCACAACAATAAGTATTGCTATTATTACTGGTAATGACAAGTCTAACGAGTCTCTTATAATTAGAAAATACTGAAAAAATCTTAGATTGATTCTATTATATGAATAAAATATTTAGGGCTTACAAAAAAATCCCAAATTATGCACACATATTTCTCTTAAAACCAACTGGCAAATTTCCTTTTTGAAATTGAAAAAAAAATTAAGGTTTTGCTCTGTTTCAATCTATGAGGTACACTAGCTAAGAACTTACAACTTCAAGTATTCTTTAATTAAAAATCTCATGGCGTGTATAGGACTAAATTTTCCAAGAATCACATTCTATGTTGATTTAGCTTTTTAAAAGCTTACCTAGCTAAATTAAGTCTTTCATATTAAAAGCAGTTATAGAAAAATATTAATTAATCAGAAATCACAAAGACAATTTTTTATTACTTTTCTGCTATTTGAGAAAGAGAAGCAGAAAAGTGGCTGATATAAAAAAACTATTAAAGCAACGGTTTGTGAGGTATATTCTGGATTCAGGTTAGATTTGGTCTAATCACAACATACATCAGTATTCTGTGCATTAATCATCGAGTGGTGGAAGATCCAGAAGTACGAAAGAATTTACATTTGTTATACTATAGACTATACCAAAAAAGTGGGCCAAAGTGCATGAGAGATGCTCATCAAGCACTGAAGTTTAAACAGTGGTTCTTCTTAAACCTCTAAGAGCAGGAAATTCAGTTAGCTGATCTGCCTGATCTTTGCTTATTGCCTCCTGCTCTCATTCTGGGTCTGCGCCCCAACGTCACCTCCCCAGAGATCTTCCCTGACCCCTTTAGCTCGAGTTGCCCGCCCCCGCCCCATTTCATGCTTTATTTTCTACGTAGGACTTATTTCTATGTTAAATTATCTCATTTAGTAGTTTGTGTGTTTATCTTTGGTCGTCTCCCACTAAAACATGAGCTCCATGAGAGCAGGAAATCTGCCTGCCTTGCTCACTGCTGTGCCTAGAACAGCGACTGGCACATAGTCAGAACTGAATGCACGAATGGAACCAATTGACTGAGTGCGAATCACCAAAAAGCAGGTTTGCAGCCTCATTATTGTTCTCTGTTGTTGGGGGTTTGGGGGTTGGAGATGGATAAAACCCCACATAGTTAGATTCCCACCATTCTTCCCAGACACCTGTCCCTATGTCATGGAACAATGAGGTGGCAATGCCCATACAGCAAAAGGGGCCCCTGCCCGGGTCCTGCACTTTAAAGGGCTCCACGTATCTCAAGTACGTTCACCCAGATTTTTATGAAAGCAAACATGAGAGTCTGCCTCTCGGGATCTGGCACTCGGCACCGACGTGCCACCATGCTTAACCCTGAATGTCCACTCTGCTGGGTGACACTGTCCAGGCCCCAGGGGAATGCCTCTCCGTTTTGCTTGCCTTCTGCCCTCAAGCAAAACGGGGCTGTGTCTGAATCTAATAAAGGTTTGGGTCTGCAGTGTCAGCCATAAACAGTGTTTTGAGGTGTGGGGGAATTTGAGTGGGAGAATTTCTCAGGTAAATTAAAAGAGAAATTCATTCACTTGACCAAACTTTACCGTGGGCTGGTTACATCTGCAATAGATTCTGCTGCATACCAAGGTACTTCCTGGGACTGCTGTCTTCTTTCTTTTTCTTCTCTTTTCTTCATGTTCCCACTCCTGACTCAGGAGATACTTGGGAATTAGGGCAGTCCTTGCAACAGTTGCATGCAGTGGCCGCATAACTTTCCGCACACTGCAACAGTTACTCATCCGATGTCACCAGCTCATCAACAGAGCAGACGTGTACTAATCATTAAATTCAGTTGTGTTTTATATTTTGCCAACTTTCTATTTTGTCGTATGAATGTAAATTTTTAAGATGGGAGGATAGAACATATTTTATTTAACAATTTGCTCACTTGATTTATAATTTTAAATATTTAGACATATGGTATGTGGGCCTACATTTCAATTCTTGTTCTAAGATCCACAATTTTCAGAGACAGGCTTGCAATAAAGGGAACGTGTCCTGCCCTGGATCTCTGTTCTGGCTACTATTACTGCATAACGAGTCATCCCCAAAATTCAGCAGCTTAAAACAACAATTTTATTATGAAAATAGTTTCCTGTGTCAGGAACATAGAAACTGCTTGGCTGGGCACTTCTCGCTTGGGGTCTCTCCTGCGTTTGCAGGCAGATGTCAACAGAGCTGCAGTCATTCTGACTTGACCAGGTTGGTTGTCCAAGGAGGCCCCCTCAGATGACGGGCAGTAAAGCTGGCTGTCAGCTGGGCCTGAGCCGGGAGTGCTGACCAGAGGCCAGCCACATGCCTCTTCAGTGTGGCCGCCCATCTTAGGGCAGGTGGCTTCCTACAGCGGCAGCCGGCTGCCCCCAGAGGGAGAACTACCCCAAAAAGCAGAAACTCATGGCCTTCATGACCAAGCCTCGAAAGTCACATGATATCACATAGTTACAAAGTATGTACCCTATTGTAGGAAGGTGTCACAAGCCTGCCCAGATTTAAGGGGTGTGGACACAGACCCCACCTGTCAATGGCAGGAGCGTCAAGGAATTGCAAGCACATTTCAAAACCAGCACAATCCTCAGCAGGTTGCAGACTGTCCTGCAGCAGTCCCCATGGGGACATGGAGACATTCCAGGAGTGAAAAATGACCCATAGTAACACAAGCAACCTCTCTGGTCTCAGAGTGCCACCTAGAAAAGTAGAAAAATAGTACATTATTCCAATATCCTTGCACAATTCTTTTACCTCCAATCCTGGATCTTTGTCCGGACCTAAAACAAAGTGGATCCAGGGACTATTTCTAATCCCAAAAAGCCTAAGGAGGATGAAACTTGCTGGAGGACCCGCTATGAATATCCAGTGTGGGACCAGGCTATCTTTGGACTACAAGCCAATAAGATTAAGAGATGGCTTTTTAAACGAAGCTGAGATGACGCTCTGGGGAAGGTGGCGTGGAGGTCACTGTCCAGTTGCACTTAGCTGGAGGAACCTAAAACTCTTGGTCTCTAAGTTGATTTGATCCCCACAGGATTCTTACTCCTAATCCAATCTGTCTACAAGTGGGCTATCGTACACCAGATTCCCTGGGGAACAGACTCTGAGCAGAGATCTGCAGGCTGGAACTTTATCAGGGAGTGCTGTCCCAAACAGTCCCTGTAAGGGAAGGTGGACGTGTTTCCTGTGGCTCCTGGAACAAATTACCGCAAACTTGGTGGCTTCACACAGGACAATTGATCGTCTTACTGTTCTAGACGGCAGAAGTCCAACATCAGTCAGCAGGGCTGCATTCCTTCCGGGATTCTTAAGCAGAGTCCACATTCTTGACTTTTTCATCTTCTAGAGGCTGCTTATATTCCTTGGGTTGAGGCCCCTCCCTCCATCTTCAAAACCAGCAGCAGAGCATTTTCTCTCTTCTCTGACCTCCTGACTCTCTCAGGAGATTTGATGATTACCTTTGCCCACCAAGGATAATCGCTCTGTCTCCAGATCTTTAACTTAATCACAGCTGCAAAGTTCCTTTTGCTACGGAAGGCGGCACATTCATGGGTTCTGGGGAGCAGGGTGTAGACAACTCTGGGAGGCCCTTATTCTTTCTATCACAGAAGGGAAGGGAGCAGGACCGGGCAGAGGGAGAAGCTGAACTGGGATGTAGGTGCGGAGACCTCAGCCAGTCCCATGGAGGGTCTCCACCAGGCACGTTCTTCAGAGACGCCCCAGATGAGGCAGGACGCCAGGGCTTTATACTCCCCAAATTAGCCTGTCAGTGAATACCACTTCCCCAGGGAGGGAGCAAGAACTAAAGCCTAGCAGTTGGCTTCTACCAAGGGCAATTCCTGGGGAGGTGCCCAGGGGTAACCCAAGAGTACAGACACTCTTGGCAGCTGGAGGAATGAACGTTTGGGTCTGAAGGGTGTGTCTTTGCAGCGCACCACAAAAGCCACTGAAGTCACCCCTTGCACTGCTCAGATCCACTTGCCTTGCACAGTAAGTCACACCGTCTTGCAGTAGCTGCTCCAAAATTCTGGCCAGTCTGTTTTCCCAGAGAAAATTTACAAGAGGAAGGTTAGTGGGACAAATTGTAGCCCCCACTGCTGCCGCTGGTTTCAGAACTGTGACGACACTAATAATCACCTCCCCAACTACCCGTTCTAGACTACCCGTGGCTAGCACCTTTACTGGTTTAGGCGGTTTACCTGGTGGGTGAAGCATATCCCTCATCCCTGAGGAGCTGGTTCATCCCTGGCCACCAAGCCCTTCACAAGCCATGGCTGCGGCACAGGTCTTTTTTTTATTTATTTTTTATTTTTTTATTGAGCTAATGATAGGTTACAATCTTGTGAAATTTCAGTTGTACATTAATGTCTGTCATTCGTGTTGTAGGTGCACCACTTCACCCTTTGTGCCCACCCCCCACCCCACCTTTCCCCTGGTAGCCACCAATCTGTTCCCTCTGTCTAAATTTTTAAATTCCTCATAGGAGTGGAGTCATACAGAGATTGTCCTTCTCTATCTGGCTTATTTCACTTAACATAATACCCTCAAGGTCCATCCATGTTGTTGCAAATGGAATGATTTTGTTCTGTTTTACAGCTGAGCAGTATTCCATTGTATATATGTACCACATCTTCTTTATCCATTCATCTGTTGATGGGCACTGAGGTTGCATTCATGTCTTGGCTATTGTAAATAAGGCTGCAATGAACATTGGGGTACATAGGACTTTTGGGATTCCTGACTTCAAGCTCTTTGGATAGATACCCAGTAGTGGAATGGCTGGATCGTATGGTAGTTCTATTTTTAATTTTTTGAGGAATCTCCATACTGTTTTCCATAGTGGCTGCATCAGTTTGCATTCCCACCAGCAGTGTATGATGGTTCCTTTTTCTCTACAACCTCTCCAACATTTGTTACTATTACTTTTAGATATTTTTCTCATTCTAATGGGTGTAAGGTGATATCGTAGTGTAGTTTTGATTTGCATTTCCCTGATGATCAGCAATGATGAGCATCTTTTCATGTGCCTATTGGCCATCCGTATATCTTCTGTGGAGAAATGTCTGTTCATGTCTCCAGCCCATTTTTTGATCGGGTTGTTTGATTTTTTGTTGTTGAGTTGTAAGAGTTCTTTATATATTATGGATATTGAGCCTTTGTCAGATATACGACTTGCAATATTTTTTCCCAGTTAGTGGGTTGTTTTTTTGTTTCAATCCTGTTTTCATTTGCCTTGAAGAAGCTCTTTAGTCTGATGAAGTCCCATTTGTTTATTCTTTCTATTGTTTCCCTTCTCTGAGAAGACATGGTGTCCGAAAAGATCCTTTTAATACTGATGTCAAAGAGTGTACTGCCTACATTTTCTTCTAGAAGCCTTATGGTTTCAGGTCTCACCTTTAGGTCTTTGATCCATTTTGAGTTTATTTTGGTGAATGGTGAAAAAGAGTGGTCAATTTCCATTCTTTTACATGTGGCTTTCCAGTTTTCCCAGCACCATTTGTTGAAAAGACTTTCTTTTCTCCATTGTTGGCCCTCAGCTCCTTTGTCAAAGATTAGCTCTCCATAGATGTGTGGTTTTATTTCTGGGCTTTCAATTCTGTTCCATTGATCTGTGCACCTGTTTTTGTACCAGTACCATGGTGTTTTGATTACTGCAGCTTTGTAGTATGTTTTGAAGTCAGGGATTGTGATGCCTCCAGCTGTGTTCTTTTTTCTCAGGATTGCTTTAGCAATTCGGGGTCTTTTGTTGCCCCATATGAATTTTAGGATTCTTTGTTCTAATTCTGTAAAGAATGTCATTGGGATTCTGATTGGGATAGCTTTGAATCTGTAGATTGCTTTAGGTAGAATGGACATTTTAACTATGTTTATTCTTCCAGTCCATGTACATGGAATGTCTTTGCATCTCCTTATGTCGTCATCCAATTCTCTCAGAAAGGCCTTGTAATTTTCATTATATAGGTCCTTCACTTCTTTAGTTAAATTTACCCCGAGGTATTTTATTCTTTTTGTTGCGATTGTGAATGGTATTGTGTTCTTGAGTTCTTTTTCTGTTAGTTCGTTATTAGAATATAGAAATGCTACTGATTTATGCAAATTGATTTTATACCCTGCAACTTTGCTGTAGTTGTTGATTACTTCTAAGAGTTTTCCAATGGATTCTTTGCAGTTTTCTATATATAAGATCATGTCGTCTGCAAACAGCAAGAGTTTCACTTCTTCGCTCCCTATTTGGATTCCTTTTATTCCTTTTTCTTGCCTGATTGCTCTGGCCAGGACCTCCAGTACTATGTTAAATAAGAGTGGTGATAGAGGGCATCCTTGTCTCGTTCCTGTTTTCAGGGGGATGGCACTCAGTTGTTGCCCATTGAGTGTGATGTTGGCTGTGGGTTTGTCATATATGGCCTTTATTATGTTGAGGTAGTTCCCTTCTATGCCCATTTTGTTCAGAGTTTTTATCATAAACGGCTGTTGGATCTTGTCAAATGCTTTCTCTGCATCTATTGAGATGATCATGTGGTTTTTATTCCTCAGTTTGTTGATGTGGTGTATCACGTTGATTGATTTGCGGATGTTGAACCATCCCTGTGTCCCTGGTATGAATCCCACCTGCACAGGTCTTTTTATCACCAAAATTGGGCAAGCGAGAACCAAGGAATTCCCCAAGAATCAGGGCATGCCAAATGTATTTCTGCCTTTCCCCAGAAGTCCCTCCTCCTGGAGATTAGGGTCAGTTATCCCTGCCAGGATGGTGACACCTTTCCTTCCTGCTGGTCTCTTGGCACAAGGAGCCTGAAGTGACAGGGACTTCTGCTGGACCCCCAGCAGAATTGTCCCCCTTTGGGAATCAGGAGCTCTAGACCCACAAAGCCCCAGGGTGCAAGGACTGGAATCACACATTTCCCAAGTAACTAAGTGACCGTAAGCGGGTCCATTCCTAGGTCCATCCCTTGCTTCCCAGCCCTTTGTGTCCTCTTAGGGACACATGTAATGACATGCAGTGGTCTCCTAACTCCCCTTCCTCCACCTCTGCCCCCTACAGTCTATTCTCAGCAGAGCAGCCAGAGGGACCCTTCTGAAAAATAATGCACATCCTACCATTCCTCTGCTCAAAACTCTCCAATTTCCCATTTCACACGGATGAAAAGCCAGAGTCCTTACAATGGCCTTCACGGGCCTGTGCAACCTCTCTCCCTTCATTACCCTCCCAACGTCATCTCAGGAAACCCTGCCAACCCTGCTCCACACAGCCTCGTGCTGTTCCTCAAACATGCCAGGTACATCGCCACCTGAGGGCCTTTGCACTTGCTGTGCCCTCTTCCAGAACACTGATATGTTAGTCAGAAGAACCTAGGCAATGCCGCAGTAACAATCAGCCCCCAGACCTCAGGGTGAACACAGCAGAGTTCCTGAGTCAGCTGTGGGCTCTGGTCCGTGTCATTCTGATGACGATGCAACCTGATGGGGCCTCTTCTATCTGGGACTCTGCTGGCTTCACGAAGGGAACAGGACAAGTCATGCCCTGACCTGCCCACTGCTGCTTACGGTTCATTGGCCAAAACGATTCACAGCAAGGAGATGCAAAATGCAATCCTACCCTGTGGCCAGAAGGAGGAGGAGAAGAACATCAATGAACCGTCCTAAGGACAACGACCTTCTCCCCTAGAGAGGCCCCGGCTCGCTCTCTCTCTCCCTTCCTTCAAACCTTTGCTCAAGCATCAGGGTCTCGCTGAAGCCTTTCCTGACCATTCTCTGTAAAATTGCAACCATGCACGCCTACCTCCATCGCTCTCCTTTGTTTTATTTTTCTCCAAAGCATCACACTTGTGCACACACACACGTGCACACACACAAATTTGCATGCTTATTTTGTTTCATTTCTGCCTCCCCTCCTGGAACGTAAGAGCTGGGAGAGCAGGGACTCCCTCTGTCTGTGTGCTGGACGTCCGAGCCCCGGAGGAGGGCTCAGCAGAGGGTGAGCCTAGGATCTGCCCAGGGATATCCAGGACCTGCTTGGATCCCTACTCCTGTTCACAGTAGGATTTTGAAAGATTAGTTCATGGTAGTCGTTTGTCTCCGAACTTCTGACCTAGTTTAATTGACAAGCATAGGGGCAAAATAGTAGCAAATGGTGGCCCATTTTTATGTCCCTTTGATATCTGAGGCTTTGGGTGTGATTCTGTCTGGGAGACGACGTGCAAGAGAGTCATAATTCCAACAGGTAGGAAATATAATTTTTCTAAGATTTATTAAAATGTTTTTCTTTATTAGTGCCAATATGTAAACCAAAATTTTTCTGACCTACCAATTACTGACATCTAATGTAAAGTTATGTTTAATTAAATATGGATATCGTTAAAATGTATTCGGAGAATCCCACAGTAGAAAGTACTTCTTAAGAATATTAAAATTTTATCAATCACAGTCAGTTTGGCACACCACTTAGCATGCTAAAGAACGGCAATCGTTTGGATAAGTTGCTGTCAGTTGGCATTAGGTTACTTTCCCACATTTTCTCCTCTTCCACTTTCTCTGCATGTGATAAAACAGAGAGAAAAAAATCCTAAATGAACAATCCAAGATGTCAATATGTGCATTACGGGAAAGTTTTTTCTTTTCAAATGCTTTGTGATGCTTATGAAGATATTATTTAAAACGTTAATATTATTTTATCTAAATAACATTGCAAATGGCAAGGGGTGTTAGCATCTCGGGCACGTGAATCAAGAAGTAGAGTTACTTAGGAATTCAGATTTGATTATGAATTAGGTGCGCAACTTGGGGTAACTTTCTGGGCCTTAGTTTTCTCATTTAAAAACTGTAGGAATTATGGTAACCTCCCCCATGCAGAATCTCTTGTGAATTAATTAATGGTTCTACAGCCCCTCAGGATAATGTGACACTATGTAAAGTTGGGTGATGCTTTTGGTCCCATCGGCACAGGCACTGACCTGGATCTGTGTGACACTGCCTGTGTGCCCCACAGCACCCATGCAGGGCTGGTACAGGTGAGAGCAGTGGGGACTGGCCAGTTGTCACATTTGAAGACACACTGATGACCGTGTGGGTTTCTGCATCTCGAGCAGTCGGCTGCATGGCCAAAAAACTGATTTCAAAATTACTGTAAGAAGAAACTATTTCCAATATAATGATGCTTTTGTTTTATTAGGATATTATAAAGGGTGCAAACATCATTATAGAAGCACATCACCTATCTGAGAAGAATGACAAAATAAAAGTGTGCTATTATGAGCTGGATCACTCACTTGATATAAGCTAAAAATGAGCAGCACTGATGTCACTCAGAGATTGAAAAAAAAAAAAAGAAATGAACATTTTCATAGGAAATAAAAGAAAAATAAAGGACTACCAGCACTTGTATAAGAGTGTTGTGGGAGAATATCAGTTAGAAATCTTGTGGTTACACATGACAGATAACCAAACTCAAATGGTCTTAGAGCAAAAATAAGGGGGTGAGGGAGGCCATATGGAAGACTTATTTGTTCACGTAATTGGAAAGTTCTAAAGTATGTTGGTTTCAGGTGAGGCTTGATCCAGCAGCTCAACATTACCAAGGACTTGCCTTTCGTCTTAGTATTCCCTATACCTGAATGCCCTTGTATGAGTTATTGCTAATTTTAAAAATTTGTCTAGCTTCCATTCTCCATTCCTAATTAGAGCTCAATTTTCTTTGCAGGAATAACTTATCCCCCACTGTGTTTAATCTTAGTGAGAAGGTAATTCCAAGCACCTGTCTCGGCCCTAGGGTTACAAGCAGACGTACAACTTCAGCTTGGTCAGGTGGATGCCCTCTCCTGGGACTTTGATCTTGACCAAGGTCCACAAGAAAGGAAGGAGCAGGGGCAAAGTCGGACCAGAATCTTCTTAACAAACAACACTTGCTGCACTCCCCCACCCTGCAGCAGAGCCTTTGCTGGCAGTCCCCACCCCCCAACACCCGCCCCCAGCGTCAAGCCTGGTTCTCCATATCTAGTCAATTGTGGGCGCCCCGAAAGCATTCTCTTTGTTTAGGATGCTTAGGTCCTGCTGCTTGATTGACAGCAATGAAGACTCTCTGGGGATGGCTATCCAGAGCACCTCCCCTCTCCGCATCCTGTGGCCCGTGCACCGCGTGTTCGACACGCCTGTATCACAGAGCACCACTGATTCCTCCGTCAGTGTCCCCACCAGGCTGAGATCCCTGAGAATGGAGGCCTTACCGCACGCTTAGCCTGGGGTCTGGTCAGTATTAGGCATTTCAGATAAGGTGGGGAATGAATGAATTGATTAATGAATGAACTGATGAGAGAAAAGACATGCTCGAATGAAACAAGTCTAAAATTTAAGGCCATCTATTATCAGGCACAAATCATAACGGCTCTTTACAAATTATGGAACTGCCAGAAAGAATATTTTCAGGCTGTTTTAGGAGTTATTGCACATTCTTTGAGGATCTATGTACCTGTCAGGACTAATCTTGTTTCATCCTTGAAATGCAATCCGAAGACCTCTTCAGAGCAGAGTGATGCCTACCTAACAGGGGATAAATATTACCCATTTTGCCCCCCAGGAAATGCCTCTGATGTTTAAGTACCTGCTTGAAATGAAGTATCGAAGTCTCCAGGTTGCTTTTAGCTGCCGCACAGCCGCCCGGGAACCCAGCCCCGCTGACACCTCCGCCTGCGGGAAAAGACGCGCTGGTCCCGCGGGCGCCCTCGGGCCGCTCCCCCCCGGGGCGCTGCGGGTCACGGCCAAGGCCAGCACCGTTGTGGGTGGGCAGCGCAGGGCGGTGGGCGTAGGGCGCCCAGGTGGGCGTAGGGCGCCCAGAGGGGCGCAGGGCCTTCCTCCCCGTCCCCTCTCCCTTCCCCCTCGCCCTCCCTGGTCTTCCTGAGCAACGCAGGCCTCAGGCGGCTGGGTGAGGCGGAGCAGGGTGCCTGCCTGTGGGGGTACGTGCGCCCGTGGGCTCCAGGACGTGGTGAGGAGGGCGCGCCTCAGGGCAAGGGTGGCCGAGGAGATGGAGGCTGGGTACACACAGGGGGACTGACCCAATAAGCCGATCTATCAAGCGCGAGCTAAGCCAGGTTCCTCACTGTCAGAAAATGGAGTTAGAAAGATGGGGAAGGAGAAACATGAGGAACCCTGCAGTGCTGGTGGGAGCTAGATCAACCTGAACACGGGGTTGTATAGATGGTGTGTCAATTTCCCAAGGCTGGAATGACAGGTGACAGTGAACTAGTGGGCTTAAACAGCAGACACTGATTCTCAGGGTTCTGGAGGCCAGAAGTCAGGGCGTGGGCAGGGCCACACTCGGTCCAAAGGCTCGGAGGAGAAGCCTTCCCTGCCTCGCTCGTCCAGCGGCTGGGGCCCATGTCTTCCTTAGCTTGCGACCACCTCACTCCAATCTGCCTCCTCCTTTTCTGTGTCTTCTCCTCAGGGGTCTTTGTTATAAGCACACACGAGTGCATTTAGGGCCCACCCCGATAACCCAGGGCAAGCTTCTCCTCTCAGATCCTTCACCACATTTTTTGCCATATAAGGTAATACTCACATGTTCTGGTCATTAGGACACGGACATATCTTTTGGGGGACCGTCATTTAACCCTCTACAGACAGCTACACACACACACACACACACACACACTTACACTTCCTGGCTCTGTCGACAGTGAGGGCCTGGGAGCAGTGACACTCAAATAGCAACAAGCATGCCCAGCACCCAGATCTTGGCTTTGAAACACTGTTTTCCACTAGAAGGAACCCGGTGTCCTGGAAGAAATGCCTGGTTCGGGGGCTGGGGAAGGAAAACGTACAAGATGAGCTAGAACATCTGGCTGCACTGGAAAATGAGGAATCACAAAGAATGAGAGAGATGTCAAAAGGACACAGAAGCCAGCTTGAGGGTGCTCCCTCTGACCCCACTGGGGACCAGGTGAGCATCAAAATTAATAATGATAATCACAGACTATAGCCCACTGACTAAAAGAGGAAACCATGAGTCCACACAAATATAAATAAATTAATGAATAAATGAAAAATGTAATGAGGAGTGAGATATTTACATAGCTTCAAAGTACCTCCACACAAAATGCTTACAAATTACAAAGGGGAAACTTTCAGGGGAAAGACCTGGAGACAGCACCTTAATCAAATGACCAAAATGAACATCATCAACAACGGGACAGACTGAAATTGTGCACCACCCGACAAGATGCACAGAGAAGAATGCAGCATCCGTTCGTGACAGCCCTGCCAAGGATGCATAAACTTCATCTAGTTATAAGGAGACACCAGACAAACCCAAACCGAGGGTCATTCTACAAAATAACTGGCCTGCAACCTTCAAAAGTGGGAAGGTCATAAAAGTCAAAAAAAGACGGAAGACTTGCTCCAGACCGAGGGAGACTAAAGAGAGATGACAACTGGATGTCACACAAGGCGGCCCGGGGCCAACTGGGAAAAGAAAAATGGGGCTGATGATTAGTGGTAAGCATGTATCAATGTCAGCTTCCACATCGCGACAGTGTATTATGGTTAAGAAAGAGAAGGTCCTGTTTACAGGAAACTCACAGGAAGTATGTGGGGATAATAGGTCAGCAGGTTGGCAACTTACTCTCAAATGCTTCAGAGAAAAATAAGTTGGAACTTCCAACTTTTCCATAAGTTTGTGATTATTTAAACACACACACAAACCAGAGTTGACCTTGAGTCTAGCAGATGGCCCACTGCAGGATGTAATTTGAGGAGCTGCCCACAGCCACCGGCCAGTTTCCATACATATTTATTGTTCTGTTTCCTCCTCATTAGACGCATATTTGTAGCACTTTCACATATGTTATCTATTAAACTGCAAACTCTACAAAGTCAGGGACTATATCTATTTCACTCACCAGCGTTTATCCAATGCCCAGAACACAACAGGCACTCAATAAATATGCACTGATTGAATGAATGAGTGAGTGAATGAATGAAGGGAGCTTGCACTAGAAGCAGCAGCATGGCCTTTGGAGTTAGGCAGATCTGGGTCAACTCCAATCTCTCATTTCTCAACTTTGTAATCCTGAGACCAATAGCCAGTCTATGCGGGTTTGAATCCCGGCCCTACCACTTCCTACCTGCATGGTCTCAGCAAGTTGCTTCAGTCTCCTCATCCATAAAATGGGAATTACAATAGTCCCCAGACTTTGTAGGGCTGAGGGGCACATTATGAGTATTTATTAAATCATCTGGGCTTGAGTTCTCAACTCTAAAAAGGGATTATTACTCGCAGAGCTGTTGGGAGGTTAAAGGACCCTCAATAAATACTATCTATCATGATTACATTTGATAATAATTTCTATTATCCAATTATAATCTTACGAAGTAGGGAAAGCACCCCCCATTTTATGAAAAGAAAGAAACCTAATGAAACACAAATCAGTTGAGGGATCTATTCAAAGTCAATACTAGCAAGAGCAGAGTCCAGCTCAGACACAAACACATCTCTCTGAACCAAAACTGCAGCCCTTTCTCCCGTGTGGCCAATTCCTTTACTGACCTTAAAGCGCCCCTGTTAAACTGAAGACAAGCTTGGGAAAGACTGCAATGGAAGCTCCACCCCCTTGAGGAAAGACACTACAGCAGTGGCTCTTAAACATTAGTATGCAACAGAATCACATGGAAGGTTTGTTAAGACACAGAGTATTGCCCCCACCCCAGAGTTCTGATTCAGTAAGTCTGGAGAGGGCCAAAGAGTTTTGAGAACCACTACCTGAGAGGGAATTAGTTGAAAACCAGCTTAGAAAGTAAGGAAATACTGTGAGCAGGAGACTGGGGAGATTAGGGGGAAGCAGAGGGGCAGAAGGTCAGCTCCAGGGACCAATGCGGGTGGGAGGGTTCTGCCACACGGGATAAAAGCGCCAGATCAGACGTCGGCTCAATCTATGGCTTTGGCAAATCACCGTCTCCGAGATGAAACTGACCAATCTCTTTAAAGCCGGAAATACCACTACACACCCCACACTACGTAGCTAAGTTGAGCAGCCCTATAACTATTTTAAAATTTGAATTTGTAGTTTTAAAACCTCCGAAAAGGAAATCTTCAGCACTCAGATGGTTTCACTGGAAAATTCCAGCAAATGTTTAAAGAACACCATATCTATACAATCTCTCCCAGAATATAGAGGGAACACTTTCTGATTCATTTTATGAAGCTGACACCCAAATCAAAGACAGTAAAACAAAAAAAGAAAAGAAAGAAAACTATAGACCAATATCTCTCAGAATTGTAGATTGTCAAAGTCCTTAACAAAATATTAGCAGACAGAATTCAGCAATACACCATACCAAGTGGGCTTTATTCCAGGGATGCAAGGCTGGTTCAATATTTGAAAACAGTCACTGTGCTCCAGCATATTGACAAGCAATGGTGGTGGCAGCCAGAGGACCCCACTGAGCAGTGCCTGGGATGAAGGTGGGGCCAAGCAAATCTGGGGAAGGGAAACAAAGTGGGCTCTATACACATGGCTTTCGTTCTAACAAAATAAAATGCTACACTTCATACGCATTGGGTGACTCCTGGGTTATACACCTAATCCTTGTCTGTCTGAGAGCTGGGCCACTGGAAGTGCAGGGACAACCAGGAGAAAGGCTGGTTTGAGGCACCAGGAACTAAATGGGACAGTCCAATCCCCCAAAGTCAGAGGGATCCCAAGTAGGGTCCAGGAACAGAGAAGAGCAAGAGACCCTGGCAAGAAGTTGGACTGAAATATAATAAAGCCCATTCTGGATTTTGGCTCAGGAACTCTGTTTTTAAACTGTGAGTCAAATCCTTACAAATTTGAATCTGAATTTGAAAACACTGATCTGGCACCTTTCATAAGCTATACCAAAGGCGGAGAGAGAGTTTGATAGCTAATAAAGTTCATCTTTGTCTAAAATACTTTGAATTACTAAAACCCTCTGTCTGGGATTCATCTCCTAAAGTGAAAAGGCTCCAGCTGCCTCTGATGTTCAGAATGTGTAAGAATCGTGGCTGCCTGTGCCTTGCTCGCATCCCCTTGGCACCCAGCACTCCAGCATCCAGCACGAGCTGACAGCGTCCTACCATCCTACCATCCTACCGAGGCACAGCTCTGCCTGAGAGCTTGCTCTTGCCCTGCAGTCAGCACAAGTGCCGGGGAGTCAATGCTCCCAGAAGCTGTTCTTAGCCAATGAAGGATGGGAGACAGAGGCTAAAAACCCCAGCTTCCATATCTCTGGAAGGGATAACTCAGGCTGTTCTTCACCGACTTTAATGTGCTTATGACACACCTGGGGATCTTAATAAAATGCAGATTCTGATTCAGCAGGGCTGGCTGGGCCTGAGATTCCGTCTTTCTGACAAGCCCCCAGGTGATGCCGATGCTGCAGGGCTGGGCAGCGCATTTTGACTCCCCTACCAGAGCTCTCTGCAGTTTCCTCCCAGATCAACTGCTTGCTCTCAGATTCTCATTGGAGGGTCTGCTTCTGGGGTTAGCACTTTTTTTCTCTCTCTTCTTACATTTCATGCTCCTTGCTCTCAGTTTTCTCACAGCCTGACCACTACCTTGCAGTGTGACCCAGGGAAAACACTTCATTTCCTCATCTCCAGAAGGAGGGGTCAGACTGTCGGGTCTCCTCCCACTCCAACATTCTAAAGACGTTCTCACTGTTTTTCCTGATCGGCTTTCCTGTTCTTGTGAATGACCTTTCAAAATCAGGCTGGCTTCACAGTCTGCCCATCTTCAAAAGATGTCTCTCAACAGAAATGGAAAATGGAAGCCTTTTCTTCAAACATAATAGCAAAAGTCCTTGACAGATAAAGGATTTAGCAAACATTCACGCATGCAGATGACATTTTCATTGTGCAAGAGAAAAAGAGACCATTCAGAAAAACAAGGACAGTAATTTTAGGCAGGGGCTATTAAAATGAAAATCAGCGTGAAACCAAGAAAAGACGTGAAACCATAATCAAAAGATATCTAAATAGGAGATAATACATAGAAGAAAACACAATAGTGAGTTTGTATACTGTGTCTGCTTCTTGATCAAAGATCCCGAGACATACAGATATAAGCTGTCCCCTTCCAGATAACCATTTGGAAAGCTACCTTCTCACACCTACGCTTAAAACATTTTTGAAATTCCTCATGTTTACAAGAAACCAAGTATACTACCATATATTACCTCATAGACATAATATTACCATTACAACTCAGTGTAAATACAAACTTTGTTTTCAATAACTTAATGGTGGCTAAAATATTGTAGGGGAGGAAGACATTTCCTCTTCCCAAAGGTGGGTTCATCTGGCCGGAGAATGAATTCAATTCACATGAGACAGAATAGCAAGAGAAAATTAAACAAAGCTTTATGAGGAACCATGGCCCGGGGGCTTTCTTCCCGAAGGAAGAAAGGGCACCGAAGAAGTGGGGTGCACATAGTGGTTATATACCTCCAAACAGGGTGTTTCACATGTGATTGAAATGTCCCTCCCACAATAGTCACAAGATTGCCCTGTCGGCACAGTGCTTGATGGACACAGCAGGTAATGGTCTGCTATCTCGGTGGGTGTAGCAGGAGGCAAGTCGATTGTCTGGAGCTGGGTGGTCACAGGTGAGCGCAGCAATCAGTTCCTTCCCTAAGGAAAGATGCTTAATCCTTAAAGAAATGCCAACGTTGGGAGGGGGAGGGAAGTCAGTTACAGGAGGTTACCAGACTAGCACAATAAAATGCAGATTTAAGTCCTTGCCTTTGGTATTGATTAAGAGTTTTTAGAGAGAAGGTCATCTCCTTTCTTCTTCCTGGTACAGAGAGGGAGGCACCTTGTACAGATAGAGATTTACCTTACAAATGTAAACGTGTCCTAAGGAAGGGCAAGTTCCATTCCCCAGAGCCTCCTTCCCTGTCCATCAAAAGCAATCAGCCTCAAATAATCCTCATGCCAAAGAGACATATCTTGGGGTGGCCAATTCCAGGTCCCCACAATATTAACAAGTGAAATTCATGCATGTAACTGTCAGTTATTGCTGTGTAACAATCCCCAAATCACAGTGACATAAACAGGAAGTAGTTATGTCTCACACCCACGTCTGCACATCTGCTCGGGCTCAGCTTCAGGATGCAAGCCTGCAAGTTGGCTGGGATGGCTATGCAGCATGTGAGCTCCGTCTGGCAGCCAGATGCTGACAGGCAGCTATTCAGGCATACAGCTTCTCAGGGCACAGGTCAGATGTTCCCGGGAACAGGAACACGTGGTGCCTTGAAGGGCTAGGCTTGGAGCTGGTACACTGTTACCTCCCCACATTCCAGTCCAAATCAAGTCACATGGCCAAGTCCAACATCGATAAGTGCCTCCCAGGGAGTTATCATAGATGGAGTTAGTATTTGCTGAACAATCATCTAATCTGCCAAGATGATATTAAGAACTCGAGGCATTTTCCAAAGAAGAGCGCCAAAAGTGATATGAGTAATAGCATGGTAATTGAAACAAGTGTATAGCTACATAAGGGGACCGGCTTGGAGGCACAAGGTTTTAATTTGTTTAAAAAAGTCATTTCTGGGGCCAGCCCAGTGGCGCAGCAGTTAAGTTCACACGTTCTGCTTCAGTGGCCCGGGGTTGGCCAGTTCAGATCCCGGGTGTGGACATGGCACTGCTTGTCAAGCCATGCTGTGGCAGGCATCCCACATACAAAGTAGAGGAAGATGGGCATGGATGTTAGCTCAGGGTCAGTCTTCCTCAGCAAAAAGAGGAGGATTGGCAGCAGATGTTAACTCAGGGCTAATCTTCCTCAAAAAAAAAAAAATGTCATTTTCAGCTTTTTATAAAAGTCAAACATCATAATGGCTAACTGAATGCATCCAAGTCTTATTTATGCTTACACGGGACAGAAACCTACCCACAGAAGATCCTGAAACTTATCCAGTCCATGTTTCCTTAGTTCCTCTGTTTCATAAAAAATCTTTAAAAGGAGAAGCAAAATTACCCGAGTCTCCATTCTGATGTCTCCAGGCTGGGGCTTGGTGGGCCACCTGCGGAGGGGTGAAGACACACCCCGATGTGTTGGAGGCCATCAGGTCTCGGACAGTCAGGAACCCTGAGTTCAACTCGTGATCTATCACCTCAGCTGCTCCCGTGATGTCAGCTGCACGCCTGGCACACTGCTCCACCTCTCGGGGCTTCCATTTCTTCACCCATCAGTGCGCCCCCAGGTGCAGCCAGCCCTACAAATAAGACATCTCTGCATCTATCAGATGCTGGAGGTTTTCTGGTGTCCCCTTTCCCTTAATGAGAACTGCTTTGTAAAGTTGTCGATTTCAGCCCTAGAAAAATGTAGCAACTTTCATGCGCTAAAGGCTGAGAATGAAAACTCTCATTGAATGCTCGAGATTCTGTCTGCCATCAAGAAGAGATTCTCTGGGATTTGCCTAGATCATTCATAATGAGGTGGCAGTTTCTAACCTTAAATTCTCTAGATTAAAACCAAAAGGTTGCCTTCCCTTGTTGGGTGACCCTCATGCGTCTGCAAACATCAGCACTTTTTCTTTTCTTTTTTTTTTTTTTTCTGGTTTGTTTGGCAGTGAGGGTAATTTCGTAACAAAATGATCATTAACAGAGAGTTCTCTGGAGCCATTATTATGTCCTAGGAATCTGAAGGTGGATTTTGAACGAGGGGTCCGAGGAGTGAGCGCTCACTCTACCTGGCAGTCAACAGCCAAAAGAAGACTGAAATCAACTTCTAAAGCAAAACGTCTACATTCTCTGGACAGCATTTAATCGATTCTTAACTCCCCACGGCCCGTCCAGTTCTTCAGCCGGCTGATAACCCCACTATTTATTTACGCAGCAAACACCTGTCTCACCGTAGCTGGCACACGCGGTGAGCCTCGTCCTCCATCTCCTCGAAGCCTCTGCACGCTCCCCCGAGATAAGGACCGCGGTCCCCCTTCGCGGGGGAGACGCCGGGCTGTCCCCAGCTTCGCTTGCCTCGGTCGCCCCAGGTTTGCTTCTCCTGAGACGGAAGAGCCCCCTCTCGCCCTCCTGGCGATCTTCCGGCCCCTGAGTCCCCGCTGCCCGGAGTCGGCGGCACCCCGAGGGGCTGCGGACGCGGTGCCCTTCGGAGCGGGGCGTCGGGCGGCCGGGCTCGCTCCGGGGCGCGCATGGAGCGGCAGGCGCCCGGCGAGGTGCGCATGAGCCGGGCCGTGGGGCCCGCGCACGCCAACGCCCGCGGCGAGCTGGGCGCCGCGCAGCTGCTCCGCTGGATCGACGCCGCCGCCTGTCTGGCCGGTAGGGCGCGGGGGGCCGGGGAGGGCGCGGGAAGGCTGGATGGGGAGCGCTGGGGCGGCAGGGCCGGTGTCCGGAAGCGGGGGCCTGGATGGCGGGGGTGTCTGGGAACTGGGAGGCGGGCAGGGATGCGGGGAGGCGGGATGGGACATGGGAGGATTCGGGGTGACCCACCCAGTGAGGAAGCCGATGTCTGGCGCGCCAGCTCGCGCCACTCCAGGAGCGGGGATGGCGAGGAGACAGAAGGGAGAAGGGGAGGATGTTTACAGAGTGGTGAGCTCTGTACAGCCAGGGACCGTGATGCCTGAGACAGTCCATCCAACGCGGGGAACACCCCAGACCTCGCACGTTCCTCAAAGGTTTTAGTCTTAGGACTCTTCTACCGCAGTATGTAAATGAAGACCCCAGAGAACTTTTGTGTCTGTGGGTTACTTTTCTCCCTATGTACCAAATTTTTAAACATTTATTCAGTTAAAGAGAACAAGAATAAACCCATTACAGATTTCTATTGAAGGCCATATTTTTAACAAAAAAGTACTTAGAAGAGTGGTATTGGTTTACATTTCTGCAGATCTCTTTAATGCCTGATTTAATAGATCACTCGCTTCTCGTCTCTGCTTCCGCGTTCAGCCTGCTGCCTGTCGCGCTCTGTGGTCTCTGCTCAGGACCTTTGCACCTGCTTTTCTTTTTGCCTTTGTGCTCTTGGCCCTTTCCAAGCCTTACTTCTCAGCGCAAATACCGTTTCCTCAGAGAAGTCTTTCCTGACCACCTGTTGGCGTTTGCACCCATTCATCGCTTTTATCACAATGCCCTTTCTACTTCCTTCAGACCGCTTAGCACAATCTGTAATTATTTTGTGTATTAATCTGTTCACCTTTTTATTTCCTGCCTGGCCAATTAGCATGTAAGCTAAAACTAGTTCTCTCGTGCTTAATAAGCACTAAATAAAAAGCTTTTGATTCTATGGATGGGTAGATGGATGATGGGTAGGCCAGAAGTAGGAATCTCGTTTCTAGAGTGAACCAGGCACTTAATGGAGTTGGCAAATTTACATTTTAAAGGACGTTAGGATACAATATTAGGGCTGGAAGGAGCTTAAGATTGTGTCTCCCAGGTCTCTTATTTTGCAGAGGACAAACGTAGAGCTCGGAGGGTTTCACTGCTTCTCAGTGAGCATTAACAGTTTCTGGTCCTCTGTGTGTTAACCACCTGCAAAATCCAGTCAGCTATCTGATGCCAGTCTGTTTGTTGATAGGTCTGGTTTCTGTCTTAACAGTTTTTATCAGGATTTGATGTTGGTTATGATAACATAATAATAGAAACATGAATATAAAATTAATCCACGTGGAAGAGAAACAAAGATAGGAATCACTGAGGTTGCTAATAATAATAATCATGCCTATTGCCAAGGCAACTGAATACATCATGTGAATATTGAAGTGACTTTTAAAGTTACCTCACTTGGTGCCTCTGTCCTGTCATGGAGAAACAATTGCCCTCCTGAAAGTCTCATAAAAATTTCTGTGGTTTTACATCTTTGGAACTCAGTCCGTAGGATGATTCACTTGATAGCCACTTACTCTGGACCTTAATAATTACATTACTAACAGCACAATATTAAAGAAACCTTTATGATGAAGTTGGTTTGGAAACCTGGATGCTGCCTGATTTAAACTCTCCATGGTGAGAAAAGGCATCACCTAAGCGAGGGACATTATTTAGCCAAGGTGTAACTAAATCTGACACGGAGAAATGGCATTTTCCCAACCAGAGTCCCTTATTGACCAGCACTTCTGTAACACTACATTAACATGGTAAATAATGATCATAGTCATGGCCCCAAGGCACTGCCATGACCCCCAGGCACTGCTGGATTCCAAAATGTCTTCTCAATATTTAAAGAAAGATTAATATGTTCACTATCATTTTGGCATTAAACCTCATTTCTGTCAGTAGCCCATTATTCTTCTAGATCCTTAACCCTAGAGGCTTGACACCATCTCTGAGTTGTTCTCCCCCCTCTATTTCCATTTCTTGTTTTGAAATATCCCAGATTCACATTTCCCTCTCTATTTCATTTGTGAATCTTTTCCAGAGTTCACTCTCTCAGAAATGGCACCCAATCCATCCAGCTGTCTGGGAGTCATCCAGGAAAACTCTCTCTACTTTGCTTCCCCCTCCACATATTCAATCCATGAACCAAGTCCTATCAATGTTACATTAAAGGAATTTCTCAAACCCAACCACTTTGCTGTGCCTCCACTGCCACCACCTAGCTCAGGCTACCATCATCTTTCACGTGGACTTCAGCAGTGGTTTCTAAACTGGTCATCTCCATTTATTCTAGTCTCCTCTCCACACTGCATCTACAGTACTTTTTGAAGGTACTAATCTCATCATGTCACATGTTCTGTTCATCTTCCCCCATTGTCTTCCTTATCAAGGCCTATAAGGGTTCCTCTTCTGGCACAGTATCTCCTATCAGAAGTGGCTAAACTATTGCGAGTTTGTCTTCATCAAGACAGCACCCAAGGAGAGCAGATAGGGCAGAGCCAGAAGCCCCTGGGATTGTGCAGGCAAAAGAAAGCACCCCTCCTCCAGCCCAGTGCTCCAGCTCAGCCGGTCGGCCAGAGCACTGGTGCATACAATAGAAAAGTAGCAGCTGTGAGGAAGCAAGCTGCAGATCATGGCAGGCTCAGAATACACAGCTCCTGACCCCCACCCTGCGGGGGGGGTGGAAGCTTCAACCAAATACTATCACTGTGTGGAGGCACAAATCCACGCCATCAAACAGTGTGAAAAAATATATTAATACTCCAGACCAGAAGGAAAATGTCAAGCACCCAGAAATCAATCCTGAAGGCACAGAAATTTATACTCTAAATGACAGAGAATTCAAAATAGGTATCATAAAACAACTCGGTGAGTTATAAGGAAATACACATAGTTCAATGGAATCAGGAACTTCTTCACAGAAGAGGTTGAAACGATAAAGAAAAACCAATAGGAAATGTTGGAGATGAAAAACACAATGAATGAGATAAAGAAAAATCTGGAATCCCTGAATAACAGAGCTGATATTATGGAGGACAGAGTTAGTATCGTGGAGGACACAAAATATAGAAATCCTTCAAATGGAGGAGGAGAGAGAACTAAGATTAAAAAGAAATGAAGAAATTCTCTGAGAAATATCTGACTTAATTAGGAAATGCAACATAAGGATTATAGATATTCAAGAGGGAGATGAGAAGGAGAATGGAGCAGAAAGTTTGTTCAAAGAAATAATAGCTGAGAACTTCCCAAACCTGGGGAAAGAACTGGAAATACAAATGGAAGAACTCCTAACTATATCAATGTTAAAAGATCTTCTCCAAGGTGTATTGTAGTAAAGCTGGCAAAAGCTAATGGTGAAGAAAAAACATTGAGAGCAGCAAGGCAGAAGAAAATAACTTACAAAGGAACCCCTATCTGGCTTCAGCAGATTTCTCAGTGGAAACATTACAGGCTAGGAGAGAGGGGAATGATATATTCAAAATTATGAAAGACAAATCTTTCAGCAAAGAATACTCTATCCAGCAAAAATATCCTTCAGATATGATAGAGAAATAAAAACTTTCCCAGATAAACAAAAGCTAAGGGAGTTCATTTCCACAAGACCCTCCCTAAAAGAAATGCTCAAGAAGGCTGTCATACCTGAAAAAAAAGGGAGGTTACAAAGTCTTGAGCAAAGAGATAAATAGGTAGGCAAAAATCAGAAAACTACAGCTCTCTGTCAGAACAAATTAGCATAAACTTAATTATAACACTAAAGATAAAGGGAAGGAAAATATCAAAAATAAATATAATCTCATCATTTTAACCACAAACTCACAACACAAGATGGAATAAGTTGTGACAATAATAACTTGGAAAGTGGTGGAATTGGCTTGGTCTAAGGAAATAAGAGGCTATCAGAAAGTGGACTATCACATCTATGAAATTTTTTATACAAACCTTATGGTAACCACTAAACAGATAATCAGAACAGAGACATAAATGATAAATAAAGAGAAAACTAAGAAAACCATCATAGAGAACTACCAAACTGAATTGGTAGTCTGAAATACACAGGACAAGAAACAAGGGAAAGGCAGAATAACCAGAAAACAAGCAATAAAATGGCAGCAGTAAGCCCTCGTTTATCAATAATCACTCTAAATGTAAGTGGAGTGAATTCTCCAACCAAAAGACACAGAGTGGTGGAATGTATTAAAAAATAAGACCCAACAATATGCTGCCTCCAGGAACACATCTCAGATATAAAGACAAACGCAGGCTTAGAGTGAAGGGATGGAAGACAAAACTCCAAGCCACTGACAAACAAAAGAAAGCAGGTATTCCCATACTTATATCAGACAGAGTAGATTTCAAGACAAAACAGGCAATGAGAGACAAAGAGGGGCAGTATATAATGATCAAAGGGACACTCCACCAAGAAGACATAACACTTATAAATATATATGCACCTAACACAGGAGCACAAAGTACATAAAGCAATTGTTAACAAACCTAAAAGGAGATATTAACAACAACACAATAATAGTAGGGGACCTTAACACCCCACTTAGATCACTGGCTAGATCATCCAGATAGAAAGTCAACAAGGAAATAGTGGATTTAAATGAAAACCTGGACCAGATGGACTTAATAGATATATATAGAACACTCCATCCAGAAACAGCAGAAAATACATTCTTCTCATGTACACATGGGACATTCTCGAGGATAGACCATACGTTGGGAAACAAGGCAAGCCTCAATAAATTT
This sequence comes from Equus asinus, assembly GCF_041296235.1. Taxonomy (NCBI): domain Eukaryota; kingdom Metazoa; phylum Chordata; class Mammalia; order Perissodactyla; family Equidae; genus Equus; species Equus asinus. The sequence continues at coordinate 87,673,504 of NC_091798.1, forward strand.
AAGAAGATTGAAATCTTATCAAGCACCTTTTCCTTTCATAGTGCTATCAAGCTAGAAATCAACTAAAAGAAAAAAGCTGAGAAAGTGACAAATATGTGGAGACTAAACAACATGCCACTAAACAACCAATAGATCATTGAATAAATTAAAGGAGAAATCAAAAAATATCTGGAGACAAATGAAAATACACCATACCAACTCATATGGGATGCAGCAAAAGTGGTCCTAAGAGGGAAATTCATAGCAATACAGGTTCACCTTAACAAACACAAAAATCTCAAACAAGCAATCTTAAACTACACCTAACAGAATTAGAAAAAGGAGAATAAACAAAGCCCAAAGTCAGCGAAGGAGGGATATAATAAAAGAGCAGAAATAAATGAAATTGAAACAAACAAACAAAAACAGTAGAAAGGATCAAGGAAATAAAGAACTGGTTCTTTAAGAAGATAAACAAAATTGACAAGCCATTAGCCAGACTCACTAAGAAAAAAAAGAGAGAAGGCTCAAATAAAGTTAGAGACGAAAGAGGAGAAATTACAACAGATACCACAGAAATACAAAGGATTATAAGAGAGTAGCATGAAAATCTATATGCCAACAAATTGGACAATCTAGAAGAAATAGATAAATTCTTAGACTCATACAACCTCCCAAAACTGAATCAAGAAGAAATAGAGAATCTGAATAGAACAATCACAAGTAAACAGATTGAAACAGTAATCAAAAACCTCCCAAAAGATAAAAATCCAGGACCAGATGGATTCTCTGGAGAGTTATACAAAACATTCAAAGAAGATTTAATATGTATCCTTCTGAAACTATTCCAAAATATTGAGGAATGTGGAATACTTCCTAACATTCTATGAGGCTACCATTACCCTGATACAAAAGCTAGACAAGGACAACACAAAGAAGTAAAATTACAAGCCACTATCACTGACTAACATAGATACAAAAGTCCTCAAGAAAATATTGGCAAACTGTGTACAGCAATATGTTAAAAGATCATACACTATGATCAAGTGGGATTTATACCGGGTTCACAGGGATGGTTCAACATCCACAAATCAATCAATGTGATACACCACATTAACAAAATGAGGAATAAAAACACATGATCATCTCAGTAGATGCAGAGAAAGCATTTGACAAGATCCAATATCCATTTATGATAAAAACTCTCAATAAAATGGGTATAGAAGGAAAGTACCTCAACATAACAAAAGCCATGTATAACAAACCCACAGCCAACATTATACTCAATGGGGAAAAACTGAAATCCATCCCTCTGAAAACAGGAACAAGACAAGGGTGCCCACTCTCACCACTCCTATTCAACATAGTACTGGAGGTTTTGGCCAAAACAATTAGGCAAGAAAAAGAAAGAAAAGGAGTCCAAATAGGCAATGAAGAAGTGAAACTCTTGCTATTTGCAGATGACATGATTTTATATAAGAAAACTCTAAAGAATCCATTGGAAAGCTATTAGAAATAATCAACAACTACAGAAAAGTAGCAGGGTACAAAATCAACTTACAAAAATCAGTTTAATTTCTATACTCTAATAACGAACTAACAGAGAACTCAAGAATACAATCCCATTTACAATCGCAACAAAAAGAATAAAATATCTAGGAATAAATTTAATGGAGGAGATGAAAGACCTAAACAATGAAAACTATAAGACATTATTGAAAGAAATCAATGATGACATAAAGAAAAGGAAAGATATTCCAGTCACATGGATTGGGAGAATAAATATAGTTAAAATGTCCACACCATCTAAAGCAATATCCAGATTCAATGCAATCCCAATCAGAATCCCAATGACATTCTTCATGAAAATATAACAAAGAATCCTAAAATTCATATGGGACAACAAAAGACCCCAAATAGCTAAAGCATTCCTAAGGAAAAAGAACAAAGCTGGTGGCATCACAATCCCTGACTTCAAAATATACTACAAAGCTATAATAATCAAAACAGCACGGTGCTGGCGCAAAAACAGACCCACAGATCAATGGAACAGAATTGAAAGCCCAGAAATAAAACCACACATCTATGGACAGCTAATCTTCAACAAAGGAGCTAAGAACATACAATGGAGAAATGACAATCTCTTCAGTAAACGGTGTTGGGAAAAGTAGACAGCCACATACAAAAGAATGAAAGTAGACCATTGTCTTTTGCCATACACAAAAATTAATTCAAAATAGACCAAAGACTTGAAAGTAAGACCTGAAACCATACAACTCCTAGAAGAAAATATAGTCTGTACACTCTTTGACATCAGTCTTAGAAGGATCTTTTTGAATACCATGTCTACTAGGGCAAGGGAAACAAAAGAAAAAATAAACAAGTGGGACTTCATCAGAGCTTCTGCAAGGCAAAGGAAACCAGGAACAAAATGAAAAGACAACCCACCAACTGGAAGAAAATATTTACAAATCATATATCCAACAAGCAGTTAAGCTCCAAAATATATAAACAACTCACACAACTGAACAACAACAAAAAAACAACAACAACCTGATGAAAAAATGGGCAAAGGATATGAGCAGACATTTTTCCAAAGAATATATACAGATGGCCAATAGGCATGAAAAGATGTTCAACATCACTAGTCATCAGGGAAATGCAAATTAGAACTACACTAACTATCACGTTACACCTATTAGAATTGCTATAATCACCAGAACAAAAAATAACAGATGTTGGAGAGGATGTGCAGAAAAGGGAACCCTCATACACTGCTGGTGGGAATGCAAACTGATACAGCCACTATGTAAAACAGTGTGGAGACTTCTCAAAAAAATTAAAAATAGAAATACCATATGACCCAGCTATCCCACTACTGGTTATTTATCCAAAGAATTTGAAATCAACAATTCAAAGAGACTTATGCACCCCTAGGTTCATTGCAGCTTTATTCACTATAGTCAAGAAATGGAAGCAACCCAAGTGCCCATGGACTGATGAATGGATAAAGAAGATTGATTGGATAAAGAAGATGTGGTATATATGTACAATGGAATACTACTCATTCATAAAAAAAGACAAAATCGTCCCATTCAAAACAATATGGATGGACTTTGAGGGTATTATGTTAAGCAAAATAAGCCAGACAGAGAAAGACGAACATTGTATGATTTCACTCATGTATGGAAAATAAACTAACACATGGACAAAGAGAACAGTTTAGTGGTTACTAGTGGGGAAAAGGGTTGGGGGGTGGGCACAAGGCATGAAAGGGCTCATTTATATGGTGACTGACAAATAATAACATACAACCGAAATTTCACATTATAAACTGTTATGACTTCAGTAAAAAAAAAGAGTAAACATAAAGATGGATCGATAAAAATGATCCAATCTGAAGAACAGACGGGGAAAAGGAATTTTAAAAGTGAACAAAGTATCAGAGATTTGTGGGAAAAAAAGTCAAAAGGTATAACACACATGTAATTGGAGTTTCAAAAGAGATGAGAAAAACCAAATATTTGAAGAAATAATGACTGAAATTTTCCTAAATATGGTGAAAGACAAAAATTTACAGGTTCAAGAAGACATTGAACACCAAGCAAGCTTAATACAAAGAAAACCACAGCTAGATACATCATAGTTAAATTATGGTGAAAACAAAATCTTGAAATCAGGCAGAGAAAAACACTATGCTATATATAGGAGATCGATGATTAGAATTACCACTGACCTCATTGGAAACAATGGAGTCCAGAAGATAGTGGAACAATATCTTTAATAATAATAGTAAATATAAAATCGTCAACCAAGAGCTTCAAGGTGCTGTGCATAGTCCATTCTTAGCCTTCCCTTCAGCCTTATCTTACCCACTCTCCTTCTTGCTTTCTGAATTTTAGCCACAAAGACATTCATCAGGAGCTTTGTAGTCATTGTTCCTTCTGTTCAGCATGCTCGCCTTTCCTCTGCTCCCCCTCCCAACACATGCATTTTACTTCCACTCATCCTTCAGATCTCAGCTCGAGTATCCCCTCTATGTGGAAGCCTTCCCTGACATCCCACCTAGGTCTGGTTCCTCAGTTACAGACTCTCGTAAAATCCATGTTTTCTTCATAGTGCTTAACTCATTTTGTTATTATGTATTCATTTAATTAATCCCTCCACTAGACTCCATAAGAACAGGGATCGTGGCTGTTATATATTTCCAGCACATTATGCAGAGGCTGGCATAGCACAGCTACTCAGTCAGTATTGGTTAAAGGAATGAATGAATGGAAGTTCCACCATTTTTATCAACCATCATCTCATATCTGGATTACAACAACTTGGCTAGTCTGCGACTCTTCCTCAGCTTCTCTCAGCTTCCCCAGGAAATCAGAAATAGCTTTAGGGTTTCTCCACTTTTGTTGGCATCGTATGAAGGACAATCGAAATCAAGAACCAAAACAAGCTGGTCCTGTTGAATTCATGCCTAACATGCTTGTAAAAAGAAAACAATCACATATACTCACCTGTAAAAATGTGACCCTATGTTGGTTCCCATATTTTTATTTTTTCTTTTTAATTTAATGGCCCTTGGAAATCTGTAGTGTAAACCTTCACTAATGAGCCTCTGAAGACCATATTTGGCCAAATACTTCTCTGGGGAGCGTTCCTTGGTTGGTCTTGTCTTTTCTGAGTTCCTATTGCTTCTGTAGTCAAAATCACTAGTTAGAACAATGTATTTAATCTTTCTCAGCCTAAATTTCCTCATGTAAAATAGAACTAATAATAGTACCAACCTTATGTAATTGACGTGCATAAATACTTACCTCAGGGCCTGGCCAATAACAAATGGTTAATAAATGGCAACTATTATGATTGTTTCTTCCTGATCCCTAATGCAGTCTAGTATAGTGCTATATACACATAGTGGATACCCAAAATACACGATAAATATTGTCTTTTATTGGTTATTGCACTTTAGTTATCATTTAAACCATTCAAAATTGGTAACTCATGTTGGTATACCTGGTAACACTTTATTAACAAGAATAGTTTAATAAGCTCAACATCCCATTCCCTCATGTCAGGTAACTAAACGAATGTCTGTGAGGTACTCGGTAGTCAATGTTTTACAGCACGTGTTTGCAAGGATCCAGTAGTTCTCTGGAAGTCTTAACCTCGAGAAGGGCGCTGACTATGGCTGGATCTCTAGCTGCTGCTGAGTAGACTTGTTGAAAGATAGGGCTGATTCAGCTCAGTGTCTGGAAATCAGTGGGTACGTAACAAATGTTTGAGACGCTGAATTAAATTGAGCCCACCTTGAGTGTTTCTAAAGTCCCATACTTTTATGTTCTCTTCCTCTCACTGAACTTTAAAGCTGGGGAGCCGGTCCTCCCACTCCTTCACTCACACACAGAGTTCTGCTGTGGCTCATTTTCTGGTAACTTAGTTTATGTTACGTGCATGTTTGGAAGAACAGTTATTTCCAACTAGTAAGACCAGAATTTTCTACAGAATCAGATCATAGGGAGGAGGGCTTTGGAGTTTTTTCTTCTCTCTCTTTACCTGGGACTATCAATTAATATCTATTGCAGTTAAAGTAATCCACTACACACAAAGAATCCAAATTCAGCATAATTCACTGTCTTTCCTTTTTTTCAGGAGTGAAGTCTCCAAAATTAAAATGGGGTTAGAAGTTCTTTAAAGGCCAATGTAACCTGTTTGGGTTTTAGTTGACTGTTCCTCAAAACCAAGTTCTGGCAGAAGCACATGTCAAAATTTTTCCCAAAGAGAATAAATTCTGATATTTGTGTATAAAGTAAAACCAACAATCAGAAAAAAATCTCAACAAATTAAATGCAGACATGGAACTAACTGGAGCTCCTCCCTAATTGCTCTCCACCCTACTCAATACTCTCCTCCTGCAACATAATTAATGCCTGGTGAATTTGGTAATAATAAATAATAAATATTGACTAAATACCTGCTCTGTGCCCGTCTCTACTTCTCTGATGCCCAGAGAAATTCCTCTCTGATTGGGATATGATCTCAGGGTCTCCCATGCTCAGACCACTGGTGAAGTGGTTTAAATATATTCAGTGACTGGTTATGTGGGATAATGGATACAGCTTTGATGCATTATTTTTAAAACAAAAGAAGGATAGTACGTGACAAAATATTTAAAGTTGGCACCAAATTACTAAGATTGCTACTTAAATAGCTAGATATGCTGGGTATTGGTGTTGAATTTCAAATAATAAACAGTGTGAGTTAAAACTTACAAGAAAGTACAGTAATTTCCAGGCAGTAGAAATGTAGCTTCTAGAGCAAAGGAACTATTTTTGATCCAGATCATCCGGAAGTGTGAGCACCGTGGTCCTATACTGAACGAGAGGATGAGTTACTAGAATGAATCCACTTAAGGATTGTCCCTGTCCCCTTATGCTGAAATATTCAGACATAACTACTCATGCAGCACATTTTTACCTGTTTTTTGAAGCTGAAAAACATGCTGGGGTTTCCTGCGTTACAGCCTCGGTGGATGACATACAGTTTGAGGAGACAGCTAGGTAAGTGGCATTGCCCTATCACACCTTTCTCCTGGGTTTCTTGGTTCGTCTGCAACTTGTATTTGTGGCACCTAAGCTTATTCATTTGGAGTCACTGATCCAATTTACCAATTTGTTGGTAAAATAAATAACATTGGACCTAATATAAATCAGTAAAAGAAATAATTGCAGGACCTACTTTTAGTAAACACTCAAGAATAAATGCACAGTCCTGACTTTGTTGAGAAATATCTCTCAGCATTAGATGCATTCTGGTATAAAGCATAGCAGGATTGTTAAAAGCTGATTCTTAAGGGCTCCTTCCTTGACTAGAAGAATAATTAATGACAGTAAGTATCTCTATGATGGTGAATTTCATCATTAGGTTGTTGAATAAACATTAATTCATCTGAGTAGAAATGTTAAATTATGAAAAACATTTAATATATGGGAGTGTATATGTGCTTTACTATCTCTTATTGTAGAAAATTTCAGGGTATACAAACATTTCAAACATACACAAAAGTAGAGAGAATAGCACAGTGTGCTCCCAAGGACCCATCACCTACCTACAATAATAATCGACTCTTGGACCCTCCTGTTTTATCAATACCGCTCCATCCCCCACCCCCCACCCCCCCACACACACACCTGGATTATTTGAAGCAAATCCCAGGCATCTTCTGTGAATATTTCAGTATACATTTCTAAAAGATAAGGGCTCTTTTGGAAAACATAATAACAATCACAATACCATTATGAGAAATTATTATTCCCAATGGTCTCAAAAAATGTATTTTTAATTTAAACAATTGGTTATTGAATCAGGATCCAATATGATTGATATGTCTTTTAACCTATAATTTTCCCTTCCTTCTTTTCTCTTGCAATGATTTTTTAAAGAAATCTGGTCATTTGTCCTGCAGAGTTTGCTACGTGCTGTATTTGCTCGTTATATCCCTGTTTAATGTGTTCACCTGTCCTTTGTATTTCTTATAAACTGATAGTTGCATCTAAAAGTTGATCTGATGAATGTTTGATATTTTACTAAAACTAGTTCCTGTCAAGAGCACATGAGGTCTAATGATCTTTACCTAGAACCATTATTTCATTGGATATTGGTAAAATGGTAATGTGCTAATTATATCATTTCTTCTTCTTTTATTTTCTGAAATAGTTGTGTCCAGAGACCCTTTATCTCATTAATTACTTGGTTAGCCTGAGGTAGAGTTTGTCCAGGAAAGACAGGCTTAATTCTTCCCTTTTATTTAGCATCATTATGAACCCATGGATTTTAACATATACAATGCATTTACATTTTGATGTGATTATTCTTGTGGGTGCTCAAACTGCCCCATCTTTGGACAGTGGGACCTTCTTCAGTTCGGTTCCTAAGTCCTTTGGACATAAACCCAAGTTAGAAGCCTTTGACAACTCCCTTATTTTCTGGTATGACAAAATGGGCTAATCATTTACGTTCCTCACACAGACGTAGAATCAGACATTTCTTCAAAAGAAATGATAAGTAGAGATCACAATCTGGACAGAGAAGGTGCTCATTAATATAGGGTTGGTCATTATTTCTAGGCTTTTTCAGTGGACAGAATTAGAAATTATGTGTTTTTTAAAGAGTTCATACTAATACCTGTAATAAATTAGGATTATATGGTTTACTTAATTTCTTTGATTTTATGTTTGTATCCCTTTGGTGTTTTTTTTTAATGCTGATTATATTGATCCTTTAAAGACATGAACATAACTTACAAGAGAAAGAAAGAGAAAGGTCATCTGTTTCTGGGCCGGGATGGTTCTCAAGGACGATGGGGCAGTTGCCACCAGTTTTCAACCTCTAAGTACTTTTGTTCAATGAGATGCCCAGTTCATCTCTCCAACCTTGCTGCTTAGAGTTCTCTATTTGGCATTTATATTTATATGCAAACAAAGTTAAATTAAGTAAAACAACATGCAAAAAAAGAAATTACTTCTTCAAAGCCAACTCAAAAGAAATTTTTGGCAGGAATTAGAATCATAAGCACAGAGAGACCTTTAAAGCTCAGCCCAATCTTCTCTTTGTACTGATGAGATCTAATGCCCAGAGCCAGCCGGAGGAGGACAGAAGGCGCCGAGAGCCAGCATCTTCTGATGCTTAATCCAATGCTTTCCCCAAACCACTGCTTCTGTCTTTGTGATCAGCAACTTTTATTGAACATTTCTCCATGCTTATTCTCACAGGCGGCTGCAGTGTCACTGAAAGAGCCCTTGACATTCTAGAATCTTGTAGAAGTAGATAAAGGTCCATTGCTTAAGCTCACATACTACTATGTGATTTTCCCTGAAGTAGAAAAGTTGACATGTGTTTGTATCTCAGCAAAATTACAAATTACTGCAAATCCAAACTTATTTGGGGTTAGATTAAAGCACCATTATTAAACTTAGGAACGCCAATAGTATATTGTAATAAAATATCTACTATGTACTTTCCAATCCTAAATTCTGTAACTTAGTCTTAACTAGTAACCTCATCATTGATATGTAGTTGTGCCATTGTGTACCATTTCATGTTTGTGTCATCGGAAAGGATTTGTGGCCACTAACGTCATGGAAAGGGAACTTCTTGTATTTTTTATATGGCACCTGTACCATAAAAGAAGAAAATCGAAAGACATGTATAGAAAGCCATATAGTTTGGTTACAAGCCATATTAGACATTTTTTAAATTCACAAATATCTATTGCTTATACAAAAAGTATTCTAGGCTCAGTAGGATATGGGAATGATTATGGCACAATTCCAAATGTGGTGGTCGGTCAGTCTGGTGAGAGAGTCAGACAAATACATAATCATCGGAATAGAAAGCGTGATAACATGCATGCCTAGGGTGAGATATAAACTCAGTTCTGTGAGGTAGTTAAAAGGTACATTTTGACTGGAGAATCAGTGAGAATTCATGATAGAGGTAGCATTTAATGTGGGCCTTAAATGAGGTATAGATTTTCCTCTGGTGAATAGGAAAAGGTGTTCACAAGACAAGGGACCTGTGAGAGTCTAAGCCCCGAGGTAAGAAGGAGCAGGGAGTGCTCAGGAGAAGCCCGTTCTGTAGAGAGATGATGTCCTAGCGGTGGACCAGGGCTGGGTAACAGAAGGCCTTGAATGCCACGCTATGAAATTGGTTGTATTTAGTTGGGATTTTAGTGATTCCATTCATTTGACAGGTCAGTGTGGAATTTGGTTTGGTGAAGAACCAAGTCCTGCGGAATTTTTCTACTCTTAAAGGTAGGTCAGAGTTCACAAAAAAGACAAAGAAAAATGGCAGATGCTTCTCCTCCTCAAAGTCTGACAGGCAGGGGGCATAAGATTTTAGTAGGATGTGAGTACCAAGTACCACAGTAGCTTTGAAGAGGGACTCTAACCTGCGTGGTACCATTACTGGTAATCTCTCCTAGAAACTTTACCAAACAGAGCCAGAAAGTCTAGGAGGAACAAATTTAAGGGAAAAAAGGAAATTTGTTTGGGTTTGCATGTACTAACTGTGGGGATTAGATTAAATTAGGTAACGGGTGTGCGATCAGTTAACACTGAGCCTAGTGGAGCCACTGTAACTATTAGTTGAATTTGCTGAGAGAAGTTTGAAAATGTGGCTCTGAGTTTCAAGAATGAGGTCCAGGCTAAAGAGGTGGATTGGAGAGCCACCTCTGTAAAGATGATCGGACCATGGAAGAAAACTAGGTCTTCTGGGAGGAGGGTGAAGTGAGAAGAGAATAGAACAAAGGACAGGACTTTAGGACATGTCTACACTTGAGGGATGGATTAAGGAAGAGAAATTAGTGAGGGAAAGTGAGAATGAAGAGAGAATCAGTGTTTTAGAAGTGAAGAGAAGAGAAATTTCGTGAAGAAAGAGGTTTGTTGGTGCTGTTAAATGAGTTGAGATGTTGGATTTAGCTGTTAGGAAGTGATTCTGGAGAGATCAGGACTAAGCTGTGGCGGCAATAGCTAGGTTCGAGTGGCCGAGAAGGGAATGGGAGACGAAACTGCCAAACTTCTGCACCTGGCAAAATCCTTATCTTTGAAGACCTATCTCAAATGTCGCCTCTTCTGTGACTCCTTCCCTGACTTTCCAAATTAGTCACTTCTCCTGGGTGCTGTCGGAATACTCAGTCTCTTCTTCTTTTTTAAAAAATTGCTTGGCATTCCATTTCATCTGTTTACATCCTGGTGTCCCAAGTGAAGACTGGTCTCCTTGAAGTCAGCGACCTTGTCATGTTCGTCACTATTTCCTGAGGTCTTAGCTTAATGCCAAGACTAGCCATAACTACGTAAACATTTGTTAAATGCATGAGTTCGAAAAAGAAATGATTATTTTAGGAAGCTTGTATATGAAGGAGAAGAGGAAAAGCTTGAGATAGAATAGGCTTGAGAGAAAGATTTTTAGAAAGGAGAAGCCTTAGCCATTTCCCTAGCCTGATAAGGAGTCAGGGAAGGCGCCTAGAGCGAGGGTGCAAAAGAGGAAAGAGCTGACTGAGCCAGCAGATGGTGGGGGAGGGGAAGTAGTGGGGATGGGACCAAGGACACAGGTAAAGAGAGAAGTCTGGAAGAGAGCTGTCTTTCTTCCTCCGAAAGAGGAGTGAGAACAGTGAGACTATAGTTCAATTTGGAAAGCAGAGGAGAAAACTGAGGAGCTCATATTGGGTAGCCCCTTGTCTTCCACTAAGGTGAAGGGATCAGAGCAGATTGAAGGACCTGGAACACAAAAGCTTTGGAAGGACTTCGGGTTACATGACCAGAGTTCAAGTAATCATGGGGCGTGAATGGATCATCTAGCAGCACTGAGGGCCCATGTAGACCTAGGGAAGCTGATCAGTCTGCTTGCTTGCTTGTTTGTATGTTTATCCATTTATTTACTAACTAACATTTTAAAATAAATATCAGTTGTATAGGTTTGCTTGTTTATCTGTTTGAACCTCCCTTAAGGAAACGGCCATGATAATCAGAGCCAAGAATCTGTTGCGGATTTGGAAGTCATTTTGCACACCATCTTTGCAAAGTCCCTTTTCTGTTTAAATAGAGGTAGTCAGCTAACCTATGTGTGGTTTACAATGATTGGCATCTGTTTTTAGTGGTTTTTTTGTTATTAACCTGAGATTTTCACGCACAAACATTAGCAGCATGATAAGGTAGAACTGATCTGTGGCACATGCATTCAACCAAATCTTTAATCTGAAATGGGATGTGCTAGGATTACTGAGAACTTTTTTTTTTTTTAACTAGAGTTGGACAAGTTATCACCATCAAAGCAAAAGTTACTAGAGCGTTCAGCACAAGCATGGAGGTAAGAGACCCTGCCCTTTCTTCTGCCTGTTGGTGTTCATCTTTTCATTGTGTACAGAGGGCAGCAGAGGAGGCCTTGGAATAGTTTGGAGTTCATGAGACTCTGGGTTTCAGAAGGCCCTTGAACCTGGAGTCAAGCTCACAGGTAGATATAAGGAGCCCGTGTTTCCCAGTTGGCTCTGTTATTAAAGTTAAATGCGATGCAGTGCGCTATTTCTTCATAGAAGGCTACACAGACAGTGACCATGCGGGGGAGAAGGGCTCTCTCTCTCGGATCTTTGAAAGGCATGGGTTTTATTTCCTAATGATCCTGACTCTACTTGTTCTCCATTTCCTCACCCCCCAATGGAAACTAGCCCCGTAATTAACTAGGTTTTGAAAGGCAGAGCGACTGGCCTTCAGTAAGAAGAGCAGTTTAGGAGATTTTTCTTCTGCATCCACTTGGTTCTCTTTTCCTTGCCTTGGTTGTGAATACAACATTCTCGAGGGCTTCTGAAGTCTCTACCAGGTTAAACCAGCAGGAGAGAAGTTACGGTACTGGATCCCATATTGCAGCTTCTAGGTGGTCAGCAGTCCCTTTGATCCCTGGGCACGGAAGACACGGAGGGACTTACATCCGTTTTCTGGGGCCGCCGTAACAAAGGACCACAGCCTGGGGGGGCTTAAGCAACAGACATTTATTGTCTCACGGTTCTGGAGGCTCGAAGTCCTAAAGCAAGGTGTCGGTAGGGTTGCTTCCTTCTGAGAGCTGAGAGAGAATCTGCCCCAATCCTCCCTCCTAATTTCTGGTGGTTTGCTGGCATTTTTTGGCATTTCTTGGCTTCTGCTGCACCACCCCGGTCTCTGCCTTCTTCTTCACATGGTGTTCTCCCTGTGCATGTGTCTGTGTCCAAATTTCCCCTTTTCGTGAGGACATCAGTTATATTGGATTGGGGTCCACCCCCTTAACTAATTAAACCCTATTTTCAAATAAGGTCACCTTCTGAGGTACTGGATTTGGTGAGGGACACTTTTCAACCCATAACGGAACTACTTTTGCAATAACCACGACTATGGCGATGCTTTACCCTGATTCAGTCCCTTTCCCCCAGTGTCTGCATGAACAGTGTCCATATGAACAGTCTCATCTGTTGCTTTGTTCAGAATACAGAACACTTGAAGAAACCAGGAAGGAAATAAAAGCTTGTGGATACAAGAACTCTGTCAGTGACATTTGTGATGCTATCTCCAGACTCTGATTTCTCAACTGTGGGGCTCTCACCTTTCCACACAGTAGTCTCTGGGCTTGGCCTCTTTCCTGAGGGCTGGCCCTCTCCTTTATATTTAGCCCAAGCATAGGTAAAAGTTCCTTTTCTTTTCTCCTTGTCCTCCTATTCCCTGAGACAAGGTAGAATTTCCAAGGGAAGTTTGACTAAAAACTAAGACAAGAAAAGAAAGCCTGGTGAGTTTGGAAGCACAGATTTCTGATCCCAAGGAAAGTAAATGCTGGTCTCAACTGAGGCTAATTTAGCTCCTCTTCTAAGTTGGGGTCTTCTCTGGGCTCTAGGAATGCTGTGTACTCAGCGAGGTCTGGGTGGAGGGAACTCCGAAGATCCCCAGCTCTGTGTGAGCTCTTGGAATTGTTCACATTACAGCTCCCCAGGAATTGCTTCTTCCTCAGAAGTTGTTCTTGTCTGGCCTTTGAGCTTCCATCCTATGCATCCTCAGACTGGTATCGACCCAAACACTCAACTGGACAGTATGCATGTTTCTGGAATTCTTTCCTTTTGTAGCTCCCTTATCTCTGGTACTCTCTCAGCTGCCTTGATCTCCTTGATTTCTGCCTCCTCAATTCGGTGAGATTTTAGATTCACTTTCCTCTCCTTGGCCTTAGTCTGGGAATTGCCTTCAGGCTGGGACCCTGGGAAATTCAGGTGCTCCAGTCCGTCATTCCTTTCCCTCGGGGATCACAGTTCTGCGTTGCCTGCTGTCCTGTGTGTGGAAATAGTTGCTTCATACACTTGGTCCAGTTTTCCACTTGTTTTCACAGGGTGTCATTCCAATCTGACCTGCTCTCTCATGATACAAGGCGAAATCCCCCCTGGCATGTGTCTTTGAGACATTTGGTCATCGTACATAACCAAGTGAGCTCTTCTAATAGAAGATAATGGTCAGAACTTGTTTTAACTCTCCAGAACTGTTGCTTTGTTTTCACTGTTAGTTGTTTTATTCTGTTTTTCATCTGCCTAGTTCTCTGAAAGTGGAAAACTGTCAGGTTGAGAGTTGTTGGAGTTGAGAATGGATGGTTTAAATTTGGTTAATCACCTTAGGTTTTACCATGCAAATACTAATTTGCATTTATAAGTTAAGTGATTTAAAATGAATTGTGAATTGTTGATTATTTTTGTACATGATGTACTTGGTAAAGATGTAGAAATAGATATTCTTTATCGTTGATAACATAGGGCTGAACTAAGATGCCTGAGGTTGCCCATTAGTCCAAGAAAATCATGTAACTTATCTGGGATGTGTGGGGAAAGTGTGTATTAGCCGAAATCTAATGACAGGTTCCTGAGTTTACCAACACTCCTGCAGAACGTGATCTCCGGGAGCTTCAGAGCTCCCCACACGGGGAAATCCAGGCCGTTGCAGTGTCACTATAAAGTGTCTCAGCCACCGTCTTGCTATTCCTGAAAAAATGAACTCCTGAAAAAGGAAACAAAGCTGCAAATAACATGATATAATTTTGTCCATGTTAAGTTGATTATAAAACTCAGAGACTAAAGATTAAAAAACATTATGGTGCATCTCTCTGATAAGCTATGAGGCATTCATTAATACCTTGTTTTCGAAAGCATATTTAGCAATAATTGGATTAGAAAATGCTTATCACATAATTTCAGTTTTTAAAAAATTATAAAACTTAATACACTATGATAATATTATGTGTATACACACATATGTATGGACATATATATATACATTTCATATATACATATAAAACTGGAAGAAAATTCACCTAAAGGTTAATAATTATTAATCTGGGTGGTGGAATTACTGATAATATTTACTCTGGACAGTCAGATTCAATTTAATCATTTACCTCTTTTTATATTTCCAATTAAATGGTAATTGGAAATTACCAAATTTCCATGATAAATATATACGTTTCTATAATCAGAAAGGTGATTTTTCCAATTTTAGAGAACATGATGGAAAGAACAGTAATGCTTAAAAGTAAACTAAAATGCTGGTTTTATTCAAAAAACAAAAGAAGAGAATGGTGAAGTGCATAGCTGAGTTTTGAATGCCACGGTCTCATCTGTTATCTGGATGGCTGAAAGGTTATTTATTTGTTTTTTTCATTTTAGATCAGCATCAAGGTTGTAGTACAGGACGTGTTCACTGGCGTTGAGAAACTTGTGAGTGTGGCTTTCTCTACATTTGTAGCCAAACCAGCTGGAAAGGAAAAGGTAAACTTTCTGTGCGAAGAGGTATCTAGCATGTAATTCAGGGTCATGTTAACAAATGTAGCAGAATCGTTACAGAAAATGGACATTTCTTGTTACCATGAGATATGCTTTCCCAAGATTTGTTATTCCCCAATATTTATCATAAAAGCTTTGTTCTGTGGTAATATCATACTATTAAGTACCTTGGAAAGAAGAGATGTAGCCAGTTTGTGAAAGAGGAAAGAAACATTGTGTTTTAAATGATCTGAAGGTCATATCAGTTCCTTAAAAATATTGCCTACTGGTTTAGTTCTTTTTTTGTGTGGTTATCTAACTCAAAATTGAGTTAAAAATTTTTTTAAAAAACAGCAAGAGCAATTTAGCTAGCAGCTGCATGTAATGGTCCAACCATTTTTTCATACCTGAAGGAAGAATGTCAACGTTTCTGAGTTATTGAAGTTTAGAAATAAGCTCCAGGGCATTTGGGGTAAAAACACCCTTAAAGAAATATGTTGGCCTGGTGTGCATGCCCGGCAAGGAGTCTGCTGGGGATTTACTCATTATCATCTCTCGGCTTTTCTTTTTAGGGTCAGGGTGCCTGGAGGAGGGTCCCCATTTAGTCTAAGCATTTTCAAATGAAATAATTCAGTTTAGAACTTAAACTATTCACTCCAAGGATCGCCCCAGAGGTGGGCGCAGTGGCTTCTCCTAGCTCCACTTTGAAGCAGCAAGGAATGCTTCTCACTCTGCAGAAGTATTCTTCCTCAGGCTGCTTCCAGCTCTAGAGCCAGGACAAAGCACTGTTTTCACTGCACCCAACAGAGGTAACTGCAGAGTGGCACTCGCCAGCTACTCCCCGGAAGGGCCTGGAGGCTCAGTGAGGGGCCGTGGCTCAGCTAGCCCTCCATGGTGCCTGGGGGGCAGGTGTCCCTGCAGAGTTTTGTGCACTGGGACACTTCTCCCATTCTCTGCCCAATATTAAACAAGCCACAAGGCAGATTCACATTGCCCAAGGGGATTGTTTTTCAAACTGAAGTTCATATCGGCTAGTATATTATAAAAATGCAACTTTCTGGGCTGTATCTCAGACCTACTAAATTAGAATCACTTATATAAGGGTCCAGCCCCAGTGGCCTAGTGGTTAAGTTCAGCACATCCCACTTCGGCAGCCTGGGTTTGGTTCCTGGGCACAGACCTACGCCACTCGTCTGTCAGTGGCCATGCTGTGGCGGTGGCTCGCATACAAAAAGAGGAGGATTGGTAGCAGATGTTAGCTCAGGGCAAGTCTTCCTCAGCAAGAGAAAAAAAAAAGAATCACTCATATTGGAACCTGGAATCTGTACTTTGACAATGTATCCCAGGGATTCTACCTTCACTAAAATCTAAGACTTTGAAATAGCTCTTGCCACCCATTTTGTTGTTCCTGGAATCCCCCCAAATCTCCAAACTCTTGGGAATGACAGCATACAGGGTGGGTGCAGAGTTCTTATATCTGAGAGAAAGCAGCAGAAAGGAGTCTACCTCACCTTCCTATTCCTTCACAGAGAAGAGAAAATGAGGGCCATGATTTATTCCCGCCCCCCCCCCCCCCCGCCACCTTCAGGCTTCTCACTCCAACTTCAGGGAGTCCTGGAATTGGAATACAATAGTCACACTTCAGTCCAGTCTCTGCTGAGCCTGAAGAACTAATGATGTTCCAGTTAGTATCATTCTTGTTCAGTAGCACATCATGAAGGGAGCCGTGAAAAATCAGTGGTTTGGTTTGAACCGACAGCCTCACCTGGATCTGTGTCCAAAGTGAGTTTATTCCAGGATGAGACGGGACATGATGAACGAGGCGTAGGCCAGATCATTGAAGGACTCTCAAGACCCCATAAGGCGTGCTCAGGAAAGGCCTAACTAAAGCCGAAGGAGATGGTACACAGGAGAAAGAAAGCTCAGGCAGACATCAGAGAAGTTCAAGACGTCCAGGCGTAGCTCCCAGGGTCCTCTTCAGTCACACAAATGTACTTCACCAGTGGACTGGAGAGCCAAGGCACAAGTTTGCCAAGTGGTCTTTTATACCCCGTTGGTCACATAACTAAAACCAGGCCGTGTGTTAAACCAGGGCGAGCTCTCAGTCTGCATAGTCCTACACACACCAGACAAGTCCTACACAGACCAGGGGAGTTGTGCTTTAAGCAGCAGATTACAAATCTCTAGCTATTTCATCCATATCTGGGCCAAGGGTCAGCCCCAGCCTTTGGTGTCACGGAAATAAGCGTGGAGCTGCCCCAGTGTGGCTGCAAGGTGACTCTTGGACACACGGGCCAGCAGTCCGGCATTTCGGGAGGAGCTTGAGCTCTTGGTTCTGTTGCATCATATTTCTGGGTTTCTGGAGGTCAGTTAAAGCTTTATTCTGACACATTGATTCTTTCTCTTTGCTTAATGGATAATGTTTTCACCATGTGATGAAATTTCCAAACTGGGATTATCTCTTGGTACGTGATAGCTTTCTCTAGAACATCTTTATTCCCTCCCTCTGATGTCTTAATTTTGCAGAAGGTAGAGAACGGTTTTCGGTAAGAATTCAGTGGAGTCAAAGTCCCTCTTCTCATTCATTAATTTGAAGAATTTCTTGTTTTATAGTTCTGTTGAAAATTTTAAAATTCAGGGAAAATTAATATTTGGAAAGCACTTTAAACACATATTATATGAAGAAGTAATTAAGCCTATTTGATTTTTTAGTTTAAAAATATTTTAAGAAAAAACATTTAGTCAAAATAATATGTGTGCAAAAACATCCACAAATGCTCCATTTACTTTGAGTTAGAAAACAGTGTACCATGTCATTTGTTTTTGCAAAATTCATGTTGTGCTTTTATAATTTAACAAGGCAATGAAAGATAAATGTTTTTCTTTCTCTAGATTCATTTAAAACCAGTCACGCTTCTAACTGAACAAGATCATGTGCAACATAACCTGGCCTCTGAGAGAAGGAAAGTTCGATTACAACATGAAGATACCTTTAAAAACTTGATGAAGGAAAGTAGCAGGTTTGACGGTCAGTAAGTCTACTTGTAGGAACTTTAGTTATATGACTATGACAAGTGAAGGGGTCTTCTTAGAGCACACTTATTTCACCTTATGACCACGATTCAGTCCTGGTCCAACAAACCCAGTGGCTGGAGAAGGAATGGGCTGGCCATTCAGAATATAACCTCTGACATCTAAGACCTGTTTAAATTGAAGGATCTCCAGGGGAGGAGACGGGAGAGAAGGGCAACCGGGACCAGGCAGTCCTTACTAGTATGTGTGTGCTCAGTAAGGATCAGTGAATGAGGAATGACAATGCCATACATCCATCTGGTACTTCATAGTTCACGGAGCAGTTTCTCATCTGTTATTTCATCTGAGCTGCATTAATCTTGACAGAAAAGGAAACTGAAACTCTGAGCTGTGAAGAGCCTTGCTAAAGATCGCAGGGGATGTGAATGGAAGCAGTAAGTTTCATCTCCTGTTTCCTGGTTCTTCCACAGTAACCCTGTTTGATGGGTCAAAGTTCCTTAGTTCTCTGCAGAGATTTCCTGGCTCTGTCAGGCCTCGTGAGGCCAGAATGGCAGGGCAAAGAGGGCTGCCTTGCCCCTCCTCTGCCCTTCCTTCTGTCTGCCCCCATCTCCTGCAGCCCCAGGGGAGATGACCTGTGAAGGAGAGCCAAGTGGGTGAGGGGGACAGTGGAGAGATCCAACCGGAGCCCTGTGTCCCCACTGCCAGGAGGGCAGGGAGCCTCAGCCAAGTCCAGCTCCGCTGGGTTCTGGAGGCAGACTCAGGAGGAAGAGGAAGGAAAATCAGAATAAGAATGTGGCAAGAGGGGAAGGAGGAAGAGGGCACACAGAGACCAGAGGGGAGAGGTGCGCACAGGCAGGGGTCATGGATTGCATGCGCTTTATTCTGCCCCATGTGACATCACCATGGTCCAGGGACCACCCCACAGAGGACCTCTGGGTTGGAAAAGAATTTTTCAAAGGCTTCTATTTATTGCTGACCTTTTAAAAGACAATGCCCATTACCAAGTTATTTTTTAAGGAAATGAAGACTTCGTCATTAAATTGCTGTGCTGAGAAGAGTGCATCCTTTTGTAAAGATGGTCTCGGTACCAAAAAATATATTACAAATGCATTTCACTAAAGTAATGAAATAGCTGAACCATAAGAACAAGAGCATGACTAGAGAAAATTCAGAGTGGAAGTTGGCAGGGTACAAAAAGGTAAGTCTGTGTCCTGGAGGCTCCCTTAGGCCATGCTAAGAGGCTTGACGTTTCTTCTGTCCTTGATGAAAGCCAGTGAAGATTTGAGCAGGGTTGTTGTATGGTTAGATTTGCATTTAATATGGTCACTCTGGGTAGAGGGAGGGAGACCAGCAAGAGGTGAGGAGTGGCTGCACGAGGCAATGATAGTGGGGGAGAGAGGAGGGAAGGAGTCAGAAAAAGTACAGGGGTAAAATGAGCAGAATGAGGTCACTGATATGCGGAGAAGGGTGAGGAAGCAGAAGGAGTCTAGCATAACTCTCAGGGTTCTGGTTGAGCAACTAGTTAATTAATAGTGGTAGCATGGACTAAGATGATGAATATGGGGGCCAGGGGAGGGGGTGTTCTGATGAGGTGGATGATGAACCTGCCTGGGGAATAACCAGAGCATGAGACCGGGGCTGGGGAGAGTAAATCTGAGAAACAACAGTTTACAGATGTTAATTCAAACAAAGATGGTACATGCAGTCACCCAGAGAGGGTTCACGGGGCCACAAGGGTGGTGGCCCAGAGATAGAACATGTGGAACACGGCCATCTAAGAGATGATCAGAGGAGGAAGATGAATCTACAAAGGAGAGCCGGAGGGACTGGCGGGAGGGGTACATGGAGAACTGGAGAGAGTAGTGTCACAAGGCAAGGGAGTAGAGTTACAGGAAAGAACGAGTGGTCAGCTGTGTTCCAGGAAGTGGAGAATAAACACAGTTGACCGGATTAGGAATAGGGAAATCATTGGTGACCTTGGCAAGAGCAGAATTAGTGGAAGCATGAGTGCAATAAATCAGATATGGAAAGGGAGACATTCCGATGACACCATGTCATTGGATGGGGAACAGCTGACTATAACCTCTCTGTCATAGTCGCCTCCAAATTAAACGTTCTTGACACTAGGCTTTGTTAAAGCACCATCCACGGCACATCAGGATGCCGTGGATGGTGAAGGTAGTAGAGACCCCAGCCTCCCAGCCCTGACAGCCTGAGGGTTGTCCTCTGCAGGAGATGTAGATGGTGAGAGATATGGTGGCCACCACAGCTCTTAGAGCAGCTTGGCTATTTCAGAGCCTCTGCTTTCGGGAAACTGAAGCGTTGAATGGGGTCTCAAAGTGCCATCCAGACCAGCAGGAAGTGTCCCACTGCAGAGCTGACATGTGACAGGAACTCAGTTTCTTCCTGGTGGTTTCCTGCACTCGTGCCGTCAGAAGTGGGGCCTGCTCCTCTCTGGTCTCTGGACCCAGCTCCTCCAGGGGAAGTAGGGGCCTTTCTGTCGGCCCGCTGACTCCCAGGGTGCCCACACCTCCCTGGCTTCCTTACTCCTGAACTGGATCACTAGACTTGGGTGTCCTCAGCGGCTCATCTACTTCCTCTTGCAGCCCGTGGTCCCTGGCCAGCAGAAGTTGCTCTTTTTATTTTCCTGTCCCAGGACTGGCTGCGCCATACTCAAACCACTGACTTTGCTCTGATTTTCTCAGCTCGCTGAGGCAAGGTTAAAAACAGACAAAAAGAACTATCAAGTCAGAATAATAAAGGAACTTATTTAATAGGTTTGTGTGAGGATTAAATGAGTTAATATAGATGGATTGCCTGGAACAGTGCCAGGTGTGCAGAACGTGCTGTGATTGTTATTATTTGAAAAGTCCCCATCATAGGAAGGATTGGAGGCATCAGCTGAAAACTGTCCTTTCAAAGAACTTGGCTGTGAAGGGTGGAAGGAACAGCCTGGAGCTGGAGGGGGCCCTCAAGGTCAAAGGGGCATTATTTTTCAGGATGGGAAATATTTGGTCATGGTTATGGGCTGATCAAGGCTGGTGGATAAAAATCATTATTGAGGAAGAGGTTGATTATAAGAGAAAGACATAATTGATGCCAAACCTGTACTTAAGACACCAGAAAATTGTGATTTCTTTGTCTTGGGAAGAATTTACGGTGATCTCTGCTACTCTGACCTGAGTGTCGGTCTGCAGGGAGCGTTGCTAGGCCTGTTGCGCGCTTCCTTCACTCCCCACCCAAGGTCACATGAGCCAGGAGGACGTGGCTGGCTGCATTGATTTTTCTGATGTTGTACAAGTTGTACTAATAAACAAAGACCATTTGCTATACTGTCTCCACAACACCAACAGTAGTTTGAGCACTAGAGACATTCTGAATTAATTAGTGACAGGCACATGCTACAGCCATTCAAATGCAGAGGTACAATGATTAAAACTGACTTCAGCTTCAGTTTGTTAGGAAGTTGGGCAGATCAGATCTATATGTTTGGTTGAATTTAGAATTGTAGATTTTTTAAAGTCTGTTTTTATCATCTGTTTCATCTGATCTGATCCAAAATAGATTATTCCACATTCCTTTGCACAAAACAACTTTTAACCTGACTTCATTGATTTGATCTTCTTTTTAGAAATTTTACTAGCTTCCATGCCACCAAAGGTACCACAGAACTTAAAAGCAATTTCTCTTAGGAATGTAAGAGCCACACCCTGGAACTTAAAGTTGCCACAGAGTGTGCGGTTTGTCTACGTGCCCCCCGTGGACCTGATGGAGTCTGTTCTCAGCCGGACAGTATGTTCTAAAGGAAGACAGCTAGAGCATTTTTGTTATTGAGCCATGTTTTTAGAAAAACCAGGGTTCTACATGGCTTGTAATATCAGGCATAAAAGACTGGAATCCGTTTCAAGATGTTGTATGATTGAAAGGCATTTGAAAGTTGAACCCAAATCATACGCTTCCAGAAGAAAAGGGGAAAAGATGGGATTAGATTATATAAAAACAGAATTTCTTTGGAATGTGCTCTTGTACCACTGGAATGTGGAAGCTTGGCATGTCGCGAAAGACTTCAGTCTTTCTTGAGATTTTGAGCATTTTAATTATAATTTTTTCAGAGAGAAATCAGTCTTTATGAGCATTGTCCTGTGTTGATCCTTTCTGGTTAGGAGAAAGAAAACAAGGGCTAGGATGACCTCAATTCAGGTCAGTGTTCCGACCTGAAAATGTGGAATGAGTGTAAAATTGTCCTAGCAGAATGATGACACAGTACTGAGTGAACACCAAAGTGCAAGTAATGAAACTGACCACCAAAGAAGTATGCCCTGTCTGGAAGCCTGCAGAAAGGGTGAGGTCTGTTTACTGTGTTGGACTTGGGTACACAGCCAGAGCTGCGAAGCCTGAATTAATATCTGAACCTGAGAGAGCCCTGTTTCTCCATTGATTGGCAATTACCTGCAAATAAGCACGATTCCACACCGGAGTCACCTATCCTGAGGATAGTTCTGCATATATGCCATAACTGATGCTTATGCACGTAGGACCTGCCTGGGACCCACCTATGGATCCCAGTGTATGACGTGTATATCTTTATAGGAATCAAGTAGCTTTTTCTTTAAAGTTAGCCCTCAGAAAAGAAGGAGTTGCCTTATATTTGAGTCTGTACAGTGTATCTCACACTATAAGTCCCTCTCTTAGTTAAATTTTATTTTATAATTATTTTTAAATTACTTAAAAATAGTAGTGCACATGCACAAGTGAAAAATTCAAAAGGTATAAGCGAGGATTCAGTTAAAAGGTAAGTCTTTCTACTGTCCGTGTCTCCCACTTACTGGGTTCCTATCCTTAAAGACAAGCACTGTTACACACACACAGACACTAGCACCTAACCAGGAGCACAATATTCAAATAGTTATGCGCCTTTCTTTTTTTCATTTAACAATATATTTTAGAGAAAGTTTACACTAATTTATTTTGAACAAAAAAAATACCATTTGAGTAAGAGAAATTAACCTAAAAAATGTATTGAGAAATCAATATTAATTTTGGATATTTATAGAACATCATCTAACAAGATCAGTAATTAAAACAGAGAGAGAGAAGTTGGAAGGAGTTTAAGATTTCATATGCCTTTTCAAGATCACTTTAGGAAGCAATCCAATTCTGATTACAGCAATATGGTGGACTCGGTGTCTGGAAAAAAACTAAAATTTCTGGATAAAATATTTACAAACATCTTTGCAAACACATCTCTGCAGCAGAAAAATAAGAGAAAAGCTTGAAGTCCAGAAATGATTAGAAAACACAAATGCAGCAGTGTAAGGAGACACAGAGCTGGCGTTTGCCCGGGAGGGCCGTGTGGGTGCCAGGAGACCTGGAGCCTGTGTTTTACTGCGCCTGCAAGGGCTCCGGAGACAAAGCCAGGGGCTCACGTGAGCTGGAAGGTGGAACCAGGGAACCGTACCTGGAGCTGCAACCTCCAAAGATGACACCTTCAGTAGGTCAGCTGGGAAAGTGCCACCCATCAGAGAGCTCTGGTGAGATGCTTTCCTGTCTCAGCCAGCCGTGGCTGTAGGTTAAATGGAAAAGAGTGTTTCCCTTTGAGAATTCAATCACAAGCTTATTCTCATGCAGATTTGGTGTCAGAATACACATTAGTTGTTTGGCCTGAAACCGACCAAGTGAGATTTAGTGGGAAGTGGTAGTATGTTGTGGGGCCCCAGGGAGATCTGTGCGCCAAAGGCAAATTCTCTGTGGAGAAATGACTTTAAGTCCATCCCTCAAGAATTCCCACAGATAGAGATCCAAGGAATTGGGGCTTCTAGTCAAAAATCATAAAAGATAAAAATAAATAAGTCACCAAAGTCCAGAAGAAGCACCAGGTAATAGAATGAGGCCCACAAAGACTACAGATGTTGCATTTATCCTATAAAGAACATGAAGCAAGAATGTTAATATAGTTTAAGAAATAAAGAGTATCAAAAGTATTACACTGGAACAAGCAAATGACCTGGAAGATGTGAAGAAGAAACAAAGAGAATTTCTATACAAAAAGAATATATAATAATTAAAATTTAAAACTCTATGAATTAATTAAACAGCAGATAAGATGGTGAACTAGAAGACAGATCTGAAGGAGTTACCTAGAAGGCAGATGGATAGACAAAGAAATGGGAAATATATGAAAGGTTAGGAGACAAAATCTGGAGTAAGAAGTCTAACAAGCATCTAATCAAAGCTCCAGGAGAGGGTGAAAAAACTGGGAGAGAGTAACATTTGAGGAAGTGACATGTCATGAAGAGGTAACAAGAAAGTTTAATATACATATGAAAAGACGGACCTCATTATTATCAAGGAAATGCAAATTATAACCAACATGAGATAGTAGTTCACACCCAGGAAACTGGAAAAAATTGAAGAGTCTACAGTCCAGTGTATGTGAAAATGGAGAGCAGTGGGAACTCTAATAAACAGCAGGCAGACATGTAAATCAGTACGATCATTTGTTACCTAAAAATATTCTGTTGATAGTAAGGACTATGAAGGTGGAATAAATCAGCAAAGTAGGTTTATTCATCCATCCATTCATTCATTCAATAAACATTTACTGAGCACCCATATTTAGGGATTATGTTAGAATAAAAAAAATCAGTCCTTGTTCGAAGGAGCTTAGGATCTAGTGGGTCAGATAATCAAAGATCACTCAATCAACTATAAACCATAACTGTGAAAGAAAGGTCCGTATGAGAGCTCATAAGAGTGGGAATCAGCCGTGGGTCAGGGAAGGCTTTCCTGAGGAAGTGGTGACTGAGAGGAGCCAAGAGAGAAGAGGAGGTAAGTAGAAGGAGGGGGAGCTGGTGGTCAAAGCAGTCGCCAAGGATAAAGGGAGCAACATGTGCAAATGCCCTGATGCGGAAGACAACATTTAGTTGCGACAATTGAAAAAAGGCCAGTGTGGCTGGAACAAAGGGAAAGATTGAGAGAAAATAGGATGGGGGAGAGAGGGGTGCTAGTGGCAGTCAGACTAGCTGGAGAGGAGAAGCAGGCATGGGCCAGATAAGGAAGGAAGGGCTTGGGGCCATGGGAGGATTTGGGCTTTTCGACTAGGACAATGGGAAGTTACTGACTGAAATGATCAGTGGATGAAGGAGAAAAAACATAAAAGAAAAAGACCATCAATTAATTATAACTCTAAAAATTCTGTTAGGAAATGGAGTTAAAAATCTCTGTAACCGCACTGCTTTGCCCAGTTCTGCGTGACTATGCCAAGAATGGCCCCATTCCCAGTTACCAACAACAGCCGAGCGCTCATGTGCTCTGCCACTGCAAGCTCGGCCCTGCCTCTCACAGTACACCGGGATGGCCCCCCTGATTTGTAAGTCCTCCTCCACCTCCTCAACAGTAGCGCGTGAGATTTAAGCCTCGCTGGTGATTCACTTGATGCAGGAAGTAAAATTGAATACATTTTACTGTTTTGCAGCCAGAGTAAATGATTCCTCCATTGTTGACAGTAAAAACCCAATTTGTCAGTAAATGAAGCAGATATGATTCAAAAGGAGAAGGACACTGAGAAGTACAATGTATTGTGTCTTTTCTGTTGGTGGCTTCATTCATTAGAAAACAGGAACCGCGGGAAGCCACATTCCCACTCTGAAATTGATAGGACAGCAAACTATTCCAGATTCTCAGTGTCTGTGGTCCTTTATAGCTTGAATTCCTTCCTTTTTAGCAACTTTATTGTCATACCATAGATGACCCATATTTACAGTGTGCAGTTGGATAAGTTTTGAGACACGTATCCACCCATAAAACCATCACTGCAATCAAGATAAAGATGTATTCATCAATCCTCAAATTTCTTTCCTCCGCTCCCTGCCCTTCCTCCATCCCAAACAACTCCAGTTTAAATGTAATCATTCTTTTAATCAAAATTCGACAGACTTGAAAGATATGTTGGAATACAATCTCTAAAAAGCCCTTTTTGATCTGTTATCTTATCCAGTTCACTGTAAATAGCCACCTGTCCGATGAAATTCACACTGTAGAATAAAACCTATTTATTTCCTCAAGAGTTGTAAATCTTTTGGAATAATTTAATTTTTCTAAAAATCCCATGAGTTGAGTGTGCTGTTGGGAAGGTTCTGCGGTTGACTCCTCCATCGTTAATGTTCACGTCCGCTTTTCAGATCCCATCTGGAGAGAAGAGGATGGCACGGTCTCCACGAGGGGCACCTCTGTTCAGAGCATTGAACTTGTCCTCCCGCCCCATGCTAACCATCATGGAAACACATTTGGTGGCCAGATTATGGCTTGGATGGAGACCGTGGCTACTATTTCTGCAAGGTTCTTGGTTTTGACCTTTGGCTTATGGTGTTGGGACCAGGAGGGAGAGAATAGGAAGGGTCTGAGTCAAGGGCGGACAAGGAGAGGACAATGTTGCCTATTATCAAAATGAGAAAATGATAAGTCACTTACATGTTTACTTTAGAATTAATCTGTCCTTTTGTTTGAGGGTGAATGTTTTGGTTCTTGCTTCAACAATAAAAATGAAATGACAGTTCTAATACTTTATTCTGAATTATGAATGTTGATCTTGTGACACTGCAATGCCTTGTAACAAAATAGATGCAGAATAGAAATAGAAGACAGCCTGTATGCTTAAAAATAGTCGAGTTTCAAACCTTTTTAAAGGCAGTTTACAATTAGGTCTGACCTTTGAAGGTGCTGGTTGGGATTGTTATGCCAAAGGATTAGCCAAAAAATAAGAAACAGGGAAGAACTTGAAAGAATACTTTTAAATGGTCCTCAGTTTCAGAAAAGGTTATTTTGTTCTTAATAGAACTAGGTAGGCAATTGAGCAGCTTTAAAGAACATTGTGTGCTGTGAAAATGCATTTGAACAGGATCTGCCCTTCTGACAATCTTTGTAACCACTGAAAATTGTTAAGGTTTTATTTTCCCAAAATTAAAAGAATTTTATTATTAATGTGTCTATAGTTATGACTATAGTTAGAAACCTGTAGTTATCCTTCCTATAAATTACGCACAAATATAAGAGAGCTTGTTCTTAAAATGAGATTGTCATTCTTAATGACCATAAAGCATTTGAACCTGTTCTATTGTAAAGGCTTACCATGTAATTAACTATGGCAGAATCTGTCCACTTAGTGTTGGCACAATTCTGTAGAGTAATTGAATGACTACAGTGGGAGTCTAAAATATAGAAAATTATGGAAGTAACTTTCTAAGATTAAATATTCATTATAGATATTTCAAAATTTCACACACACCAGAATTGTAAAACATAGACCTTTAGCCTTTCAGGCTTTGTGTAGCAATCCAGGTAACTTTTCTGTAGGGAATAAAATTAGGCTTTTGATATGTGGGTGAATTCAGTTAACTGTGCAGCTAAGGAGCTAGTGTGAATGGCACCACTGGCACTTCTCTTCACTGTGTCCCACTCCAACCTGGGAGTCACAGCTTCCATGATTGCAGTCATGAGCTGTCAAGATGAACACCCTCCAGTTAGAACGAAAGACATTGGTTTGCTTTTTGGAGGGACTTCCATAGGGAACAAAACAAGAGCAGAAGCACCAGCATCTTGCTAAAGACCCCATGGCCTAGGGACATGGTATTTCCCATAATATTTGCAAGTAGTGTACAGAACCACTCTCAACATACACAATCTGGTTATTTATTTCACTCTTGAGTTAGAAGAGGTGTTTATGTAGAAAGCACACTGAGCACTGGTCTATTGCATCCGTTAAGTGAATCAGCAGTTCCTGAAAATATTTTGGAGAATGATCACTGTCTTCTCCCTCCCTTCTTCCCTTCGTTTCATCAGCCGCCTCTGTCGAGCACACCCCCTTCTGAAGTCCGTGGACATGTTTAAGTTCCGGGGACCATCTACAGTGGGAGATCGCCTTGTCTTCAACGCCATTGTCAACAATACATTTCAGACCTGGTAAAGCCTCTCTAGTGCTCTTACGTTGCTGTAAACGAATACAAACGTGCACATAATTGATTTTTTAAAATTTTTACTTCAATCTGGAGGTGAGCGTAGGGATTACGTTAAAGTAAGCAAGTTCCTTCTAATTTTTGTTTGAAACTTCACTCAATCTTCAAACTCCATAGACACACATTTTAACCATGTGTTCTGCTTGAGACCTCCTTACCCTGAGTAAATTGTGATACATTGGGTTTTGTTTCATAATAAGGGTGACTGTATGTCCCAGGTGGCCCAGGATGGTTCTAGTTTGTCCCTGTCATAGTTAACTCTTCCTCTACTCTCAAAAGAGTCCCGGTGACTATGTGGTCAACCAGTTCATAATGGACCTGTCATTTACCAACATGGAGTCCAAAGTACTTCCCAGTTATTTTTATTACTCTTCATACACAATGAAAAGATTTCATTTCGTATTTTTTCTTTTTAAATGTAAAAAAGAATATCTATAGTTCCTGTCCAATTTCAGTGTTTGATGCTTTTTAATTACAAAACTGTTGTTTTTAGAAGAGAAAACTTGACTTTGGCACAATTTAATATGCCTCCCCAAAATACGTTCATGAATGTATAAAGTCCCACTGGCTTTTTTCCCACTTCAAAGTGGGAAAGTAAGCGGAACTGGTCCCAGAGGCTTGTACATCAGACCATTGGCCTGATGAAATGGATTTTAACAGTTGCATAGATTTGCAGATGACAAAGAAAAAACTCCGGACCCACATTCTCTTCCCTGCTTGGTGGGGGCAGGGCAGAGGAGGCCTGGTGTGACCTGGTTCTCTGCCCGCTGCCCTGTGTCACCTTCTGCAGCCTTGAAGTAGGAGTGCGCGTGGAGGCCTTTGACTGCCAGGAGTGGTCTGAGGGCCGGGGCCGCCACATCAACAGTGCTTTTCTCATCTATAATGCTGTCAATGATAAGGAAGAAGTGGTCACATTTCCCAGAATCAAACCCATGTCAAAGGTCAGTTATAAGCATGTGAGCTTCAGTAATCAGACTGCTTATTCTAGGGGAAGGTGTGGGTACAGAGCTCTACCCAGAATCTCTCCTCACACCAGCAACAACTTCCGTGGCTATTCTCCTTTGGTTTTCTTTCTGTTCTGCATCACAAAGTAGAATGAGATTTTTCTTTTTTCTCCCAAATCACTCTAATCATTCATTGAAATGATGAAGGCCCTGAAGATGTTACTAAGCAAGGGCCCCACGTGCAGAGAAGCCAATACTACGGCACTTGCTTTGGAGAAAACAGACAACTTTATTGCATGGCCAACCAGCAAGGAGATAGGAGGCAAAGCCCCAATCCCTCTCCTTGATCGGAAGCAGGGATAGACTTTTAAGGAGTTGGGAGTGGGCAGGGTTATGCCAAATGCTATTTTGGCAGAGTCTAATTGGTTGGTTGAGTGTAAGGGTCTTCTACGTCCAATGTGCTGTAAACCAAGGGACCCCTTGCTTCTCATGAGGTTCCCCGCACCACTTTCTCATCACACTGAGTTCCATAGTTAAACTTTTGGTTCCTAGATGGCTCGAGGTCATCTGAGGACAAAGTTTCCATCCTGTGCACATGTTCCAGCTACATGACTTGCGTTTTTGCTCATTGCCGCTGCAAGATAACTTTGGTATTTTGTTATTGCTACAATAGGGCCAGTGCAAACTGACCTATGATGGCTACAAAGACTCTACCTCCACTTGGCCAAGAGCTGCTGTTGGAAGCAGATCATCCTCCATGTCCCATTTCTGACTCTTCTCTCCCCCTTTACATCCAGTTCTCTATGCTGCGCCACAGTCTTGGGAACGGTGTCTTCCTCGCGTCCTGAAGTTGCCTTATTGCCAACTCTCACCTGAGGATAGTTCACGCAGAGACACTGTGTCCCAATTAACCTTTCCAACTGACTTAGGAGAGAGAAACTTAAGGATTGTAGCACTAAAATCTTAGAAATTTATTGATTTTACTTTTTTTAATTAAAGGATGATTTTAGACGATATCGTGGAGCTATTGCACGCAAGAGAATTCGCCTAGGCAGGTAAGGGACATAGGTACAAAGATTTTATGGGCTCTTCTCTTATCTGACAAATTACACAACCCCCTCTCTGGGTCTCTATTCCCCTGTAATGTAAAAAGAGAAGGTCTGATGTTTTCTGAGTGTCGAGGCTATTGTGATGGAAATTCTTCTTCCTGATTGTTCCACCAGTAAAAGCAGCTTTTTAAAACTGCTGTTTTCAGTTCAAGAAAGAGTTAGAGTTACTGTTGTGTGCTAAATGCACAGAAGAAAACTGTTATTCAACATTTTAATTTTTTCTTTCCAGAAAATATGTTATTTCCCACAAAGAAGAGATTCCATTTTGCGTACACTGGGATACTGGCAAGCAGGTGACAGCTTTATGATTTGGAACTCTTCATGTAAAAATCACATCATTACAAAAATGGAAATCCCCTTGTTTAACTGGTTCAGGTTGTGCCTACACAGGTTGGATGAAAAGGTGAATTATAGCAGCCAGTCGTCGCAAAATAAAACAAAACCAGGCTCTTGGCAACTGGTTACCAACCAACTGCTTCACTGTCTTGTTTGAATTATATGTACAGTGCTCAAACTGCAGACTCGGGCTGCTCTGCCATCAAATGCATTCACGCAGCACAGGATGTTGAGATCTGTTGTCTTACTGTGATTTGTGCTGAATGACGTGCCCACCAGCTTGCCATTTTATAACATAGCAACAGAGTATTAGTGGTTTTAATGTTTTTGACCATAAAATGTACAGAGAAATCCAAGTTTACTGATTACATGTTGATTACAAGTCATACTGAAGGGTAATCTTGTCTTCGCTCAGGACACCAATTAAAATGATCCTAATTTGCTAAGTGTGCATGCTTCGTGTTACCTTGCCTGAATTCTGAATTATGCGTTTGAGACAGAAATCATGTTACCTCTAGCTTAGTTCTAAGCTCGACCTTATCACTTTGGCTCTCACAGTGCCCACTTTCTAAACAGAAGATATTTGATCGCATGTCTGTGCGTTGAGCTCACCACTTTAAAATACTTGTGTTTTAGGTAGCCCTGAGTCATGGCAATGTGGAGGCTCTCAAAAAGCTGGCAGCCAAAAGTGGTTGGGAGGTGATCAGTGCTGCAGAAAAGGTAGGAGGCACCCAGGGGTGTGCACAACCCACGGTCCATCACAAGTGAAAGTTGTCTTGATGGTGGTGGTTCTGCTGCTTTTGAGAAGGTGAAAAACCCCGTGGGGAAACTGTTTCCAAGAGTCAAGTATCTCTCCAGCCCTGTCTCTACTCCTCCACACCGACTGATTTGGGGTCCTTCAAATACACCTGCACATTCCTACACCTGAGCTGAATTGTCATGTCCTACCCCTCTCTCCTCATCTCCATCTGCCCTGATCCTACTTGGTCTTCGATCCCCAGGAGAAACGTTTCTCCATAAAGCCACTCCTTCCACCCCTGGCTGAGGGAACTTCTCCCTCCAGGAACTCCTTTAGCAATTACTTCTTTAAAATTAATTTGTCAATTAATTATGCACTACCTTGTGACATTTCTTCATAGCTATGTTGAATTGATATTTAAGTCTTACGTAGTAATTTAACTTTTTACACATGATCTCTTTCCCTAACTAGGTTATAAACTTCTTAAGAGAGAGACTTGTCTTGACTTGTTTTTGTCTCTCTTAGCACCTTTTACAGTGTTTTGCATGTCATCAAATTTAAATAAATGTATGTCTTTCGGATGTTAGTTTTATCTAATTTCAGAGGTATGTCAGGAGACCCTTTGAGCTGATGCCCACGTTAACTGGACTGTAAGCTCTCTGAGGGCTGTTTGCTCACCACTGTAGTCCCAGAACAGAGCAGTGCCTGGTGCTCAGAAGATGCTCAATGATGCCAGCTTTTTGTCTGTGTTCACAGTTCAGTGTGTACTGGTTTTTCTGTTTTTGTTTTTTCTCAAGAGGATTCGCCCTGAGCTAACATCTGATGCCAATCTTTCTCTTTTTGCTTCAGGAAGATTTGCCCTGAGCTAACATCTGTGCCAGTCTTCCTCTATTTTGTATGGGGGTTGCTGCCACAGTATGGCCACCAAGGAGTGGTGTCGATCTGCGCCTGGGAACTGAACCCGGGCCACCAAAGCGGAGTGCACCGAACTTAACCACTAGGCCACAGGGCCCGCCCCCAGTGTGTACTGTTTTCCATCATAATGAAGTAGTAGCCTCTAAAATAGGGTAGCCATGTGTCCTGGTGTTCCTGCGACAGTCCTGGTTTACCCGCCTTGTCCCGTCATAATGGTTAGCGGCACTTGCTGTTCTAGTTTGGATGATAAATTATATGATCATTTACCCTGAAATCAAGCAAGCTTAAGTGCTATTTCACTGATTATTTTCAACTCTGACTTTGTTTTGTTTGGGGTTGTTTGCTTTTATTCCATCTTTGTCCTCACTTCTGAATCCTTTCAAAGTCTTCCCTACCCCCTCTGGATCCAGTTAGGTTTCCATCTGAGCTTGGTTCAGTGAGGCAGAAACACAGGCTTAACATAACAAAGTTACTTGTTTCTCTTTCTCTCTCATAAAAGATGCTTCAAGACTTTGTTCTCTTTCACTAATACGAAATCTGCTTCTTGCGTTAGTGCTGGCATCTGAGCATTCCTGAGTAGTGTTGGAAAGGACAAACATGTCCGGAGTGAAGGAAGAGAACATATTTAATGAAATTGTATAATATATTAAAACTTCTGTTCTTTGGGAGTTTGGGACCAGAAACAAACCTAAACAAATAGATGGAGTATTTGCTATTGTCTTAGGAGAGCCATCAATAATTAATTCTTAATTTTCGTACAGATGCTTATTAGAGGATAATGTATAATTAAAGGAACATTCTTATGTTATCTGTTGAATCTGAAGCCCTTTTCTTTTTAGATTATGACAAAAATCTGATTTTTTTCTTTCTGTTACCTGCCTCTTCTCTCCCACTTTTTAAAGGTTTTATATGCTTTTAATTTTTAAATACAGCTCACTCATTTTTTTTGTCTCCCTTTAGTTGAGTGATTCTTACAACACAACTGTCTGTTAAGAATCATACTTATTTCAGGTTTTAAAATTTATGCTTTGTTGGTTTTTTTTTTTTTTTTTTTGGTGAGGAAGATTGGTCCTGGGCTAACAGCTGTTGCCAATCTTCCTCTTTTTGCTTGAGGAAGATTGTTGCTGAGCTAACATCTGTGGCAATCTTCCTCTATTTTGTATGTGGGACGCTTCTACAGCATGGCTTGATGAGTGGTGTGTAGTTCTGTGCCTGAGATCCAAACCAGTGAACCCCAGGCCGCCAAAGCGGAATGCATAAACTTAACCAGTATGCCACCAGTCTGGCCCCAAATCTATACTTATTTTTGAGATAAATTGGTTAGTTTTCAAAAGTCTAAGATTTCTGGTGCTTGTAATGAAATTGGACAGTACTTGTTGTTTTAACCCATCTTTCATTTTCAGTGTATAATGATGGAATTAGTAATAGCAATACAAGGAGCAAAACATGTACCCTCATCTTAAAGGAGATTGTAATCTATTTTGAAAACATTACGCATATACATGAAACAGCTGAAGAATAATTTTAAGGTAGTTTATAAACGAGCAAGAGATTATAGTGTTTAAACCATAAAAGCCAGCTCCTAGGAAATGAAATGAAGGGAAGACAGTTACTGAGAGAGAACTCTGGAGAGGGGGTCATTCTTTTCTCCTTGAAGATAGAGTGAGGAGTAGATTGCTGGAGGGGTAAAGAGGCTGCTAGGCAGTGAGTAGCTTGAGCCAAATCTTTGTGGTAGAAATTAGCATGGGTGGGAGCAGGCCTAACTGGAGCAGCTTTTCATTTAGGAAGTAGCTGCGAGTGTACTGGAAACATGATGGTGAAAGCCCAAATGGCAAGGACCACTTGAAAACCATTAAACAGGAGGAAACCCCATATGGGAACCAGACCAGAGGGGGCTGTTCTCGTTGAAGCTGGGGAGGGGCTGGTCCCAGAGCTCCGCTTGCCCCTTTCTTGTCACTATAGTCCCCAGAGTAAACCCCCAGGCACCTCCAAGGAAAGTTAACCTCCCCCTGGGCCTCTGTAAAACCCAATTTTATCTTCCTTCCCACAATGTAGTCTCAATAACACTGGTCAACAGATAGTATAAAATTCTAAAACTTTGAGTTATTTCCTCTTGTGCTATTTGTATAAGACATCCAAATCCATTAAACAGAATCTTATTAGAATGAAAAAACAATATCATTAATAAAACGTTAGCAAGCTCCAGTAGTTTGAGCCTACTTACTTTAAGCTTCATTTCATAGAATAAAATTCTCCAGGTACCAAATGATAAAACGTTTGAGTTGGTTACAAATGGAATTTAATCTGTATTCTTCTGAGCATGAAAGGGAACTCGTTTTCTTGGAGAGTTGGTCTTGGAGAATTTTTTCACTAAGCAAAGGTTGGCTTTTTGAAGAGAGTAGGGATTAAAGAGAGCCAGCACCAACCACTGCCTTTCCTTGTCTGCATCAGTGTCATTGAGAAGGACTTTCTGCTGCCTTCCCCTGCTGGGGAAGGATCAAAATATCATTCACGCATCCAATACTGTACTTGGCACTGGCTAAGTCTGCGAGCTCTCGAAGGGCACAATTTAGTGGTGGCTATTTAGCATGACGTTTACTTTGGCTCCAGGATTGGAAGCAGCGGCATGTGTCTGCAGCCTGGGGAGCCGCTTCCTGGAAGTGTGCTGTAATCATGTCCTGGGGCTGCCATGGCAATCCTGCAAGCTTGGTGGCTTACGCAACAGAAGTGTGCTGTCTCCCGGTTATGGAAGCTGGAAGTCTGAGATGAAGGTGTTGGTAGGGTTGATTCCTCCTAAGGGAGTGGGAGGATCTGTTTCAGGCCTGTCCTTCTGGTGGTTTGCTGGCAATCTTTGGCGTCCTTTGGCCTGTAGATGTGTCACCCAATCTCTGCCTTCATCTTCAGATGACGTTCTTCCAGTGTGCATGTCTTTGTCCAAATTTCCCCTTTTTATAAGGACACTAGTCATATTGGATTCGGGGCCCACCTTACTCCAGTATGACCTCATCTTAACTAATTACATCTGCAATGACCCTGTTTCCAAATAAGGTCGCATTCTGAGGCACTGAGGGTGAGAACTTTAACATATGAATTTGGGGATGTAATTCAACCCTTAACAAGTTCTCAGCCCAAAATTACACCCTACTCCACCCTTGTTCTACCAAGGCTGCCCCAATGCCAGAGTCTGACAGAGACTGGAATTCACCCTGGCCGCCCACCCTTGCCTCCTCTGAGATTTCAGAGCCCCAGCTGTCTGGCTCAGAGCCAGACGGCCACCAGGCTTTGATAAGGTGACTTCCCTCTGGATTTACACCAACGAACCTCCTTCTACTCCTGCTGTACAAGGCACAGAGTTAGGCACGTCCAAGCTGAGGTGAGTGTCAGCCACCAACTGGAGCCCCATGCATGGTTTTCTTTCTGTTTGATAACTGCACACAGCCTTCGGACGGCATGTCCTCCTTTGTGGGCTCGATTTAAAGATAGGCTTGGCCCAGAGGTCCATTGGAGAGGTAAAATGGCATAAGCAAATAGTCACCTCTTTCCTTTTTAAGCTGCTTTTAGTCAGTTTTTCATTTCTTCCTTCTCCTCTTGAGGATATTTATGTTTAAGTAAAGGTTTCCTCCCTCACAGCCTGACTTTTCCATCTGCTTGATTCCTGCAGGGAAGTCTTAACTCTATGTTTGTTTGTCTTCTCACAGCTTGTTGCCATGGGAATGATTATAAGATGGCAAATTTCAACACTAACTTCAAAGCCCCTGAAAGAGAGGGAGAAAATGGGTGGGATAGAAATGTGCTCTTAGCTGAACACATACCTCTGATTATTGGCAAAAGCACAGTAGAAGGAGAGTTCAGAGTAACAAGGGATACGTTGATGTTTAATATGTGTCAAGTGGCTCCCCAAGACAAGCCTCCTCTTATCTACTTATCTAAGGAGTAATAAGCGTCAGAAACCCAGGAATTGGCCTCCCGGGAGGATGAGCCCTTGTGATTCCCAGATGAAAGAAGTATGGGCCTTCGGCAGCCCTGTTAAGAGGTTGAGTTGGTTCTAGAGCTGGTTAGCTTGCTTCCTGGGTCCCCTCAGCCTGCTTGAAGGCACACCTGACATCCTGGAAAAGTATCCTAGACTGTAGCCTTGGTTCCAAGGTCTCAGGGGGAGATGAGGCACTGACTTGCCTATCAGTCTGGTGATATTTTCTGTTGTTTCTGGGTGGAGGCGGGGACACATCCCAGAGCGAGAAAGGCTTACATTCTTTATTTTTCATGAGAAAAACTGCTGCATAATAATTAAATAACCTCCCCCTCAAGTTGCATATTGTTTGGAGACACAGGACACAGGAGTATAGCATCCTGGTCAGAGCTCTAGACATCTAAGCATTTGAAATGAATGTGCCGTCGTTTGCCTTCTTCTTATCCAGGTGCCAAGATGCCTTGGGTAGTGCAATCAACCTATGATTACATATTTATGTTTGTGGTTTTTAAAGTAAATGCATCAATTCTTCTTTTATAATTTATTTTTTCTTGTTATCTTGTTAGATAAAAATATATACCCTGGAAGAGCATGATATTTTATCTATTTGGGTTGAAAAGCATGTGGAAAGACCAGCCCACTTGGTTTACCATCTCTTGTCCGACTTTACCAAGCGACCTTTGTGGGACCCTCATTGCACGTAAGAATAAATTTAAAATATTTTCTTAATCAACCCTGACATCATGTAAAAGATAACTCTACATTGCAATCCATCTCCATTGCCCAGCTAATGACCCAAAGTTTTATCAATTAAAGAGTATTTTTTTGAAGCTTGCTCTGCACAGAAAACTGCTATTGAGAGACACAAAACAAAAATTATTATAATTATTTATGTATCATCTGTATCGAGTTGATGTGCTTTCCCACATCTATTGTAATCCCACCAATAACTCTTCATGGTTAATATTATTCTTGTTTACCAAAAGAGAGGTCCGAGACTTGCCAAGGTTGCACAGGCAGTAAAGCAACAGAATCCCAGTTGGAACCTAGCTGTCAGGCTCTGAATTCCACTCTTGTCTTTTCATACACAATGTCATTGCTTTCAAGGAAGTGATTATCTTATTGGCCTTCCAACTTCCCACTCTTGCTGTTCAATCGGCGGTTCCTTCTTTTTCTGTGAAGTAGCACTGCCCTGGGAGGCTGAGAGGAGCTGTGTGGGTACCGAGGTGAACCACATCCCTCCTGCTCTCCGTGTCTGGGCAGGGCCCACTCTTCTCAGCCTACAACTCTTCTGTCACTTCCTGTCTCCTGCATCCCTAATCCAGTTTCCTCCACTCTCCCTCCCTTCCTGGAATCGGGATGCACCTTGTCACCACACTGAGGGGATGACTGCACTCAGGCCATGCCCCTGTCTCCCAGGAGTCCCAGCTCTGGCTGTAGTGCTCAGGGCCTCGCGGACACCTTGCTGAAAGGGAAGGACTGGGGAGATGGGCTTCCTATTATATTAAGCAGCACCATTTACTTCCTAATCTTGAGAAGGTAGAGGTTCATCTTTGGAATGTCTAAAACTTACTGAGATTAATACCATGTAATAGACAATTAAATACTACTAAAGTGAGACATCTCTGGGGTCATCTGTTACCTTTGCATTAGAGGCCAGAAGGATATGTCCTGGTTAATGCTATCATAATAAAACTCTCCGAGAAAGGAGGAAACACTTCATGATTTTCTTGCTTTACTATTTGTAGATACTCTGTAAGTACAAAGCTTTTAGCAAGAACAATGCCTAAACTTTGGTGTTAACTCTTCAAATGTTTCTCCCACTGTCACCTGACATTCCAGCTGAATTGAACTTTAATGAATGGAGAATGAATGAATGAATGAATTCTAATTCAATTTACTTTTCTTGTGCACCTACTGTGATTCAGATACTGTTCTAGGTGTTTTCACTTAGTCCTCACAATAACCCCATAAGTATTATGATCTACATTTTACAGATGAAAAAATAGTGACTTACCTAACGTAACTTAGCTGCTAAGTGGCAATCTGGGATTCAAAGGCAAGTTGTTTGACTCCAAACTTGGTGCCTTTTCCAATAGATCATATTACTTTGCCTGAGTCTTTCTTGAACTGTCCATATAATTCACTAGTCTACAAATTATTATTACTTGATCCTAGAGAAAAATAATTTTGTGGAAAACAGCTAAATGCCTTTCTCTGAAGTGTTGAGGGCAGTGACCTTAGAAACAGATGGCCACCATTCTCTCCATCATGTGCAGAAT
The DNA here is from genome assembly GCF_041296235.1 of Equus asinus. Taxonomy (NCBI): domain Eukaryota; kingdom Metazoa; phylum Chordata; class Mammalia; order Perissodactyla; family Equidae; genus Equus; species Equus asinus. The sequence continues at coordinate 87,712,125 of NC_091798.1, forward strand.
TATTCCTTCTGACCAAACAGCTCTTTCTAAAGATGGACTTTGAGAAATGATGCTGGCTTTGGGAGGATGAGCAGAAGAGTGAATGTGGACACCAATAATGAAGTTATGCAAACAAACAAATGACGTGAATGCCTTACTCTAGCAGGTGGAAAAGTGCAGCCTTTCTTTCACTGTTCTGTTTATGTAGGTCCTGTGAGGTCATAGAGCGGGTGAGTGAAGACAATCAAATATATTATATCACCTGTCCTGTAGTGAATGGTGATAAACCCAAAGACTTCGTAGTACTTGTATCACGAAGAAGGCCTCTTGAAGATTGGTGAGTATATGCAATTCAAGTGTTAGAGCAACGTTTTATAGTATAGGGTAGAAAGAAAAAGTTGATATGAAAATAAGGAAGTCAATGTAGGCATTTCTGGTCTTGATTGATATTCATCTGAATTTTTTCTGGATGGACCTTTAGTTATCATTTTTTTTAAAAAACACCTGTTAAGTACCACCTGTGTGCAAAGCACCATGCAAGATACCTGAAGCAGTTCCCTTGCCTTTTGGTCTATTCACATACAAAACTGATATTTAGCAAACCTTTGAAACATTCCATTATCAGTAAAAATGAAGTGAAAGCCAAATAAAAAACCAGGAATGGGTTTAGACTTTACAAAGCCTCAGTTGTGCTAGACATCCAGAATAGCTGGCTGCCAGCTAGGGCTGTCGATCAGAGTGTCTGTCCCTGACTTCTCTGTGGGCATTGGACTTCTCAGAGCATGGTGCCTAGATTCTAAGAGGAGGTGTCCCCAGAGTAAGTGTTCAAAGAGACAAGAAGTAGAAGCTGCTGGACAGTTAAGGTGTACACCAGGAACTGGCCAGCATCATTTCCAGTGTCAGACCTGGCCTACAGAAACAACCCCACCCATGTATGAATATTAATGCACATGCATGTTCAGGATAATATCATTTATTGCAGCAAAAGCTATTATAAATAAACTGAAGGTCAATTTTATAAATTATGCTAGAGCTATACTCTGGTAGAATACAGACACACCTCTAAAGAATTATTGTTAGGTGAAAAATCAAATTATAGACCAATTTTTGTAAAATGATTAAATGTAGCTAAATATTATGTGCATCTGCTTACATAAATGTTATATATTTATGAAGAGGTCTAAAGGGATACACAACAAAATGTTAACAGTGGTCCTCTCTGGGATGGGAGTGGATTGTGGCTATGGTGGACTGAAGGAAGAATTCTGTTTTCTAGTCTATAGGGTACTCTATTGTTTGAGAGTTCTTTAAAACAATGCATATTATTTTTTCATTAAAAAGGAGAGAAATTACAACCCATTAGGACACACAATAAAACCAGTTTGGAGGACAACTTCAGCTTTGTGGAGTTATGCAAAGTGTATGCAATTCTTAGGCAGAAAACACCTGTGCCCCATATTACTGTTTCCTACAGTTGACTGGAGCAATAGAGAATGTTTTCTAATGCACGCCGCTCATCTAGAAGATCTGGGTCTCCATAGCTTCACTTCTACCTATATAAATAAAGTGCATTAATTATAGGAATTTATTTTCTAACAACTATTCTTCATTTCTCGCAAGAACTTAGAAAATGTCTGTTCACCTTTCAGTAAGACGTTCTCGGTGGCAGCGAAGTCGGTTATTCTGCCGTCAGTCCCTCCTTCTCCACAGTACATGAGAAGTGAGATCCGATGTGCCGGGTTTCTCATCTGTGCTATTGACAACAGTTCGTGCACCGTAAGTTTAATGAAACATCTGCAGATTAATTTGCTCCTACAGATTTAGGGAAATCTTTTACCCAGATTTACTAATTATAATTCTGTAATGTGTGTTCACACTAGGGGAATCTTAAGGTCCTCCTTTCAGATCCATTCCAGAAGGTCCCCAGAACATTAGGGTCATAGGCTCCCCTATACCAACAAGATTGAGATGCCTGCTTGAAAAGTTTCCAGTCAATAAACAATTAAAATATTGTATTTTCTTTCTGAAACAGGTATCTTACTTTAACCAGATTTCTGCTAGCATCTCTTCCTACTTTGCTGGAAATCTTGGTGGCTGGTCAACATCCATTGAAGAGACAGCAGCTTCCTGTATACGGTTCTTAGAGAACACTGTTGATGATGGGTAGATAATCAGATTTTAAATGGTAAACTTTCAATTACCTGTCATTTGATTTCTCACTTTTAATTCCAAACACCCTTAACCCTGACACTTGGCAAGCTTTTGGGCCACAAAATAATTTAAAAGTAAAATGCAGTTATGAAGAGATTAAAAACAAAATGCATCCTAAGTCAAATACCAATGATTTGGGTTGACGTTAAGAGCGTTAAATCTGTTTCAGATCCTCTGGGAGGCACAGGCCATGGAAAATTGCCTATATTCTATATTGTGCGTTCTGTAAAATGGTGCAAATTTGGTTAAAATGATCATGAACATTTTTAGGCTACAGAGGTGAAATGTGTTCTGTTTGAAATTTTATAAAATTTTCTGAAATAAAAAATGATAAGTTGGCTGGTTGATTAATACCGTGGGATTATTCCAGGTTCAGCAGGTATCCGCTCCTTGTCAAGAGCATCTGACAAGATGTATTACATGTTTTAGAGCTTTAAATTAGGAAGACATTAAGACATAATGGGACCCAATCAATTTTAGTAATAGGAACTACTTTATTAGTGTCATTTAACATATAGTCAAGGTGGCTGACCAATTTAGTATCTATTGCCCTACATACACATACAAAGTACCTGCAAAATGTGATATTGCAGAGAAAGAGAATATTAACTGAGCTCTTCTTTCATAACTATTACATTAGCACTTTCTATTCCCTAGACTTCAACATTTATTATTCTACTCTGTCAGTGATTTGTCTAATCTCCTAAGACAAACCAACATATGTCAAGTTAGCCTCCTCTACAGGACGACATCTAAAAGTCGGAGGACTTCTCCGTTAGAGTGGAGAGCAGGGGGGTTGGATGCATCCTGCTGTTATCTCTGCTCCCCCTGCTTATGCCACCTCCCCATCCACCCACCCAGTCTAGGTCTGGTTGCAATTATTTTTATTATTCTGTGTCAGCAAGTCTTCATTTATATGAACTTTGGACTGTGCTCCAATTTTATGAATTAACATTTATATACAATAAGAAGATTGGATATGTAGATTAAAATGATGATTACACATTACATTTCGGAAGTAGAAAGAAAGACGTTTAAGAATATTTTTAGATTTTAAAAAAGGGAAATAAATGAGCAGTTAAGGGATTACATTACACTAAAATTTTGTATGCTATAATTTCAGACCTCTCCTACATTTGAGGCACTGCCAACTACTGTCTGTCCTATGTTTTGCCCTGAATTTATATTTTTTTGAAACTTTTTCCTGAACAGTAACAGAAACATTGGGAAGTTGATGAAACAGAGTAACTTTGGCTGGATCACTTTTAGACATAAAGATGTTGCCCACTCTACTTTATAACACAGGCATAATCTGTACCAGCACTCTCCAGTATGGTAGCCACTAGCCACATGTGGCCATTTAAATTAATTAAAATTTAAAAATCAGTTCTTCAGCCACACTGGCCCCAATTTAAGTATTATTAGGTACATGTGGTTAAGTGGCTACCATATTGGACAGTGTAGATATAGAACATTTCCCTCATCACAGAAGATTCTTTACATGGTGCTGGTCTATTGAGTTTGTCCCAGTCTTATAATGCAGGCAGGTCCTTAGGTTTTCCCATTTTCATCTATCTTTGTACCAAACAGTCCCTTCTACCCTTTCTCAAAGAAATGCTTCTGAACAGAGACACAGGGCTCACCTGTCTGGCTGTTCCTTGGATCAGTCAGCATGGCCTAGGTTGAAGTGCTCACTTTTGGACTACTGGACTAAAGAGACTTTTAAAGGGTGTGACATTGGAAAAAGCAGCAATGCATTAGGGCATCTCAAAAAGTTTAAAATCTACTGCTTGGAACCATGCCACAATGGACTAAGGCATTCCTGTTGTAAATTCAACAACAGCCCTTAGGTTTACAGTTCCTTCTTTAATGGAAGTATGTCTGATTGCTCTTTCATTCATTCAATAAATATTTATTAAGAGCCTACTTTACCTTAAACACTTCTGGGCACTGTGGGTTCAGGAAGGAACAGAAGCACACTGATAGCATCATAAATAAATAATATAGAACATTTAGCAGATAAGTGTTATGTGGAAAAGTCAAGCAGGGTAAAGGAGATGAGTGCTGGGGAGGCCTTGGGTGGTTCATATTATAAATAGGGCGGGCAGGGTAGGCTTCACTGAGGGACATGTGAGCAAAAATCTGAAGGCAGAGAGGGATTGAACTACGAAGATCTCTGGACATAGCATGCTTCCTGCAGGAGGACTAGCCCAGGCAAAGCCTCTGAGATGAGAATGTTTCTAGCACCTTCTAGGAAAAGCAGAGACGCTGGAGAGGCTGGAATAGAGTGAGAGGTAAGTAAAGAGAACTGACTTAAAGACAGCCTCCCCTTGCTCTCTTTGGTGCCAGGCTTTAAGCAAGCTGCTCCAAGGGTAAGCAGTTAAGCTGGGTCATCAGCTGTCACCCTAAACTCCCTGGAGACGTAGGACAGAGGAAACGTAAAAATGCAGTCATGCTTAATTTTTCCTTAGGAGTGTTAAAGTATCCTTAAAGAACACTCAAGACATGCCTTTCTTGATGCTGAGAGTTTTCAAGTGCTTCTAACAGGACTGAGAGCTTTTTGATTAAGAAAGGAGGCTTGTCTCTATTAATTCTTCCTGGTTTTAATGCAACTGAGCTTCTGATCTGTATTCAATGTTTCTATTATCTTTTTTAAAAAAGAAATCTATGGAAAAAAGGTGAAAATTGATCTATATAGTTTGGAATATAGCTTATCCTTATACTCAAACATCTTTAGGAAGTGATGAACAATTTTAACAAAAATCAAAAGAAACCAGAGTATTTTTATATGTACTATCATATAGCTTTGTTCATATTTCATATTGCACATTTCAGAGATAACCTTGGAAATTTTTATTGGTATATTTATAGGAGCAGTCTTGAAAATACATGTTGAAAATGTATATGTTAAGGAATAAGTTTTATGGTTTAGATTAAATTATTAAAATTAAAACTATTAAGTTTGTTCATGATTTGCTCCACCCATTTGAAGGTAATGTAACTATTAGGACAGGCAGTTCACCATGGGCCCTGAATGGTCTTGCACATTCTTACTGAGTGTGCCAGACTACAAGACTCATCCAGCTCCTGATTCTGAGCAATATCTGTAGCTAGTGCTCTAGGCAACTAAGAAGGTCAAGGTGATCACAGAATGACTTCAGTGTAACTGCTCATTCTCTGGGCAGAGGGGCCTAACTTGTTTGCTGCTTGCTACAGTGTTAGCAACTTGCTCGAAGAGTGCTGGGCCCTGGGTTCCTCAGCTGTGACACAAACCCACTTTGTTTACAGCATCCATTTAGGCCCATCATGTCACTCGTAGGATTTACGGAAAAAGGGAAGCAACACAAATATGTTGATATCACACTGCTTGCTGTGCCATGAGTAACACAGTTGTCTCTGAACCAGGAGTCTCGTGTGTTCTGCCAACATCCACGCAACAGTAACAGGCTAGTTTATTAAGGTTCTCAGACCCTTCACACTTCTTGACATTAACCCATCTCCAGATTCAAAAGTCAGAGAAATATCAAATTCCAAATGCCTTTCTTATTTTACACTGGCAAGTATGAAATACCATATAAAAATTACACATCTGATGCCATCTTTCATGTCCTCATTTTGTGACATTTTTAGGGACATTTAAAAATAGATTAGAAAATAATATTTCTATCATTTTCACAGCTTATGCCCCGCTCTCTGTGTCCTCCCTTCTTTCCTTACCTGGCTTAGATTCCACTGTCCATCATTATAGTAGACCTGTACCTCTCTCCTTTCATTCAACTTGTCTGGCAATACCACATGATTAAATTAAAGTATTCATAATATCTCACTCCTGCACTGAGCACCTGAAAATTGTGGACTGAACTCACTTGAAATTTATGACTGCAAATTTCATAAGGACGTTCAGGACTGATGATCCTACCACATTCCCCTGTATATTTGCTATTTCACGCTGCCTCCTCTTCCTTCAAACTTCTCATGTCTCCTAACATCCCTCAGTTCACCAACTTTGGAAAATACTTCATTGAGGAAAATATAAACCATTAGGCAGGAGTCCTCTCATATTTCCATCTATGTGCCTTCCACATCTCTGCTGTACCCTCCTAGTATAAAGGATGAAATATCTCTACCCCCAGCAAAGAATAATTTCTCTAATGTTCTCCAAGGCTTCCTTCCTTTAGTTCTCTTTTTTCTCTGATTCAGAAGTTTCTTTACCTCCAGTGGATTATTTCCATAGCCACTATTATCTTATTTTAAAACAAAACAAAGCAAAACACTTCAGCTGATGCCATTTCCTAATTCCCGCCCCATCTTTATTCCAATTATCCATAAATGTGGTCTTCATGCACCTAATCATACTTCTACCTCTACTTCTCCTCACCAAGACCTCTCTGATCAGGCTCAGCTATGTCTTCCATATTACCAAAACTAATGGCCCTGTTCTTGATTTATTTAGCCTTTGAACAGCCTTCCACAAAGTTGACTAGTTCCTTGTTTTTGCCACATTTTCTCCTCTTGGCTTCCATGATGTCACACTCTTGGATTTCCTCCTACTTCACCAATCACACTTTTAAAGCCTCCTCTTGTGGTTCTTTCTCGTCCAGCAGACCTCTAAATATGAGACTACCTAGGGCTCTGTGCTTGGCCTCTTCTCCTCTATCTCCATTCCTCACCGAGTCCACCCAATCTCTGGGTTTTAAAAGCCATCTACTTGCCAGTAACTCCCAAATCTGTCTCTAGCCCTAACCCCTCCTGAACTCCACACTGTAGATCTAACTACTCACTTGACATTTCCACTAAGATAATAGCCATCTCAAATCTAACATTTCCAAAATAGTCCCCTTAATTCTGCCACCTTTCCTTCCATAAATCCTCCTTCCTTTTGGAAATCTTATCTGCTCTGTGTTAAAAATATAATCAGAACCTGACCCCTTCTAATCAATTCCACCACTACCACCTTAATCTGAAACACCATCTGGCTTATAACCCTTCCGTTTCTATTCTTGCTTCTCCCTTCACTTTACTCTCAATCCAGCAAACAGATCATGTCACATTTCTCCTCAAACCCATGAAAAATTTTGCATATCAGAGTAAAAGACAAAGCCTCATAATGGTCTATAAGGGTTTGTGTGGTACACTGGATTATTTTTCAGAAATACTCACTCCCTCACCACCATCCACACCTCCAAGAAGGGAGTGCCCTAGTCTACCTTGCCTATACACTTATCCTCTTACACCCCTGCCACCGTCATGAGCAAATCATGACGGGGCTAGCCTGCCGGTCCCAGGAAAAGGAAGAGAGACATGTGGAACAGAGCTGCTTCATCTGAGCCCAGCTTAGATCAGCTGACCCCAGACCAAACTTCATACAGATGGGAGCAGGCCCAGCTGAGATTAGCAGAGCTGTCCAGGTAAGCCCAGCCTAGATCTGACTCACAGGCAGGCCTGAGCTAAAGAAATGCTTATTATTGTATGTTTCTGAGACTCTGTGATTGTCATGCAGCAGAACCTAACTGGTAGAGCCCATGTGACCTGTTAACTGTCTGCTCTTCTACAAGTTATTCCCTCACTCTTTTCCAACCATATTGGCCTCTGCTGTTTTTCAACTTCACCAGGCCTGCTCCTCCTCAGCATAACTGCATTTACCTATTACCTCACGTCAAAGTACCCAAGGCTTACTTACTCCCTGTGTACCTACATGATGGAATATTATGGATGAACCTTGAAAACATTATGCTAAGTGACGGAAGCCAGTCACCAAAGATCACATCTCCTTTCAGCCCCTCAAATACGGCAAGCCCATTCCCTCTGTAAGGGCTTTGACTCACTATACCCTCTCCCTAAATGCTCTTCCCCATTATCTTCATAACTCATTCCTTCTTGCCATTCAGATTTCAGCTTAAACATCTTCCCCTCCGAGGCCTTCCCCATCCAGTCTAAAGTAGCTCTCTGGTCACTTGCATCATCTCTCTGTTAATTCCCTTTATACCACTTGTTCATTTAATTCACTCATTCACTCAACAAATTTGAATGCTTCATATGTGCTGAGCTCTTCTGGGGATATAGTAATGAGCAAGAGTCAAAATTCCTGCCCTCATCTAACCTATAATCTGGTGGAGAGAGGACAAATAAATAGTATTAGGTGGGGATATAAATTATGGAGAAAAGTGAGAGAGTAAGAGAACCAAAAATTATTGGGATGAGGAAGGAGCTGCTCATCCCTCTAAGACCGGTTGTAGAAAGACTCTCCATAAGCTGAAGGAAGCAAGAGAACGTGGACTCTGGGGGCCTCGAGGGGAGACTGTCAAGAAAAGAGCAACCTGAGATTCAAGCCAATAGGCTTGGAATATAATTGTAGTGAAACAAGTGGAGACAAGAAGAAAGGAAATTAGTCCTTTTTTTTTCTTTCAAGAGAAGTGATGAGATTGTTTAAAGCTATTATGAGTTTAAGGTGTCAGTGGAACATCCAAGTAGGAACGTCCAGCAGGCAGGTGAGAAGATGGGACCGAGGCCGGGGACAGTAGGGCTAGCTGTAGATGTAGGAGTCGGCCACAGAAAAGTGAAAGTAAGCTTGTAAGATAAGAAGAGATGAACGTCCAAAGGACTGAAGGAGGAAAAGAGTGCTAAGGACTAAGTTTTAGGAGATTCAACCAAATACTTTAAAAATGTAATAAAATATCCCTTTCTGTAATTATTTTTCTGATATACTGATTTTTTAAATATATTTCCTTCCTAAATCTCCTGTCCATTCTTCAGTCCCATCAGAATGCACATGGCCCTGTTTGTCTCATTCACTGCCACAATCTCAAGTGCTCAAGAGTACCGGGAACATAGCCAGGTACTTGGGAAATAGATAATGAATGGAGAAATCAAAGGTTTGCCGCCGCCTTTTGCCATTCACACTAAGAAATAACCACACCTATTGTTCCTTTCAAGCAACACATAATCTCTCAGGATGTCAGAACTTCTGTCTCTCATGAACTCCTTTGACAAAGTGTCCATACACTTTTCTAATGTTACATTCAGCACCTGCAATTTATTTCTCATGATTTCACTAATTTATAGATCATTAAAAGGTAAACAAAGTAACCCAAGGAAGACAAAATGGACACTAACATCCCTGCATCAAGGACATAAAAAACCACTAGACTTAACTTGCAGCCGACAGGTCTTCGCGTCTGCAGAGCCTTTTGCTCCTGAGGACAGCTGAGAGAAATCTGGGTGTGTTTGAACTAAATGACTAAGGCAGCACTGCTGTCTTTTTCCAGCTGCATGACTTGTGCAATTCCTTTTAAATGACACTCACTTCCTTAAGCCCTGGGATGCTGAGCAGGATTCTGTCATGTTTTTCTCTCTCACTGAAAATAAAAGAGCTTCTATTAAGATTAGAACTGTTGAGTTACACAGACATTAAAACAGAGAACAGTGTTTCTTATTTGGTAAATATTTTGCTTTTGAAACATCAGTAACTAATCACGGCTGCTTCCTTTAGATACAAATGTATCCAATCAGGTAAAATTCCAAATGAAACACACAATCACCAGTCACTCTGTTATACAGTACAATGGGAGCCTTAAGCCCTGTGAAATGTATGTATTAGGTATGCATGTATTCATCAAATCAAACAAAGAAGCTAATGGGTCTCTGATTAGTGTTCTAACTCTATTATGGTGATACTTGCCTCTCACCCTGACTCATCTAAGACATGTGAACAAAATGCTATTCAGTTTGATCTACAATCTGTTATGAACCATCATTCTGGTTAAATAACCTAAACTGAATTTTGGCTAGAATTTCTCGCTTGAAAATCAAGGGCAAAGAGCGAGCTGCTAAGCTGAGGTACTATTTTACCCTCAATAATTTGTAATTCTTTATGTCAAAACTAAAACAAAAATTAAGCAAAATTAACCTCATCTAGGATTGAAAAAAGATCGTGTTTCCAAAGGGATTGTTAATGGACATTAATGGACAAGGGCTAGTTCAATCCAGAATTAGGTATTCCAAAAAATAAGTAAATACCAAATTTTTTATTAAATATTTTTAAAGTACAGCAGATTCTGTGGTAGTTTATAAATAAATTTCTAAAATAATAAATTGATACTTTGAACCAAGAAAACAATATAACCCAAAATTCATGTCTAAATGCGAAGCAGTTACCCTTTGTTTAGGGGTGGTTCACATTAATGCATCATTTTGTTTTTATGAAAAAGATGATTGTTACAATCAGGTATAACCACTTAGTTATACCTAAGTTCTCTCTGTTAAAAATATGTTCTTTTAGAGAATCCAGTTTAAACATCTTATACTTTTCTTCCACGATTTTCTCCTAACAGTGGTAAAAGCACTCCTCAATGGAAAGAATCAGGAAACTGTGTGACAAGCCCCAGATCACACTGATATCTACACTGTGGGCCTCCACGGGAGAGCCCAGCTCCAACTTGTGAAGAAGTCCCAGTTCAGAATGCTTAACAATGAGGCGGAAACTAACAATAGCACTAATCATTATCAGAAATTAACAACTTTAGGTATCTTTGTTTTGGGTTTCTGTGGTTTAGGCACATCCAAAATTTCTTCATGGTCTGCACTCATTCCTTTTGCCCAGCGACCAACTGTGACCGTTCGATCTGTAAAGGAAGAGAAAAGTAGAAAAGTCAGAATGTAAGAAACAGTAATGAAATATATCCACCCAGATTGGTATTGGTTTAGCCAAGGAACTAGTTTTGACATGAATAATCACAAGGAGGGGAGACTCCATCAGTAAAGGAAAGTGAGCAATTCTGTAACTGATTATAACCCTTGATTTTGGAGTATCACAGGCAATTTCTCATCCCAATTAGGGAAATGCAGCTACTGCTTTGCAATGCACAAATTGATGAGAAAGCTCTTTCTTTCCCAGAGTTCATCATTATCGTCAATGAATTCCAAGAGTGTATAAACAGCAAGACTTATGAGCATCAGTTTTAAATGCACAAGATTCCACCTGTGAAATTATACAACATCTGCTTGTCAGTTTTGTCATTTGGGAAGTGGCAATCCTCCCAGGAGGGAGAATTCAAATTCCACTTCATCATTTCAATCTCACTGCCTCCGATGTAGTAAAGACCATCTTCTTCTAGGCAAGAGCATAAACAAGAACCCTTGGTTTTCAAATTTAAATGTCAGGGGTTGGAAGTAAGAATGGGCAGACTTATTTGCATAGTACTACGACTATTTGAAATAAAAAGAAATGTGCTTTTTCTTCCCTAAAAAGCACTACTGGGCTATCCTTCTGTCTTGCTTTCTTTCACACAGGATCATCTTCGTTCTAATCTAGGGAAACTAACGTAGTAATGGTCTCCACTTCCTCAAAAATCTGCCATAGATCTGGTGAACATTTATGAAGTTTTTGATGACCAAGGGTAGTATTTCATTAGGTAGAAAATACAACTGGCTAGATGCTGTGGGAATAACACAATTTTAAAATTTTCAGCAGTTTTTGCAATCACCTCTGAATCCTTTGAGTACACACAAAGCAAATATGAAGATAATCATAAGAATATTGAAAGTTATTTTCATATTTCTTATTTGCTCTTACTGAATCAATACTTTTCTTTAAGTAACAGAATTGGCTCTACTATTAAATTCATTAGTTAGCAAAATGTGTATGAATAAGATGCTTTATAAAATCAAGGTCCCCCAGGGCTTACTGCCATTTTCCCACCTGAGAACACAGCCAATGCTCAGACAGTGCTGTGTCTGCTGCTGGCAGAGAAATGATCAAGTCATCGCTGCAGCAGGAAACCACGTTGCCTTGAAAAATCACTAGTACCTCAATGAGTTACCAATAACAAAATTCAGCAAAAACTCAGAGGAATACTAAGTTCACCCCTTCTAAATGGAGGCCCAGGGATCTCACCTGAATTCTGACTTTCAGGGCAATCTTTCTGAAAATGTGCCACAGAGCCACAGAGTCTGCAGCAACCACCTAGTGAAAGAACAAAGTCATTGAAAACCTCTCAGACGTACACAGGGCTTTTAATGTCTCAAAGCACTTTCATACTGCATTTGCTCCTCACAGTCCTGTCAGCTGTAAGGGTCCCTGGGGCCAGGAACACAGGTAGGTGCCACGGGTCCTGTTAATAAGTCCATTCTCCATTCCTCTTAACCTCACAGAGCACTAAACTGTACCCACCCACCATTTCCAGCAGCCGGCCTTCAGGGGAGATGTGGGAAAGAGAAAACAGAGAAGACGGAAGGCACTTGTCTTCTGCGGTCTCCAAGAGCCACTGCAGAGAAGCCTGGCTCTTAACTATAGTTAGACAGGCAAGGGTGTGTGAACTCTTGAACCCGTAAGCAAAATTCGTGTGCAGATAGTTTTTTTGAGGAGGATGTCCACAGTTTTTATCAGATTCTCTAATGATAAATGACCCCAAGAAAGGTTAAGAACCACCGCTCTGCTGTACAGATCAGATGAGGGGTGAGCAGTTATGAAAGGAGTGAAACCAACTTTTGTTTTAGTGCCTTCTATCTGCTAGGCAGCATAACCCTAATAAAATGCCTGCTTTAAGCAACATTCCAGGATTGTGAATTATAACACACGTGGTTTCTACAATGAGTCTTTACTTAATGGTCAAACACTACTGCTTCATGGTCAAGCATTATGATGATCATGCTCACAGTGTTAAGTGACTTACTCAGAAAAATGACCCTATAGGAAATAAACTTGGTTGAATTCTCACTTCTGTGTGATCTACTCCCCTTGCTGCATTTTTTTCTATCTAGTCATTTTAGTTGACCATCCAAAAACATCTTTGGCTCCTTAGTCATATTAGATGACCTGTTCCTAAGTTCAAAACTGAAGGGCACTTTTGAGCATTTTCCAGGCCCAGGCCTCTTTACTATTGTAGATGCTGTAGGGAAACAGAAGCAGCATTTGAATAATATATTTTAATCCTCATAACTCTTCAAGGTAAATTCCATAAGTCACCAAATCTAAGACAACATTGAATATAAGATGTATCATTATTTTACACCCCTCTCAGAAAAAAAAAACAAACCCTGCCAATTATGTGGCACTCATCAATGGTCAGATACATTCTGAATTTAGAGATGTTAAAACGGGGAAAATGTGCATCTTAGTCAATGAAATAGTTTTTTCATCTCCATTTTACAGGTAAGGAACTGAGATGAGAGAAGTTAAATAACTTGGCCAAAGTCCCACAGCTAGTGAGTGGTGGCCCCGGGGCTATAACTGATCTGACTCCAAAAGCTGTAGTTTTTCACTTCATTTCTCTAAGGAAACCCAGGACATGACACAAGAGGTGTCTAGAACCTGATGATACCAGCCATCACAGTAACAAATGACACAGTAACAGACGACAATCTGCTCCTTAAAGCTTTAGACATCACCCACTTTATTGTGAGGACCTTAATACATTAGCTGAGCTAAAGATAAGAAAGTTAGAGGATCCCGTGCCAGATAATTAACTAAGGAAAACATTCAGAAACAACAATTACTACAAATATGAATAGTGTGTACCAGCCCTTCTACCCAAAATGGTATGCTAGGTTGAGATAAAATTCACCACACTATCTTTTAAATCTTATATTAATTTGAAATATAATTCCTTTGCTTCTGCTATGTTTAAAAGTAGACAGTTATAGTCTCACAAATGGTGCTGAAGCAAGCACAGTTTAAAATATACACCTTAGTTTTTTCTGATTTGAGATATTAATGTATCAAGTCACATTACACAAAAAGTCCAGTACACAGAATAGCACTTGATAAAAATAATGAAATTCTCAAGGTTTTGCTAAAGGTTTTGCTAAATTATCAAGCTTACCCAAGAACTGATTAAGAATATAAAATAAATCACAGCTCTACTTGATGACACCATTTTTGACATACGACGGTAACAGGACTCACCATCGGCATAGAGTCCTTTGGGATTATCAGGACAAGATCTGGACAGGTGTCCCATTTCCCCACAAACAAAACATTTTGCAAAAGGAAATTCACCTGTAAGGATCAACAGTTCCTGTTAAGTTGGTTATGTACATTACAAGTCATGTAATTCATATTATTTTAAAACACTCTGAAAAGAAAACATATTTGTTTTTATACCATTTAAAATTTAATCTCATATCACTTCAAAATATTAACTGGCACACTCTTAACAAACCCTGCAATAAAAAAAAACAACTGGCTACTTATTGTCCACCCTCCCCATTAACCAAATCAAAACCTGATAGGAAAAAAACATACCAAGAGCTGGGTCTACTTTTGCCTTGCACTTGGTTATTTCGTGCTCTGTGGATCCACACCGATAACATATTCCAGTGCCCATATCGTGATTCTCAAGGGCAGCTGGGCAATCTGCAACCCCATGGCCAGGCTTTCGACAATGGAAACACACCTGAGGAAACAAAACATGAGTTTCCACACTGCAAAAACTTCTCATTACCAAAAACATCTTTAAAACATTTCTCATTTTAAAGTTATCTAGTTCTTTTTTTGAAATCTCAATATTCTATCTGTAGAAAAAAGTATTTCTAAACAATAAGAAATGTCATTTTCATCAGAGAATCTCAGTGCTTCTGAAAACCCTCAATCCATAAATCCATCAATCTCAGACACAAAGTCATACATGGCTTTGTAGGAGGTAACCGCTTAGATGCATTAAGCAAATACGGACTACTTTCATTAATGGGGTGCCTGCACTAGAAAAACTAGAAAAACTGAGTTTCTGGAGAAGACAATGGCCATAAAAATTATCATTCAAAATTAATACTTGTATTTTAAAGTTCACCTAATTAAATGAATTAGGGTCAAATGATTCTATTTAAATTATGATCCAATTCATGAGATATATTTCATACCAAGAAGTATACTTTATAGTTTTTATAGCCTTAATACATACTCTTTAATATTCAGAAATTGACAGACATTTCATTTTTATAATATATACACATTTTAAAGGAATATTCCAAGATGAATTATTTGGCTTCAACAAAACACTGAACAACGGTTTGGTTGCTTTACATACTACCTAGCAGTCTGGAGAATATTTTTTGCTACAATGAATGAGAACATCAGTCATAATCAAAGATGGTAGCTATTTAAACTATTTTATTTAAATTGGAAAAAGGTACATCTATTTCTTGGATGACAAATAGTTCATCATTTAATTTTTTTTTTCAAAATAAGCACAGGTTTTTAAAAAAGCGAATTCAACAGGCAAAGTGAAACAAATATTGCAACTACATCCTCACTTTTTTCCTGTTTAATAACATTTTGAAAAAGATTGAGTCCCTTTATTCTTCAGTAACTTTTACTTTTAAAATGAAGCTGGTCCAAACAAAGAAAACGCATTTATTCTCCAACTGCAGGAAAAGCTACTGCTAAAAACCGGCTCACCAACGTAAGTCACCTTGGATTCTTGGTGAAGTCAAGGTGGTTTCTAGCAACCTGACAATTCGCTAATCAGGCTCTACCTTTAAAACTTAATCTTCACCAGATAGAAATTTCTTGGAGGATCCTTAAATTTAATGTAGATGGGACTGTGGAGATCAGATGGGTAAATTTCTATATCTTAATCAATTTATTAGCAATTAAGAACTGATGCTTAGTATGAGGTATTAAAAAAGTAAGAAAATCAGTTGAAGGTAGGTCACAGGCAAGCCATACACTATTTAAAGTATATGCTTTAACATAAAGCACTGTTTTTCTTTTGAAAAACAATGTCTTTCTCCCTTAATTACAAACATAAAACTTCTCTTAAAAGGTCATGATATTCAGATTTTTCAAACAGTAATCAATTCACCACACTGCCTGTGTCAATGAAGTCATCTTTAAGTTAAATTAACTTAAGTCTTTAAAAATAATTGTACAATTTAAACAAAACTATCCTGATCCAAATAGAAATGATTATCTTTTCTATCTAAATTTATCCATAAGGAACGTTTCATCAGTATTATCTCTAAATAATCATCTTTACATATGACAGTGCATGGAACTAATCCTGCAAATAGTCAGAAGCCACATTCATACGCCTGGCTTGGTGCAAACAATGCTCTATATTTCGGAATTCTAATAAAAAATGAAAGTGTGAAATGGCAACAAATCCTGATTTTTATGGAGAATCCTGCTAGTACATGGGAAGTTCACTTAGAGAAGGGAAAGAAGTATAGTATTTCATTTCCTGTGTCTGACACAGTTTAAAACCTAGGGCCAGGCACCACAGAAATGCAGCCCCCAGCATTCCTGAGCGTCACATGGGGAGGGAGGGAGCACTGACGTGGGAGAGTGTCAAGGAGCTTTACCTCTGTTACTCTGCTCTGTGACTAACCAGTGTGATTCTTCTAAGACCCCCTTCCTGTGCCTCAGTTTTTCATGGATAAAGACAAAAGAACATCCTTTCCAAATAACGGGAACCACACATATTTAATCTGTTGTGCTTAACCTTCCTCCTTACTTTGATCTTTTAAAAAAAAAAGCCTGTTTGAAAAAGGCTTATTTGGAAGGCAGGGGTGAGAACAAAGGTTTTGAAGCCAGACTCTGGGTTGACTTTCTTTTCTTTTTTTTTGGCTGGACTGTAGCCCATTTAGGTTGACGTTTATGTATTAACGCATATACTTATATAGTGCCAGACAATATTCCAAGTAGTCAAATATTAACGTCCTTTCTTGGGTTTGAATTTCACCTGTTACTTGCTAAGCGCCTTTCAGCAAGATATTTAACCTGTCTGCATGTCAGTGTTTTCTATCCGTAATCTGGGACTAATACCACCATCATTGTAGTGTTGTCATGATAATTAATCAAGTGTCTAGCATATAGGAGATGCTAAAAAAGTCCTAGTGTTATTACTAGCCCTCAAAAAGATGCTTTATGGATCTAGTACATAACAGCGATCAGACTCTGCTAAAGTGTGTATGTGTGAGTGTATGAACAACACACATAAAGTAACATTTCGGTGGAAGTGATCATCTTACCATTGCATTTTTCTTTGCTGCTTGCCTTTTTAATCGTCTTCCTTCCCGACGACTGTCTTTCTTTAAAGCAACTGCAATTTCTTCCCTTACTTCCTGACTGTCTGCTGCTATCACCTCCCCATTGTGAACCATCTGTGAGTTTTGCCTTAGGTATTCCATGAAGCCATTCACATCTTCATTTAAGTACTCCTTCTTCTTTTTGTTCTTTTTGTGTTTTGCTTGGGGTGCATCACTTTTAAGGGACAGTCTATGGCCTTCAAGTTGTTTACTCTTTGGTAGATTTTGGCTTTTTCCCTCAAAGGCCCCCTTCTTCATGTCCTCCCATGATGTTGCACGCAAAGGTCTTTTGTTATTTGTGGTAGTAACTCGTGCCCACCTGGTCATCGTTTCATCAGAGGTACCTTAATCTTTAAAACAAGCATGACCAGTTAGTCATCATGTAAAAGAAAAAACTAAGGATACATGTTATATATCACTATATCACATATGCCCAAATGTTAGTTTTAATTATTAGAACACTTTCTACTTCATTTAGATACCTATTTAATTCTACAACATGCTGCATAGATGTCTCTGATGTAAATCTAGCCCTCACTGCAGAAGTCCCCACACCAGTAAAAAAGAACAAAACCGCATATATAAATACTTGCTTAAAATTGGAAAACAATTCATTAAGAAACGAAATTATTTCGCAAAATTTAAATCACTTAGTAATACTACAGCGAATGAAGTTACTCTTCCCAAATTCCGCAGTTTGGCCTAGCCGTTTATTTTCCTCTCTCTAAATCCCAGGGCTACTTTCTTCCAATCTCCCTGATTAGTCTGCCATTTTAATGCAAACAACGTGCACAGCACATTAGTAAATATACAGAATTCCTGTCTTTTGACATAAAGCTTGTCGTTACAACTCTTTCCGGCAGCTTGGTAAGTAAAACACTATATAAAAGCGCTGACAGTCACGTGATGATACCGGCGGGTCTTCCTCTCTTACTAGTCAGAGGATAAGCTACTCCAGCCCAGTGGTTTCAAGTCATCTTCACTTATTAAGCCGCACCACCTTTAGGGCAGCAGCCGCCGCACCAACCAGGCTAAACCACAGCTCCCGCCGGCGGAAGCATCCCTTCTACACCCGCTGACGGGCAGGGCCGATGGATAGCTGTGGACGCTGCACGCTCTTTACTCCCGGCGCGCACTCGCGTCACTGCAGCCCCTGCGACTGTCACGGTGAGGCTTGGGGCCGTTCAAGAGGTGGCGGGTTATCCTTCCCCTGAGTACGTGCGAAGCGGGGAGCTCCGGGTATCAAGCCCGGGTCGGCCCGGTCCGCTGGAGTGCCGGCCCGAGCGACCAGTGCCCTCCGGCTGAGGCCGGTCCCTGCGCCGCCGTCGCGGTAGGCCGCGTAGCCCGGCACTCCAGCCCCAACTGCCGCGAAGGACTCTTGGCAACCTAGCAGCCAACCCTTCTGCCCTCTCGCCAGGTCCCCAGGAACAAACGAGGGAACTTTACGGCATCTGGGGGCCCCCGGGTCCCATCCCGCCCCGCCGCGCGTAGCTTCTTACCACGCAGGAATCCTCCAGAGCAGCGGAGTTAGCATGCCAGAGAAGCCCGTCTCCCCCAGGGACGGTGGCGGCATTCGAGACCGGAAGCACGTCGCCCCTGAGAGCGCGTCACTTCCGGCGGGCCGAGCCGGGTCTGGCAGGGGTCCCCGTAGAGGTGCTGGGTGTCCGATGACGGGTAACTGTGGCTAAGGGAGTGTGGAGGCCCTGGAGTTTAAAGGGCGCTGCGCTGGACGGCGGGGCCTCAAAGATGGGGAGCGTTCATCCGTGCTGTCTGGAACTCCAGCTCGGTGGGCGAGATGGACTCGAGGGTCAGTGGGGTGGGAGACCCCGGAAAGTCTTCCTTGAGAAAGTGACCTTTGATCTGGACTTGGAAGAACGAAAATGTGATGACATTGGCAGCGAGAGGAGTTAAGCGTTTACAGGCAGGTAAGTTAAAATTACTAGCGCAATGGGAGTGGATCGCTGTGATAGAAATCTAAAAAAGACGTCTGGGGCGTTATTGGGTGCAGGGCGGTGCCTCAAGGGCCTCCTGCCTAGTGCTAGTTAAGCATTCAATTGAAGTATCACACCTGGTGACTAAAGTTGTTCTCTTTTTAACAGAAAAATCCCAGTCTCCTAGACAACTCATTATCTCAACAACCCCTCCTAAACGCCTACCACCACCAGTTACACGTAGTGGAAAAAATGGCATCACATTCGCTCAGTTCACCAGGACCGCTACTTCCGTCCGTATCATCCTGCGCCATCCATTTTACCACTTAAATATCTATTTGTTTACTGCTACCTCCCTTGTCCCAGGTTTCATGCTGTCTCACTTGGATTACTGGCAGCTGTTCTGGGCATCAATTCTTGCTCCACTCCCTCTAACCCATTTTCCATTCCTTAGCCAAGTGAACTTTTGAAAATGTAAGTTAGATTGTTGCTCTCCAGCTTGAATCTTTCCAAAGTTTGCCATTGTTCTTAGAATGAAGTTCAAACTGCTTAACGTGGTGTTAAGTCCCTGCTTACTTCACTAGTCCCACCTTGCCCAGTCTGCCCCTCTTTGAGCTCCATGCATAGGAAGCTTCTCTCAGTTTCTCCAATGCCACATGTACCTTGCTATCTCCAGCCCTTTACTTATGCTCTTCTCTTTGTGTGGTGGTACTCCTTTTTTCTAATTAATTTCTACTCACTCTTAAGGCTTCTGACATTTTATTCTCAAGTCAGCCTTCCAGTGTTCCTCCCCGCCAAACTGGATCAATACCCTACTGTACGCTCATGGCAGTCTGTGCTTCCTTATAGCACTTTTCAAATTTGTAATTACATAAGGAATTGTGTAATAAGTTGTTTACTGTATCCCCATTGCCTGGTATATTTATATTGTATATGGTATATTTATATTGTATGTGGTATTGTATGTGTATATTGTAAATGGTATATCGTATCCCCATTGCCTGGTATTGACTTGGTGATCAGTACGTTTTGTGTTAACTAAACAAAGAATAAATACTGTGCAATGTTTGTTAAGAAAGTGACCAGATTTTCTTTAAGAGGAAAGATTAAAGTCAATTCTGTAGGAATATTGAGATTTTGGTATGGTAAATATCACAAATATCCTAGGTCTTATGGTGGGGAAAGTTTTAGAAGACAAATCCTCCAGCTATGGAAGAGAGGGAGCTTCCTAAAAGATGTATGATAGTGCTCTTCATACCACAGTATTCTCAACCGCCTGGCTTCAGGTTCTAAGCAGCAACCTAGTGATACTTCGTGAAGTTTTCTTTTGTGGAAGCCAGGTACTTGCACATAACCTACACCACTAGAGGGTGCATTCAACTTCAACTTGTCTTTTAGTATTATGCTGGATTTTAAACTGTAGAAGGTTGTTCATTCCTGGAAGTGAGGGAACATGATCTCAATTTGTTTTTGTGAAAATAGATTAAATAAAGATTAGTAATTGAGTAAATAGGCCATAGAAATCCTTTGGGATTCATAAGAAAATATTATTACTACTACTAATAATAGGTAACTTGCATTGCACATTTTATAGGTAATACTTTACATTTGTTACCTAATTAATCCAGCCAGTGTCCTGAGAGGTAGAGCTATTATATTCTCCATTTTACAATGCAGATACAAACTCAGAGAGCAGAAGTTACTTATCCAAGGTCACATGTCTGGTGAGAGGTGGAGTCAGGATTTAACCAAGATCTCAATTCCAAGGTCTGAGCTCTACTGCTTTGAAATACTGCAGGGAATTGTTTGCCTGATTGAACCCACTTTATTATTATTATTATTATTATTATTATTATTATTCCAAGGAAGATTAGCCCTGAGCTAACATCTGCCGCCAATCCTCTTTTTGCTGAGGAAGATTGGCCCTGAGGTAACATCCGTGCCCATCTTCTTTTATTTTATAGGTGGGATGTCTGCCACAGCATGGCTTGATAAGTTATGTGTTGGCCCACACCCTGGATCCAAACCAGAGAACCCTGGGCCACTGAAGCAGAGCATGCGAACTTAAGTGCTACGTCACCAAGTGGGCCCCTGAAGCCACTTTAAAACAGACTTTACTAAGTTATCCTTGCCCACATGAGACTTGACTTTTTAAGAATATATTCACTTTTATAGTTCTAGGGGGTATCTTTGTATTAAATTTTCCATTGAGATATCATTGAAATACTGTGAATGTGTTATTTTCTTAACAGTATATTCATAGGATAATACTGTTAAGTAGGAGCTAAAGTTTTGGTTATGAAGTGCTGAAGTACCTTATTTTTAGGAAATTGTGAAGTGTATTATGAATACAGAAAGGGATATAAAACATGATTTATAAAACACATGTTCATGTAAATACTAGCTGGTTTAAGAAGCTGACTATTGCCAGATATTGTTTTAAATTATTAATGTAATTTTTTGCACAGGAAATACATTTTTCTGTTTCAAACAAAAATAGTTTGTTATGATGATACACGATTTCTAAAGACCATCTTCTATCCTGATAACTGTAAATTCTGGACAAAATACAAAAAACAACTACCTGAGGATTCTAAATAAAAGCAGACACTTGTGAGGAGAGTCAAAATCTGAAGAAGCAAGTACCATGGGTGAGTGTCCCTTTGTATGTGTGTCTTTGCCCTGAGAGTGGGCCACTGTCACAAAGTGCATGAGTAGCTAAAACTGCAATAGAAAGCCCACTATCATTTTTCTGGCTGGAGGAACCAGAGAAGAAAGCATGGAACAGCCATCCCTGGAGAGTGAGGAGGCAATTTTGGAAGGAAAAGAGCCACAAAGAGGATTCTCCTACTTCTGTATATGACTCCCTCACCAAGTCTCAAGCTGGCCCCTGAGCCCACATGTACAAGACAATTTGAGAGGTTCAAAGAAATGAACTTAGATTTGAATTGCTACCCACAAAAAGAGGGACAAAGCCTATAACATAAGTCTAACCAAGTTCATTGCCTACTTAAATTGTTTTTTTCAGGAGGAATAAAATAGAACTCAGAATATATACAAAATAATGTCCGCAATGTTCAGGATAAAATCCAGAATGTAAACTTCCCACTGGTTCAGTGGTACTTTGAATTCTGATTTTCTCCCCTAATTTGCCTGCTACTATTTCCTTTTCGGAGTCTTCAAATAGCTGATCTATGCATTATGCTTTTTAGCTGCATTCAGTGGGAGACACCGGATGCAGTGTGCTCATTCCATCTTACCTGGAATTGGAATCACTGCCTTTAGAATTTTAAATCCTCATCCTTGCCCAGATTCTCTCTAAGTAAGAGAACTTTGGCCAGTCTGTCTGAAGTGACCAGTAAGTGCTGCAGAACTAGGAGTGTCCAAGGCCCAGCCTGGTGGGCTGGCCCTCTAGCTGAGTCTCACACTAGTCTGAGCAGCTTCTGAATGACCTGTTCAACTGTGGAGTAATTGGGGAGAGAGGATAGTGAATCTGAAAGGGATGGCGGGACCAGATTTTGCCAAATGGAAGTGTTGGCATTTGACCCTTTAGAGATGAAGCAATGAACAACTATACAGAGTTTTTTAGTTCCTCCAGTAGATCCCATAAAATAGATCTAGAGAAAAGGGTTGTGTATAATACAGTGCTCAGACCCTCTGGACACTTACTGAACTTCATTTGAATATACAGTAAAATAGAGCAGGAGAGAGAGAAAATAAATTAATGAGCCTGCTATTGGAAATCAAAATGAGATCCAGACCAGTGATGTTCTAACAACTTCTTTCTTAAAAATGTATCTGATTTTTTTTTTAGCTGCTTTGGGAATAGTTACAATAAGGCCCATGGGTAATAGAATTATGAGTTCCTTTTTTCTTCTTTAAATATCATTTTACAAATGTTCTTTAATGAGTATGTGTTACATTTAGAGTCATTATAGAGTTTTTTTAATCCATGGAAATTTTGAAATAGCACATGAGAATTTCCAATTATTTATAGAGTCATAGAAATATGTACCTTTAAAAGTCCTATATTCTTGTTTTACAGGTCAGTAAACGAAGTGTCAGAGAAGTTAAGTGATTGCCGTAGGTCACACTGCTAGTCAGAGAGTTTTGTTACCTGTCATGCACATGGAGATGGCCCTATGTTTTTATTTTCTCGTTTGCATTGTTCATTTTTCTCACACAATAACAAAGTTACAATCAATACTGCTTTATTTCAGAAGTGGTATCTGAAGTGCCTAATAGGAGAAACCCATTAGTGGAAGTTGCTTGAAGTTGCTAAGCAATAAGAGATAGGAATTATATAAAGTTTATGTTCTCCCCTGAAAAAGCCTGACTCGTTTTCATATTCTTTTCTTAAACGTGAGAAACGATAGCATTCAAAGCATTAATCACAGAAGAGATGTGGCCTGACTCTCACCTCGCCCTCTTCTGGTGTCTCTCAAGTTCAAGTTCCTGACCATGCTCTTTAGTGTTATAGTGTCAAGTGCTTCAAATGAATACTTAAATCTAAATTACATGCAAGTGGTAAGATTTGCAAGCTGTCTTCTCTGAAATGAGTACCCCCTCTCCCTTATGTCTGAGGAAATGCTAACTGCTGTGGGCCTGAGAGTGTCCCTTTGAAGGGAACAATGGGAGGTCTGTAGTTTCAAATGAAATGCTGTAAAATGGGTTAGGTGAGGAAAAAGCATTTTTTGATATCTTCTATTTGTCAATGCCGTGTTAAATGCTAGATATATAAAAATGACAGAGTCCTTGCCGTTAGGCAGCAACAGCCTGTGAGGGTAGGACATGCAGACTGGGGAACCTCTAGTGAGGCCAGAAGTGAATTACATTGGTAGTACGGATTACAGATAAATTCATTCTTCTGGGGAGATTCTGGAAAACTTCACAATAGAATGTGTTGCAGACAACTGGAGAGAGAGATTAGGAGGTAATGGGAGGAGTGAATAAAAAAGAAATAATCCTCTCCAATGAGGTGAAATGCTTTGTGTAAATGGAGCACATGTGTGCACTCACACACACACACACACAAGAATTTAATCTACTGCATTATAAAGGATGACAGTGAACATAATGGCCAAACAAGTGGCCAAATGGTTAGTACAGATTTAGTAAATACTGTAAGAAATAATCTACCTGTAAGTCTCTGGGTAAAACATAATGATTTAGGATGAACTAATTTAAGAGGACCACATAGAAGGTAAAAAGTAGCCCACCAAAAAGTGTGGTGTAGACAGTAAATGATCATGGGAAAAGAAGTGCCACAAATATTTTAAGAAACACTTGTGGACCAGGAAAATGTACAAAGTCATAGTATATATTCGGAAGATGTGAGCATTGATGGTGAGCCCTGTGAAGATGAACTGGGCATGGTCCATACCCCAGAGTAACAGTAATCTAGTGGAGGAGACAGACAGTGATGCCAGCAATATCCCAAGGAGTAAATGAAGGAAGGAAAAGGTGGAATTGTGCCAGATAAGCCCAAGGCAGCCAGTATGGAAATCACTAGCAAGTTTTCATAGAACGTTAGCTACATTGGATGTGCACTGCTTTAGATAACTAAACAGTGTGTCCCGGAGCAGGAGAGCAAACCACAGGGAGGGACTTCTTTTAAGAGCTGATCTGACTGTACAGCCTTCGATCTATATGTGTTGCTGCTTTTCCTGTATTGGATATTTGTTTTAAAAACATTTAGGATGGTGGTGATGGTTTCACAGCAGTCTAAGTGTGCTTAGTGCCACTGAACTGTACACTTAAAAATTGTTAAAGTGGTGGGCTGGCCCCGTGGCCAAGTGGTTGGGTTTGCGCGCTCTGCTTTGGCGGCCCAGGGTTTCGCCAGTTTGAATCCTGGGCACCGACATGGCACTGCTTATCAAGCCATGCTGAGGCGGCGTCCCACATGCCACAACTAGAAGGACCCACAGCTAAAAATACACAACTATGTACTGGGGGGCTTTGGGAGAAAAAGGAAAAATCAAAAAATCTTTAAAAATTGTTAAAGTGGTAAATTTTATGTATGTTTTAAAACAATTAAAAAATAGGAAAACTAATATTTAACCTTTTTTATGGGTAGTATTTTCATCTTGATTCTCTTGAAGATCACTTTTTTACATCCTTCCTTCATTTACTATTTAAGAAGCTGTTCTTAAAATTAAGAATCAAGTTGTTATGCATGTATAAGTTCCCTTTATCACAAAGCCAGTTATCAGTTTGAATTTAGAAAGTGCTATTTGTGGAGCACCAAGCATTTTTTAAATAATAATAGCCAATAATTATTAAGCATCTTGTGCTCTAAAGCTTCTCAAATAAGTTATGAATAGTAATACACATTATATACTAATACTCATGAGCAGTAATGCTCATTTAACTTGGGGAAAACTAAGATACCAAGAGCTTAACTGGGTCCAGGATTTAAAATGTCTGATCCCTTTCCTGTGCTCAGAGATATGGCCAAGTAATCTCCCTATGGTTGCCTAATACTTCATTCTGTTATTTGCCAGGCGATTATTAAAATACACATTGACACCTGGCAAATATTCATCTTTCCTTCCCAGTTTCATATTCTGCTGAGTCTCATAGTAAAGCCCTATTTGGAGGTGGTTGGACTGCCCCCCGCCACACACTCATGATGAATATATTCCTAGAAGAGATGAAAAACGGGCCTTACTGGCTTAGACAAGGAAGCGGCTTAAGAGAGGGAAATGCAACATCTCAACAGTATGATGAGAAAGTTGGGAATCTGAGAGAGAACAATTGTTTAGTTTCTATTTTTTTAAAAATGGGATGGCAAAAGGCAGATAAATTGATCTCTTTTTCAATTAAGTTAAACCATTAGGCCATTTAAGTGAATGTTGAAGAGATGTGCCAGGGAGTGTGTGTGTAACTTAAAACCTCTAGTAACCAAAACTTTGACCACTCCACCAGAGAGAGATGTAATTGCGCTGTCAGCCAGATTGTCAAATGAATAAAATACATGAAAGACTCAAACCACCCCTCTTTACTCATTAAAGTCTTCTAGGGCTTCATTAATTTTAATGGTATGCTCTAGTTCTGATTGAAGTGCACCTGAATGCTGTTAGCGCCTCATCAGTGCTGATGAGTTCCCCGTGATTCAGGCCGTGTCTGCGGATTGATCACAGATTGCGTGTCTCCTCGTACATCTGCCCTGTGCGTGCCCGCCCAAGTCTTCAGCAGCACAGCTTTCACATTCCAGGAGCCCCTGTCTTCCTTTTTGGCCTCACCTGCATTATTTAAACAAGATCTCTATTTTCAGAGCTGCTTTTATACTAACAACTGAGTTTTGTAAAAACAAAAAAAGATTTGTGAAGATACCAAAATATGACATTTCTTCCCCAAATCTTTGGATTGAAGATATATATAGCCTATGAGTCAAATGCGTTTTTGAAAAGTAGAGAGCTGATGTATATTTAAAAGAAATGACAAGATCAATTCATTGCATTTCCACTGTATCTCTGTTTCCTAAAACTAATTTTTTTTAAAAAACTTCTTAAATCCTGCTTTTACAATTCCACAATTACATCTCTCAAACTAGATTTACTCATTGTTAAATACAGGTTATGCTTACAGAATGAATACAAGATTAATTATGGTGCCCCTCTTTAATTCTTGATCTGTGACCTGGGTATTTCTACAGCACCAGGAGGAGTGACTCATTGAACATATGGACCCAAAGCAAAAAGGTCAGTCTAACCCCATCCCCACCATAGGAACAAACAACAAGATTTGGATGTTAGTAGCAACTGGGTAGGGTTTCCTAATGATGTGAAAGACCCAGCCAACAGATAAGATCCTTCCATCTCTCTTTTCTAGGTTCCATGATAACTCACCATTTGCCTTGTCTTCACATAGGTGTTTTACAGCAAGGGTAAGACAGTTAATTTGGCTTCATTTTCTGACTCATCTGATTCCAGTCTTGCAGTCCTTTGGTTTAGTCTTAGATCCCAGACAGTTCATTGATTTTGTCTTACAGATGGCTAATCTTCATTATGTGCAGATTTTTCTAGTTTAATCCTCAAATGGCCGTTTTATTTACCTTTTTTCTTTTTTTGAGGATTTTGAGGCTCATATATGTTCTGTTTTTCAATAAAATTTTAAGCCCCTGTGTAGTTCCCTACATATACAAGAAAAAAAGAATAAATATTCCTAATGTAGAGAGATGGTGATTATTTCATTTCTACCTTGATTATCAGATTAAATACAGTGGATATTCTATAATTTATACCAAAATTTTCCTCCATTAAAATTAATAGCAGCTATGTATCCCTTCACATTAAAAAATTAGGCTTGATTCAATTTTAAATTTTAAAAAGTTGTTATGAAATGTTTTTGACTTTCGAAAAGGAATAGGAGAGTCTTATGTCTGGGGACCGGTAGGTGAGAAGAGGAGTCATCATTATGAAAAGGGTATCAATCCTGACAGCAGGGGAGGTAGAGCTGCTTTTACACAATGGGACAGGGAGGAAGAGGTGTGGAACCCAAGTGATCCACTTGGACACCTCCTGGTACTCCCTTGTGCTGTTGTAACTGGACTTGAAACAACCCCGGCCAAAAAGGATGTAACTGCCAAGGCCTCAAGACTAAAGGTTTGGCTCACACAATAAAGTAAAGCACCAAAGTGGGCCAAGGCAATAGATGAAGATGAGGGAAATTGAGAATGGATAATAGAGGCGGTGGGAGGAGTACCAGCTGCAGCAATGGGGGCTTTAGCTCATACCACTAACCTCCCTTTTCTAAGATCTTCCTTAGGAGGTAAGATCCGTGGGAGCCCTGGAGGAGCTTCTCTCAAAAGTAAGGCTATGATGCGAAGAGTGAACTGTGGTGGCCATGAAAATGTGTCACTGAGATCTCCTCTTGCAGGGAGCATAGTTGACTGACAGCTCCAGTTACTGCCCCCCTGGATCGACCATCATGTTCATACTGAGGCCAGACCTCCCAAAATCTGCTTTCAGCTCATAAATGAGCAAGGCCTATTCCTGCCTTAGGAGATGCAAGACTCTTCCAATAGGCATGAAGTCTCCCCAGTGGCCTGGATGAAACTTTCTTGGAACTGTGTTGTAGTCTGGGCATTTTCCTACCCAATCTTCCTTTCCTCCCTCTTGGTTTAGTATCATGGTTTGAAGGCACCTGCCTTCTGCTCCCTCTCCACAAGAATCACTTTCATTTTGAATCCAGTCTTGGCACCTGCTTCTTAGTAGATCCAAACACAGTTGATATTCCTGTTCAAATCCTCTGGATTCGTCCTCATACTTTGTCTACTTGTTCTATGGAATCCTGAGAGGGGAATATGTGTATTTGTCCATTTTCTCTTTCAGTTCTGTCAATTTTGGCTTCGTTGTGCTTTATAATTTGTTATTAGATGAACACACATTTAGAATTTTTGTCTTGATGAATTTACATGTACGTTACTATGAAATGTCTCCCATATCATTTTTTCTGAAATACACTTTAGTAATTGAATTTTTTTCTTCTTGGTTAGTGCCGTCTAGTCAATTCCTACTCCCAGCAACCCTGTGTTCAGCAGAGCAAAACCCTGCCTCATCTTTGTGTGCCATCCTCTCATCTTCCAGGGCTACCTCAGACAATGCTCTGCTGCTATTCACAGGGTTTTCATGGCCAATTTTTTGGAAGTGGGTGGCTAGGTCCTTCTTTCTAGTCTGTCTTAGTCTGGAACCTCTGCTGAAACCTGTCCACTATGGGTGACCCTGCTGGTATTTAAAATACTTCTGGCAGAGCTTTCAGCATCACAGCAACATTCAGCCGCCACAGTACGACAACCAATAGGTGGGTGCTGTGCTTCCCTAACTTGAAATGAACCCAGGCTGCGGTGGTGAGAGTGCTGAATCTTAACCACTAGACCACCAGGGCTGACTAGTAATTGAATAGAGCATGTGAAATAATAGGAAAAAAATATATTGGCCTTTGCTTCAGTTTCTGGCACAAAGCGCCTTGATCGCTTGGAATTTCCTGTCATAAGAGTATGAGGAGCATCTTTTGTTCTAACATTTGGTCTTTGACCCCAGTTCCTGACACAGAGCTCCTAAATCTCTTGGAATTTCCTAGGTGATAGGAGTGTCTTTTGTTCTAATGAGGACTCTTGGTGGGCTTCTGGATGGGGGCTGGTCAGAAAACCAAGGTATGATTAGAAGCTTGGAACTTTCCAACTCACCCTCCATCCTTCGGGAAGGGGAGAGGGACTGGAGACTGAGTTAATGATCAATCATGACTATGTGATGAAGCTTCCAAATAGGATAAATACGAAGAAAGCCACTTAGCCATATCATGGGCAAACTGCTAAAAAAAATCTTCTAAGCAGTCAGAGAAAAATATCACACTACATATAGAACAACTATTTGCATAACCATGGACTTTTCATCAAAAACCATGGAAATCAGAAGACAGAGGAACAAAATAAAGAGCGGAAAGAAGGAAAAAAAGAAGAAAGGAGAGAATTTAATGTTTATTGAGCCAAGTAATTAGGTCTGTGTCTTCCAAAATGTGAATTTCATCCCATTAATGTTTTGTGAAATCAATTTAGTGGGTCATAGTCATTTTTTTAAAACTAAAAGAGAATAGGATAGTATAGAATCGAAAAGTATTAGAGTGCATCTCAAATAGTAAGGATAAATATTATTATGTGAAACTTTTACATACAGACATGCATACTCACACAGTCATATATGTCTATACTGGGTTCTAATAAAAAATATATTTCTTCTCATAGGTTACAGTAAAAGAAAAAAATGTAAGTCACTGCCTTATATTATTTAATTGTCACAAAAACTTTGTAAGGCAGGAGTTATTTTCATTTTACAAATGAAATCAAGGCTCATATGAAGTTAATCGTTGGTCATGTAACTGGCTAGTGGCTGAGCCTGAATTTAAGGCAAATCTTTTGACCTCAGAACAACTTCTTCTACTGCTTTCAAAACATGCTTTTTTATGACTTTTGGCCTGAGGGAGAGTAGCCAGTTCCCTATATGTAGACATACTGTGGCAGCACAGAAGTCAAGGAGAAGGACACGTTTCTCTTCTCCCATGGAAGAGAGCTAGAATGATTTCCCAGCCATCAAAGCCTATTCTTAGCTGCTTTCTGTCTCAGATGCAAGGAATATAGCAAATTAAAAAGGTCCCATGACTCAGAACCATGCTCTGTTATAGGCCAAACTGACTTGGCCTAAGGGAAGCCATCTTATAACTCTCTATAACCTTTGCTTCTCTTCCCCCAGAGGGAATGCTTGAGCCTGCACAAATTTAGGTGAATTGATAACCATCCTCTTGGAAATATGGATGCTCTGTAGGTTTTCTGACCCCTCTTACATATGCACCACTCAGTTGCAAAAAAGAGATAACTGTGTTCTTTCAAATTCCTTAGGAAGGTGAAGACCTTTGGACAGGAATTCTATACTGGTATCCATCATCAATGACAGCTGAAAGGCCTGGTGTGGTGACTCCCAGTCTGCAACACTAGATGGTCAACATTCCTGACCCCCTCCTCTATAGCCCACTGGTCCTATATAACTGCTTCAAGATTCTGTACCCCCTGAAGATGATTTTTTTAGAACACTAGTCTGCAATCTTCCAATCAGCTAGCTCATCATTTAGTAAAGTCCTTTCTCTGTCACTGTCTTGCCTCTTGAGTAATTGGCTTCTTCTTGTGGTGAGCAGATTTAGCCCTTTGCACAGTAACATGTTCACATCATTGCTTGATGAATATTGATTGAACTAGACCTTAGTAAGCAGAAACTATTTGCATGCTCTGACTACCTTGGCTGAAAGATAGAGCATTCAATTAAAATTTAAATTAATAGTTAAAAGTTAATTAACAGTTAAAACTTTCTCTCTCGCAATTGATTCATCTTTCACATAAAAGACCTTTTATTTTCACTGTAACAGTGCCAATGTGCTTGTTTGTTGTAGCAAAAATATAACTTAGCACAACTTCTGCAAACAGGATCATATCATTCAAATGCTTGGCAATGCTTGAGGAGAAAGGATACCCTTGTATCCAATTTAAGTGCTATTACAGGATCTGAAAATTGTCTGAAGAGCTGTCAGGGAAGGATATTTGATGAATATGGAGGATTTCAACAAAAAGTGAGGTGCCAGATTGAGAGTTTAGGAATCCACTGTAGATTTGGCTTAAATGACTGTCTGTAGTCATGAATATCTTGTACTTAAAGTACCTTCATAAAGTAATGTAATAAATGTCAAACAGCCCCACAAATCAAGAGTTTCCAATGTAGATAAGATAATTTAAAGATTAAGTACTAACAGTCTGTGGGCAAGCCAACAGCAAATGCAAGCTCAAGAGTAGGTAATTGATGAGTAGAACTAATGGCTAAAGATGAGAAAGGAATTAGGTAAAAATGCAATAAAAAAGGAGATAAAGGCTAGCCGTACTCTCTGTACCTTAGATATTCAGTTAATTCTTGTTGTTAATGATGTTGATAACGTTGCTTGGGATGTTGTGGTGTAGAGTACAAGGCTTGCTTTCTTTTTACATCAGTAGCTGTATGTTTTTATGCCAGCCCTAGTTTTTCAGCTTTTCTTCTAAAAAAATAAAATGTTGGTATATGCCTCCATCTAGTCTCTTCAGGTCATTTATGCTTATGTTTCTTTGGCTGTATGAATTTGCTTTCATTTACCACTTATAAAACCTTTCAGGAGAGGGACCATCAGGTGTGTTGATTTGCCCTAAAGGACGGTTTTAAGGGATGTTCAGAGATAGTTTATTATAATAGTGATTCCTTTGTTATTATTATTTATTCAGCAAACCCTAACATACTGCTTACAATGTGTTGAGCACTTCTAAGTGAACATTACAACTATTAATTAATTTTATCCTCCCAACAACCTTATGAGATAGACATAAGCCTTGTTCTCATTATACACAAAGGAAACGGAAGAACCTAGAGACACTAATCATTTAACATCATATAGTGGGAGAGCTGGGACTTGTACCCAAGCAATGTGGCTGTAGAGTCAACGTGCTTGGCCATGACACTGGCCTTCTCTACCCTCTATCCCTCTATCCCCACAATGCCCGTCACTGCCTGAAGTTCTGGTCTCTTCTGTGTCTACAGGCATTGGTTGCTAGAACAGCCCTCCACTCCCTCCCATTCAGGGTGTTTAGCATGATGTCCTGAATTACCCCGGGTGCGATTTCCTCTTCTAAATTTCTACCATCTATCAATTTGTCACTCAGAAGTTAATGTGGTGCCTAAAGCACCAGCACAAGTGTCTTCTTGTTATAATTTTTCTCACTATAGTGGGGGAAGACAAATGCTTACATTATAGCAGTGATTTAACTGTAGCACTTATGGAGCTCACTCACTCATAGAAAGCAGAACTTGACCTCATTCCTCTTAGTCAGGCTAACAATATTTTTCTTTTGTATGTGGGCAACTTCATAAGTTGTTACGGAATTAGGTGCTCCCACCTGTTCTATCATGCCCCTTCGGGTCACAGCCAGCACAGGATGGATGGAAAAGAATAACAAGATTTGAGATAAGGATCTGCATGCTGAGGGAAGAATTCAGCTTTCAAATTATGCTAAACACATTTTCAGTATTTCAGGCATCAAATTTTGAATTGTTTCTAAGAGACTGAATATAGAAAGGGATAGTGCCAGACCATATATGACAACAGAAGTCTGACCCACAACCTCTGCAGCAACCAGTTCAAGAAGCCAAACCACAATCTCTTTTACCAATCAGCCCAGAGAGCGGGTTTGGTCAGGCACTGCCAGCTTCCCTAATTTTGGCCCCTGCTTCCAACTCAGGATCAACCAGAGGAAGCCAAATATGCTCTCCCAAACCAGTTACATAGGACACCCTGATTCTAGTTGGCCTGCCTCCAATTTTTCCATGCCTACAACCCCAATCAGAGCATACCTGAAGCTTTCCCTTTTTTTTTTTTTTTTTTTTACCAGAAAGCATTCTTCTGCTTGCCTTTGAGTTTCTGCCAAATTCAAGTAATGGTGGCTGACTCTCTTGCTATAGCAAGTACTGAATAAATAGCCTCTGTTTCTCATCATTTTTGTAATCTTTATTTCCACACTTTCAAGAAAAATGAATCTCCTCTTGCTCTATTTGCCAGGAAATTAATTATTATATTAGTTGCTTATTTTCCAGTGGTGTGCATAGGGATTTGTTAAAGGCTTGACTCTCCAGTAGCATCTAGACAGTTGGAGGGTTTCTAGACTTGTGTGTAAGTGGTCTTACAAATATTAGTTTTATCACTGCTTCCTGCCACTTGTAATTTGATGTGTTTTCCCTTCTCAGTATCATTAAAAAAAAATCAAGGACTTAACCACTCGGCCACGGGGCTGGCCCCTAAAAAAAAAAGGAAGGAAACAAAGATATTAAGGAGAGTTTTATTGTACATATAGACAGGACGTACAATTTTACATTTTTCCAAGTCTACAAAAACTCTCAGAGTAGAAATTTCTTTATGTCTGTCATACCAGCAGACAGATTATTTATAAATTGGGACAGTTCACTTCTTGCTAAACTGAGGTAGAGGTGGTGGCACCTTAATATCTTGGCCTCTCTCCAGCTTCTTTTCACAATCCACCAGGTAATTGACTCCATCGATGACTATCTGAACAAGCTCAACCTTGGACAGTGAAAAAGATGAATGATTAATTTGCACAGAAGACACATGCAAGGCGTTGATCAAGAGGACCAATACTGGGACAAATGAGAACTTGTCACCTGAGATGGACTTCATAACCATTTCTTTCTTGTCATTATTTCCCTAAAGGGTTGTGGGAGGAGAGGTGACTGATGGTCACTGTCAGAGATGGGAAGCAGAGATATCACGGGGTTTCTCTCAATCTTTCTTTAGTTAAGATAGGGTTACTAATTTGTGTGTGAGAACTTTGTTTATAAATGAAAACCATTAGTTTCCATCTCGGACACTTTTTCCCCATCAGTTCTTGCTATAAAGTACCAGAGTTTGTCTAAAAGTAAAACTACACAGTGACACCTTTGTGTTGTTCTTTGGCCCGGATCTCAACTCTGACCTGCCGCTAAGCTCTCCAAGCACTGAATATGCTGCAGTTCCGATATTACCATTTACACAGTGATGTCTTTCTCCAAAATTGTTTAAAATCAAATGTTTGGCAAGTAAGTCACGTTTTCACTGTACTAGTCAAGTTTGCTACTTAAAGGTAACTTTGTAAATTATATAAAAATTAACTTTTAAAAATGCCTGCTTAAAAAAAATATGTTAGAACTTTGGTTTACAAATACTGGTTTTTCTTAAACTAGAGCCCATCTACCTATGAATTTTTTCCTGGGATCACCTTCCAAACAAATTACTTGTGCTACTCCTGGAGAGACCCAGACTAAGATAGTAAGGAATCAGTCAATTCCAGACAGCACTGACATATATGATATAACTCAAGAATAAACACTAAGGATGGAAGGGATGGTTGAGTTTTACAGCTGAACATACCTGAGGCATGACAAAGTCCAGTCCCCTCACCACCTCTTCTCATACGTAAGGAAACTGAGGCCCTGCGAGAGGGCTGAGTCAGAAAGCTAGTCATTACTAATCAAAGAAACATGTTTACTACTTAGCCAACTAACCCATCCCAGTGTTGGTGAGGGTATGGTGAGATGCGTCTCTCAGTCACAGCCACTGGGACTCTACCTGGGTATAAATCTTTCAGTAGGAAACTTGGTCATGGGTAAGGGCCCCTCATCTTTAACCCAGGAATTCCTTTCCTAGAAATATATGCTAACTAATCAGAGTTGTGATTAGAGTCATGTATAGAGATGGTCATAGAGTTATGTATATAGATGGTCAAAGAAAACAGCAAATAATCAGGGAGATATTAAATAGATAATGACTATCATGATGTCATTAAAATCATATTTTTGAAGAATATTTAATATTGTGGGAAAATGCTCATGATACTATACATTGGGAAAAAAGGTATGTTATATTATCAAATATATGTCATCATACTAAATTTTGTAAAACAATGTTTTTTTTTTCCTGCTTTTTTCTCCCCAAATCCCCCCAGCACACAGTTGTATATTTTTAGTTGTGGGTCCTTCTAGTTGTGGCATGTGGGACACCACCTCAGTGTGGCCTGACGAATGGTGCCATGTCCGCACCCAGGATCTGAACCAGATAAACCCCAGACCGCCGAAGCAGAGCGTGCGAACTTAACCACTCGGCCACGGGGCCGGCCACACAATGTTTTTTGAATAATTGTAAAACTGGAAGGCAATTTAGAAAAATGTTCACAATGGTATCTTAGGGTTGTTAGGTTAAATAAGTAGTTTTATTTTTTAATACTTTTTGACATTTTTCTAGCTTTTATAATGATCACATACTAACTTACAGACTTTAAAAATTTTTTTAAAGTGATGACTACTTTGCTTTCCAATAATAAAAATCTAGTTAATGTTGGAAGTGGACAGTCCCCAGATTATCTTTTCTCACTACCCCTCACATTATTCCGTAAATTTCAGAAGTTGTGCTATTTATAGCTGCTTCTTCCTCACGTACTTTACCAGAGCTGGTAGCACACAGCTGGTTTAACTGTTTTGAGGGTTTTCTCCCTCCTTTTCCTAATTTACCAGTAGGGATACCAATGGGCAGTGAAATATTCAAGAGCTGGCAAGGAAGAAGAAAGAGCACCAATAATCCACAGATTTAATACACAGCCACTGAGTCATTAAGAGCTGTATGTTATAAGAAGAGGCTTTTAAGTTAATGACGGGCACAATATGTTCAATGGGACCACATCCAGATAAGCGGATGTGACTTACTGAGATCAGCATTTGCTTGGGATTCAGCTCTTTATGCCTCATCTCACGCATCGCCCCAGGCTTACATATAGTTTATGAATCCTATTCCTTTATGCATTCACAGAATCCTAAGGATGATTTTATGAGTACAATCTTATATATACCTAGTGCATACCTTATTTGCTATCATCAGAAACTATCAAGTATGTAAAAATGCCAAAGTGAAGATGACAGTATGTGGCTTTCACCAAAGGAAATTCAGAATCAAGAGAAAATCCCACTATTTTGCCACCCTCAGAGAGAGCACACATGTCCTCTGACTTCACAGTAGTAAAATACTGCTTCCTTTGGCATAACAGAGCTCCTGCTGCTGAAGATTTCTGGAATAGCTCTCAAGGGGAGGCTGGTGAAAACAGTCCCGCTGTGACCTCCTTTACGTGCCTGCACATTCTCACTTACACTGAGCTTGCCTTTATGCAGCCGCTATGTAGGAACTACATATGGAGAAACAGTACTACAGAATGAAATGCTTCTATGACTCAGGAGTTCACGGGGAAGGAGGGGGTCTTGAATTCTGTGAATGAGGCACGGCTGTTTAGGCTACTTCTCTTTCTCTTAGGCTGATTTCATTAGTTCATGTTCAGAAAGTGAGAGAGATGTTACCTCTGACCGACCGATTCGATCTATGTTAGAAATATCATACACATCCGCCACTGCTGCAGTGTCCACACCACCCGTGCCACGCTTCTGGAGTCTCAGGTTCTCCAGGATCTTAGAAAAGCGTGGATCCTAGGACAAGGGACAATACTTAGTGTTGTAAGAAGCAAAATCAATTCGCCACCATTGGCACATTCATTTAGAAAAGACGTATAATGAGAGGTAATAACAGTTAATATTTATTAAGTACATATTTACTATGTACCAGGACACTGTGCTGGAACTTTTAAACCTGATGGCAACCTCATGAGGTAGGTATAGCTTTCACTCCCATTTCACAGAAAAGGAAGCAGGCTCAGAGGCATTAACTTGCCATAGGCCACACAGCTAGAAGGTAGCAGGGCTGTTATTAACTTCTATACCACTTTTCTGGCACCTGGATGCCAGCTTTGGTGGGTTTATTATTCATCTATATAGCAGTTCTCACTAATATAATTAAAATCATGAAGTTAAATCACGTCAAATCACTTTCTTAGCATTGGAATTTTGAATAAAAAAATTCTCATACTTTTTTGAGACAAGAAACACATTTTCTAAAGTTGTTTTAAAGTATCTGATTCACTTGGTAAGCTGTGGTAGAAACCATTAGTTGCCCGCCAGAACCCTTTCTCATCATCCACAGGTGGAGCTGAGGAAGTGACCACTGGTGGGCCCTCGCTAATGGGACCAGCAGAAGTGATGTGTGTCGCTTCCAGGCCTAGACGTTCAATCTTTACATGGACACACCCGCATGCTCTCTCCTGTTCCTACAAGCCAGAACATGGGGCCTGGTTGTGACCGTGCCAAGGGGACAATGCCCTCAGACAGTGGTCCTCCAAGTGCAGTTCCCTGACCAGCAGCATGCGATCACCTGAAAACTTGTTAGAGATGCAGATTCTGCAGGCAGGCCTAGGCCTCTGCATTTTAGGAGCCTCCAGATGATTCTGATGCAGGCTCAAGTCTGAGAACCTCTGCATCCAGGAGAGACAGAGAGAGATGGAGGGAAGCCCAGGGAGCAGAGCAGCGCAGTCTGCCTCCCTATCCAGACTGGTTGTATAACGGAAAACTTAAACTTCTTGGTGTTGAAGCCACATCCTTTTCTTACAGCCCCTTAACCTTTTAACCTAGTGGTAACAAATGCCTTTTGAGGCGAAGTTAAGGCTTTCTCAATATTTCCTGTGATAGGTGCAGAAAGTAGGGGTTGATGAATGGGCAGTGAGGTTTTCTTCCTCCACAAAGCAGCCACAGCGGAGCTGATCCTGGCGGAACTGGAAGGGCTGCTGGCTATGTAACGTTACCTTGCTGAGCTTTGGGATCCTAACGTGGACACCTGCCCGCAATCCGGTGCCCAGGTTCGAAGGGCAGGTCAGAATGTACCCGAGGCGCTCATTCCACATGAACTCCCAGCCTCGTTCTTGGATTAAGCGTTCTACCTACAACAATGAACAAATGATGGAATTCCCAAATACCCATTCGTTCAGCACATCCCAAACACCAGGGAGAGGCATGTGCACTACATGCCTGCCCTGAATAAAATTTAGATAAATTTATAGTATTTCTTTAATAGAAAATAATACCTCTCCTATCAGAATATTACAGTGGTCCAGTTGAATTAGAGGAACCATGTAAAGCACTGAACACAGTACCTAGCACGTACTAAACACTCGAGTCACTGTTATTACTTTTCAAGTGAGGATAGTAGGAGAATATAGGAATTCTCAGCAGGTAAGGCTGCGACCAGGTTACTTAAGAACATAGTTACATCCTATGCCATCTCTATGCTTGGAATTGCCAAGATCACTGTTAAAGAAACCAGAAAATAACTAATGATCCAGAGACCTCCCCAAACCATTCTGGGCTGGGGAGGGAAGCACAGAACTTGCTAATGACAAGAGAAAGTCACTCATTTTTCGAGGGCCTGCTCTGGAAGTCCCATCCTTAAAAAGTGCCACGACCCCTAGAAAAAATTAGCCCCATCCTGCAAGTCTCCATAATGTCTTCTTTCAAAAATAAAAAATAAAGAGATCTGATTTTAATGAATATACAGAAATCTCCGATAACATCTTACTTCTTTGAGTCCACGACAGAATCGCTCAAATACTCTTTTCATATTGCCTCCTTTCTCCATAGAGATTACCCTGGTGTGGTCTTCTTCATTAATCCAGATGAGAAACGTCTTGTCATGATTGTGCCTAGTGAAGAGAGAAATATGATGTTGAGTGTTAATTACATTTGTTTCAACACATGAAAATTCCCATTACCTCTGTAGCTTGATTGCTTCATTTCACCTTCCTCATTTCTAGATGGCCCTAATCTCTTAACTGTGCCCGAACCAATACTACAAAATAATGTTACCTTGATGGAACGAAGAAGACCAACTCCAACCCTTAAAGATGCCATGTTTTTGCCCAACAAGAATATAACTTCCCTAGTTCCTCAGACTAGGATGACAACAATTCAACTATGGTAATGACTTTGACACTAACAAGAGTATTTTGTCTCCTAATAGATTCAACCAAAATCTTGTGAAACTTTAAAAAAAGATTTTACCTGCAGCCCAAGATATTTGGGGTGCAGATTTCACATATGTCTGCTGAAGAGATCTGCCTATCCCCCGCACTGAGAAGCTGCTCATGAACACTCTTATCTCAGCTCCTTTGAGTAGTGTCATAATAACCCACCAAGGTACAGGGATCAAGGTGGAGTGAGGACTGTTGGCCAAGATAAAATATGTGAACACTTGCTATCCATTCTTCCTTGTAGGGTTTTGCTTAAATCCTCAATATTTATTTTTCATTTTCTGCTCTTTGTTTTAATGTCATGAAACAGATTTTCTGTGAGGTCAAACAATATGAAACTAATCTTTTCTTAAAAATAGTCTTTTTTTCCTCATGCATAATTCATGCAAACCAGCAAGAATTCCTACACATCTTAGAAACATCACAATACTTAGGTATTACACACACACACACGCACACACACACAATTTCTAAGTACTCTGTCTTCTCCATTCAGCTCAAGCCGGGCATGCTGTCAAGTGCAGGTCACAGCAACCTCAGGTGAGGACCAGCAGGTGATCTGAAGGAGATCCCCTGCACACACTGCACACAAACATGCTACGTTCATACCAGATTCCCCTGGCATCTGGCCAGTCACGGGCCATCCCAGCACATGTTAGTAAAGGGGACACTGGCTTATCAAACAGAAAGTGGTCCTGCAGGCCAAAAGGGACAAAGCAGAAAGGAGAAAGTGATGAGATCAGACAGGACTGCAAGTGCCAGGTGGCCAAGTTTCAACCCACCACGGATGGCTGGGGTCTCTCGGGCAGCGGTTCTCAGCTGTGGCTGCCCACTAGGATAACCTGGCAGCTTTAAAGAAAATATTAATGCCCAGTTCCCATGCCCTAGAGATTCTGACTTAACTGTCATGGGGTGTGGCCTGGATGTTGGAGTTTTTAAAAGCTCTTGAGGTGATTCTAGTGTACAGCTAAGGTTGAAGACCGCTGGCTTAGCCCAGATGGAAATACTTACTCGCTACGGAGCGTGTTTACCCCACCAGCCCAACCCCATGCAATGGCGGAGCGGGCATGAGAGAGAGGCGCTACTCAGAAAAGTCTGTCTACACGGCTGCCATTCTCGATGTCTCTAGCGTTACTGGTTCATTTATTATTATCATCCTTTCATTTAAACATACTACAGATGTAAAAGAATGATCTATAAACAAAAATAGGCACCATTAATTTAATTCTCACCGTTTGCCACCCTCTACGGTACATACTTTTAATTATTTTCTTTAAACCTCACAGCAACACTATGAGGTAAGTGTAATCATTCTAGTTCATAGGTGAAGAAAACTGAGATTCAGAGAGAACCTACCCGATATCACACAGCTAGGATGTGGCAGAGCCCAGATTCACACCCTGTCCTATATGACTCCCAAGCCTGTGCCTCTAACCACTACAACACACTGCTCAACAGATCAAAATGAGTGTCAAGAGACTGACTGTTTTCTTAGTGTGTGCACAGCAAGAATATGAATACGGATACCATACATTCAAATATGATTACACTGAGATGAGAAATCAAGAGGCTATGGGGAGGGAAGTCTTTCTATAATCTCTAAGAAGTGGAAGAGGCCGGAGACTTGATTCTGGACAGGCTTGTGGACCGCCACAGCCCAGGAAACAGCGTGTCCCTTAAGCTGGAAACTAGACGTGGCTACTGGAGGTGGACGAGGGCTTGTTCTCTAAGAGGGCAGGCGGAGGGTTGGCCTGATGGCCGCAGAGACCAGGAGACTGAGGCCCACAGACCATCAAGCTGGCCCACCTGCTTTGGAATTGGGGCCTACTTCGTCGACTGCAGCTTCTGAAATGCTAGAAATTTGTTTCTGCTTTTCCTTGCAGTTCAGTTCAAAGTTACTTGTGCAAACCCCATCCTGTTTTAGCTGTGCTGTGGAAAAAATTGTCTGTCCCAGTGTCAGAGCAAAGCTGTGGAGGACATGTGGAGGCAGCAGGAATCCCGGAGGCTAGCTCCAATGCCAGTCCAGGCAGGCCTTCCACTTGGATAATTTCCCTTCCAGATTTTCCTAGCTTCCAGGACTTTCTTCAGGTGTGGTAGTGGAAGCCATCCTCCAGGCAGAGACAGGATTTCACACTCAAGTGTTCCTGTTCACCAACAAGCAGGAGGATCCTCCATTCACCCCCACCCACTGATACAGCCCACCAACTTGATATTGGAGTTTCCTCTGCAGATTGTATCTGTAGACTATTGCCGCAGCTTGACCTAAAGTTTCAGGGCCTCATCTTTCTTCCTTATTCTGAACATGCTGAAGCCCCAGCAAGCTCGCAGCCAGGGCGGGGGGGCCTGAGCCCCAGGAGAGGCCACACTGCGCCTGTCAAGGCTCTAGGTGCAACCCCGCCCCAGACAGCCCCGGGGAGGGGTTCAAGGGCCACTCACGTCAATGAGCTGCTGCTGGTCCTGCTCCGTCATCTCAGACAGCTTGTAGTAGCGGCCGGCCAGGTCCCCCTTGAGGCCCTCCAGGGCCATGATGGCCACATTCTCCACCTCCCTCCGCTCGGCCCGGGTGCAGGCAGGTGGCAGGCTCAGCCCGCGGATGCTGCGGCCAGTGCGCACCCGAGACGACAGCACATAGCGCTCATCAAACTGCCCCTGGGTGATCTGCCGAGCAAAGCATGGGGTCACCGCTGCCAGCCTGGACCACGGTCCTGCCATAACCATGGTGGGTTCTGACCCGCTGATTGGCAGCATTCCCTGCAGGGGACCCTCAGGCATGGGGCAGGTTTGCACAGGTGACATGCTGGGCACATTGTGGAATTCTGGGGGTGGGGGCCTTAGAGATAAGTAAAGGGCAGAGCTACTCCTACAGCGCCTTCTGGAACCCTCTACCCCTACTAGGTTTGGGATGGAAAAAGGAATTGCTCTAGGAAAGGCTTAAAGTTCTTGGTGACCAATACCAGCCTAGTGGTACTTATTAAGTAAAACAAAGACTGTGGGACCTTCCTGACTCTCTGGGGTCGTCCAGGGAGCCTGCTGTGCTGAGACCATCACAGAGCTTTCAAGGGCACCTGACCCCAGGGCTTTTCTCTCAGGTTCTCCTCACCTTGGGCCCAGGGGTGCCGGCTTCACAGGAAGGTAGGGAGGGGCTGGACCTACCTTGGATGCATCCAGATCTGTGGGGTGCTTCATCACCCTGGGGTCATAGCCATTGTGCCTTAGTTTGATGACAGGGTCAAAAAGGTCGGCAAACACCTGCAGGAGGGAAGATGCTCCTATTTCCTCTTTATTTCCTTCATCTACTACTAAAAGATATTCCTTTCACTTGCCCTTTTTACCTTAAGGGCCAAAGCTGATGCCCTCCTTCTCTGAAATTCTCAGCGCTCCCATGCAGGAAATGGCTGTGAGAGGGGACCAGTGGTGAATAATAATAAGAAGAAGAAGAAGAGGCCTATACTAGAGAAAACCTTTTCCAGGCCCCTTGCCCCTTGGGAGGGGGCAGGCTGTGGAACTCTGTCACCGTAACCACCTCCCTGATGGTTCTGCCAAGCTCACTGCCATCAGACTGAGCCAGAAAATCTTATGTCTAAGAATTGGAGGGTTTTCCCCAGAAGTTCTTGCCGTTGTGGGATAAAAGAAGCTGCCAGATCAGAGGCTAAGCAGCTTTGTGGTCGAAGGGGAAGCTCGGGTTCTAGAGGTGAAGAGCACAATAAATTGGTGGAAACCTGGCTGCTCTGGATGAAAGACAGCAGTTAGGGCAAAGCAGCGACCTCTCACCCTGTGAGGGCCTTCCCCAGCCCAAAACATCTTGTGCAAAACCTATTTTTAAAACACTCAAAGCTTCAGAAACATCCTCTAGGTAACATAACGGTAAGAGAAGTCCTAACAAGGCACCCTGCAGCCTTTGGAGCCATGGGAAGTGGGTCCCAGGAGCCAGCTCTAGTCCGGGTCTCTGGGAGCCCAGAGCTGTGCACTGCTGTCTGTGAATGAGCCACCAGTCTTGCTTATCCCAGGTGGCCCCCTCTGTCCTCTAGATGGCTGCATTCCCAGGGAACTTCCTTCAGCTCCCTGCCACAGAAGGGCGCAAGGAGAGTGGGCCTGAGGGAGGAGGGCTGGAGGCATCTGCCAGGACCTGGAGGCTGCTCTGCGGAGAGGGCCGCATGCTTGCTGAGCTCTGCTAGCAGCAGACCATGCTGTGCTTCTGCGCCAAGGACGAGGATGTGGAGATCATGGGATTTCTTCAAGACACTTGGTGAACTCAGTAGTCTGGGCCACCCTGGGTGTGTAATCAGCAATGCCCAAACTAGACACACGGCACCATCCCCCCCTCAATAAAGCCCGGCCACGAACACATCATCGCCTAATGCCTTACTGGTGAACACACATCAGCAATGAAATAAAAACATAAAAAGGCTTTATTTTTTTTCTGTACCAATTGCTCTCCTTGACAAATGCAGAGAGCTCTGTCACGCAACTCCTTCCTCCCTGGGGAGGGACACTAGAGCAGCAGCCTAGGAGGCCTTGTCTCCTGGAAGCTGGAGACCTCATGGTTCCAGATGCTCTGCTGAAGCAGCCTTCCTTTACGGGAGCCCTTCCTGAGGAGGCAGAGAGCTGGCCCCATAGACAGGAGGGTTCTGGGACCGCGCCCTTCACCACCCCTGGAATATCCACCGCCCCAGCCCCGACTCCGCCCCCGCAGCCAGCACTTTTACCTCATAGGACTCCTCGTCCCCAGCCACCATGCCCACCGTCTTTATGAAGGGGTGGCCGGGGTTGTCCACGCCAGTCTGGATGCACTGGTCCAGGGTGTAGCCG
Organism: Equus asinus; assembly: GCF_041296235.1. Taxonomy (NCBI): domain Eukaryota; kingdom Metazoa; phylum Chordata; class Mammalia; order Perissodactyla; family Equidae; genus Equus; species Equus asinus. The sequence continues at coordinate 87,756,084 of NC_091798.1, forward strand.
TTGGGCGTCACCTTGTTGCGGAGCTTGGCGTAGATGGCGGGGGTGAGGCACTCCGCCATGCAGTTGTTGTGCTTGCGCAGATCCGGGTAGTCGGCGCTGCAGGGAGACAGGCTTTCAGGCGCCGCCCCCGAGGGAGGGGCCTGGCGAAGGCCTTGTTTCGGCCCTCGTGCCGCAAGGCTGTCTTCAGCCTGTGGGCACAGAGACCCTTGACGAGGAGTCCTAACAAGCCGTGAGACTAAGCCAGAGAAAGGGACCCGACCCTGCCAAAGATCCCGGGATCCCGGCTCAGGAGCCCACGGCCTGTAGCTTATGTTGATGTGACGAGGAGGTAGAGTGGAAATAATTAGAAAATAAACTTAAGTTATATGCAGATTTTTTTTTTTCTTTAACCCAGAAATTTTGGTAAAACACAACAGCCACATTTTGGTCCTTTAGGTGGAACTACGTAGCAATTCATTTCTTTGTCTTCTGTGGTGCAAGCTCCATGCCCATATGCTATATTGAGAACAGTGCCTAGCTATAAATACAAGAGTTCAGTAAATATCTCTTGGAATAATACATAGAAAGATGTCAAACGGGGGTGCCCTCTTACCCTGGGAGATGTACAGGTTAAAGAACAGGATTCTGGACCACCACAGGCTCAAACCCAGTAATCTCACCTCAGGCATTCCTGAGCTACATGGTGGATGCTGGCAACCCCCCCAGAGATCTGATTCCCACAAGAGCCAATAAACGTCTCCGAGAAACACCTCAGGTTTTCTTCATCTCTCTCATCCACAGCTGCCTATATGGAGTCCCCTAAAGTCAGCCCTCTACTTCCGCTCTGTGCAGTGTGTGATGTGTCGTCATCGCAAGGTTCCCAGGGCTGAGAAAACAGTCCATCTTCAGGCCACTACTCCACTCCCCATCTGCAACGTCCTTTAAAGCTGATGCTTAAAATCAGTACCATAACATCACATGTTCCAGAAGGTGGTGCTGCATGAGGGAGGCATGGGTCTGGAATCAGGGTCCCTAGATTTGCATTTCGCTACACTAGCTGTGTGAACGTGGGCACTACTTAATTTTTCTAAGCTTCCATTTCATTACAAAGAGATGCTAAGATGAATAAAATAGATACTCCACATAAAGTGCTTAGCACACATAGAAGTGCTCCACAAATGTTTACCATTACTATTGTTGCTATTCAACTAGACTGCAAGCTCCAGGCAGGAGCGATGACCCTACAATTCCTTGTGTTCGCCACAGATCACTGTGCTTAATGAGTCATAAAAACAATTATTAATTTGACTTAGTCATCCTTAAAGGCAAAAAGAGGGACCCTTGGGACCAGCCCAGTGGCGTAGTGGTTAAGTTTGTGCACTCCACTTTGGTGGCCCGGGGTTTGTAGGTTCAGATCCTGGCCATGGACCTACATACTGCTCATCAGCCATGCTGTGGTAGTGTCCCACATACAAAATAGAGGAAGGTTGGCACAGATATTAGCTCAGCAACAATCTTCCTCAAGCAAAAAGAGGAAGATTGGCAACAGATGTTAGCTCAGGACCAACCTTCCTCACCAAAAAAAATAAAAGAGAGGGACCCTTGCTGACACCTTCTAGCAGGGGAAAGCATAGTTCTGGCTGGCATTTAAAGTTATTTTAAAGCCAAAAGGATTTACCTTGGAGGGAAGAGCCTGTGATGCTCCCGGGCGTCAGCATACACGTTCTGCCGGTTCAGCAGGTAGCCGGTAGTCAGGGCACCAGTGCCCATGGTAGCAAATAGCAACGAAGCATTGCGGCCAGTTAGCAACTTAGAGAAGATACTGGCCATCTTTCCTCTTGGATGAGTATCTGGAAAGCAGAGAAACTGGATTAGACAGCCTCCCAGGATGGCCCTGAACCACAGCGTGGAGATCAACAGGCAAGAGAAATAACTGCAGGAGCCATTGCTCCTCTTTTGGTTTGTTTTGTTTTTCTCTTTCTTCCTTTTTCCCTAATGCCTCTTGATACTGCTTGGAAAAATCTCAGTAGTTTTAGACATTGTGAATGTCAAACTGCCTGAAGTTCATGCCATTTACTCCAGTAATATGATATAGGGAAAATACACAAAAACAGAGGATGTGTACTTCTGGCTGTTTGACAGACCAGGTTCTCTTTTGGACTCTGCCTTGGCATCACCATTAGACCCTGAGCAGGGTGGATGGCTGGGTGTGTAAGAGGTAGTGGAAGGCTCTGAGGACCACTCCTCTACTCCACTCATCCTAGGTGAGTGATGTCCAAGCTCAGAGTAATAAGCCAGAAGGTTTACGTTATCTTGAAGGTGGACGCCTATCTGAGCACTAAGGTCAGGATTCCAGCATTGAGGTAGGGAGCTGACCCTATGACTCCTCTAGTGAGCTAGGGCCCTTGAGAGGGGCTAAAGTGGCCCAAGGTCAGCAGACCCCTAGCCCTTGGCTCCCAGTAGAAGCAGACTCACATGCTCTCTGAGGAACATGTACTCAGTTCAGGCCTCAGTTTAGGATTAAGATCAAGCAATAAGCTCTCAATCAAAGATCACCAAACACACAAGAAGGAATGGGAGTCAACAGAAGAAATGGCCACAGATTTAGACCTCCAATGACTGAAGATACTGGAATTGTCAGACAAGAATATTGATTAGCTCTACGTGGAATGTTTAAAGAAATAAGTGATGGAATGCAGTGATGAGCAAGGAACAAGAGACTGTTAAGAATGACCAAGCTGATTTGAAAGAGAACCAAATTGAACTGCTGGATACAACACAGTATGAAGATAGAATAAATGAACTGGAAGATCTATCTCAAGAAATTACCCAGAGTGTAGCACAGAGAAATAAGAAAACAGAAAATATGAGATATAAGGCAAGAGATATGAAGGACAGAATGACAAGGTCAAATACACATCTAATTAAAGTCTCAGAGAGAGAATAGAGAAAACAGAGAAAAAGACATATTTGCAGAGAAATGGCTGAGAATTTTACAGAACTGACAAAAGACAAAAATCCATGATTCAAGAAGCACAAGATAGCTCAAGCAAAATTAAAGTAAATCTGCACATAGATAAGTAATAGTGAACTGCAGAATATTGGCAACAAAGATATTAAAAGCAATCAGAGAGAAAAGACAGTTCATCTACAAACAAATGAAAAACATTGGCTAATTTTTTAACAATTAATAATGGAAGCCAGAGAAATGATGTCTTTAAGGGGCTATGAGACCATAATTATCAACCTAGAACTAGGGAGCTATCAAACTATCTTTCAAAAATTATAATGAAAAAGGCAATTTAAGATAAAGAGCAGATTGATAACAAAGGAACTACCAAATATATACTTTAGGATGCAGGACACAGACACCAGGACAGTCTGAGATGCAGATAAAATGGAGAAAACATATATAAATCAAAATAAATGTTTATATAATATCAACAAGGGATGAAAATCAGGATAATCATGCCAAATGGATACTCTGCTGTGTCTGTTTCTGCCCAGAGATCAGAGTGGACAATTAATCCCCAGCATCACCCAGGGGGAGCTATTTAATGTGGGTTGCTGAGCAGAGAACAAAAGAACAGGTAACTCTCGGTACTCTTTCATTATGTTGGTTTCTGTGATGCCTAAATAAAGGGAGTGTGGAATTTTTTCCGTAGTATTTAGAAGGTTCCCAGGACTCTGCTACAAAGATTTTCCAAGCTTAGGTAGGTAGGTTGGCTGCAAAGAGCCCATTGATGTGTATGGTTGTGACTGGAAACCTAGGCCCCCAGTGAAGGATAAACTCCTAATAAGGTAAGGTTGGCATGGCCTTACCCACAATTCTAAGGGTGGCCTTCGCAGGTCCACTTTCTTCCTTGATTGTATTTTGGGAACTGGGATCAGTCCATCAACTTCATGCTTCCAGATTCCCCACCTGGAAATCTCTACTTAACATCTTTTTGAGCAATACTAGGGAGAAACTTGAATGTCTCAACAAAAAGTATCAAAGTCCTTGGAAAAGTTTAAGACGTTATTTTTCTACATTAGCCCAGGAAATTAGACTATCAGGTAGCCTTTCCTCATGCTAATGTCTAAAAATAATTCCCTCTCTCCTAAAGACAACCTACATTACTTTAGTAATCATCAGGCAAGATAAATAGGCCATTTCTCAAAGTTGTCCTAGGGAACTGTAATGGCCCAACATTAATTGCATCACACATACTTCTTTGCTCCCTTCTAGACTGGGGGCTGTTGTCTGTTTCATTCCAAGAGCAGGTGATGGCTCCTCAAAGAATTGCACCGATGCTTCCTGGTCCTCATGTGTGGCAGGTGACACTAATATACATCTTTCAGGCTTGTCTCATCTGCTTCCACATCCTCCAGTCTGCTTCCTGAGCAGACAGGCAGTGCAGTCATCTCTGAGTTTTACCATAGAACTGACCAAAGGAAAAGAAGCTTTGTCTGAATTCTTTCCAGGCAATATATGGGCCAAAAAGTTAGCAAGGACACACTCTCCCTAAGCTAACAGGATATGCATTCATTTCTAAGGTAACTCAACTGTCTTGGTCTTTATTTTTCTTTCCTTAATTTGCCTGAGCACTGATATGTGTTCACATCAGGGTCTGTTTGAGAAGATAAATCTTAAGAAGCAGAGCCAGGAGGAAGAGGACGGATGGTGTCCATGTGCGGCCCACTGACAGCTGTCGGTCTTCAAAGGTCTTCCTCCCCGTGAGAGTGATCTGCGGGTGGGTACCTGACTCAACATATTAATGCTTGAATTGTCATCATATCCATATATTAGTATCTGGAGATAATAATATTAATTTACATCCAAGAGTTCCAACATGGCACTGCTGTCTGGTCAATGATGTGCGATTGCGATTCATGCCAATAATCCTGTGCAGGCTTTGGCTGTAGCAAGCCAAGCAATCCTGGAGCTGAAATCTCTTTAGTGTTCCTGCTTCAGCTCCTTGTAGAGAATTGACAAAGACTCAAATTTTGGTGAAGTGAAGAATTCCTGCTTCCTAGATTCTCTTTCTCTCTCCAAGACACACAGAGAATTGAATTTCACTGTTGAGGTCCCAACTGATGAACTTGGGTGTGAGACTGAAACAAGGGTCTCATTGAACAGGCTGCGGATCCCGGGAACGGCTGTGCTATGCTCCCCACAGACCCAGAGGCAGGCTTGCAAAGAAATCAATTTTCCTCGTGACTGAACTAAATCTCTACAGGATGTTAAAAGTTAGTCTTTGAAAAGCCGCAGAGGCTGAACATCGGTTTGTCTTACGGCTTTCCCTGTTACGTGGGGGGCCCCAGATATTACCTAAGCCCCATCTGCAGCGGAAACCCCTACTCAGAAGAGGCTCGATTTGCTATTTGCACAAATGGCAACATGTGGTGTAAATAAGTCGAGCCAGAAAGAGGTACGTAAGAGGCAATCTGCATCCACCAAAGCAGTCAGTATTTGGCTTTGACTAGTTTCCAACATGTGGCTTTCTTTCTAAGTCAGTATGTCTTGTGAAACCACTGGGACAAAAGTTTGGAGCATAAAGAAATCTGAGGCTCAGATTAAAAATTTGAGGCTTTTACATTTTTTTGATTCCCTCTATGCCCCAAGCATTAGCATGACGTACTGAACTGCTCTGTTAGGAGGCCACTGGAGAGAGGAGCCGAGAGGCCCGAGCAGCCGCGATGTTTCTCCCGCCTCCAGACCCCTCACCGTGTGCTCCACTCTCAGGCTTGGCTTTTGCTGTTGTTTGCCTGACAGCTTCCTTACAAGCAGGCATCATTCCCAGTTTCTCTTCCTAAAGTCCTGTTTATTTCCTTCTTGGTACTCATCCCCCACCTATAACTATTTTGTTTGTTTTCTTGTTTATTAACCATCTCCCCAAAATGTAGAAGCCCCAAAAGAAGGAGCGCTGTTCTTTTGCTCTCTGTCGCATCGCCATTGGTTCACACAGTGCCTGACACTTAGGCTCTTGGTGGCATTATCTCATAAGTGGATTCTGTGCTTCCTGCTGGGTTGGAAGCCAGTCGGAGGCTCACTGGGATCCACATGAGAGCGCAGGTGTTAACTGAGTGGGCATGGGGGGACGTGAGGCCAGAGAACAGAGCCGAGCGGACGGTGGAGGAACACGGGCAACAGAGAAGTATAGAAGCCAGCTTTCCCCAGCCTTGGGATACCAGGAGGGAGCGGAATCCGGATCTATTTTGAGGGGAAGAGGCAAATGTCAACTAAATAAGCTCATATAAGGAATTTGGTGAAAGCTCACGCAAGCACATGTCCACATACATCCAGGGACTGTCATGGGGGCCCAGAACACCCAGGACACAGTGGGTCAGCCTGACACAGTGACAGCTCTAGAGCCCTGAACGATCTCAACTGCAAAAAAATATGTGCATATGTATATGCATTTATATCTAGATCCTAATATGGATATTTTTTAAGTATCAGTTTATTGTCTGTACTTTTGTGCTAATGCAATAATAATGCAATAAACCATACTAATTTCTTTTAGTAAAATTATTACCATTTAGTAAAAGTTCTGCTTCTTCCCGCCCCTCCAGCGTGGACTTTGCTGTCCATCTTTCCCTGCCTGAGCGGACCACAGCCTGGTGCCTCGTGCCCTTCCAGCTCAAGGTGACTGCTTTCTGTCTGCGTTCCCCAAGCCCTCAAGGGCTACTCACTCATTTGCACTTGGTTTTTCTGACATCTGTTGGTGAACTCAACTGTCAGATTAAGGAACTCCCCACTATGTGTGGATTATCTTCCCAGCTGGTGGGTAAAATCTTCAAGGACAGGAACCTATCTGCCAGATTCTTGCAGACAGTAGCTGCTCAGTGAACGTTTCTTCCCTGACTTCATATAATTACCTCTGAGCAGTGCTTTGCCGGATTTCCAGAAGGAGGAAACTTTACCAGCCTCCTGTTTATCCCCTTTCAGACAATGCATGTAGCTGTAAGGGAATGTGTCCTTTTCCTGGGGCCTCTCCCCAGGGCACCCGCCCCTCTAGCTCGGTTCCTTTGCTCCCAGGAATTTCTCACTTCTAATCTGCTATGAAGCCCCAGGCCTGGTATCTAAGTCAATTTAGAATCAATTTTGGGAGCTAGCTGCCTGGATCAAAACTTAAGAAAAAAATTACTTCCATTACACTAAACACGTCCCTTTCAGCCACTGATTTTGAATTGCTATTGTTAAGAGCAACGAAGCAGAGCGAGGCTGGTAGGCTGGTTTTCAGCGCTTTATTGCCCAGGTTCCTGGTCTCTGAGAGCTGCCCGTGAGCCAAGGCAGCCCAGTGCAGACTCCTGACCTGTGGCCCGTGACAGGCTGTCTGACCCCTGGGAGCCCATGGAGCCCATCCTCAGTGGTTTCCGAGAGATCCAGCAGAGGCTGCCCGACAGACAGCAGATGGAAGCTTCCCAGCAGAGCCCCGGAGCACAATGTGCAGGCCCTTCTGTCCTCAGGGGACCCTTCTTAGACTGAGCAAGCAGGTGGGGAAGAGGAGTGAGATGAGGAGCAAGTGCTAGGTGTTGGGGAAATTTAACTGGAATCTCCTGCCACCCAGAAATTCCTCTCCACAAAATATGGGAAAGAAAGAAAACAGTTTTATTATTGAATAAGCGTTAAACCACGCTGAATGCACATCACAGGCAATTCGCTGAAAAGATGGCAAAGACACGAAATCTCACCCTTCTAATAGAGCCACGTGGCTGGGACCCATTAAACACGTGTTCTCGAGGTAACTGGAGTAAGAGGACATGACAGCACCATCTGTCACACAGAGCTCACCCTGAATTCACCTGATAATTCGCTAATTGCCTTCGTCCAAAGGAGAAATAAACTTCTCATGTCTCTCTGACAGCAGGTAGTTGTACAACTGGAGCCCGGTGCTTCAGTTAAACTACTGCCATCCCACTGAGACGGGATGGGTCAGGGGCTGCCTTCCCGGATGTTCACACTTCAAAGGGATGGCTCCCAGGCCTTGAGAAAGGCATTCCTGGTTGTGAAACAGGCAGTAAGCCTACTAACATTAAGATTTACATAAGTCTCAAAGGGGCAGAGAAGGAATTTACAGGTTTTCTAAAGGAAATGCTCTAAGAAAAGTGGGGGGTGGTGTCTTTCCCTTTTTTGTACTAGTGAGCACCACTTTCGTTTCCTCCCCTCCCTCACGTGCCCAGGAGCACAGCCTCTGGAGCTCAGCAGGGCTCGGGTCAAGGGTGGACATTACTCAGAACCCAGCCCACGCTTCGAAGAGACAAGACCTAGTGCTGTCACAGTGTCTCTCTGTTCTCAAGCCCCTGGGCCTCACATAACAGGTTCTGGGGAAATGCTGGGTGAGAGACTGAAGGCTCAGTCACAGGGACCTGGGAGTAGGAAAGGACTTCACAGGTCATTCAGCTCAGCTGAGCGCAGGAGCCCTTTCCCTTCAGCCCTCCTTAAGTACCAGTGATACAGGCTTAACACAAGACTGACATAAGGGAAGCCATTTGTAGAAAAGAAACCATACTGTAACTTTGACTGACTCTGACTAACTAACCCAGCTGGATTTTCACCCTGCAGGCGACCCAGCTGCTTGGTAGATGTTCTGACCCCAGCTTGTGCATGTACCTCCCAGCTGCGATAAGACGATAACTTTGATCGTTTGAGTTCGGGGAGAGTGTGATGACCCCCAGACAGAGAGTCTATTCTGATAGGCATCATCAACGGCAACTGAAAGATCTGGTGTGGCCACTCCCAGTCTGTAACACCAGAGGGTCAACCTTCCTAACCCCTCCCCATAACCCACTGGCCTGTATAACGGCCTCAAGATTCTGTGCCCCCTTAAGATGGTTCTCTAGGACACCAGTCCCCCCATCTTCTGATTTGCTAGCTTATTGCTTAATAAAATGCCCTTTCTCTGCCACCATTGTGCCTCTTAACGATGGGCTTTTCTCTTGCGGCCAGCAGACTGTGCCCTTTGTGCGGTAACACCAGCAGTGCTGGGGATCTCATCTCCTCCTAGAGCAACCCATTTCACTATTGGATAGGTGTAATTATTAGAACATTTTTTCATATCTTAATAAGGGGGAAAAAACAAACTTAGAGAGTAGTTTCAAAGGCCAAGTATTTTCTCCACAACAACCCCAAGGAGCAGATATCTTGCTCCATGCCACAGTGAGGGAACACAAAAAAACAGAGAGGTTAACTAAAGCCCAAAGTCACAGAGCTAAAGGGAAATCACATGTATTGAATATCAATAGGCACTCATTTAAATGAAAATCCTGTTTTTACTTACAAGGTTTTATAATAAACAATACTACAGTAGGTTTGGATGAAGTCGACCCCCTTATCTCCTAAAGAATGGAGCTGCCAGACAGTTCTAGTGGATTCCCATCCTGCATCGTATCTCAGGGACACTGAATGGAGTCTCTCTGTCAGGGTTTCCACAGGGGCTCAGGGGAGGATGATTACGGGGCCAGATTGCCAACCAGCTCACAGGCGTGTCCTGGGCAGCCCTGAGCGGGGGCAGAAACAGAAGGTGTGCCCTGGGGGCCCCCTCCACCCTCCTGGAATACCACTGAGCACAGGCTTCTAGAGGGAGGGTCGGTCATCAGGCCCAGTGAGGCAAGGTCACTGTGAATGACCCTGACATGCCTCAGGTGGGGAGAAGTCACAGTGGGCAGCGATGGAGGGAGAGGAAAGAGGACAATGAGGGAGTGAAGATAGACATTCTTGTACTTACTCGTTTGATAAATATTTAAGTGCCTACTATGTGCCGCTTTCACATAGCGCATAATCTGAGGGGAAGACTCATGTAGCACTTAACTATGTGCTGGGCACATGGTTCTATTACCTGTATGGTTATTACCCCATTTAGTCCTCAGGACACACCCATGAGGTTGATGCTCTTATTATCCCCGTTTTACAGATGAGCAAATGGAGATAAAGAAAGGTAAAATAACTTGCCTCAAACCACTCAGTCAGTGGGTGGCAAGGCCGGATTCAAGGCCAGCAGTCGATTTTCATGGTCTCTGCTCTTAACCAGCACCCCTCCTGGGCAACTGCAAGCCATGTAGCGAGTGTTCTTCGAGGGAACTGGAGCCCGTGGGCGCCCTCGGGAGGGCCTTGCCTGGGACCAGTCTGTTCAGCTGCACGGTTTGAGGGAGCTTGTCTGGTCTTAATCAGACCAAGGTATTGCTCGCCTCCACCGGCCCTGGGACTAGCACAAGGTCACAAAGTGCAGATGATTAGAGCAGAAACAAGGACTAGACGCCACGTGCATACCCAGACACCTGTGGAGGCTGCTGTGCATCACCCGCTCTGGACAGCTGCTTTTCAGGCACCTCCCAGGTGGGGGAATGGCCACTGCCCTCAGCCCACGCAAGACTTAATCTACCTTTGAAAGCTACAGAAAGCAAGAGAGGAAGAAAGGCTGAATACACCCCCTGTTCTATGCCTAAGTCCAGAATCTTCAGGATGAGATCGCAGCATCCTAGGCCACTGTCACTAATTCAAGTTTGGATCTGGGGGTCCTCCAGAGAAGAAGATTCCCCTGAAATTCGGAGAGTTGAATTAAACTGGGGCCAAATTTGCCTATAATTTTGGGTGGCTGCCTATCCCCAAAGGTCCAAGGAAAACCCATGATTTGGGGACAACCCTGATTAATTCTAGATTCCAGGGATGCAGCCGAATGGGGTCCAGGCCAACTACCCAGTGAATGGCCCATGCGCAGTGTGACTGCAGCTTGCCGTTGGAGAAGATCACATCATAGCCAGAGGGCTAAGCCTTGAATCTCATTCCTTCACCCGTCCAGCATCCATTTGTCCATCTGTCCATCTGTCTGTCCAGCCATCCATTCAACAAACGTTAAAGAATCAATTCCTGTCAGATACTGGGGCTGCCCACCAGAAGCTCACAGTCTGCTGAGGGAGACAGACCTCTGTAAAAGCAGATCATTATAACCCAAAGTGACGAGAATAAAGAAAAGACCCAAATTTGCCTGGTGAATCAGGGGAGGTCTTTCTGGAGGAGGTGAAAAACCTTAGGGATGTCACTTTGCCAGGTGGACAAGGGAACAGAATGCACAGAGGCAGGAGCCATGAGGGGCAGCGGGCACTGAGGGAAGGGAAAGGCAGGGGTAGAGACTGCAGGCAGCGGCCACATGGTGACCGGCACTGCAGCCACAGCAAGAGGAAAGTCACTGTGAGACCTGGCACTTGGTTCTGTAGGCAGTGAAAAGTGCAATAGGATTTTTAGCAGAGGAGTAATTTTACTCGATTTATGAAAGGTTGACCCCAGACCAATGCGGCCAAAGCGTGGTCTGCGGACTGTTACCAGTTCATGACGAGTGAAGTATAGACTTTATACTGTTGATAGTGCTTTGATGGAGTTATTTTAATTTAAAAAATATAAGCTGGGATTTTGTATGTCTTTATTTTATTTTTCTAGGAATTGCACTTTATTGTATTTTACAAATGTATTGGTCTGCTGTGGGTTAGAGATTAATAACAACTTTTGCCACAGATAGTTTGAGAAGTGCTGTTCAGTTTCCTCACGATAAAATGGGGCCGAGAGTAGGGCCCACCCATCGGAGCTTTGTGAGAATTCAATGAGTTCTTAGCACAAATCCTGACATATAGGGAGCAGGTAATGAAGGTAGAAGTTCTTGTGGCTGTTATTAAGCTGGAGAGGGAGGGAAAGGGGTCTAGAGGCAGGGAAACCAGCGCCTAGTGTCCTGGAATAATCCAGGCAGGAGATCCTTCTGGCTTGAACCCTGGCGGGGGGAAGGCTTTGTGGGACATAGATGGAAGGATTTCCAAGGTACTTAGCAGGTAGGCTCAGGGGCCTTTGTGACCAGTCTGATGTGGGGGTGAGAGTCGTGAAGGAGTCTTGGAGGACACCCAGGTTTCTGACTTGGGTATTCCCCACAACTGGGAATCCTGACTGGGGAGCAGGTCTCGGGGACAGGACAGGACAGGACAGGATGACGATCAGGTTGAGTGGGAGGCACCTGTGAGGTATTCCAGAGGGGGTGTCTTCTAATGTGATTGTGGAGCTCACAAGAGAGTTCTCTCACCAGAGAGGGCTGGACTGGACAGAATGGCAATTGTGCAAATATCCACCCTGTTTCTGAATCCCCTCACAATGGCCTTCCCGGGTGCTCACCCGGCCCTGCTCGGGCACCGGCTGTGACAGGGAGCTCATGACCATGAACAGACACCAGTGTAGCGTCATGAGCAGAAGCTCTGGAGCCAGACAGCCTGGATTTGAATCCAGCTCTGCCACTTACGATTCTCTATTGCCTTGAGAAAATTACTTCACTTTCCAATTCTTAGTTTTCTCAAATGTAAAATGAATATAATAATAAATAATTGTTCTGAGGATTAAAGAGCTCATCTATGTGAAGTCTGCAGAACGGTACCTGATTAAGTGCTGAACATGTGTTTGCATCTGTCACTCTCACTTTGCACAACTTTTGAGAGGTCCAGTCTAGTGATGCCCACAAAGTGTTCGAGAACATTCTCTCTTCACCTCAGCCAATAGCCCAGCAGCTCGTAACTCCGCTTTGTCCAAGGGAAGGGGTCTTAGGGTTCCCTGGCTCTTCTGACAGATGGAGAGTTACCACTGAACATGGTGAAGAGCCTCCCAGAGACTTGGGAAGGCCCCAGGGGGCAACTGCAGAGCTGTTCTTCCTCTGGATGCTTTTGTCTGGGACCCTCTGTCCTGCACCTTAATCAGGCAACTTCCTGGGTCGGCTCAGCCAAGAGGGAGCCTTTTTCCTAAGCTCCCTTCTCTCCTGAGGACACAGCTTCCCTCTGCTCCTGAGTGTGACAGTCAGCCAAGCAGGGGCCCCTGGTCCTCCAAGGATGTGCAACCTGACAGGCCAGCCCTGGTTCTGGCCTCCAGACCCCAACCCTTCTGTGCCTGTAGCTTGCTCCCAGGCTCTCCCTTCCTTCAGCTCTGGTGTCTTCCCTCCCAAGGCCCCGTGCACAGGACCTCCTCAGGCCTGCTCCCTGCCCAGGGCACCCCGCCCGGCGTTAGGGAGCAGGGACCTTTCTACAGGCCAAATACACTTAGTGGTTCCAAGTCAGGAATTCTGCTCCTGTGGAGACAGTTAAATAAAGACCCTGCTAGAGGGCAAGGTGGGGCCTTCTTCTGGTCCTAAAAGGCTCCTGCTGAGTAGCGCTGAGGAGAGTTAGGGGGCAGAATGTGAGCCGGAGGCAGCTCTGCGTGCCCCCCACCACCACCCCGGGCCATGATCAGAATCACCTGGACTGCTCTGTGAGGCGCTACAACCATTTTGGAAAGTGAACCAGGAAACATCTATTAACATTAAACATGTGCATACCCACCAGCCCAGCATCTCACTTTGAAAATCCATTCTGCAGAAACAGAGCTGCCTGGATACAAAGAGAGAGGCACAGGGTGTTTATTGAAGCACTAATTGTAGTGGCAAAAACCTGGAAGTAACCTGTCCGTCAGAGAGAGGAGGGTTCAGAGTGGCACCTTCAGACAATGGAACATTCTGCAGCTATTAAAGAATCAGTTAAAACTGCCTCCACTCACCTGGATGAATGTCTATGCCATATTCGTAGGTTAAAAGGGAAAAAAAAACTTGCATAGGAATGAGTATGAGTGATTCCAATTTTGTAACAATGATGTATGTGTGTATTTGCATATACTTGTATGAACGTAAAGAAAAGTATTAAAGGTTATTCATCAAACTTCTAAAAGCATTGCTTTAGAGCAATACACTTGGAGCAGGTAGATTATTAATTTTCTCTTAATAGAACTCTGTACTGTGCCGCTTGAAAAAATAAGTATGTATTACTTTTATGATAAAAAAATAAAAAGCTAAAATAAATCAACTGTGAAGTGTGTTAAAAATCCAGATTTCTAGGCTCTGTCTTTTGAATGAGCAAGAATGGGGCTGTCACGTGTGTTGTGGTAAAGCTTCACAGGCGATTCCCACGCCCTGCTGGGTCTGGGAACCCTGTGTGTTGTCTGCCAGAGCCTCAGCAACTCCTGCTGTATAATGGGCTCAGTGAGACCTCTCTCCGGGTGTTGCAAGGATTAAGTGACAGGCTGCAGTAAGCAGTGAATCAATTGGAATCCCTTCCCCCGGTGACCCTAGGGCTATGCACAAGATCGTCACTTCAGAGCATGTGACTCCCCCAGAGTCCAAGAATATTACAAGCCCGTTCTCTTTCCTTGTCCTCAGGCTTCTGCTGAAGTGGCCCAGATGCCAGGTGCCACTTCGTCCACTCCACTCCAACGCCAGGTCCCCAAAGCGCCTGCCAGGCATGCTGGGGATGCTGGGCCAGCCTGCCTGTCTCTGAGATGGGGCACAGGCTTGTCTTCTGTCTCCTTCCCTCCTCTCTCCTGTCTCATACAGGAGTGACTGCAGGGATGAGGAGGGAGGTAGTCTCCAGCCCTCACCCTGTAGCAGCTGTCTGCCAGCTTCTTGGAACACCTCGTGGCCCCTGATTTGAAAAGCACTGTTTACAGCATCAGGGCTAAAATCGGGCAAAATTCCTGGGCTCCAAGCCAGGGAGGTTTCTGTGTGGTGTGCAAGATATAGCCAAAGGCAAGGATGTTGTGGTTATTTCTACACTTGCCCTCTCCGTTAAAAACCAAGCACCACCACATTAAGCCCTTTTGTCAGAGGGCCCAAGGACTGCATAGCCCTCTGTCCCAAGCAGGCACCCTGGGGGTCTGGGTCCTGGTCTAAGGGTCTTATCTGATTCTGTGACATCCTGGAACATGAGGCCTTGGGTTCTGTCCCTGCCTCAATTCTGAGCCTCCTGGTCGTCCTGAATATCCTGGATGGGGACGCCATGGGTGCCTTTCTGCTGACTCAGAGCTATTTCTGGTCCAGCTGTACACGGAGTCCACGTGTTTGAGCTCCTTGGGGCCCGAGTGCAGTGGAAGGCTAGGGGGAGGACCACGTATCAGCTTTCCATCCAGAGAGGGTCACCCCAAAACAGAGGACATTCTTGGGTTGGACCTGCTCCACAGCACACTCTGAACAAAGTCCCATGACGCCAGTCTATTAGGCTGCAGAAAATGGCTGTCCTCTCCCAGTTCGAAGAAAGCAAAGGGCTAAAGCTACTTCCCCACCACTGGATATACTGTCACCCTAATGGGCTCCCCTTGGCATCTCTGTTCTATTCAGCAAGTAGAAAGTCATACGCAGGAGACATTTGCAGTCCTTCCCTATAAAACAGAGGCCTCTCCTAGGCCTTCTCGTGATGAAGACATAAGACCATTACCAGACTTGTCCTCTCAAGGGCAATCTGTTTCAAGAAAATAGGAAGTGAGGAACCCTCTGCTCCTTTGAAATGCTGTAATGGAGTGGACGCCTCCTTCCCTGCCCAAGGGAAGGGTTCTCTGTGCTTCCCAGGCAGGGGTAGGTGTGACCTCCAACAGTCACCTTCAGGACTGGCTCCCTGTGGGCTTCCTGGCTCAGCAGGAATTCCCAGAATGCTGACACAAGGTCCTACATGGTTTCCTCTGCGAAGACAAATAGCTCCATCTCTAAGCTGTGGTGGAGGCGGAGACCCAGTGCCTCCGAGCCAGGGGCAACGTCTGTCTCAGAACCTCCCTCCTTCTGCCTCTAGAACCCAGGACTCCCCAGTCCTTATCCAAACCCCCACCCCACAGTTTCCTGGACCCTCCTCAGCCACCCCTTTAAGGAAAACTGACCTGGCCTATGGCCTATTCTCTGAGGATGTCATCTGATCATGAAGCTGGCAGAGCCCATGGGTGCATGCAGCATTCGTGCACTTTGCTGGAACGGCGCCTTAACCCACAGAGGGTTAACTCTAAAGGTTGGGCTCTTTGCAAAAGGCGCCTATAAACGCAGAGGAGAAAGCACTGTGCTCACAGCCTGATAACGCCTACATGTCGTCCAGGAGCCTGCTCAGTCAGAGAGCCCCCTTGCCAAGTTCTGCTGGTGGTCGTGTTCTTCTCCATGAGAACAGAGAGAACAGACCAAGGACACGAGTTCAAAAACAGAGGAAGTGTCACAGCTGCAGGCAGGAAAAGCAGTCTTTCTAGAAGCAGCACATGTTTGAACTAGCATGGCCTCGTCGTCATCAGGGCACTAACTGCCCCCTCCTGTGATCCTAGCTGACTCCGGGGGCTCAGAGAGCTAGAACAATGCCCGAGGGAGGGTCTGCAGGGCAGCATTGGGGACAGCTGGAGAGTTTTGTCTTGTTCTGTCAAATGTCTCTCTCCATGCCCACCGGAGCATTCAAAGGCACAGATGTCAAGCACTCAAGGGACAAAAACAGGGCTGACAGTAACGCTCTGTGAGCCAAGCAAGCAAGTAAGCAAAGAACAGGCCTTTGCCAGAGAGGAGACGCATTTAGGCCTATCCTGTAGCATTTTTACCCCTGATGAGGGGAAAACAGTCTCTTGGCTCATTATTAATGTTAGTGATTTTAAAAATGAATCTCTAGCAGTGATATGAATCAGTTTACACCGGGTCCAGCTGCCTGGCCGTTAGTAATTAGCTCCTTTTGAGGGCTTCAAAATGTTCATTTTTCAGTTAGTTTATCCCAAGTCTCTGATTTGCACCTCTTTCAACGCGGCCTGCAGAAACCACTCCCAGAAACGAATGGATTAGACTCTGTAAATTACAAGGGAAAGAAAGTTGAAGGTTAGGGCCCCAGTTCAGCGGCATTTAGATTTTGTTCCGTTGAGGAAAAATTCCTGATTCACTATCAAAAGCAGGCACAGCAAGCTGGGTGCTGAGCCGGCTCGGGAACCCCGTGCGGGACTGTTCCGCGCCTGGTCCCGCGCCCGGGTGCAGGGAAGGGGGCGGCTGCTTTAGGGCGTTCCCACGAACTCCTCGCCCGGACCGGGGCCCTGAGCACGGCCCCACGCGGTCCTGGACACAGCCCCGGGCCCACCGCACACAGGCCCCTCGCAACGCCCCCCTCTGCAGAAAGAAAGCCGGCTTTCGCGGCCTCACCGACCTTGGAGCCGGGTCCCCCGCGTCCTGCCGCAGCGCCGCGCGCAGTCGGGAAGTGGGCGGCCGCCTCCCGGGCTGCCCTTGTGCGGCTCGCGGGGGGCGGGGCCGGCGGCGCGGGCGGCCAATCCCGGCTCGGAGCGCGGGACGCTCTTCTCCAGCCGTGCCCTTGAGGCCGGCGGCGGGCGCTTCCTAGCACCTGCCCTTTCTCGGCGGCCTTTCCATCCCCAGGTCCGCCCCTGGGGGCTGCCTCTCCAGGGCTCTGCCCGGGCTTCTTGGGCCTGCAGCCCGCAGGACCCGGCCTCGAGATGGAAAGGCCAGCCGGAGAACCTGGCGCACCTGTCAGGGGACCTGTTTCCACCTTCCCTCGGGAACCCCATCCATCCCTGGAGGCCAGTTACCTCTGGAGAATGATCCCCCCCGCCCCCCGACTAGCCGAGGTCCAGGAGGAAGGTGTCTAAAGCTCCTTCTTTTCAGCTGCTAATCAGGCTCTGAGCCCGGGTCCTGGGGCTCTCCTTCCAACCTGTCTTCTGGGGGCCTGGATTCAGGGGCAATAACAATCACGTTTCTCTTCTAGATCAGGCCATCTGAAGTAGGTTGCTAGACAATCTCACCTTTGATCCACAAGCTTAATATGCAACCCAGAAGGCCCTGCAGGCCGTATCCCTGCTTAAAAATAGCCCTCCTTGGGACATGCCCGCAAGCCGGAAAGGTTGACTGTAAATAGCACTGACCCACCAGGACTTTGGACAGCAGCCCTGCCATTTCAGAGGAGCTGCCCAGGGCTCTGTGACAGTCACGTACCCGGCTTCTACGGCCACGTGCACATCACCAGCTGATTCCTTCTCGGAACGCAGCCCCCGCCCAGAGTGATTTTCTTTCAGTTTCCCATTCTTTTAAAGATGACCCAAAGTACACATACATTTTTTTTTCTGCTGTCTCCCCAAATCCCCCTGCACATAGCTGTATATCTTAGTTGTGGGTCTTTCTAGCTGTGGCATGTGGGATGCCTTCTCAACGTGGCCTGACGAGTGGTGCCATGTCCACGGCCAGGATCTGAACCAGCGAAACGCTGGGCCACCGTAGAGGCGCGCGGGAACTTAACCGCTCGGCCGCAGCCGGCCCCACACTTACCTACTTTTCCTTTGCTTGGGAGTACTGACGGGGAGAGTGCACGAGGGGGCCTTCTAGGGGCTGGAAGGTTTCCTGATTTGGGGGTGGTTGTGTGGGTGTACACATGTATAAAAACTCCTCAAGCTGTACACTTACGGTTCACACTTCACTGTGTATTGGTCATATCTCAGTTAATACATACGCCATCGTTATGATCCAGCTTAAGTTAAATCGAAGTTTTTACAAAGTGATACTTACCGTTTTTACACATGATATATTGACATTTTCCAGACTCTTCTATGTTATTTCATTAAAACAATTGCAAATTGGGACCAACCAAACTGATTGCATGGTCCTCTAAAGAGTCAGGGTTCTCAGTTTGCACACTCTGTTGTAACGGACCACCCACGGTCCCTCCACCCCTGAGGCCTCACCTGGCAGGAGAGGCAGCAGACTGGAGGTCTGTGGGGCTGACCAGCTGCTCAGGAGCCTGGGCTCTGCAGGTTGGAGGAGGAGTCTAGGCTTATTTCTTCCCAGAATAGCTCTTTTGCACACACAGTTTCAAGTCACTTCAGGCGCCAGGTGAAATAAATCCAGTGACCCTGAAATAGCCCACATCGCAGACCCAGAAAACGATGAGGCTTTTGAAAAGCAGGGAAATGTAGAGTTTAAAGAATGGCAGTTACAATGAGAAATCCCTCCTCTTTTTCTTTTTCCCCAATTCCTTAGTAATGAACATTTAGCTCCTCCTCCAACACACACCTTACCTCAACCTCTCATTTTTTATGGTATAATTTATATAAGTTAGAGTGGAAGGTCAGAAGTTGGAGTATCGTTGAGAAAAGGGGACGTCACTCTTCTTTTGGGGGCCTCGTCATCTTCAAGTCTATTATAAAGGTGTTGTGATGGGGATGGCAACCTCTACACGTGACTCACGGCAGAAATTCCAGATTTCCCAAAATCCTTCAAACGTGATGCCATTTATTCCTCTCTCATTGTTGTCGACTCCCTTCAAAATTCTGGGGCTTTCTCCACACCTGGTGGCCAGTGCGGTCATGGAGCTGGTCTTGCCACAGGGACAGGAACAGAAGAGAAGTATGCAACTGCCACATCACTTGCTTTAAAGGAAATCTCCTGCGTGGACTTATTGTCTTTTCTGTTCCTGAATCCCGCTGGAGCCTGGATGGAGCAGGACCCAGATTTGACGGGCAGGCAGGGCAATGCCGGGCGGGATGGCCAAGGAGTAAGATGAAAGGACTCTGGGTTCCTGAATCCCCACCAGCCTGATTGCTCCTTTCAGAACTTGAAAGGAAGCCAGCAGGACGGGGGGACCCACACTTCTTCCTTTCCTCAGTTCTCCCTTGTGCTTAGCAGCTGCGTCATGTTCTCCTCAGCTCTAAATGTTGGGACAACTTCATCTACTTGCAAATGTTAAAGTATTTTCATATATATTATGCCCCGTAACTGTTGCAGTAATTCTAGGGGCAGAATTGAGTCTTATTTTACAGATGAGGAACTCAGCCTCAGAAGGCTCAGGAGCGCAGCTGAGGTCGGAGCTGCTGATGGCTGGGCCGGGGCGCTACCCAGCAGCTTTTCCTCTTTCCACAGCCTTTCACGAGCGTTGAGCTGCCTTGAGGCGAACAGAGCTGCTCTGGCAGCAGTGAGTTGTGTGTGCCTGGAGGTAGTCAAACATGGGCTGGGAGTGTCACAGGGAAGAGTTAAGCACTGGGAAGAAAGTGGGACCAGATGATCTTAACATCTTTTTGAGGTCCCCTGAACTCTCTGATATTCTAGTGCCTGTAACATGAGCTTCTTCTAAACTTTTTTTCCCTTAAACTTTAGAAGTAAAAGAATATCTGAAGGAGCTGATTGCTAAGAGGACACAATGTAGAAGAACACAAAAAGAATTAAATGAAGAGACCAATAAGACGTTGAGAATTCAAGAAAGGCGAAGTTTAATTTGCATATAGGCATAACCCACACCTCACCCAGCAAATGTTAGGCCACAGCACAAACCCCTCTGTTGGATTCACAAATGTCAGCCGATTCGCAAAGTAACTGGACACAAACAACATGCTTCTCAAAGGAACACATGAGTTTGTCCATTACACACGCACACAAATAACAAAGAAATACATTTAAATCCTCTGCAAAAGAGACATGAGATGGTAGTCATGTTACCTCACATTTGGACAGCACTTTACAGTTTGTAGCTGAACCCATTTTGTCCTCATGACAGTCCTGTGAGGTAGGCAGCACAGGAATTAATATTAACTCCATTTTGCAGATGAGGAAACAGGCTCAGAGAGGTTTCAGCACTGGCCTAAGGTTTCCCAGCTTGTAGATGGATGTAGATCTGGGCCCAGGACTCAGGGCCAGGACGCCTAGTCCAGTGTTCTTTCACAACTGCCTTTCTGGGGAAAATGAAATGGGTTGTGTAAAAACAGTGGTTCAACATCATTAATAGAAACTTTTATTTTTCTTAAGGAGATGAGATCAAGTACAAGCAACAATAATGTTAATGTCATGCTGTGTGGCAGCCAAGATGAATACTTTTCTGAATTATTCACGTGTGTATACCTACAACAAAATGGTTGTTTTCTAGTTTAGCTCTGCTCTGCCTTAATTTTAAGTCCCTAATAGGCACAGAGAAATGACACTCTGATTAGATTTCATTGACTCAAGTCTTATTACCAGGATTGACATGGTGGTAACCGTAATCCAGTCATTATTTAAACTTACCATCTGTTGTCTTAGTGAAATGAAAATAAATTATATTCATTTATTCTTTTGGCTGTGGACATTAGCCTGGCTCCATTCTTTAGCCATAAATTATACGTCACCTTTTATCCCATTTCAATAGTAGTAAAAATGATAAACTTTACACGTTGGATTCAAAAAATCCTACACTTTTTTAAAGTGAAGAGAAAGATTTTTTTTCAGGGGGAATAAAATCAAACTTTGAAAAGAAAAGTTAAATAAAATCCCAGTCAATGGCAGCCCAAGGTTTTTTTGCCCCACAAAATACTGTGAGAGACGAGGACGTGCTGGTCCATCACACACACACTTCAAACTGGAACATGATGGGTGGTTCTCTTCCAGATTATTCAGTATCTAGGAGTTTCATTTGTTTTTAAGTAGTACTTTAAGATGTACTGAAATTTAACAAACAGTAATGGGGACTTTGTGTGAGAGCCACTTGAAGATATTGCAACAGGAGTTTAAAATTCCCACTTTAAATTCTTTCAGAGAAACACTAAGGAAAAGTGACAACATTCAACTTCATGCCTGAATCTGTCACATAATATATTGGCTTAAGTAAGAGATTTGTTCCTGTAGCAAAACTGGATGTCTTAGTTAATAACCAAACGCATCCTCTAAAAGCCCTAAGATAATCTCATTGACAGCACAAAATGTGGGTATTCATCTGAAAGCATGAAATTGGATTTTACTTCTGATTTTCTAGGTTAATTTTGCAATAATATAACTGTTTGCTACTTGGCTGTTGAAGGCTGACATCCCATCTGCTCTTACAAATAGGTCTCCTATAACGGAATGTAGGCATACCCGGCTGTGAGCGCACGCTCCGACAATACACTCAGAGCTTGACAGGCAGAAGAGGAGGGTGCTTTAACAATCAGAAGAAACACCACAAATTGCTCTTAGGGATTTTAAATATGACCCAATTGAGGTTTTTAAAAAATGTGCATTCCTACTCCAGCTGGCCAGAAGTGGTGCAAGTCATCAAAAGGAGCTCCCTTGGAGATGGAGTTCTTTCTCCTGCGGCTCCAGCCAGGGCTCAGATTCTAGAAAGCAGGAGGACGGCATAACTCATAAACGCTGAAGGTCAGCATTAACAATTGACAGTGCCCTAACCTGGCCACTGGGGGGCGCTCCCAACATTCTGCAGGAAAAAGGTGTGAAAGCTTTGTCACTAGTTGAAGAAAACCTGCACTTCCAAAAGGGGAGGAGTATTTGGAAATTCCTCTACCTTCTATTCTTTAATAAGAATGGCTGCAGTGCCTCTGGAACATTTGGGTCAGAGAAATAAGAGTCCAAACTTCCAGGGAAAGTGCATTCAGACCCACCCTCTCCCCGCTGGAAGACCTTGGACACTCCCAGGCAGAGCTGATGGCGTTGACCTGTCCACGTGCTGCTTTGCCTGAAACTACCTGTGGCCCTTCACTGATCTGACCTGGTTTTAGTTCACCTTCCAAGACTGTTTTTGAGCCAAGAAAGCTAACTTTTCCTTTCTTTACTTCTGCGAGACCTTGAGGTGTTTGATGCAATGGACATACATTAGTTCAAACCCTCCGTTTCTGAACACTGAGAAATAAACTGCAAGTTATGCACTGTTAGGATCCAAACAACCCATGCTTCTTATCATGCATCAAGATGCATCAATCTCTTATTTGAAACTAAAGAGAACAAACAAGCAACTTTTTTTTAAAAAAAGAAAAATAAAGCATCCGTAAGTAACCCTCTTGGGGTTTAGTGCTACACTGTTGGCTAATATGAGCTATTGGAAATAGTTTTGGAATGGCCTTCAAATATTATATTTTCTTTAACTTACTTGATATTTCACTATATAGTTATGTACAGAGATGGCCTTTACCATGCAGGAAAAATGTACATTCTCCACCTCTATGGTATGTTATCAATGCTAGCGCTTCCACTGCGTCTTATGAGCCAGCAAGTTGAATTTATTAGTCAGCTGTTAGTTCTAACAACATAATTAAAGTGCAAAGAAAAAGGGAAAACAGCCAGACAGATCAGTTTTTTCATTGGCAGCATCAACACGCTTCATGCCTCTAAGAGAAAACATCAGGTGCAAGAGGCTCAGGTAACAATAACTGGATTTTTCTCTTCCTTCTTTTAAAGCAGAGGTCTCCCTGAGAAGAGAAGAGGGAGGTAAACATGAGATAGCCCTATTTCTTCGACAACCAACAACCCTGGGAAACATGAGGTCACTCGCCAGCCTAGGGCAGCAGGACCAACTCCTGCGTTAGGTTTTCTGATACAAAGCTGTTGAGTGGCTGGGCCCAATTCCCATACACCGACAATATTTCCACTCAGAAATATCTCAAAATTTACAAACAAAGGGGACTGGGGAAGAACTGTCTACCAACAGCACACAGAAGTGTGGGTTTTAAAAAGACAACCCCACTGAACAATTTTTTCAAAAACACAACCAATGTTCATAGTGAGCCTAAGAATGGTTTGTGTCAATCAGAACAGATTCCCACATTACTATGAGGGGGGTATCTTTTCAATTCGCGTCGAAACCCGCTCCTCCCACAGCACTCTGTGGCCTTCTGTCTCAGCCCACAGTTTCGTCAGTGAGGCGCGGAGGCACCATTTTGCAAACTCTGCACCCGCCTCTCTAAAGGTATTGGCTTCTTGGGCACCATAGCCTCAGGAAGAAGCCCCCACAGCCACCTCAAGACGGCCACTAGCTGGAATCTCCTGGGACACAGCCTACCCCGTTGTTAATTAAGGAAATGTTACATACAAATCCACTGGTCTTTCATCCTGTCCCTCCTGTCCTGTTGCCTAAAGACTGAGAAAGCAGTTTGAGAACATGCTTTTCCTCCAATATAAATGTTTATGATGCACTGAAAACCATGCACATGCTGTAGACTGAAATTGCTTATGTGTCGGTCCATCCCTACAAAGGAAGCCTTGGCTTTTCTGGAAGCTTGTAACAAAGGAAATGTAACGGAAGCAGTTAAATCCTAGGAGAAGATTGGTGGGTGTAGCCAGGCCAGTAAAGTGCCAGGGAAACATTATAGGTCTTTTCCATGGATCCTTGTCCCCGAGTTCTAACAGAACACGGGGCAGGCTTGAAATTTACCTTCTTACCTACTTCATTAAAACGGCTACCAGCATCTCCCATCTTACATTCCCTTATACAAAATGTGCCATCAGCTTTACCAAATATCTATCTTTCCACCTTCCCACCCAAGTCTGAGGCATCTCTCTTTGACCCCAAACAGCTGGCCTTCCCTGGCTGGAGACAACAGAATTCCAGTTCGGTTCTGTCTTCTTCCGTGGACAAAGGAGACTGGCTTCGTCCCCATCCCCGGTCCTTGCTGCACCGTGGGAGGCATGACATGCACAGTTCTGTCCATCCTGCTTTCCATGAACATTCCACAGACCCAGGGACAAGGCTGGATCTTCAAGCAGGGAGCCGAGGTTCAATTTTTAGCGACAGCTCATACAGCGTATCTTCATCTATGATGAGGGCTTTGTCAAGCAAGTACTGAGTGACCTGGTGAAAAAGGGAAATCCTAGCTTTCAGTTCTTCCAGAACACCAGTGTTACATTTTCTGAATAGAATCTGACACAATTCAACACTTACATTGAAAAATGTTATATAGCTAGAAAAAATCATGAATATATTCTCACTGTAAAAAAAAAAATAAAATAAAATAAACATCTCTAGTCCTCTCCCAGCTCCCAACCCCAGGCACTTCCCTCAAGAGGCACCACTGTTCTCACCTGGTTTGTCTTCTCCCAAATGTTCTACTGTCTTTCTAGATATTACATATACTTACAGAAATCTTTCTTCCCCTTGTAATCATAAGTGGTATCATCGTGTACAATTTATTCTGCTTCTCTCTCTTAACTGTAAGCCATGGAGAGCTCCCAAGTCAGTACAAAGAGCTCTGACTGCTGTACAGTCTTGTTATTAGTGCGACACATCAGAGTTTACTTAATGCTGTCCTATCGATGCACGCTTAGTTGCTGTCAGTATTTCTCTACTACGCAGAGTTACAGTGAAATCCTTGTTAGCACGCTTCCTAGTGTTCACATGTGAATGTTCCTTTCAGGTAGACAGGGAAGGAAATGACACTGAAATGAAAATGTTGGGGCATGGGGTATTTCCATGAAAATATTTCTTTCTTTTTATTGAGATATAACTTACATAAGTAAAATTAATAGTTTTGACAAATGTATACACCCACGTAACTTACATACATATCACCATATAGAACAATTCTATCACCCCAGAAAGTTCTCTCATGCAGTTGCCCAGTCAGTCTGCTCCCAGAAGCAACCTCTGCTCTGATTTCTATCACCAAGATTAGTTTCGTCTACTCTAGAATTTCATGTAAGTGGAATCATCCACGTGTACTCTTGCATCCAGCTTCCCTCACTCAGCATAAGGTGTTGAAATCCATCCACGTTGGGCGTGTAGCAGCAGTCCATCTTCGCATTGGGGCACTGTATTCTGTTGCATGGATGCACCACAATTTGTTTATCCGTTCACTTGTTTATGGACACATGGACTGTTTCCAATTTTTGACTACTATTAAGAAATGCTATGAACATTTTATATAAGACTTTTAATGGGTATGCTTTCACTTCCCCTTGGATATAAATATCTAGGAGAGAAATTGCTGGGTCATAGGTAGATGCATATTTAATGTTTTAGGAAACCTCCAAATGACAGTTTTTCAAAGTGATTGTACCATGTTACTCTCACCAGCAATATATGAGTTCTGGTTACTCAGTATATCAATTTTTAATTTTAAAAGATCATGTAAAATGACCTCCCAAACTGCTGTACCTGTAGTATGTGGGAGCATGTGTTATCCTAGACACTAACTAAGTTTGATATCATCAATATTTTAAAATTTTGTTTATCTGATAGGTGAAAATGACGCCTCATTATAATTTGCATTTTTTCTTCTTACCAATGAAGTTGAGCATTTTTCAAATACTTATTGGCCATTTTCATTTCTTCCTCTGTGAGTTACCTGTTCATAGTTTTGCCAATTTTTCTACTGAGCTGTTTATGCTTTTCTTACATATTTATAGGAATACTTTTAACTCTGTCTTTTTGTTTTGTCTGTTAAAAATATTGTCTCCTAGTCTTTACTGCTTGTATTTTGACTTTTTAAATAATTGCCTTTTGTCATATAGAAGTTTTTAATTTTGATGCAGCAAACTTTATCAAGCTTGTCTTTTACAGTTTTTACATTCTGTGCTTAAGAAGGTCTTCAAATCCAAAGGTAATGACTATTTTGTCCTATATTTTATTCAGATAACTTAATATTTCTTTTTATATTTAGGTAATGAACTCATCTGGAATTTATTTTTGTGGATGGAATAAGATGGGAGAGCCAAAATTCCTATTCCATTTACTGAATGGTCAGTTTCTTCCTGGCACTTTCTTTAAATGCCTCCTTTATCCCATCTTAGATTTTCGTATAGACAAAATCTGCATCTGAACTTTATCCTGCTCCATTGAATCTGTATTCCTGTGCCAATACAGTCCTGTTTCATTCACTGTAGTTTTAGGATAGGCATCTGTATCCAGTAGGGAAAGCTCTCCTTTACTCTTCATATTTTTCAAAAAGTCCTTGTCTGTTTTTTGCCTATCTAAGCTTCCTTATAAGTTTCAGGATAAGTCTGTCAAGTTCCACAAAACAACAGGGAAAACTGGCTCTCAGTCACATGGGAATCTTCTGTACTACCTTTTCAATTTTTCTGTAAAGCCAGAAGGATTCTACAAAATAATGTCTATTAAAAAATGAAAAAAAAAAAGACAGACCAGTTGTGGCTGGGACGGAGAGAGGAAGTGGATGGACAATGTGAGATGAATCTTAAAAGATGAGTAAGGGCCACATAATGCAATACTTCTTGGACACATAAAGATTTTTTTCTTTCTTTATCCTAAGAGCAAAGCGAAACCAATAACATATTTTATGCAAGGGGCAGACATATTCCAGTTTGTATTTCAGAGAGTTCTATGTGGCTGTAATTTGTAGAATGGATTTTGCATTCTAGGGTGAATGCAAGTAGACCAGGTAACAGATATGGGTAGCTTGGACCAGAGGTGGTGGTGGTGGTGTAGACAGATTCATGGGAAATATAGGACATAAAGTTGATAGAACTTGACGATGAATTGATGCTCTTTTTGCCTTCTTCCTTTTTTTCTTAATCGGAGCTGCCAAAGATTTGTCTATTTTATTGGTCTTTTCTGTGAGTTACCTTCTTGTATTATTGATCACCTCTACTGCTATTTCTATTTCATGAATTTCCACTTTTTTCTTTATTAAATTCCCTTACAATCACACAATATTACCTTTGGCTGATGGTCTATTCGATAGGAAGTCTGCTGGAACTGGCGGATCTCTCTGATGATGTGTGATATCTAACAGAGGAACAAGAAAAAAAGCAAAGCAAAGTATTTCCCCGTATTGCAGCACATGCTTCCAGGGGCCCACCCCAGAGCAATCAGTCACCTCCTCCAATGAGGTAGCCGGAGCCCTGCCTGATCATTCTCTATGCCCAGGGCTTTCTTGCCCTTCAATGAGCCACAGAAATGATAACAGCAGGG
The DNA here is from genome assembly GCF_041296235.1 of Equus asinus. Classification (NCBI taxonomy): domain Eukaryota; kingdom Metazoa; phylum Chordata; class Mammalia; order Perissodactyla; family Equidae; genus Equus; species Equus asinus. Next base: position 87,783,468 of record NC_091798.1, read on the forward strand.
AAACAGCTGGCACAGGTTAGCCTCGTGGGGGTGGGGGGTGGCAAGCTCTGGGTGCTTTGTCCACAGGCTCCTTGCTTCTAACTTGGTGCTCAGAACCGGGCTGTCCGGCAAGAAGCATTCAGCCTCTGTCTATCACTGGCCAATCTTAGAAAGTCACCCCGGAGGCTTATTGATCACTCATTCTGCCCAGACTGCAAGCTGAAATGGCCCTGCCCCAAATCCCCTCAATCGGCCGACATCAGGCATTAGACTCAGTGGCCACCACCTCTTGCCCCTTGAGGTTAAAAAGTAAACGGTGACTTTCATGACTTTAGCCTCTTCTCCATAAGCCACTGAAGTCACTAGAAACAGGCTGCTAATAAAATTACCACCTACCATTCTCATTTTGGAGAAATTGACAAGGCCTTCCTCAGTAAAGTTTGGTGTTCCTTCTTCGATAAATGCCAGGTCTGTCAGGTACATCCCCAGATAAGGAACAGCAGGGGGGTTACAACTGCAAGACCAAAAGGCACCAATCTCACGCTCATTCACACAAATGTTGACGTCCCTCCCCAGTTTAAACAGGAAGCAACTGTCCTGTTTCAACCCTGAAGAATGAAGTCTCTTAATTCCCTTTTCAGAAGCACACTCATGATATGCAGAGTTTCAAAGACATCTGACAATAGAAAATAATACAAAATTACAGCCCATGCTTTCCTGTGTGTTTGAGACAACGGCATGTTCAAACAGGACGTCTTATAGACAAACACATTTGTCAGAAGTACTCGTTTGGAGTACTTGTAAACTGGCCCCACTTCTCTGAGGGGTAAAAACGTGCAGGAAGCCTTCTGCTCTCACCTCATTAAAGTACAAACATTCAACTCTAAAGAACTGGATGGAAAAAGCAATGTGATTAGAGCTTGTAAAACTTGTCTTAGTATTTAACTCTGTTAGAAGGTATAGACTGAATCAACATCACAGCGGCACACTAAAGTGAGATCTTTGTTTTTTGGAAGGGGGAGGCACTTGGTTTTCTCAAAGAGTCTAAAGGCTGAGAACATGGCCTTATGATCAGAGAGAACTGGATCTGAATCCTGGATTGACCCACTTTCTAAGGGACGCTGGGCGAACTCTCTGAACCTCAGTCTCCTCATCTGTAACATGGAGACAATAAAACTTAGCTCTTTCGTTTGTTGTGAGGCTTAAATAAGACACATCAAGCACTTTGCGTGGAGTTGGACATTTAGTAAGCATTCAGCGACTAGTTCTTTTTCTATTGTGTCTTTCTTTCACTCACAGCATCACAGGACTGTTTTTCCAGAGTGGGTCAAATACGTGCGGTAGATCATAAGAAAACCAGATGCAGACAGATTCTCTTCTCTCTCTGTCCATCTCTCTCTCTCTCCCTCTCCCTGCGTGTATATATGTGTGGGTGTGTGTGTGTAGAAAGAAGGAAAGATCCAACAATAAAAGGCCAAAAATAAATAATAGTAATCAATAGGTACTGGAATATTTAAAAAAAAAATCACAGGAAATCATCGTGCTTAGATTAGGGAATACCAAATCAAGAAACTTTTTTATAGTAAAAGTTGGTTTGATTGACTATGGTGATATTTTCTTCTTATGTGGAATACTCTGCAGGCCATGGGTGTATCTGTAAGATACTTTCTACATGCGCAATATTCTAAATGAAAAGGAAAATCAGAAAAATGCCTAGATGATGGAAATTGTTTCCCAATTTTTTCAAATCAAGTAGGAGGTAGATGACTATTTGTATACTATACAAATTATTTAAATATACTTCTGAGTTATGAATGATATAATAATTAAGAGAACATACTTTTTAAGGGTTTCTCTGAGATTTTTAAATCTTCCTTCAGATGAAACAGTCTTCTGAAGTTTGTCCATTAGAGCTTTCGTCTAGAAAGAAAGAAATAACTTACTATGTCATGAAAACACTCCCACAGTTTCATAAGATGGGTGAGTTGCCTAAAGATGCTCAATTCTCTTCCACAGTAACAGGTGCCAGACTGTGTCATATGATATGATTCTGTGTGACGTGATCTGACTTTCAAAATGTGGAGGTGGGGCATTAGGTTTAGATTAGATGTTAAAAAAAAAAAAAGAAGAACACGTGGCGAAGACAAAGTGACTACATCTCATTTAGCCAAAAAGAGAGGAAAATGAGTAGAAAAGAAAAATTAAAATGTACGGGAAACTTAGGGACTTGAAAAGATGAAAAGCAGGTGTTGAATGTGGAATCTTAAAGGATAGGTCTCATGTCACGGAGTTTTCATGACGAATCTTTGTGAGCGTTGATTTCCAAATCATCAAAGCACGTATTTGGTTGCTTGGCTACTGACCAACCAATAGCCTCTACACCAAACCCTTTCTTTTGTGATCATCTTCATCGATTTGTAGGAAAAGTATAACTGATATTTACCAAGAAATAAAATTGCTGTTGACATTGGTCTAGAGGTTCTTCCATGGACGTGGGAGAAGGTGGAGTGGCCCTTGGGGATGATAACCCACTCTCAGCAATACCCACCCCCAGTCCTAGTGCTGAGGACTCTGGGAAAACACAGCCAGCAAGGCTTGGGCAGAGGTAGAGGATAGAGGGATGGGATGGGGCAGGGAAAGCATCCTGCCTGGCTTCGGGCTGGCCTTGGCTCAAAGAAGCTGCAGAAATACAGTCTGCCCTATAGCCAAGACCACATTTGGTGGGCTCCACACTGCATATTCTACCAGGCCTTCTGGATGTCTCCCAGACTGGACTCAGACCTGGAGAAGAGACAGCTACAGAGCAGATGGTATTAGCAAAAGTGTCTGAAGCTGGCTATATCTGAAACCAAGTCTTACTGTGACTAGACTGAGGCACTGGGCCCTAGAGGATAATCCATCACTCATGCTAAAGCCACTTTGAGTGACCCATACCTGTGACTGAAATGGTATATTCTATTTAATGCCTCTCCAGGCAGTACATTCAAAATTTGAAAAAATAATTTCAATATTAGTCTTATCATCCCTATTCTACATAGTCAGTTCTGTTATCCCCAAACCTGCATCCTGTCAGACATGAATATCACTCAAGTCAATTACAGGGAAGGCCTAACGCTTTGTTATAGAGGATTTAAGAATCCCTTGGTGCCAACTTCGGAGGAAAAAAGAAACAGGGGAAGGAGAAGGCAGAGGAGTGACTTACTGACTCTGATGAAGTGTGACATGTGTGTGACAGGATAATATGTTCTTTATATCCAGTGCCCAATGGCTGAGGCTTCTACTACGTTAGGGAGAGGCAAAACCTAGCCACAACAAAGGTGTCAATGTTCAGCTTCTGGATTCTGATACAGCTGTTTGAAGCCCATTTTAAAAATAGTATTCCAACATCCATTCATCATAAAATCTATCAAAAAACTAGGAAGAGAAGATAACTTCCTCAATTTTATAAAAAGCATTTACAAAAACCTATAGCTAACACCATCCTTTCAGCAAAGGTGAAAGACTGAATGTTTTCCCCTCAAGAGTGAGAACAAGGTAGGAATGACCTTTCTTACCATTCTTATTAAATGTAGTATTGGAAGTTCTAGCCAGAGAAATAAGGCAGGAAAAGGAATTAAAAGGCATATCAATTGGAAAGAAACAAATAAGACTGCTCGTACTTATAAGTGACATTCCATGAAAAACCTCCTATAACTAAATAATTGAGCTCAATGAGTTTGCTGACATAAGACCAACACATAAAAATCAACCACAGTTCTATATACTAACAATGAACATGTGGAAACTAAAATTAAAACCACAATAACATTTAAAATTTCTGCAAATAAAATGAAATACTTAGCCATAAGTTTAACAAAATATATACAAGACTTGTACACTGAAAATTGCAAAATGATGAAGAAAGCAAAGAAAACTTCAATAAATGGAGAGACATACTGTGTTTATGGGCTGGAAGACTCAACATAGTAATGAGGGCAAGTGTCCCCAAATTGACTGGTTTAATGAAATTCCAATGAAAATCTCAGTACATTTTTTTAGACATAATTTTTTATTCTATATGGAAATTTACAGGAACTAGAGTAGCTAAAATAATTTTGAAACAGAAGAATAAAGCAGGAGGAATACAGGAAGAACTTTCAACTCAAAGGTAAGGAAACAAACGATCCAATTAAACAATGAGCTGAAGACAGGAGCCACCATTTCATTGAAGAGCACAGAAAAGGGCAAACAAGCACATGAGAAGATGTTTAACATCTTTAGCTATCAGGAAAATGTAAATTAAAACCATGATGAGATATCAGAAGGGCTAAAATAAAAAACAGCAATAACCAGAAATGCTGGCAAGAATGTAGAGAAACTGAGTCACTCACACATTGCTGACAGGACTGTAAAATGGTACAGCCACTGTGGAAAAGAGTTTGGCAGTTTCTTATAAAACTAAACACAATTACCACAAGACCCAGCAATTGCACTCCTGGGAACCTATCCCAGAGAAATGAAAACTTACGTTGACACAAAACCTACACACGAATGTTCACAATAGCCTTATTTGTAATAGCCAAAAGCTGGAAACAACCCAGATGTCCTTCAAGGGGTGAACAGTTAAACAAAATGTGGCATATCTATACCACGGAGTACCACTCAGCAATGAAAAGTGATGAAGTACTGATACATGTAACAACTTGAGTGGATCTCAAGGGAATTATTCTGAGTTAAAAAAAGGTAATATCAAAATGTCATATACTGTACAATTCCATTCATAGAACATTTTGAAATGACAAAATTATAAAAGTAGAAAACAGATTAGTGGTTGCCAGGAGTTAGGTGGCTGTGGCTATAAAAGGGTGGCATGAGGGATCTTTATGATAGCTGTTCAGTCTCCTGACTGTGGTGGTGGTGGTCACATGAATCCACCCAGGTAATAAAAGTACATAAACCTAAATACACACATACACACATGAGTGCATGTAAAACTGGCAGTCTGAATAAGGTTGGTGGATGGTACAAATGTCAATTTCCTGGTTGTGATATCATCTAAATTTGCAAGATGCTACTACTGGGGGACAGTGGGTGAGGGTGTAGGGTGAATCTATTCTTTCTTACAATTGCATGTGAATCTATAATCATCTCAACATGAAAAGTTTTTTTAAACAGAGTATTTATAAAAGCTGTGGGTTTTATTTGCAAGGTCCAGTTTTGTTCACAGAAAGAGGGTTGGTCAGTTCTAGCGGGCCAAATCTGGGATTTTCGGAGTACTGCAATTTTACTAAAGAATAAGGAAGGTGGATAGAATTAAGGATATGACTTAGGTTTGGTTTCTTGCTACACAGGGAAGAGTTAAAAAGACTTCGAGAGAGAAAAGAAGATAGACTAGAGTAAGAAGTAGTGCCTCTGAGGGGGGCTTAAGTCCTCAGGGAGGGCAACGGGAACCAGATGGTTTTGAAGAAATGTCAGTAGAATCTATGCTCTTCTTCCTGCCTGGAACTCTGGAGGTGGGCACCCTGCAGATGCCCTTCACCAACTTTGGGTGATCACAACAAGGGAGGCATAGTGGTCTGTGGAGGAAGGTTAGGCAGAGAGGGTCTGACACACCCTCCTAGCCTCTGGCTCCAATGGGATATAGAGAAGCCTGAAAAATTCCCCTAGGCCCTTTGAGAGGGCCAAGGTAATTATCTACTAATGAAGAGTTAGCCTGCCCACTAGGGATGGCCAAGGGGCAGGGCAGCCTGCAGCAGAGGTCAGACACACCCCCACCTCAGAGGATCAGCAGAGCCAATGAGAGCTGAAGGAGAGGGGAAGTCAGCCAAGCTCCCCGGGTGAATCGCCGTGCCCGTTCCAGGGTGGGGTAGGCAGGACTATATGAACACCAGGCACAGGCGATTCACAGTGGCCTGCACCCACTGACCAAGCAGCAAAAGACTACAACAGGAGGCCAGTCGGTGCACACAGCCTCCCATAAGCTGGAGGAAGCCCTCCCCATACCCACCAACACCCAGGGAGAAGCCCAGGAGACAAGGCAGGGGGAAAACTGTGATTTAATTTGAGTCTTTAAATTATCTGGAAGGAGACGATAGGCATGAACAACTTGAGTCCAATTAAAAGTAAACTAAGCAAGTCACATTTTTGCACATTTAAGTCATTATGCCAAAACTTTACACAAATGACAAAGAAAAAGGTGATGTTGAGGCCCTTTCTTCCTGGTTTTTGGCCCTCAGGCATCTGTATTCTTATTTTGGGGGAGAAAGACTGGATCCACTGGACATAATGTGTTCACGTGGAATCAACATGCCCTCTCTAAGTAATTCAGGAAACAATCCTGACTGTCAACCACATTGTCTGAGGTTGTTCCCCAATATGTTATAATGAATGCTTTGGGTTGTATTTTCTTGTCTAAATTAACCATTTAGTAATGCACATAAGTGGACTCAACTAAGTGGTAAGAAGACAGTAATTACCCACATTGGCACCTTTCTTTGGCAGTTGAGCTGCTCAGTTCATTTAACTATTTCCTAATTAGTATATTTATCTTGGCTCTGGTCTCCCAGCCTCTCCTCCTCTCGGCAGTGGGGTGTGTCGCACGCTGATGCTCACCTGCTTGGACACCTTGGCCCAGGTTTTCTTCAGCCTGTAGATGGCACTTCTGTTTAAGGCCGAGGTGATCTCCAGCACGCCATTGTAGTTGTGCAGGCATCGGCAGATGTCCGCCACCGCCACCCACTTCTCAATGGCATTGGCCCGGGAGCCGATGTCGGCATAATTCATTATCTGGGAGGCCACCAGGTTACTCATCTGAGACAACGGAAAAGCCAACACAGGCAGCTCAGAGCTAACACAAGCATTTAGCAAAATCCTTGAATTACCTATAGAATCGTCAGGAAGGCAGATTGCCGAGGGACGTGGAGATCACAGTCCATGTTTAGACATCAACTTTCTGAAGAGACCAAAGTCTGTAATAACAAACTAATGAGCACCTGTTCATCCTCAGCATGAAGAGAGGGCTCTTGTGGAATCAGCTTGGTGGGGGAAGACGTGACTTTGTTAATCAGTAATTTTGATGAAGGAGTCATTTCCAATAATTATGGAGGAAATAGGATAGAATGAGCTAAGCCCTGAGGAACGGGAAGCTCTGCAGATCATGGGTTTCACTTCTTGGGGCCTTTTCACATGCTCCTTGGCCCCCAACAGTGTGATGATATTCACTCTAGGAAGCCTCAGTTTTCACAGAGAAAGAAAATGCATCTACCCCCAATCCAATCAAACTTGAACCTGATCAACTCAAACCAGAAACACTTAGGTGCAGGGGAAGAGAGAACGTTTCTCCTTTTCTTGCTGAATTTTTTTTCCACCAGCAGTTAAAAGGACCTCCAGTTTCAAGGCTAAGGACTGTCATTCTACTAGAGAAAGCCAAGAGAAAGAGGCAGGTTAAGAAGCTCAGCACTTAGAATATGGAAAGGACGAGGGCAGAAGAGGGTTGATAACTAACAAACGGAATTTGGGGTCCATAAACTTATACCCACACACTAAATCTGATGGGTACAGCCATTCTTTGATAATTCTCTAAGTATTTTAGATTTCAAGGTATCTCAGACTTATCACTGTGCATATTCATTAAAAAAATTATTTTGTACTGAGCACCTAGTATGGACCAGGAATTCTTTTAGGTTCTAGGAACAGGAAAAACAAATAAATTGGCATCCCTGGCTTTAAGGCACTGACTCTAATTAGGTGGGAAAGCGAAGGGAGGCAGACATAGACAAGGAAATATCACACAGTGAAATGCAAAGCTAAGTCTGCCTGGAGGGGTGTGAGAACATGGAGGCAGCATGGGGTGCCTCACTAGTCCAGAGGAGGCTTCTAGAAAGAGGTTGTGCCTGCATTGAGTCCTAAACAATGAGTAGGAGTTAGCCTCTGCTTTCTATCAAAGTGGAAGAGGGCCTGCAAAGGGACGGAGGTGGAACACATGGCGTGACGGAGGATCTGGAAGTCATCTGAGGAGCATAAGGTGTCATGAGAGACAATGATGAGAGGTGGGCAGGGCTCTTGTAGGGCAGGTTGAGCAGTTGGGATCTTATTCTGAAGGAGAGGGGAAGCCACTGACAGAATTTCGTCAAAGAAAGTGATATAATAGATATGATAGACTGCCCTCTCAGAGAAGTTATTCCCACGACAGTGTGAGGAATGGGTTGGAGGGCAGAGAGGTGGCAGGGGGTATGGCAAGTTAGGATCTCCCAGAGAGAAAGGATGAAAGGGCAAATCAAGGTTACGGCAGCAGGAAAGGAGGAGAGAGAAGAACGTGAGACACACGTAGATGGAGGTTCACTATTATGTTGGGGGGTGAGGGTGGGGTGGGTAAGGGAGAAGAAAGAGCCAAAGATGAACTCTAGATGCTGTGCTTGGGTGAGTGAGTGTACGGGAAGCCCATTACCCAAGACTGAGAACAGAGGGTAAGATGAAGAAGCAGGCTTGGCAGGTTTGGGAGGTGCTGAGGACAAGCACCATTTGCAACCTGTTGAGGGCACAGTGCAAGTGGCCATCCAAATGGAGGCACAAGGGTCTGGAGCCTGGGACTGAACCTCTGATTTGAGTGTCCAGCATATCCCAAGCGTATGTACGGCACAGGCAACAGAAGTTTACTTTCCACCGCAGGGGCTCTGCTCCTCAGAGAGTGGCCTAGATGGGTCACACATCTTGTCCTTTAGGCAGCAGTGGCTTTGATGCTCGTTATGTGGTAACATTCAGCACATATGCATTCCACGTGGACCCTGTGCAAAGTGCCATCTTGGGAATCTACACTGTTGATTTGCATTTTGATTTTGGATGACATTAATTTACCTATGGGGTTCCTGGCAGTCTTTTCTTTTCTTTTTTTTTTAACATTATAATTATTCCTTTTGCTGCAGTTTTAGTGAACTGGAAAGGGAGCCTCCCTTTGCAGATAGGCCTGAAGACACTCCTACATCCCTGGTTCCGCCATAGGTCTGAGACCGTTAGAACAGAACCAATTAGAAGTGGTGAGTATAAAAGCAACTCCATCTTACTGCTGAAGAAAGCAGAGCAGGGAGACGGCCTGACAGCCGGTCACCAGCGCACACGGCCACAGCAACACTGTAGTTATGCTGAAAGGTCCCTTCCAACCCTGGAATGCGATCTGGGCTGAATGTTCAGTAATGAGGAGAAGCTGCACCAACCCAACGTCACTGTCACCATCACCTGCACCACCAGGGGCCAGTGACACAGGTGCTGTTCATTCTGTTAGAACTAGTCAATCTACAACCATGAAGTAATGATGGTTATGATAAAAATAACAGCAGCAACCTACACATTATTGAGCACTTACCACACTGGGCACCGTTAAAAGCGAACCTCTTACACCTGCAAGTTAACTGGAAGTTACTACATCACTGTGAGCTCTTGGAGATTTAAGCTTGTTTTTAACATTCCATTAGTTCTGTTTGAAAAGTGGGGAGCAGACCTGCTTTATTTTAGAAAAGGAATCTTAAGACTCTGATATTCTTCTCCCTGTAACACACCCAAGGTTTTATTTTATGGTTACTCACATCATTGAAGTGTTGGCTGGTTTTCATAATGTAAGGTGTTCTTTCATTTTTATCCAGCTTCATCCACCCCTGCCCAAGAAATTCTCTGAAAGTTCAAAACGAAACACAAAACCAATTAAGGCTTTTTAATGGTGTCCATGATCCTGAATAATTAGGAATATTACATACATTAAACTTAATGTTGCCCAACGCCTGCTGCTCCTGACCCTCTTGAGTGAATTTCAGCTCAACTCTAGCATTTCACCGCTCAATGTCAAAAGATTCTCCAGTTTCCCGTTTTCCCTTATAAATGTTTGGAACTTTGTCCCTGTTAGGATCATTATAAAGGCTTCTCCAAAGTTGGAAAACAATGACAGACATGAGAGGAATAAAGAGATTAAGCACTAATCAGAAACCAAGACTATTTCCCCTGGATCAGCTTAAAAAATTTTTAAGCCTTAGCAAGAGTTCCGAAGAATCCATCACTACCAGAAACATTAGTCAGGGACAGCATGTTTTTCTCCGCTTTGCTCTGACATTCTCCAGGAGGACGTCGATTCCTCGGGCAGGGACTTGCCTTTGTTCCCCCAGAGCCCAGAACACTGCATGTGATAAGAGCTGAGCAAACACTCAGCCCATTCGTCTGAGGATGGCAGTTACAGTGGCGGGAGCTCAGCCTGGCAGAAGGTCTGTCTTCCAGATGACATCCCTGCTCCTTCACTTCACTCATGAGCAGGTCACAGATCACAGCAAGCAATGGACAATCAAGATGGAGCATACGGGAATTATTTTGTAGCAGCATTACTAAGAATAACTTGAAATGAAATTACTCTGACACAGTGTTAATCCAGAAATGCTGACTGAGTCCCTCTGCAAGGTTCTTTGTCCCTTCATGTTGGTGGGACTGCTCCCATCCTGCAGGGCTGTTGGAGATAAAGGTGTGCCAGTTCCACGGATGAAAATACTTGGTGGATGTTCACAACAGCACACAGGGAACAGGGAGGAGAGGTAGGGAGGAGAGGTGGGGAGGGTCCCAGGAAGAGACCACAAAAAGGACAACCATGAAGGTTTGAGCTTTGCTCCTTCTCCTCATCCCTAGAGGTCACATTCTTTTCCCTCCCGAATCCTCACTGTGCTGGAGAGTAATCAGGAGGTGGTGGCAGGGCAGCAGTGGAAATGGGGATGAGGGTGGGGGCAGGAAAGAGGCACTGTGGATCCTAACTCAAGTCTTCAAATAGCCACTGGGTTCATTGGAATGGCCAATGGGCCACATTCCTGTTTTAATTTTTTCGTGTTCATGGTTAGGTCTACTGGAAGAGGGGTAGGGAAAGAAGATAAAACACATAAAAGAAAAGTCTGCAGGGGCATCCTCTGGCCATGCCCCTTATGCCTCTCTGAGAAAGCTGTAACTCTGACCCTCTAACCATCCTCTGACATCCACCCTGCGACCTTGCCCCTCCATCACCACGACTATCCTCTTCTCTACATATGACATGCATCACATTCCTACTTCTTGCCCAGCCCCTCCCGTACCTTCAATTTAGTTATTAGTTCACAGAGGAGGTGTGCCAACAGTTGGCATTTGTCCAAACAAAGGCCTTGTTTGTGGAGCTACCGAATATGACAGCTGGGGGTGAGGGGTTGGCGTTTAAAGAGCCTACCCTTACTCTACACATGAGGAAATTACAAGGCTGTGTGACGAGCCCGTGGTCTCAAAGCTCAGCAATACTTGTTGATTTATGGAAGTGGGTGATGAACTGTAGCAGAATTTACAGCATTTATCCAAGATCAACCTTTCTCAAAGTCTCAGACCACTCAGAATTATCTGTGATTCTCAATGAAAATACAGTTTCTTGGGCCCCAAACCTACTGGAATCAGAGTCTCTGAGGGGGATACATTTTTAATGTTTCCAAAATGATTTTAGGCACCACTGTTACAGCTGCAGCGAGGTTTCTGTAACGTGAGAATGTGAGTACAGAGAAATGCACATTCCGTGGAAACTTTAGTACATATAGAGACACAAGAGTGACCATCTTGAGAGTCCTCAATATTTCCAATACAGTTGTCCCTCAGCATCCATGGGGAATTGGTTCCAGGCACGCCCCCTTCCCCCATGGAAACCAAAATCCATGGATGCTCAAGTCCCTTATATAAAATGGCCTAGTATTTGAATATAACCTATACACATCCTCCCATATACTTTAGATCATCTCTAGATTACTTATAATACCTAATACAATGTAAATGCTATATAAATAGTTGTTACACTATATTGTTCAGGGAATAATGACAAGAAAAAAAGTCCCTACATTCTCAGTACAAATGCAACCATTGTAGGCCTTTTGATCTGGGGGTGGTTGAATCTGCAAATGTGGAACCTGCGGACACAGAGGGCCAACTGTACTTTCATATCAATATTTCCAACATAAATTGGAACCAAAAGACAATCACGTGGGACCAAACCATCTTAAGATTAAGACTCAAACTCTTCGCGCACACATCTGCCTTAGGACTAACGTCAACTCTACGTGGGCTGGCCCTGCCTGAGAGGGCCCTCCTGCTGTGAGAGCAGCACTCACTCGTAGGGAATGCTTCTGAAGACGATGTGGTCCAGGAGGGTGATCTGCTCCGCCAGCTCCATGGCTGACAAGGTCTCAAAGCACTCGGCCTTCGGACAATCCGTCTGCAAGAGACGAGGGGGACAACGAAACAGACCCTGGAGTGAGGTGACTGTCAGCTCTCTGCAGCTGCTGAGGTACCAAGACCATCACAGAGTCTAGCTATGAAGAAAATGGCGAAAGCTCAGAAATGTCAGCCGCCATGAACACCATGGACCAATTGCTAACCCCCAAGCTGCATGTGTTCATCTCACAGAGCTTCCTCAGCAGAACAAAAGGTCAAGCGCTCAGTTCGTCACAGGCATTCTGCTTGCCCTCCAGAGGCAGTTTGCACATAATTGTGCTGGATAGGGCCATGGCTGAACTTACCAGTTGAATTATGTCCTCTAATTTTAGGTGGATGTCATCTTGATCATCTTGTGAAAGGGCCCTAAAAAAAACACATCAAAATAGCCTCCATGAAGAGAAAGTAGACATGCCAGGAATGAAATGACAAAATGCAGTTGGGTTTTCGCTGGGTGGAAAGGTGGAGGGCTTGGTCCGCGAGGACGTGCCACTAGCTGGAGGCTGTAGAGATCTGAGCTGGACACAGGCCATCAGGAAAGCAGAAAAATATGTCAAAGGCACCAGAGGCTCACCAAGACAGCTGACTTGTAACAAGGAGCCAACTTGTTACATACAAGGTTGTAAATGAAACACCGATCATCAAAGGGAAACCGAGGGTGAGCTGGTGGGCTCTGCACCACCGAGAGGAGCCACGCCTGGATTCGGGCATCCTGGAATAGTCAGTCAGGGATTCTCAAAGGATGAGTGCCCCATCCACGCTCCTCCAGCTCCTAACCTGGCCCTTCCCCGCTGACGCTGAGGCAGAAGATGCAGAGCCAGCCCCTCCCCATGCGGAAGTAGACCAGAAGCTCAGGGAAGCTCCTTGGTGGCAAGAATTTGAAGACTGCCAGGCAGAAGCCAACAGGTAAATTCTCCCCCTTGCTCCTCTGATGCACCTTCCTGAGACTCACATGGTCCTGTATCCCCACACACGGTGTTATTCAGCTCCCAATAAATATTTTTTTTTGATAAGTGATGAGTGAATGAATGAATAATATGCAAGTTAATTAACACTGAAGTGGGTGCTGGTTTTAGAGTGGGAGTGATACTTCGTGTCCAACAGACGTTCAGAGTCCAGGAGAATTACACTGATTATATAACTTGCCATCTGGGACAAGCACTTCAAGTTTTCCAGAATGAAAGCACAGTGACATATTAAAAGTGTTAAAATATCTGGGGCCAGCCCACTGGCTAAGTGGTTAAGTTCACGTGCTCTGCTTCAGTGGCCAGTAGTTCACTGGTTCGGATCCTGGGTGTGGACCTACACACTGCTCATCAAGCCATACTGTGGCAGCATCCCATTTAGAAGAACTAGAATGACTGACAACTAGGATATACAACTATGTACTGGGGCTTGGGAAGAAAAAGAGGAAGATCAGCACCAGATGTTAGCTCAGGGCCAATCTTCCTCACCAAAAAAAACAGTATTAAAATATCTAAACAGTACTAAACCATGTTGCCTGTCTGCTAGAGGAAGCAAATTTTAAAAGAAATAACTATGTGGGGCCACCCTGTGGTCAAATGGTTAAAGTTCCTCGACCTCCATTTTGGTTGCCTGGGTTCAGGGTTTTGGATTCTGGGTATGGACCTACTCCACTCATCAGCCATGCTGGGTAGGCATCCCACATACAAAATAGAGGAAGACTGGCACAGATGTTAGCTCAGGGAGAATCTTCCTCAACCAAAAATTTTAAAAAAGAGGAAGATTGGTGATGGATGTTAGCTCAGGGTGAATCTTCCTCATGAAAAAAAAAAAGATGTGACGTTCTCTTGTGTTCTGAATTGATTAAACAAAACTACCACCCACAACAATACAAAATCAATAGAGATGGCTTACTGTATGACCCCTACATGATCGGCATGTGCTAAGCATCTGACATACACTATCTCCTATATCACAAAAAATCCCTTCAAAGTAAGCATTGTTATCTCGTCTTACAGATGAGGAAACAAAAGCACAAAAATCAACTAACTTGCCCCAAGTTTAGTCCGGTGATGCTCTCCTGCCACTCTGTGCTTCTCTTAAGCAGGCTTATGGAAGAGAGAAGAATCTTTCTAGCTTATATGAGTGGCAAACCTCTTGCCAGCAATTAGCCACATTTGTGAGCAGAAAGAAGCGGTTACCATATGATAAAGGGCATATTAAGGAAAAGAAAAAATAAATAAGCACAACTCTTTCTCCAAAGACTGTTAAATCACATTTAAGGACTACACACAGGGAATAAAGGTGACTCTCCCAAAGTGTTTGGCATTCTTTCCACTGTAGTCTAGGTTCCTGGAGAAAGATCGGTGGCCACATAACTCTGTGTACCCGTGGAAAAGATCTTTTTTATGAGGCTGGGCAATATTCTTCCCTTGGAAAGAAATGGTCAACAAGTTAGTTAGCTTCTCTCAAATGTTCCTCTCCTCAATGATCTTACCCAATGTTCCAAGATATTCTCCAGTCCCATTAAGTTATCTAGCATTTTCTGTCTTCATGAGAGCCTTGTTGATGCTGCCTGGGGCTTTGAGATGTTTGGGGGTGGGCTTTTCATGACCTGAGCTCATTCCAGTTGACCATGCAAGAAGTCAACCACTGCTTCTTTTCATTTTGTGGCATTTCAGGTGTCTACAAAAGACTCTACACTGCATAGATTCAGAAGCCAGCCGGTGAGACAGCGTTATAAGGGAGGTATTTTAGAAAGATAAAAGTCTTGAGCAGAGGGTTTTGTTCACAAAAAGGGCAACAAACTACCTGTGCTAATAAGCTTATTCACCATAAAGTGACTGCTGTGATACTATGTGAGGTCAGCTCATCACAGAAAGCTGTCACTCTACTGTATTACTGTAATAGACGTTTAAATACATGTTTCATGCCTACATCTCACTGTTGTACGACTCGAACACATATAAACCTCAAATGTCAGGGCTACATTCAATTCAAGACGGTATGCTTTTAGCTCTCACAATCATAACTTGTATTCCCTGGGAGGAATGTTCAGAAATGTTCCCCTTCCGATGTGAAGGCCTCTCTACCTTCAGTCCAGTTCCCAAACAGGAAGGATTTGCTTCTGGTCTTCTGACTAACTTAGAGTTCTGATGAAGACTCCAGGATCCTGGGTTTTCCCCACATCTACCAGTCAGTTGGATCAGTCTAACAGTTCTGCATTTATAATGAAACACCAGATAAACTTAAAAGGAAACGCGATTATCCAAATTCCATGACTGGCAAATTCCTCCTTCAATTGTAGAAATCAGTTAGTCTTTAAAACAGAGCCAAGAGCAACCAGCCTCTATCCTCAGATTGGTCTACACTCTCTGGGTTGCTGGCTCACCACTGGCACTGGCTGGCTTGAGCCCCAGACATGGCCTGCCTCAGACTCTGCTCAGCCCCACCTCAGCGGACTTTGTGGATGGTTTAGTGTCCTGTTGCTTCACCTTCTGGGACCTGTCAGACCATCTCCTACTTCCTATGCTTTCTCAAGGATGGCTTTCCTTCCCTCCAGGCTTACCTGATCCCATTGCTACCCATGCTCTGGCACATGGTGTCCATAAGTATGTGGAAACCTTTAATGCTAAAATCTCCCAGCTTTGCCTGGAAATAACTCATTGTTTGTTTCCAAATTAAGAAATGAACTAACAAGAATATCTTTATAATTTTCAGGGCTGTTCAATAATCCTTTTGTTTCTGTTTCTTTCTCTTATACTCCGTGACGTTTTTCCCACAGAGGGATTTTACGAATGATGGCATTCCTTCAGTTGGTGCTTCCATCTAGGTCTTACTTCCTACCCTAATTTTTAATCCTTCTGATATAATTTTTAAAAATTTAAATATATAAATTTCATACATATAAACATAAATATCTGAAACGGCAAGTTATCAAAGTTAATGTATCATTTATTCCTCCTATAATCACAATCTTACATGACAGGGCAGGGATCCCTTAAACACAGCACAGGCAGAGTGAATTATGTGGCAGGGGAAATTCAATCTAAGGATCAGTAGTTTTCTTGCAGTAGGATTTTTTTTGCACAAATCTGTTTACCGGCTTGTTGGGAAGATAAGTTAGTGCCCCAGAGATCCAGCTGACCCAAAATGGGACTCAGGGTCTGGCTGTCTGCTCAGCTAATAGTCTGGTGATTGCACTGGTGTCTGTCTGCTTTTGTTGATATGTTCAGGGCTAAACAAAGACTTTTGTTTTGACTTCCTGTGGGAGGAAGATGGTCAGAGGTGGGAGAATGGATGGGGTATTGTAACATCCATTCTCTGCTTGGCTCCTTGGGTAGATTTTGAATTATGGTGAAAGACTGAGACCCCAGACTGAGGGAGGCTGCTCTGGAGCCCAGGTGGCACAGGGATGGGTCTGGTGGCATCCTTCTCAGCTTTTTGATTTGGAAATGGTGGCTTCCGAAGATTGTCAGGCAGCATTCTCAACAGAAACAGTGACATTCACAGTTGGCACGAATAGCATCTCCCACTCAAGCGGCCTGGCAGCGGTGAGCTTGAATACAGATGCTGAGGCAGAAAAATGACTGGGTTCGTTCCTGAGCACACATGTCTTGGGACTTTTAGAATACCTTGGGAAGACTTTTGCAAGGGACTAGAATTCTGGGTGGGCAGCTGGGGGCACCCCATCAATGGAATTGCTTTTTTTGTTTTGTTTTTGACTTCCTTTTTCTTCTACAAAATAGAAGTAAGTGGGTTATGACTGTGGGGTTTTTTTTTTTGGTAACAGCTTTATTCAGAGATAATTCACATAACAAACAATTCACCCATTTAAAGTATATCTTTGGATGATTTTTTATTGTATTCACATCGTTGTGCAACACTGAATTTAGTTTCAATATATTATATTTTTTTGTATAGACAAGGCGATGAAGTCTAAGGAAAGCTGAGTTTGACTAAGATCCAGCCCCATTTTACTTGGGCCATATTGCCTGGATGGCAGAAACTACTTTTCCCAAAAGCTACTGTCAGTGCTTTCTGATAATAATAATAACAATAATGATAATAATAACCGTGGCAGTAATATGAGTGCTAATTATGTTTCAGGCATTGTGTTGCCCTCTTTACACATATTATTCCATGCAATCTTCACAACAGCCCAATGAGGTAGGTAGGATTATTAGCCCCATTTTATAAACGAGGAAAGTGAGGTTTAGATTGGTTAAGAAAGTTGACAGCATAAGTAGCTGAGCCAAGATTTAAACCTGTGACATCCTGCAAAGTTCGAATCAGACTCTGCTGGCGTTATACTCCCAGGCTGTACCATCTACTAAAACTTCTACTCCCTATCCGTCTCACACCTCTAATTCTCAGGTGATTTATTCAGCAAAGAGAATTTGCACGTCTTAAGCCTGATGAGCAATGAAGACCTGGGAAGGAATAGGAGTCGTCTTAAGTGCCAACTTCAGTTAACAGCAGCGTCAGTCAACAGAGTTCGCTGCTTATTGGCGCAGGCAGAGAGCTCGCGGGATGGACTGGTCATGTCTGGCACGGGCGTTGTGAGGGGAGGGCAGCCTGAGGGCTCCATACCCCAATCCTGACAGTCTTTCCCCCACTGAGCGCCCTCATTTCCCTAACAGCTAGCCAGTCAATTGTCCCTGGGGACGCACACTTCTAGAATGTAGTTCTTGGTTTGCAGCTGCATAACTCCAACCTCTGCTTCCATCTTCACAAGACATTCTCTCTGTGTCTCTGTGTTCATGTGGCCATCTTCTTATAAGGACACCAGTCATTGGATTGGGGCCACCCTACTCCAGCTTGACTTTATGTTAACTAATTATGCCTGCAATGACCCTATTTCCAAATAAGGTCACACTTTGACTGACTGGGGAGTGGGACTTCTACACACTGTTTTTTGGTGGGGGACACAATTCAACCTATAATAGGCCCTAGACCAAAGAAGGGGCTGGCTATGAGATCTTGAGCTAAGGGCTAAGAATGACTTATGGGCCAGTTGCTAAAATGTTACAGACCCAAATCTGGCATTGCTACATAGGGGAGCGACTTCCAAAAACATGGTGGACTGAGCTAAAATGGACTCCTCTCCACACACAAGCATTCTGGATAACAAAGAAACAATATAGCCAAGCTTAGAAGAAAGAAAAGATTCTTTCCAGAGGTTTCACATGAAGAGGGAACTAGAAGTCAGAATAGCAAGGGAGTGCCAGGCTCTAGCATGTAGATGCTGGGCTTCCTACCCCAAGCAGGGATAGACCATACCGCCATGAGTGAGGTGGAAAGCCATAACTAAAATGTCTGCACAAAGCCATTGATGGTTGCCCTCCTCAAAGAGAGTAGACTAGGAAAAGAATCCACCTATCCATTCAAGGAGCTATAGGAGATGCTGGGTGGACAGATACAAACAGGTCTCTAGTGGGAAACCCAAAGTTCAAGTCTTTATCATGTAGAGTGTGGGGTCCAAATTTATACAACCTACATGATGTGGAAATCCTGACCTGAGAAGCTGACAGTAAAATTGGCCTAGGACTGGTGAAGCAAGCTGAAGAGAATGCCTAACTAGTCCATGTTGGCACATCCACAAGCCAGGGGCACAAGACTCCCACAGAAGTGCTACCAGCAATAAACATGAGCTCATGATAAACAATGAGAACCCACGTGAGGATAAAACTTCTCTGCAACGCCTGCTGGACGTGCGGGAGAGGACCCTCAAGCCTCCCCCCTTGCACTTTTGGTTCTCCAGTAAACCACTGTCTGCCCACACAAATAGGGGGACTGCACGCCACACAAGTTATGTCGCTGGGGCCAAAGCCTTCCAGAGGCAGCCGACCCCAACCATCCCCAGGAAAGAGGAGACGCTAGGTAACACTCTACCAGTGAGAACACGACCCCTGCCGCCCCAGGAGGCTAAGACGTACCCTTCTGGTTGGATAGGATCTTCTTTTCTAGGAACATGGCACAAATCAACCAATGTGAGTCACAGGCACCTGCAGTTGCCTTACCTCAGGATATTTGCCGTGGCTTTCCTTTCTTGGGGAAGAAGGTCTGGATCTCGCAAAACTTCTTCTAGCAAATTTAAAACGTTCATCTTTAGTTCATTGTTGAGTTCAAAATCCTATAATATAAAATGAATCTTTTTAAATTCCAGTTTTGAAGGGTTTAGCTCCATGACACGTGAAACCACTCCTCAAGATAAAGAGACATGTGCTTCCGTCAGCCCGGAACACGGTGCCTCCTCCCCATGTTTATCTCTATTCATCTTTCAGGTCTAGGAGGTGACACATTTTCTCGCAAGAGCCTTCCCTCATTGACCCGGTGGGGTAAAGAGCTTTGACTTGGTGCTCCCATGATGCCCCCATCATAACCCACTGTATTGTAAGGGCCAATTTTATTGTGGGGTTTCCCACTGGACCATGAGTAAGATCAGTAACTGGGGCAGAGCAATAGCTCAAAAAAAGATTTGTTGCAAGAATAAAATCTGATATGTGGGCAGTGACTTGAATGAAGAACTTCAGTGCAGATATGCTCAAGGTTAAAGAATAAACGATATGCACACACTGAAGGGACTGTGTCAAACAAACACAGGAGTGACACTGAAGGGGCAGCCACTGGGCAAAGTTAGGACATTGTGAGCATCAAAGTGAATAATGACAGTAATAAGTAATGACCGATGGACTCAAAAGAAACTGCAAGCCCCTACTGAGGCTCAGAAACAAATACATAAATAGATACACACATAAAGAGGGTGGAAGAGAAAACTACATTTTATAGTGGAATTCCAACTGACAAATGCAAAGGAATACAAGAATCAGAAAATCACCATTTTTGACCAAAGCAGTAATAACTGATTAAGGCAAGGATCATGAATGGATGCTAAAATGGTAGATGAAATCTAATGAGGAACAGAATTAACAGCATCAGAGTAACTCCCCCAACCCTGCCCTGAGATTATTTATAAATTACTAAAGGAGAACCTGGCAGAAACCACTGTAACCAAGTAATGACAGTTACCGATACTGGAACCAACCAACATCATGTACCTACTAATGCAATGAATGCTCTGTGCAGAAGCATCGCTTACTCAGTATTTTGGCCCCAAATGCATAATCTTGATGTAATTGGGAGGAAGCACTAGCCTGAGCTCTTCAAAGGTGTTGATGTCACAAAAGGCAAAGAAAAACTGAGTAACTTTTCCAGTTTAAAGGACACAAAAGGGACCGCAGCTAAATGCAACGTGTGAACTTGGATTAGATCTGGGATCAAGGGGGAAATGCTATAAACGGCATTAATAATACCCTTATAAAGGGACAACTGGCAAAAATTGAATTAGGGGGCCCAGCCTGGTGGCATAGTGGTTAAGTTCGCAGGCTCTGCTTCAGTGGCCCAGGAATCGCGGGTTCAGATCCTGGGTGCGGACCTACACACCACTTATGAAGCCATGATGTGGTGGCACCCCAAATACAAAATAGCAGAAGATTAGCATGGATGTTAGCTCAGGGCCAATCTTCTGCACCAAAACAAAACAAAAATAAAAACAAAATCACACACACATACACAAAATTGAGTTAGGACTATGTACCAGTTGATAGCATTATATCAACGTTAAATTGTCCTGAATTTGATCATTTTACTGAGGCTATGTAAGAGCAAGTCTTTGTGCTTTAGAGGGAGGAGGAGGCGGGGAGAGAACAAATATGGTAAACATGTTAATGACTAGTGATTCTAGATGTGCACAAGTGTACTTGTTTTATTCTGGCAATTTTTCTCTTGATTTGAAAATTTTCAAGGTAAAACATTGAAAAAAAGAATAAAGTGGTAGAGTTGTGGTTCTTGTACTCTTACTTAAATGCATTTTTATGAAACACCAGTGGGCAGCACCTTGGGATTGTCAGGTGCTCAGAGATGAGCTGCATGCTTAACAGACTCCATCTTTACATGTGTGGCAGGAAGGTTCATTTTCCCTCCTATATAACGTTACTCATTACAACTACAATTTAACTTTAAGAAAAGTCTTTTTTTTTTTTAAGATTGGCACCTGAGCTAACATCTGTTGCTAATCTTTTTTTTTCCTTCTTCTTCTCCTCGAAGCCCCCCAGTACATAGTTGCATATTCCAGTTGTAGGTCCTTCTGGTTGTGCTATGTGGGACGCCACCTTAGCATGGCCTGATGAGTGGTGCTAGGTCCATGCCCAGGATTCGAACCGGTGAAACCCTGGGCCACCAAAATGAGGCACGCAAACTTAACTACTCGGTCACAGGGCCAGCCCCAGGAAAGTAATTTTGAAGTACTGACATTCTAAATTCTTTTAAATGATTAGAGAGAACATTGCTAATTGCAATGAATCCAATAAAAAGAAAACAGCATACTTTTACTATACTCAGTAAATTAGGGGTGAAACGTCCATAATTTCACAAATTATAGACAATGCAAAAGTCTAACCTAATTTGAATATTTTTGCACCTCAGTTTGGTGGAGAGCTGTGTGATAAATTTTCCTCAATATTTCACTTTCACTGTTTGACAATCAGTACCATTTCTTCTGGAACAGGAGTCACTGGGGCCCAGGGCAACACAGATATTAACATCTCTTGTCAATCTTAGGCCTTCAGATGATGTTTTCCTAAAATTTCACCCACTGTTTGTCCAACAGCTTCTTGGCTATTGACTTTTCTTTTAAAATGTATACAAAGAGAAGAGAGTAAGATCTTGCAGCTGTTTTTTCCTTTGTCCCACCGCCTCCCTGATTTCAAGGGTTTGTGAACAGATAATGATCTCACTACTTCAATCCGTGTGCACTGCCAAAGGCTCTCTCAGCCATCAGGAGTCTTTTTCCTCAATGAATATTTGATGTTCATTAGTGAGATGACCGAGTCCTCCTGTAGCTACGTCAAGTCTCTAACGATGCAAATAATCTCATTATTATAAATGGATTAATGGGAAGGACATCAGGCTGGTGTTTGGACCTTACTGAGGGCCAACTAATGGCTTCATTGACAAGCATCATTGAGCACCAACTGTGCCCCATCCTGGGCTCCACAGCAGGAACGCTTCTGAGCCCCCAGGAAGGCAAGGGGTCTGATAGGTTTGGTTAAGGAAAACAGACGCAATCTTATTATTCGGAGCTCCAGGAAGACTAGATTGAGAAAGACCTCTGGAAACTTGGTGAAATCTGCCCAGACACGGTTGGAAGCAGGATGAATGGCTACAGGTGAACATTCGCTCTGCTGATGACGTAGCTGGCTAATAGAAAGCAGATTCTCTGCTGAGTTTGAAATGCAAGAATTCTCACTCATGATTTCCCCTTACATTTGCACAGGTTTTTACCATGTTCAGAATGACCTCCTGTACATGATTTCAGTTCTTCCTCAGCTGACCCAGGGGCAAATGAGGCAGGAACCATGATCTTTCAGACGAGCCACTGAGGCTGAGGGATGTGGTCATATGGGCCGAGGTGAGACATGAAAGGAGGTGGCAGTGCCGGGACCAGAACACAGGTCTTCCATGTCACTCTGGAAAGAATCCTTTACACCTGCGCTTCTCAAACTGTCCTGTGCCCACAAATTGCCACAGATTGTGGTGCAGCAGATCTGGAATGGGGACGGAGATTCTACTGTTCTGAGCTCATCACACTTTGAGTAGCAAGACTTTGCCATTGTTTATTTATTTTTAATTCAGCCAAAAACAACTCCTCACAAACTGATTTAAAAAATCTGAATCCTCTGATGTACCATCTGGAATGTAAAATTTTCTTTTTTACCAATGCATGTAAAATGCAGACTTGGCCACTCAAAATTCCCTGCTAAAAATACAGTAGCTACCACTCAATAAAAAGAAAACTGAAGAAGCTAAAAGCACTTGCCCCATTTAAATCCAGAGGTAGATTATTCATAATAAGTCTGACAATAATAAGACAGCCATTTTGTAATTATCTAGAATCTAATTTTTGGCTGCATTTCCCCAAGCTCTGAAATGGGAAAGGAGAATGCTCCTGGTGGAACACAGGCTCCTTCCCAGAGGCAGCAATCGGGGCGCCCACGAGATGGCGCTCCTGAGTCGTCCGGCTACCAGGGAGTCGGCGTCGCCTTTCCGCTTGGACACCGCCAGCCCAGTGCAGAGCGATGCAGACCGGGCGCCTGGACGCGGCCAGCCGGGTGCAGAGCGAGCACGGCCCTGCCTGAGCAGGGAAGGTGCCGGCTGAAGAATATCTTACAGCGCTTCATGCTCCAGATGAGCGAACACCCCTGGCTCCCAGGAGGACCTGAGGCGTTCACTGCTATTATCACAGCCACAGCTGACAGAGGTTGGCTTTGTTTCCAATTTTTGAAGCAGGGATGAGGAGACAGAAGATTGGAAAAAAGAAACCACACTTGGTTTCAAAAGCGGAGAGCCCAGAAGATGTGAGACATGTACATTTCAATCTCTGAAAAGGAGACTACAGCTCTTCTTTCAACAATTACTGAGCACCTCAATCTATAAGGCTCTGGGGGAGGCAGGGCAGTGACCAGAAAACTGGATGTTTGGGTAGATGATGGAAA
This sequence comes from Equus asinus, assembly GCF_041296235.1. Classification (NCBI taxonomy): domain Eukaryota; kingdom Metazoa; phylum Chordata; class Mammalia; order Perissodactyla; family Equidae; genus Equus; species Equus asinus. Next base: position 87,807,185 of record NC_091798.1, read on the forward strand.
CGTTAACCAACGAAACCCAGACACTGAAATGCAGGCAAGGCGTGGCAGTACCCCACTGGGTCTCAGGAGAGGGGCTGCACCCGGGAACACCCTGCAAGAGGTGACAGCCCAGGTGCAGGGTCAGGGAACGGAGTGGGGCACCCAGCAAACACTTAGGAACAAAAAGCTACCAACAGGCGATATTAGAATCCTCCCCCGGAGATAAGCTATTGTGAGATGAGGGTATCTCACTACAATTTTATTGCCTCTACTCAAACACATTCATAAATGATCGGAGAGTCAGTGTTTTCCCTCCGTTAGTGAACAACTCCTGAGGTAATTATCCTAACTAAGACTTAGTGAGGGTTTGCCACTTGGTAGGTGATATTTTAAGCACTTTAGTATCTAATTTAACCCTCAACAGCAACATAGTTACAATCATTATTATCCCATTTTACATATGAGGAAGTCAAGGTACAGAGAATCTAAGTATCTTCTCCAAAGTCACACAGGTTGCAGGTGGCAGACCCAGTACTTAACCTAGGTAGTGCTGGCTGAAGCCTGAGTTTTTAACTGCGACAGCACACAGACTCTCCAGAAAAAGTGGCTCTCTGTGAATTAGTGCTGGTGGCCTGGGTTGAAAGACATGGCAGACAGTAGCTGGCTCCTATGCTGAGTCTGGAACTGTCTCCCGCTTGTCCTAACAACCATTTGAGACAGAGATCTTGAGACTCAGTTTTGTATTAACAGGACTAGCTCACGCAACAGAAAAGTACTCTGTGAGGCAATAAATAGATTCTCCAGCACTTTAAAACCAATCCCTGTTGACAGTTTAGGTATCTTGGAAATTACGTCCATTCTTTCAGGAGAGCAGTGCAATAATTAGTAATATACTGCGGATGGCCAAGGGAACTCTTGAGCATTGGGAAAATTTGACTCAATAAAGAGAGTTTGAGGGTAAAGAGAATTATGAAAGTGACATTTTTAGATAATCAGTACAGTGTATTCCTAACAGTGGCCAGAGTTTTAAAAGGAAAGTGGAAATACTGCAGAGTGGAGTAAAACCATGTAAATAATTTTAAAAACTGGAACAAAGGGCTCATAGAAAAGGGGCTTAGGATGTATTAGGGTCAAAAATAAGGGCCTGGGGTTTGACTTAATGATTTTCAAGAAAATGAAAAGCATGCTACTGTTTTCTGTTTTCTTTGACTATAGAAGACGAAGAATTTAATTTAAATTGTGATGTAGATTTAGGTGAGATTCGGGCCATTTTGTCAACTGGGAAACTGAGGCAAAGATGCTGAGTGATCTTCCCAAATCAACCCTGACAGGTCCAGGAGCCCTCCTCTGCATCCTCATTTTGATGAACTAGAGATAACAAGCCTCCAACCAGTGTGGTTTTCAGCTCTTTTGAGGAGGGGAACTTTTATTCAGAACTTTAATACTGCAACCCTGTCCAGGGGAGGTTGTGCTGGCTAGAAGCTGGCCTGGGGGACCCTGCAGCGAACCTGCTCAGCCGTGTCCGCCGGCCACCTGCCCTGGTCTGCCTGCCTCCTCACTACCTCTGGGCAACCTTGACTTGGAATCAAGTTTTCTCACTGGAAAAAGGAAATGCAAGGTTTTCCAGCATCTCCTATCACCTGACGACAAAGATATTTTCAAAGCCTCTCTGTTCACACTACAGAAAGAACAACCCAATTGAAAAACATAAGGAAGGGCATTATGGTTGGAATGAAACCCTGCAAAGCCACACCATAGTAATCCTAAACTTTCCCACACCTGCTCAACACTTACTCGTCATTAATTACTCATAAGGTTCTAGAATCTTCAGAGAGGAACAGAATATATGGGAAATGTGCACTGACTCTCATGTAGGAGCTGCTTCTGTATATAGAATTAATTAACCCCCACATTTGGTAAGCAGAGGTGCTCCCAGGGGGCTGTCTAACCTTTGTTGAATGAATGGACACAAGTTCCTGGCGAGAGTGCTCAACTTTGAGACAAGTGGTAATAAGCTACCTTAAGTTCTTAAACTGGCAGTGTGGGAAGTTAGCTTAGCAGATGTGAAGTGGGAGGCTACTAGGAGAAGGCACAATGTAAAATGTGGAAGATATGTTAGAACAAAAATAACTGGGAAGAGGCAAATGGCAATGAATGACACCAACGCAGCGAGAAGGAAGACCATGCAGAAAATCATTCATTCGATCATTTTCTAACAAATGTCTGCATTTGAATGACTTGCTAAAATTCAGCCTCCACACCTGAACAGCTTTGCTTAAAAGAATTTTAAATACTGCCCCACAACCTTGAAATCAGATAGAGTTCCCAAGCTTACATCTTTAAGTTTAAGAGAATCAGTCAGTTTAAAAAGCATTTATCAGAAAAAAGAGTTTTTTCAGATGCCGTATTTTTCCTTGGTTTCTAGATAGGTGTTTAATTGATAGGGATTTTAGCTTTCAAGACAATGACAAAGATTGGAGGGAAGAAGAAAGTTTGGAAGGGCCTGGTTTTAATCCTGATTTTTTAATTTTCTTAGTTAATTAATGCCACATGCCAACAAAATTATCTTTGAGTGTAACTCAAATATGAGCCTTAGGAAAATAGTAGAAAGCAGTCTATGAGTTATACTTTGTTCTCCCTGCCCTGATCCGTGGAGGGAAAAAGACTGATAAAGAAAGCTGACAGGCAGACTGTACATCCTCCCTTTCCCCATGGAGAAGACACACTGAGAGTCAGGAATGGGGAAGAAGCACAGCCTTGGACGTTCACCCAGGGAGAAACTGTGTGCAGAGAGATTAGGAGATACAGGTCGGCGGCATCCGGGGCAGAGTGGGGAGGAGAGGAACACAGAGAAAAGGACGACAGGTGCGACAACACTTCAGGCCTGAACAACCAGAGATGCCCAGTGCTGACCTGGCTCCTCGGAGTCCTGAGGCCGCTCTAAAGTGACGGAGGGAAGGGCCTGAGGCCTTGCCTGCGGGCCTGGTCTCCAGAAACGCTTCCAAGAATGATTCCGAGCGTTGGGAATGCAAATTAGGGAAAATAAGGCCTGTCCAGGGCACTTTCATCAGAAACTCTTACAACAGAGATAAGAAGCTGTCCATGTGCGTAAATCCCATGTGGTCCTTCTCAGCGTTTCCTCTGTCAGTGAAATCCATCCACCAAAGGTCAGAGAATCCCACTCGTTCCACAGGGAAACCTAAATTTCTGTCTTGGCAATTAATGGAAACTGAAAATAAGTTCCATTTAAGACACTGGCTTTTAAACGCTTAATTGTATTTCACACTGACTTAAATCCTGTTGTAAATGCCTCACCAACTATTTTTTTAAGACAAGCATGGAAAGCTTAAGGAGAACTGAAAGGATAACAAGAGGGATGTTTAAAAGATTAGAAAAAACTCCAATGAATAGTTTAAGGAGCTAGGATCTTCTTACTTGGTTGTTTACCTGGACCAGAGAAAAAGAGTTAGAAAATAAAAATCATACCTAAAAAAAAAGAAAAACTCATACTTATCAGATGATAGTTTCTCACACTTTATATTTTCTAGAGCAATTTGGCAAATAGTTCATTTGTGCAGAAGAACCCCATAATACGGATCATTTGGCCAATTTTACAAATGAGGACTACGGTAAGCTAACATTAGAATCTAGACCAGAATTCAGGTTTCCAGATTTCTCTCCTCATATGAGTCCTTTCTGACCCAGCAACTAAGGTGAAATATGACAATCAAGGCAGTCTATTCTGAGGGGAGAAGAATAGGACAAACATATATATACACACATATATATATACACGGCAGTATCAAATACTATAGTGATGAGAATAAGTACCAGCCTGCGTGCCCAGGAAATCAGGAAGAGCCAAAAGGAAGTTAATTTGCTGGCCTAATTGAATTAAATAGAGCATTCTCTATTTTATGTTGGCTGCCTTCATGGGAAATATGAGTTTGTGAACAAATACTGTTTGTGCCTGGCGGACGTTTGGGATTTCTTAGCTTGGATATGCAGAGGTCCAGGGGAAGCGGTGTGGATGACCAGAAGCTAGTGTGCACTCATTAATAAGGACGTGACTAACATGAAAAGTATGTAGCCCATGGATGATCTTCCCGTTTCATGATTTTATAAAACCGTTTGCAAGGTTGAAGCAGTAGATAGGACTAATTTGTCATTAAAAAGAAATATTTCACAGCTACCGGCATCTCACATTGCGCCTAAATTCTCTCTTCTTGTTCCCGACATCCCCATCAGCACCCACTGGCTGGGGACAGGCCCAGGAGCCTCCTTGTACTTGGGGCCCCTGAGCAGTAGGGCCCTAATCCACTTGTCAGGTGGGACGTCGGGGGTCTCGAGGCCTCGAGAACAGCATGGGTTTCCTGACCTGTCCTGCAGACTGCAGGGCCAGCGTCCCCTGGAGGCTGACCCAGGGGTCTGCTAATCACCATCTGAATGCAGGAGACACTGCAGTGGTTGTCAGGAGGGGTCAGTGCTTGGCCCCACAGCAACGTTTACAAATACATATCCATTGTTTAAGCAACACAAAATAGACTCTGGGACAAAAGTAAGTTATCCAAGGAAAGATTTAGAAACAGAGAGGAAGCACCATCAGTGCTAGCATATATATTCTCACTGTTTTGAGTCAGAAGTGGCTTTTTACACTGTACACTTTGAGCCGCCTGCATTCCCAGAGTTGGCTGGCGAGATGGAGAGGCTGTGAGTCAGGGGTTCAGAGCATGAGCTGGGCGGCCAGCGGCCTGGGTGTGCAACCTGGTTCTGCACTTGCCTTCTGTGTCACCTCAGGCAAACTATTTAATCGCTCTAGACTTCAAGTTCCTCATCTGTAAAACAGGGACAATAACAATATCTACCTTCCCTCCCTCAAAAGGTTGGAGCGAGGAGTAAATGACTTAATATTGGAAAACGGCTTAGAACAGTGCCTGACAATAGTAAGTAAGACAGCATCTGTAAAATAATTTTTAAAAACATTTGGAGTCTGTCATTCAGAATATATCCTCACAGAGGAAACTGCCTTCTAAGGGGTGGGGGCAGGTTAGGTTTTCAAGTTGCCCATAAAAGACCATGAGCCCCATACCATAACTAAGACAATATGAGGGCTCTGGCTGGCTCAGAGATCATTTCTACGGAAGCCAGCAGCTCCTCCTCCCAGCTCAGTCCCTGCAACACATCTCTCCCAGAAGGGGACTGTGGGAAATCTCCTCGTCCAGCTCTGGTAAGGACTTGGGGAAGGGTGGTTGTAAAGTCCTGAGCATCTTCAGGGGTGTGGGGACGGGAAGCACCCATGTGCCACAGAGTGCTGTGGCCCAGGGAGGCAGTCTTTCTTCTGCAAATTGCTCAAAGGTCAGGCATCCATACTCTGAAGACTGCCTTGCAAGCGGAAAAGAAGATCTACGGCTCGAGAGCAGAGACTGGGCAGCGAGAGCCGATGGGAAAGTCGCCCATGGCAGTCTGGTAGGAGCGAGTGTAGACAAGGAGGGCACTGAGCCCGAGGACAGGACGGAGCTGGAAGCAGGCCGAGAGCTGTCAGTAGAGACAATGGGAGCTGCGCGTTAAGCAGCTGGTTCTTTCTTACACATTTCATTCTCTCGCCCACATCAAAAGTCTGTACCACGTTTGTCCTGGCCCAACCTCCGTTTCAGATTTGGAACAAAGAATAAATCTGAACTTAGTGCTCTCATTCGACGCAGGATTTTGTGTTTTACTAATGCCAAAAAATTTGAAAGGGCCCCCTGTCATCTGTCAAAATAACAAACAGAAGAGACGAGCTGCGCGAACTCTCATTTTAGGACACCCGGATCCCTGAGCTCCTTGAACACACTGAGGACGGGCCTTCACAGCAGCACCCATTTGTCCACCTCCGTGAGTCAACAGGCCACGCTCCCACGGGACCGCCGACCTGGGGCTGCGGGCCCGAATACCAACGTAAGGATGCTCCTTGGTCCAGTTCCCTTCTTTGGAAAAAGCCACATCTTCTCTTTGAGATTTAGAGCCCCCACACCTATGCCACATAAAGCTTTTGCTTTCGTCTCCATAATCCTAATAGAGCAGGCTTATTGGGGCCCTAGTGGAGACCAGCAGCCAGGTGCGTTTCAGAGGAGTGGGGCACTGCAGGAGGGCGGAAAGAATCCTGAGAGCTGGGTCTGGCCCGCTGCTGCACTTTTGTGTGGGTTAGAACTGGGCAGTTACGCTACAGCCATTAGTCAAACGTGGCTATTTAAATCAAATTAAATTACATAAGTTTAAAACTTAAATAGGGTTAAAACTTCAGTTTTTCAGCCATGCTTGCTATATTTCAACTGTGCAATTAGCCACCTGTGTCTAGAGGCTACTGTACCGGACAGTACAGATGTAAAATGCTGCCAGCATTATAAAAAGTTCACTGCGCACCAGCGATTGAACCCCTCTGAGCCTTGACGGCTTCACTGGTGATACAGGGGTGACAACACTCTGCCTGCCTCAAGGCCTGGTTTAGACAGATCCCGCCGTCACAGGGCTCTCACAGGATCAGCCATCCTCAGTGCTTTGAGCCTTCCTCTGTATGGGTCACTGTAATGGGTTTCACCTCGCCAAGACCTCACCATCACTGGACGGAATAAGTGACGGCGTCCCCACTTACACAGAGGAAGCAATGGAGGCCTGGGGAGCTAAACGGGCTGCTCAGCCACACGGCTAACAAAATCCCTGTGGGGCAGGGATTTCGATGCAGGTAACTCTGACCCTGAAGCCCCGCTCTTCACCATAGCCCCACTGCTTTCCCAACCGGATTCGGAAGGCCCCTTGGCTCTGAGATCCATGCTGTGTGGACGGCCTGGCCTGAGTTCAGCTCCTGCTGGGATTTTTGGAGGTGTAAAAATGACCACTTCAGCTGCTATGAGTGACTACAGAGTGGAGTTGTGAGAGCTGCCAGTTCTTGTCTTATACCCTAAACTGCAGTTATTGGTTAATCGTGTTCAGGAAGTGTTACAGAATATATATTTTAACAAAAGACTGACAGGGTCTGTGTGAGTGTGTGTGTATGTTTATATGATAAAGTATATAAAAAACCCTCTTAGAAATGGGAAAGGGTATGTGTATGTATGTAGAAAGAATCATATACAATGTTAAAAGTAAAAGAACAAACTGGAGGAAATGAATGTAATCGGCAGATAAAGGGTTTTATCCTGAATATATAAAAAGTGCATACTATCAATAAGAACAATACTAAAGCTAACAGAAAACTGCACAATGCCAGGAAGAGAGGCATGGAGCGGGAGGGGCCTCTCAGGTGCTGGAAACATTCCATATCTTGATCCAGGTGGTAGTTGTGCAGGCGTGTACATAGGTAAAAAGTCACTGAGCTACACATGTAAGTTTAGTGCCCTTTGTATGCAGTATGTAATATCTCAATAAAATGCAACAAAACATATAAACTGAAACATAAATTCAAGAGTTCTTCATCGTCAGCTAAATATGCTCTCTTTGTCCATCACACGATGAACGTAAAAGGACTGAAGTGGGTTAGAAACAGAACAGCGGAGTTATTTTGATATATTGTGTGAAACTGCTCTCCTAAGGTGACCTACACTTCCTGTATCACCGGCAAAGATGAAATCACCAGTCAGTGGTACTGCTTCTCACCGAGCCCATTCAACTGCTCTGTAGGCCATCCTCCCCAACCCTGCATGTGGTTTTGGGCAGGCCCCAAAGTCTTCCAGAACCTTTAGTTATAGGAATGATCACGCCAATCAAAATATCCAGCCCAATATCTGAAAGCTCCAGCTCAGTCCAGAGTAAGAGCTTTCCTCCTACCGTAGCCTGGAAGCCTGCATGGGGGGCCCCTTCTTCTCTCTCTACCAGCTCCTCTCACTTTCTTGCTCTCACTCTGACCCTCCAGGGCAAGGAACGTAGCCCGATGTGCTAGTGCAACGGGAGCTGGCCTGGGTTCCCTCTGGATGGGGCAGAGGGACAGTGGCTAGCTCTTCCTCTCGTGGGGCACTTGGTGGGATTTTCAGAGACCTCTCTGCTAGAGACTCAAGGCCAGCCACCCTGACTCAGCAATGTCTGGATCTTGCACACCCTTGCATCTACCCCAGTGTCTGGCACACACTGATGCTCAATTCTTATTAGTGAATGAAGGAAGGAGGTAAGAGAACAGAGACGGGGGCAGCAATGTCCCCTCCATAAACTCCCTTGGGAAGGAGATTTTTATGTAAGTAGGTCATTTTTGCCTGATCTCACCCTTTTAAAACATTTCCCTTAGCCTACCATTAAGAAAATGGGTGATTGTTTCATTCTCAGCCACTTGTCATTCCGACAGTACCCTGATGAAGTGAGTCATAACCTGCAGACAAAGCTGCGGGCTCCTTGATCAGTGCCATGGTCTGTAAAGCTCCTCAAACAAGTGAACACAGCATCTTTGCAGAATTAGTTGATGAATAACACAATTCAGGAAAACCAAAATTGCTACAGATTATGCATACAAGGCCCCTGACAGAGACTGGAACACAGATCTAAACTGTCTACAGTCAGCCTTGAAGTCCTTCCCTCGCCTGTCTGTGCACAGAAGAGAAGAGCAGTTACAGGAGCGTCTGGTTAACAGCTCTGCAGCCTGGGAAGCTGTAGACACCTTGCAATTGTGCAAATGACACGTAAGGCCTCCTGGCAGGAGGTGCTCGAGAAGTGTGTGGACACCTAATGAAAACAGCTCCTTTATGCAGATTCTCTGCACACGCAGCCGTGAGTCCTGGGCCATTAGCGGTCGTCGTCTCTGTCTCGGCTGACTTTGGAAATATTAAAGGCTAGAAAATGACCTCCTGGAGAAAATGAACAACAGCAACATTAAAATGTAAACTCGAGTGACAACTATGACTGGGCGTCTGTCCTACGCCCAGCATTGCAGAACGGTGTGAAAGGGGATGCCAAGATGAATGACACAGGCTGTCGGCAGGGAGCTTCGGGGCCAGCTGGAGAGACGAATGGTGCATCTCTCCTCTCCTGAGTCATACACACCTATATTATACCTTATGTATCTCAGGCTTCTTAAGTCAACATCGCCTTTAATTCTCAGCACATCCTTGGAGGAGGTAAAACAGGGACGGCTGTTCTCATTTTCAGAGGGTGACTGACTCAGGGCCCCACAGAAGATATGGAGGCAGAGTGGGAGGAAGAACACAGGTGCCCCCGACCCTGGGCTGCTGATCCTTCTGCTGATCCACAGATGAGGCACATGCGAGAAGCCCAGCTTGGCCTTGTGGCTTCACTTTCAACATAAAAGGCAACTAATGAGTAAAAAGCACAACTAAATGAGGAGAAACTAGGGCGGAATGTATTAACAGATGAAAACTTCTAGGATCCGAAATAAAGTGAAACATTCTAGCCTTACCAACTACTTACTAAGAAAATGATAGAAGGTTTTCTTCTAGGAGAAGAAATGACATTTTAGCACCACATGAGGGAGGCGGGTAGGGAGTTAAAGTGACATCCTAGGGAAATTTTATTTCTCTGGAAAACCAGCTCATTCTTCCACAACTTATTTCTCCTGAATTAAGTTCAAGGTAGAATCTGCCAATATTAGTTACTTTTGATGAGAAATGGGAGGTATATACATAATATCTAATACTCTGTGGTGGACTCAATTCTCCAGATTATTTGGGGACCGTTCTACACCTTGTTGCTTCACTGTGGCTTTTCAGTTTTCTATAAGTTGAAGTGGTGTCCCAGGGTAGTCTACCATGTGAGGAAAAACACATTTGTTGCCATGTTTGGGTGTATTTTTGAAATGAGTACAATTTCATACTCATTTTTTTTAAAGCTCCTAATTCAAAGTAATCGGGTGGCCACAATAACGCTACATTCTTCCTTAAATGGACTCAGCTGGCACAGAGTGACTCCGATAATGAAAAATGCTCTTGTCCAAGCCCTTGATATTGTGCTGTGAAAACCAAAGATGACCAAGGTAAGAGTTAATTGGCAGAGTCAGATTATAGCCCAGGTTTTCGGATCAGCAGGCTCATCTCATAGCTAGACGCTGCCTTTGAGAGAGTAAAGACCTGTAGATAAACTTGGAGAAGGCACCACGCTGATTGTTACTCGGTCTTTAAGCACCCTAGTGGTCAGCTTGCTGAGGGAGATCAAGTCAGGGGCCACACTCACACCTCCTCTGAATTCAACTGGCTCTGGCTGTCCCCCAGTCGGTGAGAGGAGGCGGCAGGCACACAACGTGGCCTCCAGGACCATGAGCCAAAAGCAGCTGTGTCTATTCAGACTGCTTACCAATCCATTACCAAGAGCCCGCTTTGACTTGCTCAAACTCCCACCATGGAGCCCAGGTCAGTAGAGAGTCCGTAGAGGGAGGAAGGGAAATCTGGACACTGAAGACAGCAAAAAATGTCCTACAGCAACTGCCAATAAGCAGAAATGCTACAGAAATGTCCTGCATGTCATGTGTCGACACAGGGAGGGTGACGGAGACTCCCTGGAATAGGAAGGTGACAGGATGTGCACGATAAGGTCACACCAGGACAATCTGAAGCCAACCACAGATCCCTAAATCCACCCACACGTGCAGGGAAGGTAAGCAAAGGCAAGTGAGTGAGTGGTGAGAACTGCCATTGGCACATCAGGGTCTAAATTGTCTATAATAATCGTATCCGGAGAAAAGACCAAGTACCTGAGCGATTAGTCCATCCACATATACCCCGACAAAGGGAGAGTCTGAGAAGCTGGGATTCCCAGCACGGCCCTCTAACTGGAACTGATGACCCAGGGCTTCCCCGTGTACAAGCACATCTGAAGTAACAGGCTGCAAAGTATCTAACTGTCCAAGCAAAAGCTAACACTTCCATGCTTTCTGGATTAGAATTAGCAGCCACCAGGCCACAATCTGAATAAAGAGACCTTTGTTTTCACATCAATCCATTTTCTGTTCCACTGACTTGGTGCTATTCAACCTAATATTGCCTGTATGCACATACGTATGTGTGCTTGTATGCACATGTGTACGTATGTATGTATATCTGTATCATGTATGTGTGTACACTGCAGCTTTCAAATCAGATCATAACACCTTCCTATAAATCTCTTTATTACAAGTGAGGGAGTCAGTACACCAATCTCTTCCCACCTATGAATTCTCTTTAGCAAAAGTAAAACAGCCCCACCATATTATAATGTGCTCTGTGATTCTTTTCTAGCAACTGTAAGAGTTATATGTGAATTGTGAGGGATTCCTGCTTGAGATCATTAGAAAAAGAGGGCAGCGGGGATTGAGAAGAGGGAAGTGAGGCTGATAGGGCAGCAAGGTTAGAGTTTTTTGAGGGAAGATTTGGAAGAGAGGAGGGAGCTGAGGCCAGGGAAACCTGGGCTCTGACTCATGCTGCGACTGCGTGAGTCTCGGCATGAACTTGCACCACCGAGCTGAAACCGGGGAAGAAAGCTGAGCAGCATCTGCTCCGCCTTGCCTCTCGAAGCTCTCTGCCTCTCGAAGCCATTGTGGGCCCCAGGAATCAGCAGTCAAGACCCTGAGTCAAAACCAGAGAGGAATGCGATGGACAGGCGGATGCAGGAGAAATCCCATTGTCACCTTTATCTGCGATGAGCAAAATGGATTTACAAGCAGCTCACTGAGATTATGGAGAAGAGAGACTAGATATTTCCAATGAGCTAAGGATGCTTCTTGGAATTTGAGCCATATAGGATTCATTTTTATTTATTTAAGATGCATAAGATGAAATTTTATGCCACTTAATGTATCTTTGTTTTTATTTTAATTAATATTTAAGAATTGTCATGGGCTAACTGGTGGTGAGGCCCAAATCCCACTTTTCCCGATTAGTGAATTCTCCTGCCACAGGGATTTCAGGAGCCTGGCCATCAGGTGACCCTATCTGATGGACTGTCATTACCAGGGACCATGCGGCAGACCTATGCCGGTCTCCACAATGAAGTGAGACCCGGGAACTCCTTGCTCTTCTCTCCTCTTCTCTGCTCATCAGGTAACTCACATGTTACAGGTTTCACGTGTTCTGGTCTGAGCCCTACAGGGTCCCCTCTCTCTCTCCCTGCTCCCCTTGCAGGTGCCAGCCCCCCACATGTCCAGGAGAGCTGGGCCATCAGCTGGCCCGGGTGAGGCAAACATAATGTGTGCCTCCAACCGAGGCGAAGGGGCCCTCGCTCTATTTTGCGAAATGGTGAAGTGGGTACAAATTCTACAAACGTGCGCTGAAAACACACAGATAACAAGTAGGCATCCTGTCAGCGTGATGCAATTTAAAAACAGACACTAGGAACCAAAACACCGAAGGGCGTGAGGCAAAATGTCCCCTGAACCAGGCTGAGAAAACACTCTCTGACCAGATACCAGACTACTGCTTACCTCCAGCGGGCACCTGCTGTTTACCTCAGGCAAGTACCTGCTGTTTACCTCCAGGTGGCATCTGCTGTTTACCTCAGGGGAGTACCTGCTTTTTACCTCAGGGGACATTTGCTGTTTACCTCAGGTAACTACCTGCTGTTTACCTCAGGGGACACCTGTTTACCTCAGAGAAGTCCCTGCTGTTTACCTCCAGAGGGCACCTGCTGTTTACCTCAGGGGAGCATCTGCTGTCTATCTCCAGGGCGTATTTGCTGTTTACCTCTGGTGAGTACCTGCTGTTTACCTCCAGGGGGTATCTACTGTTTACTTCAGGAGAGCACCTGCTGTTTACCTCCAGGAGGCACCACTCCAGCTGGCACAACTCCACGTACAGAGAGGGTCCTGTGAATGGTGCTCCCGGGGTGGCACAGTACAGTAGCCCTGCCCTGGCTCTAGCGCCCATGGGTGGGAGTTGTTGCCTCAGAAGATGAGGGCCGAGCGGAGCCCTGCTTGCCCGCCTGTGCCACGCCATTTGGGGATCTGAAACGGGGAGCGTTGGCGATGCGTGTGTGTCTGCTTTGATCTACGTCTACCCTCCTATTGCTTCCCTTCCTGCGTTCCAATTTCAAGGTTTCAAACTCTAACTCCAGAGAACAAGGAGGTGTTTTACATGTGCAACGACTTAAAAAGTTAGTTTAAAAAAATTCTTGAAAATAATTAACGAGGCCACTGAATTACCTGTGCGTGCTTTGAGACCCAGTGACGGAGGACATTCAGTACTCGATTGGTGGCTGTTCTACGTATAATAAACTCTTTGTCGCATGTTCTCTCGGTGTTGTTAAATCCTTAGGAGGAAAAGAAACACACATGCTGGAGTTAAAACCAACCCCCAGGGACCCGGAAAGGTCACTTATTTTAGGACATTGGTTAATGAAACTCACAAATGACACATCTTGGCAAAGAGGTGCAGGTGGCTTCAGACTGTTGTGAAGGCAGCTGACTGACCTATTGTACACCCTCAGCAGCGAGGCCACCGCGTGGCTACAGGTGCAATTAGATGAATAATGTGCACATATTTATTAAAGGCCACTGATTAAAGCTAAAGCGGGTCTAATGACCCTTCTATTTACGCCTGTCTTGTTCTATAGAACAAAGCCAAGAAGGAGTTCGAACAGTTTTTGAGTCACAGGTAATTAGTTTATAGTCTTTGCCCAAAGTCATTATATAACCAATAACAGTTTCAATATTTGTGGATGGATGAGTCCATATCTTGGCTCACAGACGATACAGATACTCTGTCGTGTACCCACACATCGAGAAGCAGTCTCGCATAGTGGTTACGCACATGAACTCCACGGCCAGACTGTCTGCATTGAAATCCTGTTTTCCTACCCTGGCAAGTTACAGCACCTTGCTGGTGACCAGTTTCCTCACGTCCTGCATGGGATAATAAGTGTACCGACCCCACAGAGTTGTTGTGGAGGTTAAGTTAGTTAATACACGTTAAGCATTTAGGCACCTGGGACAGTAGTGAGAGCTCAACAAATGTTAGCTATTATTACAATTCAATATTGGTTCAGTGTCTTTGTGTCCTCTCTGTGCCAGCCTATGTCTCTATCTAGGCCACCTTTTCACTATCAAGAAACCATTTTAATATTTTTCTACTGACTCTCTATTTTATTTTTATTAATTTAATTTTTTAATTTTTTTTCTGAGGAATAGTGTCCCTGAGCTAACATCTGTGCCAACCTTCCTCTATTTTATGTGGGATGCTGCCACAGCATGGCTTAATGAGTGGTGCTAGATCTGTGCCCAGGATCCAAACCTGCAAACCCCGGGCCACCGAAGCAGAGCATGCAAACTTAACCACTATACCACCAGGCCGGCCACCTGACTCTCTATTTTAAAAGATATTTTCTGCCTCGCAATCATAATTAAGTGACATGTTTCCTTTAAAAGTGAATTCAAGCCTTACATAAGTTCACTGGCAAACTTCTTGAAAGTTGTCTTTACCCACTGATTCCACTTCCTCATCTCCTGCTGGCTCTACATCCTACTCCAAGCTTCTCACCCCATCTTACCGCCAAAAAAGCTCCCATTAAGGTCACCAATAACCTCCATACCTCTAAATCTAAGAGATAGCTTCCATCTCCCCACAGGAAATCTCATCTAATGAACCCCTATAGGCAAATTACTCACATATTTATATCCCCAGACCTCTTCTCTGAGCTCTGGACCCATATATCTAACTGCCTCTTGATATTTTCCTCTTAGATGTTTCAAAAATCTCAAACTCAATATGCGCAAAAGAAAAGTCCATGCCTTTCTACCAAACCTTGTCCTCTTCCAGTGTTCCCTGCCTCAGTAAAGGAACACCACCAGCCATCCAGGTATATAAGCCTGAAATTTTGGAATTGTTCCTGGCTCATCTCTCTGTTTCTTCCTGATAATCTTACCTGCTAAGTAAATCTCAACTCTGTCCATATCTTCTTCTCTACAAAGCCAAAACCTGAGTTGAGCTACCAGCAACTCTCATCTGATCTACTGACAATAGCCTCCCAACTGGGCTCCACTGTCACTCTTGACTCCTCAAATCTGTTCTTTCCACTAAAGTCAGAAAGATCTTTTCAAAGGGCAAATCAGATGTGTCATTCCCCTGTTTAAAGTTCTTCGATGGCTCTTATGATAAATACATAGCCTACAAGGTCTTCCGTGGTTTGGCCTCTAGCTCCCTCTCAGCCTCTTCTGGAACCATATTCCTCTCATTGTTTCCACTGCAATCTCAGCACTCTTCTCTTAGTCCGTTATCCTCATCCCAGGGCCTTTGCACATACTGCTCCATATCTGGCACAATTATTGCTCCCCTTTTCACTCAATGAAAGCCACTCTTGCTTATTTCACTTCTTCAAATAAGCCCTTCCTGGCCTGAGTTGGACAAATCCCCCATACACATCTCATAGCCTCATGCAGATTTACTTTGTGGCACTTGCTACATTTGCAACTTTACATTTATTTATTTAATTATCAGATCAATATTTGTGTCCTCCATGAAGACAGGGATTGGGTATGTTTTTGCTGAGCTTGAGCACATATCTGGCATGTAGCAGATACTGTACACAATATATATTTGCTGAATAAATGAATGAAAGCCTGGATAATAGGAACTTACTAAGTATTTATTGAATGTGATATGAATGTAAGGATGATTGCGTGAAAGACTGAATGAACAGTCCTCAGAGCTTATGAATAAGTTAAACAACAAAAAAAAACTATGAGCTTCTAAAGGGCAGAGGCCCCTTCTCCATACTCCCCTTCGAATGTAGACAGGCAGCTTCCACCCATTAGTAGACACTGTCAGAGGATGATGATGATGTGCTCTTGGCAGACTAGATATCTTTGAAAAATCTTTTGCTATTAAAAGGTTAGAAATTCTGGGTAAAATATAATAAATATCTTTTTAAATACATTGCTGAGTGCTCAAGAAAATAATGAACTTTCCAGGCTCAAACACACAGAGAGATCTGAAAACCAAAACCAAGTCTCTGAATGGCCGCTGGCTGCCCTGAGAGGAGGGAAGCTTACCGGCCTTGGTAACATGAGATTTGGACTGTAAATTCACATGGTTTTGGAGAAGAAGCTCCAGGGCCTTCATGTACAGGTGACGGAATGGGAACTGAGACTCCCACATAAAGCTGGAACTGTCAAAAGACCCCTCTCTGTGAAATAGTGGACTAGAGAGAAAAAAATTCTCCAACTTGCGCAAGGAGACAGTTAAAAAATGTGTCTGCCTCAGCCTGGATCTCAGTGGGGTGACCAAAAGCCTCTCTAGGAAGGATGACCACAGGCCCACCTCATGTAGGTTTAAAGCTCAGACTGAACCATTCTGACGTGGTCGGCCCCTCTAGATGAGAAGTTAAAATAAAAAGTGGCCCAGGCCAGTGATAACCCTGCGCACCTGACAAAAGCACAGACAGAATCTCTCTGGAGGGACACACAGTCACCTCGGCCTGTATGAGATTACCACCGAGAAAGTCCCTGAAGGAAAACTCACAACCCAAAATGACAAAACACACGAACCATCCACCACGAACAAGGATCAGGAGACACAGGGATAAGGAAGTCCCCCCCGTCCCCCCTCCCATGACCAAGAATTTCAGGTATAAGAGCTATTAGATAGTTCCAGTTTAAACATCCTAAAATTAGGATTTTTACAAAGACCAAAGATATAAAAGTGGGAACTGAAAACACGAGAAAAGAATTAAAAAGTACTTAAAAAGTCAGATTTTACAAGAACCACATAAAAATTCTTCAAATTAGTAGAATTATTCTTTCAATTATTGTTGAAAAAGAGACTAGAAATAGAAAATTCAAAACATATATAAGATAGATAAACACAGATTAGACCCACTGAATACAGAAAGAGCAAACTTTCTGAGATCTGAAAAATAGATCTGAGAAAATTACTCAAATGCAGCACAAAGAGGAAGGGAGATGAAAAACAGAAAACAAGGGTTAAAAGACATGAAGGAAAGAAGTATTTCTCAACATACATCTAGTAAATGTGTCAGAAGAAGAGAAAAAGAACCAGAGAGAGGCAATATAGGGAAAGAATTTTTCAGGCTTGATGAAAGACATGAATCTTCAGGTTTAGGAATTAGAATGAACCCTAAGCAGGATAAATAAAATGAAAATCACACTTGACAAACTGTGAAATGGCAGAACTCCAAGACAAAGATATCTTTGAAGCAACTGGCAAGAATATATATGTAACCTATAATCAAAAGGCAGATGAAGAGGATGGGAAATGGTATGAGAAAAGGGGAAAGTATATTAGAAGGCTCAGATTTATCAAGTTAGAGTCGAGGTCTCAACTGGAGTGAGAGCTGAGGAGTCAGCATTTTGCTAGAGAATGAAAGTCAAAAGCTCTTGAAATACTGAAAAAGCAAGGTGAGGCAGAGTTCCCCCCCACATATATAAGTAAAAAGATGGCTAATCAGTGCGATGAGAACAGAATGGGTGAGAGATGGGAGTGAGGAAGGGACTGAAGGATGGAGATCAAAATGAAGACGAATTTTAAAAGAGCTGCTCTTCTTTAACGTATTTTAGAAAAACATCAGCCACCACTAGTCCCTTTGTGTCTGTATCAGGAGTGGGTGGATATGGGAGCTTATTTTGAAAGACATGCAAGAAAGGCAAGGAACGCTCTTCTACTCTCCAAATTATCCAGTATACATAGTAAAAGACCATTTAAGGGCTTTTCTTTATCAAATTTCCAACATTTCCATAAATTCAAATCTCAACCTCTATTACCATTTAGGTTAGGATTTGATTATACTGCTTGCATGCTCTTCATAACTGCTTCTAAGAACCATGTTATTTATCTTTTTTGTATAGATGACAGCTTGGTAAGTTTTCAAACATCTCTTTGCTGCTCAGAGCTCATCACCTTCTGCCACTTGCAGAGCTCAAAATTCTCTTGGAAACCGACCAGGCACTCACTTAAGTGATCAACAACGTGCACTCAGTCAGTGCAGCTGGAACAATCCACAGTGAGTGGTTAAGACAGCCAGAGTAGAAAGATTAGCCACATGTAGGACCAGCCTTCCAAGACTGAGAACAAGGGAAGGAAGGCTCCCAAAACACATCCTCCTCAAAAAACCCCTTTACATGGCAAGCCACCCCTGATATGGCTCCAGGATGGACCAGAAGTAAAGTTTAGGGCAAATTACTTAACCTCTCCATGGCTGGGTTTCCTTACTCGTAAAAGGAGAATAGTGCTACCACTTAAAGTTATTTTAAAGATTAAATAATTCCCGTAAAACAAGAATTAGTCCAGGGTGTTCAAGAAAATCATATTCATTGTAATTATGTTCTCACTTACAGCTGGCTTCATCCATCCATCCTCTTGAGCCCAATGCTCCTCACAATATACTTTTGACAGTATGCTAGTTTATAAGGATATGTGAACACAGTAAAGATTTGATGGACACCAAGCCATTTCCTTCCTGAAGAACATTTTTCATTGCTTGATCAACAGATAGAGGTCTTTGATCTTAGAGAGAAATACTCTCTCAAATCTATTTAAACCGCCACCAATTTGGAACTTCCCTAAACCAGATACACAAACCATCTATCTGAGGGGCGCGCCTGTAGCAAATCCTGACACAGCAAGTTTTACAAAAGGTGCCACTGCTTATGCATTAACTGAAATTGCCTTAACTGGGCTCTCACGTACTAAACTGATACGTGTGGTCTTGCTGTAATATACATATAGGTCTACACTCCCAATCAGACATGCGCATCTCCCCACTTTTCAAAGACTTCATAGCTGTGAAATTAGAGCAACAATTTTTCACAACTCACCAAACTTCCTCCTTATTGCAAGCCACTATCTAAATTGGGGGCTGCTTGGGCAATATTTACTTCTGAATTTAAACATGAACTATACAACTAATTGGTGGCAACATCCATGTGGAAACCATTCTGTCCTAGAATCATGGATCCACCCCCCAAGGAGTTCTTGAGCCATTTTTTGGGAACAGCAAATAGCACATCTTTGCGGGGTTTTAAACATCTTTCACCTGTCAAGTGTAATGGCACAACCAAACTATACATATACCAGGAGAGTTTATCTTACTAATATCAGACATCTGGAATACTGTTACCCGGAGATTTTTGTCTTTCCAATTTGTGCATATTCTTTTTCAGTTGTAGGCACTGGTCAAACTGGCTAATTTGGGCAATAAAAGTCATCTGGAAAAGTAATATGAACCAAACCCCATATACATGAATTTAAGAATGAGATTCGACTTTACAGTGCTTCCCCCAGACACCCTGCGAGTCATCCCACCTCTAAAAGCAATTGGCAGATGTGCCATCTCTCCATTAAACTATACACTCCTTAGTGAAGGGATTTTATCTCAAGCATTTTTGTAGGCCTTTCAGCTTTGCACATAGGCAGTCAGTAGTTATTTTTCTTAACAAAAATTGCATCACTCCCAATGCAAACTATCTGAAAGTGTCTGCAGATGCCATATCTCTGAATTAAGGTCATTCTTTCACCATATTACCAGGATGACTATGTGTTTGAAATCTATCACCAGCAGAACATACAAGAAAGTAGTGGGGAGGGAGGCAAAGAAGTTGAAAATAGAAAAAAGGAGGGAAATTTTTATTTTATTCCTTGAATGACGTGATACTCAGCCAACTTCACTGCCTACTTTCTAAGAGGCAAGTAAAACAATGGTGAGATGGAAACAAGATTACTGTCCACCCTGAGGCTACCTGAGCACAAACTGTAAAAGATAAGGAATTCTTGAAGATGGTGAAATAGCACCAAAGTAGATCACCAAGGAGTGGACTGCAGAGCTGTATTAATGCCAACAAAGCATCTATAAGCCGTCCTCCCGACTTGGCGAGGAAAGTTAGAATGGAAGCAGGAAGAGCCAAAAGCACAGGGACAATATTGATGTCAGTGGTCCACAGTGATGAGCTGCCTGGGAGAAAAGTAAACTCTAACTCTTGGTTACCTTAATTGTACTTCTATGAACTGTTTCTTGTTGTGTTTTTGTCATTGTAGGTCTTAATAAATTTAGGCTTGTTGAATGAATGCACTGCAATCACTTTAATGGTTATATTGGTGGGGGGATTAAGATAACTGCCATGTCAGTGATGTATCTTTTTCACTTTATACAAATGGGACACAATCTGTCCAATAAAATCAATGTTATCAACATGCTTTGCTTTATCCAGTACACATCTTTCTACAAAATTGCGTGCAATACAAAATCATATCATTGGTTTGTACGTTTTTGTGCACTGGGGTTACAACTGTATTTCTACTCTCTAGTTGTTGGCAAAGAAAGATTATTAATATTTATTGCTGCTTTGTGCCAGGCGCTGTGCTGCGTGCTTTACAAGTGGTCTATAAATTAACCCTCATGATTAAGGGCAGTAACAACAACTGCCATTTATTGCATGCCCACCAGGTGCTGAGCATGGCTCCATGAGTAATGTAGCTTCTTCAACAACAACAGCAACCGAGTCGGGTAAACGTCATTATCCTTATTTATGGACAAAGAGACAGGACGTCAAAGAGGTTAAGAAATTTGGCAAAGATCAGAGAGTTAATAAGTGGCAGAACCAGGACTTGAGCCCAGGTATGTCCATTCCCAAGGCCAGAGAGCTTTTAATTACATCTCACTCCTGGATCCAGAGTTTAGGCTTTAAGTTTTTCTTGCAAGTTTGTAAACCAACACTAAAAACTACAAGAGAAGATGCTATTCGAATATTTGGGGGAATTAAGTGCTTTCCTTTTAATTCTCTCTTCTAAATTTTGAAGTGTGATGAGAGCATGGCGCCATTATAAGAGAGATGTGTTTCATACTGTAATGTATTTTAAACAAAACACTTTATTTATCTAATTGGAATTAAAATTTCCTCAAAATGTGCTCTTTCCACAAATTTATTACATTTCCTATGTGACCATTAGATAGACCATCATTTTCTAAAAGTCCAGTCATGACCTATTAATGGGGAGTGAAATCAATTTAGTGGGTTGCTACCAGCATTAAAAAAATGAAATAGAAGAAAATTATCTGAGTAGATTGTACATAGTGAGAGTGAGTTCTCTTCAGGGAAACATTCGTATCAAGTGTGCGTGTGTGTGTGTGTGTGTGTGTGTGTGTGTGTGTGTGTGTATCCTGGGTCAAATGTAAAATATATTTCTTAGAATGGGTTGCAATAAAAATGTCTGAAAGTGACTGATATAGCAATCTGATTACCGGACTATGTTTAAACTATCTGCATTACTTTCCCACAAATCTTGGGTAACTAAGTCTGTTCTTTACTCTGAAACATGTCTGGAGGAACAGAGGATGCTTCTCTTATTGTCCCTTCTTTGCTTCTGTCACCAAACACTCTCCCCATTCTCCACCCAACCCTCCAGTTTGTCCCCCTCTGCCTCATTCCTTGGTTCCTGATCCATTCTCCAGCTGACTCTATTCAGTTCTCACTCCCTTGGGGACATAACTCTCTCTCATGGTTTTTCTATGCACTCCCACCTGACACCTCCAGTTCCAACATTTGCCCCAAATCCCTCATAGCAAGCTTCTTAGGAGACATTTCCATATTAATGACATATTCTCCCCTCATAAGAAACACATCAAAAAATCAAATTTATGTTTCTTGCTCTCAAGCTCCTTCCCATTTTAACTTTGCTATTGAGTTAATGGGATAACCATGTTTTTAGCTTCTCAGGTGGGAAACCTCACTCTTCTCTATCTCTCCTTGGTTTTTCCCATTCAGTCAACAAATACTGTTAACTTTTTGGTTGCAAATGTCAGATTTATCCATTTCTCTCCATCCTTCTGCCACAATCCTAAGTCTGGGTCTTCACACATGGGTTGTAGCTATTGTCTCCTAGATTTTTCTCCTTTCTCCATTCTCTCTGTCCTTCTATTCTTTCTCCATCCATAATTCAATTATTTAGTCAATATCCATGGAGCATCTACTATGTTCCAGTGACTGTGTAGGTGCTGGGTGAATGAAAGAGATGTGGTCCCTGCTCTCAGGGAGTTTGTTCTTTAAATGGGGAGGAGATAGCCTCCAAACGAGTACAACACCAAGAACATATCATTTGAAACCCTGAAAATGAGCAAGTTACCTGTCTCTTCAAGAGTAAGCTTAAACATCCCTTTAACTTCTTGTTGCTCTAGCACGAGTATTTCTAAAGTCTTCCTATTGCCCACTGAACCAAGTCTAGAATGTTTTCCTAGACATGAAGAGGATAAGCTACTTGCTCAAGGTCACATGGCTAGTAAACTCAAAAAGAATAGGTAAATGCAGACCAGTAGGATATTCGCACATACACTGTGGTGAAAATCATGATAACAGTGTTCAGAGAATCTATGAATTGACATACTTATTCTCGAGAGACGATCTAGAATAATAGTTATGACTGCAGAAAGTGGACTTCAGTCTGTATAGGGTAGAACATTTGGTGTAGTAATTACTGGTGCAATCAATTCCTTCCATTTTAATGGAATATTGGTTAGAAATCTTTGTTTGCAAAAGGAACAGCACACCCAACCTAAAGTGGCTTAGATTAAAAGGGAATTGCTATTTTATATCTCTGAGCTAGACTCAGATTCCATTTGATTCAGAGGCACATGATGTGAGACTGGCTTCTGTCTATCTCTCTTCAGTGCCTTCATTCTCTCATGTCCAGGTAGCAAAAATGCGTAAGGCCATGCCAGTCTTATAACCTCATATCACACCATCCAGAGGATGAGAAGGCATTCTTTCTAGTAGCTTCCACTGAAGAGAGAAATTTCTATCCTAGAAGCTCCCAAACAAATCCTTGCATTTCACTGGCCCAAAGTGCATCATTCACCTTGCTGGGACTCATCACTGTGGTGACAGTGGGGGAGCGGGGATGGAGGAGAGGCACACGTGTGTGTGTGCGGGTGTGTGTGTGCGTGTGTGGTGGGGAGGTAAGCTTCCACTCAGAGCACATGGCCAGGAATGTGAAGGGGCAGTTTCTCAAAGGTGCTATTGGCAAGATGCTAATGAGGTAACGAACAAATGCTGCATAGATGTTTTCTGGTTGTTTTTTTTACCTTTCTATAAGCGTGCCCTTACCCTTCAGTTTTTAAGTTCTTCTCCTTACTCTCTAATTGCACTCTCTAAGTGAATTAACTATAACAATGAAAAAAACATGCCCTTCTAGACTGAGGAAAATAAGCTCAGCAGGTCTACCATTATTTGTGATGAAAATACACGAAGAATGGCAAAATCAGTATCTTTCCTTTCATCTTTCAAGGAACTGAGTAACTAAGACTGCCAGCTGAATTGTTCTTACAGATTTTTCACAATGTGTGCTGTTTAGATTCTTAAAGGAATGATTATCTACTGAGCTTAAAATCAAACTTATTGAGAACCTTTGTGTATTCCTTCTCTCAATTCTCACAATTCTATAAAACATATTCATTGCTTTTATAGATGAGGAGACTGGGGCTCAGAGAAGTCCAATAGCCGCCTAAGGTCACAGCTGGTAAAAGCAGAGCCAGGGCTTGTGGCCCAATTATGCGATTCTAAAATCCAGGCTCTTCCCACTGAGACACACTGCCTGAGCGCCTGTTCCCGGGGAGCGCGTTCGCCCTTGCCTATTGCTGTGTAACCTTCAGCCTCCCATTGCTGCCTCATCAGCTTCTGTGCTGGTGTACAAATGCGACAAGAACATACTGCCAGTAGGGAGGGCAACGGCGACTTCTGCCAAAGCAGAATGGGGCATCTGAGGAGTCGGTAAGCAGGGAAGCTACAGGATAAGGAAATTTAAATGATTTTTCAAGAAAATTGCCGAGGCAAGAAGGAAAGAGATGGGCTAGGTGCTGAGAGGTGACACAGGTTTGTGGGAGACAATAACTTGAACCAGTTTGAAAACTATAATACAGCAATCTATAAAGAAAAACGTTCACGAAATATATTATTCTTGGTCAGTTTCTTGACAGCAACATCAGTATTACCCAGAGAGGCCTCTGAAAACACAGTGAATGCTCTAGACATGATGAACAAGAACACCAAAAGAAACCAAACAAACAAACAAAAATCACAAACAGTTTTCCTTTCTGCCCAACTTCATAACCAACTACCGAAAAAAAGAAGGGAGGAAGATTTTTCTGTCCATTTGTTTGAATTCGCTGATGGACATTCTACCTCCTCTGGATAAGATGTGACTTGTCACCTGATGGGGAATAATATTCACATTCTTGGCATTAGTTTCCCCACAAACCAAAATAATAATAATTTTTAAAATGCTTCTATATTTCTTTCTACAGAATCCTACATACACATCTAGAAATGTTTTTCCATGGGGATTGGGGTGGAGAGAATGAACAGTAGCTTCTTATCCAGGAAGGGTGTGTATAAAGTGTGTATAAGGTTGTGAATGAGCATAAACCCACGTATGCAGGAGGGGAGAGGGGATGACCACAAAATTAGTTGAGATATCCTGAGGAAGCCAAAGCCAACAATTTTAGAGACGGGTGGGGAGAGGTATGAAAATAGGCCATTTGCTCCCTCTCAATTGCTAACACATAAGAATTTATACAAAAAGGTTTAATGTATAAAAACGGTAGAGTTCACCACTAGAAAACGAAACATACCTTGAGAGGGAGGGTAGGAGCCACAAAACACAAAGGTAGTCCATTTTAGTCAGACACAAAATATTTATTGAGCATCTTTGTGCCAATCACTTTTGTAGGAGCCGGGGTACACCAGTGGACAAGGAAAAGTAATTAGCTGCTCACAAGAACTTACGTTCTACTGAAGGAAGACAGAAATGATAAATAAGTCATGTCAGTGATATTATGATCTATAAACAAATAAATAAGGTGAATTCAGATTCTGAAAAGAAGAGCTATGTAGAGGTAAACAGGCTAATGTGAGAGAGAGAGCGCGCACTTGCCTGGCTGGTTTGGAAGGCCTTTCTAAGGAGGGCACGCATGAATTGGGACTCGAACGATGAAAAGGAAGTGGTCATATGAAGATCTGGGGGAAGAGTGTGTCAAGCAGAACAGCAAATGAAAAGGCCTTGAGACAGCTCGGCAGGACTGAGGGACAGAAAGCAGCCCAATGTGGCTGGAGCCCAGCGAATATGGGGGCAGGAGAAGGGAGATGAAGTTGGAGAGCAGAGTGGATCATGGAGCATCTTTCAAGCCAAGTTAAAGAGCTGGATTTTACTCTCTGGCATTGGGAAGCCACAAGAGGGTTTTGCACAAGGGAATCATAATCTGCTTTGGGCAAGTTACTCTGGCCACCTTGTGTAGTGTGAACTGAAGGGGGCAAAAGTGGAGTGAGAGAGACCAGGTATGAGGTGGCAATCCAGGTGCTGCAGGTTTGGACAAAGGTTGTGGCAGGAGTGGTAAGAATTACTGGAGACGGAGGAGCTATGGCTTGTGATGAATCAGATGTGGAGGTCAGTACTGAATTGAATACTGTCCCCTTGAAATTCGTGTCCACTCAGAACCTGTGAACGTTACTTCATTTGGAAATAGGGTCTTTGGAGATGTAGTGAAGTTAACGTGTCAAACTGCATTAGGGTAGGTCCTAAATCCAATAAGTGGTGTGCTTATAAGAACATGGAAATTTGGATACAGACACATTCAGAGGGAAGAAGGTCAAGTGATGATGGAGGAGAGACTGGAATTATGCTGCCACAAACCAAGGAATGTCTAGGATTGCCAGCAATCACCAGAAGCTAGAAGAGGCAAGGCGGACTCCTTCCCTGGGGCCTTCAGCAAGCTTGGCCTTGACGATACCTTGATTTCAGATTTCTAGCTCAGAACAATGAGAGAATAAATTTCTGTTGTTTTTATTCACCCATTTGAGGTAATTTGTCACAGCAACCCTAAGAAACCAATACAAGGTCTGAGGGAAAGAGAAGAACCAAGAACGCTTCCACTGTTTGGGGCCTGAGCACCTGGGTCAATGAAGATGCCACTTCCTGACATGGGGAAGAGGTAGGTTTGGGGAATAAAGTCAAGAGTTTGGTTTTAAACTGGAAGATGTCTCTTGCAGACATCTAAGTGGCAATATCGGTGGGGCTATTAGATATAACAGCCTGAAACACAAGTAGAAAGGTTCAGGCAAGAAATGTAAATTAGAGAGTATCAAGCATTTAAATAGGACTTAAAATCCTGAGACTGGATGAACTTACTTAAGTAGAGAGTGTAGACGAGCGAAAGGTGCAGACAGAGCCTTATGTCCCCACAACCAGTAGAGATTTAGTAGAAGAGGAGCGAGCAAAGGAGACCAAAAAGGGAGAAAAGCCAAGTGAAAGAAAAAGCAGGCGTGTATTCTGTCATGGAAGCAAAGAGGAAAAGAAGTGTTTCCATAAGGAGAAAGTGACCAGCTGTGTCAAATACTGCTGAGAGGTTGGCTAAGATGAGAGCTTTGGCTTCTGCAAGATGTAGGACATTGGTGATCTAGATGAGTCATTTCAGGAGTGTCAGAGTAAAAATCCAAGAGAATAGCTTGAGGAAATAAAGGAGGTGATGAAGTGGAGACATTAAGTATGAATAACTCTTTCAAGACATTTTGCTTTGAAAACGAGCAGAGAAATGGACGAGCAACTGGTAAAATGAGTGATATAAAGACATGATGGCATGCTGATGGGGATGACTGGGTAGAGGGAGAAAAGGGTAACTGATGAGAAAAGTTCCCTAGGAGGTGAGAAGGGATGGGACGGGGCAAAGTGGAGGGGTTGACCCAACAGCAGTGCAGGGATGATTCCTCCAGAACCACTGGAAGAAGGCCGAGGATGAGTTCAAGTGCAGTGGGCTGGTGGAGGAAACAGGTCATCCTTGACCATTTGTATGCTTTCACCGTGAAACAAGAGGCAAGATCATCAGCCAAATGTGGAGAGGGGTATGGAGATCTGAAGAGAGAAGACCAGAAATGGGCATCCTGGAATGTAGGAAAGGGTCTTTACTAGGACCGTCTGGTGGTACAGAATGCCCATTTGAGATCTGAAGTCCTAAAGCGAGTCCAGGCAGCACCACTCGGGGAGTCTCCAGAGAACAGCTCCACTCTGAGTACCAAGTCCGTCTGATTCTGTCAGTGTTCAGTCGCCGTCCTGCTTGCTTCATACTCCATGTCTTTGATCCCACCATCCAAACTTGCCAGGGGAGGCTTCTGCTTTTCCTCCTGCACCCTGCGGGCAGCCACAGAGGCGGAGGGTCAGAATGCAGGCATTCAGGCCTGCAGCTGCTCTGTGGCCTTTCACTCTAAATTCTGTGCCTGCTCTGAAACTTAGAGAAAGCGCAGTGAGGAGAGCATCGCTGCCATCCAATTGTGCAGTCAAGTGTGCAGTTTAAAGCCCCTCCCAGGATTTCAGACAGATTCTGAGCAGCTTGCTGTATAATTCCACTCCAGTGAACTAGTTTAACAATGCGGACTGCTTGATGATTCACCCGGGGTCCCTTATGCCAACAGCTCTGGATCCATCACCTTACCCACTGAGGGCAATGTCAGACTCACAGTGCTGCTAACAGCGCAATATGGCAATACTCCAAGTGCATACTGCCAGGATCGTGCCGCTGCTTCCCTGCCAGCACACTTCGCCAGCCATGACTTGAAGATTGCAGTCACCTCACAAGGGAGATCAGGAGACACCTTAACTCCCCTTTCCTTCAAAATCTCTCTGCCATTCCATCCTCACTCTCTTCCTTCACTCCTGGAGAGAGCAGTAAGATGTGACAGAAGGAACAATGGCCTGGGGATTTTTTAATGGGCTTATCTCACTGAGTGGCCTTCGAAAGTACATTCATCTCCCAATGTCTCAGTTTCCCCTTTGGTAACATGAGGAGCTTATCCAGGTGCCTCTAAGGTCCCTTCCTCAGTGTCTCCTTGGACAAAGCTCAGGTCTCCCACCGTGCATCTGACACCCTCACTTCTCCAGCATCATCATCTACCTGCCCCCATCCCTTCCTCCAGCACCTCAATCACCATGGATCCCTCACTGCTGCTTATGAAGGCCTTTTCTCAATGCTGCCACTTCCTTACATGTAACAATGGAGGCTGTGTCTTTCTTGCTTATCATAGGTATCCCCAGAGTATTTATTAGCAGGCAAGGGCTTTTGGCATGAGGATTAAAGTGTCACCTTGCCCCAATAATCCTTTGATCCTGAGTGCTTCTTGGTAAAGTTGGGAAACACAATTCCATACATCTGATTGCATCCATGAGCTTACGTAAGTCCCTGATTAGAAATAGACCACAACTCCATCTCTCTTCTTTGAGGTTCAGTGACACTGAGAGGCATTAGGTGGACTCGTGCGGCACAGAAAGAACCAGGTTAAACTGTAGGAAAGGAAGGTGGGTTCTCCTAAGAGTCAAGTCACCAGAAGCAAGAAGGGGTTGGAACTAGTACCCCAGAATAAGACCCAAGATTTAGGAACGTGTAAGACATGTAGTCTGGGCACAATGTCAGAGATCTGCACCAGGCCCAGGGGTGGCCAAGAGAGAGTGGGGTTCACACGGGCATCTCTGTGGATCCGCTGAAGCTTCTGCATCAGCAGCAGAGGCACCTAGGACCAGTGGGTGGGGCTTTGATGTAGTTAGGACATGATGTTTGACCCAGAGGAGCACCAGCAGGCAAGCAAGGACAGGGAAAAAGAGCACTGGGAATTCTTGGAAAAATTCCCAAGGAATTCTTTGAAAGATGGACTTTCCAATGATAATTCTATGGGGTGCAGGGTGGGGATGGCAGTTCTTAAATTATTTTAATTCAGGTATCAGAAGAAATTGGGCCTTCCTTTGAGGTCCCATGTTGGAGGCCTGAGACATTGGCTTACGTTTACACCTCCCTTCATGGAAAGGGCCTTACACGCAGTGGGGACTCAGTCAATCTGTTCAACTGTTTCCATTTCTTAAAATCCAAGAATTTGTATTCACTTTATCACTTGTGGATAAATATACCAACACAGACTGGTTCCGTTTATTCAAAGACTTCGGTATTTCCTGAGTCAGGAGGTTCCTCTACCTCCCCGCCTTGGAATTTACCACACTTCTCTCATCCCGTCCTCCCCAGGGCCTGTAACCACAAGACTGGGGGCATCGTAAAGGACTTGCAGCTTAGTAACTGAGGACTCAGAAGAGAGGCTTGTACAAAGTTAGGAAACCTTCAGCCCCAGGAAAACGCCCTGCACACCAAGGCAGGGTCGCACCGGGCCTCGTCCGTGGGGCACCCTCTGCCCTGTCTGAGGATCGGCCCTGCCTGTCTCCCACGTCTCTGCAGAGCACTTCAGACAAAGTCCATCTGTATCATTTCAACGGAAGATGGCTGCTCGATGCTCAATGTGGAAAACTTTCAAATAGATTTCTAACAATTCTTAAAACGTGTTTGAGAGCTTCGAAGCTCCTCTCTTCCTACCCAGACACCTTCACTGTGTCTACCAAGGACTTTAACTTCCATATAGGAATTTTATCATTCTTCCCTCCAGAATCCATACTTTGCTGATCAAGCCAACACTTACTAACTGGTATGCAACCGCCAGAAGGTACCAGAAGCTCCCCAAGGATTCCATTCCCCAAGTCTGTATTACTGTCACTATTCATCTGGCTGGAGAAAGTCCTTTTTAAAACCACAAATTCTGAAAGTATGTTCTATTTAACTTCCCAAAAATGATTCAGCAGTCTAGAAATGATTCAACAGTCTACCAGATACTTGTAAAAAAATATTTTCTACCAAATCAGGTCAAAGAATCTGGTTAATATAAATATGAATTAATGAACCATATTGACTCCTAAACTTCGGGAAGGTTGACTTATTTTTTCATCAAACTTAGCTCAATTTTAAGGTCAGAGACCTTGATTCACACAGTGAATAAGTGTGGCGCAAAATCATTTTGGTTAGAAAAATAATTTTCCAAAAGTAAACTAACTTCTTGGACTTGAGGTTCTACTGAAAGACCGTAAAGTATACTAAAGCTGTGGAGTAAATGTGCACTTTGCTGAGAAAATGCCCTACCCTGGAGAAATGAAGACGAGCCTGGGCTCTTCTCTCGAGTTCAGGCCAGCAGCTCTGTCTCACTCTTCAGATATAGGAGGCCTCTGGGTTAAAAGGCCTGGGGAAATATCCTACACTGAAAGCATCATTCTAAGAGTTAAAACATCATGATTATTATTATTTTATAGCTAACACTCATTCAGTGTTTACTTATGCCAGGGACTAAACTCATTTAAGCTTTACAACAATCCTATAAGTTACAGTTATCCCATTTTATAGAAAACAATAATGATATAATAATAATACCAATTACTTATGTAGTGTTTATTATACCCCAGGCACTATTCCAAGCCCTTCACACATATTAACTTATTTAACCCCCACAATAAGCTCATGAGGTAGCGGAGTTTTTGCACTGCTCAATGTCATAGGTATCATTTATGTCAGCTACAGATGCGAAGGCAGCAGTCTCATTTCCCCATCTCTAATTTCC
Organism: Equus asinus; assembly: GCF_041296235.1. Classification (NCBI taxonomy): domain Eukaryota; kingdom Metazoa; phylum Chordata; class Mammalia; order Perissodactyla; family Equidae; genus Equus; species Equus asinus. The sequence goes on from NC_091798.1 coordinate 87,837,510, forward strand.
CCATCTCACAAGGGTTCTCCAATGAGTAAACACCTCCTGGTGCAGTCAGCCACCCGAGCTCTCTGATTACACAGCATCTCATGCTGGGACACACATCACATCTGTACTTTTCCAAGGTCAGAAAAAAAAGGCCCCCTTTTTAAGCACAGGACTTGATGTCCACTCTTGTGCACATCAACTGGGTCACACAACGACCCACTAATTGCATGTTTGTTTTGCAGATAGACCACATATTGCACAAACATTGCTTTGCCTGAAGATATTTTAGTGAGTTTGGGGGTCAGCAGAGGTGCATTTAAATTTGTGAGAGCACCTTATGTGCCTATTTGACTCTCTCATTACTGCACATTCTTCCAATATATTTGCATCTGTATTTGAACTAAGAAGGTTAAAAATGCACATTAATTCCATGTAAGGCTAAGATGGAGAGGTGTTCCTTCCCGTACTCTGGGGCTGGAGGGCTCAAAAGCTAAAATTGCATTTCCCAGACTTTCTTGCAACTCAAGCTCTAAATGCGAATACCAGCACCTGCTCAGGGCCTGGAAGGTGGATGAGTCGGAGGCTGTTTCCCTGCCAGAGCAGGCCTTTCTGCTGGCAGGCGTGGCCATGGAGGCCAGCACTCCTCTGCAGCAGCATTGCAGTGTCCCTGTCCAGAGGCAGCCTACCAGAGGCAGCAGCAGCTTCCTGATCACTGGTGCAGCTAAGTCGATGTCTTCCTAGGTTAGCAGTTTCCAAAGGGGTCTCTTGCTTGCCCAGCATCCAAGGACAGTGGAGGCGGCAGCTCCTTGGTGGATCAGCTCTGCACGGTGTCCCAGAAGGGATTCCTGGAAGCCTAGCCTGGAGCCTATTCCTCCAGCCCTTCCTATGGACCCAATTCCCTGTAATAAATCTCTTCCCAAGAAAAATAGCTAATTTGTTCCCTACAACCAAACTTTCACAGATAACAGATAGCAAGTGCCCAATGCCACATCAGCCCATGATGCTCAACATCCACGAACAGAAACCAGGAGCTACATTTCCCTTCAGATGTCAGAGGCAGAGGACGGGACCAGTGCCTGAGCAAGTCTTGGCATCCAATTAAAACAGCACATTTCACATTCAGAGGCACTTCAGTTTTGCTACACTGAAGCCTGGCGTCTAACAGACTTGCATAATTTCTACATAAATCCTCATACTGGTCACAATTGCTTTCCACCTCTGCCTCCCATGAAAGGAAGGAAAGAAGGAAGGGAGGGAGGGAGGCAGGAATCCCAGTAGAGGTAAGGAGATGACAGAAGCTCATGTGGAGGACAGTCCCGGTTGAGTTAGGTGCTCCTGAGCCCATCTTTAGAAGACAGTTAGCCTGGGAGAGTTTTAAAAAGCCTGCCTTTGTGTTTTTGTTTGTCTGGTAGAACCTGATCTCTCATTTAAATGAACACCAAACCCCTGCAAAGGATCGTTCTACAGATTCAGAGAAGAGGGCTGACTGACCAAATGACAGAATTTAAGTAGAAGATGACAATGCACATCAGACTAACACATGGGCAGTGAGTTCACTGGAGCCAATAATGTTCATAATACCTTCATTGCAAGGATTTAAATAAGGTGTCGAATGCTTTGCACACAATTCATATATGAGACTCTCTGTAGACACGGTGGAGAGAGGCTACAGGTAGGGACAAAACAATATTTATATTTGGTCTAAGAGCTCCTCTCCAGCTGTGTAATGTTCAGTCAGCTCAGCAAATTACAAAAGCCTATGACTGGTAAATAGTGCCTCCTCCTGAGGGAATACATTTTCGCCTCTGGCTCCCGAAGATTCTAAGAGCCGGCTCTTATACGCAGGTCTAGGGGCAAGGATTTAACAGCATCTCAGTCATACAGTGAGGTCATTCATTAGAGTTTATCCCCTGTCATCAGCCCAGAGAAAATGCAGTTTTCTTTCAAGATCACACCTCGGAAATGCTCTCTGATGAGAGAAATGAAACCCAGTCAGCAGATCACCTCACCAGCCAGCACGTGGCCCTCTTTTTCCCAGTATGACCATTGTGCACCAGCAAGACAATTTTTAGTTCTATGAGATCTTGCCTATGTATCAGAAATGTCAGTGGTTCTACACTTCACTAACCTACTCTCGTGGTAAGATGCAGTGGGCAATTATGCAATGATCCCAAGACAAAATTTGAATTGAGTCCTTGACCCATCTGAGACTCAGATCACAAGATGGGAATGCAATGATCATAGCAGACAACTGGCACAAATAAATGCTCTCTTCTTAGCCTAAAATAATCTTCAAAAGGCATGGACAATTCCTTATGCATCAGATGAATTAACGTACTCTAGTCTACGTTAGATATTAATAAGAACTTTCAAAGAAAGCAGGAAGAAAATAAATACAATTATAAGCCACTCTTATCCACCTCCAAAACCACAGTCCCTGATATTTGGTTCCGGATATTGTGGCGCGGATGCCGTAAAGCTTCCTCCAGAGTTCTAACCAGTGTTTTCCTTATAATAAGATCCCTGGGAGAGTTCAGAAAGAACTCACCTAGCTCACACCAACTCTTGCTCTAGAAGGAAGAGTACAAAGATACGAGGCACACAAAACACTCTCGAAGCACTGCTCTTAGCTTAGACACTAGAGTCACTAATACAGAAAGTATTTCCCTGAAAAGTAATAATATGAGGACAAAATGGCTAAGCCAGGAAAACAGAAATAAGAATAACCAAAAAATATATGTAATTTTTAAAAGACATTTATTGAGATATAATTTACATGCCATGAAATCTATCCATTTTAAGTGTATAATTTGCTGATATTTTGTAAATTTATAGGGTTGTACAACCATAACCACAATCCAATTATAGAATATTTCCATCACCCCAAAATCTCCCTAGTGCTGATCTGCAGGCAATCCCTGTTCCCACTCCCAGCCAGGCAATCATGAATCTGCTTTCTCTCTTTATAGATTTACCTATTCTGGACATTTCATACAAGTGGAATCATACTGTGTGTGGTCCTTTGCATCTGGCTTCTTTCATTCAGCACAGGGGTCAGCAAACCACCTCCTGCCTTTTATTGTAAATGAAGTTTTCCTGGAACACAATCACACCTAATCATTTATGGATTGCCTGCTGCTGCTTTAGCGCTGAGGGCAGAGCTGGGAAGTTGCCACAGAGACCATATGATTCTTAAGCCTAAAATATTTACCATCTGACCTTTCAAAAAAACACTGCTGACCCTGACTTAGCATAACATTTTTGAGGTCCATCCATATTGTAGCACGAATCAGTCATTCATTCCTTTTTATTGTGGATTAATATCCTATTGTACTAATATATCAAGTTGTTTATCCATTCACTTGTTGATGGACATCTGGATTGTATCTAACTGGGGGCTATTATAAATAATGTTAACATTCATGTACAGGTCTTCGTGTGAACAGACGGCTTCATTTCTTTTGCGTAGATGCCCAGTACTCAGGAGTGGAATTGTTGGATCCTATGGTAAGCTTATGTTGAACATTTTAAGAAACCAGCAAATTGTTTTCCAAAGTGTCTATACTATTTTACATTCCCACCAGCAATGTATGAGGTTCCTGTTTCTCCACACTCTCACTGCCACTTGTTACTTTCTGTCAATTTTATTACAGCAATTCTAATGGGTAGGAAGCAGTATCTCAGTGTGGTTTGAATTTGTATTACCCCTAATGACTAATGAGCATCTTTTCATGAGCTTTTTAGCCATTTGTTTATCTTCTTTGGTGAGATACCTATTCAAATCTTCCACCTATTTTTACTTTGGTTGTTTGTCTTCTTATTATTGCGTTGTAAGAGTTCTCTATACATTCTGGATAGAAGTCCTTCATCAAATATAGGATTTGCAAATATTCCCTCCACTTTTCTATGGATTGTCCTTTTCACTTTCTTGATGGTGTCCTTTGACACAGAAGTTTTCAACTTTGATGAAGTCCAATTTATTATTTTTTTCATTTATAGATCTTGCTTTAGATGTTGTATCTAAAAATTCTTCGCCCAGCCCAATGCACTAAGATTTTCTCCTACATTACTTACTGAAGTTCATAATTTTAGTCCTTACATTTAGGATTAAATTAATCTTTTTGCTTGCAGCCAGCCAATTGCTCCAGCACCATTTGTCAAAAGACTCTCTTTCCTCCACTGAATTGCTACGGACCACAAGTGTAAAGATTTACCTCTAGACTCCTACTTCTGTGTCACTGATATGCATCACCATCCTTGTGCCAGTACCACACTACCTTCCTAACTGTAGTCTTCTATTAAGTTTTGAAATCAGGAATTAGAAGTCCTCCAACTTAGTTCTTATTTTTCAAAATTGTCTTGGCTATTCTGAGTCCTTTGCCTTTCCACAGAAATGTTAGTACTCTACCAAAAAGTAAAAGTGAAAAGTGAAAACAAAAGCAAAATCTTTGCTGAGATTTCTAAAATATACATTTAAAGCTCTGCATTTTTTTAGGATCGGCTTGTCAATTTCTGCAAAGAAGCCTATTGGTATTTTGATAGGAATTGTGTTGAATCTATAGATCAGTTTTGGGGAAATTGCCATCCTAATAAATATTGAGTCTTTTAATCAATGGATTTGGTTTACCTTGCCATAATTTCTCTCAGGAATCTTCTGTATTTTAGAAATACAAGTTTTTCACTTTTGTTTAATTTGTTCTTAAGTATTTGATTCTTTTTGATGCTATTGTGAATAGAATTGTTTTCTTAATTGCATTTTTGGATTGTTCATCGTTAGTAATAAAATACAATTGATTTCTATATATTGATCTTATATCCGGCATCCTTGCTGAACTTGTTCATTAGTTCCAGTAGTTTTTTTGTGGATTCCCTGTGGTTTCCTACATAGAGGATCATGTCATCTATGAATAATGACAGTTTACCTCCTTTCTTTCTTCCACTCTGGATGGCTTTACATCAGTTTTTTCTTTTCCTCTCTCATTGAACTGAAAAGATACTCCAGTGCAATACTGAATACAAGTGGCAAGATATCCTTGATCTTGTTGTTGATATTAAGAGGAAAGCATTCAGTCTTTCATCATTAGGTATGATGTTAGCTGTACGTTTTTCATAGATGCCTTTTACCAGACTAAGGAGTTTCCCTCCTATCCTACTTTCCAGGTTGGATTTTATGAAATGTTTTATCTGTTTCTATTGAGATAATCATATGATTTTTATCCTTTATTATATATTATATGATGTATTACATTAGTTGAATTTCTGATGTTAAACCAGTCTTGCATTCCTGGGTCATGGTGTCTAATTCTTTTCATAAGTTGCTGGATTTGGTTTGCTAATACTTTATTGAGAATTTCTGCATTTATATTCATGAAGGCTATTAGTCTGTAGTTCTCTCTTCATCTTATGTCTTATATAACTTTTGTCTGGTTTTGGTATCATAATTTGGTAATACTGGCCTCATAAGATGAGTTGGAAAGTGGTTTTTTTTTTTTTCCCTCCACTTTCTGGAAGATTTTTTGGAGGACTAACATTATTTATTCTTTAAATTTTTGGTAGAAATCACCTGTGAACCCCTCTAGATCTGATTTGTTGGCATAAAGTTTTTCATAGTATTTCCTTACAGGTGTTTTAATTTCTGTAGGATTGGTTGTGATGTCCCTGCTTTCATCCCTGGATATATTGATTTTTTTTGTTGTTTTTTTGGTTTTCTATTTCATTGATTTATGCTCTGATCTCTCCTTCCTTCTGCTTGCTTTGAGTTTAGTCTGCTCTCTTTTTATGAATTTCTTAAGGTGGAAGCTTATGTTAGATCATTTTTATTTTATAATATAGGTATTGAAAGCTATAAACTTTCCTCTAAAGACTGTTTATCTGCATACTGCAAATTTGGTATGTTGTGTTCTCATTTTCATTCATTTCAAAATATTTTCTAATTTCTCTTGTGATTTTTTCTTTGATCCATGAGTTATTTAGCAACGTGTTGTTTAATTTCTAAATATTTGAGATTTTCCAAATTCCTTTCTGTTTTGACTCCCAAATTAATACCACAGAGTTCTTAAAACATATCTTTTGTAATTTCAACCTTTTAAAATCTATTGAGATTTATTTTATGGCTTAATGTATCGTCTATCCTGGAGATATTTTCATATCTGCTTTAAAGAATGTATATTCTGCTTTCTTTGGGTATAACGTTCTATAAATGTCTACTAGGTCAAGTTGGTTGATAGCATTGTTCAATTCTTTTACATCCTTTTGATTTTCTGTGAAGTTATTTTATCAATTATTTAGAGTGCAGTATTGAAGTTAACAATTATTATTGTTGAATTGTCTATTTCTCCTTTCAATTCTGTTAGTTTTTGCCTCAGGTATTTGAGGCTCTGTTGTTAGTGCATATACGTTTATAATTATTATGTATTCCTAAAGAATTGATCATGTTTTCATTATAAAACATCCCTCTTTGCCTCTAATAACATGTTTTGGTCTTATATTCTATTTTTCTATTCTATTTTTCCTGATATTAGTGGAGCCACTCTAGTCTTTTTTGATAACTGTTTGCATGGAATATCTTTTTCCATCCTTTTACTTTCAACTTATTTGTGTCTTCTAATCTAAAATGTGTTTCATTACAGCTATGGTTAGATCTTGCTTTTTTATATGATTTGACAATAGATGGATTTTGATTTACATGTTTCATCAATTCATATTTAATGGAATTTGATATGGTTGGATTTACATCTACCATTTTGCTATTTGTCTTCTATTTATTCTGTATCAGTTTCCTGTTGCTGTTATAACAAATTACCACAAACTTAGAGGTTTACAACGTAAATTTACTATCCTACAGCTCTAGAGGTTAAAGTGTAATGCAAGTCTTATCTAAAAGCAAGGTCTTGGCAAGTCTATGTTCCTTTTTGGTGATTCTAAAGGAGAATCCATTTTCTTGCCTTTTCTTTCTTCCAGAGGCTGCCTGCATTCCTTGACTCATGGCCCCCTTACAGTGTCAAAGCCAGCTATGGCCAGTTGAGGCTTTCTCACACTGCATCACCTGATGTTAACTCTACCTCCCTCTTCCACTTTTAGAGACCCCTGCGATTATATTGGGCCTAGTTGGATAATACAGCTAATCTTCCTAGCTGAAGGTCAGCTGATCAGCAATCTTAATTCCAATTAATAAAGGGAATATTAATTCCTTTTGCCATGTAAGGTAACATGATCAGAGATTACAATAATTAGGATGTGAACATATTGCAGGGCCATTATTCTGCCTACCACAATGTCTAACGCCCTTTTTGCTCCCTTGTACATCCTTTGCTGCCTTCTTTTGTGTCAGATAAATATGTTACAATGTACCATTTTAATTCTCATTCCTTTGTTTGTTTTTCACTTCTGTGCCCCAACCCGAATCACAACCTCAGGCCAGCTGCAAAGTTGGTATTCCTTGTCTGTTTGCTACTGAGATCACTAATATTTCTGACAATACCGAAGATCATGGGGTTTTTCCACATTCTGCTCCGCTCCAGATCAAGTGGTCACCCTCTGACAACAATCCTGCTGGTTTTCATGGCTTGTCCCACACTGAAGGAGCTGGGAACAAGGAGATGAGAGCAGCCCTAGGCTAAAATGCCATAGACTCCCACTGTTATTACTTGTGGTTCAGTAGTTCTTCTTGAATAAAAGCTTGTCAGCTTGTTGTACGCTTGTGGTTGATTTTTGGAGTCCACAAATGGTTGGTTTTGATACTTTTGTCCAATTTTATCATTGCTTTTTGGGAAGAAAATTTGCCAAGCTCTTCACTCCACCATTCCCATATTATTTTTAAGCACATAAAATTTCGGCAAACAAAACATCATAAAATCTCCATCTGGGGTAGATAAAGTCACCCTTGTTTCTGAATCTGATAGCTTTGTAGTGGGATGGGAGTCATATACCACCAAAAACACCTGCCTATATTTGAAAGGAAAAAAGATAATCTAAATTTGGACATCTATTTTTCTTTTTAGATATGTTAAACAATTTCATACGTTGGCAAAAAGAGTACTGAGTTTTTTGATGACAACTTTAAATTATTAGCAATAATTGTCCAAAGGCTGAGTTTAGTACCCATAATCTTTATTTGAATTTAAACAAAAATACCTCTTTGTTCCATAGATTTAGCGTTACTTCTCAAGATCCTTCTGACTATGGAAAAACCCAGTGTGTCCAGTACTGCAACACAAATGATAAAGTATTATAATCATTATGCATAAAAATTAATCAAGACTAAAAAAGATCATAAACTGAACTGAACCACACTGGAAACTATTCTGGAGCACATATGTGATCATAGCACCAATACGGCTGAGTCCAGCCCTGGATATGGTCTAAGATAGTGCCTATGAAAATCATCCATGAGAATATCTTCCCAGCAGCTGGACCCATGATATATTAGCATAGCTAGGGCAGTGTCAAGGGAAGCCACAAGGAATCTTTGTGTAAGAAAATACCAGAACTGATCACAGTAGGTGAAATAAAGCTACTGGGAGCTAGTCAGTCATATTGGAGATGTTCTCTTTGATCCCAGACTCCCTGCCCTTCCATTCTCAGAATTCTCTATACCCAACAGAACCATCTCTTTCTGGCACTGGTCAATTAGGCAGTAGGAAATTGTCAACAGGCTGGAAGCAGGCATAAATAGGTCCCGGACACCAGGAAATGGAGCTTAATCCATTTGCCATCCTGCAACGCATACTGTAAATTTCTCTCATGTAGCACCTCTCCTTCTGATCAACACTGTGCTGAAAAATAAGTTAATTCTCAAAATCCCCAGCAAATTAGATATGATTATTTCTTTTTTGGTGGTGAGGAAACTGATGTCCAAAAGAGCTAGTAAGTGACTTACCCTGGAACTTGAGGCCTTACACAACAGGCCATCAGAGCACTGGTCCCTCGATCCACTAGTAACTAGAGCCAGTTTGCAAAAGCAAAAGCCATGTCAGATGCCCTTGTATTTGAGAACAGCAATGATTTGCACGAGATTTATTCACTAGGATGTGTGACACGTTCAGAATAGAAGGTGGCAAACGTAATTTTTATTATTAAGATATCAGTTTCCTATCGACTGAAAACTCCACCTCCCTTGGACTGTATCCAGAACGGAGCCAAGGCAAGGTCTTCTGACTCTAGGTGCAGCCAGGGATCTGCCTCAAGCCCTTGCCAAAATAACAAGAGGCATAAAGAAAGCTCAGGGGACGCCTCTCCAGGGGTGAGGGGCTGGAGAAGCTCATCTTGGAGGCGCATCTAGTTCCCTCTCCTTGGTTCTCCCCACTCAGATGTCTTGCTGACACCTAACACTTAGCTAATCGTGAACTGAGATCATTGTCGTACTGTTAACTTAGTCTTTTGGGCCTAGGATTTGCAATTTAAGCATCTGCGTTGCTTCTCTCTCTTTCACCACATCCTATATATAGTCCATCAAAAATGTCTTCACTAACATTTCTCAGACTCCTTTCCCTTCTGGAAGAGTCCACTGCAAGTCCTAAGCATCTCCTATAAAAACATACTGGCCAGCCTCTCACCTCTTCTCTACCCAGCTACCTGTCATTATACACAAGAGTCTGCTGCAGCAAATACCATTATATAACACAGACTCATTTAACAAAGTTATTCCTGGGTCTCTTGATTGTGCCCAGAAACTCCACTCCTTTCATCGGATGACCATGGGATGAAACACAATTAATACTCTTTTGCAGTTACTTGACTAATTCTTGCCCACGTAACAGTTGGGGGAAAGGGATAGAGGGAATAAATGGGCAGTAGGGGAATGCACTCATTTCAGTTCAACACTCTGGTCTCTCACGACAATAGAGGCTGGAGATCAATGGTAAACACAACAGTCCCTGTTCTCAAGAAGCTTATAAATCACCTGGAGGAAACAGCCAATGATAACAGCAGAAAATATTCATCGAGCGCTTAGTTGGTTCCAAATGCTGAGCTAAAAACTGCACATGGGTCATCTCATTTAACTCTCATGACAACTCTATGAGGCAGGTACAGTCATTACCCTCAATTTAAAGATGTGAAAAATGAGACACAGAGAGGCTGCCCTACATCACACAGCTTAGACCAGTGGCAGGACCACTTTTCAATCCTGACTCCTTGGAGAGTCCTTCTTTACTGCCCTCACTGATACCCCATTGTCCCTAAGACCCTCATGGCCCCTGTTCCCTGAATAACTTCTCTTCCCACTGTCAGATCACCAGACACTAGCAATCAGAGGCCACTTCTCCAGCAAGCACTGTCCTCGGGAAGGGGCAGGCAGCCCTCCTTCCCACCCTCAATGTAATAAGAACAGAAGCTCAAATCCTCAGGACTGACTATTGACTCCCCAGAGACCAAGGGGGCTTCCTAGCCGTGTGCTCCACCCACCCCATAGTGCCAAAGAAGACCAGACACTCTGACTCCGTCATAAACCCGGACGGAATTGTTTTCCACAGTACACAGCCTGTTTTCAAAACCAAGATTGGAAGTCCGCTAAAGATGGCAGAGTAATACTAAAGCCATCGAGGTGTACACTTTAAAAGGGTGAGCTGTATGGAATACGAAATACATCTCAATAAAGAAGCTGTGTAAAAGCGACAGGGCAGCCAATCTCCGGAAACGAGAGCTTCCATCTCTAAGTCACCATCAATGCTGGTTGAATGGCAGAACGTATTTCAGAGAAACTCAGGGTGAGTGGATTTTAAAATGATGAAGCGAATAAGTAAAATCTGGTTGGTGAGTTCAGAGGTTTCTCCTACTCGTCATGAAGTTCATCTGAAGAAATGTTTCGGAGAACGAAGAAATATGTTCAAATCCCTAAAACCCTCTTTCTGTGTGTCAGTCAGTCCCAGCGCACTCCTCAGGAAGGCTTTGGTGCTAGCCCTGCTGGGAAATGAAACACAAACTCTGAAACACACAAAGGAAACCGGGAATAGAAGGCAGTCCTTGACCGTCCTTATTTGCAGGGAGTGACTGAATCTGAGAGGGAAGGAAGTGGAGATTCACACTGAAGATGGTTGACAATTAAAATCATTGGACACCAATTAATTCATTGAATACCAATGAGTTGTTCAACTGTCCCTTGAAATATCAGAGGTATATGGCTCTGAAATACCACTTTACAAAAGTAACTTGGTTTAATAGAAAGAGCACTGTGCTAGGAGTCCAGAGACCAGGACTCAGGTCCTATTCTTGCAATTTATGACTGCCCGTGAGTAATCACTGCACCTCACTGAGTCCATTTCTTTATATATTGGAAAAGGAAGATACTGTCTGCCTTCCCACTTGCTTTTACGGACACACAGGCTATTACCTATTAAAGGGCTTTGAAATGGTAAGGCATTATTCACTGCAAGGCACAGGATTAGGTCCTCATAAATCCAGAAGGCTAGGACAGAAAAAAGGAAATGAGAATGCCACTTACAAATCGTTAACACCGCAGTGAGGAAGGCAAGTAAGTGGGAGGCTGGAGACTCTAGTCTTTGCAAGACTGTTGGCATTTGGGTGCCTGCCACTAAAGGGACTGTGGCTTGTTTTATGCACAATCCACAGAAATCAAGAGAACTAACTCGAAGCATAACGTTATTTGCCAGATGAAGGTTTATTCTGACTAAGACGCTCTACTGTTTTCAACTAATTCTGAATTGTGTACAGAATCTTGAAAACTAGAAGCAAGCATATAGAAAAGTCTGGAAAGAGGAGGAAGATTACAGGCAGGTAACACCTGCACTGTTGCCACTCGAACCCTACACGTAAGTAAATATCTAACTTCAGGGTCTTTACAGCCGACGATCCAACACTATCTGAAAAAGGAGATGTTCGGCCCTCCATGACTATTTGTTACATTATTTAAAAAACACACCCACACACTCACACAAAAACGCATCATGATACTATTATTTTACTCTATTTCAACTATTTCTATTTCGAGTTTTCTGTAGGTTTATGGTTCCTGATTTTTGAAGCCACTGAAATATAATTTGTTTCAGTATAAGTCTTTCATCGCTTCTCATTATGATGTGCATGTAGAAATCTTGGCAATATTAATTTAATCCAGTATGACAGATGCTGCCTCCACTTAATCTAATACCAGCTAAATTCCTAAAACTATTACACACACCAGGAAGTGTGCACCCATAAGGAATAATTTGCAGATCCAGAGGGAAAAAATTGTCTCAAAGTTACAAAAAAAAACCCTAACAACCAAAAAACCTACTTTCAGAGAAAGCTGACTAATTGGAAGAGTGTACGACATATTTCAAAACTATATTAACCTTTTCTTTCAGGGTCATGCACTGAAGCCTTGATATTTTGCTAATGTGACATTTTCTCTTGGTTTTCAAGTCCAGAGTTTAACAACATGGCCAATAATTATACTGGTTATTATCAGCATCCTGGAGTTTACATCTTGATCATTTGAGATTTACTTTATGTCTATTCATCTAATCACCTCAACTGGATTGTCAGTTTTTAGGAGAGGTGATGGCTCATATTTATCATTATCTTTCCACAGTACCTGGTATGGCACGGGGTGCACGCAGAAAGACCTATATAACTAAATGAAGATTAAACAAAATCAAATAGACTTCTGCATCATTTAATCCAAAGAGTGGGAAAGAATAATACTTTTAACTTGGGCAGAGATTTCTGAATCTCAAAAACAAGTTCTCTGATGAACAATCGGATTTAGACTTGGTGTTTAAAATTCTAAGCAGCGGACATTTCTAGAAGCCTTTCCAACAGAGTTGGGTAGCAAGGTCAGTGGCAGCCAGACTTGCCACCCTCTCCCACTCCCCAAAATTTCTTTGGAATCTCCACTCCTCCATAACCTCTCCCTTGACATTATCTGCCCAGTTTCTAATCACAACATTTCAAGAGCCAAGTTTTCAGTCCTCAAATCACAAAGTCAGTATAGAGGGAATATAAACCACCTACCAATGAGGAATCTACTAACTTCTTTAGAGCTTTGTCTTTGACTTCTAAATGCCTCACAGTTCCAAGAGACTAGCTTTTCTGCAAAGCGGCCTCAAACTGGGACGGTGCAAGCCCCTGGGTAGCTGAGATGTAGGGTGGGTGCAATGTGTCACACAGGCCAGCTTCAATCTTATCTTAAAATGCTAATTACAATTTTAAATTCAGCACTACAGACATACAATAGCTACACAGGGAGGCTCCTCTCAGTTTGCAGAAGAGAGTAGAGCCATTAAGTTCCTTCCTATTGCTAAGCAACAGTTGTGTTAAAATCAAATTGCTCTCAGCTCTCAAACAGCAGAAAAATCATTCTATTCAATTCAGAGGACTACCGGTGAAGGGAGAAGAGAGACACCGTTCAGAGATCTTCAAATACAAGGTAGGTTTAAGCTACATCTTAATCTTAGATCTATTCCCTCAATTTCAAAATATTTGATAGGGAAAAAGCCCAGGGTGCTCTGTCCCATGGGGAACAGGCTAGACATGCTTCTCTTTCCAAAATGAAAATATGCTCCTTAAATTCAATTTGATTATCAATAATTTGGCCAAGGCTTACTGGCTCTCATGACACCACTTATAGTAGTTTTCTATCGCTGCATAAGAAATTACCCTAAAACTTGGAGACTTAAAACCACAAACATTTCTTATCTCACAGTTTCTTCAGGACAGGATTTTAGAAGTGGCTCAGCTGGGTGGCTCCAGCTCAGGGTTTTTCAGGAGGTTGCAGTCCAAATGTCCACCAGGGCTGCAGTCACCTGAAGCCTCAACTGGGGCTGGATGATCCACTTCCGATTCACTCACAAGGCTGTTGGGAGGAAGTCTGCTTCCTAGTTTCTTGCTGGCCTCGTGGGCCTCTCTTCATGACATGGAAGCTTGTTTCCCCCAGAACAAATGATCCAAGAGAGAGACTGACCAAGAGGGAGGCCACTGTGCCTTTTGATGATCTAGGCTCCAAAGTCACACATGACCACTTCGGCTTTATTTTATTTGTTAGAAGCAAGTTACTAAGTCCTGCCCACACCAAAAGGAAGGGAAATTAAGCTCCAGCTTTTGTGGGTTCTTTTTGAGGAAGACTGGACCTGAGCTAACATCTGTGCCCATCTTCCTCTACTTTATATGTGGGACTCCTGCCACAGCATGGCTTGCTAAGCAGTGCATGATTCGTGTTGGGGATCCAAACCAGCGAACCCCAGGACGCCGAAGCGGAATGCATGAGCCTAACCGCTATGCCATGGGGCCAGCCCAAGCTCCACCTCTTGAAGGGAAGAGTACGAAAGAATCTGCGGGCATATTTTTGAAACCACCAGATCACCCAACAGAAATGTTCATGTACTTCTCAAACAAAACGGCAGCACTTCAGAAACCCACAGAAGTTGTTCCAGCTCTGCCCTATATACGTAAGGCAGAGGGTGGGACTGGTAATAGATCCTGTGGGCCCTCTCTTCACTTACTTTTTTAAACATCAATTGCCCATCAGGCCAAGGTAATAAAGTACTGGCGAAATCCAAGCAAGTAGGGTAGTAGTTAGAAGAAGACTCCAGAGCCAGATGACAGGACTGATTGCCACTTACTACCTATGTGACCTCAAAGGATTTACCTGACTCTTTATATCTCAGTTTCCTCTGTTGGAAAGTGAGTATAATTATAGTAACTATTTCACATATCAGTTAACAAATGTGAAGCCTAGAATAGTGCGTGGTGTGTAGTATATCCTATAGAATTATGCAACTATTGTTGTGGTTCTTGTCATGCTGATAATAAGTGCAACCACTCACTCAATTTGTATACAGAAATGCCCAACAGGGCAGCATAGGATAGGGGTGTCCAAGATGTGAGTTTGACTTTGGGAGGCCCTCTGAAAATGCTACCCACAATTATAATGTACTCACAATCAATAAAACAGGCTAATGACATGCTTTCAAGTTCTTCCCAGCACTTGTGAAGCCATAGGCTACAAATGTTGGTAAGAGAAACCACCTGTACCAGGTACTGTCTGGTTACATAGACAAGGAACACCCAGGGCCTTTGTTCTAAGGGGATAGTTTCCCGGCAGATGAAAAGCTCATTCCTCCCTTCCTATGGACTTTAGAAGTTTTAAGACTCAGTTTACCTGGCTGATTTGCATCACTGACCACACAAAGGCAGTTCATTTCTTCAAATTACTTCAACTATCATACTTAATCTTTGACATACTACTTTGACAGATTATCTCATCCTTTCAAATGTATGGAGCTGATGCAATGTTACATAATCACAACATTGTCAATGACTATTTCTCCCAATGGAAAATTCACTGAGAAATTTCATTTTTCTTTACATATTGCTGAGGCCACCTACTATTCCTAAGTTTTCAGAGTAATGATTTTCAGTTTTTTGTAGTGTTGATATACTTATTATTGTTTATTTTTCTTATTGCATTTATTATAAAAATAACCAAAAAGTCCAAGAAACCAGAACATTTTTAGTCTCATGGGATGATTATTTGGTTTTATGATTACTCAGAGTCATGATTAGATAGTGAGAGTTTTACTTTTTGAAGCAAATGTGGGATTGGGGGTCATATCAGGGCCCAGAAAGCAGTGATTCAGAGGTGGACAGACCTGAGCCTCATTCTCAGTAACTGAGAACCCGGGCGCTCCACCACTATGGGTCTCACGCTTGATTCAGAATCCATAAAATAAGATGGAGAAATATGGTCCCCACTGTCCCTTCCACGGTAAGGGGTGACAATGAGGCATCCTCTAGATCTCTGAGATAAGATTACCCTGTGAAAGCAGTGGCCCAGTCACAGTGGACAAGAAGAGATGGCCTTTCTGTCAAACAGCCCAGCAGAAGGAATAGGAAATCAGGAGAGGCGAACCACTGAGGAGATTCAAGGGTCCATTGCTAGGATTTAGGTATGTCTCAGGAAATCTTATCTGTGTCAGCCTATACTCCAGCTGTAAATGATTATAGAAATCTGAGGTCACATACTGGTGGCTCACAGCCAAATGTGGTCCACAGAAGTATTTTGTTTGCCGTGGACAGTATTTTTTAAAGAGTATGAATTCCCTTCCAATATTTCAAAAAAGGATATTTCACATAAATATCCAGACTCCTGGTTTTTCTTAAAAAAAAGAAAAGAAAGAAAACAGATCTGACGCCCTGGTCTGTATTCTGTCACGACAGAAATGAGCAGTTCTGCCCTGTCTACACATGGTATCAGCTCGCCAGCCCCCACTTTGGTTACCTGCCTGGCCCTGAAATGGGTGACCTGTAATGCAATCAGGTAGCCATTAAGCAATGTGAGTGGATTAAAGAAGTGAACAGGCACAATCAACTGTATTGGACGTTTGCCGAGGAGCGACAGCAAGAGAGAATATCTGCATGGAGCCCAGGAAAGGGCAGCACAAAGAAGAGAACTTGGCAGTGCAACATGGTCAGGAAAGAGGGTGCCCAGGCCAGCAGAAACAGGATCTGGGTCTGCTTGGAAGGCATAGGAAAGACAATGATGAAAAGAGAAGTTTCCAAGGGCTCTACCTTGCTGGGAGGCATCCTCCCAGGAAGAGAATGCAAGAACCATCTGCCATGAGCCACTTTGCAGGCTCACACCAGTGAAAGATGTAACTTCTTAGCTCCAAAGTTCGAATTCCTGGCAGTGTGTGTGTGTGTTTAAAAATAAGACTTGGAATCATTAATTTAAATTTGGTTTGCCAAAGCTCTTTATTTTTAATTAATAATAGTGATAATAATGTTTTTATTTAAAGACATAAATTAGATACAGTCTGGCCCCAAAACTTCAACTAGCTATCTTTGATGGAATAATGAAAAAATGTCTTTAAACATTTTGAAAGAGAAAATAGGAAATATGTCCCAAACAAGGATACTTCCAATTGGAAAAAAAAAAAAAAAAAAACCCAACAAAAAAAGAGTCAGCCATTTAGCAATAAATGCAGCAAAACAAATGCAAGACTTCATATGCTGGAAAACATGAAACATTGCTGGGAGAAGTGAGAACTGGTCTAAACAAACGAAGAGGCAGTCCGTGTTCAGAGATGGAAGGACTGAATATTGTTTAGATGGGCAATCCTCCCCAAACTGACCGATGGAATCAATAGAATCACTAAAAAATTCCACCAAGCGAGGCCTCCCTTTTCAGCCCGGGAAGAGTACCATTGTGAAAGATGCCCAGAGCCTTCTCCACAGCAAAGGTCTACTCTCCAGGGAAAAAGGCTGCCCGAGCCTTACCCAGCTCAGGGAAAGGCATCCCCCTCACTTCAGCCCCCTCTAGCCTCTCTGTCTTACTTAAGGAGAAAATGACATAGTCTACAGGAGTCAGAGCTCCAAGGAAATAAATTGGGAATGCTGCAACCAAAGAAGGAACAGACACCTCCTCCATCTGGTCCAGTGGTTTCTCAACGTGGCTCCACATTAGCGTCACCTGGGGAACGTGAAAAAATCCTTACGCCCAGGATGAACTCAGATCAATCAAGTCAGAAGCTCTGGGGGTGGAACCAGGTATCAGTATTTTTAAAAAGGGGTCCAAGCCCAATTCACAGCAAGCTCAGATCTACTATTGACTACACAGGCCTGAGTCATATGACAGAAGAGAAAACAGATTATGAATTATCTACCTTAGAAGTACCAAGTAATCACCAATAAAGAACCCACTGTTTCTGTAAACGATTGTAACAGTGCCATTAATCTTCCTATAAGTGCATTCAACCATTCCTCTACTTTGTTAATTTACTTTGACTTGCATAGAATAGGAAAACATATAATCTGCTCACAGATAATCAAGAGTTGCTTGTAGTACCCCCGCTGCCATTATTTCTACTCCCATAAAAATAACCCACCTCACACTTTCATATTTCATTTTAGATCATTTCGTAAACTCTATAATTAATCCCAGAGCTTCAGGTGTATAGTAAGTACCATGATGTGCCCTGATATGAGTATTCACTGGATTTGCATTTCTATTCATATCATAACTGTATCAGACCTGCACCTGCAGATTTCCTGTATCAGCAGCCATCTGAAATGCACACATTTTAACTTCTACTTTAATGATGAACTAAATTTGAGCAGATGTTTGAAAATACATTACCACCAGTGTGGTGGCACACCAGACCCCATCAATGTCCTCTGTCTCAGTCTTGTAGAGAGTTTTAAGTCCCACCACAGAGAAGGGGATTTGTCTGACTAATTGATGATCAGTGGTCCCATCCCCACCCCCACTCCCCAGTGAACAAAATTTCCTAAAGCTGCTGCGATTCCAAGAACGACCTGGATTAGACCCATAAGCAGATTTACCAGGAAGCCAATGAAGCTTAGGCTTCAGGGCCTCTCAGTGTGCACAGGCCTCTTCTAAAGCCCCGGGAGCCGCCTAAAGGTGTGTATTTGTAATTTCATATTCTCTTCCTGACGCAAACTGTGTAAGGGTTAGGCCCCACAAATTCTGGATCCATCCATAAGTGGGCCTAATGTAACTTGGCTGCCAATCAGAAGGCAAACACTATAGAAACTGTTAAATCATCATAATGTGAAGTTAACAAGAATGACTTTAGTGCTGCAATCATACCCACAGAATCAGGCTTTTCTTTCTGTGCAACAGAGACACTACTGCTGATCTACAAGCAAAGGGGGCATGATGTGGCAGGAAGAGACTGATCCATCTTTGGAAAGGGCAGGCTTTGGGTCCTAAGAGAAATCAGGGAGGAAAACCCAGGCTTTTCCAGTGTGTGTAGACATTATGTAGGCTCAGACCCCAGGCGAAGGGCTGGTGACCCTGAGCAGATCCCAGGCCACTTTTGACAAATAAAGTCAGCTTGCTCTGCCTTCGGGGCCAGGCATGGGCATCTTGCCTGGCCTCTTTACAAACAAAATTTCCTGTCCACTCTCTTGCTAAATTTGAAATTGCTTCTAATGAAGTAAGAAAGCCTTCCAAGCAATAATTAAAGAGAAATGGCTTAACATGCAAATAGCTGGAGTGAACACTTGAAAGCGCATCATTAACTGACAGTTCTAACCCAGAGTTGCCAGACTCCTGTGTATTTTGATGGGGACAGAGGTGGGGATGGGGAGGTGAGAGAGGATTAAAGCAAGAGGGAGCCCCAGGAGGAGCCTTAACCACGGACAGCCACTCTGCAGACAGCATGGCATGGCCCAGCGGTCCCTTGTTTCCTGCTATGGGCCAGGACACAGCAGAGTCGCACTGCCAGGGGGGCCCATACTGCAGCCGTACAAGCAGAGAGGAAGCCTGCAAAGACTGCTGCAAGCATGAGCTGTGTGCACCTGTTTATACAACCTTCCCTCCTGCTCTCTTCAGATCCTAGGGTGCGTTCAGGTCAGTGACTCCTGATTCAAAGAGGGGATATAAAGTTCGGTTTGAGAATCAACCATTACCTAGCACTCCCTTCCTGTGAAGTCCTGTCCATCTGGGTCTAGCCCTTCCCGGGGCAGCAACGTGCTCTCCCTGGCTAGCCAATGAGTCCACATGATCTTAGCACTTCCGTTTCTGTTCCGAATCCACCTTCCTCAGCCACCTATGAACCGGAGCTCTTCTGCCAAGTTCTCCCAAGCAGGTGTAATCCCTCAGGGCCAGCTGCCCTGAACAGCTGAGCCCCAGGAATGTACTGGTCCCAGCTTCAAAAGAGACCCCTTTTCTTAGCACCATTAGCCACTGAAATTGACCCATGTGAGACTTGCTGCCTTTACAGCAGGGCCACAGACACTGCCAAATCCAATTCTTTATTTCTAAAATTGAAACGTATGGCTCCAGATCACATTAAAGGCAACATCAACAGCACTGTCATAAAAAAGTAGGCTCAGGCCGCCCTGCACCTAGCAACACTGGCGGTGGTCAGCCAGCAGGCCGCCCTCCTTAGCCGGCTCCCTAAAGAGAGCTTTCTTCCTCAGGCTATTTCAGCTGCAGGCAGGAAGCAGGAAGAAAGGCAGCAGTGTTCAGTGAGGAAGATTTGGCTGTTTTGGTTATTTTATCCTCTGGTCCGTCACGCATGGACAAGCCAAAGTGAGAAAGCCATTCCCTGAAGCTCATTAGAACTTTGCGGCGCTCTCACAGGAAAAAAAGGACACTCCCCTAGCCGGCCTCCAGCAAATGGGGAACTGGGCTCATCCTGAATTAACCCAAAAACTACTTTCCCTCACAAACCATATTTAAATTATGAAACCTGAAAGGAAGCTCTGTATTTCACTTTTTCCAAAGACAGAACAGCTTGTGATAAGGACAGACGGGAGAGGGTCTTCATGAAGTCACAGTTGGCAACCAGTTCTGCTGGGAGTGTGGTAAAGACTCCTTTATCGTTTCAGCAAAGAAAGGTTCACTACTATGGAATGTAGTCCACAACAGAAGGTAACCGGATGGACAAGACATCAATATTGTCACCATCATAGGCTGTTTTGTCTTATGCTGATGGGTCTTTTGGGAGAAGGTTTGGGAACATTTGGGGCAGAAAACATCCCAATTTGCCTGACCACATCTAATGCAGTGTGTGTGGCAAAACACTGAAGCAGAATGTGGCCAATCAGCAAAGATTTCCATTCAGACGGGATACATATAATTACCATGGTAGTTCATATTCATTACAGAACTTCTCTCTGTTCTGACTTCAATGTAGAAAGAATTCACATAGATACTACCTACTAGTTACCTTTGTTGAATATAGGTTCTCAGGCTTTGGAAATGGACTCCTTTGTGGTATGCAAACAATGGCTAATGAACAAAATACACCATCACTCATGGTTCTGCAAAGGATGATGATCGGCACCCACAGGGTTAGCTTAGGTGAAGGCACAGCAACAAGGCTGTTTAAACCAGGTATTGCTTTATTTTAACATAACGTCCTCCATGCACATGAGAGAAGAGGACAGAGATAATGAACATGATTTTCATCTATTAAAATACTGTGCTTTTATTTTAAGTACTTCTTCTTTACCCTGAAAATTAACTGACAGCAACTCAGAAAGCATCGTGGAGCTACCGGAAATGAGTTATGAGTTAGCTAAACCAATAGTTTCCTCCTCCCTCCCCACTCCACGACCTTCCCTCCCACCTCGAATTTGCTTTTAGCATTGTACTCAATTAAAAGGGAAACACGTGTTCTCAGTAATTTGGCTAAAAAGGTGATAGAACTCCATTAAAACAACACAGGAGAAATAACACATCCTTCTCTGATCCAGAAGTTCTCAAAAGTGTCACCCACAGATGAGCTGTGTGAGACTCACCTGAAGGGGCTTATTTAAAAGTGTCTCACCCAGACACACTGACTGAGGATGGGAGCTGGGAATGTGCATTCCTAATAAGCCTCCCAGTGTATCCTCGAGACCCTGGCAGGCAAGGCCCACTGACTTCACAGAAGTTGCCATGTGTCCATACTTGCTGCTCATCCCTACTCACCCGGTGGACTCCCGTGTCCTGCTGCAGCCGTGGCGATTGCAAAAGCAGAAGCAGGCGAAACAGAGCAGTGGGAGTTGTCAGTCGTCTGTCCTGGTTATTTAAAAAGAATGGAAATGGCACGGTGAGGCAGATAGATAATATCCTGTGATGGAAATTCTCATTTTCACTCCTGCACTGGATGAATGATTGGGCCACATACTCTACAGTTTCCTTGTTAATAGGCAAGTAATAAGATTCTACACCAGCAAGTCCACTCTAGGTATATACCCAAGACAAATGAAAACATATATCCACACAAAAACTTACACATGAATATCTATAGCAGCATTATTCATAATAGCCATTATTCACAATAAACACATTATTTATAGTAGTCAAAAAGTAGAAACAATCAAATGTCCATCAACAGATAAATGGGTAAACCAAAGTGGTATATCCATACAAGGGAATATTATTTAGCCACAAAAAGGAAGGAAGTACTGACACATACTACGCCATGAATGAACCTTGAAAATACTATGCTAAGTGAAAGTCAGTCACAAAAAGTCACATACTATAATGATTTCGTTTATATTAAATGTCCTGAATAGACAAATCCATAGAGACAGAAAATAGATTAGTGGTTGCCAGGGGTTGGGGGGAGATAGGAATGGGGAGGTACAGGGTTTATTTTGGGGGGTGATGAAATGTTCTGGAATGAGATAGTGGTTATAGTTGCCCAACCCTGTGAATGTATAAAAACCACTAAACTATATATTTTAAAAGAGTGAACTATATGGTATGTGAATTATATCTCAACATAAAAAAAAGTCCTAAAATATATTCTAAATCACGTTACTAATAGAATTTTCTTCTCAAAACACCTTTAAAAGTAGGCATGCATTCGAAAATCAAAAGGATGCACCAAGTACCTTTTGCAGTCCCTTCCCTCCTCAGACAGTTTACACATATTTGACAATGCTGATGCACTCTCACTGTGCTTCCTCACTCAGGCTTTAGTGAAAATAGCTCACTGGGATTCTGACCTGAAGGGCTTTTATTAGTTTGACCCTAAAGTTACATAGTCATGTTTAAAATCAATAAATAAGTGGAGAAGCAAAGAGCTGCTTAATATGACAAAGTGCAAAAGCACAGAACAGCTCTACCCTTTCCTTTCAGTAGGAGCCTTAAAACCTTTGTGGAAAAAGGTGGCAAGTAGACAAACAGGCAAAACTTCAGCTCCACCATGTGAAAATATGTGACACTGTCCCCACTCGGATCCTCCATATTATCACAGATTTCTGCTTCCTTCCTATGTTCCTATGTCTCTATGATTTAGTCATATCAAGAAGAAATAAAGGACTTAGCTAATCCACAAACAGGATAAGGATTTCCAAATGATGCTCATGTAAATTTAAAAATTTCATCTAGGAATATAAATATATGGAAAGAGACTATAAAACAGAGCCTTAACAACAGTAACCCAGTGAACAGCATTCCTCTCTTGCTTTGGTAGTTTTGCTTCCATGGGCTTTGGCCTCAAACTCTTCCAGACTATGATGAACTCAAGGGCGTCTGTCCCATGTGGCAATGGTCAAGGAAATGGCCAAGGCCTTGACTGACCAAGGCTCTAAGTATAGTAAAGAGATTAGGCTAATTCCATAGTAGTCCTATAACCAGCCAGCAAAGTCTAGCTTGTCACCTTCATTTAGGAGAATCACCCAAACGTCAGAGTGGCCCATGATTGACCAGGAGTCTGAAATAGTCCACTCCCAAGGGCTAATATCCATTGAGGCACTTCTGACAAGAGCCTGACCCAGGATAGTTTCTTTTGGAGTTGATGGCAATGACAAGAGCTTCCACCATGTGGCTAAGTCTACAAAGGAAATGACCATTTGGAACCATGCACTCAATCTTTTACTAAACTGCCCTATTTGAAGCAGGAAAGTGAGAGTCAAAAAATGTCTTCATATTGGGGGCTGGTGGCCTAGTGGTTAAGTTTGCATGCTCTGCTTCAGTGGCCCAGGTTCTGTGAGTTCAGATCCCAGGCATGGACCTAGCACTGCTCATCAAGCCATGCTGTGGTGGCATCCCACATAAAATAGAGGAAGATTGGCACAGAGGTTAGCTCAGCACTAATCTTCCTCACACACACACAAAAGTCTACATTTTACTTGGGTTACTTGGGTGAATCTGGTTTCGTAATTGAATAATTTTCCCTTCTGACTTGAAATACTTGGCTTGAGGAGAAAAAAAGGAAGTATCTCAAAAACCACTGTTATTTGGATATATCTATTTGAGCAATGGGGAGATAAAAGATTTCCACATTTTGCTCTGATGGTTTTTCCTCCAATTAGAAGACACTTGGTATGTTCTAGAACAAACTATGGGAGAATGCATTATGATTCTGATAACTATAGAATATATACTGGTTTCTGCTACTAGCAATCATGGTGATGGGGGTCCCATCCAACTAGACTTTATTTTAGGTGAAACAGTGTTCTTAATAAGGTTCCCTCAAAATTTTGGTGTCCCAGATGAGCCTATTTAACACAGACTACACCGGGATTCACAGTAAGGCATCAGAGTCTGGGAACATTTTTGTAAAATCAGCACTGAGATTCTTCAACCACCAGTCACCCTAAGAACAGGCCTCCTGATTCATGTAACTCCACACAAAGTGCAATGTAATGATGGAGTCAATTAAATATCGTTTATACTAATGACATATTCTCTAGTCATTTATTTTTCTACTACTTGGTCCTACAGTAACAATATTTGCTTCCAACTAATTTTCATAACTGAGACTAAAAAATATTTTGAGAATGAAACAGTAAAGCAAACAAAAGATTCAGGAGCTAGAAATCATCTTTCCCTCTTAGATTTCTGAGTCCCTTTCCGAGCTCTCACCTCCAGGCTGGCGATAGCGGAGGTGTCGAGGAGTCGAGGGTGACCTGCTAGGTGAAAGCTCTGCGGCGTCCGCTGCTGGGGAGCCTTCCACTCCTGCTCGGTCCCCTGGTGCAGACTCTAGGACTGCTGCTTTAAAACATCATGCATTTTAACAACCAGGCCATGAATTCAAGAGCTTCTTGTCAGTATCATGCACGGAAACAAAAGTTCATTATGGATAATAAGCATTTCATATTAGTCCATATTTTTAAAGGATTTTAACATGAAATTGAGTCATTCCTACTGGCAGAAGGCTAAGGACACTAAATCTAAATGTGGATCTTCTCTGCCCTGTCTTGCTGACCCTGCTGAGCCTGCCTGATCTTACCCAATCCCCTTCTGTTCAACACAACAGCAGATGTTAACAAGAACGGGGAACATGCAGTGGGTCCTCTGCCCTCCAGAATGTTTCGGCCTTCTTGGAGTGAGAAGAGAGGGACTTTTCCAGATTATAAATCAAAATTGTTCTTTGTGTGGGTTACCCCCTTATGCCAACTAAAGTTTGAGTCTCTACCACTGTGGCCCCCCCAAGAAGCTCAGGGGACTCCTACGGATCTAGAGCCGTGCTGTCTGAAGGGTAGCACTAGCTGAATGCAGCCAGGTAAATCTAAACTGAAACGAAGTAAAGTTAAATTAATATTTCAGTTCCTCGCTCACACTAGCCACATTTCAAGTACTCAGTAGTCCCACGTGGCTGGCGGCTACAGAACTGCAGAGCACAGATATACAGCATTTCCATCCTCCCAGAAAGTTCTCCTGGATAGCCCTGATCTAAAGCTATAGATCAGCAAGAGGCCAGCGGAAATTTTTACAATGAATCATTAGGAGATTTTAAGATAATCTGAGTGTCTTCACTGCAGCTAATATCCCATTAATAAAAGAAACATCATTCTAGGGTCACATTTAGGCGATTACCATACCCCTCCCACTGCTTCTTAACCAGGTAAAACTACACCTTTGCATGTGTTCTTTCAAGGAAAAGCACCACAAAAATATCATAAATTTCCAACAACTCTTCCGTTTGTTTCTCCTTGGGCTTTTCATTAACGGATAAAAGCTGTGTCACCTCTGTTAGTTTTGCATTATCCCTGTCAGCAGAACTATCCTCAACTCAACTCCCTTTGCTAGGCCATTCAAGATTTCACTCAATAAACTTGACAAAATCCCTAACGACTTCGTATAAAGCCATTTTTATACTTGCAAGTGATTTACTCCTTTAGAAATATGGCCACAATTCTGGTCTTTTGAAACGCAAAGGGGCCAAGGAAGGGAAATGGTTAGAATCGTTCCTTGAATGACATAATTAGAGCAAAGCTGGCAATGATGCAGAATGCAGACCAAAAAAGTCAGTGCTTAGCTGTTAGTTTTATTATTTTCTAAATAACTCCCTCAAAATTCAGTAATGGAAGGCATCTGCTGTGCAAGAGCAAGCAGAATATCAAATGCACGTCCTTGGTCTGATTCAACCATTCACTCCTCTAAGGCAAATGAGAAAATCATTTAGTCAGCAATTACACTGAACCCAAAAAAACTTCCTGGACAGGCCCCAAATGTCCACTGAAAGAAGAGGAAAGCAAAGAATAACACAGTAAGCAAACAGGCACCTACAGAAAGGAGAAAACATGTCAGCATGGTAGGGGGAAGAAGCATTTCCTTCTGGTATGTTCACTTTCAATCCAGTTCCAGGCAAACAACTTTGTCTGCAGGAGGAGTGGGCAGATGTGGGCTCCAAACAAATGCTAAAATTGGGAGCACTTGCCACCCACAGGCAGGCAATTTTCAAACTAAGAACACAGAAACAGACACTAGTGATGTGGGTTGCACCGCTGTGGCCCAGGTGAACACTGATGAGTGAGGGGCCCAAAAACAGTGAGCTGCCCTATGGCTCTCCTTTCTTGCCTGCCACTGGTTTGATTTTTGTTGAGATCTCACCACTGGGTGGAATCTGGATGTGAGCTGGGCTGATATTTGTGTTTTTTAGAAGAACCCAGGGAAGAAGAAGGTGGGGACTGCCTGGTGGGAAGAAAGTGGGGCACTAGTGAATGTTGAGTGAGCCTGGAACAGATCTTGGGACTGGGTGGGGAGAAATAAACTGCATTATTTTTTTCCCCAGAAGTTCATAGTCTTGCTCATTTTGAGGAATATTTCCTATTTCTCTTCTTTCTATTTCTTTTTTCTCTTCTTTATCTTCATGTCATTTGAACTTCTCTTGCCAGGAAATAATGTAAATCTGGCATTGTAATTGCAAAGACAATATATTGGACAAAGGTCACTAGCATTTTTCAAAGAGCGTATCCTGAAACTGTCTAGCTAGACGGCAGTGAGAGAGACGCACGGCCTCAGCATGGACCTAATGGGCGACACTGGTGTTGTGTAATGAGGTTGTATGGAGTTGTATCCTGAAAGGAAGAGTAGAAAATGTATAAACTCTTGGCACGGAATTCTTATTTAAGTTTGCTAACTGTTTTAAGTGTTAACATTTTGCAAGACACATGCAAACATCTTTCAAATTAAAGCCAGATCAGTGTCTCCCCTTTCTTTGTGAATTGGAATTTTTAAGACTAGACAGCAGAGTTATACACAGCAGCATTCTTGGCTTCTACAGACATCATGCACACACACACACACACTGAACTTGTCAGACTGACGCTGAAGTAAAGTACTTCATCCATGACTTTTCTAGGACTCTTCATGATCAATATTTCCTATATTCCAATGCAAAAAAAAAAACACACTGTGTATGATTTCCTTGTTTCACCTATTCAGAAAAATGCCAAAGAGCTCCCCAGCCCCCAATATCAATTCTAAGATTTCTACTCATAGTGTTTCCTTTATGAAGATCCACAGGATGAAGTGTTCTCAAGTCTCAGAAGCAAGAAAATATGTGCCTGCATGCCAATCTATTCTTAGCTTCAATATGAATCATGTAATTGATTACATTCAGAGCCAAAATCAGAACGACTCTAGGAACTGCAGAGGACCACACGGTACTCATTCTCTCACCAACCATACCCTTGGCCTCACACAATTTTTCTCCATTGCCTGATTTCCTTATCTATTTTATTTTTAACCCAGGTATACCATGTGCCTCTTGGGACTCTCACCTTAAATACTTTAAATAATCACCTAAATACTTAAATACTTAAAGATGGGAAGTAAATACATTAAAAAGTAATCAAAAGACAGCTGCAGAAAGGAAGGAGAAATAAAAACAAAAAGAAGAGGCCAAAAACAAAGCGCTAAATGGAAGGACTGTGGGGGCAATCATGGTAAAAATGAGAGATTGAGGAGATGTGTCAGTGGGTGGATGTGACTAAGAAACACAGGGGGCAAAGAAGTTGACATCTCTGGATAGAGGCTAGCTCTGATGGGCTTCATCGAGTGCCATGGGCTTCACGTGAACACGGTCTTGGAAATGCCCCATCCCCCAAAGTGAGAGGAGCTCTGCATTTAACCGTGACCCAGAACGGCAAACTGACATTTCTAATCCGTGAACTAAGTGGATAAACTAACCCTTGACATTCTAACTGCAAATCATTTGTTTTGGGGAAATCCAGTGAGAAACAGAGGCAGTAACCCCTCAACTTTAGCGATTTCTCTAATGTGAGAGACAACCTAATATTTCTGCGACACCGTTATTCATGAGCCCTCTCTGTCTGCAGGCCCTGGTCATAAATGACCGATGCTGCCACAAGACAAGCTCTCTAGCCACACTAGCTGTGTCCACAATGATCTCACCTCTATCCAACATCGGCAATAACAGGTCTTTGTAACTTTTGTCAGTGTCCTTCCCTGGGAGGTTGATCCAGTTCTCATTTATCTTCATCTCTCTGAGTCTAACCTTCTTCCAGCTTACTGCTCCAGGGAAAAAATTACTGATTGTTACCCGTGGCCACACCTCTATACTAGACAGTAGGCCCAGCATATTTTAGGACATGGCATTAGATCACTGCTATACCCTCTGGGCTTTGAAGACTAGAACAAGGGAAATTGGTGACCATCGTGCAATAATCCATGTGTAACAAGCTAAAGTGGAAGAATTAATTATGGTGATCAATGGGCAGCTTGATTGAGGACCTCGCCTCTAGAACTATGATATGTATTTCGTCTGTAATGTAGAAAGAAACAGATTTTTCTTTTGCTTCTCTATTAAAGAAAAAAGTCAATATCCATACTACTAGGCTCTAGCCAGACTGAATGCAATCTCTAGGACATTACAAAAAAGAAGAAAGATTTTCATGTCACACCCATTAGGATGGCCACGATCAAAAGAACAGAAAATAATTAAGTACTGGCAAGGCTGAAGAGAGATTGGAACCCTGTACACTGTTCATGGGAATGTAAAATGGTGTAGCTACCATGGAAAACAGGATGAAGGGTCCTCAAAAAGTTAAAAATAGAACTACTGTATGATCCAGTAATCCAGCTTCGGAGTGTATTTGCATAAGAACTGAAAGCTGGATCTTGAAGAGGTATTTTACACCCATGTACACTGCAGCATTATTCACAATAGCCTAGAGGTGGAAGCAACCCAAATGTATACCAGTGGATGAATGAATAAATAAAATACAGAATATATATAAAATGGCATATCATTCAGCCTTAGAGGGAAATCCCGGCACATGTCACAACATGGACGAGCCTTGAGGCATCATGCTAAGCGAATTGAGCTGGTCACAAAAAGACAAAGACTGTATGATTCCACTTACATGAGGCATCTAAAGTAGTCCAACTCACAGAAACAGAAAGCAGATGGTGGATGCCAAGGGCTGGGGGCAGGGAGGGAGAAACGAAGAGTTGCTCAATGGGTACAGAATTTCAGTTTTGCAAGAAGAAAACGGTTTGAATATACTTAACACTACTGAACTCTACACTTAAAACAGTTACGATGGCAAAAAAGGAGGAGGAGGAGGAAGATTTTTTAGGAGAATTAAAAAAAGAGTTTTACTCGATGCTAGAAATCTCTAGGCAGATTAGTAACAGGGTCTGCTCTACAGGGCTGCACGTGGCATCATAACTGGAGAAAAGCTGTCCCTTCGGAAGCAGTGAGGTCTCCTGCTCTCAGAAATGGCTTTCACCACTGCTGGCTGACATCAGCCCTTGCTCATAAGCTCTCTGCCCATAAGTTCATCCATCTCCAACCCACTTATCCATTCTTCTTGGCTCATGACAATGACACTTCCCGATTCTGCTCAACCAGACATGATCTCCCCTGCTCTTCACCTTCCAGAGCACTCTGTCTATACCTTGTGCCACCTGCCCTTATAGTTATGTGGTGCCTACCCCACACACCTACAGTATAAGGGGCCAGGGCACTGTCTTGTTTTCCGTTATGGACCCTGTAGCACAGCAACCTGCACAGAGAAGAAGGTCATGCAGTGACTCCTGAGCAGACCTTACTGTGTTCTCATCCCAGCCCTGGGAACAATCAAACCAAAGCCTGGGAGCCACAAACGTCTGACACTAATATGCTTTTTCCTAAAGCTCTCCTAACCCGACACAGCATGAGAAGTCAGACTTATCTCCAAATTTCCCATCTCCTATTTACTACAGTCCAATAAAGGAGGGGAAAGAACTTTCCACCTTCTGGGAAACTCCTGCACTTACTTCCCAGGCTGCCCTGTCCCAGCGGGGAAGTCTGAGACAAGCCTCCCTGAGTCACCCCCTCCGTGGAGGTTCCCGAGCGCTGGATCCAGCCCCAGGTGCACTTGTCAGCTCCTGCGCTGCCTCATTATTCCCGAGAAGAAGCGTCGTGATTCTGCTGCAGCTTGTTGTTCTAATGACTTTTTAATTGTCTTCCCCCTTTCCTCCTCCTTAGTTGCTAACTTGTCAATTTAAAGAATTCCTGATTTAAAAGGGTACTACTTTTGATGATGACAACCCCTCCAGTTAAAATTCCATTAAGTACTTCACTCAGGAAGCTTATTTAAATGATCGGAGCCAGAAAGTACAGGGAAGCTTCAAGCAGGTAGAACAGCAGGGGTCTATGCTTCCATCTGGGTGATCTTCCTTGAAATTTGAGCACTTCGTCTGACTTATTGCCCAATTATTATTATTTATCAGTAAATAAGTTATTATACTGCTTGCTAATTTGGCTGGGAATGCATTTTTATTTTCATCACAGAAACACTGGATTATAAAAGCAACAAGGATCACCTCCTCCAGGCCCTACGTGGTACCAAGCTGAGGAAGGTAAGGTGACGTGCCACAGGGCCCTCCATTAGCTTACTGAGTGTTCTGCTCAATTCATTCATTTAACAAAAATTTACCACCTGCCAGGCACTGGCCAAGGCACTGAGGGTACAGAGGTGAACAAGACAGACGAGGCTGCTGATCGCACGAGATTACACGGGGAAAGACTGTGCAGGCAGAGAGACGAGCAAGTGCAAAGCCCTGGGGCAGAAAGGACCAAGGTGTTTCTGAGACAGAAAAAGGAAATCAATGGGACTGCATCCTCGTAGGTGAGGGAGCATGGCAGGAGCAAGGGCTGGAGGGAGAGACAGGATGGAAGCCTCATAGGATCTGAAAGCCTAGGGAGGGAGAACGCGCTTTGTTCTAAGTAGGATGGGAAGTCATTAGAGAATTTAACCAGGAAACCATATGCTCTAATCCACATTTTTAAAAACCATTTTGGCTGTGTCATAGACAATGAACACTGTCTCAGATTTTATTTTTCTCCCTATGTCTCTGTTGTCATTTGCCGTGTTCCTTGGTAACCAAACCGAAGAAGCCACCTCGACGCTTCCAGGCTGGGTCATCCTGAGCGGGGACGGAGGCTGCTGAGCAGCACAGGTGCTCAGCACAGACAGTGAGGAGGAGAAGGCTCCGAGGCTCACGCTCACGGATGAGGTGCCCACAGCCTATCTTTATGCAAAGTATCATGCTAGGCTCTTTAGCCAACCAGCCTTAATCAAATTCCACAAAGAACCTTCTAGTAACACCGTTCAGATAACACTATTCTTCCACAGACAACTGACTGCAATCAGCTTTTTCTATAGAAGGCATAAGGACAGCTAAGCTTGCTCTCCGTTCCTCAAAGGCTAGAGGAAACTACAGGAATTTTCTCCTCTAACTAGCCCTTGTGTTCGTTCTACTTTCTATGCAGATGAAGGAAAGTCAAAAGGAAAGGGAACAGGGTTCCAGAGGGTATGACGGGGAAGCAGGTGGCCAGCAAACTTGGGGTTTGGCAGCTGGATAATACCTCTTTGAATACTCCGCTTTAGCTTGTTACACAGGTCCACGCGGGGGTTATCTACATGCTCTTCTACAGATCCCGGGCTTTGTTCTGGAGAAGAAAGGCCTCTGCTAAGATCCAATGGTACTTTACCAGTGTGTGGTGGAGGGGACGCAGCAGGGCTTTGGGTGGTGGTAGGACTGCTGGACGCAGAGGAGGTGGTCAGGTCCAATGCGCCTATCCTTGAGTTCAAGGGAGAAGTCAAGGACAGCTTTCTGGCCCTCACGGGGGAGGACGTTCTGGACACAGCCAGTGGTGGTGGGGAAGAGAATTTGCGACACAGGCGTGGGGATTTGCCATCCACCAAATGTTCGCCTCTGTTGTTCTGGCTGGTAGCAAAAAACAATTCCAATGACCTAAAAATAAGAGCAAAGGCTATTAACAAATGCAACCAAGTGAAAGTGACTCCCCCGATGTCATTCAAGAACATGCTCCTTACATTAAAAGGCCACAATATCATCACACTTCTGTTGCTGGATTCCCCTTCATTTGAACGCTACCGCAGCAAGTACACCATGTACTTGCCAAAGAAACACAGACACTTTATTTTCAATCCTTCCTCCCCCTAGTTTTATTGACAATTGACATACATCACTGAATAAGTTTAAGGCATACAGCATGACAGCTTGATTTACATATATTGTGAAAAGATTACAATCGGTTCAGCTAACATCCGTCTTCTCACATAGATACAATAAAAAGAAAAGAAAAAAGGAAAAAAGTTTTCCCTTGCGATGAGAACTCTTAGGATTTATTCTGTTAAAAACTCTCCTATATATCATAAAGCAGGGGTAACTATAGTCTTCATCTTGTACATTACATCCCTTTTACTTACTTATCTTATAATTGGAAGTTTATACCTTTTTTTTTTTTACAGATTGGCACCTGAGTTAAGATCTCTTGCCAATCTTATTTTTTTTCTTTTTTCTTCTTCTCCCCAAAGCCCCCCAGTACACAGTTGTACATTCTAGTTGTAGTTCTTTCTGGCTCTGCTGTGTGGGATGCTGCCTCAGCATGGCTTGATGAGTGGTGCCATGTCTGCACCCAGGATCCAAACCAGTGAGACCCTGGGCTGCAGAAGCGGAGCGCACGAACTTAACCACTTGGCCACGGGGTTGGCCTGGAAGTTTGTACCTTCTGACCACCTTCTTCCATTTGCCCCTTCTCCCACCCTCCACCTCTGGTAACCAAAAGTCTGATCTATGAGTTTAGTGTTTGTTTTTCTTTTTAGATTCCACATATAAGTGAGATCATACAGTAGTATCTGTCTTTCTCTGACTTATTTCACTTAGTATAATGCCTTCAAGGTCCATCCATATTGTGGCAAATGGCAGGATTTCCTTCTTCTTTCTGGCTGAATAATATTCCATTGTATATACATACTGTAACTTCTTTATCCATTTATCCATCAGTGGACACTTAGGTTGTTTCCATGTCTTGACTATTGTAAATAATGCTGTTATTAACATTGGGTGCAGATATCTTTTTATGAGTTAGTGTTTTCATTTCTTTTGGATATATTCCCAGAAGTGTAATTGCTAGACAATATGTTACTCTATTTTTAAATTTTTTAGTATCCTCCATACTGTTTTCCATCGTGATTGTACCAATTTACAATCCTACCAACAGTGCACGAGGATTCCCTTTTCTCCACATCCACGCCAGCATGTGTTATCTCTTGTCTTCTGGTAATGACCATTCTAACAGGTATCAGGTGATATCTCTTTGTGGTCTTAATTTGCATTTCCCTAATGACTAGTGATGCTAAGTATCTTTTCTCCTACCTGTTGGCCTTTCATATATCCTCTTTAGAGAAATGTCTATTCAGGTCCTTTGCCCATTTTTTCATTGGGTTGTTTTATTGCTATTGAGTTATATCAGTTCTTTATATATTTTGGATATTCACCCCTTATCAGATATATGGTTTGCAAATATTTTTTCCCATTCTGTAGGTTGTCTTTCTACTGTGCTCACGGTTTCTTTGCCTGTGCAGAAGCTTTTTAGTTTAATATAGTCTTACTTGTTTATTTTTTATTTTGTTTCTTGTGCTTTGTCGTATCCCAAAACTCATTACCAAGACCCATGTCAAGGAGCTCAATTCCTATGTTTTCTTCTGGGAGTTTCAGGTCTACGTTTACACTTTTAATCCATTTCAAGTTAATTTTTGTGAGTGGTGTAAGATATAGGTCCAGTTTCATTCTTTTACATGTGAATATCCAATTATCCCAGCATTTATTGAAGAGACCATCTTTTCTCCACTGAGTATTCTTGGCTCTCTTGTCAAATATTAGTTGACCGTATATGCTTGGGTTTATTTTTGGGCTCTCGATTCTGATTCATTGGTCTATTTGTCTGTTTTTACACCAGCACCATACTGTGCTGATGACTACAGCTTTACAGTATAGCTTGAAATCAGGAAATGAGATACCTTCTGCTTTGTCCTTCTTTCCCAGGATTTCTTTGGATATTTGGGGGGTCTTTTGTGGTTCCATATAAATTTTAAAAGTATTTTTTCTACTTCTAAAAAATGCCATTGAAATCTGGATAGGGATTGCATTGAATCTATAGATGGCTTTTGGTAGTACTGACATTTTAACAACATTAATTATTAATCCATGAACATGAGATACCTTTCCATTTATAGGTGTCTTCTTTGATTTCTTTCCTCAATGTCTCTTAGTTTTCAGAGCAGAGATTTTTCACCTCCTTGGTCAAATTTACTCCTAAGTATTTTACTTTTTTGACGCTATTGTAAATGGGATCAATTTCTTTTTCAGAAATCTCGTTGTTAGTGTATAGAAACGCTATTGGTTTTGTATGTTAATTTTATATCCTACAACTTTACTGAACTGGTTGAGTCTTTAGGATTTTCTATATACAAAATCATGTCATCTGAAAATAGAGACAATTTTACTTCTCTCTTCCCAATTCTGATATCTTTTATCTCTTTTTCTTGCCTGATAGCTCCGGCTAGGACTTCCAGTACTATGCTGAATAGAAGTGGTGGGAGTGCGCACCCTTGTCTTGTTCCTGCTCTTAGAGGAAAAGCTTTCAACCTTTCACCACTGAGTATGATATTAGCTGTGGCTTCTCATCTATAGCCTTTATGATGTTGAGACATGTTCTTTCTACGTCTAATTACACAGGTACTTCTAGGCCTTGTCTAACCCCTTGCTATTAAGCTGTGGTCCAAAGCCCAGTGACACTGATATACTGATATTTCTGGGGAGCTTTTAGAAATGCAGAACTCAGCCTCCATGCCAGACCTAACTGCATCAGTGTCTGCAGTTTTACAAGACCCCCAGGTGATTCTCATGCATATTAAAATTTGAAAACCATAATTTTAAAAAAGGAAATAAATTAAAAATTCTAAAACAATAGAGTTGGCTTCCAAATAATCACAGAGCAAGCAAAGGCCACTGAAAGACTTCAGAGTTCTCCACTTCTTCCCTCAGGAACGATGCGAGCTCTACTCACCTCCTTCTAGGGGCAGGGCACAGTAAGTTCAAAGGCAAGCCAATACCCTAAAGGCTGCCCCAGAACTGGGCTGCTCATCTGCATGGAGAACCAGAAACCAGGAGAGCCGTCCTTTCATGACAGGCAAATACCAGGCCTACCTGACGGGGATGGAGGTAAAAGGCCTCTTGTAGATGTCAGAAAGCTTCGCCAGCACCACAGCTGCCGTGGTGAAAATCCGATAGGTGTGCAGAAAGGTATTGAGGAAATCGATACTAAGAAACCGCAAGTCTGTCAGCCGCTCCAAGAGGCGCTCCACGCTGGCATAACGGATCTGGGGCACTTTGCAGGAGTTGAGTGTTTTACTGAAGCAAATGTCAGTGTCATCCTTATGAAGACGGGCATCAGACCTGTGCACAAAGCAGGAACATGAGAACCAAACCGGGATGCGGCTTCTTCTCAGCCACTGAGTATTTTAGTATTTGTAAACACACACTTGGGTCTGGCCTTCCCATTGCATTTGATAAAGGATGCTGTTATGACATATTACATACTGTAAGGCAGAGCTATAAAAAGACCAAATATGCCATTATAATTTAGGAAGGTCACAATTAATTGTGGAGATGGTAATAATAATTCATTTCACTCTGTGGATTCCTTGCGTAGGAGAAGAAAAATAATTTGCCCTCTACTTTTCTGAGTTCTTAGCAGAGATCCCTGTAATAAAAGATAGGTTAACAAGAGAAAAGCAAACAGAAGTTTATTGACACGTGTGCTCATATATGCATGGGAGATACTCAAGGAAAATGAGTCACTTCCTGAGGTGGCTTAGCATTCCAGCTTAAATACCATCTTAATAGAGAGAGAGATGTAGGCCTCTTAGGGGAGAGTAAGTGATTTTTAGGAAAGATGAATGGACCTTCAGAAGAATAGACGGGAGGTGCGACAGTTTGTGACAGTCTGTCTGGGTGTGGTATGGACTTCTAGTCTCCTCTCCTGTGATAAGGGTCAATCCTCCCTGGGGAAGAAATTCCAGGGGAAAGGATTGATGACAATTGAGTTCCTTTTGGAGGCTCTGTCTGTAGGCAGACAAGGGACATTCAGAGAAAGTCCCTCCCACCCCACATTTGCTCCTTTTCAAGCGCCTACAGCTCAGAATAACCAATATACGAAAGGGCCATATTTTGGGGTGGCACATTCTGCTACCCTTCACTTCTCTCTCCAGTTCAATTACATTTTATTAGGGAAATGAAACCAAAAGCCCTATTTAGGAAAGGTATTGCTTATGCCCTTAAATCAGAATACCAGAAGTGCGCTTAAAAAGTAATGCAGGACATTCTCCTCACACAGAGGAGGGGGCAGGGAGAGACACATACATCACGCTATATCTGTGGTACTTCTTTTTCTCATTTCTAATTTTGTGCGTTTGTTCTTCCCCCTTTTTTCTTGACTAACTGACTAATGGATTATATTATTAGGTATTTCTTCCTCTAGAACTTGCTCTTTATCAAATCTACTGTTTTTCTATATTTTAACCTATTAATGTCTGTTCTTAATTATTTCCTTCCTACACTTTCCTACAGTTTATTTTGTCATTCTTTTTGTAACTTCTTGAATTGAATACTTAATTCATTTCATTCTTCCTAGCTTATTAATGCATTTAAGGCTATCCATTTTATGAGTCCAGTTTAATCGTTATGTTTTCAATATTCTGCAATATTAAAAATATCTTCATTAAGTAATGAGCGACAGATAGGCCGTGACCCTCCTAGAGATTCTCGGTGAACAGCACCCGCCACGGCCCCGGCAGTGCTCTGCTTCTTCTCAGTCGGTGAAACTGCCCATCTGGCTGCTCCTCACCCGGACTGATGCAGCGGAAGGCCGAGTGACCTGCGGCGAAGGTTCACACAGGAGCCCTTACGGCCCCTGGCTGCACTCAGAGCCCGCAGCCAGTGGTGCACATTTATTAGAAAGAGCAAAAGAGGCCAAGTTTGCAAAAGGAAAAGCTTAGAAGCAGAGGCTGAATCCAAATGGGGCTCAAAGAAATACACACGTTTTCTAGGACTGCCCAGAGCCTTCCCATGCCCACCTGAGGCCCCTCGTTCACCGTCACTGCAGCATCTCAGAACAGGCCATCAGTGAGTCCTGGATTTTACCACCTGATTAAAGACACACTACAGGGCCGGTGACACTCAGTGAGGCAACTGCTTGCTAAGAACCAACTGGCTTGTTGTGAACGCCCTTAATTAGCCCTTTCAACACTTGGGGGGATTTTAAATTACATGTTTATTTTCTTTTGGATAAAAACGAATCAATAGCTCTCTTAGCTTGCTCTTGAAAACTTCCCGCCCCAAAGGATGCTCAGTTCAGGTGGAAGTACTTCATTTGTGGGCCTGAAAGAGCATTTTAAATAAGCAGCTTACCCCTGGTGAGGAGCTCAGAGTGGACTGTTGGTTTTAGTCACATTACTGATCTCGAAAATACACAAGCGCATCTTTTGAGATTCTTGAAAACAGCGTGGCTCTTTCTTCCACGCAATATGTGGCCCTCAACCAACTTTACTTTTCTGGTCCTTAATTTTCTCATTTGTAAAAAGATCTTAGAAGCTTCTATGAATCAGTCTGTCTAGAAGATGGCTGATAGAGGTAATCATTTTTTCTCTCGCCAGTTTCCCACCAAAAATCTCTATGGTCTAAGAAAGTTGAGGTCAACTATTATTTATTTATTTTTTTATTCTTTTAAAGATTGGCACCTGAGCTAACAACTGTTGCCAATCTTCTTTTTTTTTCCCTGCTTTTTCTCCCCAAATCCCCCAAGTACATAGTTGTATATTTTAGTTGTGGGTCCTTCTAGTTGTGGTATGTGGGACGCCACCTCAATGTGGCCTAAGGAGTGGTGCCATGTCAGTGCCCAGGATCCGAACCGGTGAAACGCTGGGCTGCTAAAGCAGAGAGCGCGAACTTAACCACTTGGCCATGGAGCTGGGCCCA
The DNA here is from genome assembly GCF_041296235.1 of Equus asinus. Classification (NCBI taxonomy): domain Eukaryota; kingdom Metazoa; phylum Chordata; class Mammalia; order Perissodactyla; family Equidae; genus Equus; species Equus asinus. The sequence continues at coordinate 87,875,479 of NC_091798.1, forward strand.
GAGGTCAACTATCATTATAAGAAGGCAAGCTTTAACCCATACACATAAAATGTAAAACACCACTTATAGGGATATTTTCACCTAAAAAATGTCATGATTTTCCATTCTAATTGTAGTTTTGAGCTTTGCATCTTTTGACTACAATTACTTTAATCAAAACACTAAAGAGGAAAAATATGTTATAGCCAACATGAAATTAAAATAAAACCAACTAATTACACCACTGTCCTTCAAAATTGTGATTAAATTTTCATTTTAAGAAAAGAAATTAAATATTATGAAATTATTTAATTTTCCCTTATTACACAGCACGAGATCTTAGTTTATTTCCTAAGGGACTCTCAAGAAAGACATAATGTGTTACTTAAGACTCCTATGATAATAGCAACTCCTTTTTGGTAAACACTTTAAAAAGCAATCTTGAGACATCAAACTCAAATCACCTATAATTAGTAAGTTTTAAAAGGAAGTGAGTGGCTGCAAAGTGATGCCATGTCAGTAACAAGACACAATTAAGACAGGATAATTTTTTCTTTTAACTCTGCAAAATGTCTTTTTTTTTCAATGTATGTAGCCAGAGAGATTCACAGGGAGGCAAGAACACAGGGTTTAGGGTAGAATAGGGACATGGAGGCGATCATCAGAAGGAACAGAGATTGCAAAACCATCCTCTTCTCTGACTGAGGAGAACCAGGCTCAATGAGGCAGGGAAAATAAAAGGATGAAATATATGAGACTTTGCCTTGGGAATACATCTAGCATAGTATAGATTAGCATCAAAACACATGTGACTCTAATAGAAAATCCTTACAGCCCGAGATACAGATTTCTGTCCTCGCAGGAGAGTAATTCCTACTCAGTTAAGTGCCACCTCTCTGCACCCAAAATCAGGACAGTCTTGTCTGTATGGGATACGGGAGGTGGTTATACAAACAAGACTGGAACGTGGACACTGGTCAAACTGCCATCAAAGCAGATAGAAGATGCATTCGGGTGCCAGGCATAACCAGTCAGGCAAAAAACTAAAGCTTTTACCTGTATTAATTTTTAAAGTCCACAAAATGTATGTATGGTGGGTGTGCAGCTGCCCTAGGGTTTAGAAGCTTATAACTCAGCTGCAACGTCCAATTTACACACTCTAAAGCAGTCAGACGTTCATGGCTGTCTAATCTTCAAGAAGGCACTTTTAAAAAATGAATAAAAATAATATGTATTATTTTGTGAAATAATAAAATAAGAACCCTACGGTAGAATTTAAGAAGAAATAATAAGAAGAAAATTCTAACCCAATGATGTGAATTTTAAAATTAAGCCATAATTTGGACCTTTTGACCTAATATTCCATACTTTTTTTAATCTTAGCATTATGTATTTTTAACTAATCTGTTTTTTTAAAAAAACTATACTGGGTCCAGCCCAGTAGCGTACTGGTTAAGTCTGCACACTCCACTTTGGCAGCTCAGGGTTCACAGGTTTGGATCCCAGGCATGGACCTACACACCACTTGTCAAGCCATGCTGTGGGGGCATCCCACATCCAAAATAGAGGAAGATTGGCACAGATTGTTAGCTCAGGGCCAATCTTCCTCACACACACACACACACACACAAAACCTATACTAAATTTAAAACCTAAAAAACTGAATGCTAAAGGAATTTTTGCCCTAGCGTTTTAAAATGATCGTAACCAAAATGTTTTTAAATTTGACTAGTAATTTACTATATTATCACTCTTTTATAATTTTTTTCTGTAGTAATTATGGTACTAGTATAATATACTCTCCCTTCATCTGATACAATAATCAATAAGTTTTAAAATTCGTACCATTGGGATAATGCCAATTATAGTTAATACCTATCAGAAGAGGAAAATTAATGTTATTTATTGCTTTAGCATAAGCAGCTCAGACCTAAAAAATATCCACATACAAAGGCATGGAAGTCAAAGATTTTCTTAGTTTCACGTAACTTTTTCTGAAAGATATAATAGGACTGCTTTTAAAAATACATTTTGTTCTTAGAATTTGGAAGGCAAATAACCAAGAAAATGAGAGTAGGGAACAATTTGGTCAGCTTCAAAATACTCCCAAAACAATTTCTGGATTTGGAAACAAAAAAGTGTGTAGAGAGAAAAGCATTAATACAGACAGCTATGACACATCATTATTAATAAAACTTCTCATTTTAAACTATAGTTTCCCAATTGATCACTTTAAATTATAGGATTTCCTTTGTTAACAAAACACATAGAGGGCAGGAGAGCAGCCCTGGGCACTAGTCTCTGGGGCACATCCATATCTAGGCAGTGTATACACGGTACCATGGAAAAGCCAGTCGATTCACGTTGAGTATCATCAAAATCTAAAGGTATCTCTACAACCAGACCTGAGTAATATGATTCATACCCACTGGAAAGATGCCAAAAGAATCTGCCATATTTTGGTCCACTCTCTGACCTTGGACACATCTGGCTGTCACAACTTTTTATATGGAACTTGAAAATCCGGACAGGCTTTTGTCCTGAGTGAAGGCATATGTAACAGTATGAAAAGCAATTTTTCTATGCTTGAGTCAATACACTATGAATCTGAAAAACCACTTTGATAGTCTTAGTATTTATAATGGCGTATTACGAATCATCGCATTACTGTCAAGAAACATATTCACAATATGAAGCAACATCCTACTGAAGCAATATTTTATTCAGGGTGCTATATTCTCTACCAATTTGATCTTGATTAAAATGCAAGAGAAAGGATTATCACACTTACTTAATCATATGTGGCACAGTAACTTTGGAATTCTCTTCAAACACTATAGTCATTAAACCATTACACCGTATATTGTCCACACACTGTGAAATTAAAAAATAGACAATTAGAACCCACATGAAAACCTAAGCAGATCATATATTCTTGGAATTGTTTATAGCCACAAAAAAATTAGGTTTCTCATCTGTGCACACGTGCGTGCACGCACACACACACAGCAGCTGGTAAACATTACACACTGAAGAACAGATTCATTATCCAGATACCAAACAGTGTACCTGGCAAACACCTGAGGACAGACAGAAGGGGTATATTTTCCTGGAATGTGTTTCCCAAGGATTCTGAACATGACGTCACATGGTCACAATTCTCTGGTGGTAGCAGCACTCTGTACTCCAGAGGTTTATACCTTCCTATGGTGACTGCCTCTGCTATATTCATTCTCTGCCCTAGGGGGCGGTATGGGGCAGGCAGAGTAGAGATGGTGACTTCCTTGGATGGAATTCATCTTCAATCTCACCAGTACGCTCTGTGCCTCCTTCTCAGGTGTTTTTTTGCCAATAAATTCCCACATTTTGCTAGTTTCTCTAGCAGTTTCTATTGGCACCATGTTGGTTTGGTGAGGAAGCATTGCACAACTTCTCCTGTTTCTGGCACACATAAAGCCCTGTTCATTTTTTCTCTTTTCTTTCTAAGAGGAAAACTCAGGAACTTTTGCTAATTTTCTCTGCCTTCTTTATTTATATCTATGTTTCATCAATTTAAAATTTCCCTTTGCAATTATTTTGGGTTAAAGAAGGATTTATTTTGAATTATACATATTGCTTTTGAACAAAACAGAAAAGGAGAAAAGATAGAAACAATTTTTAAAATCAGAAATTACTTCTAGTTCCTAAGACATCATGTAGTGCTTTTTGACTGCAATTAAACAGTGTGAAGAAGCTGATTGCCAAGTACCTTCACAAAGGTCTGGAACCCAGGGTTCACCTGAACCCCAATGTCTAATGAAGGAGTGAATACGTGGATAAGAAACTATGGATCACCATTCAGTCTACTTAGTATATTAGCCTTTATCATACTTGTTTTTCCTCAAAAATTTGTTTCCTTAGGTCTTCTGCCATCGTTTCAATGACCAGGCAATGCCAACTTCTGGGAATAAAGTGGAAATTTTAAAGTTCCCCTTCTACTCATTTCCTTAAACTATAGCATCTGGAAATAACTTGGAGTTATCTTTTTGTATGAATAATTACGGTTATCTATCTATCAATTTGGTTATATGTCCTTATATGTGAGTTCATACTCCATCTTATTCCCACAAGGTAGATTACAAAAGCACATATAAGACAAAAGTCAAGATAAGTAAGAAAATAGAGAGGATTTGGATAAAGGGTGGAAAACAATAAGATGAAGCCTGAAATGAAGCCACCACACATACTTTATGTTGAGAAGTCCCAAACACTTGCTATAGGTGAGCCTCAAAATTAGCTAGGCTATGGAACAGCCAACTCAAAGGGGGACACGTGGTCAGCTACAAAATTCACAGTTTAGTAGAAGTTCAATTAATCCTAGAATCCTAGAATCCAGAGAAAAATTATTTCATGGGTTCTCATAAAGAAAATATTGAATAATGAAATAAGCAATGTCCTCATCAACATCCTTAAAGTAATTACAAGTTTTACCAAATTGTCTCTTGTAAAGGAAGGAATTGGATTTCATCTGGTAGGCAGATGGAAGCCACTGAGGGTTTCTAAGTGGTCCATTTATGCTGAAAGATCTACAGCTGGCCTCATGGAGGTGTTCACTGGAAAAGAGAGAGGAATAAATGGAGACCCAGAGATCATCAGAACGATATTCTGAGTCAATAAGTGGAACGATTCATGCCTCCCCTGAGGCAGACCATGGGAATGAAGAGGAAGGGATAGAGATAAATATTTGGAAGAAAGAAATAACAGAAATTGATGTTCTTGAATAAAATCAAGAGAAAAAAAGATAAAAGTCAAAGATGACCATTGCTATTATACAATTTAAGATTTTTCTGATGCAAATATATTTAAAAGTAATAAAGAATGGCCAAATCTCTCTTGAATGATACAGAGCTTAACCAAAACTAGTCTATCTTTTGAATTCTCAAGCACACCAAGAAGGTGCACTGATTATACAGCACTAGGAGTTTTATTAAATGAGCATCTCATGTGTGCATTTATTGAGTACTCACTATGTGACAGACACTGGGCTAAGCACTGGGAGACGAGGGTGAAGAGCAGAGAAAGAAGATATGACAGACCTTCAAAGAGGAATAAAGCAAACACTTCAGATTCACTTTCGTAATTTCAGTGGAAAAATATAGGTTAACATAATCCCCATTTTATGAAACTATGGGGGGGCGGGGCAAGGGGAAAGGGTTATATGGGGACAGAGGTTGCACACAAAGAGGGAAAGGAGGAGAGGATACGTAATCCTTTACCCCAGGGATCTTTCTAGCTACTTGTCAGCTTTTTTTCACTCAATGTTTCTGAAACACCATGAGGATGCCACTTGGTTAACCAATACAGGAAGTGGGAGGGCAGAGATACACAGTGTCAGTGAGAATTGTGGAAAATGAACAACTTCCTTCAATTTCCTTTAACATTCTAAGCAAATGGCATAGTTACAGAGACAACAGCCTTAGGATGACTTAGGACTAAGTTTCCATGTTTAGGTTCTTTATTTGGTTCTTTGACAGATCAGCCTGGTCCTTTTTACACAGTCATCTGTTCTTTCTTTCTGGTTTCTTCTCTCTATCTCTGTCTCTCTCTTTCTTTATAGCTTTATTATATTTTAAACACTCTTATTTTACAATCTTTTCCAAGTCGTCACTCTACTATCTGAGTTTCTAGCAGTGCTAATTACACTGTTCACTGTGTGTTCTGACTCTTACTCATGATAGATAATTGACTCACAGGATTTCTAATTGTCGACTTTGAGCACATTGTCACAAGCCCTGACCTGTGGAAGTGTTGCTAACGGAGTCACTTCGTGTTTGCTTCTACCAAGCATTTGCCAAAATTTATTTTTACATTAATTTCTCAGTTTGGAATTTTCACACCATGTGAATATTATAAATCTGAATGTCAAATCCATAGACCAGAAACACATTCATGTTTTTCAAAGGAGATTTTTAAAAATTCAGAACCCAACACAAAGACAAACTTCCTTATTTTATTCCTGGCCTAAAGGGTAGAGTTTTTTAGTTCTTCTTTCACACAAGGGACAGCCTTCCAATGTCCAGGCTCTAAACAGGGATCTCAGTTTCTTTAAGAGCCCCAAGGCTAGCACTGACTCCCTTTGGGACCAATATCCAATCCAAAATCGTTCCCAGGTCTCTACGTCTTCAGCTTACAACATTTCTGCTCTGACTTTAAGTGCCCTTGTTATTTCTGGCAACTAGAGATTTACAGATTTATATCTGTAAATATCACCAATGTATTAAATTTTTCTATTATACTGTTTCTATGTGTTAAAGACGTCGGTTTTGTGGCTAAGGGGGATCTAAATCAGCTCAGTCCCCCACTGCTGGAATTAGAACTGGAGATGAATGTTTTAGATCCAAAAGAGAAGATTTACGTGACCATTTCTGAACATCTCATTATCCAATGTCAGATCTCATTCATAAATCTTTCTGATTCATTGTGTGAAGCATTAAAATAATTTTCAATAGGAAGAAAAGGAAATTTTCACTTACACTCAAGTTTCAGGAGAACAAAACATACATGCAGTCTGAACTACAGCTCAAAAGACCATATAACGAAAAGTCATATTTTAGTCGTACAAAAAAGTCTTTGATAACTGACACACAATCTTTAATCGATCCATGGGATGGATGGAGATATATATAGATAGATAGATAATACATATACACATATATATGCATACATAAAATGTATTACGGTATATTTATAATAGAGGAGTGTTTTGAAATGGGCTCCTCATTTCTTAAAGGCTCTACAGACAGGCTCCATGCACAATACGGGTGTGAACAAATAGAACTCCTTGGGCCTCTGGGTCCAATAACCCACTTCAACCAGCATAGTGTGCTTTTACCTTACCTCCGTTTGGGACTTTCAGTAATGCTGCACTGGAGAAAGAGTTCTTTTCCAGAAAAAAGGTTAAACTACAATAGAATTTGCATATATGAATGTGTGTATGAATATATTTATATTGGAAGGCATAGTGCATATTCATGATCATATAAGCATATATCTTGGTTGTGTTGGAGAGAAGAGATTGAGCCTGGGGAAAATGAATACAGTTTACTCATTTGGGAAGAAATACAAGAAAATAACCAGGGTGTCACCTATCTTTAAGGCCACATTGAATTTATGTGAATTACAGTAAATCTTGAAATTAATAGGATAACCAAAGCAGATTCCTAGGCATGGCTATTCCAGTTCAGTTTGTGATGACTATGACTAGGGTGGGACCTGGGGATCAGTCTGTTCACAAAAGCCCCAGGTGATTTTGACACAGCCGATCCTTGGCCAAGGGGTGAGAATGACTTCTCCAGCAGGATTTTTTGAGGGTCTTGCTTAAGGCAATACCTGTTCAGAGGTCAGTGGTCTACTGTGTCACCATATGTTTTTTACCTTCTTAATATTTCTAAGTAGTAGGAAGAAAGCTTAGATTCAATTTTTCTCTTTTAATTCACCTTTTTATGGTAAAGTAGAAAATTTCCTATTGATTCTAGAGAAGCTATTTTAAGGGAAAAAGCATGTTAGTATGCTACCTATTTGCCTATACAAGGTCTATATTTTGATACATCTGCCCAAACCAAGAAACTCAGGGGTGAATTTTAATTCTGCATTTTAGTTAATACCCATAATTACAGAAAAACCTGTTTAATACACCATTATGTATGACAGTAAGACAAGCACAAATGAAGGCACTATATTGAAATGAATGGTCAAATCTTCAGCCTCAATTTTTTCTCTATAAATAGATGAAAAAGGGAAGAATTATTGGTCAGGACCATTAGCCACTTGCACATTTTATTGGAGGCGCCAACGGTTAATTATGGCCTTACTCGTGTAACTAAAAGTGTAATTAATCATTCAAGCAATTGTTACTTCTAAAAATTACAGCTTCGGAGAGAGAGGCCTGCAAAACCAAAAGTCTTTATTTTTCTGCAGAATCTTTATGTGAAACTGGGATTGTGTCAATACTCAGGAACCACTTTATTATCTCAAAACAAGAGCCACATGTGATTAGCGTAACAGTACAACAGCTTAGCAAGGTGGCATCAAATCAAGCCGCAAAAAAATTAAGATTTTGCCAAATAAAGAGTGACAAAAATAAAAAGACAAAATAATGGAGAACATAGTCATAATTTGAACTGAAAGAAAATATTCATTTCCCTAGTCTGTAAGGATAGCTCCAATGAATAAACGTCTATCTGGTATAAACAGATTTCTTAATAGAAATAGTGGAAAACATTAATCTCATTGATAATTATAGAAATGTACATTAAAGCCACTAGAAAGCAATACCACTTTTCCATTAAATAGGAAAATGTGATAAATGTGACAAAATCAACATTGGCAGGACTTAGAAGAAAGTCGCATAGTTATCTTGCTGATGATGTAGTGAAATGATGAGTTAAATATTTCTTGGAGCATTATGTCAGTCTGTTGAGTCACAAATCATGAAATCATGAACATGGTCAGGCCCTTTGACCCAGCCTTTCCCGCTTTGGGGAAGATATACCAACGAGGGACCTTGAAAGGGGAGAAACTTCCCTACACAAAGATGTTTAGCACCACACCATACATTAATGCTAACACTTGGAAACGGCCCACATGCCTAATAAGAAGACACCAACACCTGTTAGAAGACAACAATACGAAGAATTTGTAGGACGAGAGAAAGATGTAAATGAGGTAAAAGGCAAGAAAAGATGCATAAATACACTGAGAGACAAACCATAAAATTATTTCAGTATGGCAAGATCGTGGGGGGTTTAGAGATGGAAACAGTTGACATTCAGGACAGAGTTTCTTTAATTTAATTGTGCAAAAGTGATCTGTGGAGCTTGTTAAGCCTGTGGGCTGTCTAGAATGTGGGTTCAGGAATCTGCATTTTTAAAAGAACCCTCTGGTAATTCTAATACAGTTATCTGTGGAAAATATTTTGATAAACATTTATTTAGTGTGAGGGGTGCTGGGATTATTTGTAGTTCCTTTTTGTGTCCATATATTTTTTTTTTTTTGAGGAAGATCAGCCCTGAGCTAACATCTGCCAATCCTCCCAATCCTCCTCTTTTTGCTGAGGAAGCCTGGCCCTGAGCTAACATCGTGCCCATCTTCCACTACTTTATATGTGGGACGCCTGCCACAGCATGGCTTGCCAAGCGGTGCCACGTCCGCACCCAGGATCCGAACCGGTGAACCCCGGGCTGCTGAAGCGGAACATGCCCACTTAACTGCTGCGCCACCAAGCCAGCCCCTCCATATTTTTATATATATTTTGTACATAATAAAATATTAAAAAGTACTTTTCCAGCATTTGGTAGGTTCATCTTATTAATAATGAATATGCCTAGAGACATACTTGGGAGACGGACAAATTCCATCAATGTAGGTACAGCACACAAATTTCCCCAGAAAATGAAAATGCTTTAAGTGGGGAACGAAGCCCAGCTGAGATGCAGACTGCTGGGCAGCAGGCTAGGCTCAATCAATAGTGGAGCGCTCTGTGCGCACCACCCACCCTTCAAACTCTGCCTCAGGAAAATCACTAAGTATCTCAGAGCACTCACTACCAAACTCAGTCTTTACCAGTGTTGACACGTGACCGCCCCCTCTTCCTTGATACATTTTCCTCCCTTGACTTCCAGGATGCCATGCCATCTTGGCTGTCCCCCACACTGGTGGTTCCTTCTCAGTCCTTTTTGCTGTTATCCCTGATGCCTCACTCAGACCACAGCCCACGTCTCATTTCTATCTATACTTGCTCCCTGGGTGATCTCAGCAGTCTCACAGCCTTAAATTCCACTTAAATGGCATAGAGTCTCTCTCCCCTAAACGCTGACCTTCTGCATCCCTTTGCTTACTTAACAATGCTATTTAAATGACTTCCTCTTTTTCAATTTTCCCTCTCACACATTTCACTTCAGCTTCTCTGACCTTCATGCTATTACTCAAAATATGCAGTGTCTTCTTGCTCTAGAGTCTTTGCAATGGCTGTTCCCTCTGTTTGGAATGACTTTCGCTTCAACACACATCTACATAGTATTTCCATGACCTGCTACAGTCTTTGTTTAGATGCCTTCTTCAGAATGAGATGACCAACTTTTTAAAACCGTACCAACTCACACCTGCCTCCAGGGGTCCAATTCTTCTTACCCTGCCCTATCGCCTTCTAACATAAAATAGTGTGTACTTATTTATGATGTTTACTGTTCTTTTTCAGTCTTCCCCACACTAGAATGTAAGCTACACAAGGCTAGGGAATTTTTTGTTGCCTTTGCCTCTCTTGTTGATGATGCATCACAAATGCCTAAACAGTGCCTGGCATACAGTGTCACCGCATGAATGTATCTGTGGAATGAATGAAATCATAAGCGTCAAAGCCACACAATATCAAGGCTCTGCTGAACATAGTAATTGTATGTCATGATATCACTGTCACTCAAAGATACAACTTTCCGTTAGCTTCCTTCTCCTATTCAATTGTACAAAGCATCTAGTACAATTTACCATGTAAGCCACAGCAGCTTGGAGAAACAGGAGGAAGCTGTACACGTCTGCCTCGAGAAATAGTCTAAGTAGACAGACTCACTTGGATGCTTCCGGCAGGCAAAGCTTTGGATCCTCTCCTTAAAGGTCTTGGTATAGAATCATTCACACATCCCACGGGTCTTTCTCTCTCGGCAATGCCTCACCAGGTACCCTAAGGAAGGTCACTTAAGGCTTGTATCAACTCTGTATCTCAGGAGCCCCAGTTACATCATAAGGTAGAAGCTGGAAGCAGCTGGAAACGTCTTTGCCTACGCTCGCATTCCCCTCACTCTTCCTAATTGTCTTGGCTTCACAACACCTACAAAATTGTGTTGCATTAAGCTGTCTACTTCCCTTTCTTCCCTATTAGCCTGCGTGTCTCTTTGAGAACAGGGACCATCCCATATCCCTGGGACCTACACGATACCTGGCAGCATGTGGTGATTGCTCGATAAACATTCATAGAATCAACAAGCAATTCAGAGTTTCATAAGATAAGAGATGCATTAGAGAGACTTAATTAAAGTATTAATATATACAGCATAGAGCTAATGAAAGTATTAATAAATCACCACAAGGATGTAATTATGCAAATATACAAGATCCCATATTTTCATTCCTTTGTTAGCCAGAAAAGAAGTTCCTTCACTTCTAGCTCTTTATTCACCATCAAAGCAGTCTTGGGGGTAGACAGTAAACATCCAGCATTCTGGTAGAGGACATTTAGACTGTTAATAAAAAACCTGGATTAGGTTTGGGTCCTGACTCAGTTGTGTAACTTTGGACAAACGTTTAGACTTCTAAACCTTAGGTTTCTCACCCATGAAATGGGACTAATATTTCTGTTTACCTCCAGAATACTATTGTAAGGGTCAAATGAGATTAAGTCTGTAAAATTTCTTTAACATATAAAAATAATTACTTCTGCCATTCATTCTCTTTCTATCTCCCCTCAGTTTTTAGTCACTCAGAAAAAAAATGAAGTATCTGAAGAACTATGATACGGTTCATGTTTTTACCTAAGTCATATATAAATTACTATGAGCTCTTCAAAAAAAGAAGGCAGTGGAAGCTACAGTGTATGCCTTTTCTGTCTGCCCTAATCCTCCTTGAGTTAACAACTCTGAAGATAATCTTTTAATACTTTCCTTACACTGCTTCACTTTTCTCCTGTGCTGGCTAATGGAGCCACAGTTAACGTGGAGCTTGGATTTAGGAATGCCCAGCTCCAATCTTGACTAGTTTTGACATTTTTCCAAATCCTGAGTAAACAGAGCCATTCCCCGATGCGGCACTAATGATCCAGGAAAGGTAAGCAAATCTGTTCCCTATTCTTTCCTACACAAAACACATGAGCTCATTTCAGATCTCATACCACAGACAGCATCCCTTCTTTGGTATGATTCCTTAATTTGTGAGGTCTCGCCAGAGCCCTTGTTAGCTGTTTTTGTATCTCTCAACATTTTCTTACCTCAGAAACAAATAAGCAAAAAAAAATCTAATGGGGTCATTGGACAATTTATTACTAATAGGGCAATTTTAACACTGTTCAACATAAGGGATGACATTTACAGCTTGTACAAAAATGCTTTGGAACTAAAATGCAAGTACTAAATTTCAGGTAAATTTTAACCTTAAACAGAAAAACAGCAACAACAATACATGATCCCAGCATATCAAGATCCATAGTGGTTACAGTAGCATGGTAATCAGATGTAATTTTTTAAGAAAAATAAAATAACTCTAAAAGACCTCCCCAAAAATTTATGTTGTGAAATTAAAAAAAAAAAAAAAAAGTATGGCAAAAGTCAGTTGCTCACCTGACTTATGTCGCTCATCCAGGCAGCTTTCTCCTGGCGTGAAGGTGCTAACAAGACCACCGTGAAGGGGGCAGCATCAGGGGGCTCCACCACGATTTTAAAATCCAGGTGTCCAAACATTTGCCCAGAACCTTTGGCTTCAACACACAAAAACCAAGCAAGTAGATGTTACTACAAAAACACGAGTGATAGCTGCTTTAACATAGTTCTAGTAACATGATCGATGTGCATGCAAGTCCAAAATCTTATTTCGGCAATGTGGTACTTCTCAGGCACGCAGAAGGCTTCCGTGAGCCCATAAGCAGATGAAGAAGCTGAGGTCTGTACTCTCAGGACTAGGATGCTGGTGTCCTCACTTCCTGTTTCTGTTTTTTTTAATTTCCATAATCTACACAATTCCAACACTCTAATTCAATTCCTTTCTTCTCTGCCTGCTACTAAAAAGTCACTATCACGAGACCAACTCAGTAAAATGTGAATTCCCAAAGATGGTTTAACAAGGCTCACAGGTTAAATGGCTCAATAGGATTTTTCATATATAAGTGACTTCAGGGAGTTTATTCTCAGCACGTCTCCTGCCTCCTTAAGCAGCTCTTCTGAGCTGTAAATTAATAAAAACCCGTGGGACCTTTCTTATGCTAAGTGATGGAACGTGACTTACAATCATCGTCACCGGCATCGGGCTCCTCAATCAACGTACATTCTATTAGAGACAGAACCCCACCTGTCTGGAAACAAAACAAGTCTTCATTAAGAGGCTGAGTTCTGCACAGCCTGGAAAGCTCTGATTTGTAAACCTTATATTCAAGTTGCCATAGAAGAAAGCATAGCAATTCTGCATCAGAAATAATTTTTCATAGATTCCAAAATTAAAGTTAGACAGGTAAAAAGTAATTGAACTCACTGAACGTCATGATTCTTTTCCCCCAACCCACTCTCATTCCCAAGGTTTATAAAATTTAGCAAGCCAGTGTATGGGAGACAAGATGGCTCCTTAGGGGCCCTCGAGAGTGAATGCAGCTCAGCAAACGGCTGAATTCACCAACCAGGAAGTGGTTTAAGCAATAGAAAGCCATCATCATGATGTTGGATAATATTTTTAGGCACTAACAACAGAAGGTACAGATAGGCAAACTTTTTCTGTAAAGGGCCAGATAATAAATATTTTAGGCTTTGCAAGCCAGATGATCTCTCTTGCAACTACTTAAATCTTTTTTAAAAAGCATGAAAGCAGCCACAGACAATATATAAACAAATGAACATGGCGGTGTTCCAATAAAACTTTATTAACAAAAGAAGGCAGCAAGCTGTGGGCCATGGTTTGCTGACTCTTGGTATAGAGCAAGATAAAATAGCATTCAGCAAATATTACCTCAGTACAATGAAGTGATTTGACAGGATTTTTTGTAGCTCAGAGTCATCAATTAGTAATAATTTTGCACAAGATATAATTTTAATTTCACTTCTTTATAGTAATTCACACTTAAATTTCTATTACTTTGGATCCAATTGACAACAAAGTAAATGTCAAGGTTGGTAACTGTACCTTACCTCACTATGCAATTGTGACATGTGTTTTATGATTCCAGGCCTGGGAAAGTCAGAATTAAATTAACCTCAAGGCCTCTTAAGTGCATGGAACAGAGATGGAATAGTCATGTAAAACCAGTACCTTGAGCAGATGCAGCTTTCCTCCTGAACTTCTTGTACAAATTAAAAAGTGTTTTGTAAATAAGAAGCATTGTCTTTCTCCTTCCTTTTTCAAAGACAATGAACCCAGGCGAACTTTACTAAGTTTCCCCCTCTCAACGGAAGGTACTTGAATAAGAGAACCTGGTGATCACAAGAGTGAAGAACACACAGCAATTAAAATGTTGTCAAGTGAGAGCCATTCCTGATGCAATAAACACTAGGGTCTGTTTTCCAAGATACCAAGGATTTACTGGATGCACCATCGGAACAAATAAATCCCCTACACTCTGAGCAGAAGAAACAACACATTGTGTTTTAAGGGTCACACTAATTCCGATTATTTTCTAAAACATTTTAGACTTGATTATTCATCTGTAAGCTGGAAAATAAGTTTGAAAGAAAGCCAATTTGAATGCAAAGAACGAGGCACTTCTGCCGTCTGTCCTTGGTGATCTGATCTCAATCAACTTATGTCCTTAAGAACAAGGTACATATTGTACAATTACATACAGTACTAAAATAACATAATAAAAACCATATAGAGTTTATGCTTCCTGAAGCATCGACGGCATACAAATAGCATATTAATGTAGTTTACTCTGCATTTAAAAAATAGAATGTGCAATATCCGTATATTATAAAAATACACAAATTATACAATTCAATGCAATTTAGTTAAGGAATATTTTTCAAGGGCAGCTATTTCAGGTTATATTTAAATTATGTGTGATAAAAATTCTTTGTGAATCTAAATGGAAAAGAAACCTTGTAAAGTCTATACCCAGAACATTCTTGCAAGCAAAGCTATCTTCCATTCAATCTGAGAAGCTCTTCCTAGACTTTATATAATTTCACCCTAATAATGACCTCCCTCTCCCCCCAAAATAAATTCCAATCTAAGTGAAATAGCAAACCGAAAAGTACTAAAAGATTTTTCCAAATACCTTTGACTCTGACTTCTGAAATGCCCTGAGCCAGTAATATTTCTACTCTTTGTTTAACAACCACCCACCCCAAATGCAGCCTTACAAAGACTTATATCAGCCTCATAAGAACCATTAAATGCATATTCAACCCTTAAATATTAACAGTGGTCACCACTAAGAGATGAGATTGCAGGCAATCTGGTTTTCCTCTTCATACATTTTCTGGGTTTCCTGATTATTTTTTTTTAATGAGCACAGACTACTTCTATAAGTGGGAAAAAACACTAAAGTTCTTCACGTACATAAAATAGTAAAACTATGATTGTGAGTCATAAAACGTTCACAATAACATATGAATGTTCCAAACAGCACCTACTTTTTAACAGAGATCTAAAGATGTGCAGGGGTAAGGGACCCATGCCTCCATGCCCCAACTCCATCGGATTCCATCGATTTAGGTGAATGTTTAGGTGGGGCTGCCTGATAGGCAGAGCAGGGAAGTATTCGGGCCTCAAGAAGAGCAGGGAAGGAACCTTGGGGGAGGGTATGGAACGAGGGAACAAAGGCTTGATCACTTAAGGGACTGACCGGCAAGAGGAGAGTAAATGAAGGAGGTGGGGTAGGTGGGAGCATATGGGTAAAGAGAGCAGGCAGCAAGGAATTAAATTTGAGAAGTAAAGGAGAGATGGGGAAGCAGAAAGCAGAATGCTTAGAGAGGTAGATGAGCAAGTAATTGCTGCAAAAGGATTATACTCACGGGATTCACGGGACGGAATCAAAGCCAGAGGAGATCTTTCATGAGACCTAGCTCACCTCAGCATTTCAAAGAAGGGGAAACTGAGGCCTGAGAGGCTAAGCAGCTCTCCCAAGGTCACACCTAACTGAGTGGCATAACCAGGAGACTGACATGGATTCAGCAACATAAAAACTGACACTTGGAAAGGGAACGGATGGGAGAAAACAGTAAGCTCCAGCTTTGCCAGGGGTGGTCATGAGTCATCCAGGGAGATCTCTTAGGGTGGAGCAAAAGACTGGGGCTTAGCACAAATATCCTGGGGGACAGAAGGATTTGCTAGTCATTTTCAGAAAGGCTATAACCAAGGTTATGAAAACTTGATATAATGTGTTCATTGTTAAGTGCTTCTAGCATTTAATGATTTTATAAATCAGAAATTACAGAATACATAGCTCATATATTAGTAATTACTGTGAGTTTCAGCTTTGAGGTAAAAAAAAATGTTTCCTCGGCAACGATACACTAATACACTTAATCTATAATTGTTCATCTCATAGCCATCTATGACTATGTTGGAGACTGTGTGCATTAGGTATGTACAGAAATCCAAACATCTGAATTAAAAGTGAACAATTTTAACACCATTGGTTTATAAAACAATCATATCGGAAAAAACATAAGTGGATTTTTTTCACGTCATCTTATATTTGACGTGATGTTTCAACAAAACCTTGAGATTTGAAGATCCCTCTCTAGTTAATACAAATTAGAGAAATAATTAGAATTAAATTAGTAATTCTTCAGTGTCAGATCATTGCTATGATAAAGTCCTTCACATCTCTATATCAGCCTATCTAATAATTGGGGTCAACTTACGACAAAACTTCTGTTATTTCAATCCCTAAATTCCCACAGAGTAGCACTCAAGACCGGCTAATGCCCTTTTCCTTAATTCCACTCAGTAGTGGCAAAGGACAAAGAGCAGTTTCCAGGTTATTGGGTTAGGCATTCTAGAAGGTCTAACTATCATAGCCCCATGGTAACAATGTCAGAGGGCACTGGTACATTGAAAGTATACGATTTTGACTCTGGGAATGACTAAGGTACCAGAGAAGTCCAAGTCTCAGATCCAATGCATTTCCCTCTGAATTCAGTCACCTTTGTTTAATTTTCCTATTTCACATTTCCACAAGACAGTTTTGACTATGCACAGTGGGTTTTGTGCAAAATGTCAAGAGCGCCTGTACCTTCTATTAAATATTCACATATATCTCATGTTATTGAATATACTTACTACAAAATTTGGATCTTGGTTTTTAAAGTATAACCTCACAGGCACTAGTCTAGAAGCTTCTGTGAGTATTAGCTCATTTAATCTTCACGACAATCCTAACAGATAGGTACTACTATTAATTCCAACTTAAGGAGAGGAAACTGAGGCAAAGAGAGGTTAAGTAAATTGCCCAGCATCACACAGCAAGGAAGCAGCGGAGACAGGATTTGACCTTCAGTGACAGGGCTGTGCTGTCTTCCTATTATTGCGTCAGACACTGAAACATTTGCTCAATAAACTTTGGACAGATTTTGAAAAATAAATGACAGCAGCAGACCACCACCATGATACAGGCTTTTGCGTCCTTCCCATCAACTGTTTGATAACTGGAATCAATTTACAATAAAACTTCTGCTATTTCAATCACTAAAATCCCATGGGTGGATATTCAAGACTGGCTGATGCCTCTATCCTGAAGAGCCTTTCAGATGACCTGGAAGACTTATTTTTTCTAGTCCTCAGAATAAAAATTCATTTCAGATTGAAACCACACACATTTTTGTGCACATGCATGTGCACACATATGCCGAAACGCACCTCATATCACCCCTGAAGTAAATAACACAGATACTAGCACACAACTAGAGATAAACTGTAGTCCATTTCATAGAAAAGAGAATCCCCAAAAGTTTAAAAGAATTAGAAAAAGAAAAAACACCTCCGTGGGTTTTAAAGCCCCTTAAGACTATTTAATAAAAGTGATCATAGGAGCGACCAGAGCAAAACCAGGCAAACTTCCCAAATTGTCTGTAATTGGATTACTGTCTACTTTCAGATCAAGCCTTGATTTTTTAAAACCACCTTTATTGAATAATTACTAAACAGACTAACTAAAGCAAACAATAGAGAAATATACTGCTGAAAGGCACATCATTATATCAACATCAATACCGTAATGACATCAGATATATTAATAGCTGACAGAAGCAGTACAGAACAAGCAATAAAGAACTTCTGGACATGAAGAAAGGGAGAGGTGGCTCATGATTGTTCTCCTCTAGGTGTAATGAAATGTGACTTATTCATTAAATTCAACCTTAAAGCATTTTTCATTATCGATGTCTTTTCAAACGTAGATCAAAACAGTCTACGTTTGTAGAAATATATTAAACGTTTATGCATAATAATAGTTTTTAATCAAAACTCCTTTTAGCAACTGAACTCTAGTTAAAGAAACTTTTGTTGCCATTCTCATATATTATAAAGCTCAAGACAATTAGTATTTTTCAGTGAACTCCAAATACAAGAAAAATACAAAATAAGACACCTTACAATCAAAACTGCAATTCAACAAGTAATTCAATTTAATCCACTGCCCAGTTTCCAGGCATCTGTCATGGAAAGCAGCACACTAGGCAAGAGAGAATTCATAAACACTGCCCTTCAGAGTTACCATTACTGGGAGAGGCAGGCATGCACACGTGTACCGATAATACACAGAGGCTGAAATATAGGCACCAGGAGCAACGGGCCTTGGAAACGAGGAGGAAGGAAAATTCACTCTAACTGGAGGGAGGGTTGGGGGAAGATGAGGAGGAGATTTTAAAAGGCTCCTTAGAGGTGTCTGACCTGAGCCTGGTAGGACAAGCAGACCTTTCACAGGCACGAAAGAGATAGACAAGTGCATTCCCGGCCCCAGGCTGGGGACAGCACACAAAAAGGCACAGAGGCAGGCAAGTGCCGGGAAGGCAGGAAGCCAATATGGTGACATATTCTGTGTGGAGGAATAGAGGGGGAATTAGGAAGGCCTGGCATTGTCAACACTATATTCCACTATTACTTAAAGAAAAATTAACATCGAAAGCCAAAAAGGAGAAAAGTTATCATTTCCTAAAATACACTTCCAAATTTTAACATATGTGTGATTTCTCTCCTTGTAAATAAATACTAGAAAATAGAACAGCATGTGTTAAATTTCTGAAGTACTCTGTGCAAAAATTAATGTGCACAGCACAAATAATGTCTTGTGTGATGAGGTAAGAAAATATTTTAAGCAGCACATTTTGGTAGGCAACAGAAACGAGAACATCTTCAAAGGAACTGGCACGTTATAAACAGAAACTGCATTAAAGGTTAATCCTAGTTCCAAATTTAAGTGCCACTCCTCACCAAGTTCAAAATTATAAATGTGGGCAATACATTGTCTCAGATCAATTCCAGGGGGCCTGCTCCCCCCACTCAGAGCACCAAGCACTTCAAAAGAGCTTGGGATGAGGTTTATTCATGCACTTTGGAAGGAGAGCCAAGGAGGAATTGGCACCGTTAGATAGGCTGTCGTTTCTCCAGCGTTTCCAGCACAAGTATCTTCAACTCTTCAAAAGCTTAATTTACTGGGTGATGCCCACAAAGCGCACCCCAACAACAAGATACCATCACCATTACCAAAGTGTGGCACACACTGAAGTGTGGTGGGGGTCGACTGCGAACCATTTCATCTGGCAACTGGAGTTACCAGTTGAATCAAATCATATCATGGGGGGCCGATCCAGAAGTGCTGATGAAAAATGGGAACAAAAGACAGCTGTTTTCACTTCGGACATTGTCCCCACTGCTATGTGAAAGGGCTTTGAGCAATGCAAGTTTCTCTTGGGCCTTTGCCTGGATGTCGTCACCACCTGGCACTGCCACTCCAATCGGCCAGACCGATCTGTCCTCCTTGGAGCTGTAGAGAACGTCCGGTCCACTGAGGAGGAGAGTCCAGTCAGAATGGAATTTACTGTCCCATTCGTGCTTTACTATTATTGTGTTGCTGTTTTTCATGGCCCCTGAAAAGAAACAGCACAAAGGTGGGCCTCAACCACAGCCTCAGACAAGGCCATGGGGATGTCCTGCATCGACAGCATCAATCACACAGCTAAATCAAGCCTGCTCCAAAACCCTGTCCTGGGTCTGCCAGTGAGAATGCGACAGTCACAGAGATCTCTTAGATGATGGCTCCGCTGAGCAAGGGCTTACCTTGGCGGATGAAAGTTTGGCTGGTGTCCAGCAAAATATCACAGCCCTCAACGATCATTCTTTCTATGGCAAGGTTCTTCCTTATGTTTTCAGTGTCGCTTACTTCATCGTGCATTACCCTGTCAGACACAACACAGACAGGATCACAGGAAGAGATATTTTCCATGGCCCTCTCAGGTAGGCAAAGAAGAGCTCCATCTGGGAAGCTCAGTTCTGAACTCGTATCCATCTAACTGGGGCTGTGGGAGAAGCCGACTGGACCTCCAGGCTTCAACAAGTCATGAGCCAAAGCAAGGCCAACGCTCATCACGATCCCAAATGGTAAGCGGGTCAGTGATCAGTGAGTATCCTGGGAACGCTGCTCGTAAACGCAACAGGAAAGCAACGTATTATTTCATGAACAGCTTCCTTCGTTGAAGTTAGGATGTCATTTCTTAGTGGTGGAGTAAATGAAAGAACTTTATACCATTTATCCCATATAAGCTATAGGAACACACATGTAAATAACTGTCTGAAACACTGAAAAGTCTCCGACAAATCCAAAATATGCATTCTCTAGCTTCTTGCCAAAAACGAATACAAAAATGCAACTAAAAATCATTTTTCTATTATGCTGAAATAAATGTGAATATTTTCAAACTTAATCCAAAATACACCTAATCTCAATGACATAAATTTACATGCTATAAAAACATTTTCAAAGATATGTTTTTCTCTTGGTTAAAATTAATGAGCATGCTGATTCAGCACCATCTCAAGAGCTAGCACTCATGCAGGTGAATCTGGGAAGCTGGGCTGTGTCTTGCTTCTGTTCCCTGGACACACACATTAGGTTTCCACAGAGACTAACCAGCTGCTTTCCCCTTTATTATCAGTTCCCCACATACCTGGACAGTTCTTCTAATTTTGATTTAGCAAATTCCAGACTTTTCCTCTCCACATGCTCATGGGGCGTATGAGCGAGGAGTTCATGAAGTGTGATGATATACCTGGGGATCTGAATGCAAACAGAGGCCAGCGTGAGCAATTGGTCAGGATGAGTAACAGGGACATTCTCTCCTGTGCTGTCGTGCCGTCGTCACTTCCAAAAGCCCATCTCTAATCTTACAGCTTTTATTGTTTTACAAATATACACATTTTTAAATACATTTTAAATGAACGATGCTTCAAATTTTACACACTCACACAAACTTCACCAAGAACACACAAAAAGAGTCATCAAGTATTCTGTTACAAAGAAACAATTGCTTTTTTAGATTTTTTAATATAATCATACCTTTCTTAATCATAATTTTGAAAATTGGTTCATAGGGAAACAGATATAGATCTCATCAAATCACTTGAGTCTGTATTTTAGATATATTTGCTTGTTTACAAATAAATTTTAAAAATTGACAGTTCTGCTGCTGCAATGTTCTCTTTAAGAATTAAAACTCGGGAGAAGATACATTCACTCTTATTACATTCCGATTCTACTTTACCTCAACTCATCCTTCTAGCAGTAAAAAGTATTGTTTAATTAGATTATTTACTTACACTTTTCTGTATGAACAGACTGTCTGAATTCTGTGAAAAGCGGAAACTTCACCAACCATATGAAGGTTTTAATAGACCACAGTAGACATTTAACTCAAGTTATAGTGACTCAACACATTTACTTTTCACTGTTTTATAAACTAAATTATTTTAGAAAGCAGGGGCAGTGGGTTTCATTTAATTTAATTTTACTTATTTATTTAATTTTTTTGAGGAAGATTAGCCCTGAGCTAACTGCTGCCAATCCTCCTCTTTTTGCCGAGGAGGACTGGCCCTGAGCTAACATCCGTGCCCATCTTCCTCTACTTTATATGTGGGACGCCTACCACAGCATGGCTTGCCAAGAGGTGCCATGTTCACACCTGGGATCCGAACCATCAAACCCCGGGCCACGGAAGCATGTGAACTTAACCGCTGCACCCCCAGGCGGCCCCTAATTTTAATAATAACATTCACGAACAACAGCTACCATAACGCTGCCCGCTTTGGGTCAGATCAGAGCTCGAGGTTTGCATGTGCATTCAATCCTCCAGTAACATAAAGATTATTTCTCCATTTTACAGACAAGAAAACAAAGTGGGAAGAGGTTTGGTAAATTGCGCAAGGTGGCCTCATAGCAAATGGCAGAGCCAGACATGAGCCCTCCTCTGACCAGCACACGAGCCCATGGGGTCTCTTCCGCTGGGACTAGGGTCTCAGCACTTGAAAGAACCTCTGAGAATGAAGAAGGTAAAACAGCTTCCCAGGGCCCTGTGGGTAGCTCCTTCCATTCTGTCCTGAGGTGTTGGCAGCTCTATCCATGGATCTGTTTTTGCTCTTGTGCAGGTGGTGGCCTTCACTGGGCTATGTACTAACATTTACTGAGTGCCCATGCATAGGTACAGAGAGCAGTGCCCTCAGCACAGACATCAATCTGCAGCTCACCCCCTGGGATCACGTCCAAGGGAATGTCATCAAGTCAAGGTTTCAGAAGTGCAGACTCCCTAGTTACAGGAGGGTGGGGCACGGGAGACTCCTCCCTCTGAAGGACAAGTGGAGGAGGCTTTCTGCCTCTCCATCCCATGAACTTCTCACTAAAACAGCCTGGAGGGCTGTTCCACTTCGCAGAAGTCTCCTGAGATAAGTACATTTTCAAATATCCCTTTTGCACAATGCCCCGATCAGTAATAGCTTGCCTCTTAAGTTAGCAGTTCTACGAGACAATCAAGGCGATTAACAGCAAATGTACTCAATTTTTCATAACAAAGTGGGCAGGAGTGGGAGAGCTTGGCTATGTATAATGCACTGAAACTCCACAAAACTAAGTTTAGTCAATAGCTTCATGATCCTCCCCCATTAAGGAAATCTACTTTAGCGAGCTCCTTGGCTCAATTCAAGTGGATGGATTTGAAATTCAGTAACTGGCCCTTCCCACTTTCTGGTGGAGGAACAAACAAGCCTGAAACTGCCAAAAAGCAGGCAAAGGACGTTCTGCAGAGAAGTGGATCATTCTCCAAAGAGCTCATCTGTATATTTAGGAGCTGATTATAAATCTGTTCCTCAAAAAAACAAGAATCATAGTAAGTACTGTCTAGATGACTCATAATTCTGCTTTCAATTATGGAACAATACTTGTCACTTGATAGTCATTAATTAGCGAGCAGTAAATAAGTCGCTAGGGCAGCAAGTGGCTACTTTCTGGAGAACATCTAACAGCGCTGTTCTTGTCAGAAGCAGATTTCATCATTGGCTTGCCTATGGACTTAAGAGCATCTGAAGCCGATTTAAACAATACTAGCCAAGCCACTGTCTTTGCTAAATAAAAATTATGTTAATGACTACAGTATTTTCCATAACAAATTTCTTGGCAACACTTGGACTTACTTGTCTGATAGTTCAACGGGGGACAAATTTACTACATCATTCAAATTCTACACATCCTCCATGTTTCCATAGCCCAAAACAGTCCATTAAGAGCAGTAATCGACTTACTCAACAAAGGGCCCAGAAAGAGGTAGAATATAACGCTTTTCTCCTCTGCACAGACATAGGCTAAAAGTTGCCAATCACCTCTCCTCCTCCCTCTGCCTCACACCAACCTCTGTCCCCATATCTTGGCTCAAGAAAAAGTCTGTGCAGAGGCCCCTTGATGGGATGAACTTGGGTCACCTCTTCCATTGTTGTCCTACAGCAGAAAAGTACAGTGCCCCAGTCTCATCCTGTGGTGTCCAGCCTACACCAGAACAAGGCAGAAGTACCGAAGTACCACTGCTGACGCCACGTATGCAGGGAAGAAGATAGAGCTGGACCACCTGAGGGAGAAAACACCTTCAGGACTATTTCACCTCATTTGTGAAAGGACCAAAAGGGAAAAAGAAGGATAGAATGAATCTAGTAAGAAAAAACCTTCAAGCTTCTCTAATGGATGATTTCCCCAAATTGTTCCATGGGTCACCCCTAGGGAAAAGGCAGGAGGGAGAGACACCAAGTGAACAAGGCAGAGGAGAGACACCAAGGACAATGTGGCCCTTGGGCAGCAAACTGATGATTTTCCCCCTTGGTTTGTTCAAAATCGTTATGGGAAAGCAAAGAAGAAAGAGCACAATTCAGTGCTCTTTCAATTTGCACATTTCTTATAGTTGGACCAATTATAGCTAAATTGTTTAAGTTTGAGGCTTTTCCCAGAGCAATGTCTCTCGTAAGCTGAGGCCTTTGGTTACCCTGGTCTGGAAGAAGCCAAAGAATCTCAACATCTGACCCTTCAGCTAAATTCTAGGGCTTGGGGCCAGCACAGTCTTGGGGGCGGGGATGGTCCTAGGCTAACACCAGGCTGCTTGCACCACCATGCAGTTAACCACCCCAAACTTTCAGAACCTGTCTGTCCCCCTGGGAGCAGAGAGAGCTAGAGCTCTGGGGGATAACTAGAGCTCAGCTGCCTCAGTTTCGAGAGTAAGAAACAGAGATTTAGACTGGTTCAATTATCTCCCCCAATGGTATGACTGAGGGGTGAGCAAGACATCCAAGTCTCCTAAAGATTCCAGGTCCAACAGTCTTTTCTGACGTTATTCTATTTTAACTCCTTGGGGTTAATCAAAATGCCATGTCATTGTTATGGTACTTAAACTCGGGGGAGGGAGCGGAGGGGAGGGAGAGAGCATCTCAACATTTGTAGGAAGTCCGAAGGCCTTTGCAAAGCCCTATACTCTACAGTTTGGACACCTCAGCTAAAGTGCAAGTGTGTTCTGCCACTTTAAAACACTGAGAGAATCACAGCAAGGAGAAGTGAACAGACATGAAGAAGACATTAATGGGCTGTTAGAAAGGGAGCAAGCTACCTCTCTGATTGCTCCATGAGTCTTTCACAATTCTACCTTTAAATTTTCACCTGAGTTGGGGCTGCTGAACAGAAACAATTTAGGGTATTTAATCAAAACATAGAGGTAACTGCCAAAGATTCAAATTTGTTTCACTGTAAATAAAAAATTACAATCTGCATACGGTTAAAAAATAAAAGCAAATTATTTTTTTTGCTTCGAAGTTTTTCTTGTGAAATATTTCCTCAGAGAGGCAAAGAGTTCAAACAATTTAGTTCCATGAAAAAAAACACAATAACATTATAAAGTTTCACTATACTTAAGTTGTTTCAAATATATCCTTTTGGTTTTTAAAAATCTTACTAAACTTCTATGGTGACTCCCACGATTTCAAGCAGGATTGACAAACTTTAAGACAAACAGTTACAAACCACAGCAACATTTCTCTCTGAGGCTAGAAAATGATCAGCGGGCTCAGAGACGCCTGTTCAGAAACTCTCCACAGAAACCCTAACACTCATGACTAGGAGAATAGGCTCCCCACAGGACAATCTGGGGGCCTGGCCAGAAGCTCCGTAAACGCCACCATGAGAACATTCAACGCCTTCCCACAAGAACAGAATCAACACTTTTCAAAGGAGCAGGACACTCAATTCACATTTTGGCCTCTGTAGTTCTCACTCAAGAGCTCTTAACGGTAAAGCCCCAAATGTAGAAAGAACCTAAGTGGTGGTGGATGTGATCCAGTCCACACAGAAGTTGAAACATAACGATGTCTACCTGAAATTTATATAGTGTTATAAACCAACATTACCTCAATAAAAAATAAATAAATAAAAATTTTTAAAAACTATTCTGAGTTATAGCATTTTGCTGTAATCAGATTGCTTTCTTTCTGTGAAAGAATTTGTTCGCTCCAGGGGGCTGGTGGAATGCACTCTGTAAATGCCCAGGTGTAGAAGATGTTTATTAGAATGCTAGCTGTATATGTGAACAAGTAGAGTATTATTTCATTAAAGATGTGTTCGCCACTCTGTGGTGCACGGAGTGCACTATGTATGTCACATGTATAAAATACGTTTCCACAGTGATAGAATTCTGATGCATCTCTGCAGCATGATTTCAGGGTTACGACGTGTTCGTCATATGTGCTCTGTTTCATAAAATCAGTAAAGACCCATGTAAAACAAAAAGAGATGAGAGAAAGAACACAAGGGTACTTGACCCACTGGGTTGCTCTAATCCCAAAGTGATTATCAGAACAAGCCCCAGCCTCACTGCAGCAACCTGACCAGGGGCCAAGAGTCCCCAGGTGCAGCCAGTGCCTCTGGCTCCTAAGTCCCCACAGCCACTGTGACCGGAAGGTCCTCCTTTTGCTCCAGAGCTCCAGCCAAGGGAGACTCAGCAGCAATCACAGCAGGGCAGGAGGGCGGGAAGGGAAACAAAGCCCTTCCCAGCAGTCACTCCTCTCCCCAGGAACCTTTTATGCAACCAGCACACACTGGAACATTTGCACAACATCCTATTTCTGTAAACCTAATAATATTTTTAAACATGCTGGAGGAGGAGACTCCATGGAAGAAGTCTGTGTGGAATCTCTCTGTAAAGAGAAAATTGTGCTGCTTTGCAAAAAAATCGTTCTTAATTTAACCGTCTAAAAAATACCTAGTTTTCTTAGATATACAGTGATGCACTGCATAAATACGTTTCAGTCAACAATGGACCACATATATGACAAGGGTCCCATAAGATTAGTACCATACAGCCTAGGTGTGTATTAGGCTACACCATCTAGGTTTGTGTAAGTACACTCTATGATGTTCGCACAATGATGAAATCACCTAATGACGCATGCCTACTAGACAGAGAACATGTGACCTAAGTTTATTTATCTCAGGGTCAAGCTCAAGGTGACAAGACGATACGTATGTGCCATAATTCCTCACAGGGGATACTTGCACATCTCACTCTGGCCACACTGGGTATCAGTAACACCAAGTTGGAATCAATGACTTAGAAAATGCAGCCCAGATGACTCACCTGAAACATTGGATAGGTCAAGAACGTTTCCAGCATCCTCCCCTCACAGGCAGGGTTGGCTTCATACTGTTTTAAGAGTTTGTCAAAATCTCTATTTTGCTTACAATTGGCAAGCACTTGGAGGCTGTACTGGTGATTGCGCACAAATTCTTGATAAATGTTCAGCATGGGGAGCAAAATATCAAACAGATCAGCTGGAAAGAGGAAGTAAACATGACAGTTTCTCTTGGTACTCGGTAAAGTACCTAAGGCCTGGGGAAAGACTGTTCACTCAACAGGAATGGCAGAGGGTGGTTCCCAGGACCAGGTGTCATGCATGCACGGGGCCTCAGTCCGGACACCTAAATGACTGATCTCATAGAATGCACCCTGGGGCGGAGCCTGACTCCAGCCCCAAATGAACCAGGACAGGCCACGGGAAAGGCAAGTCCTGAGGCAGGGCCCAAAGGGCAAAGAGACAGATTTTCAGTGGCTAAGGGAGTTCACAGGTCAAAAGGAAGGGAAATTCAGACAGCTTTGGTCAGCCAAAGCTGTGATGTTATTTTACTCTAATTGTAGCCATATTAAGAGAAAATCCTACATCTCTGAAGCAGGCACTTACCTAAAATTAAAGTAGGCCAGTTTGCTATCCTTGCTTTCAGTCCTTGATGAAATATTTCATGAAGAAACATGATTGTTTCACTATAAAAAATGGAAGAATCATATAATTTAGCCACTATAAAGTGTCTATTTTGTTAAAGAAGTACACTGAGTCCTTAAAGTCTTAATAAATACATGATATACATGTCTCCTAGGGCCTCCAAAGTATACACCCAATAACGACATGAATTATATTAGCCCCCATAAAGCAATGTATCTTTCAGACCACCTCAAAAACTCAAAGAAAATTCTGAGCTAAGCTTCAAATATTGGAAGACAGTAAGGACCAAATCATTGTCATATAACCGTCTTTACTAATTTATAATAAAAATAGCTTTCTATGGTTAGAATATAGCACTTCAAGTGATAATAATAAAATAGTTATGATTCCTTTTCTCTTCAAATTTGATTCAAGATGATAACTCAGGGAGAGGTCTCTCTTTCACTAAAATGAGTTTTGACAGAAGGAGAGAGAGGGAAAAAATTCATAGCAAAGATTTGACAGAACTACTGTAACTGCTCCTAAGACACCCAAGACAGAAATGTAAAAGAATCTTCTGAAAAGGATGGAGCCCACACAGAGATACCAAAATGAGAACTACGCATAATTTAGGGATCCAAACTCCTAAAAGGGTCAAGAAGTGCAGTTACTAATGCCAAAATATCTTTTGCTTTCTCTCACTAGAATTAACCTACTAAAATGAGCCTTTGAAGGCTTTTCTGAACTTACACATTGACACAACCAAATACAGAATTATTTATGTCAGTGAAATACTTTGGTTTGTCATAACTCAAATTTCATTACAAGAAACATCAAGGAGAAGTCCCTACTATTTCCAAATGGTCCATGAAACAAAAGAGACACTGGTTGGAGACGGTAATTTGTTTTTCTTTTATAGGATTTTAACTAAGCAGTTAAAATTGTTCAAGGATTTTAACCAAATCTAGTTTGATAGATATTATACATTACTCTTTCAATCTCCATTTCACCCTCCTTCTAGGTAGAGAGGCTGGAGAGCTAAAACTGCATTTCCCAGACTCCCTTGCAGATAGGGCTCCAGATGTAAACTCAGTTCCACCACAAGATGTGCTTGGTAAGACACAGGAGGCGGAAACAGAGACCATCTTCCCGCTGCCGAAAGTCAGTGGTGGAGACGCGAGTGTTCTAGGGGCAGTTTCAGTCCCCAGCCTCGGCATTCTAGTTTCTTGGTACCAGCTTCATGGATCTGAGAGGCAGACGAGGCAATGGTGGTGGCAGTAGTTTTCTAACCTCTGGATCACATCTATGGTGCTGTGCCCTTGAATTCAATGGTCAAGGAGAAGCTCCCTGACTTTATTCCTCCAGCCCTTCCAAAGGACCCTGTAAGCAGTGAACTCCCTCCACTCCATGGAAATATCACCAAAATGCTAGCTGTGTAGACTGAGGATCAAGAGTACCCCACATGTCCCTTAGGATGTCTCACACACTGGAGTGGTGTCCTTGCCAACTTATGTGGGGAAATCTCCCTCCCACCATGGAGCAATTCATTAAAAAACAGAATGCTCTTTAGATATCAATAAGGAAAGATGTCCAGGATATATTAAGTGGAAAAAGCAAGTATACGTTAAAGTACATTGCCTTTTATGTAACAAGGGGAGAAATAAGACTCAGAATTCATATTTGATTGGATCTACATCAAGAAACACTGGAAGGATATATAAGAAACTATTGAAAATGGTTACATATACAAAGTGGGAAAATGGGGTGGGCAGAGACAGCAAAGAGTGAGACTTCTGTGATTTGATGTTTTCATGTTATTTTGACTTTTCAATGATGTAAATGTATTATCTACTCAAAGACTATAAATAACTAACCTCTTAAGTGAAACACCCAAGCACTCCCTTTCCCCCTCTTCTCGCCTTCCTTTATTTTTTCCACAGCACTCATCACCATATAACATACTACCTGTTTGACTCACTCACTGTTTATTATCTGTCTTCTCACATCAAAATTTAAGTTCCATGAAGGCAGGGATTTTCTGCTTTGTTCACTGATGAATCCTCAGCATTAAGGACACCATAAATATCCATCGAGCAAATAAGTTTACTAGAGATTCTCAGGCCCTCTGTTAGGTTTTGCTCTGCCTAATGTACTTCTGTATAAATTACATGAAAAGACCCCTTAATCAGTACATTTTCCTCAGTTTTTGAGGGAGATTACCTTCCCCAACACACACGATGACAAGAAAATATATGTCAAATAGAGAAGAAAACCAGAAAACTAGATTCTAAGACTCAAGATAAAGATATGCAAATTTGGACTAATGAAATACAAATGATAGCTTTCAATATCATAAACTCATAAAGATGAATTTATGATACCGATTCTTTTAAGAATAAAGCAAAAATTCTTTTAAGAAATTCAAATGGATTTTTCACATGGCTCTTTGATTTATGCCGAAACAGACCTGTTGAGAAAAATACTGCTGACGTCGTCGTGGCTGATGGGGGGCTTCTTGGAGCTGGCCGCCATCCGCAGGGGCCGGAGGAAGCCATTTACCAGGATGTACAGCTGGTGGACGTACTCTGACTCGGCCTCAACCATGGTGAATACAATCTGGTTTCTCTTCCTCATACTTTCAGCATGAGGAGAACAAATGTAATCCTGCACGATGGTCTTCCATTTCCTTCTACACAACCATCCTCGCATGAAGCTCTGAACCTATCAACAACAAACACAACATCAAAAACTGAAAAAGAATCTCAGGGAGGTGTGAGACTGGCTTTCTTGAGCCTGTCAATAAGGGCGTCCATCCTGTGCCATATAATACACTACTCTTTCCTTGGTGCACTAATGGTCCCACCACTAGGATAAATAATGGCAAGCTTCTTCCAGATAGCAGACAAAAGATGATTTCAAATATAATATTTTTTCTCAAGTTCACTAATTTCTTCCATAAGCTTAAGCTCTTTAGGCCTGCCTATATGGATACCAGAATATAATAACATTACATATTTACTTATTAACATTTGAAAAAAGAAAGAAATTGAAGGTTTATTCTTTAACACTATAAAAAAAATTTAACTGTGGTTAAAAAAAAGACATACCATAAAATTTACCACCTTGTTCAGTAGTGTTGAGTATATTCACACTGCTGTATAACAGATCTCCAGACCTTTTCATCTAGAAAACTGAAACTCTATACCCATCAAACAACAACGCTCCCTCTCCCCCTTCCCTCGGCCCCTGGTAAACACCATTCTACTTTCTGTTCTGTGAATTTGACTACTTTAGATACCTCATATCGGGAGAATCATACAGTATTTGTCTTTTTTGTGACTATCTGATTTCACTTAGCATAATGTCCTCAAGGTTCATCCATGTTGTAGCATGTGCCAGGATTTTCCTCCTTTTTAAGGCTGAATAATATTCCACTGTGTATATATACCACATTTTGTTTATCCATTCATCTGTCAATGCACATTTGGGTTGCTTCCACCTCTGGCTATTGTGAATAATGCTGTAATGAACATGGGAGTGCAAATATCTCTTCAAGATCCAGCTTTCAATTCTTTTGGATATGTCCCCAGACGTAGGACTGTTGGGTCATATGGTAGTTCTATTTCTAATTTTTTGAAGGACCTCCATACTGTTTTCCATAGCAGCTGCGCTATTTTACAGTCCCACCAATGATGCACAACGCTTCCAATTTCTCTACATCCTCACCAACACATTATTCTCCGACAGCAGCCATCCTAATGGGTGTGAGATGATATTGCAGTGTGGTTTTGATCTGTATTTCTCTGATGCTTAGTGATGTTGAGCATCTTTTCATGTGTATATGATTTCTTCAAAGATGATATACAAATGGCCATTTCCCCATTATATGGAGAAATATCTATTCAAGTCCTTTGCCCATTTTTAATCAAGTTATTTGATTTTTTGTTGTTGTTGATGAGGATTTTTTTTAAGCTTAAAAAATAAGTACTAGAGATTTGCTCATCTAACCTTTTCCTTTTACAGATGAGTAAACTAAATTTCACAGTAAGCCACACAGCTAGGAAAGAAACTGCAACCAGACCTGGTGCTCTTTCACCTGTCTTTTGTCAACTGTAAGGATTCTCTTTCCTAGCCACATAGGCAAAACACACATCAACAGTTTGCCACAGTGATTATTTAGTGAAAAGAAACATGAAATATGTTAAAAATCAATTTTGTAGAAAAAAGATAGCCTCTAAAATTGATCTGAATTCCCTAGGTATGATTTTAAAAATAACAGGCAAACCTGACAAAGTGCACTGGCCTAGGTGTTTTAGCCAACAGATATTTACCGAACATCTTTTAAAGGCCCAGGTACAAGCTGGGTGCTCATCAGACAGGTATATGTCATAATCCTTAACCCAAAGGCTCTGCCACTAACTTGATGGGTGACCTTGAATTCTGGTCCTGCATTTCCTCATCTATAAAATAATTGACAAAAAAAAAATCTGAAGTCCTTTCTAAATATAAGAAAAATTAGGGGCTGGCCCAGCGGCATAGTGAATAGGTTCGCACACCACTCCACTTTGGTGGCCCGGGGTTCAAAGTTTGGGATCCTGGGTGCAGACCCAGCACACTAGTCAAGCCATGCTGTGGTGGCATCCCACACAAGAAAGAGGAAGATTGGCACAGATGTTGGCTCAGTGACAATCTTCCTCAAGCAAAAAAAAAAAAGGAAGATTGGCAACAGATGTTAGCTCAGGGCCAATATTCCTCACACACACACAAAATTATATGATAATTTATTAGTATTTGTTATATCTAAGTGGCAGATTCAGCAATGAAGCAGGTTGCAAATTCATATACAACTAAAAGCATTAAATCACTGTCAAATCCTTTTTTAGTATCGTTGTCTATTTAACACACTCTCACACTTTTTATTTTTTCTATACTATTTCACCCATATGGTCAAAATTATCATGCATTTAAACAACTACTGTTCTTTTGCACTGTTTAAAATTCTCTCACTATCTACTGATGCTGTCAGCATACTACCAATTTTCATACAGGCATTCATATAGCTGCCATACATCAAACAATAAAAATTAACCTCATTTTAGTAGAATTATGTGGAGCTATTATATGCACATTATTTGGAGAAATCTAATGAGAAATTCCTATGAATTATAACCAATTTCAATTTTTGACCTCTTAAAAGTTAAAAAATTATGTGGATGTTTGCTAAGCTCAGAATAGAGAAACTAATTTGTTTGTAAACACCCCTTTCCACAGAGACATTAGTTTGATTTGGTGATAGAAAGGACAATAGAGTTAATTTCAAAACCTATTTAATAAGTTCAAAAATAGATTAAAAAAAATTTACTTCTACTGAAAAATAAGAAGGTAGATGGGCCTGCCCTGGTGGCCTAGTGGTTACATTTGGCATGCTCTGCTTTGGTGGCCCAGGTTGGTTCCCAGGGGCAGACCTACACCACTTGTCTGTCAGTGGCCATGCTGTGACGGCAGCTCACATACAACAAGAGGAAGATTGGCAAAAGATGTTAGCTCAGGGTGAATCTTCCTCAGCAAAAGAAAAGAAGAAGAAGGTATAAAATGTAAAAAAGTATTTCGTTTATCATTAGTCTTCCATTTAACAGACATATTTTCAAAAATCAACTTAATTGAATTTTATGTTAAATAAAACCTTTCCACTTACTTGGGCAAGGATTACCTGCTAAGAAATAGCTGGTTCACTTATTTACTAATAGACCAGTTTCTACAACAGGACTGACAACTGTATTTTACTGATATCTTTGTTTTTATGCAACTGCATACTATTAAAAAAAGGCAATAGCATTAATCTTGTAACACATTAACATAAATGAAATTCCATTTAAAAAATTTTAAATTCTTAAGAAGGGAATGGTGTTATTTTCCTTTTTTTTTCTTGAAAACTGAGAACATTGCAACTTAGTCCTAAGAATAATTTCTATTCAAATTCTGAGGAATATTTAGTTAAAGTTTTGTTACAACTAAAGAGGAATAATTATTTAGCATAGAAGAACAGGAATAAGAAAAAATTAAAAAGAAAGACTTGAAGATGTATAGCCAAGAAAAGTTCTTTAACTGTGAAGCTTTACACATAATGTTAATAAAACTGAGTGCTTTACACAGGACGAGATTACGGAATCAAACCCTAGAGGACACAACTCAAACACGGTAAACTGGAGTGATGCCAGTGTCTGGTTAATTGCAAAAATTGTATAATTATAAATGACAATAAGATGTAAGGATCTGCTGATTATGTAGATGTTAAACAAGACAGAAAAAACAATAATAAACCAAAAATCTGAGCAGATGGATTGATTTACTCAATCTTCTCACATGTTCAAAAAAATCTTTTCCAAATAAGCACTCAAGATAAAAGCTAAAAGAAACATTTTTGAAATGTAATTAAAAAGATACTCCCCCAAAATATGCAAGCAGAACAAAATCAGGAGGTTCAACAGCACTTAGCTAACCCAACCGGAGAACACTATTGTCTTAATGACCGGTTCTGGCATCCTTCCCACACAGTCCAAAAGGAGATCCCCAGAACTGGAAAGAAATCTCAGGCTGAAACTTTTCCAGAGAAGTAGCCACGTCTGGTCACTCTGAAGGGTGAGTCTGGGGCCATTAGAACAGAAACACCAAGCTTCTTCTCAGCTCAGGGACAGGTTAGCAAAGACATCACTACAGAACACACAACTGGTCCCCACGCTCCCTCAGAGCCAGAAACCCCCGGTGTCCTACCTTTTTAATCTTCTTGATGTCTGGATCTTCATCTTCTTGATTGCTTTGGTAAGGTCTCATCCGTTCCTTGGTCTTATTAAGAGCGATAATCTATAACACAAAATTGGTCCATTTCATGATTTGGGAAATACTGGATTATGGCCACAACCCATACGAAGTTATGCTTATAAGGTAGCTTATGAGATGCTCAGGAACATTCACCTTTCATGTACCCCCTCTTCCCTGGGTGCTGAGGTAGGGGAAGCATGAACTTCACCCCAAGCCTACTTTGTTATGTTACTAACAAAGTGCTTATAAGAAGTGACCGTGGAAAGTGTGAACTGCAATCTGGGTTAGGAGAAATGTTAGCCGAAAATTCAGCCCTGACAGCCAGTGATGACCAGGCCAAGGCCTTCTCAGGAGCTCAGTGACATGCCAACCATATTGCCCAAAGTCAGCTGCCTGTAACGTCCTGTGGTCTCCAAATACAGCGACACTCAGCTCAAAGCTCTTGCTTCCCATAATCCACCTGTGGGCTTCCAAGTATGCACAGTACAGCTGACTCACAGGTCTCCTTGGGAAAATGGTAACTGCAAAGGGAACCTCAGAGCCCTGGGGCTGGTCCAAGCCAGCCAAGAAAAGGGAAAAGGTAACAAGGATTGAAACAGCCTGGAACCTCTTTATGTCTCCAGCTCAGTTCTGTGACCTGTGAAGGGCAACTCAAGACCAGGCAGACTCTCAACCACACTTAGTAAAAAAATTCTCTAGACTGCCGCTCAACGGCAGGCTCTCACCAAAGTAAGAACCTACACAGATTTACCAAGAAGCAGACACTCGAGAAGTTAAGAGATCATAATCGCCCCCTCTGACCTGTCTCTACATTTTGTCCCCAACACGAAATCCACTGCTCTGCCATTCTCTGGCAGGGAACAGGGACATAAAAGGAATGGGAAATAAATTATGGCTCCTGTCAAGCGGCCACACAAGACATACCTGCTACTGACAGTTTTTAGCTGCAATCTATATTCAGCCTAAAATAGAACATAGTGAAGACAGAGAAGCACACATAAAGAAACACTGGGGAATGTCGCTTGGTGCTGAGTTTCTCTCATGGAGTAAATGCCAACCTCTTTCACTTAGCAGACAAGCATCTGCTCTAGCTTACTGTGGCAAAGAAAGAACACAATAATTTTGTTTTAAATTACAGTGCCTGATATAGTCTTTTAAAATGCAGGTTTGTTAAGTTTTCTGTTGTTGTTTTCACTATATCAAATTTCAGGCTTGAATTGGGAAGTTAACAACTCTAATGATATGGTGAACACGGTCTGCAACTTATCATCACCACAGAAGCAATCAGACCCCATTTGGGCTTGTACCCAGGCTCTGTCCTCTGGAGGTGATGCACAGAGGCTGCAGGAGGTAAAACCCCTCACAGGATTCACAGAATATGTCTTAGAGGAAGGTGTGAGGAAATGAAGAGGAAACTGTTGTCCAGTAACACTCAAAGTGACAAGGAAGTTACCAAGGCTGAGGAGACTGAATTGCTCTGTCAACAAGGATACAATTAGTAGCAGGTTTCATTCTGTGCTATTCTTCTCTTTGAAGCTAAGATGCTAAGGCATCTCTAGTGAGAGAGAGGGGGAAAATCTTGCTTTCTACGTTCCTCTTCAATTCCTCAGTTCTTGACTACCTCCTACGAGGAATGACAGGACAGCAAGGAACGGTTCACTCAGGTTTCTGTGTATAAACACAGGCACTTTGGAGACGGAGAGAACTCAGGCCCACCACCACGGCCGCGCACTCCATGGCCACCTTCTCCTCTCCCTTGGCATCAATCTCACTTCTCTGGAGAGGCAGGCCTGAGAAGCTCACACTCAAGGGGTGAGGGGAGAAGTGGAGGAAGGCAGGAATTCCAACTTCATGAAAAAATGCATCCTAGCAAATATCTTACACTTCAACCCAAACGTGTTTTTCAAAATTCTAGAGTGGAAAAGGTTGGACTCCTTAGGTCTAGAAAAAGTAAAGTTTTTCTGAATTCATGTTTAGTTCTTCCTTAGCTGTCATTTTGAAATTTAATTGCATCTATGACAAACTCACAATTATCATTATTACAAGAGTCAATCTGAAAACAGTTAAATATTATAGTCATCTCCTGAAAATTTGATCAAATGAAGGACATCAGGGGCACAAATATTTAAAAAATAGCATATTATCCTAGCATTTTGTTGTAGCACATTTACCTAATCCTAACATAGACATTAGATTTATTTCTAATGGAGATCAGTAGCCCAGCCATGTACATGTTGATGGCAGAGGAACTAAGTTTGAGATTAAAATTTTGCCCTGATAGGCTTGGGTAATCATGAGATGACAGTAAATGTGAAACAATGAGAAGGAATCTATCAACTGGGAAATACCTCTGATTTAAGCCTTTCGATTTCTGTATCTTGATCTTCAAGTTGGTGCCGGAGTTGGTTAGCTGCAACTTTTTCTGTCTCTACGATCTGAACTAGATGAATGTACTTCTGCATTAACACTTCCCTCTCAATCAATATGTCTGCATAACTTAAGAGAAAATTACACAGTTAGTCATTGATATATTGTTCTACTACAGTTCCATATAGAACAGCATATGCTACATTTAAAAAAGAAGCCAGGAACATAGCTCATTTGGCTAACTCTATTTCATACAAACATTAACTTTTGGCTGACATTTGGCATCCTTTAACTTTACAGAATTTGAATCATTATCCCTTTACATATCCTTTACTAAGACTTCGTTTAATGACGGCTGCCACCCACAATTTTATCATATAAGTGAGAAAAGGGCAAAGGAAATCTATTGCTTTATAAAGAATACAGTGCATCTCCTTTAACAAAGAAACTAAAGTATGAATTGGTAGCACATACTGCATTTCCAGGGATGATATTCAAAATATTTCATTGGGTAAGGCACCAGCCAACCAAAACAGACCTGCCACCAAGCAGAATGAATGCAGTGACCATGAGAACAGGCACTGACTGGAAAGAACTCTGATGACGTACCAGTGACCACCAGCGCTGCCTGGTTCTCTGCAGGATTGTGAGACTACTAACAACTCTCTTTACAAAACCAATACAAGCAAAAATTTCACTGTAGATTCTTTAGGCCCTAACTCCAGCAAGCTAACCTGTGTCCACTTCTTTGGCCAAGTGTGGTAAAGACAAAACTCTCTCTTAGATTTTTATTGATTATGCAGTTCTGCGGCATCTGGAATTTGGCTCAGATCTTCTTGCGCTATCAGGATGTTAAAATGTATGTTCCTTCTTTCACATAATCTTTCCCAAATGATATGATAACAGCAATAATTAATAAAAGTTACTATTTATTGAGTGTGTAGGATGTACCATATATATTCTCATCTTGTCCTCCCAGCAACCCCAGGAGAGAGGCTTTATCCATCCCAAATGTAAGAGAAAGATTTTGATCCTCACAGAGGTCACACAGCTGGCGGGCAGCAGGGTTGGGATTCAAATCAAGGTCTGTCTGCCCCCTAGCCCATCTTCTTAACCCTTAGCTAAACTGTCTCTCAATGAGAAATAGCACACTGGACATAAACGAGAATGTTGCAGCAGACGCGTTTTGAGATATCTGCCCAATCTTCCTCCCACTTACCTCTTCTTCAGGAACTCGGGCCATGGCAACCATATCTATACCATAAAACCTGCCTTCATGACCACATTAAACTGGTCTAAAAAGATCTAACCGGCCCAAGCTAAACCAATTAGATTCCTTCTCCTTAGAATTTGGGATTGTGCTTCTGACCTATTTGCTTGCACTGAGATGATATGAAATTGGAAACTCAGGTTGCCATTGTTGGGAAGCCATATTTGGCCACATCCATGCCAAAACAAAGTGAGTCTGCTGAGAGAGAAGACAATAAGCATCTTTTCAGCAAAATAAGAGACAGGAGAGACAGAATGCCTGCAACAGTAAAATAATGACTACCTGGGCTACCGTCGGCTTTCTAGCTTCTGGTTCCAGACACTCATGACATTTGAATATAAATTTTACCCTTGGGTTCAATGAGATATTGTTGTTCCATCTAATAAATTCTGTTTTTAACCTAAACTTTGAAGTTTTAAATAGGCTTGAATAGTTTGAAATAGGTTTGTGTTACTTGGAACTAAAAGAGTCTTAAGACAATTCTAAAATCACAATTTCAGTTCAATTATCTCAACATTCTCAGCACTTACATCATGTGTGCCATTAGCGTTAGAAAAAAACAGTGTCAGCAATATTTTGAAGTCACTTGTTCTAAGAAATTACCCTAAGCGAATAGCAAGAAAGGCTGTGTAAGCCTAAGTGGGAGGAAGAGAAAAGAAGAAAAAAAGGGCAGAATCTTCATAGAAATATACTTTTGGGAACTTTAAAGGGAGGACGTGATCATAGAGCATGAGAAAAGTAATTATCATAAAAATTCTGCCCTTTCTCAGCAATTTTAGAAACATGCCAAATTTATTATAAATATATTAGATCAGCATCAGATAGGAAAACAGTATTTTATTTTCTCTTATAAAAAGAAAAAGTCCAGTCCAGGATGTGCGGCTGAGTTCATGCAGACTCATCATCGACATCTGACTCCCATCACTTACAAGGCCCCACTGAATTGCTAGGAAAATTGTTTTCTGTTTAAAGAATGAAACCATAATAGCATTATAAAACAGAAAAATATGCCATCAACAGACCAGAAGCTTTATGAAATTCTATGAAGAGAAAAACTATGTAGACTCAGAGTGGTGGGAAAATTAAAGTAGAAGAAACCACACACGCAGACACCACCGAAGCATGGCTCCCACCAAAAGTGGCCAGAGAAGCTCCAGGCCCAGAATCAACAAATGCAAAGAATGCGAGCAGGCAAGGGGACAATCGTTAGGGCCTTTCACTAAACAAGTACCTTCAGAGCATCTGGAAGGTAGGCTCCCTCTTCCCACCTCCCAAAATAAAGAAATAAACAGCCTAAGTGGCAGCTGTGACATGCCCTCAGGTTATAGCCCAAGACATGCTCTCTGTAGAATGGGGCCACCTACCTAAGGAAAGCTCCTAAAGAGGAAGGTGGACTCAGAGAACAGAGGTTGGCTTTACTCCAGACATCCACTGGAGACACGAGGACGAACCAAAAAAGGAAAGGCCTGAGAGGGACTAGGAGTGAAATACTCTGCGTTAATCTTCTACTGTGTGACAAATTACCACAAAGTCAGTGGTTTAAACACCACATATCTATTATGTCATAGTTTCCAGGGGCCAGGAGTCCAGGCTCAGTTTAACTGGATCCTCAGCTCACAAGGCTGCAATCAAGGTGCCAGCCAAGGGCATTCTCATCTGGAGGCTGGAACGGTAAGAACTCTCTTCCAGGTTCATTCAGGTTGTTGGGAAGATTCATTTTCTTGCACCTGTAGAACTCATGCCGTTTGCTTCTTCAAGGCCAGCAGGAGAGCATCTTTGACCCCAGGGAGGGCCCAGTCCCTCTTTGAAGGCTTTCACCTTATTAAGTCAGCCCCACCCAGGAAAACTTCCCTTTCAATTAACTCAAAATCAACTGATTTAGGACCATGATTACATCTGCAAAGTCCTCTTTCCTTTGCCATATAATGTACTCTAATCAAGGGAGTGACAATCCCATCACATTTGCTATACACTAGTGACTGATGGCAAATGACAGGTTCCACTCATGCACACTAAAGGAGATGGAATTCTATAGCAGGGAGTCCCAGCCAGGCTTCCTGCTGTCTGCCCACAAACCTGAAAAGGAAGTCTACACATGTGACAGAGACCCTGGATTCAGTCACAGAGTAAACCCAGGTAAACTACCTGTAATAATCCACACGGTCCTTCATTTAGAAACAAAGATTGCTAGACACTTGAGAAAATCAACCCCAAAAAGAAAGGCAGCATCTAAGATGGCCCCCAGTGATTCCTGCCTCTGGTTTCATGTCCTTACGTAACCCCCTCCTCATGAGCGTGAGCTGGACCTGAGTCATTCACTTCTAAGAAACAGAATATGGCAAAAGTGATGGGACGGCACTTCCAAGATCAGTTTACAAGGAGACTCTGGCATCCATCTTGCTTGCTTTCTCTTGCTGTCTTGCTGGTTTGCTCTCAGGGAAGCCAGGGCCATATTGTGAGCTGATGTATGGAGAGGTCCACATACATAGAAACTGAGAGGCCCCTGGCCAACAGCCGATCAGGAACTGAGACTTCAATCCAACAATTGATAAGGAAGTGAATCTCACCAACAGTCATGTGACTGAACTTGGAAGCAGATCCCTCCCCTTTTGAGCCTTCAGATGAGACTGCTGCCCTGGCCAACACCTTGGTTGTTGCCATGTGAGAGACCTTTGGGCAGAGGCACCAGCTAAACCTGCCTGGATTCCGGACCACAGACACTGTGCAGGGACAATAAATTATGTATTGTTTTAAGCATCATAGAGTAAATTGTTGAGCAGCAATAGATAACAAATACAGCCCCAAACAAAAAAACAGAAAAAATCATTAGAGGAAACAAGGCTAATTCAGGCAACAGAGACTTATTATCTTCACAGAGATATGAAAGAATATTAGAGCCATAAGGCAAAAAGGGGCTGCCATGGAAAAGAAGTAATTAGGTAACAAGAAGAGTTCTTGGAAACAAAAAATGACGATTAAAATTTTACAGGCCAGTGAATGTGCTAACCAATAAACCAGACTGAAACCTAAGCTGGATGGTTGGAGAGATAAAAAAGAACACTGAATAAAAATACAAAGAAACTGGAAATACGAAAGAAAAATTGAGTGACATGGGGTATAGATCCAGGAGTCTAGTATCTATCTCACGGGAGCTTCAGAAGGGAAAAAACAGAGGCTGTGATGGGGAAGAAATAATCAAGAAATGGAAGAAGCCTTCTGTGAACTGAACATGGCACAGTTCAAATAGAAAGGATAATCCAACAGCCAGACAGGATAAATGAAAAAACTTCATACCCTGACACATCCTAGTAAATATCAGAGCTCTACAGATAGAGGAAAATTTAAAAAGCTTTCAAAGAGAAACCACTGGTTATCTAAAGAAAGTGAGAATCAAGCTGAGTGCACTTTCTGTCAGTAACCTGGGATGCCACATCATAACAGAATTGAAGGAAAAATATTATTAACCTAAATTCCTCCATCCAGACAACCAATCGACCAACCAAGTATCAGGTCAAGACAGAAAGAGTTTACCAACCACCACACTTACTACAGAAGAAAAATTACAGGGAGGTTTTCCAACCAAACAAAACAGAAAAGAAAGACAAAAGATGACATGGAATGTAAGAATACAAGCCAAATGAGGTAAAGGAAGCTAGAAAGACACTAGAACTTGACACATGCAAGATTCTCCATTAAGGAGCAAATATTCAATTGCATATGATTATATTTCATTCTCTGTGGAAGCAAACACCAACCTTGATATTTTGGGACCTAACATTTGTATAACAATGATGTCAGTGTCCCTTATTGTTTTTCAATTTTCAGAATCAACAGAAGTTTAATTAAATTTAGAGAACAGAAGGTAAATGTTTAAAAGTTTATAAATAGAGAATAAATAATCATGAAAGTAATAAAACCTTAGGGTTAGAGGAGAGAAAAGAACAATAAAAACATTAAATGTCTTAATTTACTTATTTTTCATAGCAGAGAGTCAACACATACTGCCTAAAGTGGATAAATTAATAGAGGTTTAATTATATTATCTTGAGACAAAGTCAGCCAATTTAAGAGGCAAGAATATGTAAGTAACAAAACCAGAGTGGACAAAGGGAGGGGAGGTAAGAGGTATTGTAACGATGTTAAATTTGTCATCTTTGTAGCAGGGAGGCAATAATACCGCCTAAAATTAGTAAGCCAAGAAATAGACAAAAGGGCTTCATAGAATATATGAATATATATGAATATATTCATATATATGTGAATGAATGACTAATATATGTATGAATATATATGAATATATATGAATGACTAATACAGTAAAAGGGCCCTACTTAATCGAAGAAGTAAAAATTGTTTATCCAATCTGGTCAAGAGTTTCGGAAAATAATAATACTCAGTGCTGGCAAAGATATAGTAAAATGGACACTCTCCTGGAGTAAGCCATTCTAGAAGACAGCATCACAATAAGTATCAAGACAGATTAAAAAGGTCATATCCTTTGTCATAGTAACTTCACTTCTAATAATCTAACCCAAGGAAGATAATCAGAGGCTTGCACAAAGATATACAAAGAGACAAGATGTTCATTCATTAAAATAAATACAAGAAAATTGAGACATAAGACAAACTAAGTATTCGTGTATATATAACATGGAAGGGGTTAAACAAGTAATACTACGTCTACACAATGGAACGATACAGCCATTTAAAATCCTATTTTTAAAGAATAGTTAACATAATAGAACATACCCAAGACCTACTAATAAATGAACAAAAAGACCCCAGGAGATTAAACATGATTTGTACATGCACATGCATACGTGTTCACATGGAAAAAAGAAAATACACAAAAGCTTAATGGCAGTTATTTACTCTGTGAGGTGCGAATATACGATGTTTAGTTCCGTCTTTATATGCTCCTGTGACTCCAAATTCGTTCTTTCATTCAATATTTGTTGTGTTTTTATGTACCCAGGAACTGTTTGAAGCACTGGATACAGGAGCAAACAAAATAGAAAAAAACAATCTCTGCCCTCATGGAATTTACATGGTAGTGGGGTGCACAAAACAGTAAAATAAATTTTTTAAATAATAGGATGTCATCTGGTGATTAGTACCTTAGAGGAAAAAGGGAGAAGCAGGATAAGGAGTGGGGGAGATGGGGTTAGAATTTTACCAGGGTGTGAGAGAGATCTCCCTGAGAAGATGGCGCTCGAGTAATGGCGGGAGGAGCGAGCCAAGCAGCCAGCCAGTGGAAGAACATCCCAAGTAGAAGGAATAGCATGTGCAAAAGCCCCGCGGTGGGAGCAGGCCTGGCCTGCCTGAGGAATGGCACAGCGGCCAGTTTACTGGAGGAGAGTAAGTGACAGGTAGAAAAGAGTACAGGATTCTAAAGCATTTAGGGCTCTGTAGACCAACAGGAAGTCTCAGATTTTCACCCCAGATGGGATGTTGAGCTCTGATCAGAGGTGTGGCAGGATCTGACTTTTTAACAGGAACACCCTGCTGCTGTGATGGGAAAAGGCAGAGGTGGGGGGTGGAGTGCAAGAGGAGAAGAGAGACCAGTTGGTGCCCTGCAATAATCTGAGCAAAAATGTTAAAGATTAGTCCAGCACCTGGCATGGAACCTGACGAGAAATAGTCATTCAAGTAAAGAGTCATTGTCAAATGCAAAAACCCACCTAATATGATTTATTTTGCATGGTTTCTTCTTCTTCACATAATAATTTTCATTTCTCATAATTTCAAATCATTCAATGTATTTCATTGGGTCTCCCTAGTTTATTGCTCTTGCTGGGATATCCTCTCAACTTTCAATCACCAAGCTTTCTTTTTGTATCCCATTACTAAATGAATGTC
The DNA here is from genome assembly GCF_041296235.1 of Equus asinus. Classification (NCBI taxonomy): domain Eukaryota; kingdom Metazoa; phylum Chordata; class Mammalia; order Perissodactyla; family Equidae; genus Equus; species Equus asinus. The sequence goes on from NC_091798.1 coordinate 87,919,265, forward strand.
TACTCCAGGACTGCATCAAATCAACTGGCAATCCATGGATGGCGCCCCTTCAATGTGATAATTTTCAGAGCATTGGTATTTCTATCTACTATATTTCAAATGTATGCTATCTGATTACATTTTCCAGTTGCTAGATAATACTCAAGTTTAAGAATTTTTGCCTAATCTATTCATTATTTCTGATTTGGTTTTCATTTTTTTTGTTATTTCGTTTGACTTCCACCAGGGGAAAAAATGGGTTCTCGCTGCCAAGGGAAATAATAAAATGAAGCCATATAAATCAACGTGATGAAAGCCAAACTCATCTGCTGAGCACCAACAGATGGCAAGTTTGAGGCATATATTTGGGAGTAAAATATTCACGTGCAATGTTTATAATCAAAACCAAACCACCACTACTCCATACAGGAGAAAAGACATTCCAACAGAATCCTAAAGACTCCAGGGAAGAGGCACAGGATAAAATCACAGGCCTTAACTATTTCCATTTTTATAGAAAACTATATTAGCTTAGCAAGAAGTTGTTAGATTGGCCAGAACCTCATCCTAGTTACTTTGACTGAAGACATTTTTGCTACAAAACACATATAACTAGATATATATGCTAATGAGATATATATAACAAGAACTATAATAAAATAAACTGAAAAGTCCTATAATAGGTAACTGAAGAAAAACTCCCACCAGCTCCAGGGTTATGCTCGACCTTACTGAGAAACCTTCAGAAGCAGCATTCATCAAATCAGAAGCATCGCAATGTCTCTGGGAATTGCACAGATCCAGTCCTGGACGGCAGCAGTGCAGTGCCTGTCTAAGCAACTGGCAGCAGCCGCCCTTGTCTAGGCAAGACCATCTCTCCCTGGCGTTGCTCCCCGCCACTTTATCCACTTATCGCCTCTCACTTTTTCTGACTCTCAAATTCTCTTACACCAATAGCTCCACTCCACTGACTAATCTACATGGTTTAGGTATCACACGAGAGTGAGGTTCTAACACTATGTCACCCCACCAATCTCTTCTCTCTCTACTCGCAGGCGCTTCTCTCCTAAGCTGTCCCCTTCACGATGAATGGAAAACTCAAGCATCCCTGTTAACAGAGACAAAAAGAGGAATCAAATTTAAAGACTAAAACCCTCTCTTCTAAACACTGCTCTTTCTTTCCAGTTCACCTTTAGCAGTTCATTACTTAAACATCTGACTAACTTTGAGGCACGTGGAAAGTCTTCAATAATCCTTTCTAAAATACAATTAAATATAAAAAACAAGCAAAATATTGTTATAAGTAAACATGACAGAAAGTCAATAAGGGTAAAATTATTAATTTGGGACAAACAAATTTTAAGGAATGCTTCTAAAAGTAAATACATTTTATAGTACTATGCTACAAAACTGAAGAAAATGTTTTATATCACAATTTATATTGATAAAAGTTATTTCTTTACAAATGTGCATAAATAGGTATTGGTAGAATTCTCTTTATGATCACCAAAAATTCTTTAGCAAGAGTATATATCTAACTATATTCATTAAACCCAAATGGATTAAAGGGGTTTATAAATTCTCATATATAATTTCTACTACAAGGACTTTAAACAAAATAACAACAGAAATAGGTGTTGGTGAGGATGTGGAGAAATTAAAACCCTATTGGACTGCTGGTGAGAATGTAAAATGGTGCAGCTACTCTGGAAAACAGTTTTGTAGTTCCTCAGAAAGTTAAACATAGAGTTACCATGTGACCCAATAATTCTACTCTTAGGTATATAGCCAAGAGAATTGAAAACATGTATCCACATAAAAACTTGTACACAAATATTCATAGCAGCATGTTTATAATAGCAAAAAGTGCAAATACCCAAACGTTCATCAACTGAAGAATGGGTAAACAAAATGTGGTATATCCATACAATGGAATAGTACTCAGCCATAAAAAGGAATGGAAGACGGATTACGTTACAACATGGATGAACTTTGATAACATTATGCTAAATGAAAGAAGCAAGGCACAAAAGGCCTGTATGATTCCATTCATATGAAATGTCCAGAATGGGCAAATCCATAGAGAAAGAAAGTAGATTAGTGGTTGGGTAGGGCTAGGGAAAGTGGCGAATAGAGAGTGACTGTTAATAGATATCAAGATTCTTTTTAGGGTATTGAAATGTTCTGGAATTAGATAGTGGTGATGGTTACCCAACCTTGTGAATATACCAAAAACCACTAAATTGTACACTTTAAAATGATGGATTTTATGGTAGGTGAATTATATCTTAATTTAAAAAATAATAATGTATTTAAAAAGCAATTGAGCAATCTCTCCCCAAAAGCACTATCTGCATTGCATTATAATTCAAAAGCTCTTTATGTGAAAAAAAAGTCATAGATGTAGTACAAGACAAAAAAAATGGCACAGGGGAATTCACAACAAATATGAAAGACAAATAGATAATATCTTTATCATACAAGGCACTCATAAACAAAGAGATAAAAAAAATACCAATGGAAAAAATAGGGAATAGAGATGAGATGACAATTCATATAGGAATTATAGACAAATATGAACAATAGCAAAAAACAGTCAATCTCCCCAATAATCAAGGAAATGCTCCTTACACAAAGATACCATTTTACACCCATCAATATAATAAAGAATTTTAAAAAGTGATTCCAGCTTTCTCATGCCCTAGTGGAGGGAGATTAAATTGGTACACATTTCTGCAAAGCAATTTGGCACTCTGCCAGGAGCAGGGGCTAAGGGATGAGCGGTACTCATTTGTGTTGAAGGAATTCAGGCTGGCAGAGACAAGCAGACAAACAAATCAATGCAACAATCTCATAGGTGCTTTGAGAGAAATAAGAGGTTACAGTGGGCGCTCAAAGAAGCAAATGATCCGTCCTTCCTACAGAGGGAGGAAGAAGATCAGGGAAGGTGATGCAGATGACTGAGAGCTGAGTCCTGAAAGACGAGTTGGTGTGGTCAGACGGGAGGGGACATCCCAGCACATTACAATTCCTCTATGTGGTGCTACCGCTGGAGCCCAGGACACAGGGGGAGGGGACAGCATGAGAGGCTCACAAAGGTCAGCTCAGGAGGGTCCTCGCTTGGACTGGCTCACTGCATTCCAGAATGTAGTAGGGAAGTAATAAATACCAGTTGAATGAATGAATGTTTTTTTCTTAAAGCAATATGGAAGCATTATACTGTTCTTTCTACCCTTGCATCTGTTTAAAATTTTCCATAAAAAGAAGTAAATTGAATATAATAACCAAAATAACTATAGAGAGCCCTGGAGTTCTTCCAGCAGATCAGATATTTTCTTCAGAAAGGGCACTCTGGTAACCATATGGAGGATGGATTAGAAGGAGGCAAACGTGGAAGAGAGACAGGTGAGGTGGCTGAGCAATAGCCCAGGGAATGGCTGTGGACATGGAGAGGAAAGGAGACCAGACGTCCCCAGGGTCAAATCCACAAGTGGTAGCTGATTGGATGTGAGCAACAAGGACACAAGGTGCAGGATGACATTCTGCTGCCTTGAGTGACTGAGTGTATAGGAGACTATTCCCTAGGTAGGAAGAAGGGGATATTGAGAAAAATGAGCTTGGTTTGGACTTACTGAGTATCAGGTAACTCTGACCGCCATGGGGGAGATGACACATAGATAGTGCAGTATAGAAAATGCTGCAACACACACTAGAGGCAGTGTATCCTGGTGGTTAGGCACACAGCCTTTGGAGTTAGTCTGACCTGGATTTGAATTCTACCTCTGCCATTTATTAGACCAGAGGCCTTCAGAAGGGAATTCCAGCTCTCTAAGACCTCAGACTCAATGGAGATAGCACCACCGACGTCACAAGCAGCTGTGACTATTAAATGAGAAGAGTACATGGTGCACACAGCACAATACCCAGCATAGAGGAAGCATGGAGAAAGGGTGGCTCCGTCCACGTGGTGGAAGCCTTGGGAGTGGATGCCAAGAGAGGAGAGAAGAGGCGCAAGGGAGTAGCCCTGCAGAGCAAGGACATTAAAGAAAGGGACAGAACACAGTGGGCAGTGAGAGAGGATGAGAAGAAGTGATGGAAAGAGTGAGAGAATCAGGAGCGAATGATGTCACAGAAGGAAAAGGAAAGAGAATTTTGAGAGAAGACTTAGATCTCCATATACTAATGTTAAAAAAAGAAACCTCCAACTTCATGTGAAAAGAAGGTTGAGAATAACGTGACTAGTAAATAAAGAGTATGTAATTATATAATCTATCTATCTATGTGTCTACATATATGCAAATATATAGAAAAACTAAACACGGGATTGTTCCCAGTAAATACCTTTGAGGAAATACATGGGCTTGGGGAAGGGCAGGGGGAGGGGGATATGAATAAAAACCCTAAGTTTTTACTCTCTATACTTTTGCATTGTTTAGTTTCTTTTTTTAGAGAGCTTGCATTTATGTATTACTTGTGTAATTCAAAAATAAATAAGTATGAATGGAATATTACTCAGCCATAAAAAAGAATAAAATCGTCCCATTCACAACAACATGGATGGACCTTGAGGGAATTATGTTAAGTGAAATAGGCCAGATAGAGAAGGACAATCTCTGTATGACTCCACTCATATGAGGAATTTAAAAATGCAGACAAAGAGAACAGATTAGTGGCTACCAGGGGAAAGGTGGGGTGGGGGGTGGGCACAAAGGGTGAAATGGTGCACCTACAACACGAATGATAAACATTAATGTACAACTGAAATTTCACGAGATTGTAACCTATCATAAACTCAATAAAAAATGATAAAATAAACAAATAAATAAGTATGAAATATAAACAGAAAGTTGAAGTTACATAAGGAAAGAAAAGGTTTGGAAAGTCATTGTTGACCCAGGTGACAAGAGTTCCAATGGAGCAGGGTCAGAAATCCATCCCAAAGAGCTGAAAAGAGCAGGAGCTGTGTGCAGAGGGAGAACAACCAAACCATTTCTCTAAGCAGCCTGGCTGTGCGTGCAAGAGAGGTCAGCAGCTGGAGGAGGATTTGGGGCTAAGGGAGAGTTTTTAATTTTTTGTTTGAAGGTGGGAGAGATTGAAGGAGAATCAAAGAATACAAGAAAAAAGCCAAGGGGACGGTAAATAGACTGGAACTATAAGAGAGAAATGGAATAACTGATGGAGCAAGAAAATCAGAGGGAGGAGGCTCACAGTAGACATTTGCCTTGAACCAGAGATGGTTCTCCTGGGTCAGCGAAGAGTCGGTGAGGGTGGCTCCCTCCTAAAGGTGAGCCGTGTGCCCATGAGGATGGAGTGCACACTCTGTGAATGCAGACACGCGGTCGTACTGCAGTGCCAGCTGGACACTCAAGTGGGGTGACAAGCTTCTGAAGCAAAAACACTGTGGGGAAGGGGCCAGCCTGGTGGTGCAGCAGTTGCACTTTCTGCTTCGGTGGCCTGGGGTTCACTGGTTCGGATCCCGGATGCTGATGTGGCATTGCTTGGCAAACCAGACTGTGGTAGGCGTCCCACATGTAAAGTAGAGGGAGATGGGCATGGATGTTAGCTCAGGGCCAGTCTTCCTCAGCAAAAAGAGGAGGATTGGCGGCAGATGTTTGTTCAGGGCTAATCTTCCTCAAAAAAAAAAAAAAAGAAAGAAACCACTGTGGGGAATAGGAGAGATAACCAACAGGTAAAAGGACTAACAAAGGGCTGAAACTAAGAAAATTCAAGCCCAACTTTTCCCTATAGAAAACAAGTTCTACCATCCACTCAAGTGAAAGCTTTCATAGTTCACAAACATACTACCCCTTTTCTCTCGTGCTGCACTTTGCAGGCACTCAGGAAAGAAAACACTGAATTCTCTTTCACTGTGGCAAATCTGGAGGCAAAGGCCCGATAGAAGTTCTTAGTGGAAAAATACAATACCTCAAATGAAGAAATCCACATCTTCAGCTTTCTAGTCCTGATGGTCTTACTGCCACAAGAATAATACAAAATGAGGCTTTAGGAGCACTACAGGCTGCCACATCAGCGCCTTTTCTGATTTTCTAGTCCTCAAGTTTTGCTGTGATACATGAAGCATTTCAACTTTTCTAAATATTCACTGTTTTCTGATTTGTGAGGAATTTCTCCAAGCACATTCTATAAAGTGCTAATTTTATGGGGATGATGTGATACACAGTAGCCTTTAGTGCTGGACAGATTTTATACTAAACGCTTAGCTCTAAATTAAGCTTCTATCCATTTACAAAGAATGAGGTTACAAGCATTAGGTGTTTGGTGTTGGCACAGTTACCACGGGGGGCGGGGGCGGGGATGTGTGTGGGCGTGTGTGTTAGAGAGAAGGGGGAACAAACTGAGAGAGACAGAGAGAGAATGAACAACAGGTGACCTCAGGCACACGTAACCAAAAGGACTACAGATAAAAACACACCAAAGAGGCTGGATTAGAGCTTTTTTTTAGTGGACAAGACCAGGATTAATTGAAAGACTTAACCGGAGGATTGCATCTTTCTGCTTATCAAGTTCTAGACTGACAGGATGAAGGAAAGGGCTATGTCAAGCCCTTGCCCAACTCAATCTGACATGAGCTTTGCGGAAGGGAAGCATATGCCAAATTCCTTCTTCCCTTGTGAATGCCCTCTCCTTAGAGGTAAGCCCAAGATCCACTTGCCACAGGCACACACCGAGGGGAAGAGAGAGAACTGAGGTGGGGGTTTGAGCACAGTGTCAGCTGGTAAAATTGGAAAGTAGGCAAAAGATAGTGGGACAATCTCAAACACCTGAAAGCATAAACCATACCTTCCGAGGGCCAAAAAAAAAGCTATGCACATCCCATGATGCACTGTACCAGACACAATATTCTCAATGCCTCTAACTTTTCACAAGCCCTCCTTCAACCTCAACCTTGGCAGAAGCCCAAGCCAGCTCTCCCCTCAGGGCACACCTTACTTCTCTAGTAGCCCCACCACTCATTCTCTCATACCTTATATACCAAGGGGCAGGGAGATCCATCAGTATCACAGAGCTCCCCATGGCCTCTTATAGGCCATCATACTCTCCAATTCCCTTTCTGGCCAGTGCTCAGCATCTTTGCCCCACAGACCTGCTTTCATTCATCATTTCTCCTCCCAATGAATGACACCATCCAAGCTAGGAACCCAAGAGATGTGTTAGATGCCATCCTTGTCTAATATTGTTCACATCCAGGTGGTCACAAAGTCCTTTGAAGTCTACCCTGTACATCTCTGGAATACATTCTACCTCTGTTCCCAACTGTCACAGACCAGGTCCTTCATGTCTTATGCTTGGCCAGAATGGGAAAAACCTTGGAAGAGGTACATCTGGAGCCAACTGCAGGCCATGACTAACTGCCAAGGCTTCACCTGGTCAGTGTCTCAGTAGATGAAACGTGTGGAAAAAACACTGTGAACATTGTCTTTTCAACCAATGAGCCCCAAGTACCCACAATCAACTGGGTTAGTGTTTTTTATTTTCTTAATGGCTACAAGTAAATTAACCATGGTGGACAGATATGGCAAAGTGAACGAAGAATAAATATCAGGTTATTGGAAATATCCAAAGTTCCACACATCGTTGCTATTAAATACTCTGGCTTCAACTCATTCAGACAAAACAAGACTGAGTCTTGCTAGCAGCTTCCCATGAACTGGTGCCAATAATATGTGGTGGAGTGATATTTTAAATGTGCCAGTGTTCTATTAGTATAATATGGGCCAAATGCAAGCAAAACCATAAAACAAGCTTCCTTGGCCAGGTTAAAGCTTCAAAATGGGAATTTAATTTCCAAAAAGATTTTTTCCTGGGCCAGATCTAAGGGAGAAAACATGCAACTCCCAGAAAATGACCCAAAGATTCTCTGAAAACAAACTAGAGCAGTAGATTCAGCTCTGAGGTAGAAAAGACAGTAGCAAGAATGTGATTTTCATGGTACACAAAAACAGCACACCGCAGGCCGGTACTGAGAAGCCATCCCAGGAAAACAGCAGTGACCAAGAGAGGGGTTCTGAGCAGCCTGTTTCTCTATAATGTCTGCAGGAGGATTTGTGGCTCAGAAAAGAACTAGTCTCAGACTAAAATAATCATCAGTTAATCAAAAGCTCAGACTTTTAAAAAGAGGGATCAGTCCAGTCGAACAATTTCCCACTGGGCACAAACGCTCATAGTACCGCTGCAGCCCCAAAGGTGGAAGCTTGTCTCCGTGCTACTGTGGGAGCAGGTGGTGGCAACCCTGAGCCTCTGCATGATCGCTTTCTCATCTTGTAGGAGAGCCCACAGTGCTGCTGTGGTCCCAAGGAGTGGTCCAGGCTCGGACCCTATGAGGAAGCCCAACCCACCAAGCACAGCAGCCAGCATGACCTTAAGAAGAAGCAGTAGCAGATCTACATACCCAGGTGAATGCTCTCCCAGCTGGCACAAGTGCCCATAATACCCCACAACTTCCAGCAGACAGGGTAGGATCAGAAACCCAGCTCCTGTTTCTCCCTAGCAGTAGCAGGTGGACTCTGTGACCTGACACTACCACAAATGCCCCAGCAAAAGATTATTTCATCAAACCCCAAAAACTACAGCAGCAATTCAGAGCAGAAGGAGAATGACAATCCTCCAGAAACCAACCCTGAAACAAAAATTTGCAATCTAAAGGACAGAGAATTCTAAATAGCTGTCATAAAGAAACTCAACAAGTTACAAGAAAACTCAGAAAGACAGTCCAATGAGCTCAGGAATAAAATTAATGAGAAGAAGGAATACTTCACCAAAGAGATTGAAACTATTCAATAAAAAACAAGCAGAAATTCTGGATATGAAGAACACAATTAATGAAATAAAAAATAACCTAGAATCCTATAAAACAGAGCTGATGATATGGAGGAAAGAATTAGTCATTTAGAGGATAGAAATATAGAATTGCTTGAAGTGGAGGAGGAAAGAGAACTAAGATTTTTTCTAAAATGAAAGAATTATTCAAGAAATATCTGACTCAATTAGGAAAAGTAACATAGGATTATAGGTATTCCAGAGAGAGAAGGGAGGGAGAAAGGAGCAGAGAGCTTGTCCAAAGAAATATTAGATGAGAATTTCCCAAACATGGGGAAGGAACCGGACTTGCAAATACACAAAGCCAATAGAACTCCTAATTACATTAGTGCTAAAAGATCTTCTCCAAGGCATATAATAGTAAAACTGGCAAAAGTCAATGACAAAGAAAAAATATTAAGGGCAGCAAGGCAGAAGAAAATAACCCACAAAGGAACCCCTATCAGGCTTTAAGCAGATTTCTCAGCAGAAACCTTACTGACTAAGAGAGAATTAAATGATATATTCAAAATATCGAAAGACAAAAACTTTCAGCCAAGAATATTCTATCCAGCAAAATTATCCTTCAGACACGCTGGACAAATAAAAGCTTTCCCAGCAAAAAAAATTGAGAGAATTCATTGCCACTAGACTTACCCCACAAGAAATTATCAAGGATGCCCTCATACCTGACACAAAAAGGCAAAGGTCTACAAAGTTTTGAGCAAGGAGATAGATAGACAGTCAAAAGCAGAAAACTGCAGCTCTCTTTCAGAACAAGGAAGCAAATACTTAACTATAATTTAAAAGATAAAGGAAAGGAAAGCATCAAAAGTAACTATAAACACTTAAACTTAGTCACAAACACCCAAGATAAAACAGAATAATTTGTAACAACAATCACTTAGAAAAGGAAGAGGAAAGGATTAGAACTTGTTTAGGCTAATGGAGATAAGAGGCTATCAGAAAATGTACTATCTCACCTATGACATTTTTTATACAAACCTCAAGGTAACCACTAAAGAAAAAAATCAAAGCAGAGCCACAATTCATAAAAAAAAGAGAAAGCTGAGAAAACCTCCAAAATGAAATGGCAGTCAGAAATACAAAGGAAGAGAAACAATGGAAACAACTGGAAAATAAGAGATAAAATGGCAGTATTAAGCCTTCATATATCAACAATCACTCCAAATGTAGATGGATTGAATTCTCCAATCAAAAGACACAGAGTAACCGGACAGGTTAAAAGACAGACCCAACAATATGCTGCCTCCAGGAAACACACCTCAGCTGTAAAGACAAAAATAGGTTCAGAGTAAAGGAAGACAATACTCCAAGAAAATGGCAAACAAATGTTTGCTATACTTACATCAGGCAAAGCAGACTTTAAGGTAAAAAAGACAATGAGAGACAAAGAGGGGCAGTATATAATGATAAAATGGATTTTTCACCAAGAGGACATAACACTTATGAATATATATGCACCTAACACAGGAGAATCAAGTATACAAAACAACTATTAACAGACCTAAAGGGAGAAATTAACAACAACACAATAATAGTAGGAGATCTCAACACCCTACTTACATCAATGGATAGAACATCCAGACAGAAAGTCAACAAGGAACTAGTGGATTTAAATGATACACTGGATGAGATGGATTTAATAGACATAGAGAGAGCACTCCATCCAAAAACAGCAGAATACACATTCTTCTCAAGTGTACATGGAACATTCTCAAAGATAGACCATATGCTGGGAAACAAGGCAAGCCTCAACAGATTTAAGAAGACTGAAATCATATCAAGCATCTTTTCTGACCACAATGCTATGAAAGTAGAAATCAACTACAAGGAAAAAGCTGGAAAAGTCACAAATGCATGGACGCTAAACAACATGCTACTGAACAACCACTGAATCAATGAAAAAATCAAAGGAGACATTAAGAAGTATCTAGAGACAAATGAAAATGACAATATATCAACTCTTATGGGATACAGCAAAGGGGGTCTAAGAGGGAAATTCACAGCAATACAGGCCCACCTCAAAAAACAAGAAAAGAAGTAATCTTAATCAAATAAGTAATCTTAAACTACACCTAACAGAACTAGAAAAAGAAGAACAAAGCCCAAAGTCAGCAGAAGGAGGGAAATGATAAAAATTAGAGCAGAAGTAAATGCAATAGAGACTAAAAAAACTGTAGAAAGAATCAGTAAAACTAAGAGCCAGTTCTTTGAGAAGATAAACAAAATTGACAACTCTTTAGCCAGACTCACCAAGAAAAAAAAAGAGAAGGCTCAAATAAATAAAACTAGAAATGAAAGAGGAGAAATTACAACAAATACTACAGAAATACAAAGGATTATAAGAGAATACAATGAAAAACTATATGCCCACAAATTGTATATCCCAGAAGAAATGGATAAATTCTTAGACTCATACAACTTCCCTAAACTGAATCAAGAAGAAACACAGAATCTGAATAGACCAATCACAAGTAATGAAATTGAAACAGTAATCAAAAACCTCCCAAAAAACAAAAGTCCAGCACCAGATGGCTTCTCTGGAGAATTCTACCAAACATTCAAAGAAGATTTAATATCTATCCTTCTCAAACTATTCCAAAAAATTGAAGAAGATGGAACGCTTCCTGATGCATTCTATGAGGCCAACATTACCCTGATATCAAAGCCAAAGAAGGAAAATCACAGGCCAAAATCGCTGATGAACATAGATGCAAAAATCCTCAGCAAAATACTGGCAAACAAAATACAGCAATACATTAAAAGGATCATACACCATGATCAAGTAGGATTTATACCAGGGATTCAGGGATGGTTCAACATCTGCAAATCAATCAATGTGATACACTACATTAACAGAATGAGGAATAAAAATTACAGGATGATCTCAATAGATGCAGAGAAAGCATTTGACAAGATCCAACATCCATTTATGATAAAAACTCTCAATAAAATGGGTATAGAGGGAACATACCTCAACATAATAAAGGCTATATATGACAAACCCACATGCAACATCATACTTAATGGTGAAAAACTAAAATCCATCCCTCTGAGTACAGGAACAAGACAAGGGTGCCCACTTTCACCACTCCTATTCAACACAGTACTGGAGGTTTTGGCTAGAGCAATTAGGCAAGACAAAAAAAAGCAGGAACCCAAATTGGAAAGAAAGAAATGAAACTCTTGCTGTTTGCAGATAATGTGATGCTATATATAGAAAACCCTAAGGAATCCAACAGGAAACTATTAGAAATAATCAACAACACAGGAAAGTTGCAGGGTACAAAATCAACTCATAAAACTCAGTTGCTTTTCTCTACACTAACAATGAACAAGCAGAAAGAGAAGTCAAGAATACAATCCCATTTACAATTACAACAAAAAGAATAAAATATCTAGGAATAAATTTAACCAAAGGGGTGAAAGACCTATACACTGAAAACTATAAGACATTATTGAAAGAAACTGAAGAAGGCATAAATAAATGGAAAGTATTTCATGCTCATGAATTGGAAGAATAAACATAGTTAAAATGTCAATACTACCTAAAACAATCTACAGATTCAATGCAAACCCAGTCAGAATCTCAAGGACATTCTTCATGGAAATAGAACAAAGAATCCTAAAATTTATATGGAACAACGAAAGACCTCAAATAGCCAAAGCAATCCCGAGAAAAAAGAACAAAGCTGAGGCATCACAATCTCTGACTTCAAAACATACTACAAAGCCACGGTAATCAAAACAGCACAGGACTGGCGCAAAAACAGACACACACATCAACAGAACAGAATTGAAAGCCCAGAAATAAAACCACACGTCTACAGACAGTAATCTTCAACAAAGGACCCTAGAACCCAAAATGGAGAAAGGAAAGTCTCTTCAATAAACAATGTTGGAAAAACTGGGTAGCCACATAGAAAAGAATGAAAGTAGACCATTATCTTACACCATACACTAAAATTAACTCAAAGTGGATTAAAGACTTGAATATAAGACCTGAAACCATAAAACTTCTAGAAAAAAATATAGGCAGTACACTCTTTGACACTGGTCTTAGCAGCATCTTTTCAAATACCATGTCTACTCAGGCATGGGAAACAAAAGAAAAAATTAACAAATGGGACTACATCAGACTAAAAAGCTTCTGTAAGGCAAAGGAAACCAAGAAAAAAACAAAAAGCCCACCCAATGGGAGAAAATATTTGCAAATCATCTATCTGACAAGGCGTTAATATCCAAAATATGTAAAGAACTTATATGACTCAATAACTAAAAACAAACAATCCGACCAAAAAATTGGCAAAGGATATGAACACACATTTTTCCAAAGAAGATATACAGATGGCCACCAGACACATGAAAAGGTGTTCAACAACACTAATTATTAGGGAAATGCAAATCAAAATTACAATGAGATATCACCTTACACTGATCAGAATGGCTATAATTAACAAGACAAAAAGTAACTAATGTTGGAGAAGATGTGGACAAAAGGGAACCCTCATACACTGCCGGTGGAATGCAAACTGGTACAGCCACTACGGAAAACAGTATGGAGATTTCTCAAAAGATTAAAAATAGAAATACTATATGATCCAGCTGTCCCACTACTTGGGTATTTATCCAAAGAACTTGAAATCAACAATTCAAAGAGACCTATGCACCTCTATGTTCATTGCAGCATTACTCACAATAGTCAAGACATGGAAGCAACCCAAGTGCCCATCAACCGATGAATGGATAAAGAAGATATGGTATATATACAATGGAATACTACCTAGCCATAAAAAAGACAAAATCGTTCCATTTGCAACAATAGGCATGAACCTTGAGGGTATTATGTTAAGCAAAATAAGCCAGACAGAGAAAGACAAAGATTGCATGACTTCACTCATATGTGGAAGATAAACACATGGACAAAGAGAACAGATTAGTGGTTCCCAGAGGGGAAAGGGGTCAAGGGGTGGGAAAAATGGGTAAAGGGGCACATACATATGGTGATGGATAAAAATCAGACTATTGGTGGTAAGCACGATTCAGTATACACGGGAACTGATAAATAATAATGTACACCTGAAATTTCACAATGCTATAAACCATTATGACCTCAATAAAATAAAAAATAATACATAATTCATTTAAAATTGAAAAACAAGTGGAGGGAGAAGATCCAAGATGGCGCCGTGAGTAGTCCTCTTTGTCTCTCGCCCTTCGAGTCTACAATTATTTGGACACTTATCGCTTGACAAAGGATATCCAGACAGCATCTCAGGACGTCTGAGACACCCACGCGACTATACATCGGAAGGCGGATGGACTTTCCTCCGGGAGGATGTGGAAATAGGTGAAAACTCTCCGACCCCGACGGGCAGCCTAGTACCCGCAAGCGGCTTTCTTCCAACGGACGCCCCCAGAGGATCTACACACATCTAGGGCAGGAGCGAGAACACAACAGAGGAGCGACGGTGGAAACAGGTGACCAGAACCCTACCTAAACCCCCCGCAATTACTCCTAAACGCAGAGGGAAACTTTGGAGTTGCACACCTGAGCCCGCGGGGAGAGTCTCTCCCCGCCATTGGCGGGGAGACCCAGCCTGGTGCTCGGGGCGCCCGGAGGGTCCCAGAGAGAGACACGGAGGGCACGGAGGTCTCCCAGCTGCCGTTGCCTGCCCCGTGGGACTAGGGATTGCCGGAGATCTCGGAGAGGACCGGGGCTGGGGGAACTTTCAAAGGCCGGTTCTGCAACCCAGAGGGGAAGCGCCGGAGCTCCGCCCGGGCAGCAGACAAAACTCTCTGTCTGCCGTTAGCAGAGGGGCCACGCTGAGCATTCACGGCTCTGGGAGAGGCCCGGAGAGAATCCCAGAGGGCGGGGCGACCCCCAGCTGCCGTTGCCCGCCCCATGGGGCTAGGGATTGCCAGAGATCTCGGAGAGGACCGGGGCGGGGGGAACTTTCAAAGGCCGGCTCTGCGACCCGGAGGGGAAGCGCCGGAGTTCCGCCAGGCAGCAGACAAAACTCTCTGTCTGCCATTAGCAGAGGGGCCACGCCCAGCATTCAGGGCTCCCGGCAGAGGCCCGGAGAGAAGCCCTGAGGGCGGGGCGACCCCCAGCTGCTGTTGCCCGCCCCGTGGGTCTAGGGATTGCCGGAGATCTCGGAGAGGACCGGGGCTGAGGGAACTTTCAAAGGCCGGTTCTGCGACCCGGAGGGGAAGCGCCGGAGCTCCGCCCGGGCAGCAGACAAAACTCTCTGTCTGCCGTTAGCAGAGGGGCCACGCTGAGCATTCACGGCTCCGGGAGAGGTCCGGAGAGAATCCCAGAGGGTGGGGCGACCCCCAGCTGCCGTTGCCCGCCCCGTGGGGCTAGGGATTGCCAGAGATCTTGGAGAGGACCGGGGCGGGGGGAACTTTCAAAGGCCGGTTCTGCGACCCGGAGGGGAAGTGCCGGAGCTCCGCCCGGGCAGCAGACAAAACTCTCTGTCTGCCGTTAGCAGAGGGGCCACGCTGAGCATTCACGGCTCCGGGAGAGACCCGGAGAGAATCCCAGAGGGCGGGGCGACCCCCTAGCTGCCATTGCCCGCCCCGTGAGGCTAGGGATTGCCGGAGATCTCGGAGAGGACTGGGGCTGGAGAGAGTTCCAGAGACCCAGCTTAGTAGCCTAGGGGGAAACCCTACAGGCTCACAGCAGCCTCAGGGAGAGCCTCTGCACAGCACCAGTAGAAAGCACCCAGCCGGCAGCCACAAGGCTGGAAGACCCCAGGGCAAAAGCAGCATAGCTAGGTGTACTAACCACAGACTGTAGAAGATGCCAATAGCTCTCCTGCGACCCATAGAGGACAAGTGAGATTTGGTGGGTGCCGACAGCAACGGAGCGACAAATATAAGTGATCCCACCCCTGGCCGCTGGAAAAGCCCATAACACCGTTGCAGACCCCAAGGAGAGAGCACATCTAGGTGGGCTGCAACAGTCGGCACCTGCAGCCTGAAGCCCCCCTGTGACGGCCCCCACGGCAGAGGAGGGAATCCAAAGGGCCACTGTGGCTACGAAGAGGGGCCCAGGCCCAGTTAGCAACTACGGACAGGGTTCCTGGTTGGTGAAGTATAAACAGCTGCTCCCCCCACCGCAGCAGCTGAAACAAGTGAAAGGAGCAACTAAACTCTAACTCCATGCGGAGGCACAAATCAACAACATCAAGCAATATGAAAAAATACATTAAATCTCCAGAACAGAAAGAAAGTAACAAATACACAGAAAACAATCCCAAAGAAAATGAGATATATAACCTAAATGATGATGACTTCAAAACAGCCATCATTAAGATTCTCAATGAGTTAAGAGAGAACTCTGACCGACAACTCAACGAGTTCAGGAGCTATGTCACAAAAGAGTTTGATACGATAAAGAAGAACCAAACAGAAATTTTGGAAATGAAGAACACAATAGAGGAGATTAAGAAAAATCTAGATGCTCTGAACAGTAGGGCCAATAATATGGAGGAAAGAATTAGCAATTTGGAAGATGGCAATATAGAATTGTTGCAGGCAGAGGAGGAGAGAGAAGCAAGACTTAAAAGAAATGAAGAAACTCTCCGAGAATTATCAGACACAATTAGGAGATGCAACGTAAGGATTATAGGTATACCAGAGGGAGAAGAGAAGGAGAAAGGGGCAGAAAACCTATTCAAAGAAATAATGGCTGAGAGCTTCCCAAATCTGGTGAGGGAGATGGATCTTCAGGTGACAGAAGCCAATAGATCTCCAAACTTTATCAATGCAAGAAGACCAACTCCACGGCATATAGTACTGAAGCTAGCAAAAGTCAACGACAAGGAGAAAATATTAAGGACAGCCAGGCAAAAGAAACTAACCTACAAAGGAACCCCCATCAGGCTATCAGCAGATTTCTCAGCAGAAACTTTACAGGCTAGAAGAGAGTGGAATGATATATTCAAAAATCTGAAGGACAAAAATCTACAGCCGAGAATTCTCTACCCAGCGAAAATATCCTTCAAATACGATGGAGAAATAAAAACTTTCCCAGATAAACAAAAATTAAGGGAGTTCATTGCCACAAAACCTCCTCTTCAGGAAATCCTCAGGAAAACCCTCATTCCTGAAAAATCCAAAAAAGGAAAGGGGCTACAAAACCAAGAGCAGAGGAGATAAGTAGAAGGACAACAACAGAGAGTAGCAGCTCTACATCAGAACAGATTAAACCATGGGACGAGAAATAAAGGAAACTGAAGAAAACCGGAAAACAAGACACAAAATGGGAGTGGTAGGCCCCCACGTCTCAATAATCACTCTAAATGTAAATGGATTGAACTCCCCAATCAAAAGACACAGAGTGGCAGGATGGATCAAAGAACAAGATCCAACAATATGCTGCCTCCAGGAAACACACCTCAGCCCCAAAGACAAACACAGACTCAGAGTCAAGGGATGGAGAACAATACTCCAAGCTAATAATGAACAAAAGAAAGCAGGTGTCGCTATACTAATATCAGCCAAGGTAGATTTCAAAGCAAAACAGATAAAGAAAGATAAAGAGGGACAGTATATAATGATAAAAGGGACTCTCCACCAAGAAGACATAACACTTATAAATATATACGCACCCAACACAGGAGCACCAAAATTTGTAAAGCAACTCTTAATAGAACTAAAAGAAGACATCAACAACAATACAATAATAGTAGGGGACCTCAACACACCATTAACACCAATGGACAGAACATCCAGACAGAAAATCAACAGGGAAATAATAGAATTAAATGAAAAATTAGACCAGATGGACTTAATAGATATATAGAGAACACTTCATCCAAAAACAGCAGGTTACACATTCTTCTCAAGTGCACATGGAACATTCTCAAGGATTGACCATATTTTGGGAACCAAAGCAAACATCAATAAATACAAGAGAGTTGAAATAATATCAAGCATCTTTTCTGATCATAACGCTATTAAACTAGAAATCAACTACAAGAAAAAAGCAGAGAAAGGTGCAAAAATGTGGAGACTAAACAACACGCTTCTCAACAAACAATGGATCATTGAAGAAATTAAAGAAGAAATCAAATATTATCTGGAGACAAATGAAAATGAGAACACGACATACCAAATCATTTGGGATGCAGCAAAAGCAGTCCTAAGAGGGAAATTCATTGCAATACAGGCTCACCTCACTAAACAAGAAAAAGCTCACGTAAGCAACCTCAAACGACACCTAACAGAACTAGAAAAAGAAGAACAAACAAAGCCCAGAGTCAGTAGAAGGAGGGAAATAATAAAAATAAGAGCAGAAATAAACGATATTGAAACAAAAAAGACAATAGAAAGGATCAATGAAACAAAGAGTTGGTTCTTCGAAAGAATTAACAAAATTGACAAACCCCTAGCCAGACTCACCAAGAAAAGAAGAGAGAAATCGCAAATTAATAAAATCAGGAATGACAGAGGAGAAATCACAACAGATACCAATGAAATACAAGAGATCATAAGAGAATACTATGAAAAACTATATGCCAACAAATCGAACAACCTGGAAGAAATGGACAAATTCCTAGACTCCTACAATCTCCCCAAACTGAATCAGGAAGAAATGGAGAATCTGAATAGACCAATCACAAGTAAGGAAATAGAAACGGTAATCAAAAACCTCCCCAAAAACAAGAGTCCAGGACAAGACGGCTTCTCTGGAGAATTCTACCAAACATTCAAAGAAGACTTAATACCTATTCTCCTCAAACTGTTCCAGAAAATTGAGAAAGATGGAGAACTCCCTAACACATTCTATGAAGCCAACATCACTCTGATCCCCAAACCTGACAAGGACAACACAAAGAAGGAGAACTACAGGCCGATATCACTGATGAACATAGATGCAAAAATCCTCAACAAAATTTTGGCAAACCGATTACAGCAATACATCAAAAAGATTATACACCATGATCAAGTGGGATTTATACCAGGGACACAGGGATGGTTCAACATCCGCAAGTCAATCAACGTGATACACTACATCAACAAAATGAAAAACAAAAACCACATGATCATCTCAATAGACGCAGAGAAAGCATTCGACAAGATCCAACACCCATTTATGATAAAAACCCTCAGTAAAATGGGTATAGAAGGAAAGTACCTCAACATAATAAAGGCCATATATGATAGACCCACAGCCAACATCATACTCAATGGACAAAAGCTGAAAGCCATCCCTCTGAGGACAGGAACAAGACAAGGGTGCCCACTTTCACCACTCCTATTCAACATAGTACTGGAGGTGCTGGCCAGAGCAATTCGGCAGGAAAAAGAAATAAAAGGAATCCAAATAGGTAACGAAGAAGTAAAACTCTCGTTGTTTGCAGACGACATGATCCTATACATAGAAAACCCCAAAGAATCCACAGAAAAACTATTAGAAATAATCAACAACTACAGCAAAGTAGCAGGGTATAAAATTAACGTGCATAAATCAGTAGCATTTCTATACACTAACAATAAACTAACAGAAAAAGAACTCAAGAACTCTATCCCATTCACAATCGCAACGAAAAGAATAAAATACCTTGGGATAAACTTAACCAAGGAAGTGAAGGATCTATACAATGAAAACTACAAGACTTTCTTGAAAGAAATAGGCGATGACATAAAGAGATGGAAAAACGTTCCTTGCACATGGATTGGAAGAATAAACATAGTTAAAATGTCCATTCTACCTAAAGCAATCTACAGATTCAACGCCATCCCAATCAGAATCCCAAGAACATTCTTCACAGAAATTGAACAAACAATCCTAAAATTCATATGGGGGAACAAAAGACCGCGAATTGCTAAAGCAATCCTGAGCAAGAAAAACAAAGCCGGCGGAATCACAATCCCCGATTTCAAAACATACTACAAAGCTACAGTGATCAAAACAGCATGGTACTGGTACAAAAACAGGTCCACAGATCAATGGAACAGAATTGAAAGCCCAGAGATAAAACCACACATCTATGGACAGCTAATCTTCGACAAAGGAGCAGAGGGCCTACAATGGAGAAAAGAAAGTCTCTTCAACAAATGGTGCTGGGAAAACTGGACAGCCACATGCAAAAGATTGAAAATTGACCATTCTTTTTCACCACACACCAAAATAAACTCAAAATGGATCAAAGACCTAAAGATTAGGCCTGAGACAATAAGTCTTTTGGAAGAGAATATAGGCAGTACACTCTTTGACATCAGTTTCAAAAGAATCTTTTCGGACACTGTAACTCCTCAGTTGAGGGAAACAATAGAAAGAATAAACAAATGGGACTTCATCAGACTAAAGAGCTTCTTCAAGGCAAGGGAAAACAGGATTGAAACAAAAAAACAGCTCACTAATTGGGAAAAAATATTCACAAGCCACTTATCCGACAAAGGGTTAATCTCCATAATATACAAAGAACTCACACGGCTTAACAACAAAAAAACAAACAACCCGATCAAAAAATGGGCAGAGGACATGAACAGACATTTCTCAAAAGAAGATATGAATATGGCCAATAGACACATGAAAAGATGTTCATCATCGCTAATCATCAGGGAAATGCAAATCAAAACTACACTAAGATATCACCTTACCCCCGTTAGATTGGCAAAAACATCCAAAACCAAGAACGACAAATGTTGGAGAGGTTGTGGAGAAAGAGGAACCCTCATACACTGTTGGTGGGAATGCAAACTGGTACAGCCACTATGGAAAACAGTATGGAGATTTCTCAAAAAGTTAAAAATAGAAATACCCTATGACCCAGCCATCCCATTACTGGGTATCTATCCTAAGAACCTGATATCAGATATCTCAAGAGTCCGTTGCACCCCTATGTTCATCGCAGCATTATTTACAATAGCCAAGACGTGGAACCAGCCTACATGCCCAGAAACTGATGATTGGATAAAGAAGATGTGGTATATATACACAATGGAATACTACTCAGCCAAAAAAAAAGACGAAATTGGCCCATTCACAACAACGTGGATGGACCTCGAGGGCATTATGTTAAGCGAAATAAGTCAGTCAGAGAAAGACGAACTCTATATGACTCCACTCATAGGTGGAAATTAGTATATTGAGAAGGAGATCTGATCGGTGGTTACCAGGGAAAAGGGGGGGTGGGGGGAGGGTACGGAGGGGGAAGTGGTGTACCCACAACATGACTAACAAAAATGTACAACTGAAATCTCACAAGGTTGTAATCTATCATAACATTAAAAAAAAAACAAAAAAAACAAGTGATCAGTAAAACCATAACTTCTATTAAAAAGGCAGCAGTACCAAATCAAAGTCCTGTTCTCTGAAGGTGAAACGTTAAGTCAACCAACCAGTTGTTTAATTAGCACAACGTCAAGCGAAAATGGTTGACAAATTCCTTCTCCAAATCAGCTTCATTAATTTTCTGGCTCTGCTCATGAATGAACAAAGTCAGGATGAATTTCACAGGTCCAAGTTTACACCAAAAACTCGACTTAAGGAAACTCAGGTAAAAAAGTTATTATCTTCCTGCTTTAGAAAGCAACACTTTAAGAAGCATCTCAATGCAAAAAGTCAACTATAAGAACTCAGGAATAAAGCAGTCAGATTAAAAGGACGTCATCAAAGAACCAGTCCGGGGCCTCAAGTCAAAGCAAAAACAAATTTAATGGACCAAAAAGTCAGAACATCAAGAAAAAAGATGAATTATTAACCATATCTTCAAGTCCAAAAGAGAAGTGAATTTTACCATTCAATCACGTAAACCGCTGAAGTGGTTTCTAAAGTCTGTGTCTCCTGACAAGATCACAGGTGCCCTGGTTTTGATCATACGTCAATCAACACCTAAATGTTACTGACCCATTTCCACATATACGACAAGGTTTTCATGGTACAGACAGAAATCTCTTACTTGAAATTTAACCATTTTTAAAGTAATTCACACTCTGTATCTGATTCACCATGAAACTTGCTTGGCAACTACAAAGGTGTTTAGGCTACTAATGGTACCTGGCTCTTCTGGAATGAAAAAGATGGACAAATACACATGCTTAAATTATTTACTTCATTTTAACTCCCAGGCAGAAAGGAACAGAAGCAGTCACAAAGATTGTGTCTGGAAATGACCCAAACGCTCTGCTTTGCCAACTTGATACTGCTTTCATCTTTGAATTTTCACCTTTGAAGACCTGGCCTTCTGTCTCCAGCAAGTCCTTCTACATTAATCCTAAGTCTGGAGCAAAAGCCCCAGAGAGCACGGGCAGCAAAGACGGCTGAAGAGTGTGCCTGGATCATGACAACAGCAAGCCATTCCCAGGACACCTGGAGAGCAGCATTTGGTTGCCAACCCTGTGCATCTCTCAGACATTTTGGAGGGGAGGAAAGAAAAGGAACTGAAATCTTTTGCAAATAACATCTTCTACTCTTAGCCCTGACCTCACATAAATCCATTTTCATCTTTGAATGGAGGAAGAGAAAAAGACACAGAAGAAGACTGAACAGAAAAAGAGACGATAACGCAGAGAAGCGTAATACAGAACATTGGCGCAAGGTTCCAAAGTCAGAGTGACCTGGGTGTGAAACCTGGCTCTGCAGCTGAACGAGTTTAGATCTTTGTGTTGTATCTCGGCCAGTCTGCTCAAGCATCATGAATCTCTGGTTTTCTCATCTGCAAAATGGGGTTAATAATACCCTCCTGGGTAGTAGTGAGGAATAAAAAAAGGTAAGTCTGTAAAGCACTTAGCATGCTGCCCGCCACAGAGGAGGTGGTCCTTCGAACATCACTGAAGACAGAAGAGGGGAGGGGAGACAGGAGCCTTTCAGAGGAACAGTCTCAAGGCTTCAAAGAACAGTCTAAACTCACTCAGAACAAACGCCTCCTTCTCCTTATAATCAATCTGAAAATGCTTCTTGATCACCTACTGTATAATTAGCACTGTGCTTCATTCAGAAACAACGTGCCCTCGCCCTCCTCCTCACTCTCGAGGTGCAGCTCTGGAGACAGAAATCACACATGTGAAATACGTTAAAAAAATAACCTACGTGGTACTAAATCATTAAGTATGCCACATGTGGTGATGCAAGGGCTGCAGCAATTTGCAGAAGGGGCCCAGCGAGGGCTGACTTGCGGGGGAAAGTTTCAGTGGAGGTGGGGAAGGTGGTCGAGACATGAATGGACGTTTAGAAGAGAGGGCATGTCAGGTGAAGAGAAGAAAATAAGCCCCAGCTCAAGTTTTGCCCCGGAAACACCAGCACATGAGCAGGGAGTTGTGGAGTGACAGAGCCTGCATTAGAGACAGGACAGGCAAAAAGCAGTAAGCGTAGGGACCATTTGAAGCAAAAATGGACAGGACTTTGGAATTTAATAAGGAAAATAAAAGACCAAGGTCTGCCTAACCCTAACCCTAACCCTAACCCTAACCCTAACCCTCTCTTTTGAATTTCTCGTTCCCTTCGGAGGCCTAGAGTGTTCCTTCCCACCTTCCTGGTATTTCTCAGGAGGAAGCAAAGTCATAGTCTTCTAATGGCCTTGACAGAGGCTGGCATCACCTTTCTCGATAACCAGGCTGCACAGGGCAGGGTTTACGGATGCAGCTCAGCTCAGGCCACATCCCAGCACGGCCCCTCACTAGGTGTGCGACCTCAGCAAGCAAACTACCTTTCCAGGCCTCAGTTTCCTTATCTGTAAAAGAGGGAGTAATTATGATACCCCTCTCACAGATTGTTGACAGGATCAGTGAATCAATAAATTTAATAAATTCCTTGATCAAGAAGTACTTAGAACAGTGCCTGGCACATAGGAACAAATCTACACAAGTGAGCTATTGTCATTATTACTGTTATATCCATTACCTTTCGTCTTTAGCTGGAATAGAGCCATAGAAAGCTCAGAGTCATCTCACACAAGACCAAGGAGGAGGTATCCAGGGCTAACCCATCTTTGAACTGCAAGTTTTTCCAAAATTACCGCCAACAGGGATACTCCCAATGCAAGACCCAGACAATCCATGTCACACAGGAGTTGAGCCCATACCTGGCTTGGTGAATGGCCTCCATCCACTCTTTACCGTCTTGCTCCTCCTCACAGCGCAGCTCCAGTGGTTTCTGACCTTCGTGGCCAAAAAGAACAGTAAAGTAATACTGGAGAGAAAAACAAACAAACAAAGCTTAGTTTTACTTTTTTAAGCATGATAACACAATATTTCTCTACAAAGGGTATATGTTTACAAAATGCATCAGCATTATACAAATCATATTCATATTTCAAAATGTAATACCACTCCCAGTCCAGTTGGCAATGACTTTGCACCCAGAAGATACCAGAGGGTACATGTTAACACCCCTCAATAAGAGTCATCCCACAACATCTCATCAGATACAAAAAAGGTATTTGATAAAATTCTACACAAACATATGATTAAAATTCCTTGCAAACTAGAAAGTGAAATTTACGAACCTGAGAAAGGATATCTATGAAAAATTTACTACAAACATTTTACCTAATGGTGAACAAGCAACTCCCCTAAAATAAAAAATAAGAAAAAGATGGCAATTATCATCACTTCTGTTTACCAATTCTGTCTGGAGGGCAACATAGAAAGATAAAGTAAAAAAGGCACAAGAAATGGAGAAGGAAAAAGTAATTTTTCAGAGACTACATAATTGTCTATATTAAAAATTTGTGGGGCCGACCCTTTGGCCAAGTGGTTAAGTTCACACACTCTGCATCGGCGGCCCAGGGTTTCACCAGTTCGGATCCTGGGCGTGGACATGGCACCGCTCATCAGGCCACGCTGAGGTGGCGTCTCACACAGCACAGCCAGAGGCAGTCACAACTAGAATACACAACTATGTACTGGAGGGCTTTGGGGAGAAAAAGAAGGAAAAAAAGACGTAACCTTGACAACAGTTGTCAGCTCAGGTGCCAATCTTTAAAAAAAAAGAATTATCAAAAAAAATTTGTTGAAAACTTATTAGAATAAGAACATGCAACAAAATTGTTGGATATAAAATCAATACACAAAAATTTATTTTACTTTGGTACAGTATCAACAAACAGAAAACTTGATTTTGAAAACAGCATTTGCAGTAGCAAAGAAATATAAATAATTTAAGAATAAACCTAAGAAAATGTTTATCACCTCTAAAAAGCAAATTAATGTATAATTTCAGGGTATTCCAACAGAAATACCAAGAGGGTTTTTTTTTTTTTTTTGGTGGAATTTGACAAACTGAATCTAAAATCTGAGTCAAGGACGGGAGAAGCTTTCACCTTAAACAGTCCGCCTGAGGCTGGACATATTAATTACCGAACTGAGACCGTCTGGGAAGGAAACGTGATGGGAGAACATACTATTATATGAGGATGGTCAGAAAATACATCGGGCCTGCCCAAGACTTCACCCTGGGGCAGGAAAAGATCCAGCCCCACGAGCCGCTCCGCCAGGGGAACCGAAGACTAACGCAGAGGTCCTTCCGTTGTCCCGCCTTCCCACCCCACCCCAGGCTTCTAGGCATCAGCGTGACAGTTACACACTCAAACTTAAAACTAAAAACCTTCAGGACAATAATCCTGGAGATTAGACTTTTCAGCACAATTTTACCAAAAAAGGAAAACAAATGGCCAAGAGACTTCTCAGGTTACCCGCGCATAAATCATCAGCCAATGGAGGGCTCCGGGTCATGCCTGTGAGATAATCCACCGCGCTTCCCCGCGGACAGGCCTGAGCCCCATAAATGACAAGCTGTCGTGAGTTCTTAAACCTCCTGTCCAGCCGGAGGACTAAATGCTATGAACATGGGGGAAATAACCTGATGAAAAGGTCACAAGAATGGGAAGAATTGAGTTTAGCCTGTATTCAATAAAGCTCCATTTAAATTTGAGAGGAAAAGAGTCGAAACTCAATAAAATAGCAAATCAGTGGCTTAAAGGGCAATCCTCTAAGTGATGGCATTTCAGTAACTGCTGGCTGCCACCCAAGCCCAGACGCCTGGTCCAGGGAGAGGAAACATTTAACGAACCGGCTCAATCTATCGCAAGTCTGCAACCGGCACCTCAACAGCAGCTGCTGCTAGGGAACCCAATTAAAAGCCACCTTTAAAAGACAGAAAGGCAATTATATTAGCAGAGCACATTCAAAGGTTAGACCATGTCTCAGGCATAACAATGATGGAAAGAGTTTTGAGAAGTACATGTTACGTTTCCAGGAGTTTGCTTAATAAATTCAGCTGAACCACAAAAAATTAAACACTGCCTCTGCATGTACCTGCAGATTATTTGTTTTTAGCCACTCATCAAAGCTTTCTTTGTATCTTCTGGCCTCATTCTGATATGGACTCAGTGCACAATGGATCTCTGTCTCAGACCTGGGGCTTGAGGGGTCCCCTTGGGGATCAAAAGTAGCAGCAGAGACCCTAGATTACTCTGTGACCTCTCACCGGCTCCACTGTGGGAACCAGAAGGAATAGTCCCAAAGTACTGGGTCATCATGAAGTGCAAAAAATAACTGAAACGCTGATGATCTTGTTTATCTCTTTAAATTCAACAACTACAATGACAGTGAGTTTCTCTTCCTTCTCTCCCTGGATACTCTTAGCCATTCCCAAACTATTTCTCCAGGCAGATTCTCTCCCAGGCGCCAGCCCCATATCTGTCGCATTAGACAGCATTTCAATCATGTCCAAAATGGAACCCGCTCCTTACATTCCCTCCCGCTCTCCCACCCACTAATGCTCCTCCTCCTACCCCTTGCCCTCACAACTCTTCCCTCTCCTCCTGTCTTTTCTCTGCCAAGTGCATCTTTAACCAAGAGTTGTCCAAACTAGGAACCCAAAGTCACCCTCAACTGCTCCCTCCCATCAGGTCCACATTTGGTTTCACCAGTGCTCCCTCCTAGGACTCTCTTCTGGCTTTTATAATCTCTCACCTAGATGACCATAAGAGCTTTATCACGGGGTGACAGAGGCAACAGCTTTGAAATACCTTCCAATGGAAGTCCTTTTATCTTATATCTGGTCTCTCTCCCTCCTTGTATCGTTATTACAGCCCAAAGTGGGAGGTTAACGGCCCCTTCAGTAGGAGGACAGGATGACCTAGAGAAGTCTCAGTGAACTGGGAACACAGGGATAAGTGTAGAGAGGAAAAGTGGCAAAAGTAGAAAGAGAAAGCAGAAGGCAGCAGAGACACATATGGAACAGCTTCTCCCAACTTGGGGCTAAAATCTCAGAGAAGGGTGAGTTGTTAAAAGGGTTGATGACAAAGCCAAAAGCCAAGGAGCTTCTGTACCACTTTCTCTTTGGGGATCTAGAGGATGTCATCTCAAAGAATGTTCTCTTGCCCCACCCTCTACCCTCATGACAACATGGGGTGGTGACTCCATGGATGGTGACCATATCACGTAAATCAGTAAAATGAGTGTCACAGCAGTTAGGAAAGAAAGGGCCTAGGTTTCAGTTTGGCTATCCAGAGCCTCCCTGGCTTCTCAGTGGTGTGGATGCTCCCTCCCAAGTGTACTGTGGACGACTGTGGGGGGAAGGGCACTCTCAGACCTCAGGGCGGGCTATGCAGCTCCACGAGAGCCAAGGTGGAACCACATAAGCGAAATAGATAGGCTGTGACTGACCTGAGAGAAAATGGACCACAAATTACAGCAGCCACACACTTCAGCAAGAGATGCCAACAGATGCCCACAGATGCCCAAGGCAGAGCGAGGACAACACCAGAACCCAGTGGGTACTGGCAAGGACCCCCTAACCTCTGATATGTGCACACACACACACAAAACACTATCTCAAGAACGTGTGAGCCCCCACTCACTAAGACATCATCTCAGTGAAGCGCAGAGGGAAGAACAAATTACCGAAAGAGGACTTTCACATTATTGGAGCAGACTGAGTTTGCAACTCTCCACTAAATGCAGCTTCTTTTTTCTCCACTTATTAGTGTGGAGGGGGTGTTAAGGAGAAAGGTCAAATTTAGAAAAATATTTTCTTTGCACATCTAAGTGTAGTGAGGGTAAATCTGAGTCATTGCCTCCAGTCTTAGCCAACTCCCTCCAACCCAAAAATGTGGCCAGAGTCCTCTTTCTAAAAGATGAATCTGAGCTTTCATATCTGCTTACAAACACTTGTTGCTATTCTCAACCTCTGAGAGCAAATCTTATGCAGCTGAAAACACCCTTCACAAACTGGCTCCATTCTCCATTTTTAATCTTGTTTCTGCCTGTTTTCCTCCAGTGCACGACATGCTCCAGCCACATCAACCTACCACTCCCCCAAGAAGACAAGCTCTTTCCTCAGCCTCAAGCTACTCACAGCTACTCTGTGGAGTCGTCAGACCCGGGTGTAAATCCTGACTCGTCCAAGTAGTAAATCAAGTTATGAGACCTTGGGCAAGTCACATAACCGTTCTGAGACTGAGTTTCCTCCTGGGCAGAACGCGGACAATGATATAGACCTTATATGAATGAACTGTGGACACACAGTGCCTGGCATCCAGTGGCGCTTAACAAGGGTTGATTCTCTTCTCTCTCAGTGTCTCTCTTCAACTTGACATTCTTCCTCATCCCAAGCCCCTTCTCCACCTACAAATTCTCACTGAACTCTCATGACTCATGTCACTGAAATGTCAATTCCTCTAAGGCACCTTCTGGTAAAAAGGAGTCTCTCTTTCTGGGTTTCAGTAACCCCACGCACACTCTAGTCACATCGCTTTAGAGTTGTCCATGCATGTGTCCCTTCCCTGCCAGCCTTGTCTTTTTGTACCCGTGATCCTTGCACTGTGCCAGGATCACATAAAGCCCTTAATAATGTTTGGTGAATAAACAATTATCAATAAAGAAACATGAGGTGTAATTAACCTAATAAATTTCCTTCAAACAGCTACACATTAATTTTATGACTATATATTCATATCCAGGTAGGCATCCAGAGAAAGGATAAAAAAGACCCCTTAAGCTACCATACATGTATTTTTTTCATAAGATGGGAAAACCAGAACATTACGATGATCTCACAAACTCCTAGAAGAGCAGTAAGGACAAATACCATAGGTCAGCAGACTCACCAAAGATTCTCACCTCTCACCTACAATGACCATACGATGCCAGAAACACAACATAATGAACAGATTTAGGAAATTTAAATATTCAGGGTCTTACTGGTATCTTTGCAGCTTTATATGAATTTTAATTTTTCAGTTTTCTGGTTTTTATTATAATGATTTTGCCGCTATTTAAGCTGTGTGTTTTTGCAGAGAGAATAAATATAACCCAATAGGAGAAGACAAGCTCACTTAAAACTCTGGTCTTTATGCTTCTGCAAGTTAGAAACAAATATATAGCTAACAGGAGAAGATAGACTGAAAATCCAGTCCG
This sequence comes from Equus asinus, assembly GCF_041296235.1. Taxonomy (NCBI): domain Eukaryota; kingdom Metazoa; phylum Chordata; class Mammalia; order Perissodactyla; family Equidae; genus Equus; species Equus asinus. The sequence continues at coordinate 87,948,464 of NC_091798.1, forward strand.
GTGGGCATTCCTTCCCCTTCTTCTCTGACATTGAAATGTTACTCGCAAGTGACTTCTCTGCCCACTGCATCTGGTCACGATTGCGCCAGCTGGTGGGGCATTAACTGAAGAAGAAAAGTCAGCCTTGTTGACTGTTTTTATAGAGTGGATCATTTCTCCACCACAGGTCTATCTCACGGGCACTTTTAGCTCCAGAGAAGATTTTGTGTAAATTAAAGGAGACTGATTTTCCAACTACTTTATAGACGCCATCTTTTCATATCACGGGTATTTGTAGAAGCTCATTCTTTACTGTTAAAACATGTCAAATCACCCAGCTACTTCTCCAGGTCTTCTTAGAAGCAAAGATGTAAGATGCTGAAGGCTTTTCCCCTTCCCTATTGGTTCAGTTCCTTTTCAACTCTGAGATTCAGAGGCTTTGCCACGGGCATATTAGCTTCAGTACAAGCTGACTTCACAGATTCATACCAGCATCTGAGCAAGCAGTGGGGTTCAGCAGAAGGAGCCCCAGGCAAGAAAGCAGGACATGAGGATTCACGTCCTGCCTTGGTGACACAGTGTGAACTCCGGCAAATTCCTCTTGTGCTCAGCTTGTTTTTAGGCCAAGTAAAGATAAGGCCACCTCTCCTACTAACTCCAAGGTGAAGATCAAATGCAATAATACACACCAAAGTGCCTTGTAAGTATGAAGCGCATCTTGTCATCACTCTGGTGGTGGAATTGCCAGATATCACCTGAGAATCAGTCACCTTGAGTCTGCCTAGGACACAGGACTCATTCCAGCTCTGCAAAACTGGGTAATTCAAGTGTTCTTCCTGCTTTCCTCTCCTGCTTTCCTCGGATAAAAGTGCATGGGAAAAGAAGAAAAGGAGGGATTAAAATTGTGAGCCAGCATACTGGGTACTTGGTGATTAAGAAGAGGTCTTACTGTTTTTGTTGTGATGGTTGGTTGGTTGTTGGTTGTTTTGTTCTTGTGGATATTTTTGTGATTGTTTGATATTCTTGATGGAAAGACTTGTAATTCTCCCAAAGGCTTAGAAAGGAGTTGTATTTTGAAGTTTCAATGACATGTAAGAGTTTTCTGAATGATTTGTCCCAACAGAAGCCAACACATAGACTGTAAATGTGAAACTATGAATAAAGTATTAGCATGTATAAAATCCACACTGTGCTACAATATCAGTGTTTAAGAAATGCCTCAGAATATATTCTTCTATTAAACAAAATTTAATGGATAGAAATTTAACTTAGAATCCAACTCAAAGAATATGAGTTTAACTGCTCCTACAGTAGTTTTCCTACCACCATAGAAACAAGACATTGTATCTGGCTTCCAAATTTCACCAAGAACCGAGTCAAATTAAACTGTGCTCATTGGAGAGTGATAAGGACAAAGGGTCAGAAAACCTGTCATTTTAAGAATGGCTAAAAGAACTTGATCTATCTGGTTGCTCTTCAAATCTTTGAAAGGCTATAATATAAAAATTGGAACAGAGAAACTTCCATTGACCAAGGGATCTGAGCTCCCATAAATCAGAAGGCATATTGAAATTTATAAAAAGGGAAGCATGACGCATGGTGGCTTATGTCATCATCTTCGACTCACAGGAAAAGGCAACGACTCCTCTCCACATTTCATTAATTCTCATACTACTGCCTGTCTTTCTCTTGTATTACCACTCCAGACAGGGACAGATGTTGCTGAAAATAACATCTGACCTATGTGATTGGCTTCACCCCATTCCCAGTCCTCCCGTGCATCTATTATCTTTAGAGAGAGACATCTAACTCCGGTCAGCCTAGAGCCACTGACTGAGTACATGTGAATTCAGTCACCACTGTCACAGTGAGGTGACTACACTTCATCACCATTCCAATGTCCATTCTATCCTGGCCTCTCCTGAACTAATCTGGGACTTCTAAATTCACTGGTTCTAAAGAATGAAACCTCCAAAACCACTCTGTTTCATGTCATCTTCATTACTTTCTCATTTCAGCCATTGGTTTTATTTATTTTCCGTTTCCCAACCATATTCTCATTTGTGCAAAAAGTATGTATTATTAAAATGTATGCTGTTAATACCTGGGGTAGTTAGTACCACTTAGCAGAGAAAAGATTACTTCAACACAGCAATGTGAGCAAGTGTTAGAGCTCCTCTGCTTCTGCAAGTAAATTCTTGAGATGCTCTATCAAAGAGGTGCCATGGTTATACCAAAAAACTGGGCAGGAGAAATATGGATAATGAGATAGACTTAGATTTATCCTGTGTGGCTCCAGAAGGCACAAATAGGAAAAATGGGTTATAGTTAGAGATTTGGAAGACCTTTCTAAAAACGGAATGGGACGCCACAGCCAGTTGACCATCTCTCAGTGGTGTTTAGAAAGGGATTCTTGACATTGGAAAACAGAACCAGATGGCCTCTAATATCTCACACCACCAAAATCCTTTAGTACATGTAACATAATCTAAAATTTTACCATTAAGCTGTGCAACAGACGATGCATATAACAATGGCTAGGCCACTGTTCTGACCATCTCAATTTTTACTGCATGACAATTTACCAAAATGGGAATAAAATAAACTACATATCTAAGTAAAGAAATAATTAGTGCCTTTTAAGAGCGAAAATCTTTTATGACAATGTACCTGATTTATATTGGTAATCATTGGTTACACTTATCAAATTAACAAGGAAGCACTGTTGCATTGATGGTTTTTAATCAGACGTATTGGGTTCATAACATTATAAAAGTGACAGAAAGAATCCTTTGAAACGTTGTTTCATTTTTTACTTTGTAAGTGCTAACTACTCAGCAATAATTATTAGCACTTAAATTCATTGAGCAAACCTCAAATATGGAAGCCCTAATAATAATCATCAAATAATAATGATAAAATTATCATATATATTCAAAACGGCATAGCTCATGAAGCAAAAACTGGATAATACAAAAGGATTAATTAATGTATTTAATATATAAAGAAGTTTTCTAAATCAATAAGAAAAAGTCAAACATCCTAATAGAAATGTGGGGAAAGGAACATAATATTCATGTGCCCACAAACAAAAACAAAATAAATGACACAAACACACATGAAAATATGAAAAACAAATGCATATTAGTACAGTAAGACCATTTTTTCAAATTGCAATTTTTAAAAATAATAAAACCCAGAGTTGGCAAGTGTAATGTACTGATTGAAATAGAAATGGTTACAATCTTTATGGAGATGGTTGGCAATTTGCATCACAGACTTTAAAATATTCCACTATTTATCATTGAAATAATTAGAAATACATTCAAAGATTTATGTCCAAGAATGTTCATAGCATCATTAATAATAATAAAAATGTCCAACAATAAGGGACAAGTTAAATTATGGGATATTTAAACTGGAACACTCTGAGTAATTAAATTAATAATAATGCTCCCTAAGAATATGTTCAGGCTGGCCCCTGAATTGCGCATGCACAGGAAAAACTCCAAAGAGCCCAGTGCAAAGCAACAGCTGGAAGACGGAAAACACTGATCAAAGATTTCAGCTACTACCCGGCACAGGAAGACAGAGTTTGGAATTGAGTCAGCCAAGTAAACTGCCCGCTAGAATAAAAATGAACACTCTTCAAAGGAAAACAACAGAATCTAGAGTTTAAAATGTATCATCCAATATGTCCAGTATACATCAAAAAATTACAGTTGTGTAAAAAAAAAAATAACAGGAAAATGTGATGATCACGAGAAAATATGACACAGATGTTGGGATTAGCGGACAGGACCTCAAAGCAGCTATTAGAAATGTGCACAAAGGCAAAGGAAAAGACAGTCATAACAACACAGTCATAACACAGATGGGGAATTCCAGCAGAGACATGGAACTACAAAAGAGGACCAAATGGAATTTTAGAACTAAAGAGCATAACATCTGAAATGAAAAAATCAAATGGATGAACATAACTGCAGATTAGAGACAGCTGTTTCAAACGTAAGAATAAATGTAGTAAACCTGCCACAAAGAAGCAGTGGATCGCCTTAAAGAATGGTACCCTATGAAAGCTCATTGTTAAGCTGTGCTGTCAGTTTGGACATTTAGCAGTGACAGCAGCTAGATCAGTCTTAGTAAGAAATCTATACTATTGGGCCAAGGTGTAGCCTCCATCTCTAACACAGTGGTCATTTTATTCATAAGCTCATTGTGTCAGCACTGGGGTGACCAATGACAGGCATTAGCTGACATAAAGTGCCAGGTCAGTTTGTTGATTTGGTTGTTTAGTGCCAAGTAAACTGCCTGCTAGAACAAGAAATGAACATTCTTCAGAGGAAAATAACAGAATCCAGAGTCCTTAAAATTCTCTGGTGGATGCTTCAGAGATGATCACATTGTGGACCCAAATGTCTACCCACACGCTTCTACTCACACTTTGTTGTCCCCAAACCTCTAATCCTTTTCCTTCCAGGCCCTTGATGCCACTCAGGCCATCCACCACTGCCCATAGGTCTATATATTTTTGAACCTCAGACCACTTCTCTTTTCACACAAAATGGATGACCAGATACCTCACCTGATGGTCCACCCACTGGGACAACCTCCCCTTGTCACAGTCTTTCAAGACTGTGAACTGACTCATCCATAACTCATGCTTGGGCTTTCTCCTTCTCCTTCATCTAGTAGCACAGGATCCCCCAAACAGCCATAGGCATTGGCTGAGAAAGGGGTGCTGGTGTAACAGGAGTGAATGCCGTGGAAGTAAAGAGGAAAAATTTTGTGTCAGAGTTGTCCCAGCTCAGGCTGAAATGGTGGGACCTTTATATAACCTTCAGCCACTGAATGTGGCTGCCTCAGGAAGGACACAACGTTGGACAAGGCAGCTCTCTGCAGCTGTGGTAGACTCCGAAGGAGCTGAGAGCTAGAGGCTGTCTGCTGACAGCACTCACCACAGCTGGGCAGCAACCACTTCTTTTAAGGGTGATCTGGTTGATGCACCTCCATGCAGGTGTCCATCAACAGGTGAATAGATAAACAACATATGCTATATTAATACAATGGAAAACTATTTAGCAAGAAAAAAATAATTACTTATACTTAAATGAACATGGATGAATCTCTCCCATAAGTTATTAACAATTACACAGGAAAAAATAATAACATTATAGTGGAGAACTCTGGCAGACACCACCAGAGCCAAGTGAACAAGGTAAAGAAAAATTATGAGTTCATACACATAGAAACAGGGAGAGAGAGAGAGACAAGGTAAATGGGGCAAAAGGTTCACAGCTAGTGAATCTGGGTAAAGGACATACAAAGTTTTTTAAAAGTTAGGTTGCTAGAAGGCAAATTCCCAGTCATATCTCCAGTCCATATCTGTGGACCTGCTGTAAAATTTCAGACCACCTGTAACACTGTACCACTTTCGTATACATGACATGGAAAGAGGTCAGTATTATGTCAGTAAGGCGAAAAAGCAAAATTTAGAGCAATAGGGGAAATGCAACTAACCCATTAATCTAAAACAAAAATAAATATATGGAACATCTACTTATATACAGTGTGTATGCTTGTAAATAGATAAAGAAATATATGGAAAATACATACTAAATAAAGAAAATGTACAAGCAAACCCCATCATGGAGTAATTCTAATTCCTAGAAAAACACTCGCGTGCTCAGAGAACACATGCAAAGATGCGCATTGCAATATTGTTTTAATAGAAAGAAAAAAGGCAACAACCTAAATGTCTACCAACAAAAAAACAGCTAACTACACTATAGCACACCATGAATAAGTAGTTTAAGAGAATGAGTTCTATATGCACCAACATGAAGAGGGCAGGCAAGGAAAGCAAGCTGGAGAATAAACACAGAATTGGTAACATTTATGAGAAAGGATAATTAAAATAAGTGGAAGAAACATACCAAAATGTTAACGGTAGTTACCCCTGAGTAATTATTATCTTCTTATGCATACATTTCATGCATTTTTCAAATTAGCCACAAAGAGTATATCCATTTTAAAGATATATAAATATAAATACGTAGTCCTACGCATGATAAAGATGCAAAGAACACTCAGGGCCTATTAGACATCTTCCTCCTTTAAAACAAATATGCTGAAGCATAGCAATATGAAAAAGAGAGCTATTTGGTATGCACTTATTTATAAGTAGAAAAATATATAATGACTTGCTGGAATCCTTTATGTAAATAAGCGGACCTGAAGCACATCTGGTGGACGTGCTTGGCTATTAAATACCATAGGAGCAGGATTAGGAAGGGAGCTTAAAATGTTGCCTGGATGTGAATCATAAATGATGGTTTTGCTGGGCCTCTTTCCCTAAAAAGACTTTTAAAATTAAAGATACATTTTCACCTCATTTGCTGATAGCTGAAAGCTTATAGCTGTCAGACATTTAGAAGAAAATGACAGTCTCAAATTTCCAACGATCAGAATGGCTAAGAATACCAAACTTCAGTGCTGGGAAGAAAACTGACATACGTGCCTGTACATCAGCAGAGCCTTATATTTTTGCTGCCTCTCCAAAAATCCTCAAAAAGCTAAACCTCCCTCAAATTCTCCAAAGCAGTGTCTTTAATTTAGTTTATGCTGCACTCTTATTTCTCTCTGAGGAAAACAAAACAACTCAGTCTGTGCCTTATGCATTTGACTTTTTTTTCATTGTAAAAATACAAGCCAAATATCATGGCTTTTGTCTACCGACCATGTACATTATTTACACCTTATGAAAAAGTTTATTTCTTTCCTGACCATGAAAATAACACACATATACCATATAAATATAAAAAATATAGAAAAGCAAAATTAGAGGGGAAATTTTATCCATAATCCCAACATCACCCAAAGACAACCATTGTTCAATTTTGATGTATTTCAACCCAGTCTATTTTCTAAAACCATTTTAACATAATTGAGCTCATGCTGCATATGCAATGTTATCCCAGTGTTTTTCAAGTCACACGATAACCTAAGCATTGTTCCATGTTACTTAAAATGTGGTAAACATTCATAAAGCCTGTATAATGTTGCATAGAGAGGCTATAACTACAGTTTACTTAAATGTAGTTGCCTGTTTCTGAAACATTGAGAAGGTTTTCAATTATTCCTCCTAACACCTTGGTACATAAAACTTGATATCTGAATTTTGAGTTAGTCCATTGGTTGAGATTCTCACGAGTGGGCAAAAGATATGAATAGCTTGGGTTTTTTTAATTGTTTTTAGATTTTCTTTAGGGATCTTTGCTCCACATCTTTGCCAAAGTTGATGTGAGGCTGAATCTGACAAGCACGATAATTAGCTACTGAATGACATTCACACCACAATTTCAGCAACCAAGCGGCTCCATATGTGAAACCATAACTGGAAATTATAAGCAGTTGAATAGCTTATACTTTCTAGGACTTTCACTCTCAGGGGAGCTTCTTTCACCTGCATAGCACATGATGATGTTTATGCCTACACGTCCGAGCGTGATAATAATAACCAACATCTATTCAGTGCCTAACGTACGCCAGTACTAAGATGCCTCCTGCATTTGCTCATTAATTCTCACAACGACCCCTTGATTATTCCCATTTTACAGATAAGGAAATAGGCTTATAGAGGCGTGATGATCATCCGCAATGCCCCAGGGCATATGCCCTAAGCTGTAGGCCCTGCAGCAGTAACGGACTCACACTCGTCCACCCACAGTCCATTCGCTATTCTCTGTCATGAAAGCTTTGTATGTGGCAAAGCTGACCAGGTCATATGAGTCCAAAACCCAGGACTCTGACACGGAAGTCCACTCTGCTGAGACAACCCACCACAAAAGGATGGACCACATCAGAAGGAAGAAATAGTTGGGCTCGAATCTGGATAGACAATAAGTATGTCCAGAAAATAAACTTCCAAAAATTTTCAAGTCTACACAGTTATATTCTGCCCTTGAATTTTACAATTCTCCCATCTGCTGCCCTAACCATTTCTATCCTCATTTCTAATCTTTACATCAACAGCCTAAGAGACAGGAGGTGCTACAAAAATGAAAGGAAGGAGGGAGGGAAAAAGAGAAAGGAGAGGAAAAAAATGCATTAAATATTTGTCAACCACTTTATTTGAAAAAGTGTCATGCTGGTATATATATAATATATATATGTATATATATCACATTCTGGTCTTAAGGACATTACAACTTAGCTAAAGAGCTAAATCAGGTACTCGTTAAACAATTAAATAACAATCTAAGATTAAATAACAGTGCAAGATGTGTCAAAGCGCTAAAATAAGCTCTATGAAAATCACAACCATCATTGTTCATTTTTTCAGGTTATTATGTATTGAGAGAGTTGGTCCTGTATATCAGACGATGAATCCTGATTTTTGCCTATTAGAAAATTTTTCCTGTAGATGACGACAATAAATGCTATAGGAGTTCATTGTACAAACAGATCAAAATACATGTGAGTCTCTCCCCAAGGCTAAGTCCCAGAGGACTAGAGCGTCCAGAGAAGAAGGACAGTCCAGAATACAGAAAGAGTAAGAGTGAACAGACTGGCAAGGACGAGGCAGAGGTCTCCTCTGGATGGTAGTGGGGAATTTCGGGGCTTTTAGACCCTCTCCATTACTGCCATTGCCAAGGGATGTGGACATTTCTGTTGCTCTTCTCACTCACATCTCCAATGCCTATTCCACCCCAAATGAGGAGCCCCATCTGATCTGCTGCTGGGCATTTCACATCCAATGGGTCGGTTTCCCTTGTGGATGGGGCCACTGCTTTGAAGAACAACATGCGGACGCCCTTCTCTCTCAGCTGCACCTGCAATTAGGTGAGCAAGGCTAGCAGTCATCATGGAGAGGCAGCTGATCCTAATGGTTGACACTGTTGCTCCTAATGCCAGCCTCCTTGGGTTCAGGTCCCATCAATGTCCCTTACGAACTTACATATCCGTGGGTAGGTTGCTTAATTTCTCTGTGCTTCAGTTTTCTCTTCTAAAAATGTGGGTAACTGTCAGATCTACCTCACAGAGTTACTGTGAGGATTACACGAGTTCTCAAAGTAAAGGGCTTATGTACATGGAGCTATTCTCACTAACAGATGGGTTTGCCTTGCTCTTCATTTGCAGGGCCTGGGTACACAGGTTCAAAGACTCAGACTTAGGGAACCAGGAGGCTGCTTTTTCAACGTCAAGCTCAGGCCACATTGTCCCACACACAGTCGAGGGGTGAAGTGTGCCCAGATTAACAAATTGGCCTTTGTTTCTCATTTGATTGAATATTCCTCTACACATGGTCCATTGGTGAGAACCCTAGAGGAGAAAAGGGACCCAACTCCCAACAGAAGGGCTGTAAGCTTGCCTCAATTCATTTATCAGATTTCAAAGAGTTGCAGAAATTATTAGAAAATAAAATTTATTCTACAGGCAATAGTGCTTTATTATATTTTCTTGAGCTGGAACCATGAGATAATGAAAGCTGTGTTTTATAAGGATGAACCTGGCAGCTACACACAACCTTCTGCAGGAAATATCTGCATTCTTTCAAACCAGGGTTTTGAAAGGTTAAAAAACAAAACAAACACTTTTTTTCACATTTTCCAGTCAGATTTTTAAGGATTCTGCATACAGCACTGAATTTCATCAAAGCAAGAACTGTAACTTTGATCTCTTTAATCCCAGTGCCTGACACGTAGTGGGTCCTGCATAATGTTGACTGAGTAAATACAAAACAATATTCACCATAACCAAAAGGACCACTGTGGGAAAGTTGGGTTTTGACGGCACGAGTTAAAACAAAAAACTTGAAAAAAATGTGAGGGAGTGTATGCCCAGCTAATTCGAACCACAATAGGAAGGGATGGCGTCCAGGAAACCAACACCAGGAAACCGACCCTGGAGCTCTCGGAAGCCCGAAAGAGTCAACACAAATTCTCAAATTGCTGAGCTTGAAAACCAGCAAGCAGGCAAAAGGAAACAAGTTCAACCTTCCTTCCAACACAGAAAAGAATCCTGGGAGCGTGTTTTCTGGGAAGACTTGGTCTATTTGAAACCACAATTAGAAACTTTCTGAACAGATTACATTGTGAACAGAATAAGCACATGATTTTGATGGCATCTAAATCAGTCAAAACACAAGAAGAGGAAATGGATGAGCAGCTCCGTGGTATGAAACTACTGATTTTAACCCATTTACAGCCTTGTTTCTGTCTACGGTGTTCAAATCCTTCTACTGACTTCTCCAGCTGGAGCACACATTTGGAAATACCTTTACAGTTTCAAAACTGTTGTGGCTTTCACAAAGCCATTTCCATCAAAACACTTTCCACTTTCAAAGGTCCTTCAATCACAGTCAGAAGCATCAAAGCGAAATCAAGGCAAGTCTGAAGGGTAATCAAAACAGGGTCCCAACAGAAAACTGTCACCTGAGTATGATTACAATTCAATGAACAACAAGCTAAAGTGCAAAAAGCTGACACGAAAGACACCAAAATGTTAAAGTAGATGTCTTTGGGTAATACAAATTTGAGTAATTTTGGTTCCAGATTTATCCAATTTTTTAAAGGGGCATTTACTTATTTTTATTGAAAAACATACAAACATTTAACTAACTAAGTAGATATTAAAGTACAAGTCATTTTCAAACTAGGAAACAAAAAACAGCATCTAGGGACTCCAGTGGGGTGTGGTTTGTTACTTAGACCTCATTGGAAATATTTTCCTTCATATCTCGAAAGCTTTTTATTACCACTGAGGAAAAATTTTTAACTTGGAAGGGACGTTAAAGATTGTCTGAGAAAAACTACCTCACTCTACAGCTGAGGAAACAGTGAATTTCCTAACACATGGCCAGGCAGGGGCAGACCTGGAACTCTGAACCACAATTCCCGCCTCCTGATCAACGCTTTCTCCAACACTGAGCCTACATCACCAAGAAAAGTGCCCCTTCCATTTTCCACATAGAAGGAAAAAAGTACTGCAAAATATAATGTCTCTCCACTCCTGGGCACGTACCCAAGAGAAATGAAAACATAATGTTCACACAGAGACTTGTATATGAATGTTCACAGCAGTATTATTTATAATAGTCAAAAAGTAGAAACAACTCAAATATCTATCAATTGATGAATGAATAAACAATATAGTATATCCATAAGAAGGAATGTTATTCAGTCATTAAAAAGGAATGAAGTACTGAAACATGTACACACATGCATGAGTGAGCCTTGAAAACATTATGCTAAGTGAAAGAAGCCAGTCACAAAGGACTACCTATTACATGATTCCATTTATATAAAATGTCCAGAATAGGCAAATCCATAGAGACAGAAAGTAGATTCGTGGTTGCCTAGGGCTGGGGCAGGTTGGGGGCTTAGGTGATGCTAGCTAAGGGATGAGAGATTTCTTTTTTGAGGTAATGAAAATGTTCTAAAATTCACTGTGGTGATGAGCGCAGCTGAAAACAAATACTAAAAACTATCAGCATGCGCTGCACTTCTGTTCCAAGTAAAGAACAACACTGATGATGTCACGGTGAAGAGAAAACCATCATCTACATAGATGATGGTTTCAATCAGGCAATTTGTTGGCTGCACCGCAACTGGTTATGCTACCCAGGCTCTGGGTCTCCTGCCTCCATTTGTTAAGATGGTATATGCTCCAGCATCATTTCAGCTGATGAAATGACCAGTTTCAATAGGTGTGTATACCATCTTGTGGAACAAGCAGGATTAGCCACGAGAGCCAGCTTCTTGAAAGAACAGTACATTATTAAGGTGTAAGAAATCAATCTGCTTCAAATGGTTTGACCAAGTAATTAGGTGCCTGGTGGTCCTCACCCTCAAGCCAGTTGTAGAATGTTGCTATTGGACGTGCAGCCTCACAGCCTCACACCACACCCAAAACAGCCTCCTGGCGAGCCCCACTTCTCCCCCACAGAGAACCCACAAATTCACCGGTAAATAAATACCACTCTGTGATCAGTAGGCAGATCACAGCCTGGAACAAAAGGGCAGGCAGTGAAACGTGCCACACCCTATCGCAGCTCAAATCAAACCCTGGTGCACCCCAAATGCAGTGACTGAGCATTATTTTTCCTCCCCTGTTAAATGACAGGAAACTGTTCATTGTGCTCCGAGTTCAGCAGCAGGTGAGAGCTTTGTTCTAGCCAGAGGCCTCAGACCATTCCAGGGAATCTCAGATGCTCCTAGGCTCTGACCAGGGCTGCCTGCCAACACGGACACGCAGGCAAGGACCCAAGTCAGCTCCCAGTTCTCACTTCACCAGCAGCTCTGGGGCACAGACCCTGCTCTCAGGAGGGCTTTATAAACAGGAGGGTGGGGACATGAGCCACAGACTGGCACCCTTGTTAGCACCACTGATGCAAAGTCAGAGGGTCGCCTCTCCAGGCAAAGCTCCCTCGTTGCTATCTCCAGGACTCTCGTCAAAGACCTAAGACAACAGCAAACCTCTCAGAAGGCTCAGCTTGCCACAGTCTGGGGAGGAAATACAGGCTTCTTTTTCCTAAAATAATTCAGAAAAAGGAGACATTCTGCTCTTTCGGTCTATAGTTCAGCCTCAGCAATGACCCTGTGTTACAGAGATTTCTATTCGGATGGCTGAATCAAAATAAATTGTTTTTATACAATTTTATTTGTCAATTATACCTCAATAAAACTGAAAATATTTGTTTTTATAAATGAAACATAAAATCCAAACCAACTTACTTTATTTAAAAAAAAAAGCTGACTCTCTGTGATACATATAAAAAAAAAGATTGAGATAGCTACTCTCCTCTGGCAAGTAGTCAATTACTTTGACCAAATTCATGTCCACTGGCCAAAGGAGTTCAAGGGACTCTCATTGACAGTTTCCACCTGGTTTGAAAACATCCAAAAAGCATTTTTTCCATAAGCAACCCAATGACCAAAGTCAGTTCTGGTTTTCTGCTTACCAAATCTGTCATCATAAAAGTAACAGAATGCCGATAACTTATTGCTGGGAAATGATAAATATTCCATTATCAAATATTATCAAATATTCCATTTCACTCTGTTAAGTGAGTTAACATCTTGCAACATCCCGGAAAATGATGGTTTAGTTACAAAATTTCCAGATCCACCAATGTATACTCTTATTCACATGATCTTGATATTCCACAATTACTAATACATTTTAAAATCTATATTGTTACTAACTAAAGGAATAGTAAGATTTTTTTCTTTTTTACTTCTTCCAAAGATGCAAATTTATCCAGTAGTAATCACAGGCCCTTCATTTTAATATCATATAATCTCTCATTTATAATGGCAAAATTGCATCTTCTGAGCCACAGAAAATACTAAGAATGGATAGGTCACCACAAGCCAGATGCTCCTTAACTATCCCTCAGTTATAGCTTTTCTTCATCATCAATCATTTAAAACAGGTAGCAAACGAACGGCATTTCAATCACCATCTAGATATTTTAATAAATGCTTTGATCAAAACATAACACTAAATCCAGTATCCAGAACACAAATGTAGGAAAGAAAAGCAAGTAAATAATTAGAGGTATTGCAGGGAAAAAAGCAAGCCCTGAAAATGAAGTTGACAAATTAGATAACTACTCCCTCTATAAATGGGAATGGATGCTCAATGCTAAGATATGCCACCTTTACTTTCTCCAGTGAAGCAAAACTAGGAGAAAGAAAAGCTGGTTGATGATCCTTTCAAAAAGAGACTTCCCACTGAATCTATGCAGTAGTTTGCCAACTGGACTACTGATGCAAAGTCATTTGCTAAAAACTACAGTAGTAACCAAATTATCTAATTCTACAGACAGATGTCTCCTCAGTAGATAAACTGATCAGTTGAACCCATTTCCAAGTGAACTGTATGGACAGCTTCCTTCCACTCCCTAGAGGCCACCAATTCTGTCACCGTTCAAGAGGACACAGAAGACAAAGCTCTTGTTCAAACCAGCAGATGAGCGGAAGCCTCGGTTTCCCTTCCATGAAACACAGATTTCTGGGTGTCTACCATATGGCCAAAACCATGCTGGACGCTATCTATCAAGATGAGAAACTCTTCCTCTTAGCCCTCAAGGACGTTACAACCCTACAGCAAAACAGAGGCAAGAAAACAAGTAATAAATACGAGTCAGGGTAAAACCAGGTGTCATCAGGAAGTCCTCGAAAGTGGAGAACAGTACTTGTGTATGTCTATGAGAAAGTCATGTAGGCATCAGACATCTACATCAGACCCTTTAATTGCCCAGGAGTAGCATCTGTGCTCAAAAAGGAGGGAATCCTTGACTCTCAGGGTACCAAGGAGCATCTTCATTGTTCCAAAAGAAAAGTAACGAGGTCTGAGGGTGCTACAGACTAAATGTTTGTGTTCCCCCAAAATTCCTATTGTTAAATCCTAACCCCCAATGAGAAGGTATTAGGAGGTGGGGCTTTGGGGAGGTGATTAGATCATAGGGCTGAGCTCCCCGTGAAAAGGATTAGCGCTCTTTTACAAGCGATCTCAGAGAGATCTCTTGCTCCTCCCACCATGTGAAGACAGTGAGAAGACGGCCATCTAGGAACCAGGAAACAGGCTCTCACCAGACACCTAATCTTCCAGGGCCCGATCTTGGACCTCTCAGCCTCCAGAAGAGTGAGAAATAATTTCTGCTGTTTATAAGCCACCCAGTCTCTGGTATTTTGTTACAGACTAAGTCAGAGGGTCCTAAAATGCCAGCGAAAACTGAGACATTTGTGTGTAAAAAGAATAAAACACACCAAGACTGCAGGGACACATTTGGCAGGGATACCAAATGGTGCACCTGAGGGCTGTGGGCTCCTGCAGTGAATCCAAACTTAGACAGCAAAGCAGCCCAACAAAGGCACGTAACTCACCACCCGAACCCGTCAGAGTATCTCATCCTTCGTTAAAATTATCCTAGAGAAGACCCACGTAATAAAGACTAGCTTCACCTGTAAATCTAACAGAAAAGACTTCTGCTGGAAGGCTATTGTCTGGATGACAGTTGTATTTCCCAGGAGACATACTAACAACAACAGAGAAAGGAAAAAAGCCTGTTGGATCACAAATATCATGTCCACCACTTTAGAACAATGCTTCTTAGCTAAGGGGCATGAATTCCCGAGTCTGGTACATGCCCAATCTATTTAAATGGTAAATGAGAAAAAGTATAACATAACTGTGCTAGCACTCACTGGTGTATAACTCAGCCGTGCAACAATTCACCACCCTCACAGCTCACCAGTTCTCATTTTTGAGGCCCCTAGCTCCAGAGTTATGGAGGCTAGGTATGGCAGCTGATGTCCAGCTATGCATGCTGTCCTGGCTTCGTCTGTGGTCTTCTTGTCGTCTGCTCCGATGATACAGTGTCAGGGCTGCAGCTGTGTTTGAATTCAGCTGGCTAACAACACTACTGGTTGTAGTATGTACACTGCATACCTTGTTGAAGAAATCCAATTGAACAAAGCCTTCTTTGTTGAGTAATTAGCATGCAGAGCTGCATAGAATACAACCAAGACAACGCACCCTATGAAACTGCCGTCAACACCCGTCCTACACCATCAGAGCTGTCTGCACAGAGAAAGAAATCTAATCACAGTATACCCCTGCATGCCGCAATAAAACCTACTTTCAGCTTTTGTCTTTCAAAAATCAACCTATATATAAAGCACAGGTGACTATTTAAATTTCAGAATGCACAGTTTCAATCACACAAATTTCACAGTAAAGGTGTTGGGGGAGGAAGGGTAGAAAGTAGAGAATCAAGAGGTACTGTTGAAAGTTGATGAAACAAGGAATAGAAATTTACAAATAGTATTAAAAGTTATCAAATAGGAATTTGGTAACCACTGTGGGGAGGTTAACTCAGGCCTTATTTGCCCAACATGTGAGCACCTTCCCCCGGGCCTTTCAGCTTCTGGAAGAAACAGCTCAGCAAACATAATGTCTTCTTGTTCTGGTCATTCAAAACTCTCCTTCAGCACCAGTTCTGATGCTATGTTCCTACTGTCATCTTCCTATTTTAAAGATGCAGCTGTTTGATCAAAGCCTTGACAAATTTAAAGGAAATACTTGCTGATTTTCTTCTAGGCTTTGGATCTCAGTTTTGTATGAGGTACAGAAATTGCTGCATTTTGTGATAAAACAAATGAGTTTCCTGGTATGAACTATGAAGCTGTTGCTGTTTCAGTGAATTCCCACTTTATCCATCTTGACTGGATAAATACACCAAGAAAGAAAAATGGTTGTTTGGGCCTCATTAAGATCATACTTTTTTGTTGTGATGAGATTTATCTAAACAAATTTCTCAAGACTGTGGTTGCTGTATGAAGGGTCTGCTCTTGTATTAAGAAGTCTTTTCAAAACCATGTTAAGTGAAGCCATCAAGCCTTTGAGAGTCAACACTATCCTTCAGCACAGAAAGGACCCTCTGCTTGGTGAAGACCTTCTAGTTTGCAGAGTCCACGGAGAAGTCGGATCTGCAAACTGGACACCAGGTGGTGAAGTCAGATCAGACAGGCTCCCAAGAAGCCTCCGAGAAGGTAAACTATCAAACCATCCTGTCTGCACCTGCAGCTCCTCATCCTAGAGGAAAACCGCAATCAGAAGCCACTTCTAACATCTCAAAGATGATTGTTTACGTAAGTCCAGAGGAAGTATGGTTGTGTTCATAAACATGACTCTGAAAGTTTTTTTTAACTTGGCTAAGAATGTTTTAACTCGATTAACTGTCAATACTATAAGGAGTCTTTAGTTGTAAAATCTTCATCGCTAGCTAATTTTTGTGATGTGCCTCAAGGTTTAAAGTTCATGTTCTCACTGGAAAGAGGAAATTTCCTTCTTGTTCCGCTTTACTGAACCTGTGCAAAGCAAAGAAGCAAAACAAATGCTTACAGATTTTTTCAAGTCTCCTGTAATTTCCTTCATTATATTAACAAAAATTACATTTTTAACATCAGAGGTCTAATTTAGCTGATTTGTAATATATATACAACTGAAATGAAAGTGAGTCATAGCAGTTAACACACAAACACACACACACTGACAAAGTAACTGATCATGCCTGATCCCCATCCCTGAAATGTATGGTTTGTGTAGTTATTTTACATAAAGGATAATCTACTGCATCCAAGAACTGCAATTATTTTCTTCTTCAAAGTGCTAGTTTAATTTAAGGTATAAAATCAAGAATAAGCATTTCAAGGTTCAAAAGTAAGCAACAGAGGCAATAAAAATAGTGATTGAACTATCGGGAGGAGGGGTGAGGAGGTGGAAGAGTAAGGAGGTAACATAATGAGCAAAACCATCCCCTCTCCTGCACCAAGTCCATAGAGACCATCAAGAAACAGCGATTGGGCGGCTGGCCCAGTGGCACAGCGGTTAAGCTTGCACGTTCCACTTTGGCAGCCTGGGTTTCGCTGGTTCAGATCCCGGGTGCAAATCTACACACCACTTGTCAAGCCATGCTGTGGCAGGTGTCCCACACACAAAGTAGAGGAAGATGGGCACAGATGTTAGCTCTGGGCCAGTCTTCCTCAGCAAAAAGAGGAGGATTGGCAGCAGATGTTAGCTCAGGGCTAATACTCCTCAAAAGAAAAAAGAAACAGCAGTTGGGGCCAGCCCCATGGCCAAGTGGTTAAGTTCACACACTCTGCGTCAGTGACCCAGGAAACCCTTTTGAATACTGGACGCGGACCTAGCACCACTCATCAAGCCATGCTGAAGCAGCATCCCACATAGCAGAACCAGAAGGACCTACAACTAGAATATACAACTATGGACTGGAGGGCTTTGGGTAGCAGAAGAAGAAAAAAGAGAAGAAGACTGGCAACAAACGTTAGCTCAGGTGCCAATCTAAAAAAAAGAAACAGAGGTTGGTATAGTAAAACCTCCCAAAGAACTAATGGCAGAGCCAGTTAGTTGCTGTTGGCTCCGAGAGGTGGGATTAGAAATGGGAAAGATTGAGCGGTAGACTTATCTTTTCATTTTAAATCCTTTTGCACTACTCAGATCATTTTTACCAGGAGTATATACTTGGATAAATATTGTTAACTTGTATAAACATATACACATATATACAATAAACAAATTGTGTATTGCATGAATGTATATACGAATATACAATAAAACCTCAGAAGACTTTTGTAAAAATTGCAACGCTGATTCTAAAATTTAAATACTGTACTCTACATATGATTCTACCCATATGAAATTCTACAACAGGCAAAGCTATGCTGACAAAATTCAGATTAGAGACAGCCCAGGGCCAGGAGTTTGGGAAGGGATCTACCACAAAGGAGTCCAAGTAAACTTCTCGGGGTGATAAAAATATGCTATGTTTTGATTGTGGTGGTGACTGCACTATTGTATATATGTGCCCAAACTCATGGAAACGTATACTTAAAATGGGTGAATTTTATTCTATATAAACTATACTCCAACCGAACTTTTTGAAAAATGTACTGATTGTTTGAGAAGCTGGGGGGAAATCCACCATAATTCCCTCAGGAGACTGTATTCCCATACTTGATTTCAACACACAACATTTCTGTGGCCCAGACGATTTTGCTTCAAGCTATCGTGTCAGTGAATACAAGCTAAGAGGGGGGCTCTTCACAACAGAGGCTGTCACAAAGGCAAGGCTGCAGTACATCCTGTCATTCATCTGTGACATTTATGGATTGGAACACGAGTTTTCCCCAATACTATAAAGATGAATGCAGCAAATGAAATTTTATGCATGTTTTATTTTTCTCCTGCAGTCCGAAAGCTATTCTCTTCTAGATTGCTTTAGGACTAGGATGCAAAGCCATCAGCCCCTCATTTCTGTTTTATTTCCCCGGCACTGCAATTTGATTGTTGCTACTCACTTCCTGCCCCTTCTTAAGGTGTACTTGGCGCCCAGCTGCCCTTTATTCACTGAACTGTCCCAGACCCAGGCCCCCTGTGACTCCCTGCAGCTGGAGCAGTAAACCAGAGAAAAGGGCCCTCGTGAAGCTCATGTGAAGACAGAATCTCTTTACCTTGAGAAAAAAAAAAATCAAGGCATTTGTTTAGGAACATGAAGTGGGGAAAGTCCTGCTTGTCTTCCACTTGCTCCTCCCCTCTCCACCCTCACCTGCTCTGTGCCTCTGGAGGCTGAGGTGCACAGAAACCCTCAGGACCTCTACTGGGTTTGGCCCGTGGTGGCCACCATCAGGAGGTGGGGGGTGAGAGTGAAGTTGAGGGAGCCCTTCCTCCAGCTCCACTCCCTGCCAGGACTGGCTGCATCCCTGTGCAGCTTCTGTCAAATAGACAGTTCCCTAAAGCTAATCTCCCCAATTTCTGTAACCACTTCCTCCCCTCCTGCCTTCAGGCCTAGATGTGGTAATGGGTGCCTGCTCTGGCTAGCCCTGGGAACTGTACTACGCCCTGTTGGTTCCAAAACCCTGCCCCCACCAAGGTAAACAGTCTCTTTATTAAAAGTGCCTCAATGACCCAGTTTGAGAATATCAGCGCTTACTTACTCTAAGGCCAAAACCTTGCAGAAGACTTTGGAGACAAAAGGGACCTCAATGATACATTTAAACCCCCTCACTATTCACATTAGGAAACTGAGCAACCACTGGATTTAATCTATTTTGTATATACTTTCCCTAAAATTAAAGTTGATGGCTTCCTGCTAAAGAAAGCTTTAGTCACAAATTTTCTTCCTTTCTTAAACAAGCTAACATATTTCAAAATATAGCTCAGTTGAGCAAAACAATACTCATGGAAGACTCCATAATGGATATGAGGTCCATCCATTCCTTCAGACATTGTAATTTTATCCCTGGAGGCAGTCAGAGAGCTATATACTTAGACTTCATCATTTTGGGTCTCTGTAAAAAGGCCTTCACTAAATTACGCATACACATGCCATCAGCCTATATAGAAGGATCTTTTGAAACGTAGCCCCACAAAACACTCTGCCATTTATTTGAGGGTTGATGCTGTGTGTGTGGTTCACTACACATATGGTATTCCCTTTATGAGGTGTTTCTTTCAAGTCTAAGAGAAAACTGTTTCACCTTAATCCGTGGGCCATTCATGGATCCTATCACTGACTCAGGGAGCCTGGAAGCTCTCAGCCAAATTTGTAGCTCACTTCTAACAGGTGAACTACGTCTTCTAGGAAATGTTTTGCGTGCTGACCTACCCCAGCTTCTTTTCTTTCCACCCCATCTCCTCACATATTTTAATCGTTGTTGGTCTATCTTTATGGGCTGTGCTATACACTGAATGTTTATATCCTCTCAAAATCCAAACGTCGAAACCTAGACCTCTATGTGATGGTATTTGGTGGTGGGGCCTTTGCAGGTGACGAGGTCATGAAGGTGAAGCCTCATGAATGGGATTAGTGCCTCATAAAAAAGATACCAGGTTGCTCCCTCACCCCTTCTGATATGTGAGGTTACAGCCAGAAGATGGACATCTATGAACCAGGAAGTAGGTCTCACCAGACACCAAATCCGCCAGTGCCTTGATCTTGGACTTCTCCGCCTCCAGAACTGTGAGAAATAAATTTCTGTTATAAGCCACCCAGTCTACAGTATTTTTTATATAGAAGGCAAAATAGACTACGACAGGCTGTATCAAATCCTTTTTGAAATGAGGCATGGATGAAGATAATTCAAAACAAACTTTCAAAAAAGGCTGAAAATAATGACACGTATGTTTCCTTATGAAGCATAATCTATATTTTTAAACTGCATTAGAACCATAAAGAAGCCTGAATTGGGATGATAAACTTTATAACTTACCCTGAATCTTACGCTAGAACCAATTCCTTCCTATTTGTTGAAGAGTTTCTTCTCTCTTTCACAACTAAGACCCTGGCTGTACCTCCCTCCCATTGTCTTCTGCAAATGAGACAAATAATTTTCACTTTATTACCCAGAAAAGAAAGTGAGACAGATACTAGACCACACTGGGTGAACTTGCAGAAACCCTCAAGAAAGTCAATTTCCTGCAACATGTCTCTGAGGGGTATGTGAAGGCCACTGGGGTTCCCGACCTTCTGGACCATTCCTCCTGCAGCCTCAACACCAAATGGGACATTCAGATCCAAGAGGCAGGGTCCTGCCATGGACGGTACTTACTGGCTTTACTGAGGGTCTTGGTCTCTCAATCTCAATCAATCTCTCCGTCTCTCTCTGAGTCTCTGTCAGTCTCTCTCTCTGTTTCCCTGTGTGTGGTGTGTGTGTGTGTCTGTGTGTGTGCAAAGAGTGCCATTCTCTATGTTAAAGGCAGTGGGGCTCTCTGGTCCAGGGAGCGAGCATGATGAGGCCAGGAGAGGTCGGGGAGCGATGTGGCAGGCACTCACTCCTACGAAGACTCGGCATTATGACCATCCTAATGGGAATTTCCTTCGAGGATACCCCATCCAAAGAGTCCTTCCCTTGTCGACAGGGCCGGCCAGCCTGTTAGATTCATCCATGGCAGCATTTACGTCTCTAAGGGCCTTTCTCCCTCCAGAATTCCCATCAACGTCCTTAAGCGGGTTAAAAAACACCTTTCCTGGTAAAGTATCTGTGTAAACCGTGAGTGTTCAAATACTTCTGTAAAATTTGAACGTTTACACAATTTAAAAAGGAAAACATTTTAAAAATAAAAGCAACTGTTTTTCTTTTGTCTATGTTATCTTGAGAACACATTCAGTAGCTGAGAAGTTTCTCCAAATGTATAACAATATACATCTCAGTGATATCAGAGCAAAGAGGCACACCAGAAATAAAATTAATATTTTATTAACCCTGTTAATAAAATAAAACAAAACAAAATATAAAGGGGTGTGTAAGGTGAGACCTTGAGGTAAAACTGGAAAAAGGTGCAAAAGGTCCTATTGAGTGTGAGAAGCCAGGTGAGGTCTTCCTGAGCTTGCTAGAAACGCACGACCTCAGGCTTCACCCAAGATACTGAATCACGGTCTGCATGTTAAAAGGGTGATTTGCAGACCTTTGTAAGGTTTAAGAGGCCTTGCTCTAAGATCCCTGAAGTTCAGATCTTCTATCAGTGAACACATAAAATCAGGAGGTACTGATAGAAGCGACGGGTCTCAGAAATCTACAGTAAAGTGAAATGAGGTGCTGACATTCCCAGTGGTGAATGTTCCTGCTCTAGGCTGATTTACAAACTTCTCTGACCCACAAGAGTGCTGCCACTAACCTGAGCTTATGCAGCTCCCCGCTGTGAACCTGCATGTACTAAAAAGTCAGCACTTCCAATGTACGATGACAACTTGAACTCCGCTCTTTCCCAGAGTCGTACCAAGGAACTCCCACAGAAGAGGTTAGAAACCACCAAAAGGAGGGGCCTACCAGCCAGCCAGCCAGCGAGTGAACCCACAGGAATGGGACGTGGGAAGCACGGAGGGCCAGCAACAAACAGGGGCCCAGAGTGCCTGGGAGCTCAGGGTGCAGGCTGGGGCTTGGGGGGACAGGCACAGCTCAGTGACTGGCTGAAGACTGACTGGCACAGGGCTGGGGAACAGAGCAGCACCCTGACAGCCCCGACCCCAGCCCCCACCAGGCTTTCACCTGGACCCACAGCCCTGCTCAATAAAACAGGGCCACTGCCACCAGGAGCTCCTCATGCAAGCCAGCTAGAGAAGGGAAAATGCCCCCAACAGACAGGAAGCCCCAAACTCAGAAATCCTTTGCTCCAGCAATGGGGGTGCTGACTACTTCTGGCTGGAGCCCCCTCCCCACTCCTTCCAGGAACAACAAGACTACAGGAGTGGTCAGGATTCCCAGGGCTCCAAGAACAGGCTGTGGGCCAGCCATGAAACTGTTGGTGTGAGGGAGCTCACCCACTTCCTGCAGAACTTGGAAATCAAGCCACTACTAGACAATATAATGTGCCTTTGTGTAATTTAGAAAATGGGGCTGAGCAGAAAAAGAAAAGCCCTCTGGCAATCAAATTAGCAAAAGGCCTTTCCTTTGGGTGATGGAGCTCTGGGCTTATCAAATAGAAGGTACCTGTGCTAAGAAAATGGTCCTACTTTCTCCAGGGGACACAGCTCCCACTCATCCCCCAGCATCAACATGCATGCAATGTATACATACAGAGCCATCTGCCCACCCCACCTTGGCAGCCTCTAAGGCAGGGTGGGAGAGAAGAGGAAGAGAGAATACATCAGCATAGGAATCCCAGAATCCAACAAACAGTCTGGACAAAGAAGAGTGTTCTAGAAGTGAAGGGAGAGTTCCCAAGGGGTTCATGTATCCTTCTCATCTCATTATTACGCTTATTGCAATTGTATTTTACCACAAAATGATTATATTGAGTTTTATAAATTGACTGATGGCATGATTAACAACAGTATAACTGCACTGTATTATGCTGCCAGTAACGGAATCCATTTCAAAATGCAAGAATACAATAACGCCCATGCTTCAAAAATGGGGCTGTTTATTTCAGCCCGGGAGCAGGTAGGACAAGTGCTCTGCTCGCATTCCATCTCCATCCCAAGCTCTCATTTGCTAACACAATGGGGTGCTTTATGAAAACATTTTTTTACCTCGCTACAGTAATAGCTCCAAACTGCAACAACATTATTAGATGTTCAATGATAAAGTTTGCTGCAACACAGAATTTCACACAGAGGAGCTATAAGGCACCCTCGCTACAGTAGAATGTCTAAACTAAAAACGGTTGCACCAAAATGAGCAAAATCATGAAAAACATTTCCATAAGTATGTTTTTACTCAATTCTTTTAACATCTAATGTCTTTAGGCTAGACTTTATACAGTGGACTTAATCTGATTTTGAGTATCAACACACAATAAGGGAGGTCTTTCTTCTAACAAATAACCAATAAGTAATAATGTTCAACTTTCCAGTTCACAATTAATGTCACCTTAATTTGTTTAAATGCCTGCAATGAGTCAATTTTATAATCATTAGAGTAAATTATGTAGGCACAAACTACACGTATTTTGTTATGTTTTATTTTTCTGTTTGTATGTACAAACTATACATAACAGCTAATATTTATCAAGCATTTATCATGTGCCAGACATTGTTAAGCATTTTATATACACCTTCTCTCAACACTGTGATTCCTACTTCAACCCTGTGAGGTAGATGTGACTTTTAGCTTCATTAAGAAATTAAAAACTGAAGCACAGAAAGGTTAGACTGCTAATATCTAGCAAAGTCAGTATCTGAAGCCAGCAGTATGTGTGTCTCTCAACTGCTATGAAGTAAATGCAAACAGTATCCATCAGGGCTGGACTACACCCACAGCAACTAAGATTTTAAACACTTAATACTGACTCCATTCAGCAAGACTAACAATTAATAACAACCTAGAGAATGGTACTAAGAACTCCATGTAATTTAAAAGAAAAATAAGATATTGTTTCAAAGACTTTGCAGACTAATAAAAAAGATAAAAATATATACATAAAAGTACACTTATTTCAAAGCTTATTCTAAGTGGACACGATGTGGTCTAGATGAAATAAAGGGAGAGATGACAGGAAGTATCATGGAAGTGATCCCTAACGCAGCTTTCTAAGGAAATACTGCCTGGATCGGCAGAGTGATGGGAGAAGGGAATTTCACACTATGATCAAAAATAGAGGCAAAAAGTAACAGGAGAGATGGAGGAGGCAGTTGGAGAACAGAATGTATGTCACGAAGTATTTCAAAGCCTATGAAACTGTGATGAGCTATTTCACAGTGGTTTCCTTTTAACCGAGAATCTACATTTCACACTTAGCACTATCAGTATTCTAGTTTTATTCTCCTTTCATCTCAGTGTTCCAGGGCAACTCTCTGAGTGTTAAGTGGAAACCATCTCCCTGTGTTCCCTCCCTGGTCTGCCTCCCACTAGTGTGCAATGATTTGCTCAAAAACAAATTGGCAGAGTAAACGAATGTCACTACACAACCACCCACCACTTAATTTATTTCCAAAAATTTTCTTTGCATGAAGCTAAAGTAAAATTAGTGTTGAATTCAAATGACAGGCTACTTGTCTATTTGTTTTAAAAGATGATGGAAAGGTCTACACTCAACTAATAAGTTTTATTTAGAGAGCCTCTGCCCAACCAGATGTTGAGCCCAGGGTAAGCTGTGGTTCCTGCCCCCAAGGACTTTTTGATCCAGCAGGAACCAAGTCTATACAATGCCTGGCACACAGTTGGCACTCAGTAAATGGGAGGTTCCATTTCTTGAGCACTGTAGCTGAACAATGGGAAGCTGAAGTAGAGGTCAAGAAGCAAAAGACAAAAACAAGATCACTGTAAATCAGAGAGCTGATAAGCACTGGACAGGGAGCACTGGAAGGGTCAGAGAGTCGGTCCCCTATAGAAGAGGGGTGTATCTGGCAGAAGTAGGAAGCTGGAGAGCATCTGAAGCAGAGAACACAGCAAAACACATGGCCTGTTAAAGAAGGATGACTTCTTCTGTGTGGTGTGACTGGGGCCCAGATATGGGCAGAGTAGGAGTAAATAGGCCAGACCACAGAGGGCTCCAGTGTCCCACACAGAGGGTGGGATTATTGAGCAGGTACAATGAGCCAGTAACAGACATTAAGCAGGAGAATGATATGATCATACTAATTTCAAGAAACAGATATGATGGCAATGTAGAGGATGGATTGGAAAGGGGGCACAGAGGTCACCTAGAAATTCAACTGAAATAAGATGAGGGTCTGAACTCAAGTAGTGATGAGTGAGAGGAAAGGATGGATTTGTTTAGATTTCTCCATGCAAAATGTAGCTTAAGCTCCCAAATTAGAGATTGTTGGATTTTCTCGTGTCCCAAAAGCATCTGATATGGTGCAATTCAGACTACTGCCTTTTGAATACAGGGACTAATTAATAATCCTATCATCCAGAATGCTCCTCTCCTTTCTGTCTCTCAATGAACATCTGCTAGGCACTAACTACATGTCCTGTACTAGGAGTTAGAGATACAAAAGCAAGTGAGACACAGTTCTAGTGGTCGATGAGCTCCGAGTTTAGGAGAAGACAGGTGCATACACAGATTGTAACCGCAACGGTCCCACTACTGTAAGAGGTGTGTATGAGCTGGTAGGTGCACAGAGGAGAACTGTACTGCCTGACTGGGACAGAGGTCACATTTGACTCCATAATGTCCTAGTAATCTAAGGGACCTATCACCAATTTTTTAAACAATATACACAACTGCCAGTGACATTTCTCATTAACTTAGCTGAAGCTACACATAAATTGTCTAAAATATATAATATCAGATATATAATATGTAATGGATTCTGTGAAACTGTGTTTACTCCTGTGAATGTTAGAGGTAAATCCCATCTGTAGAGCTCTGCTTCGAGCTGGGCTCACCTCTGAACTCCCACGATGGAAGTCGTTTTCTGACCTTTTCAAGTTTCAACTATTAAACTGATTCTCAGCATTGAATTTCACCACGGAAATAAACAAAACGCCAAAAAATAGCCAAAGACCTACTGGGGTCAAGCACACACTCTGTGTTTACCAGCCCCAAGAAAAACCTTTGCTTTGTACCCAGCATTCTCTTCAGACTACTTTTGGTGGCCTTAGTCCACTTTCAAACAATTTTTCCATTAATTGGCAGGAGTACCCATGGTACTCCACCCCCTCCACATCCTTCCTGTGCTGGTCACTTAAAAATAACTAGCCATGAAGCATTTTAAAATTTCAGGAAGTTATTTTAGTGGGAAAATCACTGACCATCACAATTATGGTAGAGAACCCAGGGCAGATCTCAGAAGATTTTCAAATAAGAACTTTAGGTTTTAGACAGTACAAATTTCTTTACTCCCTACCAATGACTACTTACCTTCCTATCAGAACAATTTGTTTGTAATATGTGACTAATCTGGGAGAAAATGCTTTCTATCTAATATCCCTCATTATGTGACAATAAAATCTATCTTTATGAATTCCCATGTCACATAAATACGTTCACTTGGAATTTTGAACTTTTCTTGTTTCCAAGGAGCTATTTCATACATCAGTTATTAAGTGGTGAAATGACTATTTTAATTAATTATATAGGATAGACAAGTCTATTACAGAAAATTAGACCATGTAAATAGGCATCAAAGAAATTAAAATAATTTTTATAACTTTAATAACTCTTTGCCATCATTTGTATTGGCAATATAATTACGTAGACATTCCATAATTTAAATAATCAATCATTATAGTTGGGCATCGAGGTTGTTCCCAATTTTTCATTTCCAATGGCAATGCTATAATGAGCATCCTTATACACACATCTTTGCACACTCATCCAATTGTTTGCTTAGAACAGAATCCTAGTGGAGTTGCTGAATCAGAGCAGACATGATAAGATCATGATTTTTACATCACAGGAAATATATAGCTGATAGATTATTTAAAATGTACATAATGAGAAGAATAAAGGAATAGCTGATTTAAAATAAAACACAAAATAATAAATATATTTGTATTTGAAAAACACAAAGTATATATCTTTATTTAAAGGTAAGAGTTGGGGCTGGCCCTGTGGCACAGCAGTTAAGTTCGCATGTTCAGCTTCAGTGGCCACAGGTTTGCCGGTTCGGATCCCAGGTGTGGACCTACACACTGCTTGTCAAGCCACGCTGTGGCAGGCGTCCCACATGTAAAGTAGAGGAAGATGGGCACGGATGTTAGCTCAGGGCCAATCTTCCTCAGCAAAAAGAGGAGGATTGGTGGCAGATGTTAGCTTAGGGCTAATCTTTCTCAAAAATAAATAAGTAAAATAAAGGTAAGAGTTTACATCTATTAAACTATAGCTTAGCTCTCAACAAAACACAAACCCTCAGACTAGAACATGTGTAGGGCTCTGTCATGTTTGCTAAAGTTGTGTCCCGAGAAAAACCAGCTAGGTTTATACCAGAAGCTCCTTGAAGAAAGAGCTCTGTGGGCAATAAACTTAGATGCTACACCATAATCAGCATTGTACAATAAAAACACAACGTGCACCACAAATGCGAGCCACGCATGTAATTTTAAATTTGCTAGTGGCCACATGGAAAAAAGTACAGAGAAACAGGTGAAATTAACTCTAATAATACATTTTATTTGACCCAGTGTATCCAAAATAGCCTTTCAACATCTAATCAAAAATTAAAAAATTATTAATATGATAATTTACATTCTGGGGCTGGCCCCGTGGCCGAGTGGTTGGGTTCGCGGGCTCCGCTGCAGGCGGCCCAGTGTTTCGTTGGTTCGAATCCTGGGCGCGGACATGGCACTGCTCATCAAGCCATGCTGAGGCAGCGTCCCACATGCCACAACTAGAAGGACCCACAACGAAGAATATACAACTATGTACTGGGGGGCTTTGGGGAGAAAAAGGAAAAAATAAAATCTTTAAAAAAAAAAAAAAAAGATAATTTACATTCTTTGTTTTTGTACTAAATCTTCAAATTCCAAAACGGATAAGTGTTAACACAGCACATCTCAATTTAGACTAGCTGTGTCCTAGGTGCTCAAAAGCCACATATGGCTGGTGGCTACCATCATGGACAGTGCAAGACTACAGCAGAAGTCAGCAAACTTTTTCTATAAGAACCAGATAGTATTTTAGGCTTTGTAAGCCAAGAGGCAAAATGGAGGATATTGTGTGGCTACTCACATAACATCCTTTGCTGGGGTGGCCCACCCAGGGTGGTGAGCAGCTTTGCACCCAAGTGCCCTCAGCTGGAGACATTCTCAGGACAAAGAGCGACTGGCCCAAGGGTCAGCTGTAACCCAGATCCCAGAGAGCTCCCGCCTCCCCACAAGGTCATCGCAACTGGGGCAGGTGCCAGAAAAGAGGAGACTCAGTGACTGGGATCCTTAGACAGAGGCTCCACCACTCAGGGTCCTGCATTTGCCATGGCCGAGACCCAACATGTTGGTCGTGACCAGAGCAGGCCAGAGGGGGAACAGGGGCCAAGGCAGGTGCTGCAGCTTGGTCTCTGCAGCTCACCGTGCCAGCCCCTCCTGGTTCTAAAATAGACTACCAAGTCAGGGAGGACTAACAAAGCCATTTGCACAGTAAAGGCGCTGAGATATCTGCTTCAGTTTGGGTAACTCTGCCTTTCCCCACACTTTTCTGGTGCGAACTCATCTTAAGGCAGACAAGTGGATATTCCCCACAACATGTGGCTCACTTTGAGAGATGCTGGTCTAAGCTAATTTTGTAAAGCCCTGTCTGACATCAGGAAAAATTCCTCATGGTAAACCCTATTAATAATAGAAATAAATCCCAAGGTTCCTTCATAGGCTCTGTCTTTCCTTGTTGCAATTTCCCCGACATCATGCCAGATTATCTTTTCAACTCAGCCCTCCCTCTCTCCTCTCTGCACTGGTGTCCCGCCACAGCCCTCCATGACTCGAGAGCCGATGGATGTGGTCTGCCTTGTCTGCCTTTCCGGTCTTGCATAAATGTTACTTCCAACTTGAACCTAACCGTCCCCAGCATCAGCCAAAATGAGCTTAGCTCTTCCTTCTTCCTACCCATTAAACTTGGTTCCTCTGTCAAGGGCCAAGGACTCCAAATGCTCCTGCAACCCCTCCTGACCACAAAGCCAGAAAGGTCTTCCTCGTGCCCTGACCATGTACAGCCTCTACTGAGCCTCACGCATCATCAGAGAACTCCTTCAACACACCACCTCATCCCCTCCCTAGGTCCACACTTTCAGGACAGTAGAGACCAGCCCTTACATTTCTTTCACAATACAGTGCTTTGCGGCAAATGCTCAAAACCAGCTTAGTGAGTAAATGAAGGGATGAAGCGGCCAGGCTCTACGAAGCGGGATCTGGGCCATGAGCACAGTCAGGCCTGCTAAAAGACACCAGACGTGAGGCTACACATTAAGACCTTCACAGGCAGAAAAGCCACACTAATTCCCGCCATGACTCATTACATTAGGGATGGGTCACATCACTGTAGCACTCCCTGGCTAGTGAATTAATTCACGGTCAGACTTCTACTTCCCTTTATAACACACTTGATCCTTGACATAGTTGTTCTCCAAAGACAAATTTAATACATTGTAATTTTCCATTGAAACTAGATCATTTGCTGTAAAAAGTCACTTTTTAGTATGAGAAAGGAACTGTCTGGGATACTTCCCAAATAGGAGGTTAGTTACTAAAGTACCACAACATACACGCACACACACACACACAGACACACACACACGTGCACTCAAGCCTCAGCAACAACAAACAACAACTCTTATTGCAAGAAAGTCTCTTTCTAGCTCAGCTGTACCACATGGACTGCTGAGAACACCATTGAAGAGTCTAACCAGCATTTTGTTAATTTTTTCAAAATATCAAGAAGTACAGGTACTATAATTTCCAAGGCAAATCACGACTCTTTGGCCTGAAAACTCAAATGCTTTCATGGGACTGTAGAGATAAAATATTGTAAATCAAGACCATCCTGGAAAACTTGGAACCCATTCTATGATATCAATTAAGCAGTGAGAAGCCAAATAGTATTATTAACAACAACAACAATAAGCCTTAGTAAAATCTAAAATAGAAGGTTTTCACTTCCTAACAGAGACAGTGTAAATAACCAGTATTGGTGTATTGGGACTACAGTAACACCACTGATACATAAAGACACAGCTCCAAAACCTTTAAGTGACTTTTAGACAAATGTGCAAAAGAGATTACAAGGTATCTAGAAAATGCTTGCCTGGGTTTTACTGTGATGCCATTAGCAGCAATCCTGAGGAATTTGGGAACTGGGCTCACAGAGGGTGTGGCAAGTGGACTCTCTGGAAGCATCTCACTTTGCTAGCCAACAAGGCTGCCAAGTGAAAAGCCGACAGACTTTCCTCCCTTACTCAAAGTGACAGAGAGTCTCCAAATAAACCTGCCTTCCAGGACCCTAAAATAATCTTCAAATAAAATGTTTTGTCTAAACATCAAAGCTAGAAAGCCTATTTATTGAAATGCACAGCGGGGCATAAGTTTTAAAATAGAAGACGACATAAGAAGTTCAGTAGTATTCTTTTGGGAGTCCTATCTGTGGCCGAAATTACTCTCTTTATCAAAAGCCACAGGGAGAGCCATGACAGGGAGGGCTGGTGGGGCCCAGGGACACAATGTTCCCAGTGGAAAGGATAACAATAAACCCAAGGAGGCAAGGCAGCTGTTAGCAACATTAAAGGTAGGAAAGAATGAGCATCATAACTCAGGAGAGTTTAATTGTTTTGTTTTGGTCTTTTTAAATCACAAAAGGCAACACAATCAAATTTAAGGATGGGCTAAAATTACGAAACAGCTAAATTCGCCATTCTCTAACCACAACGGAAGATTATGAAAAATGAAAACCTACTGCCAAAAAGTAGATCATGTTGCAGTTGTATGAAGAAGCAGCATCTTGAATTTTAGTGACCAAAGATCTTGTGGCCCAAGGGGGCTGCAGGAAGAGATCAAAACCAACCAAGGTAAAGATCGGCTGGTACTAACATCTGCCATCTTTCCAAGCAGGTTTTTCAGAACAAGCACTTCAAAAGCCAAGCACTGAATTTTCTTCTTTCTCACATGGTCTTGATAGTCCTTATCCTTATACTTAGTTATTACCAAAGGTCAAAGGCCCATAGTATATGACGCAATATAGACATTGATATATCTCTATGCTCTTACAAATACATACACAGCAAAGAGCTTTGAAAACACAAATAAATGGCACATATCTTAGTCTGGAAGCTACTACTTTTCTGTTTCTGTGATGGTACGTAAAATGCAACATAAGTCAGCAAAAGTTTACAGGAAAAGAATTAACATATCAATCATATGTGCACATTGATTGAAAACACATCCTAATTTCTGAAAATGTAAAACACTGTAATCCAAGTATACTTAAAATCACTGGAATATGGTAAATTTAGGCATTTCTACTTTGGCAATTCAAATGGAGCTCATTGATCAGGGTCGCAGGCACTCTAAGCATGACAAATATCACCCCTAGGGAGAGTAAATTCCACCAAAAAGCATTCATAGTCTGGTTTTATTTCCAGAAATTAGATTACCATATTTGGCCATATTTATTTCTGTATTTTATTCACAGATGAGATTGTACTTTCATTTCAGAAATCTATGTTTTATGTTGTGTTTTCAACCAGTTACAAAACTACCTTGAAATGAGTTGTTGATTAGAGAGAACAGTTTTTAATTAAGGTGGAGAAGTTGGGGAAAATACCCCTTTCCCACAATAAAATGGCTAAAAGGGTGCCTCTCACTTCCTGCTTGTTTGTTTACTTATTTGCATGTGCCTCAATGTGCCCTCACAATTCAGTCACACACATCATCCTGATGGCACTGCAGTGTCACTTACAACAGCAAAGCAAAACTTTATAATATTAAAACAACCCAAATATCCAACAGGAGGAGAATGGTTATTGCTCATCTGTGTGGTAGAAAGAATGCTGTACAGCCATTAAAAATAACATTTTCAAAGAATATTTACTGACAAAATGCTCAGAATATAATGTTCAATAAAAAAATGAAGATCCAAAACTCTACACACAATATGATCCTAAGTGTGCCCCCTTTAAAAATGTCTATTTATCTATCATATGCATACACAGAAAAAAACCTTGAAGGAAATCCTCCAACAATTTAATACATACTTTTCTCTGAGGGATAGCATTTCAGGAGATTTTAATTTTCTTATTTTATAGTTCACTGTGATTTTCAAATTTCACACAATAAACATTATCCTTTTTTGAGAATAAATTTAAAATTTAATAATGTGTCTAAAAAAGTTATAAATTTAAAGAAAACACAAGAATACAGTTATTAAGAAATCAGATGGATAAAATATGTGAATGCATTTTGAAAGCTAAATAGAACTATACATATATATTATTTAATTTTTAATATTAATAATTATTATTATTTTAATTTCCATTGTAACTGCATAAAAATAGGTTAGACACTAGTTAAGGGAGAGGTCCATTTGGATTCATGAGCTTGTGTCTGAGATAACAAGACAAATTCAAGATCTCAAACTTCAGTCCTTTACGCTCACTTATTTATAAACAAACAAGCTCTATTTTTTGTCTCTAACCAAATGCTCAAGAAATTACAGAGTGCTGTAGTTATTTTTTCAAAGAACAGGAATAGGATGCAGGTATTTGACTGGTATCCACTTGGGGTACAATGGTGCCATACAACCAATCACTTCTATAAATAATTCGTGCAATTGGAAAATATACACTATCTATACCCATTCACTGATCTCCTTTTTTCCCTCCAGCTTTATTGAGATATAACTGAAAAATAACATTGTGTAAGTTTAAACTGTACAATGTGATGATGTGACATACTATATATTGTGAAATGATTAACATGATAAGGTTAGTTAACAAATCCATCACTTCCACTGTGTGTGTGTGTGTGGTGAGAACATTTAAGGTCGACTCTCCTAGCAAATTTCAAGTGTACAATACAGTATTGTTAACTATATTATAACTATATGTCACCATGTTGTACATTAGATCCCCAGAACCATTACTTTTATAAATAAAAAACTGCTTTAAAAAATGTTCTGTTGGGGCCAGCCCAGTGGCACAGCAGGTAAATTCACATGTTCTGCTTCAGCGGCCCAGGATTTGCCAGTTTGGATTCCAGGTGCAGACCTACGCACCATTTGTCAAGCCACGCTGTGACAGGCATCCCACATATAAAGTAGAGGAACATGGGCACAGATGTTAGCTCATCTTCCTCAGCAAAAAAGAAAGAGGAGGATTAGCAGCAGATGTTGCTCAGGGCTAATCTTCCTCAAAAAAAAAAAAATTCTCTTAACATGGCAGTTTATACCAAAAGAGAAAAATGAGTAAGCTATGGATTTATTTACTTTTCAATATACATCTTAAACACTCTGTAAAAATACTAACTTTTAAAGCACAAACATCAATTTAGCTGCATTTTTCTTCTGAAAAAATTACTTACTAATCTCACTTTAATATATTTAATATTTATTACAGTCAGAAGAATCTATACAACAGAAAGGATTTAAATGACAAAGAAAAACCTCTTCATTGATCTATCCTTTTATGTAATATTCTCTTGTACTTAGTAAAAGCAACCATCCAGCTATTTCTTAAGAAATTGTCAGCCACTAAATATTCTCCACAGAACTTGTGAGGGATCAGAATTTGCCACCCCAAAATGTGTCTCTTTAGCTTTATTATTTTTAAGAACAAAATACTCAGAAAGAAACTTTGACCTCCCCCCAACTGCCTAAAAGAATTTAAGATAGAAGGGCTGCTCTGGGAAGCTGCTAATACCACAAGATGACTATAGAATAAAATAAACTAGGTGCAGTAGACAGAGAGGAAACTAGCAAGGCCCATTTAATCAAAGTCCTCTCCATGTCCCATTGTCTTTGCAAGGCATGGCAAACATTTGTTCACCAAACACTTGCTTTTCTATCTCCACATGAATTGCCTTCCTCCTTGTTGAAGTCCCAAACCACTAGCCCCAACATCCTCCTTTGTCTTTAGCTGAAGATGGTATTTAAGGTGGTGGCTTCAGCCATTCTGGTAAGTTACTCAGTTTTCCTGGGTTTCTCCCATGTCTACATGTTACAAAACTTTGTTTAATTTTCTCCTGCTATTCTGTCTCAAGTCAATTTAATTATTAGACCAGCCAAAAGAACCTAAAAAGGGCAGAGGAAAATTTCTTCCTCCCCCACAAACTTAAAAACCTTGGACTCATAGAGATGCCTACAAACTAGTCAGGGAAGCTCTCCGGTTCTCAAAATGCATCATAAGTGGACAAAATACACGTGTGTAGTAAGCAAACTGTCAAATGATCTGCTGTTTAAATCACCCTAACTCAAAGGAAAATATATAATTGTGAAGAATTTAAAATAATATTCTTCTAGCATTTTAGTTTACAAAACACTTTTCACATAGATTACCAACATCCCCACTTTCTTTACAAGGTAGGAATTATCATGCCCATTTTCCAGATGAGGAAATGGCTAAGCTTGAGAAGCCACAGCTTGTTAAAGGTGGACCTAGAACTTTTTTTAAGATTGGCCCTGAGCTAACATCTGCTGCCAATCTTTTCTTTTTTCTTCTTCTCCCCAAAGCTCCCCAGTACCTAGTTGTATATTCTAGTTGTAGGTCCTTCTAGTTCTGCTATGTGGGACGCCACCTCAGCGTGGCTTGATGAGCGGTGCTAGGTCTGTGCCCAGGATCCAAATCGGCGAAATTCTGGGCCGCCAAAGCGGAGTGTACAAACTTAACCACTCGGCCATGGGGCCGGCCCCTGGACCTAGAACTTGAACTCAGGAACCCTGCCTCAATACACTGGGCACTCTGTACCATTCAACCAGATGGAACGCCACTGCACCTTCAGTGCTATCAGACAACGACATTCACAGGTGAGCAGGAGGGAAGATGGTCTCAGCTCAAACTGGCATGCTGCAAATGAACTTTTATAATAACATTCACAGGTGAAAATGACAGCTAAGGCACTACAATCACAGGATGCTACTGTTCAACCATTTGACGGCACAATTCCAGAGATAGCAAGTGAAACTTGCCAACAAAACACATACGAGAAGATACTTTGGCCGAGAACAGAAAGATTGTCTGCACATATAAATGCCCCTTCTCAGTCAATTACATTTATGTTGATGGTTCAGGTTGCAAGTATCATTCTCAGTTGCCCAATGTTTCAGACAATGTATTTGCTGCTCTGGGTCAGGGAAGACTATAACCTAGTTAGACCTAGTGGCCAAAATGTGGTAGCATAAATCAAGGCACTAAGGATGTGGACTCACATCAAAATATAAGAAATCTTCTCAGAGTAAAGAGCCATAGCATAGAAAAGGTCTGGAACCGCAGGGAGGGCTGTGTCTTCTACATCTTCAGTGCTGGACCCCTCGTGGTGCTGGGCAGACACCAAGAAGAAAGCCCGTGCTGGAAGTCAGCAGCACAAGAGAAAGACGAGGATGCTCTGGAGGCAGACTGATCTGTGCCCCAACACTCCTCTCCCCACCACGTCCCAGCTCTCGGGCCCCCAGCACAGCGCCAAGCACACAGAGATTACAGAGGGTATGTAAACTGGTTCTAGTGCTTCCCTTACATAAATATGGGCCCATAGCTTTGCTTTGTTGACTTACTTTCATGAATCTGGGGAGGAAACAATAACCAGACTTATGGGCTTTATGAATGTGGCCAAATGAACTGAGAAGTTTTCCACTCAAACTGTGAACGTACCAAGACAGAGAAGAACGAGACTGAAGACAAAACATTTCCCTTCCAGATTATACATTTCTAGCTCCCAGCTGAGGGCCAAGCTCAACAAACATTAAGTTACTAAATTAGGCTCTATTAACCAAGTTTGCCGCCTATTAAGGTTTGCCTTGGGTGAATTACTAAACCATGCTAAGCCACGGGATCCCTATCTGCAGAATAAAGAGGACTCTGTCATCCCAGGATGATTGCAAAGATTAAAAGAGCTAATACATGTGATGTGCCTGGCTCTTGAACCCAAAATTAGCACTCAATAAACAGTAGCTCTTACAATTGTATAATACAAAACAATGTTCATAAAAAACTAACAAGTTAGTATCCTAAATGAAACAGTCTTATTTTATTTTGTTTTACTTTCTAAGAAGAAAGGGCTGACTTACGCTTGGAGAAAGATGATTGCTTTAAATTAAATGCTTATCAACTAAGATAGATAGATGATAGATTGATGGTAGCTTTGATTGATAGATAGACAGATACATAGACAGACAGACAGGCAGACATCAGTTATGAGAAAACTATCTAAGAAAGTTTAAATTAAATCCACTGTGTAAGGAATAAAATGGGACTTACACCTCGGTACTCTCAAAATATATACCTCACCACTCAGTAGTAGGATAAAGATAAACATCTGTAAAAAAATCTTATGACTACAAAATATTTTTGTCTTATTTTGTTCAAAAACACCACATTCAAAGATGTTCAGAATTAAATTGATAAAATAAGGATTAGCTGTGATTTGATTTCTTAGTAGTTTATCATTACTGAATTAGTAGTAATTCACAGATAAATTTCCAGAAAAAAATAACACCTCCACTGTTTTGAAAGGAGTTTCACTCATTTTTAGACTCACTATTAAAACTCACTGCTGGGGCTGGCCCCGTGGCATAGCGGTTCTTGCACTCCGCTTTAGCGGCCCAGGGTTCACCAGTTGGGATCCTGGGCACAGACCCACGCATCGCTTATCAAGCCATGCTGTCGAAGGCGTCCCACATATAAAGTAGAGGAAGGTGGGCACATATGTTAGCTCAGGGCCAATCTTCCTCAGCAAAAAGAGGAGGATTGGCAGCAGATGTTAGCTCAGGGCCAAATCTTCCTCAAAAAAAAAAAAAAAACTCACTGCTGAGTAGTGATGGCCAAGTAGCTTGTTACGGACCTCCCTCCCACCTTGTATACACTAAGAACAATTTGAAAAGCTGGACACACACACAAAATAATCCATTTGAAAGTCTCAGTGAGCTAACAAGACAGCCAGGACCTAAGAAGTAAAGACATCTTAGAGAAAGGACATAAACTAGTGAGTTTGATAGTCTTTGAAGCTGTTTCTCTCAAGGAATTTGCCAGTTTCTAGGTGGTACAGAGCCAAGAGGCTAACAGGCCAAGCAGAAAGCAGCAGCTAAGAGGCTGGAAACCAGCGTTGAGTTTTTGGCAGTCTGAGGGGGTTGGGGGGAGGCCAAGGAGGAGGGAGTTGTGCAAACACCCAGATTTCCAGATAAGACCCTGGAAAGGCTATACTTTAGAAATTAGGGCAAGCTGGAAATAGGCAAGTTCTCACAAAGCCCAAAACCTAGCTTTCACCTGCTCAATCCCAGAATGGACTAAAATAACATAACTCCACACCAATGCCTGCAAGAAAGCAAATCTCTGAGGGAAAATAAAATCATGCAGAGCCTCAAGTTATCGCTTTGATTTTTCATACACAATGTCCAGCATTCAAACAAATTACAAGGCGTGCAGACAACTATTAGCGTACTGCTGAGTCCTTGCTGAAACTGACCCATAGAGGCCTTGTAACTCTCCAGCCTGAAATTCCCATTTAAGGATGAATCAACTCAGACTTATGAGCTAACAAGGCAGGAAGGGCCAAAACCTTGCTAGTCAAATGGAAAAGGTATATTCAAGAATGTAGCTGGTCTGGCCCCTGGAGCATCTCAGTTTTACATTAAAAAAAAGTAACAAGTTGCAAGCAACTTTATCTGCCCTACTAACTAAAGCAAAGCCACACTGACTCAACGGGGCCCTCGATTCACAGATTTCCTAAATGGCTGGGCCTGGTTCACTGATGGTTTGGCTAAGGTGAAACCCAGTGGTATCCACCAAGAAGCTGTGGCTACTCAGCCACAGTGTCAGCCATGCAGAAGCAGAAGCAGATGCCGCTGAAGACGAAAGAGATCCTTCTTTGGAAACAGGAACCTGGGAACAAACCACGTCTGCCGACTGAACTGTGGGGAACACTCACATAGGTGCCCACAGGAAGGGGTGCTTCTCTGCTGGGACCGACTGAAATCAAGCTGCTGTTGGAGCCCGACTCTGTCTCTAACGCAGAGGCTACCACTGCAGGGCAGACTTGTGACTCCTGCCTAAAGCTGACCCATTGGTCTCACAACAGGAGGGGCCACGTCACCAGGTGTGTTACCCCCTCCCACTCCCGGCAGATCGGCTACATCAGACCTTTGAACCCCTCTCGGCTATCAGTGCTGCCTCACCACTGTTGATATTTTTTCAGGTTACTGATCAGCTGTTTCCAGCCACACCATTGTGGCCCGTGAAACTGATCTGAGTATTCGACAACGGACTGACTGTCTAGCTCTCTCTCTCCCTCATTCCCTCCTGGTCCATACACTTTAGGAAGCCATTTGATCACTGAATGCAGGTGTTCCCAGAAATGGGCCATCCCTTCGTGGCCACTTCCCGAGTAATGATCAGGACAAAAGGGGGGAAGGATAGGGAATGATAGGGATCTATTCTGACAACTGAGGGTTCTGTCTTCACCTCTGCTGGGCAGGAGGCATTTTTCCTTCCCTAACAGCACCTCCAGGCCAGCCTCGTTGACACACTCTCCAAGTGGCAGCATAGCTAAGAGGGCATCAGGGATTCAAGTTTAACTCTGGTTAAGTTCTATAAAAGTGTCCTTGTCCCTTGTGCACCTGACCCTTCCAGATGAAAAGTATAGGTGTGACTAGGGGGTGATTAGAAAAATCGTGAAGTTAGAGCTGCTGGGATGGGACATCCAGGTTTCGTGGATAATACTGCCATGAACATTCTTGTACAAGTCTTTGGTGCATATAAATGTACGCGTTTCTAGAGGAAGGGCAACTACCCAGCAGCTTGGGAGGGAAGACCTCAGACCCCAGTATGGTGAAAATATTAATAGCTTGATGAATACACAAGATATCTCAATAATAACATCTACCACACCCACCAAACTTTCCATGAAACTCCCTCACCCATGGCCCCTGCTGTGTGACAACCAGCCCATGGACTGGTCAGAGATGGGTGTTTTGTCTAGCTCCAGAATGTGAACCAAGATTCTCTCTCCCAAGATACAAGCCTGAATATACTGAGTGAATAAGAGATGTTGCAGTGAGAACTGAAGCAGAAAAAACAAAGAGAACGGGGCCACAATATGTTGAGTCAGGACCACGAGGGGCATGGCAGCCTGAAGTTAGGGGAAACAGAATAAGTAGGTCACAATAAAGGCAGCGCGAGACTCACCCTTATATTGCCTAACAATATTCCCACTGGCCCCGTGCCACACACAGAAGCGACCATTATTCAAGACAACTTGAGTTCATATCTCTCCCCTGCAATCAAAAGGGCTTAAAGCAAATAATCATACAACAGAAACCGATTACCCCGAGAAAAGTTTAGCAACACTAGAAAAAGCACACTACACACTTGATTAATGAAATCTTAGCAAATGCCTTAAAATAACTTCGACTAGCTGCTGGGTTTCAAAATTGATTTTGCAAGATGGATGAAACATTGGTTTATGGATGACGTCCCAACTGTTGCAAAACTATGCAAAATACAGAGTGACAAGAAGCATTAATGGCATCAGAGAGGAAGCACTCATTTTTGACTCTAAATAAGACTCTTCCAGCTGCACAGCTGGAAGAATTTGGTAAATGGACTTCAATAAAGAAAAGAAGATTCTTCAGTGAGAGAATCATCAATAATATAATTTCCCCTAGAGTGAGATCAGATCATGAAAATACCTTCACACCATGATCATGGTTAAACAACCGAGCACAGATTTCTTTTCTTTAGGATTTAACGTGCTGGAACTTACTTAAAAGCTAATTCTGCCACCTTTACAATTACTTATAATGTATATATACGTTCCTTTATAATGATATCAAAGAAACAAAAGGATGATGAGCATTATAACACACACCGAAACACAAACACATTACAAATTCTTTCCAAGATCATTCTCTTCAGAGCTACACGTAGCGCAACCTTCAGCGCCAAACAAGGGATGCCAAAAAGGAAAAACTTCCCTATTTACAAGTGAAATAATATGATGTCTGGGACTTTCTTTAAAATAGTCTAGAAACAAAAAAAAGCAAGCACGCATACAGGGCAACAGAGAGAACAGGAGAGCAGAAGGTTGAAGACCGCTGAAGCTGGTGATGGGTATTGGTGTTGCCTGAACTATTCTATTTTGTGCATGTTAAATTAAAAGTGTTTTTTTAAGAGGAAGGAAGGAAAAAACTTCCTAAGTGACCCTAGTAATGAAAACAAAAAGAAGGTCAAAGAAGAATTATACTAGAGAGGAGGTAATAAAAATACGAGCTGATGGGGTCAGCCCCAGGGCCGAGTGGTTGGGTTCGCTCACTCTACTTCAGCGACCCAGGGTTTCGCTGGTTCGAATCCTGGGCGCAGACATGGCACCGCTCGTCAGTCAGGCCAGGCTGAGGCGGCGTCCCACATGCCACAGCTGGAAGGACCCACAACTAAAAATATACAACTGTGCACTGCGGGGCTTTGGGGAGAAAAAGGAAAAATAAAATCTTTAAAAAAATAAAAAATACGAGCTGATAAATGCACCGACGGTTCGTGAGCCAGGCCCTGTGTGAAGAGCTCGGCAGGGACCATTGCCCGTGCATCTCACGACAGCCCAGCGAAGTAGGTGGGCTCCTGATCCCCGTCTTGGGGCAGGGGTCCAGGCTTAGAAAGAGAAATTGCTCAAGATGAGTATCTGGTAAGGAGCTGAGTCAAGACTGAAACCCCCATAGTTTAACCCCTGAACTGAACCACACACAGTACTACAACCTGACCTGGAAAGTGATATTCTTAAAGTTAAAGGAAAGATAATTCATATTGGACACGAGCGGCCTCTGATTCCTATGTATCATGACTTCTGTGACGAGTTACAATGCTATACAATGAGCCCTAGGCCAGGTTATCACCTCCCCATTCCCACATCACTAGCCCCAGGAAACCTCCTCGCCTTCCCATTGTCCCTCTATTTGATAGCACCAACCCTACAGTTTACATTACTCACACGAATGGCATGGACCCATAACTTCAGTTCAGGAAATGAATCACGCATTGATTAAATCAGACAACGACTAAAACATTTCAGGAACCTGAAAAGAACGCAAAGTACCAGTTACCAGAGTCCCTCAGATCCTTGCTCTTTCCGTCATCATAGGTCTCTGCCATGTCATGCTGGTAAGGATGGGAAGAGCTAATAAAAGAAACTGAGGCCTACATTTTAAAAAATAAAGCACCAGGGCCGGCCCAGTGGCATAGTGGTTGAGTTGGCATGCTTCATTTCAGCCTGGGCTTGCAGGTTTGAATCCTGGCCTCAACCCAGCACCACTCGCCACGCCAGCTATGGCGGCATCCCACATAAAGTAGTGGAAGATGGGCACAGATGTTTGCTCAGGGCCAATCTTCCTCACAAAAGAAAAAAATAAATAAATAAAGCATCAAAAGATCGATAAATTTTATTTTTAAGCATAGCTTTTTTTAACATCGCTTTATTTGTATCTTCTCAGATCTTATGAGAATTCTAACTTCGATAACTTACTCTACTCTGATGCTGTAAGTTAACTTCTATAGGACTCACCAACTTTCTGTCTCATTTCTTCCTTTACAGCTCAAAAAGAAAAGAAATATTATTTAAACTTGTTACTTTTTTTCTGCCTTCTCCTTAAAAGTATATTTGGGGCATTTTGCATTCACTGTGAGGAATTGTAGGAAAAATTATTTGAATCCTTATTTTTCATTGAATCCTAAGTTTTTCAAGTACCAACAAAAAGGAAAACTGAGGACATGTACCTTCTGCATCTCTGCTCCACCTACTGATACCAATGTTTTCGGCAAGTAAAAAAAAGAAAAACTTGCTACTATTTTTTCCCCTAAATATACACACAATCATACTTGAATCCTTGGGTAAAAATGCTAAAATATACCCTGGGGTGGAGCCAAAATAATGTTTCATAACTTCTCAATCAGCTGAAATTAGAAAATTACACCAATGGAAATATAATGAGTAATTCTGGAATAATGGTTAATTTTTAGAATAATGGCCAAATGTATAAGATAACCAAACATTTCCCACAGTGTTATATTGATACCTAACAAATACCATCTTTAGTTTCATTTAAATATTAACTAAGATTTTATTATATACAGTCTTAAACTAAGGTAAACTAATTTCAGAGAGTAATTTATACTGTGATTAACTTAACAGAAGCATTTCACATCCTTAGTCCTGAAAAATAAAACTCCCCAGATTGTAGACAGATTGGATTTCCAACTCATGAAATGATAATGATACAAATAAAACCTGTAAATTCAAACATATATAACTGCACAACAAATATTTAATGACAAAAGATAAACTCAACACACACACACACACACACACATATCCCTTTCTTGTTGGACAAACAAATAGGCACAAAAACATAAAGTTACTTTAAAATTGGGAAAATTAGGATTTAAGACCTGAGTAAATCCATATTGTTTTGCCAATCTGGCTTATTTCATTACAAAATAATCTTAAAGACTATATTCCTCTATTCCACAAAATTAAAATTATATTGACTGTAGCATGGATGTTTAATTAAAAATATGGACAAAATCAGCTTAAATATATAATCTGCCTTAAACAAACAGCATATCAACAATTGTTTTAACAGACTATTAGCATTTGCTCGCTGAAAGCAGAAACATTTGGTTATCACACATGCTTTAGGACTTACCATCACCCCGTGAAAGGAAAATATCTCTAATTTTTAATTAAAGGAAAAAAATTATTCTATCACACTACAAATATTTTCCATCATTTAATAGTGCGTTTAGGTATCATTTTTTAAAACCCATGGAAAAAATACTTGTCACAATAAAATGCATTTTTACATCTGTCACATCAAAGATGTATTTTTCTATGTTGAATTCTTAACAATAAGTACAGTAATATAAATAGTAAGGTTTAGTGTAGCCAAAATTAAACTAAATTTTTCTAATCCATAAATTATTTTTCTCCATTAACTTTAAATGGAAGAACAATTACAAAGTTCAAGGAATAAATCACTTCTCTTCCTTAAATTATATTTTTAAACTTTTTATAAGATTTAGCACATATTTTTAGTCCATTTACCCTTTATTTGTGTTCAACGAGCAAAAGTTGAACAAAAATATTGATCTGGTTGTGGGACATCAATTAAAGATGAACTAGAATGAAATCCACAATCCAGAACCAACTCCTCTGCTTGCAGTCAAGTTAGGGAGGCGAGCATGACTGACTAGCAATGAGGTGACAGGGGAAATCCCATAACCTTTCACCTCTGTAAAATTAAATCAACATGTTTAATTCAGCACAAATATGACAATCATCTACTACTTCAAACCTCCAGAACTAAGGAGATATTTTCCCCAAAAAACAACTGAAATCAGGCTGAACACAACACTTGACACTACCAGGAAAACAGGGATGAAGATGGCTTTGTTCCTAAACGTCTCTCCTGCTAGTCGGCAGGACAGATACGGCCACTTAAACTGACCAGACTAGCTGAGGTGTGTCCTTGCACCCTAACTACAAGTATTTTTAAAGATCCCTATTGAAGGAAATGAATGTTTAAAAATAAATTTCGTTTTTCTTTGAAAATGTAATGGTCTGCAATCGTATTTATCAAGAATTGCAACTGCCCTGTAAACCGTTTTCTAAGAGAAATAAGAATAAACAAAACAGTGATTCACACACTACAACCCCAACCCCCATCCCACCCAGATTTCAAATTTCCTGAAGCTCAGGGGCCTTAAATGGCCTCCTTAGTAAGGCACTCCTCACGGTTATTCAGTCGTCATACCTGGAGCTGGACTTTGAGCATCTCCCTAGAACTCTGAGCCTCACTGTTGGCACAGGTGAAAATGAAAAAGTAGCACCGATCTCCAAGAGCCAAAGTAGATTCAAATTAGACGAGATAAAGGAGGCTAACACTGACCGGGCATACAGAAGGTAGCCACCAAATGCAAATCCCCTTCGCCCGTAAACACTGTCACCTGGAATGAAAGGTAAGTTTTTCATTTTCCATAAATGGAGCTTTTTT
Organism: Equus asinus; assembly: GCF_041296235.1. Classification (NCBI taxonomy): domain Eukaryota; kingdom Metazoa; phylum Chordata; class Mammalia; order Perissodactyla; family Equidae; genus Equus; species Equus asinus. Next base: position 87,993,080 of record NC_091798.1, read on the forward strand.
AGAAAGAAGAACCAGCAACTCACATTTGGAGAAGAGGAACACCATTTAAAAAAATTTTTAACTGAACTTATTTTGATTGTATCACCAATTATGATCTCTAAGAAGCAGCCACTATGGAAGGCTGAAAAGAGAGCCTTGCCATCTCCCAAGGATTTACCAACGTGAAATCTCAGGCCACTGTAGAAAAAATGGATCAACGCAAATATTCCTTCAACCTAGGCATATTTGGAAAGTGGAAAACACCTTTCTTTCTTCTTCTTAACTGGAAACAGTTTAAGACAAAGAAGTAAAACCAAAGAAAAACGTTTTTTCTCTTGTCAACCAACTAGAATTAGTCTTCTTTTTATTTCTTTTCTTTTTTAAGGAAGATTGGGCCTGAGCTAACATCTGTTGCCAATCTTCCTCTCTTTTTTTCTCCCCAAAGCCCCAGTACATAGTTGTATATCCTAGTTGCAGGTCATTCTAGTTCTTCTCTGTGGGATGTCTCCACAGCAAGGCTTGATGAGCAGTGCTAGATCTGCGCCCAGGATCCAAACCAGCGAACCCCGGGCCTCAGTAGCACAGCGTACAAACTTAACCACTTGGCCACAGGGCAGCCCCTAGAAGTATTATTTAGACGAAGCAAACCAATGCCTCTTTTCTTCTTATAACTTACCTAAAAACACAATTTATTGGAATTTTAAGATTATTTGAAGGAGAGGTAGAACTTAAACTGGCAAGAATGATTATAGGCATCTTACGATAAGAATTACATCAACTATAGTAACTGTCAATGACATTACAGTACGCCGCCCTCCAGACAATGATGTTGCTATAGGTTTGGCACCTGCTGACCTAACTGATTTATCAGGAGGTCCACTTCAATCACCACTTGTCCTTAGCTTCTCGGATGCAGTATTTATTACAGAGACTACTAACTTCTAAATCTTGTGAAATTGTCTTTCATATCCTCTACACAGCAAAAAGCTCGCACTGTCTGTTATAACCTTAGAAATAGGAGATGTCATTATTGGAACGTGGAAATCATCTTAGCCAGACTCTTAATCTTTCTATATTAAGAAACAAATTTCATTAAGAGAAAAAAAAAATGGAAACATTAAGAGATTAGCCTACAGAAGTCACACAGAAATGGTAGAGGAAACCTATTCTGCCTCCCTAAGTCCTGCTTCAATCCTTGACCTTCAGCTATGTTTACGAGGTTGCTGGAGATAGTTATGAGGAAAGTCCCAGAAGCATCTGTGGAGAAGCAGACCTCGAGACGGTCCCTGCTCAGTGCCTCACATCCGCCCCCAGCCCAGCCAGTTTCATGGGTCCACCACTTCCGGTGATAGGATCTGAGCACATCAGTAACACAAATTTTCGGGAAGGGGACCCACTGCATAAACTGTAGATTTAAGGTACAACGTTTCTTTTTGATCTTGTCTTCGAGGTTTCTTCTTAATTCTTCAAACACACCAGACAGGCAGTGCTGGAGAAAAGCATCAGTCAGCTGAGCTAACCCAAGTCACAGAAGTGTGCCTAACAAAAGACAAAATTTGACAGGTTTCCCCATCCACCTCCTAATCCATTTAAAAATGCTTGTTCTCAACATCTCAGTTTTATCTACCACCACCGAAGGTTCTAATTTGTAACCTCATAGAGATGTATAAAATGACTGAGAAATACTCCTAACTTGTATGATGACAAACAGAGAAAAATTTTTTTCATAAGATGACCTGTTTAGGACTTCCATTAGAAAGTGGCACGTAAGTCAAACTATTCGGAGGTTACATTTCTCTATGAAAGTGTGGTCTAAAGAAAACTGTCCTGAAGATAAGAGTCTGGATATTTTCCAAGTAGAAAAATGTTGGTTGTCATATAATGTTAACTGGTCAGCCAGCCATATACGTTGCAACAGGTAACAATTCCCTGCTCCCAGCTCAAAAAAAAAGTGGTTGTCTCCTGATATTAGTATAAATACAAAGAGAAAAAATAATTTGGAATTGTCAATGACACATATTCAGAGAAATTGCACATACCCTATTTTATTGTAGAAATAATAACACTTAAAAATCGATTAGTTTTGACTTCTGTGGGGCTTTGGAACACATAACTTAAAAAAAAATCTCACCAATAGAAAATGGAAAAAAAATAGATCCTGAAAAAAATCTGTTTCCTCAAAACCCCTCTCCTGCTCTCAATTTAAATTCTAAACTGCATGGCAAAACTTAACCTTATACTCCCAGTATCTATATCTACAAAATTGGAAATCAGTTTTTCAAATGACCCTCAACACACCCTCAAAAACCAAAGGGCACGTGTTTTAAATTTCAGATCTACAAGCGTTATACCAAGATTTATCAGTTGTCTGTTAATGATTTATAGTGAAACCAAAGTGAAAAAGAAATCAAACTTCTAGCTGATCTAGTTTTAACTCCTCTTAATTTTACACGCTGTTTTATAAGCCCCAAGGGGTTATTTAGGCGTCTTATTCATCGTTCCATCGCTAGCGCCTCCCACAGCCGCCCTCGTTGGTTTGCAACAGAAGCTGTTTGGTCTGACTTGCACGGAAAACTCAGCTGTGAAATATTTTTATGCAACAGCAAAGACAATCGGCCTCTTTTTTTCAAGGCAGAGATCTAGAAGCGAAGTGAGAACATTTGGGAGCATAAAATTAGTCTGCTTTAACTTTAATAACCAAATGGTGATTGAAAAAAATACAGATTTCGCGTTTGCCGGAATGAGGGGCGGGAGTTACTAAATCTAGAGGGTTTTTTCCTCCCTGAGTACGCACATAGCAAAACTAATAAAATTATTACTGGGAGTAAAAAGGTCACATTCATTTTCAAAGCAGTCATTTAAAAGTACACAGAAGCGTTCTTTAAAAATGCCCACATGTTTAAACACAGCAGGAATGTGGCCACCAAATATTAATTCTGAGGGAAATGGATACACATTTACCTTCCTAATTAGACCCAGCAGGTCAAATATTAGCAAGGTAAACTGACATAAACCACAAAGACAGATTAAAAACGGCCAACAGAAAGTGCCTGTCCGTCCCGGGAGCCCCGCTCATTCCGTGCACAGCAAGCAGGCAAAGAAACCTACACGCACCCGCCGGGTAAGGGAGAAACCAAACTTTTCCAAATAAGTTAGTTCCGTCTTGCCAATCTAAATCCAACAGGTGTCAACACACGTCACCACACTAAATCCTTCCAAACAAGGTCTAGAGAAGCAATGGATGGTTAGCAATGAAGCCGACCCGGTCCGACCCGACCTGATCGCTTTCACGGTCGTGAAAGAAATAAAGCCGAGCCCCTATTCCAACTGATCACAAGGAGATGGGGGAAAGGGGATGGAGATGCAGAGGCGCGTGGAGATGTCCTGCCACTGAGGCCGCAGGGGGATCTCGGATCTCGGAGCACGGTCCCTACGTTCGGTCGAGCCCTGGACCTGTGGGGTTAGAACAGCTAAGAAGCGCAGCGGCCGGAGGCAGGGGGACGGGGGAGTGAGGGAGGGCGCGTGGTACCTGCTTGTCCAGCGCTTCCCGGGCGCTGCCCGGCCCGGCCCCGGCCCTGGGCGGCGCGGGCGCGCGCTCGCAGCTGCAGCCCTCCAGGAGGTACATGCCCGCCGGGCGGCCGCTCTGCTCGCCCTCGAAGTAGAAGAGCACATTCTGGTAGAGCGCGAACCACTTCTCGTGCCAGCGGCTCGCCTCCGCTGCCTTCTTGCTCAGGAAGCCGCGCTTGGTGCCCTCCTTGCGGGCCAGGAAGGCCAGGTACAGGGCGTGCCCCTCGTTGTAGCGCACGCTCTTCTGCATGGTGAGGGCGCGGGGGGCTCAGCGCTGCCTCGCCGCCATCCCCGGCCGGCTCCCCGAGGGCGCGCCCGCCGCGGCCGCCGGCCCAAGGGCGCCCCCTGGCCTGACGCAGCGCCCAGGGCAGCCCGCCGGCCTCCGGGGCGCGGCGCGGCGCTGCGGGGTCCGAGGGGCGCCGGGCTGCGGCCAGGGCACGGGCTCGGCCCGCCCGTCGCCCTCCGGGCCGAGCCGAGCCCAGGAGCCCCCGGCGCCCGCGTGGAGGGAGGCCGGGGAGGGCGCGGGGCCGGCCGCCGCTTCGCGCAAAGTTGCGGGAGCCGGAGCCCCAGCGGCGGGCCGGGGCGCGCGACGCGCGTCTGCCGGATGAGGACTGTCCTCGGGCAACTCGCTCCGGGAGACAGAAGGTAAACCGTCACGTGGGAGATCAGCTGTAATCGGCTTCAGACCGACTTAAAGGGCAGAGTCGGCGCGGCGGCCGTGACGGCGGCGCAGCCCGCTCCCGCGGCGCGCCGCCCGCCCTCGCCCGCCGGCCCGGCCGCCGCTCTGCGCCCCGGAGCGCGGAGGTGGGCGCGCGGCGACGGCACCCAGCCGCTCCCACCGCGCGGCCGCACACAGGCAGTGCACACACAGGCTCACATTCGCACAAATACACACTCGCGCAACGCTCACACTCATACAGACAAGAGGATGCATACACACAGTCACAAACGCACACTCATACACGCAGATACATTCACGCAAATACACTCACACAACGCAATGCTTATACACAAAATTCTGCGCTCACATTTATACAAATACATCCACAATGTGCACTCCTACACACAAAAATACAAACCCATATACAAATACACACTTCCACAGGCAACTACGCACGCACACTGATACGCTCACCCAAACACACGTTTACACACACAAACCATACACTCAGCCAAACTCACACAAGCACACAACATAGACACATGCACACAACAACACTCATACAAACTACACACAAATACACACCCATACACAACACATTTATACTCACACATTCACGGTCAAACACATTCACACAGGCAAATAGTCATACACAAACATACACACAAGAACACACATACACGCATGAGCACAAATGCACAAACACATTCACTCAAATATATAAATACAGACTCATACACAAGCATTTGCAAACATACGAATACACATTCATGCAAATTCTTACACTTTCACGAACCCACTCACACATACAACACACTCACCTGCCACATCCACGCACTCACACCATCCCTGAATGCGTTTCCATGGCAGTGGGTGGAGTCCCAGGATGGCTTTGCATAACCGGCAATCTTGACTTTTCCGCGCGTACTTGCACAGTTGCATTTAAAGCTCAAGGCGAGGGTTAGTGAGAGCCGTTCCCCCGTTCCCAGGAAGGGATAAGATGCTGCTGGTTCCCTCTCAACGACCGAGATTTTTCAGGATTAAGATAAAAGAAACTAATTTTAAGCATGGAGTTTTCAACCGGAAAAAATACCCAAATAAGAGAGACAGGCTGCCCCGGGCAGAATCTATCCCAAGGGCCATGCTGTCAGAGGTTCAGCAGATACCCGTGCGGGAACTGGGAGTCATTTGATTAACAAATCTCGCAGGTACGGCCAGACAACCAAGACCCCTGCTATAAAATGTAAGCGGAAGAGAACTGATGTGCCCAACAGCAGTGGGAGAAAGCTCGTGAAATCCCCAGGGAGTGCCCGGTTCTGATAATGCTGTCTACGGGTTTTTTTTAATTCCCCTTAGTCACTTATAAAAGTGGTTTGCCATAAACTGTTTACTGTTAAAAATAAAAAATAATAATAAAATCCTTTTCTGGGCCATGAATCGGCGACAATACACCTGTCTTGTCCCGCTAGTTGTGTGTTCATAAAGTGGTAGCCCTGGGCTTCTGCCTGTTCCGTAAGTGGTGTTTTTGCAGAATATTTTAACTCTGCTTCGCTGAGCAGCTGAGCATTTTTCCTTTTTACCTAAAAAAAAAAAAAAAAACACTTTCCCTATTAAGAGCTATATGATAGGGAAATTGCCATTTGAAATTGCAGTGTGAGAACAGCGGCCATTTCTCTTTACATATTTTTGAATATCTAAGGGACAGTGCTGTGCTGATTTGGGTTAACCCAGATGGGAGCTGGCATTGTTCTTTAGAGCAGATACAAGGATAGAGACAATAAGTAAATGCGGACAAGCTTTTGAGCCAGCTTCTAGATGCAGAGGAGATGGCAGTAGCCTCAGGAGGCCTTTTATTTCCTTCTCTGTGGTCCAATCCCAGCTCTGAAAACCGCAAGCGAGTTGACACCTGCGTAATTGATGAGCTCCATTTTTGAGCGGAAACCATTAAGGATGCGAATTCAGTACCAAAACAGTTTTGCGATGAGTATTCAAATCTTCTAACCACTTGTGTTTTTTCGGATGTGAAACGTTCTTTTCCCCAATAAGCAAATGTCTCTGGAGTTGAGGCTAATTTCAGTGCTGACTTATCCTTCCTGACTACTCAAACGTCCTTTTGATTTCAACCACAGGAAGTATTCTTCTCAGCCCCTTGTTTGTCATCGCTTCCTACAGTGGAAGGTGGTGCAGCCGTCCTAGGCCCCCTGACAGTGAGAGAGAGGAGCTTGGTTTCCTCTGAAGTTTGGCTGGTGACCATTGTGGGTTTTAATTATGGAAATTCACTGCCAGAGCTATTTCTTGATCACCTGTGTACGTCCTCAACACTACATTTAGGTGACGCGGAGGACACAGAGAAAACACAGTGCCTCTGCCCCTGGGGCTCTCAGTCGACCAGGAACAGGCTGCTTCTTCCTGATTGCCTGCTTCCCCCAGGCACGGCTGCCTCCCCAATTTCTGCAACAGCCAGGAGGAGAACTCAGATGCAGGAGGCACACGAGTGATGCATAAATATTTTCTAAATTAATTTAATATTTGAATTGTTAAAGAGGGCACACACATTTGCAAATATTAGATCATTCTGCAAGATTGTAAGAGGTGGAACCAACCAGAAATCCCTCGACTGTCTCGACACTATCTCCTGTGAGTGTCTGATGGGCATGTGGGGGCCTCTAGCCTCCTTCATTCACATGGAAACTACAGCCTGGAATAGTGCCATCTGGAAACACAAAGAGCCAGGAGGTTATTATGTAAATGAGGATGCTTTTTCCCCAGCTGATCAAACAGGTTGGCAAAAAGGACTATGTTCCAGGTGGGTGGGAACAAGCTCTTCTGTGAATTCGTTGTTTTTCCCGCTTGCATTTCATGGACTCTTTCCTGAAGGGTGAGTTTAAGTTGATTTTCGGGGGCAGCAAAGCCTTTCTCACTGATAACGGTGAAAGTGTCCCCTTGCTTTTTTGTAGGCAAGTTGAGCGAAAAAAATGAGCGATGAACTGCCATATCTGGAAACTCTAATTACCACTTGTAGAGGGAGACATTATCTAGATAATCTGATAAAAAAAAAAGGGAGGGAGGGAAGGAGGGAGAATGGGAGGGAAAGAAAATTTTATCTGAGTTGTCCAACTATTAAGGTTGAGGAGGTGGGGGCAGAGAGCTGATTCCACACGTGTAGCACCTAATCTAGAGCTTTTCAAAACCCCTAACTCCTGCATGAGAGACATTCCAGGAGAGGGCTCTGCGGCAAAATGCCGTCCAGGAGTTAGGAAGAGGAGGACGGCAGATAGTGAGGGTGCAGCTGGCGAGCAGGGAGGGCCTGGTGGGTGTGGTGTCCCAGAAGCTAAGTGAAGACAGTGTTTCGAGGAAAAGGGAGTGATCAGCTGTAGCAAATGCTGTTCTGATGTCAAGTTAGATGCAGACTGAGAAGTGCCCGTTGAGCTTGACAATACGAGGATTGTTGGTGACTGTGACAGCCGTGGTTTCAGTGGTTCACACACACATTATATGTATTACACTCAAAATCCAGGATGAAAACGAAAATATTAGAGAAAACTGTATCAATGAACTTACATGTTCTGGACTTGGAAGCTCAAGACTTTGATCATCTCACTCTGAGCGGAGCCAGCTGTTAGCCCCTACAGGGAAGTGCCAGGGACATTCTGACACGAGTCAGGTCATCAGGTGCCCCTGGACCACATGCACCTGGGTGAGAAGTTCTGCCAGGTTTGGGGAAGACCCACTGCTGCAGAAGAATCTCCTAAGGGGAAAGACCCCTGCTTAAAACCTTGTCAAGGTCACACAACCAGTACTATAAGCCCTTGAATCCACATCTTGTCACGGTCACTGCCCATCCAAATGGTCACACAATGTGGCTTTCTGGCTGCTTAGGCAAGGAATCCCTTTATTGTGCTATCTAGCACCAAAGACCCTGAGCAGATTTTCTTGGTGGCTGTGTGTCATCATGCTGGCTTCAGTCTCTCCTCGTGCTGTGGGTGCAGATGCAGATGATGTAGAGCACAAGCTGCCTGCCTTTGCTTAGACTGGACTCTGAAAGTTTTGAAATCTGGGGGGTAGGAGTGGAAAACGAGTGGGGGAGGCTGTGGGAGAGATTTGAAAACTGCAACCGATTTTCTGTCTCCTTGGAGTTGAAGACTTGGATTCCCGTTTGTGCATGAGAAGAAGCCCTTGAGTGGGCACTTTAGTTCAGAAATACAAAGCAAAGCCCCTCTCGTCATTTGGAGGGAAAGCTGTGAAGGGATCCGAAGGCAGGTATTTTGGCTCAGAAGTCAGTGTTCTTTTGTAATACACGTTATTGTGTGCACAGCTACTCTGGGAAGAGACATTTCTTTATCTTCTGGCAGAGACTGGCCAGACATATAAATGAAAGCACTGCTCTTCTTTCCTGCATGGGGAGAACTATTTCCCAACCTCCCTGCCGTGGAACTGGCTTTGGACTAAGGGATGTGGGCAGACGTGATGGGCACCTCCTTGTAGATACAGTTATGATCATGTCTGCTCTCTGTTCTTGTCCTTGGTAGGAAGGATGTGGAAGTCATGTTAAACTCAGCAGGGCCACAAGATGGAAGGAGCTGAGGCCCCTGACTCGCTGCTTGGCTGGGAGCTGCCAGGAGCAGCCCAACCCTCATGAAACCGTGACATAGCAAAACATAAAATTGTGTTGTATTAAGCCACTGAGCTGTTGGGTTTCTTGTTACAACTAGTGTTAATTGCCCCAACTGATACATTTCTCTATGGATTTAAAGTACACTATACTACCAACTGTTCTTTGTACTTTTTAAAAACAGGCTTACTCTGGTATAGTTGACTCACAGTAAGCTGCACATATTTAAAGAATATTATTTGATAAGTTTTGACATACTTCTATAGCTGTAAAACCATAGCCACAATCAGAATAACAAACCTTTCTATCACCCCCAACAGTCTCCTCATTCCCCTGTGAAATTCTTCCCTTCTCACCTCTCCTTCCTCTCCATCCCCATGCAACCATTGCTCTACTTTGTCACTGTATGTTAGTTCGCATTTCCTAGAATTTTATATAAATGGATTCATACAATATGTACTCTTTTTGTCTGGCATCTTTCACTCAACATAATGATTCTGAGATTCATCCATTTTGATGAGTGTTATCAATAGGTTGTTCCTTTTCATTGCTGAGTAGTATTCTGTTATATGGGTACACTATATTTGTTTATCTCTTTACCTGTTGATGGACATCTGGATTGCTCTTTGGATTAACCCAAGGACACTAAGGTGTTCTCCTGTGTTTTCTTGTAGAAGTTTTCTGGTGTTAGCTCTTACAGTTAGCCCTATGATCCAATGGTGTGAGGTCTGAGTTGAGGTTCCTATTTTCACAGACGGCTGTCCTACTGTTCCAGCTCTATTTGTTGAAAAGATTATTCTTTCCTTGTGCAATTGCCTTGGCACTCTTGCAAAAATCAATCGGCTCTACATATGTGGGTATATTTCTGGACTCTATTCTGTTCCTTTGATGTGCATCTTTATATATATACAAATCTATATTGATGTATATCTTTACACCAACACACTGTCTTGATTATTTTAACTTTCTAAAAAGTCTTAAAATCAAGTGGTTTAAGATTTTCAGGTTGGGTCTTCTTTTTCAAAATTGTTTCAGCTATTTTAAGTCTTTTGCAATTCCATATAAATTTTAGATTCAGCTTGTAAGTTTCTACAAAAAAATCTTGCTGGGGTTTAGATTGGGATTGGGTTGAATCTATATGTCAATTTGAAGAGAACTGACAACTTGACAATATTGAGTCCTCCAATCCATGAACATGGTATATCTCTCCATTTGTTTAGGTCTTCTTTAATTTCTCCTAGCAGAGTTTTGTAGTTTTCAGTGTATGGTTCTTGCACAACTCTTGTCTAATTTATGTCTTAAGTATTTCATAGTTTTTGATGCTAGAGTGTCTTACCTGAGGCTGCTATAACAAAACACTGTAAACTAGGTGGCTTATCAACAACAGAAATTTTTTTCTCACAGTTCTGGAGGCTAGAATTCCAAGATCATGGTGCCAGCATGGCTGGGTTCCAGTGAGAGTCCTCTTCCTGGTTGCAGACGTCCAACTTCTCATTGTATTTTCACATGGCAGAGAGAGACAGAGAGAGCTCTGGTCCCTTCATTACCTTATAAGAGACCAATTCCATTCATGAGGGCTCAAGCCTCATGATCTAATTATCCCCATAGGCCACACCTCCAAATACCACCACACTGGGGATTAGATTTTAACATATGAATTTTGGGGGGGCATAAACATTCAGTCCATAACAATAGTAAACGGTATGTTTCAATTTATTTTCTGGTTGTTCATTGACAGTGCATAGAAATAAAATTTGGATAATTATCAAATAAAAATTTGATAATTTAAATAAGATTTTGATATCCTGATATGCTCTACAAACTTGCTATGTTCACTTATAAATTCATGTAACCTTTTCATTGATTATTTAAGATTTTCTACATAGACAATCATGTCATCTATTAATGAAGATAGTTTTATTTCTTCCTTTCATGTCAGTATATCTTTTATTTCTATTTCTTGCCTTTGCTATGGCCAGGACCTCTAGAAAAAATGTTAAATAAAAGTGGTAAGAGTGCATATCCTTGCTTATTCTTGATCTTAGGAGGAAAAAAATCAGTCTTTTCACCAGTAAGTGTGATGGTAGTTGTAGGTTTTCCATAGATGCTGTTAGTCAGGTTGAAGAAATTCCTAGCTATTCCTGGTTGGCAGACAGGTTTGTTTGTAATCATCATTGGATATTGAATTTTGACAGATGCTTTTTCTGATGTTCATATGGTTTTTCTTTTTTAATTATTCAGTATGGCAAAGTAATTGTTTATTTTTCAATGTTAAATAAACATTCCTGGGATAAACTCTAGTTCATCATGATGTTTTATCTACTGTTAATCCCATTCAGTGTATTTTTCATCTCAAACATTGCACATTTCATCTCTAAGAGTTTCATTTGGGTCTTTCTCTCTTCCATTTTCCTCCCCATTATGCTCAAGCTTTCTTCTACTTTATCGAGCATATGGGGTATATTTATAATGCCTCTTTTAATGCCCTTGTCTGCAAGTTTTGTCATTTGTGTCACTTCTGGGTCTCTTCTTATTGATTGCATTTTCTTCTTCCTCTGAGCCACATTTTCCTGCTTCTTTGCCATTTTTTGTTAGATGTCAGACATTGTGAATTTTACCTTTTGGGTTTTATTATTGTTCTTGCTGTGTTTATTTGTTGTAATATATTCCTTTAAATATTTTCGACATTGTTCTGGAACTTAGGTAACTTGAAAATGATTTGATCTGCATGAGATTTGCTTTTAAGCTTTGTTAGGTAGGTCCAGAACAGACTTTAGTGTCGGTTATATGGCCCACCCATCTGAGGACTCTACTCCATACCCCATGTGTTAGGAGACCTTTCCGTTCTGACTACTAGGAAGTGCTGTAAGCTCTGGGGACTTTTCCTCCTGCTTCTTTCTAGCGCTTCTTTTTCTGGCCTTTGTCATTTTCTCACATGCATGAGCTAGTCAGGACTCAGCTAAAGAGTGGAGGGAACCTTCTGCAGATCCAGAGTTGTCTCTTATGCAGCTGTCTCCCCTCCAGTCGTCTGTCCTGTGTTCTCTAGCCACTGGCTTCCCTGAACCCTAAATCTTGTCTTTTCAACTCAGTGAGGCCCCCAGGCCTTCTTTGGGTTCTCCCTCTCAGCGCTACAGCCTGGCAGCTCCCCTCAGGTTGTAGCTGGGGCACTACTAGGACTTGTCTCATTGGCTTCCTTCACTCGAGGATCAGAGGTCTTGACTGCCTGTGGTCCTATGTTTGAAAATCACTGTTTCATATATTTGTCCTAAGGTAGTTGTTTAAGTCAAGAAGCAGACATTCTGTCTTTGTCTTTAGAAGTTATTTGCCAGTTATTCACATGATGAAGAGTTACTGTTGCTGGGATATCTACAATGGAGACCACAGGCAGGAGCTTTAACCCTCACATGGGAGAGACTGAAAAGGAGCTGCCCCGAGCTTGGCAGGCATGCCCCATCGCCTGGACAACAATGTTCTCCTCCCCGAGGTGTGTTATTTAACACTGAGGACCACAGATGGCTCCTGGTGGACAGTTCAGTCCCATTAGAACCCCAAAGTGAGCCCCAGGAGGAGGGCAGGTGTTCTCCCCTAATGAGAGTGAATCTTCCTTCCGTGACATCATCCTGACAGAGGGTTGATTCTATGACCAGAAATGAGGACCGGGGAGAAATGGCAAGGATTGAAGGGGGAGAGAAACTCATTCTCCAGCAGGGAATGCCTGAGTCAGTCTCTGTGTTAACATCTGCATTCTCTGTTTTCTTCGACACCTCAGTTCTCTGTTATTCTGAGAAAATTAAAGAAAGGACTTATTGCATGCTTGGGATGGGTTAGTAAAGATAATGAGTGCTTCCCCTGCCCGCCTCCATCCCCACTGGACTGAGCGAGGACCGTGGCCCAGAGTTGCATGGAGGTGATTCCAGCCTCCAGGGGTAATGACAAAGGCCCCTGGGCTGGCGACTCAGTGAGAGGCTGGAGCAGGAGACCAGAGGCAGACCTCTCCCTGAACCCTCATAAAGAAGCACCCCAGTGGCCTCCTTGTGTAACAAGGAAACACGTTGAGATGGTGCAATTTCTACAGTCAACAGGACAGGGGCATGGAAACATGGTAATTAGTCTACATACTAATGGACTTGTTTCCTTATTTACCATCCCTGACTGTTGGTGCCTGGACATACTGTCACACACACACACACACACACGCACACACACATGCACACACCCACTGCTAGGTGAGCTAGCCCAGGTCCCATTGGCAGTGCACATGGATATCTTTTAAGTTGACTGAGATCAAAATGCTTTCCCCCAATACACAAAACAGCACATACACGCAGATGTGCAAAGAGAGTGGTTTTCAACCTTAGCTGCGCATTAGGATCACCTGGGAGCTTTCAAAAAAGACCAATGACTATGCCCACCGCCAGAAATTCTAATTCAAATTAGTCTGGGGTATAGCCTAGGCATCTGCATTTTCAAAAATGTCCAAGTAATTCTAATAGCCAGCTCGGGTTAAGAACCTCTGCCCTGGGCTTTTGAGGCCCATACCCCTAAGCTGTACAAAACCATCACGTCACCCAGGCCCGCACAATGGAACCACCTGTCTTCTTCCTCTTCATTTTCTCTCCTCTGCCAGGGTCCACTGCAGGCTGCCTGGTGACCACTGCTCCTCTCATCATTCTCTCTTTTCCTATTTGTCCTCACTCTGTCTCTTCCACTGGATTATTTCACCTGTACTCCTGTGCCGGGGGCTAAAAGGCTAACCTCCTGCCGCCATGGACAGCCAATCAGAGAGGTGCTTTCCTTCTTCGTGTCTACCTCCACAGCCAATCATAGAGGTGCTTTCCTTCTTCGTGTCTACCTCCACAGCCAATCAGAGAGCTGCTTTCCTCCTAGAAGGCAGCCTGGTCCACGGCAGCGCGCTGGCTATGAGATTCAGAGCCTTATCTTTCCCCTACAATCTGGTCTTCTTAGGGTGACCACCTTGTCCCAGGTTGCTCAGAACTTTCCTGGTTTTAGCACTGAAAGTCCTCCATCCTGGAAAACACTGCAGCCACCTACAAATGGAGGGTTGATCTCCCTAACTGTGGCTGTCAATGCATGACTTCTTTGTACCCAAGGGCTGTTTTCAAGCCCATTCAAGGTTCAAGTCCATCTGAGTAGTGAGGGTGGACGTGGCATGTTACCAGATGACCTAAGGCTTACCATGCTGTAGCTTATTATCAAATCTTGATGCAGTCAAATTTCCATAGTTTATTTTAAATGGTGAAATTGTCCTGTTCTGAGGTAGTAAATGCGTCAGTAAAAAACACACCGAGAGTGGCACATGTTTGCCTGAGTCAAGTAAAATGAGATTCTGTAACTGCTAGTTTTAGGTCTCAAGTAATATGGGAAGGGGCGGGCTCCGTGACCGAGTGGTTAAGTTCGTGCGCTCCGCTGCGCAGGCCCAGGGTTCGGATCCTGGGCGCGGACGTGGCACTGCTCATCAGACCAAGTTGAGACGGGGTCCCACTTGGCACAACTAGAAGGACCGGCAACTAAGATATACAACTGTGTACAGGGTGGGGTTTGGGGAGATAAAGCAGGGGAAAAAAAACAAAGATTAGCAACAGTTGTTAGCCCAGGTGCCAATCTTTAAAAAAAAAAATCAAGTAATATGGGAAGACAATTTAAAAATGTGGATTATTATTATTTGTGCAGGATTTGGTACAAATTGTAAAAAATATATACAAAGAATAACAATGTATGTGTACTTTTATATTTGAAAAATATGTTACTCACCAACCAGTAGCAAAGCGTGTAATCTGAGTTGATTTTCCAAGGCCAGAGACGGATTTGGTAGTCCATCCACATTCCTTCATCAAGCCCCACTTGGGGCCAAGGATAGACATCTGGACCAGAGAGTGCTGTGAGGGGCAGAACAATGCTCATTGATGGACATAAAATCCAGAGGTGGCAGCAGGCACAAAGAGGGTAGGCCGCTGAAGGACGCTAAGAAAGAGAAATTCCACCATCTGTGAATCATCACTTGGAGTTTATCAAAACTGCGTCCCTGTGCATTTGTTAAAAATGTGTATACTCCCAGTAGGGGTAGACATCTTTGTGTGAATCATTTTATCAGCTCAGATTCCTCCCTAACAAGAGAAATAGCACAAAAGCCCTGGATGGAAAGGAGGAAAGATTGGAGGGAGGAAGGGGAAAGGGAGGGAGAGTGAGATATCAAATTCTGGGAAAAATATATAGTTAAAAGAATTGTGGCAAGGACATGGGGAGATCTTATATCATTCAGGATCCAGCAAGGAAAATTTAAATACCTTAAATAGAGAGAACGTGGGGCCAGCCCTGTGGCCGAGTGGTTAAGTTGGTATGCTCCACTTTGGTGGCCCAGGGTCCTCCAGTTTGGATCCTGGGTGTGGACCTACACTCCGCTCATCAAGCCACGCTGTGGCAGCATCCCACATGGAGGAACTACAAGGACCTACAACTAGAGTGTACGACTATGTACTGGGGCTTTGGGGAGAAAAAAATTGAGGAAGATTGGCAACAGATGTGAGCTCAGGGTCAATCTTCAAAAAAAAAAAGAGAAAGAACTTAATTCAGGGATGGAAGACCAAAGGAGATTAGAAACTGCAGGAATCCACTACAACTTCTGGGCTGGAGAGACAAAGGGAGAAGGCAAACTCCTGGGCACCTGGAGTCACCGGGCAGGAGCAGGAATCATGTGGGCTTGTCTGGCAGGAGCTGAAGCCACGGAGGAGACTCAGCCACAGCTGTGGACACCAGTCAAGGCAGAGACGGGAGAGAGGGAGCGAACTGCCTCCACGCTCCCTCCTGCCTTCCACGCTCACCGATGGCTGTCCTTGGCTGAACCCAGCCCGAGCCTGGGAGACAGACACAGGGCAGGGGATGACACGGAGTGGATACAAGAGCAAGTGAGCCCAAGACTGACAGACACCAGACAAATATCTATTTCCCTGCTTCACGACTCAGACAAGGAATCGCTTTGCCTCCCCAGTGGCCCGTTCTCAGCTCTGGACTACCCCAGCCCTAGACTTCACAACGTACAACCTTGCAGTCAACTCTCTGAACTCCAACCCCTGTTTTCCCAAACTAGAAATAAGTTTTTTGTGTTTCCAGCTTGATGGCTTGTGTGACCCAGACCCTTAAGAGGTCAATTCAACAAACATTTATTGAATTCCTATAGTTATGGTGAAAACAAACAAGAGCCTCCAAGAGTTCCCCATTTTACACAAGAGGGCAAGCAAATACACAAGTGTTTATAATGCAAGGCAAGACAAAAATGCCAAAACGAGCTTTACCTACGGCCACCAGAACAACAAGGTGACTGAGCTGGATGATTAACAAAAAGAAATTGATGCCAAATCATAGTTTGTAATTTGTGAGTATTACTCAGGCTGGCGAGATACAAGACTGAGAAAAGGGGAGACTTGCTGCCACTGATGAGGTGAAATTCTTTAGCATCAACGCATGACAAATTCCCGGATTCAAATTCCATCTCTCACTGGATGAAGCCCAGCTTTCTTTCTTTTTTTTTTTTAAAGATTGGCACCTGAGCTAGCATCTGTTGCCAATCTTTTTTTAATCAATTAATTTTTTTCTTATTTTTGTGCCCAAAACCCCCCAGTACATGATTGTATCTTCCAGTTTCAGCTCCTTCTGGTTGTGCTACGTGGGACGCCACCTCAGCATGGCCTCATGAGTGGTGCCATGTCCATGCCCAGGATCCGAACCAGCGAAACTCTGGGCCACCGAAGCTGAGCACACAAACTTAACCACTCGGCCATGGGGCCAGCCCCAAAGCCCAGCTTTCTTCACCTGGCACAGGGGGCCTTCTGTGATCTGGTCTTGATTCCAGATTTGCGTCATCTCCTACCACTTCAAATATTAATCTCAAATATTAATCTCCAGTAACTTCAAAATTCAAACTTTAATCTCCATGCATCTCAAATATTAATCTCCAGGAACTCCAGACTCCTGGGAGATCTCAGCTTTAGCTCTGTTCAACGGTGCTTGGAGAGTAAGTGAAGGCTTCAGGCCGCTAGTTTCTCGCTTGGCTGTTTCTGTAAGAGTATTCCTCTGTCTTCACCTGGCAAATGCATGCATGTCCTGCAGGAGCTGCCTTGGTTCTTGTTCCTCCATGTGGCATCGCTCAACTCCCAGCTGGATTTAGTCTTCTCTCCCTGTGCCCCAGTTGCGTTCTCTCTCGTTTAGCATATACACACTGTTTGGGAATTCTCTGTTTACATGTCTGTCTCTCTACACTGGCCTGTAAGCTCCTCGAGGCCAGGGACCATGTCTTATTCATTTCTGAGCCTTGGCAGAGGTCCAAGTCCTGGGCATCATAGAGGCCTTCCTGAACTGAACCTAGCCATCACCAACATTAGGGCTTGCTGCCCCAGCCCCTCTCTTGTTTCTCTTTCCTAACAATACCCTACAAGGAGGAGTATTTCTAGGAGCGGGCTCTCATCTGCTCAAGCCAACCAGCACATTCCATCTCTCCCAGTTGGAGTGACCGGTTCCAGAGAGGGCATGTGATCTAAGCCAGTCCTATCAGAGTGAATCGCAGGACTCTGCTTGAAATTCTAGGGCAAAAACTAGGGCTTTGTCTGTACTTTTGGATGTGGATGAGACCCAAGGAGGCTCTGGACCATCAGCAGTCACCTTGTAACCATGAGGAGAGCCGGCCTTAGGGCGGGGCAGTGCTGTGGAAGACAGAACGGAAAGACCTGATTTAAAAGGCTGGGGGAGTGGGCGGATTGATGCCATTGTCCAACCTCTGCATCAAACGAGCACTGAAGTCTGCATTTTCAGTGGGGTTTTCTGTCCTGTGCGGTATAACGAGCTTGAGTGACACACTAGGAGAAGATTGGCGTCTGTAGAGTTAAGTACGAAATCAGGAAAGAGTGACGGGCAGCATCGGAGAAACCACTTGATTCTTACGCATAAATAAGAGAAGGTCCAATGGCAGCCCAGCCCTTTATGGCTACTTCTCCCCCTGTTTTCTTCTTCAGTTGTGGTTCTCTGTGTGCTTGTCCACTGCTTCCCTCAGAGTGTAAATCCCCCAGGACAGGGCCTCAGCGGCACTCACCTCTCCCCCCGGGGCCCGTACAGCTGGTCCCAGGGAAGAGAGGTTCGGTAGAGTTGGAGGAGCATCTGGCCTTAAGGGTAAGACCTGCTGGTGCGCTGGCCGTGGGGCCACCCCCGGGCTTTCTCCAGGCTCCCACTCCACCCCTTCCACTGCACGGAATGCCATGCACCCCCCAGATCAGGCTCAGGGGAACTGACTTCCCTCCTTTCTGCCCTCTCAGACTGAGAACTCACACTGTGCGGACTACATTTTCCAATGCAGAAATCAGGGCCCTTGGGCTGAGAAATCGGAGTTTACTAGTGGGTTAAACAGAGTGGAATGTTTGAAGGAGGGACAGTCCTGGGCACACGGGGGTTTGCTCATCACTCACCTGCTCAGAGCAATTGGACTGCACCCGAGGGAGGGACTGGGAGAGGGGAGTGCACACTCCCGCCCCATCGCAGGCCTGGACCCCTGCTCAGATTTGCCACTTGGTAGGATTTGCCCGCTGGTCCCAATCCTTGTGGTGGAGAGCCCTGGCTCTCAGGAAGGGGCCTCCCATAGTACCTCTGGCCTTTCTCACTGGAAGCCCCACCTACCCTACAAAATGAGGGCATCTCTGCCTCAGAGGAAAAATCTACTGAGCAAACCTCCACTTCCCACAGTGCAGGCCTCCGCTCCGTATCTTTATAAATTACCAAAAATTAATGAGACTGCACTGGAAAAGCAGGGACCCCAGACTGTAACATAAGACCCAGAGCCTGGTGGACATGCGTGCGCACAGACACACACACACACTCTTCATTTCATGTGGAGAAAACAGACACGAGCGTTTGAGGAGGGCAGAGGTAGAGAAAGGAGTGGTGAAGGGCAGAGCGAGCCTTTAGCACCCCGGAGGTGGGCGCCCAAGCCTCAGTCAAGGACAGCTCTGCCAGGGCTCTCTGACCACTGCTGGGTCCTCCCTCTACTTCCTTGAACTGAAAACACTGAGATTCTCACTATGCAAAGAACACTGTTCAAGTGAGTCACTTCGTCCTGACTGGCATTTTCTTGCTGACTAAATTCTCATCTGAAAAAGCCCAGGGGCCTGGTGTTGTCACAGATAATAGTAACAGCAGCAAACACACATCACACTCACTATGTGCCAGTGTTGGGCCATGTCATTTTCATAAATTAACTCATTTCTACTCACAGAAACCTTTTTACCTGCCTTTTATTATCACTGTCTTACAATGAAGAAACTAAGGCACAGAGAGGTTGAGTAACTTACCCAAGGGCTCGCAGCTCATGACTCAGAGAGAGAATTTGAACCCAGGTAACCTGGCTATGGAATCCATACTTTTAAGCACCCTGTGGGATTTGTCCACATTTCTGAAAGGGACATTACATCTCCTGTTCCCATACTGGTCAAATGAGGCTTGTCTAGTCTTGTTCTAATGGCTCCTTCTCTTCAGGATTAACAAAACCCACCCTAGGTTCTTTAAGCAGAATAGGAATTTAACAAAGGGGCTCAAAGAAACCTGGTTAGAGAATCAGGCTTTGAAGTCTGAGGCATGGAGCCAGGAACAATAGCTGGGGACCTCCCATGCCTAGAAGTGAGACATGCCACATATAGTGGTGGCATGGCAGGTGGAATAATATACAGCAATGAAATGAAGGAAGTATGGCTACTGGAAACAGCATGGATGAATCTCACAAACATCATGTTGAGAAAAAAAGCCCAACACTAAAGAGTATGGAGTATGTGATTTGATTCCATCTATATAAAATTAAAGACCAGACAAGGGGCTGGCCCCGTGGTGTCATGGTTAAGTTTGCATGCTCCGCTTCAGTGGCCCGGGGGTTGCCGGTTCGGATCCAAGGTGCAGACCTATGCCCCACTCATCAAGCCATGCTGTGGCAGGCGTCCCACATATAAAGTAGAGGAAGATGGGCACAGATGTCAGTTCAGGGCCAATCTTCCTCAGCAAAAAGAGGAGGATTGGCAGTGGATGTTAGCTTAGGGCTAATCTTCCTCAAAAAAAAAAAAAAAAAAGACCAGGCAAAACTAACATATAGTGATAGAAATCAGAATATTGGGATCTGGGAGGGATGAGAGAGCCTTCTGGGGTGTTGGCAATTCCCTAAATTGTGACGTGGGTGCTGGTTACAAGTTTTTTTCACTTTATAAAAATTCAAAGAGTCATATGTTTATGATGTGTGCACCTTTCTGTATGTATGTTACATTTCAATAACAGTTTACTTACAAATATATGCTGGGCTCTACATAAATGATAAATATCACCAATTGTCCTGTTGCCATCCTGTCTGCTAAGTGATTAAGCAAATGAATCATTTTGTTTGTGTCTATCTCCTGCTCAAAACCTTCAGCGCTTCCTTGTAGACTGGAGAATAATATCTAGGCTCTTTAACCTGTGTTATAAGAGTCTTTCCAGTCCAGCCTCAACCCATGTCCAGCCAGGGCTGCACTCGCCTGCCCTAACCCCTGGGGTTGGCCTGCTCTCACCTGGAAAGCCCCACCACCTGGGAACGCAGGGAAATTCAGTCTATTTTGTAGGCCGACTAAACCCTACCTCTGCCCTGAGGCTCTCCCCCGAACCTGAGACCCCCTCAGCCTCCTGAACTCCCAATGCAGTTAGGGTTAGCAAGATGTACTGGACAACCAATTTTGTATTCCAAGCAACATCTCTTGAAATGTAGCTTTTTTTGTGGCCAAGAACTTTCTTGTGTTTATATTTTATCTCACTAGGCAGATGGTGGAGTTTGTCAAGGGCGCACGTAGCTGACTGATCTACTCTCCTTGCAAGGTGGTGCACAGGGCCTGGCCCAGGGAGACAAGGTCCAAAGTTCAACTCCCACCTCTGCCCCTGGCTGGCTGTGACTTGAGGGAGTTATTCAACCGCTCAGGATCATGGGACTTCCTTGAAAGTGTAGTTCATGATAACTTACGCATGCTTAGCCTTGCATACTGAGTGCACCAAGCATGTTAGCCATAATTAATAACATCTTTTCACTCTTGTTTTTCTTTCTTTCTTTTTTTTTTTTTGAGGAAGATTAGCCCTGAGCTAACATCTACTGCCAATCCTCCTCTTTTTGCTGAGGAAGACTGGCCCTGAGCTAACATCCGTGCCCATCTTCCTCTACTTTATATGTGGGATGCCTGCCACAGCATAG
Organism: Equus asinus; assembly: GCF_041296235.1. NCBI lineage: Eukaryota > Metazoa > Chordata > Mammalia > Perissodactyla > Equidae > Equus > Equus asinus. The sequence continues at coordinate 88,014,152 of NC_091798.1, forward strand.
TCTGATAAGCGGTGTATAAGTCCACACCTGGGATCGGAATCCGCGAACCTGGGCCACTGAAGCAGAGTGTGGGAACTTAATCACTACGCCACCAGGCTGGCCCCTATCTTTCCGTTCTTGTTTTTAACTCTAGAGCACTTTTAAAAGTTCACCAGGAGCCACAGGTCTCAGAACATAAAGAAGATAAGATGCCTGACTTAGGAGGAGCTTTGCTAGGGGAAGGTTCGAGGGGAGCAGAGGTGTCTTCAATGAATCCATGTTCACATCTCTCCTGTGGGCTCCAGGCCCTGCGTTGAGCAATATCATAAATCTGACCCTACATATCACCTTTCAGAATTTATGCAGGAATTCAATTGTCCAAATAATATTAGAATTCCTAGGGTTTGGCTTACTTTAGGTTTTGGTTTTTTCCATGCTTAGCTATGGCCCATCAATAGCAGCATGAAAATTAAAAGGCTCTTTCAGCAGAGGAGAAATGTCACCACTGAAGCCTTTTTTGAAGAAGAAGAAGATGATTAACCCTGAGCTAACTGCTGCCAATCTTCCTCTTTTAGCTGAGGAAGACTGGCCCTGAGCTAACATCTGTGCCCATCTTCCTCTACTTTATATGTGGGATGCCTACCACAGCATGGTGTGCCAAGCAGTGCCATGTCCGCACCCGGGATCCGAACCGGCAAACCCCGGGCTGCCAAAGTGGAACGTGCGAACTTAACTGCTGCATCACCAGGCCGGCCCCACTGAAGCCATTTTTAAAGATGATCCGTGGACATAATCCTGCTGTTAGCAGAGACCAGAGCATGTGTAATCTAAACTGAAGAGGACAAGCCTGGATGAGACACCTCAGTGAGGTTCTGGGGAGCAAAAAGCAAGAGAGAGAAGCTTCTCAACGAATGTTATCTGAGCGAGGCAAAGCACGATGGAGCGTCCTGACAATGGAGAGATGGCATGTCTGAGGCAGTATTGTTTCATATAAATGCTGAGGGCAGGGGAAGGGACAATGTTACGCATAGCACTGATCTCAGACTCTAAAGTCAGGCAGATCAGGGTTCAAATCCTGGCTGTGCCAGTTGTCAAAAGTAAGGCTGCTCCATGAGCTAGCACCTCTGAGTCCTGTGGAAGTGTGTCCACTGGTTTCCATGTCTGTAAGTAGGGATGACAATGATAATAAGGACACTGACTTCACAGGGCTGTTGCAAGGATTAATGTAGGTAAATTTTTAGCACAGGGCTGGGGACATGGTAGATATTCATTAGTTAGCTATCATTATTCATTATTCTACCCACATAATAATTCTACCACAATCCCCGGTCTTAGCCAGAAAGCCAGGAAATCAGCAAAAGTCTCAATTATTTAACAGCCTGTTTCCTTGATCAATCTTCAGCCATTGCCACCCTCATTCTTTCATTTCTCATAAATTTTATGGTAATGGACAATAAAGCATTTCCTGTGGGATCAAGTCATTCAGATTTCCTATGCTGGGGACAAGCTCAATTTCCTGGGAAGGACCATCTGGCATGGCCCCAGGCTGTACTTTGGAGCCAGAAGCATTGCCTGGCGGTTGGCATGGGAGTGTGTTTCATTTTATTTTGCAGGATTCAATAGTCATATTTTATCCAACTTACAGTTCTGCTCTCCTTTAATGCTGGAATCAAATGTAAAAATTAGGTCTGAAATGCACATTTATTTCATAAAATTGTGGTCTCTGTGTGGCAGCCATCACTTGGTCTTGACCCAGTCCATAAATCCTCTGATGTTTCTATTAAGGAGGCAATGTGAACCAGAGAGATTAGAAAGGAAACCTCAGAAATCCCAGTGCCCTGGGCTGGCGAGAGAAATAACCTCAGAAGACTGAAGTCTGAGAGCGTTTACACTGTGTTGCATGCGAATCTTCATTTGCTTTTATTTGCCTTTGTTTGCATGAGTTCTGTGAAGTTAACTGTCAATGAGTTTGTTTTATATGAGTCTTATGGGGTTGTTGTTGCTGATGTCTACCACTGCGATCATTATTTATGACAAAATTAGCTCCACTTGGTAAGTGGAGCAGGTTTTCACTCCCAGAGTACATCCATGTTTCTGTTATTTTGATCTCAAATACAAATTGGCAAGCCGTGTAATTGCAGAAGAGGACAAGGAAGCTGGATTATAGATTGCCTTTATGGAGGACAAAATATCCTGAGGATACTTGAAACCTTATTTTTTAATAGCAGCTGAGGAAAACTGAGAAATTGCCCCAATTCTGATGACAACCCTCACCCTGACTTTGAAGATGACATTTTTGGAGTTAAAGAGCTGAATTTCAGCTCCTAGCCTCTTCGTTTTATTTCCTGTGTCTTTACTGTAGCTTGTCAAATTACTGCAGGAATAAACTTGAAAGATCATGAGAACTTTTAAAATATATTCAACTGTCTTACTGGTGAGGAACTTTTTTTAAGAATAAAAGTTAATATTAAAATTGCTTTGAAATTAAGACGTGGGAAAATAATGCTTGTGAGGCTCACTCAGGGTGGAGTTGTGTCCCTAGAAAGAGAGTCCTTTTTTTTTTTTTTTTAGGAAGATTAGCCCTGAGCTAACTGCTGCCAATCCTCCCCTTTTTGCTGAGGAAGACTGACCCTAAGCTAACATCCATGCTCATCGTCCTCTACTTTATATGTGAGACGCCTGCCACAGCATGGCGTGCCAAGCGGTGCCATGTCTGCACCCGGGATCTGAACTGGCGAACCCTGAGAAGCCAAAGAGGAACGTGGCACTTAACCACTGCACCACCAGCCGGCCCCCACGGAGAAAGAGTCTTGCTGGTTAGGATTGGCACAGTTGAACAGGTGTTGAGATGTTGGAAAATTCTGGATTTCCAATCATTGAGATCCCCTTGGAACTATCACTAATTTTACTATAAGACATAGTAACATTATCCTTTGAGTATTTTCCATTCTAAATTGTCACCATGGTCAAGAAAAAGACAGAAACATTATTTTTCAAAGTCCTTTATCAAAGGTACTTCTCTGGTTAACTTTGGCCTGGCCCCACAGGAAGTAGCTAAACCCCTCCTGGGCCACATGTGGTTCCATCAGTGGCACCATTCTAAGCTCATCCTGAAGGGCCATTGCAACCTGAGTCTGGACCACTGGAATGTTCCCATTAGAGTAATCGCTGGGGCCCCGCACGGGTAATGGAGTGAAATGACAGCACTTCCTTGTATGTGCAGCAGGCTTTTATTTCAAAAATACCAAAATGTGCCCATAGGTCGTCTTGCAGGGAGGGCATTTAGGAAGTCATTTAGACCGTGGTTCTCAAAACACTGGTTTATAAAAAGTTTCACTGGTCTTCCGTGAAATAAGAAAAACAAGGACAATGTGGCAAAATTGTAATACAACTGCGTTTATTAAAATGTAAAAGCCTGTCCTTTATTCTGAAAATTTTACCCTTCCTATTTTAGGAATTAAAATATCCTTTTTATATAAAATGATAGTGATTATTGACAGTAGGTTTTTAAAAAACATCCTTAGTAAAATAAAGAATTGACAACCCAAGTCGTCTTCTACTCTCCAACCTCCATTTAAAAAAAAAGTCTTTGGATCTCCTGATCTATTCTTTTCCCAAGCTGCACTGTATCCCAGCACATTTGGGCGTGCTGTCTCCTCTGCCGTATTCAAGAAGCTCGCATACACAGGCGCCGTGCTTCACTCAGCTTTCTGCTCTGATCTCCCTGACAGTGCTTGGCACTTTGCATGCAGTAGGTGCTCAAAGAATGTTTGTTGTGTTCACTATGAAGCAACCTCTATTCACAGTAAAAACATCTCCGGGGGAAATAGAAGGCAGTCTTCATTTTATGGTAACAAAGTATTTTGAGATTTGGTTATAACGGTGAAATGGAGTGAAAAGAGATGTGGAGTGACGGGCCTGGGTGGATTCCTGGCTCGCGCACTTTCCCATGAACCCCTGAAGGTTCTGGTCTCTTTGTTTCCTCACCCAAACGTGTGCAGTATGTGCTATGCTTCTCCTCGGACTTGGTTGTGAGGTCAGATGTACTTGTAGTAAATCACTCTTTGTTTACCTAGTACTCTATTTTGACCCACCCCAGGCTCCTCTCAGGGTCCCAGCACGTGACTGACTCTTGGGCAGCCAATCATAGTGTCCCCACCTCCTAACTGTAAGGCTGGATCACAAAGTTGGGGTGTGGGACCAGCAGCCACTCCTCTGTATAGCAGAAGCCTCATGTAGTTGGAGCCTAGGGAGGCGGCCAAGCAGAGGTGAGACTAATGGCTAACAGTTATTAAGTAAGTCCCCACTATGCACCAGGCACCATGCTAAGCACTTCCACACAGGAACCCTGGGAGGGAGAAGCTGTTATTGCCATCCTTGTTTGTTGGAGGATAACACTGAGGCACAGCTAGAAACAGGAAGAGTTCAGAGTGAACCCTGGCAGAGTGGGAGAAGCCCACCGTCTTAGCTGCTGCCTCATACCTGTCTTTCAAAGGGGAGGGACAGTGGCAGAGTAGCTGTAACAAGGCCTCCCCAGATCCACTCTCGTCCTTCTCGGGTACATGAGCCAATAGATGCCCTTTTTGTCATCGAGCAAGTTGTTATCTTCAGGCCAGTGCTCAGGATGGTAAAAGGTCAGAACTGTAAGGAATACGAGGAGTATGAGGAGCATATGCTCCATCCTCAGAGGAAGATGAGGAAACTGAGGTCCCATGACTTAGACAAACAAAGCCACATCTCTGTGGCCTCATACCTCAGTGCTTCTTCTCACAGAGCTTCTGCCGTCTTTACGCAAACACTCTCTGACACGCCTGCTCTCACACCATCCCTCTCCTCTGGATGCATGAATTCTACCCTCCATCCAGTTCCATCCTCCTTAAGGCCTTTGCTGATCCCTCCAGCCCACAGCTCTCTCTCTTTCCCTGAGTCACCCTACAGCGTCGCTGTCAATCAACTGTATTCGCAGGCTGCCTACTGGGATCTTCAGTGTTGATACTTAACTCTGGCCTCCATTTAATTCATGTGCCTGATCCTTGATGCCCATCTTGATAAGTTCCCTGAAGAAATAAAGAAATTCTCTTTCTTTTCCTTTTGTAGTTCCCGAAGCAGCCAGCACCAGTACCTCCCATACAATTAATGTGTGTGGGTTGACCTTTTACTCTGTGGTTATTCATCGCCTCTTTCCAAGGAAGTCAATAGTCTCCCCTCACCTTGTTCACTTTCTAGCAGAGTGGCCTGAGCACCCCGCCCAGGCCTCCTCCAGTTCTTGGTCTCATGATGCTCAGACCTTCCAGCCTCTGTCAGGAGTGGGAAAACCCAGGCACTGGGCAGCCCTGTGACGGACAAGCCATCATTTGGGAACTTGATATTGCCTCCATGCAGACTGGACCAACGCACAACCTAGATATGTCAGTGTAAATCTTTGTTGAATAAACAGCTTGATGTCTTCAGAGTTACATCTTAACTTCTTTTCTTTACAACACAGTTGTCAAGAACCTCTTGAAAAAAAAAGATGTTGTCCAGGAAACCTGAAGGTTCTGACCACTAGGAAACATTAATTGTGGGAAGACATAGTATCCAGAACCAAAATGTTGACAAAATTCTATATTAGGCCAGATAAGTAAATGAACAAGACATTTGGTCTTTCCCAGTCAGAATGAAATAGCTCCATTTTTTGTTTGTTTGTTTTGTGAAGAAGATTGGCCCTAAGCTAACATCTGCACCCATCTTCCTCTATTTTTCTGTGGGATGCTGCCACAGCATGGCTTGACCAGTGGTGCTAAATCTGCGCCCGGGATCTGAACCTGCAAACCCAGGGCCGCCGAAGCAGAGTGTGCAAACCTAATCACCATGCCACCAGGCCAGCTCTGCAATAGCTCCACTTTTTGGAGTATCTACCACATGTCAGGCACCCTGCTGAGTGCTGTAAACCTCATAAGAAAGTAAGGATTGTTCCATTTTACAGACTCGGGAGCTGACACCCACAGAGATGACTAACCCAGGATAACACAAGAAGGGGGTGAGAGAGGGCATATGGCCATGTAGCAAGGACTCAAAACACTATTTCATACCATTTTTTTTTAAAGTACAGCAACTGAATCATGTCATCAGGGGTATGTGTATGTTTACTTCATTATATCTCACGTGAACTGGTCTCAATGCGACTCCTAGCAAAGATTCCTCAGCTGATATAGGTCTCAATTATTCTAAAATAGAAACAGCTTAATTTTTCTAATTATAAAAGTAGATGTTCAGTGTATTTTACCACAATAAAAAAACACCAAAAAAGTAGATGTTCATTATAAAAACAAACAAAAATAGATAGTACCACAAATATAATGAACAGAATAAAAATCATGAGTAATCGTCTTCTATCTAGGAATAATTGGTTAATAATAACGGGTTCTTTAACAAATTTAAATTCCTCTCCATTCTCATAATTCTACAGTGACCCCTCAGAAATGTTAACCATAAACGGCCGACTTTCCTTTTGGCCAGTTTCTTGCTGTACTATGTTAGTTTCATTCATCTTTGAGGGGAAAGAAGTCAAACTATTGGCAAATTCACCCAAACCCACTGCAATCTTCAGTCTAAACTGCTATGTGCGAAACTGGCAGTTCCTCCCTCTGTCCCTAAAGAGCCCTTGTTCAAAACACCATCCTTGTGTCGATCAGGTGACCAACAGGAACGGGACACTTCCGGCAAGGAGGACAACTCTCAACGTCAGGTCAGTGCAAGGGGGAAATGCTGTCCTCCTGCCCCAGGGAAGTCATCCTGTTCTCCATGTAAAGAGAGGCTTTATTTTTTTTCTTTAAATTTTTGTTTTAAAGATTTTATTTTTTTCCTTTTTCCTCCCCAAAGCCCCCCAGTACATAGTTGTATATTCTTCATTGTGAGTCCTTCTAGTTGTGGTATGTGGGACGCCGCCTCAGCGTGGTTTGATGAGCAGTGCCATGTCCGTGCCCAGGATTCGAACCGACGAAACACTGGGCGGCCTGCAGCAGAGCGCACAAACTTAACCACTCAGCCACGGGGCCAGCCCCGAGAGAGGCTTTATTTTTATAGAGACAACTGGCTGCTGTCGAATATTAAGGGTCTAAGAAGCAAAAAAAAAGGCAAGTGTACGTGCTTTCTCCTTATGCTACTGGCTGACTGCACCTGTAATCCGTATGTACCTAGTATGCTTACTAATCACACACCATCATTATTTAAATGTAATTTCTAAGGTCTCTAAACTTGAATGTGTAACTGGAAAAAGGAATATAATCCCTTTAAGCCAATAACAGACAGGTCTGATCCAATGGTTCCTATCAAAGGGATTCAGTTTATTTGAAGGAGCTCACCGTGAGTCACCTCATTAGCACCTCTTAGGAGCTAGGGACAAAGGCCAGACCAATTATTTATTATACAAAATTATGTATCTGATAAGGGTCTAATATCCAGAGTATATACAGAACACTTACAACTGAACAACAAAACGACAACCCAATTAAAAAGTGGGCAAAGAGGGCTGACCCCGTGGCCGAGTGGTTAAGTTCGCGCGCTCCGCTGCAGGCAGCCCAGTGTTTCGTCAGTTCGAATCCTGGGCTCGGACATGGCACTGCTCATCAAGCCACGCTGAGGCGGCGTCCCATGTGCCACAACTAGAAGGACCCAAAACTAAGAATATACAACTATGTACTGGGGCTTTTGGGAGAAAAAGGAAAAAAATAAAATGTTTAAAAAAAAAAGTGGGCAAAGGACTTGAATAGACATTTTTCCAAAGAAGTTATACAAATGACCAATAAGCACCTAAAAAGATACTCAGCATCATTGCTTCCTTACCCCCATAGGTCATGATGAATTTTCCTTCCTATATATTACACAATTTATTTTGTTAATATTTTGTTGATGAGTTTTTAGTATAAAAGGTATTTCTTATTGAATATTGACCTTATATCTAGAAACTATACTGAAATCTCAGTTCTTTTCTGACTGAGGTACAGGAATGCAAAGGCAATGTGGCCTATCTCCCATTCTCTCCGTTCTATCTGTATTTTCCAAACCTCCTCCAGGGAGTCCTGTACTTTGGAAGGCATTAGACAAACCTCACACTTTGGTCCTCATTTAGTTCCTTGAGTCCATTATTTTAAGGAGCTCACCATGGGGCAAGCAGAATAACTCTCAACATGAGTGCAAGGTGGAAAACACTATCCTCCTAACCCCAGGGAAGTCGTCCTGTTCTCCAAGAAAAGAGAGGTTTTATTTTTTATAGAGACAACTGACTGCTGTTGAATATTAAGGGTCTAAGAAGGAAAAAAACGGTCAAGTGGACGTGCTTTTTCCTTATGCTACTGGCTGACTGCAACTATAACCCGACCAACATATTACTTATATGAAACGGTGGCGTTTAAAATCTGAGAAATGGAGGGGAGAGCTGATTGGCTCCTCAGACCTCCAACAGACCTGGCCCTGTAAGATTAAGCGTGCTGCGCGTTCTGCTGTGCATCCTCCATGACTGACTTCTCCTTGTTCTTCAACACTCAAGTCAGATGCCACGTCTGCTAGAAGACTCCCTTGAAGTTCTCCCCTGTTCCCAATCACAGTTTTGATTCCATCTCCCATATGTCCTCCTGGCCTTTATGTATATCTCTGCCATAGGTGGCATCATTACATGGTACTGCTATGACATGTAGACGATATAATGTGGTAATTAAAAGTATGGGCACTGGAATCAGAATGTCTGGGTTTAAATTCTGGCTTTTTTTGGATAAGCTTAAAGTTTCTTAAAATTCTGTGTGCCTCAGCTTCCTCACGTATAATACAATGATAATACCTCTTGCATAATGTTTTTGAATTAAATAATTATCTATAGCAATTAATATTATGTGTTTGGCACATAGTAATTGATTAGCTATCATTATTGTTGTTTTTTAAATTTCTAGTTTATCCAGGGATGGTAAGCTTCTTGAGGGCAGAGAGCTTTATTTCATTCCTTTGTAATTCTCCAGCACTAGTAAGTGTGCCTGGCACAGAGTAGGTGCTCAACAAATAGTTTTGTTGTTTTTTAATAGAGACAGAACAAGAAGACTTTGTCTCAAGGGCAAAGCTAAAAAGTAAAATAAACTTCCATCTAGCTCCAAATACCTAGGGTTCATTCTGCTTCTCTCCAGAGTCAATGCAGGACTCATCCTTTGGGATTATCCATGGTGCTGACCTTTGCCCAATTGGTTTAAGTGGCCAGAGCCGGCCTGACCAACATTTTGGGCCATGTCCTCTATTGACTTAACGTCTCTGTTAGGACTGCAGTCTGACTGAGCATGCTGCCCCTCAGGGTGCTGATGACAAAGGCTTTCTAGTAACTCTCCCTACCTGACTTCCTAAATTGGCCAGCGGACCCTTCTTTCCTGAATCCTACCCCGTTCAACTTGCTTCTCATGACACCAACCACAAAAGTAGTCTCTTTTCTATTCCCGATCACTCCTGTTCTTTCTCTAATACTGGTTCTGCTTTGGTTCCCCACTATTTTGTTGTTCCTGATTTTTTCCACCTTTTTCTCCTTCCCCAACCATGATGAAAAGAATCTCATCTGATATCCACTTCCTTGTTGGTAGCCCTCCCCCAAAACTCCCTTTGGAATTGGGGGCATATTTTATCTAAATGCAGAGACAGAGGAAGTAGGGGAGGCCTTCCATGGGAGAAGAGCAAGAGATAGGCTTCTCTGAGGCGGGGAGTTGTACTCCCCAAATGTTTGGCTAACGTTTACCTGTTTAAAATAAATTCGAATATAGATTTTCCTTAAGACAGAGCTGAAGATGAGGGTGTTATGGGGTGTGTGTGGCAACAGGGCTCTGACTGAAGGTTAAGGCCTAGGTGGGAAATGCCTCAAGGATGAACTTTGGTTGCATCACTGGCTAATGTGGAGCCAGACATGGCTAGAGAGAGAGTTTTCTGTTCCAGATAAATTCTGCTAGAAGGAAGGCATCCAAAGAAGAAGGGGAAAGTTTTGAGTTTTCCCCCTCCATGGGCCTACTTAAAAGAAATTCAGCTACATCCACACACGGATAAAAATCATCACCAAGTTTGAGTAGGAGGACGGAGAGCACTTATGCATGCAGTTCCTTACATTGCTATAGCAAAGCGCAACCAGCAAATTCGGCCCAGGCAAGGACCTGAAGTGAACCAGGTTCAGATGCCACAGACTTAGAGCTCCTCTGACGGTGGGTGCTGCGGGCCGGCTGAGCCCCAGGAGCTGAGCCAGCTTCTAACCATTTACGTGATTGCAAGCATTTACTAGGATGTTTCTGGAGGCAAATCAATATGCATGCAGCAACATTTGCTATTGTTTTTGTTAATACAAGTAACTGGTGCAGGAATTTTTTAGTTTTGTTTTGCTTTTTAAAGCTGATACTACTCGGAGTCAGGCATTTTTCTAAGAGCTTCAGATACATTAACCCATTCAGTTTTCAAAGTACCCAATGATCTAGGTGCTATTTTTATGCCACTTTACATAAGAAGAATTGAGGCCCAGAGAAGTTAAATAACTTGCCTAAGGTCACACAACACAGCCAGGAAATGACCGTGTCCTTTGAGTCAGCATTCAAATCCCAATGTTCTGACTCCAGAGTCTATGCTGTTAACCCTGGTGCTCCTCCGACCCTCTGAGGGCTTTGTGTGTGGTGGGGCCATCTTTCTAGGGCTGTGGGAACCAGGTGAATCTGCATTACTTTAAATACATTGAAAACAAACGTCAATGACTCCTTAAAGTGAAAATGAGGTTATATCAATACAAAGAAATGCAATTCAAGGAAGCTGGAAGGGGCTGCAAGTTGTCAGTCTGTGAGCTGGCTCCTCCCCACCCTGCATGGGGAGCCACTTCTGCATTCACTCCCAGTTCCTGGGGTCCAAGTTCCTTAGCTAGCCCTCTCCTGCTCCGTCCCTCCAATATACGGACAATTTGTAATCACACATTATCACTTTGTAACGAATATAAAATAGCATTTTGTTGTGAAAAAATAGATCTGAATCGAAACTTCTAGACATTTCTCAGATTATCCCTTATAATTTCCTCTTTGAAACCATGCAATTTATATGCGCGAAATCTCTGCCAAATCAGTCTACTCTTTTCCCAGGCTTCACTTTCTATAATTTCTAACACCCATCTTGCAAAATGGCCCCTTCCCTCTGCTCAGGCTGAACTCGGCTCCCCGCCCCATCTCACTCTTCTCACCTTATGTCACTCAGTTGTCTTGGGGTGGATGGGTCACCCCTTGACTTGGGTTGATCATTGTCTGGTCCAAGTTCTCTGCTCTCTGTTTTCTCTTCTTCTCCCCAGTGAATCCAACATTCTGGGGTTACCCTCTCCCTCCAGCCCTCTCCTGTTCCTGGGTGAAGTCACTCCTTCTCAGGAAATCCCTGTCTCCCACCCACGCCTTCAGATGTTCCCTGCCTCCTGCCCCTTTTCCTTCCTTGCCCCATTCCGCAGGAAAACCTCTCACATAGATGCTCTTCATCCTCTCCATAAATGAGGCTGTTGTCTCTCTTGCGTCCTCAGAGCAGCACCTGACACTCAGTGGACAATCAGTACTTATCTGTTCAACTGATGGAAGGACTGAAGGTGACTGGAGTCATGGCTGCTCCATTAAACCAAAGTGTCTTTCACACAACTATCTCCAGCAAGAAGAAAACCATGATGTTTTTCATTTCTGATTAAATTAAAATTTAGCATCTTTTCATCTGATTATTAAAAAAAATGCTTATTAAAGAATATTTGAAACTTTATCAAGCTGGGTTTTTTTGAGGAAGATTAGACCTGAGCTAACATCTGCTGCCAATCCTCCTCTTTTTGCTGAGGAAGCCTAGCCCATGAGCTAACATCCGTGCCCATCTTCCTCTACTTTATACGTGGGATAGCTACCACAGCATGGTGTGCCAAGCGGTGCCATGTCCGCACCCAGGATCCGAACCAGCAAACCCAGGCCACCGAGGCGGAACGTGCGCGTTTAACCGCTGTGCCACGGGGCCGGCCCCAAGCTATTTGTTTTAAAGGGAAACAGATACAATAAAGAAAACTAGTGCCATCTGTCCTTCCACTGTCCCTGTTGGAAATGTCACAAGAGTATTCCTCTACAACCCCATCTAGTTAAATTTGTTTTCCCTTGACAGTCAGTGTTCAACATATGTTTTTTAAAGCTTCCTTCTTATTCAATTGCATTGCTGTTCTGGCTACTTAAGAGTTCTCAGTATTACAACAATATTCTACTCTCATTCATTGCAACATACAGAATTTTAGTTATATTCTGGGCGAAACAGGCTTTTGTGAACTGACCTAGAAACCTCAGTGCCCCTTTTAACCTTGTTTCCATGGGGAAATGCATTTCAAATAACCAGCTGATATGAAGACTGTTAGAACACAAGCCGTTTGCACACCATTGGCTGGCTGCGACGTCACAGGCCTCTGACTTTTATTTGCCACACGATACAGAGCAAAAAGCAGTTAAATGTGCTTTTCACTTCCATGTGACCATCGTTCTCCTAAACACAGAGGTTTCAGGGTTTCTGTGAGCTGATGGAAGAATGGAAATGCTCCAACAACCAACAAAAAAACACAATAAATCATTAAGGTGAAATAGCCATTAAACTCATTAGGAGCTGGATGCGTTAGTCCATCCAAAGAAAATTTTATGGGACTATGTGCAGAAACAGATTTTTTGTAAAGCTTTTCTGATTCAAGGCATAAATCTAAGAAAGAATGCTAAGAACTCACAGGTGCTGAGTAGCAACAAAACTTGACCTACAAGCAGTCTAACTATAAACTAGAGGGGTTGGAAAGTGGAGGAAAACTGCAATATAGCCAGTTACTACCGAATGTCGACTAAGCAAATTAAAATAGGAACATACAAAGTAAAAATAGGAAGTTACTTTGATTAGTATGAATTTGTATCATTCAGGAAAAAAAAACCGTATTAGCTTAGCAACTTAACTGTTCTTAAAAAGTGGAATTTTTCAAAACAGTTTCCAGGAGTGATTTAAATAACTACACAAGACAAAGTTGGTATATTTCTCTCTTATTTACAAGGTGAAAAGAAGTACATGGTAGCACAGACAATAAAAAAGGACACCAAGTATCAAAACAACATATTCGGCAAAAACGAAATATACGGAAAATGGAGATAAAAAGAAAGCAGTGCTAGAACAATTGAGATATTTGTTATGTGTTTCCAAAAAACTGAAATTAAAGTAATGCTCCTATGTGATGCCCAGAAGCCACACTCAGCTGTGACAACAAAGAAAAGAGATACCTAGAAAAATTAAAGAATGATCACATTTCTGGGACATTTCCTAGGATCCACAAACACAGACATAAGAAAAAGATTAAAACTAACAAAACATGTTTTTGTGAAATAGAAAACTAGAATAAAAACAAGGAACATCTGGAAATAATGGATGATAACTGAATGCCAAAATGGAGGTTGTTCCAAGAAACTATGAAAAGACCAAACATATGTTGAGCATTTCGATGCAGGTCTAACTCACCTAAATCCGTGATCCGCCCAGTGGTGGTGCCTGCTGCTCAGGACAGCGACTGGATTGGGGAATAGCCTTGCTTCAGAAGAGTGACACCTGAGCATTCCTGGAGGCTTAACCCAGGAAGGTCCCTCTCCACTCATTTATGTTGTAGCTTAAGGACATGACATAACACAGGGAGCTCAAGACAAGGGTGCTGGCACTGACTGGCTTGACTATCTTTTGTTGGAGAAATCTCGTACTGAGGTTTGCTGGTTGGAAAATCTATTTCCCCATTGGGGGAAGAACCCTAGGCCCAGGAAGCTTCCAGGACTACCCAGAGCTACAGGACCCTACACTAAATGGCCAGAGGGAGCTGAGAGCTTCCTTCAGTGCATACACCAAAGAGACTTCATCAAGGTTAGAGCTACAATTAAGGTGGCCAAATTAAGTAAAATCCTGAAATTCCTTTGACTTCCATCGTACTTTTTTAAAACAAGTGGTAAAGCTGGGGCCTATCTAGGGCAGTCATAAAGATGAACCCCCGTGAAACAGGCCAAGTGAACAATGATTTGTCTACATGCATTGTATCAGGTAGGACGCTTCCGGCAGCAAGCAACAGAAAAAATCAGACTTACGGCTTAAACTATAAGGACACTATTAGTTCACTAAGAAGTCCAGGACAGCAGTCCTAAGGTTAATTTAGTGGTTCAGTTATGTCATCAAGGCCTCCAGCTCTTTCTATCCTTGACTCCACTGCTCTTAGCACATTGGTGTTAATCTTCACAGTCACAGTTCCAGGCATCACATTCTTATGGCTTTCAAAGCTGCAAGTGAACAAAAACAACTTTCTCTTCGCATGCTGCTCTTATCAGAAAGGAAAAATCTCTCCTGAACTCTCTCCCACGTTCCCCTGAAATCTCATTATTCAGAACTGGGTCACATGCTCATCCCTAGACCAATTACTCTCAAGCAGGAACTGAGTGGCTATGAATGGCTGAGACTAATCAAACTATTAGCCGGGCACATTGCAGCTAGAATGAAGTTGGGATTCTGCTAGCAAGGAAAGAAGAGGAAATTGTGTAAATCTGGCCTTTTGGAAAGGGTAAATAGGTAAATAAGAAGCCTAAGAAAATGTAAATGTTTATGACTCTGCTGTGGTGTGGATGGAAACATGCAACAGTCAGGACAGGCTCAGCAATGCTGCAGGAACAAACAAGCCCCAGTAAACAGAGCTTCATTTCCCACTCATGTTACATGTCTATCATGGGTCTGCTGCAACTCTGCTCGGCTCAGAGCCCCAGGCTCACAGAGCAGCCCTTAGATGGGATGTGGCTGGGTTTGTAGCAGAGGAATAAAAGACATGGCAAACCAGATGCTGGTTCTTAATGTTTCTGCTCGAAAGCCACTTCTACTCACAATTTATTGCCCAAAGTCAGTCACTGGGCCATGCCTGAGTTCAACAGCCAGGGAGTGTAATCCGCCTGCAGGAAGGTGAGCTCAGGGAGGAGCAACAAATACTTGGAATGATAATGCAATCTACCAAAAGATGGCTGTGTCATTTAGCCATTATTTCCTTCATTATGGTCATGCACATTTGTGACTCAGCAGTAAGCTTTTGTAAAACCACAGTCTTGCTTGAGTTTTTCTGTTGCTATTAAAAGCACAGCAGCCAGACCTCACCATTTATTCTACAAATGATAAGCCATGCAAGAACCAAGTAAATGTACACCAGCATTTGTTGTTTTCTTAGGTTAATTTTTTAAAAGCAGAAACAATGCAACCATATTAAAAATAATTCATAACAGCATAAAAAATCCAATTTCCTGAGCTCCATCTCCTCTCTTCCCTCATCAGCTCTAAGCAATCTGAGGGCAGAAAGGATTTTCAACGGTTCTCCTAACGTCTCATGTTCTTTTTGATCCAGAATTAGGCTGGATCAAGGTATAGTTCTGATACAGCCACAAGAGCCTAATATTTCACAATTCAGACAAGGTCTACTTGGAAAAAGCATAATGTTTTATTGTCAAAGCTCATTTATAATGCGGGCAAAACCCACACCTCTAAAGCTCTATTCTAGTCCTCCCAGGGCCGAGCCTGATAAAGCCCTTGCTCCCTGCTGGAGCATTCTCCCCTTCACATTTGGCTCCTGCATCCTGAGGATGAGAATGGGGCAATTATGTAACTATCTGATTTCTCCACAATTAATTATGGGAGGAAACATTGCTTTTCTTGTTGCCTAGGGCTTTGCAGAAACATTTAAAGCAAGCTTTTTTGCTCTTAGAGCTTATTTTAACTTATTTTGTGATTAACAAAGTTCTATGGCAACACATTATACAAAAATCATAAGAGTTTTTTGAAACAGTTAATAGATTAACTTCTTTGTTCTTTAAGAACCCAAAACAAACTTGAATAGGGCATACAGAAGACTTCTTTCCCACAGTATTTCTAAATCAAGACCCCCATAAAAGTAATATGCGATCTA
The DNA here is from genome assembly GCF_041296235.1 of Equus asinus. Lineage (NCBI taxonomy): Eukaryota > Metazoa > Chordata > Mammalia > Perissodactyla > Equidae > Equus > Equus asinus. Next base: position 88,030,101 of record NC_091798.1, read on the forward strand.
TTAACTTTTCTTATGGTGTTAAATATACACAAAATTTATCATTTTAAACATTGTCAAGTGGACAGTTCAGTAGCACTAAGTACGTTCACACTGTGCAACCGTTACCACTATCCATCTTCAGAACTTTTTCATCATCCCAAACAGCTCTGCACCCATTAAACTCTAACTCATTACTCCACACCCCAAATCACCTTTCTGCTTTGTCTCTGTGAATCTGATCACTCTCGGTGCCTCACAGAAGTGGAATCATACAGCTTGTCTTCTTGTGACTGCTTTTTCCACTAAGCATAATGTTTTCAAGGTTCATCCATGTTGTAGCATGTGTCAGAACTTCCTGCCTTTTTGAGTCTACTAACTTTTAAACTGACATAAATGATAATGTGTTTCAAAATGACCTGCATTGTTTTTAAATGTTTTGTTTTCCTTTTTAATTTACATAGATTCACTTTTTTGGATGTAGAGTTCTACGAGATTCAGAACACACACAGGTTCATGCGCTCACCAACACAGTCAGGATACAGAAACCCCAAGAGTTCTCCCGTCACATCCTGCTCCCTCCAGCCCTAACCCCAGGCAATCGCTGATCTGTTCTCTCCCCATAGTTTGCCTTTTCCAGAGTGTCTTACAAGTGGAATCACAGAATATGTGATCTTTTGTGACTGGCTTCTTTCACTCAGTATAATACAGGAGAGGTTGACCCATGTCGTCCTGTGTATCAATAGTTAGTTCCTTTTCATTGCTGAAAAGTGTTCCATTGTGAGGAGCTATCCCAGTTGGTTTTTCCAGTCACTAGTTGAAAGACATTTGGGATGTTTCCAGTAATGGAGCATTATGAATAATGCTATTATAAACATTCATGTACAAGTTTTTGTGAACTTGTTTTTGTTTCTCTAAGGTAAACAGCTAAGAGTGTGAATGCTAAATCATATGGCAACTGTGTATTTAACTTTAATAGAAACTGCCAAATGGCTTTCCAAAGTGGCTGTTTATTCTGCACTTCCACGAGCAATGGATAAGAATTCCAGGTTCTCCACATTCTCACCAGCATTTGGTTCAGACAGTTATTTGTGTCCGTGTGTGTGTGTTTTAAGACATTCTAATGGATGTGCAGTGGCATCTCATTGTGGCTTTAATTTGCATTTCTCTAACTAAGGATCTTGCGCATCATTTTTGTGCTTATTTGCCATTCATATATCTTCTTTGGCAATGTCTGTTCAAATTTGTTGCCTATTCTTTTATTGTTTCTTTATTGCTGGGTTCTGAGAGTTCTTCATCTGTTATGGCTATGAGTTCTTTGTTGGATGTGTGATTTGCAAATATTTTTTTCCCAGTCTCTAGCTGATTTCATTCTGTTAACAGTGCATTTTGCAGGTCAAAAGTATTTTTAATTTTGATGAAGATCCATTTACCCAATCCAAGGTCAATAAGATTTTCTCGTTTTCTTCTAGTAATTTTATAGTTTTACATTTTACATTTAGGTCTGTAGTCAATTTTGAGTTAATTTTTTGTACAAGGAGTAAGGGAGAGGTCAGGTTCACTTTTTTGCATGTGGGTGTCCAGTTGTTCCAACACGATTTGTTGAAAAGACTCTCTTTTCTCTAAAGAATTGCCTTTCTCCTTTGTCAAAAATCAATTGACCATATTTGTGTGGGTTTATTTCTGGACTCTCTATTCTATTCCATTGATCTATGTAGTTATCTTTTTGTCAATGTCACACTGTTTTGATTACTATACCTTTAGAGTAACTCTTAAAATCTAGTAAGATGAGTCTTCCAACTTGATTTTTCTTTTCCAAAGTTGTTCTACCTTTTCATATAAATTTTAAAACAATCATGTCTACATCTACAAAATAATCCTGCTCGGATTTGGGTTGGAATTCATTAAAACTAAACAGCAATTTGGGATAACTGACATCTTAATTATATTGAGTCTTCTAATCCATGAATAGTATCTCTTCATTTATTTAGGTTTCTTTTTCTTCCCTGAGGAAGATTAGCACTGAGCGAACATCTGCTGCCAATCCTTCTCTTTTTTTGCTGGAGGGAGATTAGCCCTGAACCAACATCTGTGCCAGTCCTCCTCTATTTTGTATGGGGGACACCTTCGTAGGGTGGCTGGTGAGTGGAGTAGGTCTGCACCCAGGATCTGAACCTGTGAACTTGGGCTGACAAAGTGGAGTGTGAGGAAATTTAACCACTTGGCCACAGGGCCAGGCCTTAGTTTTTTTTTTTTCTGTAATCAGTGTTTCTAGTTTTCAACATATATATTCTGCAGATATTTTGTTAGATTTAAACCAAAGTATTTAATTTTGGGGGGAACTATGTAAATGGTACTTTTTAAATTTTGACTTTCAATTGCTCATTGCTAGTATATAGCAATGTGATTATTATTTTTTTAAGATTGGCACCTGAGCTAACAACTGTTGCCAATCTTTTTTTTTTTTTTTCTGCTTTTTCTCCCTAAGTGCCCCCAGTACATAGTTGTATATTTTAGTTGCAGGTCCTTCTAGCTGTGGCATGTGGGATGCCACCTCAGTGTGGCCTGATAAGTGGTGCCAAGTCTGTACCCAGGATCTGAACCAGCGAAACCCTGGGCTGCTGAAGCAGAGTGTGCAAACTTAGCCACTTGGCTACAGGGCCAGCCCCGTGATCGACTTTTGTATGTTAACTGTGTATCCTGCATGCCAACCATCATGCCAAACTGACTAATTAGTTCTAGCAGCTTTTCTGTAGATTCATTTGGATTTTCTACATAGACAGTCATATTGTTTGCGAATAGAGAAAGTTTTGTTTTCTCCTTTCCAACTCGTATGCCTCTTATTCCTATTTCTTGCTATATTATACTGGTCAGAACTTACGACGTTAAATAGAAATGCTGAAAGCAGACATTTTTGACCTTTTCCCAATCTTAGGGGAAAGCATTCGGGTCCTCACCATTAACAGTGATGTTAGTGATCAGTTTTTTGTAGCTGTCCTTTATCAATTTAAGGAAGTTCTCATATTCTCAGTTTGCTGCAGTTTTTTTTTAAATCAAGAATAGATGTTGAATTTTGTCAAGTGCATTTTCTCTACCTTTGATATGATCATGTGGTTTTTATACTTGTCTGTTAATATGATGGATTACATCAATTGATTTTTGAATGTGATACCAGCCTTGTATTTCTGGACCTCACTCGGTCTTGATGAATTTTTCTATTTATATATTGTTGAACTCAGTTTGTTGAACTCAATACATTGTTGAGAATTTCTGCATTTATGTTCAAGATGCTGGTCTTCACTTTGAATTGTCTTTCTCGGATTTTGGTACTGGGGTAATCCTGGCTCTCAAAATGACTTAGGAAATATTCATTCCTCTTCCATTTTCTGGAAAAGATTGTGCAGAATTGGTATTATTTCTTCCTAAAATATGGGCCTGAAATTATCTTTGTTGGAAGGTTTCAAACTACAAGGTTAATTCCTTTAATGGATACAGAACTATACAGATTATCTATTTCTTCTTGTGTGAGCTTTGATGATTTACATCTTTTCAAGGAAATGGCCCACTTAATCTAAGTTGTTGAACTTAGGTGCATAGACTTGGTCGTAGTATTTCTTTATTATCCATGTGGTAGTGTTTTTGCATCTCTCATTCCTAATATTGTTATTTTGTGTCTTTTTTCTTTCTTGGTCAGTCTGGTTGGAGGCTTATCAGTTTTATTGATCTTTTCATAGAACTAGCTTTTGGTTTCAACAGTCTTCTTAATTGTTTCCTTCCTTCTGCTTGCTTCGGGTTTATTTTGCTCACCTTTATTCCAGTTTCCTAAAACGAAAGCTTAGACTATTGATTTGAGACATTTCTTCTTTTCTAACATAAGCATTTAATGCTATAAATTTTCCTAGAGGTACTGCTTTAGCTGATCCCACAAATTTTAACATTTTGTATTTTCATTTGCATTCACTTCAAAACTTTTTCTAATTTTTCCTAAGACTTTCTCTTCCGCCCATGGATTATTTAGAAGTGTGTTATTTAATATCCATGCATTTGGGAGAATTTCCAGACATGTTATTGATTTCAATTCCTAAATTTTAGTGAGAAAACATATTTTGTATTATTCTTTTAAGTTTTTTATGGTTTGTTCTATGACCAAGGGTCTATCATGGTCAATATTACATGTGCACTTGAACAAAATGTGCATTCTATTGTTTTGGGGTGGAATGTTCTAAAAAGGCAGTTAGATCAAGTTGGATGATGGTCTCATTCAAGCCTTCCATATTTTTGCTGATTTTCTGTTTACATGTTCTAGTGATTACTGAGAAGAGTGTTGGAGTTTCCATCTATAATTGTGGATTTATCTATTTTCTCCTTTCAGTTCCATCTGTTCTTGTTTTACGTATTTTGAAGTTCTGTTGTTAGCTGCATAGGTATTCAGGATTGTCATGTCTTCCTGGTGAACTGACCATTTTATTATTATGTAATTTACTTCTTTATACTTGTTAATTTTCCTTTTTCTGAATTCTTTGTCTGATTAATATAGCCACTCCAGATTTCTTTTGTTTAGTCTTTCATGATGTATCTTTTTCCATCCTCCTACTTTTTACCTACTTATGTTAAGTGGATCTCTTACAGATAGCACATAGTTAGCTCTTGTATTTTTAACTCAAATGACAAACTTTTAATTGGTGTTTCTCAAATATATACATTTAATGTAATTGTTGATATGGTTGGATCTATCATTTTATTATTTGTTTCCAGTTTATCCCCTCTTTTTCATTCCTCTGTTTCTCCTTTTCTGGTTTCTTTTGAATTATTTGAATATCTTTTGCTTTTCTATTTTGATTTCTCAGCTTTTTAAACTATACTTTGTATAATATTTTTTATGATTGCTCTAAGGATTACAATATACATAACTTTTATAGTCTACTTATTAATATTTTATCCTAAAATGTAGGACACTTTCAATCATATAGGTCCCTTTACATTCCACCATTTATGTTGTAGTTATCATGTGAATTACATCTAAATATACTAAAAATCCTACCATTCAATGTTATATTATTTGCTTGTAGCCACTGTGCATATTTTAAAGGACTCAAGAGGAGTAAAAAGTATTATATTTACTCATATATTTGCTGTTTCTGTTGCTCTTCCTTCATTCCTGAAGTTTCAAGTTTTCCTCTGGTATCATTTCCATTTCCATTTAGCATTTCTTTTAGAACAGGTGTATTGGCAACAAATTCTCTTACTTTCCCTTCATCTAAGAATGCCTCTATTTTTGCCTTCATTCCTGAAGGATATGTTCACGGAATATAGAATTGTGGTTGATATTTCTTTTCTTTCAGTATTTAGAAAATGTTCCACTGCTTTCTGGCCTCCATGATTTCTGATGAGAAATCTATAATCATTTGAATCATTCTGCCTCTATATATATTGTGCCATTTTTCTCTGACTCCTTCAAAATTTTTTAATTTTCAGCAGTTTGGTCATGATGCATCTGGACAGTTCGTGTATTTTAGTTTATCTTGTTTGGGATTTGCTAAGTCTCTTGAATCCTTTTAGTCATGTCTTTCACCAATTCATCCTTTATTTCTCTCAATATTTAGCTGCACTAATCTCTTTCTGGGACTCCACAGACATGTATGTTCCACCTTTTGATATTGGCCCATAGGTACACCAGGCTCTGCTAAGTTTCTTTCAGTTTTTTTCTGTTATTCAGATTGGATAATATACATTGATCTAGATACTGATCTTAAGTTCACGGACGCTTTCCTCTTTCATCTCCATTCTATAATTGAGCCCATCTAGTGAACTTTTTATTGCAATTATTGCAGTTTTCAGTTAGTACATATCCATTTGGTTCTTCTCCGCCCCCCCTCCTTGAAACATACTTTATTTTTACTTAGAAATATATTATAGATATATTCCCAGGTAAGTACATATCAATTTACTTTATTCCTTTTTAAAAAAATTGTGGTAAAGTACACATAAAACTTACTGTCATAAACATTTTAAGTCTATGGTTCAGTAGTGTTAATTACATTCACATTTTTGTGCAACCAATGTTCTGAACTCTTCATCTTTCAAATCTGAAACTTTATACTCATTCAACAACTCCCCACTCCCCCCATGGTTCTCTCTTATAACTTCTATTTTTCTGCAGAGAATTCCTATCTTTCCATTCATTTTGAGTGCTCTTACTTCTTGAGCTTGGCTATAATACCTGCTTTAAAGTCATTGTCTGATAAGTCCAACATGTGAGCCATCTTGAGGTTGGTTTTTCTTGCAAGTCATTGAGATTTTCCTGGTTCTTTATAAACTGAGCAATTTCGGATTATTCCTAAGTGTTTTGCATATTATGTCATAATTCTCTGGGTCCTGTTCAAATCCTTGGTCAGCGTCTATTTTGTTTTTGCTTGATCAACTTGGTTGGTTCAGGACACACATTCTGACCTGCCATCAGTAGGCTGTGGTTTTATCACTTCAATTTCAAAGCCTTTGCAGTGCTATTGGGATCTCACACATGCATCATTCAGGTGGTTGGTCTTGGACCACTTGGTGGTTGACATCGTAGCTAGTTCTCAGAGCCTTTAGTATGTTGTTTTAGGTCAGCTCCACTCATAAGCAGCTTAGAGTTGAGCCTAGGACTTTATACACAGCTTTATAAAGACCTTTTCCTGAAGCTCCCTCTTTTCCATGATTTCTCCCACACTGGGAGATTTCTCTCCTGCTGCTAGGAGCCTCTCTTCCTGGTCATCTGGCTGGAAAACTAGAAACCCAAGGTTTTTTCCCCCCGTACTATAATGCGTTTCTTGGGACTGAGCCTACCTCTGGCATAACGTCTTGAGAGAAGCAATGTTTCCTCAGAGTCTTAGGTGCCCATGCATCTGCTGCTGCTGCTGCCACTGCAGGAGTGAAGCTGTAGGACTAGAGTTTGACTCGGGGCAGGAGTGAGAGAAAAAACGCCAGAGGATCTCCCCAACTACATCCACCCACAGGGGGTCTCCCTTCTGTGTCCTGTGACCAGAGGGTTTTGTTTGCAGCCTTTTCTGTCTACACTCAGTGTGCGGTTCTGCCTTTTAGTCTAGGCCATGAGACATAGGAGTAAGGAAAGAAAAACAACAGGAAATCACCAGTATCCACCACACCTTGAGTTTTTACTTCCCTCACCAATCTGCCTGCTATTATTAACTGTTCAGACTCCTAGTTGCTTTATGTATTCTTTCAAGAGTTTTTCGTTGTATTTGTGGGTAAGATAAAGTAGAGTACACTTACTTCACCTTAGCTGGAAATCAAAGTCTGCACTCATTTTGTATTTTTTTTTTTTTTGAGAAAGATTAGCCCTGAGCTAACATCTGCCGCCAATCCTCTTCTTTTTGCTGAGGAAGACTGGCCCTGAGCTAACATCTGTGTCCGCCTTCCTCTCATTTTGTATTTTATTTAAGTGACTTGACCCTAGTCCTCAATCAGGGAATGGAACACTTGGGAAAATAAGCAGGAGAGTAATTAGATGCTTTTTATAATCTGTCTTACTACTGCTCATATTAACATTATAAGTAATATTCAATATTGCTGATTTAATATAGATAGTCTTAGACATTGCTGAAATAATTATCAGTACCATAAAGCCCAGGAAAATCAGTCACAGCCCGTATACACCGTGAGCTCCTAAGACAGATTTCCTCATCATTGGATTTTCTCGTCATTTCCCTCATCACTGAAGTGTCTTCTTTGGTTCTGGTCATTGGAAACTGCTACACCTCTACTTCATTTTTGACTCTTAACATTACAATCTTCACAACAAGTATACCTCACAGCTTGAGTACAAAGCAAATCACTAAAATGCTTAAGACTACAGTAATTAGCCGCAGGTTTTACACAAAGAAACAGTTGTACGTGCTGCTTCACCAGGGCAAGGTGCACCACAGAGAGGAGCAGAGGAATGCAACAAAGGCCTTCTCAAAACACACCTAACGGCCTTCAGAAACTATGTGGATTAGATGCATATTTAAAGAATTCACTAGCAGGAATAGTGATTGACTGTTCATTTCTAAAAATCAAGCTGATCCTAAGAAGGATGGCTAAGATTAGGTTTAGGGTCAAAATTATGCCTAACATTCATCATTTTAAAAAGAGGAAAGACTAGTCTCCCGGGAAACATGGGAGGGACATAAACTCCATCACTCTACTTCTCCCCCTCCAAAACCCAGAAGTAATAAACAGGGTCAAACACTGAGAAGGAAATATCTATGACGAAATCAGGGCAGCCACAATCCCATTGAATAGACTCTGAAGAACATATGTCCAATAAAATAGAATTGGGACCCAAAAACTGAAGGAGCATGCTGAGATTTAACACACATCTAGCCTTATCTCAAGCAGGATACAGGGGTAGGGAGGGAGGGGGAGTATTGAGAGCCCCCTCAACAATATTTACATTGGATATGGTTAGACAGGGGCATGGAAAAATACAGCAGGGGTGGTGAGCACCCACTTTGACACCTAGCCTATAGGTGAAGCAGGTTTGAAAGATGGCCTTTCAGCATGTTATTATAAAAAAGAAAATCTTATTGAAGTACAGTACACACACAAAATGCATTAAGTAGACACACCCATAAAACTAGCATCATCTCAAGAAACAGAACATTAGCATCACCACAGAGGCCCCCCCACCTTGTCCTTTACCAAGGAAGCCTTCCCAATAGCATAAATCGGTTTTGCTTCTTTTTGTACTTGATACATACGGAGCCATCCAATACATATGGTTATGTCTGTCCGCCATGCCATTTTTATCCTCCTTATCAGGTTTCCTAACCAGGGAGGGAGGCCAGGAGATGAGGAAACCAGTTCTACAGCTGCAGAGCAAAGATGACTGAACAGAAATGAACACGACTGCACCTTCTAAACAAAAGGCCTGTGAGCCACAACACCTGACACCGTCCTGCACTCCAAGGTGAGGTGGGCATGAGGAATCTGGGGTTGTTCACTCCTCTCCCCCTTATGCCAAACTAGATATACCCCAGTGATGGACGATGCAATAGCTATGGTGGCTATGTGTTTGCAGAGAGCATCCATGAAGTTGGTTGCCTGACTTCCTGCTGTCCAACATCACTGCTCCCTGTCTACCTCTTCTGAAAGTAACCAAATGATTGCATAAAGATCATGATGAAAATATAACGAAAAAGGCAGGTCAATTAATACTTTCTTTCACTGCACTGGGCAAATGGCAGGTCTATGTAGAACTGCCCCCATTCAAAGATAAGAAAACAACTGTATATGACCTATGCAAAATGTTTTTTATAATTAATAAAAGGGCTATAACATGAAAAGATAAATGCAAGATATACATTTGAAGAATTCCTCCTAAAAATTTAAGAAACTTTTAGGGAAAAATGTGCCCTATGCTATCTTAGGATCTGAAAAGAAGAAATGGAAAGAGAAGGGGACAGCACTGAAAGATAAGAGTATAACAGGTGAAGATACTGAGATGACAGGTATTACTAAAAACATAACCATACAGAGTTCAAACAATAAAGAATCAACAGATGGAAACTGAGTTTTCTAAAGAAGAGAATAGAACATGGAACAGAAAAAAAATATGCTCAAATACATAGCAGAAGAAAGTTTTTCTCCATGAAAGGAAAGCTAGAATATGCAGAATGAAAAGGCTCACCATGTCTCAGGAAAAACAAACAGAATACGGCCAATAAAGAAACAAATTCTGGCTATACTGCTGAACTTCAAGGATAAAGAAAGAATCCTGCAAGTATCTATGCATAGGAAAAATGTCATCCAAAAGGAAAATAAATCAGACTGACCTCATACTTTTATTCAGCAACTTTAGAAACCAAGAGATGATGAAGCAAAACTTGCGGTGCTTGAATGAAACAACAAGACCCTATAAAGCCAAGCTTCCATTCACATGTACATGCAAAAGACACCTATGTTCATAAATGAAAGAACTCAGGAAATACAGCAAACATGAATCCATTCTAAAAAATATCGTTGAAAATATAATCTAAGTAAGCTGCTCCATCACAATGCAGAACTCATAGGAAAGTACTGGTATGAAAAAGCTTGAGAAAAGCATCATTTCCACTTAAATATAGAAATAAATACAACTATATGTGAATACAGATACTAAGACTATAATTGTTATAATTTTTTGAAGAAAAGCTAAATAATTTTTTAAAAAATAATTTAATGATAATCGACTTTGAGAAAATTCCAAAATACGCCCACAAAGAAAACGAGGCAATGGAGGGAAGGGGTAGGTAGTGAAGAGAACTGGCATCATATACTATTTTTTTCTGTAGTATTATATTGAGAAATAAAAATTTAAACATATTATTTTCAGTTATAAAGACAATCTCAACAGAACTAAAAACAAGTTACCAATGGGAACAGGGTGATGGACAAAGCAAAGGGGAACAGGAAAAGAAAAAATCCATAAAGATATGTAAAAAAAAGAAAAACAATAAGTTTCCAGAAGATCAAATACAACAGTTAATGTATGAGATAAATTCACCTATTACCAAAATAATAATAGGTCTAAGAATCAAACAACTATCTTGTCTTCGAGAGACATACCTAAATCACCAAGACTCACAAAATAAAAGGAGTGGTACAGATATACCAGGCAAACACAAACCGAAAGGAAGTGGGTCTCATCAGGTTAATATCAGGCAAAGTTGAATTCAAAGCAAAAAGCATTAAATGGAACAATGTGAGTTACTTTAGAATGATGAAGGGTGTAATCCACAATGAAGATATACAACAGTCATAAACCTTTATGTGACAACATAGCATCAAAGTACATAAAATGAAAACTTCATAAATAACAAAGAAATAGCAGATTTAACATGCTTCTCAGTTCTACACAAATCAAACAAATTTGAGAGGAAAATTACAGAGAATCTGCAAAGTATAATTGATTAAATAATAATTATAAAATAGGATATAGAGAATGTTATTAATATAATCAATCAATTTATACAGGTTTCAATACAGGGGTCAACTAAATAGTAAATATTTTAGGCTTTGCAGACCATATAAATAACTATGTGGCAGATACTATAAAATGGCTCAACCAACATGACTCCAACTCATTTGTAGCATTTTCTCCCGCAGACAAGAGCTGAAAGGCCCAAGTCTGCATTTCTTCCATTCCCTTTGAGCAAAGGTTCTATATGGGACTGCCTTTCACCAAGAAGACATATCTGTGTGAGCTGTGGAAGGCAGAATTGAACTTTGTAAGGTGAAGACCACATGGCTCCCAGGCAGGTATCATCTTGGAATTTGGTTTCTCTGCAGCAGCTGTAGTGGAACATCTGGTGTCTAGTCATTATCTTTGTGAATAGGAAAGGGAAGGTGCTGCTTGTAACTAAGAACTTGGCCAAAACAATCCCAGCTACTTGATGACTTTAAAATTGCTTCAATTTAGATCAAAGAAGAAATCAAAACTGCAATTGTGTCGTGTTTGGAAATTAACTACAATGAAAATATCACAATTTATGGGATTACACCCAAAACTGTATTTAGAGGAAAATTCATAGCTTTAAAAATGTTTACTCACAAGCGTAGTTGTTAAACATGAGGACCCTGGAGTCACTCTAGGGACACTGTCAAGAGACTGAGAAGACAAGCCACAGACTGGGAGAAAATATTTGCAAAAGACACATCTGATAAAGGACAGTTATCCAAGACATACAAAGAACTCTTAATAAGCAGATAAATAACCCAATTTAAAAAACGGGCAGAAGACCTGAACAGACACCTCACCAAAGAAGATATACACATGGCAAATAAGCATATGAAAAGAATATGAAAAGAATGCTCAGCATCATATGTCATTAGGCAATTGCAAATTAAAACAATGAGATACTATACATCAATAGACCAACCAAAATCCAAAATACTGACACCAAATGCTGGTAAGGATGTGGAGCAACAGGAACTGTCATTCATTGCTGGGAGGAATGCAAAATTCTCATTTTGGAAGACAATTTGGCAGTTTCTTAAAAAATTAAATGTACTCCTATAATACGAACCATCAATCATGCTCCTTGGTATTTACCCAAATGAATTGAAAACTTATGTCTGCACAAATACCCGCGGAAGGATACTTATAGTAGCTTTATTCATAATTGCCAAAATTTGAAAGCAATTACAATATCCTTCAGCAGGTGAATATATAAACTGTGGTATGTCCAGACAATGGAATATTAGTCAGTGCTAAAACAAATGAGCTATTAAGCCATGAAAAGATATGGATGAACCCTAAATGCGTATCACTAAGTGAGAAAAGCCACTCTTAAAAGGCTACATACTGTATGATCCCAACTGTATGACATTCCGAAAAGGCAGAACTATGAAGACAGTAAAAAGATCAGTGGTTGTGCCAGGGGTTAGAGAAGAGGGAGGGATGAACAGGCAGAGCAGAGAGGATTTTCAGGGCAGTGAAACTACTGTGTGTGACATGACAATGGTGGATACATGTCATTATACATTTGTCCAAACCCATATAGAATGTACACCACCAAGAGCGAACCCCAATGTATATATTATGGGTTTTGAGTGATAATGATGCGCCAACGTAGGGTCACCGAGTGCAACCATACCACCCTGATGGGAGATGCTGATAGTTGGGGAGGCGATGCTTGTGTGGACAAAAGGCACATGGGAACTCTACTTTCTGCTCAATTTTGCTATGAACCTAAAACCACTCTAAAAAATAAAGTCTATTTAAATGAATAATAAAGTCCCCTGGGCCCCATGTCAGATCTACTGAATCAGACAAATCTTGGAGACGGCTTATGATCCAAGGAATATGATTCTTGGCAAATTTCAAGATCACTAACCATGTAAGAAAGGTGAGAAAGAGAAAGGAGAGAGAAAATGGGAAAGAAGAGATGAGGGTGGAAATTAACACTGACTGATACTCCTGTGTACCAACCTCAGAGATTCAGATTCAGTAGACCCAGAGCAGGGCCCAGAGACATGCATTAAAAAAACTTCTTAGGTGGGGCCGGCCTGGTGGCGCAGCAGTTAAGTTTGCACATTCTGCTTCTTGGCAGCCTGGGGTTCGCCGGTTCGGATGCCAGATGCAGACATGGCACCACTTGGCAAAAGCCATGCTGTGGTAGGAATCCTATACATAAAGTAGAGGAAGATGGGTATGGATGTTGGCTCAGGGCCAGTCTTTCTCAGCAAAAAGAGGAGGATTGGCAGTAGTTAGCTCAGGGATAATCTTCCTCAAAAAAAAAAAAACACAAACCAAAACCTCCTTAGGTGATTCTGATAGAGGGAGGGACATCCCTACATCCAATGAGGGAGCTTCATGGAAGTGAGGTTTAAAAATAGGAGCTTGAAGCTGAAAAGAAGTTAAAAGAGCATACAATATTTATGATTTAGAAATAACAGCCCATTCTGAATGTAAAAAAAAAAAAAAGAGGATATAGTCAAAGGCTATGAAGGGAGGATTTGAGCAAAGGACAGAACAACTAGAGAAAAGGATTCTTCCTCTAGAGCACAGTAATTATTTCTGTAAGACGACAGCCCTGTATCCCTGCTAGCGTCTCAGAAGTCACGCAGGTGCACAGTCTTCACCACGGCTTCAAGGAAACAAGGCAGATACCAAGGTATCTTTGGGGATTTAGTCTCAAAGACAGATTATGTAGGAAAGTTCTGACATGCCAATTAGCAGAGAGTTGTAGTTTCTAAATGCTACAATATGAAGCATTTATTATAAACGGGCAAAAACAACTGGCAGGTCTTTGGGATAAAAATTAGCTCATACAATGGGTAAGAAAAAATTGATTTTTTAAGATGACATTCAAAATCTATCAAGTAGGTGAGTGTGGCCATGAAACAGCACCTATAACTGGGGTAAACACATAATTTATTATCCAGAACAGCACACTTTTGAGTGAAAGAGGCTTTTAACAAATATGCCAGGAAAACAGGTGGAGAACAGGACTGTCCCAAGCAAACCAGAATTGATACCCCCAGCAGTGACACTTCTCTGGACATTAATAAACCCAACAACGATCGCGTACACTAACCACGACATTCCAGGGAGGCACTGACGCAATTACAGAGTCAGAACCCGCAGATGGTATTAACTCAAGCTCCCGTCTCTCTCCATCCATATCCTTGGTGTGGAGTAACAAATAGCACTTTTATAACCACACAGCACAGCGGTAATTAATAGTGAACGTGGAACTTAGTCAAGGTCTGCATTAATTTGTGGACCACACTGGATTCAACCCGGTCTTTACCTAGAATTCATGCAGTGGGCACTGTTTCACCAGCCCCATTACCACTACTACCACGACAACAGGCTCAAACTTGGACAAAATGTCAGAAGAAATTTTTACTTTCTTCTTAAGATATAGTATACGTCTGCATAGATTTTTAACCCCTAGTGAAATTGTGTCTTGATTATGAAAAAAGGAGTCTTTTCATTGGGTTTCTAATCTGAAAGAGTTTGCTTTTTCTTTTCTATTTCAACAAATACTTATTAGGGGTCTACAGCAGGCCATGCTTTGTCCTAATAGATGAAGCAGAGGAGAGACAGACCAAATGACTGTCAATTCAATGAAAAATATTGCTCAGTTATTTGTAATCACTGAGATCAGTGGCTCACAAACCTGACTGCACATTGGAATTATTTGAGGGAGCTACCATATGATCCAGCTATCCTACTTCTAGGTACGTATCCAAGGAAAGGAAGTCAATATCTCGAAGACGTTAACATCTAACGTTATAATTGCAGCCTTAAGTTTGGCATCTGGAGTATGTACCCAATCAATTGCATCTTTCCCAATTTCCATTGCATTTGTGCCATCTTCACGACTGGGACCCCACCACCATTTTCCCTTCAACACCTCAGGGACCTGGCTGAGAATGAGCCTCACTTAGCAATGTAGTTTAGCAGTGCTGGTCTTCTCCCAAACTTGGAGCAGGCCTGACCTCCTGCACACTGGCTGGCTGGCTGACATCCTCCTCCAGGTTAGAGAATCTACCTTGTAATGTTCTGCACTGTCACTTGCCAGACACTGTGTACTGCCACTTCCTGGACACACTGCTCCTGGAACCCTCGCCTGCTTGAATGTTGTTGCGGGCCTGGGCAAGCCAGAGATGTCCACTTGGAGGTTACCAGTGATTGCTGGTCCCTGCAGCTCCCTCAGGCATGGGGAAGACATTCCTGGATTCATTCCCTTTTCTTGCTGGCCTGCCAGTAAGGTTAAGGCACTACCTTTGAAATCTTGTTAGAAAGAATATAAAACATTTACAGTCATACAGACTATTGAAACATTGTTTAAAAAGTATTGTTCTTTTTAAAACTTAAAGAGCAAATTCCAACTAACTCTATTTTGAGACAAGTTTGAGAATTTCACTACATGTTAATATTCTTGGAGGGATGGTGGAATCAGCCAACGTGTGAGTGACTCCAAAGTGAAGTGCCCAGCCACTCTGCATCAACATGGGGAGACTACGTTGACTCCTGTGCCCAGTGGTCACTGTGAGGGCCACTGCAGGGAATAATCTACAGAAGGAATTAGAAATACGTCCATCAAATGTGGGGAAGACATTTAACTGAGCAGGAATAACAAATGGTTGGGAAATAGGATGGAGAGCCTCCATGCAAGATCATGTATTTAGAAAGAAAAAGCACACAAAATTGAGAAGCCAGGCTGTAAAAAACTCAGGGACATGGTTGAGCACGCGTCACCCTAAACACGCAGGGAGGGAGCACTGTTAAGAGTCCACAAATCTATAAGGTTCAATAGTGGGGAGATCGCACACTCGCTATATTGGCTAACAGAAAGGTCCAAAATGAATAAGCTCAGTTCCGTGTATTTAGTAGAAGCAGCAATCTTGGTTCCATAATTAAAATTGTTACTAAAAAGTAACAATTGCCAGATAGCTGAAAATCCCAATATTGAACAGGAAAAATAATAATTTATAGCAAATATTCATTAAATGTTTATTACTTGAATGAATGACAATTTCATCCAACAATCTTTAAGTTGCTTAAAACTATGACAATATTTAACTTTTCAGATTTCATATGATCTTATTCTTCCTGTGCTCTAGTTTCTAAAAGCTTGGTAATTCTATTTCTTATCAAAAATTCTCATGCTCATAGTGAATAAACTGGTGATATTATAAAATTATTTTAGTTCAAATTAAAAGGTATATTCCTGCCAGACACTTCACCCAGTTCCAAATTATCTGAACTGAAACAAATAAAAATATGAATTAAGTTTTTATATCATTCTCTAAAACTTCATGAACTGTATTCTACCAGTTTAGGCTTTATTTAGAAGTTTTTCATTTTAATGTGAAGCTTACTGCCCACGAAATTTCTAATTACATAAGAGAAGTCTTAGTATTCAAGTGTTTATAGTTTTAAAAGTCAGGATGACAGGAACCTGCAACAGACTTTCTACACAGAGGCTTCTCTGTTTCTAACAGGCATTACCACAGTCACAGTTTACCCTCACGTCACCCAAAGAGGGGCTGTTACTGGAGAGTTGTTTCGTACAATTGATATTTTTAATTCTCTAGTTTTCGTTCAAAAGTGTAGTCTTCATTTTAATCAGGAAGAGAACTCTGTAATTTCTTCCATTTCAAACTCGTCTGTCCTCTTTCGCAGGTCTTCTGCATCATTTATCGTCCATAACTTTGCAAAACACTTTAGCCTTTTCCTGGAGAGAAAATAAAATATTATTTATTTTATAAATGAAATTGTGGCGGGGACAGAACATCTCACGGAAAGCTACGAAGAGTCTACGACATTGGAACACGAGGCAGGGCTCTGCGGCGAGAAAGCTGGTCAGCATCCGCCTCTGGGGAAAGGAGCTTTCAGTGCCGCTGCTGTAAGCAAGGCAGCGGGGCTGCGCTCAGCACTCCTGCCTCCAGCGAAGGGACAGCCCAGCCTCCTCCCTCTTCTCACTCAGCCAGAGGCTGTGTCTGCCCCCAGGATGAAAAGTAAAATGGATTTAATAAAATAAAGCTAGCTAAGGAAGGAGTAAAATGCCAACATAATATAGACCAACTTGTTTCTGCAGAAGAGCAACCCAGTTAAGTGTTTAGGGTCTGGAGCAGGAGTATCTGAGTTCCAATTACTGCTCCCCCTCTAACTAGCTCTGTTGACCCTGTTTTCCTAGTCTCGCTTGGCCTCGTTTTCCCCAACTATAACATGGGGCTAACAACAATACTTACCTCAAAAGATTGTCCTGAGGATTAAGTGAGTTAATGTATATACAGCAGTAAGAACTGTAGCTGGCACACAGTGTCTAGGCTACTGCAAATGACTGCTCAGATTTGTTTCTGTGCGCAGTAAGTGTTCAATAAATATTAGCTATTATAACAAACACATGTGATGCACAAGATTTGGTTTGGTTTCTTTGATCTGGCCAATGGAATTGATGTATAAGCACTTTTAGTGAAAATGTAAAATGACAAGTATAGTGTCCTGATAAATCAACAGAATCCCATCGCAATGCAATCTCTTCCTACAGTTCTCTGTCTTGTCAAGATAACTTCCTAGAATTCAAAATGTCACATACTAGTGGGAAGAGTTAAAATATTTATAAATAATCTGTGAATCTTATTGTTCTTGCTTTATAGGCTATATAGCAGTAACAAATATAAACTATTGTATTTTACTGCCATCTGGCAGATAAATCTTTTGAGGCAAAGTTTTATTCTAGTTTCTTTAGGGAAAAAGAAAAATAATAAGACAACAAAAGAATTAAATTTGTCTTTGGACTTTGCAAAGAACTAAGGGTTAAGCTTATTTTTAAACTCTCATAGATGATTACTTTTCACTCTGGAAAAATTTTATATTAATCTACTTTGTAACAAATAATTAGAAATAGGCTGTCACTGATGACATCATTTGCTTCTAATTTGGTATTGCAGAAATGATCCAGAAGAGAATGTCAGCAGAGGAAGGTGCAAGTCACTTCTAATATTCCAGCACTTTGGACCCAGTCAATCACCATTTACCACTGCAAGGTGTGCAGCACAAGGCAGAAGCACGAGAGGAAGGAAAAGGAAAAAGAAGTTGGTTGCAAAACTGTACTTCAACATACAAGTTGGCAATTGTTTCTTTAACTAATATTTGCTGTTACTGTCAGTGTCGAGTGGATTCTGACTCCTAGAGACCCTGTGTACAGCAGAGTGGAACACTGCCCAGTCTTTTTTGTGCCATCCTCTCACCTTCTGGCACGCTATTAGACAATGCTCCGCTGCTATTCACAGGGTTTTCATGGCCAATTTTTTTGGAAGTGGGTGGCCAGGTCCCTCTTCCTAGTCTGTCATATTCTGGAAGCTCCAGTTAAATCTGTGCATGATAGGTGACCCGGCTGGTATTTGAAATACAGGTGGCACAGCTTTCAGCATCACAGCAACACGCAGCTGCCACAGTATGACAACCGACAGGCAGGTCGTGTGGTTCCCTGACTGAAAATGAACCCGGCTACGGTGGTGGGAGTGTAGAATTATAACCACTAGACCACCAGGGCTGGCTTCAACTAATATTAGGTATTAATATTTCAATATTTAAATTTTGTAACGATATCCACAAGTGAAAAATATGCTGGCCAGCAAAGATTTTCTATTTGACCAACAATCTCTTCACTCACGGTCAT
This sequence comes from Equus asinus, assembly GCF_041296235.1. NCBI lineage: Eukaryota > Metazoa > Chordata > Mammalia > Perissodactyla > Equidae > Equus > Equus asinus. Next base: position 88,048,739 of record NC_091798.1, read on the forward strand.
ATGATTCTAGACCAGGGTAGTGATGTCCTGCCCCAGGCAGATCAGACTCTCCAGGCAGGGCAGGGACAGGACAGGAGGTGAATGAGGAGTTTCTGTTGTTTTATAACATAACCTTATATTTGGGAAACAAAGGCTATAATTTGTTATTTATTAATACGACATTTTCTTAGGAATATCTTCCTTCCAAAGTATATCTCAGGTTTACATTAAGATTTGTTTATATACTGACTACCTCCTGGCTGGATATCAAGGGTAAAAGGTAGAATGTGTTCACATAAGCATCCTAGGTGACAGGAAAGTCAGTTTAGAATGAAGAACTTGTCACAAACAAATCCACAAAATAAGTGACATGTGGACAACGACTACAATTATCTAGTTATGTAATGCTATTATTTTCAGTCATGTCCCGACACAATTCTTAATTTCTGAATGCAACCACTGCATATCTGAATGCAACATATGAATAAAAGAAGTACTCTGAGCTTTTATATATTGAAGTTTCTTTTAGTAATTTCTTGTATAAATGAACTTTTTAAGCAACTGTGTTGGTACACATTAAGGAGTTAATTTAATTCTTTAGAAAAATGACTGAGAAACCAATTTAGCAACTTACTAGATAAGGAGCTAGCTAAGAAAACAGGCTGAATTCACATGAGCTCTGGGAAGAAATGTTTTCATTTTATTGTAATTAATGTTTCGGAAAATTTGAAGAGGTGTTTAAAGACAGATCTGATGTTCATTTACAGGACAATCCTCTTCCTTGGACAACTCAGAAGGTTTCTTTATAAATCAAAAAATGCAGCACAATCATTCTGACCTTTTCATGTTGACTAATCCTTCCAGCTCTTTTGACTTGCTAGCTGCTTTCTTTAAAATTTCTCCAGGAACATCTGCTAGTTTAGCCACATTTAGTCCATAACTCCTTGCTGCAATTCCTTTGGTTATTTGATAAAGAAAAGTGACAAAATCAGGGACTTGTTCTTCTTCGCCTATAAAATCAGTTAAAAGAAAAAAGGAGATAAAGGAAACCATGCCTGAAGGTTCAAAGAAATTAGAGGATTAAAGAAGCAATATAAATTTTTACAACTTTCTTAAAATTTACATTCTGAAAAAGAAACCCACAGTTCCTAATCACCTGTTAGCTCCTTTTATCAATTTTACATATCTAGAAAAAGGGTAAATACTATTTTGAAAATGTTTTTACATTTAGGTTCTATCTTTTAGTTCACTTAAATTGGTTTTTAACCATGATTCATTATAAGCTAAGAAGTATTTAGTTTTATGCTCCTCACTTAAAAATTTGAACTGAACTTCTATATCAAAGAGAGTGATTTTGATACATGGTACAATACAATTTCTCCTTTTAAAACAGATTTTTAAAAAAGCCTTATTCCAGTGAAAGAAGAGCCAAACAGTCTTGTATGTAATACACTCTGTAAAGTAACATATATAAATGATGTTTCTAACAGTGCTGGAAACAAAACAACAAAAACAGATAAGGAAATATTACATGTTGTGCAGTTTAAATAAGATTGAGAAATTCTGGTTTATAAAGTAGGCTAGCTAACTAAGAGTTATACATACTGAAGTGGATGCTGTTCAGTATTACCCAGACCCCACTTAGGCCTGCAGGGTACACTGCCCGGCTGTGAGGAAGGTGTTAGCCACAAGCCTCGGCTGAGTGCTCTCCTTGGGAACCGGCTCAGCTGCAGAGAGCTGCCTCACCCAAGGTCACGTCCCGTCGTGGGCAGCCTGCATCCAGTGACTGGTTGCTGTGGGGTTGGCAGGCAGCCTCTGACATGTCCACCAGAGACCCCTGCCTTCCCCTGTTCATGCCCTTGTGTCATTCCTTCTCCTTGAGTGTGGGCTGGACCCAGTGACTTACTCCTGACAAACAGAATATGGCAAAAATGATGGGATGTCACTGCTGAGATTAGATTACAAAAGACTGTGGCCTCTGTCGTGGGCACTTTCTCTTGCTTGCTCTGAGGCAGCCCAGTTGCCATGTTGCAGCCTGCCTTATGGAGAGGCCCAAACAGAAAGAAACAGATGTCTCTGGCCAACAGTCAGTGAGGGCCTGGAGGCCTGCCAACAGCCACGTGAGTGAGCTTGGAAGCAGAGATTCTGAGGCCTGCCAACAGCCATGTGAATGGGCTAGGAAGTGGGCTGACCCGGTCAAGCCTTGAAGCGACTGCTGCCTCGGCCAACATCTTGACCAGAGCCTGGTGAGACACTGTGAGGTAGAGGTGGTCAGCTCTAGAGCTCTCACGGTGTTCCGTTCGGGTGTTCAGTGAGGAACCCCTGAATTCCTGACCCACGGAAATTATGAGATAATAATTGTTTGTTGTTTTAAGCTGCTATGTTTTGGGGTAATTTGTCATGTGGCAATAGGTTCCTGTCTCCCTCACCCCCAGCTGAGGTATCTCTGAAGGACCATGCCAGTGTCAGAGCTCTCTGCAGGGCTGGATGAGGCCTTATGACTGCAGCCCAGCCCACTCCTGCCCTCAGGTGTCGATCATGAAAACGCTCCCTGATAAACTTGGCACGCAAATCTGAGAATCTGCCTCCCGGGGAACCCGGTCCTCCGCACACACACATACACGTGGACTCAAAACTTGTGAAGAACTGGGATCGAATGAAGTACAGTAATACAAAGACAATGCTGCACAGAGCTTAATCGTCGATAAATCTAAAGCACCTCAGGATGATGCAGCTTTTATCATGAAATTCAGTATCACTGCACTGTGCTCCAAAAATGTCCAAGATGAACCAGATTCCCAATTTCTGAGACCCTGCTACACTTATTTTAAGTTTAACAAGAGCTGTTCTCATACATTATTTCACTTGAGAATGTGTACACTTCATTCTTTTATCAGCTAAAAACTATAAAGGCAAAAGACTGAACACAACAGAGAAAAAGAATAATGGAATTTTCTGTAACCTCCTCTAAGAACTCAGACACATAATATCTTTCGAAGGGTGGGTGCTGGAAGTAGGAGGTGAAAAGAATGCTGACACTCTCAAGAATACAGAGACTAAAACCGACATTACAAAGCACTAAGAATACCTTTTGCCTCCAAATAAAAATTAAGGAGCACAGAGAACAGGTGAGGAAGTGGGTGGGCACAGACTGGGAAAGAAGCATGCAGAAATCAGAGCCTGCTGACCTGGGTAATTTTCTGTTAGTTTTTGATGCTCCCAAGACCAAAAGTGAAGTAAACAGAAGAAGGCAATCTAAAAAGCAAACTCTTCTCATCTTTAAGACAGAAAAATAGTCTTTATCACTTCAACTGGCTTAGTCCTAACTGACGTCCCTCCTTCCAGCCTCTCCTCTATAATCTAGCCTCCATGCTGGTCTTTCTAAAAAAAAAAAAAGGTTCATTCATCTGTCTGTCCATCTGTCCGTTCATTATCCATCTGTCCACCCACCCACCCCGCCCATCCTTTTCTGAAAGCCTACTAAATGCCGCAAAAACTCCTTGAAAATTTTGCTTCATATATACACATTATGTGCATATACACACATACACACATACGTGTGTAGACATATACACATATATGCTATATACTGTAAATGTATATATACAATATATAGCTATAAAATGCTTTTTCTATATAATATAGCCACAAAATATAGTGAAATTATATATTATATTGCTCTGAATAACTTGTTAAGATACCTCAGTACAACAGTTGCTGAATTTATCATCACATGCTAGTCTCCACTTCAGTACTAATTACGGTAGTTCTCAGACCATCAAGGTAAATAACGTGACCACTCTTCCATAATCACCTGAGGGAGCTTTTTCTATAGTTATGTTCTACCTCAAGACTGTCCTTCAGCCCTCTTTGCGAGGAGAGGGGAGAGCGCACGTACGTGATGGAGAGGCGCAGGAGACAGAGGAGAAAGGACAGCAGACGGGGAGAAGGACGGAGTGTGTGTGATGGAAACGTGGAGGCAGAGAGCCGGGGGGCAAGAATATGGTAAAAACAACTCACTTCTTTACAGCCGCACAATAACAGACCTTGGTGAGGACTTTACTTAAAGCTATGACTATTTCTTAAATGGATATTGTTGACAAGTTTATCGGACACTGCTTAGAGTCAGTGGAAGTAATAATTAATGTTTCTGCTTGTTACAGGGGAACTTAGCAAAATTTGTCTTAAAGCCAAACTTATCTAGGCAGTTATTGAAGACATGTATCCTGATCAAACAGTTTCTGAGGTCACTTTTAGGATAGATTCATAAAATTTTAGAGGTAGATGAGGTACTTGTCCAAGATTTTATAGACTGGAGTAGACTAAAACATGGTTTCTTACTGCTGGTCCATGCTTTATGTCCCACGCCACGGGAAATAGAGAAGCATAGTATCTCAGAAGCCACCCAAAAGGGCTTTGGGGCATTTTCCGAATGCCCTACATAATGGCCTCTGATGTAGACACAAGAGGAGTCAGCTCAGAGGTAAGAGACGAAGCACAGATATAGTCAGGAATGATACTAGAAATGAGCAGGCAATGGAGCAATGCTGCAAAATTCTGAGTGAAAATTATTTTCAAAGTAAAATTCTAGCCCTCGCTAAATTATAAATCAAGTATGAAGGTATAATGAAGACATTTTCATTCATGCAAAGTCTTAAAAATATTACCTCCCTTAGTTGATATTATTAGTAGCCTATCCAAAATCTATTCCAACCCTAAGAAAACCCTGTTTTACAAGGAATTGACTCTCTGACCATTCAACTCAGGGGACAGTGTCCATATATCCAGCTCCAAAAGTTGATCTTTCTTACTGTAGGCTGATCAAAGTCATCCCTGCCATTCTCACTTCTAGGAATTGGTTTAAGAATAAGCATATGATTAATTCTGAAAATGAGATGAGACAACAATGAGATGCCGGTGGGCATCTGAGAAAAGTTCCCTTGCTCTTAAGAAAGAGTCACAGGAAATGCTGGTCCCTTTTCTTCCTTTGGACAAGGTCAATTCCGGATGTGATGCCTGAAAGAGCTGCAGCCACCTTGCCACTAGCCTGATGATGAAGCCGGCAGAGCAGGAAGATAGAGCCTGGAGAAGTGCAAGGAAGAGAGGCTGCAGCCCACTCTCCTCTGAGGTTCCTGTAATGGGAGATTGTATGTATCCTTATTGTGTGAGCCAGTGTGAGTTCAAGTGTTCTGATACTTGCAATCAAACACACAGAAGACAGGGTAAGAGAATTCCTAGGATGACAGTAAAGGCAGGGCTCAGGACACCAGCTGGGCAGCGGGCTCAGGGAGCAATCAATTCAGACGAGCAAGAGGACAAAGGGCTCCCAGTGAGGAAAAGTGGAACTAACAAGTTGATCACGTGGAAAAATGTCTCGAGATGCGTTTTCCAAGGCTTTTGGAGGGTATAGGAAGATTCAGCTATAGATTCAAATAAAACAATGAAATGAAAAAATAAAAACAAGGTAATCATTATCTTCAGAAAAAAAAAGCTGTAAAAGAAAGGAAATGCACTTGTCTCCATCTGTGGCTCAGGAGTGAGCAAGACTTACAGGCAATAATAGTGAAAACAATGAATATGAGAGAAACAGAAAAAATGTGAAATGACTACACTGGGAGGAGAGAGGGAGGGAAGGCTGAAGACCTCCGTCCAACACAATGAGAAGTCAATCAGTACGTGTCAAGTTGATGAAACAAGAGCTGGGAAAATAAGCACATTATTCAGAGATACGGAAGAAATGGTGAAAGAGTTGGAAACAGTTGCCTTGGGACTGGGATGGGGAGGGGGTGTGGAGTGAAGGGACAGAAGCAAGGGACAGTTGCCTGTTAGCATAAGCCTTTTAGCATCATTTAATGTTTTAAATTACGTTCATGAGTAAAAACCTAAATTAACAAAATAAAATGCCAAAACACTTGAGATGTGAGGTTCTGGGTTAGCAGTCAGCTCGCACCAAATGCTCATCTTGACCCTTCCGCGGGGGTGAACTCAATTTTGTTTATCTTGGTGGGTTTAAGCTTATAAGCTCCTCCTGTCACTTTGGATGCAGATTAATAGACATGAAACCGCTTCCAAGAGAGAATTTATGATGTGTTTTCAAGACTGCATGGTGGTGAAAGGCAAGGATTGCCTAACATCACCTTTATCTTAGGTCCAGTGCTTTGTTTCATTTGGGCCAGTTGCCTGATTTCTTTTTCAGGTCCATCTTTATTACTTTTCCAAAATAAAATTTGGACTTTGGAGTGCCTTGCATATTGGATTTTCCATTGTGGCACACCAACTGCATAAACCATCACTGGCCCACAGGCTGGTAGCTTAAAAAAAGTTACTACTGAGCAGGAAAGAAACTATGCTAAAGTCTACTACATTACCTATAGCACTTGAATCTATTTCCATTGACTAATGGTGTTCTTTTTCATGAACTCTCTCCTTTCTGTGGCCTTAGTGCACTAGTGTAAGTGGAAAGGCTAGTAGGAAAAATACTGTAGATCCCACATAGCAGTTCTGGCAGAGTAGAAGAGAGGGGACCTGCAAGCAAAGGACATGGATTCTAGGCTCAGTTCAGCCCCAAATCAGGCAGCTGATACGGGCAAGCCCCTTTACCTGTCTGAGATTCAGTCCCCTGTCAAATAAAGAGAAAACACATCCAGTATAGCATATGGCTCTTAGTAATTAATGTTAAGTGATATTTTTGGAAATATATTGGGCATTTTAGAGATGACTAATAATATTCTGCACTTGACTGTTAGGGCATCCTGAGATGAATCTGAGAGGAAAACCTAAACATCCCCGTAACCCCACTCTCTTCTAGTAGAAAGATAAGGAATACTAGAAAAGGACTGAGATGGCAAGAATAAATGCAAACTTTATTTGACCCAAAGTTTAGAGAAAATTAATTTGGACAAATGTTATTCACAATCAACATTCACAGCTTTTATTATTAACAAGCAATAAGTTCATGTTCCTACAAACTTCGAGTTCTCAAGCATTCTAGTTGTACCCACTGCAGGAATGCTTCCTACCTAGATCCGGTTTGCTGTCATCCTCATTGACCAAGAATCCCATGTGGTAATTCCCCACCTGCTGTGAGTAACTTCTTTCTAATTCACAAACTGGAGGATAATGGGTGACAAACAGGGTTAAGGATTTCACCTAAAACAATAAGACACATGATAAATGTTATTTTATTTTTTAATTTTATTTTAATTAAAACTTTTCAAAACTTTTTGAAATTAAAATTTTCAAACCTTCATAAAACTTGCAAGAAAAGTATGATGAACATCCATACGCTCTTTATCTAGATAGCCAATTGTTCATATTTTGCCATATTTCCCCTTCTTCTCTCCCTCCCCACCTGCACGCACACACACACACACACACCCCTTCCTTTCCTTAACCATTTGAGAATTAATTGCAGACATGACACTTCATCCCTATATACTTAATATTTTCTCTTCTAAGAACAAAAACACTCTCCTACACAATCAGAATAAAATTGTTACACTCAAGAAATTTAACATGGATGTATTACTATTATTTAACAGATAGCCTATAAATTTCACTGAATTTATAAAGAATGTCCCATAACGTTCTTTATAAATGTTTTCTATTTTTATTTTTTTTAATCAAGGATCAGGGGCTGGCCCAGTGACACAGTGGTTAAGTTCATGCAATCCACTTCGGTGGCCCAGGGTTTGTGGGTTTGTGGGCATGGACCTACACACTGTTCATCAAGCCATGCTGCAGCAGTGTCCCACATACAAAATAGAGGAAGACTGGCAGAGATGTCCGCTCAGGGCCAATCTTCCTCACCAAAAACAAAAAACAAAAAACAAAAAACAAACCACCCAAAAAACTCTCACAACAATCAAGCATCATGTTTTAGTCTTAGACTTAGCCATGTCTCTTTACTTTCCACTAATCCAGAAGGGTTCCCTAGCCTTTTCTTTTTGGTGTTTTACAACATTAATATTTTTGAAATATTCAGGACAGCTGTTTTGCATAACGTCCCTCTATTTGGATTTGGCTGAACTTCCTCCTGATTAGATTCAGATTAGACCTTATTATCAGAAATATTACATACATATGGAGGTGACAGACCCTTTTCAGTATATCATATCAGGAGGCACATGATGTCAATTTGACCCATTATCGGGATGCTAAATTTGACTATTTGATTAAGTGGGTGCCCAGAAGATTTCTTCCCTGACGCCTTTCCCCTTTGTAATTAATAAATAACTTGTGGGGCAATATTTTGAGACTGTGTAAATATCCTTTTCTTCAACAATCTTTCAATTCCAAAAGTTTTGCCAGCTATTGATCATCATTGCCTGAAATCAGTTATTATTATGGTGGTTAGTAAATACTGATTTTTTTAAAAAAAATTCTCTATTTATTAGCCAGCATTCTATAAAGAAGAGCTTTCCCTTGTCCACACCGTACCCCCACCATTTAAAAATTTATTTTTGTTTTGTTAGTATCGGTATGGATTCGTGGATTCTTTAATAAGCATTATTTTAAAGCACATATTACTATGTATTCCATAAGTCCCTATCTTAAGGAAGTTAACACCAAATATTGGTCTCAAGATTAGCTGGAGAGGGTAATTAAATCAAAGAACTCCAGTTTTGATTCATCAGCCATTCATCATATTAAAAGTCACAACATGTGCCTTTTCTCTTGTAACAATTCCAAATAAACCTATGAAGGCAAGGTTTCTTTGATAAGCTGCTCTTAAAATCTGCAGAAAGCTGAAGGATCTTCGGACGAGCTGTCTTCATGGTGCCCCTTCCTAAGCTGATGGGCATTTCCAGCCAGAAGACTGAAGGGTTTGGGTTCCAACACTGCTCTCCTCCAGGCCGTTTTCAGCTTGCAGCCACAACACACAGCACCCTCCCCCCCTCCCCATCCCAGCAATCATAAGACACCAGGAAAACAAACATTTTCCTCCATAAAAGGGTTAGGGACTCTAGCTCCTGCTCCTGAAGAATCCTCTTCAAGGATCTACCTCTAAGGTAAATTTTATCTAAAAATCATACTTTCTTCATTAACATTTAAAAAATCCAAAAACTGCTATAGAAGCAATGAAAACAGAAGTGACAAATTCAATTCTGACATAATTTCTTCCTGAAGGTTCTTAAATGAATCTTTGAAATATTGCCAAACTGCTTTTGGTAGCCAGCCTCCAACACAGCCCCAAAGATCTTCACCTCCCAGTGTTCACGCTCTTAAGTAGCCTCTTCCCACACTCAATCAGGGCTGGCCCTGGGTGGTCAGGAGAACATGATGGCAGTGACAGTGTGTGGCTGGCTTCTGAGGTGACGTCATAAAACACGCTGCTGCTTCTAACTTGGCCTCTTGGATTGTCCTCAGGGAAGCCAGGCCCCACTCTGTAAGGGTCCTCAAGCAGCCCTGCGGAGAGGCCCACAGGGAAGGAGCTGAGGGCCCTGGCCCACCACCAGCACCACCCTGCCAGGCCTGTGAGTGAACCACACTGGACGAGCGCCCGCCAGCCCCAGTCAAGCCTTTGGACGACTGCAGTCCTGGCTGACAACTTGACTGTAACCTCAGGAGAGGCCTTGAGCCAAAACCACCCAGCTAAGCTGCTCCCAAATTCCTCACCTCCAGACACTGTGAGAGATAATAAATGATTTTTGTCGTTTTAAGCCACTAAGTTTTGGGGTAATTTGTTATGCAGGCATAGTAACTGATGCACTGCTCTAGAGTAGCTACAATGAAATCAAACCCAAAGGTGGCCAATTCAGTGCTGCCATAATTTGTTCCTAAGGCTCTTAAATGAATGTTTACAATGTGTTTTGGAGGGAGTGACAGGACTGTACTGAACCTGTGATAGGCAGTTTCTACAACGATTAAAGAAAAGTTCCTGAGCTATCTTTTAGCAACTAATTTCTTTTTAAAGAAAATCAAATTTACTTCAAACTAGGAAACATGTCATTATTAGCTATGTAATCTAGCTGTGAAAACAAAAAACTGAGGGCCCCAAAAGTTTAAAGAAAAAGGGATTTTATTTTTGCACTATGCTTTTTCAAAGAAATACAAGTAAAAATATGCTTTCATTGGCTGTTTGAGGAAGAAATGAAAATGAAATGGGAATAAAAGAAATGAAAATGGGAGGAAGACACAGGGACAAAGAAAAGAGTAAAAAAGGTGGAGAACAAAACAGAAAAAGGAAAACTGAAGAAGGAAGGTTCAGGAGCAGGTGATGAGAAGGAGAGAAAGAGAAGGGGAGACCCAAACAAAGAGAGAGAGAGAGAGCGACTGAAGCGGAGAGCTTGACCGAGACAACAGGGATGGAAAGTTTGACCCAAATGAAGCTCCACATTGAGATGCTTAGAAATACATTCTGAAAAAAGGGATCTGCACTGAAGGAGAGACCAGATCAGAGGCCTTACACTGAGATCTTGTGGGATACTGCTGAGAAAAGTATTTCATGGGGAGACATGGCACTCTCTCCTTTTTGTCCTTTTCTCAAGGACTGGTTGTAGAAGAATGGTCCCTGCTCTTGATTTCGAGTTTGCCAAGGATAATAAAATACAGTTCTGGGTGGAAATATCTCCAGGGAGGCCCTTCTCCTACTGACCAGACCAGGTTTATTTTGCTTCAGCAAAAGAAAGGAAGACACATCAAAGAACCATGAAATTATTTAGGACCATCTCTCTGAGTTCAATGGATAGTACTGGAATGATCAAATGCAGGAATAGGATCAATTATAACAATTAAAGATAATTTTGAGGGGCCGGCCTGGTAGCGTAGTGGTTAAGTTTTCGTGCTCTGCTTTGGTAGCCCAGGGTTCATGGGTTCAGATCCTGGGTGTGGACCTGCACACTGCTCATCAAGCCATGCTGTGGCAGTGTCCCACATACAAAATAGAGGAAGACTGGCACAGACGTTAGCTCAGGGACAACCTTCAAAAAGAGGAAGAATTGGTAACAGATGTTAGCTCAGGGCCAATCTTCCTTACAAAAATAAAGAAAAGATAAGATAATTCTGAATATTTAGAAACTGAGGTCAGGAATACAGTTTGTACAGTATGTACCATTCATGCTCACAAAGGTATGCAAGGTACTTACATCTCTAATAAAATGCTCAAGTGTGGCATAAGCAATGGCGATTCCATCATGCGTGCTTGTCCCTCTTCCCAACTCATCCAAGATGACCAAGGACTGTGATGTTGCTTTCCTTATAATTTCTGCTGTGTCAGTCAGTTCTTCCATAAATGTACTCCGTCCTTTGTATATGTTATCTGCAGCACCCATCCTACAAATAAGATGAAGACACCTTGATTTTTCTCTTAACTTTATTATTAGGAAGCCAGGCATTATTTTATGAACAACAAATATAAAAGATTCCTAAGAGTCTATACACTTTGAGCCAATAACAGCTGAAATTATATTAAACAAAAGAAAACATATGTTGGATATAAAGAGTGCCTAACATCAAATTTCACCCCGTAGAAACACTCTGGATAGAATCTGAGGCATTGGACAGAGCTCCTGAAAAGTACAGAAATCTCTGACTCTGCCTTTTTCTGACCAACATTTCAAACCAAAGTTTTGGTACTCACAGGGGAAAATAACACTTCTGTGTATCGCTCTGTTTAAAATCCACAAATACTAGGATACTGTACAATTAAAGGCTTTCCCCACTGTTTCCTTAAGAAGATTCCACACTGATATTATGAACTAGAGCACCACGCTGAAAAAATTCATTTACAGAAGATAAAACTTTTTACTAAAACTACATTTATAGAGGTTTAGTAACCTCAGATACTTAATACAGGTTCCTAAAGTAGACGTCACGGAACATAGTTCTTAGAGATGTCAAGAAACCAGTCTAAGAAATGTCAGGGTTTCTTCTCTGTGAGACTTCTCAGAGGTTTTACTATTCTACTGCACACAGTGCATTTCCTAGAGAGGGATCTGGTATACAGCACTTCTCTAACTCGTTTAACCATGGACCCCCAAAATTTCTCCCGGAGCACCTTGTGATAATAATGGTCTACAGAACACATTCAGGAAAACGCCTGTTTAGCACAAAAGGAAACTGGAAAGAAAAAAAAAGGAATAATCAGGTAATACTCACTCAAGGTCATGCAGTTAATAGCAAAACCTAAAATCCAGGTTTTCGACGTATTAGTCAGCTTTGTAAATTCTGGTAACTGTTTTCTCAGCAAAATACCTTCATCAATTTAGTTTTGCTACAACAGTTCACACGTGACCTACAGTGGCATAATGGACCTTTGACTTCTGGAGAAGCTCCTGGTGAAATCGAGCCTTACCCGTCCTGTGGCTGGAGCCCCGTCCTGGGCAGGGGAGATGGAGTGTAATGTTTTCCCCACAGATCGGGGAGCCCAGGAGGACTGCTCCGGTCATCAGTGGCATTTAGAAACTGCAATTCACTACAGCTATGATGGAGCTGATATGGTTTTACTCAAAGTGCTGTCAATTTTATCCATCTTAAAATCAGTAACTACAGAACATAATGTCTGAAATGTTGCTAACTCAGTAGCATTCTGGCTACTTTTTCAAAGTTCAAATGCTGTTATTTATCTCGATTTTCAATGTTTGCTTTGCTAATATTTCCCCTACCACAAAGTGAGAAGATTAAACTTTCCTACCTCTGCAACCACTCTGAATTCTCTAGAATCACAAAGTTTGACCCCAGTGAACATTGTTTGCTTTTATTCCTGACAGGTTGTGAGCTGACAAAAATAATGAATCTTTGGTTGATAATAAAATACTCTGATACGGCAAATATTGTGGGGGTCTTTGATTCTCAAGATTTAGAATAAAATAAGCTCTTAATGGATATGATCTTAATGCAACAGTTTATATATTATACTTAAGTGCTTTCTAGAAACACTACAGTAATAGAGTGGGTCTCATTAGGAATCTCAGGATTTGTAGAATGCTCTTGGGAAAGATATTCAAAGGTGAGATTTCAAATCAGGGGGAAAAGATGAATGACCAATCAATAAAAAAGATGCTAGCTAGGGCTACCCCGTGGCCAAGTGGTTAAGTTCGCGCGCTCCGCTTCGGTGGCCCAGGGTGTTGCTGGTTTGGATCCTGGGTGTGGACACGGCACGGCTCATCAGGCCATGCTGAGGTGGCATCCCACATAGCACAACCAGAAGGACCTACAACTAGAAAACACAACTACGTGCTGGGGGGCTTTTGGGAGAAGAAGGAGAAGGAAAAAAAGAAGATTGGCAACAGATGTTAGCGCAGGTGCCAATAAAAAAAAAAAGATGCTAGCTAATTGGTTATTTCAGAAAAAAATAAAGATGTGTCCCTATTCAAACCATATTCCAAAATATATTTACATGGAGTTAAAGTCTAACGTAAAAATAGAAACCATAAACACACCAAGCAGTAGAGACAAAATTTAATCTCAGGACAGGTGGGTGGATGGCTTTATATACGTGGCACCAAAATCACGCAGTAGTGATGTGCCTCATGCTATTACAAGGTTTCTGTCCTTAAGGAGGCAAGGCCAGACTTCAGGGGATCTTGGATGCATTTTTATTAAACAATGGTCCCAACTCTACTACTGGGCAGTGGTTTTCAAATATCGTTTTAGCTGTTAAATCCTTTGTTCAAAGCAAATTTTACAAAGCGCTCACTCTGCAGATGAGATAAAAGGAAGGCTGATTCGGCCAAGAATCCAGCACCATTAAGCCCCTTTTCCCATCCAGCGGAGGCTCTGTGGGACTCTTAACACCCTGCAGGACAGTTTGAAAGCTGGTGCATTAGGAGCCAGTGCATTTTCTATCACAATTTCATTTTTCCATAGCACCTGATAAGGTAGCAGTGCCGCTCAGCAGACCCTGAGGAAATGCTGGCTCACTGACCAGTCACTGAGGCCACTGGGGAAGCGTGCATTTGTAACTGTGGGAACTGTTCATTGATCGTTTCCGTTAACTTCTCTTAAGACATATAGTTTATTTTTCCAATAAATTTCAGCAATATAATGACTTTATATGATTCTGATGAACACAGAATTTTATCATTTAAAGACATTTTCCTTTTCATCTTGGTTACTAGCAAACAACTGAACAACACCTTATAACAACAAATAGCAACCCTGACTTTATTTTTTATCCTTTTTCCTCTTTGATCCAATGTCTTTGGATACCATTTTACCCTCTAACTATCTTTCTCTATTGTAGACATCCCAGCAAGCTGCCTAAAATAAGTTTTGGAGTGAGGCAGGGTATAAATTAATTAACAAAAGGTTTATAATTTTTTATTAACTCATCAAGCATTTAGAAGACATACTACTGGACAATGATTCTGAAATTTTTCAAATGTTAAAATAGGGAGATTTAAGGAATTCCAGAACATATGTCATTAGCATCATTCTGTCTGTATTTATATTCAAATGTAGTGAAAAACGTAAAATGCATTCTTTAGGTTTCATCTTAGAGTGAGGAGATAGGTTACAGTTATGTGATTAAGAAAAAAAAAATCAGTGCTATTTTTAGGATTGGCGGCTGCCTGATCGTTCTAATCCCCTCCTGCCTCCTCGCCTCTAACCCTCATATAGGTCAGCAAAGCTTAATAAAGCATAATGGAGAAAAGAGTTTATTACTTTCTAGAATCAGTTTCTAAAATCAAGAACACTTTCATGAAAATTTGAACAAGAGTTTGTTTTTATGAGATCTTGACATTTTAAGATAACATTCTAGATGTTTCTAAATTATAGCAAACAGGGTGGGCCTCTGTCTCTTCAAATTACAATTGCTGGGCCTTACGCAAGGAAAATGCTAGCATGAGGGAGAAATACTACAATTAACAGAGGGGGAAAAAAGGATTTTTCATATTGAATGATAAGTAATTGGAGTTTAAACATCAAAATTGGTAAACAGAGGCAACGACTATTTGCATTGCATCAGGATGTTTTGACATATTTTAAGTGCCTTTAAAAAATTATGGTAAAATATATATATATAACTAAATTTCACCATTTTAACACTTTTAGGTGTATAGTTCAGTGGTATTAAAGCACATTCACAATGTTGTACAGCCATCACCAGTGTCCATTAGCAGAACTCTTTCATCATCCCGAATAGAAACTCTGTATCCATTAAACACTAACTCCCCATTCTCCTCCAGCCCCCAGGAACCTCTATTCTACTTTCCATCTCTAGGAATTTGCCTATTCTAGGCTCTTCATGTAAGTGGAATCAGACTCTGTTTGTCCTCTAAGTGCTTCGTGTAGGAAGGTTTTTATGTTAGCTTATTTTGCCTTCTTTTTGAAATTGAAGAAGTTCTAGTCATTTCACTTTGCTAAAAAACTTTGCATAATTCTATCCAGCACGGGTATCTAATCTTCTTGGTTTTTTGTATTTTATGTAAATCTTACAAAAGGAGAATAATCTCCTAAATAACAAAGTACTCTAACTTTTGAGAAGGATGGTGTAAGGAATGAGGGAAAAAACCAAAAAATTCAAGTCCAAGAAGAGGAAAAAGCTGCAAATACCAATTATTAAAAGATGTGTAGATACCACATGGTATTTAAAAGGTATAAAAAATGTGTAGTAGATCTGTATTGCACTTAAACATAAATATTAATCCAGAAATGGAATGAAATCACAAATGATTTACCACTACATGTGCGCCCTTAAAAAAAGCCTGGAAGGGGGCTGGCCCCGTGGCGGAGTGGTTAAGTTTGCGCGCTCCGCTGCAGGCGGCCCAGTGTTTCGTTGGTTCGAATCCTGGGCGCGGACATGGCACTGCTCATCAGACCACGCTGAGGCAGCGTCCCACATGCCACAACTAGAAGGATCCACAACGAAGAATATACAACTACGTACTGGGGGGCTTTGGGGAGAAAAAGGAAAAAAATAAAATCTTTAAAAAAAAAAGCCTGGAAGGCCATATACCTAAACAACAGTGATTTCCAGGCGGTGGAATTACAGGTGATTAAAATGTTTTATCTCTTTGAGCTTTTCTACAGTTTCAAATTTTGCACAGTGAACAAGCATTACAATGTAATTAGAAAGACAAATGTTATTTTTAAAAATCACAAATGATACATTTAAGAACACTTTATACTCTATTGTATATTACATTAAGACAAGGCAAAATGATGGTAATCACCAGGTTAAATGACCAGTGTTCTTCTAGCAATATCAAAAATACTTTATTAGCAGCAATGAAGTTATTATAATAGACAAAAAACAGATTTCTTTCTCTAGCATGATTGTTTCTACTAACAGCTGCAATCAGATCACACTACAGTATTTAAAGTCAGTTTATAAAAACTGTAACACTGAACTGCAAATATAACCAAGCAAAAACCACTGTAACAATCTTTCAATGTCAATGGAAACATTGCTAAGAATCAAGACAGCAATCCAGGAAAATGCCAAATTTGTACTGACTCACATGAAACCATGTTCACTGGAACCATCTACACAGTATGTGCAGGCCACTTAAAAAGGACACGGGTGTGTTTTCCTATCAAAGGAAACCCAAGATGTGCTGTCTGGGCAAATCACTCTCTAACACATCTACCAGTCCGCTCTGCGGGAAAGTTCCAAGAATTTCAAAGGAAAATAATTACAGCAAATGCTCTTTCCCAACCTTAACTACATCTGTGAAAACTATAAGTAATTAAGGTCATCAAAGGAAGGATAAAATTAATCAGTCATCAGGGGTAAGATTAATTAATAAGACTAATAGAGGGAAACCCAACACAACCAGAGGATGCATCCTTATAACTGAACAGACATTATGACCTCAGGCCAATCACAATCTCTCTGATTCTGTTTTTCCTTCTGTAAAATGTCAAGAGTTGAAATTGAACAATGGTTCCTAAATCTGGATATGTTTCAGAGTCACCTGCAGAGGTTGTTAAACATAGAGTCCAAGAGTCTCCATCATCATACCAATTACAACCCTACCTCCAGGGGACCTGCATTCAAGGGATGTGCCCAGGACCTGCACTTCAAACCAAATCCACAGGTAACTTGGAAGCATTAAACTCATACAACCACTTTCCATCAAAAAGACAAAGTGAGAGATCTCCTGTTTGCTAGACACAGCAAAAGGAGCTAAATAAACCATAGAGACATTCGGAAGGCAACATTTCTGATGCCAATAAAATTCCTAACAGCTGGCTCATTTAGTAAAATATCACTTCTCATGTGGTTGTTAGTGTTGGTATTTACTACCAAATAGACGATGTGCACTGATTCAAGAAGTTTGCTTTCTGTCCTATATATATATATATACATATAATAGAGTACAAATACTCCACAGTAGGTGCTCCATCAATGTTTGATGCATTAAACTAAAGTGGGCAAACAAATCAGTTATCATCCACACAGTCAAAGCAAACATTTAAAATAACTTAAGCACCTAAATGTGTACTACCTTCCAATTCTCTCTCAAAATAAACACACTAGTGTCATTTGAATACACAGCAGTCCTGTAGCGGGTGCCCTAAGAGTTTATGTGGGTAGCACAGCATAAAAATTATTAACCAGGGACAACATAATGTAAACACTCCTTTCTACCAACATTTGACATAAATAGAAATAAATTATGCTGAGAGAAGCCAACTGTTTTGCTTTTTTTAAACCAGACAATAATTCATTGCTTTTCTAAAACTTACTGGGTCTGAAGAGTTGAATGAGGTTTAAGTTTGCATTTATCAGGATAATAAACAACAGACCTTGTTTCAGTGAAGCACTCAAAGATGTTAATGATCGTCGGAAACAGGTGTCTAGAAATATTTCACTGATGAGTGCATATATCACATTACACTGATATAAATATAGTAAATAGAGCCAAATGTATATGTTTGCCAAAATTCTAGTTTAAAAATAAAAAAAGCTTCTTATTCAGGAAAAGGTTCATACGAGGTTATACCATTCAGAAAGCAGCCTCCCAGAGCCTCTTGTCTGTTCACAGCTTCCCACACGTTTATTCATGCTTCTCACGGCACAGTGCACAGCACAGCGCAGGCACTCAATGAGTACTGACGGCAGGCATGACTTTAAACCTCCTATTGCAAATGTCCAATTCATAATACAAAAATAACCAATTTTAAGAGCAAGTTTGGAGCCAAATTTTATGCATATAAAAGTTAGATTTCAACATTTTTTCCACTGAGTACAAAAAGGATTTTAAGTTATTTAGAATAGCAACACATTATCACGAAAGAATTACAATAAATATGAAACTAAGATTACAAGCCATAGAGTAGATTCTCAAATTTGAGACAGCAAATTTAGCACAAGCTTCTAAAATGCTAATTCTGGGGTCTCACCCTGGAAATTCCAATTTAACAGGTCTCAACAGGCCTCAGAGAGCAGCATTTGTGTGTGTGTGTGAGAAGACTGGCCCTGAGCTACCATCTGTTACCAATCTTCCTCTTTTTACTGAAGGAAGACTGTCGCTGAGCTAACATCTGCGTAGTCTTCCTCTACTTTGTATGTGGGATGCCACCACAGCATGGCTTGATGAGCGGTGTGTAGGTCCGTGCCTGGGATCTGAACCCACCAACCCTGGGCCACTGAAGCGGAAGGTATGAACTTACCCACTATGCCATTGAGTCGACCTGAGAGCAGCATTTTTAACAAGCAACTCTATGATTCTGATGCCACTGTTCTAAAAATCATGCTAGAGAAATACACCCATGGAGAAGAGAAGGGAAAAACTAAACCCAATTTGTTCCTACATCTGAGCCTTGAATTGAGCTCTTGCCTTCTTGGCAGCCAAGACAAAAGGAATGAAAGAGGAAGCAGCCACTGGCTGATAACAAGAGGCCTGGCAGTTTGTCAGGGAAGGACAGTAACTCACTTCAACCTTTCTGTTAGGTACAGCATGCACATGGGGAAAAGAAATTCCTTAGCATTAAACAAAAAGTGATTTATCAGATGGCACTTCATGTAAAAGATATTAAGTAATAGAAATGCAAATAACCTTATGAGCAATTTTGGAGAATATACAGAAACATTATCAAACGAGTATTTTTTACTCTAACTTAATTTTAAAGCATAAGGACCAACTTTTACACTCTGCTGGTGGGATTCCAAACTGGTCCAGCCTCCTTCAAGAACAGGAAAGACACACATTCCTCACACTGTACAGTCCCCCTCCTAGATAAAGCCTAGACTCAAAATAAGTGATTCATGTGCACAGGAGACATGTGTAAGACAAGTAACAGTACTGTTTGCATTTGCAACAAATTGGAATCATGTAAAACATCACTGAAGGAAAATGGATAAACTGCAGTATATGCATACAATGGAATATCATAACTAGACAAAAACGAGTCAACTAGAATTATACGTATCCATATGGATGAATTTCATAAATATAGCACTGAGGGTGAAAAAAGCCACTTGCAGAAGAACACATAGTGTGATATGGTACATACTAAGTTTAAAAGCATGTCAAATAATTCTATTTATCCTTTCAAAAAACATACCTATGTGGTAAAAATATAGAGAAATGCATAAGATGGAAACCAGAGTCAAGAAGGCAGTGACTCTGGACAGGGTGGAGGGAAGAGGATCAGCGAGGATTATGGGTCCAGCTGTCTTGGCAACACTTTCTTTAGTAGGGTGGTAGCTCCATGGGGGATTATTATATGTCTGAATTATTTCATAATAAATAAAGAAAAATGATTAACATTAAACTATATCCTAGTAAAGATCCTAGGGACATAACTGAATGTGGTCCACACAGAACCCTTTCCAATGACAACAGGAAGGAGGGCAAGGATGGGGGAATGGACAGGGAACAGGGTCCTTATACTAGGCAGTGCATTCCAGATGGAGCTCTCTGAGGTTAAAAAGACCAGTGAAATTCTGCAGAGAAGATACACTGCGGCCATTAAAAAGTACGAGACTAATCTGTATAAACTGATAGAGAAATTCGTCCCCCACATATTGGGAAATAAAAGCAAGCCAGATAATAATAACGCTTAGTATAATACCATTTAAAAAAAGAGAAGATTTGGGGCCAGACCATGGCCGAGTGGTTAAGTTCGCATGTTCCGCTTCAGCGGCCCAGGGTTTTGTCAGTTCGGATCCTGGGCGTGGACATGGCACTGCTCATCAAACCATCCTGAGGCAGTGTCCCACATCGCACAACCAGGAGGACCCACAACTAGAATATACAACCATGTACTGGGGGGCTTTGGGGAGAAGAAGGAGGGGGGAAAAAAAAGAGAAGATTTATGTATACTTAAATTTGTGGGAATTTGTAAGAACCATTAATAGTTGTTGACCTGGGGCGAAGGTAAGTTGCACTTTATACGCTATTATACTGTTAAATAGATTTCATAATAAGCATTTACTACTTTTATAACTAAACAACTGAGCTCACCAGCAAGGGCTTGGAGAAATGCTTCTCAACCCTGGCTGTACTTCAAAACCACCTGGACACTTGTAAAATTCAACTTTTGGACCCCGCCCCAGGCCAACTTAGAACCTCTGAGGGGAGGGTCCAGGTATCAGTATTTTTTAAGATCATCATTAAAAAAAATCCAATGTGCATCATGGGTTAAAAATCATTGTCTTAGATGTTAGATGTGCAAATGGCAATGTTTCTGTCTTGAAAATTAAAGACACCAATCTTGTATACTGATCCAGACGGAGAGCCATCAATTCCTAAAGGAGGAAGAGCTAGGGTTCTTGATAGGCTGGGCTGAAAACTTTTTGGAAAAGCAAGGTCTGATATGTTGAAGTACTTGGGAAGATTTAAAGCTTAGAATGCCAAATTCCATGCTCCTGAGCAGCGAAGAGAAATTTGCCCTGGAAAAAAATGCCATATGAGCATTTCACTAGACTCCTATAAAACATCTCATTTTGACTGACTTTTTATTTTTCTGGGGGGAGGCGGGGAGGTTGTACTTTTGTTATATGTTTATTTCAGAATTTAAAAAATATTCATAAAGAAAGGAAAAAAAATCACCGTAATCCCATATCCCTCATAGTATTTTGAAATATAGCTTTCTATTTAAGCGGTTTTCTCTCCACATATTTACATACACAATTTTTCAAACAAAAGTGGGGTCATACCGAATGCCAGGCTTTGTAACTAGCTCTTTTTTCACATATTGTAATAAGACTATTCTTTCATGGAATACTGTAACCTCTGGATGGGCCCACCAAGACTAGGCAACTGCAAAATGTATCCCCCACAAGTAGCTGAATAAACTGATGGGTCTGAAAGAGTTAATTCAGAACGAGTACTACTATACTGAAACAATGAATCTGGTGTTGGTAAGGTTTAAAGCTTAGTTGTTCTTTCACACAATGACTGGTAATCGATCCAGCTCCTTCAGGCTGCTCCTGATTCGTGAGATAAAGGCATGTCATCATGGCATCCGCATGGAGCAGGAAATCGTGCTCCACATGAGCACTGTTCCATGTCAGCCACTTCCTGAGGAGCATTTCAAAACCTGTGAAGTTAGCATCATCAAACTTTCGATTTTGCAGATGCAAAAACTGAGGCTAAGTTTAGAAAAGGGAGAACTATACTAACATATATATATGAAGACAGACTTTTAAATCCAAAATACTAATGACACAGACTCTAGAAGGAAGAAAACTAAAATTTACTGAGTACCTACCATGTGCTAGGCACTCTACGTACTTAATTTTATTTAATTCTCACAACAATCTATGATTTAAGCAGTATTATCTCCATTTTATAGGTGAAAAAACTGAGACATTGAGAAGAATTTGGCAAAGGTCACATAATTGTTAAGTGGCAAAAGCGGGATTTATACCCAAGTATAATACGTCTGATTGTTTTTTTATCATGGCACCATACTTCTTTCAAGGCCTGGGGAGGATGAAGTAACCAGTTCATGGAAAGGAAACTGGTGAACTTGTATTGAAACCTGAGTTTTCTGCCCTAAAGCCTCCAGGTCTTCCCACATATAGCCTATCTACTCACAGTTTGGGGGCACTTAATATTAGCAAGAGAATAGAGAATCCTATTGACCCACCCAGAACAGTGCAAAGTCTGGGATTTTACCCTATTTACATCAAGTTAACCCAACACTGTTTCATGGATGCTGGCAGAAGACATGAAAACCCTGGGCCAGAGACAAAGGAATTTATTACCCATGTTGGTTTGCATCAGCTGTCAAGTCCCACAGGGGCAATGCGGAGGGCTCAGCATGGACGCTGTGCACGCAGGGGCTTTGCACTATAAGACAGGAAGACTGAGCTCGGGGGATTCACCGCTTGTGTGACAAACAAAGGCAAGGTTCCTCTTTGAGGGGAGATGTCACCTCTTCCCTCAAGGTTGCTTGCTGCAAGCACAACCCTGAAAAATGGGAAATGGTGCAGGCAGAGAGCAATCAGGGGCTTTCCTGGCATAGGCATAGGGACATGCATGGACACTCAGGGCCCATGCAGACTGCTTCTATAAACATGATCTTAAAGTTCACACAACAACAGCTACTCAAATGGCAAAGCGTAGGAGAATGGCCCATATTTCAGCGTTTAAATCTTCATAATCCACTTATTTCCTTTTTAACTGACTCAAATGATCCTTTGCTAATTAATGAATGTTTTAAAGTTGTGATCAATCTTGCAGTATGGGAGGTCAATATCTGTGTGTTTTACATTAATGAAAACTTCCAGAACAAGGTGAAAATAATTTCATTTCTAATTAACTTTACCTTATATTATTAATAGCTACACCTACTACCATCCTGAGTGAGGTACGGGACACAAAATGGAGTGGAGTTCTTTTCATCAAATAATATACAATATCATGATGGCATGGGATAACCAGCTATGAACTTAGATACTGAAATAACTCAGCGTCCAAAAAAGTAGTACTTTGAGAATTCAGAGTAAACAAGTTATGGTGGGATGAAATGATCAAGGTAAGCTTCATGGATACGCAATTTAAAATAATAACTAACACTTACTGAGCAACAATTACATGGTAGGTCCTAGGTTAAGTGTTTTATGTGCATCATTTAATTTAAACTACACAATAACCCTAGGATATAAATATCACGAGTATCCCCATTCTACAGAGAAAGAAACTGAAGCTCAGAGAGTCTACTCGCCAGCGGGGTCTGATACTAAAATTTGCCTGAGCCTTCCCACCTCATGATTGGGAGGCCAGATTCACCACAGACTGAGCAGTGAAGCTTAATGCGGATGTTCAAGAAGTCCTAATCTCCTCTTACTCAGCATCATGGAGGAGGTGCTCCTGAGGGTGGCCAGGACACACTTATGTTCATGGCACCAGAAAACTAACCTTTCACTCTTTACCTGTGTATAAATGATAATTTATCCTGCCTGTACCTAGACTTAAACGTTTTCTTTATAAGACCAAATATAACATAGAAATCTGATGACTTACTGAGTCCTGTGGAAAAACCTAGTCAAGCTCCAATGTACTATTTTATATGGTATTTGAATCCCAGGGGATGTTTTGGCAGGATTTCAGAAATCTGGACTAAGGAATATACTTTTGTCAATATATTACTTATTCTCTTATTCACATTAAAATTCTTATTGTCAGTTTTCCCACAAATATTTACTGCACACCTACTATGCACCAGGCTTAAGAGACACAAACATGTTCAGAACAGGCACAATTTCTGTCTCAGTGGAGCTTGTGGCTCAAGAATAACATAATCAAGCATTTGTTTCATGAACTCTAACTGAATGGACCCAAGAAAAACTAGTCTGAATGATATTACCCGATACACACATCTGGGTAGTCTTATTATAAAAATTGTTGTCTAACACAGTAAACAGTTTTTTTTAAAAGTTGTTCTCTTAAGTAATTTGTTTGGCTTTCTGGGTACTGTGGACTATTCTAACTGAACAAGTTTATCTTTGTGGAAACCTTGGGGACAAACTTGCGGCTAATCCACAGTAGTGCTGGTCATTAAGTGATATATATTTTAAGCCTCATTCCGGGCTCAACATTAAACCTTCATCCATATTTTGACTTGCGCTGTTCTGGATTTCCTGTAAGCTGCCCTAATTCCTTTTGGGAAGACGGCAGGATAAATATGAACAAATGAATGAGCAAGGAAATAAGCATACATGCACAAACACTTCTCCAGCAACATACAATCTTACTGCATCGTAGTGATTTGTTTCTCCATCTCCCTTACTACACTTGAGGTCCCCAAGGGCAGGTAAAACTGTCTTACTCAGCTTTGTATTCCTAATGTTTAGCATAAAACTCTGACGCACTGTAATATTTTAATAAAAATATGTGTTTAACACAACAGAATTCTGATCTCATTATTGGGCCAAAGCTAAAGTCCTGCTAACAGCTCTACAGTTTCTACTCATGACCTGGAAATGTCATGGCTGTCTTACCATGTAGCCTCACTATTCTGCCACACGCTACAAGTTTACAAGTTAAGATTATTTCTGAAATCAGATCCTCCTCCTCAGTTTCTCAGTGTTACTAATAAGCACCACCATTCTCTTCTCTTGGTCACTTAGGCTTGATGCTTTAATCTTTGTCTCTAGCTCTTCATCTTTCTTTCTTCATCCATTGTAGTTGCCAAGGCCTGTCAATTCTAACCCTACAACATCTCTCCTCTGTCCTCTGTCCACTTCCACCAGTCTAATTAAGATGCTCAGGATCTCCCCAAGAATGACTACACTACATCATCCCTTCAGAGTCCATCCCTCACAGTGCTGCCAGACTAATCTCCCTGGAACCTAAACTGAGCTCTGATCACATCACTTTCCTACCCACAAGTCTTCAAGGACTCTCCACTGTCTATGGGACTAGTTTCCACTTGCCTGATCGTGACTTAAGGGTCAACTCATTCAACAGCCCTGTTCTTGAGTGTCTCGTATGTATGTACAAAGCAAAGTTGTAGGTTAAGGGAGGGGAAAGAGAAATGCACAAAACAAGAAACTCATCTTCCAAGAATGGACAACACAATAGTAGAGGTGGACATGTACACAAACAACTATGAAACCAAAAGTGGTAAGAGCTTTAAAAGAGGAGGATACATGCATGATTGAAGTAAAGAATTGAGAGCGATTAGATTACTTCTGGCTATGGAAATCAAGGAAGACTTCATGAAGGAGTAGGCATCTGAGCTAGATCTTGAACACCACATGGGATTTTAACAGAAAAAAAATAGCAGGAGGGGTATTTCTGGCACAGGAAATAGTATAAGCTGAAGACGACAAATGGGAAAGCACATAATAGCTTTCTAGAATTCAGAAAGAACTGTTTGGTTGACACTTAAGTAGGTGAGGGAAAGAAACAGAAGACTGGAAAGATTGGTGGTTATCTGGTGGGTCTTGTCTGACACACCCAGAGATCTGTATTTACTATAATGGGGCCCATTAGAGGTTTCGGAGCAGGAGAATGATCTGATCATAGCCGTGCCCTGACAGGCGCCTAACAGAGACATGAAAACTGACTGGAGAGAGGAGAAAATGAAGGCTGAGCGAGCAGCGAGAGTTCCTGCAATGGTGTGTACTAAGTAATGGATGCCGGAGTCACACCTGAAGCAGTGAAAACTGAATGACGACTAGACAAAGTAGGTGCTCAATCATGTCTGTTGGGGACACCACAATCAGATTCTCACACATATTTCATCCATTTCTTTCCTGCTTGATGGAAGAGCTTCTCAATCCAGGTGACACAGTACAGGTCTGGAGTTTCAGGGCTACCATCAGCCAGCCCAATTAGGCTGCAGTGTGTGGCACCTACAGCCCTGGATCCACTTCTGTCCAAGCCAGGTGAGACTCGCCCCCAAGACACTTTGTCCAGGCCTCACTCTTCTCAAGGCAGCCTAGGAGACAGAATACACCACGTCTCCTTTCCATGTTTTCATCAGTCAGAACCCTAGGTGTGTGTCCTCCTCTGTGGTTCCTGGATCCAACATCAAGTCTGTATTGCCCGACACTTCTTAGGCTTTATCCAACTCTCCACCTCACTCACCTCCTAAACCAGGTATTGGGCGCCTTGGAAGAGCTGCCAAGTAACCAGAAACTCCGCTATATCCTCAGTCTCTTCTCCTCAAGGGCACTCCCTCACTTCCCTCTCCAGTCCTTCCCCTGCAGCCCTCTCAAGAAATCACCATTCATTTCCTTAGACCATGTGACACCTCAGGGGTCTCCTGCTCATCACTCTCACTTCTAGGTTCTACCTTCTTATAATAAAAACTGCTCCTTTGAGGTTGT
Source organism: Equus asinus (assembly GCF_041296235.1). Classification (NCBI taxonomy): domain Eukaryota; kingdom Metazoa; phylum Chordata; class Mammalia; order Perissodactyla; family Equidae; genus Equus; species Equus asinus. Next base: position 88,074,900 of record NC_091798.1, read on the forward strand.
GCCATTTGACCATAACATCTTCCCTCTTTCCATGTTGTCAGCTACTCAACTTCAAATCATTCATTCACCCAGATGTTAGTACCTGGCGTACATCTTCCTCCGAACCCCAAGAGCCCTGCCATAATTTTGGTAGACTTAATGTCCATATGGCTAAACCAGCCACTATCTAGATCAATCCTAGATTTCCTCTTCGCCAGTCTCCTTCTCCTCTACTCAACCCCAGCCATCCAACACCAAGGTCACGTCTTGGACTTGATCATAGGCCTGAACTGTTTTACCTCAAAAGCAGCCGTTCCAACAACCTCCTGTCCTTCCAGCTCATTCAACACTTCCACCATGCTTGTTCAAGGCTCGCAGGACTCTGGCCCACCTACCATCTACTGTCCCCTGTTCTGTCAGCCCTCTCCTTGTTTAAGGTCCACAGTCCACACACACTTGCAGATTCCTGAGCTCCTTCTGCTTTTTCACTCACTTGTCTGGAAGAACTCCACCCTGTACTAAGCTGACTGCCTATTTCAAGCCTGCACCCTAAGTGCTGGAAAAAGCCATCTTTGAATATCTTCTCTCTCCCCCTACTTTTTTTGCCCTTGCTATTTATTTGTTGAAGGAGCCAGTCATTTGTCCCGCGCTTTCCCACAGTCTAGATTTTACTGATGGCATCCCAAAGGTGTTGTTTCTGTTCCTCTACCTTTTTTCCCTCATAAATTGGCAGACAGACCTAAAGGTCTGAATAGATTTGACTGTGTGCCAGACTTCACAGGTTGAGTTACAAACTCTTCCTGAATGTCTGGTTGTCTCTCTTTTGATAACATTAGCAGCCATTTCTAATTATTGCCTAGATCTATTTTTACATTAGAGATTGCAAAAAAAGGGTGATAATCTAACTTTATCATTCCTTCTTTATTTAATAGCTGGAACACACTTCTATAAAGAGAAAATTCCTCTCATTACCTATTTGGAAAGGCAGGATAGCTGCTTGATTCTTCCCCTTTATTTTTCAATTTTCATTCCCCAAAGTGACTAATGATTTTTCGTTTTAAGTATTACTCTGAATTCAGTCTAATATCCTCCAAGGTGATCGATGCATTTCTTTTTAGAATCATAAGTTCATGTATATAACTATATCCCCCTTAAACATGTTCAAGTCAACCACTCAAAAACAAAACAAGTCCCCTATCAGATCTCTCACCTCCTCTTCCCAGCCAATCTGTCTCCATGTCACCTGTACCAACATTCGCCATTTCCTGACCTCTCACTTGCTCCTTAACCCTCGTTAACTGGAGTGTGGCCCCACCCTCCACCAAACAGCTCTTGCTAGGGTCACTAGTGACATCCATTTTGCTAAGACCCAAGTTGACTTTTCAGGTTTCATCTCCCCGGACCTTTAGGCGCTGCTGGCCACTTCCTTCCTCCTGGAAGCACTCTTCCCCTTGCTCCCATGACACTGAGGCCAGGGTGTGTCCCACCTCTCTGGCTACTCCTCCTCTGTGGGTTTTTCAAGCTTCTTACTCAGCTCTGAAACGTTGACAGTTCTAAAGCTCAGTCTGGGAACATTATCTTCTCCATGATCCTCTCTGCCAGGATGAGCTCATCCACAGCCAGGACTTCACTCACCACTTGTACAAAGACTGCTTACAACAAATTTACAGCATTACCTTTTATCTCTCCCTCTGAACTCAAAACTTTATATCTAACTGCCTACATGACGGCTCCCCTTGAACGTCTCAGAGCATTTCTACTTACTATGCACAAAGATAAAATCAGGATCCATGAAAAAAATCACCATCTTCCAGTAAATGCTAGCATCCTCCACCCAGAGGCACCAACCACTGTCATGTCCGACAACTCCATCTATCTCAGCCACAGAACCCATCTAGCACCAAGTCCTGCTGATTTATTTCCTGAACACCTTTCAAATATGACTCCTTTCCACTTAAACTAACGCTACAAACCTAGTCCAAACTACTGATACCTCTCACCAAGGCCACTGCAAGAGCCTACTGAGCAGGGTACTCTGATCTGCCGTGTCCTTTCTCCGAATACTCTCTGCACTGCAGCAGTGTGGACACGATCATGCCAAGCCCTGCTTCAAAGCCTGCAGTGATTCCCCAGACTCCTAGGATAAACACCCTGGGTAACTTGCCCTTTCCTATTCTTCAGCTTCATCTAGAATCTTGCTCCTCTAGAGGGCCACCCCTCAGTCCCTTGTCTCACGGTGTCTTTTTTAATGTGAAAGGACCTTTGCACATGCTGCTCCGTCTGTCTGAAATGCTCTTCCTTCCTTCGATAGTTAACTCGTGCTTCAGATAGGTGCTCAAGAGTCACTTGCTAAGGGAAGCCTTCCACTGACCTTCCTGACGAGATCACACCCCGTATCACAGGCTGTCACAGCATCTTGTATGCAGCCTTTCTAGATGTGTCACAGTTGCAATTTTACATTTCTTTGTACAATTTTTTGGTTAATGCTCATCTTCTCCGTCAGGTAAGCTTCATGAAAACAGAAACTATGGTTGTTTTGTATTCCCAGTGCTTCTCATATGTTAGACGCTAAGTTAGTATATACTGGACAAATGAACAAATGAAAATGAATGGATAAACACCCAAATTTCTTGAAATTAGTGTGGTTTGTCCTTTTTCAGAAGACTTATACTTGCTCTCACTGAATGTACTTAATAGAAAGTATTCTATATAAAGGGCACAGAATGTGCTTATGCATTGATAAGAACGTTATTATACTACTATTATAAATACGTGGTCATCATAAAAGTTAGCTGTTATTATTATCACTGAAGTCATTCCTTATAGCAGAAACTGTTTTCTGGTTGCCTCTGAATCCATTCCCAAACACTGTGTCCCTTGTCTAATTCCATTATAAAAACTGGACAAAACCAAATTCTTACTTTCTTTTCCCTCGCAATTATGCCCATAAGACACAATCCTCGTTAGTGAAATATAAGTGGAAGTTTTCTGGGAAGCCTCTGAAAAGGTACTGATCTCCTGAAAAAAATGGGGAAGCTTTGGCATTCCTTCTCCTTTTTCCCTTATGTGAATACGAATATGATGTCTGGAGTCACAGCAACCATCTTGCAACTATGAGGTAAAGGCCAATGAATTGCAGAGCCCCTGAAATATCAGAAGCAGCTGCCTACCTCAAGCCTTCTTGTTATATGAGAAAGTAAATTCTTATTTTCTTTTCTATTACTTGTATCTAAAAATATTCCTAATTGATATTCTGCTCACTAACAAGATTCTCTTCCAGATAAATCACCTTACATTGCCCAAGATGTTTTTCCTTTCTTTCTTTTTCTTTTTATCTTTTTTCTCTTTATTAAACTTCTATCACTCTTCTTAATAAAATGTAACCAAAATAAAATACCTAGCATATTTTTCTTGCAAAATAGAAGATTAATTACAACTTTAAAAACTAAAGAAAGCTTCTTTAGATTTCTTATATTGAGTTAATTTACAAATATATTGAGATCAAAATAACATCTGTTTGGTGATACGGCATCAAACGGAATTTAGGTTGCTTTGTTTTGTTCACTCTCAGGTTAAAAACCAAGCTTTGAAGCATTTTCCAGCTATTCAGGCACGTCAGTGTTGGCATGTGACAAATTCTGATGTTATTTCAGAGTCAAATATTAAATAAATACGAAGTGGATAACAGATCAGATACTTTACACACACAGCTTGACCATATACTATAGACTACATTTTCTAAAAATGTACATATAAGAAGTATAAATGGAAATTTAAGAACTGATAAATCTAAATAAATAGATTAAACAATGAATTCTCGTTAGTGAGTTATTTTACATCTAGTTATTTTACCCATATTCCCAATGTGGCATGCAATTTATGTTTACATGTTGAGGGTAAGACCTAGTCAGTTGTATGTAACGTTCTTAGAGTAAAAAAGAATAAGAATTAAATTATCTTGGGCCAGTGCCTCTTTCACTCTGCTCTCAGCTCCCCACCTATAAAGCAAGGAGGGTGGGTCGGTTTTCAGGCTGCCCTACAGGCCACAGCCAAGCCTCCGAGCTCCCATCTCTGATTAAGGGAGAGCAGACCTGCTTCTATCTGTCCAAATACTGATCTTCTACATAAGAATTTCTTTAAAGTAAGAACCCAGTAACTAAAAATAACTTGAAAACTACTGGACAAAATGATCTCCAAGGTCTCTTCTGGTATTAATATTCATGATGAAATGATTTCTTCAAGCTCCTGAGCTCTAAATATTTTAAGAGGAAATCTATTCATCTAAATATGAACATAAAAATAAAATTCATGTGACAGTGTGGGCTTGATTTATTTTCAGAAATACATTTAAATGGAACTAATGTTTTTACCTTGTGAAAATGCCATCCACAATTCCAATTGTTGCTTCCTCTGCAGGAACATAGGAGCCAATCTGAGCCATGACAGTAATCAATGCCACTTGTTTTATGTAGGAGCTCTTTCCACCCATGTTTGGTCCAGTAATTATCATCACTCTCTCTGAGTCCCCCTGGAAAATTAAAAAGCAATTTCACTCATAGTACCAGAGAGCTTTTATATAATATCTACACATTATTCCATGGGAATGCACTAGGCAAAATATGGCTTTGTGGTACTTAAATATGTCACCAATTAAGTATCACAAAGGGAAAGAGAACCTCTTTGTCTTCAACTTGAACCGTGCTATTGCAGAAGAGGGAATTCTTAGCAGCATACAAGGTTGTTTCTGGGTATAAAAAAGGAAATAACAAGAAGCAACCTAAATGAGACTACCATGGCTTTCTCATTAAATATTCATTAACCTGCCTATGTGTGTGTTTTGCATATGACTTGCATTTAAAATCTATCCATTTCCGTTTGCCCATGTTAAAGCTACAGGCATTATATATCTAATTGCCCAAAGCTCTGATTTGGGCTGACAGCACGTGAATTTTTCCACTTACAGACAGATGACTGCTAAAGAGATTGTTAATATCAAATTCTAGATGTTGGTTTTATCAGCATTTAATTATTCACTGGCATTTCACCAGAGCATGTGAAAGAGGCAGAAAAGCTGAAACACATGCAATGATTTAATTTCTAGAACTTGCCTATATTAGCCAATTACAGTACTTGCTATGTACAGTCTCATCCTAAGGGAAATTGTCCCACTGCAGCCCTTTGCAGAGGAGTTAGCTCAAGGCATCCAGGTGCTGTGCTATGTGAACCCACCACCCTCGGCAATACCTGCCTGGTCAAGAAGAGCCCACCTGTAACTGACCAACAACCTAAGAGGCGGCCTCACATAAAAGCTCTTCCAAAACTGGGCCAACCAATAATCTCTTGGGAGTTTAAACTGAGAACCGGGGCAAGGTCCAATCAGCAGTAACTGGAGCAGAGGTTGAAAAAGAACACAGAATGAGGCCATAAGGCACTCATAGGGGACCATGAGCAAGAAATGATAAAGAAACAAAAGTTATTCTAGAGCAGGGGGTAAAGAGGGCAGTCAGTAATGATGGGGAAGAAAAAAGAAAGAAAGAGCCAAGGGGAGTTGAGAAACCTCATGCAAACAATGGGGTATCAAAGTAAAACATTATAAAGTCTTATTGTTGAGGAGATAAAAAGAAAACCTGCTCCATCTCTACAGCGGTCTGATGTAATTAACCAGACATTTCCAGCCTCCCCAAAGCCAAGCTGTGCTAGAGAGCCTGTTCTTCCTGTGTGATTTCTTTCTCTTACGGTTACACGTGGCTTTATAACGAGCCTCCTGAATATCCACACTTACAGGAATTTGACTGAATCTTTGTTTCTTGGCAGAGTAAGAACAAGGAAAGAAGCTTGGTACAAGCAGAATGATAAAACTAGCGGATTAAAATAAAATGAATTCCAAGGCCAGCCCAGTGGGGTAGTGGTTAAGTTCGCACATCCCACTTTGGTGGCCTGGGGTTAACTGGTTGGGATCCCGGGCACAGACCTACACACTACTCATCAAGCTATGCTGTGGTAGGCATCCCACAAATAAAATAGAGGAAGATGGGCAAGGACGTTAGCTCAAGGCCAATCTTCCTCAGCAAAAGGAGGAGGATTGGCGACGAATATTAGCTCAGGGCTAATCTTCCTCAATAAATAAATAAATAAAATAAAATAAACTCCCCTACAGAGATGAAAAATAATAAGCCTACTATAAACAAGCAAATATTTGGCATAGCCAAATATTTTGCAAATTTAAACAAAAGGAACAGATTTCTTTTTTAAAACTGGCAAAAATGAGAAGAAAATCTGAATAATCCTATATTTACTAAGAAATTAAATCTGTAATTTAAAGCCCTTCCACAAGAAAAACTCCAAACCCAGAGAACTTCCCCACTGAATACTTCCAAACATTTAAGAAAGAAATAGCACTAATCTTATAAAAACTCTTCTAGAGAACAGAAGGAGAAGAAACTCTTCCCAAATCACTGTAGAAGGTCAACATAATCCATAATCTTGATACCAAAACTTGACAAGAACACTACAAGAAAGAAAAATTACAGGCCAATTTCTTCCAAAAGTACAAATGCAAAACTCCTTCATAAAATATTAATAAGCCAATCCAGGGATATATTAATCATTTAGAGTTTTTGAAGAATACAAGGTTGGTTTAATATTCAAAAGCAAATCAATGTAATTCATCACATTAACAGAATAAGGAAGAGAACTCATATAATGATCTCCAATGACACAGAGAAAGCATTTGATAAAATTCAATACCCATGTATTAAAAAAAAAAAAGTAGGGGCCGGCACGGTGGCATGGCAGGTAAGTTCGCATGCTCTGCTTTGGTGGCTCAGGGTTCCCGGTTCAGATCCGGGGCGCAGATCTATACATCACTTATGAAGCCATGCTGTGGCAGGCATCCCACATATAAAGTAGTGGAAGATGGGCATGGATGTTAGCTCAGGGCTAATCTTCCTCAAAAAAAAGGGCAGGAAAAGGGAACAAAAGATATAACGATTGCAAAGAAAATAATGAAACTGTCATTATTCCTATATGTCATGATTGTGTTCCCAGAGAGTCTAAAGAAATCTACAAAAATTATTGCAATCAATAAGTGAATTTAGCAAGATCTTTGGGTATAAATTCAGTATACAAAAGTCAACTTTATTTCTACATTTTAGTAACAAGTAAATAAAAATTAAAAAAAATTTGATAACATAATTTACCACAGCATCCAAAGAAATCAAATACCTACAAATAAATCTAACAAAATCAGCAAGTACCCTATACAGAAAACTACAAAAGACTACTGAAAGGAATTGAGGAATACTTAATTAAATGAAGGAAGACACCATGTTCACAGACTGGAAGGCTCAATATTACAACGCTACAATAATTAAACTAGTTTGATTCTGGCACAAAGATATACAAAAAGACCAGTGGAACAGAAAAGAGTGCAGAAACAGACTGACGTGTATACAGTCTCTGGATTTATGACAAAGGTGACACCGCAGCACAGTGGACAAAGGACAGTCTTTCCAATAACTGGTGCTGAATTGAAAGGACATCCATGTAGAAAAATAAAAATCTTGATTTCCTAACTTACATCATAAACAAAAATCAATTCCTAGTGGATTACAGATTTGAAAGGGGAAAACAATAAAGTTATTGGATGGTAACATATGACCTTGGAGTAGACAAAGATTTCTCAAACAGATCACAAATCACAATTAATTATAAAGGAAAAGATTGAAAAATTGGAGTAGATTAAAATTAAGAACCTCTATTCATCAAAACAGGCTATTAAGAGAATGAAAAACTACAGAACAGAAGATACGTGTATTATGCATTTCCCAAAGACTTGAATCCAGTATACATAAGGAATTCCTACAAATCAAAAGGCAGCCCCAAGAAAAATGGTCAAGAAAATTTAAAAGGAATACGACAAAAGAAAATACACAAATGGGCCAAAAAGCACGCAAAAAGATGTTCCACTTCAAATCATTAGGAAAATGCAATCAAATCATAAAGAGACAACATCACTTCGCATGTACACAACAGCTAAAGTTAAAAAAAGAAAAAAAGCCTGTCAATATTAAGCTTTGGCAAAGATGTAGAAAAACTAGAGTTCTTACACACTGCTGTGGGGGTGTACATTGTACACTATTTTGGAAAACTGTTTGGCACAATCTACTAAAGCTGAAAATAGATATATCTGAACAATTCTGCTCCCAGGTCTATGTCCAACAGAAACGTATAGGATATATTCCAAAAACATGGAAAAGAATGCTCATGGCAGTACTTTGCATAACAGCCCTAAATTGGAAGTAACTTCAATGTTCATCAGTAGTAGAACAGATAAATTGTGATATATTCATACAATGAAATTCTCTATGACAATGGAAATAAACGACAAGCAAAAAATATGGAAGATGACAGACACAATATATATTGTATGTCTCTATTTATATAAAGCTCAAAACAAGCCAAACTATAATGTATGGTAAAAGAAATTAGGATAGTGATTATCTTTTTGGGGGTAGGTAGCTACCGGGAGGACCTCCCTTACTCTACGAGGGGAGCTTTTAGAATGTGCTCTATTTCCACTCTATTGTTCTATCTTGATCTGGGTGTTGGATACGGCAGTGGGTACACTTTGTGGAAATATACTAAGCTACACACTTATGATCTGTGCATGTTTCTGCATGTACGCTGTATTTCAGTAAAGGTTATTTTCAAAAGGAAATTTATTCTCACAAATCCACCAAGCAATACAATTCTGGCAGTTAATTTTGAAATTTATTTGATAGAGTAAAAAATAAAGTCAATACAATTTTGAAGAACCACAACTGGGAGGGGAGACTTTATTGTAAAGCTATGGTAATTAAAAGTGTGGTACTGCTTTAATAGGTACGCAGAGCAGTGACAGAGACAAACCTATACATGGCATTTGGTATATGTGAGAGGTAGGATTACAAATAAGCAAAAAAGATGCCATATTCAATAAACAACAGCGGGACAATTGGGTATTCATATGATAAAAGATAGATTAGGCCTGAATCTCACAGAGTCCCTAAATCAAATCTAGATGGATGAAAGAATTAAATATGAAAAGCAAACCTTTAACTTTTAGAAGAAAATATGGGAGAATAGCTTACTGACATGAAGCTAATGAATGATTTATTGAACAAGATAGGAAAAGCAACACAAAAAATATAAATCATAAAGGAAAAGACACGCTTAAACTTTTTAGAAACTCTGTTGAAAGAAGTCATCAAACACAAAATAAAAAGGCATATAACAAAGACGCACTACTCCTACATATTAATAACACCAAAACAATGGAAAAACGGGCAAAGGACATGAATAGGATATTTATAGAAAAAGAAACATGAAAGGCCAAAAACCTGTTATTAATCAGGGAAAGGAAAATGAAACCAGCAGTGTTTTTCAAGGGGCCTACAAGCTGTTCTGAACATGCATTTGAAAGAATAAAGAAATACGAACAGTGAAAAGTTTTGAAGGAACATTTTTAAGAGATAACTTATAACATTCATCAGATTATGAAAAGGTTTAAAAGTCTGTTTACGTAGCATGTTGGCACAGACGTGGAGAGCCACTTGGAAACATCTAGTAAAGCTGAGGATTCCACATACTGATCTATGTGACCCAGCAACTCCTCTTTTAGGGATCCACCCTAGAAAAATACACAAGTGCTCAAAAAGGTATTTATAAAAGTGTTCACTACAGTACTGTTTGTATTCAGAATAGAAAAAAAATAGAAACAATCTATCATTAGGAAAATGAATAGATCTACTTTGTACAATTATTAAAACAATTATTTACAATATAGAATATGATAAGATAGACTTAGTGTGACATATTTATGTACATTTTAAAAGTACACAAAACATAATTGAACATTAAGATACACATATATCAAAAGAATAAAAACCACTCATAAGGAAAATAAATAAAGTCAGGATAAAGGTTACCAATGAGGCTAGGAGGTGAAGAGGGGGAAAGGTAAGGCAGTCATTTACTATGACCTCAGCCATATCGGTAACATTTTATTCTCTTTAAAAAAACCTAAAGTAAATATTACAAAATGTCAATCTCTATGATATTTGAGTGAAGGGTAAATGGGTGTCTGTTATACTGTTTTCTACACTTTTTCATTTGTGTGAAATATTAGGCAGTTAAAAATTACTTAAATGGATTATCTTAAGATTTAATGATTTATTTCACAGATAATCATGAACAAATCAAACAACTCTTTACAAACGTATTTACATAATTTAGGAAAAGTTCACATAACTTTCAAATGACATTTTGTTACTTGGACTTCCAGCATATTACACAGAAATAAATTAACAGAGAAAAGCACATGATGGTAGGGGAAAGAGAGAATAACCCAGAGGAGGCGATGCTGCCATGCCGAGGCCCTGAATGTGGCGGTGCTGTTTCCAGAGCTGGCTGCAGCGGAATTACCAGCTCAACGGCTCACGCGGGTGGCTGACGGAAACGCAGGAAGAGAATTTCCTTTAATCAGTAATTTAGGAAAGCTCTGAGGAAAAAAATGTACACTTTTTATCTTGTAGACATCTATTGCTTCTAATGCCTTGAAAGACAAGAGTATTTTTACTTACTGTTTGATTCAGCTTTTCCATCCAATGAGAATCAATAATTTGACAGGGTATTTTTTTAATCTTAATTTAATAAACAAAATATTTTAATAAATAAGTTTGTAATGATAAGGCAGGTGGCGTTAGAAGACTGGGTTCAGGTTCCGGCCTTGCCATTAACTAGGGATGCCTCATTTCCTCATCTGTAAGACTAACAGAAATCCTGGCCTTTCACGAATTTTGTGAAGTTTAAAATAAGTAAGAAAATATATGTGAAATTCCTTTGAAATTACAAATACTGCAACAATTTATAAATCATTGTTTCTTAAAACTAGAAGATGCCTAAAGTAGCCACATGAAGAGAAAGTTCCGATGCTCTACAGACTAACTGAAAAAGAAAAAATGAACTACAGAAAATGAAAATAAACTTGGCTTAGGCTTCATGTAAAAGTCAAATGTGAAACTAATTTGAAGAGTATAAGTAAACATGAGTATGGCACTTACATGAATAGAAACGTTACTGTCTTTTGAATTTAAATTACATATAAGTTGGTGAAAAGTGAATAAGCAAGTCTGACACTTCCCAATATTTTCAAAAGGAATGACATTTTATATGGAGCTACACAGAGACTGCTGGCTTTTAGAACCATGCGATCAAGTACAAGCTCCTTGAGTACTTCGTCTCTCCTCCATTTTATACAGAATAATGAAGTTTTTAGTCTATTTGAACTTTAGGAGCCGACTGATACACAAAAATCAATTCTTTGTACATGTAGACAACATTATATAAAAACTTAGACTTCAGAGCTCTAATATTTAAACACTGTTTATTTCGCTGGGAAACAGGTCTGTCCCTGACACTATATATCCGTAGGTGATGATTGACTGATACAACAAAATGACCCTAGAGATCTTTAACCAGGTAGAGGGTGTCTGCCAAACACCAGACTTAATGGTGACGTGTTAGAAGCATTTGCTTTAGACCAATCAAGACAGGGTGTCCACCATTACTGCTTTTATTCAACCGTACCCTGCAGGTTCCAGGCAGTATAACATGACAATAAAAGAAAGAAAAGGTAAAAGGACTAGAAAGGTCAGAACTGTCATTACTCACAGACACATGATGACCTACAAAGAAAACCAAAAAGACTGTCCCAGACAAATTATTGTAATTAATAGGAGAGTCTAGCAAGGTGGCTAGATTTAAGATCAAAATGTAAAAATCAGCTGCATTTTTTGTAAGAGCAACGAGTAATTAGGAAATGCAATTGTAAAAAAAGATATGACCAACATAGCAAAAAAGAATACTTAGTAATAAATATGATAAAAGATGTAAAAAACCTTTATGGAAGAAATTTTAAAGTTTTATTGAGAGGACTTAAAAACCAAAATAAGTATATACTACATTCATGGGGGACAAATTTATACGTCATAGCTATATCATAAAGATGTCAACTTTCCCCCAAATCCATCTATAGGGTCAATGTAATTCCAATAAAAAATCTCAATTTTTTTCCCCCCAAAGAACTGGATAGGTTGACTCTAAAATGAAAGAGAGAAGCAAACGCTAAAGAAAACTCCAGACATTCTATTAGCAGAATACGTGGAGGGCATTTTCCCTACCAGATATAAAGAATTATTATAATGCTATAATAAACGAGACTGTGTGATTTTGGCTTAAGGACCAAAAAAACTGACCAGTGAAAAATAATAGAGTCCAACACAGTTCCATGAAAATATGGAAACTTACACTTCTCGAGGTTGATGGGGAAAGGATGGATTATTTGAAAATCAGTGCAGGACAACTGATTACCTACATAGAAAGATATTAGATTGGAATCCTACCTCACACCATATATAAAAATAAATTTTAGGTTGATTCATTAAAGACCTAAATCTGAAAAGTAAAACTTTAAAATATTTATATGAAATTATAGGTGAATGGCTTTGTGATCTTGGGAATGGAGAAGAATTTCGTAAGGCACAAAAACACTCACCCTTTATAAAAGGAAAGATCGACACATTCAACTTCATTAAAATTGAGACTTTTTGGTTATCAAAAGGCATCATACTGAAGGTGAAAAGACCAAAATTATTCTAAGTTGTCTCTTTCAACACTAAAATATTAGATTCTTTAGGGTTTAAAAGTTGTATGACCCAGAAAAATTATTTAAAACTTAAATGAGAGAGGAGAACTTACGCTTTTAACCAACATGATCTGCGACCTAATTAAACATTTGGTCTAATTCAACATGACACAGCAAGAAATGATTTTAGGAAAAGTTATTTACTCATTGAACAAGCCACTTAATGACTGAAAAGGAAAAACCCAAATTATCGACAGTTACCTCTAGATTATGCAATTATAGATGACTTTTGGTTTCTCTAGTTTTCTAGTTTTCCAAGTTTTCTACCATGAGCATTTTGAACTAGCTACCAATTCCACTTCCAGGAATCAATTCTGTGAGGTACCATTGCAGAATTATTTTTAATACCAAAAAAGTGAATACAAAAGAGGAATTTCTAAAAAAATTATGGTAGATCCATACTATTGAATATCATGAAGCCATTAAAAATTATCTGAGGAAAGACTTTCTAATAATATAGGAAAATATTTATTTTGTATTATGAACAAAAATCAGGATATAAAGAAGACATTTATACGAAAAAATCATGGCCATATTTTAAAAAACGCAACGAAAAGACAAAGGAAATCTGCCAAAACGTTAACATTGGTTGCCTTTGGGATTAAGGAGCAATTTTCTCCCCTTCCTTCTCCCTTTCTTTATATCCCAAATCTCAATCCATAATTTATCTATAAATGGGATCTGCAGCAATGAGGGGTACTAACATCCAGTAATTTTCACCGTAGTGTTAATTTCTATGAGAACCTTGAGAAAAATGACAGAGGGGAGAAATTAATAAAGAACTGGTCCAAAAGTCAGGAAAGGTAGTTTCTAGTCCAGAGTTTGGGTGAGTCAATACAATACTCTAGGCCTTAGTTCCCCTCCTTCCAGAACAAGGAAGTTGAATTAAATGATCTCTCACCCTCGAATTCTATGATTCTCTGAGAAATAACATGTCCAAGTTCAGACATATTACACGGATATGCGGCCCTGCGTGGAATCAAAGGGCAGAAACTAAATTAGCACCAGAGCTTTGCTCAGATTTGTCTGGAAGAAGGGAAGGCATGGAATTCAGTTGCATGAGGACCTTGGGAAAAAGGGGTGCCCCGTGAACCTGGTCAGACTTACGGCCACTATCATGGAAGTAGATTTTCCAGGCCTCTCCTGATTTGAAGATTTCAGATAAGAACTAACTTTGAGCCTCTAAGGAGTGAAATATTTTCAACTCACTAAACTCAACTATTTGTAGGTGACAAAATGGTTGCTTTCCTAATAAGCCCTAATATTTAGACCTCCGATGGGAGATAAATTGTATACTGGGCACTCTAAATATTAACAGGAAAAAAAACAGGAGATGTGAAGAATCAGGAGGTATTTTTGAGATGCCTAAACACTACCTGTCTCCATCTCTCCTGCTAGCGTGCTGGGGGACCACTGTGACAGAAAATGCTGGTCTTCTGGCTTCTCTGCCCACAGTCCATTCTCCACTCTGCAGCCAGGCTGCTTGTCTTGAAAAGTAAAACAGAACTTGTCTCCTCCTAAAAGCCTTCATATAGCTCCCCACAGCACTTACAATAATGCCCCAACTCCTCACCATGGTCTGAAGGCCATGCCTGCCTCGCAGGCCTAACCTCCTCCCACCCTCCACAGGCTCTCTCAGCGCCAGCCAGACTCGATTTCTGTTCTTCTTCCGCCTGCCAGAAGACGCCAAGCTCATTCCTGCCCTAAGGCCTTTCCACAGCTGTTCCCTCCCTGTGGGATGCTCTTCCCTGAGACTGGATCCTTTCTGCCATGCAAGTCTAAGCTCAAACATCAAGTCCCAGGAAAGACTTTTCCTGACCACCCAATCTACTCGAGCCCCTCTGCCCTGGCATTCTCCATCATGTCAGCCCATTTTATTTTCTCTCTACTTTTTATCCCTCTCTGAAACGTCCTTAATTTTCTTGCTTACTTGTTTATTCTGCTAGAACGTAAGTTCCCATGAGAGCAGGGACTATGTCATCTTGTTCATTCCCACTGACTAGAACAAGGCCTAGCATAAAGAAGGCACTTAAGGAGAAAGGAAAGTTCCTTCAATAAACGCTGCTTAGAAAACTGGACAGACACATGCAAAAGAATGAAAGTAGACCAGTATCTTACACCATACACACAAATTAACTCAAAATGGATTAAACACTTGAATCTAAGACCTGAAACCATGAAACGCCTAGAAGAAAACATAGGCAGTAGGCTCTTTGACATCAATCTTGGCAGTATCTTTTTGAGTATGTCCCCTTAGGTAAGGGAAACAAAATAAAAAACAAATGGGACCACATCAAACTAAAAAGCTTCTGCACGGCAAGGAAACCATCAACAAAACGAAAAGACAACCTAACAATTGGGAGAAGATATTTGCAAATCATATATCCAATAAGGGGTTAATATCCAAAATATACAAAGAACTCAAACAACTCAACAACAAAAAAACAAACAACTCAATTTAAAAATGGGTAGAGGATCCGAACAGACATTTTTACAAAGAAGACATACAGATGGCAAATAGGCAAACAAAAAGACGTTCAATATCACTATTAGGGAAACGCAAATCAAAACCACAATGAGATACCACCTCCCACCCATTAGAATGATTATCATTAAAAAGACAAGAAATAACAAGTACTGGAGAGGATGAGAAGAAAAGGGAACCCTCATACAACTGCTGAACTTTCTAAATGTAAACTGGTGCAGCCGCTATGCAAAACAGTATGGAGACGCCTCAAAAAATAAGAAATGGAAATACCATATGATCCAGCTATTCCACTTCTGGGTATCTATCCAAAGAACTCAAAAACATTAATTTGAAAAGATATTTGCACCCCTATGTTCACTGTAGCATTATTCACAATAGCAAAATCATGGAAATAACCCAAGTGTCCATCAACGGATGAATGGAGAAAGAAGATGTGGTATACATATACATTGACATACACATATATGTGTACACACACATACACCCAATGGAATACTACTCAGCCATAAAAAGATGAAATCTTGCCATGTGCCACAACACGGATGGACCTCGAGGGTGTTATGCTAAGCGAAATAAGTCAGACAGAAAAATACCTGTCTGGAGAAAGACAAATACCATATGATTTCACTCATATGTAGAAGATAAAACAACAACAAACAAACACATAGATACAGAGAAAACACTGATGGTTACTGGGGGGACTGGGAGTAGGGGGAGGGCAAAAGGGCACGTGTGCACGGTGACGGATGGCCGCTAGACTTTTGGTGATGAACACAATGTAGTCGATACAGAAATCAAAATACGATGACGTACACCTGAAATTTTATATAATGTTATAAAGCAATGTTTATATTGGTTTATAATCAACATAAGCCAATAAAAAATTAATTAAAAATACAATAAATATTGACCAAATAGATGACTTTAATATGTGAAAGGCATCCCAACAGGGTTACTCACCATCCTGACATTTCAAAAAGTCATTCACATTCTCTATAAAAATTAGGCAGGGATATATGACTCCCTTTCCTCTATAGTACCAAAGATGACAAAGTAAAGATAGAAATGATCAAGAAATTTCACATATCTAATGTGCTTATCTATCTTTTAGCCAGGATCATACGTATTTGAGGCACCACACGTCAAAAGGTCTCAGATATGAGAAACACATTGAATCCATCTGGAAGACCAGTTAGGACGAGTAAGCAACAGAGTAGCCAAAGCTCAAAGTTGGCAAAAACTACCTCTTTACTGACTCTGGAGCCTACTGCAGTTACTGGGAATGCATCAGACTGGACTGGCCTAGACAGTGGCCAGACCTGTGCTAGGCACTGAGCATGATGGCACGCACAGGGCGAGTTCTTGAGAAACCACAGATGGATGGATGAATGCGTGACAGTAAACAAAAGCTAAGTACTGCACTAAAGGGACTATGTTTCTGGATGGCACCTACTGCCTTGATAAACCTTTGGCGAGGCTAGTAGTTCATTCTTCAAAGTTTTTCCTTAGTATTAGCAATGTCTGTCTGGATAGCATCAGTCAGTAAGATATTAGTATTGTGTATGGAGAGTCAAAATATTGAATCTAGGGCCTGGCCCTGCGGCCGAGTGGTTAAAGTTCTGTGCACTCTGCTTCAGCAGCCTGGGTTCACACGTTCAGACCCCAGGTGCAGACTGACTCCACTCACCAGCCATGCTGTGGAGGTGTCCCAGATACAAAAAAAATAGAGGAGGATTGGCATGGATGTTAGCTCAGGGGCGATCTTTCTCAAGCAAGAAAAGAGGAGGACTGCCACGGATGTTAGCTCAGGGCAAATCTTCCTCAGCAAAAAAAAAAAAAAGAAAGAAAAAGAACACATGGAATCTAAACCAGCAAATTTTTTTTTTATTGAGTTATTGATAGGTTACAATCTTGTGAAATTTCAATTGTACATTAATGTTTGTCAGTCATGTTGTAGGTGCACCACTTCACCCTTTGTGCCCACCCCCCACCCCACCTTTCCCCTGGTATCCACTAAACTGTTCTTGGTCCGTAGTTTTAAATTCCTCATATGAGTGGAGTCATACACAGATTATCTTTCTCTCGCTGGCTTATTTCACTTAACATAATTCTCTCAAGGTCCATCCATGTTATTGCAAATGGAATGATTTTGTTCTGTTTTGCAGCTGAGTAGTATTCCGTTGTATATATGTACCACATCTTCTTTATCCATTCGTCTGTTGCTGGACACTTAGGTTGCTTCCACGTCTTGGCTATTGTAAACAGTGCTGCAATAAACATTGGGGTGCACAGGACTTTTGGGATTGCTGACTTCAGGCTCTTTGCATAAATACCCAGTAGTGGGATGGCTGGATCGTATGGTAGTTCTATTTTTAGTTTTTTGAGGAATCTCCATACTATTTTCCATAGTGGCTGCACCAGTTTGCATTCCCACCAGCAGTGTATGAGGGTTCCTTTTTCTCCACAACCTCTCCAACATTTGTTGCTATTAGTTTTAGATATTTTTGTCATTCTAACGGGTGTAAGGTGATATCTTAGTGTAGTTTTGATTTGCATTTCCCTGATGATCAGCGATGATGAGCATCTTTTCATGTGCCTATTGGCCATCAGTATATCTTCTTTGGAGAAATGTCTGTTCATGTCTCCAGCCCATTTTTTGATTGGGTTGTTTGATGTTTTGTGATTGAGTTGCGAGAGTTCTTTATATATTAAGGATGTTAAGCCTTTGTCAGATATATGACTTGCAAATATTTTTTCCCAGTTAGTGGGTTGTTTTTTTGTTTCAATCCTGTTTTCATTTGCCTTGAAAAAGCTCTTTAATCTGATGAAGTCCCATTTGTTTATTCTTTCTATTGTTTCCCTTCTCTGAGAAGGCATGGTGTCCGAAAAGATCCTTTTAATACTGATGTCAAAGAGTGTACTGCCTACGTTTTCTTCCAGAAGCCTTATGGTTTCAGGTCTCACCTTTAGGTCTTTAATCCATTTTGAGTTTATTTTGGTGAATGGTGAAAAAGAATGGTCAATTTTCATTCTTTTACATGTGGCTTTCCAGTTTTCCCAGCACCATTTGTTGAAAAGACTTTCTTTTCTCCACTGTAGGCCCTCAGCTCCTTTGTCAAAGATAAGCTGTCCATAGATGTGTGGTTTTATTTCTGGGCTTTCAATTTTGTTCCATTGATCTGTGCACCTGTTTTTGTACCAGTACCATGCTGTTTTGATTACTGTAGCTTTGTAGTATGTTTTGAAGTCAGGGATTGTGATGCCTCCCGTTTTGTTCTTTTTTCTCAGGATTGCTTTAGCAATTCGGGGTCTTTTGTTGCCCCATATGAATTTTAGGATTCTTTGTTCTAATTCTGTAAAGAATGTCATTGGGATTCTGATTGGGATGGCGTTGAATCTGTAGATTGCTTTAGGTAGAATGGACATTTTAACTATGTTTATTCTTCCAATCCATGTACATGGAATGTCTTTCCATCTCCTTATGTCGTCATCCAATTCTCTCAGAAAGGCCTTGT
Source organism: Equus asinus (assembly GCF_041296235.1). Classification (NCBI taxonomy): domain Eukaryota; kingdom Metazoa; phylum Chordata; class Mammalia; order Perissodactyla; family Equidae; genus Equus; species Equus asinus. Next base: position 88,093,627 of record NC_091798.1, read on the forward strand.
AATTTTCATTATATAGGTCCTTCACTTCCTTAGTTAAATTCACCCCAAGGTATTTTATGCTTTTTGTTGCAATTGTGAATGGTATTGTATTCTTGAGTTCTTTTTCTGTTGGTTCATTACTGGAGTATAGAAATGCTACTGATTTATGCAAATTGATTTTATACCCTGCAACTTTGCTGTAGTTGTTGATTACTTCTAACAGTTTTCCAATGGATTCTTTGGGGTTTTCTATATATAAGATCATGTCGTCTGCAAACAGCGAGAGTTTCACTTCTTCGCTCCCTATTTGGATCCCTTTTATTCCTTTTTCTTGCCTGATTGCTCTGGCCAGGACCTCCAGTACTATGTTAAATAAGAGTGGTGATAGAGGGCATCCTTGTCTTGTCCCTGTTTTCAGGGAGATGGGGTTCAGTTTTTGCCCATTGAGTATGATGTTGGCTATGGGTTTGTCGTATATGACCTTTATTATGTTGAGGTAGTTTCCTTCTATGCCCATTTTGTTCAGAGTTTTTATCATAAATGGCTGTTGGATCTTGTCAAATGCCTTCTCTGCATCTATTGAGATGATCATGTGGTTTTTATTCCTCAGTTTGTTGATGTGGTGTATCACGTTGATTGATTTGCAGATGTTGAACCATCCCTGTGTCCCTGGTATGAATCCCACCTGATCCTGATGTATGATTCTTTTGATGAATTGCTGAATTCTGGTTGCCAAAATTTTGTTTAGAATTTTTGCATCTATGTTCATCAGTGATATTGGCCTGTAGTTCTCTTTTTTCATGGTGTCCTTGTCAGGTTTTGGTATCAGCGTGATGTTGGCCTCATAGAATGTGTTAGGAAGTGTTCCATCTTCCCTAATGTTTTGGAATAGCTTGAAAAGGATAGGTATTAAATCCTCTCTGAAAGTTTGGTAGAATTCCCCAGGAAAGCCATCTGGTCCTGGGTAAACCAGCAACTTTTGAGATAACTAATCAACTTCCACATCTACCATCTTCTTTGGGAAAAAAAGAGAAGTAAAGATGAAAAATTAAAAGGTACATTTTAAGGTATCATAAGAAAATCACAGATAACAAGTGCCAGACATTGTGTTAATGATTTTATGCGCATCATCTCATTTAGTTCTCACAACAGTCTCACGGGGTAATACTAGTATTTCTGTATTCCCACGTCACAGGTGAGGAAACAAAGGCTTGGAGAAGCTAAGAATCTTGCCCAGTAACGCACAGCTACTGAGCCGCAGAACTGGGATGCTAAGTGAAGATCATCCTCTGACAGATGTCTCAAAGGGGATCCTTGCTCAATGACAGGGAATCAGTCACTTCTAAGTAAGAGAAGAGCTGCCCTAGCTGGACCCATGGCCAGCATCCTTGGGTCCATCGCTGGGCACATTGCAATGACGATCAGTCAGAATAACCCCTAAGTCACAAGATGCACAGCAGAAAAAAATAAAACAACTAAAATTGTCACATGTTAATTCCCAAGACTTGTGCATCAGCTCATTTTCTGCAAAAAACACTTTCTTCCTTGACAGGTACAGATATTGACACCTATCTTTAAAAAAGAATCATAGTAGAACCATTTTTATAATAGCTGCAGCTAAAAAAATTTGGCAGTTTCCAAGTGTTCTATTCCCTGAAAATGTTACTCTAGCGAAGGCTCCTCTAGACTAGCTCTCAGCGAAATCCTCACACTTTTAACCTAAGGTGAATGACAAACACAAAGACGGCGACAGTGAGGCTGGAAGGAGCACAGGCTGTGTGTTGAGATGCTGGGGTAAGGGTCCAAATCCTCCTGACGTCAGGATGCTGCCCAATTTACATTCCACTGAGAACTAGCTGTCACTCAGGCCAAATCTCTCATTTTCTAAATGAAGAAACTGAGGCCCAGCGAGTATGGTGGCCTGTCCAAGATGACAGTAAAATAATAGCTGATCAGGATTTGAATTTATATCTCCTATCACTGTTAGGCACTTTTCCACTATACCTGTACACCAAAAAGGAGTACATGGTAAGAATTTAAAAAAACAGAACACAGAAAGTCCTAGAATAGAAAGAGATTATCTTGGGCCAGAGTGATGATGAAGGCTCTGAGGAGGCAGTAATATCTTTTGGGTCTTGAAGGATGAGTAGGAGTTCAATCAGTGGCAATGGGTAAGGGACAGGAAGAGAGAAGAGTAACATTCTGGGCAGAGGGAGCAGCACAGGTCAGGACACTTTAAAAAGTACCCAATGATAACCTGATCTCACTGTTTCAGAAGCAGGAAGAAAGGGACACCAGGGGAAAGGAGTGACAGAAAACAATGTTCAAATGCCATTAATATTTCCTCTAATTTTTAACCATGTGATCCAATGACGGTGCTACGTGAAAAACACCTTTACAGCAAAATCTATAAGAATCATCCAGCTGTGGAATTAAATTAAGCTTAAAATGCAGACATATTTTATGGTATGCGTTGTTGTTTTCTTGTAATTAGGTACAAAGAGTCAATAGCTTATGAGCAGCATTGTAATCAGCCTTACTTTTAACTTTTGTACAACCAAAGCAAGCCTCGTCTGAGCAGCTATTAATACGTGTCCTGGGAGAAGGGAGGAAACAGGAAGTTTGTGGTCCTTGGTCCCCTCCTGCACTCCCTCATCTTCACCAGTTTCAACATCATTCATGCAACAAATATGCGAGCACCTACGTTGTGCCACACACAGTGCCAGGGATTGAGGCACCCCAGGCCCCTTCTTGGTCTCAGGGGAAGGGACTGTAACCAGGATTCCAGTGCCCACCCAGTCCCACTCTAGAACACCGGGGCTGTGGGTTTCCTTTGGGCTACAGAGAGCCACAGGGTTTGGTCACTTCCTAGCAATCTTCCAGCTTCGCACATTTGACTCATTCTCTTCCCTCCCACAAAATGAGAAACCGTCAACCACACTTCTCCCCTTCTCTCTCCCAGTAAGGTGAATTTGTATTATTTATATTAAAAACAAAAACAAAAACCCACAAGCAAACTAGAAACCCCAACTTTAACTGCTGTCGGAAATCCGTCCATTAGAAAGCCATTCAGGTTAATAAGCAAACAATCCTGAGACTGCAGTGGATCACAGCGGCATCTCCCAAGCACGCCTTGGCACGTCACGCCCTGGGCTGCCTCACAGACCTACCTCACAGGGTGCAGGGGTGCCAAGTGCCGACCGCCTGACCTTCAAGGTGGTGGGTGGGGCTGCGACAGCCTGGGCAAGTGTTTCACTCTGGGCAACCTTTTCCTTCTCCTTTTATTCCAAGGTACCATCAAAGTATTACCATTTTCTACGTGTGCTGTGACCTGAAAAAGCGTGGAGAGCACTGGCTCGCCTTAGAGTACTTCTAAGTTTGGGAACGAGTCCAAGACTGCGCGACGCGGGCAACCTGGAGCAGGTCAATTCCCTCCAGTGGGCCTTCGTTCACTCACAGGTAGGAAGAGGGGGCTACTCTAAATGATCCCTAATTTCCCTTCTAGTTCTACAGTATACTTGTTCCTAGAGCTGTGAAATCTCCATAGAATAGCCCAAAAAATAACATTTTGTGCAGAAAAAAGGCAAAAATTGAAAGTGAGACTTGGAAAGCGCTCAAAGCTTGTAGCTAATTCTTGTTAATTTGACAAATCTGATCGGGTGCCTGCTGTGTGCCAGACAGCTGTGACTGACAGCAGGATTACACCTAGACCAGGAGCCCATTCCCTGTTCTCGTCAAGCTTAGTCCCCCGGGAACCACAAGCCAACTAAAGAGGGCAGTTATAATATAGTGAAATAAGTACCAAAGTGGGGAGACACGGAGCGTAGTGGGTTTGTGACAGGGGTACCCACTTAGGAAAGGCTTAGTGCAAGAGGTAACATTTAAGATAAGACTCAACAAGCAGGAGCTGCAGAGCAGTGGGGTGGGGGCTGGGGGTGTGAGGCGGCAGTGGACGATGTGTGGAAAGACGGCATTCTAGGCAGAGGGAATACCACCTGCCAAGACCCAGAGACCTGGTGACTTGGGAACTACACGGCTGGATTGTAAGCATTAATTCAAATAAGAGAGTGATGTGACAGGTTCGGAAAAGCCCTGTGGCTGCAGCGTGGAGAATGAACTGGAGCGGGGCAAGACGGGGGTGGGAAGATCCAGCGGCTGCTAAATCTACTCATATTATGCAGTGAGTCAGGCAACGGAACAAAAAAAGAGTTTAAAAGAGTATTCCTTTCAGTTCTGCTTGGAGAAGTCAAACGAGGTTTCCTAGAAGCTGAGACAGAGCTGGGTCTCAGAGGCTAGTAAGGAATATACAACAGCATCTTGTTACCATTGTGTTTTTATTTTTTTGATGCTCAGATTAAACTAGACCCCCAAATTCTGATGAAAAGGTCAAGAAAACATGTTTAAAAGATGCTTCAGAAGTCTCTTCACGTGAACCTGCTTTCAGCGACCCTGCTCCTTCTGTGCTAGTGCCGGAGAGGCTCTGCCTTCACCCTTCTTTACGTTTCACACACTCTCCCTGCGTGACAGACCCCGACCAAAACTCCCTGTGCACACAGGACCACGCTAAACTCCGTCACTCCAGCTCAGACCTCTCTCCTAGCCTGTATATTCACCGTTGCCGCGGCTCTCCACCCAACGTCCCAGAAGCACCTCAGAGCACAGTTCCTCTCTACTTGAGTCTTTCCTATATTTCTGCCAGAAAACCTAGCACAGCAGGCCCCCCCAAAATGTTAGTTTGTTTATTGACCATTTGGATATCTTCTACTCTGAAATGCCTGTTCAAGTCAGTTGCCAATTTCTCTACCAGGTAATCTGTTAGTTCCCTTATAGCCTTTGTAAGTACATATTCTATTGCTGTTAATTTAATTGGGTATATCCCCCCACCAGATTAGGGAGGTATTATGTCTCCCTTCTTTGTAAGTCTGACATCAAGCACAATACTAAGATACAGTGTGTCAAAATCCATAAGAACATTCATAAAATACTGCTCATAAAAAATTCACAAATAAATGCAAGATGATGAAATATAAGGGGAAAAAAGGACTATTCTTAAAACCAGGAAAGGAAAAGTACGCAGAAAGTTCGCTTGTTCAGAAGCACTATAATAAGTTCATATAATACAGAATCCAGAAAAATACACTTATAATTACATGTACGAAAGACCATTTCTTAAAATTACATGATTACCAAAAGCAACAATGCCACCAACTTTCAGGAAATTATTTTCAGACTATATTTTATAATTAATACTTATAAAATATTTTAAATTGAGTTTTACATAGTAAGTTCTTTTTCAACACTATCCCTATATATAAATTTATACCCTGCAAAACAGAATGCGCTTCACCATAGCAACAGTTCTATATCAACTCCTACTCAAGTTAGAAAAGGCATATGTAAAAGAAACGAATATTCTAGAATATTCTGAGATGCCTGCTGGAATAAATCACTCCACTTATTTTGCAGAAATCTAAATATAAGAGTTCAATGTTTCTTTAAAACATTCTTGTAATTAAGTAGAAGGCTATTTTAGTTTCTCAAATCTTGCCTTATTAAATATTATAGCATATCTTGTAAAAGAAAGAGGGAAAGAGGAAAAAAAATGAAAAAGGAAATAAAAAACAAAAAAATCAACGTTAAGGATAACATACTTGGGATCAGGTTGGTTGGCATGATGGGAGATGGGAGCAGTGACAGGTAATGGTGTTTAAGTGATTTATAAGTAAAATATAAATCAACGTACTAAATGTTATAACTATATCACTTTCTCAGGAAAAGCTATATCCTACTGGTAGTATGGGAACTGAAAAAGAAATTCTATGTTCACATAGTCTTCTTTTAAACGACAATAAAAGCCTTAGTACTTATTAACTTGGTTTGATAAATTAAGTAATTTGTAAATTCCCTAATTAGAATGAGCAAGTTTATAGACTTTGGGGATCAAGTTATACCAAAAAGTCTCTGTATGATATCAAAATGTAACATTAAACTAGACGTAATTCAAAGCATTTCCTTTCACTTACCACCCTGTGGCCAGCCAAATTCTCCTTGCCACACCTTTGCCATCCTTTCTCACAGCCCCAAATGGAATACCATTATAGTCCCAAGTCCCTTGCTATTCTGCACTCCCTTCTCTGACCTAATTTCCAGTTGCTCCCCTACATTTGAATTCTCCCACTGTCCTCTGAAAAATTTCCCAGTCCTTCCACGTTTCTAACCTCCTTGCTTAACATCTCCCTCCTAAACTGGCTTAAAGTGAAGCCCGGCTGTTGTTCCTCTGCAGCCCTTCATTTGGGGGCTGAGCTTTTCGCCACATCCTACCATACGTATCTCAGGGTCCAGAGTTCTTTCTTACTTGCTTCTTTAGGGCTTCACCACCTCTACTTGTCCTCACTGCAGGCATCTATAAACCTCCAGGTCACCAGTTTCCATCCCTTGGAATCTCTGACACCTGGGCTACCTTCATCTCCCCCTACAAATCTTGCTGTTATCTTAGATGATTTCAACATTCCCATGGATGACTTTTTCCCAAACTCTGTTCTTTGACCTCCTCATCTCCAAGGATCTTCTCCACTTCTGCTATCCACCTTCCATGGCCATAACGAGGATCTTGCCAACACCCAGAAGAACATTATCTCTGAAATCTTAAAATCAGGCACCTCATTCTCTGACACAACCTCTCTCTCTTAACTCCTCCCTAAATATTCATTCTTTCGTCTCATTACCAGACTATTTTACTCTATGTTGACGAAGACTTTCTCCTTGACCAAACTCTACTCAGGATCCTCTAAGCTCTCTTCTTGATGAGACCTCAACCTGGGCCTATAAAAACTGCACCCTCTCAGTACAAATGATTTCATTTACCATCCCCTGCCCACCCCCCGACCAAGAGATCAGAACAAACACTAGCACAGTTTCTAACAGCTCAAGGCCTCATCCTTAGGACGACCCCAGTCCCTCTTAAAATGCCTGCCTGAGAAAGTACAACACTGCCAGGAGAATTTACTGTTTGTTCCAGGCAAAATCTGGTGATGGGCAGATGGGCTCCTGAACCTCCTCTTAGAGCATTTACTTCAGAAAGTTCGCAATTATAAATTCTTTCTCTGCCACTGTGAGATGTAAATCTTTTACCACCCAGAACTGTGTTCTGAGGACTTGAGAGTCATCTCTTTGAAATGCAAACATTCCAGGAGGTAACTCTCCCTCCTTCCCAGTCCCTGTGGGTGGGGATAAACACCAGTTGCCAGTTAGTAAACCCAGATGGTTTCACAGTAACCAATCCTCTTTCCCCTTTTTGTAAATTTCCACTTGCCTGAATCTGCTCAGGACGCTTTCTTATCCCTGTTCCTCCTCTGTATTCTCTCATTCTCCCTTTAAAACACGCAGTCACTCTGCACAAACTGAAGCTGAGTTTGGTTCACACTGGACTCTTTACCCTATTGCAATACTGAATAAAACTACCCTTACTGCTTTAATTGGTGTAGGGCTTTATCTTTGACAATGTAACTGTATATGACACACAGACACACACACACACACCCTCCCCTCCCACACACTCACTTTTTCCCCCAGCTTCAATCACTCTCTTGCTGTATTCTCAATCTTTTGGGGAAATAATGTAAATTCCTTAATATGGCATATAAGCAAACTGGCTTCCTTATTTCTGAATACTTTTTGTTTTACACTCTATGCTCCAACCCTTATTCAGCATCTTCTGTTCCCTGAATTCACCCTGCTCTGCCTCACGCCCAGCCTCTGCCATGCTGGTTCCTCAACCTGAACACCCCTCTCCATTTCCCCAGCCTGCGGTGACTCCCTCTTCAGTCAGTACCTCATCCCTGGAAAAACCTCCCCAAAGGCTCCCCCTACCCTGGGTTAGGTTGACCTGCTCCATGCTCCCGAGACGCCCTTGTTTCCTGTATTGCAGCACTTCTCAAGCTGTATTGTAATAACTTATCTTCTCTGCCTGAGGGCAAGAATATTTCTGTTTTGCTTACCACTCTCTGTCCTAATACATGCTTCACGACCAAGGGCTAAACAGGCACTCAATAAGTACGTGTTAAATGAAGAAATATTTAAGATCATTTAGAGAACTTTAGCCCACACGACAAAAATTCTCATCTGAAATCAGCTGAAGCATCTCTCATTCTTTCACAGAACATCTGAAAATAGGAGAACACAAGACAAAGCATATCACACTACACCCTCACAGGAATTTGCAAAGCCATCGTATGATTCCACGCCACCAGCATTTTCTGGCATTTATAAATACAAAGTATTTTTACTGGGTTCCCTAGACTAATTAATTAAGACTCATCCTTTAGCTGCTAAATCTTTCCCTCTATGGATAATCTCTCGTTAGATATAGCACCAATTCCATATTTGGTGGTGAACATAAAACTATAGCCAAGGATTAGTCCATTTAAAGCCAAAGTTAAAACTTGCGTAAATTTTAAAAACACTATTTGGTATTTAAAAGTTTGGGATCGATGTCACCATCTCTTACTTATTTTTTGCCATAATGCAGTACTTACTGATAAATTTGTACTATTGGGGACGTACTGATCCTGTTCTCCCAGCAACACGTCAATCACAGGATGCCGGCCATTTTTTATTAGGATTTTCCTTTCTTCTTGTAGAGTTGGTCTGCAAAAAGAAGCATGTTTCAATTTACTAGGCACGGAAATAGCCTTTAAAAAAATCTCTAAGATAACATGAAAAATTTCTGTGGCCAGTCTGTCAGACAACAAAACCTTAAACATCGACTTTAAGAACATATGTTCAGAATAAGGCTTCGAGTATAAAAGTTAAATTTAATTATAAAACAAGAATTGGGAAGGCAGTTATTATAATGATAGTGCTCTGAGCACACACTTCAGCAGAGTCTTACTACGGCTCCACTACTGAGACCTGCCTTTATAAGACCCTTTTTATTTCTTATTTTTCTACTGTTCTCTAAGGTATTTTCATTAATAAAAATTAACATTCAAATTATTGCCACTTAAACCAGTTTCAGTAATAAGCATAATAAAGGAAATAATGTAAAATTATTTCTAGGTTTAATTATTACATTAATATACATTATATTGGACTTGGGGACAAAACGAGCTAAAATTTTTTATATTCTGTTTAATTAAAACATCTTTCTATGGGCTTTAGTGTCTTCCACTTTTTTTGACATAAAAATTTTTCTTGCCTTGCTGGTCTTGTTTTTTAAGCTTTCATCCTTCTGTTTTTATCTACACCGTTACCCACTGATCAAAGCTCCCACAGCGCTGTCCTACTCTCGGGCTCCTCCCCAGTGGTTACCACGGGACCAGTTTGGTGTCTGCCCTTCCCAAGCTTCTTCTATGCATTTAGGTTTACATACACCCATCACATCAGTTGTGATTTCTTAAAAAAAAAAAAAAACAGAATCATACTGTAATATATTATTCCACAATTATTTTTTTAACTCTCAGTATACATAAAAAATATATTTCACCACTTACCAGATGGGTCCAACAAACTCTTTTATTTTTTTTAAGTATTTCTAAGTCATTTTACAAATAACTGGCAGAAGTAAGAATAAAGAGGTAGTAAAGAAAAAAAGGACCTCATGACAAATTTTAGTAAGAATTTAAACAGAGAAAATCTCAAATTTTTATTCCATATTTTCCTGGTTTTGAAGGCATAGATACCTGAAATGGGCAACATACTCTGAATGTCATTAACTGCTCATCAGCTGTCATTCACACACCTGGACCATACTCATTTATAAATACTAATTCTAGATTTCAATATCTTTCTAATAGGTTCTAGCTTACTATTTCTGGCTCTTCTCTTGCATTGACAAAAAGCAATAAGAGTTCTTTGAAATGTTTCAAAGCTCATAATTTTGTTGATGAGAAGACAGCCATCTTCTCTGCTTCATAATTGCAAAACATGCTCATTTTTATATTTATAAATACAATGAGAATAATCAACCAAATGAATATTCTTATTTCTCATTATCTATTTTCTTTCAATCTTCTGCCTTCCACACCTGTCCACCTACAAACAGTATCAAATAAATTTTAGTGCAGAAACATCATAATAGATAAAAGAACACAGCCGTACGTCCTTTTACAAAACAGGATGGTCCAGATTCTTGTCACCAAATATTGCAGGAGGTGTGCTTCCTATGGAAGAACTAACTGGATGAGAATACTACATTTCATTTTGCCTTTACAAATAAATTATTCACACACTGATTCTTGAGTTTGAGACAATTCATCTAGGATATTGTTATCTGAACGCTCATAATCTGAGATTTTGTTTACACAAGAAATTCCACCATCATCATTACTATCTAGAGCACTGCCACCTTTCTCTTCATATCCATCTTTTGATTAATTAATAACTGAAATGTCTTATGTCAATTTTTTTCTCTGTGATTATGATGAAAAATTCTTAATTCTCAACTCTGTTCATTGAAAGTTCGAAGCAGACTACACCAGTCTCCAGTCTTCTTTTGTATCTTCTTGAAAGATGACGTAACACTTCAGGCAACACAGTGAGAAAACTGAAGAGTGACGTGATAGTGATTTCTCTCTGTTTTGCATCATCATTCTCCAGTTTTCTTCTTATTTTAGACTTTCATAGCATAGTGGGAATAAATGATAAACAATGATGAAATAATTCCTAGGATGATGAAATAGTAAAATGTTTCAGACATAGGAAACATAAAATCATTAAAGATCCCAAAATGCATCTTAGATTTACAAAAGGGTCCAATGGACCCACATGGTAAATGCAAGACAGAATGAGTTTTATTCTTAAAAAAGTAAATTTTCTCTTTGTTCTTTGGAAGGCCTTTAAGACACTAAAAACTGAAAGTAAGTCCAATGGACTTTGATGGTATGGTATACTGAAGATTAAGGATCATTTCTTGTCAGATCTTCAGCATTCTTTGGAAGCTGATGCATGGATGAGTTAGCTGTTCTCTGCTGTTGAACATTTAGATTTTCTAGATTTTCACTGTTAAAAACAATGCTGCAATGAACAAGCCTATACACATGTCCATGTGCATATGTCCAAGTGTTTCTCTAACCTAGAGGAAATTCTTGAAGTGAAATTTCTAAGTCATGGGTTACACATATTTTTTAATAAATAAGAGTAGCTATATCAATTTACCTTCCCACCAGCAGGATATGAAAGTTGACTTGTTTTTTCTTGCCCTCACCTAAAGTTGGTATTGTTTTTTTTGGCTGAGGAAAATCAGCCCTGAACTAACATCTGCCGCCAATCTCGCTCTTTTTTTTTGCTTGAGGAAGATTAGCCCTGAGCTAACATCTGTGCCAATCGTCCTCCACTTCATAAGTGGGTCACTGCCGCAGCATGGCTGACAAGTGGTATAGGTCCACTACCAGGATCTGCATCCACCAACCCAGACCACCGAAGCAGAGCACACCAAACTTAACCACTCAGCCACAGAGCCGGCTGCCACACTTTCTAATTTTTAACAATGCGCTAAGTGAACAGTGCTATCTCATTGTTTAATTTGCACTCATTGATTACTAAGGTTGAACATCTTTTCATCAATTTCTTGGCCATTTGTTGGTCTTTTTCATCATAATATCCTATCAATGACCCCATCAAGTTCTTTGACTCAGAACTTGCACATATAAGCACATTTCTGAACCTACTCATAACACCAAAAGATACTACCTTCCTAAATACTTGAATTCTTCTTCTTAAATATATCTGGCTAGCAAAACCTCAAGAATGTACACTCCCATTTCTTAAAGAAAGTGACCGATGTACCTTCTGAGTAAACAATTTGAAATCATTTTTTGGAAAGAAATATTTAAAATTACAGTAAAGAACAGTTCTTGGATTTTAGAGTATAATTCTAAAGATAGGATTTTTATCTAAATGGGTTATGAATTTACTGTAAAGGAAAAATGAAACCTTCTGTAAGTGATATGAGTTTTAAAATAAAATTCTAGGTTCTCTGCCAAGTGAAATCAATAAATCATATTCATGACATTGCTACGATTTCCTGGGAAGGTTTTCAGTTTAGAATAAAATTTTGAGTGATTTGTTCTGCTCTAAAATCTACACTGACTTATTCTGTTGCTATCAAATTATATAATTACAAAATACTTCCTGATACAGTAAGAAGAAAATGATAATTCAGAGAGCTGAGATGATACACTAGGTCAGGATAGTTATAGCAAGAAAGATATGAAAGTCATGTTGATGATTTCTATGGCACTGATGGAAAAAGAACCGAGGAAATCTGGATGTTACCTAGAAAGAATGAAACACTGATCTTGAATAAATTTATCTTATTTTCTATTTTTAAAATCACATCTTTCTTCTTTAAATGCCCCAGACAAACAGAACATAATCTATATTAGCAAAAGAATTTAATATCCAGAATATAAATTGGCTAGAAGGACCTAACATATAAATTTTTGCCTGATGTTAGACTACAGTGAATAAAACGTTGTAATAGCATTTAGAAAGAAAAGACTGCAATTATGAAGCCAAATAATCAATTTGACTTACTGCAATAGCTCAAACACACTAAAATCTCTAAATAAGCTGGGTATCTAAGAAAAAAAGTATACATTTCAGATACTTAAATAGTAGCTTAAAATGCATTTTGGATAAAAGTTTTGTATTTCATGGCTATTTACACTCAATTTTACGGCTGCTAAAAGAGATTGCATTACTTAAAGGTTATGGCATAATTTTTTATTTAAATTTTTTCAGATGGCTTTTTCTTAATGTAAAATATACAATGTCCAATTGGGAAAGTATTTTAGCACGTGAAACATTTCCTGAAATTGTCTGAGTGATAGAATAGGTGGATTGGAACAACCTCTACTGAGGACAAACAAAAAGTGGGATAAAGTATAAATAGGTACTTGAAGACACCTGATAACTAACAAGATAGCAGGGATTCCCAGGCCAGGAGCTGGGGCAGGACAGAGGCCCAGGGAGGGGGTTGCTGGTTTCTGAGAGACAGCAACAGCTGAGGCTGAGCACTATGGACAGCTCTGCTCTGGACTCAGACATCAAGGGCCTGCACATCAGGTATAAAGGGTGCATCTGAGGTAAGAAGTGCAGCCTTTGAATTTCTGAATCATTCAAGCCCCGATACGGATTAAGTGATGCTAGACTGTTAGGAGTGTCTTAAGACATCTGGTAGAAGCAAATGTGACTCCTTCAGAAGGAATATAACATCAAATTATTTCTAAAAATGATTTTGCAGATACAATGCAAAATACACAGAAGATAATCAAAATAACCAGGCATTCAAGGAGATACATGAATGAAAACAAGAGAAATAACAGACAATAGAAACAGATCCACAAGGACTCCAGATATTTGAATGATCAGATACAGACTCTAAGATAACTATGCTTACTGTGTTCAAGGAGACAGACAAGATTAAGAATTGACAGAGAACTAAAAATGATTTTTAAAAAACCAATTATTACAGGTATGAAAGATACTAACAACCCTTAAGTTCAGATTTTTTTATTAAAGACAGAATTTTATAATACTTCTTTCTGATTTTGAATAAACATCTGTAATAACTGTCATTTACTAAATGTTTATTATCTCCCTGATCCTGCTTAGACGTTTCATCTATCTTAATTCATTTAATCTGCACAACACGTCTGAGAGGTAGGTGTTATTTTGTCGATGCAGAAACTGAGGATCAGAGAAGTTAAGTAACTTGCTTAAGGTCAGCTGTTAAATAATGAAGCTAGTATTCAAACCCACACCTGTCTGATCCACAGCCTATACTCTGAAGGACATGCCTAAAAGAGAGATTCAGATTTTACTTATGCAAATCAAGGAATCTCTCAATATATACGGGAAGGTGCCATCAGAACAAGAAGCACCAAACTGAAAAATCTGGCACCAAACTTGCATACAGTAGATACTCTAAAAGTGTTTGTTAAATCTCTGATGAGTCTAGGAAATAATCATATAGTTTTACAGTAATATAATAAGGGATACATTTTTACTCCTCAGAGTGTCTGCCAAAACTACATCTCTGTAAAGGATTCCTACAACTTTAAGATTTATCCCATTTACTAATTCCTAACTTTACATCTTATAATTTGATATATGGATACCTGAGATTTAAATAAGAGTACAGTGTATGGCTAGTTAGTGACAGCAGTGGGCTAGAACCAGGCTTCTGACATCAAAGGTAGATTCTGGTTACCACATCACACAGCAAATTATGTATATTTTAAATTCTACATTATGTGTACATATAAATATGCACACACATATAAAGATCTGAACATTTCAGTTCGGTGAATGGAGTAAACCACATACCATACACAGGCCCTTCTTTTTTCTCGAGCTGCAGCAGCAGCATCAGTAGCAAATGGCAAAAGGCCACTTGAAGAAGGAGAAGAAGGGATAAACCAGGCTAACTATTTTTCAACGGGAAGAAACTTTCTCTGAACACACACTAAGTGAACAGGTTGTAGCCAATCCTCTGCTTGATTCAGACACAGATTCCATTAGGAAAACTCTGCTTCACGTGCCTTGTGTACTGAGAAAGAACTCCTACTAAGATCGCAATACATAAGGAAGAAATCAAGTCAAATGCAGGCAGACTCTTATTCTCCCAGAACGAGATTCAACTGTGGTAAATTCACATAACTCATTTTTCATAGATGATAAATAGGATATAATTTTTCCCCACTTACTGCACTGTAAAGTTTCAGCTCTATAACGCCTACAGTTAACTAACTAGGCAAATCTGTATGTTTGAATTGGTCAGATGTGACCAAAAATTGGGCAATAATGAAAATGCAAAGAACCGGTATTAAGCAAAACTATTGTGCCCGACACTGTGGCTACACTCCACACACAGACAACAAAACCAAATGAAACAAATCAGCGAACAGTACATTTTGGGTCTACAACTGGTGTAGCCAATTCCTCCAACTCTCCTCCCAAAAATAAATAAATGCTTTACATTAAACAAACTGTTTTTTAACATCCACTATGGGTACTACACTAGGTACAGGGGATATTTAAATTTTAAAAAAGGTATTCAGCACAAATTAGAGAGGAAATCAAGCTACGAAGGAAGTACAAAAGCGCAGCATGTCTACTCAGGAAGTCGGTGTGCACAAGCACTCATGGGCAGTCTCTCCTCTACATTTTCTTTTTAGTCCTCACAATAAGCCAGTGAGTTAAATATTCTCTTAGTTTCCTTAAGTATATGAAAAATCTGGGCTCTGTGCTACAGACTGAATATTTGTGTCCCCCTCCAAATCATATGTTGAAATTTAATACCTAATGTGATGGTATTAGGAGGGGGGACCTTCGGGAGGTGATTAGGTCACAAGGGCAGAACCCTCATGAAAGGGCATGTGCTCTTACAAAAGACCCCAGAGAGCGCCCAATGGGGCAACGCCCACTTAAGCCACAAACAGCCACCAGCAGCAATTCCTGGCTGGGGGACCTGCAGGAGCAAGCTTGGGCACACAGCACCAAGGGGAAGTGAGGCTACCACAGAGAACCACCTCAGAGGCATGGCCCAAGCACAGAGCCACCATGGGGGCAGGGTGGCCTGGAGCTCTTTGCCCAGCAAAGCTAAGGGAATAGGACTATAGCCCCAGTGGGTCTGCAAGACAGGATGCCCACTCCAGTGGGTCTGGAGGACAAAGCATTGAGATGAAGATTCGGCTCAAGGTTAAGATTTTAGACTTCTTAGAAGGGCAATTTGAGAGCAACAGAGAGCAATTTGCCTTAGAATGAATCATACCTTGAGTCTCACTCATATCTGATTTAAATGATACTTAAATGAGACTTTTATAATTATAAAGTTAAACATAGTATAAAGTGTTCAAGTCAAAGCTAACAAATGAAAGGATTTCTCCTTTATAAAAATGTCACCCACATAAACTTAAAAATTGAAATATATAACATTTACCTCTAGAATTATAGTGAACATCTGTTTTCATTGTACTCCATGATAGGGCAAGCAAGAAAAGGAATTTGTTAATTTTATATCAAGCCATATGTGTATGACATTCAGCTTTACCAAGAGTCCAACATATTTGAGTAATTTCAATATTTTGTAATAAAAACAATAAAATTAACTGAATAATGTCATCTGATCTAAAGCACTGAAAAGGGGGAGAAATAAAAAAATATATTACCTGCAGTAGTCTCCTTGCTTAGCGACCTTGGCCAGGGAGAAAATGCAGTCAACAGTTGCTAGGTGATGCACTGCTTTACACAAGGAGTGATAATGTTCACTGAAATTCCTGCAGAAGCAACAACAACAAAAAGGTGAGCAAATCAATTTTTTAGACCTATAAAAGCTGTATGGTAAGTAATCATTTTATTAGCTAAGAGGAGCATAAACAAAATAACCAGGCATATCTAGCAGTTAAGAGAGACGGAAACTACATTAAACTACTCTTCTGTTTAATAACTTGATTACTCAGGCTTCCTTTTGTTTCATTTGGATAGAATTATATATATTTAAAAGAGCTTCTATACAAAGATGTCTACTATTAATATATTAAAAATATATTTATGGCATATTTTATACTGCTTTGAGTAGACAGAGCATAATGAATATAATTTATCTATTTCTCACTGAATTAAAATTCACCAAAACAAACGGTATGAACCCCATTAATAGTGTTAAGAGTCTGTGCAAAGTCCAAACACAAGGGGATTGGCCCCTGGCATCACACAGGCAGCACTCAACTGCCACCTTAAAAATGCCTCTGAGTTCTGAAGATGCCACACGCTACACGGACCCAAAACTCCTGAGTGGCTGCCCAGTGATCATGCCTTGGCCTTCCTGGTCTAGCTTCAATTTTAGATCTGACCACTCATTTACCCTTTGGACTGTGGCCTATTCTGTCTCTGTTCTAATTATTGACCAGTCTTTCACCAGAGTGCAGCCACATTTGATGTTTCTGCTCTTGCATCTCTGGAGATGAGTGTCAAGTACCTTTGACACTAAAAAAAAAAAGTCAATTTTTTCTTTCACTCCTTCTTTCTCAGGCCCTGTCCAGGCTACCAAGACTCTAATTTGCTACTACCCAGCAGCCTTAGGTTGAAGCTAACTGTCCCTAATGATCTTCTAATTTCCAGGATTAAAACGAGTGACATGGCTCTCAGTGGGTACCATTTCAGTTTAAAAAAAAAAAAAAGGAAATGATAAGGTAATTACTTTGATATGGACAACGATGTTCTTTCTCATGTCAATTACAGAGATAAGACATGAATAAAATGAAAAACTATCGTAAGCCTTAAATATCATCATCATATCTCTTACAAAGCCTTGCTTGATTTCTTGGTCTTTGTCCATTTGCTATACTTTGCCAAATTTCAGAGAGATTATCCATACTTTGAAAAATGGGCAATTCAGGTGACAATCCAATAGACAGGGTTTATAACGTAACAGCATGCAACTTCGTCACTAAGCTGCCAACCACCTTCAGGAGGAAGCCAAAGCACTATGATTTAATCTCTGGCCAAAAGATACTGCTGGGTGCCTGGGAAGCAGATTGAGACACTTGGGTTCTAAAGCTGTTATGACAGCCAGAAAAGTCTACCACCAGATGTTACTCAATGATATGTGAAGCTAATAAAAATGGAAAACATTTTATCTGCTATTTGCAAATGCATTTCTAAAATATTTCAACTACTGTATGAGAGAGAGAATTCATTTTTTAAAAAATTTGCAGTTAAGAAGATTATTCAATACCCACAGCCCACTTTCTGGAACACAAAAGAAGAGGCATGTTTTTAGAGAGAGGGTTCCATTCACAGTTTCTCACAGCCTTGATTTCTTGCAATATTTGGATCAAAAGTAATATGACTAATGCATAACAGTTAGCATCTCAGTAAGAGACAAAATACATTTGTATAACTGGTATTCAATCCTCTGATGTCAGGATCATTGAGGTTAATTTTTTGAATGACATCATATTCACACCATCTGGCACCTCAATAAACAGTGTGCATAACAATCAATGCTGTTCTCAAGTGGGGGCTCTAGCTGCAAATGCTCTAGCTAAATTTCAGCCAATATTCTTTTTGTAGATAAAAATTTTAATATGTTCTTCTTATTTTGAAAGTAATATATGTACATTATAGAAACTTTTGAAATTATGTATGTGCAAAGTAAATTAAAATCTCCGGGGGGGCTGGCCTGGTAGCACATCGGTTAAGTTCACATATTCCACTTTGGCGGCCCGGGATTCGCTGGTTGCAATCCCAGGTGCAGACCTACACATGGCTTGTCAAGCCATGCTGTGGCAGGTGTCCCACACATAAAGTAGAGGAAGATGGGCATGGATGTTAGCTCAGGGCCAGTCTTCCTCAGCCAAAAAGGAAGATTGGTGGCAGATGTTAGCTCAGGGCTAATCTTCCTCAAAAGAAAAAAAATCTCCAGGAACCTCAATATCCAGAACTAATCAGTTAATATTAGAGACTACATATATGAGTAGACTTCTCTCCAAAGAAGATGTATAAATGGCCATAAGCATATTAATAATATAACAATAAGAATATATATACTTAATCTTTAAAAATATGAAGATTTGCATGCTGTGTACAAATGTGAATCTACACATACAGAATTGTATCATACTTTAACACAAATATTTTGCATCCTTTTCTTCACTTAGCAATATATCATGAGCAATATATCAGATTCTTCTGTGATATTGTATTTAGTGTTAGCTCACTCTTAGCAACTCTCAACTACAGCAAAGGTGTGATTATGATGAAAGCAGAATTCTCCTGGGTTAATTTGGTAGAAGGGCCCGGCAGAGGGCTGAGACAGTAAGAACGGTATGAGGTGACAGTGGGGTACTAGAAAAGAACAGGAGAAGAGGCAAATCAAAGAGACATCTCAAAGGGAAAAAAGACAAACAGGAAACTGATAACAAAAAAAGGGACAAAAAGAAAGAAACAATCAATGATAATGCCAAAGATTTTATCCCAGGAGACCTGAACTTTCTTTAACCTAGAATAATGACAGGGAGAACATAAGTCAGCTCTATAAATTCACGTATACCCTGAACAGAATGAATATGAATTACCTTACCAAATCCCAGGACCCTGGAACGCGGCCTTTGAAGTTTGAAAGGAGTAATTTTAGTCCTATTTTGCATGTTCTTAGTGATACTACTAAGGGAAAAGCCAGGAGAACTGAGAGATTCAAGGGCTCTGAAAACCCTTAAAATGGGAAAGTGAAAGTAAATTGGAAAAGGAACTAACTAGACCAAATTTCCATCCCTGGATTCAAAAGATAACCTCAGAAGATTCAGGATAAGTAAATTGGAATCTCTTTTTGATCCTATAATTCAAGATTCCCCTGGGCAAAAGGAGATGGTGCCAACTTACTATCTTTTAAAAACTGTCACATAATATCTTTTTTGTTCTTTTATTTCACTTGTCAGATGGGTTACTTTAAATGGAATAAAGCTCCCTGAAGGACCTCGCTGAATATTTGCTGTTTCAGTTTTTAAAGAAAAGGACTAACAGAAAGATTTCTGTTAGAGTGGTAACTATGCATTCATCATGGGCTGGCTCTCCAGCCTGACGGTAAAGGGCACACCTCCTACCAACAGACACCCTGGGTTGAATCCAGGCTCCAATCCTGCCCCTTACTGTGGGCAACTTACTTCTTATTTCTGCATCTTACTTTATTCATCTGTAAATTGGAGATGATGATATTTCACTCATAGTGCCCTTGTGAGGAATAATGAGCTAATATACATAAAGTTCTTAGATGAGTGGTGGTCCAGAGCTGGCTCCTAAGGACTCAAGAAAGTCAACTGTGCACATCTCTTCCCACCTCCAGTCCAGCAATAGCTTGAAATCAGTCATGGTGGGAGTATTTACACTACAGAAACCAGCAAACACCACAGACACGACTACTCTTCCAGAGATCTGGCTGTTAACCATTAACCAGCACACCACTGACTTAAACCTGTCAATATGAACACACAATATTAATTTATTACTAATAAATCCAGAATATGAGGCTTTCTTTGGGACAACAGTAAGGACTCCTCAAAAAAAATTCATATTATAAAAAACAAAAAAGGGCCAGCCCCACGGCCGAGGGGTTAAGTTTGTGCCCTCCACTGTGGTGGCCTGGGGTTCGCTGGTTTGGATCCTGGGTGTGGACCTGCACACCACTCATCAAGCCGTGCTGAGGCAGCATCCCACATAGAAGAACTAGAACGACTTACAACTAGCATATACAACTATGCACTGGGGCTTTGGGGAGAAAAAAGGAAGATTGGCAACAGATGTTACCTCATGGCCAATTTTCCTTACCAAAAAGCATAAAAAAAAGAAAAGGGCAAAGAGAAAAAAAAGATGGGGGATTATTCTAGAGTCAAATAGACTAAAGAAACATAAATAACCAAATGCAACATGTGAAAGTTGATTAGATCTTTCATTTAAAGATCTGAGGTGGGGGAAACCGAGGCAACTCAATATTTCTTAAATTAATATTAATTTTTCTTAGGTGTGATTAATGCTGTTAAGATTATATAGCAAAATGTCCTTATTTTTAAAAGATGTATACTTAAGTATTTAGGGGGTGAAATGTTATAATGTCTAAAATTTACTTTCAAATGGTTCAGGAAAAAAGAGTATACAAGAGAAATATAAAACAAATGTGGCAAAATGTTAACACTTGATAAATCTAGGTGAAGAGTATATATGTGCTCATTTCAAGTTTCCCACAGATTTTAAATTGTTCAAAATAAAAAGTTAGGGGGAAAACAAACAGGGATGTAAAAAAAATAAGAAAAAAAATTAAATGGAGATAATAAAAACAAAACTAACCCATACTTGTCCAACTCTGGAAATGTTAAGCCTTTATATAAGAAAAGCAAACAAAGTTCAAGGTGGAATTTCAAAAAGTGACTCCACTAAACATCTTTAGCAACAAAATGTGAGTATAGTAACAATAAAGTATATCTGGTCTCTCACTAAGATGAGCTACATTTCAATGGATAAAAAGTAAAATCAGAGAACACATGTACTCAACTATTTTATGGCAGGTCACAAGCAGTAATCTCTACTTTTCTTTTTGATGGAAAGATTTTCCGGTCTATTTCTCATAGCAAAAAGTCAGATTATATTTTTCACTGTAAACTCACTCTAGAAACTCAAGCCATTCCGCACTGCAGTCAAGGACTAGCTGCTCCCGGAGCTGATTCAGATGTCTGTAATTTTCTACAACAAAAGGAGAATGAAAGCGGCTCACAGCTTTTGTGCTAGAAGTGGGGGAAAAATATAAATAGGAAATCAAGGTTACTCAGAAATCAGTAATGCCATCACTTCAGAAAACTAAAGCAGTTATTTATTATTCTATGATGAACCTTGAAAGTAAATAGCTGTAAACAGAGAACATTCTTTAATTATGGTCCTGAACTCTATTGATTCCAAAGATCTTTGTTGTAAATAAAGTACTACAGTTCACAGGACTTTGTTCAGGAAGCTTTTAGAATACATTTCAAACTATATCCATATGGTGAGGTCAAAGTTTAGAATTTCTATTTCATAAGCACAAAGTTTCTTTTCTTTAAATTATACTAACTGAAAATGCTTGCTTTTAAAAGAAAGATCAGAAGCAAATAGGGTAAAATAAGTCCTGACAAAGCTGGGAGGTGGATACACTGGTGAGGGTCATATTATTCTTTATATTGTATAGTTTTCTGCAGGACTGAAGTATTCCAATGAAAAAAGAAAAAGATAAAGCATTGCAAAGAACAGCAAGGCATTAATTCAGGAGGCAGTCAAAGAAGAGAGGTCCTTCATGATGCAACTGTAGATTCACAGTGGTTCTGGATGGGCAGAAAGACCATATGCTCCTCTTCCAGGCTTGTGCATAAGCTCTGCTTCTTCATCAAGAAGCTGGAGAGCACAATGGGGGATGTCATGCGTTCCCGGTCAGAGAATCCAGACCAAGGCTCCAACCCTGCCACTGACTTGCTAGCTGTGTGACTTTGGGCAAATATAAGCGACCTTCTCTGAACATCACTTTCCTCAGCTATAAAATGGGGATAATGACAGTATCTACCTCATAGGGACTTTTGAGAGGATCAAACAGATAGTGCTTAGCAGAGTACCTATCTCAGCGGTACTCAAGGTTGAGGAGCTGTCACACCCGTGGTGGTGGTGGTGGTGGCTGTTACTGCTGTTGATTTATTACTATGACGGGACCTTTCAGAAGACAAGGTCAGGGCTGAGTCACGGCCAGGTGATGACAGAGTGTACTCTGATCTTTGTTTGCTCCCCAACTCCCATAATACACCGTCACCATTATCTTTAATTTGGCAAGTTACTGGACTGGGGGTGAGCCTTTCACATCTGAATTCTGGCTCATGATATTCTAACCTACCCCTGTCAAGGTTCTGATGGTCAAACAAAGATAAAAAATAGCAATGAACCTTCTATAAATCATCTTATTCATTCATTCAATTTACATCATTGAATGTTCAAAAGATGCTGGCAGTGATTCAAGCCTGCTTGTTACTTTGAAGGTATGTCATCTAGATTTCTGTGCAAACATATTTATCATAGCTTTCTCTTCTGACAAAACATTTAGTGAAACATTTCAGTTATTGTTCTAGCTAGATTAACACGATTTTTAGTAATTTTTCTTCACAAAGCACATTTCCATTCATTAGCTGTAGTGTAGGACAAAAGCAGATCATGGAAAGAAGGCCTGCAAAGAGAGAAAATATCCCCTACAATCAACAATTCTCAAATCTCAATTACAGCTGTCCGTAACACAGGGAAAAAAGGATGGTATTAGAGCTTAAGGAACCCCTGACTGTGCCTCCAGGATCCTTTGATAGCAGCAATAGAGAACAAATAGTTCTCTTTTTGAATTAAAATAATAAATTAACAATCATTCACACATCATGTCAAAACTTTCTTCCATCCCTAATGCAGAGTTCCTTCCTACCATCACCTGCTACGTATCATCTCTCAGGCAAATGTAACATTTCCATCTCGAGTTCATGCAAACACACTAATGACAGCAGCAATAAGCACTCCACAAAGGACACTGCTCACAGGAGTATACACATCTGATGCCACCTCTTTCAGTGAGTCCCCTCCTGGGGATAAATGTCTAACCACAGGAGTCTCAATGTGCTTCTCTAACTTTTTTAAATTAATTTATTTTCATAAATTCATGATACAACTTACCAAAAAGAAGATGTAAAGAACTATTATAACTATGTGCCATGGAAAGCATTAAGAATAAAGAAATGTGGAGCTCAGTGAGGCAGAAAACGAAATTTCAGCTTCTTAAAAGAAATGTCAGGTATAGCATTCATCAAGAAGTCCAAGCAACCAAATTAATCTTACAATTGAAGGCTCCTCAACTCTCTTTTTGTCATGTGTTTAAAGAGTACTCTGAGGTATAAGAATAAAACAGTCATTTACAAAACAAGAAAACAAATATATACAAGTAAGGTACACTTTGGAAAAAACGTTTTAAAATCAAGGATGAAAGAAGTTTAAAATAATTATTTCTTGGTTAAAAGCACCATAAGAAAATCAAAGGGGAAGAATTGCCTTTAATGTCAGAGATGTGGTGATTATCAAACCAGTAGTATACAGGTACACAGATGTCATTATAATTCACATTAATAAGAAAAAAAATGTATTTTTAAACCTACCTTCCAATCTTAACCCAATCAGTTGGTATACAAGATACAGCAGAATTCTTTACTTCAATCAAAAACTAAAATAAATATAAATAAAAGTTAGATATTTAAATGATTAATCATTATATTTTTAAAGCTTCCTCAAAACTGTGCTAAACAAGTTTAGTAAATAATATTCTAAACATTCAAAGTAAATCCAGTATTGCTATTGGGAGAGTTCATGTATATGTCTGTACAATCAAATATTATTAATTAGGGTTTTAATACTTGGAATAAAGTATAATTTGTTTTGAGCAAAAAGTCTGTAATAAAGGATATAACTTGGTGCTTTAACGTTTATAACATTATGTGCATGCTACAAATAGTGACTCTTCTTAAATGACCTCTTTCATTTATCAGTACCCACTTATCTTAAGAATTCTATTACTCAGTGATAAGACTGAATTTGGAAGTACATAAAATTTTAAAATATTCAATCATTAGATGTTATACTAGTTTGAGATATAGTCCCATCCCCTATTCTGAACAGAAGAGGATTTATTATAATAGTTTTTATCCAGGGGACCTAAGTCCTCTAAAAGTATGCTCATAACAGCCCGGCCCAGTGGCACAGCAGTTAAGTGCACACATTCCACTTCTCGGCGGCCCAGGGTTCGCTGGTTCGGATCCTGTGTACAGACATGGCACCGCTTGGCAAGCCATGCTATGGTAGGTGTCCCACATATAAAGTAGAGGAAGATGGGCACGGATGTTAGCTCAGGGCCAGTCTTCCTCAGCAAAAAGAGGAGAATTGGCAGCACATGATAGCTCAGGGCTAATCTTCCTCAAAAAAAATTTAAAAAGTATGCTCATAAAAAAGCACTGACTTCCTCAACTATCAAGGGAGGCAGATATTTCTTCCCATGAGTGTTTTCTTTAAGTATTCACATATAAGAACTACATCTTTATAGCTCCAACTGTGCTCTGCAAGCAAGCTTTTCTGAAATCAGCCAGGAAGCAAGTGAAATCAACTTCTTCTATCACACCCTTCATTTTTAGCATTGGTTATATATCTGCCTTCTTCCTGCTCCCTTTCCTGCATTACTGCAATGAAATTCAATGTTTTATTTAAATAAACAAACACATTCATCTATTTTGTACAGGATGGAACCCAGAAGCTCTGTGGCTCCCACTAGTTTTGAGACGGCTACAGGAATTTTTTCACATATATCAGTTTTATAACATTTCAGGTATTTATAAAGTGCAAATTATTAACAGTATCAGCCTAGCTCTTGAGTTCACTTTTGTATTAATAGAAACACTATAGCTTTTATTAATTTTAATAGGAAGTAATGGTTAATTTTAAGAATTTTCATCCTTAACAAAAATTTTGGAACTAATGATGTCCTCTTGCATAGAAAGGAATTAATACAATTCCAAATCTGCCACACCCAGTTAAGCAGTTAAGAGTCAAGAGTCTAAAATCCCCTTTGGCTACAAAAAGTAACTGAGGAAAAAACCCACAAAATAAATACCGTTGATGGGAAAGATAAAATCACTTTAAGAGTATGCTAAAAAATTCTGCTTAAATATTATTTTAAAATGTCTATGAGAAGACATATTGATCTTTTTATAAAATAATTCTGGGAAGAACTGTGCCAAAGGCAAACAGCAAGATTCAGGACCACAGCAGATCGCTAGTACCTGGGAAGGACAAACCGAGATCCATAATGACTAACACAGAGGTCCACAGGAGCTACTGCCTAAAAGATGATGGAAAGTTTTAAAAGAAGCTAAAAACTGCCTCAACGAGGTCACTGGGCAGCCAGCTAGGCTGGCTTACTTAAGTAATTTGCCATAACACCACAGCATCACAGTGCTGGATTCAAATCTGTACCTTATACACATTACAAATTGCTACTGGTCACGGTCACAGACAGCTGTTCAATCTGTACGTATCAAAGGTCTACTCTAAGGACCACAGCAACTCAAGCAAGCCAGATACAGAGCCCACACAGGATGCAGAATACACACAGTGAGAACCACGAAAGCTATGTGGACCTCCTGCTTGTTAAACCGCTGGGGTCACTTCCTCAGACAGGAGCTGGTCCTGTGTGTCCTCTTCTTTTCAGCCCATGTTTCTCCTCAGCATCGTCATCAACTAGCAGTTTTTCTCTCTTCTACACTGGCTATGGAATAGGAAATTTTCTCTCTATTTCCTTTTACAAAGCTCTAAGAATGAGCAGATAAGCCTTTGGTTTAAGGATCCTATCGCTAAAGAAAAGGAACCTAACTAAAATTGGAAGTTAACATATATTTCAGAAACCTTAGAGCGTTCTCACAGCAACTTTCTCTGCTCTATAGCTCCTGACTTCGTTTCTCAGGTGCTGACGTGAGAAGTCTGTCTTGATTCGTTCTAACAATCCCTCATATTCTTCTCCGGAGATCCAACACTGTCTTGGTTAAATGTCAGATGTTGTTACTCAAACTACAGCCTGTGGTATCATTGGGCTGACATCACTGCTAAGTTTGCTAAAATTCTTAACTCATTCCAGAAACTGCTGCCTGTTTCCTCCAACACCACACTTAACCCATTCCTACTCTCCCTCCTTTTCTTTCTCACTCTCTGAAGAATTTTCAAATATTTTTTATTTACAAGTAAGACTTAGAGAATGCTTTCCACATCTTAAACATATTAAGCAGATATTTGGATACGATACATGTTGTGAATTAATGAAATTTTTTGTAAATATTTCCCCCCAATATTTCTTTCCTTTTCCTTAAGAATGCTATTACTTATCAATACTGCCCCAAATCTAAATATCACCCCATATTCATTCCATATTTGATTCAAGATTGAGACAATACTCTACATTCATAAAATATGAGAAAGACCATCACAGAAATGGTGAACTAATTATGTAAAGCTATGTAAGCTTCTACTCTCATGATTTTCTCATAAACCAATATAGTCAGAGTCAGAGACAGTAATGCACCATAGTCAATAAGGCTTCATATTCTAACAGTCCAGGCTTACTTCGTTTTACTGTGTTTCGCTTTACTCTGCTTCGCAGCACAATACCCTTTTTCACAAGACCCTCCACCAGCAAAAAGATTATGACTCACTGAAGGCTTAGATGATGGCTAGCATTTTTTAGCAATAAAGTACTTTTAAATTAAGTTATGTTCATTGATTTTTCAGACATAATGCTATTGCACACTTAACAGACGACAGTATAGTGTAAACTTGGAAACCAAAAAGTTCATGTGATTTGCTTTACGGCAATATTTGTTTTATTGCAGTGGTGTGGAACCGAACCCACAACAGCTCCGAGGTATGCCTGCACCTAAAAATTGTGAACAGAGGTGAAACATGAATGTTGTCAGAAGTAACACTGGCCTGACAGTCTGTCTATTTCTCTATTTTTACTAATAATAACAAGATCCATGTACCATGTGGGCTGCTTTCACAGGTTTTTAAAGAATTATTAGAAAAATTATATATATGGAAATAAAATTTCAGAAAGTTTAAAATAAGAAGCCCATCTATATATAAAATAAGGGTTTTTCTTGCTTCTTTCCTCACCTATCAGAGGTAATATTTGACAAAGTCTGTTCTTGGTCCTTTAAGTATCTCCAAATAATTTGCTGATGGCTTTAGTTGAATTTTTTTAAACAGAATTTGATAACTGCTGAATATACAGAATTCATTTGGTGTTTGAATGAGTAGAGGTATTAATTCTCCAAAAATGTTGTAAAAGTGATTCTGTATTGACATAGTACTAAAGTTCTAAAGGGTTTTAAAATCTAGCAAGCATCCAGACTACTGTTAATGACTAAGAAATGTTTTGCCTCAAACTCACCACCTTAACCTAGTGAAGGCTAAGCAAAGAATAAGATAATTTATCTTCCTCCCTAATCATTTGTAATCCAATTACTTGATCTCCAAGCTGTGTTTTTTCTTAAACTTCAGTGTTACACTGATAAAGAAGAACTAATCTAGTATCCCTTATGAATTCTTCATCAGTTTTCCCCAATTTTACTTTAAAACTGCCAACTGAATCCAGTACTGTCTTCCCAAGACTTAAGCTTTATTTTGGTTTGAATAGTATGAGCTCTAAAATGTCTGGATTTTATCAAATAAAATCCATGCTGTTGACAATCCCTCGCGTTAGTATTTGTGAGTACAGTGAAATAACGACATGGTAAACAAACTGGAGTTGGGCACACCTGGGCTGGAACTGGGCTTCTGACCTGGGTAACTCACCTAACTACAGTAAGCCTCAGTTTTCCTTCCTGAAAAATGGGAACAACCAACCCCCTTTTGTGTTGTTACAAGGATTAAATAATATCTGTTAGGCAATTCGCACCATTCTGAACTTTAACAGGTGCCTGGTAAATGGTAATTACTACCATGATTATCCTCTGAAGAACACTGCACGGTGCTCTATTATTACAAAGCCCTTTCATGCATTTTTAACTCAACTGGTCTTCGCAGCAGTCTCACCACAACAGATGTGACTCTTTCACGGTCACTGGCATGTAAGCGGTAGAGCTGGCACCTACACTCAGCTTTCCCCCCGTAATACCAGGCAACCACGTTTCTACTACCTATCTTTTATTAACGTGACTAAGCAGTTTTGATCATCTCATTTTCAACATACAGCCCAGAATAGTGGTGCTAAGGTCACTTGTTGCTTTGCAAGGTCAAAGCACAGTGAAACCAAGGGAAACAATTAAATATCTGAAATTCGCCTGTTTGGAGCGGGGGTGGGGGTGGGGGACTAAGTATAAACATTGTCAAATCGTTTTTCTGTTACATAGAGCTCTATGCGGAAGGCATTGTGAAATGTCTGCCCGAGGATACACATCTTAACTTTAGTCCAGAAGACAGGCAGACTTAATCAACGGTCTATTAAGTGGCACAACATTAATAAACATTATAGTAAATTATAATATTTATTCAAGAGTGTATTTCAAATAATCATACAAATCAACAATCTTTTTGCTAAATATATAAAGCAATGCAAATATTTAAAATTTGACTTGAAATTAAGCTTCTCCCCTAGAAAAATATCTATTTTCTAAAATCCTTAATAAAACGTTCATCCTATAGAAATTATCCACTAATTTGCTTTTTTAACGAGGTAGAACTTCTCAAACTCCCTCGGCTGGGATCTTCATATTTTATTAGACACAGGATGTAGAAGTGGCTTGCCTCAAGACTCCGAGCAGGACTGAAAGGCACAATGCATTTAAGAAGCACACCTCTTCCCAATTCTCATTCAGATATGAACAGCAAACTTTAAGCAGAAGTACACATACCAAAAAACACATTCTAAACAGCACCATAATGTTATGGGAGACTCACTAAATGCAGGTTTTCACTGCAGTTTTGCTTTTTGTTTTTTCAGCAGCTATACTCCGAACTTCAGAGGGGAGCCCTGCCATTTAATCGTTGTGTGAGCCAATCAACGTAGATGGTTCACTTGTTATCACTTTATCATCGGCAGGCCAGAGAGCAAAGACTAACTTCTCTCTCCCGGACTTAGGGTAAATGAATTCTGTAAGCTATTATTTACAATTGTCAAGGTTTTCTAAAATATAATTTCAACAGATAATATTAAAATACATGTAACATCAAGTTGCATGATTTTATGAAGACACTAGAGTAAACAAACAAAATACTGTTATTAAAATAATTCTTATCAAAAGAAGGTATTACAACATATCTCCAAGGAACAAAACAGAAAATCTGGAAAAAAAAAAGAATACTTTCATCCTATGCTCAGATTTTTATTTATATTTTAAAATAGCTTTTCTACTTGAGGAAAACTAATGCAAAATAAAAGTACGTTTGATGTTACCTCCTGTCCTGATACTGCCACATATTGTGCAGAAGGATTTTTTATTATTTTTCGTATTTCTTGCAAATGTATTTGGATCCTGTGAGTAACTTCTTGAATTTCATCCTTCCTCTTTTTTATTAAAGGGAAATCAGAAAGGTCTTTGAATAATTCAGTTTTATCCCCAATTCTAAAAAAACAAAAAAATGCAAATACATATATTAAAGCATATTACTTATACCAATTATTAATTATTTTTCATAGAATAATAAAAGACCAAAGGTTGAAAGTCAGGAAAACAACGTTCTAATTCCAGCTCTGCCACTAAATATTTATGGATTTCTTAATTTCTTTAAAGACAAACAAAATTAGTCTAACATCATTTTCATTTTGCAAGGTCATGATTCCCATGGTGAAACCAAGAGATAAAATTAAATATTTGTTGTTTGACTATTCATAAAATAAAGACAAACGTAAAATCATTTTTCTTTTATATAGAGTTCTTTGTGGGATGAATTGTAAAATGACCACCTCTTCAAGGATAACTTTGCTTCTGTAGTTTCTAAATATGAGACGGACCATCCCTGGGTATCTAGCAAATGAGTACCAGAAGCCATCTGACATCCATTTCTGGATTAATAAACTGCGGCTACTCGCTCTGCCTGGACTTTATCTTTTCATCATCTGATACCTGGAGAAGTATTACATCTGCCCCAGATGATGAACTGTCTAAATTTTAGACAGCAAAGTGTTACTTCCAGCTGTAATATAGAGCCGTTAGCATCCAAAAACATTTTTAATTTCACATGCAACTTCTATCATTACTTCTAGAGAAGCTTAAGAATTGACGCATCAAATGGCAAACACATTATTTTAATTTCACTGCTGGAAAGCAAGAACTAAGGGTCTGCTACTTACTTGGCAGCTTGTTCATTAAGTATCTTTAAGTAACGCTCTACTGGACTGAGGAGTTCAGGAATTTCTAAAATAAATGTCCGGAGCAAGTCTGACTGAACATGGGAATTCACAGCAGGTACCAATGCTTGAAATTCCGACTTCAGGTGATGTAGGGTTTTGACAATCAAGAAGAACTCTTGGGTAGAACACTGAAAACAGAAATATTTTTTACCTAAATAGCATAAGATACACGAAAATGAAGCTTAATTAGTGGTCTTTTTAAAGTCAGAATCAGAATAAAAGAAAATTTAAATTTATTGTTTAAATTAGTTAACTGAATAAAGTATTGTTGATACCTTCTAAATGTTAAATTAGTAGTTTAAACACTTTAGAAAATAATGTTAAAGTTGAAAACAAAATTATTTGAGCCAGGGATAGTAAAGCAAATACTTGTTCCGTGTTTTTTCATTTTAAAATATATTGACCATATAGCAAAAATACAGCAAACAATGGTAAAAATAAAAAAGACATTTCTGGGGAAATATCTGCAGGACGTATGAGAGATAGAGGGCAAAATTCTTCCAGATATAATGAGCTCTTACAAATCGACATGGAAAAGATGAACAATCCAAAGAATAATGGCTAAACGAATGGAATATGCAGCTCATAGAAAAAGAATATCCAATAAGCACATCAACTTGACACACAATTAGGGCATGCAAATTAAAATGACAAAATTTCTCACTTATCAGAATGTCAAAGATTTAAAAGCTTGATAACAGCTAAGTCACAGCGGGTATAAAACGGATACTTTTATATACTCTTAGTAGAAGCACAATCTTTTTGAAGAGCAATTTGTCATAACTTCATAATAAAAA
The DNA here is from genome assembly GCF_041296235.1 of Equus asinus. Classification (NCBI taxonomy): domain Eukaryota; kingdom Metazoa; phylum Chordata; class Mammalia; order Perissodactyla; family Equidae; genus Equus; species Equus asinus. The sequence goes on from NC_091798.1 coordinate 88,124,890, forward strand.
AGTACATATACCCTTTGACTAAACAATTCCACTTTTTAAGAATTTAACTAAAAATATATTTTAACAAATAATAAAAAAAAACACGTGTGTATCTGAGTATTTATAGTAACACTGTTGGTAATAATATTAAATGGATGAATAAAGAAGCAAGTATCCAGCAACTAAGGTCTTATGAGGAAAAATTCATACAATGTAATAGTACGAAATAGTTAAAAAAAATTAAGACATCTGTACATACTGTGTACAGATCAATATGGAACTCCATAATTTCAACATATATTAAATATACATAGTATATGTTTACACTATATACCATATATGTATTTACACAGTAAAATTTCATCTGTGATTCCTTAAATTATATGCATTATCCTATAGAAATAAAAATATAAATAAAAATGTCTGGAAAGGAATACATGTAACTGACTTTAGTGACCTCTGGGTAGTGGGTATGTGGGGGATGATAGACGCAGACTTTTCATTCTTTATTTTATACCTTTGGATACTGTTGTAATTTTTTAACATGAACCTAAATAATTTTTACTTTTGGAGTTTCTGATAAAGAGAGTGGGCTGAACCAGTGCATCTAGTTTCACTCTGTCTTGAAACTAAAGTCCAAGATTGTTTAAAAAGGCATAAAACCTCAAGAACAACTAGGAGTAAAAGATAATAGCAACAACATCTTAGCAGCTATAAAGTAAATGAACAAGCGGTAACTGACTTAGAAGACTCAAGGTATTTGAATGTTAAGCTGGTTGTGAGGAAAACTAGGACTCAAGTTACACCAAGAATCCTAAAAAACTCAGAACTGGTGGCACAAATTATCTTTGGAAGTGGACATTGAGGATGGGGGAGAAAACGATTGGCTGAAAGTGAATTAGGAAGCAATTCAATCCCTTGATCTTCTATTTCCCTCCAGGTCCCTCTGCAACCACCATTCTCCTACGCTGCAGGAGACTAATTTTATCCTCTGGAGAAGATAAAACATGGGGTCTGAACCAGTTTCAGGCACAGTGAAGGATGAGAGTACCACCAAAAGCAAGGGAGTAAGGGAATGGTCACAAACTGAATGCTGAGATTCCCAATTGTCCCCACCTAGCTCCCAGAACACTGTTAGCCAGTCAGGAGGCTGGCAGAGTCCCTGGGGGAATCTCACAACCCCCAGAGGAAAACCCTGAAGCTCTTACAGCAGGAGTTCTCCCAAGAAATGGACCAGCTGGTTCACTCTACAGCTCACCTCATATTTTGTAAGCCACATCAACTACAAGACCTTCCTGTCAGCATTTTAGTCCTCCACTCTTTAAAAATGATCAGACATGAGATAAAAAATCCTAACATTAAATGCAAAAACCAAAACAATCAATTAACCAACAAATACCAGTGGGAACAGAGCCTATACAAGTAAAATAAAACTTCTAAAAGAATGCTATTAATAATATCCTCAGTTAAACAGAGAATATTGCAATCATGAAAGAATGGGATGCCATTTAAAAAAAAAAAAAGGAACATTCAGAAAACAAAAAAAACCAAAAATTCAAAAATTCTTGGAAATTAAACTATGATGGTAGAAATGAAAAATTCAACAGAAGAGGTAGCAGATCCAGGTGATAAAATTTCCAAGAAGGTAAAGCAAAAGTATAAAGAGATAGAAAATATAGAAGAAAGTTAGACAATCAATTCAAATCCTAGAGTTGCAGAAAGAAAGAAATCATCAAAAAAACAATTCAGGGAAATTTCCAAGAACTTTGTTGCCAGATTGAAAGGTCCCAATACAATAGATGAAAACAGAACCAAATCATGGCAAATCACTATGAAATTTTAGAACACTGGGGACAAAGAGAAAGTCTCCCAACTTCTAGAAGGGGAGAAAAAAAAGCCACACAAAGAATCAGGAATTAGAATAATTCCAGACTGTTCAACAATAATACAAGAAGCTAGAAGACAACAGAGTAACACAAAATTCTAAAGGAAAATAATTCACAGCCTAGAATTTTATACCCAGTCAAACTACCAATCAAATGTGAGAGTAGAAAAAAGGCATTTTCAGACATCCATGTTTCAAAACGTTTACTTCCAATATCCCTTCTCAGGATGCTTCTACAGGATGCACTCCACCAAAATGAAGGAATAAACCAAGAGGAAGTCATGGAATACAGAAAACAGGAAATTCAATTCAAGGGAAATAAAGGGAATCTAAGAACATAGCTATATAACAGGTATGGGGGCAACCAGTCCAGATTGAGTCAGGTCAGAAGGCTCAAGGAAATGAAATTAACAGAATATTTGGTGAAAATAAATATGAGATGAGAGGGCAATTTATGGTTATGTAACGATAAGTACACATAATAAGCAGTATTTATAAAATGGACGAATGCTAAGAACACATTTAGAAAGACAATTATTAACTATAAGGAATGAAGTAAATTATGAGAAAAATAAGAAATTAGGTCCAACTGAACAAAAGCTGAGTTCAAAGTGCATCATAAAGCACCTCTTCTCCAGAAAGGCCACTGTTTGCTGGGAAAGAGACATATAGGAAGCTGGACTGTTTGGATAAATGTGGAGCCTAGAAGCTTTTTGGCCAAGAGTCACTTAATGATACATTCTAACAAGAGTGAAGAAGGAAAAATAAACATTCTCAATATAATTTTTGAATAATAATCTCTTGTGATTACTGTAATTTGAGAGGCAAGAAGGGGTTTGATTTTTCACACTCAGACATGATAAAGTTTAAGTCAGCAACAGCAGCTAAGTGAAAACCAGGAGTGCATGGCAATCCAGTCCTAAGTGCTCAAGGCAGGTTGTTCTCAAGTTCCTCAGCTAAACAACTCAACGGAGCCACAGGAAAACTGAGGACAAGGATAAGGGAGCTGCTCCTGGAGTCACTCATGTTCAACCCCATTTTGGGCAGCAAAACCCACAAGTGCAGAGGCAGGCCAGCACAGGACTGGAAGAACTCCAGCCTAAGCTCCATACAGAAAACGTGGCTTTGGGCTTATACCAGTCTGGCTAAGAAACTACTCTTGTCTACAAAATTCTGGAAACACTCTCCTTTCAACATTTACTAAGTGCTATAATCCTTTAAATGTACTCACCAACCTCAGCAGTTATGTATCACTTCCTTACAAAAGAGTTCTTGAGCAAAGTTAATACGAGGTCCTATGCCTAGCACTATCCTGTAAGATTTAAATTTAAAGTTTTACTATCAAAAGAAGTGTTTATTTTATTTCAGAGTTGGCCCACTTGGTATCCTCTATTATTATCATCATAAAAATACCTATTTGTGCCTATTCCATGGCACTTTCCACACAGCCATATGGCCTAGGCTTACCACTTCCACAATATCCCAACAGTGCTCCTTACCATTTTACGACTTTCACATAATTGGCACAGCCTGCACCCAGGATATCACTCACCATTTGGTGCATACAGCAGAAGCTTATTTAGAGTAATCTAATAATAAAGAACAGACGTGTGTTTGATGGTGTGTTCCAAGAGCCAGCTAACTAATCTATAAAAACTTGGTTTAAGGCATTTAGACTTCCTAAAGTTGGTTTGTTACCAAATCATTTCTAATCTTCACTTTTCACATCAATCTTTAGGCACATTCTTGTGTAAACATTAAAACAGCAACAAGGAACAGCTTCTGAGTGAGTCATAAGTTCCTTTAGTGTAGTTTGAAACTCTAAAATAAAAGTAATTCTTGCTCTGCTTATTGGTCACTGTTAAAATAATTTAGATTCTATACTGTATGATCTCACTTATATGTGGAATCTAACAAAAACCAAACTCACAGACACAGAGAACAGACTGGTGGTCGCCAGAGGCGGGGCAGGGAAGGGGTGGGTGAAATGGGTGAAGGTGGTCAAAAGGTGCAAATTTCCAGTTGTGTATAAAATAAATAAGTCCTGCAGGTGTAATGCAGAGCATAGGGACTACAGTTAGCAATGCTGTATCGTATATTTGAAAGTTGTTAAGGTAGATCTTAAAAGTTCTCATCACAAAAAAAAAACTTTGCAACTATGTGTAGTGATGGATGCTAACCAGACTTACTGTGGTGATCATTTTGCAATATATACATATCAAATCATTAGGTTGTATGCCTGAAACTAATATGATGTCATACGTCAATTATATCTCAATAAAAAAATTAGATTCTGACTTTTACCAGAGTTTTTAAACTTTTACAATACACAAACTGTATGAAATGCAAACATCAAAGTTAAGTTTAAAGAGAGGCAGCAAGGCCAAATACAAATCACAGCAGCATGGAATGATGCTGCCATCTTGATGCCTGGATGTTGTGACTCAGCTCTTCTGATTAGCGATTGATAATTTTTTCAGCTTCGCTCCTATCTTCTCTTGAGAAAAACAAAAATCTCTATTTTGTGTCAAGGAATCCTTTCAAGGGAAGAAGGCGAGGCGCTTGAGGTCTGTTGTTGAGATCTGAAGGGTCAGATGCACTGATTGCTAGGCAGTGGGCCAAGGATGCAAAGTAACAAATGGTCTGACATCCACTCTGCAGCCTCAAAAAAGTCAACCATCAAACTTCCAACTCTCAGGACAGCCTCTGCTATTGCCAGCAAAACAACACAGTGCAACAAATCACGGTACAACAGACTCCACTGACCCCATAAGCAACTCATGCATTTTTTTCCTGGGGCTCACTATTTCCCAATTCTGGCTTGTTCTTTGTTTTCAAATTTAGCTAAGCATATGGAACAGTTACGTAAGTCCTCTGGGCACTGCAAGTATTCTCAGAAGCAGCACTTATCGTTCTAGTAAAACTTTGTGGGGGAAAAGGCCTTTAAAAAGTTAAGACAAATGAAAAATTGGTCACAACCAGAATTTGAGCAAATAAAAATTGTTCTATAATAGAATTATTAAATTGGCAAGGATTTACATTTGGGGGAAAAAATGTGCTTATGTAGGGACTACCAGGAAAAAAATGCAATGGTAATCAAAACTACTATCACAAAAATGGTAGTGTGCAAAAGTGGAGCCACTAAAAACCCAGTGAAGGATCTTTGTTTAAATACTAATTCTGTTACTTACTAGCAAGTTACTAACCAGCATCATCATTTTAGCCAAGACAATGCAAGCTGTTGTAACATTACATCCATACAGAAAGCAGTTCACACAATTTCCCATCAGTAAGAAGGTGATGAACACAGTATCTTCTCAACTCATAAAGTTTGTACAAGGAACAAAGGGTCTAATATACGTGAATGGTTTCTGTAATTGGTAAAACACTATAAAAAGTTTATTAACAATTATAAATATAACTAATTGATCATTTTTTTAAATTTTAGGCATATTTTGAAGATAAAGTAAATTATTTCCTAAGTGTGGAAAACTTCTCTTGTGATTGTTATGACTTACACTGCACACCTTAAGTGACAAAAAACAAAATAATGCTTTCTACCTACCTACAATATCCAAACTTGTTTGCATATTAATACCACCATAAATATTCTACTGGCAGATTTTTCCTTTGGTTGAATCCAGTAAAAAGCTGTTCTGAGGTCAAAAGAAATATGGCATCTCTTTTAAAAAGTAACTAGTCTAAGTAAATTTCCTATTTTGATGGTGGTCCACACTTTGAAGATGAAACATGAGGATATCCTGTATTACAGCAGAAGGGCCTCTATGTGTTTCTATAGTTAACAGAAGCAGGAAATTTTACTTTTCACAATGCAAAAATTGGAATAACCTTAATTTGTGCGATTCAAACTTCTGAGGATTCTCTTATGTTATCTGCAAGATTTTACAAAATAAAATAGCAATAAAGCTCCAAGACATTTTCCTTTAATATCTGGTATCCTCATGCTGAAGAACATAATCAGGTTTAACAGATTTGATTTCTATCACACTTACCTTTTTGTGGTAAATGCTACAGAGTCCTCTCTCTATATCGGGCAATTTACGTAGATGATTTTCTATCTGACCAAAGACACTGGATTCTGAATAGAGAACCTCAGATACAGCATCAAGTCGAGCATTTATTTCCCTGTGAGAAGAGAGTAATAGCAGTTTTCAGATATGTTAAGAATTCACATTGTAGACAGTTCCCTCTCTAATGCCCAGCACTGTAACTGTGGTCACTTAGAACAGCAAAAAGGAGACTGCTCCTCCATATCTCTGGACCTTCCCTGCCCCTTATCATTTGAATCAAAGAGCAGATACCATACAAGGAAAGTCATTAGCTAGGTGGGGCAGGACTGGCTCATTAGGTTTTCATCTCCCGCCCCCCCCCCCCCACCCCGGCAAACGCAGAGACTACATTTCCCAGGTTCCCCTGCAGTTAGGTATGGTCATGGACCCATACCCAAGTTCTAGCCAATGAAATGTGGGTAGGAATGATCAAGCCACTTCCAGTCCTGGCCCATAAAAATTTCCTGTGGATCCTCACATTCAGTCTTTCCTCCTTTGCCAGCTAGATGTTGAGCCCAGGGCAATCCTGTGAGGCTCCCGTTGACTCATCAGCCTGGTCTGTAAGTGGAGCAGAAACCCTTCCACTCCCTCATTGCTACCAACTGGACTTTACATTAGCAAGAAATAAACTTTTATTGCATTTAAACCACTGAGATTGAGGATTTATTTGCTACACCTGCTTGCATTACCTCGGCTAAGATAATAGGTCTACAATGGGCAACTGATTTTCTACTCTGACTGAAATGACTGATCATCTCGGTCAAAAACCAATTCATTCAGTTAACCAACTATCTGATAGAAGACTTGATAGTGGTGGTTGAAGTGATCAACTATTTGACTGAAACGGGATTTGACATACTGAGCCTGAGCAAAGGCTGGGAGCAGCAAAAAAGTACAGAGGACATAACATCAAGAGACATGGGAGACCAGGGCTGCAGGAGTTTATCAGTGGCTATTCCCTAAGCGATGGGCCACTTGGGAAAAAAGGGTGAGGTACTGTCAACTTAAAATGGAAACCTGACTGACTAAACGTGTCCTAAATGAGACATGGCCTATCTAGTACCTATAAACATCAAAGGCCTACACTAGGTATAATGGCCATACATGACACTAAAGACTGAGATAAGTAAACATATCTAGTGGATGTGGGCCCTCAGTAATTGTTTTTTTGCATGAATGAATGAACAAAGCAAAGGAATGAATGAACTGACATTGGGGGGTGGGAGGAGACATCAGCTAGTGAGCACACATTTATCTATCAAAGTTCTGTTGATATCACACACACTGAGGTGAAGGACAAACCTTACAGCAGAATCCTGCCTAGATTACTATTAAATTGAGTACTTTGTAATTAATTGAGTACTTTTATCCTTGCTACCCTTTAAACTACTCTGTAAGGTCATGCGTATTCATGATACGGATACTAACTTCAATCTCATTTTTGTTCCATTTTTCTCTGGCTTACGCTCTGTTGTGTAGAAGAGGCATTTGGTTTGTCATGACACAGTAAAACAAGCCAGAGCTTTGAAGACACACAGACTGGTTCCTCCATTCTCAGAGGAAGCCATCCACTTCTCTCCACCTCTCCCGCCATTACACTAGTCTAAGTAAAAACCATTTCTCACAAAGACTAATAAAACAGCCTCCTCACTTTCCTCCCACACCCACTTCTGTCCCTTTTTCCAATCCATTCTCCACACTGTAGCCTGAGCAGTCTTCCTAGAACACAAATCTGTTCATATCATCTCTCTGCTTTAAGCTCATCGACTTGCCATTAACCTTAGATTCAAATCCAGAATCCCTAACAGATCTATAAGACAACTGATCCCTGTTTACTCCTCAAGTCTTACCCCAGATCACCTGTCACTCTCTTCCTCTCACTTTAAGTTTCAGTCATAATGAATGTGTTCCAGCATCTTGGTCACTCCAAGTTCTCTGACATCAGGGCTTTCTCATTTGCCGTTCACTCTGCCTAGAAGACTCTTTTCTTCTTTCCTCCCGCCTAACAGCTCCACTTTCTCTGGCAAACTCCTACTCACCCTTCCCCCAAAAGGGCTTTCTAGATTCACTAGACCAGATTTAATCCTTTACCATCCTTTTCCATACCACCTTCTATTTTCTTTCCATTTACTTCTTCACAGTCTTTTCTGCTAGATCGTAAGCTCAGTGAGAACAGGGATCATCTCTTCATTCGCACAGTTCCAAGATCACAATATGCGCTCAACAAGTAGTCATTCAGTTCAATTCAATTCAATTTCAAAGACTAAAGTAAATCAAGATGAGGTGAAAAAACAAATTTTCTTTACATACTACTGTTGCGATAAAATAAATCAATGTTTTACCCTAACGTTTACCCAAAATTCTAAACAAATATAAAGATTTATTTTAATAACTCACTCTCACATAAATGAAAGATGACACCAATTGGAATACACTAAGTTGATGCTACAGATGGTATGAGGACAGATAAAATGATGCCATCTGTGATCATATAAAACAGCCTACAAAGATAGCTACTTTCCCCCAAATTAAAAAGGTTGCCTGAGATATGGAAAGATAAAAGCAAAAGAGGTTAATAAAAACCTAAATCATATTTACGAAGTCTTCCAAAAGATTTTTTAAAAACAGACTGAAAAGGTTGTACTAAATTGATTTGCAATCTGGGAAAATACAAAGGTAGTGGGTTTTATTTTAGCCTAGTGACAGCACAGGCAAAAGCATGCTCCCTATGAATCATTTTGGTTTGAACCCAGCCTTCACGTGGCAGGGAGGTAACAGCTCAGAGGGAAAGAATTTGAGCTGAGAAGGCAGGTGACCCCAGTTGAAATCCAGGCTCTACCATTTACCAGTTATTTAGGCTTGCCCTAGTCTCTCCATCTATCAAATGGGGATAATAATGGTCCCTAACTCAGAGAGTTGTTATGAGAATTCAATGAAAAAAGACATGTTAAGCACTTAGCGCAGTGCCTCATACATAGTAACTACCCAATACACGTTAGGCGTCACCATGTTGCTATTATGATGATCTTTATTTGCTTATGCAATTTGGTTGGTGGATACCACAAAGAACAGCACGGGGAGGAAGAAACAGTACCCAAAATATAAGCTTGGAATTAACTATGTGTAGAAAGCCTAAAGCATAGATAATGCAAACAGGTATTTTGTACAAAGTGAACAAGGAAGGATCACACAAGGAAAGCTAGTCCTGGGATCTCAACTGCTAACTCGGACTGGCAGTGGTGACTTGAACTACTGTGTTGAGACTGGTTGAGAAAGAATGCCAAAACCAATTACAGATGTCTGACAAGGGCAGGGAAATTAATAAAAATGACTTCTAGTCAAGTTCTTTAAACAAAATAGTTTGCGTACCTTAGAACTGTTCTTTAATTAGCAAGAGTAAGAAGATTTTCCAAATAACTGTAATAAAATAATATGTCAGAGCACCAGAATACAGAACAATTATTTCGATGCAATCCATTAGAGAGATTTGGTGATTGCGACAGTTATCAAAACAGGAAGTAGCACTGTCAATTAGATGATGATAAAGCTATTATTCCAAGATACCCGATAGTATCCTACAGTTGATCTTACAACATGATACATTCTAAACTAATGAAAAGATGACACCCGACTCATTTCATTCCATATGACAAAAAACAATGGACCTGAGGTCCTCGGGATGACAATGATTCTTCTTTACCAAAGACCCAAGGACTAAATGTGGGTGTCACTGGAGTCCTTCACATTTCAAGACGAATTGGATGATGACGGTAGTATCTGTTGCTTGTGGCTGTCACTCAGAAACACAATGAACGACCTACAGCCACTGCCATTGTAAGGACATGTGATAAGTCTGTACCAGCTGGTTGCTATTTGTGGAGATGGCTCTATAAGTCTAACATAAGGTTATCTGTGAGGGAAAAGCTAAAATACAAACTGCTGGGAAGAGGTTGTTTTTTGTTTGTTCTGATTTTTTAGTGAAAGCTTTCCTCTAAAGACAGATGATGTAAAATGAGTGTATTAAATTCAGACATTAATGCATTGGTCATGTGATATGTCTAAACCAGCTACCTAAACAGCTTTGTGTAAACATGAATCTTAGGCCTCCTCCTAGGGCCTACGCATCATTACTTGGATCTACCCAGCTCTGCCTTTCACACACACCGTTCATTCATCCATTCAATGAACAATCACTGAGTGCTTACAAAGTACCAAATGTAGAAGCAGTAGAAGATGGAGGGTGAAAGTGTGACAGCAGGAGCTAGAAAGGTAAGCAGGGACCCAGTCGTGTGGGTAATGCAGACCACACGGGAGCTCTGACTTTATCCTGAGCGCAATGGGGGCTAATGGGTGAAAGTACATAAGAACAGTGGCAGGAAGACTGGTGAGAGGACTGTTTCAGTAACCCAGGGGGTGACGCTGATGATGGGAGCTTGGGTGGACGATATAGAAATGGCAAGAGCACACAGTTTCAAGAGCTATGAAGGAGGTAAAATTAACAGGAGCTGTGATTGATTAGATAAAGGAGGGAAGGAGAGAGAAGGAGGAGGAACTTGGGAGATGCACTGTGAGGCCATCCACAAATACCATGCTCAAAACCTTACAGGTCACAAAAGAAAGGCTTTATTTTATTTATGAAATTACATTCTAAAGAGCTACTCTGACTATTTATCTTGCTGCAAATTGTAAATCGCCCAACAAGCTTTTAAGGATTTTTATTACTCGTGTTCCAATGAAGCATCATTTTACCAATAGACAACAACTCAAAATATTAAACAGAACAATTTTCTGACAGCTACCTTCCATTATCAGTTTAGGCCACAAACCGGAGTTTTTGAAAAGAGCATGAATATGACTTCTCCTTTTGGTAATAGTGGGGTGGGTACTTTCAGACCATCCCTCCTACTGAGGACAATTTAAAAAGTCAAACGAAACAAAAATCATGTTCACGAAAGCATCAAAGGACAAAATAGTAAGGAATAACTACACCAAAATCTAAAAGAAAGCAAGAACCCAGAGTAATAACCCAGCAATCAAAGCCACTTTTGCACTGAAGAGATACGCCAGAAGAATCTGCTCTAAAAATGAGCTGCCCTCATAATAAGGGTGAACTTGCAGTCTAGGTTAGCATCAGTTGGATGGACTAAAACAAGTCAGACATTGAACTGGAATTAAGATGGTCCGAGTGCCACCAAGAATCTGGCAGAAGCAAACAAAAATCCTCTCTGGGAGAAGGCACCTTCACCCTGGCTCTCACATTATTCTTAAAAATAAATTTCCAGATTATGTAACCAGTACACACAAAAGATAAGCATAAAAAGAAACCAGATGAGTAAGAATGAATAGAAACAACAGACAATAAGAATAGACACACAAACTACCAAACTTTGGAGGGGAGGAGGGGTACTAAATGATAAAAAAAATACTCAATACATCCACTAGAAATTGCCAAAAGAAAGCATATGAAGCACAGAACAGGAGGGGACATCAGAAATCAAATCAGTCATGTAAATTCTCATTGCTTTATAGGTGCTCTTTCTTTGCTCTCTTGCTCTTTGTCAGATTTTTATCTCTGATTTAGTGTCATACAGTTTCACTAAGATTTACCAAAATATGGATTTCTTGTTTGTTTTCAATTGCACTTTGGATTCAAGTGCTTTCTAAATCTAAAGATTCACATCTTTCATGAAATATGAGAAATTCTCATCCTTTATTATCCCTTTGAATATTGTCTCTCTCCGTATTCTAATTTTCTTCTACTGGAAATCTTATGAGGATTATGTCAGACTTCCTAATTCTCAATTTTGTCACTTGTCACATTGTCTCTTGGTGCTACACTCCAGGTAATCTCTTCAGATGATCCTGCATTGCAGCTATTGCATCTATTCCTGTTTAACCCATCCACTGTTTCTAAAAGTTGTATGTGGCTCTTTTTAAAAATCGACCTGATCTCTTTTGATGGTATTTTTGTTCTGTGCTCTTTGTATTTCTTTTAACTTGGTGGTTTGATATTTACCTTTATAACCCATTATCTGAAGGTCTTGGGATTCTAATTCTACTGCGCATAGTTTCTGCTGACTCACACTCATGGTTACTTGTTTCCCCATGTCTTCTGTAATCATGGTTTGTGAGCCTGTGGCAGAGCTTTCTCTTTGAGATGCCCAGGAGGCCTAGACAGAGAATGTCCTGCTTTGGGGAGGATTCGCATTTGCTTCTGCTAGGGACCCTGAGGCACAATGGGACCATTTTAATAAACTTCACAACTTGGAAATTGCCAGACCACACAGATAGTACAGATTGGACTAACAAACCTGAGTGAGAGTGGGCCCGCGGTTGAGAATTCTTGGAAACTCTTCCCCCTGATAAGACTAGGCCAAGATGGAAATACTTCTTTGTCCCCTCTATCTTACACTACTAAGGGAAAGAAGCAAGAAGCAAAGTATGGAGCACTGTGTATATTATGCCCCCGTCTATGTAAAAAGAGAGGAAAGGATAGATTCATATTTGCTTGTTTGCTTTTTAAAACAAAAAGTCTCTGGGAGGATACACAAGAAAATGATAACCATGATTATCCAGTAGGAACTGGGCAGATGTGGGGCAGGGATGAGAGGCAAACATTTCACTGTACATCTTTTCAGTTTTAAACTCTGGAACTACATGAACGTATTGCCTGCTCAGAAATTTAAGTAAGTTAATTTTTCAAATGCTCAAAAAAAAAATACAACAGAGTTGAAACAACAACACAAAAGTAAAGAAAAAATAGCCATCTCCAGCAATAGATTGCTAGGTATTCACTAAATATTTCTTCTTTGTCCTTGACAAACATTTGTTAGCCTCCCTTGCAGTTAGGTGAGATCATCAGAATGAGTTCTAGCCAATGAGATGTGGGCAGAAGTGGCATTTGCCACTGCAAGATCAGACTCATAAAAACCAAAAACATATATCCTCCGTGCTGCATTGGCTGGGAGTCAAGGCCCAGGATGACCTTGGAAGTCACATGTTTAAGACTGAAGAGTCTCTGGAGTTCCTAAATGCTATGTGATGAGAGTCCCAGCCTACTCTCCATCTGGAAAGGTCCTGAATTGTTCGTGCAAAGAAGAAAAAGGGGAAATCAATTTCTACTCTATTAGAGCCATTAAACTTTTGGGAGTCTTTTTGCTAGCAATTTTCCCCAACCAATGCACTATCTTTAGTGTTAACAAATATGTTAATGTGTGTTAGTCAATCAGAACATGAAGTTGACCTTCCTAAGTTCCCAGGACTCAGTCAAGTTTAGAGCATTAAATAAAAGAGAAAGGTTGTGACCCCAACCCACCACATAAGATGACAGTGTTCCGTTACTCACGGCTGTGCCACTCTGGGAGGGCACACAAAGACTCTGCCTACTCACAGCGGCAGTCCTTGCAAACTCTCCTCGCAACCCGACTATAGCTGCAGGCGAAAGAGGAAACACAGACAAGCGTCAGGTGGAAGAGAAGAACTGGCCAGGACAGATTCTGGACAACTGAAACGGAGGTTTCTTTCCTCCCTGTCATCACTGGAAGCCTCCAGCCAGGTCACCTGATGACCATCTTCCCATCTTTCTAAAATAAGATGTGCTGGGAAACATGCTCTTGAGTCTAACATGGGCTTTCCGGACGGATGGGCTGGGGTTTGAGTCTCACTTTTACCTGATTACGATGGTGGTGAAGGTGTGGTAGCAGCACCATTTAAAAAAATCACATATTGGGGCTGGCCTGGTGGCAGAGTGGTTAAGTGCGCACATTCCACTTTGGTGGCCCAGGGTTCGCCAGTTTGGATCCCAGGTGTGGACATGGCACCGCTTGGCAAGCCATGCTGTAGTAGGCGTCCCACATATAAAGTAGAGGAAGATGGGCACGGATGTTAGCTCAGGGCCAGTCTTCCTCAGCAAAAAGAGGAGGATTGGTAGCAGTTAGCTCAGGGCTAATCTTCCTCAAAAAAAAATTAAAATTAAAATTAAAAAATCACATATGGATGGGTGTATGTACCATATTTTCTACACAATTATTTACTTTTTAAAAAATAAAACACTGCAAACACACATAAACACTACCCCACCTGTATTCCTTTCCCTTTCCTCCTCCCAGAAGAAATCATTTTCCTGATGTTAGTAAATATCCTTTTTACTTCCCGTTTTTGTATTTCTACCATTTATGTCTGAATCTCCAAGCAAAACAGGTTATTGTTATAAAATTTAAATAAATGGTATCACACTCTGCATTCTTTTACAACACTGTTTTTTGGAGACTTATCCATATTGATACATGTAGCCTTAGGTCATTCATTCTAACTGCTGCATAATACTCTAATGCATGACTAGATAGTTTATTTTTCCATTCCTCTCCTCATAACTAGGTTGTTTCCAATTTTTTGGTACTATAAAGGACACAGCTATCTTCTTGACCACATAATTGATGCTAGGAACCACACTAATCCTTTATACATACTGTTTCATTTGGTCCTCACAACACTAGGAGGTAGGTATTGTCATTTCCATTTTACAGATGAAGAAACTGAGGTGCATAAAAGTTCATGACTTGTCCAAAGTGACACACTGAGTGAGGGAATCAGAAGTCCAGCTGGAGTCTCAGTGACTCCAAAACTGTGCTTTCAGACGGTCCCCTATGTGCTTGGTGAGATGATCATGGATAATTAACCTGAGTCTTAGTTTTTCTTATCTATAAAATGAAGCAATCACCATCTCTGGCAATGGTTGAAAGAATTAACACTTATAATACATATTTTTTTAAAAAAGCAGCACAGTTAGACACTGACTCCCCACCCTGCCATTTTCTTTCCATTCACTTGATCCCTCGAGCTTTAGTCCCTTGCTTCTCTCATACAGACGCACTCACATAGTAACAGATCTCGCCTCTTCAGCCTCAGCCAGCTCCCTCCCGCCCTTGGCTACTTTTCTGTCCTCAGCTCCTAGATATAGACCTCTGCTCCTTTCTACTCAACATTTCCCTTACTTTACTTTTTAACATAAAAGTTTCTTTTTCATCCCTAAAATCAATCTAATATTTTGCATAAACACCTTCACCTGGACAGCATACAGTCCAGAATGTTTTTCAAAGAAAAGACAGATGGATGATTTTCAGAGTACTGTACTATGGGCATAAAATTGCAGGTTTGCAATTTATGAAATTCAATGGTTTTTTACGACGTTACTTCAGATGTTAGATAAATGTACAGTAAGTGCAAATGATAATCAAAACACTTGTTTCCATTCAAGAGATGAGTACATTCCATCTACTTGTGCCAAGAGGAGGAAAGATATGAAATAATTGAGTCTATCTGTTATGGGTTGAATTGAGTCCCCCAAAAATACATGTTGAAGACCTAACCCCCAGTGCCTCAGAACATGAACTTACTTGGAAATAGGGTTATTATAGACGTAATTAGTTAAAATGAGGTCATACTGGAATAAGGTAGGCCCTTAATGCAGTATGACTACATCCTTATTAAAAGAACGCCATGTGAAGAGATATGCACACAGGGAGAACACCACGCGAATGTGAAGGCAAGGATAAAAGAGAGGCACCTACAAGTCAAGCAACACCAAAGATTGCCAACAAACCACCAGAAGCTAGGAGAGAGGCGTGGACCAGATTCTCCCCCACAAGCCTCAGGAACAAACAATCCTACTGACAGCTTGATCCCGGACTTACAGCCTCCGGAACTGTGAGACAAATGTATGTTGCTTAAGCAACCCAGTCTGTGGTACTTTGTTACCCCTGGCAAACTAATACACTATTTAAATCACTCATTACGGAATTCAAATTCTACAAGTATGACCTTAAGGAGCCATAGAAAAGCAGAGTGTGCCCAAATATTTCTAAGCAAATAAATTCTGACTCAGATGTGTTTAGAGTTAAGAGTCAGACCTTTTACATGATACTTAAAACTAGCTGTGCCTGAGGTGAAGACAGCCCCTTTCTATCACCCAGCCTGGCTTCCTCACTCAGGCACACGATTGCTCTGAATAACTTCTATCTACTCTAACTCCACTAGGGGTTTGACAAGAATGCAAGATGTTGCCAAACCATTGCTTCCAGTGTTAAGTACAATGTTTTCAGACTTGACCAAGCAATTATTCCATAAAAGGGTAAAAATGATTTCTCAGAACCAATTCTGAGAAACTAAAACAAGGAATCACATACAGGAAAACTGCTTCTTAGGTTCTTTTAAAATTAAGGAGTTTTTCTTAGAAAAATAAATTTCCCTTCCATACATGTGCCTTTATTTTCAAAGCCTACTTAGAACCCTAAGATTTTCAAATGGATTCATTTGTTCATAATTTCTGATCATCTATTATATTCAAAGCACTATGAGCCCGCGATGCATTCTGTATGTGTGTTGCGGGTGGAGGGGAAACAAGCTGGACAAAATTGAGAGGAGTTAACTTTCTACAGAGGGAGGAAGGAGAAAAAGGAGGATTTATCAGAGTTAGGTTAGTTATTATAAATGAAAGACATAGTTTAGTGAGAGATAGATATTAAACAAACAAATATCAATCCTGATAAGTCCTATATGGTATCAAAGAATGATACAAGGAACATAATTTAGATTAGGAGGTCAGAGAAAACCTCTCTGAAGAAGTAACACTTTAAGGTGAGTCCTAAAGGATAAGGAGTTGGCTATGTAAGGATTGAAGAGAAAGGGAAGAACATTCCAGGTAGAGAGACCAGCAATGTGAGACCATGAGATGAGAAAAAGCTTTGGGATGCTTGAGAACCAAAGGAAGGCCGAAGTGACCAGAAGACAATAAAAGCGTGAATGCAGGGAAGAGTCAGATAGAAGAGCCATGTTAAAGAATTGGTCTTTTATTTGAAGCCCAATGGGAAGCCAATGAAGAGTCTAAGGCAGGAGGGTGACCAGACTCAGTCTTTATTTTGAAAAAGACATTAGTTAGGACACTGCAGCAGTCCAAGCGACAGCTGATGGTAGTTTAGACCAGAGCGATGGCAGTCGTGATGGCAAGACATGCACAGACTCTGGACATATTTTCGAGGTAAAAAAACAGGATTTAGTATTAGACTGGATGTGGTTGTTAAAAAGGAAATGTCTAGAATGATTCCCAGGTTTCCGGCCTAACCAACTCGTTAGATGAAGGTGCTGGTTCCTAGAGTGGGGAAACCAGGAGGAAGAACACGGCTGAACATATTAAGTTTCAGATGTCTGTGATACACCTATGTGTTTATGAATCTAAGTTGAATATATAAGCCTGGAGAATAGAAGAGAGTCAGGATCAGACATACAAATTTGGGAATGACTGACATTTTGGTATTTACAGTCATGAGAATAGATATGTTCACAGGGGTCAGGTGGAGAGGGTGAGAAGAGGAGGGAAGGGGAGGGTAAGGGAAGGAAGCAGGCTGAGCTCCTAAGGTTCAGTTCTGAGCAACTCCAACATTTAAAGGATACACAGAGGATGAACACCTAGCAAAGGAAACTGAAGAAGCAGCCAGCACACTAGAAGGGAAACAAAAATTAGTACAAGTTTCCACTTCATAAAAAGGGAACAGACTGTACAAAGGTCGAGAAATAAATTACACCTCAGCTTCTGGTGAGAACTGTGAATAGTAGGGAGCAACATAATCAGATATACAGTGAAAAAAAATAATCTATGGAAGTGCAGAGTAAAAATAGAGAAAGGCAAGACCAGAGGCACGGAGATGCTTAGTTTCCATAATAAACAAAAAGCCTTTCATGAAAAGGCTTTCATCTGACTGCCTTTTATAAAAAGTGATTTTACAAAAAGGCAAGATGATATACTACTACTTCTTGCCAGAGAGTCAACGTTTTCACTGTTAATCAGAACAATTCATCCGCGAGACGGGGAGGAACTGATTTCCCAGATTTTGCTTTGTGGTTAATAATCTGCTGTGCTGTGTGTGCGTGTGCACACACACACACACACACATACAGCTGTGTTTCCAAGAAACCACTATCTCACTGAAGGAAATGCTTTGTTTCCAATCTGTATGTGCACTCAAATTGAACATTTCCTGAGGCAGAGACGTCCTAGCAGACATGCGGGTCTGGAGCTGCTGGAGAGAATGGTGACAAGTCATGAGCATATGAGTTACAGGAGAAGTCATGGCCACAGACAGGATCTTAAGTAGTGGTGAAAGTGAGAAGAGGTCCCAGAGCCAACGGTGGAAGTAGAAGAAGAGGCATCCACCAAGAAACTCCTAAGTTATTTTTGTTTAATATCTTTAAACAGAGAGTGAGTTACTGAACCTTGAATATTTCTTCTAAGATGATCAAATATGCCTTGGAAATTATTTCACTAAAACATCATTTAGAGACTCATCCCATACTTTTCAAGGTTTTCTTTTTCCCCCATCTATCAATATTTACAAGCAGAATTTGTATTTTTGGGCTTTTTGACAAGAACCAATAAAGTACACACGATGTATATAGTATAAAGACTGACAATATCAACTCAAACAAGCACAAGAAATTCAAAGATGGAGCCTCAAGAAAACGAATTCAATATAATTTAATTTTAAAAGGTCTTAGGACTAACGGCTTGCCAATGTGACATTCATAGACAAGGAGAAGACAGAACTACACTGAAGAATCTTCTTGCCTAAAATTAGCAGAACGGATAAAAAGTACAGGCCACAATACATAAAAAAGCATAACCTAAGCACAAGCCAATGTAGTTTCAGTAAAGTAAAATCCAGTCTCAATAATCTAAGTAACTTCTCTGAATCAGTCAATAAGTGTAGGGTAAAAGCCATTTATACTCTGTAAAAGTTACTAATAAAATTCTGCACCAAAGAGGCCATTTTATAGAATAAAATGTGGTGGGGGTAGAAAATCCTCTGAAACTTGAAACACTTGGTCCTGGATTTACAAACCGTGTGATTGCCCTGAGAGCTAAAATAGGCTAAAAATATAAAGAAGATCTTAAGGGATTTAAGGGAACTCATGGATGACTGACAAATAATGTGCTCTTAGAGAACTTGGGAGATCTGCCTTATCTTGCAAAATTCCCTTGTCACCAGTTATTTGTTTTATTATCTCATTGTAGAAGAAAACTAGGCCCTAAACTAATCATTGGCTGCCAATGTCAGAGACAAATTATTAGCCTAAATGAACCACTGACGTAATCAGCATGGCACTTATATTAGCGTAAAAACAACAACAATAAATATACAGTTGAACCACTGACCAATCAGCTGAAGATTTTCTCAAGGTTTGGAATAGGTTGCAAGTGCCAATAAGATTTAACTGGAATTCTTTTGAAGTGGATTTTAATGGATTAGGATGATAAAAGTTTGAAAACTATGACCTAAAATAAAAAGGGCAAACTAAAAAGATTTGTGTGTTTCTTTCCAGCTACATAAGTGTTAGGCAGGTCTAAAGTTCACACTCAGAAAGAATCAGCATTCGATGCATGACATATTTTCTCAGCCTTTCTGAGAAGGTAGGATCCCAAGAGATACAGTTTCAGCCCTTAAAAACCTACAACATGCTTTACTGAACTTATCTCAAATTAATCCTGGTTATAAAAACCAAAGTTAACAATAGAAATAAAAATTTTAATTTACATGAAAAACTCTGCTAGTGACTTTGTTTCTGCTGAATATTTTCACCAAGCAAATAAAATAGTAGGACCTGCTGTGGATGCTTAGGTAGATGTCTTTCCATCAGCCAGAATGCCACATCTCTTACATTGCTGTACACAGACTGCCTGCAGGAAGCCATCTCGTCTGCTTTTGCTCCATGAGGTATCCTAATCTCATTTGAATATTGAACCAAAGTAGATAAGCCCACTTTAAGAATTTCTTCCTTATCTAGTCAGTTTCTCCTGTCCAAAGGTCATTATGGTCAAGAAGAACGACTGGAGGGATCCACTAAAAGCCAAAGCAATTTCATAACCATCATCATCAAAACAACGTCTTAAAGTTCATTACTACCACTAACAACATCTGCTGTCCTTTATGGAAGATGACTACTAAGCACAGAGGAATATGAAGACAACACGGGGCCGCTGTGCAGGTTAAAAGAGACAATGCAAATAAAGCCCCTGGCATAGTGCTTGGCATGAAACAAAGAGCTCAAAAATGGTAGTTGGGATTCCTGTCTCACTGTACTCCTTACAGCAACCCTGGGAGGAGGGAGTTCACCATTTCAAAGGTGACACTGTGGGTGGGGGCTTAGTGGGATTGACTCATTCAGCTGACAGAGCCCACACGCAGCAGCTCTCTTCACTACCACACCATACGCTGCTCTACCCACAAGGGAAGCTGTTCAGGAAGATGGTGAAGTCCCACTCGGGCTGGGAGTCAGTGCTGGTTTTAAACCTGGACTCTACCAGCTATGAAACATTCAGCAAGTATTGAAGCTCTCTGAATTGGTTTACTCATCTCAAGGACTTACCTCAGAGGATGATTTTGAGTCTTAAATGCTGGTACACTGTCAGAGGGCAATACATAATAGCATGCATGCATTCATTCATTCAGTAAACATTTACCAGGCTCCTACTAAGTGACAGGCGCTGTTCTAGTCAGAGTCCCCAAATTTATGTACATATCAGGAATCATCTGGGGAGCTTTTAAAAATTCCAACTCCCAGGCCACACCGAAGACCAATCAAATCACAACCCCTGGGGTCTGGACACAGGCATGAGTATCTGTAAAGCCTGCCAGGTGATCCAAAGTGCAGACAAGCTCAGAAACCACCATGTTCCAGGGACCAGACTCAGCTCCTTTCCTGCAGGAGCTCCGGGTGCACTCATTCTGCTTTCCTAAACGTCTCACACTTGGCTTCTCTTTTGGATTCCCACTGTGACTGCTTTAGCTCGGGTCTCAGAGCCTCTCCAAGAACTTGCTGACTTGTCTGTCCCCCTAGCACCAACACTTTGTCGGTCCTACACACAAGCCTAGCTCTGATCCTATCCATCCCATGCTTAGGATCACCAAATTAACTTCCTCTGGCTACCAACTCCTCAGCCTAGCCTTCAGAGCCCCCTACAAAAGGCAGCACCCCATCCCTCCAGCCCCTCTCCCTCTACCCCTTATGCTACTGATGACCCCAACTAACCAAACAACTCACTTTCCCCAGACACGCCCCTTGTCTTCCAATCCACAAGCAGGCTCATTCTTACGGACAAAGAAAAGCATCCTCACAATATTACATGGTCTACTGCCAAATACAAAATAACTTCTTCCTCAATTTAAAACAGTGTTCCTATAAACCATGGTAACCTTGGTTTTAGGGAGGCTAACATACCTTTAATTTCACAATTTTATATAATTTCAGATTAAACACACAAAAAAATTCCTTTTACCTTATTTTAAGGAGTGGCTGGGTCACCCACTTCTTTAACTTCCGTCTCCCAAATGCAGTTTTAGTATGGTCTAAAACCCAAAGTAAACTTCCTTTGGTTTTCATATCAGTCTAAGAAAGTCCAGAAAACAAGTTTTATTAATTACACAATTGTGCTAGTTGTTCATGTGCCATAATTATTCCATAAACCCCAATTTTAAATGCCCATACTTAATACACATTTAAATACACATACCTAGCACAAAGTACAGCTCATAACAAGTGTTCATTCTATATTTGATGAATGACTATATACATGCACAAACACACATATATATCTATACGCACACAAGATATAAAGTATTGATATTTAGTACAAAAAAGGGATAGTTAGCATGTAGCTTTTGGTAAAGGCTATGTGTAGTTTTTAGTTAAGTAAGAATAAATTACTGAGAAGCCTCTTATGAAACATGTTTGTCCTCAGCATCTTAAAAATATAACTGTATACTTTCCTGTCTTGGGAAGGAGAGTGAAAATAATTTAATTCTCCTTTGGCCATTCAGTATATTCTGTTTCCTAAGTCTTACCATTGTAACGCTCGATGCTCTCAAGACAATACTGAACAAATGCTGGGGAAAGAAGGGAGCCTGCACTGCACTCTTGGAATTTACCCTGGAAGGGCCTCATTTTAGTCTGTTTTATTAAATCCTTATAAAGGTTTATCTATCTATGCTTTGTCACTTGAAAGTGAAGCCATAAAAAAAATTACGATTAACTAGAGATGGTAGTTAATTTTAACCAAGCTTTTATCATATTACTAAAAGTCTATTAATAG
Source organism: Equus asinus (assembly GCF_041296235.1). NCBI lineage: Eukaryota > Metazoa > Chordata > Mammalia > Perissodactyla > Equidae > Equus > Equus asinus. The sequence goes on from NC_091798.1 coordinate 88,146,965, forward strand.
GTTTGAATCTTATTTGGAACATAAAATTGTGGTTTTCAATTGAATGGTTTTTTTTTTAACTTTTCCTTTTCCTTCAAATCAACAAGCAGGTACTTAGAGAACCCTTCCTATGTGCTCAGTAGTACGACTGGTAAGGTATAGTAAGACATGGCCCTTCCTCAGGGCACTTACATCCAAGTCTAAAAGAAAATTATAAGGAGACATAATTAGGGCATAATGCCACCTGGCAGAAACCAACTGTAAAAGTCCCGACGTAAGTTCCCCAGGTCTTAGGAATTTAAAGCAGAGCACACACAGAAGCTACAGTGGTCACGGAGGGCTCCCTGGAGTATGAGCTAAGCAGGCAGAGCTGGCCTACAAGGGCAGTCCAGATCAGCAGCTGCACCATCCCTCTGACACAGGAGCCCCAGTGACCTGACCACAGCACAGCGTCCCCTGAAGAGGACGGTGGAGGGGAATCATTCTCCAGTTACCTGGCATCCCTGGAGAAGCAGGCTCAGACCAGAGAGGGGAAGATGGGAGAGACACAAGTCTTGTTACACCTTCGCTCTCCCTGACACCCAGCCCCCTGCCCATCACCCCTTCCACTGCTTTATGGTACAGAGGCCAAAATTGAAGTGCAAAGATAGGCAGAAGATGCTAATTCTCAGCTTCTGTTTCTACAAGGGCTCACATCCCAATAATGAAAGAGATTTTAAAGGGTATTTCGATTACAGTTGATTTTTGCCTTAGGAATTTGATTTCAGAACTGATTCCACTGTAGTAGGATTTGAACAGGGAGGATGTAGCAGAAGGAAGGAAAGCTTCAAATGCCAGCATTGTGTCTGCAGGCTTTGACAGTGAGCTCTTCTTCAGCCAAGAAATGTCCTTTTATTCCTACTACTTGTTTCCTATCATGCGGATATATATACAGTCGTGTCAATTAACGACAGGGATACGTTCTGAGAAATGTGTTGTTAGGTGATGTCATCATTGTGCAAACATCATAGTGTTATACAAACCTAGATGGTATAGACTACTACACACCTAGGCTCTATGGTACTAATCTTATGGGACTATCATCATATATGCTGTTCATCACTGATAAACGTCGTTGTGTAGTGCATGAATGTACAGCTGATGAGCAAGACTTGCAGGAAAGACTCTCAACTTCTGGATAAATGGAATGACAAGATAAAAATGTTATTGAATAAAAGTAAGGCTGACTCTAGTAGACAAAGATAGCTGGGAGTAAGAAGAAACTAAGTGAAAGAAACTAGTTAGTAATAAATCCAGGAGTCAGGAGAATAAATTCAGCATTTACTTTAATTCACAGAACTAATAAATATTTTTGAAGAGCTTTAAATCATTTGAGTCAGATGGTCCAGCTTCTCCACTACTTACTCAAATGACTTGGAACTGCTTTTACTTCTATGATTTTATCTTATAATAACATTAGTTTTAAAATGTAATATCTCACATTTCCAATTGATAATAAATGAAAGCAATAATTTTAACGTCTCCATTATCTTCCTAATTCATCAAAATGCAAACAATGATGAAAGTTTGTGAAGCGAAATACTATGCATCTTACAGTCTGAGTATCACAGTAACTTGTTTTATATGCTGGATAATGAAATAAGACTGCAGACATTTCAATAAAAAGTTAAAGGTATGTAGAAAAAATATAACCAGCGGACCAAAACAATCCACTTCATATTAATTTTCAAAGATGATGTCCTTCTAAAGAAATATTTGATACAGAAATTATCAGGATGAGCATGCCATTTCAATCATTAAAAAAGCTCCACAGCTCCCACAGTAACTAGGGAAGTACCTAATGTATTTGATTCTCCAAAAATTGAGCGCTGCAGTTATCAGTTAATAAACAGATGACAGGCAGAACAGTCAGCTGAAGACAATATTGTTATTTTCACCTGCACTCCTATGAACAGATGGACACCTTATTCCAATTTTTTTTCAAAACCATTTTGAACCAATGAGTCTTTTGTTTATCTAACCTGATTCTGCAGAATTTCAAGATTCCTCAATGTTGTTCCATTAATTGTCATAAATTCCATTTCACCCGAGAACTGTTTAAAATTCCTATAAAAGAATGAAATATGAGCCATGATGTAAGTAAAGAAATTTTTAAAACTAATTTAGGCACTGAAAATATTCTGGTAACCTTAGGAGAAAAGTTAGCTCTGATAGGAAATCAAACCAAAAGGAGTAAAAAGAATATTCACCTTTTGAATATTGTCAGCTATTGATGCTGGTGCCGTTAAAAAGAATGATGCAAAAGAAGGACAGCTGCTCTCACACCAAAATAAGGACAAGGAAGGGAAGTCAATGGTACCACCATTTTTCTGTTTTTTCTTTACATTTCCAGGAATAAACCCAAACATAATCTTTTATTATTGGTGGAGCAAGTGGTAATATCTTTAGGAAAAGCTATGCAAATTAACTAGAAAAATATGTCAAGACACTTAAAAAAGTTCTCCTCCTTATTCTTTAGCATGTGATCATCTTGATAAACTCTTTAACAGCTTTTAATCAAGTTTGATCTGTACAACAAACGTTATTTACCCTGTAATTAACAACACACATTAGTGTTACTAATGTTTTATAGAGTATGAAACTGAAAAGTGGCAGAAATTATTTCTTTAAGCTCAAGGAATTTACATTTTCCTTGTGTCCTTGTAACTATCCCAAACAAGATTAAAAGTTCAATAAATTTCAAATAGACTTGAGTATTGAGTTGCCATATGATTAATAAATTTATGCACAATTCCAATTTTGTCCTTATTAGTCTTTCATGTTAAAAATATATTCATCAATGCATTACTAATACAGTAATTCAATTTCCTTTAGAAGCCATTCCTTTGACATTTCTATCAACAGCTCTTACAGACTTACTGGCTTATTTTTAAAGGCAAGAAAAATAACGCAAGTCGCTAAACCATTTGGAGAGAAAGCATGAATGCTTGCATTATAAATCTAACCACACTTATTACGGCTGTAATGGGATTTAAATACAATCCAGGTTCCCTAGCCAGTTATGGAAACAAGCTTCATCCAAGAATCTAGAGCCTAAAATCAGAGCCAGTGCTCACTGAGAGATGCCTTCACGTCTAGATGACTCCTGCATCTAAAGCTCCAGAGCCCTGAAACAGAAAGAACTTACTGCATACTCGGAATGTTGCCTAGCAACTGAATGCTGTCCTGTGGCAGTGTAATTTATCTGTGACAAGTTTGACCTAGCTTCCAAAGGAGGATAACTTATCGATGATTTTCAAAGGGAAGCAACTCCAACACTGATTGATAGAAGGTGTATGTGGCCCTTTGTCTCCTTGTAGCAGTTAATTTGCCTTGCATTACAGCAATTTATGCTCTTCTGTTACCCTCATTAATAGACTGAAGCTCCTTGAAGGGAAGGGTTATTTATGTCTTAGACCTTTTGCAGCACCTGCAGAGCCTAACAGAAGGTAGATGCTCAGCAAATGTCTGCCATCTTCCTATGGGAAAGCCAGTTTGGGTTTGTTTGTCTCCTTTGAGACACCAAGCTCAGAAACATCTGTGAAACACGCAGGGACAGTAATAAGATATAAAACATTATTTTCAAGAAGAAACAATCAGGTAGTGATTGGTTGTGTAGGTAACAGGTGTTTAACAGCTTCATGGCCAAAGATCCAAGCTGGAAGAGCCGATAGCCTGGACTATAAGTTGCAATCTAACCAACTGTCATGCGTTTAAATATAAGTCATTTAATTCTCCTGTTCCTCACAGTTAGGTTTAACCTACACAATTAATTCTTGAGTACCTTAATCAGACATGAACTCTGGGGGGATGCTTAGCTGGCTTGTGAGAAAGACCCATAATCAAGAACCATCAAAACCCCATAATCCAGTAGCCTTTCCTAAAAACATCTCAGCTAGCTGCCTTTATTTCCCATGAACGCCAGAGGTGCAAGATAAATAAGCGGCATTTAAGATGTGTAAGCTGTCCAGAAATACTGCTCAGCTGCCTTCACCCTCACAAGAAATTGTATACCCAACAGTCCATACCCCAAGGAATGGTGTCTTAGGTTTAAGATTCTGGAAGCATCCTCCACTCCACCAATTATCTGAGGGTTTTATCACCTAATTCCAACTAAAAGTGCTCCTATCATGCCTCAAGTGAACCTGTGAAGCAAGGCACTGTCAGGACATCAAGATGGAGAACTGGAATTTCATGGAGCTTACAGAAGAGTTTATGTGACTGCTCTTGTGCCTGCTTGCTAAAATGTCTACGTGTGGCAGCCTTTGGTTTGGACTCACATACGCTTGGCAGAGAGACAGGTGGAGAGGAAGCTTGGAGCCCTTACCTACATATAATCACCGGAAGTCCCAATATCTACAGTATCAAAAAGTACCCAATAACCATGAACAACCAAATAGGCTTAAGTTAGCTCACAACACCAGATCTTCAGAGAGAAAAAGTATAGGTTCTTTTCTTAATTAGTAGTATTGATGAGATGTGCATATGGTTTTTTTATTTTATTGTTTTTGCTGTTACTGAAGAAGTCATCTAAATCTCAAAGTAGATGCAGTGAGAAATAAAGAGTTTCTACAAACTGACATCTACATTGATTTTAATAAAGGAGATCAACCACTAGGCAATATTAAATCAGACTTATTCCTATGGAACACTAATTATCAAGCAACTGTAAGAAGAACTAACTACGCTTTTGGGTTTCCCACATGTTTGGCTGATAATGTATTCTGGAGTTGGGACTCTTCCTTCCAAATACAAAAGAAATTTCCTTCTGTCAGTGCCTATTTCCATTAGGAATTATATACATTTTTGAACTAAGAGTTGTTATCTGCCAGCACCCTTAGCAATTCAACGGTATACGATCACTGATCTGAAACACTCAATCCTAAATTATTTATCCTTTTGGAAGAAGCCAAATTTTATGCGCTTTGAAATCAATCTCATACAGAATGCCTGGCTAAAGTTCATGCTGTGTGAACCGGGATAGAAATCTCATAAGTAACATGGGAAAATACTTCATTAATATTTCAGACAACAAAAATACAAAGGATGCTTTCTTTTTCCTCAACTTTTATAATGGGAAGAAATGTTCTGGCTGAAAACTTGTCAGAGAAATTTAAGACTCTATATCATTCCTACACAACTTTAAAAAAAAGAAAACCAATCTTCTGATTCAGACAAAAGCAGTAAAGCTACAAATGTTATATGAAAAATCAACCCCTTACAAAGATCTTATTTAAATATTATTATTTGAAAATGGAAACAAAGAAAAAAAACTACCCCATTACATATGAACTCTATAGTGGGACACAGTTCTTTACGTGCAGTTTCCAAAGTTCATACTTTCACCATTTGCCTAAGCTTTCAGTGGTTAATTTTATTTATGACTATAAATTATTTTATAAAATTTCAGTTTTATTGTAGTTCACTTCTACTTGAGTTGTAATTAAACAAAAAAACTATCTTTGCATTCACAAATGCTGCCAATAAATACCTTAGAGAAGAAAATACTAAGAAAGGTGTATAACAGGTCCCCAAGACCACTGCCTGGTTCAGTGATTCACTGGGAGGACTCAGCACATGGTCGTACTCACAGCTATGATTGATTACAGTGAAAGGATACACAGCAAAATCAGAAAAGGGAGAAAGTACATAAGGTAAAGTCCAGAGGAAAGCAAGAGCTCAATAATTTTTTGTAGGGGGATGCCCTGTACATTTTAAGATATTTAGCAGTATCTCTGATCTCTACCCATCAGATGTCATTAGTTTTACTAATGAAAGTAAAGACTCTACGTTATCATTCTGTTTTAAGAAGTTTTCTAAGAAAAAGTATTTGCAGTTCACCTTGGGTAGATTTTCTCATTCCTTCCTAAATTTCCAAAACCTATTTGACGTTCTGACCACATCAATCTTAATAAAACTCATCTGAAATGACAAAAGCACTCATTTCCAAAAATTAAAAAAAGTTAATTCCTTTAAAACTTCATAAATTTAGGAATCAGGCTAATTGTGTCATAACAACTATCTAATATTCTTCACGTTCTATTTATTCTACTACTTTGCTCTGAAACAACTCTCAAACTCGGAACCTCAAAATTTGCCTTATCTAATAAATAATAAAACTTCACCTAATCCATCTTTAAGAACAATTCCTGAAATACTATATTTTCCTCAAACAACCTCAAATTCTATTGTAAAGGCACAGAGACCTTTAAATAAATGAACATCAAGATTTTTATGAAACATGCAGCAATTTTTGTGAAAGCATTTGTAAAACAAGGCAACTAAATTTTCCCCCAAATCCTAGCTCTTGAAGTAAGTTTAACCACACCTTATACTGCTGAATTTTTAAAGTAACACAACTGAAATTTAAATATACAAGGAGAACATTCACGTTTTCCAAAGTAATCATCTTGAGAAGCAATATTCTTTTTCCAAAATATAAGAACTATGGAATTACTCCTTTGGAATTATCCTCCCAGTTGAATCACATGCCACCTATAAAACATCATCACTCACATTTCATTTTTAATCAAAAACAATAGTACCAGTTTGATCACAATCTTTATTAATTAATCTTGGCTCCCAATGACATTTTGGCAATTTCCAAAATCAAATCCACTTACAGGATGAAGAATTCCTTCCTTCCTTCTTTTTCCTTAATCCTATATTTACTGACTGCCTACCAGGTACTTACATATGCTAAGTGATACACCATGTGCGGGCCTAACACTTGGGACCTCTTTATATCTTTTTCGTCTTTGGTTCTGTGGAAATGAGAGGAAGGCTTACCCAAAAGGCAGAATAGATACTTACTAACCCACAAGCAGGTCCAGTTCCCTGACCCCCCTCCAACACCATCACCAAACGTGAGACGAGGAAAGTTCAGCTTCATTCAATTTATCAAGTGGGGTAATTTAAAAATAAGCTATTTTAATTTTAGTACAAATAAACATTTTACGTCTTACTGTTTAGTATTATTTTTACTTTGAATTAAATATGAGGAGAACATAACAATGTTTTCAGACACAAATTCGTCTACTGCTAAACACATGAGAGCCTGATTTAAAAAAAACAAAAGTCAGTTTGCTTATCCCAATATTAATACTTCATTGCTTGGTGATGTAGGAACAAAAAACAAATCTTAAAGAGCAAGCTATTAGTCACTAATCCCACCTCACTTAGTCAGCGCCTTCCTATCATGAACAAGTCAAAGGGTAGGTAGCTTGTCATCCTTTCCTTATGGGGATCCAACACAATCAGCCATATAGGTCAATCTCTAAAGTAAGTCTCCCATTATTGGAGCTTAAAGTGGAATTCAATGAGGTACCAGGCCAGGCTGCTACACGTGTGCGTGTGTGTGTGTGTGTGTGTGTAAGACTGGCCCTGAGCTAACATCCATTGCCAATCTTCCTCTTTTTGCTGAAGAAGATTAGCCTGAGCTAACACCAGTACTGACCTTTCTGTATTTTGTATACGGGATGTCGCCACAGCATGACGTGATGAGCAGTGCACAGGTCTACACCCAGGATCCAAACCTGCCAATCTCGGGCCACCAAAGCAGTGGGCACGAACTCAACCACTACTCCACCAGGCCAGCCTCCAGGCTGCCACTTTTTCTAACAAAATGTTTCAGCCATATTAAACATATATAGATTAATATAGTACCCAGGTTAAAAAACAAACATCAATTAGAACTTCCCTGTGCCATTTTCCCCACCAACCTTTACGGTTTGCCCTTCTTCCCCACTGGAAGAAACCACTCTTCTGAACTTGTTCATCATTCCCACACATGTCTTTATACCTTCCCCATATATGCATATATTCCTGAGCAACAAACACTATTGTTTCACATGTTTCTAACTTCATATAACGGTATATACTGTGTGTTCTTCAGCGATTTGATTTTTGGCTCAAGATAATGTTAATGAAATTTTTTAAATATTGATACATGTAACTCCATTCCATTCATTTTTATTGCTGTATTTATATTGCTTGAATGTAACACATGAATCTACTCTCCTGTTGATGGACATTTAGATTGCTTTTAAACAGGACAAACCTGCTTCCAGAGAAATAACATTCTGTTCTATCCTGAATACCACACAGAAAACACACACCAAAAAAGACATTAGGAAAAGATTCCCAAGGGACCTGCCTTTCTTCCACCCTCCCCAACAACCTCAAACCAGCACCACCTCTCTGATTCCCAATTCATATTTGGCCATTTTACTGGCTAGCTCCTATCTGTCCACCCACCTCTGCAAAACACGAAGTAGCTTACTTATCCAGGATCAGTATGATGAAGGGTAATTCTTCACAGAGCCAAAGACAAGGGACTGGTGAAGGTGGAATATAGAAAGGCAAGAAAATTATCCCACCACGTTTTTTTATTCCACTGGTTTTTAAACTAGTATTTTCTTAGAATGTCAATTACCAGCTTTTAAATCTCTGAAATCTACCAAGTTAATCACTCTTTTAAAAAGCTGTCTACATTAGTAGCTGTCCTCTTTCCTCTTTATCTCCAAATTTATGGTCTATGAAATAAGAACTGAAACCAAGAAGAAGAAAGGCAGTGAAGTTTTATGAATGCTCTTTAATACCACTTAATCCCACTTCTTAATACTACTTGTCAGTTAACTGTGCTTTAGTAGAAAGCACAGTTTTGTAGTTAAAACTATAATACATTAAATAGCTATCATGAATACAAATTAACAGAATTCTTAAGGATTCTATCAATATTTTTATATCAATTAATAATTTTAGTATTCTTCAGCAACACCACACAGTTCATCCTTGTCCCCAAATACAGTATTCAACAGCAGGTAAACTTCTCTGAGTACAGTACTTACCAAATTCAATTTAAGAAATGTTTTTAATGTAACCCCACACCTTTTTTTTTTTTTTGAGAAATCACTTACTTGGGTTTGGAAAGCACCTTTTCCAAGTTAAAATCTTTGAGGTATCTTATTATGGCAGCCAAGGAGCAAATCACAGGCTTCTCCAAGTTAATGATGCCAGAGAAACTTTGAGAACCTAAAAAAGAGAACATACACCTTCATTAAAATTATTATTCACCATTATTAAAAACAAACCTTAAGTTAAATAAAATGTAGTTTATGGTTATTGAAATAATAATTCAGACAATACCTCCTAAAATTGCCCTTTGGAACAATGTAGAAGGTTATGAATACCTAGGGCACGGAAAAAAGGGCATTTTCTGATGGAGGAACGAAGCTTTTATGGAAAGCAATACACCAAGTTTTTCAAAATGTAAAATGCTCATCCCCTTTGACCCAGGAATACTCCAAAATGCTTGTCAAAAATGTGTATACAAGGAGGGGAGTTGAAACATCTCTGTAATAGTAAAACTAGAGACAACCTCACTGAACATCAACAGGGTAACAGTGAAGTATCTTTTGGTCAGTCCAGATTGCTATGCACCTACTGACAGGAACGACTTACAGCTCCCTGTACGGATAGGGAAAACCATTCACAATATATTGCTGAGTGAGGGGAAAAAGTTGTATGACCATTCTCATCGCTCAGCAGGAATATTGCAACAGCTTCCCATCTGATCTCCCCTTCACCACTGTGCCCTATAGGGTATTCCTAACAGAGCAGCCAAAGGAATCCTTTTCTTTTTAATCCTAGTTGTAAATCATTCTAGTTCTATATGGGATGCCACCACAGTGTGACTTCATGAGTGGTGTGTATGTCCGCACCCAGGATCTGAACCTGCAAACCCCGGGCCGCTGAAGTGGAGCACACAAACTTAACCACTCGGGCCCAGGGCTGGTCCCTAAAGGAATCCTTTTAAACAGGTACACCACATCATTAAAATACTCTGCTTAAAAATCCTCCAACATCCCTCAACTCACCGAGAGCAGCAGCTCAAGCCCTTACAGTGGTGTATAAGGCCCTGCACTGCCTGCCTTCACTCTCCTCTTTATCTCTGCGTTCACCTCCTAATCTTCTCCCCAGGAGTTACTCTGTTCCAGCACCCAGGCTCCTTGCTATTCCTTAAAGATCCCAGGCACTTAAGATACGCTGTCTCTGTCTGACACACTGTTCTTTCACGTGTCCATATGACTTCCCCTTAATCTTTCAATCTTTGTTCAAATCTTCATTCAAGTGAGGCCTTCCTTCACCACCCTATTTCAAAGTTCACCCTCTTCCCTGCCTTATTTTCCTCATAGCACTTATCACCCTCAAACACACTAACTTATTTTATTGTATATTTCCCCCATTAGAATGTAAACTCCAGAAGGGCAGGAATTTATGTCTGTTTTATTCCTTACTGTACACACAATGCCCATAATAGGCATTCAATAAAAATTAGTTGTAAGAATAAACCCAAGTTATATTAAACAAATACAGAATTATATATGTATGTATGTATGTGTGGATTTGTACATAAAAAATTCTTAAGGATTTGAGAGAAGAGACTTCTACTTTTTTCTTTATACACTATGTTTTGATTTTTTTTTTGCAATAGGCATTTATTACTTTTAGAAATAAAAAAAATTACAAAATATCCTCTACAAATCAGTAATACAAAATATCTTATTAATTTCAACTATAGCTTTTTATAATACCAAGTTGTAAATAAAGAGTTAACAAAATCCTTCTAGTGAGAACTTCATCTTTTAACTTTCTAGCTCTGTTCCCCAAGAAACCTCATAAAGATGAAGTGTTAATGTGTTATCTGGCAGCTTTGTATATGATAAAAATGACCTGAAATCAGTAAACTGCAACTGGATTAGGAGGAATTAGAAATATCTGATTCCGGGATTTGGCCTTCTCAGAGTACACTGACTCTTTGCACCTGACATGTCTCTTGTAGAAATTCCAGCAAGAGATATGGGTTCCTGTAGGGCATGGGGCTTCTAAGCCAGGGCAGATCCTGCACCCATCTGATGTGAATCTCCTTTCTTTGCACCTGAGCTATCTTGGGGCGGGTTGGGGGTAGGGGGGTGACCAGACAATGGGATGAGACAGAAGTGCCCAATGGTTCTGTGGGCTGCTGTAAAAACTGCTGAGGAGTACTCCCACTAAGAGGAACCTGTCGGTAAGCTAGGTTTTCTGTCCTACATCCTTCTAAGTAAATCTGACTCCAAGAGTGGCTTATGGTAGTCTTGTGACTCAGTCTCATCTTTAGTTGAGCATAAGCCGATGATCCCTTGGTGACAACGTAGACTGGCGTCGTAAGTGGGTTACACTCTCTGCCACTCAATTCAATTTGGCTAAGGCACCATGAGATTAAAAGGGATGGAGAAAGAAATGCTAACAAGACACTGATGCCTGGGAGGGAGCTGGGGGAGGCTGATCTACCTGTGGTCTAGTGGTGAAAGCTCTGCAGCTTGTGATAAGGGATAAAAATGAGCCTTAACATAAGCTGGACTGGCAGAAATGAGGGATACAACCAAATCAAACACAGGTAGCTGCCTGAGGAAATGTGAATTAGATAAATAATGATTACCTAACATATTAAGATCCCGTCACTAATGTTCTAGTATTTTAATTCTGGCAATCACTTTGGAAATGCCAGCCTTTATCAGGAAATTTATCCAAACAGTCTATAAAATTTCAAGGAAAATAATGAGCCATCTTTTAAGAGAAGCAAAAAGGAAGGTTGTTCAATAACTAACTCCTTAGACTCCAATGAATATGTCAAAAATATCCAGTTACTAAATGGTCATAACTAGAAAGAAGAAGCTGCAGTGGTATTTTTGATGAACACAAGAACAGTGCACTCTTCTCTCTACTTCTTCCAGTCATTTATTGGTAATTATTTAGTTTCCATTAAATTGAAAGCCAAACTTGCACCTTTATCCAAAGCTCAACTCAGTTACATTGAAGACATATGGCTAACGTACAAAATACTTACCTTTGACGTCAACTACATCTTTTGCATAAAACTCTGTAACCATCTGGAAAGCATGACTGTATTCAAAATACATGTTATCCATCCTTTCTACTCGAATTCTGTCATCCCGCACACTGAAAGAAAAAACAGAAAATTTCAAAGATAATTATCCATATTCTTAAACTATCTGTATACAGAACTTGGCCTGGCCAAAAAAAATAAAGACTCGTTCCTCTTCTCTCCCAAGTTGAAGAAAAAGAGAGAAAGATCTAAAGTTTTCCTGTCAAAAGACCTCATTTCATGAAACATGATTATTACTTTTACTACTGGTATTTTATATCACCTAGCACAGTGTAAGTACTTTATATATATTATTATCAAGAACTCATTGAAATTAAGGTCAATTATTTTAAGATATACAAATGGGAGAAAAATGGAAAAGCGTCATTTTAATTTAATGACATCTTTTGTTTAAACACTCAACAACAGAATACATCATCAACGAATTCTCTGAAGTGGCATTTTTGTCTGGTTGGCTTTTTGCTAAGTCCACTTCTATCATAGCCTCCAGTCAAATATAACGAATTCCCCTTACGTCAGCTCTCACTCTTTATTTAAAGTGGTTCTATAGTCTTTTTAAAATACGTGTATATATATATATATATATGTATGTCTCTCTATATATATATGATTATGTCAATACACAAAATCCTATCCTCCAGGCTGGGTAGCACACTTTCTTTTCCACTTTTTTCTTGCTTGGCTCCCCATTCGCCCTCCTTCTCCTCTCCTTTCCTTCTCTCACCTCTCCCCCAACCCATGTCAACAGCCTAGGAGGAATCCTTCCTTACTTTTTTCATGTTCATATGATCACACAAGATTATATCACACACATACACACACATTCATACACGTCATTGTTTTGTAAAAATGGGATGACTTTATACACACTTTTGGGCATCTGGTTTTCTTCACTGAGCAGTAACTCGTGGAAATCTCTCCATATAAAGGGACCTAGCTACAACTCATTCTTTTTAATGGCTGAAAAATATTTCATAGTATGTAAAAGCCATAACTTATTCAACCATTTCTTTATTACTAGATATTCACTTGGTGTCATCATGTAGTCACATGTAGCTTTAGAACATTTTTATCTAAAACGTAATCAACCACTACAGATACAGTTGTAGCCTGCACACATGCCTCCTCAGCCATTCATCTCTCTGTCTTCAGAAGTAAACACTATCTTTAATTTGGTATATACTATTACCATGTGTATTTTTACACTTTACAATATATTTTAGCATTTCACACAATATACTGTATTATCTCATGTCTTAAATTTTATGTAAGTGGTACTTTATTATATCTATCCTCCTACAACTTGCTTTTGTACTAAGTATTATATTCCTAAGATTTATACATGAGGACAGATGTACTTCTTTTTAAATTTTTAACTGCTAAGTATTCCATTATTTCTTATATTTTCTAGTAAATTTTTAAAATTTGCTTTTCAAATTTAATTCAATCACCTGAATTTATATTGGGGATGGTGTGAAGTCAGAAATACAATTTGATTTTCTACACAATTATCAATTAATGATCAAAGCACCATTTATAGAACATTCCATCTTTTCCTACAGATTTAAAGATTTTATTTTTTTCCTTTTTCTCCCCAAAGCCCTCCGGTACATAGTTGCATATTCTTCGTTGTGGGTCCTTCTAGTTGTGGCATGTGGGATGCTGCCTCAGCGTGATTTGATGAGCAGTGCCATGCCCACGCCCAGGATTCAAACCAACGAAACACTGGGCCACCTGCAGCAGAGTGCACTAACTTAACCACCTGGCCACAGGGCCAGCCCCTCCTAGATTTATAATGCTACCTCCAACGCACGTCACATTTCTACGTACGTGTGGCCCTATTTCTGGTTTCTCTATCCTTTTGGTCTACCTCTGTATCAGGACCACAGTTTCTTTTTTTTTATTATTATTATTATTCTCCCCAAAGCCCCCCAGTACATAGTTATATATTCTAGTTGTGACTGCCTCTGGTTGTGCTATATGGGACACCACCTCAGCATGGCCTGATGAACAGTGCCATGTCCACGCCCAGGATCCAAACTGGCGAAACCCTGGGCCGCCGAAGTGGAGCGTGTGAACTTAACTACTCGGCCAGCCCCAGGACCACAGTATCTTAATGTCCATGGCTTGGTATCTGTATCTGTGGCAAGGCCCTATCTTGCTTTCAGATTGTATCAGCTCTTCCTGGGCCTTTGATTTTTCTTGATAAATTTTAGGTTCATCTTGTCAAATTTCACAAAAATCCTATTGGGATTTTGACTAGGTATGCAACAAATTAATTTAGAGGAAAACGATATCTTAACAAATCGAGATATCTCATTGTTAAAGATGGTATAATATCTTTATTTATTCAGGGCTTTTATATCTAACAATAACTTTCTGTAATTTTCTCCATGTTTTACATATCTGTGGTTGTGCTCCCTCTTAGATATATTATAGATTAATACTACTGTGAAGGGAATTTTTCTTCTATTACATTTAGTAAAGGGTTATCACTGGTGTACATGAACCTATTTTTATATGTAGCAACTGTGCCGAACACCCTCCCAATTGATTTTCTTGTATTGTCTATTCATGTACTATCATCTGTAAAAAAAAAAAAAAATTTATGGTTTTCTTTCTCCTTTACAATTTCTATTCTTCATTTGTTTTTCCTCTCTCATTGTACTACTGGCACAGACCTTCAGGGCTGTATTGAACAAAGGTAATGCTAACAGACATCTTTATCTTCTCACTGACACTAATGGGGATGCTTCCAAAGTTTCAACTCTTAGGTATGATGTTTGCTGTAGGTTTTTGAAGAAATGACTTATAAGCCTAAGGTTTAGTAACTTCCCTAGTTTTTGCAAAAAATTATTTTAGTCATAAAAATTATTGAATCTCACCTAATGCTCTTTCTACGTGTATTAAAATGATCACATGGGGGCTGGCCCTGTGGCCGAGTGGTTAAGTTCACGCACTCTGCTACAGGCGGCCCAGTGTTTCGTTGGTTCGAATCCTGGGCGCGGACATGGCACTGCTCAACAAACCACGCTGAGGCAGTGTCCCACATGCCACAACGAGAAGGACCCACAATGAAGAATATGCAACTATGTACCGGGGGGCTTTGGGAAGAAAAAGGAAAAAGTAAAAAAAAATCTTTAAAAAAAAAAAAAGAAAGAAAGAAGTAAAAAATGATCACATGGTTTCTGTCACTTAATTTCTTAATATTTTACTCCTATTTTCTGATGCTGAATGGCACCTGCATTCCTGGGATATATCATCCCTGTCGTGATGTTCTGTGTTGCTTAAATAACGTTATAAACTTGATTTCTTAATGTTTTATTTTTTCTTCCAGGAAATCTTCCAGCATACCTGGCTCCAAAGGCTCTTTCTGTTCTGCTACAAGACTAGGAAGCACAAGCTGATTCAGGAAGAAACCTACAAGGGAGGATTCTCTCCCATCTGTGACACTGAAAAAAGATTTTTTCCACCTTAATCCACTGGAGAGAGAATATCAGACTAACTATTGCACATCTCTTATCAATTTTTATCTTCCTGTAGACTTCCTTAATACCTGGACTTTCAGAAGCCTGCACCAAAGTTATTATTTAGCAACTCAAAAAGCAATGAATGACCTTACATGGGCTCCACGATGTTGCTATACAAGTTCCTAGAGTGAACACAAGAGGCATCTGGTTACTCAATTACTGTTCTAATTAATGTTTTGTTTGACAAGCAGATAAGGATTTAGAAACCCATTAAATGTGATAAAACTGGACCTGTCAGTTATCCTTGAGGCTTTCGTGGCATCACTACAAGAGTGTCAAATTCATCATTCTGCAATTTGTATATTAAACATCCTCATGCAAACATTTTTTTCACAACCTGATTGGAGATATAAAATCTCATATCTGTGTTTTCCTAGATTTCTTAATTGAAGAAAGTTGATATATTCAAATCACTTTATCTCTGAAATAAAGTCTACTTGAAACACTGTATACATAATGAGTAAACACAACCAGAATTTTGTCAAATAGATTTTAGTAAAATCTTGCATTAAACACAGACCTGTCAATCTTGATTTCCTCAAAGTGTAGTCTGTGGAATACCTACCTTAGAATCACCTGCAATACACATTAAAAGCACAGATTCCACACCCCAAGTGTGTTCAATCTGAACTCAGCAGGAAGTTAGGGGAGAGGGGGTATTCTCATTTTCAACAAGGTTTTTGGGGTGATTCGTAGGCAAACTGTAGACTAAAAACACTAGTCTACACCAGCAAAACTGGCCGCCATCATAGGACTGGAGTACAAAGTGGAAACGTAAATCTTCTCCCGCGATAGTCTATATTTCAGCTGTCCTATTTAGAGGAGGACAGTAAACACCTTTTCACTAAAAAAATTAAGGCAGTCAACTATGGTCATATAATTGACCTGGGTCTAAAAATTATAAAAACACCTTCTCTTTCCCAGCTTCTACAGAGGTTGAAGGGAGAGGAGGCAGAACAGAGGCTGTGCTCCTACCTGGGCGTAGGGTGGTGAGTCCCCTTCTGTGCTGGATGGGACCACCACCGTCAGAATATGAGGCTCAGTCACTTCATGGGGTACAACAAGCTGGACTGTTTTAAACTAAGACTTCTAATTCTAAAAAAAAATCCTTTTCATATGTAATGTTGCCAAACATTATTGTTTTTGAAAAATTAAATGGTGATAAAACTCTCAAGTGTGGAGCCCACACTAAAAACACAGGGAACCTCAGACCCAGTAATATCTTTCAATGTCAAGTTGGACATAAAGTTGGTGACTCTCTGGTGTCGAATAACAGAACACCTACAAAGATTTTGAACTAACGTTCAATCGTGACCAAATGTCAGATTACCAATTTTATGATCTAGGTTGACGTTAGAAACTATAATTTTTATAGACAAAAAGAGCCTTGTTAAAGGCTGACAACCTCCTCTAGGAAAACTCACAAGGCCTCTCCGACAGCGCACTTACTGCTAACAGTAACAGTGATCGAGCCTCCAGCTTCCTGGCTGAGTGATGAATTCCCTTCGAGGACAGAAGGCCATAGAGGGCTAGACTAAATAAAAGAGACCATGTAACATATTCCAGTGTCTCTGCATTAGAATTAGTATCAAATGCATTAATTTTATCACTGCTTAGAGTAGGAAACTATCACTACTTTCTTAGAAGACTAAGGGCATTATGTGAAACTATAATTATCAAGACAACCACTAGAAAAATATCAGGATAACCCTATAAAAAACAGCAAGGAAAACAGACTACATAGCGAAAGATTCTTCAAAAGATATGAAAACAGAAAATAGAGTAATATGGACAAATATCAAATGTATCTGCCATATTAACAGCTATTAAAGGAAAATTAATCTCAGATTGCATTACAAAGGGAAAAAAAACCTCTATGCCACAAACAAGAGCAAAACTTAAAACAAAGTAGTTCAGAAAGGTTAAAAATAAAAGGATGGGGGCCAGCCCGGTGGTGCAGCGGTTAAGTGCGCACGTTCCGTTTTGGCAGCTGGGGTTCACCGGTTCGGATCCCGGGTGCTGACATCACACCGCTTGGCAAACCATGCTGTGGCAGGCGTCCCACATATAAAGTAGAGGAAGATGGGCATGGATGTTAGCTCAGAGCCAGTCTTCCTCAGCAAAAAGAGGAGGATTGGCAGCAGATGTTAGCTCAGAGCTAATCCTCCTCAAAAAAATAAAAGGATGGCTGGAAAAAAATTGCCTAGATGGATATACTAGACAAATGCAAACAAAAAGAAAGCATGGGACAAGATTTTATTACCAGCCAAAATATAATTCAGGACAAAAAGCATTAAATAAGACAAAGAAAGTTACTTTATAATGATAAAAATGACAGGATGGAAGAAAAACTTTTCACCCCATATCCTTAAAATATTTTTAGATTTTTGAACCATTGGAATATACTACTTATTCATAAATTAACTTATTAATTTAAAAAGAGCAAGAGAAAGAAAAGGAAAGAATGGATTACAGGATTTATGCAGGAGTTCCCAGATGCAGACGTTTGTCTACTTCCCTGGACTTGAACCTAGGAGGCTGCGAGTCTGGGGAACAGAGCGACTGGAGCCACCCTGCCACCTTGTGGAACATGAGAGGAAGGTGAACAGAGGGAAGAGAGAAAGAAAGAGCCCCAAATCCAGCCATGCCTTCTAGCCGACCTTCCAGCTTTTCCCTTACATGAGCCAACATGTTCATTTTCAACTTTAAAACAAATTCAGTAAGAAGTGACTAGAAAGTGTAGGTGTTCAAAAAGAAAGAAAGGAGTCTTTTGTTGTCCAGAGAAGGCAGTGGTATAATCACACCGACAGCTTCTTAGAAAGATGGCAACCTCTCCTGAAGACGACACGGCCAACAGTGAACCGAGCAGAGAAAGACCCAAAGTTTGATTTCAACTGGTGAGTCTGCTTCAGATCAAACCAACAGGCACACAGTACAAGTCAGAGATTCTGGAGACCAGGAGGACCCCTCACCCACGCCTCCCCACCAAGCAGAGGTGAAGGAACCTTAGCCAAGTTACCAGTGGGGAGAGTAATTATAAGCAGGTTCACGGCCAGGGCCCCTGCAGGATTAGAAAGAGCTGAGATAAAGAAACACACCAGGACCAACTGGCAGAGGACAGGCCTGTTGGGGAGCAAGAGGGAGGATGGAGAATTCTTCACTCATGGTGCAACCTCCATGGGGTCTCAGAGGCCTAAGGCCCAGGAAGTAATCGAGGCCAGCATGCACGGCAGCTGGCTGCTCAAAAGACTAAGAGAGATGGGAGATACTATGTTAAGGTAGGAAGTCTGTACTAGGTAAATTCATGTCCTTCTACACCTTTCTCTGGCTTTTTCTAAAGTTCTGTTTTCACTTTTCCTTCTTTTATAGTGATTCTTAGTAAAACATCAAAACATTTCTAATCTATCTTGGTAAACCTGACAGGAAAGTACTTCTATCTGCAATGAGCTCAGAAAAACTAAGAGCAGAGCGCTTGAACTTGGGAACCAAGGGGAAGGGGAAATGAGAAGGGGAGAGAAGGGAGGCAGGAAGCCCAAGGGGAGAGTCACTCATCTCTGCATGGAGTTGTGACATCCCAGTTTCAGAGAGAGAAGCCACTCATCTCTGCATGGAGTTGTGACATCCCAGTTTCTTCCCTGACCCTGGAAATCTTCTCTAAGGACGAAGTCCTTTGTAACAAGATTTTAAAACCTTTCTTAACATTTCAGCCCATCACAATCCTGGGGTTTTTTTTACCACCCATCTCCACATACCATACCCTCCAGCCCTGTGCGCACATTCTTATTTAACAAGTGGGCCAAAACTCACCTCCTCTAAGACGCTTTCCCAGAAGAATAACCACATGCTAGGACAGCCTGTGCTTTCTACTGGACACATGGGACTGTGGTTTGTAAAGTAATACCTTTAGAAATAAAGCTACTTTGTTCTAAGCACACATGCTTTTTGTCAGAAACTTCACTGGCAGAGCTAGAAATACAAACTGAAATATGCATTATAAAGGAATGAATATCTCATGAAACAGTAACCAAAAGAATGTCAACTGCGCTATAAAACATAAGCCCTTTTGAAGTCCAGAAGCAGAGGTGAAGGAAAGGAATGCTTGCTCCCTGGTGTGTTTGTCCTGCGAGGCCGAATAACGTGGTGGTTAAGAGCATATGCTTCAGAGCCAGGAGTCTGGATCAAATCCGAGTTCCGCCACTCACCAGTTGTCTAACCCTAGACTTCACATCCCTCTGCCTCAGTTTCCTCATCTATAAAATCTGTATTAAAAGCACAGTAGATCCCTCACAGGGTGTTTGTGAGATGAAATCGGTCAATAAATATAAAGCCCTTAGACTAGTGCATAATACACAGTGTTAACTATTGCTATTACAGTGGTCTCCCCTTACCCACGGGGATACATTCCAAGACCCCCAATGGATGCCTGAAACCATGGAGAGCACCGAACCCTATACATACTGTGCTTTTTCCTATTCATACATATCTATGATTAAGTTTAATTTATACATTAGGCACAGTAAGAGATTAACAACAATAATAATAAAATAGGACAATCACAATAATATACTGTAATAGAAGTCAGGTGAACGTGGTCTCTCTCTCTCAAAATATCTTATTGCACTGTACTCATCTTCTCGTGATGACGTGAGATGATAAAATGCCTGCGTGATGTGATGAAATGAGGTGAATGATGTAGGTGCTGTATCGTCAGGCTACTCTTGACCTTCTGACAATACTTTAGAAGGAGCATCATCTGCTTCCAGACCACAGTTGACCATGGGTGACGGAAATCACAGAAAGTGGAACTGGAGCTAAGGAGTCAGGACTACCGTACTATTCATAATGTTACTGCTACTTAAGAATGAGAGACAGGAGTAGTCATGTGCTCAAAGGAAAAGGGAAGAAGGCAGAGAGCTTTAGACTGGATGTAATTGCGCAGGACAGGCACAAAGTAAAGAACACGTCAGCAGTAAGGAATATTCTCAGTAGCTACCAGATTTGTCTCCAATGAAAACTTTTTCACTCCAGGGTAACAGAGGACGAAGGCGAGAAAAAGCTAACGTGTGATTTCAGAAACCACTGACCTTCCCCCAAATACCACCTTACCTAACTCTGCTGCTTGAAAGGCCTTTAAATAGACACAAAGCATTTTCATTTCACAAGCAGAAACAAAAGTAGTTACTTGAAGGTCACTTAAATAGCAGTCTTCAAAGATAAGAAAACAAAAAGTATAGAAGAGCTTATCTATACTAAGGTTATTTTTAAAGTTAAACATTAGAAAAGTTAACAACAAAAGGAGCTGAACCCTAAAACTGATCATTTAAGATTATACCAATTGTGCAATATTTGTTTTCCTAAATGTTCCATAAATTCCTTGGCTTAATTTTTCTCTCTCTCTCACGTACACAGACACACACACACACACTCGCATATACAGAGTCATCTATTTTACATTCATCTCTAACTGGGTCTAATAGGGAGAAGTTGGCATGGTAGATTTCTAGAGCTCCCATCCCACCCTATGTTTCCAACGTGGTAAATAACCTTTAAAACCAAAAAAAAAAAAAAGGAAAACAGTATGGAGATTCCTCAAAAAATTAAGAACAGAACTATCATATGATCCAGCTATTCCACTGCTGGGTATTTATCCAAAGAACATGAAAACATGAATGCATAAAGATACATGCACCCCTATGTTCACTGTCGCATTGGTCACAAAGCCAAGACTTGAAAGCAAGCGAGGTGCCCATCAAGGGACAAATGGATGAGGAAGATGCGGTATGTATACACAGTAGAATACTACTTAGCCATAAAAAAAAAGATGAAATCTTGCCATTTGCAATAACATGGATGGACCTTGAAGGTATTATGCTAGCAGAAATAAGTTAGAGGGAGAAAATCAAGTACCATATGATCTCACTCATAAATAGAAGATAAAAACAACAACAAATAAACACATAGATACAGAGATTAGATTGGTGATTGCCGGAGGGGAAGGGGAGAGGGAGCAGGGCGAAAGGGGTGATTAGGCGATTATGCTTCCTGTGGTTAAAAAAATTTTTCAATCGCAAAACCACAAAATTATTACCTGACATATTTGCCTTTGAGAAAAAGCAAAAGAAACCCTACTTTTCTGAGAACGCTATAGTCTTACGCAATCCCGAAGAGAACAGTCAGCATTAAAAGACTCTCAGATCAGTGGAAACACGTCTAAAATATTTTCTTCGTGCATGATTAAGACATTGTCTCAGCAAGAGACAGAAAATCAAGACCATTTCACTCAGATCGTATGCCTTTTGAGTTCATTAACAAGCTCATGTCTGCCTCAGACAATCTAAAAAAACTAATCTTCCTAATGTTTTTCTCTATAACTACTAATTCTGCTATTATGCCAAGAAAGGGCTGCTTCAAAAAAAAAAATCAACAAATTGATTATCTGGAATTCACAGTACAATGAATAAAAAATTACACACAAATGACACACCAGCTAAACGGTGCTTCCTTCTCAGGTCAACAAATCTCCACTGTGCAAGTACTACGGGGATAAAGAGAAAAAGAATAAAGAAGGTCTTCACCCTGTGCTGAATTGTGTTGAAATGGATTGAATTGTGTCCATTAAAATTCACAGCGGAAGTCCTAACCCCTAGTAGCTCAAAACGTGACCATATTTGGAGAAAGGGTTATTCCAGAGGTAATCAAGTTAGAGCGAAGTCATTAGGGTGGACCCTAGTCCAATAAGACTGGCGTCCTTATCAAAAGGTGAAATTTGGACACAGACACCATAGAAGGAAGACAACATAAAGAGACATGGAAGAAGACGGCTGTCTGCAAGCCAAGGAGAGAGGCGCGGGACAGATCCTTGCCTCACAGCCCTTAGAAGGAACCGACTCTGCTGAGACCTTAATTTTGGACTTCCAGCGTTCAGAACTGTGAAACAACAAATTTCTGTTTTTTAAGCCACTCCATCTGTGGTCCTGGGTTACCGCAGCCCTAGCAAACTAATACACCATACCAAAAGGCTCAACATCTATTTAGAAATGCTTATAAACAAATCACTAGTACACCAAGTAAATTGAGAAGAATGCTGGGGTAGTATCTGCTCATTTCAAGAGTGTAAACATTCCCATCATGGCAGATTTTAAACTACCAATGCTATAACAATCTGGTAGAAAATTCTTGGAAATTTAACAATCTGTTCTCAAAAACCACTACAAGCCAGCTCTAGGACAGACCCAAAACACAGGCATCGGTATCTAACATCCACAGGTGATTCCAATGCACAGCCGAGGTTAGAACCACAAAAACTGCAGGGCAGCTTCATTGAAGCAATAAGACTGTTAGGATATAGAACATTTTGGATGTGGAGAAAACACACTGCACAATGTAGGAATGACTCAAGAAGGGTAGAAAAATACATGATGAATGAAAGACAAAGAGTTCACATCTACTGAGCTCTTACTATGTTCCAGGCACTGGTCTAAGCCATGACATGCCTTCACTACAACTCTAGGACACAGTTCTATTATTACAGGCCTGCTTGTGAATAAAGGCACTGAGCCACAGAGAGGTTAAGACCCACAGCTAATCAGCGAGAACACTACGATTCAAACTCAGGTTGTCTGGCCCCATACTGCACTCAGACCACTGCTCTGTGCCATCTCTCACTGTGCAGGACACGTGTAGAGCATGGCAATTAGCCTGGTGTAGCTAGGGCCCAGTCTGAGGGACAAGGGACCAAGAGGGAGGAAGTGTACCATACTTCTGGCCCCATGTATGTTATTTTACACAAGCAATGGGTTTGCAAATCAAACTTTTGTAAAATGAATCATTTTAAACCTTTTTGCGTAAGTTGTTATTTAATGCATCAAATCAAATTAGAATTTGAAAATATCTAAAAGTCTGCAAGTGAAAATCTCTCTGTAAAACAAAATCACCTCCTCCTTGTTTCTAAATCCTGATTTTTATATACAAGGACTGCTTACCAGGCAAAAAGCAGCTGTAATCACTTAGGAGCAATCAGCATGGCCTAGAGCCTCTGAGAACAAAAGCAGGAAAATCACACAGAAGCCCAGGCCACAAAGAGAATTCTGGAAGATGAGGCTGCACCCACTACGCACCTGGAGCACAGGCAGCACTAAGCAGGAAAGGCATTTTCCCACTTTTGAGGACAGAAGAAAGAACCCCACAAACACTTCACATCACCACGGCCCCGGGGACTGCTGAATTCCAGCACTGTTTTCCACATTCAGCCAGCATTTAACTGGAATTGTATTTTTTTTTTTTAAATCTACATGTTTGCAGAGTAATATATCAGCATTTTGACAAAGGCAGTGTTTCAGCATATAGGATAATGGCAGGAGTGAGGGAAACACACATCCCTGAAGTAAAATCTTTGCATCATTAGCACAGAAGGAAAGATAAAGTGGAACGAAATATGCAAGCAGGAAGCAAGATGTAAGCTTCTCTCTTTCTAGAAGCATCTATTCAGTGTGCATAGGGCCTGGGAACTAACCTAAGAAAGCCCTTTCCTCTGCAGCCCCAGGAAAACGACAGAATGTGATGAGAGGCTAAGCTCCATGACTCTCTGTAGCAGAAGGTAGGTGGGACGGAGGCAGAATATGACAATCAACCTGCAGGCCAGGCTGTTCCCACTGTTCTCTGGCTGGTAGGAGAGACCGGATTTTATTCTGTATGGGTGGGCAATCTCTTGTCTTACTCAATTTAATCACCCACAAGTAAACTCTGTGAGATCTGGGGGTTGACAGTTAAGAGTTACATAAAAGGCTGTAAAGTATACTTACCTATAAGGTAATTCATACATAAGTGATACCCTGACTTAGCAACTAGAAATTGCTCAGGCTTAAAAACGGCAGTAACCACTTTATCAAGTACTTTCAAACTCTCAATATTTCAGTCAGAACCACAACTAGTTCTTACATTCCTATTTGCAAGAAAAGTTATAGCTACTTAGTATTAAACACCTGACATTTTTCAGCTAGTTTGAAAAATGAGGCAGAAGAAACTGGGCATCCAAGGAAGAGAGGCCGTAGTCTGATTTGACTCCAGAGTAGCCACCGATGCACAAAAAGTTCTTTAAAGCCGCAATCCACATTAAGAAAAACATTTTACGTCATTACCAGTACCCACACGCACTGCGGCTACTGTAACAAACTACTACAGACAGTGGCTTAAAACAACACGTAATTATTATCTCACAGTTCTGAGGTCAGATTGCAACACTGGTCTCACTGGGCTGAGACCCGGGGGTTGGCAGGGCTGTGCTCCTTCCTGGAGGCTCAGGGGAGAGTCTAGGTCCCTGCCTTTTCCAGTTTCTCGGGGCAGTCTACAACCCCGGGCTCATGGCCTCTTCCTCAATCTCCAAAGCCAGTGTCGGGGGGTTAAACACTCACATTACACCACTCTGACCTCTTCTTCCTCCTTCATGATTAATGGGGCCCACCTGGATAATCCAGGGTAATCTCCCTGTCTTCAAGTCAGTTGAGTAGCAATCTTAATTCTACCTGCAACCTTAATTCCCCTTTGCCATTTAAACTAACATATTCACAGGTTCCAGGGACTGGGACGTGGATATATCTGGAGGGCCACCATTCCGCCTACCACAGATAGATAGATAGACATATACAGATACATACACACACACACATATACATGCTACTTGACCACCTATGCCTGTTTCCTCATTTATAAAAAGGAATAACATAAATACTATAGTAGTTACTAGATTACTATACTGTATAGTAGTTACTATATAATAATAGAACAACTTCAAAGGGTTGTTGTGAAGACTAGATGGGTTAATATGAGTAACGGTCATGAAATATACCTAGTTTATAGTAATAGCTTCATTAAATGTTTTACAAATTCTCATTTCATCTTTGTTTAAACTTTCTCTCATTATGGAATGTGTTTTCCCAACAGCTGTTTAGTTAAGTGTTACCTATCCTTCTCGGCCTCTCTTGCATGAAGCTTCCCTATGTTCTAAGAAGCTGCATTGTCTAATACAGTAGCTACTAACCACACGAGCAACAGACACTTGAAATGTGGCTAGTCAGAACTGAGTTGCACTGTAAGTGTAAAATACACACTGGATTTTGAAAACTTAGTATGTAAAAAAGAATGCAAAGAATTAGTACATAAAAAAAGAATACAAAAGAATTACACGTTGAAATGATATTTTGGATATATGTTGAATAGCATTTGGATATGTTGGATATTTTGAAATAAGATGTACTATTGAAATTAATTTCATCTGTTTCTTTTGACTTTTTAATGTGTCTACCAGAATATTTAAAATTACATATGTGACTCATGTTTGCGGATCCTGTTATATTTCCACTGAGTGGTGCTGCTCTAGACAGAATGATTCTCTCCCCCTCAGGTACTCTCTGTGTATTCAGTTTGCCTTCCGATCACACACTCTATCAGTCTGCTTTGTATTGGAGCAATGTGTAAATGTGCTGGCTCTCCAAATATAGGCCTGCACCACATAATGACATTTCAGTCAACGACGGACCACATATACGACGGTAGTCCCATAAGATTAGTGCCAAATAGCCTAGGTGTGTAGTAGGCTATACCATCTAGGTTTGTGAAGTACACACATGATGTTTGCACAATTATAAAATCACTTCACAATGCATTTCTCAGAACATATCCCCGGCATTAAGCAATTTGTGACTGTGGACTGGTAGCCCTTAATGGGCAAAGGCCAAGGATCTTTTAATCTCAGTAAGATCCACAGCAATTGTACAATAAATGTCTGTGAAGCTGAATGCAAAGGAAAACATTATTCAGCTAATGTGTTATTTTTATACATCATTTGATTTACTGTTAACAGGAACGCTCAGAAGTCAATTTGTCACTCTTTAAGGCAACTTTTTCTTGGGTTAAAGACAAGATTAGGACGTACAGCAAATAGAAAAATAAAGTTTCATAAAATAATACTTAGCTTATTACATACAATGCACTCATCTATCTTCAATTCTATACTACTCTACCCATATTTTTAAGTGGTAATTGCAACCCATAAAACTCTTTCCATAATCCACTAATGACTTGTGACCACAGTTCAAAAAGCACTGCCTTGATGGGTCAGGTGCAGACCCTTCCTGGCTCAACACAAACCATCTTAAAGATGTCACGTGATACTTAGCACTCCCCTGATCTCCATGGCCCCACCACGTAACGACTGACCCTGCAGTGTGGTCATGGTCCAACACGGCCAGCGGGGAAGGCATGCAGATCCACTTATCATGCCTTCTTCTCTCTACCAGCCTGTTTATTCATGTTGGGGGCAATCTAATACACCCACATGGTGTGTTCAGGTTCCATGTCCGCTCCCATGAGATACAGAGCCCAACTCAGCCTGGCCAAGAAGAGTTGCTCAGAGCCGAAAGTACAAAGTAAGACAGAGTTCAGGATGGCACTAAAGAAAAGAGTCCTGGGAACTTAGAGTTTTCTGAACTGCTAGGTGTGGGGAGCTCCCAAGAAAACCTGGGGAAATGTCATCAACCTCAGTATTATGTATATTAAATCGAATTATATATTAAATCAAATACCAGACAGGTATTTTTCTTAAAGAAGGTGAGGGGAGGAGGGGCAAAAGAGGGAGGGAGGTAGAGAGGAAAAATAGTAGAGGTGAAAGAACATCCCAGGACCTCACAGACTTTTATTGCTCTAGGGATCAAGACTTGGGCTAGTGGCTAAAATGAACTCACAAAAAGAGGACGGGAGGGGGAAGAAATTCCTGGCCTGAAAACAAGAGATAAGAGAATAAACTCAGAGTAATCAAGAAAAATAATGGCTATTACTAAGAAATCTCCCTTCGGCAGGGAGGTTTGACAGGAAGCAGTCACTAAAAAGACTGATGCGTAAGTCTAAGTCCACACAGGCTCGGAGATAAGCAGGCCCGGAGGGCTCCGACCCAGGCTAGCCTCAAGTTTCTGATTGAAGGCAGAGAGTGAAAGGCAGCTTTTCTAGAAGGGAAGAAAAATGAAAGGAAACTCTCTCTGAACTATGAAGAGGGAAAGGGAAGGAAAAAATAATTGAAGACATCCTAAGGACTGATGGCTACTTGTATTAAGAGCTCAATTAAGGAGATTTTTGTATTTTATGTTGCTATCAGGTTATACTTTAACGACAGTAGAAGGTGAACTTACCAGCATCAAATAGGACTGGGGAACCTATTTGCCACTTACTACCTTGGTGATCTTGCAACTTCCAAATAAAATGCTTTAGTTAACTAGGAGACGTTATGCAATGAAATCTTTAACCCCAAATTAACAGGTGTATTTACAAACTCAAGTAGAAGTAGTAAAACGATTCTGCGCCTCTCGTACAATTGCTTTGCAACTTTGTGCTCAAGGTCTGGCCCCACCTTGGGAGTTCTCTATGTGACCAGTAAGATCATTCCTCCAGACTCCTCACATGCTGTTTCTTCCTATTCCACTACTGCAGTAGAACCAGTGTGCATACATCCCATTGTTTTCAAGCGGAGAGATTCCTGAAGAGTTACACCCAATGAAAATGCACAAAGAAACTCATTATTTAAACCGTACAGCACACACTCTTGTAGACTAACGATCACCCATTAATTTATCACATTTTAAAATCTGGACTCTCATATATATGAGTTAAGCACACCCATTAAAAGCGCTAGCTAGATATGTAAAAACTAGCAGTACCAAGAAAGCTACTAAAAATATAATGACATTTCTACTAGGCAAGAAATTAATATAATTTTTAAAAGGAAATCAGTATGAAACAGATTTTTATTACTAAGAAGGCCTATTCTTTAAATATTTTCCTAGAGACATTTTCTTACTGTGTGGGAGATTTATTTCTGCTACTTAA
This sequence comes from Equus asinus, assembly GCF_041296235.1. Lineage (NCBI taxonomy): Eukaryota > Metazoa > Chordata > Mammalia > Perissodactyla > Equidae > Equus > Equus asinus. Next base: position 88,175,333 of record NC_091798.1, read on the forward strand.
TCCACCATCTCTAGTACTATAATCAATTTTCTAATTCTGAATTTTCTCACTAGTAAAGTGAAATTATTATATAATAAACATAATGAAACAATGACAAAGGAGTCAAGTTTATATTTATCTTCTACTCTAGAAAGGAACGAGGAAGATGAGAAAGACAATAGAAAGAGGAAAAAAAAAAAAGAAGATTTCCTATGGGCACCACAATAGAAAAGATTTCAAGTGCCAGAGATGAGGTTGGAATCTTATCATCAATACCAATCTTTAAAATAGTTACTGAACTCCTTGCCCAGGATAACTTAGCCAGGTAGATTCCACTAATATTTACTGTACGAGAATGTCCATGGAAATGTCAGGATGCTTAAAGAAACTAATTTAAAATGATACTATTTTTTTAAAATTTTCTGAAAATTAAAAATGATGGGGAAAAAAAATGATAGGAAATTAACATGGTCTTCTCAAAATGAGTTGGCTATATCCATGACATTTAAACACACGTTTATCATCATGTTACATATATGAATTTCCAGCTACTACAACAATCCCTCTATGTTTATAAAACCCATATCATTTTTCCTAAGAAAAACAAAAAATATCCATTATTTTCCTTATTCCAAAAGTCATGTGTTTAATCATTCATTCATCAAGCATTTATTAAGTACCTACTATATGCGAGCTACTATGATAGGTGCTGGGGACACAGAAGATCACTACGATACGGTGTCGGCCACCAGCCACCCCTTCTCAGTCTCTTTCACAGGAAACTCTTTATCCAGCCCCTCCTCAATATTGCCTTCTCCCCACTGCTTCACCCCGATTCTCTTCCATTTTCACTTGACACAACCCTTCTCTCCAAACCCCACATCTGTCCTGCTTCAGGCTGCCATCCTCACCCTGGCAGGGCAGCCAACCAAACTAGTTTCTGCTCCCCAAGAAAACCACGCCTCTCACACCTCCACCTGCCTGGCTGTCACTCTTCAAGTCTCAATTCTGGTATATTCTTCTGGGAAGCCTCTCCTAACTCCTTCAGGCACAGCTCAATATTCTTATGCTACCAATGACTCTACAGACCTTAACAAGCCCCACTTTCACTACAATTGTTCATTTCCATGACTACCACTCTGTGGTCTATAAGAATCTGGAAGACAGGGATCTTATTCATTCTCTATCTTTGCCATCTAGAAATGAACTTGGCAGACAGCAAGCACCTAATAAACATTTTAAAAATGAATGAATCCATAATAATGTGCAACTCAGAGAATATATCAATAAGGTAAGAATCCACTGGAAATATCTATCAATACAGATATTTTTTAGGAATAAGAAAATAATCAATCAGCATTTACTGCTAGCTATCTACATTAATAAAATAAACTTGAAGGCAGAAAAAAGTGCCTCAGTTAGAAAGGTGAACTACCATGAAAAACGGAAAGGAGCCTGTCTTCAGTGAGCTTAAATGCCCTTTTGGGGCCTCAAATTCATCATCTGTATTTCTCTAAAACTCTGGTTTGGATTTGCTTCTCAATCAAGCAATGGTCCCACTTACACTGGATCTGGCTAAAACACGCATACAGCACCTACATGACAAGAAGCAGATGCATGTGGCGTGTATTGCCCCACAATGTGCCCCAGCACGTTACCCCACCTTGTCATTCCCCCTCCACTTTTGGGAACACCATCACATCTACAAGTGCATCACCACTACAGCCCAATAGTTTTTGAGTTTTTTTTTTAAATCAACCCTCTTCTTCTTCTTCTTCTTTTTTTGCTGAGGAAGATTCACCCTGAGCTAACATCTGTACCAGTCTTCCTCTATTTTGTATGTGGGATGCTGTCACAGCATAGTTGATGAGTGGTGTAGGTCCACACCCAAGATTCAAACCCAGAACCCATGCCATCAAACCAGAGCGCGCAGAACTTTAACCACTCGGCCATGGGGCTGGCCCGTCAATCCACATTTTTTAAACTGAAAATACCAAATTAAGAATCTTTCTGCAGCATAAAAATTTATGAAATGACAGGTTTGATTCACTGATTACACGTTTTTAATAGACCTTAAGTAAATATTTAACTATGAAAGTAAAGAATGTTTATTTGTGAACGACTTAGAATTCTACCAGGTTGAGTAAACCAGGTGCACCCCACGCTACCCGTGGTGGCCCACGTGCTGTCCTACCCATCTCCTGACCCTCCTCCCCGGGGCCACTCTTCTCCCCACCCAGGACTCTGCACACGATTTACACCCTTCTCTGGGCTCTGTGAATTCACCTGGCATTGAGTTTCCTTTATACTGTTCATTTTTAACTTAAATACTTAATTTTTTTTGTAATAAGCAACAACGGAGAGCTTTATAAAAAGGTAATAAGACTTCATCATCATGACAGCATGCTGACGGAGGACTCGTCAAACTTGACTGTTATTTTCTGTATGCTTAGATTGTCAATTCACCAAGGAACGGAAGAAGGGCTTTCCCCGTTGGCTGTGCTCTTAAAAATATTCTAATATGCTTAAACTTTAGGTGACACTGCAAAAGTAAAAAGCCGTTTAAATTATAAAAAATGTGAAAAGGGAGTTTTCTTTTTCCCTTAATCAGATTCACCCATGTACAAAACTCAGTTTTACTAGAGTAAAGGTACATTGGCATTATCAATATAATCCAAGGGCTTTTTAAATTTTATTTTAATCAAAATTAAAATCATATCAAGGAAGCAAAGTCATTCATATTCAGAGCAATCCCGAAAATCGGATCTTGACTAGAAGCACTTCTGCTTCTGGGACAGAGGAGTAACCGTATGTTTCCGTTTCTCCTGCTGAGCACAAACCCCTGGACATTACACACAAAATAAACATAAGACTTTCTGAAAGGGGCACAGAAAGCAGACTGGCTAGGGACCTCAAGACCTGAGGAACGACAGGCTGAGTTCACTAGGTTTACTTTTTGCCACAGATATCCCAGACTGGGAGCTAAAGACGCTGACAATAAGGAAAGGCCGACAGGAGCAGAAAAAGAGCAGAAAAGGCCCCACAAGCCTGCTCCTCCTAGACAAACCCCAGGAAGGGTACAGCGAAGCAAGACAGAAACCTTTCAGACAATAACCACTCTACTCTAGCACAAAGCCACAGAAAGAACTGGGGTCCAATCGCCCACCCCCCACCCCCAGGCTAGGGAAGGCCGAGGGCGGAGCCTAGCCTTCCCTGCTCATCAGTGACATGAACCAGTTAGGTTTAGTTTCTAATCAAGTATCTTTCTGAATGTCAGGCAGCTTCAGAAAATTTTAACAGAGTCAATATTGCAAAAAACTAACACACACAATTGACCACCTCATTTGCAACAGATAGATTATAAGCACATATTCCTGCTTTATCCGGTTCTCTAGCTAGCTCCCTGTCCTTTATTTTTCTTTCTATTCTTTCTCCTACTCCCAATTACTGACATTCTCCAAACTCCCTGGTCTTATTCTTTTCTCTGTATATTTTTTTCCCTTATGGAAACTGTTCTTCTTTCTTAAATTCGACTCTCCCCTCTAGGCAGCAGACTCACCTTTTCTCTTCTGTCATGCCTTTCCTTTGCCCAGAAACCTTACTGCCTTTCATGAGGAGCCTAAACCCCTTTGCTGAGTTTTCTGGTCCTCAACCCTTTCTTTCCCAACTCTCAACATGAAAGCTCCCCTCTAATCAGAAAAGAGTCCCCTTTGTCTTCACACCTCCTCTAATACCCCCAGATCATGTGCCTCAGAGCTCATATCGGTTCCATACACAATACACCCTTCCCTCCTCCTCACTACCAAGTCAAAGCCTCCCAGCCTGCAAAGGTCCCCAGCCCAGCCCAGCTCCTCCACCAAGCCTTCCTTGGCTATGCCAGGACCCAGGAAGCTGTCCTCCTCTGAACTCAAAATTGAGCATCATCTGCTCTGTTCACCTGACTTGCCTTAAAAATCAGTTTCTTTGAGAACTAGTAAATATTAACTAGTATTTGTTTATTGCTTTCTATGGCTTTCCACTTGACCAGTTTTACAAACATATAACATCTCTAAGCTAAAGAGATCTCAACTGCAGTTGATACAGCGCTTAAAATCACTGCTTTCCCTTTGTTTCTCTCCACAGTCTTACAACAAATGGAAAAGGTAAAAATTAAGATAGTAAGACTGATTTCCTAAGATGCAAATTGAAATCTTAAAAACACATTTTACATAGAGATAATTAACCTAAGAAAAATTGATAGTTTATCATTATTTAGAAATAATAATTTTAACTTTGCACCATCTTTGACTAATAGTTATTCTAAATTGCCCTATGATACAAAGTAAATGTCTGTACCTAGAGATATAAAAATAAATGTGAAGATTTTAGTAGTCTTTAAATTGTACTTCACAAAATATAAAATCCTTTGGAGACCTCTTGTGGTTGAAGTTAAGAACACAAAAAAACCCTAGTACTTTAAAATGGATATTCTATAATTCTAAGCCATTCTTCCGCTTTTTCTCACACAGCTTTCTTATTTCTTCATTATTAATAAAATATCAACCACTAACTGGCAACACAACAGCTGTTTTACTTTCAGGTTGACAGTGGAAGAAAAAGAAGGGATCCTGAGTCTGAGACACAAGAAGCTACCTATCACTACTTAAAACGGACAAGAGGAGACCACCAAAGACACGACAACACAACTTTTCTCTTTGAAAATTCAATGCTATGCTGTTTACTGGTAGTAAACATGGAACAGAATTGGCAAGCTATGTTCTTCACACCTAATTAAAAGCATTCTCTATCCCCATTGCTAACTTTTTCTTTTCTTTTTTAAAGTATGGCTGGGAGTTACATCTCAGGTTGATAAAGGTAAGTTTTATAGATGTCAAAATGGACCCACTAGCATTTAGGGGGGAAATTAAGGTAGGACCACACCTCACACAGTAAAGCAAAATTTTTAAAAAGTGAATTAAAAGTTCAAAGCTAAAAATTAATTGAAAAAGAAAAATAAGTTGACTAAAATAAAATACAGATGATTATTTAAGTGTTTTCAGAATGAGGAGAGATCTTTCTAACTATAAAAATAATGGAATGCAACAAAAGCAGGGGGGACTTAACTGGCCCAGGCAGTCTACTAAAAACAACCACAACAGTGAATTAAAATATAATCAAACATGCTTTCTCAAGAAAGTCAAAAAAAAGAGGAAACCCCCAAGGGCCAAGAGCAATATGAGAAACACAGCTACAGGGGGGAGACGACACCATCAAGGGCCACGCAGAGCCGCACACTTCTGACAGGAGTTCCAGAAGAGGAGTGGGGAGAGGCCGCATTAAAAGAGAGAAGGCTGAGAGGAATGATAAAAAGAAGAAGGGCTCCCACCCACAGAGAGCTTTCCACGCCTCGGGGCACTGTTTCAAGTGCTTTACCTTTACACTAATTTATTTCATCCTCACAACAATCCTATGAGGTAAGCACTCTTACTATTCCTATTTTCTAAAAAAAGGAAACTGAAGGACAACACAATTGAGCAATTTACCCAAAGTCACTATGGGGAAAGCCAATTTTCCAACCCAAACCCTATGTCACAAGAGTCACACTGTCTGATCATTTGACTTTCGAATCTCTCCTACTCCATTCTGTCACTAGATATAAATTAGCTTTAGATACTCCACAGAAATGTGGATTAACTTTTGACACCGTCTATTATGTGAATAAAATTTAAAAAATAAACACAGGAAAAATTACATACTCCCAATGCCAACCAGAGAAATATAAATTAAAACAAGACAAAGGCAGTCATCAAATTTGGTAAAATCCACATATGGCACCCAAACTATCTTTGGTATGTCAAATGGCTTTTGACTCTCATTTGATGAATAAACATTTAGGAATATCCCAAGGCAATGCTGCCTGCCAGCCAAAAATTCAGTTTCGGCAATGTCTTTGTGGAATGTTTTGATATTTACTGAATTTTGCCTTTATTGTTTTATAAAAATCAGTGGAAATAAAAAAAAAGTGTTGATTCACTTGATCAACTTTAGTTTCAATTACATCTAAATTAATCAAATATACACTCAGTTACGAAGAAAAATTCAGAAAATTAAAGACAAAATATTGGAAATAAAGTTTTAGAAGACCATCTTAAAATTTTTTAGAGATTTTACTAATTTTTTAGCTCTCCAAGAGCAGCATCCCCTATAGGTCTACTGTCTGACTTAATTATTCAAGTTTGAACACTGTCAGAAGAGGACTGGGGACAAAATAAGTCCTCTTGAGATTAATTACCAAATAATATCATTAATATCAAAAACTCTTTAATTACAAAATAATATTATAAAATAATATCATAAATCCCTTTAAAAAGATCAACTTCTTAAGTCCTACATGAAGGTGATATCACAGGTAATGTTGTTTATCCTTTTTGAAATTTCTACTACTATTGTTGAAATATTTTTATAAGTAAAGACTATTTTTAACAACTTTAATAAGCATCAGTTCTGGAGTAAATCCAAGTTTCAGGATCAACATTGCTCTCCAGCGACGCGCCGCCTCACCTCACGGCCGTGGCCCTGCAGCTGAGTGGCTCTGTCTGCGCCGCCTCACCTCACCTCACGGCCGTGGCTCTGCGGATGAGTGGCTCTCTTCGCGCCGCCTCACCTCACAGCCATGGCTCTGTGCATGAGCGGCTCTGTTTGCTCCGGACTCACCTCACAGCCGTGGCTCTGCGGATGAGCAGCTCTGTTTGCTCCGACAAGGTTGACGGCAGCAGCAGCTCCACGGGCTGCAGGCTCAATATCCGAGTTTCCAGCTCGGAACGGGAAGCAGAGTCCTGGAAACTATCAAACACAACCTCACCTGTGGCGGGCTGCACCCCCTAAAAACAAACAAAAATGGAATGTCACAGAAAATATATATCTTCCCAATTAAAGCTACAACACAGCATAAACAAACATGGAAATAGTGAAGATGACACACTCACTTGTATGTACTCCATTTCTAAAGCGTCTGAAAACCTGTCAGCTTTCCAAGACTCTTCCTGAAGAAGTCAGTCAGAGTCACCAGAGGCTAGATAGGATTTTAGAGAGGCACCCTGAGCCCAGGTCCTGGATCTAACACACCTGACAGAGTGACGGTGACAAGTCACCAAACCCTACTGGGCCTCGTTTTCTTCCTCTCTAAGTAGGAATAAAACAGCCTACTTCCCTCACAGGGTTAAGGTAAGGGTCAAATCAAAACAAATGTGGAGCCAGCCCTGATGGCCTAGTGGGTCAGTCTGGAGCTCTGCTTCAGCAGCCCAGGTTCACTTCTCGGTCGCGGAACCACACCGCCCATCTGTCAGTTGCCATGCTGTGGCGGCAGCTCACACAGAAGAACGAGAAGGACTGATAACTAGGATATACAACCATGCACTGGGGGGCTTTGCAGAGAGAAAAAAAAAGGGGAAGACTGGGAACAGATGTTAGCTTAGGGTGAATCCTTCCCTGCAAAAAAAAAAAAAAAAAAAGCCAGTCCTTGCAAACTAGTTTATCTATCATAATTAATAAATTACTTAAAAAAAAAACGTGAATACTTGTAAACTATAAAGCACTGTACAAACAGTAGTCATCATCACTAAAAGTCACAAGTGATATGCTCCTAGTAACCTGGCCACCAGAGTAGTAATGAATTACTATTTCATTACATAAAATTAATAAATAGAAACTATAACTTTTGCCAAAAAAAAAAATCAAATATAACAAACCTGAATGAACCCCATGCAGACAGTCTATCCAGGGAAACCACCATGAAACTAAAAGACACCTTCATTACCCCAAGCCAATAATAGCAGAGATAAAGTGGAAAAGATCATGTTTGGAAGAGGTAAAAAAAAGTTAAGTAATTTACCCAAGCTTGCAAGATGATAAAGCGGCGGAGCCAAGATTCACGTAGTCTAACTCCACAGGCCACACTCTGATCCAGTACCGACGCTTAAGAAACGCGTGGGGCTAGTTACAGGCTGCATTAGCTGACAGGAGGAAATACCACCAGTCCCTACACTCCTATGCTGCTAATGGAAAGTCAAACGACACAGTCTCTTCAGGAGACAGCCTGGTATTTTCTAAGAAAGTTGAAAACATCCATACCCTATAACTTAGCGATTCCTCCCCTAGGTATGCACTCTTGAGAAACTCAGGTACATGTTTATGAGAAGACATGAACAAAAAGGTTTATAGCAGCATTCTTTGTACAACCAAAAACTGGAAAGAACCCACAGGTCCGTCAACAGAAGAATGAATAAACTGTAGAACATAAAATGAAATACAATGTAGCCATAATAAGGAAAGAACTATTACAGTAACATGTACATAAATCTCACACACATCCACAAACAAAGGCAGCAAGACCAAAAGGACACATACAACATGTTTGTACATAGTTTATACAAACTATACACTATGCATATAATAATATATTTAATATCTTATATAGTAGATATTACATACATTATAATATAATATCCAATACATTTGTATATAGTTTAAGGTGGTAAAACTGGAACTAAAAGCAAGGAAATCATCATCATAAAAGTCTGGATTATGGTTCCTCCTGGACGGGAGGGCCCTTCTCTGAGCAGTGTTATATTTCCTGACCTGGGTGGTTCTCTTGCATTACACTGTAAATTTCTGTTTGACACATTTTTTCTCTTGACTATTTTATAATTTTTTTAAATCTCTCATTTTTGGCTCAAGGAACTTCCTTAATTCTAGCCCAGAAGCCTTCCCTCGTGTTCGGATAGCTGGACTATAAATACATTAGTACACATATATAAGCTTATCTCCCAATCTACAAACCAAACATTTACAGAAGTTCAAATAAATTTATCAGTCAAATTCCCCTGGAACTTTTTAAATGAGAGAAATGGTCCACATTGTAATACTTGCAACAGCTATTACTCCATGTGATGTGTGACACTGAGAAACCCAAAGTCAGTCTGTACAAAACTGCACGCTGCCAAGACCGGAGGGAGGGCCTGACGGCAATGGTACTACAACAAGAAAGCCTCTGATTTCAGACTACCTCCCAATGCCCAAAAGATGACTCCTAGGAAGCAGCCGGGGAATGTGTGACACTCATCACAACAGGGAAAACCCAGCAAGAACAGCATTGAGGGTAAAGGAAGATGAGGTCCATTTCAGCCACACTGAGTTTGAGAAGTCGAGTCAAATTCAGAGTGCCCTGTCCAATACAGAGTTGGAAGCAGGAGCCTCAAGCTCAGGAGAAACGGACAGCCTGGACCCAGAGTTCTGGATCTGCCCAAAAGTGGTTGCTGAGGTCAAGGACAGGTCCCAAGAAAATGCTGGAGAGGCAAACTATCATTTCTCACTTTTTTCGCATCCCAGTTCACACACTTTGGTTAGCTTTGGCAGTAGGGCAGAGGGTCCTAAAAGCACTACGGAGGAGTTACGTACTGTCAACTCTGTTCTTCGGACTGAGTTTCAGGTAAATATAAAATAGCATACGACACATGTTAAAGCTTAAAAGCAAATACCCTTACTATTTGTAGGTAGGCCCAACTGCCTGTGGTTAGATAAAACATGCTTCTCAAGGACAAAAAAATTACTTAGAGCCATCCAACAGCAATGTTAACTCCCTGAGAGAAAAGCTTCCTGCTTAAGAAAATGTCAAGTTAGCACAGAGTTATGCAGCCAGAATAAGGTATTAAAAGGTACTTTGGAGGGGCTAGCCCCATGGCCTGGTGGTTAAGTTCAGCACACTCCACCTTCAGCAGCCTGGGTTCAGTTCCAGGGCACGGACCTACACTGCTTGTCAGTGGCCATGCTGTGGTAGCATCCCACAGACAAAATAGAGGAAGACTGGCACAGGTGTTAGCTCAGGGCGAATCTTCCTCAGCAAAAAAAAAAAAGGTACTTTAGAGACATTTAAGTAGTAAGAATTTTTGTCGATGCTGTAGCTGATTGCAAAAGTCAGAAAAAACAAAGAGAATTAGTTATTACTTAGGCAAGGAGTCCTAGTGAAGGGCCCTGAAAAATCTAAGATTTTGAGCACAGTCCAGGTCTGTAAATGGGCAAATCTACTCACAAATTGACAGAAGGGAAGATCAATAAAACTGTGATTCACAAATTATATTTATCTGGAAGACTCGTAAATATCCCTAGTATTAATTAAACATGGAGTTTAGGATTGGCCAACTATCATTTTCCCTTAACTATGCTTTCCTCCAAATCTACATATCAGAATCCCATAATCATTTGTGCTTCATTTCAAATCCCTAGAGGAAAGTGGGAAAACCCTTTGCTATCCATGCACATGTTGGCTTCCTGTTTTCTTCTGCCATCTGTACAGTGTCCACATGCACGCCTGTCACTGTATCCATCTTCATCCCTAAACTCCTAGAGCACATGGACAGAAACGATCTGCATCTCTCCATAGCACAGACTGCCAAGTAGCCAGATGAGAACAAAATTAGAACTAGAGATTTAACATAAAATTATGAGGAAAAGGTTTTTCTAGTCCAATTACTTGAGGGCACAATTTATGAAATCTTCATTATAAACCACACATGATTACTCATATTTAGAGAGATTGTAAACATGTATCATTCGTTCTTCACCTGCAAAGTACTTACCACGAGTCCAATGAAAATGTTCCCCTTTTTTTTGTCTTTAACGTTTTCCTTATTCTCACAAATACAGAGAAGATAGCTCGTAGAAGTATCCGTTATTATCTCATCGACATTTACAGCATCATCCAGCTTGACTAAAGGATTCACATGTAAAAATTATTAAAGAAAAACATATACTACATTTCCATTAATATTAACTGTTTTCTCCTTTGAAATAATGGTTCGTTTTCCAGGACATTTTTGCTCTGTGCAAAAACCTTCCATACAACATTCATTCTTCTGATTTACTCTGATCTTAGTGACATGTCTTATCTTCCCTAAGATATAAGGCTCATTAGAACAGACAACTCTTATCTTCTCGCTTTCAAAGGGCCTAGGAGGTACCTCTGACCCTGTGGAAGCCCAAACATTCACCCTCTTCTTTACTTGCATGGTGCTGTTACTTGAATTCTTAACAATCCCGTAATGTTTAATTCCACAAATCAAAGCATGAATACACTAGAAGGACTGTAAACTCCTTTCCTCCCTCCTAGTGCCTAGGAGTTCCCAGAGACAGGAAGAGAATTTTTAAAAGACATGAGAAACGAAAACCAAAGAAACAAGAAACGTGAGAGAGAGAGAGAGAGAGCCAGAGAGATAGACAGAGAGAGAGCGCGAGAGCGCGTGCGTGCGTGCGTGTGTGTGTGTGTGCGTGTGTGTGTGTGTAGTGAGCCCATTAATTAAATTCTCAGGGACAAAAGCTGATTTTGGATGAAGTCAGCCTGGGAACATCCGACTTGAGCACCAGCAGATACGAGCTATGGCATCAGCAAAAGAGAGGCAGGCAGGGGTACTATTTGAGAAGCAGCCTTCAAACAAGAGACTCGAGTTCAGGCAAAAGAAAGAATAATAAAATTACCAGGTTCTTACAGCCTGAGCATCTTAGAACAACACAGAGCTGTTTACAGTTTGAGGTCCGCTCTGAGTGACGGCCATTCCCTATTCATGGTATTAATGGAACAAAACAGTCTCCAGAATGTGTGTAGAAGCTGAGCAGGACTCTAAATAAGCAGATTTGTATTAAACCATAACAGAAATATTACTTTCACAGCATTATTTAAGACCTTATCCCTACATTTTTTATTCTGAGACCTGACCCTATCCCATGGTAAATATTTTAAAATGCATGCTTATCTCACTTTCTATATAATTATTTGGTTTTTAAAAAATTGACAGAATTTTATGACTTTGCTACGGAAATCATTTTGCTTCAAGGAACTCACTGAATTTATGAATGACCATAAATTTGGGGCCAATCACTGTGTAAACGGAGGGTGTCTGCAAAGTGAGAAAGCTTACAATCCATTTTCAAAAGGATTAAAATTTTTATGAAGCTAGCAATTAATGAAGATGGCCTATCATTAGTTTTTATAAGCAGTTCACTGTGTGCTAACTTTGGAGTTTTCTTTTCTCATTTTGAACTCAGTAAGTCATTTTTTAGGTCTTGTCTTAGGAAGGTCTGGAGGAGCTCACAGGCCCCAGGTACCTAACCCCCGCCCGCACAGTCCAGGGAGAACGCGACTTCAGACCAGTGCTGGCCTGCCATCACCTGTCATCAGGCTCTCTTTCTTCTCGCTCTCAAAGTATGAGGAGCTTCCCTTTCACCATGGCATTTGAAAAACGCTTGTTTCCAGCCATCACCAACCCCTCCCTCTTCAGGAGTGCATCGACCAAAGGCCAAGGGAACTATGCCGCCTCGTCTCACCAAAAAGATACCTGTTAGAGGATAGTTTTTTTAAAATAAAACTTTGTTATTTAAAACCAAACCCTTGTAACATTTAAGAGAAAAATTCCTATTCAAAAGGATATCTTCTCCAATAAGCGTAGATTTCGTATAAAGAGCAGTCAGTTTCCGGGAAAAGAGAGAACTTTTGTTGTCCCCGATGGCCTTTAACGCTGCTGTTTCAGTTTGCTTCACAACTCCCACCTTCAACAGAAATAAGAAATATTGAGCAGGGGCCGGCCCTGTGGCCAAGTGGTTAAGTTCGCATGCTCCGCTTCAGTGGCCCAGGGTTTCGCCGGTTCGAATCCTCGGTGCAGACATGGCACCGCTCAGCAGGCCATGCTGAGGCAGCATCCCATGTGCCACAACTAGAAGGACCCACAACTAAAATATACAACTATGTACTGGGGGCTTTGGGGAGAAAAAGGAAAAATAAAAAAATTTAAAAAAGAAATACTGACTATTAAATATGATGGAAACTTTTTTAAGAAAACATTTTATGAGATTTTAAAAAGTTAAATTTGAAACATTTAAAGCAGACATATTAGGCCACAACGTCCAGATGCAGGGCTTAAGTAAGATGCACACCAGAAGGAGCCTGTGTGGATCAATCACTAAGAAACACTACCACAGAGTTAAAAAAATTTTAGCCTAGATACTACCTAATATGTTAAAAACTGATGAAGATAGAATGCTAATAATTGACCCTTTCAATTCTTCAAAATGCCCAATTCCAAAACTAATTACAGCCCACCACCTTAGAAAACATGTTCTCACTCTGTGGAGAATCCAATTCCCTTCTCCCACAAGCTGAAGCCAAAGCTGACCTTATACCCCTTTGCCACAAGGCGGCGGACGTGAACAAACAGTCTGTGGGTAGGTATGCTTGCCGTCATAAAGTTGTGATCTAAGTGGCAATAAATATTGAGCTCCCGGGCTGCAATCTGAAAAATTAAAAAAAGGAGATTATCAATAAATTTCGGTTTCAAGATTCCCTATATGGTGTTTATTCACTTTGTTAAAAATCCATCAAAGATCTGTACACTTCTCTATCTATGTATATACCAATAAAAAGTTTAAAAGACATTGCCAGTGTAGAAGCCTACAGTTTCATCTATTTTTGGCAGTTCCCATGGCCTACCCTCAGGGCCAACATCTGTATCTATAAACGACTCGGAAAAACAGACAGGCCTTCTTCTATGTCCTTAGATCTATCAAACCTTAAAGAGCTGAGCCTTCCCTGCACAAGGACTATTCAACACAGAGAGCATGAGACTGTAATGAAATAATTTGCTACATAGCACATGCAAATAAATGAAAATTTGGAGATACCTCAGAGTATTACTATCTAATACTGATAGATACTGATATCTAATTCTAATAGTACGAACCTACTTGGACAGGGGGCATCTCTGAGGCTGTGAGAAGAGAATCCTCTGGTTTGGTTAGCTAATGAATGGTGCACGCGTGCTAGGAGTGCAGAACCAGGCTGCACCACCAGACTCGCTGCTTCTTCTAGAAGGCACCATGGCTCAGATACTGCCCATTGGACCCATGGAACCCTCATGCCAACACTTTCACCCCTCCCCCTACTCGACCCATCTCTGAACTGAGTTAGTTCATCACTGCAAGGCAGGCAAACATCAGCCTTTCCTGTGGTCAAGACTGAGCTGATCACTTGACCTGGAGAGAAGCGCAGACAACAGCATTTGCTATCATGCCCTCTCCTACAGGATGCCAACTACCTATGTGTCCCTGTCCTCAGGAAATACGCTCACCCTGTTTCAAAGTCTAATTTCATAACACAGAACACAGCATGATGCCATTGAACTAGAGAATGCCACTCTCCTGCCACAACAGCATTTAGGAAACTGGAAGAAAAAAAGCTGACCAAGTCTTCACTTCCCATCCATGCAGCAGCACACGTGCCACCTCATTACTCTCTGATGACGCAGGATTCACCCAGGCCTAAAACTATGGAATCTTCATAATCATCCATGACTCCAACTAAGTATCATCAGTAATACTTTCCTAAGCTTGCCTTAAATGCTCAAAATCACTTCTAACTTTCTTACCTTGGGTCTACAGCAAGTACCCGAAATTAAACACAAACCCAACTCAGACTACGACAGCGAGATGACTGATATGTACAGAGAGACCTGTAAGACTTCAAACACCTTCTGTTGGTGGCTGGCAGAGTTAATGTGCTCTTCCACTGAGACTTAACTATGTTCCTGGCTATGAAAATTCATAAATTAAGAGTAAACGGAGGAACTTCCATACATCTCAAAATTTTTTTCTTGCTTAAGTCTTCATTCGGAAACATACATATTTACATGATTATTCTTTAAATGATTCATCCGGTCAACTGTCAATGGATGAAGGTACCATGGAGAATAACCAGTGGCATTACAATAGGGACCTCTCACCTCCTTCCCCACAAGTCCAGCACCCACCAAGTTTGCTTGTGTTTATTTTTAGTTTTCACTTTAAATGACATCATTTTTAAAGGGTAATTGATCACAGTAGCCTTTTCACAAGGTCAGAAAATGAAACAAAAATACTGGAAAATATTTAGGCCTGGACAAGAAAAACATGAAACAGTGTCTGAAAAAGAACAACTTACCTCTGCATCTTCCCCGAAGAATCTATACTTATATCCACATTCCACACACAAAATGGCATCTTTCTGCTGCTGCTTCATTTCAATGTATTGTAATTCTAATGGTGTGTAGATGCTTTTGGTCCGTTTGTTAGACGGCTTAGAATCGCAAGTTTTCTGTAAGTTTTCACAACCCCCAAGTGATGATGATCCAGAACGACTGACATCAAAAACTGTCTTATCCTGGCAAACAAAATATTTTTACAGTTTAAAAAAGTACTAACCATAATAAGAGTTCCCAGAGAGAGAGAGAATGCAAATTTGGCACAAAACTAACAATTGGTGAATCTAAGTGAAAGGTTTACAGGAGTACATAGTATATTCAGAGAAACTTTTATGTGGTTTGAAATTTTTTCAAAGTAAAAGACTAAAAAAACTATGAACCAAACTAAACTAGCATATAATTATTTAAGCAAATTTTGAACGCATAAACATTTTAATGTTTTTTATGCTTCTTTTTAAATTTGACTTCCTTAAACCTATTGTAATTAACATTTTTCTTTTCATTATTTACTTCCAGGTATGTAAGGCACAAAGTCAGCAGGCATCAATCTGTCTCTCTCTCTGCAGTAGGGCAGAATCACTTCCAACAATCACGCTAGCAGCTAAAGCTGCAATTATTTACATTTCCAAGCACAGTCTAAAAGACAGTATAGTCCATAAATCTTTATTTCAAGAAAAAACCATGATTAGAGTTTCTGGAATGCATAAAGCACAAAGTTACATTTTCAACATTAGTATTCCTGCTATCCTTACTTTCCTGTATGAAACCATAATTAATTCCAATTCACAGCTTAGAGCAAATTCCTTGCTTATGAGACTTATTTACACGAAAAGTAAAATGAGACAGATTTTTAGGATAAATTCAACTTCTAATTAATTGTCACTGTGTCACTGCCAACATCTAAAAATTTACCAGCTACCCCTGGAATTAAAAATATGGTCTAAAAAACTAGTGACCAACAGGGGAAGAAAAGAGAAAAAAAGAAAAGTCCTATATGGCCCAGAGAGGGGAACCCCAGGCCTAGAGAAAGCCAAGAAACATGTACTTTACAGTTGCCAAATGTTTAAAAAATTCAGCCTAGCTAGGACAGCAGGTAGAGATGCAATTTATCTGAATGGTGTAACCCAGCAACCCTCCGAAGATCAACAATAACAAGACAGTGAGGTGTGGAGAGGTGTAGAAAGAAAAGTGGGTCAATATATCAGAGTGGAAAATGTATTTGCTTTTAATTTTGATGGAGATTTTCTACTTTGTTTCCACAACTTTTATGTAAAATCCCTGAATACTACATATTGAGAAACTTAACATTTTAAAAAATACATTTCCGAGGAAAAAAAGTTTGTACTTTTTTTCTCATATGGAATGAGAGTAGGCATCCAGAAAAAAGGTTTATCCAAATGGGATACTAATAAATAAGTCAATCTGAATACTTGAGTAGTAAGCAAGTTTTTTCCCCCACCATTTGGGTGGAAATACTTCTCAGATATAGTATACTCTTTTGCATATTCCCAGAGTCAGCATTCTGAACTCAATATAACTTTGTATTCAAAATTCAGGGTGATCAGAATAATAAAATTGGAATTTCAGGACCAATCAAGACTTTTGGAGTTCTTAGCCCCCACACTAATGGTCCCAGACCACTGGGCATTTAAGTTCATTCATCTTCCCCTCCATGCCGTCACATAGCTATCACTTGTAGTGATACCCATGCACTACTTCTAGGTGTCCCTTCTAACTAGTTACTTCTAATTTGCTGTGAATCAGAAATGCCAACTTGGTCATTCTATGTGTAAAGCAATGGCAAATAAGCTCTCATGAGGCCCTGGGGTAAATTCTCTGAATAATAAAGCAAGCTTCAATAAGACACACTTTTTGACCTCTGTACTTTATGACCACTATACTCAGGTGAACTGCTTCTAAGTAATAAAAGAGATTAAAAATAAGAACAAAAACACTTTTTTCCCCTGATGCCCTAAGGTAAGTAAATGTATCCTAGCCTAGCTGAGGAGTTGTTCATGGATCGGGACTTTGTAGAAGGAGCATGAACTTCTGAAAATTAGATACAAATTGTTCTTGGTCTGAGTATTTTTCTGAGGAAAGAGTCTGCAGCTTTCATCAAATTTAAATGACAAAAAAAGTGTTAAGACTATTTCCCTAATTCAGCAGTTCGCAATCATGACTACACACTAAAATGAGAGCTTTTAAATAATATCCATGCCCAGTTCTTACTGAACACCAATTAAATGTGATTCAGAGCAAAGTTTCTTGCTATGGGTAGGTTTTTAAACTTCTCCAGGTGATTCTAATTTAAAGCTGGGCTGAGAACCACTATTCTGAATTGTAGATTTCAATGATGGAGCAAGAGTTAAATGCCCTGATTTTTCAATGATGAAAAACATTAACAAATCACAAAACAGTAGAAGTAAAGAGCCATATTCACTTGGTTTACCTCTGACTTTACTTTATGTCAGCCAAGCTTTCAACTGAAAACCTCAAAACATCCATACAAGTTGTCCATCACAACCGTCCAGACTAATCACGGAAACTATAAGGAGGACTATAAGAAACTGTGCTTGTCATAATAACCAATAAAGAATATCCCCAAGTTAACGGCTCCTAATCTGGGCTGAACATGAGAATCATGTGAGAGGCTTTTGCTTTGTTTTGTTTTAATACAAACCCATTCATCCCTCCTCAAGACACAGTAAATCACAATCTTTAGGGATCTGAAAATAAAATAAAATAGAAAGCAAAAGCTCCCTCAACTAATTCAGATGACCAGCCAAGTTTGGGAACCACTGCCCTGAGTGAACCCACAGAACCAGTGGCACTCCAGAGCCTACTATTCTGGGCAGTTGGATATTCATCTATATGACCGTTACATACCTTTTGACTAGTTTGAGATTTGGAATCTTCAGAAGAAACTGCATTCTTTGCACGTAGAAGATCGATATCGTCAAAATCAGTACATTTTGGCAGAACTGCAAATCTCTCCTTAAGAGGCTCTGTCTGGACTCTGTTTTGAGGAGGGGCAGAATCGCAGCAGAATTCTTTCAATTTCTCCAGAGACTTTAAAACAATCCTGGTCCTCAGACATTTCTTTGGCTCTTTGTTAGCAAATCAGAAGAAAATATAACAATAGTATTTTGTCTTATTATGTCGATTCATAACCAGCATAGGACTGTTAAAGAGGGAGCTTCTCACAAAAGCAATGAATCTAACTATAATGTGCTAAGGAAATAAAGAACATTGGTTTCAGGGTAAAGATGGCACACTGAAACATACATCTAATTTCACTTGGTCCTGAAACCCCATTAAAACTATAGTAGGGTTTTGCTTTTTCTTTTTTTTTCTTTTGGTACAAGCCCACGAAGACAGAGAGAAAAGTAGAGATGACAACTGCAAATGAAATAGCTGAAGCTAGAAAGAAAAAAGAATGAGCAATAACCAATTTAGCAAATCTGAAAGCTAAATCCTAAGAAAACCAAGAAGCAATCTGTTTACAACACAAAATGCTTAAAAGGCTTAGAAATTAGGGCACCGGTCCCCGTAGAAATGGAATAAAGGGAGGTTCTAAAATAAAGAGGATTGGTTCAAAGCGATTTAATTCCTAGACCCCTACCCCACTCCAAGCTCCCGGGCAGCTGTCCTTCCTCCACCTCAGCAGAGGACTGGAGATTTCTTTGGAAAAGGCAGAAAGGCACAGTTGAGATGCAGCACCGTGCCTAAGCCAGAACAATGGGAATGCGGGCTTACTGTATGCTGAGAACCCAGCCTCTTGTCACCAGCTCAGAACACCGGCAGCCAAAGCTCTCCCTTCCAGGCAGGAGCTGGGAAGACCCCAGATTGGGGAAACTGACCAGCTCAATGGGAAAGACCTAAAGATACTGACACCAGGGGTTCACCGAGGAAATCAGATGGCCAGCCCAGACACACCTGCTTTCCTACCTCCACAACTTTGCTGATGCTGTGCTGTCTCCCTGGAATGTCCTGGACTTCAATTTCAACACGTCAAAATTGTACTCACTCATCAAGACCCATCTCAAAGCTATTTTTCTCATGAAATTCTCCGCTAATTCCTCCAGCTTAAAATCATCTTTTCTTTCTCTGTGTTCCTATAACAAGATCATATCTCTCTATAGCACTTATCACAGCCTGCCAATTAGCAGTTATTCATAAGCAATCAATCCATAAAAGAAGGAAAACTATCCTTTACTGGATATCTACTGGATGCCAGAATACATTATTTCACCCTTTAAAGCAATACCATTAACTAGCTAGTAGTAAACATAAGGAAACTGGGACTGCCTTTATCATCCTCACCATCCGTTTTCAAGCAAAACACTCAGGGCAAGAGTTGTGTTTTGTTCATTTCTAAAAGTTTAAAACTTTTCAGATATATACTTCTATCTTTTCTCCTGTTAAACTGATAGCTAGAAAAATGTATATTTGAATCTCTTTTCACATGTATATATTCACCTTATTTAATATTACTCTCCCCTTTTCAAATGCATACCTGAATCACTCTTCAGAAGTATAAGTTTGTATATTATACGAAGATGTCCCTCCTATGAATATTAAAAACACTTCCCCGGGATGGGGGTGAGTGCAAACCTGGGGGTTGTACTCATGTTGAAAAAGAATATCTAAAACCAAAGTGTTAAAAGCTGAGGTGAAGCAGCCAGCGACTCTTCTGCCTAGAGGACACTCCTCTCCTTTCTTCTCATCATCTATTCTTTTAAGTAAGCAGTAAAGTTCGTATTTCAAAAACTTCCATGTCTATGGCCTCATTTCCACAAACTTCGGGGTTCACTTGGCCAGATCTGGAGCACTGTGGATCTGGGGACGAGACTTAGAGTGTGTGTGGTAAGGCCCCTTGACAGCTTACTTTCATGCCCTCCTTACCACCCTTCCCCACCTCCTCCCCACTCCCACCACAGCCAAGGAGGTTTCTACCACAGAGCTCCATCCTGGAGCTGCTGTCAATTCAGAAAGGCTTACATCAGTTCAGGTCTGATCCTGGATGGAGCCCATGTCTGTCTAACCTCCCTGCAACCCTCCCACACTTCTTAAAATTTTGTTTTCCTTTTTCTGTGTGCCCAACTTTCATCCTTAGGATAGACTGACTTTCTATGTGTGCTTCTCAGCTCAAGAGTCAGGAAGGGAGGTGTCCCACCTTGTTTGTTTATGTTAAAGCCATTATGATTCCTGAACTATAAAACATAGTAAGAGAAAGAACTAACTGGTACACAAGAAAGGACCCAAAATTAGTTTTCTCTTAATGCTCCAAGGACCATCATATTTTGAATCAAAAAGAAAATTGGGGAAACATGAGCATGTTATCTGTGGGAAGGACAAAGCTTACAACACAAAGACAAAATCTTTCATTTCTTCCCTCACAGATACCTAAGAGAGGTTTTAAAACCTCAAAAGGCCCGGGGGGTGGGGGGTGGGAGGAAGCCTACTCAAGTGAAAAAGCCCAAGAGCTACAAAACCCTTATACCTGAGGAGAGATATAAGCATGGGCCCCAGTCCCTCCATTGGGCCTTAAGAAGGAACTTGTAACCACTGTGAAAACCTGGCTCTCGGAAAACTGAGCGCCCAAACACACCTTACAAACCTCCATCTTCTGCTCCTGGGCTTAAAGCCTCACTTGTACCACGTACCAGCTTCAAATCTGCATCTCTGAAGGTGCCGTGAAATGGACTATCAAACTGCCACAATACGATGTTATGCCTTGGCAGCATCATCATTAAAGTCTCTGAGCCCTTAGGAGGACACACCATAGAAATAAGGCCACTGGTTGCTGTCCCAATGACATTACATGGACCCAAAACTCCTCCCTAGGAATATTTCACCAAAATTAAGTCCCTCACTGTTTAAGCCTTCATTTTTTGTGTCCCGTAAATGGAAATACATCATAGCTACTTTCTCTCTCCAGAATAAGCCTAGGGTATGAAGGATCAACGAGGAAGAAGAATTATCATATTTTTAATCAAGAATCTTTTAGAAGGAGGCATGGAGTAGATGCTAAAATGAAAATATGTGTCACTATAAACAGATTTATTTTAATTTGTAAAGCAATGTGTTTTATAGTTACAACAATTCGCCATCTTAAAAAAGCGAAAGAAGAAAAATCCTTGGAGCGTTACAAAGATAAGTCTGTTGCATTAAATACACTGTTCAGGCAAAACTAATCTCCGTTGTTAGAAGTCAGGATAGTGGTAATCCCTGGGGTCGGGGGGAGGTTGTGAGTGGGAGGGGGGATAGAGAAGTTTCGGGGGTCCTAGTAACATGGTTTCTTGATCGAAGTGATGGTTACACAGGTGAATTCAGTTTGTGAAAATTTATCAAGCTTATGATTCTCTATATATGTTAAACATCAGTAAAGAATTAAAAACAACAACAACAAATCAATTTTCCTCAATCTCAGAGTCTCAAGAATTGCCTGTTTGGAAAGAGAACCTCCAGCAGATGTTTTTGAGAGTTTCAGTTCAAAAGAAGACATTTAAACTTAGGCAGATAAGAATAAGATACTAGCCAAAGAGGTCAGGGTCTTAAAATGAAAAACAAATAAATATAAGAGGCAGTTTCAAATCTTGCCTAATTGCAGAAACCCAAGGAAGGCACAGAACTTCCCTCTTCTTTAGTAAGAGACTTATTTTTTAATCTCATTGTCCTTATTTTTAAAGATTCATTCCAAATTTGGGCATGTTGTTTTGAACTGCAAAAGGTAATTCTTTTCTTAAAAGTATAAAATGAAAATGGAAAATTCATGGGATAAAATTTTGTGTTTCACCCTGTTTAATAAGCACAGTCATTGGAGAATACAAATTGGGAATATGGAGAATGGCATATTTGATTCCATGAATGAATCTGATTTCTTCACTAAAATGAAGGAGCCTTTAGCTTTAGGATATGAACTGCAGTGTGTACTAATTATAAATACTGACTGGTGTTGTCTATAAAACGGTCCTAGGAGGACAAAAAACTGGAAACCATATGAATTTAAGGCAAATTTCCATGTGAACTTTTTGGGTATGGTTTAAAGGTACAATATGCAATACATTTTCCCAGGTTTTTTTAAAATTGTGCTTTATTTTTATATACTCTGGCTATATTTTACAAATCCTTATTGACTTTGGAAAGCCTGAATATATACAGCATTAAGATAATGGATATCTGCACTTATCAAAATGCTTCTAGATAGAGTTCTAATATGTTAATTTGTAATTAAAATAAGAATATTAATAACACGTCAGGTCTGACTTTTGACCTTGTGAACTAAGACAGCCAAACCTATATACATCCCATCCGATACGCTCTTTCTACAATGTGATGCTGACACTCCTGTATGGAGAGGTGGCTCTTGAGCCTAGGCAGGCCTTTGTAACTAACCCGACCAACAGAGTATGACAGAGGAGACACTATGTGACTTCCAAAACTAGATCATAAAAGGCAACACAGCATCTGTCTGGCTCTCTCTCAGGGTGCTCATCCTTGGCACCCAGCCACCATGTCATGAGGAAGCTCAAACTAGCCCACACAGAGAGACCAGTGGTGTGCTGGAGCCAACTCATATTGGCTCTTGGGAGGCAACTGTTAAATCCTCGAGAATTTTGTGAACCAGTTGTCAAAAACAGCCATTGTTAAAAATTAGCTAATGTAAACTTACAATTAATTATACTAAAAATAAAGGTAATAAATACTCAAACCTAATCACTTCCTAAAACTTTTCCCACATTTTACTATTATCTATGTTCCAAAGGTTATTAATGTGTATTGTCTGTATATGGTGGAAATACCATATAATGGAGCTATTGCTATTATGCGGCCCTTCCCAACTCTAGAAAAGTCAAGCCTCAGGATTAGAGCTACTCTAGACCTTCTTTTCCAAAGTTTAAAAACAATCCTTACAAAGATCACACCGATCCACGAGGATTTTAATTGCTTTTCAGAATGAAGTCCAACATTCTTTAAAAATACACAAAACTGAGGAAACAACAACACAGAATTCAAAATATCTATGATCCAAACAATTAACTACTACACATGCAAAAAGTAGGAAAAATGAGTCAAGGGATACAGACCCAGAAAAGACAGAGATGACAGAATTATCACATAAGGACAAGAAAACAGATACTATAAATATGCTCCACAAAATCAAGAATGTAAAGGAGAACACGAACACAAAGAGGAGAAAAATCAAAGATTTTTTTTTTCGGTAACAGCTTTACTGAGATATAATTCACATAGGGAAATTGGAGATTTTTAAAAAGAACAAAATACAACCTCTAGAGATGAAAATACAATATCTGAAAGGAATATTTCACTGAATGAGATTTATGGCAAATTAGACATTACAGAAAAAAAAGAAATCACTGAACTTGAAAACGTAGCAGGAGAATGGATGGAAAATGAAGTACAAGGAGAAATAAGACTGGAAAACAAATGAAAAGAGCTTCAGTGATTTGAGGCATAATGTCAAGTAACCTGGGATCCCTGTTAATAAACTCCCAGCAGAAGAGGGAGGGAGGAGACAGAAAAGATATTTGAGGAAATAACACCCCCCCAAAAATTTTCCAGATTTGATGAAAATTATAAACCCATGGACCCAAGAAGCTTTAAATGAACTCCGAACAAAATTTTAAAAAAGAAAGAAAAAATTTTTAAAATACTAGACTAAGGCCCATCAAAACCAAATGTGTGCAATCCAGTGATAAAAAGAAAATCTTAAAAGCAAAGGCAAAAAAGATATATTAGGGAAATCAACATCCTATAATTTAAAAACACAAAAAAAAACACCTGATGACACATATGCTAAAGATTAAGAACATTTGAAGGAATACTGTGACTCCCTTTCTCCTCAAATACATGACTTTTCCAACGTGTGCTTTACCTAGGTTACTGCAACTTCTCTTATTCTAGAAATGCATCTTTGAATCTCTTTTCAAATGTATGTTTTACCTTGTTTATTATCATTCCCTTTAATATTCAAACACATACTTAAATCGCTTTTCAGATACATAAAGTTTCCTTGTGAATATAAAAGCTTCCTTCCTCTGTGGATCCCAGGTATAAAAAAGAACTTGTAAATTGAAGAGTCAAGACCTGAGGTGGAGCCATACAATGGGATACTATTCAGCAATAACAAGGAATGAAGTACTTCAGAATAGTCAAAACCACGGACAGAAAGTAGAACGGTGGCTGCCAGGGGTTGAAGAGGTGGAATGGGAGTTATTGTAATGAGTGCAGAGCTTCAGCTTTGCAAGATGAAAAGAGCTCGAGAGACGGATGGTGGTGATGGCTGCACAACAAAATGAATGTTCTTAATACCACAGAACATACCCTTAAAAATGCTTAAGACGGTAAATTTTACATTATGTGTATTTTACCACAATAAAAAAAAATCAACCCAAATTTTTTTAAAAAAGGAAGGAGGTACTGATACATGCTGCAACATGGACGAACCTTGGAAACATTACACCAAGTGAAAGAAACCAGAAAAAAAGGCCACATATTGTGTGATTCTATTTATATGAAATGTTCAGAATAGGCAAATCTATAGACACGAAGTAGGTTTGTGGTTGCCTAGGGCTGGGGGCGTGCCGGGGGAAATAGGGGAAGTGACTGTGAATGGGTACAAGGTTTATTTTTGGGATGATGAAAATGTTCTGAAATTGACTTTAATAACAATGGTTGCACAAATCAGTGAACATACTAAAAGTCATTGAATTGTACCTGCTAAATGGGTGAATTGTATGGTATGTGAATTATATCTTAATAATTCTGCTATTAAAAAAAAAACTGAGGTGGAGCAAGTCACCAGCTCCTGACTCATGGATGCTCCTCTCCCTTGTTCCTGAGTGTCATTTTTAACAAGTAACAAAGGTTTTATTTCAAAACATTCCAAGTCTGTTGCCATATTTCCACAACTCTCACCTCAGCTCTCTTGTGTGGCCTTGGGTAAGTTACTTAACTGTGGTAACCCTCAATTCTCCT
Organism: Equus asinus; assembly: GCF_041296235.1. NCBI lineage: Eukaryota > Metazoa > Chordata > Mammalia > Perissodactyla > Equidae > Equus > Equus asinus. The sequence goes on from NC_091798.1 coordinate 88,200,352, forward strand.
CATCTATCACCCACGTCTTCCTCCACAGGAGGACAAGGTTGTTGGGGAGAATAAATGAGCTACGAAAGCCTCAAGAACAATGGCAGGCATACAGTGGGTGCCCAATAACTGCTTGGAGAATTGACTGAAAAACTGAACAGATCAGGTCTATGTAGAGTACTGAATTTAAAAAGCTAAACAGCCCCAGAAAAGGTAACATTAATACACGGTAAATAATTCTGTCAAGTCATGCCTCCTTCAGAAAGGAGGAGGGAAAGGGTATTTTCAGCTTTATCTTTCTCTTTAGCCATGCATCTCCATTTCTATAGTTATTTCATACTAAGGCTTTCCTGTTGACCCTAAATCCAAATTTTACGTTTTGAGGAGGGAGAGATATTCTACATGATCCAATGAACCAGATTGGCTTTTTTGTTTTTTGTTTTTGTCTCATTCTCTTTATCTAATTTCCCGGGGCTAATAAAGAAAGAAGCATTTTCTGTCTTCCCTTATCACAAATTCTCCGAGACCAAAAACTAGAAGAAAATCTGCTCAGCCATCCGCATCCACCCACCTCTAGCAGGCCAGGGCTCAGGAATGGTGGCTTAGCGAAAGCCTTCTAGCAGAAAGAGCAGCTCCGTGACGAAAGAGGACAGGAAGATCTGCATGGCCTAACACTGAACATCGTTCAAAATGCTCTGCTAAGTGGGAAAGGAGAGCTGCAAAGCAGTAAATGTAATACAATGCAATTTATATTATTTTTAGTTAACTAATTCGTGGGTCTATTGCGTACATATATATGTATATAAATAGAAAACCCGGAAGAATATACAATAGCCCCAAAAATCAGCAGTAGGCTTCCCTGAAAGGGAGGGATTATGAGGTCTTTCACTGTGTACCTTCTACATTTCCGTATTGCTTGAAATTTTTCTAACAAGAATGTTTTACTTTTATAATCTGGACAAAAATTAGCTAGAGAGACTAAAAGAGAAACTGGCACAACTCCAGCTCTTACCTCCACCCCCCCGACCTCCTACCCACACCACCACTCATGGAGAGGCCCTCTACCCAAGCACAATGGGGACCTCTCTCTACAAAGGAAAAGAGGCACAACTCTCCAACAGCCTCCTCTGCTTCTGGAGAATGAAAGGATATCAGAGCCCTGACTGGTGAGAATGAAGAACCGCGGCCACAGAACTCACCAGGATTTCCAGACTTGACTAAATCACTCTCTCCTTCCTTCTCTTGAACTTTCTTTGCTTTCTTTTTAACAGGCCCATCATTCTCCAGTGGTCTCTTTTTACTTCTGTCAGTTTCTGCAACCTATATCAGGAAGGTTAGAAAATGATGTGTTATCTCTAATCTCAAAACCTGATGTATGCAAAATAACTTAAACCTTATTTCTGAATGACAACCAGGCCCTTGCTATGCACCCTTCATAGAATCATCCACATTGAGCTCTGGGAAGACATATGGGTGAACTGTTTTTACCATCATTAAAGACAAGGTGGAGACTGGCAGGTCATTAGCCCCAGCACCTCAAACCCTGCTAGAATTAACGAGAACCAACACTCCTCCCTTTCTATACCCAATCAGCCTTCACGGGGCTGGCCAGGTGCACAGCGGTTAAGTTCACACGTTCCACTTTGGTGGCCTGGGGTTCGCCAGTCCGGAGCCTGGATGTGGAGCTATGCACTGCTTATCAAGCCATGCTGTGGCAGTCATCTCACATATAAAGTAGAGGAAGATGGGCACGTGGATAAAGAAGATGTGGTATATATACACAATGGAATACTACTCAGCCATAAAAAAAGACGAAATTGGCCCATTCACAACAACGTGGATGGACCTCGAGGGCATTATGTTAAGCGAAATAAGTCAGTCAGAGAAAGACGAACTCTATATGACTCCACTCATAGGTGGAAATTAGTATATTGAGAAGGAGATCTGATCGGTGGTTACCAGGGAAAAGGGGGGGTGGGGGGAGGGTACGGAGGGGGAAGTGGTGTACCCACAACATGACTAACAAAAATGTACAACTGAAATCTCACAAGGTTGTAATCTATCATAACATTAATTAAAAAAAAAAAAAAAAGATGGGCACGGATGTTAGCGCAGGGCCAGTCTTTCTGGGCAAAAAGAGGAGAATTGGCGTCAGATGTTAGCTCAGGGCTAATCTTCCTCAACAAAAAGAAAAATCAGCCTTCACCAAGTCTCATACTATAGAACTTGAATTACCCTACTTACATATGTTAAATAAAATACCTTTAAGAAAAAAACTAATATTTAGAAAAGATAAAATTAGATAATAAAAGAACAGAATCATTTCTCAAATGTTAATTGTAATTTATCTCTATGTTCACCACTGAAGATGCCACAAGATTATGAACCACCTGTTGGCAGGAAATCTGTCAAAAATCCTTCAGCAAATATCCTCTAAATGGTGGGTGTAAAATAAAATCTTGGTGAATTCATGAAAATGCAAACTATCGTCAAAAAAAAAAAGACAAGAGAGGAGCAATCACTCCATGGAAGAAATGTAAACGAAGGGAACAAGATTTTGAAGCAGCCAAGCTGTGAGCCACATTAAAACTTGGCAGGGTGGCTAAAAGCCAGTCTGCCAGCCCCTTCCACAGCCTCATTCTGAGAAATTCTGCACCACGGAGTCCAGAGAGGGAGCACCCTTAGACTTTCCCCCGTGGCAATGTCTCTGGTAAGAAGAAAACAAACAAAAAAAAACACTTATTTTACTCAGTTGAAGGGTGGCAAGCAACAGGAAGGATCCAATGACCAACCATCACATCTGTACCATCTTAAGAAACTTTACCCACCCAAACTGTGTATTAGACTTTATGATCTGAAGTGTGAGGGTGTAATCACTGGGGAGCTCACAACATGACTGCTTTTACCCATAGTCGCTTGGAATATTCAGCAAGCTGCTGTTGCAGCCTTAAAGACTAGAGATTTAACGGCAGTTTTCTAGTCACCCAACCAAACACATGTAAAGCTCCTCTTGAACCCTCAATCCAGAAAAAAAAAAAAGAGGAGGGAGAACAGAGGTTACAAGACGCATCCTTTGCCCACAAGCCCCTATCCTCATCACAATGAGAGTCAGGAGACCTGAGTTTCCGTCTCAGGTCTGCCATTAAGAACCTGTATGATCTGAGCCTCAAGTCTCTTACCCCAAATGGAAACTAAAGTCTTGGAATTACAATATTCAGCCGCCCAGGCTTTTCCCTCCTTCTCCTTCCCGAGCCCCGCCCCTTTCTCATCTGGCCGCGTCCTCTCGCCGATTCTCGCGAACACTCTCCGCCTCCTCCCGCTCCACTCACAAGCCCCGCCCCGTCGCCCCGATGGCCCCGCCCCGACCTGGACCAAACTCACCAACTGTGGCGGCAACGGAGGCGGGAAAGAGGACGCTAGGGGCGCTGCGGCATCGGAGTCAGGGTCCGCCTTCTCGGCAGCCCCCGGGGGAGAGGAGGTGGACTTCAGGCTTCCCGCAGACTGGAAGAATCTGCTCAAAACCGCCTGCCTTGCCGGGGCTGGGCCGGCAGCAGCGGCGCCGCCAGCGGCAGGCTTCCGGCGCGACATCGCGGGGCCAGGAGTGACAGCCCAGGGGCAGGCCCGAGCCGGGAGCGCGAACCCGCGGCCGCAGGTCCCGGGCGTCTGCGGGCGCGAGCACGTCGCGACCCTGCGGTGCGCCGGGGCAGGAGGCGGGGCGGGGGCGGGATCTCGCCTGCACAAATCGGGCCGAGGGGCGTGGTGGCCACTATTTGGCGCCACGCTTGACCGGGAATCCAGGTGTCGCGAGCGAGCTCGAAAGTGTTTGCTGCCGCTGTCATGGTTCGTCCGCTAAATTGCATCGTCGCCGTGTCGCAGAATATGGGCATCGGCAAGAACGGGGACCTGCCGTGGCCCCCACTCAGGTACCTGCTGGGCCGGGGAGGGTTGGGTGTGCGGGGTTCGAAGCTGGCGCAAGATGCCCTTGACCCGGGTGCCCGGGCGGGGCCGCGCCGGGCCGACTGGCAGCGGGAGGATGGGGCCGGGCTTGCGACATGAACTCACCGGGCCTGGGCCTGGGCCTCCTTCTGTGTCAGGAACCGGGAGGCCAAGTTACTGATTTCCGTCCCGCTCCTGCTGCCCTGCGAGGCCTTTCCCCTCGCGCCCGCCCCAGAGCAAAGTCCCGGTCCTGGAGAAGCCACCCCCACCCCGGGCACCATGTGTCCGGCGTGGGTACCGTTCTGAGTAACGCTGTGTTTCTCTAACTTGTAGGAATGAATTCAAGTATTTCCAAAGAATGACCACAGCCTCTTCAGTAGAAGGTAATATGGGATTTTTAAGTGATAGAGGTTCGCCAACAGTCTTGCTGGAGTAAGCTTACCAGTGCAAATTTTACTTAAATCAAAAGTCTTCCCTGTTAATCTGGGACCGTTTCTCTTACCATCGATCTGTATGCAGTTCCCAAGGTTCATTAAACATCTTTTTTTTTTTTTCAGTCTCTACGTTTTTAGTTGTTTTTGAATTTTACTAATAGTACCTTATCCTGAACACTTCCTTTCTTTTTTTTTATTGAGTTCATAATAGTTTACATTATTTCTTGACTGTCACCGCATAAGGGCTCCCCTTCACCCCTAGGCCCACCCCCCACCCTCCTTCCCCTGGTAACCACTGACTGTTTTCTTTGTCCATGTGTTTGTTTATATTCCACATATGAGTAAAATCATATGGTGTTTGTCTTTCTCAGTCTGGCTTATTTTGCTTAGCATGATGCCCTCCGGGTGCTTCCATGTTGTTGTAAATGGGATGATTTTGTCTTTTGTTATGTCTGAGTGGTATTCCGTTGTATATATGCCACATCTTCTTTATCCAGTCATCAGTGGATGGGCAGTTGGATTGTTACCATGTCTTGGCTAATGTGAAAAGTGCTGCAATGAACATAGGGGTGCACAGGACTCTTTGGATTGTTGATTTCAAGTTCTTTGGATAAATACCCAAGTAGTGGGACAGCTGGATCATATAGTATTTCTGTTTTTAATTTTTTGAGAAATCTCCATACTGTTTTCCATAGTGGCTGCACCAGTTTGCATTCCCACCAGCAGTGTATGAGGGTTCCCTTTTCTCCACAACCTCTCCAACATTTGCTATTTTTGTCTTAGTGATTATAGCCATTTAACAGGTGTAAGGTGGTATTTTAGTTGAGTTTTGATTTGCATTTCCCTGATGATTAGTGAGGTTGAACATCTTCTCGTGTATTTACTGGCCATCTGTATATCTTCTTTGGAAAAATGTCTGTTCATATCCTCTGCCCATTTTTTGATCAGGCTTCGTTTTTTTGTTGTTCAGTTGTGTGAGTTCCTTACATATTATGGAGATTAACCCCTTGTCAGAAATATGATTTGCAAATATTTTCACCCAGTTGGTGGGTTGTCTCTTTGTTTTGATCCTAGTTTCTTTTCCTTGCATACGCTCTGTAGTCTGGTGAACTCCCACTTGTTTATTTTTCCTTTTGTTTCCCTTGTCTGAGAAAACATGGTATTCGAAAAGATCCTTTTTAGTTCAATGTCAAAGAGTGTAGTACCTATATTATCTTCCAGGAGTTTTATGGTTTCAGGACTTATCTTCAAGTCTTTGATCCATTTTGAGTTTATCTTTGTGTATGGCATGAGATAATAGTCTACTTTCATTCTTTTGCATGTGGGCTGTCCAGTTTTCCCAACACCATTTATTGAAGAGACTATCTTTTCTCCATTGTATGTTCTTGGCACCTTTGTCGAAGATTATTTGTCTGTAGTTCTGCGGTTTTATTTCTAGACTTTCAGTTCTGTTCCATTGATCTGTGTGCCTGTTTTTGTACCAGTACCATGCTATTTTGATCACTATGACCTTGTAGTACATTTTGAAGTCACGGATTGTGATTCCTCCAGCTTTGTTCGTTTTTCTCAGGATTGCCTTAGCAATTCAAGGTCTTTGGTCACCCCATATGAATTTTAGGATTCTTTGTTCTATTGCCATGAAGAATGTCATTGGGATTCTGATTGGAATTGCACTGAATCTGTAGATTGCTTTGGGTAGTATGGACATTTTAACTATGTTTATTCTTCCAATCCATGTGCATGGAATCTCTTTCCATCTCTTTATGTCATTATCAATTTCATTCAGTCATGTCTTATAGTTTTCATTGTATAAGTCCTTCACCTCCTTGGTTAAATTTATTCCTAGGTACTTTATTCTTTTTGTTGTGATTGTAAATTGAATTGTATTCTTCAGTTCTCTTTCTGTAAGTTCGTTATTGGAGTATAGAAAAGCAACTGATTTTTGTAAGTTGATTTTGTACCCTGCAACTTTACTGTAGTTGTTAATTATTTCTGTTAGTTTTTCCATGGATTCTTTGCAGTTTTCTGTATATAAGATCATGTCGTCTGCAAACAGCAAGAGTTTTACTTCTTCACTCCCAATTTGGATTCCTTTTATTCCTTTTTCTTGCCTAATTGCTCTGGCCAAAACCTCCTGTACTATGTTGAATAAGAGAGGTGGTAGTGGAAATCCTTGTCTTCTTCCTGTTCTCAGGGGGGTGGCGTTCAGTTTTTGCCCATTGAGTATGATGTTAGCTGTGGGTTTGTCATATATGGCCTTTATTATGTTGAGGTAATTTCCTTCTATCCCCATGTTGTTAAGAGTTTTTGTCGTAAATGGCTATTGGATCTTGTCAAATGCTTTCACTGCATCTATTGAGATGATCCTGTGGTTTTTATTCCTCAATTTGTTGATGTGGTGTATCACATTTATTGATTTGCGGATGGTGAACCATCCCTGTGTCCTGGTATAAATCCCACTTGATCATGATGTATGAACCTTTTGATGAATTGCTGAATTCGGGTTGCCAAGATTTTGGTGAGGATTTTTGCCTCTGTGTTTATCAGCAATATTGGCCTATAGTTGTCCTTTTTTGTGTTGTCCTTATCAGGCTTTGGTATCAGAGTGATGTTGGCCTCCTAGAATATGTTAAGTAGTATTCCATATTCCCTAATATTTTGGAATAGCTTGAGAAGGAGAGGTGTTAAAACCTGTCTGAAAGTTTGGTAGAATTCCCCAGGGAAGCCATCTGGTCCTGAGCTTTTATTCTTTGCAATGCTTTTGATTACTGTTTGAATCTCTTGCCTTGTGATTGGTCTATTCAGATTATCTGTTTCTTCTTGATTCAGCTTTGGGAGGTTGTAAGAGTCTAAGAATTTATCCATTTCCTCTAGATTATCCATTTAGTTGGCATATAGTTTTTGGTAGTATTCTCCTATAATCCATTGTATTTCTGTGGTGTCTGTTGTTTCTCCTCTTTCATTTCTGATTTTGTTTATCTGAGCTTTCTCTCTTTTTCTCTTTGTGAGTCTGCATAGAGATTTGTCAATTTTATTTATCTTCTCAAAGAACCAGCTCTTTGTTTCATTCATCCTTTCTACTACCTTTTTTGTTTCAATAGTATTTATTTCTGCTCTGATTTTTATTATTTCTCTCCTTCTGCTGTCTTTGGGCTTTGTTTGTTCTTCTTTTTCTAATTCACTTAGTTGTAATTTGAGATTGCTTATTTGAGATTTTTCTTGTTTGTTAAGATGTGCCTGTATTGTGATGAAATTTCCCTCGTGATACGGCTTTTGCTGCATCCCATGCTTTCTTCAGTAATCCATGGCTTGTTCAATAGTTTGTTCTTTAGTCTCCACATCTTTGTCCCTTTCTCAGTTTTTTTCTTGTAATTAATTTCTAGCTTTATAGCATTGTGATCAGAAAAGATGCTTGTTATTATTTCAATTTTCTTAAATTTATTGAGGCTTGCCTCATTTCCCAACATGTGGTCTATCCTTGAGAATGTTCCATGCACACTTGAGAAGAATGTGTATTCTGCTGTTTTTGGATGGAGTGTTGTATGTTATGTCTATTAAGTCCAACTGGTTTAGCTTTTCATTTAATTCCCCTGTTCCTTGTTGATTTTCTGTCTGGATGATCTATCCATTGATGTGAGTGGATACTATGATTGTGTTATTATTAATATATTCTTTTAGGTTTGTTAATAGTTGCTTTATGAACTTTGGTGCTCCTGTGTTGGGTGCATAGATATTTATAAGTGTGTCTTCTTGATGGAGTGTCCCTTTGATCATTATATACTGCCTGTCTTTGTCTCTCTTTACCTGTCTTATCTTGAAGTCTACTTTGTCTGATATAAGTGTTCCAGCACCTGCTTTCTTTTGTTCACCGTTAGCTTGGATTGTTGTCTTCCATCCCTTCACTCTGAGCCTGTGTTTGTCATTGGAGGTGAGGTGTGTTTCCTGGAGGCAGCATATTGTTGGGTCTTGTTCTTTAATCCATCTCACCACTCTGTGTCTCTTTATTGGAGAATTCAATCCATTTATGTTTAGGGTGATTATTGATGTATGAGGGCGTAACACTGTCATTTTATCACTCATTTTCTGGTTCTCCGACGTTTCCTTTATTTTTCCTATGTGTTTTGATCTACCCATTGAATTATGTGGTTTTTTTATGATGTGTTTCTTTGTTTTCTCCTTATTTATTATTATTATTTGTTTAATCTTTTTTTTTTTTTTTTGAGGAAGATTAGCCCTTAGCTAACTACTGCCAATCCTCCTCTTTTTGCTGAGGAAGACTGGCCCTGAGCTAACATTCATGCCCGTCTTCCTCTACCTTATATGTGGGATGCCTACCACAGCATGGCTTTTGCCAAGCGGTGCCATGTCCACACCCAGGATCCGAACCGGCAAACCTCGGGCCGCCGAGAAACGAAACGTGCACACTTAACCGCTGCACCACTGGGCTGGCCCCCTCTCCTTATTTATTATTTGTGTCTCTGTTCTACTTTTTTGTTTAGTGTTTACCATGAGGTTTGTATTCAGAATCTTGTGCATAAGAGAGTCCATTTTCTCGTGGCCTTGTATTTCCTTAGTCTAAACCAATTCAGTCCCTGCCTCCTCCCCTCCTAAGTTGTTTTTCTCACATCTTATTCCATCTTGTGTGTGAGTTTGTGGTTAAAATGACAAGATTGTCTCTGTTTATGGTGTTTTTCTTCCCTTTATCTTTAATGCTTTACTTGAGTATTTGCTGTGCTGTTCTCATTCTGTCTACCTATTTATCTCCTTGTTCCATGATTTGTGACCCCTTTCTCCCCCTTTTTTTTTTTCAGATATGAGGGCTTTCTTGAGGATTTCTTTGAGGGGGGAGGTGTCACATGGCTGTGAACTCACTTAGCTTTTGTTTGTCTGGGAAAGTTTTTATTTCTCCATCGTATCTGAAGGACATTTTTGCTGGATAGTTTTCTTGGCTGAAAATTTTTGTCTTTTAAAGATTTGAATATGTCGTTCCATTCTCTCCTAGCTTGCAATGTTTCTGCAGAGAAATCTGCCGAAAGCCTGATAGGGGTTTCTTTGTGGGTTATTTTCTTCTGACTTGCCGCCCTTAGTATTCTTCCTTTGTCATTCATTTTTGCCAGTTTTACTACTATATGCCTTGCAGTAGGTCTTTTTACATTGACATATCTAAGAGATCTGGAAGCTTCTTCCACTCGGATTTCCCTCTCTTTCCCTAGGTTTGGGAAGTTCTCTGCTATTTCTTTGAACATGCTTTCTGCTCCATTCTTCTTTTCTCCTTCTAGAATACCTATAATTCTTATGTTGTATTTCCTAATTGAGTAGGATATTTCTCAGAGACCTTCTTCATTCTTTTTAGTCTTAATTCTCTCTCCTCCTCTGTCTGGAGCACTTCAACATGTCTATATTCGATTATGCTGATACACTCCTCTGTGATGTCCACTTGAGCGTTCAGGGAATCCGTATTTTGTTTTATCTCTTCCATTGTGTTTTTCATGTCTAGTATTTCTGATTGATTCTTCTTTATAGTTTCAATCTCTTTTGTGAAGTAGCTCCTGAACTTGTTGAATTGTTTCTCTACATTCTCTTTTACCTCATTGAGTTTTTTGATCATGGCTATTTTGAATTCACTGTCATTTAGACTACATATTTCTGTGTCCTCAGGACTGAATTCTGGGTACTTGTCATTTTCTCTCTGTTCTGAAGATTTGATATAATTTTTGATATTGCTAGAGGAGGTGGCTCAGATGTTACACATCCTGATATTATTTGGTTGCAGTTATCACCTATCGCCATTGGGTGGGGATCAAGAGCCGCATATTCTGAGCCCGCAGACAGTGGAGCATTCATGGGGCGGGTGGGGGAAGGGCACTTTCTCCTGCATGCTCTCCAGGCTCTCCCCCTCTGCTCTCGTTATGTGCTCTCCTGAGGTGTTGGCTTGATGAGGTCACCCCCCACAAAGCTCTTGCCCCAGTAGAGATCTTCCCTTTAGGCTGCATGAGCCCTCATGGGTCCTTGAAGTTCCCGCAAACAACCGTCCCCTCCCGTGTTCCTTCCCTTACGGAGCCTCCCATGGCAGCAATAACAGTCTTTAGGGGAAGGAGTGAAGTTCTCTCTTACCCCATTCCAGCTCCTCCAAGCAGGGCTCCAGCCTCTCCACCCTCTGTCGTACGGTTGCATGTCTCTCCATTTCTGTGTTGTGTTTGGATGTCCTCTGTTGGAGTATGGATGTCCCTGTTCATTGTATGTTGGAGGGGAGAGAATCCCAGGCAAGTTCACTCAGCTGTGATGCTGATGTCCTTTTTTTTGTTTAAGTCCTTTGAAATTTTATGTGGGTACGTGTACAATTGAGGTATTGGGCAAAATTGGCAGCTAGTTAGAGGCTTCTGTGGAGGAGGCCTTAGGAGTAGCTGCTGGAAGTGAGGAGGGCATACAAGTCCAAAAACGGTTATGTGATCCTGGGTTTCGAGACCAGGAGTTTCAAGGAGACGCAGGAAGGCATCAAGGATGAACTCCCAGATTTCAGTGTGAGAGCCTGGGTGACATGTGGAGAATAGTGTGCCATTGTAATGATGACAGTTTTGAGGTACCTGTAGGATATCCAGGATAATTTCAGACACAGGGAACCAGGTGAATTGATCCACTGGACAGAAGAGGATAACCAAGGAAAAGAGTATGGGGGTGGGAGTACCCCATTTAAAACCTAAGAGACATATGTGTTTGATCACAGGAGAAAGAATAGCCCAGTGAACAGGGAAATAATAAGTCAGGAAGGAGCAGGTGCTGCGTAACTTTAACAGGTCAGATGCCAGGTCCTTGGATTTGGTGCTTAGGTCACTGGTGCCAAAGATAAGATGGCAAGAGCTTGAAGCTAAAGAATCGATGTGAACCACTCTCAGGAATCCTAAATATGGTCTGGTAATAGGAAGAACATCCGATGCTTGGCCCGTTTGCTGGTTTTCAGTAACTACAATAGTCTCCACTTATCCATGGGGTATATGTTCTAAGACCCCCAGTGGACACCTGAACCCTATATATACTATGTTTTTTCCTATACATACATACCTGTGATAAAGTTTAATTTATAAATTAGGTATAGTAAGAGATTAACAGCAATAACTAATAATAAAATAGAACAATTATAACAATCTATTGTAGTAGAAGTTACCATAGATCTTAGCAACCTCAGCATAATTTTCTTTTCTTTCCTCATTAAGTCAAGAACTGTCACCTTTTCACTTAAAGGAAGACTTTTACAGCTTCTCTTCAGCATATGTGAATTGCCAGCTTCACTACTCTTGTGCTTTGGGGCCATAATTAAGTAAAATAAGGGTTCCTTGAACACAAGCACTGCGATACTGCGACACTCAATCTAATAACCCAGACAGCTACCAAGTGACTAACCAGAGGGTAGTGGACACAGTGTGGATCCGGTGGACAAAAGGATGATTGATGTCTCCTGCAGGATGGCGCAGGAGTGCTCAAGATTTCATACACTAGTCAGAAGGGGGTATGATTTAAAATTTTGAATTGTTTATTTCTGGAATTTTCCATTTAATATTTTTGTACCACAGTTGACCTCCAGTAACTGAAACCGCAGATAATGGGGGACTACTGTACAGTATTTCTTGGGTGAATGAATGAAAGGGTACCAAGGGAGTCTTGGCTTTTTTTTTTAGTGTCTGTCTATGTTCTTCCCTCATAATCTCCACCTTAGCTGTTAGGCCCGGTCTGTACCATTCTCTCATCAGAATTCCTCACCTGTTGGCATTCTTTTTAATAGTTGCGTCTCCTTATTGCTCACCTAAAGGTCTGTCCTTGAAAGTGCTGTGAAAATTGTATAGGGGTACTGTAAATTCTTTAATTCTTGGAGGAAAAAAATTTTTACCAACATTTGGAGTAATATTTGGTTATGAGTAGTGAAGCAAAATATGGAAATATGCTTAGTCTTACTATTTATAGTTTGTAAATGCTAGTGCTTTTGTTTAAAGAAAATCAAACTAATAATGATTCCTTAAGAAAATAGACATATGCACTCCTTTAGTCTATCAGAATATATCAAGAATCATAAAAATGTGTATGTTTCTTTGATCCAGATATCTGACTCTCAAGGTCTTTTCTCCTAAGTTATTAAACCAAAAATGGAAGGTGTATGTATAAAATTTTTATAGAAGCATTATACTTGAAAGAGAAGAAGAAAGGCACAACGGAAAGGGTTTCAAGCTGAATGGAATATTAAGCAGCTGTCTTTAAAAGTCTGACTATTAGTGTAACTCTACAAAGTACACAGATATGAATGCTGTTATATCACACTGTTAGAACAGAGCTTGTTAGATTCTGGACGTCGTTCTAAGTCTTCAATCCCCACAGCAACTCTGTAAGTAGGAACTATTGTTATCTCCATTTTATAGGTGAGGAAAGTAAGGCTCCGAAGGTTAACATGACTTGCCCGGTAGGTGGCAGAATACATTCAACTCAAGAACTTTGACCCAGACTCTTTGCTCTTAACAACTACAGTCATATCCCACATAACAACATTTGGTCAAGGATGGACAGCATATATGATGGTGGTCCCATACGATTAGTACCAGAGAGCCTAGGTAGTCAGCAGGCTGTACCGTCTAGGTTTGTGTAAGTGCACTCTATGATGTTTGCATGACGACGATGTCACCTAACGACACATTACTCAGAAAATATCCCCGTCGTTAAGTGACGTATGACTGTATAGTATACATGATTGCAGTTGATTAAAACTAAATATTGGGTAAAGCCAAAGGGGAAAATAGTTACTCTATTTGGATAATGGGTGATATATGTAAATTTGGGTAAAGCTGTTGTAAATTTTATTTATTTTAAAGCATATCCACTAGATGTCACTATGACAACGATCTCTATATTTATATGAATATGTGGAAATATATATGTATATTCCCAAAATATGCTTATTCTTTCTATGTGATTTTATAGGTAAGCAGAATTTGGTGATTATGGGTAGGAAGACCTGGTTCTCCATCCCTGAGAAGAATCGGCCGTTAAAGGACAGAATTAATTTAGTTCTCAGTAGAGAACTCAAGTAAGTACTATGACATAAATTCACCACAAGAAAATCATGTCATATTTCTTATGATGAAGGCCAGTGTATGACAAATACAATAGTATGAATGTAGGTCTGCTGATAAAGCTGCTCAGTATCCTAAGCATGATTACAGAAAATGAATAAGCAGTTGTTTATGTCACAGGACAATGACTTACTCTGCTCCTTAAGTGATTAGTTTCATCACCATGAAAAGTTACATTAAATCTCACTGTGCTGACTGATTTGCCAGTTTCCTTGAACCATTATTTAGTAGGCTCAAATCTCATTTATACAGTATAATTAATAACTTTTCTCTAGTTTCACATAAAATCAAAATGTATGTTTTGAGACTTGCCAAAATTAAATGGTTATTCCCTCTCTGGAACCTGTCCTAAAAACAATAAGATGTAGGGGCAGCTGGTGGTGTAATGGTTAAATTCTCGCACTCCACTTTGGCGGCCCAGGGTTTGCTGGTTCAGATGCTAGGCGCAGATCTACACACCACTCATCAAGCCATGCTATGGCAGGGGCTGGCCCCCGTGGCCGAGTGGTTAAGTTCGTGCGCTCCGCTGCGGCGGCCCAGGGTTTCACCAGTTCAGATCCTGGGCACGGACATGGGACCAGTTGTCAGGCCACATTGAGGTGGCATCCCATATGCCACAACTAGAAGGACCTGCAACTAAGATATACAACTATGTGCTGGGGGGATTTGGGGAGATAAAAGCAGGAAAAAAAAAAAAAAGCCAAGCTATGGCAGCATCCCACACAGAAGAACTAGAAGGACCTACAAGTAGGATATACAACTATGTACTGGGGCTTTGGGGAGAGAAAGAAAAATAAAGAGGAAGATTGGCAACAGATATTAGCTCAGGACCAATCTTCCTCACCAAAACAAGAAAAAAAAACAATATGATGTAAATTTTAAGATGGGCTGAAAATCTTAATCTTAAAATCATAATCTTGTGATCTGTTATTCCTAGTTAACCTCAACACCCAAATGATATTTTGTACTTGTATTCTTTACCCAGCGTCTGAAGATAAAAAATTTCAAAGTATTGAAGTGGTCCTAGGGATCCTGGAGAGAAGGGAGTGTCTCCAGTTGGCCTATGCTAGGAATTTTCCTGTCCTCCAGTCTAACATTGGAGTAGATAGTTCCTGATGCCTGGAAATGCTCTGGGGCCCTGCGGGGTGAGGGGCTGGGTGTAGTTAATAGCATTAAGACTGCCCTCAAAGACAACACCAGTGGTTTGACCTTCACCACAGTTTGCATGTCATTTACTCCACGTGTAATGTATCCTGATTTCTCTTGTTTCTTTTTGTTGTTACTGTTTACATTGGTCTGAACCCACTGAAATAACTAACTGAGCACAGGGGTTTTTGAGGGGTGGGAGGATGACCTGAATTAGACTTTAAGAGAAAGTTTGGGATTGGTTTCCTCTAACTAATAATGTAATCACAAAAAAAGAATGCAGCATCCTACGGCAATACTCATTTGAGAACCATGGTCCTCATATTCCTTTTCCATGTGTATTATTCAGGGTTCAACCAGGGAAGCAGCACCAGTAGAAGATATATATATATATATATATATATATATATATATATATGTATATATACCTCTTCTTTTTTTTTTCTTAAAGATGGACACCTGAGCTAACAACTGTTGCCAATCTTCTTTTTTTTTTTTCTGCTTTTTCTCCCCAAATCCCCCAGTACATAGTTGTATATTTTAGTTGTGTGTCCTTCTAGTTGTGGCATGTGGGACGCTGCCTCAGCGTGGCCTGAAGAGCGGTGCCATGTCCACGCCCAGGATCTGAACCAGGGAAACCCTGGGCGCTGAATTGTAGTGCAAACTTAACCACTCGGCCATGGGGCCAGCCCCTATATATTTTCTTAATAGCATTTATATAGATTTACACAATTGTGGAGGCTGGCTAGGAAAGTCCAAAAATCTGTAGGGCAAGCCGTCAGGAAGGACAGTCTGGAACTCTCCAGCAGGGGCTGAAGCTACTGTCCTTGGGAAATTGCTTCTTCAGGGAGGCCTCAGATCTGCTCCTAAAGTCTTTCAACTTATTAGATCAGGCCCCCCCTGATTAATGTCATCTATTCATCTCCTTTAATCTCATTTACAAAATACCTTCACAGCAACACCTAGATTAGTGTCTGAATAACCAAGGATTATAGCGTAGCCAAGTGAACACGTCAAAGACCATCACACCAAGGGAAGGAAAAAACATTACACAACTGTAGGCTAAGGGGATTCAGGTTTATGTCGATTTTCTCCCAAGTCCCTCCTAAGAATGGCATAGGTAAAAACCTGGGCGAAAGTAGACCAGAATATTTGCACTGAGTGCCTTTGGGTGTTGGGGAACATGTTGATGTGCATCTTGCCGACTGCCTCAATCTTCATCCTATTCTCTTTCTCCTCGTTGCTGGGATATTCCGATTATCTCTTTACTCGGTAGAATCCAGATTCACAGACTGTATTGCCATTCCCAGAGACTGTTTAATAACATATTCTTGAATATGACTCATTTATTTATGACTAGCTTCAGCTAAAACAAACAGATACCTCAGTGGGGGAGATGTTTAGTTGAGCCAGCAAATCTCCTCAAATGATGAGTCTAATTTCTTCTTTATGACCCCCCTGTGGTGTATGTAATTGAGTTTGGTTGTTTCTTATGCATTTATACATAACATTTGTTGGTGTATTTTGCTTTTTTTTTAAGTCAGAGAGAAAATTGAAAGTCTTTATTATGAAGCATGCCAGGAAATAGGGATACCAGTTAGGAAAAAATTTTAGTGTTTTTTTTTTTTTTTTTTTTTTTGTCCTTCCTTCGGCTTCCATACTTGCTGGTGAGTTCTGCAGGGATCCTGAGCACCTGCTGTATGTCAGGTACTGCCAGGTCCTGAATGAAAGGGGAAGAATTTGCACATGTAAAGCACTATTGCTCATGCAAGCTTTTAGAGATGCTCAGTTTTTCACCACCACCCCGAATGGAGGAAGAAACGGAATCCTCAAAGTAACCCCAAAATTTGGTGCCAGATCCTAGTTATGGGGTAACTATTTCCTTAATGAGGTATAAGGGAAAAAGTCCTTTTCCAAAGCTTTCTAGACAATCAAGTTGCAGCTTTAAAAGAAATGTTAAGCAGGCACATTTGGAAAAGAGATTGGCATTTTCCTAAAATGTTAAACATAGAGTTATCATATGACCCAGCAATTCCACTCCTTGGTATATACCTGAGAGAAATAAAAACTTGACCACACGAAAACTTGTACACAAATGTTCATAGCAGCATCGTTCATAATAGCCAAAAAGTGGAAACATCCCAAATGTCCATCAACTGATGAATGGATAGAATGTTACATCCATACAATGGAATATTATTTCATAATAAAAAGGGATGAAGCACTGATATGTGCTACTATATGGATGAACTTTGAAAACAGTATGCTGAGTGAAAAAAGCCAGACACGAAAGACCGTATGATTCCATTTATGTGAAATGTCCAGAATAGGCTAATCCATAGAACCAGAAAGTAGATTATTAGTTGCGGCGAGAGGGAGGTTGGTGGGGAATGACTGATAATAGATACAGAGTTTCTTTTCGGGTTGATGGAAATTTTCTAAAAGTTGATGGTGGTGATAGTTGCACAACTCTGTGGATATAGTAAAAAGTTACTGTATTCTGCATGTTAAAAGGGTAGCTTGTATGGTATGTGATTTATATCTAAATAAAGCATTTTTTTAAAGTCTTCAGAACCAAAAATTAAACACAGAAATTTTACTGCAATGCTGTAACTTTGACAGCATCTTTAGAAAACCCAAAATTGCCTCCATGGTATCAGATGTTGTAAATTGTGTTCAATCCGTAAAAGTTATCTAACATTTCATGGTATCAGAATTTTTTATGGTCTCGTGGTCGTTTTCTCCAAGGGTGATTAAAACGTTCTCGTCTTAGAGCGGCACTTCTCTCCCCACCGCTCACACGCTTAGTACAGTGAAGACTTACCGACCTGGCTCCTAACGCCAGCCCTGGCCCCTGTTAACTTTGTGGATTCACACTGGTTACAGGAAAGCCTTGCGGAACCTCGATTTCCTTACCTAGTAAATGGGATTAATAACAACAACTTCATAGGGTAATTTCAGGGGTTTTGTAAGTTAAATTTTTGGCACACGGAAGATACCCTGCAGATATCAAGTCCTGCTCCCCCATCCCTACTACTTTAGCAAAATCACTTCACCTTAGAGCTTACAGAAAATATTAATAACGAAATCGCAAAGAACAGGCTTGTGATCTCCTTTTCATCTTAACATATTGCCTTGTGCGTCCTTCCCTCCGTCTTGAGACAAATAATCCCCTCCCATCAAAATCCCCACCACTTTATTCTCGACTCCATTTTTTTCTGTCCTCAAGTCCGTGCTCTCTTGTCCTACCCTTAAGTATTTTAAACCTCACCACAGATTACTTTTCTCTATCCTCAACTTTCTTGGAGCTTTCTTATATTAAACAACTTCCGTAACTTTAGCATAAGCCTTACTAATGTCTGTCACATTTGTGTTTTGCACATGTTTTTATCTCCTTTAAGACTCAGCTAAGGCGTTGTGCTCCAAGGAGTGTTGTCCCGCACACCCACCCAGACGGTGCACCTCCGCTGTGCCCACCTGGCACCCTCCACACATCCCCACTGGGATCCTTTTCACTTTACAGCCACTGTTGCATATTCCTCTGCCTGCCATCACCATCTTTTTGGTACAGGGAGTGTATTTTTTTTTAAATCTCTATTCCCAGCATCTGGCATATCTCTAGTAAAGTAGAGATGCAGAAATTTTCACGGAATGAACAGTCCATAGGTGATTGATGAAAATGGGATCATCCCACATAATATCACTTTGTAACCTGCCTTTTTTCCTCATTTGATATATTAAAAGATGAATTTCTTTAAATATTTTTAGTGGCTGCATTGTATTCATTTATGAGGCTGAAGCATAGTTGAACTGATTTTTAGTAGTTGGAAATCACATTTTTAAAGACTGAGTATGAGAGATCTTAAATTGAACATATTTCTGAGTTCTGGTTAAGCTGTGATTCTAGGCTAGGGTTTTTGGTTTGTTTTCCCAACAGTCATCAGGGAAATTAGGCCAGAATTCCATCTGCCATGTCATCCTCTTTCATATCAGGCACCCTGGAAAAGGACAATGTTTATATCACACCCTGGGGTGATCAGAGGAGGATGCTCAAGGCCAGGGGACACTGGTTTGAAGGCTTTGCCTGAACCTGGCCACACCATGTCAGAGGGGATCAGAATCTGACACCCTTGTCGTCCATGGCCACCAGTTCTCACTGTTGTCTCTGTAAGAAGCTGCAACTGAAGCTGCAGAGTCAGGCCACTGGAATTCCAATCCCGGGTCACCAGTTCCCAGCCGTGTGCCCACTGGTCACTCAACCCCTCAGCCTCAATCTCCTCACCTATGACAAGGAATAATAGTACCTACATAAGGCCGCTGCTATGATGCATATAAAGCACTGCCTGACTCTGCTACTTGGTAGAGCAAGTCGGCACTCGATAATGTTAGATACTTTCTTTCTAATACAACTGTCCATCAGGTAAAAAGCAGCCTCCCTTGAATGGGGCTTTTAAGGAAAAGGGGTGGAAGTATCACCAGAGTGCCTCCTGTATGTGTGATCTCTTAATCCTCATACCAGCCCTCTGAGGGAATTCAAGATTCTGAGTTACAAACAAGGTATCAAGCGTGGCCAGATGCTTCTTGACGCAGAATATGTACACTACCACACACCAACTCTCCTTTCTGAGGAGATCCAATCTGGGTTGGTTTGAGATTTTACAGGAAGGAAATTTAGCAAAAATAAGTCACGATATTGAGTGCTTGCTATATGCTATTTACTGAGTTAGTTTCCAGGATTTGTGTTTGAAGAGGACGATGAACACAAAATTGGCTCATCTTTCTGCTTATTCTTTTCTAGGGGTGCAGTGTTTCCTGTGAAACTTACTTCTGAACTGCCAAATAGCACATTTTGCAGAAGCATTTCCTCCATGTCTTTGTTATAACTAAAATCTGAAACAAATCCTTAATCCATTCTTTGTTTTCCTTTTCCAGACTCACTACAAAAGGGCAAAGAAGTAGTCTTCACCTTAATCCCTTGAATCTTTCTCAAGCCATCAGTCCACAATCTTCACAAAAGCACTGCTCCCTTTCTTTGAAGTGCACACCAACCATTTATAGCGCCTTCTGAATCATTTGCTGTAATCCACCAACTTCCAGGACAGCTCTTCAGTTTTCTTCATATGTCGGTTCCTAAATCACCATTTCCATTCTGCCCTATCTCCTGTCTGGTCCTGACTTCAACATCCTCGGTCACTAAAACCACCTTGACTCTGCTTCAGTCATTCTAGACTGTTTATTAACCTGACTGTCTCCTCCCCCAGCTCTAGATCTGTTTCTTCGAGATTCAGTTCTCGTCTTGAGCAGCCTAGTCCAGCCTCGTCGCTGCATCTGTGCTCATGCCTTAGGGGATCCCTCGGCTCCTGTAGCCTCACCCTGGCCTCCGTGTCTTTTTCCAGCCTTTAGTCAACATATATTCTTTGTGCTATCTTAACTCCTTTAGAGATGACAAAGAGCGAAACAAGTAAAATGTATATCAAGGAGGTGAGGGAGAAGGCAGCCAGGAGAATGAACAGTCTCCGTTAGTTCTTGATTAATCGCTGTTATAACTACTCATTCAAAGGCAATTGCATAATTTTTTTTTCTAAGAGCTTGACACTGAATTGTAATTTCTGTTCCTAATTATTGTGAAAGTCTAATTCTGCGTGTTTCTTCCTTTATAAAGGGAATTGCAAACCCTCTTCCGCAAAAAAACAGTTGTAGAGGTTGGGAGAGATAGAACTAGTCAATGTAAACGCTGAAATGAATTAAATTTTCCCCTTTGGGATTTTTAATTACAAAAGTAATAACATGCTCATTTTTTAATACTTCATCAATTTCTATATTGTTTGAAACACGAAAGTCCTTTTCCCACTCCCCAAAGGTAACCGCATATTAACAATTTGAATATTATTCCAAACCACAGTCATTCAAACATATCACCTTTTTTCCAACATTTTATCTGAAAACGTTCAAACATAGAGAAAGAACTTACAGTAAACACCCATATACCCACCACGTAGATTCTACCATTAACATTTTACTATGCTTGTTTTATCATCCATCCACCCATCCGTCTTGTTCTTTTTATGCATTTCTAAGTAAATTGCAGGCATTAGTATATTTTTTCCTAAATACTTCAGCATACATCTCATTAAGTAGAGTTCAATATTACGCTACTGTTTTTTCTTTTGAGATATATATTATGTACAATGAAATGTACAAGTCTTAAGTGTACATTTACTGTTTTTTTTTAAACTTTTTATTGAGTTAATGATAGGTTACAATCTTGTGAAATTTCATTTGTACATTATTGTCTGTCATGTGTGTTGTAGGTGCACCCCTTCACCCTTTGTGCCCACCCCCCACCCCACCTTTCCCCTGGTAGCCACCAATCTGTTCCCTCTGTCTAAATTTTTAAATTCCTCATAGGAGTGGAGTCATACAGAGATTGTCCCTCTCTATCTGGCTTATTTCACTTAACATAATTCCCTCAAGGTCCATCCAAGTTGTTGCAAACGGGACGATTTTGTTCTTTTTTACGGCTGAGTAGTATTCCATTGTATATATGTACCACATCTTTTTTATCTAATCATCTGTTCATGGGCACTTAGGTTGCTTCCACGTCTTGGCTATTGTAAATAATGCTTCGGTGAACATTGGGGTGCATGGGACTTTTGGAATCACTGACTTCAAGCTCTTTGGATAGATACGCAATAGTGGGATAGCTGCATCGTATGGTAGTTCTATTTTTAATTTTTTGAGGAATCTCCATACTGTTTTCCACAGTGGGTGCACCAGTTTGCATTCCCATCAGCAGTGTATGAGGGTTCCTCTTTCTCCACAACCTCTCCAACATTTGTTACTATTTGTTTTAGTTATTTTTGTCATTTTAATGGGTGTAAGGTGATATCTTAGTGTAGTTTTGATTTGCATTTCCTTGATGATCAGTGATGATGAACATCTTTTCATGTGCCTATTGGCCATCCATATATCTTCTTTGGAGATGTCTGTTCATGTCTCCTGCCCATTTTTTGATTGGGTTGTTTAATTTTTTGTTGTTGAGTTGTGTGAGTTCTTTATATATTATGGATATTAAGCCTTTGTCGGATGTATTACTTGCAAATATTTTTTCCCAGTTAGTGGGTTGTTTTTTTGTTTCAATCCTGTTTTCCCTTGCCTTGCAGAAGCTCTTTAGTCTGATGAAGTCCCATTTGTTTATTCTTTCTATTGTTTCCCTTTTCTGAGAAGACATGGTGTCCAAAAAGATCCTTTTAAAACTGATGTCAAAGAGTGTACTGCCTACATTTTCTTCTAGAAGCCTTATGGTTTCAGGTCTCAGCTTTAGGTCTTTGATCCATTTTGAGTTTATTTTGGTGAATGGTGAGAAAGAATGGTCAATTTTCATTCTTTTACATGTGGCTTTCTAGTTTTCCCAGCACCATTTGTTGAAAAGACTTTCTTTTCTCCATTGTTGGCCCTCAGCTCCTTTGCCAAAGATTAGCTCTCCATAGATGTGTGGTTTTATTTCTGGGCTTTCAATTCTGTTCCATTGATCTGTGCACCTGTTTTTGTACCGGTACCATGCTGTTTTGATTACTGTAGCTTTGTAGTATGTTTTGAAGTCAGGGATTGTGATGCCTCCAGCTGTGTTCTTTTTTCTCAGGATTGCTTTAGCAATTCGGGGTCTTTTGTTGCCCCATATGAATTTTAGGATTCTTTGTTCTAATTCTGTAAAGAATGTCATTGGGATTCTGATTGGGATGGTGTTGAATCTGTAGATTGCTTTAGGTAGAATGGACATTTTAACTATGTTTATTCTTCCAATCTATGTGCATGGAATGTCTTTCCATGTCTTTATGTTGTCATCCATTTCTTTCAGAAAAGCCTTGTAATTTTCATTGTATAGGTCTTTCACTTCCTTAGTTAAATTCACCCTGAGGTATTTTATTCTTTTTGTTGCGATTGTGAATGGTATTGTGTTCTTGAGCTCTTTTTCTGTTAGTTCATTAATAGAGTATAGAAATGCTACTGGTTTATGTAAATTGATTTTATACCCTGCAACTTTGCTGTAGTTGTTGATTACTTCTAAAAGTTTTCCAATGTATTCTTTGGGGTTTTCTATATATAAGATCATGTCTGCAAACAGCAAGAGTTTCACTTCTTCCCTCCCTATTTGGATTCCTTTTATTCCTTTTTCTTGTCTAATTGCTCTGGCAAAAACCTCCAGTACTATGTTGAATAAGAGTGGTGATAGACGGCATCCTTGTCTCATTCCTGTTTTCAGGGGGATGGCGCTCAGTTTTTGCTCATTGAGTGTGATGTTGGCTGTGGGTTTGTCATGTATGGCCTTTATTATGTTGAGGGAGTTCCCTTCTATCCCCATTTTGTTCAGAGTTTTTATCATAAATGGCTGTTGGATCTTGTCAAATGCTTTCTCTGCATCTATTGAGATGATCATGTGGTTTTTATTCCTCAGTTTGTTGATGTGGTGTATCACATTGATTTGCAGATGTTGAACCATCCCTGTGTCCCTGGTATGAATCCCACTTGATCATGATGTATGAGCCTTTTGATGAATGGCTGAATTCGGGTTGCTAAAATTTTGTTGAGAATTTTTGCATGTATGTTCATCAGTGATATTGGCCTGTAGTTCTCTTTTTTCGTGCTGTCCTTGTCAGGTTTTGGTATCAGCGTGATGTTGGCCTTGTAGAATGTGTTAGGAAGTGTTCCATCCTCCCCAATTTTTTGGAATAGCTTGAAAAGGATAAGTATTAAATCCTCTGTGAAAGTTTGGTAGAATTCCCCAGGAAAGCCATCTGGTCCTGGGGTTTTATTCTTTGGGATGCTTTTGATTGCTGTTTCAATCTCTTTCCTTGTGATTGGTCTTTTGAAATTGTCTGCTTCGTCTTGACTGAGCTTTGGGAGATTGTAGGCGTCCAAGAATTTATCCCTTTCCTCTAGGTTATCCATTTTGTTGGCATATTCTTTTTGGTAGTATTCTCTTATAACCCGTTGTATTTCTGCAGAGTCTGTTGTTATTACTCCTCTTTCATTTCTGATTTTGTTTATTTGCGCTTTCTCTCTTTTTTTCTTTGTAAGTCTGGCTGGGGTTTGTCAATTTTATTTATCTTCTCAAAGAACCAGCTCTTTTTTTCATTGATCCTTTCTACTGCCTTTTTTGTTTCATTAGCATTTATTTCTGCTCTGATTTTCATTATTTCTCTCCTTCTGCTGACTTTGGGCTTTGTTTGTTCTTCTTTCTCTAATTCGGTTAGGTGTAGTTTAAGATTGCTGATTTGGGATTTTTCTTGTTTGTTAAAATGTGCCTGAATTGCGATGAATTTTCTTCTTAATACAGCTTTTGCTGCGTCCCATATGAGTTGGTATGGCGTGTTATCATTTTCATTTGTCTCCAGGTATTTTTTTATTTCTTCTTTAATTTCTTCAATGATTTATTTCTTGTTCAGTAGCGTATTGTTTAGTCTCCAAATCCTTGTGCCTTTCTCAGCTTTTTTCTTGTAATTAATTTCTAGCTTTATAGCATTATGATCAGAGAAGCTGCTTGTTACTATTTCCATTTTTTTAAATTTGTAGAGGCTTGCCTTGTTTCCCAACATGTGGTCTATCCTTGAGAAGGTTCCATGCACGCTTGAGAAGAATGTGTATTCTGCTGTTTTTGGATGGAGTGTTCTATATATGTCTATTAAGTCCAACTGTTTTAGCTTTTCATTTAGCTCCACTGTTTCTTTGTTCATTTTCTGTCTGGATAATCTGTCCTTTGATGTGAGTGGGGTGTTGAGGTCCCCTACTATTATTGTGTTATTTTTGGCATCTTCTTTTAGGTTTGTTACTAGTTGCTTTATGAACTTTGGTGCTCCTGTGTTGGGTGCATAGATATTTATAAGCATTATTTCTTCTTGATGAAGTGTCCCTTTGATCATTATATATTGTCCCTCTATGTCTCTCTTGACCTGCCTTATCTTGAAGTCTGTTTTGTCTGATATAAGTATTGTGACACCTGCTTTCTTTTGTTTGCTATTAGCTTGGAGTATTGTTTTCCACCCCTTCACTCTGAGCCTGTGTTTGTCCTTGGAGGTGAGGTGTGCTTCCTGGAGGCAACAAATTGTTGGATCTTGTTCTTTAATCCATTTTGCCACTCAGTGTCTTTTTATTGGAGAGTTCAATCCGTTTACATTGAGGGTGAGTATTGATGCATGAAAGCTTACTGCTGTCATTCTGTTGGTGCATGAGGGCTTAATGCTGTCATTCTGTTGCTCGTTTTCTGGTTTTCCTGCGTTTCCTTTGTTTCTCGTCCTGTGTGTTTTAGCCTACCCATTGACTTCTGCAATTTCTTATGCTGGGTTTCTTAGATTTTTCCTTATTTATGTTTTGTGTCTCTGTTCTGTTTTTTAGTTTAGTGGCTACCCTGAAGTTTGTATTCAGAATCTTGTGTATAACATAGTCCATTTTCGGGTGGTCTCTTACTTCCTTAGCCTAGACTGTTTCAGTCCCTTTCCTCCTCCCCTCCTGAATTATTATTTTCATCTCTTATTCCAACTTGTGTTGTGAGTTTGTGGTTAGAGTGATAAGATTGTCTTTGCTTTGGTGATTTCCTTCCTTTTATCCTAATGCTATAGTTGAATATTTGCTATCCTATTCAGATTCTATCTAGTCTCCCTGCTCTGTGTTTTGTGACCCCTTTCTCCCTTTTTTCTTTTTTCAGGTATGAAACCCTTCTTGAGGATTTCTTGTAGTGGAGGTCTTGTGACTACAAAGTCCCTTAGCTTTTATTTGTCTGGAAAAGATTTAATTTCTCCCTCATATCTGAAGGATATTTTTGCTGGATAGAGTATTCTTGGCAGAAGATTTTTATCCTTTAAAGTTTTGAATATGTCACTCCAATCTCTCCTAGCTTGTAAGGTTTCTGTAGAGAAATCTGCTGAAAGTCTGATGGGGGTTCCTTTGTAGGTTATTTTCTTCTGCCTTGCTGCCCTGAGTATTCTTTCTTCATCATTCATCTTTGCCATTTTTACTACTATATGCCTTGCATTAGGTCTTTTTACATTGACAAATCTAGGAGATCTGAAAGCTTCCTCCACACGCATTTCTCTATCAATCCCTAGATTTGGGAAGTTTCTGCTCCATTTTCCTTTTCCACACCCTCAGGAATTCCGATGATTCTTAAGTTGCATTTTCTCATTGAGTCAGCTATTTCTCTGAGATTTTCTTGTTTTTTTAATTCTTAGTTCTCTTTCTTCCTCTGTCTGGAGCCATTCAGCCTGTCTATCTTCGATTATGCTAATTTGCTCCTCTATGGTGTCTACATGGGCATTCAGGGAATCCGTATTCTGTTTTATCTGATCCATTGTATTTTTCATCTCTAGTATTTCTAATTGATCTTTATAATTTCCATCTTTTTTGTGAAGTAACTCCAGAACTCATTGACTTGTTTCTCTATATTTCTCTTTACCTCATTGAATATTTTGATGATAGCTATTTTGAACTCCTCTTCACTTAGTTTACCCATTTCCAAGCCCTCAGGACCTACTTCTGTATTTTTATTGTTTTCCTTTTGGACTGGAACTTTTATAAATTGCTGGATGGTAGAGGAGTGGTTTTTGCACATGATGCTAGTATTGGGTTGCAGTTACAGCCTGTTGCCACTAGATGGGGGTTGAGAGCCTTGCATTCTAAGCCCTCTGCCTTCAGCTGCAATGGCGGTGCCCAGCATGGGTTGGGGGAGGAGGGGCACTTTTACTCACGGTGACCTGGATTGGATCAGCTCTCGCTTTCTCGTCTCCCGGGGCCCTGGCTTGCTGGGGTTCCCCCACGTGAAAGCTTTCCCCTGTTAGAGGGTTTCTGCTGCATGGTAGGTGGGAGTCCTGGATGATCCCCAGATGCACGGCCCCTCACCTGCGACAGTGATCCCAGTCTGTAGGGGAGGGAGCGAAGTTCTCTCCTACCCTGTTCCAGCTCCTCTGAGGGCAGCTCCAGCCTCTCTGACTACCGTCGTTTGGCTGCTGTGGGTCTCTGACGATTTCTGTTATTAGGATTTTTTTTTGGTTGGAAAGCAGTTGCTCCTTTTGGTTGTAATTTGGAGGGGAGAGAGTCCCGGGTGAGCTCACGCAGCCATGTTGCTGACGTCACCTCCAACAAGTCTACATTTACTACGTTTTGATAGATGTATGCACCTATGTAACTCCATATCAGATACAGAACCTCACCACCCCCCAGAAAATTCCGTCATGCCCTTCCCGTGAAACTTTACTCCATCCCTCCAGAGACAACTCCTGTTCTCATCCTTTTCCACCATAAATAGGTGGTACCTCAGGTGCTTCTGCCTTTTGATTCATTGTAGACCACACATACAAATGTGGGTTGAATTATTGGCCATGGATCATGCTTTTTGTTGAAAGGATTCATATTTATGATGATTTTAGTTTTATAATTACTGCTTCCTATTCAGATTATTTGACTAGTATTTTGACTAGGGTTTTATTGCAATTATGTGTAATCCTTTCTTTTAACCTCAGGGAACCTCCACAAGGAGCTCATTTTCTTGCCAAAAGTTTGGATGATGCCTTATCACTTCTTGAGCAACCAGAATTAGCAAATAAAGTGGACATGGTTTGGATAGTGGGAGGCAGTTCTGTTTATAAGGTAAGTAAAGTTGTCTGCAAATATAAAGAAGTAATCCACCCCACTATCCTTCAGCTTCCCTGCCATCTGAACTTTAAAAAATTAAGCCCTGAGCAGAAGAAGCTCATTATTCCTACTGTAAGATAGATATATTGTCAATTTGAATTGTTTGGTTTTTGATACTATCATACAAACTAAATGAAAATGTAAAAGTAAGTTTTTAGGTCTGTTTTCAATTCAAAATAGTTGATGTTTCCAGTTTTAAGAACATTCTAAATCCTTCTGTGAGGCTGTCCTTGCCTGCACTGTTTACTTGCTGGCTGTGCCCGAGGTGTGCTGAGTCATCCCCTTTCCTTCAAGGAGAAGTGTGTCTCCTACTGAGAAAGAGTCTGAGCTCTCAGTTGATAGACACTGACTAGCTGTATCTGAATTTGTTAAGAGCAGAAAACTCTCCCTCAACAATTTTCATGGAATGTGAGGGCATGGGAAAAGTGTTATAGGATTTCACATCATAAGGGGAAATACTACATAAAAGAGAACTTATTCCTTTTTCTTGATGCCAAATGACTTCCAGCTTTAAAATATTTTGAGGACAGTAAATAGAACTCTTTCACTCTTTTAAAACACTAATGAAAGATTAACATTTATGAGGAGGAAAATAATCCATCCCTACCCTTTGGTGGCTTGTGGTAACATGTGTACACTGAATTATTTTAGAAAGAAGAGGTAGACAAGGATCCTAGATGGGATGATAAAAACTCTATTTCTTAGGTTCCTTTTATTTTCTCTTTGTCTGGTAGGGGAAGATGGACATTTTCCTTTGATCTTTCAGCCAAGTATGAATTTCTAAGAAAACAAGTCATTTCTTTATTTTGTTTAGTATTCATTTTGAATGATTCAATATCATATTCACTTAAAAATGTATTCTTTAAACAACATAAGGGCTTAAAACTAAATATATATATCATTTGATGTATCTATAGGTATGTAAATAATAAGGAAGTAGAAACTCCGGGTGATAATTTTACATTATCCATCTACCTCACAGCACAATAGCTTGTTAAACATTTACGTTTATCTTCCCACGAGCCAAATCGGGCCTGCCAGTCTGCTTTTGTAAATAAAGTTGCACTGGAACACAGCCAGGCCCGTTGGTTTATTGTCTATGCCTGCATTTGCCTAGAAAGGTAAGAAACCATATGGCCCGCAAAGCCTAAAATATTTATCATCCAACCCTTTACAGAAAAGATTTGCCATATATCATTAACTTTGATACAGACCTTCAGATGTTGCTGTGGTTAGTCCTATTCAATTTTTCTAATTTTTGGTACAGTAAGAATTGGTAGAATATTTATTTCGTTGGGACAAGAAAATAAATGATTTAATATAAGCTGTAGTATTGAAAATAAAAAGTAAAATTTGTTCTATGCCCTTATCTAGAATTTTAAGGATAACAAACACCTTAAGTTACATTTGTAAATATAAATATATATAACGGGGAGAGAGAGAGAGAGATGCTATCTGAAGATCAAGAGTTATTGCTTTCTTGGAGCTGCAACTAAGAGTCATGACTTTGTATTAGAATCTAAGATATTCGTTCCAGGGCAGTGTTTTCTGTACAAACCATCAACAGTGCTGGAGGCAGTAGTTAGAAAAGTCACTAACAGTATAAGGCCAAATACAATCATTAGCAACACAAGGCAGAGTAAATTACCTCCTAGCATGGTAACTATCTCCTGAGAAATGGAAGCATTATTAAATTTTATGTAAATGTACTAAGTATGCCCTTGGGATTTTCAGTAGTTAAGGTCTTGTGAAATGATACTATCTTATCCATATCTACATATGTAAATTTTTTTATGGAGAGTGACTAGATAATTTGGAGTTCTTAATTCTTAAAACAGTAACCAAAGAAAAAAAGGCAAAACAATGCTTAAATGACAAAAGAGTTCACATAAGCATACTAGGCACCAGAATATGTTTAAACTTCCTCTCATAATTATTGATAATGATTAATGCCATTCTCAACATAACTTGAGTCATGCTTTGCAGGGCCCCAAACTGAAGAGTAGGATGTTTAAATAGCATACTTTGGAGGTAATGAGTTATATAGCATGTTTTTAATACCTAGTACAAACTTGGCTATGTAATTAAAACAAATAAAAATCTTAGAATTTCTATGTCTTTTGACACCAATGCCTTTTGTTTCATTTCAAAGGAAGCCATGAACAAGCCAGGCCATCTTAGACTGTTTGTGACAAGGATCATGCAGGAATTTGAAAGTGACACATTTTTTCCAGAAATTGATTTTGAAAAATATAAACTTCTCCCAGAGTAAGTAAAATGTTATTAATTAGTCTGAAGCACTTTTGGATTTCCTTCTTAGGAATTATAGAAAAGAATATGTCTCTTCAGATTGAATTCAGGGTAGTAATGTGTTTTATAGATAAACACTATAGAAACTTTTTGAAGTCTGCTTTAACAGACTTGGGAATGTTCAGGTTTTAATGAATTTACTGAAATCTGGAGGGTAGTCCTAGTTCACTCTGTGAGGTCTGTGTTTAGCATCCGTCTGACAGGATCCTGGCGTAGTGGTCCACACTGCTTGTACACCCCTCTCCTCCTGAGCCTGTGCTTCCTGTAGTCTTCATTTTATTTTGGTTGTGGTTTGCTCCTTATGGATACGTGTTCAAGAATTCTGCTTACCTCTTTCTTAGACCTCCCATCAAATCATCTCTGTATTATTCTCCTGATCCTTTGTCAGTTAGATCTCATGTTTATTCATATTCATTGGCTTCCGTAATACTTGAAAGTTCTAGAAGGGAGTCTCTTTCTGGATGGTTCATAACAAAATAGGTGGTATTTCCAAATCCTGTTAGTCTTAAACTCAGAGTTCAAATGTGGCTCTTAGAAAAGTTGGAATTAGGATTATGAGGTAGTTATAATCATTATTAAAACAGACTGACTATGTGAATATTGTGGAAAGTAAAATCAATCTTAAGCAGAATTAAATTTTAGTTTCACGGAGAAGATTAACACTAATACTATGGCTAGTGACCATACCAGCCAATAAGCATAGTTATTTCTAACTTATTATTATTCATAGTTTTAGAAATAACTTTGATACTTTGCTTTTATCTTATTAACTGACAATCTTGATACTCTTGAGAATTTTACACACACAAAACTGTAAATGTTGCGTTTTGATGACTCATTCCAAAGAAACTAAAATTATGGTTTATAGTTGGCCTAGTAAAATCATTTCTTTAAAAAAAGAAGAAAGCTATACTGCTTCTAAAACAGTGGAATAGAAGCAGCTTAGAAAATGGTTAGTAAATAGAAGCATAGTTTCTTCCCCTGAAATATAAATTATTCTTTTCCTTACACATTATTATGCTATTGTTACTTTATGTCTCCAATTATATTTTTTATCAAAATGGCATAATCTCTAATTGGTCAACAAAGTGTTAATACCTATTATTACTCATCAGTGTGCTGGCTATCATAAAAGATTTCAATTTTTTCCTGCATTATCCCTGCCCTACAGTGAGTTTAGGAAATAGTTAAGGGGACAAACAGACTAATAACAGTAATGGGTAACATCTGTAGAGCACTTCATGTCATGAACTCACAAGGCTAAATTCTGTGTGAGAAGGAGCTCTTTTTTTGATAGCCGAGTGTCGCACAGCAGAATCAGAATGAAACACAAGTCTGATTAAAGCAAGTGTTCCTGACCCCCACCCCGGAGCACACTGGGGTGCTGCCCACACAATACTGAGGACATGCACCAAGGTTTGGGTTGTTGTCTGTAGCGGTCAGAGCAGCCTACAGTGGAGGAACTGGAGTTTGTTTTTTTTGTTGGTGGTGGGTTCAGAGGAAAAAGTTGTTTTTGTTGTGGTAAGAACACAGCATGAGATCTACTCTTGACAAATGTTTAAATATACAATACAGTATTGTTAACTCCAAGCACAGTGTTGCACGGCAGATCTCTAGAGCTTAATCCTCTTGCACAACTGAATCTTCATACCCTTTGAACAGCAACTCCCTGTTTTTCCTTTCCCCCAACCCCTGTCAACCACCCTTCTACTCTCTGTTTCTATGAGTTTGACTATTTTAGATCCCTCATATAAGTAGAATCATGCAATATTTGTCCTTCTGTGACTTGCTTATTTCACTTAACATGTCCTCCAAGTTCATCCATGTTGTGGCATATGGCAGGATTTCCTTCTTTTTTAAGGCTGACTAATATTCCATTGTATATAGCAATTTGGTGTTTTTTCACATTTTCAAACTTTTTTTATTTTTTTAACTTTTTTTCCTGCTTTTTTTCTCCCCAAATCCCCCCCGTACATAGTTGTATATTTTAGTTGTGGGTCCTTCTAGTTGTGGCTTGTGGGACGCCACCTCAGCGTGGCCTAACAAGTGGTGCCATGTCTGCACCTAGGATCCGAACCAGTGAAAACCCTGGGCTGCCAAAGTGGAGTGCACAACCTTAACCACTCTGCCATGGGGCCAGCCCCTTAAATTATTTTAGTGACATCATATCAGTTTCTTTACCCATTCATCTGTTAATGGATATTTAAGTTGTTTCCACATCTTGGCTACTGTGAATAATGCTGCAGTGAACATGGGAGTACAGATATCTCTTCAAAATCCCAATATGAGTTATCAAAAAAAGAGAGAAAAACTAGAGATAACAAGAGTTGGTGAGGATATGGAGAAATTTGAACTCTTGTGCACTGTTGGTGAGAATGTAAATGGGTTCATCCACTGTGGAAAACAATATGGTGGTTCCTCAAAAAATTTAAAATAGAATTACCATGTGATCCAGCAATCCCACTTCCTGGTGTGTACCCAAAGGAGGCCCTGGGCTCAATTGGAAGCTGGAGGGAACACAGACCAAAGTGAGAGTTAGGGAGTAGGAAGATCAGATAAACAGTGATTCTAGGAAAGGAATTGCAACAAGCCACTCATTAGGAATGGAGCATTGTGATATCCATTGATTAAGCAGAAATCAGGAGTCTCTAACCATGCACCACATATAACTTCAGTTCTGCTCTAAACAGCTAAAGATTGTATTTTTTTCTTTTGCTCACACAAGAAATTTGATACCTAGTGTAAAACTTGCAAAAAGTTCTTAGGAAATTTCATATTAGCTGGGTGATAGAGTGGAAAGATACAAGAGAAACTGCTAACAGTGGTTAGTTTGGGGAAAAATTAGGAGTCAGAAGGAAAAGAGGAGAAGAAATTATGCTTTTTGTCTTCTAATTTTCTATACAGTTTGAAATTTTTCTTTGCATTTGCATATGTAGTGTATTTGCAGAATATTCACCCAACTTAACAGGGGCTTACCATTGTGAAGAAAGAAGGAAGGAAGACTTTTATTCACCTTGTGCATTCTTGATGCCTTTTCACTGAGAGTCAGGGAAGCTGTATTTTTAATTGATACATTGTTTAATTATATATATGTTTCTTTTACAGATACCCAGGTGTTCTTTCTGATATCCAGGAGGAAAAAGGCATTAAGTACAAATTTGAAGTATATGAAAAGAATGATTAATGTGAAGATGTTTTCTGATTATTTCAAGTTGTTCCTCCTCCCATCCAAAAAATTATGTATCTTTTTTTTTTTGAAAGATTGGCACCTGAGCTAACAACTGTTGCCCATCTTCTTTTTTTTTCTCCCCAAAGCCCCCCAGTACATAGTTGTATGCCTTAGTTGTGTGTCCTTCTAGTTGTGGTATGTGGGACGCCACCTCAACGTGGCCTGACGAGCCACGTCTGCGCCCAGGATCTGAACCGGTGAAACCCCAGGCCGCCAAAGTGGAGCACTCGAACTAAACACTCGGCCACAGGGTTGGCCCCAAAATTATGTATGTTAATATTAGAAAAAAATTATTTTGGGGCCGGCCCTGTGGCCAAGTGGTTAAGTTTGCATGCTCCG
The DNA here is from genome assembly GCF_041296235.1 of Equus asinus. Lineage (NCBI taxonomy): Eukaryota > Metazoa > Chordata > Mammalia > Perissodactyla > Equidae > Equus > Equus asinus. The sequence continues at coordinate 88,233,522 of NC_091798.1, forward strand.
CTGCGGTGGCCCAGGGTTTCGCCGGTTCAGATCCTGGGTGCTGACATGGCACTGCTCATCAGGCCACACTGAGGTGGCGTCCCACACGCCACAACTAGAAGGACTTGCAACTAAGATATACAACTATGGACCAGGGGGGTTTGGGGGAGATAAAGCAGAAAAAAAAAAGAAAAAAATACTTTTGTTGACTTTAGATCTGTGGGTAATTATTTCTAAGCATGTGTTTTTATTCCCCGTTAATCTTGACTAGACTGTATCAGATACCATTGGTGAAATATTTTGTGCTGTAGCTGTCTGAATGCCTGTCCGGGACAGGACTAGGTCCCCAGCACCTGCCTGGGGTGGCATGTCTACCAAGACAACCCAAAGCAGGAGAGTCCCCTGGTAGCATGAGTGAAACTGGGGCCTGTAGAGATAGGAGCCAGACAGATTAGCCAGAAGTGGGTTATAAACAGAAGAGCTGGAACTCAGATAGTAAAAGAAAATTTGATCAAAATAGGGACTATGAATTACTCTATGCATATCACACTTCTGGAAAACTTCTCTTCACCTGCACACGGAATCAGTCAGTTGAGAACTCTAGTATAGTCCTTAGGGATAGTAAAGAGGCAGGTAGCAGATTACCTTTCTGATGGTTAAAAGAGAAGTTCTGAGACCTTTAAAAACTTTTTCTGATCTTCATTGAGATTCCTTGGGATGTTAGAATGATAAAAATAAGCTGTTCTTTACCCAAAAAAAGTAATCTGATAACAAGCATATGGCTAAAATAAAAAATTCAAAGAGATAATGAATTGAGAATGGATACTGCTAGAAACCAAAATTAGTAAGTTAGAGAAACTAAACTTAACAGACTTTTAAAAAATGAAAATTAAAACATTTTACCCATCATGTTAGCAAAGGTTTAGATTATTAGGTATCCGAAGAAGTAGCATTTTCTGTCCTGTAAATTGGTACAACTTTTTAGGATGCAAGTTAGCATTAAGTTAGCATTAGTTACAATTCAAAATTTTCTGGGTTTGGACTCAGAACTTCCACTTGTAGAAATTAATTCTGAACACAGAGATAGACTCAAGAATATTTGTTGAACCACTTTTTAAAAACTTGGAAACGGCCTAAATGTCTGTCAATAAAGAAATAACTAACCAATGTCTATAAAATTTAATGTTCTGCAGCAGTTAAAAAGAATGAAGTACTTATAGAAAAATACCTAAACTTGCTAAGTGAAAGAAGCAAATTGTATATAATACTCAAAAAAATTTTTAACAATAATTCCTTTATTAAAAAACGTTCAAGGAGGAACAATTCCTCACACCCCCACCACCATTCAAACCACAGTGATCGCACCCTCCTCTCCCAGTTCTGCAGCAGCGTGCAAGGCCCTGTCCAGAGTCACAAGCACAGGGACTCTCCCTTCTATTCCCTCCTCCTCTTAACATTGTGTCATGTTCATTTCTAAGTAGCCCCATCATCTGAACCAGGGGAGTTGGATGAGTTTCGTACACCTTTAAAAATATCTTCCTTATAGGCCACTTACCCCCTTATGAATATTGATGCAAAAATCCAACAAAATAATAGCCAACCAAATTCCGCTGCACATTAAAAGGATTATACATCATGACCAAATAGGATTTATTCCCAGAATGCAAGAACAGTTCAACATGTGTAAATCAACCAATGTAATACACCACATTAACAGAATGAAGCAGCGGGTGGTCGGGGGGGGGGGGGGTGGGAGACGACACATGATCATCTCAATTGATGCAAAAAACCATTTGACAAAGTTTAATACCCTTTCGTGATAAAAAAAAAAAAAAACCACTCAACAAACTAGGAATAGAAGGGAGCTTCCTCAACATGATAAAGGCCATATATGAAAACTCCACAGTGAACATCATACTGTAGGGGAGGAAGACATTTCCTCTACATGCTCTGGGTCCTTCTGGCTGGAGAATGAATTAAATTCACATGAGACAGAATAACAGGAGAAAATTAAACAAAGCTTTATACCATGTATACATGGGAGAAGCTCAGGCAAACTGAACAACTCGCCAAAATGGCTGAAGCCACCACTTTAAATATCCTCTTCAGCTAAAGACAAAGGAGGATGTTGGGTGTGGGGGGAGTCAGTTACAAGAGGTTACCAGACAAGTACAGTAAACAAGAGTAAGATTATTATGCAGATTTAAGTCCTTGCCTTCTGCAGTGATTAAGAGTTTCTAGAGATAAGGTCATCCCCCCTTCTTCCTGGTACAGAGAGGGAGACACCTTTACAGATGGAGATTTCCCTTACAAATGTAAATGTCTCTTAACAAAGGGTAAGTAAATTCTGCTTTTCAGAGTTTCTTTTCTATATGCAGTTTTTAAAAATAACCAGCCCAAAATAATCCTCATGCCAAAGAGACGTTTCTTGGGGTGACCAATTCCAGTCCCCCACAATACTCAATGGTGAAAGACTGAAAACTTTTCCTCTAAGATCAGGAACAAGACAAGGATGCCCATTTTTGCCACTTCTATTCAACACAGTATTGAAAGTCCTAGCCAGAGCAATTGGGCAAGAAAAAGAAAGAAAAGTCATCCAAATTGGAAAGTAAAATTACCTTTGTCCATAGATGACATAATTTTTTATGTAGAAAACCCTAAAGATTTAACACCAAAAAAACAATATTAGCGCTAACAAACACTTTATCCCACAAAGTCACAGGATACAAAATCAACACAAAAATCAGTTGCATTTCTATACACTAATGATGAATCTGAAAAGGAAATTAAGGAAACAATTCCATTTACAATAGCTTGGAAAAAAATAGGAATTAACTTAACCTTCAAGGCGAAAGACTTGTATAGGGAAATTGCAAAACGCTGCTGAAGGAAATTAAAGACAAATATGGAAAGACAATCTGTAAATGGACTGGAAGATGATATTGTTAAGATGACAATACTACTTAAAACATTCTACAGATTCAATGCAATGCCTATCAAACTCCCGACAGCATTCTTTGCAGAAATAGAAAAACCCCTCTTAAAACTCATATGGAATCTCAACGGACCCTGAATAGCCAATATTGTTCCTTCTCCCTTCTTGTCAGTGGAATCTCTCCCACTTAGGCTGAAGGGTGTGCCCAGGCCTGAGGGTTTCCCAGGACTTGGGATTTTCAGTGCTAAAACCAGGACAGTCCCAGGCAAACTAGGCTGGTTGGGCATCCTACTCCTACTGTGGTTGAACGCCTTAAGAATGATTTTTTAATTTCACAAGTAAAATTATGAGACATTCCCTTCATGCAAATGAAACACCCAAACCACTAAAAGGAATCAGGGCTCCATGGAGAAATGGCTGATTCCAGGTCTGGGATACAGAGTATTAGATGATCCGGGAGCAACTGGTGCTAGAAAGTAAGGAAGTGGTATAAAAAATTATGACCTGTTGAAAGGACACGGAGGCAGCCTGGAGGAGCTCCCACTGGCTAAACGTGCCGCCGTTTGAGCATCTAAGTAAACAGTGATGGACTGGAACTCAGTAAAATAAGGATCCACGGATCCGCACGCTAACGAACGCACCGTCCTCCCCAGGCTACGCAGCTAGTCCGTGGAGAAGGGATGATGGAAATGGAGAAAAACAGTACGGTAATCATTCATTTAGGCAAGAAACACCAACGAAAACCAGCGGGTGAAAGTCTGAGTAACGGCAGGGTATTTGCCTCGCCTCAAGGCGTCTTCTCCCAGGATGACAATCGCAAAGGGACCCCGCGCCCCTGCGGGCGCCGTGCTGCAGGGTTCGGCGCGGGGGCACGAAGCGGGTCCTGAGTCGCTCCCCACTGGAGGCCGTGCCCCGGCGGGCCGGCTTCTGCCCGATCCCCGGGACGCGGTGCGCCGCGTTTGACCATCGCCCCCGTTCCCACATCCCGCGCCGGCCCGCCTCACCCCTCCGAACCGAACCGTGGCTGCCCGCCCCGCCCTCGGTCCCCGACGCTCGGGTGCTCCACGCGGGGCTGCGCGGACCCGAGGGGGCTTCCCGGCCGCCCCCACCTCGCGGGCCTGGGCGTGGGCCTCAGCGTTTTTAATAAATATCAATATGTGTAAGAAACAGTATGCTGCAAACTGCTGTTAGTATCAGAGGTGAGAGCGTTATTTTCTGCATTGGGTGTGTCTATTGTGATTAGATTTTTTAAACACTATGTGCTTATTTTCGTGAATGCGAGGAGTCAAAAGGAATTTCCTAAAATCTTCCATAGAGGGGGGAAAAAAGATCACACAGAGGAATAGGAAACGACACTGCGTAAGACTCACAAATCACGAGAAAACACTGGACTCTCTGCAAGGAATACAACTGGAGAACTATTAGTATCCATAGAACTCAGATATTGATAAGAAAAAGAACCAAGGCATTTAGAGAAGAGGAGACTCAAATAGCCAAAGATACATGGAAAGATAAAACATTCCCACTAGTAACTGGGAAACCCCAATTAAACTGCGGTGACGAACCATTCCACACGCATCAGACATGTCATTCCCGCCAATACTGACCTTGTCAGACTTGTTAAATGTTGGTGATATTTATTAAGGATAAAGGTGCACGTAATCTTGGACCCAGCAGTTCCATTCGTGGATGAGTTACCGAGAGAAAACCTCCCGTGTCTGTATCCAGAGGTTTGTAGAATGTTACAGCCTTGTTTGTAGTGAAAAACTGAAAATAACCTGGAAGCTCATTGACAGGAAAACAGCTCCATTACTGTCTTAGACTAGGTTTCCCCCAAAGCAGATCCCCAGACTAAAATTTAAGTGAAAGCAGTTTATTTGGCAGGTGATGTGTAATAGGCAGAAACCAGTAATTGGTGTGTGGAAAAGTTGAAACAGGGAAGGTAAGAAAGTCAGTTCATTGGGTAGGGTAACAAGCTCAATATTGCTGAGATATCTAGGAAGCAGAGGAGAAGAAAGCTGGAGTATTTATCCCTCACTCTGGTTGGGGGATGTTCCCTGTATGTGGGCTGAACACAATCCAGCGCTGGGTAGAGGGTCCCAGGTGTTTGCAGAAAGAAGCTGTTGGCACGCGCAGGAACAGTGACTGCTAAATACTTAAAGCAATTCCATATGTTTATGATTATGCATGTGAGGTCTTCATACTTTTTTATGTAGTAAAAAGTATAAAGCCACGCATGGTTTGTTTGAAATATTTTACAATTTAAAAATATACAAAATCAGGAAGACCAATTAGAAGTTCAGGTGAGGAATGATGGTAATTTAGACCAGAGGGTTGGGCATAGTGAAAAAATTGTGAATTCAGGATATATTTTAAAGTTGGAGGTAACAAGATTTTCTGATCGAGTTTGATTTTGGTTTACGACCCACTGAATTTGAGATTCCTTGAAGGAAGGAAAGAAAGGGAGTAAAAGAAAAACAAACTGAAAACAACAGAACCATGCCTTCAAAATTCTGAGACATTATTTTCAAATAATTATACTCAGCCAAATAATCAGGGGTGAGGGTAAAATAAAGACATTTTTAGACAAACAAAGACTCAGTGTTATCTCCATGTATCCTTTCCTGTAAAGCTATTGGACGAAATGCCCCAGCAAAATGAAGAAGCAAATAAACCAAGAAAGGAATGTATAGCATCCAGGAAATAGGATCCAACACAGGTAATATTCCAGCTATGTAGCTGGCTTACAAAGCAAACAAAAATATAAATAGGTTGTTGACAGATCTGGAGCATTTGGAAAGAGGTAAGTTCATTGAAGCTAGAGAAAATGTAAGAAAAAAAAGGACAGTGGGTTAGGTAATCATTAATTCCAGGAAAAAGAAAAAAAAAGTTGTACAAGAAAGGAAGTAGAAGCATAATGTGCTGTTTTTCTCAACAATGAGTTATAGGGTACATAAAGTCATAAAGATGTGATGACTGCTTAACCCTTGCTATGGTCTGACTGTTTGTGTGCCCCCCCCCCCAAATTCACATGTTGAAATCCTAACCCCCAAAGTAATGGTAATTGGAGGTGGCCATTGGTAGGTGATTAGGTCATGAGGACGGAGCCCTCATGGAGAGGATTTAGTGTCTTTATGAGAGGCCCTAGGGAGCTCCCTTGCCCCTTCCTCATTCAAGGTTACTGTTAGAAGACAGCCGTCAGCGAGGAAGCACCTTGTCTTTGTGAGGGACAGTTTGGCTGGCCAGCTGCTGAAAGAGTTCTGAAAAATAATTACCTTTGAAAGATTGAACCCTGTGATCAAGGATGTTCTGACTGGGAGAAAAAAAAAGAAATCCATGATTAATTGAGTACCAGGCATAGAATTAGAGACTCCATAATGAAAAGACATTGCTCACAAAGGGGATAGAGCCTCTAGCCAAACACAGCAGAAAGACCCCTTCAATCCACATGAAGTTGTGCTAGTCCTGTGACTAAGGGGAAGCTGCATGAGTGACCATTTCTAATTATCTGCTTCTGCCCTTTCTGTCCCTCAGGAGACCTTAGGTGGACCAGGAAGGTTTTCTGGCAGTGCACTGACGTTTCTGTTAAGCTTCTGTATTCTTGGAACAAAAAAGAAAGAGAATAAATTACATTGTTGTGTGGTATTTCAAATAACTTTGCAGTCCATAATCAAAGTAAATGTGAAATTTATTAATTGGAAGGCAAATTTCAGTTGGTCTCTAGTTCTTTGCCCCAGGGCCACAGGACGCACGAGACAAACCCCGAAGGAACAGTTAGTCTGCAAGAAGACTTGATGATGATGAACTCAGGAAAAGGGAGGGGAGAAGAGATTTTCCACTGTGCCTACCAACCACTGTCTTTTGGGAAAGGGACGCTGCATGAGATGCCCCCTTTTTCAGCCCCTGTTGTAGCCCCTTCAAAGGACCAAAGTTTGCCTGCGGGTTGGTTTCTACTGCCAGTCTCCTTCCACAGGTGAATTAGCAAAACTTAAACTCAGGATTTTCCCCCCAGCGTTTTATTATGAACTATTGCAGGCACACAGAAAAGTTAAAAGAATTCAACGTTAAACACCCATTTACCCATTAACTAGATTGTGTCACTGTTAACACTTGGCTGTCTCTGCTTTATCACATGTTTAGCCATCCATCCATCTAGCCATCTTACATTTGGATGCATTTCCAAGTACATTGTAGGTATCAGTATGCTTCATCCCTAGATTCCTCAGCTTGCATATCATTAACTATGGTTCAATAGTTTACTTTTTTTTGGTAGAATTTACAAATTGTAAGTGAAATGCAAATCCTAAGTGTAGCATTCTATAGGTTTTGACAAAAGCAGGTGCCCATGGGACCCAAACCTCTATCCGTCACCTCAGAGAACTCCCTTATCCCCTTTCCCAGTCAATCTTGCATCCATAAAGGCAGTTGCTATTCCAGGTTTTTTCCTCAGTATAGATTATTTTTGCCTGTTCCTGAACTTATATGAATGGAATCATGCAGGATGTACTCTTTTGGACTGGCTTATTTCACTCAGCATAATTTATTTGAAATTCACCCATGTTGTTACATGTATCAGCGGCTTTTCCTTGTCATAACTGATTAGTATTCTGTTGTACGGCTGTACCACAGTTTCCTTATCCAGTCCCTCTTTGATGGATATGTGGGCTCTTGCAAAGTGGGATTTGAGCCCACTGTTGAAGGATCTAGAGAGGTGGTGGCTGAGGGTCAAGAGGAAGACAGATATACGCTCCAGGCAGAGGAAAAGCCACGAAGAAACTTCATTCCCTAATTACAAGACCCAGGACAAGACCTTGCCAAGGCAGGGTAGGTGTTATCAAGCCCCATCTCCATCAGGTGCCAGGGCCCACTCCACCTTTGTGGCATCTCTCAGTCTGCTCTCTTTTTCGTAACCACATCTGGCTCAGGTCTTTATTTATTTTCTCTCGCTTGAAACTGGTGGTGTTTCAGTCTCTGATCTCCCTCCCCAACTTTCTACCATAAACATGACCCCCAAGACAAACTTTTCCCACTGCACTCTGATTATGTTACTGTCTCACCTCAGTGCTCACCCAGCTAAGGCCAAACTCCACCTGGGCATTTAAGGTCCTCTACAGACGGCATTGATGAACCTCTCCAGACTCAGTATCTACCACTTCCGCTCCTGCGTGTTGTATACACAAGCCACCCTCCGCTCCTCACAAATCCCCAAATAGACCCAAGCTTGCCACACGCACGCCCTTCCTTATGCCGTTCTCTCTGCCTACAATTCCTCCTCCCTGTATCCTCCAGTCTGGACCCTACCTGTTCCTCAGAGCCGTGCACACATCCAAAATGTTACCTGTTTCACGAAGCCTTCCTTCTCTCCTTCCTCCAATCACCCGGCACCACCCGTCTCTACTAGAGCCCTTAAATGTGGTTGGCCTCCCAGCTGTTTTCTCACCTCCTGTCCTTTATCACTTAGGGATGTCTTTAGCTGCAAGTATCAGAAAATCCTACTGACAATGGCTTGAACAAATTGGGATTTGCTGACTCTGTGATTCTCTCGGTTTTTCAAACTTCGAAGTTGCAAGATGACTACTACTGAGTCAGAAACCAAGTCCATGTTCACAGCAGGAGGAAGAGAGAAAGAGAGGAGTGTCAGGCACAGGTTTCCCTTTTATCGGGAAAGCAAAACTTGTCCCGAATCCTCCTAGCACTCGAGATTAACTCTAATTAATGCACATCAGAATTGAGGATCACTGGCTTACAACTAATCTTGATCTGTCATCTGGGGCTGGCATATGCCTCCCTTCCCTCCACCCCAAAATCAGGTCTCTTGGCAAGGGAGAAAGGGGAAGCATATGGGAATGCAATTAACGGTTTTTGCTACATCAACTCTGCCAGACTGCCAGCTGTTTCAAGGTAGGAACTATATCTTACTCACCTTTATCTCCCCTCAAGGTGTCTAGCATCTCAAAACTGTTGATGATAGATAGATAGATAGATAAATAGATAGATAGATAGGCAGGCAGAGCATAGTGCCCCAGTTGCCAATGCCTGGGAGGACTCCAACTACATGGACAATAGCAAAGATCGTCACAATGAATAGAAATACAAACACTCTACCCACTGCATCTTGGTATCAGAGTCCCCAAGGAAAACACAACACAGTCAAGCCCTGGATGGGACACTTCTACTCACATAGAGAAGAGACAGAGCAAGATCAGCTCCAATAGGGTGCGTGGTCCCACATGGCTAGGCGACGCAGGGCAATTGGCCTACATGCACCCCTCTTATGCTGCAGTAGAAGGACCCCGACCCCTCCCCGGTGGAGCTGAAATACTGAAGGTAGGGGGCGCTCCTGAGGTCATTGATGCCCACGCCGAAGCAGAACAAAAGAGCACACCATGAGCTTGAAACAAGAAAAGATATTCCCACACTAGGTGATAAGCCCAGCCCAGGCTGTGTGGGCTCTTTACCTCTTGGTAAGGAAGTGTTCCAGGCCCAAGGCTCATTCTTGTGTGCCCAAAAGGGGGTTAAGATATGTGCCATACAGCTGTTTGGGTTGAAAAGCACATTTGAGACTGCCCTTCCCAACACCGAGATGATTGATTGATAGATAGACAGATAACTAGATAGTAGATAGATAAACAAAATGAGTTAAATAGAATTTTGCACATCATCAGTGGAACCTCCTAACCTGTATAATATTCTTTAGGAAAACAAGCTTCACGTTTAATATCCGATTTACAAATGAACTATTGAAAAAAAAAGATCATTAGCTGGAGACGATCAATACTTAGGTCCTTTAATGAAGTTTTCTTTAGTTGATTTTATTCAATGAGAACTGAATAGAAAACCATGCTAACTTATCTCTCACTCACTGCGTCTCTGGTGGCTCCGTGTCCTAAGTGAAAATCCAGGTAGGTGAAGGACCTAGAAGGAAAAACCAGCTTCCCATGGTCCCCAGCCCCCTGCATCCACTCTCCTCCTGGGTTACCAGTGACTCCACTCTCTACAGCTGATAAGAAATCTTCAGACCATGTGACATGTGTAAGCTCATAACATACCAACACCATGCTTGTGGGGCGGCGGTAGGGGAATCCTGGAATCTAGAACTGAAGTGTCATGTTTAATTTCTACCATACATTCAATCTCATTGTAATAAATTCTATGTGGCATCCACACTGGGGGTTGATTTGGCACTTTACTATATTAGCCACATTGCTATAAATTACATTTCCAATATACAGATTAAAACAAACTTGATGTGCACTTTCCCTGCAGTACAATAAAAGTGGAATGCAATGCTGTTCACCCACTGTGCTGGGTAGAGATCCACTAGCTGCCTTGGCAGATAAACCCCAAATCTCAATGACTGAACACAATGGAAGTTTATTTCTTGCTCGAATGAAGTCCAACACAGGTGTTTCTGATCAGCAGGCAGCTCTCCAGGTAGTGATTCAGGGATCCCGGCTTGTGGCTTCTATCTTCAACCAGGAATTTCCAAGGTTGTTGTCAAAAAGGAAAGGACATGGAAGAGCACATGTGGGAGATCTGGGGGGTAGGGCCGGCTGGGAAGAGGCACACACCACTTTCCCCCACATTCCACCAGCCAAAACTTTGTCACATAACCACACCCAACTGCACAGAGGCTGGGAAACACAGTCTGGCTACAGACCAGGAGCAAGAGGAGAGAGGTTTGGTGAACGAGGCTCTGCCACACCCACAAAGGGAAAGTGACAGACACCTGGCTTACAACTTGGCTTCTGCTTCCCCCCATTTTTCTGTTGTTTCGAATCTTTATTCTGGGATTAAGAGATTTGGGTGGATGAACTGGAAATGCATCCTGCTTCTAGTGAGGGTCCTTGAGATGTTTAAATCAGAAGACTAAAAGGAGTTAATGCTAGCTGTTCTTTGATGGTTGTGAGAAATATAAGCAGAGTTCAGGTCTTCTTGGAAAAGAACTCCATATTTTAGGAAAGTGACTCATTCATGGACAGAGACTAGATGTTGGATTTTCTCTTGTAAAGAATGGAAGGAGTAATAACTTTCTTTGCATGTGGAAATAATTTTATCATATAGAGCTTTTTTTTTTAACACTACACATTGGGCTTGGGTGTTAGTTCTATATTACCTGTATTCTCATTGCCCAAGTCTTTATATTTGGTAAAAAGTCCCCGTCTGTCAGGGCATATATATTCTTGTTTGGCTTTTCCATCTGGACTAGGAAGCCTGCCCTTCCCCAATAGCCCATTAGTAGCATATACTTTCCCACATTCTGTCACCAAAACTTACTCCTGGAAGGTCTTTGGTCCAGATTGCGAGTGGGAAGGAGGTCTGAACCCGGTGGGCCCTCAGTCGGTAATTGCTCCTCGCTGGTCCTCTCCCGACCCAGAGCTCTCCTGCCGACCTCCCCAGGCAGCCTGACAACCTCAACATCTTTCTCCCACCTCTACAGCACTTGTGGCCCTTGGGATGAGACTAAGAATGTTGTCAGTTCACTTAGTACAAACTCACAGCGGGGCAGAAAGCAGGCTCAAGTAGACTGAACAGGTCTGAGTTTCCATCTTAAAAACTTTAGCTATTAGTCAGGGACATAAATGTGATCATATCAGTCAGCGTTTTCCACAGACACAGAACCAATAAGATATATATGTATTAAGAGACTTATTTTAAGGAATTGACTTATGCAATTGTGAAGGCTAGCAAGTCTGAAATCTATAGAGCAGGTCAACAGGCTAGAAATTCAACCAGGAGTTGATGTTGAAATCTTGAGATAGAATTTCTTCTCCAGAAAACCTGTTTGCTGCTCTTAAGGCCTTCAACTGATTAGCTTAGGCCCACCCACGTTGTTGAAGGTCATCTCCTTTACTTAAGGTCAATTGATTCTGAGTGTTAACTACAACTGCAAAATACCTTCATAGCAACACCCAGATTCATGTTTAATTATATCACCAAGTACTATAGCCTGGCCAAGTTAACAGAAAACTATGCAGTACTCAGAGTAAGAAAAAATGTGATTATGCTACATGCTGTTTTGGAGTTAATTTCCTTTTCACATTAGAAAGCTTTTTGGGAAAAAACACAACACTCTCTTAAGCACTAATGTCACATTTGTTGGTCTATTGGGATAGTTTTTCTTAAAGGGTTTGTAGTTCGGTCTAAACAGAATGTCAACCACACTGGAGGTTTTTGAATTACGATTGGATCTGAATTGTCACCTCCTTCTCCATAGTTCAGTGATTTTTCAAGCTTAGATTAAAAATGAAAAGGGAAGTCCAACTTTTAAGATTGACTCCCCTATGCCCCTGAAAATCCAGCTCCAACAGGGCGCCTCATTTGTACATTTTCTCCGTGACTCCAGGTATTTGCAGCTTCAAAAAGCATTCCTTTGGAAAAGCAAATCTGGAAACACTCAAAGGGCTGGCCTTCGGCTCTGCAAACTTTTCACAATAATGTACACTGAACGCAGTTTGTCAAAATCTGTTTCTTTTCATAGCCTGTGGCTTGAGAGTGATTTCTGGGAAATGTTGATTATAAGATAAGCTCTATTCATTCGGTTTCAAGCAGAGGCATCTTTTCAGAGAAACGAGGGGGTGAGCGAACCCCTCTGGGCCGCCACTGTCGCCGCCCGCCGGGGTCGGGAACCTGCTCGTCACCGCCCGCAAAGCAGCGCCGAGCGCCCGCGGGGGGCGGTGGAGCCGGTGGCCCGCACGGGCGGGCGGCTGCGGGGGCGCCCTGGGGGGCTGCAGCGTTCTGTATTCTAACTTTTCAACGCAAATTCTAAAGCTGGAGAAGAGGGCAGGAAAACAGGCAGGCTTCAACACGAGCCAGCCGTCAGATACGCCCTTGACTCGCTCTAAGTGGAACCGGGTAATTGTCTCGCTGGAGACCAGCAGAAACGGCTCGTGGGACAGAACGGTTTGTCCCTGGAACATATTCATTCCAGGGCTTGTGTGTGAAAAGGCCACACGTGGATAGAAACCGTGTTCTTGGCATTCCTTGCGCTCTGCAGCCTTGAGCCTCGCAGGGCCGGAGCCCACGTGCCCGGGCGCTCCGGGGCGCAGGCGGAGGCTGTGGGGGGCGGCCGCCCTCCCCAGGGTGTGGGTGGGAGGCAAGCTGAGCAGGCGGGCGCCTGGCGCAAAGCAGCCCTCCGCTCGCTCGGAGCCTATTTTCGGTTTCTTGGGACCCTCCTACCGGTCCAGCTTAAATTGAGAGGGGATTTGGTTTGCCTCGCTGGCTGTTTCTTCCCACTCATATTCACGATTACAGCTTTGTTCATTGTCGTTAAAATACATTTACTATGGACCGTTTTTGCATGGCCCTCTGCTAAAATCTGCGCAAAGACGATGTCGCTAGCCCTGAAATAATGCAAAGAGCCCGGGGCGCAGAGAGAGAAGGCTGGGTTTCAATCCTGGGTCCACCTGGAAATGTTCATTAAAATCCTCACTTGCGAGGAACGAGCCCTCACTACAGTCACCCCCTGTGATTGGGTGTGACAGGGTGTTGACCTAAAGACGCCCACACAACTGAAAGGGGAATGCGAAGGCCATCCGAATGTGAAGGGCGCATGGCTGGCTGTCACGTGCGTCTCTTTCCTGCTGGGTCTCACGTCCTCTGTGTGCCCCGTTGTCACTCCAGCCTACCTCCCCCAAAGGCTTTTGGTTAGGATCCCACCACTAAGTCATTTTCTCTTTCTTAATTCAGATTCTCGAGTGATAATACGATTGTGCCAGCTCGTCTTTTAAAGTCAGGCTTTGTAACAGCCCGGTAAGGACTGGCTGTTTGTGGGGCAAGGGCCTTCCCCTGGTCCAGAGAAGCCTTGAGCAGCCTACTTCCCTCTCTACAGTGGCGTTCGCAGCCTCGGCATGTCCAAAACACTCGGCCAGGCCCCTTAACCACCCCCAGACCCGGCGTCTTCAACTATATTACGACGGTAGCACCCCACCCCTGCCCACAGAGCTATCACTCATGCACTCAAGAAGCATTTATGAGCCTCTGTTCCCAGGCACTGTGCTCAGCAATGGGGATACAGGGGTGAACAAAACTGATGCATATCCACCCTTGGAGTTGACAGTCCAGATCGAACAAGATCTTATCTATGAAAACTCAGACCCACCCTCCCACCTGCAGCCCCACTGCAGACCCAACGTTAAGCTTCTATCTTTCTTTCTTTCTCTCTTTCTTTCTTTGTGAGGAAGATTGGCCCAGTCAAGCTTCCTCTATTTTATGTGGGATGCTGCCGCAGTGTGGCTTGACGAGTGGTGCCAGGTCTGTGCCTGGGATCCAAACCTGCGAACCCCAGGCCTCCCAGGTGGAGTGGACAAACCCAACCACTACACCACTAGGCCTACCCGCATTCATTCTTTCATTCATCAAGGATTTCTTGAACACCTACTGTGAGTCATATAGGCACTAGGTACATGCAAAAAAAAACTAGATGCAAAGATAAATAATACATGGTTTCTGATCTCAAGGAGCTCACGGTCTATTTGAGAAACAGACACACAAGCAAATAGTGATGAGGCAAAAGCATGAGTTAGCAGGTAGAGAATGAGATATGAAAAGGGAAACTTCAGCTTGGCTGAGGAAGTCAAAGGAAGCTTCCCAGAGGAGGTGACACCTGATTTGAGATTTAAAGGATGAGGAGGAGTCTGTCAGGTGTTCAAGCAGCAGAGGGGGTGGGGGGAAAGGGGAATGAGAAAGGGCTATGGACATTCCAAGCAAAGAAAATAACATGCAAAGCATAGAAGTTGTAGAGATTATGGAGACTTCCAAGAAATAGAAATGCTCGAGGATTGCTGGAACATGAAGTTTAAGAAGTGTGGCAAAAAATGAAGCTAGAAAAGTAGTAGAGGCCAAATTGAACCTTGAATGCCTTGCTAAGTATTTTAAATTTTATCCCATGCCCTATCGGGAGTCATGAAAGAATTTAGAGTAGTGGATTAATCTCAGTAATTAATCTGAATTATCTCAGGTTTACTTTTACAGTGAGCATCCTGGGGGACAGAGCAAGGCCAGATTGGAGAGGGGCAGGAAGAGAGGCAGAGAGGCGGCAAAGAGACAGCTCTAAGAGTCTCAAGGAGAGATTATGGGGACTTGAACTGATGAGGCAACAGTGGGTGGGAGAGGAGGTGAGCTTCTCCAGAGAGTTCTGGAAGGTAGAATTCACAGACTTTGGTGATTGTTTTGGAAGTGGGGAAGAGAAAGGATGAGAAGATGACTCTCAGACCTGAGAGACGAGCGGGGAGAGAGGTGCTGAACCCCAGAGAGGCCGGTCAGGAAGGAAGCAGGCAGGCGGCCAACTGCCGTGTGGACAGGTGGGGTTGAAAGTGCCTCTGGAACGTGCAGAGATGTTGAGTGACTCTGCAACCGGGTTTACAGGCCTGCTGCTCAACACAGGAGGCTGGGATGCAGGTCTGGATGTGGAGGCGTCAAACCGTGGGAGCGTTTGAGACTGTGGGTCAAGAGAAGGTGCAGCGTGGGGGTAGAAGCCCCGTGGGGGGCCACGGGCGGACACCTGCTGCAGGAGCGAGGACAGTGAAGGGAGACTCGCTGCCATGGGAAGAAAAGCCCGCCTTCCCTAAGACCAGCTGCTCACTCCCACCCTGCCACTTAGGAGTATGCTCTGGACAGAGACGGAAGAAATCGTTATTCCCTGACGAAGACCAGTGCGTGCGCGCGCGCGCGCGTGTGTGTGTGTGTGTGTGTGGCCTTAGGGGGAGATGCTCTCTGACAGCTCAGTAAGGGGCTGTCTTTTTTGTGCTCCATGAGGCTCTGGCCCAGTCCAGAACTCTCACTGCCCTGCCTGGTAATACACTTGGCTATCCCCGTTGTGGACACAAGAAACTGCGCTGGGAAACATTTGTTCTAGAGAAAGATTTAAGATGAGGAAGTCGTGTACCTCTAGCTGAAACTAAGGAGATTAATGAAGCAGAGACTGAAGATAGACAGAAGCAAGAGAGGCAAGGGATGAAGATGGAGAATGCCCCTGATGGCTCCAGAGCAGAGGTGAAGGGGTGGTCTTGGAGAGGAGGCAAGAAGGAGAAAGGAGTCAGGAGGGTGGCCCAGCTCACTGGGTGGGGGAGGGGAAAGGCAGTCCCATGCGGAAGGGGAGATGGTTCACACGCGGAGCTTAAATCGCTGTGAATACAGGGAGACGGAGCAAGGCTTTCTGAGGAGAGGGAGTGCGTGCTCATGCAATGTGGGTTCCAGAATGGGCAGCACTGAGAGATAGCCCAGACCATAGATCTATAAAGAACAAGCTGATCCATGTTTACAGGAAAGTGTATATAGTTTTTGTCAAAGTTTATCTGGGGATGAAAGTGGGCATTTCATATATTCCAGTTTTTCAGCAGAAAGGGATCCAGGGAAAGTCATCATTTCTCCTTTGATAAATCCAGAATAATTTATAGAGAATACTAAGAGAAAACACAGGGATTTGACGTTTGGGCAAGCAAGTACATTTTTTTAAAAGTTTCTTTAGAATAGACATGAAAAGAATAGAGATGAAAAAGAGCAAAAAGCTGATAGAAAATTGGGCAAAAGATATCAACAGAAAGGTGACAGAAAAGATAAAAATGGCCTTTAAACATATAAAAAGCTGTTCAATATCTCTAATACATAAGAGAAATACCAATTAAAACTGCACCGTAAAACTGAAAAGCTTGACAGCATACTCTGGTACAACCCGTATGGAGGAAAATTTGGCAAGATGAAGTACACTATGAAGAACTATGAAGTACCTATGTAGTCTTTTTGCCAAAAATTTAATGTGAATTGAATCAAGTCTCTAGACCCAAATTCCAGTCTGTTGGAAATACAGGGGATAAAGGAACAAGTCAAATTGCACCATCATAAAACCAGAATATTGGACATTTTTAAAGAAACTAGACTGGACTCTAAAAAATGTCAATGCCATAAACTAGAAATGACGCAAATGCCCATCAGCAGTGGCTGTGATAAATAAGTTTTGGTACAGTCACACAATAAATGCTATACAGCAAGAACGAATGGACTTCAACTACACACAGCAGAACAGATAAATTTGACAAATAATATTAAGTAAGAGAAACAGAAGAGAGAATTCACATTCTCCAGTTCAATTCACATAAAGTTCATAAGCAGGCAAACTATCCTGGTGTAAGTCAAGGTCATGGTCACCCTTGGGGGATAGTGAGGAGAAGAGAGCAGGGGCTGTTCAAATTGGGAAAATTCAGAATTACAAACTTAGGATTTGTGCATATTTCTTTTCTTTCTTTAAAAACTTTTCTTTATTGTGCTGTAATGCACACAGTGAAGTGCATAAAGTGCAATAATCAATGTATACAGTTTGATGGATTTTCATATTTATACGCACCTTGTAACCAAAATCCAGAGCAAGATATAAAACATTTCCAGCACCCCAGAAAGTTCCATGATACCTCTTCCCAGTTTCTAACACCCCCCCCAACCCCCCCACACATATAACCACTATTCTGACTTCTATTACATGTGATTAGGTTTTCCTGTGCTGAACTTTATCCAACTTCTGTGTCTATTTTGGTGTATGACTTTTTTTGCTCAGCATAATGCCTGTGAGAGTCATCCTTATTGTTGCAGGTATCAATAGTTTTCTTAAAAAATTGTTATAGTCCATTGTACGAATATAGCACATTATGTTTATCTGTTCTCCTGTGGGTGGACATTTGGGTTGTTTCCAGTTTTGAATTATGAACAATTCCTGTGCATGTCCTTGGTGGACACAGGCTCTCATTTCTCTCTGGTTATAAACCTAAGCATGAACTTGCTGAGTCACTGGGCAGGCATATGTTTAGCTGTAGTAGATACGGCCAGACGATTTTCCAAGTGGCTGTACCCACTTGACTCTTAGCAGAGGTATTTGAGAGTTCCGATATTTCCATAACTTCATCAACTCTTGGATTTGTTCTTTTTAATTTTAGCCATTTTAATGAGTATGTAATGGTATTTCATTGTGATTTTAATTTGTATTTCTCTTATGACTAATGATGTTGAACACCTTTTCATATTTTCATTAGTCATTTGAATATCTTTTTTTGTAAAGTACTCGGTAATTCTTTTGCTCATATTTTTGATGCTTGAGTTGTTTTTTGGTTTTTTTTTTTAGTGATTTGTAGTAGTTCTGGATATCTGAGAACTCTGTCAAACATAAGCACTGAAACTATCTTCTCATTCTGTGGTTTTCTTTTTACTTTCTTAATTGTGTCTTCTGATGAACAGACATTCTTTATTTTAATGAAGTCTGATTTATCACTTTTTTTCTTTCTTTTATGGTTAATGCTTTTCGTTTACTCTGAAATATTTGCCTCCCTAAGGTCAGGAAGAATTTTTCCTCTGTCTTATTGTTGTTGTTGTTGTTCAAGAAGATTGGCCCTGAGCTAACATCTGTGCCAACCTTCCTCTACTTTGTATGTGGGTTGCCGCCATAGCAAGGCTGAAGAATGGTGCAGGTTTGCGCCAGGGATCTGAACCCGAGAACCCTGGGCCGCCGCAGCGGAGCATGGAACTGAACCACTACATCGCGGGGCCGGCCCTCCTCTGTTCTCCTTTAGAAATTTTAATTTAAGGTGGATCATAACCCTAGAGGTGTGAAGTGAAACAATAATTTTTGCATATGGTGTGAGATGGGGGTCCCTGCTCCAAGGCCATCTGTTGAAGAGGCTATCCTTTCCCCCATTGGATTGCAGTGGCACTTCCATCATATATCAAGTGACAACATATGTTTGCCTAAATTTCTGGACTCTGTTTTATTCCATTGATCTATTTGTCTTTTCTTGAGCTAATACCACACTATCTTGATTATTCTAGCTTTATGATGTCTTGAAATCTTATAGTAAATCTTCCATAAATCCTCCAAATTTGTTTTTCTTCTTCTACATTGCCTTGCCTCTTCTAGATGCTTTGCAGTTCCACATAAATTTTAGAATCACCTTGTCAATTTCCACAAAAATACCTGCTGGGATTTTGATTAGAATTATTATGAATCTAAAGATTAATTTTTGAGAGTTAATATCTTTCCATTTATTTAAGTCTTCTTTAATTTCTCTCATCCACATTATACGATTTTCAGTGGAGAGAAGAGGTCTTACAATCTCTTGTTAGGGTTGTTTGTGGGAATGTGGTACCTTTTGATGATATTATAATTGATATTTTTTACCTTTCATTTTCATTTTTTGTTGCTAGTATATAGAAATGATCTTTGCATAATGACCTTATATCAAGAGACCTTGCTGAATTTGTTTATTCTAATAGTTCATAAATTCTTTTGGGTTTTCTTTGTTTTCAACTGTGCCATTTGTAAATAGAGAGACAGTTTTCTTTCTTCCTTTCAAATTTTTAGACCTATTATTTCTTTTTCTTGCTTATAATGCTGGCTGCAGCCTCCAATGATTTTTGTACTTTTCTGTATGTACAATATAGTTTGAAAATTTTTTTAATTTAGTGACATAACTGAGCTAGACTAAGAGACTAAAATGGCATAACCAAATTGAATGCATGAAACTTGATTGAATCTTGGTTTTAAAAAAGTTATAAAAGGCATGTTTTTACAGGTGGAAATTTGAACATGATCTGAATATTAAATGATCGAATGGAATTGTTATTTTTCTTGAAAATAGCTTAATAATAGTATTGCCATTTCATAGCAATGTCCTATTCTTAGGAGACGAATGTTTGTGTATTTAGAGGGAAATGTTAATCACAACAAGTACTTCTAAATAGTTCAACGAAAATGTGTGCATGTGTGTTTGTATGTATGTATGCAGAGAGAGAAAGTTGATGTGGCAAAATGTTAACAATTCTTGAATCTAAGTAAAGAATTGTGTATAAGCTTACAGCGGCTCCCATGATCCCCACCTCCTAGTGTTCATGCTCTTATGCGACCCCCTATCCCTCAGTGTGAGCAGGACTGACTTACTTTTAGACAATAAAATATGGCAAAGGTGACAATTTGTACAATATTATGTGATCAAGCTACATAAGACTGTAGCTTCTGTCTTATTGGAGTCTCTGTCTCACTTGCTAGCTTTGAGGAAGCAAGTGACAACGTTGGGGAACCCAACATGGCAAGTAACTATAGTGGCCTCCAGGAGGTAAGGATGGCTTCCAGCTGACAGCCAGCAAGGACCTGAAGCCCCCAAAGGACTGAATTCTGGCAACACTAAGTGAGTTTAGAAGTGGATCCTTTCCCAGTCGAGCCTCAAATGAGATCGCAGCCCTGGCCAACACCTTGTACAGCTTTGTGAGACCCTAAGAATAGGACCCAGCTAAGCCATCCTCAGGATCCTGACTCACCTAACCTGTGAGATTATAAATATGTGTGGTTTCAAGCTTCTAAGTTTGTGATAATATTTTTGTGCAGCAATAGAAAACTAACACAAGGTACAATGGTTAATTTTATGTGTCAACTTAACTGGGCCACAGAGTGCTCAGATATTTGGTTAAACATTATTCTGGATGTTTCTGTGGGGGTTTCTTTTCAATGAGATTAACATTTAAATAGGTAGACTGAGCAAAGCAGATTGCCCTCCCTGACGAGGATGAGCCTCATCCAATCAGTTGAAGGCCTGAATAGAACAAAAGGCTGACCTTTCCCCAAGTGAGAGAAAATTCTTCCTGCCTGACTGCCTTTGAACTAGGACAGCAAATCTTTTTCTGCCTTCAGACTCCAACTGAAGCATCAGTTCCTCCTGGATCTCAAGCATGTCAGCCTTTGAACAAGAACCACACCATGGTTCTCTCCTGGTTCTCAGGCCTTCAGAATACATAAGCATATGGAGATGTCATTACACTATTCTTTCAACTTTTCTACATGTTTGAACATATTCAAAACTAAAATTGGGGAAAATGATCTGAAGTCAGGAAGTGTCAGGAGACAGTTCAAAGAAGGCTCTTATGCAGATTCACTGGACTTTCTCCCTCCCTTGTTCTCAACTCCCTCCATTCCCTTTTTTCCTCAGTGAATCTACTTTATTTAATATGAGATTTTAAAATACACAATAGGCACTGTAGTTGAACATAAATAATAAACCTACCCCTTTTTTGTGCAGATTTATGTTCTATAAACATTACACTGAGAAAGTTTGGCCTTAACCTTTGTTCTGCAAATGTTTCAGAATTTTTCTACTGCCACATTATGAGATAAATGTCAGTCTGAATGAACGCTTTTCTGTAAAACGCAGCAGCTTCACAGATGGCCTCTAATTCGCGGTCATAAAAGACAAGACTACATTTTTTTGGTTGAAAATAATTTCAAAAGCTCTTCTTAAGTTCCCGGCAGAACATAATGCTCCTCTTGATGCTGCCTGAGGTCAGTTAAACAAACTCAGACACTGTCCTCCAGGAGTTATCAACCAAACTGAGAAAATTACATAAAAGCAAAGTTTTACCTAGTATTAATACAGCCACTTTTTTCAGAAACCTCAGTAATTACACATGGCCAGAGAGTTGTTTTGCCCCAGGCTGCTGTCTCTGATGTGACTTGATGGATAATCCTATAGGAAAGTGAACTAGGTTAGTGACAAATAAAAATGGCAAGCAGTAGGATATATTGGAGAATATGAGGAAGCCATTTTGTGTAAACCTAATTCGGCCTGACCTTGTCTTTTCAAAAGGGCCTGACCGAGGCCGTTGAGCATGCATTGTATATCTGCTTTAGAGATTCCCTATGGCAAGAGCAAAAGGCCCTTGAGATAAAGGTGCAACTTCCCTCCCCCTCCCAACGTTGGCGTCTCCTTAAGGATTAAGCATCTTTCCTTAGGCTAGAAACTGATTGCTGCGCTCACCTGTGACCACCCAGCTCTGAGACAATAGACTTGCCTCCTGCTAGGCCCACCAAGAAAGCAGACCCACTACCTGCTGTGTTCATCAAGCGCTGTGCCGACAGGGCAATCTTGTGACTATTGTGGGAGGGACATTTCAATCATATGTGAAAGGTCCTGTATGGGGGTATGTAACCACTCTGTATACCTCACTTCCTTGGTGCCATTTCTTTCTTCGGGAAGAAAGGCCCTGGGTCATGGTCCTCAGATTTCAGCTCAGAACAAACTCTCCCAAATTTTCACTTATAGATTGGTTATGGATTATTTTCGTCGACATTAGCCAGAGGCAAACCATGGAGACACCCCCCAAATTCATTTTCTGAAAAACATACCTTAAGGAAACCTATAACCATCAAGATCATATTTTTAAGGAGGTTTGTCACATAGTAGAGCAGTGGTTCTTTGCTCTGGCTGCACATTAGACTCACCTGCAGAGCTTGAAAATCTACTAGCACCTGAGTTTCCATCCCCCAGCCCAGAAAGCCCAGGCATGGCCTGGCGTCAGAACTTGTAAGTTTCCCTAGTGATTCTAATGTGCAACAAAGGTTGAAGAATTATTGTATTAGAAGTTCAATACATATTGAGTGATTAAACGAACTTTACATATTCTTAGATGACATTCAGAAACTAATTTGAATCAACTTGAAAGCACTATATGATGGCACCCTACAATCTAGGCTGCTCATGCTGTACCAAAATGCATAAACCTAGAGGAAAAGAGAGAGAGTCTAAGATGGAGAAAGGATTCAAAATGCTGTCGGATTAGGAACACCTACAGCAACGGGTGATTTGAGTGTGAAAAGAAAGACCTGGGAACGTGAGAGCTGCCTTCCCGTAATTCAAGGGCACACCCAAGGGCAGAATTAGGGCAAAGGACAGCTAAAGGAAGCTAGGCTTTGGCATAATGTAAGACTTTCCTAAAAAGGAGTTTTGTCTGGGGACAGACTGGGTTGCCTTAAAATTGTGAGTACCTGGTCTCTGCAGAAATTCAGACATGGGTTTGACGGCCTCTAGGCCAGCTTGCTGCAGAGGAAACTTCTGTATCAGGTGCTATATTAAGCATATTTGTTATTTTTTGCCTGTCCCATGTCACTTTGCTCTTTTCCTAGCAACAGCTCCCTAATTTTTTTGAAGGCCCACTTTTCTCCCACTCTCAGTTCTGCTGGAGCTAACTCTCTGTCTAGCTCTAGGGCAAGAACATTGATCTACTCCCAACGAACTGGACAGCTGTGACCTCCCTACACAGTGACAGGTTCAAGAATGAGCAAGAACCCAATCAGAGCCAATGAGATTAAACTCTGGGATTTTTGCTTACATTTTTGAAGACGCTCTTCCACTAGATTTAAAATTATGAGAATGTGATGTGGAAAATATGAATTTAGAGATGATAAAAAGAAGAGAAGAAAATTTCAAAATGATTGTACTGATAGCCTTAGAGAGAGTAAAAAAGATAATATATCTGTGAAATGAGAGAATGATGCTATAGCAAAAGAATATTCAGATACCAAGATTGAGTTGTTGGAAATTAAAAAATACAATGTTGGTTCTCACCAAAAAAAATCAATGATCAATGTACAGTGGCCATGCTCAAGTATCCTGAGCAGCACACTCCATTCAATAGGCTGCTTAATAAACCACCTTTATTATACTACTGAGCTGCCTAGATTCTGCTGACAACTAAGAAATATCAGTTGTCAAAAATAAATAAAAATTTAAAATATGATGTTAGTAATGAAGAAATCAATTATGAAGTTGCAGGATAAATTTGAGGAAATCTTACCAAAAGTAGAACAAAAAGACAAAGAGATGAATAATAGGGGAGAAATTATATATATAACTAATCCAAGAGGATTAACATGCTGTAAATAAGAGACCCATAAAAATAGAATAGAGAAAATGGAGACAAATAAATTGTCGAAGAAATAAGAAAAGCTCCTAGAATTGAAGAACAGGACTGTTCCTAGTAACAGATCCTACCACTGAAAGCACAGCCAAAATAAACTGAAAAGACCCACAGTAAGGCACATCATCACCGGCTCAGAAGATAATTCTTATTATCCGAGGGCTTAGAAGAAAGTAGAAGTCAAAATCTAGCAGTAAAGAAGAGTCTTGCCCAGACTCTGAAATGCAAATCCCAACAATGCCTTGCTTTTATAACACAGTCATCCCTTGGTTTCCACAGAGGATTGGTTCCAGGACCCCTGTGGACACCCAAATCCGAGGATGCTTAAGTCTCTTACATAAAATGGCGTAGTATTTGCATATAGCCTACAGCACATCCTCCCGTATGCTTTAAATCATCTCTAGATTCCTTATAATAACGAATACAATGTAAACGCCATGTGAATAGTTGTTATACTATATTGTTTAGGGAATAATGACAAGAGAAAAAGTCTACGCATGTTCAGCACAGGCACAACCATGGTAGGCTTTTCCATCCGCGGTTTGTTGAAGCCACGGATGCTGAGCAGCGGATACGGAGGGCCACGTGCACACATTTCTCTTCAACAAAGCTAAAAGAGATAATAACGTTTTAAAAGCTGGATATTTTAAGGAATTCTATAGATTCCCTGATCTAAAGGAGTCTAGAAGACAAAGTGGGCGACTAGAGAAAAGGAACCAGGAAAACCGTCTTCCCCTAGAACTCGCGTCCGTGAGTGGCATATAATCCCAGAATACTACACGTGACTAGCAAAGTCCTCAAAATGCTTCTTAAAGCTCCAAAATTCACTTGATTAAGGACTGATTACAAAATTTTACCAATGCCACAATTGTGTAAAAAAAATCTATAATATAGACAGTCATAAAAATCTACAAAATTAAAATGTTTTGATAGTATGTTTCTATTGATGATGTTTTCATTCACTCGAAATTTTTCTTAATATTATTATATTAGTTTTGCAATTTAAAAATGAAGTTCCTTTTCTTTTTCCTTTAAAATAATGGGCCCCAAGTACAAAATAATAGCTTTAATTCATTTTGTTTACTTTCATGACATGTTCCAAGACAGTTTTGTGTAGCCCTAAGTGTTCCATTTAGCATTAGGAGAGGTAAAATGTTAAGTGATGTTTAAGCTCTGTAAAGTTGAAAAGAATAGCATTTGAATGACAGGCTATAATTACAGATCGCTAAGGATATGGTACAAAATGTACCCAATCCCACCTCTTCATACTTAGCTGAGAACAGAGTGCTTCCATGAGATATGAGATTAATAAATTATCAAAAGAAATAATAATTCTAGAAGAACCAAATCTTCCTAGTCAGAGCTATCAGAGCTGAAAGAATTATTACTAAAATTTAATAAAATCTATATCAACCATAATGGGCTAGAATCCATACTATTTGTGTGTCACTTAATTGAAATTTGCCTTTTATTTCCATTTTATTGTTTTCCAAGATGTGTGTCCAAATACTCCATCTAAACGTATAAGACTCCTCCAGGCAAATACCATATCGTATATATCTCTCTGTCTAACTTCAAATTTCCCCCAAAGCAGAACCTAGATAAGGTCTAGGAACAGATAGTTTATTTGGGATGAGATCCTAGGAAGCAGAGATGAGAGAATAAAGCAGGAAAGGTCTTTAAAGAATTCTGACCCTGTTCTCAGGGTCAGTGTTAGGTGATGGGAGCCTGGCTGAAATTAGAGGTGCTCCAAAGGGATGTGACATGGGGCCCCGAAAGCACCTGCTCTACTCACACACCTAGAATTGTGCCCTAACTCAGAAGACTCTCAGTAAAAGCTTTGAGTCATTTTGTCCCTTCCAGTGGCACTCCTTGCTTCCTGCTCCCGTCGGTGATGTTGTCAAAGATCATCTGAGAAGTTACACGTTTCCTTTTACAACTTCATTCCAGGATCGCATTTCATTTTGTCTGGTCCATGGGTCTTTGTAGCAAGTAACAGAAGCATCTCATGTTAGCTTAAGCTTAGGGGTGTTTATTATGAGGCTATGGGGATATCTCAGGAATCTCAGGCTGAGTCTGGACTTGGAAATCTGAAGGTGGCCCTCTTCTCTGCTTGCTGGTTTCTGCTCTCTGTAGAGTTTAAAATGAGCCATCATGCTGAGTGGGGCTGTCGATCAGTCCCCCAGTGCTCATTGCCTGTATGGAGGTGGCACTGTCAGCAATCCAGAGATCAAAGGCATGACCTTGGACCTTAAAGAACTTGGAATTTTGCTAAGAAAGCAAGGCACATAAAGAATAGTCTACATACAAACTAAGGACCAGATGACTGTTCCCGTGTCAGTATTGCAGCAGTTCACAACAGGGACAGGCCACAGTGGTTGGGATGGACAGCAAAGACTCCATGGAGGAGGTGAGCTGGCTTTCCAAGGAAGTATGAGGTTTAGAAAAGCAGAGAGGAGAGAATGGGGCAGGAAAGGACAAAATGAGCAAGCAAAGGATCAGAAGATAGAAAATATCTAGTCCATTTCCAAGAAATGACGAGTGGCGACAATGACACCATCCACACTGATTAACTCCCTACTGAATACTGGTCAGGATGGTAAACCAGAGTCTAATAGGATATTGGAAACATCTTCCTGTTCTGTTCAAACCACAATTCAGGCGTTGCCTTACCTTGCATAAGATTTTGAAAGCTGTCTGCACAGATTATGGCTTTGGTAATATCCTGGGTGAACTCTCTTACCTGGTCACAAGCATAATCAGTCTTAATCAAGATCAAGGAACACTTAAAATTTGGCCAAAAGAAAGGGTTCTAAACCAAAAAAAGGTGGTTTTCTTTTCCCAGAAGCCTTGACACAGAGATATATTTCCAGGATCGCATTCCAAAACTTAGAGACATGGACTATATTACATTTAATGAAGCCCTCATAATCCATTTTAATATTTCATGCTTAAAATGATTTCCTTTGAGTTGGAAGCAAAACTGGAAGTGATATTAATTCTTGGTTAATTTCCTATTTCTTAACCTCCCCATTCTTTAATAAATAGAACACCTCAACTTACATCCATAAACCATCAAACTATCCTATTATACAATGATTAGTTATCATCACCTAAACATTACTTTAATACACAATTAGTTATTTTCATCACACTACTATGTAAAAACACTCACCAAATATTTTCAATGTTTTAAAAATATATGTTTTTAATATCATATCTTAACCAGGTGATCACATCTTCATCTTCTTTCTTCCTTCTACGTGTTTGTTAAGTAGGAGCTACAGCGTCAGCCTTGTAGGAATGGTTCTTGTTTGAACGCTCCTTTTTCCTGGTAACATGTACTGGACTTTTCCCACTAAGGTCTGTCCCAGTTCTGCCTGGATTCTCTAGTCTTCTCTGTCTTGGGACACCCTATTCCCTACATGGTTATCGGCCTCGTTTGAGACAGTTTTGTTTTCCCTGCAGATCCTTTGCTCATCCAGCATCATACGTTAAAAATACTAAGAAGATCTATATTGGGCATAAATCAAATGATAAACAAAAGCAACTGTAAACGGCAAATGCGTGCAGATGAGGTGAGTTACCCTGAAGCACGTCAGTGCTTTCCACGCGTCCCGTCTGTCAACATGTAACATGAGAGCACGCTGCATGGTAGTGATGACCGAGGATGCAGTTTTATTTTAAATATCTATCTTTCAAGCTTAAATGAGTCAAATTCCATCCTTCCAAATGATTTAGTAGTTATTTTGGGGGGTGCCCATATAACTAATATCTGCCCAACATGTTGTATGGGCAAACACCTCAAGCGGAAGGAATCATTCTACCTAACGATTGGATAGTGTCACCACCTGGTGACAAGTCCACTTGCAATGCGAATCCACTAGGCATGTCAATATCCAGACCAAAGAAAGAAGGGACTAAAGCTCCAAAAATTATAGCTGGATTCACGAGAGTTTTAGAAAGGTGACAAGTTCCTACGGGGTTTAAAAAAAAGTGTTTAAATCTAAAGCTCCTTGTCTGCACGTGCGGGGGACAAGAGGAGAAATTCAGGTTTGGCTCTGAGACTATGGTCTTCTTAGCCAACCGTGCATTTCAGCAGCATGTCAACACTTAGCCACCTTTCCATGGGGTGATGCTCTGACCTCCTGACCTGATTCTGTGACTGCCCTGGCCTTGGAACCAAATAGACAATTTTTTATCTCAGTTCTGCAAACTAGATACCTGTCTCTGCCACTCCTCCCCCACCCTGCCTGACTTTCCTGCCAAATAACACAATTCTGCAGGAGTGGTGTCTGATTACAATCCCTGCTCTTCCACTAATTGGCTATGCAGTTTGGGGTAAATCATTTAGCTAACCTGAACCTCAGTTGTCTTATGTGTAAAATGAAGGGTTTGGATGAGATCATTTCAAAGGTCTCTTTGAATTCTAAAATACCACTGCTTCTCCGTCAGCCTCTTGGCAACTGTGGCCTGTCCCTGACAGTGCTTTGTCCATTGAAAGGCTGGGTAGCAATTAAGTACACTGAACAGACCTGTTACAGCACAACATTCTTTGTAAAATATACGCTTTCCTGTCAGTTGGACCCTTAAAGTAACTATAGTTTTTAAAGTCGATTCTTCCTGGTCTAGAATTGGACCAAGTACAGAATAATACCATGTGTCTTATTCTCACATGGAGCATGAAACAGCCAGTGTTTTTGCAAATAATAAAACCAACACCCGCTAGCTCCTACAGAAAAGAAATTTATTGGAAAGATACCAGTGTCTCAAAGAATTTCAGGAAGACTAGAGAATTCGCCTTGGAAACAGGAACTCAGGGGTGCATGGCACAGTCAAGATCCCCCCAGAGGTTCAGTCAGTGTAGCGTGCCGGCCCTGGCATCATCGGCCCTGGACACTCGACCTGTCCACTGAAGTCTCAGTTCCATCCAGCCACTCTGGATGATCTCTGACTGTCTCTGGCCTTGTTATTACTCCCTGAGGATCCAAAGTCTCGGGAAAGAGCCTCTGATTGGCTGAGCCCTGGTCAAATGTTCACACACAGGTCTAAGGAGTCCAAAGAGGGTTTATCCGCTTCTCTCCAGCTTCGAGAGCGGGAAGCCTGATCCTAGTCTCCACTTATGCTGCATTCGCCAAAATAGAACGGATGTTTGGATGCTGGACAACCAAAAATGACAAGTGTTCACTGCACACTTTTCTCACTTACAATTACAAATTTAACACATCCTGGAGGCATACGCGAGAGGTTAATCATGTTATGGAGAGGTTCACATCTAATCAGTTATTCCACAGGGACTCCTTCTCTTCATTGATTTACATGAATCAGTAGTTGGTCCAGTTAATGAAAACATATTCATCAGTATCCTGACTAATTCATTGGGCTGGCTTTTCATATTTACATGACTCCTCTGCATGACAAAATGAGTATTTGGGATGAATAATGAATCACCAGAAGTAAAAACGCATCTTCATTCTGAGCACACACTGTCATTGATTTTTAAAGTAAAAACAATATCTGGTGTTTACTCCTGGTCCAAAGTTCTTCACAGAGCTAATGTTAACTTCCCTTAGATGTTGCATTGTCCTGGTTTTATGGATCATTTGGGATGTCTGAGTTCCCTGGAATTTAGGTGACAAATGTCAGAAGAAACTAGAGCTAGTCCTCTCAGCCTCTTTCCAGAACAAATCCACCAAGCCCTAGAAAATTCTTCCACCCTGAAAACCAAAGGAGAGAGGCTCCCATGGGATTGCCACCTTTAGGTGGGACCCCTCCCAAGACAAAGGTAATAGAAGGGAGTTTTGTCAAGGAGCTCAAAGACTGAGACGCCTTCCAGAATCCGCAGTGAACTCACAGAGAAGAGCTCATCTGAGGAACTGCGGGGGTCTCGGCGTGTAAGAGGCCTTTTGTTTTTGTTACATTTTTAAGACATTCAGGAGCCAACCATGAAAAGTTCCCCAAAGAGAAATAAGCAACCAGAAACCCAGAGTCCTCTGTCCTGGAACCCAGAGCTTCTCCCTGCACCCGCGCACCCAGTGGCTCTGACTCCCAGTCCCACAGGAGAAGCAGGTGCAGCCAGCTGCTTGAGGATGCGTCTCCTCTGGTACAAAGAATGTATTCGTGATGAGATAGGTTTGGATGCTTGTAACAGAGGCCCTCAAATAACAACTGCTTAAGTAAGTTAGAAGTTGTATCTCTCCACGTAAAAGTCCCCCTACTCTTCACTGATATGATCCTACTTGTCCCTCAGGTCTCACTGGAAATGTCCCCTCCTCTGAGAAGCTTTCCCTGATGCCACCTACACAAGCTAAGGTATTCTCTCTCTCTGTTCTCTGAGCACCTTCTAACTTGTCTAGCAAAACCATCCTACTTGGCGTTCTGGGTCGTTTACTTTTTTCCCCACATTAGAATTAGCAACACAAGGGTGGGGGCTGTGTTTACCTTGCTCATCACCGCCTCTCCGCAGAGCTCCCTCCCACCTGCACACCATACGTGCTTAGTTGACGTACCGAATGCACCTTTGTCGAATGTTCTCGAGGGTGGCAGGAATTGAATACTGCTGGTTTATCACACACAGGACTGCTGCTCAGAAGATTTCAAAACAGTAAATGGAGTAAAAATCAAAACAGTGAGACAGTCACCATTTATGCCCCCAGCACAACTGCAGATTTGGAAGACAGCGAGAGCAAATATTTCCATTTGAAAGACCTTAGCTTACAGAGCTGGGGTCAGCAAACTTTTCCTGAAAAGTGGCAGAAATATCATAGGCTTCGCGGGCCACGTGATCACCGCTGTGCCTACCCAGCTCTGCGGTGGGAGCGGGAAAGAAGTGACAGATAATACAGAAACCAGTGGGCGTGGCTGGGTTCCAATAAAACTTTATTTATGAACACTGAAATTTGAATTTCATATCCTTTTCAGGTCATGAAATAGTCTGCTTGTTTTGATTGTTTTCAACCATTTAAAACTATGAAAGCATTCTTAGCTCACGAGCTTGCAAAACAGGAAGCGGGGGGACTGGCCAACAAGCTGTGGTTTGCCAACCCGTCAGAGAGATATTTTTGACTGAGAAGAATCTCCAACTTTGGCTCATCTCTTTAGCCCCTCTACATGTTCAGTGCTATTCACGTGGTAGGCGCCCAGCACTGGGCCAGAGGCTGCTGAGAGGCAAGATGGTTAAGACCTGTTCTCTGCCACCAAGGCCATGCGACATGGACCCAAATTAATGTCATATGAGCCTGGCAGTAGTGAGTGTCCTAGAGAATACACAAAGTGCGGCTGTGGCCTTTGGTTGAGAAGGGAAGGACTTCACGATGAGGTGGCATCTGAGAGGTGAGTCTTGGGCCAGGTGCCCCCAGGACCCAGCAGCACTGAATCTGCCTGGGGCCCCGGATGAATCCCAGAGGGAACCCCGGGTAGTAGGGCTGTGCGGGGGACGGTGGGGGCCAGTAACAAGCTTAGCCTGCTGGGCAACAAAGACCCAATGTGGATGATTAAACTAGTACCAATAATGTATCAGTTTTTTAATGTTCTAACTTTCAAGCTATTAAAAAAGTGGTTTCTGAAGCTGTTTGAATCCTTTTTCTGTTACTAACTTGCCAACTATTTCACCTGACAAATTCTCCTGGGAAGAATGCACTGAGTTCAAGGAAGCCTAGGAGGGGAAAATGCCACCTGTACACTCCAGCAAAGAGGGCCAGCGATTCCCAAGGGCCAGCGTTGATGAGAGGAGCCATCGTATGGTAAAAGAAAACACAAAGCAAGAAGAAAATGATGATTTCAAATATTCATTCAGTTTTGGGAAAATTCTGAACAATCACTCACACAACGCCCTCCCTTGCTCCATGTTAAATAGGAAACCCTCGTTTTGTCCCTGAGGAGAAAATTACTCAATATTGTACTGCCCCTTTTCTTTTGGCTTTGACATGGGAGTCTTGTTGGAAACCATCAATAGGGAAATAATAAATCACCCTTTCACGCCAACATAAAATATGGGAGGCAGGAAAAATCTACTCAAGTTACAAGGAGGGAAACTGAACTCTCCTTCAATTGGTTTAACATGTCACGTTGCTCATCCAATCAAAAATTCAGGATGTGTTTCTTGGAAGGCCTCCTATTAAAAGATACCATCTTGGGACAGAGGCTGCTCAGGAAATGGAAGTGATGTTAATCTGCAGGCATGGATCACCTCCTGCATGCTGACGCACAGCCTCGTGGGAGATGAGGAGTCCGATTGCTGGCGTGCAGAGGAGCTGTCCTGGGCGGAGGCTCAGGGAGACAGATGAGCTCTGCCTCCCATCCAGCCGCTCACCTGGCTGCTCCTCTCTGCCAGCTTTATCCATCACCTTCCTCCTTTCCTGGGTCATAGGATTAGCGGATAATGGACTCAAGTGCAGGTTGAATGCCAATCAGCGAGGAATTTGCACAAACTACAGTGGTGCAATAGCAACATGTCTAATTAATTAATTTTTATTTTAATTTAATTGAATAAGTGTTACATTTATATGGTTCAAATTTCAACAATTATAAATAGACATGGAGTCAAAACAAAGCAAAACAGAACTCCCTTCCACCACCCTCCCTAACCTCTCAGTTCCCCTTTCTACAGGGAGCCTATGTTATTATATCATTTCCTAGAGATCCTTCCAGAAGTATTTTATGCATATGATAAGCAAATGTTTTTTCAAAGATGCTACTTTAAATTATGAAAGTAATTGTATTTGTTGAGGTAAAAGGATAGAATGAAGATGTCCCAAAATGTAATGGCTCAGACAAAACAGAAATTTCCTTTTTCCCATATACAGTCCAGGGTAGCTGTCCCAGGCCAGCGGGTGGCTCTGTTCCACACACTCACTCAGGGATCCAGACTTCCTGGTAACTTTCCATCTGCACAAAGCAGCTCCAGTCACTGCCACTCCTGCCACTGGCTGGGGGAAGGAGCCACAGGCAACCGGCCAGGGGTTTCCCTCATGCATACTTCTCCTCTGCTCTCTCTCCATTGGCAAAAGCTTAGTCACATGGCCTCACTAGCTGCAAGGGAAGCTGGGAAATGCTGCTATATGCAGCTACAGCTCAGCTACAGCTCCTGTGGCTGTGCCTTGTTACTTTGTGGAGCTGAGCCCCTGGCCCACCCTCACCTTACAAGACTTTTCCAGGCTGCTGCCAAGTGAGGGCAGCAGCCCTTCCCTTAATCACCTGAAGTACAGCTGACATAGGTTGTAATGTTCAACAGACTGTTATGCAAAAGAGAACCGCTGTGCAGAATGGCCATGCTTAATGGTAGGCCCACCTAACCACCCACCAGTACATACGCTGCCCTTTATTGACGTATTTAACAAACACTTTTCTACTGCTATGTGCTTTATACAAATTATCTCATTTAGTCCTCATAACAACCCTCTGAGAGAGGCACAGTCATGGTCCAGTGCCCAGTTCACAGATGAGGAAACTGGGAACAGAAAGGTCAAGTAATTGTCCATGGTCACAGCTAGAAATCTATGCTAGTCTGCCTTTTTTTTCTTTTTAGCCAACAGAACCCTGATTTTATTTTAATTTCAGTGAACTCAGTAAAAAAATTCTTGCTTCTCTTAAAAGATAGAGGTAGCCATGTGACCCAGTTCAGGACAATGAATGTAAATGGAAATCACTGGGTCAGGCACCAAGGAAAACTATTGTTCTACTGAAAAATAACAGGAGAGATACAGATGGCATACATCTTTTGCCTTTTGACCCTTACCCTTCTTCTGGTCTGGAATGTGGACATGATGCCTGGAAGTTAAGCAGCCATTTTGTGACCGTGAGATGAAAACTGAGGATGGTTGACTAGAAACACAGAAGGAACTGGCTACATCAGCCCTGGACTTCTTTCTTATGTGAAATATATATATATGTAGTCCCATTTGGTTAAGACACTAGAATTGGGCCCAAAGCTATCTTTGCTGATATTTATATCTAAATCCTGGTCCTGACTGCTCCAAAGTCCGTAAATCAATTATCCCTTTGTAGGGGTGCCCCTACTGGCCTCTCCTTGATTAGGCTTGCCCTGTGTCCTCTTCTGAGTCCAATATGCACTCTCTCTGCATCAGCCCCTAACGACAACTTTACCCCCAGTGAAGTCAACCTTTCCAGTCACGGTGCACAGCAGTCTAGCTCCTCGTGGTCTTGAACTTCTGAATTCCAGACTAGGATTTTAGATCTACCTACTTAGATTCTGAGGAAGCAATCCCGAAACTGGGCAACCCCTTTTCACTGCTGTCCCATGCAGTTATACTTGCTAAGCCATTTACAAAGTCCAAGGAAAGAATCATAGACATCTTCTAAATTTTGGAAGATCCCAGCCTTTTCATAATATCACAGAAGCCAAAAAATGGGCCTCTCAACTCTGAAGGACTCAGTCTTCAATCCAAAAAAGCCATATTAGATATTCATCTGCTCAGATACAGAACAGGTACAGAGGCCCAGCTCCCACCCTAAGAAGAGATGGCCTGGCCTGAGGATTGTGGCCTACAGACCAAAGATTGGGCATAAAACATATTTTCTTGCGATCTGTAACCTTCAAAGGTTGTTATGAAGCTGTTCTTTC
Source organism: Equus asinus (assembly GCF_041296235.1). Classification (NCBI taxonomy): domain Eukaryota; kingdom Metazoa; phylum Chordata; class Mammalia; order Perissodactyla; family Equidae; genus Equus; species Equus asinus. The sequence continues at coordinate 88,267,742 of NC_091798.1, forward strand.
CTGGCAACTTTTCTCTCCTCCTGTCAGGAAGGGCGTGGTGTGTGGGACCTGTCTGTGGACAGCCTGGGTTTGGGGAGGCTGGCACACCTCAGTCTGAGGCTCACGGATTTTAAGCAGGGACTTGCAGTTGGAGGTGTCAGCCCCCTCTTCTGATCTTTCTAGCACATCAGAAGCATTTTTTTTTTCCTCCTCAGAACAGGAAAGCAATCTTCTCCCAAAGATGAATCAGAAAATTGCTGGTGGCTTGGAAATAGCAGCCCACCCCACTCTGAGCTGTGAAGGTTTAGAAAATGTTGGGAACAGGCTCAGCCAGGGGGGCCCCCTATGAGGACAGTGCTGAGAAAGAGGGAGAAATGAAGACAGGAGCCAGGTAAAGAAAATGATGAATTCAGGGGCAGAAGGCACTCGGTGTGGCTCAGTGTGACCAGCAGCCAGTGTTCAACGTTCTCCCACAGCCTTTCCTGTCCTACAGAGAACCTGCCCCCAAAAGAAGATAGTCACTGTATTTGAATATTTTCTTAAGTGAAAAAGGCCAAGAGAAATTCTTTTGCATCTCAAGAGCTGAAACTAAATATTTTCCTGTACTGATGGGAAGCTCAGGGGCATGGATGTCAGGCAAGGAGGGGAGAACTCGGTGCTGCCGCCCAGGCCCCGCAGACCCCCTCACCCCAGCATCTCCCCAACTGGCCACACGGTGTCGCCTGCCATCCCTTGTGTGCCATGGCTGCTCTGGGACACACCACTTAAGACTTTCAAAAACTGTCTCTGAAACTTCTGAATTGTTCGCTTTAAAATGGTTAATTTTGTGTTCTGGAAATTTTACCTCAATAAGAAAACTTCTTGAAGAAAGATATTAGGGGGCCTGCTTGGTGGCACAGTGGTTGTGTTTGCACACTCTGCTTCCAGGGCTCGGGGTTTGGAGGTTCAGATCCCAGGTGTGGACCTACACAGTGCTTGTCTGGCTATGCTGTGGCGATGCCCCACATACAAAATAGAGGAGGATTGGCACTGATGTTAGCTCAGAGACAATCATCTTCCTCACCAAAACGAATAAATAAATAAAAAAAGATATTAGGAAAAGCATGTGAAAGAAAGGCAGCGAAAGTTGTCCAGGAGGGTTGCCTGTTTAAAGACTGACTCCCCCACCCATCCCAGGCACAGAATACTCCCCCTCCCCAAAACCTGATTCGCTCTAGTGTTAAAGCGTCACCAGCCCTCGGCGTGGCACGAGAGCCGTATCACTGCTCCAGCGTCTCCAGCGTCTCCAGCCCTCATAGCCGCCATTTCTTATTCGGTCCCATGTAGACAGGGTCTCTGCACCCCCACGCCTGCTTGGTAAGCGAGGCTCTCAGAGACCCCACCTTCCACTCCCTCCCTTCCTTTCTCCTAACTCCCTGCTCTGTCATCTGTACTTTTATTTTTATATCACTGAGGTTGATAAAAGGTTATTCTCTCCTGCAATTATAATTGTCTTCTGCACTCGGTCTTCAAAGTTAAAAATCAAGTAAGTTTTTCTACCTCTCTGAGCGTCTGTGCATTGTTCGCTGCACTGTTGGAAGACCGCTTTCCAACAAGATCCCCGGAACTGAACACCATGAGCTTCCGATGTAACGGGCTTCCCAAGTGCCTAAAATATTACATAAGAATAGACCCAGATCAAGGCAAATATAGTGAAATTTTAGACCGCTGTAGAAAAAGAGTAAATCCTACATGTTTCCAAAGAAGAGAGGGAGTACATGTCCCACATAACAGATCAGGAATCAGAATGGCTTCAGATTTTCCCTCAATACCTCTGGGAACTAGAAGACAGGGGACGAATGCCTTCAGATTTCTGAAGGACAATTATTTTCAACTTAGAACTTTAAACCCAGGAAAATGATCAAAGAAGTGTTAGGGTCAGACTTTTTCAGATATGCAAGGACTCAAAAATTTACCTTCCATGTACCCTTTCTAGGAAGTCACTGGAGATATGTACCAACAAAGTGAGGAAGTGAATTAAGAAAGAGGCAGACAGAGGATCCATAGATCAGGGTCCATCCAGGAGAAGCACAGAGCAAGGTCTCAGGGGGACGGCACAGCAGCGTTCCCAGGAAGCAGTCAATCAAAACTTGAACTAGAGGAGGTGAAAGGAGATTCCAAAGGTCTGACGCTATTCCTGGGAATTTGGAACAATCTAAGCAAGCAATCAAGGCAGAGAAACTTAAGTGGGGGGTAGTGGAAGGGAAGACCAAAAGTCCATGGGGAAAAAAATCTGTTCAAGAAAGGAAAGAAGTTATTAATGATGATGATGACAATGAGATTGTTAATTCAAACCTGCAGACTAACCACACATCTCCTCTCTGTCTTGAGATCCGAGTTAAAAAGATAGCGAATAAATTGTGGTATAAACCACAATGTTGAAGAGAACTGGAGAGGTTCCGTCAGTAGACCCAAGTGTTCAGCTTCTTTCTGGAAGGCAGAAAGTAGATGTAGGGATTTCTGATCAAACGTTTATCAAACACAGGCATCTACTTTAACTTGTTCCTAAACCCCCACCAAGACATATTTTTAATGGCATAAAAGCAAGAGGACAGGAAGTCTCATATTCCAGGTAATCCCACTTTATCACCCACAGAGTACGATGTGTCCATCTGGCTTACACACCTTGGGTCGCTTCTGCCTCTCAGCTCCCATCACCTCGGGTCTCAGTGACTCTCACACACTAGGCAGCAGAGCAGCACCCAGGACAGCAGGAAGAGCTGCAGGCCTCATTCTGTTCTTGGTTGCATTCCTGAGGCTCCTTGTGTAAACCAGAAAGTCTCTTGGAGCCCTGGCATCTCACTGGTAAGAAGGGGATAATAATACCAGTCCTGTCGTCTTCAAGGGTGTGGTTGCTGCACTGAAATGAGACCAGAAGTAGGTAGAAACTGTGTCCTCATCCTCAAGCCTTGAATGTTAAGTCATCTCCCTTCAGCATTCAAGTTACAATGAAGGCCCGGGCACACCTGCCGAGGTTAGCAGGCTCTGCCACCCCACCCCACCCTCACTTACCACCATCAACAGTTCCACATCAACCCTGAAACAGATGAGTCTCCAGAGCCTGGGGGATGAGTGGACAGGGACATGACACCGGGTGGAGGCACTGTCCACTGACACAGGGCCGTGCCTGCCGCGCAAAATGTGATGTGTTCCCATTGTTTTCTTGCTGTTACCAACTCAGACAAAGGAGGGTATGCCTTCCCTAACGTTTCACTCAGCAGGGTGCCCAGGTACACAGGGACCTGGACACTCATTCTCTGTATGAAAGCCCCTTGCCCTAGACATGGTGGTGGTGCCAGGGGGATGGTGGCCAGAGGTGATGTTCTAGCAACAGCCTTTTTCTCCTGCCTACCAGCCCTGGCACGGCACCCAGGTCAACAGTGCCAGTTCTCCAGCTGAATTGTACCTTACGGCTTCATTGTCGGTTTTTTTTCCATCTCTCTCCATCTGCATGTTCCCGTACTCCGCTGTGGTAGTAGGCTGTAGCAGGCTGAATAATGGGACCCCGAAGAGGTTCACATCCTAATCCTGGGAATCTATGAATACGTCACCTTACATGACAAAAGGAACTTTACAGATGTAATAAACTAAGGATCTTGAGACGGGAAATTATTCTGCATTATCAGAGTGGGCCCAGAATAATCACAATCTCCCCCAGAGGGAGAGAAGGGAGCAGGAGAGAAAGACGTGTGACAACAGAAGCAGAGTTGAGAGTGTGAGAAATTGAGATTCAAAGACAGAGGAAGGGGCCACCAGCCAAGGAATGCAGCAGCCTCGAGAAGCTGGAAAAGGCAAGAAAACGGATTCTCCCTGGAGCCTCCAGAAAGAGCGCGGCCCTGCCCTTACCTAACTTAGGTGTGTGAAACCCCATTTGGACATCTGACTTCCAGAACCATAAGAGAATAAATTTGTGTTGTTTTAAATCACCAAGTTTGTGGTAATTTGTAATAAGCAGCAATAGGGAACTAAAGAATAGAAGTGAAAATTAGATCATCTACTTTGAGAAACTGTTTGGCAATATCTCCAGGAGCTGAGCATATGCCTGTTAATGACTCACACTTCCACTCCCAGGTCTGTCCCCACTGGAAATGTGTGTACGTGTTCACCAAAGACGTCTACTCTGATGTTACTACAGCCATGCTATTATTCATAATGTCCCAAAGCTGAGAATTACCCAGATGTCTACCAGTAGTAAAATGAATAAATTGAGGTGCATTCACACAGTGGAATACTACACAGCAAAAACAATGGACAAACTATGACCACAGACAGTAGCATCTCTTAAACATAATGTCGAGTGAAAGAAGCCAGACAACAGAGCATATCCTGTATGGTTCGATTGCTATAAAGTACAAACACAAGAGAAGTAATCTGTGCTGGTTGAAGCCACTACCCTGTCAGCGCAAAGGGAGATATGAGGGAGTCTTCTGGGGAGCTGTCAGTCTTCTGTCTGTCTCTCACTCCCTCTCTCTCTTTTTTTTTTTGGTGAGGAAGATTGGCCCTGAGCTAACTTCTGTGCCAATCTTCCTCTGTTTTGTATGTGGGACACCACCACAGCATGGCTTCATAAGTGGTGGCCCCCATGCTGTGGGCCCGAACCATGGTCTATGAAGCAGAGCCCACAAACGACCGCTAGGCCACCAGGCCGGCCCCTTCTGTCCCTTGATCTTAACGATGCTTCAGTTTCTGTGAACTCATTGAACTTGTGAAATGTGCACCTTTTAATATGTACTATAGGTTAATAAAACTTTTTTTTTTGAATGGGGGAAACAGGATCTGTGCCTTCATGCAAATTTGCCCAGTCCCTCCCTGGGCACCTCCAGTCTCCCCCAACAAGTGGCCTGGGCACAGGGCAACCCAGATTCAGGGTTCCAGGTCCCTAGAGCCCAACTCTGGGTTAACATGTCCTGTGAACTTGCTTTCATAGATCCACTAAGGGCCCATTTCAGCGGATTATTTCCCTAAATAAAGGAAGCCTGCCCAGAGATAAGTCTACTTTCCCCCTTTGGGGACCCAAAACTACAGAGTGGTTTTCGTTGACCTTATCTGAACAACAACAAATGGTCATGGTCTTTTCTCCACTTGACCATAAATGAAGAGTTAAGATCATTGCTGCTTCTTAATTTCGTCTCCCTTTATCCCGCACTGGAGTTTAACACATACGATACATTATGAGGCGTTTTGTTAAGGTGTTACACTGATGTTGTAATAATACTGTAATAAAGTTATAAACTCATAACAACAAAAACAAGAAGGGTTGCTCCCACCCCCCACCCCCCCCAAGCTGAAGTGAAACTCCGGCCGTTCCTAAAGGAGGTTCAGGGACCCGAAAGGGAAAGAGGGACCCGCGGGGGACAGACAGGGAGCAGCCGGGAGGATGTGAACCGGGGGAGGGACGCAGAGACGGACGGGGGAACCGGGGCCCGAGATGCAGCAGCGGTCGGCGCCCCGCAGCTGGAAGACCCTGCGGCCCCTGCTCGGGGCCGAGCCGCCCGGGCCGAGCGCAGCGGCCGGGCTGGGGCGGGGGCGCACGTGCAGGGACGGGAGGCCGAGCCTCGAGGGCAGACCTCGGCCCCGCCGCCCCCGCCGCGCAGCCCGAGCCCGAGCCCGAGCCCGCGCGTCACTCGCGGCCGCAGCGCGGCGCCGCCGGCGTCTGGCGAGGTGCGCGCCTCGCGGCCCCCGCGCCCACGGCTCGCAGCCCGGGCCGCCCCGCGGTCTCTCCGGCGGCAGGGGCGGCGCAGGGCGGCACCTCCGGGTCTGCGCCTCGAGCCGCCGGGCGCCGCGGAGGAGCAAGCCCAGCCCGGAGGGCGCCGGGCCGCCGGCGCGGGGGGTCCCTGCCGAGCCGGGAGGTGGGAGTCGCCGCCGCCGCCCCGACAGCGCGTCCGGCCGGCGAGCGGCGCCGTCTCTGCGGGCGGCACTTGGGGAAACTTTGGTTGCAGCGCCGGCTGCCGGGCGGAGGGCGCCGAGGGCGAGCCCGGGGCCCCGCGGCCGCCCCTGCCGCGCACTGACACTGCGGGGCCCCGGGGCGGAGAGACCCGCGCGGGCCGAGGGGCGCCATCGCGGGACCCCCTCGCGCCTCCCGCAGTCCCCGCGGCTCTCGGCTCGGGCTTTGCGGCGGCTCCGTCACGACCCCGCCGGGATGCGGCTGTCGCCTCCTCCTCGGCCTGACCGCGCCGGGGACAGGATGGGGCGGCCCGTGGCCGCGGGGTGTCCGGGGGGAGCGGGGAGGACCGGCGGGCGCGGGTCGGCGCCGCAGCGGGAGCGGCGCGCGCTCGGCCGCGGGAGCGCGCTGGTCGGAGGGTCCGACCTGGGCGCGTCGCCGCAGGTGCCTCGGGCCGCGGGGCAGCGGGAGGTGCGGGCTCGGGGCCGCGGAGCCGCTTGCAGCCGCTAGCTCGGCAAATGGGAGCCACATAGGGGCAGTCAGCCCGGAACTGGCGCCTCTCGGGGGCGCACAGCCTTGGCACTAGGACCCCGGACCCCCTTCGGGAGAACCGGGGTCCAGAGGTGCGCCTGCCCCAGGATGGGGGCAATGGCTGCTCCCCAGGGAGGGCCGCGTCCTCCGGGCCGGCGGTGTGGGGACCGCTTCGCAGCGGCTCTGGGCTGACCCTCTGCTCCTGGATGGCGATCGCCTCGGCCTCCAGCTGCCTGCCTTGGCTCAGAGACAGGCGACGAAACGCGCGCCCGGCCCCCACTGGTGCCCTGGCGCTGTCGCCCCAGTCACCTTCCTTTGCCCTTCTCCGACAGCACCTCGGGCTCGCTCCCTCCTACTCAGGAGAAGCTGAGGAAACGAGCTCGGCTCCCGGCTCCCGGAGCCAGCGGCGACTGTGGAGACGCGGCCAGAATCCTCAACTGCTTGGAAATCCATCACCTTGGTTCCCTGAGACTTGGAGGTATAGGTTTGCGTGCGTGTGTGTGTGTGTGTGTTGGGAGGGCGTCTGCTGAAAGGGATGGGGGTCTGGCTGCCCCAGGCCTCAGCCCCAGAGACCTGGGGGACAGCCGAAGTAACTAGAAGACACCGGCCCTTTTTGGGTATGTGTGGGAAACACAGCAAACCTTACCAGCTACTCCTTGCCTTGGGCAGCTTCTAAATATTTCTCACAGGCTGGTGCCAGAGAAGAATACTTTCCCTGGCAAGCCGTTACATTTCTGGGACAATCTCAGGTGCGTCTTTTGTTCTGACTCTGCCCGTTTCCTTGCACCGGGAGGAGACGTGTATTTTGCTTGTGGCAGGCGTTCCAAGTGCAGCTGGCCTGGCATCCTGGCCTTGGGCTGCCCACTACAACTCTGGATTTCTTCAAACTTGTTTGGGAAGGGCAGGAGAGCAAACCTCCAGCCCCTGGCCCATTCTAACTGGAGGCTGCACTCTTCTCTGGACCTGTGGGCTCCCTGTACCCCTCTCTAGGCCAAGGCAGTCATCTCTGCCCTTGCTCCTGCAGGAGAGTTGAGCATCAGACCTCCTGGAGGTAATGATGAGACAGCCTGGTGGGAGCCTGAGGCAGGGTTGATAGCCAAATAAGAAGTGGGACTGGAACAAGGAGTGGAGAGCTTGTCACAGATTTTCTCCAAGTGTGCACAGGAAGCACCCCCTATTGAATATCTGGGAGTGGAGCCTGGAATCTTCTTTTTAACCAGCTCTGCGTGTGATTCCTATGAACACAGAAGGTGGGGAACCCATCAGGCACCTTGGCCTCCCACTGTCAGACTCTTCCAGCCCAGAAGACTCACGTTTAGTGATGCATCTTTAGAAACTGACATTTGTTGAATTCCTAAGTGGCAAGTGTATTAGGATCTTTTAAATCCTCACAATCATCTTCTGTAAAGTAGATATTAACCCTAAGATGAGGCTCAGAGGAACGGCTGCCAGAGGGTTGGTAACTTGGAGGAGACACAGCCCCTTTCGTGAGGCACAGCCTGCTGCCTCCTCCGAGCTCGCTCTGGTCCAGCTATGGGCAGCACAGAGAGAGGGCAGCCTGGGACAAGGGCGAAGGGCTGAATTTCGAGCTTGAAATCCATTTGTTAATTTCTGCCCCCTGGCTGCCCTCCCCCACCATGGCCAGACAACTAACTTTATGAGAGGGAGCACACATCCTATTTGTAGGTGAAGCAAGAGGTTCAAAGGAAAACAATATTGCTCTCTCAATAAGAGGAAAACTGCAGTGACTTGGGGAGAAAAAGCCACAGGAAAGGCCAAGCCTGTCGTCTCCAAGGGGGCTTGGAAAGCTCCTCAGCCCGGTGGCACTACCGTGTAACATACCAGACAGATCAGGTACTCAAACAGAACCCTACTGTGGGGAAGCTGGCCATCCAGGAAGCAAGGAGACATGAGAGACAGGGCACAGGAACATTTGATTAAGTCCTGGGGAGCAGGCAAGTAAGAGGAGTGACTTTGGGAGAGTTCCCTCACCCTGCCTTCCTCCACCTCTTCCTCTGCACAGAATGCAGCCGACCTGGTAAGGGCTGCAGCCCTTCCGATTCCAGCAGCCCTTGCAGAGCAGGCTGGGTCCTGCAGACACACACACAGGGTGGCCGTGCGTAGGATCCACTCCCGACGCTTTTCAGACTCCTAATCAGTGCTCTATGGGTAACTGAACCAACACTGTAGAAATGGCTTCACAAGGAATTGAAAAACCAGACTCCAAATGGGAGAGATGTGTGAAACAAATTATTGGTATTTATGTAACTCTGAATAGCTTTGATTTCCTTCAGTAGGAACTGACAGCTGGCTGACAGAAAACTCATCCAGGGAGAGAAGAGACATAAGCGGAGGATGAAATTGTGAATAACATCTTCAGGTAACTTTCTATTTCCATTGAGAGTGGGTGTCTGGAGGGGAGAATGTAGTTACGATTTGAATTGCTTCATTTATCGACAGTATTTTTAACAGGGTTCGCAATTCTAAGATCCAGGGCTTTTTACTTCTTTCTCCTGGCTTCCAGTCTCCTGGCAGCAGGGCAGAGAGCTGGGGATTCCACCATCCAGCCTGTAGCTTCTGACCGTATCCCCTGCTTTCAGCTCGCTGCCTGCAAGTTTGGAGCCTTTCTGGTTAATCTGTTCAGAGAATAACTCTTTGTTTTCTTGCCTAGGAGAGTGGCTGTCTACGTGTGGGGGTGGGGAGGGGTAAAGGACCTGGGGGTCCAGTTGTTCTGTTCACAGACACTGAATCATCCTCTCATTTCAACCCTGTGCCTCATTGCCACTTTCTGTGTCACTTGGGGCCTCCAGGTCCTAGAGGTCATGGGTCCCACGGGTCAGCGGGCTCCCTTGTCGTGGGGGCCGCCTCCCTAGATGCTTACGTTTCGGCCTATGCTGTGCTAAGGCATTTTCCCACACCACCGTCCCCCTCTGTTTCCAAAGCTTGTTTGAAGTTGCTCATCTGGTGATATCTCTCCTCCAGTTTTCTTTATTTTTCAGAATATATATCTTTCTTATTATTTTTTAAATAATTAAACTGTAATTTTAGTGGGATCTTGGAATTAGAGAGAGGCACTAAAAGAGAACAGTAAGTCTGCCATGATGAATGGCAAGTGATGTTAAAAACATTCTAATTTTAAAATAAAAAGCAATTTATCCAGCTGTTTAATAATTAATATCTCATAATAATGCTGAAATTATTGTATTTGGAAAATGCACTTAAAAGATATCATCTTTCCATATTTCACTTATTAGATTCCATTTATGTTTACAAACGTTATTTACAGATCCTAAAAAAAAACAACACTTTAAATATTTTATCTGTTATTTAAATAGCCTGTGGTTTAGAATATGATAGACATAAAAGAAGGCTAAATTCTGAAATAAAAATTTTAAAAAGAAAATTGCAGTGAGTGGGGAGCACCCCAGGAAACTCTTTCTAGACATTATGTGATTTCATGACCCTGCTCCGGGGGGGAGGGGAATGTGATGATTGTCATTCCCTGGAGGAGGAACCCAAGACTCAGAGAGGCTGAGCGATTTGACCAGGGCACACAGCTACTAATAGGGGAGTTAGCATGGAAATCTGGGTCTGTCTGACCCCCGAACTTTCTCCAGTTTAACTGTTATCCATTTGGAAGGTATAACTGAACTTGGAAATCACTTCTAAGCTGGATTTAAACAAAGGGCCCGCCCGAATGTCAATACAGCATCAGTGCTGGGTGCTCAGTGGGCATGGTTCACACAAGGAAACAGGAAGCGAGAACGTTTCTGAAGGAGGATTATTGGAGGCTAGAGAAGTGTTCTTCATCGCTTACCTCGATGAAGAGTAAATTAGTCAAACTTCGAATATCAGCATTTTTGATGTGTAAATGGATGAGGCAAGATAAAAGAACCAACTGAAAGAGGGTGAAGGCGTCAAGACAAGGGGATTATTCCAATAAAATACTGATGGCAAAACAAGACAGTAAGAAACCAAACCTGTGTGCATGTGGAGAATATAGTTGGCAGCTTCTTTCTCTGACAAATATGATGTTTCAACAATTTCAAAATTGCTCTACTAAATGTGAACAACGTAAAAGTTTATATCAAACAGGGGCTGGCCCCGTGGCCGAGTGGTTAAGTTCGCGCGCCCCGCTGCAGGCGGCCCAGTGTTTCGTTGGTTCGAATCCTGGGCGCGGACATGACACTGCTCGTCAGACCACGCTGAGGCAGCGTCCCACATGCCACAACTAGAAGAACCCACAACGAAGAATACACAACTATGTACTGGGGGGCTTTGGGGAGAAAAAGGAAAAAATAAAATCTTTAAAAAAAAAAAAGTTTATATCAAACAAAGAGGAAGCCTTTGTTGTTTTTGCTAGATGGTCTTCCAGTACTCAGGGGAGGGGTCTGCCTTGTCCGCCTGGCAGATGGATTCGCTTGTTGCCGCTACCTGGGGGTCCACTGCCCAGTTTCCCTGAGGCCCCGGAGCCCACAGCACCCCCGTCACAGGACCGCAGTGGGGCCACCACCCCCTCAGGCATCCCAGTTGGCAGTGCATTGCCAGCTCCCCTTCTTCTCCCAAGACCTCTTGACACCAACTTCAGTGACAGACAGTTATGACAGAAAGTGCTCAGGCTTAGCGTTGTGGAGAAAGGCCTTTACATGAGGATGGGTGAAAGGTTTGAAAATCTTTCTGAAAGATTCTTATAAGGCTTCTTTTTTCAAGCAAGATTGGCCCAGATACTAGGCTATATGAAGGTAGAGTATTGAAATCTGCTGTCCTGTAACTTGTTTTCATTTGAGTATGTTTCTTGAATGCTACTTTTGGTCAAAGGTGTTTTTACAAGATTGATACTGTAACTCTTCTTGAATTGTAGTCACTAAGTGGGTCCTGCACTTGATGTTATGTTCCAGCTCATTTCTCTAAGTCTCTTTGCTGTATTAAACCCACTTGTATATGAAAAATGCTAACAGAAGGTTTCTTTCGTGACCAGCATCTCACGAGAGCCCTTGTCAGATGCTTTGCATTCAGAATAGACCTCTGAGTTGGGACCCAAGCCGTCAACAATCCTAAATTCCCAGGTTCCTGAGTTGCAGGTATGTCTGGCTCTGGAATAGCTTTTGTAGAACGTTGCACATGGGACAAAAATCGCGTCCTTCACTTTCGCTGTATTTATGTGTGTGCGTGTTGAGTAGTTGTTCTTTGCTTAACATCATGAATGATACTAAAGTGAAAACGAATAAGTAGATTCTTTTGAATACTGCCTTTCAGGAGCTTACTAGTTGAAACTCCTTGAAAGTGAGGCACAAATCCTATCGATAATACCACAAAAACGGAATTATGTTGCAAAAAGTAAGACCTTAATAAACTTTAATGGTGAAGTATATCTTACATAAACGCTATGCTCTTTTCTGTACACGTGTTCTATTTGACAATAAATAGGTAACAGCAGTATCATAAGAAGCATATGTGAAATATGTACCATTTAGAGAGGAGTAAAGTGGACACCCATGTACATACCACCCAGGTTGGGAACCAGAGCAGTCCCTGAACCTGCAAAGCCCCTGTGTGTCCCCCGAATTGCACTCTTCTCCCTACCCCGCCAAGAAGAAACTTTCTCTTGATTTTTGTGTTAATCATTCCCTTTGCTTATTTTTCTTTCCAGTTTCCCACTTGTGTATATTCCTTTAGTAAATTAAATGTTTATTTTTGAAAAACTGGGTACCAAGCACAAAATGAGATGAATAAAAGAAAGGCCAGTATTGCCAATACACGATGAAAGGCCTTGGGAGAAGATCAGTTGAGCAGTCTCTGGATCTTAGTTTGGCTCAGCATCCCTGAGCGTTTACAAGAGCCCCTTCTGGGCAAGGTCGTGAGTGAGGCCTGGGGAATACGGGGCTCACCCTTACAGGGCTTCTGGCAGAGCTGTAGTGTAGACCAGGTACTGGGTATCCAAAGGGCATGGGTATTCGGTCTTTCTTTTCTTGCACTCCCCACAACTTATCCCCAGATCTCAGAGCAGGTCAAAGGCAAACAATTGCGCAGGGCTGAAATGAGTTCTGTTGGCTACCCCAGAAAGCAGGGCATGAAGAAGAGAGCAGAGATGTGGTCAGGACAAAGCAAGTAGATCAAAGAATTGAGGGTAGGCTCACCTGGGCATTTGGTCCTCGCTTAACAAGGTGGTAAAATGGCAGTGTGATCTCAGGGATGATGCCTGTGTACCTCCCTTATCCTGGCATCTCCTCTCACCATCTTCCTGGGGACTTTAGATGCCTCTCCTCTGTAATGATCTCTAGCCTGTGGTATCTCATTTCTTCTTTCCTATTCTACCATTTCATCTTAGTAGACTACATCTGCCAGTAGATTCTTGAGTGTGTATCCCAATTCTTGACTGATGGTTTGGCTAGATGTAGAATTCTAAGCTGGGAATCATTTTTCCTTTAGATCTTTAAAAAAACATTCTTCCATTGTCTTTCACTGTTGCTGTGGATATATCCCAGTCCATTCTAATTCTTGATCCTTTAGTATCTGACTTATCCAGCCCACTCCCCACCTCTTGCCCCCAAGCTTGTAGAATCTTCTCTGTTCTCAGTGTTCTGGAAATTTACAGCCATGTGCCATGGTCAGGGTCTGTCTTCATTCATTGTGCTATGATCTAATTGGTCCTTTCAATTTGGAAAGTCATGTCCCTCAGGTCTAGAAAATTCTCTTGATCTCATTGACCAGCATTTCCTTTCCTGCTCATCTCTCCCCCGACCCCCACTCTTTTCTCTTTCAAGAAATTCTGTTAGTTGGATGTTGGATTTCCTGATCTAGCTCTCTAATTTTCTCATTTTTTTCTCTTCTATTCTTTTTGCTTGACTGTGTTAGAGATTTTATCAATGTTATCCACCCCTTCTATTGAGTTTTGCAGTTTCTATCGTGTTTTTATATTTTGAGAGCTTTGTTTAGTCTCTGAATATTCTTTTTTCATAGACTCTTGTTTTGTGGTTACAACATCTTCTCATCCCTTTGAGGATATAGAGTTTTTGAAATCTTCATTTTCCTAATATTTGTTTTCCCCAAGTTGCTTTTTTCTATTTGTTCTGGTCTCTATCTTTAATGTAAGAGGGTTTTTGGTTTGTTTTTTCTTTGGACTGTTTGCTCATGGTCAAAGGGCTTGGATTAAAAGGCTAATGTGAAGCCTGGAGCACATGGGTGACCTGGAGCACGTGGGTCACCTTGAAGCCTCACTGTCGGATGACCAGGGTGGCATGTTGGGGAATCCCTGTGGTCAGGACTCGGGTATTTTCTTCTAGGTAGGCAGGTCAGATTCTTGAGAGAGTTGCAGTTTTCTCCTGAAGGATAAAGGTATGGCTGCCAGCCTTCTTGGAGCTGGGGAAGAGGGCTGTGATCCCTCCATTCAGTGATCAGTAAGCATACAATCCATTTCCCCCCCATTTTCTTGTCCTCAGACGTTGCCAGTGACTCCCAGTCCAGAGACTCTGTTTCACCATTTCTGTAGGATAAAGTTCTGGATGTGTCCTCAGCTGGGAGGGGCTCTCCTATCTCCTGGTGGCTTAGATTGGAGGAAAGACCTGAGACAGCGCTTCTCAGACTTTGATGTGCATACAAGTCACCTGGGGATCTGGTTAAAATGTAGGCTTTCGTTCAGTAGGTCTGGGGTGGAGCCTGAGATGCTGCAAGCCTGAGAGGCTTCAGGTAATGCCGCTGCGGCTGCTGCTGGTCCGAGGTGGGATCACACTTCGAGCAGCGAGGACCTAGGGATCGAACTGCTTCTCTAACAGCTTCTCACCTAGTCCTTATTTTAGCTGTCCCCTCCACCCCCAGTTCTAGAGCTTCCTGCTGCTGCCTCTTTCGAGGATTCTGTGGTGGACATGGACTTAGTTCTCAGCTTTACCACCAATGACTCGAGGCACAGCCTTTTCAGGCTGCTGGAGTCAGTTACCACCGGCCTGTCTGCTTTCTGGCTTCCAAAATGTTGCTGTCATCTTCTCTCCTTTTCCTGCTACCTTTGTGAGTTTATGTCTTTTTAAAAATTCTTTAGTTTTAGGGGGTTTCAAGAAGGGGCAAAATTAGATGCGTGTATTCTGCCATAGTCACCCTAACTATAACCACCTGCTAAAATATTTTCCTAAAGTTTGGTTATATTAGCATAAATAGAGCCTGATTTATGATAAAGAACTGCTATTTTAAGCCTCTAGGTCATTGCACAAGGAATGTGCTCTACTTCTCTCTTCCTCCTTTGTCTGCCTGCCAAACTCACGTGGTCTTCAAGACCCAGTTCAAATGCCTGGCCTCCGTGAAGCCCCCTTCAGTCCCCAAGTCATTAAAGCCTGAATGTTCTCCTAACTCATGACCAGCTGCTTATCCAGCATCTCCTCCAACAGCTGTCAGCTCCCCGGGGCTCAGGCTCCTGCCTTTGTGGCTCAGGGACCCGCACATGTGAGGAGCTCACAGCTGTTTAACAACTGAATTAATTTCTGCCTGCATGTCTGTCTGTTCCCTTTTTCTTTACTTTCTTTCTGCTCACTTCGTCTCCTCTTCTGTCTGTCTGTCAAGAGGTCGTTATATTTATTATCTATTCTATTATCCAATAGAAATTCATGTCCCATATTCTTAATTTTAAAAGTTAATGAGTAGAATAAATACTATTTCTCAATTTCTGAAAACTACCTAGTTATATGTAATAGATTTCTCCACTGGGTTTTTCTCCCCAGCTCTATGGACTGTTAAAAGACAAACATTTCCTCAGCTCCAGATAAAGATATAATTCTTATCAACTAATGGAAGTATCTGTTGAAGGAGTTTGAATCTGAATTATTTAGATAAATTAAACAAATAATTTTCAGTTTTAGTGATAAAAAATAAAATGTTTATAGAGTCTACATGTCTTCATTCACGTTTCTAGCCTAGAAAATGCCTTTTTCAGAGCCACCGTACTGCTGTCAAAATTTAACCCAACAGTGTGTTGCTGACGCCATAATCTAGTCAGCATATGATTTGAATGATGGAATCAAGAAAAGTGCAGAATCACGTGCTCACCATTCCTATCTCAGTGTGAACTCCAGACTGTGTCAGTTATGTTAACGTCTAGTAGTCCAAATAATTTTTCATTCTTTAAAAGAAACATAGCTCCTCAAATTGAAAATCTAGATATTAGTTGCATTATTTAACTGAAGAGCTTGTTTGAGTAATTTAATACTAGGACGTTTTTACGTTAAGCTACCATAAACACACTATATTTTAATTGATTCTGTTGTTACACAGAATTTTGGCTCTTTTGCTTAAATTTGCATTTTAGTGTTATTTTAAAAATATTTTTCACAAGTAGAAAATAAGTGTGTTATTGTTTAATTAATGTCAGATTTAGGGAAGTACTGGGTTTGTGTTATATCAAATTTGATGAAGATTTTGAAAGTAAATTTTGGTTTGTATTCTCTAAGCATTGTTACCATTCTAAAATTTTTTATTTCACAATTCACTATTTTGCTCTGTATTTACTAATTGTGTAATCTCATTTATGTCCTCTTTCTCTATACATATTTCAGCAATTGTGACTAATAACATGAATATAACCTGGGGCATTGATTCTGGCTAATCTTATGGTCTTCATCTTCTTGGATACCCAGGTATTGATTGCTGATTTTTGAAGATGGATGAAGGTGTAGAATTGTCAAGTGATGGAAATTCCCTGATCAAAGCCGTGCATCAGAGCCGGCTTCGCCTCACAAGACTCTTGCTGGAAGGCGGCGCCTACATCAACGAGAGCAATGACCGCGGGGAAACACCCCTAATGATCGCTTGTAAGACCAAACACGTTGATCCCCAGGGTGTCAGTAAAGCCAAAATGGTTAAATACCTGTTAGAAAACAATGCTGATCCGAACATACAGGACAAGTCTGGGAAAACTGCTCTGATGCACGCTTGCTTAGAAAAAGCCGGTCCTGAAGTTGTGTCTCTGCTCGTGAAGAGCGGGGCTGACCTCAGCTTGCAAGACCATTCTAGTTCCTCGGCCCTCGTTTATGCTATAAATTCAGAAGATAGAGAGACCCTGAAAGTTCTGCTTAGTGCTTGCAGGGCAAAAGGGAAAGAGGTCATTATCATAACAACAGCAAAATCGCCTTCTGGCAGGCACACGACCAGACAGTACTTAAACATGCCTCCTGCGGATACAGACAGGAGTCCTGCACCAGCCACCTGTGCCACTCCTTCAGAAATAGACATCAAAACTGCCTCGTCGCCACTTTCACCTTCTCCTGAAACCGAAACGACACTTTTTGGCTTTAAAGACCTGGAGCCCTCAGGAAGCAGTGATGATGCACTGGACCCAGGCTCCCCTGTGAGGAAGCCTGCCATGGCTCCTAATGGGCCCAAGCTACCCCAGGTTCCACCCTGGATCAAGAGTCCCCCCTCATTACTGCACCAGCACAGAGTGGCCTCTTTGCAAGAGGAACTCCAGGATATCACTCCAGAGGAAGAATTATCCTACAAAACCAATGGGCTGGCACTTTCCAAGCGATTCATCACTAGGCACGAAAGCATTGATATAAAAGACACTGCACATTTGCTAAGAGCCTTTGATCGGGCCAGCTCAAGGAAGATGTCACATGATGAGATAAATTACCAATCCCTTTTTTCAGAAGGAAATCAGCAATGCATTGAAATCCCTGTTGACCAGGACCCAGACTCTAACCAGACAATATTTGCTTCCACCCTAAGAAGTATAGTTCATAAAAGAAACTCAGGGGCAAATCACTACAGCTCTGATTCCCAGCTCTCCTCTGGCCTAACCCCTGCAACCTTAGAAGACGGCAAAGCATTTACAGGAAAGAAAAAGATCCTCTCCCCATCTTCTTCCTTGTTGTCAGGGTCCAAGGAATTGTTGGAGAATATTCCCCCCGGTCCCCTGAGCAGGAGAAATCACGCAATTTTAGAAAGGCGTGGTTCTGGAGCTTTCCCTTTAGATCACAGCATTCCCGGAACCAGACCAGGATTTCTGCCCCCCTTAAATGTGAATCCGCACCCTCCCGTCTCGGATATCAACGTCAGCAACAAGATTTCCAGCCTTCTTTCTTGTGGCCAAAAAGTGCTTATGCCAACAGTTCCTATTTTCCCTAAAGAATTCAAAAGTAAAAAAATGTTGTTAAGGAGACAGTCATTGCAAACAGAACAAATTAAGCAATTAGTAAACTTTTAAGAGCTGGCTAGAAGACACATTTTGTTAAATGTCTACATCAGAAATAGAGAACTAGAGAAGAAATCTCAAATGTTCATTCTTTGAAGTCTTGTAATCAGTTAGTCTGTAATGGTTGGGGGGGATCAAAATGTACTGTGTATCATAGTAAGTACTGTGAACACCCAAATAACATATAGTTTCTGCTGAGGAAATTCTCTCAAACAAAATTAAAGCTATTTTTCTCAAAACCTCCAATATTGAACAACCTTCATGTGGTCAAAGTTTTTAACGTAAACAAAAATCAGCAAAGAAAGAGATAACTTAAAAAAAAATTTCAGATTTGCCAAATATTTTATTAGGAAACGTTGCATTCAAGTCAATAAGTTTTTTTAAATATTTCAATAAATAAGATTCTAATTTTCCATGATGTGAAAACCATAAAAGAAAATATTGACAGCTATAAAATGTTCTATGATCAATAAGCCTAAGCTACAAAGAAACAATGAACTAATTCTTAAACAATGTTGACTGCAGGTAGGTAAAAATGTAGTTAAAATTTTAAAAGGTCAACCACTATTATAGACTGAGCGGCTCATGCTCGTGTTGTCGGCTTCGTCAATGTCACATGGTGGCTCAGTTTCACAAGCTCGTGCTAGTCTAGGCCAAGTGTTTGTGTGCTATCTTTTGCTTTATTTTGTTTTTCAGACAAACTTTGCCATAACGTTATCTTAGGGAATTCTTACTTCTCCATATCTTTTAATTCCTGGTATTATTTTTTGAAGCCTATCCATAGGTTCCCAATAACGAGATAATATCAAAGTGAAAAAGCAATCCTCTTTACTTATATCAAATTATTCTTGTCTTTCTAAGAACAACTTAAAAAAAGAGCTTGGGATTTATCACAAGTATAACCTAAATACTTGCTTTGTTTTAAAAGAGGAAAAATTGATTGTTAGATTATCTTAGGTCAGCTAAAATTAAGAAAGCCAGTAGAAGCTTAAATAGAAAATGTACTAAATATTTGATCAATATTAAACAGTATCTTTTTATTTCTGATATATTGTTATTAGACATTTAAATAATAAGGATATGTAAGGATAATTTCCTTAGTGTGACATTCCAATCATCTAGTATATTAGGACCTGTGAATAACTTCTAACAAAATAAATGAATACCATGCTACTGTCATAAAATATTATAAAATGACTAAATTATCTATATGATTTCAAAATGTCATGTTTATATAAAGAGTCCTCATTTCAATCTAGCAGCCTTACAACAAAGAATAGATCAAACTATACAAAACCTGAGTGTGTGAATTTGATGATCGTCATATACAGCTTGATTTCTTTGCCTTCGTCAGTGGAGGCGCTCCGAACAGTTGGCATGATGCTTTTCCTGGCAATTGGATATGAGCAAGTTGTGATGTACATAGTAAATTATTTAATTTCTTGTGGCTTTTGTTTGAAAAATAATTGGAGGTTCTCCATTTAATGTTTTGAAGAATATCAATATTAATTATATTAGAAATATTTTTTGATTCAGAATTTAGAATTGTACATAATGTTTATAGGTAGCTAAACCCTCTTTTGAAAGTTTTAATATTGAGAAAAGTTCTTGGCTTTAAAAGCTGTAAGGATAGAGTTTGGAAGAATATGTAAATAGATTAGTTCCTAAAATGGTATCAATAAAGATTTAAAATGTCATTTTGATTATGACTGATTTCTATTTATCTCAAATACTAATGGTAAATATTTCAACATAATCTCAAGAGAAATTGTGCCCCATATGTTTACTTTGAGTAAATAGAAAACAAAGAAAGAATAACTTTTGTTGCTATTCTCATCCCAACATGAAAACAAAATTTACTAGGATTAAAACTTTCTTGACCATATTTGGAAGAATTTTTAGCCTTCTAGCAATCCTAAGTACAATTTAGGAGCTGAGATTGTCTGAGCCTGATTGTAAAGCCATCCTATGGGATTTTCACTCCATTAAGTGGAATATGTCACTGGGATCCCAATGGTAAGTCACAGATATTTGCATCAGGAATTGGATGTGTGTTTGTGTGTGTGTGTGTGTAGTGTATTTAGACTTTAACATAACATAAACGTATGAAAGGTATGATGACACTTCATTCATTAGTTTGAGAGGTGCCATTTTTAGTTACTCCTGGCTGGCATTTCCACAATACAGCCGATACTATTTCATGGCAAGGGTAATTTTGTGGAGGACACAGCAACCACAGTTACTGAGACAAGTGTCGCCAGTGCCCAGCCAAGCAGCGCCCAGGGAAGGTGGTAACACCTGCCCGGCATGTTCTTTGGTGGAGGCGCACCCATCAGGCGTCCAGTACCTGAACCTTTTAAAAACTCAAATGATAAAACTAACTACTCTTATTCTGATTAAATACTCACCATGTAGCCTTCTAATAATTTGACTCCCATATAGCTTACTTAAAGGAAAGAACAAACTTGTCAGGGTGAGGGGAATTGTATTAATCCTGTTTTTTATTTATTGTATTTTGCTGATGCTTTGGTGTATTGGGGTCTTGCTGACACCGGAGGGACTGCCCCTCCCAGGTTAGCTAATTCCCAGAGATAGAAAACAGCTTGCCTGGGAATACATCTTTCATAGGCAGACCAACCAATCCAGAACCCAAACTCCAACCACCTCCTCTATGGGGCTCTCACATTTAGGGCCTCTACCTGCCTGCTCTCATCACCCCAGGGGAGGTACCAGACAACTAGAGACAGCCTCTACACCTAGACCCACTGAAATTGTTCAAAC
Source organism: Equus asinus (assembly GCF_041296235.1). Lineage (NCBI taxonomy): Eukaryota > Metazoa > Chordata > Mammalia > Perissodactyla > Equidae > Equus > Equus asinus. The sequence continues at coordinate 88,288,126 of NC_091798.1, forward strand.
CAGCCAATCCTAAGCCTGCTTACCCTGCCTTGCTCGTGCATTTCCATAGAAGCTATAATATAGGCTCCTGCCCCTGTTTTTCCCTCACTCCCTCTGCCTCCAGACTGATGCTGGTGCTTCCCTGAGTGGCCCTGTGTGGTGTGACAGGTCCTCTTCCTCTTGGGAACTGTGAGTAACACACTATATTCTCAATGGCAGTTGTCTCCTGATCTGTTGGCTTCACCACACCTGAATAATGATAAAGCCTACATTTTAAAACAAGAAGGCAAAGTCCAATTGGAAGTCATAATTCTTAATAAGTCAATAGTTGAGTTTCTGGAGCCTTGTTTAATGCCAGTATTCCTTAGATCCCATTTCCAAGTCTCCACGAGAAGAGGGCCAAATCATGGACCGTGGTAAATTCACGAGATTTCCTGGAGCTGCCCACTGGCCTTTTCAAGGTGACATCCTGTCTCTTCGTGCACGTTTGTTGAACGTCTACAATTCTTAAAGAGAAGGCCAGGAAAGGAAAAAGTGGGGAGAATAACTAATACAACGATAACTACAAAAACAATTTAAAAGAATCTGAATTAGCTGGAACATTGTCTCAAAACCAATAACTTGAGGCTTAGCAAGTAGCTTGCAGGTTGGTTTTGAAAACCAATTGCATAAGATTAGAATGATCAATAATTTATGTGGAAAAACATCTGACAGTTTTAGTTAAATACTAGCCTGATACAATCCAAGCTTGTCAGGACTGCTAACAGGGCTAAGACTGATTTATTAAAAGATTAATGAGTTTCTACTACTGAATCTTAGCACTGGTGGGTCAAATCTGAAATAGTGTTTTTAATTCGAGATACCACATCTTAAAGTATACACATAAGAAAATGAAAAAGATGACAAAGAGTCTGGGAAAAAATTTTAAAATAGAAAGGATTGGTGGTGTTTAGCATGGAGATAAAAAGACAATTGAGATTAGACGGCTGACCTTGAATATAAAAGGACTGATGCACTGACTTAGTCTAGAACTCTCCAAATTAAGATAAACTAAGACCAGAAAATTGAAGTTACAGAAATATTTCAACCCTTTTAGCTACTAGAGCTGTCTGTCTATGGAAAACTCTGTCCTAAGAAGACGTGAACCATCATTTTTGGAACTAGGCAGAGGGTAGGTGTTGATCAGAGATTTAACGAAAGTAGTTCTTTTTATTGAACAATCTTTAAAGTCTTTTCAACTAGAAGGTTCTTTCAGACAGTTTTTACTTATTAACAATTCTAGATTCAGTGGGAAAAGTTGGACACTAATGATTGAAATGACGTTTTGGAATTTCAATCATCCATATGACTTCTTAGCTTTCTTTTCACATTCATTAAGTATTGGTTATAGTGGCAAAAATTTAAATTTTGATTGCCAGGCAAAACATTTCAAAAAGGATCCTCTTGTCAACTTCAAAAAGAAAAAAAAAAGAAAGCTATCTGATCCCTGCAACCTTGAGTCCTATTAATATGCAGAATTTGACATCCAAGGGAAGAACACTTCCACCAAGGGATGGAATCATAGTTCCACTGAAGTGGAAACTGGGATAACCACTCCAGGTCATTCCAGGTCATTCCTTCTTGGGGGAAAAAGGGGTCATGCTGTTGGTTGGACTGACTGTCAGAACTACAAATAGGAAGTAGAAGGAATATGGGTGGAATCTGAGTAACTCACTGGGGTAGCCCCTTATCATAGCCAGTGGTAAATGTAGGTTATTACAATCTCACACAGGCAGGACCATCAAGGCCTCAGCACCCTCAAGAATGAAGGGTTGGCATATACCACAAGGTAGTTTCTTGGCTCTCTGTTTCTGACCACAGCTATTGGAAGGGGCAGTCTAAATTACCATACAACCCTATTGGTTTTCTTCCCCTCAATGGTAGAGCGGACCAAGGATGGACAAATGACCCAAGGGAACAAAACCACAAATTGGGATGAGCCAATGGGGCTTTCTCTCAGCAATCTGAATTTGCTTAGTGGAGCACTGGAGTCCATGACCTCCCCCTGCTGAGGATCCTGTCTCAGTTCTTCCCCTTCCTGCTGCCCAGGTGTTCAGCTTTTCCCTAAATTTTGTGGATATGTCTCCTTATGATAACCTCCTCCCCGGCCTCCTTTATTTGAGATAATTGAACAGGATTCTATTATTGCATCCAAAATGTTTCTGATGAAAACAGTGCCTAAAGCAATATCAGTTGGATCAAAATGGAATATGTGGTCCCGAGATAAGATAATTATTAACAGAACAAGGACTGCATGGCACAGAGAGTTCCAACTCATCAGGGCAGCTTTGGCACATAGTGGGTGCCAATCAGGGGACAGAGTCTTCATCAGTGACACCATCACGGTCACAGAGGCTCTTTAGAACACTGCCTGGCATATAGTATGCACTCCAAAAGTTTACTGCTGCTTATCATCACTGTAAGTGTGAGGATAAAGAATTTTGGAAAATGCAAAAGCATTAATTTATTTGATATATTAGTAAAATGATGGTTGTAATTATACTCTCTCCCCTGCAAAGTTCCAAATGGGTCATTCATTTTATACATCCTTTTTAACTCAAAAACAACATAAATATAGTTTCTTACTGTTTGAGTTTTTTAAAATGACTTGCATGTATTTTTTTCAATTTAAAACCTAATGGGGGAGGTGGGGGCGACTCCATGACCTAGTGGTTAAGTTTGATGCGCTCTGCTTTGGCACCCAGGTTTGTGGGTTTGTATCCCAGGCGCAGACCTACACCACTTGTCAGCCATGCTGTGGTGAAGATATATAAAATAGAGGAATAAAATATATATATTACGTATAAAATAGAGGAAGATTGGCAACAGATGTTAGCTCAGGGCTAATCTTCCTCAGGAAAAAAAAATTAATAGAACTATTTTTCAAGAATTTATATTTAGACACAAAATGCATTTAAATGTGCTACACACATTTTTATAGCTTAAAGAAACAATGCTTTGAATTCAAAATGATTAAAGCAGAAATAGCATTAGCCTTTTTATCCATATGTGCTGAACACCTAAAACGCCTTGAGACAGAGGCTTTCAAAGCTTTTAGTCTGAGGGACTCTTTATACTCTTAAAAATTGAGGACCCCATGGGGCTGGCCCCGTGGCCGAGTGGTTAAGTTCGCGCACTCCGCTGCAGGCGGCCAGGTGTTTCGTTAGTTCGAATCCTGGGCGCGGACATGGCACTGCTCATCAGACCACGCTGAGGCAGCGTCCCACATGCCACAACTAGAAGAACCCACAACAAAGAATACACAACTACGTACCGGGGGGCTTTGGGGAGAAAAAGGAAAAAATAAAATCTTTAAAAAAAAAAAAAAATTGAGGACCCCAAAGGTTTTTTTTTAAATCTAGGTTATGGGTATCAATGTTTAGTACATTAAAAATTAAAACTGGGAAATTTCTAAAATGTTAATTCTTTGAAAAGAACAATAAACCCATTACATGTTAGCATAAATATTTTATGAAAAAATAACTACATTTTCCAAAATACATTTGGTGAGAAGAGTGGCACTGTTTTGTTTTGCAAATCTCTTTTTTGCCTTAATAGAAAACAGCTGGATTCTCCTCTGTGTTTCTGCTTTCAGTCTGTTTTAATATGTTGTTTTAGTTGAAGCGTATGAAGAAAATATGGCTTCATACAGATATGTAATTGGAAAAGAAGAAAGAATTTAATAGACTTTTCAGATAATGGTGGATGGTCTTCTTTGATACTGGACCCAAACTTAGTAAATGGTAGTTTCTTAAAAGATGGTTGTAATGTGGAATCTGAAACCACATCAGTGAACGTCCATATTCTGTTCCACCAGATTTCATTGTTCTGTCTTGCACTTTGAATGGGTTCTTCGGCCGTGCAAGATTTTATAACATCATGCACTACTCATTTGGAAAATACTGATTCCTTGAGTTATGCAGATCTTCTAAATGTTGAAACATTTCATTGTATATAACATAAAAAACATTTATTACTATTACCACTGATATCAGAGAAAAGTCTTTAAGTATGAGGAATTGTCAAGCTCACAATGATGGATTCAAGTTTATCTAAATTCTAATTGTTCATTTAAAAGGTCAGGTTTTATCACTGGCAACAGATACTATCAGTTGTTTTCCTTGAAGCGACAAACTTGCTTTGTTCATTTTTCAGAAAATATCTGCCAAATACCCAAGACTGAGTAACTTTGTCTGTCAGTTGTTCTTTCAAGTAAATATTTTTTCCATGAAAACAATGGCTAGTTCAGTTTGCAACAAGTGCTTTTCTTTAAGACAAGCACTGAACAGTATACAGAATTGTTCTGTGTTTACCTCCCATTCCATCCATGGAATATTAAAAAGGTGTGTACTCAAGATCAAGATTTACTAAAACTAATAATGTTTGCAGAATCAATGATTTTGTCTTTTTTCTTCCTTTTTAATGTGAGTGTGTGGCAGTGAAGAATATGATTGCTACTTGATGCCATGAACTTGATTCATACTAAAGCATCAAAAATTTAACCTACCATTGTTTTCCCACCATCAGGGCAATGTCAACACAGTGAGACAGGCAAATACTGTTATTTGTGAAATAATTTCATGAATGGTTTTGACCTCATGGATCTCCTAAAAGTGTCTTGGGAACTGAGGGGTTTGCAGGCCACACCGTAAGAACAACTGGCGTAAGAGAATTACTGAGGTGCTGCGTCATCATCCATCCGTCCATCCATCTGTTAAGGGCCTATTCTGACCAGGCATCATTGAAAATGGATAGTTTCATTTCCCAAAACAGCACAGTTGAGGGCAAAATACAAGCCCGTAAAATAATTATAGTCTAGCAGAGGATGTGCATCAGGAGAAGCCACAGGTCTGCCTGGGGAAGTCACGAAAGGCTCCTTAAAGGAACCTTGGTTTAGGGGCCGGGCTCAACAGGCTCTGTGAAGAGGTCACGCCCTTCCGCGTTGCAGTTGTTTGATTAGCTCTTGAATTCACAAAATAACAACAGACTCTCACAGCCAATATTTCAATTAACGTTTTTGAACTCTTATTACATTCTTTCACCCCAAGGAAGAAATAAAGGAGAAAGGGGCAATGACCAGCCTTAACAAAGATTCTATGGCAGCAACCAAACCCAGAAAAGCTCAGCCGCTAGATTTAGTCAGGCTGGTCCCTCCTGCGAGCAGAAACATGGAAATGAAAGCCACTGAGAGGCCAGGAGGCTGGGGAGCCCCTTTCAAGCCCTGCCTGCTGTCTCTCCACTCTGAGTTGTTTAAACTTAGGAAATAATGTAAAATATTAGTAAAGTAGCAATTACTTGGGGAGAGTTCTTTAAGAGACTGGCAGAATAAAATAAGGAAGCACCCTCTCTAAAGCTCGAGAGGGAGGGGAGTTCAGGGACAGGCAGACGGGGTTTTCATTTTTCTTTCCAAGTTGGTATAAAGTAGCAATATCAACAAATCACTGAGAAATATAGCCACACCTGGCCCCTGTCCTATCCTGTTTGGGTCAGTGGCACCACCTGCTACTCAAGCCAAAAATACAAATGCCGGACTCTTCCCTCTCCCCCGTATGCCCCATTCACTAGTTTAAAACCTCTGGCGAGTTCTTCCTTCTTAACCTGTCCTCTGTCTCTTGAGCCTTTCCATTCCCTTTGCTACCACTTTAATCAGGGCTTCCTCTCCTTTCACTTCACGAATGCCAAGTCTCCTCCTCATGCCACTGTCATCACCTTTCTAACACTCAAAACTGATAATAACACTTCCCTGTGTAAAATGCGATGGCTCCCACCGCCTAAGAGAAAAGCTTGTACTCAGCTCAGAAGATGAATCCGGCCCCAGCCTGATGTCCAGCCTCATAGTACGGGGCCTCTACTGACCGTTCTGAGCAGGTCAGATCCGACTCTTTCCCACTTTGCTGGCGTGCCTTTGCTCGATGGACTCTTACTCATCGTTCCAGACACATCTTATGTGTTTCCTCTCAATTATTAACAGACTGCCATCTGTCACCACCACCTGGGGTATACTAGCTCCATCACAGGAGTTATACCCAAATCACTGTTTACAGGTCTCTCTCCCCCACCAGACCATAAGATCCTTAGGGCAGGAATCATTTCTGAGTTACCTGCACAGCCTCAGCACATCGGACATAGAGTAGGTGCCTGCCCCATATCCTCCCCCCAGGGTTCCTACTGAGCCCTGAAGTCCTCTCATGTCTCCCTCATGAAAGACACAAGTGCCCGGACAAATTATAGACCCTGGACCAAAAAGACGGTGGGTGCAGAGGAGAGACAAGCAATCTCAGTGAAGACTGAGTGACACTGAAGCAGAAACGAGGACAAAGACCTGAGCTCTGTGCTGGGGTCCCAAGAGCTCCTGGACCCCGCCCCGCTTCTTCCCAGCCCTGGTTATTAGCTTATCATTAGACTCCCATTTTCTAGATCAAGAAGTTCCTGAGCACTACTACCCTCTTCTTTCCTTGTAACCCTCCACTATTTTCCTCGCGCTGACTCACGAATTCACGATTATCAGCCGGCTGTAGGCTCCTGCCAGGTAGGCTCACACCGTAAATTCCCACGTGAGAGAACTAGCATTTTTCTATATATTCACCAGGTACTTAATCTTTTTAATGACAAGGAAAAAATCCAAGACCCTAGCTCCAACAAACAAGCAAATAAACAAACCATTCTGAATAACTTTTAACAATTTCCCACTGGATAAATGAGGATATATCTGGCCAATTAGCAACGACATCATTCCTACAGGGCCATAAGCTACCGTACTTTGTAAAGCTCTGATTTTTTTTTAACAATTGGACTTGTACCAAAGTCTCTTCTAGGGCTAGGATTGCTCTGCCAGGCCAGATGCTATGCACCTCAACACCAAAGTGTTAGGCCTGAGAACCTGGATGGAAAAATAAGTACTTAACTATCTACTTATTTTGAGTCTGTGACTTTCTTTCCAAATAGTTTCCTATGTACAGAAATGCACATAGACACACAATTTTACACAAATAGTATGATATCACACATCTGTTTTGCAGCCTGCAATATGTTATAACATCTTTCTATATTAATGAAGGTAGACTTTCAGTGTCTACATAGTACTGTATTGCATTCCTGTACATTAAATCCTTTAAAATATCAATATTATTTAACAACCAAATTGTTAAGTGTCTGTTCAAGTCTTTTGTCCATTTTTTTTTTTTTAAAGATTGGCACTTAAGCTAATAACTGTTGCCAATCTTTTTTTCCCCCTGCTTTTTCTCCCAAAATCCCCCCAGTGCATAGTTGTAGTTGTATATTTTAGTTGTGGGTCCTTCTAGTTGTGGCATGTGGGATGCCACCTCAACGTGGCCTGACAAGCGCGCCATGTCCTCGCCCAGGATCCGAACCAGGAAACCCTGGGCCGCCAAAGCGGATTATACAAACTTAACCACTTGGCCACAGGGCCAGCCCCTTTTGTCCATTTTTAATTGGGTTGTTTAGCTGCTTTTTAAAAATCAGTTTATAACAGTTCTTCACAGATTCTGAGTATGTACCCTCTGTCAGATATGTGTTAATGGTGTTTTTTGATGAGAAATTTAAAATTCTGATAAAACCCATTAACCGAGTTTTTTCTGTTATGGTTAGTGTTGTGTTATAAGAAATCATTTCCTTGGGATACAGGGGAAAGAGGGAGAAGCTGGGAACATCTTTCAATTTTATATGTCAATTATACCTCAATAAAGCTGAAATTAAAAAAAGGAAGGAAATTGCTGCCTACCGCAAAGTCATGAAAACGTCTCCCTTTAGCCGCTTCTAAATGCTTTCTAGTTTTAGCTTTCACATTTAGGCCTAAGAGCCAACTCAAACTATTGCTTGTGTACCGTGGGAAGCAGGGATCAAGGTTATTTTTTTCCATGTGGATATCCCTTAAAAATTTACTTCTCAACAGAATACATATTATAATTATTTTATATAATTTTTGTTCCTGAGAACACTTTAAAATAAACCTTTAAGTCATAATCTAAGTGACATTCAGTTGATAAATTTCTCAATATAAAAGAGTTTTCCCTTAAGACTAACATTTAAAAAAATACTATCAACGGTCAAATAATCAAGTAGTAAAAATAATCTTCTGGACAAGTAAATTTTATTTCAAACTTCATCAAAATGCAGTTCATTTATAAATTGAACTTTCTTTATAAAAGTAAAGCATGGTCATTTCAGGAAATTTATAAATTAAACATTTTTTACTATGATTTTAAGTTATTCTTTGTTACAATTTTTAAAATTTTATAATTATGAAATTGCACCTTTTGCTTTTGGCAAATAAGCATAGAAAGTGAAGTTTTAGGTGTTATTGCATGCAGTTGGAGCTAAAATTCAAAGTGGAAATATAATTGTTTTCTTTAAGTGTTTACACGTCTACAATGTTTCATGTTATATCTCTTACTGCTGTCTGTCCATCTATCTATCTATTTACATGATCATATGATAAGTCTAAAAGGAACTAACTTCATCTGTTGAGCACCTGCCACGTGATAAGCATTGAGCCAGATGCCTCCACTCTGTGAATCTCTCTCAATCTTTACAACAGCCTACAAAAGAATCCTAACCCCCACCCACCTACCACTTTATAGATGAATAAACCAAGACTCAATGAGGTTAAATATTTCCCAAAATCTATGGCTAGTAAGGGACGAGACGGGGCTTTGAGAGAAGTCTGTCTGAATTCAAAACCCAAGCTCTTTTCTTTGTACAGAACTACTTCATTCTCTGGGAGAAGGGCTGATAAACAAAAGGCAAATTACATCTATTAGGACATTCATTGGTAAACTACTTTTCAATAAATCCAAGAAGTAACATGTTTTTCTGAATGCCTTGTTCAGGACTATGCCAGACACTGTAAAGGATAGTTAAGAACGTTCCCTTACTGTGAAGGATTTTATGGTCTGGCTGAGGAGACATAACTGATACGTATGACACAATTAGCAAACAATATTAAACAGTTAAAGTTAACTGTTAAAGGAAGATCTAGAGACCACTGATGTTGTAGACATCTTTGAAGTGGCCTGTGCTGGAGGACATTGAGTTGACTTTTAGAGTGGGACTATACTATGAAGGGTCTTGAAACAGTAGAATTCAATAAAGTTGAATTTAAGAAGACTTTGGAGATTTTTGATTTGGCTTAAAGAAAGAGGTGTTTAAAAGTGTTTTCTTCAGCAGATACTCAGGGTATCTCTGGGTAGAGTGTGAGGAATGGGTCATGAAGAACCAGTTTTTGCAATTCTAGTAATACAACGAGGACCTGGACTAACGTGGTACTGGTGAGAAACAGAAATCAAATGATAGATTGCCAGGAGTAAAATTCTGCTCTCCCACACTATTTTGCCCACTATAGATAAGATGCTATGATCAAAACAAAGATACAAAAAACATATGTAGCTGTCAGCATGCTCCCAACAATATGGAAATTCTAGATTCATCTAATTTAATCTATATTGTTTTCAGTAAATGGATTTGACTTTGTTATGAGAAAGTTCCTCGCCCCGGTGAAAGTTAAAAACATTTTCAAAGCCCTCTTACTCTTTTGAAGTTTCTGAAATAACCAGTTCTCCAGGAAAAAGGAAAGAGGGTGCCATGTTTTTGTGGAATCTCTGTAATGCAAATGCCAACAAAATATGATTTATACCTGTGTTATGTATGACATGCGATCCTTTCAATTATCTCCAGTATATCAAAATTATTTCCTATAAAGGGTTTTAAAGCATCATTTTCCTAAATTAATATTAGACTAGGCCCACTGAAATCTCTTACCAAATCTTCTAGATAAGTACAGGATTCCAAGGACATATGCATAACAGAGTAAGCACTCAATAAGCGTTTTTTGCTTGGATGAATTGGAGCATAAATCAATCATCATAACTCACATGGTAATTAATTCAGACCAAAGTGGAGAAGGATTATGAAACCAAGACATGAAACAGTTTAGAAGAATCTTCTTCTTAGAGATTAACTTTGATTCCAATGGCTTGTTTAAATTCATGGTTTTGTGGTTCCAAGATGTCATAGAAAACTTGCTTTTTGTCAAAATGGTCTCTAATAAAAAGTAAATCTTCAGTGGAATAGTTATCATTTTTTCCAGTCCAAATAGTCAGACTGTACCTGCATTAAAATAAAACAGAATTATATAGTTAAAAGTGAAAGATAAGAAACAGTGACGAGGAATTCCAATAAGGCTAAAAATAGTTACTTTCATTCGTCTCTAACCCAAATTCACACGGATGAAAAAATTAATTAGTAATGGCGGTACTATACTGTTTCACTCCTTCATCAACATCAAAGGGACTAGAGAGAAAAAAATTCACATGGCTGTTGTTTAAATTAGGTAACTGCTGTATCTGAATTACAGGACTGTTAAATGGCTTTAGAAACCAGACTGGTAGCACTGGAAATGGGCCAAATTTGGGACAAAAGAACTGAGGAGATTGTGTTGCTCATCAGGGAATCTGTTTCCTGCACAGAACTGCAGCTCTGCCCAGGCTTCTTCAGTGGCTGCACAGAGTGAGACGCACACCTGCAAGGGCTGTGAGGAGACCCAAGCATCACACTTCTAAGCGGCCCCATTGTCCCTTCTGGGGGTTTTTGCATGAGATACAAGAATGCCAAGAGGGGTCACTAAGGCCAAACAGAATAAATTTAGATCTACTTCTGGAGGTAAAAAGAAACAATAATATATGCAGATTTATTATGGATGTAAGAATATGCTCAGAATTTTAATGTTATTTAAATTTTATATTTTCATCTTTTCTAGTGACATTACTCCTATTGCTTTAGAGTCTAGGAAAATGCAAAGCTGTTAAGTAGTTTCATATTGCTTTTCCCCATAAACATGTCAGAATGCAGGGGAAAATCTCCAAAGCATTTCTTCTACTAATGATAAGAAATAGTCTAACCATGGTATATATTCCTGTTATATTGACACGTTTCTGTCCTTCAGGATGGTGACATCATCCTGAAAATGTAGCAGAGAAAAGTGCTTTGGATTTTGTTCCCCAGCAGTATTATGTGGAAAACCAAAAAGAATTTTTAAACTACAGCTGAGAACACAGAAAAGAAAAAATGAGAATTACTTTAAAAACCTACGTTTTTGCTAAAATGGCATCTTTATTACTTTATTTGAGCACCACGGTGACAAACCTTATAAAAGGACACAGATATGAGTTTAGGTTAAAAGGAGAGCTTTCCAGTATTATTTTTGTCTCTCTTAATCCTCCATTGAATTTAATCTGAAATAGGAAAAATAAAATTGCCTAAGGGTATCTTAAATTGTATTCACTCAAATCAATTCTCAGGTTTCATTTTTTAAGCCCTTTTTATTGTGAAATAACATACATAGGAAAAAATGCATGAAACATAAATGTACACGTTAACAAATTATTATAAAATGAACTCCAGTGTAACCAAAACACAAATCAAGACACGGACCGTGGCCAGCACCTCAGGAGGCCCCTGTATGTCACTGCCCCGTCACACCCTCTCCTGCCCACTGGAGTCCTCACGACCTTGACTTTTGTGGTACCATCTTCGTGGTTTTCTTTATTTTCTTTCGTTATTACTTTCTTCTTGCTAGCCACCTATATATCCATCCCTAAACAATACAGTTTAGTTTTTGCCTGCTAATTAATTTTATATAAATGAAACCATATGGTATATAATATTTTTTTTGGTCTTGCTTCTTTTGCTGAATATTGTTTGTAAAACTTACCCAAGTTGAAACACGTAGCTGCAGTTTATTCATTTTCTTTGGAGAACAATTTAGCCTTATCTACTTAAGTTGAAAATATGAATAACCTATGACCTAGAAATTCTATTCCTACAAGTTGCCTTCCTGTGCAACCTTTATAAATGCAGGCACATGTGCACCAGGATGTGTCTGTGTGTATAAAATACATGACTGCTCACAGCTGCACTCTTTCAAACAGTCGAAACCATGAAACAATCCAACTGTCATTCAATAATAGAGCAAATAGTGACACAGAAATAACAGAATATATAGTTCCTTATAAATTCCGTATTAGAGCCTTTTTGAGTTACAAAAATCTTCCCCAACTTTGTGCCTAACCTGTTCATGTTCTTCCTGGTATTTTTAGATGGAAAAAATTTCTGAATTTTAATCTATTCAAATTACTCAAATATATCCTCTATGGATAGTGATTTTTCTGTCTTGTTTAAGAATTTCTTCCTATCCCCAATTATGAAGATATTCTCTAGTGATATGGTCCATTAAAGCTTGGTTGTTTTACCTTTCATATTTAAAAAAAGACGCTGAAAGAGATGGAGTTAAGAGAAACCCAAAATTGGGGATAGAGGAAAACAAATGGACAATACAACACAAAGGAGAACGAGACAGAGAAGGAGAAGACCCACTTCGTGCAGAGCCATCAGCCAAAGGACAGGAGTTCAAATGGAGGGTGACCAGCAGAACCTAAATGCTGCAGAGGTTAAGAATTTGGCTCGAACACAGTGCGATCCTCAAAGGAGAAATTTCGGGAGAGTAATTGACTGCATAGGAAGAGGAAGGTAAGGAAATTGAGGGCTAGACAACAAAAGATGTGGGCTGGCAGGAACTTCTTATTTGAATATGGCAGCCTTTATAAAGTCAGCACTGCCTCCTTTTTCTCCTAGGAATCACCCAAATGCAGCAAAAAGAACGAAAACAGAAATCTCATCTTCAATGAAATCAAGAAAGAGCTGAAACTGCAAATTACAAAACAGGCGAAAAGGTTCCCGGTAGCAACGGAGACTGAGGCCAGATGGGCGTGTGAGGAGGTAGAGGGCACCTGACCAGGCACGCAGACTACAGAGAAAGCCCACAAAGACACTTCTACATGAGGGCATGTTCCACCCAAACACTTTGCAACACTGGGAGTGGGTCCCTGGATTAAGTTTGGTCCCAAAAAGCAGTGGAATCAAGGAAAGAGCTAACAGAGGAAAGCCATAGTTTTAGGAATCAGCCTGTTCCTGTCAAAACCCACAATTTTAAATTTAAGAGACAGATGAAAGTCTCTACTTAGAGATACTGCAACTGCCCATCTCCATTGATGGAGGAGAAGTCAGAGGCTAAAAAAATGCACACATGAGACTTGGGTCCTCAGGAGCATAGTCCTGGTGCCTCTCCAGACAAACTTTGGGCAAGTAGCTGGTCCAGGAAAAACTCACTTTCTTTAAAGTAGAGCAATCAAAATAAATTTGGCAGAGGTTCTACACAAGAGAGTACAAGAAAACATAAGGGAAAACAAATGGCAAATGGAGAAATAAAAACCGCATCTTTAAAAAACTTTCAGACAGCTGAAACAGATGTAAAACAAAAAGAAAAGAATGCTAGAAAGCAGATGAAAGCCATTACCAAACTTTCTAACTGATGCCATTACCTCTTTAAAGAAAGAACACAAAGCAGAGATATGAGCTCAGGGAAGAAGCTGCAAGATGAAAGAAAACAGATGACGAAACTCTAAGTGGCAGATCTGAGGAAAAAAGTAGAAAGTTAATACTATTACAGAAATAAGGGGAAATCTGAAGGTATTCAAGGGAGAACAGATATTGTTGAAAATATTGTACGGGACACAGAAGACAAATCATAAAATCAAGTAAAATAAAATGCAAATAAATAAAAAGAAAAGAAAGTCTAAAGAGAAAATAATAGATACCAAAGATAGGGAAAGGAGAGCTGCATATTCATAACTGGAGTCCCTGAAAGAGAAAACAGTGTTACAAATGCAATAGGACAAGCATTTAAAAATAAAATTCACAGAAATACTTCAGAAAAGAAGAACATTTGAACCTACATATTGAAAAGAACACCACAACCCCTGAGAAAACTGGTGCAGAATGGTCCATATTGAGACATATTCTAGTAAAATTACTGAGCCTCAGAGACAAACAGCCCTTTCTACATTCAGTTCCTGCCATCCTCTCCATCCTCACCAATCAAGTCACTTTTAAGGCAAAAAAATAATCAGGCTGGCTTCACACTTGTCCATGTCAACACTCACACTAGAGAGCAGGAGAGCAACGCCTTCGCAATCTTCCTGGACAGGCCTGTGAGCCAAGAATTTCCAGGCAGCCAATCTACGATCCAGTATGAAGCACAAAGTTGGGCATTAAGAGAGTACGGCCAACTGAAATGAGGTGAGAAGGGGGAACAAATGCACTAATTTTATTATTGCTCATAGAATTCAATGGGTATTTGTAAAGAAGTAGATCAAGCATATTTTAGAAAGTAGCAGAAATAAATAACAAATAGGAAAAAAAGTAACTTAAATTATCAGAATTAAAAATATGAAACAAAGAAAATAGCTATAGTGAAATGTTTTTTAAAACTATAACAATAGCAAGTGTACTAGTTTCAAAAAAATAACAGAAACAAGAGCAAACATATCTGTGTTATAAACAAGGGTAAATAAGTTAAATTCTTCTTTTAAAAGAAAAAGACTGTCCAATTAGATTAATGGAAGCCAGGTATCAAAGCATCTGATAAGGAATTTAACAACATGGAAAGAGAGAAGGCTAGAAAGAACCCTGAGGAGTTGGGTTGAAATTGGAAGTATCAGTATGAACTCATGGGTGGTTTAAAAAAACAAACAAACAAATAAAACATATAAATATACATACACACAGATTAGAAATGGTTATAGATGTATATGTAGGCAGGTGTGTGTCTGTATAGATGTGTTTATACACACGCACAGACCATAATCACACATCTACACACACATATATCCCTCAGCTCTGTCCATTGTATATGTAGGCAGGTGTGTGTCTGTATAGATGTGTTTATACACACACGCACACAGACCCTAATCACACATCTACACACACATATATCCCTCAGCTCTGTCCATTGTATATGTAGGCAGGTGTGTGTGTCTGTATAGATGTGTTTATACACACGCACAGACCATAATCACACATCTACACACACATATATCCCTCAGCTCTGTCCATTGTATATGTAGGCAGGTGTGTGTCTGTATAGATGTGTTTATACACACGCACACAGACCCTAATCACACATCTACACACACATATATCCCTCAGCTCTGTCCATTGTATATGTAGGCAGGTGTGTGTCTGTATAGGTGTGTTTATACACACGCACAGACCATAATCACACATCTACACACACATATATCCCTCAGCTCTGTCCATTGTATATGTAGGCAGGTGTGTGTCTGTATAGATGTGTTTATACACACACACACAGACCATAATCACACATCTACACACACATATATCCCTCAGCTCTGTCCATTGTATATGTAGGCAGGTGTGTGTGTCTGTATAGATGTGTTTATACACACACGCACAGACCATAATCACACATCTACACACACATATATCCCTCAGCTCTGTCCATTGTATATGTAGGCAGGTGTGTGTCTGTATAGATGTGTTTATACACACGCACACAGACCATAATCACACATCTACACACACATATATCCCTCAGCTCTGTCCACTGAGAGGACCTAGAAGCAATGACACCCTAGCAGCAATGATTAAACTCCCAGGTTTTGCTTCCTAAATACCATCTGCCACTATAATCAAGCAGGGATGCTTAAAGGGATGATTTGAGAACTGGGGAAGTAAATGATGAGAAAGTAAATGATGAGCTTGCCAAGAATGGAAGACCTGAAATTTGTCATGAGGAAATATCGAACTGACTCAGATTGAGGACATCTTCGTAATAAAAGGCCTACAGTCTTTAAGAGTGTCAAGTATATGAAAGAGAAAGACTGAGGAACTATTCCAGATTGAAGGAGACTGACGAGAGGGGACAACTAAATGCAATGCATGTTCTTGGAGAGTTTCCTGGACCACAAGGAAATAAAAAGCATTGTTGGAATGGTTGGTAAAATCTGAACGGGGTCTGTGGACTACATGGTAGTGTTGCCTCAATGCTGGTTTCCTGAGAGGGAAGCTGCCTAGTAGCCACACAGAAGAGCGCCCTAGCTGGGGAGGTACACGCTGCAGTACTTAAGGATGATGAGGCATCATGCCAGAAAAAATACAAACAGAAAAAGAGAGAGAGAGAAAATGGACAAACGCAGGAAATGGTGATTTTGGAATCTGGGTAAAGGAGCTGTAGTAATTTTTTGCAACTTTTTGATACGTTTAAAACTATTTTTTTAAAATGACAATAAATCACCCTCAAAAGAGTCAATGAAAAATAAAACTCTATAAATTTATTTTTCAAAGAAAAGAATAAGGCAAAGTTATTCAAGACAAATAAAGAGGAAGACAGTGTGAATTTAGGTTAAAAAATCATTAAATAAGACCAAGGAGATCCTTTAACAATAAAGGTATAATTCTTTTTTTAGTTATATTTCTTTTCCTGAGAAAGATTCTCCCTGAGCTAACATCTGTTGCCAATATTCCTCTTTCTTTCCTTTTTTTAGGTGAGCCACCACTACAGCATGGCCAATGACACACAAATGGTGTGGTTCCACACCCAGGAACCAAATCCGGGTTGCCAAAGTGGAGCACCCTGAACTTTAATCACTAGGCCATCGGGGCTGGACCAATAATAAAGGTAGAATTCTTAATGAAGATAAAACAGATATGAATATGCACCAAATAATATATGATGAACGTTTAATAAGCAAAAACTACAAAGGTATGAGAAGAAACAGACAAAAATACTTCAATAGTTGGAGACTAACTCTTTTAGTCCATAAGAGAGCAAATGGCCAAAAAAGTAAAGATGACATATATTTTCATACACGAAAAATGGTACACTCATAAGGTTATTCACTACAGCATTGTTTGTAATATCAAAGATTAGAACTATCCTTTATGTCCATCAACAGGAGACTGGTTAAATAAACTATAAGACACACATAAATATGATGCACCCAGAAAAGAAAAATGAGGAACCTTGAGAAGAGCTCCAAGATGTGCTGCTAAGTTAAAAAAAAGCAAAGAACACAACAGAAGCAAGATATATAATATGCTGCCTTTTGTTTAAAAAGGAGGAGAAAATAAGAATCTATATTTGTATTCACTCTTACATGCACAAAGAAACTACTAACCGTGGTTGATTAATAAACGAACCACTGTGGTCAGTGAGCGGGCAGGACTGGGTGGCGGGGAGAGAGGCTTTTCACGGTATGACTCTGTTCTTTGGTTTTTGAACTGTGTGAATGTATTACTTATTCAAAGGATTAAATTAAAAATGTTTTTAAAAGCACAAAAAAAGGAGGGTATAAGACTTAACATAACTAATTATGTATGTTAATGTGTCACAGAAACTAGTAGTCTTACTCCAACATCCATTCTCCTTTCTTTCTTACAGAACGATCCCCTGAATTCTAACTAGACCCAAGGTTGTGCAGAATAACAGCTCCATGCCCAGCTGCACCTGCACACAGGTATCGGCACATGACTAAGTTATAGCCAATGGGCGTGTGCAACTTCTAAGCCATGCCCTTAAAAGAAAGGGCCATGACCTGAGCTTCTCTTTTTCCCTCCTTCCTACCAACTGAAATTCAGACATGGCAGGAATCAATCTGACCATATTCTGAGGTCAACATCCTAAGGAAAGCAGAGCACCAAGACAGAAGGGTTCTGGGTCCCTGACACTGTGGAGGTGCCAAACCAGCGCTGGACTATGTAAGCTTTCCCAGTTACGTGAGAGAGAAATAGACTTGTCTAAGCTGTTGTTAATTTAGGTTTCCCCTATAACAGCCAAACCACATCCTCATACAATACATGACTCAGACAAATATCCAAGCCATCAAGACAACCTTAAGATAGTCCACAAAGTAGAAATAATATAGACATCATCTGATTACAATACAATAAACCTTGAAAACTATTAACAAAGCCAAAATAAAAAAATAATTCTACCACCTACATGCCTAAAACAATTTCTCTTAGACAACTTTTGAGAAAAAGCCACAATTGCAGAATATTAATGAATTAACAATGATGAAAATCTACACACTGGAAACAATGGGATACAGCTAAATCAGTGGTCAGAGAAAAAAGTTTAGTCTTATATACTTATATTAATAAACAGAAAAATGAAAATAAATAAGTTGAGCATCCAACTCAAGAAACTAGAAGAAACTATGTAAAGCAGAATTTCAAAAGATAAAAGGCAGAGATCAGTGAATCATAAACCAGAAAAATAAATAAATCCAAGATCTGGTTCTTAAAAAAATGAGAGAGAAATCATTATCCAGTTTAATCAAGAAACAAGGGGGAAAACTCAAATAAACAAAATAAGGAAACTACTTTAATGACATAGAAGAAACTGAAAGAATAAGAAACTATTTTAATCATCTGTACGTAAATAAATTTTAAAACCTGGATGAGATGAACAATTTTCCAGGAATATACAATATATCAAAATTGTCTCCTAAAGAAACAGAAAATCAAAACAGACCATTTACCACGTGAGAAATAGCAAAGACTGTACGAGCTAAGCTTCCCCCAAACCAGTGGGTTCAGAGGGTTTCACTGATGAGTTTACCAAAACTCAGGAACAGGCCATTTCAATGCTATTTTTAACATCCCAAACACATAAAAAGAAGGAAAGGTCCCTAGTTTTTTTAATGAAATGTACTTGATACTGATACCTAAAACTGAGAAAGAAAAAAAAATTCAGACCAATCTCATTATCAAATGCAGAAATTCTAACTAAAATATTAGCGATAAAATTTAGCAGCACCTTAAAAGAATGACAAATCATGATCAAGTGGGGTTTATTCTGGAAACGTGAGGATGGTTCAATATTATGAAATATTAATATAATTTATGTTATTAATAGATATATGGAGAAAAATACGGTTATTTTCATAGAAACAGAAAAGGCATTCAGTAAAAATCCGACATCTGCAGGAGCACAGATACTTCACTGTACGAGTGTCAGCTTCCCTTACTCTCCACGACATAGTCAATTATCAAACCGGGTCTTTTTCTGGATGACTTGTGAAAATTTTTTATTTGTTAGAATTCTTTGTATCTATCTGATATATGTAATTGAGGATATTTTTACCAGACTCTTTCCATTTTTATGTATTCAAATATAGGAAACTTTCCTTTTATAGCTTCTAGATTTTGTGCCTTACTAAGATAGGTCTTCTGCATTCTGAAACTATATAAACAATCACCTCCTGCTGCTTCTTAATGCATTTATGTTTGAGGTTCAAGTCTTTAATTCATCTGGAATTGATTTTGGAGTGTGGACTCAGGAAGGTGCCAGCTTTGTTTTTCCTACATGGTCGGCTTGTTGTCCCAACACAGATTGTTGAACTTTGGCTCCAATGACTTGAAATGCCAGTGTTTTCCTATCTTAAGTCCCATGGTACAGCTGGGTTTATTTCTGGACTTTCCCTGCTGTTCTATTGACGAGTCTATTAAAAAGACAGTATCAAAATTGTTTCAATATCTGTACCTTTGTAACATATTTTAAAATTTAACAGGTGGTCCAACTAATTTTTATTACATACTAAAATAATAAAATTTTTATATGGAAAAGACTTCTGAAATTATGATAGAATTCAAAGGGAAACTATTTTATCCACTTGCAACTTTTCGTGAATGTATAACATAATGAAAAAAACACCACACATTCACTGGGCACCTAACATGGGCAAAAACTTTTGTGAGGAATAGCGGTGAAAGACACGACGTGAAGTAAGTTAAGGCTCACCCAGGAGCTTTCTTCTGGTGAGGGAGTCTGCGCTCACGGAACCAGTGTTCCTTCTCTCCATCTCTATCTTCCTCTCACACACAGGCTTTACATAATCAGGTTTCCTCCTCTTTCTGTCTCTGTCTCTCACACATACTCACATGCACACACTACACTGTTAAACTTACACATACCTGTGTGATTTCTTTAACAGCCAAAGTAACTGAGAACAAGACTGCCGGACTAACGCTGCTCTGACAGGAAACGTCACAGGCTGGTTTAGCTCATTGCATATATATTCCATCTCTTTCACCATTGTCCAACTGTAACCTGAAATGAAAAGAAATTTAACTTTTCTAACTGGAATCCTAAAATTCAATTAAATAAAAAACTAAACTACTGGGGCCGGCCCGGTGGCGCAGAGGTTAAGCTCGCGTGTTATGCTTCTCGGCAGCCCAGGGTTCGCCGGTTCGGATCCTGGGTGCGGACACGACACCACTTAGCAAAAGCCATGCTGTGGTAGGCATCCCACGTATAAAGTAGAGGAAGATGGACATGGATGTTAGCTCACGGCCAGGCTTCCTCAGCAAAAAGAGGAGGACTGGCAGTAGTTAGCCCAGGGCTAATCTTCCTCCAAAAAAAAAACACTAAACTACCTATGAATAGGTAACTTCACAGGTAATTCATAAAAATTTCCATTTGGAGTCAGAGTGAATTAAAATATCACTTAATGGAAGAAAATATTTTGAGTGGAAAATGTAGACAAAAAATTAAATCTAAAATCATGCCATGAGTAACCTAGAGCAAATTTAACAGCAAATGAAAATTCTAAAAAGCATTTACTAATCTTTCAAGTACAAAAAAAGCAAATTTTGACACTATATTTTCAAGATTTTAAGGCTCTTAGGTACATTTGCATCATTAACAGTCTCTATAAACTTAGATTTTCCATTTGTGTTAATTAAATTTTCTTTTCCAAGAGAAAGATAGCTGCTAGGTATTTACTAGCTATTTAAGTAATAATTAACTTCAATTTTTTTTTGGGCTAGTCCAAATTACTCATACATTTATCTAAAATAGAAATAGTGGTAAAATTGTCTTATATGATATATGTTTTAAATCATGTTAAGACATTGTGGAAAACACACTTGCTTATTTATAAATAGCTTCAGAAAAAAATTTATATATTCCTTAAATAACCTCAAACTCTATCAAAAGTAGGTTGTAAAAAGTCTTAGTCAGTAAAGGAACATTTTACACAAAGTCTACATGACTGTGTTAGTTTAGCAGTAAATTCCACATGAAAGAAGGGAAATGTCTGCTTTCCTTTAAAATCTGGAAAATTATATCTTTTTAATTAGAAAAAGGGATTGTTAACAGGAGCTACACTTACATGACTATAGACTTATAAACTCTCTGTTCTAAATTTGTGGCATAAGAAGTCAGGGGGATGAAGCATGTGTTGGTCATGAGACGAGAGGGCAGCCTGGAAACATCCGACACCAGCATGACTTACAGATCCACACGTGGTTAACTCATGTCAAGCCTGAGGTTAAAGTCAGTTAGACTGAACAGTGACTAAAAGGAGTTTTAGAAGCATAAGGAAGTTACTAACTTGTTTCTAGTTTCCCTTCTTTAAACATTTTGAATTACATGTTATATTCTTTAATGAAACTAATAAAAATTAAAATAGAATTACTAAAGCATATTATTTTTTCTCTCAAGCATATCAGGTGTTGGTCCAGGGGGTTATAACCTAAATGTCACTATTCACCAGAGAGCAGTTATTCTAATCTCATGTTAGACTTAAAAACTTCACATCTAAAAACAGTAACAGCAAATAAGTAAAAAATGAATGCCCTGAACACAGGATAAGGGTTAACATCTCCATAGACCCTAAATACCTTCTTAGTTTATTATTTTTACCATGTGGACAGGTGTCTCAGAGCATCTGATTGCCTACTGGCCGTTTACCTGGAAATCACTACCCAGAGATGTAGTCATGCGTTGCTTAACGATGGGGAGACATCTGAATGCGTGGTTAAGTGATTCTGTTGTTGTGCGAACATCATAGCGTGTACTTACACAAACCTAGATAGTACAGCCGACTACACACCCGGGCTGTATGGTACTAATCTTATGGGACCACCATTGTATATATGGTCTGTCATTGACTGAAACGTTGTTATGCAGTGCATGACTGTATGAAGAAACAGAAAGATGAATCCAAACAGTGTAACAAGTTTCAGCCAGGAAAAAGAAGGTGAATACTCAATTCCATGTGTAGGAATATGTGAAGGGAAAGCAGCGATCCAGCTGACAGTAGTCTCATGGCCTCCCCTGTCCAGCCAAAGAGAGTAGGGGGGGGCACCAAGGTTCCCTTCCAGCGTCTAGGTGGCAGAACTTGTGCTCTGCAAGCACACCCTGCATGCTTCTGGCCTCACGTGGCTTGAAAAGCTTTGATTACCACTTCTTTATCTTTCATCTGACATAGGGAGTTTGCTTCAAGGTAAAAAGAGTATAGAATATTTTACAAGTTCAAAGAGACCAACTCAGGATTTGTTTAAAGTATGTAAAGAGGCAGCTTTGGTGATTCTAGACCTTGCAAATAAATATTTCTCATGGAAACTTGGTGACAAACATCAACAGTGAATGCAGTGTCTCTCTATCTGAAACAACAGAAAGAAGACTCATACACACATCTTTAAGGCCAGATCTTTCTCTCCATTAGGTCTTAGATTTTGTGAAATGTGTTTTGGTTTTGTATTTAAAGGTGTTATTTTTATATTTGGAGTATATTTTAATTTGACCAACAAGATATATATTTTTTAAATTATTACCTTCATTGACTTTCTCAGGATGCCATCCTGTTGTCCAACCCAGGGAAAGTGTCACATCTGGAAAGAAGGATGTCACAGTGTCTATGAAAGGTTTTGCATCCACTACTCTGCTATGTCCATTTGGACCAGGAAGAATATCAGCATTAATCCACACGGGACGCTTCAGATGCCTCTTCACATTCTCCAAGAGCATCAGGGATGGCTCGACAGCTGCCAGACTGAAAACACAGTTTGTTGTCAATGAGACATATTCCTAAAGTAAAAGTAAAAAGTTCTTTCAGACCAATAGTTTTAATGCTCTCAAATTCATAATAAAAGTGTAATACAACAACGCTTGAATTAAATAAAATTAAAGATCACACAGCACCAGAGGGGAAAATTAACATATGCCATATCTCAAAATGTTGATTTATGTTTATTACTCATGAAAGCGCCTTAACGGTTCTATAAATATATGAATAATGCTACTACTTGTGGACAGATAGAGGTTTCAAAATTCTGTATTATGATCACTCAGTATAAAAACAATTTAAGAAAAGCATAAATATTCACTCATCAGAGAATGTATAAATATGGTTTAAAAATTACTCATATATACTCATATCCTGCAAATTCACACTGATGGAAACACTGTGTCTCCAGTACCGGCCACGACCGTGGAGAAAAGCTCTCTTTTCCTTCATGCATTCTTGTGTGAATCTGGACACATAAACACATCTCTAAAAATGACTGCAAAGTATAAAATTACAACATTTCCTTAAAGCTTTTATTAACTTAATTTTTTCCCCCTTATTGTAAACTCCTTTTCTGGGAACTAGAGACAATTATATTTTAGTTACTTTTAAATAAAAAAGCAGCTTCCTTCTTTATACTTCTCTACATCTATTCTGACATCTATAGATTTTGAAACAATCAAGTTTTAATCAGCCTACATAATTTTTACTTTTTAAAAATATATACACTAACTTTACTGGAAAACTACACTAATAATTTTGAATCTCTTCTGAACCTTTAGGGCCTCTATTCATTTCTAAGAAAATTAGTTTCTTTTTTTTTGGAAGATTGGCCCTGAGCTAACATCTGTTGCCAATCTTCCTCTTTTTTTTTTTCTCCCCAAAGCCCCAGCACATAGTTGTATATCCACGTTGTAAGTCATTCTAGTTTCTCTATGTGGGATACTGCCACAGCGTGGCTTGATGAGCTGTGCGCAGGTCCACATCCAGGATCGGGACCGGCCAACCCCAGGTTGCCGACGCAGAGCACGCAAACTTAACCACTCGGCCCCGACGTGGCCCCAGAAAATTAGCTTTTAGTGAATACTGTAATGGGAGGCTAAGAATGTGGGAGATGGGTGTGGAGGGGAGGACACTTGGCACCCATTCCTCACTCTTCCCTCTTCCTTCTTGAGGGGCCGGAATCCTTCTGCCTAGGCTCGTCACTCTTCACTCACTCTACTTTTCTTGGACCTTCTACTTTAAGAGGAGACACTGATAATCTCATTATTTATTGGGTCATACTTATTAGTGAGCAAGGATACTGTGCATTAAAACCAGAGGAAGCCAGCCTCCAGCCTTTCGCACTGCTCCCAGGTGGTCAGCTTCTTTTTTCTCACTCTTCTGCCCCTGAAATGGAGGCCCCAGATTTTAGTGGATTAATAAACTCTAATGCTGGACCTTGAAGACTCTAATTTAGATACTGTCATTTCTCTGCCTCAAATGTAATTTAGATGCTGTCATTTCTCTGCCTCAAATGCTTTCTGCCTTGAAGGGTACCAATACCATGTTAAAACCACAATTCTGAGATCTGGCACCGTATTTCCTACAAAAGTCCCTCATTTTTGGTAGCAAGCAACTTGTGCCTGTGACTCCAAAGTTTGCTTGTCTGCAAGTCCCACAGGAGCAGCCGAGTCCCCACGGGGTTCCGCTCTGCATGGGTGAAGCAGGGGAAACCCTGAAACTAATCCATGCACATCTGCCGCCATCGACCTCTCTTTTTCCGTAAAGGACTGATTTCTTCAGAAATCTGGTGCCTGTGGAGGTCGGCTTAAACACTAATTTCCAGTTTACATTCCAGAGGGAACTTTTTCGGCTTTCTCAGTTTGGTAATCCGACACAGGCCTGTTTAAGATCGGTTCTCCATCTTTTCAGATGGAGACTTATCTAGTCTCAAAAAGCATTTTCTCCCCAAAATTAAAATTCCACCAGCATATATCAAGTGTCTGCTACACGCAAAGCACTGCGCAGTTAAACCTGAGAAGCTGTGACACGTGTTCTCTGTAGCATGAAACAAAGCATTTGATCTTTAGTGCTCAGTGACTTGAAGTTTTAGATCTCCTTGCCTTTTCATGTGCTCGGTATTCTGTGTGTTTACTACTGCCCCTTGAATTGTTCCCTGTGACATATGCTTTGGCTCCTCACCAGTCAGCTCAGCTCGTTCGTTCCTGAACACTAGCAGCTGCCACAAAAGGGCTGAGCCACTAGAAAGATTTTGCAAGTTTTTTGGTCATAGTGTGTTTGAAGGGACTGCCAGTCCGGCTGGAGAGCTCATGCTCTGAACCAGAACTCCTGTTCCATTATACATGTACATATTTTAATTATCACTAACACAGACTGCAGTAATGAGGCTCTCCCTTACTGGAAACTTAAATAAGACAAACAAAACCTACATTGAGAAAAACACAAAACCTTACTAAGGAAAATAAAACTTTTTTTGTTGTAGTTCTTATTTTTCTGGAACTCGACAAAATAATCCTAAAAGAATAAATGTGGAGGAAAAGCCCTAATATTTTTGGGGGGGAAAAAAAGGACTGAGGACAAACTTTGGCAAATAGCAAAAGAGAATATATACGACAAGGAATATCATACCATGTTCCTCACCTGGAAGACTCCATGTTGTAAATATGACAAAACGACACATCCCTCCCACTTAATCTATAAATTCCACGTAATTCTAATCAAAAACACCAGTGGCCAGGGGCTGGCCCTGTGGCCGAGTGGTTAAGTTCGCGCACTCCGCTGCAGGCGGCCCAGTGTTTCGTTGGTTCGAATCCTGGGCGCGGACATGGCACTGCTCATCAAACCACGCTGAGGCAGCGTCCCACATGCCACAACTAGAAGGACCCACAATGAAGAATATACAACTATGTACCGGGGGGCTTTGGGGAGAAAAAGGAAAAAATAAAATCTTAAAAAACAAAACAAAACAAAAAAAACCACCAGTGGCCAATATTCTCAATTTCTTACATGTATTCAGTTTCCACTAAGAACTGCCAAAAGGTTTGCCAAGATGATCATTTGAAGAGGGGAAGTCCCGATCAAAATACTACCTAAAATTTCTCTTTGGTAGGACTTATTTAAATCTCTAGGAAAGAATATAAATTTAGTTTTTATACACTAGGGTTTTTTTCCTAAAAAGTTACCTGTAAGTCAAACTTCTGAGTATCATATCTTACTTTCCTATTAATTCCATTCAGAAGTTGGGGATGATAAAGTAAAAATCATACTTAAAATTGCAATAAAGTAGTTAAATGTACATTCTAAGGAAAAAATAATTATTTGCTAAAACTCCATGTAAAATCTAAAAATCATTCTACATTACTTAGTTACTATTTGCATACTAAACAAAATAACCTAGAGGCACAAAACAAGAAGTAGTAAAATTTACCTAACAGGTGGCTCAGCTATTCTTACAAAGGTAGTGCAGAGTTCTGGTTCAGAGCATGAGCTCTCCAGCCGGACTGGCAGTCCCTTCAAACACACTATGACCAAAAAACTTGCAAAATCTTTCTAGTGGCTCAGCCCTTTTGTGGCAGCTGCTCCTGTTCAGGAACGAACGAGCTGAGCTGACTGGTGAGGAGCCAAAGCATATGTCACAGGGAACAATTCAAGGGGCAGTAGTAAACACACAGAACACCGAGCACATGAAAAGGCAAGGAGATCTAAAACTTTGAGTCACTGAGCACTAAAGATCAAATGCTTTGTTTCATGTTACAGAGAATGCTGAGCTGGCTCCAGGAAACCTGGGATCTGGTCCTAACTCAGCTATCGCGCTTGGCTGTCGTTCTTGGGTGAATCACTTAACCTCTCTGGGACTCTTTGCCAATAAAATGGAGTTGGACCATTCACCATCCTAAAAGCTTTTCGATTTTAAACAGCTGTTTCATTCACTAACAGTATAATGAGGTTTACTGGTATATTTGGCTCCACTACAAATGAGTGGAGTCATCTCAATAACCCTATGAGTAAGATTTCCAAATCTTTATTAATTTCTTGAGATAATTCAATTTATAACAATTCAATTGTTCAGAGATGAGGTAGGTTTACCACAAATCCTAGATTTCCATAGAAGTTGCCTTCATGCCTTATAGTGAGCTCTGGTGGTGTCACAATATATTCCTAGCTTTACATAATTTTTAAACTGCCAAAACACCACAAAAGTAAAATTTCCTGACAGCCAGAGTGAAGGAAATGATACTTAATCTTGCTCTTCATTATCAATGCCTCCAAAATGCTATTTTTAAGGAATATTTTAGTTATTGAAGAACTCTAAATAATTCCCCATACACAAATATAGTAACCTGGATCAAGCAGGATATGCATTAACTACCTCAACAAAATTCTCTCAATTCTCTCTCTCCTGGACTTTTTTCTATTGAGGTTATCATAGTTTACAAGACTGAAAAATTTCAGTTGTACATTATTATCTGTCAGTCATCTTATAGGTTTGCCCCTTCACCCTTTGTGCCCACCCCCCACCTCCTTCCCCCTCGTAACCACTAATCTGTTCTCTTTGTCCATGTGTTTGTTCATCTTCCACATATGAGTGGAGTCATACAGAGTTTCTCTTGCTCTATCTGGCTTATTTTTCTTAACATAATACTCTCAAGGTCCATCCATGTTGTTGTGAATGGGAAGATTTTGTCATTTTTTATGGCTGAGTAGTATTCCATTGTTATTTTATTGAGATATATATATATATATATCTCATATCTCCTTTATCCAGTCAATGGGCACTTAGGTTGCTTCCATGTCTTGGCTACTGTGAATAATGCTGCAATGAATAATGCAAAGATCTCTTTGAATTGCTAATTTCAAGTTCTTTGGGAAGATACCTAGGAGTGGGATGGCTGGGTCATATGGTACTTCTATTTTTAATTTTTTGAAAAATCTCCATACTGTTTTCCATAGTGGCTGCACCAGTTTGCATTCCCAACAGCAGTGTATGAGAGCTCCCTTTTCTCCACACCCTCTCCAACATTTGTTATTTTTTGTCTTAGTGATTATAGCCATTTAACAGGTGTAAGGTGGTATTTTAGTTTAGTTTTGATTTGCATTTCCCTGATGATTAGTGAGGTTGAACATCTTCTCATGTATTTACTGGCCATCTGTATATCTTCTTTGGAGAAAAGTCTGTTCATATTCCCTGCCCATTTTTTGATCTGATTGTTTGATTTTTTGTTGTTGAGTTGTATGAGTTCTTTACATATTATGGAGAATAACCCTTTGTCAGATATATGATTCACAAATATTTTTTCCCAGTTGGTGGGTTGTCTTTCATTTCAATCTTGTTTTCACTTGCCTTGTAGAAGCTCTTTAGTCTGATATGTCCCACTTGTCTATTCTTTCTGTTGTTTCCCTTGTCTGAGAAGACATGGTGTCCAAAAAGATCCTTTTAAGACCTATGTCAAAGAGTGTACTGCCTATAGTTTCTTCTAGAAGTCTTATGGTTTCAGGTCTTAACTTCAACTCTTTGATCCATTTTGAGTTTATTTTTGTGAATGGCATAAGAGAATGGTCTACTTTCATTCTTTTATATGAGGCTGTCCAGTTTTCCCAATACCATTTGTTGAAGAGACTTTCCTTTCTTCATTGTATGTTCTCAGCTCCTTTGTCAAAGATTAGCTGTCCATAGACGTGTGGTTTTATTTCTGGGCTTTCAATTCTGTTCCATTAATCTGTGTGCCTGTTTTTGTACCAGTCCCATGCTGTTTTGATTACTATAGCTTTGCAGTGTATTTTGAAGTCAGGGATTGTGATGCCTCCAGCTTTGTTCTTTTTTCTCAGGATTGCTTTAGCAATCTGAGGTCTTTGGTTGCCCCATATGAATTTTAAGATTCTTTGTTCTATTTCTGTGAAGAATGTCATTGGGATTCTGATTGGATTGCACTGAATCTGTAGATTGCTTTAGGTGTTATGGACATTTTAACTATGTTTATTCTTCCAATGCATGCGCATGGAATGTCTTGCTATCTCTTTATGTCATCATCAATTTCTTTCAGGAACGTCTTGTAGTTTTCATTGTATAAGTCTTTCACTTCCTTGGTTAAATTTATTCCAAGATATTTTATTCTTTTTGTTGCGATTGTGAATGGGATTATGTTCTTGATTTCTCTTTCTGTTAGTTTGTTATTAGAGTATAGAAATGCAACTGATTTATGTAAGTTGATTTTGTACCCTGTAACTCTGCTGTAACTGTTGATTATTTCTAGTAGCTTTCCGATGGATTTTCTAGGATTTTCTCTATATAAAATCACGTCATCAGCAAACAGTGAGAGTTTCACTTCTTCACTGCCGATTTGGATTCCTTTTCTTTCTTTTTCTTGCCTGATTGCTCTGGCCAAAACCTACAGTACTATGTTGAATAAGAGTGGTGAGTGTGGGCATCCTTGTCTTGTTCCTGTTCTCAGAAGGATACCTTTCAGTTTTTCCCCATTGAATATGATGTTGGCTGTGGGTTTGTCATATATGGCCTTTATTATGTTGAAGTACTTTCCTTCTATACCCATTTTATTGAGTATTTTTATCATAAGTGGATGTTGGATCTTACTGAATGCTTTCTCTGCGTCTATTGTGATGATCATACAGTTTTTGTTCCTCATTTTGTTAATGTGGTGTATCACATTGATTGACTTGTGGATGTTGAACCATCCCTGATCCCTGGTATAACTCCCACTTGATCATGGTGCATGATCTTTTTAACGTATTGCTGTATTTAGTTTGCCAATATTTTGTTCAGGATTTTTTGCATCTATGTTCATCAGCAATATTGGCCTGTAATTTTCCTTCTTTGTGTTGTCTGGCTTTGATATCAGGGTGATGTTGGCTTCGTAGGATGTGTTTGGAAGTGCTCCATCTTCCTCAATTTTCTGGAATAGTTTGAGAAGGACAGGTATTAAATCTTCTTTGAATGTTTGCTAGAATTCTCCAGAGAAGCCATCTGGTCCTGCACTTGTATTTTTGGAGATGCCTTTGATTATTGTTTCAATCTCTTTACTTGTGATTGGTCTATTCAGATTCTCTATTTCTTCTTGATTCAGTTTTGGGAGGTTGTAAGAGTCTAACAATTTATCCATTTCTTCTAGGTTGTCCAATATGTTGGCATATAGTTTTTCATAGTATTCTCTTATAATATTTTGTATTTCTGTGGTATCCGTTGCAATTTCTCCTCTTTCATTCCTAATTTTAGTTATTTGAGTCTTCTTTCCTTTTTTCTTAGTGAACCTGGCTAAGGATTTGTCAATTTTGTTTATTTTCTTGAAGAACCAGCTCTTTGTTTCATTCATCCTTTCTACTGTCTTTTTTGTTTCAATTTCATTTATTTCTGCTTCTCATTTTTATTATTTCCTTCCTTCTACTGACTTTGGACTTCGTTTGTTCTTCTTTTTCTAATTCTGTTAGGTGTTTGAGATTTTTCTTGTTTGTTGAGGTGAGCCTGTAGTGCAACGAATTTCCCTCTTAGGACAGCTTTTGTTGCATTCCCAAATGAGTTGGTACGGTGTGTTTTCATTTTCATTTGTCTCCAAATAATAGTTAATTTCTCCTTTGATTTAGTCAATGATCCACTGGTCGTTCAGTAGCATGTTGTTTAATCTCTACATCTTTGCCCCATTGCCAGCTTTTTTCTTGTAACTGATTTCTAGTTTCATAGCATTATGGTCAGAAAAGATGCTTCATATTATTCCAATCCTCTTAAATTTATTGAGGCTTGCTTTGTTTCCCAACATAAGGAGACTGTTCCATGCGCACTTGAGAAGAATGTGTAACCTGCTGTTTTCGGATGGAGTGTTGTACATATATCTATTAAGTCCATCTGGTCTAGTTTTTAAATTAATTCTACAATTTCTTTGTTGACTTTCTGTCTGGATGATCTATCTATTGGTGTTAGTGGGGTGTTGAGGTCCCCTACTATAAAAGGATATCCCCCTTTAGTTTTGTTAATCATTGCTTTATGTACTTTGGTGCTCCTTGTTGGATGCATATATATTTATAAGTGTTATGTCTTTTTTTTTTTGAGGAAGATTAGCCCTGAGCTAACTGCTGCCAATCCTCCTCTTTTTGCTAAGGAATCCTGGCCCTGAGCTAATATCCATGCTTATCTTCCTCTACTTTATATGTAGGATGCCTACCACAGCATGGCTTGCTAAGTGGTGCCATCTCCGCACCCGGATCTGAACTGGCAAACCCCGGGCCACCGAAGCGGAACTTGCGCACTTAACTGCTGTGCCACTGGGCCAGCCCCATGTTATGTCTTTTTGGTGGAGTGCCCTTTTGATCATTATATACTGCCCCTCTTTGTCTCTCTTTACCTGTTTTGTCTTGAAGTCTACTTTGTCTGATAAAAGTATGGCAACACCTGCTTTCTCTTGTTCATTTTTAGCTTGGAGTATTGTCTTTCATCCCTTCACTCTGAGTCTGTGTTTGTCTGGGGCTGAGGTGCATTTCCTGGAGGCAGCATATTCTTGGGTCTTGTTTTTTTAATTTATCCTGCCATTCTATGTCTTTTGATTGGAGAATTCAATCCATTTACATTTAGAGTGATTATTGAAACATGGGGGCCTAATGCTGCCATTTTATTGCTCGTTTTCCTGTTCTCCTGCATTTCCTTTGTTTCTCGTCTCCTGGACTACTTTTTAACAAAAGTAGTATTTTAAATTTACCATTCTATTATCACAATGGTCACTTATGATAAATTGCTTTGTAAAAATTAACTTAATTTTAGCCTGAAAAGATTCCCAAGAAACAATTTTAGCAAATAATTCAATGGATCTCAGGTCCATTCCTGAAACATATTACTTGGCAATTCCATTTTCAATTTAAATAAAAGTACAAAGTTAGTCGGGCACAGATATATAAAGCTATTAATCTTTTCTTCCTCCAAAGTTATTCTGTAACAACAAGAAAACTGAACATATTTGTACAAATACCTCTTGAAATCCAGCTTGATGCCTTTATTGCTCTTCAGAACTTCAGCTAGCCATTCCTGTAGGGTATTATCACTGTTTGTTTCAGGAGGATGGGCCATGATTGGCTGGCCATGTTCTGATCCATCACTTGGAAGAAGGACATCGGCTTCTATCATGTGAGCAGTACCTGTCCAAATAAAAGAACTCAATCTCATTAAAACAAGGACTACAGAAGATGCCATGTCCAGTATCCTTTTGAGGAGGATAAAAGGAAGGAAAGAAAACTAACATTAACTAGTAACTACTAAGTGCCAGGTACTGGACGAGGCCTTTATATGCTGTCCTTAGTTTTTACAGATGAGCAAACAGGTAGTGAGGAGTTCAATGCCTTTCCCTAGGTCACACAGCTCTTAAGCTGCTGTCATATTATTTAATTTCTTCCAAGTACATAGCAAAGTGAGTA
Organism: Equus asinus; assembly: GCF_041296235.1. Taxonomy (NCBI): domain Eukaryota; kingdom Metazoa; phylum Chordata; class Mammalia; order Perissodactyla; family Equidae; genus Equus; species Equus asinus. Next base: position 88,320,288 of record NC_091798.1, read on the forward strand.
TACAAAGGGAGGCTTAATAAGTATTTGTTTAAGTTTCTGAGAATAAAAATAGTAATTTTATCTTCTCATCCCTCAAATTAGAAACCACAGATTTATTGCTATGTTTGAAGCCCTAAGTTACAGATTCCATTCTTTGACTTAAAGCTTGGCCACTGTTTAAAAGCGCACACATCCCTGGAATAAGCAATAAGCTCCACCAGTCACTTGGTGTGAATGTGTTTAGCAGGCGGTAGTAGAGTGACTCCAAGGTCAGATGGTAGACAACAATTCCTCCCACACATTCATACCTCTCTTCTCATTTCTTTCTCCTCTGCTTGATTCTAGGCTGGCCTTGTGATTTGTTTTGACCAAGGTAATGGAAGTAAAACTTTCAGTTCTAGGCCTAGCCTTTAAAAGGCCTGGGAGCGTCTGCTTTCATCCTCTTGAAAGCCAGCCACCATGCAAAGAAGTTCAGGCAAGACTAGTGAAGACTCAGAGACCACGACAAGGGAGAGAAGCCACACGAAGAAGAACTAAGACTTCCTGCCTGACAGACAGCATTAAGATCTCTGACTTGTGAGTGAGGCCATTTTAGAATTTCTGGGCCCAGCTGGGCTCCCAGCCAAATGCAGCAACAGGAGTGTCCCCAACCTACAACACATAGAATGGGAGAGCCACCAGCTGACTCTCAAAATCAAGAGAAATAATAAGTCATTGTTATTTTAAGCCACTAAGTTTGGGGGTAGTTTATTACCCAGCAATAGAAAACAAACAGTTACCTGGAAGTGGGGTGTTGCCATAACAAAAACCTGAAACATGTGACACCAGCTTTAGGATCTGGTGGATTCAAGAAAGGCAGGGAATGCACTGTTAACGGAAGTTGGAAGAGCAGTGAGGAAATTCTTACTGGAAGCTTGAGAACAGACAACCTGTTTTATACAGTGGTGAAACGCTGGGCTACATTATCACTTGTAGCAAATGGTGGAAGGAAGATAGAGAGGGTACCAAATGAATTTGTGGATTTGACCAAAGAGGTTTCCCCGCAGAATGTTGAAAGTACCAAAAGTCAAATTCAGGATGCTGTTAGTAAACTATGGCCTCATGGTCAAGATCAAATCAAGGAAGCAACTACAAGATCATTTGTTAAGACCTCAAAAAGATGGTGGCTCATGGACTCCCAGAGTTACACAAAAGAAATTCTAGAATCTTAAGGGTATTGTCCCACAGCACCTTAACTGGCAGACCAAAGTAGAGAGAGGCCTACCCCAAAGAGATTTGGGGATGAGGTTTTTGATTAAAGGAATGGTTTATAATTTGATATATAGAAAGCCCACTACATTTTTAATGGAGCTGTATCCATTTGGATCCAAAAAGATAGTTCAAAATGAAAAGAGATAGGCTCTCAAATTTCTACAGGCTGAAAAGGCTACTGAGCTGCAAATATGGGTCACTTACCAATATGCACACGAGAACATGCTGAACATCATTAGGCTGTAAGGAAATGCAAATCTAAACAATGACATACCAATTGACACACACTAGGATGGCTATAATGAAAAAGACAGACAATAACAAGTGTTGGCAAGGATGTGGAGAAATCAGAACCCTCATTCACTCTGCTGGTGGAATGTAAAAAGGTGCAGCTGCTTTAGAAAAGCTTGGCAGTTCCTCAAAAACTTAGACATAGAGTCACCATGTGACCTAGCAATTCCACTCCTAGACACATATGCAAGGGAAGTGAAAATGTGTGTCCACACAGAAACTTGTACACAAATGTTCACAGTAGCCTTATTTATAGTAGCCAAGAAATGGAAACAAACCCAAATGGGTAATCAAAACGTGGTATAACCATACAATCAAATATTATTCAGCCACAAAAATGAATGAAGTATTGATAAATGCTACAACATAGATGAATATTGAAAACACGCTAAGTGAAAGGAGCCCATCACAAAAGGCCACATACGAAGGAAAAGTACAAGGTGCTACCCTGAATTTTGATTCTGAGATCAGGAAAAGTCTTTTCGAGGAAATGGCAATTCAGCTGATACCAAAGGATGTGTAAGTGGTTAGCCAAGCAAAGTGTAGCAAAGGGTACTCCAGGAAAGTATATCTGTGACAGCCTGAGAAGGAAAAGAGCTTAGCTATGTGAGGAACTGTAAGGCTGGCAGAGCTGGAATCTAAGAACCCTGTGACAGATGAAGTGGGAGAAACAGGCCAGTTTACGCAGGGCTTTACAGGTTATGGAGGTGGTTTGAAGATTCCAATAAACAGCATCCCATTCTCCAGATGGATTCTGAGAAATAAAATAGCCAAGTCAGAAGATAAGGCTCACAGTATTACCTTAGTTACCTAAAAGCCTAGGTCAGAGGATGTATTAGCTGAGAGCTAAACGAGCTTGCTGACTCCTGATTTCCACCATCACCTCCCAGTCCAAACTCTGGAACTGCCTCTTTGAAGCAAATTTCCAGCAAATACAAATATCCAGACTGTTGCCCTCCCACTGTCCAGGTGGAAGAGGAGACCGGAGCACACTCCTTTGCCCAGCACCTTTGATAGATCAACCACAAACCAAAAAATTCTCCTTACCGCCGTGAGAGGAATAATCAGTGAGGCAAGAGGCCAAAGCATTTAGGGAAAACTCTCTCCTCCTGGAAACCAGAGTGGTGGAACTAAAAGAGTGCCCATCTAACAGCCATATTAAGGACTTTAAATGGAAAAACATTAAGGGGTTTTGAGCAAAAAAAGCCCGATCTGTGTTTAAAAACACTACTTTGCTGGGTAGAAAATGAGCTAGACAGGACAAAAGTGGAAGCAGGGAAAATGATTTGCCAAATCAGGGTTGACTCATATATCCACTGGATGCTTCTGGCTGCAAGTTAACAGAAATTCAGATTCAAGCTAATAAAGAATCTGATCATCTCATGTAACTGGAAGTTCAGAGGTAGGGGGGCTCCAGGTGTGGTATCATCGGCAGCTCAATGATGTTATCAGTCTTCATGGCTCTTCTTTACTGTTCCTGGTGTTGTCTTCATCTTAAGGCTGATTTCTATTATGATTGTAAGGCAGATCCCAAGGCCACTGGGGTTACATACTTCCACATTTGCGTATTTCAGTTTTAAGACAGAACTCTTCTTTGATAATTATGGATAATAAGTACTTTCCTTGGGTCTGAGTGAGCCAGGTTAGATCACTTGCCCACTATGGGAACAATATGAACCATCAAGGGAACTCCAAGTGCTGATTAACTTATTCTAATCCACTCCTGGGGCTAGAAATGAAGTCAGCTTCCATACGGTTGCACGGAGCAGAGATGGATACCTTAATAAAACGGGAGTTGTCTTAGGAAGGAAGAAAAGGGGAATGGTGATGGAGTAGGCAGCCAATGGTGTTTGTTATATCTCTCTTCCCTAAGCTAGATCACATTTAGGTTCTTTTGCTTATAATGAGGTAAAGTACAGATGAGAGACCAAGGCCCACCAGTTCTGTACTCCCTTTATGCTCTACAAACGCGATTCTAAGCTGTATCCAGGTTCTATCGACACAGCCTTCAGTCCCCTGCCAAAGGTGGGATTGCTCACATGGTTGAAGACGCTTGTGTGGTTCCCCTGGCAATGCGGGGCAGATGCAGAGAAGTCTCTTTTTCAGCCTGTAGAGAAACAGGGCAACTGAATTAGCAGAAAAATGGATGATCTAATCTGTTTTATTACTTTCCCAGGATGAGAAATTGGGGGAATGGGTTGTGGGTCCATGGTATCTCCAACTCAATTTTCTAATGTCATATTTGAGTTGCAAAGGGTCAAGCTTTTGTCTAATTTTTAAAAAGGAATCATGAATTACCAATGAAGTGTGATGTTTAGCAAAATATATGTAGGCATTCTATGTTCTCCATCAGTGCAGTTGTAAAGGAGCACACAGGCCTGAGAATTTCTTGCTTAAGAGTAATAGTCAGGGGGCCGGCCCCATGGCCGAGTGGTTAGGTTCGTGTACTCCACTTCGGCGGCCCAGGGTTTCATCAGTTCGGATCCTGGGTGCAGACATGGCACCACTCATCAAGCCATGCTGAGGCAGCATCCCACATGCCACAACTAGAAGGACCCATAACTAAAAATACACAACTATGTACCGAGGTGCTTTGGGGGGAAAAATAAAATCTTTAAAAAAAAAAAGAGTAATAGAGTCTTCATTTGTTAACTCCATTCATTCCCATGAGCAGAAAAAAAACATCACTAAATGGCAGTGTCAGGGAGACTCAGGTCCCAAGTAAAGTATGTCCCTGAAGGTCTCCTTTAAGAATAAGAAGGGAAGCTACAGGGACGAGAGATCATGACGGCTTGGACAAGGATGGTGACAGCAGACACAGAGAGATGTGGACCAATTCAAAATGTATTTTGGAATAGAACTATGTTTGGATAATAGACCAGATACAAGAAATAAAGAAAACAGAATCGATGACTCCCACATTTCTGGCTTAAGTTTCTAGAAGGATTATCATGCTATTTACTGAGATAGGAAAGACTGTAGGAAGTACAGGTTAGTAGACATAATTAAGAATTTCCTTTTGAATAACTTAAATTAGAGATGCACTTGAGCTCTCTAAGTGAAAACACCAACGAAGTAGACGGATAGACTAATACTCAGAAGAGAGGGAGGCCCGGCCTGGAGACACAGAGATGGGAGCTGCTCAGCCTCTCTCCTGAGTCTCCCACGCCCAGCCCTGGGGAGAAGGCTTTTGAAGGCCAGGGCATCCTTCTGCTTTGGGATACTGCCCGGTCACCATATTTCCCAGTTCAGGGAGAGCAGAGGGGACGTCTGCACATCAGGATACACGTCACCCCAACCGCAGGAGGTCCAGCTTGTGACCAGAGCCAAATCTGCCTTGCTTCCCCTGGCCGCACGGACTCCTGAGCAAAACCAACTTTTCCCATCCCCAGGCTGAGATATCAAAAGGGCTTTTCCCCCTCATTATTTATTTTCTCCCAAGAAAGAGGGCAAAAGAAAGGGGATCTAACTACTATTGGTTCAACTACATTATCTCTCTATCCAAAGACCAAATGATTGTACAGCTTTGTTTTCAAAAGAAAAGAAGAAAACCTCAGTTACTATTTACACTCAAATCTAGTTACTATTTACACTCACTCAAATCAAAACTCAAAGAAGCATGTTTATAGAAATGAAATTAAACATATATTTTGCCTATATTGTTTATGTGCTCTAATGGAGCAATTTAGTATAGTTTTATTAATACATTTAGTTGGTGACTATAGTCAACATTTTTCCTAAAGATGTTATAAAGGCTTTTTTAAAATACATTTTTTATTCTCAAAAAGACAATGTTTTCTACTTTTTGAACCAGCATACCTTTTAATATACGTTTTTAAAATCTAAATGCAGAAATGTTATAACATAAAATTACATTATACATAATAACTTGCATGAATAATTTTGACTATTCTGAGATGCAGGTGCTGACAGCGTGACACCAAGGGATGCCCTTACATTGCTCCTACTGTACTTTGTTTTTTTTTTTTATCATAGACATTGCTAAAATCCAGTTTCACATGTTAATAAAAATGGAAACAGCTCTATTAATAATAGCTGTGCTAAATTTAAATATTCTGGGAGAAATGAGATAAATCACTGAAACATAGTCTTCATGTCTCCAAGAACCTGTTTCTTTCCTTGGGACTAGAAAGAAATTGCAAGACCAGCCACAGCTGAGAAAAGGGACTCAATGAGGAGCATTCCCCAAACTATAACACTTGGGGCTCCGGCTGCCTAACAGACAGTAAAGAGGATCATATCTGAAGACTAAGTAACCGATGAAAACTTCTCAGGTCAACACCAGCCTGCCAGCAATTGGAAATGATTTTCCATTAGTAATTTTTAAAACACGGTTAAATGTAAAGTATCCATATTTAATGAGATTATTGCTAGGTATGAGAATTCTGCATGTACTATTACAAATTATAAATTTTTAAGATTTTTTCCAAATTTTTAGTTATTGTTACATAGAAATAAAATTTATTTTCTATTTTGACTTTATATCCTGAGATTCTCTAAATTTACCTATGAATTACAACCATTTATGTGTAGAATCTTTTTGAGTTTCTATATACACAACCATATTGTCTGTAATTAAGTTTTATTTCTTCCTATCCTTTGTTCATTTTTTAAAAATTGATGTTTAATTCACAGACTATAAAATTCATCCTTTTGAAGTATAGCACTCACTGGTTTTTAAAATATTCAGAAGATTCTGCAACCATCACCACTATCTAATTCCAGAAAAATTTCACCCTCCCAAAAAGAAAACCTGCACCTGTTGGCACTCACTCCCTATTTCCTACTCCCGCCAGCTCCTGGCAGTCACTAACTAACTTTTCCCTAAAGCATTGCTTTTGCTAAAATTCATTTATTAAATAATCATGGTGTGCTTATTACATGCTAGGCACTGCTTTAGGTACTAAGGATTCAATATTAAACAAGACAAAGTTCCTCCCTTTGAGGAGCAAAGAAAAGCGATTTAAAACAATATCTTTACAATGAAAGAAATACATATTCAGATACGTTACTCAGGGACATTATCCAGATACATAATTGAGTAGGACGCTAAAAATGCATACATTTTTACAGTAAAACATGGGACTTTGAGGAATTTTCCTTGTGGGACCAGATCACTTCAAGCTGTGCTCCAGCCCTCTGGTGACGTGCTTTCACTCTCCTCTGCTGCTGCAGCGACAAGGGGAACTTCACAGGAAAAGCCTGAGACCCTGCCATATGCTCATCTACATAATGAAGGGGTAAATATGTGTGAGCATACAGTGAACCAAAAGGCTTGGTTTCTAGCCTAGGCATAATTACTGCCCAAGGCACTTAACTATATATTAGCATACAGTGGCTTCATCCATCAATTCAACAAATATTTATTGAGCCTCTCTTTAGTACACTGTGAAAGACACAAAAATATGTAAGATATATGACCCCAATCTTAACAATTTTATTCAAATCACTACAATACATCAGCAAGTGTAATAGTATATGAGAGTTTCAAATAGGACATAGAAAAGACAAATCACTTCCGAAAAATAAGAAAATTCTTCCATTACGGAAATTCATTCATTTTGTAAATGAAATGGGATCTTTCATAAAAATGTTTTGTCAGCCTAGAATTTAGATTTGGATCATCTACGTTCTGATACCTGCAAACATGCCCAGATATCAAAAAAAGAGTTGAATTCGTCCACCATCCAATGTCAACACAAGTGTCCGTCCCGACTCACTTTTCAGCGCCTCATTCACTTGGGCCTTGTGGTTAGCGGCATGGTACCAGGTGATCTGGGCGCCATCCTCCGCTGTGATCTGGTTACTTCTCAGAAAATATTCCAGTATATTTTCACTCCAAGATCCTAAAATAACAGCATTTACATTAAAAAGAATAGATTGTTTTTTTATGGATTAAAATATTTTTTAATAAGAAAGGGTACAGCATATATCGAGAGAGAATAAAGTCATTAAACTGAGAAAAATACAAAATTTTAAGAACTGAGAACAAGTATTATGATGTGGCAGGTATATAATATATATTTAAATATATAAACATGCTATATATGATGTAAGTAATAATTAGTAAACATATAGGATAGTCTGAACCTCAGAAGCATGAGAAAGTATGTAGGAAAAAAAAAACTGGTAAGAAGCAGGTATTTTAAAGTAGGAATTTTCATAAGATATCTTCTCCAATCCCGGCCCCATAAATAAGTAAAGTGTATGTACAGCCAAAGCTTTTAAAACTTCTGGGGCTGGCCCCGCGGCCGAGTGGTTAAGTTCTCGCGCTCCGCTTCAGTGGCCCAGGGTTTTGCCAGTTCGCATCCTGGGCACAGACATGGCACCGCTTGTCAAGCCATGCTGAGGCAGCATCCCACATGCCACAACTAGAAGGACCCACAACTAAAAATACACAACTATGTACCAGGGGGCTTTGGGGGAAAAAGGAAAAATTTTAACAAGTTAAAAAAAAGAACACTTTTACATTTTGTACAACTTAATTGTTTTCTCCACCTTAATTGTTTTCTCCCCATTCTCTATTTTTATTTATTTTTTATTTTTTTTAAAGATTTTATTTTTTCCTTTTTCTCCCCAAAGCCTCCCGGTACATAGTTGTGTATTCTTCGTTGTGGGTCCTTCTAGTTGTGGCATGTGGGACGCTGCCTCAGCGTGGTTTGATGAGCAGTGCCATGTCCGCGCCCAGGATTTGAACTAACGAAACACTGGGCCGCCTGCAGCGGAGCGCGCGAACTTAACCACTCGGCCACGGGGCCAGCCCCTCCCCATTCTCTATTAATATTAACAATTTAGAGTCTTAACTTACACATTTAAGTATATTCACCTTCAGATTATAAGTCTCAGCAACATTTATATGAGTGACTAAGCAAACCCCTGAGCTAGTACTCACAGATTTATCGAGCATGTACAAACATACCCAACTCCCGTATCTATTGACTACTTTATGGCAGACCAGATTTTCTCTTAATTAAGCATTAAAATATGTGCGTTAACCCAGACAAATACACTTGAAACCAGGTCCACTCCAAATTATGCCATATTCCAATATAACAATGAGACAAAGGTGAAAGACAGTGACAGCAGTTATCTATAATCTTACCTCCCTAATTCTTGTTCATTCAAACATTTAAGTGCCTACCGGGTGGTTGCAAATTCTCTATGCATGACATTGTGTTTTCTGTTAATTATTTGTTTATTCACTCCACGTAAGGGCAGTTAAAAACCTAGAAACCACTATCAGAAACTGCTGATGAGACACTGAGAAAAAGTGGTAATTTGATTAGAGGATGAAGGTGCGTGTAAAAATAACTTCTAAGTAACATGCATGAACTTGGCAACCACTCTGTACGTCAGGCTACAGAGTAAAGAGAGGAGACAGTCCGCTGCAGGATCTGTTAGCCCCCAAGCCATCTGCTCTCAGAGCACATGACCCTGTTCGGCATATGCAATGGGGTCACAGACCCTTCAGACTTGGATGAAAATACACAACATGGCCATCATTGTTTTTACATTTAAGTTAGGCATTTTTAGAAGGCACAATAATTGTTGGCTACAACAGAAGTGTCCAACAATGGGGAAATAATTAAATCACAGTATATCCTCATGATAAGATATGTGACTGATTTGGCTGTTAAATATGAATAGAATGTTTGATGCAGCTTTAGCACAGCCTTACAAAATGTTGATATCCTTTGATCCAGTAATTCCCGTTGAATGAGTTCAGTCTAGGGTTAAAAAAAATCAGAAACGAGGAAGAACAACGCAAAGATGTTCATTGCAGCAGGAGTTCTGTGAGAAACAACAAGTGAAACACTGATAAATGTCTAAAATTAAGAGCCTGGTTAAGTAAATTATAGTATAATTGTACGATGCAATGTAATCAATCATTCAAAATTATGTTATAAAAAGTTCATGACATGGTATGTTATGAGAAGATGCAGGATAAAAAAACATATATTTACTATGATTTTAACTGTATTTTCTTAAAAGTCAGGATTCTTAGGAAACACGCCAGAAAGTTACTAGTGGTGCCTCTGAGGACCGGCATTATGTGGATTTTTTTCCGTACTTCAATATACTTCATAAGTGCTCTATCATGAGCATGTATTATGTCTACACTCAGGAAAAAATTTAAACTCAAAAAGAAACGTGTCACCAAAGCTGTCTAACATAACTTCTTAGGTGTATGTGAAAGATACTGTAACCTTCTGGAGTAGAATTGTCTGGCTTAAAACACCTCTGACTTCAGGGTCAAATAACAGAGACACACCAATCACCAGTTTGCAAAGGTTGTCAACGAAAAGCTGGAACAACGCTTGGCCACATCCCTTTGTCTGCATTTCCCATCCTTACCCAGTTCCCAAACAGAAAATGGACTGACCAAAACTACTTCCCATTTGGTCTGTTGAAATTACGGATTAGGTAAATGTCACATTCCTTTCATTTTAACCAAGACCTCAAAAAGCAATATTCCTCCCCTCTCACCACTCCTTTCCAACATCATACTGAAAGCCCTAGCAAATGCACCAAGACAACCAAAGGAAAAAAAAGGCTATCTTTGTTCACAGATGACATGACTGTCTATGCAGAAATTCTCAAAGAATCAACACAAAACTCCTTGACTTACTAAGTGATTATAGCGAGGTTGTAGAATACAAGATTAATATTCCAGTGTCAATCATTTTCTTATATACCAGCAATGAACAAGTGCAATTTGAAAGGGAAAACAATACCATTTACATTAGCACCCCCCAAAAATAAATACCTGGGTATAAATCTAACAAGATAGGTAGAAGATCTTCTGAAACGGCTGCTCTGGCTTTATTTTAATATGGCTCCACTCATGTTATCTTTCACACAACCAAGACGTCCTTCAGTAGGTGAACAGATAAATAAACTTTGGTACATCCAGACAATGGAATATTATTCAGTGCTAAAAAGAAATGAGCTATCAAGCCCTGAAAAGACATGAGCAACCTTAAAAGCCTATTACTAAGTGAAAGGAGCCAGTCTGAAAAGGCTAGACTATACGAGTCCAACTACACGACATTCCGGAAAAGGAAAAACTCTGGAGACAGTAAAAAGATCAGTGGTTGTCAGGGGTTAATGGGGGTGCAGAGAGGGCCCAATAAGTGGACCACAGAGGATCTTTAGGGTAGTCAAACTACTTTGCATGATATCCTAATGATGGATACATGTCATTACACATCTGTCCAACCCCGGTGAATGTACACCAAGAGTGAGCCTTCTGGTAAACTATGGACTTTGGAAGATAACGATGTGTCAACGTGGCTTCACAAGCGTTACTACAAACGTCCACCTTGGTGTAGGACGTTCACAGCCAGGAAACTGTGGGCGCTGGGGTAGGGGGTTTACAGAAATCACTGTATCTTCCACTCAACTTTCCTACGAACCTACAACTACTCTAAAAAAAGCAATCCTTTTAGGGGCTGGCCTGGTGGTGCAGCAATTAAGTTCGCAGGTTCCGCTTCTTGGTGGCCCGGGTTTGTTGGTTCGGATCCCGTGTGCTGACATGGCACTGCCTGGCACACCATGCTGTGGTAGGCATCCCACATATAAAGTAGAGGAAGATGGGCACGGATGTTAGCTCAGGGCCAGTCTTCCTCAGCAAAAACAGGAGGATTGGAAGTAGTTAGCTCAGCGCTAATCTTCCTCAAAAAAAAAAAAAAAAAAAAAGCAACCCTTTTAAAACAGGGCACATAGTCTTGCCATTCTTGACCGCCCCAAACGCTTTTCTCTCTCTTTTTTTTAAAGATTGGCACCTGAGCTAACAACTGTTGCCAATCTTTTTTTTCTTTCTTTCTGCTTTATTCTCCCCAAATCCCCCCAGTACACAGCTGCATATTTTAGTTGTAGGTCCTTCCAGCTGTGGCATGTGGGACGCCGCCTCAGCGTGGCCTGATGGGAGGTGCCATGTCCGCGCCCAGGATCCGAACCCACGAAACCCTGGGCTGCTGAAGCAGAGCGCGCGAACTTAACCACTCGGCCACGGGGCCGGGCCCCCAAACGCTTTTCTCTTAACGTCCACAGGGAACCAAGGTTCTAGGCCAGCGGACAGTGTGCGCGCCCAGAACGCGGAGCGCGAGGCTCGGGAAAGGCAGGGGTGCTGCGGGGTGGGGGTGGGGGTGGGGGTGGGGGGGCCCGCGAAGCGCCCCCAGCCACGGCCGCAGGGCCCGAGAAAGCGGCGCACCCGGGCAGCGGTGGGCAGCCGCCCGCGCTTACCAGGGCCGCCCGCCGTCGCTGTCATGGTGACGGACGCCCGCGGTGCGCGCAGGCGCTGAGCGGTGGGCGCCGCCTGCCCCGCCGCAGGTGGCGCGGGTACCCGGCTGGGCAACCGCGGACGGCGGACGGGGCGGCGGCGTGGGACCGGCCGGCTGGAGCTGCGGCGGCGGAGGCGGAAGGGGCCGGGGAGCGGTGCGCACGCGCAGACGCAGCGGTCGCCTCTCCCCGGCGCACAGTCTCCGCGGCGTGTGGCCGCCGTCCAAGTGTCGCGCGAGTTGCTCTTTTGCAAGGTGGTCGGAGGGCCGGTGGTGCTGAAGAATCCCGCGTCGGGGAGGACGAAGGCGGAGGAGGAGACCCGACGTTGAAAGCGGTGCTGGTGTGGGGTACGAATTTCCCAAGTTGGATATGTTTTCTCTTTTTAATTTGGGTTACATCCTACAGTGACATGGAATCATTTCTCCGTAAAAATGAGTGTTTCTGTACAAGTCATAACATGATAACTTGAAAGTTTCCTGTCCCCGTCTTGCTCTCTACCAGTGTTCACTCTGAAAACCCTCCTGGCAGTGCGATTCTCCCACCCTCCGCCTTCCTTGCCCTTCTTGGCTCCTTGCTCTCCCCGCCCAGCCAACCTGAGGCTGGAAAATGCCCGGGCGGAGTCGGACTGGTCTGAGTTGGCAACACAGTACAGGCATGTTCTGGTCCTGTAACTCTAATACAACTCAGTCTGTCAGTTTTAAAATTAGGATAACAATACGTCACCTGACACAACGCAAATAGCAGCTCTTCTCGCCCAGCCCTTCAGATTTTAATATATTGTCTTTCCAGACCTAAGTTATGATTATTTCAATTTATCTTCAATCAGTCGTTTGTATTCTCAGGTTGTTCTCCAGTTCAATCAAAAGGATTTCTTCAGTTTCAGAAAACACTAAATTTTAACGACTTCAGTGGCCTTTAAGGAAAAAAAGCTTAATTGAGATCTACAATTGATTTGTATTTGATTTACATTTCCCTAATGATTAAAAGTGTTATGCATTTAAAGTGTACAATTCAGTGTATTCATAGTGTACTCAGAATTGTGCAACTAGCACCACAATCAACTTTAGAACATTCTCATCACTCCAAAGCAGTCACTCCCCCAACCTTACACAATGACTAATCTACGTCTGTCTGTATGGATTTGCCTATTCTGGACATTTCATACAAATGGAATCATATATAGTCTTTTGTGACTGGCTTCTTTCCACTTAGCATGATGTTTTCCAGGTTCATCTATATTGTAGCATGTTTCAGTACTTTATTCTTTTTCTATGGCCAAATAAAATTCCGGTGTTTACATATACCACATTTTATTTGTCTGTTCATCAACTGATGGACATTTGCGCTGTTTCCACTTTTTGGCTACTAATGAATAATGCCATGAACATTCATGTACAAGTTCTATGTGGAAGCATCTGGACGTATTTCTCTTGGGTATGTACATAGCAGTGGAATTGCTGGTTCATATGGTAACTCTGTGTTTAACTGTTTGAGGAACTGCCCAGGAGTTTTGCAAAGCAGCTGTACCATTTTACTTTCTCGCCGGGAATGTATGAGGGTTCCAATTTCTCCACATCCTCACCAACACTTGTTATTATCTGTTGTTTTTTTTTATCGTAGCCATCCAAGTGGAAATGAAGTAGTGTCTCATTGTGGTCTTGAATTGCATTTCCCTAGTGACTAATAATGTTGAGCATGTTGTCAAGTGCTTATTGACTAGTTGTGTTTTTTCTTTGGAGAAATGTCTATTCATATCATTTGCTCATTTTTAATTGGATTATTTGTGGGTTTTTTGTTGAATTGTAAAAATTTTTATAAAGTCTGACAAGTCCCTTAACAGATAAATGATTTGCAAATATTTTCTCCCATTTTGAAGGCTGTTTTTTCACTTTATTGATGGTATCAGTTGCAGTACAAAAGTTTTTATGGCCTATTGATCATAGTATTAGATCAATATTTTCATAGATATTTACAGCAACTGACTCAATTAAAATTCCTCTTCACAGTTCATTTTTTAGAGCTGCATACTGAAGTATATGGCATGAAATGATGATGTCTGAATAAATGGATAGATGAAGCAAAAGTGGAAAATCTTGATAATTGTTGAATCTGAGGATTGTTATAGGATGGGTATATGGAGTTTCATCATACTATTTTCTCTACTTTTGAGTGTTTGGAAATTTTTATAGCAAATATGTATCTAATTACTTTTTTTTTTTGGTAAAAAAAGGGTTTCTTATGTTAAGGGTATATGGTGCACTGAGGAAAGAATAGGAGATATACAGAGCCTTTATAAGGATTAGAATGTGAAAAATGGGTATTGACCTGAGAGTTTGGTCACTTTTTGGAGCTGCTTTTGATGACATAAATAAATAGGAATAAATAGTATAATATTGGTTCTGATTAACCCAATCTGAGTAGAGGTGGTGAGATGATGTGTATTAGAGGAGTGGTGTGAAATGAGGTCATCTGTGAAAGTATGACCTTTGACTCCGTATATATAACCTACTCTTGAAGAAGAGGGTAGCTGGCCTTAAAGTTTAATTATTTTCCACTCAGCACTTAAATATATATATAAATATAAAAACGTTTATTCATATTAACATTAATTTATATTTAATATATTAAGTATATATATTTTATAGTTTTCTGGCCTCTATTTTGTTATTGACAAGTTTTCTGCCAGCCCAATTGCTAATTCTCCTAATATAAAGCAGTCTGTTTTCTCTCTGGTTGCCTGTAATTTCTTTTTAAATATGCCTACATGGATAGCTTCCACTTATTTTGATCCTTGTTTTGGGGTTTATTCTGCAGTTCAGCAGACATTTTCCTACCAAAAGACGCCTAAATGTCATCTGCCAAATTTGAGGTCTTTGCAATATATATTCCCTCTTCCACATAACTTCAGGCTAAAACCCTGGGATTCCCACTAATTATAAATTCCCTAAATTGTGATTTAAAAAAACAAAAAGCTAATGTAATTCAGTGAATTTTTAATGGCCTTCAGGGTTGAAGTCAGACTTTGAGAATTGAGAATTTAAATATTTTATATCTTGGTTCACTTTAGCTGCTTAATGTTCCTTTTTAATTCAACAAATCTGTTGGGCATTATTGCCACTCACCCAGTTAGCTGTGTTTACCTACAGTGTTGAGTGAACGATGAACACACAAACTCAAGGGATTAAAAATGAATCTTAGACGTTATCTAGAATACGAGCACTGGGTGTAGTGAGAAGGGCGTCGGTCAGACCTGGGGTCTAGTTTCAGCTGTGTGACCTCTAGCTTCATAAGTCGTTTCTGTGCCCTAGAACTACCTCTTCATTTTCTTCATTAGTAAAAGGAGGGACATTGGATTAGAGGAACTTCATACTTCCGCTGGCTCTGAACTTAGAAGCAGAGCCATCAAAAATCTGCATGGATAAATTTAATACAGCTTACTTCATGTTTGGAGAGTCCTAACTACTAGAAAGTATTCCCTTAAATTCTAGCTCAGTTCCTAGATGTGTGACTTTAGGCAAGTTACTGTCTTATTACCTAGTCTGTGAAAGGCAATAAGAAACCACGGGGTAATTTTTCTTTTACTTTAGTCTGCTTGTCTGATATTAACATAGCCATTCCAGGGATTTTGTGTGTGTGTGTGTTTGCCTGGTATATCTTTTTCCATCTTTTTATTTTTAGAACCTATATATAGGTGGTTTCTTGTAGATAGCATACAACTGAGTCTTGTTTTTAATCTGTGTGTTTTAATTGCCATATTAGACCACTTAAATTTAATGTAATTTTTTATATTGTTGGATTTAGGTCTACTATTTATCATTAATTTTGTTTGTCCCTTCTGGTTTTCACTCCTGTTTTCCTTTCTGGCCTTTTTTTGAATTATTTGAATATTTTTCAGAATTTGTTTTTGTTTTTGGTTGAGGAAGATTCGCCCTGAGCTAACATCCATGCCAGTCTTCCTTTACTTTGTTCGTGGGATGCCTCCACAGCATGGCTGATGAGTGGAGCAGGTCTGCACCTGGGATCCAAACCTGCCAACCTGGGCTGCCAAAGAGGAGCGTTCAGAACTTTAACCACTTGGTCATGGGGTATTGACCTTTAAAAATATATGTCCATGCACAGTTTTTTAATGGTTGCTCTAGATGTTATTGCATACCAAACCTTTTGTAATCTACTTAGAATTTTTTACCACCTCAAGTAAAATGTAGAAACCTAACTCCTATATAGGTCCCTTTACCATCCCCCCATTAAGATGCAGTTCTCATAAGTATTAGATCTATATACACTGAAAATCCCATCAGACAATGTTATAAATTTTTTATTTCAGCAGTTACACATATTTTAACAAATTTAAAATGTGAAAAATAGTCTATTCTCTTTACTCAGATATTACCATTTCTGTTGCTCTTCCTTCTGTCCTGGCATTCTAGTGTTCTCCTGCTATTTCCCTTCCCTGTGAACTTTATTATTTCCTTTAAAGCAGGCCTACTGACAATGAATTCTCTTGGTTTTTATTCTTCTGAAAATTCTTTATTTCGCATTCATTCATGAAGGATATATTTGCTGGTTAAAGAATTCTGAGTTGGTAGTTTTTGTTTTTTTCTAAAGCACTATATAAATGGTGTTCCACTGCCTCTAGCCTCCATGGTTTCTGATGAGAAGTCTGCCATAATTCCAATCTTTTTTTCTCCCATATGCAGTGTTGTTTTCCTCTGACTGTTTTCAAGATTTTTTTTATGTTTGGTTTTATCAGTTTTGTTATGATGTGCCTGGGTATGGTTTTTGTTTTTTCCTTCTTGGAGTTCACTGTGCCAGTAGACATGCTGTAAATATAATTTAAGTGTATATAAATTTATCTCTTTCAACAAATTTTGGAAATTTTCAGCTATTATTTCTTCAAACGTTTTTTCTTCCAATATTTCACCTCTTCTTTTGGGACTCCTATGACACGAATATTAGACTTTTTGATACTGTCCCATAGGTCCTCAAAGCTCATTCTTTCCTACTTTTTTCACTTTGTAATTCAGACTGGATAGTTTCTACTGATGTATCTTCAAATTCACTGACTCTTCCCTCAGTCATCTCCATTCTACTATTAAGATCTTCCAGTAAATTTTTTGTTACTGTATTTTTCAATTCTAACATTTCCATTTGGTTCTTTTCATAGCTTCTGTTTCTTTGATGAGGACTTGTGTCTTTCCATTCATTTCAGTACTGTTTACCCTTGCTTTGTGTAGCATGATTAAAATAATTCATGTTAAGTCTTTCTGGTAATTTCAACATTCCGGTAATCTCAGAATTGGCTTTTGCTCATTGTCTTTTCCCTTGAGAGTTGTTCAGATTTCCCTAGTGTTTTGCATGTTGAGTAACTTGGGATTGCTTCCTGGATATTTTGAATATTAGGAAACTCTCAATCCTGTTTAAATCTTCAGAAGAATGTTTTTGTTTTGTCTTGTGTTAGCTGGCAGTCACTCCAGTTAGTTCAGACCTCACACCCTGGCCAGCTTTCTGTGGGCTGTGGTTCCAATGATAATTTAGTTTTCAAAGCCATTTTAGTGCCGTTCTGGTCTGCCCTAATTGTGCACCACCCAGTCAGTGACCAGTCTACACCAGGATAGTGATATACACTGTGTTTCAGTGTTCAAAACCTTTGCTCCGCTACCTCTGGTCAGTTACATAAATGCACAGCTTGAGGGTGATCCCAGGATTTTATACACAAATTTAGAGGTTCCCTTTCTTCAGTTTCCTCCTACCTGTGATCTTCCCCACACTTTCTGGTTCCAAGATCCCCTCTCTTGGCGTTCTGGCTAGAAAGGGCTTTACCCTCCCCACACCATTGTTAGTGTTCCCCCCTGCAGTGTCTGCCATCATTGCACCAGTGGTTAGAGAGAGGGGTGCTACCTTTCTGCTGTCTCTAGCCTGGTGTAGGGCAGGGCAAGTCGACGAGGCTCCACCTCACAGAGTTTACATGTGGTGGCAGGACGGGGTGCTGCTGCTTTTCTGCAGCTCTCCTGGAATAAGGCAAGTAAATTCAAAAGGGTTCTGTCTCATACTCCCCAACCCGCTTCCTGGTCCTCTGATTGGGAGAGCACAAACTGTGCTTGGACTCTGTCTGTGACAGCTGGCAGTTCCTGTTTTCCTGTTGTGTCAACGTCTAGATTGCTTTTTATTCTGTTTGGGATTTGTCTGGCTTCTTGAATCTATGGAGTCATGTCTTTTAGGAGTTTTGAAAAGTCTACATTATCTAAAAATATTTGCTCTGTTCTACTCTCCCCTGTCTGCAGCTAATTAAGCATATATTAGGACTTCTCACGATATCTTCTATATGTTTGTTTTTTCTATCTTTCCATCTTTTTGTCTTTCCGTGCTGTACTCTGTATCATTTCTCCTGATTTATATTCCAGTTTATAAATTCTTTCCATTGGCTGTATTCTTTTCTGCCATTAAACCTATTTACTGAGTTTTAAGGTTCAGTTTTTATATATTCTTGCAACATTTGTATTCAGTTCTTTCCCAAATTAGCTCCATAAGCTTTTATTGTTTCTCATTCTCTACAGGTACCCCACACCTGACTTTCTTTAAACACAGAATGCATAAATCCAATACCTAAGTCTATGAGTTTGTTTTCATTGTTTCTACTAATCCGTGCCTCTGGAGTTTAGTTTCCTTACATGCCTACTTATTTTTTTTTACTGTGTTAGTAGATGTTATACTTGAAAAGTAATTTGAGGCCTACAGTGAAGTTACTTTTCTATGGAGATTTACATTTTTATTCCTTCTGGCACCTGGAGGCATCACCAGTGTGAGAACACATTAAAGCAAGTTAAATGCTTAAGAGTCTTTGGGTGGTGCAGACAATTCTAAACTTGGCTACAATTTTACATAGTTTATACTTCTAGTTCAGCCTCATCCAAAGGGGGAAACCCTCTGGGGGTGGGGGGAGGTCTCAGCCTATTGTGTGGAAGTTCTGTTAGATTCACCACCTTGTGTAGGTCTTGAACTTTGATATCTGTTCCCCTCACCTCATAAAGTTGTCACAATAGGGCCCCATGTTCACTTAACTTCTCTACTTTTGGACTGGACATTCCTTACTGTCTTAAAATCCCCCGGATGTTTTAAGATGATTTTTGTATTTTAATCAGCTTTGGTTTTTTTTCAGCAGGAGCATGGATCTAAATATCTAGTATGCAATTTCCAGAAACAGGAAGTTTCCCACAATTGCATCTTTGTTCTTACATGGCCAAATCCTGCTCTTTCTCTTAGTATTTTCTGCACTTAGCACATACTACTTGTGGCATGGAATCCATAAGTGTTGATAAGAAATATGCTTAATTCTGTCAGGGCAATTAATCACTTTAAGCAGTTTTTATTTACAGCTGCTCAAAGATAGAGGTACCTCATATTAGTTGTCTAATATTGGTTGCTGCATATAATAAATCACCAGAAAACTTAGCAGCTTAAAACCACAGACATTTATTATCTAACATGGCTTCTGAGATTCAGGAATCTGAGAGGGGCTTAGTTGGATGGTTCTCATGAGGTTGCAGTCAAACTGTTGGCTGGGGCTGCAATTTGACGGCTTGACTGGGATTGAAGGATCCACTTCTACTCACATGGCTATTGTGAGGAGGCTTCAGTTCCTGCCAAATGGGCCTCTCCATGGGGCTGCCCAAGTCTGGCAACTGACTTCCCCAAGAGTGAGTGGTCCAATAGAAAGGGAGAGAGACACACACACAGACATGGAGGGAGTGGTGGGGGGAGAGAGATGAAAGAAGAGAGAGTAGGGAGACATGCACCAAAGATGGAAGCCGTAGAGTATTTTATAACAATCTTGGAAGTGACATCCCATCCCTTCTGCCTTATTCTATTGGCCACAAAAACCAACAATGGCACCGTGTGGGAGGGGGACCACACGGGGTGGGAATACCAGGAGGTAGGGATCATTGTCGGCTATCTTGGAGGCTGTCTAGCACCTTATTTTACCAAACAACCAAAAAAAGCAAAGAAAAAACCCTTTATTATATTCAGAGGTTCATAATGAAGCACTGAATTAGACCTATTTCATTTGTAAAAAGAATGAAAATATAGTTGTAATTCGATCAGTGCAAATGAAGAAAATGTTTCCCCAAAGGTGTTAAATATTAAATTGTGTATCACTCCAAGCTAAATCCAAAACACAATATAAGGATTTAAAACTACTAAAAATATGATGTAAAGAAAAACACAATTCAGTGTGTTAAGTGGTAAAAGATAAATTTAGATTGTGAGGCTTAGGGTCTTGTAGGTTTTAAATACAGCTGAAATAAAAAATAACCTTGCAAGTGTTTTAGTCATAAAAATTTTTTTATGAGAAAAATAGTCCTACTGAAACATATGGTCATAATTCCAATAACAGAGTTTCTTCTTGCCTTTCTGCAATTAAGCTGCTTTTATCAATCACTGAGTAAAAGTGGTTTGAGAAACAATGAAACCTTTAAGATTCTAAATATAAGTAAACCACATAACTCAAAGTAATTGAGAAGATGACACTGTGTTCTTCACTGTAAACAGCATGCCACATTTTGTATAAAAAAATTAAGAGGAAAAAATATATTTGTACTTGCTG
The DNA here is from genome assembly GCF_041296235.1 of Equus asinus. NCBI lineage: Eukaryota > Metazoa > Chordata > Mammalia > Perissodactyla > Equidae > Equus > Equus asinus. The sequence goes on from NC_091798.1 coordinate 88,340,713, forward strand.
CTACTGCACCTAAACCTTGGGAAGATACACAAGAAACTAATAAAAATGATTACTTGTTGGGGCCAGCCTGGTGGCATAGTGGTTAAGTCTGCATGCTCTGCTTCGATGGCCCAGGGCTCGCAGGTTCAGGTCATCAAGCCATGCTTTTGGCAGTGTCCCACATACAAAAAATAGAGGAAGATTGGCACAGACGTTAGCTCAGAGTCAATGTTCCTCAAGCAAAAAGAGGAAGATTGGCCCTGAGCTATCATCTCTTGCCAATCTTCCTCATCAAAAAGAAAAAAAAAATTGTTGAGATTGGAATGGGAAGAACAAGGTAGACACATGCAAGATGAGAGGTAAAACTTACATGTAAGTTTTTAATATTTTCTCATTTTTTAATCATGTATATATTACATATATGAAACTTTTTTCCTCAATTGCAATGATTAAAATTAAAACCTAGGATGGTTTGGAGGGTCTGGCTTATATCAAGATATCATCTTTTAAAATTTTAGTCAAGTTATCAAAGCTATGCTAACTATTAAAAAAAAAAGTTCTGTTCTTTACTTATAAAACAATATCTAAATCTAGGCTGTTATAAACTTAGGCAACTGAGACACCATAATCAGGCTACTACTTTTATGATTAAATTATAAGGTAAGATATTCACATAACACACAAGACTCTTTAAAGTAAATTGCCTTAAAAGGGAAGGTTCAGTCTTTCTATATTTTCCCTACTTTTCAGATTTTCACCTCTTGCCTGGACAAGTTTAATGCCCACCATCTAACAGGTTCTCGGGTTGCCTTCTCATTACTGGTGTGGCTGCCCTCCTGGGTTATTTTCCAGCCATCTAGTCAAGATTCATGGCTCTGTCATAACAATTACTTTTACGTTGTTAATTATCTGCTTCATACATTCAGCTCCGAGAGGGAGAACTATTTTATTCATCTTTTAACCAATGAAGACTCATAAAGTGCTCTGCATGTAGCAAGTATACCAGACACATACAGTTTGCTGGATGGCTGCGTACAACAAACAAACTAGATTTTACTTCATATTTCAAAATTCAGAGAAAGAGAGTAGTATTAAAAGGCATAAGACCAAAAATAGATCGTTGCAGACTGAGTACAAAGAAACATTCTAATTCTTCACCTTTAAAAAAATTAAGTAGCAATATGAAGAACATGACCAAATAAGTAACAAATACATTCAGAAACATAGTACACATCTACAAAGAATACTCTGAAGTGTGCCTCCAAAGGCAAGTAATTCCAATTTTTATTAAATGTAGTGACTTTAAGAAAACAAATCCAAAGCTATCTCATCATGGGAAGAGTCCTCCACTGTTTGGTTATTTTAAGGTTGAAAGTTCAGTATTCATAGATTGTGCAATTACTTATACTGCAAAAGAAACACACACCATATAAAGAAAAATAATATAAATTGAATTTATATATAATTGTTTTTACCTTACACCATGTCAATAAATTTCACAAGTTATTACGTGTTGCCATTTTATTTGATGTCTGCAACATTTTACATCGTTCATGAAGTAGCTACTGCCAGAAGACTGATACTCTCCTCCATGCTGTTTTTGGCGAGTACTACTGATATGATTCAGTAAGAAGCATATGACCCAACTGATTAGCGTTCCCAGTCTCTCCTGGCCTGAGACTTCAGATCCTGAGTTATAACCCTGACTGGGTCTTCCAGTTGAGATGCTTGGTAAATATTTTTCTTAAAACAGGGCTATTTAGTGTAGTTTCTTTTTCTTGAGATATACAATGAGTGTTTTTGATACAAAAACATACATATTCCACATAAGAATAAAAAAAGCAACAAAATGATTATATTTTATATAACTTAAATGACAGCTCTAACTAAAATATGCCCTTTACTTTTTTTAATGCAACATAGTTTTTTTTGCTGTTTGAAGTAAAGAGGCTTAAGCTCTGTAACAGTTTCAAATACACAGAATTTAACTTATGTTAATATCCTGTTATAAAAAATAACTACCATGTAAAGAATTTAAAATATGCAAAAGTACTTAGTTCATTAAAATTTATATTTAATACATTGGTGTCAATGAAAATACGCAGACTTGCCAAGAAACTTCTAAGGTTTAAAGGAGAAGTTAAAAGACAAAAAAAACCTTTTTCAGGCTTCATTTATTGCTACATAATGACTACTTCAAGGGTCATCTGGCCTGTCGTCAATCAGTCTTAGAAGTGGTAAATACAGTGAAATACCTTGGAAAGAAAGGAGGAAAAATAATGTACTGCAATACAAAAATATTACCTATTTATAAATTATTAAAGATTTATAAAACATACTGAATCACATGTTCTCGCTATAAAAACAATATACTTAAATATAGAAGCACAAAATCCTGAAGCACCCACAATTATTTTAAGAATACCCATTTAATCAAGAAAAAACCATATATATATATATATAATTTGAGAAGAAAAAGGCAAAATTCTGATTTTAATCCAAACAGTTTGTCTAATCATGGAGGTAGGTCTCCACTCCAGTTATACAAATAAGTTATCTGCCTTATTCAAAGAATTGTAAGTCTAAGTTCTGGAAACTGGTCTGTGCCACTGAAATACATTTTTAATAGACTTTAGAAATCAAATACACAAAGCAGCTATTTCCCTTGTAAGGTGACATCTGAAAAGAGCCTTCATTAAATCATTCTTGGCATAAAGAGGTATACCTAAGTGCAGATACTTTGGCTTAGCATTTAAATAACACAGTAAATGCTACAAATTTCTTAAAGGCAGAAGAAATCCTTGTCTTTTTAGTACTTGTATTAAATGTAAAGCTTCAAAAACTGTAGATCTCTTAAATTTTTACAGATTTAAATATTGTGCTAATGATTTAAAAAAATCATTCCTGCCTTAAAAAGCAAAGCTTACGTATTTCAAACATTAAATATATTTACTTTTAGTGTTTGTGGCATTTCAGCTTTAGTGCTGGAGTTAGTTTTAACAGATCAGTTTGCAATATACAATATGACCCAAATCCTTTCACTAAAAAAGATTTTCTATAATGAAAAATACTAATTCTATTTCTAATGGTAAACTAGTAGAGCTGGAGGTCCCACCATGGATCACAGGGATTAGAGCGCTATCAAGATCATTGAGATAATGTTGAGGAAGGAGTTGGCCTTCAGATCCTGCCTGAAATTCAACCTGGAAAAAAAATACAGAGAAGTCAACCCTAGAAAGTGAGCAATCTTGCTTAGCTCAGCAGATGAATATAAAATAATTAAACTACAAATATCATTCAGTTTAGCATGTTAAGATAATACTTGATATTTTATTCATAAAATAATGTTTTACATTCTCCTATACTTCTTTTATCCATCCACTACATAAATTATAATTGTCCCTCGTACAGATATAAAAATTTTAAAAATTGCCACTACTTACTTCATACTTTAGGTTTCTTCTCAATGAACACGTAAACACATTGGAGAACTAAGGTTCTGAATGATTACCAACATGACATAAATAAGAATCCCATGGTATGAAAGTAATAGCAATCATCATCATCATCTAGGGCCTGGCTCAGTGACATAGTGGTTAAGTTCCCACACTCCGCTTCAGCAGCCTGGGGTTCACAGGTTCAGATCCCAGGTGCAGACATACACACCACTCATCAGGCCATGCTGTGGTGGCATCCCACATACAAAAAAATAGAGGAAGACTGGCAACAGATGTTAGCTCAGGGCCAATCTTCCTCACAAAAAAATAAGTAAAAATAATCTAAAATGTTTTGAATTTGTTGTTGCAATATTTAATATTTGAATTTAATGCTGCTGGTGAAAATTACATCTTAATACATTTGACTAAAAAAATATTAACAGTGCTTACTCAAATAATTATCAGATGCGTCCTTGAAAATGGAACCTTTAACAGTGAGATGAAAATTTAAGTTCTCCTTTCCAATAAGAACTATGAATATAACACATCCTGACTGAAGGAAAGCAAACCTGCAGGATATGAACTCATTCACGTTTAGATTAACCATTCTAATTAAGAACCTGCTTTGAAATCTTCTATGTTGGATGTTGGAAACAGAAATGCATATTAAAATAGTACTGGAGTACCATTTTTCAGCTATCACATTGGCAAAGCTCCAAAGTCTGATTACATACTGCTTTGATAAGGATGTGGGGGAAGAACACTCACAAACTGTGGGGGAAATATTAATTGGCATAACCTCTCTTTGAGACAATATGGTAGTATCTATTGAATACATACTTGGACCTGGCCGTTCTACTTCTAGGGATGTTTCTTATATACTCACAGTTACAAAAAGCAAAATATTGTGAATAACCTAAATGTCAATCAGTACATACCAAACATGCATAAGAACTAGTTAAAGTATGGCACATTCATATAATCAACTACTCCTACACAACTGTTAAAAAGATGATGTAGTAATATGAAATGTCTCTAAGATATATTAAGTTAAATAAGGTAAAATAACAGTGCAAAGGGAGGCATGAAAAGGACACACACACTTACTTGCTCACACATGCATAAAATCACAAAGAATACATAGAAATGGGTAACATTTGATTGCCTGACCAGAAAGGAGGAGGAAGGGCAGTCTAGAGGTAGACTGAAGGGTTAGGAGATGAGGATGGGAAGGAGATCTTTCCAGGACTGTTACCTTACACAGCTCTACTGGGAACCATTTACGTTGCAGCCTGGAGTGAATGTCTCCAGGAGCCACCAAGTACAGACTACAGTGTGAATGCTGCTCCCTGGAACGTTCAATGAGGTGGTCCTGTTATAGACACACTTGTCGACTTGTGTAATTTTAAATCATGCGAATACAGAATCTAGTCAGAATAATAAATTAAAAGACTATTTATCAGACAGGATTGTTACAGAGCAGGGGTCAGCAAACTATGGCCTGAGGGCCAGTCTGGCCCCCCTTTTTGTAAGCAAAGTTTCCCTGGAACACAGCTGAGCCCATTAGTTTACATTCTGTCTGTGGCTGCCTTCACACCACAATGGCAGAGCTGAGTGGTTGTGAAAGACATCAGAGGCCCACAATGCCTAAAATATTTACTGTCTGGCCTCTCACAAAATGTTTGCTGACCCCTGTTGTGGAGAGTATAGGGGATAATGTACATGAAGTGTGTAGCATACACTGATGTTCAGCAAATTTTAGTTCTCTTCATTCACCTTAAAAATAAAAGGTTGAAGAAAAAACTTTTGATTATTTTCATATATAATGCATTCATTTCAAAAAGATATCATGAAAACATGCCTCACCATATCAGTGTCAATGGAAACTCTGAGGCCGATTTTATTCATCCCATTACTCTTTAGAGTTTTCAGGTGAGGGCACAGTGCAGCACTACAAGCCATGGCTATTTCTTTTGCAAACTGATAACGAGTTGCTGAAACAGATAAATCCTGGTCCTTTAGAAAGTAAAACACCTGAAATGTATTTAATTAGAAAACAAGTCATGATTAAGATTAAAAGTAGCTTTAAAAATGCAACAATTGCTACTTTCAATTCAGCTTTAATAAAATACCAATGTCAGTGCCATGAAATCCACTAGTTAAGAGCATTATATCTATCTATCTACCTACCTACCTACCTACCTACCTACCTACCTACCTATCCATCGCCTGATCTATACTACAAGTAAAAACTTAAAACCAAAGGTTATGGAATACAGAAAAGACATGGCTATTTTTGCCTGAAGTTAACCTGTACTAACGAAAGCCTTGTTAACTCAGTTTAGAGAAGGGTACTAAGTCGTCCACCCTATAAGATCACCATCTGATAAGGACATCTTTATGAAGTTAAGATCAAACAAAAAAATAATATTCTATAATTTCTGTATCCTCTACAGTTTTGATCTATCTTGTACATGCATAAAATTACAAAGAATACATAAGAAATGAGAACCACTGATTGCCTGACCGGGGAGGTAGAGTGAGGGGGAGTATGGTGGTGAACTAAGGGGTTTGGAGTCTATAGTTTCATATCCTCTTATTAAAAAAAAATTGGAAGATACAAAAATAACTTTCATATGTAAATGCTAACTATAAACTGATGTCAATGAAATATTTTATTTTTTGTAAAATAAGAGAAAAATGAAAATAATATGGTCAAATAACATATTATTGTACAAACAAAGATGGCAATGCTGCCAAAACTTAACTGTAAGCTGGCAGGCAGTACCACCCTACACGGCCTGAAATCATCCTATGGAATTCCAAATCTGGTATATAATAAAAGGCAGTCTGGGGTGGATATATGTGTGTGTCTCAAGGTACAACATAAAAAGTGCAATAACCTCCAAATTTTTAAATGCAGCTTAAGTACCACAAAATCTCCACATTAATAAAACTAAAACCAAGTCCAAACACCATGTAAAGGGAAGGAATCCTTTTTCTCAGTTACCTCGGTACACTTTACAATCTTCTCATCAGTTTCAAAATCATCTTCCAGTTTTATTTTTTCACTTGGAAATCCTTCTAATGATATTCCATCTACTGAACTAATAACACTACAGAACACAACACAACAGAATTATTAGTACCAACGTGCTTCCTGTGAAATGAATTATTAGATTTGAACAAATGGAATAAGGAGAAAAATTATGAAAGCTATAAATTTAAAGCAGCAGTAAGATCTCAATTATATGCAAAATAATTAAAACTGTAGTTCATATTCATTTACCAAGATTTCTTGATTGTGTAGCAAATTATATCTACTTTTTCCATATGCCCAATTCAGACCTGAGATTTAAAATACCTTAAATAGCCTCCTAACAGAAAAGCTGTCTCATGAATTTCAAAAACTCTACTTTGGAATCCTTCAGCATTAGCCCTCTTCTTCCTTCTTTGCTCCAGAACCCTTAGCCAGTCTCCAAAAAAGAAAGAAAATGAGTAACTGAAAAGAGGAAGGAGTGGCAGTAATATTCTGTAAGGCCTCTAATGTATATATTATTAAATTCAGTTGTTTGTATTTACAGTGAATCAACATAATGCAGAATAAACATCCAAAGGGAATCCTTTACTTACTTGACAAAAACAGGTACCATGTGACAGAAAAAGTGCCTTATCTTTCTCAGCCCTGGCATCAAGCCAACCCTGCTACACAATGGACGTTTTATCATTGGCCCCCTCCCAAACTGACCACCCTTTAATAATTTTCAGCATCCTGGCCAAGAAAACACACAGCGGCCTGATTAGGCACATGTTTGAAAAAGCAGACTGCATTCATTAACTGGAGTATAAGTATTTACATTCATAGTATCATTCTGTATTTATTCATAAATATTTAATTTTATCACCAGGATGTTTTTATCCTTCCCCCCTCCATCAAATCAATTACATTTGAGTAAGAAGAAATTCCTACCCTTTGTTTCCTTTTTCTTCAGAATCTACCCAGCAGATATCCACATATTCTCTCAGGTCTACAGCATCAACTTTCCCACATGTAATTTTAAAGTCTTTTTGTTCTCGTAGAGCTAGCCGCAAGCCTTCCATGGTCTCTGGAGTTATTTGTACCATTAAGCCATCTAAAAATGAGAGTTATGTTGTACATTTATTTTGCTATCAATTTATAAGTCTAAGCCATAAAATTTGCTATCAAAATATGTTCTGTGCAAGTTTTAAATCATCTGTTAAATCATCTAGGAAATAAAAATATTTCACAAAGTTAAGGATTCTTTTTTTTTTTAATGGTTAAAAAATAAAGGTGAGAATTTCTATTTCTGGCTATGATAAAATAACTGATATCAAATTATCCTTTTCATAACAACAAAACATAAAACTAGACGAGATGTACGAGGCAAGCGTTTTCAGGTACTGGACAAGAGAAATGCAATCTATGATCCCTAGATAAAAACTCAAGAGATAAGCCTACAATTGCCCAGGCTCTTTGCTTGGGGACAGTTTCTACATGGTGACCCATTAAGCCTACAATGGCCCTACTGGGCTAGGAAGTCAGAAATGAGTTTGGGAAGCCTGGAATCTGGGGTCAAAGATAGTGAAGAGGGGGGCAACAGAAGACGCTGTAAGGCTCCTTTTGAGTCCTTGGACTAGAACAGGCGACACATTAACAGAATGAAAGTAGCTGACGCCTAACAGAAAACAGAAGTTATCGGGCTGGGAACAGAAGAGACATACTAGAAGTCAAGCAATGTTAGGGGACATTGCTAGTCTGGCCCAACCAAAGTAGAGAGACCTTAATGGCACTTGACTAACTTCCACTGTAGCAAAACCCAAACAAAATCCACAGGAAAAGCACATTTGGAGAATGTGTCTTATCAGATTAGAGAAGATTTGTAAACACCTTATGATTTCCACAGATCCCTCCTAAAGTGAAAAGTAAAGTCTACACGAGCTGAAGATGATCAGCCATGAAAATGCCTTCGAAAACACAAATAAACCTTCTTCAGCAAAAGCCAATAGAATCTAAAGTCTCTAAAATACATCAACAATGGCAAAAACATAATAAAAAGTTACTAGACAGAAACAGGAAAACGTGAGCCCTACACAACTGAACCAACCATGGAGATGGCCAAGACGTTGGATTAAACACACAAACGCTTTACAACATCTATTCTAAATATATTCAAAGATGTAAAGGAAAACACATTCAAAGAATGAAAAGCAAATATGAGCTAAATGAATATACAGATAAAAAATCTTAACACAGGGGGCCAGACCAGTGGTATAATGGTTAAGTTCACACACTCCGCTTCAGTGGCCCAGGGTTCGCAGGTTTGGATCCTGGGTGCAGACCTATGCACTGCTTGTCAGGCCATGCTATGGCAGGCATCCCACATACAAAAAACAGTGGAAGACTGGTACAGATATTACCTCAGCAACAATCTTCCTCAAGCAGACAAAGGAAGACTGGCAACAGATGTTAGTCAGGGCCAATCTTCCTCACAAAAAAAACCCCAAAAATCTTAACAGAGAAATAGAAACTGGAAAAGGAACCAAAAAAATATTCTAGAACTGAAAAGTGTAATCCAACTGAAACAAACTTCAATGGATAGGCTTAATAGTAGCTTGAAGATGGCAAAAGAAGGAACCAGAGAACATGAAGAAAGATCAATAAACATTATCCAATCTGAAGAACACAGAGAAAAAAGACTGAAGAAAAATGAACAGAGCATCAAGGACCCATGGGATGGTATAAAATAGTCTAATTAATAGATAGATTCCCCAAATATGATGAAAAATATTGACACACACATCCAAGAAGCTCAATAAATGCCAAGGAGGGAAAATAAAAAAAACCACAGTGAGGCACATCACAGTAAAAGTGGTAAAAACCAAAAGTAAAGAAGATATCTTGAAAACAGACTGAAGAAAAGGGCGCATTAAATATAGGGAAATGGCTAGCCCCATGGCCCAGTGGTTAAGTTCGTGCACTCTGCTTCAGGAAGCCCAGGGTTTCGCCGGTTTGGATCCTGGGCACAGACATGGCACCGCTCATCAGGCCATGCTGAGGCGGCGTCCCACATAGCACAACTAGAAAGACCTACAACTAAAATATACAACTATGTACTGGGAGAACTTGGGGAGAAAAAGCAAAAAGTAAAAATTAAAAAAATAAATACAGGGAAACAAATGATTGACTTTTCACTAGAAATAATGGAGGCCAAAAAACAATAAAATGACATCTTTAAAGAAAAAAACTTTCAAAGCAGAATTCTATATCTAGCAAAAATATCTTTCAAAAATGAGGATGAAACGAAAGTAGCTTTAGACAAATGAAAGCCCACCTATTTCTACTACAAAAAAATGCCAGTAACTTCTGGTTTCTGCTCCAACATGTAAAGAGCTTAGAAGTCATTATTTCCATCCTCACAATAAGAAAAAAGCGGAACAAAGTGAAAATGAATAACTCTTAGATCTATCAGAGAGTTGAGGTCACAGGGCAAACTGCTGCCCTGAAAACAGTTTTCAACATAAAATTACCAGACATGCAAATAAACAGTAAAGAATGGCTCACACACAGTGGGGAAAAAAGCAGGTACAGAGACTGTACCTGAGAAAACAAAGACACTGTACTTACTAAACAAAGGCCATAAATCAGTTATTTTCAATATGTTCAAAGAACTAAAGGAAAACATATCTAAAGAACCAAAGGAAAGTATGAGAATGATGTCTCAGCAAGCAGAGAATATCAATGAAGAGACAGAAATTATAAACTAGAACCAAATTCTGAATTACAAAAGTACAATAACTGAAATGAAAAATTTAGAAGTGGAGCTCTACAGCAGATTTGAGTAGGAAGAAAAGAGAATTAGTGAACTTGAATATAGGTCAATTGAGATTATCTAGTCTGATGAACAGAAAGAAAAAATATTGGGGTTTGGAGAGTTTCCAAGTTGGTGAACACATCATGCAACAGCTGGCACATGACACTGACAGGAAAAGGGGAAAAGGCAGTCCTCCACAGTAACGCTTGCATTCTCACATGTGCCTCCCAGCCTGTGGGAACGTCCCACACTGAGGCAGCTAAGGAATCGCAGGGGCATCCTCACCAAGCTGAGCAGCCCAAGCCAGCAGACAGTGAGTGCAGAGCAGGGTCATGCAGGATTACTCACGCAAAGGAAAGCGCCTGCCCGCCCCCGCCTGGTGCACCAGCTCGGCTGGCTGGACAGAACAGGGGGATCTGCCAGAGCACCTGCGCAAACGTGTGTAAAGCAGCAGTGGCCAATGGGAAAACACAGATGGGCCCTGTTGGCACAGCTTCCAACAGATAGGCACAACTGCCAGGGGTCACAGAGGGCTCAGAAAACAGACTTCCTGCCCCTCCCAGTGGTGGCAGGTGGAATCTGTGACCAGATACTACCACTATATGAGGGAAAAGTCTACCCCATCAAATAGCATGAGGAAGTATATTAACATGCCAGACCAGAAGGAAAATGACAATCAATCCCGACATCACAGAAATTTACAATCTAAATGACAGAATTCAAAATAGTTATCATAAAAAACTCAACAACTTAGAAGAAAACTCAGAAGAAGAGTTTAATGATCTCAAGAATAAGATTAATGAACAGAGGGAATTCTTCACAAAAGAGATTGACACTATAAAAAAAACCAATCAGAAATTTTGGAGATGAAAAACACAAGGAATGAGATAAAGAAAAATCTGGACTCCTTAAAAAATACAGCTGATATTATTGAGGACTGAATCAGAAATTTAGAGGACAAAAATATAGAAATGCTGCAAATGGAGGAGAAAACTAAGACTAAAAAGAAAGAAAGAAATTCTCCAAGGTATATGCGACTCAATTAAGAAAATATAAGGATTATAGGTATTCCAGAGAGAGAAGCAAGGGAGAAAGGAGCAGAGAGCTTGTTCAAAGAAATAATAGCTGAGAACTTCCCAAACCTGGGCAAGAAGCTGGAATTACATGTAAATGAACCTAACAGAACTCCTATATTACATCAATGTAAAAAGATCTTCTCAAAGGGATGTATTTGTAAAACTGGCAAAAGTCAGTGACAGAGAAAAAATATTAGGGACAGTAAGGCAGAAGAAAATAAACTACAACAGAACACCTATCAGGCTTTTGGTGGATTTCTCAGCATAAACCTGACAGGCTAAGACAGAGTGGAATGATATATTGAAAATTCTGAAAGACAAAAACTTTCAGCCAAGAATACTCTATCCAGTGAAACTATCCTTCAGATATGATGGAGAAATAAAAACTTTCCCAGATAAACAAATGCTGAGGGAGTTCATTGCCATGAGATGCCCCCCCCCCCCAAGAAAGGATCAAGAAGGACCTCATACAAGAAAAGGGTTTAGAAAGCCTTGAGGAAGGAGATAAACAGACACCTTAATAAACAAGAAAAATCTCAAATAAGTAATCTTATGCTACACCTGAGAAAACTAGAAAAAGAAGAACAAAGCCCAAAGTCAGCAGAAGACAAATAATAAAAATTAGAGCAGAAATAAATGAAATAGAAACAAACAAAAAAACACAGTAGAAAGGATCAATGAAACTAAGAGCTCGTTCTCTGAAAAGATAAACAAAATTGACAAACCCTTAGGCAGACACACTAAGAAAAAAATAGAGAAGGCTCAAATAAATAAAATTAGAAATGAAAGAGGAGAAATTACAGTGGATACAACAGAATACAAAGGATTATAAGAGAATACTATGAAAAACTATTTGGCAACAAATTGGACAATCTAGAAGAAACAGATAAATTCTTAGACTCATACAACTTCCAAAAACTGAAACAAGAAGAACAGACCAATCACAAGTAAAGAGATTGAAAAAGAAATAAAAAACCTCCCAAAAAATAGAAGTCCAGGACTAGATGGCTTCTCAGGAGAATTCTACCAAATATTCAAAGAAGATTTAATACCTATCCTTATCAAACTATTCCAAAAAACTGGAGAAGATGGAACACTTCCTAACTCATTCTAAAAAGCCAGTATCACCCTGATCCCATAGCCAGACAAGGACAACACAAAGAAGGAAAATTATGGGCCAATATTGCTGATGAACATAGATGCAAAAATCCTCAACAAAATATTGGCAAACAAAATACAGCAATACATTAAAAGGATCATACACCATGATCAAGTGGGATTTATACCAGGGACACAGGGATGGTTCATCATCCACAAATCAATCAATGTTAATGCACTACATTAACAAAACCAGGAATAAAAAACACAAAATCATCTCAATATATGCAGAGAAATCATTTGACAAGATCCAACATCCATTTATGATAAAAACTCCAACAAAATGGGTATACAAGGAAAGTACCTCAACATAATAAAGGCTATGTATAACAAACCCACAGCCGACATCATACTCAACGAGGAAAAACTGAAAGCTGTCCCTCTGGGAAGAAGAACAAGACAAGGGTGCCCACTCTCACCACTCTTATTCAACATAGTACTCGAGATTTTGGCTAGAGCAATCAGGCAAGAAAAAGAAATAGAAGGTATCCAAATTGGAAAGGAAGAAGTGAAACTCCCACTGTTTGCAGGCAACATGATTGTATATATAGAAAACCCTAAAGAATCCATTGGAGGGGCTGGCCCCGTGGCCGAGTGGTTAAGTTCGCGCGCTCCGCTGCAGGCGGCCCAGTGTTTCGTTAGTTCGAATCCTGGGCGCGGACATGGCACTGCTCATCAAACCACGCTGAGGCAGCGTCCCACATGCCACAACTAGAAGAACCCACAACGAAGAATACACAACTATGTACCGGGGGGCTTTGGGGAGAAAAAGGAAAAAATAAAATCTTTAAAAAAAAAAAAAAAAAAAAAGAATCCATTGGAAAACTATTAGCAATAATCAACAACTATAGCAAAGTTGCAGGGTACAAAATCAACTTCCAAAACTCAGCTGCATTTCTATACTCTAATAATCAACTAAGAGAAAGACTACTCAAGAATACAATTCCATTTACAATTGCAACAAAAAGAATAAAATATCTAGGTATAAATTTAACCAAGGAGATGAAAGACCTATACAAGGAAAACTATAAGACATTATAGAAAGAAATCAATGATGACATAAAGAAATGGAATGATATTCCATGCACATGGACTGGAAGAATAAACCTAGTTAAAACGTCCATACTACCCAAAGCAATCTATAGATTCAACACAATACCAATCAGAATCCCAATGACATTCTTCACAGAAATAAAACAAAGAATCCCAAAATTCATACGGGGCAACAAAAGACCCCCAAATAGCTAAAGCAATCCTGAGGAAAAAAAGAACAAAGTTGGAGGCATCACAATCCCTGACTTCAAAATATACTACAAAGCAACAGTAATCAAAACAGCATGGTACTGATACAAAAACAGGCACACAGATCAATGGAACAGAATTGAAAGTCCACAAATAAAACCACACATCTACAGACAGCTAATCTTCAACAAAGGAGCCAAGAATATGCAATGGAGAAAGGAAAGTCTCTTCAATAAAATGGTGTTGGAAAAACTGGACAGCCACATGTAAAAGAATGAAAGTAGACCATTATCTTTTTCCATACACAAAAATTAACTCAAAATGGACTAAAGACTTATAGGTAAACGTGAAACCTGGGGCCAGCCCCATGGCCGAGTGGTTAAGTTAGCGCGCTCCGCTTCAGCAGCCCAAGGTTTTGCCAGTTCGGATCCTGGGCGCGGACATGGCACCACTCATCAAGATACGCTAAGGCAGCGTCCCACGTGCCACAACTAGAAGGACCCACAACTAAAAATATACAACTACGTACTGGGGGGCTTTGGGGAGAAAAAGGAAAAATAAAATCTTTAAAAAAAAAAACAAAAAAACCCGTGAAACTCTAAAACTCCTAGAAGAAAATTTAGGCAGTACACTCTTTGACATCAGCCCTAGAAGCATCTTTTCGAATACCATGTCTACTTGGGCAAGGGAAACAAAAGAAAAAATAAACAAATGGGACTTCATCAGACTAAAAAGCTTCTGCAAGGGAAAGGAAACTAGGAACAAAATGAAAAGACAACCCACCAACTGGAAGAAAATATTTGCAAATCATATTTCTGACAAGGGTTAATCCCCAAAATATATAAAGAACTCACACAACTCAACAACAACAAAAAACCTGATCAAAAAATGGGCAGAGGATATGAACAGACATTTTTCTGAAGAAGATATACAGATGGCCAATAGGCACATGAAAAGATGATCAACATCACTAATCATTAGGGAAATGCAAATCAAAACTACAATGAGCTATCACCTTACACCTGGCTATAATTACCAAGACAAAAAATAACAAATGTCAGGGAGGATGTAAAGAAAAGGGAACCCTCATACACTGTGGGTGGGAATGCAAACTGATGCAGACACTATGGAAAATAGTATGGAGATTTCTCAAAAAATTAAAAATAGAAATACCATATGACCCACCTATCCCACTACTGAGTATTTATCCAACGAACTTGAAATCAACAATTCAAAGAGACTTATGCAGCCCTATGTTCACTGCTGCATTATTCACAATAGCCAAGACATGGGAGGCAACCCAAGTGCCCATCAACTGATGAATGGATAAAGAAGATGTACTATAAATATGCAATGGAATGCTATTTAGCCATAAAAAAAGACAAAGTTGTCCCATTTGCAACAACATGGATGGACCTTGAGGGTATTATGTTAAACGAAATAAGCCAGACAGAGAAAGACAAACACTGCATGATTTCACTCATATTTGGAAGATAAACACGTGGCTGAAGAGAACAGATTAGTGCTAGCAGAGGGGAAGGAGGTTGAGGGGTGGGCATAAGGGGTAAAGAGGCACACATATATGGTGACTGACAATGTCACAATGGTATAACCGAAATGTCACAATGGTATAAACTATTATGACCTCAATAAAATAATAATAATTAAAAAAACACCATAAAATGGTAGGGGAGGGGCTGGCCCCATGGCTGAGTGGTTAAGTTAGCGAGCTCTGCTTTGGGGGCCCAGGGTTTTGCCAGTTTGAATCCTGGTGCAGACATGGCACTGCTCATCTAGCCATGCTGAGGAGGCATGCCACATGCCACAACCAGAAGGACCCACAACTAAAATTACACAACTATGTACGAGGGGCCTTTGGGAGAAAAAGAAAAAATCTTTAAAAAACAAAAAATGGTGGGGGAAATCTACATTACATATAAAACTATATAACTATAAATCAGTTAGAAAAAGACACAACACAGTAGAAAAACGGACAGGAGATGTGAAGAGGCATTTCACAGAAGAAGGAACATATATGTCCAGTAAATATGTCATAAGATGCTCTACTTATTAGTGGTATGCTAATTATGACCATGTTCAGAGATACTTACCAGACTGATACAAATTCAGTAGTCTGATAATACCACATTTGGAGAATATGTAGATCAAAGAAAAATCATATATTCTGAGGGTAATTTAAACTGGTACAACTCCTTTGGCAAACAATTTAGCAATATTTTGTAAAATTGAACATTTACTAATCTATTGGCCAAGAAATTCCATTCCTGGATATATACTGTAGAGAAACTCTTAGACATGTGCCTAATGTCCACATATCAGTAAGAAAGCTATGAGCACCACTGTTCATAATAGCAAAAAAAAAAAAAAAAAGAAAACCAGATGTTCATGATCAAAAGGTGGATAAATTGTCATACATTCACAAAATGTTTAAAAGCACTGAAAATGAATACGCTGTAGTTTGTTGGCAACAACATGCATAAATTTTAGAGACATTACATTGTATAAAAATATAAGTTCCATAAGACTATGTGAAGAATGATATCACTTTTATAAATCTCCCAAATAAGCATAAACAAACAATAACATGTTTAGACATATGCTTATACAGAATAAAAAAAATTAAGAGAATGATAAACACAGTGTATTCAGTCTAATAGTTAATTCTTGGAGACAGGAGGAAGGCATAAGTAGATCCAAATATTGGTCATGTTCTAGTTCTTGGGTTGGGTGATAATTTCACATAAGTTTGTGGTTCTATGCTTTGTAACTTACGTATATTCTTTTCTAAGTATCAAATACCGTTTTAAAAGGAAATGGAAAACATCTTCACAATAAAACAACCTTAAAGATGGTACTCATACCTTCAACTATGCTGGACTTCGCAAGAAATCCTGAAGACGTTTTTAGAGCTCCATTGAATACCACAAAACTTGCACCTGTCACTGGTAAAAAAAAATATATAACAATTATGGTTTTTTTCTTTTTTTTAGGTATGCTTTTTTTGATGAGGAAGATTGGCCCTGAGCTAACATCTGTTGCCAATCTTCCTCTTTTATTTTTTTCTTCCCAAAGCCCCAGTACATAGTCATACATCCTAGCTGTAACTCCTTCTAGTTCTGCTATGTAGGATGCTGCCACAGCATGCCTTGATGAGTGGTGTGTAGATCCACACCCAGGATCCAAACCGGCAAACCCTAAGCTGCTGAAGCAGAGCACATGAACTTAACCATCATGCCAACAGGCCGGCCCCAAGAACTATGTTTTAACCTGTGCTTTTTTATATATTTGTTAAATGCATAATGTGAAGTATGGCACATTTTAAGTACTTGATTAATGCCATGCCCATACCACTTACATTAGAAAGCTAATAAAAAACCAAACCAAACAAAATTAAGAGAAAATACTATATAAAGGTAATTTAACATTTGTATCTAATAATTGATGGACTATTGTACTATCTGAAATATTTGTGTCTGTGTCAGAGTGTGGGAAATCAGACACCCACTACTGGTGAGAGCATAAATCAAAAAATCTCCGTAGAGGGCAACTTGAAAATTATCTATCAAAATTACAAATATGCAAGTATCCTTTGATGCATCAATTCCACTTCTAGGAATTAATGGCACAGCTACTAGGTTATTCACAGTACATTTTTATAAACAGCCAAGGATTGGTAACAGCTATGTCCATGAATAAGGGACAATTAAATGATGTCAACATATGAAGCAGAAAGTTATATGGAATGTGAAAATTCTTTATATACTAACACACAATAATATCCAAGGTGTGTTTACAAAAGAAAAAGCAAGGTGCGGAATGGAACAAATGTTATGACATTTAAAAAGTGGAAGAAAAAAAGATATGTGTGTTTGCTTAAATGTACAGACATGCAAAAATGTCTCAGAAAGGATATACAAGAAACTAGTAACATTGGTTTGGCTGCCTATGGGGAGGGGAAGAGTGTAGCTTGGGAGTCACAGGAGGAAAGGAGAATTTGCACTATAAATGTTTTTATCCTTCGAATTGTATTCCTATTCAACAAATAAATATTCAATAGTTGTTAAATTTTAATGCAAAAATGTCAATGACATGTTAAGTTAAAAAAGCACAATATAAAAGTATAAATATCCAGTATAAAAATCATCTATTTAGACCATATCTTGGGAAACAAAGCAAGTCTCAACAAATTCAAGAGGGTTGAAATAATATCAAGCATCTTTTCTGATCATAATGCTATGAAACTAGAAATCAACTACAAGAATAAAGCTGGGAAAGGGGAAAAATGTGGAGACTAAACAACATGCTACTGAACAAAAAATGGATTACTGAAGAAATTAAAGAATAAATCAAATATTATCTGGAGACAAATAAAAATGAAAACACGCCATACCAACTCATTTGGGACACAGCAAAAGTGGCCTAAGAGGGAAATTCATTGCAATACAGGCTCACCTCAATAAACAAGAAAAATATCACATAAGCAATCTCAAACGACACCTAACAGAATTAGAAAAACAAGAACAAACCAAGCCCAAAGTCAGTAGGAGGAGAGAAATAATAAAAATTTGAGCAGAAATAAACGATATTGAAACAAAAAAGACAGTAGAAAGGATCAATGAAACAAAGAGTTGGTTCTTCAAAAAAATAAGCAAAATTGACAAACCCTTTGCTAGACTCACCAAGAAAAAAAAGAAGACTCAAATAAATAAAATTAGAAATGAGAGAGGAAAAATCACAATAGATACCACAGAAATACAAAGGATCATAAGAGAATACTATGAAAAACTATATGCCAACAAATTTGACAACCGAGAAGAAATGGACAAATTCTTAGACTCTTACAACTTCCCAAAACTGAAGCAGGAAGAAATAGAGAATCTGAATAAACCAATCACAAGAAATCAAAACAGTAATCCAAAACCTCCCCAAAAATAAAAGTTCAGGACCAGATAGCTTTTCTGGAGAATTCTACCAAACATTCAAAGAAGATTTAATACCTATCCTTCTCAAAGTATTCCAGAAAATTGAGGAAGATGGAGCGCTCCCTAACACATTCTATGAAGCCAACATCACCCTGACCCCAAAAGCTGACAAGGACAACACAAAGAAGGAAAACTACAGGCCAATATCACTGATGAACATAGATTCAAAAATCCTCAACAAAATTTTGGCAAACCAAATGCAGCAATACATCAAAAAGATTATACACCACAATCAAGTGGGATTTATACCAGGGACACAGGGATGGCTCAACGTCCGCAAGTCAATCAACGTGATACACTACATTAACAAAATGAGAAACAAAAAACACATGATCATCCCAATAGATGCAGAGAAAGCATTCGACAAGATCCAACATCCATTATGATAAAAACCCTCAATTAAATGGGTATAGAAGGAAAGTACCTCAACATAACAAAGGCCATGTATGACAAACCCACAGCCAACATCAGACTCAACAGACAAAAACTGAAAGCCATCCCTCTGAGATCAGGAACAAGACAAGGGTGCCCAATTTCACCACTCCTATTCAACATAGTACTGGAGGTGCTGGCCAGAGCAATTCGGCAGGAAAAAGAAATAAAAGGAATCCAAATAGGCAATGAAGAAGTAAAACTCTCACTGTTTGCAGACAACATGATCTTATATATAGAAAACCCCAAAGAATCCATAGGAAAACTATTAGAAATAATAAACAGCAACAGCAAAGTTGCAGGGTATAAAATCAACATACATAAATCAGTAGCATTTCTATACGCTAACAATGAACTAACAGAAAAAGAACTCAAGAACTCAATCCCATTCACAATCGCAATGAAAAGAATAAAATACCTTGGGATAAATTTAACCAAGGAAGTGAAAGATCTATACAACGAAAACTACAAGACTTTCCTGAAAGAAACTGATGACAACCATAAAGAGATGGAAAGACATTCCATGCACATGGATTGGAAGAATAAATATAGTTAAAATAGCCATACTACCTAAAGAAATCTACAGATTCAACACTATCCCAATCAGAATCCCAATGACATTCTTTACAGAAATTGAACAAGGAATGCTAAAATTCATATGGGGCAACAAAAGACCCCGAACTGCTAAAGCAATCCTGAGAAAGAAGAACAAAGCCGGAGGTATCACAATCCCTGACTTCAAAGCATACTACAAAGCTACAGTAATCAAAACAGCATGGTACTGGTACAAAAACAGGTGCACAGATCAATGGAATAGAATTGAAAGCCCAGAAATAAAACCACACATCTATGGACAGCTAATCTTTGACAAAGGAGCTGAGGGCCCACAATGGAGAAAGAAAGTCTCTTCAACAAATGGTGCTGGGAAAACTGGACAGCCACATGTAAAAGAATGAAAATTGACCATTCTTCTTCACCATTCACAAAAATAAACTCAAAACGGATCAAAGACCTAAAGATTAGGCCTGAAACAGTAAGTCTTCTAGAAGAGAATATAGGCAGTACACTCTTTGACATCAGTTTCAAAAGAATCTTTTTGGACACCATAACTCCTCAGACAAGGGAAACAATAGAAAGAATAAACAAATGGGATTTCATCAGACTAAAGAGCTTCTTCAAGGCAAGGGAAAACAGGATTGAAACAAAAAAACCCCACTAATTGGGAAAAAATATTTACAAGTTATTTATCCAAGAAAGGGTTAATCTCCATAATATATAAAGAACTCACGCAGCTCAACAACAAAAAATCAAACAACCCAATCAAAAAATGGGCAGGGGACATGAATAGACATTTCTCCAAAGAAGATATATGGATGGCCAATAGACACATGAAAAGATGCTCACCATCACTAATCATCAGGGAAATGCAAATCAAAACTACACTAAGATATCACCGTACACCTGTTAGAATGGCAAAAATAACCAAAACAAAAAGTGACAAATGTTGGAGAGGTTGTGGAGAAAAAGGAACCCTCATACACTGTTGGTGGGAATGCAAACTGGCGCAGCCACTATGGAAAATAGTATGGAGATTTCTCAAAAAATTAAAAATAGAAATACCTTATGACCCAGCCATCCCACTACTGGGTATCTATCCAAAGAACTTGAAATCAGCAATTTCCAAAAGTCCCATGCACCCCTATGTTCATTGCAGCATTATTTACAATAGCCAAGACGTGGAAGCAACCTAAGTGCCCATCAACTGATGACTGGATAAAGAAGATATGGTATATATGTATACAATGGAATACTACTCAGCCATAAAAAAAGACAAAATCGTCCCATTCCCAACAACATGGATGGACCTTGAAGTTATTATGTTAGGTGAAATAAGCCAGAAAGAGAAAGATGAACTCTGTATGACTCCACTCATAGGTGGAAGTTAAACACAGAGACAAAGAGAATTGATTGATGGTTACCAGGGGAAAGGGGGGGAGGGGAGGGCACAAAGGGTGAAGTGGTGCACCTACAACATAACCAACAATAATATAGAACTGAAATTTCACAAGGTTGTAAACTATCATAATCTTAATAAAAAGTTAAAAAAATCATCTATTTAACACACATATTAATATAAGAAGGAAATATACTAAAATGTCAATAAGTACCATATCTTGGTACTTTTTCTTTTATTACTTTTTAAAACATATTTTCCAAGCTTATTACAAATGAGTATATATTCCTTTTATAATCAGAGGAAAATATTTTATTAGCTGCCAGAATGTCAGACTGTCTTAAATATGTTATTTTATAATAACGTATTAATTTTACAGAGTACTTACTTCCACCTCACTTCAGATTGGTCAGGCCCACTACTGCAGCAGTTGGAAATCGCAGCAGTCACTGAGGCCACTCAGCCAGAGTAACGTCACTCACACGTGCTACTCACTCCACCATCTTTACCATTTTTATATCCCCAGCCACTTACAGTTTTATAACTCATTCTTACCTTTATCCACCCTGTGTTCCCCTAACTAAGAGGAGTTGGAACACACAGCAAACAAAGGTGAAAAAACCTCACTCCAGAGAGAAATTACTGAAAATAAGACTCCCACCATACGGGACACACTAAGCCTGAAGATATCTAAATAGTGTTCCAAGTCTTTAAACCTAATGTAGCCCAAGAGAAAAAACAAATTAAAAGCAGTTTTTTAATCTGTATAGCTAAAATTTTAAAGCATATTGTTTTATCACCATCGATTCAGCAAATAAGTAAAATATATATACTTCCCTTTGAAAGGAATTCTATTTATCGAGGTGGTTTTATGGGTCAACACTAGGAATCAAGACTCACCTTTTCTAGGATGGCCAGTGGCACTGCTGGCCTGTGTTTGATAAACTCCATCATTCTGTATACAGACTAGATGAGAATCTGCTTCTGTACTAAAACTAGCTCCAATGCTAATGACATGCTCATTAGAAGAATTTATTACTTTCATTACCTGGAAAAAAACAATATCCATTTAGAAACACTTTCATTAACATTTTATGCCGTTACCAGTTACACTAATCCAGAGTCACATTTCTGATCAGCTTCATAACCATCAAGCTTTGATCTGGACAACTCTTGGAGAATGTGATAGAAACAAATGTTTTAAGATAAAATTACCTCAAATAGATAAAATTGAAAAAATACAATTAAACAAATTTCTTATTAGAAATCTAAAATTTCAAAAAGAGTATTTTTTGCCATTATATACTAGATAGTCTGATTCAAAACAAAATTTAATGACACACTTCTAAGGAAATCTAATGTTGAATAATTATCTTCCAGATTTGAACAAAGCAATTATACTTACATCACTGTATTTTTTCCGAGGTATTTTTATGCAGCTTTTCCCCATTTCCATATGAATCAATAGCTGATCTATATTATGCAAGGTATACTGGTAATTTCGAAGGTCCTATATAAAATAATGACATTTCCATAAACCTTAAACTACTATCCATGAGCATTTACCCATTCATTAAATCCATTTTTAGGAGTATCCATCATTTTAAGACTTGTGATATGTAACTGCCAAAATGCCATAACTGTCAAAATGCCTTTGCTATTACAAACATATTTTGTAGTTTTAAAAAGGACGACTAAGTTATTTAGAGGACAGAGGGTATAGACTAGAAAGCAGTAACAACTTAAAAAACCAACTAATCCTTCCAGCTACTCCACAATAGTAATAAGGACTATCATTCCCAGGAAGAATTCTCTAGTAGTCGGGGGGGTGACCTCCTCCTCCTAGTTACAGATCTTCCAAAAGAGAATAGGTCTTCAACCCGAACATGTATAAATAAAAGTAAAGTCCACTGAAATACTTTTCTGTGGGAACAGGTAAACACAAAATTACAGAAATCAGAGGTGGAAGGGAAAAAGACATCATCTAATCCAATCCTTCCTATTATAAATGAGGAAACTTAGGCCATGAGTTGCTCAAAATCACCAAACTGACTGACTTTACTAAAACTTTCACTAAAGCTTCAAAAGTTTCAATAATTGTGTGGATCTCATATTACCTAAATGTGTAAGCACTGCAGCAGAATGAATCAAAAGGCAATTAGAATCAGATACACGTAAATTAGGAGATGTGTTCTAAACATGCATCAAAAACAGGACCCATTTATGTTAAATGAATGAGGATTTATTATCCATGAACTTTCATTACACCAAATAGGCCAAATTAAAATAGGAAAATACAAACGTGTAAAATTTGCTAAATGAATTTTTAAAGTAACAACATAAGAACACTTAAAAATAGTTCAATTACTCACAACAAGTAAGTTCATAATAGTGTGTCCTATTTCTCCAAAAAGAGGTTTTCGGCCTCTGATACTTGTTAGAGGAGCAGGATATGCTATATATAAGAAAGGAAAACTGGTTACTATCAACAAAAACCAAAAAAACTCCTGAATTTATTACCTTTAATTCTCATTTTTCAAATATTATGGATAAATAAACCCAATCAGTTGTTAGGGGAAAGTGATGGATGACATTAACCCATACTGTGTATCTACAAGATGCTACATTGAACTGAGAACTTTACATACATTGTCTTATTTAAACCCTGTAACAACCCAATGAGGCAAGTATTTCTCTCTCTACTTTACAAATGGGAAAGTAGAGACACAGAGATTAATAAATTTGCTTATGGTGACTAAGTTAATAACCAGTGAAACAGACTTGAAACTTGGCTTGCCTAATTCCAAAGCATTTAATCTTTTCATTCTACATGTTTCCACAAAATTATGATGGCTGGAAAATTACAATAATGGGCTAGACCCCTATAAAGTTCTGATAATTTAAAAAAGAAATACAAAGAATTAAAGATTTTTAAGGCATTTACAATTAATGTTCAATTGTGCTAACTTATGGATGGTAGTAAACTCTTATAGTTCTTGTGTCAGCATGATGAAAGGGGCACACAGAGTCAATGAAATCAATGCAGAGTAGGAGAAAGGACATGGAGTCTGTCACCTAACTACTTTTTCTTTAGGGCACTATAAATGCTATGCACCAAAAAGGAAAAGATACATTGCAGGCAATGCTGCAAGGCCTCTGGAAGAAAAGGAAGGGGAAAAAAGGAAGGTAAGACTATTTCTCTTACCACAAAAAGCAGACACATTTTTAACCTTCAGTTCTCAGCTTAGGTTATAAGCAAACCTTTCATATTAATATACTTCCTTAAAATTCTAAGAAAAACCTGACCTCATCTATTTTAAAAACTTAAGTCAGAATAACTCACATCTTTGCTATTACAAACATATTTTGTAGTTTTATAAAGGACAACTAAGTTATCTGGAGGAGAGAGGGTGTAGACTAGAAAAAAAAAATAAGTGTAAAAGATATTAAAATTATAAATAATATGATTAAGGTAAATGCTGACTTTTTACTTCATCTTTTATGAATGTGGGGGCATCCTTGCAACTTGATAGAGGTAATTTTTTTTAAAACATTATCTTCAAAGGTTATGGCTTAGAATGACATGCTGTCAGAGTTACAAAGGGACCTCATAAATCATCTAACCCAACATCTAATAATATTCCAAACAAATGTTCTCAACATATAAGCATAGATAATCCCTATTTGAAAATTACTAATTTCAGACAGTCCTTTTCAGTCTTTAATCTTGGAACTCTAACATTTAACACTAACTTTTCCATACATAGGTTATCTCTATGACAAAATAAACGCACAGATGCGCACACATCACACTTCCAAGTTTGTCTAAAGAGGCATGGGCACCAATAACATCAAATACCAGTCTATTTAAAATCTCGCAGAACATAAAGAACTCAGTAAACAGCTGAGACTAGTTAACTTCTATGTATAACTAGTCATTTGCTCCCATTATCACTGAAGAGCTGTCATAGCTGTGTAGCACCATGCCCTGTGATCTTTTGAGAAGTTTCCCATGTTGTTCCATGATCTTCCTACTTTCAGCGTGAGAAAAAACAGACTTAGTATCTAGAAGTGATATTGGCCAAAATAATGGCCAAATTTACAGATCATATGTTCCATAATGATTTAAGATTAGCTAGTATATTGACCTAACCTATAAAAATAGCATTCGAATACTAACATCAGAGAAAATAACAGGCTGAATGGATGAAACATTTGGCTCAGAATGAAATTTCTTAAGCCCTTTGCTTTACACAGTACAAAACTTGAAAGTTAAATGTTGTTTCTTTTCACACAATTTAATAGCATTACATATTTAAATCCTAAACGGTAAGGACCTCCCCACAAATCAGAGTTTAATCAAATTTGCCAAATAGCAAGATTTAAATATCTCTTTCACTGAATTTGTCTATTTTGAAATAGTAATGGTCTCTTTTATAAATTCCCTACATTTAATTTTCCTCCAAGAAAATACCTCTTAAATTATGTTAGCATCAAACACCTAAAACTTTATTACATGTGACATACTTCACATGCAATAAATAAATTATTTCTTGAAAGAAGTCAGAGATAAAGAAAAGGTGAGAATTTAAAAAAGTTTAACATTAGAAATGATTTTGACTTAGAAATAACCATAAACATAAACCTAGACCTTTATTCCTTAACAGCTTTAGACTCTCCAGTTATGTCAAGGGTAGATATGTAAATACACAGGCAAACACAACACACATTCACGTATACACATATACATCAACGATACAATCTACATCACTTTTGGATGATAAGCTTAAACATCAGGAATATAAAAATAAGAATAAGGAAGCGCAAACTCAGAAAAGATGGCACCCACTATTTTTTAAGTATTTCCTTCTCTAAAAAGTCAATTCCTAACTATAGTAACTAACTAAGAGGAACAGCACTGATAATCCAGAAATCCTTTATGTTTGGCTTTATGATGTACACAAACTGAGGGGGAACATAATTTACCTTAATACATAGGCAACATAACAAAACGAACTCCTTACAGTATACGCTTTTAAGAAAATTTTTCAAGGTTTGTATGTTTGTTCTGAAATTTAAAAACAATTTCTTGGGGCCGGCCCGGTGGCACAGCGGTTAAGTTCACATGTTCCGATTTGGCAGCCCGGGGTTCGCCAGTTCCGATCCCGGGTGCGGACGTGGCACCATTTGGCAAGCTGTGCTGTACTAGGCGTCCCACATATAAAGTAGAGGAAGATGGGCACAAATGTTAGCTCAGGGCCAGTCTTCCTCAGCAAAAGGAGGAGGACTGGTGGCAGAAGTTAGCTCAGGGCTAATCTTCCTCAAAAAAAAAAAATTTCTTTAAGGTAAGTTGATATAATTATTATGAACATCCAGAAACTTCATGACACACCAAGGTTGTGTAGACTAACTCAGTAGTAGAGGAGGGTTGTTTTGGAATTTTAAAAGTACATCAGTACAAAAGTAGTTCCATTAATCTATTAAAAAATTGATTTTAATGATATCCCTGAAAGTTCTTATTTTACAATCAGTATATTTGAACCTATGTAATTTAAATTATTCTAAAACTTACCTTTATATTCTGCACCCAATCTCAACATTAAACGCATAGGAAAAACCTTTGCCCAGGGAATCTCTAGCTTCTGAATAAGAATTCCACAAAGAAAAGGATTACTTGGTAATGGGAGATCATCAAGTTTCTGAAAAGTAGGTGTAATAAACAGAAATCCTCCATGATCCTTGCTACCGAGAAAACTCTCAGTAAAGGTAATATTGTCCAAGTTTTCTATGTATTTTCCTGGAAATAAAATCATTAATAAAAAGATTTTAAGTTGTTTTAAAGAGGCATTCTGAGTTTGAATATCTCAATATAAGCTTCTTAAATAAAGGCAATATAGAATTTTTTTTAAATTTTCACTCTTGAAGAAGTATCTATTAAATACCTTGTGTACACAAAGCTCAGTTATTCCTGGAAATTGGGAATTGTGAACACAAATTCTAAAATGTTTCTAACCATAGGTGTTTTTAAATTTTTCTCCTTACTGCATGGTCTAGTGAAAAATCATGTCTCCCCAGTCTTATATAGACAGTAAGAAAAGCATATAGACATTTAAAAAAAAAAAAATCAAGAAGGCAAATATATATCCATTTTTTTAAATTTAAAAAAATCTGTATAAAGAGACTAATCACATAAAATGCTAGATTTAAAGAGACTGAAAATGATGATTAAGATTTTTTAAGAAATCAACAGTCTCTTCACATAACAAATCTTTGGACAGTTAGCATAGCGAAAAGCATAAATGCCTTTAATTAATTTATCCATCCCCTAGTCTGAACAGTTCAAAACAAAATGCTATACCTTTTAGAGCATCCTTATACACGGTGATAAATAGTCTGAAGATATCTGTAGGAATAGTATCTTCATTTGGCAAACATAACAATAGAATAATAATTTCTGCCTGTCCCAAGCCATGCAATCCATTGGTTGAGAAGTACCAATATTTGTCTGAGGAATCTTAAGTGATAAAAGCATACAATTATAAATGTCAACTTATATTAACCAAAAAAACTATACATAATTGTCCTTTACACGAAGCACAACTTTTCAAATTCCTTATTTTCCCAAAGTTCTTTTCACAAAAACTTTGAATTGAATTGTATAAGATTAATATAAAAAAGATAAAGGATGAAAGATTATCTTATGGAGTCAATTAATAAATGACACTAAAATAAAAGATGCACTAACATGCTGAAATGGTAAGAATCAGTTTAGTTTCAAAGAGAACGAAAAGCTGAGAGATGCATTGTTGAGTAGTGAGGATTATTTATTACCGACGACTATTTGTTTTTAATCAGGTCACATGTCACTGACTTTAAAACTGTCTTTACTGCTGCTTTATTTAAGCAAAAAGGATTCTTGCTTATCTCAATTACCAAATTTCAATTTATCTAAAAGCTATATCAAAGAGTCAGTTGTATCATGAGCATCAAAATATAGGTCAGCTACGAGCCCACGACCTTAACCTAGGATTGACTGAGGGACACTAGTAAAAATCTGTAAGCTTGTATTTCAAGTCCTACTTAATATAAATTTGCAAATTTATATGCACATTTGGCTGAAAAACCAATATCCAATGTGGCTTATTTTTCACAGTTGCCAGTCACAATGTACCTGAAGATGTAATTAATTCAGAAATCCTGCTTACCAATTAGCCAAAGAAAGACAAATCACTACTTACAAAATACTAACTTGACATTCACGAGTAGATTAGCATTCAGGACAAATGTAACAGGATGAAAACCTTCTCCTTCAAGAAGCAAAATAATCTGCTCATGAGATGGGTGTTCTTCTACTACAGGCACTAAATCATGAAAATAACATATTAATTAGGATAAACATGACTTCCTGTTAAATATGCTTGCAATGAAAAAACAGATTTATAAATCCACCAAAGGTTTAATCAGATTTAAAAACAAAAGCAAACATGTTTCATAAAATCAATCAACACCTTAGGCAACTGTTATATACTTACTCTTACTTTTCTATTTAGTAAAACTATCAATACAGTAATACATATAATCTTGATATATTATATATAGTGTACATGCAAATGTTGATTAAATAGCATATTTATACAATTTCAGCACTTTTAACGTTTTAAACACACTTTTGTAAAGCAGATTCCAGTCCACCAGCCATTCCAATGATAAATTCTGAAATTTACAAGTCTGTGAAAGTAATCTAGATCCAAGTTGCAAATGCTGCTTGCTGCCATATACCCTATGTCAGTGACAAGTGGCAAAAAAAGATCTGGACAATCAACAGGAAAATAGGCATGGTGTACAAAGAACAAAGCTTAAGATAGTTTTGCTACTAGAGCTAGGTTCAAAAATAGCTCCTACTGACAGAACAGAGATCCTAAGCTTCATTCCCCTACATCATCATGCACAGAACACAATCATTTCATGTTGCAGGATGCAGCTTAATGCCTGGGGTGACAAGGATGTATCCTAGGGAACTACTCTTGAGGTAGGAGCCAGCCACAGAATCTCCAGCTTGAAAAGGACCTTAGAGATCATCTAGGTCTTCTTTTACAAAGGAAACTGAGGTCCTAAGAGACTAAATAACATGCTGCAAGTCATACATGTATTAAGCAGCAGATGAGGATCTAAAATTCCTAGCTCTGTCGTCCAATGCAATACTCTTTTCTTTAGGCACTGTGATCCTTGGAAAAAAAAATGACACGGAGTCAAAACTCTAATATAATGGAGATACTTTTAGGGCTAAAAGTCTATGAGTTTCCCTGTTGTACTGGACTTTTGCCTCATTCTAAATTAGGGACCCAGACGTGATAAATGAATCACATGTAATTCAACTCAAAAGTTCAGATCTTTTTAGAACTTGTTTTCATATAGTAAGACTTTTTGTAAATTAAAGTTACTGAGCCATAGCAAATATTTCAACCAAACTAAGTTCAAAAAAATGAATTTCATACAACACAGACAAAATTCATCAGTACAGCTTTTTTTAAAAAAACCTCCTTTTTAAATTTAAATAACTGTTATCCTACCTGATCCCTTTTCTCCAGATGAAACCAGAAGAGGGGGCAAGCTGTCCTCATCATTAGGTAGAAGGCTAATCTTATTGCAAACATGCCTGTCAATATCACATAGTAACCTATAATCTGAAATACTAGCAACAGGTAAATCGCTGTTAACTAAGACACCAGTAGGACTAGATGGTTCCTCAATTTCTGCAAAAACATCATCATCTAGTGTAAAAGAACCAGAACTAGGTAAGCCCTCAGTTCCTGAGTTTATAGGCAGTTTTTCCACAGATGGAACCTGAGAAATAGGACTCTGAATTATCTCCTTTCTTGTAATATCTCCTATCTCATTCATTGTTTTTTCCACTGTAGTAGAACGGGCATGATCCACTGTGTTTACCGTCTGGAAAATATGGAAGGAAAAAAAAAATCAGTTCATATTTTCTGTTCAACTGTGAAATGTTGATCTCTATAGCCAAACACATCTTTTTAATAAGAATATATAAAACCAAAATGGGCTCAGAAATTCTTTAGAAGCCAAATTTCCAAAGAAATAGTACCAATTTATTTATTTACTTACTTTTATTTTTGGTGAGGAAGACTCACCCTGAACGTCTGTTGCCAGTCTTCCTTTCTTTTTTTTTCTTTTGCTTGAGGAAGATTAGCCCTGAGTTAATATCTGTGCCAATCTTCCTCTATTTTGTACGTGGGATGCCTCCACAGCATGGCTGATGAATAGAGTAGGTCCATTCCCGAGATCCAAACCCACAAAGCCAGGCCACCAAAGCAGAGCATGGGGAAGTTTAACCACTTGGCCATGGGGCTGGCCCCATTTTGCTTTTTTAAATTCAGGAGCATAATGTTTAGCTTCATCATATGCTTGGGTAGGTATTAATAAATTTCATTTTATAGAATGGAAAAAAGAGGCAAGGAGAACTTCAGAATCCTATACCATATCACACAGTGAGCAAGCTGAGTTCAACCCAAGGCTTCTCCTTCTCAAAGCCAAAAAAGCCGTGGGTAGGCAAAGGAGAGGAAAAGGGGGGAAAACAGGGAGGGGAGTGGTTAGGAGGTAGAGTGGTAAATATGTGGCACAATAGTAAACCACCTGGAATAAACTACACCTCAAGTCCGCTTCAATAAAGCCCCTTTCTTTTTGGACTGGCCAAACTTGAGTCAATACTAAATGACAACCATTTATGAACTCAAGTAATACTTACTAGTCTGTTTAGAACTTTCATTTTGATAAAATATTGATTAAGAGTAGATGCTGGCTAAGAAACATACTTTTGGTAATTATGGCTATTTGTAAAACCTAGCTCATAAATTCTTATTGACAAACAGCATCTGTTTATATGGTGTGTGAAACTGAACAGAGCAGGAGACATATCCATCTTGCCTAACATATGTATCCAGGATAAACCAGGTAACTGGCACAGAGTACATGCTGAATAAATATTGCTTAACGAATAAAAACATTCCTACTTCATGTATTAATACTAGCGTCTATGAGTATTTTGGTACTTTACAACGAGAGTTCTTAGTGGGCTGGGGTTCTATATTATGTATTTCCTATTTAGCACATTTGTATAAATGCAAACATAAATATAACCATCCTATACTTTACTAAATGTTTGAAAATCATTAAACAAATATTAGTCTAAATTAAATTACTAAATCTCAGTTCTATATCCATACACCAGTGGTTCTCAACATGTGGTCCAGGGATCCCTGGGGTCCCCAAGACCCTTTCAGAGAGTCAGAGAAGTCCTAGGGTTTTCTTCATATAATTTAACTAAACAACATAACAAACAGATTGAATATAGAAGCAAATGTGAGAATCTGTCTTCTATTAAGCCACATATTAAAGAAATTTGCAAAAATGTAAAACAATGTTATTCCTCTCATTAAACTTTTGTTTTGAAATTTTTTCCGTAAAAATATTATTTCTATTGGGGCTGGCCCCATGGCCGAGTGGTTAAGTTCGCGCGCTCTGCTGCAGGCGGCCCAGTGTTTCGTTGGTTCGAATCCTGGGCGCGGACATGGCACTGCTCATCAAACCACGCTGAGGCAGCGTCCCACATGCCACAGCTAGAAGGACCCACAACGAAGAAGATACAACTATGTACTGGGGGGCTTTGGGGAGAAAAAGGAAAAAATAAAATCTTTAAAAATATATATATATTATTTCTATTAATATACAGTCATGCACCACATAATGACATTTCAGTCAACAAGGGACCGCACATGACAGTGGTCCCTTAAGATCAGTACCACATAGCCTAGATGTGTAATAGGCTATACCATCTAGGTTTGTGTAAGTACTGTAGGGGAGGAAGAAATTTTCCTCTACCCTTCTAGGTTCTTCTGGCTGGTGTTAAGAATTAAATTGACATGAGACAAATTAAAAGGACAAAAACAAACAAAAGCTTAGTAACATGTATCAACAGGAGAAACCCAGGAAAACTGAGTGACTCATCAAAATGGCCAAAGCCCTCACCTTAAATACCCTCAGCTAAAGACAAAAGAAGATGCTGGGGAAAGGTAGAGTCGGGGACTTCAAAGGGAAAGAAGGCAATTCACAGGTAGGTGAAAAGGAGCAAACATTTGGAAAACAAGTGTTTGGCCACAGAAACAGAAGAACACAGAGGGGAGCCCACAAACAGGCTTTTCTAGGTTCATCCCTGTCTACCACCTAGTTCATGTGATGCTAAGGTGATAGTTCACTTTCTGAGATTTTTTCAATCTGAATTCTTTCAGGCAATTACAGGGGAGGTAACAAGAAAAACTTTCAGTCTTTTGTTTCTTCAAAGTCATCAGCCTAAAATAATCCTTATGTTAAAGAGATACATTTTAGGGTGGCAAATTTTGTTCCCCTTCAGTATATACTCAATGATGTTCACACAACAAAATAACCTAATGACCACACATTTCTCAGAACATATTCCAGTTGTTAAGTGACACAACTGTAGTCAGTTTATTTTTTAATTAATTTTTTCCTCAATTTTACGACACTAATTATCAAAAGGTATAACTCACATAACCTATAGCTCTTTGGGGATTTTAATAATGTTTAAGAGCATAAAGCTGTCCTGAGACCAAAAAGTTTATGAATCATTGCCTTAAACTGACATTAAAAAGGTAAAATCAAAAATATATTCACTACATCACGTATTTCTCATTTCAGGAAGCTGACAGTGTTAGAAAAAAAAAGTACTCTAATAATCACATAAGGAATTATCTACAAAACATAATTTTATTAAATTAACAAGTCATTCTTTAGATTCCTTACCAAGGGTACATCAGGTAAGAGAGGACTAAAGTCTTCAGAACATTTTTTACTGCCAGATGATAATTTTGTTGTATCTGCAACTTCACCATTGGGCAATATGCCATCTGCAAACCATACCCTCTTCTGTTCTTTGGAGCATAATCCTAGAATCAGTTAAAAAAGTAGAGCATTTTAGTTTGGTAATATTGCAATTATTTAATACTAAGTGGGTCAGGAAATGTTTTCAAAAGTTTTTTTTGGTTGTGGAAGGTTTGCCCTGAACCAACATCTGTGCCAATCTTCCTCTATTTTGTACGTGGCTTGCCACCACAGCATGGCTGCCAATGAGTGATGTAGGTCCATGCCTGAGAACTGAACCCAGGCTGCTGAAGCAGCGGGTGCCGAACTTAACCACTAGGCCACGGGGCCAGCCCCTCAAAAGCTTTTTGCTATCCAATGCCAAGCCCTGCATGCTCAGGGCTGCAAAGGACTAAAGAAATGCCCTTTTGTGATTCATCTACACAGAATGGAAGTCTTTTTCTAACTCATACAAAGGCAGGGGTGGCCCTGGGAATCACTACTCAGAAAAGGAGTAGACAGGCGAGGTTACACCTTAAAGACACAGGGGCAAGTTTAAAGCCTATATTATTAAGGCTAGTTTGTGAGTGTGGAGTGAAGACTGAATAAAATTTAGGGACTAGGGCACAAGAGGGAAAATGGACTAGACCAGAGCACAGCAGATAAGCAAAGAAAAACGTATGAAGAACAGAAAGAGTCATAAAAAGTCTAAAAAAGGAAACAATCACTTGTGCATCAGAGGTCATTTCTTACTTTTAATTTATTTAACAAGAGAAGCATGACATTTCGTTCTTATAATGTGGATACTGAACTTGATTAATAGTTATTATTTTCCTCCCACATTTGGAGGAAATAACTAGACTTCAGTATAAATACTTGCTCTCTTTTGTTATACAAAACCATCTACAGAGGAAGGTTATGAAAACTGCTGCCAGATGATTTTAGAACAATATAAAAATTAAAAGGATCTTGGGGCCAGCCCCGTGGCACAGTGGTTAAGTTTGGCACGCTCTGCTTTGGAAGTCTGGGTTCGTGGGTTCGGATCCCAGGCCTGGACCTACACCATTTGTCAGCCATGCTGTGGCAGCAGCCCACATACAAAATAGAAGAAAACTGGCACAGATGTTAGCTCAGAGCTAATCTTCCTAAGCAAAAAAAAAAAACCGAAAAAGGATAAATATCTACCTTGCAGGACAGTGTTATCTGTTCTGATAAGACTGAAACACAAGGATTATATATAACTTTTACAGTATGGGTGTACATATTAAACAAGGTATCTTTCTTGTATTTGCAATATTTTTATAACTTAATAACTTAGGATGTCAATATTAAGAGAATAAATATTTTTTAAAGCAAATTTTATTCATCTTTAGAGTATAATATACAACCATATATGCTGAATCTCCTTAAGTTACGATAAATGGAAAATAGCTATTAAATGAGAGCAAAACTGAAGCCCAAAATAATTGTCCAAAGTATCTGAATTTGCCTTTAACTGACATGTACAGTTATTTTCTAGCATGTTACAGACTAATAGTTTATATTTTAAAATGTACATGGGCTTTACTCAAGATCCTAAATTACACCAGTTGTAAAAAAGAACAGAGAGCCCAAACATTTAAAAATGGATTTAAAAAACATTTTTTATTGTGGTAAAAGATACATTTAAAAATAGATTTCTAAGGAAAGGGAGATAACGCCCTTTCCTTAAAAGGCTCCTTGGTGGTTCTAGCATTTGCCACTTGGTGTTCCCCAAGAGTCACAGCACCAGACACATGGTAGCCTGACCTCTGGATCCCAGGTGTGAGAACCAAGCACCTCCTGGTGCTCCTGCCCTGAGCTCCAGTAATATGGCCTCTTCTTTCATTCCCTTAACCCACCGGATGGTAGTTGTTTCCCGCAGTTACTAAACTCTGAGTCACCGAGCATGCCCTTTTTGCTCTTTCAGCCTTCTAACATACATGCATAACCAGTTCCCCATATTATGCCTTCTGATATCTAGTCTGGTTTCTCTTTACTCACTAGAACTCTGTCAACACTAGGAAATTTCTCTTTTAATAATTTATCTTTAGTCTAAGACACAGCATTTTCTTCTAGTTACCTTCAACACATGGTTGTTTAAGTGCTGAGATTGGTAAAGCTGTAGGTGAAGTTAGACTGGGTGTGTGAGTCTCCTGAAGAGGCTGGATGGTGGCACACTCATCAGAACGGTTTGATTTAAGACTAGAACCAGTTGGACTCATCATCCTTTCAAATGCCTGAGCTATAAAGGGAAAAAAATAATATTAAAATCTCAGATGTTTTTGAACTTAAAAGTAAATTATGATAACTATTCTATTCTTCACGTTGTAAGGAGAAAGAAATCAACAGCTAAGCAAGCAAAAGAAGTGGCACTTGGCAAAGATAATGTCCTTACTTAGCTGGCAGCACTCCACTTCAGTATAAGCTACCAATTAGTTATTTCAATACTATATTTGGCATATGTTTGATATCTACTAAATAAAATAACTTATTTAATATGACTATCTCTATTTTTGCCCTTGTACCCCTAGATTCTATTTCCAACATAGTTCAGGGTGATTTCTTTAAGCTATAAATCATATCACATCATTCCTCTGTTTAAAATAAAATCCTTTAATGGTTTCCCAACTGGAGTGAAAATTTAACTTGTTACAATGGCTCACAAGACCCTACATAGTTGGCATCCCTACCTCGTCTGCTTTCCCAGTTAGCTGTCTGACCTCATCTCACTCACTGTGATCCAGCCACCCAGGCCTCCTTGTTCTTCAATAAGTCAGGCAAGCACCCTCTTAGCTTAGAATCTTTGCTGGTGTTGTTCTCTCTTCCGGGAATGTTTTTCCCATGGACACTGGCATAGCTTTATTCTCTCACTTTTTTCAAGTCTCTGCTCACATATCATATTATCATAAAGCCTTACTATCACCACCTTATAAAAAATACTACCTCTTGCCACCAATCTGTTATTATCTATCTCTCTTTCACTCTTTTCTTTTTGTTTAGGATATTATCATCACCTGATCGTCTCTTTGCTTACTGTCCATTTCTCCCACATTCATACGCTCCATGAGAACAGGGAGTCTATTTTCTCAGCTGGAGCTCCAAAACGCAGAATAGTGCCTGAACGTTGCTCAATGATTTCACCCAAATAACCAGAAGAGCACCGGTAGCTCTCCCTTCAGCAATTTTCCAAACTGATCTGCTATAAACGCTGCCACTGCTAAAATAATCTTCCATAAGGGCTACTCAACGATAGCACTCTCATGAAACGGCTTCCACCAACCAAGTGAAATCCAAACATCTTCTCTGTGCTTCAAACTAATTTCCAACTTGCCCCCAATCTACCTAACGGCATTCACACACATGCTGCCTTGAAACTTACACAGTCTCAGCACAACTTCCCGGTTATCCAAAATCTCTGTTCAAACTATCTTTTCTTCTAATCCTTCATGAAATGTGTCTCTTGAGCCATCTTTCTCCTCTTATTTAATAACATTATTTTAAATGATCACTTCTACCATTTTCAACCCTAAAGCTGAGGCTAAAATAACTTGTACTTCTGCTTCTTGTGGTGTATAAATTAATGATAAAGAGAACCATAAATAAAATTGCATGCTATAAGATATCAAAACAGAATAAATAAAACAGATAACTAAATAAGCAAATCCATTCCAAAATATTTTCTTTGATAAACCAAAGCTTGAGCCCAATATCCTACCAAGTCTCTTTAATGACTAGATTTTTCTCCCCTCCTGGATCCTTATAGTCAGAATATGTTTTAATGCTCACCCAAAAATCTGGCCTGTCAACTCAAATAACGCCTCAAACCTTCACAGCTGTTTTATTTATTTTTAAGTGGGGAGAGATAATTATGTGGGAGCTTGTTCTAGTATTTCGGAATTCCTCCAGGCTGCCTTGGCTAACAGCACCAGCAGTCGTTTTCTAGGCTATTCAGAGAGCTTAAGAAAAAACAAACAACTATAAGCACTTAAACTAACCTCTTCGTGAACAATGGTGGTAATATGGAAATATAAAAAGATGTACACTCTAACATCTTCCAGAGCAGAGGTCAACAGCAGGTAGTAAAACAGCTTACCTCAGGCTAACAGACTCACATCAGAGCTTTTTGGAGAATTGCTGAAAAAATTTATCTTCATTCAAAAGAGAAAAACAAATTATTATCAGGTATTTATCTCCTGGCTAACAGGAAGCAGTGCCTGAGCTAGTGCACAGGCCTAGTCTTAAAAAGTCCCAAGTAATATTTGCTGGGAATTAAACTGTCAACAAATCTTTGAAAATGCCGAGAAGTACTCAAAAGAACAAAAGTGTATTTGAGGAAAAAAACACACACACAAAACTGTGAGAACTCAAATAAGACCACCAAGATTATTGCTCATAATGGTAGCTAGCTAGGGAGCCCGAGAAACAGTAGGAAACACATACAAACGAGAAGGGGGAAAAAAAATACGAGACAAAAATGTGCAAATAGCGTGGCAGTCCTATGAATTTATCTATAAAATCATAAATATTACTACCTTATCTTTTATTCCCATTTTAGATTGTAATTTTCTAAAGGGAGGGAACTATTATCTTGCCTTACACTATTAATATATAAGATTGAACACTATTTATTGGTAGGTATTCTATAAATGTTTAGATTAAGATGATGAGGATGACGATGATGATGACAAAAACAAATAGGCAGATGAAATGCAGCATTTAGGGACTTGGTACCTGTTAAAAGTTAATGAACTGTCACTCCAGAAACTGAATGGTTCCTTTCCAGACTGGTAGTATTAATTGTGAGAGTGGAACAAAAAGAAGAGAAACCAAGCCTTGGGAGGTCCCACCTAAGCCAGATAAGTCAACACTAGGTCCTCGCCTTAAGAAAATAAAGAAGTTTATCTTTGTCACAATCAATTGTTTTAAAGATATATTCAATTACTAGAAGAAAATATGTCTGGTTATTAATACTCACCTTTACTAATAGTCTCGTAGCAGACTACACACACTCTTGCTTCCTTTTCTAGATACTGCAGTTTACACTTCCTATTACAACAGACACCACAAAATACCTATAAAGAATAAAATATCAAATT
The DNA here is from genome assembly GCF_041296235.1 of Equus asinus. Lineage (NCBI taxonomy): Eukaryota > Metazoa > Chordata > Mammalia > Perissodactyla > Equidae > Equus > Equus asinus. The sequence continues at coordinate 88,378,839 of NC_091798.1, forward strand.
TGGTTTTGCTTCAAGCATACTTATACCTACTGAAGGGGGAGGGGACGCCCAAAATCTAATTCACCAAAGGCTATTTTTCTGATAATACAAATAATCTTTCTAATCACCATAATCATAGGTAGTTATTAAAATGATTCTTTTTTTATTACTTAAATGAAGTTTCTGCAATTTAAAATATATCTCTGACAAGGAGATTTCCTTCAACTCAAATTTGTTAACTGGAAGGGAACAAAAACTCTTAAATAAGTTTATAATTTAAAAACCTTTCTGTGGTTCTTCATTTAAAACTTCTAAACGCAGAATATGATTATTTTTCTAAAAGAATAGTTGATGTGAGACCAACATGTTACTGAAAAATGCTGAATAAAAAAATGCAACATTATTTCTATAAGCAACTCTTAGAGTTTATAGATGATTAAGGCAGTCAGAGTGCAAATGAGGTCAGCTTCAGTGTTCTGAACCTTGTACAAGCCAATCAGCTTTTTTTTCAGTGTTTCCCTGGGTATTGACCCCAACACTAGCTGCAGAGTGGTCCTGAGATTAAGTATTCAAGGACAAAGGGGGATCCTGCTGGATCTGGACGACTGATGTGTTAATGTTAGAGAGATGATGAGACGTATTCTGAGATTTCAAAAAATTAGTAATAAGTGTTCCTGATTTCCTAATACTTAACACCCACGACAATGTGATATTTACTCAACTCTCAAGCAATCTGTAAAATGATGATGCTTTATATATTTCCATGTAGGTGAAAAGCAATGATTTTAAATTAATTGAATCTTTTAATCATCTATTAATCAGCTATTCTGTCACATTAAATTTCATTTAAAATGTCTCAAAAGAATAAAAGACTCAAAGATTTGTATAACTTACTTTCCCACACGCTCTGCAGTGGTGTCGCCGTTTTGTAAAAGTAAATTTGACTTGGCAGTTCATACAGTTTGGAGCTTCTGAATCAGGAACCCAAGTAGGTTGTTTCTGGCCCAAAACCAGGCCTTCCTTGCAAGTGTTTGCAGGTAGAGATTCTTCATTTGCGGTGACAAAACTGGATCCACCTTCAAAATTACTTTCTATATCAATGTAATTCGAGTTGAAGCTACCCTGAGGATCAGTTGTAAAATCTGTACTACAGGTGGTTGGAGCAATGGTATTTGCTATGCTGGGTTCACTTTCAGTCACATTTGGAGCATCCGGCTTATTTGGTTCCTTTGAACTCCTTGTTCTTGATGGAACACTAAACAATTGCTTAGGTCTGGCCCCTCCAACATGAACAGATTGACTGTTAATATCAGAGACTGATAAGTCATTCGTAATCTCCGACTTAGTACTGGATAACCCTAGTTCAACTGGAATTGTACTTTTTTCCCCTAAAGAAAGGCCACCATTTTCTGTTGTATTTTGTTTATCAACTGTTTCACAAATCACATTAATACCAGGACTTTCCCCAGTAGCTCCTGCCTCAGCATTGAAGTATACATTACTGACGTTTCCATCATCTAGGTCTTTCATATCTATCTGACTCATTTGAGATTTTGAGTCATTTACATTTTCTTCAAACGACTTTATGTTACTAGTCTGAAGATACTGTTCAGTCAGAAAGGCATCAAGCTCAGCATCACTAATTAGCATACCACTTTTCATGCCTTCATCAATATTAAAGTAATCTAAGTCTTGCCCATCGATATCATTGCTTGAAAAAGCGAGACCCTCACAACCATCAGGAGACTCTGGGGCATTAGCACCAGAAAGCTCCATCTGAGATTCTGCAGCTACTGAACAACTGGTGTTATCTGGGTAACCCAAAGATTCAGCTCTGATTACCATCTGCTCAGGATCTACCTTTCTATCTCCCATCTTTTCAGCTGACAGCTGATGAAGTACGTTTTTACATTTTTCCTGTTTCAAAAGATCAGTCTCCTTCAATGGTTCCCCACCTAGAACACTCTTCTGTATTTCTTTATGCACTGTCACTGCATCTTGTATATTATCTTCATGTTCATTCTGAGGCAAACCATCACCACACGCTTTACTTTCAACTAATGATCCACACAAAGACCCAGGTACTGGAAGACAGGATAAAGAGGAGTATGTATCTTCACCCGAAACATGTAAAGTTGAAGAGGAATCTTGGATTACATCTTTATAATCTTTAGGATCTAAATTTCTTGAGTCTTCTTTTGCAGATTGTTTTATAAATATAGAAGTCCTATCTTCCTGAAAGGAAAAGTCAGGTAATTTGAAATTTTCATCTCCTGAATTTGAATCACTTAAGCACAGACCTTCATTTTTTGGAAGACTGCAAGGCAAAGTGCTTGTGCTGCCTCCTTTTAAACATTCTGTGGCAGCTATGACTGCTACATGTATCTCCTCTTCTACCGAACAGCCATCAGCTTCTACTAATTCACATGGCTGCTTCTTGTGTTGTAGGCTGTCTTTGGCATCAAACATTTTGGAATTTTGTTGAGTCAAGGCAGAGGGTGTGTTAAAATCAAGAACCGGTTCTAACTGATTAGAGATCTTTTGATCATGTAAATTTTCTTTTCCCATATAATTACATGAATCTGAAAGAGCTGTATCTGCTTTTATAGCCAATTCTTTAGTTCCACTGATTTCTCTGTTTTGTAATTCAGAGCTGATGACATCATTCTCTTCCTCTCTGACAGTATCATTACCATGGTCTGTTGAAGAAACACAAGGAGTTTCTGACACTGCAGATAAATCCAACCCAATCAAAGAATCTGCACTAGACTTAAAATCCTCTGGCAATAATTTTTTAATATCTTCTTCACTACTAGTTACATGAACGAGGTTACCCATGTCACGTATCAGATCACATACAGGTTTACTACATCGTCCCACATACAAAGGCTGGATTTCTTCTGATGTGCCACCATCCACAGAAGAAAGGAGATCAAGTCCTGTTACATTTTTTTCATTCTGTATAGAAGTTAGTCCCTCAAGAGTTTTTCCATTCAGGGAAATCTGATTTGTTTCATAGCATGTTTCTGATGAGGCACAATTAATGCATTGTTGATCCTTTGGTAGCAGTGAAGTTAGCTGTGAGGAAGCCAACTCTGAAGAAACTGAACAGTGGTTAGAATCATATGCTTTTTGTGCATCTTGGAGATAATCTTGTTCATCTAATTAAAAAAAGAGATACAATGTTATTCAGGAGCCCCAAATGAAAAATTATTACAAAGATGTTATGTTTTCTAAGACTTCCAAACTAACTAAACGTTTTTTTAGACCAGATGGATTACTCTTGCAAAATGGTAATAATCTCCAAAATTATTCTTATATGGATTTAAAGTACTTTGGGTTTTTACTTTTTTTTTTTTTTTTAAGATTTTATTTTTCCTTTTTCTCCCCAAAGCCCCCTGGTACATAGTTGTGTATTTTTAGTTGTGGGTCCTTCTAGTTGTGGCATGTGGGATGCCGCCTCAGCATGGCTTGATGAGTGGTGCCACGTCTGTGCCCAGGATCAGAACCAGTGAAACCCTGGGCGGCCAAAGCGGAGCGTGCAAACTTAACCACTTGGCCATGGGGTCGGCACCAGGGGTTTCTACTTTTGAATGTAGATGTCATAAAGTGATAGAAATTCCACTCAAAATAACTCATTTGTACTCTAAAATCCAGACTAAGGAAGAGCTGAAAAACAATCTAACGTCTTCATTCTGCCCTCTAGCTTCCTAGTCTTCATTCTGAGATGAGGGAAATATCATCTCTCATAATAATGAAATAGCAATTTACGTAGAGCTTTCAAGTTGCTTTTAGCTGGCTCATATGTTGGTTTTGGGTTTTCTTTTAGCTAAATTTGTATGTGGAGAGAAACTTCTGGTTTCCTTACTTTCATTTCTATCTATTGGTTCTATTCAGCATAAGAAAAGACTAATATGCTATAATGAAATAAGTGAAATTTTTTTTTTTTTTTTTTACAGAAGATAACTATGTGACCAAAATTGAAACCAAATTTTGCTAAACTCTATTACTGAGATAACCGAATTACAGACATTTTAAAAAGCCATTAGTAACAAACACAAAAAACCAACAAACCTGGATTCTGTTCAAAATCATCAAGGAGTTTGTCCAAGTCACTGACTGCTGCTTTAAAATAACTGTCCATCCTACTTGTAGACTTATTCAGAATTTAATTCTTGTATGCCTAGAAAATAAAAAATATGATAGCTCATTTAATTCTCTAACATATAAATATTATGCCATCTAATGCATGCCAAGAAACAGAGAATAGACACAAATAAAAGTTAAGAGTACTGCTTTGAGGAATTTACAATTTAGTTGGGAAAACTCTCTCTGTATATACAAAAACGACATGAAAACCAACTTTAATGACATAATATGCATATATAAATCACTGTAAATTTTAAAACACATCTAAATAACTTGGTCAAAGAAGTCATAACTGAAAGCTAAAAACTGTTATAAGTACCATATATCAAATAATATAAAATATACTACATACAAATAAAAATAACTGCATATAAAAACTGTGGGATTCAGCAAAAGTCTTCAACAGATGCTTAGAGCCTTAGATGCTCATACTAGGAAAGAAGAAAGACTGAAAATGAATAAGCTAAGAGCAGAAATTAAAGTAGTAGAAAACAAGCATACAAGAGAGAGGTACAAGAAAACTGAAAATTAGTTTTATGAATAAAGTAAATGAACCTCTGATCTGCGGCAGGAATTCCACCAAATGAGCCTGAGACACCTTGAAGGAATCTATCAATGACTAATGAGATAATACCAAAAGGACACAGGAGTCAAATTAAAGGGGCTCCCACTAGCTTAAACGGGACAGCTGAACATCAAATGAATAAAGACTACAAAGGACTGAACCAAATCAAATAGATAAAAACCAAGAGATCACAACAATACCAACATGAAAACAAAAACACTACTCATTGGAGGATTGCCAGGGCACTAACCCATTACTCTGAAAGTTGATACACTAAGGGAAAAAACCCAAGAATTTATCCTGCTCATTATTTACAAAACATACTTTAGGATAACAAAATAGTTGCTGACAGCAAGTTCTTTAGATAAGAATTCCAGATAATAAATGCAGAAGAATTTTAAAATTCATTTAAAATTTTAAAAATATCTCTTCATAGTCCCTAATGCAATAAATGGACCAGGTAGTGGCTATCAATGGATGTTAAAACTGTTAGATGAAAGGTTGGAGGGGAACTTTATAACAGTGGGATCAGGCCAACACATGTGAATCCAGTGATCAATTTCACCAACAAATGTGGAAGAACCAAATATTATATGCCTCATGTGGAAGATACAGCATCACGTATAATGCATTCCCACCTAAAAAAAAATTGAACATGAATCTAATCAAGCTTTTAGAACCATCTACCTGTTTACAGGAAATTCCAACATAGAGGGACAAGTTAAATGATATCAAAAGAAAGCAATCAGCTAAATCCAGAAGGTGGAATACTCTACAACAACTTTCTTCAAACTGTCTATGGTGAATGACCTTTTTTTCTTTAAACTTACAATCTGTTGCAAACTGTTACTTTTTTAAAAACTTACTTTTGTAAAAAACAAAATACAAATTTTGCAACAATACAAACAAAAAGATGTACGTTATTAAGCACGTTTGAATGGTTGCCTGAAGTGAGGAACAAGACTGGGAAATGAGAGATAGACAACAACAAAAGAGAGGGCTTGACAGGACCACTTATGATAGTCACCATGAACTAAGGACACTAAAGGTCCAGAAAAAATACGGGCTACTTTAAAGATGGATTAAAAAGATTAGAGCTTAAAAGAAAACGGAATGAACTGGAAGACCCATCTGAAGAAATTACCTAAAATGCAGCCAGCTCACTGAAATGAGGAAGAGGAAAATGGGAAAAAGAAGTTACGGGACAAGGACAACAGATTGAGAACACAGCCTCCTAAAGAGAACAGAGAGCATGGAACAAGTATGTTTGAAAAGATAATACTAGGAATTCTTCCAGAATTGATGAAAAACACAACTCAACAACTCACAACTCAACAGTAACCCATTATACCAAGCAGTATAAATAAAGAGAAATCCACAGTTAGACACTCTATAATGAAACTTTCGAACTCCAAAGATAGAACAGCCAAAGAGAAAACATGACCTTTAAAGGAACAATAATTTTACTAAACATTTAAGGAAGAAATGATATCAATTCTCCACAATCTCTTCTAGAAAAAAGAAACAGAGAGAACACTTCCTAACTCAATCTGTAAGACCATTTGGCATTACTCTAACGCTAAAACGAGATAAAGACATTACAAGAAAAGAAAACTAGAGACCAACACTGCTCATGAACAGACATAAAAATCCTCAACAAAATATTAGCACATCGAACCCAACACTGTACAAAAAGAATTATACCAACAACCAAGTGAGATTTATCTAGTTATGCAAGGCTGGTTCAACATTTGAAAATTAATCAAGGTAGTCCACCACATCAACAGACTGAAGTAGAATTATCATATAATCACATCAATTGATGCAAAAAAAAAAAAAAAAAGGCTTTCACAAAACCCAACACCTACTCATGATAAAAACTCTGAGCAAACTACAAGGAGAGGGGAACTTCTTCAATTTGATGAAGGATATCTACAAAATACCCACAGCTAACATTATATGTTATCCTTGATGAGGAGAAACTGGATGCCTTTCCCCCAAAGGCTGGGATCAAGGAAAGGATGTCTCTTCTCACTGCTCCTATTCAACACAGTACTGAAACCCTCACTAGTGCAACAAAAAAAGAAAAGGCAGACAGTTTGGAAAGGAAGAAATAAAACTGTCTCTAACGAAGACATGATTTTCAATGTAGAAAATCCCCCAAAACTGACCCCAAAAGATGGAAGAGTATAGCAAGGATGCAGGTTACAAGGTTAACATACAAAAGTCAAATGCATTCCTATATATGAGCAAGGAACAATGGGAATTTGGAATTTTAAAAAATATATATATATTTTTAAGATTTTATTTTTCCTTTTTCTCCCAAAGTGCCCCGGTACATAGTTCTGTATTTTTTAGTTGTGGGTCCTTCTAGTTGTGGCATGTGGGATGCTGCCTTAGCATGGCCTGATGAGTGGTGCCATGTCCACACCCAGGATTTGAACCAGTGAAACCTCGGGCCACCGAAGCAGAGTGCACAAACTCAACCACTTGGCCATGGGGCCGGTCCCCATAGTTGTGTATTTTTAGTTGTGAGTCCTTCTAGTTGTGGCATGTGGGACGCCACCTCAGCATAGCTTGATGAGTGGTGCCATGTCCACACCCAGGATTTGAACCAGTGAAACCCTGGGCCACCGAAGCAGAGTGCACAAACTCAACCACTTGGCCATGGGGCCGGCCCCCATAGTTGTGTATTTTTAGTTGTGAGTCCTTCTAGTTGTGGCATGTGGGACGCCACCTCAGCATAGCTTGATGAGCGGTACCATGTCCATGCCCAGGATTCGAACTGGAGAAACCCTGGGCCGCCGAAGCAGAGCACGTGACCTTAACCACTTGGCCACGGGGCCGGCCCCTAAAAGAATACATTTTCAATAGTACCTCAAGAAAGGAAATATTTAGGTATAAATCTAACAAAATATACACAGGACCTATATGTGGAAAACTACAAAATTCTGATGAAAAAAATCAAAGATCTAAATAAATGGAGATATATTCCATGTTCATGGATAGGCACACTCAATATTGTTAAGATGTCAATTCTTCCCAACCTTATCTCTAGATTTAATGCAATTCCAATCAAAATCGCAGCAAACTATTTTGTAGGACTCAGGAAACTGATTCTAAAGTGTATATGGAAAGGCAAAGGACCTAAAACAGCCAATAGGGTACTGAAAAACAAGAACAAATTTAGAGGATTCACATTCTCTGATTTTAAGACTCACAACAGGGCTACAGTAGTCAAGGCAATGTAGTAGTACTGGCAAAAGAACAGACATACAGATCAACTGAACAGAACAGCAAGACTAGAAATAGACCCACACAAATACAGGCAACTTATCTTTGACAAAGGAGCAAAAGCAATTCAAAGGAGAAAGGACAGTGTTTTCAAGAAGTGTGCTGAGAAAACTGGACATCTCTATGCAAAAATATGAACCTAGATACAGACCTTACACCTTACATAAGAATGTATAAGATAACAGACCTAAACGTAAAATTCAATATCATAAAACTTCTCGAAGAAAACATAAGTGAAAATCTACATAACCTTGGGTTTAGTGATGAGTTTTTAAATACAACACCAATGGCATGATACATGAAAGAAAACAATTGATAAGTTGGACCTTATTAAAATTAAAAACATCTGCTCTGAAAAAGACACTGTTAAGAGAATGAGAAGACAAGCTACAGACTGGGAGATAATAATTGCCAAAACATATATCTGATAAAGGACTTGTATCCAAAATCTACAAAGAACTCTTAAAATTCAACAATTAGAAAACAAGGGGCCGGCCCTGTGGCAGAGAGATTAAGTTCGCGTGCTCTGCTTCGGCAGCCCAGGGTTTCACAGGTTCTGATCCTGGGCGTGGACATGGCACCGCTCATTAGGACACACTGAGGTGGCGTCCCACATGCCACAACTAGAAGAACCCACAACTAAAATATACAACTATGTACTGGGGGTATTTGGGGAGAAAAAATAGAAAAAAAAAGAAGATGATGATTAGCAACAGCTGTTAGCGCAGGTGCCAATTAAAAAAAAAAATCCAATTCTAAAAATGGGCAAAAGTTCTGAACAGATACAATAAGACGACACAGAGTTAGCAAATAGGCATATGATAAAATGCTCAACATCATTTGTCTTTAGGAACTGCAGATTAAAACAACGAGATACCATTTCACATCTATTACAACGTCTGTGATCCAAAAAATTGACAAAACCAAATGCTGCGAGGATGCTAAATAGCAGGAACTCTCATTTATTGCTGGTGGGAATGCAAAACAGTACAGCCACTTTGGAAGACAGTTTGGCAGTCTCTTACAAAACTAAACATAGTCTTACCATATGATCCAGTGATTATATTACTAGGTATTTACCCAAATGATTTAAAGATTTATGTCTACACAAGAACTTAGATATAAATGTTTACAGCAGCTTTATTCATAACTTCCAAAATCTGGAAGCCTCCAAGACATCTTTCAGTAAGCGAATGGATAAATAAACTGTGGTACATCCATGCAACGGAACATTATTCAGTGAAATAAAGAAATGAGCTATCAAGCCACAAAAAGATATAGACGAATCTTAAATGCATACTGCTAAGTGAAAGAAGTCAGTCTAAAAAAATCTACATACTGTATGATTCTAACTATATGACATTCTGGAAAAGGTAAAACTTCAGAGACAGTAAACACATCAATGTCAGTGGTTTCGGTGGGGGAGGGTTAAACAGGTAAAGCACAGTGAATTTTTTAGGGTGTTGAAACTATTCTGTATGATACTATAATGCTGAATACAAGATTAAGCATTTGTCAGTACCCACAGAACTTTACAGCACAAAGAATAAACCTCAATGCATGCAAATTTAAAAAAATTACTTAGAAGGTTGGGGGATCTCAGAATGGAATGCAGAATGTGACAAAAAAGACTAAATGTATTACAAAAGTATAAAATAACACTACTGAAGGAGGTGGAGAAATAAAGTGCTACCTTTGGAAATGAGTGGAGTCTGTAAGAGTAAAGGCAAAAAGAACACAACCTTTTTCTCTAGTTGATAAAGTTGTTTCCCACGGGGGTATGGGTTAACAATCCCAGACCATCATACACATACACTGGAATTGACATTAAGTAAACGTATGGCTGATATGGGAGCCAGATTTCTCACTGTTGGAGGGGAAGGATAGAGGTAGGAAGGGTAGGAAGCTAGAACGATCTATGTGATAATGGATTTGAGTTGGAGACAGTATAAACTCATGTTTACCTTAAAATGGGCACAGATGGTCACACATCTGTGCAAATTTATCTGAAATATTTATAGATGTTAGCATAAACACATATATCTCTTGCTCTGTCAAGCTGAGAGGGCCTAGAAGCAAGGAATCCCAGTGGCAACAAGCACACTTTAGCATCCAGATCCTGGTTTCTCCAAAAAAAGGAACCAAGGCTCCTTGGAGAAATGGCTGATTTTGAGATTAGGGCAGGAGAAATATATAAGCTCCAAGATGAACATGGAGCCTCTTGTAATGCCAGAAAGTAAGAAAGTGCGCACGCACACGCACGCACACACACACACACACACACGGTGAAGGAGATATGTCAAAGGGATACAAGAACCAACTGAAAGAGCTCCCAAAGATCAAGCTGCAACAATTTGAACAATAAAATAAATAAAGTAATACTGGATTATAACCCAAAACATAAAAAATCTGAGTTCCTACTGAGACAAATAAGTGATTAAATAAATAAATAGAGAACAAGACAAATCTCCTATGCAGAAAATTCCAAATAATTTATTTAGATACTTTGCTCTCAAGGAAGTGGAAGATAACTCTCCACTTCTTAAGTGTGTGCTGCACATAGTGATTTTCCTCTAAAGAGTACAGTATGGAAAGGGAGAAAAAGGAAAATAACTTCACAGTGGAAACCTGACAAACACTACCTCAAGCCAGGGGATCAAGGTTAACATCAACAGTGGTAAGTCATGTTGATAGTACGTAGCCTTGATAAGCTGTGATGAGAATGGCACTTTATCTCTGTTGTCTTCCTCCCAAAACACATTATTACCCCAATCTAATCATGAGAAAAACATCAACAAATCCCAATTCACATTCTACAAAATAGGTGACCAGTAATCTTCAAAACTGTCAAGAGGATCAAAAACAAAGAACGTCTGAGAAACTGTCACAAGCAAGAGAAGAGTGAGGAGAAAAGACTACTCAGTATAATGTGATATCCTGGATGGGAGAGTAGAACAGAAAAAGCATCTTAGGGAAAAACTGAGGAAATATGAATACAGTATGGACTTTAGTCAATAATAATGTATCAATATTGGTTCATGAACTGTGACAAATGTACCATATTAATGTAAGATGTAATAATAGGGAAACTGTGTGTGGGGTATATGGGAATGCCCTGTACTATCTTCGCAATAATTCTGTAAATCTAAAACTGTTTTAAAAAAGATTTTAAAAAATGAAATCAAGGCATTGGAAAATAAACCTGAGAAAATATCCTAGAAAGTAGAACAAAAAGAAAGGGAAAGGAAAACAGGAGAAAAGATTAGAAAACTAGAGAGTCAATCTAATGAGGTCCAATACTCAAATAACAAGAAGTCCAGAAAGAGTGAGCAGGGGGAAAGAAGGAAGACGTTGTCAAATAAAATACCTTAGAACTGAAGGATATGGTCTCCAAGTGGAAAGGGCCCATTTAGGGCCCAACAGAATGAATGAAAAACTCTTACCAAGCCACATCACTGTGAATTTCAGAATACCTGAGTGGTTTAAGGGAACATCGCCCCATTTCAGATTGCAATCCACATACCCCATCCTTCCTTCCCCCAACACTCCTGACCTCTCCATCCCACCCTGCTCTCCTTTTTCTCTTTTCTAAAGCATTTATTTACTTGAAGACCCTCTAACATTTTGTATAATGTATTTATTACATTTGTTGTTTACCATCTGGAACAACTCTCTCCAACAAATTGAAGCTCCAGGAGGAAAGGGATCTTGAAATTTTGTTCACCCATATATTCAAAGTATCTTGGCCAGTGCCTGCCACATAAAACATGCTTAATACATATTTTGTGAATAAATATAAAAGTTTCTGGAGAACTAACAGATCACATACAAAGGACTGATTATCAAATTTAGTATAGACTTTTCAATAGCAACACTAGAAGCAAGAAAACAATGGCACCATACCTCGAAAATTCTAAAAGTAAATTATTTACAACCTATAATTCCATACTCAGTTAAGCTGACAATCAAGCGTGAGAGTAGAACAAAAAAACATGTTTAGACATGAAGAACCCCCAAATTTGCCTCCCATTCAGTCTTTCTCAGGAAGCTATTAGATGTATTCTACCAACATGAGGGAGACACCAAGAAAAAAGGAAGACCTGAAATCCTGGAAACAGGCTATCCAACACAGGGGAGAGACAAATGGAATTCACAGATGATGGTGAAATGACACTCCAGGAAGACAGCTCGTAGGGTGACAAACCATTACAGGAAAGATATTGCAAGACAAACACATTATCTGACGGGTTTCAACCTACCAAAAGGAGATTTGCATATCTTGTCTGAAGGGTTGTTAATAAATAAAAGATATATTAGGGCCGGCTTGGTGGCGCAGCAGTTAAGTGCACACGTTCCGCTTCGGCAGCCCAGGGTTCACCAGTTTGGATCCCGGGTGCGGACATGTCACCGCTTGCCAAGATATGTTGTAGTAGGCATCTCACATATAAAGTAGAGGAAGATGGGCACGGATATTAGCTCAGGGCCAGTCTTCCTCAGCAAAAAGAGGAGGATTGGCAGCAGATATTAGCTCAGGGGTCATCTTCCTCAAAAAAAAAATAAAGGATATATTAAAAAGATATAAAACATACATTTATAAAGATATAAGAAAGATAGATAGGGGCTGGCCTGGTGGCCGACTGGTTACGCTCGCGTGCTCTGCTTTGGCAGCCCAGGGTTTCGCCGGTTTGGATCCTGGGCATGGACACGGCACCGTTCATTAGGCTATGCTGAGGCGGCATCCCACACGCCACAACTAGAAGGACCCACAACTAAAAATATACAACTATGTACCAGGGGGGCTTTGGGAGAAAAAGGAAAAATAAAATCTTTAAAAAAAAAAAAAAAGATAGATAGATAAAAGAACTAAGATAAGCTTTAACCCTAGGAAAAACAAAAAATTATATAAGAATGGAAATATCGCAATATCCTACCTGGCTCAGGTATACACAGAATTTACATAGTAAAATGATGTAAACAGTAATGAGTTAACTAAAAATTAACAAATAACTAATGTGCGAATATAGGGGAGGGGTGAAGAGCAGTCTTTAAAGGTGGAGGCTGGTGTAACAAATCTAAGCTCTCATCTTCTTTAATAGGAAATTGGCAGATAATATTTAAAACTGTGGTAGGATGGGGGTAGGGAGAGGAGATAGCTGTTTAAGTAAGCATGTTATTTAAAAACCTAGAGGTGAAAAAGTTGAACAGTCATTGACTCTGGAGCAGCTTTCTCAAGAAGGGTTCTGTGAGAGAATTAAGCCTTAATGCCCTAAGGCATCCACTTTATGTAATGAATTAACTTCTCTCCTATGCATCTAAAGTGTTACCAGATATAAACCATGCTCAGGGGAACTGAGAAAATAGTTAATCGAATTGGTTCCTGTTTTGTGCTTCCGATAAGGAATGCCAATTGGGAAAGGCTGCTTTGACGGAGTGGGATTCAGAGGAGGGAAGGACCAGGGCAGAGGACTGCTGTGTTTCCTTCTAAGTCTTGTAGTATTATTTGACTCTTTAAATTTTGTACAGGTATCCCTTTGATAAACATAAACATTATATTAAAAAAGTAAGAGCAAAAAGTAGTAATGGAATTTGAATACAGAACATACAAAAAAAACAAAGCACAGGAACTGAAAGGTCTAGAAATGGTTTCTCATTGGAAAAAGCCAGAGAATCTTTCTAAAAAATTGTGGAATTCATTAAATAATATTTATTTACAGAGTATCTCTATCTGTATAGCAATGTACTACTAAGCATTATGTTATCTGAGGAACCTAAAAAGATATATAAAAGGTAAAATAATTAAATAACATAATCCAAAAATTTGTAAAAGGTAGGACAATGCAAATACTGTGCATCAAAACCTTTTAACATGAAATCTTAAGCTGCACATAACATCCCATTTCAATTAACCAAGATGTACTTATTATGCCAGTAATCTACCAAGTATAGTAGAAGACACAAAAGATATATAAGATATATTCCCTATTGCAAAGAAGTTAATCTACATGTACACATGATAACCTCTTTTAGGTTATATTTTTACTCACTTGGCCATTTACGTACTCTTAGATCTACAAACAAATATCTGCAATATTTACAAAAGATAGTTTTGAAAAATTTCTTCATGATTTAAAAAAAAAAAAACTGGCATGGGCCTGCCCAGTGGCGTAGCAGTTGAGTTCACGTGCTCCACTTTGGTGGCCTGGGATTCGACAGTTCGGATCCCAGGCGTGGACCTACGCACTGCTGTCAAGCCATGCCGTGGCAGGCATCCCACATATAAAGTAGAGGAAGATGGGCAGGGATGTTAGCTCAGGACCAATCTTCCTCAGCAAAAGGAGAAGGATTGGTGGCAAATGTTAGCTCAGGGCTAATCTTCCTCAAAAAAACAAACAAAAAAACCTGGCAGCAACATGGAAGATTAACCAGAAAATCAACAAAACCAACAGTAAGGAGACTCCTAAAGTGGTTAAGGTGAGAGATGATGAAGGCCTGAACTGAGACAGTGCAGGGCAGACGGAAAGCAAATCAATATAAAAACGGCTAAAGAATAAGAACTTCTGGAGAGTGAAAGCAAGGCAGAAAGCTAAGATTACTGCCAGGTTCCCATCATGGGTGAACTGGGTGGACAGTGGTACCACTGACCATGACAGGCCATACAAGGAGCAGCAGGACTGAGGGAAAACACGAGTTCATGTTTGGGCTGTTGTTTGAAGTACCTTGAGAACATCCTGGAGGAGATGTCCACTAGGCAGCTGAATATAAGGATCTGGAATGCAGGAGAGAAGTCTGAGAGAAAGATTGAGAATTGGCAGCACATGGCTGTTAATGGATGCGATCACCTAGGAAGAGAGTATAGAAGAGGACAAGAGCCTGACATCAGACAACCAAAGATCAGAATTAGTGCTCCTAAAGCCACTCGGGATCAAACTTTGCCCAGAGTTACATGCAGTTGTATAGAAAAATATCCAATAAATAATGTTAAAAGATAAACAAATTGTAAAACTGCATGCATAATACAAACCCATTTTTACAAATAAGTTGTAAAAAAAAAAAAAAAATAGTATTAGCAAAGGCATGAGAAAAAAACCATAGAGGAGCAAACACCAAACTGTTAATAATCGGGGTTGGCCCCGTGGCCCAGTGGTTAAGTTTGCGCGCTCTGCTGCAGGCAGCCCAGTGTTTCGTTGGTTCGAATCCTGGGCGCGGACATGGCACTGCTCATCAAACCACGCTGAGGCGGCGTCCCACATGCCACAACTAGAAGGATATACAACTATGTACTGGGGGGCTTTGGGGAAAAAAAGGAAAAAAACAAAATCTTAAAAAAAAAAACTGTTAATAATGGTATCTATCTGAGATTATGTGAGCCCTTCACATCTACATTGTGTCTCTACAGTATTTTACTTTTTATTTTTTTAATTAAAATGTACTATTTTGTGGAGAGAAAAAAAGAAAGATAAATTTGTTCCTTTCCTAAAAAATTATAGCATGTATTCTTATAACATAAAAAAGATAAAAATCTGTTAGAAGAACATTTGGACACTGGACTGTAAATGGGCAAATACTATGAGCAGACAACCAGTATGATTATAAAAAAATGTTCAATGCACAATCTGCACAAAGTAACGTGAATTAGAACACACACCACTTGTTGCCTACTAAATCAGAACATAATTTTTTAATAATAAAAGTACTCGATGTTGGTAAGGGTGTGATAAAGAGCATCTCGGACACTTCTGACAGGAAGTAAACTGGTACACTCTCTCAGGAAAAAATGTGACAATATATATCAATAGCTTCAAAAAGATTCCAAACATTTGATCTAACAATTCTCTTTTTAGAAATTTAAGAAAATAATCCAAAACACCTGAAAATATGCAAACTATTTTGCCAAATCATTAATTGAAATAATCTAAACACCAACATTAGGACACAGAGAAAATTATTTAGGCATCAAAAGGAATGTTTATGTCTATCAAAAAATTTTTTTTTTTTAAGTACATACTCTGAACTAGTAATTCCACTTCTAGCGAAACACTAGCACTGGTACACAAGGACACATCACAAAGAACTTTCAGTGTTGTAATGTCTGTAACAGTGTAAAAACTGCAAAGAACCTAACAGCTCATCAATACCAGAAAGATTTACCAGCTTTCTCAAACTGTGTTCTGAGGACCCCTGGAAGACCCGAAAGAGGTTCTTACCACGTCTGTGAGGTCCTTCCTTTTCCAAATACCTATCTGTGCAAAGCTGGATTTTCTTAATATGCTTCAGCCTAAACAAAATAACACACAGCTTGAAGGGAAACGCAAATGAGAATCCAGCTGTCTTCTATAAAGACAGACGCTAAAGTGATCCGCCAAAATGTAAAACAATGCCACCCTTCTGGCTAAATTTTTAAAGAAAATGGTTATCTTTCAAAAATATTATTTAATTCAATATACGATGGGTTTATTTTTAATGAACAAATTAAAATTCTAAAATTTTCTGAGTTGTAATTTCTCAAAAGGTAAATATACTGCATTTGAAAACAAAAACTCTTTTAGTCTATTTTTAAGTGTGTAAAGGAACTCACTGGGTTAAATAAACTGTGATACCATCATATTATGTAACATGATTGGGGATGATAAATGAGAATTTAGCTTTATCTGTAATGTAACTTTCAAAAGATATTTTGCTCATGTATTGCCTATGTAATCAAAAATCAAAGTTATGTTTATGAAATTTTTCAAAAACATGGGAAAAGGCTTAAAATATAATTTCAAGCTACAAAAGCAGGCAATCCAACTGTACATAAAATCTTGTCATCTTAATTAAGAAAACGCCATGGAAAAAAAGACTCGGAGGTCAAAATATTAACCGTGGTTGATTATCTTTCAATGGGGGAATTACAGTTATTTTTCCTTATTCTTTATCATATTAAAAAATTTTTTTGATACGAAGCAGACAGTTTAATATCCAGGGGAGAAAAAAAAGGAAGAAATCAGGTGAAAAATTATATATAATTCTACTGGGTCAAACTATTAAACTTCTGCCAATTCAAAAGACAACAGCTCAAAACAATAAATGAAGGAACCTAATTCGACCAACAAATTGCCTATTTTGTTAAGGGAAAAAGATTAACTTATTCAAATTTCTGGGCTGGTTTCCATACGCGTCAAACGAACAAGAACCTCTCAGACTAGAATATAATAATTTGCAATCACGGTAGTACAAATAAGTTAATAGTAAAAAGTGAGGTCATCTTTTAGAATTCTGCAAAGGTACCTAAGAATAGGTAGCGGGAAGCAACGCTAGCGCATTTTCTGGTCTAAAACGATGAGAAAACGCATCGGTGCGAGAACGGGCTGAGCGAGAGCGCGGGCGGCGAGGACACACGCGTCCGGCAGGCCGAGTCCCGTCGGCGCAGTGGCCACCCTCGGCAGGCGCGACAGTCCCCTCCCCGGGCGCGCCAGGCCGCCCCCTCCACTCGCCGCGGCCCGGGGGGCGCTCCCCCGGCGGCGCCGAGCACTCCGGGCGGCCCGAGGGGTGGGACCCGGCAAACAGCCGCCGAGATTGCCCTCCCGAGGGGACGCGGGGTTTGAGGGTCGTGATCCCCCGGCCAGCTCAGGGGGCTCGGGAAAGGCACGGGTCAGGGACCCCGGAGAAGGCGGAGGGCCAGACCCGGCGCCCAGGTCGGCTGGTCCGGCGCCGCCCCGCCCCCTCCGCGAGGGCAATAGGGCTGAGGAGAGGCCAGATGCCTCTTACGGGGGGCTCTTACCTCCCCGCACCCCTGCGAAGCTCTCTGGGCACTCCACGCGACGACGCGCTGAAGAGCGACGAGCGACCCCAGCCGGGAGTCCCGGGAGTGCGCGACGGCGGCTCCGGGTTTGTTTTGCCCCCGGCCCTGGGGCGAGCCGCCGGCGCAGGCGCACAGGAGGCTTTCCTTCGGCGCACACGCCCCCTCCCTCCGCGTTCGCGGCCTCCCCGTCCCGAGGCGCCTGCGCGCAGCGAATCCGGGTCTGAGCCGGGGCCGCCGCGCTTCTCTCCGGAAGTGCCTGAGAAGGGTCTGCGTTGACCGGGAAGCCCGAGTTCGGCCTTAGATCGGACTCGGTTGCCCGCTAGACGCCCTGGAGCTGCGGCGGCGTCCGGCTTCCGTTGCCCTTCGCTGACCTAGACGCATCTCCCCCCGCCCCAGCTGCCTGCGCCCGCGGAGCCGGTGGGGCTCCTGCTTGTACCGGACACACCCGCCTGCCTGCTGGGCAGCTGACCCGGCCTGCTCCCCGCCTGCTGCCCTCCCCGAAAACCTTTTACTTTCGACTGGTTATGCAACCCGTCTCTCTCCCCCGGCAGCAACCAAAAGGCTCCCAACCCGTCCCCGAGCTTCAAGGCCTCCAGCTGCCTGGCCGTTCCCAACCGCGGGCCCCTTCCCTCCCGTGCTTCAGTTCTGCTTTTCTAAACTGGCCGCAGGGACAGCTGCCGCCTCTGTCTGCAAACAAGAGCCAGCTGATCTGAGGGAGAAATAAAATGTCCCTCATGTGATGGCTGTTTGTGCTTGTTGAACTTTGCTATTTTTACCACAAGTTTCCTATAACGTTAAAGGAGGGAAGAAGAGACATGAGAGTGGGATCAGCGTATCATGACAGACTAGGGGGAAGAATCCATCGGTTGCCGAAGGTTTTACCAGCTCAAAATTCATGCTGGTCTTTGGAAACTTTCAAGAGTTATAATATCTCAGGAGTAGTTTAGTCACGTGATTTGTGGTGAAAGATTTGAGAAGCAGTATTCAAATCCTAAATCCGCGATTTAAAACTAGTTTGTGCTCTTTCAAAGATTTTTAGTCTTGGTTTTCTTTGTCTAATCTTGATTTTTTAGAACTCTGAAATGGAAGTGTGTGGTTTTAGGGGAAAAGTGAAACTTCCTGTTTGCTTAAAATAATTTATTGAACATCTACGTGACAAACATTAGATGCTTTGCTTACGTTATCTCGTGTAATCCTAAGTAAGAATAATTCTACAAAGTGCTGTATGCATGTTCTCTACTATGTGTTAGGCGTTCTCAGGTAAAAAAAAAAAAAAAAAAGCCTTATGCCTTTATGGAACCACAGTCTAATAGTGGAGACATGTAAACAAGAGTATACTTGGGATAGAAGTATTTTTATGGTATATTGGGAGGACAAAGAGTAGAAATAGACAACTTTAAGACCTTAAATAGATAGGGAAAAGCATATACATGAATGGTCAATTCACAAAATGGGAAATTTAAATGCCTACTATATATCTCACTCATGTTCAAACTCAGTAGTGAAATAGATATTATTTCCCATGGGTCTAATTAGCCAGTTTGTTTAAAATGTGAATAAACTCCATTGGTGAGGGTAGAGTGAAATGAGCACTCATATCCAGTTGGGGATATGAATTAGGACAAAGATTTTGGAAAGTTATTTGTCAAATCATATCAAGAAACATTCATATGACCTAATTCAATAATTTCCCTTCTGGAAATTATAACAAGATATTTCAGAACACGAAGATTTGTGTGGAATAGCAATAAGGTAAATAAACAAGGTACCCAAAATTCAAATGCCTTTCACATGCCAGTCCAACTATACTTTGTATCATATTTATTTGTTTATGGGCGTGTCTTCTGTGCAGTGCAATATACCAGGAGTTCTAAGGATTATAAAAATGGATAATTCATAATTTTTGCCCTAAAGTTCACAATTCACTGTGCCATTATTTCATTTACCAACATAAGTAGTTGACAAATTGCTGCAATTTAATAAGATTACAAGAGCTTTGTGTAGATTCTTGGTCAATTAAATTTTCTGTGATTTCCTTTGTTGATTGAAATGAGGAAGAAATCTGCACATCAAATGCAGTGTCAAATAAAATATTAATGAAGAAGAGTCCTTGGCAAAGTTTGAGTAGTAATTGCCAAAAAATTCCGTGTATCATCTTTAACCTCTAAAGATCCCGATTTATAACTAAATGGTTCCTGGACATGAGGAAATCATCCCAATTATAACATATTTGGCCAATTTATTCCTTCGACTAACTAGTCATTGCTTGGATCACCAGCAGTTTATTATTTTGAAAGGTAAAAAGAATCTTGATGATTTTAAGAGGCTTAAATTCCAAATTAATATAAACTTCCAAAGCTATTCCCTTTTCATAAATAATCTCCGCGGAGAAAATACCAGAAGCAAATGAAAATAACTATTAAAATTATTCATTGTTGTACAGTCGGTCTTATGATAACAAGCAATTTTAGAACCAGGGATTCATGGCTCCAAAACACGGAATATGACCTGGAACTGCTAGTTAACCATTAGTATTTAAATGCTATGTAACCAGGTTAAAAACTCATGTTACAAGGAAAAGGGCTAAAACATTTTTTTAAAAAGTATCTGCTGGTCAGCTAGATCAGCTGTTTGGAGCAATGTTACTAATGAAGAAATGGTTAGTGACCAGCCTGGTGGCGCAGTGGTTAAGTTCGCCTGTTCCGCTTTGGCAGCCTGGGGTTCACCGGTTTGGATCCCAGGTGCGGACATGGCACCACTTGTCCAAGCCATGCTGTGGCAGGCGTCGCACATATAAAAAGTAGAGGAAGAAGGGCACAGATGTTAGCTCAGGGCCAGTCTTCCTCAGCAAAAAGAGGATTGGCAGCAGATGTTAGCTCAGGGCTAATCTTCCTCAAAAAAAAAAGACAGAAAAGAAAGAAATGGTTATAGTTTGGGTGACCGTGAGAGCTAGTTCTTTTTAAATGCTTAAAAAGGTTTGGAAGAAAACCCACTAAAATATTAACTGTGGTCGTCTTTGGAAGATGAAATTATTAGTGATTTCTCCCCCTTCTCTCTAGTTTTCTATATTTTCCAAGTTTTTTACAATGAGAACATATTACTTTAATAATCCGAAAGGACAAATGGAACACTTTCCTTTAAAAACTATTGCTGAATTCATAACTGAGTCAACCAATTACCTTACATTCTTTATGCAGTCCTTGCATGCAATATATTGCATGACTATGAGTCATAAGAGGGAAATAACCCAAAAGGATGGATGAATACTTGTGTTTGGATACTGTCTTAGAGGTGGCAACAAGGTACAAGACTCAAGTTCCCAGGGCTCAAGTATGATATAGCTTCATCATCATGACACAGGTTCTCTTAGCAAGGAAGTCATTAGAATTCTTTGCCAAATATTTCCAATTCTCTTCTCTTCTGGGTATATATGGCAATGTACTTCCTGGCCCCTTTCTGGTTGAATAGGGCCATGTGACTGATTCAGGCAAATGAATTGTGAGAAGTGACGTGTCATTTCTAGACTGGATTCTTTACTCACCAACGTGAGACCCTCCAGAGCCCTCTTTCCTTCTGGCATAGCAATAGGCAAGACTTGATATTGCGGCTGCTCCATCAGTTTGAGTCCTTGAGGGATTCCAATGAACAGAGAACTTCTAGAACAAGAAATAAACCTTGTTATATGCCACTGAGATTTTTGGGGTGATTTGTTGCTGCAACATCATAGCCTGTCATGGCAGATAAACTTGTGTTATGCCTCTGTGGTTTAGGGGTGGCTATTCTGCATGGTAAACTGAGTCAGTGCTTCAGTGAAGCTATCTGTGGCAATATTGTTTCCTAATGTGTTTTTCCTTCACAAGTGAACTTACTCTATACTCATGATTATTATGATTTGCCACGTAAAAACATTTCACTGTAAACGCGTATTTACCTCTACAACTTCTCAGAGTGACAGTGAATATTTTTTACTTTTAATTTTGTTTTATGGAAAATGTCAATCACATATAAGAGTAGAGAGAATAGTGCAATAAACCATGTACCTATCTCTCAGCTTCAACATCAATAACTTGTAGTGAAGATCCTATTTTATCTATAAACTCACCCACTCTACCTCTCCTCCCATAAGTGGATTATTTTGAGGCAAATCTCATTTATTATATCTTTTTCATCTCTAAATTTTTCTACATGTCTATTTAAAAGGTAAGCACTTTGCAAAGTAGAAATAATAATGCAATGAACTCCCTTGTATCCAATAGCATCACTCAGCTTCAGTATGGACAACCTTGCTTCATCTATACCCTTACCCACCCGTATTGTTCTGAAGCAAATCCCATGCCTCATTTCATTTCTATAAATATTTCAATATACATTTCTAAAAGAAACAGCTCTTTACAAAACATAATAACAATACCATTATCACACGTGAAAACTGTAACAATAATTCTTCAATAATACTAAATATTTCGGCGCTGGTGTTTGTATTTCCAATTGTTCATAAGTGTTATAATTTTGAAATAGTTTGTGTGCATCAAAATCCAAATAAGTCAACATATTGAGACTGGATGCTGTCTAATAATATTCCCTCTTTCGTTTTCATTCCTTGAAATTTATTTTTTTAAAAAGCCATGTCTTTTGGCCTGTAGAATTTTCAGTATCTGGATTTTTCTGCACCTCCCTCCCCATAGCATCTTTTAACATGTTTCTCTTGACCCTGTTTTCTATAAACTTTTAACTAGATCTAGAGACTGGGTTTGATACAGATTCAGTTTTTTAGCAAGGTTACTTCATAATCGGTATTGTGTACTTCCACCAGGAAACGCATATCTCATTGGTTCTCTTTCAGTGATGTTAGCAACCGTTGCTAATCACTGCTTGGATCCATTCTTTGATTTAGGGTTTGCAAAATGGTGACATTCTAATCTATTATTTCTTTTTTATTTATTGGCTGGAATTCTTCTATAGAGAAAAAAATCCCTCAACAACTGTTTAGTTTTCCTGAAATATAGTTCATATGGGAAAGGGAAGTTAAATATTTGACTTTTTATTTTACTGACAGTTTTCAGTAGAATGAATTGGTTCCCTTGTATTTTCTAAAGGAGACCAATGGTGGTGGTGGTGGGGTTAATATATATAAATTAAAATTTATGTATGTATGTATGTATATATGCATGTATGAGGCTAAACCAGTTCTCTGGATTCTTTTTGGTATTTTTGTAAACAAATTTAAGCATTTTCACTATTGTCAATCCAAATGTTTAATACTATAATAAATGCATGTCATATCCATTGCCATAATCATAATACTAAAAATATTATTAAAATAGTCAAAGGAATCATAAGTAAATTTAAATCCAATTAGGATTTACTTAAAATTCTAATGTTAGATTTCTAATTTTTCTATTAAGTCATAAAACAGGTCAGTAAAAAAATTTTTCAAAACTATTAGTTGCTTTTGTATCTCTAAGGATGATCACAACTGAATTCACCTACAAAAATTTCAAAGATATAGGCATATCAAATTATACTAATTTTGTGTTTGATGTGGGCATAAGGAAACTCATCAGGGCTCAAATGTATTAAGATGGAATTCACAATATCAGGTAATATACAGAGAGAAGGACTGTTAGTGGTCTAATGCCACTGCAAGTTAGCATTTAAACCGGAGCCGGAAAGAGAACTGAAATTCAAATCAGCGAAGTGAAATTAATTATTCTACTCGTTAGCTGCTTGAATAATGGTATTTTGTGAGAACAAGCTCAAAAACAAAGGTTAACATCCTGAGTAATGTAAGTTTAACATTGTGCATAATTAGGAGAAAAAAATGAACTGGAGTTACCATCTCCTTTCCTTATGTGTATTCAAAGAATGAAATCGTGTTTCAAAATATTGAGAGGAAGAGTTTTAGCTCTCTTCAGCTGAGGAGAAGACGAGAAACCCACCACTGAGTGGCAGAGCCCAAGCCCGGAAGGCATGCAGTGACCCTCTCTGGGATGGGGCAATAAGAGGCACAGTCTGAAGTCAGTGGGAAGATCCCCTGTGAGATGCATCTTGGAGCCTGCCTGATCTTCAGTGCCCAAGAGGCAGGCTCCTGGGCTCTATAGCAGCATCCTGCAGCCAACAGAGCAATGGCAGAAATGGCAACCATGGAGAACAAAGAAGAGCTCAACCTCCTGATTTTGACATTACAGAGGGCCAGGATTGTTGCAGGACCCACCAAGAAAGAGAATGGGGTCCCAAAAATGATTGGTTGAATTTTTCTCCAATCTCAGAACAGGTTATCTTTGATTTAGGAAATAAGGGAATGTGTTATTTCTTATATCCTGGCATTGTAGAATAAAACTCATACCCATTATATGTAGTTTTGTAATAATGATCTATGAATAAAAAGCATATAAATAGAATGGAAAACCTCAAGTTCTCTATTATGAAAGATGATGATGTTTTAATTAGCATTTTTTGTGACAGATTTGATAGTCAGCTCAATAGTGTATTTTCTCATATAAAATTTCTTTGGCTTACTCCTTCAAATCAAGAAAGGGAAATAGGCACCATACGCAAAAATAAACTCAAAATGGATCAGACTCAAAGATAAGTCCTGAAACCATAAAACTCCTGGAAGATAATATAGGTCATACACTCTTTGACATCGAACTTAAAAGGATCTTTTCAAATACCATGTCTTCTCAGACAAGGGAAATAAAAGAAAAAATAAACAAGTGGGAGTTCATCAGACTACAGAGCTTCTGCAAGGCAAAAGAAACTAGGATCAAAACAAAGAGACAACCCACCAACTGGGAGAAAATATTTGCAAATCATATATCTGACAAGAGGTTAATCTCCACAATATATAAGGAAGTCACACATCTGAACAATTAAAAACAAGCAGCCTGATGAAAAAATGGGCAGAGGATATGAACAGACATTTTTCCAAAAAACATACACAGATGGCCAACAAACATGAGAAGATGTCCAACCTCACTAATCATTAGGGAGATGCAAATCAAAACTACACTAAGATACCACCTTACACCTGTTAAAATGGCTACAATCACTAAGACTAAAAATAACAAATGTGGGAGAGAGTGTAGAGGAAAGGGAACCCTCATACACTGCTGGTAAGAATGCAAACTGGTACAGCCACTATGGAAAACAGTATGGAGATTCCTCAAAAAACTAGAAATAGAAATACCATACTACCCAGCTATCCCACTACTGGGTATCTACCCAAACAACTTGAAATCAACAATCCAAAGGAACATATACACCCCTATGTTCATTGCAGCACTATTCACAATAGCCAAGACATGGAAACAATCCAAGTGCCCATCGTCTGATGATTGGATAAAGAAGATGTGGTATATACATGCAATGAATACTACTCAGCCATGAAAAAGGCAAAAATCATCCCATTTGCAACAATATGGAAGGACCTGGAGGGAATTATGCTAAGTGAAATAAGCCAGGCTGAGAAAGACAAACACCAGATGATTTCACTCATATGTGAAATATGAACAAACACATGGACAAAGAAAACAGTTCAGTGGTTACCAGGGGAAGGGGGGTGGGGGGTGGGCACAGGGTGTGAAGGGGAGCACTTATGTGGTGACAGACAAGAAATAGTGTACAACTGAAATCTCACATTGATGTAAACTATCATGAACTCAATTTTTTAAAAAAGAGAGAAATAGGGATTACCAGAAGAATCTTTTCTGCATCCTTTACAATTGGCCTTAATATTTTAAAAAACAATAGAATCATGTGGACTGTGAGATATATATATGTATGTATACACGTATTCAGTGAGGCAGGATAAATATATATATGTGCAGTTAAACAGGTTAAAAGAAAGTATGAAAGTATGCACTAAATAGGAAAAGGAAATCATCATCGGCCTCATTTTTCCTCTTGAAGTAGGGCTTTGCAAGAGTTTCTGCTGTGGTTGAACAGAGATATACAAGGAGACTGGACAATGGGACCACATTTCCTCATGTGGCATTTTCTCCCTATTATGATCACTTCCCTGCCCATTTCCTTCCTAACATCAAGGACTCCTGGACAGGATCCCTGGTCTTAAATTAATGCTATTATTTTTCCTAAATAGAATTTTCTTCCATGACTTTTAATCTGTTTTCATTTCAGTGATGGCTCATCATTTCTATTACAATCTGGGCTTTTCTTGCTGTCCTTCTATATGGTTGTCAGATTTAGATTTGGCTAAGGGTGTTAGTAGTCCCCAAAATATCAGAAGCTTAAACTAGATGCTTGTTTCTTTTGCATTAACATCCAGATACAAGCGGTCTAAGGCTGCCATGGAACTTTGTTCTGTGAAGTCAACACAGATTTTGGATCCTTCTAGTTTTTTGCTATATCATCTGTGCCCTCTCTTCTCAAGGTCATCTCATGGTCCAAGATGGCTACTTCAAGTCCAGCAATCATGTCCATATTTCAACCAGAAGGAAGGAGGAAAGAGGCATAGTGTGTTAAAGGGTTCACGTAAGCTGTTCCTTAAAGAAGGGTCTCTGAAGCTGCTACAGGATACTTTTGCTTATACCCGTTGGTCAGAACTTATTCTCCTGGCCAAATACAACTGCCAGGAAGATTAGGGAATTGTCTTTATTTGGGAAAGCCCTATGCCCAGCTGAATATTCTAATGGGAGAAGGGATGTTGAGAGGAAGTAGCAGTTTCTGCCATACCCTATTTGAACCATGGTGCCATTGGGAAGTCCCTTGTTGCAAGAATATGGTAATATTTCATCAAATAGCATGGATCTGAGCAGGCTCTGCATGATTACTGCAACTCCCGAATAAAGGTTGACTTTTCAGTCACCTTGGAACACACTGTTTAATGATTATGTTGTCAGTGTGTAATCTTCACCTGCAAAGTCAAATACAAAAGCCCTCCCTCCACCGCTCACTCTTTCTTCCCCTCCTCAATCACATTTTTAGGAGGAGTGTCTGCTCTCACTGACTCACTTCCTCACTTCCTTCATTTATCTGCAACCTTTTTCAGAATGGATTCTCCCTAATTACTCCTCTGTTCTTGCTAAGGCCTATAGTGACCCCCATGACACTAAATTAATCAGGTGTTTTTCAGTCATCTTCCTTGGCTTCTCAGCATCTGACACAGCTGACACTTCCTCCTTCTTGAAACCCTCTCTTCTGTTGCATTCCATGACACAACACTCTTCCAGAAGCTCCTTGTAAATCTCCTTTGTGAGCATGTCCTCTATCAGAACACAAAATGACGGCTCTCCTAAGAGTTCAGTTCTAAGTCCTTCTCTTTTCCACCACTAAACATAGATGAATTCATTTGCTGCAGGCTTCAATTATCACCATGTGCTGAGGATTCTCAAAACTATATCTACAATTTGCTCTTTATTCTGTTTTGCGGTATCTTCTTTTTCTTTCAGTGCTTGAGCAAGCAAGTGACTAACTTGATTAACAGCCAAAGCTGGTTCTTCATTAACCATCCGAATGCAAAGAAATTTTAAATAACATGTGAGCTTGTCAGGAGACCACAGATCAGATAGCCATATTAAGAGAAAAAATGTTATTATAGCTTGTCATCATAAGGTTTAGTCTTTCTTTCCTTAAACTGTCAACCGATATAAATAATTAGGTATTTGCTGTTTCTCAGACACATTCTCTGCATATTATCCAGGATTTAAGAAGAGAAATTAAGACAATGTCTCTTTTATTGAGAATTTTAAAATATGGTTGAGAACAAATATGTGTATTATATATATAAATATATGTATGTTTTTGCAACATATACATAACTATATGGTCACAAATAGCAACTTTAAACCCTTCTAGGGACAAGTATAAGGTGATATAATGATCCTTTCTGTGCATTAGTTTAGTTCTTTATAAAACAAGGACAACACCTACTTCACAGGATCATTGTAAAGATTAAATAACCAATGTACATGGAAGTCTCTCAAAAGCTTTAAAAAGAATTCAATATACCGCAGACACCTTAATAAACCTGAGATATTTTCAGCTATACCTGTTGTAGTTTTATTCTCCATGGGATGTTGTTGAAATTTGGCTACATTTGTTTTGAAGTTTTTTCCAGACCAAAATGATTGTTGTGGGTATTCTGGTGTGGAACACTAAGATAGTAAGTGGGTAGCTATACAAGTGTTAGAGGAAATCCACATCTGCTCCTTAAGGGAAACCCCTGGCTTTGCCTCCTGACACCTATTCACAAAATCTACTTACATGCAGACGTGAGGGTCTTCTATTCTTCCGGGCCCACTCCCCATCAGTACCCATCTGCTTTTCAAAGCATCGGCTACACAGAATGCTAGCATTCCTGGATCCTCCTCAGCGTTCATTTTTGAATTTTTTGCTGTTTAACTTACATAAAAAGTTTAATTGAAAGAAGTAGTTCTTGAGGAGTCATCTACAGTAATGTTTTTTCCTTGGATTAAATTAGATTCTGAGAAGGCATACTTGAACTGCATTAATTAGCCCCTTGCAAAATCGCCACTACTAAACTGAATTTTAATGTTATACTCCCAGCTTTTATCAAAGCTATTATAGAAAAAGTCATGGGCTGGCCCCGTGGCCAAGTGGTTAAGTTCGCGCGCTCCGCTGCAGGTGGCCCAGTGTTTCGTTGGTTCGAATCCTGGGCACGGACATGGCACTGCTCATCAAACCACACAGAGGCAGTGTCCCACATGCCACAACTAGAAGGAGCCACAAGGAAGAATATACAACTATGTACTGGGGGGTTTTGGGGAGAAAAAGGAAAAAATAAAATCTTTAAAAAAAAAAGAAAAAGTCATATAAAATTTAGTCTTGTTTTTGTTACTAAGCAAGACAAGGTCATTTTACTCCTGACTGAGGTCATTTTATAGCCCAATGGCTTCTTTGGGTCTCTTGCCAGAAATTGCTATTGGAATTTAAAGCGTGAAAGAATGATGTGGGTCTTGAGCAATAGGTGTGCTTCTTCCTCCCTGAAAGTTATGGAATCTGTCCTGGTTTGGTCCTGGCCATTAGGAAGTTAAAAGGCAAATCAAATTTACCTTCTTTCATGATTGATTCTCTATTTTATTGTATATAAACATAGGGATGATATATAGATAGATAGATTATAGATAGATAGATAGATCTCCTTTAGGCTAAGCCACATAAAATCTTTTCAGAAAAGATTTTCTTTTCTTCTGTGTTATGTATTTTTTTATGTTAAAGGAAACGTGTCATTTCAGAGAGTCTTTGCAAATACATAAGAAAATTGGAATTAGGGTTAAAGGTTCAAGAAATTTAATAAGATATTTAGAATATCTTCTCAGAATTTGAATACTGCAATAACAAACATTTAAATATATTCTAAATTTCAATTTAATCTTTCTTGAAAATGATCAATGAGTAGATCTAAATTATGATTTGATTTGCATTACTAATTTACACATCATGAATTATACTGAATAAAGTAAATTAGAATTGGTTTTGTATATTGAAGACTTAGCAAAAACACAATTTCTGAAGAACATGACCTGCTTTGTTTCAATTGCAAGCCCTCTTCAATTGTCATTTTATTCTCCCACGCTGTTGTATATTTTCCTTAGGAAATGCAATGCAAACAATTGCTAAATTTGCAATGCAAATTGCCCTAAAATTGTAGTAGGCTTATAAAGCCGAGAGCATTTTTTAAAGGGCTATTTCATTAAAATGTTTTAAAATTAATCAGACTTTATGTTTTAAAGCAATTTTAGGTTTACAGAAAAATTGAGTGAAAGAACAAAGAGTTCCTATATACTCCCCTTTCTCCCATCCACAGAACTATTTCATTTTTAATGAGAATAGTTTAAAAATTTTTTAAGCCAAGATAATTTTCTCTCACCCTTTAATGTTCCCTCCAGAATCACATACATTCAGTACTGACTAAATAAATTAGACAGACAAATTCAACTGCGGGTTTCATGAAAATTATCCATATTATTTCTTTCTGGGGAGTTCTTTTTAGGTCATCCACATCTTCTGTTACTTTTTTTTCACTAAACCTCATATTGTTTACAGGAGACAGTAGAGTATAAAGCAGTGATTCTGCTGTTAATTTGAAAAGATGATTTCATTATTACAATAGGTCATTGGCAGCTGTGGCCCCCAGTGACCTCCTTTGTTGTTCTGTCATAGAAGCTACATGTTTAAATGGATCACAGTTGTAAGTGAAACATTATATTCATAGCATTGTTTAAACTGAGCATGACTGAAATAAATACACCTATGTTTAATGATAAAAATATAAAAATTATATTGGATCGTTGTTACTAGAACAATATTTTAACATTTCTTTTAAGGTGTCTCTAATTTACCTGTTCTGATTTTCTTTCTACACATTTTGTCCATTTATGCCAATTTTAGTACCTGGTTCTTTTTCTTGATCAATTGTTGCTCAAAGGCAATTTGGAGAACATCCGCCACTACTCCACTCTTTTTCAGAAGTTCTACGTGTTTTATTTTTTTGAATAATTTTTTTTTTACCATCTTAACCATTTTTAAGCGTACGGTTCAGTGGTGTTAATTATGTTCACATTATTGTGCAACCATCACCACCATCCAGCCCCATAACTCTTCATCTTGTAGAACTGAAACTGCATGCCCATTAAACACTAACTCCCCAGTCCCTCCTTCCCCTAGGCCCTGGCAATCACTGTTATAATTTCTGTCTTTATGATTTTGACTATTCTAAGTACCTCATTTAAGTGGAATCATACAGTGTTCCTTTTTTATGTGACTGGCTTATTTCGCTTAGAATAATGTCCTCAAGATTCATCAATGTTGTAGCATGTGTCAGAATGTTCTTCCTTTTTAAGACTGAACAATATTCCATTGTATGTATGTACTGCATGTTGCTTATCCATTCATCCATCAACAGACACTGGGTTGCTTCCAAGTTTTAGCTATTGTGAACAATGCTGCTATGTACATAAGTGTAATACAAGTGTTTTTGAAAGAATGTTTACCAGGTGACAGAGACAAACCCAGAACAATTCTTGCCTAAATTCTGACGCTGATGAGCAAATGTGGTGTCCGGGCCTTCTGTCTCTCCCAGGGCCTAACACTGTGCCTAGGGTAAGCCTACGATCGTTGACTGTCGATTCATGCATAGTGTGTGGAATTAACAATGTGATGGACGCGTGCATGGTCAGAGCTTGGGGATTTGTGAGGAATTGCTTTGGAGTGATTGTGGACTCAGATATTCCTGTGGGAAATCCCTAATAATTGATATCTTTGGGAATTTTCTCTTGAGGTCGTCATTTTCCCCAAAGGGTAACATACCAATCTCTTGGGGTGGGGGGAAGGGTTGAGGGGACAGAATGGGTAAATCTTGGCTGCCAGCGTTCTCAGATCAATGGAGGGAAGAAAGATGGGGTTTCACCATTAGATGTGTAGACTTGCACTTAATAATTTCTCTGGCTTCAGTACTGGGCCTTCTGCATTACAGAAAAAATAAACAAAAATGGCAGTTTCAAAAGTGCCTTTTGAAAACAAAAAGTTCTAAAATTCAGCATATCAAAAATTAAACTCTTGCTATCCTCCCCAGGCCTCTTCTGACAGTTTACTCATCTTGATAAATGGTGACTTTATCTTTCTGGTTGCTCAGAATAAACTTGGGCATCATCCTTCACTCCTCTTTTTTTTTCCCCCTTACCCTTACATTTATCAATCAGTAAGTCCTCTTGGCTCCACCCTCAAAAGATAGCCGCTTCTCACCATCTGGTGCAAGCCACCACAATCTCTAATCTACTGCAGATTGTTCCACTAACATTGATTTTCGATCTGTTGCCAAGAAAGAATCTATTTTATCTGTTGGACTGATAAACCGCTACTTGCCTTTGTTTTTCCCTGCCATAGCTTTCTGCTCCAGACCTGACCACAGGTACTCTGACTTCCAGTACCTGTGAGCCTCTTTCCGGTCTAATCACAGTTTTGAATCTCATTACCTTAGACCTGCCCTACACCACATCCAGGGAGGAAGGGCACTGACAGCGAGAAAAGGGAAAAAGCAAAAGCAATAAATTATCTGCCTTGCAGTTCTGTCCCAGACCATGCAAAGAGTTCCTCAGAAAATAGCTGTGAATGTCACTGTGCTTGCCATTTGTCTATTTGTCCTCAGATCCATTTCCTGCCCCTCTCCCGTTCTGCTCTGTATTGCAGGGCCCCGATTCCTGCAAACTGCATTTCCCAGGCCCTTGACAACTGGTTTCTAGTTAGGATAGACCCCTGCAGAGATACTGACTGGAGATTGGAGAGTGAGAAGCGGGAAAACCAGGGTATTTCTCCTCCTTTCTTTCTCTGCTCTGTGTGAGATCTCAGGAAGGGCTCCATCTCCGCCATGGTTCCACCTCTCTCCAGGCCTCCAAAGCCGTGGTTCCACCACCTCCTCCCTTTGTCCCTCTGGCTTTAGAACAATAGCAGTTTCCCGCCATTAGCAAACTCTATGTTGCCTCACTGACCTCTGATTGATTGCCCTCTCAGCTCTCCCATCACTTTTGTGACAGTTCCCTCCATTAAATTTCCTCTATGAAGAGACTTCGGTTCTGTTTTCCTGCCTGGACCCTGATGGATACCGCCACTTTTCAAATTCCTACCACATGCTGCTAATACCTGTTCTAGTTTTATCCTTATAACCAGTCTTTCCCCCCAATGCTTTGCTAATATTAGTTTGCTTTCACATCTACTCTGAAAGTTTAAAATAAAATTACCCACCTTCTATAAAAGTGAAATATTTTTATAATCATCGTCTAAATGTTTATTTCTCAAGACCAGGAAGAGCAGCTTCTGTTTTGATGAATCCCTGTCAAGTGACACTGAGCTAGACACTTCACAAATATTTTCTTTAATCTTCACAATAACCTGCAACGTAGTGCTGCTCCTTATTGATCAGAGGAGAAAAGTGAGGTGCAGAAAGGTGAAGAAGCTTGACCACGATTATGTAGCTCATAGGTGGTGAGTCTGGCTTCACTCCTACAGCTGTCTGATACACGTGCTTTCCACCACCCCACTCTACTTTTCTAACACATTCCATGCCTACCTTCATGTTAACCAGTGTTTGCTCATCCTTGTGATTTTAATAAGCACAAATAGGTTTTATTATATACTTACATAGTGATTTTAGAGCCACATGAAAGATATACGAATTTAGGAAATGTTAAGTACAAGCATAGGGAACTGATTGTGTCGTGGTCAGGTCAACAATCGTATGTGGCGTCAACTGTCTTTCCAACTACCATTTGTACACTTGAACCATGGAAACAAAATCTAGTTAATGAGTTAATTCTGTTATATAAAATCAATCGTATGTTTCAATATCCATTGAGCTCCACAATGAAGTTAACCCAGAACAGGTACTGCCATTTTATTCTACAAAAATTGGAGAGGCAGAACTAAAAGAGTAGTTTTACATGATTACCTGTGTTTTGAACGGAGAAAGCTAATTCCTAAGAGAAGCTGCCACTTTTAGCAAATGAACAAGAGCCATAATTGAGGCAGATCTTAAGCAATGCAAGATTTAAATCCGAAAAGCATCCTGGTACCTTATTTGCTCACAAACACGAGGGCAGGCACACACAAGTTTGTACATTATTTTTCAAGCACCGTGTCCAAAGAAACTAGAAAGGAAAGTGTGAACCAAAGAAGTATTGGAGCCAGGATTTCAAGCGGGAATTAACAACAAATGAGGAATGAGTAAATTTCACTTGAAATAGAGAGTGAAATATGAGCTAGCTTTCCTTTTTTTCTGTCAAATCCTTGCGGCTTGGCATTCGCCTTTGGTCATTACAAATCCTCTGAAAGAATTTGGCCTAATTTCACAGATAACACTTGGGTATATCCACATGTACATTTGTACTTTGTGGATTTTTCTGTGACAAATTAACATTCCATACTGATTTCCCACTGCTGCCTGGCATTCACTGTTGCCAATTCCTTCCAGGAATTGGCTGCTATATTTTAAGAGATGACAAATGAATCATAATATATAGGGGAGTAAAACACAAGTGCCCTACAATTCCGCTCTCCTGAAAAAAACCCTCACAATCCACAAGCTTATCATACATTTTTAAGACAAAAAGAAAAGATTTCTTGGATGATCTACTGTTTTAAAAATGCCTGTGCCCCTGATCCCTTCTATTAGCCCAGATGATCAGGAGTTAATTCTATATCACTGTTTATCCCAATGTGAAGTATGGTACATGGAGTTTAGATCTGATTAACTCACTAAAAATGTGATAAAGATAAAGAATCCTTCATTTGATACTCATTTTAACAACCAAAAATAAATTTCTACTTTCCAAAAAAAGTCAGATTCCTACCATTTAATGGGGACATTCTGTTCACCATTTTAGGCCACGCTTTTAAAGTTGCAAATGTTTTCATGTGGAACTTAGTATAAAATTATTTTCTAGACTTTCAGTGGCTGTAAAATATATTCATTACAAAACAGATGGGCTTATTTTATGTCTTATTTTTAGACTTTTCTAGGGAAGAGTTTTTCACAACCTCTCATGATTGAGTGTTGCCTCGAAGAGAATCCTGTTTTATTTACCCTAGGGCTCTTTTTGCTGAGATTTATTTTCTTTTCAAAAACACCCTAGTGCTAAGGCATTTAGCATTCCAGGCAGGAGTTAACAATGCATCCTCTAAAGAAAGACCTAGCATTTAGTCAGCAGTCAGCAGACATGGGCTTAAGACCTGGCTCTACCAATAACTAATCCATGTCACCTTGGGAAAGGGTTTTAACTTCTCGAAGCCTGTTTCCACATTTGTGTAATGGGATAATAGTTATAGCTATATGTCGTTCACAGAGGTCACGTGAAATAATGAAACGTACGTGAGAGTACTTAGAGAATCCGCCCATTCTGTAACGCTTAAGAACTTCACGCATAACTGACATGGCGCTAGCGAAGTGGCAAGTACTCATCTATGCTCTCGGTCCCAAATTTCTAAGGTTTTCTACACTTCAACAATTTAGCAGAAGAGTCAGAAGAGGAAGAAAAAGGAAATAAAAATATTTTTCTTGTATTTAACTTTCAGATACTTACTTCAAGATCTGTTACCTCTGCAAAGGCAATCTTACAGACAGTATATGTGTCCTGAGCAGTAATCTTCTTCTTCTTCTTTACTCTTAAATCAAACATTGCCAGGGACTCCAGATGCTCTTGATTCAAAATCAAGAACTGAAAGATTAGACAGAATTAGTTAAGAACTCCCAACTGGTATTAGCTACCCTAGTCGCTCCAACAAAAAAGAATAATTTCTTCTAGGCGATATTTATGACATCCATCATCTACAAGATCTGGCTCCCCCAGAATTCCATCTTAAAAGTTATATCCAATAAAATAATGTGAGATGCTGGATAATATATTATTTTGTCTTGCCGGGTGAAAATATCCAAACTACCCCTAGTCTTGTTATTGTTTCTTTAAAGACAATTCAGAGAATTTTGAAAGTAAAAGTGTGAATATTCAAAGGCAAGTTAGAGAATTTCAGGATGGCGAAAACTAACAACTAAGAAATTTTACAGGGGTTCCTCAAACCAAGCATTTAATTCTTAAGGCAAATTATCTTTTAGATAGCAAAAAACAGTCCTTCCCTCCTCCGTGTTACGGAGAGTCTGAAAGTAGAGAAAGGGAGAGAGGATTAATGCACAAGGCCACTGAGATGAGTACCAGGGGTCAGATTTACTCTCCCCGCTGTAACAGCTAAAAAACCAAGGAAAAATATATGCAAAACAGTTTTCAAGACATTGGACATCACGTGTTGAAAGCCAGTGATGCCTGAGAGATGGGAAATGACAATGTGAGCCCTAGGCTTTCCCAGCTTACTACCTTGAGATAGTTTCAAGGCCGCAGAGTAGAGAGAGAGCACCCAGGTAGAGCCTGGTGGACTCCCCAAGTTGAGGAGACAGAGGCAGGAGTCCAGGGAGCGCAAGGCAGCCAGAGTTTGTAGGTCAGAGTACCAGAGAGGAGAGAGCTGCACAGAAAGACAAACCCAGAGACGAGCAGAGGGTCCCCTTCAAAGATTCAGCCAAGTACAAGTAAGAGCAGGTACATGATGCAGTTTACCAGCGACTGGCAGGTAGTTAGGATTAAATACGATGGAAGACTGTGCTGACCCGCGGCCAAGAATAGTACCTATTCCTACCGGCCAGACTGAAAAACCTTGTAATTTACTGGAAACTGGAAAGTGTGCTTAGAAGGGACTTGCCTCATTAGTGGGGAATAATTGGCCCTAGAATAAATGCTGCATTGGTCCATGTGTTTCTCAAACATCACTTCTTCCGCCATTTAGCTTTACATTGTATACAAATCTAAATGATGCATTTTAGTCCTCTATTATTTTGCATTGCTGCAAATTCTAGCACTGTCTCTATTGGTACATATTCTCAACATCTAAAAGATTTGTTTCATTGTGACACTGCATGTAAAGCCAATGTTTTAAAATATTATTATTTTTAAGTCATTCTATATATATATATTCTTCCTGCTTCCTTGGACTTTCAGAATTTAGCACTCTTTAATTTCAAGTTTCTTTAAGGATAATACATTCATAGTATGCTATTTTTAAAGATTTTTTTTGCATATAAATACATGCACATGATTCAAAAACAAAACAGTAAAAATGATGTGCCATGAGAAGTCTCACTCCCGCATCCTCATCTCCCAAGATTTCCACACCATCACATACAAATAACCACTTTTAGGAGTCTCCTGCATTCTTCTGGTGCTTATATATACAAACATGAGCAATCACACTTTCATTTCTTACACTAAAGGTAACATACTATGTACACACTACGTCATGCTTTTTGCACTTTCTAATTTATTTTGAAGATCTTTCTATCTCAATATACAAAGAGCTTCTTCATCCTTTTTTACAGTTGAGTAGTATTCTATTCTATGAATTTAGAATCCATAGTTTGTTTAATCAGTTCCCTATTATTGGATATTTGAATTGTTTCCGATATTTTCCTCTTAAAAAATTCCACAATGCAAAACTTTATATATACTTTATTTCTTACATGTATATATATATATTTGTAGTATGAATTCTCAGAAATTGAATTACTGGGTCAAAGGGTAAAATGCATTGGTAATTTTTCCTTCTGTAAGGGTCACACTGATTTGTGCTTCTGTCAATAATATATGAGAAAGCCTATTTTCCTACAGACTTGCCAATAGAGTGTATTCACTGCATATTTTGTAAATAGAAAATTCCCTTTTTTGCTAATAGTCTGATACATTCTGATTGAATAAGAATATTTTCACTTCCATTGTTAGAACACGAAGTATAATTTTTAGTATTTTTAAGTATTCTTAGAAAAAGGGAATACTGAAAATAAAAAAGATTAGGGTATTTGGATATACTTGTATACCGTCATGAATACTTATTTACTTTCTTTAAGAAAAAAATTAGTAGTACCAGAAATAAAGCCTGTGACTATTTTGTGTCTATTCTCTTTATTGACATTTTAAGTCAGTTTAACGATTATTAATATGTACTAGTCCAAGCTCAAAAAGCATATGCAAAGAACCATATTTTAAAAAATTTAGCTATGTTGTAAGAAACATTCTTTTGAACAAAAATTAGTATGAATCCTGAAACTTCTCAAGTTGTCTAGCCTCAGTGGCTTAAAAAAATATGTAAAAATAAAAAGAGAAACTAGAGCAGCAATCAGAAGCTCATCACCTAAACGTGCAGCTTAAAATAGAAACACCTAAGTAATTATACGGTGCATACTTGTGACAAGTATTATATTCAACAATCAGACTGGGTCCTGGGCCATCAAAACAGTGGTTGTTACTATCATTTATTAACTTGAGGCCTTTCAATTCAAGGTGCTATGTAAATGTAAGACATCAATTTTCTACTAAAAAACACACCACAATCAGAGAGGAGACAGACCTTGCCTATGAAGCCCAAGAGACCTGAGCAACAAACATGGGTTCTTTGCCCAGTGGTCTGAGAACTCTAGGCCTCTGGTTTTCAAACTGAGTTCAGTAGATTCCTAAGAGGCTCTTTAGGGGCTTGCAAACATTTGATTAGAATTTCACATTAGAACTATGACTATGATTTTAAAAAACAATCTGAAATGATATAGCCACTATATAAAACCGTATGGCAGTTCCTCAAAAAATTAAAAATAGATTCACCATAGGATCCAGTAATTCCACCTCTGGGTGTGCACTCAAAAGAGTTGAAAACAGAGTAAGAGATTCTTGTGCATCCATGTTCATAGTGCAATCGTTCACCATAGCCAAAAGGTGGAAGGAACTCAAGTGTCCATCAAGGGATGAATGGATAAACAAAATATGGTATATACATATAATGGAATATTATTCAGTCTTAAAAAGGAAGGAAAGTCTAACGACTGTTACAATATGGATGAAACTTGATTATATTAAGCTAAGTGAAATAAGCCAGTCACAACATGACAAATACTGTATGATTCCACTTCTATGAGGTACCTGGAGTAGCCAAATTGATGGAGACAGAAAGTAGAAGGGTGATTGACAGGAACTGGTGGGAGAAACAAATGGAGAGTCATTGTTGAATGCATATGGAGTTTCACTTTTGCAAGATGAAAAGAATTCTGAAGATTGATTGCACAACATTGCGAATGTACTTAACGTTTCTGAATTGCACACTTAAAAATGGTTAAGATAGTAAGTTTCATGTTATAAGTATTTTACCACAATTTAAAAATAAATCTGAACTCTCAAATGTGTTGTGTAGGAATATCTGGAGATCATCAACAAATTGACACATATGCTACCAGATAATTCATTTTTGTGCAGACTTCAGAATAAAGCTTCCTCTGCCATTTGTTTAAGAGTATCCAGAAAGTCAAGCTATTAGATCCTTGTTAGAATGTGGGTGAATCAGACTGCTCTCCACACTTTCTAACCAAAGCAAATACAGCTATAAATCGTATGCTAAGACCATCTTCAAACCTGGATTTCATATTTGGGCTGATTAAAACAGTCTCCTTGTTCTTGCTGATTGATTTGCTAAAAATAAATGCTATAATTTGCCATTATAAAGTAAATTCACACTATAAAACTGCTCATTATAAGATTTTGTTTGGTGAAAAAGTCAACAGTCTCATGGCCAAAAGTGTGTGGAAAGTGCTTCTCTTAGCTGAAGTGTAGAAACGTGTTTAGGATAGCAAAAAGGGGAAGTTTATTCTATAGGAAGAGGTTTTCACTGGGAAAAAAAAGTGCGTGAAAATGAATACTAACAGGAAAATATGAGTTGATAAGATGGAGAAAAATAAGAATTTAATAAAGCTTGCAGTTGGATCATGTAGTATAAATGTGTACAGGTACAGTTGAATACATATATGTATATGCATATATTTTTCATAGATCTACAAATAAAAGATCCAAATCTGTCATATTTGGGGTTCAAGACTCTTCTGCTTTTAAATCCATTCTGTTCAAATTCTATTTCCCACTGCAAGACATTTATCTACTATAGGGAAAAAAATATAGCCTCACGGAAAATAACTATTGATAAGCTAATCCAATATGTGTGACTAGCTAAGGAAAAAAATTTAATTACCAGACAGAAATGATTTAGAGCAAAAAAGTATGTACTCGCTAATACACATTATTCTGTCACATTAGAGGTAAAACATCTCTCAAAGTGTCAATAAAGACATTTGTCAATGTCTGTAATTTAATATTAGACTAAAATTTAAATGACAGCAATAAATCTTGCAGAATTGAACCTTGAAAATAAAACATGGCATACTCACTCTTCACTCCTACAATATCTTTTTTTGACATCTACAGACTAGGCAAATGATTTCCCCAGTGGCACGGAAAATTGAAAGCTGAAGATTATTCTTTACGTATTTGCACCGGTGGTGATGTAAGTGATTCAGAAGTAGAGACTGTTCTTAAGAGCTGGGGAGGCAGGAGGGGCAGGGAAATGAACCAGAACTCCTGGGCCATGAAGCACCACGGCTTTATGATCTGGTCTTAGTACACTAAGACCTGCCTGTTTTACTTGTCCTAAGAATAGAAAGGCACTGCAGAGTCAGAACAGTGAAAGAGGAAGCACGTCGCTTTCAGTACGCATTGTAGCCTCTTTTCCTTATCTACAGAGAGGGACCTGCAGGTTGATTTGGGCACGAAGCCTTATGATTTGAAGTAAAACATCAAAAATACAGCTATCAGAAAAAGAGGCAGCACACTATAACTTTCCGTCCATAAATAGGAAAAATCACGTTCTTTGAGGAGAATTCTGCAAGGGATTAGAAGCAAGTCAGCCACAACCAACCTTTGCATATCCTTTCAGTCACAGGTCACTAGATGTACGAGATAAGCCCAGAAGCCAGGGGTCATATTAAATTAAAAAGCGCCTGGAAGAAAGGTATGCACAACAGGATATTAATTAACACTGAAAAGGAGATTTTAGAAGAAATAATATTTCAAGTTCAGTTGCGTTAAACAAGATTACACACAAAAATCTAGTTAAAAATCTTTACTCATAGAGTTATATATAGTGCTGTAGAAAGATATCTAAAACATATTGCCTATGATTGGGCAGAATACAAATGGATTGTTGTTCATTTTTACAAAATACACAAATAAAAAATACTTAGCTCTCAATTAACGACTTTAATTTATTTCTGAAGATCTTGCCATTAAATGAAAAGGTATTTTCATTAATTCTAATGGGGAAAAGTGGTGACACAGTCTATCCCATCTCAAGACGCTCAAACAATGTTCACAAGTAGAAAAACCATCAACAGGTGACATGAGTAATAAAAGGTGTTTGAAAGTAAATAAATACAGTTTGCGCATAATGGTAGCAAATGAACGTGTATTGTATCCATCAAATTTTTGAGACCTCTTAAGATGCAGCATCAAATCATTTCCCAAAAGGATTATTTCCACTAAGAACCCCACAAGGAGCACATGGGATACCCATTTTACCATTCAATTAAATGTTAGGTGTTATCACTTAAAATATACATATTTCAATTTGATAGGCAAGAAACGGCATGTGATCTTAATTTGTGTTTCTGGGGTGGTGAGTTTGAACATTTCATTTACTTACCGGTGCTTTGTACGTCCTCTTTTGAAAATTGTCTTTTCACATTCCTTGTCCATTTTATCCTAGAGCCTTAGTGTTTTTCTTATCAATTTGCAGGGCAGGCTTCATGGGCGTGCAACCTGTGCCGTCCCACTGGACCCCACACTCAGAAAAGCCTCACACTGGGTGTAATGCCGTGCTGTCCCATCTTGAAATTCTTAATAATTTTGAACAAAAGCCTCCATATTATTATTTTGCACTGGGCTCTGCCAATTACATCGCCAGTCCTGTCCGCTTGTATTAACTTTATATGTAGGAAGGGTATCAACCTTTGGCTACATGTGATAATATTTTTTAGGAAAACTAAACAATTGTTTCTTCAGCTTTTATTTCCTATGAATAAAAAGACATGCTCACTGTAAATTTTATATCCTTTAGATGGGTATTCTCCTTTTAGAAA
Source organism: Equus asinus (assembly GCF_041296235.1). Classification (NCBI taxonomy): domain Eukaryota; kingdom Metazoa; phylum Chordata; class Mammalia; order Perissodactyla; family Equidae; genus Equus; species Equus asinus. The sequence goes on from NC_091798.1 coordinate 88,420,125, forward strand.
TTTAAGGAAATAACATAAGCACAGAAGTATATGAACAAAGAATTTTCACCAGAGCGTTTGAAGCCCAATATTGAAACAATACAATAGATTTTTATTTAAGCTCTAAAAATGTCTATTTTAACAAAATAATTTTCATACTTTATAACCCAGAAATTCCACTTCTATTTATTTATCCTGAAGAAACATATATTAAAGATATATCAGGGGCTGGCCCAGTGGCATAGTGGTTGTTTAGTGCTCTCCACTTTGGTGCCCAGGGTTCATAGGTTTGGATCCTGGGCTCAGATCTACACCACTCATCAAGCCATGCTGTGGTGGTGACCCACATACAAAATAGAGGGGGGGTGGGCACAGGTGTTAGCTCAGAGCCAATCTTCCTCACACACACACACACAAAAGATATGTGGAAGAATGCCTATTGGGGCCAGCTGGGTGGCACAGTGGTTAAGTTCATGCACTCTCCTTTGGCGGCACAGCCACTTTGGAAGACAATTTGGCTGTGTCTTACAAAACTAAACATACTCTCACCGGATGATCCAGTAATCCTGTTCTTTGATATTTACCCAAAGGAGTTGAAAACTTATGTCCACAAAAAAACCTGCACACAGATGTTTATAGCAGCTTTAGTCATAATGCCAAAACTTGGAAGCAACCAAGATGTCCTTCAGTAGGTGAACAGATAAATAAACTATGGTACATCAGACAATGGAATACTACTCAGCACCAAAAAGAAATGAGCTATCAAGCCATGAAAAAAACGTGAGGAATCTTAAATGCATATTACTAAGTGACAGAAGTCAATCTGAAAATGCTACAAACCGTGTGAATCCAACAATATGACATTCTAGAAAGGCAAAACTATGAAGACAATAAAATGATCAGTGATTGTCAGGATTTGGGGGGGGAGGAGGAGGTTGAATAGGCAGAGCACAGAGAATTTTTAGGGCAGCAAAAGTGCTCTGTATGATACTATAATGGTGGACACACATCATTATACATTTGTCCAAACCCACAGAGTGTACAGCACCCAGAGTGAACCTTAAAGTAACTATGGACTTTGGATGATTATGATGTGTCAATGTAGGTTCATCGACTGTAACAAATGTGCCACTCTGGTGGGGGATGTTCATAATAGGGGTGGCGATGCATGTGTGGGGGCTGGGAGTATGAAAAACCTCTGTACCTCCCTCTCAATTTTGCCATGAACCTAACACTGCTCTAAAAAATGTCTTAAAAAATTAAATTGATACATATCCTTACACTTAAATATTTTAATATTTAAAAATGGAGATGTTTTATTCATGTACTACTTGCATATTTGAATTGTCATGTGTTTACATTTTTAAAGATGGGGAAATGCTTATAATGTGTGCAGGAAAAGCAGGGGACTCAATTCTGGGTATATTATCATGTCAAATGTGTAGAAAATACCTAAAAGGACTCAACCCAAATTGTTAATAACTGTTTGCCTCTAGGTAGGGGGATTATGGCTTATTTTTCTTCTTTGTACTTTGTACCTTGCTTACTTTATACTTTTAATTTTTTTTTACCATTAAGCATATATAGTAACAGAAAAAAGAAAAAAGCACCTTCTCCCACCTTCCAAAAAACCCCAGTTTATTATATATAGGAATCTTCTAGATTCAAGTCATTAAACCTAATCTTGATGCATTAGAGATGCCTGACTGAACAAATAAAGGGTAAAACACACTAAGCTAATAAATGCTCTTTTTTTAATAAAAAGTGATAACCATCAGATTGTCACATTTGTGAGCCTAGTCTCAAGTCAGACTAACACAAAATACCAATACACTTAATTTCTAATCTGTTGTAACTATAGAATTCATGGTTATATAAACAAAAATAAGTAAATAATATAAAATTCTGGTCATTGTTCAGATTTTTGCAAAGAAAAAGTGGGAAAGGATCCTTCAGTTTTGAGCACCACCACAACAACTTGGTCTAAAAGATGGGAAAACATGCCAAAGGGGAAATGGGTGTTGCAAGAGCATGGAAGGTGATAGTAGCGCAGATACAACTCTTGGGAGTGAGAGTTGGGCATAAGAGAGAGAGAAGTTAGGAAAGTTAGGAGGTTCGTGGAGGAAGGGTGGGGGAGAGAGAGTTTGGCTAGTCCAGTGTTTTCCAAATGACCAGTGACTACCACATAAGGCTGCTGTGAAGGCTTCATGAAATAATTTATGTCACATGCTTACCGTAGTAGGCACTCAGTAAGAATGAACTAATATTACTATTAATGGTTATATTTCTTATTGTGAATGAATGCATTAGCATTCTTGTAGAGACATTACCCTCCTGTGATTTTGGTAAGTTTGCCTATGTGCCCTCGAGCCCAGTCTTACCTGGATACTCTAATATACCGAATTTCTGAGTCTATAAACTAAAGACAAGACACCTGGGACGTATTGATATTCCACTAGATTGCCACCTCATGCAGATCAAAATTTTGTAGAATGAGAAATAAAAAATTAGCTAATACAAAATTTATACTCCTTGATTCTTAAATTTAGTGCCAAAGAACTTAATGATACGGATCTAATTCTGAAGTTGACCAGAAAATTGCAACAATTTAGTAGATCTTTAGAGGTGTAATGATGTCGTTTCATATTTTGAGTGGGTATTATATTTGAATTTCATTAAACATGTATAATAATGGAAAACAATCTTTGAAATCAGTGATTATGACTTTAGGCAATCAATGACATGATAGTTGAGAAAGGAAAAAGCAGCCCCTGGCTCCTGAGAGCTGACCTGGCACTCAGAGTTAGACCATGATGTTGCTTTCCTCTTAAACAGAAACAATTTCACAGGACCTCAGCATCATACGTGTGGCCATGATGGATCAAGACAAAAACAAGACCCCCTCATAATCGTGTCTGAACATAGACAAAACATAAAATTGTCTGAGCCCCAAAATTCCGAACATCTCCCTATCCTGAGCATGAGTGATGCTGCCTCTTCACCAATTAGAGCTTTAGCGTGGGTCTGGTCTTCCCTTCTCCCAGATAAAAGTTAAGATACCTAACCATAGAATTACCCCAACTTCCTAAGAGTTTCCAGTCCAAAGCAAATTCCTGCTTCCTTAAAACCCCCCAAATCACCCAACCCAGCCCAGCTCCTACAGGTGTTCTCTAACAGCCCTTCCCTGTGACATCCCACAGTGCCCTGTGCGTCTGTTCTCTCTTTCTACAATGAGTAATAAACCCAACTATAAGTGTGTTCTTGGTGGGTTTTAGCAGAAGGGCATCAACATAGCTATATTTAAAATATATTTACCAATTTATAATAAGCATTTCACTTTGGTTTTGACAAAACAAGCAGAAAAAGGTACATTCAAGAACTCAGATTTTGACTTTTAGTCCCTGCATAGAAATAGAACGGTAATCCTATGACAACTCAAATAGGCCTTTCTTTCCAGTTAGTTCTCATAAACTTTAAGAACAAACTATAAATCTCTGATGGCAAGTTTATGGAGGAGCAACGTTCTAAAAGAGAGCTAAAGCAATTCCTACCTACTGACTACAGTCGTCAGCTTCATATGCAAAACGGCTTATAGCAAGAGCCAACTCATTGCGCCTTTTTACAAACTTCTGATTGTGAACAATTTTGGTCCTTAGCTGTGAGCCAAATGCCCACATCACAAATTCTTCTTGGCATTAAGATAGTTGTTGGTTAAGTGGGAAAACAGTCATGTAAGAACACATAGCCAATAGCCCACCGTCCTTTTGTACGAAACACTATTATTTAGTGTTGTTTCTTGCAAGAGCTTTTCCAGTGCTCTCAGGACAGTCACATTTGTAACGTCCACAATGCAATCACTGAAGATCCTTGGAAAGAGTGACAGAGTAAGCCCTTATACATAGAACATTTCAAAGACCAAAAAGCAAGAATAAGCTGGGGTTAGGATCAGGAAATAAGATAAGATTCGCTAATTATTTTATTGACTTCCTGGTAGTCATAAATTTAGTACAAATTTATATAAAACTTTTATTCATTCTACATCTTCAATAAAATGTGGGAATGTCTGTTATTCAATCAACAAATATCTGTTGTTTGTTGAATTAAATCTAATTGTTGTTCCTGTTGATGACTCTGTTGCACTCACTGTAAAGGTCCTGAAATGCTTTGTAAATTGTAAAAACAAAGAAATAGATATGTAAATAATGGTGTGTGTAATTTTAGGGGCAAAGGTATTTTATTCTATTTAACTCTTTTGCAAATTAATAGTCCATACAAATTATATATTGTGACTCACTCCTTAGATATTCTGGATAAATGGGAACTTTCCCTAAATTTACTCTACTATTGTTGTAATGTTCTCACCAAACTCTGAGTCACACCTAATTTGTTAGAACTGAAACAGAAACCTGTTACTAATCTATATTGAGAAAGGCATGCAATGCTGCATTGTTTTCCAAAAGTAAATGGTGATAGGTGTGGGCTATGCATAGTGACTTCCTTCTAAAGCGGACAGTATGGGAAGAGAGGTGGAGGAGAGTAACTTTCCAGTGGAGAAACCTGGGAAGCACTACTTCAGCCAGATGATCAGGGTCAATATCAACAGCACATTATCAACAGCCACAAATTATGTTGATAGTGTGTACCCTTGATAGGAGGTGATGAAAACAGCACTTTACCCGTTTGATCGTCCTCTCATAAACCCATAATCCAGTGTACTCATGAGAAAACCAGCAGATGAAGTCCAATAGTGGGGTATCTGACTGTCTAACTGGCCAGTGCTCCTCTAACTGTCAAGGTCATCAAAAACGTGGGATGATGAGAAATCGTCACAGCAAGAAGAGCCTAAGAAGACGTGACAACTAAATGTAATGTGGGATCCTGGAACAGAAAAAGGATATTAAGTTAAAAACCAGGGAAATCTGAATAAAGTATGGACTTTAGTTAATAATAAGTAAATAAACGGTGGTTTTTCACTCGTCTTGTATTACTCTGTAACATACTTGTTTCAGAATATGTAGTTAGAGTTAGAGCCTGTGGCTTGGGACTGAGAAAGTTAATTAACAAGTTCTTGTGGTCGTCAGACCCATGGCTATTTTTCCTTCGTATCACTGTTCTAACCAATGGGACTGGCCCTGGACCAGAAGATAATTTGTAATAAGGGCACTTTCTTCTGGGAAAATGATTTTAGCTGTTTTTCTTGAAATACAGTTGTTTTAAAAGAAACACGTGCTGCCTGCAAAAAAAAATACGATTGAATCCAATGGTCAACTACAAAACTAAGAACTACAGATCATATCCTATTTTTCAGGGCATTGAATTCCTGGTTTAAAAGTGTTTACTATAGTAAGATCAATTAAGAAACAATGAACATTGAGGGGAAAACTACAAATAATTCAATGTTATACACTTGTGGTCTTTCATTTCCATTTCTTGACTAATCCAATTAATTAGAGGCTAAGACCTTAGCTTGTTAGGAAAGAAAAGCTAACCTGTGACAAAAAATTTTCTGTAAATAACCATAAAATATATAAATCATACACAGGTAACCAAAAATCGAATATATAGTGTGACTACATCATGTAAAATAAAATCAATAGGCAAAAGACTGGGATGAAATATATTACATTACTGACTATGACTGTCTTTGAATAATCGATATACTATTGGGCTTATGTTCATAGAATCTGGAATGACGGAGAGCTATATTTCTAGTAGATTTTTAGTACATATTACTTCAACATCATTACACAAGTTCTCTGAGTCATCCAAAACAAATTTCAAGTAACATGATGCAATAATATTTTTTCCTCATTATGTTAGCTTAAAGTATGTTTTTTTCTTCCTAAGTAAACCACCCTATGCTTATTCTTCTTATAGTTTTTCAGGTAAGTATAGTTTATATAAATTTCCCCTCACTTGTACAATTTTTTAGGGTTGCACTGAATTCTAATTCGGTTCCCCAGGGATTCAGACATCCCCCTTGATTTTGTATCTTTAGTCTATTTTAGCCTTTTCACAATTTTTCATCCAAATACCTAATACATATAATAATCACAAGTAGTATTCATTGCCGTAATCCCAATTCAAAACCATAATTACCATACATAGACAACGAAGTAAGCAAAATTCAAATCTGTATAGGATCTAGTTATGAATCTATTTGGTTTCTATTTTTTCCACTCACTAACACAAAGTGCCCAAGATAAAAACTTTTTCAGAAATGTAAGTTTATTTTCACATCTAAGGTTAGGTGCAATACACATATATCTTCGAAGCCATATACCTATATACTTTCATATACAAATACATATACTAAATACATATACACACAAATAGACAAATGTATATGTATTTCTATTATACTTAATATGTATTATGCATATATGTATTATGTATTTTACTTAATATGTGATGTGTATTATACTTAATACATATACAAATATGTATACTATCAAGGAAATATGTGCTATTTTACGGAGCTTCTGAACTGACTGCTTGAACACTACGTACCAAGAAACTCACACTAGGGCTCAAAATGGCACGGATACTTCCAGGCTCAGAACAAAGCTATAGAGAAGACAGCCAGCTGTTGGTGAACTAATTCCTCTACCAGTCATCACTTACTCTGAAGCCAGGAAGAGAAGTGCAATTCAAAATCAGTATTTTTTCTTTAACAATGATATTTTGTGAGAGAGAAGGATGAAACAAATGGCCAAGATAATTTCTGAGTTATACGTATAAAACTTGATAGGTTACTTAAAAATTTTAGCTGGAGTTAGCATATTATTTGCTCATCTCCACCACTACAAAGATGGGTCACGTTTCTCAAGACTGAGACAGAGAGCTTTACCTTCTTTCAGGCCTGGGAAGGCCACAGGAAACTACAGGGACCGTCCGGTGGCAGAGAACCAGAGATGATGGGCATGTTCTGAAGTCAGTAGGGGGAATCAGGCAACACCTGTGCCTGAAACTGCCTGGAGCCTCAGTGCCCACAAGACAGCAGCCAGGACCAGGGGGCCAGGCTCCACAGTAGCGCTGCGGAGTCTTCGAAGTAACGGCCAAGATGCAGCCACCGAAGACAAAGGGCCAGCCCTAAACCTGTTTCCTAAGATGTCGGAGCCCAGAGTCCTTGTGGAACGCAGTGGAGGGAAAGAAGGAGCCCCCAAACAATTGAGGTTCACTTTCCTCCACATCTCAAAGCAGATTAAATTTGATTTAGGAAAATAAGGGTCTGTGACTTTTTGTACCCTACTGTTTAGTACCCATTTGGTATGGTTTTTACTCTCTCAATAAAGAAGGTTGGCACAGAGTAGAAATACTACTCTCTGTAAGAGAATTCCCGGTGACCTTTATTGGTATTTTCTGCTCCTGGGGATTGGTAGTCAGTAAATCTTTAGTTTATTCCTTTAGAATAGACTCTACAGGGCACAGGATGTATTTTTTTCCTCCATATTATAGAATTTATCTTAGTATTGATTTCACCCTACTTTCATTAGATAAATAAATGTCAAGAGAAACACATGGCTCTTAAGGCAACTACAGTATAAATTAAGCAAATATATATGACCAACAGGTTAAAGAAAAGTGGGCACTAAAGGGAATAAGGGACCCTTTCTGTCCCTGCCTCTCCTCCTTAGTTCCTGTCTTCCCACACGGTGACTGCAGTGGGGGCTCAGTTTACAAAGACACTTGGCTTACTTGGGACTTCATTCCCTCTGTGGCATTTTCTCCTCATTTATGATCATCTCTTTATCCAGTGTCCATTTAAGGTCAAGGGCTCCTAAGCAGGACCTCTGGGCTTTGGTGATCTTGAAGACAATAAATTTCCTTATACGCTTTTTCCCAAAATGGCACTTTCATTCTTAGCTTTTTATCGTTTTTTCGGTTTTGTTGATGGCCTACGTCTCCATTAAGTCCATTTCTGAATTTTTCTTGTTGTCTCTATATTTGACCCTGGAGGGGGTATCGGAAGATGTCTTGGAATAAAAAGAACTCCTTTAATTTAGTACACACGGGCTTAATAAACTCTGTGTAGCTCTTCAGCCCCAAACCAAAGGACTGTCTTTAGACCAACAAGGTTTTCAAAGCAGAGAAAGGGTTTTCAGTCACCCCTGAAAAGCACTGGTGGTGATCACATTGCCATTTGCACGATCTTTGCCTAGAAAGCTAAAACCAAAGGCTCTTCCTTGATCCTCCCTTCTCTTCCTCTTCTGTAGGAAAGCGCTGTTGGCCTCACCCACTGTCTCTGTTTCTTCTCCTCAAGCATCTTCAATTAAGATTCCACCCAGAGCCAGTCCTAATGGCCTGGTGGTTAAAGTTCGGCGTGCTCTGCTTTGGTGGCTTGGGTTTGGTTCCTGGGCGTGGAACCATACCACTCATCTGTTAGTAGCCATGCTGTGACAGCAGCTCACATAGAGGAAGATTGGCAACAGATGTTAGCTCAGAGTGAAGCTTTCCCAGCAAAAACAAAAAAAAAAAGAGGTTCTACCCAATTGCTCCACTAAACTGCCCTTACTTCTCTTGCTAAGTCACAGTGACGTTTTCAGTTCTTCTCTTACGTGGTCTCTTAGCATTTGACACATGTGACCATCCTCTCTCCCTTGAAGCACTCTCTTCCTTTGGTTCTGTGACACCACACTGAGATGAATGCTTCTTCAAGTCTCCCTTGGACTCCCCTTCTTCTGTCGGATTATTAAATGCTGGAGTTCCTCAAAGCTCTGTACTAGGTCCTCTTTTCCAGAAAGTGCTAGCCTCTATGACCACATCCGCTACCATGATTTAATTACCACTCATGTACTAATGACACTCAAAGTCACATCGTTAGCCTAGATTCTTCTGAACTCAAGATCATGTCTCCAACTGTTGGCTGGAGATTGTCAAGAACTACAAATGGCCTGAAATTTTACCCATCTTCCAGGCTAACCAGTTAACTTGCCACTGTTTCATAGGTGCTGGCAGAAGAAATGAGACCCTGGGACAAAAACAAAGGACTTTATTACTCATATCAGAGGCAGCATGAGCCTCATGTTTGCATCTGTTCTCTCCCCCCCCCCCCCCATATCCCGTAGGGGTGATAGAGAAAAGGGCCCAGATAGATGCTGCACAAATAACGGGTGTGTGTCCCAGCTGAGGAACTCTGAATTTAGGAAATCTCAATCTTTAAAAGGAGCTGATAGCACACCTACCCGACCTTTGCCCTGGAGGGAAACATCTTTATTATCCTAGACAGCAATCACACCTGTTCTCTGCCCTGGAGGCCTCAGAGGCTGTTCACTATAGCAACATTCTTGAAAAGGTGAGTTAGAAACAAAGCTGCCGCAAGGCTACAAAAATCCATAAAAAATTGTCTCCCACAAGATTTCTTTCCCTGTTTCTTTAACATATGTCTCACCTAAGGCCTGATACAAAATGAGTGCTTAATAAAAACTTGCTGACTGATTTCCCTACCTATTTCTATTAATAAGGTAAACATATGGGACCAATGTTTCCTTTCACTTCTGGAATTATTTTGTTTTCAAACATATGCCCTTGGTAGTTTGTGCATTGTGGGAAACAAGAAAGAAACAGAAATTCCATGTCCAAAAGTTGACTCATCATATTTCTTTCCAAACCCATTTCCGCTCCTATCTCAATGAATGGAACCCAGAGCTGAAGTTGGAACCTTAGGTCTCATCCTAACTCCCCCTTTTTTTTCCTTACTACTCACTCTTCCAATTACACACATTCACTTTTTCACCAAGGCATACTGAATATACTGCTTATAAGACATGGAATCTCACCTACATCCCTACTTTTTGGCCCCAATACACCTATTCTTTAGTTTAGGCAGTCTTTTTGGGGGAGTGGGGTGGGTGTCTGGATTACTGCAGACCTGTGTACCAGTGAGGTCACCAAAAAGAGAGAACTAAGAACAGAAGACTAAGGAAAACCAATGCTTAAGAAGCAGGGTCAAGGGCCAGCACCACACAGAGATCAAATAAGAAAATGTTTGCAAAATGACAATGGAGTCAACAACAAGACAGTCACATCAGCAAGAATTCCAGCGTAAGGAAGAGAAATGACTTGGGAAAGCAGGAGATGCGGAGTCTAGGTAAGGTGGGGTGTTTGCAGAAAAGAGTATGAGAGCTGATGTGCTCATCTAACAAAGTAAGGAGTCAAGAACTATTGTTTATAACTAATAGAACAAAACAGATTTAAGTGTGTTGTTTACAGCTACAGAGGCTAATCAGAGGAGGGACTGAGAACAGCATTATAACTTTTTTGGAGAGGAATACACTGGAGTTGAGTCTTCATTTTCATGTTGGGAAGTCAAAAGAAAATGTCTAAATTTGTTCACTTAATAAACAGCAATATGAACATATTTACAAAAATGGAAGTAACCAAAGGAAAAACAAATAACAAAAACAGTTAAAATTAGTGGCCCCTAGTGGAGCGTGGGGGAATGATTGTTTTTCTTTACAAAATCTTCTGTACATTGGTTTCCTCATCTGTAAATGGAGACAATAATATCTGCCTTACAGACTTTTGTCAGGATTAACTGAGATAATACATGGAAAGGGCCAAGAGTAGCACTGGGACGTTGTAAGCATTCAATTTATTAAATTCTTTATTTTTTAAGACTTCGCATATATTAGGGTTTCTCCAGTTTGGATCCTGGGCACAAACATGGCACCACTCATCAGGCCATGCTGAGGTGGTGTCCCACATAGCACAACCAGAGGCACTCACAACTAAAATCTACAACTATGTACTGGGGGGCTTTGGGGACAAGAATAAAAAAAAAAAAGATTGGCAACAGTTGTTAGCTCAGGTGCCAATTTTTATTAAAAAAAAAAGAATGGAACAAGGGATATCACTACAAATTTCGCAGATATCAAAGGAATAATTAAGGGGACGATACAACATCTCCACACATATAAATCTGACAACTTAGATGAAATGGATCAATTCCTCAAAAAATGTGAACTACCACAACTCACCCAATCTGAAAGAGATCATTTGAATAGCCTTATAACTATTAAGAAAATTGAATTCATAATTTAAAGTCTCTCCCCCAAAAGATCTCCAGGCCCAAAAGTTTCACTGGAGAATTTTACCAAATGTTTACCAAAATAACATCAATTATACACAACTTCTTCCATAAATTAGAAGAGAAAAGAACACTTCCCAATTCATTTCATAAAGTCACTATTACCTTAATACTGAAACCAAAGACAGTACAAAAAATAAAACTTCAGATAAATATCCCTTATGAATATAGACACAAATATTCTTATTAAAAAATGTAATTCAGCAATATAAAAAATATTAATTCCATGGCCAAGTGAGTTTATTTCAGAAATGCAAGGCTGGTTCAAGATTCAAAAATCAGTCTATGTAATCCACCACATTGACAGGCTAATAAAAAAATCACATAAGTATATCACTTGATGCAGAAAAAGCATTTGACAACATTCAAGACTTACTCCTGATAAAAACTCTCAGAAACCTGGAAATAGAGGGACATTTGCCTAGTTGATAAAGAAGATCGACAAAAATCTACAGATCATATTCGATGGTGAAAGACTGAATACTTTCCCACTAAGCTAGTGTCTTCCATGACACAACTGCCCAGTGGAAACCATTAAGAAGATGCCAAACCCAGCTTGGCAACCAAATAAGGATATAAAACAACCTTTATAACAGAACAAAACTCCTATGTTGACAATAAAAGCATGACCTCAGTAGTTTTCAAGGCCAAGAAGAGAACTAATGACTGGAGGTCAACTAAGAAAATTATATTGTTGCTTAGTTTCTTTCCATAAATAAGAATTGTACCAGGTAAAGAGAAGATGCCATTATAGCTATAATGCTTCCCTTGAAAACCTCAAACCTTAATATAAAGAATGTTATAGCCATGTTTGAGTGTGTGCCTGTCAGAGGTGCTAATGTACTCTTTTTAAAAATAATTTTCATCCATAAGCCTGGTGTTCAGAAAACATTACTGGACAATCTAAATATGGCTGTAGGGGATAACAACATATTTGGAATACAGTGACTGGTGAAAGTTGCCATTCTCTTTCTTCCTTGGAGGATTGTCCTTTAAAAAAACTGACTTAAAGGGGCTGGCCCCGTGGCCGAGTGGTTAAGTTCGCGCGCTCCGCTGCAGGTGGCCCAGTGTTTCGTTAGTTCGAATCCTGGGCGCGGACATGGCACTGCTCATCAGACCACACTGAGGCAGCGTCCCACATGCCACAACTAGAAGAACCCACAACGAAGAATACACAACTATGTACCGGGGGGCTTTGGGGAGAAAAAGGAAAAAATAAAATCTTTAAAACAAAAAAAAAACTGACTTAAAAATATGTTAGAATGTTGGATAGTATTTTACTGTTGACAGACATATATAATAAGAAAAGCAATAAAAAATGATAAATGGTAATGTTATAAAAATTATTGTGTACATACTCTGTTCATTTAAGAAATGTTAAGATTTAGGTGGTTAGTTTTCTTAAAGTTCTTAAAATTCTTAGATTAATAAAATAAACTTCTTTTGATTAGATGTCATAATTGACAGCAGCCCAAAGTTCTGACCAAAGACGTCAATGCTGATACATGTAAATTTAGTTCATTTTAATTTCTGTATTAGTACTTTTCATGAGTATCGCCCAGTTTAGCCATTCTTCACCAATAGGCAAAGCTTTATTTCCCACAATATTTTAATGTTGCAAAGAATAGTGTTATACTTGGCTACTTTTGCTCATGCATAAGGGTTTCTGTAGAGTTTATAAGTAGAAGTAAAATTGCTGGGTTGCAAGATAAATGCATTTTCTTTTTTTTTCTTAAAATTTTTTTTCCTATGGAATATATCAAACACACAAAGGATACCATAGATGCTGATGTATAATTTAAAGAATAATATTTAAAGTCATACCAGTGTGTCTACTACCCTGTTTAATAATTTTTGGATTATAAAGGAAATCATAAGAAATATTTTTAAAAACTTAATATTAATAATGATGAAAGCATTTCATATGAACGCTAGTGACCCACATCCACAGCAGTTATACGGGGAAATTTATAGCTTTAGAAACGTTTTTGAGGAAACAAGTTAAAAATAACCACAGGAAGCATTCAACTCAAGAAGTTGAAATAGCACAACAAACTAAAAACAATAAAGAAAATCAAGATAAGGACAGAAATCGTTGAAATGGAATACTAAAAATAATGAAGATTAACAGACCCAAATCCAGTTTTTGGAAAAGATTAACGTGGTAGACCAAGAAAAGGGAAAAGATACAAATAAACAAAATAGAATATTTCCCCAGAAAAATCTGAGGACCACTGAATGGTACTTTTCTCCTAAAAAATAAATCCCTAAAATCAAAACAGAATGCAAAGATCAGCACCTAATTCTTCATAAAATTAAGTTTTGTAACAGACTAGTGCTGACCAACGTTATGCGTACCTCCCTGTGAAAGAAGATTTAATTAAATATGAAGTAGTGGTTAGTGGTTTCCTCTGGAAAACCATGTAATTATTAGAAAAGAAAGACACTCAACTGGTTGTAATGCTCCCATGATGACTCCTTGTCTGAGGCCTTCACTTATGTTAAGAAGTATTTTAAAAATGGCTCTCAGGGGCCGGCTCAGTGGCACAGCAGTTAAGTTTGCACGTTCTATTTCGGCGGCCCGGGGTTCACAGGTTTGGGTCCCAGGTGTGGACGTGGCACCGCTTGGCTAAGCCATGCTGTGGTAGGCATCCCACGTATAAAGTAGAGGAAGATGGGCACAATGTGTGCTCAGGTCCAGGCTTCCTCAGCAAAAAGAGGAGGACTGGCAGTAGTTAGCTCAGGGCTAATCTTCCTCAAAAAAAAAAAAAATCAACAACAACAAAAATCAACAATAAAAACTCATCAGGGGGGAGGAAAAAATTAAACCTAAAGGAAAAGATTCTCTTCCACTAATGTCAGTCACTAAAAACAGACAATAAAATTTATGCATAAAATTGAAAATATCAGTGTCTACAAATGCACACAACTTTGAGCAAAGCTTTACAAATCCTTCATGCCACACAGAGCAAATGAGAAAATAATGTAAATTCATTTTCACCTCAAACCTAGTTCTTAAGAGAAAATATGCAGGAAGAGGCATATGAATATTTTCACAGAACATATTTTCGAGAATTTTTTTAAAACTCAGACTCCAATGCCCAGAACAAATGAACAGTATGCTTAGCAGTTAGCACTATGTTAATGTCTCAGCCACACAAAAATCAAGTTCCCGAGGGCAAAGCATTTAATTACCTTTCACAACAAGAGAGGCGCTGCTGTGGTTCAACCAGATGTAAAACAGTGCTCTCCAATTTCTACAGAAACCACTCTATTCTGACTTCACTTAAGCTAATGAACAACGAAATCAAGTTTTCCTTTTCAGTATTTATCTAAGATGTAGTCATAACAAAGTAGTTGCAATAAAGTATATGAAATATTTAATAAGAATGTACGAACCTATAACGAAAATAAATTGTGAAAAAGGATAAAAGATTTTCACCTTCAAACAACCCATTTTTCTAAAACAAAAATAGTCAGCTTTCCACTGGGGAAAATAATCTGCAGTTGAAATAAGACACCCAAACAGCGCTGAAGTTTTTTGTAGTCTGTCTTTGCAATGAGAAAAGACTACTTCAGAGAAAACTTAACTTGAATAGCGTATATAAACATCATATTGCTTTTTCAATTAAGGGGGCAATATCTAGTGATCTGTCAAAGCAATTTTGCGTTCGTGAATTATCAAATTCAAGACCCCAGGAGTGGTTAAATAGGTTTTTAATTTTTAATTATTTGTTAAGTTGTACAAATAAGTTTTACACATTTTTCTGTATATTTGTTACATTACATTTCAGAATTTTTTAAAGAGTTAAACCCTTACTTGGACCTACAGGGAAGCCAAATTTTTAAAAATAATTTTTGGCTCACGGAATATATTTTCAAGGAGAAATGAGGTGCTTATTCCTACTGAAGTATTAACATTATCAAGAACTGTTTTCTTTTGTTTGTTTTAATCTGTGGAACTGCTATGGCTTGATGGGAGAGACTTTGTAGAGATGCAAGTATTTTGAAATCAAGAATTCCTAGTTCATTACTATGAAGAATTTATTGGGAAAAATTTATTTGACAAAGAAGTTTGTATGAATTTTTTCTTCCTCCTAGGATGATTATCCAAAAAATATATATTAAAAATCACTATTGCTGTTGGACAGAGTGTACTGATGCTGGGAATGAACGTCTAAAAGTTCCAAAAACAGAGTTGGATTTTTATTGGAATTTGACCCTCGGGTATGAGAAAATACAGCGTTGAAGAGCCTCTGGACTAGGCCAACACTGATTCTGGTTCCAGATTTTCACTGATTTCACAGCTTGGCTTTTCACTGTCTACAAGTGATGGCCTAAACATCCTTCCGAGTGTGAAATGCCATGATACTTCTCCAAATAATTTTACATTAACCGAAGGACTATAATCCATAATTGTCCACTGGAGGCCACATGAACCCACCTTTAGAAATGCCTTGTTTTTAGAAATTCTCATTTGCATGTTTTGGAATTGGATAAAAATATATATATGACTTTGTGGTAGGAGGACAATTTTATTACACATAGAAAATGTTAAAGTCAACGCCAAATCCAGAGGGTGTGATGTAGCAGGGCTTGCTTGCTGTATTTGAAGCTTGATTAAACACCTGTAATTAATTTTAGCAACAATTTATTTCTTGGTAATGCGAACCACATATCTGGTAAAATACAAAAATGAACTGCACAATGTTTTATTAATCAAGATGGTTGGAAAATAAAACAGTGTAGATGGTGTGTAGTTTCCATTAGAGGGAAAGGCAGATGGAAGAAATGCGTGATTCTTTGAGAGCCTCAATCCTGCTTCACTGGAAATCTTTTTCTTCTGCCAGAGGCTGGAATAGGAAAATTTTGGCTCTTAGATTATTTGTAAAGTGATCCATATTCCAAACATGAGAAAGAAATGTTGGTCTGTGGAGCAGGGAGCAGTATTTCAAACTGTATTTTCAGTACTTCAACAAATGAGAATTTCTTAGGCCCGATGCTTCATCTGTAATAGAACTGGTTGTGAAGACTGTGATTGTCTTTGTTGGGTCTTTAGTATTCATCTTTATCTTGTCCTGCACGCACATACGAGGTTTTTGGATCAGAGACAGACTATGATTACTTACATAATAATAATTGTGCTCCAGTTCTTACCCCTGGAGAGATGCAACGAGCACCAGAGTTCACCCTGCATGCACCACGGTCTGTACTGTGATGAAAGCTGAGAGAATGAATCTAGTCATTTGTGTAGACAAGAAAGGCAGCTGTCTTCCCCTTCTAAAAGTGGGGTGGGAGCGGGACCTCTGCTCCTTGAAGAAAAGGTATAAAGGATCCCGGGTTCTCTTTCTAACCCTTTATAATGTAAATAAATCTCTCCAGGGGCCAGGTAAGTCCAGCGTCTCCAGCTTTACAACTCAGAGATGTCTCCAAAGTCCAGACCTCCCCCTAGTTTGAGATGTAAACACACATCTCCAAAGTTAGGTGTCTTTTGAGTTCTCATTCTCTATACAGTTGTAAATTATCTTCTAGAGCTTGCTTTTAGTCCAGGATCTCCAAATTTCCATAAAATTTGTTCATAAACCCCTAACTGGGGCCGGCCCCGTGGCCGAGTGGTTAAGTTCGCGCGCTCTGCTTCCGTGGCCCAGGGTTTCGCTGGTTCGGATCCTGGGTGCAGACACGGCACCGATCATCAAACCCATGTGGAGGTGGCATCTCACATGCCACAACTAGAGGGACCCACAACTGAAAATACACAGCTAGGTACCGGAGAGGGGCTTTGGGGAGAAAAAGGAAAAATAAAATCTTTAAAAAAAAAGAAAGAAATCTCTAACTGTGAAGAAACACAAAAATATTTTTGCTACAATTCACAACGTTTCAAAATTAACTCTTCCTTCTGCCTGGGTCGCGTGGTCGCCCAGCCAAAGACCTCATTTCTCAATTGCTTTCAGATAGATGTGGCCTCGTGACTGAGCTCTAACCAATGAAAATGTCACTTCTGGGTGTGGGTGCTATGTGCAATCTAATGTTGAAACTATGACTGCCTTGAGAGTGTGTCATGTGCAATGGATGTCGCATATTGCTGTGCATCTCTCAAAAACGTGAAAACCCCCCGGTTCCCTTGTGCGCTTGTGGTGGCAGCAGGGGAGCCTCAGTGCAGGGTTTAGGAACTGGCGAGTCAGCCCTGAGCATTTGACAGATAAATGGCACTGACAGAATTTGTTCGGGTGACGCATATGAACAAGAGAAAGCACAAGAAGTGATTATTTGGTTCAACGATGTTGTAGTTTCTCATTTCACTCATTTAGCACCTGCTATGCGAATTTCCTGTTTGGAAATGGAATAGAACAAAGCCTGAAGCTGAAGGGATCACTCATTTTCTTGAATGCAAAAAAAAGAGGATTAGTAATGCAACCAAATGGACTCTTCTAACAAATAGCAACAAATTCTCTCACTTTTCCACAATCTGAGAATATATTGATTTCATCTTAATTCCTGCAGTATTTTTTCACTAAGCAAACAATTCTGGGTTGACGTCTCTTTCAGTTCTTGAAAGATGTTCCTTTCCTTCCGGCCTCCATGGTTTCTGATGAGAAATTCACTGTCATTTGGATCACTGTTCCCCTATATCTAATGAGTCATTTCTCTCTCTCACTGCTTTCAAGATTTTTACGTTGTCTTTAGGTTTCAGAAATTTGATGGTGAGTGCCTTGACGTTGAGTTTACACTATTTGGAGTTCACTCAGTTTCTTGAATCTGTAGTTTTATGCCTTTCACTAAATTTGAAGAATTTTCAGCCATTTTTTTGTTGACTACTTTTCCAGTCCATATTCTATCCCTCTTTGCGGGGGATTCTGACAACACCAATGTTAGATTTTTGTTACTGTTCCACAGATTCTTGAGACTCTAGAATCTAGACTTTTTTTCAGCCTATTTTCTCTGTTGTTCAGAGTGGGTAATTTCTATTATTCTATCTTCAAGTTCATGGAATCTCTACTCTGACATCAACGTTCTAATATTGAGCACATCCAGTGAGTTTATTTTTACATATTATATTTTTCAATTCTATAAATTCTATTTGTTTCTTGTTTTTGTTTTTTTTTTCCCTGAGTTAACATCTACTGTCAATCCTCTTCTTTTTGCTGAGGAAGACTGGCCCTGAGCTAACATCCATGCCCACCTTCCTCTACTTTATATGTGGGACGCCTACCCCAGCATGGCTTGCCAAGCGGTGCCAATGTCCACACCTGGGATCCGAACTGGCGAACCCCGGGCCACCAAAGCGGAATGTGCGAACTTAACCGTGGTGCCACCTGGCTGGCTCCTGTTTCTGCTTTGTATTTTCTCTTTTGTTCCTGAGACTTTCTATTTTTTTCACTTGTTTCAACTGTGTCTGTAGTTGCTCAATGATGCATCTTTATAATGACTGCTTTAAAACCCTAGTCAGATAATTCCAACATCTGTCCTCCCATTGTTGGCATCTGTTAATTGTCTTTTCTCATTTAAGTTGAGATTTTCCTCATTCTTGGAATGAAGAGTGACTTTTCTGTATGTCCTAGACATTTTGGGCATTATGTTATGAGACCCTGGATCTTATTTAAATCTTCTGTTTTAGCAGGTTTCTTCTGATGTTGTGACAGTGGGGGAAGGGTGTAGAAATCTAGGCTATCCATGTGGACTCCACTGAGGGAAGGGGTCGGGGGGAGCACCTTGTTACCATTGGGTGGGGGTGGAACTCCAGGGTCCCCACTTTGCCTTCTCTGCACCACCCCAGAAGATGAGGGGAGGAGTGCTTTGTTACCTCCAGGCAAGGGCTAAAGTCTAGTCTCTCCACTAAGTATTTGCTGATGGGGGCAAGGGTGGAGGCATGGCTTTTTCCATGCGGTTTGACTAGAGTAGGGCACGGGTTTTTTGGTTTTAGTTTTGGTGAGGAAGATTGGCCCTGAGCTAGCATCTGTTGCCAATATTCCTCTTTTTTTTCTCTCCAAAGCCCTCAATAAGTAGTTGTATATCCTAGTTGTAGGTCATTCTAGTTCTTCTATGGGATGATGCCACACCATAGCTTGATGAGTTACGTGTAGGTCCATGCCCAGGATCCGAACCAGTGAACCCCAGGCCGCCAAAGCAGAGCACGTGAAGTTAACCCCTCAGCCATGGGGCTGGGCCCCCAGAGCAGGGCAGTTTTTGTCAAAGGTTTCTGTCTTGCCAGACTGTCCTTTTCCTCATCCTTTGGCAAGAGAAAGCTGGCTTTATGGTGCGGGGGGGGGGGGGGGTATTTTCTGTCTAAACGCATTGGCATTTCTGGATTGTGGGCTCCTCTAAGACTTAGTCCAGGATACATGAGACAAAAAGAAAACCCAGGGAACTCAGGATCATGTTATTCCTTATGTCTCAGGGTCCGAGGCCAATCTGTCTCCTTCTCTCCATCTGTCAGAGTCTTCTCATGCTCATTTTATACATAATGTCCAGGGTTTTTAGCTTACTTAATGGGAGGAATAGGGAGAAATGCATCTGCTCCATCTTTTCTGGAACCAGAAGTTCAGCTGCCCTAACAGAGGTATTGCTTTTTGCCCGGGGTAACTCTAGTGCCCCCACCTGGGGGCATGGGAGGAATTTTTCCAGCACAGAACAAAATCTAGATACTCATCTGTTCTTCTAAACAAGCCAAGGTGTCCTTCCCCCAGGGCCTCTGCTTCCGGGTATACCCACCAGTCCCTAGCAGAGGAGCAGGGAGGAGCATCAGCAAAAGTAGATCCAGGGGATGGAGAGACTTACGAGAAGCGAAAAACTGTTTGCGAGCAGTTTACCAGCATTTCTTTTTTTACTCCAGCGCTCCCCACACTTCAGTGGATAATGGGAAAAGGAAACATGAATTTAAAAAGCAAGCTTTAAAAGTTCACAACTGAAGTTTTATATACTTTTTTCCCCAGAACTTCCCCCCCCCCGAGGTCATCTTTAAATAAAGAAAAAAAAAAAACCTTTCCATCGTTTGATCTGGTTTTTATTTAGATCTTTACTTAATTGGACCTGTAACTTCCTACTTTTGGTTAAAGCATCATAGGATCCCTATCTAATAACTACAAAAGCAAGCATATTGTAAAGATGAAAAATTATGAACTTGATGTTGACACCAATGGTCATTAAAAGCCAAACTTACATAACTACTGAGGGAACGAACAAGGTTGGTGTCAATCTTCTTGTTCTATAGCTGTTTCTCAGTTGAATCAACAGATCTATCGTAGGTTTGATGATTGATCATGCCTGGAATTGGATGTATTATAGTTTTCGGTTTTTAAGAATTGCCTTTTCTTCTACTTTTGATATTTTCTATCTTAGGCTGCTGCCTGGCCTCCTTTTTCCCATAAGAGCTTTTCTTGCAATACGAATATTGAGCCAGTTATTACGAGCTTTTTTATTACGACAAACATCCAGGCTTCTATAGAATTGGTTTCTTTTCTGAAATGCACCCTCCATTGCTTGTATTTTCTGCTTATACATTTCTACCTTCTGGGCTTCTGGTAGCTTCGGTTCTTTCTCCTCCTGTTCACTGTTGATCTGAATTGGCTTCTCTTGCCCAGCTCGCTCTTTCTGACGATGGAGTTCCTTGAGAAGCTCTACTCTCTGCTGTAAGATCTGGCATTCATTCTCCAGCAAAGCTGCAATCAAACGCAATGAATACGTGTCATGCTTCAGTTTCTTCACTTGTTCCTCCAGCTTGTGCTTAGCTGACGCCTCGTTATTTGGTTGCGTTTGGAAATGGATTCTATTATTTGCAAGAGTTTCTCTTATGTCTTCCTGAGATTTCTGGTACAATTTTATTAGTTCACTAAGCTCACTATGTTGCACACTCCAGTGTTCTGCTTCCTGGAGTAACTGCTCCATGTTGTTCCTAAGTTTGATATTTTTTTCTTGAACATGAGGGAATTCATGCTTTGCCTTTTCCTTACTTAGCTGAGTTTCATTCAGGGCTCTTTCTTCTTCTGAACGATTTACCAAATCCCTTGCAAAACCTTGTACTGTATCCTTGGAGTTCTGGTTTTCCAATATCATCTCCTGTTTCTTTGCATTCTGTTCTTTCTCTAGGTCCAAACTACCAAGCAGGTTTTTCAATAGCACTTTGTTCATTTTATCGAGTCCTCTGATTTTTTCTGTAAGCTCTGCCACATCCTCAGAAATATTGGTTTCCTCAAAAGATTCTTTTGCTTCTGTGATCTTCTCTTCACAACTTGTCATATTTTTAACAATATCCTTAATTTCTTTTAGGAGATTTTCAAACTTCTTTGCAGTCTCTTGTTCAGTTGCTTGATGGACCTCACCGTTTAGGGAAGGGAGAGAACCCCAGGAGAGAGGGGGAAGTGATCCGATTTTGAATAAGGCAACAATAATCCTGGGCTCCAGAGACTCTTGAGTGACACCAGCAGTAGGCTTAAGAGTTTTGGAGACGGTGGGCACTTCCATCTCTGCTGAGTTAGTAGGGCTGGTGATCAGGGCACGAGGAAAGCAGAAAACCTTAGAGATTACGGGAAGGGAAGGTGGCGGTCCTAGGTGCAAATGGCTGGAGGATGTGAAACTAAGAGGAAGTCAGAGATCAGAGTTAAGGACTGAAGCTAGAAAGGTGATGTTTAGGTGGAAGGTGACATTTCAGATAGCCTGGGGGAGAGGGGGAGGGAAGAGGGACCAGGAGCTAGGGCTCCATCTCTCCTCTTCCAGGCTTCTGGTATTTATTCTCAGACCCTAGCAACCAGGTCCTTATTCTGTCACGGCACCATTGTGGCCTATCCCCAGCTTCTGTCTCCTTTGTGTCACAATAGAAGCCTCTTAAAGTCCTGCCCAGTGACTCCTGCAACAAAATCAACCTTGAGCTACTTCTACTGCTCACGCCAGAAGGCTCTCTCTTCCTTCCCAGTCCTTCCCCTCCTTACTTGCCTGGGTCTTTATTCATGTCATTCTAACTGTGGTCAGTGACAGTCCTTCCTCATCCCCACCGCCCACGACCCAACCTCCACTGCAGTGTTTTTCCACCCTGTGAGTGCGTGGCTGAGGGACACGCTCCCTGGTGAGGTTCCCCTTTCTTTCACAGCACCTGGAGACTCTACCGTTCCATTCTAAGAGGGATGCTACTGTCTAAGGAAGTTATCCTTACAAAATAGAACCCCAAAGTGCTGCATCTTTTTGTGATTTTAGAGAAATAATGTCAGGAATCACTCTATTCAAAAATATTCTGCTGCAGTCAGAAGAGAATATCTGAATGGTTCTCTAAAAACGCAGTTACAAATTGGGACTTTTCTTGGGTTCAAATACAGGCATCTTTTAAGCCAGGCTGAGTAAGCTTGCTCCCCAATCATTTACATCAAATGATGTAAAACTGTCATCACTACTTTTCACAAGAACTTGTTAAAAGTGGCATAATTTATCTAAAGCATTTGAAACAGCTAAATCTTATAGTGGGTTGTAGAAAACTCACTCAAATTTAAAATCTAGTGTGTCTTCGTCTTTTTCTCCTTAGCAATCAGGACCTCAAGAATATTGAGTTCAACCAAAGAAAACATTCCTTAAGTGAGACTTTCTCTTGGCCTTCAAAATCTTGCTAGCAGGCACTTTACTAACTGGAAGTTTGCTTCCAATCTTAAAGGAAAACTCATACCCTAGTAGGTTTTTTTTTTTTTTTTTTTTTTGCCGGAAAGAATGCACCAAACACATTCGCATTTCTTTTCTTTTTTTTTTTAAGTAAAGGACAAAGATCCAATTTACCAGCTTTACTTTTTTAAACCTAAGCTTAACATTACATATTTAAACAATTGTCGAAACTTACTAAGTTGCCAGCATTCATGCACAACTAGAAAACATCCTCAATTTATATTAAACCAGAAATGTATTACCATTAATGCATTAATATCTTTCACTACTAAATACTGAAAAAAAAATGAAATTATTTTTGTGGAAGATTCATTCTGGCAATGTTAACTTCACAGCAGGCTGACATTATTCGGCTCACGTTTCAAACACAATGGAAAAGCAGGTCCGCGCTGCTGTTAGTGTACGAAAGAGTCACGGCCACCTTGGATTACGTTTAATAAAAAAGCAAAGTGCATACAGAAATTTACAACAATTTTAAAGACAAAAAAAAAAAATGGTCCTATTATTTGGTCCCAACAATAAACTCAAAAGTCTATGACAAATAGGGCTCCTACGAGCTGTGCATGAATACTTTAGACTAGGTACAGTTATACTGAAAGTCGAGTTCGTTTGAAATCTTCAAAAAAAATGTTCCTGTTAATCCTCAAATGGTGCTTGTTATGTTAACATTTCTGTTTGTTACATGCATGCGTTGAACTGCTTGTTATCCAAGCGCAGCAGCTGCTCCTTACCATTTATCGTTAGAGACTTTGGCCATCTTCTTCAACTTCTACTCTGTCTTGACCATTCTCGACAATTCTCTTTGTAGTGATTTTTCTGCCATTAACGATTTTAGTAGAAGTTGATATAGATTTGAAGTTGCCCATCCCACTACCACCAAATGCCGTGGAAGAGAACGAAGTGAGGCCCCCACGACCCAGTGAACCGAAGGAAGTAAATCCTGCATCAAAAGAAGGGAATCCTCCTCCAAAAGATGGAAATCCACTGAAGGCAGAGAAAAACGACCCTGTGCCTCGGTTTCTGCTTCCGCAGGGGCCCCTTCGACTACCAAAAAAGTCTTCAAATGGGTCTTCAAAGAAGTTGAATGAAAACGGGTCCCTTCCACCAAAAAATTCCCTGAAGACGTCATCTGGGTTACAGAATGTGAAGCTAAGCTCAAACGGACTGTCAAAGCGACTTCCACCTCCACCTCCACCGTTTAATCCTTCTTTGCCGTACTTGTCATAGATGTCCCGTTTTTCAGCATCTGATAACACCTCAGACGCCTCAGCTACTTGTTTAAATTTTCTCTCTGCTTCTTCTTTATTCTCAGGATTTTTATCTGGATGCCACTTCAGTGCCAGTTTCCGATATGCCTTTTTAATATCCTCGGCTGAGGCATGTGTCTGCACGCCTAGAACTTCACAGCACTCCACCGTGTTTTAACAGGCTGTTGGAACAAGTCCGAGGACGCGGGGCCGGCGGCGGGACGGCGCGGCGGGAAAGGGCCCGGTCTCCCTCGGCTCCGGCGCGGCGCCGCTGGTGACGGTGACAGTGGCTCCTCGCGCTTTCCTTTCTCCCCTAGTAGGTTTTTTTTTTTTTAGAGAAAAGAAATTTATATACTTTTCTTTCACAGCTACCAGTTCACTTGACTTTAATTTCCCTGAGCCTCATGCTCATCTTCCAGTCAGCTGGGCTCAGAGCCATCGCCTCATGACCGTCCACAGATACAGCAGAGTTGGTCCTTTTTTTTTTGACATGAAGAAGGAGCGCTTTTTCTAATTCACACAGTGATACCATGGAGGCTAGCAATTGTCCTCATGCTTTGATTCCATCTCATAAGGTCCTGTTGATTCGAGGCATCAGTGAGGAAAATTTTTCAATCTCCAGGCCAGGGAAATTTTTTTTTCTGATTTGGTCATTTATTTCTAGTTTATTGCATTGTAATCAGAAAATATAATATTTCTACTTTTTGAAATTGATATTTTCTCTTTGGCCTAGTAAATTATCGGTGTTTATGTATGTTTCACCAATACTTGAAAAGAAAATGTATTTTATATTTTTTTCTTATGCTTGCGGCTTTTAGATGCTTTTGGACGTAAATATGATATTACTTTTGTCTTTGATTGTTATGGAAACTGGTTTGAAGTTAGCTTGGTCAAGATATAAAGAGAACTCTTTTCCTTTCATCAAAAGGGAATTTAAATATTTCCTTCCTGCATACAAATATAATGAATTTCACATAACATTTCTGTTAATTTTACTGAAATCTGAGTTTACTGCGGGTGCTGAAAGAATCCCAGAGTGGTCCTCTCTCCTTTATGACCCACATTCCCAGTGGATAACTAGGGAAGTCAGGCACATTTGGATTGTCTTCTGATTGCTATCTACTAAGTTTCCCATTGCTTAATGACTTTAAAAAAAGAAAAGCAAAAAGCTGTTTCTAAAATTATTAGAGAGAAAAATTGTATACAATTTTCTCTCTTTAAAACCAGTTAGCCTTAACAAAAATATAAATCATATCAAAGGGCACATGATGTCATTATGTCATTTTTGCGATGTTAACCTTGGTCACTTTATTAGGAGATATCTGCTGGATTTATCTGCCGTAAAGCTACTATCTTTTTTTGTAATTAATAAAGATCTTGGGGGAGATATTTTGAGACTATGAAGTTATCCTGTTTCTCCTCAAACTTTTGCTGTACAGTCGACTTTTTAGTATAAGGAGTGGATCTTGCCTGCAACAGTTACTCAGTAGGGATTAAATGATGGTTTTCTATTTCTCTTATTCCTTTTATATTTATTGACTGGAATTATTTTGTAAAGAAGAGCTGTTTTCCTGTATTTACCTATTCATTCATTCATTCAACTATGCATTTATATAAGTAAGAACTCACAGATGTTTGTTTTATTTTGGGGGTTATAATTGAATACCATCACTTATTTTCTTGCTCAAATATATATGAATAATTTTAACATGATAGAAGTTTTTTGGTATAATGAAGTATATTTTTATTTTGTGTAATTGTTCTATAGTTTTGTTTTGTTTTAACCAAAGCATAATAGCTGATTGATGATGACTATTCAAGGGTTAGAGCATATCCACAAGGGATTCTGAAATGCAGGGTGTGATTTTAGACATAATGACCCATGTGGTTGATTTTATATGTAGTACTGCACTTGTATGTAGCCAGTTTAGAGGAGAAATTGTTTGAAAATGTGAAATTTTATTCAAACAAGCAAAATACCGATGCAGCGGGATGCGTCTATGAACGTTTTTCCTCAGCATGTCCTCTTCCCTTTGACCACCAGGTGGTGCTGGGTGCTATTAAAATTACTCACAAACTTTTTTTTTTTTTTATATATAGAACTTTAGAATGAGTGGAACCATGGAGATATTCTGTTAAAATTACTAATAACGCTTTTTTTTTAAAATACAGAACTCCAGAATGAGTGGAACCATGGAGATACTCACATCTACAGTTTTATTTTTTTCAGAGTTTGAGGGGGAAGATTCGAAGTGACTTGCCCAGAATTACAGCTGGTTACGACGAGAGCTGGAATCAGAGCCCCAGCCTTCTGCCTTAGCTTGTTAAAGGCTCTGCGGATCAGGAGGCTGTGGAAGGATCTCTAACATCCGCTCAGTGTTATACAGGAAAGGGTCACGTGGAACAGCAGATTTTCAAAGTTGCTGAGACTGGTTTGTTTCGCAAGGACCTTGGCAGACAAACATATAACGCAAATGGCATTTCCATGACAAAAATGTTCAGACTGGAAACGCTATATAGCAAATGATTCCATTCACAAGACAACCAGAGAAGGTAAAACTGCAGGGACAGAAAGCAGATCAGAGTTTCCCAAGGATTAGAAGAAGAAGGGGTTAACTAGGGAGAGCATAGGGTTCTTTCTTTCTGGCGAGGAAGATTGACCCTGAGCTCACATCCGTTGCCAAACTTCCTCTATTTTGTACGTGGGACGCCACTACGGCATGGCTCAATGAGTGGTGTGTAGGTCGGCACCCAGGATCCAAACCCGCAGACTTAACCACTATGTCACCTGGCTGGCAGCATCATGGGGTATTCTTTAGAGTGATGGAATTAAGCTGTATGGTACCAAAGTGATAGATCCATGACTATGCGTTTGTCAAAACCCATAGAACCCACTTCACAAAGAATTAAGCTGTATGGTACCAAAGTGATAGATCTATGACTATGTGTTTGTCAAAACCCATAGAACCCACTTCACAAAGAGTAAAACATACTGTATGAAAAAATTTAAAAATCAGCCAGGAGGTCAGAGGACACAAGGCATGGAAAGCAGACTGTGACAGTGCCTAATGACTTGCCTCCAAAGAGTTGAGCGTGGAAAGGGGGAATAAAAGTAACTTTTCAGTGGAGAAACCCGGCAAACACCATCTGGGCCCGTTCACATGATCAGCGCTGGGTCATGTCAATGGGATGTACCCTGATGGGGTGAGAATGGGACTGCATCTCTGTTGTCTTCCTCCTCAAAACCCATTACCCCTAGTCTAACCACGAGAAAAAGCATTAGACAAAAACAAATTGAGAGGCATTCTACAAAATACCTGACAAGTACTCCTCAAAACTGTCACATCATCAAAAGCAAGGAAAGTTGGAGAAACAGTCACAGAGCAGAAGACACTGAGGAGACATAATGACTAAAAGTCCTGTGGGATCCTGGATACAACCCTGGAAGAAAAGAAGACGGACGTTGGGGAAAACTGGTGAGATCTGAATGAAGTGGGGTTTGGTCAATAGTCATGCGCCACTGCTGGCTTCTCGGTTGTGACAAGTGTACATAGCAGTGTAGGATGTAAACAACAGGAGAAACTGGATGCGGGGTATACAGGAACTCTCTGAACAAGCTTTGCAACTTTTCTTTAAATCTAAAACTTTATTCTAGAATAAAAAGTTTATTTCAAAAAGTCAAATTCTTTATTTGGCAACACTGAGATACTTGGTAGAGTGTGATTTCAATTAATTGGGAAAGTGAAATTTTTGTGTTACCTAAGAAATTTATGTCTTCATCTCAGCCCTGTGTAATTGAAAAGTAGAGAGTAGATGTCAAAAGGACACAAGAACTAGCTGAAGGAGCTCTCGCTGTCAAATATGGGATGTTGAACCTCAAAATAAATAAAGGTGGGGGCAGGCCCGGTGGCTGAGTGGTTAAGTTCGCGCGCTCAGCTTCAACAGGCCAGGGTCTCACCAGTTCGGATCCTGGATGCGGACATGGCACCACTCATCAGGCCATGTTGAGGTGGCATGCCACATGCCACATCTAGAAGGACCCACAACAGCAAGAACAAAAAAATACAACTATATACTGGGGGGATTGGGGGTGAAAAAGCAGAAAAAAAAGAAGATTGGCAACAGTTGTTAGCTCTGGCGCCAATCTTAAAATCAATCAATAAATAATGATATTAATAGACATTACCAATAGATTAAAATCAGAATCCATGAGTCCATACTAACATCAAGAGATAGATGATGGATAAACGAGGGAGAAGAGAAAACCCTTCTTTACAATAGAATGCCAACTAGTAAACGCAAAAGCAATGATGGGGTCAGAAAATCCCCAGTGGGCAACCACTAGAGTAATCCTTGTTGTAATCACAGATCGTCAATTTATGCTAAAACTAGGGGGTGAAAATTTGATGAGCAACAAGATATTTACATAATCTCAAAGCATCTTTCCAAAGATACTTATTAATAAGCAACAGGAAAAATAATAACTTTATGGTGGGGAAGCCAGGCAGCCACCACCTTAACCAAGTGATTGAAGTCACCGTCACCAGTAGTGGGACAAAGAAAATTTTCTGTGCCTCCAGGATGCACTGAGAAAGACACACCACTTCTGTAATATTCATGACCAAACATGCATAGCTTGAACCTAAACATCAGAAAACAGCAGAAAAACAAAAATGGAGGGACATTCTAGAAAATAGCTAGGCTATGCTCTTCAAAAAACTCAAGATCTTGGAAGCAAAGCAAGATTGAGGATCTGTTTAAAGGGGAATTAAAGAGATATCACAACTAAATGCGATGTGTGATTCTGGACGGGATCCCGAACTGGAAAAGAAAACTGCCTTTAAAAGACATCATTGGGACAACTAAATTCGAATACAGTCTGTCGATTGGAGCCCAGGCATCCCCAGTGGATTTCCATGTATAGCCAAGTTTGAGAACCAGTAGAATCCCTCGTCTGTTTTTCTTTTAATGAATAGATTTATTTATTTTTAATTTATTTGTACATTTTTAAATAAAAATTGTATATATTTAAGGTGTACAACATGGTGATTTGATATACATATACAAAGTGAAATGGTTGCTACAGTCAAACTAATCAACAAATCATCTTCTCACATGTTTTGTGTGTGTGATGAGTACGCCAGAAATCTACTCTTTCAGCATATTTTCAGTGTTCAATACACTATTATTAAGTTTAGACATCATGCCTGTACATCAGATCTCTGGACTTACTGGTTTTCAGTCAGAACTCACTACTTGCTCCATTAGACCAAGCAGTTTCCAACTCCTGCAGACAGTGTCTGAGGATCCCTAGGATACTCTGAAGACAGACAGATTATCAAGATGACATGCTATAAACCTAACACTGACACGCTTTATGGCAATTAATAAGACCAATGATCATGTAACTACATTTAAAGAACTGCAGAAGACTTGAATGATGTAAATAATTAATCTTCCTTCACTATGATGTTTCTTCATCAATTCTGCCTTGTTTCTTTTTTGAGGTATGCTTTTTTGGTAAGGAAGATTGGCCCTGAGCTAACATCTGTTGCCAATCCACTTTTTTTTTTTTCTCCCCAAAGGCCCCCAGTCCACAGCTGTATGGCCTTCTAGTTCTTCTATGTGGGGTGCAGCCGCAGAATGGCTTGATGAGCAGTGTGTAGGTCTGTGCCCAAGATCTGAAATGGCAAACCACAGGCCATCGAAGCGGAGCACATGAACTTGACCATTACTCCACTGGGCCAGTCTCCTGCCTTGTTTCTTAATTTCTAAAGACGAGCTTCTATCTCTAAAGCAAAAAGGGCAAACAATGATGCAGGTCGCTTGTCTCTGGGTGTCAGATTTCAGGTCTCTGGCCTGTTGGGATTGGCATCCCCTCCCTCCTGTCTTGCTTTTCTCCCCTGGGCCCAAGACGCTGGGCCTTTTCACCTCCTGAGAGACCACGCCTTTTCCTGGCTACAGGGCACTGTTTACATATGCTGAAATCTCTCAAAAACAAAAAGAACAGTGCATCCTCACTGGTCCTCCAGCTAGCTAAGGCCCCACCTCTTTGCTCTTTCCAACTGAATGGCTGAATGCTTCATCTGTTTCCTTACTCCCACTCACTCTTCAAACCACTAGAATCTGATTTCTTGCCCCAGCTCTTCAAGAAGTTCCTCAAAGACCTCCTCGCTGAGAAATCCAAAAAGGACAAGTTTACGTTTTTATTGATTAGTGCCCTCAGCTGCATTTTACACTCCTGGCCCTTCTAGACATCCAGATCCAGAATGAAGTGTGAAGTCAGCCTGCCTGAGTTCAAATCCCGGCTCGGCCGTGTACTAGCCCTGCAACCTTGCCCAGTTACCTAACCTCACAGAGCCTCAGTTTCCTCAACTGTTACTTGGGGATTGTGATGATATGTACCCACGAGGCAGGATGTTGTAAGCACAAGCACAGCATCTGGCACTCAGTAAGTGTTCAATGAATTGTGGCTTTTTTTCTTCCATGGCATCAACTTCTCTGATTTTCTGCCTCACTCTTGCCCCTCACTCAGTCCTTTCTATGTGCATGACTTTCTAGATTCCCAGGAATATGCCTCAGCTTTTTAACGCCCCCCCGTTGAACATCTCATTCCCCAGTGTTTCCCTTTAAGGTTTTTGGTCAGCCTTTCATTGGCCACCTCAGGCAGTTGCAGTGTTAAGCAATTGCTGCTAATAGTTCTGATGAATGCCTTGGGGATAGGGCTGTTCTGACACCTGGAGCCCTTAGTGGGTAAACAGAGACAAATCTCGGGCTGGCCCAGTGGCACAGCGGTTAAGTTCATGTGCTCTACTTTGGTGGTCCAGGGTTCACAGGTTCCCATCCTGGGTGCATACCCACACATCACTCATCAAGCCATACTGTGGCGGCATCCTACATACAAAATGGAGGAAGATGGGCACAGATGTTAGCTCAGGGACAATCTTCCTCAAGCAAAAAAAAAAAAAAAAAAAGTAGAGACAAGTCTTGAAAATGGAGCTTTTCAGGAAGCTTCCAGATAGGTCAAATAGTGACGACTCTCTGGGGTGGGGCTTTTTGGGGCACTTCAAACCTATTCTGCCCCCTCTGGTGGCTGCTAGATTGCTGGTTTTCATGGCTACTCAAGCTCTGAGGCTACCGCAGAGCTGGGGACAGGGGGATGGGAGGAGGGCAAATTAAAACACCACAAAGCTCACTGCTCTTACTGAGATCCAGTCATTTTTCTTGAATAAACGCTGTTTGTGTTCTTGCAAACATTTGGTTAATTTCCAGAGTTCTAAAAAGTTGATTTTGACAATTTTTTGCCAGTGATCTTGTTGCTTGCATGGAGGAGTTGGTTTTCAGACTTCCTTGTTCTACATCCTTAATCCAAAACCCCTCACCATCTTCTCCCCTAGCCCCAAACTGCCCTTCCTGCTCGGTTTCTTGTCTCCTTAAATGGTACCCACAGAGTTTCATTAAGCAGAAATCTGGAAATCATCTTTGACTCCTCTCTCTCTTCCTCTCCCTCCCTTCCTGGATCCAATCAAACACCAAATCCCAAGGATTCCACTTCCTAAACCTCTCTCAAGCCCATCTCTTTGTTCTCAGCCCCACTCTCATTGCCAAGCTCCCATGACCATCCTCTCGGCCTTTCATCCCTGCCTCTGCTGGGTTTCCTCCCCCATATCCTCCATACACTGCAGCCATAGGGACCATTTAAAATTGCAGAAGAGTGGAGGACGAGAGTACAGGCTTAGGACTCAAGTTGACGTGGCATCCTAGGTCAACTTTGCTATTTACTAGATCTGGGTCCTTAAGTAAATTACTTTTCCCCTCTGTGCCTCAGTTTCCTCATCTGTAAAACTGAAATAACATTAGTTCTTAGCTCATAGGATATTTACGAGGATCGAGTGAGAAAATCCTAGTAAAGGATATATTACATTACATTGCCTGAAGTGTAGTAAGGGCTCAAAATATCTTAGTGATGTATCATTAGACTAAAGTTCCAACTCTTTAACATGACTTACAGTGTACAATAGCACCTGGCAGGGGTTTACCCTTCCAACATCTTCTCTCTTCACTTCCCCACCTACCCTATCTTGAAGCCATTAGAAATCTCGTTTCCTCCTATATACGAGAACATAGGATGTTCATTCTCAGTCCTCAACTCTCAGCTCTCAACCTTCAAACATGTTGTTCTCTCTGCCTGAAACACCTGCTGTTTCTCCAGCAAACCAAACATGCTCCCGGCTTGGGGCCTCTGCACTGGCTATTCCCTCTGCCTGCGAGGATCTTTCCTAGATCTTGACATCGCTCACTCCCTCTCTCCACTCGCGTCTCTGCCCAGATGTTATCCCCTTAGTGCAGCCTTCCCTGACCACCATGGGTGAAGTGGCGTTCCCATGACTATCCCTTCACCCTGCCTGGGATTAGATCATCAGTTTCTTTATTGACTTACCTGTTTTCTCTGTTAGAATGTAAGCTCTACAAAGGCGAGAATTTCGTCTTGTTCCTTGTTGTATCTCTAACACTCATAAAATCTCTGACTCATGAAAGACACTGAATAAATGCTGGTGGAGTTAATGAATAAGTGTGATATCTTGGTAAGCTTTCCTGGTAAGAGTTACCGATGAAGCTATACCAAGATGCAGATCAGAATTAGATACTATTTTAGATACCTGAAATGACCTCCTAGGGCCATGTGCAGGACCACTGACAGACGCAGTTTCACTTTAACACCTCTGTTCCAGTGAGATAAGAGTAAGAGATTCTGCTTGGATGCAATATCAATAACAGTAGAGGCTTTCACTGGTTTCAAAGGTGGACCAGAGGACCAATCTTGGACTAGCAAATCTCTCTTTGATTTTTCTTATCATTATAGTCTTCCTGGGGTTGATTGGACCTTCCCTGGGTTTTGAAAAATTATTATCTTTTGATACACACATACTAATATCAGCCTTGGCCTAACAGCTGCACCTTCTCACTAGAGCTCGTTCTGTAGTCTGTGCAACCAGCCAGCTGTCGTGACTTTTCTTGTCATGAAGAGAAATCTAGGTTTCATAAGGTCTTTGTTTTCTGTACTTCACCCGCTGCTTCTTGCATTTTCTGCTTGTAAAATTTTACCTACTCTGTAGCTGATATTTCTGCTCTTTCTCTTCCCATTCTTATTCTTGCTGAAACAGCATCTTTGGAAGAACGCTGCCTTTCTGCCCAAGAGTTTATTAAGGATATCAGCTTTCTGAGGCAAAGTTTTGTATTCATTTTCCAGTACAGCTTTGGCTGAAAGCAGTGAGCAAGCTTCAACGTCTGTGTTTTCCAGCCCTTGCCGAGCTAGCATCTCAGCACGCAGCTTGGATTGGACATGCCTTTATCTTTTTCAGCCATCGTTAACAAAGGTTCTTTTCGTGAGCCATCTATCATGTGTTTTTAAACTTCCCAGTCTGGTCACCTGCCAGCTATTTCAGCTGCGCAATGCCATTACTCAAAACTTGAATTTCATTTTCTTTGTGAGCAAGAGCACTCCCTATGTTTTTTGGAAATTTCTGGCGCTTTTTGATGAGCTCTCTGAGCTCGTTTCGATCTTCTGCTCCCTCTTGCAACTGTCCAAGTCGCTTAAGTCCAGAGTATTGTTTTTAACCCTTTGGAATTCAGGTTTTGTCCCTCTATTTAGATTAACTTCATTAAAGGCTCTTTTCACCTCTGAAACTTTGCAAAAGACCTTGTAAAAACTGGTACTATTTCCACTGAGTTCCTGTGTTCTGATTTTTTTTTTTTTTTAAGATTAGTACCTGAGTTAACAAGTGTTGCCAATCTTTTTTTTTTTTTTCCACTTTTTCTCCCAAATCTCCTCAGTACATAGTTATATATTTCAGTTGTGGGTCCTTCTAGTTGTGGCATGTGGGACGCCACCTCATCATGGCCTGATGAGCGGTGCCACGTCCACACGCAGGATCCAAACTGGTGAAATCCTGGGCCGCTGAAGGGGAATGCATGAACTCAGCCACTTGGCCACAGGGCTGGCCCCTGTGTTCTAATATTTTATACTGGGTTTTTACATTCCTGTTCTTGGGGCCTAAAATAACAAGTGGATTTACCACTGGCATTTGATTTCTTCCTTCAGGCTCTGCGATTGCATCTTTAAGCCCACTTCCTCAAAGAGATTCTTATTCTTATTTGTATCTTGGGTTCCTCAAAAATCTTCTTTGTAGCTTTGATGATCTGCTGATAATCTAACAACTCTCTAAGAATTTCTTTTATTCCCTAAGAGGTTTTTAAATTTCTGCACAGCGTGCTGCCAGTCACTTCCTATCTTTTTCTCTTTATGGATAGAAGCATTCTCCCTGAGGAAAATGTCACAGTAATTACTTCCTAGTAAGGGAGTTATGCTTAGAGAGTCCCAAGGCACCTATGGAAAATCAGGCTATGGAGACTGCAGCGGGGGATGGTGCCGTGGCAGAGAGGAGAGAAGGCCGAGGCCAGCAGGCGCCAGAGACAGGAAGGAGCCTGGGCCCGGAACAGGTGGGGATGCACCAGGTGAAGCTGATTCCTCGCAGAACCGGCTAAGAAGAAATGTCCAGGAGAAGGAGAGCTCAGGATCCACTGGTCCTTCCTGCAAGACAATGTCTGGCCCTGGCACCCAGATCTCAATTCCAGAATCAAGGGGGACTAGGCCACCCCAGATCTTATTCCAGCTCTGCTAAAGTCAGACCCTCTCACAGCAGTACAGGTAGCCCAGCAGCACCTGTGCAGGAATGAGAACCAGACACTCCTTCCGGGATGCTTTCCTGCCATCTGCCCCAGGATGGTTGTAATAAATGCACAAATTCACAAGGGGTATGATGTGACTGGTGTCCCCTAAGTCATGCCATCCACAAGCTGCACGGTCAGATATGGTGGCCTTTCCCTCCCGCCCTCTGCAGAATGACCTCGTTCCCCAGAGCGGCCTCGGGTTTCTCTAACTCCCTACTCTAGAATGATCCTAAAAAGAGGCACTGCCTTCCTTCTGGGAATGTCTTCAGTTCCTTTAATCCCATCAGCCTTTGCTCTTCCTCCAGCCCCTCCCATACTCCTGCTTGAGATGGAAGGTAAGTCCCCAAGGTTGTGAGTATCCAAAGAAACCCCCCAAAATTTAAAGGAGATGGTTAACCAGAATAAGAAATTGAGACGAATTTGTTTTTGCTCATGAGAAGAAAATACAAAGCGCATGGGACTGGGCATCGCGAGGCCTGAGCCCCAGTGCCACATGTGCCATTAGCTCAGCCCGGGGATCTTAGGCACTTTACTCCAGGCTTCAGAGATGGCACTGTAAGCTAAGTGGGTTGAGCCAGTTGATCATGAGGACTGCATCCTCGTTCAGCACTCTATGGCTGTCCAGCGGTCAGGGGTTAGTGACCAGAATGAGGGAACAGGGAGGAACCTGGAAACAGGTTCGCTTCTCTTCTGGGATGACAGGACTTGGGAGAAATTGCTTACCTGGGAGGAATGAACCATGTCATAGTCCCTAGACCGAGACGAGCAGCCGGACACTTTCCTGGGGTTTCTTTCATATAAAAATCAAGGCCACTTCTAGCTTCTAAGTTTGCAGATTTTGACCACAGCATGAATGAGTGTTGAAGGTCTTATGTAGAGTCCATTTATCGGTTAAGGAAGTTTCCTTCTATTTGTAGTCTGTCAAGAATGAGTGTTGACTGTTATCAAATGTGTTTTCTACATCAGTTGAAAGGATTATGTGGCTTTCTCCTTAAATCTTTAATCTGGTGAATTACACTGATAGATTTTCAAATATTAAGCCATCTCTGAATTATTTTGGAATCATTCTTTTTAAATATACTATTGGACTTGGATTTGCTTGTGTTTTACTTAGGACATTTCCATCTGTGTCTGTAAACAATGTTTTAAGCGCAAAAGAGAGCTTATTAGCTTATTTAACTAAAAATTCCAGTGGTAATTCCATTTATGTTAATAAGTGGGAATGATTTTTACTTTTCTCTTTTTGTGCTGACCTTGTCTGGTTTGGATGTCAGGGTGACAAAAGTCTCGTAAAATGAGTTGTGTAACTTTCCTTCTTTTCTATTCTCTGAAATCTTTTGTATAAGATGAAGACTAGCTGTCCTTTGAAGTTTTCTTAAACAAACCTCTAAAAATATCAGAGAGAACTTCCCCTTGGGCAGGATGGTGTCTGGAGACCCTGCATGAACTTCCTCGTAAAACAAGACATGCTGGAGTACATTTTTAAAATTTTTTAAATTTTTAATTTTTTTGGTGAGGAAGATTGTCCCTGAGCTAAAATCTGTGCCAGTCTTCCTCTACTTTGTATGTGGGTTGCCACCACAGCATAGCTGATGAGGGTAGGTCTGCACGTGGATCTGAACCCAGGAACCCTGGGCAGCCAAAGCGGAGCACGTGAACTTAACTACTAAGCCATGGGACTGGCCTCTGGAGTAAATTTTTAATAAATTATGTAACTGTATTGCTCAGCTGGCAAAAAAAAAAAAAAAAAAAATCAAAACCGAAAAAGAAAAGAAGGTAGAAATTCAGAGGAAGCAAGAAGTCAGATTCTTCCATCAGGCATCTCCAAATCCTCGTAAACTTGAATTTCAGTTTTGACGGTTAAGTCTCATATGGGAGGAGAGGTGACACAAGCCATTTCAGAGTCTAATAGAAGACCTCTTTATCAAGCCGAGTCTGCAAAATGCTAAGGCCTTTGTATAAGGGTAAAGTAGAAAATAAATGCACGACACTGAAAGGAACAGTAGGAAACTTGCTTATCTTGACCTTGCTGAGCGGAGGGAGGGGAAATAACTTTCTTGAGAATTTAAAATCAATTTCCATTTGGGCACAAGGCTGCCTGGAGGAAAGGTTGTATTTCCCAGTCTTCTTTGCAACTACATGTGGTCGTGTGGCAATATGTTCTGGCCAGTGGAATGTAGGTGGAAGTGATGTTTGTATTTCATTCCGAATTTTTCCATGTAGGTTCATAAGTGAGATTGAATTTTAATGTTCTTTTCTCGTGCTGACCTTGTCTGGTGTGAGAGTTCTTAGAAGGGGAGAAAGGTACCTGGGGAGATGACTCACGGTTGCCCTGGTGCAAGAGTGAGTGAGACGTGGAAGAGGTGTCGCAGAAACAGAATCTTCACGCAAGCAACAGGGATTCTGATTCTCCAAAGGCTCCAGCCCTGGGATCTTCTAAGTTTCAGCCAAGAGAGTGGCCTTGAGAAAGAAAGCCGCAATTAACCATGGAATGTGGAGGGAGATGAAGCAAGTTATTTTTGTCTTCATTCCAAACTAATTGGGAACATTCTGTGGGCTGGAAATGGGAGTTTGGGGTTGAATTACTCAGAAAGGAGGAAAAAATTGTGAGTGAGTCTATGTGTGTGTTTATGAGAGAGGTCCAATACAATTTAAAGATTTCTTGAATGATCTCTTTTCCTGGATGTGCCTGTCAGAGCTCTTATTTCAAATACTAGGCCTGAATTAAACCTAAATCCAGTCTTCCACATCCCTCAGTTCCCCTCCTCCCCTGCCCCGTCCTGCCTCCCCGTGCTCCTCGGAGGAGGCTCACATCCTCTGTGGATCAGTGTCTTGCCCTCGAGCAGGCCGGGCCTCCGCCATCCCACTGCAGGGCCCCAGGCTCAAGGCCAGAGGCTCAAGGCCACAGCTGTAGTGGGTTGCGGAGTCCCCTTGTCTGGAATGTAACTCCTGACTTAAGCCCTTTAGCTCAGTCTCAGCAAAACACACAAGATGCTGTTGTAAACCATTATGATCTCAAGAAAATTACTTGAACAAAAATATGCTGTCAAAACAAAACAAAATGCAAAAGACAAAAGCTTTGTAAAGCCCTTCCAACCCCACTGAAGGCCATGGCTCCAGACACACACTCATTTTCCCATCGCTAGGTTGAATCCTGTGAACAATGTTCTAGATTTTGCTAGTGTACGCCGCATAAAGTTTTAAAAATTATGTACTTCCTCACATATTTCTAGTTTGATAGCTAAAATTTCTCATCAAATTTCATTCTTTTAAATGTATCCAATGGACTCTAAATACTATAGTGATTTTGGTATGAACTGCCATTTGTTTAAAATATACACAAACTCTTCCTTAACAATGAGAAATTTATATCAGTCCTCTTCTCCTTGAACTCACATTTCTGACCCACTTTCCCCCCAGAATTTTATTCTAAGGTAACATGTATTTATGCTTGAAAAGTTTTTTATATCACTTCTCATAATTCTTTGTAACAAAAATGTGTATGTAAGTTGAAATTTTCATTTTGTTTAATTTCCTGTGACCACAAGGCTCTAAGTTTTACAAATTACATTTATTAGTAATGTAAAATTGAAATGTTATACTTATTAAAAGAGCTGTAAAAAAATTATTGAGGGCCCGGCCCAGTGGCGCAGCGGTTAAGTGTACACATTCTGCTTCGGCAGCCCAGGGTTCACTGGTTCGGATCCTGGGTGCAGACATGGCACCGCTTGGCAAGCCATGCTGTGGCAGGCGTCCCACATATAAAGTAGAGGAAGATGGGCACAGATGTTAGCTCAGGGCCAGTCTTCCTCAGCAAAAAGAGGAGGATTGGCAGCAGATGTTAGCTCAGGGCTAATCTTCCTCAAAAAAAAAAAAAAATTATTGACATAGTTTTTTTAACCTTGTGAAATAAATAATTTTACACCGTCTTTCCACCAGCTTGGCTCATATGAATCACCCCTCTGCACAGAGTCAGTATCCTTTCTTCCCATACAACATGTCTCAGGGCATCAAAAGCATTGGTGATGCAGCATTTCTTAAAAAACTGCTCCACTCTGGTCTCAGGGGATTTCTTCTAAGTCGCTGACATCTAGTCTTCAAGTTTTGCGCCTTGCACTGTCTTGTTTTGACCAGAAGGTGTCAGGCAAAGACAACCTTGGCAAGACTGTCACCGGTCAATACAGATGGTGACCTGTATCAGCCTTCAGAAATATTAACACACGGGGTGGAGACGGCAAAGCGCCTCTTAGGATCTAAGGCAGAGTCTTGCAAAGCGGGAGGCAGGAAAGGAGGACTACGTGAAGCTGGCACAGAGGACAGATGGACGTTAGGGATCTGGAAATAGACTCCTGAAAGCTCTCTGTACCTTGTGTACACCTCGGATGATGCACCCAGATTGAAGGCCATGCCCCAGAGGAGCAGTCCTCAAACTCAGGACCCTTTTGCACTCTTAAAGATTGTGGAGGACACCAAAAAACATTTTTTTGAGGTCATCACTCATGTGACCTCCACCAGGAGGAAGAAATGAAGCCTGGCCTGTACTGTGAAAGCCCCGGTGTGTCCCCCTCAGTCACACCCTTCTCTCTCCACCCCAGAGATGAGCACATCCATTGCCTGTCGTCACAGTTTTATTACCATGTATGTGTCTCCAACTGGTTTAGTTTTGCTTATTTTTGAACCTTATACTAATGGCATCATATTGTATGTATTATTATGGACTTCTCCTAGTTGTGGCCATTTTGTGAGATCCATCCATTTTAATATATCTAACTGTTTAATATATCTAGCTGACAACAACATATTTTCATGTAAAATAACTATATTATAAAAACAATTACTGTTTTACCTTTTTAAAAGACTTTTTAACATTTGCTTAATAGAAGACAGCTAGATTCTCATATCTGCTTCTACTTTCAATATGCTGTGATCTATGCTGTTTTGGCTGATGGATGTGAAGAAAATTTGGATCATATAGATACATATTTGGAAAAGGGAGGGCCCCCCAGAAGCCACGAGGGCTCTCAGGGACTCCCAGGGGCCCTCAGACCACATTTTAAGAACTGCTGACCTAGAAAAATATTTGTTCATGTGCTCCAGAAAATACATACAGATCTTATGAGCATGGATTTTTACAGCAGCATTGTTTTTGATAACCAAACACCGGAAATAAGACATACCCGATAAGAATAGAATAAAGAAACAAATTGTAGTCTATTCATACAATGGAATACACATTAGTGAAAACAGCTAGATATATTAAAATGGATGGATCTCACAAAATGGCCACGACTAGGAGAAGTCTATAATAATACATACAATATGATGCCATTAGTATAAGGTTCAAAAATAAGCAAAACTAAACCAGTTGGAGACACATACATGGTAATAAAACTGTGACGACAGGCAATGGATGTGCTCATCTCTGGGGTGGAGAGAGAAGGGTGTGACTGAGTGGGACACACCGGGGCTTTCACAGTACAGGCCAGCCTTCATTTCTTCCTCCTGGTGGAGGTCACATGAGTGATGACCTCATAATTATTCTTCTAAATTGTACGTGTATGCTTACATACTCATTCTGTAGCTATTTTGTATTTCACAATTAAAAATTAAAAATATATTGTATGCAATTACAATTAAAAAAATAATCCAAGAATATGTTTAACAAAAATTGTGCAAAGTCTATGTGGAGAAAATAATTTTAATGAAAGGTAATAAGAAAGACTCAGATAAATGGAAAAATATATACAGTACCCTTGGATAGGAACAGTCATTCTTGTAAAGATGTCAATTCTTCACAAGCTACAGATTCAATGAAATTTTGATAAAAATTCCAACAGGCTTTTCGTGAAACTTTGCAGGGTGGTTCTCAAATTTACATGGAAGTGAAAAAGGGCCAAGAAGAGTTAAGATGCCACTGCAGAAGGTGGTGGGACTCAATCTACCGGGTAGCAAGACTTATTGGAAAGTTACAGAATTTAAAACAGTATATATAGATGCAAAGAGAGACAAACAGATGAAGGGAACGTAATAGAGAGCCCAGGAAACAGATGCAAGATTCATGACTTAGAGAATGTTGCAAATGAATGGGGAAAGAATACTCACCAACAACCAAATATCTGCAAAAGAAATAAAGAAGGGGCTGGCCTGGTGGCGCAGCGGTTACATGCGCACCTTCCGCTTTGGTGGCCCGGGGTTTGAGGTTCAGATCCTGGGTGCGGACATGGCACCACTTGGCAAGCCATGCTGTGGCAGGAGTCCTACATATAAAGTAGAGGAAGATGGGCATGGATGTTAGCTCAGGGCTAATCTTCCTCAAAAAAAAAAAAAAGAAAGAAAGAAAACAATCCCACTCACAATAGCATCAAAAACAATAAAGGGGCTGACCCCATGGCTGAGCAGTTAAGTTGACGCGCTCTGCTTCCTCGGCCCAGGGTTTCACCAGTTTGGATCCTG
The DNA here is from genome assembly GCF_041296235.1 of Equus asinus. Classification (NCBI taxonomy): domain Eukaryota; kingdom Metazoa; phylum Chordata; class Mammalia; order Perissodactyla; family Equidae; genus Equus; species Equus asinus. The sequence goes on from NC_091798.1 coordinate 88,461,261, forward strand.
GGCGTGGACATGGCACTGCTCATCAGGCCATGCTGAGGCAGCACCCCACATGCCACAACTAGAAGGACCCACAACTAAAAATACACAACTATGTACCGGGGGACTTTGGGAGAAAAAGGAAAAAATAAAATCTTTAAAAACAAAACAAAAAACAATAAAAACACTTAGTAATAAATTTAATCAAAGAGGCAAAAAATTTGTACACTGAAACCTATAAGCCTTTGATGATAGAAATTGAAGAAGACACAAATAAATGGATCAGAAGAATTAACGTTGGGGCCGGCCCTGTGGCCGAGTGGTTAAGTTCGTGCGCTCAATTTGGCGGCCTGGGGTTTTGCCACTTCGGATCCTGGGCGCGGACATGGCACTGCTAATCAAGCCATTCTGAGGTGGCATCCCACATGCCACAACAAGAAGGACCCACAACTAAAAATGTGCAACTATGTACCAGAGGGCTTTGGAGAGAAAAAGAAAAAATGAAATCTTTAAAAAAGAAGAATCAATGTTGTTAAATGTCCGTACTACCTAAAGCCATCTGTATATTCAATGTAATCCCTACAAAAATTCCAATGACATTTTTCACAGAAATAGAGCAAACAATCTTAAAATTTGTATGGAGCCTTAAAAGCCCCTGAATAGCCAAAGCAACCTTGAGAAAGAAGAACAAAGCTGGAGACATCACACTTACTGATTTCAAACTATATCATAAAGGTGTAGTAATCAAGACAGTATGGTATTGGAACAAAAACAGACACATAGATCAATGGAATAGGACAGAGGACCCAGAAATAAACCCATGCATATGTGGTTGATTAATCTATGACAAAGGGGGCAAGAATATACAATGGGGAAAAGACTGCCTGTTCAACAAATGGTGCTGGGAAAACTGGATAATCACATGCAGAAGAATGAAATTGGGCCCCTATCTTACATCACTCACAAAAAATAACTCAAAATGGATTAAAGACTTAAACATCAGACCTGAAACTGTAAAACTTCTAAAAGAAAACAGAGGGACAAAGCTCCTTGATATTGGTCTTGGCAACGATTTTTGTATATGACACCAAAAGCACAAGCAACAAAAGCAAAAATAAATAAGTGGAACTACATCAAACTAAAAAGCTTCTACATAGCAAAAGAAACAACTAACAAAATGAAAAGACAGCCTACAGAATGGGAGAAAATATTTGCAAATCATCTATCTGATGAGGGGTTAATGTCTGAAATTTATAAGGAACTCATACAACTCAATAGCAAGAAAACTGCAAACTATCTGATTAAAAAATGGGCAGAGGACTTGAAAAGACATTTTTCCAAAGAAGACATACACATGGCCAACAGGCAAATATAAAGATGTTCCACATCACTAATTATCAGGGAAATGCAAATCAAAATGACACTAAGATACCACCATATGCCTGTTAAAATGGCTATAATCACTAAGACTAAAAATAACAAATGTTGGAGAGGGTGTGGAGAAAAGGGAACCCTCATACACTGCTGGTGGGAATGCAAACTGGTGGAGACGCTAAGGAAAACAGTATGGAGATGCCTCAAAAAACTAAAAATAGAACTACCATATGACCCGGCTATCCCACTACTGGGTATCTACCCAAACAGCTTGAAATCAGCAATCCAAAGGAGCATATACACCCCTATGTTCATTGCAGCACTGTTCACAATACCCAAGACATGGAAACAACCCAAGTGCCCATTGACTGACAATTGGATAAAGAAGATGTGGTGTATATATATACAATGGAATACTATTCAGCCAAACAAAAAGGCAAAATCATCCCATTTGCAACAACATGGATGGACCTGGAGGGAATTATGCTAAGCGAAATAAGCCAGACTGAGACAGACAAACACCAGATGATTTCACTCATATGTGGAATATAAACAAACACATGGGCAAAGAAAACAGTTCAGTGGTTACCAGAGGAAGGGAGTGGGGAGGTGGGCACAGGGGGTGAAGGGGAGCACTTATGTGGTGACAGACAAGAAACAATGTACAATTGATGTAAACTGTCATGAACTGAATAACTGCCGGCTGTAAGGTGAATACATTATGGGGACCTAATGTACAGCATGGCGATTATAGTTAATACTGTATTATATAGAGTAGATTTTTTTTTTTTTTAAGATTTTAGTTTTCCTTTTTCTCCCCAAAGCCCCCTGGTACATAGTTGTGGGTCCTTTTAGTTGTGGCATGTGGGATGCCGCCTCAGCATGGCCTGATGAGTGGTGCCATGTCCTAACCTGCGTGCAAAACCCTGGGCCGTAGAAGCAGAGCATGCAAACTTAACCACTCGGCCACGGGGCAGCCCCAGAGTAGATCTTAAATGTTCTCATCACACACACACAAAAAAAGGTAATTACGTGAGGTGATAGAAGTGTTAACTAACCCTATTGTGGTAATCATTTTGCAATGTATGCATGTATCAAATCATCACATTGTACACCTTAAACTTACACAATGTTATAGTTCAATTATATCTCAATAAAGCTGGGGGGTGGCTGGCCTGGTGGCATAGTGGTTAAGTGCACATGTTCTGCTTTGGTGGCCTGGGGTTCGCTGGTTCGAATCCTGGGTGCGGACATGGCACCGCTTAGCAAGCCACGCTGTGGTAGGTGTCCCACATATAAAATAGAGGAAGATAGGCATGGATGTTAGCTCAGGGCCAGTCTTCCTCAGCAAAAACAGGAAGATTGGCAGATGTTAGCTCAGGGCTAGTCTTCCTCAAAAAAAAAAAAGAAAGCTGGGTGGAAAAGAAGGAAGAATAGAGTAGTTAATGAAGACTTCAGGGACAACTGGTTGGCTATATTAGGGGAAAATTATATGCCTACCTAGAACCATACACAAAAGTAGATTACAAGGCCTGCCCGGTGGTGTAGCTGTTAAGTTTGTACACTTTACTTTGGCAGCCTGGGGTTCACCATTTGGATTCCAGGCGTGGACCTATGCATTGCTTATCAAGCCATGCTGTGGCAGGCATCCCACATATAAAATGGAGGAAGATAGGCACAGATGTTAGCTCAGGGCCAATCTTCCTCAGCAAAAAAAAGGATGATTGGCAGCAGATGTTAGTTGAGGACTAATCTTCCTCCAAAAAAAGGGAAAAAAAAAGCTAAAAAAAAATAAATAAATTACAGAGGATGGGTTAAAGACTCAAAGCAACACTATAAAACAAAAAATATATGGACTGGCCCAGTGGCACAGTGGTTAAGTGCACACATTCCACTTTGGTGGCCCAGGCTTTGCTGGTTCAGATCCCGGGTGCAGATGTCGTACCACTTGGCAAGCCATGCTGTGGCAGGCATCCTATATATAAAGTAGAGGAGGATGGGCACGGATGTTAGTGTAGGGCCAGTCTTCCTCAGCAAAAGCAGGAGGATTGGCAGCAGTTAGCTCAGGGCTAATCTTCCTCAAAAAAAAAAAAAAAAATATGTACAAGGAGAATATCTTTACAATCTCACGTAGGGAAGAGTTTCTTAAATAAGGCAAAAGAATTGATAAATTCAACTACACTAAAATGAAGAATTCTGTTGATCAAAAAACACCACAAAGATAGTAGCCACACACCAGGAGAAGACACACGTAACTGACCAAATCTTCATGATGGGAATAGCAGTAGAAATACAGTGATGATGATAACATAATAGCAAATGTTTGTATAAAACTCACTGTATGTCAGGAACCATTTTAAGCACTTTCCAATCTTTTTTAATACTTGTCATTGTGCTTTCAGTTTTTAAAATCTGGTGGATGTAAAATGGTGTCTTGTGATTTTCATTTTCTGATTACTAAGTCATTTTTTCTTAAGTTTATGGACCATTCCTGTTTCCTCTTCTGCCTTTTCCCCCAAATTTTAAAAAAAGTACATTTTCCTTGACTTATCATCTTCTTAGAAGTTCCTTAAATACTGAAGGGCAGTTTAGGAGAGCTGTTCCATGCGCAGATTCAAGTAGGCGGCCTGGGTTCAGATCCTAGCTTTCCCCACTTACTGCTTGCAGCCAAAGTTGGGCAAGTTGCTTAACTTCTCTGAGCTTCAACTTCTTCATCTACAAAAAAGGGGATATAATAATAGCATCTAGCTCTAACTCATAAGCTCTAGAGATACCACAACCTTCATCCTGCTGGTGGGACTAAAGGTTGGGCAACCACTATGGGAAGAGTTGCCATTACCTAGTAAAGTGCAAACCGCACCACCTAGCAATCCTACCCTCCCCTGAACATGTGCACTGAGACAAAGGGACAGAACGTGCTATCAGGGTCTGGGACCTCACCCAGTTAGAAATCGGACGTTCCTCGGGCTTTGTGATGTCCCCTCTCAAACCAGTGGTTGTCCCTCCCTGCTCTCTCTTTTGTTAATAAAGTCACCCCTGCATATGGCTGAAAATTCAACCCTCAAAGAAGAGTTTGATATTGAAAAGCAGCTTCCTCTCCCTGATTACTCCGCACCGCTGGTCTGCTCCTCAGGGACCTACTGGAATCTCAAACTGTTCCTGTTTTTAGAACTTTGGGTGGTTAAGCTAGCTTGTTTTATGGATACTGGCAGAAAATGAGACTCCTGGGTCAGAGACAAAGGACTTTATTACTCACAGCACAGCAAGCTGCAGGAGTACCACATTCATAAAAGTTCTCCTTGTCATCCAAGGAAGGGACAATGGAGGGGCCCAGCTGGATGCTGCAAACGTCACGGGTTTGCATCACAGCTGAGGAATGCTGAGCTTGGGGAATCCACCTCTTTTTACAAATGCTTTGTCCTGGAAGGAAACATTATTCCACCTCTTCAGGGTTGCTGGCTGTAAGTGCAACCCTGAGAAATGGTCCAAGCAAGGAGCAGTCAGGGCCTGTATTCTGGGCATTCCCAGCAGACGTGTCTGGGGACGCTCTGGGCTCATGGTAGATGGCCTCTCCCAGCACAGACACAGCAGCGTTCTTCACAATAGCAAGACCTGGAAACGACTTGAATGCCCGTCAGCAGTAGAATGGATAAATCAGCTGCAATTAATTCTCACAAGGGGAGATTATACAGCAGTAAAAATCAATGAACTATAACTATGTACGTAAACAGCTTAATTTAAAAAACATAATTTTGAGCCAAAGAAATTACTTACAGGATATATGTATATAATCAGATTTAATTTACAGAACATTCAAAACTGAATACGGAGTTGGTAAAACAATAAAGAAAAGCAAAGGAATGATTAAGACAAAACTGGGGACACATGTTCCCTTTGAAGGGCGAAGAAAGGCATGCACAGGTGTTCCCTTTATTCTTTAAACTGCTGCCGATACGCTTTCAGTAAATGAGCGTTATATTTTACAGTTAAACAATTGTAGGCAGGTGGTCCCAAAGCATACGCTCCTGGGGACTGTTTCAGGGTGGGAACGGTGGGTGGGTTTTCATCCCAGCTCTCTAGTTCTCTGCCTTTGGTCCTTGGCACCCACAATGGATGGCGTTCGCTCCTGGGGCCCCTCCCACGGTGTACCAGGGCGGTACGAAATTTAGGCTCCCCTCCTTTCTCATCCACCCAACAAAACACTTGGGAATACAACTGATGGACAGATAACCTACAACTGCTCAAACTAGTTTTTTAAAGCAAAACACTATGAAATATTGGTATAGTAACTATTAAATGATGAAGCATTGCCATATGTATCAGCACTGATTGTGTGTGTGGTCCCACGTGTGAGGTCAATCTCCTCTTAAAGGAGTTCCCAGACAGAGTCGACCTTGGGATTTGGAAAATCTCACGTTCCTTGGGCCTTTGTGATGGGCCCTCTGAAGCCAGTAGCTGTCCTTCTCTTTTTTAAATAAAGTCACCCCTGCGTATGTCTTAAAATTCAACCATGAAAGAAGAGTTTGATCATGAAAAGCAGCTTCCTCTCCCCCACTCCTCCTCACCATGGCTCCTCAGGGACTTCTTGTGTTTTAATTGACAAGTAGGATTTGTGCATGTTTAAGATGTGCATCTTGGTGTTTTGATATACGTCTACATTGTGAAATGATCACTACAATCAAGCCAATTAACATGTCCATCACCTCACATAGTTATCATTTCCTTTCCTTTTCGCGGTGAGAACACCAGATTTACTCTCAGCAATACAGTCTTTTATGCGACATCTAAAGCACAAGCAACAAAAGCAAAAATAAACGGGTGGGACTACATCAAACTAAAAAGCTTCTGCACAGCAAAAAAAAAAAAAAGAAGAAAGAGAAAGATCAACAGAATGAAAAAGCAACTTATGGCATGGGAGAAAATGTTTGCAAACCACACATCTGGTAAGGGGTTAATATCTAAAATATATAATGAACTCGTACAACTCAGCAGCAAAAAATGCAGTAATTAAATTTAAAAATAGGCAAAGGACCTGAGTAGACATTTTTGCAAAGAAGACATAGAAATGACTAACAGGCACATGAAAAGGTGCTGAACATCACTAATCATCAGGGAAACACAAATCAAAACAACAATGAAGGGCCAGCCGGGTGGCGCTTCTGTTGAGTGCGCACGTTCCACTTCGGCAGCCCAGGGTTCGCCGGTTCGAATCCCCAGTACAGACATGGCACGGCTTGGCAAGCCATGCTGTGGTAGGCGTCCCACATATAAAGTAGAGGAAGATGGGCCTGGATGTTAGCTGAGGGTCAGTCTTCCTCAGCAAAAAGAGGAGGATTGGCAGCAGTTAGCTCAGGCCTAATCTTCCTCAAAAAAAAAAAAAAAAAAAAGACTACAATGAGATATCATCACCTCACATCTGTTAGAATGGCTATTACCAAGAAGATAGGAGATAATAAGTGCTGGTGAGGATGTGGAGAAAGGAGAGCACTTGCGCACTGTTGGTGGGAATGTAAATCGGTATAAGGTTTTCCTAAGGAGACGTTTCAGTAGAGCCTTTTCTCTGCTAAATGGCCAGTCTTGTGCTTTCCCCCTTCTTTCCTTGTCTTTACCCCTTTGCCCTCAAGTCTATAATGTGGCTTTAACTATGTGTTTTCCACTATTTGGTCCCATGTCCCAGCAAAAAGATTTGGTGCCTGGTCCCTGCCTCAGTGGCTCAAGTCAGATACCCCCATTTTGGATTTCATTCTTTGAGTGGGTCAGAAAGGAATATGCCTAAGGCTCCATCTGCTTCTTCAGAAAATGTGTTCAGGTTGTAAAAATAGAAGCCCATTGCTTATCAATAAAGCAAAAGAATGGGAGTGTTTAATCTTGCTTTGAACTTGTAGAATCGGGATGGGGAAAAAAACACAAAAAGAAAATATCCAAAATTGTTGATTGATTGCTTGATGTCAGTTCAATAAATGCATACTTTTTTTTTTTTTAAAGCAGCTGTTCCTAAAGTTCTCATTTGAGTTTCAGATCATTGACTTCCTTCGTTGGGTGTATTCCTCTTCCTTATGCATTTAAGAGAGAAACAGAAATAAAACGGTCTTGAACATTTTCTTACTATCTTCTCAGCCACTTAAAATTCTCTTACTGTTGAATTTAAAATGTTCTTTTGTACCCGAAATCCTATGATGAATAAATAAGCTGGATTGTCTTTCTGTGAAACCTCAGGAAGTTCCTTCTGCTTTTCCATTCTTCACACAACACTGTAAGCATCTCTCAAGTGAAACCCTCACTGAAAGCCTTTTATTGATTTTCTTGAAACTATATGGTTTCACAGGTAGTTAGCTGGCTGTGGTTCTTTTAAAACAAATCGCCTCCAAACAGCATTCACTTTAAAGGATGCATCATAAGACGCGAATTTAAAAGAAACCAACGGGAGTAGTTTCCTCAAATACACATTAAAAAGGTAAGACGACACAAAGTGCTCTGATTTGAAGAACAGGGCTCCCGTCTTGTACTTCCCAGCAGGAAATTAATTAGAAGGGCCAGACCAGGAACACTGAGCAGGGCGCCTGCTCTTTCTTTTGTCTTTTCTTTCCCCTTCTCAACTTCAAGCCTTTCTGAAGGTGTTTACTTGAAATCAGGATATGGAAAGCTTTTTGGATTGAGTTTTAAAACCAAAGAAGTCAGAATAATTTTCCTTGGTATGCTGTTTTCAGAAATCCTTTCTAAAGTTCATAATAAAGTGGGGTAGTGGCTATAATGATTACTTGCCTGATTTACCCAAATATTTATTTCTAAGACAAGAAAATGAAGACTTTCAAAAATCTACTCAGACTATTACATATTTTAATTAAGTTAAAGAGGCAAATCTTCCCTAAACATTCCCACGGAGTTTTTGTAACAGGAAGGTGAACTCAAAATCCGAGCGGACCCGACACAACTCAGAGATGGGACTGGAGGGAAATATACATATATATTCTCTCCGTATATTAAGACTAGGCTCCTAATCCAAGAGGAGTTTTAAAAAATTAATTTGTTCCCAGAGGGTTGAGCAATGCTGAAAAAGTTGAACAACTCCCTACCGTCTTCATTAATTTGGACTTGGGGTTCCCTGGGGTGTTATAAATTGAGTATTCTCCTTTGTATTATCTATACTCAAAGGACTGGCCAAGCAAATCAATAATGTGAAATGGATTAAAGGGAGAATCTTTAAAATACTGAGGCAGAACTCTTAAGGCACCATTCGAGTGCTGAAGAATCACGAGCTTTCCTTACTTACAAAATTACTGATGATAATTACAAAAGATTTCTCCGGTTCCCGAAAGCATCGACCCTAAAAACCTTGAGCAGACCACAAATGTTAGCTTATTTGCAGTCATTACCTGAATTTGGAAAAATAAAAGTACATTTCTTTAAAAATTACTGTCAATAGAAATCAGTGGAATTACATTCAATTTTCTTTCTGCCTTTGGATAAAGGGAGAAAAAGAAAATTATTTTAAGGAGGAGTTATTCCTTCTGTCCAAAGTAAGTGGGAGGCTGAGGAGCAGGAGCAGGGCCACCAGTAGCCATGCAAGCAGCAGCTCCAGCGGCCTGGAGGGACAAGCCAAGCCAGAGGGCTCAGGAGAGTGGAGCACTAATCTTGTTTTCTAGAACTTTTAAGACAAAGAAAAGTGGAAAGGGTGGTAGTGTTAGCTGCACATTGGGTTCTTATTGTCCCCCAAGACAGAAATCAAGAGAGACAGCAAACGGGAGTAGAGAAGTAGAAATTTATTGGCTTGTGCACAAGGGAGGCACAAGGGAGCCAGTGCAAAAAGGAAAGGGGCAGGTGACTGGCTCGTTGGGGAGCGGGATTGTGGTGCTTTTATTAGGCAAATGTTGGGGAGGAGGGCCTTGTCCTGGCATGTATGGGTGGAGCTGTGCTTGCGCCTGCGCTGTCAGCCTGTGCTGTCACGTAGCATGCTACTACAGGGGACACGTATCATTAGCATGCTAGCTCTCCGCCCCTGGGTGTGATTTTTGGTAAGCTAATGGGGCGAGGGTCACTGTCAGTGGACTCCTCGGTGCTAGGGCCCATGGGAAAGCCCAGGAGAGTCCAGAGGCTGTGGAATGTGGGTCCTGGTGGCCTCTATCTGATTCTCCTAGCTTGCTGATGGGTTAGGGACCTTATCTTGTTAGGCCAGGGGCCTTGCAGATGGCCCTGTCTCCTTAGGCTGGTTCCTGTCTCAGCAGCTGAGTCAAAGAGAGGTTTCTACGTGTTGTTTAATTTTGGAGAAATTTGAGCATGTTTGTAGCTTGAGAATGATTCAATAGAAAGCAAGGACTGAAAATGCCTGGAAGAGAGAAAATCGAGGAGACAGGAGGTAATGGAATTAAAGGCAGGATGAGGGCACAACAAAAGGATTCATGTTGTAGGGGAGGAAGACAATTCCTCTGCCCTCTAGGTCCTTCTGGCTGGCCTAAGAATTAAATTGACAGGAGACAGAATAACAGGAGAAAATCAAACAAAGCTTTATAACATGTATACATGGGAGAAACCCAGGAAAACTGGGTAACTCAGCCGGAATGGCTGAGGCTGCCACCTTAAATACTGTCTTCAGCTAAAGACAAAGGAGGATGGGGGGTGGAGGAGGATAGTGGTTTGGGGCTTCAAAGGGGAGGAAGGCAATTCACATGGAAATGGAAAAGCAAATGTTTGGTAGATAGACCTTTGATAAGAATGGGCTTAGCCAGGATCTTCCCCGGTCTACGGAAACCCAGAGTTATCTATGGCGATGGCTTGTCCTAGGGACAGGCCCTTTATCTTAAATTTCTTTTAGGCAGTTGCGGGGGAGGTCAAAGTTCCTTTCAGAGTCTTTTTTCTTAAAAATAATAATCAAGCCAAAGAGACACATTCTGGGGTGGCCAATTCTGACCCCCCCACAGTGTTAAAAAGGAAGATTAGTAATTTTTATTTTAGGTTGGACAGCTCAAGGAAAGTCAGTATAGGGTTAAAGGCAGGGGTTTGGAGTCTCAAAGCTGCTGATGGGCTCACCAAAACAAGGGAGTAAACAAAGAAAGAGGAGCCCGGAAAGCCAGATATCCAACAGAAGAGAGTAGCCAGGGGAGGCCAGGATGGCCGTGGAGCAGGGGCAGCCTGGAGGGAGCCAGATCCCAGCAGTTTGGAGAGTTCTAGGAGAAAGAGAGGGCTCTCGGAAGAAATGAAATTGATAGATTATCTGACATGGTTGATTACCTGGGAAAAAAGAATTATGACAGATGAGAGAGAGAAAGGAGAAAAATCAAGATTAGGTACATAGAAAATCATGCAAGTAAAACATAACACCAAATACTTAATACGTGCTAGGTGCTGTTCTTAGTGCTTTAACGTACATTCATTTATGAATCCTCCTCATCTTCTAGAGGAAGAAACTGACGGGCAGAGAGATGAAGGCACCTCCTGAAAATCACAGAGCTAATAAGTGACCATGCAAAGATCTGATCCCACGTCTAGGTCCAGTGTCCCCACCCCTAAACACGGGAATATCCCCGCTCTTCAGGAGAGGTGGATGGGACCGAAAAACAAAAGGTCGACAAGAAAGAAATGCTATCATTATACACTATGCAGCTATGCAATCAATAATTTTTACTAGCCATAATCTCATAAACGTTGACTTTTAATTCTTTGAAAACTGTGATATAAATTAGATTGGCAAGATAGCAAATGAAAGTGCTCAGTGGGTTAAACTTTCAGCCCACATAGAACACAAAAGATAATACACAATAAGTACAGGCAACAGATCAGGAAATAACAGCATAAGAATATTATTTGAAAATATGGAGGTAAATAGGAAAAACTGATAAAATAATTGGAAGTTATTTGGAAAAAAAACACCAAAAACATTGTGGATATATTAATTTAATAGAAATAAAGGAGAGTAAATAAATAAATAATAAATAAAGGAAATTACCAGGAGTGGAATGGGGGAACTACAAGGTTCTGATTATTTATTTATTTAATTTTTAAAAAAATTTATTTTTTTTGAGGAAGATTAGCCCTGAGCTAACTGCTGCCAATCCTCCTGTTTTTGCTGAGGAAGACTGGCCCTGAGCTAACATTCATGCCCATCTTCCTCCATTTTGTTTGTGGGACGCCTGCCACAGCATGGCTTTGCCAAGCGGTGCCTTGTCCACACCCAGGATCCGAACCGGCGAACCCCAGGCCACCGGAAGTGGAACGTGCGAACTTAACCGCTGCGCCACCAGGACGGCCCAGTTCTGATTATTTTTTGCCTGAGGCCCCAAATTTATAGGTATTCTAAATGAATACTTTCTTGTTAACTTGTAACGGAAATTAATTAAACCTCCACTACTAGATTGAGGTCCCTAGAGACTTTGTAAGCTAAGATTAGGGAAATTTTTTCTTTTATATTTAAAAACCAACAGAACACATCATTAGGATTTTTCAAAGTTGATACAGTTTTAGGGAATTAGAATAACTAATTTTATTTGCTTCTAAGCCATTCTTGAACTGGAAATTAAATTTGTAATGAAGTTTTCTAAATTCATTAACGGTAAAAAAAAAGTGATCCTCTATGATTATGCTTTTTTCTTTCATGTATATCACTGTTGTTTTCAGTTCAGTGAGCAGTGTTTCTAACTCAATGTTTTCTCCTTCCTAAAAAGGAAAAGCCAAAAAAACTTCAAATTCAGGAGGGGAAAAAAAGCAAATTATAAGCTAGTTATTTATAATATGTCATATGTATACATACGTAATTATACTGTATAAAAGGAGCTCATTCAGTTAATTTAAGAAAATTTTTGTGGGGGAAATATTTCACAAGGTCTGCCAAGAGCTACAGTCTTAAGAAAACAGGTCTGTTACTGCTTATTCCTGAAAAATCTGTATCAAAAGAGATGGACTGGAAAACTGCCTACTCGGTAGGGACACGGTACACAACTGTCTTCTTGAAAAAGTCTGTAGAGTACTTAAAATAAAATTAAGGTGCCACTGTTTTATGTTATGTCTGCTGGCATTACCTCTGTTCTTGTTAACTGACCACAGATGCAAAGGATGCTACCAACCAGACCCTGAATAGTAACTGCAAAGCCCTCCAACCAGGAGGGTGGTACCCTTCCAGACCTGGCCACAGTCCTTTGAGATCTTCCAGCAGGGAGCGGGGAATCAGCCTGCATAGATTATTTTTTCAACATCATTTAAACTAGTTTATTAATACCAGTCAGGGCTACTATTTAGTCAGTGCTTACGAAGGCTGGGCCCTGTGCTGCAAGATGTGTAGGGGTGAGTTTATCAATCCTTGGAGAATGTACTGTTAGCCCTGTTTTGCTGATGATAAAACTGAGGCTCAGAGGCCGCCCAGCCAGCTCCTGGTGGAGTTAAAACTTGCCACTTCCTGGCTCCAAGAGCTCAGGCTTCCACTAGGGTTTTCATGTACCTTGGGGCAGAGTCTATAAATTCCAAGGTTAGTAAGACTTGTGTTCTCTTTCTCTGCAAGGTCAACAGTGATATAGTCACAGAACCCTCCCACATTGGCATCGATTTGGCAAAAAGAGCACAGGACTCAGGAGGCGTGGAACCTACAACCTGCTCTGCTTCTCACCCAGTGGTCCCTGGTGATGCTTCTTACCTTCCTGAGCCCTAGTCCCTAAGAGGCGACCAGCCCTGGAGTCCCAGCCCGCTCAAAAGAAGGTCAATTTCACACCTTTTCTTTTCTGGGAAGCTGCCCGGCCGTGGGCAGAAACTCCAGGTGCCCAACTAGTCCCCCTAGGCGAGAAGATGGGCCATGGCGAAGGCCTCCGCCAACAAGGACGCTCACTAGAAAGCTCACTACAGACCCTCTGCCTCTGATGGATCACAGGCCACAACCGAGCAGGTTCCTGGGTGGATCCGATACTGTTTATGCTGTTTTTAAAAACATTTCTTAGCCAACTTCTCATTACTTTCCATGGCTCTGAGTAGGGCCTGCTCCATTATTTCTCTCTCTCTAAACACCGCATCTGAGATTGTGGGAGATTCTGTGCAGCTCATATCCCGAGGACTGGTTCCCACGCGACTCTAGTCTCCAGCTCCTAAACTGCCTTTGCCAAAGGCTCTGTCTAGAAGCGAGTCCAGTTAAACAGACTGCATCCTGCCGGAGGGGTCAGACACGTGGATTCCAATCCCAGTTCTGCTTCTTCAGCTTTGCTGTGAGGCTTTGGGCAAGTTAAAGCAACCTGTCTGGGCTTCAGTTGCCTCACTTCGAAAGCGGTTACAGTAATGTCTGTTTTAAAGAGGAAAGGGCTTGGCGCAAACTTCGCACTAACACAAATTCCCTTACTCTTCTTGGGGAGGCGGCTGTGATGAGACACGGAGAGGGAGAAAAACCAGGGGCGTCCTCTCTGCCTTCTGCATAGAACCAGCAGTTATCCGGGACCATCTTTGTAGTGAGCCGGGAGGGGGGCGGGAAGCAGGGATGCAAACTGAGTCCCTGGGCCGGGATGTGCTCTCTGGCGGGCGGGGACGAGAGGCCGGAATATCCAGGGAAGCGCAGAAAGGGCTCTCCCCGGTCTCCCGAAGAGTCGTGGGAACGTCAGGGCAGGACCGCCCAGCGCCCAGAGTCGGGGAAGCTTGGGCACAGGTGACTTTCTCAGAATTTGGTAAGTTTTCTTGGCAGATGAGGAAGGTACAGGGATTTCGGCAACGGGGGTCCCGTGGATGTCCCAGGTGGCGCGCAGCCGCGGTCCCGCCGCGCCGGCTCGGGGCGGGACACTCGGGACTCCCTCACTGAAGGCTCCAAGCTCTCCTGGGATGGGCAACCAGCTCTTCCGCGGGAGCCGCGGGCCAGCGGGCGGGGGACCGAGCGGCACCGGGCCGGCGCAGGAGCCCGGGCGCACCCGCCGGTGGGCGGACTTGGGAGCACGGCGCCGCACCGGGAAGTGATCGCCGCCACCAGCCGCCTGACGCCAGCGGAAGTGCGAGCCCGCGGCGAGCCTGCTCGGCGGCCGGGCGCCCGGGAAGGGGCGGGCGTGGGGCGGGGCTGCGGCGGCCGCGGCCCCAGGGGGCGGGAGGGGCGGGGCCTCGGCGGCGGGGCGGGGCTTGGCGGCGCCTGTTTGTACCCTGGCCGCGGGGCCTCGGGCTCAGCTGGGGCTGCTCCGCGTCCAGGCGTGAGCCGGAGAGCGAGACGTGCTCGAGGCCTGGGGAAGCCAGGCGGGCCGGAGGGGAGCCGGGAGCGAGGGAGCGCGGCCGGGGTCGTCGGCCGCCGCGATGTCAGCGCGGTGCTGTGCGGGCCAGGTGAGCAGGGCTGGGCGCCGCGCGGGGGCGGCGGATCGGGGACCGGGCCCGGGGCGCAGGCACCCGGGGCTACCCTGGGTGCGCGCCCCAGCTCCTCAGCCCCAAGTAGGGCGGTGGTGGGTCGCTCGGGCTGACCTCGCGCTGCCCTGGTCAGTGCCTCGGGCCTGAGCGTGGCTCTCAACCGTCGGGGAAGCCCTGTGCGGGAAGGGGACACGGGGAAGCCCGAGAGGAGACCCCGAGGTCTTCCCCTCCGGCCTTAGGGACTTAGCCTTGGGTGGGGCGGGCGGGGCTGGGCGGAGGATCCCGACTGCTTCTGAAGCGTGTCGCCGCCCCCCAGGGCGCGAGTGTGGTGCTGAGCTCCGTAGCGCACCCGGCTCTGCCTTCCTGATGAACCTAGGGAAAGGCGTGGGTTTGGGCGACGTCTCCTTTCCCGTGCCCCGAACAAAACTCGGGTCATGTGGCCCAAACAGGTTGCGCATGGCGTTAGCTCTTGTCTTCGAGAGAACGTCTCAAAGCCTGGTTTCCAAACTCCGGTGTTCAGGTCTGGGTGCAGGGAGGACTCAGCCCTGTCTGGACCCAGACACGGTTGCCTCGGCTGCCTCGTAGAGCGCGAGCCTTCCCGTTCCTCCTTCCAGCTGAACTTGCCAAAACCTGTTTTGCACCTCTCGCCTATTAAACTCATGATATCTTAACACACATATGTCCACTTGGGATAGGCGTCTCCTCCCGGTTAGTAGTGCATCAGGGCCGAATTAGGAGGTTTTAACCCTTTAATGCTAATTTCACTCTTTCCTGTAGAGTTAGAAAAAACTAAGTAGGTAAAGTTTTCCGGACTCGAGCTCCCCCCTCCTTATCCATATTGATTATCAACATTTCTTAGAGAGTTTTAATGGTGTGTTTTCTCAAATGAATCTTTGACTCCGCGGGGCATTCAGGTGCGGGATTGTTCTTGCTTCTTAATACATGCAGCCCTGCGACAATCGGGGGCCAGCCCATGAGTGATGCCGGGTTAAGCGTGGGTTTCTGTAACCGGCCGATTATACTGGCAGATGATCGGTCCTCTTTCGAGTAGCCACGTGGAGTCATTGTTTGGTTTTTGAGGTCGAATAGGTACTTGGCATGCATTCAGTCTGGCTTTCTCAGAGATGAGGAAATTGAGGTTTCTGACTTGAAGTGTAATGACTTGCCGTGTTGGACAAGAGGAGAGGATGCTTACCGCCTTACCAGGGCTTCTGAGACCTAGGAACTTTCTGAATCTCAAGAAAACTTTGCAAATCTTTCGTTGTTGTTTATTTCCAATCTGATGCAACACTTTTCATTATGTGGTAGTTACCCTACAGGTATTTAGGGGCATCTGTCTTCCCCTAGTCCCTTGAAAGCCGCCTGAGGCTTTCTGTGACTCCAAGCAGTTAATTTAGAGCTCTGAAAATTATTACCAGGACTCAAGTGGGTACGGGAAAAGAGGTTTTGGCATGGCTGATATTTTGGCAGTATTTAATCACTTGTTTCTAAAATCCCCCTCTCAGGACTTTGGAAAGAACCCAGTCCTGACCGTTCTTCACGGGAAGGTTGACTTCTGCTTTCTTGGGCCTGCTGGAGGCATCTCTGCAGTGGGTCTCGCACAGCTGGGGGTGATGACACTAAGATTTCCTATGCCTGGGGCTGTGAAGTTTACATTTGAAAAGACAGCACCAGCAGAAGCTATCTAAGTCTACAAATCTTTGTTTTTTTTTTTTGAGGAAGATTAGCCCTGAGCTAACATCCGCCACCAATCCTCCTCTTTTTGCTGAGGAAGACTGGCCCTGAGCTAACATCCAGGCCCATCTTCCTATATTCTATATATGGGACACCTGTCACAGCATGGCTTGATAAGCTGTGCGTAGGTCTGCACCCGGGATCCGAAACGGCGAACCCTGGGCTGCCGAAGCAGAACCTGCGAACTTAACCACTGCACCACCGGGCCGGCCCCCCGAATCTTTTTTTTAATTTGAGCACCTATAAACTGTTTTTACTCACAGTACTTCTGACATTAAATGTATGTAGGGTTTTTTACCCCACACCAACCAATTCCTCAGCTCTCTGGACATCAGCCGGGCATACAACAATTCACTTCACTTCTGACATCTATCTGGAGTTGGTATGCCACAGGTCAAAGGCTTAGTGCCACAAGACTCCCCCCACCCCACGCCCCATTTCAGACTCCAATCACAAGTCTCCATGGCCTCCCCTATGGGGGACAAAGACCAAATATATATTTCTGATCATATCACAATATCACAGCTCCTACTATGTGCCAGGAGCTGGAGCTATGGCAGTGAGCCAGACAGACATCATCTCTGCCTTCAGTGGTGGGTCCAGTTGGGGCTGGGGTGGGGGACATTCCATAAGCGTGTCAATAATGACACAGTAAGTACTGGTACTGTAACGAGACTGAGTGGCAGAGTGGCTTTGGGTAGGGTTGCTGGGGAAGCCTGTCTGAGAAGACGCCCCTGGAATTGAGACTGATCAGCAAGAAGAGGCACCCGTATCGAGGTCTGGGTAAGGAGCCTTCCAGGGTGTTCAAAGAACAGAAGGGAGTCCAGGGTGGCTGGAGTGTCACATATGAGGTCGAGAGGCAGCCAGGCCCAGATGTGGGTGGAGACTGTCAACCACTGTTGGGAGTTTGGGTTTTATGCCTGATACAGTGAGAGCTGTGGTTTAACTTCTACTTGGAAGATCTCTCTTGGTGCTGTGGAGGCTCAGCTGTATGAAGGACTAGAGTGGGGGTAGGGAGAGCAGTCAGAGCTGTCCATTCAGAGAGGAGTCCGTTCAGAGAGGCAGTTAAGCCTCCTCTTGTGTGCAGGCAGTGTTCTAGGCTTCAACAGTGAGCAAAAATCCGTCCCTTTGGAGCTTGAGTCCTGGCCATGTGCTGTTGCTGTGGTCCCAGGAGAGAGGAGTAGTGCTTACCGTGGACAGTGCTGGCTTCTGGGCATTCTGTAGAGGCGGAGCAGGACTTGTGCGTGGGGGAGAAGTGGGGTGCGGGAATGGGAGAGATTCTGTTCTTGGCCTGAGCAGCTGGAGAGCTGGTGGTGCCTTGTACTGAGGTGAGGGAGGAGCACATTTGGCGAGGAAAACCCATAGTTTTCTTTTGGCTTTCTTACTTTTCAGACGCCTGTTATAAATTAAATGGAGATGGCAAGTCACCAGTTGGATGTTTAAGTCAGAAGTTGGAGGTTGGAGATAGGAATTTTGAGCACTTTAACTGAGGACAACTGGGAGCCGTGTGTAACGCGGAAGAGAGCCTGTGCTTTGGGCTCAGGTCTGGGTTTCAGCTGGGGAGTCTGCACAGCAAGGGCTGGTGTACTGCACACGTTACTGACCCTCCATCAACCTCAGTCTTCCTCAGCTGTAGGATGGGTGTGACAGTTCCTCCTCCGGTTATTATGAGGATTACATGTGATAATAGAAATGAAGCCTCTAGTCCAGGGTTTGGCACTGAGAAGGAGAAATCTTAGTTTGTTAGTGGCATTACCCATCTGCCTCTGGACGGTCTCCAGGTCATCTTATTTTATTTTTGCATCGACTCGGATATACACTTAGATTTTGCTTAGGCTGTTGGGTAATGGATGCTGATGGAAGCGGAGATTACGGAAGAGTGGCCATTCAATGCCTTCTGGGTACCCCCGCACTGTGGTAGGCCCCTGGGGACTGGGTGAGGAGCAGAGAGCTTCCTTGCTCTCCTGGAACTTAAGGGCTAGTTGGGGGTGGGAGTGTGGAGGAAGATAGCCACAGAAAATGACAGTACATGCTGTCAGAGGTGAAATGAGATGAGCAGTAGAAAAATCTGGACAGCCCTTTCCAGGCAGTTTGAGGATAAGGCTGTTCGGGGAAGTGTAAGTGTTAATGATGATAATAACAGTACTCAAGTTTATTTCATGCCTTCAGTGTCTGTTTTTACCTATGTTATATCTTCATTCATTCTTCACAAGTTGGGCTGGGTAATGTTCTAAATGGCCTCCTTTTGCAGGTGAGGCGACTAAGTACCAAGAAATAAATGAACTGGACTGATGTTACATGGTGGAGCCAGCCTTGAACACTGGTCCACCTGACTCGAGTTGGGGCTCTTAACTGTGAGATTCCTATTCCTTGTTGTTCGTATTACCATATGAATAAATACTGAGTAACTGTTGCTCATTATTGTTGCTCATAATGGACTTAAGGCAGTTTTGAATACACCGCTGTTAGGCTGTCTCGGTAGACATTGGTGGTTGCCAGTAGTTATGGGTGGGTGACGTGTGGCTTCTTCCTCGTAACGTGGTCCAGGTTATGAAGAAAGCAGGCTCTGCCACACACACAGACGTTTATTGGCAGCTGGGCGCAGAGCAGTTGTGCAGCCTGATCTGAGGCTTCACGGAGTTCCAGCTCTCGGACCTCCTTGGCGCACCGACGTGCAGTTTGCGTGCTCAGCTGAGGCAGATGCGACAGCATTGCAGTAGGCAGCACTTGACCAAGACTGTCGAACCAGCAGGACCGTGTGGATGGATCCAGCCCGGTGCCGTTCTCAGGTGAAGAGTCCCTCTCCTTATAGCCAGTTCCTGTCAGGGCATCAATGCCCAGGCTGAGGTGTTTCCAGCAAGATCATGTTACTTGATCGCTGAGATTTTCCTCACTGAAAGCCCATTTCTAATGTCACTTATGTTAATTAACAAAGCCACGAATGCCACCAGGGACTGTCCATTATCAGAGATACCTAAAGCCGGACCTTAGTTAAAGTAGTGAGAGCGGGTTTCATTCAGTAACCACTGACACTAGGGGAAGGAGCCTAGCTCTGTTCTCATTTACATGGAGGTGACTGGGAGCTTTAAAGGGAGAATGAGGGTGTAGGGAGCAGGAGCCAGTGGGGGCCCCAGTAGTCAGAGGAATAAAAGGTCACAACTAGGGTTAGGCCAGCTGTGCGTGCTAGCTTCTGTCCTTCCACACAGACTGGGAGACGGGTCCTGTCGATCCTTTTTTAAAAGATTTTATTTTTCCTTTTTCTTCCCAAAGCCCCCACGGTACACAGTTGTATATTTTTTTTTCAGTTATGGGTCTTTCTAGTTGTGGCATGTGGGATGCTGCCTCAGCATGGCCTGATGAGCAGTGCCATGTCTGTGCCCAGGACCTGAACCGGTGAAACCCTGGGCCACCAAAGCAGAGTGTGTGAACTTAACCACTCAGCCACGAACCGGCTCCCCCTGTCCTTCCTGATGACCGCATTTCAGAGGAATGGCATTTGGGTCCTTGAGAGAGACGCTCCAGAGTTGTAGGAAATAGCGAAACACCTCAGAGGACAGTGGAAGGAGTCACTGTCGTAAGCCCTTTTTAGTAAATACTCTGGGAAAGGGAGGCTGGGGCCCATCTGAGGTGTTGGCTAGAACAAACAGTAAATTTCTTTGACAGACCAGAGCTTTTCCAGACAAGAACTCACAAGGCAAGAGGCGGCTGGGTCATCCCAGGGATGCGGGCTTGGGCTGCTGGAAGCCGTGCTGAAGTTTGGTCGTGCAGGGCTTTGGGCGGGTTTGCCATGTGCCGAGAGTTCCTGTGGTTCTCACCCTTCTGCTGGGTAAGGAAACGTGCAGTCATCTGCGTGAGAGGGAACCGAAGCCCACGGAGGAGACTTAGAGTGTGCCCTCCGATGACATGCCGGCTGGAATGGGGCTTCCTCATCAGGGCATCCGGCCACCTCTAGGTTGTAGCTTAAAGCAGAAACACACACACAGTCCATGAAGACTTCTTTAAAAAGTCACTTACACACATAATTGTAATGATTTCCCTGAAATGTCCTTCCTTCTCCATGAAACCCAAATCTCTGCTTTTGAGGCCGAGCTCAAGAAGCATTTCCTCAGTAATGATCTTCCCCTTGTTCTGAGTGTTCTCTCAGAACTCCCACTTAGCCTGCCCACCCCCTAGCACTGGGTCATCTGACGCACAGGCATTGACTCCTGGTCCCTGTGTGGATGTGCTTCCTCTCTCCTAGACGAGCACGTGCTACCACCTGGCTGAACCCGCTGTTGAGTGCTTTTGGTTACAAAACTCTTCCCCACAGCTCTTTGTTTATAGTGATTGGAAATGTTAGGTGTTCGTATCACGTGTTGCTTCCACCCTTGGAAGGGATCCAGGCACAAAAGTTCACTCTTTCCATGACTGATGCTTTTTAAACAATTTGGGGTATTTATGAAACATGAGGGAAAAATCATACGTTGCCACCCAGAGAGAACTGCATTTTGATATTTTATAAACCAGTCTTTCACATTTACTATTTATGATTTTACTTTGCAAAATTGGGATTATGTTGTAGGTGCTATATTTGACCCCACTATTTTTGCTGAATTGTGGGGTGACCAAGAAAGTTTTTAACATGCACCAGTCACCTCTCTGCAGCCGTGATTGTTTTCTGGGCTTACATTCGGGTGTGGGTCGTCATTTCTCCAGAGGTGTTACATCAAGTTGAATGCATGAAAGTCAGTTAATAGGCTTCTCTGTTAATAGGTTTTTGTGTTTCACTTCCCCAAAGGCTAAAAATGAAGAAAATCCCTAATTATGCCCCCTTCAGATGCCATCGTCAACAATATATTTCAGTCATTTTCAGCATTTTCTTTAACTTTGATCTTTTTCTTTACATTTGCTTGTACAGACACCAGCTGTCTCAGTGGTGTCCTAGTGCCTGTTTTCCTGCTGTGCGGAGGTGCTCATCTCGGTTTCAGTGACATTAAGTTTGAATCCTGTGCTGCTTAGCACTAGTATCGGCTCTTTTATTTTTCTATTCGTTTTTATAAAACACAGGCAGAATGCAGGAAAATGCCCACATAATTGCTCTTCCACGCAATTGCTCTCCCATGCCGACAGAGCTGATGCTTTGCTCATGTTGACCTGTCGGCTGCTGTGCTCATTGGGGAGCTGATACAGGAAGAGCGTTTTGGAGATGTGTTTGTGTAGGTAGCCAGGTTCAGGTTGTTGGAAAGCTGAGTCTGTCACTTACCTTGAGCAGTAAAGAGTGTGAAGGTTGCCATGTTAGGTGGAGAGTTAGGATGAAGGTTGCTGTTTCAGGTTGGTTTTCTTGGGCTGCTTTATAGCTGATCTGGGCGAGCTGACAAATAGCTTTGGGCTGAGGCAGGTCTGGGTGGGATGACCTTGCTGGGAGGGCTGAGGAGGGCCGACCTGTAGGGAGTGGAAGGCAGCCTCTGACTCATCTCTGTGCTGTTGAGATAAAAGCTAACACCCCCATCCCCACTGCTTGTTTCCGCCAGTTCTCTGTATAAATATCACTCTAGATTTCCCACAGAGATTGAATATCTGGGAGTGAGTCAACTCTGAGGCTTGAACATTACTTTTCAGTTTCCCAGGTATTTTAATGTAAATCACCCTTTAGAAGCCTCAGAGAGGGGAGAGCCGAAATGATGGCATCGGCTGATGGCATCGGCTGCTTGCATTTCAGAGCAGTACTGGCCAATTCATCCATGATAGTTTGACGTTAAAAAGGGAGTCCTCATAGAAGATGGTATGTCTGCAGAACTAGCCATTAGACGCAATTCCACTTTGTCCTTTGACTGAGCTGTTTTCAGTATTTATAATTCTAATTGTAAATAAGGATCCTGTGTTCTCTTAGTGTCCTGAGCAGCATTATTAGTGAATTTTCCTTACATGTTGCTGTCGTCAGTTGAATTTAGGGTTGGATGCTGAAAGCAATATCTGTCTAGTTACTAATCTAAACCACCCTGATGGTCCCTGACGATCAGGTTTTCTAAGTAGTCCAAAGTGAATCTTTGCATGCCTGATTAAAATGTATTTTAAAACATTTCCAGTGGGGGTATCCTCTTATTGTGTATTAATTACTTTAATATGTATTAATGATATCTTAATCATTAATGTGTATTAATGGTATTTTAAAAGATTTTTAGCTTGTGTATTAATGATATTTTAAAAGATTTTAGGACATAATCTGGGAGTCAGTGTAGCGTGTGTGTAGGACATTCAAATAGTGGATTGGTTTGATTACATAAAACATCTGTCTGAATGTTAAAGGAAACAGGATTTTACTTTAGGCTTTTCTTCTGTAGTTTGCCTTTTGAGATTAGAGTTGAGCTGATGTGTAAGGAAAACAGCTGTTATGGAAAAACTTAGTTAGAGTGAATTTTGAAACAACTTGTGGGTTTGAAGTAAGTTTATAATATATAGTGATTAGACAGCATTTTTCACTCTCATGAAAACTGTGTAGTCAAAACAAAAGTAGGAAAAACACATGCATACAACCCCTTAAATCTTATTTATGTGAAGATAACCAGGAGACATGGAAAATCAGGCTTCTGTTTGTTTAAGTATCATTTTTATAAACTGGCCAACTGCACTTTGAAACAAAGCCTTCGAGGTCTTTATGGGATTTATTTTCCAATTTTTTGTTCTCCTTTTGTATCTCAGTAGTTTAACGGAGGACTGAGTCTCCTAATGCTCTGATCCTTAGTGTGTGGCTCACCAAAACTGGGGAAGAATTCAGCCTTTTGTTCTTGACTCCATCCATGCTGTTGAACTCCTCCAGTGGCGTTCTCAGAAACAATGGCAGTATTTTGTAACCATAGTAATGAAACTGTTCTCTGTAATAGGATTCGGTAGCAAAATGAATTTTCTTTGGCTTTGGTAGTATTACTGCTAAGGACCCTAGGACATTGTTGATTTATTTCATTTGATGTTTAAAAAAAAAGCTAACCACCCCTGAAGCAATATGTCAAGTGATAAATATTCATTGGGTACCTAGCATGATATAATTCAGAGCGAGTAACTAGGCTGACTTTCATGCTTGGGAATGACTAGTGACTTGATGCTGGATTTCCTTGTGTATAAATAAGATTTCTCCTCAGGCAGAACTTCTTGCAGACCCAGATTGAGGTTTGTGTACCTCAGCTTTGGACCTTTCATGCCTGGGAAAGGGAAGGGAGCAGGAAGTCCCTTGGGGGAGACACTCCCCTGGGAGGAGACGAGCCCACCCAGGGAGCATGTGGAGAGCTGGGTCCCCGGGAAGGGGCTCTGGGGCTTCCGTGCAGCCAGCCCTGCAGCCGCACACGCAGTCGTGTCTGTGTGTTCTGAACACTTTTCCTAGAGGAGGGTCCTTACCGTTTCTCAGTTTCTCAGAGGGATCTTCTGACCTCCAGAAACCAGATGTAGAATGGGAAGGGAAAGGCCAACAATAGAGACATCTCTGCTGAAAAGGCAGACACTCCCTGTAGCAGACAAGGAAAGAAAGAAAATTAAGTGAGGGTACCGGCTCCCTGGAGGGGAAAGAGCCTGGGGGTGAGGGGTGGAGGGTAGGGGGCAGTTTTTGGCTTTGTCACAGGACACCAAGAAGTTAGTAAGAGGGAGATGGGGAATCCTGGGGGGGGGGTTTTTGCAATGTTCATTGCAGCATTATTTACAATAGCCAAGACGTGGAAGCAACCTAAGTGCCCATCAACAGACGAATGGGTAAAGAAGATGTGGTACATATATACAATGGAATACTACTCAGCCGTAAAAAAGAACAAAATCATTCCATTTGCAATAACATGGATGGACCTTGAGGGAATTATGTTAAGTGAAATAAGCGAGATAGAGAAGGACAATCTCTGTGTGACTCCACTCATATGAGGAACTTAAAAATGCAGACAAAGAGAACAGATTAGTGGCTACTGGGGAAAAGATCGGGTGGGGGGTGGGCACAAAGGGTGAAGGGGTGCACTTACAACACGACTGACAAACAATAATGTGCAACTGAAGATTCACAAGATTGTAACCTATCATTAACTCAATAAAAATTCAATTAAAAAAAAGAATCCTGGGGGCGGGGGGTTTGGCAGCCTTGCTTTCTAGGAGCAGAAGCTACAGTGCTGTGGGTTGGGGAGTGCTGGGGAGCTTAGGAACTGAAGCCAGGGAGGGTCGGTTATTATCTTTTAAGACCTGTAGCAATGGACGGGGAGACCAGTAGCTAGTGGGAGATGTGGGTTTCAGTGGAGTGTGGTTTGGTGCTGATTTGAACGGATCGCCGAGGTGGAGGAGGAGCAGGGGACAGCCTGAGCACTTTCGGGGCTGGCTCTTGATGGGTGGTGGAGAAGAGGCTTGGACACCTCCTGTCTCCAGATTGCAGGATGCTGAGTGAAGTTCATTTCCTCCATGTACTGCTGTAATCTGCCAAAATTTAGTCTGGAGGTAGCCTCTATCTCCTTGATTTTCCTCTTCTTCCTCCTTCAACCCTGCCCCCTCTTTTCTGTTTAAGTTGGTTGAATCTAATCCATGGCATTTTATTCTCCTTTGGAAAATTTTGGAGAGGCAAGTCTAGTTCTGGAGAGATCAAGGTTTTGCTATTTGGGTGTTGATTTTTGAGGCAGGTTGTGAAATTGGAAACTTCTGGAAGAGGCTTTAAAAGGCATCCCTTTTAATTCCCCTTCTGAAGCTTAGCTGTCTTTTTTAAATGCCTCTCCTAAGTGTACGTCTGGTGTGTTTGAACCTCTCCAGTGCTGGGGAGCTCACTGCTGTTCCCAGTTCTTAAGTTTTTCTGAGCCTAGGTTTCTTTGTTCATCAAATGGGGGAAATTTGTGTCTTGTCTCCCTTATATGATTGTTGAAAGGGATCAAAACAAGACGATATTAAGACTCCTCGTTATCTGTAAAGTGGTAATGCAGGCGTGTCAGGGTTCACTGCAGGAAACTGAGACCACTCTAGGTATTTTCAGCAGAAGATGTAATGTAGGGAATTGGCTGTTGACGAAATAAAAGAACTAGAGGAACAAGAATCCGGGGGGCACCCTTGAGCTCTTGGATGTAAGAACACACCACTGCAGCAGGAACCTGGGAGTCTGGAAGCCGCAGCTGCCGCCACTGTGACTGCCTCTAGACACCCACGCAGCTGGTGGCTTAACCTAGGAGCCCTGAGTGTGGGGGTTGCATCTGCCTGTCCTGTCCCGGAACCTTGCCTGGCAGCTGACAGGACAGCAGGCGGTTGGCCCCCACCTTGTTTTCACCTTCCAAATGTTGTGAGTGTTGTTGCTACTTGTCAGGACCCTAACAGCAAAGAGTCTGGGAAATGTTTCACTTTCCAGATTCTTCTCTCTGGGAAGACCCATAGAAGAAGGTGGCAATGGAGGCTGCAGGAGACGGCCGTCCATGTGGAGCACAAGCTATGAGGAGTCAGTGTGATAAACTCCACTCTCGTGAGCACCATACTTCCTGCCCATTGTCGCTTGATCGAGGGGGAATGATAACCTCAGAAGTAAGGCCAGTGTTGATGGGGTTGTCTTAGAGGCAGGAAGATGGAAATGTGTGTTGTGTAACTGATTTTCCTCCCTCTGGTCCCTTCACTGCGTGATCCTTTTTCCACACCACCAGCAGATCGTTCCTTCTAGTGAAGTCTGGTTCTAATTGTGTCATCTCCTGCCTGATTTTTCAACACTGATTGGGGTTAATGTAGTAGATTTTCTAAATGCAAGTCCTCTGTAAGAATCTGTTATGGGTTTGTTCCAAGATAACATATTGTAACTGGCAGTTTACTTCATACATGTGCTCTCAGTCATTCCTGATATTAGTAATTTGTGTCCCCCTCACCTTTTTTCTTTTTGGTGAGGAAGATTGGCCCTGAGCTAACACCTGTGGCAGTCTTCCTCTATTTTGTATGTGGGATGCCGCCACAGCATGGCTTGATGAGTGGTGGGGAGGTCCCTGCCTGAGATCCTAACCCGCGAACCCTGGGCTGATGAATTGGAGTGCGAGAACTTAACAACTATGCCACTGGGCCAGCCTCCCATCCCCCCTTTTTAATGACTCTAGCTAGGAGTTTATCTATTTCATTAATCTTGTGACAAAAACAAACTTTTTCATTGTCAGTTGTTTGTTTTCTATTTCATTGATTTCTGCTTTTTATTTCCCTCCTTTTACTGTGACTTTAATCTGCCCTTTTATTGATTTTTAAGGCAGAAGCTTAGACCATTATTTTAAATCTTTCTTTTCTCTAAAATAAGTAAGTAAAGTCATATTTTACATCCCACACATTTTGGTATGTTGTATTTTCATTATCATTTAGTTCAAAATATTTTCTAATTTTCCTTGTAATTTTTTTCTTTCACCTGTGGGTTATTTAGAAGTGTGTTTTTATTTTCCAAATATTTGGGGATTTTCCAGACATATTTTTGCTATTGATTTCTAATTTACTTTTGTGGTGATCATAGAACATATTCTGTATATATTCATTTCTTTTAAACCTATTGTTTTGCGGCCCAGAAATGGTAGATCTTGGTGAATGTTTCATGTGCTCTTGAAAATAACGTATATTCGACAATTATTCGTATAGTTTTCAAGTTGTTTGCTGATGTTGCTCAAATCTTCTCCATCTTTACTGATTTTTGGTGGGGGTGGGGGGGTTCTAATTCTATCAATTACTGGGAAAAGAGCATTAAAGTTTCCAATTATGATTGTGTTTTTGTCTCTTCCTCTCATTAGTTCTGCCAACTTTTGTCAATATATTTTGAAGCTCCATTAGGTGTACACACATTTAAGATTGTTGTATCTCTTTAATGAATTGATCCTTTTATGAAATGATCCTTTTATATCTCTAGTAATGCTCCTATATTTATGATAGAAAACTTGGGAAATACAGAAAAGTATAAAGCAAATAAATATCTTTTGTAATCCCAGAGAACAAACTCTGTTAGTATTCTGTTTTATTTTATTCTAGTATTAAAATAAATAAGACCATTCTCTATGTAGTTTTATATCCTAACTCATTTTACATAACGTTGTGAATATTTTCTCATATCATAAGAATTCTTAAAGCAAACATTTTAATGGCTGTATTACATTTAATTGATCATATCAACTTATTTATTTATTTTTTGAGAAAGATTAGCCTTGAGCTAACATCTGCCACCAATCCTCTTCTTTTTGCTGAGGAAGAGTGGCCCTGAGCTAACATCCGTGCCCGTCTTCCTCTACTTTATATGTGGGACACCTGCCACAGCATAGCTTGCCAAGTGGTGCCATGTCCGCACCCGCTATCTGAACTGGTGAACCCCGGGATGCCAAAGCAGAATGTGAGAACTTAACCACTGCGCCACCGGGTTGCCCCCTGTATTTCTTTTTTTTAAAAAAATTACTGTAAATAACTCATGTAATCTTTCTCTATACCCATGCCTCTTACTTTAGGCTACAGTCTGAAGAAAATAGTCCTGCTATAATGCAACATGAATATGCATTCCTAAAAATCAGTATGCAGAATTGCACAATAAAAAACCACAGGCCTTATAGGAAAAATGGGGTTAGGAGCACAGCATTCCAGAACTTTGTCAGTGAAACATTAAAAAAAAAAAAAGAACCCAGAAAAAAATGATGTTATAATTTTACAAATGTTAAGTAGTTGAGAAATATATAAATATTATGAAAAATTTGTCACTTGACCTTGAAAAAGACCAGAAATTTGTTTGTGGAAGTGGGTGTTGGAAGAGTGGCGGTTGGCGAGTTGTTGTGAAGTGGTGCAAGAAGGGTCGTCTGGAATTGGATGGGATGTTGTGACACTGGACGTGCTTTGGAGCGACTCCTGATGCGTTGAGTGGAGGTCTGTGCATTCGTGGGCGCGGCTCAGTTCTGCTGGGCGCCGTGTTCTGCCTTCAGTTAGTGTTTCTCACAGACAAAAAATGCACGTTCTGTTAGCTCAGATTGTTCCCCAACATGGCAGAGGAGGAAAACGTTTTCCTTGACTCTTCGAGGGTCTCTGGCTGGGACTAAAAATTAAATGGACGAAGACAGATTAACAGGAGAACAGCGTACACATTTATTTAATGTAAGTTTTACGTGACTTGGGAGACCCCATAAGGAATGAAGACCCAAAGCCACAGCAAAACCACCTTGCTTGTATAGTAGGTTGAACAAAGAGAGCCAATGGTGGAAAAGCCACTGAACTCTGTGGGGAGGCGAAAGGAAGATAAGTGATTTGAACGAGGTCTGTTTGTATAGAATTCTCTTGGTCTCAGCTTCTTTCCTTGATAAGAACGTCTTCCTCCTGGTACAGGGAGTTCACTTTTCATGTGGGAGTTTTCTCTCCTGCTTTCAGGAAGAAAAAAGAAAGTCACAGTGCCCTTTTTGCACCTGCGGTTTCTCAAGTGCCTTTAATTCAAAATAATCAATATGCCAAAGCAGCATATTTTGGGGTGAGATGCTCCGAACTCCTTCGATATCAGTCCTCTTAGGACAAATTTGCATGTTCAGAGCAAGTACGCGTAGCAGAACCGACTATGGGGTGATGAGCTCAGCAGCCCTGGGCGTTGCAGACCTCCTTCAGAAAGGCTGACCAGTTCACGCTCCTGTTAGCTGTGTGAGGGCGGAGCTGGCCCCCCGCCTCCCGTTGGACCAGCTCCCAGAAAGTTAGTGCTGGAAGTGGCTGGAAGGGTCTTCTGCTCCTCCTGCCCAATTGTGCTCAGATTTCTAGTCCTATAATAAGCAAACAACTCCAGAGACAGGAACTTCCTCCCTTCCGAACCAGCGCTGCTTCATTTTAGGGAGCTCTGGTTCAGTTCCTCTTCCTGAGGCTGAAAGGACTTGCTCGCCTGGATCTTGGGGCAGGCTGCAGTCGTTTTGTATAGTAGAAGAGGCAGCGTCGAAGGCAGGAATGGACGACGGCTCATGGGCCATAGAGGACCACAGTTGGGCTGATGCTGCGGCTCCTGGTTATGGGACTCCCTGGTGTCCACCCAAACCATAAATGGCACCTTGGGACATGCCGACAAAGGGGAATTGTGCCTCTGGGTAGGAGAAATTTCGGTTAGAAGCCAAACTATTGGAACTTTGAGCACACTCAAATAGATTTTAAGGACAATGGTCAGGCAGTTTGAGGTTAGAACTGTCTTGGGCAGTCGTTGGTTGGCAGCAAGCTAGAGACGGTCTCACTGCTGACCAGGAGGTTTCTGAGGAGAGTGATGCTTGGCACTCCTGGTCGTGCGTTACCATTCTCAGATGGCATATGGACTGTGAGAATCTGGGAAGTCACACTGGTGTTTTGGAGCTAGGAGGATCCTTAAGGGAGTGCATGTCCCCCCTCTCAGGTTACTGAGGAGGAGATAGGCCCCCAGAGGTCAGGGCTTCTTTCCAGTCCAAAGGGCTGATCAGCGCTCAGCAGGGGCTGCCACCTGCCCTCCTGGCCTGTGCCATGCTCCACTGCCCAGGACGCAGTTGACACTTGGTAAATGAAGAGAGAGTGAATGGGTGGATATTGGGCTTTTTCTGAAGACGTCTACTGTCTTTGCAGAGCGGTTCAGCAAAGAGCTCGTGGCTACAGATTTTAAACATAATCTTATGGTTGAAATCTCACACTGGTTTTTTTTACGCTGTATTTTGCTGTAATAAAATCAGTTTAAACCTTTTGTCTCCTCTCTTCTGTCAAACTCCCAAGCAGTTGTTTAAATATTTTTCCAGAAAGATCCGTTCTGTCTGTGGATCATAGGATTTAACAGAAAGCAGTTTTAAGAGTATGCTTTCTTACCAAGTAGGGTAGGTAGTATGTGAAAGTTGCAGGTTGCTGAGTAAGGGCTATTAGGCCATTTAGAAAGAGCTGGTTAACCAATGAGCTGCTCTATGCAAATCGTTATGCCCGGCAGCAGCTTCTGGCTGCAGGCTTTGAAAAGCGTGAAGCAGCAGATTATTTCCTTATGATGGGGGAAGGGGAGGGGAGGGGTAAGCGTTGTCAGGGGATTGCATTTTCTTGGAAGCACAAGGTCCGGCAGAGCTGAGTCTCTGGCTTCTTTTTCCTGCTGTGATGTGGCAGAAAGAAAGCAGGGCTCCGAGCGCTGGAGAACAAGGCTGATGCTCCTTCCCCAGGCCCCTCCTGATGGAGCGCCTGAGGGTATTCCCAGATTATTAGGGAGGCGCCCCCTCTCTTCCACTCAGCAGTGCCCTTCCAGCCCCCCTTCCTGGTGTTTGTAAGACTTTGAGAGTGAAAACAATTAGGTACTGTAAACAAAGTCCAGAGCTCCTGATCAAAAAAGCATGTATTCTATAAGGCTGCTATGAGAAGAGATAAAGAGAAAACCATAACCTCGTTAAGTGAACTGTGGCATTTGGGAGGAGTGATTTCAACTAGTGTGTCCCAGCGGCGGGGCTGTTGGTGTTTTGAGTGGGGCAGTCCTTTCTCTTGAGGGAGCCTGTGCAGAGCTGATCTGTAGCAGGCATGATAACCCCCAGGTGTCAGTAGCTGTCATCAGTCTCTGTGAAAACGCTGCGCCCACCTTTATGACCAGCGACCCACAAGGCCCCAGGGAGATGGGATGACACTGCTCAGATCAGACCCAGGGTCTGGTTTGGGCTTTTCATACAGCTTAGAACTCCTGCGGAACGGACTGAATCCCACTTCCAGTGATGCACAGCTTTAGAGATGAAAAAGGACACAACAAGCAAGGTAGATGACGCTACCGCAGCACCTGGACGTGTATAACATCCATTCACAACCTGACGTGGACATGGCAGTTTCGGATGTAGTTTGCTTCAGTGTCGCTCAGAAGTATCATGTTAAGATTTAGCATTTAAGCAAAGCTAGTTAAATAATGTTATGTGATTAATAGGAAGAGGAAAAGCCTGCTTTGAAGAGAGAGAATTCACTTAGACGTGTTTGTGGTGTGCGTGTTCAGGCTTCTCGGTTGCTCGTCCAGAGGCAGGATAGTTGAGCAGTTAAGAGCTGATTCTGGTGACACACAGCCTGAGTCCAGATGTGGTCTCTGCCCCTTACCAGTGCTGTGTCCTTGATCTGTCCTTTGGTCCGCTCATCTGCAAAATGGGGTGATCACTAAGGTCTTCATAGGGTTTTGCCTGTGGAACAGTAGCTGGCCCAGAGGATGTGTTCATAAATATTCCTTGTTAAGGGGATGCCTGGCAGTACACAGATCGCAAGTTGTGACTAAGCTTCTTTTGGGGTTTGATCCATGCCCTTTATTTACATCAGAATGAACTGTGTATAGCTCTAATATTTAACCATATTAAAGTGGGCTAAAAGTGGGCCCGTAGGAAGTATTATTAAGAGAAAAGATGAATGAACTTTTTAAATAATAATCTTGGAATGGCTTTTCTGATCTTGACAGAAGATACATGAGCCAAATTGATGAATTTGACTATATAAAAATTAGAAACTTGTCCATAGCAAAATATAAACAAAGTCAAAGCACAGATGACACACATTGATTCATAGGACAGAGATCTGTTTTCCTTAATTTACAAAAAGTGTTCCTGTAAGTCAAGAGAAAAGACACAGAATAGAAAAATGGACAAAGTTCAGGGGTAGATAGTTTAGGAAAAAATGCAAAGTACTCAGTCTTACTCATAGTTAAAAAAATAGAATTCAAAATGAAGATATTTTCCATTAATCAGATTGGCAAAGTTTAGAAGAATAGTACCCAGAGTGGACGAGGTGATAGAAAGACCTGCTTTGTGGGTTCATGTTCATTTGTCTTTGGAAGAATATTTAAATTAGCATGATCTCTTTGAATCATAATTAAATAATGTCCATGTTCTTGGATCTAGCAGTTCTCCTGTTTTTTTTGTATTAGAAGTAAACTCAGAAAAAAATAAAAAAAAAGTCACTAGCCTTTCATACAATGGAATACTGTGTTGCCATTAAAAAGAATGAGGTTAAATATGTGTATGCAGAGAGGGAACAGTGTCCAAGATACAGTGTTAACTAGGGGTTAAAGAACGGTATGTGTATGACGAGCTCACATGGTTTTCAAAAGGAAGAGGCACATATGTACTTAAGTATGTAGATGCTTGTACACATATAAAGATTTCTGAGACTTTTTAAGATATACTAGAAACTGTCAACAGTGGTTACTGCAGCGGAGTGAGAACAGGAGTGAGAACAGGAGCTCGACCGTAGGGGATAATGTTGGGGGCATTTGTTTTTCACTTGACACCTTGCTATGCTGTTTGAATTTATCATGAGCGTGTTTTGGTCACTTCCTTTAAAGTCTGCAAGCCTGTTTTGGCAAGCTTTAGGTTTTAGCAAACCTACATGTGTGAATTCAACACGTTGTATAATTGCATTTTCTGCATATTTGTTTGGATATCAAGGAGATGGTGGTGGGGGCTGTGTGTGTGTGACGTATTTAGGAAGTGAATTTAGAGACAACACATTTAACCTATTTTTGCATTAAGACAGGAAGCTGAGATTATCACCTTGCGCAGCTGGCATGGCTATGTGGTGTAATTTATTTTTATCTGTGTTATCCACAATTTACATAACGTAAAAGTAGATTTTTCTTAACCAAAGTGTACTGAGGTGAACAGAACTAGAAAAAAAAAGAGTATGCCACTCATAAGAGTGGGTGCCAAGATTCTAGTTAAACTGTCAAGTCCGTCTTTGTCAGAGTGCCCAGCTGGCTGTGGATTATTAGGAGGTATTGAAAGGGCTGCTTTGGTGCCAGACAAGAAAATTGTTAGAGGAGTGGAAGGCCCAGTACTAAGATTCAGCCATTTCCAATGTGCAGTCTCTGAAGAAAACTACACGGTGAAAGATCCATGAAATAATTTATGTGAACTTTTTACAAAGCGTTTTACAGCCCACCGATAATTTAAGAAATACATAAAACAATTTCAGCTCCTAAGTGCTGGGAATTTGCCCTTGGGGACACTTTATTCCTGTTTAAATTAGCAGGTGTTCAGAAAAAACCTCGTAGTTTTATTTTTATTCTTAAAGTAGGGTTGGAGAAATGCCCAAGCTTTTACTTCTCTGTTGAGCAGAAATGTCCAACCTTTTAAAATTATTTCAGGTTTTCTTTCAGATACTTCCTTATTTATCTAAAAAGGACTATATTAGGTTATTTTTTTAATTAAAGAAATTCTTTGTAAAAATTTAAAAAATAGTTTCATTGAGATAAAGTTTACAAACCGTACAGCTCGGCTGTTTCAAGTGTACACTTCAGTAGTTTTTATATAGTCACAGAATTTTGCCCTGTCACTGCAACCTAATTTTAGGACATTTTTGTTGCCTCTGTGGCCATTAGCAGTCATTTCCAAATTTCCCCCCAGACTTCCTCAGAAGTTCCTGGCAACTGCTAATCTACTTGCTGACTCTGGGTTTGCCTGTTCTGGACATTTCGTATGAATGTGGTCTGTCATGACTGCCGTCTCGCACTTAGCATCTCTTCAGGTTCATCCGTGTTGTAGCGTGCGTCAGTACCTCATTCCCTTTTACGGACTGTGTACCACATTTTATTCATCTGTTTATCAGCTGATCGTTGTTCGGGTTGTTTCCGGTTTTTGACTGTTTTAAATAATGCAGTTATCAATATTTGTGTACGAGTTTTTTTGTGGACATGTCTTCATTTCTCTTGGATACGTATATATCAAGGTGTGGAATTGCTGGATCATACGGTAGCTATGTTTAACCTTTGGAGGAACTGCTGAATCATTTTGCAAAGAGGCTCCTGCATCTTATGTTCCCACCAGCGGTGTGTGAAGCTTCTAATTTCTCCACATCCTCACCAACACTTATTATTGTCTCTTTTTTTTTTATTATAGCCATACTGGTGGATGTGAAGTGGTGTCTCATTTTTTTTTTTTTATAAGATTGGCACCTGAGCTAACGTATGTTGCCAATCTTCTTTTTTTCTTCTTCTTCTCGCCTTAGCCCCCCAGTACATAGTTGTATATTCTAGTTGTAGGTCCTTCTGACTGTGCTATGTGGGACGCCAGCTGAGCATGGCTTGATGAGCGGTGCTAGGTCCGTGCCCAGGATCTGAACTGGTGAAACCCCGGGCTGCTGAAGCAGAGTGTGCGAACTTCATTCTTTTGCATTTGAATATCCAGTTCCAGCACCATTTGTTGAAAATATTGTTCTTTCTCCATTGGGTTATCTTGGCCCACTTGTCAAAAGTTAATTGGCCATAAATGTTAGGGTTTATTTCTGGGCTCTCAATTCTATTAATTTTTTTAATTGACTCTGCGTTGGAGGAATTATTCATCTGGGATTTTGACACACTGGGACTGCCAGTCAGTGGGCTGGAGATTGCAGTTTGGGGACTGGTGACATCATTCTGAGACATTGACTCATCTTTGTGTGATCATGAGATTAAATATTTACAGAGCCTTAATTGTAAGTTACACAGGACTGTAGTAGACGTTGTTAGAGGCATGAGAGATGATTTTGTTTATACAAATCACAAAAAATAAATACTGTGCAGCAGAAACTGGAGCCATCCATATATCACAGTTAAACTGTGCTCCTGAGTAGTGGAATTGTCGAGACTAAAGTACACTTCCTTGTCATAGGGAGCAGTAGCTGGTTCTTTATTTAATATTTTCATTTATTAAGCAATACCTTAATTGGAAAATGAATTCTGATTTGGTTTTCCAAAACAATTATTTTTTAAAAAAGTGCTATTCCCTTTTTCCTTTTCTGCATTCAGTTTGGCAAGGCGGTTAAGAATGCTGGCTTTGAAGTCGCAACTGGATTTGGGCCTTATCCTCACCCCTAATGAGCTGTGACCTTGGGCAGCTTATTTCCCTGAGCCCAAGTTTCTCGTTGCCACAGTGGGGATAATAATAAAAGTAACTGCCTCTCACGTTGGGAGAAATTGTCCATGTGTAATGGAGTCCATCACAGCACTTGGAAGTGAACACTGCATAATGGAACTGTTGCCTTTGTTGTTGTTATTTGTTTAGATAGTTACAAAACTCCCCTCCAACGCCCTTTGGAAATAGTTGGCAAACAGAAACACAGCGGGAATAGCTCTTTGGTCAGACATGAGGTTCAGCTCTTTGGTCAGACGTGAGGTTCAGGTGATGGGACTGAGGATGCTAAAGCTTGCAGGTTCCTGGAGCAGGTTGAGCCCTTGGGTTCCTTGTCCCCTGGGAATTTCCTTGGGCAGTGGGAAGAGAACTGGCAGCCATGGAAGTCTCCCTAAGCATCAGCTCCAGGTTGAGTTTGAGGAAATGAGATACTAGCCGCTTTGGAGCAACTTAGTTTCAGATCCCAGCCTTGTAAACCTCTCAGCTTCCTTTTTGAGGGCACTAAGAATAATATTAGTAGCTAACGTTGTTGTTCTAAGTGCTTTGAATGCAATTCCCATCCTAATAATCCTGTGATATAGGAACTACTCTTTTTTTTTTTATTGAGTTAATGATAGGTTACAGTCTTGTGAAATTTCAGTTGTACATTAATGTTTGTCATTCGTGTTGTAGGTGCACCACTTCACCCTTTGTGCCCACCCCCCACCCCACCTTTCCCCTGGTATCCACTAAAGTGTTCTCTTAGTCCACATTTTTAAATTCCTCATATGAGTGGAGTCATACACAGATTATCCTTCTCTAGCTGGCTTATTTCACTTAACATAATTCCCTCAAGGTCCATCCATGTTATTGCAAATGGAATGATTTTGTTCTGTTTTGCAGCTGAGTAGTATTCCATTGTATATATGTACCACATCTTCTTTATCCATTCATCTGTTGATGGGCACTTAGGTTGCTTCCATGTCTTGTCTATTGTAAATAATGCTGCAACGAACACTGCGGTACATAGGACTTTTGGGACTGCTGACTTCAAGCTCTTTGGATAGATACCCAGTAGTGGAATGGCTGGATCGTATGGTAGTTCTATTTTTAAGTTTTTGAGGAATCTCCGTACTGTTTTCCATAGTGGCTGCACCAGTTTGCATTCCCACCAGCAGTGTGTGAGGGTTCTATAGGAACTACTCTTGTCTCTGTTGTGTACGTGAGGCGACTGAGTAGCAGAGTAGCTAAGTAACCTTGACTGAATACGATGAGCATTTAATACCAGCTCTTGTTGAACACTTATTATCTGCAGGCACATGGGCCAAGCTCTTTACATGGCTGATCTCAAGTGATCCTTGCAGATGTCCATCATCGTAACTTCGATACACGGGAACCGGTCTGTGTGTTTGCATTGCTCCACAGGCCGGGAGGTTCCCATCTATGTTATGGAGCAAGTTTCTGTTATTTACTTTACCCATTCCTCATGTTCACTGAACCCATGAATATTTAATGTCCGTGAGTTCAAATTCTGGTTTTATATTGATCGCTTGTCACTTACTCGACAACTTCCAAGGTTGGTTGCAAAACTATTTTGTTTTATTCAGTTTCTGGAAATAATGATCCCAAGATGTTAAATTAGCAAAAAATTTGGTTTATATATATGTAATGTATTAGGTGATATTTTGAGGGAAAGGGAATTTTCTGAACTTATCTCTAAATTTGCTTTAAGCCTCAGTCTAGTTTTTGTTTTCTGTCTTTTGCCTGTGTGTCTTGTAACAGTTAACTTTCAGGACTTAGGAAGAATCTTTGTATGTGTCTTAGAAAGAGTGGGAGGTATTCTAGTGTTAGCAATGGGAAAAATGTGAATTGTGGGACATTTTAGAACTGGACATTTTGTACAGAATCGTAGTGAACGAGAATGTAGGCAACTTTAAAATTGTTTACTTACTATGATAGTTGAAAGGAGGCGGCTAATGATGAGATGTGGACTGGGTCAGGTTTTGTGCTTGCTACCGGTGCCAAACTTGGTTTTTGCTCTGTTTTATGTTCAGTGTCTGTATATTTAACTGGAATCCAAAATAATTGCTCGAATCTTAGAAATCATCTCTCTCGGGTAGAACATCGTTTTATTCTGAGTGTATGTCAGCATCTCTTCATGGCCCCTGCACTCTAGACACGGCACGTGGAAGTTCGGGGAAGAGGTTTAGGACCTGGCTGATGAGTTGTCATCTCAGGACCCTGTGAAAGTTACTGCGCTTCTGTCCACCTCACTTTTCTCATTTGTGAAAAAATGGAATCGACGTTCTCATTTCCTTTTTCTCTCTTCTCTTCCTGTGTCTTTTGTCTGCTTCTTTGTTTGTCTTTCCATCACTTTTTCAAAGTCAGCATAGCTTATACAGTTTTTTCTGATTTTAAGAGTAGTACGTTTTCACATAACAAAATTAAGTAATACTTTCTCATTTGTGAAAAAATGGCAAAAATACGAATGAAAAAATGGTAAGTGAGTATTTATCTCATGGAGTTGTAAGGATGAACTGAATCTATGTCAAGAACTTAGGACTCCCCCTGGCATCTAGAAAATATACAATACAATTTTACATTATTCAAAATTTATTATTACTGATACTACTGGAACTTATCAGAATGAAGAATGCCTTTCAGAATGATACTGGGATGCCTAAGGCCTTGGCTGTTTCCTCCCAGGAGGCCTTTGCTCGGTGCTGGGTGAGGACAGGTGAGGAAGATTCAGGTCCAGTGGGCTCTTCTGACTGCCTCAGGCCTTACCTGCGTTTACTTGCTTTGGGGTCTCTTGGTCTTTGTTTCTATATGGGAGCAGGTGGAGGAGGCTTCAGAAAAACACTGTACTCCAGGTCTTCTGGAGATGCGGGGATAAAACCAGTCTTTGGAACCCTGATGGGCTTTGCAGTCAGTAGCTCCGGTTTCCTAATCTGCACAATGGGAATTGTGACACTTACATCACAGGGCTCTTTTGAAGATTAAATGAAAGAATGTCTTGAAAACAGCAGAGTGTATGTAGTGCCTTGCTACAGGGAAAGTGTTTAAGACATGTTAGGTAACTATTATTTATAATAAGTACTAGGTAGAAGGATCTCCTGGGTTGCTTAAGACACTCCCGCCTTTAATTTTTGGTGTTTTGCTGACAACACAGCATGTAATTCTCTGCCTTTTTGAATTATGGAACTTGCTGCAAAGTTTGACACTGAGGTAGAGCTGGGGCTCTGGGGCTTTGCTCTGTCTCTGGAGTTTTGCTTGCTTTTCTTGGGTGCACATCCACGCGTGCACATGTACACATGCAAGCGCATATTACACACTTATGTGGAATAAGTGTGTGCTTTCACGGCTGTATGAAGGTTGCAGAGCTGCTGTCTCTGTCTATTCTGGTGTCTCCAGTCTCCTCGCTCTGTCTGCACCATCCAGGTTTTGCTGCTCGTTACTCTCTTCCTTGCAGGGTGCTATGTTAGAGGGACCGGGAATGAGTTCCAAAAGTAATGTAACTTATCCAGGTTTCACATTCATCCCTGTGTTGGGAGTACTGCTACTCTCCCTGCCTACCAGGGAGGGTGGTTATCAGGAGAGAATGAGAGGAATTTAGTGAAGGCGTGATCACAGTGGTAAACTGATAATTCAACATTGTAAAGTAGTGGAAAGAAATGGACTTTGGCACCCGACTGAGGCAGAAATCCCAGTTCTTCAAGTTACTAGGTGTGTCTGTTATTTGATCTGCTTTCTCAGCTATAATAGAGGTTGATGATAACAACATGAGTTATGATGAACGTTAAATTCTGTAATGTATATAACGAATCTAGTAAAGTATATGTTGCACATTTGTACATACTTGTCAGTAGCTGTTGCTTCTGTGACTGTCGGTTCTGCTGCCTATTTTACCTTATTTCTCTACGTTTCCCCAGTTTCTCCCTTGCTTTCTTTGGGAAGACTGGACATTGGCTAAAATGCCTGACCATCAAGCCTCCTTACTTTCTGGTTGGTGAGTGGGAATTTGTGTCATCAAAGGTTAAATCTTCGGGTTTCCATTTATTCCTGACAGTTCCTTTTTTTGTTTTGTTCTTGCTCTGGAATTCTTCATTTCAAGTTATTCTGGATGCCTAAGGGTACCAGAAAGTTAGTTTGTAAGATGAGTTTTAATTTGATTAGAACATTGACTCTTGAACTTGTTGTCAGGATTGGGTACTCTTTGTAAATCATGGTGTTCTTTACTGAGTACCGTGAGAAAGTTAGTGACAGGCACTAGATCCGTTTCCATAGCAGAATATGGTTATTATATACGTTCTATAAAATCCCAAACGTATTTGTTCATAACAAAGCAAGCAAAATACCTTCTGATTCTTAGTTTCCTATGAATATCTGTGATGTGTTCTTTCTGTTTGCCACCTGCCCATGCATAATTGGGAGTAGGCGGTAAAGGCTTAAGGAACATGTGTGAGATTAAAAAATGAAAATTGAGAAAAATGAAGCCATTTTTTGGGTGTGTTTTACAATGTAGGTTTTATTATTATTCAGGTATGGTGAAGCCAACAGATCAAGAGACAACTGCCACTGAAAAGATAGTTTGCTACTCACAGTTCCCAAGAAGAAGGGGTACCCATGCCGTACAGGGCCACTTGGGGAAGCACAGGGGCTGGCAGGAGACAGAAGGAGTGAGGGGAAAGCATGGGTGAAGCTTTTATTATGGCTTCCTTGGGAAAGGCAAGGCAGGGCAGCAAAAGCAGTCTTAGGATTAGCCAGATGGAATAATTTCAGAAGACCCCGGGTATAGGAGTGATCTCTATTTGTCTGGTACCCAGCCCTGGGATGGTTAGAGCAGAGAAATATTACTTCCTGGAGTGTAAGAGCCAGACGGAAGAGGTGGTCCAGAATATGGGCCCCCGGATTGATTGGTTTGCATACAAAAGGCATATTCATCTCTAGGAATTAGCTAGCCCTGGGAGGGGCAGTCCTTCCTGGATCAGCAAGGCCCCAAGCTGCCAGAGCATCAAAAAAATAACTATATTATAGTTTGTTCTTGCAAATTAGGAGAAAACTACCATAATTTAATTTCAGTGATGGGTCCCTTGATCCAGCATGTGGCACAGGAGCAGTAAAAGGAGCAGGGTGTAAGGACTCCTGGGTTGCAGCAGATGAGGTCACAGTTTTGGGTCTGGAGATGAGGTCACGGTTTTGGGTCTGGAGATGAGGTCACAGTTTTGGGTCTGGTCCCATGTGGCCCAGTTTTGCTGTTACAGAGTAAATGTCTGTTTAGGGACCACCATATCGTGAGTTCTCAATTCTCCTTGTAGACACTGAACTTGCTGGTGTTGATGAAAGGTAATGGCTGGAGATAGTGCATCAGCAAAGCTTTGTCCCGTCACTGAGAAATCGTCTTGAGACGGTGGCCCATCCACGGTTGCTTGGTGAGGTGCTTCTTCTTCAAGGAGGACCATACAATAGAAGGTTGCCCCCGTCAAAGCAGTGTCTTAGGGTGAGCCCCAGAGAGTGAGGTTGGGACCATTTTTATTAAAGTTATCCTTGAAACCCATTTTATGATATTTCTTTTCTTCTGATTTGGCCAGGGTTGCTGTCTCGACACTTAAAGTACCCAAGTAAAATGAATTTTATAAATAAAATAGACAGCAAGTCATAGCATATGTGGAAGACAGCAGATTAACTGGGCTTTTTATTTGTTTTGCATCAGAAGATTTCTCTTCTTTGATTCTTCGTGTATTCAAATTTTGTGTAATTTTCTCTTAATTAATTAATTATTTTTTTGCTGAGGAAGATTGGCCCTGAGCTCACATCCCTGCCAGTCTTACTCCACTTTATTTGTGGGACCCTGCCACAGCTTGACTTGATGAGCAGTATGTAGGTTTGTACCTGGGATCCAAACCTGTGAACCCCAGGCTGCTAAATAGGAGTGTGTGAACTTAACCACTACACCACGGGGCTGGCCCCAATTTTCTCTTAATTTAAAAGACATATTGTGATGAAAAAAAATAATAATAAAAAAGACTTATGAAATTCATGCTAATGTTGAAAACCTGGAAAAGCCAGGACACGGTAAAGAAAACAAAGATCCTCTAACGTCACAACTCTGATTAGTATTTTAGTGTATTTACTTTATCTTTTCCGGAGGATGTGTCCATTTGCATTTTTCCCTGTTATTTAAGGGCATCTTGTTCAGGGACTGCCTGCTAGTCTGCATGATTCCTTTATCTTGTTATATTGAAGTGGTGTTTGATCTCACTGGAAACTGGCTTTCGTTGTTTGCCATCAGCGAAGAGCCCTTCTGACTGAAGAGATAGGGAGACCTGCTGTCAGGCGTGTGGAATGTCGTCTTTAGACACGGAACGGTGTGAACACGCCTGTGCCTGCCATTGGGCGTGTCAGGATACTCAGAACCAGAGGCCCTGCCACTGCAGAAAGCAAGCTCTCACCAGAGTTCTCACCTGAGCGGGGTAGGACTTTGGGGAGCTTCTTAAAATGCAGGTTCCAATTCACAATCCGGTCTGGGGTGGGACCTGACAGGCGCCCAGTGACGCCTGGGCTGCTCGCCCGTGAGCCACACCTGGAGCACCGCTGAGTGCTCTCTGCTTTTGCTGTGAGGCAGTCTCTGCTTTTGTTCTGCTCTGGGCTGGGCTGTGTGGGGCCTTCCCCCACTTCCTTTTTCCATCCCTTCATCCAGGCTGCTCAGGACTCCAGCTCTTCTGTTGTCCTGTGTTCACGCCCACATTCCCACCAAACCTGCTCTTCTGCTCACTCCAGCAAGCACTTCAGTTTCCCAGGACTCCCCTTCCCACCACCGCTACCACGTCAGGGTCCAGATAGATATTTTAGTTACTTCCTACTTTATTGCCTGTCCTCCCCTCTCCCTTCCCACTCCCCATCTTCCTGTCTGGGAGCTCAGGTCTAGTGCTGGCTGATTCCTTACTTTCCATGGGGGCTGGGGCTCCCACTTCACAGGTGCTAACTGTCAGCCCTGCCCTGACCCCATCCACGCACCCCCCTGTGGGGGTCCCTCAGCACCACGGCTTTGGCTCTCCCCGGGGTGGCGGCGGGGAGAGGGGGTGGGGGGGGGG
This sequence comes from Equus asinus, assembly GCF_041296235.1. Lineage (NCBI taxonomy): Eukaryota > Metazoa > Chordata > Mammalia > Perissodactyla > Equidae > Equus > Equus asinus. The sequence continues at coordinate 88,503,460 of NC_091798.1, forward strand.
GAGGAAGGGCGAGACAGATCCAGAGTCTTTAAAGGAGGCCTCTCCTCAGTCCAGCATCCTCTCCACTAGCTGACTTGAGAAATGCTAGGTTTGACTGAACAAATAGTGATTAAGGTCCATTTCCTGAACTGCCTACCCTCAGGCCTGTTTACCTTGCAGCCCAATAACAGCTCATTTCGTGGGTGTGTCAGCCCAGCTCTGTGCTCCCTTCTGTTTGGTTTTGATGCTGGGGTACAGTTGTTCACAGTCTGGGGCCAATGGAAGAGCTTGATCTTAATGGTTTTAAAAAGCAGAAGGAATACCACTCCTAACGTGAGGAAATGACTTATTTCATTAAAAAGAAGTCCCCAGGGAAACCTCCCTTTAGACTCACCTGCCCTGCTTGGCCACGCAGCCAGTGCCCTGGTGAATAAAAAATAAGGTGAAGGTTGGAGAGGAGGGCTCCTGTATAAGAATAGTTTCATTTCTGTTGGTATTTTTGATAGAAAAAATATGACTCATGGGCTCCTACATTTGGCCCTGGTTCCTTTTGCAAATGTGTTTGAGAGTATTGACAGGAAGCCTCTCAAGTTGCGTGTGTGGGGTAGTTCTCTGCCAGTTGGTGCCCTGGAGGCAGCCTGTGCCTGAGTAACAGCATCCTCGCAGTGCTGCCCAGGTGTTGTTGTGGCTGGCCTCGTCCTGAGGTCCTGGCTCAGAAGAGGGTGGGGATGCTGATAAAATCTACTGGGCAACTGGACAGCACTTCCCTTGAAAAAGGCAATTAACTGCAGCTCTTTGCTGGGGTGGGGGTGGGGCGCATATCTATTGTTTTCCTTCCTCTTCAGGCTGGAAGTGGGGGAAGGAGATGAGTTTTGAGGATGAAAGGAGAAGAGAGCTGGGAAAGGCTTCCTGAAGTTTTGAGGAGCTGATGAATGGTGAGAATGACTGTGAGAAGGTGTTTTCTCAGCTGCAGGAAAACAGCGCAGCTGTTACCTCAGCTCCCAGAGAAAGCTGTTAAACCAAGCTTTCATGTGGCCACCAGGCTTTCATCCAGAAAGAGGGAGTGAGTGAGAGGGGTGAGGGTGACCCTGTGGGAGGGACAGGAGTCCTGCGGTGCCCTGGGAGAAATAGGGGTCTAAGCAAGTGTGGGCCTTTCCCTCGCTCCCCGCTTCCCTGCTCCTGCCCCTAGCGCTGGTGCGTCCAGGTACAGCCTTGCCTTGCTGTCTGACATTTCTGTGTCCAGCTTATCTAATCATTTGTGTGAAAACAAGTTTGAAATGTCCCCTTTGCTTGGGCATTTTGTGAACCCTAAAGAATAGGATTCTGTGAGATCCTGACGGCTCACGATCTCTCAGAGTGTGGTGGGCAGGTTGTTCCTTGCTCAGTGCCGCTGGAGCCTGAGGAACCTTAAAAGAGAGGTGTCTTGTCACAGGCAGTGGGGCAGAGGGTCTTGTGAGTCGTGGTCCCTTTCTGTGGCTTGGGGAGTGGCCAGTAGTTGACCCTGCACGTGGGTTGTGTGTGGGCTGGGGGGAGAGCTTTTCTGCATCTGCTTCTCAGAATGGGGGTGGGAGGTACATCTGGGGGTCAGGCATTTACCAGCCGTCGCCTGGAGCTGTCCAGGAGCATTCCACTTGTGGCCATCCCTGGGTTAACTCATCATGTGGCCCGCCTTTCACTTTAACTGTCGTGATGGAAACCTTTCAAAACATGCTGGATACTTAGACGCTTACTGCCTTCTTACCAGGGTCAACAGAGCATCATTTAAGCCTATTTACGAAGGCGTCATTTAGTTGTTTTGAATGTCTGATAGTTTGTCCTGCTATAGCTACAGAAGTGTCGGGTCCAGAGTCCTTGATTCGCTCGTCCCTCTTCCAGAGCATGGAGTTGTTTGAACCGGTGTGTGTTTTGTTGGTTCACTGATACCCATCACTAGATTTGTCTTTGAGCCAAATCACCTACCCTTTCTGGGCTTCAGATTTCGCATCAGGAACATGAGAGGACTGAACTGGACCAGAGGCTTTCAACCTAGGTGCTGTGACTGTCCCAGTTTGGGTAGAATTTTTGAGATGCTGAGCTTGATGTAAGTCCACTAGAATGTAAGCTTCATGAAGGCGGGACTGTACTACCAGCTCCTAGAACAGCGCCTGGTTGCTAGTAAGCATTCAATAAATATTTGTTGTATGAATACATAAGTGTATTTGTAGTATTGTAGCATATCCATGTATTTTATACGTTGGAGTTGCACATAGAATTTTGTTTGATGGGGAGAAGGGTGCACTGTTAACCCCTAAAACTGCTGGCCCAGCTGAGCTCCTGAGTTCATCCCCACTTGAACTGTGTACGAGTGAAACGAGCTCATTTCTGGTCCCTATCCCAGAGCACACTTGGATCTAGTTGGCTCTGTGGGCTCCGTCACCAGCCTGTGAAGCATTCTGTGGCTTGGCAGGGTTTGGGGATTGGGCTGGCGTACAAGCACCTCTTGGAAACGGCTTGGCAGATTTCTCCATTGTGGCGTAATCTCCATGACACAGTCAGGCAAACTTGGAGGTTTGTCTTTCATTAACGGCTTGTTGATGAAGCTATTGTAAAGTAGAACCAGCAGGATTTTCCCCTTCTTATTTTGATGAGAAGATTTAACTTTGAAAAATGGTTTAAATCTAATGAGCACTTTTCTTCCCATTATTCTACACATTTCCATTTTGAATGTCAAGGTTTCATTTTCTGACACCTTTTTTTCTAGAACTTGCTTAACTCAGCCCTGTTCTGCTGCAGGTGTTTGTGGCTTCAGTAGGTACGAATGAGTGTTCCAATCACCTTGTTTGTTCCTTAGTGGAAACAAAGGTACAAAGACAGCTTTAACTCTCTGGCACATGGCAAGTGCTTTGACACACATGGAAACATGGAACAGCTTTCCCCCCAAGTTGTTAGGATGCTCTCCTGGGTCAGAGCTCAGGAGTTTTATTTCTAAAAGTATTTTCCTCAACACATGCATTTATCATCCGCGTTAGAGCAGAAAATGAAAACATCCTTATAAATCAGTTATTATTTGATCCTCCTCCTCCCAGCTTTTCCTCTTTCTCTGTTGACCTCTGATGGACTGAGGGGTATTTGCATCTCTGTGGAGGAGGGAGATGACGAGAGCAGCTGCCTTTTTCCGAGTGCCCTGTGCTAAGAACTTTTCCTGAATTGTCTCATTTAATCCTCCTAACAACTCTGTGAAGTAGGTATTTTTATTCCCATTTTACAGATGAGGTAATTGAGTCCCAAGGAGGTAAAGCATTGGTCGAAGGCCACATAACCAGGCAGTGTTTGAGCTGGGCTGTGAGCTGGGACAGCCTGACTCCATAGCTCTTGTTCTTAGCCCCTGAATCAGTGGTTCTCAACAGAAGGGGGAGGGCCACTGTCTGAGACATTTCTAATTGTCACCTCTTGTGAGGGAGAGGAGGGCATTGCTTCTGGCATCTAGTGAGTAGAGGCCAGGGATGCTGCTAAAGCTCCTGCAGTGCACAGGACGCCCCCATGGCAAAGAATTATGTGGCCCCAAATGTCATGATGCTGAGTTTAACAAACCCTGCTGTCGATGATCTGCTCCCAGGAATATTTGTTTTCTGTTGAATGGTCAGAGAGAGAGTGGAGTCACTTGACCTTTTAACCTTAAGCCTTATAGATTCTCTCCTCCAACCTACTAAAATTTATCATGTGGTATTTTTTAGGAGGTACCTAAGTGGAGGGTGGTATGATGAGGTGATTCAAAGAATCCACCTGCTGTCTGAGAACAGAGAACTTGATCGCATTCTTTTAGTGCCGACAGTAACCCTAACCCCGTGAGAAAGAGACTCCCACAAGGAGAATAGGTTGGTCCAGGGCCCGTTGTGACCCAGAAGCCGATGGCTGGCTTCCTGTCTGTTCACAGCCCATCCTTAGCCATTTCAGATTCGGTCCTAATGGCCATGGGTGCTAAGTGACCCTTGATGGTGCTTTTCTTGGAGATGCTGTTGATGAAACTCGCACATTCTAGTGTAGTAAAACCTGTGTGAGGAGCTCCTTTCTGACACCCCCGAATCCTCTTGCTGTGGTTGTGGGAATGGTTGTGAAGACCTTGGAGCTTTAAGAGATTCTCTGAACTCAGGAGGGAGAAACTTAAGAAACTGAGATGAAGGAAATACACGAGGTAATTTCTGGGCTGGACAAATGTGTATATAGCATCTTGTTCCACTCCTTGAACTTTTAGGTAGCTGTTTAATTTTTCTCATTTCATTTTTATTTGCTTCAAATTCTACCAAGTAGAGGCTTATTTATATCAATTAAACTCTAAAAAGTATTGTTACTGGACCAAATGTGGGTCCCCTCTTGGGAGTTAAATAAAACTGCACCAGAAGTAGTTGTTTCACAAAGTTGAATTTTTACTTGTGGCATACAGCAAAGAAAAATGGAGACCATAGGGACTAATTTCACAAAGCCATGGCCCCACCCCTCCAGCACAGGGAGGTGGGTGTCTTTATTTGGGGGTAGGAATGAATATTGAAAGAGGAAGTTTCATCACGGTGAGTAGAGGTGGGCAGAAGCTTGCATATGCGTGGTTGGAGATCAGGCTTCTGCATATATCACGTGATGTAAAAATGGCTGCTTCGCCCCTCCTACAGGAGGGAATTTGCAATGTTAATGAGGGCAGGTTACTTTCGTACAGCTCTCTGCCTATCTGTCCTGGTGCCAGTCTTGTGGTTGCTGTCTTGCCCGGTCTGGGCCCGTCTGGTCCCATTCAGAGCACCTGGGTCCAGGGCAGTTGTCGCTTAGAGCTTCTTCCTGGAAGGTACCTGAAAGACGCATAAGCTCAAGGCCCCAGGGTGTTAGATAAAGGAACACCTGCGTCTTTCAAGGAGACAAGAGAGTTAGAGTTTAGGTAGGACACGAGAAGTGGGTTAGGGTCCATGTCTGGTGACAGTATTACAAGAATTAAGGAATTTTTATTTTTTTAATGTGGTAAAAACCAGCAAATTTGCCATCTTAACCATTTTTAAAGGTACAGTACAGTGGGAATTTTCTAGTTTTATGCCTCAATTACAGAGATAGTTCACTCTGCCTGTTTTCTACCAATAACATAGCTGAAGTAGATTTCATTTACTCAGTTGGCTGATTCATTTAACAAATATTTGAGTGTTTACCACCTACGGAATAGAGCAGGAATGTTGTTTTGTTTTCTTCCAAAATAGAAACTTGTAATATTTTGCTAATTATAAGATATGTGCTTATTGAAAAGAGTTCAGAAAATACAGAAAAGCGTAGTCTTACACAGTCCTACAACTCTGTTAACTGCTGTTGACATATTGGTATTTATCCTTCTAGACTGTTTTTTGTTGTTATTGCTGATCTATATCTTGTCATATTTTCACTCCAAGTGCTATCATACTCTATCCTATTGTCCTATTAACTATTTTCAGTTAGTACAGTCTGGACATCTTTCCATGGCAGTAAGTTTTTCTGGATAATCTGTGTAATCATTTCACTGGGTGCATTGTATTCAAGAGTATGGATGTATCATAATTTCAGTGATCAGTACTCTTTCATTAAACATCCGGGTTTCCCTTCTTTCTTCTAAACAACACTTAGATGGCTATTCTTTTGTATATCTTTGTATTCCTGCTTGGTGAGGATAGAAACAAGGTCCCTTGTTTATTGCTGCGTTCCCAGGAATTGCCACTGCGTATAATAGGTGTGTAGCATAATAAATATCACTTGAGTGAGTGAATGGCCTGGTTATTTCCATGGGATTAGGAATAGAGTTTTCTTATATGGGTTAGGTCCTGGAGGGGAGGGGAAGAGCTTGGTGGTTGGGGTGGTTGAACTGGTGGGGGCAGAGCTCTAATAGAGGTCATCCAGGTCCGTTGAGGCCAGAGGGTGCCTGGCCAGAGAGGAAGGGTCACAGAAAGGGAGAGGCTTCTTCGGACCTTTGTGGAATGCTTACTGAACACCCAAGGGCAGCGGAGAAAAGCTGCTTTCTCTCTTGCTTGCTCCTTGCCACGCAGTCGTTTCCCTTCTGTAGGAAACCTCAAAGTTTCAGGCCAATTTCAGGCCAGTGCTATCTGTCCTGTTCACCCTCATTATTCCAGCAGTAAGTCGAGCAGAATGGCAAAGAGTCTACCAGATTTAAATCCTGGCTCTACCACTTAGTGGCTTTCTGACCTTGAGTCCCCCAGCCTCTCTGAGCCTCAGTCACGGCTCTGGAAGTAGGGGTGATATAATAGCTAATAATAATAGTTGTGCCTTGCAGAGAGGACAGTGTAAGAGATTACTAAGTGTTAACTCTTCTTAGCTAGTATTATTATGGATTAAGTAAGCTTTTTAATAGGTTGCTCTGTGTGCTTTTGTATGGGAGAAATCCACTGTAAGCCCCGAACAAACCCACTTTCTAGTGCATGCACACTCTGTGTTGAGTTTTCTGAAACACAATCGTGTGAATTGGGACTGCCTGCAGCTACACTGTTTGTGCAGTAAGATATTCCTTTATTGAGCAGAAGAACTGCGTGTTCTCCTTCTAGCTTTCAAGTCACATCATTCCCTTGCCTGCTACCAAGAAAGGGTAGCATCTGGCACCATGGTGGCAAGAGTTCCTATTTACCCCCACCACTGACTCCCTGTTGCAGTGGAGAAAAAGGTCTGTATAAGCTCAGTGGGAAGCTGTTTCTGAGCTTGGAGCGAGGAGAATGAGCGGCAAAATGTTGGTTGTGGGGTCCAGAATTTAAATGAATATTGCTATCAAAGTGGAGTCCATTGTTCACTACCTTTCTGCTGACCACAGGTGATTCATAGGTAATCCTAACCTCAAAGGAGAAGGAAGGCAAGTGGGCCATGACATTGCATGAGCGGTATTGTATGTTCCAGAAAGACGTGGAAATCTAAATAAAGTGTAGAGAGCATTGTCTACTTTAATAAAAAATTTTGAACCCAATTTAATCTCTTTAATGTTTTTCTTCTGTTTCCTTGATATCATAATCCTCGAGCCTGCCCAGGAACACCTGGGTTCTGCTTCTCACAGCTTCAACAACTTCAGTTTTTGAGGAACTTCCTAGCTGCTGCCCGTTCTCTGCGCCATTTATTAAGGGACAGTATTATAATTATTGTGGTTTACAAAAAAACCTCTCATGTCTTCCCTCAGTTCTGCTAGGTCTCCTGTATTTGCACATCAGGGAAAAGGCCTGGATGAAGGGCGGTGTCAGATTGGAATATTTCCTTTCCTTTTGCAGTTTGGACTTAATTATTCGCCCTGAAGCCAACTTGGCTCTCCAGAGCTCTGGAGGAATAAGTCTTTCTGATGGGTGTTTCCACATTGCTCAGGGATGGACACTCCCAAAAACTAAAGCACCGAAACTAAAGAATGGGACCCACGTTTGGGATGATTCTTGTGACAGAAGTGTCCCATGCACTTCTTTGCCTTCCCCAGTGCCCCGAATGGAACGTGATTCTTTGCGATGCCCGGGCGGACGTCCTGAGTGTGAGTTATCGCACTGCCGTGGGGGCACACCACGTGGAGCGGGGACCACGGAGCAGAGCGATGTTCGTGTTCCTGCGGGGTGCTCGGAGAGCTTCCACTGCCTCCCTTTTAGTTCTCTGTCTGATCGGTTTCTCTCTCTTCTGTCTGGCTTTGGGGGTAACTCAGTGTGCCTGCCTGTCGCAGTTCGTTTTCAACATCTAAGGACTTAGGAAGGTGGGGATGTCAGATCACCTCTTGCAGAGACGACAAGAATGTGGCATGGATGCCACTACGTTGATCGTGCCTTTTCCCTGTGAGACAGTCAGCTTTAGGACGTGCTCCCACACAGCTTTCCCGGCTGCCCCTGCCCTGGATAGGAATGAGTTGAATGGGAGGAGAAACCTAGTTACCTCCCACCCATCATCTACCCTTAGGCTCCTTCAGATTCCGAGGGAGGAAAATCGAGACGGGAGCCGCAGAGAGTTGGCACCCAGGCCTTCTGGTTCTCGGACCTGTGCTCTTGCCATCACTGTCCCTCCTTGTCAGCGTGGGTGCAAGCAAGCCTGGAGGAACTGTGAAAGGCGGGCTTAAGGGACGGAGAGAGGGGCTCTTATGAGTAAGATACATGGTGTGTGTGTGTGCACGCCAATGCTGTGACGCATAGTTGGCTTTCTTCCTAATTCTTTACTATTTCTTATCGGTGGTGTTGCCAGCTGGGAATTTTGGATAATAAAAGAATTATGCTTTTTAATTTAACAAAAGAACAACCTGGAAATTACTACCAGTCCTAGCTCATGTTTCTGTGATCATGTCTTTACATGGGGGAGCGTCAGTCTTTAGAAGAGCTGTCTGTGCTGAGGGAGGACCGGGCGGGACACTGGTGTTTATTGTGGGGGTGTGTGTGTGTGTGTGCGGTCCTTAGCTAGGTGAAGGACAGTGATGCCATCGGGGAGCCCCAGCTCCAGCTAGCGGCTGCCTGGCTGACCCTTTCCTTTAGACTCCGCCCTGGAAGGACAGAGCACCTTCTATTTAGAAAAGCCTTTGCTATTCATGCTGTTGCTTTTTCAAAAGAGGTTAGATGGCGGGCGTGCAGGGCTCTTTGGAATTTTTCCTTTTCCGTATGTTTGGGGCAGAGGAAGGTTGTTCAGAAAGAAAAAAAATCATGTAAGTCAATGCCATATTTGTAAATGCTTTTATATCAATATCTTCAAGCTCATTTTCTCAAATAGTCAGTTTTCTTTTCTTTTTTCTTAATCGTAAGAGTCATGCATGCACATGGTAAAAACCCCAACAGGAGAGCAGAACAGTGAGAAGGAGGTGTCTGCTTTTTGTCTCCACATCTAGGCCCACACTGCAAGGAATCAGTGTTACTGGTCTTTGTGTCTGCACACATACACACCACAGACGGAGATGCCAGATAGAAAATATCAGGGCATACACGGTGTTAGTTTGCTGGGGCTGTCATAACAAAGTACCACAGACCAGTGGCTTAAACAAAGAAATTCAATTTCTCATGGTTCTGGAGACTGGAAGTCTGGGATCGAGGAAGTCTGGGATCGAGGAGTCAGAAGGATTGGTCTCTTTTGAGGCCTCTCTCCTTGGCTTGTTGATGGCCATCTTCTCTGTGTCTTCACATGGTCTTCTTTATCTGCATGTCCATGTCCTGATCTCTTCTTACAAGGACATCAGTCATACTGGATTAGGGCCCAACCCAATGGCCTTCTTTAACTTTAATACCTCTTTAAGGCCCCTATTTCCAAATATAGTCACATTCTAAGATTAGAGAGTTTTCAGGGGGTTAGGACTTCAACATATGAATTTTTGTTGGGCGGGTGTAGGGGAGCACAAATCAGCCCATAACGCCGACTTATTTTTTTTTAAATATATCCTCTTATATGGGTAGTCCATAATTCATTTATTCAGTCCACATGTAGCTGGAGAATAAGACTGTTTCCATGATTTTAACAAACAACCTTATGCCTAAATCTCTGCCCTTGTACAAGTGTACCTGCAGGGTAAACTTCTAGAAGAATTGCAAGCACTGTCATCCAAAGAGAGAGTCTTGGGTTCCTCTTGAATATGTCTTAATTTCTTATTATTATAAGGAAAAGGAGAGCATGCGGTATCTACAAATTAAAGCCTTAACTGCTCCGTGATACAATGCTGGTGTGAGAAATTCAGACTGTAGCACGTAGCTTGTGCACTTGGCCCTGTGGGGTGGGATTGCCAGCCCTTTTGTTTGAGGAGTGTTGCAATTATGATTTTACCGTATATTATTCACTCAACATCTGTTTATTGAGCCACTGATGGGCACTCTTTTGTTCATATGTTGCGTTGTTGTTTCTAAGACTTTATTTTTTAGCACAGTTTGAGGTTCACAGCAACATTGAGAGGGAGGTCCAGAGATTTCTCATATACCCGCTGTCCGTACACATGCACAGCCTCGCTCATTATCCACAACCCCAGCAGAGCAATACATTTGTTACAATTGATGAGCCTGCATTGACACATCATTATCATCCAAAGTCCAAGGTTTGTATTAGAGTTCACTCTTGGTGATGTACATCTTACATTTATTTGTTTTGTATTGCCTGATTTATTCAGTAAAAGGTCTAGGGCCCTTGGAGCCAAAGGTAACAAGATGCAGGCACTTCTCGGCAAGCTTGTGACAGCCCTGGCAGTTAGGCTGACCAGGAGTTGATTTTTTCAGTTTTGAAGGTGAAGATCTGGGGAGTGACATGCTCAGAGTAGTAAAGCCATAAATGGCAGGGCCTTATGTAAACCCATTTTATTCTAAGTTATGCTTTTCCAGAAGGAAGTGGCAAGTCAGCAGGACTGTGAGATTTTCCTGGATGCTAGCATCACATTTCTTTGGATGCTGTTTTGAATTTCCACTTGGTGTGTATGTCAGTGTTTGCTTTAAGTTAGTGCACTTGTACCCTTGGTTATTGGCAGTTTGCTTTGAGAAGTACCTTTGAGGCTAGTGGAGAATGGCTATTGGATTCTAATATTAGACTTGTGTTTTTATATGTGCAAACATCTACACACACACACACACACACACACACGCGCGTATATTTTTTAATGCCATAGCAGTATGTAGAGTTAAAGTGAACAATAAGGAAAGTTTAAAAAATCAGATCCATACAATGATACATGACTGTAATGATAGAAGAGGATTAAACCAGTATGATTTTCTTTTCACATTTTCCATAATCACATCCCTCTGTCACTATTTGTCTGTCTGTAAATGACCAATTAGGCTCACATTGTGTGTGTGTCTGTTCATTTTCCCCTCCACGGAGATAGTAAGTTTAAATGTTGATTCTGCTGTGGGAAAGTTCTATCATGGGAAGCATCAACTGCTCCTAAAATATTTCTTTTTCCAAATAGGATAAATATTTTGTTTATCACAGTTAAATTTGGAATGCAGTTAGACTGGTTATCTAAGACTATAGAGCTTAAAGAGTTAGCAACTAATGAAGGTGGAGGCAGTTGGGAAAGACTTTGGGAGGCAGAGGAGGAGGGAGACAGGGCCTGGAGAAAAGCCAGCTCAGCCAGTGCAGGGGTGAGGGGGCGGGCGGGCGGGGACACGAGCACGCTGTAAAGGAATGTGGCCTGTAAGAACACCACACATGCACAGTGTTAGGACCCACTGGTGTGATCTGTTAGCCCAGCCCAATAGAACAGCTTATCTTCCAAAGCAGTGGCCTAGTCTGGGGAGGCAAGAAGAGTCTTTTGAGGAAAATGGCTTAGAAAACTGAATGTAAGATGGAAAGAGTACATTAGCAAAAATTTTAAGTAATGAGCTAGTACAGAACGTCAAAGGGCTCAAACAGCGGCAGTTTCATGAAGTAGATGAAATAACTTGGAAAATATGTATGTTTTGAAGATCTGTCGTAGCACCATTGTGATTACGACCTGCTGTCTTATACCTGTATACCCATCATCTCGTCTCCTCGTAGCTGATGTTTATAGCGTGGCCTTCTAATTGGTGCTTGTTTTGAAGCCATGCAAAGTCCTGAACTTCCTTCCAAATCATTATCAAGAGATTGAATTTCTAGGTTAGGTTTTATGTAGAGTTAATACATGTAGATTTTGTTGTTATTTGCAGTTTATGGCGATCTCTTTTGTAGAATTCTCTATTTGCTAAGCAGAATTCCTTCCCTAACACCAGGTGGGTCTGATTAGGTTGTCCAAGAGACCACAGCATAAGTATTGTTATATAGTAAAGTATTACTTTCATAAATGAGGAGTCTGAGTCTTAAAAGGGTAAATAACTTGCCCATGCTTCATAGCTGGTAGTTGACAGAGCCAGGCCCCAAACCCAGGCAGACTGTCTTTGAGCCTGAGCTTTTAACAGCGCTGTGTTCTAGTGCCCCATGCTCTCCTAAAGATCTAGTTTCCTTTTAGGGCAGTGAAAACACTCCGTGTGATATTGTGGTGATGGATATATGTCTTTGTATGTTTGTCCAAACCCATTGAATATGCAGCAGCAAATATGAACCCTTAGGTAAACCACAGACTTTAATGTGCCAATAAAAGGATAAAACCATGGATTATGATGTGTCAGTGTAGGTTCATCCTTGGTAAAAAAAAAAATACCATTCTTGATAATGGAGGAGGCTATGCATGTGTAGGAGTAGAGGGTATATGGGAAATTTCTGTGCCTTCTTCTCAATTTTGTTGTGAGATCTAAAACTACTGTGAAAAAAGTAACGTCTTTAAAAACAATTAACACCAGACCCCAAACTGAAAACTTAATCCCTATTTTATTTAATATCCCCAAAGTATGTCCAGTTGCATTGACCAATAAAGCCTAGTCTTGCCGCACTCGTTAGCCTAAGAGTTTACCATGAGGACCTGGCGCTCTGGTCAGCGGTGCGTTTGCAGGAGGCACCTCTTCCCCCTGAGCTTCAGGTTACACACGCCGTGATGTCCTGTGAAAGTGGACAGATGCGAGCCTACCTAGCCTTGCCCATCCCACACGTCCCCACGTGTTCACACAGTGCATTGTTAGGCTCAGGGAGTTTGATATATCTCTTTCTTGGGCCCAACTTCTTGTTTTTTGTGTTTTCCCCACCTCATTTTGTCCTTTTTTAAATTCTCGGCTTCTTTTCTTCTCTTGCTCTTTGCCGATCCCAGAAATCTTTATCTAAGAGTAATGATTATAGTGCTTCAGGCGAACTGTGCCTTTTCTGCTTAATTACTGGGCATCTCCCAAGCGGTGATGCTAATCATTAGAGACGATATCAGGCCAGTTCTGGTGAAAGCTTTATTCACACACTAAACTCTTCGTGCATGTTCAATGGGCAGGTTGCCTTGGAAAAATGGTAGCTTTGAAAGGTCACCTGCAACGGAGGTCTGGGATTAATAGGTTTGTAAAGTCGTGGCTTTAAGAGGATGTTCTGTGTTCCTTTTCTAGCTGGCCTGCTGCTGCGGGCCTGCTGGCTGTGCCCTGTGCTGCGGCTGCTGCCCCAAGTTCCGACAGTCCCGGAGCACCCGCTTCATGTATGCGCTCTACTTCATTCTCGTCGCCCTCCTCTGCTGCGTCATGATGTCCAAAACCATGCCTAAGGAGATGAAGGAGCACGTAAGTGGGCCTCTTTTCAACTCTTCCCATTTCTGATGGTTCAGGAGGGGGTGTGGTGGGGAACAGTCACTTTAGAGGATGGGGTCTGCACACCGCAGTGTGGTTTTGGGTGCACTCGCTCTTTCTCAACCGTCCTGATGCCTCTACAGCGCTTTCCTGCCAAGCAGGCGAACCATTCAATGTCTTGATCTTGAGTAGTGGTACAAATGTGGGCTGGTACTTTTGGTGGAGGATGCTTCTATCAGGGGGTTGTGTGTTTTGTCTTCTCCCTGTTTATGGCTCTTCCTGATTAGATGTGAACAGGTAGTCTTGTCTTGTAGACTTTTGTACTTCTCCCTTGTCATAAGGGTGGCTGCCAGTATCTCAAATAGCAGCTGTTATAAGCACTTAATTTGGCCAATATGGGAAGTACGATAAGGCTTAGGTAATCCCACAGACAGTTAGGAGTGGGCTATGGGGCGATTTTTACTTTTCTGGACATGTCACTTGTAGGGTGGGTGTCTCTACGGTTGAGGGATACACTTTCAGCCATTTCTTGGACAAGGGATGCAGAAGGAGGCCTGGTTTGTGATGCTGATGGAGACACATATAGGGCCCTTTTCTGGAATTTCCCCCTTTTCCCCATAGTAGGCCTCTTGATCAGCCAGATTACAGGGCGGGGGGGAGGGGTGTTGGAGTTTTCGAGGGCGCACAATAAATGGCACCATCCTTTCCTTCCCGGGTTCTGAACAAACTGGCAATAAAGACTACAGCGTCAGCAGGCAGGTGCCAAACATCCCGTTTATCCCTCCTAAAGCTGATGAGACGAGGTAGCTTGTGTCTGCAGGGAAGTGGGCTTCCTCCTGCTGAACCCCAACATGAGCCAGACCTACCCACTTGGGGACCCTCCCCGGGCACCAGTCTCGCTGAGCTGGGCCGCTCTCTGCAGGGGCACAGTTTGTCGGGAAGAGCAGCAGGCGTGCTGCCTGAGGGCCACTCTTGTCGGAGGGGAAAGGAGAGAGGAGAGCCCAGCTATCTAAACCCCACATGCCGTACAGATTGGCCGCTGACCGCTGAGCACTGCGGAGTGAGGAGTGGGAGGGAGGCCAGGGCAGCTCTCCGATGGACCCCTGACAGAGGGGATGACATGGCCAGGAGCAGCTCCCCAGGAAGCGTTCGTTCTCCCTGACCTTAGGCTAAAACTGCAGACTATTTCATACACACTCAAGGGGTTCAAAACAACCATTTTCTTAAAAGCACTTGATACATTCCCATCCATTAGTTGGAGGAGGCCCCTGGAAGTTTTCTGTTGGGTAATGCGTTTATAATTGTGGTTGTACGGTCTGGAATGTGGCGGAACTACTCTTAGACTTTTGAAATTTAGATTCTCCTCTGATTGCTTTAAACGCCAGCTCTCTACTCAGTAGGGCACTGCAGCTATGGGGCATTCGGACTTGGGAGAAATCAAGCTTCTAAACCTGAAGACAAGGTCCAAAGTCTTCCGTGGCATGAAACAAGGTAGAAATTCACAAGTGCCGTGTGGGAGTATGCATGCAGTGCTGTAGAGGTTTGGAGGCAGGGGGCCAAGGTGCGAGGCTGCCTCGTTTGTCTCTGCCAGGTTTCACTCCAGCTCTGTGTTGTTTGCCTCCGGTTCTCTTCCTCTTACCCTCATGTGTTTGTGGTAAGAAGTGTAAGAGGAGGATACTGAAAGGGTAAATTTTAACTCATCTTCTGTAGGTCCACTTAGTCTCCCGTTTGCTGCCTTTGTTTTTCAGGTAATTCATGTTGTGCTTTTTAAATTCAACAGGCACTGGCTTGAGGATCGCTGTGGTTCTGTGGTGGGAGCTCCCAGTGTGTCCTGGCTGTCTGCGGTGCAGTCCCAGCTCTTGAGAAGTTTTCAGTCTCTGTAGAATTAAGTTTTGGATCCAAGAAACAAAGTCTGAAACTATCTGAATATATAGTATCTCTTAGTGGTGAACCCATGGAGACTTTGTTGCTGGAGGCAGAGAGAATTTGGGAGCCACAGGTCTCTATTTTAGGATACGACTTTCATAATAATAATCTTGACATTTGGTTACCATTAAGTCATGCTGCCCCATGAAACCGTCCCTGACTCCAGCCAGTATCTCTGCTTTCCGACTGTTCATAGATCATTGAAGAAACAAATGGAAGATGTGAAGTGGTATTGCTGGGGAAGTCTTCATGGAAGAACGGACTTGCTTGATGATAATAAGTATTTTAAGTGCTAATATTTATTGGGTGATACCATGTGCCAGGTTTTATTCTGAGCATTTTAGCTGTATCATCTCACTTTACCACTTCTGTGCTCACCTGAGCAGTCGGCACTGTCATTATCCCTGCTCTGCAGGCGACGAAACTGAGGCACTGAGTCCTTAAAGTGCCGTGCCCGAGGTCTCCAGCTCTAAGTGGTCGAGCTGGGATTTGCATGCAGGCTGAACGTGCTCTTAGCTACTAGGCCTTGTAGGTAGAGAGAAGAGCAAGGACAAAGCACACGTAGGACAGGGAGAAGATGTGAGTAGGTCAAATGAGCAAATCTCGCAGGAATTTCAGTGCTGAGGTGCGGCGTTGACCGTGGTCTGGTGGCAGGTGGGCAGCTCTTGTAGGTTCTTGGCTGGGAGGCTGTCATGGAAACAGGGAGGCATTTAGGGAGGTGAGCCCTGCAGTGGTGTGTGTGCAGTGTGATTTGGGGTCAGAGCAGAGGGAGGAGTGGGTAACTGACGCCTCACAGAGGCTCCTGTAAATGTGTCTGTGTCTGTTCCCTGAATGGACTGATTTAAAATTGGTTTGGCTGGGCTTCCTGCATAGGGAATGACGTCCCTGTGGGCGAAACCAGTCCTGTTCCATCTTTACGGCCTCACAGGGTCCCGCCAGCTGGTCACAAAGTCAGCTTGTTTCGTGGCCTATAGAATGGAGGCTGACCTCATCCTCAGGCGGTACTTGAGGGTGGGCATTGAAAGGTCCCCTTGTGGGCATGCACACTGGGCTTCTGCCGCAGTCCTCGCCCCCTCTTTGTTGGCCTGTAGACATGTGTGAGGATGTGATGGAAGAGGAGAAGCCCTGTATGCCTCCAGCAGCCCAGAGGGGAGTGTGTAATTGCCTCCCACCCAGCATTCTCGCCTCCATGTGCGATGGCCTTTGGTATGTGGGTTAAGGACGTGAGGGCAGCCCCTTTCCAGTTAGTTTCAGTTTTTCCTTGGTTTCAGGATGCAGCCTGTGTTTAAGTTTGAGCAAGAGGCAACTGCCAAGGAGGTGCTGGGCCAAACTTGGTGCTGTTTGTTTTCACTAGGGAAACTCCTCTTTCCCATGAGAACCACGGCTCAGAGAAAGTTCTACTGTGCTGGCTGAGTAGGGCATGATTTCTGTCTTCTCTTGGAGCATTTTCCCCATCTCAAAATGTAGGAACCGTTTTATTGCAGGTCGTTGCTGTCAATAATCGTGTTATGCAGGCAGGTTAGTCCTGAGATATTTAATGCCTTGAGGATTGAAAATCTGCATTTTAGAATGTAGAATGCCAAAAACACAAAACTAAATGGTTGAGAGATTTGAGCGTCCTGTCCTGCTGCACCAGATCACCCTCTGTGTTCGGAGGCGGATGGTGACACTCGAGGTTCGGGTGCCCTGGGAGTCTACGCGCGCATTTTGGGAGGGAGGAGAAAGGAAGGTTGGTCTTGTTTTCGGTGGAAGAGAGGCCTCTAAAGCCACGCCTGCCTTGGAGAAGGGAGGACAGGTGACCTACGTGGCCCTCGGGCCTTCCTCCCTGCGAACTCCGTGCCAGACCAAGGGAGGAAGGGTCTGAAAGGTTCCTAACCTGGAGCGTCTTAGGGCTGTTTTCTTTGTCCATGTTCCATTGGTCCCTGGGCTGCCCAGATTCCTGGGGATGGGTAGTACGTAGTGCCCGGGGTGGCTGAATCCTTAGCATTTTGTTGTTTCAGAATCAAAACACATCTTGCACTTTGTGGAAGACTGGTTTTTGTGTTGTTGTTGTATGTTTGTTTTAAATTTAAATTTTGAAGAATTACTTCTTACATTGAAAGGAGAGACAACTAAGATGTTTATTTTGATAGCAATCTTTTTTTGTTCCTTCATTTGTTTTAGAAGGCATGATATTTTGTTTGTAATCCTACTTGATCTCTTTTGGGAACGTGTTTTGCTTTACGCACCATTTTCTCCTGCTGAGTTTGGGTCAGTTTTCCTTTGAGTGAGTGAGTGGCGGTGTGGAAGCTGCCTCCTCCTGTGATTGGTTCCTCTTGCCCTGGATGAACAGAATGATAGTGTTGCAGGGTGCGGTGGGCTTCAGAGGAGCATTGGACAAGATCTAACGGGATCCGGACGTGAGTGGGGCTCATAGCTGCAGTTTCCTCAGTGTCATAAAAGCAGCTCCTGAATTCCGTTCTCTCCCTGGACTTGATGAAAGTCAGCCGGTCTGATGGTTAGAGCCTGGCCCCCAGCCCCACCCATTAGCTAGCGCCACACCCCAGAGATTGCAGGAGAGCCTGGGAATCGAGCCTAGGAGTTGTAGATTGGCCTGCAGGCTCTTGTTTGGCCAGCCTGTAGAGATATATATATATGTATTTTAAATTTCAGTTTGGCTGCCTGTAGAAGGGCTAGCATGCTGTAGCTCACCGTGGGCCCCATCACTGGACATTTACTCTTCCTTCTAGCCCCCGAAGAAGGGCGTTTGGATTTGCAGCTCCCAAAATAGCTTAAATCCTTGGAGTTCACAACTTTCTGAAAAGGACGTAAGTGTCCAAATGGGTAGGAGAGCTCTCTTACCCTGCACATTATGGTGGGCAGTATGGAAGTTGCTGAGTGTGCTAGAGTGGTCTGTCCAAATCTACACGCACAGCCCCAGGCTGAGGCCCGAGAAGGCCTTCTCTACCCTAACTAGTCTACCCCTTTACATGCTGGCATCTGGCATTTTTATCCACATGACTATTTAGAAATTGTCCTGATCACTTTGGTCTATTGAACTCAATGGAGCACTCAACTTCAGGATTAATGTGGGGTGGAGGTGGGACTTGCATTGGATCTAAACCAGTTCCTTCTTCCCCAAGTTAAATTTGTCACCTACCCCCATCCCCCTTTTAAAGTCTTAAGTATACATTCTAATCACAGTTTCTGCATTTATCATGAAGTCCAAAATTTGCCAGGGAAAGGGAAAAGGGATATATGTTGAGGCTGCTAAATGTGAGTTTGGGCCCTTTGAACAAAGGTAGCAGGATGGGCTTAAAGGATTTTTCTCTATTTATTCAGAAAAACCTTCTCTCACAACACATTCCCTAGAGGTGATATGTAAAGTTTTTTTGGACTGTATTTCTCAGTCATTTTCACTATTCATTATTGTCGTCATCAGAAGGAGATGCAGAAATGGGAAATTCATGTATATTAGCAGTATTAATCTAAGATTATGTGGAAGTAGATGAAAGTGAAATAGTTGAAGAAGGATTATTTGTAGCCAGTCTAGTCCCAAGGCCACCTCCACATCTTGTTACCCATCACCCAGAACGAAGTGGTCATCTCCTCTTTGCCGGAGCCTTAAACACCGCCCCCTGCCCTTCTCATGTGCCTGCTTCCCCTGGGGCAGCTCATTCATTTGTGGCTTTGGTTATCCTGTATAGGGCACACTTTTCTCAGCACAGCGTGGGGACCCTGACAGATCCAGTGCTGACCACATACTTTCCTCAGACAGGTTATAAAAGCATTGGGTTTCCACTGTGCCTCCGAGTCATCCTGATTCAGCCCCTGATGTCACATTCCAGTGGCCTTATCTAGACTTGGATTCTCCCTGAACGTCCCCAGCTTCACAGACATATTCCCTTCCCCCAGGCTTCTTTCTCCAGGGTGACCTGAGGATGCTGTTTGCTACTAGTATTTCTCCCACGTGATGCCCCATTTCCGAATTCTGGGGTCACCATAGTTAGTGACATAGATGAATACTGAAGCTACTTCCCTTAGAAACAACTCAGCTTTCAAAAGGCTGTTATAATAAGTGCATCCTTCAGTCAGTTCGCAGTGACATTCAGCAGTACTTCCGTGGTGGTTCCTGGAGTTGACAGAGCTTCGATCCAATATGTTTGAGGCTCTGAAATTTGGTAGATGAGCTTCTTCACTTTCTATTTTTAACCTACACTGTTAAGAGGAATATGAAGGGACTAGAGTAAGTGTAGTTTGTAGGAAAGCCCTCCCTGCGCTAGTCACAGGGGATTAAAAAAATACACCAAACAAAGTTACTAGTTTTAAAGGGTCTAGTTAACGAGAGAAGAAAGGGGACAAAGGATGCAGCTCACATTTATGGGAAGCATTCTGCCCTGGGAAGAGCGCGCAAATATCAGGCACTGTTAAGTGTTATACAGAGAAAATAATGATCTCTTTTAAAGTATAATTTGAATAAAACGTTAGGGTTTTTTTAAAGTGGAAGAATCTGGAGTCATAATGCTAACCAACCCTCTCATTTGACAGGTGAGAGAATGTGGCCCGGGGAAGGGAAGTGGCTTGTCCAAGGCAGTGACGTCATTGGAGCTGGGACTAGAACCCAGGACTGTTGGCGGCTTGGCCACCTGGCCAGTGCTGTTCCCGCCTGTGTGACTAGGTGTGCTTGTTGCTCAGAAGTTCATGGAAGTAACAGGGAAAGCCTGAGCAAACTTATCCTTCCTGCTGAGTCCTAGTCTTCTGGAGTCGGTGGTGAGGGAGAAGTATTCTTCTGGAAACAGCATCACCTTGGGCCTTTGGCAGCTTTCTTAGCTTATTCCTATTCCCCGCACTGCTTCCTGTTGAGAAGTCCACAATCTGGGCTCAAGGGACCACTGTTAGTCTGAAGTGGAAAACAGAGGCAACTACAAACCTAGTATTTATTTATTCAGTGGCTTTGCATGTAAAATAGAACCTGCCTTCAAGGTGTGTTTGGTGTAACGATCTTTTTAAAGTAAACATCAGCAATGAGAAATATTCCACTTTGATCTAAAACGCCACGTGGTTTGTCCCCGCACAGAGCGACAGGGTTTCATGCAAAGCTGGAAAGGCTGGCTCTCGTTCTGGTTCGGTGTTTACTGGCTGAATGGAGACCTGTGGACTTGAGACGGCGTGCCCGGTGTTGCTGAAGCGCGCTGAAGCCCTGTAGTGTAGAACTCTCCATGCTTAGTGGCGTTTTATGTTTTTATATTAGAACAGGTGTCGAGTTAGCTAAAAAATGTTGCTGACCCACTTCTTTGATTCTGGAGTATTTTTTTAATCCGGCTGAGACAGAATGCTTTTCAAAAGTTCTCTTTCTGAACAGCAACTGGGTTCATTGTACTGTCGTACCTTGTGTGTGTCGCGTGTATCAGTGAGTATGTTTTTGAGGTTAAAGGTAGATTTGGGTCCTGGAACCTCAAGCCCTTTGTAGAACATGGAGGAAAGCTCTCTCTATGATCTAATCAGAGTGTCCCTGTGGGGAGCAGACAGTGAGGTTGCGCCTCTTAAATCCTCTGTGTCCCCCTCCTCACCAAATTGGGGTGACTCTGGGGACACGTATTTCCAAACAACTTTATCTTTGGTCTAAATTCCATCCAGACATAGCACCATGTGGGAGAAAACAGGAGTCCCTGGAGTGCTCCCACCCCTCGCTCCTCCCAGAGCTCAGGCCTCACCCTCCCGCACGCAAGCGGATGCCAGGAAAACGAGGGTGGGAAGCAGCTTTGTACTCAGGCAGTGATTTGAACTAACGTATACCCTGCTGAGAGTCTTTTTTTGAGTCTGAACCAAAGACAAAGAGGTTTGATCCTTGTCCAGTAATAATGAGTTTGCCAGGAGCCAGAACGCAACAAACAATAGTCATTGTCCTTGGTCTGGAGGATCCGTTACCCGGAAGCTGTTGGGGGGCATCGGATGTTAACAGGATCTCTGTTTTAGGATCGGTCTGCCTGTGGGATCGGGAGAATGAGGAGATGGGGGCACTGAAGTTTTCCTGACCCTTTTTTCTGTCATCATCGAAAGCATGTGTTAAGCAACTGTCCACAGACGGGGCCCGCTCTGCAGATAAGTAGGACAGACGAGAGCTTACAGTTGGAAACAAACAGTTCTGTTCTTATAAAAACGAGGTCAGAGGCAACAGACAAATAAATGGCACGAGACAGAACAAACTAAGGAAGAGTAGCTTCAAAATGCTGGGAGCAGGAACATAAATATTGTGAATTGTTGAGTCTTGATGATACGCTTCTCAGAGTTGAAAGGGTGACCGTGTTACTTGGTTAAGCTGTAATCTGAGTCCATGTTTTAAGTCATGTTATCCTCCCTCCCTCCTTCCTTCCTTCCTTCCTTCCTTCCCACGTAGGTGCCAAGCACCGTGTGAGGTGCTGGGGATGTTGGTAGGAGTAACTTACAGTCGTTGTCCTTAGAGAACTGGGCCTCAGCTGGGGGGAAAGGGAGACCAGTTTGGAAAGTGTGTACAGAAGGAGTCCCCAGCGTTAGACTGCGTGTGCACATGGTGGTTTGAAAGCTAAAAATATGTGAACTCCGTTAGCGACTGTTGGGGACGGTGGTGTCAGCTTAGCTATCTGTCTGCTGACCTTTGGGCTCCCGCGTTAGAGCTCAGGAATGCTTTCTCTCCGTCCCTGTCTGGAGACTGGGAGCTGAGGTGAGGTGGGAGGTTGGTAGAGGGCGTGGAGGGTGTTACAACCCCTGTAAAGCAGGGCTGAGCTTAATCACAGGAGGGTGGGTATTTTGGGGCTATGGTTTTTAAATTTCAGTGAGACTGTTTCTGCAGTCTTCAAATAAGTCTAAAATTATCTTTCGATATGCCAGCTTTCATCAGTGTGGGTTTTATTTTTGGTACCATGGGCTGTGTGTGCATAACAGATGTGAGGACTTTTTTCCATTAGAGCTGTTGAGGGCTTCTGACCCACAGAGAAAAGCGTTGGCACTCAGAGGCGTGTGCTCCCCTAGTCCCACCACCGTTATCTGCAGGCAGATAAACTAAAATACTTAAATTGCTGCTCTAAAAATGACGCATGGGAGATGGACAGTTCACTTACAGCACCAGTTCCATCTGGGGACAGCAGTGAGCTCTGGAGAAGGGGAAGAGAGAGTGGAGGCCAGAAGGCAGGACAGCACGGGGACACTCAGAAGACATCCACTGAGCTGCTCTGCTCTCTGCTCCCCTGGCTTTCCATCTGTAGAGTAAGTTATCACCAGCTGTCATTCGCCTTTGAGATGTTAATTTATACTTCCCCAGTTCAGCACAACTCCTCAGCTCTTCTTCCTGGTGGTCCAGGGGTGAGCGAACTTTCTCCTTAAAGAGCCGGCTGGAAAACACTTTCAGCTTTGGGGTCTGTGTGGTCTTTAGCAACTACTCGCTCTGCCATTTTAGGGCAAAAGCAGCCAAAACAATGTGCCAACAAATGAGTGTGGCTGTGTCCCCATAAAGCTTTATTTACATAAACAGGAGCTAGCTGGGTTTGACCCACAGGCTGCCATTTGCTGATGCCTGTGTTAGACACAGGGGCTCTGTGGGTATCCATCCAGTTATTCCCTCCTTCTCTCTAAAGGGGAAACCTCAATGGCCTGAACTTTGTGCTGAGGGTACTGGAGTTCTTGCTTCAGCTCCACGTCCCTGGGCTGTGAGAACCACATACTGGGTCGACCATGCAAGAATAATGTAGTAATAAATTTAGTGTGACACATTTAACAGGATATATGTCTTATTCTGTGTGACCTTTTGAAATAATGGTAAGTCATTCACAGGTAAAAATAATTAGTGTTCTTTTTATGTAGCCCAACCAGGCATTTTGGTGATCAGGAAGAAGTGAGGATGGAGACAATGAGTGTATGGGTACCCTAGGTCCTCTACTGCTGGAGACCCCCAATTCCAGATCCAGTAAATGGTAAAATGAGAAAGATGCTCGGCCAGGAATCTAAATGTCTGCCATGTCCTGGTCCTCAGTACTAGGATTGGGCAACAAGTCACTAGGGGCTCTCAGAATCTTGAGGTTATGGGTACTGTAGAGTCCCATCTCTTGGGGGATATTAGATTCTCATGTTCCACCTAAGGCAAGAATCGTGAATAGTCAAAATTAGCCATGGAAATGCTTGAAATATCCTTAAGTAGAGCACACATGGTTTTGTGTATACCGCATTTCACTAGAAAGTTAGCTCCTCGTTAACATGGATTTTTTAGACCCATTTTATTCCGTGCTTGTGTCCCTGTAACCTAGAACGATACCTGCACCTGGTAGACATGAATGATCAACGTCTGCAAGAATATACGTTTAACTGTATGATGTAGTGTATAGTATGGAAGAAAGAATGCACATGCAAACTCTAATTTCACTGCGTTTTTAAAAATTATTTACAGAAGGCAGTCATGCTCATGGTCGAATTTGCATAGAATACGTCACCACTGTGTTCCAGGTTCACACATTCAAGAAGAAAGCTGATTTGGGGCTCACTTAGGGTATAAGCACTTCTTCTGTCCGATAAGTGGTCCAAATAGAAAACTTCACCTGTTTAGACACTGAGTCCTCTTGTTATGGAAATGCTAGCATCTCCGTGTTCAGGAGACATCCTTCCGTCGGCCTTGTTCCTCTCAGGGCGGCACCAAGCTCTCCATCAGACCCTGTGTTCTGTGGGAGAGGGTGGGGGGCAATGACCATATTTTCCAACTGAAACAAAGTCCAGACCTCTATAGCTGCGATTTTACATTGTCTCTGGGGTTAGGTGTAGGTTTTTTCTTGACTCAGAGGGCCCTGTTCCCACCCTGCTCCCTTTGATTGCTGGGGCAGTGCTTGTGGGCAAAGACCCTCAGAAACCAGGACTGAGATGCAGACTCTGACGGGGAGGGGCAGCACAGGATTTCCTGGCTGCAAGGTGGGGGCTGTGTGGCTTTGCTGGCAGTTCCCTTTCTCTCTTCTACTCTCCTGTTACCTTCAACCCTAGAGTTTTCAAAAACCCTCACTGGGGAGTATTGGCAGTATCTATGAAAATTTAAAACGTACCAACTTTATGACCCAGTGTTCAACTTCTTGGTATCTGTCCTTCCTAATGCTTTACATGGCTCTGCACAATACAGACGATGTCCATT
This sequence comes from Equus asinus, assembly GCF_041296235.1. Lineage (NCBI taxonomy): Eukaryota > Metazoa > Chordata > Mammalia > Perissodactyla > Equidae > Equus > Equus asinus. The sequence goes on from NC_091798.1 coordinate 88,527,553, forward strand.
GTGCGTTATTTATTATAGTGAAAAATCAGACACAACCAAAGAGTCTGCCAGTTAGGTAACAGAAAATAATTATGGTTGGTCTAGACTGTGGAATTCTATATAGTAGTTAAAAAGGCTTCAGATAGATTTATATGTTCAACCTGCAACAATCTGCAAGCCATTGTGAGAGTAGAATAACACAGCAAAAGGTCTAGAAGATAGACGTGCGACCGTGACAGCGGTTACCTCTGGGAAGCAATCAGATTAGAGTTGGGGTAATAATGGTCAAGGCAATTCTGTTTTCTGTATCTTTATCGTAATTTACATTTTCTTTGGCAACAAGAATATAATTATGTATTGCTTGTATAATTGCAAGTAAATGCAATTTAGGAACAATCCTTGGAACTTGGATCCTTTGCAGTTAGATTTCTCGAAAGCACGCGAAGAAGGCTCGCTCGGTTCGCTTTCTGACCCAGATCCCTGACTGTCTCCTCAGCCGTCTGCAGTCCGGCTTCTGCTTCCACCCTGCTCGAGAGAGTATTCTGATCTGTGTCCCAGATGACTCCTTGCTGCCAAATCCAGTTACTTCTCAGGCCTCCACCCATTGGCAGTGTTTGACACCGCTGACCCCTCTGCTTCTTGAAAGCCTCTCCTTCAGCTTCTCTCTGGTTCATCCTTTTCAGTTTCTTTCTTCTTCCCAGCCCCTGGAGGTTTGCATCCCCCAGGGTTCTGAGCTGTGCACGCCTCTGTCTTCCTCCCCTTCTTTCACTGCATTCCTCTCCAGGTGACTTTATTTACTCCCATTGATGCCTCCTTTGCTACCTCTGCGGGTCACTACGAAATCTTGATCTCTAGTCCAGCCATCTTTCTGGAGCGCTGCACACGTAGCCATCAGCCCACACTTCCCCTTGGTACAGGCACTTCCAGTGTAACTGATTGTTAAGTGAATTGCTGCCCCACCACCCCAAAACCACTCTTCCCCTGTGATTCCTATCTGCCACTGGTCTGCCATCGGATCACCTGCCAATCTGGAATCTGAGATCCTAGTCCTGGGTTCCTCTGCCTTTATTCATGGGCCATGTCAAATCAGCAAACAGGACCTATTCATTCCATGGCCCCCAACCCCCACTGCCATTGCCTCCTGAAGGCCTACATCAGTTTTCAGTGGGATTAACTCTTATTTCTCTGTCCAGGTCAGTAACTGGTGGGGTTCTTATTTATACATTCTGCCTGCATGTCACCTAATTCTCTAAACAGGGCTTGACATTAGCTGATTCCTGTTCCCGTTCTGTGGACGAACCCTTCACACCATTGTAATTAGTCAGTCCTCCAGGGGCTGTCTTGTTTGGATTGAAAGCTTATTGTTTAAAGTTGATTTCAGTTGTTTTCTAACTGTCTAATCGTGTTTGTGGCTATTGATCCTGATGAAATGCTCGTGGTGGGAGAGCTGGGAGCATCACCTCCGTCTCTGCATGTGTGCTTCCAAGGTTCTGAGGAGTTACTGTTTGAGGGCATTGAGTTCCTGATTTCAGAGGTGGCAGGGTCAAATAAAACCAGACTCTGGAATTTTAATTCTTCTTGTGGCTTTTAATAATGACACAATGTAGATTTTTCTCTTAAAATATTTAGAAACTCAAACAAAAGAACATCAAGTACTGGTTGTTGTTACGGTTTTTTTTTTTTTTTTTTATAGCCCCCACATCCCAAAAAGGTCCTCAAAGATAATGACTTATCGAGAAATGAGTCTTGGTTGCTTTAGAGGCTGTCTATGAGAGGATGGAAGCCGATTTTTTCGTTTCCTGAGGAAGATTCGCCCTGAGCTACATCTGTTGCCAATCTTCCACTTTTTTGCTTGAGGAAGATTCACCCTGAGCTAACATCTGTGCCAGTGTTCCTCTATTTTGTATGTGGGTTTCCGCCACAGCATGGCCACTGACAAAAGGTGTAGGTCTGTGCTCAGGAATGGAACCCAGGCTGCTGAAGCAGAGGGTACCCAGCTTAACCACTAGGCCACAGGGCGGGCTCCAGAAGCTGATTTTACCATTCCACATTTCACAGCTCCTGTCCATTGGTGAGTGACAGACAGATGACATTGTCGTGGAGCCTGGAATTATTCCACAGAGAAAAATAAATTGTCATAGAAAGTTTGGAAAATATCAGAAAGAGGAGAGGCAGACTGAAAGAGGCTCCTGGTTCTGAAATTCGTTTTTAAGTGAGGGATATTAAAAAAAATCTGTAGATCCGGTTCTTCTAGTTTTTATGCTGTTACTCATGCTGAGCTGCCCAGAGCTTTCTTTGCAGCTTGGTTTCATTCACTGCCCTAGAAATCTGATATAATGAAACTTAAGAAACATTAGCTTTCCTAATAGGCCATTTTCTCACCTCTCAAATAATACTTTAATATTATAGGAGCGGGACTCTCATCTTCCTCCTCTCCATTTCTGTAGGAACCACTCCCACAGTCCATCCTTTATTCCTAAGTTTGCAGCATCTGAGCCCCTGGCCAACTAGACCTGTAAGCGTTTCCATAGCTCTTCTGTTTCTTTATATTTGTTTGCCTGAGATTGGGGGGCATGGCTAGCATCTCTCCTGCGGAGACAAAATTGCTTGGATTTCCTTCTAGCTCCCATCTCTTTGAGCTTAGTACTTGTGTTGAGGTTTTAAAAATGTCTTCCGTGATTTGGGAGTTGATGTATTTCCTTTGGGTGGTGCCCAGGTGTCTGGAAGACAGACAAGTGAGAGCTGTTTTTCGGAACTCAGTTCTTATATAAATGTGCCAGGGAAGGGTTCACCTCATTGCAAGTTACCCTGTATCCTTCCATACGAATCCCTTGGTGAACTGAATAGAGCATCTGCTGAGTTCCAGGATGCTCATTTTCCCCCCATGCTTGTATCAGAATGCCTCACCCAGTCAGTGACACATGTAATTTGCCTGACTCCTTCCCCCAGAAATTCTTTTTGTAAGATAGATAGTACTTTAGAATTAAGGAAGTTTACTTAATGGCTATGCGGACTAGGAACTGTGTGAGCACTTCACGGGGATTAACTGATTCGATCTCTCGGGGCAGCTCGTGGGGTGGGCGGCAGTGTTGTTTCCTTGTACAGAGAAGGAAGTTGAGGCTCGGGGAGGACATGTGATTTGCCCCAGTTAGTGGTGGAGTTGGGGCCGGGAGTCCACGTGACTGTTCTCACTGATAATTTGTGGCTTCGAGTCTGGTTGCCCTGGGGGTTGGGAGGAAGCCCCTTGCCCTCAGCTGTGTACAGATCCAACACGGATGCAGTGTCCTTGGGTGCCCGGAGCCAGACTTCAGGGGCCATACCCTGAGCAGGCCTGTCCCCGTCACCCCACAGTGTGGAATCAGTATGTGATGTATGTTTTCTTTTTTCAAAACTGGATGGAGCTTGGAACAGCAAATATTTGATCAGAGCAAATTCCCCTTGCTGAATCCTGCCAGCTTGTTCAACTCGAAGGTTCTTTGCCTAAAAATATTCACCACTTACTGAAGGCTGAATGACTAAGTCGCCCGCAGAGCATAAAGCAGATCTGTCTGGAGCAGGGGGTGGTTTGCCTACTTGTGTTTTGGTTGAAATATGCAGTGCCACATACTCACCCTTTGAGGAGCCCGAGGGCCTCTGGGAGTAAACAGGGAGGGCTCTATAGCAGCTGATGGGCGGGAGCTCTGATGGGCTGGAGCTCCGATCTGCTGGCATTAGCATTCTCCTTGAAATGCATTCTAGGAGAAGGAGATGAGAGAAGTCCGTTTGGGGTGGGGAGGTGGAGAAGAGCCTGAAGGGCTGGTGTAGATGAAGGGGGTGCTGACAGGCGTGTGTCATAGTGGGGGGTCAGGAATTGGCTTTGCTGATAGAGCAGCAGAGAGAAGGGAGGGAGGAAAAGAGTCAAATGAGTATCATAGAGCAATAAATCCCATGTAAGTACAGCAGCCTAATGAGTGAGGTGGTGTGGGTGCTCCAGGAATACAGTTTTTACAGATTTAAAGCAATGTCACCTCCTTGTTACCCGAACCACTCAATGGGGATAGCTTTGGTTTCCGGTTTGAGGCTCTGAAACGTTCACTTTGTGTGGGGTCTCCCCATTGCTTCAGTATCTGGAGAGGTTAATCCCGTGAGTTTGCTCTCTCACGGTGAAACACAGCTGAAAAGTCAGAGCCCTTCGGAAAGCACTTGCTGACCTCTCAGCCCTTCATAGGGGCCCCTCCTGTATCCTCATATCTGGTCCTAATTGCCGTTCTGAATCAGCTTCCAGACCAGACGTTCTCACTGGGATGCCTAGGGTGCCTCCAACTCTGTAAGTTAAAAACACACTCCTGAGGTGTCTTCCTAGTGCCACACTCTGTCCTCTGCCAACCCTAGTCCCCTCCACCCTGAACAGCAGCGTGTTAAAAGAAGCAAAAGGGAACCCTCCCCATCCTTCACTTGCACGGTTCACTGTGCGCATTCTTGTCATCCGCACCTCCTACCACCTATGACTTCTACCCACAGAATTTCTATTTTTTCTGCCACTGGTTGACCCTCTTCATCCATTACCTGGACTGGTAAACAGTGGCCTTCTAACTTACCCTCCTGCCTCACACCTGTCCCCTTTCCAGTCTGTCCTCTGCTTTGCAGCCACCCCAGCTTAAACAGTTGTTTCTCCTTGCCTACTGACTGGGGGCTGGACTTCTTAGCATGGCATACCTGGCCCTTCCCAACAAGACCCTGCTGCCTTTTGTCCTTCATCTCTTGCCAAGCAATACCTTTTTAGTATAAGTATGTCCCATGCAATATTTAGTCTATGTCCCAAATATTGTATACAACACACTTATACTAAAAAATTAGCCATTGCTTATGCAAAATTTAAATTTTCTTTTTTCTTTTATTTTTTTTACTGAGGAAGATTCACCCTGAGCCAACATCCACTGCCAGTCTTTCTCTTTGTTTTTTTTTTTTGTATGTGAGCTGCCAGCACAGCATGGCCACTGACAGTGGAGCAGTGTAGGTCTCCGCCCAGGAACCAAACCCAGGCTGCCGAAGTGGAGCACGGTGAACCTAACCACTGGCCCACCAGGACTGGCCCCGAAATTTAAATTTAACTAGACATTCTGTATTTATCTGGCAACCCTACACGTGTGTTACTTTGTTTTACAGCCTGGTCAAAAAATATAGTAGTCTCTATGCATTTATATCTTGCTCTGATCTAAAAACATTGCAGTTGCACGACTTGTTGACTGCAAAGTGTTTGACATTTCTTCATGAAATCCTTCGTGTCTGTTCGTGAAAATGGAGCTATGCTTGTACGGTCTCCATAATGATGCATTTTTGCCTGAGACACTACTTTGGAAAGATACGTTTTGTTTTGGAAAAACGTGTCTGAGAGTCAGGCGCAGTAGCTTCAGACTGCAGGTCTCTTCCGAGGGGAGCAAATCCTCATTCAGGAAGACGAAGTCCAGTTAAATTTAGTCTTCCTTTTGTTTATGGAAACCTTAATAGCCCCGGTTATTATTGTTTCTTCAAGATCTTTTCTGGAGAAGGAACTAAACTATCATGCTTCAATTTCACCTCCAGCTTTGTGTGACTTTTGTCCCTGTGATATTTTTGTCTTATGAATAACAGCTATAATGTGATTTTCAACTGGTTTTCTGTTCTGAAGAATGTTCAACTTTGATGTTGATGAGAAACAATTTTTTTTTACCACTGACTAAATCTGTATTTTCTGACATTAATAAAAATGTTCTCCTTATGTAAGATTTTAATTATTCTGATAATGTAAATAGGTTTTACATCAAGATCTAATTGGACTAGAATAAACAATTGTCAGCATTTGTTAGAAGACTAAGATGCGTAAATAAAGAGCTCAGTGGATCAAGAAAAAAACCCAATTAACAGCCAATTCACAGAGAAAACTACAGAGCACCCTAAATTTAAGAAAAGATGTGAACTTTTACTAGTGATGAGGAAGATGGACATTGAAACAAGATAATGTTTGTTATCTTTGAATTGAGTGTTCAGGTTGGGAACGTGAGCAGTCTCAGATATTATTGGTGAGATGTAATTTGGTGCAGTCTTTGAAAGTGTGATTTGACTTTAATTCTTGAAATTTGAAAACGTAGATACTGCTTGACCCATTGATTCCATTTCTGGGTCGGGAGTGTCTGTATAAATCACAACATGTGTGCAGTGAGGCATCCAAGCAGGGTTTATGGAATCAGAGTTCGTAGTAGCAAAAAACAAATACACAAAACAAAAAATCCTCCCAAGGAGCTCAATATGGGAATGCTAGCCAATTTTGATCCAGCCTTACTATAAAATATTACATAGTGGTTAAAGAGAGTGGGTGGGGTTTTATGTATCCATAGGGAGAGATCTCTGTGGCTTACTGTTCATTGGGCAAATAATTGCAGAACAATATATATACTCTTATTTAATAAAGCTGTCTCTCTCTATATATGGTACCATACAGGTGTATGTGTGTGTGTGTGTTGTGTGTAAGGATGGGGGTGTGTATACACACACACATTTATATATGTAAAATAATAAAAACACCCCCCAAAATGTTAACTTTCCTGAGGTGGGGAGTGACATTTTGGGGTGAGAGTGAAGGAAGTCTCTCACTTTTTTCTATATATTTATGCATCTTGGGAAAAATTTATCCGTGTATTACAAGTGTCATTTAAAAAAATCCTGATGCTGGATTTCAGAATTCATTCAGGGAAAGAAAAGGCTGAGTGGTACGTTATGAACACTAGATCTTTTCAAAAGAGTCAGAGTGAATTAAGTCGTCGTGTTTGGAAGGACACTCTACTCTCTTCTCAGCCTTCGTTTCTCTGAGCACGTGGCGCGCCTCCTCGCTGGGTTCTGACCTGTGGGCTGGGGGAACACCATGACAGCCCTTCTTTACCAGTTTTAGCAGATGACTGTTTTCTCTTTTTCCTCAGATCCCTTTTTACGAAGACCTTTGTAAAGGCATTAAAGCTGGAGACACCTGCCAGAATCTGGTGGGGTACTCTGCCGTGTACAGAGTCTGCTTTGGAATGGCCTGTTTCTTCTTCATCTTCTGCCTCCTGACCTTAAAAATCAACAACAGCAAAAGTTGTCGAGCCCATATTCACAACGGGTAAGTCCCGGGTCTTCGTGGGCATACGTCCCCTTTCCTTGGGTTCAGAACAGTATCCAGGACCTCTTCCACTCGTCAGCCCCTCCCTGCTCTTCCTCCAGTTGAAATTAGTGACACTGATTTTAGGGAGGGTGGGACTTGCCACCACCCAGAGGCCTGAGAACTAGAATCCTATTTGTAACACCTGGTACCGTAACGAGACATGAAGTGGAGACAAGAGTTAATTTCTTGTACCAAGATCTCTCCCCAGGTCGTTTCCTCCCCTGCAACAAAATGGTGTTTTGCACAGTCCAAGGCCACGCTGAGTCTGTATAATTAGGAAAAGGCAGTCTCCAGTCACTTAATTACTTCCCCTCGATTTGGAGAGAACACTGCCAGTGGCAGAATCGTGGATTGACATGCTTACCTTCTAAGAGACCTTTTGTCCTTCCTTGAATATCATTTAAATACATTTCCCCCTTTTTGTTTCCTTCCAGCTTTTGGTTCTTCAAACTTCTGCTGTTGGGGGCCATGTGCTCAGGAGCTTTCTTCATTCCAGATCAGGAGACCTTTCTGAATGGTAAAAATGGGGTATTTTGGGTACCTATTTTGTCTTTACCCATTTTGTGAAATTATTCAAAAGCGTAGTCCAGGGTGCGTTTGATATTTTGAATTACTGATTTTCTTATGGCTCAAAAACACATTCCTGGCGCCAGCCCCATGGTGTAGTGGTTGAGTTCAGCCTGCTCCACTTTGGTGGCCTGAGTTCATGGGTTTGGTTCCTAGGTGCAGACCTACTCCACTCATCAGCCATGCTGTGGCGGCAACCCACTTATAAAGTGGGGGAAGATTGGCACAGATATTAGCCCAGGGCTAATCTTCCTCAGCAAAAAAAATTCCTGCCTTACCTGCCCATACTTTATCTACCCCGGGCCCCTCCTTCCCCACACCCTCTTCTGCCTCACCTCCTCCAGGGAGGTGAGAAGGCCTTTGATTAGTCTGTGGGCTGAAGATTGAAATGATGATTTTAAGGTTATTGGCCTGAAAGGAAAATGAGGCACTTAACATTTGTTTGCAAACTGGTTTAGCATGTCAGCCATGAGTGAAGAGGCGGGGGAGACCTTGTTCTCTCTGAGCACTGCCCGGAAGAGCCGGGGACAACAAGTACATGGCCTCTGAGCGGCTCTAAACCTGCGGCAGCTGTCATGGGATCGAAAAGGCATCCTCCAGTCTACTTCTAAACATACCTGATGTGAAACCGTGTCACACAGAGTTATATTCCTTATTGATAGAACCTACCAAAATTGGTTTAATGTGAAGCCTTAAATCAGCCCTTCTTCATATGAACTAGGGAGAAAAAAAGCCTGAATTTCAGCAGTTCCAAACACTGTTCAAACCAAATGGATTCACTTTCCTAATTAAGACAGTAGAACAGTCGCCTTGCGTCAGTCCACAGGGAGCCGTCAGAGTCCCTCTGACAGTCACATGTTGGGGTCCGACCAGTTTTCAGAGTCATACTGGTTTAATCTGTTCCTTAAGGAAGTCATGCCCCAGTCTCATTTTTACCTGAAATGCTGCTTGCTGGTTTTCTATTCCCCACAGACCTACTTTTATGTATTAGAATAATAGATTTAGAGCGGGAAAGGTCTAGTCCAGCTCAGTCACCTTTATATACAGGCTGCAGCCCAGAGATGTGACGTGGCACATCCAAGGTTAGCGCTTTTTTGTAGCAGAGCCAGAAGTAGGATCTGAGTGCCTGGTCCCAAGTCGGAACCTCATTTCCTCACCAGATGTTGGTGGCTCCCTATCCAATAAAATTTGAACCCTTGATTTTTCTGGCAGTGTGTGTTTTTACTTTTAAATTGTGGGTCCTCATTGATTTTGTGAATTACTGCCTCTGTTAAGATATCTGGCAGTGAGAGCATGGAGGTTAAGCTTGGGTGCTCCAGAGCCAGGCTGCCTGTGTTCACGTCCCAGCTGCATCCTTTACTGGCTCCAGGACTTTGTGGATTTACATAGACTCGGTTTTTCTCCTCTGTAAAGTGGGTATAATAGTACCCAACTGATGATCGTGTGGGAATTAAATGTGTTGTAGGTACTGTCAGCATGCAGTAAAAATGAACTGTAGTCATTACTCTCTTTTGAGCTAAACGCTTGGCACAATCACCTCATCTCCTTCTGGATGGTCTTCTTTTGCAGCCTGGCGCTATGTGGGGGCCATCGGAGCCTTCATCTTTATAGGCATCCAGCTCATCCTGCTCGTGGAGTTTGCACATAAATGGAACAAAAACTGGTATGTGCCTTTATGGAAAACTTCCGGTGGACCCACTGCCTGACTCAGAGAAGCCGCCGGTGGAACGGTGTTGATAAAGCTGTGCTCTGATTTGCACTGCAGGGGTCGGCAGCCTGCACACACCAAAAACAGCTTATGCTGGCACCTTGCCTCCGCCCCTGCTCCTGGGACCTCTTCATTCACTCCTCTCCCATACTGTTTTTCTCTCCTTTCTACCTTTCCTTCTTTCACTTCGTTTCTTTTCACTTTTTAGCTCTCTTTTCCCCCACACTCTGTCATTTGGGCTCTAAGTCAATCACTGATGTGACAGCCTCACTCAACCCTATTGCTGGTGCCTTTCGGTGCCAGCTCTCCGGTTGTGGTGGTGGCTGAAAACCTGCATGGGCTTTCTCCCGGGCGCCCAGCCTTAGGAAATTAAAACAAAGTGCTTTGGAGCTGAGGTTCATTTCTGCAAAGAACGTGCCATGGAAGAGTTCTCTACTTTAAAGAAACATTTGTTCCTTCTCACCTGCCTGGGAGTGGAAGGACGCTTTCCTTAGGAAGGTCTGTTGTGCTGCTTTGGAAAGCCCTCCTGACTTTTAAAAATACAGACTGTTTCTCAGTGCCTTGAAAGGAGAATTCACATCCCAGGATAAGTAGGAAATGCCAAACTCTTAAGAGCTGGTTTTATTTCTTGCTGGGCCACACTGAGGAAATGACAGCTAGACAGGGGTCCAGACTCTGTGTGGCTGCAGGCAAAGCCCTTGGCTGCTCTCCGTCTCACTTTACTTACAAAATAGGAATGAAAATAGCTGCCTGTTGTCCCCAGTAAGGCCTTTGTTATTTTGTAGATTTTATAGGCATTAATCTTATTTTATACTGTTTTGGGAAAAAAAATCAGAAAGTACTATACGAATGTGAATTTTTTTTTATCTTGGACAAAACCAAATGTACTGTCCAAATTCTCTCAAAATACTTTTCGTTCTGATTATGTTCCTCAGTTTGGTGGTAGTAGCTTCTGTTTCATTTTGATTTTGTTTTTAAAAAATCAAATCATGGGGGCTGGCCCCGTGGCCGAGTGGTTAAGTTTGCGTGCTCTGCTGCATGCGGCCCAGTGTTTCGTTGGTTCGAATCCTGGGCACGGACATGGCACTGTTCATCAAACCACGCTGAGGCAGCTTCCCACATGCCACAACCAGAAGGACCCACAACGAAGAATATACAACTATGTACTGGGGGGCTTTGGGGAGAAAAAGGAAAAAAAAAAAAATCTTAAAAAAAAATCAAATCATGAGATGCATGAGTGAAAGGATAATGTTAATCATTTTATTATTTGGTAAATATTGGAGTAAGCACCCAAATGCTTACAGCCTATTTTTGAAATGTTTATGGCATGTTGAATAGTCATACAAATAGCACTCCAGATGTGTTTTGGTATTTCTTCAAGTCTTAATCTCTTCAATGACACATTTCAAGGTCTGAGTTATGCTCATGTGTAAAGGATTGCATGCTGTCCTGCTTTTTGAGCCATCCTTGAAACCCCGTGATTTGTGTTTGGGGTCTCCACTAGATCTTATTTTGAGTCAGGGGAGTTTTCCTAAAGAGAAGTCATATAAGACTCTCTTGTATGGGATCTTGTTTTCTCAGTAGTGCAGAAGAAATACCCTCAAAGAGTTAGAAATGCATTTTAATGATATTAATTTAATTATCATTCTTTCTATGATAATTCTTACTGTACTTTCATGTACTTTCTGAATTTTTTATTAGACAAAGTAAATACGTCATCCTAAAATTTTCACAAATATACTTCAAAAAAGAGAAGAACTTCATGGTAAAACGTTAGCATCTTTGATACTGAGTGCCTGATCTGCCCATTTAATGGTCCGTTCTCTTGAGGATACTTGTGTGTCTTCACTCTGACTTTAATGTTTTGATTGATTCTGAAGCCATTTTCTGGGACTAATTTTTGGTGCCAAGTTTTAACAGGCGTTCTGGAAGAGTTTGGTTTCTTTAAAAACTTTCCAGAAACCACTCAGTAAGAATGGCTTAAGAGCTTTGCAACAAATGATGTTGCTGTTGTCTGGGCTTTGAGGCCAAATACCAATGAAATCCCTTTTGTCAGCATGTTCATAGTTGACTTGTCTTCCTAAAGTTAGGACTGAGCTAGGAAGCTCACTAATATTGTTATTTTCGGATAGATTCCTCTAATTTAATAGGTTTTTTTGCTGTGTGTTTTAACAGAGACTTTTGCTTACAAGCTTAGCTAGAAAATACAATAGTCATCTCACTCTTCATGGAACAGCCAAAGTTCTTTTTCTTCCCTTTTCTTAAACATCCTGAGAAGGAGAAAATCCTGAAGGCAGTGGGCTGGAAAGGTGTGGGCCTGGAGACCGGGACGCTGCTTGCTGTTTCACTTTGGGTAAATCACTTGGCCTCTCTGACCTGTTTTCACGCCTGTAAAGTGATGTGGTTGGACTAGATGTTTAATGTGTTTTTTTCTTTCTAGCTCAAATTTTGTGATTTGAAGTGTCACTTCTACATGAAAATTGAAATAAAAAGTAGGTGGTATCCTCAGGTGCTTCTGGTGAGGACCCGTTTTCTAAATGGACTAGATTGTCACCTCATGTTGTTGCTGGGTTTTATTCCCTCCCGACCATCAGCCTAGGCCCGAGCCCGGCCAGCACTCCAGCCTGGTGCCTGCTTCCGGCTGTGTCCGGGCCCTTGCCTCTGCTGCCTGGGCCTTTTCTAATCTCCGTCCAAGGGCTTTCCGTTTAGCATGTATTCTCAATTTTTGGAGTATTGACTGTGTTCCAGACAGTGTGGTGGGCGCTGAGAGTATAAAGATGAATAAGTCACGGCACATATTTGGGGTGTCTGTAAAAACAGGATGTCATCAGGAGGACCAGGCGAATCTGGAGCAGCAGGAACAGCAGCCACGCCGCCCTCATTGCTGCATGAAGTTATTTTTTAACAGTTGACAGTCCTTGCACCAGGCCTGGTTCGTTAAACACCTGTTGTTTGCCAGGCGCTAGACAGGAGAACAGCTGTGGACGCGACTCCGTCCTGCTGGGTGTGTGGAGCTCACTTTCTTCTGCTGGGGGCTGGGGAGACGTGGATAGATAATCAGTTTATAATCAAGCAAAGAAGTAACAGGTTCAATGGTGACAAGAGCTCTGGAGACAAAGAAAGCAGGGTGTGGGGGTTGAAGGCAGAGCAGAGAGGCTTCATGGTAAGGGGCGAGGGCAGGAGGTGGGGGAGAGCTCGAGGCAGGACGGCGCTGTGCCCGTGCCTGGCTTATTGAAGGAGCAGAGGGCTGTGGGCTGTGGCTGGACCCCAGTGGTGAGGGGTGAGTGCAAGAGATGGAATCAGAGATGGTGCTGGGCCAGATCATGCAGGGCTTCTGCCACCGTCCTGTGATATGGAAGGGCATCAGAGGGTCTTGAAACAGGAGGAACGTGACGTATGCGTTAAGTCCAGAAAAGATTAGAGGGAGTCAGAAGTGCGGGTAAGGAGGGAGATAATCCAGGTGAGAGATGACTGTCGCTTGGAGCCGGATGGTAGCGGGAGTCAGACTGTGATTTCCTCTGCAGTTGGAACTGGTAGGGTTTGCTGATGGCGGGGGAGGGGGAGCAGGGGGAGGGAAAGACAGCAACCAAGAGCGGCGGCAGTTCTTCTCTTTGTGTTTGTTCCCTTCCTCTCCCACCAAAGGGAAGAATGCAATTGCCGTTTTCTGGGGTTGGGAAGATGAAGAAAAGCAGATTTGGGGCATGGAAGTGTGAATGTTGGGGAGTTCGTTGGGACCTGCTGAGTGTGACATGCCCATGGGACCCCCAAGTGGAGACCTTGAACAGTTGGGTGACAGGAGTCTGGGGTTGAGGGCAGAGGTTAGGGTTTGAGATTTAGCCTTGGGTATAGAAGCGTAAATTGACTGTAGGAAAGTCCTTCATACGCTCACAGCATAACCCAAAAGACTAGTGAAGAAGCGGTTGGACCCCGCTCGCACATTGTCAGGGCTGTTTACCTTTTTCTGTATAATGCATTCTGTCTGTCATCCATTGCTATTTGGCTTTTGGATTTTTTTTCTTTCTTGAGTCTCATTTTCTCTCATTTTCCCTTTTTGTGCCTTTTGTAGAATAATTCTGTGGTCATTGGAGTGCTGGCTTGGTTTCGGGAATATGATGGTCATTATCATTTTGGCCTTTCCTCCCTATTGTCTTTGTCTCTGGCTGCAGTAACTTTTTCATCATTAAAACATTTTAGCTGGGTTTCTTGAACACTTTCCAGTTTTGTGGAACATTAAGTTGCTTTCTCTGTGAAGCTCTGTGAGAATGTGGTTACAAAGGGCAATTTACTCATGAGGCAGATGACAGTGATTCAGTCCCTGTTCCCTATTGTTGTTCTGTCTCTTCACTTAGCGTTTATAAACACTCTTCTCTTTGTTCTGAACAATTTCTATAGTTAAACCACCACTTGTTTCTCCCATCCTCTTATTAATATTTATATAAACTAGAAAGCACATTAGTCTCTTCTTTAAGATTCTTTATTGTAAATCCCATTAAAATTTTTACTCTCCTTCTGGCTGATTTTATTCTCTCTCTCTCTCTCTCTCTCTCTCTCTCTTTTTTTTTTTTTTTGCTGAGGAAGATTAGCCCTGAGCTAACATTAGTTGCCAGTCTTCCTCTTTTTTTTGCTTGAGGACAATTAACCCACAGCTAACATCTTTGCCAGTCTTCCTCCATTTTGTATGTGGGTTGCCACCACAGCATGGCCACTGACAAGTGGTGTAGGTCTGCGCCTGGGAGCCAAACCCAGGCCGCTGAAGCGGAGCACGTTGAACTTAACCACTAGACCACAGGGCCGGCCCTATTCTCCACTTTTTAAATGTCAACTTTTTCCTTAGTCATACTTGGTGTTGTTTTGGAGAAGGAGTGCTATTACAGATCCTTTTCAGGGCAGAGATAAAAGAGCTGAGGTCAGCCAGGCTTTCTCTGGGGGAAGTTAACGAGAGGATGGGCATCAGCAGGAGCTGCCGGCAGCACTTCCAGTGAGAAGGAGTGGCGGCTCCAGGCTCTGTGTTTATAGGGGAAAACTTGAGAGAACTCCAGCAAAGAGCCACTTTCCAATATGCCCAAAACCTGTCCCAGGCTAATTCACATTCAGACTGGGGAAGCTGGAATAAAGTCTGTGGATATTAATTTAGTTGATGAATACACTTGAGTCAAAAATGGAATTCTTTTAGTGTTTAGAAAAAAATTCTAAGCTTGAAACGAGAAGTTTTAGCATATTTACTTATACCCCCCAGCTTCGATGGAGCATCATCACTGGTAAAGTGACAGGTCTCCTGAAGAACTTGGTTATGGTGGCCTGGGGCCATGCCTTGGGGATGGTAGGTGTTGTCAGAGAAGCTGTGGGGGGCTTCATTGACTTGTCTTCTCTCCCCTCCCTGTCACCCACTTCCTGGAGAAACAGGACTGCAGGCACAGCCAGCAACAAGCTGTGGTACGCCTCTCTGGCCCTGGTGACGCTCGTCATGTACTCCATTGCCGCCGGAGGCTTCATTTTGATGGCAGTGTTTTATACACAGAAAGACGGCTGCGTGGAAAACAAAATTCTCCTGGGGGCGAATGGAGGCCTGTGTCTGCTTATTTCACTGGTAGCCATCTTGCCCTGTGTCCAAAATCGTAAGCACAGTTTTTTCTCTTCTTCCTTATTTATACGTGTCTGAGCAAATCCATTTTTTTTTTTTAAATTATGGTCATTCCCTAGCTTGCTGTGGATGGGTCAGCAATAGGAAAGGTGAGATTCCAGTCTCCTCTTCATATCCCACACTGAATGTGATAGTCAAGCATGCCTCACATCAGGAAAGATCTAAACGTGATGAACTCAATAAATAGGAGATAGACATTGCCATTGTTCAGTCATGTACCATAAGGAGCGTTTAAATGGAAAATGCCCTTAGTGTATATAAACTTCTCTACAATCTCTGTGTAAAACTTGAATGAGAAGTCTCCGGAAGGAGCTGTTTCTGGGCTCAGCTTTCACTCAAAGCCTGTGGCCCAGAAATCAGGGACGGTGTGATCTAGGAGTCAGGAAGCAGGAAATCCAATCCCAGCTCAGCCAGCAGCTGGGCCCATGAGCTAACCTTCCTCAGACCCAGGTCCTTCCTCAGCAAAGCCAACAGAATGCCTGTGAGCCTCACCTTGCTCATGGTGGTTTCAAAGCCAAAAGGAAGAGACGATAGGATTTGAAAGTGCTTTAGAAAGCATAGGTGTAGATTGCCTTTTATAAATGACTTGTGGTATCTGAAGCCGGCATGCCGTCTTTGGTTGTAGAGAGAAATGTCCCTCCCTGGTCCAGTGTAGGTCTCTCACTCCGCAGGGAAATGTGGGTATCTGTAGGTCTTTTGTAGGTGTCTTTCTCTACAGGTGATGAAAATGCACGACATTCAGGTTTCTAGAGAGGAAAAGGAAAATATGGCCAAAAAGGTATAGATCCTTGAATGCTTTCTAAAATGGTGATTTAAAAAGGCTGCTAGTATTGAATAATTTAACAGTTTTTCTGTACTAAAAATTTCAAGTCCATTACTGAAATTGAGAGTAGTATTATCCCAATCCCTTTAATTGGTCAGTTAAGAATTTCCTAAAATGTTATTAGTATTCAGATTAAAATATCCTTTGGGTTAAATCCTAGCTTTTGAAATAGTAATAATATTTTGAAGTATTTCGTTTAATGCCGTTAGTTGCTGAGGTAAATCTTATTCCCATGCCAAAGAGCAACTTTATAAAAGGGTCTATTTCTGTACCTTTATTGATCACTATATAACTTAATAATTTTAATTGTGGAAACAAATTTAACCAGAGGGAAGATGGGGTAAAACTGAATCCTTTCATGTCAGCAGGTGGTTGAAAATTTCACCAAAAAAAGATAAATTCCTTTTATCACATCCTGATTGCTCTCAAGGATCCAAACACTTAGTTTAATTTAAATAGTGTAACATTAAAGCCCTTCTCCCAGTGAATGCCGAGCCCCCTCGCATTCCTCTTGGGCCTGGGCCAACTCTGGTATTCCCAAAGGTTTTAGTCCATTGACAGATAAGAGCTTTTTTCCACTGTCATGGCCTTTAAGTGTCTGATGCCCTTGTGGAATCTGGAATCCATGACCTATGAAATCTGTCATTCACCCCCCTAAGCTTTGTGATCTCACAAATAATGATAGCACATTTTCTTCTGAGATCGTCTGATTTAAGAACTAACGTTCTGAACCTCGGGGGGAACGGGCAGTGTGTTTAAGTACAGCCATAGTTATTATCAAAATAAGCTGTTGGTAGAGAACTTGGCAGAACTTGTCGTCCCTACCATAGCAGTTAGGCTCAGTGTACAGGTCCCTCCCCCTCACGTCTTTTTACTGTCATCTGAGAAACATATTACGTACTCTTCTTTCCTTTGAAGGTGGCGGTCCACGTTTGAGGAATGTCATTTGAGGATGAGGACACCTATTTTTTTTTTTGGTACTGCTTTCTTATCGTTGAAATTTCAAACGCTGTCTTAAAATCTGTCTCTGATCGTTTTCCAGGACAGCCGAACTCTGGCTTACTGCAGTCCGGTCTCATAAGCTGCTACGTCACCTACCTCACCTTCTCAGCTCTGTCCAGCAAACCTGTAGAATTAGGTAAGCCAGCCTTGTGAGGGAGCATGTGCTTGCAATATGAATATTTTCGTTTGTGGAGGAAGAAATATGTCTCTGTGAGGTATTGTTTAACATCAGGGATGCAGTAAATCAAGCTGAGCCTGTGTTTCTCCAGGATGGCGTTGAAGGCTGAGTAATTAATGGTTGGAGGTGCCGGAAGTTGAACCCAAGGCCTCACGCATGCCAAGCACGTGCTCTTGACTGAGCTGCAGCCCCTGGGTTGCAATAAATCAAAACAGAGAGATCTAGACTTTTTCATTAAATAAAGTCCTTAAGGGGGGATATGATCATGAAAATTCCTTCTTTTGAGTCTTCCTGCTGTGAAGGAAAGGCTTGGCCAGCGGTGGGCTGTTGAGATTACCTCGAGGCCTGATCTGCATTTTCCTGCTCTGTGTTTTCAAGGAACATTTGTGTTGTGCTTTGTTTATTTGCTTTTGTTTTCAGCTGGTTATTAATTTACCTTTCTTCAGGTGGCCATTTTTCTGACTGTAATAGAGAATGGAAAGAACATTGGAGCGGGAAGCAGGAGACCGGGTTTGAGCCTGGCTCCACTCTCTGCCGGCACTGTGGCCTTGAATCGCTGTCTTAAATGATGCTTATTTATAGAGACAACAGCATATGCATGAGCTTCAGAGGCAGACTGCCTGCGTTTGTAGCCTGGTTCTGCCACTTGAGTAACTCTACAAAGTTACTTAGCTTTCTTGGCCTAGACACCTCACCTTTAAAATAAGAATTTTAATTATTATTTTAATGGGATAATTAAATAAGATTCCTATTTCATAAAGTGGTTTATTAGGCATTCAGTGTGTGTGTATAGGTATATGGAAATACTGTTCCTGGCACGTAGTGGGTGCTATACAAGGGTTAGCTTTTATTCTTGCAGACCAGTGGCCGTGGGTACTGGAGACTGGAAAAGCGCTGTTATGTTCTAAGGTGGCGACGTATGAGCCCTAGAGCCTTGCCAGTAAAAGACCAAATTTTCTTATTTTAACCTCCAAGCTCGTCGTATTTCATCATGTTTATCACTTTTGTGACATATAAATGTGTACACACACACATATATACACGTAAGTGTATATAAATGTGTGCACGTTTGGGTGCATTTGGTCTTATATAAATCGAGTTAAATAAATGTACTCTTTTCTCTAAACTAGAAACGTGAAGTTTTTCTTTTTTAAATTTAGAAAGTAAATGCAAAGATGATTTTGAAAGCTTTAGCGTATACACATACTTTGTATGGGTCTCGTCTTTCTAGCCGTTTACAGTGCAGAGAGATATAATTGTAGGTCTTATATTAATTATAGTCTATCCTGGATAGAATTTTTTTAAAAAAAGGTCTTTCATGGCTCTGTAGCTTTATTTAAATCTTGTCTCTCTGAGACTTTTATGACTGTTTCTGTACTAATCTCTGGTTTTAATTTAATGGGGTTTTTGTTTACAAGTTGTTTTTTTAATGGCAGGTATCACTTAAAAACAGAAAAAAACTTCTATTTTTAATTTCTGGTGGCACTGCTTAAATAGCAAAGTTCATATTTTGGTCAATTTTTTAAAAAGCATTTTTCATTGGCCTAAGAATAGAGAGTCCCTAACCACAGCCTACACAATTGTGTTTACTGTTTCAAGTGCGAAGACCAATGATAATTTTAGTCCAACTTGAAACACTTAGACCGCACTGGTTTGTAAAATGGTTTCTAGACTGTTATTTTATGTTTCTGTTCTTTATTTTGGGGCACAGTTGGCAATCAGACCTAGCTTGTTTGTTCAAAATTGAAGACTGTGTTAGATAAAAAGTAAAGTACCGCTGATGGTCATGTTACAGAAACCTTGGTTATGGAGCCTCTCAAAGTTTTTTAAAAAAACAGACCATATCTGAGGTTCCCAGGGTGCAGCCTGAAAGATGTGATGACCATCCTGTTACTGACGGTAACACGACTTCTCGTCTGATGGAGGCCGTCAGCTAGACGGCTCTTCTGCTGCTGGTACCTGTTTGGTTTGGAGTAGCCTGGACACTCCTGCAGACAGGACAGATGTGGAGGATGCTCTCAATTGTCTGCACACTACCTCTGTTCAGAGGCTGCCGCATCAGCTGATGGATGGATCCAAGTTTACTCTTCTCTATTGTTTAAATAGTGCTGAAAAAGAGCACAACTCTTAGAAGGTCCTGGAACTGAAGAACCCTTTAGCACTAAGCTGGACTCTGAGGGTCTTGTTCTAAGAGGGTGCTGAGATGGGAGAGGGGTGCTTTGCGATAGCAGCAGTGTAGTCTGAATCGGGTTAGACTGTGGAGTGGATGTTCCCAATGATAAATCTTCACTGTTGTAAGCTACCTGAATTTTCCCAAAATGAATGCATCTGTGAGTTACCACAGCCTTTTCTAACTGACTGTGATCACTTTGTCTTTTCTTTACAAGTTCTAGATGACCGTGGGAAGAACGTTACGATCTGTGTGCCTGACTTTGGTCAGGACCTGTACAGAGATGAAAACTTGGTTACTGGACTGGGTACCACTCTCTTAATTGCGTGCATCTTATATTCATGGTAAGTCTTCGGAGTTACCCGAGGCCGTCTTTGCAGACTTTAAAAGTACAGTAGAAGAATTTAAATAAGTTTCAGCAGCTGTGAGGCAGCAAAACAAATACCATCTGAGGAAGAGGGAAAATAGCCTGAAGTACAAAGGTAGTCTTACCCCCTGAAATCTAGGTGTTGGGACTTCATTTGCCTTACTTGTATTTATATGGGGTAAATAAAATAAATTCCTGGTACGTTGCCACCCTCTGAAAGACAGTTGGATATTACTAGCTTAAAAAGCATTATTGGAGGGCAAAGGAGCACAAAGTGAGGAAGAGATGGTATGAGCCAGAATGTTTTGGCAAGTTTCTAATCCAAGGGAAATACCATTTGTTCTGCTGTTGATGGAAAGAGTACAAAGTCCTACATACAGGGCCGTTTTGTGCTTGGTCCAAGAAAGACAGGAAATGTCCCTTCTAGTTTCTGTAAAACCCACAATGCTGTTAAGGAGGGGAGGCAGCTCCTCCAAAGTACATATGACATTTCAGACGCTTATGATGGGGTCGACGCCACCTTTAAGATGTTTCACAGATTGCTAGAGGGGTAGAAAAGGATAGAAATGGTGAGTTTCTTATTCTGGGTATAGATTTCACTGATAACTAAACTTCCCTTTGACAGTCACCTTTTCATGTTTAGGTTTTCCTTCTGTGTTTTAGATTTTGTGTGTTGTGTTTCAGCGCATAAAAATTTCAACTTGTCGTAGGCACATTATGATCTTCCTTTGGCTAAAACTAAACAATCTTGGTGACGATAGCTTGTATAAATAAAATAAGTTAAGTGTCTTTCTGAGCACGTTGGTGTTTTCTGTTATAGCTTCTGACACCCGCTAAGGCTAGAAAGGGGCCGGCAGACATATGCATCTTAGAGACAGGAGAGCTGAGTTTTATGAAGTACTTGTTCAGAGTCATGCATGAAGCCGTGGACTGCTTGCTGTGTTTAGGTGGTTGTTAGAGTGATTCTCAGTCTCTTTCTGACATAGTGACAGTTTCTCCTTGTTGCAGCAGAAGGGAGCGTCGTGACCAATTTCTGGCCTTCATTTTTACTAATTCCATAATTGTCCGCTGAGTATCTGCTATATACAAAGCAGCGAATGAGATTTGGGCCCAAGTCAATGAATGCTTTCAGCAAACCACCATAAAGGCCCAAATTTTGAATCCTGATTCTCAGGTCTTCTTTCTTGAGTCAGCTTTTCTTTGCTGAATCTGATAATGTTGGGCTTTGGCAGCAATGTGGCTAACGTTATTGGTCACTCAGTTTTTTAATGTATTGGTAGGTAAGAAAAATTGGTAAATCAAGTGAGGAGAAAGTAGGATACTAAATTGCAAATACAGAATATCCCATTTTTAAAATAAAATATAGTTGTGTTTACATATACAGAAAAAAATCTTGGAAGGAGATAAACCAAACTTGTAATAATGGTGGTGTTAGGGATAAATTATTTTTTTTCTCTTGTTCTTCTGTTTTTTCCTTAAAAGATTATTTTTACAGTGAGCTAGGATTTCTTGTTTGTTTTTGTATTATCAGTAAAAAAAAAAGCTATAAAGATAACTTGACAGAATAAAATCATATGTTTTTGTAGTTTGCTGGACTCCTAATAGCACATGGAAAAAATGTTTGCCCCTCAGATAAAACAGAGCTTGGATTTGCTATAAATCCATCAATGGAAAGGTGGCAAAAATTATGCTTGGTAGGCTGATAGAATTGCTATAGATGGCGTTACTTTGCAGCATGGAGTTTTCACTCGATCAGATTTTCGCTGCTGCTTTTGACTGAAAGATGGTAAATAAGACAGTGCCTCTTCCAGAATGTAGAGGTACCCTGGTGGAGGTTGGTATGGTTTAGTCTGATGTTCCCAAATGATAACAATTTTCAAAGCTGACAGATGCTACTTAAACGCTGTCTAAATGCCAACAGCAGACGTTATTGAAGGCTGGTCATTAAACTGCAAAACCGTTGGTGCCCGATGGCACGAGGAGATGGAAAACAGCAGCCGCACTGAGTGGAGAGGAGGAGAGACCAGCTAGCTCGGGGTGTTTGTGTGACACGTGGCCTGAACACACTCCCTGGCCATGGCAGGTGGGTCTTCCCAGGAGTCAGTGACAGGCGTGCCGGGGTCCGCAGGTTGACGGTTGCTGTGATTGTCCACTGCCGCTCCGAGAGGAGTCAGCTCAGAGAGCTTTATAACTGCGCGTCTTGGAGCTCACAGGGAAGGGAGTTCAGGCCTGTAGCAACTTGAAGACTGCTGGAGTGGGAGGCGGCCTGACGAGGAGGTTTCAAATCCTGGCTCCTAGAGTTTACCTCTTCCTCCCAGACTCAGAGGGATGAAAGCTTGGAAGATGTTACAAAAAGAGGCTGGATGGAAACTGTCATTTGAACACGATTGCAGGAATATCTAGAAGTCTTGATAGAAACTGTAGGAAGCCAAAAAGACTGGATAATGTGTACAGTAAACGGGGAAGAAATCACCCATTTTCAATGAAGTCCAAGATGGCCTGGGGCTGACTTTTCTGTAAGGTCACAGAAAGCTCAGTGTGCTATCTTCTCAACCCTCTGGAGTCCTCCCTAAGCACCCCCCAACACACACACATGTATACTTCTTTAGGGGCCTTTCATGATGACCTCCATCCTCAGTTTCTGGTTTTCTGTCCCAAGTCCTGCTCCTGGCACACTCGCTGTGAACATGTTTTACACTTCGCTGTCTCAGCTTGGAAGGAGGGCTTAGCCAAAGCCCACTGCCTGACTTTCCTACTGGGGCCACCCTTGCTCCAGAAGCCCCTTCTACTGCACCCAGGCATTACTGCTGTGAAGAAGCGTCTCAACTTGGACCCCATGCACGAGTTCCCCAAGGGCTCCTTCTATAGGCCGATTCCCCCACAGCCCTTAGGCGTGGATCCTTGCTGTGACAGGCCCCAGCCTCCTCCAGCTATTCCTTAATTCCCTCCTTGGTCTCTGGATTTTGATCGAAATTGTTATTCTGTTGGCTTCAAGTTCAAACTGCCAGCCTGGACAGGATCCAGGAATCAATCAAGTTCAATCCCCTCATTGTACATAAAAGGAAACTGGGGCATGGAGCCTCTTCTGTAGCTCTCTACCCCTAATTTCAGGAAACCTTTCCTCAAGTCTCCTTTGCTGGAGTATTTGGAGAGACAGGTCATTTTTTCCCCCTGGGATGACTTGGAGTAAGGTAGATTCTTCACTGAGGTGGAAAGATAAGCTGGATGACTCACATGTTATATTATTAGGAGGCGCTTGTGCTGAAAAATATTCCCTGGCTACTGCAGTTGTAGCTGTGCGTAGAAGTGTATATTATTTAAGCTGTCTAAGAATTTAAATACAAAATTAGAAAAACGAAGAATCTTTATAAAATGTCAAACAATTTGCTAGTTCAAAATGGGACATTCATAGCAATGTGGCAGACCATGTGAAATAGGTACAAGTTTGGTAAGATGGCATTGGTGAGAAGATTAGCTTAAACTGAGAAAAGTTGGCAAATCAAGGAGAGTATCTATTCTTTTGGTGTTTTCTGGGTCTGCTACTCTTATTTAAGAAAAAAGGGAGGGGGCTGTGTCTTTATTTTGGGATTCCCACCATTCCCTAACCTACCAGCTAGAAACCTTCATGGCTCTGTGTCCCTCAGGGGACATGTTGGAGCCAGCCCCCAGCTCACATAGAACTCTGATCTCCTTTGGGAGCTATGAGTTACCAATTATATGCTACACCAGGGACATAATTGAACTTCACCACACGAAGGCTGGGGACAGTCAAGGGATCTGTCAGGGAGGCAGAATCTGTGGTCTCCAGTGGGAAAGTCTGGACATGGTTTTCCAAGATTTTCTGTAATCTAGGGGAGTTTGGCTGGTTCTAAAAGCAACTGAAGCAGGCACGGAGGGGCCACCTGCATTTCACATCTCTCTGACAGTGTGGAAGAGGTTCTGGGCACCGCAGTGCATCCCGGGTTGGTCGTCACAGAACGTGAGGCACCACTGGTTTTCTGTGAGTAGAGGCCAGAGATAGTACACGTGCTCGGTACATTCAACGTTCTCTGTACGGTGAAGCATTGTCTCAACCAAATGCTGTTGGTGTGCTTCCGCCCCACAGGAAGAACTGGGTTAAAGTCATTCATACCTTAGCTCTGGAAGAGAAGGGATTATGGATGATCCAGGAATTGCTTTATAGCAACTTGTCTTGTGCTGACCAGACAGATGGGTCAGTAACAGCCAGAATGCAGACAGTAAGATTTCCTATGCCTTTTAAGAGCTTGTAAAAATGGTATTTTCTTGGTAATTCCAAGAAGAGTGTTTCGCAGGGCAAGGCCATGACTGAATAAAGACCTTATTTTTCAGAAACATCTACTTGTAGAAGTCACATGTCACTGATGATTAACTGAATATAGATATGTTTAGAGGTAAGAGTGAACACTTCCCCATTCACTGCTCTGTGATGGTGGAGGTGAAATGGCAAAGGTGCCAGGATCAAGTTTGTTTTGCTGAAACCATTTTATTCCAAAGAATTTATAAAGTGAAATATTTATTCTAACTCTTTAAAGAATGATTATCATCTTTCAGATGAAAATTCCAGATACTAATCTCTTCCTAAAATTAAGAATTCCATTTTCCCCCATGGAAAGTATATACTGTATTAAATCATAATTCATATGCACAAAATATAGTGCACTCTTAAATTCAGGAGCAAGGTGTATGTGTTTCTTGGGCGCACAACCCTCAAGAAATGTTTCTGTCATTGCTCTGACTAGGCTCAAAGTTGGGAAGTGGGAGTGGAGTGGGCCTGCATTAGCATCCATCTGTTCACAGCAGAAGTGAAAGTGATGCTTATTGGACTTGAGTGAACCGCAGAAGAAGCAATGTGCTTGGATCCCAGAGGGCCTTTTTGTGAGGAAGGGTTATTATTGTTTATTTACATCTCATTGATCAAAAGGGGAGGAGAATGGGCAGAGGAGGCAGTGTTGCCCCACGTGGTTTATTTGGTTGAAATGAGTTGATTAATTCCTGCCCCTGCACTAGCCAACACCTGCTGCTGCCTCATTGGTCTTTTTCAGAGTCGCCAGTGCTTGGAACAGGGCCTGACACATGGCAGACCTTCAGTAAATATTCGCTAAATGAACCTATACATTTAGTTGGAACTCTAAGTATCGTATGTATTTCTATTTGCTTAAAATGTCCCCCCACCCCTGTTTTTTTGCAGGGAAAAGAAATACCTTTCTTACCCCTGTAAGCCAAATTTTATAGCATTGTACCTCTCTAGGTATGAGGAGTGTGGGGGGAAGAAATTTTTTTAACGTACTGACACCTACTCGGTGTTAAATTTCCCAACAGAAAACCTTGTTCTCCCATAGGCTGATTGCACAGTAAATAACTATAAGCTCTGCTTTTCGGGCCATTGGTTTTTATTGCCATCTCTGGGTTCTTTCATTGCTTTCGTGCGACCAGTCAGAGGGAGGGGAAAGTAAAAGTGAAATCAGAAAATTCTTTTGGCATTTGGGGGAGGAGAGGCAAAAAACAATAGTGAAAGTCAAGATCATAGGACCAAAAGACATCTTATTTCTTTACCTACAAACCTCTCTTTCCATAAAATGATCTAATGCAGTCCATATAAAAGGACATCAACTGTAGAATCTGTCGGCCAGTTTTGGAATAAAGTGGAATATTAAAACAGACTACAGTCGTGTGTTGCTTAACGATGGGGACATGCTCTGAAAGATGTGTCGTTAGGTGATGTTGTCGTTGTGCAAACATCATAGAGCGTACTTACACAAAGCTAGATGGTATAGCCTGCTATACACCTAGGCTATGTGGTACTAATCTTATGGGACCCTGTTGTATATGTGGTCCGTCGTTGACCAAAACTTTACGATGCGGTTCATGACTGTGCTTTTATTTGAGCAGCCAGAACTGTAGGTTACAGTGAGCCTGTCCCTGGAGCACCGGCCAGGCGCCTCTGCCCTTTCTGCCATATGCTATGACACGTTAATATGCTCTGCTGACCTTTTTGTTTGTTTCTTAGTTTGACGTCAACAACAAGAGCCAGTTCTGATGCTCTGCAGGGGCGATATGCAGCTCCTGAACTGGAAGTAAGTTCATTTCCTTTTCTCATCCTGTTCGTCTCAGAAGACCCATTTTTCAGGAAGCCTTTTTATGTTTATTTGCATCTTTATTGATCTGCATTTTATGATCCCATTTTTTTCCTTGGGAAAGGAGAATACAGTTTTTGGACAGAAAAAGAAATGTCCTGTATATACTATGGGATTAAAATGAATCCTGGCTTGTTCCTCCAGCAAAATTGGCCTCTTCTTGTTGGCGTCATGCTGCCCGTCTCCCACCAGAGGCCTGGGTAGCTTTGTCAGCCTTCTCTCTGCTCTTTTCCTCTGTCGTAATGGAATATGTGTGGTTTTTTAAACTTCTCATCCATTCCTCTGTTTTATACCTGTCTGTGCCCTCCATTCATAGCATGACCATGAAGTTATGTGATAGCTGTTCTGAAGGAGGAAAGAAAGATGAAGAAGGGAAGGAACAAGCATTTGTTCTATGCCACACTGCTGAGCATGATATATGCATGGGGTTGTTTAACCATCCGGTCATTGGGTAAAGAATTGTGAACAAAGGGGTGTGGGTCCCAAGAATCAGGGGGGTCAGCAGATGCCTATTGGTCAGCAGATGTCTGTTGTTTTTTCACTTGTGTAAAAGTCTTTTTCTGGGGCCCTCAATGGAACATCCACCAAACGTCCATCAAAAAAGGTCTGATCAGATGGAGGCAGCCAGGAAGAGACCCAGCCTTGACCCCAAGAATGGAAAGAACGGGAGGTTCCACTGAAGCCTAAGACTTAGAGCACTTGCTGTGTGCCAGGCACTCTTCTAAGTGCTACGTATGTGAGTTCTTTGAGTCCTCATAAAAACTCAATGAGGGGTTTTTTTTTCTTTTCTTCTTTTTTTTTTTTTTTTTTGAGGAAGATTAGCCCTGAGCTAACATCCACCACCAACCCTCCTCTTTTTGCTGAGGAAGACTGGCCCTGAGCTAACATCTGTGCCCATCTTCATCTGTTTTTCATGTCGGACGCCTGCCACAGCATGGCCTGATAAGCGGTGCCTAGGGATGCAAATCTGCGGACCCTGGGCCACTGAAGTGGAGCGCGTGAACTTAACCGCTGTGCCACCAGGCTGGCCCCCCCAATGAGGGTTTTATCTCCATTTTACAGAAGGAAAAAATAGAAACATTAAGTCATTTACTCTTTTGATTTGCCAGCATATAAACTGTGCACTGGCTCCAGAGTCTGTTCCTTACCACTGCTGCCCAAGGGCTCAGCTGCTATCTCCTGGCCCTGCTGCCCACCCTGCTTGGCACTGGCCCTGGCTGCATTCTAATCACTTTCCCTGGATGGGAGAGCCCTGCTGTTTGTCTAGAGATGGCACTTTTTTCTGCAGCTGGGTCTCTGGGGATGGTCCTTCCTGCACCTGACCTACAGATAGTGAACCATTATGAAGGGCTCTCAGTCTGCCAGCATCATTCACCAGCTCTTTATGTCACTTAAAAAGGAGAAAACTGGGCTGAGGTTAATAGGTTCCTGCCTATTCTGCAGAAGAGAATGGTCTCCAGAAGGCAGGCGTTTGTTCCCACCACTGACTGGGTGACCACCTGCGGAGGCTGCACTGCTGTGGTTTCAGTGTCCCCACTGTGTACAGAGTTAAAGCTCAAAGAACAGGCAGTCTCTCAGCTAGATTTCAGAGAGGATGTTTTTCTTCTCATTCCAAGGAAAAACGTCCCAGTGTTTCCTTCTGAACTGGAGAGCATGCTGGGCGGAAGTGGGTTTGCTGTCCTCGCATCACGTTTCACAGGATATACCTTCGAAAGCGAGAGTTAGTGGTTTCTTTTGGTAACATGAGCTTCAAAAGAACTAGGACCCCACCACACCATGTCTTTGGGCCTACTGAGTGGATCAGTGAATCTTAGACTGTGTCCTTGATCCAAGATTCCGTCAAGGCCAATCCCTCTATTACAAGTTTCCTTGATGCAAGAGGGAAACAGGGGCTTGGCCTTGAGGTGTATAAATGGGACGAAGCCTCAGGCTCCTGTGTCCTTGTCTCTGGCTCCCTGGAGTAGAAATAGCATCAGCCAGAAAGTGCCGAGGACCCAGCACTTCCCAGACTGTCTTTATACATGTAGTGTTTCTTCTGTTTAACAGAGTCCTTCTGGAGTATGCAGTGACTTTTTATAACCTGTTACTCTTCTAATTTACTTTATTGTTTTGAGTAGGTCAGAATCATGGTACGAAATTTGAAATGTACCAAAGACTCTTCAAAGGAAAGCGTCCCGTCCATCCATGTTTTCGGCCCCCCTGCCTCCATCGAGGCAGCAGTTTAGCAGCCTGATTTTAATAGGAATGAGGCCAGGCCTCCTGCTTCCAGACCCCTTAGCTTTGCCAGGACTGACGCTGGCGGCTCCACCGTCACCTGGATGCTGCATGATGCATGTTGTCTCTTGAGAATCACGGATCTTGGAGTTTCCGTCCTGCATTCTGTCCTAGCCCTGCCACTAAGCTAGTTTTGTGACTTCAGGCCAGTTATTTAACCTGCCTGACCTCAGTTTCCTCAACTGTAAACAGGATAATAGCCCCAGCCTCCTAGGTAGAAGGGGATTGAATAGAGTAGGGAGTAGAGCGGAGCGTCAGGAGTGGGTTTCGTGAGAGCAGGGTCTTGTCTCGCTCGCTCTGTGTTTCAGGTTGAGACGGAGCACAGGATGTGCAGGATATTTATTAGGGATCAACACACATGGAGGGAAGAGGGGGCAAAGAGGAGGCAGCATTGGGTAGCTGCTAAAGTCAAAGGGTGCTGCAGGCTGGACAAGGCCTCCGCTAACCCCATGGGGGCTCCAGAGCAGATAGGACCCGGCAGAGCCGTGCCCGGGGGTCAGTGGCTGGGCCTTTACACCCCTGCTGGGAGCACTCACTCCGTGGGGCTGCCCAGGAAGGGTTTGCTCTAGGGCAAGGTGACTCTGCAGCTGGGGCAAAGCCTGGAGCTGCTGGTCTCCGGCTCTGTCTGCTCCCAGCAATCACGGTAGCTGAGCGAGCGCTCAGAGTGCGCCTGTGAAGGGGATGCAGGTGGCTCCCCTCCCCGTCCGTTGTATTTCCTATTACCAGCACTCGAGCATCTAGGGAGAACAGTTGCTTAGTCAGAACCTTCCGAAGGCATGATGCGTGCAGTTCAGGGCCTGGGACGTAGTTCAGACAGGGGAAGCCTTGGTATGTGGGCGGCTTTCAGAGCCTACTGATGTGGAGAGAAGCAGAGAAGCACAAACCAAACCTGACTGTTGGTTTTGCTTTCCCAGGTAGCTCGGTGTTGCTTTTGCTTCGGCCCCGACGGAGAGGGTAAGTGGAGAGCTTTCCTTCCGTGCATCCGTGCGGCCCTGCAGCCCTGTAGCTCTAGTCTGTAGGCATTTGGGATTCAGACACAAATAGCTGAAGCGGCAAGGGGAAACTTCTATTCCAAAGCCGGTTTTCTGTTTATACACTTTTCACATTCTTCCCCAGCGGTGTCTGGGTTTTGTTTGTTCCTGTTGGTTCTGGCAGGCAAGAATCAGTCTATATTTTGGCTCCAATTTGTTAAATCATACAGTGAGATTTAGGGAAGCAGGAAGTACATTTTTTACAGGAATGATTTGGAAAATACCAAGAGGCCCTGACACCTCATTGTTGGCCTGTTTATTTCCTTCAACTTTCTTCTTGGATTGGAGGATCCCAGGGGCTTGGGTCTCTCAGTTTCTTCTTTTTTTTTTGAGGAAGATTGGCCCTGAGCTAACATCTGTTGCCCATCTTCTTCTTCTTTTTTTTTCCTTTGTCTCCCCAAAGCCCCAGTACATAGTTGTAGGTCATCCTGGTTCCTCTGTGTGAGATGCCACCTCAGTGTAGCCTGTTGAGCAGTGCTAGGTCCATGCCCAGGATGTGAACCGGCGAAACCCCAGGGCCACTGAAGCAGAGCGTGTGAACTTAACCACTCGGCCATGGGGCCGGCCCCCTCTCTCTCACTTTCTTCTGAGCTTAAAATCAGTTTTATTTAAGCTGATCTTCTGCTCTGTTAAAATAAATGTGGCATTAGGTGACTCATCCTGTTAACAAGGTTCTTGGGTGGGTGGGGGTTTTGACTTAGGGCAGAGATGAAAATTGCCTGAGGGCACAAATCGCTTTTGACGTCTTTTCCGTTCAACGGCCCTTGGGCTTGAAATTAGTGAGTGTGGCTTTGCTAACCCTGTCCGTGTGCATGTGTTCACCCATTGAGTGCATGCTGGCTTTGTGGTTCACAGACACTGAAGAGCAGCAGAATGTGAAAGAGGGACCACGGGTCGTTTATGATGAGAAGAAAGGCACCGTCTATAGCTATTCCTACTTCCACTTCGTGTTCTTCTTGGCTTCCCTCTATGTGATGATGACCGTCACCAACTGGTTCAAGTGAGTGGCCCGTTGTCTTAGACGTTTCAAAAGGGTGGTCTTTTAAGACTCCAAGCCAAGTCCTGTTCTTTAAAGTCCTGAGACACAGGTCAGATCTGGAGTCCACTAAACTCCTCTCCTAGTGCTGTTGTCCTCACAACCTTTACAGAAACATGTTTTAACCCTAGAACTTGGCAATGCCTGCTGCCCCTTTAAGAAACTGGAAGGTCGACTCCATATGGGCGGCTTGAAGAGCATAGTAATAGTGATGGAGGAAAACTGGGAATTCTTAAGCAATGGTCTGCTTTTAAGAAAGAGAAAATACCCCATTTTCTACTTTTTTTCGGTCTTTTTCCCCTCCTTGTTTTACACTTTCATTACTACAGTACGAAACATCTATTTTTTTAAGAACTGACTAATATAGAAGTCTGAAAAGTAACAGTAACCCTCTCCCCACCACCCCAGGAACCGCTGCGAACAATTTTGTGTGTACCCTTTCATTCCTTTTCTAGGCGTTTACAAGCCTATGTAATTTTTTTTAACATCAATGCGATTACACATATTTTCCTCCTTGAGGATTTTTTTTTTACCTTGGCGATTCTTGGTGGATCTGACTTCCCTGCCACTACGTAGGAGTTCTTTTTAAATCATAGAGATTCTTTTTGTTTCTTTCTGGATCAGTTTTTGACTGATCCAGAGTTTCTATTGGATCATAATTTTTTATACCTTCGGATATACTTAGGATAGATATTTAGGCTCCTTGGGCTCTTTTATTCGTTCCTTCAGCAAACATTGAGTGGCTCCCTGTGGGCACACTGTTGTGTGTGGCAGGGATTATAATGTAATGGGGGAGAATCAAATCAAGGGCGGTGTGTCAGACAGTGACGAGTATTGGGGAGAAAAATAAAATGAGGAAGAGGAATGAGGAGCAGCCAACGGGGTTGGGGCTGGCAGGGTCAGCGGTTTCAAAGGGGGTGATCAGGGAAGGGTTCACTGAGGAAATTCTTCCCAAGCATCCTCCTGAGGGAGGAAGGGGCAGGGGGTGTTTCTCATGCTTCCCAGGGATACTTTGAGAATTGGTGGAAAATTTTGCCTTGGGAAGCTTAAGAAAGGATAGAGGAAGCTATAGTCAAAAAGGCAAGTGATAATAAATGTTGTTGAGGATGTAGAGACGTTGGAACCCTTACAGTCCTGGTGGGATTGTAAAATGGTGCAGCCACTTTGGGAAACAGTTGGGCAGTTCCTCAAAATGTTAAACGTAGAGTTATGGTGTGATCTGGCACTTCCACTCCTAAGTATATACCCAAAAGAAAAAACGGCAACAACGTTTGTCCACACAAAAACTTGTACACAGATGTTCATAGCAGCATTATTCGTAATCCACAAAAAAGGGCGATCAACCCCAATGTCCATCAACTGATGAATGAATAGACAAAACGTGCTGCAAATGGGAGGGCAGCTAAAGGGTGCAGGATTTCTTTTTGGGGTGATGAGAATGTTCTAAAATTGATTGTGGTGGTGATTACACAAGTCTACTAACATAATAAAGCCATTGACGTGTACACTTCGAAGGGATGTGAATTATATCTGAATTGAGTTGTTAACGAAAAAAGAAAAAAGAAAGGCTGGAGGGGGCAGAGAAGCAAGGAGACTTGGCGGCAAAGACCGTCTCCCCACCTGTTCTCTTCCTGCTCTGACCGTAGCCGGGTCTCTTGTTTCCACAGCTATGAAAGTGCCAACATCGAAACCTTCTTCAGCAGGAGCTGGTCCATCTTCTGGGTCAAGATGGCCTCCTGCTGGATATGTGTGCTGTTATACCTGTGGACGCTGGTCGCGCCCCTCTGCTGTCCCTCTCGGCAGTTCTCCGTGTGAGGCTCTGAGCACCCCCCTTGGTGCAGCAGGCCTGCAGGCCGGAAGTGACGCCTTTGAACAAGTGTCCCAGGCATTCGAGCAGTGACTGGCACTTTGTGAAAAGCTGGCATCCCCTGGCTGGCTCGAATGGGTCTGGAAAAGATCTCAGAAAAGAAATCTCCTAATTAGCTTTTTTGCTTCTGAAATTCGAAAAGAAACTATCAGTTTGTCCCAAAAGAATTGAAAATTTCAACCAAAGTGATTATGAGAGATAATATATTTTGTATGTTTTACACCTAAAAACGGGGATAGTAATCAGGCTAGTGTTTGCCTTCTGCATGTTTGTACCAAAACTTAATTTGGGGCACAACATCTTAGCACAGGGATGAAAAATTTACCTTGTGTGGCCCATCATTCGTATTCTTGGAACAGGAAAATATGCCAAAATCCTGAGCCCTCAGCCCCTGACAGAAAGCAGACCCCACTCCCACCCCTCAGCCTGCAGGCCCCCTGCTCCCGGCTCCCTGGTATTTCTAGGGTACAAGAGGAAACACCTGCTTTGAACTCCACCCTTGTGCTGTTTCCTCCTGGCCCCCAACGTTTCCCTTCAAAGTTGTGATGCTGGGAATCAGACTTCACTCTCTGCCCTGACCCCTCCCAGGGGTCCCGCATCCTTCTTGGGTTCAG
This sequence comes from Equus asinus, assembly GCF_041296235.1. Classification (NCBI taxonomy): domain Eukaryota; kingdom Metazoa; phylum Chordata; class Mammalia; order Perissodactyla; family Equidae; genus Equus; species Equus asinus. The sequence goes on from NC_091798.1 coordinate 88,560,118, forward strand.
CATCTTTGTTATAATGTGAAAAAGCACAATTTGCCGTCACCACCCGTGTGGCCCCTCACTGTATTATCACTACCTGATCCGAGTTACTGCAATAATTATGACTCTTATTTGTCGTGTTATTCACATGATTCTAGAACAATATTCATGTTGTTTTCTTTGCCTCAGCGGCGGAGGGTTGTAGTTCTTACTTGTTTGTGCTATTAATACTAACAATACTTTAGGACCTTACCTGAAAAGCTGCTTCTTGACTGAAGCCTGCTGCACCCCTCTTCCAGTTGTTGAGGTCAGCCCCCCAGTTTCTCTTCCACCTTGTGGCCTAAAAGCAAAAGGACTTTTGTTTTCCAGATCTGTAATTCGACCATGCTGTTCATGTGCATTATGGGTTTTGGGGAGTAGATTTTCTTTTTCTTTCTTTCTTTCTTCTTCTTCTTCTTCTTCTTTTTTCTGGGGGGGGGGGGGGGCAAGATTGGCCCTGAGCTAACATCTGTGCCCATCTTCCTCTATTTTGTATATGGGACGCCTGCCACAGCATGGCTTGATGAGCAGTGCATAGGTCCTCGCCGGGATCTGCACCGGTGAACCCTGGGCCACCAGAGTGGAGAGCACAAACTTAACCACTACGCCACCTGCCAGCCTCTGGGGAGTAGATTTTCTGAAGAGAGGGTCCCAGGCAGCACCTCCAACAGGGCTGACCAGACCAGGCCTATTGTGCAAGTTGGGAAGTGACCACGTATACTTAGAAGAAAAGGTGGCCATAAAAAACATCCACAGAAATCTCTAAAATACACACTTGCGAAGTAACACTCATGAGAGATTTGACTTTACGCACCTGCCCAAGAAGATGTCCATTTTCAGTGTTGATGTTGTCAGTCAGGCAAGTTTTTACTCAGTGGAAAGTCTGTTAGCGACCCCAGTGAGACATGGTGGGGTCACTTCCTTAGTGTTTCACGCAGGGTGGAAAGAGTCGCCTCCAGCTTCCTGGCAGAGAGGGTCTGAGAATGAGAAGACGTGGCCTGTGCTTGCTTTCTGGGCCCTCCTGTTTGAGTTGGGCAGAATCGGGTCCCACCTAAGCTGGGTTCCAGTGTGCCAAAATGCTAGCATGGGAAATTCATCAAATTCTTCACCTCTACTCCTTTGCCCTCCTTCCAGGAAAACAAGGGGGGAAAACAGATACGATGGATGAATTCCTCTAGGAACTGCCTTATTTACAATGTTTGAGATTCAGTTTCAAAAGGCACTCATTATGTGTGCGTGTGAGAGCCTTGTTTTGTAAACTTTATCAAGTTTCTTTTTTTGTAGGCCAGGAGCTCTCTGAGTTCTGTAGGGGAAAGATCATCTGGAGTCACGGATGAGTAGCCTTCCTGTGCAGCCCCTGGTTAGGCCAATGGAAGTGGGAGCACTGTGGGCTGGGTCAGGTGGAAGGAGTGGGGGTGTGGGTCGCAGTGGCTGGTGCAGTGCCACATGGCTCTGGGGACCCTGAGACTGGCTTTAGGAAAGGCCCCGAGAAGAGACAAATCAAGAGCTGGGGTGGTGTCAGTAACTCGTTTCATTATGTCTTCTTCCTGCTGGGGTCTAGCTGGGTCTGACAGCCAGCTATGTGCCTTTAGAACTGGCCCTTACAGCAGTCACAGTCGGGCTGACAAGGCCGTTATGCCTTGGCTGGCCTTCGTTGGGCCCCCTTCCCTTGCAGAAGAGCTCAGGGAAACTTAAAGGAAAGGACGTTGCCAGCGGCAGGGCCCTCGGAGCTTCCTTGCTTAGCCTGCCCAGTCGCCCCACGTTTTCCAGCTGCGTAAGACTTGGTTTGTGGCCTGAAGTTCCCGTCACAGCTTGGTCTGATGCGAGAGGAAGAGGTATGGTCACTCTGATTTTTATTCTCAACTGAAAATTTCAGCAAGTTTATCTGAATGATCGAGAGAGACGTGGATGTCCTCTGAGGACTGAGGGCACATAAATAAGGTGGATTTTCATGATTATTGATTGTAATAAACCATCCTCAGGGAGTGAGTCAGCATTCGTGGGTTTAAAGAACCTACATGTTTGTGCTATCGAGATTTAAGAAACTGGAAACATTGTGCCAATTGCTTTGAGTTGCTGTAATGGTGGTGTTCATCTGATAAACTCACTGAGAGCTTTTAAAATGATAGACCTTTGCTTCCTAGACCTTTTTGTACATGATTTAAAGAATGCATTCCCAGAAGCTGCTGGTCAGACTCCTTTAACCATGAAAGCCTAAAAAGACTTTTTAAAAACTGTATGTGTATATTTCCTCTGTGCCGTTCATACAGTGTGGGAATTTTTGCCCCTCTCGTTTTCCTGAGTAAAAACTCTTAAGTGGGGCCAGGGAGGGTTGCTGTGTACCTAGATGTGTCACCTGACCGGAGGCTTTTCTATCAAAGCCTTTGGAAACCCTCCTTCGTCCTGACTGGGTCGAGTTTTTGTAATCCTGGTTAGTTGATTTGTCTCTGTCTTCACAGTTTTTTGGGAAATGGCTTGAAGGAGTTGTTTGCCAGAGGAGTTTGGAACTCTTTTGTGGAGTAGATGGTCCGTGTGTCTGTGGGGTGACTGGGGCTTCGGGGTTCCGGTGCCCATCAGGAATGGCCAGCAGGGGGGCTCCCACAGCGCCTTGTTTGTTTCTCATCCTCAGAGGATCTTTCATCCTGGATGCCTTCCGTGTAGTACTAATTCCCCCCACCCGCATTGTTACCTCTGCCTTTTTGAGAGTACGTACTTATTTAATGTTGGCCAGTTCCCACCACTGGTGCTCTTTGTCACCCTACAAAGGGTGATTTATTCCAGAGCCTGCATTTCAGCTGTCAGGACTTTTTTCTCCCTTTCCTGCCTGTCTGAATAGCATCTCATTTTGATGTCCACTCGTGTCCCACCCCTCTGGGAAATGAAAGTGGGCTCAACCTACAGCTGCGGAGGGTCTGACCTTGAGCTGAGACCCTGCGCATCCAGAAAGCACTGGGCCCTCCTTAATGAGGGACAGTGTGGCAGCCGCTTGGCTGGCGGAATTCCCTGGGACGTTCTCCTTAATTTGCTAATAGAACTAACTCCCTGCAACTTTGTTCTTAAGGCCACTGTGTTTCCTGCCGTCTTTAATACATTTGTAGAGCCTCAGACATTTTAATCTACTGTTGCATTTCAGGCAGAAAAGGGCTCTCTCCTGTGGGACATGCTTTACAGACCCCAGAGCCGTTCACGCAGGTCTTTAGAACTAACACTAGCCTCTCTAAAGATCTTCCTTTCTGTTTTTTTCCCCTTAGTAAATCATTTGCAGAGGCATTCATTTTGAAGGGGGAAAATATTTGGCTTTTACCAAAGAGGTTTTCTGGTTTTTGTTTTTCTTTAAAAAGCAAAATCTTTTAAGAAAAAACTTAATTGGAGAGGACAGATTAAGAATGCCTATGTCCAAATCCACTTCTGTAAAAGTTTGATCATATTTATGTGAGTAACATAGTGGAAGAATTCTTCAAGGTAATCCTTTGGGGTAAAGGATCCTGGGAAATTCTCTCAGGTAAAGAAAGCTTGCAGCAGATGCGTAATATATGTCTTGAGAGCTATTTATAAGAAGTTTAAGAGGATTATTTTGTTTTCCTTTATTAAAGATTTAAGAGTTTTTTTACTTTGCAAGAAAACTCTACAAAAGTTTTATAGTCATAACTTTGTTAATTTTTTTAACTTTTCTGAAACAATTAGCTGTAGCCAAATTATGTGGTTATGTCTTGCTACTAGAATTTGAAAATGTAGTGTGTGTGGTGAATCTGCTGTTTGAAATTTATGATGGTCTCGAATATGGTTAGAGTTCTGGTAACTTTTTAAATAGTTACTTTTTTCCCTTTAGTCACAAAGGCAACTATGGATTTATATTTGTTTTTTGAGTGCTAATTTTTCTATGAGGCGTCTGAAGTTGACCAGTCTTTTCCTATGTAGAAAACTCAAAACTTGTTAACTCTGTACTTTAATAAAATTGAAAATTGAAAATCACGTTGTTTTTTTTCTGCCTTCTGTTGGGTATCTTTATACTTAATGTCCTTCCAGGTAGTTTTCCAAAGATATTGCCTTCAAATGTCAATCAGCTGTCTCTTAAGTCAGACTCATAGAATTTGTTCTGATTCTTGAGAATGAAAATACAAGACTGAAAACCCAAGCTTTTTGCCTTCTTCCCTCCGAACACCCCCATGGCCTGCTTCCTTCTTCCTGTTCTTAGGCTAGTGACCCACTCTCTGAAATGCGAGAATTAGAGTGAGTCTTGAAAGAAGGTAGTGTAAGTCCTCCAACATGGTTCTTTTTCACGCTGTGGCTATTCAAGGTCTTTTGCATTTCCCTTTAAAGTTTAGAATTAACTTGTCAATTCTCTTGATTGGGATGGCGTTGATTATATAGATCAATTGAGGAAGAATTGACATCATAACAACATTGAGTCTTCTGATCTGTGATTATATTTTTCATTTATATAGATCTTCTTTAATTTCTTTAGTAAAATTGTTGCAGAACCTCTTAATCTCAAGTTCATGTGCCCGATGCATAGTAAGCCAAACCCTGAGACTTTGGTGCTTGGAGATGGAGAAAGGTGTATTGGAATTGGCCAAAATGAGAAAGTGGGAAGTGCGTTCTCTTCAAATTTGCCTAACAAGAGAAGGAGGCAGGGTTTTATAGAGCTAAGGGGTGGCAGGAGGAGATTTGGAGAAATAAAAGGATAATTTTCTTTCTTTCACTCCTGATGAGACTCTGGGCATCTTGGGCAATCTGGCTTCTGGCTTTGATGGCAGCTGGGGGCTGTAATCTGGTGGTCCTTGAAGGCATTCTCTTCCATAAAACAAGCTCATCTATCCTTGTGACCCTTGAGTCAGCCCTCAGGTTAAACAAGAAAGCAGCAAGTTGACAAGATTAACTTCTTTACATAACGAGGTCAAAGGTAATCTTACTGAATATTTACAGTAACCCTCAGGTCCTCAGCTTCAGTATTGTATAATCCTTTTGTTTTTATCAAAATATTTTTATAGGGGCTTTAATCTTGATACTTGTAATCATTTTTATAAGATTAGGTCTCTGATCTTTAAAATTATGTGTATCCTATAAAATTTGCCAACTTAACCATTTTTAAGTGTCCGGTTCAGTTGTGTTAAGTACATTTACATTGTTGTGTAACCAATCTTATAAAACTGGAACCCCATATCCATTATACAACTCCCATTTCCCTCTGCCACCAGCCTCTGGCAATCAGCATTCTACTTTCTGTCTCTATGAATTTGTCATTTGCTCCATTTTTTTGCCCACGGCTTCTTCCTCATAGATGCCGTACTGTCCAGGTCTTCTGGCTTTTGATGGGTCATCCTCCCCACTTGGGCTTTGGAGTTGACCCCTTTTTGTTGTAAATGTTATCCATGGGTTTTTGGTTGTGCTATCTGGTGTTCTGTTTTTATGTGGGATTTCAGTAAGATCCCAAAACTATGCTTCTCCCATTGCTGTCATTTCTTCCATTCACTCTCGAGTTGAACCTGGTGCAGTAAAGCATGCACATACACCATTTATTGGAAACTGCTTTTCAAGGTCATTGGTAGCCTCTGTGGTGATGAATCCATTGTTCTCATCATACTTGACCTATCAGAAGCACTTGACACTATTAACTAAATTGCAAACCTTATTCAGATTTCCCTGGTTTTTAAATACACTCATCTCCACATTTTGAAAGGGATTATCTGTTATGGTTATCCTGTCCCTGTTCACATTGCACTTAAGATCACGGGGAGCAGATAACTTGTCTTTTTTGGTTCTAGACTCTGCCCCCTTAGAGCCACACCCAAGGAACCTCCCCAGAAAGTACCGTCCACAGCTGGACCTGATTTGCTTCTTAGCTCCACCTTCTGGGTCATCCTTTCTTTTCCATAAGAAAAGGCCTGATTTTGCAGCTGGTTAGTTTCATCCTGCTCCCTGCCCATAAAAGATCAGGAGCCCAATGGCTTCAGTTTCAACTCTTGTCTGTTTTAGTGCAAGCTGGTAGCGCTTTTGTCAGTTCACTTCTCTTTAAAACTTTGTGTGTTCTGTGAATCTTGTAATAAAAGGTATCAAGGGTGATCAGAGGGCCGCCCTGGTGGTGCAGTGGTTAAGTTCGCACGTTCCACTTCTTGGCGGCCCCGGGTTTGCTGGTTGGGATCCCAGGTGTGGACATGGCACTCCTTGGCAAAAGCCAGGCTGTGGTTGGCGTCCAACATATAAAGTAGAGGAAGATGGGCATGGATGTTAGCTCAGGGCCAGTCTTCCTCAGCAAAAAGAGGATTGGCAGTAAGTTAGCTAAGGGCTAATCTTCCTCAAAAAAAAAAGAAAAAGGGTGATCAGATATCAAGGGTGGGTGGAGGATTCTTGCTAAGACTGAGCTAGGCAGGCCCAGCAAGGACAGGAGGGATGTGGAAGGCCAAGGTTGAGGCCTAGTCAGGAAGAGGGCTCAGAGGACCCTAACTAAGGTTTGGTCAAGGAGAGGGTCTTTGTCAGAACACACGCATGCTCACACACTCAGAGAAATGTACCCCAGTGTTCACTGTTGTTCTGTCTTCACAGCAGCACACCCACCCTGCTCTTCCCCCTCCATATTTTGGAAACTGTTCATGGTTGTAGCAGGAGCAGCTATGTTCTTTCCATACAACTTCCCCCGTCACGGCTACAGTTAATTGATCCAGGAGTGGACTTTCCATCCAGGTGGACAATCAGCCTCTCTGGAAATTTGGACGTGGAATTGAAAATGCAGCTTGAGTCTGGCTGCTGTCTTGAACTGAGGAGTTGAGAAACTTAACATGTGTTGTTAATGCTGTTTTCGGCATCATGGACACAGGGAAAAGGCCAATGTGTGGGAAGATCGAGGATAAAGCAGATGTGCAGAGGAGCAGTTCTGAAGAGCAGAGGGTGGGGAGACAGAGGATGGACTTCTGGGTTTCCTGTGGTGTCCAGTCCTGGTTCTAATCGATTCTGGAGGCCTAGCTTAGAGTAATAATGACAGCTAATGTTTACTGAGCACGTGATGTGTGCCTGGCGTATTTCCCACGGTGATCCTGTGCCTGTTACTGTTCTAATCCTCATTTTACACGTGAGGAAAAGCAGATTTTTAAAAAACCCTTACTACGTGCAATTGTTCTTACAGAGGTTGCCATCTCTCACCTCTCCCCACCCCCTTTCCCATCTCCTTGTCTCTTCTTTTCCACCCTCACCCCCAGATCTTCCCCTTTAGGTCAGTTTTTCCTTTTCATGTGTAGAGCTTTCTCTTGGCTTCTCTGTTCATAGAACGATTATATCAGTAAGGAATTGCATTTGAGTGACAGGCTGGACCTCAGCGGCTTAAACGCCTGGGATTTGGGTTCTGCATCTCCAGGACAACGTTTACTGTGAATTTCTGGATTTCTTTTGTGGCCTCGAGGGGCTGCTTTGCAGATGCATCCTATCTGTGTTCCAGGCAGAAGACCAAGGAATGGCTGGGGCTCCCTGGAGGGAAGCATGTTGCGTGTTTTAAGGCAGGAAATATGAGGGTCTGGGATATCTTGTTATTGCCAGAAAATAAGAATACTTTCAAAGATCCTTCGATGACAGCTTAAGCTAAGTTATGTCTAGTAATGGATTTTTCTTTTTTTTTTGAGGAAGATTAGCCCTGAGCTAACTGCTGCCAATCCTCCTCTTTTTGCTGAGGAAGACTGGCCCTGAGCTAACATCCGTGCCCACCTTCCTCTACTTTATATGTGGGACGCCTGCCACAGCATGGCTTGCCAAGTGGTGCCATGTCCACACCCAGGATCCGAACCAGCAAATCCCAAGCTGCCAAAGCAGAACATGTGCACTTAACCACTGGGCCACCAGGCCGGCCCCTAGTAATGGATTTTATCTAGAACTAAGTTTTGTAATTGTTATAGTATATTATGTTTATTTTTCTTTCTTTTAAGGTGAGAATATGAGTAAAGAGACTGACGAATTAGACTTAGAATATTAATAAAGATTCACAAGAAAATATAGGTAATTAAGTTTAAAATCACTGTTTAAATATTTAAGTTTAAATGTTTAACATTTATTGGGGCTGGCCCCGTGGCTGAGTGGTTGAGTTCGCCCGCTACGCTTCAGCAGCCCAGGGTTTTGCCGGTTCAGATCCTGGGCGCGGACATGGCACCATTCATCAGGCCATGCTGAGGCGGCGTTCCACATGCCACAACTAGAAGGACCCACAACTAAAAATACACAACTGTGTACCAGGGGGCTTTGAGGAGAAAAAGGAAAAATCTTTAAATGTTTAACATTTAACCATTAAAAATGTTTAAATTTATAAGGTTAAATTTTTTAGATTCAGTGTGTTTTAAATATTTAGAAAGATTTCATCTATAGAAATGTGAGTTGTCTTTGTTGAGTTTCTGAAGAGCTTGAGAAAATCAAATGTATTAAAATTAGATTTTAATTTCAAATTTCTAAAATGTAATTAAAAAAATTTCATAAACATTTGGGTGTACTTTATCAAATTTATAAGCCAATTAGGCACTAATCAAAAACAAAATTGGGGGCCCGGTCCAGTGGAGCAGCAGTTAAGTGCACACGTTCTGGTTTGGTGGCCCAGGGTTTGCCTGTTTGGATCCTGGGTGCAGACCTACGCACTGCTGGTCAAGCCATGCTGTGGCAGGCATCCCATGTATAAAGTAGAGGAAGGTGAGCACGGATGTTAGCTCAGGGCCAATCTTCCTCAGCAAAAAGAGGAGGATTGGCGGCAGATGTTAGCTCAGGGCTAACCTTCATCAAAAAAAAAAACCAAGCAAACAAAAATTGGCTCACAAAATATTAACACAAGGTTAATTGATTTGTAAGTAAAATAACATGAGTTTAAAGGCTTAAAAATTATGTTTTAAGATATAATTTGTGTATAAAATGAAACTCAACTTATTTATTTTAATGCATAAAAGCTCTCTTCAAACATAAGAAAAACTCAGTTGACACTCTGGGTGTGTCAGTCAGTATGGCCTAATTATGCTGTGGTAACAAGCAGCTCCAAAACCTCACTGGTTGCCAGTGACTGAAGTTGAGTTCTTGCTCACATTCCTTGTCAGCTGTGGGCTGTCTGCAGCTCTGCTCTGAGTTGTCGTCGCTCTGGGAGCTGGGCTGATCCAGCAGTCCTTATTCGGGACATCGTTGCGGAAGGAGGGCGGAATATGCCCCTTCGGCAGAAGGATTCTTCTGAGCTGAAGGTAATGGAGAAGAAGAAGACAAGAAAAGTTCTCTGCCCTCCCCCATTTGCCTAAAAGCGGGACATGAATTTACAAAGGTGTACACCCTCCTGCCCTGTCTATCAGGAAGGACAAACGCTGATCCCCGGAGACAACTTTGGATCCTCATCAATGGAGAAGGCACCAACTTAAATCTGCATCACAAACCTTACTCTTGTTACGATGCTGGTCCTGGTCACCTCCCCATAACTGGCCTCCCCCATACCTTTCTTTCATCTTTAGCTGAAGATAGTATTTTAGCTTGAGTTTTAAGCCACTTTGAGAGTTACTCGTTTTTCCCTGGATGTCTCCTATGTATACATGAGGTGTAGAAGGAAGGGGTAGCAAAACATGCCACCCCAGAATATGGCCCTTTGGTATATTGGTTATTCTGAGCTGTGGACACTTGAAAACAGCAAATTCGGGGTGGGAGGGGCTTTCTCTGAACCCCTCTTATCTGCCTACGGACAGAGCCTCCCAAAGGAACTCAGTTGTCATAGATCCCCTCCCCAGGAACTGCATCAACCAGCGAGGACTGACTCATCCCAGGAGAGGAGACTAGAAGTCCACACCACACCCTGACACACTGTCACAAACTATCGCACCTCCCGTCTAGTCTTCTCAAGATCCATTCATCTTTCCTAAAAATCACTTACTCTCCCCTGAGAGGCCTCCATCCCCTGTCCCCTTTTCCTATTAAGATGGTATTTAAGTGAATTTTAAGCTGCTTTGGGGAGTTACTCGTTTTTCCCTGGATATCTCCTTATGTATACATGAGCACACAATGTTAATAAACTTCTGTTTGTTTTTCTCTTGTTAATCTGTCTTTTTTTTACTGGGGTCTCAGCTAAGAACTCAGAAAGGTAGAGGGAAAATTATTTGTCCTCCCTTACAACTTGTCAATAAACTCTGTTCTGTTTTTCTCTTGTTAATCTCTTTTGTTATAGGGACCCCAACCAAGAACTTAGAAGGAAAATTATTTTTCCTCCCCTGTGCTAGTCTCATGGAAGAAAGAGAACATGGCAGAACCACATGGTCACTCCTAAAGCTTATGCTAACATCACTTCTGTTACCATTGCATTGATCAAAGCAAGTCCTATGGCCAGTCTTGAGGTCACCAGGGTGGGGATACATAATCCTCCCACAAGGAGGGCTGCCTCGAGTCACATCCCCGCAGCTGATGCAATGGGCAGGGAGGTGTTATCCTCCTCCAGGGTGGGGCAGCAACTATGTGGGGTGATAATACAATCTACCATAATGGGGGAAGAAGGAGATTTAAAAGAATTCTTATAATTTACTTCTTTCTCCTGTCACGCATGTTGTCAATGTGTCCTAACTTACAGAAGTGAATGTTTCTGGGTGTTGGAATTTTCTTTGAAGCCAGATTAAAATCTTTAAATTAAAACTTTCTTTTGTAGCCAGATTAAAATTTATAAATTTATTTGGACAAAAAAAGGGCAGTGGATAACTAATTTGTTGTGTTTAACACGGGAAAGGTGGTGTGTGTAAAACAGTGTTTTAGGAAGATACACCTCACAACACTGAAGGAAAAATGTACATTGGAGAGCTTGTGTTTTAGGTATATATTCAACCTGTCAGCTTGGAAAGAATGTGGCTGAGAAATGGAATGTGCCTGTTAAACAAATAAATCAGTAAATGATGACTGTTGGTTAGCGGGGTGGAGGGAGCATATTCTCCTGATGGCTTAGAGGCATCTTGTGTTATGAGATGCATTCTTTTGTGGTTCTCTGGCTGATGTCATGAAATTCTGACTTTTGCCACGAGGGAAGATTACGTTTCTCCTTGGCAGGAAGCTCTGTTTAGTGCAGTTGGATCGCACTGCATATTGCCATAGCAAAACTTTTGTGCTTAGTGGACTCTTCATTTGCTCCTGATTTTTCAGTCTGTACCGATCCTACTGATCAACTGTCTTTTTATAATCCAAATTGGATCTCTGCCTAGTTGGTTGTTTTTGTTCCACTTCTACTTGGTGGTCGAGACTAAATCAGATTTTCAGTTTTCCCCCAACCCCACCATTTTGGCTTTTCACTGTATTGAACTGAATTCTCATAATGAAGACCCTAAAGTATTCTTCACTTCCGCTTTGTCCCGTGGAGATAAGAAACCCCACGAGACCACGGTGACAGGTGACTCATAAGCTCCTCTTCACTCAGATCGTCTCTGGACTGAACAAACTTTGGACTAGGATTGCAGGAAGGCTCATGATTCAGCCTTGTGATTCTGCCAAATAAATGGTGATAGAATCAATCCCTCAATCTTTCATCTATTATTTCAAGTAATAACTTTATATCTTGTCTCACCACCCCACCTACCACATGGCCTTTATTTGACCTATGTGATGACATCTCTTGAGTCAGTTTGCTCTTCTCCATCTCCAAGGCCACTGTCTTCATTCACCTTAGCAACCCCAAGGTTACTGCAGCAATTGCCTAACTGGGTCTCCCCATCTACAGATACCCCCCAATCCATTCTCAGCCATGGTGACCTCTCAGGAATATAAATCAAGTCATCTAGGTCACTCCTGTGTGGGAAGCCCCCTTCCATCATACTTATGGCTTTCACGTCCCTTCAGATCTAGTCGTTGTCCCCTCTCTAGTCTACCTCCCAGTACTCCCACTCCAATACACCTCATGTCAACCTTACTATCCTACTGTTCCTCCCAAATGCCCTTCCTTGACAACGAACTCTGTTTCTGCCTGGAACACTCTTCCTTCCCTTATTTCTACCAACCTCCCCAGTTTTCAAGATTCTTTTCGGGTATCATGTTCTCTAGGAAGCATTCCTTTTTTTAATGTTTTTCTTTAGTTTTGGCTGCTTTGAGGATTTTTTTTTTTTTTTTTGCAGGAAAGATTTGCCCTGAGCTAACATCTGTTGCCAGTCTTCCTGTTTTTCTTTTTTTGCCTCCCCAAAGCTCCAGTACATAGTTGTATATCCTACTTGTAGGTTATTCTGATTCTTCTATGTGAGCCACCACCACAGCATGGCAACTGACAGATGAGTGGTGTGGGTTCCATGACTGGGAAGTGAACCCGGGCTGCCGAATCAGTGAGTGCTGAACTTGATCCACTAGGCCATCAGGGCTGGCTCTAGGAAGCATCTCTTAATAGCCCCCTCCTCAGCCTACCCCCTGATCTGATTTATAGATGGAGCATAATACTTTCCACAGCATTGTAATTGTCCATTTATGTGGTAGTGTCCCCCTCTCCATGAGGCCAGAGATTATGGGTTTTTTCCACCATTGTATATCTAGCATCTACCATAATGTTGGGGTATGCAATTGCTGTTTGTTAAATGAATGGATGGATGAGTGTGTTTGCAAGGAAAATCAGTGACTAGACCACAATGGTTAGTGATACTGGGAGGCATTGAGTCTAGCACCATGTAACTACTGTCTCATTGTGCCATCAGGAATGGAGTGAACCCCAATTGGGTTGTGTACCCCTCTACATTTTCTCCAGGAATAGTCCTGGCTCTCCCCACCTCTCCCCTTCACGGGTTACAGGGATGGGCTCCTGATTGCCATGTTCGTAAAGACATGGGGGCTGCCATGCTCAGAGCCACTCCCCATCCAGGTTAGGGGGTTAGGGACTTAGTTGGTGAGTTATTCTAGGGTGGCACTTAACCCAAGGTGGTCCGGTCTATGTCCCTTCCCCTGGAACTTGGAATCAGGACAGAGAGTCCTCTCCCTGCAGGCGACTGGACAAGCGCCATTAATTACAGACCCTGCCCATGGTCATGTTTTCTGCCATATGGACCACAGAAGCCTGTTTGCAACAAGGAAAGATAAAGCTTTCTGAGACAAGATGCAAGATAATGAGAGGACTCTGATGGCTTTTCCAGACTCTGGTTCCAGGATCTTCCTGTGGCCTGGACACTTTCCTGACCTTGCGGTTCCATGAAACACTCCTGAAGCCTTATTTGAAATTTCCCTTTTATTATTGGAATTAGTGTGAATAACTTACATTATTAAAAGCAACTACTGTATCACTTATGTCTCAGAGCCCTGAATCTGCTTGTAAAATAAGTGTGGTGGACATAAATGAAGACTGCCTAAATGAGAACGAGCCACCGCCATTTATCCAGAGCTTGCTGTGCAGCAAGGGAGCCAGCCGTCATCACTTGCGAATGGCAGAGACTCAAAGGCAGGCAGAGGAGGAGGAAAGCTTTCTAGTTAAAGAAAGGGAAGACTGCAATTATTTCCCGGTGGGAGGCTGATGGCCTGAGGAAGCTGTAGGTGGGCTAATTAGAAGCGGGGCATCCCATGTGATGGGTTAGGGGTGCATATTTAGCTTCCTCTGGTTAGTCCTAAATTGGACATGGGGGCAAAAATTAGGGAAGTTGTCATTTATTAATCAAGTCCTGGCCATTTGGAGTTGATTGCTACAAGAGTTATTGTTTGGCTTCCTGGACTAGTTGCTACAAGCTGTGGGTCAGAGTTTTATTTTCAGGGTGGCCGTTGTCCATTTGTGTATGCAGTATCTTAGGGTGATACCTGTGTCTGTCTCCTTTACTGGGAAACTTTCAAGAACTTCAATTCACCTGGTTAAGGGAGTGATATGTGCAGGAACACTTTCTGCTTTTGGAGGGTGTCTTAGGATAAGGGGCACAGAAATCAGGGTATATGCATCAGGCCAGGAGGGTTCTAGGATATGTAATCAGAATAAGCCGCCTGCTCCTTCTGTGCGCCCAGGGCTGGTGGAGAAGCATCTTAGTAGTGAAGGATCCTCCATATTCTCAGCCTTGGAAGTCTGCTGGGAGGTTGAAGGTGAGCACATCAGGCTTTGAAATCGTTTTGCTGAATCCCTCTTTCAGTCTCGGCTTTGGGGCCTGGTGAAATGGGGAGTGGATCGTCTCTGCTTATAGAGCTGCAACTAGTCCCCAGCCTGTGCCGTGTCTCCACCAGTTTTTTTTTTTTTAAGATTTTTTTTATTTTTTCCTTTTTCTCCCCAAAGCCCCCCGGTACATAGTTGTGTATTCTTCGTTGTAGGTTCTTCTAGTTGTGGCATGTGGGACGCTGCCTCAGCGTGGTCTGATGAGCAGTGCCATGTCCGCGCCCAGGATTCGAACTAACGAAACACTGGGCCGCCTGCAGCGGAGCGCGCGAACTCAACCACTCGGCCACGGGGCCAGCCCCTCCACCAGTTCTTAAGTGCATAGGCTAAGGAGCCCCTAATATACAACCGAGCACAAGGAGTGAGCAGATGTAAAGTGAAAAGGGTTCTTAGATCTCATCCAATCTGCTTTCTCCCACCTCCCCACCAAATGTCTGAAAAAATAGTGAGGAAACAGATTTAGCTAATGTATTGGTTTCTATTGCTGCTGTAACGAATTATCACAAACTTAGTGACTAAAAAGAACACTAATTAGTTCACAGTGCTGTAGGTCAGAAGTCTGGGTGGGCTTGACTAGGCTCTACGCTCAGGGTCTCATAAGGCCGGAAATCAAGATGTTGGCTAGACGAGGCTATTATCTGGAGGTTCTGGGCAGAATCTGCTTCTAGTTCTCTCAGATTATTGTCAGAATCCAGTTCTTTGTGGCTTTTGGTCTGAGGTCCCTGTTTCCTTGCTGGCTGCCGGCCAGGAGCTGCCCTCAGTTCCTTAGAGCTGTCTTATGCCTTCTCACATGGCCCCTCTACCTTCAACGCAGCCAGGGCTCATAGATGCTTCCCACACTTGAATCTCTCCCACTTCCCCTTCTGTCTTTTAAAGAGCCATGTGCTTGGGTCAGGCCCACCCAGATAATCTCCATATTTTAAAGTCAATTGGCTTGGAACTTGAATTACCTCTGAAGAATTCCTTCACAGGAGTGCCTACATTCCTGAATTGAACAACCAAGGGACAAGAATCTGAGAGAGGCCGTCTTTAGAATTCAGCCTACCACAGAGAGATCATGGTTTACACTCTAAAGGAGTTTTGAGTGGAATAAAACTCTTGTACCAATTCTGGGTAATGTGTAATTATCATTCGGAGGTGGAGAAAGAGGATGAACATTTCCAGACCACCTATATATTGGTTGTAAAAAATAGATCCCAAAAGTGTTTGGGCTTATTTGCAAAAAAAATCCAAGGCAGGTACTCTGGTTGGTGGGTGGCTTTCCTCTACCCAGTGATTCCGAGACCCAGGCTCCTTCCAGATTTTAGCTCCCCATTTCTGAGGGCCTGTCACCTGCATCCAGTTGGTGGGAGATGAAGGAGAACATGGAGGCGGCGCATCTGTTCCTTCAGCCTCTGTCTAGCACAACCACACGTTGCTTCCGATCATTCCCTTGGTGAGAACTAGTCACACGGCCGTGCCTAAAGGTCAGGGGTGCTTGGAAATACAGTCAAGCTGTGCGTCAATGGAGAGGAGGAAATGGATTGGTGAACAGTAGCAGTCTCTGCTCCAACCTACTGTGGGCTGGCACTTTAGGTAATTCTCATTTAATTAACACCACAACACTGAGAGATATATTACGCCCACTTTACAGCAGAAGAAGCTGAGAGCCAGAGAAGTTAAGCCATTTGCCCGAAGCCCCACAGCTATTCCATGGAGGACCTAAGTTTGGATCTCAATCTCGTTTGACTCCCAAGCTCCTATTCTTTCCAGTCTGACGTGTTGGCTCCTAACTGGCATGTTTGGAGATCAAGCCCCTGTCTGGGGATGGGTTGGATTATAATTTGCTTATTATAGCTGGTTTTCTCCAAGTGAATCAGAATTACCTAAGGGGCTTGTTTGAAATGTTTAATTCCTATCCCCACCCCACTAAAGCTTCATTGAGGCAGTCTGGGTGGGCCCAGGAATCTGCACTGAGTAAGCCCCCTGAGTTATTCAGATGTGCTGGAATGTTTGTAATATGCCAGTGCAGCTGACTCTTCTGGAATAGGGGAAATGATCAGGTGAATCCCCAGTTGTGATCTGGAAAAGTGCCCCTCCCTGGGAATTACGGTTCTGATCTCTTTATGAAATTCTGTGCCTTCTCCAGAGTAGGCACCCCTACAACTGGAATGAGGTTGTGGGGGAGGGATTTCAAAGAATGGCAGCCACAGAGCCGAGAGAGCACAGTCCATGCCTGCCCTAGGAGTCCCCTTCTCTGCCAAGGCCTGGCAGCTGGGCCCTGCAATGCTCAGCGGGAGGGGGGTGGGGGGGGGCCGTAACTGGTGGACCCTCCAATGACGGCCTTCTTCAGATCTCTGGGGAACTTGAACCCAACTTTCCTAACATCTGCAGAATCTCGTGTAATTGATGACATTGGCTGTTTAGGTCACATGTTCAGCCAATTTATCGCCCCATCTTCACTGAGGATGGACTCTTCACAGACTCGTGCTAGATCGACCTGTGAAGGAAGCAAAGAGAGACGGTGCCTGCTCTTAGGAGCTTGCAGCCTAGCAGGTACACCTGCCATTAGTAATGAGAGCTACCATTTACCGAGGGCTTCTGACGTATTGGCTTATTAAAAACAAGCCTGAGGAATTGGCACTGTTGGTCCTTTTACAAAAACTGAGACTCAATGATGTTAAGTAATTCAATCAAAGTGATCTGACCAGTTAGCAGTGATGGAGCTGGTATCCAGGTCAGTCTGATTCTAAAGCCCATGTTCTTAGTTCCCCTGAGAAGTGGGCTGAAAGGTGGCCCCCAAATATGTGCACGTCCTAACCCCCAGAACCTGTGAACGTTACCTTTGCAGATGCAGTGAAGTTAAGTGTCTTGAGATGAGGAGATGATCCTGGATTATCCAGGTGGGTGACAGGTGTCCTTGTAAGAGACACAGAGCAGAAAACAGGCACAGAGGAGAAGGCGATGTGGCGACTAGGCAGAGACTGGAGTGATGCAGCTACAAGCCGAGGGATGCCAAGAGGCGCCAGAAGCTGGAAGAGGCAAGGAACGGACCCCCTCGGCTGCAGAGGGCCGGTAGCACCTTGATTTCAGACTGCTGCCTCCAGAACTGTGACAGAGTAAATTCCCATGTTATCAGACACCAGGTTGTGTTATTTTTTTTAACAGCAGCCGTGGGAAACTAACGTAACCTGTTTGCTTTAAGCAAAAACATCAGGGAGCATGCAGGGCTGAAGGAGTGTTGTGTGCTGATAGAGTGAAAAACCCTGAAAACCAGACAAAACTGAACCTGGGGCGTCAGCTGGCTCTGGAATTGTCAGCATCTGTCCCTTTCTCTTGTTGGCATCAGACTCATGTCATCATCATCATCCTCTTCATCATAGCACCTAATATGTGCCAGGTACCAGGCTCAGCATCAGCACCTTACCTGCCTCACCTCAGTGAAACCTCCCACCGTTCTATGAGGTAGGTACAGTATTAGCCTATTTCTTTTTTTTTTTTTGAGGAAGATTAGCCCCGAGCTAACATCTGCTGCCAATCTTCCTCTTCTTGCTGAGGAAGACTGGCCCTGTGCTAATATCTGTGCCAATCTTCCTCTCCTTTATATGTGGGATGCCTACCACAGTATGGCTTGCCAAGTGGTGCCACGTCTGCACCCGGGATCCGACCCGGTGGAACATGTGCACTTAACTGCTGCGCCACCAGGCCAGCCCGTAGCCTATTTCACAAATGAGGAAACTGAGGCTCAAAGAGGTGATTTCCCATCTGTGGTTGTACAGCATAAGTGACAGAGCAAGGACTGGAACTCAGGTCTGTCTTACCCCCAGTCTTGGCTTTGGCAGTTCCCTACACTGTCTTCCCTTTTAGTTAGTTCTCACGCACAAGCTTAGTCTTTGAGTTAAAGCTCCATCATTTCAGGTGGCCAGAGGCAGAGGGGTGGGATAAGCAATGATCTCCATGAGCCTGAGTCCTCCAGGTGGCGGCATCCCCCTCCAGGCCAAAGCAGGCCTGGTTCCATGGATGTTTGTTAATGAGGAAGTGAGTGGATGGGATGCCAGCTGAGCTCTAGCTCCCTCGGGGCCACTGGAGGTTCCTAGTGATCTGGACTGACTGGGCTGGTCCCACCCTCTGTTCAGTTAGAGGAGGGGAACACAAAGCTAGATTTTCATTTCTACTCCTTTCCAGGAAACTATCAATGTTATAGATGTTAAGGTCCAGGTAAAATATCTTCAGTGCAAGAGGGAATAGAAAGTCTCTGGCCCTGACTCTGACAGGAGAGCCTGGTTTTACAATTTGTAAAGGTGGTTGGCTATAGCTTGCTTTTCTCCAAGGACGGGAGGGACAAGATGAGCGCCAGAGGGGCCAAAGGTAAGGGCCTGATTCTGCTGCAGCAAAGAGGGGGCCATCCGCTCCGCCCCATGCTCGTCATCCGTCACCCCACATTCCCTGCCATGGGTCTCCCAGATGAGGCCAGACTGTTGATGTCTTTTACATTTCTATGGAATTGACTTCTTCTATCCCTGCCAATGTTGAATTAACTTTGTACCCAAATCAAGAATTCCCCTCCTTTCTAGAATTTTCTCTATTTGTCAGCAGAGGCAGGAATCCCACTGAAGGTTTGTTAAAGAGCCATAGAAGAATTCTAGGTGGCCTTGCTTGCAGAAGATAACTGCACTTGAACTCTATTTATATATATATATGTGTTTTTTTTTTTTGAGGAAGATTAGCCCTGAGCTAACATCTGCTGCCAATCCTCCTGTTTTTGCTGAGGAAGACTGGCCCTGAGCTAACATCCATGCCCATCTTCTGCTACTTTATATGTGGGATGCCTACCACAGCATGGCTTGCCAAGCGGTGCCAGGGCCGCACCTGGGATCCAAACTGGCGAAACCCGGGCCGCCGAAGTGGAATGTGCACACTTAACTGCTGCACCACCAGGCCAGCCCCTATCTATATTTTTTATATTATTCTTATGTAGTCTTCAGAGATTCAACTGGGATTGAAATTATATTTACCAAATTTTAGCATACTGGTACCTTAAAAGAAGTAAATGTAAAATAGAAAAATGTATAGCTTTTTATGCAGTAAACAGTAAACTCAGGAAATTTTCATTTATTCAACAAAATTTTGTCGACTGTCTATCAAATTCTAGGAATATAAAACGGAACAAGTCCTGTCCTCAACTTGCTCACAGTCTGTTTGGGAAAACTATTATGAAGCTGTTGAAAATCATGTTTTCGAAGAATTTGGGGAGCCCAATGTAGGACTGCATACCGAGTACACTTAAGCCCATAAAAGATTGGAAGGGTATTGTTCAAAATGTTAAAACAGATTATTTCTGAGTTGTCGGATTGCAGAATTATTTCCTTCTTTATACTTTTCAACATTTTCTAAAATTTCTAAAGTGAGTCACGTGATTTTGATAATTAGGGAGAAAAAGATGTCATTAAAAAACGATTGCACCTGATTAGCTGCAGCCCCCGCTCTCTGTTGCCAGCTGATCCTCGCCTTTGGCAAGAAACAAATTTCATGAGCCCGGAAGCCCTGCCAGGAAAAATGCAATTAACCAGAATGAATCGACCCTGGGGCCTGGCCAGCGCCCGCCGGAGGGAGGGGAGGCTCAGAGAAGCCCCTCTGGAGAGGGGCTGTATTGTTTCTCAGGGACACTCCAAGATTGAGCTGTGCCCACCTTTGGATTCCCAGAGCGCTGACCTAAAGATTAATTGCTGGGCTGGACTGAAAGCTGGATAAACGCTGCCTGGACTCTGGCGCTGCGTGCGCACCTTGAAAAGTGAGGAAACGTGGCTGGGCAGAAGCTCAGGCAGATCTGCACCCCTCTGAGCTGCCAGGGAGAACGTCATACTTCCCTCCAAATGACCATCAGGTTGCTTGACTGGGAGTCCAGGTTTCTGCCAGAATGCATTTGAGACTAAAATCCCCTCCTGCTATACTGTCTAGCGCTTTTCCTCTCGGACCAGTAACATCTGCATCCCCAGGGGGAATGCAGAAGCTCAGGGCCTCAGCTAGATTTGCTGAATAGGAATCTGCATTCCAACAAATCCCCGGGTGACTGGAGAGCGCTGGGTTTGCATAGCACCGCTCAACACACCTCTCAGTTGCTTGAACCTCAGACGGGCTGCAGGGAGCAGCGAGGGGGCCCTGTGGGAAGCCTTGCCTGCAATCAGCGGGGCTGGAAGCAGAAATGGACCTGAGGCCAGGCCAGGCAGCTGGAGAGAGCACTGGTTAGCATCTTACTTCTGCTATTTAGAACAAATGAGGCCGGACACTAGCCTATTCCAGGGCGACCTTCTCTAGGAATGTGGGGGGCTTACTGGGTAATCTCTCTCTGTTCCTCACAGGGTCCCTGGAGCTTAGTAGGAAGCAGAAGGTATTATTTTTATTTTCCAGATGGTTGTATGGGGGTTGGGAGGAGGGAGGTTGGGAGGTTGCCAGCCTGCTGGGAAAGCTCAGAGCCCTCTCCTCGGTCTAATGGTGCCAGCTGGCTCTCGGGCCAGATATGAAGGCTGCGTCCAGGCACACCGTCATTCCAGATCTCCAGAGAGCTGCCAGGTGGGCTGCTGGATCCTCTCGTCACAGCCGAGGCCCTGCAGCAGGGCAGCTCGGGAGTGCAGAGACACAGGGCCACTTTTATTTTTTGAGAGCTGGTGGTGATGGTTTTCAATATGTTAAAAGTCCAGAAATGCCGGAACAGGTTAAAATGTTATAGTTTTAAAAAATATTCATATTTGAAAATATTAATGTTTAAAAACACATACAGTGTGAATAGGATTTACGTTGTATTCGTCTGCTAGGGCTGCCATAACCAAGCACCACAGACTTGCTGGCTTACACAACAGAATCTGTCTCAGTTCTGGAGGCTGGAGGTCTGAGGTCAAGGTGTGTGCAGGGTCGGCAGCTTCTGAGGCATTTCTCCTTGGCTGTGGTTGGCCGTCTGCTCCCCATCTCATCATATAGTCTTCTCTCTGTGTGCCTGTGTCCAGTTGTCCTCTTGTTGTAAGGAAACCAGTAGTATTGGATTAGGGCCCACCCTAATGACCTCATTTTAACTTAATTATTTCTTTAAAGATCCTGTCTCCAAATATAGTTACCTTTTGAAGTCCTGGGGATTAGGAACCTCAACATTTGAACTTTTGGAAGATACAGTTGGGCTCATAACAAACATCATTTGGAAATAACATCGAAAGTCTAGAATAAAGCCCGTTTGTGAATGTAAGGCCCGGGCCCAGGGGCCCTCCTCCTTCCCTCCATCCGGTCTGTGTCCTGGACCCATAAGCCATCCAAGTGGGCAGAGGGAGGTGTCTGATTTTCCCTGTGTTTGTGTGTGGGGTGGAAACATTGTAAAAGGTCTTCCCTCCCCTTTAGCCTACTGTGGCTGCTTGCTGCCCTCCGAACCAGTATTCACTGTGGTCTTTATGTGGATCCCAGCAGATTTCCGCTTTGGTGGGAAAATTTGAGAGCTTGGCTTCAGCCAGTGCTCATGGCTTGGGAGAGCCTCCCCAGGGGCCAGCAGTCTGTTGCCCCCACATTTGGGGCATGCATGGAGGAGGCCTGCCCAACGTGATGTCTTCTGGCCCTGAAGGTATTCCTGAAGTTCCAAATCTCCCGGAAGAACTTCCCTGGGGAATTATTCAGTAATCACAAAGTCAGAACTGCCCAGTGTCCATCTGTGCCTGGGGACCTGCCCCCTCACACGGGCAAATGTCAAGTCTCTCAAGTTTTCCTTCCTCCCTGAGGCCACCTGTTATGGGCTGAATTGTGTCCCCTAAAAAGGATAATGTTGGAGTCCTAACCTGCAGTACATCAGAATATGGCCTTATTGGAGACAGGGGCTTTACAGAGGTGATCAAGTTAAAAGGAGGTTATTAGGGTGAGCCCTAATCCAATAGGACTGGTGTCCTTATGAAAAAGGGGAAATTTGGAACCAGAAATACCCAGAAGGAAGACGATATAAAGAGACACAGGGAGCAGATGGCCATCAACAAGCCAGGAGAGAGGCCTGGAACAGATCATTCCCTCACAGCCCTCAGAAGGAACCTTGGTTTCCAAAACCAATTCTCCAGAACTGTGAGACAATAAACTTCTGACGTTTAAGCCTCCCAGTTTGCAGCACTTTATTAGAGCAGCCCTAGCGAGCTGACGCACCACCTGTGCTAACTCCTCCCCCGCCCGCCTCCCGCCTCTCTCTCCTTCTCTTGTACCCGGCTCACTCTTCATTACACACGGACGTGTGCGAGGCCTTGTGCCATCCCCAAGGGTGTCTTGTCTAATTTACTTATGTGGAAGTCTTGGTTCTCTTCAATGATCATAAGCTTCCTGAGGGTAAGGACCAGGATTATGTTCCTTTTTAAAATTCCGCTGGCCCTTGCTCAGTACTGACCAGAAGATCAATGAAACCGTGTTGATCTGAAGGACTTTCCTCCCTTCCTCTGTGACCATCTGTGACCCCCTCCAGACACATGGGCAACAAGAAGACACCGAAGACCCCACCCCTCAAAGCTCGGGGGACTTTGACGAGGTCCTAGGATCAGGGGGTGAGTGCGTTCCAAATGCAGACTACGTTTCTGCCACGTCGGTGAGACGCGGATCAAAACAAATAAAATTCAGTGATGGAAAAAAAGTTTTTCGCACACCTGAATCTGTGGCTTGAGCTTGGGACCCACTGCAGGAACTTTTATAGAGATTTCATGTCTGATGGAGTTAGAATTAATGTTTCTTAAATACTGACAGCTTCCCTGTCCAGGTCAGCATTTTAAAAGAAAGGAGCAAGTGAGAAAGAGGCAGAAAAGGTGGGGGAGGGTGCTCCAAGGCGGTTTCCACCCAGCCCACAGCCTGTGCCATGGAACCTTCCACCGGCCCAGATGCTCTTTCATAGCTGCTCTCCTGCTGGGGAAGCCCTGGGGGCCTTGTCTGCTGCTGCTTGGGAGGAAGTGTGAGCTGTCTGGGCTCTTGAAACCGCCTGAGCTTCTGCTTTGTGCTGCTTCCCATACGGGAAAGAGCAGGGTTCCTGTTCCACAGCCTGAGAAACCCCACAGGCAGCCCCTGAGTGAGATGTGAGAAGAGAGTGAGGGGTGGAAGGTGGGTGAAGGGGCCAAAAGACACAAAATTCCAGTTATAAAATACATAAGTCACAGTGATGTGATGTCCAGCATGGTGCCTGTAGTTAGTAATACTGAATTGCGTATCTGAAAGTTACTAAGAGAGTGAATCATAAGTTCTCATCACAAGAAAAAAACTTTGTAACTGTGTGTGGTGACAAATGGTAACTAGACAGTGTGGTGATCATTTTGCAATGAATACAATTATCAAATCATTATGTCGTACACCTGAAAAGAATACAATGTTATATGTCAACTAAAAAACTGACCGGGGGAGGTCTGAGGTCCCTCCCGTTTGTGACCAGGGATGCCACGGGCTCTCTGAGCCAAGGTGCGGAGCTCCGTGCACCTGGGACGTGGCCCTGCGGAGGTTCTCAAGCTCCGTGGGGCATCTGGGTCTCTGGGAGAGGCATGTGGAGTCCTGTGGGGTATGGGGGAGGGGGCTCACTCCGGGGTCAGATGACCTCGGTCCACACCCTGGCTTTCCTCCTCATTAGCTGGGTGAACTTGCTTCTTGACTTCTCTCATTTGTCAAACGTGGATATGAAGAGCATTTTCTTTTTCGCTTTGCTGTAAGGCTTTAATGTGATAACCTACGTGAAGCATCTGGCATGTAGGATGTACACAAGAAATCTCCCTGATGATGATGCGCAAAACGTCTAGAGGGGAGATTTTGCATTTGGTAGGATGCTAAGATCCTCGTTAGGGTGTTCCATCAGTAGTTGGAGAAGAGTGTTGTTTTCCTACATATCAACATGTGCTCCTGCCTGGTGACATTTATAGTTTTTGGCTGTCCATCATCTAACCCTCACTTCCTAATGGCACCTGTCACTTTCCCTTTCAGGAACCACACACCTGGGTGGAGTCGTGTGTGGGGCCCCAAAGGGCCAAACCCCAGCTCTGTCCTCAATGGGGGTCGGGCACATGCCTTTGGCTTGGCCAATTCAGCTCTCCTGGAGATGGTCTCTGATCCCTCTCTCTGGACTCCTATTAGGTAGGTACCCAGCCCTCTGGATCAGTCATCTTTTCTCTCCCCTTTTCTGTCTGTTGATTTTGTTCCCTCTACTGGATAGTTTCTCTATTTTATCTTCTAGTGTTTCTGTTGAATTTATTATTTTAGCTATCATAATTTTAACTCCTGAGAGCTCTTGTCTGTTTTCTGATTATTCTTTTTTTTTTCTGCTTTTTCTCCCCAAATGCCCCCAGTGCATAGTTGCATATTTTAATTGTGGGTCCTTCTAGCTGTGGCATGTGGGATGCTGCCTCATCGGGCCTAATGAGCGGTGCCATGTCCACGCCCAGGATCCAAACCAGGGAAACCCTGGACCGCTGAAGCAGAGTGTGAAAACTTAACCACTCGGCTACGGGGCCAGCCCCTGATTATTTTTTTTTAAAGATTGGCCTGAGCTAACATCTGTTGCCAATCTTTTATTTTTTTTCTTCTCCCCAAAACCCCCCAGTACACAGTTGTATCTTCTAGTTGTAGGTCCTTCTTGTTCTGCTGTGTGGGACGCTGCCTCAGCATGGCCTGATGAGCAGTGCTAGGTCCACACCTGGGATCTGAGCCAGCAAAACCCTAAGCTGCCGAAGTGGAGCTCGCAAACTTAACTGCCCGGCCATGGGGCCAGCCCCCAGATTATTCTTTTCCCTCCCTAAATATAACATTCTGTTCTTGTTTCATGGATGCATACCGTCTTAGTCTGTTTGGGTCGCTAGAACAAAATGCCACAGACTGCCTGGCTTACAAACAACAGAAATTGATTGCTTACAGCTCTGGCGGCTGGAAGTCCAGGGTCAAGGCTCTGGCATGGTCCCCTTCTGGGGAGGACCTTCCTGGTTCGTAGCTGATGCCTTCTCTCTGTGTCTTCACTCTGGAGGGTTCTCTCCGGAGCCTTTTTTATAAGAATATTAATCCCGCTGATGAGGGCTCCAGTCTAATGGCCTAATCACCTCCCAAAGGCGCCCCCCTCCTAATACCATCACCTTTGGGGGTTGAGATTTCAACATATGAATCTGGGGGGCGCACAAACATTCAGACTATAGCACGCATCTTTCCTGAAGGGTATTATTTATGGTTTTTTTCTTTTCAGTGTTCCTCTGATCCCTTTAGTCCTCTCTCCCCTCTCTGAGCTGCTTTTACTCTGATAGTTTGCTCTCTCGCCTTTTAGAGTGAGGCACCAAAACACGAATTTGACAGCTCCCTGGGCGTTCCCGCCCTGTTGCCCCACAATGAACAGCAATCACGATGCTGCTTTCTCTGTTCCATCTTCTTCTCTGAATACTTATTATGGCACTTTACATTGTTTGACATGTTCCATTACATTAATGACTGTATTTACTTACAATTTCCCAATTGTTGGGCATTAAGTTTTTCCTTTTTTTTCTCTCCTAGAGGTAAGTTTGCTATAAATATCTTTTCACATATGGCTTTTATTGCCATCTGAATCATTGTCTTGGAATAAATTCTGCTTGTGCAATTGTCAGGTCAGAAGCTGGTGGGCACTTTTGTCGCTCTTCTCTGTGTTGCCAGATTTCTTTCTTTCTTTCTTTCTTTTTTTTTTTTTGAGGAAGATTAGCCCTGAGCTAATATCTGCCGCCAATCCTCCTCTTTTTGCTGAGGAAGACTGGCCCTGAGCTAACATCCGTGCCCATCTTCCTCTACTTTATATGGGGGATGCCCGTCACAGCGTGGCTTGCCAAGCGGTGCCGTGTCTGCACCCGGGATCCGAACTGGTGAACCCTGGGCCGCCGAGAAGGGGAATGTGTGTACTTAACCGCTGCGACACCGGGCTGGTGCCCCAAGCAGATTTCTTTCTAAAGGTGGTGGATTCAGGTCCAATGTCAGCGGCAATAAATGAGTACAACCCTTCAAGCACAGGACTTCCGAGTCTTCCTTGATTGCTCCTAGTTTCAAAAGTACAAAATGGCACTCATTATTGTTCAAATTTGTCTTTCTTTGGTTCCTAGTGAGGTTGGACATTCTTTTGTGTGGAACTGGACAAATTTAGCCTGGAGTGACATAAGGAAGCCTGCCGGATACAGAAAAGCTCCTTAAAGCTCCTTCAAATAGATGCAACAGCCAAATATTCTGTGTTGTTGTGTTGGCAGTGGTTCTTAGCCTGGTGCTGCGGGCTGGTTGGAGGCTCTTCCTGGGGGCTGTTAATTCCTCTGCACGTCCAGCCTGCGCCTCAGGCAGAGAAGGTCTCAGCACCAGAGAACGCTCAGAAACAAGGACTTGCAGGTGCTGGCAGTTTGATGTCCATGAGCGATGAGTGGCGGTATCTGCCACAGTGTTTCTCAGTAGGAATAAAAGTTCCCTTGATGTAAGCAGGGTCAGGTGTGCATTGGGACGCAAGCTGGGTCCCAGTGAGCTCTTTCTGAAGCCTGAGGTTGCCAGGGCCTCTGTATAAAGTTGTTTGGTCTGTGCGCTTCATAAAGGCAGCGGGCCACAGAGGCACAGGGGCTGCTGAAATCTAGCTTCGGTTCTGCTCTAGGCACCATATGGGCCAGAGGCACTCCCAGTAGACCTGGCTTTAAACTCTGAGGGAAGATGAAGCTGTGGAGTCTGGTGAGGGTGAGAGGCAGGTGTCGAGAAGGAGAGCCGGGGCATCTCAAGTCCCAGGATGTGCCTACTTTCCACTGCTGGGTCTTCACCATCAAAACAGGAAGTGGGGGTGGCCTCCCCGGAGACCCCTGGGCTTTTGTCATGTGTGTCCCGTCAGTGTCTCCCTTTGAGTGCTCTGGAGGGGGACAGCCTTCTGGACCTCCCCGGCCTGGCCTGGCTGAGGCGGGTCTCACAGCAGAAGGAGAAGCGTGGGCCTGCGGATCTCCAAACCTGGCCCTAGTCCCGGCTCTGCTCCTAACCGGCTGTGTGACCCTGACAAGTCACAGAGGGGACAGGGCCTCAGTTTCTCCAACTATAAAAAGAGGAGGTCGAAAAAGGAAATCTTAAAAAAAAAATTTATTATGATAAAAAATCTGGTGATTCTATGGTTTTAGATACGTAACTTTATAAACACTTGCTCATCCTCAATCTCTTCTGTATTAGGGAGAATTAAATTCAACTGAGAATAACAGAAAAGCCCCAAATAAGCAGACTATAATTTCTCTCTCATTTTCAAAAAGTCCAGATGTAGAAATTTTAGGGCCAGTGTGTTACTCTGTGGTGTCAATTCTGTCCTGTTCTCTGCTATGACACTTGGATTCCCAAAGTTTCCTCCTCAACCTAAGATGGCTTCGGGTGCTCCAGCCACTACATCCATATTCCAGCGTAGGAGGAAGGAGAGGAGGATGAAGAGGAAACATCAACAGTCTTTAAAAGAAGATTCCCAGAAGCTACCACGAATTTTTGCTTTACATGCGATCGGCCAGAACTTAGTCATATGACCACACTCAGCTGCAAGGAAGTCTGGGAGATATAGTCTTATTCTAGGCATCTACGTTCCAGATAAAACTGTGGGCTCTCTGACTGTGAAAGAAGGGTAGAGCAGATATTGGGAGCCATTGTCCCCACCTTAAATTTCTCCAGGTGCAGGGCTAGCCAAATAAGCCTCTCCCTTTGGCCTCTGCCCCTTGCCGCACAAGCCCAGTATCAGTGACTCCACCTTGCGTCTGCTTCTCTGGCTCTACGGGCAATTTTTGTTTATCAGCCTCAACTTCTACCTCTGGGTCCCAATTTCCCGTTATTTCTTCATTAGGGATGTGGAAAGAGCGTTTCGTTTAGTCTTTTCACTTGTAAGCCCCCAGGTGTCTTTCAGCTGCTGGAGAGAGGTGACCCATATTTCAGGGGAGCCCAAGAGCACGCCCGGGTTCCGTGACTCGGTGAGAGGACTCAGCGTATCGTCGAGCTCACAGCGATGGTTTGTGACAGCAAAGGATACGAAGCAGAAGCAGCAAAGGAAAAGGGGCATGGGGCAAAATCTCGAGGGAACCAGGTGCGGAGCCTCCCAGCTTCCTCTCCTGGAGGGTCACATGGGATGTGTTTCATTCTCTCTGCAAGGAGTTGCAACGACCCGTGTGAAATGCCTACCTGGAAGCTCACTGAACACTCAGTGCCCAGGTTTGTCCTGGAGGTTGGACACGTCAGCGCTCTCTGCCCAGCATGTTCCCAAGTTCCAGGCTCCCAGCAGGACGGCAGGTGCTCAGCATAAACCATGTTGCACCGTTGAGGCCCAGCGAGCTCTTACCAGCTCTGGGAGTGGTGGGAGCCTCCGAAATCCGGTTTCTCAGACACCAGCCAAGGGCCAGCTCTGCCAGCGGGCTTTTCAGGGAGAGCAGGGTCAGGCCTGCTGTGTGAACTCTTTCCTGCACAACTGCTGACTCTCTTCTGTAGGCACAGGATCATGGCAGGTTTGGAGCCAGTGACGCGGCTTTGAATCTTGCCTCTGCCGTTTGTAAAGTAGGTGTCCTTTGGCAAGTCCCTTTACCATTCTGGGCCTCAGTTTCTCCAGTTACAGAAAGGGAATCCTCTTCTCCTCTCCCCCACCCCTCCCCCCGCCCCTTGCAGGGTAGTTGTCAGGATTAGGGGTGATGTGTGCAACGTGTCTGGAAGGCTCTCTAAATGGAGCAATTACTGTTGTTAGTCTTTTTTCCTCCCTGTCTTTGGTCCGATGCCTGGGGCAGGGGTGGTGCCGTACAGCCAAATCAAGGTGGAGTAGGAAAGCGCTGGGTGTCCTGCCCACCTTCTCCATCCTGCTCTCTGTCTGGGGGGCTGGCATGGGTGCTCTCCATCAGTGGCCCCCCTTGCACCTGGCTCTGGTTGGGTTTGAGCAATCGTGTGGGGGAGGTTGAGGTTGGCTGTTAATTTCGTTGGCTTCTCCTGGGGTTTACAGGGTGGCCGTGCTCCTCTCCCCAAGGCTGCAGCTCTGGTGGGCCAGCCCTCACTGCACCCCTACCCTCTGCAGGTGTTAGTGACCACCCTCCCCACTTTCTCTGTCAAGGGTGGCTGGAGGGGTGGGAACAGCTCCCCTCTCTTGTGTGGTTTGGTGGTGCTGGGGAGGAGTGGAGAAGAACGTAGGGAGGGATGCTGCACTCTTTGTCTTTCCATTTCCTGAAACCGCCCCCACTTTCACAACTCGCCCTCAATTAGCCTGTCTGTTTCTTGTGGAACCGGGCTGGGACAAGGCATTAGAACACCTGGGTTAGAGGCCAGGCCTTGCCATCCACTAGCTGTGGGACCAGGACACGTTACTTACCAGGCTGTCAGCCAAGGGGTGGAGTGGACACCCCTCTCTGCACTCCCTGTAGACCTTGCTGAGGGCCTTGGACACGGCAAGTCCAGGGTCCCAGACTCGGTCACCCACAGGGGCCAGGCAGGAGCCGAATGAGCGAAGAGGGGGGCATGGGCATGGGAGGTGCAGGGGACACCGCCCTCTGCAGGGTTCCTGTGCAGGAACGCAGATGGGAGGTCAGAGCTTTCGATTTTTTAAGAGAAGCTGGAAATCCAGGCTTTATGTGAACTCTTCCAAGTTTTCCATGTTTGCTCACCTTAACAAAACAAACAAACAAAAACCCAATGACAATAAAAACACGGCGCAGGCCAAACAGTTTTTGACCCAATCAACTTCTGTCCACCACCTCTCCAGGCCTGGGAAGCTGCCCTCTGCTCCCTGCAAAATTGTGCCTCCTGGTGGCACATTCAGGACGAGGGTCTTCTTGACCCAGCTGAAAGCTCTCAGGATTAAGTAAGCAGAGGTTCTTCCAATAGACAAGCGCCTTATAGTGGAGAGCAAGCAAGGGAACCAGAGATCAGCTTCAAGGTTCATCCAATTCTAAAATAAAGTCCGCTTTTGCAATTATACTCAGTATTAGAATGAAAATGGCTTTCACTCATACAGAGGCTGGACTAAAGGCGACTGGATGTGTGTCCTTTTTGTGTCCCTCACAGTGCCTGGCACATAGTAATTGCTCAATGGGTGTTTGAAGAATGAATGAGTGTGATGAATGGGTGGACGACTGGCTCTTTGCTTGGATTGCAGAGGAGGCTATCATGTGAATTTAGGCTGAGGGACAGGGGAAAAGTCCTCTTAGGCGATTCCTGAAAGACAGCTGAGAGAATGAGACTTCAGTGTTCATTCAGAGCCTAATTCGAAATAATTCAGTTAGGATGTTTTGTGTGAGGTTGTTATTTTTTTTTTTTTAGTCTGTATGTTTTGGTAAATAAGAGTTCTTAAGCACAGCGCTAGGCATAGAGTAAGTGTTTAATAAATTGTGGTTCTTATTTTTTACTTTTAATGATCTTTAAGAGTCATCTTTAGCTAAAAAGGAGCTTGTTCAGAATAGGGCTATTTTTGGAGGATTGCTGCCCCCTAGGGGACGCTATGGAGAAAGACGAGAATGTGAAGCCTCCCGCTATTGGGCTTGGCGCAGTTGGCTTTTCCAACTGGACAAACATTTCATTGAGGGCCCGAGGGCGGGGTACAGAGGGGAACAGCGCACAGTCCTCGTCCCCCGGGAGCTCACAGAAACCACAGGGCTGGAAGGGACTTTCCAGACGTGGGTTCTCAGACCGATGTTCCCACTTAGTTGGACGGCTCTTTTTGTGGACACACACGCTCCCACGGTGACACCCTCTTGTGTTTTATGGTGTATGAATTGGATTTCAGTTAGCAAGTTAAACTCAGGGAGGAGGAGCCTTGTGTGCTAGATCACAGCGTGGATGAAGGATGGAAATGAACCCATCGTTCAGGGTACTTTGAACTGAGGCTGTGACTTCCGGGGGCTCCCCTCCAGAGCAGGGTTGGGACCTGGCTCCACCACCCGCTGGAGCACTCGGCTTGGGGCCATTTGTGAAATTTCTAGGGTGAAGGACATGGTCTGGTCTAAACACAGACGTCTTTTACTTTTAAGAACTAATCCAAACAGTAGGAGCTGAACAACGCAGGTCCAATTTGTAGTGTCTCAAGAAGCTGAGTTGGGGTCCAGCGTTGGGGGTGTGAGTTGGGAGATAAAGCCAAGGCTGTTTGTTTTATTTCTATTTTATTTTTTTTCCATTTATGTCATTTAATCACCCTTACTTCTCTCAGTTGGTATTCTGCTGAACCAATTTAAACTGCTCACTGGTTTCTTTGACACGTTCGTAACCTTCATTCTATTCTGTTCCTTCTTATAGAAACAACACTTGTGCAGGAGTTTTAGACTAGGGAAAGACCTCCCACACCGAGAGGGGAGAGCAAGAGGAGGGGAGGCCAGCCCACAGGGCTTCCTGCAGGCCCACAGGTGAGGGCCGGGAGAGAAAGCCGAGCCGCCCAGGTTCAGACAGATTTGGGGGCCTCAGCTATCGTCTTTCAGCCTCAGGGAGAGGGGGGTGGGTGCTGACCATGGTCGTGTCGGGGGAATCTGAGTGGACAGATGCCCAACCCAGCAACACCGTGGGGCTGAGAAGGCATCCTAGAGCTGCAATCCTGGGAGGAGAGTGGAAACCCAGAGAAAGGCTGAAGGAATGTTTCTCTGGAGTCTGGCAGAATGAGCTCTCCAAATAAAAACAAGTTGAAATTTGGGGATTAAAGTTGGTTTTTCTCATAAACCTGGGTTCAAGGCCTGATTCATGTCCGCTACACTGCTGAGGAGGTGGGTGATGTGAGGAAAATACTTTTCATTCTTTTACGATAAACTGAGGAACAGGCTACAGTTACTTCTCAGTCAGGGTCCAGCCAGAAGAGGTGGGCTTTCATTCTGCAGCCTCATTTACCCCACCCCTCCAGAGAAGTGGACCTGTGTAGGCCTCCTTATAAGGTTTAACATAGGGAGCAAGGAGAGAGAGGTGCTCCCTGCCACATCCCTACTCGGGGCCCCAGGTCGGGGCCAGTGCGGTCGTCGGTCCGTGTGGCTGGCAAACGAGGGGTTTGAGAGCTGCGAGCAGGATTGCCCAGGCCACTCGGCAGTGCTGAGCCAGCTGCTTGGTGACGCCCCAGAGCTTTCCCCATCTGCACAGTGACAGTCCCCACTGTAGAAATGGGCTGTGCTCTAGAACAATTGCCAGCCACTTATTAGGGATTGAGGATGTCTTTCCCCAGGCTCCCTCCAAATAAAATCATCCTGTCAGTGTTGACTGTCCCTGGGCTGGTTTTTGCTGGTTTCGATTTTGCTAATGAGGGCAGCTTTTGTACACAGAAAACACAATTTATGGCTACTTTGGCTTTTAAAATTAGCATTTGATTAATTAAGGATACAAATTCAAAACCTTAAGTTTATAAGTTCAACTTAAAAATCCTATTACTCTACTGCACTCTATAAATACACAAATCTTATTACTCTGTAGCAAAATTTATAATCACTTTTAAGCTCTTGATTAATGTACAGTCCCATTTGCAAACTTTGTTAATTAAATCTCCTTAGGCATTTTAAATTGCATTTGTAAATTTATTAGTCTATAATATATAAAATACCATGCTAATATGTAATATTAAATTTAATATGTTTAAATTTCATTTATAAATTTAATTTTTCTGTCCTTTAACAAAAACTACCAAGGTACTTAAGTAACTCTTTTAAATATACAGATTTATAAATATTGAGAATTATAAGTTATCTTAACCACTTCACTGTTATTTATATATTTAGCCAAATTCTCACATACTTTTTAATTTAAAACACAAGCCTAAAATCAAATACTCAACTATACATTTTTATTTGAAATCACAAGTTGAATTCATTAGATTTTCTAATATGCCAAATTCTCTTAAATATTTCAAGTTCTTTAAATACCACATATTCAATGATAATTCCAAATACCACTCAAAAATATTAGGATGGTGGGTTCAGCATCTCTACGCTGAATTCTAAGTTTTCTCAGGAATGGAAGACATTTACCCTCTAAAGAAACTATACTGTCTCAAGACATTTTGGGGTGAACTTCTCAGTGGACTGAGGTTGTTTATTGATCAAGATTTTGTTTATTATAAAGATTTGGGTAGTGATGTAAGATTTGGAGCTGTTCACTGAGGCGATTTTTCTCATGACTCCGAAGGAAAGGTTGAGCCCTCTTTCATGGTCCTGGTATTCTTAGGGACCCCAAGTGTGTGCCCTCCAAACAGGGGCCCCTCAACCCCACGCCCCTAGATTCATATTATAAATGTCCTGGTTCTCAATTGTCCTCACCTCTAGACAAGTTTCTTATTTTGTTGCATTGAGTATATTCTGAGTTATCTTCCTAGTCTGGGCCATAAAAAGTGCTTACGGATATTTAAATAAGAGGTGGCTGGATTCTGCATCTGTCTTGTTCTCCTTGACTCTAGAGCCCAGGGCCAAAATTAAGCCAAGGACAATTGCCTGTAATAATTCTGAGATATAGGAATAATGACCTGGGAGGGGAGAAGGAAGAGCCTCCTTTCTCTTTCGTGGGTGGAAGCAAAACATACTCCACCCCTCTCTGTGCACCTGCCCCCGTGCCCTGGGGCCTCCTCCTGATGCCCCTCGTGCCTCCTCCTGCCCCAAGAACCCTTCACACATCCTGTGGATTCTACCCAGGCAACTCTTTTCCCCACAGTGCGTGCCTCTTCCCTTTCCCAGTCACACTTCTGGTCCTCTCAGGACCTTGATCTCAGGGAGAGGTCGGAAGGGGAGACTAGGCAGTGGAATGAATTCATCCAAGTTGGTGAGTGAGTGATGGCTCGGACTCCTAGAGGTGTTAACAAGATCCCAATGAGGACCTTACTAACCTGAATGGAACTCTAATAGGAATTTGAGTCACTGTGCTAATGTTGAGTATAAACATTCAAACATCCCAGGCTGGGACCTGTGGGAGAAGGCGCCACACCTGCCAGTCCTTTTCCATAGTGTGTAGCTGCCATCTGGCTGGCCTCTCTCAAGGCCTTCCTGATTTTCACAACTTTTTCCACTTCTCTATTTCTTTTTTTTTAAACTGAATATATTTGACATGTAATATGGTGTAAATTTAAGGTGTACAAGGTGTTAATTTGATACATTTATGATTGCCGTTGTAGCGATATTTAGCACATCTATCACATTCAATAACTATCCTTTCGTTTTTAGTGGTTGGGGTGATTTTTAGCCTCTTAGTAAGTTTGACAATTGTGCAATACTCTTGTCTATATTCATTATACTGTGCGTTAGATCTCTATGACTTATTCACAACTCATTGCAAGTTTGCACCCTTAAACAACGTCGGTCTTATCCCCCTGCTCCCCATCCTCTGGTCACCACCATTTTACTCTCTGCTTTTTATGAATTTGACTTTAGATTCGACATACATGTGATATCACACAGTATTTGTTTTTTTTCTGTCTGGTTTATCTCACTTAACAGAATGCACTCAGGGTTCACCCATGTTGTCACAAATGGCAGGATATCCTCCTTTCTCGTGGCTGAATAATATTCCATTGTATACATACACCACATCTTTTTTATCCATTCATCTGTTGATGGGCATTTAGGTTGTTTCCATTTCTTGGCTATTGTGAATAACACTGTAATAAACATGGGAGTGCAGATATCTCCGTAAAATCCTGTTTTCATTTCCTTTGGATAAATACCCAGAAGTGGAATTGCTGGATCATATAGTAGATCTATTTTTAACTTTTTGAGGAACATCTGTATTGTTTTCCGTCGTGGTTGGACCAATTTGCCTTCCTACCAACAGTGCACAGGGGTTCCCTTTTTACCACGTCCTTGCTAGCACCTGTTATCTCTCGTCATCTTGATAATAGCCATTCTAACAGGTGTGAGGTGCTAGCTCATTATGGTTTTGATTTTAATTTCCCTGTTGCTTAGCGATGTTGAGCATCTTTTCATGTGCCTGTTGGCCCTTTTGTTGTCTTCTTTGGAAAAATGTCTATTTAGTTCTTCTGCCTGTTTTTAAATTGGATTGTTTGTTTTTTCCTTGAGTTGTACGAGTTCTCTATATATTTTGGTTATTAACCCTTATTGAGTATATGGTTTGCAAAATTTTTCTCCCATTCCGTGATTTGTCTTTTCATTTTGTTAATCGCGTCTTTTGCCGTGCAGGAGCTTCTGAGTTTGATGTGGTCCCTTTTGCTGTTTGTGTTTTTGGAATCACATCCCAAACACTATTGCCAGGACCAACGTTGAGGGGCTGCTTCCCTACGTTTTCTTCTAGGAATACTTCTTCACTGCTTAAACAGGAAGTTTCCTGAAAGTTCCAAGATTTCTACACCAGCCTCCAAGATATTGAGGAGGGATGACTAGGAATAAGACAAGAGTGTACCGAGTTCTGTGTTGGTAGGTGTTTGACAGTCAACTTTCTGGAGCCCTGATTTGTAGTGTTTGCCAATATCTGAGGTGTAACTACTTCCCCCATGGCCAATTTCAAACTATCAACAGTTTAACAACTTGCTCACAAAATTCCTAAAAATTGAATGGTTGGCTCTCATGATCTGGTACGCACCGGCCCCAGCACACCACTGGATCTAGCTGTTCTATCTGTTTTCTGTTTGTATATAATAACTTTTGTCTTCCCGACAATGTAATAAGCTCCCTAAAGGATGGAGTCATGTTTTAGATCTCATGTGGGCCATGGTACTAGCATGGTTATGGACACAAAAGTATTGGTTAACTGATGAAACTTTCCTGCAGATATATTGCTTTCTCGGAGCAACTGCACAGCCAGCAGCAGGGAAATGGCGGGGGGCGGGGGGAGAGGAGGTGCGCTCAGGGAGCCTGCCTCCTCTTTCCCGCAGCCCCGCAGTGTAGGGGAGAATTAGGAGCCACACGATGGTTTTGATAAGGAAACCAGGCTCACTGAAAGTCAGATCAAGATACTATAAGAATTCAGCTGAGATTCACATCCAGATCTGATCAACCAACACACTTTCCTCTGGGACGTCAGTGTATTTCACGTGCAGGCTCTGGTATGTACTTCAGTGATTAGAATGAAACCCCTCAGGAAGAGGCACAGACTGCCTAGTAAAGTGGCCAGGACTCTGGAGAAAGGACATTAAAATAGCTCTAAAGGTAGAACACAACTGTGCCACAGAGCCGGGGGGGGGGGGAGGGCCACGTGGGCGAGAGAGAACCTAAGGGCTCAGGAAATAAGCTTTCAGTGAGACACAAAAAGTGAGGAAAAGGGGAAGATTGAGAGACGACGACCTCCAACCCAATAAAACTTGCTTCTCTTTCCCAGGCTTTTTGGAGTTGGAAACGATTTGTAGATGTGGAACCACAGGTGGAAAAAAGCCCATGGCAGCAATATGGCCCAGAAATCCCTGGGCGGCCGCTCCTGAAGCAGGATCCCCCCGGGGAGACAAGGTAGTGCCGTCAGAGGGAACAACGTGTAGACAGGCCTGAGTTCTGTCCACTCACTGAAGACCCGGATGTGGGAGATCGCTCTCCCTGAATTGTGAGCCCACACTCCTGCAGGCTTTCCGTCTCTCACGTTGCTCACACTGTGCCACGGTGCTGTCTGACGACGGAAACTGTGATAAAACTGTGTTCGGAGTGTTTATCCTTTATTTATGATTTAAGATATTTCCAGGAATTATGGAATAGGAGGATATGTTACTACCCAGCAATATTCTTTAAAACAAAATGCTTAGGGAATTTATAAAAATTTGCCTGGATCTTTGCCTTACAAATGGAATGGCAGAAAGGCTAGTGCATCAATTAGGCAAGTTTCCACCCTGTACATACAGCAACGCTACTGACACCACTGGGGTCAGGGCACGTGTGGTGAGCAGCTTTTGAGTCGTAGGAGGGCTTACGTGATCCATCTGCACTACTGACCTCTAGTTAAGATGCGGTCATCCAACTGACCAGCAAACTTCTACTGATAGCTACTATATGCCAGGTACTATGCGACACAGCGGGGATACTGACTGGAGTAAGACACGGCCCTTTATGCTCAACGAGATGACATCCACTAGGGGGAGCGAAATACATACATAAGAGTAATAACTGTGTGGAAGGTGCTGGGATAGTCTGTGTGGAAGGTGTCGGGGGTGGGGGTGGGTATCAGAAAGAAATGGGCAAATCTGGCCCAGGATTGGTCAGGAAAAGTCTTCAGAGGGAAGGTACCCCTGGCACACGTTTCTGAGGCTCCTTACCCAGAATAAGGAGGCTGCAGAGGTGAGCATGGACAGTTAGGCTTCTGTATGATGCTAACTGCAGTGACCGAAGGTGAGACCTTTGGGCTGGGCCTTCTGAGTCACGCACACGCTCCATCTCACACTGACCTGGTCTGAGGAAAAAGATCCCCCTATGAGTTCAACGTGGCTGCCTCGGAGAACAACACACCATCTGAGCCTGAGCCGCACGTAAGTGATGTCTGAGTACCACGGTTTTTAGAAATTATCTCTTCTTTATTGGCACATTCATATAAAAAGTTTGATATATTTGGGCTGGTAAAAGAAAGCCACAGTGTATATAAAGAAGGAAGTTAAAAAATACATGGCTTTAGTGTTTGGAGAAGCAGTTACGGATTGCTTCCTCAGTTTAATTATCCAGGCGATCGAAATTCTGGGTTTGAAACTCTTGAAAGTCCTCTGGGATGGTATCTGCAAACAAGAAGAGGCACAGCGGGGGTTAGTGAGGCTGCTGACACCCTGGAGGCCCGTCCCTCTCTTGCTGTGCGGGCATCCTGTAGGGGTCAGTGTCAGCCTGCCCAGCTGGCCCGGCAGCCACTTTCGACTTCAGGCTGCTCTGCAAATTGTTGGCTTAAAGCCCAGGAGTGCTCATTCACAGGCCTCGAGAAAATTAGCAGGCAGAGCAAATTTTGAGTCTGACTATGTTTGAGCCATATGAAAATAAAGGCTGGCTGTAAATTAAACCTGACTGAATCCTAAACCAAGCAGTTTAATTCCATGGGTCTTGATTTCCTCCTCCATCAAATAGGAAAAGTGAAATCTACCTTTTACTTCGGTGACACAGGGACTATCAGGTTTTAATGCGCATGAGCTTTGGGCTTCTGGGAGGAAAGTGTGCTATAAAAATGAGGTGGCATTATTTGATTAGTTCGAGTAATAATACTTGCAGTAACAAGACTGTACGTTACCATTGCAGCGATACTTGAGGTTGGACCAAATGATGTTTTCCTGGGAGAAGCAGAAGACGCCAAGCCGGCCTCCACGCATGGTGGTGTCGATGGTGACCCCGGAGTCAGCCACCAACTCGGAGCCTTCATAAAATCGTACCCTGCAGACAACACAGCCCGAGCGGGTCTCCGTGAAACTCAAACTGAGGTCAGGGTGAAGTGCCCATCATGAGACCAGGGTCCCACTCCTCAGACATCCGCATCTTTCTCTCCTTCATACTCCATTTGTCACAGACCTGCATGTGCTCCAGCTGTCCCCCTTTCCTGCTAGATTGGAAGCTCCATGAGGTCAGGGACCGTGTGTCCATGTGCTCTATCTTCTGTCTCTCCAAAGGTGTAACACCATGTTGGGCACAGAGTCAAACTTGATGGGAACTTGCTGGGTCGCAATACGACCCAGGACTAAGAGGCTTTGCGACTTCATTGTCTTGTGAGTTACCTTGTCTAGACACCATGCTGAAAAACGGCTCCTCTCCTTAGGTCTGACTGATATCATTTGTTGGAATCTCAGAGCAGAGATTCTCATCAGGAGTGACAGCGTGCCCTCAGCAAGGCTGTAGAAATTTGTGAGGGTATTTATGACTGTCACTGTGGCATTCAGTGACAGAAGCCAGGGATGCTGATGGCTTACAATATCCTGAAGAGAACAATCAAAACTTTTCCTGCATCCCATACACTTCTGGAATGTTCCTCCAGACACTTGGGTAAGTGAAGAGCCTGTGTACAATTATCCAGGCCTAGAAACTAACTTGTTTTCACTTGTGAACATCAAGTACTTATTGCAGTTTTAATATAAAGTGAATTTTCTAGGGTAAATTGAGAAACTGTTGAGTACCTTGTTGTGTTTGAAAATTAAGAGCTGTCCACCATTATAGAAATTCCCATCACTGTTGGCAAGACCACTGCAGTATTTAAGTCACCAAAACCACAGCCTGTGTTAGAATGTCACCCCCACAGTGATTCCAGGTAACGGCGCAAGTGCCTGTCTCACTTTGTGTTCTGGTGTGGTCCTGCCCAAGCGTTTACAAGATTTTGTTATAAATTATTCTCTTTTCTCTATTATATTCTTAGGGATCAGATTGATTTTCTAAAATTATAGGTGCAGGTAGGTTATTTTCTATGATTTCATTTTGGGACAGAAGAGGGTACATTTCAAAATATTTGTTATAAGAAAGAGGTGTTAGGCTTAATCGGGCTGAGAACATGATTATGTTACTGTGAGACAAACACAGAATATTTGACATAATGTCTCAGAGAAGAGCAAAACATGAACTAGCCCTCGTGATTTCCTTTTCTCCACTAGGCTGCTTTCCTGCCCTGGTCAGCGGAAGGCAATCAGTACACCTTCCCAAATGCGCTATGGAGGCTGGCGTGGGCGCTGATCTGTAAGTCTGAGGAATGAGACGGGAAGCACAATACGTAAGTCTGAACTTCAGAGATGTAGTCCTAAGCCATCCTAACTTCTGGGGATAGTTTTTAGCTTTTGTCCTGAAATAGTTCTCTAGGAAAATAGGCAGATGACACTGGCGCACGTGAAGATCAGTTCATGCCGCGTGCATCGTGCCAGGCACTGGGGACCAAGATAAACTAAGACACAGGCGCTGTCCTCACGGAGTTTACAGTCCAGGAGGGAAGACAGACGGGAAGGGAGTCCCTGCGGTGCAGTGGGACATATTCGAATAAGTGATCGTTCAGGGCCCAGAGGGATTGCAGGGGAGGTGTGGATGGAGACTCGGCCCCACGTCCCAGCCCACACCGGTCAGTGTGTCCACGCTCGGGCATCTCTGAGAGCACAGCAGGAGGGATCACCATTCAAGTGCACCAGGCCCCTGGGGCTGAGACCTCCCCCTGTGAAGGTCCTTCCACCCCAGTTTGGCCCTCCTGTCCAGTGGTCAGTCTGAGGTCTCAGAAATCCTGGCATGCCCTTGAGGGTCAGGACTGCTCAGGGCAGCGAGGGCTCTGCGGTGCTGAATGAGCGGGCGCTTTGCTTCAGGTGCCAGGTGAGGAGACGGGCCCTCTGCCTACCTGATGTAGCCCACCTGGGGCCGGTGTTGCAGGAACCAGCGGTAGGATACCTTGTCCTTCCAGCCCACGTTCCTGGAGTCCTTCCACAGCAGCCTCACCTGGTCGCTGGTGTCCCCGGTGTGCCACAGGGAGTTGCGGAGATGCTCCCCTGGACCTGTCTGAGACTTCACGGCCTGGACAATGACACAGGCAAGGCTTTAGAACAGAATGCACAGACCACCCACCCTTCCTGGGTGCCTAGGGTGGTGAATTCTTGGGGACGATCTGGCTGCCTTGGATTCAGACAAAAGCATAACCACTTAAGTGCCATGTCTACTGAGGTGACCCCAACCCATTAGTAATCAGCACTGGCCAATATTCCACTAGCCCGTTCCACATTTTTCCTGCTGTAAATC
Organism: Equus asinus; assembly: GCF_041296235.1. Classification (NCBI taxonomy): domain Eukaryota; kingdom Metazoa; phylum Chordata; class Mammalia; order Perissodactyla; family Equidae; genus Equus; species Equus asinus. The sequence continues at coordinate 88,600,714 of NC_091798.1, forward strand.
CATCGTTCCCCACATTTGTCTGATGGGGGCTTGAAGTCTGCCTTTTCTCCCAGCAGGAAGGACAGGCGTAGTCGCTCAGCCTTCAAAGTCAGCCCTCTCAAGGAAACAGACGAGCCCATCTCCAACATGGTGTGCCTGAAGATGTACCCCCAAATCTTTACTCGGGTTGACGTTCTCACCATTAGAGGCACCCAGGGGTTAGAATGTAGCTCGTACGTGGGAATGAAGGCAGGGCCCTGACCTGAACACTAGCACAAATGCATCAACTTCTCGGATGAACTAAATGCCATATGGGAGAAACCAGAATTTAAAAGGAGGGTGAAGATCCTGGAAGGAAGGGAGACGAGTGACTTTAAACCACCAACACCTTAAGCTGAATGCCAGGTTCTGCAACAGCTCGGAACGGGGTGGCCTGCCAATACGTCTGCTCTGTCTGCTTCCACATGACCACGTAGAAGCTGGAGCTGTCTTGGTAACCAAAGATAAAGCCGGCATAATCATCGTCCGTCTGGGTGTTTACGTGGAAGGTCCCCTCAAAGTCAACTCCATTAAAAGCTGTGTACCCTGCAGAGATCAGGATAAGACATTATAAAGGCAGACAAGCCACAGGAACACCTGGAAAGAATGAATTCTACACTAGTGGTAACTGAGGCCCTGGACATACCCACTGCCAGGCCGGGGTCACTGTTCATGGTCTGCACGATCTCCATGCCCTGCAGAGAGAGTTGGAGGAGTTAAGAGCAATCCTAGAGGGCCTGGAGAAAGCTCAAGGACGCCCAGAACCTCAGGCGTCATGGGTGAGTGGTAAGTGATGTCTGACCTCCACGTAAAGATCTCATTATCTGAGGAATTGCTGTACCTGATTATGTGCTCAAAGAAAGGACTAATTTGTTAAAAAAAAAAAAGTTCAAAGCAGAATAGAAATAATTTTGCTGAAATTGTCATTTAAGCTGATCCAATAAACTCTTACTTGGAGAACGTACACTTCTAATGAAGGTGACTTGCTGGGTGATGCTAGAAAGCTTAAGCCTCTCTGTGCCTTCCTCCTTCAGTCACACAGTGACCAGGACACGCAGGAGGCAGTCTCCTAGAGAGATCAGGAGCCTGGCTCTAGGGTCAGACCACCTGGGTCCCAATGCCAGCAATCTCAGCCATCCTCCTGCAGTGCTTCCGTGAGCCACCATTAAAGCTTCATGAGACTCAGTCTCATCATCCATACCACGGGGCTGATGACTGCTTTGTGGTAGGGCTATTGTGAGGAATAAATGCAATGTGGAACAGCACCTGGCTTGCAGTCAGCACCCTCCAAAGTTACCTACTGCCCTCAGAAGGGCCTGTGTTGAGAGGCAAAGCTGAGCTCTTGCCGACCATGTGACACTCACCTGGTTCAGGACCACCCAGTTGGGATCGATCTGGGCGTCGCCTTCAGGGTCCAGGACCACAGTCTGGTAGGCCCTGAAGTCGGTCAGGGTGACCTCCGCGTTCTCTGGGCAGACGTCGATCCAGTCGATGACCTGGTCCTGGTCAAAGTCTGTCTCACAGATGTCTCCCACACCGTCTCCTGAGTGGGGAGGAGGAGGGGAGAGGAGGTTGATCGTACTGACACCCCCACCCAGACCCCACCATTCCTCGACAGAGAAACGGGCTGGGCAAGGAGCGGAAGAGAGCCCAAGCTCCACCTCCAGGGCTCTGGTTTGCACCCTCATTGGGAGAGAAGCCCTAGAATCAGCTGCATCTGAGCTGGCCCTGGGCCCCCACCCCAGAGTCCTTGTGGTGGGTTGGTGAACCCCACTGAATGTGATCAAAAGAACTTCCTGGGGACAGAGTGGAGGGCAACCATTCAAAACTGACCTTACAGGAAACTCTGGGTGTCCTCTGAGGACAGTGGGGTTCACCAACTGGAGGATCCTAAGCCTGACCTTACACAAGCAAAATGTCTCTAGCACTTTCTGGACTATAATGTATATAAAACAGGGGAATTATTGTCACCACAGCATCTCTACGACCGTAATTTCTGGTGGTCCTTAGGCTGAAGCTGGCCCACCGTGTGTTTTGTTCCGCTGACATGATGGTATTAAGATATCTGAATTTGCATAGCTGTGGATGGACATGCCCCACCAGCTCGCCACAGTCCTCAGCTCTCTGCTGCCTCATTTCTGGCTTTGTGCATCCCTTTCCTTATCTGCTTGGCCCCGCAGGCATCTGAGTTTATGGCCCCACCTAAGCCATGTGCTGCTGTGACTCCTGGTGAAAGGAGCAAGCAGGATGGTGGAGCAGCTCTCCAAGCCCCTGGAGCAGGTGCGTGAGGCTGCTTCTCTGCTCCTAGGATCTCATCCTAGGGCCACTCGGAAGCTGCCAAGCAGCTTTTCTCAGACAGAGGTGGAAACCAGTGTCTACCACACGTCTACTGTCCACACAGGCTGTGGCTACTCAGAGAAGCCGGTTCCCTGGGAGAGGTGCGCCACCAGGTGCCTGGCTGAAGGGAGCCCGGGGTCCCACGCAGCCCTGGGCTGTGCCCACTTACTGTTGCTATCCTCCTGGGCTGGGTTGGGGACCAGCCGGCAGTTGTCTGGTCCAGGGGGCACCAGGTCTGGGATGCCGTCATTGTCATCGTCATCATCACACTCGTCACCAATTCCATCCTTGTCAGTGTCCAGCTGGGCACTGTTAATGACAGTGGGGCAGTTGTCTGTACTGTCCTGGTGCCCGTCTCCGTCACTGTGTGAGGAAGGAGAGGTGGTTTGCATCACAGAGGGCAGGAAGAGTCCAGCGCTCAGGAGGGAGAGTTTGGGTTTGGGGTTTTAACCAGGCTTGGTCTAGTATCAAACCCACATGTCCTTAGAGGAGGCTGCCCTCTGGGCTCAGAGACCATTTTCCCCACTTCCTCAACCTGTTTCAAGTAGATCAGGTCCTACGCAGGAAGATAGGGCTGGTTTCCATGATTTTGTGACCAGATGCTCCTATCGGTCCCTGGGACTGATGTGCAAAGGGAACAATGTGAGGGCCAGGGAGTAGACTGCTCGGTGTGAACCCGGGCTCAGCTGCGCACCAGCTTGTGGCCCCAAGCATGATCCTTGACCCCTCAATGGCTCAGTGTCCTCCTCCGTAAAATGGGAACATAACAAAGCCTACTGCATAGGGTTGTTGTGAAGATTGAGTGATTAGAATGGTGCATATTCAATTTTAATAGATGAAAAAGCATTTCTAAGCACCAGGCTCTTAGGAAGCCTTGCAATGTTTTCCTTTCTATTACTCTTCATAATCCCCTGCCAGCGGACCCAAGCAGGATTGGATGTGAGGGCCAGCAGGAGAGTGGCGAAGAGGACAGAGCTGCTGCTTCCCCACAGGTGGGCATGTAGGCTGGGCTCAGGCTTGTAAAGCACTTCTCAGAACCCTCATTCTCTGCCTGCCTGATTTTTCTTCTTTCCAGGTCTAATGGCCACCCGATGATGAGGCTGCCCTGTCCCCAAGGTTTCCCTGAGGTGATGGAGACCGCTTGTGGCTACTGTGGATCAGAGTAGATACTCCCTTCACCTGGCTCTACCCATGGGCTGTGCTGGGCTGGGAACTGCCCCTATGCAGTCTAGGATGGGACGGAGAGGGGTGCCAGGGACCAGTCTATGTCCTTCACGCCATGCTTCCCGGGGTGGGTCCCAGAGAACATGAGGCCAACCTGCACAAGCAGAGACAACACGGCTCAAACAGTGAAATTCCTGGGCATGTAGCAGGGCTGCTTTTGAAATCACAAGCTTGAGCTATTTCCATTAGTGGCCATTCTATACAGGCTTGAAGATTTTTATGCAAAAGCAAGCAGTTCCTGTCCTCCTCGCCAGGGTTCAAGTTTGTGGGAAACGTAGCAGAATGAGTCATTTATTTTAGGCAAATATCTAGCGGCTGGTGGAATAGGATATTTTAGAAATTACTTTGACGGCGATCAGAGTACAGGATGACCTGCAACAGGAAACATTCCTGATGGGCATCATTTAGCGAGGTTGCCACGGCACCAGTTCTGCCTTCCTCTCAAAAATGGAGACATCCTATGTGAGACTCTGTTGTGGACTTGCCTCTCCTCAAGCTGTGGCAACAATATAACACAGCCACCACTTTCTGTAGGTCACCTGAGGGCCAGCACTGGGCCAGGGGCATTCCCTGCAGTATCCTTCATTTTCACTATAACCTGCCAGATGCATTTAATTATCTCTCTGTTGCATGAAGAAATTGAGATTCTGAGAGATTGACAGATGTGTTTAAGTTCACTTGCTGAGCATGTACTTTGCAGCAAGGACACTGAGCACAAGGACGGAGAGGGGACTTTATAGGAGTTGGCCTTGAGCAAGGTTTGGCTTGAGAACCGCTGTCTGCAGGGCAACCTCTCAGAAGAGGTTGAGAAGGGCAAGCTACGTTCCTTCCTTCTTTGCCTTTCAGAATCCCTGCCTCTCATCCTGGCCCACTGCCTCTATAAGGATTCCCTACAGAAATGAAAGGGTGGAGGGGGGGACCGCAGGACCTCTGGGGCAGAGCTGCACACGTCTGTGTTTTTGGTGATGTTCCTACGGCATCTGATCCAGCCGTGTGTCCTAACAAAGGGCTCCATCCATGTGGGGCGAGCAGGGCTGACAACATTCATTTGCATAGAACAATTCCACTCAAATAAAGGAGACTGAAAGAAAAAATCCTAAGGACAATGAAATAACAGTGATCTCTCAGCAAACTGACAGCTTTCTATTTCGGGACAATGGAGAAGGTTTCCTGTGCTGAAAGTAGAATAGTAAAAGAGCGAATACCTGCAGAGTGCTGTCAATGGAATGGAAACTGTAATATGCACTCTTCATAAATTAACTCGGTTAATTTTCACAACAGTCCTATGCGCTACCTTCCGTGTCATTCCCCTTTTACGGATGAGAGAATCGAGGCACAGAGAGATTAGGTAAGTTGCCTAAGGCCGGCTGTTTGTCAGTGAAGGAGCTGGGACTTAAACAGAACTGTGTCACTCCAGAGCCCATCTCTGCAGCGAGATGCTATGCTGCCTGTCTTGTAATAGAATCTCACTTGCTAGAGTGCCTAGTGGCCCCTCCTGATACTGTGACCCCCATGCAGAACTTTCAAGGAGGCAGGGCTGTTGTCCCCTGAGCAGCTCAGTCTACCCAGAGAGATCCCAAAGCATGGTGGCAGCAGAAAGCTCTGAAAGAAAGAGCACATCTGGCCCTGTGCCGCTGGGAGATGTGCCATACCTGTCCTGGTTGGTGTCACAGGAGTCCCCAACCAGGTCGTTATCCACATCAGACTGCAAAGAGAACAGAATGTGTTGTTACTTATCCCTGGGCCTGCATGCACAGAATGTTCCAGAGGAGGCAGACCTGGTCCATCCTCACTGGATCTCTGGAATTGGGGTGATGCAAAACTGCAAAAGGACAACACCATATCAATGTAGGCACAATGCTGAACTTTCACAAAAGGCCTTCCAAAATATCAAGCTCCATGGATGGGCTGCCTACACACCAGACAAGCTGGTTGGGAAGGGCACTGGGGCAGCGTGGCCGCAGGTGGAGATGCGGAACTCTGGCACGGGTCGGAGGGGAGCCAGCCACAGGCATGGGGACGAGGCACTCTGGTGGTGATGTGCTTCTGCATGTTGGAGTGGAGCCGGCATGGGAGTGAGTCACAGAGGGAACAATGACTCCCTCTCTCAGGGCTTAGAAAACCCACGACCCATCACAGCCAATTATCCAGACAGGAAGGAGGAGTGAGAGGGGAACACCACGTCGCTACTGAACTTAATCTGAAACGTCCACACACAGGCTGTGTAGGGGTTTTGGGACTAAACGGTTAATTTCCACATAATATTTTCCTGTCTGCAGAAAAAATTTGTTTTGGGCATCATTAAACTCATATTATTAATGTCACAGGCTATCTACAGCTAGCCTGGGAGATTAGTCCAGAGGGCCTCAGATCTCCTGTAATGTCCTTCCTGTCACCTCTGGGCCTGAAGTCTGCAATTTCACCCCCTCTGCTCTGTTAGGTATGCAGCAACAGCAAAGAACTGAGCCGGCGGGCTGTGCTGTGATTTTAGACATTGGTCTTCAGTGAATCTTTGCGTATGGAATTCAGCCCAGAGACTGCATTCCCTGTATCCTACTAACCTGGTTAGGGTTGCTGACATCAGGACAACTGTCGCAGGCATCCCCCACGCCATCACCATCCTTGTCCTGTTGGTCACGATTGGGAGCTTTGGGGCAGTTGTCCAGAATGTTTTTTATTCCTATGAGAAACAAATGCTTCCTTGAGGCAGGCGAACACCCCAGAGAGGTCTGGGACACAGACTTGTAGGTGCTGTGGCGATCACGCCTGCACACAGGCAGTAGTGGCCTCTGCTGGGGCCACCCTCAGACAGCCACTGTGTTTTTAGCAGTTATCTGGACGTAGCGTCAAAGGATGGGTTCTGGGTGACTTGAAAACGAAGGGTGATCTGAGGCATTTATCCAGTGAGTTATAAGTTGTCCAACACAGCAAGGGCTGTCACTGCAACCAGAGGAGGGGGTCCCGAGGGCTAGGTGGGCCACGCCTGGAGAGGGAGCACCTGTGGGCGTGTGAACTGTGACTGAGACTAAGGGCTCCGGCAGGGGTATGCTGGAGCCGGCCCATTGTGACGCTCTCTTCCCAGCTTCCCCTTCAATCCTGTCGTCTCGCACTGTTAGCTTGAAATCAGCGATGGTGGGAGTGGTAGTTACATCATGGAAACTGGCAAATGCTACAACTCGGAGCTTTTTGTGTATGTTTTGTTGAGCTGGTTTACCAGCACAGCACTGGGGTGGGGAGTGTATTTCTAAAAGGAGTTTCCTTCAAGACGTTGTCATGTGATGTTTTTCAGAAACTATTGGAGCCACCTGCACTTTGATGATAGTCATCTATGTGTTATGGAAGCTATACAGGAACAAATGTCCTTCCTCAAGTCCTGTGAGGCTCCAGGGGGCGCCATGCACACAGACCACAACAGGAGGCCCCTTCAGCAGACCCTGGAGCTGGGTGATGCAGCCGCCCTGCCTCCACAGCCCTTCCCAGAACAGGCAGGGGATGTCCATGTCTGGCAAATGCCTGGTTCTCTGCAGCAGGAGCCCGACTTGGAGGCGGTAGCCTGTGGCCCTGTTCAAGGCCCCTAGTTCAATTCTCCATTTCCAGGACTCTCACGCAGAAAAGGGACGGTGAGGAGTGGGCAAAGGTACAATCTGGAAGACAGATGCCCTACAAAGACACAGCCCTGAAAGACACTGCCTGAAGGGACTCCTACAAGGGTTCTGGCAATGATGTAGAGTTCCAGAAACACCCAGGGTTATTCAAAAGGAGGGTGGGCTGTGGAATCTCCTTCCACAGAAACAAGTGGACCTCAGGTCCCCCAGGCATAGGCTGTGTTGGAACCACCCGGAGCGGGAAGGCCCCCTGAGTCAGTCGGTCCATTCCTGCTCCTAGCAGAGAACAAGGGCAAACAGACAAATGAGTCCCCCCAAAAAAGACAAAGCAAGCAAACCCACCATCGCCATCCATGTCATCATCACAGGCATCCCCTTTTCCATCCCCATCAGTGTCTTTCTGGTCATTATTTAGGACATTCCGGCAGTTGTCACAGGCATCCCCAAAGATATCTTTGTCACTGTTCCTTTGGTCCATGTTGTGAGTCAGGACACAGTTATCCTAAAGGATCAGAAGACTGAACATTTACTCAGACTTTCACTGAATCCCTCCTGTGTGCCCAGCCGTGTGGTGGATGCCGCCCAACCTCCACCCCCATCGTCATGAGTTGTCAGAACTCAGGAGGCCCAAGTTTGTCAGTTTCATATTTTAAACATTTGAGAATCTTAGAATAAAAAGTTGCAGTGCTAAGGGAATGCGTGCATGGAAACTAACATTTGGGATGATGAATATAAACAGTTGACTTCATGGACTTTATTCCATCACCCCTAGTATGTGGCAATTCACAGGCCTTCCCAGCAAAGCAGGTACCTGCTCATTCAGGACCCCATCTCCATCAGCATCCTCATCACAAGCATCTCCAATGCCATCTCTGTCTGCATCTTCTTGGCCAGAATTTGGCACATACTTGCAGTTGTCCTAAGGGGGGGAAACACAGCTCAGAGAGAAATCCACATCTGTCTTTTTGTTTTTTTCAGCATTATAGAGAGATAACTGACAGGTGAAATTGTAAGATATTTAAAGTGTACAATGTGATGATTTGATATACATGTATACTGTGAAAGGATTTCCCCCATCGAGTTGAATAACACATCCATCACCACACATATTATTCCCCCCCCCCCTTTTTGGGGCAGAAAACATTTAAGTTCTACTCTCTTAGCATATTTCAATCACACAATACAGTGTTATCGGCTATAGTCACCATGTTCTACATTAGATCCTCAGACCTTATTCAACCTATAACTGAAAGTTGGTACCCTTTTACCAACTTCTCCCTATTTCCCCGACTCCCATCTACATCTGTCTTAAGCCAAAAACTATTTCTGACCTCGAGACTGACCAAGGCTGCCTGGCTTTGTCGTTGATGACTGTTTTGCTACATTTAGATGCAGCTACTTTAAAAATGCAGTTTTAAATGGAACCCACAGAACCTCTCCCCCAGATAAGATGTGCCCTTGGGAAGCCAAGTGTATGTGTGTTTGTGTGTGTCTTTTTTCCTGCTTGTCCTCCTTACCTTCTTACAGTTCCTGGCAGAGCATGGCAGTTCCTCATCAGGGTAACTGTCGATGTCCACATCCTTTCCACAGATGTATCCATCACCAGCCCAACCAACTCCGCACTGTGAAGGGAAAGCCCATCAGAGGCCTGCGAAGCTGAGCCTGGTGGGAGGCTGGTGGCTAACAAGGGCCTCGCTCCTGTGTGTGCATCCCCAGAGGGAGGGCTCAGAGCCAGAAAGCTTTGTTGGGTAGGATTTTAAAACCATCAGGTTGTTTTTCAACAGTCTAATGGTTCAAAATTCAAAAAATATAAAGGGAGTTATAGTGAAACTCCTTTCCACACCTGTTCCCTCTGCTCAGGCAATCAGGGCGATCTGTTCTCATGTACACTTTCTGAGACACGCTGTGCTTAGTCAAGCAAATGCACAGGCACACTCTCTTTTTTTCCTTTAACACAGTTTGTAGCACACACATACACAGTGGTGCACCTTGATTTTTTTTCACTTTTTATTAAGATTATGATAGTTTACAACGTTGTGAAATTTCAGTTGTACATTACTGTTAGTCTTGTTGTAGGTGCACCACTTCACCCTTTGTGCCCTCCCCCCACCCTGACCTTGATGTTTTTCAATTAACATTGTATCTTGGAGCTCTTTCCATATCACTCCACGTGGATTCATGTCATTCTTTTTGGCCACGGATGTATCATACATAAGGTGTGGTATGCGTCTGCCTCAATTAATTCAACCAGTCCTCTCCTAGTGGATGTGAGGTTTTTAAAATCTTTTTCTATTGCAAACAGTGCTGCCACAAATAATTCTAGTACATTTGTCATTCTGCACATGTACCAGTTTCTTAGTGGGATGGTTCAAAGTGGGATGATTCCTGGTTCAAAGGGTATTTGTATTTGTAATTTTGAGTTATTGTCAAAATGTCCCCCATATTATGGTCAACTGTCTTCTCCCAGTGGAAATGAATGCGTGAATGGGTGGAGTGGCTTATGTGGCACTTTCCTTATCTTCTTGGGCCACAGTCCTATCTCTGAATCTGACAGTCTTCTCGATCAATCTCCACCAAAGGAGGAACTTTCCGAGGTGCTGTACCTCGGTTCATACCCTTTTCTTTTAACAGAAGAAGGTTCTCACAGGCGCAGTGCAGGGTGTGCACGTTCTCTATTCCCTGGAGGGGTGGGCTCTTACCCTACCACCCTCCAGGTGGGCTCTTAACATCAGCCGCTGGGAACAAGCCTTCACTGTCAGCAGAACAGGCATTAAAATAACAGTTATGCCAAACCAGACTCTATAACCATGTTCTCCAATGCCTACACTGATGCTGCAAGGTCATCCTTATCCCATTTTACAAAAAGGGCAACCAGGCTCAGAGTGGTTGAGCCCCTTGCACGAAGTCTCAGAGCTGGGACTTGAACTCAGGCTCGTCCTGGTCACTGTCTTTCGCCATTTCTATTTGGTTGATGCGCACACTGAGCTCCTCCTCTGACATTCTGTACCCTCGTTGGCCTAGTTAAAGGATGGCTGAGAAACCAGAGAAAGGAAGTCATTCCACAAGTGGTGTCCTGGGGATGAGGGGTCCCTGGGAGCTCAGCCCAGGAGGAGGAGGGGTGGCAGAAGAGCAGAAAGAACAGGGGAGAAGGGGGCCTAGAAAATAAAAGAGAACCAGAAAGGCAGGGAGAGGGAAGAGTCTGAGGGGAACAGAGTCAGGGCCAAAGGAAAGGAAACCTTACATGAGTCAATATTAAATTTCCTGACCTCACTAATCAAAATAAGGTGATTTAAGACTGGTGACTTTCCAAGCCGCAGCCTGCCTGTTCTTAATCATCTGCGCTCTCCTTCTGCAACCAGAGATTTAGGAGGCAGGATTCCAAAGGCAGCCCTCCCAAAACTACCCCTATTTCCGCTTAATTGCTTCAGCAGGGCCTTCAGAAGGCCTGGAAGGCTCAGCCGTGGGGTATGGTCCTTGACTCATTTTAATGAAGAAAAAATTCCCTCTAGGAACAAATACATTTTTAATGAGCCATTTTCTGGCAGATTACGTTATTTTAGTAGTCACACCAAGCGTATTAATCCTTTACCATCTGTCGTTGTACCTTATTACAATTCAAAAACATATTAAGAGCCCCATCACCCACCATCCCAGGGAAGTTGTTAATTTGTTCACAGAAAATGAGGATTTAAACATAGATATACACTTGCCTCTCAATGGTAATAAACACGCGCGAGCAACAGGAATGAGGGAAATTGTTGGCTTTTTCCCCCCTCCACCCTAGCTCGCTGCTTCCTCAGGACCTTGTTACAGACTACCTACATTGCTGGAGAGAGCTGACCTCATTACATTTATTTCTTTAACTTAGTTTTGATTCTTCTCATTTTTCCTATTTGAAAAGTGATATGCTCACTGTAGAAAATTTTGCCAGCATAAAGATAAAGAAGTCTAAGTTTGAGATATAAAGAAGAGGGAAAAAGTCTCCCAGAATCCATCCTGCTGCTCGGAGGTTATCAGCATGTAACTGTGAGTCTCAGCCTCTGAAGGGCCACCTGCCAAGGGCCTGGCTCACTGGGAAGGAAGGAGGAGGTGTGCAGCTGAAGATGGCTGATTCATTCGTGCCTAGAATCCCCAGGGACTCAGGAGCCTGGGGTTTGGGAGTGGATGGCAGGAACGAGCCGCCTTCTTTACCAAGGGCCCACTAAACACGCCTGGCGTGAGACCCAATTCAGGCAGTGACTGGCCTGTTCTCGTCCCAAGCCTCCTCCTTCCCATTTTGGCTCCAGGGCTCTGGGAAATGCACAGGAAGAAGAGTGACCACCCACTGAGCTATTCCTGAATCTAGATGGGGGTGGACACAGCATGGCGCCCTCTGCCCTCACCCACTCACCTGCGGGAGACGGGAGGTTTCCCTCTGAGGGTTTATACGACCCACCACCTCTCCAGTGCCACCCACCTCCTGGAGTATTGGGTCAGATTTCGAAAGTGTGAGGCCAATTAGAAATGACAGCAGTACACTAATAAATCATATAAACAAGCGAGGGCAGGAGACGGAAGAGAGGGAAGGAGACTCCTTCACCTCGTGCTGCTCACTTCTCGGGCTTTCCACAGAGGGCGCTTGGGAGCTGGGGCTCCACCACTGAGGTGCCCAAGGGGATGGTGTTGACCCACGGCCAAGAGGGACAGAAAAGGCAACTGATGGTTAGATGGACTTCAGGTTGCTCCCCACAAACTCAATTGATGACCCTGTTCCTATTACATCCTCTGTTTATCTTGACTGAAATGTTTCCATTTTTGAGTGCATTTACCCTGAAGCAAGTAGAAATCAGGGAGGGGTGGTGTTTAAAATGGATGAGGCAAAAATGATAAAGCAAGTAACAAACAACTTACCACGCACGTCACATCCCCCTGCCTCCCTTCGATGCACTGCGCGTTCACGCTGCAAGGATTCAGTTCTGGATTCCTGCAGTTTCTTTCAATTTTGCATCCCCTTGTCTGATCGCCAGTGTACCCTGGTTTACAAGGCCCACAGCGATAAGACCCCTGCAGGGAGCAAGGACAAGACGATGAGCCAGGGGCTTGGAACTGTGAGCAAAGGTACCATGATGGTGTTTATGTTTCTATGTCCTCAGCGATGCCAGGACTAAGGGAGACCCATGCCTGCCTCTCTGCTTCCGTGTACGTCTTATAAGATGGTATGAATGTTGGGGAAGATGCCACCAGATTGGAAGATGCAGCCGTGAAGGAACAGAACTGATGCAGAATAAGGCTAGACAGGGAACCACCATCACTTTGACTTGCCAGCTCTGCTATGGGGGGCGGAGGGGGAAAGGGCTGAAAGTCCCAGTGAGAGGCTTTCCTCTGGGGACAGGGGAGATGGTTGGATTAAAAAGCCAGTTAGAAATTTTCTCTTTTACTGCTCCTTTGGCTTTTTTACAATTGAGAGAAAACGAACAGGTGTACAGAGAAATGTTGGTGATGTTGGTGGCCCTGCACTGAGAATTCTTGATGAGGTGGGCTGCTACGGAAGAAACCTGGCAAATGAGCTGTCAGCCCCATGGCAACGGCACCTCCACAGCCAGGCAGGACTTGTTCTTAAACAGCTTTCCTGAGATAAAATTTACATATCACAGAAGACACTCATGTAACGTGTACAAGTCAGTGATTTTAGTCACTTATGACTCTCAATCGCCAAACCCAAGGATGCCCTTCAATGACCTTTCTGGATCTACCCGCCTCACTGGATTCTCCACTGGTCAGCTGCCTCCTATTCTTGGCTTCTGTTCTTTCTCCTTCGTCTGCTTCGTTTGTGAGGTTCTCTGGAGTTCTACTTTCTAGGCACTTCCACTGTCTCCTTTCCTTCTCCCTGGGTGGCTTTAGTGATTACATTTATGTCAATGTCTCCCATATCTACTTCTGCAGACTAGCTTTGTCCTGGTGAAAAGCTAAGAAGCAATAAATCCCTGTATATTCCTAGGTAGTAAGGCATTGTGGATAAGAACAGAGGCTCTGCAGCCAGACTGGAAGTCTTATGAGATGTGTGGCCTTAGCCTAATTACTTAACTTTTCTGTGCCTCAGTTTCTTCAACTGTAAAATGCGGATAATAATAATGCCCATTGACAGGGTTGCTGCGAGGATTAAAATAAGTGACTTGATCTTTAGAAAATGCTTGTACATACAAGGAAACCAGGAACCTAGAGATTAATACTTTCCCGAGGACATGTGCTAAGTTAGAAGCAGTACACATGGGACCAGTAGATCTTTCCTGACAGTCCACTCTGCTACACCTATCATCTTGGAGCGGCCAATTTTTCAGAAGTGGGCGGCCAGGTCCTTCTTCCTAGTCTGACTTAGTCTGGAGGGTCCACTGAAACCTGCCCACCATGGGTGAGCCTGCTATTATTTGAAATCCTGGTGGCGTGTCTTTCAGCATCACAGTAACATGCAGCCCCTGTGGTGTGACAGTCAACAGATGGATTGTGTGGTTCCCTGACCAGGAAATGAACCCAGACTGCAGCAGTGAGAGTGCCAAATCTTAACCACTAGATCAACAGGGCTGGCTATATTCTGGAATACTGAACTATTAATATAAACTAAGAAGCTCTTCATATTTTTAAAATGCAAGAACAATAATATTTTATTCAATCATTTATCTTAAAAGCCCAACATTGCAACTTTGATAGAAGATAAAGAACAAGTTTGGCATTTATAAAATAATAATTCTTTTTTTTTTTTTGGTGAGGAAGATTGACCCTGGGCTAACATCTGTTGTCAATTCTCCCCTTTTTGCTTGAGGAAGATTGTTGCTGAGCTAATACCTGTACCAATCTCCCTCTATTTTGCATGTGGGATGCTGCCACAGCATGGCTTCATGAGTGGTGTGTAGGTTGGTGCCCAGGATCTGAACCTGCAAACCCCGGGCTCCCTAAGTGGAGTGTGTGAACCTGACCACTATGCTACCAGGCTAGCGCCTATAAAATTATTTTTATATAAAAAATTACTTATAAAATTACTCTTAGACTAAAAACTTTTTCAGCACAAACTTTTATCCTCATTTGCCAGATATATTATGCCCATATGTTGTACATGTTTTGCGGTTATGATTTATAAACATACCCTTGTTTTAATAACTGGTTTGCTTCGATAACAACAGCCATGAGAAACACTTACCAAAGTGTTAACACAGATGGAATTGAGAACGCATGCTCCATTTCGACACTCATCAATATCAGCGCAGACCTAGTGCAGAAAGGTTTAAAGAGACACTCTGTTTAAGGAGAAAGGCAAATAAATTTTGCTTTGTTTTGATATCTTTGTGTGAAGTGAAGATATGGAATTTCAGGTAGACGGTAATTAGAGCATCATTTCAGCCATCTCCCTGTGTTTGTACCCGTCCGTAGTTACCCTAATTCCAAGTGATAGCTGCTTACTTGGTATTTAAAGTTGTTCAGAAAAGACAACTTGTATGATTAACCTGTTCCACAACTTTTTCAGTCAAGAAGGTTCTTCTTTATCCTGCTTGGGACTTAGTGTACTTCTTCTATCTGAGGATTCCTATCTTTCTTCATTTCTGGAAAATTCTCAGCTTCCCTCTGCTCCAATTCTTTCTATTCTTTCTTTGGAACTACAATTAAACAATTAAACAAACACTGGGCTTTCTTATTACTCTCTTCTTTTTTTTTAACTTTTTATTGAGATTATGATAGTTTACAACCTTGTGAAATGTCAGTTGTACATTATTGTTTGTCAGTCATGTAGGTGCACCACTTCACCTTTTGTGCCCACCCCCCAACCCCCATTTCCCCTGGTAACCACTAATCTGTTCTCTTTGTCCACATGTTTAACTTCCACATATGAGTGGAGTCATACATAGTTAATCTCCTCTTTTGACTCTTAATCTCTCATCTATATTTTCCATATCTTTATTTCTCTGTGCTGCATTCTAGATGACTTCCTTAGATCTATCTTCCAATCTCTAAATTCCCTGTTATCTGTCTTGCCCATCTATTGAGTTTTTAATGTCAATGATTATATCTTTCATTGAATAAATTTTACATGGCTATTTTTCAAACTTGCTTACTTTCTTCCCCCGACATTGCCCTGTTCTTTAATTATGGTATCCATTCCTCCCTTTTTCTCTTGATCCTTTTGAACTTGTTTTTTATTGATCATGTTTCCTCATGGTAGCCTCTTCATATAAATTGCCATTTTTGTTGATGAGCATATCCTTGGTGGCCCCACTTTTGCCTGTGGGCGTTTGACTGGCCCTGAGTTTTGGAGTCTCTTCACAAAGTGGCATGGCTTTGACATTAGCCAGGGCCCTGGGGATTTTATTACTCCGTGGCTGGTTTTTGTATTCATTTTTTGGCTTGTGTTTCTGCATTATATGTGTAACTTAGATTTGGAGCTCACAACCGTATGTGGTACAAGCTTGGAGCTTTGGTTTGTTCGGGGCAACCTTCATTTCTGTCAACCATGTTCCAAATCAGAGATACCAAGCTTCCTTGTTGATCTGGGGGCTGGTAAAGTTTTCCCATTTCTTAGTACTGGGTAAGGCAGCCCTTTGAGGCTCCTGGCTTTATTCAGGAGTATAAGGTCTTTCTGAAGGTTCAAGACTACATCTGCTGTACCCACATAGGTGCTAAAGCCCGTTCCCCACTCCTTGGTCCTACACCCAAATCCCACTCCCACAAGCTGCTGTGGCATCAGCTTCCACCCACAGCTCTGGCTTTGAGTTCCCTTTTTGTTTCTAGAATCTGCACATTTTCTTTGATTTCTTCTGATATTAGGGATGCATTAAATTTGTCATTAAATTTTAGCAAGGTGGCTCCCTTCTACTTCAGTTCAGTCTCCCATATTGCTGGCAATCCACCAAGAAGTGCTCCTTCCAGCTTACACAAAGCACCTTCAGTTTCGTCTGTTTTCCTTGGTTTAGTCTTGGAGATTTTGTCATGAGAGGAGAGAGGAAAAACTTTGGGTCATTATCCGAATGGCTTCTTGTCATTCACATGTGTCTAGCTTGCGTCCTTTCTCTAGTTAAAAAAATGATGCCCTCTAGAATCCTTTGATAGGCAGCTAGGAAATAATGAATTCCTGCCCTTCTTCAAAGGTAATAATTTCCCTAAGGTAGTAAAATATATTTATAGACCAACCATTTTTAAGGGCTGAAAACATCAAAAAGAATTTCACAGTCAGTCAGTTAAATAATGACCAGGATATAGTAGGACATTTGGAAATAAACGGAGACTGTCACAAAGTGCTCAAGTACTTTATGGCAATTTATAGCTTATATAAGAAGAAGGGGGGTTTCCCCAGGGGATTATTTCCTCTCTTGAAATCCTCTCATCTCTAAAACAGCTTCTGATCAGCAACAATGGCTCCATAAAAGTGACCTGATTTTTCAAAGCTTTTATTTGTTTCCCTGATTCTCAAGTTATTCTGCAGGACAAAATGCTCGCTGGCGACCAACAATAGAAGCCTGAAATCAAGCGACATATTCAGTATCACCTCATTCACTGTTTTGCTAGTGATACGCAATTATCCCAATTTAACAGCTTGCTCCCTGCTAGACTTCATGAACGTATAAGCCCAGAAATGAGTGGGAAAGCGTCCTAACTCTTTATTGTGCACCATGACATTCCACATGGCATTGGCTGTTCAAGGAGGCAAAGAGTTATACGGGAAGAGATGGGAAACAATCAGAGTTTTTCTGTTGGTAATTAAGATAAAAAATGAATAGGAAGACCATGACATCAGCCCACCTGCTTGTTTGACTTGGCAAAACTGATCCCAACACCCTGCAACACCGGCCCTGAGAAGCCCACTGGGCAGGCGTCACATCTGAAGCCGGGCGCCAAGTTCACGCAGCGCACGCCCGGGTAGCAGGGATGATATTTGCACTGGAGACAAAACAAATTTCAAAGTCTTTAGCCACATGGAGAAAACAGTCTCAAGTTTCACTCATCTATTTGCACATGCTCATTTATTCATTTAACTATCCATTTTTGGGTTGCCAAATGATAAAAGGAAATAGAGCCTTCCAATTCTGTAGTCACCCACGGAATCCCTGACCCACACAGTCTGGGGCTGCCTGTCAGTTACAGAATAAGGGCACAGCCAAGTAGAAGGAGTCCTTCGTGTTAGCCAGTCTACCTCCCGGTGTAAACTGCCTGATATTCTAACTTGGACTTTTAAAATCTCTGTGAAAGGATGGTGCTCCTGGACCACTTGTCAGCTGGCTGTTAGATGAGCCAGAGGGATTACTGAACCAGCCACTCACATGAAAAGACCTCGAGAAGAGAAAGTCAGGGCAGTTGCTTCTTCAGGAGGATGTGGTCCACGGGAGTCTGTGCCTGCCTTTGTGCCCTGTCAAGTCCGTGGCTGTTCCAAGGCTCTCAGAGTCTAGGAGATTGATGCTGATCCTTTTTCTTTAACCACTTCAACTAATGTAAAAAACATGACCACTTCCTGTCCTTTCATAAGGAGGAAAATTCCAGCTCACAGATAAAAACCAGATGCAGTTCTATAAAATATGTGCAGCTGTTTCTTCAATTGAGGGATTATTAGAGACCATCTTAATTGCTTACTACTTGGGGAGATAATCAGCTGAGTGCTACCAGGAGCCTGCAGGAGCTGTGTGTGTGGGCACGGATATGTGAGTTTGCATATGTGTGTAAGCATGTGAATGTGTGTGACCACATATGTGTGTTTGCCTGCATGTGTGTGACCACGTATGTGTGTGAGTGTGTGTGTGAGTCTGCACATGTGTGTGTCAGCATGTGCCTAAGTTCCCTGCATGCACCTCACCCCCTCCATTTCTCCTGCCAGCCTTCCTCTGGCCGGGTGGGAGGGGAAAGGCACATTCTGGTGGCAGCCTTGCTACCTACTACGAACCCTGCTTTGGGATTGGAGTAGTCACTGGCTAACCGTGGTCTTGAAACGGTCTCTTTCAGAAGCTTTGCCAGCCAGCCAAACAGCCTGTAGTTGCTGGATGTGTCTTTCTGGCTCTGTCCCTGGGCACTTCTGGCTACTCACAGGTTATGTACCCTCCTCAACAGGTCTTGTTGGTTTGAGATTCCCTTCTACTCCTCTATTTTAGGAAGCCTGAAGAAATTAGTTGCAACCCTTGAAATATATCCTTACAGATATCTTCCCCCTCCCACATTTGCAAAAGTATAGAAAAATCAAAATTGTAACATAGATTGCTAAAGAGAAATAATCCGTGTTAGAGTATAAAGCTGAATTCTCAGCATTGTAGCAACACGGAGCAGTAGATGAGCTGGAAACAGAGAGAGAGAGATTACAAACACAGCCACAACCACGAGTCACGCCTCCTTCCTCCCGCTGCTCACGCTCACAGTGTCTCATGTCTTCAAAGATTCACAAGGAAGTGATTTTTACGTAGCCTGAGGACAACTCAGGTCATCTCTTGTCATCAGCTTGCCTTCTTTTCCCACAAGCTGCAGGGGATGCAAGATTCTTAGGGAGCCCCCACCCTGTCTAGCCGAACTTTTACCTCATCAACATCAGAACAGGTGACCCCATTTCCCGTGTAGCCCTCGGGACAGGGCCCGCACTGAAAGCCATCTCTGGTGTTGGTACAGCGGACGCCACGGAAACATGGGTTGGAATCACACCGGCGCATTGGGGGTGTCGGAGGTGCTGGGGGTGCGGGGGGCACCAGTGTGTTCGGGGTCGGAGACTGAAAGCTGAGAGGACCTAGAGAAAGACAATAATCCATAGGCTTATTCACCACCAGAAAAACAGCTAATACAAAAGGAAATTTGGTTCCCCGATGAACTTCCCTTCCCTCCGACTCTGTGCCAAAGCTCCAGAAACCACAGCCAAGGCGGCCTCACCCCAGGCCCTTCATCAGTCTGCTTCTGCTCGTCCAACTCCGAAGGAGCCAGTTACTACAAATGCACTCACCGCAAGCCTGGCATTCAGCTATGGTGTTTCGCAAAAACGTTGTTTCCTTGACCTTTAGAAATGAGAAGGGAAAAGAAAAGATGGAAAAGAGTACCTGATATATAATCCAGGAATGAAAGAATCTGTGTGCAGCAATCTATTAAACAGCTGTGGGTTTTTTGATGAGGAAGACTGGCCCTGAGCTAACATCCGTGCCCATCTTCCTCTACTTTATACGTGGGATACCTGCCACAGCATGGCTTGCTAAGTGGTGCGTAGGTCCACACCTGGGATCTGAACCGGTGAACCCCTGGCCTCCGAGGGAAGCATGTGAACTTCACCGTTATGCCACCGGGCTGGCCCCTGCACAGTTCTTAAAGGGAGAGCTAACGTAGGCCCTGACAGCTCTCGCTCTGCTTGGAGCCATGGTCCGTTTATTCCATGCTTGTCCTCCATCTCCGGAGCCCTTGCAGTGGAGCCCCAGGGCGGCAGGCTGCGTGGGGCCACCTGCATTCTGGCTCCAGGTCCACCGCCCTGCTCTGCAGGCCGGCACTCCACCAGCTTGTCACAGAGCTTCTCTGATAAGACTGGGGCTTTTCTGACGGTTTGTCCTCCCTGTTACCTGCTGTCTCAGAAGATCCTTCACCTCTCCCAGGAGCTGGTTTAGTTGTGTCATTTGCCCCAAGAATTGACGATTAAAGTCTCCTGTAGCAATAGCAAAAGGTAAGGAGCATTCAGCCAGTGACAGCCCTCTCTGTGGTGACTCACAAATGACTTCCCAGAGAATCATCATGACAAAAGCCTAGGGTTTAGGAATTTAACTTGGGGTAATTCATCCAATTCACCTAAAAAATAATGATAATGATGGCGCTAGCTAATTAGTTCAAGTTCAGATGAGTTACAAAAATAAAGATGCAATGGAAATATTTCTTTCCCTGGACTTTGGCACAGGAGCATGATTTCTGAGGATACACCCTGTAGGGCTGCTGTGCTGACAGCCCACGTTTCAGTGATGGGACCCAGCCCATCCAGGGGCCTGGGGCTTGTTTTTAATGAAGGTGCACAAACTGTGCAGGAGCTCACACCTGTGCTCGTGGCGGCCAGCGGCTCACTCTGCTGCAGGAAGCAGTCTTGCAGGCTGGCGACCTGGAACAGCGAGCCTCGCACCACCAGCTTCAGCTCTTCCAAGAAGTCCTGGAAGAAACCACATTCATAGCACACATTGCTGACGCTGTTCAGAAGCCAAGGTGTGTACATTCTCACACAAGTTTCGTAACAGAGTAGCCCTGTATATTTGGACCCTGACATCTTACATACTTTTGTGGGTCTGCCTTTCTCCTAAAGCCTGCCAGCCCTGTCCTTTTGACTGACACAAATACGGAAGGAGCCAGTAGCCTAGGAAAATGCTGACATTCAGCTCAGCCTGAGAGTTCATCGAGGTGGCTCTGAGAAGAGCAAAGGCTTTTTCCTTCATGGCAAAGAAGTTATTTTGTGGCACGAGACTCTGAAGACGTGTCTGGAATTTGTTTATGGAGTTTAGACTGTAATAAATAAGACACTGATCCCAATTACAAACACTGTTGTTTTTAGGATGTCTTGGCTCCAGGTTTTAGCAAAATTTCTGATTTCCCTGGGCTATGAGCATGAATAAACAGTCTATTCTAGGATTATTAGGTAGCTGGCATCATATTGTCACATTACTGGTTGATATCGATTATTCACTGTTAGTCACAAAGTCAGTCAGTTTCCTCACCCCTTTATTTTGGAACTTTTAGTCATACCCATTATTATATATACATGACGGAAGAAGTTTACGTTAACTGCCAACGTAAAGTCATCATCTTTATTTTAGAAATGAGCATGCTGAGGATTTTCAGAGGAATCCTACTTTTTAATTTAGCTAAGTTATGTATGCAAGAAGTGCTATGTAACAGATACTGTGCTGGACATCAGACTATAAGCTCTATGGAGGCAGGACCATGACTATTTTGCCCACCACAGTGTCCCTAAGGCCTAGAATGTGCCTCTTTGTTGACTAATTGTCTAAATGAATGAATGACAAGGTGACTATGAAGGTGGAGCACTGTGGTCCCTGCTAATAGTCTAAGAAGGTAGAACTTTTGAGAAAATTCTAAGGAGCATAGTTTCTGATGACCTTGTCCTGGCTGACTCCTGGCTTTTAGAATTGACCTATTTGGTAGTGGACAGTAATTTCTGAAATGGTCAGTGACATAATTTCTGACTGTCATTCTGATTATCTGAGCTAATTTGGGGATTCAGAAATAAAGTTTAGCATCTCTTCCTATTCTTTCTCTTTCTCTCTAAATCTCTCAGCACTAAATACATATACATCTTTCTCTCTCTCTGCAAAAACAAAACAAAAAACCTTGGATTTTAGCTTTCTTTCAATTTCTGCTTGAAAATGCTTCCTATTTTCTAAGCACAAAATTCTTGTATCAGAGCATAGTTTTTATATTATTATCTAAAACTTCTTAGCATTCCTGCTTGTAATGGGAATTATTGCTTACACCCTGTCTCTTCGTAGAAAGGGTTCAGAGCAGCTTGTAACTAAAGCACATATAATAAAATAAAATAGGAATGGAAAATGAGGATTGAGAGAAGACAATGATATTATGAGCTTGTAACAGATGAACAAAGTTACAGATTTTGGCACTGACTTCCACATCAGATAAAATTCAGGAACTACGACCAGTTATAATTAATGGAAAGGACAAAGAATACTAGTTCTTTATAGGAAACAAAGTATTTCCTAGCACAAAACTCTAAAAGAAATTTTTGTGGCAATTTCTACAGAAAGTGCAATGATATAATGAAAAAAATACTATTAACATAGCATAAAACAGAAGACAGAGGTGATGGGACTTATAAGGCCTCATGGAACTAGGTCAGCAATAAGGTCCTTTTTGTTAGGGATGTTCTAATAAGACCTGTGAAGAATGTCGTTCCTAGCGCTTGGCAGTTCCAATCATTCTTTTTTACTTTCATTAAAAAATAATAAATAATAACACTATAGAAAGATTGAAAATAGATCATCCTATTATGCTGGGATAGCTTAATTTTTGCTATTCCTTTCCAACTTTACATTCATATCCAAAAAGTGTCAGCTTATCATCTAAAGCAGAAGATCCCAATTTTGGCCTCACATCAGAATCAGTATTTTTAAAAATCCTGATGCCCAGGTACCATCCCTACAGATTCTGATTCAATTTGTCTGGAGGGTGAGCCCTCTACCAGCAGTTTTTAAAGCTCTGCAGGTGATTCTAATATTCGGCCAGAATTAGACCCTCTCGCGATGTCAGCACCCTCCTCTGCACTCCCTGAACCTCGGCCACCCATCTCTCCTCTTTGGACAATGGTCTGTGGGTTCCTACCTGTGCCTTCCTCTGGAAAGTCCTCAATTCAACGGACTCAGCATTCTGGGAGAGGCCAGAAAAGGCTCTGGGGAGATTGTGAACGGAATCCACTTGCTTGCAGTCCAGGTAGAGATCCACAGAGCCAGCCCCTCGCCGTAAGTTGGTCAGTCTCAGGAGGACCCTGTGCCGCCTGCCATCAGCCAGCTGCAGGTTGTTGAAAGCCACCAGGTGAATCTTTCCATCATTCTTCAGGTAGCGGAGGATGGCTGGAACCAAGCACAGATCGACAAATGATGAGATAAGGGAACAGGGGAGATTCTGAGCTGGACAGCCTCCAGGTCACACAGCTGGGTGGCTGGAAAGAATGCAAGCAAGTTGGAACCATGAATTTCCAACATCTTGTAGGCCAGGCATTGTTCTAAGCACTGGCAAGCCACCCTGTTGCTGAGGATGTTTTGTGCTTATGGAGAGACAGACAATACATAGCAAACGTGAAAATAAACAATATAATTTCAGATAATGATAAGTACAATGAGCCAGCAGAGCCCAACAAAAGTCAACTAAAATCCATCTAAGCTCCTGAGGGCATGAATTCATTAATTCACCAAGCATTTACTGAGCGCTACCATGGGGCTGGGTGCTGTGCTTAGTTTCTTTAAACACTTAAGTTCTACTCATTG
Source organism: Equus asinus (assembly GCF_041296235.1). Taxonomy (NCBI): domain Eukaryota; kingdom Metazoa; phylum Chordata; class Mammalia; order Perissodactyla; family Equidae; genus Equus; species Equus asinus. The sequence continues at coordinate 88,623,860 of NC_091798.1, forward strand.
CAACCCTATGAAATTGGAACAACTAGTGATGTGGAAAGTGACGCTCAGATAAGTGAAGGAACTTGCTCAAGGACATAGCAAGTGGCAGGACTAGAATTTGAAACTGTGTGTGGTTTATTCCATGACTAAAAGAATGGGCAAGGACAGGCCTTTGTAAGCATCTGTTGAATCAAGGGTAACCTGTCATACTGTCGCTCATATTTATGAGCAACCTATCCTCATATTTAACAAAGCTCAGTTAGAAAACCAAAGGTATCCACGGGTTCAAAAGAAGGACCAGGAGGGAGACCCACCATCTGATTTTGTTTGTTTTTTCTACACAGGTAGCTATCTATTCACAGATGTTATTAAGCTCACTAAATGAAAATTCATTCAAATTCTAAAATTCTGGTTTTCTGCCTTGCTTTTTACTCTATTATTGTCTTGAATATATTGAGCCTTGACCTAAAATCTATGCCTGGATGCTGAACTTTTGGGAGTGAAGCCCATTGGGTGAGGTTTGCTGTAAAGACTAGAGTGATTTGCTTCCAAGAACACCTCCAGGTCCATTTGTAGGTACCACTGCCAAACCCAAGTTCATCACTAGAAACAATCACTTCAGAAATCTTATAACAAACATTTGAGAGAGGGAGGGCTGGCCACTTAAATTATGGTATAATCATAAAACAAAATACTGTGGAACAGTTGCATATTAAAAACACAAAAAGACATTCCAAGTATTTTATGGAGTGAAAAAAAGGTTATGAGTCAGTATAGTTTCAACAGAAAAAAATGTATGTGTGTATGTATATATATGTATATATGCAAATACAGGTAATTAGAAGGAAATATGTCCACATTAATATGGTCATTGATGGGCGCTTGGATGATTGTTTTCCTCCTCTTGCTCATCTTCATTGTCTAATTTTTTGAGAAGAAACATGCATTACTTATATAAGACAAAAAAGTGAAAAAGAAATGAATTACACACATATACCCAGACTGTGCTGCTGTCACTCTGAATGATTCTCAGAAAGTAATTCAGACAATCTTTCCTCAAGTACCTTTCCTGTTGAGTGTAAATGCCAACTTGGTGCTGCCCCACGGAGTAGCCAGCCAGGAATACCTGTTTACATTGCAGTATTGCCAGAGAAAATAATCACCACTGTCAAACTCAGGATGTATTTGAAATATATTAGACTTTCTAGGTTGATTTTCCCATCCCTTCTAAAACCTGTCTAGATTTGCTTTTCCATTTGCCCATGGCTGGTGAGGGCCAGGTGGCATCAGATTCTGTGATGTAGAGAGATGCCAGGAGGAGTCAGGAGATCTTCTCGTTGCCTATGTGGTCACCACCACTTGCTCCCTGAGAGAAGAGAATTGCTAAGACCTGGCAAGGTAGACGGGCTAGAGGCCTTTCTATGATGGTAGTATAACACTATGTTTCCTGAAGTAAAGTATTGGTAAGACTTAAACAAATGTGGTACGAAGAGAAAGAAAATAGTGGGAAGGAAGAAAACAGACATGAGCAGACATTCTTGAGGCATTTTAAATATGGGGTTCAATTGGATTTTTACCCATTTATTCACTACTGTTGAGAATTTACAGTGGTAACCGCATGGCTGGAAACTGGAGGTACATATGGTACCCAAAAGATGGGGAAAATTGAGCTCAAACATACGCACTAATTCAGTTTTTAAAAACTTCTACCTCTTTACTTTTTTGAACAGTTTTGCAAGTACCTGGAGTTTTTCCAGGCCAATAAAAATACCACTTGGACCACCAACTTTCACTTGGTCATAGACACGTATACTCAACATCTCCTTATTCTTGTTACAGCCACAACTACTGTTCTGCACATTAACAATTTAAGTGGATTCCCATAGTGGTTTCAAATAAATACCCTTGGTTTTCCTCCCCAAACTGAGGATTTCTGCGGAATTCAGAGGAAACATATTTTCATGGGCATCTTGCCTGCTTTTAAGAGGCCTTCTCCCAGGGCATGTGGGCCATGATTTATTTTCATAATGGAATCGTGTAAGTTTAATTTTATAAATAGCACCTCTTGGAGTACTTTAATGTAACAGGTACACATTAAATGTTGTGAACATGAACTTTCAATGAATAATTAAATGACTAGATTTAATGAGCTTTTAATATATAAATGAAAAAGTTTAGAGAGTGGCAATTCAACGTCTACTGCAGGCAGCAAAACCTACTTGTGTGTTAATGCCATCATTGAAGGGGATTCTATCCTTCTGCCTTGCTGTGTGTTGCAAGGCAACACTAAAATGACAAATTCCTCATGCTCCTAGATCTTGAGACAACAGCAAGAGGAAAAAAAGGAAAAGAAGAATTATGGAAACTTCCATCTTCACAGTGTCTGTTGGCAGAAAAATTATCAAGTGCTTTGTCATTTACCATTCTTCATACTTGATCCAATAACTCTCATTTCTCTTATGGCTTCCATTTTTCATTTTTCTTTTCTATTGCAGAGTCCTTACTTCAGTGCTTCTCTACTTATTTTATCTTCAGAGCAGTAAGACGACCCCAGAGGGCAGACAGGCACCTGCTTAGGATACTCAACGTTTTCACATCAGTCAGGCCGAGTCTGGAAACAGCCTAGAGTTCCGGCCCGGGAGCCTGCAGCCTGCTGGGTGGGAGTCTCCCTCATCTTCTCCAGAGGTGGAAAATCGGACGGAGAGAAGAGACACAGTGCCCTTCCTCTCTGCTGCCCCCTTTCCCAGTGCTCACCTCACCCTACCTTAGCCCAGCACACACACAGCAGAGGGGGCACAGGGAGGGGCAAATACTACAGAGTGAGTAAGACGGGCATTTCCCCTCCAGAAGGAGCAACAGGGCAGCACCCTAGAAGGAGCCGCCTTCTCCTGGGCCCACCACCCCTCCGCCTGTCTCCCCCCGGGAGCATCACACTCAGGGAAAGTCAGCAGGGACAATTCTTCAGCTGCGGCACACTCAGTTCTCTGGTTCCCTTCTCACTCACCACCAGCTGGAACAAGCGTGCTTGGTGATTTCCACCTGGCTCTCTCGCTGCCCGGAACAAAGAACTCAGGGCACATCTGATTAAAACTGAAGACTGCAGGTCTTCAAATGGCCTTTCTGCCTCTTCTTGGTTCCGTCTCTGGGTTTCTCTGCCAGATTCCTGACTCCCCTTCCTCCTGAAGGTCTCCGTCTGCACAGTTTTTCTGGATGGACAGCTTGAGCTCCTCACGGGACTGTTCTGACCAAGTTATTGCCTTCTCAAAGTCACATGCAAACAAGCGAATGAAATCCTTCAATAGCCCTCTACTGGATCCTAAACAATGTCTAAACTCCTCACCCCAGAACCGGCCCCGCCCTTCCAGACCCTTCTCCCTGACGATGCCCGACCAGGCTGAACGACCTGTCCTACGTTTCCACCTCTCTCTGGCTCTCTTCAGCCTCCTCATCCTTCTCTCTCTGCAGAATGTTCTCCATCGTTCTACTTCCTGCTCCATCATCGCTACACACCTGAAGCCAAGATTCAGCTCGAATGCACTCTACTCCCTGAGGCCTTCCTGCATCCCCATGGGTTGGAAGTTATCTGTCTCATTCAAATTCCCATAACGTGTTCTCTGTGCTTTTCTAGGTGTACTTTTCCAGGACTTGCATTCCAGTCATGGCTCAGATACTGAAAAGCTATGTGACCCTGGGCCTGTTCATTTTGCTAAGTGTCCATTTCTTAAACTATTAAATGGAGTTCATAGAAGCTGCCCTTCAACTCCATTTTGTTTTTTGTGGTGGTCAAATAAGAAAACGCAAAACTGTAAACTGCTATACAAATGTAGGTATTAGTATATTTATTTTTGTTTATTTATTATCTTCTCTATTAGAGCAGAAACTCTTGGGATCAAGAGTCTATTTCTTACTAATTTTACCATACACCATAGCAACTGAGAGCATCAAGCACAACTATTTATTGAATAAAAAATAGATGAAATAGAGTATCCATGTGTCCACTCTGATTTTTTTTAACCCACAATCTTTTATCAAAAGGTGGGGGGCAGTTTCTATTGGTTTGTGCCCATAAATCCTTTCCTTCTAAACCTGCAACTTTGTGTACTTGACAACTGGGAGCTGATTTCATGGCAACATTTCCATGCCTGGGTACCAGCCTGAGACAGGAACCACATCGCCCAGCCTGCTTAAATACCATCTCAGTGACTGGCAGGAGATGAAAAAGCAAACCCAAGCAATGAAGATTTGAAATATTGCTATCTTGGGGAAGGATTTTCAAAAGAGTTTTTGAAAAGTGGACCTGGTAGTCAAAAATATTATGATGTGTTGAATGTCAAAGCAATGAAGCAGAGTGCTGGCTTTAAAGAACTGGAAACGATAATATTTTGTCTGCTTGGGCAAAGGAGTTCCCAGTGACCTAGCCTGGAGGCAGCAGACTAGTGAAGGTAGTCTGGGACTTTCTGCTTTGCTTGGCAAATGGCTTTGCTCTTTGGCACTTTTAAATATATGAGGAAAGCCATTGCTGTCAACCTTTCCTCTTCTTTTTAAATAATTGTACATTTATAAAAAGCCTTCTTGCCATTAATGTCTCTTGCGATGGATATCCTTGTTTGCTTTGCTTATTTATCTTTATGACCTATACACTAGGTCTTCGTAACTTTAGTGCTTTGGAAATATATATAAAAGGTAAATCATCAAATTACATTTCCTGAAAGTACTCTGGGTGACTCCCAGGGGTGTCAAATGCAGTCTGTGTGTTTCCAAATTTTCTTATAGCAGTTTGAACAAATGTAAAGTTTACAGAGTACACACACACACACACACACACACACACACACAGAGCAAAGAAACCACCCAGTGAAAGGAATTGTACAGCAATTAAATGAAACATCTGCAGAAAGCTTTACATTTGGAGAAGTTGAGACTGATCACTGTACACAACTGTCTAGTAGGTGAGAAAGCTGTGAGTTTGCACAGACTCCCAAGGTCGTGTTAGAGAGAGCTGCCGAGCACTTTCCTAAGCGCCCATGGAACCTCTCTAGCCTTAGTACAGCCACAGAATATTAGCATTATAAGTCATCCAGCTTAATATCTCATTTGACAAATCCCTTCAGTAAAAGCACAGCCTCTACCAGCACATTCCAATAACAAGGAACTCATTACTTTGCAGAGAAACCCATTTCACTTTTGGATTGCTCTCCAAGATTTTCCTTTTACAGAGCCAGTATCTGTTTCCTCTGACTTCTACCAACGGGTCCTAATTTTACTCCTCAGAGCTATAGACAGATTTAGTCTTATCCTCAACCCACATGAGATTCTTCAAATTTTTAAGGAAACTTCATCTCTCTTATGTCATCGTCTAGCTCCTTTATTTCTCCAGTTCCTTTAACTTTTTGACCGTTGATGGGGTAGAAAACTGGGTCTGGAGGGGTGGACTGTTGACTCTCCTCAAGGTAATCTCTGACTTGACAGTGCCCCCGTGAAATGTACCCTGGACTAGACACAACATTCTAGATGTGGCCTGGACAATTAAGAGGACAGTGGGACTATTAGGTCCTTTAATCTGGCCACATGTACACATTAACGAAGCCTAAAATTTAAGACGCTTTTTAAAAACAGTTGCATCACTGTATCTGTTCATTCACCCATTCAGCGAACATTTTTGAGCAACTGTCATGCATCAGGCACTGTGCTTCACACTGCCTGGTTCTCGGTGCTGGTGACTAGGTCTCCCACATCCACTACTTCTATAGCTGACTTTCCACTCCGAGATGATGGATTTACATTTATTCTTGTTAAATTTGATCTGCCTGATTGTGACCCATTGTGTCAGCCTGGTAGGACCTGTAAATCTTGAAGACAGCATCCAATATGTTCAACAGTCTTTTTCAGCTTAGTGCCAACTGCAAACATGATAAAACACTCTCTGTGCTTTCATCTAAGTCATGATATGTTGAACAGTTCAATGCCCGAGATAGAGCCTTGTTGAAAACCACTAGACACTTTGCTATAAGGCAACTTATCAACTCCTAACAGTACTATTTATCTAGCTCATGCTTTTCATATTATTCAGACAGGTATAATGAGTGACTTCATGAAATTCTTTCTGAAGTCAAGATACATTATGCTCACAGCATCTTTTTGATTTATCAGCTTAGAAACTTTACTGAAAAAAAAAAGTTTGGCATGACTTACTTTAGTAAATCCACTTATCTTCAAATAATCCCAGATTTCTTTTCCAGGCAATCCCAAAATACACGAATAATAATATAACTCTCTGGGGGTTTGTCCTAAAGTTCGCTAGAGTTCTTTTCATTTTCTGCATATGACCACTTTAAAATTGAGTTTATTCAAGGGCACCTCGTAAGATTGCTGAGAGAGTTAAAAGGGAAAACGAGTGTTGAGCTTTTAGCACAGTCCTGGTACATTGTAAGGGCTCCATAAATATTATTATTAATGTTTGTGGCACTTATTTTTTCCCCTTCATTATTGAGTTGAGAATTCCAATTTTCAAACTCTTCCATCTGTCTCAAGCTGTCTCTCTCCTTAGCCTGCAGGCTTCAGAACCACTGCTCTGAACTATTTGACATCTCCTATCCTTAGGCAAAGGAGCTTGACTGACTCTCTCCAGTCATTACTGCAAACTCTTGGGGTTCTCTTCATTTCCCTAGCACCAAGTTGTTCTTCTGGGGTGATCGAATTAAGACTAAGAAGCAGTTCTACTCATTTCTTTTTCTGAAAGGTGAAGCTTTCATCAAGGCAAGCCGGAGTTCACCAAATCATCATCTTTGGAGGACAGTTGCCTAAATAGTAGATCGATGTCTCTCTCTCTCTCTAAAAATCTGAAATTTTTATTGAGCTGCACAGTCTAAAAAATTTACTATACTTTATATAGTTCAGTTCTTGCAATCAACCTGTGAAGTAGCTGTTATCATCTCCACTTTAGAGATAGTAAATTGAGACTCAGATGATTCAGAGATGTATTCATGGTGACACAGTTGTTAGGATATTTAACTATGACTCAAACTTAGGGTACTAACTGGAAAGTGGCCTCTATGCCAGATACAAGAAAAGCATCAACTATATATTCTATCCTGCCAGATGGTTTCTGTAGAATGCTTACTTATATCAAGATTATATCACCTGCATTACTAATAATATGATAGATCATTTCTATCAGAAATATACCTGTATTTCTTTTATATTTTAATCCAAATGGTCTTCAACATTCATTCATTCAAAAATGAATCTGAATTGTGTACTTCCAGAATTTCCGCAACAGTGTATATCTTCTTTAACAAACAAAGCTACTCTTCTTGGCCGCCATCTATTCTATTCAATCTGTTCATGAGCCACTTCTATGTACAAGGCACTGTGCCAGAGGCTTCAGTAGACACAAAGCTGAGTTACGGGATGCTCAGTCCCTGCCTTGAGGGAGCTTACAACTCACTGGAAAGAAGACCTAGAGGTAATCCAAGTGCAAGAAAAACTAAGCTTAGTGCCTTCCGTAGAGGTACAAAGTCATATAAGGAAAGATGTCAGAAGAGTTTCAGATGGGTCTTGCAAGTGTAGGATTTTGGTGTCTGGAGACAGTGCAGGACATGTATCGGGGGGAGCAGAGGGCAAGAACAAGAGGATGGAGGAGAGAAGATGGAGAAGCATAGGTGGGTTCAGGGACTGGTAGCTGGTCTATCTAGCTGAAGCACAGGCTTCATGGAGGGCTGGAAGGAGGGATGTGGAAAGGCTGGTTGGGGTTCACGCAGTGGAAAGCCCTGAATGCCCAGCAGGGACGTTTCTACCTTATTCAGTTTGGAATGGGGAGCCACTAAAGGTCTCCGGGTCAGCCATAACTTGATCCAAGTTACACTTTGTGAACAGTAATGAGGCAGCCACGGGTAGAAGGACTTGGAGAGTGTGAGAATGGAAGCAGAGCGCTCAGTGGCAAACTCATTCTTGCAGTCTTCATGAGCTACACTTTTGTTTACTATAGGAGCTCATCTAGGCCTACACGACAGATCCTGCTTTTCGATACTCTCCATGTCGTCACCCTCTCCAAAGTCATGACCTTTAATGGAAGGAAGGATGGGTCCTTTTTCCTACTTAGGTGTTTTAAGGCAGTAGAGATGCATCTCGATGTCTTCTTTCACTGCTTTCCTTGCAAACCAACTGAAGTGGAGATCAGCCGAGCCATGCTGGTTGAATAACGACGGGGCTCACCTTCCAGGAAGATGATTCTCCCCCTACCCTCCATACATTACATCAGGCCTGCATGGCCACCACTGAACACCTCAATGGGGAGTCACAACCACATGCCATGTCTTTTCCTTGCACCTGATGGACGCAGTGACTTCTCCTTATTGTTCCAGTCAGAACAGGCTGCTGCTCCTTCCAAGAACTTTCAGCTTCACCCGTGACAGCAAATCTCTGTCCTTTTTCCTAGTGCTCCAGTGAAACTTCTCTATGTCAACTTCTTCAACTCTCCAAACTCTAATACTACTACAAGTTCCTCTTTGTTTTCTGAGAATTTTAATTTCTGGATTCTTTTAGTACTTTTAAAAATATTTTCTAGGAACTTTTTATCTTCTCTAGTAGGTTGGAGGGTGGAAGGATGTTCATCAACCCTTTCATCTTCTCCCCTAACATGGCGATCAGCTGGTATTAACAGCTCATCACATGACTGGTGATTCTTCTAAGGAAATGCACTAACAACCCCCTTACCTACCCACCTACCTGCCCATATATCTAGTGTTACCCCTGCCTATGTAAACAGAAAGAATCCATTTGGGGGGAGTTACTTTCTTATGTTTTCCGGGCGACACAGACTTTCCACAATGGATTCACACATACTGGCCAATTTAGAAATAGAGAGTGAGATTCACTGAGGGCAAAAAGCTAGAAGCAGAGTTTTTCACTGTACAAAGGGCCTTTTAGCCACTAAGCTGAATGAACCAAAAGAAAAAATCTTTTAATGCATCTAAAGTAGAAAGTTTAGCGAGAAGCTACTGATCTTTAGACGAAGCAGGGTGAATTTTACAGACCACAGACTGAGTAGCTGGGTTGTTAGAAGATGAGCAGTTCCTTCAATAGATGTGAGGCAAAATGGGGCTGATTCAAGGCAGACAGATGGGCAAAATTACCTCCCATCAGGGCTGAAGATGTGGCAGAGGAGGCAGGAAGGACTGAACCATCTGCTGAATCATGAACCATGTGCCCAGTCTCCCTTCATTATCTAAAACCTCACCATAGCCCCGGAGAGGCCAGGAGGCACAGACAGAGAAAGCAGACTTGTGAGTGGGGTGGAGGGGTGAAGGAGGATGTTGGAACTTGACATAAAGAGATTTAAAGTCTCATTCCTTCTTGCTTTTAACTCTATAGTCCTATGAAAGCTAAGAATTAGGAAATTCAGCTCTTAACACCTGCAAATACAGGTGTTCAATTGCAGTTAGCATCTAAGAGAGAGTCTGAAGCACTAGAAGCATCTACTTTGTAAAGCAAACTGAAATAAATATAAAATCTAGCCAGAAGGACTGGTCCTCTTATTTTTATTAAAAGCATGAGGCAGCAGGAACACGTATCTGTCACATTCCTCAATAAGCAGGAACAGGTGTTGTCCCCAGGGCATGGGTGGAGGGGAAGAGGATGAAAAAATAGTGACCTTTTCTTTGGGAGTCACTTCTTAGTACTTGTAGTAACTCCCTTTGACAGTGAAACATTTGGTAGCAGAGAGACCAACAGGTGACAAACCTGGGTAAAGCGGCAGGAAACAGGTGGAAGCGAGAGCTGCTCCTTCAGTTCTCCTGACTGAGGTTTACTCTCTCCATCAAGTCCAGGGAGGTGCTCGCAGAGCCAGGAGTCAGCTCTGCTAAGACCCACGCTTCCAAGGGAACAGAAGAACGGTGTGGGTGGCTGCTATGGACTGAACGTTTATGTCCCCTAAAATTCACGTGTTGAAGCCCCAACCCCTAAGGCGATGGTATTAGGAGGTGAGCCTTTAGGAGGTAACTAGGTTTAGATTAGGTCATGAGGGTGAGACTTCCAAGAAAAGGAAGACAGAGAGCTCTCTTTCTCTCCACTGGCAAGCACTGAGGAAAGGCCATGTGAGGACACAGCAAGAAGCTCGCTGTCTACAAGCCAGGACCCGGGCTCTCACCAGGAACCAAAATGCTGGCACCTTGATCTTGGACTTACCAGACTCCGGTACTGTGAGAAATAAATGTCTGCTGTTTCGGCTATCCAGCCTATGGTATTTGTTATAAGAGCCCGAGCTGACCAACACAGCGGCCTAATTGTCCTGGGTCCTTTCCCTTCCAGAACCGGACCCAGAATAACATGAAGATGGAACAATGTCAAAGGTCATTTTGGCCTCAAGCAATTCTTCATTCTTTCTCCCAATGTCAACTCACCCTCCCCGTAGAGGCAAACATGGAATTAGAAGAATTTGCTATTGAAAACTGAGATGAACAGTGGATGAGAATAAAACTGTACAACCGAACTACCTTAAGGAAACTCCGAATCTTGGAACAGAAAAAGAGGATTTTTAAGAAACTGATTTCTTAAAATTTGCTTACCTTTGTTTAATCGTCCCATCACAGTAAATTCAAAATATTTGCTGTTGTCAGTCGAAGAGTAAAGGCCAAAGACGGTGGCTGAGCTCCTGGTCTGCAGCTTGAAGGTGAAGATCACGTACAGCTCGTTCAGGGTGGGGTCTGTCAGGATTGGCTTCAGGACAGCAGGATTCAGCCTCTGGCTGGAGGATGGCAGAAGGTCAAAGACTGGGGAGAATGTGAAGAAAGGGATAATCAGTGAAAGATTTAACTTTGGGGCAAACATGCTTTTTGAGGGGAGACAATTTGACAGTAAGCTATGAAGTAACGTAAACTAATATTGTAATCGTTTTTCCCCATTGCCACACTCACCAGTTTTTCCCCATCACTTGTACAGTGGCTGGACGTTTGAACCAGAAGGAACGTAGCACAATATTCATCATTAGGTTACAGCCTCTAAGAGATTAAAGGTGCAAACCCTGAACTGCCTCTGGCGGAAGAAGTGACTGAAAATGCCCACCACGACAAGCACTCACGGCTTAAAGTACCGGGGAACAAGGGGGAGCATCTAAGTCATTGTTTTCCTTATGTCTTGGGGTCCCTCATGTACCTCCTGGACCAGAGTCAACTGTATTTTCCTGGTCAGTGATAAATGACACAGGGGTTGCAGCAGAAGGCAGGGATGTCGTGGGAAATACAGAGGCAGCAAAAAGATTGGCTACCTCTGTGAGACGTAAGTGTTCCCTTTGTGCATTTACAGTTCTCCGATATTTCTCTGCTAAAAAATCCCAACGTGGAAACAAAACAAAATAACGTGGTTTCTATTTCTTGACTGTAACTTGACTGATAGAGTTGGTTTACAAAAACTAGAACCTGCATTCGTACTTGTATAAGTTGCTTTCGATGAAGCCAGCGGCGCTTTGCTCAAACTTTGTAATATTTATGAAAGCTATGAGAGAGTACGTCCAGGGTTATTTAAAAGGCAAAGGCCAAAGGTGGGTAATACTGACTAGAAGTTACTTAGTATCTCTGGTAGTTACGCAAATATTGTTTGAACAGTTCCGTAGCCTGCAGGGACTTCAGCCTCTACAACTCTCTCTGGGTACAATAATCTGGTTACTAAAGGGCAACAGTATCCAAAATATAAAGAGCTCTTACAAATCAATAAAATAAGCATCCTGATAGAGAAATGGGCAGAGAACATGAAAAAGCAATTTACGGAAAAAGAAGTACAACAGCAAGTAAGTATATATATAAATGTTCATGTGCCTCGCTAATGCTGAAGAAATTGCTAACCTAAACCATAAGGTGTTATTTTCACCATCAAATTGGAAAAACAACAAATATAATAATACCTCACTCTTACTGAGGTTCAGGAAATGGGCACTCATACACCAGTGGGTAAGATTTAAATCAGTGTAAGCATTTTGAAGACATTTTAAAGAACAGTATCAAAGGCCTTAAGACACATATGCCCTTTGACTTAGCAATTCTATGTACAGAAATGTATCCTAAGGAAATAATGGGTAAGATGGTAAATTATTTAGGTACAAAGATATCACCAGCAATGGTAATTCTAGAGTTTCTATTTAGGAAGGAATTATATGAAAATCTAATGGAAAGAGGTGGGGAAACTGAGCTCTGTCATCACAGCACTTCGTTCTGAAAACACAAATGGCTGGTAGCAAAGAAATAGGGACCTGACAGAGAGTAAGGGGATTTTACTCATCCCAAGCCATCCTGTGGCACTGCCATTGTTCAACGAACTGTTATTTATAATATCAAAACACTGGAAACAACTTAAGTGCCCAGTATGAGAGCCCTGATAATACATTTTTCTCCTTCCAAAAAGTGGGAGACTATCTATTAATAAGGGTAATGCAGCTGCATACTTACAGATATGGACAGATGCTCATGATATATGAATTGGAAAAAAGATCACAATACTCTACATATAGATAATCCCAGTTGAAATATACATTTGCATATAAAAAGATTTGAAAGACAAAACAACAAAATGCTAACATAAAGAGTAGCTATCTCAGGCCGGTGGCGCAGCGGTTGTGTGTGCATGTTCTGCTTCCACAGCCTGGGGTTTGCCGGTTCTGATCCCACGTGCGGACATGGCACCGCTTGGCAAGCCATGCTATGGTAGGTGTCCCACATATAAAGTAGAGGAAGACGGGCACGGATGTTAGCTCAGGGCCAGGCTTCCTCAGCAAAAAGAGAAGGACAGGCAGCAGTTAGCTCAGGGCTAATCTTGCTCAAAAAAAAAAAAAAAAGAGTAGCTATCTCTGCGTTGTATAATTATAAATTTTTATTTCCTTTTCTTTTGCTTATCCAATTTTCTATTTTTGTAATAATGAACAAGTATTGCTTTTGTAATAAGAAAAAAATAATTAAAAGTTATAAGACAAACAGGCAAAGACCTAGTTATTCAGGAATGTCTACTCTTTTTAAAAGATAATCTGTCTTCAGACTGAGTCTGTATTCTTGCCTTCACATGTAGCAAGGACTTTACACAATTAGGGAATTGGAGAGAATTGGAAACTTTATATTTCCACCAGTGGGGGCAAAGGGAAATAAAGTAATATGTTTAAAAGTTCCCTTCAGGACAAGAAATCCCCAGAAAAGAGATGTGTGTTTAAGGTATGGGCACTGAATTCAACGCTAAACTCTCAGTATTCCCGATTCCTGCTTTGACTAGGATCACTTCCCTAATTTAGCTCAAGCCAAATGTACCGTATTTCAATCTGTATGGTTCGTCTAATCCGCTGGTTTCTCCCTCAAGAGGCAAAGTTGGGATTAGTTAGTAATGAGTTTGGAGAGTGTTTTGAAAAGGAAATGAGACACTACAGTTTTCTATTAATGTTACTACATTTTAGTAATGGTGCCAGGATCTAAGTGCAACCTTCTAGTGTCAGAGGTGAAATTACTGCTACCAATGAGCCCAACACCACGGTATGAAAATCGAATACATACTAATAAGACTGGCAAGGCAGCCCAGAGAAGAAAGGAGATAAGCAAATGATCCAGGAGAGCTGGTAAATGCAAGACTAATTAACTCAATAAAAGAACCTATCAGAAACTTGACTTCATCAGATAAGCTACAGCACCTAAATTAACCAGATAATTGAGGCAGTCTAGCTTGATTTCTAGTCTCCACAAAAACACCATGAAGTTGTTAGTTCAAATGTCAAGAACTCATGTAACACAAAACGTTATCCCCTTGATTCTAACCTGCCAATAACTTTTGCCATAAGAAAACTTTTGAATTGAGTTAAAAAGCTTCCTTTCTGACACCAAAAGTGAAGGCAACAAAACCAAAAATAAACAAGTGGGGCTACATCAAACTAAAACGCTTCTGCACAGCAAAGGAAACAATCAACAGAGCAAAAAAAGGCAAACTATTTGCAAATCATATTTCTGATAAGGGGTTAATATCCAAAATATATGAAGAACTTACATGACTCAATAGCAAAAAAACAAACAATCCGATTTAAAAATGGGCAAAAGATCTGAACAGACATTCTTCCAAAGAGGACATACAGATGGCTTATAGGTACATGAAAAGGTACTCAGTGTCACTAACCATCAGGGAAATGTAAATCAAAACCACAATGAGATATCACCTCACACCTGTTAGAACAGGTATTATCAAAAAGACAGGAAATGGCAAGTATTAGTGAGGATGTGGAGAAAAGGGAACCCTTGTGCACTGTTGGTGGGAATGTAAATTGGTGCAGCCACTATGGAAAACAGTATGTACGTTCCTTAAAAAAATTAAAAAGAGCATTACCAAATGATCCAGCAATTCCACTTCTGGGTATTTACCTGAAGAAAACGAATACACTAACTTGAAAAGATATATGCACCCCCATGTGCATTGCAGCCTTATTTACAATAACCAAGATATGGAAACAACTTAAGTGTCCATCGATAGATGAATGGATAAAGAAAATGTGCTATATACGTATATATATATATATATATATATATATATATATATATACACCCAATGGAATATCATTCAGCCATAAAAAAGAATGAAATCTTGCCATTTGTGACAACATGGATGGATCCTAAGGGCATTATGCTAAGTGAAACAAGTCAGAGAAGGACAAATACTGTATGATCTCACTTACATGTGGAATCTGAAAACAACAACAAAAACCCAAGTTCATAAATACAGAGAACATATTGGTGGTTGCCAAAGGCAGGGGGTAGGGGTGGGTGAAATGAGTGAAGGGGGGGTGAAAAGGTACAAACTTCCAGTTATAAAATAAATAAGTCCTGGGGATGTAATGTACAGCATGGTGTCTATAGTTAATTATACTGTACTGCATATTTGAAAGTTGCTAAAAGAGTACATCTTAAAAGTTCTCATGACAAGAAAAAATTTGAAACTATGTCTGCTGATGGATGTTAACTAGACATTGTGGTGACCATTTTGCAATGTATACAATCATCGAATCATTATGTTGTACACCTGAAACTAACATACCGTTATATGCCAATTATACTTCAAAAAAATTTTACAAGCTTCCTTTCTTCCCTTCCTAGAAGCAAAGTCACAATAAATAAATATAATAGACTACAGTATTTCAACCCAAACTAAAAACAGTACAGCACCCCCTGAAACCACAATTCTGGTTGTCTGGTCTGGAATCAAAATGAGTTATCTGGTGAAATGCAAAGTTCGAATGGATGATTACCGCCGAGGGAGGGGAAGGGACTTGAGAACGCCCTCCCGGGCATCCTTCACTCTGGCGCTGTGAGAATAACATTTTTACTTCAAGTTGCGTGTCTCTTTCAGCTTTATTTCCTTAGTCAGTAATAAATCAACCCCAGCACCAATTTCAAACAGATGAAGGTCATCACTGGATGACCCTAAGATCTTTTTTTTATATAATTTCTTCCTTTTGGTCTCTACAAAAAATTCTGGTTAAGTGCTTTCTGTCCAACGGCTATTTTCGCACCAACTCACAAAGGGGTTTGAGGATTATCCAGGTGTCTTTCCAAATCACTTATCGAATTTTTACCTCTTCATAGAGAAAGAGCGTTTTCTCAGCCCTTCCTATTCTATTGATCTCGGGAATCAAGAGTTCAAGCCAACTCCCACAGCATGCTTTGGGGGTCCACGCACAGCCGGAGCAGAAACAGGCGAGTGGCCAGGCAAACAGTGACGCTGCGCCGCCTTGGGACGCCCGTCTCAGACTGTCCCGGCGAACTTCGCTCCCGCCGCGACGAAGGATTTAGGGGACAAGGGCGAGGGGAGGGCAGGGCAGGGCGGAGAGCCGCGGGGGACAGAACCCAGATGTGACCCTCTCCAGGCAGGACCTGTTAGAGGTCTGGGGCCGTGTGGTAAGCTTTGAAGTAAAACCCGGGTCTTTGCATAAACTGACGATAAGTTTTGCATCCCCAAACTATTGTTTAGGCAATTGGTCTCATCGCTGGATAATCGAATCTCAGAAAATTCTACACGTACTCTAAGCACCGCCTCCAATCACGATATGCTTTGACTCGGACCCCGCGGGACAGAGAGGGGCCCGCGAGCCCCGGAGCCCCGGGCCGAGCAGCGCGCCGAGCGGGTCCCCGCGCTCGCGATGGGCCCTGACCCGCGGCCCCGCCGGCGGGCGCCCACTTACCGTGCGGGGAGGCCTGCGCGCCGGCGCCCAGCCACGGCTGCAGGGCCAGGTGCAGCAGGAGGAGCGCGGCTCCGCGCGGGGCCCGCATGTCGGCTCTTCCCGCTGCCCGCGCGCGCCCGCCAGCCACGGCCCGGCGGCCCTGCCTCGGGGTCCCGGCTCCCCGGGGCGCGCTGCCGGCGGTCGGCCCGGCGGCGGCGCAGGTGGCGCGGGCGCGGCGTCCGGGCTGCCGTCGGGGGCGCGCTCGCATGGGGCGGCGCGCGGAGCTGGGGGCGCTGGCGGCTGGGCTCGGCGGCCGCCGCCCGCCTCTTTATGGCCTGGCGTGGCCGGCCCGGGCGGGGGAGGGCCGGGGCGGCCCCCTTGGCTGGGATCCCCTTTCGCCGGGAGGAGAGGGGGCGGCCTGAGCGGGAGCGCGGTGGCGGAGAGAAGGGCGCGAATGTGGGGACGCGAAGCAGTCCGTCCCAGCCCCACCCGGTCCCGTGGTGGGCGCGGCGCGGCCCTCGGGCGAGTGGTCTAGGAGGCTGGGAAGAGCGAGGATGGGCAGCAGGGGGCTGGTGAGAAAAGGACTAGGCGAGAGGCACACAGGAGGACCCAGGAGAGATGGAGAGGAAAGGGGCGAAAGGAGGAAGAAAGGACCCTGCCCCGCTAGCTTTGGGCACCATCAGCCCCCCATCTCTTGTACTCGATTTGTTTTCTGAAAAGAACATCGTTTGGACAGGCCTTTAACGCCCGTCTTGGGGTCCCTTCCCAACGAACCCTGAAGGCTCTCCAGGAACGTCCAGCCTCCTAAAAAGTGGTCCAGAGCAACTGGTTTCTTTTACTTCCTAAAGCTTTTCCTCAATACTTCAGATGTTGCATATTTTTCCCATCAAGTTTTGAGGCAGGAACAGTGAACGTTTGAAAGTTTTTGAGTTTTTAATGGAAATAAAACACATCTCAGGGAATCCTTCCGGATAGACCCTTTTTATAGGACAGTGGATTGTGCTTTCTGGAGAATTTTTCAGTCGGCTCTCCAAACACTCCGCCTGCCCACTTCTGTTCCACACTCCCAAAAGATTCCATGTGCAGTTTAAAGTATGGGAGTAGGACCCGAAAGACACGGAAGGAACCTCAGGAATTAGTCTTCCTCCTAGGCAAAGCCCCCGAAAAATAATGTGGAGTAACTAAAGGAAAAAATATTTCGAACAATGGCAAACTTTCTCCTCTGAAACAGTCTTGACTAATGGAGAAGAGCCAACAAAGTATTTCTATCCATATCTTTATGTCTCAAAGAATTTCTTTCAGAGTTTAGGATGCTGTCTGCCACAAGCTGAAAGGTTAACTCGTTATCTTCTTCCCAAATTATGCTGGAATAATCCCTCAGTAGTTATGATGCCCTTTACAGCTAATGACCTGGAGATTTGTGTGCTGCCTTCTGAGTGCTCTTCTATTTGCGATCTGACATAGTTCTAATCCAGGCTTCATTTAGTGCCACTTTACACTAAAGTCACTGTATGGAATGGGTCACCCTGTGTCTACATATGAGAAGAGCACTGAAGAAACAAGGGGAGTACATATTTCTAGCAACGTGACTGTAGACAGTGAGATGGTTAGGCTGGAGAGTCTTCAAGTCTCCAAACTGTGTCCCCAGGAGTGGCCTGGGGCGGAGTGGGCTCCAGGCTCCCAACTGCTGCTTCAAGTAGAATAGTTTTGCTTGTATATGTTTCACCGTGGACTTCAGAGTGAGCAGGACTAAACTGTAAGTTATTTGAAGGCAGAGACTATTTTTTAGTCATCTTTGCTGGGCATCCCCAATCCCCAGCAAATTCTTAGCAAAATAGCTCACACAGTTAGGCGCACAATAAATTTTGGTTGAAACTGGATAACTACTAAGTCTAATGGAGCAATAAAAGACCCAAATGACTCTCTGCTAGGCTAACGGAACTTACATCTAGTTTTGCTTCTAAAGAACCTGTATTTTTACGAGGCCGTTCACTGGGGAATCTAGTCAGCTTTTTCTTCTTGTCTTCAAAATCAAGAGGATATTTGATTACTATAAAATTCATTAAATTGCCTATGAAATCTATGGCAAAGGAGATGAAAGAGTTCATCAGTTTCTTTGCTGTGCCACCTCGTTAAAATATCTGTTGCACTTATCACATTGAATTTTAATTTAATACTGTATTGATTTGTTTGATATTTTCCCAGTATCAGACTGTGAGCTTCTTGGCACTAGCTCGTTTATTTTTGTAGCCCCACTTCCAAGTATAGTGCCCAGCACTTCATAGTGAGTAGCTCATTGAATTGACTTTCCTTCTCTCAGTACTGTAAAGTAGGATTAAAAAGTTGTGATACGTTAGTAATCCACTCATGCTGTAGGTTGCAAAAATGGTTCCAGTTCTTCGCTCTTCTATGTAAATGCCTTTTGCCTTCCCTCTATGACCCTTGGATTTGGCCATGTAGCTTACTTGGACCGTAGGATTTTAGCAAAGGGTCACAAGCAGAAACTTTAAAAGTACTTGTGTGCTTGGGCTTGTGTACTCCTGCCCCTCTGCCTTTGCCATGACAGCATGGCTGTGCTAGCCTGTTGGAGGATGAGGGACGTGGAGAGAGCTGAGTCACCACAGTCACCCTAGGCAAAGCCAGCTGAACAGCTGACGGCTGACTCAGGTGAGTGAGTTCAGGAAAGATCAGCCCAGGTGTCTAGCTGACCCTAGACAAGTGAGCGGTAAGCGTTTAGTTTTGTATGCCATTAAGATTTTGGGGTTATTTGTTATGTCATATTATTGTAGCAATAGATAACTGATATGCTAGGTTTCCTTCCATTTCTAACTGTTGTAATACAGAGGACGACTCCATTTTTGATATTTGCTGAGAGCTTTCAAACTCCGCCACACTGCTCCCCTCCCCTTGGCCCCACATCTGAGTAAGCTCGTAAGAAGTCCTGGGTGCTCCTTCTCTTGGTGCTGGTGGGAAGCTCGGACTGTGCAAGCCCTAGACCGTGCACAGAACCCTCACCCCAGCCTCGCCTGCCAACCAGCATAAAGACCCCAAAGCCATTCTCCCTTCCTACTCTCTCAAGCCATTTTCAGACCAGGTTGGGAGTCCATCCTGCTCTTGCCAGAAAGCCTCATTATGAGAGTAATAAACCTTTTCAAACGTTTTGGCTGACTGTATGGCATCACCATCAATCTCGAAATCCAAACCCAATTTGGGGTGTGGGGATACCCACCCTGCTCCTGCTGGTCTTCAGAAGTGGGGGGAGTTACTCATATTACACACCGTTCTTTGGCACAAATAAGTGGTTTTATACACATTTGTTAAAAGAAATTGGTATAAAGTAATCATTAATTATGTCGTTTTCCATTTCAATTCTTTTTTTTTTCCTTAAAGATTCTTTTATTTTCCTTTTACTCCCCAAAACCCCGCGGTACATAGTTGTGTATTTTTAGTTGTGAGTCCTTCTAGTTGTGGCATGTGGGATGCTGCCTCAGCATGGCTTGATGAGGGGTGCCATGTCTGCGCCCAGAATTTGAACTGGAGAAACCTTGGGCTGCTGAAGCAGAGCGCTCCAACTTAACGACTCGGCCATGGTGCTGGCCCCTCCATATCAATTCTTGAAAGGAATAGAGATGGAAAATGGTGATTAACATTTCGAGATGGTTTAAAGGGAACATGGTTTACATTCTAACGTGTGATGGCATTTACACCACAGTGCTGGGAATCAGACCTCGGGCTGCTGTTTAGTTTAGTGTTAACAACAAAGGAAGGTGCTCGATTAAGTGACAGGAAAATAGCTTCTCTAGAAACTAGTTAGCACAAATGAGGGCCCAGTAGATGAAGCAGGGGGCTTTTGATTAGAGTGCAATTAAAAGTAAAAAACTTTTTTTCAGCATTTAAAAGATATGTTGCTTTAGCAGTTAGGCACTGAAGATTAGTGAAACAAGAAAAGAAATGTGTAAAATCACTCATTTTCCATCTTACTAAGGGTCTAAGTAGACTATTAAAAGACTCTCATTAAGCTTCTTTTTTTTTTTTTTTACTTTTTATTAAGATTATGATAGTTTACAACCTTGTGAAATTTCAGTTGTATGTTATTGTCAGTCATGTTGTAGGTGCACCATTTCACCCTTTGTGCCCTCCCCCCACCCCCCCTTTCCCCTGGTAATCACCAATCAGTTCTCTTTGTCCACATGTTTAACTTCTACCTATGAGTGGAGTCATACAGAGTTCGTCTTTCTCTGTCTGGCTTATTTCACTTAGCATAATACCCTCAAGGTCCATCCATGTTGTTGTGAATGGGATGATTTTATTTTTTTTAATGGCTGAGTAGTATTCCATTGTGTGTGTGTATATATATATATACCATATCTTCTTTATCCAATCATCTGTTGATGGGCACTTAGGTTGCTTTCACATCTTGGCTATTGTGAATAATGCTGCAATGAACGTAGGGGTGCATGGGACTTTTGGAATTGCTGATTTCAAGTTCTTTGGATAGATACCCAGTAGGGGGATGGCTTGGTCATATGGTATTTCTATTTTTAATTTTTTGAGACATCGCCATACTGTTTTCCATAGTGGCTACACCAGTTTGCATTCCCACCAACAGTGTATGAGGGTTCCTTTTTCTCCGCAACCTCTCCAACATTTGTCACTTTTTGTTTTGGTTATTTTTGCCATTCTAACAGGTGTAAGGTGATATCTTAGTGTAGTTTTGATTTGCATTTCCCTGATGATTAGTAATGGTAAGGATCTTTTCATGTGTCTATTGGCCATCCATATATCTTCTTTGGAGAAATGTTTGTTCATGTCCCCTGCCCATTTTTTGATTGGGTTGTTTGATTTTTTGTTGTTGAGCTGTGTGAGTTCTTTATATATTATGGAGATTAACCCTTTGTCAGATATATAACTTATAAATATTTTTTCCCAATTAGTGGGTTGTTTTTTTGTTTCAATGCTGTTTTCCCTTGCCTTGAAGAAACTCTTTAGTCTGATGAAATCCCATTTGTTTATTCTTTCTATTGTTTCCCTCATCCGAGAAGCCATGGTGTCCGAAAATATCCCTTTGATACTGATGTCAAAGAGTGTACTGCCTATATTTTCTTCTACAAGCCTTATGGTTTCAGGTCTTACCTTTATGTCTTTGATCCATTTTGAGTTTATTTTGGTGAATGGTGAAAAAGAATGGTCAATTTTCATTCTTTTACATGTGGCTTTCCAGTTTTCCCAGCACCATTTGTTGAAAAGTCTTTCTTTTCTCCATTGTATGCCCTTAGCTCCTTTGCCAAAGATTAGCTATCCATAGATGTGTGGTTTTATTTCTGGGCTTTCAATTCTGTTCCATTGATCTGTGCACCTGTTTTTGTACCAGTACCATGCTGTTTTGATTACTGTAGCTTTGTAGTATGTTTTGAAGTCAGGGATTGTGATGCCTCCAGCTTTGTTCTTTTTTCTCAGGATTGCTTTAGCAATTCGGGGTCTTTTGTTGCCCCATACGAACTTTAGGATTCTTCATTCTATTTCTGTAAAGAACGTCATTGGGATTCTGATTGGGATAGTGTTGAATCTGTAGATTTCTTTAGGTAGTATGGACATTTTAACTATGTTTATTCTTCCAATCCATGTGCATAGAATGTCTTTCCATCTCTTTATGTCGTGATCAATTTCTTTCAGGAAAGTCTTGTAGTTTTCATTGTATAGGTCTTTCACTTCCTTGGTTAACTTTACCCCAAGGTATTTTATTCTTTTTGTTGAGATTGTGAATGGGATTGTGTTCTTGAGTTCTTTTTCTGCTAGTTCGTTCTTAGAGTATAGAAATGCTACTGATTTATATATGTTGATTTTATACCCTCAACTTTGCTGTAGTTGTTGATTATTTCTAATAGTTTTCCAATGGATTCTTTAGGGTTTTCTATATATAAGATCATGTCATCTGCAAACAGTGAGAGTTTCACTTCTTCATTGCCTATTTGGATTTCTTTTCTTTCTTTTTCCTGCCGAATTTCCTGCCAAAACCTCCAGTATTATGTTGAATAAGAGTGATGAGAGTGGACACCCTTGTCTTGTTCCTGTTCTCAGAGGGATGGCTTTCAGTTTTAGCCCATTGAGTATGATGTTGGCTGTGGGTTTGTCATATATGGCCTTTATTATGTTGAGGTACTTTCCTTCTATACCGATTTTATTGAGAGTTTTTATCATAAATGGATGTTGGATCTTGTCGAATGCTTTCTCTGCATCTATTGAGATGATCGTGTGGTTTTTGTTTCTCATTTTGTTAATGTAGTGTATCACGTTGATTGACTTGCAGATGTTGAACCATCCCTGTGTCCCTGGTATAAATCCCACTTGATCATGCTGTATAATCTTTTTAATGTATTGCTGTATTCGGTTTGCCAAAATTTTGTTGAGGATTTTTGCGTCTATGTTCATCAGTGATATTGGTCTGTAGTTTTCCTTCTTTATATTGTCCTTGTCAGGTTTTGGGATCAGGGTGATGTTGGCTTCATAGAATGTGTTAGGGAGTGCTCTATCTTCCTCAATTTTCTGGAATAGTTTGAGAAGGATAGGTATTAAATCTTCTTTGAATGTTTGGTAGAATTCTCCAAAGAAGCTGCCTGGTCCTGGACTTTTATTTTGGGGTTTTGGATTACTGTTTCACTCTCTTTACTTGTGATTGGACTATTCAGATTCTCTATTTCTTCCTGCTTTAGTTTTGGGAGGTTGCAAGAGTCTAAGAATTTATCCCTGTCTTCTAGGTTGTCCAATTTGTTGGCATATAGTTTTTCATAGTATTCTCTTATGATCTTTTGTATTTCTGTGGTATCCATTGTGATTTCTCCTCTCTCATTTCTAATTTTATTTATTTGAGTCTTCTCTCTTTTTTTCTTAGTGAGCCTGGCTAAGGGTTTGTCAATTTTGTTTATTTTTTCAAAGAACCAACTCTTTGTTTCATTGATCCTTTCTACTGTCTTTTTTGTTTCAATTTCATTTATTTCTGCTCTAATTTTTATTATTTCCTTCCTTCTACTGACTTTGGGCTTTGTTTGTTCTTTTTTTTCTAATTCTGTTAGGTGTCGTTTGAGATTGCTTATCTGAGATTTTTCTTGTTTATCGAGGTAAGCCTGTATAGCAATGAACTTCCCTCTTATGACCACTTTTGCTGCATCCCAAATGAGTTGGTATGGCATGTTTTCATTTTCATTTGTCTCCAGATAATATTCTTCTTTAATTTCTTTAAAATTTATTCTTTCTTTAATTTCTTCAATAATCCATTGTTTGTTCAGTAGCATGTTGTTTAGTCTCCACATTTTTGCCCCTTTCTCAGCTTTATTCTTGTAGTTGATTTCTAGTTTCATAGCATTATGGTTGGAAAAGATGCTTGATATTATTTCAACCCTCTTGAATTTGTTGAGGCTTGCTTTGTTTCCCAAGATATGGGCTATCCTTGAGAATGTTCCATGCACACTTGAGAAGAATGTGTAACTTGCTGTTTTTGGATGGAGTGTTCTATATATATCTGTTAAGTCCATCTGGTCTAGTTTTTCATTTAATTCTATAGTTTCCTTGTTGACTTTCTGTCTGGATAATCTATCCATTGGTGTTACTGGGGTGTTGAGGTCCCCTACTATTATTGTATTGTTGTTGATGTCTCATTTTAGTTTTGTTAATAGTTGCTTTACATACTTTGGTGCTCCTGTGTTGGGTGCATATATATTTATAAGTGTTATACCTTCTTGGTGGAGTGACCCTTTTATCATTATAACCTGCCCCTCTTTGTCTCTCTTTATCTGTTTTGCTTTGAAGTCTACTGTGTCTGATATAAGTATGGTGACACCTGCTTTCTTACGTTCATTGTTAGCTTGGAGTATTGTCTTCCATCCCTTCACTCTGAGTCTGTGTTTGTGTTTGGGGCTGAGGTGTGCTTCCTGGAGGCAGCATATTGTTGGGTCTTGTTCTTTAATCCATCCTGCTGCTCTGTGTCTTTTGATTGGAGAGTTCAATCCATTTACATTTAGAATGATTATCGATATGTGGGGGCCTAATGCTGACATTTTATTGCTTGTTTTCCAGTTCTCTTGCATTTCCTTTGTTTCGCATCCCATGATTTCTGAACTACCAATTCAAGTAGGTAGTTTTCTATATTGGATTTCTTCTTATTTGTAATTTGTGTCTTTATTCTTGTTATTTGTTTAGTGGTTACCATGTGGTTTGTATAAAACATCTCATAGATGAGATAGTCCATTTTCTGATAGCCTCTTATTTCCTTAGATTAAACCGTTCCATCCCTTTACTCTTCCTCTTCTAGGTTGTTATTATCAGATTTTTTTTCTTCCTTCTTGTGTTGTGAGTCTGTGGTTAAAATGACAAGATTATATTTATTCTTGGTATTTCCCTTTCTTTTATCTTTAGAGTTATACTTAGCCTTTGCTAACCTGTTCTGATGGAGAGCTGCAACTTTCTGATTTTGTCTTTCTACTTATCTCCTTTGCTCTTGGTTTTGTAACCCCTTTCCTTTTTTTGTTTTTTCAGGTATGAGGGTCTTCCTGAGCATTTCTTGTAGGGGAGGTCTTGTGGCAACAAACTCCCTTGACTTTTGTTTATCTGGGAAAGTGTTTATTTCTCCATCATATTTGAAGGATATTTTTGCTGGATAGAGTATTCTTGGCTGCAAGTTTTTGTCCTTCAGAGTTTTGAATATATTATTCCACTCTCTTTTAGCCTGTAAGGTATCTGCTGACAGTTTTATGGGAGCTCCTTTGCAGGTTATTTTCTTCTGCCTTGCTGCCCTTAGTATTTTCTCTTTGTCATTGACTTTTGCAACTTCACTACTATATGCCTTGGGGTTGGTCTTTTTACATTGTTAAAGTTTGGAGATCTATTAGTTTCTGTCACATGGAGTTCCATCTCTCTCCCAAGTTTTGGGAAGTTCTCAGGCATTATTTCTTTGAACAGGCTTTCTGCCCCCTTCTCCTCTTCTCCCTCTGGGATGCCTATAATCCTTATGTTGCATTTCCTAATTGAGTCAGATATTTCTCGGAGAGTTTCTTCATTTCTTTTTAGTCTTAGTTCTCTCTCCTCCTCTATCTGCAGCATTTCTATATTCCTATCCTCCAAATTGCTAATTCTGTCTTCCATATTATCGACCCTACTGTTCAGAGAGTCCAGATTTTTCTTATTCTCTTCCATTTGTTCTTCATCACCAACATTTCTGATTGGTTCTTCTTTATAGTATCAAGCTCTTTCGTGACATAGCTCCTGAACTTGTTGAGTTGTCTATCTGTATTCTCTTTTAACTCATTGAATTTTTTAATGATGGCTATTTTGAATTCATTGTCATTTAGGTTATAGATTTAAGTGTCTTTGGGATTGTTTTCTAGGTACTTGTCATTTTCCTTCTGGAGATTTAATATATTTTTTCATACTTCTTGATGGCATGGATTTGTACCTCTGCATTGAGATAGAGTTTAGTTACTTCTTCCACTTGCTTCTACTGGGGAGGGGGTGGGGTGGGGGGCAGCAGCTGTGTAATCTGCATTGACCAGGATCCCTGTCAGCTGTTGCTGACTGGACCTGGGCCCCTCCTCGTGGTCACAGTGGCCCTGTGGGGTCCCTCATCAGCTGTGACAACAATTGCAAGGGGGCCTCGGGTTGCTGGTGCCTACTGTCACAGACCGCCTAGACGCACTCCCTCCTTAGGGTCTGCAGCTGTGTTATGGGCTTTCACAGCAGCCAGGAGCAGGGTCACCTAGACTCACAGCTCTGCTACCATCAGGGCCTGCAAGATCTCACTTGTCCACTATGGGCCACAGCAGAGCTATGGGTATCTACTTCAGTCTGTGGTTAGCTCACCCAGATGTGCTACTTCTGCCCCAGGGCCTTCCAGCCTTGTGATTGCCGGGCGGGGCCTCTCCACTAATGCTGCCTGAGGCTTCCCCTGCAGATGCTGTGGGACCATGGATTTTCCCCATGGACTGCAGAGCAGGCTCACTGTGACTTCAACTGCCCACTCCCACAGTCCCTCTGGGTATTCCTTGCCCCCTCTGGGCCACAGCAGGACTTTGTGTGTTAGAGGTGGCTGGCGGGTTGCTGTGCAGGCCACGCTCCTTTTGCCCCAGGACCTCTCAGTGTTCTGAATGCTGGGTGGGGCCTCTCTGCTAATGCTGAGGAGAGGCTTTCCCTGCGGCTGCTGTGGGACCGTGGATTTTCCCACTGGGGTAAGGAGCAATCATGGGGGCTTAGGTAGGGCTGTAGTCACCTGTTTCCACTGTCGCACTGCTGATGCATGCACACGCCCACCCTTGGTGCCGTGGTGATTCTATGAGTGTGTCAGCTGGTAGAAAGTCGCTTGCAGGTACTAGGCTGTCCGGAGGTTGGAGAGTTTTCACCCATCTCCACCTCTTCCCGGGGAGAAGTCCGTCCACCTTCTGATGTATAGCAGCATGGGTCTCTCAGGTGTCCTGAGATACTGTGTGGGTATCCTTTGTTGACCGATGAATGTCCAACTAGTTGTAGTTCGAAGGGGGAGGGACAAAGAAAACTGCTCACTCCACCATGTTGCTGATGTCACCTCTCTCATTAAGCTTCTTTAATTAATATACTTTCACAATTTGTTGTTAGTGCTGTCGAGTCCATTCCTATTCCTAGTGACCCTGTGTTCAGCAGGGTGGAGCCCTGCCCCATCTTTTTGCTCCATCCACTCCCCTTCTGGCACTCTATCAGATGATGCTCCTCCTCTGCTATTCATGGGATTTTCATGGCCAATGTTTTCGAAAGTGGGTGGCCAGGTCCTTCTTCCTAGTCTGTCTTAGTCTGGAAGCTTCAGTGAAACCTGTCCATCATGGGTGACCCTGCTGGTATTTGAAATAGTGGTGACACAACTTTCAGCATCACAGCAACATGCAGCCACCACTTTATGACAACTGACAGATGGGTGGTGTGGTTCTCTGACTGGGAAAGGAACCCAGGCCACGGTGGTGAGAGCCCTGAATCAACCACTAGACCACCAGTTCATTAAATACTGTGCAAAAATTTCTTGAAACAATAAACAGAAATGCAATTGTGAGGACATTTATTACAATGAATAAGTATGTCCACCCAACTAAAAGTGCAGAGAGAGTTTTGACAACTAGCATTTCTTAAAGTAACTGCTCTCTTTCATTAAACAATACATTAATTCATCCACATGGTGGTCCCTGCAATGTCTAGTGATAACAATGATAATTGTGCCAGGAAAATCCCAGATTTAGTGCCAGATGTCTAAATGTATCTGCTAAGAAAATGTGAGGTGGAGTGCAATGAAATAATAGGATATAAAGCAAACTTGCTAAGTTCTGTTCATTTGAACGTAAGGAGTTTAGAATTTGGGATAATTTGATATGAATTGGATTGAAGTTCCTCTATGGGAAAAAGAGATTTGCAAGCAAATGAATAACATTACTTGAATTCCTTCAGGGCGTTTAACCTAACTGAAAGAACTAACACATGAAGGATTTTAGTAGTTAACTGTCAACAGGAAAATTAGTACTGCTAATTACTAATGAGCCCTAATGAGTTCATGAAGGAGCTGGACCAGATATATGCAGTTTTTTCCAACTCTAAATTCTAAAATTATGTGGGTTTTGTTATCCAATTGTTGACAAAAGTGTTGTGTTAGAAAAAATATTTGCTTATCAGGCATGAAATCTTAAATAGAATTTCTTTGCATTAATGTAATCAATTATCCAACAAATAATTACTATGTGTCCTTTCATTAATTCACTCAAAAAGTATTTATTGACAGTCTTCTAGAATGTGCCCACACTGTGTTAGACGTGGGCCTACAAAGATGAAGGAAATACAGTTCTTGTTTGCCAGCTCTTAGTCTACTCAGACAAACAGATGATATCAGTAACACGATAAGGACTATAATAGACATATTTCCTAAGAAATAAAGAAGTGCTGAGGAGAAAGCAACTTGTAGTTAGAGAGTGTAAGAAAAGGCTTCCTAGAAGAGCTGGCTTTTCATTTGGGTCGTGAAGGACGGGGAAGCATTCTCTATGTGATGACGCAAGCGAAGAACATTGCAGGCAGAGCGAATGCATGTTGTATGCAAGACCACAGAGGGAGAGTCAAGGTGATGTCTGGGCTTCTGACCTGGGCAACTTGGTGGACTGTAGTGCCATTCACTGAGATACGAGGGATAGATGATGATTTGGCTTGGTCATGTTGAGTTTAAGTCACCTTCAAGACATTTAAATGGAGCTGTCCATTAGGCATTTCGTTACAAGGGTCTGTAAGTCAGGAGAGGGGTTTATAGGTGTGGGCATCAGTAATTTATAGATAGCAACTAAAGCCATAGGTGTAGATGAAACTACCTAAGAAGAGCATTTAAGATGAAGAAAGAACGCTGAGCAACACTAACGTTCAGAGACCAGCAGAGAAGGAGAAACCAGCAATAAAGACAGAAAGATGTAGAAGAAAATCAGGAAAGAGCGGTGCTAGGGAGGCATGGTGAATAGTATCAACACTGTGGACACTTCTCTTGCCAAAGAAGATAAGAAGTAAAAACTGTGCTTGGGTTTATCAACACGGAAGTCGTTGGTGACTTTGTTGACAGCAGTTTGACGGAGTAGTGTGGGGGAAAGAAGGGCAGACTATTGCCATTTGAGGAGTGAGGAGCACAGAATAAGAAGTGGAGATAGTAAGGAGAATAATAAAGCTTTCAAGAAGCTTGCCTGTCAAGTGGAAGGTGGAGACGGGGCAGTGACTATGGGGAGAGAAAGACGCATCTTTTGATGTAGATGGAACAGGGCTGCTAGGGAGGGAGTAATTGATATGCAATTGTTCTTAATCAAGGAGCACTGCAAATATAACTAGTATCATGTGGTGGTCTACGACATTTGGTATTTTGTGTTTTCTTCTAATCATTTTTCATTTTATGTGTCACCTCACCCCTCTAACAACATAAGCTTCACAAGAATGAAGGCTGTCTGTGTAAGACAGTAACAGAATTCCCAGGGGTTTGTTCTCTCCTATAACGTGAAGTCCAGAGGCAGAGAGTCGAAGGGGGAGTTCAGTGAATTAACAGTGTTATGCCTCTGGATCAGCTCTTGGACTCCCCTCATGGTTTCAAGATCGCTGCTGCAGCTTCAAACATCATACTTCTGCATGACAGCATCCAAAAGTAGGAAGCAAGGAGAGGGTGAGTCTTCTGCTCTTGTCTTTCTCTCTCTCCCTCTCTTCTTTCTCCAGTGAGGAAAACCTTTCCCAGAAGCATGCAAACAGACTTCTCCTCAGGTCTTATTGTCTGGGAGTGGGTCACAGACATACCCATGTCTTGTCTGCCAGGAAGGGTGGGAAGGTGATGACTGATATTTTCAGCCTCTATTGTGATGGTGGACACACTACCACAGTGGGGAGGTAGGAAGAGGGAGAAGAGAATGGATAACCGACCATGTCAACTTGGTCAGCCACAGGCTCTGCATCTTCCACGTCGTTAGTGCCCACCGGAGTGCTGGGTGCTCACAGGTGGGTCTTTGGCAAATGGTCCTTATTGTCTTGTGAGGTTCATAGTGTGAAAAAACAAACAGGAGAAGCTAGAAGAGAAGTGATGTACGGTAAATCACAGCAGGAGGGAGGGTGTGGGGCAAAAAACAGACGTGGAAAAGTGGACGGGCAAAAACAGACAAAATAACTTCAATTTCAATGGATTTAATGTGAAGAATACACTGAATACACAAAAAGTTCTAGACCAGGAACTGGCCAACTGTGGCCCACAGGCCAAATCTGGCCCACTGCCTGTTTTTGGAGGGGCAGCAAGCTAAGAATAGTTTTTACATTTTTAAATGGTTTGGGGAAAAATGCAAAGAAGATCATTATTTCTGACATGTGAAAATTATGTGAAATTCAAATTTCAAGGTCTATAAATAAGTTTTATTGGAACACAGCCATGTTCACTTGTCTACAGCTGCTTTTGTGGCACGATCACAAAATTGAGTGGTGCAACAGAGTCCGTATGGCCTGCAAAGGCCTCACCTATTTGTTCTCTGGCTCTTTACAGAAAAAGTTGCTGACCCCCGTTCCAGACCATACATTTTCCAGCAATCCTGTCCTTTATACTCGACTTAACTGGTAAGCAGAGGAACGGGTAGTAAGGAAGGGGAAGCAATTATTAGTGGACTCCTGCTACTGGATTCCATTCCTTACTCTGATCTTCTGCTCAGACTTAGGAGTTGAGGGGCACAGGGCACTAGAGTTATATCTTCTTCCTAGTACCAAAAACTAATAAATCTTAAATCTACCACTCCTCTCCTTCCTTCCTCTAGGTATAGTACTTTTCCAGTAGTATTAAAATGGACCAGCTTTGTATCAGTCTCAGGAGAAATGGGAGGGAGTAGGTCGCTGACTTGAAAAAAACTGTCTAATGAAAATGCGATTCCTTTTATGGATCAAGGGAAATGTGAACTGCAAACACAGTTTACTATTCCATTTGAGCATTAAATTTCGTTGGTATATAGCACGTGTTTCATCATACATGTCAGTTAAAAATGAACTTCCAACTTACATAATCCTCAGAAAGATTTCCTTGTGGCATTCTGGCATGTCCCTTCACAAAAGTAATTCTGAGTATGGATATAATTGCTAGTGACGTTGATTATTTTGGCTGCCGCACTTAAAAATTGACCGGGGGAAAGGAAAGTAGATGTGACAATTCCAATAAGGTAAAAATTTTAGTAGAAAACCCAGAAGTAAGCAAAGTAGCAGAGGAATTGGGAACAAGAAGAGAGAAGGGGGGGAGGGAGGAGCTGGGAGGGAAAGGTGAGAGGGCAGCAAAGGGTCCCTCAGGACAAGCTCGGCGGGGCCGGAGATGCCGAGGGCTGATGCCGTTTAAAGTACCTGTTGACTCCCGTGCCCCATTTACTGCCTCAATCTTTCATTATCCCCCGCAACACACTGCCTGGAATGCAAGCGCTCATTTCCAACACCCTCTGAGATGGGCTGGGGCCCTGGGAAAGTCGCCTCTGGGGTCACAGGCTGTGGTGCTCGTCCTCCTAGGACGACTGTTCTTCTTATCATGGTCACAGCAGCAATCTCTCAACATTGTCTGCGTGTCTGACAGCTAAGCAGCCAAAATCAGAGGCCTGCAGGCTGGCCCTAGCACACTCTCTTAGGGTTTTTGCTGTGAGATTATGACAAATTGTTTTCATCTTCATTTGCACAACACAACTTTCTTATACATATGTACTCGTGTGCATATTCATCCGTGCATATGTGTGCACTCATAGGCATAAGTACACTCATCTTTTTCTGTGGAAGAGTACAGTAAGCTGTTATCTCTTAGCAACACGCATAATAGTAACAATCAACTTCAAATATCTCATTCAGGTACAGAGCCCTGTCTTATGTTCAATCCCATTTCATCTTTACAACAATGAGGCGAGATAGATAGGGTGGTTATCATTTCCACTATACCTCGAGAAAACGAAAGGTCAGGGAGGTTGAACAACCTTAACAAGGAAATGCAAGAGCAGGGACTCGAACTCAGGTCCCCAACCCCATGCCCAGCACCCTCCACTCTGCTGCCCTACCTTTGGGAGAATGAATGTCTGATCAATGCAGGAAACTCTGCTTCCTGGGAAGTCTGAGTGAATCGAGGCCACAAGAATGAATTTCTTGCTGTTAATTTTACTTACTTCCTTACTTCCTTCTAATATATTATGTGAAACCAAAAACTCAGTTTCTAGTATTTGCTTTTTCTTTCTCTACACTTTTTAAAGACCATTGCCAAAATACATCATGATCTAGCCCTGTCCTGTGAAGGAATGCTAGGTCTGATCTGCAGAGGTGGCACACTGGTGAGTGAGGCCCGGTTCAGTCACTCACAAGGTCTATGGCCACGGGGCGGTCTATGGCCATGTGGCTGTCCCTGAAGCCCTTGTAGGGGGAGGAGGTGGCATCTCCAATTCCTCACCAGGAAGTGGGAATGACACCCACCTTATGATTGTATGAGAACTAGCTTTAGGATGGTGCCGGGTATATTGTGGCTCTGAACTCACAGTGGTTGTTTATTCCTGGGTTGGGGCCTGAAGCCAACTCCCAGGAGGCATGAATTTGGAGCATTTCTGAGAAGGGCTGGTGAAAAGAGGCAGGGGTAGTGTCTTGGTTAGGAATGCAGCAGGCTCTGCAGCCACACTGCTGGCTTGATCCTGGCTCCAGCACTGTTTGCCCTTGGGAAGCCACTGAATGGCTCTCTTCCTTAGACAGGACTGTCATTTGTAAGATGGAGATGCTAACAGTACCTATTGTAAGGTGAGTGGAGATGCCAATAGCACTTGTTAGGTGAGAGAATAAATATGAACATCTAACCTAGTGCCTGGCACATTGTTGTTTGATCATCATTATCATCTCTCTCTCTCTCTTTTTGATAGGATTCAGGTATTTCCATCTGCAATGGAGTTTGTTAATCTATTATTATCCAGAGCCCAAATGAGAGGAAATGGGAAAGCAGTAGGTTGCCTTGACAATCTTTAAACAAGCACAGCATATTCTCGTAGGGAAGGGGCGCCCAAACCTCTTGTTGCAAAAAAGGGAAGGACAGCAGGACTTAGAGGAAATGTTGATTACCCTGACTACAAGCTGAATTAATGCTTTTGGGTGCCTTGGTAACCTGGGGCAAAAATTGAGCTCTAAAACCAAGACGGAGGCTGTGTTACTAGGTATAGAAACACAGTAATCTCGCTGGAGAGTAACTGTGCGTGTGCAGGAGCCGCTAGATATGTTGGCCAACATACAGATCAGAAAAATAGAGTTTGAGGGGCTGTTTCAGGTCAAGGAAGGTCCCAGGATAAAAATATCCTCCATCCACAATGTGTAATTGACACTGGGGAATAATTATTCTGCTCTAATCAGGGACTGTGGGACATCATGGAATGCTATGATTCTGAGATTTGCTTGTTGCAGAACAGCTAATGTTTGTTTCCTTTACTTTTCTTTC
Source organism: Equus asinus (assembly GCF_041296235.1). Taxonomy (NCBI): domain Eukaryota; kingdom Metazoa; phylum Chordata; class Mammalia; order Perissodactyla; family Equidae; genus Equus; species Equus asinus. The sequence goes on from NC_091798.1 coordinate 88,656,979, forward strand.
TCTATTTGTCTTTAATAAATATTTCTGTTCACCAGTTGAGGCTGGTGTTCATGCAGCTGAGGAAATTGATGGTAACCTACTCAGCTATCCAGGGGAAGGGTTTCCCCTGATTTTTAAAGGGAGGCTTGAGTTAAGGGAAGTAGGACCTCCTCAGAACAGCTTGGTCCAGCGCATCCTCAGCTCATGACAATAAAAAAGAAAACATGAGATACTGGCTTTAGTATTCTCCTTATACGAGCAAATAAAAAAAACATGAGAAAAGGGATGTATTGCACATCTCAAAAGGGCTATTTCCACTGTTGTTATGAAAGGTATTTATGACTTACTGAGAAGGTGTTCTTTCATAATCTGGTCTCCCTTTATACGTTCTTTTCTGGTACAGAATGTAGAATTATGGCTTTACAATGATTTGAGTAAAAGAGCTTCATAAGTTAGGGGAAAAGATTGGCTTGGTAGAGTACTTTTGCGTGTTCAGACAACTATATTTTCAACTGCGTAGTTGCAAGGTAAATACACTGGATTTAGGTATTAAGGCCAGGGGCTTTTTTATAATGCTACGATAAGAAATATTTTTTTTCGAAGCTTGCTCATGGTTATAACTGCTATTTAAATCTCTACAGGAATTGGAAGAAAAATAATTATGATTTAACTTCTGTGTTTTTTTTTTTTGCTGAGGAAGAATCACCCTGAGCTAACATCCGTGAAAATCTCCCTCTATTTGTTAGTGTGTGTGCCGCCAGGACAGCATGGCTGCCAGCAGAGCAGTGCCAGGTCTGTGCTTGGGAACCGAACTTGGGCTGCCAAAGTAAAGCGCGCTGAACTTAACTGCTAGGCCACCGAGACTGGCCCTCAACTTCTGTTTAAAATGTTCTTGCATAAAGACGTCTGTTTCTAGCAGTCTTATTAATAGAACAGGATACCCTGAATGATCCTCCTAGTAAAAACAATTAAAAATTGGGGGTAGAAAATATTTTAAAAGTTAGATGAATTACTGAGCTGCAAGAAGGCAAGAAATTCATAGAGGCCAAATCTAAAGTTAAAGCATGAATCCTGCAAGGTGAATGAGCAGCAAAGTCAGCTTTTAGCCTGAAACTGTCTATAAACCTGGGATATTAAACTTCTGTTTGACCAGCTTCCTAGGATGAAGGGGTGAAAACAGCGCAGGCCCTCCTAGGGTGGCGAGTCCAGTGGGAGACACTTCCCTTCCCCTCTGTGAAGCTGACACTTGGAGGAGGAGGCATCAGAAACCAGCCTGTTCAGGGGAGAACAAGGAAACTTGCCTGCCTTGGTCCTGGCTCTGGTGGAGTGGAGAAAAATCTCCCCGCTGAGAATTTGTAGCTACTGCTATCCTTCATGTGGCTTTTTGTTTATATTTTTCTGTCTTTTTCCAGAAAGTTTTAAAATTTGAACATTTCAAAACCTGCAGAAAAACTGAGAGAAAAGCATAATGAACAGTTCTCCGAGAATCACCAATTTCTCTCTATAAACCTGTACCTATACCTGTATGTGTGTGTGTGTGTGTGTGTGTCTGTGTCTGTATGTGTAGATAAATATTTGGGGTTTTTGTGTGAAGCAATTGAAACTAAGTTACAAGCACAAGCTACTTTGTCCTTAAACACGTCAGCAGCCACCTCCTGAATAAGAACATCCTCCTGTATGATCATGATATCATCTCGCCTCAGAAAAGTAATGATAATTCCACGATGTCATTTAATATATGACTTGTATTCTCATTTTCTTAGTTGTCTCTCAAATATCTTTTATGACTTAAAAAGATATTGAGAAGCTGATCAAAGTGCATGCAATGTATTTGATTGTTCTGTTTCTACAGTTTCTTTTAATTAAGAAGAGTATCCTGCCTTCTGTGTGTTTGTGTGTGTGTGTGACAATGACTTTTTTGAAGAATTCGGGTCAAATGTCATGTAGAATATGCTATATTCTGGATTTGACTGATTATTTCTCATGATTAGATTCAGGTTAAATTTTTCTGTCAAGAATGCTTCATAGTCGATGTTGCTTCTTGTGGTTTTGTAGTCTCAAATTCATGCTACCGTATGGTGTGAAAAAATATCAATAGAGAACTGGCAGTGCCTCCAGGCAATTGAAGTCAAAGAAAACCCTCTCTGGAGGACACCAACTTTAACCCAGTCCTCAAAAAATTCCTACAGATAATGTTCCAAAGAATATAAGAGCACAATAAAAAAAACTACAGAATATTCAAAGAAATGAGGCACCATAAATGAGAGCCAGCAGAAACAACAGACAGCAGAATCACACTTTCACAGACTTTCAAACTACACAATAAATATATTTAATATGCTTCCAGAAACAAAAGAGAACTCTGAAAATAAGGACAAGAAACAAAAAAAAGTTTAAAAACAAGTATATTTGAAACAGAACTTCTAGAAATGGAAAATATATTGAAATGTAAAACTCTGAGTTAAACAGCAAATTGGACAAAATTAAGAGCTAATTAGTGTAGTGGAAGGTAAATCTAAGGGAATTATACAGAATATAGCTCAGAGAAATGAGATTAAAAGGAAATATGAGAAGAGTAAAGGAGGTTAGAGTGATAAAGTCCACATGTCTAATTAGAATTCTAGAAGGAGACATTAGACAGAAGGGAAAAGAGACACCATTCAAAGAGAGAATGGCTAAGAATTTTTCAGAATTGTTGAAAGACATCAAACCACAGAATCTCCCAAATCCCAAACAGAACAAATAAAAACAAAATCACTCCTAGGCACATCACAGTGAAAGAACACCAAGGTCAAAGAGAGGATCTTAAAAGCAGCCAAAGACGAAAGACAAATCACCTCCAATGAATCAGAATTAGTTACAGCGTTGTGTTCAACAGCATTACTGGAAGCCAGGAAACATAGAATATCTTCTTTAACGTGCTGAGAAAAAAAGAATTATCAGTCCCAAACTCTACAATTAGTGAAAGATCTTTAAGAATAAGGGTAAAATACATTTTAAGACAAATAAAACTAAGCACGGATCCTCACAAAATGAAATTTTAAAGGATATACTTCAGACTCAGAGAAACTGAACTCAGAAGTCTGAAATGCAAGAAGAAATGGTGAGCAAAGACATTTAGAAATAAATAAATTTAAACATTGGTCATATAAAACAGTAACAATGATGTTCAATTTGTAGAATTAAGAAGCAAGATATAACTAAAGTACTGTAAACTATAAAGTTTGGAGGGAAGAAATTTGATATAATCTTACAATGTCCTTGTGTTTTTCAGGAGCAGGCAAAAACGCTGATTAAGCTTAGATTTTATTAAATTCTACAATATTTATGCTAAACTTTGGAAGAACAGACAGAGGATGTATTGCTCAGAAAGTCATAGAAAGAAAAAATTGAACATGGAAGAAAATCCCTCAAAAAAACACATAATTCTTTTGGTTTGCATGTTGCCAAACTATATTGTGGGATTGTGTCATCCGCATCACTGAGTTTTTCTTGTATAAAGATATAAATAAGAAATTTCTTTCAGATATAAGTGACAAGAAATAGCTTTGTTGAGGCTGGCCCTGTGGCCGAGTGGTTGAGTTCATGCACTCTGCTTCAGTGGCCCAAGGTTCACCGGTTTGGACCCTGGCATGGACCTAGGACTGCTCATCAAGCCATGCTGAGGCGGCACCCCACACAGAGGGACTAGAAGAACCTGCAACTAGGATATACAACTATGTACTGAGTGGCTTTGGGGAGAAAAAAAAAGAGGCAGATTGGCAACAGATGTTAGCTCAGGGCCAATCGTCCTCCAAAAAAAAAAAAAAAAAAATAAGACCTTTTGAAAAAAAAAGGAATAGCTTTGTTTATTTTGAAAGATTTTTTTTACTGGGTAATAAGTAATTTTGCATCTATTATATTTTCATTTTTGCTTTTGCTACCCGGAAGTCCAGCCCAAACACTGAGCTCCACTTTAATACTTATGTAGCAAGTACTGTCCTAAAGATAATTCGTCCCTCTCACTTTGATCATCTAATATTTACAGGCATACCTTGGAGATATTGTAGGTCAGTTCCAGACCACTGCAATAAAGTGAATATCGAAATAAAGCGAGTCAACATGAACTTTTTAGTTTCCCAGAATGTATAGAAGTTATGTTTACACTATACTGTAGTCTATTAACTGTGCAATAGCATTATGTTTAAAAAACCAATTTATGTACAATAATTAAAAAATGCTTTATTGCTAAAAAATGCTAACCATCATCTGAACCTTCAGCCAGTTGTAATCTTTTTTGCCGGTGGAGGGTCTTATAAAAAATGCAATATCTGCAAAGTGCAATAAAGCAAAGCACAGTAAGATGAGGTATGCTTGTGTTTTTACTTTTCCTGATCCTGATTTGCATCTGTTCTTCTCATCTGTCTTAAATGCTCTGTGGAACAAATTTGTTGCTACTGTTGTTGAGTTGATTCTGTCTCCTAGAGACCCTGTGCACAGCAGGGCAGAACCTTGCCTGGGCTTTTTGTGCCATCCTCTCACCTTCCGGTGCCACATCAGACAATCCTCCACTGCTATCCACAGAGTTTTCATGGCCACTTTTTCTGGAAGTGGGTGGCTAGGCCCTTCTTCCTAGTCTGTCCTAGTCTGGAAGCTCCACTGAAAGCCATCCACCATGGGTGAGCCTACTGGGACTCAAAATCCTGGTGGCATCACTTTCAGTGTCATAGTAACACGCAGTCACCACAGTACGACAACTGACAAACAGGCAGTGTTGTTTCCTGACCAGGAATGAACGCCGCCTGCAGTGGTGAGAGTGCCGAATCTTAACCACTAGGTTACCAGGGCTGGCGTGGAACAAATTAGGTAGGAATAAATAAATATATGGTTAAATGGACCAATAAATAAAAATAAAATGGTTGAAGCCAATAGAAGATTGAAATGTGATCTTTAGCTTCTTCATTAGTGGCAGCACAGGGAGTGTGCGATGGATTAATCTCTGCTGGAGTCAGTTCCTCCAAGGGTGGGCTTACGAGCAGCTTTTTTACTCTTGGGCTGTTTAGCAGCTGCTGGTGGTGCCACTAAGAAGACAAGCAAAACCTATCAGCAAAGAGAGAAACGAACACTTGCTACCTCACATTGCCAACACTTCACTGACCAACTTTTAGAGCTACTAGTAATTCTAAACATGACAACAGACGTGTATTCATTTCATCATTTATGAGCACAGTTTTGTCTCTCAGATAGAAATTGTACTGGGGAGAGAACCTGTCCTCCTCTGATACAATGCAGCCGATTATGGCAGTTGGATTTGTTATAAGATTTCATCTCACTTGATTCAATTTACGCTAAAAATAACATCCTTTCTCAGAGCAATCCCACTCCAAAAATCAGTGGTGACATTCAAAAGAACACAGAAAATAAAAATGCAATGAAATAAAACAAAATGACATTTTAAGACCACAGTGTAGGTGCTATATGGGAGGAAGGCAACAATGGGGTGACCCCAAGAATCAGGCTGTGAAAGGAAACAGCCTGTGCCAGCTGAGCACATGCAATAGGTCAACCCAGTATGCAGCCACATCTTACAGAGTACAGAGGCTTAACTTTAACATGTCCTGATGAAAGATTTTAACACATTTAAGGAAAGACTGTGTCAGTCAGAAAGGAGATTGGTCAGACATTGAAGTTCGGAAATGGGTGGCATGAGAGGAGTCAGTGAGGCAAAAGTTGGCAGTGGACATGTGAGTGCTGTCCAGGGAAGGGTTGTCCTGGCCCCAAACACAACCCTTCTGGTCCAAGAAGCAGACAGGCTAGATGGCAAAATGGATGCATCGGGTTATAGGCTGACCCCATTAGACATCACCCCTGTCACTTGCCAAGCACTTTCTGTTAAATTGGCTTCCTTGCAGTTTGTTTAAGAATGTGCTTGCCAGGCTGATGCTAATGTCAACCTCGTAGAAGACACCTTGCCTTTTAATGACAATACTCGCAGTCTGCTTGTTATTCTCCAGCCTCCCCCACACGCTGACAAGAGAAGAGTTTCTACCTCTGAGACTGAATCCCCGACCCTGGTCTCTGGCGCTTTCACCGTGGAAAAGAACACTCCCCCTGGGAGCCAGCCTGCCAATCTTGCCTGTGACACCTGGCCTCCCCAGGGACCTTCTCCATGGATGTCAACAATCACAATCCCTTTACTATTGATGAGGATGATGTTCCAGTGACACACATGGTTATCCAGGCATCCTTATCAGAGGGGGAAATGTGCCGGAAAGCACAGGGCTGAGCTCCAGAACATGGATTCCCCCTCCTATGACATCTTGTAGAGGTACCAGCTATCTCCTCGCCGCCCCCAAAGGGTATGGCAGGCTTTAGCCCATTAGCCTGTGCCCTCCTGTCTCCCCAGGGACTGTAGAACTTTGTAGAAGGCCTCTCACTTGTGACCAGGTATACAAGCCCCAGAGGGGCATCACTCGCCCTGGCTGCGCCTGGCCCCTGGATCACCTCAGAGAAGTCCACACCTGAGATAGTCAACTCTTACCTAGCTTTTGCTGCCACCAGCTTGGTACTAAAGAAACGAAAACTTTCCCCATCCCCTAATCGAGTCTTTATTTTAATGCCAAAAGGAAGAAGTATAACGGGGTAACACCTTTTTTTTTTTGCTCCATCTTTTCTCGACTAAATTTGGATAATGTGCTAAGGTTGAGTACTGAATGTTAATTATTTTAAAGGATGTAAAATTTCCATTAAAAGGTTATTTACCAGAATGGTAACATTTCCAAGCTCTTGGGAGTTACATATTTGAACTGGGAAGAAGGGTTAGGGAGACCTTGGCCTTATCTGAATCTGGTGGTGGTGAAATAAAACCGCCATGGGAAGCACCTCACTTATCAAGTACAACCCTCTTCCCTTTTGTCTACACACAGAGAAGTTTCAAAATGGTTAAGATACGTTCCCAGAGAGAGAGGCAATGGCAGACTAGGATAACGACCCGGTGCTCCAGGCTCCTGGTGCAGTGCTCTCTCCTCTTCCTCCCTGAAATATGGTGCCGGAAATGAAGCTCTTTGTTTGACACTTTGGGGCTCCCAGATAATAGAAGTGTACTTCATAGCTCCCTGCCTATTTTCCTCATTCCAGCCCAGTTCAGAGTCTCTTCTCCACTTCCCTCGTACTCCAAATTTCTGTCCCGTGGACTATAATCTGCAAATGTTCATAAATAAATACTAGCAGTGACTCCATGGTATCAATCGTTTTCTTCCTCTCTTACCCCATCCATTGGCCAATACCACATCCTTGAGCTCCAGCACCACTCTTGGTCTCAATATGCCTAAGACTGTTGCTGCTTCCAAGGGTCCTGCTGCATCCACAGAGCACCATTCTGCTTCTTCTAGAGAGACCACCACATCTGCAAGGGACCACTGTGGTGTCTGCTGGTTAGACCATTGTTACAGCTGTTGGGAACCATCTTCACATCTACCAGGTAATGTTGTCACGTCAGTTGGGAACCACAGTCAAGTCTGCTGGGTGCCATGATCACCTCTGGCGGGGACCACCCTCATGTCTGCTGGAAACCATCGTCACATCTGCTGAGTACCACCACTGATGCTTTGGATCCTGTGAAATTCCAAAGCTGGGCAGCATTTTGAAGTGAAGTGTGAGAGATGACCTCTTGCCCAGTTAGGTGGGACATTTATTTAGGAAGTTGTGGTGATGCCAAAGCAACACTACCTTGTACCCCAAAGCCTTAGCAAGTTTTTAATGAAACAGCTCTTTTCATAATTTACTTATAATCCAACCTCTACATGGGGTTTGACTACGAATGCCTGGGAAGCTGGGCCAGGAGGCACAGCTAAGAGCTGGGCACCAAGCTGTATTCAAAACTCTCCTTCTGAGGTTTTCTTACTGGGTCAAGTTGATTGTATTCTTACCTTAGGGTAAATTTCCTCCAAAGAGGCTTATTTATGGGGTAGCTACCATTACAGTTGTCATTTATTGGGCGCTTACTACGTTCTGGGCCCTGTGCCCAGAGCTAATTTTACCTTGCTTAATTCTTACAACAGCCTGGTGAGGCAGATGTTATTTTCTCCCTATTTTACAAAGGAGGAGATGGGGGCTTAGAGAGGACACATGACTTGTCTAAGGCCACACAGCTAATACGTGGCAGAGCTGAGCTTTAAACCCAGATCCGTGGAATTCTGGAGCCTGCTTTCTGAATCGTTATCCCATACTGCCTGAAACAAACACACTTTGGGCGGGCCGTCACATCACCTATCACATGTGCCCGGCTGCTGCTAGACCCCGGGGGTGGATGTGGATACGGCTCAAAGCTGGGTACTTTGTGCAGATAACGCTTTATTCTTAAAATATCAGTTTGCAGGACCTGGCATGACTCCTCCGGAGTTAAGAAATTAAACGCTTTTTTGGGGGAGGGCAGAAACTTGCCCCATTTTGAGGATCCCTATGGCCCTGCTGAATGCAGCTAACAAGTCCCTGTATTTCAGCACTGGGTGTGTGGGAGAGGATGGGGACGCGGGCAGAGCGGAGAGGGGAGGGGGATACTTCAAGGAGCCTATTGGACATTCTAGAAGTCAGACATTTTATGCTCTCATCCTCCCTCTGTTTCGGTCTCCACAGTTTCACTATCATTTTCCTTTTACTGCATCCTGACTCCACTCTCTGTCTTATTCCAAGTGCACAAGAGCATCGGTGGGTTGGCCAGTTCCATGCTATCGAATACCGTCCAGTGCCACTCTTGGTCAGAGTTTTATAACCAGGCTTCTTCAGAGGCTGCTGATCTCCTTGTGTTCAGCCTGCAGATGGTCGCTCTTATGCTAGGTTCCAATCCCTGGGCCAGTCAGTGGCGGGAACTGGTCTGGCTGCTTTGTTCAGAATGGGTAGCAGCACATAAGGTTTTCTTAGTCCCCTTCCTAGGCAGACACCACGGTTATGCTGAAAATCCAAGCGCCACTAACAAGCAGTGATAACTTTGTATTACTGCTATCTGATTTGTGTCGATACAATTACTGCTTTCTTTGTAGAAGCAGAATCATATTCCAGTACATTTTATCCTCTACATTAAATGACTTGCTCTGATATCTGACAGGTCTTAGAAAAGCATCTAATCCCAGAGGTGCACGTAGATAGGGCTCAGAGCAGGGCCCTTCATGGAGATAGCGCTTTACTCAGTTTTCTTTGTGGCGTGGGGTTTGGGGAGCAGATTGGAAGTGTGTTCCTAGGACCTGCAGAGTTCTGGGGAGTCAGCCCCTGGCTCTTTCTAAAATCTAGCTAAGTTTGGTGTAGTCATCACTACTCAAGGGACATCACTGACACGAGAAACCTCTCGGTTGCTCTTGCTCTATTTTTAGCTCTCGTTCTGCCTCTGCGCTTTGTGGGTACCTTCCTCGGTGAAATAGTTTTTGATCTAAAATAGTCAATGAGCTGAACAAACTCGTGCAATGACTTTCCTTCCCTCTGGTGATTGTCCCCCAATATCCTTTCCCCACTTCTTGCTTTTAGTCACAGCTAGGCACATGGCCTCTTAGCTAAAGACCGTATTTCCCAGTCTCTTTTGCAGCTCTGATGGCCATTCTAGACATTCTCGATGATGAGATGTAAGTAGGAGGGGTTTGTGCAACTTCCAGGTCACAGCCTGTCCTGGATGCTGTGCTGTGCTGCCACCTAGCCATCTGGAAGGTTGTTGGCGCCCTCTTTGGGAATTGCCTCAGCCCTCTCATCCAAGGTCATGCCCCCTGCCTGGAGCAGCTCACAGCCAATAAGTGGTCAAAGGATATAAAGGCCCAAATTTCCATTCTAACTCTGAAAGGCCATCTCAGCTTCAGGGCTCCCTACAGGGTCACTTGAAGCCTTGTTGTGACTGTCCTGCAGCCTAACTTCTCCCTCTGCCCAGTCCTGCTTCCTTCCTTTCCCCTACAGGTGTGGATCCCAGGAGTGCTCCCTAACGAAGCTTCTGCACACTAATCCCCATCTCAGAATCTGCTTCCTGGGAAACCCAAACTGCAACGCATCTTTAAAAGAAAGCTATTTGCTCACCTCTCTACCTTTCTACAGGTTGGAACAAGAGGGGGTGGTGGTGAGCGAGCTTTGACCATATGGATGAAGAGAATGCCTTACGGGGTGGAGGAGCAGCAAGACAGAAAGTATGGGGTGACTGAATGACCTCATGGATCAAGCTCCCCATAAACCCTGGACCACTGACCACTTGCATACTTCTAATCTGTTACGTGAGAGAATAATCAACTCTGATCTTATTTGAGGGGCTCTTTGTTTGAGTCTCTATGTTAGAACCACTTAGCCTACACCCTCAGCGTTGGAGAAAGCATCATCAACTCCAGTCAGCTAATATGGGACCTTGTAAACTGAAGTAAGGATTCTGGACTTTATCTTAAGGGCAATGGGCCCTTGCTGCATCTTTAGGTATTGTGTATATTGTTTGTCTAAAGAAAGAACTGTGGACCAGAACTGAGTTGCTTCACCCTTAGAGCAGAATTGCCTTGACATAACTTTAGGAAAATATATTAATAGGGATATTTGTCCTCTAAATTTAGTTAGCATGATTCAATTAAAAGAATTTTATTGCATTATCCCCATGAAACACAAAATTGTAGATTTCAGATTAATAAAGGCAGAATAAGAAGTTCATGTATTCTCTTTGGAATTTTGTTTTAACCACCGTTCTTTTGAGTGTCTCTTTACTGGAAGTAGATTTGGTTTTTCACTCCAATCTGGCAATCATGTAGAACTTGAGTGGAAAATAGGATTATGCTGAAAATTCCTTGGAGGAAGGAATGATTGGTGACTCTCTATACGACCAAAGAACAGTAAATAGAGCCACAAAGACTTGACAGGTTAATCCCTTAAAGACTTCCCCGTAATATGTGCAACCACGTTATTTTCTTGTTTTAGATAGCACACTGAATTCATGTGTTTTCTTGAGGAAAATAAAAGCAACAACACCATAGTAAAATTCCCTGTCAAATTGTTTTCCGAAGATCAAATAGTAAATAGTTTCCCTGCACTGGTTCTCAACGTGTCTCTTGGCAACTTGGTTTTTTCTTTGGACGCACACACACAATTACTCAGCTGGGTGGTCTAGGTTGGAATTTCAATTATTGCTATCCAAATAAAACACTCCTTTTCCAGAAATCAGCAGCTTCTGGACTGACTGCTCTTTCAGAGCCTGGGTGAAGACTGTGCTGGGGACCTGAGCCTTCTCACAAGGACTTTCTACTGCCTTTTTCTCTCAAGGAGGAAACAGAAGCTTCTCTAACAGAGCCTCAGATTGCAAAACATCCCACGTCCACCAGCTCTTTGACCCCTCAGCCATTTCTCATCACTTCTTCATTGATGTCTCTCCCAAAGCACCTTAAAATGAAAACTACACAAAATATGGCTTTTGTCTTCTTTCTTCAAGACTGGACAGGCTGGTTTTCTACCAAAATACATGTGCCACACTAAACTTATACATAAGCTTCTTCTCACAGAACAGTGGTCCCCAACCAGGGATGACATTTCCCCCAAGGGACACCTGGCAACGTCTGGAAACATTTCTGGTTGTCACAACTGGGGGATGCTACTGGCATCTAGTGAGGAGAGGCCAGGGATGCTGCTAAACATCCTACAAGGCACAGGATGGCCCCCACCACAAAGACTTCTCCAGCCCCAGATGCCAGTAGTGCCGAGGTTGGAAACCCTGCCTCAGAAAGATTTGAAATTGTGTTTAATTATTTTCCAAATTAATTGGTTATCATATACTTTGAATTTTATTCAGGAGTAGTGTTTGGAAACGAAATTTGCCCTTTAGGTGATAGTTACTATATTTAGCAAATAAAAATATGGAAAAGCCAAGTTAAATTTCAAGTTTTTACTTATATGAAAAAATTATCCATTATTCATATGAAATGCAAATTTAACTAGGCATCTTGTATTTGATCTGGCAACCTTACCTTAGATGGAGACATTTGCCTTAGTTTTTTACTGGTAGAACCACTTTTGTATCTTAATTTAAACCACTGATTTTAGTTAGAAGATGCTCACTGGTTTTTTTTTTTTTTAAAAAAAGTTATGTTAATGTGGTACATAAACAAACTAATTATCTTTCAGAAGGACCATATTACTATGAACACAGCTTGAGAGTATCTTTAGCTTCTTCTCTGAAAATTATACCAATCTGATTTTTGGTAACATTGCTGTGATGAGATAAGAAATTTTTTTTTCCGTGAAGAAGATTTGTCCCGAGCTAACATCCATTGTTAATCTTCCTCTTTCTTTGCTTGAGGAAGGTTAGCCCTGAGATAACATCTGTGCCAATCCTCCTCTATCTTTTGTATGTGGGATGCCTCCACAGCATGGCTGATGAGTGGAATAGGTCCATGTCCAGGATCTGCGAACCCTGGGCTGCGAAAGTGGAGCATGTGGAACTTTAACCACTTGGCCACTGAGCTAACATCTGCTGCCAATTCTCCTCTTTTTTGCTGAGGAGAACTGGCCCTGAGATAACATCTGTGCCCATCTTCCTCTAATTTATATGTGGGACGCCTGCCACAGCATGGCTTGACAAGTGGTGAGTAGGTCTGCACTTGGGATCCAAACTGGTGAACCCTGGGCCACCGAAGCAGAAAGTGTGAACTTAACTGCTGTGCCACTGAGCCAGCCCCCACCAGGAAACTCTTTTTTTAAACTTTTTATTAAGATTATAATAGTTTACAACCTTGTGAAATTTCAGTTCTATATTATTGTTGGTTATGTTGTAGGTGCACCACTTCACCCTTTGTGCCCTCCCCCCACTCCCCCCCCTTTCCCCTGGTAACCATCAATCAATTCTCTTTGTCTCTGTGTTTAACTTCCACCTATGAGTGGAGTCACACAGAGTTCATCTTTCTCTGTCTGGCTTATTTCACTTAACATAATACCTTCAAGGTCCACCCATGTTGTTGTGAATGGGATGATTTTGTCTTTTTTATGGCTGAGTAGTATTCTATTGTATGTATATATACCATATCTTCTTTATCCAATCATCAGTTGATGGGCATTTAGGTTGCTTCCATGTCTTGGCTATTGTAAATAATGCTGCAATGAACATAGGAGTGCATGGGACTTTTGGAATTGCTGATTTCAAGTTCTTTGGATAGATACCCAGTAGTGGGATGGCTGGGTCATAAGGTATTTCTATTTTTAATTTTTTGAGAAATCTCCATACTGTTTTCCAGGAAACTTTTTTAATGCTCTTCTGCTCTTCTAGGAATGGTCCAAATTCATTCTGGATCTGGGCCCAGTCTGTCTGAAGTTCTTGCCCCAAATACCCAAATCAGGGTCTTTCGTTTTCTTTTCCTGCAGAAGTATCTATTGGTTTCTTCACTCTTAAAATAAAACTAAGTAGTTATGATTTGAGAAGAATATGAAAATTGATACTGATGATCTCAGACAAAATCCAACATCCCATCCACATCACCAGAAGAAAAGTGACAATAAAACCCAGAACAATAATATTCATCTGTCATAAAAATATGCAATATGCGTATGATCCCAGGGCTGGTGTCAGAAGACCTGCATTCTGGTTGAAGTTCTGCCACTGGCTCCCTCTGGGCCTCTCCCTGATTCTCTGGGCTTCAGTTTCATCTGCAGAGAAGCTGGGCCCCTGAAGCAGATGGATCCCCCAAGAGCTGGGTCAATTGACAGGATTTCAGCCTTGCGGTAGAATTTGACTGAGAACCAGGATCTGGGTAGAAGCTGAATCCTGCAGATAGAGCACACGTAGTGGACAGGGGAGGGATGTCTGATCCTTAAGGGGGCTGACCTCGAACACTAGCCCCCCGGCTTCACTGTACAGACTAATTCCAGGAGGCGTAGGATCACCTGCACTCAGCTCTGCTTTTGTTGATTCAGGGCAGCATGAGGACCATCCTTTCAAAGTCCACAGACCTATCGTGGGCATGGCTGGGACAAGTAGGAACTGATACTAAATTTCAAAAAGTTTGAAAAAATTACTAGTGTTAAATTAACGTAGTTCTTTTTAGTCATGTTATTGTATACATCTGTGAAATTCATAAGACAAAATAAGCTTAATTACTCCCTGTTAGTATCAGTCACTTATGGTCAAGTTCATAGGCTATGGAGTCATGGATGAGGGGAACGCCTCCTGGGCTCTGTCCTGTTGTTCAGTGGGCACCATCCACTCTCTCTCCTATCTGAGCCTTCTGGGACTCTGACGTCTTTGGCCTCATATTCTGGAATGTAAGCTCCAGAGAGGAGGAATTTTTGTCTGTTTTTTCCATTTATGCATCCCAAGTACCCAGGAGAGTGCTGGCACATAGTTGGTGCACAGTAAACGTTTACTGAGTGCGTGCCTGGCATGCCTCCTTTATTCTAAGCCAGCTTTTGCCACAGCACTGAGACTCCACCCTTGGCCAGTCCCACTTCAGACGTTTTCAGTCCTGTGGGATCTGCCAGCAGGGCAATGTTGAGGTCCAGGGGGCAACAGTGCCCTATCTGACTGTGAGTGGCAAAGGGTCTGAGGGAAGAGGTCTCGCTCCAAAGAGAACTAGAGCAGAGTAGAGGTGACCAGCCTGGGGAAATGAAACCTTTTGATATTTTATAGCTATGAGAAAGAAAAAAAAAGCTTCCCAAGTCCTTTTCTGGAAACCACTACTCTTCAGGAAAGCTAAAATGCATATAAAACCCTTCACTTTAAAAACAATGCCGCAAACAATCCTTGCGCACGGTGTTCCAGGTTGTTAACATCTCTAACACACATCATCTCTCTGGATCCTTACAATGCCCCACCAGCCAGGCAGAGAGCTCCCTTTTACAGAAAACAGGACTCTGAAGCTTGGGGAAGTGAAGCAAACTGCTCAAGCCAACACGTGCCAGAATCTGGCTCAACCCCAACTCGCTAAAATTCACATCTAGTGCTCATCCCTGCGAGCCAGGCTCTCTCTCTACAAAGTTTAAGCTGCTTTGTGGTTTAGGCATATTAAAATATATTAGGAATGACTTAATTTAGTCACAAAATTGTCATGTCTGGTAAATTAAATTTTTCAGGATAATTAATTCAGATAACTGCAAATTTACTAATTAAATTAACCTTTAACTAAGCTTATTTTTATTACACATGTAACTACAAGCTGCTAAACATTAAGAAATTCATAATTACTTTTTGCCAATATAGGAAAAGCTGGCGAATACTACAGTGAAAAGGAAGACATTTACAATATCTTCTGAATTTCTGGTTAGTAGCATTGAGGCACTAAAATAAGTATTCAGAAAAGGAGCTAAGAAAAAGAACAAGGAAAACTCACCTTGTTTCAAAAGATATCGAGTGGAACTTTTCCACATGAACTTTGTCTAATTACTGTCGTTCCTGAGCTCTTACTATTCTAACTTTTTAAATTGGTTTTTATTTTTCCATTTACCACAGTTGCAGAATGCTAAAAGTTGTACCGTGCCCCAATAGGTACCCAACAGGTAAACACTAATCTTTCATCTCTTTGTTCATTTCTAAATTTTTCTGAATTTCTAAATCAAATGCACAGGCTACAGAGAAGGGGAGACTCTAGAGGTAAGAGCCAAAAAGGGTCGCACCCGATGTCCTGGCTAGGTCTAGCCTGCACGATGTGTCTGCAGGCTTTCAGCTCTGTGTCTCAAGAATGAACCCCGAGAGATGCCCCGTGTCACCAACATCGAAGAGCATTGGCCCGGTGAGAGGCACAGAGTCCCGACTTGCCCAGCCCAGTTGAAGGCAGTGCTGATCCAGCTTGCAGAAGTTGGACAGCATCATTTCCACATCTTAGTCATCACTCTAGAATGGATAATCTAAAACTTTGCCATTTCTCCCTTTGGGAGGAAAAAAAACCTGAAGGCAGCCCTGAATGACACTTTAGAAAACCTGGCTTCTGGATTCAGCTCAGCCGTCGTGGCGAGGGTTTCTTGTGAAAGCTAACTGCCATTTGTAGAAAATCAGGAAGCTGAACGGGAAGATTTTCAAAGTCCTTTTAGCTGTAAAATGTGATTCCCTTTCTCTTCTCCTCTCTGGCTTCACCTGAGTGGTTTAAGGCGCATTAGGAGAGTCTCAGGTACCAATGACGGTCCCTCTACCCTATCGCATATTTCCCTGTGCTCAGCTGCTCTCTACCTTTTAAAGAAACAGACTTGTAGAAGAAAGTCTAAAACCCACAATATATGAAGAGCTTCTCCAGAAGCTCTCACCAATATGTTTCTGATGATAAATACCAGATGCTGTGGAGGAAGATCAACCATGCAGACAAGCTGCATGCAAATTATACAGTAATGACAAGAAAGGGGGCTGGAGGGACATGGGATTTCATTCTAAACTTGACTAAGGCATCTGCTTCTGCCCCCAAAGGGGAGGAGTATAGAGTTGCTTTAGGTTCATTCATACATATATGTTCGTTGTTTTTTCTTTTCTTCTTTAGGGAATTGCATTTGCTGTCCATTTTTTTTCTTCTTTTTTCCTTTGGAAGAACTTCTTCTGTGTCTGGGTTGTAGAGACCAGAATCAGAATGCCACGGGAAGCTGCTTGAGCCTCAGGTGTGGGGAGAAGTGGTCAGAGAGCTTATTCAGTCAGGGCAAGAGCTGAAAGGGAAACTCACTAGCAAACAGCCTGGTGACCTCTAAACTCACCCTTCAAAAAGCTCTCTGGGTTCAAAACCACCCCTTCTCCTCTTTGTCTGTGATTCCCTACTTATTTCTCCTCTTTGTCTCATTCTCTGCCCCTCTGATCTCTTTCTTGCTCCCTCTCTGCTGTCCCTAAATATGGCCTGAATCTCCAATTAGCTTTTTAAAAGCATATGAAATGCCTCAGGCACATATAAAGGCATAAGGAATAATATGACAAACATTCGTTGCTACGACCCAGCTAAGTTCGTTATTGGAAATTATCGAGGCCGCTTCTACATCCCCCTCCTGATAACTCCACTCCCCATTCCCCAGCCCGGGAGTCAGACACAAGACTTGACTCGCTTTTCACTCACCTGTGACAGACTATAATACGGAACTTCCAAGAAACAAACTTGTTCTTGCTGGAAAAAAATTACATTCTTTGTTCTTATGATAAGAATCAGGGCATTTAATTACATTTTTAAAGAGAAGATGAAATGAAGTTTTTCAAATGAACTTTCATTGAAATAGTAGTCCCTCCGCCACCTGCTGCTTGCTCTAGGGGCGTGTACTAGTTAAGCTTCGTGCCACCATCAATCCAATTTTGTTCAGAAGTCTTTTTCTGCATCTGTATAATTTTAATGTTCTTTTGTTTAATTCTCAGCCTTTCCTTTTTTCGCCTTCTGGAGTTTCCTCAACTGTCCTGTATTCCTCTCCTGTCTGGTTACAGGACTCATACCAATGACATTTACTGCTTGAATAATTTATTCTTGAATGTAAAGTGTTCTCTCTGCTTTCTGCTCTGTACTAAGTGATTATAGTTGACTTGCTCTGCATCCTTTCTATTTAAATGATTTGGTGAAAGATGATGAAGACCATTCACATTAGGATGGAGCATGAGGTCACGGAGAGGGGTGTTTTCCAGCCCATCTGAGGCAGTATGACTGTGAAACATGGCAGAGGGCATGGTCCTTGGGCCTCTGCTCCTCTTTGGAAAATGCTAATAGCTTAGGGGCAGCAGAGTCATCCTTAGCAACTGGGCCTCCCCTGACATCCATTGAGGGGGTGTCAGTCCCTGATGCCAGGACTGGGAGAGGCCTCTGCTCCCATCAGGCTCACCCGATGTGCCTTGGTAGAGGTGCCCTTGATGTGAAGGTCTGGTCTCAGATCCACCTCTGTGCCAGGCAGCTACTGAAGGCAGTGGCTGGATGCCCAAAGAGCGGAGTGCTTCTTGTGGAGCACCCACCAAGTGCAAGCCCAGTACTAGATGGTGGTCAGTTTGCTATTTTAATATTAATGACTATTAACAAAAACAAAGAGAGTGCATGGTATAGTGTAAAAGATGAGAATAAAAGATATCTAATCAGTAGGCTCAAAGGTCAAAGAATATTGAAAGTAGAGTTCAAATACTGGCTTTTTCCGGGGGCCGGCCCAGTGGCATAGTGGTTAAGTTCACGTGCTCTGCTTTGGTGGCCAGGGTTCACAGGTTCGGATCCTGGGTGCTGACCTACACACTGCTCATCAAGCCGTGCTGTGGTGGCATCCCACATACAAAATGGAGGAAGATTGGTACTGATGTTAACTTTGCAAAAATCTTCCTCAAGCAAAAAGAGGAAGACTAGCAACAGATGTTAGCTCAGATCCAATCTTCCTCACCAAAAAAAACCCCCCAAAACACTGGCTTTTTCCGAACAATGTTATTTACATATTTTCAAATTGGTATTATTTTCCAAATAATGTTATTTACATATTTTCAAATTGGTATTATTTCTTTTCCTCCTAAACAAATAATATTGTTTACATCTTTGGTAAATATTTCACTTCAAGAATGTCTATGGTTTAGTGTAAAAAGCACAGTTTTTACAGACAAACAGAACTGGGTAAAAATCCTCATGTACTCACTTTTCAGGACAAGATATTTACCCCTGGTGCCTCCAAGTCCAAACTCCTTAGCTTTGGCTACCTAGGCCTCTGACTGTGTCTGTAGTCTTATTTCTCATCGTTATCTATTGCCCACTTTCCCTCCTGAGATGTTCAATTACACATAGTTCTCAGGCAACAACACAGAATTTCTCTACTCCATGTCTATATTGGAGCTGTTTTCTCTGCTGGGAACTCCTCCCTTGTCGGCTGCCTCCAGGGATGCTAGTCTGACACTGCTTCAGCTCCAAGCTCTCTGCAGACGAGTGAACTATCCTTCCCCTAGCATCTCATAGTACATGGAATGTATGCGCATCAGCATGAACCACACAGAATGGATGCTATGTGCTTATCTCCTCCGATGTAAGCCTCTCAGTAACAAGAGCTACCTCTCATTTATGTTGGTATCACTAATGCCAGCATTTCGTAAGCTCAATAAATGTTTGTTGGATTGAAAGGGATATATTTAGAAATGAGTATAATACTATCCCTAGGGTTATTGTGAGGAGGAATTAAAAAATGCTACTGCTAATTCTGTTACTAAACCTTCTCTTAAGGTATTTGCAAAGCACAGAAACAAATACACAGTATATACAAAGAAAATATATATTGACAATCACCTCTAGATGTCGTTTTTGTACTCACAACATTTTCCATAGAAAAATATGTTCAACAGAATTGCAACTATATTTGCCAATTTTAAGGCAACATTTGGCTTATGAAATCCAAATAGAGGGAAGACACTTACGGACCAGATGAGCAGTTTAATTAAGACTCAACTGGTCTCTCTTAATTTTTATAAGTTGTTGGCCATATCTGCAAGTACAAATTGTCTCGAAGAATGAATGTAAAAATACACTATTTTTAAAACAGGTCCACAAACATAATGAATACATCTACACACAAAAAGATTAGAGAGAAGAGAACTTTCTCTTCAAAATGGAGACCCCCTGGGAATATTTCTTTGCCTGGGGAAGCGGCTATAACAATTCCTGCCTCGTCACCCTTCCTCCACCCGCCATTGCACGTGTACATGTTTTGGAGCACTACCCCTGAATGATCTTACTGAGTCACTGCTCCAGAGCGGAAAATACACCCAAGAGAATCCTCTCCGGACTTGCTCATTCTCTTTGCTCATTCCTTTGCTCACTCTCCTTTATCCTGTTGGTCTTCAATATTTAGCTAGTCTTGGATAACTTGGATAAGAATTCAAGGTCACTTAATCATCTATTCCAACAAAGAAGGGAAAAGGCACATAAATTGTGTTTATTCACATAATAGTCTTACTATCACATCCCTAACATGGGGATCAGAGGTGCAGAGTGGAAATCTGTAGTGGCAGTAACAGAGCATGAAGTATTGGGAAGCCAAAGGATGTATATGCCTTGTAGGGGCAAGAGTCAGCAAAAGGAGGAAGGTTCCAGAAGCAGGGAGAAGATGCAGTGGAAAGATAGAATACAAACATCAGAGGAAACTACTATAGGGAGGGGTGGACATTGTGATGAGAAGGAATGGGGAAGTCTGAGACATTGGAAACTGAAGAGGCAATAAAACTTCGGCTCTCTCTTTTTTTTAATATTCTTTTTTTTGAGGAAGATTAGCCCTGAACTAACATCCGCTGCCAATCTTCATCTTTTTTCTGAGGAAGACTGGCCCTGAGCTAATGTCCATGCCCATCTTCCTCTACTTTATATGTGGGATGCCTGCCACAGCATGGCTTGCCAAGTGGTGCGTAGGTCTGCACCCGGGATCCGAATCGGCGAACCCCAGGCTGCCGAAGCAGAACATGCGGATTTAATCACTGCTCTTTTAATAGTTGAACACATTTTCTGTCCTGCCCTCCCAAAGGGAAACTTAAACTATGAACATCTATTATGTGCTTGCTGGATGCTGTGGGAGATATAAGACTTAGCCCCTGAATTTGAAGTGGAAAACCAGGTGCAACTTTCTGTGTGGGCAACCATATGGTGTGAGTAGGTAGAGTAACACAAAATTAGTAATAATTCACAAGTGTTTACACACAGAGACTTTTGTCAAGTAGTCAACATATATTTCATTCTCCCGTGTACCTGCTCAATGTACCTTTTGGCTTGATTTTAAGTTGTTGCCTCAGCACTTTGATGAATATGGGAAGCACAGAGATTTCAAGAGCTTTGTTCAAGAGTGAACAATATACAGGAGAGAAACTGTCCTGTGACAGGATTTCAAACTCACTGGACTCTGTCCTTTCCTCTTCCTAACTCACTTCCCTTACTCAAAATATACACGAATCCCTTTTAGTATGCTAAGATCACATTTAAAACATTAACGTGAGTACTGGTTGACATTTCAAGAGGAGATTCCATAAGGTGGGGTATCAGACCAGAAGTGTCATTTTACACAACTGATCTGATTGTGTATAGATAGAATTTACGTATATAGACTGTTTTTAAAAAACCAGGAGAGTTTGCTGTTTAAAACAATTTACCTATAAAGCAAAGAGTCCCTCCATAGTGAATCCCCACTCACCCAGACGGCAGGGTTCCACAGGCGCAGCTTGTTCGTTCTTCACCATTAATGGTAGCCCACTAATTTGGAAAAGTTAATGCAGCTCCCTAAAGACTTAACAATATCATGAATTGACTTAAGCTCTGGAAGCAACTATTTTATATTCTCATTTTTAAACAGTTCAGAAAGTGGCACTTTATCTATACCTTTTTAAATTACCATCATAAAAAAAGGAGGCATATGAGTTTGACATTTTTTCACCCAATAAATTGGGCTAATTCAATGGAGGAAACATAAAGGAATTTACATACATACATAGATTATATGTAGTACATAAGCATTATATATTACACACATAACCATATGTAATATGATGTATTAAACATAATATAATTAATTATATATAATATTTATATTAATTAAAATATAACTATATTATATATAACATATAGTGTATATCTTTTTATAGGTTCACATTATATGTTATATATACATTATATATGTATGTAAAATATATAATATATAATGTGTATAAACTTCTTTATATTTCCTCCATTGAATTAAATATACACAACATATTTGAATATATATATTCAAACAAAGCATTTTTATACATTGCTTTTTTTTTTTTCTGCTTTATCTTCCCAACCCCCCCATACATAGTTGTATATCTTAGTTGCAGGTCCTTCTAGTTGTGGGATGTGGGATGCCGCCTCAATGCGGCCTGACGAGCGGTGCCATGTCCGTGCCCAGGATCCGAACCCTGGGCCGCCGCAGCGGAGTGCGTGAACTTAACCACTCGGCCACGGAGCCAGCCCCTGCTTTTTTTTCTTAAAGAAAATTTTGAAATGTTTCTTTAGCTAAAATAGAGGATGCTGGATTATTTGTAGGTTATATTGAAGATTCCAGTGATTTCCAAGGTTGACTCAATGTCAGTGGTTTAGAGGAGTTTATCCGGTGCTGAGATCACATCCTGGGGAGCTCCTTAATCCCTGCTGTCCCTCCTTACTCGTTGTCATTGATTATAGAGAGTCATGTGGTCAGCTGAACACAGCTCAGCACCACTTCTGGGAAAACGTTTAACTGTCATGGCCCTGCTGACGAAAAGACGTCCTAAATATGAAGATCCGTGCAGGCAAATGGTCCACATTTTTAGTTGCCGTGTCGTTGAGGGTTCTGGATATTTCGCGTCCTCATTTTTTGCATCATACACTATTATATCACATTTAATTCTTTTTTTAAAAAACTTTCATTTTCAAGTAAGTATAGACTCATAGGAAGTTGCAAAACAAATGTACAGAGAGGTCCTGTATACCCTTCATATTGTTTCTCTCAATGATAACATCTTGCATAACAATAGTACAATACCAAAACCAAGAAATTGACATTGGTACAATCCACAGAGCCTTTTCAGATTCACTAGTTTTGCATGCACTCACTTGCATGTGTGTGTGTGTGTGTCTGTATAGTTCTGCGTAATTTCATCATGTGTGCAGATTCTTGTAACCACCACCACGATCAAGATACAGAACCATTTCATCACTACAAGGCTCTCGAGCTATCCCTTTGTAGCCATACATATCCCATCACCCCCACCCCTAACTTCTGGCAACCACAAATCTGTTTTCCATCTCTTGTTATTTCAAGAATATTATAAAAACGGAATCATACAGTATGTAACCTTTTGAGATTAGTTTTTTTTTCACTCGCATAATTCCCTTGAGATTCATCCAAGTTGTTGTATGGATAGTTCATTCCTTTCTATTGCTGAGTAGTACTCCATGGCAAGGATGTACCACAGTTTGTTTAACCATTCACCTATTGAAGGATATTTGGATTGTTTCTAGTGTTTAGCAATCCTGAGTAAAGCTGCTATGGACATTTGTGTACAGTTTCTTTTCCTTAACGTAAGTTTTCATTTCTCTGAATGAATGTCCAGAATTGCCATTGCTGGGTTGTATGCCAGCACAATAAGGCAATGCGTTTCAGTGAAATGTCTGCTCATGTCTTTTCATCATTTTATTATCGGATTGTTTGTTTATTTTACTGTTGAGTTTTCAGAGTTCTTTACATATTCTAGATAAGAGTCCTTTGCTAGATATGTAGTTTATCCCAGTCTGTATGTTATCTTTTCATCCTGTTCACCAGATCTTTTGCATCTTACATGTGTGCGGTACATTTGTTACAGTTAAAGAACAACCATTGATGCAGCATCATTAAAGTTCATACTTTATTCACATTTCCTGAGATTTTACCTAATCTGTGAACTCCCACCGCAGCAGTGATGGCTCCCACTATCTGACATCCGTTTACTTAATCGTTCAATTCCAGAATACATACATGGGACATCTTGGTTGCTTCCAGTTTTGGGTGATTATAAATAAAGCTGCTGTAAACATTCCTGTGCAGATTTTTGTGTGGATGTAAATGTTAAAGTCAGCTGAGTAAATACTTAGGAGCATAATTGCTAGATTGTAACAGTGCGTTAGTTTCCTAGGGCTGCTGGAACTCATTACCTCAAACTGGTCGCCTAAAACAACAGCAATTTATTCTCTCCGAGTTTGGGAGGTTAGAAGTCTGAAAACAAGGTGTGAACAGGGCCATGTTCCCTCTGAAGACTCGAGGGAAGAACGCTTCCTTGCCTGCTCCCAGCTTCTAGTGGCTGCCAGCAATCCTTGGTATTCCTTGGCTGGTAGGTGGATCACTCCAATTTCTGCCACTGTCTTCACGTGGCCATCCTCTCTCTCTGTGTGTCTGTGTCTCTATGACTCCTTCTCTTTATAAGGACACCAGTCATTAGTTTTGAGGTCCATCCTAGTTCATTATGATCTCATCTTAACTTGATTACATCTGTAAAGTCCCTGTTTTCAAGGTCATATCACAGGTGCTTGGGGTTAAGACTTCAACAAACCTTTTTTTAGGGAAACAATTCAATCCACAACATATGGTAAGACAATGTTTATCTTTGGGAGAAACTGCCAAACTGTCTTGCAAAGTTTTGCATTCCCACCAGCAATGAAGGAGAGTTCATGTTGCTCCACAGCCTTGCGAAACAGTTGGGATTGTCAGTTTTTTGGGTTTTAGTCATTCTAACAGGTACGTAGTGATAACTCATTTTAATTTGTTATTCCCTAACGACAAATGATGCTGAGCGTCTCTTCATGTGCTTATTTCCAACTGTATATCCTCCCTAATGAGGTGTCTGTTCACATCTTTTTCCCGTTTTTAAATTGGGTGTTTGTTTTCTTGTTGAGTTTTAGGAGTTCTTTCTATATTTTGGATACAAGTCCTTTAACAGATTTGTGTTTTGCAAATTTTTTTCCCCCAGTCTGTGGCTTTTCTCTTCATTCTCTTAACAGGATGTGTTGTATTTTCATTATTAAATTGAATGTATTTTTTTCTTTGAGACTTCCTCTTTGACCCATTGATTATTTAAGAATGTGTTGTTTAATTTCCAAGTGTTTGGAGAGTTTACTGTTGTCTTTCTGTTATTGATTTCTAGCTTGATTCTAGTATGATCAAAGAACATATTCTGTATGATTTCATTAAAATTTTTTGTTGAGGTTTGTTTTATAACTCAGGATATGGTCTACCTTGGTGAATGTTCCAGGACCTCTTGGAAAGAATATGTGTTCTGTTGTTGGGTGGAACATTCCATAAATGTCAGTTAGATCCTGTCATTTAACTCCTCTACATCTTTGCTTATTTTCTGTCTAGTAATTCTATCAATTGCTGAAAGCAGGGCATAACTATAAATATAGTTATGGATTTGTCTACTTATTCTTTCACCTCTGTCAGTTTTTGCTTCATGTACTTTGAAGCACTGTTGTTTGGCACACACCTAGGATTGCTGTCTTCTTGGTGGATTGGTCCATCTATCGTTCTGTTATATTCCTCTTGTCCCTAGCAGGGTTTTTTGTTGTTCTGAAGTCCACTTCATCTGATATTAATATGCCAATTCCTACTTTGTTTTGGCTGATCAATGTTTGCATGGTGTGGCTCTTTCCATCCTTTCATCTTCAATCTACCTACATCATTATGTTTAAAGTTTCTGGTAGACAGCATGTACCTGGGCTGTATTGTTTCATTCACTTTGCCAATCTCTGTTTTTTAATTGGTGTATTTAGGCCATTTACATTTAAAGCAATTATTGATTTTGTAGGATTAAGTCTGTCATTTTATTTTTTGTTTTCTATTTGTTCCCTGCTAATCATTCCTCTGTTTCTCTCTCTCTCCCCCTCGTTTTTTTCCTTCTTGTGGGTTACTTGAACATTTCTTAGAATTCTATTTTGACTTATTTAATGTTTTAAAGTATATCACTTTGTACAGTTTTCTTAGTGGTTGCTCTAGGTGTTGCAATATGTGTACATTACTTATCACAGTCTGCTAGTATATGGTGTTTTATTACTTTGAGTGGAGTATAGAAACCCTATTTCCTTTTAGGACCCTCTACCCTCCTTTTAAAATATAATTTTCCTGTTTCTACATAAATTTATAAGTTTGTCAGATGATATTATTTTTGATTCATTTAATTCTCTTTTTTTTCTTTTTTGAGGAAGATTAGCCCTAAGCTGACATCTGCTGCCTATCCTCCTCTTTTTTGCTGAGGAAGACTGGCCCTGAGCTAATATCCATGCCCATGTTCCTCTACTTTATATATGGGACACCTGCGACAGCATGGCTTGACAAGCAGTGCATAGGTCTGCACTTGGGACCCAAACCAGTGAACCCTGGGCCGCCAAAGTGGAACGTGCAAACTTAACCACTCTGCCACCAGGCTGACTCCTCATTTAATTCTTTTTAATGCAAAATACAGACAACAACTTCACTATGCTAGAGGAGCAAAATGAATCCCTTTCAATATATATCACTGCCTGATAGCCTTAATATCAAATGAACAATTGAACCTGGCTCCCCATTTAAACTTCTGGGCAACAAAGTACCATTGGAGAAAGCTACACAACTGTGCTAACTTAGGTAGACTGAAAGATGTCTGAATCCACTGCTGAAGCTATAGATTCCACCTTATTTCAATGTCTGGTGCAATTCCCAGGATCTCCTTCCTCTTCTCCCCATCATCCTCAGGACCAAACTTTAAGGGGTACTAAAACCCAGGTCTCCACATAGGACTTCTAACAGACAGAATTGGTAAAATGTAAATTCATCTTATTATATTCTCTAGCTAACTTCATTTACACTTTTTAAAAGCTGAATAAATATTTAAAGAATATCTGTTTGAAAGGGCACTTAATTATTAGCCAGCCTATGGCTCTTACTTGATTTATCTCCTACATCATAATTTAAATTTGACCTTTGCCACTGTCAGTAATGCTTCTATTCACTTTTTTGCTAACTTCCTGGTACATTCTCTAAATTGTTCTCTCTCTTTTTAAAGCCCCAGTATCTTTCTCTCAGGCTCTTTGATTTGTTTTCTAATGTAACAGGAAAATTTGAAGGCAACTGATTTGAGCTAACTCAGCATCTCATGCTCCCCTTGAAATTTCCTCCAGTGTCAGAGAGAAAGCACGTCTCTCACTTTCAGTGCCAGCTCCACTGCTCAATCTCCTGATCTCAGCCTCTCAACCATTAGGGTGATTCCTAGGAGCCCATGCCTCTTCTTTCTGGAATATTCAGGCTTTTACTCACTAGTAGCTAGTTTTGTCTTCATATATATGGAGATTCACTCTGTTACCTCTTTCAAAAAGTCTTCTGTTCCAGCCTCATTGCTTTCCTTCCTTCGTCTGTCATATTCTTCATATTATACCTGCCTCTATTCCTAATACCATTTTCTTCAGTAATATCTTGCAATTTGATTTTTAACAACCTATTCAATGAAAAATGTTTCATGCAAGGGTTCCAGGTGACTTTCTTCGAACAATAGTTAGCACCATTTCGTCACTTCATTTTCCATAACATTTTGCTTCATTTAATACAATTTATGGGTTCATAAAACCCTTCCTCTTATGATGCCCATGAAACAATAGCATTCCACTTCCCATCCATGACTATGTGAATTCATTAACATTGTATTTAGGCTTTTATTCTTTATTTTTACTTCCTCAATACTACATATCACCATGCCTTCCAATATCACCGATTCCAGTTCTCAAGTTAGCCAATCAATACTCTTCCTGATCAGTCTCCAGCTCATTATCAAATCCAGCATCCATTTATGTCTTCACATTCTTTGCCAAAGTCTTTCCCATCTCTGCCTTGACTCATGTAGCAAAGCCCATGTGGAATGCCTTCCTCTGTGCCAATCTAAATCCAATGTACCCATCCTCCAAGGTCAGCTGAAGTTCTACTTCTTCCATTAGGCCTTTGCCAAGCATTGCAGTACATTTACGCTTCTGTCCAAAACCACATTAGACTTGTGGTCTGCTTGACAAAATGGTACCTCCTAATTATCTCTAGTTACCTCAAATATGTAGGCCTTGTTTTACCAACTATCCCTCTGAAAGCATGAACATAAGGTTTTATTCTCTGACAGCCCAGCAGTGTGTTCGGCATATCGAAATTGCTTAGTGAACTTGTTTAATGGCTTAATACTAAACAAATATTATTGACACAAGTAATGATAGTAATATCATGACACTGACAACTCTACTTTGAGTGAAACAAGGATTTTAAAGACTACTTAGAAGGCCACAGGCAGTATGACATAGTGGTTAAGAGTGTGAGCGCAGACTGTGTGGGTTCAAATCCTGCCTCTACCAACTATTGGCTAGGTGACCTTTGGAAGGTTAATTAACATCTTTCTGTCTAAATTTCCCTCCATGAAAATAGGGGAACATAACAGTACCTAGCTTCTGGGGTCATTATGAAGATCAAATGAGTTATGTCAGATACTTAAAACAATTTCTGGCATGTAGGAATTGCTCCATGAACGTCAACTATTATTAAATGTTCATTACACGTTGAATGGTAGTATCTCAGAGCTAAAAGAGCCTTTGCTTTGTAAATGAATGAGTTGAGGAACAAAGGTAAATGATTGGTTCACGGGCATACGGTCGATCAGAGGCAGAGTCAGGAAACCAGCTCTTCTGACTTCTATTGAGTGTTTGTTTTTTTCCTCCCCAAGGATTCTGTATCTGAACATGGAACTGAATTATAGAAGTTCAGAGTTGAAAGACACATTCAAGTCTCTCTAGTTCAACTTTTCGATAAGGGACCATACTGCAAGCATGATCACCTTCCATCTTTGCTGACAGCACCATTTCACAGATTCTTAAACACTCAGACAAAAAGATCCTAACAGAACTTTAGGCTCCCAAGTTAACAAACACAAGAAGGATAGGAATGGATGCCAAGGTCAGGTCCCCTGAGTTCAGATGACTATTATTAGATGAGGCCATTTTTAATATCTATCTTTTGAAAAATAATATTTATTTCTCAGGGAAAACATTGTCTGGAATACTCATTATAAAGCCACGATTCAAGTCATCCCACACATACGCGAATGTTTTGCAGATAGTATGCTTCCTGCTAGGAGTCTGAAATTATGATTTGATGAACTCTGAACAATACTCTTTAGCAGCCAGAAAAAGGCACAGAGCCAACTACCCATACCAGGCATAATTCCTGAAGGTTTCAGCGTTCTGTATGGTTCTCTGGAACAATATTCAGCCTGGTTGTGCGATCAGCTGTGCTGGTGTTTTAGAATTCAATCTAGCAAATACACACTCTCAAGAGGAATTGCAGCAGCAAAACATTGCTATTCAATAAGCACAAACAAACCCGTGTGTAAGCGTTCTCTCATCAGACGCAAGAGCATGCTGCTCTGTCTCAATTCAATGTTAAGAGATTTAATTTCTCCTTAATGCAAATAACATTGTTGTATGTAACAGCAGCAATATGGGAGAAGGTTAAATTGAGCAATTATATTGCGCATCCACAAAGAATGTGCATCTATTTCCAGCCCCCTCCACTCTACAAACAAGACTCAGAATCCACATTCTCTGTTTATGATTATTTAAAATGCCTGATTTTAGTGTATGGACTCTAAGCTTTATGGTTTGGCATTTTAATCCTCAAACCAAGAAGGTCCCATTACTTGAATCTGAAAGTTGAATTACCTTCTTTATACTGAAGACTGAACAGAGGGCCTCCAATGATCCCACAGAGGATGCATCATTCCTGCTTTGTGCTTCGATAGTATTTTATTTATATCTCTAACTTTACTCATGATAATCTGACTCATTACACCCAGTTAGATGTCTCCTTTGTAGACTATAAACTCCTGAGGATAGAATTCATGTCTTATTTATCTCTGTATTCTCCCAGAGCCTTACAATGTCTTGGACACAGACGCTGCTCAATAAATGTTTGGTATTTAGTTTTAACGGTATATATGTTAAACATTTACCAATTTTAAGTATTATTAATGGATTCCTACCTTTGACATACTTTTTCCTTCCCATTTATGAGAAATCTTGCCTTTGAAATGTGAAAAACTTTAGCAGACTGACACTGTAATTTAGATGGCTACGTAAACAGTAAAGGAGTGCCTAGCAATTAGTTCTTGAATTGTAATTTTATGAAAATTTCCAGAGGATTCTTTTGAGCCCTCAGTTGTTTACAGGGACCCAACCATCTCAGTAGGGCAGAGGAAAAGAAAGAACTCAGAGGAATGACTGGGAGGTATCCCAGAAAGACAACTGTGCCTTCTAGAAAAAAGATCCAGCACTCAGTCCTGACTCCAGGACTCAGAAAGCATGTTAGGATCACAGCATTCCCAAGGCCTTTCTCCTTTAACAGTTTTCCTCAGAAATCGCCAGTTTGATGTTCAAGAAACACTTAATTCATGCCCATTAGGCCCACAGACACTACTTGCTATGTGATTTGTAGCATCCAGCCCAAAATAAAAATGCAGCCCTTGTTCAAAAATTAAGAATTTCAAGACAATCATGGTAGAACATTAAGGCCAGTGTGAGCCCTTCTAAGCACAGGGTGCCATATGACTGCACGGGTCTCAGGTCTATGAAGCCAGTCCTGTTCTGTCTTCAA
Organism: Equus asinus; assembly: GCF_041296235.1. Classification (NCBI taxonomy): domain Eukaryota; kingdom Metazoa; phylum Chordata; class Mammalia; order Perissodactyla; family Equidae; genus Equus; species Equus asinus. The sequence continues at coordinate 88,686,982 of NC_091798.1, forward strand.
AGAGCTTCCAGTACAGTGAAAGGCAAAAGACCTGGAAGGGAAAGAAGCTACAATTCAAGTGCGTACATGTGGCTCCAGGAACCCACAAGTTCTTAACTTTGTAAAATTGTCCCCAAGAAAGTGACAGTTAAGTTCATTTTTGAGGGAGGAGTGGCAGAGAAGAAAAATATTAGACTGAAGGAAGGCAGAACTCACTTGACACATTTCAGGAATAGGGTTACTTTTAAGGAGAGTGGAGCAAGTGAACATGAGGGTGACATAATTGAGATTGAGAGTGGAAAGAGGCAGAGGACAAATATATGGAGGAAGGGAATAAACAATTATTGAGTGCCTACTGTATGCCAACTTCTTTCCTCCCATGCCATAATCTTAAACACCCACAACAATCTTGTAAATTAACTGCCATGTCTATTTCACAAATGGGTTAGTTTAGATACAGGGTAGTAATGTTCAAAGGGCTTGGGACACTTCAGGCATGCAATAAATATTTGAGGAATGACTGGCGGGTCTGTCTGACTTCAGGCCCAGGAGGACTCAATTCCAGACCAAGCTGATTTTAAGCGCGCTTTTAACTGCCCCAGGTGTCCTTTCTGCATCTCTCCAGAGCCCACAGATACCCATCCTGCCCCTCCTCGCCCCGCCTCCGCCTTTCCACGTGCCGGAAATTGGGCGGCAAAAGTACTTCCGGGGTAGCAAAGGTCGACCCCGGCAAGATGGCGGCCCCCTTGGAGCTCAGTTGTTGGGGAGGCGGCTGGGGGCTCCCATCGGTACACAGCGAGTCCTTGGTGGTGATGGTGAGGCCGCCTCGCGGGCCAGCGCGCGGGAGAGAAGGGGCGGGGCCGGGGGCGCGAGGCTGGCCGCGCCCGGCCCGGCGGCAGGACGCGGTCCCCCGGGCGCTGGGCCGAGGCTGGCCGCACCGCTGCTCGCTGCACTGCCCCGGGCTCCATCCCGTCGACGAGCCACACAGCCTGGCCTGTGACCCCGCCGAGGCCTGGCGGGAGAGTCACAGCTTCTCCGCTCGGCTCCGAGTCTTCTCAGCCTTGAAAGCTCTCTGGTTGTGGAGAGAAAGCCGCGCCCCTCTCTGCACCCCCGGAGCTTTTGGGGAAAAAGTCCCCGAAAGCTGGGTATCTTGCGCGCGCGTCCCTGGCTAGAGATCCGGGAGGGACGCGGCCCCCGTGTCCGGCGTTTCTGCCTTCGGGGGACCGGGCTGTGAAGGAAAGCTGCTCTGCAGACTTGCATTACGTACTCAGTCTAAAATGTTTCCTTGCAAACTCTGTTTCAGGCGTACGCCAAATTTTCTGGTGCACCCTTGAAAGTCAATGTCATAGATAACACCTGGAGAGGTTCAAGAGGTACAGTGTAAACTTTTAAACACCCCTTTCCGCCGTCTTAAAGACTCCCCCCCCCCCCCCCCCCCCCCGCCCCCGATTTAAAAGTTTGAGGCATATAGCCATGGAATACCTTGGGGTTTTAGTTTCTTCTTACCATGACCTTGGCTGTGTGTTGCTTATAGTTTGATCATTCTGAGTAATACTTCAAAGAACAAGCCAAATCAGTGGAAATTATGAGAAATCACAGTGTTCTCTAAAACTGCTCTTTGTGAAATTGCGAAAAACCAAGATGAGCTTACTCATTTTTTCCCCCTCCAAGTATGCAACTGGTATAGTTTTAGGGTATTGGAATCTCTTCAGAGGAAATAGAAATGTTTCCTTGTATGTAAACTACTTTTTAATTCTAGGCGATGTACCAATTTTGACAACTAAAGACAACATTGTTTCTCAGCCAGCAAAAATACTAAACTTTTTAAGAAAACAGGTGGGTGGTTCCTTTTGAAGAAGTAGATTGTTGATCCCTGCATGTTACTTTTTTAATACATTTTAAGGTTTGGGGGTTTTTTTTAGAGTTCTTTTTTGCCAACTCAGTAGACAGCTGGAGATACCTGAGATTTGATATAAAAATAGACTTGAAAATTACTGCTTAAAATCATGAGTTGTACTGTGATTCAAAAATCATATAGTGAGGTGTAGTCAATTTATATTTTCATGCACTTTGCTTGGATTTTTTGAAGTTTAGATAAAAGCAGATTCTATTTAGTCATCTTCACTATTACAATTGTTGATATGACTGTCAGTTTAGCTACACAGTTGGTAGGCATTTTGTGCTGGGTGTGACTGAATTCTTACCCACCAGCAACTATTTATTTTATTTTTTAAAAGCACTTAACTAATAGTTGCGGTTAACTGTTTCATGAAATAATGTAACTAAAATGTTTGAACATGTAAGACATATAATGTATCTGAAATGTTTAAAATGTAAAGATTTATATAAATGCGAAAGTTATTATTGGTTTTGTCTATTTTTTTTAAGATTTTATTTTGTTTCCTTTTTCTCTCCAAAGCCCCCCAGTACATAGTTGTATATTCTTCGTCGTGGGTCCTTCTAGTTGTGGCATGTGGGATGCTGCCTCAGCGTGGTTTGATGAGCAGTGCCATGTCCGTGCCCAGGATTTGAACCAATGAAACACTGGGCCACCTGCAGCAGAGTGCACGAACTTAACCACTCGGCCACGGGGCCGGCCCTTGTCTATTTTTTTTTTTTTTTAAAGTCCTCTGTCAACAAAATTTAGAATTTTTATAAATTGGAAGGTTTTCTTTTTTCATGGGGAAAAATGCAACCAATTAGAACCTTTTCCTTATTGTTAACAAAAATAATAATACCTTCTATTTATTAAGTTTGTACTACATGCCATGCACTGAACTAGGTCATTAACAGTCATTGAAATAATAGCAGTTAAAAAAATGACCACTAACGTCTGTTGACTTACTGCTGTGCTAGGAACTTTATTTGCGTTAAACAGTATTTGTCATTGAATTTGTATTTCTCTTTTCCCCTTTTAGTATCACGTTTGCCATGTTTGAGGAAGAATAGGAATCCTAATTTATTGAGCTTCACTGTTTTGGGATGCTCTTGACTTCTGAGGTTTTTTGCGTTTATATTTTTTAATAGAAATATAATGCTGATTATGAACTCTCAGCGAGACAAGGAGCAGATACACTGGCTTACATCGCTCTCCTTGAAGAGAAGCTTCTTCCGGCAGTGGTGAGCGCTGGTGAATATTACAGTATTTTAGTCACTTGCTGGAAATGTACTAAGCCTATTTAGAAGAAAACTAATGAAAAAGGCTTAAGACAGGAAATTTTATTTAAGTATTAATCTTGATTCTTTCATGTTACTGTGAAACTAGATTCCATTAGACATTCAACTAGTATGTGAAACAACAAAGTGAAAGATAATGTCATTTTGGAAATAAAAGTTCTTTGTGGAAGATGGGGTTTGTTACTCCATGTATAGAATTGGGCAAACTGTAATTCATTCATTCAACAAATACCTATTGAACACCTGCTGTGTGCCAGGCCTTGTTCTGGGAGCCTGGATATAACAGTCACAAAAACCACATGTGTAAAATCTTGTTTTATCCTTGAGTCTTTCTCACTGGAAAATTTGTATGGTCACTTTATATGAAGGTATTTATGAAAAAAAACTTCCACATGGATTGAGTGATTTTTCTGTTAGTAAAAGAACATCCTTGTAGTGTGTTTTCCCTTTTTTTTTTTTGCAGCTTCACACTTTCTGGGTTGAGAATGACAATTACTTTACTGTGACAAAGCCATGGTTTGCGTCACGAATTCCCTTTCCCTTGAGTTTGATCCTGCCTGGAAGAATGTCTAAGGGAGCACTGAATAGGATTCTCCTGACCAGAGGAGAGCCTCCGCTCTACCACCTCCGGGAAGTGGAAGCGCAGGTATGGTTGGGATGACCTTCAGAGCAAGGGCCCTCCAGAGGAGGGATGAGAGAGATGCCCGAGATGAACTTACCTATAGATACCTGCCTAAAAAGACATTCTAGAGCATCTTTCCTACTGTTGAGATGTAATTTCATCCTTGTTAGATATACAGAGATGCCAAGGAGTGCCTAAATCTTCTGTCACACAGACTGGGGACATCTCAGTTCTTCTTTGGAGATATGTGAGTGCATTCCTTTAAAAATGATTTTGATGTTTTATGTGCATATATTCAATGAGCAGTTATTTAAAGCAAGTTCCCATGTCCCCTCTCACCCCCAAAATGAGTTTTTCACTTGAAGAAAAAGATTTAATAGATTTTTACTGTAGGAAACTTTTTCTTTTGATGGTAATCTAACATTGACTTAATATGCTACATCTGTGAATTGAAAACATCTAGAACTATTCCCACCCTGTCTCCAATCTCTATATAAACTTGAAAGTAAAAATGAATCTTTAAGTTATGACTTAATTTTCTTCTAAATAAGATAAATGGATAGAACATTTTTTAAAAACTAGTAATGGGCTGGCCCTGTGGCCTAGTGGTAGGTTTGGTGTGCTCTACTTCAGGGGCCCTGGCTCAGTTCCCGGGCATGGACCTTTACCACTCATTGGTGGCCATGCTCTGGTGGCAACCTACATACGAAATAGAGGAAGATTGGCACAGATGTTAGCTCAGGGCAAGTCTGCCTCAGCAAAAAAAAAAAAAAACTAGTAATGAGTAAAACTCTATTTGCATCATTTTTGTAAGCTAAAATCAGTTGTAAACCTTTTAAAAGGCTATATTATATCCTTCAGAATTGACAAATATATTTGAGAAAAAAATTTTTTAACATAATCCCAAGTTAATATTTTCTTACATGCATTTAAAAAATCCTTAATTTATTTTTAGGCCTTCTACCCTGGATGCCTACGTGTTCGGTTTTCTTGCACCTCTTTATAAAGTACGCTTTCCTAAAGTTCAGCTACAAGAACATTTGAAACAGCTCTCCAACCTGTGTCGCTTTTGTGATGACATCCTAAACAGTTATTTTAGGCATAGTCTTGGAGGTAAGCTGGCTCCTCTTCAGCTCAGCTTTATCTGCGTAGAATATTTGCATATTCTCCTAGGACTGTATAAGCAAAATTCATTACTTATTAAAGAAGTTTGTGCTTTGTCTTTAAATGCTGGTTTATAGCACCTCAAAAAGTTGCATTTTTCCAACTTTATTTTTGTTTCCCTGTGTTCTTATTTAAATAGAGAAATAGATATTTGCCTTTTGTCTGATCTTCAGAATTTTATACATTTCTTGCTGCTTCTTTTTTAAATATTGCCCCTTTGAAGTGGGTCATTTTCTTCTAAAAGTTAACCACAGGTATTTATTGAGGACCTGCTGAAAGATAGAATTTATCCTAATGCAAATGGGCAATTACTTTAAATGTTGCTTCTAGCATTTTCCTGCGTGAACAGAAATCAGCAGCAGACTGATTTTGGTGAGGTACATGCCCATGATTCCACTCCTTGAAAACTGATTGCATCAGACTGGAGGTATTGTAAATAGAGGGCATCTGTCACTTAGGAGATGATTCTTTGGGAGTGTGGGGCCTTGTGCTTAAGTGATTGGGATACTCAGTTTGTATTGGGAGAAACTGTCCTTTTAAGAAGCAGAAGTTATAAGGACAGCTGGCTTAGGGGCAGTTTATTTTTATGGTGGGTTATGTGTTTTGTATGTTAACGGGTTAGTAGTTTGGGAGTCATCAAATTAAGTAACTTTCAACTTTGCTACTTTGGAGCAGTAGTTAGCAAATCTGACTATAGGACAAATACGAAATCTTGGGTCACATACCAGATTTCCTGAATTAGAATCTCTTAGGGGTAGATCTCAGGAATCTGTATTTTTTTAAGTCCCTCCAAATACTTGGGATGCCTGGTAGGTAGCCCTTTGGGAGTCACTGCCTTAGGAAGCTATCCACACAGTTATGACTGAAGACCTGTTTGGGATGGGTGGGGAGAAGGTGCAGCTGGGATTTGAGAGGGAAGTGAGGACAGCTGTGCTCTTGTACCGATCACTTTGGCTTGCTGCCTAACACACGGCCAACAGCGTCTACTTTGTGGACACGTTGAGTCCTTTGTTTAGGGTTTGGTTTTGAAGCATTACTGTCCCTCTTAGCTGCCTTTGAACCCACGGTGGTTTTTCTCCTTGCCTTTTTTTTGGGGGGGTGCAATTGCGAGGTGGATAGATTCAAAATTCTTTCAATCTAAACAGCTTTCAAGGCTTTCAGCACTTCCTGTCTTTCTGATTTCTGTCCTGGCTTCTTAGGCATCTCTCCTGCTGGACAAGAAACGGTCGATGCCAATCTGCAGAAACTCACCCAGCTTGTAAATAAGGAATCCAACTTGATTGAAAAGGTCAAGTTCCCTTCAATCATTCTATAGTAGTTTAGTATTCTCCTTTCTGCAATTAATATTGTAATTGGGATTATGCATTAACTTTACCCTCTTAGATTTTTGGAAGAGTTTATTTTTTCAGAAAGCTGTTTAAATATACATTTACTGAAGTTTTATATAATAGTGTTTTGAAGCCAGTAGTGGCCTGATTGTTTTGGGGAAAGATCTGATAATGGGATTGGGTTTACTTTTACCACACAATTAGTATTTTTCAAATTAGGAAACCCAAAAGTCTGACTTTAAAAAAAAGAAGAGAAAAAATACTTCTTACTTGTCTGCTTCTGTCTCTGAAGTGTTTCTTGAGATTGTAAGCATCCGTGCTTTTCTTTTGTTGTTAATAGCACTGTAATGTCTTTTCCTTTCTTGCACATAAACGGTTTTATATATTGTCTACAATTTTTCACCAGTGTGGATATTTGGCCACTTTGGGGTGTTCATTTGGTGAGAGAGATATTGAGGAACTGGGTGGAGGAGAGAGCCAATAATAGAAATTTCAAGGGTGATTCTGATAGGAAAAATACAAGAGAGCTATGCATTTCTTTCCTGTCTGATAAACTTGCTTTTTTTCTTATACAAATGAATACTTCACTCTTTCACAAACTAATGGGGCAACGTGGCCAGATAACACTAGCTAGCAGTTTTCGAGGTCTGCGTACTAGGTACTGTGATGTCGGAGCTTTATCTGAGTGATCTCATTTAATCCTCCCAGCAGCTCTACCGATCGCGTGCAGGTACTCGATCATCCCGTTTCACAGATGAGGAGTAGCTTATGTCCCTGCCCAAGGTCATTCAGCTGGCAAGAGGTAGAGAGGGAATCTGAACAGTAGAAATTGGATTCCAGCATGGGCTTTGCAGTTAGTCAGCCATCTAACTCAGGAATGAGATTATGTATCCATTGCCAGTAGTCCTCAGAGCCAAGTTTATAGCTGCCACTCTCTGGAATAACTGTTCTGTTTGTTTTTCTAGTATTTCCTGTGTTGTTAGAACTTGAGAAGTGACTAAAACTGCACAGTACAATTGTAAGAGTTGGTGGTTACGGTTTGAATAAGCTGAATGAAAGCCAAGTTTGTCTTAATTCTTAGCCCAGCCCAGTAAATCTCATGAGAGGAAAAATACTGAGTGTTAAGTATGGATAATGGAAAGATTACTCAGACACCTACCTTCTGGATGAAGGCTATCCAGTACAGTTTTCGTTTTCTGTAGGTGGCAGATTCATGACAGACATGTAAAGGGAACCATGAAATACCTACATATGCAGAAAGTTAAACCAAGAGGCCCTGTCACCACTTTGTGCACTTCCATCTTGGGTTGTCATCGTTATGTGAAAGTTTCCTGACCCTATATCAGGCATCCCCTCCACGCCACCTCCCCCCCCACCCACCCCTTTCATATCTGCTCTTCAGTATGGCTCACTGTTGGCTACAAGACATTGGAGCAACAAATCCTATTGGCTACCACTGTGCACCATTTGGACAGAAAATCTAGAGCTTGTAAAAAGAAAGAGTTATTTTAGAGGAACTTACTTTTTGCAGGAAAAAAGACATTGATTCAAATATTTCACTGGGAATACTTTCTTCCATTGGAAAGTTAAAAGTTAATCTTTATTCTCTGGCTTTCCTATTAATCCTGTGTACCTCTGCTGAAACATTTCCTCTGTGCTTTATGAGAGCATCTTGAGAAGCTAAGGGAGAGTTTTGCTCTGCACATATTCAAAACTAAAAACGCCCGCCCACCAAGTGGGTAATAAGATGCTGTATTTTGTTGGTTTTGGGTCTTTGATGGCAGCTTCTTTCAAGTCTTTTATGAAGTTAAGCTGAGAGTGAGCTCACCGCCAGGGCCTGAATCTCGCACTCTGTTTGTGGGGTGCTCTGGCTAAAGGCAGTTTTCTGAGGTGTGACTCAGTTCTAAATAATCCCATTCCTAGTGTTTCCAGGGATGCTAACGTACTCTTTAGGGAAAGTCTGAAACTCTTGAACATTTTCTCAGTATGCTCCATGTTAACTTGTTTCTCTGGAGCAAATATAGAACTGATCCAATGTTTGGAATGCCTCTGGATTAGGCCTAAAGAATCGAGCCTTCTTTCTGTCTCTTTTCCTGTCTTTCCTTTGTCAAATGCAGTCATGTATTGTTTAGCAACAGGGATATGTTCTAAGAAATGCATCGTTAAGTGATTTCGTTGTGTGAACATCAGAGCATCCTTACACACACCTAGATGGTGCAGCCTACTACACACCTAGGCTCTGTGGTCCTAATCTTACGGGACCACTGTCACATATGCATTCCATTGTTGACTGAAAAGTTGTTACGGGGCATATGACTGTACTCACAGCCTACAAGAGGTGTTCTTTTGGGGTGGAGTACAGGTCGTTTTCATGGAGGCGATGAGGTATCGTTGAAAGAACAATAGTGTCAGACCAGGAAGACCTGGGTTCACATTTCAGCTCTGATGCTAGCTGTGCAACCTAATGCAAGTTCCTTAACCTTTCTTTGCTTTATTTTGTTGCTAATCTGTAAAGTAGAGGATGATTATGTCTGCCTTTTTTTCTTCACAATTGTGTTGGGAAGATCAAATGAGGTATTATACATGAACATACTTTGTAAACTGTGGAGCTTGGTGTAACAGAAGTATTGGTTTTACTTCCTGTGAGAAGACCTCTTAAACCAAGTTGTGCTGTGATTGAGTTCAGTAGAATATTCATTCTGTGGAATTACTATAGTTTTGTGAAGCATCAAGGAGGAGCCATATTGCTTTCGTACATATACTGAGTCAGCTGGTATTTGAGGTATGACATTTAGAATTCTTGAGAGATTATTTGCAAGAAAAAGGTTTCTCCAGCAGTCCTAGAAACATATGGCTCTGTACTCTTCTGGGCTGTAGTTTGGATGGGGAGGCCACAGTCCACGTAAGTGGTGCCACTGCCATTAGTCAGATGTACCTTTTGTACTTTCCACAGATGGATGACAATCTTCGCCAAAGCCCTCAACTCCCTCCTCGGAAACTGCCGACACTTAAGTTGACTCCAGCGGAAGAAGAAAGTAATTCCTTACAAAGGCTGTCACCCTGACAGTCATTGTGCTTTGTGTCCAAAGTCAGATGATTGGTGCAGTAATATTATACTAAGTGTGTGAAGGCAAAAAGGAAATGCCATGAATAGGTACAAGGAAGACTCTAAAACAAAAGAAACTTTTTGTGACATCTATTTTTTTTAATTATGAAGCTTGTCTTTTGGCTTGGCAATACACTTTGCAAAATGAATGCTGACCAAACTTGGGGGAAAGAAGAAAACACATTGTACTGTATATAAAAAAGCCTGCCTTAATCTTGGCAGCTTTTTGCCTTTGGTTCACATGTTGCTGACCAAAAGCTCCATTTCTGTTCTGAATGTGCACTCTCAATTTATTCAAGTTAATTTGTTCATTTAGTTTTCTCAGACCAGTCTGAATACCTAACATGTGGCTCTTTGGCTGAGGCTTTTTTTTTCTGTTTAGAAATCTGATGCCTATTTTAGCTGTTAGGAAAAATATATTATTCTAATATTGTATTTACTTCAATAGAAAAGTCTGTATTTAACTTTAAAAAGCAATGAAGAATGTGCTTTTTAATGATGCTTTCATAAGTCTAATCTTTTGGGGGGTTAGTACCATATATATAAATATTAAAGGTGGTTACTTATAGTATTCTTCTGACTATATGCAGTTCAGTAGAACGTTAGTATTTGCTGATTTGTTCAATATAGGTTAGCAAAGGCTCTTCTAGTTTATTGAGTGAGTGTGGCAGCTTTAGACCTATGTATTTGTAGTACATTTTTAACTCTAGTCATCTCTTTCTCAGATTAACTTCAGGACAACTGAATGTGTTGGTTGTCATTGTTATGCCAGGTTGTAAAGTCTTACTGAAACTTGCCTAATGGTTAGACACTACTTAGGAGGAGCCCACCGCCAGAGCAGTAGAAGTAATACCATGCGTCTGGTCCAGGTTCACCAGACTTGGCTCTGACCAGTGTTCTTTCATAAGAAGCATATCATGCAGTCAAAAGCTTTATGGCAACTAATTATTTTCCGTATAGTTTAACTACAGGTTAAAGATCCAGTGGAATAATCAGAAATAGCAGTAGATTTTATTTTATTTTTTCCTTTTTCTCCCCAAAGCCCCCAGGTACATAGTTGTGTATTCTTAGTTGTGGGTCCTTCTAGTTGTGGTATGTGGGACGCCGCCTCAGCATGGCTCGATGAGCGGTGCCACGTCCGTGCCCAGGATTCAAACTGACGAAACACTGGGCCGCCTGCAGCGGAGTGTGCGAACTTAACTACTCAGCCACGGGGCTGGCCCCTAGCAGTAGATTTTAAAGAATATTTTCTATTTATTGATTGCTCACTGGATTTGCTCAAAGGATTTGCTGTGCAGGTAATTTTACTAAAAATAGAATCTTGTTTATTTTAGTGGCTGAGGTGCTTCCATTGTCGTAAAACCACTTCTGGGATTTTAAAAATATAGGACTATGTTTTTGACAGTGTCTTAAAAGATTACTATGGTGCTCAGCAAATCTTACTGTGTCCTGCAAACCCCCGTATTAGGAGAACAGCTTTGTAGTCAGGTCCTGTGTATTTTGAGCTGAGTGGGGCTCAGCTGTGTTTGACCTGCATCCTCCCCATTTGTTCTGTATTTAGGTAGCTATTTATACAGGAGTCTTTAAGTTACTGTAAATACTTTTTCTTGAAAGTTTTAATTAAATGAGAAACAAAGTAGTCTTCAAAATCTTGTTCATCTCTTTGGACGCATTTAGGGATAGTAATTAATGAGTTTCACGTCACTTCTGCAACAGGCAGGAGAGTGTGTGTGTCTGTTTTGTGTTACTCCTCTGTTAGATTCCAGCAATCTGAAATCCGTGTGCATATTCTCTACTGAAAATCGTGACCACAGGACTTTATCATCCCCTCTGGTTGATGTATATTGGAGAAGGGTGGTTGAGTACTTTAATCAGACATCTGTTTATGCTTTAGTCAGGGTTAGTCATTTTCAATTATGATTTATGTTAAAACTCCCAAAAAAGCGTTTGAAGTTTCTTAAGTTGACAAACACAGGACAATTAAGATTAGTTTCTGGAAAAATAAGAGATCTGTGGGAAAAAGATTTCTGTCAGTCCTAACAGATTCTAAAATCAAATGGTAAATTTTACTTCAGGTTTATCCATGGGCAAAGTCAAAAGATAATACTGGGTTATATGAATTTTACTGTCAGTAAAACTATTGATGTCCATGAGTAAGAAAAATGTGTTTAAATTTTTATAAGAATGTCGGAGATCATGTTCTTAAGGACACACAGACTTCAGGCAATAAGCATACTGTAATGTTTCATGTGTTGAAAGTTTAATCAAAAGACATCATTTTAGAGTAAGAACGATTTGTCCTTTTTTAGTAGAGAGGATGACTGTAAATATGTCTTATTTACTTTTGGTCATTTCTGCTTTCAGCTACCTTTAGCCTTACACTGTATATAGATCATGATGCATCCAGACCGCCTTTCCTAATATGCAACATGTGATTTAGATAAGTAAGAATTTATCTCTTGGGTTACTTAGTTGCACTTTTTTGGTATAAGCCCATGAGATGCTAAGAAGCTATAGCTGAGCACAAACCGCTCCAGGATCAGCCACTCATACAGGAAGCTCTTAGAGAGGAGCAACTTTCCAGCCTGGACGTAGAGCTTGTGATTAGCCTGTCAGGATATGCTTTGGATAAAGTTTGAGTTTGCTGAGATAAATGGTCCACAGTCTTAAACAAACTATTGTGAGCCACTGTCTTTTGGAGGTGGTGATAAAAGGGGCTATGTTTGTGTTTATGTTTGTTGGTAGTATAGGATTAGGAAATTGGTCAGATAATTTCCGTAAGGTAAAGATCCTCCATCAGCAGACTGTCGTCAGTCATCCCTAAGACGGGCCATTCTCGTTCCACTGAAGAAACTGGAAAGAAGGTTGAGGATCCTCGTTCCTTCAGGAGTGGTCGTTTTCCCCTACACAGGCTGGCATTGACAAATCAAATTTCAACTTAGGTATGTTTGTATTTTGGGAGTTCTAGAGGATTGGAGATTGTATATTAAGCCCAGCATTTTGATTTCCATTTGTAATTTCCATTCGTTTACTATTAGCAGATATATTAACATGAAGGAATGGGGAAGCTTATTTCAACCAGAGCTAAGTTAAAATTTTCAGAAGTCTACAAAAACAGAAAAAACTAGACATCCAAAGAGACAGAAATTGGTAACAGTGATAGTAGCTCAGAAAACCAATTTTTTAAGGTAGCTTCATGTGATAAAAGTGGTATTTGAAGTTGGTAGTATGTTTTCTTAGAGCCTCTTCCAAGAATGTACGTTTATCAGACCTCTTAGATTCTTTTGACAGTTTTTCATAAACTGTCAAAAATTTTAACCCTTTTAAAACCAAAATATAAATGCTTAGAGGTGAAGACAAAAAGCTGAGTGATGGATACGTAGGATCTCTACTATTTTTGTAACATCTTGTGAGTCTATAATTACTTCAAAATAAAAGGGTTTTAGAAAGTAAATTCAATAGAGTAAATTTATTATCTACGTAAACTATAATTTAAAATTTAATGCTCCAAATATAGTTTTCAGTATTCATTTCCAGATGAATAAATACATAATATAAATTAAATATAATTTATTTCATTCTTGAGTTTAAAGAAAAAAAACAACTCAGGTTTGTAACAAATGATTATCTAAAGATCTATTTTGCCTTACCAGAAAAGAAAAAAATAACCTAAAAGCAGGAACTCCTTTTTCCTAGGATATAAAAATTCTGTGATTTTATGTTTGCAGTGGTATCTTTTTTTTCCTACGGTACCTGGTTTACTTTTGAGGATAAAATATTTTGAAGAAAGTCCTTCTGTGTCCTCACATGGGAGCCCGCCGTTGCTGTGTGTGTTTTCTCTGACTGCACGGCAGGCCGGGCTATGCACCGGCACCACACCTTAAGACCGGGCGGCATTTTGTTTGACTGACTGCTTTTTGTTTTAAGTTCACAGGGATTTACTAATTGACTTTGTCTTGGTTGGGTTATTTTTATACTTGAAATCCTGAGCAGAGTCCCAGAGTTGAATTTGGGTTGTGATGACGGTGTTCTGTACATGTTGTTGGCATGCAGAATTATCTTTTGCTCTTTTTCTTGTTCAGCTCTGTGGAATTTACATTGACCTTTCAGTGTTTTCATATTTCTCAAACAGATTATTAAGAAGTTTGTTGTTAGTTACATGAACCAAAGGTCAATAATCTTATCATCCTCGAAGGTTTAGTTGAAGTTTCGTTAGAGCTTGAAAAGGCCGATTTTCACAGAGGTGTAAAGGTGAAGTTTTCTCTTTAAGGGTTTGCCAAATAATTCACCCAAAACTCTCGTTGGCATGTAGTGTTTGCTAGGACCCCAGGTTACCTGCCCTACACTTAAAACTGTTGTGATTGAGGAGGAGAAGTATTCTTGGAATCAAAAAGTGTACAAAAACTATTAATTCCAGACGAGGAGGCAAATGATTACTGGTGAGAATGAACATTCTTGAACAGTGATATAAGAAAGGGCAACTCTGGGTTGGATTTTTGTAACTACAGAGGAGAGTGCTATGATAGGAGAGTATTCAGAGCAAAACAAAGCAGTTTCTTTAAAAAAAATACAGGAAAACAAGTCTCTTTGTATCTTCATTATTATTCATTTGGAATTATACTGTAAGATCTTTAAAAACCGTCTTTTAGTTCTTTGGAGAAGCAGTTCCTAAGGTGTATTTTGGCAGAAAAGATTGTTACTGTGTGAATAGGGGGTTCTGTGGCCATCTCAGCGTGGGAAATGCTGGGTTATAGAGTTAAGTTGCTGTGGGCTTTGCAGAACCTTTGATGTGCTGTTGTGTGGTTTCAGTCTCCAGGAAGGGCCTATATTTTATACACCATTTCCCTAATTTGTTTGCATGTGGATTTTTAAAAAAATAAGCGTCTTGTGGGATTTGTGTTCTGAGAAACACACTTAGGGAAATGCTGCCCTAGCATGTTTTTGCTTGTCTGTGCTCATTGCCAGGGTTTCCTATTGTCGGGCGCCCCTCTGGTGAGCGGCGGTCAGATGGAAAGAGACGGATGAGGACTGCCTTGGACCATGATGTTGAGAGAGGGGTGGCTGTGGGTTAGAGAGTTTGCTTTTTTAGGCACTTGTGAGGCCCCTGGTCAGACCACCCCTTTCCATAGCGCTTGGCTTGGACTAGCTGTACAGGGGTGTGACCTGCTGGTTTCAGAGAACTCTGTGGTGCTTAGGTGTCTCTGAGACAAAGGGAACCAACTTGGAGTGCCAGAACAATTTGCGAACCATTTTTGGCTATGCTTTAGTGATGCCAAAAAAGCAATGGGTATTTATAGCACGAAAGTCCCTACAAACTGGTCATTTTATACGTATGTACACACACACACACACACACACACGCAATGTAGAAAGTGTACAGCTGCTTCAGTGACAAAGCAAAGCAGTATGTTTTCAAATTCTATTCTGTTACTGAAGACATGGTCTAAACAAGGATTGTGTGTGTGTGTGTACATTTTTTAGGATGAGGGTTTATAGTTTTCATTAAATTCTCAGCAGTTTCTGTATCCTAAAACACTTAAATCTCCCTAGACCTCCAAATTTCAGAGGACTTAGTATGTTTGATTTCATTTCAAAGTACTAAATCAGATTACTAATCAGACATAAAGATGCTTTTTGTTTGTTTTCTGCAATGTGTCCAGTTGCACATTTGGAACTCCACGCTTCGGCTGTGTATTTGCTAGAAGGCCTGCCTGTGGGTTTTGAGTTGTGGTGTAATGCTGAACATCTAACCATGGGAAAAGCAGTTCGATCTTGATTCTGATTCCTCAGTTTTCCTCATGCAAATTCAGAGAAATGCCTTTTAATCATTTAGTTTACATATCCCAGATCCTTGGAAATCATGCAAAATGAGCTGCCAGACTTTGCGTCAGTCCTCAGCGAGTCATACGCTGTAGAGAAGGTTGTGCTGGCCATTCGTTCTCTGGACCGCTTGCTACTTCTCTTGCAGTGCTGGCATCTTTATTTCTTGGAGAAGGAAGGGTGTACTCAAGCTTTTATGTTAATTGCATAAACATGAACTATTCCTCTTCTGACTCAATGTTTTATTTGTAAAATAGGAAACAATATCTTTCCATTTTTCTATTCATCCTTGAAGTAGAAATTTGAGTTGTTTGTAATGTAACTTTAGCTTTCCGGAAGATTGACAGCAAAGATAAATAAGAAATATATGTGTACACATATTGGTTTTGTTCTGCCAAGCCTATCTTTGAATTATAACATTTTAAACGTCTGTTCTAAGTGTACAAATACTATAGTTTTGTTATAAAGTAAACAATCTTAAAATAAGCAATGTTGGTCATAATTTCAATATTCTAGCCTTGCCTAGTGTGAATATATTTTACTCAGAGACTATGTATAAATACCCAGAAGTGGTGATGATGATCAATGTTGTAAAGAATTTATTCTGATAAATGAGAAACTGGATATAATGTCAAAATAGCTATTTTCACAATAAAATCTCAAATTGCTGAAATGTTTATTAATCCCTGATTTAGAGTTATTTATTCCTTGAGATGGATATTTTCATTGGGAAGCATTTTTGGGTGGTTGAAAATAGTTGTTCAGTGCTGGGACTGAGCAGATGGGAGGTTGTTCCTTTTAAAATGTCTCTTCTTCCTGTGATGCGCTGAGATCACCTGTGGTCCTTCCGCCCCATGCCTGGAGGATAGAGGCTGCTCCCCAGGCCCTGGTGTGTGTGTGACCTCAGCTCAACCAACTTTTCAGTGCTACAGTTGTCTCATCCCTTTGGCTATAGAAGTTTCTTTAAAATTTTCCCTTTTGCCCACCTAGATAGCCCACTGATGTTCCATGTAAGTGAATGGAAGACATACACTGAGAAAAATCATCAGTTTTAGCTAGGGGGGAAATATTCATGTTTTTTGCTGCTTTTTTTGACTGGGTAGGATATACTGGTATAGAGAACCCTGATAGAGCTGTTAACTCACATAAGGGCACGTTCCCTGAGGGGATGAGTGTCTTTTTTAAAAAAATATATTTCGGTTTTTATTTTACTTAATTTTTATTAATTAATTAATTTTGAGGAAGATTGGCCTTAACATCTGTTGCCACTCTTCCTCTTTTTTTCCCCCCGTCTCCCCAAAGCCCCAGTACGTAGTTGTAAGTCATTCTAGTTCTATGTGGAATGCAGCCACAGCATGCCTGATGAGTGGTGTGTGGGTCCACGCCCAGGATCTGAACTGGTGAACCCCTGGCCGCCGAAGTGGAGTGTGCGAACTTAACCAACTTAACCACTCGGCCACTGGGCCAGCCTAGGGGATGAGTGTCTTTGGGATGAGAATTTAGTTTTTTAAATTGAAGTATAATTTACATATAGTAAAATGCATCGATCTTCCAAGTAGAGCTGTTCAGGTATGTATTTCCCTCGCATGAGAAGCCAGCTACATCTTTGTTGATACTTCTGTCCCAAAAGAACACAAACCTTAATTGCGTATGAACTTCGGGTTCCAGATGAAAGGTTCTTGAGTGGAATGAGGTGGTTAGTAACAATCACCTGCTTTCTGCGAGAGCAGGAGAGAAGAGTTGGTATTGCGGTATCACGGAATAATGGAATTCTTTTGAAGAAAGATAGCTATTTGTAGTCACAGAGCTGAGAACCATACAAGAAAGGACTTCAGAAATTTTGGTTCTTAATTGCTCAACTCAGAGGCTTGACTTTGGTCTGGGTCTGTTTGGGGCGCTGAAAAACTCTGGGACGACTGTTTGGGTGTCCTTCAGTGGATGGTCAGCTACGGCAGAAAGAGTGCCCTGTTTTTCCTTTGCCACTGTTAGCAGCTATTGGCAGGAAAACTTTTAAGTTTTGCCATATTGGGATCTTGTCCTAAGTGCATCTCGATCGGAGAAAGATTGAGATAAAGGGGAAGCAGTGAGATCCCTGAGTGCTGCCCATGGGCCTGAGACGACAAGTGCCTACCAGAACAAGAAGGAAATGGTGGTGGAGAAATGGAAGGATTTGTCTTACTCTCCATCATCTTGTAAGTTCCTAGTTGCAGAGCAATGGAGAAACCAGTCCCTTCTTGATCTAACTGACAAGAGCTTCAGGAGAAAGAATGAGAAAACGTGCTCCATTTCTCCAGGTACATTAAGTCAGCCTCCTGGAATGCTTTCGACATCTGTGATGAAGTAATGAAGACAGCTGTGCGTCATCAAAGACATTTCTAATTTTTAACGCAGCCAACTCGAGGCTCCAAAAGTCATCCTTTTCCAAGTGAGAGAGAGGCTATTATATTTATCCTACTTTTTGAATAAGGAAGTGAAAAGAATAGGGTAATTTTAACATATTTATAAATACAATTAAGGATTGGTTTCTCAGATCCTGGTTTGGGGGAGGTGGTCCTTTCAAGAATGCACATTATGAAGTTAAGAAATCTTTTGATGTAGAAGAAAGCATGACACTTTCCAAATATCACGGTTAAGACCAAACAGATTTCAGCTTTATTTAAAATGCAAGAAGCAAACTGACTTATTTGAAGACTGTCAGATTGTGCCTATTCTGATACGCGTTGTCCCAGTTTTCTTCATGAGGGGGAAATTGCCTTTTTCATCGAATGAGCATGATTTACATTCTGTATTACATGTAACATCCAGTTCATAGGGTGACTACTGCTGGAATGATTAGACAAAGGCGGGAAGGGATATAGCACATGTAGAAATTAAGGGGAAAAAGAACCAAAGAGAAAGGAACTCTGGAGACGACGCAGTTGGGGCTCTGGGGGTGAAGATGAACGGGATGTAGAAAGACAATGGATTTTGGAGTTATTAAGCCAGGCTCAACACAATATACCAAACTGGTGATTTTGAGCAAGTTACTTGATTCTTAGTCGGCATTACTGTTTATTGCAATGCAGTAGAATAACTGGATCTGAATGAATGAAGATTTTTGTGTGTTTGTTTTTTTAAATTATTAAAATTTAGAAGATACTAATAGAAAGAGCCCCATCCCACTTCTTATGAATAACCTCTGTTAACATTTTGGTGTCTATTCTTCCAGTCTTTTACTTTCTCTACACACACACACACACACACACACACACACAATCCTGTATATATTGTAATCTCAGTATATACTATAATATTCTTTTTCACTTAAAAATCAGAAAATCTTGGGGCTGGCTCCGTGGCCGAGTGGTTAAGTTTGCGTGCTCCACTGCGGCAGGCCAGGGTTCGGATCCTGGGAGCGGACGTGGCACTGCTCGTCAGGCCACGTTGAGGCAGCGTCCCACATCCCACAACCAGAAGGACCTGCAACTACCATATACAGCTATGTATGGGGGGTTTGGGAAGATAAAGCAAAGCAGAAAAAAAAAATCAGAAAATCTTGTAGGTCGTTACATATTCTACATGATTTGTAAAGGCTCTGTGCAATTTCATCGTATTGATGTAGCATTGTTTACTTCATTCTCTTGTGACGGACGATAAGGTCAGTTCCTCTCGTAAGGGTCCTTGTTACAGATTATTAAATTGTGTCTCAGGAAGACTGCACCACTTTATATTCTCTGCAGCCCTATGTGGGAGAGCCTGAATTACTGCAACCCCACCAGCTTCCTGTGTCCTTTCTCTCTTCACCAGCTGGATAGGTAAAAAATAGTATTTTTTATTTAATATATATTTCTGTGATAACTAGTAAGGTTGAATATTCCCCCATATGTCTATTGTCCATTTGTATTTCTTCTGTAAGTTGTCTATTCATATTCTGCATAAAAGGCAAATTACTTAACTTCTCTGAAACCTTGTTTTCTCACCTGTAAGATGGGGTTTCCATGTGGTCTAAACGGGATAACACATTGCAGATCCAGAATATGGCAGGTGCTCAACAGTTTCATTTCCCTTCATGCTCCTTCCTGGATTAAGGGCTCCTGGAGGCAGAGACTCTTCTCATTATCGTACCCCAGCACCCAGCACAGTGCTTGGAACACAGAAAGGGCTCCCAGAGTTTTGAGGAAGGAGTAGGATTTGGAAATATTTTGTGTATATCAGGAAGAGGAGTGAGACACGTTGAAACCAAGACCCAGTGAATCAGCAGTGAGAAAACTGGTGGGTTCCTCAGAAGCTTACTATTAAAATGGAAGAATCTGTTTCAGTTTCAAAACTCTACTAAGAAACAACGTCTTATAGACTGAAGTGAAATGGCTAAAGGACATTAAATATCTATATTCAAGGCTATAATTAGCCTTGAAAAGTTGAGGGGTTTTTTTTGTAAGCTAAAGAGTATTTTAAGTATACTAGGAAAGATGACTAAAGGAATTAATAATTAAGTTTGTTGTAAAGTGAATAATAACTTAAAAAAATGATTAATCCTCATTGTCACATTTTAGATTTACCTAGACTAGGAGTTAACATGTAATAATAACATAATCGTATTAAAAAATGGTAGTAACACACCAGAGCTGCGGTGGCTCAAATGGAAGGAAGAGAATCGGTGTCAGGTCTTGTTTTATTCAGTATGTCCTGTGATTGTGGGGGAGCGGGAGTCAGTGGTTCGTTAATGAGATTTGCAGATGGCTTTAAATTGAGAGGTGTGGTAAACAGCAGGAATGAGTGAGAAATGATACAAGAGGAGCTGGAAAGATTAGGAACATGGACAGGAAATCAAATGATTCAGCCTGGAGTAATGCAAGCCAATCTGACATCTGGGCCAAATAAGAAGAAATACAGATATGCCCTGAAAGAGACAAACATGGGAAATAGTCATCTCAAGGGAAGTTGAGGGGGCGGGGAACTAGAGGAGAACAAGAGAGGTAGGAAGCACCAACTAGTGATTGTTGAATGCCCACTATGTGCCCAATAGTATGATTTGGTACTTTCCATGTTGATTACTTTTTAATCAAGGTTAAGCAATTGAGTGCTGTATAAGAAATAGAGATTTTTGGGGATTAGTTATGTACAAGAGCTCAGTACTTAATGAAACAAAAGCTCATCCTCCCTCTAGTTGATCCTAATGGTTTTTAGAGCTCCATCAGTATCAAGAGCCTTGGGGAAGTGGCATGGAATCTCCAGAAAAGCTCTAGTGGGAAAGATCATTTGCCGCATCCCCTCCTGGCCACTTCTCATTCAGTAGGTGTTTCTAAGAATGGAGCAGCTTCCTCCAGGCTATCCTAGTTGCTGGACACTCCATGGCGGCTCCACAAGACCTTTGGTGAGTTAGCACAGGAGTCTAGCTGAAAAAAATAAGACGTGTGTCTCATCATGGCTGCCCCGTGAGGTGGTCTGTCCCTTCCAGTCGTGCCCCTCCCCTCTCTCTTCCAGGGTCCTCGTGTAAACCTCTGGTAACATAGAGCTCCCATCCCAGCCCTTTGCTTGATTCCTACTACCCCTTCTCCTTCTCTCTTGCCGGAAAGGTCTAGTGATCATTTGTATTTCCTCTAGATGTCAATAAACTAAATCAGATATATTGGCAATATTGACCTAATTTAGAAATCTTCAACATATTTTTCAATGGAGCCCCTACTTCTCATCTTTTCAGTTATAAGGACTTGAGGAATTGGGCCACAGTGAGGACCCCATGGAAGTGAGGAGGAAGAAGACCAAATTATTCCAAGGAGGACCAACCGTAAGCAGGCGATGCTGACTGTACGCCGTCCACATCCTGAGGAGCAGACCGGAGCACCGGGGCAGAGAACATGTTGAAGGGGAGCTGGAAAAGAGAGGTGTCAAAGACACGTTGCTTGTCGTTCCAGTTCTAGTAAGATACGTTAATGGCTCAGATCGGTAGCTTGAAGCTGATTGTGTCACATGTCCCCGATAATATTTGCCTTGTAACAGGAGCCCCTTGTGGCTAAAAATTCATTTATTCAGCAAGTATTTACTGTGTGCCTCCTATGTTCCAGGCACTGTTCTTGGTACTGAGAATAATACATCACTGAGCAAAATAGAGCTCTCTGTACTGTGGCACTTACATTCTAGTGGGGCGAAAATTAATACCGAACCTAATGGATAAGCAGATTACGTCATACAGGAGAAAGTGATAAGTGCTATGGAAAAAGAGAAAAGTAATGCAGGATAAGGGGACTGGGAGAGCTGTGGTTGGGGGCAAGTGACAGTATTAAATATGGCAGAATAGGCTTCATCATGAAGATGACATTTGAACAAAGACTTGAGAGAAGTGTTGGTTTGGCCTTCCAGGTATCTGACAAAGAACATTCTAGGCATAGTGTACAGGTGGAGCAATGGTCATAAGGTAGGGCTTGTCTGCCATGTATGAGAAACAGCAAGGAGACCAGGTCTCTGGAGCAGAGTGAGCAGGGGGGAAAGTAAGAGATGAGATCAGTGAGCTAAGGGTGGAGCAGATCAGTAAGAGCCTGTAGGCTTTTATAAGCCTTTGGCTTTTACTCTGAGCCAGTTCGAGGTTTTGAGTAAACAAGTGATGTTGCTGCTTACTTTTTAAAGGGATTACTTGAGCTAGGGTGCTAAGGATAGACAAGGGTGTAAGCAGGAAGACAAGTTGAGAGTATATTATAGTAACCTAGCCAAGGGATAGTGGTGGCTCAGATGGGTTAGGATGGTAGCAGTGCAAGTGATAAGAAGAGACTGGATTCTGGATGTATTTTGCAGGTACTGTCAACAAGATTTCTTGACTGACTGGATGTGGGCTGTGAGAGAAAGAGAAGTCAAGGGTGCCTTCAAGGTTTTTGGCATGAGCACTGGATGGATCAAGTTGCCGTCCGCCGAGATGGGGAAGGCTACGAGGAGAACAGCTCTCGAGGGGAGATAAGGGGTTCTGCTTTTGACGTGGTGAATCTGTGACGTCTCAGACATCCAGGGGGAGATGTCAAGGTAGCACTTGGGTAGAGGTAAGCCTGGCGTTGAGGAGATACAAATTGAAGAGTCACCAGGATAAAGATGTTATTTAAAACCATGAGACTGAATGAGATCATCAAGGGTTTAAGTTATAGAGAAAAGAAGAGGACTAAGAACTGAGCCCAGGGACATTCTGAACATGAAGAGGTCATGGAGAGAAGCAGCAAGGAAGGCAGAGACCAATGAAGCAGGAGGAAAGTGTCCTTGAAGCCGAATGAAGAAGGTAGGTCAAGGAAGAGGGAGTGACTGACTGCCGTGAATGCGGCTGATGGGTCTGTAAGGCAGAGACTGAGGCTTGACCATTGGATTTAGCAAAATGGAGGCCATTGGTGACCTTGATGTGCGGTTTCAGTGGAGTGGTGGATAGGAATAGGTTCAAGAGACAGTCAGAGGAGAGGAATTGGGAAGTGTGAGAAGAAAACGAATGATGCGTACGATAATTGTCAACAGCATGACGGGGATGGAAAGATATCTAGGCGTAAAAATGCCTCCCCCTTGGTCCTTGAGCTCCCAGCAAGGAGGCAGCCACTTATTTATTTATGGAGATTTATGTATAGCTGCAAATCAGTTCCGCATATAGCCAGCAGTGATGAGCTAGGTCGTTAGAAAATCTTCCCCATTAACAGAGATCCAAATGGGATTTAGCAGAGTTTGTCAAGGGATTTCTTATTTATTACAAAAATATTGCTGTTTGAAACATTGGCTTTTTCTCATAATGATGAGCTAAATAATTTTCTTTGGTAAATAAGGTCTAGCATATTAATACTTTTATACTTAGTTAAGCCACATGATGCAGAGGCCGAGTCAGTCGCTGGAGTCTTTGCATCTTTCTCTGGGGATTTCAGCTTCTGTGGTTGAGGTAATAGAATTTGTTTCCTCTACCCAGGCTGGGGCCCAGAGAACTGAGCCCAAATGAAGTAAATCTGCATCTTTATTTTCCATTTGAGCTACTTAATGACTTGAGCATTCATCGGGACAGGATGAGAACATATTAGAAAATTAAAGGGTTATCGCTACAGAAAGCATCGATGGTGCTGTGTGAAGCATAGTACATAGTGGTAGGAAAAATGCCGTGTATTAAAGGCACAGACTAGTTTGAGAACAAACCAGAAGCCTTGGTGTCGTCTTCTCCCTCGTCCTCTCTGTGTACTCAGTCACCTAGTCCCATCTGTTCCTCGCCGTGGTCATCTCGCGGCGGAATGCTTCTCCCGCTCTTCCATCCTGGGTCCCTGCTGCGGATACACCAGTGATCTCCCAGCTTCTGTTTTTGCTCCTTTCCAAACTACTCAGATCGAGAGAGATCTTTCTAAAATGCAAAATGATCGTGCTTCACCCCTGCTTGATGCCTTTTAAGGGCTCCTCGTTGTTATCAAGCCTGAGCTTCCTTAACACAGCGTATAAAACATTTCATCCTGTGGTTCACGCTCAGCTATGCCCCATCTTCTGTTATAAGTTATATGGAAGAGCCAGCCACCAAAACCACCTCATCTCCAGATGACCCATGCTTCCTTTTACAGCTTTCGATAAAGAGGCTCCAATCAGTAATCGAAGAAGCCACAAAGTCAATTCAACAAGACTAAACAGAGAATTAGATTTTCAGGCTCCAGTAAAATAGAAATGGAAGGGAGGACCTCTGTTTCAGTGTTCCTTCTATTCAAATTTTACTTGATGTTTCTATTTCCGCTTTTCCAACGCACGCGTATAACAGCACGTAAATCACTTGTTGGTTTCTTCTCTACGCAGCTTTGAGAACTCTCAGGCTCAGGCCTTGGCCCTGTTTTCACACTTTCCACACCCACTTTCCACACCTTCCTGTGTTTGTCTTTCCCATTCCTCGGTCCTTAAATGCTGCCTGTGTTTTGAAGCCTCACAGATTGACATCCCAGGCCCAGGCATCTCTTCTGAGATCAGACTCCTCCCCAAAGGGGATGTCCGAAAGTTCTGCAGCAATCTCAGACTCGTATCTAAAGCTGACCTCTGATCTCCGCTGTGCCAGGATCTCTCCCTCCTCTGGTCTTTCCCATCTCAATAAACGTCCCCTGCACTACTCCATTGCCGAAGTCAGAAACCTGAAAATTTACCCCTTTCTTAGTTTGGAAGAAAACCTACTAATATGCCAGGCAATGTCTGAAATATTTTATGTATAATAACCTGTCTAGTCCTTTTAACAAATCTTTAAGGTAGTTACTACTATCACCCACTTTATAGATGAGGAAACCAAGGCACAGAGAGGTTAAGTAATGGGCCCAAGGCTACACAGCTTACTAATGGTGGAAGTGGGATTTAGACTCAGATGATCTGGCTTCAGAATCCCTGTTTTAAGCTCTACACCAGCCTTTATTCTTGGCCCTTCTCTCTGATTCACCTCTACATCCAACTTATCAGAGGTGCAAACCGTTCCACCTCCAAAAATGTCCGGACTGCACCTGCCTCTCTCCATCTCAGCGGGTGCTGCCCAGGCCCTTGCTGAGACTGCCGTTGTAATTCCCTGGAGATCTTCAGTTCTACTCTCATCCTCCCTGCTTCAGCACACCAGTCATTCTTCCCAAAGAAGCCGCATCTTAGCTTAAATGTAAGTTTTTTCTGAGAAGTACCCCCTGACCCCCGTAGCCAAGTCACATCCCCCAATTATTCTTTCTCATATCGCCCTATTGTTTTCTTTCACAGTGAATTTCATAATTGAGAATTATACCTTGGCGTCTTTGTTTTTTAAAGTAAGCACCATGAGAACAAGTTTTATTTTCCACTCTCTACCTAGTGCCTAGCACAGACCTTAGTAGGCATTTGATAATATTGGTGAGTGGATGGACGGATGATGGGTGACTAATATTGAGTAAGAAGTGACAATGTAATTTTAATTTTATGTGTTATAATGAAAGTACAGTTTCACTTCTCTCTAATGGACTAATGGGAGGAGGCATATGAATTAGTGAAAAATATGCAATGTATGATTCTTAAAATAAAGTGCGGTTTATTGTATCAGTGAAGGACATTGTGTAATTCTAGGAAGCATGCCACCTATTGCTTCCACCCCCACACTTCTACGAGATTCCCTCACTACTCTCACCTGCCACCCATTGCTTCCACTCCTTCCTCAGGGATTCCATCGCTGCCCTCACACCCATAACCCAGCTCAGTGGACCAGGGAGAGAAACTGACCCGAGCAGGCCCAATTCAGAATTTAGAATGAGGAAACAGAAACAGATCTTTAGGGTAACTGCAACCATCCCTCCTTCAAATATTTATTGAGTGTCTAGAATGAACAGACCATCAGGGATAAAATGAACAAGACATGTCTCTCCTTGAAGGCGTTTACAGTTCATCCGAGAAAATAGGCGCGTAAACCTGCCCTTGCTGTTCAACGTGTTAAGTGCTGAGACCTGGGAGGTACCGAGAAGCATGCTGGAGCACACAGGAGACGGACCTTATGCAGTCTTGGGAAGGCGGGGAAAGCTTCCCAGTGGAGGTGTTGTCTTAGCTAAAAGAAAACTTAATAGATCCAGGAGAGAGTAGGGGTGAGGGGAAGGGTATTCTAAGCAGAGGGAACGGAAGATGCAAACACAATGCGTTCAGTCTGGTGTGCATGGACAGGGAGGTGATGCTGAGAGGCGAGTGCCGTCTCCATCGTGAAGGCCCTTGTCAGCCTAGGCAAAGTTTGGACTTTATCCTGAGGGCAGTGAGAGTCCTGAACAAGGCATTTTAACAAAGGAGTGACATGTCCAGATTTGTACTCTGGAAAGATCCGTCTGGTCTCAGTGGGGGGAAAGTATTGGAAGCAGATGTATCAGTTAAGAGATTGGTATAGAAATTCAGGCAAGAAATGGTGATGGCCAGAATAAGGTGGTGACAGTGGGAAGAGACAGAGTGGATGGATAAAGTGATATTTAGGATGGCGATGGGTGAGGGAGAGAGGAATTAAGGAGGGTATCCAGGTTTCAGGCTTAGGCTAGCGGAAGATGTGAGGTGGCCCACTGAGACAGGAGACACGTGATGGAGCTTAAGGGAGAGGTCAGGGCCGGAGACATAGATGTGAGCATTATCTCCAAAGGATTAAGTCAAACCTCTGGGGCAGATAATACCCAGTGAGTTTGTAGACAGTGAGAAAAGAGGAAGTCCACGGATCGAATCCTGAGTAGCTCCACTAGTTAATGTGGGTGTGGAAGACAAGCCTGCAAAAGAATTTGAGAAGTGTCCTGAGAGCCAGGTGGAAACCCAGGGAAACCAACAGATAGGACCCTTTCCGGGAGGGTCTAATGGATGTCAGCACTCTAAGAAAAAGACCAACACAAGGACAGCTTCAAAGGAACTAACTGATGGAGATATCTAACATATGGGAAAATTTCTCTTAATTAAGTAAACATTATTCTTAAACAATCTCATTTACAGTATTCATCCATTTGTCCCTAAGAAAGCCAACGTAAGCTTCCCTGGGGTCCCCTAGCCTCACGCCTAGCAAAGTCTCTAAGAGTGGAGTCTGGGTCCATGAGGGTTTTCTGAATTAGGTTTTCAAATGTTATTACATGTTAGTTCGTGAAGTACACTTGAATGTCAGAGTTGAGGATGTGGAAAAAAGTAGACATAAGGAAAATTTATTTTAAAAATGTTTTTCAACTTTAAGAAAAGCATCTAACAACCCACTAAGTTTAACATTTCATGTGTGTTTATGACCTGTCAAAAACTGCCAGAACTTCACTGGTGAGCAAGAAGAAAAAGACGTGTCTGTTTGTCATCTCTCAGAGCGTCCAACTTCTGAAGGCCACTTTGCAACCAAAAAAGAACTTTCCTTCATCAGCGGACATATGTCGACGAAGAGAGACGTTAGTAATCGGATCCAGGCTGTGTAATGTTCACTAAACAATTAGATGCTCATGCCAGTCCGTAATCGCTTTTTTCCATTTTATTTTCAACAGTTTGAGTGTTCCTAAGAGGCTGGCATGGAATTGGATCTGGTGTTTTAATCAGAATTTTAGTGTATTTTCAGTATTGGTAACGTCTCCCTCCCTCCTACTTACACTGAGCAGTAGACTCTCCTGGGTCTGATTCGTGCTCCTTCTTCTGAATGTTTAGTCAATTTAATATACACAGTGGACATGTTCTGGAAAAAAAATACTAGGCTTCTCAGCAGAGTCATTTTAAAGATTAGGTGTTGTTTAAAAACAAAGCCATACCATTCATCACAATCATAAGGCAGGGAACTCAGTGCTCTGCAATGTTTCATTAGAGCTTTTCTTTAAGGACTCTTGTTTCCATGCCCTGACAAGCACCTACCTTCTCTGAAGATGATTTTGTGACGTTCCTCTGAAATTTGAGGTCCTGGAAAAACTCAACAAAGTTTACTGAATGCTTTCCATTTAAAACCGTTCCACTGAATGATTATTGAAATGGAAAAGAAAGCATAAGATGAAGGCAGTCACGGTCAAGGCTACCTGTTCTTGGGTCCAGGACAGAAGGTCTGAGTCCTGCCAGAGGTTGGGGCCAGAGCATGAACACAGACTTTTCTCTCTTGGGTCAATGCAAGAGGTGCACAGACGGGTGACAGAGGACACAGATCCCAGTCCACAAACTCCAGGTTTAAGAATAATTTGCTTCATTTTCTACAACAACTTGATTCTTATTTATTTGTTTTTTCTGTGAGGAAGATTGGCCTTGAGCTAACATCTGTTTCTAATCTTTCTCTTTTTGCTTGAAGAAGATGGTCGCTGAGCTCACATCTGTGTCAATCTTCCTCTATTTTATGTGGGATGCCGCCATGGTGTGGCTTAACAAGTGGTGCCAGGTGCACGCCTGGCATCTGAACCTGCGAACCCCAGGCCGCTGAAGCAGAGTGGGCGAACTTAACCACTATGCCATCAGGCTGGCCCCAACAACTCGATTCTTAATGCCAAGTTCTTATTTCTCCTGGCTGGCAGGAAAAAAACAAAAAAGAAACAAAAAATGGGGGCCGGCCTGGTGGCGCAGCTGTTAGGTTTCCACTTTCAGCTTCTTGGGGGCCTGGGGTTCACCGGTTCGGATCCCCGGTGCAGACATGGCACTGCTTGGCAAAAGCCATGCTGTGGTAGGCGTCCCTCGTATAAAAAATGGAGGAATATGGGCATGGATGTTAGCTCAGGGCCAGTCTTCCTCAGCAAAAAGAGGAGGATTGGCAGTAGTTAGCTCAGGGCTAATCTTCCTCAAAAAAAAAAAAAAAAAGAAACAAAAAATGCATAACTTCAGTCCTTCCTGGGGTCCAGTTTCCAGAGCTCATGATGTGCCAAGGCCTCTGGGGTGGGGCCTACCTGGTCCTGCTTCTCTGTCTACACAGTTTATCTCTGAGACCGCCTTGCTCTTGCCCGGCCTGCATGGCCCCTGAGGCCCAGCTGCTCTGTGCTGCTGGCCTCGTGGGGCCCCCTCCCACCCCTCCAGCCTGCACCCAGGCATCTCTGCAGAGGTGCTTCTGTGCCATGCTGATGTCACTCTCCCAGGAAGCAGGGCTTGCAGATCCTCCTCTCTGTCACCTCCACCTTCGCCTCCTCCTAGCGGAACAGAATTTCTTTCTAATTTGGGGAAATCACTCCTTTCCTTCCCTGTTTCTTCAGGACAATCTGTCTTTTTTTTTCTTTTTTAAATTGGATCTTCTTCGGCTAAGGGCTTAGGCTTTTTTGTTCCAAAGTCTGGAAGGAAATTCTTTGCCTTGTGCCCTGCTACAAACCTCCCACGGGGAGCACAGAGTCAGCATTATCTGCCTGAATGGGGGGAAGAAAAAGGAAAACAGGGATGCACTCCCAATACATAGATAGATAGCTCAAAATGTTATCCAGCCGGAACACACACCTGCCCTGGCTGCCTCTTCTGAGGCTAGGACACCCAGTGTTCATTAGGAAACACCACCTTACTCCTTCTAGCCACATTTCCCGATTTCCATGGGCCCAGGAGCCTAGGGGTTCATCTACAGACATGTACGCCAAATTACGGGAAGGACCAGGGCTCTGGGAAAAAAACTTCCCTATGCCTGAGGAAGCCCTGGCCCAGTCGCCTGAGCACAGCGCCCGCCATGTGTGCCATTCTGATCCTGCCCTGGGTGCTTGCATGCCCTGGACGGGAGGACTGTAACCCCAGAGCAGGCCCGGGGAAGGGTGCCCCTGGTCTGCATCTTCCCGCCCCTACCATACACAGGCGAAATGGAGCACACAACAGAGCAGGACACAGAAGGCAGAGTGCTGTCCCTTCCAGCTAGTGAGAGGCCTGGGGGTAAGCAGAGACACCAAGGGGCCTATAAGCAGCTGGAGAAAGGAGCGCCGATGGCCCAAAGTCTATTAGAGGTCAGAGGTGGTTTGGCGCCACTCGGGGACTTAGGCAGGTCCACGGAGGTCACAGATCAAGAGGCTGGCCGAGAGGAAGGAGGGAAGTATAAGCAGGAGCGTGAGTTGTGCGCGCTGCAACTTGCAGGGTGTACCGCTACGTGGATTCCAGACACAGAAGGAAGGCTAAGGGAAGAAGTTCTGTCATCGTGCAGGTGGGAACAGGCTGGGCAGTGGCTGTTATTGTAGCAGAATTACGGACAGGCTGTTAAAAACCTTAACAAGGATCTGTAAGCTGGAAGGAGCCAGGGCAGTGACAGACACCCGCATCTGTGTCTCCATGTCAGTATTTTAACCCATGCGCCATAGTGGAACAGGATGAGCCTTTTCCCCACGTGGATCTGGGTTTAAATTCTAGGTCTGTTATTTCTTAGCTATCAAGTGCTTCAGCAAATTGCATGATCTCTTTTCCCTCGTTTGTAAACGGGCATAATAGTTTTGTGAAGTACTAGCATATTACCTGCCGTATAGTAAGGACCAAAAAAATGAAGGTTGCTGCTGTTGTTGTCATTATTATTATTATTATTGCTCTCACCATTATCATCCGATCCTTTGATCTCACTAGCAAGAGACCAGGGCAGGAACCTGGAGGGTGTTAGACTCTCACTGGGCTTTTGCATCTAATAGCCTGCGTTAGACCAGCTAAGAGAAGATAGAGTACAATCAGATGTCCAATGGGGACTGCTGTGAGACTGTGGACAAGTGGTCACTCTTTGTTCACTCATCAGAGTCACATACATGGGTCATCATCATTTCTCTGGGGGTATTGGGACTGAGTCTGCAAAAATGATGGCATTTGCTGAACCTAAGCTGTGAACAGCTGTGCTGGGCTAGAAATAGCTTTTCAAACGATGACTTCCCTTGCCAAGTCAAAGGCACAGCTTGCGGTGGGCTTGGAACCAGAGAAACATCTAATAGGAGAGGTCTCTTTTTCAGGGTGAGACGCAGCAATCTTTCACCTGCAAAACAAGGAGATGGCCAATTTCTAGAACATATTCTTTGGCCTCTTTTCGAACAAAGGGACAAGAAAAGATTCAGGGGAAAGAGAAGCCTCAGTAATTTACTAGGGTGAAACAGTTTCATCAAATCAAAATCCCAGTGGGAACTGTAAGTTATAGAACTTTGAAAGCTTCTGGCTCCCTCATCCTGTGTTGCCTGTGGTCAAGAGCATTTCTGGACGTAATAGCCAAGTCTATGTCCCCAAAACCCAGGCCAACTAAAGAAAGCATTGCATTTGGTGGAAAAGTCATAAAAATAAAGACATTCTAATAAAGTGGTTGGACTCTTTTCCCTACATTTTGACCAGAAAAGGGAGCTATGGAAAGTTTCTGTCACCAGTATGATCTACTTGCCATAAAATCATAAATCAGAGTGCTGGCGATGGAAGGACCTCGGAGCTGTAGCACAGCATCACCTCTGCCCGGAGGCTTGAGCTAATGTATGGCAGCTTCAGAACTGGAACCCAGGGCTCCTCACTCTCGGCCAGGGCCCCAGCCAGCCAGGCAGATGGCCCAGAGGCTGCAAGAGCACACGTGCACACATTTACAAAGAGTACTCTAAGATCACTAACGAAAAGGTGCCATTTAAACACCAATCAATACTTGCAACCGAGGACCAGGATGAGTATGACACTGCATGTTGAATCTAAAGGGACCAGGAAGCCAACAATATGGGCTGCCTCCAACTTCAGATTGTGTTCAAGTCATTTGTTGGGAAACCATATATACTGCCAGATAGAAACAGTGGTCTAAATGGTTAAATTCCCAGGTCAATCTAGAGAAGCTTATTTAATATATAACTTTACCCAAAGTCCCTGACTATTCCTGATGTTCCAGTTGTAACAAGTCACATTTATAAGTCTGTTTCATTCATAGAAAAGCAATTTCTAGGCTCCAGCTGGGAAGGCAGGAACACCCCTCCCCCTTCTTCCCATGGCAGTGGTTTCCCTTCCAGTTACCTGGGGCTCCAGGGCCTTGGAGTCAGGGGAAGAGGCAGCAACTCTCCCCCAGGCCTGAGGACCTTGCTAACTCTCTACCCTGCTGGCGCTCACGCCCGCCGTGGGAGGGTGCTGGTCACTGGCGAAACTTTCACTACTCTCGAGTGAAGCACGGTGTTTAAGGCCAGTGCAGAAAGCTTTCACAAAGCCAAGTGTGTTCAATTTGAAGAACCACCCTTTATTCTTGAGATGACTTTTCTTGCTTTTTGGTGCTGAATTGTCTTTTTGGAAATGATTGTAGTCAATGGTACTTGTTTTCTTAATATTCTTTCCTGGAAAAATGACATATTGGCAATCCTATGTTGTCGGGCCCCAGAAGTGCATTCCAAAATTTGGGGAACTCTAATTCTGAGAACCACTGCTCCACACCTCCCCATTTCTCTGGTGAGTAGGGGACGGCTTTGCTGCTGTGTTCACTCCTCAGGGCTTTGGGAGAGGTGGACCAAAGGTGAGTGGGGGGAGACGGGAATTGGGGGTCCCTAGTCCTTTACGATTGTGCGTGGAAGCTTGTGTCTCATTCATGAATTAAATGTACCAAAGGAGGGTCTGACTGGATTGTTAACTTTCTCTAATGGTTTAGAAGGCAAATTATGGGTGAGCCAAGGGTCGCTCTCTTAAACTTTATTAATTGGGGAATAATTCGAAATGTGTGCTATTTCAGGGCGAGACTAGTCATTCCGTTGGAGCTACTCCCGCACGAGGTGTGTGTGGGGAGAGGGGAGCTGACCAAGCAAATCAAACAGCGTATTTACAGGGAAACATTTAATCCACCTAGGAACAGGATCTTTAAAGTCATGCTAAAACATTAATTTGCATTAAAAACACAAAACATTTTTGAGACAGATTTGGGTAGACCTTGTTTAGCACTGTGTTGTTTGTGTCATTCTGTTCTTGAAACAAAACGAAACAAAAACAAAACCATATTCACATCCTGTTGGGCGCCAGCTCCTTTCTGTGCGCTTGGAAATCTCTCTGCCTGCCTTTTATCCCTCTTCCCTCAGGGACGCTACCTGGGTTCATCCTCATCACCTCCTGCCCTCAGCTTGATTTTCGGACTTCTTCTTCAAACAAAATCTATATGGAAGTCACATTTATAAACAATAGACAGCTGCTTTACTTGGAGCAGGAGCAGGGGCTGGTTCCCGTGGACTCCATCATTGGTTCATTCACTCATTCCATAAATACTAATTGTAAACCACCGGCCTCGTCTATCAGCTTAATTTCCTGATGGGATCTCCTGCCTCCAGTCGGCTGTCTCTACCGTCTCCTGTCCTCCCGGTATTAGAACTAATTTTCTAAAACTCAGATCTGATCTTATCATAACCCTTTTCAGAAACTTTAATCAGTCTCCTCATTGTCCTCTGATTCAGTCTCCTTAGTCCCTTCAAAGTTTGGCTTCAAACCACACTTTCCCCGCTCCCTTCTGTGTGCTGTACCCCGTTCCCAGGAGACGTCCCCAGCGCACCATGACACTCACGTCCACTTGTCTGGGACCCCTGCTCTGTCTGCCTGGACTGCCCTACCTCATCCTCCCCACTGTGATCGAATCCTGCTTTTTAACGTGAATAGCACCTCCTCCCCTCAGCCTGCGTCAGCCTGCCCCACGACCACAGCCCTCCTCCCTCAAACTCTGTGTGGACAGTTAGAAGCCAGGCGTCTGGCTGTCCAGCTGTTGCTGAAGGCAAGCATCTTTTTTTTTTTTTACTCATCTCGATATCTCCAGGATCTACTGTCACCAATGTGCAATTGATTAGGAATAGCACATTGGTTTCATTTCACAGGCCAGTTCCTATTGGTTGGCAATGATTGCCTGGATGCAGTGTTGAGAAAGATACGGTCTCATCAAGGTTCACCGGGAGACTGCCTGATTGCCCACAGTGTCTGCCTGGGCCAGGGTGAAGGGGGACATGCGTCTGTCCTCCTGGCTGTAAATGCACAACTGTTGTTTGCTCGTGAATAAATAAGTGAATATAGTTCTTCAAAATTATGAACTGTAGGCTTTTTAGTAGTTTGGACAATCTTTCCCTTTAGTCCAGAGTGCTTTTGCTGTGGTTCCTTTCCTTAGGTGAAGCGGATCTTTAACCTTGAACTCACATTGATGTCCTAGCGTATCTGGTTCTGTCTCCTGAGCTGGGAGGCAGCCTGTGTGGTGTCCCTTTGTAGGAGGTGGTCTGCAGGAGGGCTTCTGATACTGGCCCTGGGGTAGGTTGGAGAGCTGAGGGGTGTGAGAGGATGCTGGGGGTCTTGACCCCATGGTGTCAGCTGTATCTGAGTCCTTACGGAGAAAAACGCTCTGGACAGCACCTGAAAGAGTTGATCTGTTAAAGGCTCGGTGAGATGTGGGGGTCCGGGTAAGGGTTCTTTAGTACCGGTGGCAGAGCGACACACAGAGTCAGGGAACCGGCTATTGTCCATTTCTGAGAGGAGCTCGCAGGGCTCCGTGCCAGGCAGGGTCCGGGCTGGATGTGGATGAGTGTGTGCACTCCAGCAGGTGCAGCAGGGGACTACCAGTGCCCAGAGGTCGCAGCAAGATGTGTATGAGTGTGTGCATCCCCAGAAGAAGGGGGGTGATTCCTGGAAAAATGGCAGGTGCAGTAGTGGGAAAGGACTTATTTGAGAGCAGGAGTGAGTGGCCTCTGGACGCTGGGAATGGGACAGCCATTTTGAGCAAGTCAGGAGTGGATAAGAGCCTGTGTAACCCAAGTTAGTACTTTTACTTTGACGCCTTTCTTCCTACGTTCTGATGAGATGGGAGGCACAAGTTGGGTCACACAGGCTTTAAGAAGCCAGTTACTGAGAGACAGTAGTCGTTAGGGCTACAGTGTATCCTTCCGTCGCCCTTTCTCAGAGAACTGAATCAATTCATACAGATGTTCTGCATTGGGGACACGTTGACTAGAGGAGCTAGTTATGGGATCCGACCTAACATAGAGAACAGGAGTCCTGGGCCACTCCCGGGTCTCTCCAAGGCCTCTGCTGGGAGCTCAGCAGATTTCAACTTTTCAGGCACTTTGCTCCCTCACTTGGTTTGCAGGAAGTGGATGGGATGAGGATGAGAGCATCATCTCACGGAGGTGATTTCTGGAATGGAATTCATTTGGGGTTCCTTGGTGCAGTAGGGGTGGCCTGTGTTCCAATCCTGTGTGCCTGAGATGGGCATGGCCCACAGCATCTGCTGTGTCACCAGCTAAGAGCTGTTTGACATTCAAGATAATGAAAGCTTCAGAACATCCTGGACGGGTCAGGGCAGGACTAGCACTGCCGTAACCAGTGAGACAGGCTTGCCTTTTGAAGCCCTGTCCGTGGGGCCCTTCCCTGACTTAGCACCAGTGTAATCAGGGTCCTCCTACCTGTCCCGGGGGCAGTGCACCAGCTTCCTCGGTCAGTTTGTCGCAAGCAGAAATCCAGTTCCTCCCCGCAGCTCTGCTTGTTAAACCCTGATCATGAACCATCTGTTCCCAGTGTTTTCCCAGGTTGCAAACTTAACCCAGGGAAGGCGGAGTATTTTGCAAACTCTGCAGCTATTAGTTTCCCTGCTGATCCCACTTCAGGGCAGTGAGATGTTTTTCTAACGGTAAAGTCTCTTTAAGCTCCAGTCATTTAAAATGTCTGATATCAGCAGTGTTCAGAGGAAACATTAAGAGCTGACCCAGCAGAAAAGCCTCTGGAAATCTCTTTGCCTCTGCTGTTATCCTGTTGTCCAATTCTCCTTTCACAAAGAAAGCGTTTAACCTTCAGGAAAGACGGTCTGAAATTCCCTTTGTCTCTTACCAGTGATTTTACCAGATGCGGGTCTTGCCTCCCCCTCTTGCTGAACAGCAGGAGATACAATTTTTATGTGTATCCAAGGGTGCCAAGGAGGGTCCTAGATGTTCTCGGTGTAAATGAAGGACAGCCAGGGCCTGCTCCTCATTCTGGGTTGGGGTGGGGGGCTGCCCCAGGATGCTCTCATCACTGGCCTCATCTGCCTGGCTGCCTCCTGCCATCCTAGGAGAAGCTCCTGGAGGCTTTCTGGGGCTGTGTCAGGGAGGGAATTTGACCACAAACTCTCCGGTGACTCAGGAGATGGAACTGTTTGCATATTTATTGGCCATTTGCACAGTATCGTCTGTATATTACCTGTTCAGATCTTGCCTATTTTTCTACTGCTTTGTGTTTTTCAGAAAGTGTCTCTTGAGCAAGGGTCAGAAAACTACAGCCTGCTGGCTGGCTGACTATTTTTATAAATAATGTTTAATTGGAACACGCCCATTAGCTTATGATGGAATGTCTGTGGCTGCTTTCTGTGCTACTACGGCAGGGTCAAGTAGTGTGACAGTGGATGACGGGTCTAAAATATGTGCTATCTAGCCCTTTGCAGAAAAAGTTTGCTAACCCCTGCCTCAATGGTTTGACTCCTTCTAATAATAAAATAATACAAATTGTAACAACAAGGAGATACCATTTCACCCATCAGATTGTCATACAGCCTAAAGTGGGAAAAATGGGACATACTTACACATACTAACTAAGAGATATGGACAATTACTTTCACTGCAGTATTGTTTGTTGGAATTTTAAAATTGGCTAATTTTTCACCAGGGAAAAAATGGTATTAATTTTTCTATATGCATGCAGTAGAAGACTTTTTTGAGATTTAACATGGTTATAAATCTTCAAAACATGAAGTTGAGGGAAAAAAAGTAATTTGCCAAATGATACATACAACAATAGCACACTATCCACATAAAATTTGAAAACAGGCAACTCAGTCCACTATTGTGGATGAGGATGAGGATCCATGATGAGCTAAAAGAGTCAACAGTCTGATCCAAGCTGGGGGGTGGAGAGCGAGGCTGAGATGACCTTCGTGTGGGTTTACTATCGAGACTGTGTGAGGAAATCATGGCTGTGTGGAGGCGAGAGGACAATCTCTTCCCTGGGCCCTCAAGGATGTGTGCCTGAAGCTCTGGGGTCTCCCAGCCATCATGGAGTGAAGAGGCCTCTGGGCCAGAGGCCCCCTACCTGGAGCCCACTGCCTCTAATACCCTTGTAGGTGGGGGTCAATGTACTGTCCTACAGGAATTTCTTGCTACACCACAGTTACAAAGGCCCACATTTTATTTGCTGAAGTATCAGGCGCCTTCAAGGTTCCAGTTCAATGGCCAGACCATATAGAGGACACATGCATGTAAAATATATAAATACCAAATTCAGGAAAGTAGTTACCTCTGGTGGTGGTGGGGAACAGAAGGGCATCAAGAAGGCATCCTAGCGGCTGCAATGCGTCTGTAACGTCTGTAATGTGATGTGTCAAATGTCTTTATAGCATAGGAAACAAGTGTGATAAAATGTGATGATTTGATTAAGCTGGGAGAGGGCAATGCATTAACCTATAGGGTGGACATGATACTGAACTTCTTCATCTCAAGTTCATGTGCCCGATGTGCAGTAAGCCAATCACTGAGACACCGGTACTTGGAGGTGGACAAAGGTTTTTTCAAATTTGGCCAAAATGAGAAGGTGGGAGGATAGGTTCTCTCAAATCCGCCTTAACAGAAGAAGAAAGCAGGGGGTCTTCATAGGGCTAAGGGGCCTGGGAGGAGGAGTTTTGGAGGAACAAAGGGGAAGCCCCACATGTCTTTCACCCTGGATAAGCCCTTGGGTAACCAGACTTCTTGACATCAGTGGCAGCTGGGGGCTTGTTATCTGGTGGTCATAGTTTCCTTAAAGGCAATCTTTTTCTTCTGCAAAACAAGCTCATAAATCCTTGTGACCCTTGAGTCATCCCTCTGGTTAAACAAGAAAATAGCAAATTAACAAGCTGTAATGATGCCTGGGCTGCGAAGCAAGCATTTGGGCTCAACAAATACATCTAATGGGGACTAAGGTTATTATTTATCTAGGATTTACTTGGGTACTAACTTCTTTTCATCTGTAGCTGTGTTGGGAACAAGGCTGAAGTGTAACCGTGTTCTTATTGAATATTTACAGTTACCCTCAGGTACCTGGCTTCAGAAGGAAGTTGGGGGATAGAGGAGAACCCAGAGCTTCTGGGTAGAAAATGAGAAAAATCTATTTTGAGGGAGAAGAGAATGACCAGAACTGGCACCCAATCTAGGCTGACATGCCTACTGTTCTATACTCAACAAAGACTTCATGAAGGGAGAAATTTGGCACGTTCTTATTGAGCACTACGTGCCAGGCACTGTGAGTGGGATACAGAGATGATAAGACACGGTTCCTGCCTTGAAGGCACTTACAATCTGAGAGAGAGAGAGAGAGTTTACGCCAAGACTCAGCTCCTGCAAAGCAGAATGGAAACAGTAGTGCAATAGAGCATTAGTAAATTGCTGTGGGGAGCCCTAGGGAGAGACCATCAATATGGGGAGAGGAGGAAGGGGGCAGAGAATTCTTGAGCAAGAAGTGTAAGGAGGAGAAACAAGGAAGGGATTCAACCGAGGGAATCCTTAGGGGATTAAGCTAAGGACAGCCTAGGTGAAAAGGATGTGATGTGCTGAGGGGATGGCAAGCACAGCTGGAGCGTGTGTGCGCACGCATGTATGCATGTATAGCGCCGTGTAGAAGAAATTAAGGCCAGATGTAAGAGTTGGGAAGGCTCTGGCTGCCTTTCTAGTTTTGACTTCCTTCCATAGGTGTGGGAAGCTACTAAAGGTTGGAAATGTTGGAAAGGGCAGTGCGACTTGACCTGCCCTAATAAGTATCTCCCAAAATGGGAGGGACAGTGGGAGAGAGGAAGGAGTAAGTAAGAAGAGGAGGCAGAGGCACGTCCAGGAAAGCAATGATGCAAGCCTGCGCTCAGAGAGTGGCTGTGGGAATAGAGAGGCAGGGACACAAGTGAGGATTTTGTGGAGGTGAGAGGAAGGTATTGCTGAAGGTATTGCTCCCCGGACGTGCCAGCCACCGTGGCACCAGAACTTCCACAACAGACGCCCTGGGGCAGAGGGTGAGGGCCGAGTTGTCCTATGTCCCTGGTGCTGAGACAGCATTCTCCTCTACACGTAACCCTCTCGTCCCCCGTCGCAGTCTAGTACAGAGCTGTTTTCTTAGTAGGTGCTCAGTAACTCAGCCCTAAGGAGCAGCAGGGAGATGACTGACTACATCAGAGACACTGAAGAGTCTTCTCAGCTTTTTGGCACCTGAGATGGAGAGAAGACAAGTTTCCAAAGCTGTGGGGCCACCATCACCCAGTCACGGAGGGCAGAGCTCCTGTGTCCTGTGCCTGCCTGGATTAGCACAGACACACAGACAGCCTGGTGGAGAGGGAAGAGCCCAGAGAGGGACTGAGGGCACCTGAGCTCTCTGTCCAGCTCTGGTCCCTTCTGCTGTGTGACTCCAGGCAAGAGCCACTCTGGCGTTCAGTTTTCTCATGAAGTGAGGGGTGGAATCAGATAAATCCTTTGTCAAGGTGCTTTGGTGGCAAGCAACAAAAATTGACTTTAACAAACTTAAGCAAAAACCAGAAATTGAATTGATATCTAGTTCAAATCTAAGAATATCTAGTTGCTCACAGAATTGAAGGGAGGACTGGAGAACCAGGTTTGAATAAGGACAGTAACCAGGACAGCTTCCGGGTCCAGCTGGCAGGATTTCATCAGTGGTCTTGTCAGGTGGTGGTGGTGGCATGCCTCTCAGTGCACAAGCCCTGACAGCCTGCCCCGCCCCATCCTTGTTTCACTCACTAATATTCACAGTCTAACTGGCCTT
Source organism: Equus asinus (assembly GCF_041296235.1). Classification (NCBI taxonomy): domain Eukaryota; kingdom Metazoa; phylum Chordata; class Mammalia; order Perissodactyla; family Equidae; genus Equus; species Equus asinus. The sequence continues at coordinate 88,726,232 of NC_091798.1, forward strand.
GCCCCATTGTGTGCCCACCCCTTGGGGAAGGTAGATCAGGGCATAATGACTGACATTTTTTCCAAGCTACATGCTGCAGGCAAAAGGCAGTTCCCTAAAGAAAATTGGGGCATTATAAACCCAAGAAGGTACAATGGATGTTGACTGGCCAAAATTGCTTTTCAAGTGCAAGATTTCCACAGAGTTCTAAAATTCAATATCCTGTAGCATGTGGTGGGGCATGGGGCATGGATGGAACCTCGGAAATGTGGGGCCATAGACCCTCCCCTCTCTCCTGTCCGTTGGAGGGGTGGTGGGTGGTGAGGGGTGGGTAGGAGCGGGTAGAGGGGCCGCAGGAGGAAGGGCCACAGCTTCGGGGATTCTGGGGGCTCTTCCCTGCCTCTCCCAAGGGCACCTTTCTTTAATCAAGGGCTGTGGCCTCCCTGGCAGCTTTGTGAAATTGCTTGCTGGATCCCTCTGCTTCCAAGATCAGAGGATTAGAGTTAATTCCAAAAAATTTATGTGGCGTCCATGCATCTGACAGCCCAGAAAGGCTTGGTTGGGAAAGGGGGCCAAGGAGCTAACGTTTTCAGAGGAGTCTAGGAGATGATCCCCCAGGAAATGTTTTCAAATTCTGGGGGGAAAACATTAAAAAAAAATAACCAAAATTGGAGGCTATGACACATCGACAAATGGAAGCTGAGTTCTCACGAGAACAATCATGGAATCAGGAATTATTCACAGCGAAGGGAAGAGCCTCTGTAGGTTTCCAAAGAAGGGTCAAGCCCAGGACTGAAACGCAGGTTCTGGTCCAGGCACGGCCAGGGACATGGAGAGAGGGTCATTTTAGTCACCACATATCCCTTGATCCAGGGCTCCAGTTCTACGATCATGAAGAAGGCCATCTTAACCGGAGTCCCACCAAACTCTGTCTTTGAGGGGGCCACTGAAGGATATAGACGGTCCTATATCCTTCAGGTTAGACTACTCAAACCTGAAAACAGACTCAACTCAAGCAAAGGCACGAATCGGGAAACATGGGGTGGGGCACTTAGGGAGTGGGGGCTCTAGGTGTAGCTAGGAAGGACAGGGGCAAGGAGTGGACTGAAGAGTTCCAGTGCGTCCACCCTTCACCACCCCTACTCACCAGCAGGAGCAAAATTGAAGCTGCCAACGTGTTGTTACCACAGCGAAAAGGCTCCATTTGCAAATTCTTTTCATCACGTAAGAGGCAGATCTCTACCTTCAAGGTAATCCTTATCAACATCTTTGTCCAACACGTGATCCAACTTGGTCTATAAACACTACAATTTGACCCAATGCCTAAGAATGGTCCTTGGGTACCCAGGATCAGTCAGGATGAAGAGAGAGAATAGACTAGGTGGGGCTTGAAATTTGATTCAGAGGAGAGAAGTGGAAGGAAGCCAGAAGGTTAGGTTAATATTGTGGAAACAGTGAATACACCCTGAGTGTTGAATAGCTTGGCTGGCTGAGACCAAGAGCCCCATGCTGCTAATGGTACTCCTACATTAGCTCTGCTGAGTAAGTACATTCATGTGAAAGCGTTTTGCAAAAGCTCACTGGAAGCCTTTCTTTCTTTCTAATAATGTTTAGTTATAATTTACTTATGTTACTTCATCTGTAATGAGTGTCAGTCTGTTTTATGTCTGTCTAGGCCATTAGATTGGAAGTTCCTTGAGGTCAAGCATGGTGTCTGATTCATCTTGGCATCCCAGAATCTGGCACAATCCTACATATCATCAGACCTCAGTCACTGTGTTTGTGTTTAATGGACAGCAGCCTGGACACAGAGCTACTTGCAAAAGACACTGTGTTGTCCACTTGTGCTGATTTAGAATCCAAGAAAGCCATAACGACCACCTGATGTTAACTACAGCCAACTCCTTAGCAGATTCCCCAATCATACAGGTTGTCAGAAATGTGGCTCTATCTGAGCACACTGACTTGGATCTGTGACCATCTAGGTAATCCTCTGTCCTTCCGAGGAGGAGGGAGTGGCAGCTGCCTCAAGCATAGGCTGGTCGGGCAGCTGCAGTGCCTGCCCCAGTTCTGAACATCCCAGTGCCTGCCCATCTTCCTAAGCTACCACACACATTTATCTCTTGTTCATAAGCATCTGGCCAGAAAGGGCTTAGGAGTTATCAATGGGAATGAAGAAAAGCACTTTCCCAGTCCAGCATTTCAAACTTGGCTGCCCTCGTTCTACTGGCCAAGGACCTTGGGGGTGACTTTGGGATTAAGTCCAGGAGGTCCAGCCATGCTCTGGGCTCTTCGTCTCCTGGGAAACAGTGCTGACAGAGGACTTTTCAGGTGACATTTTGCTGATTGGCAATACAAGCTGGACATTTTAATGGGGGTAAAATGTAGTTTTGAGGAATAGATATTTCTCCCACTTTTTTAAAAAAAGAAACAGTTATCCTTGTCTAGGGATATTTGTACGCACTTCACTTTCATCACCAGTCCTGTGAATTTTCAGCTAGCTCCATCCTCAATGGGGCCTAATTAGGGATGTGGATGAAGACATGCTTTGCCTGCACCCCAACCTGGGTAGGCCTGGAGGTGAGTTCCTAGGGCTGTGCACAGTGAGAGGCACCAGCTCGTGGGCAGTGTCTGTGCTTAGGTACTAAGGGGCAGTCAAGGGAAATGTGTTTACCCAAATATTTATGGTGCTTATCTCCGGGAGGTAGTGTAGTGGGTGACGTTGATTTCATCTTTATATTTTTCTGTACTGATTGGATTTGGGGACAATAAGTGTGGGTTGTTTTACAATCCGAAAACCTTTACAGCCCTTTTTAGAAAGGTCCAGTGAGGCAGGGCTCATCTATGTTCTCCAAACACATCCTGCTCAAGGCCGCCCACTCCCTATCCTTGCCTTCTTGCCCTGGTGGGACTGCTCACTTATTCTTTTAAAATGACCCCCTACATCTCAAGTCCCACCCCTCTGCAGAGGGCTCCTGACAAGCTCCCAATGATATTCTTCCTGCCCAGGAAGCTCACCCATGCCCTCAGGCTGAGACTTTTTCTTATTCTTGTATCCATCTCTTTATAGTTTTAACAGATTTGTATAATTGATTTTGAAGTATTCAAGTAATATGTGAATTAATTCTCCTTGTAAAAATAAGATTACCTCTGGTCTTCTCTCTCCATCCCCAGGGTTAAATCACTATTATCAATTGGTGTGTTTCCTTTCAGATTTTTTGTTATGTGCTTACTTAAATGCACCCATATATATATATATATATATATATATATATATATGTAGTCATGTGTTTTCATTTGCTTTCTTTTCTGTTTTCATAAATAGTATCACATTTTCAGGCTCTGCAATTTTCTGTTTCTGCTCAATAATATATCTTGACGATCTACCCATGAGATATCTCTTTCTTTGTAAGTGCCGTGTAGTGTTCTAAAGGGTATTTATAATTCCACATGCTTGGATATTTAGATGGCTGCCAACTTTTCATCATTACAAGCAATGCACACCTTGGGCATGCCTTCTTGTGCATCAGGATGAGTGTTTCTTGAGGATGGTTCCTGAGAAGTGAAATTGCTGAGTCAGATGGCATGTGGCCTTTTCTTTTCTATTTTGGTAGGTGCTACCAGCTTCCTCTCCAGAGTGGTTGGACTCATGTCCCTTGGGACTCTGAGCGCATCCCTGCTTGCCCACACCCTCACCAAATCCAAATGGTATCAAATATTTTCATTACTGCCAATATGATGGGTATATTATTGTTCAAATTTTTCCCTGATTATCAGTGAGATTGAGCATATTTTCTTAGGTTTATTTGTACTTTCTCTTATGTAAATTGTCCATTCATGTTTTTTCATTTTTCTTTTCTTTGGAAGGAGGGGGAATCTTTTGGGAGAGGGAGTTTTAATGGGCTGTTTTTATATTCTAGATAATAATCCCTTGTCATTTATATTCTTTGCAAAAGTCTTCCCTCAGACTTTGCCTTGCTTTTTAACTTTGTGAATGGTCTTTTGCACAGAAATGGTATTTTTTTAAATAGAGTCAAATTATCTATCATTGTTCTATGTATTAGTTTCTATAGGCTCAAAAATATTTGTGGGGGCCGGCCCCGTGGCTGAGTGGTTAAGTTCCCACACTCTGCTTCGGTGGCCCAGGGTTTTGCAGGTTCGAATCCTGGGCACGGACATGGCACCACTCATCAGGCCATGCTGAGGAGGCACCCCCCTTGCCACAACTAGAAGGACCCACAACTAAAAATGCACAACTGTGTACTGGGGGGCTTTGGGGAGGAAAAGGAAAAATAAAATCTTTAAAAAAATATATTTGTGGGTCTGCATGCTATATTTTGTTCCTTTTCTCAACTTCCTCGTGCCCACTCTGCCTTGCTAAGCTTGGCATGCGTGTGCGGTGAAGACTTCGGGAGGCTGTCTGAGCCTGCCACTGACCTAGGACGCATTCCTTAAGTGTACTGAGGCCAACCTCAATGACCGGCGCCGGTTCTTCTCTTGCTAGGGAATTACGAAAAATCAGCTCTGGTTGGAAGGAAGTTGGCCTTTGGCTGGGGTTTGGAATTATTTATGGTTGTAGACATTTGTCTTTGTAAGGTCTAAGTTATCTTCAACTGTCTATTCCAGAAAGATAAATCTTACTATTAGATGATCCAGCACACGTGGAATCCAGGAGACCGAGAAAAAACAGAAGGAATAAAAAAGCTCTTTACTTTCCACTTATGCATTCATGTGTTCATTCATTCATTTATTCAGTCAGTCACTTAGTCAACACATATTTATTAAATGTCTACTGTGTGTCAGGTACTTGGCTGTGAGTTTGGGACACAACAAAGCAAATACCCCTGCCGCTGCCGTGGGGAGCTGACATTCTGGGTGTGCATTCTCTTATCTGTCACAGTGAATTGGTATCAAACTCACCCTGGAGAGACACCTGAGTCCCTCCTCTCTGCAGGTGGCAGCTGGAGAGAAACCCCGTTCTGCCATAAGTGCAAAATTGTGTCTCTTTAAAGCCTGTATGATTCAGTATATGAATTTGGGATGGATTTGTGGATATCAGAATAAAGATATCACAATGTGTGGAAACCTCCAGGCTCGTCATTTGAACTGTGCCTTTAACATGTCCCAATGCTGCTCTGAGCTCTCACATCTGAAGATAAAGTCGAGGCCATTTATATTTTCAGCATGAATTCTTTGAGCCCTGGGGTTCTAATGGGGTCACTGGCACTGCAATGGGCCTGACATCTTGTGGTGGCTCGGCCACCTGCCTGGTGAGGGACTGCAGTTATTTTTGCCTTTGATTCTATTTGGGTTTCCTACCACTTCTCTCTTTCCAAAGGCTTTTGGAATATCCTGAGAAAAGAGATAAAAAGGTTTGAAAACAAGAACAAATGTTGCTTTGACTTCAATGTTCTCCAGTAACATCTAGATAGACATGCTCATATCTAACAATGCATACTTTGGGGTACAGCCATGCAAAGCATACTAAGCAGATCTATGTATACTGACCCAGGAAGGGTTAATAAAAAGCACGTTCAAGAGAGTATGTATTGGATGACTCCATTTTGTAGGCAAAGGCAACAAACCCCAAGTCAGTGTCTGTGTGTGTGTGTGTGTGTGTGTGTGTGTGTGTGTGTGTGTCTGTGTGTGGGCACATGCATAAAACCACCTACAAGGATAAATGCCAAACTGTAGCAGTGTTGTTCTTGGGGTTTTGTCAGAGTGGGTCATGGGGGATATTTTACTTATTGTTGAATACATTTCTATATTATTTGGATGATTTATAATAAGAACATGCTATTCTATAATTAGAAAAAATAAAGATCATTTTAAAATACTTTCCATAGCTTTGGACAGTCAACTTTTTTGGTAATGCCTGGGATCTGGGAACAGCCAGCCCCGTGGGTACTCCTGTCTGACCTCAGACCTGTCCATTCTTATACTTTCTGTAATTTCACAAGATATGAATAAAAGATTTACTATATGAGACATTAAGTTAATATTTTGTAGTGTTTTTTGGGGCCACAAAAAGGTGCTTCTCTTTTAGTAATATATTGATATTAGTCAATTTTCACGACAGTTTGGAGAGGTGTGGTCCGCCATCGCCCTTTTACAGATAAGGCAACAGGCTCTGAGAGGCCGAATAACTCACCCAGGGTTATGGTCTGCACTTGCTCACAATGAGTCACCCTTCCCTGGAAACTCGTGTGGGCCCACAGCAGGCCTGTCTGTCCCATGTCGCTGCCTCCCGGAGCAGGAGTGGAACGCGGCCCAGGCTAAACCAACCGGATATCCTTTCCCAGGAAACTGAATTTGGGGCTGATGGTCACAGTCCACGTGTGCTGGATCTATAAGATGTAAACCCAGGAGATGGGAGGCCATCATCGCCTGCCCTCCTCGTGGGCAGGAGCTGGGGAAGCAGACCCAGAGAGAGGCAGCGAGGACAAGTGAAGAGTGAGCCTGCCCCTTCTCATCAGCTCCCGATAAGTTTCCTTCTGGAGGCCCAGCTGCAGTCCTGCTCTTGGATCCCATGAGACACCCCTCACCACCACCACCATATCTTAATCTTGCTTGAGCTTGGCTTCACTTACTTGAAATCAAGGCGTCCCAAGACCCTCAGCCAGGAAGTGACAGACCCAGAGATCAAACCCAGATCACCGATTGGACCCTGTCCTCCCTGCACTGTCACCACCACCCTTGCAGTGACATCTCCATTCACCAATGCTGTCACTGAGCCTCAAGGCCCTGCGGGCTTCTACTGAGGGCGGCGTGGCAGGGGAGAGGAGAACAGTGCTGCTACGATCACGCAGCTGTGCAAGACTGGGACAGATGTGCTGCTGGAGTCAGGTTTATCGGGCTGTAAACACTTTGCAGATTTGGGTGTGTGGGTATGGGAAGTCCTTTCATTTCACACAAACAGCAACACTAGGCTGCATCACCTCTCCATATCTGAGGGATTCCAGAGAAGTGTTTGTTGTTATTTATTAATAATGATCCACAAGCGCACCATTGCCTTATGCAAGGTTCACAGTCTGCCTGTGGCCGAGCACAGGCGGGTGGTAGGGAAGTGAAAGGAAGACATAATGTTGCTTTTAAGACATCCACCTTCCTTTCTCTTCTTCCTCCAAATTCAGACTCACTCTTAAGAGAAACCTAAAAAGCAGAGTGTGGTAATAGTCCTGATGCTTCACCCCTCCATCCTTCATCCACATCCTTTGGCAGGTAACCTGCGGCATCCCCTCCACCTGATTCTGGGCCAGGTTGTGTGGCTTCCTAATAGAATGTTGGCAAATGTGAGGCCAACTGAGGCTTGAAACAGTGTTTGTGCCTTTCCACCCTCTTGCATCTCTGCAGTCCCTAGGAGAACGAGAACATGCCCAGACTGGCCTAGGGGAGGATGACCCAGGGGCAGCAGAGCTGAGTGACCTCAGCCAAAGTCATCCTGCATCAGCCAACATCCAGCTCAGCCCCAGATGCGTGGGTAAGCTCAGCTGAGACCAGAACTGCCCATCTGAGCCCAGCCTAATTCACCCACCTGCAGCCTCTGAGCTAAATAAAAGCTCACTGTTATACGCCTCCCTGAGGTTTCCTGGTTGGTTGTTATGCAGCTATTATTGCAGCAACTGATGACCGGTTCATATGACAAAAGAGGTATCTGCACGGGCCACCATGGTACCTTCCTTGGGCAATAATCTGGTTAAGTTTTAAAACAGTTCAGGTGGCCCAAAAGCAATCCCCTCTACAAACCTCTCCTCACCATCACTGCTTAAGAGAGAGAAATTGCTAAATCCCCACTTTTCTCTGATACTGTACATGCAACAGAAGCATTCAGCTGTTTGCAGGCTGTATCCAAAAGTACCCACTGTTGATACAAGCAGTGTCTATCTAGATGCTGCTGGAGAACGGCGGCCCCTCTTGTACAGAGGAAGGGGGCGGAAGAAGAGCTCTCCCAATGTGCACACTATGCAGGTCCCCAAGGCAGGATTCCCAACCCAGACCCGACATCATGCCAGTCCTGAAGAGGGAGGCCAGGTGCATGGAAATTTCTCTTGCCCAGAGGGATCGCCCTGACTTTATGCTGCTGCCTCCAGCTTGGGAGGAGATCCTGGAAGAGTTAGAGAGGACACCAAGGAAGAGGTGCACACACAACGAGAAAGGCAAACAAGGTAAGCGGCACTAGCCTCAGGCAGTCCCGCCCATCAGCTCAATGGACGGAGCCGGAAGGCAGTAGGTGGGGGACGAGGGGAGGCTGGCAGGGGCATGCCCTGCAAGCAGGCTGAGAGGGCGTCTGGGCGCTGGCGCCCACTGCCTGGCTACCGCCTGAGCCCAGGGGACACGGAGCTCCAGGCCAGTGTTTTCTCAAAATGGTAATTTCCCAAATTAGCAAACTTTTAACAAGAAGGGGTTGGTGGGGAGACCTACATAAGGTCGTCAGCTTTTAATTTTGCCAAGTGACAGATTAACCAAAACCAAAACCCAAATCCTATCATCTTCTGTCATACCTTTGTCATAACAGGACTTTTTGACCCCAAATAAGTGATAAAAATATAATCTCAGTATAATGAACAGCCTTGCCCCCAAAATGAGTTAGTACTCTTACACCAGCATATATATATATATATATATATATATATGATTATAATTATATATATGTATATAATTATCCCTGCTTTTTTCATTTCACTTTAGACTCGTGAAAGTTTCCTCAGGATGAGTCACTGCTCCGGCCCTCTCTCCTTGCTGGGTGCACACTCCTGCAGGACTTAGCTCCCGGGAGACCCAGAGTAACCCCCCGCCCAAAGGAGGTCTGAAATCTCCGTGCGATGGTGGATGAGGCGATGAGGGGCGTGGTCAAGCAGAAATGCAGAAAGTGCCACTCACTGTGATGAAGAGTCGGCGGTCTGAGATGCGCCCCAGCCCGGGCGCCCGCCTAAAACGGTCTAAAATATCTCCCACCTACTCCCCACTTCCTCTTATCCATCTCCCGGCTTCTTCCTGCTCCTACCAGCCTGATGACTCACAGAGCGGTACTTGTACTAAATATGTTGTCAGTAAAAAGTCCTCCACCATCTTGGTCCTTGCTTTTAAAATTCAGATATTGAAGAATGTATAACCTGTTTGGAGAAAAGGATAAGCCAAAATTATTTTCTGTGGTTGCAAAGCATGCAACCTTACTCATCATCTTTATGCTTCTGTTGCGTCAGTGGAGTGGACCGTAGTCCCGGAACGGTTACTGTGGGCACGAAATAATTTAGCTCCCGAAGAGACTGCCTCAGGCCCCCGCTCCGTTCCTATCAGCAAGAGGGGGAAGCTCAGCTTGCTAATGGCGAGCTAACTGGAATAGAGTGAGACTCTTTCTAGGTATTTGCGGGTGTTGAAACGTGAACAACGGAATCATTTAAATGTAAAGAAACTGCTAAATAACTTCCAGCCCGCATTACTGAGACTGGCGGGTAGAGCTGGGAAAGCTGTGGAAGAAGGAGCCGCGAGCGAGCGGCCTGTGGGCCCCCGCGGAGAGCGACGCGGCCGGCCGGGGCTTCGGCGCCAGCGAGCAGTTTGCAGTCCAACGGGAGGCAGGACAAGCCCTCCCACCCCAGCACCTTTGAGGGCTTGTTTTAACACAACTCTTGGGGTTGAAATCACAGGAGAATAGCATCTCTTTTCTTTCTTTCTCTTGTTCCTTTTTTTTTAGGTCAGAATTAAAACCAAACGTTCACTTTGTTTAAAATGGAAATAGTTCCAGTCTTTTTATAAGCAACCTCGAATTAAAAGATTGTAATTGGCAGCCTTCCCGCTCTCACTCAAGCCTAGTTTGTCTTATTTTAAAACCCTAATTTGCTTCCTTGGAGGCCAGGAGGCATGAAATGCAGGTGACTTGTTGATGCTGTTTTCCCATCAGCATCCCCAAGATAGCCTGCGCTGTGCGGCAGACAACTGTGGCGCAGGCCTCGAGGCTGGGGATGGGCAGACAGAAACGCCTGCCTCTGGGCTGGGGCCGGTGGGAGGGGCTGCGCTGCCCGAGCCTTTCAAGGTGAGATCTGGGTTAGGGGGCATGACAGCAATTTATAAAGAATGCTAAAACATTCCTGGAGATGGAACACAATGGAAAAAATTGTGTTTATTAGAACTCTTTTCAGGAAGAGAATTAAAAAGAATTATTTGATGAGCTGCTTAAGGATAAGCATTAAGATTGCTAGGGGCCTGTTCAAGGAAAAGTCGTACAGGGCTTCTGTTTGCCTGAGCAGAGGATGCAAGTTGGGGTCAGAGCTGAATTGCTTAGACCAAGAGAGGAGAGGCAGAATGCTGCCACTGGGAAGCCTCCGTATTAACCCTTCTGCCACATAGAGCTGCTAAGTCAGCCTCTTCTCTAAACAGATGTACTGCTCAGGACACCCAGAGGCCTGAGATGGTCTGGCCTGGGGCTCTGTGTGTGTGTGGGGTGGGGGGGTGGGGTGGGGGGGGTGAAAGCAGAGCCCGTTGACTCCCTAGAATGGCTGCTAATTTACCATCAGGGTCTACGGGTGGGGGATTTGACTCTGCCAGGTCAAAATGAGCTACAGGCCATGCTGTTCCAGGGGACACACTAGCAGATCAAAGTCACATGCCAGTGGCCAGACCACATGGCCTGAGAACTGCCCCCTTTCTGCAGAGGAGAAGTCTTCCCAGTTCTTGAACCCACGGATGGGCACCCCCGCAGCTTCTCTGAGATTGTGATGTTTGTGTTAGGTCAAGCTAATACTGATTGTATTAATCAGGGTTCTCCAGAGAAACAGAGCCGATAGGAGATTAGGTAGAGAGAGAGATAGAGATAGATAGATGTGAGGAGATTTGTTATAGGAATTGGCTCATGCAATTATGGAGGCTGAGAAGCCCCAGCATCTGCCGTCTGCAAGCTGGAGACCCAGGAAAGCTGGGGGGATAGGTGTGAGTCTGAAGGCCTGAGAACCAGGAGCACTGATGTCCAAGGGCAGGAGGAGATGGATGTCCCAGCTAAAGCAGAGGGAGCAAATTCACCCTTCCTCTACCTTTTTGTCCTCTGCAGGCCCTCAATGATTTGGATGATGCCCACTTGTGTGGTAAGGGCCATCTTCTTTACTCAATCTACCGATTCAAATGCAAAATCTCCTGCAGACACACCCAGAAATAGTGTTTTACCAGCTATCTGGTCCTCTGTTAGCCCAGTCAAGTTGCCACATAAAATTAACCATCACAATGATGATATACATTTAAAACTCTTTTATTCCTCCAACATGCTTATCTGGACTCTCAGGGTCACACTGAGAATGGTAGGGTCAGGGAAGGGTGGTCCACGGACCATGGGGGTGCTTTCCTCAGATGAGACCTAAGAAATAAGGGCTGCGAGCCAGTCTGCTTGTCCAACACAAACTCCATGTGCCTGGGCCTGGCTGGTGCTGGGATATAAAGATGAAGATGTACTTGGTCCTTGACTGAATTCATGACTGGGCAGCAGAGCAGGCAGATACAGAGTTCATGACAGCACAGCACGCCAATGCAGGGGGGGATGCTCCGCCAACAGTGGGGGCTGTGCCACCCTCTCCCTCACCAGCGTTCAGAGGCAGGATTTCAAAACTCTTTGAATGACTTGATGGAGTAAATGTTTAAAGGAATTAATTTGAATTTGGAAGTGCTTCTTACAGCAGGGTGTGGCATGGCTCCAATCGTCACAAGGGAGGGAAGGGAAACGAAGATGTTTGGAAGAAAGAGGTAAGAGGAGAGTGTGATAGGTCTTCAGTGCCTGGCTAGAAGACGTGGTCTTCACCCTTCTAGTCTTCAGTTAAGCTTTGAAGACAAAATGTATTTTGTATCCCTTAGTACCCAGCAGAATGTGGGCGAGGCTGTCAAGTGGACTCCACATCCCCTTCCTCCCATTCTATAGGTGCTAGACACCTGTAGAGACCACATTTCCCAGGCTTATGATGGCTAGGCGTGGCCACGTGGCTGAGTTTGGCCAGTTGTGAAAGAGAGTGATAGGTACAACTTCCAGACCACATCCTGAAAGAGAAGCCTTCCCTCCTTCCTGTGGCCAGAGCACAGACAAGGCGGGGCTGAGCCAGCTTGTTCTCCGCGTAGCAAAGGAACAGGAGGGCAACAAGGAAAGGGAATCTGGGTCCCTGAGTGCCCTCAAGGAAGAGAGTTAGCTCCCTGCCCTCAACCACCCCTACACAGGTATATGGGAGAGAAGTGAGTTTCTGTTATACTTGGGCCATAGTATTTTGGGGTCTCTTTGTTACAGCAGGTTAATTTGTATCCTAACTATTACACTATGGCTCAATATGGTTGCCCAAAGGCACTGTTAAATTATTTTTGGAAATGCCTTAAAGGAAAAGTCAATAATTGGCTGTGGAAATAAATGAGGATCAGCCAAATGAGATAAACAACGGCTATTTATTCAGAGCTTGCTATAGCAAAGGAGTCAGCCACTGTCACTTGCATCTGGCAGAGACTCAAAGGCAGGCAGAGGAGGGGACAAGCTGTCTAGTGGAGAAAGGGAAGGCTGCAGGAGTGCCCTGACTGGAGGCTGGTGGCGTGGGGAAGTCATGGGTGGACTACCTAGAAGCCGGGTATCCCATGTGATTGGTTGGGGGGCATATTTGGCTTTCTCTGGTTGGTCCTAAATTGGAAGCAGAGACAAAGATTAGGGAAGCTGGAAGTCATTAATCAAGTCCTGGCCATTTGGGGCTGATTGTTAGAGAAGTTATTGTCAAGCTTCCTGGATTGTGAGTAGAGATTGCAATCTGGCTTCCTGCGGGTCGGACTGACAGCGGGCTGGCCTCCTGGGCTGTCTGTTGTAGGTGAGGGGTTGGTTTCCTAGGCAGCTGCTGCAGGTTGTGGGTTGGGGATCTGCCTTATGTTTGGTCAGGCCGTTGCCCATTTGTCCATTCAGTCTCTCATCTCTCCAAGAAGAGCCCTATCACAGAAGGGACACGGCAGTGGTGGGTACCGTTTTAAAACCATCTCGCTGGCACAGAAGATTGGGAGTAATTAGGAGATCTCCTTCGTCCCTGACGGATGCAGGAGAGCACACCGTTGGGCTGCACTGAGAACTGGCCAAATCACAGTGGCAAAAAAGAGGCCCCAGGGCTGAGGAAGGGGAGCTGTGAGACCCAGGCTGACCAGCGACAGGATTTCTGTGGTGCTTGCGGCCAAAAGGCATTAGGACTTGAGTTGCTCCTGACACCTACCTGAAAAAAAGTGGCCCGTGAACTAGTGCTGTCATGTCCCTCAGGGCTTGGGCTGGGGGACAAGGTTCCTGGCCACCCTCCTCTTCCATCCTAGACCCCCAGAAGCCCAGTGAGTCCCAAAGCATACTCTGTGGATTTGACGGACCAGTGGTCACAGAAGAAATTTACTTTTCTTAGCACGAAGCCAGTCATAGACAGGACCCAACCCACGAGGAAGCCCCTGATTGCCCACAGATGTCTGAACGGCACCCAGCTGGCAGGCCTGTGCTCGCTTTCATGTCTGGTTTCCATTCCAGTGGCGTGTGGGACGAGGGGACCCTTCTTCATGGAATCGAGGGCAGCCTGCCGAGAGCTTTCCACGAGTTGTTTTCCTGACTGGGGAACCTCTCCTTCTGGTCATGAGCTGCAGACGTTCAAGCTCATGCACTTCAGTTTCCAAGAGGATTGAGTGTTGATTTTTGCTGGAGACAAGTCCTGCTCTGTGCTTTGTTCTCTCCGTGGTTGCTCACCCCTAGCACTGCTGGCCCTTTCTTCCCTAGGCTTTCCGGGGGCCCCCAGAACTTCAGGAAATCCCAGTGGAGTCTGGGCTGCGTTCTTGGCAGGGGCAAGCCCAGGGAGGGAGGTGACTGCAGCTGGCTATCCTGTGGAAGGCTCCCGAGTTTCCAAAATTTAGCATTTCCTAAAGGGAACTCAGTTCTCTCCTAAAATCCTGCCCTCTTCCCTCAGTCTTCCTCATTTCCATAACTGGCATTACCACTCACTCAGTGGGTCAAGCCTCAAACCTAAGAGCTGTTCTTAATTCTCCTTTCTCTGTCCTCCTGTTGCAGTAAGTCCTACCATGGCGCCCTTCAAAGTTTATCTGGAAGAGATTTACTTTTCTCCATCTCCACCGTCACCATTTCTTGCAACAACTTCTATCTAGTTCCTCCCTCAACGCACTTGCTCTCCTCTAGTCCATTCGCTTAGATGGTACCAAGAACGATTCTCTCAAACTGTGTACTGCTCTGCACAAAATGTGTAATGCTCTGCATGAACTGCCCCTCACCCCTCTCCCTCTGCCCCCTTCACACTGCTTTTCTCTCCTTTCCTCAACACACCAGCCTCTTTTCCCCTTTCAGGATCTTTCTCGGTCTGAAATAGTCCTACTTTCCCCACAACTGGCTTCTACTCATCTTTTTCAGATCTCATCTTAAATTTCCTGTCCTCAGAGAAGTCTGATCACTCTGCTTAAATGAGATTCCACTGCCCTTCCCTCTCCCTTCTTTTTGTTTTTTTTCCGCAGCAGACTGCATGGTTGTTAATTATTTTGTTCATTGTTCGTTGTCTATCTCACTGCTTGACTATAAGATCTTGTTGGCTATTCTGTTTCCAGTGTCCGGCAGAGGGGTGCTCTAAAATTATTTTTGAGTGAATGGATAGATGAATGGATTGGTGGATGGATAGTCTTCTTGGGGCTTCATAGGACCTGACCAAATTCCTCATAAAGGTCACTCGGATCTATAGTTCCCAGAGCTGAGCTAAACTAAGCCAGGACTTAGTCCATAAATTCAGGCAGATGTCAATTCAATTCAGTTCAATTCCACTAAATTCAATTTGATTCAATTCAGTTCAATAAATATTTATGGAAAGCCTATAATGTGCTAGTCCCTGGAGCCTGGAGATACAATCATGAACGAGATAGACATAGAGCTTACAGGAAAGAGGGTTGGGAGAAAATTAAAATGCAATTATAATATAGAATAGTGCAATCTATAATTATGATATGGGAAGTAAAGGGTGCTGTCAGAGCACACAAAAGAAGCGTCCGAATGTAGTCTGGGGAGTTCAGGGAGAGGACAGACAGCCCTCCTGAGCACCATGATGGCACCTTTTCTAATCTTCTTTAGGATTTGAGAAGGTGGAACAGTGAAAATCTGATTCTGACAAGAGTAACTGCCACATTTTAAGTGCCTACTATGAACCAGGCATCATCCTGGGCACTTCACATATGATGTCTCTTCTCACCACGACAATCCTGCCAGGTTGGTATAATTATCTCCATCTTACAAATGTGAAACTGTAACAGCAAGTACTATGCCCACAGACACTGTTTTAGGACAGATTCCCTGGGAGATTGACTGGGATGGAGATCTGTGCACAGGGTGCTCCTAGAAACACCACTGGTGAGGGTGTGAAGGCAGCGGGGTCAGACGGAGGAGAAGCTGAGCATTGGAGCAGGGGCCATAATGGCCTTTGTTGGTACCATGAGCTCTGGAAGATTCCTCAGAATTGTTCTGAATTGAAAAAGGGGGCGGCTTTGTGTGCCCGGTTGACCAGTCATTGAACCCCACCTGTCCCTGGGATGAGGGCATAACCTCGGCTGCCTAGCCTCCTTCATCTGAGGGCAATTCCTGGAGAAGCAGTAGGTTGGTAGCTGTGAGCAGTGGGAGAATGGGTGCCTTGGTCCTGACCCCGGCACGCTGCAGCCACCAGCTCCTACATGGTAGCCTGCACACCTCATGTTGACGTGTCCCGGGGCGTGGTCCCACAACCTCTTCTCGTCCCTGTCTACTGTCACTCTTTGGTCATAGCGTTGATTCTCACAATTTTTAATCTCCCTTTTTTTTTTTTTTCTGCTTTATTTCCCAAACCCCTCCGATACATAGTTGTATATCTTAGTTGCAGGTCCTTCTAGTTGTGGGATGTGGGACGCCGCCTTGACGTGGCCTGATTAGCGGTGCCATGTCCGCGCCCAGGATCCGAACCCTTAACCACTCGGCCACAGAGCCGGCCCCTCCCACAATTTTAAATACCATTTATATGATCCCAAATTTACACCCTCAGTCTAGGCCTCTTTCGTGTGCTTCAGACTCACGTGCCTCTGTTTATTCCTCCTCTTCCCTTAACATTTCCAAAAGTCAGCTCCTGATTCTGCCCTACCTGCAACCACTGCCTCCCATAGCCTTCCCATCTCAGCTAATGGCACCTCCACTCTTTCAGTTGCTCAAGACAAAACCTTGGGGTCACTCTTGACTATTCTTTTTCTCTGAGCCCTCATTCAATCCATCAGGAAATTCTTCAAAATATATCCCGTGGCAGCTCCCTATTTCACTTAAGGTAAGCTTACAATGGTCTGATCACCCCTCATTGCCTCTATCGGTTTATCTCCTACCACTCCCATCCCACCCTATTCCATCGAGACAGGCTGGCCCCCTTGTTCCTTGAACATTCCATGCATGCTCCGACCTCAGGGCCTTTGCATGGAACCCCATGTATCTTTATAGTTCACTCCTTCACCCGCTTCAAGTCTCTGCTCAAATTCCACCTGCTCAGTGAGGCTTCCTTGCACACACTATTTAAACTGCAGTGTCCACTCTCTGTCTCTACTTATTTTAGCCCTAGTATCCATTGCCTTCTAACATACTACGTAATTTAATTATTTACTTTATTTATTGCCAGTATCCCCTGACTAAAATGTCAACTTCGTGAAGGCAGGGACTTTTCTGTTTGGTTCGCCATGTCTCCTTGGGGCCTACAACATTGCCTGGCACATAGTGGGCCTGCAGGAAGTGTTTGTTGACTGAATGAATGAAGCAGTAGAGAGGGCATTCAAGTGTGTCTGTCTTGTTCCAAAAGCACGTTCTTGCTGCCACACCACACTGCACCTTTCCTAAATAATTGGACTCCTTCAAGACAGACGTAATGCCACAGAGAAGCCAAAAACAAGTCTCAGCCCTGCGTGAGGTCACACAGTGTAGCTCGCCGGGCTCCGTGTGTCAGAACTGATTCCAGCTAGGCTTCCTTCACTGGGCCAAAAGAATTTCTCAGGGTGCTTTGTCGGCGAAGATCTGACCCCCAGCCAACCCTGACAAGCGATGGTGACAGGGTTCTGGAGCCCTGAGTGAATGAGCCAGGTGGGAGATTCTGGCTTGCTCCGTGATTCACAAGGCTTCTGCAGTCGTCTAGGCCCGGCCTGCCTGTGCGCTCCAGCGTTTGACCAATTAACTTACCCACATTCTGGTGCTGTCCAGAATTTGTTGTTAAAGGAAACCTGGGGACAAGAGGTTTGGCCACATTTAATTTCATCAGAGCAACATGTAAGTGGATCCTTCTTTATTTGTAAAGGCGGGTTTTGAGAGCCAGAGCCAGCCTGGGGGAGGGGAAAATCTCTAATCTTGGAATTAGAAACCCGAGGCCAGGCTCGACTTGACTTTTCCCTAAGTTATATGACCTTGAGCAAATTACTCATTCTGTTTAAATTTCCTTTCCTGCCACACAGTCAGGAGCATTGGACTAATTATCTCTGGTAAGCGGTTGGGCTTTGGGTGGAATTCAGCCTGTACATGGTTTGTTTTGGACCTCAGTGGTTTTTAAAACGGAATCTGAAAATCTCTAGGTGGGGCTTGAGGTCTCCATTTTATAAGAGCGTGCTTCACTCCCTGTCGCCTTAAACCTGCCAGGGTCACTCATCTGTGTTACCTGCCTGCCCTTGAAGGCAGTTGAGTTTCCCTTCCAGTGATAAGAATCTAATGATTCTAAGAAATAGAATTCTTTTTGTAAATAGTGGTACCCAATGGATGATGGTGGGTGAGGGGAGCAATAGCTTTTGAACTCTAGAATGAAGAAACAGAGTTTATATGATCACTATAAACTCAGTCTGTTTACCTTTAGCTATTATTAATTTTGTTGCAATTCATTCCTTAAAGATCAGACATAACTCTTACAAGATCTCTGAACTTGATAGAATATTTTTCCACAATGTCAAGGAGATGGAAGGAACTTCCTGCAATAGGGAGCACCTGAGCTGGTATAGATGTGCCCCCTCCCACAGCATGTGCAAGTGTCATTCCTTCCTTGGGCGCCAGAAATAGAGAAAGACAAACCAGTGCCGCATGCACGAGCTGGAGTGAGGGTAGCCCGAGGGAGTCTTGGACGCAGACATAGTCTTGGGTGTGGAGACATGGCTCGGGGTCTGTGCAAAGCAAGGGTGCCAGATGGAGCCTTCTACACAAGGCTCAAAGAGCCTCAAAGAGGAGCCCTTCTGTTCAAATGATTAAGGCAATGCAAGGAGAAATAGAAGTCACTAAAAAAAAAAAAGAACAGTATGTTTGAAACAAGCATGTTTGAAAAAGAACAGAGCCTTGCTTGCCTTAAACAACCTCCTCTACCGCACAAATACTCCAGCTCCCACACTTCTCTGAGCCAGTGCACCAAGAGATGAGTCTATTTTTATAGCCAGTAAAGTGAATATCGATCATTCCAATCTTGAGATTTCCGATCCTAAGGTGCTGATCTCAACACTGAGCATTTCTTGACCACCTACTTTGTGGCAGGCACTGGTGGCCCCTGCCCTCCAGGTCTTTCATGGCCGCTTGGCCTTGGGAGGTAACGTGGTCAGGCTGGCCCCGCTGTGTAGTCCCTAACCCCAGCCAGATGCCCGAACTGGTGCAGCAGGACTGGGCCATGAGAACTTGCCCCGTCGTGAGAAAGAGTGACCACACTTTCCTCTTCCAGCCCACTGCGTCTGTGGCAAAGTCCGAATGGAGACATTATTGTCTTGTTTAGTGGGAGAATTAAAAAAAATAAGATGCCTAGTATCAAAAGCCATTTTATCGATGGCAGGGGAAGGGGTTTCAGGAAGGTATCTTAGTCTAACTGTGCTCAATGAGTATATGTTGAATTAGCTTATCTCGGTGTTTGTGCTGCCCTATCCCTGCTGAGTTATACCAAGATATTCTAAGACATTTGGGGTAAGAAGAGATTTGGCAGGAACTGAGGCGTTTCTAATGGGAAAAACAGAACATTTTCTTTTCATGAGAATAAAACTGCATCACATATTCTCCAGATCAGCTTTTCTGACATGGACCTTTTATTGTATTCCAGTTCTTTTTTAAGGGGGAGGGTCCAGGATGCGGGCGGGTATACCTCCTTGTTCTATTCTTAGCAAAGATGCCAGCCCCCTTGGAATCAACAACTTTTGCACTTCAAACCCAGACAAGACCACAGTCTGCCACAAAGCATAATGAGTTCAATAATCCGATCGTGGCCGTTCACCTCTCCAAGGGTTGCTGCTTTGTGAATGGAGACACAATGTTCCCGGCAGCCCCTGGAAAGCCCGGTCTTCTGGGCATGCATCGCACAGGGATCTGGGGATCCAGTAATCCAGGATGAAGCTGTTTTATTATTTCAGCTGCTTCTGTGAGCACTGCGTGCCATCCCAGCCCACAGGGCCTGTGTGGGGAAGGTCGGGGCTGCGAGGGGAGGATGAGAGCACTGAAGCCTGCTCCTGCTGCTGGCCTGGGTTTTCTTTTTCAAGATGGGGAAAGAGCCAGCTTACTTCTGAGAACCCTTAATGATGTGATCATGTTTATTTTCTGATGTGTACAAGTCAGGTGTATTATTACATATTAGTTTCTGAAGTCGATGTTATTTTTCCGACCCACTTCAGACAACCGGAACTTATGTCACTCATTCGAGCCTTTAACACTTGGAAAATACAACATCACTATCCTTTATGAAGCAGAGGCACACTAACCTCCGTTCCCCAAACCCATGACGCGGCCCCCTCTGTTCTCTCGCTCTGGTCACTGTGTCCAGTCGCCATTTGGAATGGAAGCTGGACTTTGTGAAACACTCTCTTCTCATCAACTCACAGAGCATTAAAATAGAGGCTCCCTTTGCTCCTTGGGCCATTTTCAAAGGGGAAACTTTTTAAATAGACTTTCTACAGAAGTCACCAAAAAGATAGAAAACAGGAAATTAAAGGAATTACCAGGAAGGCTGCATATGATTCTAATTTTGCTCTTTCAACTAATGAAGATAATATGCCCTGAATATAACACCACACTATTAAAACAATAAAATAACAGAGTAATGGTCACATTTTTGCCTGTAATTGATTTAGTATCAGGATTCATATTGTAAATATTCTGTTTTTACTCTCAACGTTTGTGGAAAAATGACATTTTTTTCTCTTGCAAAAGTAAACTAAAATTTTGGATTTTGTTTCTATCACTGAACAAGCTTTTAGAAAGTTTCTTGTGACCTTGTTGAACTGATTATAAATCTCTTTGATTCTTAGAATAAAATGTACAAAATAGCAAGAACAAACGGAAATCTGTTTTGACCAAATCATATTGATCTGCATGCTGCTGTTTGATCTAAACACATTGTGATTTTTCAAAGTTGCAAGCGTGCACACACCCACACACGCAAATAACAAAATCCTCAAATCCCAGTGTGGGTCTCAGTTGGAGGAGCTTTGATTTGTGGTAAATGTAAGCTCCCCCTAAAAATAGGGAACAATTCAAACCGGCACCCAGGGGAAGGTAATTGATCGACTCTGGGACCTCTGCTCCCAGGTGCAATTTAAGGGGCTGCTGAGGGCATTGCAGGTACCACCATGGGATCGGGGCTCCTTAGATCCTGGTATCTCTGTCCACGTTATGGGAGGAGTCCTTCCTTCAACTGGGGAAGCCCACAGCAGTCTCCTCCACGCCTTTGGAGCAGGCCCACTTATCACTTTCTGTTTACAGATTGAGGGAGGCCCAGCACCAGCCTGCACCCAGCAGGCACATCCCTGCCTCCCGATCACGGGCCGCACGAACACAGAACTCGGGGCGGGCAGACAGCGGGGTTCTGCTGTTACTTAAGACATGCGTTAGGGAGGCTCCCTGAAGCCACTGTCCTCGAGCTTAGAGCTCTCCTTACAAGGAGTCGAATCACTACTGCCCATCTATGGCCAGCCAGAAGTACGCATGACACGCTTGATTCAGGGGCTTTCTGAAAGAGAAGGTAACTTGGTTTTGCCAGCTCTGGTCACCAGATCCTTGACTACAATTGTTGGTTGGGGTCCACCCAGTCTAGGGTTCTTTTCAAGAAAGAGATATTCTTTTAACTCAGGATTTAATAACTAAAATAATTGAGACTGACTGTGCCTACAGTTGAAAGGAGAAATGTGCAGTTTTTCTAAATCATTAAACTGGCTCATGTGGTGGAATGCCATGTAGCAATGAAGAATCCTATTTTAGAAGAGTTATTTGTTGACCTATTAAGGTGTTCATGCTATAGTATCGAGTGCAACGTGCAATAGTAAGTACAGTGTGGTCCACTTTTTATAAGTAAATTGCTGTCGTTCCATAGCTCAGACTTCTTCTTAGCACCTTCCAGTTTCGAAGCTCTTTTGTTTCCCTCTGACTCTCCTCTCTCCCAGTCTGGGCTACCTTCATCCAACCTGGGGAGGAAGGTCAGGGAAAATAACACTATTACTGACGATATTCTTCCACATCTCTCATTTATAGTGTAAAAGTACAATTCTCACACTGTTAAAAAACATAATTTATGCACATAGAGATGGCAAACTCATGCCAAAGTTTCATTAACTCATTATTGAAGGAACCAGCAGCAAGACAAGAGCTGGTTTGAAGAAAATTTGAGAAACAGGGATTGTATAGTTAGTGGGGAAAGGAATAGTGAAACAAGATTGCTAAATAGATACAAAACATGGCAATGCTCTACAGACAAAGATGCTCTATAGACAAAGATGCTCTATAGACAAAGATGCTCTATACACAAGTTTTGGGGTTATCTTCTCTACCAGCCTCCCCCTGCCCACCAAAATATCGTCACAAACACCTTATCATTTTTCTGCAAGCTAATCTATAACTTACTAGGGTTTCAAAATATCTGGGCCACAACCAAGGGACGTCCCTGTGAAGGGATGACCCTTCACAGACTTTTAATGCAGCTATCATTTTTGCCTTATTTCCAAGTTTTAGGTAGTTTTTCTTACATAATGACATAAACTTTGTGCCCTGGGTCCTTCAGGGTTTAGACTTTAAAAACGTCAAAACCAAGATTTGTTTCTTGTTCTCAGCTTTTCTGCCAAAATAACTCTTCCTTCCGAGACCTAGGAAAGAATAATCTTAAACCAGGGCTGGGATGCTAAGAACCAAACCCAGTCTCAGAAACAAGCAGTACCAGCTTCCTCTGGAACTGGGGCTGTTAATGGGTTGACAGATACAGTGAATGCCTAAAACAGGGGGGTTAAGTGGCTCTATATTCTGCATGCTGACTATAGAATCTTCCAGCCCTTCCCTCACTCAGTTCCAGAACAGCAGCACCCAGGCCTTTACCCTCTTGGAAGGAGATAGGATGGAAACTCTGGTTTATTTGGCCAGTCCAAGGGCAAGACCCAAAGGTGGGTCACCCAGATCACCCTACAGTAAAGCTCAGGATTGTCAACTGCAACCTACATAGTCTGAGCTTCCAAACAGCCTTCTGGTCCACAACTCTCAATCACCAGCAGTCAGTCAAAGGACACTAGACATCTGAGGAAAGGCTCTGATTTGGAAGATAGAGATGTAAACAAAGAAAAAACAACTGGGAGGAAACAGGGAGAATACTTTTTAAGAAAAGAAAACAATTATGAGTAATATATCAGAAAGCTAAGAGAAGATACTGTACCCCGGAAATAATAGGACACTATGTGCCCCTCCTCCCCTCATACACAAAGGAACGTCCAGGGAACAAAGTGCTCCTGGAATTAATAATGTAATGGAAAAAGGAAGAAGGAATGGAAGATAAAGTTGGACCCTTGACCTTAGAAAGTAAGGCAAAAATACAAAGAAAATAGAAAATTAAGAGGGTTAGTCTGAGAGCCAAATAACAGAAATTCAAATAACAGGTCCAAAGCTAAATAACAGAAATTCCAGAAAGAGAAAACAGAGAAAATGGAGGGAGGAAATGGCCAATGAAATGGTAAAGAAAATTTCCCAGACGGAAGGAGATGATTTTCCAGATTGTCAGGACCTGCCCTGTACCAACACTAGAAACCGGAAGGTAATAAGCAACACCTTTCACATTCTGAACCTGGAACTTTCAATCTATCTACACCATCATTCAAATGTGAGCAGAGAACAAAGGCATTTTTTAAATTGTTAAGGTATCAAAAAATTTACCTTCCATGATCTTTTCTTCAGGAATCTACTAGAGGACGTGCTGTACCAAAAGAAAGCATTAAGCTCAGAAAAGGGAAGGCTTAGTACAGAGGAAACTGGAGAGCCAACACAGGGGAGAAACAGGGGACTCTCCAGGGCAATGGCAAAGCAAGAGCTCAGGATGGCACCTCTGCTCCGGGGGCAGAGGGCCACCAGCCCAGAACGCAGCATGTTGCTCAGACTGTCATCTGTACCATGCCATCATATCTTCTAAACAAGGGACTAAAGCAGGAAAGAGGAAGACATGAGGTCAAGGCAGCAGGGAACACAACCGTGAGAACAGCAAAGGGAATTCCCAGGATAACAGCAGAGAGAAGTTCAAGATGACAGCTGAGCAGTGGATTAAAAAGAAACATTTGACATTTACAACTCTGTGTAAGTGCTGGTGAAGATGCAGAGTAACTGGAACTCTCATGCATCACTAGTGGAAATGTGAAATGGTACAGCCCCTCTGGAAAACAGTTTGGCAATTTGTTATAAAATTAAACATATACCCACCATATGATCCAGCAATCCCGCTCTGGATATTGTTGCATGTGTCAATGATTTGTTCCTCTTTATCGCTGAGTACTATTTCATTGGATAAACAAACAAACTCTGGTACATCCATACAATGGAATATTACTCAGCAACGAAGAGGGGGGAACTATTGACACATGCAATGACTTGGATGAATCTCAAAGACATTATGTTGAGTAAAAGAAACCAGTCTCAAAAGATTACGTATTGAATGATTCCATTTATATGGCATTCTCAAAAATATAAATCTGTACTGATGAAGAATAGATCATTGGTTGCCAGGGGGCAGGGGATGTGTGTGACTATAAAGAGACAGCACAAAGGAGTTTTTGAGGTTATGTAACTATTCTTTATTCTGATTGTGGTGGTAGCTACAAGAATCCATATATGTAATAAAATTTATAGAATAGTACAAAGAAAGAAAAAGTCAACTTTACCATATGATAATGTAAAAAATACAATTTTAAAAAGAAAAAACCTCTGTGTATTTATTATTGTCATAAAATTAAAATATTTTTTAAAATTTGAAGAATGTAAAACAAAATATTATCAGTGCATATCTCTGAATGGTAGGATAACTGATAACTAACTTCTTTGCTTATGTGTATTTTCTGGGGTTTTTTTGGGGGGATATAAGGTATTTATGCAATACAAAGGACATAAAAAGTATCATTTTAATCTCCAAATATTTTTATTTGTTTGTTTTTAAGTGTAGAATTCAGTATATTTTAGTATATTCACAAAGTTATACAACTATCATCCCTATCTAATTCCAGGACGTTGGCATCTCTCCAGAAAGAAATCCATACCATTTAGTAGTCACTCCTCATTTCTCCCCCCCAGTGGTTAGAAACCGCTAATTTACTTTCTGTCTAGATTTTCTTATTCTGGATATTTCATATCAATGGAATTGTACAACACATGGCTTTTTGTGTCTGACTTCTTTTACCCAGCATAATATTTTCAAGATTTCATCCTTGATACAGCAAGTATTGGTACTTCACTTTTTTAATGAATAATATCCAATTGTATGGGTATAGCATATTTTGTCTACCTATTCATCAGTTGATAGATATTTGTGTTGTTTCCACCTTTTGGCTATTATGAATAATGCTACTATGAACATTTGTGTGCAAGTTTTTGTATGGACATATGTTTTTTAATTCTCTTGAGTAAATACCCAGCAGTAGATTTGCTGAGCCATGTGGTACCTATATGTTAAAGCTTTTAAGGAACTGCCAAGCCGTTTTCCATAGCAGCTGCACTATTTCACATTCCCACCAGTAATGTTTGAAGGTTCCAATCTCTCCACATTCTCACCAACACCTGTTATTATCTGTCTTTTTGATGATAGCCATCCTAGTGGATGAGAAGTGGTATTTCATTGGGTTTTGGTTTGCAATTCCTAGAAACTAATGATATTAAGCATCTTTTCATGAACTTATTGGCTATTATTATATATTCTTGGAGAAGTCTCTATTCAAATCATTTGCCCATTTTTAAATTGGATTATTTGTGTTTCTATCATTGAGTTTTAAGAGTACAGTGTAATTTCGAGGTTAACATCAATTACTGCTTTTTATGAAGATGTGATAAAATCCTTAGCCATGTGGTTAAGAAAATATGACCTATTCTCATTGAGGCTTTTGTCATTCTGTATCACTCACTGATCCTTTTCATTGTCTTCCTGTTTTTTTTGTGTCATGTAAAATGGAATTGAAATGGTAGATATTTTTTATATCAGAATCTTTAATAATAATTACAGAGAACTGTCTCTGTCTGAAATTTCTGAAAGTTTTTATTTTTTAAAATTCCAAAGTGAAATTAGCTATTTTTTTCAGATTATGGAATAAGTATGTATTCACTGTGAAAAAAAAACTTCAAGGAGGTCTGATTTCCAGTTCTGCCTGTAAGGAGCTTGAAAGTTACTCTTCTGTCCTAACAACAAGTAAAAAGCTGAACAGATTGAAAAACCAACTCTTCTAGGATCTGTAGGAGAGGTGAGGTTAGGGCAAACTGCTGTCCCCAAGATTAGGGAGACAGACAGGTGGAGACAGGGCGTCATGGCTTCCTGGAGCGGAGTCTCAGAAGCAGAAACCATTGCAGGAATTGGTGTGGGTAGGAAAACCTGGACTATCACCAACAAATTGCTGGAAGTTCAGTGTGGACAACTCTGAGAGTTAAAAACTCCAGGGAGAGCCAGTCATAGGGGGGCCTCCACAATTTTGTGAGATTCACCTCTAGGTGCTTGACCAGGTTCTCATAGTAATTATTAGAGAAAAATCCCCTTGTGCTTCCAGCAGGGGAAGGGGAAAAGAAACCATTTTGAAATACTTCAGAGCACTCTTTTCTTTTTAATGAGGTTTGCTGTCAGGAGAAGCTAGTTAACCAGAGCCTAAGCTGCTGGGATATTATCAGAGCCTTAACTGACCTGGGGAAGGGAAATACCCAACTCCAGTCAGCTGTAGCCATTGTCTCCCACCTCAGTGGGGAGAAAAAACCCTGAGAAACACTTGTGGCATTCCCAGTCCAGAGGCACAGGCTCACTAGGAGACTGAGACCTAATCCCAGGACTATAGAATGCTTCCCCCACACCACCACCACATTAAAAAACCTATTTACGGTAGTTCCTTTTACCCAGTACCTCATGTCCAGCTAGCAAGAAAAATTACGCAACATACCAAAAGGCAAAAAACACAGTTTGAAGAGGCAGAACAAGCATCAGAACCAGACATAGCAGGGATGTTGGAATGAACAGACCAGGAATTTAAAACAACTATGATTAATATGTTAAGGTCTCCAATGGATAAAGTAGACAGCATGCAAGAACAGATGGGGAATGTAAACAGAGAGATAGAAATGCTAAGAGAGAACCAAGAAGAAGTGCTAGAGGTCAAAAATGCTATAACAGAAATGAAGAATGCTTTTGATGGGTTTATTAGCAGAATAGTAGATGGATATGGGTGAGGAAAGAATCTCTGAACTCAAGGACATCTCAATAGAAACCTACAAAACTGAAAAGCAGAGAACAAAAACCGAACAAAAGAGAACAGAATATCCAAGGACAACTACACAATGTGTGACATACACATAATGAGAATACCAGAAAGGAAAGAAAAATAGAAGAGAATAGAAGAAATAGTTGAAACAACAATGATTGTGAATTTTCCCAAATTAATGTCAGATACCAGACCACAGATCTAGGAAGCTCAGAGAACATCAAGAATCATAAATGCCAAAAAAACTATACCTAGGCATCATTTTCAAACTACAGAAAATCAAAGATAAAAAAATCCTGAAAGAAGCTAGAGGAAAAAAAATCTTACCTATAGAGGAACAAAGATAAGAATTATATCTAGCTTCTCCTCTGAAACCATGCAAGTAAGAAGAGAGCAGAGTGAAATATTTAAAGTATTGAGAGAGAAAAAAAAAAACCCTACCAACCTAGAATTCTGTACTTTGCAAAATTGTCCTTCAAAAGTGAAGGAGAAATAAAGCCTTTCTCAGACAAACGAAAATTGAGGGAATTTGTTGCCAGTAGACCTGCCTTGCAAGACATGTTAAAAGAAGTTCTTCAGAGAGAAGGAAAATGATATAAGTCGGAAACTTAGATCTGCGTACAGAAAGGAAGAGTGTTGAAGAAAGAATAAGTGAAGGTAAAATTAAAAACTTTTATTTTCTCCTTAATTAATCTACAGATAACAGTTTGTTCAAAGTAATATTAGCAACAATATATTCAATTATGTATGTTTATGTATATATCTTATGTATACACATATATATGTTTATGTATATTTATATATAAGTGAAATGAATGGTAGCAATAATACAAGGGACAGACAGAAGGAAATAGGATTCTTTTATTATTATAAGGCATTTACAGCACCCATGAAGCAGTATAGTGTTATTTAAAGTGGACTTGGATTAGTTGTAAATGTATATTGCAAACTCTAGGATGACCACTAAAAAAAGTAAAAACAGAAGTATAACTGATATGCTAAGAAAGGAGAGAAAATGGAATCATATAAAATACTCAATTAACACCACAAAAGGCAGAAAAAGAGTGGAAGACAACAACAGGAACAAAAAACATGGACAAGAAATAGAAAACAGTAACAAATATGGTAGATGTTAACCCAGCTATATTAATAATCACTTTGAACATCAATGGTCTAAGTGCACCAACTAAAAGACAGATCGTCAGAGCACATCAAAAACCAGACCCTTGTATAGGTTATATACAAGAAACCCACTTTAAATATAATGACTCACATACGTTAAAAGTGAATAGATGGAGAAAAATATGCCATGCTAACCCTTCAAAACATCAAAAGAAGGCAGGAATAGCTATATTAATTTCAGACACAGCAGACTTCAAAGCAAGGAAAATTATCAAGCATAAAGAAGAGCATTACGTAATGATAAAGGAATCAATTCTCCAAGAAAACATAACAATCTTTAACATATATGAGTCTAACAATAAAGTGTCAAACTATATGAGGCAAAGACTGATAGAACTGAAAAAAGAAATAGAAGAATCCACTATCATAATTGGAGACTTCAACACTCCTCTAGCAGAAATGGATAGATTCAGCAGGCAGAAAATCAGTCAGGACATACTGAACTCAACAACACCATCAATCACCTGGATATAATTGACATCTATAAACTACTTCATCCAACAGGAGCAGAATACACATTCTCCTCAAGCTCACGTGGAACATGCGTCAAAATAGACCACTTTATGGGCCATAAAACACACTTTAACACATTTAAAATAATAGAAATAATACAATGCCTGCTCTCAGATCGCAATGGAATTAAACTAGAAATCAATAACAGAAAGATAACTGAAAAATCCCAAAATGAGTAAACAATGCACTTCTAAATAATGTATGAGTCAAAGAAGAGATTTCAAGAGAAATTTAAAAATATTTTGAATTAAATGAAAATGAAAACATAGCTTTTCAAAATTTGTGGGGTGCAGCAAAAGCAGTGTTTAGAGGGAAACTTATAGCATTGAATGCATATAGCAGAAAAGGAGAAAAATATAAATCAATAATCTAATTTCCACCTTAGGAAATTAGAAAAAGCAGAAGAAATTAAATCCAAAGAAAGCAGAAGAAAAAAAAAATAAGAATTAGAGCATAAATCAATGAAATTGGCAACATGAAATCAATAGAGAAAATAAACAATCAAAAGCTAGGTTTTTGAAAAGATCAATAAAATCAATGAGCTCTAGCCAGGTTACCTAAGCAAAACGAGAGAGCACATTAATTACTAACATCAGAAGTGAAAGAGGGGACACTAAAAAGACAATAAAGGAATACTGTGAACAACTCTATGCCTCCAAATTTGATAACTTATATAAAATGGGCCAATTCCTTGAAAGACACAATCTCCAAAACTCACACAAGAAGGAATAGACTATCTGAATAGGCCTTTATCTATACTGAGGCCTATTAAATAAATTGAATAATAATTAATGACCTTCCAAACCAGAAAGCACCAGGTCCAGAAGGTCACTGGGGAATTCTACCAAACATTTAAGAAAGAAATTATACCAATTCTCTACAATCTCTCTCAGAGGATAGAAGCAGAGGGAATACTTCCTAACTCAGTCAATTAGACCAGCATTACCTTACTATCAAAACAGACAAACACATTATAAGAAAATTGCAGACCAATATTTCTAATGAACATAATGCAAAACTCCTCAAAAAATATTCACAAATCAAATGCAAGAGTATATAAAAAACATTACACACTACAACCAAATGAGATTAATCCCAGGTGTGCAAGGCTGGTTCAACATTCAAAAGTCAATTAATGTAATCTATCACATCCACAGGCTAAAGAAAAAAGATTATATGATCATATCAATAGATGCAGAAAAAGCATTTGACAAAATCTAACACCCATTCATGATAAAAATTCTTCAGTAAACTAGGAATAGAGGGGAACTTCCTCAACTTGATAGACCCGAAAGAATTCTACAGTTAATATCATACTCAGTGGCGAGAAACCCAGAGCATTTTCACTAAGATCAGGTACAAGGCAAGGATGACCCCACTCAGTACTCCTTTCAACATTGTACTGGAAGTTCTAGCAATGCAATAAGACAAGAAGAAATAAAAGATATACAGTTTGGGAAGAAAGAAATAAAACTGTCTTTGTTCGCAGAGGACATGATCATCTATGTGGAATATCTGACAGAATCACCAAAAAAACTCCTGGAACTAATAAGTGATTATAGCAAGGTTGCAGGATATAAAGTTAATATACAAAAATCAATTGTTTTCCTACATACTACCAATGAAGAAGGGAATTTAAAATTAAAAACATAATATTGTTTACATTATTAATTACATTATGTATATCTGAAATGAAATACTTAGGTATAAATCTAACAAAATGTGTACAAGATCTATATGAGGAAAACTACAAAAATTCTGATGAATGAAATCAAAGAACTAAATAAATGGAGAGATATTCCATGCTCATGGATAAAAGGAATCAACATTTTCAAGATGTTAATTCTTCCTAACTTAATCTATAGATTTAATGCAATTCTAACGAAAATCCCATCAAGTTATTTTGTGGATTGACAACCTGATTCCAAGTTTATATGGAGAGGCAAAAGACCCAGAATAGCCCATACCGTATTGAAGGAGAACAAAATTGGAAGACTGACACTATTTGACTTCAAAACTTGCTATAAAGCAACAGTAATCAAGACAGTGTGTATTGGTGAAAGAACGGGCAAATAGATCAATGGAACAAAATAGAGAGAGACCCATGTAATTATAGTCAATTGATCTTTGACAAAGTAGCAACGGCAATACAGTGGAGCAAAGACAGTCTTTTCAACAAATGGTGCTGGAACAACTGGACATCCATGTGTAAAAAAAAAAAAAAATCCAGACACAGACCTCACAACCTTCACAAAAATTAACTCAAAATCATCATAGGCCTAACTGTAAGACGTAAAACTATAAAACTCCTAGAAGATAACACAGGAAAAAGCCTATATGGCCTTGAATATGGCAATGACTTTTTAAATACAACAAAGGTGTGATCTGTGAAATCAACATTTGATAAACTGGACTTCATTAAAATTAAAAACTTGTGCTCTTGGAAAGACAATGTCAAGAGAACGAGAAGACAAGCCACAGACTGGGAGAAAATATTTGCAAAAGACACATCTGATAAAGGACTGTCATTCTAAATATACAGAGAACTCCCAAAACTTGACAATATGAAAATGAACAACCAAGCAAAAAATGGACCAAAGACCTGGACATCTCCCCAGCGAATATACACAGATGCAAATAGCATATGAAAAAATGCTCCACATCATATGTCATCAAAGAAACGCAAATTAAGACAAAAATGAGGTTCCTCCACACACCTATTAGAATAGCCAAAATCCGGAACACTGACATCCAAATGCTGGCAAGAATGTGGAGCAAGAAGAATTCTCTTTCACTGCTAATGGGGATGCAAAATGATACTGTCACTTTGGAAGACAGTTTAGTGGTTTCCTACAAAACTAAACATATTCTTACCATACAGTCCAGAAATCACACTCCTTGGTATTTATCCAAAGGAGTTGAAACT
This sequence comes from Equus asinus, assembly GCF_041296235.1. NCBI lineage: Eukaryota > Metazoa > Chordata > Mammalia > Perissodactyla > Equidae > Equus > Equus asinus. The sequence continues at coordinate 88,757,529 of NC_091798.1, forward strand.
TATGTGCACAGAATAGCCTGCAAAGAGATGTTTAGAGCAGCTTTATTCATAATTGCCAAAACTTGGAGGCAACCAAGATGTCCTTCAGTTGGTGAACGGATAAATAAGCGGTGATACATCCAGACAATGAAATATTATTCAGCACTGAAAAGAAATGAGCTCTCAAGCCATGAAAAGACATGGAGGAAACTTACATGCATATTACTAGGTGAAAGAAGTCAAACTGAAAAGGCTACATGCTCTATGATTCCAACTATCTGACATTTCTGGAAAAGGCAAAACCATGCAGACAGTAATAGATCAGTGGTACCCAGAGGTTGAGGGGGGTGGAAAGGGGTGAATGGAGAATTTCATTTATCTCTGTGCAGACCACAGACGAGTTTTTAGGGTAATGAAAATACTCTGTATGATACTATAATGGTGGATACATGTCATTATACATTTGTCCAAAACCATAGAATGTACCACACCAAGAGTGAACCCTAAAGTAAACTACGGGCTTTGAGTGATTATGATGTGTCAATGTAGGCTTAGCAATTGTGACAAATGTTCTATTTGGATGGAGAATGTTGATAATGGAGGCGGCTATGCGTGTGTAAGGGCAGAGGATAAATGGGAAATCTCTGCACCTTCCTCTCAATTTTACTGTGAACCTAAAACTGCTGTAAAAAATATAGTCTTAAAAAAATTCAAACAACCCCAAAGTGAAAATCACCTGTATTTCCATCTCACAAGTAGAACAATTGCTAACATTTGCCAGGTATCTGCCCAGACTTTTTGTCCATGTTTATAGGTGTAACACACACACACACACAATTAAAATGGGAATATGCCATGCATGCTTTCTTGCTACTTGCTTTTTTATTCAACAATGTGTTGTAGCCACAAATAATATGGATATACATCTTAATTTTTAAAGGTTGCATATCATTCCATATGTGGGGAATACGCCATAATCTGTTTTAACCATCTACTAATAGATATATTACATCCATGTATGTATGTGTGTGTGTGTATGCACATGTGTATACTTGTCTGATTATCACTATATTATGAATTTCTAGAAATGAAATTAATGGGTGAAAGGGAATGGGGAATGCTCATGTACCATTTTGACACATAGTGCCAAATTTCCCACCAGAAAGGTTGTACCAATTTACACATCCAACACTGTTAATAAGAGTGTTCATGTCTCTAACACTAGGTATTGTCATTATTTTTAATCTTTACCAATATTTCAGGCAAAGAAATGAGATACCATTATTTTTAATTGGTATTTTTTTGTTTCCAGAACTGTTGAACATATTTCCATATGTATAACTGGCCATTTGTATTACCTATTTTTAAATTTGCTTGTCTGCGTGTCCTGCTATTGTTTTCCTATGGGGATGTTAGTCTTTTCTTATTGATTTATTAGAACTCTTTGTATGTTAGGAGTTATTGATTCTATGTCTTGCATAATGCACAATGATCTCATTTAAATATAATTTTCATGAAATTGGTCTATAACTTTGATTTTTCTATTCTCTTGATTTGTTCAATTCTGGGACATTGAAGGCAGGCTCTGTGAAACGCCTGCTGCTTGTCATCCTGGGCATATTTTCTTTCTGTGTACAGTATGGTGTTCTACATCTTTAAGTTTGCTTACATCTGAGATGCTTCTCAATGATGAGAAGGAATTTAAGGACTTAGACTTTTTGGTAAAAAGGGAACAACTTCCAGTTTTACAACTATCTGAAAAAAAATTCTCTCCCCCACCTGTCCTCAAAGCCCTATGCTCTAATCACGTGATTAGTCTTTCTGGCAGAGCCAGCCTCCATCCTGAGTCATCTCCTTCACGTAAATTCAGTTACGGTCCAAGGGGCCCACCATCAATAACAAACACACTCCTATCCCTGGGGGAATTCCAAGGACTTGGAGCTTACCTCCTAGGATCTAGGGAGAAAGGCCAGCCACCTTTTTTACTATACAACAGTGGTGATAATGACAATGACATAATTTCTAGTGCACCCCACTCCTCCCATTTCAGAAATAAAATGCCCTAACTCGGTAAAACAGCTGTCTTTTCAAAGAATGCTTAAGAGGTAAGTCTCATGGGGGAAATCCGAGGTGCAGGTGTGGGTGTGCACTTCGAATCCTGCTTTGGCATAGACTGGATTCACGGCACAGCTTCAGGTAAGAGGTGGCCTTTTGGTTGATCCTCCCCAGCACACACTCTGAAGTCTCAACAAACTGTTAATTTCTTTTCCCGTGAACACTTCTCTCATTAACCAGCCCCTGGGCATTTTCCAGTGGAAAATGGAATTGTTGGCTTTCCCCAGCTCCTGTTTACAGTCCAATGAGTTGAAAGATGAATCAGGCAATTACCGTATTTCATGCTGATGGAATGCAGGTGGAGGACTGAAGTCAGGAGCATGTTAAGTAGTCTTTTGGGTCCACTGGGACCAGTGGAGGGAAAGAAAATGGAAAAGGAGAAAGATGCTGGGACTGAAATAGCAGGAGAAACAACATTTAAATAGGAGCCGCCTTAATGAGAATGTGTCACCTCAGAGTCAACAAGATGTCAGTAGATGGGCTGCACCTGTCCCTTGAGAGCCTCTCCAAGAAAAACCAAGCACCAGAGACCAATGGAAGCAGGAAAACCAAACCAGACTCCTCAGATAGACTTCAGCAAATAAAATCTCAGCTCCCGAAGCATCAGGTCTTGCTCAGATGGGCTGAACCTCGCCTTCCCTCACACCTCCACATCTTCCGAGGGAGGAGCCTCGGAAGAATTTAGAGCCTCAGCGAGTGTTAGAGTTTGCTTCTTTGTTTGTTCCTAGAGTGATCGATTTTCACCACCAACACGCACTCATTCATGTCAATTAAATCAGATTGCTTTGGGTGTGAAGAGCAGCTGGAGTTAGAACAGCCCCAGTCTCAGGGGTCTTCTTTGCAAAAGGATCTTTCTACCTCAGGTGATGACTGCGCTAGGATTTTGGACGATGGGGAGAGGGTAGAGCAGAGCCTTTTCCCCAGCTGTTCTTAAAGGCAGGAGCCTAGAGCTCTGGGAACAAAGCAGTCGCCTTGGCTGGTACTTCACGTTGACCACATTGATCTAACTCAACCTCCAGGACACTGTGCAAACATTTACTGAGCTTCTGCTCTCCAAGGAGGGCAGCTGGTGAAGGAGAGGGCTCGACTGGAGGCCCGTAACCTGCTCATTCTGAACTCCCCTTCCTCTCAAGTATGTTTGTGTTAATTATCTACTTATGTCAGGGAAGAGCATTCTGGAGGCCTCCATGACACCGGCGGTGGCCTCACTCTCCACTCTGCTCTTGCAGAGTTGCTGCTCCTGGAGCTGTGTGCAGACTCAAGGGAAAAGGTTATTCCAGAAATATTCCATTTCCGTCTCTAAAGGATGACGTTCCAGGGACAGGTTTATGCTTTCTGAGTTGTTACTCAAGACAGAAGCCAATAGTGACTTAAGGAGAGAAGAAGCTGAAACATAATAATAAGCAATGGCCAAAATTAGAGCCGAGGGGGCAGGGCAGTCTTCCCACCAAGGTCTGTAACTCCTTTCATTCCAGCTGGGCTGCCGGCCTTTGTTAAAATCTCCGTCATAGCAACAGAAGCTCTGCTTTCCCTGCCACTCCCTCATCTCCACATTCCCTACCCTGCAAAGATGTGGCACCTCTTGTAAACCCCAGCAACTTATTAGACCCCCAAGAGGTTCCGAAATTGCTGTTGGCAAAGGCATGTTGTTCCTTGCCTTTTCAAGCGGCTGCTTACTTATAAAGATCAATGCTGTGAAGAAATAAATTTAAAAAAAAAGTGGAGGTTATAGGTGGGCCTTCAGACTCTGTTGATACTCCCAGGGGGTGGTCCCAGAAGCACATTTGAAAGCAAGTAATGGCAAGGATTGGAGGGACGTTTTTGGTATCTTTAAGAGTGCCCTGGGTGCTTGGTCACAGGCCTCCAGGCCAGATCAGTCCTAGGAAAAGAGTGAAGGAAGCAGCCTGACCTCTGAGGCTCCCTATCTGCTTTCCACCCATCCCGCTTTCCCCCATGGTTGTTCCTCCTCCTTTTTTCCAAAAATTATTCCACTGGGAAATGGTGTGACCCATGGTGGTTGCTGAACCGCCCCTCCCAGAAGTACTTGGGGATGATGCTTAATTTGAAAAAGTACTTCTAGCCTTTCTATTTCAGTTTCATTAGTGATGAGGACATATTTTGGGACAGGCTATGGGGAACAGCGATATTTAACTATTTGTTCCTTCAGCAAATAATTATTGAGTACCTCTGATACTCTGGACCCTGGTGGGGGCAAGATGGGGGGTTCTTCATGAATTTTGGTCTTTCAACATCAGAACTATGGCTGGTTTCCTCCTAAATTACCCAAAGGTAAAATTCACTGCAGTGAATATTGATTTTCTTCCGAAGTTGACATATTCTATTCTCAACGAGGAAAGCATTAAGGTACTGAGAAACATTGGACCCTTCCTGAGTCAAATTATATTACAAGGGTCCTAAACTTAGCTGAGAATGAATCTACTTGAGTCATGTGCTGTCGTCTCCAAATTTAAATTTCTGCATCTCTCTTGAGTTCCATGCACATATTTCCATTTGCCTGTTAATCAGCTCTATTCAGATGTTCTATAGGAACCTCAAATTCCACTTCTTCAGAGCCAAACTAACTATTTTCCCGGGAGACTTGCTCCTCCTCCTCCTATGTCCTCTGTATCACTGACATCTTCTCCACCTACCTAGCTACCCAAGCCATCATTCTTGGAGATTCTTCCTTGCCCAATCTTTCAAACCAATTGCTAAGTCCTGGCTATTCTACCACTCACAGAAGAACAGCATTGTCACGTGTTTAGATCAGAACTGGCCAAAGGCATACTTTAATTTCAAGCACTTTGCAGGGAAAAAACTTGACTAAGCAGTCAGATGCTTGCTAATATATTACTTTGAGTGGTGAATTAATTAATACAATTACTGAGTTCACTTACAACTTAAGCAAGTAAATTCACTTTCCCATAACAAACACATTTATGACTTAAGTAAATAATTTCTGAAAAGGATGCATTTTCTATTCTCTGAGGTTATCACAAGCATTCAAAGGTTACATTTCTGAGAGGATAAATAATAGCTCTGTAAGCAGTTGTGTATCTTGGCAAACCCCTTTCTCTTTCTCATTGAAAATCTTAACCATAGAGAGGAACTGGCATCATAATTTGAGATGCAGGCCATGCACATTTTGTGTGTGTGTATGAGGAAGATTTGCGCTGAGCCAACATCTGTGCCAGTCTTCCTCTACTTTGTATGTGGAATGCCTTTACAGCATGGCTGATGAGCAGAGCAGGTCCACACCTGGGATCTGAACCTGCGAACCCCTGGCTGCTGAAGCAGAGTGCACGGAGCCTTAACCACGCAGCCACAGGGCAGGCCCCAGAACATGTACATTTTAATCTTATTTGAGATCTTTGCCCCACATGGATTATCTTTTCATTATACTCCTGTTGTCACTAGAATGTAAATATGGACTATTCTATAAACTTTTCTTCCTTCTTTTGCTGAGAAGGGCAATAAACAACACAGCACTTAATTTCTTAAAGAACTTATGTCAACAGTGTGATTTCTTCTTGTCTTAGTCCATTTGCGCTGCTGTAACAGAATGCCATAGACTTGGTGGCTTAAACAACACACATTTATTTCCCACAGTTCTGGGAAGTCCAACACGAAGGTGCTGGCAGATTCAGTGTCCAGTGAGGGCCTCCTTCCTGGTTCCTAGATGGCCACCTTCTTGCTGTTTCCTTACATGGTGGGAGGCGTGAGGGAGCCCTCTGGGGTCATCTCCTATAAGAGCACTAATCCCATTCGTCAAAGTTCTACTCTTGTGACCTAAGCACCTCCCAAAGGCCCCACTTCCAATTGCCATCACATTGAGTATTAGGTTTCAACATAAGAATTTTGGGGGGACATAGACATTCAGTCTATAGCACTTATCTTTATAGGGCTTCTCAAAAAAATCATAGTGACCTATGTCTTCAATTTTAACTGAGGTTAATCTAAATTTGAGACATAATTTTTCAGTCCATATTCCTAGAATTCTCTTGTTTCTATCCTCTTTCTCACCATCTCCGCTGTTACCGCCTGAGTTTAGGCCCCACCATAATTTGCCCGGAGGACTGACCAACAACTCCCAATGGGTACCGCCTTCCCTGCCTTGCTCCCTTCCCAACCGTGCCCTAGACTGAAGGACATTTCAAAGTGTGCAGATAGGCTCTTGTAATTCTTCTGCTTAAAACTATTTATGGGCTTCCCTTTGCTCATAGATTAAATAGAAACTCTTTAGAGTGGCATAATAGGCCCTGTTTAGAAAAGAAGTGAAGATGTATGATAATGTGATCTAGAATAAGAAATATATATTTGGTCTTCATCTGTGTTTCTAGCACAAAGCTCCTAAAACCCTTGGAATTTCCTAAGTGATAAGAGCAATAAAGGTGTCTTGATATTCATAGCAAATCTCTTTCAACCACACCTGAGTCTATGTTAATGTAGTGACTTTTGGAGAGCATGAAAGGATGGGGGCTGGTTGCCAAGGGAACCCACTCTGCAACTGAAGCGTTGGAACTTTCAGTCCAACTCCTGACCTCTGGGGTGGGAGAGAAGCTGGAGGTTGAATCAATTACCAATGGCTGATGATTTAATCAATCATGCTTATGTAATAAAACCTCCATAAAAACCCAAAAGGATGAGATTGGAAGAGTTTCCAGTTGGTGAACATGTGGAGATTTGACAAGTGGAAATCCCACACATGGAGATTTAAGGAGAGTGGTGCTCTCAGAGAGGGCATGGAAGCTCTGCGCTCCTTTCCATATACCTCACCATATGCATCTCTTCCATCTGGCTGTTCCTGAGTCATATCCTTTTATAACAAACTGGTAAATGTAAGTAAAATATTCCTCTGAGTTCTATGAGCTGTTCTAGCAAATTAATTGAACCCGAAGCAGGGGTCGTTGGAACCTCTGATCTATAGTGGTTGGTCAGAAGCCCAGGTGACAACCTGGACTTGCAATTGACCTCTGAAGTGGGAGGTAAGGCAGTCTTGTAGGACTGACCCCTTAACCTGTGAGATTTGACACCATCTCCAGGTAGATAGTGTCAGAATTGAATTAAGTCCAGTGCTTGGTAGTGTGGAACAAACACACACACACTGGATTCCTCCCTGAAATATTCCTTTCATATCAGTCAGGATTCAAAAAGATAAAAAAGAAACCACTCTAGATATTTTAAGCAGAAAACAATTAATATGGACATTAGATGTTTATTGAAGTGTTGGAAGAGCTTGAGATGTAGCCACATCTCCAAGAATGCCATCGCAACTGGCCTACCAGGGGAGATCGTAGCTCTGCCAAAATAGGAAGGCAGGGAATTAGAACACACTACTATGGCTACGATCTAGGTGTCAGGAAGGTGCTATCAGCTTGACCACAACTGAACAACCATGAAGATAGTAACTAGACACTGGAAGTCTGCTGCAGAAAAACTCCACAACCTCAACAGAAATCAGCCAAGAGCATCAGAGCTATAGCCTCTGCCTTGGTTCTACCTTCTAAATCTTGAGAGGTACGTGTAATTGCTGGAAACTAATTTGCATCTAGACATCTGTCTCAAGGGAATTTTGGAAAAATAGCCTTTAGCTGTCCAGGAAGACAAATAGAACAGACGGTAAGAATGGATGCTAAGTGCGCATTGACTGTAACCAACACACCTTTCTCTTGCCTTCTGTTGTTGCACAATATTCTGCTTTTCCCCCTAAACCTATGGTGCCTCATCTTCTGCCTGTTCCATGCTGTGTTGTTACTCAGGACTCAGACCTATCTTTTTCTCACTCTATATTCTCTTTATGGGCAATTTAATGCACTCAGTATGCAAGGATTCCAAAATCATCATCTCTAGCCAGGACTCTTTCACACATGCTTCCTGTATCTCTAGCTGCCTATGGGATCTCTGTCTAGATCTGTCACAGGCACCTCAAACCGAACATATCCAAAACTAAACCAATCACGTCCCCTCCTCAAACCAGCTCTGTCTCCTGATGTCACTGTCTCAGTAAATGGTGACATAATCTGTCTCATCTCCCAAGCAAGAAACCTAGGAGTCACCCTTGACTCTTCCTTCTAGTTACCTCCCATGTCTAATTAATCCTCAAGTCTTGAGAATTGTACGTATTAAATGTCTCTCAGAACCACCTATTTCCACTATCATCTCCAACCTGAACTCCGGCCAGGGCATCTCAACTGGTTTCCTTGTCTCCAGTCTTGCCTTCCTTCAACCTGTCCCATGTATTCAGCAAGCTTTGTCAAAAACATACATCAGATCTCTTAAAACTCTTGTAGCTCTCCGAACCCTTAGGATGGAGTCCAGAGCCATTAACATGGCTTTCAAGGTCCCAAGGCTAATATTTAACTTGTGTTTACCTGTATATCTAGTTATCCTGGCTGATTAAATATTGAAATTTTCCCATACTTTGCAACTACCTCCCTTACCTCCTCACTATCCATCAGCTAAAGAGTTAATGCTGAATCTGTTCTGATTGGTCAATGCTTACACTGGTCAGTACTTCCAAAAGTGTGGACTACTTGCACTGCCATGGCTTCCACCATGAGAGAGTTGGCTCATGCCTATGTCTTGGTGCCCACCTCCCCTCAACCCCAGGCAGGTATTGAGTAGAGACCATTTTGGTATTCTTCAGCACACCAGCCCAATATGTTTCTCAAACTCCATGCCTTGTCCCAGTGAAGTCCTTTAACCAGAGTGTTCCCAAGCTCCATGATAGGGGGGTAATGTTGACTCTGGTGGACATGCTGGCACTCCAGTGCCCTCTGAAGCTGTGGTCAACTACCACAGGCCAGTGGTCCCTCAGAATCACCCTCACCTGGCCACATGTGGGAACTTCAGCCTCCTTTGGACTTGGGTCCCCAAAGCATGAGACTAAAAGTGGGAGAGCAGATGGGTAGATGTAAAAGGTCCCCACAGGTCCTCGTTAGGTGCCAGGCAGGGTTTCTTCAGTAATGATGGACATTCCTGAGAAAGATGGGCCTCCACAGGGATGAGTTGGGGACTAATGTGAAATTTATCCCTGTTGAATTCCTCCTCCATTTATTGGAAGGGCTTGGTTAAAACCCACCTGATGATCACCTATCTTGGGAATTTACAATATTAATTTTATTACTAAAAGTGGGAACTAATAGGTATAGAGTGCCAGTTCTGTTCCACTCTAAATGCATATTAACTCAGGTGAGGACTGTAGATGTCATAATCTCCATTTTCTGGATGAGGAAACTGAAGTCCAAGGAGGTTATGTAAACCAAAGTGGCTGAGCCAGGAGTCTAAACTCGCGGCCCAGGACCAAACTGCCAACCAGAGCTTCTCCCGGAGCCAGAGGATTCGGTTAGACTGAAGGTGGTATTTCGGTGTACAGTTCTCACCACTTAGTCAACACAGAGACATTGGACAGATAAAAATCTAAGACAGTATTACACTGGCTAAGAAATTTTGTTAACATAATTGCGGTGAGTTCAGCAAATGCTGAGAGAAAATTCAGCATCTTGCAAAATATCATCGAAGTTAAGTGAATTCTCCTCTTACTGAGTCTACATGTTACTTAACGTCCTGCAATTTAACAGGAAAAGTCTTTGAAAAAGTTTTATCATGACTCAGGGGCATCATTTATCCAGTGGAAGGTACACCAAACCAAAAAAAATCACATTTATGAACAATTTGTACTATTGCTTAAATCTCGTAGTAAGCAAGAGATTGAATAATGTCTAGCTTATTTATGCATTTTAAGATTTGGGGTTTATGTAATTATTTACTAATTTCTATTCTCGTCTCAGTTGCTAAATACTCTTATCTCCCCCTGTGAGGTCTGCACGGTCTAGCCCCTGCCTATCTCATAAGCCTTCTTTCACAATCCTTCTTGTCACTCTGTGCTCCAGCAATTCTGGAAGATTCAGCTCCTCAGAGGCCTCCCCTCTTCTTGGAACATTCTTCTTTCTACAACCTCACCTCTGAGCAACAGCTTAAGCATCACTTCCTCCAGGAGATCGTCCCTGCCGTCTGGAATAGAGAAGTCCTCTGATTATACCTTAGCAGAACCCTCTGGACTTCCCCCGGCAAAAGCTCATCAGCCATTACTGTGATCACTTACCCTGCCCTGTCCTTCTTGCCCGGCTATACACCCAATGAGGGCAGGGCGACCTCAGCCCTGCTCCCTGCTGCACCTCCAGGGTCTGGCAGATGGCCTTGAACGTAATAGCTGCTCACCAGCCACACATTGAATGGATGAACATCATCATTGTGGTCCCTCAATGCACTTTGCATTTACCTTTAACTTTGTAGAGTATATAGATGTTTGTTTTTAAACTGACAATTGAAATTTTGCAGAAAGTTAAATTCAAATGATTTTCTAAGGGGGTTAAAATTGGGAACTCCAGGTTCTTGACTGCCAGGAGTCTTTCTAGGGGGGGCTGGCTGTTTCACGACCTGAGCGGGACCCCTCACTGTTCTTAGATTTTCTTTGGTCGTCCAGGGTTCCTGTTCTCCACCCCCGGCCCACGTCTCGCCATCTTCAGAAACTCTATACGGAAGCTCAGGCAGGCCCCTTGTATTGGTTTGAGTTGGCAGCCTTTTGGTCACCAGATCTTTGCTTGCTAGTTTGGTTTTTTTTTTTTAACATGCGAATGTTATATTTGGTTGATCTGTGGTTAAACACTTCTTGAAAGTTTCAGACCTCAGCTTCTTGGTGATCTCATAAAGTTTCCACAGACTGTGTGTCATTCACAACCTAAGGATCTGGAAGGAAGCCCTACTTTAAACTGCAGTTCCCAGGGATTAAAGCTTGAAAGGTGATATGTCTGTTTTCCTAACATCTCAAAGTCACTGGAATGTGCACTGGCAATATTTCTAGACCAGACTTCTGCGAACTGGCTCATTTGTCTAAGAGACACAGTTAAGTCAAAGACACTAAAATCTCAAGAAGCCTCTTGGCTACTCCATTTCAGCTATACAGATGGCTGCTTTGGAGACTGGCACGTGCATTAGCTGAGATAAACCGGCATATGTCCTGGAAGAAAAGGATTGTCCAACTAATATTAGAAGCAAAGCTTCTGAGAATGTCGTTAAGAATATCATAAATGCTGTAAGTGGTCAGGCCATTATTGGTTGATACAGCTCAACATCCATTCATTCATTCAACATGCATTTCCTGCATAGGAGCTATGGGCCAGGCTCTGTGCTAAACCCACATGAATAAGACACAATCTTTGTCCAGTTGGACAGACAAGCAATTACAGCGCAGTAGTGGAGGTGTTCCACTGGTGGAAGGAGTGACCACTCTTGACCTGGAAGAATTAGGGGGGCTTCCTAGAAGAGGCTCCATTTGAACTGGGTCCTGGAGAATGACTGGTAGCTCACCAGTCTCAGAAGAGAATGGCAAGGAGACCTCAAGGCAACAGTGTGGCAAAGGTAGAGCTTCGAGAAAGAGCTCTCTGCGTGCTTGAGACATTTAGGAACTTGATGTTCCTAGAACACAGGTGCCTCTAGAGGGGCGCCAGGAACATTTGTGTGGGAACATGGTGATTTGCTCTTTATTACTTCTAATATCCATGAATTTATCTGGCCTCTTTTTGGACCCATTTTTTATTTTCGCCTTGAACACCTTATGGGGGCAATGAGTTCCATTTACATGCTATGGGCTGTGTAAAGATGTACTTCCTTTCATTGGTCCTAAAGTACCTTCTTAAATGATCACCAGCAGGGTCATTTTTCCCTCTTTTTATAATTACAGCATTTTGGGCCTCCTACCTAATCCCTAGACGTCACATAGATAAAGAGCGGATTTGAAAGGCACCACTGAAATCCTGACTGGCAGAACTATGCCCACCTAAAAGCCAAAACCCACCCCCTTACCTTCCACCTCACCCCCACAGCCTGCATGTTGCTTTCTTGTAACTCTTTTGCTCTTTCATGACCTCTCTTGATGTTAATGTTATTCTTTTGTTTTTAAAATAAAACCATAAAATCAATTTATTAAAGTGCAATGAGAACTGGATTGGCTGAGTGGCTCATGGTAGCCAGAGCAGGACATTCTCCTGTGCAGCCGGGAAGACTCTGAGCCTAGATGTTGAATGGCGCCAGGGGCTGACAGCCTGCGGGGCCATCTCCAAAATAAGGACACACCTGGCACCTGGACTAGACTAGCAAAGTCGGAGGCCACGTGGGCTTGTCCCCAGTCAGGCCTGGATGGGCCCTGCCAAGGTGAGGCTCTGGAGAGTCACCTGCTTCTGATACCGTAAGGATAAAAATGCTACAGGAAGGGAAACATCCTTCCCATGGAATACAAGATGGCTTTTCGGGCAATTCCCCTCATGCCTCAGAACCCTTCAGGACTTTGTCCTGAAACAGGGGGCTATTGGCCAGAGCTGTTGTGGAATTTTTAGAGGAAGGGTCATAATTCTAGGCTTGAGCAATCCCTGGAGTAAATCGTTAGTTCCTCATGTTTGACTTTCCCTCCTCCTGCTGGGAGAACAGAACTTGCAGGGCTCTGCCCTGGGCCCTTTCCCCATAGTCTCTCCTTGCTTCTTGGCTGCCCTCACTTCGGCCTTCTCATCCTCACTAGGCAATGTCACTCTCTCCCAGGGCAGACAGTAGAATGGGAGGCTGGATAAAGAGCAGAGTTGCAAGTCTGACCCCAAGTAAAGGAGTGGGGGGAGGAAGGGCCGGTGGAAGCGTCTTAGACCACCCAGTAATCTAAGAAGTTTGACAAGGTTGTGGGGGTGTCCTCGAGACAAGCTGCCATCAGATGAGTCCTGGCTTCCAAGGAACAGGCTGCCACACTCAGCCATTGGCCAGGAATGCCTGTGGGAAGCATGGCCTCGGCACGTGGTGATGGATTTCAGAGCGCAGCAGCTGGGCCTTGGGCAAGTAAGTTCACTAAGCTTGGAGGTCTGCGAGGCCCATGCTTGTGGCTGCCACACCTGGAGTCCTCTTCACCTCATCCCCACCTGGCCGGTTTCTGCTCATCCTTCAAGTCCTAAACCTCACTTCCTCTGGGAAGTCGTCCCTTGGAATTGACTAGGCTTCCCTGCTCTCTGCTCCCATAACACATTACTCTACTACAAGTTCTGGTTCAATTATCTGGCTCCCGAATGCATGCTGAACTCCAGGAGGGCTGGAACCGTTTCTATGTTGTTCCCCTCTGAACCCACAGTGCCTGGCAGCACCTGGCCCCTGGAAGACACTCAGTAAGTATTTGCTGACTGAATGAATGACTAGCAGCCGGTACAAGGAAGAGAGCTCAAACTGTGTGACAATCTTGGTTTCAGGGAAAATGCTTCTTTTGAAATAGATTGTTCTAGATATAAGCTTCACCTTTATGGATCATTTTCAATGTTCAGGCCGAGTTTTCAGAACAATTTAAGAAACACCTTGAGGGAAACATTTCAAGTTAAAGCAATATTCCTCAGTCACAGTGGCTATTTTTCTCACTCTACCTTGGATTAGAGTCTGGAGCAAGAGCAATGGAGACAACAGGATCCAGCAGAAACCTGAGTCCTAGTCCCCCTTTGATCACCAACAGCCTCTTAAGTTTCTTTTCTGAAAACTTGTGTTCATACTGTGTTTCCTCCTTGGGTTGATAAGAGCCTGAAAAGACATCATAGGTGTGAGGTATGTTGGCTAGTTCCGATGCCATCCCACACCTGGGTTGTATTGCTATTGCTTTTGTCTATGGACTAAGGTTTCAGGATGAAGGGGAATATGGGGCAAATGAGTGAAGGGAAGACATGGATTGGGATGTCAAGACTCCCCAAGATGTTTTCAGGGAAAGCTGTACCTTGGGAAACAGCACAGGGGTTCAGAGAAGACAGAGCTGCCGTAAAGGAGGTCAGAAATGTCTGAAAGTAAGGAGGGATGCATAAACCATGGAGACCCATTCACATGACTTGGCCTCGGGTGTAAAAATAGGACCCTGAGGTCGCCAGACTCTAAAATGATCACTTAGTTCCAGCTAATACTCTTTGTTGGGGAAAATGTGGGCAGTTCTGTGGTATGAAGCAGCACTTCCTGACAGAGAAGTCTGTCGATCCGTTTAAGCTGCTAGGAACCACGTCCCTCAAGAGGTCTCACATGCCACAGCCAAGTTGGCCAAGGCCCACGGAAACATTACATGCTGCTGAGAACCATGTGTGTTGGCAGAGGCAGCTCTCTTGCTCTGCGTACAGACCAGCTCAACCTCAGCCCACCAGGGACGACCGCTGGGGCCCCTCCCTGCTCCCGGAGCTCCCACTGGAAGCACCTATAGACAAAGGCACCTTCCCAGGGCCCACAAGTTGCACAGCATGCTGGGAAGGAATACGGGCATCAGAAAACCCAGAGAGAGCCTGCTTCGAGCCTTGATGTCACCAAGTCAGCACTGTGACCTGGGGCTGTTTCCTTAACTGACTTTTTCATCTATAAAATGGAGCTAGAGCAGCCTTCCTCGCAAGGTCAGTATGAGGATTTCAGACAATGTCTGTCAAGTATCTGGCACACAGTAAATGTTCAATAAATGAGAGCTATTGTTATTGCTATTTGACATGGTGCAAAGCAGACGTGGATTTGGAGCCCAGTTTTGCCGTTTACCAGCTGTCTGAGATCAGGCAGGTTACTAAGCCTCTCTGAGCCTCATTATTTTCCTTATTTGTAAACTGGGGAACATGTTACTTAACCTTCAGTGGTGGTGTGCGAATCAGAGTTAATTTAAGAAAGGTGTCTAATTGAGCACCTGGCACATGGTAGTACTCAATGAAAGTTATCTGTTAGGGTTTTTTGTAGATCAAAGCAGGAATGAAAATTCTTGATGTTGGTTTCTACAGAGCAAGTATGTGTAAGCATAACAAGCCACTTTGAATTGTTCTGTGGGAAATAAACTGTGTTCTTAAACAGGCTGCCTTATTTCCCCAGTCAGCACTGGTTCTGAACCTGTGGGCAGCAGAGGCAGAGGCTGGGGACTGGCCCCTCCCGTCCCACCCTCCCCTATGATCCTCTTTCTCTGTCCATTTTCCAGAAGACATTTTCTCCTCCAGCCTCGGTCCCCCGAGGAAAGCTGGAGCAATAGGTCACTGTTATTTAAACTGCCACAGGATTTTCAGACCATGAGACTCCTGTCTCTCCTCCGTCTGGGCTGGCCTGTCCCCAAGAAGGAAGGCAGCCAGGAGGTGGAGGAGGTTATTAAACCATTTTATATCCGTCCTGTTTTTAATTGATTTCACAGCAGGGGAAGAAAAATCAGAATCCTTCCTACATACCCTTTCCACGCGGGAGTCCTCCTCTGGTCAGGAAGCCCGTCTGGGAAGCGCTGGAGTGGGTCTGCGTGTTCTCAGTTGCCCTCCCCATGGTCTGACAGCTCCGGCAGCACCAGCCCCCTCCCGGCAGTGCTCTTGCCTCTGTGGGGCCCCTGGGCATCCCCTTTACATACTGGCTTGGAAAGAGGGTAGCCCTCCTCTGCTCCCCATCTCCTGGTCTCCAATGGTCCCAACTCTCCCTCTTAGGTGTAGCCCACGTGTCTGTGGGGGCCTCCCAGTTCCTAGAATCTAGATGCCCTTGGCTCACCCCACAGCCCATGCCTGGTGGGAGCCCAAAGGCCTCCTGGGATTTTTTTGGGTTCCTGGGTGGGGGCAGCAGTGGCTAACATCACAGAATTACCTTTGGTATCCCAAGTTTTCTGCATCTTGTGGCAAAAACATGGCCCCCAAAATGGTGTGTGTTCTTTGTGAGGACTTGGTGGTTGTAAAGAGTGGCCACATAACACGACAGAGAAAACAGTGAAAACGCACGTTTGAGACTTCCATTCTGAGAAGGCAGTTCAGCTGTCCAGCCAGGGATGCCAGGTGTGTATTGTTAAATATTTTTAAATATAAACTCTGCCTCTAGGGAGGGGAACTGGGTAACTGAGGAACAAGGTGCGACGGCAACTTTATCTAGCTTTAAACCTTTTGATTTTGCACATTTACCTGTAAAGCTCTTACATGCCTATACGAGCATGTGTGCAAACACACCCACGTCCACTGTATCCCAGATATACTCACCATATCCCTTATGCTCTCCCCCTACTCTGCCTAAAATGCCCCAGCTCTCTTGGCTCTTCTCCCTGCAGAGCCAGTCTTTCAAGGGCTGGTTTCTCAGTCTTCTTGTCCCAAGTACGCATGCTCTCAGTAGTCCCTTCTGTCCTCTGGAATGCTGACAGAATTTCCCATCAGTCTTGTGAAGGTCACAGACTGCTCACAAACGGCCTGGTTAGTGTGAGTGCCTCCTGACGGCAGCACTGTGTCTAGTCAGTTCTGTAAGGGGAGAGACTGGCCACAGCTTGGTTTCTTTGGATCCCTCACAGCACGTAACTGAATGAATGCAGGAGAGACAAAGGCAAAACTAGACAATTATGAAGGAAAAGGGAGTGGCTAAAACAAAATGCCCTTTGGAACCTGGATCAAGCACAGAGCTCCTGCTGCTCCCAGGACCAGCTGGAATGACGGAAGTGAGAAGCAGCTGTCATTGGGCTGTTAGCCGTCGCTCTTCTGTAGCAATGAGAACAGTTGGGTCTTTTCCAGGGCATGCGTTCTGGATGAACATCCTGATACAGGAACATGGACGCTATGGACAACTGTGGACTAGGCATCTGAGACTAAGACTTCAACAACTGTTTGTTTTTAATTCAGAAAAGAGTAAACAGAAAATATCTTACAAAGTAAATGGTCTTGTCCAAACCTTTCCTCTAAATAAGGACAAAGAGGGGATGGCCCGGTGGCCTAGTGGTTAAGTTCGTGTGCTCTGCTTTGGCAGCCTGTGGTTCATGGGTTTGGATCCCGGGCACAGACCTACACGCCACTCATCAAGCCATGCTGTGGCAGTGTCCCACATATAAAATAGAGGAAGATTGGCACAGACATTAGCTCAGGGCCAATCTTCCTCACAAAAAAATAAATAAAAATAAATAAATAAATAGGGACAAAGATAGCAAGCAAGAGAAGGCCAAAGTGAGGAGGAGGTGGTACAGAAGGAAAGTGGGGGGGCCCCAAGGACAAAAGTGTTCCTCATTTAAAAAGGCATCTTCCCTGACATCATACGGTGGAACTACTCCTCCCCTTTGAAAATGGATCTCAAAGGAAGAACGCCTCCTTCCCACAGCTGATCTCCCCAATAGGGGCCGGGAAGGGTGCTCGTCCCCCTCCCCCGTTTAATGTGACTAGAATGTTCCGCTCTGCTGGTGCTCTCTCGGCAAGCGGCTTACCACAGGAAGCTCCAACCCAGACGACCTAGGCCTGCAGGCCCTGCCATGGGTCCTCTCTGGCAGCCGCGGCTCCAGGCAGCTCCAGGCACACAAGGCAAATGGCTGCATCCTTTCTGCCCCAGGCCTCCTAGAAATCCATCTCCCAGGAACCAAGAATCCGCTCCCTGCTGCAGCTCAACATGGAAGAATCAGCAGGACTCCTTCTCCACCATGGGCCCCGCCGCTCATCATCTCTAAGTCCTGGGGTGCTGCCTTCCTAGTGAAACCCTGATGTCTGCTTCAGTAGCCCCAAGTAAAGTCTCATGTCTTTTAATGTTCAAACCCGCATCTGCCTGGGATTAGCAGAACAGCCAGTCTGCTACGCAGGGTCTCCCTCCTCCATTTCTGGGAGTTGCAGAAAGATGTAGTCAGGGTGAGCGCTCGTCACTCCATCTGCTACTCGTGGTTCCACCGCTGTAGTCAGAGCCTCCTGGGTCACCGCACACTCTCTCCTTCGTAACTCTTTTCTCCTGCATGTGCTTTGTTTTTTTTTGAGATCAAGTACACTTTAGTAAGTTCTTTCTTGCAGGATGGAGGAAAGATCAAGGAAAGATGCCTCTGGGTGTTCACAAATAGAGGCAAAGCTGAATAAATAGTTGACCAAAGCATAACTGCTGGATAATCCAAATGTATCTTATTACATTTAATACGCATTTAAAATCCAAGTTGCAATTACAGCTGAACGATTGCTGTTGCTTTTCGATGTAAAATGAGTTTATTTTACATTTAGTTGTACGTTACATTTTGTTGGTTACATTGTTCGTACAATAAGTTACTATTGTTATTAGCAACTTATATCAACTATAAAAATGGAAATTAATTAAAATAAATGGAAATATAGAAAATTAAAACTAAATTAACGTGATGTGTTAACCAAGTTGACATAAAATACATCAATAAACCAGTTTCCTTCAGTGTAATTTCCAGGAAGTGCTTTTTTATCCATACAGATTCACTGCAAGGGGGGCCATGACACCTCCCCGCATCCCCACCCCATCATTAATCTCTCTCAGTTTCACTCCCCAGCCTAGGACAGATGGCAGTGCCTCCTGAATGTTTAGGGAAAAACGAAGTGGATCGTTGTGTTCCTCCTGGGGCTCACAGGCCCTAGAACCCCAACCTCAAGGCCACGTCTAACTCCCACCAGGCTCCCCCACCTCCACGAGAATATTTGGAATAGATCATGCTAGCACTGACTCTAGACCCCAACCCCTCCCCCAGAGATCAGGGATCCTAGACTCCCGACCCCTCCCCCAGAGAGCAGGGAACATTGTCCCTGCTCATGCTGCCCCAGCTCTACTGGTCCCGGGAACCCACATTTCCTTCAAGAGAAACCCCTGTCTGATTCCCCAGGGCCCAGATAAGACGACTGCCCTACTCAACTGTGCATTGCTGCATTAAACTAATTTAAACACCATGTGGGGGCGATAGGCAGAGTAATGCCCCTCCCAAAGATACACACATCTTATCGCCAGAACCTGTGAATACGTTAGGTTACATGGCAAAGAGGAATTAAGGTTTCAGATGGAATTAAACTTGCTAATTGGCTGACCTTGAGATAGGGAGATTACCCTGGATTATCCACCGTGCTGGCTTTGAAGATGGAGGAAGGGGCCATGAGCCAAGGAATGGGGGTGGCCTTAGAAGTGGAGAACAGAGCTTTACAGCCTCCAGAAAGGAATACAATCCACCAACACCTTGATGTTATTCTTGTGACAACCGTGTCAGACGTCCAAGCTAGGGCACTGTAAGATAATACATTTGTGTTGTTTTAAACCTCTACGTTTGTGGTGCCTTGTTATGGCAAATAGGAAACCAGTACATGGGGGAATCCCAAGAATTCCATCTAAATCCTCACTTCAGGAAGATTTTTCTCTAATTCTTCACTGCTTAGCATCTCATTCTGTAGCTGCCATACTCAGACTTACGATGTCTTCATCTTTTGTTCCAAGAACAATTTGCTTTACTTTGGTGTAAATAAAAAGTTTATCCTGGTGATTTCCTTGAAAACAAGAGAATCTGTTCCAAAATTAATTTAAATGCCCATCTCCAGAAACCCAAAAGGCAATTCTCTTTTCCAACAATCTCCAAATGGCAGTTCCCTTACTAAAATAACACCTACCTAAAGTTCCTCTTCTCTAGGCCCCTGGAAACATAAAGCACAGCTCTCTCTCCAGCTCGTCTTCCCTCCCCTCCCATTGCCTAGTGGGGTCCAGGCCAGTTCTGTCTCTCTGAAAAGCTGAGACAGCCTTGCCATGCCCCCATGCCATTTCCCAGCACTACAGTTGGAGGGGTCTTTCTAGAGTCTGATCACCCTTGTATAAACATTCAATGGCTCCCCATTGCTCTGAGGATAAAACATAAAACCCTTACATGGTCTCTAAGGCCCTGCATGACCTGCCCCTGCCCATGCTTCTGGCCTCATTTCCAGCACTTGGAGAACCATCAAAGTAGAGTAGTTCCATCAAACGTGTGCTTACAGAGCACTGAAGTGTTGAGCTGTGGATGGGCTGTGCAAAGCAGATCCCCACAGTTTTGTGGAATCAAGTTGGTGGGACATAGCTGTGGCTGTTGTGGGTTGAATTGTGTCCCCCAAAATTCGCATGTTGGAGTCCTAATCTTTAATATAGCAGAATGCGACTTTATTTGGAAAGAGGGTCGTTGCAGATGTAATTAGTTAAGATGAGGTCATACTGGACTAGGGTGGGCCCCGAATCCAAAATAACTGATATTCTTATAAAAAGGGAAAATTTGGATATAAACATGCACACAGGGAGCACACCACAGGAAGAGTCGAGTTACGCTGCCACAAGCCGAGGTGCCACCAGGAGCTAGGAGAGGGCCTGAAACAGATCACCCCAGCACCTTCAGAGGCTGGGAGGCCTCGCTGACACCTTGATGCTGGACCTCTAACCTCTAGAAGTGCAGGGTAATAAGTCTCCGTTGATCTAAGCCACCCAGTGACTGGTGTTTTATTACGGCAGTGAGAGGACACGAATACAGAGGCCCCACTGGTTCCCCACCAGCTTCAGATCGCTCCAGCCTTCGCTGCTGGTCCACATAGCTCTGTGTGTGGAGACGTGTTCACTAAAGTAGAGACACGTGAGAGTAGGGAAGCTTGCATTTTCAGAGGTTTGCAAAAATTCCTGAAATGAAAACTGCAAGCCCCCTGCTTTACCCTCTCTCCCACTGCTTCCCAGCTTCACGGAAACCAGTTGCCAAGAAGAGCTCGCTGAAGGAGGTCGATTAGTCAGTTTGCCCTCAATGGCTTGGCTTTGTTCTCTTCCCTCTCAGAGATAATGAGGAGGACTCAATATTCTCAAAACATCAAATGCTCTAAGGAGGACAAGGCATGGCTTTAATCTCTTTCCTTCGCGCCCATTTCTTACTTCTGCACAGTTTACCCCAAACCTTGCATCCTCTTAATTAAATCAAAATGGACTTGACTCTTCAGTCCCAGTTAATGAGAGGTGAAGCCAGCTTGGCATGCCTGTGTTCTGAAAATGGCACTGAGCACAATTTGTGGTGAGAAACGACTTCGCTGGGGGAATAGCAAACACAAGCCATGGCCACCCCTTCTGTCCAGGGCGACGTCCTGTGTGGGATCCAGGAGGCTCATTCTCAGGCAAGTCCCACCACGTCCTGGGAGGAAGGAGTCAAACTGGGCACAAAGGCCCTGCTCTGGGTGGGTGAGGCTGGAACAAGGGGCCAGGAAACAGGTCAGGACCATGTCAGACTGGCTCATGGGGCCACAGGCCCTGAGGGTGATCTCTAGGCAGGGAAATATCCATGTGAGGTAAAGGCCAGGCTTGGGGAAAAGGAGAGGGAGAAAGGAGGAAAGAAAGTGGGAGAAAGAAGGACGGGAAGGAGGGAGGGAGAGACCGAAAAGAAAGAGGGGGCAGGGCTGAGAGGCGGAGAGAGAGCCCTCAGCGGTCTGACCCAGTGACCTGTGATCAGGCCTGGGAGACCATCTGTAGGCTCCTCAGCCCAGGCCTTGTCCATTCGGCCAGCCAGAGGGGGCCTTGTGCCCCAGGCAAGGCTGGTTTTCTATTTGAAGGACCAGGGAGCGCCATGTAAGGACTTCAGTAAAAGCAAACCCCCTACTCCACGAATGTCTCCCCCATCAGCCTGACATGTGCCTCAACTTTCTTTGATATTTGTCCCTATGGATTAAATCTTTGTCTTGGAGCAAATAATTAAAGCTAAGACTTCTTGAAGGTTTCCATGTTCCAGGCACTCTTCTACGTATTAACTGATTTAATCTGCACAATGGCTTTGTGAGGTAGGTGCCATTATCATCATCATCTCCACATTTCAGATGAGGAAACTGATGCACAAAGCGGTGGAGTAGCTCACCAATGTCACCAAGCTGGTAAGCAGTAGAGCCAGAGTCTAAACCCAGTCTGGCTGGCTCCAGAGTCCGCATTTTTTCCATTGCACTTCACTAATTCCCCAAATGAGAACCAGGGCATCCAGAAATTTACCACCATGGCTTTCAAAGCCATGTGATGCTCCGTAATTGGGGCTTTTTAGGATGAGAAGTTGTTTTGAAGATAATTAATGAGAAACATTTGGAACGTTGGCCTCCGAGCACCTCTCTGTGGTCCTCCAACTGGGTTCACTAATGAGTACTGTTCACACTCTTGTGCCTACCCACACACACACCCCTGAGGGGTCCCCGGGAAGTAATAAGGCAGATTCCACAAATCTGAAAACTCAGTCTCATTCCTGTGTAACATTCCTGTGTGTAAAGGCAGGTCATCTGAAGGCAAAGCTGTTACATCAAGTACCATTACTCAATGTTTGGAAGCCAAATTACAACACTAGATGATAGAAAAACAAGTCTGCTTGTCATTTGAGGTTCCTGACACTTTTCTCTCAGGAAAAATACGATCTAAGTTTCTAAAAGCAGCGAGATTACATAATAGTATTATTACCAAAAACAACAATAACAACTTTCACAAACGTTGTCCTCTTGGGCAACGATCATGTGCTAGAATAGAATTCTAGATCTGAAAATTACCTGCTTCATTTACAGTTGGGGACTCTGAGGCACAGGAGGGACAAGGGTTAAAATGATTCACCAAAGTTCATACAATTAGGTCCATAGTTTTCAATCCCAACCACACATTAAAATCACAGAAGCTTCTAAATATGCAGATACTTGGGACCCACACCAGACCTGCTGAATTAGGACCTCAGATGAGTGGTGTCTGAAGGGCAGCTGGGGTTGAGAGCCCCTGACTAGTTGGTTAGTGACAAGAATAAGTGGCCAAGGGTCTTGACCTCCAGTGCAACACTCTCTCCCCCACTTCCTGTTGGCGACTTTCCTGCTCTTCACTGTTATCCTCAAGATATATAAAAGAAAAAGACAGCCAGTCATCTTTGTTACACACTCACATGCAAAGCTTTACACAACGCTTCCCTGTAAAGGCACTGTCCCTCCCTCTATTTGGTACTTACCACAGTGCATTAAAAGTACCCCTGACCCTGTGCCGTGGAGAGTGATGCCTTCAAGAAGCGACCTTGCTTTATCAAGTTTTATATGCCAGACAACAGGCTCAGTTCCTGGCACAAAATAGATGTTCAATAAATGTTTGTAGGTAAGAGTAGGAAGGAGGGTGTTGGGGAAAATGGTTGAGTGCATGAATGAATAGGAACAATTAGAATCTTTTACTCCCTGGGGCCCAAGACATTCTGAGAAGTATTCCTCTCTGTGACAGGAAAGGACGTGTGTCAGAATTACTTAAAGGACCATCAGGAAATCCTGGTCAATGGCACAGATTGAACTGACGTGGGAAGTTTCTCACTATGCTCTGAGCCCATATAAATTCTGGATTAAATGTAACAAGAACAAAAAAATGTCATTGTTGTTATCATTATCATCATCAGTTCATAGCTGAAACTCAAAACTACGCAAAGAAAAGTCCCAGGAACCAGGAAAGAAGTAGAAACTCAAACCCAAAAATTTGAGCAGGTGCTAAAAGTGAATGGTCCAGAAAGCTAGCAGAAACAGGTGCTGACTTAGAAGATGGGTTTTAAGACTCATGGAAGAGAGAATTAAGCCTCAGGCCAGCAGGTAGTAAGAAGTAGAAATGGACCTCTTTGAATAAAGCTAAAAGCCAGAAAGGGCTGTTCCTTCCATGAAATAAGGGCTAGAAGACTGCCCACTGATCTAAGGAGCAGCAGGAAGCTGCCCAGCGTTGCAGGTGATGAAAGAATAGATCTCTAGAAATCTAACTTCCAAAGTTGTACCATGTGCAGTTGTCAGTCAAAATTTCTCGAAACCATAACCAGAGGAAATTATAGTCAAAACATAAACATATAGTGTATCCAAGAATAGACCCCACAAAGGCAAATGTGAACTAAATTATAGAGATGCCTGCCCAACACAGGCTCCTGGGGTTCTGCAGGAAACTGCCTGCTGAAGATGAGCTCATGGTAAATATGTCTAATGACAGGAAGAAAGGAACCATCTTGAAAGACAGTCAACAGATGAAATAGTTGGGAAAATTTACATCCCATAAACTACAGATAGTGGGACAATAGGAAAGGGTTTTTAAATGAATATATTTAAAATATTCAAAAAGAAAAGAAAAAAGACACAAAGCAGTATCAGGACATTATGAAAAAGGAAGATGCAAATTTCTTGAATTTTTCTGAAATTATTATATACAACTGACAAAATAAGCAAATGAATGGGAAACAATAATGAAACACAGTAAGGTGATTGGGACAAGATTAATATAAAGAAATCAATGATCTTCCTATATAAAAGCAATAGCCACTTAAAACATATAATAACAAAGAGACTTCATTTATTGTAACCACAAAAAATATAAAATATCTAGAAATAAATATAAGAAATATTTAAGATCTATATGAATAAAACTTTAAAATGCTACTTAGAAATACAAAAGAACACTTGAAAAAGTGTGAAGACAAACCCTATTCATACATAGGAAGATGTGACATTAAAAAAATATTCACTATCCCTAAATTAACCTATTCTTGCTTATTTACTTTTCAGAAAGAGAATTTGAAGAAGCACTGGCCAAAATTTTTCCAAATTTGATAAAAACTATATACCGACATATCCAAGAAGTTCAGCAGAACCCAAGCAAGAAAAAGACAAATCTCACAAAAATCTATCATACTCAAATTGCTGGAAATAAGTAACAAAGATAAAATCTTAAAAGCAGCCAGAACAAAACAAAACAAAACAAAACAAACACATTACATATAGGGGAACAAAGATAAAAATTCTACTGACTTCTCATTGGAAACAATGAAAGACAAAGGAAAATGAAATGATATCTTTAAAGTGCTGATAGAAAAAAAATCTATTAATCTAGAATCTATATCCAGGAAAAATATTCTTCAAAAGTAAAGACAAAAATAAAAACATTTTCAGGCAAACAAAAGCTAGGTGAACTCATTGCCAGCAGACTTGCCCTTAAAGATATAGAATATTTTTCAAGTTGAAATGAATAATACCAGATAGAAATTTGGATCTGTACAAAGGAATAAAAGTAAAGATGGTTAATATTTAATATAAAGTGATTGAATGTAAAATACTTATTTCTAATTTTTAAACTTCTTTAAAAAGACATTTGAGGGCTGGCCTGGTGGTGCAGCGGTTAAGTGAGCACATTCTGCTTCGGCGGCCGGGGGTTTGCCAGTTCGGATCCCGGGTGAGGACATGGCACCGCTTGGTAGGCCGTGCTGTGGTAAGTGTCCCACGTATGGGGTGGAGGAGGATGGGCGCAGATGTTGGCTCGGGGGCCAGACTTCCTCAGCAAGGGGAGGAAGATTTGCAGTGGATGTTAGCTTGGGGCTAATCTTCCCCCCCCCCCAAAAAAAGACATTTGATTGTTTAAAGCAAAAATAATAACAAGGTATCCTGGGATTTACAACATACGTACAGGTTAAATGTATGACAATGATAATACAAATGATGGAAGAGAGAAGTAGAAATATACAGTTATAACGTGGAATAATATTTGAAGATAGTGACAAGATATTGTGAACTCTGGAACAACTGCTATGAAAATAAGTCAACAAAAGAAAGAGCTATAGTCCAATAAGCCAATAGAGGAGATATAATGGAATATAAAAAATACCCAAAAGAAATGATGAAATCCGGCCACTTGTGACAACATGGATGGACCTTGAGGGTATTATGCTAAGTGAAATAAGTCAGAGGGAGAAAGTCAAATACCGTATCATCTCATTCATAAGTAGAAAATAAAAACAATGGCAAACACATAGCAACAGAGACTGGATTGGTGGTTACCAGAGGGAAAGGGGGGAGGCACGAGGGTGAAAGGGGTAATTGGGCACACGTGTGTGGTGATAGATTGTAATTAGTCTTTGGGTGGTAAATATGATGTAATTTACAGAGAATTTGAAATATATTACGATGTACACCTGAAAGTTATACAATGTTATAATCCAATGTTACTGAAATAAAAAAAATTTTTTTAATGAAAAAATATTTACATATAAAAAAACATTACAGGGGCTGGCCCCGTGGCTGAGTGGTTAAGTTCATGTGCTCTGCTTTGGCAGCCCAGGGTTTCACTGGTTTGGATCCTGGGTGAGGACACGGCACTGCTCATCAGGTCATGTTGAGGCAGTGTCCCACATAGCACAACCAGAGGCACTCACAACTGGAATATACAAGTATGTACCAGGGGGCTTTGGGGAGAAGAAGAAGAAGAAGAAAAAAAAGATTGGTAACAGATGTTAGTGCAGGTGCCAATCGTTAAAAAAAACAATACAAACAATTTTAAAGAGATAAACAAATGCCTACACCTGTAAAAAAAATACCCAATAAATTCAAAGAGGGTAAGAAAAGATGAAAAGAAGGAACAGAGATCAACTGGCACAAATAGGAAACAAATAGTAAACTACAATATTTAAACCCAACTATATCAATAATTACATTAAATATAAATTGTCAAATACTGAAAATAAAAGGCATAGATTGCGAAACTAGATAAACTCAACCATATTATCTACAAGAAAACCCACTTTAAATACAAAAACTCAGCTAAGGTAAAGGCTTGGATGGGAAAAGATATGCTAGGCCAACAGTAATAATCAGAAAACTGGAATGGCTGTATTTATATCAGATAAAATGGACTTCAAGACAATGATGATCGTCAAAGATAAAAAGAGACATTTTGTAATAATAAAGTGGTCAATTCATCAAGGAGACATAACCCTACACGTGTATACATCCAGAAGCAGAGCTTCAAAAAATACACGAAGCAAAAACTAACAAAACTGAAAGAAGAATTACAAAATTTCAACATTACTTTTTCAGTAATTGATAGAATAAATAGAAAATCAATAGAGCTGTAGAAGATATGAACCACACTGGCCTAACTAACCTTTATGGAATATCACCCCCAAAAAGAGCAGAAGAATATCTTCTTTTCAAGTGCACATAAATATTCAATTTATAGACAATGGCACTTTGACCGTAAAACAAGTCTCAATGCATTTAACAGGATTGAAATTATACTTAATATGTTTTGTGACCACATCAGAATTAAATTAAAAATCCATAACAAAAAGACATCTGGAGAGCTAAGTATTTACAGATTAAACAATGCACTTCTGAGAAGCCCATGAGCAAAGAAGACATCACAACAAAAATTAGATAGTAATTTGAACTGAAAGATTATGAAGATAGGACATATTAAAATTTGTGGATACAACTAAAGCAGTGTTCAGAGGGAAACTGATAGCTTTAAATACTTGCATTGGAAAAGAAAAAAGTCTCAAATCAGTGATCTCAGATTCTATCTTAAGAAGCTGGAAAAAGAAGATGAAATTAAACCAAAGACAGGAGAAAACAGATTTGGGCCAAGATGGAATAAGCCCCTTAGAGACTATTGTACTGATTATAACTAAAATACTGGACAAAATACAGAAGGCCACTACCTGAGAACTCTCAAAAATAAGGAAAAGCAGGCAGATTGAGGAGACAAGATTTGAGGAACTGACCTAAAGTGGGTATGTTTCCAGGACTTCCCCCTCTTTTTTTTCTTGTACCTTTGACCAAAGGGTGGGCTCTAGTCACGGTCCCCATAAGTCCCCAGGCTTGAAGGAAACCCTAAAGAGTTTTTTTTTTTTTAAGATTTTATTTTTTTTCCCTTTTTCTCCCCAAAGCCTCCAGTACATAGTTGTATATTCTTCGTTGTGGGTCCTTCTAGTTGTGGTATGTGGGAGGCTGCCTCAGCATGGTTTGATGAGCAGTGCCATGTCCGCGCCCAGGATTTGAACCAACGAAACTCTGGGCCGCCTGCAGCAGAGCACGGGAACTTAACCACTTGGCCACAGGGCCGGTCCCCCTAAAGAGTTTATTGCCAGAGACCTGCTCTAAAGGAAATCCTAACTGAGGTTCTGCAAGGGAGATGCTATCAGAGGAAAACTTGGAACTTAGAGAATGAAGGAAGAGCAACAGATATGGCAAATATCTGGGTTAATAAAGGTGATTTCTCTCTTCTTCAGTTACTTGTATGTGTGGCCATTGAAAGCAAAAATCCTAAGATTGTGTGGTTCACATTTCCACGTCTGTAGATGTGCAGCATTGACCACTGTAACATGAGAGGGGAAAGTAACAACTCACATGGTTCTAAGCTTTCTACATTTTACTGGAAGTGATAAAATATTACCTCTAAGTAGATTGTGAAAGTTTATATATATATATATATATCTAGTAACTCCTGGAGTATCATGAAAACTGAAAAAGAAAAGATTTAGCCAAAAAGCCAATGGATAAATTGAAATGGAATACTAATAATAATTAGTATAATTATTATATAATAATAATTAATATGAAATGGAATACTAATAATAACCAATACAAATTAGTCAATAATATTAAATGTTCAAGTGATCAAAAAGAAGGTATGAAATATAAAACAGAGGAACAAAAACTAGAGTGGAAAACAGAATACACGAAATCCACTTTAAACAGAGAGACAGAGATAAGCTAAAAGTCAAAGAATGGAGAAAAATATTCCATGTTGGAGTGGCAGTATTATCATCAGACAAAATTGATTTCAGAGCAAGGAACATTTCAGAGATAAAGAGGGACATTTAATAATAATAAAAGGCTCAATTCACCAAGAAAATATAGAAATCTTAAATATGTATACCCCTAACAACAGAATTTCAAAATATGGGTAGCGAATACTCTTTCAGAGCTGAAAGGAGAAATAGACAGATCCACAATTACAGTTGGAGATTTCAACACTCTTCTAGAAGTCGACAGAACAAGTAGGCAGAAAATCAGCAAGCACATAGAAGTCCGGAACACTGTCAGCAGCTTTGACCTGAACAGTGTTGATATAGAACAATGGCAGACTACGCATCCTTTTCAAGTGCACATGGAACATTCACCAAGACAGACCACGTTCTGTGCCATAAACAAACCCTAGGAAATGTAAAATAATTGGAAGCAAACGATTCTCTGGACATAATGGAATTAATCTAGAAATCGATAACAAAAATATTTGAAAAATGCTAATATTTTTAATTTAGTTGACTGTATGTCTGTATATTACCTTTCTGTTTTGTCTATTTAAAATTTTCACAGCAAAAATGTAAAATAGAACTTTAAGCATTTAAACTAGCACAAAATGAAAGCTTGGTGAGAATTAAAACAATGACAGCCCCTGCTTATTACTGCATTGTTATAGAGACTGATAAAACTCAAGGAAGGGTTGGGGCGGATGCGAGGGAAGTGAAGACCCCTCATAAACACCCAGAAGGGAAAATCATAACAATCAAGAACGTGATAGAATTGTCAAGGATAAATGAAATCTTCAAGGTAAATTGTGAAGTGTAAGCCAGGTTGTATTTGTTCTGCGACATTTGGAAAAGATAGAAAATATAAGGAAAAATTTGAGAACCTTGCTGTCTCTTCAACAGCCTCTGCTTGCCATTCCTCCCTTTGTTGCCTCCCTTCTCTCACCACCAACTGCTTCCAATTTTAGAATCCTTGGCAGAGACTGGACAAAGCGTCACCAGGGCCCCCATTTAACGAGCAACGTTGACTCAGGCCATGGATAGCATCACCTGTTTCTGCTCACAGCTCTGCCCACTTCTCTCCCCTCACCATAAAATGTTTTGGTCAAGCTCCTCCCAAGCTTAGCGCCAGCCACTGTTTCCCAGATCTGGCCATGAGAATACATTAAGTCCCAGCTGCAGGAATTTGGGCAAGCCACTTGAGTGCTCAGCCTCGGTTTCCCTGACCTCACTCTCAGGATCTCGAGGTGGTGCTCACATGGCGTAGTGATCAATTTCCTTCATCCTCCTTGAAAAGGTGTGACCTGAGTCAGGGAACCAGCCCACCACCCTTACCAGAGGGAGGGCAGAGATGGCCAGCTGACCTCTCAGACCCGTGCTCCCCCTCCCATGGTGCACAGTTGGGGCTGGAAAGTGGCTGACCAGGCAGAGACCACATTTTCCAGCCCCCTTGGTGTCTAAGTGTGGCCGAAAGTCTGGTTCTTGTGATTGCAAGCGAGTCACAGCTTTTAAGAAGCAGGAATGCTGTCTCTTTGCTCTTTTCTCATCTTCTGGCTGCCTACCTGTGTCTGAAAATGACCAGACCCAGTTAAGAAGGAGCCACAAGCCGGAAGGAGTCTGAGTCCCTGAATCAGCCGGTGAAGGAACAGAGGCACCAGTCACAAGAAACACCTGCGTGAGACCTTACATGAGTACAAAATAAACATCTTTGATGTTTGAGCAATTACACTCTTTTGGTATATGTGATAAAGCAGCTGGCACGGCCTTAACAAAGAGCCTGCACAATGGTTCTAGGTTTAGCTCCTTGCTCTGCCGGGGTCCGGTGACCTCAGCCAGGGTGCCTGCACTCTTTGTACCTCTGTTACCCCACTGGTAAAGTATGGATGACAATAGTTCTTGCCTCCTTGGGTTGTTGTCAAAGTTAGTTGATGTAATGCATACAAGGTGCGAATAACAAACATTCAATAAATGCTGGCCATTATTATTGTCAACAGCGTAGAATTACCAAACCTTTTCTGAAAGTTCATTCGTCCATTCCTGGAACAATTTCTACCTCTGCAGTGTATCTCCAGGTGACTGTGGCCGTTAAATGCACATCAAAATACTTTCCAAGGAAACTTTTTTAAGGCCTTAGCATTTTTCCTGGACAGTCTGTGTCTTTTTTTGAGCATAGCTAACTGGAAAATATCCAAGTCTAAAGCTTTAAGCTCAGCTTGTACCTGAAGAGTCATACGTGTGGATTTAACGATGGTTCGTGACTTGACATACAGCTCCCCAGAACAACCACTTCCCTGTCCTCTCCAGGGTGCGGTCCAGAAGTCAGGGATGCTGTTGCCACACAGCTGCAGGCCCAGCTGTGACCGGCAGAGGGCAGTGCTGCACACAACTGCAGCCACTTTGAAGATACCCAGGGCCTTTCCATTATCAACACGTAGCGTTTTTTTCCTTCCCGTTTTCATTCCTTGCCTTTGGAAGAACGACCATGATATTTCAGAAGAGTCTGGTCATCCTCAGTGCTCAGCTTTTATAGATCTTCTGAGTCTCGTGTGTAGTCACTGGCAAATAACGTTTTGTCACCCTGCCTATGGACCCTGGTGGCTAAAGTGAACATTAGGGAAAATATCGAAGGAAAAAAGTTGTTAAAAGGGCCGCCTGGGAGGGGTGGGGACAGGCCTAGTGGTAGTTGGGAGAGGTGTATCCGCTGAGTGTGAGTAGGGGACCCCGTGCTGTCCCGGATCTGCTGGCACAGCCACCTGCCCTCCTTGTCCTCCTTTCCTGAGGCTATTGACACCTACTGGTTTCTACAAACAGCTCCACCCCATCTTCTCCCACCGCCCCAATTCCAGGACTCAGTCCTATCAACCTCGGTGATTCTTAACTGCGTAGGGGGTGGGGCATGATACATTTTAGAATCTCCTGTATGAAGTGTTCCAAAAACACACATGCCCTGGTCCCACTCCAGCCCTCCTCGATCAGATGCTGGGGTGGCTGAGGGTTAGAAGAAGCTGTGGGGGTGACTGATCCAGGTCTGCCCAGCATTCCCCCTCCCACCTCGCTGGTGTAGTTAATAAAGACCTAAATGAGGCAAATGGCAGGAGAGGGAGAGGAGGGCACAGGTGGGGGTGGAGTCGGCATGACTCAGTGATTGATTGGTTCTGTTACTGTCTCCATTTTTCCCACGGGGAAATCTGAAACCCACTCACTCCCAATAGGTGATCTCACCACTTTCTTAACTGAGAAAATTAGAGCTCTCCCACGGTTCTCCTGCCCTTCTCATTAAGGCTCTGGGTTCTTCTCTATAGTCTCCATCTTTCCTTCCTACTCAGTGCTCAGCCTGTCTCCACCTCTGCCGTGTCTGCAGCCCACCCTCCCTGCCTCTCTAGGACCCCTCTCTTCCCATTATCCATTCCCTACCTGCACCTCTGGTGTCTCCCTCTCCAGGGCTCACTTCCTCCTTCCACAGCCTCACCAGCTGTCCTAAAGCTTCCCTCTTTTGCACTCCCCCATCCAATAATTACAGTTTTATGGGTTCTTCGTGCTCCTGACGATCCTTCCATGCCATCCTTGCCTTTGTGTTGGACTCTGACACTTGTTTGCATGACTAACACATCCTCTGACCTGGCCTGTCTTCATGCAGCTCCCTCTCCAGACGGACTCTCAATTCTTCTGACATCTTGCCCTGACTGAAAACCTTCACTGCCCCCGGCCTAACACCACTGGGCAAAGCCCCCCCCCCCCCCCCCCCCCCCCCCCCCCCCCCCGGCGTATCACACAGGTGTTCTCCACTTGCCCTTCCCTTCTCTGCTCTTGTCACTCCGGCAACATGCACCCATGAGCCTCTTCAAGAATGTTTGCCTTCACCTGGTACTCCTTTCCCCATTTTGCTTCCTAAAGCAAACTCCTGTTCATCCCACGAAACCCAGCTCAGGTACCACCTCCTATGAAAAGACTTCCCTGATGCTCTTGGATAGATGTCACCTTTCTTCCTTGTGGGATAACTCTGATCTACTATCAGGCTCTCGGTGGTGCACCCTGCCACTCTGCACCTTAGAGTCGTTAAGTGTTCCTTCTCTGCATACTTTATTCATTGACAATTCTCTCTTCTTTTCCAAGCTTTGAGCTTCTTGAGGACATAGACTGGGAATTACTCATCTCAGCCCTCCTCGTGCCCAGCTCAGTAATGGTGGGAGTTGGGTTAGAGTTAGTCTTTGCTTCCTTCCACAGATGGGCTTCTTAAAAATATCAAAACCCTGTCTTCACGGTGTTTCTACTCCTGCTCACCCCTTCACCCACAAAAGTCTGTTTTCCTCTCATTTTCTGGTCTTTTAAAGAAACAAATGACTCAGTTGCATGTCTAAAGTACATTGTGCCCATTCACTTCCCATTTCCTTTGATGAATGGGCCTCTGGGTCATTTGACTGTTGACTACCACCCCCCTTGACATTCTTCCCTTGGTTTCTGTAGTGAATAGTCATCGTTTTTGCTGCATCCATTCCACTTTCTTCTGGGAACAGCACCCAACTTTTCTTCTAGGGAACACCCCTCCCTCATTCTCAGTCCACGTGGTTTGGATGCCTCCATTCATAACTCCAGAGATGAGTGTTAACTTAATTCTAAACATCAGAGCATAACAACCCAGAGGTTAGCTTAGAAATGGGCACATAATGGCAGCTATGCCAACAGAGTCAGTCAATTGACTTTGGAGCCTTCATTGAAACTGTCTGGAGGAGGATTGGTCTTCCAGCTGGATAAAATAGAATGGAGATCCCGGCAGCTGTTTTGTCACTATAAGGAGAAGGTTCCTGAGCCAACACAGGGGAGCAGAATAAGGTGAAAAGAGTAAGAACAAGTCCCAAAGTCCTTGAGCCTCTGAAAGCCTCTGAGCCTGGACCACCCTGAGTCAAAATTCTTCTTTTTTTATTAAACCAATTTGAATGGAGTTTCCTATCAGTTGTGTAAAAGAAAAAAGAGAGTCCTGCCTAATTCTGGTTATGATGATCTGCAGCAGCGCAGGTCCCCTCCCACAGTCTCCTTCTCCTTCACTGGTTTCTTGTTTTCCTCCCATCTCATACAGGTAATCCTGATGCTAACAGAAATTTCCACCTGCAGAACGCTGTATAGCTCACAAGCCACCTGTCCAGAGCCCTCCCCAGCTTGTACACACCCTTCCTTGTTGAACACCACCCCGTCTGTAGCTCCAATTCCCATTTCTATAGAATGACCCAAATTCTCACCTCCAATACCAACTTCTCCACAAAACCTCCACCCTCACTTTTCTAACCACCTGACATTCTTCCTTAGAACCTCACCAATACCTCTGCCTTACCTGAAATCGAATTCTTCCTTTCCGATTTCTCTTTTTCCAAGTCCAGTGCTCTTTTTGATTATGTTAATTTTGGTCAAGTTATTTTCCAGTTTCCTTAGTCCGAAACCCTGGAGTTATCTTAATGATTCCTTCTCTCTGAGTTTGAGGAACAGCCTGACACAAGCTGGGCTAATGAGAGTTGCCAGAGACAGGTAGGAAGGAGATTGTCTCTTCTTCCCGGGTTGCTGAGCTGGTAGGAGCTTTGAGCAGCCACTGGCCATCTTTCAAAGGAAGCCAAGCCTGAGGGCAGCAGACCTGAGAGAGAGCAGAAGACGTCAGATGGTGTCTTTTGAGCTCCTGCACCCAGCCTTGCCTGGTTTAATAAAAAAAGAAGGATTTTGACTCAGGGTGGTCCAGGCTCAGAGGCTTTCAGAGGCTCAAGGACTTTGGGACTTGTTCTTACTCTTTTCACCTTATTCTGCTCCCCTGTGTTGGCTCAGGAACCTTCTCCTTATAGTGACAAAACAGCTGCCAGGATCTCCATTCTATTTTATCCTTGCCTGAAGCCAGACCTATGTCCCGACATTTCAGTTATATGAGCCACTAAATTACCTTTTTCACTTCAGCCAGATTGTCAATTTTCTGTCTTATAAGCAAGGGAGTCCTGATTGATACTGAATGATACAGACTTTGTCCGCTGTTCATCTTAAGGATGCCAGAGCTTTCTGGCAATGAGATGCCTGCAGATATTAAGAAAGGTCATACAACCACTGATTGGTGAAAGATGCCATGAGGGACTGGAAGAGATGGCCTAAGATGTCCTTCTGGACTCTGAGACCCAGTTCTGGAGTCTCCTTTGAAGGCTTCTCCTCCTCTTTGGGGAACCGAGCCCCTCCTTTCCCAAACTCGTCCCTTGGGCATGTCTCACATTGCACCCTTCCTCAGAGCAGCTGCTGCCATTTCCTATCTTCCGTGACCTCTTCAAGGGAATGTGAAGAATGTGAGCTTTTCTTCTTAGCTCGATTGGTGTTTATGGGAAGGAAGGGAGAGAGGAAAGGAGAGAGCGAGAGAGATGAACAAAGGGAAAGGAAGACAAGAAATCACCTACTCTTCGTGATATTTTAAGCATTTAATGGTGAAGCTCCATCTAGTCGCTTAATTAAACTATCAGTTCATAATCTCTCTTGTTGTGTTTGCTACTTTTTAAAATCCAAATGCTCTTCTATGCTTCTTTTAGGTCAATTCATAAAATACCATCCACAGGCACGCTGCTCTGTGGCAAAGACCGCTAGCGTTGAAAGGTTCGTTCTAAACTCCAGTTCCACCTTCTGTCTCTCGACTTACCCTTCCTGCTTACCTCTCTACTTTCTCATGATTTTCTCAGTTTCCTTCTTTATCAGAATGAAGTGCTTGAATCATAGAGATGTATGGGGTGATAATTGCAGAGGATCCTTCCAGAAGTATTTAGACAAATGACTCTATTGTCTAACTTTTCAAAGGAAAACTAGATAATGAGATAATCCTCCATAGCAAATTACAGAAGCAAATAAGTTAAGATAAGCCTTCTCTGTTTTCCTTGTCAGAGACTTGACAAAAGAATGAAATAAAGAAAAAACATCCTCGACACCTTCTACCTTTCATTCTCTAGAGGGTTTTTCCATCTAGACATTGCTTAAGCAGTTGGAGTGGCGCTGAGTGTAATTGTAGCGGGTCCAGCTGGCCCAGACTTTCCCTAAAAGGGCCTCTGCATTGCAGCCTGTTTAAAATAGCAGTCACTGCCTCCCATGGATGAGATCTCTAAGGGAATGATACTGCTTGTCCGTGCATCCAAGAATTCATGTTTAAATATTATTGAGAACCCACGGTGTACTGCACTCTATTAAACTCTGAGGGACGAGATGCCAAAACATGAGGTATTGTCCTTAATCTCCAGGACTTTATAATCTAATTAGAGAGATAGGAAACAGACACCTACAAATTTCCTTTCAGCTGAGGACGTGAAAGACGGGGTTCTCGAACCTGGCCACGCGATAGCATCACCCAAGGAGCTTTAGAAACAATAGTGATGCTTAAGCCTCGCCCCAGACAATAAATGAGAAATATCTGGGTGGGTCCCAGGCATTCATATTTTTAATTCCTGCCCTCACCCCCACCCCCAGTGAAAGTCTAAGGTGAAGTCAGATTTTAAAAACTTTGGCCTAAATCCTGCCTCCTCTTAAGTACGGAGATCAATTCGCCCTCCCTGATTTCCCTAGCCAAAAGAAATAAATTTTATTGATTGAGTCTCGAAGGCGTGAGTGTTTCCATCAAATAAACACCCAGGAAACCTCAAAGCAAGTCCTCTTTTCCAGAAGGCATAAGGAGGCGGAGAACACGGTAGGAGAGTCAACACACTGCAGCCCCTGCCTTCAACCAGAAGGTTTCTTTGCTCAGTATTGAGGAAAGGCGAGGGCCGGGCCTAGGAGATAACAGAGAATTAAGAAGCCAAGGTCAAAGCCCAGCCCCATGGCTGGGTGGTTAAGTTCGTGCACTCTGCTTTGGCGGCCCAGGGTTTCACCAGTTTGGATCCTGGGTGTGGACATGGCAGTGCTCATGAAGCCATGCTGAGGTGGCGTCCCACATAGCAGAGCCAGAAGGACCTGCAACTAGAATATACAGCTATGTGCTAGGGGGCTTTGGGGAGAAGAAGAAAAGAAAAAGAAGCCAAGGTCCAACTCTTGAACCTTGGAAAGAATCCAAACACAACTCTTGGACTAACCACACCTGTTTCTTTTTTTTTTTATTGAGTTATTGATAGGTTACAATCTTGTGAAATTTCAGTTGTACATTAATGTTTGTCAGTCATGTTGTAGGTGCACCACTT
The DNA here is from genome assembly GCF_041296235.1 of Equus asinus. Classification (NCBI taxonomy): domain Eukaryota; kingdom Metazoa; phylum Chordata; class Mammalia; order Perissodactyla; family Equidae; genus Equus; species Equus asinus. The sequence continues at coordinate 88,794,096 of NC_091798.1, forward strand.
CACCCTTTGTGCCCACCCCCCACCCCACCTTTCCCCTGGTAGCCACTAAACTGTTCTTGGTCCGTAGTTTTAAATTCCTCATATGAGTGGAGTCATACACAGATTATCTTTCTCTCGCTGGCTTATTTCACTTAACATAATTCTCTCAAGGTCCATCCATGTTATTGCAAATGGAATGATTTTGTTCTGTTTTGCAGCTGAGTAGTATTCCATTGTATATATGTACCACATCTTCTATATCCATTCGTCTGTTGATGGGCGCTTAGGTTGCTTCCACGTCTTTAACCACACCTGTTTCTTGACAGCCGCTTGACTTGCTTCAAAGTGTCTGGAAGACACTTTCACTAAATGCCAATCCAGTAGTTATCTGGACCAAATGAGAAGGACATTTCAAGTCCTGAAACTGGAATCTCTGGGAAGCAGCAGAAGTTGACCTCAGTTTTCTCCTCCTAGGCCTCCCTCTTTTGACAATGTTCCCGTCCGGTGCAGGTGCAGGGTCCCATCTCACAGAGGCGTGCTGGACCTTGCATCCCCGAACAGACATTCTTAGGCACTGACGATGACTGTCTGGCTGGGAGATGTGGCTAAGTCTCGACTAAAGTAGTCTTTTATGTCCGTTTGTCCGAGGGGCCGATTCAGCCAACACTGCTAGTCCATTTGTCCAGCTGATTCTGGCCTCATGGCCAGCGCTCACAGCCAAAGTCTCTAACGCCCTGACCTATCTCTGTAATTGCCTTGACCAATATATCTGGTCCTTTCACTGACCATCCAGGCTGGGCCAGGTTCCCAGCTCTACCTCAGAATGTGATTAATCCACACCATCTGAGCACAGGAGAAGCAGTCTGGAAACTTTGCATACTATGGGCCAAACAGCGAGACTGAGCAATGGAGGCGTTTGCGCAGAGGGTCTCCAAAACCTTACTCAGGACCTACTGCTTCAGAGGAAACTAGAGCGTTCTCACTGATAGAAAAATCCGGTCCTCAAGCCCACTTGGACACTCAACTTCAGAGTGGTTCTGGCCTTCTGGAAAGGACTTCGGCATCTTCAAACATCTCTTGATCACCAGCTATGTTGTCTGAGAGACAGTGACACCTGTGCTGTAGTCCCTCAACTGCTTCCCCCAAGTGTTGGCCCTGCCCTGAGGACTAAGAATGGGCCATTTGACCCCCTGCTGCCCTCAGCCCTCTTGTCCCAGGGTTTCCAAGTGCCACAATCTTAAATGTGACCTCCAGAATGCCTCTGGCAGATCCTCTTCTCTGCTGCCATTTTGAATGAGCTTGGAAGGAGAGTGGAAATGCCTCCTTTGACTCCATGTTCACAGAGAGCATTCCCATTTTCCCTTGGCAACAGGAGATGGGGCCTGCTTTTCTGGGGGAGGCGGAGAATTTAGCCCATAATGTCCCCCACAACAGCAGCTGCCATCTAATCGCTCACCCGACCAACATTCACTTAGTTCCTACTACATGCTGGGTAGGTGCTAAACTGCACCTCACAGGAGGCACAGATGCATAAGAAAGAGCCCCTCAGGGAGCATCTATTCTAACAGAGTGTGGAGGTTGATGACGCCAAGGATCCCCAGGGTGAGGTATCAATGTCAAGTGACACTGATATCCATGTTGATCTAAAATGAAATCTCATAGCTTCATTCAATCATTTCCAAAAGGAGAAATTCCTCATCTTGACCCCGTCTCAGAAGGAATTTGGATTCCTCCCCCTATTCTCATCACACGTTGTCTCAGAGCCCCTCACTGACACGCCACTACCAACTTCCTGCTGGCCTGGCCTTCGTTGGTGACTGGTGTGGCTTTCTGTATGGCCATTCTATCCATTGTCAGGGGCTTTCCTTCTTAAGCGGAGGGCAACCTTAGGAGCCCCCCTAAGAGCAGGTGTGTTCCCTCAGGTGAGAAGTCCTCCCCCCTGCTGCTGGTAAGGTAGAGGGACCAGCACCTACTGCGCTGGGAAACTGAGTACCCTCCTCCCAGCCCTCAAGACATTTCATTTAGAATAAAGATTAATTAAGGCAAAAGGAGGGAAGATGTTCTTACATTAAACTTTCCAGCGACGCCCCTCGACTCCCTTCTACATCTGCCCACGAAGTTCAGTCAGAGAGAGCAAGTGGCTGCCAACCACCACACGCCCTGTGTTCTGTCCTCTCCAGTCAATTCCATCTATTTTCCTCAGTCTCTTTTCCAGAAGGTTTTGTGTGGCCATCCCCCAATCTCATGTCAGTTACTTCAGTGCATCTTCCTTTTCTAAGTCAACCTTTTCAGACAAATCTCTTAAACCAGGGTTCTTAACCTCGGCCGCACGTTGGAACCGCCTGGACTCTTTAAGTCCTGACACCTGGGTCCCATGGCCAGCACCCTGATTCAGTTAGTTTGAGGGGGACCCAGGCATCAGGGGTGCAGAGCTTCCCAGGGGATTGCAGTGTGCTCTTGAAAGGCTGCGACTTTGGTTTTCTCTCCCATGCTTCCTCTCACCATCTGTAGTCCATGTGCTCCTCTGTCATTAATGCTCATTACCATAAAGAATGAGCTGATGCCAGAGCTATAGCTTAGTTCTGGAAGTTAAACATCACGGCACCTAAGGAACTTATCTGTCTCGTTTTCGGCTAGGGCCAAGAGACCTCTGGTTCCCGGCCCACATTTTATCCTCAGTGTCACCAGATCTCAGGAGCACTCCCCATATTTCTGCTTATCACTGTGAACGCACAACCACACTTTTATGTCCTAAAGAGTGGCACCATGGGGCTCTCACTCCGTATAAGTCCTGGGCATGTGTGGCAATCTGGGTGTGTCTTTTTTCATTCCTTTTTGACTCTACTTTCTTATGTCCTTCAGTTTTTCTACCTTAAAAAAAATCTTTGAATGTATCATAAAATATAACTAAAATACTTTATTTCTGCATGTTTATTTGAGAAAATTTTTGATCCTCTTTTTTATTTTTATTTATTTATTTATTTTTTTAAAAGATTTTATTTTTTTTCCTTTTTCTCCCCAAAGCCCCCCAGTACATAGTTGTATATTCTTCGTTGTGGGTCCTTCTAGTTGTGGCATGTGGGACACTGCCTCAGTGTGGTTTGATGAGCAGTGCCATGTCCGTGCCCAGGATTCGAACCAACAAAACACTGGGCCGCCTGCAGCGGAGCGCGCAAACTTAACCACTTGGCCACGGGGCCAGCCCCCTCTTTTTTATTTTTTTAAAAATACATTTCTCTCTGGAAGAAATATAAATGGATTGCCACTTAACTCAGGTGGCCTATCCCAGTTGGTGGAGGCTGGATGAAGTTGAGAGAACCCCTTCTAGGAGTGACCCAAGTCCGGCCTCAATCGTTGGCTCGTTGGCTCGCTGTGGGCCCTGAGATGCAAGCCACCGACGCTCTTTCTCCCTCCCCCAACTAGAAAATGGAGGATAATGTCTTCACGGCCCATGTCCACATCCACATCCACGAGTTATTATGAGCATCAAATGAACCAGTATTTGTGAATATAGTTTAAGAAAAAAAATGATCCCTTTTCATTGGGTATACTGAGAGCTTGAATCTTTCTGTAAAAGGAATTTTCCACGCCCATTCTCTAAGCTCTCATTTTTGATTTCTTTGGAAACCTTGCTTGCATCTGTGTGATCAGAGCTCTTGCTGGTCTATAGGAGAGTATTCTTTTTCTGGGAAGGCTGTTCTGCAGCCCATCTGCTGCTTTCTGGAGGTTCCATTTCAGAAGGCAGCCCTGATGAGGCTCCAACCCGACATCTGCAAATCACATCCACAGGGAAAATGTGACTCACTCGGGTTACTGTGTTAAGTTTCCACGGGTATTGTTCAGGGAGTAGATGTTGTCTTTGGGCCAAATCACTTGAAATCATCATGACATCAGCCCTGTCCCTGAAAAACTGACTATGCCCCTCCAGGAAGCAGGGAGAGGGTGGGCTCTGGACACAAGATTACGCTAAGAAAGGCCACTTTCCTAGCCCTCCTGAGGTATCGGAGATAAGGCAGTCAACGAACGCAGTGGAGCACCTGGCATACAGTAGAGAACAGTAAAGGGTGAGCAACCAGTTACAGCAGTCTCATAAGTAACCCAATACTGCATGAAACAGCTAAGGCGACTCAACTCCTGTGCAACGAGGAGAGACACAAGCAAACCATAGTTTAAGCTGCAGATCGTAAGTGCATGAAATTCTTGCTCCCCACTCCCTTTCTTGGCTGCATCTGACAGCACTAATTGGCCACTGCATGTCTGCAGATGACCCTGTTGCAACCCCAGAATCCTTCACCACTCAGTTTAAACAGCTACTGATGATCAATCCAAGAGGCCAATTGCCATGAAACTGTTGGGCATTCCCGGTATAAAGGTTTCAGTAACCAAATCAATTCATGCATGGCGCTTGGTCAAACACTCAGATCACATCATTGCAGTTGGCGTCTTCCTCCTTCTCATCTTCATCACCAGTGTCATCATTGTACTTGTCATCACAAAGCTAGTTTGAGCGATATTCATCGAAAAGCACTTCAGTCTTGACGTGGCACTCCATCAGGGTTGCGGGGGCCCTTCATTCTATCCTTCATGTTTTGATCTTGGTGGCTAAGCCTGTTTCTAATGCTTTCAGCATACTCTTTTCCTTTATTGTCGCTCCACTTCCAGTCACAGCTGAATATGTTTCAAAAAGAGAAAGAAGCTATGTGCCTTGTACATTTTGGCATCCCTTACAGTAGTAGGATGATACCATGAATTCAGATCTGAGTATTATTGAATTCATGAGAACAGACTACTCACAACGAGGTGGAGTCTAGAACAAACAGCTGGTAGGAAGAAGTTCTATAAGAAATTGCAAAGGAACTTGGGCAAAGAGAAGAGAAAAGTTAAAGGGAGGCTCCTGTAAGAAGAGTGACATGCTCTACTGAAGGAGGACCATATCCGATACATAAAGGAGTTCATTATCTTTTGATCTCTCCTTGGCCCCTTTGTGCAGCAGCTTGGAAAGGACCACTTACCCAGGTCCAAGGTGTCCTCCTCCCATTGGTTTGGTGACCTCAGTCCTGGGAAGCTGGGCTGCTCCAAAAAGTCAGCAGCAAGGTGTGCAGAGGAGAGATCAGGCTCCTGAGGGGCTTTCAGTGTTTCTGGCCCTCAAACAAACAGGGGACCCAGCTCCCACCTCCCCTATTGCCGCCTCTCCTAAGGCAGCTTAGCAGTCCTTAGACAATGCAGCTGCCAAAGCTGGTGGGCCTGAGACATGGCCACTGCCCTCCTGAAGGAGACTCATAGGAATCCACTCCCATGGCAGTCAGATGAAGACATCCTACCCTAGGCTCATACCAAGGCTTCTCCAGTATATAAGTCGGAAGAGAACATGTTGTTAAGGTGTGGGTGGAGGGTGCACGTAGGGCAAGGTGAAACTTCTTTAAAAATTACTTTTAACTGAACAGAATAAAAACCCTAAATTGAATGTAAGTCATCACTTCTAATTACCCCATGAATTCAGTGCTGGAGAGAAATAATTGACCCAGTCAAATTAGAGAAACCCAAAAGGCCTCCATCCACCAGCAAACAGGCTCCCCTCTACGGAAATTAGCAAACTCACCACTAAGCCCTCCAGCTGCTTCCTACTGGACCCCAAGCTAACATGAAGTGAACCACCAGGAGTGCCGACTCCTTGTGCTGCAGGTGTGTGTGCACGTGGTGGGCAGCTTGGGCCAACACAGACCTGAAGGAATAGTACAAGGCTCCCCTTCAGATGCACCTGTCATCGTTTGGTCTCAGCAACCACTGTGGCCAGCAAAGATACCCAGGGCAGTAAGTCGCTAAAGCCAGAAAAACCAGACAGACCAGAAGTTATCCAGTTTCAAGAGTAGCATGAGGAGACCGACCAAAAACAGGCCATGAGTAGACTTCCACTGAATATCTAAGGTCCTTGCCCTGCTATCTGAAAGATGATGTGAAGGAGGGGTTGGAAGCCCTGAGCTTGCTCAAGAGCTGCCCAATGGGGGTGTGGAACTCAGACTCTGAAATCCTAGGCCAAAAGACACTAGTGACCTGCAACTCCAGCTTCATCAGTCTTTGAGTTCTAGATGTGGTGGAAATCAAGGCTTGAGGTGCAATAAGAAAGGAACTAAAATGATCGCCTGTCTTACAACTGGTCCAAGATCCTTCCTTATATTTATGTTCTGGATGTGGGGAGGACAGATGTAGGGGACAGAAGGGAGGGATGAAGCTGATGAGAAGGGGATGGAAATGCAATGAACCTTTCCTTACTCCAGAGCAAAGGGAGTTTGGCTCTGTAATTAGCTCTACTACCCTGAGCAAAACAAGTCAAGTCATCCCAACACAGCTGGGATGTGTACTTTCCCAGTATAGTAGTGCTGCACCATATCTGACGTTGTCATCCTCTGTTAATCTCCTCTGATTCCTCAGGAACATCAGAGCGCCCGGGTAGGTGGACACTCCCACCTCTTAAGGAAATCCTTGTCTCCGTGTCCCTGACTAGGTGCATTTGACTACTCACATTTTCTGATCCCGATGCTCTGTGACGTCCTGCCCTGAAGGAAGCCTTCCCTAATTTTCCTCAGCCTCCCCATCCATCCAGCTAGTGTGCCTCTCTTCGGTGCTCTGTAACATCTTGCCCACTGTGTCCCAGTCCATTAGACTGTGAGATTACTAAGGACAGAAGCTTTATCTTGTTTCTGACATGTCCCCAGGGTCTAGATCAGGGCTGGCCTGCTGCATGGTTCATTAAACACTTCTGGAAGGGAAAAGGGGAATTGAATGACCAATTTGCCCAGGTTTGCTGGGCCTTTCCTGGTTTTAGCATTGAAAGTCCTGCGTCCTGCAAAACCCCTCAGACTTGGGCAAACAGAGACAGTTGGTCACCCTGCCAGAAAGGAAAGAGGAAGGAAAGGAGAAAGGAAGACAAGAAAGACAGAGGAAGCAGTGAATTAAAGTAGGTCCAAGTGGGCCTGGGGCAGAACCCTTGTGCTCTGACCTGCTGGCAGGAGGAGCGGCCTGCCTTCCTGCTGAGGTGGTGGCAGCTGAGTAACAGGTGAGCCATTGGGGGCTGCAGGGACCTTCAATGAGCTCATCCTACGAAGGAGCAAAGAGACGATGGGCCAGACTTGATCCAGTCATAACCAAATTCTGAAAATAGAATTATATTCATTCAGGGAGCATCTGAGCATCTACCATTTGTCAGGTTCTGTGCTAGATACGGAGAATACAGAATAGATGAGGACAGGTCCTGCCCTCCAGGAGCCAGAGGAAGCAGGACATGCTGAGGACAAGTCCCGTGTGCTTCCTGTTTCATCATGTAGGTGAAGCTCCGCACACACAGTTGATGCTCATAAATGCCATGGGCAGTTTGTCTGCCAGGTTGGCACACGTGCTGTCTACCTTGGGAATCCTAAAGGATAGTGTTGCAACCTCTGTCATAGGCCTTCACCGCACATTCCCTCGTCTGTAAAACCCATAGAGTAAGAGGGCTGTTGGTTGGTTGGTTTTTAAGCAACATGTAGGCCTTTTCAGAGGTCTGTTAAAAGGATCATCAGGCTCCTGGCTTAAATTAGACTTGACGTCATGGCCAGGCGGATGCAAGGTTGCCAGGACCTGCTGGGGGCCAGACACCGGCAGGAGGCCCCAGGAAGAGAAGGATCTGGGGTTTCTGTTGAGCTCAGGGCAAATGGCGCTAATATCCCAGATCCCAGCCCCGTCTGCTCCTTCCGTGGCCCTCCAAAGTGAGCTGCCTGAGGGCCAGTGGCCAGGCAGCTGTCTCTTGGCCCAGAGACATGGCACAACAGGGCTGTGCCACTGGACACAAGGCAAGTGGCCTGCCCTCTTTTTGCTTCACTCTTGGTTGTCCATTCTCAGCAACAGATCATGGCCCAACAAGGACTGTTTGGGACTTTCTGTTATGGCCTACAGAACAGAGACTCAGCTAGTGGGAGTGGGGTTGACCATCTCTCTTTTGGTTGGTTTCCAATCTATCCTTAGATTCAACTTCACAGATCTGACACTCTGTCTATTTGGCTCTTCCTAACTGCTGACTGGCTTTCTGCCCTAAGCTCCCACCCCATCCCTACCCTCTACAGCGCATTTAGAGATTGGATTGGTTCATGGAAAGAGAAATAGCATCTTTCTGACTTGTTTCAGAACTCAGAAACATTGTAGGAGGTGCTTTGTTTTGTAGATCAGAGGGAAGCAGACACAGAATAGCCTCAATTAAATCAACAAGCCTATAAATGGTTTCTCTCCCTCTCCTCTTATCTATTTATAGAATTTCTCCTCCCTTGTTTCTGACCACGAGCTGGGGGTATAACAGTAAGACAGGACTTGTTATCTGACTCCTAGGAGTTGACCAGTCCTTGGAATTTATTACAATCACAAGACAAAGACTTGGAGATCAGCTTCTTAACAAGCAGGCTCATAGTTGAAGCCCTCCCTCCATCACGTGCGCACTATATCCCATATTAACAAATTATTTAAACACAGTGCCACGCCAAGAGAGGAATACCTGGGAGGGCCTGAGGGGAGAGAGGAAGAAGTAATCAGAAAGGCTTCACAGAGGAGGTGATATTCAAATTGAGATTTGAAGAATGAATAGGAGTGTACTATGCAGTTAAACTTTAACAAAAATTCTCAGCAATCCATGATCAAGATAAGTGAAAAAAATGAAAAAACAGGTTTATATTAGGGATTCAGCTTTCAGGAGAAACAGGGGTTCAGCATATATTTCATCCAGGCGGGGCCACTTCCTTCCACAGACTCACCATCGTGCACTTGGCATTCACGTGCAGACTGCCGCCCTTTGAGATGCTGTAAGACCCCATGGTCCCCAGCTGCACGGGAGATAAAGTGAACTAACGCTATGTAGAAAGCTTTCCTAAATTAAGGGTTAAGATAAAAAGATTTTGGCTCCATTCACAGTTAACCAGGAACTTCCTCTAGCCAAATGCCCCATTCCCAAACTGCCTGTCTAAGGGAGGTTTTGCTGCATCTGTCTCTTTGTTTTGCTTTCTTCCCTCTGTTCGCTCCCAGGGCCTTCCTTTCACTCTGGGTTCCTGTGCTCCTGTCTCCACAGCAGCATTTTCTTCTCTTCCTCTCTCCTCTCCGCCTGCTCCGTTTTCAGTGCTTGACTCAGCCGGAGCTATGTGGGAACGGGCGCGGACTGAAGCAGTGAGCCGGGACTCTGAGGGAGAGGCATTGTCTATTTACTCTTCACATGGTAGGGTACACCTCGTTCCTCCTCAGCTGACCACTCTTGTTGAAGCTATTTTGGTGCGTGAGGCCATAATCCCAGACTCCAGATCGAGTATAGAAAGCAATGCACACAGGGTGGACGGTCAGAGAGATTTATGTTTCTGAGGGAGGAGCCTGGAACTTTGACAAGATGCAGCTGGTTGAGGGAGTGAGCTGGAAGATTCAGCCCCAGGGTGAGGAAGAAGAGGAGGAGGGGGCCTTTAAATAGCAGGTGGCTTCGCTGTTTCCATAAATGAAAATGGTACGTTTTCACTGAACACTGATTACGAAAATGGTCTTTTATTAGACAGCTGCATTGACCCATAGGACAGCCCTTGAGGCTGCGGCTGGGGAGCTTGCATGCGGTTCATAAACATGGTTGACTGCATCTCGCCACGCCGCGCCAGGAGTGTTTATTTCTTTCTGCTCAAGGGCTCTGCACAGACTCGTGGGGGTGGGAGGACAGTAATAAGCCAGGGCTTGACTTTAAACACTGCCACATTTAATTATTCTTGCAGCTTGTGTATTTATCTGAGAGTCATTCATCCTTCTTTTGAGAAGACTGAAAACAAGACACACATGTTCTGCCTTGGGGCCTGGGATGGGGCAGGGCTTGCAAAGACACCAGCAGGTCTTTTTATAAGGCAGAGCTGAACGTAAGTGCTCTTTCCTCTGTTAATTAACTGAAAAGTCCCTCTGACATAGCAGAATGGAGGGGACAGGAGACTGAAGAGGACTTCACCTCTGAGTGAATCACCTGCCATCCAGCCTGCTTGCTTCAGGAAGCTGAACCCGACGTCTCATGGCAGGTTGGAGTGGTCCCCTCCACTTGCCAACTTTGCTGGAAAACATGGCAGCCCAAGGGGGTGAGAAACCACAGTCAGGGATGAATCCAAACCTCACTGGCCAGGTCCCCATCTAGGCCAGGGGATCCGTATGATTTCCCAGAAAGGGGTAAATAATAACAGCTAATGCTTATTGAGCACATACCATGTACCAGACACAGGGCTAAACGTTCTATGTCATTTACCTCATTTAATTCTGACAACTCTGTGAAGTTCTATTTTCAGAAGAAGCCACCAAGAAGAGAGTGAAGAATGTGCTCACAGAGACACAGCTGTAAGTGGCAGAGCCGGGATTCAAACCCAGCTTGGTCAGAAGACTAACACTCTTAGCTACCCCACTCTGCTGCCTCTCTCATCCTGCATCGTGAAGGAGTTCACAACATGCCGACCCAAAATACGCCACTCTGGCATAGTGACTATTTTGAGATAAAGGCACTTTAAAAAATAGCAAATATGTGAAAAACACTCTGACGATTCTTCTTTTTCTTAAAAGCAGGAGATAAATTCCCATATGAAAGATGTCTTCTCTACACCAGAAGGAAAGTAACATTCTTATCATCCAGGATAAGTTGAGATCAAGAGAATTCTATACAAACAGACCTTGTTAAAATCATTCTTATCTTCCTTCGGCCTCCCCGCAGAGTGGTGGCTTTTCTACCATTGCCTCTCTTTGTTCAATATACCATAAAAGCAAGTAGGTTTTGCTCTTTCTTTGGGTCTTCATTCCTTACGGGTTCTCCCGTGTCACCTAAAACTTATATTAAATAAATTTGTATGTTTTTCTCCTGTTGATCTGTCTTCTGTCCATCTAATTCTCAGGCCCAGCGAAAAAGACCCCCGAGAGCGTAAGGGTGGAGCCAGCCTCCCTGGCACCTGCTCCCTCCTAAATGCACCTGTGCTCCTCCCTCATTTTACCCTCTCAGCTGTCTTCCCACATGGGCATGCGGCATTGCAGGGCTGTCTCTTGCTGTACCTGTCAGATTTCCTTGGTCAAATTTGCTTAGCATGGGACTTTCTCCTAAGACGCATCAGGGGTATGACTACTTTGAAAGATGCAAGCAGAAGTTGTCTGCAATCCGTCTGCTAGGTAATGGGAATGGATGCTTACAAGCTACCTGGTGGAACCGACTTCTTCAGAAACCTGAGAGGGCAAGGAGGCCATAAAGGGAGTCAAGACCCGGTCTAATCTAAGTGCCTCCAAGAGAGAGCATGTGTCAAGAGGCACACCATTCAAGAAGTATCCTACAGAAGGAAGGCCTCTCTCAAATGTACATTTTGTAAAGCCATTTCAGCCAAATGAGGAAAATTGATTTCTCAACACGGAAAGATAGTTTTGACAGCAGTGCTGGAAAAAACATCGGGTCTTGGATGCTTCGTCAAATAAATCAACTCGGAGGCTCAGCTGGATTCCTCAAGCAAAGAATATGCAGCTTCTAAACCCTTTCTTCTCCCCCTAGAGGGATGGCAGGCGGACAGACACCCCCTGTCCCAGGGGCAGCCCTCCCAGGCATCTTGCCTTGTGTCCGTTCCCTGGTGGGAGCAGAAGGCAGCACACTCACTTCCCAGATGGTGGTTTTGGGAACGCAGGGGATGGCTGCTCCCCTAGCCCTTTCCTGATTGCCTGGCTTTGGCTTGGGGATGAGAGTGGAGGCTGCTGCTCTGAGAAACGCATTTGCCCTTCAGTTGCAAAACATCTCCGAATGATGGATGAGCCAGTCCCAGAGAAGCAGGAGTAAGTCACCAGCACCTGAAATGCAGCCACCTAGAAGAAAACATTTCTCCCTCTCAGAAGCTCCAGGCCACATGCACAGTAATTAGGACAGGAATAAAAGAGGATCAGATTCCATTGCAGTGGTAGGGACTCGAGGCGGGCTGACAAAGGAGTCATGGTCTCACGTAACAAGATGAGAAATTTACTCACAATAAGCCTTGACCTTTCCTTTCCTCTTTGGCTGAGTGTCCCTGGTACCCGGTCCAGGCCTCAGAGGGGCCATAACTCTTTCTCAGCAGACGGCGTCCGCCAGCTTAGGAAATGAGGCGGCAGCCCTCCCGTCTGCAGGTGGAAAGGTCGCAGGCGGTGTTGGCCCAGGGCACATGCTGGCTCTGGGCAGAGCCCAGTTCAGAGCCGGCCTCTAGGGAAGCCACCAGCCTCGTTCAGGCCAGATCTCCAAACTTTGTGTTCCCATTTTGTGATCTTGTGACCACAAGGTCACTTCTCTGGGCCCTTGGTTTTTCTTGTATAAGAGGTAGGGGTCAGCCTAAATACGTGTTCTCACACCTTTGTTAGCAGTAGAACCCATTTTATAGACTAAATACTATGAGATGCCCAACAACACGCAGAACACATACAGGTGGGGCTTCTTCAAGGGTAGGGTAACACGATGGGAAGGGTTTTTATCGTTTGAATTCCAGCTCTGCCACTTACTGAGTGTGTGCCCTTGGACAAGCGACTTATCCACTAAGCCTTAATTTTCTCATCTATAAAATGGGGATTATAATAATGCCTGCTTCAGAGAGTGAGGGTAGGGATTAAAGAGCTGATGGACGTGTAGCACTTAGTCTAGAAGGGTGCGATAAGCATTTGCTCCTATTAGTCACCATTGTCAGATTGTAGCAGGGTGGGGGGCCTCGACTTTCACACACTCAGTCCTTCCCCCTCCTTCTTACTGCATCCTTCTGTAGCTCTAAGGAAGCGTTGAGAGACCTCAGGGCTCTGTGGGGCCCAGCCTGAAAACCACTGGCTTAAAGAGTGTTGCCCAGACTTTTGAAGAGCAGGGTCACCTGAAGTACTTATCAGACACCTTGGTGACCAAGCTTCAGGAGGTGTGGTTCAGGTCCCAGGGTTCTGTGCTTAACAAGGTGCTCCTTATCTTCCAGCTCTTTAGGGGGATGCCAGAAGAGGGTCCTGAAAGTCCCTTGGGCTCTAGTGCATCAGGATTCCCTGTCTTTCTCTGCCTCAGTCAGGGCCAGGACCCACACCCAGATAGACCCTGTGGGCTCGAGACCACCCGCACCTGCGCCCGGCTCTGAGGTGCCTGCGGGAACAGCTGGGCTTGCCCTCTCACTGACCTCCTGGGCTCTGGATCCTGGCCTCTGGCTCCAAACCTGTGGCCTTTGTCTGTCCTCTCAGCTTCAGCTGACTTTCCTGGCCCTGACATTTGCCCGCCTAGAACTGAGGTCTCCACTCGACCTCTCCCTGGCCTGTCCTGTTCTGTTATTGCCAGCATCCTGGTGGGACAATTTCATGGGTGGAATCAGAGTGCGTTAGAGTAAGAAACCTAAAGAGATGCTATTTTCTGCCTAATCTGTTTTCTCCCCGTGGGTCAATTTGGCTGCACTTTTATTTTGAAATCAAAGAACCTAGAAACAAATGAGCAAACACCTTATTATTGAGAACCATCTGCAGAAAATCCCACGGAGCAGCTCCAAGGTCAAAGCTTATCTGTTTTGCCTCATGCACAAAACAGCCAGCACCAGGAGACCGGCAGGATGGGAAATCACAGAATCATAAGAAGTTTGGGTAAAAGGAAGCATCTTCTTTCAGTTGAATGTAAAGGTAAGAGTTCTCTCTGCAACCCCAGTCTTGAAACTACGAACATTTGTGTATTTCACAGATAGAACAACGACCATGTTGAGTTGGCTGGGGTGGTCAGGAAAAACCAACAGCAGCCCCCAAACTCATGCTCAGCTCTTTCCTTCTCTTTCATCCCAGATTTTCATTTTTTAAAAAGTGCCATCTGTTCTTTCTGTAACTTTTGCACTGGAGAAAAATAACTTCAGTTCTCAAAATTGTGCATTTTCTCTCTTTCTTTCTCCCAGCCTGATTCCCTCTGTCTGCATAGGGGAAGGTAAGAGGGCAGTCAGTAGTGAGTGTCTAATAATACTGTGTGACTAACTCCCACAGGAGAGGACGAGCCAGGGTGCCAGGCTATTAAGCAGGATTATGAGTAAGACACACAGTGGGATTTGCTTTCGGTGCCCATCCACCTTCGTGCAATGAAGGAAATGTTCTGCGCTGCCCAACAGAGCAGCCACTAGCCACAGATGGCTAGGGAGCTCTTGAAATGTGGCTAGTGCAACCAAGGAACTGAATTTTTAAATTTATTCCATTTTAATTAATTTAAATCTAAATATAAAGTTAAATATTTAAATATGTGACACAGTTGAGGGGATTAGTGTGTGTGTGTGTGTGTGTCTGTGTGCATGTGTGTGTGTGTGTGTGCGCGCATGCTGGGGGCGGCTTCAGGGGAGGTGAACAATGCTAGGATCCTTCAGCTTCAGCTTTGACCCGCTCCCTCCTCTCGGTCCCTGGTCCTCCCACACACCACCACCGATCGCCCGAACATCTCATGAAGCAGTTGCCTCCAGCATATGGCCACATTTTAAAAAAATGATTGTAGCTTCCAGCTACTGCTGTCCTTATGTGGGCTATCCTGGTCTAACTATACTCTTCAAGATTTCTAGCATAAAAAGTTAGCTTCACTGAGGATGCTAACTCCAGTCCAAACCATTAAGCGTTTCTTTGAGCAGGAATGTGAGGTCAAGTTTCAGCCCAGATGGAAAGAATGCCACAGTCCCTAGAAATGTCTGCCAGGGCTGCAGGCACGGGATAAGTGGTGGCACTGGGGGTGCTCGTGTTCACCAACCTCCCAGTCAATCTTCACTGGAGCTTCGCTTCACCCTCTAGGGAACTAACTTGCACTGATCCAGTACATTCTACACAGGTACTGTTGGGCCCACGCGGTTTGATTGATTCTACAACAGGCAGCCCCTTGTTGACTTTCTCTCCCTTTTCCTCCTAATGCTGTCTGCCTCTCCAGTCCACCATTGTACCCCCAACCACAATAGCTGTGACCTTTTAAAGTCTCTTGGCAAGATACTACTCAATTACATAAATAATTCATATAACTTGATCTGTAGCTTAAAAAGACGAAACTGGGCCAGCCTTATTGAATTAGGGAGAAGAATCCACCCCCTCCCGCAAGTCTGCCTTTCTGGGCTGAAAGAAAACAAAGCAATTGACTGACTTCTGTTTTTCTCCAACTCAGTATTGTACAGGGCTTCACAGTTTTTTGAAGTTCTCAGTCATCGACGATGTCATTTGATGCTCAGAACTGACACGAAAAGGACAGGTCACATTTTATAGATGAAGAAACAGAGGCCCGGGGGGACAAATGCCTTGCTGAAGGTCCTGGGGTCACGGGGTTAGTTCTCTGCTTGGAGCAGGGATCTCAGACGGAGGCGAAGGTGAGGTCCAGCACTCAGGAGCGCGTCTGCTTGAGTGGTGGAAAGGCCTGCTTGGAGATGACCCGCATGAGGGTCATTTTTGTTGACCAGGATGGGGAGAGGGCACTCATCCCTCTGGCAGGAGAACATGGGATCTATGTCACATTTTACCCTGGAGCCAACCCCACGGGCCTGTGTCAAGGTCTTCCAGCAGGCTGTTTCTGAGTGCAGGTCGTGAGGTGTGATCCAGAGCACAGGAAGTGGGTGTTCTCCACAGCTCCGTGTGGAACACTCCAGGGCTTCGGCAGGTACGGCCCCCAGGGACCAAGTACAGCTCCAGGCTTTGCCGCTCGGCACCAGCAGCTGTGAGCTCGAGGCGAGAAGCACAGTCAGGGTCTACCATCAAGACATGAGCACAAAAAGGGGCCACGCCTTTGCCCACCTTCTCCGGAAGTCTGGTAAAGGGCTCAGGATGGGGATGAAGGCTGCTCCCTGATTCCCACTTGCCACTGACATGGGACCCAGCTGCCTTGGTGACACACAGGTCCCAGTGGCCTCACAAGCAGACAGCAAAGATGGGGCTGGAGGAGGACAGAAGGACTTCAGTGGGATGGTGCGAGCTGCCACAGGCACTCCCAGAAATTTGGACCACTTGGAGGTGTAGTTGTTAGGTTATTATTGGATTATTATAGTTCATAGGACCTCTCCGTTACCAACAGGCTGGCGAGGCTTGGATTAACCAGGGCACACAGTAATAAACAGAAACATGAAAATCTGAAATTCATTTTGAAACGTGCTCCAAGCTCTTACCAGAGGCTCCTATGTGAGGCTGCGTAGGCTGTGTGGTCAGACCTGCAGCACAGTCTGAGGCGGAAGAAAGCCAATTAGGAAGGAAAGCAAAGCACAGCTCTTTTGTAAAATGCCCGCTTGCTTACAGGCAACGTATCTTCTGAAAGAGAAGAAAAAAAAAAAAAAGAAAACTCCTAGATGTCTCAGCAGTGGGCCAAGAAGAGACCCTGGAGGACCAAGCACGCCCAAAATACATTTTTTTGGCTCTCAGCCTGATGGGAAGGAGGTCACAGCCAGAGAATGAGCCGGACCTGGGCCTTGTGCCCTTCTGGTGCCCAGCGAGCCCTCACTGTTTCCAGGAAGGCTGGCCTCTAATCACAGGATACTCGACAAACTCTCGTTAGCTGATCACCTAATTTTAAATTCTCACGCATTTACATTTTTCAAGGAAATTTGGCAAAGGAAACCAAGTGACTATTTTTGGTTTCTCTTTAGGTTACTTTATTCTGCACAATTTTGAGCCGATACAGCAAGAATATATAATTACATGTGGGGTAGCTTTAGCAACTTTATAGAAGATGAACTTCCTGTCACTGGGCTTTATGTTCTGATGCAGAAGTCATCAAAAGGAGGTGCTGGGGAACGACTCCCTGTTCTAGACATTTCACTCTCAGTCCGTATTTGATTTTCTTTTTGCCCATTTCTATGTCTTCTCCTTTTCCTGTGAGAGTTGTGGTGAGGGAGGCACAGCAGGATCTATGGCTGTTTCTCCTGACCTATGGCTGCAGTGGCTCTGGAAAATTCCTTGCCTTCAGCTACAGTGAATTAAGGAACAAGAAGAAATAGTGTCAGGGCCAGACCAAGCTGAGAGCCTAGGGGGTGATGTCTGGGACTGAGAGAGGGGGAGGAGCTCTTGACTTTCTGCTACCTGGCTCTGCACTCCCCAGAATAAATGGTACCCCCTGGAGTGGAGGCCACCACCCCGGGGAAGCAGGAGCAGCCCCTGGAAGCTGTGTCCACGGGAATTTATTGCTCTGTCTCTTCCTCACCCCCTCTGTCCTTCACCCACCTCCACATTTCAAACCTCTTCATTCTTACCTTATTCTACATATTTTTCCTTTTATTTTATAGTGTTTACAAATCCTATGTTATTGTTAGCTTCACTTTCTAACATGTTTTTAACTTCTTACCTCATGGTTTTTGGGTTTCATTTTAATCACGTATAGCTTCACTTTTTATGTTTTTAATCTCTTTGGAATTCAGCCACTTATTTTAAACCTCATCTAGTTGTAGCTTTCCTTTTTAAAAAACACTCTTAATATATATTTTTTTGGAATTGTAGCTTTTATTCCAGCTTCCTAGATACAAAATTTCTTAAATTTTATTTTTTGAACTTGAGGCCTTTGATTGCTCTCATTTTTAAACCTAATTTATTTTAGTTGTTTTTTTCTTCCTTTATTTATGTTGAAATTTCAAACAAAGTTGTTTATTTCTAAGCTTATTTTGAAATGTCTTTTCATGTTTAAAATGTTTGGTTTTAAGCCCATCTTAATCTTTTAGCCTTTTTTAATTAGTGAAATTAAATTTTCTTTGTTAACTTTCGGTTCTTTTCATGTATTTTCTTATTTTCCGTGATTTGTTTTTCAAAGGGTCAGCAGACAATGCAGCCCCAGGAGTGTTAATAGTGGGAAGCCCCATGGCTGGGTTGGAGGTCCGCCTCCCCTCCCACGGTTCCTACAGTCTCCTCCCTATTCTGTAAACAGAGACACCAACCCAGTCAAGGCTGTTGGACAAGGACCCTCTCTCCAATTGGCTGGAGAGATCTGAGGGTTAAGCCCAACGCTGCGCTCAGCAGTAAATCTCATTGTGCAGGTGGCACTTTAGGAGAAATAATCCAGTGGGCCTCCAATTCTGCGTCCCCTGTGCTCTGAGGCTCTTCGGGGCCTGGCTAAGATCTGTGTCTGGCTCTAAGCTTCCTCCCTCTTCTCTGCTCTGCCAGAGGGGAACAGGACGCCATTCTGAGGAGAGTAGAGTGCCCAGGATTTCTGGGTCAACTCTGAGCCTATTGGACTGATGGGCTTCCGACACCACGCAATTTGTCTCCAAACCTTCCCTGAGTCCCTTTGGAGGAAGCCCCAAGGGCAGCTGTGTCCCCCAAGATGGGATCTGCCCCACCATGGGGTCACCCAGCGCTCTGCATTCACGCCTGTGCTGGGAAAGGGAGCCTTCCTTACGCTCTTCCTGAGGGAGAGACTGCAATTCACACGAGAGACTGCCTTCTCTCGTCCACATCCACTGTGCCTGGTAGTGCCCCTTGAGAATGCTCCTTTGGCTCTGTTACCAGCAAGCTCCACTCTAGTGCAGGTTACCTCGTTCAGAAATTTTACAAGCCCCCTTAATTCTAGAAACCGTTTAAACATAAACTGTGGTAGTTTGGTGGAGCTTGGCCGGCCTGATCTGGTGAGCCATCTTACCAGGAAAAGCCCAACCAAATTCCACTCTAAAAAGCTTGCCCTTAAGGCCCCATTATCTCTGAGAATCAATAAGAGAACCTGTGGAAAAGTGGAAAGGCAGGTAAGGAATACAGTGCAATTTGGGCATATTCAGGCCCTGGAGTGCTGTACTTAACCTGGGTAGAAATCATCCTGCTGAGGAACGTCCATAGGATCTCCTTTGTTTTTGTACATTATTTTCTGTGGAACCAAGAGCTGAAGAAGATTTTTTTCCAGTATCCGTGCCAGGTTCACATTTGCCACAGTCCAATCTGCTTCTGCCTGTGGTTCTGAGGGGCGAGCAAATGCTGCTCCTCCTCGGAGAAGTCTCCTGCCTCTACCCAAGTAGGGAACAGATGGGTCCGGGTGGGGATCCATGGAACTGAGGCCATAAAAAGCCTTGTCTTTCCCACAGCACTTAACACTGCCCTTCACACGGCAGGTGCTTGTTAAACTGTGTTGCATGGCCTCGAACCCCAGCCGAAGCCTTCCCTGGCTTCCTCTAGGATGGCCAGACGGAGACCAAGACGCAGCATGGCATTCACATCAGCGAAGTGTCCTGGCCTCCAGAGGATGCTCAAGTTTCCTCCACACCTGAGCACTGGGGTAGAGAGGAGAGAAGGAGGTGGAGGGAGGGACCTCATCCAGTGCGCCCTAGGCATCAGGACAAATGCTCTGCCTGCTGGCCCCCTGTGCTGTGCCTTGCCATAGTGCCACCTTGTCACTGGGGCCGTTGAGTGTGGACAGAGGTGAAGGCAGCTGTGGATGCCCCTCTGCCTGCTTTGGCTCCAGGCTTTCCAGGGGTGCCTCTCTCCTCCATCAGTGAGCCCAACACATCAGGGCACTATGTTGGGTTTGGCAGTGAAGGTTTGTGGCAACAATGAACCTACATGTGCTTGGCCTCACCCTCCCAGGAGACTCCTGACTGGACTGGGAGGGAGGGCAGGAGGGTTGACAAGGAGTGGCAGGACGGGCGTTAAGGATCAATAGTCTTCAAATCCAGAAGAAGACCACCCACTGTACGGTGGTGTCCTACGATGTTCAGAGCTGCTGAGTCTGCTGAGAGAGGAGCGCGCTCCAACAACTCTACCAGGAGGTTCCCTGGGATAACTTTTCTGAGGACAATATGGTCTTGTGAAGCCAATGCTTTTTAAAAGTTAATATCCTGAATTCAAGGACCAATTCTTAAGTGGGAAAAAGTCACCTCTGGAGCAAAGACTTAGGTACAAGGAATTTTATCACAGTATTAGCTATAATACTAAAAACAATAAACAACCCCACTCCCGCCCCCCCCCCCCCAGCTTAAACACCAAGGGGCAGAGATTAGCTAAATCCATTCTAGTGCCTTCAGATGATGGAATATTTTTGCAGTGGTTATTTATGGGGTTTTCAATACCTGTTGACATGGGAAATGCTCTAATATAATCGTTATCTTTGAAAAACAATTGAAATTTAACATATTTCCTCATTTCTAAGATACTAACAAGGGAAAGAGACAACAGAAGCTTAGTAAAAGTCTTTTAGGAAGAAATAATAATAACACATTAAACATACAATAATTGTAAAATACATCCAATTTAAGAAACACTACAAGGTGCCTTAGACTAGGAGAATTACAGTATGTCTCTGGGATTGCTACTGATTTTTATACCTTTTCGTATTTTCCAAATCTTTAAGTAAACATATCTGGGTTGAGGGAATGCCTGGCCCCGTGTCTGAGGTTTCCTCCACGTGAAGGCGGGTACCACTGCCATTTCTCCCTACCCCCGACTCCCTCTGCCCAGGGAGGCTGAAGGGGTCACCAGATTGGTGGGTTTAAAAGAGACACTGGACTTGCCAGCCCCTGCCACTCCCTCTTCCTCCAGAGCACCCACCTGCCAGCCGAGGGCACAGCCTCTCGATGGCCCCAGCTCATGGGAGGTGCACTGGAGGGGCTGAAGTTGAGGGGTTCAGTTCAGTCCTGGGATTCAATATGATGAAGCCCATTACCTGTAGATGGAAGCCCCATTCTCCAATATCACTTTGTCACTCAACAGGTCAAATTTGGTTCATCCAGTGCCTACTCTGTCTTCTTTCTCAGTTCAACACCCAGGCATCGAAGAGGGGTGTTATCAGACCCCCTCAAAACCTCCAACAAATAGGCTGAAGTTTATAGTCAGGAAAAAATCGTGGCACAAAGAAATCTAGTCAAGCATAGCCAAGCCTCCTGGGGAATGATGGTTCCCACACGGTAAGCCCCATATGGGCTCTGGGGAGGGGAGGGGAAGAAGGGCATCCCAGACAGCCCTCTCTGGAGACCAGAGAACAAACGAGAACCCTAGGTCAGAGCTGCCCTCTCTCTCCTCTTCGTGCTTCAGCATCTCAGCATCTTCAGAATCTGCTTTTCCTCTTCTTGCAGCATCTCTTGGTTGCTAAGCAGATCCCTTGGGTAACTATGTGGGCATAAAACCTTAGCAGAACTGCCAGGAATCTGCTTCACCCAATTGTCAAAGTGAAAAATGAAATCATTTCTCTCACCTGTCACTACTTTGCACAAAGCTTCCATTATTGAATGGTGATGGCCCAGAATGTTATTCTCACCTACTTGCAGGAATATAAATGAGTTTTGCATATTTTACCCCCAAGAGAGTGGGAGGGGAGGGAGGAGGTGTCGGGATCTCTCAAGCTGATACTCTTGAGAGTCAATGACTGGGGAGAAGCAGGCAGAGAAAGCAGCAGTGTCCGCTGCTCTTGGAGCAATGGTGCCTCAGGCAGGTGAACACTTACCTGATTCAAAGCAGGCTCTCCTTAGGCTCCAAGACATCCGTGAACCCCTCTTACGATAGGCCTACTGAATCAGAATCAGACTCTCTGGGGGTGAGGCCAAGACATTTCTGCGTTTTGAAGAAATGCCTTGGATGATTCTCATGTGCACTATGGGCTTTAAAGTCTGAAAACCACTGAGTTCTCTAACATAGATATGTGTGCAAATAAGTGCCAGAAGATATTATAGGTGTTATGATAAATGTATGTCCAGGAAGGAGGGAGACACTATTAGAGGGATGGTCAATTCTAACTGGGAGTGCAAGGCAAGTGTTGCTTTGAGCCTTGAGCAAGGAGTAGATGTTCTCTAGGTGGAGGGGGAAAGGGCAAAGGACATCCTGGGCATGAAAACTGCTAGCAAGGATACAGCCATCTGAAGCCAGCCTGAGCTGCTAAGAACAATAAAAGATCACTGAAGCTTGAGTGTGCAGTGTTAGGAGGGGAAGTACAAATGAGGGGACAAGGAAAGGGAGGACCTGGAGGTGAAGAAGATTAGAATCTATCCTGTAGTCAGGGAGTTGTATCAAGGGTATTTAGCAACAGAGGGATACGATCAGATTTGTATTTCAGAAACATCTCTCTGATGGGTGGTGCAGAAGGACTGGAAGAGAGCAAGACAGGAGGCAGGAAGACTGACTGGAGGCTGACCTGGCAGACCAGGACAGGCCCAGACGAGGTATGAGGGTGGCGGGAATGAAGACCCTCATCGTCCTTGGCTCTGCTCCACTTGGCCACCAGGTGTACGGTGCTGAACTTGATGTCACCACACTGCTTAAATATCATATCTATTTATTAAAATAATCAAAATGTACAGAAATGTTGATTAAGCACCAAATATGGAGATGATACTTCTTTCAAAATACTTAAAAACAAAATTTAGAATAATCTCATGAAACGAGCGGTGGCTCTTAGGCAAGTCAATTAGCCTGGTGCTTCTCCAACAGCGGTGTGATGGTGCTGTGTTACAAAAAGCCACGAGATTAAAGAGTGTATCTTCTAGGAGTTTACGAAGGCTTTGAAGATTGAGGGGCATTATTTTTCATTAGTTCAAATGCAAACGTCTTATACTGTGGAGGACCACTTTGGACTCTGATGGCTCATTCTTCTCAGCTGTTGGCCTAGCTGTAAAATGCAGAGGTTGGTTTCCATGACCTTTAAGGTCTTTTCATACTGCAATATGCAATGATTTTTTTCCTAACTAGTTAATATCCTCATCTTTTCCCCCTAGATTTTAGAGAGAGGTCATTTTTTCTATTTCTGAAAGGTCACCTTCCTTAATTCATATTCCTGCTGTTGGCAGCTTTTCACCCAGCTCTGATCCTTTAAAGCACAAGGTGGGGCCTCTCACCCTCCACCCCTGCAGTTCTTGCTCAGCCAGCAGTTTCTGCTTCTCTCCCTCCATCCATCTTCTCTAGGGTTTGTCACCTTCCTCACCCCTAATTTAAAAGAGGAAGAGTGGGGGAGGCAAGAAAGATGGAGTCACCCTTTCTTCTGAGAAGAGAGACTTCCATCCTCCATTTGACTTTTCCCTCAGTTACTGCTGGTTTGGCATTTTTTTTCCCTTCATTCTGAGAAGTCCCTCCTGAACTCTCTCATTTGGAGTTTAAATGATTTTGCATCCAAGGACTTTTCAGCTTTTGATTTAACATTTAACAACTTTGCCTGTCAGCCTCCCTTCCTTTTCCTCCAAAATGCTGTAGAGAGCTGAGAGGAGTTTCCCCCGCTTAAAGTCATAACAACACTAGGAGTGGAATCTTGCTGAAACTTGAACAAAAATTTGACTGGTTTCATCAAGCAAGGAAGGCAGAGACATAAGCCTGATGTTCCAAGTGAATTTATAATCTGTACTTTCCCAAACCTTTGACATAATCACACATACACACACACAGACACCCCACTCTTAAAAACTATATTTTTGGGGCTGGCCCCGTGGCCCAGTGGTTAAGTTCCTGAGCTCTGCGGCAGGCGACCCAGTGTTTCGTTGGTTCGAATCCTGGGCGCAGACATGGCACTGCTCATCAAACCACGCTGAGGCGGTATCCCACATACCACAACTAGAAGGACCCACAACAAAGAATATACAACTCCGTACCGGGGGGCTTTGGGGAGAAAAAGGAAAAAATAAAATCTTTAAAAAAAAAAACTATATTTTTAAGGATTGTGGTTGGGGATTAGAAAATGTTGACATGAATAGGACATGACATGTCTGTTTTGAGCCAGAAAACAAAGGATAGGGACAAGTAAATTCATCTCTCAATGGAGAAGAAATCACAGTTGGATTTCTAGGGATCACAGCAAGACAACTCTTATTTAACTTTTAAAAATTAAATATAGAGTAAGAAATACTCATGAAACCTCTAGTTTTCAGAAGTCTTTTCAGGTCATTAAATGATAACCTGATTGGGGCAAACTACAGAACGGTCTCTTAAAGATAGGTGAATGGACAAGATCCTTGAAAAAGGATCAGTCTGAAAAAGTGTTCAGTCGTATATTTAGGGAGAAAGAATTTAAGTTATAGTTATAAAATAATAATATTTGCATTTTCTATTATGTCCCAGGAAGTGTATAACATTATTACAATCAACATCATTAACCATAGGGAAATGCAAATTCAAACCACAATGAGATATCTCCGAACATCCACTAGAACAGTCAGTATGAACCTAGGACTCATTGTAGGTTATCAAAGAAATTAACCTGGTGGGGCCAAAACTAGTGCGAATGGTTTTGTATATTTAAGAAGGATGTTGGAAACCAAAGTGTGTGCAATAGTGATAATGACAATGGGGGATGAGAATCTGCTCTTTATTGAGCCTACTCATGTGCCAAGTGTATAAAAAGCACATTAGGAATGGAAGCAATGGGATCAAAAACCACTAAAATAATTATTGTCAAGTTTTTGGACGGGGAAAAAAAAAAGAAAAATCTCAGTTAAGAAAAGTTCTCAGTTTAGAGAGACAAATACTATATGAAGTTTCGATTAACTCTAAATGATTTTGGTAGGCTTTATAGCAAACAAAAAATAATTAGAGGAACTGATTTTAAAACATTATTAAGGGTACAGGTAAAATAAAAATATATATAAAGTAAAAAAGTAATTCTGATAGTGTGGTATTGACATACAGGCAGACATATAGGTCCATAGAACAGAATAGAGAATTCACATATATATGGCCCATTGACTTTCAACAGAGGTGCCAAGGCATTTCAATGAGGAAAGGATAATTTTTCAACAAATGGTGCTGAAACAGTTGGTTAGCTCTATGTAAAAGATAAAAATAAAAAGTGAATCTTGATCCTTACCTCACTCACAGACAAAAATTAACTCAGAATGGATCATAGACTTAAATATAAGAACTAATTCTATAAAATTTCCAGGAGAAAATCTTAGTAACTTTGGATTACTAAATAGGAACAACTTAAAAATCAATAAACTGGATTTCATCAAAATAAAATTGTTTTCTCTTCCAAAGACACTGTGTTGAAAATGAAAAGGGCAAGACACAGATTGGGAAAGCAATATTCAAAAAATACATATTGGACAAAGGATTTGTATCTAGAATATATTTTAAAAACTCTTAGAACAACTCAATAATAAAAAGTCAAGCAATTTGATTTAAAAATGGTCACTTCACCACTATATATATATCTGAATAGCAAACAGCACATAAAAAATGATCATCATTAATCATCAGGGAAATGCAAATTAAAACAATGAGATACCTCTATACATCCATTAGAAAAGCTATAATGAAAATGACTGGCCAAGCTAAATGTGGGCTAGGATGTGGAAAAACTGGAACTCTCATACACTGCTGGTGGAAATCTGAAATAATTCAACTTTGAAAATTTTGGCAGTTCCTTTAAAACTTTAAGCATATATCTATCACATGATCCAAACATTCCACTCCTGGGTATTTACCCAAGAGGATGAGAGCATCTGCCTAGACATAGATTTGTATGTGAATGTTCATAGCAGCTTTATTTGAATAGCTGAAATCTAGAAACAATCTAAATGCCCACCAACAGGTGAATAAACAAAGTAGTCTAGGGTCAGTCCTGGTTGCCTAATGGTTAGTTTGGTGCACTCTACTTCAGTGGCCCAGGTTCGGTTCCGTGGTGTGGACTTACACCACTCACCTGTCAGTGGCCATGCTGTGGTGGCAGCTCACATACAAAAAAAAAAAAAAAAAAAAAAGAGGAGGATTGACAACAGGTGTTAGCTCAGGGGGAATCTTCCTTAGCAAAAAAAATAATAAAACCCACAAAAAAAACAAAGCAGTTTGGGGCTGGCCCCGTGGCCGAGTGGTTACGTTCACGCGCTCCGCTGGAGGCAGCCCAGTGTTTCGTTGGTTCGAATCCTGGGCGCGGACATGGCACTGCTCATCAAACCACGCTGAGGCAGCGTCCCACATGCCACAGCTAGAGGAACCCACAACGAAGAATACACAACTATGTACTGGGGGGCTTTGGGGAGAAAAAGGAAAAAATAAAATCTTTAAAAAAAAAAAAAAAAGCAGTTTATCCTACAATGGAATAATACTCAGCAAGAAACAGGAATGAACTATTGATACTTACAACAACCTGGATGAATCTCAAAATACTTAGGTTGAATGCAAGACAGAAAAAAAGGCGTATAGGGGGCCAGCCGGGTGGCGCAGTGGTTAAGTGCGCACGTTCTGCTTTGGCAGCCCCAGGTTCACCAGCATGAATCCCTGGTGCGGACATGGCACCACTTGGCAAGCCATGTTGTAATAGGCGTCCCACACATAAAATAGAGGACGATGGGCACGGATGTTAGCTTAGGGCCAGTCTTCCTCAGCAAAGAGAGGAGGATTGGCAGATTTAGCTCAGGGCTAGTCTTCCTCAAAAGAAACCAAAAAAGGAGTATATATTATATGATTCCCTTTATATAAAATTCTAGAAAATGCAGACTAACCTGTAGCGATAGAAGGCAGATCAGTAGAAGACAGGGTCATATAGAGAGTAGGGGTGAATTAAAAAAGGGCCCAAGGAAACTTTTAGGGTAATGAATATGTTCACTATCTTAATTGTGGTGATAGTTCTTTGGGTGAAAATATATGTAAAAACTCATCACGCTGTACACTTGGAGTTTGTGCAACTTATCGTATGTCAACTATACTTCAATAACACTGCAAAAAAAGTAATGGGAACCTTTAGAAGTTTCTGCTAGGTGGTCCTTTGGACAAATGAGAGAACTACTGTATTTCATATAGTCGATAGTAAACCAGGAATTCTTTACATCCAGGCTAAACCTGTAAGTACTGCAGGGATGTGAATTAGTGCGTTTTTCATAATTAAGGGGGAGCTTGGAACTGTCACTCCTTCCGTCCCTACTCCCCATGCCCACTGATGCCATGAAGGAAAAGACACCCTCTGTGACAGTGGCTACTGCCAGAGGCAGAATACTGAGTGAAAGAGATAAAGGTCTGCACACAGGAGTCATTTATTGTGGTTTTTGGACTTTTTAGCTCATCGTGGCAGATGATATCTCTTGCTTAAGGTTCTTAGACCAAAGACTTATCATTCTGTGAATTATGACCCACAGATATTACAAATCAAAAAATACGCTGCACTTGTCATATTGAATTGCTGCCAACCTCCCAGCAATCTGCTGCGTACTCTGCAAAGGCCATTTCCCTAAATCTTGTTCTAGACACGAGGATCAATGGTGTTAATGCAATCGCTCCTGTTTGTGGGGTCAGCATTTTCCAGGCCTACTCTAAGACTCAGACATGGCAGAGGCTGCACAAGAACAGACACTTGGAGGAAGTGAGGAGACCCCGGTTCCAGCCCCAGCTTCGAGACTGGCCAACTGCAGGCCCGGGTCCAGTGGCTGGTTCTCTCAGGGATGCTTCCCTGTCATCTAGTAAGATGGATGAGGTCTGAGAGGAGGACGCAGTTCATTAAGCGCTCTTCTGAACTCTTGAGAATGAAGGTGCCATATGCACATAGGTAGAACTTGGCATAATTTATCCTCCAATCTGGAACACTTTTGAGAGCACTATTAATAATTAGGCTGGGGCAACAGGAATACACAAACACTGTCATTCTGCATCATCATTGTGAGCTAGGGCATGGTTTCCAGATGCTAGCTCAAAGACCAGAAAAACTTCCATTAGCCCACTGCAAAATCAGAAAAATGAGCATCTGAAATGAGTTTTATTTTTTAAAACACTAGGAAATATGTCATGCAAACAAAAGATTTACAACTTATGTATAAAATATGAAAAATAAAATAACACTTGAAGCTCCCACACGCTCCTTCCCAATCACATTTTCCTCCCTCTTCCCTAGATTTTATCATTATCCTCGATTTGCGTTTATCATCCCCTTGCTTTTCTTTATAGTATTACTAGTATATGTGTATCTTAAAAATACATTATTTAGTTTGTATTTTTTTAATATTATGTAAATGGAAAAATCATTTAGTACGACTTTTTTTTGCCTCACATCTTACATATCAGGAAGAATACAGCATCACTTCTGCAATATTCCTGCCAAAAAAAGAAGAGTAACCTGGATCTAATCACAAGGAGACATTAAGGAAACGCAGATTGAGGGATAATTCTGCAAAATAACTTGCCTGTAATTTTCAAAAGGGTCAAGATTAGGAAAGTCAAGAAAAGACTGAGGAATTGTTCCAGATGGATAAAGACTAAAAAGACATAACTGAGGCAACATGTGATTTAGAACCGTATATCTTTTCCATAAAGGTCATTATTGGGACAATTTTGAAACTTGAATGGGGGTCTGAGAATTAGATGATAGTAATGTGTCAGCATTAATTTCCTGATTTTGGTGGTTGTGTTGAGATTATATAGGAGAATGTTCTTGCTTGTAGAAAGCATAAACAAGAACTTTGTAGGATCTTTTTTTCAACTAGATAAATGTCCTGGTGCCATTTATTGAATAGGCCATCCTTTCCACACTCACATCAATGCTACTTCTATACGATGTCAAGTTTCCAGGTATATTGGGTCAACATCTAGGCACTTGATTCCATTCCATTGGCCTTTCTGTCTGTCCCCGAGCCATAGAATCATGTTCGTTTTTCCTGAAGAACATTTTGGCATAAGAAAAATTAAAAGCCACTTACAACCAATTTGTGTCATAATGGAGCCACCAGGCTCAGAATTGCTTGCCTAGCCCCCTCACCCCGCAAGCCGACCACCAAGAGACTGCTTGCTTTCTGTTTCTCTCACGTACCCCAAGCCTGGGAACCTGGATGCCATTTCTGGAGGAGCAGCCCTGTGCCCCTTTGTCTGCTCCACACTGTCTGTCAGCAGGAGACGGGGCTCCTGCCTGCAGCCTTCTTGACTGTGACCCCCATTGCTTCGTTCCGACTCTCTCCAGGACACTGTGCTTGGAAATAAAACACCAGAGATTTCTTTTCTCAGTATCTTTGGAAAGAAATAGCCCTTTGGAGAGAAGTAACCCTTAGTTAAAGTAGTGCTTACCGATACGGGAAGCATGTGAGCAAGGAAAACAGGTTAGGAAGTCCTCTTTCGCGTGGGGGCTGTCGTGCCCCAGTGCAGAGAGGAGGTGCTTCCATTCCAAGTTCTCTAACCGCCAAAGAGAGTGCTTCTGGAAGTGTGGTCTCCTGACAACAGCAGCAGCAGCAGCCCCTGGGAACTCGTTAGAAATGCCGCCTCTCAGGGTACACCCCTGACCCACCAAATCAGAAACCATAGACTGAGGAAGCCCTCCAGGTAATTCTGGTACACTCTAGTTTGAGAGCCACTGGCCTAAGGGAGCCTCAGCCTGGAGAATAGTCTCTTCCCCAGCTCTTGGGGGTATGCAGGTGTGCTCAAATGTATAAAATTAAGTATGTTCTGCAGCAGAGCCTCAGGAACCATCTGTCCACACAACCAGCAAATGACTCACCACAGGAGTCCCCGCTCCTGAGCCTACCTTGCATTTGTAAGCCCCAGCTGGGAACCTTCTCCATGGACGTCTCCCTGGGATCTCAGACTCAGTGTCTGTCCTCCTCCAACCATGACCAGCTCCTGTACAGATGAATGGCGTTACCATGCCCACCCTAGCCACTGCAGCACTCTCTTCAAATCCTCCCTCATCCGCGCTCTTCACAGGCAGTCACCAAAGCCTATGATTCTGGATCTCCGGTGTCTCTGCTTTTCCGCGTGGACAGTCTTTCTAGGTATAACGCTTTTTGCTAAGACTTTACATATGTTCCCCTATTTGGTCCCCATGACAAACCATGGAAGGAAACAGGTTTAGAGAGGCAGAGGAACTTCCCGCGAATCACCTAGCTATGCTATTTCAAAGGCAGATCTTGCACTTAAATCTGTCTGAAACTGACGTCAAATTTTGGACTTTAACCACCTCTATCTCCTTTTTCCCAAAGGAGCTCTAAAATCAGATCTTCCTCGTTACTCTCCTGGTCAAGGTTTCTGAGGGGTACCCAGCCTTCAATTCCTCCTTTATAATGCCTTTGAGGATCTCCCCAGGAAGAGCATGCCTCCCAACACTCTAAAATCTTCCGAGAAACCTCACTGCCTAAAGAAGAATTCCAGACCCCCTAGTGCCCAAGGGCCCCCACACTCAGGCTCCTCCTTCTTCCCTGATCTTGCTGCCCATTCCATTCCTCTAACCTCAATCACCTGCTGCACTTTGAATCTGTTATTGCTCAACCCCTCACCTGACCTGACTTTCCCTCTGTTTCTTAAGACAGCAAATAAAGACTCTGTTAATATGTGTAAGTTAAGGCAGGTGATTTTACAATGAAATTGACTGATACCTCTCTTGGTGACCACGTGTGTCCTATTTTTCACAAATAGTCCATGCTGCTCCCTGGGGAAGGATTGTCCCTTCCCTCTCCCACTGCCAGCAGACTTAGCCATATGATTGACTTTGGCCAATGGAATTGGAGTAGAAGAGCCTTGTGTCACTTCCAAGCAGAAATTTTAAGGGCCAAGGGATGGTTCATGATGCTCCCCCAACCCTTCCTCCCCGCCCCTCATCCCCAGCTAGGGCCTGTGGCACCAGCCTGGGGCCCAGAGTAAAGATGACATGAGACAGAGCCACAGCCAACCCACAATGGACATACAGCAAAGGAAGAAATAAACCTCCGGTTTGTAAGCTATGGAGCTTTCTAGGGTTTTGTTGTTGAAGCGCAGCCTACACTATCCTGACTAAAGAAAAAGGGATTTTTTTTTTCAATCTACTTTAAATGGAGACAATTAGCCCTAGTCTGCATCTCCGACAGCAAAAGCAGCAGGACTGGGCCAGTAGGTGAGTGTGTCCTGTGTAATGAGAAGGTGCTTGACCTAAATCTTGGCCCCTGCTTGGGGCAAATGACTAGATAGGACCTCGGTCTAACCAGGCACAATCTGGACAGATAACACTACCCCACCCACGAGTGCCACATCTAGGAGATGAGCACCATCTATGGAAACATCCTCCCAGAGGGGAGGGTGGAAGAGGGGAGCACTTGTTGTGCCCCTTACTTCCAACAGGATTGTGCTTGAGGAGGCTCACTGTCAAGAATTCAGTGCAATTGGCTCAGGGGGCTCAGGCAGCTGGGAAGCAGTTGGTATGTGCCCATTCTTCAGCCTGAGCCAGGAAACCCCAGGAAGCTCAGCCTCAGAATGCTGAGCAAGAGGAAGGCCAGGAGACTGAGAGGAACCTCACCCTCATCCCACACAGGCCTGTTGTGGTTTATGAGGCTCTAGCCACACATTGGGATCAAGCTCAGAATATGCTGGAAGACTCCTGGCTTTGGGTCAGTTCATTTGCTTGCTTCCTCAGGCGAGCTCTCGTGTGCTTTTTACCTCTGATCCAGTGATCTCTGCACTTTCTGTAATAACTCACCCAGGACTGCCTGCAACAACATCGGACCTGTTCCTGAAGGTCAGCTTTAATGACACTTGCTCCAGAAAGCTTTTCTTCATCCAACTGTCAACTTTCTCCTCATTCTAGAAAGCGGATGGCACCATGCCAGATCAATCGAATTCTACATCCCATTGTCCACCACAAAATCCTTGAGTCGTCACATTTATCACAATGGAGCAAGAACAGCCCACACGCTCTTTTTTTGAAACCTAGCAATGATTGACCAAAGCCATCTTAACAGGCAATTTCAAGTGAAGACTGACATTAGCTTTAAGCTTAGTTGCTAAGAGATTACCTCATTACAATTTCAAAATCCAAGACCTCATATTAACCTGCTTGACTCAATGTAAACTTTGTACCCTTAAGAGAGAAAATCAGCACAACAAGCCTGAGAGAATCAGGCCTGTCCTCAGCCTTCAGGGAGTGAAGAGTGAGAATAATTGTATGACAGTCACTTTTAAAAAGTATACTATCTTCTGACCCTGAGAAAATATTCCGGTCCCACAACAACGTGAATATACTGAACATTACTGAACTGTACACTTAAAAATGGTTAAGATGGCAAAATTTGTGTTATGTGTTTCTTACCAAAATTTAAAAAATGCAGGTCAAGCTAGACCTGTGTAACGTGCCTTGTCAGTTCTCAGTGCCTCTGAATCTCCCTATGCCACTTGGGTAAGTCGGGCTGTAAGGGGACGCGCCAGGCTGGACCGGCGCTGTAGCCAAGCACAGTTCAATTTCTGCTCCATCCACGTGTCTAGGCAGCAGTAATGAATTCCCACGCACTGGGTGACTTGAAACAACAAAAGTTTACTCCCTACGTGCCTGGAGGGCTGTGCTCCCTCCGAAGGCTCTAGGGGAGAGCTCCTCCTTGCCTCTCCTGAGCTGCTGGTGGTTGCTGGTTGCCCGCAATCCTTGGCATTCCTTGGCATTCCTTGGCTTACAGATGCACCACTCTAACCTCTGCCTGTGTCTCCACAAGAGTTTCTTCCCTGTGAGGGTCTCTCTGTCTCCAATCTCTCTCTCCATATAAGGACACCAGTCATTGGCTTTAGGGCCCACCCTATTCCAGCTGATAACATCTGCAGAGACCCTGTTCCCAAAGGAGGTCACATTCATAGGTACCAGGATCAGGGCTTCAACACAGCTCCTTGTGAGTCACAATTCAAACCACAACAGTCTGGAACTTTTTTCCCCCCCAACTTTCTTCAGGAAAGACAAAAATCAGAGATTTTCAAAAGGAAACAAACAAACAACAGCAACAATAACAACACAATAGAAATACTAAAGCAAGAAACTGGATATGTTTATTCAAAGATTGCTGAAGTCTGGCCATAGTTTGATGTGACTGCTGGAGCTCATGAGGTTCCCCGGGGGACCCCTCCCCAAGGCATCCATTTTCATCCCCTCCTTCCGGGGCTGCAAGCCTTAAAGGCCCAGGCGCCTTCCTAGGTGGTCCGCGGAGGCGGGTGAGTCACTCCTGCCAGGAATGCAGGTCCCCAGGCTTCTCTAGGAGCTCCTGGCTGCCCTCTCACCTGCCTGAGTCAGAAAGGTAACAGAATAGTTTTCTCCACATGCTTATAATTAGTGCCCAGGTACCATTGTTTCCGATCCTGCACAAACCATGCAGGGGCCTTCCACTGGGGCCAGACAGATGTCTGTGGGCCGGCCCAGAAGGCCGCTGCAGACCTGCGAGCATTAGAGCTGCGGTACTGTCCTGTGGCTCAGGCTGCTGCCAGCCGGTTCAACACTGCAGATCTACTTACAGAGACCCTTTCCCTGAAGCTTATGGGACATGGTTTTGTCTTTGCTCTGAAGAATAAATCCCTGCCTTTGTGAAGGTAACGCAGAGCCCCCCAACTAAACCGTGCATCACCACAACAGCTGAGAGGGCCCCCGTCTCTAACTCAGAAGGGTCTGTTGTCTGAAACTCTTCAGACCAGCATCAGTGGCACCTTTGGCTTAGGAGAGATGACCACAAGTGCTCTGCGGTCTTTCTGAGTTGAGTCTTTCACGACCCCTTTAGAGTGGGAATTCCACCTCCCCCAGACTCTGCTTCATCTTTTCTCCATCTCTCCTTTCCTTCGTTGGTTGTGAAATCAAAACATGAAGAATTTTTTTTTTTTTAAGATTTTATTTTTTTCTTTTTCTCCCCAACGCCCCCCAGTACATAGTTGTATATTCTTCGTTGTGGGTCCTTCTAGTTGTGGCATGTGGGACGCTGCCTCAGCGTGGTCTGATGAGCAGTGCCATGTCCGCGCCCAGGATTCGAACCAACGAAACACTGGGCCGCCTGCAGCGGAGCGCGCGAACTTAACCACTCGGCCACGGGGCCAGCCCCCAAAACATGAAGAATTTTGTGGAGTATTTAGGAGCAGCTACCTACCACCATCTCCCACCCCATCGCCAATCAAGTTCTACATCCTCCAGAACACCACGTTATTTCCATCTCATCCCTGGAGCCTCTACAATCTATGAAGGGAAGAAATGGCAATAGCAAAATAAAGGAAAAAAGGAATCTAGGAACTAAAAGAGAGGGCATGAATAATATGCTGGGTGTAGGAACAGCCTGGCCCATCGCTTGCATCCCTCACTGCAAGCACAGGAATGAAACAGGCAGGCTTTTACGATGAAATTTTTTAGTTTCCCCAGACAGCCAATCTCACATTTAGGTCAAGTAATTTCCATTTTGCTGAGCCCTGTTGTCATTAGGAAGGATAATAGCAGAAAAAAATCAATGAAGCCCATCAGAAGAAAGTTAGATAAATATGTTTGTATTTTAAAAGTGGTATTATTGGCTTCTCAACTGCAGAGTTATGGTAACTCTAAGGCACATTCTCCATATGTTTTTTCAGGTTGTGTTTAACTGTATGCTGATTTGGCAGTTCTATCACAAACCTTTAAAAAGTTGTACATTTTAACCCATAATTCAATTTCTGGGAACTTATTTAAAGAAAATAATGCGATGTATGTAAGAATATTTCTAGACAAAGATAGTCATTTTAGAATCATTTAGGATAACCACAAGTTGGAAACAAACATCCAGTATCAGAGCATTGGTTAAACAGATGATGGCACATCATTATAATGGAATATTTAGCACCTATTAACAACTATATTCTTAATGAATATTTAAGGATGTGAAGGAAACTATGTCTATACAC
This sequence comes from Equus asinus, assembly GCF_041296235.1. Classification (NCBI taxonomy): domain Eukaryota; kingdom Metazoa; phylum Chordata; class Mammalia; order Perissodactyla; family Equidae; genus Equus; species Equus asinus. Next base: position 88,828,512 of record NC_091798.1, read on the forward strand.
ACTCATAGACATACGCATACACCAGATGTGATTCTCTGGCTGCTAGTAACAACAGAAAACAATTTGAAGTGGCCTAACCATTTGTGACAAAGGTGACATTGCAGTGCAAGGGGAAGGGGTGATCTTTCTTTTTTTAAAAAAGATTGGTCCTGAGCTAATATCTATTGCCAATCTTTTTCTTTTTTCTTCTTCTCCTCAAAGCCCCAAGTACATAGTCGTATATTCTAGCTGTAGGTGCTTCTAGTTCTGCTGTGTGGAACACCGCCTCAGCATGGCTTGATGATCAGTGCTAGGTCCATACCTGGGATCCAAACCGGTGGAACCCTGGGCCACCAAAGCGGAGTGTATAAAGTTAACCACTGGGCCATGGGACTGGCCCTGTGATCTTTCATAAATGTGGCTGGATCAATTTTTTTTTCCATGAGAGAAAAACTGCATTTTGGACTCTACCTCACACCATACACAAAAAATCAGTTATATATATTTTATATATATCAGTTTTATATATGTGTGTGTATCTATCTACGTATGTATATAAAACCTAAATGTGAAAGCTAAAATAAAACAACAACACTTTTAAAAAGACACATATGACAATATTTCCATAACCACAGGGTAGGCAAAGCTTTCTTAAACTGAACACAAAAATTAACCATAAGAAAAAAAAGCTAGGCTGAATTTTAGTAAAATAAAAATCTTCTGTTTATCAAAAAATATCATTAAGAGAGTGAAAAATTAAGCTACAGAATGAGGGGAAGATGCTTGCAAAATGCATATCCAACAAAGACTCATATTCAGAATACATACAGAAATCCTACCAAAAGAAAGAGAGGTACACAGACAGAGGACACAATAGAAAAATGGGAAAAATATTTGAACAGAAACCTTAAAAAAAAAAGACATCCAAATGGCCAATAAATATATACAAAGGTGTTCAGCTTTTATAACCATGGTGGAAATGTAAATTTAAACCACAATGTGGAAGCACCATGTACCCAACAGAATGGTTAAAATGAAATAGACAAATAATACCAAGTGATAGCAAGAATAAGAAGCAACTGAAACTCTCACGTGGCACTGGTTGGAGTGTAAATTCAAACTTACTTTGGAAACACTTTGGCAGCATCTCCTGAAGCTGAACATATGCATGCCATGACCCAGAAATTCTGTTCCTAAGTATTCACCTAGCAGAAAGTGCATACATGTTCACTAAAAGATACGTACAAGAATGCTCATGGCAGGACTATTGGTAATAGACCCAAACTGGAAACAACTCAAATGTCCACCAACAGCAGAATGAATAAACAAATTGCAGTCTGTTCATAAATTATATTACAATACAGCAAAGAGAATGAACAAATAATGCTACCAATGACAGTGTGGATAAATCTCACGAATATAATGTTGAGCAAAAGCAGCCAGAAACAAAGAAAAAAAAAAATGCTGCGTGATTCCATTCATATAAGGCTCAAAAACAGGTAAAACTAATCTATGGTTACTTTCAGATATGGTTATTCAAGGAAGTGGGAGTAACTAGGAGTCACTTATTGTAATATTCTTCTTCTTGATATACATATATTATGTGTCTACACGTGTATTAATATCAAACATGTTTACATATATATCAGCTTTGAAAAAAATTCATCATGCCGTAAACTTGTGATGCACTTTTCTGAATGAATGTTGTACTTTGAAAGAGATGTTTTAGTAGCTTAAAAGGATAGAGGTATGTTTGACTCAAGCAACAAAAAGTTGAGAGGTAGCCAATAGAGAACCAGTCTGGTGTCTCAACAATGTCGCTGAGAATCCAGGCTTCTATCTTCATGCTCCGTCATGCCCAGCATGTGAGTTTCATCTTCACCATTGCAAGATGCCTGTGAGACCTCTAGGCATTGCATCTGCATTAGGGAAGGCAGAACGCAACAGGCGCACAGCCAAAGAACATACCAACTGAGTCTAAGTCTGCAGAATTCTGGATGCCTTTTATGTTAGTCATCATGATTTTCTATAGTTTCCAAAAGTTCCACAATCATATGTGTTAATGTTATTTTTAAAAGAAAGCTCTGCTAATGGGAGGGGAATAAAGCAAATTCGTGTTCTGATTTTGAACTTTAAGCCCTACAGAGGTAATTTCCAGGGTTTCCCAGTGGGCTGAATAATTGCAGAATTCCCTCTATGCCTCTGTAGGGGCAGGAAAACAGCCTTGAACTTATTCTTGGAAGGGTACAGAACAATATACTGCCCCTTGATTCTCACATTATACGGTACATACAAAGACCTTGTGTGGGGGCCCTAAATGCTATTCTTTGGGAGCAGAGGTGTTTCTGACCTGAAATGACTTGGGGAAAATGGCAGCATCCCACACAGCCAGGGTTTGGTGTGTAGGTGTCTGCCGCTGCTGTTCAACACTCAAATGCATAATTTATCCATTTTCTGGAGCTCTGCAGGGTAGAACTTAGCTCAGAATAATTAAGGAGAAATGCAAATCAAGAAATAAGGGTGGCTATAGTTTAATTCACTGAAAGAAGACATAAGTAAAAAGCAGTATAAATTATATTTCAACGGAGTTGATTTCCTGAAAGAGACCATTGATCAACATTTTTTCTTAAGACAGTGACCTTTGAAATAGTTCGTGTTTTGGAGGAATTGAGTTTATTCACCCTATCTGATTGATAATTCTCCACCCGAAGCCTTCAATCCTTCATTCACCTTCAGTCATTACAACCTGAGAAAAGCTGGTTACCAGCAAACACACTCCGTGGGGGCTTCTGCTTACGGGACCTGAACATTCTTCTCCCTCTGACTCGCAATCGAAGCACCGTTTGGAGACAGCCCTCAAATTTTCCAGAGAAGAGAAGTGGAAGTTGATACCTAGAGGTTCTGAATTGTAAGAAGCGAAATTGTGTTAAAGAGCCAAAAACCTATATGATTTTTAGATTTAATTTTCAATGAAATATTTATTTACTGCCCTCTTTGTGTGAGACCCTAAGCTAAAACCTGGGGTATTCAGAGAACATTTCTCCCTCCATAGGAGCCCTCCATACCATGCCCTAGAGCCATCCCGATAGCCGCCCCCCAATATACACACAGTGATGCTGATCTTTGAATCTCTCTAGGGCATTGGGCTGTTTCTCACCTCCTCACCTCTACTCTACATCAGGACACTGTCCTCTTCCCTCCTTCTGCCCCACAACCCACTCCCCCCAACTTGGTCACCTTCTACTCAGCTGTCAGGGCTTAGCTCAGACATTTCTTTAAGAAAGCCCACAGAAGCCCTCCCATTTAGAACTTCCTTTCACTGAATGAACTTAAAATGGCACAAGGAGACAAAAATAAAACGTCTTGTATGACTATATTTCAGGAGTCTTACTTGTTCAACATGCTAGTGACATAAAACTAACGTTTATTATCATTTTGTCACAACAAACAGACATGTTCTCTCCCCACTTTGTAACCTCATTATTCTTCTGGCCCATATTCTGATTACAGATAGTACCTTGTTCCTGTCTTGGCCTCCTTGGAGGTAGGGATTGCATCTTACTCATCTTGGTTCCCAGCTGGAATCAGTATGGTGTCCTGACATAGTAGATGTTATAAAAATATATTTACACTGAGTATAGTTAAATATAATTACATTGAATTGACTGTAAATAAAATGGGCATCAGACTTGCCCCACGAAGGAGTTTCTATTCAGTCTTCCCCCCAGGCTTATAAAAACTGATTCAAGTTTACAGCAGATACGGAAACAATACACACTCGCCTATGACAAATCCAAGAAAAACTCTAGGCCACATAGTGAAGGTGGTGCTTTTAAAACCAAAGCATTTTTATAGAAACGAAAACTTGGAAGTCAATTGAATATCTATCAATAACAGACTGGTTGAGTAGTTTAAGATCCATCTTTTCGGAGAAATACAACTGGGCGTTAAAATAGTGACGTGAATCTATGCTTGTTGATGTGACAAGATGCTTATGACATAGCTTTCAATGACAAAAGCAGATTACATAATGGTGATTTTATTTGCATTTTTAAAAATGCGTGTGTGTGTGTCTAAAGAAAAAAAGAAGAGCCTGGGAGAATACACACCACATGTTAGCACTGCTTCTCGCTGAGTGGTGAAATTAAGGATAATTTATCTCTTGTTCTAAATTCTTTTCCTGAATGCTTGCAGTGAGTAAAAGCAGGGAAACATTAAACTTTCATTGGAGATACAGTGGTCATGGGTGGCATAGCTACATGCCCAGGTGTGTGTGAGGACATCATGCTATTCCGAGGGGTACACTAAGCTATTTAATTTAAGAAGTCCCTGTATTATGACTGAATTAATAACAGCTGAATTTTTTTTTGCTATTGTTATATGCCAGGAACTCTGCTAAGAACTTCACATACATTAATTCTTTCATTTACATGTACAACAACCCTTCCTGCTTTATTTTTCTGTCTAGCACTTATCACTTTCTGATACTCAACTGTTTACTTATTTATCGCCTGTGTTGTATGTCATTCCTCTCACTAAAGTGTAAACTTCCTGGGGACAGTGATATTTGTTTGTTTTGACCACTGCTGAATCTCTGGTACCTACAGCAGCGCCTTGCCCCTTAGTTAGTATCCAAATGAATGGATGAATGAACAACCTTATGACATAGTAATTAGTACAATTCCTGTCTTACAGTGAGGACTCTAAGAGAGGCGAAACAATTTGCTTAAGTCACACAGCTCTGAAGGAGCAGAACCTATCTCAACCTGGATCTACACGATTCTAGGAGCTGTGTTCTGAACCACTCTCTCTCATCAATTACAACAAATCCTTGAATGACAATCCACGGGAGCACGGTGAGAAGTCACACAAGCACTTGCAAGTATGGTTTCCTCCTGAGTATTAAATTAGTAAGATCTTCACACAATCGATGATGCTCAATCATCCATAACAGTCATCACAACAGGCATGATATTTTTCAGATCAAAAATAGGAGGAACAGAGCCTAGAAATCTAATCTTCTAAATGAAGAAGAAAACTGTATGCTGGGAAATAATCTTAAGGCATCTTAAAAAAAAAAAAGTGAATGTAAGAAGTTGGACCAAATAGGTAAGAACACCCAAAGGGAAGGATTTCTCAGGGAAGTCCAGCGTTGACGCAGGAAGAAGGTACTGGGAGCAGCAAACCCAAATATTTGGCCCATGTCTGGCCACAGCAGTTCAACAATGCTGGTCCTTAGGATCAGCCGCATAACTTGCCTTGATTGCCAAACAATCTTTTAACTGTCAGGGGGCATCCCATGTGAAAATACATCAATTCTCCTGCGTATGTGGGGCTGGAGAGGTAAAAAGCTGCAGGTAGTGTCTGCAGCCCGACACGGACCGCAGTGGGTTCCTGCAGGTCTTGGAGCTCAGGACCCGGAGAGAGAATCCTCTGACCAGCAGATACTGTTCTCCAGCCCCTTTGGCAATTAAGCCATAGGCATTCTAAATTATTAATGAGTCTTTTGTGAGCTTGATTAACGTGAGTGAGTCCCTTTGGACCTGACAAACTTTGGGAGCTCTTACAAATCCAGTTTCTAGATCCTTAATGGGAAAACTAGCCCTGAATTGTAATGACAATTCTACCCCTCTCAATACACACACACATATACACACAGTCACATATATGAAATGTGCACAACATATAGATACACACACAAACACACTCATGTATACGCATATATACATACCCATGAGGCCCTGTTTGGTCAGGCAACCTCCCTGGATGACATCATTAGCTCATCTTTCCTATAACTGCAAAATCACACAGTTGAAAAGATATGAAAATTTTCCTTCAAATGTGCTTATATTTGTCCATCTTTGGTGGTTGCCAACTTGTCATCAAGGGCAAGCAGATTCGCTTCAGCACAAAGCCGTCCCAGGTACGGTTCAGGTGTCCCCCACAGTTCAGCACTAGGTGGTCCTAACGGCAACCAGTTGGCAGGGGCTGCTCCCCTTGAAGCAAGAAGTGAGCAGGGCCACCGGGCTCCTGAACAGAGCCGAGAAGGAGACAAAGAGCGCCTTTTCTTCTCTCCCACCTACACCAGGCCCTTTCTCTGCAAGAGCTGAGAGCTGACAGAGGCCAGCCCAGGGGGCCTTTATGAAAATTCTGTTTAATGTTGAAAACCATCATACCCAAACACGTGAAAGGACCATTCTTTGAGACTGCCATTGTGTCTGCTCCTCATACCTGTTACTTCTTGTTAACTCCCCCAGAATGTAACCTAAAGTCCTTACTTGGCCTTGAAGGCCATTAGGAACTGGTTCCCAGCTACTCTTTGACTGTATCTACAGCATGCCCTCCCCATGTTTATTCCACTCCAGCCCCGCTGGCCTCCTCACTGGTCTTATAGTGCATCCCCATGCTGCTGCCTCAGGACCTCCACACTTGCTGTTCCTTCTATGGAATACTCTCCCCCCACAGATATCCACATGGTGTGCCTCTCACTTCGTTTAGGTCTTTATTCAAATATCACCTTATCAGAGATACTTTCCCATCATACCTAAAACACGCTGCAGCCCTACCTCCTATTGCTCTTTATTCTCTTACCTCGATTTATTTTTCTTCCTAGTTTTCATTCGCCACCGACATACTATAAATGTACTTATTGTCTGTCTTCCTCCACTAGAATATAAGTTCCTTGAAAGCAGAGATTTTGTCTGACTTGATGACTGCCATCCCCCCAGGACGCAGAACAGGGGCCAGGTCACGGTGAGTACTCAATCAGTGTGTGTTGAATGAATGACTTGTGCTTCTCCTTCCGCATTTCCTTTCTTATTATTTTACCCATTGCCTCCTGATATTTTGAGGATGTCCTTATGCATTATAAAATCCTAATTTTATACTCTAGAAGGGTGTCATTCTCCCTGGAGTGCCTAGCATGCAGTGAAGTCCTCCGTGGTGTCAGGGCAGCCCTACACGAAGTCTGGGAGCTCTGGTTAGCTTGAGAAAGGATTTTCAATCACCAGCTAGTTCTACAGAAAACCCCTGAAGGGAAGGTACTAGGGGGATTCTAAAACCGTTCCAGGAGGTGATGGCCAAATTCATCTGTGGGAGAGGAGTGTTCTTTAGGGAACTGCTTTACTAGGTCTTTCAGTTATGCAAAGAGAGGCCTGGAGCCCGGCAGGATATAAGAGGCTGAGACAGAAGGGCAAAATTTTGCTCTCATTTTATTACAAAAGATGTCTATATAGGTAAGAGAGGTCTTTGTCTTTTGGTGTTTTCTTTCGTGTTTCTGATCTGAAAAACAGAGTTTGAGCAAAAGCTAGAAATGTAAAGAACAAAGTAGACTGGAGAGGCCAGCCTGTTCAGTATAGCTGGAAGACCGGGCTGAAGAAGAGATCAGAAGGGGCTCCTAGCAATACTGGAGGCTTCACATTCAGTTTTGTTTTGTTTCATGACCTGTGAAGAAATTTCCCTCATTAACCCCAAGTCTTCAACAAAAGCTATGTTCAACACTTCCAGGGTCAGTCTTGTGTCAGCACTGCCTTAAGGAATAAATGGAGCACTGTGTCAATGTTTTGGGGTGGTGAAAACCAAATGGGACTAGGGAAGCATGAAGAGGTAGTGGTGACGTGGCTAGAGGTGATGGAGGAGAACTCAGAAGGAAGAGGTCAGAGATGTCAACCAGGAGAATGTAATCATCTACAGAAATTCTTGGAAATTTGGGATAGGAAACAGTATTTCTTGAATTCAGTATGATATCAGTATTTGGATAGTAAAGGAAAAAGGACCCTGAAAGAATGGAAGATTTAAGACTTTTGGATCCTTTTGGTTATCTACCTTTCAAACTTTACTTAACCATAGAAATCTGTTCATCAAATGAGTTATTATATGGAACCCAACGTGTAAAACCAATCAAAATTGAGCTGCCGTGATAAAACGGGATAGGAGTTTGAATTTATGCCGACTTGGTTTTCCCATTGGGTCCCATGTTGGCCCTCAGGCACCTCTGTGGAAACCTAGTGCTCCAGGAACACAGTTTAAAAACCATGGATCTGGAACTCAAAGCAAGAATATGCTCTTTAATATTCTAGACAGTTGATCATTCAGCCTGACTCTGAGAGCTCATTTCCTGCTGAGCAGCATTCCCTGAGCCAACTGTCACTGATGTGATGCTCTTCCTTCTCTTAAACCGAATTCCTCAGTCTTGGGACTTCTACCTACTGATCCTAGTGAAAAATCAAAATAAGCCTAATTCCTTCTGCATGACAGCTCTTCAAATCTTTGAAGACCTCTTACGTCCTTCCCTGAGATGTCTTTGTTCCAGGTTAAACATTCTCAGTCCTCCAACTATTCTCAAGCTTTCTCACAGTTCGTACACTATTTGGGGATCTGAAATTACTGATATCAACTGGAAAAAACAAACTCAGCACAGAAAGGGAGTTAAGACTGAAACAGGGCCATGTAAAGTGGTGCACAACCACATACACTTTGAGGGTAGTAAAGGAAAGTGAGAGTGTTGATCTCCTATCTGAAAACAGTCCAGAAAACGTGTTCCCTCCTGAGCGCTGTGAAGGGGGCTGGAAATCAGGTCCAAGCTTATTCACCTCTGAGATGTGCCCAGGATCACTCCGTGGCTCTCACTAAATCAGGACAGGAGGGGACGGCGATCAGTGGCAGAGGCATTCAGCTTTTACTATTATTCTTCTTGAAACACACTCGAGCAGCTGAGCTCAGGAAAGCAGGACAGCCAGCACCGAGCATGGGTTCATTTCTGCTCGTCTTTGCTGACCACATGCGTATCCACAGAGCTACTGACTTTGCCCAGTGCCATGGACTCTATTAACTAACAATAAATGACATTCTGTAACCACGGGATCCATCCATTGTTTCAGAGCCGGATATACCAGTCTGTGAGCACCGCTTAGTAATAATCATTGGGTTTATGATATGCACTGGTTTTGGTGGAGCCTGTGGGGAGCAGGGAGGCCAGTTTCCAAGGTTAAGGATAGTTGCACAGCTAGAAAGTGCGCATGTGACCAGCACATTATGAGAGGTCCCCCTCGCCCCGCCTCCGAAACAAAACGTTCTTCCTGGTACCAACATGCTTCACACACACACACTGGTGGTGGCTTGAGGCCTGGAGACATGTGCATACTGTGCAACCCAACAGTGGGAGGACAAACAAGGCTGCGCTTTGATATCAGGACCCCTCTCAACGCCTAGCCTTTCTGCATGTGGCCGTACAGTACGGTTTGCCCACGATGAAACTCTTCCGTGAGTATAAACTGTGAGTCCTGTGAGTTCTTTCAGCAACTGAACACTTGAGATGATTAATGGGTAATTGACACAGTGAGGATGAGAAGGGACTTCAGACACAGGCCACTCTGAAGCCTGAAGGATGCTTCTGATGGGAGAGTGTTAGTGTTTGGTGCTTATAGCATACAATTTTGTAAGTGGGTGTGATGGAAGATGATACTTCAGTTCTGTCGGACATCAGGGAAGCACCCCCAGAAAAACAACAAGAACATGTTCTGGTTTGTTCCAATACAAAAATATTTCTACCTTTGACAAAGAATACATTCGTGCAGAGGTGCCAGGTGTGTATGCAAACAGAGAAGGACCATGGTGTTAATCCTCATTTCTCTTTCTTTTTCCCACAAACTCCTTTATTTTGGCCCTGTATCTCTTAGAAGAAGCATTGTAGTTTCATGCATGAAAGTCTTTTCTCCACAAATAGAATGTTATAGACTCTTTTGAATCCTAATTCAGGTCATCGATATGGAGGAAGGAATCAAAGATTATCCCATGACGGCATCCACAACAAATCAGAGGTTTGGGAAGGAAGTCGGTTGAAGAGGGAAGAGAATGTATATGTGTCAGTGCACGCACCCATATGTGTATGTGTGCATGAGAGTGTGCATGCTCACAGACGTGTAGTTGTCACACACCACATGCATGTGGAAAACATGATCTGTGACAAAAATATGAAACAAAATATAATCATTTTATTCTCTTAGCTCAGGATTTGAGCTGTATCGAAATCCACGCTCTGCCACCCAACGGCTGTGACCGTGAACAAGTTATTTAACTGCTCTGAGGCTGGTTTCCTCATCTACAAAATGGCAACGATTTTTACTGTGCAAGTTTCTGATGAGGATTAAAAGAGATGATGCATGTGCCACACGTGTTATTAAACTAAAAAATACCACTGACAGATTTCCAGAGGAGCAATTTTGACCAAAATTTGCCGATTTCCTTTCCTCTCTCTGAGGATCTGTGTGGTATAAAGAGGAAGGGCAAGAAGAAGGAAAAATGGACTCAAAGAAGGATTAAGAAGGACCAAGGTGGAAAGAATTGCTGGAAGACATGGTGAAATAGCATTAACTTCACTCAGCCTGTCTGCACTGGACTAATCCCCTCGGAACCAACCAGGAAATCTCCTGTGGCTCAGCAGACAGAGGCAGCTAAACCAGGGACCTGCTGACCCCAGAGCTGGAACGTCCCCCATCCACCTGCCACGGAGTCAGAGGCAGGAAGGCCACTCAACGGGGATGTGGTGGAGGGTCGGCCTTAGAGGATCTCTGGAGTCCCTTGTCAGGATATTTTACAAACTACAAAACGCTGTGTCATTTCACATGCTTATTTAATCTGATGTTTACAATTATCCTGAGAAAAAGGTGTAACTGAAGAATCACCGAAAGTCATCACCTAGAAAGGCCTGACTCAAGATTCAAACCTAGTTCTTCCCACTATCATGGCTTCGTAATAGAGCTGCTTCCAACTTGATCGCAGACAGGCTGGTGCCCTGCCCCATCTACCCCGAGCTCACTCGTTGGTGGTCAGCACGCTGACAACTCTGCGTCAGGCGGCTCTGTTTCTCTTTCCTCTGTCTGAAGGCTTTCTTGGGATCACGAGAGCTTAGCAAGGAATGGAATCTGGAAAGGTGGGGATGAGAATTTAATGCCTCTTGGGGCAACCTCAACCGATGGGGTTGTACAGGAGTGGTTAGATGCCAGCCTCCGGGATGTTCCATGGGTTTCCAGGGGTGCCCCCAGTTCCCATGAGCCCCTGTTGCTCGCAGTGGTAGTAACCCACTCATACCACATGTCCTATATTGGCTCTGTCCACTTCCTGTCACTTCCTCATGTGTGCTTTCTGGAATCACTTCCTGTGTAAACAACCAGCACGAAATCTTTATCTCAAGGTCCACTTTTGGAGGAACTCAAACTGAGACAAATTCTAAAATCATGTGGCTGCTGCTACTGTTATTATTGTTTTTAATTATACCACGTTCCTGCCAAAAAAAGTAATAATGACCATGCTGATCAGTCAGAACCTGATGATGATTCTTCTAAGACCTGAAAAAAGCTGAAGATAACGTTCTGGACTAAACACAAGTTATTCCTCCTATTTTGCTAAGGAGCCATCTTTTTTTTTTAAAGATCAGCACCTGAGCCAACAACTGTTGCCAATCTTCTTTTTTTTTTCTTTTTCTGCTTTTTCTCCCCAAATCCTCCCAGTACATAATCGTATTTTTTAGTTGTGGGTCCTTCTAGCTGTGGCATGTGGGATGCCACCTCAGCATGGCCTGATGAGCAGTGCCACGTCCATGCCCACGATCCAAACCGGAGAAACCCTGGGCCACCTAAGCAAGGCACACAAACTTAACCACTCAGCCACGGGGCTGGCCCCAGGATCCATCTTACCAGCAGCTGCTATAACTTTCAAGTAGGGTGGTGTTGGCTTTGAAGGGTTCCTATTAATCCAGCTACAGATCCAGTTTGGATTTTCTAGCTAATAAACAATAATTTTAGAATATATCCCACAAGTAGGATATTATCTCTTGATTCAAGAAAACAAATAACTGAATTCAAAATGTTCAAAAAATTGGGGCGCTGGCTCAGTGGCATGTGGTTAAGCTCACACACTTCACTTCAGTGGCCTGGAGTTCACTGGTTTAGATCCCAGGCATGGACCTACACACTGCTCATCAAGCCATGCAGTAGAGGTGGCCCACATACAAAATAGAGGAAGACTGACACAGATGTTAGCTCAGCAGCAATCTTCCTCAAACAAAAAGAGGAAGATTGGGAACAGACGCTAGCTCAGGGTCAATCTTCCTCACCAAAAAAAAAAAAATTTTTAATTTAAAAAATCTGTAAATACAAACAAAGTAGCTATATTATAGAAAACAAGAGCAATCACCTCAACATGCATTCTAGATTTATCAACTTTGTACACATATTTAAGGAATATTTTGAGATTTCAATATAATCTCTAAAAATGGCCAACCATTTTATTTTAGCAAAAAGAGATTCCCAGCTTCCAGTAGTTGACTGTAACTATGGGCTGAACATGTTTAGATTTTAAAACATATAAATGTAAAATTCTGACATGGAAATTAGTAGTAATGCACCCGCTGAAGTGTGATGGTGATTTACTCCGCAGTTTGTCCTCATTCAGAGATGCCAGACCGTAAGTTACAAAGAATAAGTTCACACACATGCTTTGTTTTATAGACTCTAACCATTTATTTAACAAAATGGACATTCCTAATATCTAGCACTTTTCTACATTTAAAATTTCAGGGGAAAGAGACTCGTGTTCTACAGTATAGATTTTTACAAAAGAGTTCATTATCAACTTAGAATGGTTAGTTCATTATCGACACTGTCTCTAATGATTAGGATTTATCATCCTTTAGTGGAGTGAGGTGACATTCTTCTTGTGGAAAAAGTCTATGTTTCTTGTCAGAGGAGATATTAACGGTACAACCTTCCCCTCACTCAGACCTGTCCATCCAAGGATTTCTTTTACCAATAAAACAGGTGGAAGTCCATTTCTCTATTTCGGTTCCCAAGTCAGGTATAAATCCTTTTAATTTAGGGAAGAACTGAAATGTATATAAACCCAAGGGTGGAGGTTGTTTTCCATCCTCTCTACTCACATGCTGCTCTACAAAGTCAAGATTTTCTCGGTGCTTTTGCTCACGTGCTAATCACAGTGCACGTAACTATCATTAGTGTGAATGTGTGGGAGACGTTTTGAATGCTATATAGCACCCGAGGGAAAGAACAAGAGACCCCCCCCCAGATGTGAATTATTGCTCTTCAAACTGTGAAAGCCAGTGATCACTTGTGCCTTGCAGAATCCGGGGGCTCGATCCCCAGGTGCAGGGTACATTTTCCAGGTTTCTCCAGGGCGAAGGCAGGGTGGACGCCCTCGTTAAACCTGTGCCTGATGATGAAGAGCAACTGTTCACTTTCCGCATTGATGAATAGAAGCCTCTGGTTGGTGTAGTCCAGCAGAATGCCCACTCTGGCAGGACGCTCAGTCACATGAACGTCGCTCACGATGCCACTGTAGAAAAATGTGTATCTGCAACGACACAGAATGGGAAATTAAAAATTTTGGAAATCTTGAAGGAACGTGATAAAGAAAATCACTTGGAAATACCCAATTTTTCAGTTAATAACTTCAACTCACAATAACTAGCTGCAATAATGTTGTCCTAAATACCTTAACCAGATCCCTCCTAGATGCTGAAATGCATACCTCATCCCAACAGACAAGCATTCTTAATAATTTTGCTCCTACATTAGGAGGCAGTCCCAGAATAACCAACATATGCCTCCCTTGTAATTTTTCTCAACATTCTAATTCTTTCCCAGCTGCCCACATGTTTTAACTACCGCATTCATGGTGTGTCATTCTTTTGAATAAAACTCCTTTGAGGCTGCCATGTATTTTAAAAAGAACCACAGGCTTGCCTTCCATAAAATGTATTAATTTTACAGTTTAAAAAATTTATAAGTACCTTACATAAGGGCCTTTATGAGCTTTGAGAAATATTTCATTATTTTTGCCCAATTTCATCCTTTGTATATGCTCTCCCTTCCCCAAACCAACTTTCCTTTTCATCTTCTCAATGTTTCCAACAGCCTGGCAGCCAAGGGTGTTGCCTATGATTTCTCTCTTCAATTCAAATAAATTCAACTCAACAAGTATTCATTGGGTGTATCTGAGTGCCCAGCACTTTACTAGCCGCTCCGGGGGACATGAAGGACCGTCGAGCACTGTCCTTGTCCTCCAGAACCCATACTCTACTGAGCAGGAAGCACAAACTTGTTGATGACTTAAACGTGGGCTAGGGCTGAGGGTCCGTGTCAGGGCACAGACTGGTAGAGCGTTCACTAAACACACGTGGTGGACCTGTTTGGTTGTGAAAGGACAAGTTCAAGGACAGGCTGGGAAGGAGAAATTGCTCAGCAGAAGAAGCTAAATTGCTCTGTGCAAAAAGTAACACAAGTTTGGAGTTTTCTCCTGGGAGTCTTAGAGACGGAGGGTGGGGCCCTGAAAGCAGAGGAAGGGAAGAAATGAGAGCTGGCAGAGAAGAAAAGAGACGAGGGAAAGGTCTGTGGATACGGTGGGTCTGAGGGGTGGAAGCCCTGAACACTGGGCAGACTGGGGCCTCAGACTCTAGGTCCGTGACTCTGGTATGGCGGAGAAGGCCAAGGACCTTTAATAACTGTGACGTCTGTCTTGAAGGCCCACAAGCTTGACTGCAGGTGTATTTAGAGAATGACAAGTTGGCAACTTCATTACAGAATGAAGCTCATTTGATAGGACAGAGGTTCATGGGGATGGGAAAACAAGCAAGACTCACACAATGACAAAGGACCTTTTCAAAGCCTTGCTAAAGAGAGGAACGACAGAAGATTATGTAGTTCTAGAAGCTGTAGAGCAGACAAGGGCTGCAGGCAGCAATGATAAGGAGCAGCAGTGTAGGTTCTTACAGAAGGCTGTGGGAGCAGAAGGCTCGTACCCAAAAAGAACCGTCAGGACCGGGTAAGTGAAACAGAGGGCGAGGAGACCAAGCAGCGGGGCAGCAGGAGCAATGATGAGGTGGCAGAACAAGCCCATATGTCTTAGAGAACACCACCATTCGCCCAGCAGGTTTGGAGGGCACATGTGAGTGACTCTGAGGATATTCATGGAGACGTAAGTCACGGGCAGGGATCTAGACCTGCCCTGTCCAATACAGTAACCACAAGCCACATGTGCTCACTTAAACTAAAATGAAGTAAAATTAAATTCAAAATCCAGTTCCTCAGTCCTACCAACCACATTTCAAGTGTTCATTAGCCACATATGATACCATTTTTCTATTTTCTCAGAAGGTCGGATTGCCCAGCACTGGTCTAAAGGGCTCTGAATGCCCAAATGAGCCATTTCCCTACCTCTACTTGGAAGGTGCCTGGGGTCCACACGCCCAGCCCTGGTCAGAGCCAGTCCCCAGCATGGAGGCCTTGGCTCGACCAGGTCCACATGGCCTGAAATCCGCCCTGCCCAGCTTCTGCCTCCATTTCTTGCCGAGCACATCAGTTCCTTCTCCAACCTGCACTCTGGCCTGAAACCAAGCCTGTCTGCTGGGGGCCAGACTCCCCTCCCGGCTTTTGCCTGCCCTTCCTTGGGACTGCTGGCCCTAGTCAAACAAGCATCATCTAGAAGCCTGATTCTTGACAACTTGAACTGCCATGCCAGGGCCCCTACTCCAGCCGACCCACCCCCATGGATGGCACAGCTGGCCCAGACTGAGCCAAGACCCCTTTCAACCCTGGTGGCTACTCCCCTCAGGGCTCCTCATCCCCCAGCCTGGTTGCATTCTTCCTGGCCTCCCCTCTTCACTGTGGTCCCAACTGACTGCTGAAGATATTTGTAGATTTTTGAACAGAAAAGTAAGGGACATGATGAAAATGATATTTTAGAGCTATTTGCCAATTGCGACAGAGAGGATAGTTTGGAGCAGGTGGAGACCAGAAGAAGAGCAAGGCAGGTGGCAGTGGGTGAAACTGGGAAAGGAGGTGAGGAGCCTTGGGCTAGGTGGAAAGGTCAGGAATGGACAGGAAGAAATCCAGTTGATTCTCCCTCCTCAGACTCTCTTCATCTCTCCTTTCCAACTGTGACGTCTTAAAGCTTGGATTCCACACAAGTAAAATCAAGAGTCACACAGTTTGTTTAAAATCATGGATCCAGAAAAAGTGAAAACACAGGAGGGTCTGCCACAGCAGTTCTCTCGGCGTCCCAGAGGCCAGGAGTGCGCTATTTGAAACATGAAATGAAGGCACTTGAGACCTGACTGCTCTGTGCTGTGACCGCACAGGTCAGCGCACTCTCCCTCCCAGAATCTACGGAACCTGCCCTGGGCCTGAGAGAGCCAAGGACCCAAGTTGTCAAGCCTGTTGAACAAAAGATACAATTCTCTTTTCTAGAGGCTTGAAATTTATTACTGGAGGCTAGACGTTGGTTTGGGTTCTTAAGAGTCCGAGTGTCGAAGGAAATTTTCATGAAACCAATCATTAGCTCCAGCTCTAAATCTCCTGATGATAAACTCTGGGTCTGAGTGATTTTAACTCCGGGCAGGGGCTGGGGCCTTAAGCATTGCACGGCACTGAACATCAATGAATCACAATTGCTCTCACTTGATGAAATGCGACTTTAAATAACTCTTGGAGATGGTGTCCTTATGAACCATGTCAGAAAATCAAACTCTGTCAAGTAGGATGCAGGGAGAAATGTGCAGCGGGAGATATGCAAATCCCAATCTGTGGGCCTTTTTCTGGGAACTCACGAGCACTGAAGGCTTCCTTTTTAAGCATTACATTTGAATAATGCCTCGTGTTTGTCCGATACTTTACAATTTCAAAGCTCTTCCCTGTACCTGACTTCATGTGATCCTCACAACCCCAGAAGGTAGCAGACCAGGCATCATCGTCCCCTGACAAGATCGATGAGGCATATCAGGTATGCTCAGGGTTAACCAGCTCCAATAGGAATAGGAGCCGCCAATAGGAAGCCAGTCAAGGGTGGAGCCAGGACTAAAATCAGGTTTCTGGCTCCCAGTCCAGTGCTCTTTTATTCGACCATCCTGTGAGCATATTCAGATTATAACATGCTTGCCCTAGCTCTCTGAGACTAATACCGGTTAATGGCTTTTTCACATCAACCAACTAAACAATACTAACAATATAGACCAGAGGTTAGCAAACTTTTTCTGTAAAGGACCAGACAGCAAATATCTCAGGGTTTGGGGGCCATTTAGTCTCTGTTGCAGCCAGCCAACTCTGCCACTGCAGTACAAAAGCAGCCACAGGCAATATGTAAACAAATGAGCAGGACTGTGTTCCAATAAAAGTTTGTTTAGAAAACAAGCAGAGGGTCCTATTTGGCCTGTGGGCTGTAGTGTGCCAACCCCTGATATAGACCAATGCAGGGAGGGTATTGCGGATCTACGGCTTCCTCACTCCTCTTGACTTCTTTGTGGATGGAGCCCTTTGAGCATTACCCTTGTGGTCTCTCCCAACTCTGGGGTGAGTTTACCAAGAAAAACTGGCCATGCATGGCCCTGAAGCCCCTTCCTCGTCTCTGTATCTTGGTTATAAGCTTCGCAAGGAGACACACATCCTTCTCTGCTTCTCCAGGGACCAACTCTGACATGCAAGGTGGGGCAGCTGGCCTGGCCAAGGTTCTGAGTGGGGATAAGTCTGTCTATTAATAAGATTCAATATAAGAAATCTTCTCGCCCTCAGGTATGAACCACAATTTCTAAAATTAGCTTCCTCAGTCATTAGAGAAATAGTGTAGTCTCCATACACTTGACTCTTGGTTTTCCCTCTTAGGTGGCTCAGAACTTGGGCAGAGAGGTGGGATGCTATTTATCAGGGCCCTCAGAGACCTCTGCCTAGACATCAACTCATGACACTTCGATTCAGAAGGGAGGGGCGGGGCCCCAGCTTACCTCTGTGGTTCAGAGCAGTGCATGTACCAGGTGGTCTCCCCTTGTCCCAGGGCACCAGCTTGCACAGCCGAGCTGGAGCAGATGCCAAGTCGATAAGCTGGACAGTCTGTGACTGTGGTTTCCCAGTAATGCTGGCCACAGGCAGGCAGCTCCTCGCCCAGCACTGATGGGATTCTGTAGGCAAAGTTGATCAGGAGTCGCCAGCCTTTATCTCATAAACATCAACATTTACAAACTCATGCACAGTTTAAGCAGGATTCTAGCCTTGGAAACTTCTGGAATTTGACTAAAGAGATTCGTTGTTCATTGTGCCCCTAACCTTGACTTGATCACCACAGAATTCCCCAAAACCTCCATATGTCTTTGACATATCTCCACTACCACACACAACAGGCATGCACTGCACATTGTATCTCTTGAAGGACCTGGCAACCAGGAAATAACTAGAATAATGGCAGGACAAAAAGAAATGGCATAATCTCTGCTTTTAAAGAGACTGATTAAAAACAAGGGAGGCAGGTAGGGAGTTCCAAGAGAATGTGACTTGCAAAGTTTTCCAAAATTTGCAAAAAAAGGAGTCTCCAAAACCTTCTTTAACAACGCGTTCCATAGTCTGCTGACCTTACTGGGCACCAAGACCAAATGAGGTGCTGCTCTTTACTAACAAGGTGCTGGTGAGGCCCACGCAGAGCGGAGCGTGGAATTACCAGGTGCGATGAGCCTGCTTTGAAGGGGCTGTGGTCAACAGCCTTTGGGACTCTGGCCTCTCTGCGTTGTAGTAGCTGCGCTTGAGGTTGTTGAAAGATCTCTTTTTGTCTCACCTTAGCTATTTTTGAAACAGTCACAGTGAAATGAACCAAAGCACTTTCAACTGCTGGCAGGTGACCTTGTTTGCATGAATTGCTCAGTTTTGCTTTGAAATGGCTGAGACAGCAAGGAGGCATTTTTAACTTAAGCGGTGTTAATATTCAGTCAGCACACTCTCCCTCTCCCCTTAACAGATGAGAAAACGATTTATGCAAGGGACTGTATTTCACCTTCTCATGTCTTTACCCAACAACCTCATTTCAGAGGGGCAGTTACTGACAGGCCCTTGCTCTCTGGAGCAAAGCCCGGCTGCCTGATATTTATGAGCTGATCTTCAACTTATTAATAAATAAATAAAATTCTATAAAATGCATTACAGTTATCATCAGTTATTATCTATGAACTCTTACCAACCTCGAGGCTATTTCTTTTCTTTTTTAATTTTTTGAGAAATCCAAAAAAGACAGAAAAGCTCAGTCTATTTCTTAAATCTTTTTTTTCCTGAATTCACTCATTTGTATATGTTTAGCATCTGCAGTGTTCCGGGCTCCATCCTAGATTCAAAGATTCAGAAGATAGGGATGCTGCTTGAGGATGATTCAGGATCGAGTGGCTGACAAACCACACATGTGCTCAGACCTTTTCACAGAAATGATCAAAGGGCTCCAGGCCCTAGAGAAGGCTGGGCCATCTCCAGGAGCAGGTGACACCTGAGCTGGGCCACAGACAGGGGAAGAGCAAGCTGACAGGAAAGCAGGGCAAGTGTCCGCTGGTCAGCTCAGTGCTTTATCTTGAGCAGGGGGCAGACCACACCAGTGCATCAGCGCCAGCAGTGTGGGGTTCACGTTGGGTATGGTTTTCAAAAGCGTTTCACATACTTTCTCCCACTCGACCATTTTGACCCTCAAAATAACCATGAGAGACTGCAGGTAAACTGCAGAGCAGGCTCCCCTCTGTGCCTTCAGCTTTTTCCTCCTTTACTTGGATCCTTCTTTTTGTGGGAGCTACTGGGGAGGGGCAAGAAAGTCTGAGAACCCTGCATGTGGCCCAAACTAGAAACTCAACTGAGTGTCATTCTCCTCCACTCCTTTTCAAATGGATGGATACAAAATCAGGTTTGCTGTTGAAAATAATAGAACAACAAACCTGGACTCTTTTTTCATTAAACCAAAGATGATGCCTTAATAGAGCCTATGTTTTAAACAAAACCCTCTGAGTTTATAGTTCTGGTAACAATATGGACACTTGCTCCAAGTTATGAACTATCTCTGTCACTTTCCTCTAGTAATGAACTGGAACGGAACTGTCTGGGAGTGCACACATTTATATTCGATACCACACACCCGGGCGGGGTCATTAAACCAAGAATGTGCTCAGGGGAGGCCACACTGAGGCGACAGCCCTCAGAAGACTCTCCTGCAGAGGCATCTCGTGCGTTCTTCCTCTACTTACTCTGTCAGCCGTCTCCGCTCAGCGAAGCTGATCACTGTCCCGTCTGAGGAAATCTGCAGAGCAGGATGGGCCGTTTCTCTCAACAAGAGGAATCTGGTTCCTGTTGCAGTGAAGAAAAGAGGACTCTAATATGGCCACGTCAAGCGCTGTCCCTGGGCCAAGCCCCGTATGTCAGACCTTAGTCTCCCTTTCCTCTGACATCAAAATCCCCCACCCAGGGTTTGCAGATCCGCAGCTGAAAATGCCATCCCTGATAAGGCAGTAGTGGATGCCAGCGGCTGGGTACTACCTGGTGCGCCTCCTATGCTAGAGCTCACTCTGCTATGCAAGGTGTGCTCCTTGCAACAGCAGCACCTACATCACCTGGAAACTAGTTAGAAAGAAGACTCTCAGGCCCCACCCCAGACCTACTGAATCAGAATCCATACTTGAACAAGGCCCCCGGGAGATTCACATGCACGTGAAGTCTGAAGATGCACTGGGGCAACCTGCAGGAGTGGTTCTAACAGTGGAAGGTGCAGGCACCACACTGGGGCTGGGGGGAAACATTTCTGGGCAGGCAGCTCTCCTGTCTTTATAAACATCAGGCTGGCCCTGACTACACCACAAACAAGGCACCTGCACAAGGTTTTGCTGGCTAAGCAAATCATTTAAAGTAGCACCCTCAATCGTGTGCCAACTTTGAGTCTAGGCTCAGACAACAAAATGACCATTTTTTTCATTCCTCACTTCTTTTCGGTCTTTTTTAAGCACCCAAGCAGATTGCTAATGGGTAGCCAAGACTGAGAACTTCTAAGCCAGAAAAATAAAAGCAACGTCTTAACCTTTGACCAATCTTGGGTCCTCATGCCAAAAACCAAGCACAGCCAGCAGACTGGGGCCTTTAAGAAGCTGCTCTCTGGGTAGCAGAAAGGAAGGAATGGGAATGCCTGGGAGACATTCACTGTGTGCAAAGGAGAAAGTACCTCTGGTGGAAATGAGGGCAGCTTCACTCTGTTCACTTGTCCCAAATGCATTGATGGCTCTCACGTAGAAAAAGTAATTATCACTGGGCTGGAGGTTAACTTTCAGCTGAAGTCCTTTGATTCCAGAGAAAGATCTAAACACAAAGCGAGAATAATAATTTTAAATATCATGCCGCTGCTAAACAACTCAGCATATTTTATTCCTGTAGTAAGTGAAGATCTTTTATTAACAACAAATAAATTAATCTTTCCTTTTTTATTTCCACCAGAGTTAGAATGCAAGATTCTACAAAATGGTCATTGTCCACTAAGATTACTTTATCAAATAATTTCTACCGTTGTCAACTTTTGTCAAATATGTGGTTTCCAGAATCTCTTTGGAATAGAATCAGACAAATGTTTTTTCTAATTCAGAAAACAGACTAATTTTTTGGTTAATGAATCTCCAAGATTACATTATTTTCTGTATCAATTTTTGGCTGGGAGGGCACTTTTTGATTGAGATGATGTTAAACCAATCTATAATACCAACGACCCTAATTATCTCATTAACAGATCCAGAATTGTGGAAAACTTAACGTGAGGGATGACTTTGTACATGGCCATCATGCCGAAGCCACTGAAGTTACAGAAACTGAAGATCTCTAAAGAAGATAATACCTTTCAAGGCAAGCTTAATCCTGGCAAGCAAAAAGAATTCTAACTGCCAAATAAAATCTCCAAAGTTGCTATTCCTAAATCTCCCATTTCCATTAAAAGAAAAGTGCCGTCGTGGTAGCTAATTGGCAGCGGGTTTGGTATATTCTAACAGCCCAACCATTTAAACACAAATGGATTTGCTGGATTCGAAGGCCGAGCTCTCTGAACCTGCCAATGAGCTGGAATAGTTTTGAGCCTCTTTTCCATTCTCTTTAGTCTGCTTGACATCATCGCCTAGAGCAATTATAACAACTAAAGTACTCAGTACTCTTTCCTTTAGCCACGATTTGGAGAGGCTCTGGAGAGAGTTACAGGTAAGGCTCCTTACTGATGAAGGAATTCCTAACCTGAGTGCTGAAGAGCAGGCTCCTGTTCCTGGGAGATGTGCATTGGATGCTGGTTAACGAACTCAACAGTATGATAGCCTCCATGTTCGTTCTCAGAAGGGTAGGGGTTTCATCTACTTGTTTGTTTTTGTTTTTCTTTATGTTTGTTTTGTTATTAATGATTGTCCACAAAAGTGTTAGAATCAGGAGTGGCCACCATTCATCCACAGATAGATTTTTTTCAGGTTATGTCTACTTCTGTTGACTACTTCACTTCTCAGTACCAACCTTAGAGAATACCATGGAGAACAGGAAAAGGAAAAGTATCATTGACTCAGAAAACAAACTAATTTAGAAGTTTTCTAAAGCAGAAAATCTGAAAAGAGCAACAATCCCCCCTCGCATGTCTAAAAGCAAAAAAACTCTCAATGTGTTCCTCTGAAGGAAGGGGGCAGGGGAGGGGAGAACCTGGGTCCATTTGTGGACCTGCTATTTAGTGCCTGTGTCTGGAAAAGGTCATCGCAAACTGCCCAAACGTTACTGGTTGTTATTTCAGAACCTACCCCCTGACCAGGCCCTCGGAGAGTACTATCTTTAGATGCACTGAGTGGATCGATGGCATTGAGCCACACGTCCACTGACAACTAATTATGCCTCAGTCAATTAATGAAAAACCATGTCCTACGAGTGAGAACGTAATTCCCTACTGATATCTAGAATATTGTTCTGGGGTACATGTATTGCTTATCTTATTTGAATTGATGGCTGAAGAGATGTTTTAAATGTACATTAATCATAACAAGCAATAAAATTATTGCCTCAATAAGCACACTGAGGTCTGAACTGAATTTCAGACTTTATTCACTCATTAAATATTTACCAATCACTTATCACGTGCCCAGGTGCCGTCTCTGCTGAAGGGGAAGCAACAAGGGTAGGTGAGGAAACTTCATCTCTAGAAACTGGAAGAACATACTGGCTTCGTTTTGTCACAATGTGGTTGTTAAATGCCAATGATGCTGGTTTGGGGGGGAAGTGTTTGCTCTTAAGTTTTATGAAGTCTGTCAAGGAGGAAATTCCATATATATAGTCAACTGCTTGTTGTGTCTCATCACTCATTTAAAGAATAAAGGTTTACATGGTACCGAAGCCAAAATATGGGAGCAGATCCTGCTTTTAGTGCATAAATAGGACACACAGACTTGAGGAATGTGCACCAGGCCCTCACTGCATCTGTGAAATAGGGCACCAGACAAGAAAGCGAAAGGAATACAAAATGTGGTTGTGTTTTATTGTTTGTAAGTTTCTGGCTTATGCTCAAGCACCAAGAACAAAGCAAAAAAGCTCAGATACAAACGGTTCATTTCCATGTCTATTTATCCTGTCTGACCTCACTTAAATGTCACAAAAGTCTTCATGTCAGCTGTCCCTGCTTTCTAGCCAAAGGAAAACTTCAAAAATTTTGGAATTTGAAACCCGAAGAGTTGCCACCCTTCCATAGATTATTTTTTTATTTCAAAATAAAAAACTTGTCATAATTGCAACTGAATCCACATGACTTATGAGCTTTGAAGAGTTTGTGGGAGAATTCAAATTCACAGAACTTCCAAACTGAAGTAAGTGATTAGACAGCAAATGGAACCGTAGCATGTTGCTGGTGCTTAGGTAAGAAGGGATTTTAGCTTTATCAATAATATGACTGATCTGACTATGTGAGAAGTCTAGAGCCAACCAGAAAATTCAAAAGACAGTAAGAAATATGACTCAAATGGTCTCACTTTGGATCATAAGTGTGGGATTCTCCCTACAAGTGCCATAGGACAGTGGAAAGGGATGGCTTTATATGTATAGTTTCCAGGAATGTGAGGGCAAGGAAGTGTCTGGAAACCCTGATGCATCAGCAAATTAGCTGATTGCTGATGGGGAATAAGCACACCGTGGAGTCTGCTCACGGAGCTCTGCTCGCAGCTGGTCTTCAAAGGACTCTCAACCTACGCACCTCTCCATTGGTTGGACAAAGGGCGTTTGTTAAACTCCAGTGCTGTAAAGCAGAGGGAAACGAGGTAAAGGAGACCCACTGTCTCCTCAGAGGGCTGAAGGGCTGCCATGTGCAGCAGATTGGTCTCCTCTTCTGTCGTTTCAGAGGACAAACGAGCGGAAGCCACCAGGAGGCTGATGTCTGCCCAATAAAACAAAAGCTATTCTAGCTTGA
The DNA here is from genome assembly GCF_041296235.1 of Equus asinus. Classification (NCBI taxonomy): domain Eukaryota; kingdom Metazoa; phylum Chordata; class Mammalia; order Perissodactyla; family Equidae; genus Equus; species Equus asinus. The sequence continues at coordinate 88,852,737 of NC_091798.1, forward strand.
GCCCTTTCATTCTTTACTTTTTACGGGAAATGATTGAAAAGATTGCCACACGTAACCGTGGACAATGGGGCAAGAATCATTTTACATGGGAATTGAAAAGGATCTTTAGAAAGTAAAAACCACTGGAGGCCTAATGCTTAATGAGACCATACTACAAGCATTCCCATTAAGTCAGAGAGACAGACATGAGGTTAAAAAAAAATTGGGAGGTGGGAGGTAAAATTATGAGCATTTGCAGATGATAGGACTGCTTATCTAGAAAACCCAAGAGAGTCAGCTGAGAATCTCTTATGTAATAAGAGAATTCAGTAAGACGGCTGGATGAAGACCTAAGATTCCAAAGCCTTCATAGACACACAACAACCAGACAGAAGATAAAGTGAAAGAAAGATCTTATCTGGAATAGTAGCAAACATAATGAAAATGTGTAAGGTTTATATGAAGAACATTTTTAAAGATAGTACTGAGGGAAAACACAGAAGACTTGAGTAAAGGAAAGGCATATCAGTTCTTGGATAGAAAAATGCAACATAATAAAAACCTCAGTTCTTCCTAAGTTAATCTACCAATTTAACACAATCTCTAAAAATACTAAATAATCAGGGGCAGGGGAGTGGAGGAGACTACACAATCTGCTTCTAAAAAGCATATAAAAAATAAACGAGCAAATAGCAAAAAAGAAAGCATCAAGAGCAACCTAGTCTACTGTGAACTTTAAATTATAAAGCTATAATAATAAAAACAGCATGGTACTGGGTCATAAATAGATGGATCAATGGAACAGATTATAAAGGTCAGGAATAAAGCTAAACACATAGGTTCATAAGTATGTAACAATGGAACCATTTCAAATCAGAACAGAAAATGATGGGTTTTTCTTGTTGGGAAGGCTGGATAGCCACACTAAAAAAATAAGGTTGGATTCCCTACCTTGCACTTTCTACTGAAAGTAGTGTTAAATTAACATTAACATTAAAAATTATGCATGACAAAAATATCCAAAAATATTTGCAACTCATACCATAGATGAGGGTTAATGTTTTCTAAAAAACAAAGAGCTTTTACAAGTCAATAAGAAAAAAATACTACAATCCAACAGGAAAAAATGGGTAAAGGAAATGAACACTTCATAGAAAGGTACATGGCTCCAAAATATATGAAAAGATACTCAAACTAGTAAGAGAGATGCATAATTAAAGCATAATAAGATCCCATTTTCTACCTATAAAATTGTCAAAGATCAAAAGTTTTATCACACCGTGTATGGGCAAAGGTATGAGGAACCAAACACTCTTATATGCTGCAGGCCGGGGTGGAAACAGCTACAGCCTTTATGGAGATGGTTTGGTAATATCTATCAAAATTCAAAATGTACATATCTTTTAGCCAGTCATTCTGCTTCTAGGACTTTATCCTACAGATATACTTGCATGTGTGTGAAATGATACACGCACAAGGTTTTTTCTGCAGTATTGTTTGTGATGGCAAGGAAATGGAAACAACTTAAATGCCTCTCAACTGGTCAAATAAGTTTAATTCTATTCTTAAAACAGAATACAATAGTATTGTTTTTAAAATTGAGGCCATTCCATATGTATTGATATGGGATACTCACCAAAAATATTTTTAAACAAGAAAAGCAAGGCGGTAGAAATATAGAGAATATGCTACCATCTGTTGAAAAAATATGGATGCCTGTATATGCACAGGTTATCCGAAAGGATAAATATGAGTCAGGTAACAGGAATTGCCTCTGGGAGCAGGATTGAGTAGGTGAAGTATCGGTAGAAAGGAGACAATTTTTACTGTATTCTCTTTTATATCTTTTGAATTTGTACCATATGTCCATATTATCTATTCCCAGTCAATAAATAATTTCCTTTTAGAGCTATATTACAGGCTCAGGAGTTGGTTGAATGTGTTTACAGAATGCACATTCGCTTGTACTCTATAAAGGAGCTTCTTTAGGAACTTGATAATTCAACCGTTCATGTGGGATGGAAGGTAGGAGTGTACACGTGCTTGAAGTAAACCGAGGGGCTGCTAACTGGGAGGAGCAGCTGCCCTCTGCTCTGCCATGCCTAGTACCGGGATCGAGGCATGTTTTCTCCTCGGAGGAGGGGGCGGCATGTGTACAAACAATATGGAGGGATCCAGTGCCATGACTCCTGGAAGCAGCCTACGGCTGGTGTGTCAGTGCCGTGCACAACAGATGGCTAAGTATGAACTGCTTTTTAAAAACACAGTGGGCCTTACTAGCATTTCTCTTGGCAGCACCAACATTCAGCCCGTCAGCCAACACCACTTAATGTGAACTATGAACAGGGCACACTGCTGGGCCCTCGGGAAAGCAGCTAATGAAGTCACGTTTCCCAAACCTGCCTGGGCACATTAGATCTTCTGACCTGGAATCTAAGAGGGGCCTGTGAATTTAAACTGAAAGAGCATCCCAGTTGCTTTTTAAGATCTGTTAGGTTTGGGAAACGTAATCATAAGATAGTGTGGGGTGAGAAGGGGTGGGAGGGAGAAACAGGAAAAAGAAGAAAAATCCTTGAGAACATAAGCAACATTAGATACAAGAACAATTAACTAAATAGCTCTAGCTTTTGGAAGCCAGTTATAACACCTTAACTAAGTGTAAATATGGAACTTTTCGTTTAGGATGAAAAATTTTGGTTAAATCAGGATAAAGAAGAAAATTCTTTACATGTTGATTTTCATTTTTTTAAAAAACTTGGTAAATAAAAAATTTAAAACAGGACTTTTTTTTTTTTTTTTTGCTAAATGAGCATATTGAGACTCAGTGTTAACTAAACATCGCTATTAGTTTGTAATAGCATAGAAACAGAATAGGAGGTGCTGAATGCTGCCGACCATGGGTCTCAGGCTTACCCATAATTAGAATCCCTCACAAAATCAAAGTGAGCCAAAGGATTCTGGCAGAAAGGTCCTGGGTTTTTGTTTCTTCTATAGTCACCCTCGAAAGGCTGAGTGATACCATTATATATTTCAGACAAAGAATCTCAGGAACCCAGTAACATCATGCTTCTGGATTCTCTGAGCTCCCCTTTATCACTCCCGGGGCACACCTGTGCACAATTAGTTGAGGTCCCCACAGAATTGCCTGCACAGACAGTGACTTCACATTATGCTTCCTGATCTAGTTTAAAAAAAGGTTACATAGGGAATGTTTTTGCATCTTTTGTAAAACTGCTCTTAGAGACAATCACTATTATCTTGTTCAATAGCCCTTATATAAAGATCTACATGAAAGACTCATCTTAGAGCTGAATGTCAAGAAATATAATTGTCTCTCTTAGGGAAATGTTGTGCTTCCTTTTTGAAAAAAAGATGAGTTATGTAATCTCTTTCCTTCTCCCTCTTGCTATCTCCCCCTCTCTCCTGTTTTCACCTCAGCTGCCAGGAAGTTCAGATTTAAATTTCTGTTCCATTCAGGCACTGTTGTAACCTGTGCTTTCTGACACTATCTCCTCACCCCTGCATTACCTGGCTTTTCTTCTCACAGGGCTGCTTTTAACGGTTCTGTTATGTCTAGTCTTTTATTGTGAGCAACTTGAATACTTTTGGAAATTGACAGAACATAAGCTAGAAGTGAAGGAACAGATTGGGTTTCCATTGACTGAAGTTTTACTATACAACCAGGAGGTGTATACGATTTTAAATGATCAAAGTTAAATCAGACTCATTTGAGAAGAAAGATTTCATTTAGGAAAAGCTGAGAATTCTGAGGGGGAAAAATCATCTTATAATTCACTCTCCCAAGGGTTTTCTGCAGAGGGACACTACAACCTGGGTCAGGAAAACAATGCCATATAAAGACTGGCTATTAGCTCTTACTCAATGAATTTTGGCCCAGTCGTGTCTGTGGCCATCCTGTCACCCTGTGAAGCAAGCATGTGGCAGGAATGACTGCTGTTTTACCCAGAGGTTGTGGAGAAGGTCAAATCACTTCCATTGATCATTGGTCAGTCATCACCGACACAGCCGAAAGCTTAGTAAAAAGTTTTTAAAAAGAAAGAAATGCAGGCATTCTTCATCTCCTGCTCAAGCTCTAAGTTCCTCAGGAAACTCACCCTCATCTGTCCTTATTATACAGACGGAAGGGCAGGTGTCCACAGCTGGAATATCCAACTGTGACAGACAGTTCTGTTCCTGCCCACCATGTGTAGCTCCAAAAGCTGGAAGCAGGAGGAACGTGGGCTCACAGGTCCAGGCCCTATCCTAGCCTGGGGATGCTCCTGGGGAGGGTGGCTGGGCTCCTGGGGAAGGGTCTCCCGGCTCACAGCCTTGGACAGGGCTGGGGAGCAGGAAGTCCACTACCAACGACTTTCATGGTGTATTGAGTCTCACAGATTTGTCATTCAGTACACAGCTTCTCTCTGCACAGCCCACACAGCTAATCCCTGTACTATATTTCTCTCAGTTTTCCCTCCTCCACCCACAGTTCTACTGACTTTTCTCCACACAGGAGAGACAGAACAGCTGAGGAAACAGCAGAGCGGTGGAAAATTTTTGAAAGTGTTTTGAGCCCACCCAACCTGAGGAGAGCATTCAAAGAAAAACAGGAAAGGGTGAGTAGGAGCTCCCTCAGCCCCCGCACACAAGCCGGGGATTGTCACTCCCGCCCACCCCCAAACCCAATAGGGGCCGACTTCTGGGACTCAGCCACGGTGCCCACACACCAAAATATGCAAATGTGATTTCTATGAGGATTATGGAATGGAGGCAATTTCTCAGCTATGTATTTCAGACACTGCGTCATGGAATTTGGGGTCACAGTAGGCTCATTCCACTCAAAGACCCACTGTAAGAGTTCAACCCACACCTCTGGTCTTACATTGGACTATCTAGAGGCCATCATACTGGGAGAATGAATGCAGTTCTGAAGATGGATGTGTTTCTGTTCTGGCAACCAAAATTAGACTCCCCAATCTAAAGGGTAATCAATGCCCTCCCTGTGTGTGTGCGTGTGCTCATATTACTCATCCCTTTCTCCCTTTATTTCACTTCCTTTCAACTTCTCCTCCTACTCCAGACCAGAGCTTTTAAGGCTGTCTGTCTTTTCAGGGATTGGGGGTGAGAAAGGGATGTGAACTCATTTAGTTCTTAGTTCTTTTTACTTCTCCCTCTCTCCTTTGCCAGAGATTCCAGCCAGTTAGATGACTTGGAACTGGCAAGGGCTAAAGGAGATTGGCTAATCCTGCCATTCATCTACTCATTCATTCATTAAACAGCGCTTTACAGATAAGGTTCCCATCCTCACCCAGTCAAATGGAGCCACATCAAACAGAAGCAATCTTTGATCCCCCTTACTCCCCTGCAGTGGCCTCTGGATCAATTTTTGGATCTGGTTTAGCATAGGGTTTTTGTATAGAACCTAGAACCAATGTAAGTGTTATGTAACCAATGGATAAAGACGATTATAAGTGTCCTTCCCTATGAGTGACCCATGAAAATGTTTCCAGCCCACAGATTACACTAGTCCTTTCTCCTAGTTAAGTATCCAAGCACTGAAATTAACTCATTCACCATTCTTCTTTACTTTGTTGGCCCAGTTTATTTCTTTTCCAATTTTGAATAAGAGATTATCCTCAAAGCTGGCCTAACTTTTCTTGTTGGTGTCAGTATTCTGTGTTCAATGCTAGTTGATATTTACACGTTCAGGTAACACATATTTATTGAGTAGCTACAATTTGCCAGACACTGTCCCAGGCACTCAGGCTGCTGCTTCACATAATGATCCCCTCACGGAGCCGAGAAGTGAGTGGGATCAGACAGCCCTTGCCTTGCTCTTCTTTCCAAGACACAAAATAACCCTAATTATGCACTGCTGTGCAGAGAACCAAAGTGAAGAATGTGGTTCTAATAAAATGGAAAAGTGGGATTGTTTGCATTTGTTGAGTAGAGGTGATCAAGTTTTGAGGTTCTTTGTTTATCAATTCTACTATCTGTCTACAGCTGACATCTTGGAGCTTGAGCAATATAGATTACAGTTAAATAGTTAATGTTTTATAGAGTTCTGAACCATCAGGTACTGTAAGGAACGTTTTAAAGCTGGTCGTAAGAACCAGATGGTCAAAAGCCCTAGGACACATGGCCACTCCGGAAGAGCAGAAATTTCCTTCCCTCCTGAACTCTTAAATTGGAGAACCAAAAGAGATACAAATGAGTTTTGCAGCCCTGGGCCTCTGCGATTAAGGATGAATTATTTCACAGTCTGTTCATGCCGACCTGGGGTAAAGGCCTTGAGGCTTCTTGCGCCGATGAAGGATGACTCTGATGTGGTTCATCAGCAACAGACTGAGCAAACGGACAGGGTAGTGATTTGTGGCCAACAGAATTTTGCTTGCTTCAAAAAATTATCTGTTGTCAGACTCAGCAGGGATCCAGAGACTGGAGAGTCTTCCCTGGGCTGTGGATTGGACATACCATTCTACCTTCTGGCACTGAGGGGTCTTTTAGCACCTAATTGGGAAAAGCTCCATCTCCAACACAGCACCAAACTATCAACAAGGCTCTGCATGTGGAATTTCCCCTTCATTTCTAAACTTGCTGGACTCTGTCCATTCCATAACAAAGGAGCCTTTTATTATGCCATAACTCCTATAAACTTCTGCTTATCCAGCCTCCCAGATGCTCTCCTTTAACAAGAAAAATAAAAATGAACCCACTAGCAAAGTCTCAAATAGAATAAACTAATGACAAGTCTTATGTTTTAATAAGCTCAATGTTTGTCTTAATGAAATTAGTGGATGGCCATTTTTTCTGCTACAAATGGAACTGTCATTGCTTTATTTGGCTTTGATAGAGGATTTGTTTGGAATGCATTGTTCATTTTTTATATCAAATAGACTTTCTTTTTTTTTTTTTTTTTCAGTTTTGAGGGCCCAGGATGATCAGGGAAAGGAAAAGCATTAACCAAAGGGTTCTGAATGGTACTGCATTCTCTTTATATGTCTATGTTTTTCATGTGACAAAGGAAATGAAAGATACACAGTAACTCCCAGTTGTCAGGCTGTTGAGGTATGCTGACTCAGTCCGTGTAATGACACAAGTTCTAGAATTAGTGGAAAGAATAAGGCAGATCGATATTTGAGTCCTGACTCCAAACTTTCACTCCGTCACTTAATATCTTGGTCAAATTATTTAACCTCTCTGAGTCTCATTTAATGGAGATCATTACCTCCCTCCTAGGTTGTTGAGAGGGTTAAATGAGATTTAGCACAGGTCCTGGCATGTTGAATGTCCTCGGTAAACACCAGTTCCCCTCCCATCCCCCCTTTCCTTTCTCCCTGCAGCCACATTTATGAGATGATATCACAGTTCCCTCAGTGAGATGGCTACTAGGTCTCAGGGTTTCCAGATTTCTGCTGATTTAAGAATCCAACTGTGCTGATATTATTTATGCAAATGCCAGCTGGGAAGCGATGCCGTAACAAGGATGAGTCATTTCAGAGTGCTCCTTAACAGCCTGATATTGCCTCAGAAAGAGCTAGGCTTTCTTCACTGATGGTGGAGAATGGTGGGAGAGACTGCCTAGTGACTTGGGCACTCCTGATATAGGTGTTTGCAGAGAAGGTCCAGGACTCCCTTAAGTGACATTAAATAGGGGTTAGCAGCATGGACTTTGAAATCTAACAAAATAGGATTTGAACCCTGATTGCTACTCACTAGCCAAGTAGCCTCTAAAAGCGTTGTTTTCTTCGAGTTCTTGTTAGCATTAAATAAGGCAATGTGTATAAAGCACTCAGGACAGTCACCAGCACACAGTAAATGACCAAAAAAATCAGTTATAGTCTCTCTGTCTCTCTCCCTCCTTTCCTCCCTCCCTTCCCCCAACCCTGGCCAGAGTTCACCTCTCCACTATTTGCTGATTATTGAAGGCTGCCTTTTAGCAGTCAGCACATTAATGGAGATGTTGTGTCTTGTAGATTTACTGTGTTCTCACTTCTGCTGAAATGCCTACATCCCACCCATACACAGCCCACTTCACTTTAATGCATCCTTTGATCATTATTTTGTGAAGTCTGTCTTCACATACTTGAAAGAAACTAATTATTGCTCAGTCATATGAAACCTCCCATCATAACTAAATAAACAGTTATTGATTGATCATGAAGATAATCAAGAGCTTAAACAATACAGTTTATTAAAAAGCTTTCTAATTTCATACCGTTATTTCTAAGTTCCTTATCCTACCAAAATAGTTTATCTCAGTGAACTTGGTTAAAAAAAGGTAAAAATGTCTCTATCAAAATGTAAATATTAACAATAGTGATCCTAGTATTCATCATGAAACATGAAGTTGCCTTATTGCCATGGCTTAGAGGTTAAGATAACAGCACCTCAGTAAATGAATTAACATTTACCAAATACCCCTTTATTGATAAATTTTAGCTTAATAATTTTAGTGGGAGAGCTTCATATTTCTTTTTTTCCTGGAAAAACCTCTTTAGATTCTTCATGCTCTTGGTGAGGTGAGTATGTCTCTGCGATGATACATATGTAATTAGCTCCTTTGTATTACCGATATACCATGGAAACACTCAGATTTACACTATATACAAACGCAATATTAGTTTCCTGAGTTAGGTGGTACCTATTCTGATATAACTACTAAAAAGTTCATAAAATATGCATAAATCCTGTCTAATCACTCAAGTTAAATATACTCAAAGAATGTTCTACGTTATTAAAATTCACATACATTTTTCTTACAAGGGAGTTATTATTCTGCCTTGTAGCATGTGTTTTATTACAAACTTGGAGTTCATTGACGAATAGTGATGGAGTTACAAATAGAGACAACAGCTTAATTAGCTCAGCAGGTTTTTGGGAAGCCCTTCTCCCTCTGAGCAGAAGCTCAGAGTTTAGCTTATGGCCCTGAGCCAGCTTCCTGGCACCCCTGGGTCTCCCCATGGAGAAGAGGGGTCTCCTCGTGGAGGGTGATCTTTACCTGAGGCCCTCGCCCTCTGGGGAATGCTGTCTGCAGTACTCCAGAGTGTAGGTCTCTGTGGCCTCCGGGTTGGCAGGCCGCCATCGGATGGTGGCCGTGTTCCAACACACAGTACAGTCCTCAGCACGGATCACAGGGGTGGAGGGTGCTGCAGAGAGAGAACCACGTCAACTGTGGAACAATCGACGCCAGCTCTGCTTCCCTGGTACCCTGGGAAGAATGCCTGGGCATGATTTTATATAATTTTTGATTTAAAAATACATTCTGGGTTGAAAACCCAAAAGGTATAAAAATTTATATTGTAAAAAGTCTCACTCCCATCCTGCCTTCCAAATTGCCCAGTTTTCATCCATCCCCAGTCAGATAGCTTCTCATATTAGCTTCCTGTAAATCCTACCAGAGTTTCTTTATATGTATACATATAACAAAAACAAGCAAACAAAAATAAAGATTCTTGGGCCCCTCTCTTTACATAAAAGTTAGCCATGATCTTGCCTCCAGTAGGTGCTTAGGGAATATTCGCTTTAAAAGGCAAGAAGAAAGGATAAAAAGGCAGGAGTAAGTCATTGCTTCCCCTGAGGTAGTCGCAATGATCTAAAAGGCAACGCAAACTCAGCTTGTGCTACCCCTGCGTCAGCGCCCTGTGGAAAGATCCCATCACGGACGCACTCCCAGCTGACTACTGCTGCTGAAAACGCGGGGGCTCCCAGCACCCAGATGATGAAGACTGGGCTTCTGACCCCAGCAAATGTGAGTCTATGCACTAGCCTTTCTCACCTCATGTCTTTACTCTCCTTGTTTTTAAGTCAAAGAAATAATACCAAACTTCTTCTCTTGTTCTGCACACTCCATGTTGTTTCTCACCTTGATGCCTCTGCTCATATGTCTTCTTCAAAAGGAATACACTCCTTTAACACATGACTTCCTACTGATCCTCTCAAGGATGTAGCTCAGGCATCAGTTCTAGGAAGCTGATCCTGGTCCTGCCCCTGCCCAGACTGTTTCGGGTACCCTCTGGAGTGTTCTCATAATAACCTGTGCATAACTGGATCATGGCCCTTACCACAAATTGTGTATGATCTTTTGTTGTCTATCTTCCCTACTTGACTATGAGCATCTTGAGAATAGGAACCTAGTCTTATTCATCCTTGTATACACAGCACTGTACAACACCCAGCATGCAACAGGTGTTTAATAAATGCTTACTGGTTGACCTTGTAGTCTGTGAAGAATTGAGTATTGCCTTGTAACACCCCTGTGACATCTCCTTACCTGTTCTAAAAATTGCCCTTTCACTGGGCAGGCTACATCCGGTAAAGTTCACAGCCATTACCCACACTTGGTAGCACTGGTCGGGTTCCAGATCTTCAAAAACACAGTAGCTTTCTTTCACTGTCACTCTGTATTCTTCGACCAACTCTAGAATAAACACAATCACAAACTCTAGGGTGTCTTCCAAAGTTAAATGAAAGTTACAGTTATTGGAAAAATTGGTCTATGACTTTTTTCAGTGGAAAACCCAAACTGATAAACGTATAGATATCATTATGTGAGTGCTAGCACTTTAGAATACATAACAAAGCAATAACATCTGAAAAGAGATATTTGGAGTGACATGGTACTACTTGTGAACACTTATCAGAAAACAACAGCATATTAGTAAGATTCTGAGCTTCCTGCACCACAAGTAAAGTAACTTATTTCCATAGCAAATACTAAAATTGCACAGAGTTTATGTTAACTTAAATCTCAGTAATACATTCTCAAGAAAATTCTTAAGAAGCAATGCCAATATTTCAGGAAAGTATGTAATAAAATAAGGGCAACTCTATGTTTTCTAAGCTTATGGTGTTATAAAGCATCTTTACAGATTGGTAAACCATTTTAGTATTCAGTATGGTTTTCAGATTCGAAGTTTCAAGTCCTGGTTCCTTCTCATGAATTCCAGAATTCTTTCAACTAGAGCTTTCTTCAATTTATAGAAATACTTAAATAACTTCGATAGGTCATAAACTATTCTAAGAAGTAACTTTGTTCAGTCAAAACATTTCTTTAAAGTTCTTCAGTTATCTTACTTTCAGCATTTTAGTAGTAAATAGTACTCAATACCATTCTGATCACCTGCCCCTTTGGGCTAATCTGATTACTCTTACTGAAATTTTCCATCCTTTGAAAAGAATGATTTTGTTTTTTAAATTAACCTCTGGTCATTTCAGTTCTCCTCCCTCATTGGTCTTGAATGACACATCTTCAAAACCCTTCCAGTTAAGAAACCCAGATTGTTTCCTTTTAAAGAAAATTTAGGAGCTCTTCAACTCAGCAGCTTCCTTCAACTGCATCTCTCTTTCCCAGTGAGCTATACTTGCTGGACAGATAGTTTGGTTTAAATAACGTCATAAGGACTTATACACTGAAAAACGTTCCCCCATAGCCTAGAAACTGTGACTGCAGTTTTCACTGGAATCAGCCTTTAAGGCTACGTCCTGATACCCCGGTACTCCTTCTAACAACGCACGTAACATATGTGACTGGAGACCCATTACATGCAGCATGGTGGCACAGTATAGATCATCGGATTAGCTAACTGGCATCAGCAGAGGCGTTGGAGAATGAGACACAGGACAAGTAAGTGTTTGGGGGGTAGTGGGGAAGGTAAAGCACTTAAAAAAAGTATTCCAGGCAACAAATAGTTGTTAAGAGGCGTCTTGAGAGCCAGGAAGCTCCCTGATATAACTGGACATACAGGGAGATGCAGTGTGGCGTGAAGTGTTGTGACAGGTATATGGTAATAGGTCCCCAGTAAAACAGGATTTCCTATGGACAAACCTGGCTAACTTTACACTATGCCCATGGTTGCTTTTTTTACTTCTTAAAAATTCAAATAAGTATCACATGACATCTCGAAAGATTTAAATATCACTAACAGTGAAATACAGTATTTCTTATTACAAATTGGGCTCCTGTGGCATGTCAATCCTGCCGCGTGCTGAGCTAGTTTCCAAAATAGATGGTTCTGTCTTCAGCAAGCAACACAGAATGCCAGCACTCCCAACTCTGAAGCATCAGGGATCACGACCTCAGCGTGCCTGGCTCCTGGGTCCTATAAGAAGTCCTACTCAACAGAGAGATATTTACAGAGGCTCAACTCTAAGACGTGCCATCCAGTCACTCCACTCTGCACTTTCACCTCTATCTGCACATTAGTTTGGGACACCAGAAGACTACACCGTACCTAGGCCCACGCCTTGAGAAGTGTGAACTCTGAATTAACCTTTATAGCTTGTTTGTAGCTTTTATCAAAGGTGGATTGAGAAAATGCCAACAATGACACCCAATACTGCATTTGCACTAAAATTGTGGTAGAAGACACTGTCCTACATACAGCTCATTTCTTCTCTACAAAGAAGCACACACTACACTTGTCTTTTAGATTTCAGTACTAACTGAAACTTTGCTGTCCCTGAAACTCTGGTATGTTACCTTCTTCTGGAAAATGAGAATCACTTAATTGCTCCTGTTATCCTGAGAGCTCAAAGCTATTAAATTTGAATCTCAATTACAATATTCATGTCGACCACTATGATGACATTTATGCATTTTTGTGTTTTGTGATCCTGATATGCAACTTTTGCTTCTGTGTTATTTCATTATATGGCCATTGGTTTGTTGTTGTTGTTTTTGTAAGTGGCCATAAGTGCTTTGTGGAAAAAGTTATAATAAGTGAACGTTTAAAGACTTCACATTAACATGCAGGAATGTACACAGGCACCTGTGTTTGTGTTAGCAATCCTACCGTTTACTTCTTGGTCATCCTGCGGCTCCTCCATGCAGTAAACCTGGAATGAGTCAACAACGTCTTCCTTATTCATGCTCCAATAAACTGCAATCGTTGTGCTAGTGGCAGAATTTGGTTCCTGAGGTTCTAGTCTTGGAGGCTGTGGAACTGGAATATAAGACAGATTTACTATAACTAATGCTGTTTTTATTGATTGATCTTTTTATTTTTGCGAAAGTCACCTATGCTTATTGAAAAGAATTCAAACAACACAGAAATACATGGAGTAAAAGTGGGAAGGCTCCCTTGTTCCCAACGCCTCCAACCCAAAGGATATTCCTTGGAGGCAAGCACTATTGCAGTTAAGTGTATCCCTCCAAAATGTTCTCTGTACATTTGTGCATGTGCACAGATACACACAGACGTAAACAAAAATGAATCCCCAGGTAATATTCTTCTGTAGTCCTGTATTTAGAGCAACAAACGTATACAGATTAGAGGATGCATCAAATGATTTGGTTTTTCTTCAAAACAAAAACTTGAGTATGCTTTTCTAGATAACCAGCACTATATCGTTCTACATATGATGCTGTCCCTGGTATCAGTTCCCCTACATTAAACTCAGTATATGCGGGGTTAAAACCAAAGCACTCATTCCCTGCTTACTCCCTGACTCCCTGGCTGCAGAATCCACTATCCACCATGGAGACAAAGAGCCAAGGTCGCCCACCTGCAAATTCCCTTATCATCCTCCTCCCCTGGAAGCAGCGTCCCAAGGCCAAAGTCAGGCTACTGGGAAAGCTCCAACGAGCAAGGCCACTGACTCCCGTCCCCCCACCCCCACCCCCACACCAACAAGCAGCCACATTCCTCACAAATGTTTAAAACCCTGGCCTCCCTTTCGGGGAGACAAGACGAAACACAACAAATTTGAGGGCTCACTCTCATCTCCTAGCTGATACCACCCGAAATAAAAACCCTCTCCTTGCCATAAGCCTGGCGTTCCAGTTTTTATTTGGCCCCTCTTGTGTGGCAGGTAGGGAACCTATGTTTGTAGGCGCTAAAACATAGAGTCTATATTCACAAAAGAGACAATGGAAGCCCTTTTTAGCTATGGTTGTTATATCACCAAGGCTGAAAAAGACTTGCATGAATAAAATATCAAAATACACTTTCTGAAACTACTATCCTATTTTCTCTTTCCAACATGCCCATATCTATAAGTTTTTCAAAAATTAAACAAAATGTAGAAATTACATAGGGGAGAAAGTACCCTATTAACTGATTCAAATATAAGATTTAGATATCTAGTATAACTCTTTTTTTCTAAATTTTAAAGACAATATGCTCAAGTGTTTAACTAGAGATTTTAAAAGTTTGTAATTATGCATATTGAACGTTAATGGTATATACAACACCATAAATCAAACTCCTATGCAATTCTCCTCCAAAATTTTTGAGATACAAAAGCACTGAACGTGTTTTACAAATTAGAGGAAGAGGTTATTCCCACCATTGAAAAGATGTCATCCTTTTAAATTTATTTTTGTGGGGTTTTTTCCAATCAACAATTTCCTGAGAGATAAGCTTACTGAAACAATACGGGTCAAATGTGGTGAGACTACCTTATTAAAATTTAACAATGAAGGAAAAGAAAACAAAAGTTAGTCAGGAAGAAGGTAAAAAGGAGAAAAATATAATGGTCCAAAGAAGGGAACAAAAAGGGACACGCTGAAAAGATTCAATAAAGAGATAAAGAGGTGAGGATACACACAGGGATGAAAATGAAATGAAATGAAGCAGGATAAGGGAATGGTGAAGTTCACCGGCTTCAGAGCAGAGGGGCTGGCCGAGGGTCAAATGCCAGATCCCCCGCTTACTAGCTGCATTACCTGAGCCTCACTTTCCCCATTTTTAAAATGGGAAACAACAATTAATAACATTATTCCCTCCCAGGGCTGTTGTTAGAAGCAAGATAATCTATATTAAATGCTTAGTGAAGTGCCTGACACATAACCAGTGTTAACGTTCAGAAGGCAAAACAGCCTTAGCAGAAGCATGGAAAACAGAGGGGAGAAGGCAGGAAGCCCCTGAAGATGGGAGTCGAATTAAGGACCTACCACCTGGGGAATCACAGAGGGGCTACAGAGGAGAGCTGGCTGCATGGGAAGGCAGGAAGCCTGCGTGTCAGAGCACCTCCCCAAGGACTGACAAGGGTTCAGAGTCCCTTCTGCTATCTTTGACGTTTCTGTTTGTCTTCCCAGCAGGAAACCAGTGTCACATTCTAGTGGAGTCCATCCAGACAAGTGCAGTTCAGTAAATTTTCATGTTGCCCACATTTATGGAAGAGCCAAATAGGATGCTTCAACTATTGTCAGTCGTCTTTGAAGCAGCGTTGGAGAATTCCTTGAGGCGTGAACAGTGAAAATACTCCCCAATTTTCTATGAAATATACATTTAGCTATATCTGCTTTTTAAAAGTGGTAACATCTTTTCAAAACTCTCTCTCTCAGATAGCTTACCAAACTTAAAAGTCGATAACTGACCCCTCAAAATCAACACATTCTAAGGAAGAAGCAATTGTAGGGAATTAAGCAAAGCATGTACGCTAGGAATAATTTTGTACCTAATGTGCTCCTTCCCCAAAAAACATTAAAGTTAAAACATCTTTTTTCAAAAAGAGGAAACGTTTTTACTTTTTGAAGTATTCTGAAATTAAGAAGGAGTAAGAATATTCCATAGATGTAGTCTAATAATGATGGCTGGATTCACAATTCCTGTGTGAAGGGAGAACATCAGAGACCCAGATTTTATATGTTAGCAACTAGATTTCCACTCTGTAGTAATGAACTTGAATAGGAGCAATGCCAAAAAATACAAAATGAGATTTTAAGGCTTCCTTGCCAGAGGCTAGGGAATTGGGCAGATGAATCACCCCACGGATCCCCTCTGCCTGATGGAGTGTGCCCATAAAGAGCTGTCCCATGCGGGGAGCTGAGTGTTAGATCAACTTGGACTTCAGGACCTGGGTGGTCCAGATACAGATTCCCACTCAGCCTAGCTTTCAAAAAGCACCCAGAAGAGCAACATTATTCACAATAGCCAAAAGGTGGGAGCAACCCAAGTATACCTTGAAGGGCGAATGGATAAGCAAAATGCAGTACAGACATACAATGGAATGTTATTCAGCCTTAAAAAGGAAGGACGTTCTGACACATGCTACGATGTGGATGAGCCTTGAGGACATTATGCTAAGTGAGATACACCAGTCACAAAAAGACAAACAGTGCATGATTCCACTTATATGAGGTACATAGAGTAGTCAAATTCAGAGACAGAAAGTAGAATAGTGGTTGCCAGTGGCTGAGGGTAAGGGGAAACAGGGAAATGAAAAGAATTCTGGAGAGGCATAGTGGTGATGGTTGTACAACAACACGAACGTACTTAATACCACTGAACCGTGAACTTCAAAGTGGTCATGATGGAATCTTTATGTTATGTATATTTTACCACAACCAAAAAACAAAGTCCCCAGGAGCCAGTCAAGGAGACCTGGGATGTCGCTAATCTATGGTGATCCCTCCTTTCACAGCAATGCACTTGCCTCTTTGGTGTAGAGCAGGTTCAAGTGCAAAGACTCTGAAACCAAACTCCTCCACCACCTCCTCCTCCCAAATTCCTGTATCTATGGCAACGTGACAGACATTTTTCTGTTCCCTCTATTTCCTCACCTGTCAAGTGGGAATGACAATAAAACCAGCCTCCCAGGGTTGTTGCGAGATTAGATGATAGGATATGCTTAACAGTGCCAGGCATCGGAGAAATGGTGGGGGCTGCTCTGCTTCTCCATGGAAAAGTCACATACTTTCCTCATTATGTCTGTTTAGTTTAGGGAGTGATCAGATTAACTTTTCAGGTACCAGGTGAGGGCTTTAAATCTGAGAGGCGTCATTGGTCACAAAATGAACCGAAACTCTTTAACATCAAGTCAACACCCTGGGCTCTGATTCTGTGAAGCAGATGCACGACACACAGCATTTCTATCTCAGAGATCGGTCTCCATAAACAGCTTGGAACGACTGGGATGCCACATGCACTATTTCTCAGTGAATCATTAACACTTTGTGACAATTTAACACTGTGACCTCTAAAATATAGAAAGTGTCCTCTAACTGCCCCTCAGATATTCAAAAGAATATCCTTCTAATGAACAACAGCATATAACCAATCCCTTAAAAGCAAAAGATCTACTCTGTTAATCAAATATCTTAGGTTGCAATCACTGCTCTGTTAAAATGCCTCTTTGAGACTTTACAGGAAAACATCCTTTTGTTTTGAGACATTTCCAGAGAAAATCCACTGGGATAAATGACTGAATTTTTCACATTATATAGGGTTGGTGGGGCTTTTTTGGTCTTTTTAAAGACATGGTGGGTAGCCTTTTACTAGTTACTAAACTAAAACTCTTCCTACAGAAATGAAAGTTAATTGTCAATTTAAAAACAGCAGTCATTTTTAAGACGGCTTTGAAAGAACACAGCATCTTTTAAGGAGGACATCTGAGTACATTTTACAATAAGTAAAACCTGGTAACTTCACTGAGACCCAGCAGCTTTGAGATATCTAAATGAGTTTCATTGTCTTGTTTGTTAAAATAGCACATTAAAAAATATTTTGAAGAGCCGGCAGGATGCTCTGACAGCTGAGTGGGAGGCTCCTGGCTACAGAGCATGCTGCTGAGCTGTTATTTCTCAAAGCTAATCTGTTTAGTTTGAAAAAAGGAAAAAGGACTCAGTTGAAGAGGGGGAAACCATTCTCAAGGAAAAATCTGCTCAACACACAGGAAAATATTTTATTTATTTTTTCCTCTATACCTGGCTGCTGGCATGAAGAAAACGACCTCTAGAAGAGAGGGAGTGAAATTCTATTTTAAAAGGAAAAAAAGAGGAGACCCTTTGGTTCCATTGCTACCTCCTCCCATCTCCTCACCATCCCAGCACCGTCACAGAGCTTGAAATGGAAACGCAGTTTGCACCTGAAACGTCATGCTAGCCTCATGCTCTACTTCAGAATGTAGCTTTAAACTTTTACAACTAAAATTTTTCTTTTTTTTTCTTTTTCCAGTTATATTTCCTTACATTCAAAAACTTTACGAAACAAACAAGGAAAAACTGTCAAGTCTCATCAAGGTGATTAATACATTAAAATTCCTACCGGCCACTTGTTTTAACATCTGGTCACTTCTTGCCGAGCTGTCATCATAATGTTCAAAAAGTGAGAACGCAGCAGGCATTTTCTCTAAAGAAGCGGTGCTCTCCATTGCAGAAAGCAACCTATTGGAGGAAAATATTCCTAAATGAGTCAAGAAATTATTAACATACAGAATCAAAACAAAAAACAATTGTTCAAAATGAAGTTGGTGGTGGTGTTTTTTGGGAGGTATTGTATCCAAAAGGGATTGAAACTGCTTCAAAGTCTAGAAATATATGTCTAAAATCTATTTATTCTTAGGATTCTTTGGTGCAACTGAAAACATTAGGAATTCCATTCCTATTTCCTCAAATCTGACTAGATCCCATCAAATTATATGTCTTAATTTTGCATCTATAAAGTTAATCTTAAAAATTCCTACATTTTAAAGATTATTCTTATTTATTTCCTATAGATATAAAAGTTTAGAGCCTGCCTAGAAATTCACACACTCTATGATGTCCTTGCTGCTCTCAACCCCCACTATTACATTTCTAATCATTGTCTTTCAAATAATATGTTCACCTGCTATGTACCAGGCACTCTTGAGGGTACTGGGGGTACAACAGGGAAGGAGGATAAAGCCTATCCATTCTTAAGAGACTATACCAGCCACAGGTTCTAAATTAATAGCTTTTATATACTCAAGACCCTCTGAGGAGGCATGCCAACAAATACTAACTCTTAGCATTTGTATCCAGGTGAAATCTGGGTTTAAAAAAAAAAAGTTTGATTCAGAAGAGGGCAAAGGGGAAGGAGAGATTGCAAAAGCATGTATCTTTAGCATGAGGGGCCTGAAATTTGGTTAGGAGCTCCCCTCTGTGCACCTCACTCACAAGGGCTGGAATTATCTTCCAGCAATTAAGCCAGCTTTTTATCCCCTCTTTTTTTTGGTGAGGAAGATTGGCCCTGAACCAACATGTGTCGCCAATCTTCTTCTTTTTGCTTGAGGAAGATTGTTGCTGAGCTAACATCAGTGCCAATCTTCCTCTATTTTATGTGGGATGACGCCGCAGCATGGCTTGACGAGCAGTGCTAGGTCCACACCCAGGATGCAAACCAGCAAACCCCCAGCCCCCGAAGCAGAGCACACAAACTTAGCCACAACACCACGGGGCCAGCCCCTAAGCCAGCTTTGAAGAACTCCATCGGCTTCATTATCATGGACTTTTGGGTTTGAGCAGAAGAGATGCACATCCAAGCCTTTGTGCTTGCTGTTGGAACTTTCTTCTAGATACTTGCATGGCTCCTTCCTCACTGAAATTAGACCTCTGTCCAAACATCCACTCCTTCGAGAGGCCAGGCCCAAGTGCTCTACTCCCACAGCATCGCCCGCCATCTCTACCCTCACTCTGCTGCGTTTAACTTCCTCAAACATATCCCGACCAATTTGTTTTGTCCTTCTACTTCACCAGGATATAATCTACATGCAGGAAAGGACTTTGTTTTGTTCACTACTGGGCTGTAATGTGTTCCTTGGCACAAAGGAGGCATTTAATAAATATATTTTGAACGAATAGAGGACAAAGTTTCGTTTGGGTGAGATTATCAGGATCTGAGGTCTAGTAAATTTTTTTATCAGTGTAAAGGAAAAGGGTTATAAAATACAACTGAAACATTTAAAGAGTGCCCACTATGCTGACTATTGTTAGAAATAATAAAATTCACTATCATCTGATTTAGGGGGGGATGGTTCCAATAGCGGCTTCAAAGAGGAGGTGACATTTGGGCTGAATCTTAAAGGAGCAGGAGTTTCCCAGACAGAACAAGGGAGTAAGGGTGCTGTAGACAGAAGGACAGCATGAACAAAGGCATGGAAGTTGGGGAAGATAATGGCACATTCAAGGGCCAGAGGGCCCTGTGGGCTACCTGGAGAACCAGGAAACAGAGACACGGATGAAACAGAAAGGGTGTTTATGCCTTGACTGTGACGAGCCTTTCACATCCACCAAGAGTTTCCATTTTATATTTTAAGGCAGGGAGAGCCACAGAAGTGTTTACACAAGGGAAGCTTAGAAGAATACCCTGGCAGGAGTCTGAGGAAGGACCAGGGCAAGTAGATAGAGGTGGTAAGGTCAGTTGGGGGACCTCACAACACTCTGGGTGAGGGAAGACAACCTGAACTTAAATTACAGCTTTGGGGCTGCAATGACAGACTCGGGATGAACGAACAATGGTGCCCAGTACTCACGCTAAGCCCTCTCCATACACGTTGCTGACTAAACGGAGCACATTTCGTCGCACAAAAGCTCTGGTCGTAGACACCACAAGTAAAAGGTTTTTTTCCCTCATGCACTGACCTGTCCGATTTTAATGTCAGTATGTGAAAGGGCAAGCGGACATCTTTTCATGAGCAAGTCCTACAATGGTGGTGACTCTCTTTCTTTTTCATTATTATAACACAAAAGAGCCAAACAGAGGAAAAAATGCATCTTCTTAACAGAGCAGCAATTTCTAAGCAAACGTGTTTTTCAAAATATGCAAATTTTGAGTCTAAATATGCTTGACAGCATTCCTTAATTGAAGCATTTTCAGTGTCGAGAAAAATCATTTAATATACAAGCATTGCCTTTAGAGATATAATATGAAGGGAGGGCAAAGCAGAAGCAGGGTAAAAAGCCAGCTAATTAGCACTTCTCATAGAAAGGAACACCAAGAACATGGAGGCTGTGAGGCAGAAGTTGTCCTGAGGACATGAAAGGCAGCTTCTTAGTGAAACTATCAAGCTTCATCGTGTGTGTGTGTGTGTGTGTGTGTGCGTGCGTGCATGTTTAACAGGGCTTTCTTAATTGCTCACATTTCTTCACTGAATCCTGAATTTTGTTGTCCTTTTTCTTTACAGAAACATAATGCTTATCCCAAGTGTATGCTCCTTTTGGTGACATGCAGCTTTAACAAAGATTAATTCATTGTCAATTGGACAAAGAAATCAAAATTAACTAAAATGACACACAGATGAGCAAGTTCAAGCAGGAAACCAAAGAAATGGTATTTAGAATGAAATAGATGTCACTTCAAATTATCAAGTTAATATTCTAACATTTAGAAAAGTAAAAAGGTACTACAGCATTTTTTAAGGTAAAAGCATTTGCAAATTTTCATTCACCAAATTTCCCTGCCAATCAGTACCTTCCATGAGTGGATGAAATATAAATAAATAAACACACATCTACCCTGTCCAGTGAATATGGAATGGCACAATAAATCCATACACTTTTGGATAAAAATAAATATCAACAATATTCAGAAGAATGTATAATTTTTCAAAAATAAAGGAAACTGGGAGCAAGGCCTGGGTATCAGTTTCCAGACCACCTGTGCACCTCGGACTCCTGTGTGAGAATTGGTGCACAAGCAGATGCCTCGTCCCACCCTGGATTCCCATGCAGTGGGTCTGAGGTGGGGCTCCTGGTGCTTTGGTTTAACAAACCACACAGGTAATTCAGGCACAGCCACTTTTGGGAACCACAGGGCCAGAGGACAGATTGTTATAAACCAGAAGTCCTCAACCCTGGCTGTGTATTAAAATCACCTAGGAAGCTTCAAAAATGCCCAGGTCACACCCCAGACCAGTTAAACCAGAATCTCAGGAGGTGAGATGCAGGCATCAGCATTTTTTAAAGCTCCCTGGGTAATTCTATTTATAGCAGAGCCAGTGTAATAAAACTCTTAGTGATTCAGCCAAGATTAATATACAAATTATTTTCTTAAAACTTATTGGCAGTATTCTGTTGAATAGATTTTTTTAAGATAAACAGGATTCATCCGTGCGGTTTTCATTATTTAAAAAAATCAAGTTTCTAATCCAAACCCATTTTTCTATATTTTAATGTATCACAAATACAAATTTTTTTATTTTACTTTATGCTATTTCACAATTTGACATTGAAATAATCTGTAGATAATATTTACAATTTTAGAAATTTACATTAAAGAGTTAAAAATAATAAAAACATTAGGCTCAACCAGTAGGAAAGACCTCAGGGCTTGCTATGCGAAAATGTGTCAGATTAGCGTGAGCATTTCAACATCAGATGCTCCAAAAGATAAACGTAGATCTGACTTATGTGTTTTTATAGACAACATTTCCTAATTTCTTGTTGAGTGTTTTGCCTCTTAAACAAATGAAGAATTTCTCTTAGATTGAGTGTTAAAAACAACAACAAAACAAAATCAAAAGAGGAAGTTTCATCTAAGTTAGCTGAGCAGAAAGAGAACATAAATGCATGCCTATCTTTGAAAAGAAAATGAGAGAACATTCCATTAAGATTATGTAAGTCATAAAATTACTCAAGGCAGATATGAATGATTCTTTCAGATATTCACATTTAACCAATAAGTCTAAGTATCTACAAGATGTTCTGTATGCAGTGACAGGAAAGGTGTTCTAGATTAGGATGAAAATACAGAAAACATCTCAAGGAAGCAGTTAAAAATCTACATTATGATAATCGTTATTTAACTAAAGCACATGCAATTTTTTTCAAAGCTGTCATTTAGCTTTTAAAAGCACGGTGTCTAAAAGTGAAAATCCAGTAGCTCACTAAATCAATGTATGTATTTTTTAAATGGCAGCTCATTTTCTATAAAGCATCAAAATATTAAAAAGAAGGCATACAGTCATGCTGTTCTCAGTTGCCACTACATTGTGCCATGTTTTATATACCTTTCATTGATTTCCTCAAACGACTTATGGGGGAACGGAAAAAAACAAAGAGAGAGAGAGAAAGAGAGAGAGAACTAATTAACAACAAACAGAAAAACCAACCTAGAGCGTTAAGATATGCCTGTTACACAATCCTGACTGCTCAGCTTCCCCTGAGGCTGTTCCTCTTGGGTGCCTTCAGCCTGGGCAGGAAGGAAATTAGCCCTCAGAAGGGGTGGGGGTGGGCGTCTGGGCAGGGTGGCAGGGGCTTTCGTTTCTAGGTCTGCTCTACTCCCTATAGTCAGCAAGGCTGGCAACAAGTTGCTTGTGCTTCTCTCTATTCATCAACAAATGGCTCAGCTTCCAGAATAGAACACTCCAAAGCAAGAAAAATGATTTAAATTTGTTCAATGTGGGATATATACCAAAATGTAATCAGTAGTTATCTCTGGGTATACCTTCTCTGTGCTTTTCTGTATTTTCCAAATTTTCTAAAATGGATACATATTACTTCTATAAGCAGAAAAAGCATGCTTTCTTTTTCACAATTTGTTCTTCTGAAGAGAAGGAAATATTCTCATCAAACAAAGGTAAAGTTCTTCAGGAACACAAAGCACTTTACTAATGTTATACTTCACAAGAGGTTTCTAATTTTAAAATATTAGAGCTTTGCCTTAATTAAACAGAAAGCAACCGGATGATTTTCATTCTCCTTTGAGGATGCCATGTGCACCTCACCCAATTTTGTCCTGGCTGGAGGTGTCCCCAAAGGCACACCAAAAGCCTAATATTGCCCCATTTTGCCTTGCTCTATCTCCAAACTTTACCAGAGGGCTGCGAGGACTGGGGAGCTTTGAAAGGGAAGTCCGCACTCATCATAAGATGGTGCTTTCCTCCAGTTTGACAATTAGGCTTGGGACTGCCCCCAGGGAAAACATCTCTACTACCCCTGGTCAATCCTGGCTCCATGGAGAACCAATATCTTACTGAACATTCAAGGGAATTAAGAAAGCAAAGGGCTGCCTCTGTGCTGCAACTTGAGGTGCACTCCCAGGGAACCTTAGTCTACAAGGTACTTGTTTGAATTAAGGAATCTGGTCCCCAGGAAGACCCTTGTAAAAACATCAACACGCTACTTGAGAGGTATCACATTATGTCATCATTTTGCACGCTGAAAGTATGCCAAAATGTTACTCTCAGCCCCTTGACGAGGCTCTGAGGGAATGGTCCCTGTGAGAGGCTACTTCAGATTAGGGAGTGGGAGTAGAGAGGACAGGCCCAGGGGCCAGCATGAGGATGCCAGGCACTGGAAGATCAGGCTGGCGCCCAAGGGGAAAGCATGAGTAAGGTTTTCAGATTGCTTTCCCTCTCTCTTAGAAGGGGATCAATCCATTGTGACAGAACGGACAGATGATGCTGTGGCTTCACTTCCAAGTATCCTTCAGCTGGATCTGGGTGTTAAGTCTTTAAGGATTTGCTGGGCCTTTTCTGTAGGCATTGAGCATGCCCTAATAATTTTCAAATGTCAGAATTATATAAACTCCCCACAGAGATATAAATGATCTTAGGGAATACTGAAAGATGGATTTTTAAAAGTAGACTCGGGCCAGAGTGGGTGTAAGGTATGTGGACTGTTCGAATTGGTGCTTACAGCCAGGAAAACGGTCTCGTCAAGCTCCTCTGCTTCTCTCACGATGGTCTCCAGGGTGTCCTTGGCAGTGTCCATGCTCTGCAGAAAGTGGACCATCTGGTCATGCAGGAACTCCATCTTCTTTTTCTTCACTTCCTCAAAGCTCTGGGCTTTCTCATCATACTGTGCTAAAACCTTCTTCATCATTTCCTCATTCTGCTCTTCTAGCCTTTTCTCCTTTTTACTACAATTTTCCTAAAAAACAAAACAAAACACTTCTTAATGGAACAAGAAGTATATGTCTTTTTTTTTTTTTCCAAAGAGAAACACCAACCTTTTAAAGAATTGATCCCTGGCATCCTGATAAGAGAATCACAGATTATGTGCACAGTCTGAATTTCCAACCCACCAATCCCCTTTGCCATAGTTAGCTTTGCAATAGAATTCACTGTAAGAGGATTATCATGAAGGATTTAGTTAATGAGACACATAAAAAAGATATTTGTATGGAAATCTTGCCCACCTGCGTTCCCACGTGATAAAACTTGAAAATGGCATCCCAGTGAATGGAGGTCTGTGCCCTCCAGGCAGTGGAGAGGGTTCAGTGTCATTTCTGTTGCTCCACTAAATCATAGTGTTAGGGAGGGAGCAGCCAGGATATTGGACAGGGTGCTACATTCATGAACGCTCTCCAGGGAGGCAGCCGTCCCACCACAGTGGGAGAAACTTTATTGCCCATCTGAACAATCCCAGATGCGTGGCTGTCCTCATGAGAGGGCTAGTGATCAAATGATCACAGAATTTACTTTCTAAAAGGGACGCTTTGTGGGAGGGGCACAAAAATAATTAGCAGGTGTTAACTGATCTACAACAGGAGTTAAGCAGACCTCTCCCAAGCAAACTAAGATGTGGAGCCACCCTAGTGATAGGGAAACTGGGCCCCAGCCTTCTGCATGGTCCCTCTGCCACTCCTGACTGACAGGTGAGGAGGCCTGGGCCATCTCCGCACATGGACGGAGCATGGCTACCCACTCCCTTCACTGCGAAGGGAGCAGGGGCCAGCAGCTAGGACAGTACGAACTCATCAAAGACACTGATACCATGAGAGACATTCATTTGTCCTGGGCATGGGACACTGGGCAGAGACTTAGGGCATCTCTGCAGAGCTAATCCGGTGAAAGGCAAGATGGTGGAGCAAGTAAAAACTCAGACCTGAATTCAAATCTTGGCTCTCAACTTACTGTCAACTTACTATGACCTTGGGTAACATACTTAACTCTAAGTCTCAGTTTCTTATCTATAAAATGGGAACAATAATAATAACACCTATCTTTATGGTTATTGTGAGGATTAAATTGGATAAAGCACGTAAAGCATTTGCTCTATCATAGTAAGCATCCAATAAATGCATATGTGTTTTCAAGGGCACGTCATCCATCCTCAGACAGAAAGCAGTCTCACTGATTACACAGAGGGAAGACTCCAAGGACCTTCACTTTTAACGGAACAAAACCAACAATGGCAAACCACACATGCACACACAAAGCCCAATGCAGATCCTTTTAGCTCAGAGTCATTCACTTGTGATGCTGTGAACAAACCAGGTTAAAGAAAAAGGAATGTGGTAACTTACTTCAATGGTGTTAAAAAAGGATTCTATCTCACTAACGAAGGCTTCAATCCTCAAGGACTTTTCCTGTAAGTTTTCTAGAAATTCTGCCAATTGAACCTGAAGAAAAGAAGTAAGATATCCTTAGTATATGACATTTGAGAAAAGAACTTCAACAGAGAGCTCCAATTACCCTACAAATTTAGTTTGTTTGGTAGAGATTTACTATATCACGTTCACTAACAAATCAGTCTTTAAGCTTTCTTTGCTGCTTCATCTAAACTGACTATATATGATTCTGTATGATAAAGAGTTAGGAGGTTTGTGCATGAGAGTAATAGAAATGCAGCTTATTTTCTCATGCAAGAGGAAGGACTTCTTGGCAAGTTGGTGAGTTCAGAGCATACTTGTTTTAGAGAACTACGGATTTGAATTCTTTCTCCTTAGCAAGGTTTCAATTTTTATATATCGTCTTTCTTCTAAGATAGCAGACTTTTTGCTGAACTGGTACAACATATCTGAGTAGTCTCCTCACATTTGTGCCCATGGCCTCAGGTGTGCCTGGAGCACCTGACCCAAGAAGGTGATCAGGGTGTCACCAGACCAGAAGTCCGGCATACCAAATGATGGAAACTATCTACTAAAGAGACCTAAAGGTTCTCATGACCCTCAAAGGGTTAAAGTACTCACGGAGTGACAGCCAGCTAGAAAATGTATGGGTGACGGGGGAAGATGGCACCTCCTTTAGCCATAGTTATAAACCTAGCTGTAATCTACCCTGCTAAATTTAAAAAGTAACAACACAGAATAATAGAGCTTCAGTTGCCTGATTCACTATCCACAGAATGATGGAGAAATTACATGGGTGGCAGCGGCTCAGGACCTGGCCTCTGATTCCCTCCATAGCCCCTGCCTCTTCTCCACAAGCCCCCAGGCTCCAATCACACAAGCCCCACCTTTCCTTGGACTCTTTCTCACTTATGCGCCTTTTCAAATGGTATTCTCTATCTCTAGAATGTCACCCTGCCCTTGTTTGCTCGAAGAACTCTACCTTATTTAAATCTCACCCAAACTTCACCTTTTTTTGTGTGTGAGGAAGACTGGCCCTGAGCTAACATCTGTGCCAATCTTCCTCCATTTTGTATGTGGGATGCCGCCACAGCATGGCTTGATGAGTGGTGTGTAGGTGCACGCCCAGGGTCTGAACCCACAAACCCTGGGCTGCTGAAATGGAGCACATAAACTTAGCCATGATGCCACCAGGGCAGCCACCAAGCTTCACCTTTTTGACACATCTAACCCTCCCAGCCCCACTCCACCATTTCACTCACTCCCAAATTTTCATTTCTCAGAATTCTGTGCTCCAACAATGCTGATTTGGGGAGCCACAAGTCCATCTTCCTTTATTTTTGTTTTCATTCCCAATGACTGGCACTGTTCCTGACATGGAATGGGAGGTCAATAAATATCGAGAAAGAAGGAAGGGAGAGAGTGAAGGAAGACAATAAGTGACAGACAAAAGCTAAGGCCCCAACCATGGGGATAGAGTGCGGGGAGAAGCGAGGATCTGGATAATCTGGAAACGCAGCCTCAGTTCCTGAGTAACCACAGATGGCCTACTCACAAGATGCTAGAGAATTCTCAAGTCACAATTTTTTTAAATGACTTTAACTTTTAAAAAGTTGCCAACCAATCTTAATCCTCACAGTGATTTAATGAAACGAAGCAAACCTCTTTGGCTTTAATCAACTAGTTTTCTACTTTCTCATACTGTTCAGAGATCAGGAATAAAAAAATCTTTAAAATGGTTTTAAAGAAGGAGACATCATATCACCCTGCTTTAGAAATTTCTTTTAGGGGCTGGCTCGGTGGCGCAGCAATTAAGTGCACACATTCCTCTTCAGCGGCCCGGGGTTCACCGGTTCTGACCCCCAGCGCGGACGTGGCACCGCTTGGCACGCCATGCTGTGGTGGGCGTCCCACATATAAAGTAGAGGAAGATGGGCATGGAGGTGAGCTCAGGGCCAGTCTTCCTCAGCAAAAAGAGGAGGATTGGCGGCAGATGTTAGCTCAGGGCTAATCTTCCTCCAAAAAAAAAAAGAAATTTCTTTTAAATTGACAATATTTAGACAGAATTAGTTTTTAATTTCTAAAAATCATAGTGACAAACAAAACATAATTAAGAAGACTGAAGAAATCTAGTCTTCTTTCTGCTGATAGTGCCCAGCAGTCGTTAGTTAACAAAACCAAGCATCCTCAAAG
The DNA here is from genome assembly GCF_041296235.1 of Equus asinus. Lineage (NCBI taxonomy): Eukaryota > Metazoa > Chordata > Mammalia > Perissodactyla > Equidae > Equus > Equus asinus. The sequence continues at coordinate 88,880,885 of NC_091798.1, forward strand.
AATGGGGCACCTTTCATGGGTGTTAATGCATCCCGATGCTGAGATTTCATAAAAGACATTGTTCCATTTACTCCCCCCAAACTTTACTAGGTAAAATTTCAATAAAATTTCACCCTGGAGAAATAGAATCAATATCAGACAAGTTGAGAAGCATTAATTTTCTAGGGAAAAAATGCCAAGATTCTAATATGTTATCCTATTGAATCAAAATGAGTCTGGCAGTTATCAAACAGTGGCCTCATTAAATAATCATATTGAAAATCACTACCATTAACAAGGCACTGAGCTGAACAACATAGATACACAGTCAAGAGCAGGAGCTCAGACAGACCTGGGTACCATCCCCAGTTCTGTCTTCCATGACTTGGGCAAATCATTTAAACTATCTCAGCCCATTTGGTTATCTGCAAGTTGATGACAATGGCAGGGTTGTTGTGAGGATTAAAAGATATCTTGTAAATAAAGAACTTAACAGAGAGCCTGGCATACAGGAAGTGCTCAATTCTTATTATTTGCATTTTTAGATCAGTCTGGCTACTGTATGGCAGATGGATTGAAGAGACAAGAGTGTGGATTCCAGGTAGAAGACTATTGAAAGGAAGATGGAAATCACAAAGAGTAAGCCCTTGATTTCCAATAGCATCTCTGGGGATATGGAGTATTTATGTGGACTATAAAGATATGTCTTGTGACTAACCTTTTAACACTGGGAGTCTATAGACATAGCCAGAAAGAATGCAAAGGTTTTCCATTTCTAACATCAATTTTATAAATAAAGAGGAAATATGGAGAAACCCAAAATTTTAAATGTCTTACTGTCTTGAGTATTTTATAAAACTTGCAATTAAATTGTTCAATCTAAAATAAATGTGTATTTTTAAAGAATGATATTGTAGATAATAGAAAGCAAATTGTGTTTTATGCTCAAAAGTATATTTTTTTAATTTAAAATTGTTTGGCTCTTTTGGATAATGTTATGGGCTACTGCCATAAGATAAGACCCCTCAAAGGCAGAGACCCTGTGTTATTTATCCTGGTATCCAAGACTCTAGAAAAATACCTGGCACGTAGTGTATACCCAATAAATGGTGGCCAAACTGATCTTAACTAAACGCTTAGGGAAATATGCTTAGTTTTCTTTTAGACTGACTATTATACCTAAAGATAATTGTATCAAATATCGGTCATTATTTAAATTGAGAAAATGTGAAAACAAGTTAAATTTATATGTATGATTACACACTTATATGCTTTAAATCTATTTACCTTTACAGCACTTATAGCTGTATCAAGGGATGAAACCTCATGGTCGTCATGGATGCCAAGTATCTTGTCAACAGCAGAAATTGGACTTTTGCAAGTATAGCAATATGTGTCAATCTGGGGCTTTTTCAGTTCCTTTTGTTCCTTCTCAGTTTCTAACTCTGAGGATAATTGGTCTTGTTCTGTCTTCTCTCTGCCCAGCTCTTCCTCTTCAGCAGACATACTTTGTTCCACCTCACCCACAAATTCATTTTCACTGATGTGTTCAAAGGATTCCTTTCCTTGAGAGAACACATCTTCAGGTGTGGATTCTGAATACAGTTCTTCTGATAAAGTGTCTTGAGTAACCACTTCATAATTCAGGGATGCAGCAAAGTCATACTCATCCTGAACAGGGCTATTGCGAAGCCTATCTTCACTTGGCTCAGGTGGAACCATTATTTTAGGTTCTTCTTGCAGTGTTTCTTGAACATAAGTTGCACCAGATATAAATTCTTCCTCTGGGAAGGACACTTGTACTGGGACATTCAGATTGACCTCTGGACTTGCATCTGCTGCTTCATTACTCTGACCGCTCATTTCCTCTACTCTCTCCAGGACATGATGGGTGTCTTCAAATGGAACTGCATAGCTTATCTTCTGGGTAACCACTCTGACTTCCTCAGTGACGGGAGCTTTCTTCTGCACAGCTACCTTGTCAAGGGTCTCCACAGGGCCTGCTGATGCTCCTTCCCTGTAAGCTGCTTTCTGTTCCTTTTCCAGACTCGTCTCCTCCAAAATAGTTCCAAACCTCCCCCAAATTTCCCCTTCTGCAGCTATTGGTTGGTATGAATCATCCTCACCAACTGGTTTTTCTTCCAGACCTTGGCCTTGGTCCTTTTGAGTTACAGATGTGTCATGGAGAATGTCATCTTTGAGTATATACTTCTCAAAATATATTCCTGTTCCATCATCAGTGTCAGAACTTCTGCTTGGAAACGATGCCTCAGAATTCACGCTGTCACCTTCAGAAGCTGTCTCTCCTTCCTTCTTTTTCTCTCCAACTGCTTCTTCATACAGATCCTTGTATAAAAATGCAAGTGCAGGTGGCTCCTCCAGAAGTTCAGGATTAATGGCTTTAGCAGTGGTACGAAATAGCTGGGTTCGTGACAAAACTCCTTCCTCTGCATCAAATAAAGGCATCCCGGGTGACTTCAAGTCTGCATCTCTATTGATGCTCTTTGGAGCATCTCTGTCAGCTGATTTTTGGATATCCAAAGACTTTTGGGTCTCTGGGTGAGACAATTTGCTGTAGTCCTTTTCCATTCCATAAAAACTTTCGTCTAATTTCACCAAGTCGTATTCATGTTCTAGGGCACTTTCCTCTGAACTTTCTGGGAAAGAGACAGTTTCTTCTGTAACTTCCTTTGAGAGTTCTGCTTCAACATTTAATTTCCACGGAGCTTTCTGTTTTTCTGGGTCTGGGGAGATGTTATAATCAATCAAAGTATATTTTTCAAAATAATCCTCTTCACTGGGAGTTGTGGGCTGATTAAAGCCTAAATCATCAGTTTCTGAATCTGTGGATATCTCCTCTTTTGTGTTATGAGTTTCCTTTTGTTTACTTTCTTTCAATGATGTAACTTTTTCATCAGAATCTTCTAATTTACTCTGTAATGTTTTAGGGGAAGCAACCACCTCACTATCATCAGGAAGGGATACAGTTTTAAATGAGGCCTTCTCTTCCAAATATTCTAACTTATCTTGCATTTGTTCACTTTCCTCCTGATCAACTGAAGAAATAAATGCAGGAGCATGAATATTCAATATTTCACAGCCTTCAGAAATGATACTGAAGGCGCTCTTTTGATCTTCTGAAAGTCCAGCTGGCTTACTGGTCACTGTAAATTCTTCATCTTTTACATACGTGTCTTCGGGCTCCTTGGATATTTCCCTAGCAGAAACCACTTTATCGGCACTGATTGCTGATGCACTAGTTATAAATTGAGCATAGTTGCTGCTTGCTGAAGAGCGTGGTTCCTTTACATGAGCATCTTCCACAGCTTCCAAGCGGTGCTTTGAAATAAGAACAGATTGTTTAGAAATTTCAGATGTTTGATCTTTAGATGTTTGAATAGTATGGACTGTAGGCCTATCTGGAGTCAATTCTGACCATGGCATTTCCTGTTTCTTCACTGTACTGATTTCTGGAGAAGCTCCTGAAACAAGTGTTTGTGGTCTCCCAGATGATGACAAATATGGTGGTGTTTCTAAGCTCTTTGTTTCATCAAAAGGACGATCTAAAATCCTTTCAGATTCTTTAGATGGAGATCCTTGTTTCATACTTTCTTTTGTGATGTCTATTGAACCGGCTTTTGACAGCTCTGACTCTGTGACTTGTCCCTTTTCTTCACTGTGACTCACCCTATCCCTGCTCGACTTTTCCAATACCAGATTTCCTTCCTTAGGTAAAGAATGGCCGTCTCTTTCACCACGATAAGGAAGATCCACTGGAAGGAAAGTCTTGCTTTTCTCCACCAAAACTTGACTTTCTTCTAATGGATGTGGTGGGCTTTCTGCTGCCTTTGTTTCCCTGATTTCTGGGTGAGCCTCTGAGATCCTGGTTTCCGATTTTTCAGTAATTGATGTAGTTTTAATTAATGAAAATGGTTGAGTTTCACCCAAAGAATGACTTAAAGAGATATCTGATTCTTCAGGCAGAGACCTAACTACACTCACAGAATACGGCTGAATTTCCTGCTGCTTCTTTCCTTCAGAAAATACATGTGACTGCTTCTCGTCTTCTTCTCCTTTCTCCTCCTCAATAATTTGGTGTCTTTCTTTGTGGTCTTCATTTTGATGGACTTCCTGCAGCACAGCAGCAGCTTTCCATTCTTCCAATTTAATAGGGCTAGATTCTTGTGTAATTTGTGGCTTCCCTATTTCATTATTATCTCTAAGCTCTAATGGGGTCCCCACAGTTTCTTGCTTTTCTGCCAGCACCTTCTTTTCTGCCAAGGAATATGATCTGGTTTCCAAGTTTTCTTTCTCTTCAGTTGGGCTAACAGACCTGAATTTTATTTCCTCTTCAGAAATTTTCAAGGTAGTAGGTTTTTGCATTTCTTTCTTTAGTCTGTTTTCATCAAGATCAATTAAACTACCTTTAGATTCTTCTACCGGCAAAATTATTGACTCTGGCTTCTCTGATTCCTTTGTGATATTTTCACTTGCAAAACTAGATGAAGCTGGTTTTGGCTGTTGTGGCACCTTATCCGCTGCATCAAATGAAGAAAGCAATTTTTCTTTTCGATCACTTCTTGGCTCTTCCTTAAATATAGAAATATTCCATTTAGATGGAGGAGAGATTTCTGGCTTCTGGGCTCTTTTACTATCAGTGACATGAAGAGGAACAGCACTTTTGGCTTCTTCCATAATGGATTTCTCACCCATGGGAGAATAAGACTGAATTCCAAGATGCTCCTTACTACCAGCGGAAGTAACTCCTGAGTTCAGGTCCCCCTCCTCTGAATAGTCTAGGATTTCTTTCTTCCTATAATCTTCACTAGACACCTCAAAGGTGGATTTTGGCTGTTGTAAAACTTCTACATTTGATAAAAATGTGGGTTTCTCTTTAAAGTCTTGACCTTCACCAGATTTAACTAAAGCATCTCTGGATTCTTCAGCAGTTTCCAGTTTTGCCTCTGGTAAGAGACGATCAGCTGGTTTCTCCGTTGCATTCAAGTCAGCTGGAGCTACACCTTTAGGCTCTGTCACTGCCCCTGATTCCTCTACAGATGGACTTGGCTGAGTTTCTAAATCTTCTTTTTCAGTAACTTGGTTATCTGAAGTGCTTGATCCAAAAAACCAGCGGGACATCCATGATGTGAAAGACGAAATTCTTTTCTTTCCCTTTTCCTCAGCAAGGGCTGGCTCAGCGTCCTTGGGCTGCTTAGGTGGCTTTGGTGACACCTCAGGTGACTCTGGGGGTTGATGTTCTTCATTTTCTTGGATTGAGGAGAGGGGTTTTATTTGTGTGGGTGTTTTCACTTCAGATGCTGGTTTCCCTCTCTTATTATCATCATCTACAACCTTTGACTGACCCATTTTTGATTCTTCTAGTGGCTTCTCTCCAGGTAAAGGAGATATGCTCCTGTGTGCTGCTTTTTCCTTGCCCAGTGCAGCTGCGTGTTCTGCATCTTCTGCCAGGAAATGGGCTGCTTTGGCAGGAGAGAGAATAGTTTCTGATTTGACATGTTCCACTGATGATCCAGACCCTGGTTCCTGGAGGATTATTTCAGAAGGTAGTTTGATTTCTTCCTGGCTCTCTTCTTTGCAAGGCCTAGAAAATTCTGTGTTTGCCTTCTCTGATACCAACCTTTCACTCCCCACGAAAGAAAGGATGTGCCTCACCTCTGCCTCTTTTCTCTCTACATTTCCAGCCAGAACCAAAGATTTTGGTTCGGGGGCCAGCTTTATTTCTTCAGAAGGATACGTTTTAGTTGATAGGGTCTCTACGTTACCACTGGAGGTATCAAGAGTAGATACTGGTTCTTGTAATGATAAATGAGATTCCTCAGCAGAATCTGCCAGAACCTGTTTTTTGACTTCACATGCCTGGTCTTTATCCAACAGAGCAGCCTTGGGCTGTCCTGTCATCAGATCACTGCTGCCAGAGGAACCCAGCTGCACAGATCCCACTGCTCTTTCGTCATCATGACTTGCCAAAGTGCTTTCTGGCTTTTCTAGCATCCAGTTTTCATCCTTTGAAGAAATGAGGGCCTCTTTCATTTGTGTTTCTTCCACATCTGCAGGCTGAGTTGTCATAAATGATCTTGATTCTTCCAGAGTTAAATTCTGTTCCATAAACAAAAGTTGTTTAATACCAAGATCTTGTTTATCTGCAAAAGACCTGCTTACATCAGGTAATTTCACAGCTTGATCTGAATGAAGTGTTTCTTCAGGCTTCTCTTCTTCCACAAGGAGGTCAGTAGAAGCGATCTTTGACGGTTCTGTTATACTCTGGGGTACGTGAATTGAATTTGGTTGGTTTGTTTCTTCATTTAGTTTAGTTACAATATCTCCCGCCATTTGTGCCTTCAAATTTCCTGTTGGCAGTAACAGGCTTATTTTTTGTTTTTCCCCTTTTTTAAAGTCAGCTGAATGGTTCAACTCCTCTGATAATCCTTCTAAAGAAAAAGTATGTGGCTGACGTTCTTCTGGGTTGTCTCCTTCAACTAGAGAGGTAAATGCTTCTTTTGACCCTAAGCTGACTACCTTAGCGGAGAAAGGCTTAATTTCTTGACTCTGAGGTTCCTCCCTAAGGTACGATGAAACCTCTGAAATTTCAGGCACTGTAGTTGACACATGAAGTTCCCTGTTTTCTTCTTTTCCTTCTTCTCTGCTCCTAAGTTCAGCTAAGCCCTTTTCTAAGACAGAGTCCCCTGTTTCAGTTATGGGAGATTTTATTTGTTTTGTATCTACAGATCCACTTTGCCTCCCTACACCACTAGTGAATTCTGCCTCAGCAGTTGGTAATTCTGATACTTGGTGTGGTTTGTCTTTCTTTTCAGGTTCCAAAGAGAGCTCTGCCAGAGCACGATCTTGTTTTTCTGACAGGAAACCCCCCTGTGCTGCAGGAGACATCTCCATTGCCTGTTTGTTCCTGTCATCACTGAGGGGTGGTAACATCGGAGCTAAATCGTCTGACAATAAATTTTCTGACTCGGGAGAAGAACTTGCCATTTCCTCATTTTTGCCTCGTGGAACTATATGTTTGGGTATGGGTGACATGTTTTGTGAGGAAAGAAGTTCAGTTTCTTTTTTCTTTATCTCACCACCTAGGTTGAGCAAAAGCCCATGTTCAGGCTCTGACACCTCTGAGGCAGACACAGAATTCTTCTTCTGTGATAAAACCAAATGTTCAGAGTCGAGGGCTGTAGGAAATGAAAGACCTTGTTCGTGTTCCACCCTTGCTTCCTTAGATATATCTGAATGTTGAGAAGGCAATGTTTTGCTTATTGGCAACCCGGGTTTAACTTCTTCACTTTCTGCCTTTGAGAAAATAAAATGCTCTGATCTAGAGGATATGCTTGGAGATGATTCAAATTTACTTTCCTTCTCTGCTTCCAACCCAGCTGGACGTTTGGGTGCAGCCATTTCAGTGGGAGAAGAACCAGCTTTAATTGCTGCCTTTTCTTCTTCTTTAAGAAGTGAATGCTCATCTATAGATGTTACCACTGGTGGCAAACCACTTTCTAATTCATTCTTTCCTACTTCTGTTAAGACTAGATGTTCTATAGGGGTGCTAAGAGATAAACCTGTTAGGATTTCTTCTTTTGCTAATTTGGTTAAGCTTGAATCATGCTTAGTTAGAGACGTTGTGGTTATTGAAGAACTGGGTTCAACTTCTTTCTTTATTTCTGTTGACAAAGCTGAAAATTCTGGGGCAGGTGGTCCATGTTCAATATGCTTTTCCACTCCTGGAGAAGCTGAGTGCAGACCCTTAGGTGTCCCAATTATTTCAGAATCATGTTTCACTTCCGTTTTCACTGCTGATAAAATCTCAGGTGCAGATAAAGATGTTTCCTTTAGAGGTGAATATGGTTTTATTACTTCAGGCTCATTCTCTGACAACATTCTCTGTTCTAGTTCAGATGTCACAGTTGGAGCTAAATTGGGTTTGACATCCTTCTTTGGCTCATCTACCAAGTCAGGCACAACTGAATATTTCATCCCAGACCCTGGAACATTTGGAGGCTGAGGCTCCATTTCTTGATCCTGCGATACATGCACTGCAGCTTCTTGAGAATCGGGCACAATTTCTTCCTTACTCTTAACTTTTAACAAAGCCATCTGTTCATTTGCAGCTTTTGCAGTGAGTGATGCTTTGGGTTCTTGTTCTTTCTTAATCACATGAACTGAATCAGGTGCAACTGAATACTGAGTTGCAGGCAAAACAGGTTTGGTTTCGTCCTTTGCCATGGATGGTTGTGCAGGGAAAGAAGAAGGTGTTGCAGCCACTGATAAACTAGTCTTAATTTCTCCCTTCTCCGATTCATTGGTTAAATATGACGGAATCAAGTCTTCAGACTCAGCTTCTAATGATGCTTGCCTTATCTGCTTCTGTGCTGAAATGATATATTTCGATACAGATGCTGAAGTTGTCTGAACATCTGGCTTAATTTCTGCTTCCTCTGCTTTATTTGTTGAAGGTGGCAGACTCAAGTCTTCAGGTACAGACACCGAAGGGGAGGTTTCAGATTGTTGCTTCTCTGATGAACTGAGATGCTCAGGTACAGGTGTAGCAGCTGTTGATGCAATTTCTTCCTCATCTGCTTCTGAAAAGCCAGAATATCCTGAAGCAGATATTGCAGTTAACAGTGAATCAGGCTCAATTTCATTTTTCTTTGTTTCTGGTCTATATGGTGGGACTGAAACTTGTGATGCTGAGTCTGGAGAAAAAAGTTCAGCTTCTTCAGTGTCTTCATCAGACAAAATAGTGTGTTCAGATGGTGATGTTAAACATATTGGAGAATCACACTCAAATTCTCTTTTCTCTGTTTCCTGAGTTGCATAAGGTGGAAATGAGAATTCTGATGCAAATGCGGAGTCTGGAGAAAAAGGTCCAATGTCTTCTTGCTCTTCTGAGAAATTCGTGGGTGAGGAGGCACCTTTTAGATTTAAAGGAGCTCTGTGGACCATTTCCTCCTCCTGTGATTCTGGTGTTGCATATGGTGGCACTGAGAATTCAGAAGCAGAGGTGGAAGAGGGTGTGTACCGCTCCAATTCTACTGTCTCTTCCTCTGATAGAACCACATGTTCGGATGGGGTGGCTGAGAGCAGTGGTGACTGGCATTCAGAAGTCATCTCAGTTGTGAATGGCAGGAGAGTGAGTTCAGATACAGAGGCCACATCTGGGGAATACAAGCCAATGTCTCCCCTCTCTTCTTCTGACAGAACCATGTGCTCAGAAACACCTTTTGATTTCAATGGGGACACGTCATCAGCTATTTTCTTCAGGGATTCGTGTGTTACATTTGGTGGAACTGTATGTTGGGAAGTCAGTGTTGAATCTGGTGTCAAATGCTCACTTCCTAGGTCCTCTTCTGGTAGGACAGCGTGTTCCGATGTAGCAGCTGAAGGCAGTGGTGACTGGCATTCAGAAGTCGTCTCTGTTGTGAATGGTGGGAGGGTGAGTTCAGATACAGAGGCCACATCTGGGGAATACAATCCAGTGTCTTCCTTCTCTCCTTCTGAGAAAATCATGTGCTCAGAAACACCTTTTGATTTTAATGGGAACACATCATCGATTATTTTCTTTGGCGATTCGTGTGTTACATTTGGTGGAACTGCATGTTGGGAAGTCAGCGTTGCATCTGGTGTCAAATGCTCACTTCCTAAGTCTTCTCCCTCTGATAGAACTGCGTGCTCGGATGGGGTGGCTGAAAGCAGTGGTGACTGGCATTCAGAAGTCATCTCAGTTGTGTACGATAGAAAAGAGTGTTCAGAATCAGAGGCCACATCTGGGGAATACAATCCAGTGCCTTTCTTCTCTTCTTCTGACAGAATCACGCGATCAGAAACAGCTTCCGATTTTAATGGGGACGTGTGGTCAATTGATGTCCTCAGTGACTCTTTTGCTGCCTGCGATGGAATTGAATATTCAGAAGGAAATGTGGAATCTGGTGTGTAATGTCCACTTTCTGAGGCCTCTTCACTGGAGAGGACCATGTGTTCCGATGCACCCGCTGAAAACAGTGGGGACTGGCATTCAGAAGTCTTCTCGGTGGTGGATAGTGAGAGAGAGTGTTCAGATGCAGAGGCCGAAGCTGAGGAATAAGGTTCAAATTCCTCATTCTCCTCTTCTGACAAAACTGCAGGTTCAGATGCAGCTTTTACATTGGATGGAGAAACTGGCTCAGTTTCTTGCTTCTCTAATTCATGGTTCAAATCCTGTAGGACTGAATACTCTGATACAAAAGCAGAATCAGTAGAAACAGATTCATTTTCCTCTCCTTCTTCCTCAGACAAAGCGACACGTTCAGGTGTTGGTGTCAATAACGGTAGAATGGTCTCCTCTTTGTTCTGCTCCACTTCAGGGGCCAAACATGGTGAAAGGGGCTTCTCAGAAACTGACGGACTTTCTGGGTAATCAAGTTCTATGATTTCCTCTTCCACTACATTAGCATCTTCAGGTTCATGGGTAGCAGCTACTGGTAGAGAAGTTTCTATTTCTGCTTTCTCCAGTTTCTCTGACACTAGTGGTTCAGAAAGAGAAATGGATGGCTCCGGCACGTTTTCTTCCTTCTCTCCTTTGACATTGAGATGAGGAGGGGTCAGTTGTTCCGAAACCAGTCCTGCCCTTTCTAGCGATGTCAGGTTGAGATGAGGAGGGGTCAGTTTTTCCGAAACCTGTTCTGCTCTTTCTAGCGACGTCAGGTCGAGATGAGGAGGGATCAGTTGTTCCGAAACCGGTCCTGCCCTTTCTAGTGAAGTCAGGTCCAGCTCTTTTCTCTCTGGGCCAAAACCTTCCTGGATAGATGCTGCCAGACTTCGTGAAGCTCTTTCCAGAGAATCCCTCTCTGTCTTCAGTGAAATGGAATGGTCAATGGAATCCGCATCTTCCTTCTTTTCCTCATCCATCAAAGGTGGGGAGACTGAAGAGTCATGCGTTGGAGTTACCGTTTCCTGTGAATCAGGCTCAAATTCTCCCTTCGCTGCTCCCAGGAAGGCAGTGGCAGATGCATCAGGTGGAAGAAAGGAAGCCTTCCTTTCCCGGGGTATTGCTTCAGGGCCTGGCTGTTGCAGCACTGACTGTGGAGGGCCGAGCTCTGTTTCTTGTTCTGCTGTGTCATTACTTGTATAAGAGGAGGCTGTGTGCATGGTGGCAGATGCAGCCTTGAGGGGAGAATCAACGTCAATCTTCTTTTGATCTTCCTGACGCAATAAAGAGGTCAGGGACTTTGATCCTTTGGAGAGGGCACCTCTCCAAGGTGAAGAAAGCTCTTTTTCTCTATCATCTTCTATGCTTTGGGCTACTAATTTGCCTGTTTTGAAAACTATGTTAGAATCATGATTGCCCAAATCTGGCTCTAGAGTAATGGATGCATCTTTTCCCTTCCTATAATGTATTTCTTTAATTACGTAACCCTTTGGCAATGTTCCATAAAATTGTAGAGGAATTAATTCTTCTTTAACTGAATTAAACATCTTAATCTTGTATTGCACCGTTCCTATGTAGACTGGCCTCAACACCAATGGCTTGTGCTCTTTGTATATCGCCCCAGTAATAGGAGGGGTACTGGAGGCGGTCTTCTTTTTTCTCGTTTTATCATAAATGCCAGTAGATGACTTCTCTTTCTGGCTGTTTAGTATCTGGCTTTCTGAAATTAAAGGATTATCTTTTTTGTTTGCTGGAACATCTTGGGATTCCAAAGAATTTCTTTTTTTGTTGCCTTTCCGACGCAATGATGGTGAGCCATGCTTTGACTTAGATGTTCTTCTCCGAACTTTTTTAACTTCATCCACAATAAAGGAAACATTCCCTGGAGGAGAATTCACAGTTGACCCTTCCCGACTACACACACCAGAAGTCTGACTTTCTTCTGAGGCCCAAGGAGTGGAAGACCTGCTTGAATTGGTCTCCCAGGTTATTCCACTATCTTCCCGTTGAACTGTCACCATGGAAAAGGAAGGGTCTGATATGATACACGTCTGCTTGGTCTTGCCCTCTTCATCTTGGTCTGATAACCTAGAGTAAATAATAACATTAAAAATAACATTTTATTAATTACATATTATAATAAGTAAATATCATATTTTTACTAGGTAAAGAATTAATGTGAAGTTACAATATACAGATAAATATTGCCATCCACATCAACAATAGGGAAGTATCCAAAATAAACTTTAAAAATTGAAGTCAGGATACCAAATACAATAACACATCTTAGGCTGGAATGAATCAATATCCTGCAAACTCACAGAAAAGCTCAGGTTAAATTCACCAACTTGAGGCTAGCCCCGTGGCATATTGGTTAAGTTTGGCATGCTCCACTTTGGCAGCCCAGGTTCACAGGTTTGAATCCCAGGCATGGACCTATACCACTTGTCAGCCATGCTATGGCAGAGACCCACATACAAAATAGAGGAAGACTGGCACAGGTGTTAGCTCGGGGGAAATCTTCCTCAGCAAAAAAATAAATAAATAAATAAATAAATTCACCACCTTCCCTTATTAGGATTGCCCCCTGACCACCCGAGGCTCACCCAGTCACTAGGCTGCCTCTCTAGTCCCAGGACCTTCATAATGGCTCTTGCATCTGTGCCCTGTTACTACTACCACCCTCCTGACCTAGTTTTTTTTATCACATCACCCCTGGATTATTTCATTAGCTTCCTAACTGGTCATCTGGTATCACATTTACCTCCTACCCTCCCCTACCCTCAACTCATCCTGCCATCTTTCCAGACCAGCTTTACCAAAAATTTTCATCATGCCTCTCCATGCTCAAAAATCTTGGTAAATTCCTCATACCTGTAGAAAAAACGGTTCAGAATACTTAGCTCTCTGCTCCCTAGCTGACCTTATTTCAAAGTACCCACTTCTACCCTACCCCGACGTGGCACATTGCTACTTTATATAATTCATTGTCCAGTAAATATACCATGGGGACTCTGAGTCAGGGCCATGAAGGGAAAACAGGTCCCTGAATATAGAGACATCACTAAAACCATCAGCCTACGTGCTGCACTTTCCTCATCCGTAAACCAGGGATCATAATAGAACCTACCCCACGGGGTTGCTGTGAGGATTAAATTAGTTAATACACATGAAATTCTTAGGAAAAGTGCCTGGCGTCTAGTTAGCGCTCAATAAACACTATCTGTAATCAGGCCTTCCATGCACTCCTTGGACTAAGATCAAGGGAGCCTGCGCGTGGTAATTCTCAACTGCTAGCGGTGTTTGAAAAGTGGTCTCCTTGGACTGCTCTCATATCCCCTGCAGAGACGGCTGGCTTTGGCTGCCCCTTCAGTTGCAGCGGGGCCCTTGTCTCAGACTCTGCAGCACTCTTCTCTGGAATTTTCTTATCCCTTCTTCTCCCCTGTGCCCACACTGTTCCCCCATTTACAATTCATATCCCCCACCTTACTCCACCTTTTCTGAATCTAAACTCTGTCTACTCTTCAAGGCTTAGTTTAAAGCCTCCGCAGCTACCATTCCTGACCAATTCGCAGTGCTACTTGCCATCACTTCATAAACATTGAGTTTAAGATGAAAACTCCACGCGCTAAGCCCTTCTGAGAACATGGCTACATTGAGATAAATACAAACAACTGACTGCCTTATACCTTTCCTCCAACAACAAAAACAAAACCAAAAAACTGTCTATGCCAGAAAGCCACTAAGCCTAAGTATTAAATTAAGGCACTTTTTAAAAACACACATAGTTAGAATTTAGGTCCCTTACTAATAATTTTTTTATCATCAGTTAATGCTTATATCAGTGGTTCTTAATTCTGGACTCATTTTAGAATCACCAGTAGGGACCTTTTAAAAATACTGATGCCATCCCATACCCCTCCCCACAGAGACTCTGATTTAATTGTACTAGGGTAGGGTCTGAGCTTTGCTGTTTTTACGTTTTAAAAGCTTCCAGGTGACTCCAATATGCAGCCAGACTGGGAAATCATTGCCTAAACAAATCCAGCTAGGAAACTGAAATGGTACCTGCTTTTCTTGCTTACTCTGAACTTAGTTTGTTAGGTTAAGCTGAGAGCCAAAACCATAAAATCCTTGCAGGTACATCCTACTCATCTTTCTTAAACTTCAGAGTTTCCCCAGCAGTCCGTTGCAGAGGGCTTCTGGATTGCTGAGATCTGATCTTAGCTCTTCCCTCAGCCAGGTGGAGCCTGGGGCAGCGAGGACCCATGGGCCACTGGCCTTCAATAGCAAGCAGCCTCATCCATTCACCCCAGAGTGCCATAAATAATATCACTTCCTACACATGCCATGAGGGAAAAGGGCTGGAAAGCAGTGGGAAGAACTAGTTGCTCCATTTCCCCGGCAACTCTGCTCTCACCTATTCGCTTTGGTATTAAACTACTGATCTTAATTAGGAATTAATACCCTACCCTGCTTCTGGACTGAATCTTATTTTAAAATGTCTTTTCAGGCTCTTTTACATACCTAATTAAAGTTATTCCTCAGAATTTTCTATTTCTTCTACCACTTCTCCCTTCTGTTTAACTTAACAGAAGCAGGATGAAATTAAAAATTAAGGTTATGACATGCATTTTGGAAGTCAGCATTTTGAATGCCCACGATTATAGTAATATTACAAAAGCAATTATAAATTCAATTTAGAGTTAATTATTGATTGTAAATTCAATGTACTCAACCAGAGAAGTCTTCGTTACTAGCTAGGATGAGTTCATGAGAGCTTAGCAGAATGCCCAAAGGGTGACCCTAAAAAGATAGAGCCCTGCTGAGGTGGGTCACTCCATCGTTTGCTTACTGCTTCACTCATTTATTTCTCCATTTAATAAACTTTCACTGAGTTTAAATACTAGGAATACAAATATCAAGACCAAGAATCTTCTCTCAAGAAATTCAAATTCTAATAGGCAGACAGAACCAAACATTTTAATAGTGTGATAAGTACGATTACAGAAGATGGGAAAGATACAGCAAGAACATAAAGAAGGGAAAACCTCACAGAGGGAAGATCCTTGAGTTGGATTTTGAGGAAGAAATACAAGTTTGACAAATGGATGAGGAGCGGAGGTGGTGTGAGGATGGGGAGGTCATTCCAGGAAAATGCCACAGGATATGCAAAATGTATATATGAATAAATCAGCCTGGCTCACTGAGAAACCCAAAGTATTTTGGGATGTCTGGATTATCAGAGAGAAGCAAAGGAACAGAAGAGTGACATAGCCAAAAGGAATCAGAGATGACTATATTAGCATGTGTAAAACCATAGCCTAAGTATTCACATTACACCCTAAAGAAAAAGTCTAAAGAAACAGTCCAAAGAAACAAGCCCTAAACAGAAACGATCCCTCTAAACAGAAACAGTCTAAAGAAATAATCCCTTTCTAGAAGAGAAATGGTCCCCAGAGAGTTCAGAAATGTATTTCTTACCCAGGAACACAAGTATTCTCATCTATGCAAAGATGTATACATCAGCTTTTCATAGTTAATAGATATTGGCTATGAACATCATCTCATTCATTCTCTTTTGATTCTCACAGAGTAACCTTCTGATTATTACTGTGCTTTCCATGTAGATATATCTATGGGAGTGAGGAGAAACACAGCTTGATGACCTGGATAGTTCACTTCTTTCCACTTTCAGAGTTGGGCAAGGAGAAGGTTCAGCAGGTCTGAGTTAGATCAAAGAAAGAATAGACTGATATCAGACCTGAGTGCCAAACACTTCTGCTTCCTTTTGAGGATAATCTTTATCTGATTAAGGAAGTTTTCTTCTATTTCTATTTGCTAAGAGGTTTTTTAATAATGAATGAATGTTAAAATTTCATTTATCAATTTTTACACAACCATGGAGATGGTCATACCCTTTATTCTGTTAATGTGGTCAATTACAATGACTTCCAGATGTCAAACCAACTTTGAACTCCCGATATGACTTCAATGTGGTTCTGATAAATTATACTTTTAATATAATGGATTTTGTTAACTAATACTTTGTTTAGGAATTTTGCTCTTGTATTCATGAATAATTGGCCTGTAATCTCCTTTCTGAAAATGTGCTTGTCAGGTTTTCGTATCAAGATTGTGCTGCCTCAAAGAACAAATTGGGAAGCGTTCTCTCCCTCACTATCTCTGGAAGAATTTGTGGAAGACTATCATTTCTGCCTTGAATGTTTAATAGACTTCATCGGTGAAGTCATCTGGACCTGGAGTCTTCTTTGTGCTCAGGTTTTTAATCAGCAATTTAATTTATTTAATAGTTATGCAACTACTTGGAATCTCAATTTCTTTTTGTGTCAGTTGTGGTATGTTGTGTTTTTCTAAGAATTGACCTATTTAACCTAAATTTTTAAAAAATCATTGAATTAAATTTGTTCATAATATCCTTTCAGGATCTTTTACATTTTTGTAAGATCTAAAATTTTATCCATTTTTTCATTCCTGATATTATTTGTGTCTTCTCCTTTTTTTCTTTATAAGTATTTCCAGAGGTTATCATTTGCTATTCGTTTCAAATGAAGTTTGGCTTTATTGATGTTTCCTATCTCATAAATATCTCCTTTTTATTATTTCCTTTCTTCAACTTTGAGTTTAATTTGCAATTATTTTTCTACCTTCTTGAGACACATTCTTACATCATTAATTTCCACCTTTCTCCTCTCCTAATACTTGAGTTTAAGGCTATGCATTTCTCTTTAAGCAAAGATTTAGATGTATCACACAGAAGTTCGTATACAGTATTTTCATTAGTATTAATCTCAAAATATTTTTGAACTTCCATTGTGATTTCTTATCTGACCCAGAGATTATTTTAAAATGTATTTCTCAATTTCAAAATACATGGCAATTTCCTAGTCATCTTTTTGTTAGTGCTTTCTACTTTAATTGCATTGAGACCAGAGAATTTATTTTATGTTATATTTTGAAATTTGTTGAGACTTGTTTTATGGCTATATGGCTAAGTTTTCTTTTTTGAACATTTATGTGTTTTTGAAAAGAACATGTGTCCTGCAGTTTTTCAGCAGTGTTCTGTGTGTGTCAAGTAAGTCAGACTATTAGTTGCATTATTCAAATCTTCTTTATCTTTAGTGATATTTTTTTAACTGCTTGTTCCATCAGATACTGAGAGAGATCTGTTAAAATTTCATGTTATAATTATGAATATGTCTCCCTTTGTAGTTCTATTATATTTGATTTATATATTTGGAATCTATGTTATTAGGTTCAAGTAAATTTAGAATAGTTATATCTTTCTGGAAAATTTAACTTATTTTTTATTTTTTGAGGAAGATTAGCCCTGAGCTAACTACTGCCAATCCTCTTTTTGCTGAGGAAGACTGGCCCTGAGCTAACATCTGTGCCCATCTTCCTCTACTTTATATGTGGGACGCCTACCACAGCATGGCTTTTGCCAAGCAGTGCCATGTCTGCACCCAGGATCCGAACTTGCGAACCCTGGGCCATCTATACAAAATTATTTTTGCCTAAGTACACTTTGATACTAATAAAGCTTTGCTTTGATATTAATAAAACTATACCAGCTTGTTTTTGGTTGTTTGCTTGATATATCTTTTTGCATTTTTACTTTTAGCCTTTCTGTATCCTCATATTTTAGCTCTGTCTCTTATAAGCAGCACAAAGATTTTTTAAATCAATTCTGACTATTTAAATGGAGCAATTAGTCCCTTTAAATTTAATATATATTATATAAAAACATATAAGTTTAAAACAATAATAAACAATATAACTTATCAAGTTTATTAATAATAAATTTAATATATGCTATATAAAAACATATATTATATAATATAATTATATACATAACTTATATAAATATATATAAAATAATTATCATATATTTGGGGTTAAATCTTCTCTCTTATTATTTGCTTTCTATTTGTACTACCTATTCTATGCTACTTTTTCTCTCCTTTCTTGCCCTATTCTGGATTGAATATTTATTATTATTCCACTTTCCCCCTCTAGAGCTTGATAGTTGTATTTTACTTTTTTTTTTTTTTTTTTTTTGGGTGAGGAAGATTCACCCTGAGCTAACATCTATGCCAATCTTCCTCTGTATGTGGGATGCCTCCACAGCATGGCTGATGAGTGGAGCAGGTCTGCACCTGGGATCCAAACCTATAACCCTGGGCCACCAAAGCAGAGTAGGTAGAACTTTAACCACTTGGCCATGGGGCTGGCCCCCTTACTATTCTTTTAGTTATTACCCTGATTACAACATGCATCCTTGATTCATTAATGTCTGGCAAAAATTGGTATTTTTATTTCTTCCGAGACAACATAAGAAACAAAAGTCACTTTAATTTCAACTTACATGCTATGGTAACTGTATATTTTAATTCTATAAATGTTTTTAAAATCTCATAGACATAATTTTATTATTGTCTTAAACTGTCAGTATTCATTTAGATTTACCTGGGTACTGAATCTTTCTATTGTGTTTCATTCCTTCCTGCATCTCCAACATTCCATCCAGAACCACTTTCCTCCTCCCTGAAGAATTAATTCCCTTTAGGATTTCCTTTACTATAAGTCTGCCCATGACAAATTCTCCCTACTTTTTAATTAAAAAGTCTTTTTACACCTCCATTCTTGAAGAACATTTTTTCAGGGTAAAAAATTCTAGATTGGCAGGTATTTTCTCTCAACACTTTTAAAATATCACTCCAATGTCTTCTATCTTCATTCTTTCACCGATAAATCACCTGTTAGTGTGAGGTTGCTTTTCTGAAGGTAATCTGGATTTTCCTCCCAACACTGCCCAGCTGTTTTTAGGATCTTGTTGTTATCTTTAGTATTCAAAAGTTTTACTATCATGTGCTTAGGAATCTTATCCTGCTTAAGTTTGTACAGCTTCTTGAATCTGTACATTGATGTCTTTCATCATTTTTGAAAAATTCTCAACCACACTTTGTTCAAATATTGCTTCTGTCCCTTGTTGCTCTTCTCTTCTTCTGAGATTCCAATTTTCAGAAGTTAGAACTTCTCACGGTTTCCTCTGTGCTTCATTTGGATGTTCCTTCCAATCTATTATCAGTACACTAATTCTATCTCCAACTGTGTCTAATCTGCTACTAAAATCATCAAATGTGTTATCTTTTGGTATTGTATTTTTCAGTTCTAGAATTCCCTTTCTTATAATTGATTCCAGTTCTCTGACAAAGTGCTCAATCCTGTCTTTTGTTTCCATGTCCTCCTCTCCCCATAAATAAGTTAAGCATTACATAAGCACCGCCCCCCTCCAGGAGCCCTTCCCTTATAGAAGTCCATCTATGCCTTGAAGAAGTATGACTTTTTGTGGGAGCTTGAAGGATTTGTGTGCTCTGCTACTTCTCCATTTCTAAATTTCCACCAATAAACCCTAATTTATATTTGCATTGTGTGACATAGTAATGTGTATGTCCATGGCCCTTTGTATAGTGAGGTGGGAATGCATTAACCCCTGAATGATGTTCTGGTATGCTTGCTGGTAATATTCTTATGCTCCATTGTTGAATTCACATTATATTTTCTAAATTTAATTAATTAATTATTTATTTATTTGCTGAGGAAGGGTGCCCCTGAGCTAACATCTGTCACCAATCTTCCTTTTTTTGCTTGAGGAAGATTGGCCCTGAGCTAACATCTATGCCAATCTTCCTCTATTTTGTATGTGGGATGCCACCACAGCATGGCTTGATGAGCAGTGTGTAGGTCTGCATCCAGGATCTGAACCTGTGAACCCTGGGTCACCAGAGCTGAGCGTGTGAACTTAACCACTATGCCACGGGGCCGGCCCCTAAATTCATTTTTCTGTGAGTTGTATTAGTATAAATCAGTTCTGAAGAGATGAATTTCATTAAAGGTGCTGAAAAAAATTTAACTTGTGAAGTTCCAAAATAAAGGCTCAGGTCTTGGAATATGAACATGTCAAAAAATCCCTGTTTTTCTTGTTTAAGCAGCAATCAACCTCCCTAGATACACTCTCTCTCTCTTCATTTTACTTTAGCTGAAACAAAGACTAGTAACTTACTTTAAATTAAATTACTAATCATGAATGGAAAGAGACTTGAGGTTTTATAATATTCCTCATTTTATAAGTGAGGAAACAAAAGAAAGGAAATACATATATACCCAAATCAAAATTTTTAAAGAGGAAAATGGCTAGCCATCAAAGTGAAGCTACCAAAACAATAATTTCCCTTATTTAACCATCATCTTTGTTTGGAACTGATACTCTCATTTTTTACTTAAAGAAAAAAACTACACTTCTGAAGAAGTGAAACAGGTCCTCAAACTATTCTTATCTGAAGGCTAAGATCTGTAACTACTTATTTTGTTTCTATTGGGTTCAAAATTTGTATTCTAGGAACTGGTAGTCCTTTCCTCTGACCAGCAGTTGAAGTGACATTAAAGTTCGTTATAGGTCTATAACTATGAAAATACCTTAGATTTTCATGATGCCTTAATCTCCTCTCAAGCAATCACAGTGCACTAACAGGAAGTGTATCAAACAAAAGAAGGTAATGGGTAGGATTTTTTCCAGCTAAATCTGTTCAAGTGCATTAAGTATCAATTGATGTTAAAGAGCAATGAAGTCACATATGATCTTGATTATATGGCAAACTTTGAAAAACACGTTTTTAAAGCATAAAATGCCAAGCAAGCTTGTGATCTTTTAATACAAATTGTTAGTATTT
This sequence comes from Equus asinus, assembly GCF_041296235.1. Taxonomy (NCBI): domain Eukaryota; kingdom Metazoa; phylum Chordata; class Mammalia; order Perissodactyla; family Equidae; genus Equus; species Equus asinus. The sequence goes on from NC_091798.1 coordinate 88,901,543, forward strand.
TATGTGGGCCTTAAAAAAATGAACCAATATTTCTTAAAAACATAACCACTAATTCTACAATTAATATTTCACCAGGAATTAATTGCATACTCACATTCTTAGCAGAAAAGTAATCATATGCATTGCTGAACAAAAGTAATATAAAACAGCTTAAGGTTAAAAGGAGCTTATAAGCTACTAGGAAATTAAGAAAAAAACCCATGAAACCATGAATGAAAAAATGATTATACAACGTTATCATGCCCTAATATAAAGTGTTCGTTTTGTAGGAATCTAAAGACCACTCCAGTTCATTGTGGATGAGAAGAACAAGCATCTTATTTTCACAACGACCAGACATTTTATAAGCCTGGAGACTAGCGCACTCTACTATTTGAAACCCAGTTATCTTCTAGCTTTACCTTCCATCCTTCCCCTCCGTGAGCCCTGTGCTCCAGCCAAACACTGGCCTTACTTCTCATGCCTGTGCTTGCATCCTTCTCCTCACTTGGAGTGAATCATCTCTTTACATCCTAACTTTACACCCTTCAGAGACCAGCGCCTATCTCAACTTCGCCACGCAGCCATCACTGATTCTGTAAACCAAAAGGAATTTTTTTCCTCTGAACTTCTGGAATCTTAATGTAATTTTTTCCTGTGGCATTTGCCACCCTACATTGGTTATTTTTACATATATCATAGCTATTCTACAAGGCTGTAAACTACCCTGTGAGCAGGATCATGTCTTTTAGTGGTTCTTTTAAGGGCTCTGCTCTTACGAAGTCTTTCTAAAACATTCACCTTCGTTTTCAGAGGAACAACTCTTTTACTTTTACGCTCATATTTCATCAGCTTCAGTAATATTTAATTAAATCACATAATAACAATAACAAGTGCAAGTAGTATAAAGAAGTTTGGGAATAGTCACAGCAGACCCTTAGTAAAAATGCAACTCAAAATGATGAGCATCATTCGACAGTAGCCTGCTACAAGGAGTGGCTAGCTTGCTTTGGGCATTGGTCTGTTTTACAAAGAAAATGGGAGCTTTGATTACTCTAGCCAATTACGTTTTGTGGAAAGTAGTTAAAAGAATTTATATTACTCTTCCTGTACATTTCTAGTTCCCATTCATTAGCGTTTACACCCATGAAATTTCTGTTTCAGATGAGTTTAGAAACTATAAGACTTCTTTGATCATCATTAACTTTCAACTTATTTCAAATTGAAGGCAAAAGTCAAGATTCATTTCAACAAGTATTTCCTGAGCTCCAGTTATGTAGTAGGCACTATGTTAGGAATGATTTTTTTACAGCAAGATAATCATTTGGTGCAAACTTTCTAAAAGATATTTACAGTTCACTTCAAGTTAGGCAATTTGATCTGAGTTCTCGATTCATGGTAGAAATATAATTTCCCCTTATTTTATTCTTCTGAAATCTAGGATGTATTGGATGTTGCTACTGGAGGCAGCATCACAGTGAAGCAAATTAGGTGCTTGCCTAAACCTTCGCTTGTACGAGATCATCACTAGACGCAACACAATCAACATTCTCCCAGCCTGGCTTGAGAACACTCAGCTGTGTGTGGATATTTTCCTGCTTTATCTATATAAGGGTGTATGAATAAATTATGCAATATAAAGACTCATATCTTTTTAGCTTTTTTAAAGGAGTTTTTTATCTGCAAAATCTCTTAAAATATATGATAGCAATTTATTTAAGATTATTAGTTGGAACACCAATTTCTCATTCCAGGTGTTTCTTTCCACGTGGAGGGGCATCTATTAGTGTAACACTCCTTCCTGGGCTGGCTTCCCTCTATGATTCCTCCCCATTTTACTCTGTTCCTTGTGCTAAGTATACAGAACAGGTCCTCATGTGGAAAGGCTTGTAGTTCTTCAGAGAGCCTGTGACTGGGTATATAAATCTGTCTATTTCTGAGATTTGGTAGTAGGAAGTACATTGTTGTCCTATACCCAAGCCACATTCTCTGATATCATCAGCTTTATCAGTAATAAAGTTGACGTTTTGATCTCTATCTGCCATTCCTTTGATTTATCTATCCATTTGCTTATCTATCTATTTGTTTGTTCCACAACTTAGGTAGGGGAAAGAGGGTGTTATGTAATAATTCTACTTGCCAAAGCCCAATATAAGTAAATGACCACATGCATCTCAGTTGGTAAAGCCTAAAGGACATCAATTGACAGCAAGAACAGATACGATAGCTAACCCACGCACTTGTGAGTATCCACCATAAACTGATATGTGGACGGTCAGACCAAGAGAAATTCACCAGGCAGAACTCAGCAATGCCCTGATCACACATGGGTCTCCTTCACAAGCACACAGGCGTGAGCACGTCTTTGTCTGCACGAGCTTTCAGAATACAGAACTGCAATGGTTGACATGATGATTTCTAAGCAACATAGACCAATTTTAAAAGTACATTACCCATGGTTAGTGATAAATAACATTATATCCATGGCAAAAAATGTCCATGATCTGGAAAGAATAAGGGTGGACAATTTGAGTCAGATTATGCAAAAAGACAAAAGTTGGCATTCTTAAAGGCCTCAGGTTACATTAGCCTAGGGCCATGCCAGCTCCAAGGCTGATTCTGCTACCCTCTGCGAGCAGATGGGAGGAAACCTGAATTCCAGCGCTTGCTCTGACACTTGCTCTGACCCACGGTCTGGTTTTCAGTATGTAAACAGAACAAAGTCCCTGTGCTCACGTTGCTTAAATTGTAGTAAGGGAAAGACAGAGAAGAAACAAAGCAAATGAAGAAACATTAGGTGGCGATAAGTGCTATGACGAAAACCAAATAGGGTATATGGGATGGAGGGCTGTGGTTATGAGTTGGGAGGCTATCTTATACAGGGTGGCCCAGGAAGACCTCTCAATTAAATAGACATTTGGGCATTGAGGGAGTGAGAGAGTGAGCTTGCAAATATTAGGAGAAAGAGCAGAGTAAACAACAGTATTAAAGTTGCTGCGATGAGACTGCTTAGCAAACATAAACAGAAAGATGGGAATGTACCGGAGCAGAGCGAGGGAGAGAGAGAGATAGGAGATGAGGTGAGAAGGGCCACTGGGAGCCAGTGCACTTTGGCTTATAGGCCAGAGGAAGGCTTTGGATTTTACCCTGAAAGAGATGGTTATCCACGAAACTGTCCGCCCTGCCATATTCTAGTAGCTCAGAGATGGGCAGCTACTCAGGCTAAGCTGGTTGGAGCCCATGTACCCCTCTGCCCTACCCCAATCAGGGATTTGGATCTTAAGCAGAGTGACTGGAAGGCTGAAAACCCATGGCCTCCAGGCCAGATAATCAGTCCTTCTCGGTCCCTGGGCCCCACACAGCACTCCCCCAGTTCCTGCCTGCTTCTCCCATCTACCGTTCATTCTGTGAGTGTGAGCTCTTTAAAGTTCTTCTAAGAGATTCCATTTTCTCTTTGGTATAGAGAGAGTCGTTCCTTTGCTTGCTATTAGAGATGGCAAGCTTAACACCATGCTTATTTCTCTTCTTTCTGGGCTTACAGGTCATCCACTTTTCCCAGCCTCCCTTGAGTTAGGCGTGGCCAGATGGCAGCCAAGTGATGGCATTCTAGCAGACGGAAGTGAGCACTAGTAATGTAGTCCATCTCTAGGCGTAGATCATTACAATCTCCCCCACGTGGTCCTCTCTGTACTTTTTCCCATGCACAGCTTGAAGCACGGCAACTGTAAATGCCACATACTGAAGAGGGTGGAGCCACAACAGGTAAGGTGCCTCTGTCCCCCAGTCACTGCTTGGAGGATTGCTGCCCAACCGGGAATGCCTGCATTGGACTTTTAAGAGAGCTCGAGAGAAACTTGGATTATCCTAAGTCCCTGAGATTTGGTTTGTTGCAGCAGCCTCATGTTTTCTCACCTAATACAAACCCTAACTCACCTCTCAGTCATCATTAAACGTCTCATCCAACATTACACACCTGTGCTCCTGGGCAGAGAAAACACTTTTTTTGTTATACATAGTTGTTATATACATACATACATATATATATATATATATATATATATATATATATACACATTTGGAAGCATCTACAAAGTACTAACACATATGCCATAGAATTTTAATTTTGATTACACAAGTAAATGAAAGCATTCTTGTTGTAAAAAATTAATCTAACATTGATAAGCAAAATCTCCCTTAACTACCACAACCCCTATTCCAGACCCATAACCAGAGAAAACTCAGTTAATCAATAACATTTTGCAAATTAAAAAATAAGACAAAAACTGAGCCTGGCACAATAAATAATAGAAATTCTGTTCTTAAATTCCAACAAGGACTCATAATGTGCAAAGTAATGGTAACACTAAGAGGAATAGCACAGTGCCTGCCTCCCAGGAACTTAGAGGCCAGCACAGAGCTATAGCTGCAAACAGATCATTATAATACAGTGTGACCCATGTGATAACAGGATGTGCAAAAGGCATCAGACGTGCATGTACAGAGAAGGAAATTTTTTAACTGTGGAGTGGATTTGTGCAGGCTGTGTAAATGCACGTGTGAGAGGAAGAATCTGGAATATAATCACAGAGAATAAAAGGCCGAGGTAAGGTTTTGCAAGATAAAAATGAATTTTTCAGGAGGGCCAGGTTGGGGGGTGGTTGGCAGCAATTCAGGTAAAAGGAGCAACGTGTGCAAAAGGAGTGAGGTGTGAAACCATATGGTATGTCTGGGTGTGCTTTGGGGCACCTTCGAAAAAGTTTTTAATCTTCTTGAAGATCGAAAGACCCAGTGGCATATGTGTCAGTATTATGCAGATGCTTCCAAATGCTACTGTAACCTCCAAGCAGATTGGAAAACCCCAGGGCTTTCGACAGTCCTGATAATTAGTTAATGATGGGCTACACATATATTTGTTATTAACCGCTGACATAGCTTGAGTCATTGAGTGACTAAGACATGCATGACCATACAACCAGGACTAAACAAAGAAGTGATCCATTTGAAAGTACAAAATCAGTGCAAAATAGTGACTAGATTCCTTCTCTCCTACTCTCATCCCTCCCCAATCAAAGTATTCCATGTGGGCCACGTGCACAAACTTCTCCATTTACTTCAAGTAGGGAACGTCTGCCTAGTAGCTGGTAAAGGTGTCACACAACCCATCAGAACTCTGGAATTACAGGAACTGTTTATCTGCTCAGATCTAAAAAGAATAATTTGGGTTTTTAAATGGGCAATCAATCTATAAATCCTTAGGGAGTATCTATCCATTTAGGGCCTGACCATGAGCTGGGGGCTATGACTCAATTAAATAAACCGCAGACAGATGTCTGAATCCACCCAAAGAAGTACAAAAACTCATGCACTAAATTCTCCACTATTATGGAAAACTATGGGCAAAAAAGATGACAGATCTAGAGAACCAAAATAAATGAACTACAGTGTCACAGGGTTGGTTCATAACTTAGCGCCTACTTCAGACCAAAACGTGAGCAGGTCAATTATTTGTGGTCTTGGGAGCTCCTCAATGGTGAGAGTTCCTCCATGGCACTATTGACATTTTGGGTTCCATAAATTCTTTGTTGTGAGGGGCTGTCCTGTGAGCCGAGGATGTTTAGTATCACCCCTGGCCTCTATCCACTGGATGCCAATTGTACCCCCACCCCCCACCCTCAGTTGTGACAAGCAAAAATCTCTTTAGAATTATACAGTTGAGAACTACTGGTATAGGTAGACCCAAGAGTGAGAAGAAAACCAGACAGTCAACCAACCACAGGCAACACTAATCCTGGCTGAGGATATAAGTGGAAAACCACGGAGGATAGGAACACTGGTGTTCTGGGATTCCCAGCTGAGGAGTTAAACACACGCTTAGCTCTTTAGCACTGGAGTTCTTCAACAGCTACTGAGTATTAGTGCAGAACAGAAACCATACCCCACCGGCCACTGCTGTCAAATTCCTGTGAAGGTTGAGTGGTGGTTGAGTGGTGGTTGCTAAGAGACAGAACACTTCGTCTTAATAGAATGTGTCAGGCTGGGATCTTCTTAAAATAAATCAGTGAGTCAGGGTAGACTTCTCCCCTGCTGTTCCACTGACTTTTTTTTTTTTTTTACTACAATTATCATTCTATAAAAGCGTGGAGGATGAGGGCTAATTAGTCCAAAAAGTAGGAGAAACCTGATCAGGCTTCTTCATTTCCTTAGTGACCCTCCAGCAATTTTTCTTAAGTTTGCACCAGAGAAACAGCCCTTAAATTGTGGCCATAAAAATAACAATAATACATTTAAAAATAAAATCCAGCTCCTCTATTTGGTGGAATGAGGGTTTGACCATATGCCTAGTATATGGAGACATTTTTCTTTTTTCTGTCATTATTTAAAGGAAATAATAATAATAAAACACCCCAAGACCTCTCTCCAGCAGATGCTGCTGAGATGAGCAGGGACAGATGAAAACCGCCCAGCCCTGGAGCTTCCAGAGGGAGGACCTTCTGCCTGTCCCAGGAGAGAGGCTTGGGGGACAACGGTTAGCTCTCCTGGGCCTGTTTGGGGCAACGCCACAGAGATACCACTGAACACAATGCGGGTGCCCTCCAGCTACAGAGAGAACATCCTGGGGAATCTTCTGTGCTGCGTTTTGGGAAGGAGCGCTAGACGGAAGGAAGCGGGAGAGGAGTCAGACCGGGAAATTCTGATTAAGCAACAACCACACGCCTTCTCTTTAATTTCCAAGTGCTTCTCCCTGGACTTTTGAGCTAGTCTCCAAACTAATGCTGCCAATAATCCATCAAGGAAAATTAATCATGATGTTACAGTTACCGACAAATCCTCAGACATTTTCTACTAGATAGCTCTCGATGATTACTCATTAACACCGTTAATTATGTGGTTTCTGCAGGTGCAGTATTAGAAAGTGTGTTCTTTTGTGCATACACAAAATGCTTATAAAATTTCCCAATCTTCATTTTTTCTTTATTCTCAAACCAATGATCTATAAAGGCTGTGTGCAGAAACTTTTTCTGAATGCAGTTTATTTCTCTCTCCAATGTGGCCTTAAAACTGGAGGAGAATTGCAACCTGAAAGATTCATCTCTCAAGAACACAATTTACAAAGTCTGGTAATAAAAACAACATTGATAAGTAAACTTTGCGTCTCTCCTCTTTAACTCTTCAAGCAATTGTCTGGGTATTTTGCATTCTTATACCCTTTCCACCACCTTTAGTGGCTAAGACATTTTAGTCTGGGCTGGCCTGGTGGCTCAGTGGTTAAGTGTGCACATGCTGCTTCTTGGCGGCCCAGGGTTCGCCGGCTCAAATCCCGGGTGCAGACATGGCACTGCTTGGCACGCCATGCTGTGGCAGGCGTCCCACATATAAAGTAGAGAAAGATGGGCATGGATGTTAGCTCAGGGCCAGGCTTCCTCAGCAAAAAAGAGGAGGACTGGCAGTAGTTAGCTCAGGGCTAATCTTCCTCAAAAAAAACAAAATTAAAGACATTTTAGTCAAATTCTGTCATGTTGGGTTGGTGGCAGGGGTGCCTGGTTCCCACCAAGTTGAAAGCACAGCAGCAGAAGCTCTGGGCTAGAGCCAGAGTTACCAGGAGAGAAACATCCAGAAGACCCAGCTGATGGTCCCCTCATCAGGCTCAGTCCCCACTGCTAGAAAAAAACAAGAAACCTTTTACCCACAACATAATGCAGACAGTGAAACCAGCGTCATAAAAGGAAGTCTCAAATTCTGGAGGGAAAAAGAAACAGAGATTAAACAAAATTCCTGTTGATACACTAAGAAATAACTTGCCAGTAGCTTGTTCTAGTCTTTTTGTTTCTGCCTATAAAATCTCGAAATTTGAAGTCAGTAAAATAGACTCAATAGTTTAATTCACTTTATGGGAGACTATGTTGGGATAAATAGGCTTAATGTAAAACTCTGCATCCCCCAAATCATTTTTACAAGACTTTAAAGCAGTTCTAAAAGATAAGGTGAATTTCCCATAATATTCTCTTATTCGTCCCCCACAAAAAAGACAGAAAAACCCAGTAAAAAAAAAAATATATATATATACATATACACATATGTGTGTGATCTAGTAAAGTGTTTCAAAAAGCACATTATAAGCAACCCTTGCTAATACTTTTTTCCCCATTCCTCAGTTGAATTTAGGTGAAAATTCAAGATTTTTAGGTACTGTCTTTAAAGATAAAGATTTTTTCCTAATTGTCAAATGTAAATTTCACTGTAGAATATGTAGAAAAGCACATACAGAAAAAGAACATTAAAATAATCAGTAATCCCAACACTCAAAAACGACTACTTTTAATATACTGGTGTATTTCTTTCATTGTTCTATCCGAAGAGGTGCTCTTTTCTTCTCCTTTTTTTAAAAAACACAAATGGTATGTTTTATAACCTGTTTTTAATTTAAAAGTATATTCTGAACATTTTTCCATGCTATTAAATATTCTTTTCCAGCAGCTATTCTCAATTTTTTGGTCTCAGAATCACATCGTGCTCTTAAAAATGATTGAGGACCTCAAAAAGTTTTTGTCTATGTGGGTTGTATCTATTGATTTTTATAGTACTACCAATTAAAACAGAAGTTTTCAAAGTTTTTATTAATTCATTTAAAAATAGGGGGTCCAGCCCCATGGCTGAGTGATTAATTTCACGCGCTTTTCTTCAGTGGCCCAGGGTTTCACCGGTTCAGATCCTGGGCACGGACACAGTACTGCTCATCAGGCCTTGCTGAGGTGGCATCCCATATGCCACAACTACAAGGACCCATAACTAAAATATACGACTATGTACTGGGGGGGATTTGGGGAGAAAAAGCAGGAAAAAAAAAAAAGAAGATTGGCAACAGTTGTTAGCTCAGGTGCCAATCTTTAAAAAAATAAAATAAAAATAAAGTAACTTATTACATGTCAACATCAATAACATATTTTATAAAAACTAATTCCATTTTCCAAAATAAACAAACAAAACATTTAGTGAGAAAAGTAGGAATACTTTAGATTTTTCCAAATACTTTTAATGTTTAGCTTAACAAAAGACAGCTGAATTCTCATTTCCGCTTCTGCATTTAAAGTGTACATATGCTCTGTTTGGACAAGTACATGAAGAAAATCTAGCCTCCCACAGATGTGTGGTTGGAAAAGAGAGGAACTATTTTTCTTTATACCACACCAAAACTTGACAAGTGGTAGTGTTTTAAAGATTAGCTGCAATGAAGAATCTAAAAAAAAAGGTGGGGGTTGGCTGGCCTGACGGCACAGTGGTTCAGTTCACTCACTGTTTCAGCAGCCGAGGGTTCATGGGTTCGGATCCTGGGCACAGACCTGCACACCACTCATCAAGCCATGCTGTGGTGGCATCCCACATACAAAATAGAGGAAGACTGGCACAGATGTGAGCTCAGGGGCAATCTTCCTCAAGCGAAAAGAAGAAATTGGCAACAGATGTTAGCTCAGGGCCAATCTTTCTTAAGCAAAAGAAAAAGTTATGACAAACACCTTTATAGTCACCTCTTTCTGCACATTTGTTTTCTTAGAATTACACCTTAGGAAGTAGAATTTGATAAAAGTCAAAAACAAATTTATTTTTTAAGGCTTTTTACACTTTGCCAATCTTCCCCCCAGAAGGTTTATTAATTTGCCTTCCTATCGGGGGCCTGTACAAGACCCTTCCATTCTTACCCACCTCTTATCAACACTGCGGGCCCTGCGAGCCCTGCCTGGAGAGTTGTTTTTAGATCATCAGTGCGACTGAGCTGGCTCACTCTCTGATATGAAATACAATACTTGAGATTTACGGGACTTCTCTGCTCACGGAGTACTCCTCTGAAAACTCTCCCACAGTGCTTTTTTACGCTACTTCACACTATCACAATTGGTGTTGTCCATGTGTCTCTACTTGACAGTAAGATTCTTGAGACAGAAACCAAGGCTCATTATCTAAGTATATACCACATACCTGAGCCCATGGGATAGAGATAGCATGGGGTAATGGTGGAAATAACATGTTCACTTCAGAGAGACCTGGGTTTAAATCCTGACTTCACTATCTGTGTGCGCTTGGGTAAATTACTTCCCCTTCCTTTCCTGAGCTTGAAGGTCAACGTCAGTTAACAGGAGACTAATATGTACTTCATATGGCAGCTGTGTTGAAATGATATGTGTAAAATACCTCATACAATACTTGGCAAATAACAAACGTTCCATATGTTTGTTCTCTTTCTTTTCCTTTCCAATGTTGAATTAACCTTGTGAAGTCCAAACTTTGTGGATCTATAAATCCACTTTGATTTACTAATAAGACATAATTAATTAAGACAGAAGTCATCTCCTTAACAATGATTACCTCTGGAAAGCATAACAAAGCAAAATTGATGAGTTTTCTAAGTCTTCTTCCCTGCGTCACCCAATCGTTACTTATTCTGTCAGTCACTCAAACATCTATGAGTGTGTACTATGTGTCCCAAAGACAAATTACACACAGTCCCCAAACAAACAGAAATGTAAAATGAAATCTTTCTAGTGCCAGAACACTACTTCTGTGATCATGTTAAACCTGAATTCAGGGAAAACCATCCCCAAAGTTATGCTGAGAGAGCTGGTCCAACTGTACATCTCAGAAAAGAGAATTCTGACACTACTTGAGTCTCATTTCTCCCCTTGACCAGGGACATAGTAGCCATCTTGTGAGTTGGAGCACAATTCTTCACAGGAGGACTGACCTAGGTATACAGATAAAAGGATTAGAAGGCAGGGCCGGCCAGAGACACAGCTGTTAAGTTCCCACACTCTGCTTCAGTGGCCTGGGGCTTGCTGCTTATCAAGCCGTGCTGAGGCAGGCATCTCACCTGAAAAATAGAGGAAGATGGCCACAGATGTTAGCTCAGGGCCAATCTTCCTCAGCAAAAATAGGAGGATTGGCAGCAGATATTAGCTCACGGTTAATCTTCCTCAAAAAAAAAAAGGGGGGGGGGATTAGAAGGGAATGAACTCTCTAATTACAGATAGTGAAGAAATTTCAATAGAGCTTTGAAACCCTAAAGCAGAGATACCCAAGTGTATAAGATAGGTCATGTTGAGACCTAAATTAAAGACTTGTTTGTTTTTACCATAAAATGAAAAGTCAAATCTAGAACAAACAGTGATAGTCAGATTTAGCTGATATTTAATGAGAAAAAGTACTTCAACCTCAGATGGCTGTATTTGGTCATTGCTCTGTGTTATATTTTCAATTAAATTCCTTATGGAAATATTAACCAGTTGATTTGCTCCACTGTTTAAATAATGTGTTTTTACATCCATACAAAAGGCAAAACCTACTGCATCATGTATTAAATGTTCTGAGGATCAGGTAACAAACTGAAGAAAGCCTAGCCCAGGGCCCATGCTCTTCTAGTGGACATCTGACCTCTCTTCCCATTTGGTAAATTCCCCACTTGGCAGTCCTGGAGGAGGTAGTGCTGACAATGCCAGCTGCTCTCCCAGTGCTGACCTTCCCACCCATTCCAGACTGACTCAAGAGCTACTGATGAAAGAAATAGATGGTGGAGCTCTTCATTCTCTCCAGTGGTAGCAGAGGTTACAGCTGTTGCAATATTGAGCTGCTGGTATGGAAGTGGCAACAGTACAAATCGTGACATCTTGTGCCCAGTAGTAATGGCAACCATTTCCTCACCAGAGAACGTTTTTTCAAAAACAGCTTCATTGAGATATAATTCACATACAATTCGCCCACTTAAAGTGTACAATTCATTGGCTTTCAATATATTCAGAGTTGTGAGGCCATCACCACAACTAATTTTAGAACATTTTCATCTTCCCAAAAACAAACCCTATACTCCTTAAGCATCATCCCCCTAGTCTTGCCCTGATCTAAGCAACCACTAATCTACTTTCTGTCTCTCTAGATTTGCCTATCCTGGACATTTCACATAAATGGAAATATACACTATGTGGGCCTTTGTGTCTGTCTGCTTCTACTTAGTGTGTTGTTTTCAAGGTTTACCCGTATTGTAGCATGAATCAGTACTTCATTCTTTTTTATGGCCAAATGATATTCCATTGTGTGAATATGCCATATTTTCCTTATCCATTCATTAGTTGATGGACATTTCAGTTGTTTCCACTTTTTGGCTATTATGTTGCTAGGAACATGTATACAAGTTTTTATGTGGACATGCGTGCCCATTTCTCTTGCGTATATGCATAGGAGTGGAATTGCTGGGTCATGTGATAACTCCAGGTTTATCTGTTTGAGGAACTGACAGACTGTTTTCCAACGGAGCTGCACCATTTTACATTCCCACCAGCAGTGTATGAGGATTCTAATTTCTCCACATCCTCACCAACACTTGTTATTTTTGTCTTTTTGATTATAATCACCCTAGTAAGTGTGAAGTGGTATCTCACCGTGGTTTTGATTTGCATTTCCCTGATGGCTAATTATGTTGAGCATCTTTTCATGTGCTCATCGGACATTTGTATATCTTCTTTGCAGAAATGTCTATTCAGATCCTTTGCCCATTTTTGAACTGGGTTATTTGTCTTTTTGTAATTGAGCTGCATAGTTCATCAGACCAGTTTTGAGGCATGGTTTGAAGGTTGTTCTTGGCTCCCTAAGTCTACTTTTCCACACTTCTCAGGATTCTATGAGCTACCAATATCCTTTGAATAAAGCAATTTTCTGCTTAAATCAGGCACAGTTAGCTTCTGTTGCAGCTCAAAACTCTAACTGACATAGACCCTGGGACCACGCAGCACCCCTCATCTAGAGAAAATCACTTACACAGGCTTTAAAATGGAAACGTGTTCAGTGGCGGTGTTGTTACTAAACCCTGAGTTTCTGAATTCATGATTCTAAACTCTTAAACTATGCAGACTCATCTAAGGGAACTTACGGGATTGACCAGTGGAAACTGTGGCAGGCTGAGCAGCAAGTAGGAACTGGAGCAGAGAGAAATAGAAAGAAAACTCTAAGAAATGGTTGCCATTTCTTGTCATTTTTCTCCAAGATAAAGTAGGCCACCGATTCTTGTGAGTTATTCAGATGATAAGGTGCTGATGTTCTGAGGCCAGCAGCCCTCTCTCTGCCTTGGCCCTGCAGCCATAGAGGCTGGGTCACCCTGCAGCTCCCTGCCAACCTAGGCTGGGATCCAGGGACTCCGCTGGGATTTTCCTTCAAAGGGTCAAGTCTGCGAATAAAGTAGGCGTCCTAATTCTATCAGCCGATTTAACTACACATTTGGTTATCAGGCAATTTTAGCTCCTCTATCAACACTGCTAACTGTGTGTGCTTTCTCCCACCCCCAGCCCGCCTTGTGTATCCTGGAGTCTCTAAGGAGTCAGGAAAATGAGAATATCCTTTCTCCCAGAGCAATCTGAGCCGAGGGTTGGGAGAGAGTCGTTTTCTGCGGTTTCCTGGGTAACATCCTTGGCTCCTCCTCTGAGCAGGAGAGACTGAGGCACATCTATAGCACTGTCTGCCTGTGGTGCCCTCTCACTCCTCTCCTAAGCACCCAAGTGGGGGCCCTCTTCTCCCAGGACAGTATCTTACATCCTGTATTTGAAGGGATTTGTTCAAAAGGGAATCCAATCTAAGGCAGATGCTGACAGGTTTACACTATTAACCCTCTCCAAGGGGCTTGCATTTCTATGTCATTAATCTCTCTCTATTGACTTGCATTTTGCCAAATTCAAAGACTACCACTCCGTTCTCATTCTCCGGGCCCTGTTTTGGCTCCTAAGAACAAGATGACTTGTTAGGAGTGTGATGATATGAGCAGTGTTGATCTCAGAGAAGGAAACCTGAGATCCTGGGACAAAATGTTTTGTCGTGAGATCCAACCACTTATTCATTCAACAACCATTTCTTAGGCACCTACTGTGTGCAGGACACTGTGTTCTATCTGCTGGAGATGCAGCAGAGAAGCAGGGCCCCTGCCCTCATGGAGCTTCCACTCTAGTGGTGGCAAGAAACAATAAATAAACAAAAAGATAGCATCTCAGATAGGGACAGGTGCTATGAGGGGCAATGTGAAATGGTGATAATGTGATACTGAAAGCCTGGAAGAGAGCCGTGAGGCAGGGCAGTTGAGAAACCCTCTCTAAGAAAGTGACGTTTGTACTGAAACCTGCAGAGTGGATCTGGGGAATAAGTGTACTAGGGAGAGAAAACAGCAGTGTCAAGACCTGGGTGCAGGAACAGGGTTAATATGTTGGAGTTTCAGAAAGAAGACCGCGTGGCTGAAACGCAGCAAACATAGCAGAAAGGGATGAGACGAGCTGAGAGAGGTAAGCAGCTCAGGTAGGGCTTTGCAGGCTTGGTAAAGACGCAGAGAGGTCAAGCATCCGGCTCCAAATCACACAGCTAGTAAGTGGCAGAGCCAGGATGATAACCCAGGTCTTGTCAATTCTACCAGGTGTTTCTGCGCTGTAACCTGCTTTATGCCAGAAAGGTGCCAGACAAAGAGGGGATTTACTGAAGTCCTTCCTGGAGATCCCAAAACCCTAAGAAGAGACAAACACTGTTGTCTCACTCTTTTCTGCACATTCTCTCTTGAAAAAAAAAAAATACTAGATATGAAAATTCAAAGTGCATCATGGTAAATCCAATAAAATTCTGTTTCTAAGCAGAGGATGTCACTTTTATTGGTATTACGGTAAACACCTATTGAGCACTTACCATATGACCCCATAGAGCGCGCACAGAAGTTATTCTGGTGTTGCTCTGTTTGACCTTATGAGGATTCAGTCTCACTGGATTGCCTAATGTCTATTTTTAAACATAAGATCTACTCTCCCTAGTACACATTAGGAAACTTAATATAGCTAAGGTGCTCGTCAGGATTAGCTACTATGTAGATTTTCTTGGGTCTTCTATGTAGATTTTCTGAGTCTTCTATGCTTTGCTTTTAAAATTAGAAGTAAACTGAAGTAATTATTTTTAAAAACTAAATTTACACTCAAAAAAAAGAGAAAGAAATTGGTTAATAAAGACCAGACATGTGCATATTGTGTATATATATATAAAATCTTGAGATAAGCACTGAACCCATGAGTTTTCTAGCTCTGGCTCTGCCATTAGACCAGGGCTGGAAGCCCTGGCACACTTACCAGCTGTCCGATATGGGTTAAATTACTCAGTGCTGCTAAGCATACATTTTCTTCCATAAAGTGGAAATGAAAACAATGCCTGTATCATAGAGCTATTGTGAAAATAACTCAAAATCACAAGTGACACTGCTTGGAACGGTCCAGATATTCCTTGAGTCAGTGCTGGTTTCGCTTCCCTTCTCTGGGTCTCTATTCACTCATCAGAAACATAAGCGGGTCAGGGAGATGATGCTAAGGTGTCTTCTAGAATAAGGGTCAGCAGCAGCCAGGCTTTCCTGCCAGACTTGAACTACAGGACCGTGAGACCTTTTGCTGTAGGCTGATAGAGAAGTGCTAGCAAGACGGACCCAGAGACTGACAGAAATCTCCCAGGGGAATGAGCAAGGAGGCTTCAAAAACTGGGACTTGAAGGACCAGGGTCCTACTGGACCCCTACCTCAGCTTCCCGAGGCCAACTCATTTTACCAAGGCATTCTCTTCAACTAGTTACTTGTGAGATGATTTGTTTCACGTCTGCCCTCTCCGGAGACTAAACTCTAAAGATTAGAAGCTGTTTGGTTGCCTCACTCCATGTTTGCATTGCTTCACACACAGTCCATCCTCAATAAATATTCGTTGAATGAATGAGCCTCCTTTCTCATAGTAGACACATTTCTGAGATCAGAGGTGTCATGAGTTTAGCTAAGCTACTCCATGCTATTGCTGCCCTGGCATCCATTTTTTTTAACCAAGTGGCCCCCGGGGGCCTTAAACTGATACTAGCCCCTCCTGCCAGCACACACTCTAGATAACAGCCCACAGAGTCACAAGCAGATGGAAGAACCTGATGTGACTTCCCCAACAGTCCTGGGGATCAACACTCTCCCCTACATTCCAGCACCTTCCCCTTGTGTCTCCCTCAGGTAAGGCCTCCTTGGAGCTTACCAAAACCCCACTCATTTTGGTTGGAATTGACCGATGCAGACTTAGCCTGGGAGCCTCAAAGCATTCCACCCATGCACCCTAATAAAGGTGTGTGTCCCAGGTCCTGCCTCTCTGCCTGCACTCTGCCTTGGCCTCCCCATGTGGCCCCTTGAGATACGCCATGTACTTCCTCCAAGACCTGTGAGTGACAAACGTCTCTACTTCACTTTCTCTTGTGGGCTTTTATGGAACTTCAGCACACTATCCTCACCCTATGCTCCACTCAATAAATGTTAATTTAACAAGTCATAACAGGAAGAAATTAATTGTATTTACAGATCACCAATTTTAAGTGCCTTAGTTAAATCAGCCACTAAGAGGAAATTTGTGGTGAACGTAAATTTCCATTTAGCATGTGGACTTTTTTTAAAGAGAAGTATACTCAACCAAGCAAACATAGTAACGGCTCCATGAGAGGGCTTTCAGCATTTAGAGTTTGGTAGACCGAACAGTAGCATCAATTCATCCTCCCACATATCTCGGACTTGATCGGATTAGGATGTGGAATTCTGGAACTGGATGCACTCCAGTTGCCTTCACAGAGGACTTTCCTCTGGACAAAAAACAAAGCCTATTCTTACCCTTCCATCCATGATTTGGCTCAAGGGTCAGTCTAGGGGAGGCTTCTGACAAGTCACAGAAGGTGGGAATGATGACCCAGACATCCTAATTGAACAATCCCTCAGTACTTATCACTGTCCCCTCCAAGCTACCGTGTTTCCACAGTCACTGGGCATTGTCAATCCCTGGTAAATGAATGGTCAACAACCAACGAAATTCTACCTAATCTAACAGATTCAATATCCCAGCTATATCTGCTTCTTGCAGGAGTCTGGATGACCCGACATTCACTTGCTCATGCATTTGTTCAGTTATTCATGTCACTCACTTATTCATTCAATAAATATTCTCAGTCCTGGAAATCCTGAGTGGTTCTGGATGAGAAAAAGAAAGCTCAGACAGACCAGCAATTAGCAGCACAACAGCTAGGACCAGGAACTAGAGGACTAACCAACCATATTGTGCCTGGAATATCTTTCTGCCCAGCTGCAGTATCTCCTCTGCAAAACCTTTCTAAATCTGGTTTTAAGAAGAATATATGTCTCTTCTCTAGTCCTTTGTTAATATCTTTAGTGTAGTGCTTATGACATCATGTTGGAATTAAGTGCTTCCCCTCACCAGACTGAGAGCTCCTTGAGAGAAGCAAGTGTGCTATCAATCACCTTTATGTCCCTGGTGCCTAGCCCAGGGCCGAGCATGCAGAGCTCATTATCCGTGGAGCAGTTCTATGGGTTCCAGGGAAGCTGATGGATTTCTGCATTGTCCAATATGGTAGCCACCGCCACATGTGGCTACTGAGCGCTTGAAATATAGCTAGGTGGGGGGAATGGAGACGTGCTGTAAATGTAAAACACGCTTCAAATTTCAAAGACTTAGCACAAAAAAAATGTAAAATACGCCATTAATAATTTTTATATTGATTACACATTGAAATGATACTACTTTGGATATTGGGTTAAGTAAAATATATTATTAAAATTAATTTCACCCATTTCTTTTTACTTTTTTTGTAATGTGGCTATTAGAAAATTTAAAACTACATATGTGGCTCACGTTATATTTCTCTTGGATAATGGTGGCTAAACCAAAGATTACTATTTTAGGTGCTAACCTCTTGCACATGATTCTCTAAGTTTTCTGGGTAGGAAGGGGAATTTGGTTATATTGTCTGAAATCTGTCAAGGCTTTCATTATGCCTAGGTTCAGAATATCCAGGAAAAAGGAGACACTTTTTTTTTTTTTTTTTTGCAAAATTCTATCAGTCAATATTTCTTACACTTTAGTAGGTTTGCTGTTTTAAAGAAAAAGCAATTCCAACTCTTGCTGTATTCTCCACATTGAGTCAAAGTCTTACCAAGGGCATGTGATGCCCATGCAGCCAACACTTAAATAGCTCTTCAGTTTATGGCTCCAAGCGCCTCGGTTTTATCCTCTCTCCGCCCTCAGTCTCTGGCATCCTGAGCAGTCACCCCTCCCATCTCAGCTCCTTCCACTGACCTCAAAAGAGGGCCAGCTCAGATAACACACTTGTCAAAACACCTAGGTAAGCACAGCAGTGGGAGACACCATATAAATAGATACATGGAAACAGAGCGCTCCGTACCAATAACAAAAACCATTTACAAACCCCTTCACCTTCCAAGAGGTTTGCTTCCTACAATGATTAGTTAAATGGAAATGTCACTAACAGTTTTAATTCTACCAGCTTAGAGAGATCTATTTTATACCGGCATGGGCAAAGCTGCAATTAAAGGTGATTTTTAAGTTTTTGATACTGCTGTGGCAAAAAATCCTCTGTATTTAAATGGAGAATTTAAAATTGACCAACAGAAAATGATCCAAAACAAAAATACTGAAAAATTTCTAAGTGATCTGTGAGAAAGACTAAAAGAGTCGGGCTTCATGGGTCTACAGTGAGAAAAACATAAAAATAATGAGTGTCTGTTTACATATCTCCCTCCATAAGGGAGACCAGGATTTGAAACATTCAGCACAGTGTTTGGCTTATAGTAGGTGTTCAAGAAATATCAGTTGAATGAATATATGAACATTTGGGGGGTTACTATTTAACGGAATACTGCAATTGCCACGTTTATCTTGGGTTTTTTTCAACCTTGAGTGATATGCTAGACAGTACACAGCTTCCTATTTTACTCAGGATACAGTCTGAAGGCCCTACTACGGCCTACAAAGCCCTACATGATCTGTAACCCAACTACCTCTCACACTCATCTCCCACCACTCTCCCCCTTACTTAGTCTGCTGCAGCGACCTGACCTCCTAGTGTTCCTCCAACAAGCCACACATTCCTGCCTCAGTGCCCTTGCACCAGCTCTTCCCTTTCTTGAGAACATTCATTCCTTCAATCTCTGCTCAAATGTCAACTCATCAGAGAGGCTTTCTTCACCAACTCATCCAAAACGGTATAACCCTGATCCTGCTATATTTGTGCTCAGGTCACTTACTGCTACCCGACACATTATGCATTTGTTTATTTGTCTCCCCAAACTGGAAAGTCACTCCTGGGAGGGCAGGAACTCTGTTCATCTTGTTCAGTCTGTACCCTGTGTGCCTAGAAAGTGCCTGGTACATAGTAGCAGTTCAATACACATCTGTTGGAGGAATAAACTAACATTCAATTGGAGTCCAGACACCTGGACTTAATCCCACTTGTACTATGAAAAAGTTGTGGACTTTGAACCCATGTCTCCTGACACCGTTTCTGCATCCGTAACAGGATTGGTTGGGGAAAGATGTTTCTAAGCCTCTCGCAGCTCTACATCCTGTGGTTTATCTGCTTTTCACATACAACTTTTGTATGACATTTAAGCAACCCGAAAATCTCTTTTTGCCATCCACAAACTACAGGCCCTCTGGGCACTTCAAGACAAGCGAGGACCCTGATCAAAAGGCCCCAGGTGAAGCCTTCCCCAGTCCTTCTAGGCTGGATGGCCCAGGACTTTCTCCCCACTGAGGAGCTTCATACAGACCTTTTCTTCCTGAAATCTCTTCTATTTTCTCCACCTAGAATGTGAACACCTTGAGGACAGAAATGGATTCTAGGAATTTTTGTATCCCCAGCACCTTGCATGGTCCACGTCAGCGGGCATTCCATGAAGATTTCGTGAATGAATGAACACAGGGAAGCCAAAGTGAAACAGGATCATTACTCACATTGAAAACTGAGGCCATCGCTCTCCCCTCTTTGAGGAATGGTGGGCAGAAGGGAAAGCTTTGCTGCCAATACCGATTCATCTGAAGGGGTGTAAGAAACTAAACTTACTGGAAACTCCTAAAGGCTGAGCACTCCTACACACATTCCCATAGTTTATTTAATCCTATGACAACCTTATGAATTAGGAATTATTACTCCCATTTTATAGATGAGAAAACTGGGGTTCAGGGAGCATACGGAATTTTCCCATGATAGAATGGCTAATAGGATCCACACGCGGGCCTCTTCATGCCATATGGCATATTCATATCACTGAGTGATACATTGGAAGGGTAGTTCTCTGATCCAATATAAGTATTAGCATGTGGAATGGTGAGCTTTCCTGCACTGGAAAAGCATTTTTATAATTAAAGGGTTTTTTTCCCTTGATTCAGAAAGGTGGATGTAGATAATTCTATATATGGTCCCTGAAAGGATAAAGAAAAGATTTACAAGTAGATTACACTTTGTGCCTTTTGAACTTTTAAAAGTAAAGTTTATTTTTTCTGATGATAAAATGCACTATATGTTCATTATAGAAAAACTGAAAAATACAGATAAATATAAAGAAAACATTTTAGCCATTACCCCATCACTCGGAGACAACCACTATCAACCTTTTTCATCCTTAAGGTTTCCACAATATTTATGAACCTCTGAGAAAATGCAGAGGCAACTTTTCCATTCAAGAAAGGGGAAAACTCCCACTATTATTCGAAGAGATGAGGTCTTTCCTTTTGCTCTCCTGCCCTTTCGTCGTGGAAGCTGGTTGGAGCCATTCGAGTTTCACCAACAGTAAGGAAGGCTCCCTCTTGCAAAGGCAGGGAGGTGGCGAAAGCCTGGCGGTGGCTTGGAGTAAACAGACCCAAACTCACATCTCAGTTCTTATGTCTACCTGCCTTAAACCCAGCAAATGATAAAGAGCCTCACTTTCCTCATCTGCAGCAGGACAGTCACCTCACAGTGTTGCTGGGGGGGTTTAAAATGAAAAACACATGTTAACGCTTAGCACCGAGACTGGCACATAGAGAGTGGGCTGGGCCCTCCCTTAATTGTAAAACTTTGGTGGAAGACACGAAGGACGGGGTGAAGAATGAGGGAACATCATTCTTACCTCCCAGCCTTTAGAGAACATTCCTAGTTCTCACCTCTAGTGTCAGAAGGAAAAAGAGCTTAGGCCATGTTTGCAAACACACACAACAAGACAGTCTGATTTCTGACAAGGCTTTGAAGTAGGAGAAACTCAGGGATTCCCAGTTCCCCGAGGAGGTGCTCCCCACTGACACCTCTCTACCTCTACTTACAGCTACCGCCTCCTTTGCCCTCGCCCCCACTGTGGTTCAGTCCCTAGACGTCTCCTTGCTTTCCCTCTGCCGCTGCCCGTCTGAGCTGAGCCCTCCCCAAACCCAACTTTCTAATCTGCCCATCAGGCTAATTTTTCAATAACACCAATCCGTTCTCCTAAATCCTGCTCGGAAGTTTACTGATTTCTTGTTACCCGCATCATCAAATCCAAAACAAAAAAATGTGATGGTTTTCAAGGGTCCCCCTCCCCACACCTCTTCCCTCATGTTTCCCTCCACTCTGCTCATTCTGCCCCCTGCCCTGGTGTCCACCTTACATCTGTAGTCAGAGCAAGCTGAACTTTACTGCAGATGAATCTTTACCTGATCTTGACCTTGGTCAGAGCACAATGCAATCTCAGAGTGGAGCTTTGCATCATTGTCAGCTGCTCGCATTTTAGGGTAAATGAGTTTTTAGATTCCCTGCGGGTAAATGTTGGTTGGACAAGGATATGAGGATCCCGAACACCACTAAGGGAAAGATTATAAAGGCTGGGATTGACAGATTTCCCCTTTTCAACACTGCCCAAGACTCACAGGTCCCTACTCCCTGTTCCATTTCCCACAGGTGCCTTCTCTTCTGTGTCTCCTGCCCGTTCTCTAAGGCCCAGGTCGTGCCCCTTCTTCTCAAGGCCATTACACTCTCTTCTGACCTTCCACAGAACCCGAGGTTGGTCCTCCCCATCCCTCTCATTTTTTCAGCACATAGTCTCATGCTCCCCGTATTGCTCTCTAACTTCTTCCGTAAAGTCCTTGAGGGCAGGCATTGTGCCCGCTCCCCCCTTGGTAGTTGCTTGGTAAATATGTGGCCGGTATTTCAGACTTCTTATCTGACTGACTATTCACCCTAATCAATGACACTTTCTGAGCATTTCAACATCAGCTCTGCTGGCTTTGGTCGGGCAACACTTTTCACTTTGGGTAAGATGGGCATTCTGAAACGCTGCACATCCATCTGTCACCCAGAGAGCCTTTCTACTGATAGTTTTAGATTCAGGAAGGGCCATCGCTGACTGACAAAACAAAAACACAACCCATACTCAAAGAGAATAAGTGAAAGTAGAAACAAATCCGTACAGAGAGGAGATGAGTCCCACTGCTCTCATTTCAGGGCCTTCACGAAGGTTGGGAGGGAAGGAGCTGCAAGTGGAGTGAGACCTATGTGTTCACCTCGTATTACCCAACCAGGTTCACATTTATTGAGACGTTGATATTTGGGACCATGAGAAAAAGAAGCAGGATTTTAAGAACAGGGGTTATTGAAACTCATGCTTCTTTTCTTCAAATAATTTATGGGCCTTTGCACCAAAATAAAGTCCCCTTATAGCAGCCTGGCCCCGTGCTAGGCATCCAAGAGACCTCCAGGCATTTGAAGGTTCCAGAGCAGCCTTCCCTGCCTCTGCCTCCACCCCTACCTCATACCCCCTTCTCCTCTAGCTCCGTCTTTCAAGATTGTGCCTGTGCCTTGGGCCAAATGCAAGCGTTTCTGCACATTCCTGTAGTTCGGCGGGACCCTAAGTAAATCCGCAGGAATGAGCAACAGCGCCGGTCACAAGGAGCCGGGCTGGGGGGCGGGCCGGGGGAGGAGGGGGGGAAGTTCGCCGCGGCAGGCGGGCCTGTCACTCCAGCTGACAGCCAGCACCTTCACCTTCCAGTTCTTTACCAAGACGGCGCCCCCAGAGAGAAAGCGCTGAGCTGCAGGGAAACGAACTCCAGCTGAAAAAGACGGGCCCGGGCCGGGCGCGGCCCCCCGGTCGCCTGCGCTCGCCGCGCCCGCGGGAGGCCACCTACCTGGCGTCCGGCTCCTCCTCCGACTCCGCGGCCGTGTCCTCGCCCTCCTCGCCCTCCGACTCCTCCTCGGTCTCCAGCGCTCGGGGGGCCTCCTCGTCGGCGTCGGAGCCGAAGGCGCTCTCCCCGGCGTGGGTGCTGTCGCTGCTCGCCATCGCGCCTCGGGGCCGGAGCCGGAGCCGGAGCCGCCGCCGCGCCTGCTGTTCTCCCTCGGACTGCGCCGCCGGCCCGCGCGGCCCCGGAGGGCGGCTCGGGTTCCCGGCCCGGGGGCGGGCGAGCCCGCGACTTTAAATAGAAGGCGTCAAAAGTTTCGCCACCGCGCCTCTGGGGCCCGGGCTCAGCTTCTCCTCCTCCCCGCGCGTCTGCCAACTTGCCGAGCCCTCCCCGGCCCAGGCCCGCGGGCCCCGGAGAGCACCCTCCCAGGGGCGCAGGCGGGCCGCAGCCGAGGCGAGCCGGGGCAGGCGCCGGCCCGCCTCTCTTCCCTCCAGAGTGGGTCTGGTAGGTTGATGATTCCAGCCGAGTTACCTGTTGGGCCCTTTATCCCAGCCTAGTAGTACCTACTCCTCAATGAGCAGAGCGCCTGCTAGGTCAGGCACTCGGCAACGGGGCTCGCTTTCATCACCCCCACAACTCTGCTGTGGTGGGCTGAAGTGCAAAGCTGGCTTCAGAGATGAGAAACCGGAGGCTCAGAAGAGCTTGGGTAGCTAGCTTGCTCAAGGTGTCCGGATAGCAAAGTGACCCCGCTGGAAACAAAGCTAGATCTACCCGTTTCAAAAGCCCACTTGTGAACCATTGTTCAGTACTGGCTCCCTTTATGTGTGCCAATCGATAAACTGTTTATTCCTCTTCCTCAATGACCCCTGTATTGTTCAGCCAGGAAATTTTTATCTCCACTAATCTTAAACCTTGAAGAGGAATCATTTCCCCCGCATTGGCCAAAGGCTGTTTTGTCTGAAATTCAACTCAAAGGCCCTAGACTTTTGGTTGGGTCACATCATTGCCTATGCTTAAAACCCCTCAATGGCTTCCCCCTGCTCGAACACTAGAGCCCAAGCTCCTTGGGAAGATAAACCCTGCACAACAGCCCACGTCTTACCTGTCTAGTCTCTTCTTTATTTTTAAATTATTTTATTGATCATATTGGCTTATAACATTGTGGACATTTCAGGTGTACATGATGCGGTCAGTAGACTGATATTTAATAATGTACACCTGGGCTCTCCTTTAGACATCAGGAGTACCCAACATCCATCAAGTCACACCACTGTGCATTTATTCACACAGTTCCCTCTGCCTGAAAGGTTTTTCCCCCTTTATTTACCTGGTTACTCATCATTCAAGACCACACCTTTCTCTGAAATCTCCAGGTTAAGTGCAATACCGCTCTTCCAGGTTCCCACATTATCCTATATTCAAATTATTTCTGTGTCTCCTTCCCTCATTACACTTTGTAAGGTTGTTACTCATCCTTGTCCCACCATCCCCATCTCTTACAACCCAGAAACTAGCGAAGTACTTAGCACATAGTAGGTGCTTAATGAATGTTCCCTGAAGAGAACGGGACCAAACCTGCTGAGTATGCAAACAGGTAGAGGAATCTTTACAATACATAAAGATATTCTTTTCATGAATATGATTTTATGGCTAGAACAGCCACATTTTTTTTTTTAAGATTTTATTTTTCCTTTTTCTCCCAAAGCACCCCAGTACATAGTTGTGTATTTTTAGTTGTGGGTCCTTCTAGTTGTGGCATGTGGGATGCAGCCTCAGCGTAGCCTGATGAGCGGTGTCATGTCCGCAGCCAGGATTCGAACTGGGAAATCCTGGGCCGCCGAAGCAGAGCGAGACAACTTAACCACTCGGCCATGGGGCCAGCCCCCACATTTTTTCTTTTTTTAATTACAGCAAATTCTATTTACAGAGTTGTTAAGTACGATGACTCTAAGGTAGTATTCACCAGTTACAATAGCTTACATGCATGCATTAGGTCTGTGGGCAAAGCACTGCAGATAGCTTGGACACAGTGCAGAAGCAACAGTTAGTGCGCATGAGAAGGAAAGACAGCAGAGTCCAGCCTTGCAGGGTTCCCTGAACCAGGGTTAACATCAGCAACAGCCATTCTCTGAACATGAGCTAGGCTTTTCCATTAGTCATCCCAAATGACTGCTCACCTCGGACAGAAAGAATTCAATCGCAGCTGTGGGAATCTGGTAAATACTCATCAAAACTACAGGCAGCCATTGTATATTCCTTCCATTTAACTCAAAATTGCTTGGTCACACTAACTGAAGTCAACAAGATTTATTTGCAAAGATCCTAGTTCAAACCAATCCAAAATTTAGAATTGCAGTACAGATTACACGTTAAGTTTCTAACACTACCTTCTTGAGGAACAACACTTGCAAATATATAGAAATGGTCAGATCAATACAGAAAGAAAATAAAGGAATGTATTATTCACCTCATGATTAAATAAGTAATTCATATTGAAAATAACTGAACCGTCTAGAAAGTGCTCTCATATATAACAGCCCACGTATCTGACATATTTGGCTGTCACGAGGCACATAATCTTAGGCTTCAGTCTATTGGTTTAGGATGGAGAAGTTTAACTTCTTGATCTATTTGTTACGGCACACAGCTGAAAAGCAGCAGCAGTAAGATGGGCGGGATCGTCGAAAGCTAAGGAAACAGTGGTAGTGAAGGAGTCCACACCACGGTAAATTTGGGGGCTTCATTAGGAAATGTAATACTGTAGAGGCAGAACGCCTTACACACTTACCCATCCCTGAGAGCTGCACAGTGTTACTAGAGAGTACTATGACTGTTATTCATAATGATTACCTAGAGTCATAACTAGAATATTAATTATACTCAATACCTTCTGATAAAGAAGAGCTGCACAGGGTATCACACATTTTAGGAAAATTTCCAAGAAAAAGAATACATAAAGCTTAATTGCTTCAAAGTGTTAAACATCAGTAATCTAAAAAATTCACCTCTGTGAAAAGCTTCATTCCTAACTACGCCAGAGAAATAGGCTGTTTATGTGGTTAGTTGGGTGAACCAAGAATGAACTTGATTCCAAGATTCTCTGTCTAATCTAAATAATCAAGCACAATTAATTGGATTCAGTTCAGTTCTGGATGATAATTACAACCTCAATTTCATCTCAAAAGTAAAGGCTTACAAAAAAAAAAACAACAACACACTGACAATTTCCAGATACAAACTTTATTCCATTTGACATCATACAAAAATTTAAACTTAAAGAAGAAAATGACAATATGCACCTTTTACAAGTCAAAGAAAAGCAAGTCTTAGCATTTGAATTGGTCTGCAAAAAAACCAAATACATGAGAGGTACAAACTGTGCTACAGCAGGTCTAAAAGAAGTTGTACACAGTCATTTTGAAAAAGTTAAAACTGTTTTCAAGATTACTTTTCATATTTAAATGTACAGGAGTTGATGAATTTACAAATATTTACATAAACCAAAACAACCTTAATAAACACTGTAGCTCTTTTAGCAGCCACCACTACTTCTTCACGTGGGAAGGAGATACTAAAAAGATATCGTTACAAACATTAACACTTTATTTATAATAATTTCGTTATGTCTTACCTAAAACATTTTATAGTGGCTTACTGCCTAAAAGTTCCAGTTTAGATTACAATCCTATAATTGTACACAGAAAAAAGTCTGATACTATCAATAGGATATAATCTCAACGTTGATCTTTCAGTTTCTGTTTCATGTCACAGGGAGAGTAAGAGCAGGAGAATGGGAAGTAAAGCCAGAGTGTACATTGCACTAAGTTATCATAAAGCACAGGAGACTTAATCTTTTCAAAATGTCTACACTGAACTGATCCTTTAAGACAATTCACTAACTGCCGAACAACACAGTCAGTGCTCATATTACTACAGTGCAAAATGTACTGTCGTTTCAACAAAAAAATTAAAGCAATCTCAAAAATACATCAAAAGCATGTGAGGTACTAATGACATGCTCACAGAGACACACCCAAAGCCTCCGTCTATCCCAGTGAGTCACGTGAAGACTGAAGGCAATTGTCCAGTATTTCACGCCTCTCTGCAGTGATTTCATTGAAATAAAAGATGTCATTTTGCTTCAAGTAACTGAATAACTGACTTGACTCTTCACCTTACTAGAACAGAGAGGCAACAAACCATCGACTATAGGTTATGCTGTAAGTATGTCTGAGTCGGACCCTGTCCAAAATGCCACACAGCTCCTCAGTATTAGCACGTGGTACAATTAATTGAAGTTTATATCAAAAACCTTTTATTTGTTCAGATAATTCCCCCAAAAATATTTTATCTGATCTCCTGAAAATTCATGCCATAATATTACTAGTCATCAATGTAAACATTTTCAAAAATACATCTTTAAATCAAAGGTTTTTATTAGGAAATGTTGTAATAAAATATGCAATCTTTATATAAGTATGTCCTCTTAAAAATAAAACATGAAAACAAGAAGAACAATTAAAAAGAAACCAGGATGGAGGTAAACAAAATGCATTATGATGTTACTATTGTTCTTTATTTCTCAGAAGAATTTATTGAGAAATAGAGGCCAGTTATCTTTTCAGGATAGCAGCTCTTAAAGGTAGTATACTGTTCAAATCTCTTTTGTTTTTCAATCTGTGCCATGACTAGGAAAGAAAGAAAAATCATTCTTAAAATCTAAAATATATGTGGAACAAAAGACTGAAAGGACAGTTACTAGAATGTTCATAGTAGTTCTCTCTAGGTGGTAAAATTTGGGGTGATTTTTTTCTTCTTTGTGTTTTTATCGTCCAAGTTTTTAATATAGTACAAGTACTGTTTCTGTCATCAGAAAAGAAAATGTTATTTAAAAGCTCCTTACCAGTGTGGTTCCAATACATTAACAAAGAAATAGGCACACAGGTGGAACAAAAAGATACAACTGACAATATTAACATTTAGTCACAGATTTAAACAATTTCATCTAAAATAGCAAGGCAGTTAAGACAAAACCTTGGGTTTCAGAGGGTAAGGGAAAATTACTTCAATTATTTGATGGACTATTTTGCCTCTAGTAAGCTTTTTCAATTAAAAATAGTATTTAAGAAGAAGAATCTATACAAAAGCAATTTATATATGCCTCTAGAGAAAAACAATAAATAGAATTTGAAGGAAAAAAAGGAACTGAAATTCCTTTTTTTAAAGACTGGCACCTGAGCTAATATCTGTTGCCAATCTTCTTTCTTCTCCCCAAAGCCCCCCAGTACATAGTTATAGGTCCTTCTGGCTCTGCTACGTGGGATGCCACCTCAGCATGGCTTGATGAGCGGTGCTAGGTCCGCGCCCAGGATGCGAACTGGCGAAACCCTGGGCTGCTGAAGCGGAGCATGAGAACTTAACCACTCAGCCAAGGGACCAGCCCCTGAAATTCTTATTCACAAGCTAAAACTCTCTTGCTCATTACTGGGTGACTGCAGATCTCTGTAGTTTGTTCTCACTCCAGCTGTGCAACTGACTCAAACTATTGTTTTTAAGCTGACTAACTGTAAACGAAAGCTCACCCATCAGTAAGAGCAGCATCGCGGCAGTGCTAGTTTTGAGTTCTCAATATAATCTGATAGACAAGAATCTGTTTTGTTTTGTCCCGCGGAATTCCACTAATTTTAAATTTTCTATGCTGGTTGACAAACTGAGAGGCTCTAATCCGAAGGACAGCTCATAATATAACACACTTGCATTTTTAATTATCATCAAAATAAAGTTCACTTGTATGTCTAGATAATGAAAAACTATGCCTCTAAAATGATCTCCACAGTTCACTGATCTTTTTCTTCTCTGAAGCATTCTCTCCTATATACTTCATAGTAGATACTTCCCTTCAATGTGTTTCTACACTGTACTGAGAACTCCTTGAAGACGGGCACCACACCTGGCAAAATCACTGATGAATAAATTCACACAGTGGACTAAAGAGCTAAGGAATAAACTTCAGTTTATAGTTTATATATAAAATGTGTGTGTGTGTGCACAAACACACCCATTTTTTTTTAACTTCTCAAAATATAAACAAAGATAAAATGGTGCTCAACTTCCTTGTTACAGTGGGGTATGCAGAAGAAAAATCATGGACCGGATATCAGCTTTCTTCTAAGGCTACAATAAGTTCCCCGATAGTTTAAGGAGGGAAAGGAGTCCACTAGATTTTACTCACTCATTTTGAGAGCTTGTAAGCTCACGATGGAAATGCTTATTTCCACAAAAGGGAAAGTCACGTGAATGTAAACAGAGCCAGAGCTCTCTGAAGGAAAAGTAAACCTGAACTCCACTAATGCGTTCCCTGCTGTGCCACATTAATGGCTTCACAACCTAGGAATCAGGGTCATTCTGTCCTACTGCAGATGTATGTTTTCATTTTCAAAGCACGCTAGTCCACTGCTGTTTTAGAGTTAATCTGATGCATTGTTTACCTTTAAAAATTGATCCTTGATCATGTCAAACTTCTGCTTTTCATGTACAGCTCTGGCTGTATTTGTTCCATCAAAAGGTTCTGCAATGTTAAATGCACATATAAACAAGAAAGAATTAAAATGAAAACTTCAGTTTTTTAATTTGGTTGAACTACATGAAACTGCCAATATTTGACAGTTTTTGACCTACAAAACAGCAATTGCATATGGTGCAGTCTAACATCTTATTAGATTTATGAATCTAACAGATTTATAAAGTTTTATATAGCAACAAAAATAGCTTTTATATAGCTATGAAATGTCTAATAAGGTAGATAAAATTCAAGTGAGAGGATGACTAAAAATGAAGTCATCAGCATATGTATGTTAAGTCTAAAGCATAAAAGTGGATAAGACTTCTGAAGAATTACAGAGGGTCAAGAACCTACCCTTAGGGGAATAAAAATAAGTTAAAGAAGAAAGAGTTATCAAAAAGAATAAAGCACTATATCCAAGAGAAGTGGTCAATGTCAAAGATCACAGGAAGGTCATTTTAAATTTAAATTTAATTTAAAAGACCACTGATTTGTCCAGCAGGAGAAAGGTCAATACCTTTGAAAGTAGAGATTTAATACTGGTGAGGATGGAAGACACTGCAGAGATTATGATGTGAATGGATGATTCAGAAAAAGATACAGTGGGAACAGTAACTTGAATGAGAAATCTGGCAGTGAAAGAAGAAAGAAAAGCAGTATAGCAAGTAGAGAAGACAGGAAGAAAACAAAGGAAGAGTTTTTACGTGTGTCTCCAACATTACCTTCCATGTCTTCACCCCCAGCACACTCATCATCACCCATAAGATAAGAGAGAAGAGTCCACACATAGAGACAAGGAAACTGTCTCTATACAAAAGGACAAGGAACCCGAAGATAACAGTGAGAAAGGGAGGATAATTAAAGGCCTTAGGAGTGAGATGGGGTACCTGAAATAATGCCAGCAGTAGATAAAAATGACTAGAGTTTAAGAATTTTGGTATTGAAAAAGAGAAAAAAGAAAGTATTTAGAAAAGCTGGTAGGATCAAGTCAAGAGTATCCTTCAAGGACGAGAAGACTTACGTAGGCCTTAAAGCTGAAAGGGAGGAACTAGAGAGAAAGAATGAAGTTACTAGAAAGAGGAAACGTAACTGAGGGGAAAGATCTGGAAAAAGTGTGAAAGAATAGGAAATCGAATGCAGAGGTTAGCTTTAGATTTGTCATATAATCCAAGCAGGCCCATAATCTTAAAAACTCCTTTTATTTTTTTTTTATTGCTTAGAAAGGCTATTTTAAAAAGGAGTTTATTGTTACAGTGCTGGGTTTTTTAAATAGAACAATGCCATATGCCAAACTATCGGATCACATCACGCATTGCACTTTACAACAGTGTTCAATATTCAAAAGAACACAGGTAACTAAAATAATATACACCCACTGTGCAATTCAGCAAACCAAACACAAAAGCAGGAGATTTATTTCATATTCACAAACTCTTAACACGTTAATCCAAGATTAAAATATTCTAAATTTGATGTTTTCCTACAAATGCTGACTCTCAAACCTTTATTCTTTTTTACCTCAAGATTTACAAAAGTCATCAACTTGGCATCTGTGAGAACAATTTAGCCTCTTGAAGTCAGTTTCCCACTGACTCAAAGAAAGATTCAATTACATGTAAATTAATTTTAGAGAATAGAATATCTTCAGAGCACTTAATACTTAAATTAAAATCAATTTCTATTCATAAAAATCTAGCTTGTATTAAAGTATCAATATTTTAAGTATAAAGGAACTCATTTTATTTCAATAAGAATCATCATAAGAAGATATTATTTTCTTCCACCTGTAGATAATGAAATTAAGTCTCAATCAACTATAAGCATTAGGGATGCACAAACAGGCTCAAATCTTAAAACTGGAAAGATTAAACACCTAAATTCTTGTTGATTATTTCTCACAACTAAAGAATTTAAAATTATTTTTAAAAATTAAATTAAAATTTTATAACGAAAAGACTCGTAAACCACTTCAGAACACAAATGTATTACTTTTAACTGAAATATAAGCTGAAATTATTCAAGTAATTCTCTCAGTACCATGATAACAGGATGGTAAATAGAGAGGAGCTGTGGGAAAGCTACCTTCTACACAGATATATTTATTTCTCCATTCAATACCATCAGGCCTGGGAACGGCTTTGGCTTCACGAACTGAAATCATTTGACTGTTCCAGCTATAAGAAGAAAAACATCAATCATGTTAACTCTTTTCTTAATTTTCCTTTTATTTTTTTTTTACCATATCAGTAGTAAGGCCTACTCTGATTTTCTCATAGAATACTGAAACTTGCCTCAACTCTCAGCACCACAATCCCCATTTCCTCTTCTCTACTTTTTTCTCCATAGCACTTATATTCTAGCAATTTGCCTATTTATTATGTTATTGTATATTGTGTGTCTCCCACAAGCAGAATGAAAGCTTCAAGATGCTGAGTTATTTACATATTTTTTTCGTTGTTCAACTAGTTGCTTAGTAGACACTAGGCATTCAATACATATTTAAGGAGTAAATGAAGTAATATGAAAAATAAGAACGCGTAAGTAAGCAAAAAACATAAAAACCATGTTCATTGTCAATACCCGAGGAAGTGTTTTTTTGGGTTTTTTTTTTTATTGTTGAAGAAGATTCACCCTGAGCTAACATCCATGCTAATCTTTCTCTATTTTTTAGTTACATGGGCCACCAGCACAGCATAGCTGCTAACAGAGTGGTACAGGCAATGCCTGGGAACTGAACCCAGGCTGCTGAAGCAGAGCGTGCCAAACTTAACCACCAAGAGACCAAGGCTGGCCCAACAATTTTTTATTTGTTAAGAGAGAGGTAACCTTTTGGTGTTGTTTTCTGGTTATCACAAAATAATTCTTGTTCAAGTACATCTCTGTTTGTATGATTTGGGAAAAAAATTTTGAAATATTCCAATAAAGGTATCGGCTGCTATTTTAAGAAAACAAAATACTCTATGAAAACATAGTGTTATCGTTGTATATTAGACGTAGCTGTTAACAGTGAAGTTTTATTAAAGTAAAACAATGCCATCAGCATGACTGAAAGTAAATTATCCAGTCTTTAGTATGTACTAACCTTACATTCTGCTTTTTAAAAATTTCTTCACAATTATAATTGTTTTGTAAAGTACAATTTTCTTTTTTTCAAGGAACATTCTAAAACATATGACCACTCAGCTTGAATGCAAGGGAAAAACGAGTTTGGGGAATAGCTGATATCTTTTATTGAGCCGTATTTATCAGCTTTCTTCACCATTTCAGTAAGAATGGAAAGACCATGGTTTGGGACCTTCCAATTCCAACATTCATCCTCCTCTTCCTGTATTTATCACATAGAGAATCCATAAGAATGTAATCGTGGTCAAGTATGGCATTTGTTTCTGGAAAATTGATTAATTTCTAGGTTAAACATGCAAGAAAATACTGCATCTTGTGGAGTTTGATAAGCGAAAGGATCCCTAAAGTATGATTTTCTATTTTTTCTCCTCAAGAGTACAGTTTAGAAACACTTTGAAAAAACAGTTTTAAGTTATTTAAAAATATACATCAGAATTTCTGCTTTTTAAAAACGAGTGAGTTGTTAAAGAGAAACAGTATTGGTTACAGTGAGATGTTTTAGAACCTTCATGCACAGCAGCTCCGTTAGTGTGGACTCCAATAGAAAAGCAGTACACTGCTCTACTGATGCAAGTGTGTTTCCAACACCTTCTTTACAATAACGATGTAAAGGAGAGAGTTATAGAACCAGACGCCCGACCCAAACAAGATTACAATACAATTACACTTTGCGCTACTTCACTTCATACCACTGAAGACAAATTTTACTAATAAAATGAACTTTTTTCCTGAGACTACTTGTTTCTAACATCAATTTATAGGACAGCTGAATCTGCAGTAGCATTAAAATCGGAAACATGATGTCAAAAGGGGATAGACTGATTTCTTCTTTCAGATGAGTTTAGGATATTAAAATACTATACCCTGCTGTTAAATTACAACTTTTACTTCCTTCAACCAAAGGAACTCTCCTCACCACTCTCTCTCTATTAAATCCAGTCCCGAATTTATATTACATGCCAGTACTTGGTTCTAAACTGGGTTACAGAAATATATGTGGCACACTTATATTGACTTTATCATCCCTAACCAGATATCATTTAAGCTTCAACCTACAATCAACCCAAATAATACAGTTATTTAAATAACTATATCATTTGAAGTACTTCAGAGGAAAAAAAAGAATATTTTTAATCACTATCATTTAGACTGACAACCTATTGCATTTTCAAAGAACTTTCAAATACTTCTAAATTATTAAACATTTCAAATCGTAAAACATGATATATAACTTGTATACTATCTTTACTCTTAGAGGTGAATTTAAATGTGGAATTCAAATGGTAATAGAAATATTTCATTCTTTACAACAGATAGGAGCTATACTAAGCCTTTTATTATACTATATTTCTCTACCATAATTTGCTTGCCGTGTCAAAATCTGTTGTAGTCACTCAATAATTAAAGTGTAAAATAAGATAATCTATAAAAGAGGGATGTTTCAGAAAAGAACAGAAGAACAGACATGGGGCCTAATTTAATCTAAAATAGATTTGATAAGACATGAATCTTTTGAATGTAAAACTGAGATTACTACCTCTATATTAGTAAGATGCTTGCTTCTTTTCTTCAGTAATGATAATGGACTCATCTATTAACTCTCTTCTGGCCACTCTTTTTGGGACAAAGTATCTTGAGATGATTGATTAAATTGGAAATGCGGTCTTCAGCAATATTACAAAGAAAAATTTAAGTGTAACAAAGGCAAAATTATGGGTCTGATACCATACAGCTGTATATTAAGACGGGTCAAATTAAGTGAACAGATTATTGTATATAGTTTTGTTTTATTATTAAGAGCTGGGAAGAAAACAAAAAGAAAACTTTGTCAGGGATTTCAAACTTCTTTAGAGAGAGAAAACTGTACTCTAATCCTAAGAGTTTTGTTTTGTTTTGACTGGCTCTTCTTCTGCCTGATCCTTAACTGCCAATGTCCACCAGGGCCTTGCCCCTTTCAATCTTCTTCTAATGCTAGAGCACCCATCTCAGGCCTCAATCAGATGTTTCTTTCCCATATCATTTTCTCCAGCTGTGACCTTTCTACCTAAGCCGCAGGCCAATATTTACAACTAACTATTAGAACTGCCACCTGGGGTCCGGCCCGGTGGCGCAGTGGTTAAGTTCGCACATTCCGCTTCTCGGCGGCCCAGGGTGTAGACATGGCACCGCTTGGCACGCCATGCTGTGGTAGGCGTCCCACATGTAAAGTAGAGGAAGATGGGCAGGATATTAGCTCAGGGCCAGGCTTCCTCAGCAAAAAAAGAGGAGGACTGGCAGTAGTTAGCTCAGGGCTAATCTTCCTCAAAAAAAAAAAAAAAGAACTGCCACCTGGATGTTCTACATGCATCCCTGTGCTCACATTTTCAAGACTGAATTTAATACATTCTGTCCATGGTCAATTATTAAAATCACTTCCTTGTATATCCCCTCACTTCTCTTATCCCCTCTTGCTGCACTGAACTTACTTGGATGAAACACAACCATAATTAAATCTTTGTTTACTCCAATCCCTTCCCTTGTAGCTAAAGATGGGTGGAGAAAAATATGCAACCACGCTGACCTTTAAATTCATGATGACTTAGCTTGAAAGGATCCTAAATGCTAACTACCCACCCATCATATTTCCAAAATTAATTCATTCCTCTATTCTCCTAACATGACAATTCATACTTTCTCCTCACTTCTCAAATCTCCTCCCTCACAATCATTCCCAGCTGACGTCCATGCTTCTTTTCACTAAAAAAAAAAAAACCTAAACCAATCAAAAGATAATTTCCATTAGCTCCCACCACACTGATTCACCTTCACTTTCTGTATCCACATAGTCTGCTTTTTCTCATTATTATTAATGAATTACCAGTGCTCCTCTTCCACTTGTGCTCTAGATTCCAACCCTTCTTGACCCAAACAAGTATACTGTTCAACAATTTACTATGTCTTTTTCTGGTATCACCAATTTTGCCATCAAGATGGTTTGTTTCTTCTTTCTAAAAAGAAAATAAAAAACTCAACCCCACTTAATCCTCCAATTTCTACCCTATTTTTTCTGCTCCCCTTTACAAGCATGTAAACTCCTAGAGTTTGCATATACTGCACTAACTGTATCTAATTCTTCCCCTCCCGTTCTTCTCGAGTCCACACCAGTGATGCTTTTTATCCCTATTCTTCCACAGAAACTGCTCCTGTTAAGGGTCTAGTAGCGTCCACGTAGACCCATGCTCCAATGGTCAGCTTTTCGTTTTCATTGTGTACTTGGATCTATCAAAAAATGTGACACAGATAAATCACTCTCTCCTCCTTGAAACATTTTTTCCCTTGGATTCCAAGACACCACATTCTATTGGCCTTCCTCCTATCTCAATGATTCTTCCTTTTTAGACTATATATTTGTTCCTTCTAATCTCTAATCCCATTTTTATTTCATCTTTGTATTATGAAATTTTTCAAAGAGAAAAACTGAAAAGCATAAAACTCAACAACAGTTCACCAGTTATTAACATTGCCCACATTTGCTTGTGTGTGTGTGTGTGTGTATGTGTATGTTTTGAATTGAACCATTTGTTAAGCTGGAGACATAATGAAATTTTATTCCTTTATCCTTTGGTATATGTCTACTAAGAATAAGGCCATTCTCTTTTATAACACCAACAGTATCTAGAAATTAACAGTAATTCAAACGCCTTTTATAATTCCTCCACCCTGATCAGATTATAATCAAGGTTCATGCATTGTATTTGATTGTTTCCTCTCTTTAACCTGGAAAAGTTCCTTCCATGTTTTTTTTTTAAATGATACTGACTTTTTAAGAGACTAAGCCGTTGTTTCACAGAATACCTACATTCCTACATTCCGAATTTGTCTCTTTCATTGTGTCATTTAACATATTCCCATATCCTCCCATAAGTCTCTTAACACTGGAGCATCTAAGGGTTTTAGTCTTTGGGCCTTTTCTCTTTTCTATCTATATTCCCTTGGTGTTCTCAAACAGTTTCATAGCTTTAAATACCATCTATCTGCTGACAACTCCCAAATACATAGCTCTAATCATGACCTCTCTCCTGAACTCTAGATTTGCATATCCAACTCTCTATTCAATATCCTCACTTAAATATTTTGTATCTCAATCTTAAAATGTTCAAAATCAATAATGTTCCTCCCTCGTCTTCTCCATCACACCTAATGGCAACTCCATCCTTTCAATTGCTCAGGCCAAAAACTTAGAAGTCATTCTTGACTCTTCTCCTTCTCTTACACCCCATCTAATCTGCTACAAATCAAAATATAAGCAGAACCTGACCACTTCTCATCCACTTCCACTACAACCACCATTCTCCAGGCCACATTTCTCTTAGATTATTACAATAACCTCTAAGTAGTCTCTCTGCTTCTGCCCTTGGCTCCCTTCATTCCATCCTTACCCAGCAGCAAGTCTATTCTTTCCTGTTATAAACTAAATCAGATTACACCATTTCCCTTCTGAAACCCCTCCAGTGATTTCCCATATCACCCAGAGGAAAAGCCAAAGTCATCAAAATTAACTATGAGCCCCTACATGATGTGGACTTCCTTAATTCTCTGACATCATTTCCTTCTATTCTCTTCCAGTCACACTGGCCTCCTTTCTGTTACTTGAACATGTTAGAAAACCCCACCACAGGGTCTTTGCACATGCTTTGCCTTCTGTTTGGAAAGCTCTTCTCCCAGACAGACACGAAGCTCACACCTTCCTCTCCATCAGGTCTTTATTCAAAGGTCACCTTTTCAGTGGGACTTTCCTTCATCATGCTAGATATTAAAATGCAATACAGGTAATAATTTGTAATGTCCTTTTTTAAAAAATGTATGTGTTTAAATATGCAGATATGTATTTTTAATTCAGCAGCTAGACTAGCAGTAATTACATGTGATTAGGCATCCAGGGAATAAAGAGGATTATAAAATATGTACCTTTTAGGGTTCTTAGAATCTTCCCAGTATCCATGAGTCTGTACGATATTTACAACTTAAATTTTTCTTTTGTTTTGCTAAAATACAAAATTATTACATTCTGACTATATTTTTTTCTAGATTCATTGAGCCACCTGATCTTTTTTTTTCCCCCTATTTTGTCAGTTCCCCATTCCCAGGTACAATTCTAGAAGCTTAGGTTCATTTTAAGAATTTTTTAGCAGCAAGATTTAGGAGAAAGCTGTGAGTGAAGTAGGGAAGAAACTCTTAGTAATTTTTAAATAGTCATATAAAATTCCTGCAACACTTATACTGTATACTCAAGCATCCCTTAACAGGCCCTTAATTCTGTCTTCAAGTAAAGAGAATTTTTTAATTGAATATCTCAAAGTTCAGAAGAAATCCTTACAAACATTTCTAACAGCTGCCAGAATTCTTCTGCACGGCACCTAGTCCATTACCATGACTACATTCTTGGCTGTGCTTGTGACAGTCACATTTCTGAAAATATCTGGTAGGAAACAACAATGCACTTGACGAATGCACTCTATGATGAAAGAACAGGCAAAGATGTCTCCTAAATCATGTATCATAGTGCTAACACAGGCATCCAAAAGTTCAAAATCTCTTTCCAAGCATCAGCATCCTAGCCAGTATCATTTGGCACAGCAAGCTGGTTTCTGTTAATACTAACCTAACACACAAACCTGCATATCTATCATCTTGTCTCAGTTCAACAAAGCAAGTAATTTTCAAGCTATTTGCATGTAGATGCTCTAATCCTAAACTATACATGGCAGAAATATATCTTTCTTCTATGAATCCTTTTCCCTATCTATAAACTTCCCCCAATGCCTAATTCATATGACACAAGAGACGATGCCAATACAGTGTAACAATTAAGAATGTGGTTTTCGAGTCAGATCTGAATTTGAATCCCAGTTCTCTCACTCTCTAGCTGTACTGCCATGGGAAAATTTCAAGTACACAAATTCTCTCAGCTTGACTGGGGTTGACTGTGAGGATGAAATATGATAATATGCAGGAATCACTCAGCATACTGTAAGATACTAGGTAAATCCTCACTAAACAGTAACTATTGTTCTTGCAACATCTTAAAAATCTTAACTATAGAATAACCTTCACTGTGTCTTACATCCCATGTCTCATATAGTCTTAAATCTTTCTTCATCTTTATATAAATGAAAGTTCCTTCCTTTTTATCCTTGTTGCCCAGACCTACATTCAGGTCCTGGCCATTTTCAACCTGGATTATGATTTCTTCACTCTCACTAACCTACTTTCCTCCAGCACTTTTCCTAACCTAATTCAGTAATCTTTAAGTCATCTTACGGATCTTTGAATTATGTCTATAATCTTACTCTCTGCTTCAAAATTGTTTATTTATAAGAAGCATGTTTCAAATACCCACTATCCAGCACTGGGCTAGGTACTGGAGATACAACTGTAAAGAACACAGGCACAAACAGTCTGGTATAAGCTTTACGTTGAGGAATTTAAACAACGTTTGTTCTTTCATGCCCTGTGTTTCAAATCATCTTATAAGAATCAGGTTTCTTGGAGCTATCACACCATAGCAGATAAGACAATACCAACATTGCAGTAAAGTATCATAGGTAAAAGTGTGAATTTTGCAGTCAAAACTATCTGAAATACTCCCCTTACTGGCTGTGGGTTCTTGGGGCAAGTTTATCTCTTTAGATGCCTCACTGGCAAAATGGGCATAATCTAACACCATCTCATATGGTTATGATGTAAACCGAATGAGATAAGACACATAATATGTTTAGAATAGTTTTTCCCACCTAGTAATTGCAGTGTATTACTATACTCTCATTATTCCCCTCTCCAAACCTCTTCAAAGTGGTACCCTATGGTCACTGTACCCTTCTCCTCTAACTTTGTACAACTCCTAAGTTCTCCCTCTACTTCAAGTTTTTCTAAATTAATCAGAAAAGCTATGAACAACCCATAATCCGACTCTATGTGGACTAAGAACTTCCATAAGAACTTTCAGTTATGTCCAGTCTGATTACACACTTTAAGGTTTCATGTTTACACATCACCCTCAAAAAAAAAAAGGAAAAGGTGTACTTCTTGATTTGTATATCATACTAACACGACTATTTATTCAGATATCAAGTATTAAGCAGATCTTTTCCCAAGTTTGCCTTAGCTGTGTTTTTTCACTATAAATTTTAAGTTCTTAAAAAATAGACGTTCCAAACTATACAGCACCTACGTAGGACCAACACAAACATTTGTTTAGGCCCTACTAAACATAAAATGAGATCACTACTGAAATCAACTAAAATTTAGCTTACTGAACTATAATTTTTTTACTAGCTAGGAATATGCAATCTTTTAGTTTATAATAATCATTAGATATTAATTTTTGTAAACTACACACTTCTGG
Source organism: Equus asinus (assembly GCF_041296235.1). Lineage (NCBI taxonomy): Eukaryota > Metazoa > Chordata > Mammalia > Perissodactyla > Equidae > Equus > Equus asinus. The sequence continues at coordinate 88,941,579 of NC_091798.1, forward strand.
ACAAGTTTAGAACATTGAAATTCATAAATACAGCTTATGACCAAATTTGTAGCATTCACTTATATGTGAATGAATAAACACAATTTGAAGTTTCACTTACTCAAATTCTGTAGCGTAATATTTAAGAAAGCCCAGTAAGAGGTCCCCAAGACTTGATTCATTCTTTGAGAGGTAAGGAGGAACATTACATGGTGCTTGATGTACAAGGTGCAACTGTATAGCAGGACTGAAAGATTCCTGTCAAAAAGAAAGAGGGGAAAATGTAAACCCACTTAAAACATACACTAAAGACTTTATTAACCCTGACCTAAGGCTTTCTGAAGAAGCAAGAAGAAATTTTCTTTATGTTGGTGATTTAGATATTTAAAGATTTTCTCCCACTAAAGATTTCATCAGTGTCTGGAAAAACTAAGATATTTTAATCCTTGGCTGAGGTATATCACTCAGTTAACCAAATGATCCCTATGGTAGCAAAAGATTTTCTAATTCATAAATAAAACCTTACTGTACATACCAAGATTCCATCCAATAATACACAGCTTTATAAATGTATCTCTTTCTTAATTATATCTACAAGGAGCAGCTGTACTTTATGCAAGCTATATCAAGCACAAGGTAAGAGTTTTTTCTAACTGCCACTTAAAATTTCTGTCAAAGGCCATAAAAGTAACTTTAATATATGAATAGTACATATACTGATTTTAAGATTTTTTTAATTGTTTAATTTCGTTTTTGTATTTTGTATCTTAGAGGGATGAGAAGACAGACATTCGACATGAATTAAACTTGAAAAGACAAAGAGGGCAAGGAAAAGTAGGAAGATAGGAATCATACCAGCAAGCAATATTCAGCAAACTTTTACCACACTATTCATAAAGAAAGGTACCATTTGCTTGCAATCCAGACCCAAACAACACACTTATTAGGAAAACTACTAATGGATATTTATTATTTTTGCCTATGGTATGTCATTCATTTTCATATCTGATCTTTCCTCTATTGGCAGTAAGTTCTGGCTCTAAAACATCCTAAATGAACTATAGAGATTCTCAAGCAATCCATATTCTTATGTTAGAAAATAATCTTTCTAAGGTAATGTGCATAGTGTCCTCAAGAAGAATTTTCTTCTTTTTTTTTGAGGAGATTAGCCCTGAGCTAACTACTGCCAGCCCTCCTCTTTTTTGCTGAGGAAGGCTGGCCCTGAGCTAACATCCGTGCCCATCTTCCTCTGCTTTATATGTGGGACGCCTGCCACAGCATGGTGTGCCAAGAGGGGCCATGTCCGCACCCAGGATCTGAACCGGCGAACCCCGGGCCGCAGAGAAGCGGAACGTGTGCACCTAACCGCTGCACCACCCGGCCGGCCCCTAGAAGGATTTTCTATATTTCCCTTTGTCATCAGAGTAGAAACAGGTTAAAAAAAAACAGCAATTGGTTAAGCAGCAGAATGACAACTACACTTAAGGTTCCCAACTATCTAACAGATCAACTTTGGGTTTATAGATATCAATTCAGTTAGCAATGTCTAAATAACTCCAACATTAAAAAAAAACGGAGGCTCCCCAAATAACTAAGTTGCAATACAGAGAAATAGGGTAGTGCATCTATTTAACAGTAGTCTTCAAAAGTCATCAGCAAAAACAAAGGAGTAAAAAAATCCCCTCCCCTGCCCATTACCTATAATTCTATCAATAATTTATAACTACCAAAAAATTATCATCTCTCAGAAGAAAAATTCTGCTCCACCCACACAATTCATAAAGCTGACACTCCTAAACTTGGGACTTCCCCTTATACTTCTAACAGATTTAATATTACATTAAAAGATGCAGGTAGGAATCCTAATTGTCTCTAAGACTAGGGGGAATAGCAGAGAAGGCTCAATTTATACTAAGAGTAAAAGCAAAAGGAATAGCAGGTATACCATCTCTGCCACCTTTTGTCTAACTTGTTAAGTGTAAAACTGGATTTAGACAACATTATTTAAAATTGTAAAATACAAATATTATTTTCTGGGAAATTAAACAAAAAGATCAAATGACAAGGAAAAAAAGTGGGTCATTGTTTAATAGCTTCTGCTCTGAAAGCTTCTTACTAATTTTTATTTCTAGCACCTAGCACAATAAGCATTCAATTTACACTGATGCTGAAATAGAAGAGTCATTTTCTTACCTGAAATTTAAAACTGTTTGAACCTCCTTTAAAATTTTATTTTGTTCAATAATTTAAAGAAAAAGGTCAGCAATTGTTACATTATAACTGAAGAGCTGTGAGACCTACTCTACTAAAATGCTAACTGACCTTGGACATCAACAATTTGGCCAGTCTTCTCTTAGTCCACTGTTCTTTTTCATGGTTGTATACAAAAAGGGCCATGTTCATTACTGAGGGAGAACTGAAGGAAACTCAAAACTTAAAAAAAAAAAAAAAAAAGACTCCAAAAGAAGCTACAAGTAAGTGGGAATTCCATTTGACCCTAAAAAATCCTCATTTTTGGTAACCAAACGCATTACAGAAAGATTCTCTGCTTTGAGAAAGATTTCATCAAAGAATTTTTTTTAAAAGGGAGCTCCCCCATTGCATTTACATATTTAAGAATAACATACGCTACTTCAGATAGGACGGGGGTGGGCAGAACTTAAGCTAACATATTAGAAAGCACATAAAGAGCAATCCAAAAACCAAAGGAAAAAAAGCAGCCTTAAAATTACAACCTAAATCCCTGGAAAAACAATTTAACTGGTACAATGTAACATCTATTTCTTAAAGAGCTTTTTTTTTTGGATTACCGATACTTTTCGCGGTCTGATTTTTTTTCATGTAGGAAAGACATCTTTATTACTCTTTAAGGTTATATATTATTTTGGGCTTCTAATAACCAAATGTGTAATGACTTTTCCTGAAAACACTTTCCACTTGAATTTAAATGCTGGTGTTTATATATCTTCCATTTCTCCTCAATGAATGCCAGGTTAAGAAAAATTTAATAGGCAATCCCTTGAGAAACATCTGAAAAGTCTCACTGTTTTTGCCCATACAACTGCCTACCAAAAACAGCAAAAACATCTTTTGTCAGAGTCCATCATTTTTCTGAGGCTGTGCCATAATATCCTACTTTACCTTCAAAATTTGAAATTTGGACAATTAAGCACTTTCTGGAATAAATTACATTGGCTAAACTTTTACTTGGTAACTTGGTACTCGTTTCTCCAAAACGATGTATGGCTTAAATGAAAGATGACTGTTTTCCATCTCCAGGCAAACAAAGAAATTTAAGTTGCATAATTTTCTAATATGAATTATTAGACCCTAGAAATAAATGTTGAGGAAGGTCTCAAAGAAAAAGATAACTGATATGGAGTACTTCAGTCAAGTTCTGCCTGAATAGAGAAAGAACTAAATGATATACTGAAGTTCTACCAAGCTTTCTTAACTGTATCCAGATTACCACTAACCTAGTGATGCATGCTGAAGACTAATCATTAAATTTCCTTTAAATTACATCTGACTTGAGTGAGATTTTTAACGTTTTGAAATCATTTTAAGTATTTAACACAAAGTAGAAGTACTATAATGAAGCAGTTACGAGCATGAGTTTTGGAGTCGGACCTAGGTTTGAAACTTTGCTCTTCTATCAGCTATATGAGTTTAACCAAGTTACCTAGCTTTCCAAAGGCTCAGTTTCTTCACCCATAATATAAGAAAAATAATAGTACTCTAAGGGTTGTTATAAGGATTAAATGACATAATGTATGTAAAGCAGAGCAGTAATAATTACTTAGTATATGCCAGGCATCATTATTATAACTGCACATTTATACAATAATGCAGTATGGTTACCTTTTGAAACTTTTTTTTTTTTTTGCTTTTTCTCCCCAAATTCCCCCAGTACATAGTTGTATATTTTAGTTGTGGGTTCTTCTAGTTGTGGCATGTGGGACACCACCTCAGCATGGCCTGATGAGCAATGCCATGTCCACGCCCAGGATCTGAACCTGCGAAACCCTGGGCTGCTGAAGCAGAGCGTGCGAACTTGGCCACAGGGCCGGCCCGCTTTCTGAAACTTTTAATGTATTGTTTCAAAATTAACTTAATTAGGATTTTGAAAATTTAAGTAATGTCAACTTTAAAACAATGGCTTTTGTCACTTAAAAAAAATAAATCTTGGGGCTGGCCCAATGGTGTAGTGGTTAAGTTTGGGGACTCTGCTTCAGTGGTCTGGGGTTCGCCAGTTCAGATCCCAGGTGCAGACCTATGCACCACCACTTATCAAGCTATGCTGTGGCAGGCGTCCCACATATAAAATAGAGGAATACAGGCACAGATGTTAGCTCAAGGCTAATCTTCCTCAAAAAAAAAAAATTAAAATTAAAATTAGGGGCTGGCCCTGTGGCCGAGTGGTTAAGTTCACGCACTCTGCTGCTGTGGCCCAGGTTTTGCTGGTTCTGATCCAGGGCACAGACATGGCACCGCTTGTCGGGCCATGCTCAGGCAGCGTCCCACATGTCACGACTGGAAGGACCCACAACTAAAATACACAACCATGTACTGGAGGGATTTGGGGAGAAAAAGAAAAAAGAAAACAAAATTAAAATTAACCTTCACCAAAACTTTCAAATTTTTCTTTTCAAAAGTATTCATTTAGAGCCTGTTTTACAAAACTAATTAAATCTTTCATCATATTGTTTGCATTTTAAAACTGAAAAAAGTTGCTATATGAATGTGTGTATATACACATATATATGTAAAATTTAACGTATTTTCAATGTACAACTGCACAAACTCTACATTCTCAGAATTCTTTATTTCATAACTATAAAAAAGTGGGCTATTTTCTTACATCTCTATTCTGTTAACATAAACGGCTTCCTGGAATATGAAGATACCATTAGGGAAGCAAACAAATATAAGTTGTCTTGATAAATCTACCTGGCATAATTCCAGGCAAATCTCATAATAATATGCTGGCATTAAAATAAAGATCTCTTCATAAGCTTAATCTGAGTTTATATATTTAAACTTTGTCAACTTCACTTCTTTAACTTAATAGTAAATACCATGCCCTCTATCATTTGTTTTTTAAGTCAGTAAGAATTAAGCAGCAATAATCAATATTCCTATACTATGATGTAGCTTTTGAAGATAAAGATACGCTCATAGTCTTTCATCCTTGTCTTTCATAATTTAATATCATAACTGAATTTAAATACTATACCAATTTTTAAAATATTTTCTAAGTTTTGAGAAGATATGAAAAAGACTAAAAAAAGCAAAATCTATTGAAATTTTATTCCAGTCCAAAATTATCTTATCTTTTTATTCTATTTTAACTATATTATTATATGTATTATATGTATAATATATGTTAATATATAATATATATATAAAAAACAAAATTTAAAAGAACGCTGTTCCCTTGTAAAGAACAAAGTTTTTTTGTTATTACTGTGCAGTTTGAAGCCATTCTCAAACTTATCTACATAACGCAAAATTCTGTCATATCTGCCTTTCTTAAGAAAGGTATAGGAACAATCAGACATACAGTCAGATATATACAAATCAAACGTAATAACAGAATTAGGTGAAATGATATGTTAGTGCATACTACTAACATTTTGCAATTCCTCAGGCAGCACAGTATAATGAAAAAACACCAGTTTCTGGATCTATAATTTGTGACCATACAGGCTTGGATCAATCATGTAACATGTACCTTTCTAAGACTTAGTTTCTTCACCTGTGAAACAAGGGTAACAACTTACAAGTTTGTTTAGGATTAAAGATATTGTGCATAAAATTTACAGTGTGCTGACATGAAGTATATACTAAATGACAGTCACTAGTAATAAAAAACAAGCTGACTGCTTGTCCCATCAGATGGACCACTGAAAAAGCACTCTACTGATCAGCTTACAGGTTTCAGATAAAACAAAAAACCCTGTTAAGAGGAACTAGTAAGTCCTTATCCACGTAAACATCAATCTTACAGTAAAGATAATGTGCTTGAAATATTTACAACAATGTAAACAGACTTGAAAGTAAATTAAGACATTCTCAAATCTAGGAGGTCTTGCTATTCATATTTTTTACAGCCTTGGGGTGGGGCTAGTATTAAATCTATTTTTCTGTTACAAGCATAGAAATAAGATTATTAGCAAAAGAGAGGTGGAGAGAATAGGGTCAGATGTAGTGTATGTGAAGAGAAGTCAGGACTCTGTCACGTGGGAAAGCCAGATAATTAGAAAAATGAAACCAAGAATTAAAAATAAGGCTCTTCAAACTAGAACATACTAATAAGAACCTGCGTATCTTATCATAAAAGCAATACCCCTGTCCTCAAGCATAGTGCATTCAACTGAAATTTCATCAATATTTTATATTAGCAAAAAGAGTTTCAAATAGCACAGGGTTTTAAGCGAGATTTCTGTAGAGGCATCTATTCAATAAACAATAATAGATTCTTTGAAGGATAAGTTTAAATATTAGATCCTTTGTATGCTGAAAAATATATGCAGCTCTTTCTACACTGAAACCTAGGTCTTAAAGAAAAATAAAGTTGGGACAACTAAACGAAATAGTAAATACCCAGAGATTATCTTTGACCTTTCAGTATGAGCTAAAGAATCAATACTTTATGGAGAGAAGAAATCATTCAAGAATAAGGCCCAAAAGTTCGAGTTACTTTTATTTCTATACTTTCTGATGCTTTCATTTTTCATAATGTTCAAGAAAGCATAAATACTGATCCCTAGCTATACTGGAAACTCATTATAATAGTTCCTTGTAATAGCAATAATTAGTTTTTAAAAGCAGGAAGGTAAGATATCCAGATTTCAAACAGTTCTTGTAAACGGCGTCTTCTAGTAGATTACCCACCACAAACTAGGAGGTCCCCACTCAGCAAAACTCTGACAATGAACCCTTTATCATCCAGCACTTGGCATGTGTGCATTATAATACTAAGTGATGTTCAAAAGCAAGAATATCAGTTCTTCTCAATTATCAAAGATTAAATGGCATTTAATTTAGGTTCCATGTCAAGTATATTATATTTTGTGTGACACATTTAAAATAAATAAGTTCTTTGAAAGTTGATCACTCAAGCTAGATAGCATGTTTTCCTTTATAATATGGCCACCTACTAAGTTTAGAAAATAGCTCCCCTTATAAGTTTATGAAACTAACCAGTAAAAATTAGGTGGTTTCAGCAGGTTGATCAAACAATATTCTAAACAAGTAGCTTAAATATTATTTCCAAATAAAACCAGAAACAAAGATGACTACAGAGAAAAACAGAAACGGTAAAACTATAAAACAAGGAAACAGAGAATTCTGGAAAAAAGAACACAAAAAACTGGAAAAGAAACAAAAGTATTCATATAAGTGTGAATATGTACATTACCTAGGTTTCTCTAAACTCAAAGTGAATACATACTAAACTTTTTCTAGTAGGCACACTTCATTTCTTGAATGTTTCCAATTAACTTTAGCAGGATTCTTAATATTATGTACACAAGGATAGTACACTAACATTACCTGGTTTGGTTTATTACTTGGTAAAATCAAAGGAAAGATAAAATTATTATCCAATTTGTTCAACTTCTTAATTTTTTTCCCGGCTTTCAAAGTATACATACATTGGGCTGAAAAACTTCTGAGTTACTAACTAAAGAAATGCTGTAAAACTATATTTACAAATAGCATGAAAACAAGTGGAATGAGTCCAAATGGGCCTTGACCAACTGAGTATATTTAATTAAGATTACTAACAATTATGAGCATCATGCAAAAAATTCCACCATTACCATAAAAGACCAAATTGTCTGCCAATAACCAAATAAAACACCAGTCTTCTGAAAAGTATATGAAACATTTTTATTCTTCTAGCGGCCAATGCCTCAGCCTATATAGAAAATGTTATCAAATACTTAGAAGGTAACTATTACTATTTTTATATTCACATTAATATTGCATATAATAGTTCCACATATACTTGCCATAATATGTATTATAATAATTTATAAGAAACACTTACTGGGTAAATTTTTTGGATGGATGGAAGGATGGGTTCAGGTAGGGCTATAAAAAAAAAAGTTTAAAGCTTCTGTGATTCACATAATTCATTTTACAAAGCAATAATTTGTCAGCTACACTCCAGGTATGAGACTATAAGGGTTTCTGCTCAACAGTTTTCATATATTTTGTGAAATTAATTCTGATCCCTAAAGATTTAAATTCAAAATATATCTAAGTTGACAATTTAAGATTTGCTAATAAGCTATATATATATCTACATATATATCTATATAAACCAATGTTCATTACATGGTTTTAGAATAATAGGGCATCAATAAACGGACACACATCATTTGGTCCAACATCAGACACACACAAAATAAGCAAGACAAGAACTGTTCTACAGATACTGAATGGACATTGTTAAGATGGATGTTACTATCAAAAAAAAATTTTTTTTTAAATACAGGCCAATGATACTACATCATGAAAGAACAACAGTTTATCATAACTGCCCTTTTATTATTTAATTTCTTCTAATAAACAATAACACCAAAATAGATTGTCTTAGGAAATTGATCTACTAGAAAAAACCCTGAAAAAACCTTCAACTTAATTAATTAATTTTACAAAGGAAAGCCTCAGCAAAATTAGAAATCTGAATTAGAAAATTTACACCAGTAAACTATAAAATAAATAAAATTTCATATAAAGAAATCACTATCTTCATATGCTACTGTATTTTTTAATTGTCTCTCTTCACCCTTTAATAGTTTTATCCAAATCCAACCTCAGTAAATGCATTAATAGTAATTTCACATAACTACAATGTAAATGGAAAGGCATGAAAGGCAAAGTGTCTAATATTCACTATATAAGAAATAATTAAAATATGATGTCTTGAGTATGATAAGATACAAATAATGCATTTTCAAGATTTCTTTAAGATTAAAGACCAAATACAGTACCGTATGATAAACTATGTATTTAAGAATTAGAAATAACGCATATAACTAAATAAACTCAGTAACAAACTTTAATTCACTTTTAATTTGCTATTTAGCACAAACTTTTAAAAAATGACTTCTGGAATACATTAATGTACATATAATCAAACATTATGACCAATTTACATGGTCTCCAATTATGACTATAAATGTATAAATTTCTACCATATAGTATTTAAATCTCCCTTCTGTATCATGCTTTATTCCCAAGTGGAAAATTTGAATAAAATGAAATTTCATGGTAGTCTAGAATGTTCACAGTATCTGACTATTAGGGGAAAAGCCTCACTCACTACTTACCAAAATCACTCTTAGGAAGTAAGGATACATATTTTTTTCTCCAGAGGTATTCAAAAGTTCAAAATCCTAGAAGCCCCTACAAACAAACTCAAGCCCCAGCCACTTTAATTCTAAAAGTCTCTGTATTTGTATAACATTTTAAAATGGCTTTCTAGTAATTTTTGTTACAATAGAAAAGCCAAATTAGAAAATCTTACTAGAAATTAGTTTACTCATGTAAAAACCTGAATTTCTTTGCCACTAAATACTCCTAGTAAAATAAAATCTCAATTTAAAAAAAGATGAAGAAAGGGTTGTACAGAATTAGGAAAAAAAAAACCTCTCATTCTTGAATCATAACTAGAACGCTAGAAGAGAAAAACAAATACTAACCACTGAGTTAGGGCCTTTCAACAGACAAGAAGCCTTTAGAACTCAGCTTTTGGGGGCAGGGATATCATTCAGTAAATCCCTTGTCTGACAACCTTAAAGATTTAAAAATACTGGTCATTACAGAAGCACTCAGTGTACTGTGGCAGTTATTCATTAACACTCTCCTGATAGTAACCTCAAAGCGTTCAGTAGTTTTTCAAATGTTTATGTTACTCCAAAGCAAAATACATTCTGGAAGACTCTGGCTGTATTCTATGTTGACTTCAAACTTGCGGACTTCAATCTTTTAAAAGAGCAGATCTTCAACAACACTAAGCAACCACTAATTTTGAAAATACAAAAACAATTTAAAAATGCCTAAGATAGTTCTGTACCTGGTAACACAGCAAACCATCCACGAATATTCATTCATATTATTAATTCTAACCAATTTATACTTTTGCCTGTATTATTAACTCTTAATCTTAGATTGCCATTAAAATCTCTTCTCAATGCCTTTTTCCCCTTGCTTTCATCAGTTACCTTTTCAAGCATATGTCATCTATTATTGACTGTTGAAGTTCATTCTAAAACATGCTTTAGTTAATCTTTTCAATCTTTCTACAGAGAACCTGTTTCCTTTCTCTGTTCATGGCAGAAAAGATATTAAGTCATTTATGAAGTTAAACAAAACTTAAAAGTCATCTGATCCAACTATTCCTGCCACAGATAAGAATATTAAGGCCAGAGAGGTGGAATAAATCACAAAACACTAGCTAACTATGGCAGAACTGGAACTGCTCAATACATCTTGCAGACACTTGCATAACAGAAAAAGCAACTACTTATTTCAATCTCTCTAATTTATTCTAAGCAGGAGTAGCTTAAATTTGCCAAAGTATAGGGTTACATTAGCTCTGGTGTTTGTTAAAGCTGACATCCTTTAACAAAGGCCTAGAAATGGTTGATGATAGTACCATTAATTACAAACCAACATCAGTAAACGGGACCACTTTGTCAAGAAAAAAATATGTTTAACAAAATCTAAAATAATTTTAACATAAGTTCACTACACTGGTAAAATACTAATGCTTGAATTTTCAACCTGCTTGCAAAACCACTTCGGGGCATCTGGGATTAAAGTACATTTTCTAAAGAAGACAATCAAATTAAAATTTCTAACATAAACCATAAGAACGGGGGTAGGGCACATACTATGGATGCTCAGGTATGGTAAACGCTTTAGTCAAATCTAATTTTTAAATCACAACTGAAACAAAGGAATGAATACACAGTAGGTGGTGGTACATGAGTACCTGTCATATTATTCTTTATATTTTATAAGAAATATTTCAATCTATTCAATTTTTAATAAAAGTGAACTGTAATCCACAAGGGGACAGAGTTCACTAAAAAAGCATCAAAAGTAACATGTTTCAGACTGAACTAAAAAACTGGACAAAAAATGATTAGAGAGATAGAAAGTAGTATTTAAAACAGTCAACATCATATGTTTCAAATGTTTTGAGAAAGGCAAATCAATCATCAAACTAGTGTATATCCAAGACTAGTCAGCAATAAAAATACATGTATTAAAATTAGCTTGAAATTTTTTAACAACAAAGAGGAAGATTATCTAACCTTTCTGATGACCGAGTCATAAAACTTTGGCCCGTTTAATTATATGTCTCTTTCACTAACTCAAAAAAATTTATCTGATTCTATAGTTCAAATAAAAATATACTCTCATTTAACATACATTATAAAACATCTACAAGCACAGTAATATATAAAGAAAACAAATCCTGGTGTACATAAATAACCCCTGATAAATTTTTGGCACACACCTTTTCAATATTTGTATACAAATTAACACATATACAAACTCAAATATAATTATCTTTTTTTTTTTAACAGTTAAGTACCATTTATTGATCATTTTAGGTGCTAGGAACTTTTTTTTTTTTTTCAGGAAGATTAGCCCTGAGCTAACTACTGCCAATCCTCCTCCCTTTACTGAGGAAGACCAGCCCCGAGTCAACATCCATGCCCATCTTCCTCCACTTTGTATGTGGGATGCCCACCACAGCATGGTGTGCTAAGCGGTGTCATGTTCCCACCCAGGATCCGAACCAGCAAACCCTGGCCCACCGAGAAGCAGAACATGCGAACTTAACCGCTGCACCACCAGGCCAGCCCCATAATTATCATTTTTTAAATAAAACTGGTATCACGTTATATATGACAATATCATGAATATTTTCTTAAATCATAAATATCCTGAAAACGTGATTTTTAGTGGCTGTGTAAATTTCACAGCAGGACATATTATAATTAGTTTAATTATTCTCCCATTCTTAAAAACTTAAGATTATTTCTAATCTTTTATTATTTCAATAAACTCCATGAAAAAGCCATATATATAAATCCATATATGCATCCCTGATAATTACCTTAGGATAAATTCTTAGAAATGGAATCATAAACTCAAAGGGTACGAATATAAATATTACAACACTGCTTTCTAAACTGTGGAAATATCATTAACCAGAACAGATCAGACCTAGACATCCTGGTAAATGGTCTTCCATTACATTAACCTCAAGACTTCCACCCAATCTCCACGTCAGCTCACAGGGAATAAAAGCTTCTTTGACCAACAAGAAAATCATTTAATTCCTGTCTCAAGTGAAAAACATAAAACATGATGGATGGTGCTTGAGTTTATTTTTATAGGCCTTCTGAACATTCATGTGCCTCAAGATAATGGTCCACAATACAGTGGTAAAAGTTCTTTGAATACAAAAGTGAATATAGAAAACTGTCAAAAGAATAAAACAGTGAAACTTCTTTATAATGTTTTTCAGGGAATAACATTTCTAAAACATTTGTTCAAAGCAAAAAAATAAGAAATATGGTTTTATGGGCTTTACAAAGAACTTTTTAAAACAACGCTACTTGAAGGGAGGGACAACAGGGAAGACACCATAATGAAGTTTAACTGCATTTCCATTTAAAACATTGGGGAAAACCTGTAATACTTACTTTGTAAATAGTGCAAAACCATCAATACAAGACTATAGCTGCTTAAAGTACCACGACTGGCATCATTTATCTCATGGTGACTCGCCCACTTCTTAATCACCAGTACTAACGGACGAACTCGATTTTCAACTGAAAGTAAAATTAAAACTTAAAAATGGTAAGAAGATATTACAGTTTCTTTGAAAGTTCACATCATTTCCCAATTCCACGCCAACAAAAAGAACATTGCTTCCCTGTGTATTAAATACTGTGTTCACCATAAATGTGCCTTACTTCTAAAACGTACTTTAGTTACCTTCTAAAAATTATATATTATTAAACTTCATTTTATTGACCTACAACTCTGATAGTATATGATGCTAGTGCAGCAATATAGTACGCATATAATAAAACGGACATTATACATAAACACAAGAAAAGAGATGTCACTATTTACTACAAACATCTTTAAAAAGAATAAAAGATAAACAGAGAAGCTGATAATTATTTAGAAACAAACAAAAAACTTACGGTATGCATAAGCTCTCAGAAGGAATGTGTTTCTTATTCCAACAATATTGTTTACATTCAAGTCAAACTCCACACAACTATTAAAAAAAAACAAATTTTTAACTCAAGTACAAATTAAACAATTTCCCAATAACTAAATTAATATCCATCCATCCAATGATGCAAAAATAGTATGGGCTAAAGGCCAAGGACTTGCAAATGAGGCGCTAAAGAAGTAAGAATGAATATATACTCAGTATACCATTTTAATATGATGTAGTCTGTATTAGAAATATAAAATAGGATTACTGTTAAAGATCTGTAATGTACTGCTAAGGCTCCACTTATCCTGACCAAAAGAAATTTTAAAATTCTGCAATCCTTTCCAGATAAAATAATGTGACCAAAACCATTTCTGGGCAAGTTAACCCACTAAGTTATATATTCTCACCTAATGTGGAATTATAGCATCATTTGCTTTAAAACACTAGGAATAAAAAGCCAAATAAAGCACAGGTGAAAAAACAAAAGCTGTCTATGTATTATATTCCCTCCCAAAAGGTTGGAAAATTATAATATCATGCCAAATATAGCCACTGATATCTGGGAAGAACTACACCAAACACATAACCGATAGTTCTTTGAAAGCAAAGATACCATGCAATTCACAATTTAGAAAATAGGACAATAACAATCGGATCTATAAAGAATGGCTAAACTCAAAATAAAAGGAAAGATTACTTAATGTATAAGTAATGGACCCAAATACTATCAGGTCCAACTTCTGAACAATGAGTTTTTCTATGAAAAGACTGCCTAAAATAAAAACAACAAATTTCCTTTCTACAGCTTTTACTTATAAAATTTGAAATTTACCATTCAGATTTTCTTGTTTTGGGGAAAGAAATTCTATAATCTTCCAATTATCCATTCACATTGATAAAAATGGACAGTGGCAGGGGCCAGCCCCGTGGCCAAGTGATTAAGTTTGCACACTGCGCTTTAGCGGCCCAAGGTTTCACCCATTCGAACCCTGGGCATGGACATGGCACCGCTCATCAGGCCATGCTGAGGCGGTGTCCCACATAGCATAACCAGAGGCACTAACAACTAGAATATAAAACTACCTACTGGGGGGCTTTGGGGAGAAGAAGAAAAAAAAAAGATTGGCAACAGTTGTTAGCTCAGGTGCCAATATCTAAAAAAAAAAAAAAAGATAGTGGCATTAACACTTCAGATATCATATGACTTTGGCTTTGAGAAACTTATGGTAACAATGGAGTTATATTCTTTCTTTTTTTTTTAATGTGTGCTTTTTGGTGAGGAAGATTGGCCCTGAGCTAACATCTGTTGCCAGTCTTCCTCTTTTTTTTCTTTTTATCTCCTCAAACCCCCAGTACATAGTTGCATATCCTAGTTGTAGGTCATTCTAGCTCTTCAATGTGGGATTCTGCCACAGCATGGCTTAATGAGCAGTGTGTTGGTCCACACCCAGGATTCAAACCAGCAAACCCCAGGCCACCAAAGCGGAGTATGCAAATTTAACCACTCGGCCACAGGACTGGCCCCCTGGAGTTATAATCTTTAATTTTGTTTGTGCAAGTCTTATCGCGGAAACCGGTTTGCACTTCCTCTATATAACTCAACAGAACAGAAAAAACACTTGGATGAAAACTAGTCTGCAATTAAAAATGTTTCCAAAAATATGAATTCAGAGCTTTAAAGATATCCACAGTACTTGCTTCAAATTCTACTTTCAGAAATACTAAAGTAATCCTTAATATGGAAAAAATTTTATGCACAAAATGCTTATTCTAATAGAGGAATGGGTAAGTTAATGACTATATACTCACTCAATGAAATACTGTCAAGCCATTAAAAATGAAGCCAGAAAATATTCAATGATGTAAGTATTCACAATATATGGTTAAGTAAAAAAGTATGATCTCAATTTTAATTTTAAAAATTCTTATGCATTCATATTCACAGAAAGGAGACTGATAAGTTTACATCAAAACATTAACATCAGTTATCTCTCGGTATTAGGAGTTTTTAATGGTTTGTATAGAGAAGAATTATAAAATGGTATTTTAAAGAATACTTAACAATGAAAAAAAATTGTATAATAATCCTAAATTGAAAAAGATTAAATTGTTAAACTACAATCATATATTTTTAAAAACAATTATAATTAGCTAATCGTTTTATGTTTAGTTTATGTTTTATCTCCCTATATCTTTATGCTTTAGAAATTTCTGTTATTTACTTGATAAAAACTCAGTAAATATTTATAGATGGGATGGATGTTGGAATGAATGGAGGGGAAGGTCTGAGCCAGGCATATATCTAGAGATTTGTTTAAAACATATATATAGTCAGTCAATTCTGATATTCATAGTAGTTATGTTCTATAAACTTGCTGCAAATGCTGAATTTGTGAATACTAAACCATTGCTCCTAGGGGCAACAAAGGGTTAGGTTTCCATGGGTCTCCAGACACAATATTTTCTTCCTTTTTCTTTTCCTCTTGCTTAGGAAGATTCGCCCTGAGCTAACATCCACTGCCGATCTTCCTCTTTTTGTATGTGAGCCATCACCACAGCATGGTCAGTGACAGACAAGTGGTGTAGATCCACACCTGGGAACCAAACCCAGGCTGCCAAAGCAGAGCATGCCCAGTTTAACCACTTGGGCTCTGGGTCTGGCCCCAGACACAACATTTTCATCAACTGATCAGTATGTAACTTTGTTTTGTGTGTGTCTGTTTCAAGACACCTTATTTAATATATTGTTGATCCACAATGGTGAAGTCATGGCCAAGAACACTCATGCCTGAACGAAGGATATCTAACACAGGTATTTTCTTCATAACACACATCACAGCTCTGTACACACAAACACTAGGCAGTATCTCAACACTATGATTAGGGGCCATTTTAAACAGCAAACTCACCCACAAAAAGCACAAAAATGTAAAAACATGGCATTAACTAGATCATGAAAAGGACAACTGTTTACAGTATGAGAGCTGAAACAGGAAGGTGGAGTGTCACATTTTTTAACCTCAGCTGGGAATAAGCGGATCAGGTAACTCAAAATTTTCCCCACTCTGCCCTGTGTAGGAGTGACCATGAAAGTGCTGCAAGTATCAATTTGGGGGGCTTTGAGGTTACAAAATAAATTTTATCAAGTAGGAGAATTCGTAAACACAGAATCCATGAATAATGAGGATCAACTGTGTATATATTTACACTTACATTGATATAAACAATTTCAGTATTACTTTTATAAAACTAGGCTAGAAAAACCTGATTTATCACAATACTATCTATTTTTTAGAAAACAACTCTTTTTTAACCAATGAAAGTTAACACCTAACTATTTACATTTTATATTCAGATACTATATAAAAGATTCTAATTCCAATGCTCATAAGAAATTCAGAACTCAGGCTGGTAGAATATACAGATAGACATAATTACAACAATTCCCTTGATACAAATATACATCAAATTTCATCAATTAAGATATGTTCTTAAGAGTGCATTACATTTCCAAAAGGAAAGAGATCATTTAAAAATCTGAAATATAAATATGCATATATTCCTTAAATTGGATAGTCTCAAATTTTCAAAATGTCAAGCAGAATAACTAAGTACAGTTAAGCATGAAGAAGCGAGCAGACTATTTTAAAAAACCATTTCAAAGACCAAATCAAGTGATTTCTCAAAACTGATGACAATAAGCTATTATGCTATAACATACATTTCTTAATTATCTACATCAAAAGAATATCTAAAAATGATCTAAAGCAACTGAAAAAAGGGAATTCAATAATTACTTACCTGACTTTATCCCTGAACTTCACAATTGGCACTTTTGCTCGAATCAGCTGAGGTCTCTCAATGTAGCCAGCTGAAGGGTAAAAGATAATGAGAATATCTGTAAGTGTTTCTCAAATTCATAGTATTCCAATGCACATTTTTAAAAAAAAGCATTTTACTAAGCTAAAACAATTAAAGAAAACACAGTCTTTGAGAAAGAAAGCAAAGAAAGGACATTACTGAATTCTTCTAAGACTGGATTAGGGGGCTATTAAAGTTATTTTCAGAAATGTGGTCTACTATCTAATAACATTTATCAAGAAGTTCATCAGAGCGTTATGAAAAATATCTAGGATAGCAACAGGGGGATAGCTAAATTCTGGCACAACACATGGCAAGATATAACAGCCATATAAATCATATTTACAAACAGTCTTAAATGTGGAAACGCTTGCAACATGATACAAGGGGCAGCGACACGTTCAAATAAGCATGATTTCTGAGAGGAAGAACACATACACATATTTTTTACTCCATCAAACTTCAAAAAAAAATGTTTTTCTGAGTTGAAAGTAATAATGTTCATTGTAGAAAACTAGGAAAATACAGCAATGTAGAAAAAAGAAACTGCAAATTTCTCCCAAATGAGCAATTTCTTAAGTCTTAACTAAAGAAAACCATAAGACCAGATTTAAAAACTAAAAATTTTCTGTTATAATGCTTTTTATGAGCAAAATAATAAATACACCAGGCTTCAAAGAGAATTTATAGGCAAGAATTCAGTGAGGTTTAGTGAGAAATAAGATTAGGAGTTGAAAGTTTCGAGTTCTGACCACAGGTTCTGACACCAAAGAACAAACTATACTCCTCAGGGAAATTATTAAACTGATTGATCACCAGTCTCCTTAACTATTAAAAACAACAACCAAAGGGAAAAAAAAAACCTTTCATTTGAATTAGACGATCTCTAAGGTCCCTTCCATTTTTAATATTTTATGATTCTAATAGCTATTGAAAATCCACTTAAGATATGAATTATTCCTGTATTTTACAGATGTGAAAACTTAAGTCCACCGAAATAAATCACTTGATTTATTTCTCTCCTACAACAGATATAAATTGTTCAAGGGCAATAACTTGTTACTTGACTTTGTATTTTCCAGCTCAAAGCCTGACACATAAGGAATATCTGTTAAACAAATGGACAAATGTCTTTCCAACATCACATAGTGTGGCTTCAACTGTCCACAATATTCTCTGGAAGTTTAAAATAAATTATTTGAGACGGTTTAAAATGTGGATGAAAATCTGCTTAGTGAGCTTACGCAAAATCTTACAATAATATGGTCCAAGTCAACAATTTTGCTTTCTGTTGGAATAATTCACTTGGGCTTCATGTTTAGTGATATTTTTAAAATTTGATGTCATAAATTGCATATAATTTGAAAACAGATGAAATTCTCTCTCCCTCCCATGAATACTTAAAAGACTTTATCTGTATCACTCTTTCGGGTTTTCACAGATACTTTGCATTACAGCTATTTATGCTCATGCATTAGCTTCCCTAACAGTATATAACCTTTTGAGAAAAAGAACTGAAGCTTATGATATCTTTGAATTCCCCACTGCATTCAGTAAACTCAATAAAGAATTGCTGAATAAATGTTACTCTTCTTTTTAGTCAAAAGGTAAAAGGAATTCATTTGGAAAAAAAGGATCCACATTATACATATCCTGACCAGAAAATAAACAATTCTTACCAGAAAATAAAGTGAGAGACACTATAAATAAATACTTATGTCAGATGACATAGGAACTTGAGGCATATCAAACTTACAAAGTCTAGTACAGAAGTGTTTATGGACTAAGGTGAGTATATGTCGTGCTTCAGTCTTCTGATTTACCTGAAAAAAACACTGAAAAGTTAAAAATAAAGTGTTTTTTCATTATCTTTCTAAACTTAGTGTTTTATTTTCTTAATGTATCTCAACAAAGAGAAAACATACAAAGTATACTTTTCTTTGGAGTTATTTTTCACTATTCACTAAATTACATTATAGAAAAAGTCAACCTTTCTGCTGTCTTCACATCAACATTTCTAAATCAATTCCTGATCTTAAACTTAAAGCGCAACATTAAAAGAAATAGCGAAGCAGCCATATACGTCATTTTTTTCCTTTAGTACTAATCTACAAAAAGTAATCCTTTCCAAGAAAAATAAACAGAATTTTAACTTTCTGTAACATCATGTATTTCCCTCTCTAGACTGTGAGCTGCTCAGGGATAAGGGTCACATCTGTGGTGTCTCAGTGTGAGCATGATTGTGACAAGCTGATTCAAACATGTGGAGAAGACTGGAGGATTAGTGGGCTGTGCCCAAGTGTAGTCTACTTGCATGAGGAAGTTTTAATTAAAACTCTAATATTTTCCACTATGTTTATTATTTCTGAAGGGTTTCTTTACTGTTCCTTTATATGATTTCAAAGCCTAGGAAATATCAGAGTTTCTTTCCCAGAATAAATCTCTTTCTGATTTGCAGTAACTGGAAGCCAATTTTGTTAGTGGGATAATAGAAACAGTAAAAATATATATTACTATTCAATAGATTTTTTATATTTATAAAGAGGTGGAATATAATAAGCCACATTAAATTATACTGAAATTAATCTTTGGTAATTCAGAAGAGACCTCGGCATATTAAAGAGGTTGCTTCAGGTCAGCTTAATGAACACCAATTACTGTGGTATTAAGGATACACAAGAGTATAAGTTAACAGGAAATTCAAATAAACATAATACTAAAGAAGAAAATTTGGTTGCTAAATAAAAATAAAGAGAAGAAACAAAGCCAAAATATCAGAGAAAAATTTATTAAATCACAATAGTCTTATTTTAAATTTCAGTGAAATCTCTTTGTATTCCCAAAATAAGAACTCCAAACCCCATAGCCTTTTCAAGGGGAAATAAGATAAAACATTGAAAATACAATCATGGAGAATTCAAATGGAAAGGAAATATATCAAGAAGATAATACTGACACATGCTCTCCTTCTTTACTGCATCCTGGTAACATACCCATCCCAATAATGTTTCAAAATAGAGGCAGAGCTCTTGAAAAAGACAGTGAAGCCATCTCACTTTAACAACTTAGAAATGAATGCTAAAATTCCTATTAGTTTACTGGGCACATGCCTTAAAAGAAAAAGAAGCATTTCCTAGCCTTCCTTGAATTATTATAAACAGAGAATCCAAAGAAGTAATTAAAACAAAAAAAGTTATTTTCTTCAATGACTTTTATATGAAATTTCTTAAATGACTTAACACAAGAAACACATTTGGAATAATGTTTCATTACTTACTGGTTCCTCTTTAATAACTAGACATAAATCACCATCACTGCTCCGGGTACCAAATCCATTCAAAGAGGATCCCACCAAAAAAAGTCTGCTTTCTAAAGAAATAGAAGAGAATTATAAGGTATTATTTAAAATTTTAAATCGGAATGCATATACAAAAAAGGGCATGCAAAATAGGGAACCGTACGTGGAAATAACAGCTGAATTTCTCTCTGCAGCTGTGTTCGACAGAGTTCTTTCTTCTTTAAATCGCTTACTTGCTGCTGACATGCTTCAAATAGCTCCAATATCTGCTGACTCAACTTGAATTCACCGCAAAAAAAGTAAAAATTTTGTTTAGAAATGTAAAAGTAATTACCATACTGAGAAGTGTAAAACAATACTACCGACGGTATTTAAAAAATAAATATATATTATCTCCTTAACACCTTCCAACACAAAACTACTCTTACTTAAGTAACAAGTCATTTAGTATCTGAAACAGTTACTAATTTGACAAAGCAAAGTACCACTGACAAGTCACAGAAAAGTACAGTCACAGATCATTCATAATGAGTATAATCCACGGGGCAGCAAACTACAACCTTCCGTAGCAGCCTGGTTTGGGATGGTACACGACCTAAGAATGGTTTTACATTTTTAGAGGGTTATAAAGATGAACAAATAAAAACATGCAACAAGAACCATATGTGAGTGGCAAAGTCTAAAATATTTACTATCTGTCCCTTTAAAGAAGTTTGCCCAATCCCTGATATTCATAAGACATATAACAGACTTTGAAAGAAAAGTCCCTGGTCTTCCATGCTCATGCAAACCACCCTCTTCCCCATTCTTACAACACTGCTCTGAACCCTGTCTTCTTGTTGCCATCTACAGATGGATCTCCCTGTTTATCTACCTATCTGGTTCACACTTTCCCCTCCAACCTAACTCTTGCTATCCCCATAGGTGATTTCCTTACCTATAATGGGCTACATATCACAACATATTCCCACCATTTCTAAACTACTTCTTACTCCAATATTTTTCATCAGTGTAACACTCTCATAGCATAATGTGGTCTTTACAATAAAATACAACTTCTCTAGCTGTGAAATTTTAAATTTCAATATACTATCTTGGCTTCAATCTGTCCAATTCTTACTTTCTTACTCCCCTCATACCTGCTCTAGAACCACACAGACCCGGATTCCCTTGAATCTCCCCTTTTCTCCTGACCCATCAGTACCTGAACAGCATGATTTCCTTTCGTATCCAGTCCATGCTCCACAACAACATTATTCCCTTGTCATGCTCTAACACCTGTCCTGCAAAATCCTAGTCTTAAGTCCATATGAACAATCACCTTCTCTGCTCTTATATCTGAGTTTCTAAGAAATGAAACTAAAAAAAATTAAAAACCACAAAATTGGCATCTTTCAAATTTGTAGTTACAGGACTAGCCTAAGGTTGGCCCTTTCACATCTCTGGGGAGATATGGCTCCCATTTTACACCATCACCATTCCAAAATCTTTACTATTTTCTTCAAGCCCCCTACACTTACCTCACTTTATTTAGCAGATAACTTCACATTAAAGTTTACCAAGAAAATTGAGGATACCAGATGTGACAAGTCAGCTTGCTAACTGCAAACTTGCAAACTAACATATCTGAATGAAATCTCATCTCTTCACCTCTCCTGTCAGACAAACTGTCCTCCTCCTCTGTTCAAAGCTGACCCCTCACCAACACTTCTGTATCCAAGCCTTCTGGTGGCCTCCACGACACAAATACCTCTAGAGTTTTCCGGGCTCTCTTGCATTTTCAACCTCTCGCTCTCTAGGCCTTCCCCGGACTCCAAGACCAAGCGCAAGTCTCACCCAGCATTTAAAACACTTTCTTTTATCATGTTTAGAACTCATTTTAAGAAGGCAGAGGCAGTCCAGGCAACTTGGCAACGAATGAGACATAATTTTTTAATATCCCCAAATAAACCACCCCTGCAAAAAGAATAGTGAGGAGAACAAAACAAATAGATCAAACCAAAACAAAACAAACACAGCCAACAAATACAACACAATTAATTGACTATGTATCAATCATGAACACCAAAATATGAATAGTTGGGACCAAACACCAACAGCAGCAAGACCCAGATGGTATCAGCAACATTAAGAAAGAAGAGGAGGAGCCAGCCAGGTAGCTAGTGGTTAAGTTCGAACACTCTGCTTCAGTGGCCCGGGGTTCACCACTTCAGATCCCAGGCACAGACCTACAAACTGCTCATCAAGCCATGCTGTGGCAGTGTCCTATATACAAAAAATAAAGGAAGACCGGCACAGATGTCTGCTAAGGAATAATCTTCCTCAAGCAAAATGAGGAAGATTGGCAACAGGTGTTAGCTCAGGGTCAATCCTCCTCACCAAAAGAAAAAGGAAGAAGAGGAAAGGGATTTTAGACAGCCCTGAAGCCAGAACAGCCAGAAATCAAATTGCCCTTAAGTACTACCTGGCCATCCCTTTCTTCAAATTGAGGCATCTAATTTAGTGCAGGATAGCAACCAAAATTGGAAGCGAGTTTCACAGGCCACAACTCACAGGTAAACATAACAGGATCATAGAAAGATCAGAAATTTCAAAACTAAGTGAGGCTCCCTTCTAAGACAAAGCAACACATCAAGCAGAAACCGCCAGGAGGAGAATCCAAACTAAGCAATACAGAGTCACTAAGGGTAAAAGAAACAAGGTCTAGAACTAGAATGATTCTAATTCCCAGGGGACATTTGACAATATCTGGAAACATTTCTGGTTGTCATAATTGAAGGGAAGGGGGACACCACATGGTGATCACTGGCATCTAGCAGGTAGAGGCTAGGATGCCACTAAACATCTTACAATGCACAGGACAATCTCTGACAGCAAAGATTATCTGACCCAAAATGCCAATATTGCAGAGGGTGAAAAACCCTGGTCTAGATAAAAGAAGGGAAGAGAAGAGAAAAAGTCTCAAAGTATACTGCTGAATACCACACAACAGAAGAGGATTCCTAGAGCCACAAACCTAGGAAAGCCAACCTGCCTAACTCTCCTCATGTAAAAGTAGCATAGGAAAAGCCATCTCACTTAAGCACAAATAACAGAAAAGAACTGGAATCTCAGGAAGAGAGGTGAGAATGGGAGAAGGACAGAAGAAAATATTTGAAGAAATAACGCCTAAAAACGATTCTAGTCAATTCCCATACAAAGTTTTTATTAAAAAAATGAGAAAGACATGCCCACAAAACTAATGAAAATTCAAACATAATGTATCAAACCAAGGCTGCTTCTCTTATGTTTTACTTTTCTAAAAAGATAATTGACTAGAAAGTATATATACTAGTACTAACAAAAAACAATTGGAAATTTACATTCTAAAAATGTATCAATAACGGCAAAAAAACATGAAATATTTAGAAATATATTTCCCAAAAGGTATATAAGACCTGTACACTGAAAATTACTAAATACTGATGAAAGAAATTAAAGACCTAAATAAATGAAGTGATATACCATGTTCCACAGCTAATATCATTCTCAATGGAAAAAAACTGAAAGCTATCACTCTAAAAACAGGAACCAGACAAGGATGTCCACTTTCACCACACTATTTTTTTTTTTTTTAAAGATTTTATTTTTTCCTTTTTCTCCCCAAAGCCCCTCAGTACATAGTTGTATATTCTTCGTTGTGGGTCCTTCTAGTTGTGGCACGTGGGACGCTGCCTCAGCGTGGTTTAATGAGCAGTGCCATGTCCGCGCCCAGGATTCGAACCAACGAAACACTGGGCCGCCTGCAGCGGAGCGCGTGAACTTAACCACTCGGCCACGGGGCCAGCCCCATCACCACTCTTATTTAACATAGTATTGGAAATCCTGGCCAGAGCAGTCAGGCAAGAAAAAGAAATAAAAGGGATCCAAATTGGAAAGGAAGAAGTGAAACTGTCACTATTTGCAGATGATCTGATTTTACAGACAAAAAATCCTAAAGAATCCACCAAAAAACTTTCAGAAACAATAAATGAACATGGTCAAGTTGCAAGATAAAAAATCAATACACAAAAATTAATTGTGTTTCCATACTCTAACAATGAAGTAGCAGAAAGAGAAATTAAGAAGAATACAATCCCATTTATAATTGCAACAAAAAGAATAAAATATTTAGGAATAAATCTAACCAAAGAGGTGAAAGATCTATAAACTGGAAATTAACAGTTAAAATGCCCATACTTCCTAAAGCAACCTATAGATTCCATGCAATCTCTATCCAAGTTCCAATGACATTTTTGACAGAAATGGAATGAAGAATCCTAAAATTTATATGGAACAAAGGACCCCGAATAGCCAAAGGAATCCTGAGAAAAAAGAACAAAGTTGGAGGTATATCACACTCCCTGATTTCAAAATATATTATAATGCTGTAGTAACCAAAACAGCATCGTACTGGCACAAAAACAGACACACAGATCAATGGAACAGAATCGAGAGCCCAGAAATAAACCCACACATCTATGGACAGCTAATTTTCGACAAGGGAGCCAAGAACATATAATGGAAAAAGGAAAGTCTCTTCAATAAATGGTGTTGGGAAAACTGGATAGCCAGATGCAAAAGAATGAAAGTAGACCATTGTCTTACACCATGCATAAAAATTAACTCAAAATGGATTAAAGACTTGAATGTATCAGACCTGAAACCATGAAACTTCTAGAAGAAAACTTAAGCAGTACACTCTTTGACATCGGTCTTAACAGCATATTTTCAAGTACCATGTCTGACCAGGCAAGGGAAACAACAGAAAAAATAAACAAATGGGACTACAACAAACTAAAAAGCACAGCAAAGGAAACCATCAACAAAACGGAAAGACAACCTAACAATTGGGAGAAGATATTTGCAAACCATATATTTGATAAGGTGTCAAGATCCAAAATATATAAGGCACTCATACATCTCAACAACAAAAAAACTAAGAACTCAAAAAATGGGCAAAAGATCTGAAGAGACATTTCTCCAAAGATATACAGATGGCCAACAGGCACATGAAAGGATGTTCAACATCATTAATTATCAGGGAAATGCAAATCAAAACTACAATGAGACATCACCTCACACCCGTCAGAATGGTTATAATTAACAAGACAGGAAACAACAAGTGTGGGAGGGGCTGTGGAGAGAAAAGAACCCTCATACACTGCTGGTGGGAGTGCAACTGGTGCAGCCATTATGGAAAACAGTATGGAGATTCTTCAAAAAATTAAGAATAGAACTACCACACCATCCAGCTATTCCACTGATCAGTATTTATCCAAAGAACATAAAAACACGAATGTGTAACAATACATGCACCCCTATGTTCACTGCAGCATTATTCACAATAGCCAAGACTCGGAAGCAACCTACGTGCCCATCAAGGGACAAATGGATAAAGAAGATGTGGTACACACACGCAATGGAATACTACTCAGCCATAACAAACAATGAAATCCAGCCGTTTGTGACAAAAACGGAAGGACCCTGAGGGTATTTATGCTAAGCAAAATAACTCAGAGGGAGAAGGCCAAATACTGTATGATCTTATTCATAAGTAGAAGATATAAACAACAATAAACAATCACATAGAGACAGAGATTGGGTTGGTGGTTACCGGAGGGGAAGGGAGAAGAGAGGAGGGCAAAAGGGGTGTTTAGGCAGATGTGTGTAGTGATGGATTGTAATTAGTCTTTGGGTGGTGAACATGATGTAATCTACACAGAAACCGAAATATGATGTACACTTGAAATTTATATAATGTTATAAACCAATGTTACTGCAATAAAAAAGTAAAAAGAACTTGAAAAATAAAATAAGAAATTATCAACAGCAGCAAAAGAATATGAAATATTTAGAATTATATTTCCCAAAAGGTATACAAGACCTATACACTGAAAATTACTAAGTACTGATGAGAGAAATTAAAGACCTGAATAAATGGAGTGATACAGATCATGTTCATGGATCAAAAGACTACTGTTGTCAAGTCTCCTGAAATTGACCTATGGAGTAAATATAATCAAAATTTGTAAAAAATTGTTAAAAATAAAAAGCCACCATGCTTGTTTCTAGAAATTGAGAAAATAATTTTAAATTTTATTTGGAAAGGCAAAAGACCAAGAATAGCCAAGACAAAGAAGAAAAAAGTCAGAACTGCCTGACTTCTACCCTTACTTATTATATAGCTATAGTACTCAAGATAGTATGGCATTAACAAAGGGATAGATAACAAAACAGAAGACTGAAATACTTATGAATGAACTCATCCAATACATAAAATTTGCTTCAAACTAAGAAGGGAGGAAGGTATAAATGAAATAAGATTGGCCATATGCTGGTAATTTGTTAAAGCCTCATGAAGATTTATGATACTATATTCTATTTTTGTATTTATTTGATATTTCCCATAGTAAAAAGCTAAAAAAAAAAGCTTCCAAGTTTATAAAAGATTTGAAAAAGGTTTCCAGAAAAAGTGGCTAATATAAAATTTTAAATGACACTTGAATGATTCAGTTTTATTCACCTACAGCAGGGTTGGCAAACTACAGCCTATAGGCTAAATAATGCCTCTAGCTTGTTTTGTAGGGCCAGCAAGCTAAACGATTTTTACATTTTTAAAGCATTGTTTAAAAAAGAGAGAAAACAGGAGCCAGCCCAGTGGTGCAGCAGTTAAGTGCAGATGTTCCGCTCTGACGGCCCAGGGTTCGCCAGGTTCGGATCCCGGGTGCGCACATGGCACCATTTGGCAAGCCATACTGTGGTAAGGCAGCCCACATACAGAAGATGGGCATGGATGTTAGCTCAGGGCCAGTCTTCCTGAGCAAAGAGGAGGATTGGCAGCAGATGTTAGCTCAGGGCTAATCTTCCTCAAAAAAAAAAAGAGAGAGAAAGAAAAGAATATGTGAGAAAGGCCCCATGTAGCCCACGTCTAAAATATTTACTATTTGGCCCTTTATAGAAAAGTTTTGCCAGCCCCTCGATCTAGAGACTTGGGCAGATCAACCCAGTCCTAGAAGTCATATTAGGTACTCAACATCTGTTAAGTAACAAAAAGATAAATTTCTTTACAACAATGCTCAAATGAAATTTTATCATATTTATAAAGCCCTTTCATCATCTGAATGACCATGCTCATGTAGAAACATTAACATGTAAAAAAAATTTATGATTATGTGGAAAATACAAAATTCCATAAACTTGCTCTTCTCCCTTTTTTACATTCAGGGAAACATTTCTTCTCTCTCGAGGACTATTATAATGGAGATCTAATAGATTTTTACACAAAAGAATTTTCCTCACTATCTAGCCAGTTATTTAAGGATCCACATTATGAAATTATGTTACTATATCCTAAAACAGACAGACATAAAGGATATGGAGTCCAGACGAGACAAAAACTCAAAAGAAATGCACATTTACACTGAAACAAGACCTCTATTACTCATATTTAGAGAAATATTTCAGGATAGGCCTCAATGTTCTTATAATCCTGAAAAAAAAAGAAAAAAGGGATGTATGCTATGAAATCTCCTTGGCTGAATATCAGGCACCAAATATTTAGATAACATATGTAACACCATGCTGATTACCGATAATGACACTTTAGAAACTTTCTTTAATTGTTTCTGTTTCATTCAGAAGCAAATTTTTCCCTACTATTAGTTTTAAAAAAAAAACGATTCCAACAAAGTATCCGCAAAATAGATTGTTCTTAAAGTTATTTAAATCTCTACAATTTAGAGATTAGGCTGCCTGCCAAGATTTATTACTTTAAAGTTAACTGTAAAAGATATCCATTTCTCACTGTAAATAAGTTGTACCTGCTCAAAATTTACCTATATATAGTTAGGTAAAAAAAAAAAGTAAGATTTACCTACATATACTAAATACTACATATCAAAATACTAAAATTAATAATTCTTCCAAATATAAATATTCATTTTTCCTAAAAAAATATGACTACCTATCCTCAAAGTAGGCTCAAATCAAATTACTAATAAAGTTATCATTGTGTGAGGTCAATACAAGCCATTAAGTACAAGTAAAATATGGGTTTGGATTCAGGAAAGTTTTCAAATGTGTCAATAAATAAGGCTAAATTTTTACACAGTATTCTCAGCAGTTTCTCCATCTGTCCCTGTTATCTGGGTCCCCATGCAAAAGAAAGTGAAAAAACCTTTCAGCTGGAAACACCAAGATCTGATCATATACTACAGTATATGAAAAACAATCATGGTTTTTGGCTAAATATATGCGCTATCTACAAACACAAATTAGCACTGAGCTTTCGAGATAGGAGAAATAAAATTAAATATGGTACAGAAAGCAGATCACTAGTTCGTAAACATTTCAACAAAAACTGGCAATTCCTTAGGTTGTCCCCTTGCCATAATCTTTGTTACACATGTTTAACTATAGAAAAAGCTGGTACTAATTACTGAGTATTAGTATAATAAAAGTTGAAATTCATTTTTGATGCTGAATTCCTTTTCTCTTCAAATTAACTAAAATAAAACAGAACCAGGAAAATGTCATGCTGAAAACAACCAACTCCTTATTAGCATGTTAAATTACTACGTTTTTGTGTGTGGACACAATGTAGAAACTTCTGAATTTATAAACTGCCATGCTGATTAGGCAGTTTGAATTACTGATTCCTTTCCCTGAGTTCATTGCTTTTAGGCACATACTATTACCTGAACGTGGCCAAGAAACAACCGCCTAATAAAAGGAGAATAGAGGGGCCAGCCCCATGGCTGAGTGGTTAAGTTCGCGCACTCTGCTTCAGCAGCCCAGGGTTTCGCTGGTTTGGATCCTGGGCGCAGACATGGCACTGCTCATCAGGCCATGTTGAGGTGGCATCCCAAATGCCAGAACTAGAGGGACCCACAACTAAAAGTATTCAACTATCTACTGGGCGGGGGGGGGGGACTTGGGGAGAAAAAGCAAAATAAAATAAAAAATAAAAAAAAGATTGGCAAGCTGTTAGCTCAGGTACCAATCTTTAAAAAAAAAAAGAGAATAGAAACAAACAAACTAAACAAACTTTCACCTGCGGATCTCTTCTGCTGAGCCCTGGTCTAGATTTTCTACATAAATTTACATCTCCATGGCTTTCACACTCTTGACAGACACATACATTATAAAGACAGAGCCCCAGGAATAAATTTAGCCAAGGAGGGTGAAGGATCTGTACATTGAAAATTATAAAACATTGATGAAAGAAACTGAAGACAACAAATAAATGGAAAGACATCCTGTGTTCATGCACTGGAAGAATTAAAACTGCTAAAGTGTCCATAGTACAAAAAGCGATCTACCAATTCAATGTAATCTGTATCAAAATTCCAATGGCATTTTTCACAGAAATGGAAAAAGCAATCCTAAAATTCATATGGAACCACAAATGACCCAGAAAAGCACAGCAATCTTGAACAAGAACAAAGCTGGAGGCATCACATTTCCTGAATTCAGTATGGATATTTCTCAAAATATTAAAAATAGAAATACCATATGACCCAGCTATCCCAGTACTGAGTATTTATCCAAGAACTTGAAATCAACAATCAAAGAGACTTGTGCATCCCTATGTTCATTGCACTGTCATTCACAACAGCCAAGACATGGAAGCAACCCAAGCGCCCACTGACTGATGATTGGATAAAGAAGATGTGGGGTGTGTGTGTGTGTATATATATACACACACAATGGAATACTACTCAGCCATAAAAAAGACAGAATCATCCCATTCGCAACAACATGGATGGACCCTGAGGGTATTATGTTAAGCAAAATAAGCCAGACAGAAAAAGACAAACACTGTATGATTTCACTTACATGTGGAAGATAAACCAACACATGGACAAAGAGAACAATTTAGTGGTTACCAGAGGGGAAGGAGGTTGGGGGTGGGGTGGGCATAAGAGGTAAAGGGGTACATATATATGGTGACTGACAAATAATTTACAAGTGAACTTTCACAATGTTATAAACTATTATGACCTCAATAAAAATTTTAAAAAAGCATCATTATTAAATATATATATATAGATATAGATATAGATACACACACACACATATATCACCTCTCACTTGTTAAAAGGCTATTATCAAAAAGTCAAAAGATAAGTGTTGGCAAGGATGTAGAGAAAAGGGAATGCTTAGACACTGTTGTGGGAAAGTGAACTGGTACAACCATACTGGAAAACAGTACAGAGTTTCCTCAAAAAATTAAAAACAGAACTACCATATGATCCAGCAATCCCACTTCTGGGTATATATCTGAAGGAAATAAAATTACTATCTCAAAGAGATATCTGCACTCCCATGTTCACTGCAGCATCATTCACAGTAGCCAAGACACGAAAACAACTTAAATGTCCATCAAAGGATGAATGGATAAAGAAAACGTGGTGTGTGTGTATATATACATATATATAATGGAATATTATTTGGCCATAAAAAGAAAGGAAATTCGGCCATTTGCAACATGGATGAACCCAAAAGACATGATGCTAAATGAAATAAACTAAACACACAAAGAGAAATACTGCATGATCTCACTTACATGTGGAATCTATAAAAAAGTCAAATTCATAGTAGCAGACAGTAGAATGGTGGTTTTCATGGGCTGGGGGGCAGGGGCGAATGGGGAGATGTTGCTCAAAGGGTACAACTTAGCTATAAGATGAATAAGGTCTGGAGACCTAATGAACAGTATGGTAACTACAGTTAATAATAATGTATACTTGAAACTTGCTAAGACAGTAGATCTCAAGTGTTCTCATCCCAAAAAAATATGGTAACTATATGAGGTGATAGATATGTTATTTAGCTTGATTATGGTAATCGTTTCACAATGAATACATATATCAAAACATCATCTTGTATATCTTAAATATATACAATTTTTATTTGTCACTCATATCTCAATAAGGCTAGAAAAAAAGACTTCGTAGGAGATGTGGGCATACATATATTTTAACCACTTGAAATTCAGTGAGCTAATGCTTTACAAATATTTTATCCCCTTTTTCAATTTGCTCTTTATTTTAAATAAAGTAGAATAATGAAATTAAAAAAACAGTTTTTTTAAGATAGAGCCTCTGAGAGATTTGTAAGATATCTGTCCCTAAACTATTCCTCCAAGGGTGCCAAGAGGCTCCATAAAATTTGCTCCTTTCCAAAATTAAACATTACACAAGAAATCTTGAATAATTCATTGACAATCATCTTTTTATTTTACAATCAGTACCAAGAAAATCTCAGCCTAACTTCATCTCAACTTAAAATTCAAAATCAATTGCTTCAATTCACATATCTTCAAACTAACCAGAATTTCCAAATAAACTTAAAATAGATGGAATTCAGGAGTTCGGTTAGCTCTATTCCTCTACAGCCTCTTTTTTGTCCAGGCAACCATATATTCACCTAAAAGCTAGAGTGAAATAAAAGTTAAAATTCACAAAAGTAACTCAGATGTTTTTACTTAATGAGTTCTGTTTGTTCGAATAGCAACTTGAAAAACAGACAAAAGATTTTAAAATAGAGAAAAAGATTTAAACTCACAGGGTACTCATTTTTAAAAATCTAATTCTTTAGTTTCCAAAACACAGAATAAGAATTTTCAAAATAATTAAAACTTCTTTGAACAAAATCTCTCCCTAGAGCTGACTGAGTCAGCTGACTGACTTATTATTACTAATAATAAATTCATTATTACCAGTTTTAAGTGAGCCCTCTAAACTACCCAGCAAATACTGTTTCAAACCTTCTCCACCCATTTCTCTGGTCAGCTTGATTTCCTGCACACGGTAAATGCTATTTCAAACCTTCTCCACTATTCTCAAACTTTGGACATCCTACTTAATCCTCTTCACTCTCAATAGATGATCTTGCATAGTAATTCAGAGAGAAAACAAGAAGAAGCCACTCAACCATGGGAACGCCATTAACTTCTCCATACCGCACCTACAAATTTCGTTCTATCTACACCTATCCTCTAGTTCCAAAAAGCTTTTCTCTTACCTAAAGCCACTTGCCTATATGCAGGACCCATGCTCTTTCCACCTTCTAGGGAACCTTATTCATGACTGTTCTTTTCTTTCAAGAATAGTCAATCTCCTCTCTATTGAATCTTTCCCATTAACATTTATATATGGCTAAAGTTTCTCCTACCTTAAAAAAAAAAAACTTTGTTCCAGCTTCCCACCTTTAGCTCCTCCCCTTCACAGCCAAACTTCCCAAAACAGTTGTGTACACTCAGTTCCCACTTCTGTTTTCCCCTTCTTTCCTCAACCAATTTGTCCTGGATCCAGGCGTTCTTCTCTCCCTGAACAATCAGATCCATATCCTTGGCTTTAATTAACACCTATATGCTGATGATTACCAAATGTATATTTCTGGTCAATACTTTTCCTCTGAATTCCAGATCTATATATATTAAACTATCATCTCTAAATATCTAATTGATGTTTCAAATGCACATTAAAGGCAACACATCCAGAGAACTCATCCTGCTCACCCTCCAACTCCTATTAAATACACACACACATAAGTCTTTCTCCTCTTCCATTTTGTTCTGTCTCAGTGAATGATACTACCATGCATCCACCTGTACAAGCCAGAAACTTGGGAGTATTCCTCACTATCTTCTGATGGTTCTCATCCAGGGGCCATTCTGGCCCCGAGGAGGACATTAGGCAATGTGTACAGACATTTTTGGTTGTCATAACTGGGAATTAGTGGCATCTAGTGAGTTGAAGCGATGAATGTAGCTTGACATCCTAGGATGTGCAGTCCCCCCAGACCAAAGAAAGCTGGTCCAAAATGTCAATAGTACAGAAGTTTAGATGACCTAATCTAATCCATCATCAAATTCTAACAATTCCACTTCCCAAATATAGCTTCCATCCATCAATTTCTGTTCATCTTAACTACCAGCATTTCCTAATTCAAGGCACCATTATCTTTCACCTAGAATATTATAATAATTTCACTACATCCACACTTGGGCTTGATCAACTTGTTCAACTTCATACAATGAAATCAAAATAATTTTAATTCATCTTTCTCCTCTGCCTTAAAAAAACCCAGAATAGCTTACCACTGTTCTTAGCTGAAGACCAAAATGACATACACGTCCTCACATGCTCTGCCCCGTCTCTACTCCTCCTACCACACTTCAGCCATTCTCCTTCTAATCAACCAAATTCTAGCTACTCTGGGCTCCTTCCAGTCCTTTGCATACTCCATGCTCCTTTCTACCTTAAGACCTTCAAATATGCTGTTCTTTCCCTCTAAAGCATTCTCTTTACTCCCACCACTGGCACGAGTAAACTTCTACTCATCCTTCAGCTCTCAGCTCAAACATTACCTTCTCTAGACCATCCTTGAGACCTCAAATACATTCTCTCAGCACAGTAATTTTTCTTCATAGTACTTATAAATATCTTTAAAAAACTGTGATTTGCATGATTTTCTAATGGTTCTCCCTCTCTCTACACTGTATGTGCATGATGAAGAGACCGTGTATACTTAGCACAACATTGTAGCACACGGCTAGTACTCACAAATATTTATTGAATACTAAATAAATTTAGAATCTAATCTACTCGAGGAGTTTCAACTGTCACTATTATTGCAGGTGACTTCAGGATTCATCTCTGGCCCTGAAATATATACTGCCAGTTCGTCTACAATATGTTTTTCTACAATACCAATTAGTTTAAAGACAACTGGTAAATAGGAAAATGGTATCAATTTAACATGTTAGTTGGGTTGACTTGTACATGGAGCTGAAATTGTGGAATTATAAGCTTCAGGAGAAAGGAAAAAAGCCCTCAGCTCAGCTGCTGCACAGCCGGGAGTCCTTACAGATCTAAGACAATTTAAAAATAAGCATCTGCATCCAGGGTTCCTACTCAATAAAGCATACTCCCAGCCTCACACAGCTCTCTGCTGGTGTATTTCCTTCTGTGTCTACCTTTACAGCAGCCTCACTGATTCAGAACTCCACTTTTACGTGCCTTATCTCAGTGCCCACCACAAGCTAGCATCTCAACTCTATTTTGTATATTTTTAATATCCCCTGAAGCAGCATCGAGTCCTGCGGTCTGTCCAAGTTATTTCCCAAGGTATCAGTTATTATTCTCAGTAGTGTTCTAGTTACAAAATTCTTTAGGTTTCGAGAAGTCTGCTCCAGCCCTATTTTCCCATAGCCCTATATTCTGAGTGTGCAATTTGCAGAACATGAGGTTTTTCAAGAGCACAGATGTTATCGCAGATTTTCCCCGTGTTCCAAATAGCTCTTGACTAGTTCCTCAATTAGCTCACACTGAAAATCTAGGTTCCTTATCTCTATTAGTAGGCCAGAATCAAATCATTGGAGTTATTGATGTCTCTCTCCCTCCCTCTCTCCCCTATATTCAATCACTCCACACTTTTTATCAATTTGCCTTATGCACGGTCTCTTATATCTTTTCCACTACCATCTGCCATAACTGAAAGCTTCAGCACCTCTCATCTAAATGAATTTAATACCCTTCAAGGTAATCATCCACCTTCCCAGCCCTCCTTATTCCAAACCAAACTTCACTATACTGTAAATGCAAATCTGACTGTGCTATTCCTCCACTCAAAAACCTTCAGTGGCCTTCTACGGTGCATTCAAGGCCCCAAACCACTGCTCCACTTTTCACACTGAACATCCCATTGACTTTGCACTGTAGCAGAGGTCAACCATACAAACCAATGAGCACACTGCTGGCAAAGAAAGACACTCAATAAACATTAACTATTACTGTCACAGATTACCCGGTATTACAGGCAGTTCTAAAAACGTCATCTTGCTACTCTTAATTTTAAGCATCTTAAGTTCCTCCTCTTTGTATTATTAGAGACAAGGGTCAAATCTTGGTTGTGTCACTTACTAGCTGTGACCTTGAGCAAGTTATTTAGCTTTCTGAGCCTCAGTAAAATTAGGATAATATCCATGTCATGGGGTTGTTGAAAAGACTAAATGACATAGCATATGGAGAATGCCTAGAAGAGAAGAGACATCAATAAATGTTAGTTTTCTTAAAAAGTGTTCACTTACAGAATGAATGCAGAACTAAGTGCTTGCTTTCCTTCTCCCACAACTAGGCAGGTTGAGAGGAGCACTCAAAGAAACTGGTTTAACAACAAAATACATCTTTATTCCTCTGAGATAACTGCTTATTCCAAAAACACAAAATTTAAGAGTATCTTTTTCTATGTTACTAAGCAAAGAAAAAGTTATTGCTATGGAACTATACTTTACTAGATGATATATACTGACTAATGTGAATTATGTTATTAAATTTACTGAGTGAGACTCAACATATACCCAGTCCACATGCAAAACTAGTAGTTATTTAGTTAGTTCTACTAGTTAGTAACTATTACAAAATATAAGTACATGCAAAAATAGAGAGCTTCCATACTTATACATCATAAATTCCACAGAAAAACGGCCCACCTAAACACATATTTTGAAAACCCACATATAGTAAAAGGTTCTTATATATTCATTCAAAGAATTGGTCTGATTTGATTTAGACCACAGGCTTTCCCATTATAGCATTACAAGACTTTCTCTGAAATTGGAAAACAAAGAAAGGAGAACGAACAAGTAGGGAGGGGAAGGATGGTAGCAAAACATCCCAAGTTAATCTTTTCCCATTTTACTTTGCTTTTTTCTCCCTCTCACTGGTTTTGTCTAACTGCTTTTCCTACTTCACAGTAAGAAAAGACAGAATCTTTTTAATAAATAGTGCTGGGACAACTGGACTAACAGTAAAAGAATAAAGTTAGACCTCTACTTCATGTCATATATAAAAATTAACTCAAAATGGGTCAAAGACCTAAATCTAAGAGTTAAAATTATAAAACTCTTAGAATAACACACAGGCATGAACCTTTGTGACCTTGGATTAGGCAATGGTTTCTTAGATATGACACCAACAGCTTAGGCAAGCAAAGACAAGCAGATAAACCGGACTTCACCAAAATGGAAAGCTCTTGTGCTTCAAAGGACGCCACCAAGAAAGTAAACAGACAAACCAAAGAACTGAAGAATATGTTTGCAAATCATATATCTGATAAGCATTTAGTATCCAGAATATATAAACAACTCTCACAACTCAAGAATTTCTTTAAAAAATTTTAAACGGGCAAATTAACTGAATAAACAGTTCTCCAAGGAAGATACACAAATAGCCAAGATACAAATGAAAACATGATCAACATCATTAGTCATTAGGGAAATGCAAATCAAAAACTCCACTTCACACTCACTAGGATAGCTATAAAAAAAAAGACAGACAACAAGTGTTGGCAAGGATGTGGAGAAATTAGAACACTCATACACTGCTGGTGGAAACATAAAATGGTGCAGCCACTTTAGAAAACATTCTGGCAGTTCCTCAAAAAGTTACAGACAGAGTTACCACATAACCCAGTAATTTTACTCATAAGTATATATACCCATGAGAAATAAAAACTTGTCTATACAAAAATTTTTACACAGGTTTTCACAGCAGCATTATTCAAAATAGCCAAAAAGCGGAAACAGCCCAAAAGTCCATCAACTGAGGAATGCATAAACAAAATACAGTACATCTACACAATGGAGTATTATTCAGCTATAAAAAGGAATAAGGAACTAATACATGATATGACATGGACGAACCTTGAAAACATGCTAAGTGAAAGAAGCAAGACCACGTATCATATGATTCCATTTATATGAAATGTCCAGAACAGGCAAACCCATAGAGATAAAAAATCAATTAGTGGTTGCCAGAGGTGGGGCAGGGGTGGGGGGATGGGAGAGTGGTCCGGGGAAGTGATTACTATGGGGTACAAGGTTTCTTTTAGGAGTGATGAAGATGTACCAGAATTAGATAGTGATGATGGCTGCACAACTTTGCAAATATACTAAAAATCACTTCATCATACACTTCAGAAGAGTGAATTTTATGACGCAATTCTAACTCAACTACAGAAAAAAGGAATGATAGAGGAATAAAAAGCAGCACAACTATGGAATGAGGCAAGTGTTCCTTTATGACCCAGCATTTTCAGCACACTTTCTATCTTTCAGCTCTAGGAACTCAGAGGAGTAAAACAAAGTCACTATACTCTCTTCAGGCTCCTTCTCCTTAGCTTACAAATGTCATATTTCTCAAGAGTAGAGATTTGAAAATGCAAAACAGCAAATTTAGGCCATAGACAATCCAAAAGAATGCAGATACTTTACATCATAAACTCTTCTATATTACCTAGAATTCTTTTTTTTTGGTTTCACTAAATATGGGGGAGGAGGAAGAGATATGCTTCTAATATTAGTGTTAAATAACTACTGTCTCCAACGCTGATACTGTCATTTTCCAAGGATTATAATTTAAATAGCTTCATTTCATTTATTTGAAATGTTTTTGATAAATCTTTCTTGATCATATCACTTTGTATTTCTTCCTCAGTGACTCCTGGATTCTCTATTTCTGACATTCAAAAACCTCATAAAACACAAATATCCCAAAAGAAAATGCTTTTTAACACTTCATTAGAATACCCACGTGAAAACTTGTTTTTCTGTAATAAGTAAGAGTTCTAAATTTAGAAATCAAATATTTTGGGCTCTAATCTCAGGTTTTTATGAATCAGAGAAAATCTGATTTCCTGATCTGAAAGTTGCATTTCCATAAAAGAACATTTAACAATAATCAAAAAATCAAATTTAGACAAAAAATTGTGTTGAATACTACTTTAAACAGTGCAAAAAAGACATGTTCTACTTAATCCAAGACATTAGATATTTCTGATGTTTTTAATACATTATTTATATTAACTTCCCAAAAGGTAAAACTAAAATCTACATTATTATTACCTTATCTTTGGCCTCAGGCAGTGTGATTTCTCTAGGTTCTAAAAATGGTATTTCTCGAAAGGGTGGAACACATCTGACTATATCTGGCACATAGTGTGTATGAAACAATGGTGGCATTGAGTATCTTCTTTCACCTGATAAAGGCACTATGTGGTTAACTATAGTTGGCTCTTGGTGGGGTGAATGAAAACGCTGCCGTTTACCATCAAGAGGAAGGTTTTTCTCATCGCTTAATCTCCTGAAAACAAG
The DNA here is from genome assembly GCF_041296235.1 of Equus asinus. Classification (NCBI taxonomy): domain Eukaryota; kingdom Metazoa; phylum Chordata; class Mammalia; order Perissodactyla; family Equidae; genus Equus; species Equus asinus. The sequence continues at coordinate 88,980,171 of NC_091798.1, forward strand.
CAATATACCTTAGTGATTAAAGACATAACTTTCTGATAACAAATAGAAAACCATTAAAAATATATACATAACAGATGACAATATTGACTCTTCCAGCAAGGCCACGTTACTAGCTCTATATGAATCTTAAAATATTTATTTTCAGCACAAGAGATGCCTTAGAAAAACGCGTTAGGAAAAATGAGAATTAATAATGCACATAAAAAACCCCAAACTACATTACACATCAGAGTTAGTCTCCTGCATTTGAACCACCCCAATGTTTCATCTCAGCAGTGAAAACTTCCTACTTATAGAACCACTAACAGTAAAGGATCCAAACTCTAACACAAGGAGGATAAGATTAAGTGAACTGGGTGCTATAAATTAAAAAAGGCTCTTTGAGTCCACCCATGTTCTGGCTCATCAGTAGGAAAAACCAAATTAAGATATATTTATGGGGCCGGCCCCATGGCCGAGTGGTTAAGTTCGCACTCTCCACTTCAGCGGCCCACGTTTTCCCCCATTTGGATCCTGGGCACAGACATGGCACTGCTCATCAGGCCATGCTGAGGCGGCATCCCACATAGCAGAGCCAAAAGGACCTACAACTAGAATATACAACTACGCACTGGGGGGCTTCCGGGGAAAAAGAAGAAGAAGAAAAAAAGAAGATTGGCAAGATATGTTAGCTCAGGTGCCACTTTTTAAGAAAATAAAAAGAGATATTTTACTTTTTGAAAAAGCTATAAAGACATTGGACAACTAAGAAAATTTGAAAATAAACTGCATTTCAGATAATAGTATTGTATTAATGTTAAATTTCTTGGGCTCTTTGAGTCCACCCAATGTAATTTGGCTATACAGGAGAATACCCTTATTCTTAGGAGGAATGTACTGATGTGCTTTGGGGTGAAGTGAAATGATGTCAACAACTTTCTTTCATATGGTTCAGAAAAAAAACATAGGGGTAGGGAGAGAAAGAGGCAGAAAAAAAACAAATGAAGCAAAACTTTGAAGAATCTAGTAAGTGGCAGATAAGTGTTCATTGTACTATTTAAATTTTTCTGAAGGCTTAAAAATTTTCAAAATAAAAATGCAAAGGGAAAATAATTAAAAGTAATTATTTATTGGAAAAAATTTATTTCATTAATATAAAAAAGTTGTTCATGTATGTAATTCTTTACGCAATCAGAAATGGTCTAATTCCTTTTAAGCTTTAAAATTCTATGGGTCATAGCCACCTGAAGGTTTTTATTACAATACACTTTTGGGATTATGCCAATTCCTCTCTCCTTGACAGATGCACAAAATAACTGGAACTCCTACTCACAGGTAAAAGTGTATACTGCTAAAAACATAAGAGCATATTTAATTTTTTTTGAGGAAGATTAGTCCTGAACTAACATCTGCCGCCAATCCTCCTCTTTTTGCTGAGGAAGACTGGCCCTGAGCTAACATCCATGCCCATCTTCCTCTATTTTATATGTGGGACGCCTGCCACAGCATGGCTTGACAAGCAGTGTATAAGTCCTCACCTGGGATCTGAACTAATGAACCCCGGGCCACCAAAGTGGAACGTGCAAACTCAACTGCTGCACCACCAGGATGGCCCCATTTAATGTTTTTTAAACATAAAAGTAATTTTGAGCTTTATATGCTGAATATCTTCTATTGAGAATGCCAATTTTTGTTTTAAAAATATGCATAACTATGAACTAATGGAATTTATTTTCACTCGTGATTCACAAATGAGCTATCAAGGCAACTTCCAAAAAAAAAAAATCTGAATAAAGTCAATACTTTTAGCATCATTATATGGCTTTCCACAATGGCAACTTTGAAAAACAACTCACAGTGCTTCTAAGCTTGGGATACAGAGACAGATCACCTGGGTTCAAATCCCAGCTATGCCACTTCTACCTGACTGGCTGGCTACTTACCCTTGTATCCTTTAGCTTTATCCTCATAGTACCTACCTCATAAAGTGTTGTGAAACTTAATCAAATCATTATTTGTAAAGTCTACAGAACAATGCCTACTACATAGTGAGTGATCGACAATTCTTAGCTAGTGTTATTTTTAATTGGACATAAAAGTTATGGAATGTTCATATAGGCTTTAAATAGCAATATCTTGTAAATATCGCCAAATCTTATTTTAATAAACACCTCTAAAGTTCTATTATAATTACTTTTTGATACATCGATTTCTTTTAATCAAATTGGTTAAAATTAATTAGCTCCTGAATTCTCTCTAGAAAGCTTTATGTCATGTAGAAATTTCCACTATAATAACATTTACCATGGAAGCTTACCTGTATAAGATTTAGATAAATAGTAACTGTACTAGAAAGGTGTTAGGGGCTGAATTGCATCCCCTCAAAATTCATATGTTTAAACCGAAAACAAACAAACAAAAACGTAGTTATCTGAAGAAAAAGAGCTTCATCCCATCTAAAACTTATAATGGCAGGAATAAATCAACAAAACTATCCCTTAAAATCTTTTAACTACATAGATGTTTTAAAATTCTGTGACAGGACTGAGCACACCAGTCCCAGAAAACAAAATTTAGGGCACAGTGTCCACATAATTTTAATACAAGATAAGCTGTGAAACAGTTCTCAGATATGCAAATTTTTCTTTTAAAATAAGTAAGAAGTACTTACTTCCTTCCTCGAAATAATGGGGAAGTTGAGGTCTGTATTGGACTGACATTTCCATACGTCAGCTGCTGTAATGTCACAGCTCTAGACAAGCTACCAAAAACAAAAAAAGAACAGTATTAATACTTTTTTCACTTAAAAACAAAAAACCAGTTGCAGAAAAACTAAATATTTTACTGATCAAAAGAAAACAAGACATGATGACATTTTCCCTAACTTCGAATATTTCATATAAAAAGGGTTTGTGTCAAGTAGAAAATTAAACTTACAAAAGATATGGGCCAAAATATCACCATACTTACTCTGCGTTCTGAAAGTTGAACTGGGCATCTATAAGCTGCTGGTGTGAATAAAGAGTTGGTGACAGGGCGAAGAAGTTTTGTTGTTGTTGATGGTTTGGCGTGAAAGGCGGGCGACCCAAAATTGAGTTTGGGAACATGCTCTTGTTCACTAAAAGTGAACATGTATTCTTCTACCTAGAATAGTTTTAAAAGACAAATTATTATAGCTTAAAGATACTGATCTCCTTGGTAACTAGTATCTACTATTTAAAACAATGTTACCAAGTTATAAACTTCATCTGCAGTTATTTTTAAAAGTTTAAATAGATCCCTTAAGTCACATTATTGGTAACAAAAAAACTTGCTAATAATGAATTTTAAATCTAGATTAACCATATTATTATTCAAATGAAAGTAAGATATATACAAGTTTCTAATTTTCTGATAAACTTTTCCTAATAAGTTTACCCTATAATCTCTAAATCCTTTAGAAATCAAGTTATTACCACATACTCTGATAATAAAAAAGCAACCACCCAAGACAGACATATCATGAAATCCTACAGATTCTTACATTTATTTCCAATCTAATTTATTCAAAAGTATAAGCCATCATATGACAATCTGATTCCTAGGACTTAGATCTTAGAGATCTGATCAAATAAGGGAAGGAATTTGCATTGCCTAATAACTATTCATAAAATTCTGAGATTCCCCTCAAAGTCTAAATAACTTATATAAAGGACTTCCAATAAAAGAGGGCTTGTTCCACAGGAATGGGGAAAACCTATATACAAAGCAATCAGAACCAGGCAGGAGACTAGCTATTTATTCTTTGCAATGAATAATTCCCAAAAGGCTGAAAACTTACAAAAAGTAGGATAAGGTAACAAACTGAAAACAAGTATTAAACAAAGTCTACAAAGTGAAAATAGGATTCCCAGCCCACCTTCCCAAAGCAGGCAATTAGAAAACTGATCTATGGAACAACTGAGAAAGAAACCATATAACACAGTAACCAGAGAACCTATAACATGGTAACAGTTTTCCACCAAGGAAAAGTTAAGCCTGCTAGTAACCTACAGTGGGGCCTAGTACTGAATTGCCCACCAAGGCACACAGAGTTTCCAACTAGATTCCTAGTACCTCTCACTTAAAATGGACATCCATGGATCACCAGAAGGAAAAAAATCTAGAAGTAAACAAAAACAATGCCAAGGACAAATAAAAACTCAAAAGAAAATCTCCATAATTAATGAAAAGACACTGCATACATAAAACAAGAAGTTGCTGTTTAAAAAGCAGAAAAGGAGGCTGGCCCCATGGCCCAGTGGTTGAGTTCACACACTCTGCTTCAGCAGCCCAGGGTTTTGCTGGTTCAGATCCTGGGCGCAGACATGTCACTGCTCATCAGGCCACATTGAGGCAGCGTCCCACATTGCCACAATGAGAGCGACCCACAACTAAAATATACAACTACATACTGGGGGATTTGGGGAAGAAAAAGTTGGGGGGGGCGGTGGAAAGCAAAATGGCTCTTGGAAATTAAAAAATTGAAAGTATAAGTTAAAAGGTAACACTGAGGAAATCTTTTAGAACAAAAAGTTAAAATTGGTGAGAGCAGAAGGCAGGCGGGACAATAGGAGAGGGAATATACCAGAATCAAGTTATGTGGTCCAACACCCAACATAACAGAAATTTCAGGAAGAACAGAGAAAATACAGAGAAGATAATTACTAAATAAAACAAGACAATTTCAGGACTGAAGAACACCAATCCTTAGATGTAAAGAACCCAACGAGTACAAAGCACAGTTAAAAAACAAAAAAAAATATCAAGGCACATTATGGTGAAATTTCAGAACATGAGGAAAAAGAAGCTTGTAAAATATTACAGAGGAGGAAAATGTTATAAACAAATGGCTTTGAACTTCTCTATAGCAACAGTGGAAATCACAAGATAATGAAGACACTGCCTTGAAGTCTCTGAAGGAAATGTTCTCAGGTTATAATTCTATACCCAGCTATACTATCACTGCAAGGGAGAATAAAAACATTTTTAGTCACGTAAGCTATCAAAAAAGAAAAGGAAAACCTGGGATCTAGGAAAAGGGAGACTCAACACAGGACAGAAACAAAATAAATTCCCCAGGATAGCAGTGAAGGAAAGCTAACAGCTTAAATTAGAGCAAGAGGATAGAAAGCTTCATGAAGATATCCAAGGAGGAAAAAAATTAACTGGTAGATTACCTAAAATATTTGATCATAGAGAGGAATTCTGCTAACAGAGCAGAAATAATTATAGGAACAGAAAAGCAGAAAGTTAAAAACAAAAGAAATTACTAAAGTACAGAAAAAAAACACTCAAAAGTTCATATAAAAAAGAAAATAATATTCACTTATCTACTTGGTCCTCACAATAACAAAAACATTGAAAATACAGATTTAAACAGAAATTGTAATATATTTATTATATATCATTTACCACATATTTACTTAAAGAGTAAATATATTACTATATGTTATAAATATTCACACGTTTATATACATCACAATTTATGATGAGAGAGGGTACATAAGGGTGCTAAATCCACATCTTCAGTAGATGGCAATCCAAAAAATGAGCTATAAAAGTTTTGTTTTGTTTTGTTTTTAGAACAACAGAGGAAAACAACACATAAGCAGTTAAAAGAAATGGTAGCTGCCTAGGGACTGAGACCAGATGGCTGGAAAAACTGGAGCAGGAGACAACAGGAGAGAAAAAGAGGAAGATCTGGAAAGAAACAAATCACTCATACAAACTTTGTTCCTTACTTTTTCAGTTCTTTAAGATTAAAATCCCCTAGTCTGGGCACAGATAGCCAAGATTCACCAGTCCAAGGTTCATAACAGACTGTGGACAAGAGTCCCAGGCCACCATCAGATCTCATCCCAAGCGCCCGACTCTCTAATTTGGACCAGAGACAAGGTGTTACCTCCAGAAAACAGGAGTTTGTCAACTTTCTTCAGCAGGCTTTCTCTCTTATTGTAGGACATTTTTTTAAAAATCAATCCTATCATATCTGCTAAACTGTACTCCCTGATTTGCACTGCCCAGAGGAAATGGAAAACATCTTGCACAAAGCAGGATTCCAGAGAATCCTTTATTAAAAATACACTCAATAATCACAGAATGCCAGTTTCAAGACTGGCAACTAATGCCTTGTTCTACCCTTTGCCCGGGTTCACACTCTTTCTTGGTCTTCCTTACTCTGCTTCATTGACCCAAATCCCCACAAAATACAACTCCTATTTCATAGGATTCGTGAGAAAATGACATTAAATACAATTCATTATAACAAATTTTGCTTGATATTTCATTTTGTTCGAATACAGATACTACAGATCTAATCAAACAAGGGAAGGAATTTGTGTTCAGAAAAACTATACTTAAAATATTCTAAGATTTATTTAAATCAGTTCCTAGTTAAAATTCTAGACACTTTGTTTATAAATACCATGCTTGTATTTTTCTTCTGGAACCAAATAAAGTCCTAAACACAAGCATCCAGACTCGAAGACCCAAAATGACACCATAACCCATACCTCACTTTATTTCTCTCTCACCACACAGTCAGATCCAAAATAAGAATAAGTTAAAAGATATCTTGTGGCCCAGAAGTACTCTACAAAGCTAATGACCAAATTATCCAGGGCTTAAACGCTTAGAATGATTCTGTAGCCTAAAGTTTACTCTAGGGCAGACATCTAGGTCAGCCTATCCTAAATTTCCAGATGAGCATCGAATCTTTGAGTCCCTCCAAAACACAATATCCATTAGGTTCTCCTCAACATGAATCCTGGCCCTCGAGTCTGGCTCTTAACCATGCTAGCCCTGGAAGTGGAGAGGCTCATTCCTAGGGAATTTAACCAGCGGCATTCAATGCTCCTCAGCAGAGGTATCCTGCAGGACCATCTAGAGGAAAAGAAGCAAACCAAAAGCCCATGAATTTCAATTCTGCTTTCTAATATTTTTTCTAACACATTTCAACATTGATTTTGATGAAGATAAAAATGACACCAAAATAATAATCTACCATAAACAATATAAGGGAACATTTTTAATTTTAAAGATATTTTTTCCTTTTTCTCCCCAAAGCCCTCCGGTACATAGCTGTGTATTTTTAGTTGTGGGTCCTTCTAGCTGTGGCATGTGGGACATCACCTCAGCACAGCCTGACAAGCGGTGTCATGTCCACGCCCAGGATCCGAACCCGTCAAACTCTGGGCCACAGAAGCAGAGCGCTTGAACTTAACCACTCGGCCACGGGGCTGGCCCCACATTTTTAAAACAATATAGAGTTTAGAGTATAAAATCCAGCAAAACTATTACCATACTAAAATTAATGGGCCCTCCAAAAAATTTTAAACCTTTTTCTTTATATTCTGAATGAAAGCTTTCTTCACTAAGTAGAGAACGATCTAAATAGAACATTACTCCACATTAACTGTGGTAACAGGTATATGAAATTTTATGATAAATAAATAAAATCGAGGTATTGGTGCTACCCTATTTTTCTTAGCTTGAAAGTTACCAGTGTCTCCATCTGTACCTAACTATAAAATAGAATAATCTAGGTAAATGTTGAACTGTTTTAAAACTGGTGCACTAGTTCTTGCCTTAAGGAGAGACTCTTAAGGGATGCTCTTGACGAAGGTTGACCCAACGGGAAATTCAGGTTTATCTGTAAACAACGAACACGAGACAAGGCTGTAACAAGCGGTTTATAAAGTAATTCCTAGTGATACGGTATTGGGTCCTGTAACCTACAGCGTGAAATTTCCGTCCTAAACCAATCTCTCCTCCAGTGAATGAGAGAACACTCAAAGTTACATCATTCCTTCATCAGGATTCCCTGGAAAGCAGAATCTAGCCAGCATAAACGCCAGAAGTGCAGTGGCCAAATCAAGATATCCGGCCACTTTGTCCAAACGCCTTTGATCTCCTAAACTCACTTCTCTTCTCTGCAACGCACAAAGTCCAGTTCCTAAACCCTGCTCACTCACCGCCAAAACCACCGGCAGATTTTGAAAAGCACATTCCTTTTTACTAAGAACTAGACTCCATCCAAGTGTTAAACAATCGAGTCACATGGCTCGAAACGAACATTTCCAAAATGACCGATAAACGGACTGTTTCACATGGAGCCTGTTACACAACATTTCCAGATCAGGCATAATCGGGGTATCACCCGACAAAGTAACGTTACTGTTATTGGCTATCAGCACGCATCAAGAACCTCTTGGCTGCTTATAATCAGTACATGTTAAAAGCCTTATGGTTATAAACCACACACTCTGACGGTATTTACAGAAACAGTATGTTACCGTAACACAAACACACAGTGTTCAGCTATGATCCCTTTCCTCACAAAATCATACACCACGCATCTGAAAACAAGTTGCCAACTGAGCTTGAGTTGTACAGTTTCTCTTTGTCTCGTTTTGTTCGCCCTGTTGGTACACGCAACCCAAAGAACCGCTATTTTAAACAAAGAGCGAGCGAGAGAGAACAAGACAGGGCACCTGGACCGTCCACAAGTCGTGAGACACACGAGCCCCCCGTGTTCTGGCCCAGAAAGAGGCGCAGAGCCTACCCACGAAGGCCGACCGGGATCGGAGGGTGTGGGACGAGCCGCCGGAGTCCCACCCCGCGCACTTCCCTGTGAAACGGAGAGCGAGGCAATGCCATGCCCGTTTAACTAAGAGCCTGAAACGTTAAATTATTAATCCAGATATTTACCTTAGTTCTTCACCACCCTTTGAAACACCATGCAGGGGTCCCGAGCCTATCTTCCTTCTCGGTCCTAGACGGAGGACGGGGCGCGAGGAGGAGAAAGGCGTGGAAAGAGTAAGCGGTCCTGAGATTCTTCAGAAAGTGCAGCAGCCGGGTCCGCCCCGCAGCCCGGGATCGCGGAGAAACGGCCCGAGCCTCCCACGCAAAGCAAAACAGCAGAGTGTCAGAGAAAGTTCCCCGGGCCCCGCCCCCGGCCTGGGCCCCCAGGGCGGCGTCCCTCTCCGAAGCCCCCTAACTCACGGTGTCCTCGGGCAGGGCTAAGCGGGGCCGCCGGCACTGCCGCCCGGGAGCTCCCAGGCCGGGCCGGCGACGGTCGCGGCTTTCGCCCGAGCCAGAGGAGGTGGTGGCCCGCGGAATGGCTAGGCCCGGCTCCGGCTCCGGCTCCGGCTCCGGCCCGCGATCTGAACTCCGGGCTCGGCGGCCTGGGCGGAGCGACACGACAACAGACAGGGGCAGCACGGAGGTGGGAGGTTGGGGGCAGTGGCAAGAAGCGGAAGACCAAAAAGTCGCCGAAAGAGCGGCGTCCAAAGCCCTGTCAGAAACACCCGGAAGACCGACGTGACCCCGGATGGGAACAGCGAGCAGGGAGCAAGAGGTCACACTTCCGGCAGCCGCCTCGCCCTCGCCTACGAGCTCTGTGCTCCAATGCGCAGGCGCACGACTGCTGCGCTCGCGGCTGGGTGGAGGTGTGCGGTCAGCCGCGGTGAGCGCGAGCCGCGGGGAAGGTCTGGGACTGCCCGAGACGAGGGGACTTGGGCAGTCGGCAGAAGGCCGGCCGCGGAGGGCTGCTCTGGGCCCCGGCCCAAGCTCATGCGCTGCAGCTCTTGTTCTCATCCACATGTTTTACTCGTCCCTTGTGTCTCCGCCAGGTGACTGCTCAGAGAAGCTGTTCCAGACCCAGTTTTTCCTCACTCTTCTGCGCCGATCAGTATTAAGCTTTCCTTGATGTTTTTCTTCTCCAGTGACTTGAGAGCTGCCCGAGGATAAAAATGCCTGTTTTATTTCTAAGGCCCAGACTCAGCACCCTGCCCATAATAATAGCTAACATTCCCTAATTCAACAAATGTTTAGTGTTTCTTCTTGAGCGAACTTTTTTTTGTTTGTTGGGGATTTTTTGGTGAGGAAGATTGACCCGGAGCTGACATCTGTGCCAGTCTTCCTCTATTTTGTATGTGGCATGTCCCGACAGCGTGGCTTGGTGAGCGGCGTGTAGGTCCGCCCCCCGCCCCCATCCCAATCAGCCGACCCTGGTCCACGGAGGCAGAGCTCAGGAACCTTAACCCCTAAGCCGCTCTATCGGCCCCTTGAGCGAACTTTATTAGTCGTGGAAAGATCTAAGTTGTTGACTTTATTGATGTAAATCTGTTAACAATACTCCTTTATTGTCCTTTTAGTATCTATAGAATCTCACCCTCTCATTCTTGAAATTGGTAATTTATCTCATCTTTTTTCCTGATCAATCTGGGGAGAGGCTTATCAACTTTACTGATCTCAAATCTCAAAGCCAGCTTTGCTGTCATAGATTTACTCCTGCTTTTGTTTTCTAATTCATTGATTTCTGCTCTTAGATTTATTGCCTTTTTTCTGCTTTTGTTTTAATTTTTTAAGTTTTTTAAAAATGATTTTCTGGTTTTCTTGGAAACCGAGGTCATTCATTTAAGATCGTTCTTCTTTTGTAATATAGGCATTTGGTGGGATGTGTCTCTCAAAGTACTGCTTTGGCTGCATCTCACACATTTTGATTTACTGTGTTTCATTTTCCTTCATTTCAAAATACTTTCTAATTTCCCTAAAGATTTTTCTCTTTGATCCATGGGTTATTTGTAAATATGCCATGTAGTCTCCAAATATTGAGGGATTTTCCAGAGATCTTTCTATTATTGATTTCTAATTTAATTCCATTATGATCAGATAGCATACTTTGTATAATTTGAATCATTTTAAATTTGAGACTTGTTCTGTGGCCCAGAGTATGATCTGTCTTGGCAAGTGTTCAGTGTGCATTTAAAATAAATGTGTATTCTGCAGTTGTTGGGTGAAATGTTCCACAAGTGTCAGTCACATCAAGTTGATTGATATTATGGTTCGAATCTTGTAAATCCTGGAGGATTTAGAACATACTGATTTCCTGTCTACTCATTCTATTAATTATTAACAGAGGAGTGTTGAAATCTCTGACTGTAATTATGGATTTTTCTAGTTCTCCTTGCTGTTCTATTACTGTTTGCTTCATGTATTTGGAAGCTCTGCTATTAGTTGCGTAAACATTTAGAATTGTTCTGTTATTTAGATGAATTTATCCTTAATGAAATTGATTGTGAAAATTATTTTATCTTTATGAAGTGATTCGCTTTATAAATGACTCTCTTTTTTCCTGGTAATATTCTTTGCTCTAAAGTGTACTTTGTCTGATGGTAGTACAGCCACACTCCAGCTTTCTTTTATATAGTGTTAATCTGGTGAATTTTTAAGGAAAAAGTAATTCCAATTCTACAAAAGTCCTCCAGAAAATTGAAGAGGAAATATTTCCTAGCTCATTCTGTAAGGCCAGCATTACTCTAATATCCAAACCCAAGATGTTACAAGAAAAGAAAACTACAGACCAATATACTTAAAAACATAGATGTAAAAATTCTTAACAAAATTCTATTTTTCTTCCACAATATGTAAAATAGATAATACATTGTGACCAAATGGGGGCTTGTCCCAGGAATGCTAGGTTGAATTAACATTGGAAAATCAAACAATGTAATTTACCATATTAACTAAGACTAAGGAAAAAAACCTGTATGATTGTTTCAATAGATGCAGCAAAAGCTTTGGACAAAATCCAATATCCATCCCTAGGAATACAAGGAAAATTACTCAGCTTAATAGAAAGTATCTATAAAAAGCAACATACTTAATGGTAAAGAACAGAATGATTTCACTCTAAGATCAGGAACAAGGCAAGGATTTCTGCACTCATAAATTCTTCAACATTGTACTGGGGGGTCTAGCCGGTGCAGTAGGACAAGAAAAAGAAATAAAAATGCATCCAAATTGGAAAGGAAGAAGTAAAACTGGCTTTATTTGCAGATGACATGATCTATGGTGAAAATCCTACAGAATCTACAGAAAGCTACTGGAAATAATGAGATCAGTAAGACTACAGGATATAAAAATCAATATACAAAAGTCAATTGTATTTGTATTATACAAACAATGAACAATCTGAAATTGGATTTAAAAATACCATTTAAGATAACATCAAAAACATGAAATAATTAGAGATAAGTTTTATAAAAGCCATACAAGTTGTACACTGAAAACATATGCTGAAAGAAATTTAAGAAGATACAGAAAGATATACCGTGTTCAAGGATCAGAAGACTCAATACTGTAAAAATGTCAATTCTCCCCCAAATTGATCTATAGATTCAACACAGTCCCAATCAAAATCCCAGCAGGCTTTCTTTAGTAATTGACAAATGATTGTAAAATTTATATAGATATGCAAAGCTTCTAGAATAACCAAAAAAACTTTGAAACAGAAGAAAAAAGTTGGAGAACATATACTACACTACCTGATATTAATATTCATTATAAAGCTACATTAACCCAGATAGTATAGAATTGGGATAAAGAGAAAGAAACAGATAGGTGAAACTGAAAAGAGTTCAGAAAAAATCCCCTATGTCTCTATGGTCAGTTGATCTTCAGCAAAGGACAAAGGCAATTCAGTGGAGAAAAGAAAGACTTTTCAGCTAATACTGCTGGAACATTTGGGTATTCTTAGGCAAAAATAAATCAATAAAATCTCATACTATATGTAAAAACACAAAATGGATCATAGATCTAAATATAAAACAAAACTTCTGGAAGAAAGCAGGAAAAAATATTTGTGACCCTAGGCTAGGCAAGATTTCTTGGATATGATACCTAAAGCACTATCCTTGAAAGAAAAAAATGATAAATAGAACTTCTTCAAAATTAAGTACTTCTTTTCAATAGACACTGTTAAGAAATGAAAAGACTAGCCCAAAACTGAAAAAGATATTTGCAAATCACCTATCTGATAAAGAACTTGTGTCCAGAATGTATATTTTAAAAAACTCTCATATCTCAATAGTAAGAAAATAAGTAACCCAATAAACAAATGGGCATAAAGTTTAAATAGGCACTTCACCAAAGAAGCCATACAAATGGCAAATAAGCACGCAGAAAGATACCCAACATTGTGAGTTATTAGGGAAATACAAATTAAAACCACAATGAAATACCACTACCTACCTATTTAATGGTGAAATAAAAAGACTATCCATACCAAGTGTTGGTGAGAATGTGGCGTGACTAGAACGCTCATACACCACTATTGGGAATGTAAAATAGTACATCCTCTTTGGAAAATGCTTTGGCAGTTTCTTAAAAAGTTCAACACATATTGACCTGTGACCCAGGCTTTCTACTCCTAGGTATTTATCCAAACGAAATGAAAGCATGTGTTCACACAAAGACTTGTACACAAATGTTGGTAGCAACTGCGTTTGTAATAGGCAAAAACTGGAAACAACATGAACGTCCATCAACAGGTAAATGGATAAACGATTCACGATATGTCCATACAATGGAATACTACTCAGAATAAAAAGAAATTAACTGTTGATATACATGCGACATGCATGACTCTCAACATAATTATGATCAGTGAAAGAAATCAGACCAAAGTATAGTACATACTATATGATCCCATTTATATAAAATTCCAGAAAATGCAATCTAATCTTTAGTGAGAAAAAGGAAGTCATTGGTAGCCCAGAAAATGGGAGAGTGGAGGTGGAGGGTGAGAGGGGCAGAAGGGAGAGGTTGCAGAGGAGTATAAGGAAACTTCTGGGAGTGACATTCATGTCCATTATCTTGATTGTTGTAATAGTTTCATGTGTGTTCTCATGTGTAAAAACGTGTGCAGCTTATGTGTCAATTATACCTGGAAAAAGCTGTTAAATTTAAAAAAGAAGAGAAAAATCTATTGGTCTTTGTTGTACTTTGAATGAATCTTTTAAACTATATATGATTTTAACATCCTACAGTGGTCACCTGGAAATATTGGTTCACTGAGTTACACAGATCTTCCAAGTGTTGATCTATGTCATCCCACACTGTCAAAAAATCACATTTGTTAATATCACTTCCAATCTCATCAGAAGAATCTTTAAGTATTTGGAAGCTGTCAAGGTCATTATGATGATGTAACTTTTTAAAAAATTCTTACTTTTTTCTTGAAAACTGAATTACGTTAATGACAAACACTATCAGTTGTTTTCCCTGAACTGATAGTTTCACTTCATTTACTTTTGAGAAAATATTTGCCAGATACCCAAGTCTAAATAACCAGTTTTTCTGTCAATAGATGTTTTAATAAAAATCATGTTCTATGATAAAATCGGCTAGTTCAGCTTGCAACGCAAACAATCCCACAAGCGCTTTTCCTGGAGACAATTATAGTTCCTTGGTATGCAGCAAAAGTGCCTTACTTGTATTTTCTCATACAGAATATTTTAAAAGATGTGAATTCAAGAGTGAATAATTAATTGAATCAATAATTTTTACTGCTTCATTAAAAACATTCTGAAGTAAAATTGTAATTTTTTTTTTAACTGCAAGAGAATGGCAGTGAAGAATGCAAGGACTGTTGATTTGTGCCAGTGGTATTCAACGGGAGGCAATTTGACCTCCAGAGGACATTTAGCAACATCTGGAGACATTCTGGGTTGTCACAACTTGAGAGAGGAGGAGGTTGCTACCTGTATCTAAGGAGTAGAAGCCAGGGATGCTGCCAAACATCCTAGCAATGCACAGGACAACTCCTACAAAAGTATTATCCGGCCCAATATTCCGTTGTATGGATAGACCACATTTTGTTTATCCATTCATAAGGTTAAGGACATATGGGCTTTTTCCACTTTTTTAGCTATTATGAATAATGCTGCTATGAACATTCATGTATAAGTTTCTATTTAAGTATATGTCTTCAATTATCTTGGGTATGTACGTAGGAGGAAGTTGCTAGGTCAAATAGTAATTCTGTGTTTAATTTCTTAAGGAACCGCCAACTCTTTTCCAAATTGGTTGCACCATTTACATTCCCATCAGCAGTGTATAAGGGTTCCAGTCTCTCCACATACTGGCCAGTGCTTGTTACTGTCTTTGATTGTAGCCACCTTAGTAGGTATGAAGTGGTGTGCAGTGATTTGCTTTTGAACCATAAAAGCAAATGTTAGAACAATGAAAAAGGTAAACACATTTTTTAGTGTTATTATGGGAAAACTTTTGACCTCATGACTCCTGAAAGTGTCTATTGATCACAGTTTGAAAATGGCTGGAGCAGGGTATTTCAGAAGTCCTAGCAAGAATTAAGAATAGAGAGATTTATTGGGAGGTTAACTATAGAGTGCTACTTTCATTATCCTCACTGAACAGGTGAGAAAACTGAGTCTCAGTGAGGTCAAGCAACTTGCTCAATGTCCCACAAATAACGACAAAGACAAACTAAATCTGGACAGCCTGACTCCAGCACTCTCTGCCTCCTCCCCTAGCAGTGTAGGCCCCTCCCACACTCAACGCCCAGCTTTAGGGCAGAGTCATGGAAGAAGGGCAGCAGTAATGGACGTGGGGGCTTTTGATGATGTGGTTTCTGTGATTGTTAATTTTATATCTGGCATGTGATTGGCATCTTGAGCTCTTCTGTGATGTGGAGTCATCTACAACTTCTAGGTTCCTTCATCCTTGCTTTATTAACTTACATCCCCATTCTCATGTCCCTAACACTCTCTGCTGTATCTGATGAAAATTTTGCTTTCTGGAAAGTAGATGGTGGCAGGGAAACAGGTTATTTAGAGAGAAGCTGACATTCACCAGCCTACACGGCAGTCTTGGCCCAGAAGAGAGACTCTTCAGAATCTACCCACTGAAGAAATGGAAGAATTTTACAAAAAGATGCTGGGATCTCTGCTTTCCTTGTGCATAAATGTACTTGAGGATATTCAAAAATCCATCTTTAAAGCTTCACCACTTTTGATTAAGCTTTGATATATATTAAAAATAAAGATGCAACCTCTCCCTAAGACAAATAAAATGAAATAAACATGCTCCAGAGAAAATAATAGGAAGCTAAAATCTGCAATTTATACTGCAGTGTGAGACTGCAGTAGTTTGGTTTGGATGTGGTAATTTGTGGAATAGAATAGAGAGAGTGGGTAAAAATAATGACTACTATTGTATTTTGTACCTATTATATGCCATATCATCTGGTACATCTTGGGGATGCAGTGGTAAACAAGACTGACCCAGTCCCTACCCTCATGTAGCTTACGGTTCAGAGAGAATAACCTTTACAAATTTAGAAAACAAAAACTTTATTTTAATGGTGGTAACTGAGAAAAGGAAAATGCGTGTTTCTATAAGAGCAAATAACCAGGGGATCTAACCTATTATGGAGGGTGTGATGGCCATGGATGTGAACTACTCAGATCTCCCGCGTGAGGAGCACAGTTGACTGACAACCCCTGCTGCTGCCCCTCCGGATCTACCACCACGTTTGTAGCTGAGGCCATGCCTCTCCAGAGCTGTGACCAGCCAATGACTGAGCACAGCAGAGATACTAATGGCAACCCATTCCTACAGGACACAAGACTCCTCTGACGGGCAATTCCAGCTTGGAATTCCCCATTGGCCTAGCCAGAACTTCCTCAGAAGAGTGCTACTGTCTCTTTGTACTCAGTTCTCCTTCCTTCTTCCTCTCCTTCAGTAGATGTCAGACTTGCACTGGAGTCTGAAGCTTTCCTGCTTACTCTTGCTTCCTCCCCTTTATCTTCCACAGAGATCTCCTCTAATCAATCTTTTGCATGTCTAATCCTATCTTGGCATTCACTTCTTGGAGGACCTGAACTGATACGGAAGCTTTCCCTGAGAAAGTGCCATTTAAGCTGAGACCTAAAGTAGTAGACGTCAGATGAAAGTATGCGGAAAGAAAAAGAACAGTCTTGAGTTAGACAGGAGCTTGGCACAGTGCCTGGCACAGGGTCGGTGCTCAGTAAATATCGCCTGACTGAATGGAATGCAGAGTGCTTTCTGTACGGCATGTAATAATTCCTCATAGACAACTTTACAAAAGGAGTTCTATTATTATCCCTATTTTACAAATGACAAAACTGAGGATCAGAGCTGTAAAGTAACTTGCCCAAGGTCAGGAAGTAGTTGAAAAGTACAACTAGGATACAAACTTAGGTTTGTTTGTTTCCAAGCCTGTTGTTTTTAATTGCTTAACCACCCGCTTATACTGGCTCCTTCAGAGGAGTTGATAATAGGCTTTGAAAGGAAATGTCTCTAATATAATTTTTTTTAAATTCATAATCCATCCAAAAGCAACTGTCTCTTCAAAAACCCAGAGCACAGACATCCTGATTACCCTGGTGATATGTATGAAAGTCCTGAGGTAACTGGGTAAGACTGCATTAATGAAGTCTATGCTGTAAACACGGTTGTATAATTAGAGAAACAGAAGGTTGAAAGAAATTCTGGGAAGTTCCTGTTCTTTAAGTAATGCCACATGGAGATACACAGAGGTTTTTCAAATTAGGAAGGAATGACTGAAACCAGAGGTATAAGATAGAATTAGATGATTATTATAGTGTTAAAACCCGTCAGCCTTAGCAACTTCTCACTATCCAGCGTGATCCTTTACATGTCATGGGTACTTTCATGCATTGATCTGTGAGCAATCTGAGAACATATACTGGCTATTGAGTTAATAGTATTCTTGGGAATTCGAAATACACTACTCCATAATTCTCTCTCTAATGAATTCATTGTAGAACAATCTGAACGAATGACTATAGAGTATTAGAACTAGAATAATTAACCCTGCTCCTCATTTTACATGTAGGAAAACAATGCACGTATTAAGATAGAAAAGGAAAAAAGTAGTATGTGCTAAATCATTTTGAGTATATCAGCATATAATTTCAACTAAGATAGTGCCTGAGAATTGACAGCACAAAGAAGGCAATTGCAAATTCTACACAAATACACTGTGAATGTCATTCTCTATTCATTCACCTGGATAGAGCCCTTAGAAATTTCATGTTGAAATTACTGCCATCGGTTCTCGTGCCTTCAGAAATTACTATAATAAAATTGAGTACCAATTTGCTCAGAGTGATAAATGGCTGTTTTGGTGAGGAGAGGGGGTAATGGAATTTATCGCTTTCTATGATTATAAAAGTAGTGACGGCTTATTGGAGAAATTTTGGAAACTATAGAAATGTATGAAGGAAATAAAAAATTAAAATTCACAGGATACAATATAATTAAAGTCTGTAAGCGTGAAAGTTGCCTTTTAAAAGTTTAATTTTATGAAGACAAAAATAAGAATTAAAAAATCCAATCAATATCTCAATTTTTGTCATTGTGAATGTTTAACAGGCATGATTCAATATGGCCCAGATTAATATCGCAGTCTTTAACTTTTATTACTTTGAAAACTAAAAAATCATACAATGTAAGATAATATCCTAGGAGATTCAAAGTAAAAGATGAATTCTGTGAATGGAAAAGCAATTTACTCGGCGACAAGGATCTAAAAATCTTTCTTAGTGGCAGGTTCCAAGTCGCTGGATAGAGTAACAACTGCAATTAAATCAGTCGATTAGATAAAGAAACTAATTTTTTTCATTGACCCAATAGTCATTTTTAGAATAGCATTTGATTTTTCTAAGCTGAGTCCTGAAATTATATAGACATGTAGACTTTTCAAGATTATGTAAAGGTTATAACAAATTCTAGGAAAATATAAAAGATTAAAATCAATACCACAACACTTCTTTTCAAAGTTCATCAGTAAGGATTTATTTCACATCTGCTCTCCTTGATCTTCTTTCTCTCCTTCCTAACAAGATTTTCACTCACTAATTCATACGTTCATTCATTTAATCAATCATTCAGCCAATCAACAAATATTTACTGAGCATTCATTATTTGCCAGATTCTCTTCTAGGCAAATAGTTACAACAAGAATGTCACTATTTAGGAGGTGGAGGGTGGTTGTAATGAAAACCTGAATGGAAAAGACAGCTAGTTAGAAAAGGAGCCCACGGGGCTGGGCCGGTGGCCCAGCGGTTAAGTTCGCATGTTCCGCTTGGGGGGCCCGGGATTCACCAGTTCGGATCCCGGGGGCGGGGGACACATGGCACCACTTGGCAAGCCATGCTGTGGTAGCTGTCCACGTATAAAGTGGAGGAAGATGGGCACGGATGTTAGCTCAGGGCCAGTCTTCCTCAACAAAAAGAGGAGGATTGGCAGCAGATGTTAGCTCAGAGATAATCTTCCTCAAAAAAAAAAATAAAAACAAAAGAAAAGGAGCCCAAAGTTCAAAACCAAAAGAGCAGTATGTGAACAAGATTAAACAGCAGCAAGAGCTAGAAAAGTGTTACCGAGAAACAGGATTTCATTCAAAAGAGACTTTCCTCAAAAGGAAAAGTAAAGAAAAGGGCTGGAAGGAAAGTGAATTTATTGTGCAGAAGGGTAATTCTCGTAAGTATCAGAAAGTGATACTTCAGTTTCTAAATTTTTCTATTTGTATTCTGCCCGGATTTATGCCACACCCTCTTCTCTTACAATTTCTTCTTAAGAAGCTCCACTCAGAGAAGAATTTTTCAGAGTAATGTTAACCAGATGGCTTTTTCTAATATTCCCCAGGAAAAAAAGGCCAAGTAGGGTTTGAAAGGAACACTGCCACCTACAAGTAAGTACTTTGAAAAAAACAATGACTGAAATTCCAGTCATCTAGACAGATGTCCAAGCTGCCAGAAATCTAAGAATAAGGATTTGGGGTGGGGCTTCTGGTTTACAGAAAATAGAAATATGAACAAAATAAAATGAAAAATAACTTCAAAGTCTTGGCATCCTTCAAAACCAAAAAGTCTATTTGCCTATGTATTTTGTCTCCATATTAGCTACATCTTTCCAGTCACATGAGATCCTTGGCCAAGTTACTTTAACATCTCTGCATCTCAGTTTCCTTGCACACAGGGATGTTATAATCGCATCTATCTCTTTGTTGTGAGGATCAAATTCTTAGTATTTATTAACAATGCATAAACTTCAATTCAGATCCCTGTCCGTTTCATCTTTACTACCATGTTTAGCCTCAACCACTACAAGAGCCAGGATTCCTTCTCTCCCAACACCACCTGCCTCCAAAGTTACCAGAACCTTTGTTTTCAGGTGAGGTTGAGAATACGCATGGGACGACTGAGTAAGGAGCATCCTCTGACTCACCCTGCAATATGCACCTGACCATCTTGGTTGCTCCCATAAGGAGAGGACTCTAAGTTGAACTTCAGCATTAGTAATAATAAACTAGGTCTATAAAAAATAGTCACTGAATTGAATTTTTAGATTTTAGTTTTAGCAGTCACAGAATTCAGCAGGTAGCTCCAAATTCTAAATGCATAACAGAGGCATATATCTTGGTATTAAAATTCCTCTCTGAACTTGAGAGGCCAGCTTCTTTCAGGGATTGCAGCATGGCAGTCACGTGAGCTTGATCCCCCAGGCAACAACTTGGTGTTTTGGGGAAGCGGATGGATGGAACTAAGGGAAAGAGGATAGAAGGGGTCCTGACTAAGAAGTAGTAATTATCTTGACATGTCAACTCAAACTTCCAGTACCTCAGCAAGATCCCTATCTCCGGAATGTATTTATTAGAATGTCAGATTTAATGATATTAGCCAACTCATTTTCCTTACTGTGATTCCATACTCCCTGAGCAAACTTGTGGTTATAATTCAACTTCTGGTGTAGCTTCCCCAGAGGAAGAGACTGGACAGACCTACCAGCACGGTGCTGTATATTTTCCTTATGCCCTGCATATCCATTCCACACGGCCTTCCACCTGGAAGTCTGACCTATATAGACTCTATCACCTGGCTCCCTTACACCTCTTGGGCTTCTCGTTGAGTTTGGCCAACACAAAGCCTCAGGAGAAGATCAGAGGGATGGAGAAAAGAGAGGTTGGGTTATTTGTTCACCAGGCTTCTCCCTGTGGTGTCATTGTAGGCTGGCTATGTCCATGACTGGAGGTCTCAGATAGCCTTTTTCACACAGCCCTCCCCGTCTCTGAGTTCCAGTACTGCGCCTTCCCCTCACTTCTTCAGGACATCAGGCCGTCAAAAAGTCTGACCCCATGACCCTGCACTTGCTCCCAGAATGTCTGGAAGAGTTATTGTATAAAATCTATCCCCAGAAAGAACAGTCCTCCAACTAACCAGTCATGGGCACAGTGTCCAGAGGATGGTGCAAAACATTTCTGGACTTTTTCCACGAGATTATCTCCATACAGAGACAGCATCAGATGGATGCCAGGGTCCGTCTTCGCTCTCATCTGTTCTCTCTTTCCTTTTCTTCCCCTGTGCTCTATCCCCAGGATCCTCTCCATCCAGTCAGTGCCCTATATGATCAAGTCCGTGGAGCTTCCTGTCTGAGCACAATCCTAGAAAGACAATTGTGAGAACCCACAATCCTTCAGTTTAATTACTTAGGCCTTTCAGAGTCTTTAGAGTGAAGGACCTACAAAACAAACACAGAAACACATTTCAAAAACAAGACTTTTTTCATGCAAATATTGTTCTCCTCTCATAGTACATTATTTGGCTTGGGTACATTATTTTGCTAAAAGACTTTCTTCTTACCTGGTGTGAGAAAGGGAAAGAGTGCGGGGGGGGGGGGAGTACTGAGAGGGCAGGGAAGATGAGGAAAGAATGCATGGTAGCTGGAGACACGAGTCGTGTCCAGGGAGGAGAAGAAAAAGAAAGAGAGCATTTCAGAAATGGAAACAGCATATTGAAGGCCCAAAAGCTGGGAAACTGGGACATTTGGGGAACTAAAATAAAACCAGTATAATGGGAGCTTTGCTAGGGTGGGAGAGAATGGTTTGTGAAAGCTGGGAATCAGAGAAAGCAGAGCATTGTGGGTCACATTAAGGAGCTCAACCTTTATCCTCAGTAAACAAAAGAATGGGTTCTTTGGGAAAAACTGGTGGAAAGCAAGTTAAGTAAATATTATGAAAGTTTGGTTGAGAAAGATTGAGAAGCTGATCCATGTGATCTATTGTAGATCACTCTATTTCTTGGCTTTCTTGTACTTAAATTTCCTCAAATTTAAATCACCCAAATAATACATGAACATTCTCTTTATGTAAAAATTTTCAATGACACAAACTGAAAACCCACCCTGATTTACCGTCCTTAATAATTTTTGAAACTTCCTCTCAGTTAACTATTACATAGAAGGCATATGTACACATACAAATACCAAGAAAATCTGACTATCGATAACCTAAGCTAATTGGAGTTTATTTGCCAGGCAACTGCTAGTATTGGTTCAGTGATTCAGTGATGTAAAGACTCTCCCTCAAGATGTCGAGATGGCTGCCGTAGCTCCAGGCTTGGTATCTATCATTCACAAATTAGTGTATAGTTATAGATAATTAATTTTCACAATTGTGCGGAATTCCATTGTATGACTATACTACATTGTATCCATTCTCCTGTTAGTGGACACTTGGGTTATTTCCAGTTTAGGGGGTTTTGTTTTGTTCAATTTGTTCACATTTTCTGTTTTGCTATTAAAAACATGAGCTGTTAATAGTCTTATACAAGCCTTCTGGTTTACAAATTGAACAAATTTCTCTAGGGTACATACCTAAGGGTGGAATTGCTGGGTAAGAGAGTTTTCACATCTCAATTTTATTATGCCCTTTATATAAATGATGTATGTCATATAGTACATATTGTTTTGTATCTTATTTTAATTCATTACATGACCTCAAAGATTTTGTGTGTCTTTCTCACTACTCTATCTCCAGCACTATTTATTCATTTAACAAATATTTATTCGATATCTACTCTGTACCAGGCTCAAGTTGGAAACATTTACTTGAGTTTTCCTCTGAAGTCTCTTCCCTCCGTATCCTCCAGTGTGGCCCTCAGTTCTGATTCTGCAGTTTGCTAGTTTATAAGCTGGTATGATCCCAAGAATAAGGCCATTGCTACTTCACAAGTTGCCTTTAGGATAGTTGGAAAAAGGCACAGCCCTCCCACGGAACCCAATCACAGGCTGAGGCGGCACCTAGCAGGCACTACACGATGTTTGGTGAGCAGAGCTCAGCCTGAATTTCAGCCCTCACTCCCTCAGCAGATGCTTTTATGTTATTTTTTTTTTAAAGATTGGCACCTGAGCTAACAACTGTTGCCAATCTTCTTCTTCTTTCTTTGTCTGTTTCCTTCTTTTTCTCCCCAAATCCCCTCAGTACCTAGTTGTATATTTTAGTTGTGAATCCTTCTAGTTGTGGCATGTGGGATGGCGCCTCAGCATGGCCTGATGAGCAGTGCCATGTCCATGCCCAGGATCTGAACCGGCGAAATCCTGGGCCGCCAAAGCAGAGTGCGTGAACTTGACTAGCCGGCCACGGGGCCAGGCCCCAGCGGATGCTTTTATGCATGTACAACCTGTTCAACTGTACAGAGCAGCCATGGCCTAGAGAGCTGGCTAATAGATGCAAACTTCTCCTTAACTTTCTTCAAACCCGGCTCTACTCAAAGATGTTCTTCCCTGACCTCTGCTATTCTCTCCTTTACCCGTTGTGCTAAATAGACTGCGGGAGGAGTCCACACTATTTGCCGTGAAGAAAAGCGGCCCCAATGAGATCTCTTAAACACAAGCTCTGTCGCTCAAAGAGCATGCTTTGTCAGTACACCGAATCCATATATCCCAGCCATAACAGCTCGGCTTGGCTTGGACACAGAACTGGTGCGCGAGCCAGAAATGACCTTCTCTGGGTTGGGCATAGGAGACACGCCTCAGGTACCTCTGAAGTGGCTTTACCCGATTTCTGTCCAGTAGCCCAGTTTCTGTTGATGCCAAGTGACAGCAGACTAGCCAATCAAATTCTCTCTTGGAGAATTATAAATGATAGATGAATAAAGAAAGGACAGATTACTCCAGTTTAAGTAGCCCCAGTCATAGAATTTATGATTTTTAGTGATGCTCAAAGTTGCACTAGGTCCCAATGTAGGGAAATTTGGGACCTGAGGCATCTTCCCTGTACAAAATCTCCAGCCCCCAGAGAATGACATCTGTGTGGCTCTTCCTTACCGGTACCTGTTTGGTACTCTATTCCATCATTTCCCCCGCAGTTAAGTATAAACTGTCTACATCATTTCCTAAGTTCCCCTTTTTCTCTCCAGCCAGATGCTGACTTCCTCGGGAGAACTTCCGTGTAAGTTCTTTAACCCCCAGCAGAGTGCTGAGCACACACATGACAAGAATTCAGTAAATATTTGAGAGGCTGAATAACTTTTTAAAAAATTGTTAATAAATCAACTTAAAGCATTTAAGTATAAAGTAACGTGTAACCATTATAAAAATGTAAACAATGTAAGTTGGAGTTCATGTGCCTTTTTTCTCCCCTACTCTCAACTGTCTCTACCCAAGGATTATCAGTTAACAGTTTATGTGTTTCCCGAGACTTTTTTTTTTTTTTTGAGGAAGGTTAGCCCTGAGCTAACTTCTGCTGCCAATCCTCCTCTTTTTGCTGAGGAAGACTGGCCCTGAGCTAACATCCATGCCCATCTTCCTCTACTTTATATGTGAGACTCCTACCACAGCATGGCTTGCCAAGCAGTGCCATGTCTGCACCCAGGATCGAAACCAGCAAACCGCAGGCCACTGAAGAGAAACGTGCAAACTTACCCGCTGCACCATTGGGCTGCCCCCCGAGACTTTTTTATATGCACAGACATAGTCATTTGTAAGTTTTTTTCCTTTCATAAAAATGGAATCACATATTGTTCTGAAACTTGCTTTTTTTAATGAAACAAATTTTTTGTGTGTTCTTCATGCGACTGTGTCTCTGTGTACCTCATTGTGTTAGATGGTTGCTTAGTGTTGCCCCTGCCATAGTACGGGTATGTCATAACTTTTAAAATACCCTTCTATAGCTGAATATTCAGTAGTTTGCCTGAATAATGCTATAATGAACACCTTCGTGCATATATTCTTGCACATTTGAGGAGTATTTTTGTGGGCTTCAGACCCAGATGTGGAATTATTGGGGAAAGATATAGTGATATTTTGAAAAGGACACTCAGAAAGGCCTGAATTCTAGGCTTGACTTTGATACTTCTAATCTGTGTTGCTCTGAGCGAGTCACTTCCACTCCCTGAGATTCTGTTTCATCTGTGAGAGAAGGGAAAACTCAGTATGTTTCATAGGGTTGTTGTGAAAGTCAAATGGCAGAACCAAAGCATCATGGGTGATTAACATTAGGTTTCAGTTTAGTTTTAGCAGAATAGGAGTATTTCCTGTGCCTCTTTGTAATCTGCTAAATCTCATTAGCTGACCTGCCAATTTTTAGTAGTCAGCTGAAATGTTCCTCTTTTCAATATAGAATAGGGAACCAAGGAGAAGAACATTGTTGAAATCAAATAAACCAATCAATGTGTTCTGTGGAAATAAGTCTTATTCTCTGGAAGGATGAATTCAGGATCTGAGACTTGATTATCCTTAGAAAAACATGAAAGTGACCCATAATGACCTCCAAAAAGGAACACAAAGAAGACATCTGCTCTAAAATCCTATAAGGTCGTAGGATTTTATGAGAATCTACAAGGCCTTTATAATCAAAACAGTCTATTTTAAAATACTTTTAACCAGTTACGAAAGGAGTTGTGCCACTAATCTTGTTATCAATGACCTGAGCTCAGATTCTGGCTTTACCACCCACTGGCCTGTGAGCAAGTGATAAGCTCTCAGAGTTTGGTTGGGTTTTGGTTTTGGTTGTGGTTTTGGTTTTGGTTTGGTTTTTTTGCAAAATGGAGATAACAAAGACATCTACAGTACTTTAAGAATTATATGAGGTACTGTATGCAAAGAAGCTCAGCAGAAATCCTTGCAAATTGAGACATTCAGTAAGTGCAATTGACACAAAGGGAGGAAAAAGAGAATTCCCATGGAAATTACATTTCAAGGAAGAAATAGCTCTGAGCCCTTGAACCAAGAAACTCTGTTTTCCTCACCTGCAAAATGAAGGGATTAGATCACCTTTAAGGTCCCTTTCCTTCAAACAGTAATGAAAATTATAACAGTTACACATACATAGTGCTTGCTGTATGTCAGGCACTGTTGTAGTTGCCTCGCACTTATCGATTCATTTCATCTTCACAGCAAACGTCTGAGGCAGGGATAGTATTATCATTACCATTTTGCAGATGAGGAAACTGAGGGGAGAGAGGTTAGGTGGATTAGGTGACTTGCCCAAGGTCACAAAGCTGGGGAGGACAGAGGCAGGCCTTTGAGCTGGGGTTGTCAGAGTTCATGCTCTTGACCTTCATTCTGTGACTCTCTGATGTCCTCAAACACTTGAGCTCTTTGCTTGGTGCTGATATTTGGAGGAAATGTCTTTCCTAATAGTTTCTTCCCACTTTGCTTTATTTTGAAGCTTTATTGACATAAGCTTAGTGAGAAGTACTTTTTTCTTTTTTGAGAAAAAATTTGAATACAGAGAGGAACTTATGTTAGTTATCTACTGCTACATAACAAATTACCCCAAAATTCAGCAGCTTTAAATAATAGGCATTTCTTATCGCACATAATTTCTGAGGGTCTGAGTGGCTCAGCTGCGTGGCTCTGGGTCAGGGTCTCTCATGAGAGAGAGCAGGTTGTTGGCCAGGGCTGCTGCCACCCGAAGGGGCTGAGAATCTGCTTCCGAGCTCACTCAGACGACTGTTGATAGGAAATTACAGCTCCTCATCACATGGGCCTCTCCCTAAGGCTGCTCGAGTAACTTGGCAGCTGATCCCCCAGGGCGAGAAATCAAAGAGAGAGAGAGAGAGAGGACTCACGATGGAGCTGAAGTCTTCTGTCCTAGCCACTCTCCTAATCTTAGAGGTGACCTTCCATCACTTCTGCCACATTCTATTTGGAAGAAGCAAGTCACCACATCCAGCCCAACCTCAAGGGGAGGGAAATTAGACTCCATCTCTTGAGGGGAGGAATATCAGAGAAAGGATGAACCACAATGGATACAAAGAAAAATGTAACGAAGACTGTGTACTCACTACCCCAAGTTGGCAATTATTATCGTATCACGTTTTTCTCAAGAACATTTTCAATTAAAAAACCATTAGAAATGAAATCTTCTTTGTTCCCATGGCCAGTCCCAATCTCTTTCCTGCTCTCCAGAGGCAAAAACTCTGAGATTGGATGGCATATCTTTCCAGTTCTTTTTATTCTCTTATGTACATGTAAGTATAATGAAAACAATGTGTAGCATTGTTTTGCGGGTTTTTAAGTTTTTCATAAATGGTATCACACTTACATATTCACAACTTGCTTTTTTCACTCAACGTTGTTTTTGAGATTTATGTATGCTTATATATTTAGACCTAGTTCAATATTGCATTGTCTAAATAGACCGTTTTCAATTCATCTGTTTATGGAGATTGTTTCCTGAATTATAAGTCACAACTGCAATCAATGCTACGAGAAATAGCTATATTCATGTTTCCTCGTGCATACGTGCAAGAGTCCCCCTAGAGCAGTGTTTCTCACAGATTTTGAGCCCACCCCAAAATGAGCAATTTCTCATTGTGACCAGCCTAGGTCTCATGGCGACCGGTCATATATATGTAACCGAAAACAAAGTTTCCTGAGAAACTGTACTTACCCTTCCTATGAATAATGATCTCTGATATTGCCTATTTTTAATCTATGTTCTTTTAAATTGCCAGCTGAGAGCCACTAAGTTGATTTCTGGATCCACTACTGGGTCTCCATCTGCAGTTTGAAAAACAATCTTCTAGGTCTCTACCTAGCCATTGTAGCACACACGGTTTATGGTAGTTTAAACTTTCCAAGACATTGCAAACTTGCTCTTCAGAGTAGTTGTACTAATTTATGCTCCCCCCAGCAGCATGTAAGAATTCCCTTTTGCCCACACTGACACCCACACTCAATATTGTCAGAGTTTTCATTTTTGCCAATCTCATTATCGGATCTCATTTAAGGGATGGATGAAAGTGGGCCTGCATAAATGTATTATTTCTTTTGTCTGGGAGGCACAGGTGTAATGGGAGAATTCTCCTCTGCTTGTCCTCTTGGCTGCTGTGTGTCATCACTGAGTCCCTTGGAAAATGTAATAATGAAAGGGAAAAAGGGAGCACTACGGGATGTCCCTCAGGAATCACAGGGGCCTCTGGAACAGAGTGAAACCCATCTGCCGTGGCTCCCTCTGGTTTTTCAAGGAAGCCACTCCAATCCGTTTACCACTTCCCCCAAGCCCTCTACTCTACAGGCTGTCTGTGATACTCAGCAACCACTTCTCCTTCTGCACAGAGAACATGAGCCCACATGAGCCCATCACAGGAAAACACTACTATATCCTATTCCTCATCTATAAACTTACCAATATCTGCTTCCATTCCCTCTGCTTCCATCCAATCCCAGAGCAAGTGGAAAGCTTCTTCCTGCCCAAGGCTAATTCTTCCTCCCCAGCACTGGGCTCTCTCCCCTCCCAACCTCTGAGGGCTCTTGCTTCATAAATGATCCTCTCCTTTGCCTCTCTCTTTAGCTTCCTCCCAGCGCCTCATCCATCCCTTCAGCACATAAGTAGGCTCAAGTCTCCCGTTCCCGAATAAGGTCTTCCCATGAGTCCTGTTCCTCTCTGTCTGACTGACTCTTAAGTATCCTCAGATGCAAACATCACTTCCTCAGAGAAGCACTTCCTTTCATCCATAGTGTCTATCTTTTCCCTTTATACACTTATTTGTGGGTCTGACTCCCCTACTTTTCAGTCAGCCACAAGAGGTCAGGGACCTTGTCTCCCCAGCACCTAAGACAGAATAGGCGTTCACTGCATAGCTGTTGAGTAAATAAATGGTTTCCAGCCTACAGCCTCTTTTACTCTCTACTCCTACACCAGATAGATATTTCAAAATGAAAAGCCTGTCACATCCCTCCCCAGCTTGAAAAATGCCTTTGGCTCCTCAGCCTGGGGAGTAAAGTCCAGTCTCCTTAGCACAGCATAAAATGGTTCTGTGAAAACAACTCTCCCCTCCCCCAAAGCAAAGCAAAGCAAGACCACCTCTTCTAGCAAAGGAAGCAGCAGAGGAAAAGCTCACATCAGCTAATGTTATTGTTAGCTGACAGCCCTGGTAAAAGAAGTCGGGGAGGAAGAGCTGAGAATCCACAGATAAAGGAAGTTATGTAATTATTTATAGATTTCATCCTGTTGTTGTTGTTTCTGTGTCTTCCTCATGCTCTTTTCCTCTCATGAGAAAACTTTTCCCTATTGTTTCAAAGGGAAGGGAATCTGACATTTCATAGAGCAGTTAGGATAAGCCAGGCATTAGGCTAAATGCTTTATTTACTTTATCCTATTTAATGCAACTCTCTTCAAAACCCAGAGGATGTATCACCTCCCCTTTCAAAAATAAAATGACAGAGGCCAAAAATATCAAATACACCAAGCAAAATGAAATGTTCTGGTGATTTCCACATTACAAGAAAATGCAAAAGGCTGTACGATACGTAAGCGTTTTATTAGCTAGTACGAGGTCACGAGTCCTTTCTGGAGTCTGTGATAATCTTAATGTGCCATCTTCCACGTAAATGCCCATCTCTATTTCTCTCTTCTCTTTCTTGTTCTTCTCTTCCTCTTGGCTTGCTCTTCTTTCCCTTCCTCTCACTTAATTCCATCACCTTCTGTTTTTTTAGTTTTCTCTCTGCCTACCTCAAGACCATCAACAGCTTCCTTGTTCTTTTAGGCCAAAAATTTACTGACCACTTGGCTAAGCTGAAGAGAAAGCAAACAGAAAGAAAGGCGTCTTTTAATTCCTGGGCTAGAATTGCAACAAGGGATAATGATGTTGCAGTACAGCATGTGACCCAAAGAGATAAAGCCTATATTTCAGCCAGGCTTTCAGCTTCTAATATGTAGGGGCAAGTCGCCCACTGAGCTCTTTGTGAGGTTCTCAATCATTGCTGATGATACGGAGGTTCTTGTGTTTCCATTTTGAAAGAAAGAACCTGTAACCAGAGGACATTAGTATTTTATCAGCACGTGAGAAGTTGCAGAGGGAAGTTTTCCTGAGATTTGGAAGGTAAGAATGGTAGCAGATGACAGCTTTCCTTTAAAGGACAGAGACCTTAGGTAGTGGAAATCTGAAAGTAGCAGCATGCGGAAAATTCAACATGAGACTGGTGGTCTAAAATTCTGCCCATTCGTTAGGTCCTGAGAATGCAGAGGGTGCTTTGGAAAACCAAAATGAGATTACTAATCTGGGAGATTTTATACTCTGAGTGTTTAAATCAAGGCTGGCGCAATGGATGCCCTCCATTCTGATGCTTTCTGATTCTCCACTTTCAGGCAAATGAGAAGGAACCAAGGAGATAAATCATTCTTTTGGTTCAATTTCAAGAAAAAGATATTTATTTATTTGCAAAACTTTTCAAATGCTTTCTGAATACCAGACTCCATATTTAAACAAACCAAATCTTGGAGATCAAAGCAGATGCTATAAATCATCAAAATAGTTCCCCGTTGCCCCACCTCCCGGACAAACAAACAAGCATTAAAAGAAAATTAGTGCCGAAGAACAGAGCTAGCGGGTAGGTGGTTTATAGCTTGTGGGCTGATGATCTGACAACATTTTAGCAGAGAACTTTGCTGACTGGCAAAAAGGCAGTGAGTTGCTAAACACTGACGGATTATTGTGAATACTTAAGGGTAAGGGTATTGTTTCCCTGAAATATGGGCAGTGTTTGGAAACTATAGCCCTACAACTTTCATGATCTGCATCTCATGAGGAGGTATCTTTCCTTGATAAACAGCGTTTAGATTCCTGCCAGGAACCACCCCCTCCTCTTCAACAGATTCCTACCACCCCGAATTAATCACATACCTTGTAGGCTCATTAAGTCTTGGTGTCGTTTTGACGTATATATTATTACAATGATACATACAAAGCTACAGAATTCAAATTCTGCTTTAAGGATTTTAAGCCTAAACTTTAGAGATGAGAAGCTTTGAATCACCCAATTGATTCAGGAAATGAGTTCGCTGGCCTATTGCAGAGTCATTGGAGAAAAGAAAAAGAAGAAGAGAGCGGAAACCCCTGGGGTTTAAATCTCAAAGGAACTCAGCTCTCCACTATACTTTTAGGAGTAAAATAGCAATGGCAGTCATAGGGAAGGTTTACAAATTGGCACACCAAAAATTTCTTTTTTGGCTAACTGCATGTAACTGATTAATTGAATGATCTGGACTCAGTCAGGGACAAAAAAAAAAAAAAGCAACTTTACTCTTTTTCTCCACTGTGCTTTCAAACCTCCTCTGTCAAATTATTCTTCTTTATCCTTGGATGAAATCTTAGGCAGAGATCCTAGCTTTTCTGGTCATGTTGGGGTATTAAAAAGTTCAATATATCTAATATTAAAACATTATGCTCTCGCTTGATTCAAAGTTTCTCTTCATGCCCCCATCCCTCCTCTCTCCGTCCTCAGGCCTGAATCGAGCTTACAAGCCCGAAATGGAAAGGCCAAGGTGGGTTTGTGGCATGAGGGGTAAGTGGGGGAGTACTCTTTCTTCCTCAAACCACCTCCTGCTACACTTTATAGCAGCTCTTTGTGGCTATTCTACGTCTGATCAATGAAGGAGGTGGATTAGAGGATAAAGACACTGCCCTCTGGCTGGTGCAATGGCCTTTGAGGTCCCGGCGCTGAGGACCTCCCACCTCCTGTTTCCTTTCATAGAAAATTATCTCAGGCTGACTCCTACTTTCTCCACCACTTCCTACTCCAACCACCGCATCTCAGCTTGAAGATTTAGACGGCCCACCACCACCTTTTAGAAAGACTATTTTGATTGAGTCCTTTGGAAGATGACCAAAATCCAGCTCTTTTTTTTTTTTTCAATAAATTTTATTTTTATTGAGTTATTGATAGGTTACAATCTTGTGAAATTTCAATTGTACATTAATGTTTGTCAGTCATGTTGTAGGTGCACCACTTCACCCTTTGTGCCCACCCCCCACCCCACCTTTCCCCTGGTATCCACTAAACTGTTCCTGGTCCATAGTTTTAAATTCCTCATATGAGTGGAGTCATACACAGATTATCTTTCTCTCGCTGGCTTATTTCACTTAACATAATTCTCTCAAGGTCCATCCATGTTATTGCAAATGGAATGATTTTGTTCTGTTTTGCAGCTGAGTAGTATTCCATTGTATATATGTACCACATCTTCTTTATCCATTCGTCTGTTGATGGGCACTTAGGCTGCTTCAACGTCTTGGCTATTGTAAACAGTGCTGCAATAAACATTGGGGTGCACAGGACTTTTGGGATTGCTGACTTCAGGCTCTTTGGATAAATACCCAGTAGTGGGATGGCTGGATCGTATGGTAGTTCTATTTTTAATTTTTTGAGGAATCTCCATACTGTTTTCCATAGTGGCTGCACCAGTTTGCATTCCCACCAGTAGTGTATGAGGGTTCCTTTTTCTCTGCAACCTCTCCAACATTTGTTGCTATTAGTTTTAGATATTTTTGTCATTCTAACGGGTGTAAGGTGATATCTTAGTGTAGTTTTGATTTGCATTTCCCTGATGATCAGCGATGATGAGCATCTTTTCACGTGCCTATTGGCCATCAGTATATCTTCTTTGGAGAAATGTCTGTTCATGTCTCCAGCCCATTTTTTGATTGGGTTGTTCGATGTTTTGTGGTTGAGTTGCAAGAGTTCTTTATATATTAAGGCAAAATCCAGCTCTTTTTATGTAATCCACATGCAGCCCAGAGGAAACCTGTATGTTTGCCCCCTCAGACCCTTATTTCCAACTGTATTAATCAGGGTGCTCCAGAGAAACAGAACCAATAGGATACAGAGATAGAGATATAAACATAGATGTAGGTGTCGATATAGATACGGATGTAGACATATAAAGAGATTTATTATAAGGAATTGGATCACATGATTATGGAGGCTGACCAGTCCCCAGATTTGCAGCCAACAAAGTGGAGACTGAGGAGAGCTGATGGCGTAGTTCTAGCCTGAAGGCCGGTGGGTTCAAGACTCAGGAAGAATAGATGTTTCAATTCGGAGTCCGAAGGAAGGAAAAAACTACAGTTCCAGGTCCAAGTTAGGAAGGAGAAATTCCCCCTTACTCATGAGAGCCTCAGCCTTTTTGTTCTTTCCAGGCCTTCAACTGACTGGATGGGGCCCACTCACATTAGGGAGGGCCTAATTCAAATGTTAATCTCATCCAGAGACACCCTCACACACACCCAGAATAATGTTTGACCAAACGTCTGGGCATCCTGTGGCCCAGTCAAGTTGACACATAAAATTAACTATCATACCAACTCTATTCACCCTGCCACCACAGTTCCCTTCACCAAGCCTCTTCCCACTTAGATGTTTTCAGATGTGGGACAGGTATTAATTCCTGATTCCTCCCAATCACATGCCAGCCTCTCCAGGTGGTTCTCTGGAGCCCTCCTCATCTACCGTGAGATGTGGATGTGAAGTGCACAAAACACTACACAAAACACCCCCAGCCCAATCTCCCCCCTGATGGGAGGCAAGTGTAAGACTCCATGGAGAACTTAGTTAAGCTCCAGACTGATGTGAAACCCTGAATCCGTGGTGGAGTAACCAGACTGCCTAAAAGGGCCTATAGTCAACCCAATCTCTTCAATGTCTTCAGGTCCAGGTATGACCCAGGGTTCCCCCAGAAACTCCCCTACTCCCCTCCCCACCCCGAGCCCTGCCCTCAGGAACAGATCCCCTTAAGTTCAAATCTGAACCCATTGATCTGACTAGAATGAAAGCAGCTCCAAAATCCTACTGCTCTAAATAAAATCTAACTCTCTATATGTGGATTTTTAGTCATCAGTACTGTGGGAAGGAAATGGGTTTTTGTTCTTTATGAATCTTGTGTTCATTCATTCAACTGATATTTATTAAGAGCTTAATGTGTTCAATGCTGGGGAAACAGGTTAAAAAACCATGCTGTCCACCTTCAAGGGGTCATATCCTGGTGGGTTACACAGATCCTCGTGCTACAAGTGTTTTATATGGTGTGAACATAAGTTCTGATTGACCAGGATTACTCTGCAAAAACCTTGAACTAGTAAGAACTGGATCAGTTAGGATGGTCCCACCTGACAGACTGCTTATTCCCACAGGACTGCGGCAGCCGAGAATTGATCAGGTTTTGTGAGGCCATAAACTTGCACAATTTGGGACCCTATGTTAAGAGAATGAATGCAAAAATTATGCCTTTGTATTTTACAAGATCATGAGACCCTGTGAGCACATGGCCAGGGTCCTTCTGGACCGTGCAAGTGAAGGGCCCTGAAGCTGAAGTTCCACTGGCCTCATGTAAATCTGTCTCAAGCCTCAGTCCATGTATGAAAGTATTAGGTCTTTAAGGTCTGCTCTAGATTGTATAATGGGAAACTTGGCTCTAAAATCAGACAGACAGATTTATATTCGACTCAGCCTCTGCCAGATACTTCCCATATATTTTGGGAAAAGTTACTTAAACTCTCTAAGCCTCAATTTCCTATGTTGGTAGACCCACTTCATATGATACTTGCAAGGATTAAAATATTTAAGCAGTAAGACATTTTAGCACAGCTCATAATTTGTGCTTAATAAGTGTTAGCTATTATTAGTAGTATTAAAGTCTGAAGTATCTGAAAGCTGCTCCTATATTTGCCTTTTCAAAACTCATGAATCCTTGGTTCCTCACAACAGAAAATTCCAGGGAGCATCTGCAAGGAAATAAAATCTGGAAATTTCAAGACTGGAACTGTGGAGAACTTCCTGGTGAGAAAGTGCCGCTGGACCCCTACCCTCCGATCTAAGGTTCCTCTCCCAGTGAATCATCTTGCCAACATCCTGGGTGGCTGAGAAGGAGTTGCTCCTTTTTGAACACACTGAAACCAGACTGGACTGTGAAAAAAGAATTGACTAAAATTTAGGGGATAGTTTAAAAAAAGAATTAATCAAAATAAAGTTATCCAAAATAGAATCTTCTTTCTCACAGATATCTCCCTACTCCACACGAGGCCTTAGGAAAAGAAATTTTGCTTGGAATCCTTCTAGCTTCCAATGTTCCTCATCATGGTAAACACCATAGACAATTACCCACCACATCACTGTACAATCCCAGACACAGAACTAACATACAGTTATGCAGGTTGGGCACTGTACAAAGATATATCTTAGAAAGCGCCATTCTTATTGCAAATATCATAGATTTCCATATTTATTAAAATAATTTTCTGTCAAACGGCAGCTAAGTGCCTTGCTACATATTCAGTATATTATGATAATTTTACAATCATTGAAAGTAGAGTATCTTGAGGAAGACTTGGGGAGACGGGGCCCATCCCACTTTGTACACATTATCACATGGGCCGTGGAGCCCTGACTAGACGTCTAGAATATTCAAAGTCTGGATCAAGAGGAAGAGAGATGCAGCCCCCTCGCCTATTACCCCAGACTTGGAGCCTGCCCTCTCAGTTCCTATTTGCTGTCTAAGGTCCTACCTCTTCCCATAGGAATTGACACAAACAATTGCTCCACCCTTCAGCCAAGAGGTCTGGACTTTGCTTTTGCAGAGTTTAACAATATAACTAGATATTCATATAATGCAATAATCTACAATAAAAAATACACACATGGTAACAGGGAATACTTTCTTTATAAAGTTTCTAAAATACGCACACATCCAGTTGTTTATTTTAAGGCCACATTAACTTCAGCAAAAACAAATTTCAGCCACCCATATGGCTGAAGATGTACTAAATGAATACTAGATTATATCTGCTGATCTTTTTGACAACTTCAGCTTTTATAAAATCATGCCTAAAACAAAAGGAAAAAATTACCACATTGATTTGGTTTTCAACGTAAGGCTCACCAGATATGATGCTATATTTTCTGAAACATCCATGAACAGAGGATGTTTAGTTTTTCAAATGTGTTGGCCCAATGTAAATATAGCTATACTGTATATGCAACAACATCAGACCTGGCCATATTTAGCCTACCCATCCTTAGCGTAAGTGTATTTCTTAAAACATGGTCCTTATTGCACTATTTTGTACTGTGTTTAATTCTCAATATGTTCTGAGACATAAGTTAAAACCAAGCTTTAATTCTAAATGAAAGAGTTTTTAAGGTGTATCTTTGTAACTACAATATAGAATTTCCAAGTTAATTCAGAAAATATTAGCTTTTATTATTTAAACTTTCTTATTGTGAAATGTGTCACACCTCCACAAGAGCGTACATATCTATGTATTGTTTAAAGAAGGAGAATAGAAGAAGAGCTGCGTACCTGCCATCCATCTTACGAACTAGAACATTGCCAGTATCTCAGAAGGTTCCTTTGTTCCTCTCCTTGATGATGTCCCTCCCCATCCTCCCATAGGTAACCGTGTGTTGGAACTTTGTTAATCATTCCTTACTTCTATTAATTGCTTAATCATATATGTGTGTCCCTAAGCGATGTATTGTTTAATTTTGCCTGCTTTTGCAATTTATGTAAATGGAACCATACTTATGTACGCTTGAGTGATTTACTTTTTGTTCAACGCATTTTTGAGATTTGTCATCCATTGTTCCACAGGCTGTAATTCGTTCAGTTTGGTTCTCTGTTGGATTCCACTGTCTGAGTAGACCACAATGCAGTTATCCATTTTACTACTGGTGGATATTTGGGCTGTTCTCCATTTTTCATCTCTTTATGAACAATGCTGCTGTGAACATTTTGATTCACGTGTCCTGGTGTACACGTGCACAAGTTTCTCTAGAATATAAACCTGGAAGTGGAGAGGTTTAGTATTCATCAAAATAGATTAAGAAATCAAAGCAATGCCAGCCCACAGTATTGCTAGAACATATATTTGGTGTTGATGATGATATGACGCTGATGATTTCCTTGCTGAATAATGATACAACAGGGAAAGCTCGTGCTTTGATCCCTAGTTCTGGCTTCAAAACATTACTTAATATCATCAATCTCCCAAGAAGAAATTCAAAGAAACCTAACACAAGTTTCCAGGTTTTTCCAGATAGGAGACAAGAGCTGAGAGGATGGAAAATTCAACGAAGTCGTCTACCAAGTGATGGTTAATGTTTGACAAGTGATATAGAAAGAACTGAAGTCTGACTACCATCACGAATATGGGCTGGACAGGAGCAAGAAGCTTGAGTTCTAAGCTACATCTATTAGCTGTGCGATCTTGGGAAAATCAGGTAATCCCGCTGAGTCTCAGTTTTTACGTCTATAGAATATGAAGTTTGAATTCACTGACCTTTGGGTCGCTCCCAACTCTTAAAATTCCTATTCAGTGATTTCAAAATACTTTAGGAAATGACATCTTTGCTCGCCCCCTAGTGGTTTCCTCTGGCCTTGCAACTAGAGAAACCGGCTTAAAATGGTGGCTATTGTCCTTCAAAACCGCCCCATGCACAACATATTTGAGGTTATTACAATTAAAAGACATGAAAATTAAGGGAAGCTTTTTGTGAGTTACTAAATTTTTTTAAATACATACTTAAATAGAAAGTTATTTTTCTCATTGACAAGACTTAATATTTGGTTTCAACAGTCATGTCCTTGAGCTATACACTTAGAATTTTTGCATTTATTGTCTGGAAATGCAACTCACTTTAAATACAAAGTAAGAATAAAATAGGTTCTGTTTCCTTCCCCAAAGAAGGGAGAAAAAAATCAGTTAATGCTTTTCCTTTCTACTAAATTAATGCCGTTGATCATTACCAAAGTAGGTAGAAGACTGGAAAATTCCTGAGGATTGAACAAAATGACTTACATAGTACCCAGCCCATCGTAGGCATTCAATACAGGTTAAATGAGTGTAAATTTGAATCTGAAAAAACCCAACACCACATTTTTTTTCAGCCTGGGTTATCTAGTGGATTGAAAGCAAAAGAGAATGGCGGTGTCTATTTCGTAAAACTCTCAGGAACAGACCTAACCACTTTAAGACTGAGTTTCTCTGTTTGCAAGAAGGGAATAAAATTCCAGATGCCTGGTGAAATGACAGGGACATCAAAAAGATGAGTGAGTTGAATGTTGGTAAAGAATATCATGTTCCTTAGAAGAGCAGCATTATGTAAAGACTCAGGTCAGGATCCTCAGAAATTACCTACAAGGGCACTCGGAAATGCATTACATACCATTTTTGAAATAGAGTATAAAATCGCAACAAGAAAAATAACCTTGTTCACAAAACTATAAAATGTCATTTTTCTTCAAAGAGAGGGAAATAAGAAAAATGAAGACTGTCACCTTTGAATTTAAAAATGAAATCAATATATAAAAGGAAGGAATCAAGTTCAGAGTCCTGAAGGTTTTCATTCTTTCAGCATTTTAATAAACAAATGAAAAATAAATTTAATTGTCTAAAAATACTTTGACAGAAGTTTAACTCTTTCGTCTTTTTTTGTTCTTGCTGCTGCCTTTTCAACAGTAGAGCTGCCTTGAGAAGTCTTTTTCTGTGCTCTCTTATCTGTTCACCGGATTTTCATAGAGAACAGCCCGACTGAGGGGGAAGAATGGACTTCAAGTCAGAGAAACCCCATTTTAGCTCTGGCTCTGCCTCTCAAAGTACAACCGACCTTGGGCAAGCCTCTTCAGCTCTCTGAGCCTTATTGTTTTCTATAAAATGGGGGTTTTCATAACAGCAGTAGCTCTCTCACAGAGCTGTTCGATGATTAAGAGCGTGTAAATTCTCTTTAGAGACTGCAAAGTTATTTGCAAATGTTGATGATTGTTTTTCTCATCTTTATTCTCTTTTTCTATGCAAACTATCAATCTTGTCTTTATCAGTTATCAAGTCTTGATGATTTTACCCCAAAACTCTCGTATCCAGCTCTTCTTCTATATTTCCACCTCTTCTGCCCTGGATTCCATAAGAACCATGTCCATTCACCACCACCCCCAAACCCCACCTCTGACTGTGGTCTGGCTCCAACCAAAATGTTCCACCCTTAAGGTGAAATTTCTCGTGTGCAAATGTAATCACGTCTTTCTAGCGCTTGGTGTTCTTTGTGGCTCCTAATCGTCTATAGAATAAAAACTCAATTTCTTCAGCATCAAATCCTTGCTGTCTATTCAGCTTCAGCTTCTGCTGGTGCTTTCTTGCACTTCACAGACTCCTAATTCCATGACTATGTTTTTTCCTGCCTCCATGCATTTGCACATTTATTCCGTCTGTCTAAAATGCCCTCCTCCTCCCACTTAGCAACTCTAGTACAATTTTTCTGCAGAATCTTCCCATTTATTGCTGGCAAAATTTGACTTCCTCTTCACATATTAGTTCAAAATGTCTCCTTTTCACTTGCCCCCTTGCCACTTCCTCATACTTGCTGTGTCTCTTTCAGACTATGGATTCCCAAACAGGGCTGTCTGTGTCTCTTCATGTTGCTGTCTCCAGGGGCTAGCACAACGCCTGTATCTACTAAACACTTTACGGTTTTTGTTGCTTGGATGAATGCTTTCTGGTTTTCTTAGCCCCTGGACTGATTTCATTGTCTAAATCTTATTTTTCTATTTTGACAAGTTTTAATTGTTTCTGTATACCAGCTGAGCATCCTTCTTGTAGTATCATGTAAGTAGTTATAACAATCTTATCTTGGGACATCATTACTGTATCAAATACAACATTATTGCTTAAGTTACGGCTTTTGTAATGAGAAGGAACAGAGAATTGCTCAAGCTACCTCAAGGGAAGGGGTGGGACTGGGGGCTCTTTTAATTCACTGAGGTGATACTGTGGGGATCCACGCACAGGAAGCTTCATGGGAAATGAGGTTGGTACAGAGCAGAGTCTTGGTCTCTTGTCAGGTCTTGGCATTTTTCTATATATGTGCTCTATGCTCTCTCCCAGCTCCATCTGTTTTCAATTTCCTGATAACTTGCCCATGAATTTTGGCTACAATTCAAGTCCCTGACATCCTTTCACCCTTTGCCCCCACTACTTCCTCTCTTTTCTCAAATTTCACATCCACAAGAGAGGACTCTCATTAACACCGCTCATCTACTTGGGCCAAAGCCACACTCATTCATCAAATACTCATGGAACACCTAATATATGCCAAACACTTTTCTAGATGCTGGGGTAAAAGCATTAGAAGAGACAGATCAAAATGTCTGCTGTCACGGAGCTTACTGTTTATTAGCTACGGACAAGTCACTGAACCGGCAAACTCTAGACCAGACACCGCCTTTCAGTACCATCCCCTGTGCTTAGGGGAGGAAAGGCAGGGTCATGTGGTACAAAATGCGGCCATCTGGTCAGCACAAGTGAGCAGGGCCGATTCCCCAGAAGGAGGTGTGGGCTGCCATGGAGGAACTTCAGTGCAATTTTAGCTTGAGTCTTCTCTTTGTTACTCGTATTCCTTACTTTACTCTCCTTTGCTTCCTATATATCTCATATAGGGTTTAAAAAAACATGCTTTTGATCTTATCTTCTTCGGTCCATTCAAGGCCACCAGGATATTTGAACGTATTCTTCTATCTTCTAAGTATGTGTAATCTTGAAAGCAATTTGGAAAGATTTCGCCTTAAAGAAAATCTAGGGTTTGTAGTAGGGTTTTTTGGTTTTTTTGGTGAGGAAGATTGGCCCTGAGCTAACATCTGTTGCCAGTCTTCCTCTTTTTTTTCTTCTTTTCTCCCCAAAGCCTCAGTACATAGTTGTGTATCCTAGTTGTAGGTCATTCTAGCTCTTCTATGTGGGATGCCACTACAGCATGGCCTGATGAGCTGTGTGCAAGTCCGCACCCAGGATCCAAACCAATGAACCTGGGCTGCAGAAGATCATTCTTCTGTCCCTAGATATCTCCCTCTCTATTCCCTCGCTGTTCCTCTTTCTCTCTCTCCTGCCTCTCCATCTTGTTCTCCGTCCTCTTCCCACAGCCCTGAGCGTTTGTGTCTCTTGACTAACCAAAATATAGAACTGGAGTCAATGTTTCATTACTGGTGCGGCCACTTTGTCGGGCTGGGATTGCAGATGAGTACCCTAGGACTGGATTACCCTTTGGTAGCAGGTCTAAGATGTAGTTAGCTGTCAACAGTTGAGAGGTAATGACTCAACCATGGCCCAGATTGGAGGGCTTCATACAAGAGTGAATAACTGCCACTAAGTGGTTCCTTTTCACTTAAAACAGTCACTAAAATGTATAATGCATTATGCAAAATTTATAATGATGATGGATGGATGTTTTTTATTAGAAAGTGGTTACAATGTATAGCAATGCAAGACAATCTAACATCCTTCTACGGTCAAGAACTTGCCCATTAGCCTTTAACATAACTATGGTAAGTACCCTATTCAACAGTCCTCTGCTGAAACTAACCAGGTTACTTCGGCCCGTGCAGATTCAATTTGCCATAAATCTTCTCTTAGATGCCCTGGCTCCAGAACTATGGGACTTTAGAGCAATTTTTCATAAAGAAATTCTTATGGGCAGTTTCCACTCTACTTGTAAACCCTAAGTGTGTCTATAACTGTTTGCTTACAACTTACAGAAAGAAAGCGCTCAGCTCTTTTCTCTAACTCTCCCTATTTCTGACCTCATCTTTTCGGCCTCATTGCAAAAGAGGGGGAGGGGGAAGACAATGTTTCAGCATGACCCAGACATGAATGAAAATCCTAAGATGATCCTCTTTCAGTCAACAGGGAATTCTACATCTGTTGACTAACTTCATCCGCTTTCTCCCAGGCTCATAATTGATTTTACACCTACTCTTGCCATCTATGTATCATTGACTCATTT
The DNA here is from genome assembly GCF_041296235.1 of Equus asinus. Classification (NCBI taxonomy): domain Eukaryota; kingdom Metazoa; phylum Chordata; class Mammalia; order Perissodactyla; family Equidae; genus Equus; species Equus asinus. The sequence goes on from NC_091798.1 coordinate 89,021,847, forward strand.
CAAACAGCTATAGTAGAATTCCATCTTTTTTTAAATTTGCTTCTTAAAGAAACTCACTCCTAAAGTGATAGCAGATATCCCTCTCTTGTTCTCAAACATTTTTGCAACGTGTTAATATAATAAGAGTTTTTAAACAATTCATTCTTTTTTTTCAACAAACATTTATTGAGCCCCTATTAGGGCTAGGTACTGGGAATACAGCTGAATAAAACAGACAACAATCCTTGCCCTCATGGAATTTACATTGCAGCGGGAGTAGGGAGACAATAAACAAAGTAACCAACAATTTTGTTGTAGAGCAAAAGGGAAAATACAGTGGGAAAAGAATGAAGGAAGGCAGGCAGACAGGGAGTAGGGACTGCAGTATTAAATAAGGTGGTCAGGTAGCCTGAGTCTCTTGAAAGCAGTTTCATATTTTCTATCCTTGACTTAAAAAGCAAAGCAATGATAATTTATAATCCTCCCACTACAAAAAGATGAAACACTATTTCTAATTGCTTTTGAACTTATACACCCTCAATGAAGTATTTTTGTGTCACTCTGTCTTCTGCCAGAAAACAGAAAAAAAAATCCTAAACCAGAGCTTATGGTTTGTGGGTTATCTGCAGCTGCTTCAATTGATCACTTTATAGCAACATTTTGCTTTCTGAAATGAGTGGTGTCTACTGAAATAAAGAGTCTGAGTAAAGGTTAATTAAAGGAGTCTATTTGATAATCAAGGCGAGGAATTCAAATCCTGGGAAACAGTCCGACAGAGCATTCTGAGGACCTTCTCCGAGGTGTGTGGGTTTAAGTGCTACTTACATCTCTTTCACAAAACAGGGTACATGTGAGGAAGAGGGAAAAACTTACAACTAGATTTCACGTCTGTCAAAAAAGGGGTAGGGTAGACCCAATTTTCCTCTATATTCTACATTAAAGGTAACATAAACAAGAATTCCTTGGTTATACATCAAACAAGTTCATTAGGGTCAGCCCAGTGGTGTAATGGTTAAGTTCATGTACTCCACTTAGGTGTCATGGGGTTCACTGTTTTGGCTCCTGGGTGTGGACCTACATACGGCTCATCAAGCCATGCTGTGGCAGTGTCCCATATACAAAATGGAGGAAGACTGGCACAGATGTTACCTCAGTGACAATCTTCCTCGAGCAAAAAGAAGAAGATTGGCAACAGGTGTGTTAGCTCAGGGCCAATCTTCCTCATTAAAATTAATTAACTAATTAACTAATTAATTAATTAAAACAAATTCAGAGATGCTGTTATTTACGTGTGGAGGAAGGCAAGGACTAGGGACATTATTTATTTCCTTAATCTCCAAGAAATGCAGCTGTGGGTGTAGAAGCTGGGTACCCTTTGTCTTTTCCTGCTGCTGGTTTCTCCAGTTGGCGTCTTCAGTCTTGAGGTGTGGGGCTGCAAGGTCATTTTGACGCAGGGTGAAGATGGTCTGCCCGGCTGTGTCCCAGGACAGCATGGGTTTTTATGGTACTGACTTCAAACCTATGCAGTTTGCTTGCTGGATTCTCCTGTTAGACCTCAGAGAGGGGTCCCAAAAAATCTGTCCACACTGGCAATCTCGGGCATCAGAAGACATGTCCCTAACAGTCGACAATCTCACAAGAAGAGAGTGCTCTAAAATACCTGGGACCCAAAGCCTCTGGCAAAGCCATCTAATGGTAGTTATTTCTGACTAACACAGACAAATCTTGCACGCTGTTGCATTTCGTATACATCCAATAACAGTACTAACCTACTGTAAATATTTGTGTATTAGTGTAGCATGCAATTTTCATTGTTTTCCCACATAATAAAATGGGTTTAGGTTCTCTGTTTTGCTTTGCCGAGCTTCTCTTGAGCATCTGCCTACCAGCCACAGGGTAGCCATTCAGCTTCCCGTCAGCCAAACCAGGGCTTCTTAACCCTGGCTGTGCACTGGAATCATCTTCTAAAATTACAGACGCCTGGGACTCTGATTCCAGTTAAATCAGAATCTCTGGGGGTGGGGCCCAGGCATCAGTATTTTTTTAAATTTCAGTTACACAATTTCAGTTGGCTCAGCCTGGGCCAAGAACCTCTGAGCTTAGCCTCTCAGCCCCGAGCAGCCTCCTACTTGGCACCTCTGTGGGTCTCCTAAGATAACTAGCGATTTCTGACCTCTAGAGAGACCTCAGCTTTCACTTCACTCTCTTTTTCTTTCAACTACTTTCCTCCTTTTCCTTTACTTCTTGTCCGCTTCTGCCTGAGGCCTGCCCGCAGTACCTGCTAAGGTTGTTTGGCCCTGTCAGCGGCCAGCATTGGGCTAGGTTTTCAGCCCTTTGATGCAGAACACCCAGCTCTGGTTACCTGGAGGTTGCCGGCTCATCACTTCTGCAGCTGCTTCTGTGGTTCTCTGGGGCCTCTCCACACCACGCCAGCCTGGCTGCCCTCCATGCTGGGGCTGCATGCAGGCCGGCCCTGGGGGCGGGCAGGCTTTGGGCCTCAGAATCCCCAAGGATGTATACTATCGTAGCATCCGAGTGTGCTATCATGTGGCATATAAGGCATTTCACCATCGGGCCCCTGTCTTTGTTCAGTCCTCACTTCCCTCTATCACTACCACAGTGCTCCCCCACCCCCCCACATACACACATATCCCCTTGCGTGTGTGATCACATTTCCCCACGTATACCTTTTTTTTAATCTGGAAACTTTCTTGCTCATTCTTCAGGCCCCCAACTCCCTTCTTGCTCCCCTGAGAAGCCTTCTCTAACCCCCTCAATTACAGTGTTGTTCACACCGTGTCATGATGGCTTATGTGTTTATGCTCCCAGCTCCCCCTCTAGACTCAAGGCAGAGGCTAAGTCTTTATTTTATGTGTTTTAAAATAGATAATAGCTTCTCAGTAAATGTTGAGTGGAAAAAAGAATGAATGGACCCATAGAATGTGGATGGCAAGCTACAGCTAGCTTGTGGACCACATCTGGCCCATTGCCTGCTTTTGTAACTAGAGTTTTATTGCCACCAGCCACATCCATTTGTATGTATTGTATAAATACACCCATTTGTATGCATGTGTAAAGTTTTATTGAAACACAGGTACTCTCATATGTATTGTCTGTGGTTGCCTTCGTGCTGCAAGGACAGACGAGTAATTGGAACAGAGACCATATGGTCCCCAAAGCCTAAAGTATTTACTATCTGGCCTTTTGCAGAAAAAAGTTTGCTGACCCTTGACCTAAAAGAAACCTGAGAGGCCCATTGTAGTGCGTCTGGTAGAAAAGTAATGCAAACTATGTAGATAATTTTAAATTTGCCAGTAGCCACATTAAAAAGAAAAAAGGAAAAGAAATAGATAAAAGTAACTTGAGTAATATTTTATTTAACCCAACGTATCCAAAATGTTACCATCTCAACATGTAATTAACACAAAAATTGTCATGTAGTGAGATATTTTACATTCTTTTTGTAGTACTGAGTCTTTGGAATCGTATAGGTATTTTACACTTACAACTTAGAGTTGAAGAAATTGGCCCAGAGAGGTTAAGGGTGTAACCTGAAGTCAGAAAGTGGAAGAATCAGTGCTGAGCCAGCTCCTTTGCTCCTAGCTGAGGACGCCTCCCAACACATCACACTGCCTTTGGCCTTTTGCTTATTCACTAGCAGCAATACGATAAGAAGACCTGGTTTCTAATTACTCACAAGCATCAATAAGTTGTGTGAATTGGGATATTCCTGAACTTCTGGGGATTTCCATTTCCTCACGGGGTAAAATCACTGGATTGGGTGGTACGACAATCAAACATGTCGTTTTGCCAGAAGACACCTCAGTCACTTTGCCCAAGAATTCACTGCCTAAGAAGCTGTGAGTAAATATGAATTCAGTACCATGTTGGCTGTCACCACAACTTAAAAAAATGCTTTTAGAGGCCAGAATTTCAGACAAGTTCATTCATTCAAATCTATATTTTAATCATCAGGACCAAGTCTAAAGCCTGACGCATTTGGCACAGAACCTTTCAGACCACCGATGTCACCTTCTCAAGAGACTTTGGAGACGATCTGAGAAGGCCACTGCTGAGCAGTGACAGAGCAAAGAAAGGACTTGTGTTAGGGTCCGTCGGGGAGCAGAGTGGTTGGTCTCCTCTCCCTGCTAACCAGCAGCAGGGTTTGTAACGGTGACAGGAGCCCAGGGCGGTGAGAGAAATGGAGCCGGCATAACACCCCGGGGAACCTAGGGGATAGGGAACTGTGACCACGATTAGATAATCAGATTTTATTCTGAAATAGCAAATTTCATAGTAGAATCAATGGCTTTATTAAACTTGCACTCCCAATCACAGAAGAAACCTAACAATGGAAGAGAAAGGTACAGAAATGGAAGCTGGCAGGCACCAAAGACGGGTGCATTTTTTTAAACTTTGCCTACGACCAATTGTGTTCACTTTCAAACCCATTCACATCCTGCCCCTCCCTTACAACAGAGAAACGTTTCTGTCCTTCCAGAGACTGGGGAAGTTGCAGTCCAGGGCAAAAGGATGGGCTTTGGGCTCAGCCCAACCTTGGCGAGAGCCCCAGATCCTCCTTTGAAAGGTTACATGGCCTCGGCTATCCCTGCGTTTCCTCCTCTGTAAGATGTGCATGATAATAGTGCTCACCACATGGGACTGCAGATCCAATGAGGCAATATAGGAAAAGTGTTCAGCACAGTGACTATCACAGATTAGGTTCTAAATAATTCTTAACTGTTGTTCTTCTCCTGAAAACAGGATTCGAGGAGCAGGAGAGGAACCGGCAGGGTGCTCCACCCGCACCACTCCGCTCACACCGGGGGCACCACATTGATGGAAATACTCATACTCTGCACTAAACTGTGCACGTGTGAATCAGTGCAGCTCAAAAGCGTTTCACAGGAAATCTGACTGTGCCACCAAATCCTCTGTTATTAATGCCTCAAGATCAGCGACTGGCCAGCTGGACGTGATGGTAAGCAGGCCTCCAAGGAATCCTGGTAGGCGTTTTGCTTTCGTTACTTGATAGGTAGGTTCTTCAGAATTCTAAAATCGAGTTCTCTTCTTTGTGGCGGTATTTCAATTTGATAAGCTCGTGCATTGCTCACTGACTTTAGAATGGTTTCGTTTATCTTCCTTCTTTCGGAAGGTAGGATGGAAGATTCGGAGAAAATGATCTGAGAGTTTAAGTGGCTTCAAATTTACATCCTGTGTTGGAAAACTTGCCCTCCAGAACCAAGTGACTTTATAGAACAATTCTTCAGCATTTTTTCAGCCAGGAGTCAAGAGGTGGGTCCCCTCCCAGCTGACTGATTCACCACATTTCCTGCAGAATGAAGTCAATTCAGCATATTTGGAATCATTGGCCAGAGACCCAGGTGACAGCCCTGGAGGGTCCTGCCAGGAACATTTCTCAAGGAAAACTCAGCCCCTTAGATAAAACAGGAGGTTGGTTTTGAACAAACCACCAGCTACAGTTGAACTGGGAAGCTACCATTTACTTTGTAATTTAGAGTATTTAAAGAAATGTACTATAATAAAAACATCTAACATTCATGTAGCACTTACTGGGTGCCACAATTCTGAATGTTTTACTTTTATTAACTCATTTAATCTTGACAACAACTCTACGAAGCACGTACTACTACTATTATCGTCACCATTTTACAGACAAGGAAACAAGAACAGTGAGGTTGAGTAACTTGCCCAAGGTTACACAGCAAGTAAGAAGCAGAGCTTGAGATGAAACCTAAGCAGTCTGGCACCAGAGTCTCTGCCTTTATTTCCCTGTTCCACCTGTGTACAAGTTAAGAGGTGTTTTTTTTATTTTTGACCAATTTTTTTTAAAGAATTGCAAATATGTAGACTGAAAAGTCTATTTTGTTTAATCAAAATGATTTACCATAATTGATTTTGATATTATGGCAATTTCCATCTTTTGAGAACTTTTAAGTTATTATTAGTTCCTTGCAAAAATCATTATAGAATTATAATACATTTTATTTTGTGGCTAAAGAATGAGAAAAATGATAGGTAATCTTTCTAGATAGCAGTTTTTAAGAGTGATATGAAATCGTTGTGATTTGATTTTTTTTCTTACTATTTCACTATTGTATCTTAAGGATTATAATTAAAAAATGTATCCTGGCTTTTTAATTTTGTTTTCTACGTGATTTAATTTTGTTTTCTCATGATTCTATGAGGAGAATGTCATTGTGCATGGTATAAAAATGTTTGCAAATATACAAACACCAGATTTTAGCTGAAGACACAAAGAGCACAATGCTGCAGCTCAGTTACACAGAGAAGCAAATACATTTATGCAACAGCTTAAATTTCCACCTGTTTTTTACAAGTATAAAAGCAAAGTAATTATGTTGCATAATCTTTGACTAAAACTAGTTGAAAACCAATAAAGCTCGAACATGTTATAACTCACCTAAAAGTCAGTATTATCAGTTTTTTAAAACCTCAAATTTATGTATTTTCTGCTATTAAATATAATATTTATTTAGCTTGCATTAAAGCAAAACAAGCTTATGCTACTTTCTGACTGGTTTCTTAAGTTTAAGAGTTCTTTTCACTTAAAATACTTTTGAATGAAAGTCTAGAGTTTATTTATACCATTCTAAAATGATTAAATATGGTTTCATATGTTCAAGTTATAAACATATTGGTGTTTGCAATATTTTTATTATGAGCATTATGGATCCTGGACCTCAAATTTCCTAAGGGGCTTTGAGAAACTTGTGATAAATATTTAATAGAGGATATGAGCTTTCTTTTCTTATTTTAATCTTTATTTCTACAGAAGCGAATATTATTTAATTCATCCATGTTTACTCTGTATTGTCATCAGATCATGCCACAGGAGACAGAGGGAACTTACAGAAACTAACTTCCAAATTCCAAAAAGCTTTTTGTAATGTGAATGTTTGCCTATAATGGGAGTCTGTTGAACAAGCTGAAACAATTACACAGTCACAGGATACCAAAAGAAGCATTTCCTTCCTCATGGTACATTTACAAGTCATTTTGAAGATTTCTGAGTCAATCTAGAACCAAACTATTTTTGCATATATAGTATTGAATGATTTTTTCCTTCAGGTGCATCCTCTAAGACGTAAAAGGAAGATGTAATTTTTGTGAAATCATCTTGTTTTTTTAAAATATGTTTTGTCTTTAAATGAGTGGCTCGCCCAGTTTTAAAATAATAATAATGGGATACTTTTCAAATCACCTACAACCTCACCATCCTCACAAACTGAGATTTTATTATTTTATGTGTCTGCATAAGATTTGTTTTTGCATATTGCAAAATAGTCTGTAGCATTATAATTTTAATATCATCATAGTTTTCTCTAGATTCAGCCATTAACTAGGTATTTTAACAGGCACGAGATGGACAAATGAGGGAAAGTCAGTAAAGGAAAAGTAACCATTCATCTCTGAAATGGCCGAATCTTTTATCTATCTCCCTTCCCAAACAGTCCACACTCTTTGTGTTTTGCTCCTGACGGCAGATAGCAGAGCTAACCTGTCATAACCAGCACTTCCTCTTGTGCAAGTCCAAGTCGACCTTGTTCAACCTGTGTTCAAGCTACTTTAGTTGATTTCTCTCTGGGCCTTAGAGTGCATTCAACAAACACGTGGACCTTTGGTTTATTGGTCACAAACAAAAGCTAAAATTCTTACAAGAGGATAACACTCATCTTTGTCTCAGCTTATGTTAGCAGGAAGAGTTGTTTTAGCCCCATGGTGACTCTGAACCTTATTTTAAACTTATTGCCTGGTGCCTTAGGGCAGTGGGATCAATATTGTGAGGCTTTGTTTCAAGTCCCATAATTCCACATCAGCCTCAGCAAGTTGAATTAAATTCTATATAGCTTTAGCAATTCAAACTTTCAATATTTCTTTCAATATGTGATTGAAAGTCAGCACGTCTTCTCATTAATGTGTTTAGGTTTTTTTAAAACACAGGTCTTTTATTCATTCGTAAAAGCCTTGACTTTTTATGTTCATGAAAGCAATATAAGCTCAATATTTAAAAATTCAAACATTACAAAATTATTGTAGAAAGTTAAACTCTTGTGAATGGAGAGCATTGTTAATAGAGAAATAGCAGATATTCCTCAAGAATGCTTTCCAGTTTGCTAATAGATATTACTAAATAGAGAGTCTCTTTTTCAATGCTTCCTTGACAATTACATAGTTCTTAGAAATGTACTATTATATAATACATGCTATTTTGCACATTGTGTTTATCATTTGATGTCTCTTGGATATGTTTCCATGTTACTACTTATAAAGTCTACTTCATCCTTTTCTCTGGCTCTTTAGCATTCCATGATGTAAATGTACCATACTTTACTTAAGTAGATCCATAATGGCAGACACATGAGTTGCTTCTAGGTTGGTTTTGTTTGTTTCGTTTTGTTTTGTTTTGCCATACCAATGTAGCAGTGAAAATCCTTGTAAAACTATCTGTATACACTTGGAACACAGTAGTTTAAAGCATTCAAAAGAAGTAATGGAATAATACTGTTTTAATGTATTTCATTCTTGCTAGCACTTCAGATTATTGTTACCAGCATACCAAACTTGTAATAGATAATATTTGAAAAATTTGATTCAACACCTTTACTTCTTAAGAATAAGTGCATTTTTCTAGAATTTGAAAATATTGACCTACAAGTGGCCTTCCAACACAATCTTTTATGATTCATTGAATGATAATGATCCCTTGACCATTATATAGCTCTTCAGTTTACAAAACACCTTCACATAATTATCTCATCTGATGTCACATCAGTGTGATGTACGCAGGACAGGTTTACAGGGAACATTGGTACTGACTTGGAAAGCTTTACTGCCCAAAATAGTTATACAGAGTATAAGTCCTTTGTTCTGCTAACTCGAGTCAAGGCGACAGTCATAATTGGAGTGTTATATCATGCTGGTACTTTAATGTGAAAAAAACACTTATATGTCACTTCAATAACTGGTGTTGCTAATTTACTATCTAGTTTTCAGGCATTGTTATTTAATTCTGCGATATCCGGAGTTCAGATTCACCAGGCGTTTATTAGCTAAGTGCTCCAGTAATCGCTACTCCAAAACTGAGTGTTTAAAAGACATTTCTGCCGCACTTGTTAGCGGTGGGTGAGTTTCAGCGCCACTTTTCCTCATTTGGAATCGGGAAGACAGAGGTTAAAGGCAGAAGAGAAAAGCCACAGAATGCAGCACAAACAAGACCTTGGAACTTCCTGTCCCCACCCATTGTTAGTTCTGTGTTCCTATGACCCTTCCTTTACCCAGTGCGCATGATGGTGGGGCTGGAAATGAATGGTGAAGCTTCTCTCATTTCCCACACTCCTGGTAGGAAGCAGGCTCCTGTGCAGGGAGAGGAAATTATTATGCTGCTTCCTGCTCTGGGAAAGGAAGCTATCTTGAATGACACTATTGTTGCCATAGCTGCAAACTTATGTTGCCTCATTAGTAAATCTATCTCCATCCTCAAGTTAGCTGAGAATGCGCTTCTGAACTTGCTCCCTTCCTACATCTACTGTAATGCTCACAGCACCTCAAAATCAGTTTCCAGATCCAAAATCTTATGAGATTCTGTCCAATTCAAGCCCCGCTTGTTGAACATGATAGTAAATTTTAACCAATTGTAATTCTATAGACTGGCTATCTCAATACTTAAATGTGAATTACATTACTTAAAGAGAAATCACATTTGCTGATGATACGTTGAAATTCTGGCACTCTGTTCTCTTTCATCAGCACAATCACAGGGAGCTGATCTGCTCCTATCCCATCTGTCCAGTATTACCTTGTACTGTTCAAAGAGTACTTGGCCGTGAAGTCAAGCAGTTTTCTTCATTGTCCTGTGTGTAATACCCAGCTCATTTCCACCTTTATGCCTATAGTTTCACTGTCCTCTTCTCTCGCCTATCTGAATCCCAATCAAATTTGAAAGCAAGCCCCCAAGTCCGGCATAAAGCCTTTCATGCTTTGATAGAGAACCCTACTGATGTCTGTACACAGGCAGAGAAACTTGACACCTCTCTTTATATTGTCTTTCTTTTCGCAAACTGTGGTTGAAATATCAAATTCGTACTCTTAACATCCAAGCTCTTAAAACAGTAACCTGTTTATTGGATTTCAGTAGTCATATTAGGCACCAGAGCATAGGGTATGCCCTTCCCATTCTCCCATCCCTGGGACCTTCTGAGCAAGGTTGGGGTTCAGCATATATCTCTGGGCCTATCAGAAGTTTTCCACTGAAGCTAAGAGTCAGTAGCAGGTAATCAGTTTCTTATTCTCGTAGTGTATGGGAATGGTGGATAGTTCTCAGAATGATGGTTGGAAAATGCCTTACCATTCTCTCTGTTTGACTAACAAATTCCCCTTACATACACCAGAATGACCTCTTGGCCCTCATGATGTTTATACAGCAGGTACCTTTGGACACATTTCACTTAGGATATTTCAAGCATGAGTATTCATGGCTGGTTAAAATTTCACTAATACTTTTTAGTTCAGAATAACCTACTTTATGCCCATTAAATAAAAATGTCTCCAATTCCGGAAGTAAAAAAATACAGGAAATGTGGCATATCTGGAGGGTAAGCATTTCCTACGATAATTTTATCTCATGTCACCTGACTAGTCCTATAAACTACCTAATTTGAGATTTAGAGTTCTATATCACGTTACTTGTTTAATATATCAGTCATGGACTTTCTAACTAGATTATAAACTTCTCAAGGGCAAGAATCATGGAAAAATGACTCTTGCACCTCTCATAGCACTTAATACAATCCTGAGCATATCAAGATGCTCAATATATATTCATTGATTGACATCAATGTCATCTTTAGAACAAGGTACTTAAATTCCAATTCAATACGTTTTAGGTAAAAGATGGTGAATCAGTTGGTGTTCTAGGAAAGAAACAAAATTCACCCTAGGTGGTTCAAATGAAGAAAAATTAATGAAAAGACTATTCAAAGATATATAGGCAAGGTTAAGAAGAGAGACAAAGCATGGTGAGGTACCCAGTGACCAGCTACAGAAGGAGAGCCATTTTTCCCCTGGGCTGAAGAAACAAAGAAAGGAAACAGAGTTAGCAGAAGCCAGTGAAAGCTGGATTTGGGGAAGAAGACTGACCTGGCAGAAAATGTAGTTGGGGAGTGATGCAGCTACTGGAGAACTGGAGTGCCAAAGGAGGGACAGGGACAGACCCCGCTTTCCATCTTCAGATCTCCTATGAGTTCCAGCTCACAAGGAGTCATGGAGATGCAGTCAGAAAATTTCAGTCTTCTGAGGCATGGAGCAGGGCAGAGAAGGGTAGAGAGGACTTGGGCAGGACTAGGGGGAGACGCATGCAAAATAACCAGCCTAGAAGGTCTCCGTTATAAATGGAAACAAGAAAAAGGCTGAACTATTACGTATAAAAAAAGAGAAACCTAGAAACTCAAAAATTATCCGGGAAAAACTAATTCTGACTTAGTCAAATTTAGGCCCTGAGACTGTTCATTTTCTTCACTAGATACTCTAAATACAATCTGGGTAAAGAGAATAAATGGTCTGTTGCATTCAAACTTTCAATTATTGCAGTATCAAGTCAAAAAATGAACATGTATATCCATCACCCATGGCAATGAATAAAAACTCTTTTACAGACGAAACTGACATCACACTCAAAAGTGAGGCTGTCCTGCTTAATGAGTGCCTCAGTTTTTTTAGCTGTAAAGTAAAATAATGGAACAAACATGTTCCTCCTGTATGGAGGAATTGCTATGAATAATATCAAACTGTTCTCTTTAAATTTAAAAGAGAGGCATGTTGTAACATTTTTTGCTTTTGTCTGGTACCTATCCATGACTACATAAGGGTTAGCAAATATTTACGTAGATAGAATCGCAGAACTGGAAGATTTTAAAGGTCTTGCAATCTACTGTTGCATTTAACAGATAAAGAAACAGGCTCCCACAGGTTGAGTCGCCTGCCCTTGATCAAATAGCTGGTCGTGGTAAAGCCAGCTTGGAATGCAGATAGTCAATATCCTAATCTAGTCACCAGGATTCTGGAAATGCTTGACTTAGCTCCAGTTAAATGGCAAAAGAGCATAGGGGTTAAGGGCAAAGGTTTGGAATTAGGCAGCTCTGGGTTCAAATCCAGCTGAACCTCAGACAAACGACAAATTCTTGCTAAGTTTTCATTCCCTCCTCTGTAAAGCTGGGGCAAAGACAGAATACCCACCCCACTAGAGTTGTTATGGGTTGACTGAAAAATATACATAAAACGTTTAGCACAATGCTTGGCATGAGTAGACACCCAATAAATAAAAGCTATTATATGGTAGTTATAAAAATTTCCTGGTTTTCTTTGAAAATCAACTGATAATTTAGTTATAGATGATAGTCAAAAAGAATTTGAGAAGCTTTATGCAGGGAACTCTAAACCAAGAAAAGAACCTATAAATAAATCAGAAGAGTTAGAGAAAAATAAAATAAACTTCTTAATCGGGGTAGAAAGGAATGCACCACTCTGAACAGAGTAAATGAATTGGTTTTATTTTTTTTCCTCCATCTAGGAAGCATTTCTAAAAGTCCCACTTTCAGTTCTATTTTTTTAAATAATAGACTTTATTTTTAGAGTAGTTTTAGGTTTATAGAAAAAAATATCTTTTGATTAAAAATTTGAAATACTTGAAGAGCATAAAGCTCTATACAGATAGAAGGTGGTACTACTCTTATGAATAAATAGTGAGAAGTGCCCAGGACCTAGTTAACCCAGAAAGAGATGAATCAACAGAACTTGATCCACCCAAGTTTTTAAAGAACATCAAGGGTGAAATTGTGCAACTGCTGGCAAAGTTGTGTACCCTGTTACGGAAAACTTTCCAGGGGACTGATGGATTGCCTCTCCGAATTCTATCTAAATGAAGAATTGCAGGCATAGCTGTGGAAACTTACAGATAGTAAGTATCATACTATACTGGCTAAACTAGTCGAATCTGTAATTAAAGGGAAGGACCATTGAAAAATGTATCAACAACCTACTGGGGAAAAGGCACAATAATTTTTAAGGGAACTTCATGTAGAAATATCAGGAGATCTTTGGAGAAATGAAGAATATTGTGCCAAAGGAAACACTAGTGGATGAAATTTATAAACACAAGACTTCCTAAAAAATGGCTATACGCAAAGACATTTCCTACTATTTAACAATAAATTTTGATTGGGTCATCATTGGATTGCCACTACTTTTTAAAGAAAAATAAGGATAGGGAGCTGGCTTAAAATGAAGAAATGGAGTACATGCATCAATAAGCACGTCTTAATTTGGAGATGCCTAAACAGCAGGGTTTCAGATATCCCTCTGTGCTGAGACAAACATATTTAAAATTTGTGTGAGTAATCTGGAAGACAGAATATCGGGTTCATAGATGATACAGAATTCTTCCAAGTAGAAAATGCCAATAATAGCAATGAAGGAAATGACAGGAGAATCTGAGAGTTTGGGTAGGTAGGCAGCAAGGTAGCCCCTCTTATTCTTCTAAATTTAATGCTCAGAAGTGTTGACCCCCTTTGTAGATGAGGGGGTCACAGAGACATGCTGTTGGTTAAAGAAGTGCCATGGACAAGAGGAAGGTTCCATGTAGCTGAAGCCTCAGTGTTCACTCTAAAGTGGGTTCTGGGTGAAGGATAGAGATGGCCCACATTCTCTCTGGGTCCAGACTGTGAGAGGTTCTGTCATTCCAGAGAAGTCTTCCTGTAGGAGTGAGAAGGGCAGAAGAACCATGAAAAGAGGCTTTCCCCTGAAGGACAAATGCTTGGCGGAGGTATAGCTAAAAATTGTAGTTGGGTACCCTAATGTACTCTGAAGGGCTCAGTCAACTCATGGGCAAGGTTTGAGGCCAACCATGACTGAGATCTCCAAAGGCCTTTGAAGGGTGACGTGAGCCTTTATGCAAGGAAAGGCATTCCCACAGGGCCAGGAGTTCACCCTAGCACCTCCGTGATAAATCCAAGTCAATGACACTCTGCACTCCAGTTCATAGATGGAAGAGACTAAGATGCAGTAGTTCAGAAAGATTCAGGGATCACTGGGCATGAAGTAGAAAAGATTTTGCATTTGTATGCTGGGGTCTCAGTTTTTGCTTTCCTTTTACACTTGATAAGATCACAGAGTTGGTTTGGTATGCCTCTGTGTAAAACTCTCAAAGGTTTTGGATGCTTTAAAGGAAAAGAACGCATTTTAGAAACAACTTTGAAGTTAGTTTCTCTAATTCTTACATAATCTAATGTTTCTTTCCCATTTATATAGCTCCTCTTAAATAGCCGATTATAAAAGGAGTAGGAGGAACACAATTAATTTTCACGTCAGTAAAAGAAACAAAAAACTGACAGTTGCCTTTCATGTATAAACGCATTTTCTAAGCATTTGCAATGTACCAGTATTTTATTCTTCAATTAATTATTACAGCAAGCCCTCCAGGTACTGTTATTATTCACATTTTAGAGACTGGGAAACTGAGGTTCGGAGATATTAAACAACTTATTCAGTGCCACCTGGCTGGGCCAAGAGAACTCAAACTCAAAGTCTGTCTGAGTCCAAAGCCCATATTCTTAATATCCCCGTATATGCAAGAACTTACTGATATTCTTAAAGCTCATGTTTGGATTTGATTGTAATTTGCATTAATGTAACAAAAAGTTTCATGAAAATACTTTCTCATTTTAATCTTTGATCACCTTTAATCTCCACTTTAAAAATCTTTTCATTTTATTCTACATGCAGCTTACCCTGTTATTAGAACATTCACCATTATAGATTATAAAAGCTATTTTTCAACAGGAGCATGTTGCTGAATGTCATGACTATTCATGTGCTGATTCTAGTGCTTTCAAACAAATTTGTTTGTTGGTGCCCACTCTATTGCATTTTTGAGTAGGTTGTAAATCTTGTTAAAACCAATAAAAATATAATTTCAGAATGTTTCAAAAGCAATCCTTCATGTCACTGGAGTCTCAAATGTTTTCTGTTTCTACTTTCTTCTTTGTACAGTACAAAAAAGATTCTGATAAAAAAATTTTATCTTTTTATCTTTTATTTTTTTAATTGAGTTCATAATAGTTTACATCATTGTGAAATTTCAGTTGTACATTATTTCGTCTGTCACCACATAAGTGCTCCCCTTCACCCGCCATGCCCATAAAAAAATTTTATTTTTAAGTATAACTTTTTCTTCTAATTACAAAAGGTAATATATGATGACTTGAAAGAATTTAGAATATGAATAAAGGTATAAAGAAAAAAGTATCCATAATTCCATTATCCACAGATAAAACATGATGAACCTTCTACTGTGCTGCCTTTAAATATATCTGGGATCAAAATATTAATTGTGGCTTATTTTGGAGGGTGAATGAAGAATTTCAAGTAGTAGTTTAGAATTATATATGTACACTTTTTTTTTTTTTTGAGGAAGATTGGCCCTGAGCTGACATCTGTGCCCATCTTCCTCTATTTTATATGTGGGACACCTGCCACAGCATGGCTTAATAAGCAGTGAGTAAGTCTGCACCTGGGATCCGAACCAGCGGATCCCAGGCCACCGAAGTGGAACATGTGAACTTGACTGCTGCGCCACCAGGCTGGCCCCCGATATACATTTTTTACATATACCTATTTAATATATGTATGTATTCATCTAAGATATTCACTGAAGTTTTCAAATACTTTCTCTAAAGTTATTCCATTTCTCTGTATGGTAACTATGAGAAGTGAGGATTATAAGGAAAAATTTGGCCAATTTGTCCAGTTGAGAACTGAAAAAAATAAGTTAATGTGATTTATGCATAATAAAAGTTTGAATTTCTCCATGTTTTAATTTTATTTTTTCTGTTTACAAAGATATGTGGTCACCGTGTACAAATAAAATAACACACATCAGTACTAAAAATAGTAACATATGTTGAGTGCTTTCTATGTGCCAGGCGCTGTTCTAAGGGTTTTGTTTATATTAACTCATGTAATCCTCACAAAAGCCTCCATGAAGTAGGGACTATTATTTATTGTTTTCATTTTACGAATGAGAGTACATAGGCATCAAGAGGCTAAGTAATTTGCTTGAAGTCTTGGTTTACCCAGAAAACAGTCATGCCAAACTAGCGTGGTTTTATTTGTTCACTGTTTGTTTTAGTGGGAAAATGAAGATGATGAATTAGGGCCCTGCCATGGACGTGTTATATCTTCATTTCAGGAAAGAAAATAATAGTTCCACGTGATGTTCTTGAAGATGAAGAAGGTAAAGGAGGGGAGTGGCGAATGCACATCTACGAGAATCTGGAGCTGGCTGAGACCTTGGACTTGGCAGACAGGTTAGTGGATCACTGTCAAGGACATGTAGCTACTAAATGATGGAATTGAGATCCAAACTCAGGCAGGACGTCCCCAGAGCCCACACGTAACCCTCTCTAAATTGCCTCTATAAAGAAGAAAGGCATCAAGAAGAAAGCTGAAAGTCCTCTGATTTCGTGACTCAGGGACAACAACTATCATCAATCTGGTAAACAATTTTCCAGACCCTTTTTGATGCAAAGCTTATCTGCAGCTAATCTAAGTTTTGGCAGAATGTCCTGTACTCTGTTGGAACATGAGACCATGGGAGGAACTACTTCAGGGCCATTTCTCACTTGTCTCCATATCTCTCCAGGAGGGTACCATGAGACAGTGTCTCATCATCATCTCCTAGGTGCTGAGGATGTATGAGGTTTTCTGCCTTCTCCTCTGCAATGCAGTCATGATGCTAAGTAACTGGAGTTAGGTCAAGTTTTACAGGTTAAGGGCACAGTTCCCCACAAGAATGCACTCACTTCACAAGAATGCACTAGGCCTCCAGCTCAGGGTTTGCCAGGCCACCCACACTTCTGACCAACCAGCTACAAATTCAGGAGTTCCCACTATCCTCTAAAGTTTGATAATTCACTAGAACAACTCACAGGACTCAGGAAAGCACTAGACTTATGATTATAGTTTTATTATAAATGTTACAAATCAGGATCAGCCAACTGAAGAGACACATAGGGCAAGTTCTAGGAAGCTCCCAAATGTGAAGCTTCCATGTCCTCATGATGTGTGACCCTCCCACACATCAATGTGTGGTTACCAACCGGGGAAGATCCCCTGAGCCTCTGCGTCCAGAGTTTTTATTGGGGTTTCTTTATGTAGGCACGATTGATTGAATCATTGGCCAAATGATTGAACTCAATCTCTAGTCCCTCTCTCCTCTGCAGAGGATGGACTGATATCATCTGACTCAAAACCCCAACCCTCTAATCACCTGGTTGGTCTTTCTGGCATGGCCGGCCCCCATCTTGAGTTGTTTTATCAGCATAAACTCAGGCATGATCCAAAGTGCCCACCATGAATAACTGACACTCTTTTCTCCAGGGAAATTTCAAGGATTTAGAGGTTAACTCCCAGGAACCAGGAACAAAGGCCAGCCACTTTCTTTACGATACAACTTAGCGTACAATTGCAGCTGTAAAACTACTTAGCTGCAGCATGGAGTCTGCTTGTCAGCAACAGGGCATCCCACCACTCATGTTGCGTTGTCATCCAGGTCCTTTTGCTTCTGTGTTGTCTTGTGGAACAAGGCACACAGGGATCGGGCACCTTTGCTGTTCTTACTTTTGCTATCTATGTAAGTAATAAGCTGTCTGAATTTTTAAAAAGCTTGTTGTATTTTTTTAAACAGCCAAATGTGTTAGCCTTGCTTGACCTTTAAGGGGCAATTATGGGGGATTAAGGTATATAATTTGTTTTAGCCAATTTGATTTATAAGAACACACAGATGGAGCTATTCAGTAGCTAGATGTGAGATAGGAGTATGGAAGAGAGAGGATAAAGTAAGTTTGTGTGGTGGCAATAAGTGACATGAGAGGAGAGGATGTTTTCTCTGAAGAAGACAATGTGGAGAAGCTAATGGTGAAGGACTGCTTTGATGTGAGCTCAGACTTGAGCAGCCATAAAATCTTTGAATAAAAAATGACTTTAGGTGTCTTATATCCAAACTCTTACCTGATACAGCATCTTTTCTACATCATGCTGACAATTGGTCATACAGCTAGTTTCTGCTTCAGTAGATATAGCGAGGAAGACTAGGCCAATGATTGTCAGGGCAACCAATTGTATTGATATAGATCTGATTGTTTTTGCATTCCTTCTCATATTGAGTTAAAACTTATCTTTAAATTTTTTTTTTTTTACCATTGATCCTTTATTACCTCACTGAGCACATATTCACATAGCTATTACTCATTCTTTGTGATAGACATGCTATGAAGTCAGCTATCATGTCTCCTCTTGGTTTTGTCTTTAGCAAAATTAACATATATCTTCACTCACACCTCACATGGCCTTGTCTTGGTTCTCACCAATTTGGTTATCTTGTTATTCCGTCAGCGTCTTTCTTAAAATAGAATATCCAGATGTGATTGCATCAGTGGAGAGTACAATGGAATTACTATTTCCAATAAAATACCTTACTTCAATTTCTTCTCTTTTATAAATGTATTTTTAAACTTACACAATCTTCTTTAAAAAAAGATATGAAGGAGATAGGAAAATGAAATGTATATTAATGTCTTATTCTGTCCTGCAATTGAATTTTAAATGTATTCACGTGTTTTAAATAATATTTTAAAATAATTTGGTTTGGTTTTGTATTATGAAAATAGTAAATATTTGTGGTAAAAAAAATTCAAACAGTACAAATGGTAGAAGGAGAAAGTTAAAAAAAAATCACCCTCTCTAACTCTCAAATTTACAATCCCACTCCTTAAAGGTAACCACCGTTTAGTTTACAGTATTCATCCAGATTTTTTTCTAAATTAGGCATCCTTCCATATCAGCACTATGGACCTTTCTCATTCTTTTTAATAGCTGCATAGTATTTTATTATATGGTTATACCGTCATTCAATAACTCGTCCTCTATTGATGGACATACAGGTTGTTTCCTTTCCTTGTTTATTTTACGGGAGTACAAAAAAATCTTTGTATGTGTTTCTTTGTTTTTCCATATGCCAACCTTTAAAATAATTGCTAATCTAGTGGCTGATAAATGGAATATGATTTGGGATATGATTTGATTTTCTGTTTGCCCCTCTGGATCACCGCTGCACCCTTCTCTTCCCTGCTCTTTGCCCCAGGAAGACAATCTGTATGGACTACATCACTGGGATCCTGTGCCATCTAGCTTCCTGTATGTCAGGTTTAGGAGGAACACCAGGACGAGATGGAGGGTGGGGTAAGGAGGAGAGTGAGGTTGAGGTATTTATTTCCCAGGCTCCTTCCTTGTGGGGTCTCTGCGGGCTGGCTGTGACCCTTAAGCAAAGGGCACAGCTCTTCTCCACACAATCTTCTGTCTCCAGTTTCCAGCCACTGCTCCCTCCTCTTGTCCTTTCAGGCATAGAGGTAGCCTGACCTGCCAAGCCAGAGACTGCCCTCTGTCTTATGGTTTTCCTATACCGTGCCCCACCTTTGTAAAGAGGAGTGTCGTTATTAAGCACTCCTGGAAGTATCTAATTTGAATGTTCTGTCTGCTTCCTGCCTGTTCTTGTTCCTGGGAGCTCAGCCTGGAGAGACTCCCCAGCCCTCCCAGTGAGTCTCTGAGTTATGTATTCATTCTACTAAATACCTTTGTCCTAGTTAGAGCAGATTCCGTGGTTCATTCCAGCTAACTGCTCAAGAATACTGACTAATCAAGTAACTTCTACCTAAGGATAACTGAAAGTCCAACAATTCATTCATTCGATAAATGTTTATTGAGTACCCACTATATGTTAGACACAATCTTGCTATCGTAGATGGGAAAGTGAGCAAGACAGACAGAGTTCCTCTTCATGGGGCTTTTAATCTATAAGCAAATTAACACACATATAACATTATTTTGGATATTGTTAAATACACTGTGAAGAAAATAAAGCAAATTAAGTGGAGGGTAAGTGGCCATGAATATCCAGATATTTTATAAGGAATGTCCAGGAGTTCTCTCTCAAGAGATGCAATTTGAGGATAGAACTGAATGATGAGGTGTGTGAAGATCTCAGGCATATGTGACCAGGTGGCAAAGGCCCTGCATTTGGAACAATCTTGTCGTATTTGAAGAGCAGCAGGAATACCAGAGTGGCTTTGGGCTGTGTGGCAAATATGTGGTGTGCTTGCTCAATAGCCATTACCTCTTCTTCCTTGCTGAGAGAGCTCTAATCTCGTTCAGACACAATATGCAGACTCAAGGGATGAACCGCCCTTTTTCTAAGTGAATCATGAAAACCCTATTCCAAACTGTCAGTGACTGATTTAGGGATGGGCATGAACCCAGTTCTGGACAATGAGACACAAGAGGGAATTTTCTGGGGGCCTCTTGTTGATTTTTCTCCCTGGTAAGAAACAGGCATAAAGGAGAAAATTCCTCAGTCTCTTTCCCTCCCTTTCTGCTTTGGACCTTCTTTGTGAGAATGTGATGCCTGGAAATGCAATAGTCTTCTAACAACCATGAGACAAGCCAGGCTTGAAAGACAACACATGAAAATAGCAAAGTGAAAGACTGGAAAGAACCTGCACCCTAATGACACCTCGCACCTTCCCAACCGACTGTAGGACCACCTGCCTCAGATTTCTTATTAAGGAAATAAGCAACAAAAAATAACCTTATAGCTTAAGTCACCAATAGGTGGGGTTTCCGTTCCTTGCAGTTGACATAAACTCACACATTAGCAATGGGGAAGGGGAGTGTGGTAACCAAGGTAAGGAAGGGGGGCAGGGGCGATCATGCAGTGAGTGCCTCTTAAGGCAAGACATGCGTTTGGATTTTATTCTAGCAGATGACCCAGTGAATGCAGGCATATTATACAGGTCTTTCTATCTATATTTATATACACATTTATCATGGATATGGTCAAATATAATTCATTATTAAAATAATAGAATAGATATCGACTAAAGATATAGTTATCACTTTCACTGTAATTTTTAAAGAAATTACCACTTAGAACCAGATTTAAAGAAATAAAAAGGCTCACAAATAACTTGAGAAATACCCTGGCTGAAACTCCCAAAGGGTAAGAATCTTCATTTATGTCTGACCTCTTATGCTTGGGAAAACCTTGAACACAATTTCTAGGTATCGATTCCGCCTGCTTTAGCCAGGCCAGAGTTTTTACCAATGATGTTCTACTTCAAAGAGTTTCCAATTGCCATCTTAAACCCCCTATCTCTCTTTGAAATAGCCCCAAATTTTTGCCTCAGCCTTGTCTCTTTGAAAAGAAGGCAACTTCCTTTCATAAGCATGGCTGTCCTAAATATGTATCTTGGGTGTTATTTTTCTCCTAGCTGGCACCAAAAGAACCACAAAACAAGGTAGTTCATTTAAAACATTTTCCTCATGGTTGTCCTGTTCCCCCATTCAGGAAAAAGATTATTGGTTACCATGGCAATCAGCTTGCACAGCATTCCATTCTAAGTAACTGCACAGGTATAGCACAAGCTTTACTCCACATTCTTTACTGGCGCTCTCTGCGGATCTGCATATTTTTCCAGCCTGCTCTCAGTAACTCCTAGAACAATCAACCAAGCAATAAAACAACCAAATAAACGAATGAACAATCTGAAGTTAAGCCAGATAATTTTTTCAAAGGCTCCATGTCCCTGTCTCTTCGGAATATCTTAAAAAATTTACATATATAGTTGTACAATGATTTTCTCACAGCACCAACTGAAATTTTTTTGGTATGTTCTTTCACAAGTCTGGGACTATATTTGTATCTCTTTAGAGATATTTAGAAAACATATAATGAATCTACAGTAAAAATCAGAGCAAGGGATAGTTCTATGAGATTATTTCCCATGTGTTCTATATCATACCTTTCCTTTTTTTTTTTTTTTGAGGAAGATCAGCCCTGAGCTAACACTTGCTGCCAACCCTCCCGCCCCCCCCCCTTTTTTTTTTTTGCTGAGGAAGACTGGCCCAGAGCTAACATCCGTGCCCATCTTCCTCTACTTTACATGTGGGACGCCTACCACAGTGTGGCTTGCCAAGCGGTGCCACGTCCACAATTGGGATCTGAACCGGCAAAGCCCGGGCCACTGAGAAGTGGAACGTGCACACTTAACTGCTGGCCCAATCATACCTTTCCTGAGGATAATTCCCTAACTTCCTTCCTTCCGCCACTCCCAAACCCTCTGATAAAATAGTGCAGACACTCAAGAGTAAAACTGTCCTCAAGCCATTGTCTTGGAGGCGCCAAATACTTCTACTCTCATCCTTGAAACTATTAACTACCCTGTTTCCGTTCAGAACATTATTGGTAACAATAAAAGATGGTTGTAAACAAGCCAAACACATTTTACTGGCACTCAGTGTCTGCTAGGCTGTGGAGGGAGTAGGGTGACTTTGGAGAATCAACTGGATAAATTGTTTCCCTACAAATCCTTCATTCTTTTCTTATCATCACTTTTAGTCTTTGCTGGTTATTTAGTTTCTTTGGAACTATGTGGCATAAACTAGGAATCTTGAGCTTTCTATGTATGCAGAGATTTTTAAAATTTATTATTTCTACGTATGACTTTGAGGCAATAGTGGCATTTTGGTAATTAAAAAGAAGGAATTTGGGAAGGAGTTGCTATTATCTACTGTTAAACAATTAAAAATCAAATCTGGCTTTAACCCTGTTTCCTGCAAAGTTTTTCTATCTCCTAGATGCCTTTTCATTGAAAAAGACATACCTCATAACCAATCTATGAACACCCCATTGAACATTGCCATCTCCTATTAAGGGCATGGAAGTAAACTCTGTAACTAAAACAGATGCCTTCGCCCACAGATTCTAAAATCAGAGGATATTCATAAACCTCTCCACAAATTTTAAGAGTGTAGTGGGAAATAGGAACTGTTAAAAATTTGAAACTCTACTAAAGTACTTGCTGGCTCTTCCGGTAAAAGAAAATATATTACTTTCTAGGAAGCTCACTACTTTAAAAAACATACAAAGCAATCAGGGTTGGAAATTCATGGCTTGCATTTGGGTTACATCAGCTCAGTTTTAGGAGAAAAGATATTTACTTTTAGATGGAAAGTCATAGAATGGTTCTCTGACTCCTCTCAAAATTGTATTGGAATTGTTTCAAGAGAGGAGAAAAGGCACTTACTTTATTATTTTTTTTCTGAGTAGCTATTCCATGATACATAAAATATTTTATTTATTCCTTTGGGTACATGGACATATGTATTCCCTGATATACTATTCTCACACAAGCTAGAAAGAAATATTGACCAATTGGTAGATTAGATTAAGAGCAGAGGCTGAAGTTAAATAATCACATAAACTTTGAGTACTTATACCATAAACTACCATCAGAATTACATAGAAAAAAAGTTGCTCTCAACTTTCAGTTGACAAAAGAGCAGTTGAGCAGAGATCATATGGCTTTGAAAAGCAGAAACTCTAATGAACGATCACTGTGCTAAAAGCAGGGAGTCAGCTGACATGCTGTTTTGACAGCCTGGTAAAGGGGAGGGGGTATAAGATCGTAAACCAGAGGAAATCATGATGAAAGGGTAGAATGGAGTGTTTGAAAATGGTAAAGCAAAAGCTTTAATTAACATGGACGGAAAGAGCAGGAAAGAGAGAAAAGTGATTTAGTTCAGATAGGAAATAGTTTGTAGAGAAATTTTAATAGAGAAATAACTTAATTTGTATTTTAATTTGCAAGGGCCAATGATGACATTCCTTGAAAAATGAGAGTTTTATTGTTTTAATATTTTATACATAAGTAATAAGTTCCATTTATCTGAAATATAAATTAGTACAAGTTTCTATTAATATGATAACATATTAGACAAATTGGCAAGCAGGGGGTTGCTTTTGATTAAACTTTGTTATAAGTTTAAAAAAACGACTTTCAATACTTCAAATTATAAGCAAGATCATGATTTTATAATGTGAAGATAACCAGAAAGCCTGATTTAGTTGCAAATCGGTCTCTTTTGGCTAGTGTCCTTTAGTCTTGGGCTCCTAACTTGATCAAGAAAATGTAAATGCAGAAAGCTGCAAAACCGAAGTTCCTTAATTGGGACTCATGTGAGTAGTTTAACATTAAAAACACTTTTTTTAAAAAAAAACAAAACCACACATGGTATAAATTCTGTAAAGTTCAGCTTCTTTTATTTAAACTGCACTGATATCCATTTATAGCCCTCCTAACCATCATTTTATAGGTTGGTAATGTATGTCCTAGATTTTCCAGGTCACTTCAGATTTCAAATATTTGTCTCTTGTCAAATGATGTATCTGGATTTTGGTTTGGGAAACCTGGTCACTGAATTTATAGACTAACTCTGAAATAGCAATAGCCTTTGGCATTATGTAGTAATTCTACTTCTGGGTCATGATTGTCAAATTAAATCAAATCAAAGTTCATTATTTGAGTCTACCTAATAATAACCTATTAAAATAATGAGGACATTTTAAAACTTTGTAGTAATTTGCAACTTGAAAAGCATTCATAATATGATTTATTACAAACACACACATAGCTAGTAAATCTATAAAAGGCTACTCACCCTTGCCACACGAGAAATGAAAAACAATGCACTTCAGAGATACTGTAATTATATAGTATATGGTCAAAACTAGGGAAGACAAAAATAATCTAAACGTGCTTGTGTTAATATTAAAGAAAGGATTTTGTAGTCTTTCTTATTTTTAATTTCCATAGACTGGAGCTCAAATTCTTGATAAACCGGAACTGAGAGGATATACACTGACATCTGCTATGCGTATAATGATGACTGAACTTTCTAAGTTAAGATTGATTTATTATCCTATGCCAAAGCATTGCTGTTTTGCAAGTGAAAACCTTTAGATCATTTGATGCCCCCCTGCCCCTCCCCAGTCAACTGCTATCCTTTACAACATCATAACATTTGTTCATGTCTCCGCTCTTTCTTCTTTCCTGATTTAGGTAACCACTAAGGGGGGGGAGGGCGCTTAAAGTTTACTGTGTCCAGAATGGCATTTAATAAGTCTTTCAAAAATTAAGTTGATTTTTCCCAAGTCTTGTTGGCAACCTATCCACCACTAGTGAGCAGGCTCTCCTCCCACATTTCCGTGCTAGCTGGGACTTGAGAAGCCCGGGGATGCTGCTGCAACAGAGGTGGGAGTGGGAGATTGGATATCACCCGCTTGACACTTCAGCACCGTTGCTATGAATGATTCATTTGTGTTTGGCACATTTGTTGCAAGGAAAATCTCCTCCTCTCGCCGCTTCCTTCGCCGAGCTCCTCTCGGGCTGTCTCCTGTGCTCTGGCCTTTAAGCAGAAGCGAGAGCAGGTGGGCACAGAGGAGCTCGCGGAGTCCTCCTCCCCCTGCTCCTTCCCTAATTTAGCAGTACTTCCGGCCGCGTGACATCATCCCCCGCACCCCGGTGACGTGAGCGGCGGGTGACGTGTGTGCGGAGAGAAGCGCGCTGACGTTGCTATTTAAAGGTCCTCCTGCCGGGAGGATGGAGACACAGCGCGAGCACCTGGTGTGGGGCGCGGAGGAGGCAGTGGCGGCCGGGAGCGGGGCTAGGAGCCAGCGGAGGAGCAGAGCGCGCGCGCCGCCGGCCGCCGGCCGCTAGGGGAGGGGGGAAGGAAGGAAGAAAGGACGGACGGACGGATAGACCTGCCGGCCGGACTCATTCCCCTTGAGGGCCGCCTCGGCCACTGACCACCAGCCTCCCCGCCGCCCGCAGGGGCCCCGCCCCCGTCCCCGGCGCCCCCTCCCGCGAGCAGGGGGCGGGCCGGCCCCCGGCCGCGCTCTCCGCGCCTCTCCCCCCGCAGCCGCCCGGCCGCGGCGCTCGGCTCCCGCGGGCGGCGCTGACCGGGAAGCGGCCTGCGGAGGCGGACGCAGCGGCGGGCTCCAGGCCGCCCGGGTCGGCGCTGCTCTGCCGAGCGGGAGCCGGAGGCCCGCGGAGGCGGGCGGTGAGGGAGGTGTGAGGAGGCGGCGGGGCCCGGGGACTGAGGCGGCGCGTGGCGGCGGCGCGGAGCGGGGGGGCTCCCCGGCTTGGAGCCCCGCTCCCCTGCCTTCGACGCGAGGGTAGCCCCCGCCTCGGCTCGGGCGGGCGCCCGTCGACGCTTCCACCCGGTCCTCCGCCGCGGCTCGGCCCGCCCCGGAGCCGGGGGCCGGGGCCGCGCGGGCTCGGCTCTGATTCATTCATTCCCGGCCGACGGGAGCCTCGGACCTGCGGCGCTCCGGAGAGACGAGGGAAGCGGGCCGCGGCGAATGAAGGGCCGCGCGCGAGCCGGGCTCCATTGTGCTGGGCGGCGGGGGCCGGGCAGGGGCTGAGGGAGGGAGCGGGCGCCTGCCCCCCGCCCCCCGCTCCCCGCTCCCCGGCGGCGCGGCGCCCCCAGCCTGCTGCCTGCCTGGAAATGGCTCCGTCTGTGCTCGTCGGGAGAAGGAACCGGTCCTGCCCAGCCTGCTCTCCCGCCTCCCCCCCGCCTCCCTGCTCCGAGTCCTAGGAGGGGAGACGGTTCCCAGACAGAGTCCAATGTGGAGCGCCGTGCACGTCGCGAGCTGCCGGGGGTGCGCTTCGAGGAGATTTTTCTACCTAGCTTTTTCTAATGGGAGCGCAGGACAGCAGTGGCAGTTCTGCTTGTAGGATTTTCATTTTCTCGTAGGGCTCTCTCAAGTGCACGTCGCATTGGGTTGCACGCTCCACCCCCAGAGACCCGGGGTGGTAGAGAAATTTGAACCCGCAGCCTTAGTAGCACCGGAAAGGCCGAGTTACCTGGCTCTCCCTGAGTGTCGAGGAGGACATGAGCGAAAGGACCACCGAACTCCTTTTGTCCGGGACTCAGTGAAGCTGGATTCTGCGCTTTCCGACTCGTAGACTCATTTTGTGGAATAGAGTTGACCGCTGTCTCCTCCGCGCGGCATTTTAACTCTAATAAGCAAATGCCACCTCTGTTTGAACGATTTGCTATTTACGAGGGAGAAATCGTCTCACCTAAGGGAACTAATTGAATTGTCAGCATCACTGAAATACCTCCAGAAAAGGATCTCGGGGGGTGGAAAAGCAACTGCGAAACAGCAGACGGAGAAATTCCTTTGGAAGTTATTCCGTAGCATAAGAGCAGAAACTTCAGAGCAAGTTTCCACTGGGCAAAATGGGGTAAGGATTTTGTGTTTAACCCAGCTTCGAATCTGTTCATGTGTGTGTGTTACTGAGCGGTGGTGGCAATTGTCTGCGTTTTGTGTTTTCAAACAAATTTGCCACCATGCTAAGCTGGTCGTACTTGAAAAATGTAGGTGTGTTAACATTTTAACAAGTTGTTTTTGTAGAGTGGCACCGGAGGTCGTAATAAAGGAACTTAGGTGTATTGTTTGTAAGCAGAATATAGTTCTATTAGTAACATGTAAGAAGACAACACATGCTCCACTTTACTGGTTAAACTGCCGCATCAGGTCGTAATCAAAATCATGAGTCTTAGGTTTTGTTGTTGATATCTTTCAAAGAGAAGTCCTGCCTTCTCTCAGTTCTTGGAGAAGAATCAGTTGCACAGAGGAACAATTGTAGGGAGTGGTTAGACTACAGCCCTTGAAAATGATCCAGTGTAAACTGTTGCCCTTACTGTGCCCTCTGTTTTGTCCTTGAATAGCCAAAGCTAAAACGTGTAGAGCTGATTTATTGGAGCATTAAGACGAAAATCTGAACGTCTTGCTGGTGTGGTCTGCACACTGCTGGTGCGCCGGGTAGGAGATCAGAGCTTGAATAGGAAGCAGCTTTTTGTTGAAGGGACTTGCTCGCTTTTTCTGCTTTTTGCTTTGAAGTTCGAGTCTTCAGTTTGTGTTAGCAATGTCAGATCTACACCTTCTTTCAGATCTAAAGTTAGCCAGGAGTGCTTTTGTCCAACCTTTTATTAACTCTTCACAGAGCAACTTGAACACGTGCTAGTGAGTCTGCCTAATTTAAACCAGAAACGCGTAATATTCCTAATTTAAACCAGAAACGCGTAATATATTAATGGAGTAATGATCTGGTCATTTCATTGACCGATTGTCGATGCTTTTTGCGGAGAGGAACTTCTAGAATTTTCTCTTTTTTGTGGTTGAACAAACATCTAAAGGGACAGGAATTGAAAGGATAGGCTGTGAAATTCACTGTGACTGTTTAGGGGTGTGCACACCTAAACTTACTTTCTTCAAACTTTCAGAGGAGGGTTCTTAGATAGTACTACCTTTTCTGTTGGAGTTAGAATTTGAAGTTTATTAAGTTAAACAAGTTGAAAATGTAGAAGATATATTGTGGGAGCCCTTCATCAGGAATTAATGAGAAAGAACAGTAATTGTTTTTAAACTTAAGTGACAAGTGATGAGAATATATATAATATGCATAATTTGGGGTGCTGCTGAGAGCAATTAAAATACCTCATTCTATTTCTAGCGCTGCCACTAGTAGCTTGGTGATCTGAGGCAATTACTTAACCTCTATGGACTCTGTTTTCTTATCTGTAAAATGAAGGACTTAGGTGAGTTTAACAAAATTTTCCAATCTGTAAAGGTGAATTCTTTTACTCCTCCTTCTTTCTATTTTAATGATTACTAGTTGGTTTCTTGAGGTAAATCTTTCAGATGCAGAGATTTTTTTCTCTAAGCAGTTTTTAAGCATGTAGGCTGGAAAATAACGGCATTTGAAAAATGTTTTGTATGAATTGCACCAATTTTAATGAGAGGATACTGAAAAATACTACTATTCATAATCTTTGAAATATGGCTTCCCTTAAGAATCTGCAGCTCTTCTCTTTAAAACATGTCAGAGCACACAAAAATCAGGTGGCAGTTTTTTGTGTTGAAGGCTGCATTCTCTCTAGTCAGTGGAATGGTAGCATCATGGAAGAAGATTGGTTTTCCACAACCTTTAAGCTGCATGAATGCCAATCATTTTACCAAGGGAAGCTTGGGATGAAGTTAATATCAAGGGAACTGGTATTCAAAATAAGAAAATAAGCCCCCAACACATAGCACACATTTTAGATACTTCAGGATAATGAAATTTGTTCATAAACTAATTTATTTGCCCTTAATAAAGTGGTAAAGGTGGACTGGAGAGGAAAAGGAGTGTTTGTGACATTTTTCTGAAAGTCTCTATTTGGGGCTATGACCTTCTCATTGATAGTGACTTGCTTCATCTGAGTTGTCAAGAGAGGGTGGATAGGTGGAAGTGGAAGAGAGGAGCATAAAGAGAAGGCATTTGTGGAAGTTTCCACCCTGGGTGGGTATTTATACCTAATAAGTGTTTGCAGAATAAGCAAAGCCTCCTGCACCCAGTTTTACCCGGACAATCCTAAATTACCATCCTCTGATGAGTATCTGAAATTTAATATTGTAGGTGAAGAGTTTCACATTTCATCAATATGTTTCTGACTGTTAGGTTATAATACGAACTTAGCTTTGCCTTAATTATGGATGTAATTGCAAGTCTAGGGAGAACTTTTAAGCAAAAGGAATTGTTTTTAAAGAAAATGAGTGATTAGGCAGAAAACAAATCTATGGCTCCTGTAATGGTAGTTTACGAAGTATTATGGAAACGGAAAAGAACAGCTGAAACTGACAGTTGGCAGAGTCTGTCAGAGGATCTTGGATGCTGCCTGAACTGTTTTTAATTCAGTGAAGGCAGCTGAAGTATTGGTTTGTGAAATAGGTGTTTCAGACCCCCTAAAAATCAGAGCATTCATGTATGTAAGATAAAGTTGGTGAAAAGCTTCAAAGCCCTGGTGAGGAGCCCTGGTTAGGTATGATCCCCACTCCTCCAAGCTGTGTCTCATAATGAGAGCAGTGAGTCAGTAGCTATTTCAGAACCACTAGAGTAGGCAACAGAAAGCAAGTTCATTCCATGGGTTGTTTCATCTACCCTTTGTTTTGTTTAGCTCGTATTGGCAACGTAGTGCCATCAATAAGGGAATAGAGAATCCTTCCCCCTCATTAAAAGTTAGTTATAAAATGTCATTCTCCCTGCCAATGAGGTCTGATAATACTGTCTCTGATTTATCTCACCTGCCTGTGGGGACCTCTGGAAACCCTCTTCTCTGCCTTTCCCCAGATAACTTCCTGAAGTGTGGAAGTGGCAGCTGCTGCATTGCAACCTATACTGAGTCTCTTTGCTGAGAGAGAAAGCTGACACCTCTTTCTGCCTCGGGTTACTGGGGGCTGTAGCAGAAAGGCGGAAATCTTGATCCAGCACTGTGATATGAATGGGTGTTTTGGCAAAAGCAACCGATAATCATTTCCAACGTCAGAGAAGTTAGATGCAAGTCCTTAATTTTCTTTCTTTATTCATTTTACCATTTTTGAATCCCTGTTCATGTGGCAAGTACAGCAGCTTAGTGCTCCTGATACAGAGACTAGTAAGATGGGCTCCTTCCCTCAGGGAGTTGATAGTTTAGGAGTTGGTAAGACAGTAAGCCTAAAATTAAAAAGTACAGTGAAATGTCTAAGGCCTGCACTGTAGGGCTACAAAGTCTGTGTGTGTGGGTGTGTGGTGTGTGTGTGTAGCGTTAGCTGCTGAGAGAAGGATGAAAATGCTCTTGTGGAGGAGCTAATAGGTATTAAATAATGAAAGATGAGTACAGGTGGGCTTTGTAGACAAATGAGCAAGCATTCAAGACCCAGGGAACAGTGTGATTGACAGCACTAAGACAAGGAACTGCAAAAAAGTTTGGCATGACAGACTTGGCTCTAAGGGGTGTAGCAAGAGAGGGACCTAGGGCCTTATACAGGGGCCAGATTGGAGGGCCTTGTGGACCAAAGAAAAGCTGGTGTATTTCAAGCTTTTTTGGGGCAGTGACCCATTATGGTAAGGTACACATTTTTTTCCTCACAACCTAGTGCACGTGCATATAAATGATAAAATATCACAAAATAGTACCCTTTGTGTGATCCACTCTGGTCTTTTCTATTCTGTTCTGTTCTATTTTTAAGAAAGAATGACGTTTGTGATCCAATAAATTGATTTAACAACCGAATAGTAGCAACTGGTAATTTGAGAAATACTGCTCTTGGCTGTGAGAATTGCTGAAGGGTTTTAAACAGAGTAATTACATCACAGGTCAGGGAAACAGGGTAAGAAAACGGTTTTAAAAGTCATTTAAAATTTCGTTTTGTATGTTGTATCCTGTGGAAACACCAAGCCAGAGCAGTGAAGCCTGGCTAGGGAGAGGAAGTGGATGGCTGGGCAGGCCCTGGAAAATTCCAAATGTATGGAGTGGGGAGGGTTGGCGATGAGTTATGTGTGGTTGTCTGAGTGGGACTTTTTCAGGATTAGGGCGTTTCATGTGCAGAGGTAAAAATGTAGGAAATGGTATGTTCCTAGCTGAGTCACTACTCGGATGGGCCATGAAATAGTCAATTTGGAAGTTTAAAAAGGACTTTCTAGCTGGCCTACAAACTGCATGGAAAGTAAGAGTGAGAACACTTTGAAATTCCCCCAAGCAGGTGATTAAAGGTACTTGGAGTTGCCAGTAAGGCTTGCCTTGTAAGCTTAAGAGTTATTTCACCTGTAACTAACGTAGAATTGTTATTCTGTATCTATTAACATATTAGGAAGATATTAACCATAAGGGTTTGCATATTTTGAGAATAGATTTTTGCCCCAGTTTTATTGAAATGTAATTGACATACAACATTGTGTTAGTTTAAGGTGTACAACATATTCGACACAGGTATGTTGGGAAATGGTCACCACAATAAGTCTGGTTAACATCCATCACCTCACATGGTTACAAATTTTTTTTCTTGTGATGAGAACTATCATGAGAATAGGTTTATTTTTGAATATGTTAATGGAATAATTGAGCCCACCCCACTCTTACTAAAATTTGAAAGACCTCATTTTTTGTTTTTAGGGCTTTTCGAGGTAACCTATTATACATGGGCAAGATCACCCTTGCTCTTTCCAAATGTCCTCTTCTCTCAGTCTACACCCTCTTGTTCCATTTAGTGAGGACTTTCAACTGGTTCCTTTTCGCTCTTCTTTCCTTTTATCCTTGTGACTCATCCCCTTTTCGGTTGTCTTGGCGACATAGGCAGGGAGAACAGCCGTGGTCTCTCAGGGCTTTTCCCCTGGCTACCATGTATTTACCCACACAAAGGTGGTGGAAAAAATTCAAGCCTCTCCCAGCCCCAAACCTGCTGTCTTCCTAACTTTGCTCCTGCAGTTTCCTCTCTATCTCCCAGCTTCTCTTTGCTTCCACGTTGGGATTGGCGATGCTCATCTGAGGCCTGCTGCCTCCCCCCAACCCAAAAAGACTGAAGGAGGAAGAGAAATTTTCTTTTCCAGAGTTGGTGGTGATGGATGGGTAGGCCATCCACTTTCAAGTGACAGGTAACACGATCTCTATATGGGATAGCAAGTTGTGTTATCATGCCAAGATGCAAGAATATTATTTAAATTTATAAATAAGATATTTTATAATGTCTTTTTAAAAAACTAGATCCTATTCTAGAGTTTTAAAAATGAAAATGAAACCTTTTTTGAATAGTTATGTATTCAGCAGGGCACAGGTTGAATGAGGGGGGAGAATCAAGATTATGGTACTTGGGTATTTGGGCAGAACTCTGAGTAAGACTGTGTAAACTACTCAAGGTTGGTTACTTTAAGTATCTATGTAAATTAACTTTGGGGAAGAGCTAATATTAGAGCTGGGATCATTTGGGAAACAGAATGGACGTGGTATATGATGTTTTTGGCTCTGGCCTGAGGTTTTTTATAAGAATGAAATAGTGATTGTGAGTAGCATGTTAAAAGGTGATTATGTAATTCTTGAAGCCAACATATGTCATTTTGATTGATCACATTATATAGACATTAATCCTTTTAAAAAAATCCTTATTGATACTATTTTATTTCTTTCACTTGTAATTTCATTTTCTTTATTTTGATATCCTGGCTCTAGAATAGAATTACTAAACTTTCACAACAAACTTGCAGATCTATCATGAACAAACAAGCATACACACAACAAAATCCTTTTGAAAATATCAATATTTAAAGGGTATGTTTAAGGGAATCTCTTAATTTTGATTCAGTACAGTAATTTATTAATAATAATTTTGAAATGAAGTCACAATATAAATCTGAGGAGTGTGACTTTTGTTTTTGGGGATTAGAGAATCATGAAAGTTGGTTTAGGGTAATTACCTGAAATGGTGTTCATGGCAGTTAAGGATTTGGCCAAAGAAACTGTCTTTATACAGAGTTTGTAAACTCAGTTTCGCTTTGTGTGTGTGTGTGAGGAAGATTGTCGCTGAGCTAACATCTGTGCCACTCTTCCTCTATTTTATGTGGGAAGCCGCCACAGCATGGCTTGATGAGCTGTGCCAGGTCCACACTCAGGATCCAGACCTGGGAACCTGGGGCTCCTGAAGCAGAGCACACAAACCTAACACTACACCACCAGGCTGGCTGCTCAGTTTAGCTTTAAGCGGTTGAATGTCCCAGATGAGAAGGTGGTTAAAACTCACAAAGTCTCACCTCCTTATTGCCATGTGATTTTTATTCTTTTCGGGCCTCTGGTGTTTAGTTGAAATAGTTGTTTTTGGTTACTGGGTTGTTTTGTTATTTAGGATTAATCCAACTCACTGGACAGAAGAGTAGGGAAAATGTGTTCCAAATATTTAATATTTTCTGATGTAATTAAGTGACTGAATATAAGACCTTTTAAATAGCTTTATTTCTCAATTAGTTAGGATCTGCTAAGTTGAATGAATGTGCAGTTCCTTGTTTGTGTTCCACATTTGTAGTGCTTTATAACCAGAGGCTTATCCTACAGAAAAGTGACCCTGTAGTTTATGAGATTCATTATGTTTGTGGAATAAGTGAGATTTTCCTAGAGATCAGAAAGACTTCTCTCTTAAGTTTTGAAAAATTGAGTGCTTTTGAGGTATTATAAAAGTGTCAGGCTCATTAAGTATATTCATTTCAAAAGAATCTCCATGTGATAAGCAGTATTAATGTAGATTTTTAGCCCATCTACAAGAATTGAGATAGAATTTTCAGATCTTACTTGGCATTGCAAGAGTAGGTAAAAGTTTTTAAAAGCCAATAATTCAACGATCTTCAAGATGTGAATAAAATCGTATAGTTAGAATTTTAATTTTAGGCAAAAAAACCTTAATTTTTACAGCATACCTCTCTGTATACTATAGAGTTGGGATATCCATTATCACTTTCTGTTAAAAGAGACAGATTTATCAATGAACTTCTGCTAATTGTGGTTTGATGCTCTCTTCCCCATCCATCATAAATCTAACACATTGGTCATTTCTGTGCTCCCTAATCAAATATCTGAGAAAAAAAGATGAAACTGATAAGAATTAGTGCTGCTTATTTTAAGCAACATTTTTGAGGGAAGAGGTTGAAATTATTGACA
This sequence comes from Equus asinus, assembly GCF_041296235.1. Taxonomy (NCBI): domain Eukaryota; kingdom Metazoa; phylum Chordata; class Mammalia; order Perissodactyla; family Equidae; genus Equus; species Equus asinus. The sequence goes on from NC_091798.1 coordinate 89,056,320, forward strand.
TGTATATGTTACCTTTCTTATGCTTTGCCTTTTCCCTCCACTTGTATTTTATTCTCATCTTGCTTTAAAAGTTTTAAAAAATCTGCTCTTTTCTCTGGTAAGTATAATTTAGAATTAATTTCATAGGGGCATTTTTTTAGTGACCTTGCAAAGGAAAAAAAACCCCAAACTTTTATTTTTCATGAGGTTTTTTCCCAAAAATGGATTGTGAATCCGGTATGGCTCTTGTGTAGCTAAAAGAATTTTACATATATAAAACTAATATTTGACTTAGTTAAGAATTGAATTTTATTTGCATGCAACTCTCTTTTCTCTTTTAAGGTAGGCTACTGAAGGAAGGCAAAAAGTCATTCTTTTCTTTCTTGTATCAGAAAATTATTTATAAAATTCAAAAAATAAACAATCTAGTCAATATTTTCTCTGCATGGTACAATTTGTCTTTGCACTTTCTCCAGCTTTTGAAAAATCACCGTAATCCCTTAACACCTAATATTAGCTTTAAGAAAAATGGCTTTGCTTTATGGACATTTCCTTTTAATATTCTAACCATGAAGTGTTTCTATGTTATCTTTGAAAAGGGTTGGCACCAGTTCCTCAAGGCAGAGCAGTGGTAAGAATTGAGAGCTTTTGTAAAATTACCAAAGAAGAGAGAGAAATTAAACACAAAAAACTGTGCTAAGGGACTACAGATACCAAAGCAGCCTTCCTTACTTTATGAGGTCATTTTAAGTCATGTTTATTATGTCCTGTCCTTTGGTACATCTGGATCAACGTGTTCACATGCCTCACAGTCCAGAGGGCTGTAGAGGAGAGTGTTCCTGACTCCCCTCATAGGAGGGCTTGCTCCTAATTTGTCCCTGTCTTCAGTAGGAGATCCGTAATGAAGTGTGCTGAGCCACAGCTCTGCTGCGTCTCTCTATGGGTTTCCCACCCCCTGGTTCATAGTATAGCACACGTGTGCAGTGTAAGTTGAAAGGATCTGGGGTATTAGACCCCACTGTTGGTATATAGAAAATCCTGACTCCTGGCAATTGGGTACACAGTTGGATATACCAAGTACTTTTCTGATAATTTTTCTGGGAAAATTGTTGGATCCTTTCACTTTACGTTTAAGCATGCGTCAATCTTACTTAAGTAGTTATTGTCTTCTTTCTGTTTCATTTAAGTATTTATAACTAAGAAATTTAAGAGGGTTGTTCTGGGGCCACCCCGTGGCCAAGTGATTGAGTTCGTGAGCTCTGCTTCAGTGGCCCAGGGTTTCGCTGGTTCGGATCCTGGGCGCAGACCTAGCACTGCTCATCAGGCCATGCTGAGGTGGCGTCCCACATAGCAGAACCAGAAGGACCTACAACTAGAATATACAACTGTGTACTGGGGGGCTTTGGGGAGAAGGAGAAGAAGAAAAGGAAGACTGGCAACAGATGTGAGCTCAGGTGCCAATCTTTAAAAAAAAATAAAAGAGTTATTCTGAATAAGGCTATTTTGTGAGTTGGGATATTCTGCCCTAGTTACTTTCAGCTTCCCCCATTAGGCTCCTATAACGGTCTCTAAAAAATTATCTGGGGTGGATTAGACTATCAAGGAGCTCAGAGGACTCATATCAGAACATTTCTGTCAGTTGGTCCTCCTTCCTGGCAGGGAAGTCTGTCTGTTGCAGTTACACAGGACCATCGTTGTGAACCTACTACAGTATCAGATCTAGGCCTATCCCTTTAGCTTTCAGTGCTTCCTTTTTGCTTATTCTGTTTTAAAACTGCCATTTTCTGTCCTACTCTGTAGTTATGAATCTCCGTCACATGGCTTTTCATGTTAAAATTCATGTGCTTGCTTAATCACCCTGCCAGCTCCCAAGATGTTTACCAAATGAGGATTCCACCTACTCTTGTTCACTCATTTTGCCAGGGATCTGTAGATGGTCAGCTGAATGGGAAGACTCCCAAGGCACCCTTGAACTCATCTTTCTTGAGATTCTGTTGATTTAAAAAAAATACTTTTAGATCTTGCAGGCTGCCTTTTTACTTACTCAGCTGTTAATATGTAGAATTTTAATTGTCTGTTTTCTTTTAGTATTTTATTAATGCTAAATTGATATTCTGCCTATGTTAGTATGGGGAAAATAATAAGACATCAATGACTGTATTTCTACCGAGTTTTATTTGGTGGCATACTATACGCTGGGTAATTAGTATATGATCTATGGGTAAACTACAGGGTGTCTATATGGTAGGAAGCTAGCCTGAGGAATGTTTTCAAAGATGGTGCAGGGGTCAATTAGAAACTAGGATGCAAAATTGTATATTCTCTGTGACCTCACCTATAAAAAGTACATTCTGTATATGCATAAAGAGATGAGGAGGAAATGTTTTAAGGTGCTATACTATGTTTATATCTGGGAGGTATAATTGTGAAATTTTATTTTTTGAGTCTTTCTGAATCTTTTAGTTTCTCTATGATGAATATATTAAGTTTTAGAATTCTCTTGGGTTTTAAGGGGAAGGGGTATTTAAAAAATGCTAATAGCTACAGTACAAAGTTATCAGGATCAGTCACTGTTCCTACATATAGATACTTACGTGTTTGTATCAGTTTTAGTTTGCGTATCTCAAATTTTATTTCATGTTTCTTTTCAAAATTGGCTAAAGAAGTAGTTACTCTGGTAGGAAAAATGGTTTCTTGTTTAAGTGTAAGGAGTCGTTCTGCTGTCAGTTATCAGAGGGTTCTTACCTACCCCACTTTTTATGGGTAAGGAGACAGACTCAAAGGGAAAATGTGACTTATGGGAGGTTATGCAGCTGTGAAATGGCAGAGCATGTGCTAGGTCTAGATCCTCCAGCTCCTTGGGGAATTAGTTCAGGGGATCCTAAATGGATGCTCACATGTAGAGAGACTCACTTAGAGAGGGGTCTCTAACCCCTCATAGTTTTAAAAAAAAGTTCTAATTTAGTGCAAGCTTGGTATCTTAGTGGTGAATTCATTAAATGTATCTCGTTTTCCTTTTAGATGGTGCTGAAATAAACTGCATTCTAATTTTAGTGTAATTAAATCTCTGCTGAGTGCATTATATTTTGAATGCACTGAAGTCTTTCTCGTGATTTGATGTTATTACATGTGTTTGGTATAGAGTTTCCAAAGTTGATATTAAATGGTAAATTCCATCAGTCAAAGCCTTGTTAACTGCCCTTGTAGTTATTGGGCACATTTAAGTAGATGGAGTCTACTTCTCTGAAGACTTCAGACCAGAAAAAGAAACTTGAGATGTTCTCTTGAAACACTTTTCCTAGGTCTTAATGCTAGACCAAGAGACCCACAAGTGGAAGGATGAGTTGTAGCATATTGCACAATTTCTGAATCATCATAAGATAGCTGTAAGTTACTTAATTCCCTAGAATTTATAAGAGAAGGGTGGACCATATTGTATCCAGATTTAAAATGGTTATTTCTGAATTCTTTTTCCCAGAATCCCCAAACTCTAATGCTATCATTGGCTGGGCAGAAAAATGTGTAAATGTATAGAGGAAGAAGTCAGTAAGGACTCGGGGGGGACTGTGGGAAAGTGAAGAGAACATGTTCTCCCTAAAGGCATTCACATCCGATGTGTTCTAAAAACCCTCTCGCAGAAGAAACACTTCTGAAGTCTAATTCCTTATTTAACAAACATTTTTTGAGCTCCTACAATGTGCTAGTGACTATGTTACTCTAATCTGGGTTAGATACAGTGAATTTGGAAGTGCTTAAACTGTAAAGAAGGAGACCAAGCATAGCACGGTAGTGGCAGCACTTAACCTTATATTAGTGGTTCTCAATTTTGAACCTGCATCACGTCACCTAGAATGCTTGTTAAAAACACAGATTGCTGGGCTTCACCCCGATTTTTTGATTCAGTGGTTCTGGGAGTGGGGCCCACGAATTTGCTGTTGTACCAAATTCCCAGGTGATGCTGATGCTGCCGGTCCAAGGACCTTACTTTGAGGCATTGCATATGATAAATAAAGCTTACACATGTGAGAGACTTTTGTCCATTTAAAGCTTCATTGATTCTTGAAGCTTTTCTTTCTCTGCTTATAATTTGCAAAAATCATAGTTTTGAACTGAGAGGAAAACCCCGATTGAGCCTCTCATTTATTTTTTATAAGCTAAACGATACAGGACAACTTGAAACTGATCTCTATCTTTTTAAACCTGATTACTTTCAGCAGTACTTACCAGTTATGCCCATTTCTTATTCAGAGTTACTTCTGCTTTCTGGCATTTCTAAATGTATTATTTTTAAAACTGCCTGATGTTGCTTTGACTCCTGAAGTTTTATGCTTTTGGAGGAAGTATGATTTCCTTCTAAGTTGTTTATTCTGCTTACATATCCTTAAGGATATTTGTCCCCATGCCATAGTATTAGTTTTCTGTTGTGATGTGACAAATTACCACAATTTTAGTAGCTCGAAACAGCACCCATTTATGTCACAGTTTCTGAGTCAGGAGTCTGGACACCTTAATTGGGTCTTCTGCCCAGGGTCTCACAAGCAGTTGAGGTGGCAGCCGGGACTAGAGTCTCATCTGTGGATCAGCGTCATCTTCAAAGTTGTGCAGTTGTTGCCTGAATTCATTGCCTTGCAGCTATGGAACTCAAAAAGGCTGTGTTTTCAAGGCCAGCAGGAGGAGCCCCTTCTTGGTGCTTCATCTCCTTTTAAAGGCCTCATCTGATAAATCAGGGCTACCCGGGATAACCTCCCTTTTGATTAACTGAAAGTCAGCTCATCAGTGACCTAATCACCTGCGTCGTAGCCTATCCTCTTCAATCCTTCTACCCACCCTCAAGGGAGAGTTTTATGCAGAAAGTGTCCACCAGGGGACAGTAGTCTTGGACCCCTCTTAGAATTCTGCCTACTACACCATATCACATATCTCTGGATATTTTCCAAATGCTCAAATATCAAAATATCTGTCCTTTTTTTTTCAACTTTAGAAAGTCTGTAGCCCTCTGCACTCCTGCTGCAATATGGACTGGTTACCCTTTAGCCGTATATGTAGGTCCCATGCTAGACCTTCCCTTAAATAAATATATCTTTGGCATTGTGTTTCCTGGACACTATGTTTCCTTTCTTGGCTTGTCCCTTTGTTTTACTGAAGCTCATTTTCCTGTAGTTACCTGAAAATGGCTAGGTAGGAGATAACTTTTTTGAGACATAATATATGTGAAAATGTCTCTCTCCTCCTCTTTCCTTGAGTCTGGATCTCTAGACAGGAAGTAATTTCCTCTCATTATGGTGAAGGCATTGATCTGTTGTCTGCTCCTTTCCAGTGTTCCTCTTGAAGCCTGCTTGTTTCCGATTCTTGCTTCTTCATGTATGACTTTCCCCCTCACTTTGGAAAGTTTTGGGGTTTTCTTTTTTTTCTTCTCTGCTGTTCAGAAGTTTCATGATGATATGGTATGGGGTTTTTTGTTTGTTATGTGTTTTTTATGTTTTTACCATTTGTTCTTTTGGTCACTGGTGGGCCCTTTCAGTCTGTTAACTGTCCTAAGTTTGGGAGATTTTCTTCTAATTTTAAAAAATATTCTTATACATTTTCTCTCTTTATGAACTATTAGTTGGATTTTTTTGGTCAACTCATAGCTTCCTTTTTGTCTTATGTACCATTTTTTTCTTTTTATTTTGCCTTCTAAGGAAATTTCCTTGACTTCATCTTCTAACACTTCTATTGGATTTTTAATTTCCACATATTTTTAAATTTCCAGGTCCTCTTTCTCAGTCTTATTTATTCGAGGACATTTATAGTGTTTTGAAGTTTTATTCTTTCTTTTGTGTTCGTTCTTTGTTTGTTTAGTTTCTTCTTTCATGTTGGAAGCTTTCCTGGAATATCTGGTGATCCTCAGCCATGTGTAAGAGTGAGGCACTAATAAGCTGGCTAGAAGCTTGCTGTGACTCAATGAGGCCTGTCCCCCATGGGCTTCATGGTAAGCATTTAGGTGGTGAACTGGCCTTTTTCTTGGGTGGTCCCCAGGTGTCAGTAAGTAGAGATCTCTTCTCTCAGATTGTAGGTCTTTTCTCTGAGACTTCACTTTCTCTAGAGAATGATCTCCCAGTGTACGTACCTCTTGGCATTCTGAGAGCAAGTAAGTGTATTCTCCCATTATATAACTGTGTGCGTATTACCTGCTGTAATCTGAGTACCACGAAGGGGAGGATTTTTGAGGGGGCGTGGTTCAGTTTGCAGCCTTTCTCTTAATGCTCTTATTTTAGGACTCCCCGTACCCCCTTGTCTTCTGCTGTTGGGAAAGGTGGTTGCTTGACTACGTCAGGTGGGAGGGGAAGGAGACTCTCATTGCCCTGTTATTTAAACTTTTAATCAGCTCCCCAGTGTCACCCCCACACCTCACATCTTCTTCTGCAGTCTCTTTGCCTCTAAATTCTAGCCAGCAAGTTGTTCACTTATTAGTTCCCTCTTTGCAGGCACTTTATAGTTTCCTTGGCTTTGTCAAGTCAGCTGCTATTCATTCTTTCAAAACTACGTCTTTCAAAACTGAATTAAAAGTACTTATGCACTGGTGTCACTTCTGTTCTTTGGTGTTATGGGTTTATACCTTCTTTTTTCCTTCACTTCATTTTAGTGGAAATTCAGAAAAGGAAGACAAATATGTGCAATTAATTTGCCATGTTTGACCAGAATCACTGAGCCTTAGCTTTTGAATTTATATAAGGCATCTTTTACAATGTGTTGACACTGTTGACGGTTAATTGATTAGAATTTGGTAGATGACAAAGTGTTAGCTTTCTAAAAATCTCTCCCTGTTATGAACACCTGAAAACTCAATGCATGATGTAAGCACATCTTAAAATTAAAAAGTTAAAATTGATCATCAGCCCTAACCTCAGCAGACCAGAGCACTGAGTCTCTTAACTGTGTCGGGTAACTATGGTGTTGCTAGCTTATCCCCTAACACTGTGCCTCTTGAGCACTTGTAACAAACATTAAGCACTTAATTTGTATCATGAGTCATGCTAGGCACTGGCGATACAAAGATGAGTAAACAGCCATGTAAACGAGAAATTACATTACTGTGATTTGAGTGCTGTAATAGAGATGCACGTTGTGTTGGAGAGCACAGAGAAGGAAGTGCCCACCTCCACCTGGAAAGGTCAGAGAGAGCTTCACAGAGCCAGTTATGTTTGTTTGGAGCCTTAAAAACAAGCAAGAATTGATGGGGGGTGGGGGAGTGTGGAGAGGGAAAATGTGTGAAGGGGTTGTTGGAGAGGGGATTTCGGGCAGAGGGGTGGCATAGGTAAAGCTTCAAAGGTGACATACGCTAGTTAGAAAGTTAAGGTAGTTTGTCATAACTCAGCATAAAAGTAGATTTGACTAGAAAGTTAGTCCAGGACCAGATGATGGCTGTGTGTCTTGTTAGAGGACTGTACTTTTCCTCTAGATTAATGGTCTCCACATATTTTTGATGTGATACCCATATCAATGAAAGATTTTGAGGATATTCCTTCATATGTGTATATTTATAAATCACATGTCCTATTTGTGTGTATATACATATATAGTGTAAAACCTATATAAAAATAGAAATGAAAGAGGAGAAAACTAACTTCTTCCGGTACCTCACTTTAGAGGCCATTGCATTAAGTAATGGTGAGCAAAGAACAATTTTAATCTGGTGGAGTTATTACCATGCTTGTGTTTTCAGTTAACTACTCAGGCTGCAATATGGAGGACGTTTTGGACTTGGGGGAGGGATGTATGTGAGAAATGGGTGGGGGTTTTGGAGACACTCAAATTTAATTGTGTAATAGTTGAATTGCAGCAGTTTAGTCAGGAATAATGGCTTGGATTAAGATAAGGTAGAACAGGGACTGGATTTAAAGAGATTTAAGTAGTAGTATCTATAGCCGTTGACAGCTGTATAGATGGAGAGGGTAAGGAGATTGGCTTGGTCACCATTAGTTGAGATAGGGAACCAGAGAAGAGAAGCAAGTTAGCAGTGAGGTGAGATGACAAATTGAGGAAAAGCTGATGGATTTGTGGTCCTGTATGTCTAGGCGTGGTATTCAGGAAAAGAGAACTGGGCTGAGGATAGAGTTTTGGGCATCATTGGAATATGTAAGTGTTGGTTGAAACTATGAATGTGGATGAGCTCATTCAGGGTATTTATAGAAAAGAGCAGATCAGGCCTCTGGGAGGAATAGTCATTTAAGGGGCAGGCAAAAGAGCTGAGAGAGCTGTCAGGCTAAAACAGTGTGAGAACAGTGTCAATAAGACAAGGAAGGGAGTTTCAAGAGTTGAGTACCCTGGATCAAATGTAGCAGAAACATCAAATGAGGCAAAAATATCTATTAAATTGGGTAGGTGGTGGTCCTTTAATGACCTTACCTTGAGAAGTTTGAGCAGCCTGGGATGGAAGCCAAATTGCCATGGGTGATGGTGCTAATGAAGCTTGAGGAAGCAGAGACGAGAAGTGTAGGCATCTCCTTTAAGATCAAGCTTCTTTGAAATAGAGTGTAGCTTCAGCAAGCTCTAGAGTTCAGGAAGCTCTTTTGGTTTTGCTTCAAAATGGGATTAAGCATTCTTTTTTAGGCCCTGGGAAAGGAGTACATAGCTAGGAGAATTTAAAAAATTGCAGTGGAGAAGGATAATTACTGAGGAAAAGAGATGGGGGAGAATGCGATCTGGAGGACAGTTGGAGTAGTTAACCTTAAGTAGGAGGCTTGTTTTCCACATAGACTGGAGAGAAGAATATTAGGAAGGAAATGACTAGATTGAGTTTGTAGGTTAAAGGGCAGGAGGCTGGGAAGGAGTTCCTTAGCTGGGAGACTCTGTTTCCTCAGTCCATTCATTATTTCATTTAACAAATATTTATCAAGTACCTGGTACGTGTCAGGCACTGCTCTGAGTGAATGAGATACATCTGTGAACAAAGACCCCTGCCTTCATGGGTGTATGTTCTAGAAAATGATCAAAGGCAAGGCCGTCTGCTGAGAGTGTAGTGAGAAGGTTGGTCAGAGCTTTGGGAGAAGTGAAGAAGGAGAGAGTGAGCGACCGTGAACAGTGAGGAGCCCAGCTAAGGTTAAGCCACAAGTTGTGATGCCTTATTGTTGAGGTGGTCTAAGTCTAGGTTGCTGTTGTACCTGAAGAGCAGAGGACTGTGTGTCAGAAGGGTTTTCATGGTCTCCATTCTGCTAAACATGAAGCACGAAAGAGGTACGTCCAATTTTTGCAGTGTTCTATTCAGTGTTATCTTAATGTGCCACTTTTTTCCCTTCAATTGCCCTTTTCCTTCTATAGAGAACGTTCTGTTATCTTGGGAAACCAACCTACTAAGTATTAAGTTTCCCAGAATACCACCGATTTCTTAATTTTGATGGTTTTTTTTTGCCTGTGGAAAACATCCTGAAACCTAGTCCTGTGGAAAGTCACGGAGTTCTTCTGCGGTCTGAAACTCCATTTAATCTTACCTTCTCATCTCCGACTGGTGCCCTGTATACACACCCCACATGACACACATGCACTTATGGGGAGCCAGGGTGTAGAGGGGTTCTTCAGTAAGTTTTCTCTTCTTTCCTACCCGGGAAAGTCACAGAAGTTAATTGATTGGGGTAAGCACTTGAAGATTGCTCTGATTCCTACCAAGAACTCAGTATATTACTATTTTGCAGCCAGTTTTGCAACTTGAACTTATCCTATCTTTCTTCCTCTTGATAAATGTAAATATTTTTAGTCTTTGTGAAAGGGTGGGCTTTTGTTTTCTCTCTAGTCACTCAAAGTACGTGTACCTCTTTGCAAATTCTGATCTTTTTTTTTTAAGATTGGCACCTGAGCTAACAACTGTTGCAAATCTTTTTTTTTCCTGCTTTTTCTCCCCCAAACCCCCCAGTACATAGTTGTATATATTTTAGTTGTGGGTCCTTCTAGTTGTGGCATGCCTACATGCCACCTCAGCGTGGCCTGACAAGTGGTGCCATATCCGTGCCCAGGATCCGAACCGGCAAAACCCTGGGCTGCCGGAGCAGAGTGTATGAACCTAATAACCAGTTGGCCACGGGGCTGGCCCCGTGCTGAAGGAATATGAAGGAATAATTAACTAGTTAATTAAGCAGTATTTTTATTTTTTATAGTAGCAAGCATCAGGTAAGAGAAAAAGGATTCAAAGTGAAGTAATTTTACTTTATCCTTTGTTCTATAAAATGTAGTTTCATCATCAAACTCTAAATTGATAGGACTTGTACCATTTTTTGGAAGTTTTTTTTAACCTTGGGAGGTGGATTTAGGCCACAGAAACCATAGCTGTGGTATAGCAGAGCATGGATAGTGCAGCACAGGCAGAGTGGATTAGCAGTCAAGTGAGATCTTTTGAGCCAGCTGGTGGCTGCATTTAAAGTATTGATCCTCTTAGCTCTGTGATCTTGGCAAGGTTAAGTTTTGTATGTCACAGTTTCCTCATCTGTAAAATGGGAATAGAACTGTAAAGATTAAAGAATAAAATACAAACAAGGTTGTTAAAACAGTGTTTATGACACATATAACTGCTCAATAAGTCACAGCTATTATTATGATTTTTATACAGTTATATGTCTGGTACTCAACAGAATTTTATTTTTTTAACTTCTAAATAAAGAATATGAAAAAAATTTAAGCTTTGGTACTACTGAAGGCCAAAAATAAATTTGTGGATTTTATCTGTTCCCCTCTAATCAAATACCTGTTAACCCCCTGCCCATATTTTATGTCCAAAGGACTTACCTGTTTAATGTTCTGATTTCAGTGATTCTCTTGAAATATTATTCTGATTTTGGGGGGCCTTGATGGAACCATGAAAATATTACTTCTCAGTAAGAAAGTCGAGGTTTAAATATTATATATGATAGGAATAATTACTAATTCTACTGTAATAAATTTTATGATACACTTAAATGATACTGTTTTTATGAAAGCCTTTGTGTAGTTAAGCCATCTTATTGATCATCTTAAGTCTACGGAAAAATATTTAAATATCTGATTTGGTCTTATTTATTTAACATGTTCAGCAATTATGGGAATCTTCAAAGTCAGATATTTTTAAATTACTCAGATTGGGATTTAATATATGAAAAGTTAAATAAGAAACCAACAAAAATAATACATACTCATATTTATTACCTAAAAATTTGTTTCTAAATTCTTATGACAGCATTAGTTTAGGCTGTAAGTGTCATGAGGGCAGGAACCACCTTTTCTATTAATTTATTTCACAGATGTTAACTGAGCACCCACTGTGTGTCCAGTTCTCTTCCAGGTGCTGGGAATACAGCAGTGACGTAATAGACAAAAATCCCTGTCCTCATGAGATTACATTATACATTATTACATTATATGAGATTATACTCAGAGGCTGAGTGTAGACATGTGTCTAGACTACTTGCCTAGCCAGTTACTACTGGGGGCTTCATAGGTCCCCTCTGTGGGCCAGTCTCTATAGGTCATGGGAGTCCCTGGGGGATCTTAAGCAGCAGAGTGAAATTTCAGTCCACCTAAAAATGTTACATTTATGCAGTAGAAATGCTAGTGTTGACCCCAAAGGGGCTGTTTTTAGTAATTTTGAATGTTTGGTCTAACTTGAACATGAGTTAAAAATTATGGTGGTATATTAACTTTTACAAGTAGATTTTTCATGTAGATGGAGGAAAGAAACTTGGAGATAATATATTCTCCTTCTTTTTTTTTAAATTGATGTTTTATTTCCCTCTGTTTTCGGCTACAGAATTGACCTCTTGTAAATCAGTGCCTGTGTTATTTTTAAGGGAGGGCCACTGAGGGCTTTGCCCCAAATCCCGGTGCCAGCTGGTGGTGGAGCCTAGCCCTCGATTGCTTGGCCTTGTGTTCTTTCTGTCTAGAAAGAAAAATAACCACCACTTAGTACAAGCCAACCTAAAAATGGGTTGTTGGACGGGTATATATTTTTCTTTTTGAAATTTTGAAAGCTCTCCCTTTTCTGAATCCTCATAGCACTTTATATTATCTCTCCTGTGGAATTTTTCACTTTCCACTCTTACATAATTATCTTCGATTAAAACAATCTTTTTCTAGATGAAACCTCTTTGAGAATAAGATGTGTGTATTGTTCCTCTTTGTATATTCCCCACGGCTCTTAACAGAATGCCTGACATTCATTAGGTACTCAAATTATTAAATATGTACTCACAGAGATTGTATTTTGGGCTTGGTAACCATGCAAACCCACAAGAATCTATTTGGTCTACAACAATTTAAGAGGCTCTTTGGCTTAACCTCAGATCTAGATTTGAATTCTGGCTCCATCCTCAACTTGGCTGTGTGATCTTGAATAGGTCACTTTGCATCATTTTCCTCATCTGTAAAATGGAAATGATATGTGCCCCATCCAGTTTTAAGATTTAGGTGAAATATGTACAAATTGGTCTAGTGCCTGATGTACTTATAGCCACTCAATGAATGGTAACTATTATTACATTTGTAATATGTGCATATTTTAGTAATAGTAGGTAGCTCTATTACTGTGTGAAGGATGTGCAGTAACAGAGAAAGATCCACAGTGAAAAGTTGACAATACTTTGGTGTGATCATCAGATTGTAAAGTCTAGGCTTTTTAGTTTAGTAATTATTTATTTAGGATGTTTGATTTGGGGTCTATGGGCTGATTTACCCTATGAAAACTCAAAAGACACTGATATATAAACTGGAATGGCACTTTATTCATAAGTCATTGAAAATACATTCTCACCCGTAGAAGAAAACGCCACAGTGGAAGCCAGGTTGCAATCAAAAGGTTGCTCGATGAGGAAGGGTAGTTGATTGGATGTCTGATGCTATGATAGTCTCATGCATGTCTCCACCTGCCACTCCTATAGGTCAGGGCCCCCTCCCCAGAGAATGCTAGAGGCACTGCCTAACCACCTCTCGTAAATCTCCTCTTCTAACTTACATAGTTATCTGCTTTCGTGTTGCATGTTCTTGAAAGAGAAAGCAAAACACTTGAGGAGGTTTTATACTTAGTCTCTAGACTGTCATTCCTGCCTGAGTTTGCAGCCTCGCCTTGGTTGGATTTGGGGAGCTTAGACAGACTCCTAATTTTTTTAAATGTAAACTTTGTATTGTGAAAAGTTTTAAGCATACAAAAACCTAAGGAGAATTGTGTAATTCACCCCTATGCATCCATCACTCAGTTTCGACAATTATTAACATAGAGCACATTTTGTTTCATCTATATTGCCTGTCCCTCTCCAGATTATTTTAATGCAAATTCTAGACATCATATAATTTATCTCTAAAAACTGAATATGTATTGCTAAGAAATAAGGACTCTTTTTTTTAAAAAATAATCTTCAGGTTCAGCCACTATGGAAAACAGTATGGAGATTTCTCAAAAAGTTAAAAATAGAAATACCTTATGACCCAGCCATCCCACTACTGGGTATCTATCCTAAAAACCTGAAATCAGCAATTCCAAGAGTCCCATGCACCCCTATGTTCATCGCAGCATTGTTTACAATAGCCAAGACATGGAACCAACCTAAGTGCCCAGCAACTGATGATTGGATAAAGAAGATATGGTATATATACACAATGGAATACTACTCAGCCATAAAAAAGGACAAAATCGTCCCATTCGCAACAACATGGATGGACCTTGAGGGTATTATGTTAAGCGAAATAAGCCAGACAGAGAAAGACGAACTCTGTATGACTCCACTCGTAGATGGAAGTTAACATATAGACAAGGAGAACTGATCAGTGGTTACCAGGGGAAAGGGGGGCCTGGGGGAAGGGCACAAAGGGTGAAGTGGTGTACCCGCAACATGACTGACAATTATGTACAACTGAAATTTCACAAGGTCGTAAACTATCATAATCTTAATAAAAAAAAATCTTCAATACCGTTATCATACCAACAACAAAAAAACCCCTAATAATTGATTAACATTTAATCAATGATGAGAGCTCCCTAAATGCCTGATCGATGTCTTTTTTTATAATTGGATTGTTCAAATCAGCTTCCAAACATGGTCCATGCATTGCATTTGGTTGAAACGTTTCTTGAGTCTTAATCTATAACAGCTGCCCCTGACGCTTTTTTGCTGTTTAGCAAATTTGTCCTCTAGAATTTTCCACATTTTGGATTTTGCAGGCTGCATTCTCATGGTGTCATTTAACATGTTTCTGTGTTCTCCTATGTCTGGTAAACTTGTAGCTAGATCTAGGCTTGATCAGATTCAGGTTTGAAATTTTTTTCCCCTAAGAATGTGTTAGTGGTGTAGTATGCTTTCTGCATGATGCATTACACCAGAAGGCACATAACAATGTCTTGGCATTTCTCTTTTTGTATGTTAAAGTCCATCACGGGGCTCAGTGTTATTGGCTTGATCCATCCTTTATAAAGTATATTCTTTCATTGAAACCATTATATTTAGTTCTTCTAATTTTATTCTTGGGGATTACCTTGCTGTCAAACTTCATTGCCTTTCTTCTGATCTATTCTTCACATGTAGCCAGAATGATCTTTTAAATATAAACTGGATCACGTACTACCCTGCTTCAAACTTCAGTCATATCCTGTTACCTATAAACGAACATCTAAACTTCCTTCCTTTCATGATCTGAAAGGATTTGTGTAACCTGGACTTGATCTCCCTTTCTAAACCTCATTTTATGCCATTGTGTCCTTTGAGGAGCAGTATGGCATTCATAGCATAGGCTCTTGCACCAGACTGCCTGAGTGTGTGCTCTTGGGCAAGTCATTTAACTGTTCTGTGCCTCAGTTTCACCATATATAAATTGTGTTTTAAGATTATCTACCAGCAGGATTATTATAGTTAAATAATACATATAAATCACTTAGAACAATGCCTGTATAACATACAAATACCAAGTATTGGCTGTCGGTTGCTGCTGGTGTTATTTTTTTATCTCTGTGCTCCAGCCACACTGTACTTTTCAGTTTGTAGAACTGCCAAGCTCAAGATCTTTGCACGTTGTTCTGATAATCTCTTGCTATCTAGCAAACCACCCAAAATTTAGCATCTTAAAGTGACAGTAATCACTTATTCAGCTCATATATTTGCTACTTGGACAGGGCTTGGTGGGGATGGATCATCTCTGCTCTATAAGGCATTGGGTGGGGACACTTAACTGGGGGCTGCAAGATCTACTTTTAAATGGTTCATTCATATGGTTGGCAAGATAGTATTGGCTCTTGACTGAGAACTCAGCCAGGGCTGGGGGCCTTGGTTCCTCTCCATTGGCTGCTTGTCTTTCCTCACAGCACAGTGGCCAGGTTCTGAGTAAGTGCCCTAAGAGAACCAGGCTGAAGCTGAATGGCCTATGACAACCTAGACTGAAAAGTCATATGGTGTCATTTTTGTTCATTATTTTGGTCCAAGCAATCACAGAGGTCCACTGAAGTGTAAAGGGAATGAACATAGACTCCATCTCCTGACAGGGGGATGACAAGGTTCTAGAAGCAGGACAGGAGATATTGTTGCAGCCATCTTTGGAAAACACATTTTGCCACACACATGCTATTGTCTGAGCCTGAAACAATCTTATTGCTCCAATTCCCACTCTTTAGCTAACCAATCTAAATTAGGTCCCTCTTCCTCCATTCCCACTGTACACTCTCTTTCTTACAGCTCTTTATTTTCCTTGGCGACACTGATCACAGTTTGCATTTGTCCCTGTAAGTCCATGAGGACTAGAGCCTGTGATATACCCAGTACCTTCCATAGAACCTGTTAAAATGTGTTATTTGTAACTTACAAATCTAAACACCATATATCACAATTTCACTAGGGAAAGTGTATCCTAGCTTTGTACAGAGATGTAGAAACACCAGGAGCCAGTCCTTTAACTCCTCATATTTCATGTCCTACTGCTTAGCTTAGGGTGACAAAGGGGTACAGAGGAGAAACATGTATGTGTAAATTCTGTGGGAGAGAGGAAGTGGAGGAGTGAGCAGTTCGAATAGCTGAATTCCTACTTATTCTCTGTATACTTTTAAAACTCCAAACCCACAAATCCATTTTTCTCTTCCCGTTCCTCTAGTATTCAGTTCATGGCAAGAGGCTTCTAGCTGATCTGACAAAGAAGGGTGATAGCCTAAGAAATATTCAGAACTCTCAGGGAGTAGTCAAATGGATGTACTTGACTCAAGAAGAGCTCACCAGACCCTCACTCAGAACCAGTGTTCTTTTACTTTTGGCACAGATCTAACGAGACTGTTTATCAGGTTTCTCAGCCCCCAGGAAACTGGATAGGGAAAGAAACAGGCTTTTGGAAGTGGGGTACAGATAACAACAGGAATAACTGTTGATACCTCAGATATTGCAGGCTGGGAATAGTAATGTGGGGTAGAAGTTTCCACAGTTCTAAAGGCCTTTCATACTTAATAAATACTGCCTGCCACCTTGCTGGGTGTTGGAGACACAGGGTGAACACCATGCACGTAGCCCCTGCCATCATGGAGCTTGCAGGCTGGGATTGGAAGCAGACCTTATGGTTAGTGTTTGCAAGGTCTGTCTTGTCCCTCCTCTTACTTTTGACCTACGTGTGTCTTCATATTGTAAATGATTTTTAAAATGATTTTCTTGTAAGCATCATGTAGTTGTGTTGCTTTATACCCAATCTGACAATCTCTGCCGTTTAGTTGGGGCGTTTAGACCGTATGCATTTTAATGTGATTATGGATATGATTGGGTTTAAGTCTACCATCTTACTTGTTTTCTGTTCATCCCATCTGTTCTTTGTTCCCCTCCCTTCTCCCTCTTTTGCCTTGTTTTGGCATACTTATTTAAGTATTTTTTGTAATTAATTTTATTTACTTTGTTGGCTTACTGTACATACCTTGAATTTTTTTTTAAATGATTCTTTAGTGTTTATAGCATATATCTTTAACTTATCACGGTCTATCTTCAGGTTATATTATACCACTTAACATATAATAAGAACCTTAGAGCAATATATTATTATCCCCCACCTTTCTGCTATTGTTATACATTTTATCCCTACTAATATTATAAACCCCATAAGACACTATGATTTTTTTTACTTAAACAGTTATTTTTGAAAGAGGTTTTTAAGATAAGAAAAAAATGGTATATGTCATTTCTGGATCTGTTTCTGTTGATTGATTTTTCTGCTCATTTTGGGTTGTATTTTACTTCTCTGAATGCTACTTAGAATTTTAGTTTATTGAGTGCTGAATATATTCGTATTCTTTTAAATATTCTTGTACAGGACCTAATGAAAGAAGTAGGATATTTTCTAATATTTATATGGAGGCAATAACTTGTATAGTTATGGTGCTTGTCTCAGAGAGAGTGAAGAAATAGAATGTATTTTGTTAGCATGACAGTAACAAAAGTTTATAACTTAGGAGATTTTGAATTGGTCACTCAGTTATTCAGAAGTAAAGAAAAAAGAAGCTTAAGTCTAGTTTCATTACCAGACAGCGTTCTCGTCTTCAGGAATAGTGAAAAGTCATTCACTATTTGGTTTTGGAGTTAATCTTGGGTTCAAACCCCAGAAATAACTGGCACTAACTCTGACCTCTGGCCAAGTATTTAAACTCCCCCATCCTCCAACAAGTCTTTTTTTTCTTTTAACCTAACTTCTTTAATCTCCTAGAGTTGTTTTGAGATGGAAATGAGAATATATATATGCCTGTGGAAGTTATTTATATATATATGCCTGTGGAAAATTATTTTCTCAGACACAAAAAAGCTGAAAGAATTCATCATCAGTGGACTTGCACTGTGAGACAAGATTAAAGGGAAGTTTTAGGTAGAAGAAAATGATACCATATATATATATATGCACTTCTATATATGGTATCATTTGGTGTATTTACGTGCACTAGGAATTCAACAAAATGTTAGTTTCTTCTTCCATCTTTTCCCCTACCCTTTAGCTGATCATTTTGGTAACAGTGCTATTTCTGGATCACTGTTGGTTTGAAACTTAGTGAAATATGTAGAAAAACAAAATCACTACACAGCTACTTTTGTTATTCTTAAACAATGCTGTAACTTTTCCCATGGCAATAATTTGTTATTCTTGAGCTTTAATTTTTTATCAAATTACACTGCAGTTGAAGATACTCAGTTGGCAAACAAATTGCCTAAAATTGCTTTGAAAAATTCAAAGCTTCTGTTAAGATTTTATGCTGTTTTTCAGTAATTCTGTACCTATTAAGTAAACATATTATTTGAGACATATGATTAGAAACTTATTTTTAATAGAGGTTAGAATAAACTAATTCTATGAATGGTGGAAGATTAATGGATTTGAACTGGATGAAGATTTGTATCATCTATTATTGTATTAGTGTCCTGGGTCTACTGTAACAGATTACCACACAGCTTGACTTGAAACAACAGATGCCGTCAGTCCAAAAGCAGTTTCACTGGGGTTAGATCAAGGTGCCAGCAAGGCCGCACTCCCTCAGGAGGCCCTAGAGGAGAGTGGTTTCCTTGCCTTTACCAGCTTCAAGAGCTGCATTCCTTGCATTCATGGTTCATGGCCTCTTTCTTCATCTCCAAAGCCGGCAGGATAGCATCTTCCAGTCTCTCTCCATCCCTTTTCTCCCTTCATCACATCACCTTCTGCAGTTAAATCTCTGCCACCCTCTTATTAGAACACTTGTGATTACGTTTAGGGGCCACCCAGATAATCCAGGAGAATCTCTCCATCTCAAGAGGCTTAACTTAATCACATCTGCAAAATCCCTTTTGCCAAAAAAGATAACATTCACATGTTCTAGATATTAGCATGTAGATATTTGAGGAGACATTATTGAGCCTTCCACAGTCATTTAAAGAGAATAACAAGTGTTAGAATGTTTTTTATGCAGTCCTACGTTAAGGAGTCTGTCAGTTTTCTCAAGTCTTGTGTTGATCTCCCCTTTTCCATGACTGTTTACAGTTTCACCTGGTGAAGTATGTTTTCCTCCTAATTATGTCCACGTCGCTATGTCCACAGAAATACTTAGTTGTGATGACTCACAAGAAAAAGACTGTCTTAAAAGCGTTTTCAAAGAGTTAATAAGTACTTTCTAAAATAGTTCATACACCCCATTTTATAAAACTTGCTTTTATGGAATCTACCCTTTCTGACTGTGTGCGTGTGTGTAGGAATCCTGTAATGGTTCAGAAGGCTTTTACAGAAAGTATACGCAACTTCCCCACAGGAGAACTAGTTAGAGAGTTACATTTTTAAAACTGAAGGGAAACATTTTCCTGGAAAAACTCCTTTATCAGAGGTGAAGTGTTAAATAAAATGCTGAAAAAAATAAATTCTTAGATGTTTCTGCCAGAAAGAAACCAGTTTAAGATAGCAGAAACAGCAGAGAGAAAATAGAAAGTATTTTCATACATGTAAAGCTCCTGTTTTTATCAAAATATGCATTTGCCTATGTATCATGTAATTCTTCTCAGAAATGCCATGTGTGATGAAATCTAGCCAATGTGTGAAGCAGACATGAGGTACTTTGCAATTAATAATCAACTTCTAGTCTCAAAGACCAATGCTTTCACCTCACACAGACTCACACTATTATTGTATTCTGTTATGGAAGTGGAATCATTATATCAAAACACAGACAGTTATCTTCTCTTGCAGAAGGAAAGCTCTAGTACTGTGGTAATTGGCATGACTAAAAATAAGTTTTTGGATGCCTCCTAACCACACTATTATTCCAAAGAAGTGTTGTCGTCCCAATTATTTTCAAAATACCGGGAAGGTGCGTGATACCAGTGCACATACGCACATCCCATGAAAGCATCGAAGTACCCTTAGCAGTACCTAACAGATATAGTAACCATAGTTGTGTAGCTGGACTGTCACACTCTGTTGACAAAGTTCCAGGCAAGGGCCAGACAAGAGTTTGGTTATAGCAGTGAACTCAGGTTTACGTGACGAAAGAGTTCTTTTCCTATCCAGGGAGTCAGTATAGGATAAAGGTGTGGTCTAGAGCCAGACTGCTTGTGTGCTGGTTGTGCTGTGTGTCATCTTGATCAAATTATTTACCTTCTCTATGCCTCAGCTTACTCATCTTCCAAAGAGAGATAAGAGTAACTGCCCCACAGAGGGTGAGAGGATTAAATAACACAGGCATAGTGCTTAGGACAGTGTCTGACCATGTGGGAAGCTCTCAAAAATGTTAATTATAACCAAAGAATTTGCTGCACATCCATTTTACAAGTTTAGGCTTTTGTTTTCAGCCTTAAGAGTGGCATGTTTGAATTTCTCAGTTTGAATGATTCGGTCTATGGTTTTCCTCCTTTGGCACAAATGATGGAAGTTGTTAATTTGTGTGCTCAATTTATAAAAGGGAAACTGTTAACATATCACATCATTCCAACTTTCACCTTTGTTCTGTCATTATTACTTTTTAAAATTCAACTAGTGTTTAAGCTCTTCAGTTTTTATTATATTGGATCTGTAATTTTTCAGTTTCTACAGAGAATTTGCAGTAATTTGTAAAATCAGGAAAAAGGTAAAACAGAATAGTTAAAAATATAGTGTTGAAAAAAAGGAGCGCACAGATACACCAGACACCTGAGATGAGATCGTTAGCTGAGTGGAAGACAGACATGGCTGAGTTTCTTGGCAAATGAGCAAGAAGTGTGTTGCGCTGTAGTCTTGTTTGGGTGTAACAGCAGAAGACAAGTGTTTTCCTAGCACTGTCATATGAGATACTGAGTAATATAGGGATCCAATGGGAGTTTCTTTTATCAATCTGTTAAAAGATTCAAGGGAGAACTTTAAATCTTAATTCAGTGAAGGCTTTCTTCTAGGAAATTGAGATAACAGAAATTTGTTTTCTGACTATATCACTAATATGGGGGGGTGGAGCTTTAGTCTTAGAGAATTTAGAATAGTTGACAGTTTCCTTAAATACTTTTGATATTTCTGCCAAAGTATCTTAATGGTAGAAA
The DNA here is from genome assembly GCF_041296235.1 of Equus asinus. Taxonomy (NCBI): domain Eukaryota; kingdom Metazoa; phylum Chordata; class Mammalia; order Perissodactyla; family Equidae; genus Equus; species Equus asinus. The sequence goes on from NC_091798.1 coordinate 89,077,259, forward strand.
AGAGTACATGCACTTAGGATACTGGGAATAGGAAGGCGTCAATTTTTTTTAAAGTGTCATGGCTTATCTTATAAATTCATATAAACTTTGCATTCTTCTCCATAGTTTAGGTGAATCCATTATCACTAGAGCTGTAATGTTTTAAACTGTCATTCACTTTTTTTAAAAAATAAGACATATATTTAGTAAAGTGCACAAATCTACAGCTCAATGAATGTTTACATATGGATTTATTTGTGATATCACCAAGATAACATTCTACTAGCTGTGTGTGTTTTTTTCTTTTTTTGTTTTGGTGAGGAAGATTGGCGCTGAGCTAACACCAGTTGCCAGTCTGCCTCTTTTTGCTTGAGGAAGAGTGGCCCTGAGCCGACATCTGTGCCTGTCTTCTTCTATGTTTTGTATGTGGGATGTTGCCACAGCATGGTTTGAGGAGTAGTGTAGGTCAATTCCCGGGATCCGAACCTGTAAACCCTGCACTGTGGAGTGGAGCACAATGAACTTAACCACTACGTCACCGGGCCAGCCCCCCACTAGCTGTGTTTTTCAAAGCAAGCAAATACATTGCATTAAAATTGTTTACTTAAACATTTTTTCTTATTATAAATATAATACATGTTCACATATTAAAAAATTGAGATAAGAAAAAATAAGTCACTTGTAATCCCACTCTAAATATCTTGGTACATTATCATTCATTAATTTATTAAGTATTTTCTCAGTTCCTAGTATGTGCCAGGTATTTGAGTTGCTGGGGACACAGCAATGATTAAAAAAGACAAAATCCTTGCCCTTAAGGGGGTAACTCTTTAGCCGGGGGAGAGGGACAGTAAATGAGAAAATACATTGTATGTCAAATGGAGATAAGCGCCATGGGGAAGTGTAAGAGAGGATTAGGGAGTCCTGGGAGAGGAGAGGAAGGGGCTGCAGTTTTTATAGAGAATAACCAGAAACTGCCTCACTGAGAAGGTAACATTTGAGCAGACTAGTGGGGGAGGCAAAGGAAGACGCTAGACAGATCTGAGGGGGAAGTACCTCAGGCGAAGGCCCTGAGGTGGGGGGGTGCCTGGCATGTTTGAGAAACCTCAGGAGGGCCAGTGTGGGTGGAGAGGGTGAGTGGCGCATGGGGCTGGAGAGGGAGCAGAGGCCGCATCCTGTAGTGGTTCTTCCTCCTGGCTGCACGTGACAGTCGCCCTGTACGCTGGGCTGCCCAGCCGGATCACTGGTTCTAGGGGTGCAGGCTGGCCGTGTCTAATGCAGCCAGGGCCAAGAAACACCAGTAGAAAACCTTTAGACCATTTTAAGGACTTGAGTTTTTACTATGAATGAGATGGGAAGCCATTGGAGGGTTTCGAGGAATGACCTACCTGATTTAGGTTTTATTACTTGAAAACTCTGTATTATGAAATTTTTCAGACAGAAAAAAAAAAATACTCTTTTTTACCACCATCAGCCCACCCACCTCAGTGCCATCTACGCTGGCCTTACTTACTTCGTCTTGACCTTTCCCCCGCTTTTTGTCCTGGAATATTTTAATGCTAGGTTGAGTATTTAGAAGGATCACTCGGGTTTCTGTGTTGAGAGAACGGGCGGCAGAACAAGGGCTGAATATAAGTATATCCACCATGTATTTTTTTCTAGATACATAGATACATTTTTTTAAACAAAAAAAATTATACTGTATTCACTGTTTTAGAAACTATTTTCATTTACTATATTGGACGTCTTATGTCACTGAATATTCTACATCTTTGTTTTTTAATGGCTACATAGGATTCCACTATATGGATGTACCATAATTTATTTGATCTTACATTATTGGACATTTTAATTTAGAACCTTCGGTTGTCATAAACAGTGTGGTGATACATCCCTGTAGCTAAATCTCTGTGTATATCCGTAATTATTTCCTTAAGTAAGTTCCTAGAATAGAGTTGCTACGTCAGAGGATATGCACAAAAATGTAAAGACTTTTGTTATGTCTGTTAAAGTGTTTTCTAGAAAGACTTTACTAATTTGTACTCCCACCAGCTGCTTCTGAAAATGTAAGGTTTCTCAAAACATTGAATTTTTTCATTAAAAAAACAAGTTTCTTATTTTGACAGGTGAAAAAATGATAACTCATGGTTTTAATTTGCAGTTCTTTGATTTCTAGTAAGGTGGAATTCCATTCCATTTGCATTTTTTAAAATATGCTTATATTATTTGCTAGCTTTGTGACTTTGGGTAAGTCACTTAGGACCTGTGTTTTGTGCCGTGAAGTGGGTGTGGTATGCCTGCTTCACGGGGTTTTCATAAACGTTGAATAAAAGCATTTTGTATGCCCAGGTTTTTAAACTTTTTGACCACGATCCAAGTAAAAAGTGTACCTTACCTTGTGACAAGCATTTTTAAGTATGTAGCCAAAAGTTTCATGGAACAATACATATACCCTTACCAAGTGTGTTGCACTCTGATATTTTACATTTTCATTCATTTTTTAAAATGCCCTTTGTTCACCGTTAAATTGACCGTGACCCTCTGGGTTGGGACCCAGTGTTTGAGAAGCACTGCTGAGCTGTGGAGTGCTGTCTTGTTGGGTGCTCTTGTATCTGCAGTGACCCCCTCGTCTAGGTGCCTCAGAGGCCAGTCTCCCTCTGCCTCTGCTGAGATTCAACTCGCAGAAAAGCTGAGTAAGGAAAATGCCCCACACCTAGCTTATTGTATTCCTGTATCAAATTTTTGGTCAGTGAGAAATGTTAAATACCTTCACAGGTACTCACAGTCAGAAAATGTATTTGTTTGGGCTTCTATGATACCATAAGGACTGAATTATTAACAGCACTGTTGTGAACGTGTTGTGAAGTAGATCTGATACATTTGAACAAACTCACCACAACATTCTAGAGATTGTATTTGCAAAACTCCAAGCTGGGACACAGCATCTGACAAAGAGTTTTGTTTACAATTTTTGTTACCTGAAAAGTTGACAAAAATGGAAGACATGAATCACATTTAGTTATGTTTAATACAGCCCTTTTTGAATAGAAAGAATAAGATAATATGAAAGCTAGATAATCCTGAGAAACTGAGAGTGTGGCTACTATGCATAAAATACCAGGTGCTATTCATTGGTAGATTTATAGCTAAACTACTTGAGGACCACTCAGAAAGGAGTTAGCCAGATGTAATTATTAGTTATGACTAGAAGAAATTTGATCAGATGAAAGGGAGAATCATTTCCAAGTCTGAGGGATGTTGAAATGAAAATTGGATAGAGAAACAGAGTCGGAATGGAGTGGTGGTGGTTACTAGTTGAAAAACACCCAGGAGTTTAACCTGTTTGACAGTAGAAGTCTGTTACTTTTGACCTCTAGTTTAACATTAACTGTTCTATTTAAATTGCTTTTTGATGCTAAGTCAGGGAAATTTTAAGGAACTCTAAGTTAAAAGTTTGACTAATAAGCATTTGCCACTCTTTCACTCACCCCTCTGCAAAGGAAAAATTTTGAGGAATGTCAGAAACAATTTATAAAAATAAAAATTTATAAAAATAACTAAATTTTGTACCAAAGAACCGTAATTTACCTTGAAAAAGAACAGAATATATATGCTATATCTTTACTATATTGATTTTTAAGCATTAAATGTCGTCAGATTTAGAAAAATAAGCAGCTCTACCTTTTGCTACTTGTGTGTTGACCTTAGTTAAGTTTAAACATGTGATTAGAATTGTGTATATGAGATGTTCCGACGCGTATGGTTTGAGTGCTGAATTTTGGATTCTAGTCTTTTCACTCTCTGGAGCCAAAATAAGATTTTAAGCAAGCTCAGGAATAAGTGTAGAAATCTGTTGGGCTCAAATGGCTCAGAAATACATCAAGAGCTTCTCAACTTCACTAGTAATCAGGGATATGCAAATTAAAGCAACAATGAAATGCTATTTCATGCCCATCAAGTTGGCACAAATTAAAGATGTTTCTTGGACATTACCAAGTATTGGGAGGAAAATATATAAGACTATTAAGAGTATAAATTGCTATGTGTGCTATGAAGAACAATTTCCATTTGAAATACAATGTGAACAACGTATGTAATTTTACTTTTAAAGTATTAAAAAGGTGAAATCAATTTTAATATAGTTTGACATAATATATCTAAAACCTTATCTTTTTAACATGTGATTAATATAAAAATTATTGAGATATTTTACATTCTCTTTTCATACTAAGTCTTTGGAATCCATTATATATTTTATACTTAGAGCATATCTCAGTTTGGATGCTAAAATTTTTATTGGAAATACTTGATCTGAATTTAAACTTCATAAAATTTACAGTTGAAATAGTAGACTCACATACCCAGGTTGTTCCATACATGCTTAAAAGTATTTCAATAACTGACTTGAGTATCGAATAACATTTGAACTAATTCACTTTCTCAGTTGCACTGGCCTTATTTCAGATGCTCAGTAGTCATGACCTAGCAGCAACCGTATCGGATTTTGCAGTTCTAGTTATAGCAAGGACTTGTGCACAGCAGTTAAAATACATGATTACATATGTATAAAATAAAATGTAGCTGATTATTCAAATTTCACAGTGTCTATAAGAATTCTAGAGAAATGATGTGGGATTTTATTGTCTATTTTGAGAAGCTTAAAATATTCGGAATAATGTGAGGCATAATATAACATCCATGCAACCACTATTCAGATGTAGCAAATGTTAACATTTTGCCAGAGTACCTTCAGATTTTTCTCTTCAATCCTTGATTTATTTTTTAAAATATTTACTTGTTCAGATGCTACATGGATTGAGTATCTACTTGATTAGTTTGTACCAGGTGAGAAGGAAAAGAGTACCTAAGGGTATTATTGTTCCTTGAAGTATTATTGATATTAGAACTTAAATAATCTTTTAACATTTAATTTATTTTAAAAGTTTTTAGGAACTGGATGTCTACTAGAAAATTACTTATTTTAGATTTTTAACAAAGCACCACCTATATTAACAAAAATTAAATTCTCATTAACAAGCGGCTATTTTCCTTAGATTTCCATAGTGTATATTGCCAGTTCTCAGAATTTGGCTTTATTTAGTGGAAATCATATGGGAAGAGAAGAATGTTTAATGTCTAATATAGTTGAAAATATGATACTAATTTTAAATGTAATTGAGTTAACAGACATACCTCTGGATATATTTTAAAACACCCAGTGTTTTATCCGAAATGGGTAAGATGTTAAATGGGGAGGAGAGGCAGAGATGATGTCACTTGGCAGTTATTTAATAAATAGGAAGCCGGGTTCTTTGGGCATTGAAGAAGTTGCTCTAATATATACACTGAGTCCATTTGCTTGCTCTTTACTATAAATTTTGGCATATCTTTTGTTCTTTAAAAATAGCTACTGATTAAAGTGCCTGAGGTAAATAAGTATTGTAATCTCTTTTAATAACTAGTGCTGTGGCCTAATGAAAAGACTGAGATGGATAAAAACTACTCTTAAAGTGAAGGATGATATATAAGGAATATAAAACAGTGTTGTTATTGTGTAAGGATAGTTTTATAATTTAATAATCTTAAATTCTGAATAGAAAATTTTATTTGATTATATTTTATTCAGATATGCAAATTAAATAAAATACTTGATGTTATCAAAGTATTTCTGATGCTCTATTACTATGAGGCAGACAATGATTTTCTTTTTTTTTTTTTAAAGATTGGCACCTGAGCTAACATCTGTTGCCAATCTTTTTTTTTTCCTTCTTCTTCTCCCCAAAGCCCCCCAGTACATAGTTGTATTCTAGTTGTAGGTCCTTCTGGCTCAGCTTTGTGGGACACCACCTCAGCATGGCTTGATGAGCGGTGCTAGGTCTGTGCCCAGGATCCAAACCGGCAAAACCCTGGGCCGCCAAAGCAGAGCACGCGAACTTGACCACTTGGCCACGGGCTGGCTCCGACAATGATTTTCCAAAAACATCCTTCAATTGAATGTACAATTAACCAATTAAAAGTCCAAGGGATTCAGATCACACCGTTTAAAAAAATCCTACCAGAAAAGACGTTTCGTAGTTGTTGATGTCATATTTTAAGTCTGTATACCTCTTTGTAGCAATGTCACTTTACAATTTTGTATTTGCTGTACAGTAACTTGGAAGTTTTAAAAAGCCTGCTGTGTTTTTGGTTCATCACCAGAGGGAAGTCTTACAGTACGACTCTGTGTTGGAGAGCCATTAGTAGAGTCATCTACTTTCCTCAACTTAAGCATGTCTTTTAAAAAAAGAACATTCTAAGTGTATAGGCAATCAGCTGTTACACACATGACGTGGTATTGGGAATACATAGTTGGTAATATACAGTCATACTCTTTGAGCAGCATCAAACCAGCTCTTACAGTCAATAAAATTTTTCTTACAAGCGTATGCACGGCGGGGGAGCAGGGTGGAGTTAAACCGGTGCCCTGATACTCCAGTGGAATTACAATTTGTGTTATTAACTGTACAGGACAGTGCTTTAGAGGAAATTCCAGTGCTTGAACTCCAGCTTTTCTGAAGACATGCTGTGCCACCTCGATGGCGTTGAAACTGAATTCTTCAGGCATTCGATCCGAAGTTGAATGGTCATTAGTGTCTATCCACTCCTTGTCTTATCCTTGCCTGTGGCCTTTTGGCCCTAACAAGGATTGTCCAGCTTCTCTTGCCACTTCAAACTCTAAAAACTGAGCTGAAGGTAGCATGTGTTTGTCTTACTTGCTGTGTATTTACTTCTAATGCAGGAGGATGTTTTCACCGGGAAGTGGACAGACCTTCAGCGCTTCTTGTCCTGCAGTTAGGTGTGTTTGGATTTCTGCTCCTCTCCTACTTTCCCTTTATTCCTCTGTGTGAATATAGGAACACTTTCGTAGCACGGACTGTTAAGTCAGTTGAATTCCAAGCTATTAAAACTTGTGCTTATTCTGTGGTACTTTGGCCATCTTCAGAAGTGGCCCCTAAAGCATCCTTTTCTCAGTGTTAATTGTGATATAAGTGTGGTTTTCTCCACCATGCCATTTAGAAAAATCTTTCAGTACTGTACAAGGTTAAAAAATTAAATAGTACTTAAAATGTTATAAAGACAAGTACTAGTTCCCTGTTTCATCTCTTCCTTCATCTAGCCCCGTCCCCAGAGGCAACTGATTTTAAAAATTCCAATTTTTGTTCCTCTTCATGGTTGCCTCCATATCTCATAATATGCTATTATTATGCTATTTCTTGATTAAAAGCTTTGATATTAAATCTTCATAGCAGAAAGTCAATTGATAGTGAAGTTTCGCCATTTCCACATTTCTTCCTTCCACCCGTCTCAGTGCAGTTAGTCTTATAAATTTTTCTATTGATTAACTCTACAATTTTAAATGAGGCCCTAAAAATCTAATTGTGTATACTGGGGGATTGCATTATAAAGTTGATGAATGACCAGTGTGTAGCTAGCCAGCCAGGAGTTCTGGAAGACCAGCAATCACATTTTATTGGGAGACCTGTTACTGCAGAGTTTTTTTTATATGTAAATCTCTTTCACTTATCATTTGTGTAATTTTTAAAATGACGACTGCCTGGAACAATTAGGAAACTTGTTTTCTCACGTAAGAAGCCTGGAGGCTGAGTCATTGATTGAATGACATAATCAAGGAACCAGATTCTGTCTTTTCATCTGCTATTCTTAGCAAACAATGTTGGCTTTGTTCTCAGGTTAGCTGCCCTCACTACTAAGATGACTTCTTCAGATCCTGGTGTCACTGCAAATACATTATTTAAGAGAACATCTCCTCTTATGTGTGTCTACCTTTGTGAGTATACCCAGAAGCTTCCAGCAAATTTTCCCTGGTTATCTCATTGACCAGAATTGCTTCAGAGGTCCATTCCTAAACTGACTTTTGGCAAGGAGCATGGGATTGCCACAGTTGTCTTAGTGAAGCTCCCAGTCGTGTGGAGGCGGGTAGAGTGCCAGAGCAATACCTGAGGTGTGTTAGGAAGGAGCAAAGAGGAATAGTTGGTGGATAAGCAGCCACTGATTTCTGTTAACAGTGTCAGACTCTCAGTGGAAAGTATCATCTACCTTGGTTCTTACACTTGTGCCAGGCTACTTTCTTTTGAGAAATTAAGTAGAAAGTCAGAGAATTATTTGAAACCATAGCCTTCTTTATATCCCCTTTGCTGCAGTATCTAATTGTACTTATATTTCTGAAAAGGGTGTTTGTAAGCTCGGCATTGAAAGAAGACTAGGACATGTATAATTTCTCTTCCTTCCCTTGAGCTTGGTTAGATTTATTGGACCCATACCTTTGCACTTCATTGGAACAAAAATGTCTTGAGTATTCACATAATGTTTGCAAAAATATAGACTTCAGTAGTAATTCTTAAAAAAGCATTATCATTGACTTTTTTTTTAAAGATTTTATTTTTTTCCTTTTTTCTCCCCAAAGCCCCCTGGTACATAGTTGCACATTCTTCATTGTGGGTCCTTCTAGTTGTGGCATGTGGGACGCTGCCCCAGCGTGGCTTGATGAGCAGTGCCACGCCCACGCCCAGGATTCGAACCAACGAAACACTGGGCCGCCTGCAGTAGAGTGCATGAACTTAACCACTCGGCCACGGGGCCAGCCTCTCATTGATTTTTTTTTAATTAAAGCTATCCAAACGACAAATTTTAACTTTTTGCTTTTTTTCTGGATCTAGAACTTACATATCTCTTGGCAAATAGTCTTTGTTTTGCTTTAGTTTTTCTTGATCCCATTTCTTTCTTATTATACAGATGGCTCAGAGTTAAATATAGTAATCCTTTGTCAACTCTAATGAGTGAATAAACCTTATTTTTTTATTATTTTTCAAGTAATTTTATTGAGATCATAATGGTTTATAACATTGTATAATTTTGGGTGTATTATTATTTATCAGTTTCTGAATACACTTCATCATGCTCACCCCCAGTAGTCTAATTTTTGTCCATCACCATACATGTGTGTTCCTTTCTCCCTTTCGCCCACCCCCAATCCCCTTCCCTTCTGGTAACCACTAAACTGTCCTCTTTGTCCATGTGTTTGTTATCTTCCACATATGAGTGAAATCATGCAGTGTTTGTCTTTCTCTGTCTGGCTTATTACGCTTAACATCATACCCTCAAGGGCCATTCATGTTGTTGCAAATGAGACGATTTTGTCTTTTTTTAATGACTGAGTAGTCTTCCATTGTATGTGTATATATATATACACACCACATCATCTTTATCCATTCATCTGTAGATGGGCGCTTGGGTTGCTTCCATCTCTTGGCTCTTTTGAATAATGCTGCAGTGAACATAGGGTTGCATAAATCTCTTTGGATCATTGATTTCAAGTTCTTTGGATAAATACCCAGTAGTGGGACAGCTGGATTGTATAAACCTTATTTTTAAAACAAAATTTTGATCTTACATTTTTCTCGGGATTGTCTTATACTTACATTCTTCCATTTTCCACATTCATATTAAGTCTTAGAGTCCATCACTGTATGTAGTACTTTCATAGAGTTTTAGCCCAAGATGAAGAACTTCAGAATTATTCTTATACTGGCTTCCTAGAATTATTTTATGAACCAACTGGAAAATACTCCAGTGAGCTTTTCTTATATCACTAAGGTCATTGTCATTGTCCTGATTATTGATGTAAGAAATTACAAAGTTGATGATTTTCTAAGATTAAAATGTGTGTATGTATGTGTATCTGTGCATTTAGTTTTATTTCTCTAAGCTAGTTTAAAGCATTTCATGCCAAAATTTATTTGCTTTTAAAGTTGATTTGTAGATTAATGTTTAATTTTTTACAAGAGTTACTTTGAGTATTGTTAATGAATATCTATTTAAGAAATGATACTCTACTCATTACCAAATAAGGTCTCAATTTTGTATTTTGTCTTTTATATATACTTTCTAATGGCAATTAATGTCAATAAAAGTGGTAGAATATCCAGGTCAGCTTTTGGTGAGATACATTACCTCAAAATTTGTCTTTTGATTCTCATGTTGTAGATATAAGTGTAAGTCCTATGAGATGTTAATGTGTTACATGAAAAAGAATTCTGGGGTCAAATAATTTTGCTGCATGCTGGGTTATGTAGGGTTAAATGGGTTTAACTGCAGGACTTCTCAGAACTTTTAGTATAGTGATGTACATTACAAATATTTCAGAATGGAACATAACATAGTGTTTGCAGAACTTATTTAAACGTGGAACACTCATTTCTAGGACTGTTGTTCCACAGAACATACTTTGGGAAATGCTGGTATTTGATGCAGTCAGAATTTGTGTGAATTGTTGTAAAGGCAGTGTATCTAACCTTTATTTATGAGTACTATCCAGTTTATTTGAAAAGTATTAACTTTAACACTCGGAGCAATCAGTTTCAAATGCTTTACAGGTCCTTTTAAGACGTAAGAGCTTTAAGATTTCAGTATAGCGTCTCTATTGCTTCTTCTACAGCTTTTCTCCAAAATGAATTTATCCACATGCTTAGTGTTGAAATGTGTCTTAAACAGACTAGTGATAAGATCTCTTGATGATCCCCAAAACTTTTCACTCCAGCCTGGTTTTCTCTGCTGAGCACCGAGACTAATATTTTTCAGTTCTTCTCCTGACAGTTTTACATGCAAACCCTTGTAGGCATCTGAACTCGGTCAAAACTGAACTCAGCTTCTCCCTGTTCATCCCCTAATCCCAGACTTGACTTCTGTTTCCTGTCCTGGCTAATGGCTCTGTCTTCTTTTCAGTCACACAAACCAGAAACCCAGGAGACTCAGATTCCTCCTCCATCTCCTATGTCAGGGTTTGTCAGCCTTGGCACTATTGACGTTATTGGCTGGATAATTCTTTGTTGTAGGGGACTGTCCTGTGCATTGTACATGTTTAGCGACATCCCTGGCTTCTACCCACTGGATGCTGATAGCAATCTCCCTCAGTTGTGACACCAAAAATGTCTCCAGACAGTGTGAAATGTCCCCTGGGGGACAAATCTCCCTTGTTTGAGAACCACTGCTCTACATCCAATCTGTTACTTAATCTTATTGATTCTATTTCTAAATTTACCTTTAATTGCTATTCATGTCTTTATCCCACTCCCTAACCTCCTATCCTCTTGATTTTTTAGTACTTGGGATTCTTTCATAAGGTTCTGACTAGCCTCCTTATGTCCAATGTTGTTTTCCCTCCGACTCACCCCCTTTGGTGCTGCTAAATTTCTCATTCTAAAGTGCAGGGCTGTTCCCTATTTACCTTTCTCGGTAGCTTCCATAAGGGACCTTCATGAACTGGCTTCTCTCTTTATCTCTGGCTTCATTTTCAAAGGCACTCATGTTCGCTGCACAAGCCAGTATACTCTGCCCTCTTCCCACTGTGCATACTTTGTTTCAGACTCTCCATAGGCATCAATTTCTCCCTGGTAGCCCTCGTCACTTATTTTAGAGACTCTATCATGGTAAAAAGCATTTTATTTTTTAAAATTTCTGTCTTCCCTCACCAAATTGAGCTTTTCAAGGGCAGGGACCATTTCTCTCTCTGTTTATGGCATGTAGTAGATGTTTGATAAAAGTTTGAATCATTTATTTGTGTGCCCTGATAGATGTAGTAACATCCTCATTACTTCTAGGAATTCTCTTCCCTGTATCAGCAGTGAATTTGTCTCCTGCTCTTTATCATCCAGACTGTGATGGGTAGCTTTTGACCACAGAAATCTTGAACTATAACTTTCTTTAAGAAATCAGCTGTGAGCTATTCAAAAGAGAATCAAAGAAAGCAGTGTATTTGGTTGATATCAAATATTATTTGCTTGTAAAATAGCTAGTTTACCCTAAATATTTTTATTCAGAAGGGAATTAAATTGTGTGGGTTAATTGTGCAGATTAATTAAATTGTGTGAATTAATATGATGTGGAAAGTATTTACTGGAAGCAAAATATTGCATTTCCATTGCATAAAGATTTGATGATTGGTCATATAAGGCTTGCAAAAGCAATATCATTGTCTTAACTATGTTAGTTTTTTTGAGAATGCATTTATTAGAACACATTCCTATAATTACCAGCCTACACTATGTAGAAATGTACCCTTTGAAATGAAGAAACATTATCAAGTCAGTGAAGACCAGAGTGTCCTACTTCCCTTCCTTACATGCCTTAATAAATAGGATTTTGTGTGAATGGATTTCCCTGTGAATTAGAACTAGTCACAGTCAGTCTGACCAAGTACACTTATACCTAGAACCGTAATTAAAAGGTGAAAAAAGAAAAGTAGAGGTTACAGGGCTTTTGGATAACTCAAATGTAACACCTGAAAATCAACTATTGAGGATGGGGAAAGAGGGAATGATGGTAAGACCTACTGCTGATTCAGAAGAGTTCTCCATCCTGGTACGATGCCTTGCCACATCGTTAATAATTATTTATGGAATGAATCCATATATAATGGCAGTTAAGCCAGAAGTGATGATGTTCTGCTTCACCTTTTGGGGAGTGGCATTAAAATGTATCATTTCCTTTCAGAAGAGATTCTTTAATAAGAAAAACTGTTATGGAGGTTCCAGAAATAAAACTCAGAAGAGCCAGATTACCTACAGAGAAGGTCCCTCTTTTTCACACCAGCTCTCGAAGGGCTGAAGTAGATCGTGGAAGACACATGTGACACCCAGCCCATTATTATTAACCCGAAGAGCCATTTTGCCAAAGACCAAGATTTGCCTTGCCTGTTTTCTCTTTTCTCTCTTTTCCATTCTGTCGTTTCCTTTCTTTAAATTTAAAATTTTTTTAAAAAGTAACTTCTTTAAAATTAAAAAATTTAGGGGCTTGCCTCAGGGGCACAGTGGTTAAGTTCATACATTCTGCTTCAGAGGCCCGGGGTTTGCCGGTTCCAATCCTGGGTGCGGACCTATGCACTGCTTGTCAAGTCATGCTGTGGCAGGCATCCTACATAAAAATGGAGGAAGATGGGCACGGATGTTAGCTCAGGGCCTGTCTTCCTCAGCAAAAAGAGGAGGATTGGCAGCAGATGTTAGCTCAGGGCTAATCTCCCTCAAAAATAAATAGATAAATTTTTTAAAAAAATTAAAGTTTATTTAATTTTAACACTTCATAATACCGGTCAAAATTATTTTTAAGGTCATAAGCTGCTTTAGGAAAGAAAGGTGCTTCTATTACATACACATTGTCTCATGCCTGTTTTTTTCAGACTGAAAAAAAAATCTAATGGTTTTTTGAATAGTTTTGGTTCTTGAAATTGTAATTTTTAAAAGCTCTGTTGTGTATCTTTAAGGCCCTACTTGATCTAAGTAAAAGATACTGTGGTGATGAGCTACTTTGTTTTCCATATGCTTTTCAATATAGTAAAGATCATATTGAATGCAAACCTTCCCAGTAAATTATTTACCTGTTACCAGAATAATGTAGTCTTAAGTGGGTGAAAACTTTTAACCTAGGGAGGGTCAAATATAAGATACTTGTATTTTAACGGAGTATAGTCGCTTCTCATTATTCACAGTAGTTATGTTCTATGAAGGCTCCACGAACGCTAAGTTAGTGAATATGGAACCATTGCTCTCAGAGGGGAAATACAGGGTTAGGTTCCTGTGAACCTCTGGTGACAACTTTTTCGTCAACTGATCAATACATAACCTTGTTTTATGTGTGTTTCTGTTTAAAGACACCTTACTTAATATATATTGTTGATTCATTACCATTGAACTCCCAGCCAGCAGCACTGTACCTCATGCCTGAACAAAGCTTATATAACGTATATTTCCTCCATAAGGCACATCACAGCCTTCCTGGGTTTGGGAACAGACAGCACTTGCAGCACTATGCTTGGGGGCCATTTTAAACAGTGAAAGCACTGACAGAAAGCACAAAAATGTGAAATATGTGGTGCTAAATAGATTGCAAAAAGGACACTTGTTTATAGTATGAGAGCTGAAACAAGAAGACAGATTGTTGCCTTGTTCCACCTCAGATGGAAACATTCATGTCAGGTGACTCGCTTTTTTCCACTGCAAAAGACCGAGAAAGTACCTCAAGTATTAGTTTTGGGATTACAAATACATTTTATTGAGTAGGCAAATTCACAAATACAGACTCTGAATAATGAGGATTGACTGTAATTGTTTTAAAGAAGCTTCTGATTGGATGCTTAGAATATTCCAATTTAAAAGAAAGTTTCTCTGATTTTCAGGGATATGGGAGTTGTTAGTTAAGTGGAAGCATCCTCACAGTTTTCTTGTTCTGTTGTCTGGTGGAATAAAATTGGCTGCTTTCAGTCAGTCATTTTATTTTCTCCCCTTCAGGGAACAGCCCATCTTCAGCACTCGAGCTCATGTCTTCCAGATCGACCCCAACACAAAGAAGAACTGGGTGCCCACCAGCAAGCATGCAGTTACTGTGTCTTATTTCTATGACAGCACAAGAAATGTGTACAGGATAATCAGTTTAGATGGCTCAAAGGTAGGTTACATTCACTTCAAATAATCTTGTTGTTTTGCTTTAAACAGTATAGCATTTCAGTTTTATTCAGCAGATTTTTATCTTCATTAAAATATTTCTGTTTGAGTTTTTAAAATTTAACTTTTAAAAAACAAAACTGATCATTCTTAGGATAGCAGCATTTTTTGTTCACTAAATTACTTGGATTAACCACTTTACTTATATGGAGTTACATACCAAAATATGCTGCAAATTTAAGGTCAGTCTATTTAATAAATATTCATTGCATATATGTTATATGTCAGGCACTACGCCAGGTGCTAGGAATGCAGTGGTAAACAGAACGGACACCGTTTCTGCTCTTTTGGAGCATACGGCCTAGTGAGGGACTAGAATTCTTTTCAGATCACTTGTATAGACTAGTAGGGAGTTCAGAATCCCTAAATCGTTTGAAGTCTGCCAAGTCAGTATTAATCTGACATCCCTTATTCTGAAGAAAAGCATATGGATAAGACCTAAGTTTTTATTTCTTAGGAGAGGTAGATAGTGTCAAGTTTAAGAGCATGAAGTGCCTGGGTTCACATCTCGGCTCTACCATCTACTAAGTTTTGGACTTTGGCAAATTACTTCTCTGAACCTCATTATTCTCACCTGAGGACTGGTAGTTGTAAGAATTAAAGGAGTTAATATCTGCACAGCACCTAGATCAGTACCTGATGGATAGTATAGCCTTCAAAGAGGGGAAATGCCATTTTTTTAATCACTGAATTTTGAATAACACACCTGGATAAAGAAATACCAAACATCGGCTTGTGGATATGAAGTGTGTAGAAAGATGAAGGCTCCACTCTTCTCCTTCAAGCTTTCTCTTCTCCTTCAAGCTTTCTTGATGCCGTGAGGCCTTTCTGCTCCCAGAAATTTAGCAGTTCAGTGTAGGGGTTCAAGCACAGACGCTAGAGCTGGACCGTGAGGCTTGATTTTTGCCCTGCTCCTTCCAGCCATGTGACCTAGAGCAAGATATTTAATGTCCTCGTGCCTCAGTTTTCTCATCTGTAAAAAGGAACTAATAAAAATACCTACTACGTCATTACAACATGGAATCGATTTGAAGATTAAATAAATTAATTTAGACAAAAGCACTTGATAGTAATCACCATACAAACACTTACTGCTATTGTTATTATTATTAGGCTATTAATTATGTAGTGTCTAGTGGTTTTGGGAGAATAAAAGGTAATTTAATTTAATGCTCAGCCTTCAGTCTGTTCTGTCTGTGTGCTAATTCCTTACCTCCTTAACTGGATGATAGCACCCAGGGGCTGTGTGCACTTTGACTTTTACGTAAGTGACTAACGTGTTCATTTGAATAAATGAGCCTCTTTTCATTTTCACTTGGAGGATTTAAACGACTTGGGAAATAGTAGTAGTTAATTTCTATGAATTTATTTAATGAAGAATAATTTTTGTCATATTTTGTATCTTTAGTGAAATTAGCAGATATTAATTATTATAATCTCAGACTCTAGTTGGTTTATTTCTTTCCCCTGACTCGAACCTTCGTTTCTCTATAATCTGTACTTCTCTCTTGGCCCAAACCACAGATGAGATGTAATTTTATTAGACAGGAGAATTAAATGGTGTATAAAAGTGAAGTTCAGCTGAAGAAGTCCCATGTCCCGTGTGATTATGTAATCTTCGTGTGTTCTTCCTTCTGAAGCAATATGAATTATTGCTTCTGGCATTTCCATTTTTGAGCATACTTTGCAGCTTGTAATTATTAGGCTTTCTTAAATAACTCTTGTGAAAAAATTTTTGTTTGTTTCTTTTAACAAAATCTACCCTCTGTAACAGAGTTATATTTTCTATTACATTTTCCATTTGCTAGTTACTTTTCTAAACTGATGCTGTTAACTACTGCAGCTCCCTGCAGGAGTAGTTGGTTTTTGGTAAGGAGTAGTGGATTATTTGATGTGGCTAAATCTGTGTTTTTCTCCTCCCCACCCCCACTTCTGTTTCTGCACTATATGATGAGCTGGAAGGGCCTTGGGTGCCCCTGACCAGAAAATGTCCATTTGTTCTCACTTATTGCCTTGACTGTGTGCATAAAGTTTGCTTGAAGGTTTTCTAGTCCTGCTGCAGCGATATCAGCATGGCTGGGTGCCAGGATCAGGGCGCTGTATATATGATCTGTAATGACACAGCATTTCTACCTCTTTTCCTTGAAAGGACAAGAATCCCAGGATTGGGAGACATATTTGTTCTAAAGAGCTAAAATTTTTCTTTTAAATAAATTCATAATAGCATTCTATTCAAAAAATTCTAATAAGTAATTTTTTTTAAGTGTAGGATCATCTGTGATTTTAAAGTTTTTCTTCAGTGATTAAAGAATCTCAAAGCAGATAATACAGAGGCAAAGAAGATTCAGAATGGGGATTAAAATGGAACTCTTAAACTTAAAGCAGAAGTTAATTTGAAATAGCTAAAATGGAAGGTCAGTGAGCAACAGCACATGGGTCAGTTTTCTTAGATGCCTGTAACCCATTGCTGCTTCACTTTTTGAGAGTAATTAGGATCACATGTAAAATGCCCTGCTCTCCTTGAAAACACTCAGATTCTAGCTCAGATGTACCCTCCTCAGGGACAGTCAAGGACGACCTGATCTAAAGGAGTGCCTGCTGGTCCTCGCCTTCTAGCCTTTCAGGCTCCGTCACATCCTGGCCTCGTGGTTTTCACGGCACTTAGATTGGTCAGCTGTTTATTTATTTGTTCATTGGCTGACTCTTTTTGCTCTAAAATGTAATCCACAATTACATTGCCTCTTATTGTTGTATCTCAAGTTTCTAGAATTGTGTTTGGCATTTAATAGGTACTCAATAGAAAAAGTTGAATAAGTAAATGATTCTTTACTATTTCTTAATATATTATTTTCCATTTAGTCTTTCATTTGATGACAACCCTGCAGGTTAGAGCAGTTAGTTGTTAGCCTCATTTTACAGGATCTAAAATGACGTACTGGGAAAAGCAGCTTTTAAACTGAAGGGTAAGGAGATATATGAGTATGTAAATTTTGTCAGAGGTAAAAATGCTTAGTAGAGGATAAGAGCTCTCATATCACAACAGATAACACATCTGCTGTCTGTGTCACGAGTAAGCAAGCAACCACTCTCTCTTTTACTGTTTTCTTTAGTAGGACCAATGTCATTCGTTCATTATTATAATTTCATCACCACCTGGTTAGCTCATAAGTATTTACATTTAGACTGTTCACGTGGTAATCAGATTTACCTTGTTCTCAAAATGCTTAATTTTCATGCCATATTTAATAGTTCACCAGATAACTGCTTATGGATTTGATAACATTTATTTTTATTATTGTTGTAATCACTTTGTAATCTCAGTTTTGGAGTGCGTTAGATTACTTAACTAAAACTGACTCTACACTTTTACAGTACCAGCAGAGAGAATGAACTTAATATGTTAGAATAATTGAAATTTATCCTATTGATCACCAAAATTAATATTTAATAACATACTAAAATGCTAGTTTTCTAAGAAACTGTTAAATAGAAATGATATTGAGTCTCAATATCATGAATTTACGTACTTTATGAGAAAAGAATTAAAGAATATATTTAGGAGTTTGATTTCCCTTTGAGTAAAGGAAAAGTACTAAATGATTGAAAGTGTTTTCTGTATCATAATATATTTCAGGTAAGTCAGCTTTAAGAAAATTCTTGATTATGGATTTTGGAAAATTAGTGTACAAATAGAAAATCTGTTCTATTGATATTCATTTTTGAAAGATTCTTTGGAGGGTGAGACCTTACTTTTAAATAAACAACTATTAAAACGTACGTACTTCCAGTGAGTATCATCCAAAATTCATAAATATTGATCCTAAATGTTCAAAGGGAAGAAACTGACCGTGCTTAAAAACCTCTTGAAATTTTTTTGCATCATAGAAAAACTTACGTTGATTGTAAGGTGTTGAAATTTTTGATAGAGTGCCATAATATTTATAGTTCTATTAGTTACCATATTTCCACACTATCACCTATAATGTTAAAAACTATTTCTGTAATTATCTTTATATATTTAACATTGTGACTCATTAGGAATCCTAAGTTTTTATGTAACTAAGTAGTCCTGTGTTTAAATGCCTGTTTGCTGATTTTTGGCTTGTTACTTGTACTTGTTTTATATTTCAGGCAATAATTAATAGCACCATCACCCCAAACATGACATTTACTAAAACATCTCAGAAGTTTGGCCAGTGGGCTGATAGTCGGGCAAACACTGTTTATGGCCTGGGATTCTCCTCTGAGCATCATCTTTCGAAAGTAAGTTAAATCCTGAGATCTGAGTGGAAATCTTCATCTTCAAGTCAGATGTCTTAAATACATAATAGCAACTGGAGAGTGTGAAATATAGGAGATATTTGTTTAATATTCTCAGAACAGCTGCAGTGACTTTAGAGCAAGAAGTGAGAGATCATTAGATTCCACTGTCAATTGGAAAATTTACTGTACACATTAAAAACAGTCACCATCGATTGAGAAGATTTTGTGTGGTTAACTGTCTGTATGATAGGAAATTACAGGTGGAGAGTATCGCTTCAGAATGGACTTTGCTCAGGGATTAGGACCTTTAGTTGGAGATGGTCTGCGAGATAGATGGACACCAAGCTCTTCTGAGTTTGAACACTCAAGCTAATAGTGATGAAGATTTCAGCTTTTTGACATGATAGCAGGCACATATAAATTACTGTGTTTAGGGAAGGTGGTGCTTTATCTTGGTTAGAGTTACTCTTGAGCTCTCTGATGCAGTAGATTGAGATCTATAGATACTATGAGGAAATCTTGGAAGATACTGACCTAGTGAATTACTGTGGCCAGAAAGGTCAGTGAAATACAGAGCATCACCAGGCTAGATAGTGGAGATAAAACCGTTATCCTGCCCATAAGCAAAAGCACTACATTGTTCACACCAGCAGCACCTTGAGTTCTGTGGCTGTCATGCAGAACGGGTACCTAAGGATAAGGAAAGATTCTCAGGATAACAAGATGATCAAGGCGATGAGGATTACTCACTTTTCCTCTTTAAATTTTGCGCTCACCAGACCCAAAGATTTATGCTTAAAGCTTCTGTGTTTGAAGCATTCGTTAAAGAGGATAACCCTACGTTTGAAACACCTTACCTGTGATTTGGTATACACAGGATCTGATGGCTTGAGAGTTGAAACTGTTCGAGTGCAGGGTAGTTAGGATCTTGTAGATGCATACTGTTCCTATTTGTGTTAAACCATAAGCTGTTTATTATAGAAATCATTCAGATTCTTAAAAATGAGTTCTTTTAAAATATCTTATACTTTTGTGTATATTTATTGACAAAATTATAAGTAGATAGTTCACTAGTTGAAATAATCTTCGTTTCCTTTTGTCTGAGTTGCAATCATTCCATAATGCTGTTGTTTTCAAGTGTTTTTGTTATGTTTTTAATATAAATTATAGTTTAAAGCTCAATTTTAAGACTATTTGAACTTCTCCTTTGATGGTTATAAGTCATTCTCTATAGAATTATTAAGATGAGTATTATTTGGTTTGGTTTCTCTTAAACCCACCTTAGTTCCTAAATGCATTTCTTGATCTGTGGTAAAGGTATGAGTTTTAATTTCAGAGTGTTTCAACTTAACAGAGACACAGGCCCCCGCTTGAGCATTGACCCTCCTTAAACAATCCCCTTAGGAAATAACATGTTGATTCTAATACTTTTGCCATTACTTGGAACCTTTTTGGAATTGTCTATTAAAGCCTATAGGAAAGAAAAATTAAAACTAATTATATTACACTTACTAAATTTCTTGACAACACAGGAACTAAATTGTGGATTAATTTCTCAACAAAATTTGCATGAAATGATTTTTGAGTTAAGTAATTTTGACTGTAAATTAAGTTTTTTGCTACGTCTTTCAGATTACTTGGAAGCTGGCTAATGTGGTAAAGGAACAGTTTCTTAAATTCTCCCCATCATACTGTCTCCTCTCATTTGATCTTTTTTCTGGGAATGGCTTTTATATTTCAAGAACTTGATTTTTTTCTCTTTAAAGTTAGCATATGCTTTTGACCAACCTTACTGGTAGTGAACCCCAGTATTTTGAGAGTGGATTGATCATTAGGAAACAACCTGTTAGCTCTTGGAGCCACCTGTAGTGTATTTATTCACTAGACTTGGATCCAAGAGCTTACGATCAGTCTCTTCAGAATGTTTTGGTTCAAAGATGACAAAGTCATGATTTATTTTCCAAGCTACCTTGAAGATTAATGTTGGCGTTTTTTAGACTGTAGACGACCTAGAGGAGTTTATAATCTTTTACATAAATGAAGCAAGCATGTAAATATTCTGACTTGTTTTATCATTAAAAACCATAAGTGAACCAAAGCTTTATAAGGATTTGGTGAAGGCTCTGAAGAAAATTCTAGACAAGGGTCTCTCAAAATAAGAGATAATAGCAGCATTAGAAGAAATGTGTGGTCTCCCAAGGTTGATGTATGAGGAAAGTTCCGACTATGCCTGGATTGTTAGAGTGCTTACTAAGTTGTATTTTGTTATCATGGAAACGTAATCCTATAAAAATTAGCAGTAGTGTAGGTCTTTATGAAGTTGAGAAGGATTTTAAACATTAACTACTTTGGAATGCTAAATTAGTGTTAGAAAAACTTTGTGTACTACTTCAAATTACATAAGGATAAATTAATTATGGTTTTGTTTTTATTTCATTTCCACCCATGTGAGTGAGACCTTTTTAGCTTTGTATTCAGGTTTTTTTTTTACAGCAAAGAGATACTCTGTTCAATTAGAGAAGTGTACTAATACAGATTCCTTGATCTACAAGTTGTAGGTGGGGGTGGCAATGTTTAAGGTAAGAAGGAAAGTTGTAATAGTGACAACTTTGGTTTTGACCCTCCTGCATCTCCCAAGGCAGGTCAGGATATCATGAGCCTTTCCTTCCAAAGATTTCTTCCCCAGGATGCAAATGAAATCAGGCTTATGGGGCTTGAGGAGGGAACTGTAATTTCAGAGTTTTATTTTCAACTCTAACAGGTGTTTTTAAGTTGCAAAGAGGTTTTAAATTTGATTATTTTGTAACTCTTAACTTATTCTCTCTGAGAATAGTAGTAGACTAGCTTCCACTTCCAAAACATACATAGACACTGTGGCCACGATGTTTTAGATTCCTATGGGTTCCTAAGAATTAGCATTTCATGTACAATGCTTTTTTTTAATTGTTACCAATCTTAAAGACCTTTGTGAAGTTATATTTCTTTCTGCTGCTGTACATTAGCTGTTTAGAAATCTTTGGAAATGAAGTTTTTTAGTAATGTCAGTTAGTGATAATAGTAAATGTTACTATTTGCATTGTTGAAAATAAAATGCCGTACATAATACAAGAGTTTATACCCTAGTAAAAGTTAAAAACACACCCCAAATACTGAGATGTTTAGGAGTGGATACTTAAGAGATTCCGTTTTCTCTGTGATAAACATAGTATGCCCTTCTTTACTGATTCCTCTCCCAACTTGTACCCCCCACCTTGGTCTTAGTAAAGTATATCTGAACAACCAAGGAGGGACATAAGTAAGCCAGCAGACACCAAATTCTAACTTAGTTATTTCATGATGTTTTTGAATGAGACTTGTCAGAGTGCTTTACAGCGTACAGACAAATGTTTGGTATTAGGTTTCTTTTTCCATGATTTTCATATTACACTTGTAATTGATTTGAGGTCTAGGTTGCTTGTGTAAGAGTCATTTATCCAGAAAATGAAAGAAAACTAAGGTAAAAGTGGTCATTGAGATCTGTTTTTATTTGGTTAACGCATATAGTCTTTATACATTCAGTTTGCAGAAAAGTTTCAGGAATTTAAGGAAGCTGCTCGACTGGCAAAAGAGAAATCACAAGAAAAGATGGAACTTACCAGTACCCCTTCACAGGTGGGTATTTAATTTCTATTTTTATTTATGAGCCTTGTTCATGTTAGATGGTATCCTTAATGCCAGAGTTAAATTTGGGAAAATAATGGCAAAATTAAGGTAATTTCCAAAGTGGACATAGAAACGCACCCTTCAGTTAATCTGTACTAGTGGAGAAAGGTTTTTTTTTTTTTTTTTCTGTATGCCAGTGTCTATAAGAATCTCAGGAGAAAAAAATACCAGTTTAGTAATTAAAACTCAGATTCTTTACTCTGCGTGCAACTGAAAAATGACCATGCACAAAGAGCATAGATTGGCCTACTGCTGTGGTCTGTGGTCTGTGATGGTCAGTCGGGTACAGCCACAAGAAGAGACACAGAAAAGGCTCAGGAAAGCACAAGCTTATTATACTCATAGGGCCCAAAACCAAGAGGCACGGCACACCTCTGGGGGGCACGGGGGGAAACCTCGGGATGGTCGGGCCAGAAGGCAGGAGCATAGGGAAAGCTGAGGCTAGAGCCAGTATGGGGGTTTCCTTGGGAATGGCAGAGCGGGGTAAACAGCTTAGGACTGGCTAGTTTGAACAGTTTTGGTGGGCTCTAAACTATAGAGGTGGTCTCTAGTTGCCTGGTACCTGGCCCTGGGATGATTAAGGCAGAGGAATATGGTCTCCACGCTCAGGCCAGATAGAGGAGATCTCGCTCTCGATTGGTTAGTGTCATATCAGAGGCATACTCCCACCTTAGCCCTTGCCACCTCTAAGAATTGACTAGCCAGAAAGGCTTTTTAAGATGTCAGAACATCATAATATATAGAAAATAAAAAAAAATTAACAATACGGTTTGTTCTCCTTGATTTTAAGGTGTGCTTAAATCTGACAGTTGGGACATCTTACTTTATGCTCAGCACTGAGACCCAAAGGTTATAGGTTTTATGCAAATGTCAATTTTTCCTTTAACAAATGAGTAAATACCTTTATTTGTCCATCATAATCTTTCTTCAGTTGGAAATTAATTATATCTCCAAGTAAAGTTCATTAAATAGTTACATTTCAGTACTTTTACAGAGGTTTTAATGTATGTATTATGATTCATGTAGAATGCCAATTATTTTCAGGTTTTCAATAACAGGCTCTTCTGAAATTTATTTCAATTGTCATCTTAAGAATGGGGTTCAGCTTTGTGCTGGGTTCTTCTCTATAGTAATTGTTTTCGAAGTGTAATCAGGAGCTTTTATGAAAAGGAGAGATCAAATGTTACAAAGGTTTCTCTGGAATAGTGTCAATAGTAGCAGATTTGCATAAAACTTTTTTGAGGAAATAAGTAGGAATTGCCTTGAATTTACTGACTAGCCAAATGATTGGAACATTTTAGAAAATTTTTTGCTCTTTACCTTCCTCTCTACCCCTGGCACCCAACTCTATTTGGTAAACCCTACCTTTAGAAAGAGTTATGTTTTATTTTGTTTTACAGGAAAGGAGAGCTCTGTTAGTTATGCTTAAAGTACGTTTTTCCCCATAGACTAAAGGTGTGCTCTGGATTGAAGCCAACACTCCATTATACCTCCTGTGTCGCTTGCAGTGACCTGGAATAACGTAATCATTTTGAAACTTTCCTTGAATCTGTCTTCCATAAGTGCTATCATAGTGTAGTGCTACTCTTAAGCAAAAGCCTATTTATAATTTCGTACCAGTACGTTAGGAGTTCCAATTCCTCAGGTGAATGATTCTAGTGTTACAAGAGTATGCTACAGCACATTCAGTAAGCGAATACTCAGAGGACTCCAATAAAACTGTAATGGGTTACACTTTGCCATTATACTTAGTTGCTTTTTCTCTAATTGTAACTTGTTTTTGTTTAATTGGCCATGAACTATTACAATGCTGCTGAAATACATGCTCCTCTTTGGTGAAGGGAATGTCTTTAAGTCTTTACTTTCATCAAAGGAATACATCCAAGATGTTTTTAGTTGGAAAATGCTGTGAAATGTAAGGTTATAATAAAGAAATGTCTTAACTTCATCAGTATTTGAGAGTCAGAATATACTGACCTTAATTTATCTTTTCAGAACATTTAAAGTGTGACTATTAATTTAATGTACAGCAGCCAGAGAAATAGTACCAAAAAAAATATTTCCCTTCATTTCTGTTTCCTCCCTTTCCCGTTTTTGTGGCAGTGCCTTACAGATATCTTTAATATTTCTGATTTAGCTTGAAATGCATGACTCCTGTAACCACTCCGATGCCACGCAGCTAGAGAGCAGAGCTTGATTCTCACTGGTTTAACCCATTCTGGTAAATTAACACTCTGCCTGAAGAATAGAATATTACTCAGGAAGTCAGCAAAGAGGATCAGGAGGTTAAATGGGATAATCGATAATAGCAGACACTCCATTGGTCATAGCTTTTGTTTTTAGCTGAGGAGGTATTACAAACTGTTAAGAGTATGGGCTTTTCACCACGTGATTTCACTCCTGTGGAAGATAAGCAAATACATGGACAAAGAAAACAGATTAGTGGTTACCAGAGGAGAAGGGGGTTGGGGGTGGGCATAAGGGGTAAAGGGGCACATTTATATGGTGACGGACAAATAATAATGTACAACTGAAATTTCACAATGTTATAAACTGTTATGACCTGAATAAAATTTTTTTTAAAAATTAGGAATAAGTTTAGAAAAATATCTGCAATACCTATATATTGAAAACTACAGAACTTTGTTGAGAGAAATTAAAGAAGCCCTAAATAAATGGAGAGATATATAAAAAAAAGAGTATGGGTTTTCAAGTCAGACAAACTTAGACATAAGTCCTTTTTCTGTTACTGTGTGATCTTGGGAAAATTGCTTAACCCAAATCTGTCTATACATCTGTCACAGGAGCCTTATATTACTTACCTCATAGGACTGTTGGAGGAGTAAGTATGATAATGGTAATGTCATTATTAACGTGACATTCTGACAATGTCATATGCTAATGCCTATGATGTAGGTCTGGAGCCTGCCTTGGAATCTCGGCCACGAGAATAGAGAGAAGGGAATAGACATAACAATGGTGAAATGGACTGAACTTGGAGGAAATGCAGAAAGTGAGGGAATAGTGAGGGTGAGAGAGGGTAGTAAAGGAGGAGTTAGATGTTTTTGAAACTTCTGTTCTTGGCTTGTAGCATGGACTTCAGAAGAGGATTTCCACTTCAGATATTGAATTTGTATCCTAATGGTACATCCAGGTGGACGTGTCCTGTGGGTACTTAGGAATTTGGAATTGGAGCTAAGCCTCAAGAGCCATCAACAAATGAGTAGTCGTTAAAGCTGTAGGTGAGAAAGATATCATCCAGAAGGAAAATAGAATGGAAAGAGAGGAGAGACAAGGGTCAAAAATTTGCACTTAAAGATTGTCACTTGAGAAATTTGAGGGAGATATAGGGGAAGACAATGAGAGGAGGTAGGAAATGAACGAGCAGAGAAGGTTAGCTCAGAAGAGAAGAGCATTTTAAGTTGGAGACAATGATTTGGCCGTGTCAGAGACAGAGTTCCAAAGGGATGGGGGTTAAGAGGACTTTGAACCTAACAAACTGGAGTTCACTGGTAATTATAGGTGGATTCTTGGTGAAGGAAGGGCAATGTGAAGAGTTTTTGACTTTAGGCTGCCTTGAGACCAAAATGTTTGGTAGTGAGAATAAGGTAACAATATTTGTTTCTCCTGTGTGAGGAGAAAAAGAGCATGATAATCTCAGGAGGATGTGGAGCTAAGAATTTTTCTTTTCTAGAATGTATGTGTGTGGGTGACTTGAACATGTTTCTAAATGTAAGGAAGGAGTCAGTGAAGGAAAGAGAAGACTAGAAGGGGAGCATTGTACAGAAGGTAATATTATGAGGGGGGAAGATGGAAACAAATTAGCCACTTATTCATCTGAGACAGGAGGAAAGGATAAAAATGGATTCAGATACAGATAGAGAGATTGAGGAAGTGTATGCCAGTTTATTTCAATTTTCTCTGAAGGAAGAGTTAGGTATTCACTGGGAGGAAGGACAACTGGAGAGAGAGAAGGCTTGAACGGAGGTCTGGAGCAGCTGTTAGGCAAAGAAAAAGAGTCAAATGGGGGTAAGTAAAATAAAGATTACTGGGCACTTCAAGAGCATAATTGAAGTCAGAGCCCAAAATTATTTTCATGACACTAATCAGCATATTTAATGATATTTTCTCCCATAGTACTTGGTAGCTTGGGCACGTAAGAATAGAGAATGATGGTTTGATTGATACACAGTTGGAAATTGGTAAGATGGGGTTTGTGGAAGGTCAGGAAGCCCCCAGACTGGGATGATGCTAGAGAGAATATAATTAAGGTGATTGGCTTTCTGGTGTAGGCTGAGCATGGAGAGAAATAAAGCCAGGTTGAGCCTGACAAAATAGCATAGTAGCAGAGGGCCCAGAGATTGTAAATATTGATGAAGTTGAAGAGCAGGTAGAAAGAGAGAGGGATAGGTTGGGAGGATAGGAGGTTGTACAGCGCAAGCCCCCTTATTGTTGGAGGCAAAACTAGTAGCTGAAGAGTTAATCCAAAAAGTCAGGTAATGTAAAGAATTTTTTGAAAAAAGATTCTTTTCAATTTATAAATTAAAATTCAATGATACTATGTTTCATTTATTCACCAATATTTTGATTTAAAGCTGATGCCTTTTCTTTGAATTTGAATCTTTTGATTGGAATTCCATGTTATCTTTCTTACATAAGTCATACCAATAATTACTTGTCTGCAATTTCCTGGGTTTTTTTTCCTTTAAGTAGAGCTAACCCTTGACATCCCACCCTCCTTCTGTATCACGTACACCTGAGAGTGGGTTGGTGATCGCACCCTGAAGGCCCGGCCTGGAGCGAGGGCCAAGCTCATTTCTTTTTCATATGATTCAGAATATTTCTGGGTTTTTTTTTTTTTTGCTTTCTTGCCACTTCATAAATGAGTAGAGAGAATTCTTAAGAAGCACTTCCTGAATCCTACATCTGTGCTCAGGCTCCTTTTTTATAATATTGTTACATGTTAGTTTTGGCTTCCTTGATACATTCTCAGATTTTAATATGCAAAAAAAATTTGTTTTCAATTTGACTATCATTTTTCCTTTTAAAATTATTTTTTGGTTTGGGGCAAGTTTCCCAGAAAGGAAGTGAGATGTGAGTGGTTTTATTTTCTAAGAATAATGATGTAAGGGTGATGGAAGTTCATGAAATCTCAATTTTTATTTATATTTTGTTTTTCACTTTTCTTATCAATATTGTTATACATATCTACAGACACATATACACACACACACGTATCAAAGAAGGTACTACTTGATTTTTTTTCCTTAAGCATTTACTATAGAAATGGCTAGCCATATTAGCTTAGGAATCTTTTTCTAAAGAGAAATTATCCTTCTTTTTCAAAAGTTTGTAGTCTATTAGATATACCTCCATGCTTTTTATTTTAATGTTTGATTTAAAGATATAAATTATTGGTTTTATATGAGGTGGTTTTTCTTTTTAGGAATAAAGTTGAATGTTTAGAAAATAACACAAAATGTATGCCCTTTCAGGTTAACAGGGTAATTTGTTTCTGTTATCATTTCCACTGGATCGGGTCTTGCCCAACTTACTGTTTAGCTGATTGGACAGTCAACCGTGATTATTTTAGTTTATTTTGATCTTTCTTGGAGAATAATAGTGCTGATTTATTGGAACCGCAGATGATAACTTCCTGGTTTCTTGCTGGCTGCTTAAACTTTTTCTGGCTAATTGATAAGGCCCATAGTTGACCTAGAAGTAGTCACTTTGAATACTGTTCCCATTATTCACTTAGTAGGATTTGACTTTGTTGTAAAACTGGTTTTTTTTCTTTTTCTTTTGTGAGGAAGATTGTTGCTGAGCTAACATCTGCAGCTATCTTCCTCTGTTTTATGTGGGATGCTGCCACAGTGTGGCTTGATGAGCCATGCGATGTCCACACCTGGGATCCAAACCTGCAAACCCTGGGCCACCAAAGTGCCGGGCACAAACTTAACCACTGTGCCACCGGGCCAGCCCCTAAAACAATCTTATGTTGTCACATTATACTATAACTGTATTCATGCATTGACTGTCAGTTAATAGAAACAAAGAGGATTTAGGAGAAAGATTTTAAAAGAATGAAATTAAAGGTCACATACAGGTTCCATTAATAATTGAAAAATAGTTAAGTGATAATGTGCCATCCAGAAAGTAGCCTTTTGATCTTTGATAGCTTGTATAATTTATAGCATTATAGTCTATTAGTTAAAATATTTAAATGTGAAATAAAATACATGCAGCTATGTAAAACCAGAAGCCCCAAAAAGAAAGTTAGTCTCACTATGTTATTTTCCACATTTATGTGCAGTATTTTTTATGTGAAGTATATAAATTATCATAATCTACATATCTCCTTATGTACTCTTTTTCCCTAACTATAAGCATTTTCCTGTATTACACATATTCATCTTGTTTTTTATTTGAGGAAATCTTGTATTCTTTTTTTTTTTTTTTTTTGGAGGAAGATTAGCCCTCAGCTAACTACTGCCAGTCCTCCTCTTTTTGCTGAGGAAGCCTGGCTCTGAGCTAACATCTGTGCCCATCTTCCTCTAGTTTATACGTGGGACGCCTACCACAACATGGCTGCCAAGCAATGCCATGTCCCCACCCGGGATCCGAACCAGTGAACCCCGGGCCACCGAGAAGCGGAACGTGCGAACTTAACCGCTGTGCCACCGGGCTGGCCCCTATTCTTTTTTTTTTTTTTTTGGTGAGGAAGATTCTGAGCTAACATCTGTTGCCAGTCTTCCACTTTTTTTTTTTCCACTTGAGGAAGATTAGCCTTGAGCCAGTCTTTGTCTATTTTGTGTGTGTGATGCCTCCACAGCATGGCCAATGAGTGGAGCAGGTCTGTACCTGGGAGCCAAACCCACAAACCACGGACCATCAAAGCAGAGCACGTGGAGCTTTTAACCACAAGGCTGTGGGGCTGGCCCCCGTGTATTCCTTTAAGTTGACAAATAATGACCATACCTAACCACTCCCATGTTGGACACTGATGTTTTCATTTTCTTCCCTCACATAGCCTAATACTTCAGTTGTGAAGTTCTGTTGCCCAGAGATCACAAGGAGTCCCCCAAGCTGCTCTGTAGCAGGCTGGTGCTGGATCTCCCTGGCTAACAGGTTTATCGAATGACTCCTCATTCTGGTTTCTATAGCAAATTTAGATAATTCGATGATGGCAGTCGCAAGAATAAGTGTCAGGTTGGGCTTCATTTTCAGTTTCATTTATTTTCCAGAGGGATAAATTAAATTTACCTTGATAGAAGTAAGACCAGAAATTTTGTGAAGAAAAATAATTTTATTATGAGTAGCAGGTGAGAAAAGCTGAAATATACTAACGTCATTATGTATAATATGTTATGGAGGTATTTCTGGCTGCTTTGCAAATAACTCCAGGAAGTGAAAAATAGAGCAGATTAAAAAAATTAAGACTTGTTGAAGATTTCATTCTCCCCTTTGCCCTCCCAGCCTCCCAAACAGAATCACATCTTGCATTTTTATGCCATCTTTTTCTTCTCAAGTGATTCTTTGAATATCTTTTATTCTAACAAATTAATTGCTTATCTAAACCCAAAAGTTTTTCAGCTCTTTGAAACTACGTTTCTAAATTGTGTTATGTTTACATTTCTTTTTCTTTTCTTTTCTTTTTTTTTTAGGAATATTGGCCCTGAGCTAACATCTGTTGCCAATCTTCCTCTCTTTTTTGTTTTTCTCCTCTCCCCAAAGCCCCAGACATAGTTGTATATCCTAGTTGTAGGTCCTTCCAGTTCTTCTCTGTGGGACCCCACCTCAGCATGGCTTGATGAGCAGTATGTAGGTCTGTGCCCAGGATGTGAACTGGCAAACCCCTGGGCTGCCAAAGTGGAGCGCATGAACTTAACTGCTATGCCACGGGGCCGGCCCTTATGTTTACATTTCTAAATTGTATTGTTTCAGTTAGTTTTCTTATGAGTTGCTTTGCTTTAAAAAATTTTCTCCTTCAAACTTCATTTTTTAAGTCTTTGACTCAAATTTCAATTGAAATATAACCATAGTTCAAAAGTCAACATACATCAGAGTCAGTTTTAACTTTAAGGTGATCTTGTGTGTTTTAACAGGAGTATAACACTTTCTTTTTTTTTTTTTTTAATCTCCACCTCACTTTGTTTCTTAGGAATCAGCAGGTGGGGATCTTCAGTCACCTTTAACACCAGAAAGTATCAATGGGACGGATGATGAAAGAACACCTGATGTGACGCAGAACTCAGAGCCAAGGGCTGAACCAACTCAGAATGCGTTGCCATTTTCACATAGGTACAGATTCAATTCAACCATCATGATTAAGTAAGATGTCTAAATGTGGAAACTTATTTGTTTTCAGATAAATCTTGTAATGTTACAACTCTGAGTGAAAATTCTAGGTCAGACTTTTTTTTTAACTGTTTCTGTTAATCTCAGAAAAATTTTAGTAATTTATAGTTGATAGTTGCCTAGATGGACAGGAGTGAACATTTCCTTTATCTGTAGAAAAAGGGCTATTGAGCTAATTAAAGGACAAATCATTTTTTAGTGAAACAATATATTATTGTAAATCTCTTCTATTTATTTTTTAACACGGGCCCTAAAAGTCCCCCTTTGCTAAAGCTGGTTTCCATTTTCATGTATGTTCTTGAGGGTTATAAATTTTTTTAAAAAAATAGATTTCCTGTTCTGAAATTGAGCTTTCCCATACTCTTAGAGGTGATCTCACCTTAAGATTTCACAGAAGGAAACACGTTATTGGGGTAACTTGTAGCAAGAACCTATTAATGTTATTGTCAGATTTATTTTTGCACACCAGCTAACAGGAGATAAATCTTCACATGCTTCTGAATTTTAAAAGAATTTGATAGCTTAAAAAGATATAATTTATCCTTAAATGTGTTCCAACCAGTTGCATTAATTATTGGCTGTGATATTTTTAGGATGTAAAGAGGTCTATGAAATCGCAGTATTGCAAATGTAAGCAAATACCTATCAGTCACTATCTTAAGTTTTAGCCTTCTTTGGAAACTTTTGACTAGGTGGTTTTAATTAAAATCATGAAAACAGTTTTTGTTTGTGCTTCTCTTTTTGGCACCAATTTTTTAAAAAATCAAATTCTTCAGTATATTCAGAAGAATTGTGAAGTGAGATATTGTAAACTCTTTTTCATGAGAATTTTAATTTTGATTGTGTTGGTTGGATGTTAGGGGCACAGGATTAAACATACTAGAGACTGATTCTGAGGGACCTGATGGTGAGGCTGAGGAAAAAGAAGTTAGTTGAGGTTTATTAGGCATGCATGAGGGAAAACTATTTGACTGTGAGGCTGTTCTAATTTGTTCCTAAAAGTGCTAATAATTTTGTGTAAAGTAGTAGACGTATTTGGAATTATCATGGAGATCAGGCTTTAACTATTGCTGTACAAGCATATTCTCGTTTCTATAGTTATAAAAATGACTGGCACGTGAAAATTTTAGTTTCTCTGATCTGAAGACTATATGTTCACATTGATTTGTAAAACATACATGTTTCTCAGCTATACAATTACAATTAAAGAGCAATGTGGTTACTATGCAGTTTTTAAAAATGTTATTCATGTTGAGGGAAGAAAAAAATTCCTTCCTATTAAATTATATTTAACATATCCATTTGATAGTCTTAACTGCACCAAACATAATCATAAACTTGATTTCTTTGGTTAACGCTGAAGTGAGCCGTGTCGTTGAATACTGCAGCATTTAGAAATGAGAACTTTTGGGGACCAGCCCCGTGGCCGAGTGGTTAAGTTTGCACGTTCCGCTTCAGCAGCCCAGGGTTTCATTGGTTCAAATCCTGGCCACAGACATGGCACCCCTCGTCAGGCCATGCTGAGGTGGCGTCTCACATAGCAGAACCAGAGGCACTCACAACTAGAATATACAGCTGTGTATTGGGGGGCTTTGGGGAGAAGAAGAAGAAAAATAAATAAATAAATTGGCAACAGTTGTTAGCTCAGGTGCCAATCTTTAAAAAAGAAAAAAAAAGAAAGAAGAACTTTTTTATTTAACATTTGTAGAAGCTATTTCTAGTTTACTTTATGCATCTAAAATTTTCTGAATGTTTATTGTTTTGCTAAACCTTAGTATCTAGAGTTACTAACTGGGATTGGTCATCTCCCTTGATTTTTTTCAGTTCTTGGGAGTCTAATAGGAGTTACTTACTTTGGTTTGAAGGTATTGCTTCTTTGACTACTGGTCAAAATCTAAATATAAAATGTAATCTAAATCTATAGGTTAGCCATAGAGATATTTGAGTTCTGAAAATAAAACTGAATAGATCAATTTAAGGTTTTAATTATGTTAAATGCATTACATAGTTGTATAGCTTTCTTATTTTAAAAATACCAGAGCTACGGGGTTTCAGGAGACTTATTCTCTGAACTTGTTTTGATTTTACGTTAATCAATATTAATCACTATTCACCTGGTAACAACTGAAATCAAGACTTCTACCTGAGATAGAAGATTAAGTATTTTACAGCTAATGTTAGAATCCAAAAATATCAGGGTTAGAAGAGACCTCAAAGATGGTGTAATCCAGAATTTGCCAAACTGTAGTAGTTTGAAATCAGCTTAGGTTATTCATGGCATTCTGAAAAATGAAATGTAATAAAACCAAATAGGAAACGTGAAAGCAAAACTCACATTAAGAGTAGAAACTTCTTTTCAGTAATATCCGTATTTATGTGTGTGTATCCATATTATGGTGTAAAATGGCAGAGTTTGAAAGCATATGCCTTTGGCACATGGGGATACTAAATCCCAGAGGTTAGGTGAGTTGTCCTAGGTCACATATGCGATTCATTCCTAACAACTTGGGAACTAGAACTCAGCTCTTTTGACCCTAGTATGTTCTGCCATTTAGATAACAATGCATTTTAGTCAAATCCCCAACACGAGCATGTTATCGTGTTAGGAAGTTAATGAGTGTTCCTATCCTAGGAGACCTATGTAGAAATAAGATCAGTGTGTCATGCGTTAGAAACAGAGAGAATGTTAAAATAATCTTTATTTAAGTCTGGTACTCACAAGTATTTAAACTTGATGCGCTATTATTTTTTCATGGCAAAGGAAGACAGCTAAAATCTGTTTTTAAAGGCTTATTTAGACTATTATTTTGTCTTTCTTCCTTAGTATTTATTTCAACAGAAAAGAATAAATAGCAACAAAATATTTTGCCAAATTTCTCTATTCTGGTTGATACCATTTTACTGCTAAATAAGGAGCAAAAATCACTAGAATGTGTATGTGTTTAAAAAAAAAAAGATGGAAGGATACAGAACAGTGACCTAGTCAGTCAAGTTAATTAAGAGTTGATTGTAGTAATAGCTACTTAGCAAGCCAATTTGTGCTCTTCTTAAAATTCACATTTTATGCCTAAATCTCATGAATTCATTAATCAACATACCAAAAGAAGGCCCTGATTTTCATTTGGTCCCGAAAATTTTAGTAATGTGTGTTTGTTCTTTACTCTAAGTTTTGTTTATTTTTAAAAAGTATTACTTAACTTTAAAGAGAAGCAAGATTTTTTTGTTAGTCTCTAAACTTATACAATTTCCAGATATATATGGGAAGGGAATACTCTAATGAACTCCCATGAACATGTGACCAGCTTCAACAGTTATGAAAAAGTGGCCAATCTTGTTTCATTTTTACCCACTCTTCCACTTTTGTATAATTTTTAAAGCAAGTCCCAGGCATCAAAATGTCATCTACAAATAGTTTTTTAAAATTACTTTTGAACTTTTTAAAACCTGTCTACTAAACTAGTACAACTTTTTATATTTAATTCAGTGGCATTATAGAGTTACCTTGAATTACTTACTCTTTTCTTTGACTTTTAATTAATACTGCTGAACTAAATTTTAAAATATATGGGTTGCTCAATACTCCTTAATCAAGGGCTATAGTACCGTTTTATGTCCTTGACATAAACTACACAAAAACATTCTCATTGAATAGTTTCAATAAATTGATACTTTTTTAGTGTATTTATTTAAATGCTTTTAAAAGTTTAGGCATGTGTAAAATAGGGAGGAAATGTTTACTAATTTCTTTGGGGAAATTTATTAAGTTTTATTAAAATTGCTATTTTATCTTAAAAAATTATTTTTTAAGCGATAATATCCTTTTGGGACTGAGCAGGTGTACACTCTGACCCACTGAAGTGTTCAGGTTATCCTTTGAGCCCATAGTGTTAGATTAGCTATACGCTGAGTAAAGTACTATATACTAATACACTAGCTTATACATATGGGGGAAGGTTTTGTCCTGTCATTCCAAGGAGGAATTGTTTGCTTCATAGCATCAGCTGTATGGAATTCTGGGATTTACTTGTTATTTCTTAATAAATTCTAGGATTTTTTTTTAGGATTTAAAACTATTAAAATTCTATTGGAAATAGTTAATTTTATAGTACTCTGGTGCTGTAAGAATGTAATACTGAAATATAATACTGAAAACTAAAGCTTGTGTTCATTGTAAATTTATGATCCTTAGATAACAGTAAATATATTGATAAATAACTGCTGTTGTCATATTTTTGAGAGTTCAGAACATATATATACATTAGTAGTTCATGAAGCTATTTTTATGCCAATAAATTTTAATAGTTTGATTATCTTAACGGAATATAGGCTCTTTTGAGCACTGATTATATTTAAATTCTTCTAATGTTAGGTAATGTATTCTTATGGTGCTGCTAGAATTTATGCATTTTGGCGGTACTGCATGTATCTTCTGTACTGTTAAAGCGATGTTTCTGCCACTTCATGTGTTTCCAGCAGATCTTCATTAAAGGATGTATGCAGAAACGTTACTCTTTAGTATACTGATTTTGCTTTAAATCACTGTAACTACAATTTTACCAAAATTTATGAAATCTAGGTGGCTTCATTCCATTTGTATTTTGTAGATTAACTTCTTCATTAGCAGAGTTTCAGAAAGCTACTACTTTAAAACCGAGTAGAGATTTTTGTACAATCTCAAAAATTAAATTTCATTGGTAATTTTATACACCGTTTTACTTACATGTTAAAATGCAAAAAACGAAAAGTTTTATCTTGAATCAAATACAGTTTGTACTTCAAAGATGGTACAAACAGGAAAAAAGTGAATGACTCTTAAGAGCTCTGCATACTACACTGTCCACAGCTGTGCCATCCGTCTCCCTTTTTTATAGATGGTAAGCAAAACTTGTGAGATTATAATTATGAACCAAAATAGAAATAATTTCTGTGGATAACTGTTGTTTGGATAAAACTGTGTGTATAACGCTGGGACTTGTTCTCACAGGAAGCGCTTTATCATTGATATAATTGCAGATGAAAAGTTCAAGCTGTAGAATTCCCTTTATTGTTACAGTTAAAATTGACTTAAATATTATCATTCTTCCACTATTGATCCTCAGAAATTAGATTAGGTTTTAAAAATTAATTTGAGGGCCAAGACAGTTTGTGAGAGATTATAACACAACAATTTAGAGATGTCAGAATTTCTGATACCGTAATTGTGAACAGATAGCATTTTATAAGAAGTGCTACAGTAATTTGATAATATTTACAGTTCTGCATTCTCTGGCAAGTGAGAAGCAACTTACGTATTTTTAAATAAGATGCAATAAAAAATACAGTTTAGTGACTAGTAGTGTTTATTAGATTTCTAAATAACTACACTTAAATTTCCTATCTTGAATTTTTAAAGAACTAACCTTTATTTCCCTCTAATGTATTCTAAAAGATTTTCAAGAACGTGTAAAAATTTGCTGAAGCATTTTTTCAGGTATTATCACTTAATGTAGGTTATTTGCAGAAGAAACATACTATTCATGAGATAAAGACATTGCTAACCTGCCTCCAGCAGGGATTAGTCGATTCTTCTCCCCCTCTGCCTTACCTTTGTGATTAATGGGAAAGAATGTTCACCAGTCCCTCCCTAGTGATTGTTAGCTTCTATTTTCAAGCTGGAGTTAGAAGTGTGGGCGTTCACAATGGAACAGATCCACCCTAGATTAATTATGATCTCTTCCCTCTAGAGGGCTTTTAAAAATTCCTTTTTTCCCTCCATTTCTGTTCTTATCAGACCGTAGTGGGGATTCCTTTGGAAGAGAGATGTGTGATATGGACAGTTCTGCTGTTGGACTTAGGGAAAAATGTTCTTCCTTTGGATTTGGCTTTTTATCCTCTTCTTAGAGTGGTAAGGGACAAGATCAAGGTGGAAATGTAGGCAGAGGTCAAGCAAACCACATAAATGTGTGGAATTTGCGGTTTAGGTGACAGTAAGGAATTGTGAGGTCTGTGGTAAAGTGGAGTGTGCAAGGTTCATCTGAAGGTAGTAAAGTTTTTAAAAAATAAGGCCAAACAGAGAGGTGGGGACTAGATGACCCATCTGGTTTCTAGTCCAGACTTTCAAAAGGAATCTTTGTGATTAACATATGGTTTAGCCTAACGTAAGGATTTTAAGCGAATTCCCAGCTAATGATATCTGTTGTTGTAATACCCTTATGAACTCTTCGAGTATTTGGGAGGATATGGGTGCTTGCCATGATGGACTTTCAGAAACATATGAGTGAACCAGTTTCCCTCACAGAAATAGAGTTCATGCGCTGAGTGCCCTTGGTGTACTGCTTCAGTTAGCTAGAGTTACACCTACAGGTTCGTGAGACCTTAAAGCTAAAATATAAAACTTGTTATATTCATTGAACACCAGTCACTCTTGTCAAACTTTACTTGAGTTTAACTGATCTATTCTAATTTTCTTCAAAATTTCCTGGTTTGCATGAAGAAATTTTAAAGATAGTATTTAGTGAACAATGGGGGGCCGGCCCTGTTGCTGAGTGGTTAAGTTCGCACACTCTGCTTTGGTGGCCCAGGGTTTCACTGGTTCGCATCCTGGGCGTGGATATGGCACCACTAGTCAGGCCACACTGAGGCAGCGTCCCACATGCCACAACTAGAAGGACCCACAACTAAAATATACAGCTATGTACTGGGGGAATTTGGGGAGAAAAAGCAGAAGAAGAAAAAAAAGAAGATTGACAACAGTTGTTAGCTCAGGTGCCAATCTTTAAAAAAAATTTTTTTTAAAACCCAAAATACAATGTTCTTAAGCACCTAAATAATGTAAAAGATGCTAAAATGTGCATTTTCGTTGTAATAGAATAATTTATCCCTTACTTAAATAACAGTGCAGAGTGATTCAATGATGTATTTTCTGTGAAATTAGACAATAATTTATATTTTTTATTATTTTTTATTTTTTTTAGGATTTTATTTTTCCTTTTTCTCCCCAAAGCCCCCCGGTACATAGTTGTGTATTTTTAATTGTGGGTCCTTCTAGTTGTGGCATGTAGGACGCTGCCTCAGCGTGGCTTGATGAGCAGTGCCATGTCCGCACCCAGATCCAAACCGACGAAACCCTGGACTGCCAAAGCAGAGTGCACAAACTTAACCACTCGGCCACGGGGCCAGCCCCCTATATTTTCTATTTTTAAAACCAATATAAGCAAAATGTATTTTTGAAAATTTCATCTCTTTTGAAGGTCAGCCCAAGTGCTTATTATTGACTCAAAGAAATGAATTTAAAGACTATAGATTTTTTTAAATTGAGAATTCTGCTGTGTACAATTGGCAGAAGTAAAGATTGGGGCCAGCTCTTTGTTCCTGGGATGACACATTAGCCTCACACTTCATGTGGAAATGAGCTGACAATTAATTCACTGAAGTGTATTGAAAATACTCCAGCTTCAGTGACCACCTTCCTTGTAGAGTCTGTAAAAGGACTAAACAGTTGAAATGAATGTACATTTTACTTTTATTTGTTTCCTATAAGTTTCTTATTTTCCACTGACAGTTTAGCTTGGCCATATAGCCAGTGTAGACAAAACAGTTAATTTTGATGACTCTGGCCTAAATTGAAGTGTAAACATTGATATTAGGGTTTTGGAGATAGAAGGAACTTTTGCTGTTACATAGTCCAGGCACTTCATTTTACAGAAGTGGAAGCAGGTCCAGAGAAGAGGTATTCAGCATTACTGCTTGCTAATGGCTCGATTAGATCAGAGAGGTCTCCAGAGGTGGTGATGATTGGAGTCCATCCTGGTTAAGGCAGCTCTCCAGCTAAACTCAAGAGTTTGTTTTCTGTATCATGTTTCAGATACTTATCGTATCAATTTGTATCATTGTTCAACACATATTTATCATTACTTGCTAAACTCCCCTCCTAGATTCTTAGCTTCTGGGCTAAGCCTGGTTGACTTGAATTGCTTGGTATCCCATATAGTTTCTAGCCATTTAGAGATGTAATAGATAATGAATAAATTTTTGAGCCAATAAATGTATATGCTTTTGTTGTTACTGAGATGACAGAAAGGGGTAAATAAGTTGGTGCAACTTGATCATTAGCATCAAAAACATATACCATGTACTAGGCAGGGCTAACAAAGATACCAATAGGAAGAATAATTAGTTTACCTTTTTGATTCTAACAAGATCCACTTAGCTATTAATATTCCCATTAATATTTTTAATAACAGCTTTGTTGAGATATAATTCATGTACTAAACAATTCACCTATTTAAAGTGTGCAATTCAGTGGTTTTTAGTGTGTTCACATAGTTGTACAACCATCACCACAATCAGTTTTAGAATATTTCATCACCTCCCCAAAAACCCTGTCCTCATTAGCAGTCAATTCCCTTTCCCTTCACACACTGCCTGCCTCCTCCAATCCTAGGCAACCACTAATCTTTCTATCTCTGTAGATTTGCCTGTTCTGGACATTACATATAAATGGAACCATACAATATGTGGCCTTTGTGTGACTGGATTCTTTCACTTAGCATGTGTTTTCAAGGTTCATCCATGCCATACAATGTATCAATAGTTCATTTCATTTTATGACCAAGTAATATTCCATTGTATGGATATACCACATTTTATTAATGCACTCGTCAGTTGATAGATATTTGGGTTGTTTCCAGTTTTTGAAAGCTCCACTGCTATTATGAATAATGCTGCTATGAACATTTGTGTATGAGTTTTTGTGTGGACATACGTTTTCAGTTCTCTAGGTATGTACCTAGGAGTGGAATTGCAGAGTCATATGGTAACTCTGTGTTTAACTTTTGGAGGAACTGCCAAACTGTTTTTGCAAAGCAGCTGCACTGTTTTACATTTCTACCAGCAGTGTATAACATCATCATCAACACTTGTTATTATCTGTCTTTTTGATTTTCCATATCATCATCAACACTTGTTATTATCTATCTTTTTGATTATAGCCATCCTAGTTGGTGTGAAGTGGTATCTCATTGAGATTTTGATTTAAATTTCTCTGATGGCTAATGATGTTGAGCATCTTTTCCTATGTTTCTTGGCCACCTGTATATCTTCTTTGAAGAAATGGCTACTCAGATCCTTTGCCCATTCTTAATTGGATTGTTTCTCTCTTTGCTGTTGTGTTGTAATTCTTTATACAGTCATGCACCGCATAACAATGTTTCAGTCAATGACAAACCACATGTACACCAATGATCCCATAAGATTAGCACCATATAGCCCAGGTGTGTAGTAGGCTGTACCATCTAAGTTTGTGTAAGTACACTCTGATGTTCACAGATCTACAGAATTGCCTAACAATGCATTTCTCAAATCATATCCCTATCATTAAGAATACATGCATGTATATTCTGGATATAAACCCCTTATCAGATAAATGATTGGCAGATATTTTCTCCAATTCTGAGTTGCCTTTTCACCTTGATGGTGTCCTTTGCAACACAAAAGTTTTTAATTTTAATTAAGTCCAATTTAATCTTTTGAGAGTTTGATAGTTTTAGGTCTAACATTTAGGTCTGATCCATTTTGAGTTAATTTTTGTATATAATGTGAGATAGAGGCCTGACTTCATTCTTTTGCATGTGGATATCCAGCTGTCCTAGCACCATTTGTTGAAAAGACTGTTCTTTTCCTATGGACATCCTTGTCAAAAACCAGTTGGCTGTAACGGTGAGGGTTTATTTCTGAGCTCTTAATTCTATCCCACTGATCTGTCTTTCCTTATGCCAGTACCACACTGCCTTTATTATCACAGCTTTATAGTAAGTTTTGAAATTGGGGATGTGAGTCCTCCAACTTTGTTCTTCCTTTTCAAGGTTGTTTCAACTGTTTCCACAATTTTAGGCTCAGCTTGTAAATTTCTGCAAAGAAGCCGTTGGGGATTCTGATAGGGATTACATTGAATCTGTAGAACAATTTGGACGGCCATTTAACAATGTTAGATATATCAATCCAGGAACGTGGGATGTTTTCCCATTTATTTAGCTCTTCCTTAATTTCTTTCAACAGTGTTGTTTAGTTTTCAGAGTATGTTTTATAGTTCTTTTGTTGAATTTATTTCCAAGTATTTCTTTCTTTTTGATGCTGTTATTAATGGAATTGTTTTCTTATTCTTTATTGCTAGTATATAGAAATACAATGGATTTTTGCATAGCGATCTTATATCTTGTAAACTTGCTAAATTCATTTATCAGTTTTAATAATTTTTTAGTAGCTTCCTTAGGATTTTCTATATACAAAATTATGTCATCTGCAAATGGAGATAATTTTACTTCTTCCTTTCCAATCTGGATGCCTTTTGTTTCATTTTCTTGACTGATTGCCCTGTTTAGAATGTCCAGTACAATTCTGGATAGAAGTGACAAGCGTGGACATCATTATCTTGTTCCTGATCTTAGTAAGGAAAGCTTTCAGTCTTTCACTATTAAGTATGATATTAGCTGTGGGTTTTTGTGGATGCTCTTTTCAGGTTGAAAAAGTTCCCCTATATTCCTAGTTTTTTAGTGTTTTTTCCATTAATATTTATTCTGATTGGTTACTTAGTTCCTCCCTTTAATTGGTAGTTTTAGGAATCTGTGCTCTGACAAATATAGCAATATGCTTTCCTTATGTTTACTTCTTAAAAGGTAATTGATATTTATTTTAAAGGAAAAAAGAACTCAACTGAGAGGAAGAATTCTTTTCTTATAAAACTGTCACTATTTTTTAAAAGCTCACCACTAGGCCTCAGTTTTCCATTCTAAAAATGTGGAACCTTCCAGTTTTTTAACTTTTTATTTGTCCAAAATATGTGAAGCAGCTTTTAATAGACTGTGGGAATGGGGGTACATTTACTTCTTTATCTGATTTTGTAAGTGATGCAGTTAACTTTTTTATCAGTGTTTTTTTAATTAAAGGAAAATAATAAAAATATGCCCTTTTTAAAAAGAGAAAGCATGTAAATATTCTTTAAAGAATGATACTGGATTAATTGTAGCATTATTTCATTGACTATAAAGCATGTTCTTAGTAAATATGAATAAATATATACATATTAAAAGTTATTCAAGCCACGCTGAGGTGGCCTTCCACATAGCACAACCAGAGGCACTGACAACTAGAATATACAACTATGTACTGGGGGGCCTTGGGGAGAAGAAGAAGAAAAGAAAGAAAGAGAAGTTAGCAACAGATGTTAGCTCAGGTGCCAATCTTTAAAAAAAAAAGTTACTCATTTCACGTAACTGATTTCTAGTGTAATTATTACTCTAGAAAAGACTCATCATGTGTTTTTACTTATAGCATTATAGAAATGTTAGCTGATGATTATCTTAAATGATCAATTATGTGATCAATACTTGTTTTATGTCAACGGGGTTCTACCTAGTTTATCACAGAGGGGTTGTGTTTGGGATGTGTATAGTCTAGAAGAGTTTTCAGCACTTGTACGTTAGCCTTTAAGCAATATAAGTCTGTTACAATCATGTTGTAGGACATTTTAAAGGCTGCCTCTGCATACAAAGTAGAAAACTAAGTTGCTAGCTAAATTAAGCCAGATTTTTTTAGTCTCATTTACCTGGGGCACCAAAGCTTTTTTTTTCTTTTTAATTTTTAATTTTCAACCATGAAAGTTCTCTGTGATACTTAATACGAAACCTTAGACATAGTTATAAAGAGAGATTTCCTTCATAGCTGCTTTGGAGTCTATAACATGAGGTTAATGGATAAGCATGTTAATAAAAGTGTCTTTAGGAAGTATATTCAATCCTTTGGCTTAATGGTTTTTTGTAATTGGATCCTTCTAGGATATGCTTTACTCACAAGCTAGGTTACTATTAAAGAGGCCGCCTAAGGCCTCTCTGGTAATAGGGTTTTTTTCTCTAGATATATAGAGAATGGATATTAGAAATTTGTTAAATTATGTGAAGAACCACATTATTGGGTGCTCTCTGAGTCCAGGAATGCTGCTATTGTATAGTAGTCATGCCTTTTCAGCTTCTTTTAAAAGAGGTAGCTAAGCTGTTCTGTCATTATTACAGATGGTCAGAAAGTCTTAGCTTCCATAGCGAGGAAGGGAGATGTGCTTTATCTAAGAGGTCTCACAACCCACAGGACCTACCAGGTGTCAAGCCTCAAACTAGTACTACACATATTGTCACATTTTGGGTGTTTTTGGAGAGAGAGCAGTATCTTGGGCAGAAATATTGAAGAAGGAAAATCACATACCTAAATAAACTCCCTTCCCTTTCTTCCACGTCCCACTTTAAAAAGCAATTCTACTCGGACAGTTTTTTCTTTTTGTGGAAAAGCTGGACTCCTTGCTTTCATACATCCTGATACCTACCGGACAGTTTTTTTGAAAGTCAGAAAAGATCAGTTCTCCAAGTTGGATGTTTTTCCTTCTGCGAGACGGCCAGTTTTCCTTGGTATACGACTTCTGTGACCACCTTTAGTTTGGGGACCTAGCGGAGTCACCATTTCTCACGCAAGAAGAGGAGCTGCAGTTTATCTTAAGTGAAAAGATGCAAATAGCCCCTGAGTGAGAGGGAGTAACTGACATGGAAAAACATGACAGTTTAAAAAGACCCAGTCATCACAGTTTTAAGTTTGAAGAGTCGAGAGAAGTAGTACCTTTAAAGAAGGTCCTCACCTGTTTGAATTTCTGTGTATGCCTAGATAGCATTTCAGACATCTCCATGAGAGGAAGAAAACAATGGCTTGACTTGCCGTCCGGTGTTTTGTTCCTTTGGCAAAATGCTATTATACTTTCTCCACTTAATTTTCAGAAGACTTAAAAGTTCTTGATGAAGAAAAATTTTCTGTTTCTTGAGAATCAAATAGCTATTATTCCTGATAAAAAGGGTGAAAAATAAGCAACCTAATTTTCCTGGACTTCAAAGTAGAGCTGGTTCATAGATGCCGTTTCTTTTAAGACTAAACGAAGCCCTTTTCCTCCATGTAATCTGGTAGTCATATCTTGGTCCATTTCTTTTGTTGTCACATGAGATCACTTAACTCCCCACCTCACAGGGATGTTGTGAGGCAAATTTTAAATGTTCCTAAGAAGAGTTAGAATTAATAACTCTTGACTGTCTCTTTGTTGATAGGTTCTATAGTCATAAGCTTTTGTTTATTTTAGAATTTACAAGTGCTTTCCTATAGTTATGAAT
This sequence comes from Equus asinus, assembly GCF_041296235.1. NCBI lineage: Eukaryota > Metazoa > Chordata > Mammalia > Perissodactyla > Equidae > Equus > Equus asinus. The sequence goes on from NC_091798.1 coordinate 89,121,288, forward strand.
GGATATTAGGTGTATTAAAGTGGAAGATAATGAAGTTGTATTTGATTTATCAATGAGCATCCTTGTATAAATAATTTAATTGCATGAAATGTTACATTGATTTCTTTTCAACCAAGAGCTTTTATACAATTATCATTAAAGAAAAACTAAAGTAAAAGTGTCTGGTTTCCCTTTTCATTTAGTTGAGATTTTAATTATTCATACTTCTTAGAGAGTGAAAAGGTAACCCATCTCATCAAATTCTAATGGATAGAAAATGAAAAATACAATGAAATAGGTAGAATTTAAAGAAAAAAATGAAAATCTTGGAACAAGGTTCAAGCATATCGAGATGCCCAGAATTTAGACTTTGATAAAAACTGAATAAAACTCTGTGTTATTAGGTAGAGGTGAAATCTCAGTGATAGTTTCATTAAAAATAGGATTACCGTAGGAATAGAAATTTGATAAGCACTTAATTTCATATTACAGCAAAAAGAATCAGAAAGAAAATTTGCATAAAGGAAAATGTTTAAGTGTGAGTTAAAATTCATGCATAGAAAAGTCTTGACAGCCTGCAGAATTTGGTTTCATTTGTACAATTTCATTTTCATAACATTCCAGGAAGTAATTGTATAGCATTTTCTATTTCACATAAATCAGCCAACCCAATTTTTGCAAGTGAAGGCTTAGATATAGCGCATGAATTGTCAGATGATGGCTCCCAGAGTGAGGCTTTAAAATTGCTATCAAATGTCTGCTTTCCACTGCTTTGTTCTCACTGTATCGTAGTATCAAAAGATAAATCAATTCAAAGTGAATTTAGGGATTCAAGTTTATGATCTGGTATTCATAAACAAATAATTTAGAAATTCTTTTCTGAATTACCATATTATTTAAATGTTTGTTTTATAACTTATTCTATATGCTCTAAAAAAGGGAATGGATATAGTCCTCGGTTAAGTGTGTTGGGATCAAGAAGGCACTTAATCAGAATGTTGTGTTTGTGTATGCTTCACTTTTTAAGAAATTTATTGGTTTTACATGAGCCTTGCACACTTCCCTTCCCCAGAGGTCCTCCTGCTCCCTCCTGCCATATACACCACACAATTCACTTGCTTGTGTTGTTTAGCTTGTTAACCATTTACCTTGTGCAGGGGTGGGAACCATAGAAGAGGCCTTTCTTTGGCTCAGTTTGTCCCTGTTATTGCTCCTTCTTTTAAGAGTTTCATAATTTGCCCTCATTTAAGCATTTTATGCATACATTCATATCTACTATTGATATGAATGATATAAATTGATCCATAGGGTATCATTCTTTATCCAGTTTAATGCTGATATGTTTGATTCCTGCAGCAAGAATAGTATTTTGGATATTCTAACCTCATAATAATGAGAAAAACTATGTAAACAGTGAGCTAGTTTGAGGATAATTATTAAATTATTGATAAAATCTTACATATAAGCATTAATAAAAATAAAACTCCTTTAAAAATAATTCTCAACCTGGTTTCCATCCCCTACTGTTTTTTTTTCCAAACACCAAAAATGGGATCTACTACTGAGAAGTTATTTTTGATTAAAAAATTTAGAGAAAGAGTACTTTCTTGTTCCCCCAAAATATGATAGCATCTAATATAATATGTGTGCTCTTCCAGCCAATCTATCATAGAAAGAAAGTATTACAGTTTGTGAACGTGTGCTTCAGAAATAATGAAATATAACGGTATTAGTCATTACCTTGACAGTATTGCTTTTCTGATCTTGAAAACTTAGAAGAACTGTCTTGTCTCAGTGCCCATTTTATTATGAGAACAGTTTATAGAATGCATCCTGAGCCTGATTTGATTCTGGAGAGAATAATTTCCTGAGAGGAAATGTGAATAATATAATGGTTTTGTGATCATTTTGTTGGTCTCTAAAAATAAAATACATTCTTACCATCATATCCCTCTCAAAAATAAAGGGATGAACTTGGGTTATTCTGGCCGTGGCACCTGTAGTATTCATTTAGGCAAATTACTTCATCTCTGTGAGCTGGCTTCCTCATCTACTGAGTAAGAGAGGGGTGAGTAATGATTTCTGAGGCCCTTTCTCTTGATTAGCTTCAAGTGAGCCTACCTTTAGTCCAGGAAATGAATAAGATGTCCTGTTGTGGTCTCATGTGGCTGGGCGTGAGATTTAGTACTGAGTTTATCATCATTAAAAATGTTGATAATGTTACTGTGCTGCATAAAAGAACCTATTACATAAGTCAATTAGCCATCTCTATCTTTAAATAGAACGTTAGGAAGAAGTATCGTGTCTTGTGGTTTTGCATTATGTGCACTTGTAATTAAAATTATTCAAATTCCTTTCAGGTGGCACTATGGATTCAAAATAAGTAATCCATCAGCTATTACTTTTCAACAATAGATTCATTTAAAATGAGAGCACCAGCACAGGCAAGCGCAAAACATCCTATGTCCTGGAATGGATTATGACAATGGGATAAATTTCTGAACTATAATCCTATCTAACAACTGGACTTATAGATTGAAACCCATAAGGATATTTAAATCTTCTATACTTGGGACTGGATTTTAGCTGTATTAAATCATAAACAGCAGACAAAGAAACTTGCTGTGTGTAGTGGCTCACTTTGAAACATGGCATCAACCAGTGGAAACTGGTGAAGCCTGTGATGCTATCCTTTGGGAAAGTAAGATGTCAGAATTTAATAAGTAGTAGTTTGCTGTACCTGGAAATAATAGGGTAGGCATTTAGCGCTTCAGATAGTGTTGTTTGATGTCTCACCTGTGAGTCACACCTCACAGTCTAATACAAGTTCTAGACTAATTTATAGAAAGAAAGCTTTATACCCCAAAAGGCCAGGGAAGAATACTCCTTGCTTTTAATTCGCTGAAGTTCAGTGATACCAGTTGAGAAGAAGATCACCTTTGTTCTCCTTCCTTTATTTTTCTTCCTGAAGAAGTCATCTTGTAATAGTCAGTTTATTTCAGTTCAGAACTCTCAATGCTGGGCTATGCGCACCATCCTTGGTCCTTCTAAAGATTTGATTGTGTGGTGTATATGGAAGTTTGTTCATTAAAGGGCCTAGATGGGTTTATATTTAAACCTCTGTTTTTATCATTTTTAATTTTTTTATAGTTTTATCTCAACTCATTTTGTTTTACAATTGTCTCAGGAGAAGCAGAACAAAAACAATTTCCCCATTTTTTGGGTAAAAAAATCTGAGATGTAAGGAGGTTAGGGAATTTTTCTAAAATCTGTAGATACCAGAATTAGAACTTGCCTCTAATCCTTTGCTTCTCCGTCCTGCTCTTTCCCTAATCTATCTTGAAGAAAATTTAAGTCTCCACGCGGAGACCAAACTTAAAAAAGATGATAATTGACAAAATTCCTTCATTATTTGGCACAAAAATAGATTATGAATCTTTGACTGTGTTGTTGAAATTCACCAATAAGTGGTAGGTCTGTAGGCATTTAATTCATTTGAGAATGTGTTCTGTATTTAAAGTCAACATGGTCATGTTCGTTTCATAGTTACTTACTTTGACAAATATCTTAACAGTCTTTAGTGCGTATGCTTCTGTGTGTGTGTGTATAGTCATAGTATTCTTGATTACATAGCTGCCAGCAAAGAAAGAGAATCTTAGATTTGGGTAATTTGTATGAGTATAGGACACAGTAACCTCATACATTATATATTTTCTTTGCTTTCTAGTCTATTGACCTAGTAATATAGTTAAGAATACAATCCATGTGTTTACCCAGTAGCTGGCTAATGGTTTTAATTCTTCTTAGAGCTAACCTTTATATTTCCAAAACCATGATGGCACAAGCAAACACCTGGAACATTTGTCTAAGGGTTCTCAGATTTGTATGTAAAGGTATGGCAACTTAGCATCTAAAGGGGACTTCATAACAAAAATTCATTTCTTGGGAGCAGCAAGTTGAAACTTGCAAATAGCATCAAAAGTGTTTTGCAAAATATGGTCTAGGCCCTGAATAGTTTAAAAGTAGATTCTAAATTTTATTTGAAGGTAAAGAGGTTAGAAGTAGCTCTACTGTAAACCAGTGATTCTAAAAACATGTCCAGAGGCTGGGAGCATGTGCAAGGCACAGTGATCTTTTTTTTTTTGTGTGTGGACTGTTTTTATATATGTGTGTATACATATATAATCACATGGATTAGAAATCATTTAACTAGCAAGTTATATTTGTAAAATCACTGTGAGCCACACACAAAAGCAGTCAGTGGTCAGACTAAGCATGACCAGCTGTTTCTGGCGGTTATCCATGTATAGGTCTGTTTTAATACTGATTTGTTCAAAATCATTTATTGAGCATGTCTCTGTGCCAGGACCAAGTGAGTAAGATTGCCGTCAAGGAGCTCTGGGAGGCGGTAGAATGTAGAAGCAGTATGGTAGTGATCCATGATGTTGCAGAGCTGGAGTGAACCATGGGGTGCTTTGGAAGTCCCAGAGAGCCCAGCTATCTCCATGGCTCCTTAGCACTCTCTGATCTCATACTTCCCTTTACACTTTTTTGACATATTTGAGTGCCAGGCAGTGTGGATACATCAAGAACAAGAAAAAAGTCCCTGTTCTCATAATGTTTAAACTTAAGTGGAGAAGTAAGAAAAATAATTACTTAAGTAACTGTATAATTACTGATACAAGAAGTATCATGAAAGAAGAAATCACAGTGAGAGGGAGAGGGGAGGTGGTGGTATAGCTGGATCCGAAGAGGAGAGCTCTGTGAGGAGCACACATCACTTGTTCTTCCAGAGAATAGAAGTCTGCCTAGGAGAGAGAGGAAGGAGCAGAGGGAGGGCCATGTGCTTTGGCCTTGAAGCACTTAGGTGTTTAGTGCCCTCATGTGAGGTCATGGTAGTGACAATGTAAAGAATCTATAGAGAATGGCTGGAATGGAAGAAATGAGAGGACTATTCCCTATGTAGCTTAGAGAGCAAGGGAATAGGAAGAGATAAAAAGATATTTCTAGTCCACCAGCTTGTAAGCCTGTTGAGAACAATAGCCATGCTTATTCGTTCTTGAATTCACATTGTCTGGTGGAGTGCTTGACACATAGTAGGTGTGCAATAAATATTTGTTGAATCAGTTAATCAGACTGGTTCATTGTCCCTTGTATATTAGAGTTTTTCCTACGGTTAGGCTAGAATTTTCTTTGAGGATGAGAAAAATGTCATATACATCCATATCCCCCAAAATATTAGACACAGAAAAGGCAATAATTGTTGATCTATCACTGATTGCTTGAATTAAGTTCAGAAATTACACACACTGGTAGCTTGTTTAGTTATCCAATAAGCATTAAAATGCTAGCATCACATGACTAAATAAATTAGAAATGCAAATCTTAATGCATTGATAAAAAATGAACTCATACTTCTTTGATTATTTTATCTTTCTTCTCCAAATAGAACCCAAGAACCAAAATATGTAAATACCCAAATTTATAGAATTTGTCATATGGTTCTCAATTGCTAAAAATTTTAATGAAGAGGTACTTCTGACTGTGTAATAAATCTAGAATATCGTTTAGCACTGTCTGTTAAGATCTTCTGTGAATGTAGTGTTAAGTGATATCAGTAAGTGGAATCTAAACTTAAGTTGTTCTTGCTTCTTGAATTTCTTTATTCACTTTTACAAAATGCATCTGAAAGAGCAATTTAACTATACTCTCAAAAGATTAACATTTTTAAGTTGCATATGAAGTTAGTTGCTACAAGTCATGTCATTTTAATATAATTCTTGAAAAAACTCAGCATGGAAGCTAGCTTTCCATATCTACTTACGTAGAGTTTCTCCAAGGTCTTTATTATTTTTTTCCAGTTCTATTGAGATTTAATTGACATATAACATAGTATAAGTTTAAGGTGTACAGTGTGTTGATTTGATACACTTCTGTGTTGCAAAATGATTACCACCATAGCATTAACACCTGTGTCATGTCACATAATTACCATTTCTGTTTTGTGGTGAGAACATTTAAGATCTACTCTCTTAACAACTTTCAAGTATATAATACAGTATTGTTAATTATAATTGTTGTGCTATACATTATATCCCCAGAATTTATTCATTGAATGGCTGGAAGTTTGTACTCTTTGACCAACATCTCAATCCCCTTTCTCCCACCCCCAGCCCCTGGTAACCACCATTCTAGTCTCTATTTCTATGCGTTAGGCTTTTTTAGATTCCACATATAAGTCATATCGTAGACTTTTTGTCTTTCTCTGTCTGAATTATTTCACTTAGCATAATGCCCTCAAGGTCCATCCATTTCATCACAAATGGCAAGATGTCCTTCTTTCTCGTGGCTGAATAATATTTCATCATGTATATATGCCACATCTTTATCCATTCATCCTTTGACAGACACTTAGGTTGTTTCTATGTGTTGGCTATGGTGAATAATGCTGCAGTGAACATCGCATCCTAAGTCTTCAATGCATTTTCTGTAAATCAGTAATAATCATAGATATACAGTTTAACTGGTTGAAAGGTGAGGAAAAAAATCACCAGTCATCACAGCTCATAAAATAAGACATTTTCATGAGAAGCTCACTAATATGGGTGAACATGATGTGTATGGTAACAGCTTCTCCCAAGCTTGGGTTTTCTAAAAGCTGTTATTAACCAAGTAAACCTCTCGAAGCATATTTAGTACTAAGAGCCTAGTTTTAGTAGAGTCTACATTCATTTGTAGAAAACAGCCTAGCAAATGTTAATAGGAAGGAATGAAGTAGTTCTACAGATATTCACGTTTATATGTTATAGAATTATTTACTTCTCATGTCAATGTAAACAAAACATGAAGTCATTCATCTTCTTAATATAGTCTTTCAACTTTGAATATTTAGTGACATGCATGTCTGTTACTTTCATATCCTTGAAAAGAAATACAGAAATCCTACTTTATTTATATATCCAAATTTGTAACCATTTCTCCATTTTGAATTGCGTTTTGCAAACTTTGCTGTGATATCAAAGGCCTTTGGAACAATAACTTAAATTAGTTTAATTCATACTTTACCAGACTATCCAAGGATTTGATCCCAACTTCCACATTTTCATTTCTGATTAGCATAATTTGATTATCACTGACCTTTATTAATCCATATTCTAAGTTAGTTGAAATGTAGTCATCTATTTTTCAGTGATCTCTGCTTAGCATTCTCAGCACACTTACGTGTGACTGTAAATAGTCAGTTTTATCCATAAAGTAATAGAGCAGAGGAAGAGCACGTGTAGTTTAGTTGGAAAACCTTAGGGCAGTAGTCTTAATTCAAGTCCTAGCTCTGTTAGTGTTATATAGAGGACAGAAAGTCCCCATCCATTACAGCATTTGGACTTAATAACCTGGGTTAGTAAATTGAGTTGCATAAGTTTGGTATAAATGAAGCTCAAGTCAATGGTCTTGATATCGTATAGAATAGCTTCACACAGAGCAAAACTCTTTCAAAGTCACAGATTACAAAAGAGGGTGTTGGATCAGGGGAAACTTAAGTTTATGGGATAGATATGCTCAAATCTGTCAGTATTACTAGAAAAACAACACAAATCGAATATCCTGACAGATTTCAGTTGTATCCTCTTGCTGCAGCTAACACGTGACTGGCTGCGCTAATCTGGAGCTGGCGTACAGCCAGCCTTCATCTTCTTGCCTGGTAAAGTTGGCTCTCAGAGCTATACCAGACTTTTACCTCCATCCAGGCTGATCAAGCAGGCTTTAGAGGGAAAACCAAAAGACCTCTCTTGATAGTAGCCAATCAATCAGTATTGGACTAAGCTATTATTAATTCTGAGCTATATTCTCTTATTACCATCTCCCCCTGCTTAAAGTTCTTTTGCATGATACTTTTGATCAGGGCCATCACTTTCACGTATTATTTCCATAGCTCATATATGCATTAAATAAATGACATTAGTAGTGATGGTCTGCCTCAACCAACAGACAATAAGAGTTACAAGTAAAATTTTGTTCATGCTATTACTTGAATATTTAAGTAATTTGAAGTTAAGTCTTTTGACGCTGGCTTTCTTTAAAAACAAATTTAGGGGCCGGCCTGGTGCATAGTGGTTAAGTTCGTGCACTCCACTTTGGCCGCCCGGGGTTCATGGGTTCAGATCCCTGGCAGGGACCTAGCACTGCTTGTCAGGCCATGCTGTGCCAGCATCCCATGTAAAGTAGAGGAAGATTGGTGGCAGATGTTAGCTCAGGGCCAATCTTCCTCACAAAAAACAATATAAAAAATAGTAAAATTAAAAAAAAACAATTTTAGGGGCTGGCCCTGTGCCCTAGTGGTTGAGTTTGGCGTCCTCCACTTCAGTGACCTGAGTTTGGTTCCTGGGCACGGACCTATACCACTTGTCAGTGGTCATGTTGTGGCAGTGACCCACATTCAAAATAGAGGAAGATTGTCAACAGATATTAGCTCAGGGGGAATCTTCCTCAGCAAAAAACAAAACAAAAAACAAATTTAAACTAAAATCCAAAAATTCTCTGAGTATAAAATCGTGGTCAATTAAATTATTGATTAGAACTGATTTCTAAGAGAAAAGTTTTCATGACAAGAAATAGAAAACAAAGGTTTTGCTGTAAAATTATCCATGTATTTCCACCCAACTTTAGCTTGGCAGAATCTCTTTTAATAGCATCTTTTCCATTCTGCCAGTACTGAGAGTGGTTACTATGATTTTATTTATAATGTTTTCTCCAACAATACTAAATAATGTGCTAAACAATTTTTAAGATGGATTTTCCTTAAATGACCTACTTTGCAAGTAAACAGGCATCTTAGCTTCCAAAACTAAATCAAATTATGAATGCACACATAAAAATACTCATTTCTCTCTTGAATAAAGTATAATGATTATAATACTATTACCCTATACATAAAAGGACGGGCTTAAAATTAATTGATCCCACTATTTTTTAAAACATAGATGTGTGTTCATAAGAGACGAGGGAAACATAATTCTTCACTTAGTATGTAAGGCTGTTTCCCGGAAGACATCTCTCTGATAGGATAATCTAACATCGTGCTCTGAATAAATTTCCAAAGAAAGTTTTTAGTCACTGATCGGTTTTTATAAAAGGGAAACCAACACAAATATTGACTCATATGAAGGTGGTACATGCATAATTCACAGTATCACTGAGTGAATTCTTTTCTCACTTATCAACTAGCAGTAGGGACACTGAAGAGGTTTTATCCCTTCAGTTACATCCAGCACCCAACCCTCCAAGTTCACTGATGTAGGGAAAGTATGATTTACGTTAAAGTATTTAAAATGCCTGTAAAGTAGTTTGAGACTTTCACAAATAAATATCTTTGAGCAAGAAGCTGGAACCACACTTCCTACCTTAAAGAGAATAGGCTGCTTTAAATTTTCACAGGGTATCTCTTTAGAGGTTTTAGATCATCGTGGGTAGGGACTTACAGTCAAAGTAGAAAGCAGAAGTGGAATCAGGACCACCTGTGGCCCCTTCACCTTGTATCCATTCCTTAGCTACAGCTACCTGGAGGCACGTGGCTGAGACCACAGAAGGTGTGTGCCAGGCAGGCAGTGCGCGATGTTAGCGGATGTTACTGGAGCCATCTCCAGTGAGAGCTGCTCTAGCATGTACATAGGCTTCTCTTATTGCCAGAATGACAGACATGGGAGCCAGGGGATTTCTAAGGGCCTCTTTTTAGTGAGTTTATGGGTCCCTCCATTTTAGTGAATAAAAATGGAGGCAGAACTAGGCTTTTTGTGCCCTCTAAAATCAAGTGGAAACTCTTCCCTGAAGTACAGGATGTTTTCAGGAGGTAAACATAACATAGATCAGATTCAGATTTCGCCTTCCCTTCTCTCCTTTCACAATCAGAAATCAACCTTACTTCTTTATGAGAACCATTTCTGTTTACTTATTTTCTCACTCCTTCATTAGCTTGCTAAGTTTATTCTGAGGTCTACACCAAAGGTTTAAACTTACTATAAATAATGCATCTATAGTACCTAAGGATGACGACAGAAATCATTGAGTGCACACCTGGTGTGGGTTTGATTTAAATTACATCTATTTAAGTTATTTACATCATTAACCAAAAATATCTCTCTAAAATATTTAATGTTAAGTCTTTTTAGCTTTCTCATAGCTCCTTGAAGATTCCTTCAAGATTCTTTATTGCTTGTGCATATATGGAAGGTACTAACATTTGAGTGTCTCTTCTGTGCTTTCTTCAAGGGTACTTTTATATGGACTCATTCTTCGAGTCACCCAATGAGGATAGTTGGTAGTAATCCTAATTTTACAGTTGAGGAAACTGAGACCTACTGAGGTTAGGTGACATACCCAAGGTCGCATAACTAGCAAATGGCTGGAGCCGCGATTTGAACCAAGTCAGCAGAGTCCTAAGCCTGTGTTTTCTATTGAGTTATAATTGACATATAGCATTGTATTAGTTTTAGGTGTACCTGAGCCTATGCTTTTAATCACTGTTTCACAATGGTTCTTGCTTAATAGACAATCAACAAAAAGTATACAATTAACAAAATTCTTCACAACTCAGAAGTTTCTAATTAAAGTCTGATAAAGGCACACATTATACATTTTGAAGTAATTTGTTTCAGATTAATTTTTATAACTTCCTCAGAAAAGTCAGTGGTATTTATTTTCTTTACCAGAGCTAAGTTATATTGTATATTTTGTGATTTTCCGTTGTTCTGTTCCTTGTCCTCCTATTGGCACCTGCTCTACATGCCGCTGCCTCCGCCCTTGCTTTCAGTGTATGCCTTGATAATCCCCCAAGCCTTACTTTCCAGCTCAGATTCCTTCCCTGCCTTTGATGATGCTTTTGATTTCAGATGCCTTTGATGACTAGACACACCATTATTTTATATATTACCGAGAAAAAGCATTGTCAATTAAACTGACTATATCAGCTCTTTCAGACTTAGACATAGACGTTAATATTTCTGTGGAACACTTTTGTCCGTATGTAATATATGTGAAATAAATGGGTTAAATTGTCCCTATAATTTCATCATATTCAGAGTCCAGCTCTTCTGATTTACTTTTTCACTCTATCATTTATATCCACATTTTTCAACCCAATATCATCTTTTGGGTCTATCAATAACATTGGTGATACAGTGTTTCTTTAAAAACTACTTGGCTCATCTCAGATTTTCTTCCAAGCCACTGTTTATTAAAAGCTTTAATACTTAAATTCCATTTCAGTTCTAAACACCATGTTTCCCAGAGTATGACCAAGTGATTTCCAGTTCACTACAGGGGCTGTCTTTGCAAGTTTATCAGCAAACATATCTTCATCTGTTTACCAGTAGCCATCAGTTTCTGTGTTGTATGTTAATCCAGACACCCCAGGCTGCGTGCAGAGATGATGGATTGTGAGGCAGGGAAGGAATCTGAGCTGGAAAGTCAGGTTTGGGGGATTATCAAGGCATACATTGAAAGCAAGGGTCAGAGGCAGCGGCATGTAGAAGCAGGGGCCAACAGGAGGATAAGGAAGAGAACAACGGAACACTTGATAAAAGGACACAGGATAAGGAAGTTAATGAGTTGCTAAAATTACAGTAAACTTTGAGAGACACTTCATTAAGCGTTTAGGCAAATCAAGGCTTTCAGCTATCTCCAGTGGAAAAACCCTTTGTATGAGATCGTTTGCCTGGCAGGACCTAAAATTCCTACTCATCGAAGTCCTTTTGATAATAAATACTGTTTATAAACAATGCAGTTACTCCGTTTTCATTTAAGAAGCATTTCTTTCTTTTAAAAGGGTAACTTAAATTGAATTAAGAAAGACAAATTTGTGTCCTAAACCGTTCAAGAAAGCATTAGTTTCTAAGTGGAACTAGGTTAGGGTCAACAGGCTGAGGTGAGAGCAGCTCGCCCAGAATCTGGCACACAAGTAGGTTGAAGTCCATGTTGGTTGCTTCTGTGGTCACAAGCGTGGAGGGTGAGTGAGGAGAGAAAGCGACAGGCGGATCCTGAGACAAAGCAGTATTGTGGGGCACTCAAGTCAGCTCTCTTCCTTTCATAGTTAGGGAGTGACCTCCCCACCAATATTGAGAATAGTGTCAAGAAGTAAGCCTATTGCAACCTATTTTTAAATCCTCTTTTAAAAGCTTATCTGGATATTTTTCACAGTTCTGCATAATTAACGTGCTTAGGAAGTAGATGCAAGGGACTATCATTCTAGAGACTCTGGGGGCGGAGCCTGGCCCTGGAGGCATGGGAGCCAGGCAGCTTTCTTAAATTCTGCAACTGACCATTTGCATATAGTATCACCCCACAGGTTAAGTGCGTTGCTCATGCATTAAACTCTGATTTCGTTATATAGTTTATTTGTTAGATAGTACTTTTTCTTCTAGATTTTACATAACTAATTTCATGAAGTTTACTACTTTCTCCCAGAACTCTGACTTTAGATAGAGAAAAACGGTAAAATGCCAGTTCAAGGAACCTTTCAAATGATGTTTTTGGAGTGTTTTGTACTCCCTCATCAGACTTCTAGATCTGAAGCCAACAGGAAACCAGCTGGTCCTTTTTGAAGGGAAACCTTACCAAACAGTCACAAGAATAGAGTTATTTTCCCCTTATTCCAGCATTTAGACATGAGATCATAGTGGTATTTCAATATCTCTTCTGACTCACTGGTGTCTCCAGCTAAACAATTTAGTGGTTTCTTTGTGAACAGTTTATTTAATGTGAAACTGTCAAAACTGTGCCTGTAAGAAAGGACCAAATTAGCAGCCAGAGAACCCCAACCATTTTTTAAGAAGTATTTCTGGAATGTAAGATGCTAACTTAAAATTTTGGTATTAGAATTAATCCCAAGGTATTAATTACTGCTAAAAATCAGTCTGATGGGGAAGGCATGTGATATCTTACAGTTGTAGCTTAGAGAAAGGAACACTATTTTTTCAAAATTGCAAAAGTGTGCAAAGTATTTAAAATTATATATAAGGGGTAAACACATCTGAGATAACAGATGCCTCATGTGCAGAACTTCCTTCAGGATACTCTTTGGAATTCATTGTAAGCTGGAATTGTGCAGGGTGTTCTAACATACTAGATGGTGAAAGGATATATGAGGAAGCAATAAAGAGAAAACAGGGCAGATTTACAAAAACCAAAATCATTTTATTTCCTAAGTTGTATTTCACACTGTGCTCTGGAAAGGATTACTGAGGAAGCAGCTCATGAAGTAGAGGAGGCAAGGTTCAAATTTACCAACAAAGATAAAATTTTGGTTGATATTGCAAAATGACCTTAAAAACATGTATTTATTTACCTTGGAATCAAGAATAAGAAAATGCAGAAACACAGAAACGGCGTCAAACTGCTCTCCTGTAGTACTTTCAAGACTAAGTTTCAAATTGTTATGGTTTATCATACTCTTTGCAATATGCATAAAGGTATTTGATATGACAGTTTTCTTCAACATTTATTTTCCTGTTTAAGTGCAGTCTGCAGTACTTTGGGGCTCTGCGGAGTAAAGAAGAAAAAGCTTAATGGGAATCCATTGGACGGCTTATCTGTGGCCAGATCTCACTACCTAATATATTAGAGGCTCAGGGCATGTTCATGGATGTGAAGTAAACAAGTTATAGTATATCAAGACTTTGTACGTTCATCTTTTTCTATCTTATTCCAGAGGCGGCATTTCAATTTTGTCCTGTCCAAAAGCAATTTTAAATACGCCTTGTCTATGTCCCATTCCTTTCTTTTGTGTATCCCTGCCTCTATAATCCTACCTCTCCTATCTGTTTCCTATCACCATCCCCAGATGCCCTCACCTCCTTCCTTTTGATTTTTGACTCTTATTATGTGTCACAGCCATCCTGTTTCCTACCCACCCAGCCTCTTCCCTGCCAACAAATGCAAACATGAATGGAGCAGCTTAGAGACCATTCTTTCCAGTCAAAGAAGGCCTTACTTTCCAGCTCTTATTATTTGTAATCCTGCAGTCACAGGAAGAGTATCTAAAAGTGCTTAGAAAGCCTTTTTTTTTTTTTTTTGGTGGTGTGATTTTTTTTTTTTTTTTAAAGATTGGTCCTGAGCTAACATCTGTTGCCAGTCTTTTTTTCTTTTCTTTCTTCTACCCAAAGCCCCCCGGTATATAGTTGTATGTTCTAATTGTGAGTCCTTCTGGTTGTGCTATGTGGGATGCCACCCCAGCATGGCCTAATGAGCGGTGCCATGTCCATGCCCAGGATCCAAACTGGCAAAACCCCGGGCCGTCAAAGCGGAGTGTGTGAACTAAACCACTTGGCCATGGGGCCAGCCCCCTATTTTTTTAACTTACGTATAATTCATATACAGTAAAATTCACCCTTTCTACTGTACAGTTCTATGAGTTTTGACAAATTTGTGCAGTTGTGTAGCCACCAACACAATCAAGGTAAAGAAGAGTTCTGTCACCCCCAAAATTCTCTCCTGCTCTTTTATAGCAGCCTCTCTCCCTGCCCCCAGCCCCTGGCAACTAGCGATCTGTTTTCTGTCCCTATAGTTTTGCCTTTTTACTAATGTCATATAAATGCAATCATACAGTATGTAGCCTTTTTTTCCCTTTTTAAAAAAATTGTGGCAAAATATACATCATCTTAACTACTTTTTGGTGCACAGTTCAGTAGTGTTAAGTCTGTTCACACTGTGTGGAACCAATCTGTAGAACTGTATTCCTGTTGCAGAACTAAATTCTATACCCATTCAACAGAAACTGTTCGTCTCTTCCCCCAGCACCTGGCAACCACCCTTCTACTTTTTGTCTCTATAAATTTGACTACTCTAGGTAGCTTACTTAAGTAGAATCGTATAATATTTGTCTTTTCGTGATGAGGTTATTTCACTTAGCATAATGTCCTCAGGGTTCATCCATGTTGTAGCATGTGCCAGAATTTCTTTCCATTTTAAGGCTCAATAATATTCCATTGTATGTATGTACCACATTTTGTTTATCCATTCATCAGTGGATACTTGAGTTGCTTCTACCTTTTGAACTATTGAGAATATTACTGCTATGAACGTTGTTGTACAAACATCTTTTAGATATATTACTGAGAAGTAGAATTACTAGATCATATGGTAATTCCATTCTTAATTTTTTTGGAAACTGTCATTCTGTTTTCCACAGCAGCTGCACCATGTTACATTCCCACCAACAACGCACAAGGGTTCTAATTTCTCCACATCCTCACCAACATTTGATATTTTTGGTTTTTTGGTGGTAGCTATCCTAATGGGTGTGAAATGGTATCTCATTGTGAATTTGATTTGCGTTTCCCTAATGATGAGTGAGGTTGAGCACCTTTTCAAGTGCTTGTTGGCCATTTGTATGTCTCCTTTGGAGAAATGTCTGTTCAAGTCCTTTGCCCATGTTTAAACAGATTGTTTGGTTTTTGTTGTTGTTGAGTTGCAGGAGTTCTTTATATATTCTGCATATTAACTCCTTATCAGATATATGATTTGTAAATATATTCTCCCATTCTGTGGGTTGCCTTTTCACTCTTTTGATTGTGTCTTTTGATGCACAGAATTTTTAAATTTTGCTTTAGTCCAAATTTATCTATTTTTTCTTTTATTGCTTGTGCTTTTTGTGTTGTATTTAAGATATCACTGCAAGTCTAATGTCATGAAGCTTTTCTAGTGTGTTTTCTTCTTATAAGTTTTATAGTTCTAGCTCTTCTCTTTAGGTCTTTGATCCATTTTTACTTAATTTTTGTATATGGTGTGAGACACAGGCCCGACTTCCTTCTTTTGTATGTGGATACCCAATTTTCCCAGCACCATTGGTTGAAAAGACTGTCTTTTCCCTATTGAATGGTCATGGTGATCGTATATATGAAAATCATTTAACTGTGTATGTGAGAGTTTATTTCTGGACTCTATTCCATTGACCTGTAAGGCTGTCTTTATGCAGGCTTAAGGTACCACACTGTTTTGATTACTATAGCTTTGTGATAAGTTTTGAAATCAGGAAATGTGAGACCTCCAACTTCGTTCTTTTTCAAGATTGTTTTGTCTGTTTGGAGTCTCTCGAGACACCATATGAATTTTAGGATGGATTTTTCCATTTCTCAAAAAAAACACCTTTGGAATTGTGGTAGGGATTACATTGAATCTATAGATCACTTTGGGTTGTATTGACACCTTCACAATATTAAGTCTTTCAGTCCATGTACATGGTATTTCTTTCCATTCATTTGTGTTATCTTTAATTTCATTGAGCAACATTTTATAGTTTTCAGTGTACAAGTCTTTCACCTCCTTGGTTAACTTTATTCCTAAGTAGTTGATTATTTTTGGTGCTATTTTAAATGGAATTGTTTTCTTAAGTTCGCTTTGGGTTGTTCGATGTGTATAGAATCACAACTGAGTTTTGTGTGCTGATTTTTGTATCCTACAACTTTGCCAAACTCATTTGTTAGTTCTAACAGCTTTTTTTGTGGAATCTTTACAGTTTTCTACATATAAGATCATGTCATTTGCAAACAGATAATTTTACTTCTTCCTTTCCAATTTGGACACCTTTTATTTCTTTTTCTTGCCTAATTACTCTGGCTAAGACTTCCAGTACTATGTTGAATTTGAAGTGGCAAAAGCCAGCATCCTTGTCTTGCTTCTGATCTTAGAGGAAAAGTCTTCAGTCTTTCACCATTGAGTCTGATGTTGGCTGTGTGCTTTGCATATATGGCCTTTATTATGTCGGGGCAGTTTCCTTCTGTTTCTAGTGTATTTTTTTTGTCATGAAAGCAGATGTTGAATTTTGTCAGATGCTTTTTCTACATCATTTGAGATGATTATGTATTTTTTTCTTTCATTCTGTCAAAGTAGTGTGTATTACATTGATTTTTGTATGTTGACCCATCCTTGCATTCCAGAATCTCTTTTCATTTTTTTAATAGTGTCTTTCAAAGAGAAGTTTTTAGTTTTTATGAAATCCCTTTTATCAGTTTTTTTAATGGATCATGCTTTTGGTGTTGTATCTGAGAAATATTTACCTAACCAAAGGTCACAAGATTTTCTCCTGTGGCTTCTTCTGGAAGTGTTATTTATTGAATTAATTTTTGTATAAGATAGGAGATATGAGTCAAGATTCTTTTTTGTGTGTGTGTGGTTATACAGTTGTTTCAGCATCATTTGTTTAAGAGACTATTCTTTCTCCTTTGAATTGCCTTGCATCTTTTATAATTATCTTCATTTTGATCATTTCCAGATACTTTTGTATCTTCACATGATCTTCCCTGTGTATGTCTGTGTCCTAATCTCATCTTCGTATAAGGACACCAGTTATATTGGATTAGGGCCCACCCTAATGACCCCATTCAACCTGACTTCTCCAGATAGAGTCATATTCTGAGGTACTGGGAGTTAGGACTTCAGTGTATTAATGGGCAGAGCAGAGTGGGGGGAGGTGGGGCTGGGGCGGCACACAATTCAGCCCATAACACAGAATTAAAAAAACCAGTCAGAAATGTAGAGATCACCTAGGACAGCACTATCCAATAGAACGTTCTGTGATGATGGAAAGTTCTATATCTTTGCCGTCCGGTATGGTAGCCCCTAGCCACGTGTGGCTACTGAGTACATGAAATGTGCCTAATGGAACTGAGAAGCTGAATTTTCAACTTTATTTAATTCTGAGTAATTTAAATTTAAATGGCCACATGCAGCTAGTGGCTGACATTTGGACAGTGCAAATCCTGACTAATCTCCATTTGACATATGAAGAACTAAGGATCAGAGTGGTTGAAAAACTAGTCCAAGATCACACAAATAATTATTGAAATAATTGTGGTGTAGGCTGAGTTCTCAATGTTTTAATAGACTTTGCTACCTATATAGATTATAAAATAAAACCTAGAGAAATAAAATATAAAACACCCTCATTTTTGTTCTTTTTCCTGCTCTAAAGGCATTTGGTAATCTTACTTTATAATTATGAAACTTTCAACAAATCAATTTTGTAAATATTCAAAATCATTTTTTCTTTTTAATTTTTAAAGAGTTTGATATTTGCTTGTGTAAAGTGTTTAAATTTCTTTGTAGGATTTTTGTTGTCAGATTGAAGGGCCCGTTTAAGTAAAACTCATCTCTGTATCAGAAAAATCGGTAGGTGGTTTGAAAACAAAATCTAATTCTCTTAGAGCAAGTGAATTGGTGCCTGCTTTGCTCAGAAAATCTGCATCTGGAAAACCATCCACAAAAGAAATAGAAGGAGCTTTTTTTTAAAGATGGAAATGCGGTGTTAAGTTAATAGCTTAAACTTACTGTTTGATTCTGTCCTTTCATGTTTTAGTGAAATATTCTCGGTAAACTTTAGAAAATTTTTTAACTTTTCATTTTAAACTAAATTTATAGAGAAATTTATAATTTTAAATTTATAGAAAAATTACAAAAACTGTACAGAGAATCCTTGTATACCTCTCACCCAGCTTCCCTTGATGTTAACATCTTACATATCCATAGTATAATTATCAAAACCAGGAAATTAACATTCTTACAATACTACTAAGCTGCAGATCTTAGTTTTCACCAATGTCCCTTTTCTGTTCTAGGAACCTACCTAGGATCCCATATTTCATTTAATTATTTCTTTTTAGTCTCCTCCGTTCTGTTTCTCAGTCTTGTCTTTTTTGACACTTGTGAAGAGTACCAATCAATTATGTTGTAAAATGTTCCTGAGTTTGGGTTACATAATGTTTTCTCATAATTGGAATGAGGGTCATGCATTTTTGGCAAGAATACCACAGAAATGATCTTATGATGCTGATGTGTCTTACTACTGGTGATGAGCTTTAGAAATCTTGATGATAGAAACTAGACTTTCTTTTATGTAATATATATTAAAATTACCATAAAATGTCCTTCCATCAAAGTATTTGCTCTGTGATGCAAATGGCTTATTAAAATTAAAATACTGACTAAAGAAGGCTATTTCATCACAAGTTAGTTAATGGGATGAAGTTAGTAGAATTTCACTAATAGGAGTAAACTGTTCACTAATGAGACTTTAAATGAGGCAATTTTTTCTTCATTGGGAAGTAACAAAAGGAATTTTCAAGAGAGGGGTCTTCCTAACTAATAGAATTGTCCTTGTAATAGCAAGTTGTCTTGGTTGAGATACTTAACTCTGGGCAACTTATAGACTAGAACATTAAGTGAGGAAAAAGAGATTGCTTTAGTTTTGTTCTTAAGTGATACTGGAATTCTATCAGAAACTAAGTCATTATAACCAGTTTCTAGATGTAGGCTGTCATATGACCTGAAATCAATTTATTGCAGCAAATGTGTGTATTTTGGGCATTTTAAAATTCTGAATAAGATGAAATAATTTCAAAAGACATACTATATTACATGTTGTTATTGACATTGAAGTGCCCGCATATGTTTCATATGAAGGAATGAAATTGTACTTCAGGCTTTGATGCTTTTAAAAATATAGTACATTTTTAGGTTTTGTTTATAGATATTTTTCAGAATATAATATTTATTCCTCAAAAGAGAATGGATAGAAACTCTTCTGTAGGTTCCTGTATCTGTCATAATGAAGGGAACTATTCCACATTAAGCCTACTACTTTGGTACTTTTTATATTTCTACACTTGCTAGGTTTTCTTCACTAGGAACATTTCAATGAAATATTAGTGCTTTTATTCTTTTTGTGTTGTCTTTGAAACATTCATGGACTATAAAACAAATAATAGAACTGAGTACTGCTGTCCTTTTAAAGTAACAATATTCAGGGTAATGGATAGAATTTTCTTTTCTTTCATTTTAGTTCAGCAATCAGCAAACACTGGGAGGCTGAACTGGCCACCCTCAAAGGAAATAATGCCAAGCTCACTGCAGCCCTGTTGGAGTCCACTGCCAACGTGAAACAATGGAAGCAGCAACTCGCTGCATATCAAGAGGAAGCAGAACGTCTGCACAAGCGGGTAAGTTCAGTGCTGCTGTCCATAGGGATTTGTGGCTAACGGATCGCCTTCATCAGAGGAAACTGCAGCACAGACACATCTGGAGATTTTTGTTGGTTGTCAGAACATTTATAGGGGTTGTAGTGTATGTGGCTTTATTGGTTAAGTATTTTCCACAGTTTAGTGAGAATGAAGAATACACAGCTTTTGGAGTCGAAAGACCTGATTTCAAATTCCTATTCTGCCGCTTATTAGCTGTATGACCTTTGTAAGTAATTCCCCTCTTTCTGCTCAGTATTCTCATCTATATAGCAATAATAATATAAACTGTAAATTCCTGTGGAAATTGAGACACTGAATTGACATGTCATTGCACTGAGTTCATGATAATGCTTTTATTATTTTATTCTATTGTTTTCTAAAGAAAGAACAATTTGAACAATATAGATTTTTTATAAAAGTTGATAATAGAAATAAGGAGCAGAAAAAGAAAAATCAGAAATCCTAATATCAGAAGCCCAAACAATTACTTATAAAGAATTTTTTTTATTCAGAGCATGTGCATTCACCCAGCAGGAAGCAGATGCCACTAATTTCCCTTTTAAAAAGGAATACCATAGAAGTGACTGCATAGACAATGGGCTTAGGACCAGAGCACAACTGGAGTGTAATAGGATCAGAGTGACAGGGGAAGTAAGGTAGAAATGGAATAGAGACAGGAGGGAAAGCAAGAAACCTGAGTAAATATTGTTCTATCCTAAGTATAAAAGTTAACTTATAAGGGGGAAGAGGGAATTTGTTGTTAAATGAGTGTAGTTTCCATTTTGTGAGATGAAGAAGTTCTGGAGATCTATTTCACAGCAGCGTGAATATGCTTAACGCTGCTGAACTGTACACTCAAAACAGTTATGATGATAAATTTTACATTATGTGTTTTTTACTACAAAAAATAACCTTATGATAATTAACTCATAAGCCAGTAAATATTCGTTGAGGAGCTATCATATCTCCTTTTTGTGTAATCTCTGCCCTCAAGGAATTTTTTCTTTAAATAGTACATTGAATTTTAAAGAATTTAAGAAATGAATCTTTTTATTTACTCACATGTTTATAATTTCCAGTGCTCTTCTTCCCTTCCTGTAGATTTGAATTTTCATCATATGTCGTTTCTCTTCAGCATGAATAACTTTCTTTAGTATTTAGTGGCATACTAGCAACAAATTCTCCCAGCTTTTCTGTATGGTTGTCTAGAGAGATTTTTGTCTTTACTTTAGGTTGCGTTTTCCTATTCGTTCACCTCTACTCATTTTCAGCTGTATATGGACATTATAGATGAGATGATGGAGCCCATAGATTCTGTTATCTTCCTCTGAATAGTGTTGATTTTTCTTTCAGCAAGCAGTTAAACTGCTTGTAGATTACTTAGAGTTTGTGGAGGCATGGACTTATGCTTTACTAGTTGGTTTATTTTTATTTTGCCCTTAATCCTATGGTGAATCCCTTAGTCCTGGGAAATCTTTATTTCTAAGCCATAACCCTTCTGGGGTTTCAGTGGGAAGCTTAGGGTGTTTACCAGGCATTCGATTTGGTGGGGCTCAAACTTCAAACTGTCTTTTCTGTGGTGAGCACTACCACAACTTAGCCCTTTCAGCCTTCCAGCTTTTTCCCACCCGCCCGGACTCCTTGGCTTCTTACCCACGCGTGTTCACTTCAGGGTTCAGCCTGAGATTTGAGGGAAGTCTGTATGCTTTTTTGAAGGCTTTCTTTCATACAGTTCCCTCAATTTCTAGCTGTTTCAGCTGTTCTGAAGAATCCCCAAATTCTCAGGCTTCTCAGGGACATGAGACCACAGGTTTTTGCTTGAGGTCTGGTCAGCAATTCAGACAGACTCAGAGTGCCTTCAGGCAACGAGACGTTTAAATGTGAGTCTCACCCAGTGTGACTGCATTCTTTGTCTTTTGCCCAATTTGTTCACTCCCCAGGGCCTTCAAACAGTTGTTTTATACATTTTGCCCATGATTTGAATTGTTATCTGTAGGAATGTTAATCCAGTAAAAACTGCTCCATCATTATCAGAAGTGGAACTCCTCATAAGTAATTTATTATCTAATTGGACAAAGAAAACTAATATATGTTAAATAATAGGGAAATAATTCCCAAGGTTTTGGAAGAGATGTCCAGTTTTGTGGACAGAGGGTAGGGGAGTCTGGAGGGCTTGAGTAAATAGGAATGGCTTTCTGGAGAAAGTATGTGCTGAGCTGAGAGTTGAGGGTTTGGTAAAGTCTGAATGGTTTTCAGAGGTAAGAGAGGACGATCAGGTTAAGTCAACAAGATGGATGTGAACATGGTTTGTTCTTAGGACAAGGAAACTTGTGTGCTTTTAGTTGGAAGTACACAGTGAGTGTCTTGGGCAATGAGGATGCTTAAGTAGTTTGGGGCTAGTATATGGAGGAACTGAGGGTTTCTATTTGATTGTAGAAAAGAGGAGCAATTGAAAGCTTTGAATGGAGCCATCACACAATGAGAGATGAATGTTAGCAGTTGCAAAAGAGATAAAAATAGACAAAAGTTCTAATTAAGTCCTCTGGACAGGCAGGCCATTGCTCTTTGTTTAGGCCTGGATGATAGGGGTCTGCACAAGGCTAGTAGTACATGAATAGAAAGGAAGAAAGTGATAGGAGAGGTGGAGTGACAGAAGGTGGAGGGTATTTAGATATTTGAAAAACATGAGGGAGAGGGATTTGCTGTTTCTTTAATAGTCTAGAATTTACTGTATTTGAGTCAACTAAAACGTATGCGGTCCTGATGTGTGCAAAGAGCTGTGGTAGTGTATGTGTGTGTTTGTGTTGACTTCTGTCTATTTGACTCTTTGGGGATGATATGACTTTAGGGACAATGTGCTTCTCTGTTTTCTCAAAAAATATCAAGTGCTTATTAAAAGTTGTTTTGCTCTTTGGGCCCTCAGTAAATTGTTATTGACTCAAGAACTGTTATCTTTTGCCATAACAGACCCAACTGTGTGAAGTCATTCTAGTATGTAATGATTTAAGTTGTGTTTTAAGTATATCTTTTCTTCCAGATTCTCTTACATTTTGGAAATGTATTTGAAAAACTACTCGCTTCTGCAAGGCCAGTTTTCAGAACTCATATGTAATTTGAAGGCTACAGATGGAGGGCAGATGGCTATATCTGATTTTGAATATGTTTTCAGAAGAAACTTTTAAAGAAGACTTTCATTACAGGATTCTCGATTGTCATTAACCACTTAATTTAAGTTTTAATAAACTTTTCATGACCAAGCTACGTAAATAATTATTTCCTGTTGTCTTTTTTCTTTGTCATAAATTCATATCTTTAAAGAATCTATTCATTCTACCCTGAGTGTCTTAATATTTCTCAAAATTAATTTTCATATACGGATTCAAAGTTCATTATTCACCTATCAGGGGCTTATTATATCTTCAGCAAGAAGTCCTTTGAAATGGTCAAATAATTTGTGTTCTCATTTAATTTTAGGTGACCGAGCTTGAATGTGTTAGTAGCCAAGCAAATGCAGTGCACACCCATAAGTCAGAATTAAATCAGACGATACAGGAACTGGAAGAGACGCTGAAAGTGAAGGAGGAGGTATTTGCTACTACTCACTCGTCTTCACTCTAGTTACTAACGTGTATAAAGTGTTAGAGTCTGTGTCAGAGTTAAAGGCACTTTGTGGAATAAAGTGAGGTGGTGGGGGTTTTTTAGGATGAAATTTGTCTTGAGTGATATTAATCTGGTTCATATTTCCCATCTTTGTTTCTGTTGTTATGAATTATGGTGAGGCCATCAGACTGTTACACCGCCTGTTGTTGCCTTCTGGATGAGAGTTGCATTAACACAGTCGACAGAAAACCATTAGAGGTTAAATGAATTTTACAAGCTGTTGCTTTCTCTGGTTTCCAGTCAAAAGATTTAATATACCAGGAAAGAATTATATCCACAAAGTGTGAAGCAACCTTAAAATGTTCAGATTGTTGTTTCTAAGCAGTGCTATATCAAAGCCACCAAGTTAGACTTGTTGCTTGTTTCTTAAGATCATTCTGTACTAGACAACATATGTGTAAAGATGAAGTCACCTCTCTAAAAGTCAGTATAAAGGGATGTTTTCTAAAGCTTTTATTTTTTTCAAACGACAGGGACAATAATTTCAGGGAAAAATGAGGCTTTCTCTTTCCTTGATGTAGTTTAAATGTTGTTAAAAGATTAATCTACTTTTTTTCTACTTTTTCTAGGAAATAGAAAGATTAAAACGAGAAATTGATAATGCCAGAGAGCTGCAGGAGCAGCGGGACTCCCTGACTCAGAAACTGCAGGTGAGCTGTGGGACCATTTGTGTTCATTTCTGCGTTGAGACGTATCAGGCATTCTTTCACATGGTAATGGCTTTTTTTCTGAAACTCCGCTTTGTAGGTTCTTGATCATTTTTCTTTTCCGGGACTTCTGATTCATGCCTGATCTTTGATTTTTCGAAAATTACTTGATAACTTCATCTAGGTAGCTTATGATCATCATAGGTGATCATTTTAAAATTGTCCTTGGTAAATTATTTTAGAAATTTCTACTGTTTAACATAAAAAAATACCTTGAATTTAAAGAAAATTTCTCAAATGGATTTTATTCAGTTTAGGAATTCTCTTTTTTTTTTTTTTACCCTGAACTAAAGTATGGATTACAGCAGTAATTCATGAAATGAATGAAATCAAGTTAGTGCTCTTTTTATTTCTTCAGTCTAATTTTACTCACATTTTGATGCATAGTATACTTCCTGATTCTACGAATATCCTGTGTCAGTGGTAGTCACCATAGTTAGGGATGACTTTTCAAAATTTGTTACCCAAGTTTCCTCCCGCCAGCTCAGGCACTTTTCTTACAGCCCCATGGCTAGCTGCCTCAAGAAGGGTGAGGACCACTTGAGGGTCTGGAGGAGAAACAAATGTACATGTGGAATGAAGAATTTGGGATCAGGGGTGATAAGTGGGACCTGAAAGCCCAGGATTGGATGCATTTAATCCATGTAACAGTCATATGAGGAAACTGAGGCTTGGATAGGTTCGCTTATCCAACCTGTATTTAAATGGAGACAGTCAAATTCTATGACAATAGAGATCCTTCATAAAGAAAACTTTCTTTATATGAAATGAAACGTGCTCTTCCATCACTCGCTTTCAGTAGCTTGGGAAAAATGAGGTCACTTATTTTGGTTTGCCCTATTAGATGTTGTTTCTACATTTTAATCATCTGCGTAAAATAGTGGTTCTCAACTGAGGGCAGGTTTGTGCCCCAGGGGACATTTAACAATGTTCAGAGACATTTTTGATTTTCACAACTAGGACTGTGCTACTGATATCTAGTAGGTCGAAGCCAGAGATGCTGCTAAATAGTGAATTGTCCAACCCAAAATGTCAGTCGTGCCAAGGTTGAGAAACCCTGCTGTAGAACTAAAATATGAAGCATGAAATCAGGGCTGGAAGAGGTGAGGGAAATTCACTCTAGTTTTGTCTTTTGTTTATTTGGTTTCGCTGCATTTTTTGAGTCTTGCTATGATTCAGGCATATGCTAAGCACTTACATAGGTTAGTTCTGATTCACACAGTAACAGGTGTGTTATCCCCATTTTCAAAGAGAAGGCAGCAGTTCAGAGGTGTTAACAAGTTTAATCAAGGCGCTTAGCTAGAAAGTAGTGAAAGCCTGGATTTGTTTCCAATCCAAAGTCTTTGTTCTTTCTGCATTACCACACTGCGTCCAAGCCATCCCTAACAATTCTTTAAAAAAATTTTTTGTTGTATATGCATTTACATTGTCCCAGAGAAACCAAGAGATGATTTATTCATATTAAGCTTCTAAATGTGTTTCATCATTGATTCAGCAGTAATTGAGTTTTACAGCCCGCACTTGGAGTTGTGACTATCCATTCTTACCTGTTCTTTCACTGAATATCAAAAATACTTATCAAAACAACTTACCTGGAAAAGGACAAGGAATCTTTGAGAAAACCTAAAGATGAATTCTAAAAGGCCAAGCCAGAGAAATAACTTCTGTTTTTTTCCAATTGGAAGAAAGTTTCTCCTCTGTAGCCTGGTCCCTGCCACCTAAACATCTGTTTATCATAAGTCCTGACAGCCTGAACCTCCATTCATGAGTTCAGTCTAGAAAATTGAGATCATTAAATCCCTTGAATGGTAGAGGAACTTCTGTTATTGCACTGCCTTGAATTGGGTTGTAGGTATGAACATGGATAGAAAATTCATAGTTATGGGTAAATTAAGAATAGTATGATATAATTTTTCTAATTTCCAAGGTGTTTTTTTTCCCATATACTCATTGTAAGAAATTTAGAAAAATATAATTTAGCAAGTTAAAAAAATGAACCATAATCCCATCATCCGAAGGCAAGGCAATTGGCATTTCCTTCCCCCAATGTTCATTTGGATAACTTTTCTTTACATGAGATGTATAGATACCATTTCTTTATCTTGCTTTCCTAACTTGACATGTGTCATACGGCTGCATAGCATTCTCCTAGGTAGATGTACCAAAGTCTTCTCCCCCCATTCCTACAGGGATAGCCACTTATGTTGTTTCCTGTGTTAGCTGTAATAAATAATGTCGTAATGAATCTTTTTACGTAAATCTTTGCCTTTCTGATTATTTCTTTAAGATGAACTTTCAAAAGAGAATTACTTGATGTCCATGTTTTAAGATTTCTTATGCTGAGCAATTGGTATCTGGATAGGCAGGATACCCACTGGATATTGGTCTCCCTCCATCTCTTTGCTGTCTGATGGGGAACAAAGGGGTTGCTCACTGTTTTTATTATTTTTATTTTTTGATTACAGGTAGGACTGAATAGTTTTTGATATGTTTATGGTCATGTATTGTGTGTGTATCTTGAAGGCACCAAGCCTGTTTTCACCTTAGAACACATGGAATATCCTTGCCGGAGTTCTAAGCCCCCAGATCTTCAAATGGGCTGGTTCTACTTGTAATTTAGGTCTTGGCTCACATGTTAACTTCTCTGACTTCCCAATTTAAGCACTGCTCTGCTGGTCTCCAACCCCTACTCCTTGTACTCTTTGTAATATTACCATGTTTTATTTTCCTCTAGTACTTACTGTCCTATATGAAATGATCTTTTTCATGTTTATTTTATTTTATTTTATTTTTAAAGATTTTATTTTTTCCTTTTTCTCCCCAAAGCCCCCGGTACACAGTTGTGTATTCTTCGTTGTGGGTTCTTCTAGTTGTGGCATGTGGGACGCTGCCTCAGCGTGGTCTGATGAGCAGTGCCATGTCCACGCCCAGGATTCGAACTAACGAAACACTGGGCCGCCTGCAGCGGAGCGCGTGAACTTAACCACTCGGCCACGGGGCCAGCCCCATGTTTATTTTATTTTTAAACTATTTATTTTGAAGTAATTTGATTTACAGAAAAGTTGCAAAAATAATGCAAAGATTTTTCATATACCTTTCAGCCACAATCCCCCAAATGTTAACATTTTTGCCATATTTGTTTTGTGTTATCGTTCTTGAACTCTCTCTGTATACATACATATGTTTTCCCTGAAAGGTGTGAGAATAAGTTAAAGATATATCTCTTTACCTCTGAATACTTCAATGTGTATTTTCTAAGAATACGGACATTCTCTAACATAAACATCAAAATCAAGAAATTATCTATCTAAAGACTATTCAAATTCCCATAATTGTCCTAATAATCTCCTTTATAACAAAATTAAAGAATTGTTTTTCTGGTCTAGGATTCATTCCAGGGTCACATGTTACATTTAGTTGTCATGTGCATTTATTTTGATGTTCGCTTTGTCCCAGATTTGGCCAGTGGAAACCCCTTCAGTCCAGCCTCTGTGTCCTTTGGATGTGACCCCATGATTCTTTAAAGAACTTCTTTATGTTTTAGCACAACTACGTGTTCCAGGCTCATCTTGTATTTTCTCAGCTCCAGCCTTGGAGTTCTCTATTTCTCCAAGGAGAAATTTCGTTTAGCAGAGTTTGGTATTTAGAAACCAAGATCTGGGCACTAGATGTACTTGTTGCTATTGAGATGTCATTGTTTCCAGGCCCTCTTAATAAACAGAGCTAGAAGTACACACATACCACATTATGTTCATTTTAATAGCTATATAAACATATATTTTTTTAACTGAATTCATACTTATACCTCCCATTGCATTCCAGTACTGTGGAGTTCATTCTAGCCATGCCCATTTTCATGTTTGTAACTGCTTTCCACAATGTTAAGAAGCCTGATTCCCATTATCCACAGTATATTACTGACTTGCTCAGTCCAAGAAAGCACAGAAAGTAGTTTCTGAATTGCTAATTCATACCACTGCAACAAAACAAAACAAAACAAAAAACCTACTATCTAGAGATCAGTGTAATTCCTTTTGTCCTCAGCCTATGTTCAAAAGTTAGTTGGGTTAGTTCTTCCACTCTCCTCTTCAATTGGTTAGGTTATTCATTTGAAATGCAATTATGTTAATTTGTGTCATATTGGATTCCGTTTTAGTTTCTTCTTTCCCATACAAATTTATTTTATGTATGTATGTATTTACTAAGTATAGGAAACATTAGCATGGTTCCAAAAGTTAGAACTATTCAGAAAGACATTTTCAGAGAAGTATCATCCCGTCCCATCCAGTCTACCGCACTTTCAGCCCCATCCTTCCCATTCCATTCCTGTCTGACCCCTGTAGGTAACCAATCTCTTTAGTTTCTAGTTTATCCTTTCTGTGTTTCTTTTTATGCAAATGAATAGATATATCTATTTTTTTTATTCCCTCTCCTCTTTATTTTGTTACACAGATGGTGACATACTCTACATTACTCTTCTGCACTTTGCTTTTTTCACTTAAGATATATCCTAGAAATCACTCTGTTGGTTCACAGAGATCTTGTTCATTTTTCTTAGCTGCATAGTACTTCATTTGTGTGTGTGATAGATTATTCAACCACATTCCTATATATGCGTATTTAGGTTGTTTCCTGCATTCTGCAACAGTACTGCAATGAGTACTCTTGTGCATAGATATTTTGTTATTGTTGGAGGTGTATCTTCAGGGTAAATTCTTAGAATTGAGATTTCTAAGTGAGAAGGTAAACACATGTAGTTTTGTTAAATGTTGTCAGATTCCACTCCATAATGGATTGTGCCAATTCTCCCTTGTACCAGCAGTGTAAGTGAGTGCCTGTTTCTCCACAGCCTTGCCAACAAAACGTATTCTCATACTTTTTCACTTTTGGCAATGTGATAAATGAGAAATGATAATTTTAATTGGTGTATTTCATATTATGAGTGAAATTAAACATCTTTCATAAGCTAAAGGCTATTTCTTTATCTTTTTGTACACGTGTGGATTGTATGTTCATGTCTTTTACTCTTTTTTCTATAGGGCTTTTGGTCCTTTTTCCAAAAATTTTCAAGAGTTCTTTGTATATCTGTGATTATGTGTTACAAATATTTTCTCCCAGTTTGTCATTGTTTTTTGACTTTGCTTAAGATGTTGTTGTTGTTTTATGTAGTAGTCAAATTCATCATTCTTTTCTTTCATTGCTTCTGGCTTGTGAATTGTAATTAGATAACTCTTTTCCAGACTCAGATTATATAGGAATCCATCCATATTTCCCTCTAGTACTTAGACGGTTTCATTTTTTGCATTTAGATCTCTGATTCATTTGGGGTTTATTCTTTTGTGTGTGGTGTGAGATAGGATCTAATTTTATCTTTTTCCAAATGCCTATCTAGTTATCTCATTACCATTAATTTAAAAGTTTATCCTTTTTCCCAGAGATTTGAGATACTCAATTTCCATATGTATTTGGGTCTATTTCTGGACTTCCTGTTCTGTTCCACTAGTCACTCTATCATCCATGCACCAGTACCACCCTGCTTTAATTGCAGAGGCTTTACAGTACGTCTTAATGTCTGGGAGGGCCAATCACTCCTCGTTTTTCTTTTTCATTGTTTTCTATGTATTCTTCCATGTTTATTTTTCCATATGAACTTTAGTATTAACTTTAGTACCAATTTTAGTGTCAACTAAAAATTTATCTCTGTAGAAAAAAATGTATTGGGTTTGCTTACACTTTATAACGTAACTTTAGGAGAAGTGATATCTTCATGAGGTTTCTGTCTATCCAAGAACAAGGGATGTCTTCTGATTTGTGCACATCTGCTTCTGTGTTTTTCAGAAGTGCTTTAGGGTTTTCATCATGTGGATTTCACTTGTTTCATGTTTATTTCCAAATACGTTATCTGTTTTTTTGCTATTACAAGTAGGTTTTTCTCTACCATTGTGTCTTTGATTATTGTTTGTATATATGAAAGCTGTTGAATTCTGTATGCTAATTTGTGTGTGTGTGTGTGTGAGAGGAAGATTGACCCTGAGCCAACATCTGTTGCCAGTCTTCCTCTTTTTGCTTGAGGAAGATTGTCCCTGAGCTAACATCTGTGCCAGTCTTCCTCTGTTTTATTTGTGGGATGCTGCCACAGCATGGCTTGATGAGCAGTACCCTGTGCCACCGAAGCGGAGCACATGAGCTTAACCACTGCACCACCCGGCTGGCCTCACTGTGTGCCAGTTTTGTATACTGCTACCTTACTAAATTATTTTATTGTTTGAGCTAGTTTTGTCATTTGATTCTTTAAGATTTTTGCAGGTATACTAACATAATCTGCAAACAGAGGTAATTTTACTTCTTTTTTTTCCCAATTCCTTATGCTTCTGTTGATTTTTCTTGTCAAATTACGTGTTAAAAACACCAATACAGTGTTAAACGATAGTGGAGATGATGGAATTATTGTGTTTGTGATCTTAGGGAAAATACCTCTAGTATTTTTCCGTCAAGGGAAATTCGGGCTTTAACACTAAAATATATGTATTTTATCATGTTATGAGAGTCTTCTTCATTCCTGTTTTCTTCAGTGTACTGAGAATCAGTGTTGAATTTTGTTAATGGCTTTTTTAGTATCTGTGGAGATAATCATAATTTTTTCTCCCTGAATCTATGAATATGGTTTGTTGTATTAATGGGTTTTCTAATCCTGAACTACCTTTGCTTCTGGAATAAATCTCATTTAGCTATGGTGTATTATTTTCTTAATAATGTGTTAGATTTTTATTCCCTATTATTTACAATTTTTACATGATATTCATTTGTGATGTCTGTAATTTTCATCTTTTCTGGGAGGGGACTATATTTATAAGATTTAAATATCAAGGTTATACTTGCTTCATAAAATAATTTGGAAGATTTTCATCATTTTCTGTGCTGTGGAATAATTAATGTCATATTGGAACTATCTGGTCTTTGAAGGTTTAATGGAATTCCTCCTTGAAACCATCTGGACCTGGTGGTTTTTTCTGGAGTAATTCTTTGATTACTCTCTGTTTCTTCTGCAGATGGTGGTCTGTTTAAGCTTGCCATCTAGGTTTTCAAATATTCAATGGGAACTCTTATAATCTCTTATTTTATATGCTTGTTCTTTATCCTTTTCTTTCCTGATTAAGTGAAGTTAAGCAATAATATGTCTATTTTGTTGTTTTTAAAAAACAAGATTTTGGGTGCTGGCCTGGTGGCAAAGTGGTTAAGTTCATGTGCTCTGCTTTGGTGGCCCAGGGTTCACAGGTTTGGATCCCTGGTACAGACCTACACACCACTCATCAAGCCATGCTGAGGTGGTGTCCCACATACAAAATAGAGGAAGATTGGCACAGATGTTAGCTCAGGGCCAGTCTTCCTCAGCAAAAGAAACCCCCAAGACTGTGATTTATTGATCGGTATCACTGTTTTTTTATCCTTAACTTATGAATTTCTACTTTTATCTTTATTATTCCTGCCTTGTTCTTTGTTTTGGCTTTTTTGTTCTTTTTCTAGCACTTTTAGAGGGGAATTTAATTCCCTTATTTTTATTCTTTCTCTTTTATTTATATGTGTTTAAAGCTGTAGACTTTTCTCTGATCATTGCTTTAAGTGTACCCATAGATTCTGATATTTAGTGTTTTCATTATCATTATTTCTTGAAATTCTGTAATTTTGGTTTTATTTCCTTTTCATGCAAGAGATGTTTAAAAGGAGGTGTTTTAATTTCCTAGTGGAAGAGCCTCTTTATTTTTTTGATTTAGTTGTTAATTTCTAGTTTTATTGCTTTATAAACAAAAGGGTTTGTGTAATTTCTACATTACGTAATTTACTGCAGGGTTTTTTGCGTGACCTAATATATTGTCTGTTTTTGTGAATGCTCTTTATTGATTTTGTGATTTAGTTCTTCTGTATCCTTACCTTTTTTGGTTCCACTTGATCTGTCCTATATGAGAGTGGCATATTAAAGTCTCTCATCAGTGTATTTTTATCTGTGTCTCCTTACATCTCCTGTAGTTTCTACTATAAAAGTGGCTGCTGTGTTTCTTGGAACATAAACATAATTGTTATATCTTCATCGTGAGTTGTGGCTTTTAGCATTAAAACCTGCCTTCCTTTGCGACTTTTTCTACCAGTATCACACCTTTCATTATTTTGAGCTCATCTCATTGTTTTTGGTCTTTCTAAATGAATTTCTGGGTAGAAGGACCTTTTTACTTTATGATTCTGTTATCAGTTCCTAGTCTTATTGCATTGTGATCACAGAATGTTTTTGTAATTTTTTTTTTAAAGATTTTACTTTTCCTTTTTCTACACAAAGCCCCTAGTACATAGTTGCATATTTTTAGTTGTGGGTCCTTCTAGTTGTGGCATGTGGGACACCGCCTCAGCATGGCCTAATGAGCAGTGCCGTGTCCGTGCCTAGGATCCAAACCGGCCAGACCCTGGGCCACCAAAGCGGAACACGTGAACTTAACCACTTGGCCACAGGGCCGGCCCCCTTTTGTAATATTTATACTTAACTTACTGCTAACTTTTTGTGATCTACTGTATGATCAGTTTTTGTGAGTGTTTTTTGTGTGTCATGTACATTTAGTTGGGTAGTGCTTTGTGAGCCAAACTGAATTTTTTTTTTTTTTTACTAGGTAACTCATTCATGTTTATTGATATGATTTTTATGTTTGGTCTCAACTTGTTATTATTTTATGTTGTAATTTGTGTGTTATATTAATTTGATTTTTTTCTTTCTCTATGTGATGTGTTCATTGCTCTTTTTATTATATCTTTTGATATTTAAGATGGTCTTAACTTTGTCAAGTTGCCTTTGTCATAATGGTTGCCTTTGAACCTAGACCATTTTAGAATGCTGCTAGTCATCTGTCTTCATGTTTAAACTTTCATTATCTGGTTTGATAGGTTTTAAGATATCTTTTGACTTTGAACTATACATATTCAATAATAACAAGAAATGGGCAAAAAACCTGAAAAACAGGAGAGTTGATTAAACCATAGAAACAGAAGAAAAAAGCAAACTCATATCAGAAATGAGGACTGCATTGTAAGATGCCCAAGGAAAAATAGATTTGAATAAAAATTACTTTGTGGTCAATTATTTTAAAAATCCAAGGGAGTAAAAGTGAGATAAAGAAAGAAGGGAAAATAGTCAAAGTTTTTCGTGCTTGAATATCTGATTCAAGCTCTTTTTTGAATGCTTGTTTGAGAATATTTAATTCAGAGTGGAGGGTTCTGATAGAGTTTTCTTGTGCTTCATAGTTGGTTTTTCGGGGGAGATTTTTATTTTCATCCACTGAAGTGTTTGGAGTATCATTTTCTATTTTCTTTTTTTTTTTTTTTTTAAAGATTGGCACCTGAGCTAACAACTGTTGCCAATCTTTTTTTTTTTCTGCTTTTTCTCCCCAAATTCCCCCAGTACATAGTTGCATATTCTATGCTGTGGGTCCCTCTAGTTGTGGCATGTGGGACGTTGCCGGCCTGATGAGCAGTGCCATGTCCACACCCTGGATGCGAGCCAGTGAAACCCTGGGCTGCCGAAGCGGAGCACGCAAACTTAACCATTCGGCCACAGGGCCGGCCCCCCTATTTTCATCTTACAACACTTAGGTGAAGATTGCTTGCACCTCTGTATTTAGTGGATAAAGTGGCAGTTTTGGGTGGTTTACCAATTCTTAGTTCAAAAATACCCTCTTTTGGGGAGAGGTGGTGTGCCCATCGAGATTTCAATTTTCTTTTGTCTTGGGAGATTTTAAGTTTCCCTGTGTTGCTTCTTTTCCCCTTTACCACACTCTTCCAACAGGTTCCTTTCTCTTCGTTTTACCCTTGTCGTCAGTGTTGCCTTGCCAAGGCTGCCTCCTTGTGTCTCGTGGACACTTGAGTTCCTTTCTTGGAGTCTGCTCCGGTCTACTAGGATGGTTTTTCCCTCCAGTATTTTGGTGCTTTCTCTTTCTCAGGGTTATTAGAGTTCAGTCTTAGGCCTTCGTTCTCTTCTTCCCTCTTCTGTGTGTTGCCCCCACAGCCTGTCTGCCCTCTGCAAAGGATTAGAATGAGAGCTTGAGAAATACCTCTGCTGGAAATTGATGCTTACGTTACCTAATTATAGGAAATTTGAAGTTTGTATTCCTCTCTTTCTTCTAATTACATTGAAGTCATGGAATTTGGGTGGTTGCATTTGTTCTTATTACTGGCTTATAGAGTTTGGGAGGATGGTTGGGAGATTCCTTTGTACATGGTTACCATTTCCTCAGCCACCCAAGTTATCTGTTCTGTTTCCTTCTTTGTTGCCAGTGTCTTCCTTCTACCAGGCATGCTCCATTAAAACAGGGACCATCTTTGTTTATTTACTGTCGTATCCTCAATGCCTGGTACATAAAAGATATTCAGTAAATAATTGTTGAATAACTCTTCTTCAAAATTTGTGTCTTTTACCCATTTTTCTGTTGAATTATTAAAACTTGTTTTGATGATTTATATATCCTGTTATATCTGAAGGTTAATGCTCTAATAGGGCAATAATATATCTTACTTGTAAGAACTTAAGATGAAAATCAGATGTCAAAAAAGACAATCTTTCTGTAGCTTTTATTTAGATTAAGTGATGCAGATTTAAATTTATAGAAAATGAACCTGATCTGGTCCCATTGGTGATGGTAATAATTGTTTAAGTTCTTTTTCATCACTCTAGTGTTGCAGGCTCCACAGCTAACAAATGCAGAGCATGACCTTCTGTCCACCAGGAATTTATACTTTTGGTTATTGCATTTTAGAGCACTTGTTTTAGCAAATTCTGGCTTCCACTGCTTTACCAGGGCTGCCCTGGGCCTCTAAGGTACCCCTGGCACCTGCTTCCATATCAGTAAGGGAGAGAGGAAAGCAGTAGGACAAAAATGATAATAAACAGGAGAGTGAGTTAGGAGGGAGAATAAAAGGCAAGAAAGAGGCTGGGAAATATGGACAGAAGGTGGTTAACTGGAAAGTGCCACCAACCAGGGCTCCGGTTGCCTCCTGTTGGCCCCTGTACACTGGGTTATCTATTCTTGTACTAGGATCGCATTCTCTGCCTGAAAATAGACCAACACCGTCAGCATTGTATTGGATCCTCTTTGTTATCTGCCTAGTAAAATGCCTCCAGTCAGAAATGGCTTAGAGTACAAGACTCCTTCTAGAGAGAACAAAGCAATTTTAATAGCTGAGAGAATTTGGTGTTTTGCTTGCTTCCATTGAAATGTTAGGGTGTTTCATTGCTTGGAAAGGAGAACAAGGAAACCTTTCATTTTTAAGGAAGACTTAGAGGGCAAACTGGGCGGTGCCTGGCAAAGTGGGTGTTTCCTAGTGAATGACATTTGGTTTCTTTTTATAGCTGAACACAGTCTACTCTTAAGCTTATTGTTTCACAGGCAAGAGAGCATGCTGGGCAATATGAGTGG
The DNA here is from genome assembly GCF_041296235.1 of Equus asinus. NCBI lineage: Eukaryota > Metazoa > Chordata > Mammalia > Perissodactyla > Equidae > Equus > Equus asinus. The sequence goes on from NC_091798.1 coordinate 89,157,087, forward strand.
AATTTTTACATTTGACCTCAGGGTCTGCTTTCTCCCTCAGAGTTTAGAGCCGCCATGAACTTGGCTTCTGAATTTATAAACATTTACTGGTTTCAGATTCTGCTCTCAGTTTACTTATCTTCACCTTGTAGATTATTCAAAGTAAAAAGATTAGAAACATACCTGGTAAAGAAATTAGAAACATACCCGTGAACATCTAACAATAAACACTTTAAGATAAGACTGGGATTTCTTAAATTCTTCATTTATAAATCATTGTAGCTGCTTTATTCCTTTATTTTCCCAGCTGTTGCAACTCATCTGTGGCATCCTTGCTTAAACCTTGCTCTTAGTTATTTCTGTCAAGGCATGCGAACATTTCTTGATGTTCAGAATCCTAAATCAATTGTTGCTTTCTAATATGTACTCAAGCTAATTTTCCAATTATTTTTCTCAAAAGCTGAATTTTTACACGTATTATAAGACACATTTTTAGGGGACAAATGCCCATAATCCAAACAACTTGAACTATTTCCTGTTTCCTATTTGTACCTTAATTCCCAGTGTTTGTCCTCATGCATACGGATTTTTGCCCAGTTGCAGTGTGCCGCTTCATGTTGTTATTTTCATTTAATATTTATCAGATTGTCTTCCAAAAATTTTTTAAATATTTGTTTCCACTATTCTTTAGACGATAGAATTTTTTTAGAGATTTATATTTAAATGATATACTAATATTTGAAACATATTTTCTGAGGCTGATGCATATTGTGGTCCTAACACCAAGATGTTTTCATTGTCTCTCATAATTTACAGATGTGAATGGGATTCGTGTCAGTCACTTAATTCCTCTTAGATGTAAAAGTGAGCTTTCCAGGAAGAATATGTAACGTTCGATTAGTTGTTTTCCTGAATAGTTTGTTTAAAGTGTAATAGTTTGTTTTCTGCCTTTACTCTCAATTTGATTTTTTAACCAGAATTAAATCTTGAGCTCATATTATATCATTTTATTTTTTAGAATCACTTATTGTATTTGTCATACTTAGAAACATTTTTCAAGCAATAAAAACTTCTAAATAACTTTTAAGTATGCCAGAATTTATTCTATTTAAAAATTTTTTTTTAATTTTTGTCATGATGAACTTTTCTTTCCCTTTTGTCGCTTTTCTCTTTCCTTGAGTGGCAGTATATTGGAAGTGTTAGCTTTATGGTCTATTATATGCACACTTATTAACTCTCTTCACTGCAGATTTTGGTAGTTGAGCCACAGTCTCTACCATGTGCATTCACTTGATATTGAGGCAAAACAAAGAATAATTAACATACTCAGAGGCTCCTAAAACCTCATTTTGGAGGGTCGTTTTCTTCTCTCAGTCTTTCTCCAGAATTGTCACTTAGGAGAAAAAAATTAATTTGTCTCTGTTTCTCTGCCTGCTTTCGCCTGAGATTGCACACAGTTGTGCATTAGAGAAATTACGTGGGCAGAAATAGAAATGAGATGTCGATCATCTGCAAAACAAGCCTTCACTTCTATCTCAGTATTTGATTTGAAGGCCTGGAGGGTTGCCTGGCGGGAAGTAAGCAGTCAGGGAGTTTTTGTGGGGTGAATGATGGATTCGTGAACAACCCACTCAGTGAAACCACATGGATTTCTCAGAGGTTGAAATCTGACATCTCCTTCAGTTTTGTTCACTGGAGATTCAGAAGCTCGTCCTCTTTGTCAAACTATATTAACTGCTACAATGTTAGTAATAACGAAAGTAATATTGTTTTCTAAGTCATGAACTGACGTATCTGTGTATCACACTTTTGTTTCTAAAGGAAGTAGAAATTCGGAACAAAGACCTGGAGGGACAACTGTCTGACTTAGAGCAACGTCTGGAGAAAAGTCAGAATGAACAAGAAGCTTTTCGCAATAACCTGAAGACACTCCTAGAAATTCTTGATGGAAAAATATTTGAACTAACAGAATTACGAGATAACTTGGCCAAGCTACTAGAATGCAGCTAAGGAAAGTGAAATTTCAGTGCCAATTGATTAAAAAAATACACTGTCTCTCTTCATAGGACTGTTTGGGCTCTGCATCAAGATTGCACAAAAAATTTGAATATCACTCCTCCAGGAAGAGGATCTTTTGAAAATTGGAATTGTATATTTCAGTGTAAATTTTAGAATTCAGCTTGTAGTTAGTTGGGGAAAAAAGAGATGAAAAACTTGAACTACAAATTACCTCCATGTATATTATTGGCCATAGTTAACTAGAAAGTTATAAATAGACACTTAATGCAATCTTTTTTTCCGATATTAGCCAATGGGAGAATTAACAATGTCTGGGTCACATCCCCTTTTTGTGTTCAACACAGTGAAGGTTATCTGCTTTTTAAATTAATTTATTTATGATATCTAAAGCTGTGTTTTGTGCAAAAACTTAGTGATGAAAGCCCTGTCTTTTGTTGTAATCTGAATAATTTCTCAGGATATTTTTGCACTGCCGAGAAGCAGTGCCATTACCAGTTAATTCTTGCCAGGAGTGAGAGAGCTGCATCTTTCATTGAAACATACTTGCTATGATTGGGTGTATAGAGTTCTTCCCTTCTTTACACTGGAAGAGATTTCACTCTGCTGACCACGCTGGTACACTCTGATGGTCTCTAACCTTGTCCGCTGTGGAGTTTACTTTTCCATGTTGATTCCATGTATTTATGAGAAGATGTTGTCTCCCATTTTATTACACATTTTAAAGCCAACTAACGAAGGCAGCTGAGTCCCTCAGAAATTTTTCTTTTTAAATTTCTAATAAATTTGACACACAGTACTGAAATATAGCAGCCGTCACTGACGGTCTGGTCTAGCAATGTTAAGTCTATTTACAGAATATGCAGTTACATTTATTTATATATTTTGCAAGAAATCTTTTCTGAATGATCAATGCATTTCAATTTACAAATAATAATGGTTATTGGGGAACTGTTTATTATAGATCATTTTAAGGTGTATAGCTATTTTAAAGGGGACCCATTTCCATCAAACAGCCGATCAGAGGACTATTGGGATTGGAGCTGTGTACTCTGTCTGGGTCTTCACGTCAGCCACATCTCTAGTCAAACCTCACAAGGCAATATTCTGAACTGTTAACTAGGCATTTCAAAACAGGAATTCAATTCAATAGGCTCTTCTCAGTAAACAGGTTTTAATGTTGTTTTGATGTAATTTTAAAGGACTTTCGGCAAACATGCATTTCTTTATATATTTCTTTTAAGAAGCTATTTTAAAAGTAAGCCAAGTGCTGTCTAGTCTGCATATGGAGTAGGAACTGCATCAGAGTCCATATATTCTTGCTGTGCGATGCCTGTGATGCTGAGGGAGTGTTTGACTCGAGGAAGTCTGCAAATGCACTGACTCTGTTTGTACCCCAAAAAGATTGAATTGTTCAATACAGAATTAAGGTAATTAATCAATTTGTAACCATTTTTTCACTCACAAACAGCTACTCAACACTAAACAGTTGTTTTATAAATGTATGTGTATGTATGTAAATACATACATATTAATTTATATTAGCGTGAAAAATAAATGGTTTGTTTCTAAAGTGAGTTTCTAAAGTGAGTTTTCAGGTGTCTCTGAAAAGTTTATATCAGACCCTTTATCATCGTGCATTATGTGTGCTATAACATCATATGAGTTACCTCCATCTAGTTTAGGATATCTTCCTCCCCTGTTTCTTACAGGGAAGATAATTTAGGTACACAGGCTCAGAGCTGAGAGGTCTCTCTGATAGATCAGGTACTACAATTTATTGGATTGATGAAATTAGGTAGATGTGCTTTTATCCATCAGTTTCTGAGTGACAGAGAGCACCAGATTTTAATTTAAATAGGGATTTAACACTAGGGATCAGGGAATTTAGTTTTGAAGAGTTAAAAATAAAAAAAAAAAGTATAAACTGTTGAAATGGTAAGTGAATTATTTTAATGATGTGATAAGATATTTTTAAATTTTGACATAGTTGTCATTTAATGGGAAAATAACTCACCAAAATGTCTCCACTTGAATTGTATTGATATGTGAGACATGTGTGTAATTCAATATATACATATACCCATATGTATATACAGAAAATTATTTTTAATATTTTGCTACTGCTATGAAATTTAAAATTGGAAATTTTGTGAGTTTTTTCCTTGTGCAATAGAGCCTAGATTTTTCTTTTTTTAGTGATTTAACAATTTCTTGAGGGCTGCACCTTTAAATTCCCAGATTGTCATTAGACGTGTACAGTATATGGGAGAAGGTGGACACAAGTGCACATATAAATAAAATCTTCTTACTGACTATTTTAAACATTCATTTACAGTAGGAGAGTATCTCGAGTTGTCATCTACAAGTCATAATTAGGTCATGTGCCCACTGTAGTTTTCTCCATTTCTGTATTATATAAATAAAAGTTTGCATAATAAAATTTGATTTTTCCCAGAGACAGGTATTATATAATGTATCTATATTTAGATCAAACTGTGGTAATATATTTATCAGAAAATCACATGGGGAACTATAGCCTGAACATGTGGACTTGAAGTGACACAAAAAAGGAGAGCAGAGATTGATCCCATTGTGTATAAGTTATTCTATGATAACTATGAATTCTTGTACAAAAAGCAACTGAAAAAAAAAGAAAAACAAATACAGTTTTTATTTTGAAATACATTTGTTGTTCTCTGGAGAATGTACTTTATCTTTTTCCCTCAGTCTTTTACAGATATTTAAAAGCATTAAGTGATGGCAGCATTTACTTAAATCTTACAGGTGCTACTGGATTTTGCATTAGTGTGTTATGTTGTGAAATCCTAACTTTGACATAAAAGGTTTTATAAATATTTCCCTGCCTGGAAAATTAGTTTTTGTTTCTCCTCTCTTCTTCTCTCTCTCTCTTTCTCTCTTCTTCTCCCCCTTTCTTTCTGCAGATTAAAAAAAGTTCATGAAGTTGCATCCCCACTTGGCCCTATAGAAGAACTCCAGCACCATCATAGATTTAATGTTTTGCTGTCATTGAACCGTTGGGAAGCAGTTAGAGGAAAAAGTTACATTTTTTTTTCAAGTAGAACTAAAAGACACTCAAAATTAAAACCACTATCACCTTTTAAAACTCTTTTCTTTGCCATGTTAAAATTAAATTTATTTTTTAATGTATGTGCTACAGTCTTCCAAGCTCTCTCCTTGCAGACCTGATTCTCTGTCAGTTCTGGAATGGGAGGCGGGCCAGAGGGAAAGTTTTTTTGTGGCAGTGTTTTTTTGGAAGAAATCCTTTTGTTTATTTGCTATCAAATAACTTGAAAATCATGAAATTCTGTGCTTGAAGTCATGAAATAGTCTTTATTGAATTTTTGTCTTCTGGACATTTAATAGCATTGTTCCTTTATCATTCATGAAGTAAATTAATTTATATAAAATCTTAAAAAAGAAAACTTTCAGGTAAGAAGTAGTTGAGAATGACATATTTTTAGAAATTTCTCAAGTAGGATACTGTCCTATAATAAGTTATTTGTTGAGGATATAATTTTTATGTGAGAGAATATTTTTAAAATTACTAGAAAAGGATCGTTTTAGAATGGAAAAAATGTATCATTCACCTTACTCGAAATTGTGAAAGTGTATTTTTTCCTAATATTCATGTTAAATTGGACCTCAAATTTTTATGACAGTTTTTCTCTATGGGAAGCTGATATATAGATGTCACACAAATAGAAGCATAGTTATTGCATTAGAGAAATGAATGTTTTTCATTTTTTGTTTATATATTACCTAGTAGAATAGCTAACAGTTTTATCCAAAACAAAACACTCAAAGACTCAATCAGCACTACACTGCCTAGTGATTTCTGCTGGTACACTAGATAGAAAGGAAACATTGTAGGTCATTTTTATGAAAAACAGGTGACCCAGGGAGAGAAGTTAGATCTAGTCAATCCTCTGGGCTCTTTGAGGACACTTCTCTCCTTTAGATTAAAGGACACATTCCAGAGGACAGCAGGAGCACATCCGGTGGGAGAGGATATTTTTTGTGGAAAGAGCCAGCAAAAAGCAGGAGCACAGTGACTTCAGTTTTTATCTAAAAGTACATCAGGACAGCCAGAGACACATAAGTGCTACTTCCTACCTTGCTGCTGCTTTTAACTAAACGTGTTGGAATTGCCCTAATGAATTCCAAAGGCTTTCAAAAGATCTTGTCATTTGTCTTGTCGGGATTTATAACCTAATGTGAGACACCTAACATTCAGAACTCACCATTCTGTGGGATTCTGACCTACTTTTGTCAATTATTTTAACATCAAATCTACCCAGGGCCAGAAATATTACTTTGCTTTCTCCTGATAACACCAAATTAAGGTGATAATGGGTGCCTAATAAATGGAAAATTAAGCCCATTTCTGTGTAGAAAAATGTCTTTTGTGAGTATTTTTTTCTATCAACATTCCTGATTTTGTTATCTGTGTTTTTCAACTATGTTACTATATATGCGTATGTATAATAAGTCATATCTGTGTGACTTGCGTATATGACTTATTTGATTGTGATACCTTAGGTAGAATGACTATTTCAGAAAACATGGCTAGAAAGCAGATAGACTTGAAGTGAATGCTGTCCTGACCATTTCAGTATGAAACGGAACAGAAAGGGGCGTTTGTTGAGTATCTGCTGTATGACAGGCCCTGTACTGTTTGACATTTCATTTCTACGTGTAGGGGCCTTGCAGGGGTGTCCTCTGGAAGAGGGCGGGGGGGGAGGAAGGAAGGCGGCTCGGATGTTTGCACTCGCTGTGTGCCCAGTGATCGGTCTGGTCCACTGGTACCACAGTCAGAAGGGGGAGATCTTGCTTGTGTTTCTGGTACAGTTTTCCCTCCAGCTTGTCTGCCTTGCCTCTCGAATATCTCATTAGGGCACTTAACTAAATACTTTATACTCGCTCTTCTTGAACAACCTCTTCAGCCTCGTTTGGTGTTTACATGCTTGTTATTGTTCAGTTATAAATCATACTTTGTTTGCAGGTGTCATATTTATGCGATATGTTTTAGTCTTAAATTTTTAAAAAAAATTTACAGCCTTCAGATAATCCAAGGAAGTTATATTTTATATGCAGAATTTCAGTTTATAAAATTTAAGTAGCAAACTATTTATAAAGGCCTTGGGAAGGTAATTCATCTCTTAAGTTTCCTAATGAAACAAGTTGTAAACCTGTAAAACTCATTCTCCAACATTATATAGTAGTTCAGTAGGATGCAGGTTTTGCAGTCAGTACTGGGTGACTTTGTGGTCAATTATGGTTCCACAGAAGTTAAGGCCTCTGCAGGCTATCTAGCCATTAGATCAACCCTAGAAGTAACTCATGGCCCTTGGATCTTTAGATGAGTGATACCCCTCATATAAGTGGAATCATACAATATTTGTCTTTTTGTGTCTGGCTTATTTCAATTAGCATGTTTTCAAGGTTTATCCATGTTGTGGCATATATTGGAATTTCATTCCGTTTCAATGCTGAATAATGTTCCATTGTGTGGATATACCACATTTGGCTTATCCGTTCATCTGTTGATGGACACTTGGGTCATTTCCACCTTTTGGCTCTTGTGAATAATTCTGCAGTGAACATTCCTGTATAAGTATTCGTTTGAGTCCCTGCTTTCATTTCTTTGGGTATATTCCTGGAAGTGGAATTACTAGATCTTATATAATTCTATGTTATCCTTTTGAGGAACCACCAAAGGATTGGGTTTGAATTGGGTTAATTTAAAAGATTCATAGAGCAAGGTGCCATCTCACTGGAAAATCACAGTCATGGGGTTATTGTTTTGTTAATAGACCTGTAAGTGATCCATTGGCCTCTAAATCATGCCTTTTACTCTCTTAGTTAAAACATTTATTGAGCACCTGCTATGTCCCAGGCCCCATCTGAAATAGAGACTGGAGGGAGAAGCTCACAATTTAGTACAAGACACGGACAGTTACTTTATAGTGCAAAGGTGCAACGGTAATGGAGAGTACTAGCGCAGGGGAGCCCCAAGGGAAGAAGAGTCAAGAAGTCTTTCCCAAAAGAGATGACACTCAACTGATTCTTGATGGAGGAGTGGGAGCCAGCTAGTTGAATAAGGACTGAAAGAGAATTGTAGAGAGTATGTCATGTGCTAGAGCTCAGAGGGATGAAAGAATTGAGACGTTTAGAAACTTAGAACGGGTTAGCACACTGAAACATAGGCTGTAGGGAAGGATATGGCAAAAGATGGTGACGGAGAAGTAGGCAAGCGGTAGATGAGGAAGGACTCTAAGTCATATGAAAGATTGGGGTTTTTATTTTGAAGGTAATGCAGAGATACTGAAGGATTTTTTGTAAAGAAGTGATGTGATAAAAAAAAAACTGTTTTACAAGTCTAGGTAGTTATGCAAATCACAATCCCTGTTGAGAGTCTGCTTTATGGCAGTGGCAATGGGAAAGGAGAAGATGGAATGGATTCAGGGAATATTTAGGGGGTAGAATCAGTAGGACTTCTTTGCTAATGAAGATGGCGAGGAAAAGAGAAGAAAGCCAGATGACTCCTAAGTCTCTTGAGTTGGACAACAGGGTGAACAATCCCATTTACTGAGATAATGAATTCAAGAGGGGGAAGGGCTTAGTTTGGGTGGAGTCAAGGAGGTAAGACAAAGCAAAGGCAAAGGTGAGAATGATGAGTTAGTTCCATTTTGAGTTTAAGATGCCTATAGACTATCCAACTGGAGATGTGAGTCTAGATGGAGCTCAGGAGAAAAATATGAGCTGGAGATATTTGGGAGATGTTAGCTTATGTAATGGTGGTTGAGGGCATGAGAAATGAAGAGAATGTCAAAGGGAAATGTCACTTTGGGCCAGGTGCGGGACAAGAGCTTATGAAAGAGACAGAAGGGATGGCCAAGAGGGATGAGTGGACAAGGAGTGGGGACTCATGGAAGCGTAGAGTGGAGGTTCAGAAAGCCAAATTTCATTCCAAAATAAATCAATCCACTCATGTCTTGAGGCAGTGATATTCAAACTGCCTTGAGATCCTTCCTTAATATTTGATTTTAGAAATATTTTAACTTCAAAAATTAAAAACCAACAAACTAAAATATGCTGTTTTTAACATATTAAAATGTTGAAATCCAGCAAACACGAGTACTAGGTTAACTTTTTGTGCAGAGGCCAGAATAAGGCCATCCGTGGTACATGAAAGAGCATCTTGGTATTTCAAGGTGAGCTCTGAAAGAGCGGCTACCATTTCTTAGGCTGAATCAGAGCTTTCTCAGTACTGTGCAACTGAAACAAAATACAGAGATGGGGTCACCTAAGAAAACCTCTGTCTTCTGTAAACCCAGTCTCAAATATTTATGAAAATCACTTTTCTTATTGACTTGTTACTTAAATTACGTTACATGCTGTTCCTTCTGTTAACATATTGGACTTCCATGTAGCTGTCATTTCTAAACGGTTGCGAGGGGGGGAAGCTACACCCAAAAAGAAGTTATAGAACTTGGCTTATTGATCTTTCTGTGGCTCACCTGACTCTCCAAGCCAAGTTCTAGAGGTTTAAGTATACTACATATGTCTTTTTAACTGTGTTATTTTGAACTGAATTCACCACTAGGACCAGGTGATTTTGTGTTTGCATTGCTGTAGAAAGTTTAGAGTTAACATTTCTGTTATCTTAAATGATCCTTACTCTTTTTTTCATATTGATTCATAAATAGATAACTGTATACAAATTATCTCTGGTATAAATTATCTCAAAGGATGACAACAACAATAACAAAATACTCTGTATTTGGTTTTAGACTGCTGTATGGTATTTGATTTTTATTTCTAGTTTAAGTTAAAAATTAGCTTGAATTCCTTGAGTAGACATGACTTGCGCTACTTGGGCAACAAATTAGAGCATGTTAGACATTCCAGAAAGAAAAGAGGAGCTACTGGTTCTCAAAGTTGGCTCCAAATAATCCATAAAATTTGCAAATCACTTGTGAATTGTCAAATAAACTCTACCTTTTAAACCACTTTTGTTCATATTTTTCTATTTAATGATTAATCTTGGTCTCCTTTAGCAGAGCATTGATGTTAGAGCACATTCTGTGCATTAAAATCCTGTGTTCCACATAATAGTATAAAATAGAACTTCACAGTCTATGGTGCATATCACAGTTCACAACAAATTTTCAAAACAATGTCATGACCTAAGTGTTATTGTTATCCCCATTTTATAGATTTTAGAGAGGCTGAGATTCAGCAAGATTAAGTGGCTGGCCAAGTAAGAGGCAGAGCGAGGAGTAGGATGCAGGGGCTCTGCCTGCTAACCCTGTGCCCTCCCGCTCCATCGGGCCTGAACTAGGAACTGCAGACCTTTGTTGAGAAGTCAGGTACAAAAGTTTATCAATTCGCAATATTTAACAACCTATCAACGAGAAAAATCGTTCATTTTCCATTTCACAATGGTATTATGTTTTTGAATCTGTATCTCCTTGCTTCTCTCCTTTTTTTAGGGAAAAAAACCCTTTATTTTGATGATGCAGTGGTTCATATGTGCTTTCTTTTTGCAAATGTTTTTAATAGTGCAGATAAAACGAAAGTCACTCTTGACCTGTCAGTTCCATCCCTAGAAATTACTGCTGTAATCTATGTATGTCCTTTCAGGATTTTTATACGCATTTACATACAACATACATGTGCTGATGGAAATACCTTGTTGTTGTAGGGGGAAGGGAGTACATAAATTTTATCACATGGTATGTCTTACTCTACAGTTTGCCGTTTACTTAATCTTTTTGGAAGTTCTGTCCAAGTCAGTACATAGAGACTTACCTCATCCTTTTTAATCCTTCAGAGTATTCCATTTTATGGATTTATCATGGTTTATTTAAGAATTTCCATATTTTCTCTTTCCTGTTTTGCTCTGGCCGCTTCTTCCTGACCTTGAGGCTCCTTTGTTAAGTTTTAGGGGTATTCAGGATTGATTACTGCCCAGTTACCAAATGTCCCATAGTGCCTCTCATATCCCCAGTCGGAATGAACTCTGGATGAATAAATTTTCCCAAAAACTGATACTCAAAAAAAAAAAAGTTTTAACTGATCTTGATGAAAACCTTTCTAAATTATACTACAAGCAACACCTAGCAACATGCCATGGATGTGGTAGTTGCTCAATAAATGTGCTGAATGACTGAACATGCCTTACTGCTTTAGAAAAGAGAAGACGCCCAATGTAAACTTCAGCCTCTGTTTAGTGACTTGGTCCACTAGCTGTTGCACAGTGCCACCAAGTGGAGATAACTGGGGGACCGCCAGGGGTATGAAGGACAGTTTAAAAACCAAAGCACTGTGCTTTATAGGCTTCAAAGTGGGGAAGAAGGGGACAGGGTTAAAGAGGAAAGGAGGAATAGAGAGATGCTGGAACTGTGGCGTTTCCAGACAGTGTCTCCCTCGTATGCCAGGAGGTCTTGGCACCTTTTTGATGGCTCTGCTTCTGGTAGCATCCCCTGCCAGTTGGCTGTTCATTCAATCAAACATTTTGTGGACTGGGAATGCAAAGATGCTCAGACACAGTCCCCACCCTCAAGAAGCTTATCGTCTAGTGAAGAAAGCCTGTGTTTTAACCAAGAGGTGCAGTAAGACATTAATGTTATAAAGGGAGCCAGAGCAGTGGCATTTGAGCTGAGATGTAAAGGGTGAATAGATATCCTCTTTGAAGACTCAGGTGATGGGCAGAGAGCCTGTGAGAGAGGGTACATCACAAGAACAAAGAGCCATCCACTCAGATTCAGTCTGACACCCTGGTGGACCCATCAGTGACAGCTTGGGGCACCAGAGCAAATGAGGCAGGTTCCAGATGGGAAGCTTGTCTCGTGTCCTTGGCAGTTCTGACGTCCCAAAGGCAGTGGAAAGCCGCTGAAACCTTAAGGAGGGAAGTAACATGATTGGATTTACATTTTAGAGAAAGTAAATCATTCTGGCCGTGGTATCAAGAATGAATTCAAGGCTGTGTGAGGTGATAGCGGGGTTAACTAACCTTGTTGTGGTAATCATTTTGCAATATATAAGTATATCGAGTTGACACATTGCACACCTTAAGCTTACGCGGTGTTTATAGCTCAGTAAAGCTAAGGGGAAATATGGATTAAAGAAAGGTTCTGCAGGACCAGATTCAGGATGACCTTTTTTTAATTGTAGGAATCCAGGTAAGAGACCCAAAAGAACCTAAACATTGGTAATGATGCAAAAGCAGCAGAACTAAATATGAGAGATGTTCAAGAGGTAGGTGATGGGTGTTATTTTGAAATTTTTAATTTCTGCTTTTTTCCTAGCATTTATTGCTCCTTTCCCTTCCCCTGCCCCCAATTCAAACAACAGCGAAAGCGTTCTGTGCCATGGCCTTTGGGATTGGGTTGTTACTGCAGTAATTGACAAGGGAGTCAATTCTCTACTTGTGAATTTCTCCCCTCAAATGAAATAAAAAAAAAACAAAAAAATTACACCCTCATTTGAGAAAGAAGAGGAATTGAAGGGAAACAAGATGCAAGAGGGTGGCAGTATCTCTAAGAAGAGGCCCTGAGCTCTGCTCCCTTCCCCCAACTCACCAGCCTTAGGTCAGATTTGGGGGATAAATAAGTGGACCTCTGGACAGAATGGAGGATCGAATAGCAGGGGACACCCATGCCTCAGTTTCCAGGTTTGCCTACAGAAGAATTCCACTGAACCCAGACAATGCAGCAGCCACTGAGAAGAAATGGCAACATGGCGTGTCTCAGCTAAGATAGTCCCCAACAAGTTTCTTGGGTCCCCAGAGTGGCATAGGGCATAGGGAAGCATCTGGAAAGTTTCCCTGCCACACCCTCTCCAGCAGCTGTAGAAGTAATTGACAAAGGAGCCAATGAATGGGGACAGAGGGTCACCTGCATGGATCTGAGACCAAAGACCAGATGGACATCTCCGTGGATGTTGGTGCAGAAAGGCGCCAGTAAGCGTGGCCAGAGGGAACCCAGCTGTCCAAGCAAATGCCAGCATCAACAGAGCCCACCACTCCCCCCGCCCTCCAAGTACTGACATTGCACAGAACTTAGCTGTAACCCCAGGGAGGAGGTGGTGGGAGGAAGCCTAGTTGGCTGAGTTTATCTTGAGTTGACCAAAACAATGTTTCTGCTGCTAGACAGAATGTATTTTAGAACAAAATTGAGAAGAACAAAATTATATTCTTTGCACACCCTCATTGTGACCTGTGAAAATGTACCCACCACCAACAGACTTTTCAGGACTTGGCAACTGTCTGGTGGACTTCTAGGGTTCCAGATTTGGTTTAGGGAAAGATAGTTCTGTTTTGGACATGTTGAGTTTGAGGTGCTTCTCCAGAAGTCTTATGAATCTGAAAGTTGGGAGAGAAGTGTAGGCTGGAGAAATGAATTTGGAAGTTACAGAAGTAGGTGCAGGCTGTTGGTGAGGCCGTGAGTAGATGAAATCAAATAGGGGGTGGAGAGGAGAGGACGGAGCCCAGGGAAGTCCTGACATTTAAACGGGCGAGCAGAGAACATGGAGACAGAAAAGAGCCTGTGAAGAAAGGTCCAAAATGACCTTGAGAAGAGTACCAGGTGACACCAGATAATCATATTGATAACTATCATTTAATTTCACACTAAATCAGGAGGATCCAGCTTCCAGGATAGTTCAGGGTTACAAACTAAAATTCTTCGTCACATCTCTTCTTATTGACCAGGAAAATGCCTGTCTCATGTCCAAACTTGAGGCCACATCCTGGTTGCCTCGGGAGGCGGGATCCTGACTACAGGGCCTAATTTATGCTAATGTGGTGCAGCCTCACTTCCCTCCATCGTGTTCCTGCAGAGGAGACCCTGGTTCATGTACACAGGGGACACTTGTGCGTGTAAGGTCAAGGTGCTATCCGGACTTTTTTCCACTGTTACCCAATTCCCCTTTTAAGGAAAGATCTCCATCGCAAATTATTTCCAGAGATTAAGACTACACAAATTTGTTCTTTTGGGTCTATGCTGCTTATTTCTAGGTGATGAGAACTGCTTAAATCCATCATTCCCTCATCACCCTGGATGCCAGGGAGCTAATACCAGGTTTGGGGCTTAAGAGCTTGTTCCTCAGAGAGGAGTTCTTGTAATTCTAGTTTTTTCCTTCCTCTTTGCCCTTATTTGTTTCTGCTCCTACTTTCTGATCATGTTATACTGGTCTGATGGTATATTTCCATAATAACCCATTCACATATTTTTTGACTTTTGCAAGAAACAGAGTAGCTAATTAAAAAGTAAAGGCTATGTTGTCATAATTTTGCAGATTTTTAAACTGTATCTCTAAGGTTGACCATTGGTCTATGGTAGTACCTGCTGTCTTCGTTTATTAGTTACAAAGTTCATTCTGATAAATAATTTAGAGAAGTTTTTTCCCAATAGTCAATCTGTGTATCAATGACAATAACAAAAATTACACACTTGATTGATTGATGAAATAGAGCGTTTAAGGACACAAGGTGACCCCAGGGCGGTGAGATCAGGAAGTTTTCCTCTTTAGTCTGTTAGCTCTGCTGATCCATCACGGCCATGTTGCTTAGAGCTGTGGCCACTGCTCTTGTAAGTCGTCAGTATAAACTCTTCCCTCCTCTAATCCTATGTCAAATCCCGTAACAGGCTTCTTGCTTTGACAGTTGAATTACCATGAGCAAGAACTCAACAAAAATCAATAATGTACCTTCCCCTGCACTGTGCTGGGTTCCCAACTGTGGGCGTGCTTGCTTTCATCATTTTGGACTCAGATCTTTTTTAGGTGCCAGGATCTACTTTGACCGTCACCAGGCAGGAGGATACAGGCTTCTTCCAAGGTAAAGACTGAGTATTTGCCCAGGAGCCCTGCCAAAGATTGCCCCCGGGGTAGGGTGCAGCCTCCTTCAGAGAGTGGAGAACAGACCATACGATTGTCCTCTCTCTCGGCTGCCTACTAACTTACCCGTTAAGCCACCTGTGCCAGGTTGCGCTGCAGTTACCAGTTGCCGTTGCTTTAATTCTCCCAGCTTAGATGGCCCTGAGCCGCCCGAACTGAAAGTGCGATTAAACTCTCCTTTGAACAACGCTCATCGCAGAGCTGCATGCAGCTTGGGCCCTCGCCACTACCCACTAAATATTAGCTTGGGTCCCAACAAAGAGAAAAAGGTCCGAACTCTCCTTTTGGCTAATGATTTGCTCATCAAACCAAGATGTCTCAAACCTGTAATTCTAGTTGTAATTGCTTTCCCTATCGGTTTCATTCTATTTGAAAGAGCAATAGCCACAAAAGAGGGGAATAGGAACTTTCATTACCACATGGCGTGTGTCAGACACTCTGCATGCTGTGTCATTTGGTCCCAATAACAGCCTGAGAGGTAGGGGCTCTCCTTCACAGATAAACACCCAGAGACTCTGGGAAACCATTGGTCACCCAACGCTACACAGCAAAGGATGGAATCCAGTTTGCACTCAGATGGACTTAATTCCTATTTTTCTGTAAGAGGCATATTTTTCTATGCCAACCTCAGCATTGAGAGAAAGATAACAAGAAAAACGGAGTTGACTGCTTACTGAAGAGACTGTAACAAGCTTGGAGCTAGGTGGCTGTGGCTGGAGTTGCTAGGGCAGAGTCCTTGGGAAGAGTCCTGAATTGTTGACCATGATTCATCCACTCCTTCCTGTTGCCTGGTTTGTTATCTGATCCCAAGACTGTGCTGTAACTTTGGGGGCGAGAAGACAGCGCTAAGAGTCCATGGAGTCCTCGTACCTCCCGCCCGAAGCCTCTGTTCTGATATGCCTACTTCATGCATCAGGAGAGAAATCCAGGCAAGAAAGTGGCAGCAATGATTGAACTACGCTCTAGATACAATTTCCTGCTGTGCCGGGGGCGCTAATTCATGTGGACTCAGAGGAACCTCAGGGACAGGGTTTTGGAAAATCAGACCCCAGGGTTCTGGAAGCTAAAAATGCTGGCAGTAATGCGGATAGCACTTGGTACGGAGCGCTGCACTCCTGTCTCCCTGCCCTCTGGAAAGAGTCCAGGGTTGCTGGAGTCGGGATCACATAAGAGGGGGTCGGTAGTGATAAAGGTGAGACACCCCATTCCTCCACCGAGGGAGCCTTGTTAGCCTTGCCCTATACATTCTCTAGTAAAGAACCCCTTCCACTTTGGCCTCGTTGGGATCCCGGATTTCAGAGTGAAGATTCTGGTTCCACCTTGTCTGAATGCTGAGACCGTTTTTGTTGCGGACTGGGGGCTGGCAGGGTATCTTCAGAGCCAGAATACGGACGGGCTCCTTAAAAAGCTGCAGCTTGGTGCAGCGTGAAAACCACAGAACTGCTTTTGACATTCAACTTAATCTTCAGGCTATAATACCAGCTGCACTGCTGGACGGGGCTTGGCTATCTCCGCAGAGCCTGCTCTGCTTTTGAGAAAACTGACAAATTTGGAAATGTGATAAAGGTAACACTTTTCTGTAAGCGGTTATTTCTTCCTCTTTATTATTTGGTTCAAAGAATTTTTGAATTTCATTCCAATCTTTTCACTTTGTGTGTCAAGAAAAAGAGTCATACCAAGAAAGACTTGACCAATATAGTCTTTTCATATCATAAATTCTCTTCTCAAAGTTGTTTTTTCTGAGAGGAATGAAAGTAATTTTATTTGTTGTTGGGTGATGGTCAAATGCTTTCAAGTGACCTGTTTCTTCCTTTAAATGAGCATTTTCTGATCTACCTGAGTGCAACCCTTAAAATGTAATGCATCCAGTGGCATGCCCTCCGAAATAAGATTTGCTGTTAGTGCTAAAGATGATTTCACAAATATCCCTCCCAGGATCACACGAATGTTGACAATAGAGAGCAAACATGAATTGATCTTTTTAAATTAGATTTTTGTTAGGCCTATGTTTTGGATTAAGAAAGAGATGTGGTCAATGGATTTTATTCCTTTCTGTGTGTGTGTGTGAGGAAGAGTGGCCCTGAACTAACAACTGTTGCCAATCTTCCTCTTTTTGCTTGAGGAAGACTGTCACTGGCTAACATCCGTGCCCATTTTCCTCTACTTTATGTGGGACGCTGTCACAGCACGGCCTGAGGAGCGGTGCTATGTCCGTGCCCAGGATCCAAACCTGTGAACCCCAGGCTGCGGAAGTGGAGTGCACGAACTTAACCACTACGCCACCAGGCCGGCCCCAATGGATGATTTTATTCCACTTTTATAGCGAACGGGAATGAAAAAGGGAACAAAATATTTCCACACTGGACTCCTCGTGAATGAATTCAAGCAAAGTTCATTACTGCTGGTTTCGCCTTTGGCTGGGTGTGAAGTGTGCCCGCAGAGGTGCTGACTTGCTCCCCGCACGAGGCAGCCCTCTGAGCGGGCAGGGCCGGCTCCGGAGAAGTGGAGGTCTCTGCACACGTCTGCTAAGTCCCAGGGGCTTCTGGGGCTTTGTCAGCTCGTGCTAAAAAACATTTTTTTCCCATCAGGTTCTAGGTGGAGAAGGCATGTCATCCAGTATAAGGGACGACTGGGTCATTTCTAACTGTGACAGGCCACGAGAATAACAGCGTGAGCCAGATCCCAGTGCGGGGCGGCTCTGCCTGACGTTTCCTTCCATGGACTCCACACACTCGCGTTTGCCATGCAGTGTACACACATGTGTGACCTGCCAGTATCTTGAACATGCCCAGCAGCCCTGTTTTCGGCAGGTCCCTTCATCTCCGCAGGCCCCAATTCCTCCTCTGCAAAGGAGGGAAATGGTCTATAACTCGTTCCAATCTCTTCTTCTGTCTCTAGAATATTCAATACATCAAGAGAAGGAGGGGGTTAAGACTCAATGCCTCTCTAAGAAACTCTAAGGTTTCTGTCATCCGAGGGCAGAGGTGTGCCCAGCAATCAGTTATGGTTGTCTCAAAATGCTGTGAACTTTCTTTCAACATATACCTACCATCTGATCCCGCCATTTACTCCTAGCTGTTTACACAAGAGAAATAAAAATCTGTCCACACAAAGACTTGCACGTGAATCTGGATTCCCAATAGCCCCGAACTGGAAATAACTCAAATGCTCATTAACAGATGAATGAACAGAGTACATTCCATCCATACAATGGATTACTATTTAGCAGAACAAAGGAACACGCGACTGACACGCCAACAACGTGAATGAATCTCATTATGCCGCGTGAAAGCAGCCAGACGCGAGTCCAGGCCATGTGGTTCCGTTTGTGTGAACTTCTAGAGAATGAAACGAGTCTGGTGGAGGAACAAAGAGCAGGTCGGCCCTTGCCTGCGGGGGTACCAGGGACCTTTTGGGGGTGACGGAAATGCTCTGTGTCTGGATCGTGGTGGGAGTTTCACAGGCGTGTGCAGCTGTCACCACTCTGTAAAGGGATACGGCTTACATGTAAATTACTTCTCGAAGTTACTGGGGAAAACTTCGTAAGCTCTTGACTGTTAAATCGGAGGCTTGAAGACAAGACATAATGGGCGGCAGTGTTGTGAGGCCGCGATATCAAAAAAGGGTTGATGAACCAGAGAGAGTCATCGTGAACCTTCTGAAAAGTGCCTTGGTTTCTGGGCAGCACATGTGAATTTGTAGAAGAAGAACTGATCTTCCACGTTTGGGCAAACCCAGATCAGAGAACCTCCTTGGGGACTAGGCAGGGGACAGGCTAGCTGGACTCCTGAGAGCCAGCTGGCTCGGCCAGGGCACGGTGGCAGGCAGCCTGCTGTCCTCTCACCGTGTCAGGCTCCTCAGCACCAGGGGCCCCTCCTCTCCGCCTGAGGGGGTATGCGCTCCTCGGGAGGTGCCAGGCCACTTCTTGAATGTTCTATTCGGAAAGGAAGACACTGTTGGCACATCATTCCTTTTCAGGCCATCTGGAGCAGCCTGCCTCAGCTGGCACCACTTGTAGAATCATAGGATGTGAGGTCTGGGAGAAACCTCAGGGATTCTCCTGTCCAACTCCCCAAAGGAGGAAACTGGGGCCCAGAGAAGGTCAGTGACTGGCCTAAGCTCACACAGCCAGAGCAGGACTAAAAATCAGTGCCCTCCTGGAGTCTCTCCACTTTATTATGCTCACTCACGACTCGCTAAAAAAGTGCAGCCTAACGTCTCCAGCTGTCAAAGCCAGGTCCCGAAGCCAAGCTCAGCCTGCTGCACTTTGTCTAAATGAAAGCTGTAAAGTGGCTGGATTCTGGCTGAGAGAAAGGCAGCAAGTCCTCAGCGCTGACCTCCTGTGAGGAGACGTAAGGATCAAACCTCAGCATGGGGATGAATGAGAGGCATTTATGATTATTGTAGAACTTGGCAGCAATTACCAAAGCCTGTTCCGTGGTGGAAATGACCATGTTAAATTTCCATTCTTATTTGCATTTGCAAAAATAGGATAAAATTATTTCTTGGGTAGGAACGTTCTCCATGACTGGGAAATGCTTCTTGCTCATTACTGTTCCTTTCACTCCTCGTATATTTTCCCTTGATGGCTATTGAAACAGCAGATATTTTATACATTCATCCCAGTGCATTCTTCATTGAAGTGGAATCAGACTCCTCCAACAAAGCAGCCGCTGCCAGGGAGTAAATTAGGCCTTTCTGGACGCTCTGCTCACACTCCGTCCAACACGGCTCTAACTATCAAACTACGCTTTGGCAGGCCCACGTCTCAGCATCGTCCCCAACCTCCTCCACTCGACTCTGGCCCTTCAGAGCCTGGGCAGGGGCGGGGTGGCCCGGGGCGGAGGTGGCCCCTCTGGAGTCAGGATGTTCTTTCCCCCTGGTGTCAGGAAGGCTCCCGCGATGCTGGCACTGGTTTGGGGAGACAAAGATGGCAGTTGTGTGACTGAGCAGTGGTCTCGGCCCTTAGGAGGGTCTGCTGTGCTGGTGCCATGTTTTGCTTTTCACGCAGTTGCCCCAGAATATCAGCTGCAGAGTTTGCCAGAATGACTAGGACGGAGACTTCGGGAAGAAGGCTTAGGGTGTTGGAGAGAATCGCCGTCAGCCGGAGCAGCAGCCCCCGAGCTGTCTCCTTCCAGGAGGGGCTCCGAGGTGACCAACGACAGCGCTTCCCGGAGGCGTCGACAGCGGTGAGGCCCCACCCTTCCAGTGGTCTTGTGTTCTGTGCCGCTTTGTCTTGTCCTGATGGTCATGCTGTGTCGTGGCTGCAGCAAACGCCTTTAGTTGTCGGACACGGCGGGCACCGAGGGTGGGTCCCACGCTGGCGTCTAAGGCTTCCCCCCACCGAGCACTCAGGGCGGAGCCTCGGTCTTCTTCGCAAACTACGTCCACCCGCTCGCACTGCAGACACCTGTGTATCCACAAGGGCACTTGGTCGCTGTGTAGTAAATCCTGTTAAACGTTTAGATAACTTGTTGAGCAAGCGGATAATACAAGTACTGACCTTAAATGTGGACTCACCAAATCAGAGTACTAGTGATACAAAAAATCACTGAAAACACTGTGGGGGAAGAACTGAAACTTTTTCTACAAGATTCACCGATGACCAGAATTGATCTACGGCTATTTTCAGGTGTACTGTGTAGTGATGGAGAACTCAGCTGGGTACCAGAAAAAATCATATCCTTCCTGCCACCTCTAATCCTTTGAATTTAAATCATTCCCATCATTGAGGTCAAAGGTCTTTGGGGCGACTGAACTGGATAATTCATTTTCTTCTTATTAATTATAAACATAGTCTTTTGTTTACCTAAGAGACAGGAATACAATTGCTATTTCAAGTCACTTTTACTTTTTACTTACTATGTTTTTTATCGGCACACAAACATGCTCTAGTGTCTCTCACCTTTAAAAAAAAGTCTGCCCTTAATCCTTAGAGCTATCTGTTGATGTCTCTCTTTTTCACTGAAAAACTTCTGAAAGAACCGTGCACTCACGAATTCTCTCCACTTCCTAACTTTCCATTCGCCCTCCAGACTTCTTCACTCTGGGTCTGCCCCACGCCTCCACCAAAAGTGCCCTCCCCAAGGGAGCCGGGGACCTCATGTTGCCCATTCCAGGGAGCATTTCTGAGGCCTCGTCATCCTGGAACTCTCCTCTGGGGACCGTCTGAGAATCCTTCGATGGCACCTGACAGAAAACCCAACGCAGACTGTGGCAGAGAAAAGAGTAAGTTTCTGTGGTGTTTCTTTAATGATTTTCTCCCCTTTTCTTCTCTCTTCTTTCGGGCATCAATCAAATATAGGGTTAACTGAATTAATCCTCTGATGATCTGGTCTCTTGTTCACCTCCTTAGCTGTTGACGAGCTCTGAGAGTTCCCTGCCTCTGTCTTTTAAACCTTGTATTGAATTTGTGGTGTCAGCTCCCAGAGTTTTCCTCTCTAGGTATTGTTCCTTGCTCATGGAAATTCCTTTTTATTGCAACACATTCTTGTTTCACAGATGCAGTATTTTGCCTTATTTTTCTGATGAAAGTAATTTTAATTTTTGCTCTCCTAGTCTCTCGTTTTCTAAGAGCTGCTTTCTTTAGTTTGCTTTGGCCTTGCCCGTTGTGTGGACCTTCTGAAAATGTCCCTGTGATTCTAAGCAGGGACATTCTGCAGGGAGACCTGAGAGCCCTGGGCAGGGAGGGTGGGGCTGGCTGACTGGCCTTTGGGGTTAATGGGTCAGGCTGAGTGGGTGGGAGGCCAGCTTTGTCATTGGGTCAGTCTCCACCCCTCCCACCCGCAAACATCAACATGTGCTGGCCTTTTCTCTGGGGCCATTTGGCTTCTCCAGAGAGGGAACTTGCAGGCTGCTCTGAGGGTTAGGGGCCCAGCTGAGGATTGTGCCCTAACGCTCCCGTGTTCAGCGTTACCTCTGTCCCCATCTTGTACCTGCTACTGGAGTCCAGATCTTCTCTGGCTCATTTTATGCAGAGAATGAACCTCTAGTGTCTGGCCGGGGGCAGGCGGGCCTGGGAGTTGAGGGGTCTGTTGGTCCTGTTTGAGGACCTCCACTCTCCTCCTCCTTTTCACCCTTCTACCTTGTTCCCACCTTCCAAAGAACACGGTGCCTCCTAGCGAGCGCCAGGCCCCTCAGGACTTGGCCAGCTTCTCAGCAGCTCACTGCAGACTCTCAGCTCAGCTCCCTCCACTTGGGGAAGTCACCGGTCTCCCAGGCATCTTCCAAACGCAGAACATTTCCCGTCCATAGTTTTCTCCTCTTCTGCCCTTTCTTCCTTCACGGCCACATTAGGGCTTTAGGAGGGAGTAGTGATAACATTTCCAGCCACTATATTTAATGGAAAGTTCGTTGGCATTCTTTACATTTTTGGATTATATTTTGATTCTTTAGGATTCATTTCCACAGAAAGTCAGCCAGAAAAGAGAAATTCTGCACTTTTCAGCTGCACCCAATTCTTTCTACAAAGAGTAAACATGCAGGTAAAGTTTTGTCAATTTAAAATGTTGCCTATTGCATAATATTCATTTTGTGAGATGTGAATGAAATTATGTCCTATTAAAGAAGGAAATGTGTGCGATTATTGCTGCCTTTTCAGATTGTCCGGGAGCCTCTATTCTAGTCTCAGATGTTCTTCTAAATGACTCAGATCTTTGTGGTTCTTTGTGAAGAATTTTGCTACCTTAAGGAGACTGATAGCCAGGCCTCTTCCATGCGCTCATTTAATCTGAAACCCAGCCGTACGAAGCAGACCGTCACCATTGTCCCCACTTTACAGGTGAACAAACTGAAGCAGAGAAATAATTTGTCCAAATCCACACAGTTAGTAGGTGTCTCCAGAGTCCCCGATCTTAATCACTATGCCATGCTATGTTGCAACATCTTCTTCTTTTTATTTGATGAAATTTTTAAAGATTCTCCCATCTACTTCCCCAAAGGAAACTTACAATCTTAAAAGACCTAGAGGAGAGTACACACACACACGCACACACGCACACAGCCAATTAAAAGGAGCAGAGACTGTTAAGTGCGGAAGTCTCAGATGAGCCGGTTCTTCCAGGAGAGCACTAAATTTGGCTCTGATTTCCGGCCAGCTAATGAAAACAAGTGAAACATGTTAGATTATATGGTTCTCACTGTTTTGTAGAGCAAACATGCAAATTATTTTGCAGAGCAAAAGGTTTTTGGCAACTGATTTCTAGAAACACTTTCTAGAATTCTAATGAAACAACTCTACCTTAAGGCTTTTTAAAAACTTTATTGTGAAATGTAATACTTACTCAGAAAAATACAAAAATATCAATGTACAGCTTACTGAATTACTGTAAAGTGAGGCCCCACCTACCATACCACCCGGTCAGGAAACCTGGCCAGCCCCACAGCTCTGCACACGGTCCTTCTAGTCGTAAAGCTCTCCTCTCTCTCAAACGCGGCCACGATCATGATTTTTATGGCAATCATCTCTTTGCTTTTATTTTTTTCCAGATTTATTACCTAAATAATATCCTAAACACTATATAATGTTATAATGAATAATGTTTCAGTCCACGATGGACCTCATATACGACAGAGGTCCCATGAGATTGGCACCACATGGCCTATGTGTGTATTAGGCTACACCATCTAGGTTTGTCTAAGTACACTCTATGATGTTCACACATGACAAAATCGCCTAACACATTTCTCAGAATGTATTGCCATTGTTAAGTGACATATGACTCTAGTTTTGCTTTGCCTGTTTACCTTTATACGACTGGAATCATATATTAGATATACTTTTTGGCTTCTTTTGCTCAACTTGATGTCACTGAGATTCATCCCAATTGTTGTGTGTAGCTGTACTCATTTTTCTTGTTCTAGAGTACTACACTGTATGACTATAGCACATTTTAGGAACATACCACAGTTTGTCTCTTCATCAGTGGATGGACATTTGGGTTATTTTGGTTGTTGGCTATTATAAAGAATGCTGCTATAAGCATTTTTGCATGCCTCTTGATTCAAGTATATACATATTTCAGCTGGGTCACAGGGTAAGCCTACGTCCAACTTTTGTAGATAATGCCTAGCAGTTTTCCAAAATAGTTGTACTATTCATACTACCCACCAGGAGTATATGAAAGTTGTTTTCTAAATCCTTGACAACACTCAAAATTTTCCATCTTTTAAATTTTAGCCATTCTTGAGGATTATGCTATCTCATTTTGGTTTTAGTTACATTCTTCTTGTTACTAATGAGGTTTGACTATTTTTGTATGCACACTGGCCATTTGAATTTCTTTTATGAATTGCCGATTCAAGTCTCATGTTCATTTTTCTACTGCATTGTCTGTCTTTTCATTGATTTGTCAGTGTTTTTAAATGATGACAACTTTTATAAATTTGATTTTTTTTAACTGTTTGATACTAGTACAGTCATACCTTGAGATACTGTGAGCTTGGTTCCAGACCACAATGAAGCAAATATTGCAATAAAGCGAATCCCGTGAGGTTTTTGGTTTCTTAGTGCATATGAAAGTTGTGTTTACACTACACTGTAGTCTATTAAATGTGCAACAGCATCATGTCTAAGGAAACAACGTACATACCTCAATTAAAAAACACTTCATTGCTAAAAAATGCCAGCCATCATCTGAACCTTCAGTGAATCATAATCTTTTTGCTGGTGGAGGGTCTTGTAAAAAATGCAGTATCTGCAAAACACAATAAAACAAGGTATGCCTGTATATAGGAATTCTGTTGACATTCCAATATTGAATTTTATCAAGCCATTCTTACTAACCCTTTGAATTCTAGTATTTATCTATAGATATTTTTGGATTTTCTACATACATAACCATAGTATCTGCCCCAAAATGTTACTTTCTCTTTCTTTGCAATCCTTTACCTATTCTTTTTCTTGCCTAACTGCAATGTTAGTACCTCTGACACAATGGTGAAAGGAGTGGTGATAGCGGGCATCCTTGTCTTCTTCATGATCTCAGAGGAGGCTCCACACTCCGGTAGTGCAGGAGACTTCTCCCTTTGCCACTAGAGAAGAGAGAGACTGGAGCAATTTTTCCTGGACTGTTGACTGCTCCAGGCTGAAAGTGACACACATTACTGCTTCTAATTCATTGGACAGAACTAGTTATATGGCTCTTCTAACTGCAAGGGTGCTAGCAAATGTAGGGAAGTTTGATGGATTACCTGGTTAGCATGACTTTGCCACACAAGGGGCTGATAGAGGATAACGGGGACCAACTCAAGGAAGAGTGGGAAGTCCTCCATGAGGACACATCTTGGTGGAAACCTTAAGGATGACGTAGGAGTTTCCTGGGACTGCCATAACAAAGGACCACAGACAGGGCAGCTCAAAGAGAGAAATTTATTGTCGCATAGTTTTGGATGCCGGAGTCCAAAATCACGGTGCTGGCAGGGAGGGAAGGCCCTGTCCAGGCCTCTCTCCTTGACTTGTAGACAGCCATTCTCTACTTCCGTCTCTTCACATCATCTTCCCTCTATGTATGCCTATATTCAAATCCCCCCCCCTCCCTTTTAAAGATACCAGTCATATTAGATCAGGGCCCACCCTTATGACCTTACCTTAACTTCACTATCTGTGTAAAGACCCTATCTCAAAATAAGGACACATTCTGAGGATTAGGATCGCAACATACAGATTTTGTGGGGACACAAAGAAGTTGGTCATTTCCAAAAAATGGGAGGGAGGATAACAGCTCTAGGAAGAGGCCAGTTTGTGCACAGGTCCTAAGGTCAGAAAAAGATTACACCTGTGGCTAGAGCTCAGCAGGCCATGGAACTGATAGGAAAGACCAAATCACATCCAGCCCTGTAGTCCGGGGGATGGAGATTTGAGATCTTATTCTAAGCACAATGGAAAGCAACTGGAGGGTTTTATGGAGGGGAGATGATCTCACCACTTTAACTGTGGGTGGAGAATAAGCTGTAGGCAACAAGAGTGGCAGTGGGAAGATCAGCTAGGAAGCAAGTGCGGTAGTCTAGACGAGAGCCGAAGATGCTCCAGACCAGAGGGTGGTAAGGGACAGAGAAAGCAGTGGACGTGCCAGACGTGAATTCGAGTGGGTGTGGCAGGACTTGTGGGAGAACTGGATGAGGAGGGTGAAGGTGAAAAGGGCAGCAAAGGTAACTTCCAGGTTCTGAATTACAGAACTGGATAAATCGCAAAAGCTGGGTAAAACTAGGGAGGGTTGAGTTCAGGTTTTGCTTGGGGGGGGGGGGGCGGAGGAGGGGTGTCAAGAGACCCATTTTGGACATGTTACATTTGAGATACGTATGAGGTATCCAAATGAGGAGATCACTAGGAGCTGAATACGTACAGATCTAGTGCTCTAAGAAGAGACACAGACCAGAGAAAAATAAAATTGAGAATCACAATGACAGATGTCATTTAGAACCTTGGGAAAGAGTGAGACTAACTAGGAAGAGAGAGAAGAGAGTTATGAAGAAAGTCTAGAAATATTTAGAAATGGATATTTCTTCATCTCAACCATCCACCAAAGCCAAAGTATAAAACCATCATGCTTATAAATAATGCAGTGACAGTACTGCTGGAGTTGGTGAGATAATACGTCTGGCTGCTGCCTTCTACCCAATCTTAGATAACATGAGAGAGATTCATCATTGACATCAGAAGACGTTTCAGCAAGTGCTGGGTCACAGTCTATTTATGTTGCAATTTCTGATGGTTGTTGGAAGTGCTGACAGAACAGGCAATAAAGTTAAGATTCTCTTTCAAAAATTGTGAAATTGACTCATATACTTGCCCAGATAGGCTATCATATTTTTTTTTAAAAAAGATTGGCACCTGAGCTAATGACCATTCCAAATCTTTCTTTTGTAATTCTTCTCCCCAAAGCCCCCAGTACATAGTTGTATATTCCAGCTGTAGGTCCTTCTGGTTGTGTGACGTGGGATGCTGCCTCAGCATGGCCTGATGAGTGGTGCCATGTCTATGCCCCAGATCCAAACCAGTGAGACCCTGGGCCACTGAAGCAGAGCACGCGAACTTAACCATGGGGTCGGCCCTCATCTATTTCTTAAGAGGTGGGTCACAAAGTGGCCTGTAGAGAAAACCAAGGGTTTGTTTTTGTTTTTTGCTGAGGAAGATTTGCCCTGAACTAACATCTGTGCCAATCTTCCTCTATTTTTAGTATGTGGGTCACCAGCAAAGCGTGGCTGCTAACAGAGCGGTGTAGGTCCCCACCTGGGAATCAAACCAGGGCTTCTGAAGCAGAGTGCACTGAACTTAACTGCTAGGCCACTGGGGCTGGCCCCCAAATAATTTTTAAAAGGAGATTTGAACTACGGGAACACTGGAACATTTAATCAAAGAAAATCCCAGAGGTTTAAGACTCTTTCTTTAAGCATGAAAAAGATCATTTTGGCCCAAAACATTTATGGGATGTTGTTGCCAACTGGACTGTTTCCACCACAGAACCGTAGTGTGGCTTTTGCATAATGTAATTCTGAATAAGATTATATCACGATATGCCCATGATGGCTACAGACGGCAACTTTCTTCCCCTCTTTGTACTCTTCTCCCAAGTCACTTAATGGTGTTATTCTTCTAGCTTAAATATAGATATTTACACACTATAGAATATCTGTAAAATGAAGGAATTCAGAGTACGGTTTCTTACTTTAAATCTTTCATACCAAGATTTAGGAGTCAACTGTATGATTGACTCCTGGTAGACTTCATTTTCTTTCCATTGAAAAATGGTCACATACAACATCCGGTTTCTTGCAGTTTGCCAGTCTCTCATCATCCTTGATCACACAAAACATGTTGATGGAGTTCAATGCCCTCGGGGGTAAATAACTTTTTAATTGTTCTTGGTAGTAAATTATTCTGATAGAAATTGGCCAGTAGGTTTAATTGCTTATGGCTTTTCTCAAAAAAAGCTTTCATACTCAGGAGTTGCAATGATTTGATAAAAGCCTTATTTAATATTACTTATCAAGGAAAAAGGGCTCCAGGTGACCAGGGAGATATAGCAGGACACTTACTGAAGGCTGAAAGAACCCACACTGGCTGCCGTCGCTGGGCGTTCCAGCTCTAGAGGCATGTGAAAAGCACACTGCTGAGGCGAGGAGGCCCAGCACCTGCAGCTGTGAGACATCACTGAAGGGGACAAGTTACCTGTCCAGGCATATCTAGAAATACATGTCCCTATGGCTCTCCTCACAGCAAGTGTGTCGTGGGGAACAGGGTTCCTAGTCTACACTGCATATTAGCCTATGTTGAGCCCAAAGCACTGCACCGGAATTTGCTATAACTCATTCATATCTTAGGATAAGTTGCCTCTGAAGAGATTTGAACTTAATAGCCTTTTTTCTGTAACTGACTTTATTTGAAGTCACATCTTGATGCCTTCGATACTTTCATTTTTATCCTTCCTGAACTTTTTTTTTGAGCAAGATTAGCCCTGAGCCAACATCTGCTGCCAATCCTCCTGTTTTTGCTGAGGAAGACTGGCCCTGAGCTATCATCCGTGCCCATCTTCCTCTATTTTATGTGGGATGCCTACCACAGCATGGCTTGCCAAGCATTGCCATGTCCACACCCAGGATCCAAACCGGCGAACCCTGGGCCGCCGAAGCAGAATGTGCGAACTTAACCGCTGCGCCACGGGGCCAGCCCCTGAACACTTTTATTGACCAGCAGTTTCTCTAGCACATCTCAACACAGGAGACTCAAGTCTAGTTTTAACCTGGAATGAAGAGCTCAAGACAGTCTCAACTGGAAGCTGAGCGCTAGTCGGCCCTTATAGGGTAAAGTTGAAGATGCTGTGGGATAAAACGGAGGGGTTTTAAAGCAAAGCTCTCGGCCATGTAGGAGTCGTCACCTTGGATAATTTCCTGTCTAACCCCTTTTCTCGTGCTTTGATTGGTAATGTTTGTAGAACTGTGAAGATTAAAATCCGATTCTGTAATTCTCCCTTTCACATTGTAACTTTCTTATTCCTCTACTTTCAATGTTCTGATTAAGAATGTTGATACACAGAGAGTCAGACCACACATTGCCCACAGGCTTTCCAACTCAACACTCAACAGAGGGAATTCAGATGGTGTTGAGATAAGGAAGAGAGGCATTTTAGAAAGACACACGTGCAGGTGGAAAGGCATGAGATGAGCATGTAAAATGGAGATACTGGGGGTCCAGGCTTGGAAAGAAGACCAAAGGCTGCCCAGAGAAAGCCTTGTAGCGCTGGTGCATGCTTTCCTTAACCAGCGTGGAGGCAGGACGTCCAAAACTCTACTGAATGGCTTGGCCATCAAAATTATTGATAGGGAGGAACTTGAAATCAGGAAGATGCATAATGGCTTGAGTATATGGAGTCATTCACAGCAACAGCCAAGCGCAGAGGAGGCGGCAGGAGTGAGAGAAAGCAGGAGGAGGCGCCTGTGATTAGAGGATGGACCCATATGAACTCCGCAGGAGAATTAACGGGTCATCAGTCTGTTAGAGGTTAAGCAGTCTGCAAATACCCAAGTTCAAAGATGAGAGCACACAACTGGTGAGCAAGAGGATCTTGTGAACGGGCAAGTTTATTAGTGGAGAGGTCTGGAGAAAATGTCAACAGTGAAGAACAAAGTTTCCGGTGAGCAACAAAGCTGTGGGGTCTCTGGAAAGATACCGGTATCCATGTACTAACTTGGCAGAGGGACAGAGTGCTTGGGAGATACGGTTAAACTTCGTTATCAATTAGTACCTGTCAGAATGTGATGGAATGCTGGTATTTTTGCACCAAAGAATTTTAAACCTTTCCAAGACAGCTTCTTGTAGCAAAGGCTTCATGAGGTTTTCAACCAGCTTATAGACCTCAGCAAGGTCAGGATGAACGACAGAGTCGCAAAGGACTAAGGAATTCTAGGTAGGTGTAGATTTCCAGGAGAGGTGTTCACCTGTGTTAGTGAAGATGGCTAACCCAATAAAGAGGTCATCCACTAAGCCCACTGCAAGCCAGCTGCACCGTGATTTTCACGAGGCTGAACTAGGTACTAGATTCTTCTGATGAACTATGATGTACTAAGCAGGGTAGAGATGCACATTGGAGCCCTTACTCAGGACTGGGCAGCAGCTGGGACGCAAGTCCCTTAGAGCACGCGTGTCTCTGTGCAGGGGTGGCATCGAGTCAGCATCAGGGGAGGGTATCTCCCGGGCTCTCGTTAAGCTAGTCCTGTGTTTCGGTGGAAAGCCAATCATCTCCCCCAATTCAGATGATCACAAACTGACTGCTAAATGACAGGCATTTAAAGACCTTCCAATTTTGGAGGTCATCATTTCCAAACTATGTGGGCAGTTACGCAGACACAAATAAGGCTGTTACTAGCACAAGTAAAGTTGCCATTAAAATATCTCAGTACAAACAGTGGTCGGGAAGAGACAGAAGCAGAGGGGTGGATAGTTTCTGAATCCTGCTCAACATGTTATAACAAATGCACAACTTGCCATGCTCCTTCTGTCTGAAATGAAGTGACAGTATTACCACCAATGCTCGTGTAAACAAACGAAATTAAGTTAACTCAATAAATATCTTTTATTAAAGAAAAAAAGGAGTATCGTTAAGCACCAAAACTGTATGTTGTTACATTGCATGTACAAGAAGAGAAAGGTGATTGCAACACTTGGTGAACAAGTACTTAACTCTGAAGTCATGAGTGTAAAACATGAAATACAAAGCAAGACAAATTACAATGCAGAAAAGTTGCACTAAAGGGCAAAAGGCAACTGTCAAAACAATTGGAGATTTCAGAGTATTGCTATAAATGCCTGCCTAGTTTTTTCTTTGCACTTTTAATACTTTAGAATGTTAACTGAGCATATTAAGTATTGTAAATTTGCAAGAGTTGGCATTTACAATACACTGTGCACACTGTCCAACTGACGTCTCGGTGGTAAAGCCATCCTCACCAGCCAAGCAGTGTGCCAGTTAGTGTCTGCTTCTACCATTATAACATTGCACAAAGCTGGTAAATGGTGAGTCAGTTTGCCATTAAAAGTTTCATTTAACCAGAAAGGCTAAAAAACATGTCAGTTTCATTAGCCCTAATGGGCTTTATTATTCATGCAAAATGATCTGTAGCCTTCGATTTTTCATAAACTATATATTACGGTCTCACACTTGGCAAGACATACAGTACAATGAGAAATTCAATGAGACAGTGGGGATTCTGTCCAAGTCGAAGAAGTCAGAAGCCACCTATGGGCTGTATTGTCTACCCCTCTTGGTTCACAAATGAAGGGAAAAAGCCATCTTGTGATTATGGAGACTTCTTAAAACCAACATAATTAGTACTGGGAAAAGCTGGAATAACTTGTTACACTCTTTGATAGTTAACCATAGAACATGCAAGTTAAAAAAAAAAACAAAAACCAAAACTTCCCTTGTTAAAATTGAACTCTAAACCAACACCCATACCTTTTGCATACACCTAAAGATCCCTTTCCAGGGTCTTTCCTTTCCATCCTTAACTCCCCAAATTGCGCCACACTTGGTTATACCTGACTTGAAAAGAAACAAACTTCCCCCTAACCCTCAAAACAAATAGCTGCTTTGAGATTCAGTGTGAAATAACATTGATAAAATATTTAATGTCAACCTCAGAGGTATTTTCTGTACATGCACCTTACAGCGGCATAATTAACATGTTTGCAGAAGGGGAGAAACATTTATAAATTTGGAATTCAATCAACTAAATTCCTCAAAATACCAAGCTGTACATTTACCATGGGCAGAACAGAAAATTTTAGAATGAACACGTCTTCGAAATAATGGGCAAACATTTCACACACACACACACACACACACACACACACACGCAATCCAGACTCCCTCTCACCTTTAAAAAACCTCTGTTTACATATATGATAGTTTAGGCAGCAATATAAACTCATTTTGTAGGAAAAACTTTTAAATTAGACTATATTTACAGGATAAAAAATACCATTGCTTCATTTTACAAAGCTTAATTGAGCAGAGGCTCTTCCTCATGTGCTTTAACTACAGAGCGCTCTGCGGGAGAGTTCAGGGATAGCTACTGAAGGCTCAGGAGCCGGAAGAAACGCAACGTGCTCCAAAAGTAAGGTGCTTCAACTCGCTTACCTCTCTTCCATCTGAGATAAATCTTGTCGGTCAATCCTCTAGCACTAAGCACAGTTCTTCCATGCTAAGCAATAAATGGGAATAAAGTCTGTTTAAAATGCACGTTTAACTTTATATTATCATTTAAATTCAGTGCAGGAATTAGATAAAACTTGTTAAGTTTTCTGCTTTCACTATCAAATGGCTGCATGTTAACAATGCATCTGCCATGGTTTTTAAATGTTTTACAGCTGTTCAAAAAGATTCTTTACAAATAACCCGGTAATATATATGAAATTTCAACTCCCTGATAAGGCCTTTAAGGACCCATTAGTACTTTACAGGTTGGTATCTGATGTTGAGTGCATAACAATTAAATTATAAGGCAAAAAACACCCTTGTATTTAGTGAAAGAAAAAAACTTCACCTAGGCTAAAAGCAGTGACTTAAATTCATACACATACTCAATGAATGTAGTTAAAAACTGGAGTCTAAGGGAATGCATAAAATTAAAGTGTATACTGGTCCCGTTCCAAACAGAGAGGATGCTGCCCATTAATTTTTGCTCCACTGATATAGTAAGAGTTTTAATTCTTTAGTATCTGCTATGGCCAAAGTATGCTTTACAGGTGAACACATTTTATGACATCAAGTGGTCAGGCCATATGTTACCATGTATTGCTACACCCTGCAGCTTTGTAGAAACAAGGATTTTCCCCTCATTATACAGAGTACATGACAGGGCTGAGAATTTTCTACAGTTTCATGTCATGAGAAAATCCCCACATTCCCACTGTGGAAATACTACAGCTGATCGACTGTTACAGCTGTGCCTTGGAGCCCGTTTAGAAATGCATTTTATAGAAATGTGCCAGTTCCACAATGAAGAATTAAGGAATGATTGTTTTTATGCTGCTCACGAACTCCATAAGCTGATAAAATATCCACCGAGTAAGCAAGGTGGAAATCCTCGAGCCAGGCCTTTCCTCACTGCACCCTCCGGTGCCATGGGGAGTGTACGTCACTAACCACACCTTTTCTAAACAGGCCACACTGGTTATATATACATAATGTTGGTCGCATTAGTAGGGGAAATACTGAAAATTGACATTCAAGTGAGCAGTAACATTAACCTCAAAACATCCCCAAGTCATCATCTACTTGTTTCCCGATTTTCAATATATTGCTGTTGAGACTAGACTGGTCAATTCACCTCTGAATTGACTCAACATCAGCAAGCAGCTGTTTGTGGATCTTAACACAGAAATGATACAATAACAGAAATAGAACTGTCAAATATTTTAAACCATATAAATAGTACAGGCAAGACTGGAACTGGAAACATGATCATCTGGAAGTACCATGATAAGTAAATATATACAAATTTAATACTAAGGCCAAATACTAAGACCAAAGATGCTCATTTTCTTAGGGACAAGAAAAAAAAAATTTAGCCATGTTTACATATAATTTTTGGTTCTGAAACTGCTTTAAAATTAACAAGAGGATTCAATTGGTAATCTCATCTTGACGGACAAGTGGACCATAGTTATTTGAAATTTTAATATTATTTGTGAGAACTGCGCAGCTGATGACCTGCAGCTAAATAAAGTGTAATTTTGTGGAAGCAGGAACCTGAATCTTGAGGAAGAGAACGGGTGTGCTGGAGAACGTTATTTGCCAGAGAATGAGCACAGTGGCTGCCAACGAGGCTTTCCTTTCACCTACTCACTCTCAAGTGTGGGATAACCGCCACGGAGCGCTACAAAGGGACGTGCTGAGAGCCGTGAGTGCGCCCTACAAGGGTCTCTAGGGCTCTCAGGAAGACAGACCACAGGACCCTTGTATAAGTGAGCCTGTCTTTAACATGGAATCCCAGCTGTAAGATTAAATGGGTAGTAATTCCCTCAACACAGGAAAGTCCCCATGCCTTTGTTGTTAATTTAACACTAGATCCTCCAGTATTTTTCTAAATGTCAGTAAGTGAAAACAAAAACCAAAAACAACTTATGTAATGAACAAGCATCCAAAGGCATAAAACTAATACATGATTTTTGCTAAAAAAACTTTTTTCAGACGTATTAACAATCAAACCAATCATTCTTTGGGTTAAAAGGCATACTTCAATGCTTTACTGAAGGTGTACAGGGGAAAAAAATCTACCCCCCCACCCCCATCATGGGGTGAAGATTTCTAATCTTCCCAGACAAGATGTGGGAATAATGCTAGAATACAACCAAGGTATCGTGAAAATGGTGTGCAAAAGCTCCTAGTCTCATCTATAAACATATTACCAACATTTAAGCAGAAAGATTTTGTTTTATATAACCTATTGCCAAAAAACTTTCCCCATAATTATTTTAAAGGAAATAACATTTTAAAGTGATAAAGGTGCGACCATTTCTTTTTTTCTCCAGGAACACCGATTCATATACTTTGGAGGGCTTTTACTCTGGGACTGCTTCTGGGTCCAGGCCAGAGAACCGCCTCATAAGAAAGAAAGTTCTTTTTGGTGCTTCAGTCCTTAACTCCTTTCTCATAAAGGCCAGCATCTGTCTCAAGCAGAATTACACTCGACAGCACACTGTAAACTGAGTTCCACATATCTACCTTCATTCAAGCCTACAACAGTCCTGCTGAGAATTCATGATGTCTCTCCATTCATATAAAGGCATCCTTCAGGACTCCATTACAGCAAAATCAGCACCTAGAGCTACACACACGTTGAAAAACTTAGTGACAATAACAAAGGCTCTCTCCCAAAATCCCACTCACAGCATGTGGAGATAGTGAAACGCCAGGCAAGCAGGCTTTTCTGCCTGTCTGCGTTCTGCATGCAGCCGTGCGCCGCATAACAAGGCTTCGGTCGACGACAGGCCGCGCACAGGACAGTGGTCCCCTAAGTTTAGCGCCACACAGCCTAGGTGGGAGTAGGCTGCACACTCTATGATGTTCACACAATGAGCAAATTGCCTAATGACACATTTCTCAGAACGCATACCTGTCGTTAAGTGCCACACAACTGCACACGGCACACTTTTTTCACTGTGGAGCATAAAAATAAAACTTAAAATGGTGCATGTTAAAAAGACTTAAGATCTGCATCCCTATTACTGAATCCTGATTTTGATTCTCAATAGGAAAGTCATGTCAAGTTACAGTAATCAAGCAATAGTTCAAACAAAAAGACTAAAGATAATTTGAAATATTATCAAATTACAAAGTATTGCTTCTCATAAACAAAGCTGCACATAAAATTCAAACTATTATAAATTCACAATTATGAAGAGCTAAGCATGGAAATTTGTACTTCGAAACCTTACAAAGTGTTAAGAGTGTGTGGTCTTCTAAAAATACGCCATGTTAAATGTATTGTGTTGTGGTAAACACATTAATAGGTGTATCTCCATGGTTACGTATCTTTTCAGATGTTGTCAAACATCTTTATGAAAATTCCTTTGGAGATGAGTAATGTGGAAATTTTCAGAGCCTTTCCATCTGATTTTCTTTCAATTCCTGTCCTATAGCTATCATGATAAACTTCTTTTTCAGAGTGTCGCACTACTTTATAGAAGCTGATATGGAAGCAGCTCTGTATTTAAGCAGATGACTTATTCAGTGCACTGAAAGATGGGTTTCAAAGCAGTCCCGATACAGCTCACAGTAGATCTGTCAACCCAGTGTTCTTCCAACTCACAGCAACCCCGAGCTCTACTGGCCACTACAAGGATGTAAATGCGTGGACAGGAGGGGAAGGTGCTTCAAAAGCCAGGAATCTCCGGAAGGCCTTTTCTTCACTGCTGTCAGGAACATTGCACATCTAAAACTCACGGTCTATTGGAATGACTGGAAAAGCGATCACTTGCCAATTGTGCTTCCTTTTTTCACACCACTGATCCCATACACTTGGGATCTAATGAAATCCAACTGAGGAACAAAGTGCTTAAAATTTTGTTTTCCGAAAGAATAAAAACCAATCTTCAACTGTAGGTATCTTTTTCTTTCTGTTGGGTCACCTGTTTACAAACAAAACAATACAGTGTATTAGAAAAAGGTGACCTATTAAAGATAGTGTGTAGGTATGCTTCCTCACCCCCTCTGCAAGATCCAGGTCAACACTGATGGTTTTTTTCTTCTAAGTGGCCATTATACAGATGGTGTACAGCAGACATGTTTTTTAAAAAAGGATATGCTTCTACTCTTTTTTTTCTTTAAAGTTTTTTTTTTTTTAAAGATTTTATTTTTTCCCTTTTTCTCCCCAAAGCCCCCCAGTACATAGTTGTATATTCTTCGCTGTGGGTCCTTCTAGTTGTGGCATGTGGGACGCTGCCTCAGTGTGGTTTGATGAGTGGTGCCATGTCCGCGCCCAGGATTCGAACCAACGAAACACTGGCCGCCTGCAGCAGAGGGCGCGAACTTAACCACTTGGCCACGGGGCCAGCCCCTGCTTCTACTCTTAAAGCAATAAAAATGAAAACAAAATAATCTGAATATGGATTTTGAACACTGTTTAAAAAGTTGTATATTAGATTCGCTTTGACTTTCATTCCTTTTTGCTCTAACATGTATGTCAAAACTATATACTAAAAAGGAAAATACAAACTAAAATATTTGCCTCATAAACTCCCAGTATGCTAAGTACTATTAAAGAGTATCTCTAAAATTCACTAGAGTCAGTGTTTGTTACAGTGATATTTAGAGGTCAGGATTAGTACTAGTCTTTAAATGAACACTTTACCAGGACTTTTTAAAATTGAAAATAGCTGTGTTTGAGATCTAAGAGCTTACTCAGGGCACAGGAACATATATATAAAAACCAATCTGCCAGACAAAAGCTGACACACACATGAATAAAGTACCGACTTATTTCATTACAGTTCTGCATTACCTAATACATGTGGCTACTGAGCACTTGAAGCGTGGCTAGTGTGGCTGAGAAACTGAAGTTTTCATTTGATTTAAATTAAATGAAGCAATATAAAAATCTGTCCATTAAATACAATTTTATTGTTTTAGTAGGACATTTCACTTTAACCACTGAATACTTAGCGTACAAATTGAGATGTGCTACTAGTAAGTGTAAAACACCCACTGGATTTTAAAGATTCAGTACCAAAAAAATACATAAACTACATTGTGAATTTTTTATACTGATATGTTGAAAGACTCTATTTTGGATATATCACGTAAAATAAAGTATTACTAAAATCAATTTCACCTGTTCCTTTTAACCGTTTTTAGTGTGACTTTTGGAACTTTTACAATTACACCTGTGACTCACAATGTATCTCTAGTGTGTGGCGTCATTATAGTTACTTCCAAGTTTAAGAAGGACCCCAGAGGAAATAAATTAGAAACTCAAGAAAAAGATATATAATTACTTGTATTTCCTTATGTTTAGAAATCCCCTTCAAGGATATTATTACCTATGACTATCTCTGAGAAGAGTTTTTAGAGGAAGATTAGGCAGAACAAGGACCTTCACTTCTAATTTCATGACGTTTTGAGAAATTAGTTCTTCAAAAAACAAAAGTATGGGATTACATTAATGATTTAAAATCTCTAAGAAAGAAACCGATTAATAATAGGCAGTACAAATATAGCCTTTTCAGCCAATCATAGAGAAGTATCTAAAAGTTCAGGGCCTTTAAAAATGATTTCCCAAGACCACACATAAAGCAGCGACACACAGCTCCTTCTCACTGCCTGCTCAGTGGGTGGGGAACACAACTACAGCCGTGTGCTTCATAACGCCTTTTGGTCAACGACAGACCCCACATATGACAGTGGGTCCGTAAGACTAGTACCCTAGAGCCCAGGTGTGTAGTAGGCTGCAGCATCTAGGTTTGTGTAAGTGCACTCCATGATGTTCACACAACAACAAAATCCCCTAACAACACATTTCTCAGAGCGTAGCCCCGTCGTTAAGCGGCGTCTAAGTACAGTCTGTGGTCTGCTTCCGGTGTAGGGTACATTCAGTCTTTTAAAAGCGACTTTGCAACATTCCAAGCTCATAAATTTTCTGGGAGTATTTCACCATTTCTCTCCACATTATACTACATACACCAGCCATAAACGATCACCCCAAAAAAGAAAAGTTTTAGGCAATTTTCAAAGTGGTATTCATCATAGACCATATTCTTAACATCTGATAGATGGCTAAACGAGCGGCCAAAAGCTATAAATAACATCCAGCCACTTGAATATACAAAATGCTGCTGCAATATCATGTGTTGGGCAGGATCTGGTGGGATGGGAGAAGACAAGCAGGGATGGGGTCATGTACCCTGGCTGGGCCATTGCAAGCAGGGATAACAAAAGGACTAAACACCCAATGAAATGAAGGCCCAGCTGTGGGATTAACCAATCAGTACTAAGATGGTAGTTTTAGGCATAGGCTTAGCAGCTCAGCAGCTCACTGAGAAGCCACAAGCAAAAGGACACAAGAAAATAGGTAGCAAGCACTGTAAAGTGGGAGACGACTCAGTGTGGAAAAGATTCCCAATCAGACACACCTGAGTCTCTAGACGCATTCACACACTGAGTAGACATACTAATATCTTTACATTCCTCTACAAAGCATAGTGTACTATGTACAAGCACAAATGGTTTAAAATTATTTTAGAATCCAAAAACACTAGGTCATACAAAGTAACTGATAATTAGAGTCTAAGTAACAGGAAAAAAGGATACCAAAAGCCCAAGACCCATGGCAGGACACTGGTGCTGTCGACTGTTGGCTGAAGCACATTAAAGGTAACACACAACCACGGATCAAGAGGAATGCGATTTTTCACTCTTTTTGTTAAGCCACTGACGGGTGCAGACACTGATGGCGGGGTGGGGCTGGGAGTGTAGTACAGGAACACTTTCCTGATGGACCAAGCCCAGAAGGAAAAGGTAAAACTGCTTTTAGAAATATTTTATTTGATATATCCAAAATAGCATCTTTCCACATATAATCAATATAAAAAATTAACGACATAACTTGCATTTTTTTGTATTAAGTCTCCCAAATCCAGACGTGCGCCCGTGCATGCATCACGTCTATTCAGTCAGCTCCTCGGGAGCGACGGCCAGGAATCTTCATTTTTAATCAGCTCCCCCAGTAATTCTTACGATAGACATGTTTAAGAATTACTGTGCTAGTGAATAAGTTTATTATGCCTTTACCTACTTCCTCCAGGACTAGAGTCTTCCCATTTTTGGTGAATGTTCGGAAGCCCCCAGAAACATATTCCATCAAAAAAACATAATAACTAATAGAATATATTTTGCACAAATTGTAACATTTCAGTTATGATCATTACCAATCCTGTATCCTATTTAATCTATAGAATGTGTTATCTTTACTGATTCTATATATTTAGCATAATTTGTGCCACATTACTCTACCATTAGCTTATTAAAATGTAGTGGAGTACAACTCTCTGTTACCTTAGGAAAATGCCAAATGCGTAACCAATAGC
Source organism: Equus asinus (assembly GCF_041296235.1). Taxonomy (NCBI): domain Eukaryota; kingdom Metazoa; phylum Chordata; class Mammalia; order Perissodactyla; family Equidae; genus Equus; species Equus asinus. The sequence continues at coordinate 89,196,592 of NC_091798.1, forward strand.
CACAGGGGTACTCAGTAAGATATGTACACAATTTTTATATATTTATTATGTTAGCTGCAATTTTATCTAGACCATGCAGTAACTATGATAAGCCTTAAAATGATAAACCTTAGTTTTAAAGGCTTAGAAAGCTAAATAATCAAACAATACAACAATTTTTTTAGACTGATCTTAAAAACTTCCTTTGCGGGCAGCTAATGAGACATCAAAATTCAATATGCATTTTAACAGTTTGTAACCAAAATAGAAAAAGCCTTTCCTTTTTTAAAAAGTAGAATAAGACCGTCCCTTTACTAGAGTAAGACTGTCCTCTGTACTTGGGATATAGTTGTACTGCAGAAATTTTTAATGAGCAGGATATAAAAAACACAGCGTTTACATAGCAGTATCTTTGGAAAGTGCTTTTCTGTTAAGCTCCTTGAAACTACACAAGTAAAACCTGAAGTTTACAAATTTATGATCCATGCTATAACTGAGCTGTATAATAAATAATAAGCCTCAGACTCAAAACAGAACAGACTTCATCATCCACTATAAAACTGTATCGCTGAATGCTACCAAAAAAAGGAAGCCATACTTGTTAGTTTTCCCAGTCCGTGCAAGGCACAGCCTCCTCTTCATCCTCTGACTCAGGGGATGCTTCTTTGATTCTTCTGAGAGCTTCATGGATGCTCCGTGTTAGAGGGTCTGTGTCGGGCAGGAGCGTGAAGGATTCTCTTAAAACTTCCTTCTGTACCTTCTTCAATTTCACCCCTTTCCTTATTTGTGCCAAGATATTATTACTGTCATCTTCATCAGGAAAAGGAGGCAGAGTTCGCTGTTCAACCTTTTTCAGATGAAAACTACCACGCTTCAAGGAAGCTAGCACCTCATCCATGGGGGAGCTCACTTTAGAAAAACGAGAGAGAACAATTACAGTTAGGATGGCACTTCGAGTCAAAGTGTAGACCTGTAGACTTTAGGACAGTAATAGCCCAGGACACTGAAAACACCATCTACAAAATGGACCATGAAGCGTAAACAGAAGGTTGCCAGAGGACAGGAGAGCTTCACTATGCTTGTTTAAAAAAAGAAATCCCAAGACTCAAATTCCATGTCAGCTATTATTAGCATTTCTCTCATTTGCATGTGAGAGAGGTGAGCACTCGGCGGGCTAGGAGGGAGTCTTCAGTAAAACCATGGGTGAGACTCCCAGAGGATTCCCAAAACGCACCAGCCAACCTAAATTCAGATAGACATTGGGTTACACTCTTAATTTTAAAAAGTTAGATTGTGGTTCATTGTGGTGATTGTGCCATATTTTTCATCTTCTTGTTTCACATATGAAACTCTACTCAGGTTATAGTAGGAAATAGTTTACAGGATGGTGTCTTGGATTAAAAGGTAACATGCAAATTGTTTTACAGAATGTTTTCCCTATGGAAGCTAAAGTTCCTTAAGGGACAGGATTATTCTATCCTTTTCAAAAATAGCTGTATGAAGGCATATCTGACATTAATAAACTATACATATTACTCCTTCTTTTTTGCTTCTTTATACAAAGGGAATATCAAGGTCCTCGAAAATGTGACCAAATTTTCCACGGTCCTACTGATGTCATCCTAGTGTGACAGGCCTGACCAGATGGCTTACCTTTCTGATGTGAATACCTTTCTTGTATTTCCCAAGTTTAAAATCAGGTTTTCTTTCCATTACAAAAGGAGCCACCTACTATGTATTACCAAACAGATCCAATATCACTTAAATGTTTTTAAAAACATGTCTAAGAGCTCAAGATGATACACATTTCTTGACGTGGGTTGGTAAGAATTCTGCCCCGCTGCAACCTTGAAAACATGTTTGCTATCATATAATGTCCAAAAATAAAATAATGTTTTAAGCTTTGTAAGGTCCTATGAAATAAAAAGTCCTCTGATTATGCCTCAGTTTATTCAACAGACGAACAGGAAAATATCTCTGTAACTTACCTCTCCTCCTCTGCAAACCTTCCGCAGTCTTTTTGAGCTTCTTCCTGGCACTGACCAGCTGGCTGCTGTCAAAGAGGTGTGCTGAGGGGGCACTTGCAGACTTCGGGATCCTCTTCTCATTTCCCTCCATTCTAGGCAGACCTTTCTCCAGTGTCTCTAGGGTGTTGTCCTTAGCAACTGGCAGAGGTGGTGGCGGTGGGGGAGGGGGAGGAGGTGGCGGTGGGGGAGGCGGTGTTGGAGGGAGAGGTGGTGGGAGTGGATCTATGGTAGCAGAACCTGGTTCAAGGTCAATGTTATTCAAAAGCGGAAGAGATCCAGTAGGAGGCAGTTCAGAGGTAAGACCACTGAGAGGTAATGAAGTGGCTTCAAGTTGTGCTAACGAAGTATCTTCAAGCTGTGGGAGGCTTTGGGGCTCTGTTGTCTGCGATGGCCCAAGCTTGGCGCCTCGTTCCTCCGCCTCTTCCGTCTTCTCTTCTACCGGCAGCGCTCCTGGCAGAGAGTCGCACTGGTCCTCGCAGGGCCCAGGACTGGCTGTGCTGCTGCTTCTCGCATGAGCCAGGCGCAATCTGGTTGATTTAAGTATAACTTGGCCAGGGTACCTCTAAAAAATCAGAAGTTACTATAACTGGTTAAATTATATTAAAACAGCTTATGAACAAATGGTTATTTATTTTCTCCCTCAAATGCAAGATGTCGTTTTGGAGCTTTTGTGATTTTCAGGGAAAATTCTTTAATAAAGTTATAGAGAAAACCAGAATACCAAAGCATAATACCTTTCCAATTTATCACCAAACTCTATTATTTGCTTATAATTATACCCTGTATCCACTCTGTCCCCTCTTATCCACTTAAGAAATCACTGTTTAAAATTACATGATTTAAAAAAGATCTTTAATGAATAAAATTACTAATTTAGATGGGAAGATAATAATAGCAATGTAAAATACAAAAACTAAATGATGTCAAACAATGTTCTTTTTAAAAGGCTGCTTGACATTTAAAAAAGTTCTGAAAACAATATATGCATTTTATGTTAGAAGAAAAGGGAATTCAACGTTCTGGAGTACTGATACACAGAACTCTTGTTCTGTATCTTTTACTACAGTAAAACCTAGCATCAACACGCTCAGTAGACAACATTTACTTGAGACAAGGCTGATCCTCGTGTTAAGGCCCCCCCCCACTATAATACTAAGAGGACTTGATCAAAGGCTTCCTTCCTCTATTAGGTGACCGCTCAGCACAGACAGTGGAAGTAAGGCTCCTTGCGCAATTGAACAACTAGAACCATTCAGCTTAAGCACAGATTCAAGGAAATGTTTAGCTGCTGTGTTATCAGTGTCCAGTGTCATGGGTTAGCCTGGCAAGAGGACAGCTGAAGCATTTCTCATGTACATTGATCCACCTTCTAATTTTGCCACTGGTCATCTCCCTAGATTATTACCATGCTGATGTATGTGGAATTAATAACAAGTTGATGCTTGAAAGGGATAGTCAGTTATGAACTAATTTTATAAAACTCAAGAGGAATCCAGGCTTCCCAGAGGCCCTGACCATTCCTCTTATACCACTGAAGTGGTAGGCCAAGGGTCACAAGAATATTAATTCTGGAAACAACCAGAGGAAAAGGAGCCATGCAATCAAAACATTAATAAAAAAATTTAAAAGGATTGCCATGATTATAATTATTTTCTAAATAACAAACGGAAAGGCAAGTTTTTCTCAAAGAAATCTTACAAGAGCAGTGTGGATGTAGCTCTGTTTAAAAAGCAGTGAAAATCAATAAATTGACCACACTTTTATTACCTGTTTGAAAGTTCGAAGTCTATCCAGTGTTCTCTGTCTTTCTTGGCTAACCCAGGCACTTTTTCTTTCTTCTTCATCATGTAATCTTTCTCTCTTCTGGTAAAAAAAATAGTAATTCCATTATGATGTGTCCCATTTATTTTTAACATTAATAGGAAAAACAAAACAAGAGTCCTTCCAATATGTAAACTGGATGACTCCAAAGAAGGATTGATGCATTAAATAAAATAGTTTACAGCACAAAATACTAGCAGTTTTTAAAAGAAATCATTTTAAAATTCACAATGATACGTGGACAAAAATAATGCTATTTCACTTTTCTTCATTTACTTCCAATTAAAGATGCTTATAAAGTAAAATAAAATCTCCCCTGAACTAAAAAAATGTTTCATTTTTGGGGTTCTGGCTTAAACAATTTTAGTAGGAAATACCTGTAGGTGCTGTATTCTGCTAACTCAAATAGTTGACCTTAAAAATAAAATCAGCAACCGCTTGGTCAGTAATTTAGATATTATACATTATTTCAACCAATATAACCAGGAATTCAAGAAAAAGAAAGTACTTCCAGCATTATACATGAAATCATTTGGTTTAACATCACACCTTATAGTTGGCAGTTATCTGCACAGAAATTTAAAATTTTTCCCGGGGCCAGCCTCGTGGCTGTGTGGTTAAGTTTGCGTGCTCCGCTTCAGCGGCCCAGGGTTTCGCTGGTTCAGATTCTGGGCACAGACATGGCACCACTCATCAAGCCACGCTGAGGCGGCGTCCCACATAGCACAACCAGAGGCACTCACAACTAGAATATACAACTATGTACTGGGGAGCTTTGGGAAGAAGAAAAAGAAAAAAAAAAAAAGATTGGCAACAGTTGGTAGCTCAGGTGCCAATCTTTAAAAATAAAAAAAAAATTTCCCATGTTGTTGAATCATCTAAAAGCTGTCTAATTAAACCTCATTTGGCAGAACAAACAATAAATAAATGAAAAGACTTGCTAAATAGGTAATTGGGGTATGGCTTCATTTTCCTGCTTTGTTTTAAAAAACTGGAGATACCTCCCACAAGACCAGATAATTTCACATGGAGATGACAGGTCTCCAGTGTGTTATTAACCTGCTCTCTTCTATTGTCTGCTGTCCTTTTCAAATTCAATGCTCCACTGTTCTCTTAGATTCTATTACCTCTCTGTCACCAGCTGTTCCCTGGGCAACATAATTTCCAATGTGAGTTACTGCTATATTTGCCTTGGATGATTACATCAAAATCTAAAGGACAACCTGGATCCTCAGACTGCAAGTGCACATCAAGTTTCAGGAAACCCTGATGCACAATGATCAGCTGGTAAAGTTACTAGACTTTACAATAAAGAAAGACTCTTTATGGGTATTCAGACAGAAACATCAAGTCTCCCAGGGAGGCGAGAGGAGGCAGGGGTGACTCCAAGCCTCTCCACTGCAACATCAAATGCTACACGACATTGCAGCAATGTCTCCAGAATTCTGATGGAGAGGAAATATGACAACATGACCCAGCCAACTATCCTTTACAAATAAAGGAAACAGACAAGCATTCCCAAAACATGTCAGAACTCAGAAAATATGGCAACCACGAAACTTTCCTGAAATAGTACCTTAATGAAATCTAATAACTCCAAGATGAATCAAAATAAACTCAGGAACAGACAAGTTGTGATAAGAGGACTGGCACTAAACAATGAATCCACTTTAATATACAACTAAACTTAACTCTAGGAATTAGGGCCATATGAAATAACTGAATTCTGACTATGTGAAATAAAGAATATGAAAGTTATATAATTATTTTGACATTGTGAAGCTTCATAACATTGGGAGTTGGAGGGAAATGGAGTGGGAGAAAGCATAAGGGCAATAATTTCTTCATTTTCATAGCACGAGTCTAAAGTTGAAATAATTTTTAAAACTATGATCACAACACTCAATGTTTTTCTGAATCTTGTTGTGCTCAAGAAATTTATCTAAATTTCAGTAGTTCTTTCAAATTCACTCAAGTTATCCTGTTAAAAGTAAAATTTATTTTGGCATTGATTTTTTCTTTGTAACTTTTTCCTGTGTTGTTTTAATCTTTTATAATCATCATGTGTGTCTTTTTGTAAACACAGTAAGGGCAGTGGGGGTTTCTTTTAATGTCTAAGAATGGTTGAGAAACATTTTTGTAAGACACTAACTAAAACTGCTCACAATAGAAGGATTTTTAAAGTAGCAATGAAGAAAAGAAGTGTTTAGGATTTTTTTAAAATCTGGTAAGTCATCAAAATTTATACACAGACATCAAGATACTCAATTATTCAGGAAAGAATCACCTTGCTTAGATAACAGGACAAAATTAGAAAGTACTATGTAAAAAGCAAGAAAACTTTTTAAGATCACAGAGTAAAAAAAGTCATATAACATGTTAAGACACCATCTAAGACACTGACATGGCAGGAAAAAGGCTGCTTAAGAAATTCCATTCTTTCAACAAACATTTATTAAATATGTGCAAACCAGGCACCACATTGAGCCCTAGGAAAAGGCAGGGATGCAGTCGAAGTGGCAGTGAGGAGGAGCAGGCCTGGTAGAGAGACATGAGGCGTGGTGCTGGCAAGCACCAAGGAAGAAACGGACCCTGGTGGAGGTGGTAAGAATGAGAATTCACGTTCTCTAACCTAGCCAACCCTGGGTGGATGGTGGAACTGTTAATCCAGATTAGGAATACAAAACGAAAGAGGTCTGGGGTTGGGGAACGGGGAGGAAAAACAATCTAAAGTAGTAAGGCACATCTTAACTTAGATTTGCAGCAAGAAGGAAGTTTCATTAACAGCAGACACTATCTGCTGAACATCAAGCTTAACCCATATGTAATAGGTTTCTTGAGAAATTATGCAACCAGACCCTACAGGAAATTATGCTGAGAAGAGTGTGGAGGACTAACGTGGAATTCTTGTCAGGAGGACAAAGAGTAGAAGTAGTGGTTTTGATAACCGCACTGTTGGAGGACTGCACAGATCTGCAGTTACTGATTAGGGAATGCACTGAAGAGGGCCTCACATCCAACCTGCTGACCACCACACACAACAGAGATCAGTTACACTTCTTCTCTCTTGGTGAGGTGGGCTGGATCCTTTGCATGTAAATTAGCCCCTTAGATTTATGGGAGGCAGGGAGGTAAGGAGTTACTGGCTAAGTTAAGATGAACATTCTTCCATCTCTTCCTCCTGCAGAAGGTCAGAAAGACCTTTTGCCTGTGCCTAGAGAGCTCTCACTGGGAAAGTCTTAAGAGTTCTCAAAGACCATTTATTAGTAGACTCAAAGTCAGGCATCTCTCAGCAATAGTGCCAGATGCCAGAAGACTTGCCATATACTCCTACAGGTTTCCAGATGGGAAAATAAAGAGAAGATATGACCGGAACTCTATAGTAAAAGTAGGCAGAAAGATCCCACGTGGACTCTCTCCTTTAGAAAGGAAAGCCCAGAACAGCTCAAGGACACAGTGAGGCAAGAACTTACCCCACCTCCTCGCCCCTACTCCATGCGTACTTCTATTTCATATAGCTAGAATGTGCAACTCTTCCAGCTGAGTCAGCAAAAGGAAGAAACAGAAAAAGATCTCATGTACATCTGGTGGCCACTTGGAATTGGGAGTGAGCTTGCACCTTCTCATGCCCAGATACATGCCACAGCCACCTGCAGACAGAGTCTTTCTAAGGCCTGTAGAGGAGCACTGACTCCAGAGGTGAAGACACTTTTCTATACTTAGAGAAAGTACACTATCCAACAGATACAGTTCCTAGTACTTGGGGGAGAAACATTAGTTATCTAAGAGGTACTTAGTTTGAGTTTTCAAACTGTGAATGTGCATCTCTAAACATAATCTATAAATAGTCAGATATGGACTTCAGAGATAAATTAACTGATTAATCATCTTGCTGGGCTGTTGGCTGGTATATACAAAGTCAAATCTTACTATAATTTAAAAGATCCTAGAGGAAGAGAGAAGGAGAAAGGTTCAGATTCCTGAGGCATGAACTGATGAGCTATATGGGGAAATAAAGCCCTTCTAGAGCATAGCATCAGAGTTATGTTCAAAAGCATAGCAAGTAACAGATAGGCCTGGGTTGAATACAAGGTGCCCCTTTACTAACTGGATGACTTTGGGAAAGTTATTTAATGAGTCTGTAAAATGAACACAATTTACCTTTTATTTTGGCCGGAGGAGTACTTACTGGATGGTAACAGAAGGGACTTTGGGTTTCTGTTAACATTCTGCTTATCAATCTGGGTGCTGGTACATAGGTACGTTCAACTTGTGAAAATTCTTCAAGTTATACACTTGCGAGCTGGACACTTTTCTATATGTATATTATGCTTCAATAAAAGCGATAAAAGGTTTTCATAACAAAGTATTGTTTTAAGAAAATGAGACTAGACAATGATTTGGCAGGGCACATATTAGAGCATGGAGGAAGTAGGCAGAATTAAAAGGAGCCACTGTGAACAAAATAATCTAAAAAGCTCGGACGAGTTTCCATAAACTACAGTTTAAAAGTATTCCATGTGTTCTTTCCTGAAGTGAAATCCATAAGTTATGAATGTGGTTACATAAAACAAGAATGTATGTTTTAATGGGGAAAACTGACTTGTTTCCTGACCGCTATTTCCTTCTCTTACCTAATTTGTCTCTGAGCCAACAAAAAAAAAGAAGTAATAAGTAATTTTCATTTCTTTAACTATTCTGTTTTAGAGAGTTTACTAGCAAATATTAAAATTAATTCCTCTTATTTACATATTTAATTTGCAAGGATTTCCAGAAGAATTTTTCAAACAATAAGGTTAAAATCTAGGGATCAACATTTTAAATAATCCACCACCCGAGATTTTGATAAAGGTGGTTTAAAACTGGTTTTGAAAAACAATGATTTCTTTTGATGTAAGCCAACTTTCACGTTCCTCTAGCTATGCATGTTAAAGATGACTAGATGGTTAAGAGATTCATTCTCCTACAATGAGGTATTTCACCCAAAGCTGGCATTGGGCAAAATTGTAAGGTAGATGATATTTATCTTTGAGATTCCCTCTATTTCATTTTCAATTTCCTCATTTTTACTACTTTGTCCTGTAAAGTTCATTGAGAAAGGACTTGATAATCATTCTAAAAGTTAATTAGTTACTCCATCCACCAAAGTACTGGGTTTCATGAAGCTCAAATCTTCATGTAATAAGGAACAAATTCCAAGTGTACAATCTCAGTAACAAGCTGACAGCACAGGTGCTGATGGTGACGGTAGAGGGCATTCTGACTCACCTAACCATTACGCTGGTCCATTGCTGAACCTTCCTTACAAAGCAGTTTCTGACCCATGAAAATAGGAATGAAAAATAAAACTGTGATAATTAATTTTGCTATTTCTAGCTTCTGGACAAAGAAAGATGAATCTTAGAGTTTATGGGTAGTTTGGCTACTTTTCTGTGTTTAAAATCAAGAGTAAGAGGCAGCTTTAGCTAACACGCCAAAATGAGCTTAAGGGATAAGAGAGACAAATTTAAGCCCTTTGGCCTTTAGTGTGACACTAAAGAAAGAAAAATTTTAAATAAGCATAGTGTTATGGTCACGCCAGCATTTCTCCTATTTAATGAAATATAAATTATTGATGTTGACTAATCTAAGACATATGTGCCTGAAAAGACTACTGTCAGGATAATATACTGCAGGAACGATGGGGTGCAGCAATACCAGGAGTGGAAGGTTTGTAATGTGATTTTTAAAAAAGTGAACTAATGATCTCAGCAAACTATAAATAGAGGGGTACTTCCTCAACTTGATAAAGAACATCTACAAAAAACCCTATAGCTAACATCATACTTACACAGTGAGAAACTGGAAGCTTTCCTGTTAAGATCAGGAAAAGACAAAGATGTCCCCTCTCACCACTCCTTTTAAACATCCTACTGGAAGTCCTATCTAATGCAGCAAGAAAAGCAAATAAAAGATATACAGATTGGGACAGAAGAAATAAAATTGTCTTTATTTACAGATGACATGATTGTCTATGGAGAAAATCTGACCAAAGAAGTAGATAAAAGAACCGACAAAAAAACCCTCCTGGAACTGATAAGTGATTAGAGAAAGGCTGCACGATACAAGGTTGACGTGTAGTCAACTGCTTTCTAACAGGCTAGCAATGAACAACTGGAGTTTGAAATGAAAAACTATTTACATTACCACCAAAAAGAAAAGAAAAAAGACAGACAGATTTAGGTATAAATCTAATAAAATATGTACAAGATCTATATAAGGCAAACTACAAAACTTATGAAAGAAAATCAAAGAAGAACTAAACAAATGGAGAGAGATTCCTTGTTCACGGATAGGCAGCCTCAATATTGTTAAGGTGTCAATTATTCCCAAGCTGATCTCTAGATTCAACGCAATCTAAATCAAAATCCCAGCCTCTTATTTTGCGGTTCTCATCAGGCTGATTCTAAAGTTTCTTTGGAGAGGCAAAAGACCTAGATCCATGGAACAGAACAGAGAACCCCAAAACAGACCCACACAAATACAATCAACTGGTCTTTAACAATGGAGCAAAGGCAATTCAATGGAGAAAGGATAGTGCTGGAACAATGAGACATCCACATGCAGGAAAAAAAAGGGAAGAAGTTTAGCCACAGACTTTACACCCTTCACAAATACTAACTTAAAATGGACCATAGGCTTAAACGTAAAATGCAAAACTATAAAGCTCCCAGAATATAACATAGGAGAAAATCCAGATGACTCCAGGCTTGGTGATAACGTTTGAGATACAATACCAAGGTATAACCCATGAAAGAAAGAACTGATAAGGTGGACTTCATTAAAATTAAAAACTTCTGCTCTGTGAGAGAGACTGTCAAGAGAATGAAAAGACAAGCCACAGATGAGGAGGAAATATTTGCTGCAGACACAGTATCTGATAGAGGAGTGTTATCCAGAATAAAAGAATTCGTCAAACTCCACAGTAAGAAAACAAACAACTCAATTAAAAAATGAGCAAAAGATCTGAATAGACACCTCACTAAAGAAGATATACAGATGGAAAATAAGCATTATGAAAAGATGCTCAACATCATATGCCATTAGGGAAGTGCTAACTAAAACAACCATGAGATACCAAAACACACCTATCAGAATCACCAAAACCCAAAATACTGACAACACCAAATGCTGGTGAGGATGTGGAGCAACAGGAAAGGTCATCATTGCTGGTGGGAATGCAAAAATGGTACAGCCGTTTGGCAGTTTCTTACAAAACTAAACATACTCTTTCCATACGATCAATTGCACTCCCTGGTATTTAACCAAAGGAGTTGAAAACTTATGTCCACAAAAAAACTTGCACAGATGTTTATAGCAGCTTTATTCATAATTGCCAAAACTTGGAAGGAAGTAATCAAGATATCCTTCAGTGAGTGAATGGGTAAATAAACTGTGCTACATCCAGACAATGGAGTATTATTCAGCACCAAAAAGAAATGAGCTATCAAGCCCTGAAAAGACATGGAGGAACCTTAAATGCATATTACTAAGTTAAATAAGCCAATCTGAAAAGGCTACATACTGTATAGTTCCAATTAAACATTGTGGAAAAGGCAAAACTGGAGACAGTAAAAAGATCAGTGGTTACCAGGAGTTTGGGGAGAGAGAAGGATGAAGAGGTGGAGCACAGGGGACTGTTAGGGCAGCGAAAATAATCTGTATGGTCCTATAACGGTGGATTCATGTCATAACACATTTGTCAAAACCAACAGACCATACAGTACCAAGAACGAACTCTCATGTAAACTATGGACCTTGGACGATGATGATGTGTCACCGTTGGTTCGCTGATTGTAACAAATGTTCCACTCTTACGTGGGATTTGGTTGGTAGGGGAAGCTGTGCATGTGTGGAGGTATATGGGAACTGTGTCTATTTTCGACTTAATTTTGCCCAAAACAGCTCTAAATAATAAAGTATATATAGTGAACCAATGCTAACATTAGTTACAACACTTTTGTATTCTCTGTAGTTCTCATTCACTTTGAGACACGGAAAAACTGAAGTTTTGTTCTACTTCTCCGAGAGTCCAAACTTACTAGTTGTATTGTGTGATGGCTTCTATATTCATCTTCACTCCGAAGACGCTGTTGGAATTTTTCATTGTGTTTTGCAATACAAATTTCCTATAAATACATAAAATATGTTTTAATATAAGTGAAATCTGAAAGACAAAACACCACACCAGGGTTTACTTGATAAGTTAAATTTTAAACTTCACAATATACCCACATAGCAAAATACCAATGCTACCTCTGGCTTTTTGTCTGGAGTATTGAAGCAGCATAAGCCAAATAATCGGGGTCTTAAAAAGACTCTTCTATTGAACTATTAACTTCTCTAGAACTCCCATTTCTCTTTTTATGGAGGGAGACGGATGGGCCAACGTAGCGTGGAAGGAGGCGTCCTGAAATAATCTCAAAGGTCTCTTTCAGCTCTGAAGTCTGTGGCCAGAAGATTCTAAGTCATATTGTACACTTTAAACTAGTCTGGGAAAAAAAGGATACACAATTTTTGGCTTAAAGTCTGTATTCTTAAGCTGTCTCTGATGCGTTAAAGAATATAATTTTGACTGGACTGGTTTAAACATTTTCATGAAATCTGAATCTTCTGGTCAGAGACCTCAGAGTTAAAAGAGACCTTAAAGATTAGAAAATCAGAATTATAAAGAAAATATAGGTGTGCTTATTCTACTCACATGAAAATAAAAACATATTACTAAAATAGGAGATACATGCTTCTTCACAAAATAATGCACTATCTCTGGCACGGTTTTAGTGGTACCACGCTGTCTTCATTTTCCCTGGGTCCTTTGGGAGAAGTCCTCCAGATAAAAGGGTTAACATTCGTTGCCACCACTCTCAAAGCTACACCAGAAGATCACTCTTCTAACTAGAGAAAGTCACACAATGAATGACCTTTTAAGCCAGTAAACTATATTTTAAAGCAATTGTTTCTATCATATTCTTCACCCACACTGGGTTGACTCTATTGCCTAACAAGTATCCATCATGAAATGAACCTGTCCCAGGCCGTCTCCAGGGGAAAACAAGGGTAGTAATACACAGCAACGTGATATAGTGATATACTGACTCAGCACTGAGCCACAGAGACTTGGGACAGAGCCCTCCCTCTGCCCCACACTGGCCACACTTCCTTGGGTGACTGATTTAACCACCGGAAGCCCTGGTTCCCTTGGTTATGAGGACACAGGCCCACGATCCCTTAACAAGAACAGAGGTCAGATGTGTTTTGAAATTAAAATTTTGTTCAGATTTTAGAAAGATGACATGCTGCATATATCATATATTACCCAGTAACTCCAACAGGCTCTGAAGCAGCACCCCACAATAAGTAATACTAATATTTTTTCAGTGAAATAAATGAACAAAGTAAGTGGGACAAAGAAATAAGTAACTACTTCATATCAGTTCGGGTCTGGGTTTGCCACCAAATCAAGTATGAGAACGCTATCGGTTTTCGGAGCTTTCCAGATTTCAGGCAAAAAATTATCTCATTTGGCTATTGGGAGAATTAAAGAAGATAAAATACATAAAGAACAATGTTCTTTCTACTATTCTTCTTGAAAAGTTTAATCATGAAGCAGAGACTTCAGTTCCTCAGGGCACAGGCAGAGACCATCCTTGTCTTTGAAGAGGAGAGGCAGGGCTGACTCACTTACAATCAGAACCACCCTGGGGATGAAATCCTATTGTGGGTGCCAGATAAGCCAAGCAGCCAGTGAACCCGGGCACTGAACCCGGGCACGCTGACATGGAGACAACAAGGAAGACAAGACGATGCTACATCAAGAGGCATATTTTGATCTTTTGTATGGTATGGTTGTGTCACATTCTCTTTCTTTTTAGGACTTAGTGTTTCTAGTTTTCTCTTTCTAGCCTCCTCCTTCGGTCTACAATTCGGCCACCTCAGTTGGTGGGCTTGAGTGGCTGGGGGCAGGGAGGGGGGAGGGCAAAACCATTTAGAGCTCCTGACTCCGTGTGAGGTGATGGGTTGCAGCAGATCCGAGGCTGCTGGGGTCAATGGGCAGATTCCCTAGGGGTGAGCTTCCCCAGCTCTGACTTAGATTAAAATACGAATGAAGAGTGAAGACTGTGTGTTAAATTGATATGAGCCTCTATGTGTGTATATATAATTCCTTCAAGACTGAGATCAGCGCTCGGACTTAACTGCAGAACACCACTGGCCTCCTTAAATAACAAGGAGCAGGAGCTGCATCACATGGGATTCTGTAGTCATGCCTTTTAGCAGTCACCTTCAGGGTGGCTGAGGTGAAAAGCACATCTGGCTATTGTAATGTGTTTAAGAGGGCAATTCTTGGAGAACTACACATGTTTAATATAATGGCCTGAGGACTGAGAAGGGGTACTTCTCACTTAGTTTTAAAAGATATGCAGGTATTAGTGACAAACCGGATTAAAATTATTAGATACGGTCAAGGATTAATTAATAAAAACAAGATTTAAAACTAAGGCTACATATTCAATAAATACTTAACCTATTATACCTTTTTATTTCTGAGGTAGGCTTTCTTGGCCGAAACCCGTCCACGTCTTGCTTCCAGCTGGCGCGCCTTCTGCTGGAGTTTCTGGAGCTCTTCCCTCTGTAAGTGCACAGACGTGGCCGTCTCCTCCTTCTCCAGCATGGCCTCCATGCTTTCGTACGTGTCATAGTACACCACTTCGTCTCTCTTCTCTGTCACAGAAGAGCAACAAGGGCATGGGCTGTGAAGCCAGACAGAATGAGGTTCTAACCCACTCATGGGCTCTGTAACCTTGGGCAAAGCCATTACCTCTTGAGTTTCTTTGTAAAATAGTGATTATTAGGAAATACGCCTTATAAGGTGAATGTGTGCACAGTACTTAGCAGTGTCTAGCACACAGTTAAGTGCTTAATAAATGCTAAATATCATCCTCCTCATCCTCCAAATTCAACATTTTTGAGAATACAGATTCTGGCTGAAATAACTTTTACCAAGTGAGTATGATAACACATACTGGCACTGCGGAGTCTACTAAACCACTTGTTTGACTTTAGGAACTTCTTTTTTTCTTTTAGAGATTTTTTTTTCCTTTTTCTCTCCATAGCCCCCCGGTATATAGTTGTATATTCTTCGTTGTGGGTCCTTCTAGTTGCGGCATGTGGCACGCTGCCTCAGCGTGGTTGATGAGCAGTGCCATATCCGCTCCCAGGATTCGAAGCAACGAAACACTGGGCCGCCTGCAGCAGAGCGCGTGAACTTAACCACTCGACCATGGGGCCAGCCCCATTTAGGAACTTCTTAAAAAGGTTTTACATTAAGACTTTATTTAATCTCAACAGAAGAAACGTAGCTGACCATGTCCTTGTCCATTTTTCCTACGTATTTAATCTGTTGTGGGTTTATGTGGTTAAACGTACCCGATATAAGTCTTTTGATGCTTTCCAGTTGTGCTGTCAACAGTAACTCTTCACACTTCAAGATTTCAAACTGTACTTCATACAACTGAAGTTGCAGATCATAATAATCAGCTTCTAACTGATCCAATCTGGCTATGGCTTCTGTACCACCCTGCAAACTCTGCATCTGCAACGAAAATAAAAATAAGAACATTAGTTGGTGGGGACAAGAAAAAAAATCAAGTTGTGATTAGAAAAGAACACTAATCAGACAGGATAATCCATGAAGCAACTGTTCTAAGATACTTGTAGGCAAGAAATGATGATTTTAAAAAAGATAAAAGCAGTAATAATCAAAACATATGGCTTTGGAAATAACTAGGCAAACATGGTAAAAATAAAGTTTTTAAAGTTTATTTACATTACAGTTTATTCATATTTAGGATGATAATCTATTATTCTAATTGTCCTGACATAAATATTAATAGCGTCCCTTTTCACTCTCAAAAGTGCATGCTAAGGGGGCTGGCCCCGTGGCCGAGTGGTTAAGTTCGCGCGCTCCGCTGCAGGCGGCCCAGTGTTTCGTTGGTTCGAATCCTGGGCGCGGACACGGCACTGCTCGTCAAACCACGCTGAGGCAGCGTCCCACATACCACAACTAGAAGAACCCACAACGAGAAACATGCAACTATGTACTGGGGGGCTTTGGGGAGAAAAAGGAAAAAATAAAAAAAATAAAAAAAATCTAAAAAAAAAAAAAAAAAAAAAAAAAGTGCATGCTAAGTTATGCATTTATCCTTTTCATATAAGATGTATGACTACGATTAGGCCATAATGGGTGGGTTACAACAGAAGGGTAAAAGTTTGGTCAACTCCACACATCTGGGGCTGTGTTTTGCTCCATGGTCACAGCTTGGTAGCTTCTAGGATCTGTCGACTAGAGAGCAAGGTGAGTGAGTGTGAGTGGAGCAGCAAGACAGAACTCCTCTTCATGGAAATTCTTGCAATCTACTGATAACGATCACTATTAGTACCTTTAAGTAAATGCAATAGCATCTTTAAGTAAATCCAGGGTCTGACACTGAACCTAAGGTGGGATTCAGAAATTTCTGGCCATGTCTCATGAAGTGGTGGGTGGTCCTGCATGAGGTTTGATGCAAATATTTTGAACTGCAAAGCAACAGTTAGGCTGCGGTCTAAATGTATAATGGCAGACATTAAAAAAAAAAACCATTGAATTAAACGCAGTGCTATTTAATAAACGTTATAAAAATTTTATAAGTAAATATTTACTAAATTATCTAAGTTGTAACCAATGATCCTGATGCATTAGGAAATATTTCATGGGTAACAAACAATAAATACAGAACAAACCCCAAGGTGTTTAATTACAGTGGCTCATGGAGGGGAATGCTGACAAAATGAAATTCTGCTGTTTTTGTCCTAGGTCACAAAATAGGAACCGTGGAGGGATTTCTTTCCTGAGACTCCCAGCCTCACTTTAAATTACAAACATCCCTTCACACACTGTCTTGGGGCTCTTGTCCAACTCTGGAGACCACAGCCTCAGGATGCATCTACCTCTGCCATCTGCACCCACACTCTCTGTGAGCACAGCACACTAACAGTTAAAATATATAATGTTAGAAGGCTTTAAGAAGGCTCTAAGTGGGGAATTATAATCAGTTCAGTTAAAACCTCAGTGTGCAAGAGTCTAAAAACCTTCCTCTAAGATCATTCCAGGGACACCCTTCAGGCCCAGGCTGTCAGTTCTGTCTTCACCGCCTCCAGTTCTCTTCAGCAGAAAGTGACCATTACCTGCCACGTTTAGGACACTGAGCTAAGGCTTCCGCTAGCATTCTCCATGTCTGTCTCTCCTATCCACTCCTTTGGCTAAGGAAGGAAGTGGACAGGCCCCTGATGACACACCTTCACACTGTCAGCCACTCCAACTGCAAGCAGAGCAGTACTCTGATCCCTGCCCTGGGCCCATGTACTTTAAAAACACTTGAGACGCAGAGTGATCCAGAATACAGCAAATAGCAAATAGCAAACTGAGAAAGCAAGGGGGTATTTTTCTTACAAGAAGTGACCTCACCCCCAATCTTCTGGGTCAGTGAGTTCTATTCAGAGCCAGGGAGTCCAGAGGTTGATTTGCCGTGGCTGGGCTCAAAAGGACAAAACCCCATCAGAGACAGAGGTGCAGATGAGGGATCTGTGAAATCCCAACCTCTGAGACAACAAGCAACAGGGCAGTGGGAGGCCTCAGGCAAAGGAAAAGGATGGCAGGACCAGAGCAGAGAGGACTTTTATCAGATAAGCTAAAGAGAAAGGAATGAGACAAGTCAGAGAAATCAGGGACGCCAAAATGGTGCTCTGAGGTTTATCTAAACTTCAATAGGGCGGCGAAATCCTCAGTGAAAGGCATGGAGAGGTATGAGGCTATGCTGCTCCAAATCCCTGCCCTATAACATCTGAAGTTTCCAGACTGGTTTGTTCCCGGTACCTGACTCAGCTGACAGCCACAGAACTAAGGGAACAGAAATCCAGAGTGGAAGGAGCACTGATTCCAGACAAAGGAGCAGTGCAGAGAAGGTGGGTGCCACAGCTGGGTGTCTTTGTTATACGTGGGGGCAGTGCTTCCCTGGGCAGGAAGGAAGTGTAAAATGTAGGTTAAGTGCTCAAAAAAGTAGACAATGGGGGCCAGCCCAGTGATGCAGTGGTTAAGTTCACACACTCCACTTCAGTGGCCTGGGTTTGTGGGTTCAAGTCCCAGGCACAGACCTATACACTGCTCATCAAGCCATGTGGTGGCGGCATCCCATATACAAAATAGAGGAAGTTTGGCACAGATGTTAGCTCAGGGACAATTTATTGGCAACAGATGTTAGCTCAGGGACAATTTTCCTCAGCAAAAAAAAAAAGTAGACAATCAAGTGCCAACAAAAACTTTGCTACCTTGAAATTTTGTTCAGCTTCACTTTCATCCTTCTAAACAAACTGCTACTATCAGGATATCAAGACCCCAAAGCAAACTGTGACTTCTCAATGTAACCCAGGTAATACACCAGCAATGCTGGAGCCACACCCAATTCTCCCAATTCCTAGGAGAATGGCCTTTTCACGAGACAAAAGTAGGGAGCATCATTCTAATAAATATGCAAAAGAAACGAAGAAAAATGTTTTTACAATAACTGTAGCAAGGAAATGAAGTACCAGTGGATGTCCATATACCCGCATAAGTACACCATATACTACTGACCCCACAGATGAGCACTCCACCATGCACAATAATGACACAGGTTTCACGTGTACCTATTTTGACAACCATATCATGAAACCAGATATAAAGCAATTTATACACACTAATGACACCTCTGTCCTGCCTTTTACCCCACTGTGCTAGAAACAGAAAACCTCATGACAGGTGAGGGGCTGTGACAACAGAGCTTTCAGAGAACCTGTGGGTTCAGTCATTCATTCAACAAATACTCACTGAGCACCCACCTCTGTCTGAGATCAAGTACGCAGTAAACAAGAAGTGAGTGAGGGTTCAAAAAGTAGGCATAAAAACCATACACAGCCTGAGAGAAATAACAGTAAAGGCAAACTCTCAATCAATACTACCCCTTTTATGTGAAAAAGATGGAAAAAACATAAGACTTAGAACCAGACAAACCTGAATATAAATACAGGTCCCACCAATAACAGCTGCATAAATATGGATAATACATACAAGCTGACAGAATTATCTGGAATTTCACATTTCAGAAATCTTGGAAAACTAAAAATATCCACAATTTCTTTGCTATCAAAACCTAATCACATAATCCATTTGTAGGAAAACATAATCTGAATTGATATGAATCTCTATTCCATTTAATGTAAATATCCATCTGTTTCATTATTGGAATAGTAACACACGTCTGGAAGTTATATGCTATAAATTACCTTTCTAAAATCTTAAAAATCTAGAATTCTGAAACATACCTGGCCTCCGGGGTTCAGATAATGGCTTAAGGGCTTACAGCATAAAGGGTTATAGTTGAGAATTAAATGAGATAGTATACCTAAAGCACTATGGACAGGACCTGAAATATTTAAAGCATTTCTATTATCTTTTTTTTGTAACCATGACCAAAATGTAATTTAGATAGCTAAAATAGAATTTCATAATTAAGTAATATAAATTAAAACTTTTAGAGTGGAACCTAGCTTTTTGAACTTAGAGACTTTAACATTTCTAGTGTGCAGATATGGAATAGACTTACAGATAAATAAATTAAAAACAAAAAACCAGCCTTCCTGCCTGAAGAAGCACCCCAGCTTCTCCACCTCTGTTCAGATTGTGTCCACATGCAAGCTCCTTGCTGTTGAAACTTTTTGACAAGGCCTATATGAAATGCCAGTAAATGTCTTAAGCATGGGAATTATATTTTTCTCATCTTTGTATTCCCTTCCATGATACTGGCATAATAACCTAACACAGATCAGAGTAATATCTAATATTTATTGGTTTCTTACTCTATGCCAGGCACTGTGCTAAATGCTTTATATACATTAACTCATGGAATCATAACCCTCCTAGAAGTTATATCATATTTTACAGAGAGGTTAAGTAATTCACCCACGGTTACATAAGCAGTTAGTTTGCAGAATCGGGATCTACAGAGTTGTTCTATCTGAAATAGTAGCCACAAGACACATGTGGCTATTTAAATTGAAATAAAATAAAAAAATTCTGTTCCTCTGTCACATCAGCCACATTTCAAGAGTTTGATATACATGTGTCTAGCAGGTACCCTATTGGAAAGTGCAGAAATAGAACATTTCCATCATTGCAGGAAGTTCTATCTAGATCCTAAACTTCTATCCACTATGGTATACTGCACATGCTCAATAAATACTTGATGACTTAAATAAAACTGACATAGGGGAATATAACCTTAATTAATCATAACCTAGCTTATGCTTTTAGGAGAAAGACAAAATTACGAAATATAAGGAACTTGCTTCAGGAGTGGTATATATTCAGCTCAATATTCTAGCAGTTTTTACGTTCACAGAGATGACCTCAAGGAATCACAAAGTTTTAAAAAGGAACGGATGGAGAACGGTTAAAATCCTCTGCCAAGACAAGAAAGCACATTGATGTATTGTTAGAACCTTCAACCACAAGGAGTGGAATCCAGAGTTTTCAGGTTAACTCCTGTTAGCCAGAGAACGTAGTTACAGAAGCTAACAGTCTACAAGTTTATTGAGAGATGTGTACTTTCTATGATTTGTTTCATGATGGCATCTTAATTTTAGTATCTCCTATTTCAGTTAATAACTACAAAGAGAATCCCCTTATTTCATTGATAAATTTTATTTTAATAACACCTCTAACACATCCTACTCCTAACCCTGCGTGATTATGTGTTTTTTAATCTTGTCCAACGGCTTAAAATATATCTGATGTGATCTGTGAAGAATGCAGATCTGAAAGCAAAGGTGTACGTGTGTGGTCAGATGGCGCTGTTATTTTTGAGTCTGGACTTGAGGGGGAGTATACTATTTAAAGGGTAATTTAAAGCAGCTACAACTAATTAAACTCACCCTGGATTCTTTCAAAAGTATTAGGCCAAAAATACACTGATATTTCAGGAGTTTCTGATGGGAAAATCTGAACACCAGAGGACAATCTGGAATCAGAGGCTCAGGTACAGATGATTTGGGAACCTACTGAACTTGTGGCAAAGCTGTGTGTATACATGTATTTCCCTGAGGTCAGTGTTCCTAGCTTTCAAATTCTGAATCGGCAGGAGTCTGTGACCTAGAAAGGACAAGAATGACTACACTCAAGACTCAGAAATAAATAAAAAGGAGATCGATTAAAAGGAATGGTACTTACTCCTAAGTGTAAGGAAAATTTAAAACTCAAATAGAATTTTGCTTGCCTCAGAGATATTTAACATTTCAGCATTTAGAAATTTTATTTCAAGTTCAGCATCATACTCCTGGCAAATATTACTAAATATTTTCAATTTAATTTCTAATTTTAATTTTGAAAGTGTTTTGTTTTGTCGCATCAGAAAGAAGTTTTTTGTTTTTAAAATAACGTAAGGAGACACAGCACACTGCCATTTTTGTAAAGAACAAAAGTCTCCTCCTAACTTAAATCACAGGGTAGCACTGGGTTAGACAGCCTCCACCGGCACAGCGTTTGTTTGGGACGGACTTCATCACTCACCTTTGCCGTTTCTCATGAGTAATGCGGTCAGCTTGAATTTATGCTAACAAAACTGGTGCCCTACATCTTCACAGACATATGTATGTAAAGCACAATACATGTATTATATGCACACAACAAGCATAAAGCTGGCAAGAATGACTGACAGTTTTACCAAATCCTTTGAAGAATTCAAACACAATCCAGAACATTAAAAAACCAACTATTAAAGTAATGGAATGGCCCCAAGGAAAATGACCCCAGGACAATCATCTCAGACTCTCGGGCCATCTCAGCCCCGCCCTTCCTCTACCACCCTAGATCAATTCCAGTACGAACAGTCTTCTTGGAACAGCAAGTAGTCAGAAGTCACCCTCAGCAGCACTTTTAGGCACCTATGTCGTCACTACAACTCAATGTCAGCCTGGTTAGAACAACAAAGCTAGTGAATGTGATGAAGGCAGAGTACTACTCTACTTCTCAGGCAACGAAATGCTAGGAGTTTAAGTTTTAAAAGTTCTGGAACTTAAGAAAATTCCAGACAGCTAGTACCATGAAGGAGAAAGCTAACTAGAAAAGGAGAATGCAGTAGAAATGCCTCAGGGGAATGCAAGAGGGGGCTGAAATCCTTGGAAAGAGATTTTGAATATAAAGTGTGAAGAAGTTCCAGGACAAGACAAGTTCCAATTTTACCTTTAACAATAGTGGCAAATAAGAAAATGTAAGAGAAAAACAAAGTCACAACTTAAAATCCATTAACAAAAAGATTTCTTTCTAAATCACAGCCATGATACATTACAGGTTACCTCATATACTATTTTTTCAACAAGAGTACATAAGCATATACGCTTTTAAAATGTCAATGAGGACTATCTTGCTATATCTCCTAAGCCAAAAAGAGTTTCATAAAGCAATGAATTTTATATAAAGCTGCATTAATAAAAATGGAGACGACATTTTCTCCTCTAGAGACTAAAATATATTACTTTCACAAATATATAGTCAACATTTTAAAAACCAATACGGGAAAACCACAGAATGGGAGCAAATATTTGCAAGTCATATATTTGATAAAAGACTTCTATGTAGAATATGTAAAGAATTCTTTCAACTCAGTAATAAACAAAATAAGCCAATTTAAAAATGGGCAAAAGAGGGCCGGCCTGGCAGCGCAGTGCTTAAATTCGCACATTCCACTTCTTGGTGACCCTGGGTTCGCTGGTTCGGATCCCCAGTGCGGACATGGCACCGCTTGGCACACCAAGCTGTGGTAGGCGTCTCACATATAAAGTAGAGGAAGATGGGCACGGATGTTAGCTCAGGGCCAGGCTTCCTCAGCAAGAAAGAGGAGGACTGGTAGTAGTTAGCTCAGTGCTAATCTTCCTCAAAAAAAAAAAAAAAAAAAAAAGGGCAAAAGATCTGAATAGACATTTCTCCAAAGAAGATACCTTTGTGGGCAACAAACACACAACACAAAGATATTCAACATCACATGCCATCAGGGAAACGCAAATCAAAACCACAGTGAGACACCACTTCACACACACCAAGACAGCTATAATTAAAAAACACAAATAATAAAAAGTATTAGTGATAATGTAGAGAGAGATGTGGAGAAATTCTAACCCTCATACACTGTAGTGGAAATGTAAACAAGTACAGCTGCTTTGGAAACAGTCTGGCACCTCCTCAAAAGGTTAAACAGCAGCTTCGCTCCTAAATATACACCAAGACAAATGGAAATCAATGTCCACATAAGAAGCTGCACCTGAATGTTCACAGCAGCATCATTCATAATAGCTCCCAAAGCAGAAGGAACCCAAATGTTCATCAACTGATGCATGCATAAAACGTGATATAACCACACAATGGAGGCTCACTCAGCAAAAAAACCTAAATTAAGCACTGATGCATGCCACAACGTGGGTGAACCTTGAAAACATCATGCTACGTGAAAACAACAGTAAAAACACTTACAGCTTTTATGATTCCATTTATATGCAATGTCCAGAATAGCAAATTTATGAAGCTAGAAAGTAGAATAGTGGTTTCCTAGGGCTGGGGAGGCTCTGAGGGGAGATGGGAGATGACTGCTAATGGGCATGGGTTTATTTTGGGGTGATGAAAACACTCTAAAGTAGACTGTGGTGATGGTTGCATGATTCTGTTAATACACACACAAAAAAAACGACTGAATTGCACACTTCAAATGGGTGACTTACATAGTTTGTGAATTATGTCTCAATGATGTGATTTAAAAAAACATTTTGGGCTACAAAGTACAACAAATCTAAGGATGAATTAAACGATTTTCTTCTTACCTAATCCTTCTGAAGCGTAACTGCCCTTTTTAAACAACATAACTTCAGTTGCCTCAGCCAGCTCATTCTGCTCTGCCCAACGAAACCCCTACTTTTCTTGCCTCCTTTACCAGTCTGTTCAAGACTGCGGTGCTCTGTGAACACAGGCACTGCCCACGTACATTCAGGGGCACAGGCACGTGCCATCTGCATCTGACCGTCACCAACCTGCCTTTACTCAGTGCTCAACTGCCCAGGAAAGTCCTGCAACAACCTGAGCAGTTTTGAAAGCAGCAATTTCAGGTTGCCAAAACATAACATAGGTTTAACTTTTCCCAATTCTGTTGCCTTTAACCTAAACTTCTTTCATTACTGAGCTAAGGGTCCAAATTTCTGATATTTACCCTCATTTGTGAGAAAAGCTTTGCTTTCTGTTGTCAGCAACAAACCTGTCTGAAAAGCAGAGTTTCCATGTAAGGAAATGGGCTCACGTTTTAAAAATGGCCCTCCAACCAATCCGCTATAAACTGGCCAGAGTAACACTTCATAAGAACAAATTTGATCGTGGTACTCCTGGATTAAAATCTTACAGTGGCTCCATACTGTTTTGGGGTAAGATTCAAACTCCTTGGCAGGGCATGGAGGGCCAACCCCAAATTTCACTTACTTTTCCAACTTCATTTCTCACTACTCCTTCTCCAGATAACTGGGCTGACTGACCCTTCCTGTCCCCACTGGGACTCCTGGAACATGCAGCTGTCTGCACCTATGACCCTCTGGTCAAAGCTGAGCACTCCACCAGTGATCCACTTTGTATACAGTGATACCTGCCTACCTCACAGCTCATTTTCACACTGCACATGTCTTGCCCCACCATACTCTAAGAACTCTAAATACCACGACTGCATTTTATTCATGCTTTAAAAATATAGCTTTGAGGGGCTGGCCCCGTGGCTGAGTGGTTAAGTTCACAGGCTCTGCTGCGGTGGCCCAGGGTTTCACCAGTTCGGATCCTGGGTGTGGACATGGCACCACTCATCAGGCCATGCTGAGGCGGCGTCCCACAGGTCACAACTAGAAGGACCCACAACTAAAATAAACAACTATGTACTGGGGGGATTTGAGGAGAAACAGCAATTAAAAAAAAAAAAGATTGACAACAGCTGTTAGCTCAGGTGTCAATCTTAAAAATATAAAAAAATGGCTTTGAAAAGTGGGGGGAGGAAGTAGGAAGCCAAGGGGTATTAAACATGTCTTTATTCCCATCACCCATTGTAATTCCTGGCAAAAACACTTAATGTTTGTTGAGTGAATAACTGATGAGGGACATCTGAGTTGCGCAGAATTCCAAAAGGTAGAAAAAGAAGGCAAAGGAAAGGGAAGAGTTAAAGGTGACCCTAAAGTTTGGGCCTGGAGTATGCTGAAGAAGCAGGGGCCTTAACAGAAAGGGGCGATCTGAGGAACACCTGCTATGGAGAAATAAAGGAGTTTGGTTTTAGAAATATTTTATGTATGGCATATAGGCAAAAAAGAATGTGATTTCATTTTTTTCCAAAAATGACTTAATAAAATAATGTATGATACAATTAATTATTAATTATCTCAAGTAAGACAGAAAATGAATAAATGAAATCAATGGGAAACAATCCAAAATTAACTTAATAATTCAAACACTTCATCTTTGAAGTATTTTGGGTTTAACTCTGGGTACAAAAGACAAACTGAAGAGTTGTGCCTAAACCATCAAGTCTTACTATACGCCATCTCGAACACACTCCTGAGTTCATCCCTAACACTAGCTTTAATCTTCACTCACTATTAAAACTACATACTTTCCTTATTTTCAAAAGTATCGTACTCCTAGACCCTAATGTTTGCTTCATCTAATACTTAGAAAAACTATCAGCAAATGACCAATGTAGATATTTAAGTATTTTAAATTTTCTGTATTTTTCTGATGGTTTTCATTACCTCTTCTTTCAGTGCATGTTTTCTCTGTTCCAAGCAGATCTCCTTAGCTCTCATCATCTGCAGAGTCTCCTTAGAAACTGCATACTGGAGTTTCTCCATACGTTCAGCAGCTGCTGCCCATGATGCTTTACCAAATTTCTTCTGATCAGCTCGCATTCGATCGTACACAGCTATTAATAATTTTTAAAGAGACATTAAGACATAAAACCTAAAGCATTTGAAAGTCTTAGTTTTTATTGACCACACACTCAAAGATAAACACACAAATCCTACCCCATGATTATAGCTCTAAAATATAATTCAACAATATCTTCGATTCTCTCTACTGTCTTCAATAAGAATTTTAAATAATCATCCTCAGAAATAACTTTCTGAAGATAAAATTGAGTGGTCAGATTAATTTTAAAACTTTTTAAAATACTCTTTCACACGTCCAGGGTTACTAAATTTCAAAGTTTCTATAAAAACTTTATTCTGTGAGTGTCTATACTTTTTCCTGGGTATGTTAGTTGAAATGAGAGCCATAACTATTCAAGATTACTTAAAATTAATTAAATCCATGTGCTAAATTTTACCATTCTGAGTCCTCCAAAAGTACTATAATAATTTGATGTAGGGAGAAATAAATCCCAGATGTTAATGTCCAGGTGAGTTAGAGTGGTCCAACCAAGTCCCAAGAAAGACACTCAACCCCACCCCACAACACACACAAGAAAGGGAGGAAGAACTTTCTAGTTTGCCACAATAGAGGCCTAGTTCAAAAGGTATTTCTTGGCAATCAAACAGCTACTATCTTCCAGTTAAAGAACTTTGTCACCGACAGCAGTAAGTCAGTGGTTCATCAAGAGTCCTTATACAACTAACCCAACCATCCTTAGGCCCCAACACTTCAACAGCTCAGAGAGATGTTTTAATTATCATAAAGAGGCAGGCAATCTGATTAGTACCAATGTAATCTTTAAGTCAGGACCCCTTCCCTAGTAGTTTCTTTTATATGTTCAGAGCTAACTGATAATTTTGTGCTGCTACTATGTCCTAACTATGTCCTTCTTTGGCAAAGAAGTATATCTCAGTAAACTTTGCCTCAGAATTTTATAAAATCTTAATAATTTTTGCAATGACACATGTACACACTTAAAAATTAAAACCACAGACAGGCTTATAACAAAAAAAGAGCAGTTTCTCATGCTCAGCTCTCCCCTACCCTTAGTCCCAATGCCCAAATGCAACCAGCTTTTAATCGCTTCTGGTGGTTACTTCCATACAAGAAAATTGCTATTTCTTAATTTAGTCTTTAAAAAAATGATCTGTTGAGTTCCTATTATAACAGATGAAGAATTTGCTAACTTAGAATCTCCTCTAAATATATCAGTTCTTTTGGTTTCTCTGTGTTTTTCTGTGGCTTTTAAACGCTAACATATAGGAGGTAATATTTTCAATTCATAATCTTGCTCTGAACCTCAATTTTAGGGTTTCTAACAAATGAAATCTACTCATGTTGGTTGAATGTGAAATGATTCCACCATTTTTAATTTCTGTCAATCTTTCCAAACTGTGTTATAACATTTATGCAGCCATAAGATCAATATAGTAGCACACTGTAGGAAAAAAACAGCAGGGGATTTGGAGTCAAATTCCCAATTCCACCCATAGCTGATGTGTAACTTTTGGCAAGAAACTTAAACTGTTCTTGGGCTCAATTCCCTCAAATAAAAAAGTAAAGAAATACAGTACCTAGTCAGAAGGCTTTTGAGGGAATTTAGAAAATGATAGGTCCTCAAATGTCTCTCCCACTTCACATGGTAAAAGTAATCGAATAGATGGTCTGTTCTGTTTCATTTCTTTTCTCTCTCATGCATACACCACCACAGTCACTCATATTCATATGATATATTATTTTCAAAGCACTTTTTCCATATGTTATCTCTACTTATCTGCCCAGAATCCTATGGAATAGGTAAGGTATGCATTGTCAATACCTTCTATGTAGATACACAAAATCGAGGGGTTTTGGTAACTTAACAGCAAGGTTACACACCTATGGTAGGAGAGTTAAATCTAACACCCAAGTTGCTCACCCCCTAGTCTATTACCTCTACCATTCCTACCTGAGCTTGTAATCCCAGCACACAGTCGAACATTCTGCAGCCTCACAGCTGGGAGCCTTTTCTCTTGCTCCCCACTTCAGGACCACGTCTAGGGAGCAGATCCCTGTCCTAAATCAGGCTCAGGTTGTAATCTACTATGAGAGCTAGCCAATACTTTGTCTTCCAACATCTTTGGACAGAACGTTTTCTTACATCTAACTGCTGCTCATTTCACTTGGAATTACTTTCCAACAGTCTAGGAATATGAAGGTAATGAAGAAAATTATTTATGAACGTAGAATGCTTGGAATACTCCTAGAACAGAAACCTCTAAATCAGAGTCTTCTCTTCCTCTGCTGGTAAGAATAAAGATTCTTGCTAAGCTGATCATTTACCTTATTGGGAAAATAACCCTGTAATAATATTCTATGATGATCATTATATGTTAAAAACCTCTGAAGGCAACAGAGTCCTGGTGTTTACAAGGAATCATGTTAAATCTACAAAAAAACTTAAATGTACTAACATATGTATCCTTGTCTGAAACAGGCCCATTTAAGATGTTTTTAAAAGCTAAGCAGTAATACATGAAAATTAGGTTACACCTGGAAAGAAATGAAGGTTATGCAAGGAGAGAAATAAAGGGGTCTGTTTTATTCTTCCTCTAAAAAGAGAAAGTAGAAAGTTACCTTCTGATTGGAAACATAAAGTAGGGCTATTACTTTCAGTAGCATAAATCCATACAGAGATCTTTGCTCTGTTTCTCTTACAGGGGAGGAGAGAAACATGCTTAGAAAAGGCAAATTAAAAGGTCAAGCAAACTAAATACTTCTCTCTCTGTATTTAGGCTCAAAGGCTACCTGCTAGGATAAATAAAGTCACCAGAAGTGAGATACAAAGAAGTCTAAAATGACTTTGATGAAGCACTTGGAACCCTAGAATGATGCTCATCACAAAGAAAAATGTTTTGCCTGAAATCAGAGAAGCAAAGTATAAAATAAGAGCAATAATCAAAACTGTATAGAATCAGAACCAACAAACTATGAACTATGCACGAAAATAAATACAGATTCATTGCATTTATGTAATAAATCATGTGTGGAGAAAAAGAACTGACAGATATACAAAGTAGCTGCAAAAGGTTGGCAGGATTACAGAGTTAGATTTGTTTTTCCTATAATATTCTAACTTTTCTATAATGGTTATTTTTTTTAATCATAATGCAAAGACTTTTTTTAAACATTAGAGAAGAGTGCATCTAGAAAGCAGACTAAACCAAGTTTAAGTACACAGTTATCATAAAAATAGTTCACAGTAGGGAAAGATCTTTAAACGTTCAAAGAAACATTAATATAATGCATTATTTTTTAATTTTTATTTTTAAAACTGTCATACTGCTCTAGGGCCAATACTCAGGAGGGGGATTGCTAGATCATATGGTAAGTATATCTTTATGAGAAATTGCAAAATTCTTTTCCAGAGAGACTATACAATTTTGCATTCCCACCAGCAAGGCAGGAAGAATTCCTGTTACTCTGTACCCTTGTCTGCACTTGGTATTGTCTGTATTTTTTATTTTAGCCATTCTAATAGGCATGCATTGGTTTTCATTTGCATTATCCTAATGACTAATGACGTTGAACATCTGTTCAAGTGCTTATTTGCCTTCTTTATCCTCTGGAAAACTGCCCAAGTCCTTGCCCCACTTATTAATTGGATTGTTCGTTTTCTTACTGTTGAGTTTTAAGAGTCCTTGATATATTCTGGATATAAGTCCTTTGTCACAAATGTTATTTACAAATATTTCTCTCAAATACTCTCATCTTTTCATTTTCTTGATAGTGCCTGGAAAAGTTTTTAACTTTAATAAAATTCATTGTATCAATTTTTTCTTTTACAGTTCATACTCTTTATCATTTTTATCTTTTACATTTTATCGTTTACAGTTATCTTTTACAGATTTTTCTCTTTTACAGTTTATCTCATATTTGTGGTGTCATTGCTAAGAACTCTCTAACTTAGAAAGATTTTTCTCATGTTTTCTTCTGGAAGTCTTATAGTTTTACATTTAGATCCATTTTGAGTTCACTTTTGTTTAAAGTGTGAGATTTAGATCAGGGTTCATTTTTCTGCATATGGATGACCAATTGTTTCAATACTATTTATTGTTTTCCATTGATCTGCTTTATCAAAGATTAAATAGCCATGCTTTGGGAGTTTATGTCTGTATTCTGTTCTCTCGCACTGATTTACGTGTCTATCCCTTCCACAATACCATGACACTGTAAGTCTACAGCAATTTGTAAAATTAGGTAGTGTGAGTCTTCCAATGTTGTTTTGGGTTTTTTTGAAAACTGTTTGGCTATTGTAGTTCCTTTGCCCTTCCACATAAATTAGAACCAGCCTGTTAATATCTACAAAACAATCCTGCTGGTATTTTGATAAGGATTGTGTTAAATATATAGATCACTTTGGGAAGAACTAACATCCTTACTATGTTAAGTATTCTAATCCATGAACAGAATGTGTCTATCCATTTACTTACGTCTGTGATGACTTTTATGAGTGTTTTGTAACTGTCAGCATACCAATCCTGTCTATGTTTTGTTAGATTTATACCTAAGTGTTTCATTTTGGGAAAAGTTAACATAAATGATTTTTTTTTCTTTTGAGGAAGACTTGCTTTGAGTTAACATCCACTGCCAATCCTCCTCTTTTTTCACTTGAGAAAGTTAGCCCAGAGCTAATATCTGTGCCAATCCTCCTCTATTTTTTTGTTATGTGGGACACCTCCACAGCGTGGCTAGTGAGTGGAGCAGGTTCACGTCCACGATCCGAACTTGTGGCCCCAGGCTGCTGAAGTGGAGTGTACAGAACTTTAAACACTCGCCCATGTGGCCAGGCCTACTGGTATTATTTTTTAAATTTCAATTTCCAATTGTTCATTACTTGTACAGATAAATATGATTCACTTTTGTGTTGACCTTATTTCCTGTGACTTTGAGACAGTCATTTATTAGTTCCAAGAGTTTTAAAAAAGTAGATTCCATACCAATGTCTATAGTAACAATACTGTCATTCATGAAAAGGGAGAATTTTATTTCTTCCTTTCCAAACTATAAGCCTTTATTTCTTTCTCTTCCCTAAGAGATCTGGCTAAGATTTATTACATTCTCTTGAATAGGAGTGGTGAGAGTGGACATCCTTGACTTTTTACCTATTTTAAGGGAGGAAGCATTCAGCTTTTCACCATTAAATATGATGTTGGCTGTAGGGTTTCTGTAGATTCCTTTATTAGGTTAAGGAAGGTTCCTTCTATACCTAGTTTGTTGAGTATCTTCATCACACATAGATGTTGTATTTTGTCGAATGCTTTTCAGCATCTATTGATATGATTGATCATGCTTTTTATAAAAAACAAAACTAGGGTTTCTCAACTTCAGCATTTTTTTAATTGAAGTCGCAACAGTTGATGACGCTGTCAAATCTCTGTTGGAGAGCACTTTTGTGAGTCACCATATGCGTGTGCCCCTTCACTCCTTGTGTCCACTCCCTAACCCTCTTCCTTCCTTCCACATAAGTGAAATCAAGTGGTGTTTGTCTTTCTCTGGCTTATTTCACTTAACCTAATACCCTCAAGGTACATCCATGTTGTTGAGAATGGTATGATTTTGTCCTTTTATAGCTGAGTAGCATTCCATTGTATACATAGACCACATCTTCTTTATCCAATGATCAGTCAATGGACACTTGGGTTGCTTCCACTTCTTAGCTATTGTGAATAATGCTGCAGTGAACATGGGGGTGCATATGCTACTTTGGAGTGTTGATTTCAAGTTCTTTGAAGAAATACCCAGTACTGGGATAGCTGGGTATTTTTTCAATTTTTAATTTTTTGAGGAATCTCCATACTGTTTTCCATAGTGACTGCACCAGTCTGCAAGCCCACCAGCAGTGTAGGAGGGTTCCCTTTTTTCCACATCCTCTCCAACATTTCTTATTTTTTGTCCTGGTGATTACAGCCATTCTAATGGGGGTAAGGTGATACCTAAGTGTAGTCTCCATGTACATTTCCCTGATGATTAGTGATGATGAACATCTTTTCATGTGCCTATTGGTGATCTGTATATCTTTCTTGGAAAAACATCTGTTCATATTCTTTGCCTATTTTTTACTGGGTTTTTGGTTTTTTGTTGTTGAGTTGTGTGAGTTCTTCATATATTTTGGAGATTAACCATTGTTGGAAATACGATTTTAAAACTTTTTCTCCCGGTTGATGGGTTGTCTTTTTGTTTTTATTCTGGTTTCCTTTGCCTTACAGAAGCTCTTTAGTCTGATGAAGTCCCACTTGTTTACTTTTTTCCTTTTGTTTCCCTTGTCCAAGTAGCCATGGTATTCGAAAAGGGCCTTCGAAGACCAATGTCAAAGAGCGGCCTGCCTATGTTTTCTTTTAGGAGTTTTATGGTTTCAGGTCTTATCTTCAAGTCTTTGATCCACTTTAAGTTAATTTTTGTGTATGGCAAAAAATAATGGTCTACTTTCATTCTTTTGCATGTGACAGTCCAGTTTTCCCAACACCACTTACTGAAGAGACTTTCCTTTCTCCATTGTATGTTCTTAGCTCATCTGTCAAAGAGTAGCTGACCACAGATGTGTGGTTTTACTTCTGGGCTTTCAATTCTCTTCCCTTGATCTGCATGCCTGTTTTTGTACCAGTAACATGCTGTTTTGATTACTATAGATTTGTAGTCTATTTTGAAGTCAGGGATTGTGATGTCTCCAGCTTTGTTCTTTTTTCTCAGGATTGCTTTAGCTATTTGGGGTGTTTTGTTGCCCCATATGAGTTTTAGGATTCTTTATTCTATTTGCATGAAGAATGTCATTGGGATACTGATTGGGATTGCACTAAATCTACAGATTACTTTACATAGTATGGACATTTTAACTATATTTATTCTTCCAATCCATGTGCATGGAATATCTTTCCATTTCTTTATGTCATTATCGATTTTGTTCAATAATGTCTTATAGTTTTCATTGTATAGGTCTTTCACCTCCTTAGTTAAATTTATTCCTAGCTATTTTATTCTTTTTGTTGGGATTGTATTCTTGAGTTCTTTTTCTGTTAGTTCATTATTAGAGTACAAAAATGCAACAGATTTTTCTAGGTTGATTTTATACCCTGCAACTTTGCTGTAGTTGCTGATCATTTCTAACAGTTTTCTGATGGATTCTTTAGGGTTTTCTTTGAATAAAATCATGTTGTCTGAGAACAGTGAAAGTTTCACTTCTTCAATGTCTACTTGAATTCCTTTTATTTCTTTTTCTTGCCTAACTGCTCTGGGCAAAACATCCAGTACTATGTTGAATAGGATTAACAAGAGTGGGCACCCTTGTCTTGTTCTTGTTCTCAGAGGGATGGCTTTCAGTTTTACCCCATTCAGCATGATGTTGGCCGTGGGTTTGTCATACATGGCCTTTATTATGTTGAAGTACTTTCCTTCTGTACCCATTTTATTGAGAGTGTTTTTTATCATAAATGGATGTTAGATCTTGTCAGATGCTTTCTCTGCAACTACTGAGAGGATCACATGGTTTTTATTCCTCCTTTGTTAATGTGGTGTATCACATTGATTGATTTACCAATGCTCAATCATCCCTGCATCCCTGGTATAAATCCCACTTGATCATGGTGCATGATCTTTTTAATGTATTGCTGTATTCAGTTTGCCAATATTTT
Source organism: Equus asinus (assembly GCF_041296235.1). Taxonomy (NCBI): domain Eukaryota; kingdom Metazoa; phylum Chordata; class Mammalia; order Perissodactyla; family Equidae; genus Equus; species Equus asinus. The sequence continues at coordinate 89,230,170 of NC_091798.1, forward strand.
GTTGAGGAGTTTTGCATCTAGGTTCATCAGCAATAATGGCCTGTAACTTTCCTTCTTTGTGTTGTCCTTGACTGGCTTTGGTATCAGGGTGATGTTGGCCTTGTAGAATGTGTTATTAAGTGTTCCATCTTCCTCAATTTTTTGAATAGTGTGAGAAAGATAGGTAATAAATCTTCTTTGAATGTTTGGTAGAATTCTCCAGAGAAGCCTTCTGGTCCTGTACTTTTATATTTTGGGAGGTTTTTGATTGCTGTTTCAATCTCTTTACTTACAATTGGTCTCTTCAGATTACCTATTTCTTCTTGATTCAGTTTTGGGAGGTTGTATGAATCTAACAATTAATCCATGCCTTCTAGATTGTCCAATTTGTTGGCATATAGTTTTTCATAGTATTCTCTCATAATCTTTTATATTTCTGTGGTATCTGTTACAATTTTTCCTCCTTCATTTCTGATTTTATGTATTTGAGCCTTCTCTCTTTTTTCATAGTGAGTCTGGCTAAGAGTTTGTCAATTTTGTTTATCTTCTCAAAGAACCAGCTCTTTGATTCAATGATCCTTTCTGGGTTTTTTTTGTTTCAATTTCATTTATTTCTGCTCTGATTTTTATTATTTCCATCCTTTGGGGTTTGTTCTTCTCTTTCTAATTCTGTTAGGTGTAGTTTAAGATTGCTTATTTGAGATTTTTTGTGTTTGTTAAGGTGGGCCTGTATTGCTATGAATTTCCCTCTGAGAACCGCTTTTCTGCATCTGATATGAGTTGGTGTGGTGTATTTTCATTTTCATTTGTCTCCAGATATTTTTTGATTTCTCCTTTAATTTCTTCAATGATCCATTGGCTGTTTAGTAGCATGCTGTTTAGTGTCCACATCTTTGTCACTTTCCCACCTTCTTTCTTGTAGTTGATTTTTAGTTTCATAGCATTATGTTTGGAAAAGAAGCTTGATGTGATTTCAAACTTCCTAAGTTTATTGAGGTTTGCCTTGTTTCCCAACATATGGTCTACCTTGAGAATGCTCCATGCACACTTGAGAAGAATGTGTATTCTGCTGTTTTTGGATGCAGTGTTCTATACATATCTATTAAGTTCACCTGGTCTAGTTTTTTGTTTAAATCCACTATTTCCTTGTTGACTTTCTGTCTGGATGATCTATCCGTTGATTTAAGTGAGGTGTTAAGATCCCCTATTATTGTATGGTTGTTAATATCTCTTTTTAGGTTTGTTAGCAGTTGCTTTATGTAATTTGGTGCTCCTCTGTTGGGTGCATATATATTTTTAAGTGTTTTGTCTTCTTTGTGGAGTGTCCCTCTATCATTTATATACTGCCCCTCTTTGTCTCTCGTTACTCATCTTATCTTGAAGCCTACTTTGTCTGTTATAAGTATGGCAACACCTGCTTTCTTTTGTTTGCCATTAGCTTGGAGTATCATCTTTCATCCCATCACTGTGAGCCCGCGTTTGTCTTTGGAACTGAGATTTGTTTCCTGGAGGCAGTATATTGTTGGCTCTTGTTTTTTTTAAATCCATCCAGCCACTCTGTGTCTTTTGATTGGAGAATTCAATCCATTTACATAAGGAGTGATTACAGATATGTGAAGGCTTAATGCTCCCATTTTATCACTTGTTTTCCAGTTCTTCTGCATTTCCCTTGTTTCTTGTCCTGTGTATTTCAGACCACAATTCAGTTTGTAGGTTCTCTATGTTGTTTTTCTTAGCTTTCTCTTTATTTGTGATTGGTGTCTCTCTTCTGATTGTTTAGTGGTTACCATGAAGTTTGTATAAAAACACCTCGCAGATGAGATAGTCCATCTTCTGATAGACTCTTATTTCCTGAAACTAAGCCGATACCATCCCTTCTCCTTTTCCCCTTCTACATTATTGTCACAACTTATTCCATCTTGTGTTGTGATTTTGTGGTTTAAATGACAAGGCTATATTTATTTTTTTATGTTTCCCTTCCTTTTTTAATTGTTTGCTAAGCTGTTTTGATAGCTGCAACTTTCTGATTTTGTCTACTTATTCATGTGCTTGCTTGAGGCTTTGTAAATGCTTTTTTTTTTCCCTCTCATGCATGAGGACCTTCTTGAGTATTTCTTGTAATGGGGGGTGGGGGGGGGGTGGGTCTTGTGCCAATGAACCCCCTTAGCTTTTATTTATTTTCTGTTTATTTCTCCATCATATCTGAAGGATATTTTTGCTGGACAGAGTATTCTTGGCTGAAAGTTTTGTCTTTCAGAATTTTGAATATATCATTCCATTCTCTCCTAGCTTGTAAGGTTTCTGCGGAGGAATCTGCTGAAAGCCTGATAGGGGTTCCTTTCTATTTTCTCATCTTGCTGTCTTTAATATTTTTTCCTTGTCATTGACTTTTCCCAGCTTTACTATTATATGCTTTGGAGAAGATCTTTTGACAGTGATATAATTAGGAGTTCTATCGGCTTCTTTCAGTGGTATTTCCAGCTCCTAAACCAGGTTTGGAAATTCTCAGCTATTATTTTCTTGAACATGTTTTCCACTCCATTCTTTCTCTTCTTCCTCTAGAATACCTATAATCCTTATGTTGCATTTCCTAATTGAGTCAGACATTTCTCAAGAGAATTTCTTCATTTCTTTTCGGTTTTAGTTCTCTCTCCTCCTCCATCTAAAGAATTTTGATATTTCTGTCCTCTAGACTGCTAATCCTCCCCTTCATAATATCAGCTCTGTTATTCATGGAGTCCAGAGTTTCATCTCATCCACTGTGCTTTTCATCTCCAACATTTCTTATTGGTTTTTCTTTACAGTTTCAATCTCTTTTGTGAAGAATTTCCTAATTTCATTGAACTATCTGAATTTTCTTGTAACTTGTTGAGTTTTTTTATGATAGCTATTTTGAATTCTCTGTCATTTGGATTATAAATTTCAGGGTGCTTGTCATTTTCCTTCTGTCCTGGAGTACTAATATATATTTTTTCAATCTGTTTCATGGTGTGGATTTGTGCCTCCACATAGTGACAGTATCTGGTCGCAGATTCCACCTGCCACCACTGGGTGGTCGTCAAGACCTGTGTATTCTGAGCCCACGTGACCCCCAGCTCTCTTGCTCATAGCTGCTGCTTTTCTGTGGTATGCATGAGTGTTCTGGCCAACAAGCTGAGATGGAGCACCGGGCAGGGGGAGGGGTGCTTCCTTTTGCCTGCAAGATGCCAGGGGCATTCTTACTCTGCTCTTGCTATCTGCTCTCCTGTGGTGCTGGCTTGATGAAGACAGGCCCACAATACCTTAGTCACCTCTGTATGGGGCTTTCCCACAGGCTTGAGGAAACTTGGAGAGTGAAGGTGTTCCTGCAGAGGGCCACCCCTCCCCCCCCGCCACTCAGAGCTGCATGCAGTCCTGTGCCCTGGGTTGCTGCCATTAGGGGAGGGAGAGGAGATCCCCTTACCTCCTTCCACTTCTTCTAGGGGATCCAACACCACTGGCTGTATGGGTCTCTCAGACGTCTTTTGTGTTGTGTGAAAGCCCTCTGTTGGTATATGAAGATCCTCTTCATCGTATCTTAGGTGAGAAGAGTCTAAGGGAAGAGCTCACTCTGCCATGATGCTGACTCAATCTCAGCATTTTTCACATTATGGGCCATAAAATTCTTTGATGCAGGGTGGGCTGCCACATGCAACATAGGATGTTTAACATAATCCTGGTCTCTATCTGCTTGATGCTAGTAACATGCTCTTTAGTTGCAACAACCAAAAATGTCTCCAGACATTGCTAAATGTCCTTTTGTGTGGCACAATCGACCCCAGTTCAAAAACACTGTTCCAGACTTTTAATATGGTGAATTATACTGATTGGCGTTCAAATACTGAACCAGGATAAACCCTGCCTTGGTCATGGTTGCTAATTTTTTAAAGCATTTTAAAAATATTTTAAAATTTGCTAATATTTCGCTTAGGATTTTTGTATCTATGTATGTGGGATACTGGTCCGTAGTTTTGGTTTTTTGTGCTGTCTTCGTACAGTTTTGGACTTAGGGTATTGCTGGTCTCATTTAATATAAATTGGAAGTCCTTCCTCTTCTGTTTTCTGGAAGAGATTGTGTAGAGCTGGTATTACTATTTGAATGTTTGGTAAAATTTGCCAGTGAAACCATTTGGGCCTGGAGAATTCTTTTTTGGAACATTTTAAACTACAAATCCAATTTCTTTAATGGTTATAGGGATACTCAGGTTATTTATTTCATCTTGTGTGAGTCATGGTAGCTTGTGTTTTTCAATGAATTGTTCCATTTTGCCTAGGTTGCTGAATTTGCATGCAGAGAGTTGTCTGCAGTATTCCCTTATTATTCTTTTAATGTCAGCAAGCTCTGTAGAAATATCCCGTCTTAATATATTTTTAAATGAAAAATACTTTTGCATTTGATATGTACATGAAAGAATAGGAGATGAAGAATGGTGGCAGAGTAACAGAGTACACGTGATTTTCAAAATTCTTTAATGGCGTTATACTATCTTTCTAACAAAAATGAGGATGGGGAGGCAAATAGTATGGTTTACTTAAAACTTTCTAAGCTAATACTGACACCTGCTTAGCCAGAAATGCATATTTCAGGAACAGGAAAGTTGGCACACGTTAACGTTGATGGCTGAAACTATAAAAGGAGTTTAAAAAGTAATGATAAGCATCATGGGTGAGACACGTTTTCCAGCGTCTATGCACAAAATCACTCACATTAACATTAAAACAAAACATATGGTTGACTAAAATATATCTTAAAAGAATGAAAGAAAGCACTTGTATCCAAATACTGTATTAACCATATTGCACCTATCTGAAGTATTTTATTAAATCTCAGAAACAAACCACATTTACTTTACTCTTCAACAAACAGAAATCACTAAGATGACTTGAAGATTAAAAAATAAAGCTCAAAACCTATTAAAAGGAATAACGTCCCTTTCACAACCATATTAACAAAAATAAAACATAAAATACCCAGAAGTGGGGGCTGGCCCAGTGGCGCAGGAGTTAAGTGTGCACATTCAGCTTCAGCACCCTGGGGTTTGTCGGTTCGAATGCCAGGTGCAGACATGGCACCACTTGGCAAGCCATGCTGTAGCAGGTGTTCCACATAAATAATAGAGGAAGATGGGCACGAATGTTGCTCAGGGCCAGTCTTCCTCAGCAAAATGAGGAGGATTAGTAGATGTTAGCTCAGGGCTAGTCTTCCTCAAAGAAAAAAAAAAAAGTCTAGGGGCCAGCCCAGTGGTGCAGCAGTTAAGTGCGCATGTTCCACTTCAGTGGCCCAGGGTTCGCCGGTTCAGATCCCAGGTACAGACATAGCACTGCTTGGCACACCATGCTGTGGTAGGCATCCCACATATAAAGTAGAGGAAGACGGGCACAGATGTTAGCTCAGGGCCAGCCTTCCTTGGCAAAAAGAGGAGGATTGGCAGTAGTTAGCTCAGTGCTAACCTTCCTCAAATACAAACTAACAAAAAAACACATCCAGAAGTGAACCAAACAAGAAATGTGTAGAACCTAGATAAAAAACAAAAATGCTACAAAGCTTCCCTGAAGAAAACAGAGACAAACACATGGCAGGATATACCAACCACACAAATATTTTTCTCAAATTACCCTATCAACATAGAAATAAACCAAGAATTTACTCTTCTACATGAATATTAAAATCTTCTTGTCAAAGTCTAAGACATTGCAGTTCTGATCAGAATTACATTAGTTTGAAAAGAAATAATTTCAACTTTTAAAACAAAGATTACAATACTATCTTTGGAAAGAATAATTGAGCATAATCAAGAAAAATTTGAAAAGTAATGATGAGGGGTTATTTGATAAACTGGGTAATAAATTTTATTATAAAGCTACAATAATTACAGCACAAGGACAGAAGAAGCATATCATTAGAAAACAGTTCAGAAAGAAGTCCAGGTAGAGTAGGGTTTAACCATTTGGAGGAATACAGAAACTTACTTTAGAAAATGCAACAAGCTAAGTTAACATAAAGATTTAAAGAAAAATCATTCTTAAAAGCTGATGGTTTTTACAAATAAAATTTGTGTAATTAAAAGAAGTTAAAAGGAAATTTTGGAATAGATATTTGCAACAGATGTCAAAGAATTAATATATAACAATAATTTAAATATCAATGAATATAATATACAAAGCTCGTAGGGACACCAGAAAAAACCACCACCATGGAAAAACAGGCAAAAGATATTAACTGGAAAAAAAGAAGGGTATGAAAATACTAATTATTACATGAAAACAAAAAAGATCAACACTCAGTAATAACCAAAGAAATGCAAAATTTAAAAACATGATACTGTTCTTCACCTATCAAATTGTCAGTTTTATTTTTTTAATGACAATGCCAAATGATGCTAAGGAATCAAGGAAGGCATTCTCATTCAGCACTGGCATTCTGAAGGAATAAAGCGCTTCAAGTGAAATTTTTAAGGAACCATGGATTTGCTGAAAGAATAGCCTGAATGCTAAACTACATAAATGCCACGTAGATGGACACGTTATTAAAATAATGAATAGCAGTGATTTTTAAACTGCCTATCAAGGAGCCATGGAAGGATTTCTGTGGCCACCTACGGAAGGGAGCTGGAAGGAATGGACCTTCACTGACCTTGCCCTATGTGTCTCTTCATTCGGCTTGTCCTGATTTGTATCCTTTATAAACTGTAATCCTAAGTATGTGCTTTCCTAGGTTTTGCTAGTCACTGTGCGAATTATCGAACCTAAAAGGGCTGTGGGAACTCCTAAATTTGTAGCCAGTTGGTTAGAAGTGCAGATGCCTGGGGACTCCCCCAAATTTGCAAGCAGTGTCTAAAGTGAGGGCAGCCTTATTGGTGACTGTGTCTTTAAGCTGTGGGGTCTGCAACTGTGAACGGTTAGTGTCAGAATTGAACTTTGCTATACCAATATCCCATTACTATTATTTTTTTTAAGTATGGGGTATATGTAAACATATATGCCTAGAAAAAGACTTAAAGGATATACTTTAATTTGTTAGTAGTGATCTTCTTTAACTGCTGGGATGTAAGTGGTCTTTATATGCTTTTCTATATAACTACTGCAAACATAAAATACTTAAAGCGCTCATTTTCAAAAATACCTAACAAGGACAATTTTACTTGGAAACTCACCTTTTTGAGCTTTAGCTGTTATTTCAAAATATTTGACAGTAAGATCTTGAATTGAGAGCACAGCCATGTGAGCTTTCCGCTGCCAGTCAGCATCTTCTTTTTGTAGACTTTCAATTCTTCGGGGACCCAGATAGTCATTCTCCATGGAAATCTTGAGAGAAGAGAAAGAAAAATTAAGAAGTTCGTTTCTTTCTTTTATTCATTCCTTAAATATTTACTGACTGTTTACGTATCAGGCATTGTGCCTGGGGCTAAAACAAATATTTGTTTTCCCTGCTCTATAGTAGAAGCAATTAATTTACAAAACAAGTAAATGAACAATAACATTGAAGATAGCTGACACAGAAATTTGTTCCCCTTTCCTCCTCCTCTACCTTCTTTTTCATCCTTGTCTCCTCCATTCATATATACACAAAGGACACAGAGCAAAATGTTAAGACATTATTTTTAGGTACTGAAGTAAGAAGAAATTTATTTCCTCCTTTATGATAATTATATTTTCAGGTTAAGAATTATTTGTGCCAATAAAATATTTATTTACTAACTGACAAATAAATGCAATAATTGAAAATTCAGATTTTAAGACTGAAAATATATAAAAATCAGTTCAGCTACTTACTGAAGGACTTTGGATAAAAACAACAGAGAAAAATCAGCTATGTATTATTTACAAGAGTCACAACTAAAATAAAAGGACAAAGGAAAGTTGAAAATCAAACGATGGACAGGGGTATACCACGTGAACACTAAAATAAAATTCACAGAAGTGACACTAGTAATATAAAATATAAAAGCACCACACAGGTATGTTTAACACGTAAGAAAGGTCCAATCCAGCAAGAACAGCAATGGATCCTTTGCACACTCCAGCCTTCTTTACCATATACAAGACCGCTAAAAATTAAACGAGAAGTTAGTAACACCATATTAGGATGATGGAAAAAAACACTATAGTGAAAAATGTTAAGCCACACATGGCACACTTTTAAAAAACTGATCAAGTATTATAACCCACTAAAAAATTTGTAATAAACTTTAAAAGTAGAAATAATACAGACCATATTCTCTAAATGGTATAATAAATACAACTTAAAAGCACAGTCTAAAACTAAAATAAAATTTTAATCACCTGGAAATTTAACACTCAGAGGAAGGAAACGTTTGGTTTTAGTCTTGAAGCAACAATATACTGCTCCTTAATCAAATGAAGAGTCTTCCAGATAGAGGGAAAAATATATGAAAGAGTACTTAGTATAGTGTTCAGCACACAGTGAGCAATTTATTAGCAGTGTTAAGGGGGACAATGGCAAGGCAGAGAGAGGGGTCAAGTCAGAGAGAGTGACTCAGGTTATCAGGAAAAAATATGTACATGGAATTGCCATTTCCTCAAAAAGTAAACAATGAAGAAGAGCTGATTTTAAAGGGGAGAAGACCAAGGATTTCATTTTGCATATGGTAAGCTTGACTTTGCAAAGGTCGTGCCCAGAGATATAAATCTGGCTATCCTTGACACACAAAAGGCATTTAAAGCCATGAGAGTGAATGAGATCATCTAAGGAAGTCATGAGAAAAAGCTCATGACTGAATCCTAAGGAATTCCAACCCTTTGAAGTGGGTGAAGAAGAACCTACAGAAATCAAATGGGGGGTGCGGTGGGGGGAGTACCAGAAAAGCGTGGAATCACATAAGGAACAAGATTCAAAGGAGGAGAAATCAACTCTGTCGTTTAAACACTCCCTAGGGGTCATAGAGGATGACAACTAGTATCCATGGACCTAACAGCATGAGGATCACTGAACTTAGCAACAGCAGTTCTGGAGGACAGGCCAACTCCCTTTGCTATTAACTCCCATCACATCTTCAGATCTCAGCTCAATTACTGGTTCCTGGAAGTCTTCCCTGACTCCCCATTACAAGCTCTTCAGTGCAATACATATACTTTTCCTTCCTAGCACTTACCACAATCATACTTGATAGCATTTTGTGAACTTAAAAATACTGACTGCTTCCCCCTCCAAAAGTTCCATGAGGGCAGAGAATGCATAGGTTTTTTGCTTTTCACGAGCACACTGCTTGGCATGAACTAGGCAATCCAAAATATTTCCTGAATGATTGAACGAATAAAAAATTCACTTCCAGACATGTTTTTAATGAGAGGAGAGAAATGTAGACACATGTATAAATAAATACTCTTGAGAAATTTGATTGAGTGAACAGAGAACAAAGGGTGGCGCTGAAAAAGCATAAGGCTTAAGAGGAGGCCTTTTGATTTTTGTTTTATTTTAATAGGAGATGGTGGAGCAGGCTGAGTGGTGGTAAGAAGTATCCAGCAGAGGGAGAATCTAAAGATGCAGGAAAGAGATGGGGCTAATCAGAGTAGGGAAGTCCTTGAGAAGAAAATGGGAAGGGACAGGGTGCAGAGTCCTGGTGTAGGGATGTGCTCTTGGTAAATGGAGGGACAATTCCTCCACGGGCACAAAGAAAGGGAGGTTTCGGATTTGGCAGAGGTAGGGTAAGGCGAACTCTCTTTTGATGATCTCTGTTTTCCCCTGTGAAGAAAGAACCTAGATAAGAATAGACTGGCTTAGGACAAGGAAGGAGAGAAGACACAAAATAGCCGCTTTTAGATGGTAGGATAACAAGCCATTTAGAAAGAGTCATTAAGTAAATATTAAAAATGAGACTTAAGAAGGGTTAGTGTAGTCACGATGGAACAGGCAAACACTCATGCACCACTAGTGGAATTATAAGTGGATTAAAATCTTTTCTGGGAGGTATTTTATGACATCATACTCTTTGAGGGTACTCAAGAAAATATCTTCAAATAATGATAACCAAAGATGTACACTGAAATGTTATTTGAAACAAAGGGAAAAAATGGATCCCAGATACCTAATAGTTATGTATGATATACCCATAAAATAACAATTCTGTGCTAAAAATAATGCTTATGAAGTTTTTAATAACCAAGGGCAATGATTATGCTATAATATTAAGTGAAGACACATCAAAATCATAGATACAATTTCAATTACATAAAAGAAGAATGTCCAGAAAAAAGACAAAACATAAAACGTATTATTATTAATAGCATCTTCTGGTGGTGGATTATGGGTGATTTTTTTTCTTCCTGTTTAAAATCTGCACCTTCCAAATCTTCTTTACTGTAAATATATTGCTTTATAGTCACGAACAAGAAAAAGTGCTTTCATCTCTTCTTGGGTTCAAAAGCCATACCAACTAGACAGGCTGAAGACACATTATCGCAGAGGTTTCCTGTTTCTAGTCAAGCAAACAATGAGCTCATGTTTTCACATACAAGGCCCAGCAAGAGGCAAAACTATGAGAGTTACCTCTTTTTTCCAGTGTGGGGGAGAGAGGGGAAGTGGAGATATGATGAGAACCTAAATGTCTTCCTTAATAGTTAGAAAACAGAATTGTGTGAGCTCCATTTCTGGGACTATACACACAATGCCAAGCAAAGACAATTAAGCCAGTAGCAGCAGCTTGGATTCTTGATATAGGATTCCCTGCTCATCTGGACGGGGATTTTTTTTTTTAATTCTCAGAAGATGATTACTATATTTCTAGTCTCAGACCACAGGAGTCACACTTACATGATGCTACTAGATATGGTTGACTTTATTTCTCCTTTTAGACTTTCCCATGGCTAGTATTTGGAAATCACTTCAATTATATAATTTCAATAAACAGACCGCTGTACTAGGTGCTTCAGGGGATACACATATGAGTAAGACACATATTCTTCTCCCAAGAAACTTACAGTCTAATTGGGGGGTGGGGTGGGCAGAGATATCTGTGATGCAGAAATCTGTCTTGAAATTAGGAGACCTGGCTCTACTTAGTAACTGTGAAACCTTTGACAAATCTTTTAACACAATTATTCACCCAAAACGATGCTGTTTTACATCTGCTCAGGGCCAGTATTGCACTAGACACTAGGGACAGCAAGATATTCAGCCTAGCAAAGACAAAGACACCCAGACAAAGAATTACAACACAGTATGGAAAATGTCATGGCACACTACACCTAAGATACTATGGGGAGCACCAGCTATGGAGGTTGGGGTGCAAAGGCTGGGCAGACTTTCTAATGGAAATGATGAGTAAGTGGATTCTTAAAGAACAAGTAGAATTCTAGCCAGGTATTAAAGATGGTGGGAGTGTCTCCAGGTAAAAGGAATAAAGGTATTTAAGACTTTAAAGGAAAAGGAAAGGTTTGTGGGGAGAGAACACATTTGGCTGCTTAGATCAGGACAGACTTTAGTGAGGTTCATAAGTGAGGGGGGCGTTGAAGGAGGGGTGGGATTTTGACAGGTACATATGAAGTATACGGGAAAGAGAACCATCCAAAAGGCATAATAGAGGCAACAATTAACGTGAGCAAAAGCCTAGACGCAGGTAAGTTCAGTGCGTGGTAACACAGAGCAGTCCAGCATGGCTGGAGGTTAGGTAAAACAGATAAAGGTAACGGGAGATAAAATTAGAAAAGTAGGCTGTGACCATCACAAGGAGGCCTTTAAACGTCAGGCTGAGCAGTTTGCACTTAATTTGATAGGCAACAGGAAACCACTGTGGGATTCCTAGCAGTACGTGGCATATTTAGACTTTGGCTTAGATTTAAGGGTTCTGGAAGCCTTGTTTACTATTATAACAAAACCATCAGGGTTTGTGCTTTCTTTTGTCGTGATTACCTCTGATTTTAAAACACGTGCATCAAAAAGCCTCAGATTAGCATTCACTAGTATGCAATAGAAATTTAATAAACTCAACACTGCAGCCCAAATTTTAAACCCTTACTCAGCATACTATGATAAAAGTCCTTTTCAATGACATGATTAAACTTCGGCCCCTTTAAAGAACTTGTATGTTTACTGTCCTGAAGACCACAAGCTAGGTTACTACGTTGTTTTCCCTAACTTTAATAGTTTGAAGATGTACGTAAATTCTAGTCTATCGGCTCTAGGTTCAGCTTTCTGCCTTGCGATGCTAGGGTTCGGGCTCTGCAAACCCCATTAGGCTTTGCCAGTAGTAAGGGTTGGAGGTGATCTCAGAGCTGGAGGAGGGAGACGGGATTTGCTTCTTCCTATCTGCATCACTTGATTTTCCTGTTTGCTGCTCTTATCAGCGTCATCCCAGGCTCGCTTCTTCACCCCAGCATCTGCAATTCCTTCCTGAAGCGGTTAAGAGAATCCATTTCACAGTTTTCCACCTCTGTAGAACTAGACTGCCTGCGCGCCGCCCCCCAGACCAACCAGCAGCAGCCTGCTGGTGCTCCACCCCAGAGATCTGGGCCTCTCCACTGAGCTCAGACCCGGCAGCACAAGACGGCAGCACAAGACGAGCAATGCTGTCTTCCTCAGAGGGCAACTCCCGAGGGCCCTCCTCTACACTACGCTTTTAATAATCACCATCTGTTTGTATTCTCAATCCTAGGAGTGGTGACTGTTGTTGCAATTGTTAATTCTGATATTTTAGAGCTTCCTTCCTGCCTTAACTATCTAGTTAACAACTCTATTCCTAATTAACAATTCTTTATACTAAATTCCCTCTGTTGAAGTAACTGGTTTGATTTTCCAAACAGACCCTAACAATGAAATAGAAATTTAATAAACAGAACAAGTAGTGTTCAAGATTCAAAAATCTCAAGTCAGAACACTAAGATAGAAATCTTTCTCACTTGCATGGCTAAACAATGTACAGAAGTGAGAAAAACTTGTATTATGGCTTTTTGAAAAGAAAAAGTAAAAAGTAAAAAAACTGCTGGTAATTATTTGAAGATAACTTGTACTTTCATGTTGCATTATCTTTACTTTCATTGTACATATATATTCAAATATACAGAACATAAACATGCTCTCTATGCTTTTTTAATGTTTTTTTTTAACTGACTTGTGAAACTCAGCAGCTAATGCTACAGCCAACTGTTTAAAAATGTGTTTATAGTGTCTTGTACCTAAGACATTAAGCTAGGATCCTAAGTTCTTTTCCTAACTTGGCAAATTTGAAGATGTACAGCACTGGTCAGCTGGATCATGTGCTAAAACAATGACACTTCTGTTTTCAATTTCAGAGCTAGAAAGAAAACAGTGCCTGTTTTTAACATGGAAAAAAGTATGTGTCAGTTTAGGTAGCTAGGATAGGGAGACCAGTTTATAAATACAAATTCTTGGCACGAAATTCTTATTATAAAGTACATCACTTGCTTGGATATTTGAGTTTTATGTGAGGAACTTAAGTGTTATTCCTGTCTATTGTTGGGATAGTGAAAAAGAAAAAAGACAACTCAGATTTTTAGGTGAAACAAACGCCAAGATAAATTCGTGCATACACTGAGGTAGCAGTACCCTTACTGCAAATTTTCCAAGCCCAGGAGTCACTTGAAGGTGACTCTTGGTTAACATAGTAACATGATTAGATTCAGCACCATCTATTCACGTATTTTTATATTCAAAGCAAATAATAAAAGCAACACTCTCAGGAAAGAGTGTGATGAAATGAAAAGGTGAGGAAAACCAAAGGCAAGGAAACCAAAGAAAAAGTAGCTCAGATAAGAGAAAAGTACCTTAATGGATAGTGGTGGCATTATATAGTTCAGTGTGCACGCTATAGCATATAATGGTCCAATGGTGTAAAAACTCACTCTGCACAAAAGCACTCAACCAAGGGAGCAGAGTGGAGACTGATATCCAGCCTGAGCTTTGCCAAGCCATGTGTACTGCCGCATCTGCCCAGAAAGAGGCCCTTCTCTAACTTGTCTACTGGGGTAGGGAGTAGGGGTAGGTGTCTTTTTCTATTTCACACAAAGACAACTACAGATTTGCTTGGTCCTGGTGGGGGCAGGGGGAAGTGGAAGAAGAAGAGCACATTCAAGATTTAACTAAGAGATAATTGGCAAAATGAGGTGACTGGCTACAAAGGCAAGGGAAGAGTTGAGGGTGCCTTCTTCTATTTTCTAGCTTATTTACTTTCAGTAAAAATTAAAGGTATGTTGGACAGTATGTTTGAAGTTCTTATAATTGATCCAGGAAGATGATCAGTAGGACAACTCACTAACTGACCCTGACTCCTTAAGACATGGCTTTAAAAATCTAGAGGACCGGGGCTGGCCCTGTGGCTGAGTGGTTAAGTTTGCACGCTCCGCTTCAGCGGCCTGGGGTTTTGCTGGGCGAGAACATGGCACCCCTCTTCAGGTCACGCTGAGGCAGTGTCCCATATGCCACAACTAGAGCGACCAACAACTAAAAAATACACAACTACAACTATGTATTGGGGGGACTTAGGGAGGAAAAACAAAAAAAGAAAAGAAAAAGATTGGCAACAGTTGTTAGCTCAGGTGCCCATCTTTAAAAAAAAGAAAAATCTAGAGGGTCATCTAGTTTAAATCTCATTTTATGGATGAGAAAACTGAAGCCTGGAGACTGTAACTCAGAGTTTCAGTGTGCTCCATCCTTTAGCTGTTTCAAGATTTATCAGACTTGTGGTTCTCAATCTTTAGTGTGCAGCATATTCACCTGGAAGGCTTGTTAAAACCGATTGCTGAGCCCCATCCCTAGAGTTTCAGGAGAGGAGAGTGGAGGTGAAGCCTAAGAATCTGTTTCTAGCAAGGTTCCAGGTTCATCTGGTCACATTTTTGAGAACCAACATATTAGACTTAGAGTCTGAGTGCTGCTGTACATCTCAGAAAGATTTCCAGCCTAAAATAATGTTGGGTAGGGAGGAGTCGCTTAATGCTTATAGATAAGACAGAGGGTTAGTGAAAAATCTTTGTCAATTTCAATTTTTCTAAATATAAAATGAAGACTATTTAAAATATATTTAATATAAAACATCATGTGGTGGGCTGGCCCCCTCCCCTAGTGATTAACTTTGGCATGCTCTGCTTTGGCAGTTCGCTTCTTGGGCACAGACCTACACCACTCATTGGTGGTCATACTGTGGTGGTGACCCACATACAAAACGGAGGAAGACTGGCACAGATTTTAGCTCAGGGTGAGTCTTCCTCAGCATGCATGCATAAATAAATAAATAGAATGTCATAGAGTAAGTTTATTAGGTATTAATGTGATAAAATATTAAATATATAAATACATTATACATTTGGGGTGCCAAGTTAACTTCTTTCCTATCATACTTCATATCTAGGTTAATGAAACTACTGGAAATTAAGTTCTTTTTTGAAGAGACTAAAGAATAAAAGTCCAACTCCATAGGATGCGATAGCATTCTAGCTTCTCACCACCCTTCCTCTCATCACCTACAAATCCTGAGACCCAAGGCATACCCTGTGGTGTAACCACAACAGTAGGCTTTGCACTCTAACAAACACACGTTTCAATTCCAACCATGCCAGTGACTGGCATCCACCAATGGTGCTGGGTGGGTGTGATGAGTCAGTAATTTGTTTCAGTAATTTATCGTGACTAAAAGCACCAAGTACTGTGCCTGTTCGCTATACCATTCCTATTTTTATATGTATCTCTATCTGGAAGATTCTCAATTCCAATCTCCAAGACAGACAGACATACTCACTTCCTGCTGAATTCTTATTCATTCTTCAACAGTCAGGCTCCCAATAATCTCTTTTTCCTTTTATCTTCAGGCAGTGTTGATAACCCCATTTTGTGTGCTTCTACATAAACTTGCACTACTACTCATTTATTTTTCTTTTAAAAAAAATCATCTTTAATTATAATTTACATACAACACATACCCATTTTAAGCGTAAATTTTGACAAATTTATATACCCATGTAACAACCACTATAATAAGATTTAGAGCCCATCAATCACCCCAAAGGATTCTGTTATAAATGCTACCTCCCTCTCAGTCTCCCCTGCCCCACCCCAGGCAACAACTGTTTAGCTTTCTGTCAGACTAGATCAGAGCAATCATTTCTAGAATTTCACGTAAATGGAATCATACAGTTTATACTCTGTGTCTGGTGTTTTTTGCTCAACATAATTCTTTTTTTTTTTTTAAAGATTTTATTTTTCCTTTTTCTCCCCAAAGCGCCCCCGGTACATAGTTGTATATTTTTAGTTCTGAGTCCTGCTAGTTGTGACATGTGGGATACCACCCCAACATGGCCTGATAAGTGGTGTCATGTCCACACCCAGGATCCAAACTGGCGAAACCCAAGCGGAGTGTGCGAACTTAACCACTCGGCCACAGGGCCAGCCCCAAGCATAATTTTTTGTAAGCTATTTTATTAGGGTTTAATTTACGTACAATTAAGTGAATCCATTTAAAGTGCTCAATTTGATAAGCTGTGATAGCTGTATCTATCCAAGAAACAACTACTACAACCAAGATGCATATTTCTATCACCTCCAAAGATTCCCTGTGCCCCTCTGCCACCCATCCCTTCACACAGTATCTACACTCTTTCGTACCTGGCTTCTTCGACTTAGCATGACTTTGAGATCTATCCATGTTGTCGTGTCTATCAGTAGTTAATTTCTTTGCATTGCCAAGTATTATTTTATTATATGGAAATACTACATTTTGTTTATCCATTCACCTCTTGATGTTATTTGTGTTGTTCCACTTTGGGGTTACTGTGAATAAAGGTGGCATGACCATTAGTGTGTAAGTCTTTTTTGTGAAAAGACAGTTTTGTTTCTCTTGTATAAATAACTAGGAGTTGAATAGTTGAATTGTAAAAGTACGTACATGTTCAACTTTTGAAGGAACTACCAAACTGTTTTCCAGAGTGGTTGTACCACTTTAAAATTCTGCTGGCAATGTACGAGAATTCCAGTCATTCTACATCCTCACCAGCTCTTGGGAACAGACACTTTAATTATACTCATTCTCATGGATGTGCAGTAGTATCTCACTACAATTTTAACTTGAACTTCCCTGATGACAATGTTGAGCATGTTCCCACATACTTATTAGCCATTTAAGTGTCTTTAAATATTTAGCCCATTTAATATTTTGGTTTTTGTCTTATTGAGCTGTAAAGCTCCTTTTTCAGATATATTACAAGTATTTTCTCTCAGTCTGTAGCTTGCTTTCTCATTTTCTTAACAAAGAGAAAAGTGTCTAATTTTAGTGAAGTCCAATTTATCAATTTTTAGTTTATGGCTCAAGTTTTCTGCATCCTATCTAAAAAAAACTTTGCCCTTCCCTCTCAAAGATGGTGAAAACCTTCTCCTCTGTTTTCTTACATAAGTTGCAAAGTATGAGCTTTTATGTTTAGGTCTAAGATAGATTTCAAGATAGTTTTTGTGTATGGTATGAGATAAAAACTGAAGTTCATTTCTTCTAGGTGGGTATGTAGTTGTTCTAGCACCATTTGTTGAAAAGATTATTCTTTTCCCCAGTGAAGCGCCTTGCCACCTCTGTGGAAAAACGAGCTGACCACATAACCATGGGTCTATTTCTGGATTCTATGGTGCTCTGTCGATTTCCGTGATTATCCTATGCCAATACCACATTGTCTGGATTGCTCTAGCTTTTTTCAGTACATTGTGAAATCAGGTAAGGTAAGTCCTCCGAATTTTGCCTTTTTCAAAATTGTTAAAGCTGTTCTAGGTCCTTTGCCCTTCCATATAAATTTTATAGTCAGCTTGTCAGTTTCTTAAAAAAAAAAAAAACAACCTTACAGGAATTTTCATTTGAATCTATAGATTAAGTGAGAACTGATATCTAAACATTATTGAGTCTCCCAATGTATCACCGTGGTCCAGTTCTCTGTTTATTGAGGTATACTTAATCTCTCTCAGCAAAGATGTGTAATTTTCAATATACAGGACTTTTATATATTTTAGTTAAGATCTATCCCTAAACATTTCATGTTCAGAGATACTAATATAAATGATATTTTAAAAAACTTTAATTTTGTTTCATTTCTAGAAGACAGAAAATGCAAGTGAATTTTTAATATTGACCTTGTAGCTAAACTTACATATTATTTCCAGTAGCTTTTTTTTAGATTTCTTAGGATTTTCTATATACATGATAACGTGATCTACACAAATAAACAAAGTTTTACTTTCTCCTTTCCAATTTATATGCTTTTTAAATTTCTGTCCTGAATTACTGAACTATGAACTCCAAAAAAATACTGAATAAAGTGGTGAGAATACTTGGCATGCCATGCTGTGGCAGGCATCCCACATATAAAGTAGAGGAAGATGGGCACAAATGTTAGCCCAGGGCCAGTCTTCCTCAGCAAAAAGAGGAAGATTGGCAGCAGTTAGCTCAGGACTAATCTTCCTCACAAAAAAAAAAAAGAAAAGAAAAGAAAGGAAAAAAAAAAAAGTGGTGAGAATAGACAATCTTGCCTTGTTCCCAATCTTAGGGGAAAGAATTCAGTCATCCACCATCATGTATGATGTTAGATAGGCTTTTCATACATGCCATTTATCAGGTGGAGGAAGTTCTCCTCCCTTCCTAGTTTGTTGAGTTTTTATCATGAATAGGTCATGAACTTTGTCAAATACTTTTCTGCATCTGTAGAAATAATATATTGGGTTTTTTTCCCTTTATTCTGATAATATGCTGAATTATGTTGATTTATTTTTGAACGTTAAATCAACTTTGCATTTCTGAGATAAACTCTAATCACAGTATATCATCCTTTTTATGGATTACTGGATCTTACTTTTTAATACTATGTTAAGGATTATCACATTTAAGTTCATGAGGGATGTCTGTCTATAGTTTTCTTTTTTCAGTAATGTAATCTGATTTTGGTATCAGGATAATGCTGGCTGCAAAAATGAGTTGGGAAATATTCCCTCCTTTGTTTTCTGAAAGAGTTTGTGTAGGACTGGTATTATTTCTTCCTTAAATGTTTGATAAACCCTCCAAAGATGTCATCTGGACCTGGAGTTTTCTTTGTGGGAAGGTTTCAAATTATGAATTCAACTTTGTTAATATAGGGCTACCAAAATTTTTCTTTTTCTCCTTTAAATACATTTGATAATTTGTATTTTTCTAAGAAATACATTCATTTTGTTTAAGTTGTAGAATTTTATTGGCACAAATTTATTCATATTCCCTGTTTAATATCTGTAGAATCTGTAGCAATATTTGCACTTTCCTAATATTGATATGTGGCTCTCTTTTTTTAAAACTCAATTTAGCTAGGTTTATAAAAATATATGGAGATTTTCTTCCAAATAACCAGATTTTGGTTTCACTAATTTTTTATCTATTGTTTATTTCCTTTTCATGGATTCCCACTCCTTTTTTTGTTTGTTTGTTTAACTTTGGGTTTAACTTGCTCTCCTTTTTTCTAGCTGCTTAAGGTGGAAGCTTGGATAATTGATTTTAGACCTTTCTTCTCTAAGAAGCACTTAAAGCTATAAACTTCTCTATAACACAGCTTTAGCTTTATCCTCTGATATCTTGTCAAAGGTTCAGGTTGAAATTTTAGGGGCCAAAGGTTGTTCATTTCCCAGAAAGACATAGATAGGAAATAAGCAACAAAAAGAACATCCTTAAAAGAAAAATCTTAGAATGGAATAAGTCCTCCCAGAAATGGTAATGACTCCTGCCAGTGTGTATTAGGCTCCTCACGGGGCAGTCATTTCTGGGATCCGGCAGCACTAACAATTTGGAGTAATAAAAATCGCTGTAGGGTGATACTTAGAACAAGCATTTATAATACCATCAATTCAAGGCATTTCCTTCTTAGTGGCACTTAAGAAAATAATATACCACTAGAGTAAGTCTGAATATTAAAGATACTACAATAGATATAAATACACAATTGCTTTCCCTACCTTACTTTTTTTTTAATTGATGACTGATTAGCTCAGTGCATACAACACACATCACACCAATGGCACTGCTGTCAAGGTGAAATCTTACTCTATTTTAGGCACCCATTCTGTATCTTGATAATAGAAAAGCTACTAAATAGATCTTACTAAATTAAGATTCAAAGATTAATTTGAAAGTTTGTGCCAGAGAAATATTTTTATTAATTAAGCTAGCCTGATGATAACACAAATGGATTTTAAAACACAGAAACAAATGCTCCAAGTATGAGTCAGCTGGCTGTAAATTATCTTCACAAAAACTAAAATATTTCTATGGCAGACATTCACACAGTAATACCACATAAAATAAGTAACACGTTTTTACTACTACGTGTAAGAAATACTTTATCAAATTGATTATAATTGATTTTTTACTGAGTATGAATTTTCTAACTTAAAAGTAACCACTAACCAGTAATGCAGCTAAAAAAAAATTCTTTAGGATCAGAGACCTGAATTTGAATACTGTATCAGCTCCACCCCTTATCAACTGTGAACAAGTTACAAAGATCATCCCAGTATTAGTTTGCTCATATGAAGCAGGGATAATAAGAGCACCAATTAAATGTAAGGATTTAATGAGCTATTTTCTGTAACAGCACCATTTAACCCACTTGTCTGACACACTATACTGTATAAGCTCGCAAAATGAATCTAGGTGTTTACTAACAAACACTTCTAATTTAAAAGTTGACAAGAGTAAAGAAAAAAGAATAGTTATAGCTGATGGGGCATTTGAAGGGCAATGTCACAGAAAAATGTAGTAAAATGCCATTTTTACCTTTAAAAAAGTTTTAAGTTTTAAAAATATATCGTCTGTTCCTCCTCACCTATACCCTACCTCCCAGGAAAAACGGAGCAAGAAATGATGCTAGTAGACACTACAGTCTGACAAGCAGGTTCAATCAATTTGCTAATGTTAATATTCAATACAAACCGTGGTATAAAGTAAAACTGCATATAGATTACAACAGTCAATACTGAGCTGTATAGATTATGTCTGCTAAACACTGCAGCCTGGTCTAGAAGTCGGTGGGGCCTCCACGTCATTCAGTTCATTCCCGGCCTTCCAATCGAGTTCTCAACAGACAAACATCTACAGCTCATTTTTTTAAATTTGGAAGAAATTCTAGCATTTAAAAATTCTTAGTTACAAATTACCATTTTAACAAAAATGTCAAGTTTATGATAAAATTGACTGACAACCCATTATTTTTCAAAAGTATTAATAAAGAAGTGTACGTCAATTTTGTTACTAAGTCTGTGCTGTTCTATATCCTGATTCATTAGCAAAGGGAAAAAAGACACACAGACATGCTTTACCTTCTTATAATTTTTCAAATATACTACTCATCCTTGTCCCCAAGCATAAAGTTCTCAGAATAACTGCTAATTTTTCTCAAATACACATTTCTTACATAACGTTGTTCTAATTTAACCCATTACGCAAAAACACAATTTTAATGTCCTAGTGCAGCAACATTTCCATGTGAATTAAACATAGTAACATTGATTTGAGGTCAGCCATAAAACCAAACCCTTAAACACTTGCCTCAAAAAATGTAATACCTACTTTATATACATGAAAATTAAATGTCATGAATTTTAAATCTCCACCATTAAATCTTCAGAACCTTCAAAACAAGGTCTTCCCAAAACAAATGTTCCCAAAGCTTCTGGTAAAGAAACCTAGGATTACACAGTACTCCAAACACTAAAAGGCAGACAAGAGTAGAGGGAGAGAAGTATAAGAAAAATGGGAAAATGGGGATCTCACTGTATTTACAACTTTACTTTCTAGGCCGTTCTCAATCCTGGCTACTCAGCAGAATTGCCTTTTGAGATGCTTTAAAATGACGTGCTCAGGCTGTATGTAACCCAAACCTACTAAACTAGAATCTTTGGGGAGTCACAGACCAGATATCTGCATCTTTAAAGAGCTCCTCTAGTAATTAAGAGGCATGGCCAGTCAGGCTGAGAACTATGGAACAGGCAGTCTACTATTTAGGTTTAAAAATATATACAAACCTTGATCTGCTGTCGTCGTAGCATGGCAAGTTCCCTCATGTCTCGGAATGGCTGTAGTAAATACTGATAGAGTTCAGTTGTGGCTTCTGCAAGGCTGCTGTAGGCTTCATCTTCCATCTGATACAAGTCCAGAAGCTCCACCATGCTCTCTGTATTCTTGTGCTTATCCAAGAGCTGTAGAACAAGAAAGTTTCACTACAAAGAAATCTGCTAATAACCTATAAATACTTGATTTTAACTCCCTATCATCTCAGGAGCTTGGAACCATGAAACCCAGAAGCAAGAGGGAACAAAGAGCACTGACTGGTTTTCATCACTCATCTCCATGCCTCAGGTGTCTTACTACTCAAGACCACTGCCTGAATCACCCTTTTCAAGCTGCTTTTACCGTTTTATTCCTGTTCTCTGGATTTTCTGGGACTCCATACTCTCTGCCTAGCCTTAACTCGTTAAAAAAATTTTTCTACCATCTGGTAGCTTTCTCTCTATTTATAAAAAAATATTTTTCGAGGGGGGCGGAGCAAAATGGCGGGGTGAGCTGACCCGGGATTCTCTCCCCTCCAAAATACAACAAAAGATTGGAAGAACTGAATTTCAGAGAACAAAAATAGTGCCAGCTCGTTAGAGACCTACAATTCCAAGAAGGCGGAGATCATAAACCTTGCTTACACCTTCGGAGGTGCTGGAACGGTAGGAGAGAACATCGCTCCCTCCCCAGAGTCTGCAACTGCTGCGGCGCGGGTTGGGAAGGAGCGGGGGAGGGGCCGCGCAACCGGGGGACCATCCAGGACTCCTGCCGCTGATTCAGTGGAGACCCGCTGATGGGGGGAAAGCTTCCGTCCGCGAGGACCCCATAAATCAAGGGCCTTGGGAGACAAGAGAACAGAACTGATCTGACCCAGACCGGCGGGTGTAACAGCCCCTCCCCCCCAGCGAAGCCAGTGGGCGCAGCCATCTTGCCCTAAGGCGGAGAGCTCAGAACGCATGGCTCTGACCCCCATCTAGTGGCGACAGGCTGTAACTGCAACTGAATTCTACCACCATGAGAAAAAACCGCTCCTCTACCATCCAGCAATTTATAAAAGCCCCAGACCAGAAGGAAAACAATAAAAACACAGAATTAAGTCCTGAGGACTTGGAATTAGGTAAACTAAGTGATAATGAATTCAGAGCAGCTATAAGCAAAAAACTCAATGAGGTAGAGAGAAAGATAGAGAAACAAGCCGAGTTCTGGAGTTACTTCACAAAAGAGATTGAAATCATAAAGAAGAATCAAACAGAATTACTTGAGATGAAAAACACAATGGACCAGATAAAACAGAATACGGATTCCCTGAATGCCCGTGTAGACAACATAGAGGAGCAAATCAGCATAATCGAGGACAGACAGGCTGAATGGCACCAGACAGAGGAAGAAAGAGAACTAAGAATTAAAAAAAATGAGGAAAATCTCCGAGAGATAATGGATTCAATGAGGAGTAAGAACATAAGGATCATAGGAATTCCCGAGAATATGGAAAAGGAAAATGGAGCAGAAAGTGTGCTTAACGAAATTATTGAAGAGAACTTCCCAAATCTAGGGATTAACAGAGAAATGTGTGTAGAGGAGGGTTTTAGATCTCCTAGATTTGTCAATGTAAAAAGAGCTACCCCAAGGCACATAGTAGTAAAGTTGGCAAATAGGAATGATAAGGAGAGAATACTCAGGGAAGTAAGGAAAAAAAAGAGAATAACCTATAAAGGAAGCCCTATCAGACTGTCAGCGGATTTCTCTACAGAAACCCTACAAGCTAGGAGAGAATGGAGTGATATATTCAAAGCTTTAAAGGATAAAAACCTTCAGCCAAGAATACTCTATCCAGCAAGAATTTCCTTCAGATATGAGGGAGAAATTAAATCTTTTCCAGACAAACAAAAGTTAAGGGAATTTGTAACTAAAAGCCCTCCATTACAAGAAATCCTCAAGAAGGCTCTCATACTTGAAAAAAGAAAAAAGGGAGAAAGGGGACACAATCCACAGACTAGGGAGACCGATGGATAGAACCACAACAGGATAGCAAATATTCAATTATAGCATTAGGGTAAAAATAAGGAAACTACCAAAACAAGGACGATCTTAGCACTCTAACTACAAATGAATAAGACGAGTTGGAATAAAAAATGAAAATAATTATTTAGGAGGGGAAGAGCAAAGGGTCTAAATCAGTATTGGTCAAGTAGGTAAGAGACCACCAGAGAATAGACTATATTATACACGAGATTCTAAATACAAACTTCAAGGTAGACACTAAAATAAAGTACAGAACAGAGTCACAAATCATAAATAAGGAAAAATCTAAGAAACCCAGCATAAGAAATTGCAGTATTAAATGGGTAGGATAAAGCACACAGGAAAAGAAACACAGGAAAACAAGATAATGAGCGACAGATTAACAGCATTAAGTCCACATGCATCAATAATCACTCTCAATGTGAACGGATTGAACTCTCCAATAAAAAGACACAGAGTGGCAAAATGGATTAAAGAACAAGATCCAACAATTTGTTGCCTCCAGGAAACACACCTCAGCCCCAAGGACAAACACAGACTCAGGGTGAAGGGCTGGAGGACAATACTTCAAGCAAATAGCAAGGAAAAAAAGGCAGGTGTTGCAATTCTCATATCAGACCAAGTGGATTTCAAAATAAGACAGGTAAAGAGAGACAAAGAGGGACAATATATAATGATCAAAGGGACACTTTATCAAGAAGAAATAACGCTTATAAATATCTATGCACCCAACACAGGAGCACCAAGATTCATAAAGCAACTATTAACAGACCTAAAGGAAGATGTTAAAAACAACACAATAATAGTAGGGGACCTCAACACCCCACTCACATCAATGGACAGATCATCCAGACAGAAAATCAACAAGGAAATAGTGGAGTTAAATGAAAAACTAAAACAACTGGACTTAATAGACATATATAGATCACTCCACCCTGAAGGAGCTGAATACACATTCTTCTCAAGTGCACATGGAACATTCTCTAGGATAGACCATATGTTGGGAAACAAGGCAAGCCTCTACAAATTTAAAAAAATTGAAACAATAACAAGCATCTTCTCAGATCATAGTGCTATAAGGCTAGAAATTAATTACAAGAAAAAAGCTGAGAAAGGCACAAAGATGTGGAGACTAAACAACACACTACTGAACAAGCAATGGATCATTGAAGAAATTAAAGAAGAAACAAAAAAATACTTGGAAACAAATGAAAATGATAGCACGCCATACCAACTCTTATGGGATACAGCAAAAGCTCTATTAAGAGGAAAATTCATCGCAATACAGGCACATCTTAACAAACAAGAAAAATCCCAAATAAGCAACCTTAAAGCACACCTAACTGAACTAGAGAAAAAAGAACAAATGAAGCCCAAAGTCAGCAGAAGGAGAGAAATAATAAAAATCAGAGCAGAAATAAATACTATTGAAATGAAAAAAGCAGTAGAAAGGATCAATGAGACAAAGAGCTGGTTTTTTGAGAAGATAAATAAAATTGACAAACCACTAGCCAGACTTACAAAGAAAAAACGGGAGAAAGCTCAAATAAACAAAATCAGAAATCAGCGAGGAGAAATAACAACAGACTCTGCAGAAATACAACAAATTATAAGAGAATACTACAAAAAACTATATGCCGACAGAATGGATAACCTAGAGGAAATGGGTAAATCCTTGGACTCCTACAATCTCCCAAAGCTCACTCAAGAAGAGGCAGACAATTTGAACAGACCAATCACAAGGAAAGAGATTGAAACAGCAATCAAAAACATCCCAAAGAATAAAACCCCAGGACCAGATGGCTTTCCTGGGGAATTCTACCAAACTTTCAGAGAGGATTTAATACCTATCCTTTTCAAGCTATTCCAAAAAATTAGGGAAGATGGAACACTTCCTAACACATTCTATGAGGCCAACATCACGCTGATCCCAAAACCTGAAAAGGACACCATGAATAAAGAGAACTACAGGCCAATATCACTGATGAACATAGATGGAAAAATTCTAAACAAAATTTTGGCAACCAGAATTCAGCAATTCATCAAAAGAATCATACATCAGGATCAGGTGGGATTCATACCAGGGACACAGGGATGGTTCAACATCCACAAATCAATCAACGTGATAACCACATCAACAAACTGAGGAATAAAAACCACATGATCATCTTAATGGATGCAGAGAAGGCATTTGACAAGATCCAACAGCCATTTATGATAAAAACTCTGAACAAAATGGGCATAGAAGGGAACTACCTCAACATAATAAAGGCCATATACGACAAACCCATAGCCAACATCATACTCAATGGGCAAAAACTGAACCCCATCCCCCTGAAAACAGGAACGAGACAAGGATGCCCTCTATCACCACTCTTATTTAACATAGTACTGGAGGTCCTGGCCAGAGCAATCAGGCAAGAAAAGGGAATAAAAGGAATCCAAATAGGGAGGGAAGAAGTGAAACTCTCGCTGTTTGCAGACGACATGATCTTATATATAGAAAACCCCAAAGAATCCATTGGAAAACTGTTAGAAGTAATCAACAACTACAGCAAAGTTGCAGGGTATAAAATCAATTTGCATAAATCAGTAGCATTTCTATACTCCAGTAATGAGCCAACAGAAAAAGAACTCAAGAATACAATACCATTCACAAATGCAACAAAAAGAATAAAATACCTTGGGGTAAACTTAACTAAGGAAGTGAAGGACCTATATAATGAAAATTACAAGGCCTTTCTGAGAGAATTGGATGACGACATAAGGAGATGGAAAGACATTCCATGTACATGGATTGGAAGAATAAACATAGTTAAAATGTCCATTCTACCTAAAGCAATCTACAGATTCAACGCCATCCCAATCAGAATCCCAATGACATTCTTTACAGAATTAGAACAAAGAATCCTAAAATTCATATGGGGCAACAAAAGACCCCGAATTGCTAAAGCAATCCTGAGAAAAAAGAACAAAATGGGAGGCATCACAATCCCTGACTTCAAAACATACTACAAAGCTACAGTAATCAAAACAGCATGGTACTGGTACAAAAACAGGTGCACAGATCAATGGAACAGAATTGAAAGCCCAGAAATAAAACCACACATCTAGGGACAGCTTATCTTTGACAAAGGAGCTGAGGGCATACAATGGAGAAAAGAAAGTCTTTTCAACAAATGGTGCTGGGAAAACTGGAAAGCCACATGTAAAAGAATGAAAATTGACCATTCTTTTTCACCATTCACCAAAATAAACTCAAAATGGATCAAAGACCTAAAGGTGAGACCTGAAACCATAAGGCTTCTGGAAGAAAACGTAGGCAGTGCACTCTTTGACATCAGTATTAAAAGGATCTTTTCGGACACCATGCCTTCTCAGAGAAGGGAAACAATAGAAAGAAGAAACAAATGGGACTTCATCAGATTAAAGAGCTTCTTCAAGGCAAATGAAAACAGGATTGAAACAAAAAAACAACCCACTAACTAGGAAAAAATATTTTCAAGTCATATATGTGACAAAGGCTTAATATCCATAATATATAAAGAACTCTCGCAACTCAACAACAAAACATCAAACAACCCAATCAAAAAATGGGCTGGAGACATGAACAGACATTTCTCCAAAGAAGATATACGGATGGCCAATAGGCACATGAAAAGATGCTCATCATCGCTGATCATCAGGGAAATGCAAATCAAAACTACACTAAGATATCACCTTACACCCGTTAGAATGACAAAAATATCTAAAACTAATAGCAACAAATGTTGGAGAGGTTGCGGAGAAAAAGGAACCCTCATACACTGCTGGTGGGAATGCAAACTGGTGCAGCCACTATGGAAAATAGTATGGAGATTCCTCAAAAAATTAAAAATAGAACTACCATACGATCCAGCCATCCCACTACTGGGTATTTATCCAAAGAGCTTGAAGTCAGCAATCCCAAAAGTCCTATGCACCCCAATGTTTATTGCAGCACTGTTTACAATAGCCAAGACGTGGAAGCAACCTAAGTGCCCAGCAACAGACGAATGGACAAAGAAGATGTGGTACATATATACAATGGAATACTACTCAGCTGCAAAACAGAACAAAATCATTCCATTTGCAATAACATGGATGGACCTTGAGAGAATTATGTTAAGTGAAATAAGCCAGCGAGAGAAAGATAATCTGTGTATGACTCCACTCATACGAGGAATTTAAAATTATGGACTAAGAACAGTTTAGTGGATACCAGGGGAAAGGTGGGGTGGGGGGTGGGCACAAAGGGTGAAGTGGTGCACCTATAACACGACTGACAAACATTAATGTACAATTGAAATTTCACAAGATTGTAACCTATCAATAACTCAATAAAAAAAATATACATTTTTCATTCCTAACCTACAAAGTAGTTATCAATTCTCGCCACTATTATTTTACTAATTTCCCCAAATCTTGCCACTGCTTTCTTCCTCCCAATTTGGAGCATTCCCTCAATAACTTTTAACTCAGGCCTATCACTTCCTTCAAAATCTAGCTGAAAAAACAAAAGTCAACTCTACCAAAGAGTTTAAGACTGACTTGTAATAGATGTTGATAACTCTCTTACTTTGCATTCCTTGGTGCTTACGTATATATGCATCTATGTGTACATATACTCATTCATTCATTCCTCAACAAATATGGATTGAGCATCTAACACATGTTAGACACTGGGCTAGGACCTAGGCACACAAAAACATGGTCCCTGTCCTAACGGATCGTACAGTGTGATAAATAAACAGAAACTAAGTAAGTTTTTAAAAACTACAAGCTATGATAAATATTATGAAGATGATTTTAAAAGTTTTAAAAAGTAAAGAATAAAAGTAAGACAATAAAACAATGGGTCCTATGAGAAAGAATAAGAGGTTGGGAGATCATGGTAAACTACAACCTAGTTTAGAATAGGAAGAGAGAAAAGGCTATCCAAGGAAGCTTAGCTGAAATTTAGAGAATCTTTGAAAGAACCATTTAGCAAGACAATATTTTATATACTTATTCTTGGTGTCCATTTACCTGGTGACATTCTCATCTCCCAAAAGGCACAGGATGTTGCTATTCTTTCTCATACCTAAAGTTTCCACTTCTATCGTCCTCTCCAACTTCTTGCTTTACTTATCATATTGCATTATTACATTATGCTGCTGAATTTAGACTTCAGGTTCACTTCCTGCCCAGGATTTTGGCACAAAGCACAGGAGCACCCAGGCATTTACTATTCTGCCTATTGTATCGTTAGCAATCATAATAAATCAGATAATCTACACTAACGTGCCTTTATAACAAAGATGTACCATAGAAATATTACTTATCATTCTATTGTTTTAAGGCTAGTGTAATTCCAACTTTCATGGTTAACATGGAGAATTTCCACTTCTGGTATCAGCTGAGTAGTTCCTTAATTACACCAACTCTCCCACTGATAATAACTATAAACTTTGGACAAAATATTACAAAACAACTACCAGAAGGCAATGTAGTACCAAAAGAGGGTAAAAACTGGAGGGGGCATCAACACTTGAAGAAGGGAAGGCCCTCGGGGAGTTTCTAATTCATGGCTTTTGGCCAGAGGGCCGGCCCCAGCGGCTGCCAAAGCAAGAGAGGAGTGTGGCTGCAACACAGACAGAAATCCACAGTCTTGGCAGCTTGAAGAATCAGAGAACAGAGTTTGGAACAATCACAGCAACTAGAAAGTAAGGGGAAAATGCTGAAAAGGGGAAAGCCAAAGGAAGAAATCCCAAATTCTTAGATAAATTCTAATCTCTGGCTGGTCACTAGAACTATGGTATGCACAGGACAGGCTCTAAGCAGTGCAGCTAAGGATAAAAACTTAGTATTTTAGCTGCTGCCCTCCGCAAGGGAGGCAGAATTTGCAGTCTGAATCAATCAAACGAACTGTTTGCTAAAACAAAACTGTAAATATCAACACTCTCTCTCAAGGAATATAAGACAATCCAGAGGCTCTACAAGGTTTCATTTATAACATCCAGAATACAATCCAAATTTAGCAGATCTATAAAGTAATAGGAAAACAAAACTCAATACCCAAAAGGGAATCAATGGAGACCAGCTGCAAGATGAAACAGATCTGGACTTAGCAAAAATTTTAAAGCAGTTATAATGATGCTAATGGACACAAAGGAAATATGCTCATAAAGAATAAACATATAGAAAATCTCAAAAGAAAAAAAAACTTTTTTTAAAAGGACATTCTAGAGCTGAAAAATATATCTGAAAAAAAATTTGCTGGGGGGCCAAGAGTGGTTAAGTTCATGTGCTCTGCTTTGGTGGCCCAGGGTTTGCAGGTTCAGACGCCAGGTGGGGACCTACACACTGCTCATCCAGCCATGCTGTGGCAGCATCCCATATACAAGGTAGAGAAGGACTGGCACAGATGTTGGCTCAGGGACCATCTTCCTCAAGCAAAAAGAGGAAGACTGGCAACAGATGTTAGTTCAGGGCCAATTTTCCTCACCAGAAAAAGAAAAAATTGCTGGATGATTCCAGACTATAGTAGTAAAGACAAAAAGAGTCAGTGAACTTGAAGATAGATTAAGAGAAACTATCCAATCCAAAAGAGAGAGAGGAAAAAAAAAAGAACAAACCCTCAGGAACCCATGGTAAAATAATAAAAGGCCTTGATACATTTAACTGGAGTCCCGGAAGAAGAGACAAAAATGAAGCAGAAAAAATATTTCATGAAATAATAGCCAAAAAAACTCCCCAAGTTTGGTGAAAGATATCAATTTACATATTCAAGAAGCTCTCAGAATCCCAAGCAGATAAATGCAAAGTAACCCAGCAGCCAGAGAAAAATAACACATCACATAAAGAACAAGAATACATATGAATACTGACTTCAAATCAGAAACAAGAGAGAAAAGAAGACAGTGATGTGACATCTTTAAAATGCTGAAAAGAAAACAAACACACCAGTCAACCCAGAATTCCATTCCCAAGAAAATACCTTTCAAGAACAAAGACGAATAAACATATTTCCAGATAAAAGAAAACTAAGAGAACTCCTCACCAACAGACTGACACTATAAAAAATGTTAAAAAAAGGTTGTTCAGGTTGAGGGGAAAAATAACACAGATGGAAACATGCATTTTCAGAAAAGAATAAAGAATATTGGAAATGATAAATGAGGAAACATAAAAGACTATTTTCCTCCTCAATTTCTATAAAATACAGATGAGTGTTTAAAGCAAAAATTATAATACTAGACTGTGAGGTTAATAACACATGTGACTACAATATATATAACACCTTATAACATAAAGGACAAGGGCAGAAATGGACCTATATGGACTCACATAGGTTCTGAGGTTTAACCTAACGTGATACAAAATTAGGCTTAAGTATAGTACAATCTCTATAGCAACCACTAAAAGAATAATAATGCAAGGAAGGAAGTATAGCTATAAACTCAACAGAGTAAGTTGAATTATAAAAAAAGATTAAGAAAATTCGAAGGAAGGCAAGAAAGGAGGAAGAGAAAAATAAAGACCAGAGGATACAAACAGAAAACCGTCCTAAATCCAACCTTGACAAGAATTACATAAAATGTAAATTGAATAAACACTCTAAAGGTAAAGAGTGTCAGAATGGACAAAAAGCAAGACCTACAAGAGATGAATTTTACATATAAAGACAGGTTGAAGGCAACAATAAAGCACACAAAGGCTGGAGTGACTATATTAATTTCAAATAAAGTAGATTTCAAGGTATAGCGTATTATCAGAGATGATGCAGAATATTCCATAATGACAAAAGGGTCAATTCATTGGGAAGACAACAATCATAAATGTGTGTATACCTAACAGAGCTTCAAAGTACATGAAGCAAAATGAACAAAATCAAAGAAAGAAGGAAACAAACTCACAGAGTTGGAGATTTAACACTCCTCTCAGCAATTGATAGAACTAGAAAAAGTTGAGCAAAAACAAAAATCTGAATCACAGCAACCATCTTAATCTAATTGACATTTACGAAAAACTGCATTCAACAATTGCAAAATACAAGTGTATATGACACGCTGTTCCAAGACAGACCATAAGCTAGGCCATAAAACAAGCTTCAAAAATTTAAAAGGATTGGAACACAGAGTACATTTTCTGACCACAATGGAATTAAAATAGCTGAAAAATCCTCACACATTTAAAAGTTAAACCACCTGCTTATAAAAAACCCACATGTCCGGGGCAGGCCAGTAGCATAGTGGTTAAGTTTGCATGCTCCACTTTGGTGGCCTGGGGTTCATGGGTTCAGATCCGAGGCGCAGACCTATGCACCACTCATCAAGCCATGCTGTTGCGGCACCCCACATACAAAAACAGAGGAAGGCTGGCACAGATGTTAGCTCAGCGACAATCTTCCTCAAGCAAAAAGAGGAAAACTGGTAACAGACGTTAGCTCAGGGGCAGTTCTCCTCACACATACACTCAAAAAAACACAACTCACGTCAAAAAACAAATCACAAGAGATAAAAGAAAATATTTTGAACTGATTAATTATAAAAATACAACCTGTCAAAATTCATAGGATAGTTTCCAGTCCAGCATGTAAGGAGCTTGGAAGTCATCACTCTCATCCACACAAGAACAAAGTTAAACAACCTGAAAACCAACAACTCTTCTTAGATCCATCAGAGAACTGCAGTCACAGGGCAAACCACTTCCCCCATAATTGGTCAGATACAGAGAATCACAACCTACTGGTGAAGAAGCCCAAGAACAGAAACCTCTCTGGGAAACAACACTGGGGTAGGAAAACTTCAACTGTGAGTGATGAATCCTTGAGTCTCAGTGTGCACAGGTCTGACAGTCAAGACTCTAAGGGGGCCCTGACAATTTTTTGAGTTTTACTTCCATGAGCTCTACCAGATTTTCACAGTGACAACTGGAGAAAAACTTCCTCATGCTTCTGGCAGAAAAAGGGATAAAGTAGCCATTTTGAAATATGCATGGAGCATTCTGTCTTATTAACAAGGCCTTCCCTCAAGAGAAACTATTTTACCAAAGCCTAACCTACTTCACCAGAACCTAACTAACCTAGGGGAAGAGAAATGCCCAACTCCAGACCTCTTTAGCTTTCCTGTCTTGCCCAAGGGAAGGGACTGAGAAGCACCTGTGATGGTGACAGCCCAAGGGCAAAGGCACACTAAAAGACTGAAACCTAATCATAGGTCTATGATCAGCAATTCTTCTCCCCTAATACCTTACCACTGCATCAGCAGGGCTCCTGTATAACAGGGAAATACAACTGAAAAAACTGCACGTCTTAGACCTTGTTTAAGTACCTAGGGAAACCCAAAACAACCAGGGAGACAAAAACAAAGACACTAGAGGAAATTTTAGCCCTCTGGCACCTACAGCTACTAGAGTAATGCACAGACTAACTTCTAGCCAGATAAGCATAACCTCATGCTAAAGGCATATTTGCCTCAGCTCCTTTTACCTAGTACATCATGTCCAGCTTTCAATAAAAACTTACAGGGCATATCAAAAACACAGTTTGAACAAAGAGAGCAAGCACCAGAACCAGACTCAGATACAGCAGGGATATGGGAATTGTCAGACTGGGAATTTTAAACAACTATGGTTCATATGCTAAAGGATGTAACAGAAATAGTAGACAACATGCAAGAACAGATGGGTAACATAAGCAGAGAGTTGGAAATACTAAGAAAGCAAAAAGAAATGTTAGAAATCAAAAACATTGTAACAAAAATGAAAAATGCCTTTGACAGACTTATCATTAGACCGGACATAACCAAAGAAAGAAAATCAACGAGCTTAAAGAAATGTCAATAGAAACTTCCAAAACTAATATGCAAAAAGAAAAAGAATTTAAAAAAGCAGAATAACTAAGAAGTACAAGACAATTACCTATAGAAGAGCAAGGATGAGAATTACATTGAACCTCTCTTCAGAAACCATGCAAGCAAGGAGAGCAGAGTGAAATAAAGAGTCCAAAAGAAAAAACCCCACCAACCCAGAATTCTGTATCCAGCAAGAATGCCTTCAAAATAAAGGAGAAATAAAGACTTCCTCAGGCAAACATAAATCAAGGGAATTTGTTGCCAAGAGACCTGTCTTGCAATAAATTTTAAAATAAATTGTCAGAAAGAAGGGAAATTATATAAGTCAGGAACTTGGATTTAGATAAAGAAAAAAGAATGTTAGAGAAGAAATAAATAAAGGTAAAATAACATTTTATTATTCTTAACTGATCTAACAGATAATAGTTTGTTCAAAATAGTATAATGTATTCACAGTTACAGGTTATAGGTTATGGATAAGTGAAATGAATGACAGCAATGTTAAAAGGGAAAGAAGGGAAGAATTAGGAATACACTGTTATAAGTGCATACAGTACATGTGATGTGGTACAGCACTATTTGAACGGCAGCTTGGATTAGTCGCAAAGCTATACTGCAAACTCAAGGGCAACCACTAAAAACGTTTTAAAAGTGTCACTGATACACTGAGAAAAACAGAATAATATAGAATGCTCAATTAAAACCAAAGGGCATAAAAAGACTGGAAGACAAAAAAAAAGACAAAAACAGGGAGATGAATAGAAAATAGTAACAAATATGGTAGATATTAATCCAACTGTATTAATAATCGCTTTAAACGTCCATGGTTGAAATATACAAATTGAAACAGACTGTCAAGGTGGACATAAAAATAAGATCCAACTACATGTTGTCTAGAAGAAACTCACTTTAAAAATAAAGACACAGATAGATTAAAAGTAAAAGGATGGAGAAAAATACACCATGCTACCACTAATCAAAAGAAAGCTGGAGTTCACAGTGTATACAAATATCAAATCATTATGTTTTACCCGCGAAACTAATATTATACCTCAATAAAAATTGAAAAAAAAAGCTGGAGTAGCTATACCAATTTCAGACAAAGTGGACTTTGGACAAGCAAAACTATCAGAATAAAGAGGAGTATTACGTAATAATAAACAAGTTAATTCTCCAAGAAGACATAATAGTTCTTAATGTACATGAGCCTAACAAGAGAGGATCAAAATACCTGAGGCAAAAACTGATAGAACTGCAAGGAGAAAAAGATGAATCCACTATTTTATCTGGAGACTTCAAGATCTCTCTCTCAGTAATGGACAGATCCAACAGGCAGGAAATCAGTTAGAATTCAACAGCACCATCAATTAACTGGATATAACTGACATCTATTCAACAACAGCAGAATACATAGTCTTCTTGAGCTCACATGGACCATTTACCAAAAGAGACTACATTCTGGGCCTAAAACACAGCATAACAAAATTAAAAGAATAGAAATCATACAAAGTATGCTCTCAAACTGCAATGAAATTAAACTAGATATCAATAACAAAAAGACTGCTGGAAATCCCCAAAACACTTGGAGATTAAACAACACACTTTTAAATAATACATGCGTCAAAGAAAAAGTTTCAAGAGAAATATAAAAATATTTTCGGGGCTGGCCCTGTGGCCGAGTGGTTAAGTTCGCGTGCTCCGCTGCAGGCGGCCCAGTGTTTCGTTGGTTCGAATCCTCGGCGCGGACATGGCAGTGCTCAGCAGACCACGCTGAGGCAGCATCCCACATGCCACAACTAGGAGGACCCACAACGAAGAATATACAACTATGTACCAGGGGGCTTTGGGAAGAAAAAGGAAAAGACAAAATCTTTAAAAAAATACATATATATATTTTCAACTAAATGAAAATGAAAAACAACTTAAAAACTCGGGGATGCAGCAAAAGCAGTGATTAAAGGGAAATTTACAGCATTAAATGAATATGTTAAAAAAGAAAAGCCTAAAATCAATCAGCTAAATTTTCACCTTAGGAAACTAGAAGAAGAGGAGAAAATTAAATTCAAAGAATACAGAAGAAAAAGAAAAATTAGAGCATAAACCAGTGCAAGAGAAAAAAGGAAATCAATAGGGGAAAATCTATGAAACCAAAAGTCTGGTTCTTTGAAAAGATCAATAAAATTGATAAACCTCTAGTTAGGTTAACAAAGAAAAAGAGAGAAAAGACACATTACTAAGATGAGAAATGAAAAAAGGGACATCACTCTGATCCTACAGATATTAAAAGGATAATAAAAGAATATTATGAATAATTCTATGCCCACAAATTTGACAACCTCAGTGAAACGGACCAATTCCTTAAAAGATACAATCTAACAAAACTCACACAAGAGCACACAGATAATCTGAACAGGCCTATATCTATCTATTCAAGAAATTGAATCGATAATTAGTAACATTCCCAAATAGAAAGCATCAGGCCCAGATGGGTTCACTGGTGAATTCTGCCAAATATTTAAGGAAGAAACTATACCAATTCTCTACAATCTCTTCAAGAAAAGAGAAACAGAGGGAATACTTCTTAACTCATTCCATGAGGCCAGTATTAGACTAACACCAAAACCAAAGAAATTACAAGAAAGGAAAACTACAGATCAACATCTGTCATCTTCAACAAAATATTAGTAAATTACATCCAAAAGTGTATAAAAAGAATTATTTATCACGACAAAATGTTATTTATTTCAGGTATGCAAGACGGACTCAACACTCAAAAAAATCAATTAATGTGGGGCTGGCCCCGTGGCCGAGTGGTTAAGTTCGCGCGCTCCGCTGCAGGCGGCCCAGTGTTTCATTGGTTCGCATCCTGGGCGCAGACATGGCACTGCTCGTCAGACCACGCTGAGGCAGCATCCCACATACCACAACTAGAAGAACCCACAACGAAGAATACACAACTATGTACCGGGGGGCTTTGGGGAGAAAAAGGAAAAAATAAAATCTTTAAAAAAAAAAAATCAATTAATGTAATCCATCACATCAGCAGGCAAAGAAGAAATATCACATGATCATATCAACAGATGCAGGAAAAGCATTTGACAAAACCCAACTCTCATTCATTGATAAATTCACAATAAAAACTTTCAGCAGGGCTGGCCCAGTGGCAGAGTGGTTAAGTTCAGCAACCTGGGGTTTCAACATTTCAGATCCTGGCTGTGGACATGGCACCACTCGTTAGGCCATGGTGAGGCAGCGTCCCACATAGCACAACTAGAAGGACCTACAACTAGAATATACAACTATGTACTGTGGGGCTTTGGGGAGAAGAGAAAAAAAAAGATTAGCAACAGAGTTAGCTCAGGTGTCAATCTTTAAAAAAAAAAAAATATCTTCGGCAAACTTATTCACAAAAAAACTGCCAGCAAACTAGGACTATAGGGGAACTTCCTTAACTTGATAAAGAACATCAACAAATAACCTAGAGCTAACTAGATGCTTTCCTGCTAAGATGAGGAACAAGGCAAGGATGTCCCCATTCCTATTTAACACCATACTGGAAGTCCTAGCTAATGCAATAATAAGACAAGAAAAGGAACAAGGATATGCAGATTGGGAAGGAAGAAATAAAACTGTCTTTGTTAACAGATGATACATTGTCTACATAGAAAATCCAAAAGAATAGACCAAAAAACCCTCCAAATACCATTTACACTAGAACACAAAAAACGAAATACTTAGGTATAAATCTAATATAGGTACAAGACCTATATGAGGAAAAGTACACAACTCTGATGAAAGAAATCAAAGAACATCTAAATAAATGCAGAGATATTCCATATATGTGGACTGGAAGACTCAATATTGTCAAGATGTCAGTTCTTCCCAACTTGATCTACAGACTCAATGCAATGCCAATCCAAGATCTCAGCAAGTTATTTTGTGGATATCGACAAATTGATTAGGGAGAGGCAAAGATCCAGAAGAGCCAACACAATATTAAAGAAAGAGGTCAGAGGACTGACACTATCCAACTTTACTAGTTACTATAAAGCTACAGTAATCAAGACAGTGTGATATTGATAAAAGAACAAACAGATCAATGGAACAGAGTCCAAAAATAAACACACACAAATGTATTCAAGTAATCTTTTGACAAAAGAGCAAAGGCAATTCACTGGAGAAAAGATAGTCTTCAACAAATGGTGCAGAAACAACTGGACATCTACAGGCAAAAAAAATGAAATCTAGACAGACCTTATACTTTTCACAAAAATTAACTGAACATGGATCACAGACCTAAATGTAAAATGCAAAACTATAAAACTCCTAGGAAAAAAGCATAGGAGAAAATCTAAGTGACCTAGAGTTTGATGATGACTTTTTAGACAAAACACCAAAAGCACAATGCATGAAAGAAAACATTGATAAGTGGGACTTCATTAAAATTAATAACTTCTACTCTGTAAAAGACACTTTCAAGAGAATGAAAAGACAAACTACAGACTGGGAGAAAACACTTGCAAAACACATTTCTGATAAAAGATGGTCACGCAAAATATAGAAACAACTCCTAAAACTCACTAAGAAAACAACCCAATTTAAAAATAGGCAAAAGATCTGAACAGATCTCACCAAAGAAGATATACAGATGGCAAGTAAGTATATGAGATGCTCAAAATCCTATTGTTATTTGGGAATTGCATTTTAAAACGATAAGGAGATAACACTACACACCTGATAAAACCAAATGATGGCAAGGATGTGGAACCGGAACTCCTTTTCATGCTGGAGGGAATGTACTCTAACACTGCATTGTTAGGCACATACATACACATCAAGGATTACTACGTCTTCTTAGAGAATTAACCCTTTTATTACTGTGTAATGCTCCTCTTTATCCTGGATAATTTTCCTTGCTCCAAAGTCTGCTTTGTCTGGAATTAATATAGCTACTTCAGCTTTCTTTTGATTAGTGTTAGCATATATATTTTTATTACAAAACTAAACATACCTTTACTATATAATTCAGCAATCATGCTCCTTAATATTTACTCAAATGAGCTGAAACCTATGTTCAAACAAAAACCTGCACACAAATATTATCGGAGCTTTAATCATAAATGCCAAAACTGTCCTCCAATAGATAAATGGATAAACAAACTGTGGTACATCCATACAAGGAATATTCAGCAATAAAAAAGAAATGAGCTATCAAACCACAAAAATGGTATGAAGGAACCTTAGTTGCATATTGCTAAGTGATAAGACAATATGAAAAGGCTACCTACTGTATGATTCCAACTATATGACATTCTAAAAAAGGCTAAATATGGAGGCAGTAAAAAAAAAAAATCACTGGTTAGCAGGGGTTGGAGAGAGGTGGCACTCTCCAATGAATGGGTGGCATACGAGATTTTGAGAGCAGTGAAATTGTTCTGTATGATACTGTACTGGTGCATGCAGACATTATCCATTTGTCAAAACTTTGTACAACACAAAGAATGAACCCTAATGTAAACTATGGACTTTAGTGATAATGTTTTAATATTGGTTCACCAATTGTACCAAATGTACCACTTCAATACAAGATGTTAATAAGAGGGGAGACTGTGGCAGGAGAGGGGGGTAAATGGGAACTCTGTATTTTCTGCTCCACTGTTCTGTAAACCTAAAACCAACATAAAACAAAGTCTATTAATTTTTAAATGACACAAACTTATTTAAAATCATAATTTTGTATTTCACTGTATGTGTGCTTAAATTATTTTTAAAGTAAAACAAAAAAGTGATTAGAAAATAAATCCATAATAAACAATTAACGCTCATGTTCATTCCCACTAAGCCCTACTGCTTCGTAAGGCGATCAGATCAATCTCTTCTGCTTTATTAACTAGTGGTTTTTGGTTTTGTTTTAATAGAAGTTGACTAAAGCAAAAAGAATCAATTCAAACATCAGTGACTTTAGCAACTGATAATACATAAATGATTTACAGACATGGACAGAGACCAGGCCAAGTGGGATCTGCTTTATGGAGAAAGCAAAGCGACATCATTAAAGGTTTTCTGTTTTGTTTTTCAGTCAAAGCCCTCTCTGGTTACAGGGAAACATCAGGGAATACTTTCCCAAGTAAAAGAATCTTGTTTGACTTGTGCTCTGAAGGATAAAATGCATAAACTAGGCAAAGTGGGAAGAAAAGATTGGGTCAGAAAGACAGACAGGTATGTCCACAAAGATGATAAAATAAGGTTAACAAACTAGAGAGAGGGAACACAATGGGAGACACTAACAGACCACAATGGCCCTGATTTACACTATGGCTGTGAGAACAGTTTGGATGGGGGACCAGAGCGGACGCAGAGAGATCACTTCACAGGCTCCTGGGTCACTCCATCAAAGCTGGTGGTAGCTTAGATTGGAGGAGAGAAGCACAGATTCAAGAAATGCTTTGGAGATAAAATCAACAGGACTTGATGAAAGATTGGGTTTTAGGGCAGAAGTAATTATGGATGACCACTAGGTTTCTGGCATTCACTGAAGCAAAGAACACAGTAATACAAACAGGTTTTCAGAGGCAAAGATTACAGATTCAGAGACTCTGCACCAAATTGCTTTTTAGATATCCAAGTGGACAGGTCATATAGAGGCTGCAAAATGTCCAACACAGACTTTATCTTTAAGAAGTCTACAATCTTACTAGAGAAACAAACCAATACACATAAAAGTAAAATATTGATTGTAAAAGACAGTAAAAGTTCAGAGAAAAGACAAATCAGAGTGGGCTAAAGCAGTTGAAAAAGGTGTTCTAAAACTAGGATTTGAACTGGGTCTTGAAGGATGAGAGGTGCTGGACTGTTGAAGGACAGCAATTTATACCTGAGAAATCACATGAATTAAAGCATCGCAGATGAGAAATCTGGGTAGGAGAAGGGAGTGGCAGTGTGTTATCATGCTCCCTGAAGTAGGGGGTGCACACTAGGGAGCAGGCATCACATGAGTCTGTAAATGCCGTGCATTCTAATAAGCAGTGAAACCATCTATGAGTAGGAAAAAAGAATGATGTATGTGGTCAATGCACCCTGTTTACCTCAGGGCCCGTTCCAGACCCACAGAACCCAAATCTGAATTTTAATAAGATTGCCATGTGATGAGTATAAACTTCAAACTTTGAGAAGCATTGCTTTTACTAAGTACCTTGATGTACTCATATTAACTATAATGTGAGGTTAAGTCTATGTAAAGTTATAGAAGTTATGTATTCAATTTCCAAATCTGTAGAATTCTGGTACATAACTTTTTTTCTTGGATCTAAAACCATTTTCTCCTCTCACTACATTTACTATTATTTTATATCAGATGAATCAGCACTATTTAAAGTAAAATTGAGTCAAAATTCTCATTTCTCACAGTTCAGTTATCCAGCATTTTTTGCTATTCTAAGAAAAAACCACTGTTATTACTAAAGCCAATCACAGAATGATCATCTTTAAAGGACAGGTCTAGAATGACATCAGCCTGGTCTCATCTCCAACACTGACCAGCATCTTACCTCCAGTATATATATGTGCCAGTCAATGAAACTGGATGTTTAAAGGCAATGGCCATTAAAATCATCAAATTAACTCTCTTCATTCTGATGACATGCTTACCTTCCTTTTTTTTTAAATTATAATTTGGCCTTTTATGCCTACAAAGAAACAATGAAGAGATCATAAAGATATTCTGGGTCTTCTGACAGAATTCTGCCTATTAATTTAAAAACTGGCAATTTAGAATCCAATTTAGAATAAACAGAAAAAGTGCAACAGAAATAGAACTCAATAAGCTGTTAGAATTTATATACAGAAACCAATAGCCCTTTTATGGTAAACACAAACAACCAGCAAGGATTCCATTTACAAGAACCACCAAAAGAGAAAAATACATAGGAATAAACTTAAATCTATTAAGAGCCATGTGAATAAAATGTTAAAAGGTACCAAAAGGTGATGTAAATAAATGGAAGACTAATAATAAAAATAACATTAAATTATAAATTTCATGTGGTAATTGCCTCTTGACAGTTTTACGGCATAACAAAAGGCCAATTTTAAAACTCACATGGAAAAATACAAGGATAAAATAACAAAAAAAAATTTTATAAAGAACAGTAAACGTGGAGAGGAGCAATGGCCTTACCAGGTATTATAAACATTTGATATCAGGATCAAGCACAATGAAGTAGTAAGGAGTTCAGACATATGAAAATTTACTACACGGTAAGTGTGAATCACTGAAAAACTGTGGTAACTGTCACCTCATCAGGAAAAAAAATAAGTTGGATCCCTATCTCATTCCTTACACCAAAATAAATCCCAACTGAGTGAACAATTTAAATACAAATAAAATTATAAAAGTCAGAAGAGTTAAGGTTTGTTTTTGTTTTTTTCTTTAAATATTCTCTTCATGGGAGACTTTAAAGCACGACCCAAAATCCAGAAACTATCAAGAGACTAATAAATTCTGCTGCAAAAATTTTAAACTGGCTACACAGACATAAAAAATAAAATCACGAAACAAATGACAAAGGAAAAATCACAACACACAATTTCTGTAGTCAAACAACACAATAAAAAAATAGGTAAAGAATGAAATGGGTTCACAGAAATGACTCCTGAGAAAATGAAGACTCACTCATTAGAGAACTGAAAAGTAAATTACAAACTAAAACTTTTCATGGATAAGATCAAAAAAGGCTTTCAAAACAGTCTTCTGTTGAAAAGGATACAGAAACAAAAGGGGGGAATGTTTTGTTTGAAGGAGTGTAAACTGGCACTTTCTCTATAGAAAGCAATTTAATCAAAATGCATATTCTCTTTGACCCACCAATTCTTTTCACAGAAATTTATCCTATACATACACTTGCACATGTGGGAAAAGATATGCTATTTTAACAGCAACAGTAAAGATCAGGAAAAAAAACCTACATTAAAACAAATCCATCCGATGGAATATTATTTAACATTAAAAGAAATACAGCCTGTTAAGAGAAAAAAACTGAAGATATGTAACAGAGTTTATAGTATGCTACCATTTGAGTTGTTATAAAGGTGGGGAGTGGGGCCAGCCCAGTGGTGTAGTGGTTGGGTTTGCAAGCTCCACTTAGGTGGTCTAGGGTTCACAGGTTCAGATCCCAGGCATGGACCTACACACTGCTCATCAAGCCATGCTGTGGCACTGTCCCACATACAAAATAGAGGAGGACTGGCACAGATGTTAGCTCAGGGCCAATCTTCCTCAAGCAAAAAGGGAAGATTGGCAACAGATGTTAGCTCAGGGCCAACCTTCCTCACAAGAAAAAAAAAAAGGTGGGGAGCATATATGGCCTATATATCTTTGCATGTGTGACTGAATCTGGAAGATGCACAAGAAACTCTTTTGGATGATTGCCTCTGAGAAGAGGAACCAGAGACAGGGTAATGGCAGTGGGAGGGGAGAAGATACAATCTATCAAGTTTTTTAAAGGAAGTTTTTCAAAGGAAGGTTTTATACTCACTCTATTCCTTCTCCACTTTCCCACCCCAAAGGTATTCTGGCTCATTCATCAAAAAAGGAAAATTAAATGATCCCCTTTGCCATGATATATAAAACTACAGATACAACTTTTCCAAAAGATGAAGTATGAGAAATATGAAAATGACACATGCTTCTCTTCCTGTGTCCATGTATTATTCATAAGTAGCTAAATCATTGTTGAATCATCTATTTTAAGCTACAATTGAAAAGCAGGATTTTGAAAGTAACAGCAGCTGCTGTGAATGATCAATTCTAATCACAGCACTCTTCTCAAGTCCCAGAATCAGTTCTAACTGGTGGCAAAGGTGCCTCCTCCACGGCTTACCACTGCCAGGCTGCAGCACATCAGAAACATAATAACCAGATTGAGAAAGACAGGACAAGAAAACTGAAAAGAAAAAAGTGAATGTGTAACAGCAACAAAACAATGATAGTCTTTACAATGAATTATAAACTATCCTTTTATAGTTTTAAAGGCAATAATTCTACATTCACAGAAGCTCTTTATCTTTTATTCCAGTTGAAAATGGAACACTTTCTTTAAGATAATGATTTTATACCAAGTTTGAGGAATAGCAAAACTGATAAAAGAATGAGGAATAAACCCAAAAGGGTAGCAACAACTCTCAATAATAAAGTTCCCCTGAGTCCTTACAAGTGATCAAATGCCACGATTCAATAGTAAGACAATCCTCAGACACTAGGCTTCTTTTGAGCTCTTCTTACAGAGACACAAAGTAAATGTAATGCACCAAACAGTTAGATACTATTTTCTGCCAACACAAAACATCAAATCACTATATACTTATTAATTAAGTCACAATACCACTCTGCACAGACATGTGCAATTGACAGGACAGAAAATCAGTTATTCTATTCAAATATTAACATATTTATATATCATGTTCCACATACCTTTTATCCCCAAACAGAACAGCACTTTACAAAGCTATTATGCAGCAACTAAACTTAATACTCTTGCACAGAAGCCCAAAGCATCTCACCTAACACTGCTAATTTATTAATTTGTCTTCTTTGTTATAAAGTTTCATGTTTTTCCAACAGTAGACTATCTTAAAACCAATTACAGCTTCAATTGGCAATCTATTTTAATCCAAGTATCTGAAAATAATCTCCAAGTAAAATGCATTCTAAAACTTCAAAAGATACAATTTACTAAGCATTAGACTTTTTAGTCTAAACCACTTCCCATAATTCATAATAATTCAACTAGTAAAAATATAATCACTAAACTGTTACAGTAACATAACTTAATTTTCTATTTTGCTAACCAAAAC
This sequence comes from Equus asinus, assembly GCF_041296235.1. Taxonomy (NCBI): domain Eukaryota; kingdom Metazoa; phylum Chordata; class Mammalia; order Perissodactyla; family Equidae; genus Equus; species Equus asinus. Next base: position 89,274,904 of record NC_091798.1, read on the forward strand.
TGAGGAAATCCAAAGAATAAACTGAGCTGCAGACTTTTGCAGGTTATGAACTGTGAAATGTGTAAGGTGTTATAAATAAGGCACCCACAAAAAGAGGAGAAAGATACTGAAACCAGAGTCATATTATTTAGGATTAAGGATGTTTGGGATGTATAGGGAAGGCTTGAATTTAAAATGTGGAAAATGCAGGTTTGCTAAATCTGAAAAGATTCACTGATGGACACAAACTCAATCAGAATATAGACGGATCTGAATGACAAACATGCACGCAAAGGATGATCACAGAAGGGCTCAGGTACAATCAACACAATATAGAGATGCTCACAGCAGGATGCAGAGGAGAGGAGGGAGAGGCAGGGAAAAGGGGTCCAGAAAATAGAGTTGAATTATCTCTGCTTCAATATCTTACACACCTCACACGTAATTTTAGAAAGTTATTTTGCTCTATTGATTCACTTAAAAGAAATGAAGAATTGTATAAAGCATTAATTAAGTACATTAGCCTAATAAGTACAACACTTCTCCCTTTCCTTTCTTTCTAACTTCCCTAATGGATACCTTTCTTGCCTCCCCGATCTAATCCTGACAAGAACTAGGCTCTTCAACTAGGAGGTCTCAATTATCTGATATTTGAAATAAAACACTGTTTACTGCAAAATTTCTCTGGGGCAAGGATGCACAACTTTTATCAGATTCTTAAAGGAGTCAGCGACAATAGTTTAAAAAATATTTTTTCAGGACTCCCTATAATCACTGAAACAGAGAAGACTGCAAAACAACTCTGTGCCACTACTTCTTTCCCCAGTCCTACTCGACCTGGTTTCTAATGCAGTGACCAATTACAAATAGAGGAGGAGAGAGGAAGAAGACACTTCCTGCCCTTAATTATGGAGTCTCCATCCTGTATTTTGCCAGTCAGAGTTCTAGGGTCATCTCTCTGACTTCAGGATCATAGGACTGCTAAAATCCTTGAAAATCTTGGCATAATTTTTACAGTTCTAGATATAAAATTTAGAACCTATACACTCCTATGCATAGTTTCATAACTTTCTTCCCTACTCTAATGTGTCAAACTCAAGACTGAGTGCCTCATTTTTTTTTAATTAGGAAGATGTTTAAGCAGCAACATAAAATCTATAAATAATATCTTAATCATTAAGGTATTATTAAGACATGCAAATAATTATTTGCTGGTGAAAAGGTGTGACTCAGGACTAGCATTGGGGTACTCAGATGGGAGAGGCCTATCCCAGCAATGAGACTGGATCTGTGGCCCTGGGAACTCCCCGAAGGTGTACTGGGTTTGCTTTCTCAACTGACAAGGACGGACCAAGGACACACACATTTTCCACATTCAGAAAACACACTGCCCAACTCTGTTCTTGTGTTGTAAAACTGCTGAATCATTTTCATGTTATTTCTATATTAATCATTGATTATTTGTCAACAACTGTTAAAGCTGAAGTCCAATTTTAGAAAGTGTAAGGGTTACTGACAGTAATGACCCATTCTGATATTTAAAAAGTTGACTTTTTCAGGTTCCTTACTTCACAGAGAAGTGGTAAATCTGATTTCATTCTACTCCTAGGGAAACACATACCTTTAGTCAATATTTTAGCCACATGAACACATGTCATCTACAGAAACCAACTTTTAAATGGATCAAAGAACATCTACTAGGCACCTACTATATACAGAAGCACTGGGGGATTTGAAGTATTAGAAAACAATATGAACAAAATTTATCTTTGTCTCTTAGGGGCTTACAATGCATTTTAAAGGGCAAGAGGAGTCCTTAAAGAGAAAAACACAAGGCAGCACTTGAACAATATGAACTGTAGGTAACAAAGGCCTCTCTCACCTCCGAATTTCTGCAGAAATTTCTCTGATTTCTGACAGGAGGGGCACTTGATCTGGCCTTGGAAAGAAGGGTTGAACTTAGACAAGCAAAAGGGAAGACTTGGTGGCGGGGGGGGGGGGGGGGGGGGTGGCCGTTGCAGTCCTGTACAATGGAGCAAAGACAGGTCTATGGTGAGTTCAGAGAATATTGGGCAAAAGTCTTGCTTAGAATAATGAAAGGTTCATGCAGAGAACAGAAGAGATAAGACTGGCAGGATAACCAGAATGTGGATGACTCTGAATGCCAGGAATGTGGACTCTGTCAATAAGCAATGGAAGAAGTTCAGTTTAGTGTTATTTGTGTGAGGCTGGAGAGGTGGGAATGAAGGTGTGCAAAGTAGTGCTGTAAAACAGTTTTGGAGCAAGGTATAGAAAGCCTACGTTGCAAGGAAGACATTGGAAGAAAGCTAAAACCAGTCCAGGGATGAAACAGTGAGAGATGAAACTGAGATGGGTGCAGGAGCAACATGGGAAAGCAGTAACTAACAAGAGTGATTCCTTAGTTCTTCAGTTCTAAAATTCACATTTAATATTTCTCAACTGGTATGCATTTACAAATCAATGTGAACACAGTGTTTCTTTTCCCACATTGAAAATACCTGTCATAAAATGGATCATGTGTCATAAGCAATGGCTTCTTAGAACCAACACACACCAGATTTGGAAGAACTGAATAGTTCTGGGAAACAGAGGAAGGGAGGCAGTTCCAGAGAAACAGCAAAGACCCATATTAAAGGTGGCTGCTTCAGGTAGAGCCACAGACCCAAGTGAGGCATGGCAGCTGGAGGATGTGAACTGGATAAATGGAATGAGTAGGAGACCAACAGGACATCCACGTGCAAGGGGAAGTCGGAAATACAGGTCTAGTCCTCATCTGGGGTGAGGGTTGACCACAGGTCAGAAAGAGAGTAAAACTTCACTTAATATTTTAAAATGATCCCAGGGGAACACAAACAAACATGCATAGATATCAAACACTAACTGGGGAAACAACCTATGCATACATTACGTAGGAAACTGATAAAAATCAACAATTTACGAAAACTAAAAAATTATATCTCCAAAAACCTTGACCTGTGGCACAACAGTGATGTGCTGCAATCCTCCACCAATTCTTCCATTGGACTTTCCAAGATGGCTACTTGACCATGAGGGTATTGCAGAACATCCAGCCCTGCTGTACTTCTAAGTCATTAAGTTTAAAAACAGGTTTAGGACTATCTCCAGAAAAGACCATTTGCAATAACAGCGCTGTTCTTTGGTAAAGACTGGAGTAAGCTTGGCACATATTTCCTATAACGGCTTCACATTTCAGTAAGTAAATATTCTGAGACTAGTTCAGCTAGCCAGCTTACTTATAGTTACACATACAATTGGGGAGCAAGATGAAGCAAAATCTACATTTACCATCTAGTAACCCTGTATACCAAAGTGCTGGACCTTCCTTAGGAGAAGAATACTTACAAAATGCAATATTAGACCTATAGAATAAGAAAATAAAATATTATGTTATTTATAATAATAAACAAATAACCAAAGATATGCCCAATTGTTTTAAACCACATTAATTTTCCACTCCTTTGCAACCAATGTGAATGGAAATTCTCAAACTGACTTGTAAAAGAAATCAGCATATGCAAATACCTAAATACCCTTCCTAAGGAGGGTGACCTAAGCATCGTGGTTGAGTGAGTTGTTCCCTTACTCTCTCTCCTTTAAGTTAGAACTAAATGGACATTAATGAGCAGAGGATTCCCCACACAGCACAAAAGAACACCTGAGAGATCCACGGAGCTATTCATCTGAAAGTGAGTGAACTGGATCCCCAAGAGGCAGTGGAACTAGGTGGGTGCACCCTTTCCCCTCCCTGGTGACAGTGAGCCAGGTGGCAGATCCTCACACAGCAGCCAGTGCAACTGTAAGAGGAAGTGAGGACAGCCTGGCCTGAGCGAACAATTTCAGAGTCTCCAGAAACCAATCTTGAACTCACAGAAATTTACAATCTAAATGAAAGAATTCAAAATAGTTATCATAAAGAGACAGGTTACAAGAAAACTCAGAAAGACAGTTCAATGAGCTCAGGAGTAAAATTAATGAGTAGAAGAAATAATTCACTAAGGAGAGTGAAACTCAAAACAAACCAAACAGAAATTCTCGATATGAAGAACACAATTCATGAAATAAAAAATAATCTAGAATCCATAAAAAGCAGAGCTGACATTATGTAGGACAGAATTAGTAATTTAGACGATCGAAATACAGAAATGCTTCAAGTGGAGGAGGAGAAAGAACTAAGATTTTTTTAAAAATGAAGAAATCCTCTGAGCAGCATCCAACTCAATTAGGACAAGCAAGATAAGGATTATAGGTATTCCAGAGGGAGAAGAAGGGGAAGATGAGGAGAAAGGAGCAGAGAGCTTGATCAAAGAAATAATAGCTGAGAACTTCCCAAGCTTTGGGAAGTAACTGGACTTACAAGTACGGGAATTCAAGAGACCTCCTAATTACATCCATACAAAAAGACCTTCTTCAAGGAATATAATATTAAAACTGGCAAAAGTCAATAACAAAGAAAAAATATTAAGGGCAGCAAGGCAGAAGAAAATAACCTACAAAGGAACCCTAATCAGGCTTTCAGCAGAAACAGGCTAGGAGACAATGGAATGATATATTCAAAATACTGAAAGACAAAAACTTCCAGCCAAGAACATTCTATCCAGCAAAACTATCTTTCAGATATGATGAAGAAATAAGAGCATTCCAAGATAAAGAAAAGCTGGGAGAGTTAATCACCACTAGACCTCCCTTAAAAGAAATGATGAAGGAAGCCGTCCTACCTGTAACAAAAAGGCAAAAGTTTACAAAACCTTGAGCAGGAGATAAATAGAAAGAATCAGAAAATTGCAGCTCTATATCAGAAAAGGTCAGTCAACAATTATAAAAGACAAAGGGAAGGAAAGCATCAAAAATAACTATAATCACTTCAAAACAATCTCACAACACAGAAAAGAATTTGTGACAACAATAACTCAGAAGGGGAAGATAAAAGGGATGGAATCTGCTAAGTCTAATGGAGGTAAAAAGCTATCAGAAAATGGACCATCTCATCTATGAGATCTTTTATACAAACCTCATGGTAACCACTAGACAAAGAATCAAAACAGAGACACAAATCATAAGTAAAGAGAAAACTAAGAAAACCATCACAGAAAACTGCCAAACTGAAATGGCAGTCAGAAATACAAGGGAAGAAAAACAATGGAAATACAGAACCACTGGAAAACAAGAGATAAAATGGCAGTATTAAGCCCTCATATATCAATAATCATTCTAAATGTAAATGGATTGAATTCTCCAATCAAAAGACAGCGGCTGGATGGATTAAAAAACAAGACCCAACAATATGCTGCCTCCAGGAAACATACCTCAGCTCTAAAGACAAACATAGTCTCAGAGTGAGGGGATGGAAGAAAATACTCCAAGCAAACAGCAAGCAAAATAAAGCAGGTGTTGTCGTACTTGTATCAGACAAAGCAGACTTCAAGATAAAAAAACGAGAGACAAAGACAGGCAGTACAGAATGGTAAAAGGGACATTCCAGCAAGAGGACATAACATTTATGAATATATACACACCTAACACAGAAGCACCAAAGTATATAAAGCAACTACTAACAGACCTAAAGAGAGAAACCAACAGCAACATAATAGTAGAGGACCTGAACACCCTAAATGAAACATCAACGGATAGATCATCCAGACAGAAAGTCAACAAGGAAACAGTGGCCTTAAACGAAACACTAGACCAGATGGGCTTAAGAGATATACACAGAACATTCCATCCAAAAACAGGAGAATACACATTCTTCTCAAGTGCACATGGAACAGTCTCAAGGATAGACCATATGTTGGGAAACAAAGCAAGCCTCAATAAATTTAGGAAGTCTGAAATCATATCAAGCATCTTTTCCAACCACAATGCTATAAAACTAGAAATAAACTACTAGAAAAAAGCTGAGAAAGCCACAAATATGTGAAGACTAAACAACATGCTACTGAACAACCAGTGGATCACTGAAGAAGTCAAAGAAGAAATAAAAAAATACCTAGAAGAAAATGAAAATGAAAACAAAACATATCAACTCCTACGGGATGCAGCAAAAGCAGTACTAAGAGAGAAATTTATAGCAATACAGGCCCACTTCGACAAACAAGAAAAAAGTCTCAAAAAGCAATCTTAAACTACACCTAACATAACTAGAAAAAGAAGAACAATCAGCCCAGGGTTTGCCAGTTCAGATCCCGGGTGAGGACATGGCACCGCTTGGCAAAAGCCATGCTGTGGTAGGTGTCCCATGTATAAAGTAGAGAAAGATGGGCACAGATGTTAGCTCAGGGCCAGGCTTCCTCAGCAAAAAGAGGAGGACTGGCAGTAGTCAGCTCAGGGCTAATCTTCCTCAAAAAAAAATTTTTTTTTTAATTAAAAAAAAAGTCCAACGTCAGCAGAAGGAGAGAAATAATAAAAATTAGAGCAGAAATAAATGAAACAGACTTAAAAAACAGTAGAAAGGATCAATGAAGCTAGGCACTGGTTCTTTGAGAAGACAAAATTGACAAATCTTTATTTAGCCAGACTAAGAAAAAAAGAGAGAAGGCTCAAATAGAATTAGAAATGAAAGAGGAGAAATTACAATGGATTCTAAGAGAATACTATGAAAAACTATACACCAACAAATTGGATAACCTAGAAGAAATGGATAAATCCCTAGACTCATATAGCCTCCCAAAAGTGAATCAAGAAGGAACAGAGAATCTGAATAGACCGATCACAAGTACAGAGATTAAAACAGTAATCAAAAGCCTCCCAAAAAACAAGTCCAGGACCAGATGGCTTCTCTGGAAAATCCTACCAAACATTCGTGGAAGATTTAATAACTACCCCTTCTCAAACTATTCCAAAAAGTTGAATAAGACAGAATGCTTCCTAACTCATTCTGTGAGGCCAACATCACCCCAATACCAAAGCCAGAGAAGGACAACACAAAGAAGGAACAGGCCAATATCACTGACGAACACAGACACAAAAACCCTCAACAAAATATTGGCAAGCTGAATACAGTAATACATTAAAAGGATCATACACCATGATGAAGTAGGATTTATACCACGGGTGCAGAGATGACATGCAGAAATCAATCAATGTGATACACATTAACAAAAGGAGAATGAAGGTAGACCATTATCTTACACCATGCACAAAAATTAACTCAAAATGGATTAAAGACTTGAAGGTGGGGCTGGCCCAGTGGCGTAGTGGTTAAGTTCACACACTCTGCTTCAGTGGCCTGGGGTTTGTGGGCTCATATCCCAGGCATGGACCTATGTCATTCATCAAGCCATGCTGTGGCAGCATCCCACATACAAAATAGAGGAAGACTGGGAAGATGTTAGCTCAGTAACAATCTTCCCCAAGCAAAAAGAAGAAGATTGGCAACAGATGTTAGCTCTGGGCCAATCCTCCCCTCCAAAAAAAAAAGCATACTTAAAAAAAGAAAGCAAGCAGGAATCACTCAGGCTTGGATGTGAATTCGGTTTTCTTACACACTAGATATATTAAGCAAATTTATCCAATCTCTTTCAACCTGTTTACTGTAAAATCTCTACCTCTTAAGATGATAAGGATACTAATATTAATAAGTTAGCATTTATAAAGTGTTTACTGGGTACATGGCACTGTTCTAAGTACTTTACATAAAACCTATTTTTAAATCAGTCTGTGTGGCAGCAGCATTAGTCTCCTCACTTTACGGATGAGGAAGCTAAGGCCCTGAGAGAATTAGGTAGGCCCGAATTCACAAAGCTATCAAATGGAGGAGCCAGGACTCAAACTCATTTGAACCCTACCTCTTAACTCCTATCTACATAACCCAGCTAATGACTGTACAGATCTCCACAGTGCTTGATCCACAGGAAGCACTCAGTAAAGGCTAGTTATTGTGATGACTGAAAACTGGAGCCTCACGTCCTTCTGCACACATAGCTGGCTCTAGTTATGGCCACCCCTGTGTCAGTAAAGAGGACAGAGACTCATCTAGGGAGGAAGATGAAGAGGAAGACAGGCTTAAAAAAATAATTTTAGTAAGTAAATATTCATTTTGTAAGTTTAACTTCAGTAAGTTATCAAAAACTGATGGGAAAAGTCATTTTAATACTAAAAACCATAGGGGAAAGCACAAAAAAAACCCCTTCATGTACAAATAACGAACAAACTGAAGATGAGGAAACAAAAAAGCAGGGGGAAGCGTTACCTCCTGCCCTAACCTAACGCCCTCCGCACCCAACAATGAATTAGGGCTTTTTCAAACTCCAGCACCATTAGAAATGCTGTGATCTAAACAGTCACCTCACTGCAGGGAGGCCGAAACCTGGACACAAGCAACAAGGGGCTCAGGTCCCAACCCTGGGCACACTGTGCCTGTAAACTACCCTGGATGCTTGAAAAGGACACCATAACCTCACTTTACAAACGGGAAACTAAGGTCCAAAGAGGGTAAATGAGAGCCTAACGTCAAACAACTAAATCAGAATCAGGACAAAACCACCGACTCTCCCAAGCCATGTCCAATCAATTTTCTTTCCACTACGCACGGCTTAAAGACGTGCAGTGAGACGCTTCTTAAAAAGCACCCTGCCTCGACTAATTCCCAGCAGCAGGATGCCTCAGGAACCAGTTTTATTTAAAATTTCTTCCGGAAGAAAATGACCATCCTTGTTTACCACTGTATTCTCCCTGTGCCTACAGTACTTGAATGCACTAGTAATCAGCTGAAGAAACCAAGCCCCAAGCAATCACACTCAAACCTTAAAGTTACAAATAAAACCCTAAATCATTAAAGGAACTTCACACTTTTATCCATAAGACCATTCTCCCCTATAAAATGCCTAGCCCATCAGACCTACTTTTTATCTTATAGCCTATTCTAAAAAACCTTCACTATAGTCTGAAAAGAATCTAATGTATGAAAAGCATAACTATATATAATTTAAAATTCAATGACAAACATAAAAAGGCAATCCTCACATTTAAGAAAACTCACGAAATTTTCTAGCTTTTTGCTGAATGAATCCTTCCTTGCCCTGTGCAGTTTTAGTAAGCTAGATACTCTGTAGGCTCTGTACAGCCTCCGTAAGGCTACTTGGTATTAACAGTCCCCTACAGGAAGCCTGAAAAGCCAAATGAACTTCACTCCCTCTAACAAAAATCAAATAGCACCAAGAACAATTACTTAGTCTTCACTGTCTATGTCTCTTACCCTTGCAACTTAATTTCTCCCCTGTCAATAACTGAGGGAACTGGGCAGATCCAGAGGGAGCTGATTCTGACCTGTTCAAGAGTAAAAAGAGCCATGGGAAACTTCCCATTACAAAAAAAATAAGCACACATATATTTAACCATCACTGGAAGGCCACCTTGTACTTCCAAGTCCCACTTCCAACAATATTCTACAGTCAGTAAGGTCAAATAAAGTAGCAATGGGGAAGAGTGAGAGACTGATTCAAGCCACAGGTGAAGATCTGGGGAGCTCAAACCAAACCTAACCTCCCACTCACCTTCTCCTTCAACATACACACACACACACACACACACACACACACACACACACACACACACCTTTGTACTCACGTAACTAAAGTGTTTGTCAAAGTTGGCCTTGTTTTATTTAGCAAGGAGGAAACACACCCAATTTCATGTCTGTGCAGTGTCTGGTGGACTGGGCATCATGTGATATTAAACAGCCAGCAGAGAAACTACCACATAAATTAGTTATCAAAAGGCCGCCAACCTGAGGCCAGCCTCATGGCTGAGTGGTTAAGTTCACGCACTCTGCTCCAGCGGCCCAGTGTTTGGCTGGTTCGAATCCTAGGCACGGACCTAGCACTGCTGCTCAAGCCATGCTGAGGCAGTGTCCCACACAGCAAAGCCAGAAGGACCTACAAGTAGAATATATAACTATGTACTGGGGGGCTTTGGGGAGAAGAAGAAGAAGAAGAAAAGAAGACTGGCAACAGATGTGAGCTCAGGTGCCAACCTTTAAAAAAAAAAAAAGGCTGTCATTCCACCACCAGTCTCCATGTTTCTGCTTTACAGAAATGCTAACCTAGATGCATAAATTCACCTTTTATTCTACACTTATCTCTTTTTTCAGTGATACGAAAAATGGCTAAAAGTTTATTTGGGCACAGGATTAAAGAAAACGATTAGTATCTAAGTCATTATTTTAACAGCTTCCAGCTTTCAAGTCTTTCATCATAACTTTGACGAAACCCCACAGAATTCACTTAGCTTCATTATTCATTAACTGTGTTACACAGTAACATAGCAGTCTGCACTATTTTTATGGGAATATATTATGATTAGACAAGACACCAAGCTGCACTGTTGACCTATCTCCCAGGTCCTAAAAGGCCAGAGCTCCCATACGTCCTTGACATGTAACATCCTGTCTTTCAATGCCTCGAGTCACTGCAGTCAAGAAGTACCAGGCAGAACAGCTCTCTCCACTGCAACCACATTATGTCCTTCCCAAGCCTGCTTCCACTGTTCATACTTAGTCATGGGTCATGGCTTACTGGCTCAATGAAGGATCAGCATCCTAGAGCTCCTGAAAGACTGTCATTTCTCTAATGTGTCTACTGGAGTTTCAGCAGGGCTCCAGAGTTTTATAACTAATCTCAGTTTTCCAAGAAAATTAGGGAAGTTATAATTGGGAGGAGGGGCAGTAAGCAGTCTTCTTAGAGCTCCCTGCTCCTTCTCTTAAATAATCTCAGAAGTCAGGAGCTGTTTATAGCTGAGTCATTTTAAGATACAAAGGGAAACAGTGATTGAACATTCTTGCCTAACATAAACCCATCCTTGCATCCAAGACAACCTGTTTCTTCTAACACACAACATGTGGACTCCGCCACACATCATACCTATAACAATTAACCTGAAATGTTAACAAATGAGTTATTCTAATTTAAAAGTCATCATTGAACTGACTGTTTAAATATCGACACTCCCACATTCTTAGGAGTGGAGCCTGTCATCTCTTCTAATGTCTTCAGGGAAAAAGGGCATGGCAGAAAAGGCACACAGTTGGATTAAGACAAATCTAGGTTTGAATCTGACTCTGGTCACTCCTTAGCTGTTTAACACTGGCCAAATCCATGTAACCTCGTTAAGTCTCAACTTCTGCTTCAGTAAAATAGGTACAAAACACCACTTATCCCAAAAGATTGTGGGGAGGATGAAAGGAGACAGGTAATGTGAAGTGCACAATATCTAAGTATTGCCAGTAAACATTAGTTACATTCCCCAAAGAAGTGTTGAGTTGAAAACTCTGGAGAATCCTTCATTACATGAAATAAGAAAACACATCCTGGAGGCCTCCTTTATAAGCCTCCAGACACTTATTTTTCATACTGTCTCACTTGAATCTGAAGATAATCCTTTAAGTATTTTCCCCATTTCCCTGTTTTAAAGAGGTTAAATAACTAAGCAGGTCACAGAAGTGGTGAGTCCAATTTGAACCCAGATCTTTTGGACTCCAAACACTAGGTGTGCTCTGTCTACTGCACGCCTTACACGGCTACTTTTAAAAACACATCATGCTCTCAAACAGTGGTTTCAACTGGAAAGAAGTTCAAATCAACTGAAAAGAAGTTCAAATTGAGCATAGTTTTATAAACACAATAAATTCCAAAGTGAACACTGATTTTTAGATCCTAACCAAGCCTACCATCATAGCTAAGCTTTACTACCTAAAGGACCACAATTAATCATTTCAAGAACAGTTATCCTTATAGAGAAACCATTGTTTACAAAGTCCAGGTCATCAAAGGTAACCCACAGTATGGGCCATCCACGCATACACACCCCTTAATAGGATCCTCAGCTCGAATCAACAACCAAGCCTACCACTGAAACCTCTCCAAGAGGCCTTTGGTGGCACTTGATTCATTCAGGGATTGAGTACCTGCTGTATAAATAGCACTACTTACAGTAAATCCTTGTAAAAGTCCATGACAAACCTATCACGTAATAAATTTCACATTTCGTTTGTACTCAAGATTAAGGCCCTAAGTAGTATACAACCTTTAATTCTTATCTCATCTAAAAATAATTTCTCTTTAGCATTGTACAAATGGTAGCTCCTCCTAAACTATTATTTCCAGTCAGTTGACCAAATTTGTGAATTATTAATAAAAACTTTTAGCTGAAAACCTAAGGTCTAATTCTTCAGTATTTCACAAGACAAGGATATAGGAGTACTTTCTATAACCCCATATTACAACATAACTGTATTCCAAAAATTAAACTCTAACAGAGGTATGCCCTAAGCTTACAAAGTAGGTAAGGCTTTCTCTCCAAAAACGCAACTATGTCTAGGCATATAAAATTCTGCACGTTACTTAAAGTATCCCATTAAAGTTCATCAATAGCTCCCCTCAATTTATAGGGAACTCACCAACCCAGACAAAGACCTCCTATTTAGGAAGTTATATACCATTTTAAGAGACTTTTCTCCTAGTTTTTAAATAGCATGGTCTCTTGAGGAATTTACATTTATCAATTTATAAAATTTCATTTACCCACAAGTTTACATTAAAAGGACACTTCTTCCAAATCCTTTAAACTCTTGCAATACTAAAAACAACTCTGGTGTCCTTTGTCCATTAATATTAAGAGTGCTCACAAGATGTGTGGCCCTGAACTAGGGGTGCCAAGAAGAGAATTCCAAGATAGTGTCAAAGCCAGTGACCTTGAGAAGTTTACAACCTGGTTATACAGTCTGTTCTATTTAAAACAAACAAACAAAAAAACCCAACAATTTACTGATCATTTTGAACAAAAATAGGTATGATCTTTAAGCTGAAACCTCTAAGTGGATAGGAAAAGAATGCTGTAGAAAAAAGGACGAGAAAACAGAGTCAAAGAAATTAAAGAAGGAAAAACATGACCAAAGGACTAAATTTTCTAAGTAACATATACCCAAGAACGTGTTTGATTTACCAGATAATACTTAGCTTGAAAATCTATAGCCGGGGGCCGGCCCCATGGCGGAGTGGTTAAGTTCACCAGCTCCGCTTTGGTTTCGCCGGTTTGAATCCTGGGCACAGACATGGCACCACTCATTAGGCCATGTTGAGGCAGCATCCCACATGCCACAACTAGAAGGACCCACAACTAAAAATACACAACTATGTACGGGGGGCTTCAGGAGAAAAAGGAAAAACAAAATCTTTAGAAAAAAAAAAAGAAAGAAAGAAAATCTATAGCCAATTCCACAAGTTAAGTCAATTTGAGAATTGGGAATAAAAAACACTGAATTAGATGTAATTACTAAACTCAACAGAATCAATAATACAAAAACAACATAACTTCTATAAAGATTTTACCTAAAAAAAGTTATTGCAAACTATTAGGATAGCAGCTGGGGAACAAAGCAATACATGGCTGGTGTGCTATACACCCCCATTACCATTCCAGTGGCAGACATCACTAATCAATCACACCATGCTTGCCCCACTGAACCTCATAATTCCAACATAACCTTCCAGCAGAAACAGGGTGGGCATTATAACTGAAACTATTTGTTGTCCTTGAAAGCTATTTTCTGTTCAAGTCACCTAAATAAAGCACCAGAACTCAACGTATTTAATGTTCAACGAATTTATAATAAATTTCATTTACTTTGAGTTGCTCTCCAAAACACAAAATCCTCTCTTTTTTTTGGTAAGGAAGATTGGCCCTGAGCTAACATCTGTTGGCAATCTTCCTCTTTTTGCTTGAGGAAGATTGTTGCTGAGCGAACATCTGTGCCAGTTTCCTCTATTGTGTATGCGGATGCCACTGCAGCGTGGCTTGATGAGAGGTGTGTAGGTCCGTGCCTGAGATCTGAACTCACAAACTCCAGGCTGGCAAACCGGAGCGCACAAACTTAACCACTATGCCACTGGGCCGGCCCCACAAAATCCTCTTTAAAACTTTAAATTTTTCTATTAAAGAGAATAAAATATGGGTAATATAATCTTAACTAGGAAAAGATATTCTTTCTAAAAAGTGTAAACATAATAAACTCTTTTCTAGAAAACTGTAACTATATTTTTGGCACCCTTCATTTTTGACCCAATTTGAATTTAAAAAAACAGACAAAATTACTTTTTATGAGTATCAATAAATACCAGACATGCTATGTCATTTAGGGATAAAAAGTAGAAAGTTAAAAAAAATTACAATATATATCTGTACATCAAGAGAAAGAAGCACAAACTCTCCCCTTGCAGTTTAAAAGAAATACAGGTTAACAAAACTCTAAAGAGAACATATGCGACCATTTAAGACTTCCGTCACTTCCTTCCAAAAAGAATTTAAGGCAGAACAGACTCCAGAAGTGAGAAGATAAAAAGAGATAGAAAAACAGATCTCTGGGACTCTAAGATCACATTACCAATGGGTGATGTTTAGCATAAAGTAAACTTACAGAAAGGAGCGAAAACCTGGATTCAGGAAGTTGTAAGAGCACTGTGGGATAAGTGAGGAATAATTATTTCCTAACTCCTCAAGCCTAGCAAAGAAAAGTACGAAATATTCTACAAAGAAACCAGGAGGCTCCAGCTTCTTAGTCTTAATAGGAAGATTCAAGTATTATATAAACATAGGCAAGGCTAACAGATGACAACACAATGTCAGAAATACAGATACCATAAAAGGGGCCATTTCCCCACGCCAACTCCAACCTCAGTTGGTACTAAAACTAAAAACAATAAATTGTTTTGAGAAAGTATCTGTTAATGTCCATTACCAGAAACTAAGTATATCTTAGAGTACTCTTTCAGTAAAGTTCTTTCAGCAGAAGCTAAGTAGGCACGACCTCAAATTATATACATCTTACACATTGTAGGGCTCCCTATGTATATCTACGCAGACCTTTCCTCCATTATTTTAAGGATTAGACAGTTTGAAAAGCTTCTGCATGGGTTTTACTCTTAAAGTATGAAAGTATAATAAACATTCCTGCCCAGGACCTTTCTTCTCCCTAAAACTGGAGTGAAACATGAGCCACCTGTAAAGACTTGAGATATTCCTACAGTGTGCATAAAACCTTTAAACATACATTTGCATCCAATTGTCAGTTGGTGCTTTTTCATTTGGACAGGCCAATCATTCGGAGGAAAATGAATTTAAAAATTGCCTAAGTTGTTAAAAAACATACGACATTAAAAAAAAAAAAAAAGACCAACTTTGCTCCATAAGACAAACTATTTTGAGTAAACGAACATGACACCAGGAAAGAAGGGTTAATATCTGGGCACTTACTGCTGGAAAGAGCTTTAGGGGCAAAGAGAATGGCTCATCTAGCTTATATTTACGGGACACCCTTTTGCTGAGCGTCTTTAATCTTGCTGCATATACTGAATAGTAAACAAAGCACTTATTACACAGAACCTATTTGATAAATGGGGCAGGAAATCTACTGATTTATCAAGGGGTCCTTCAAAGCGCCAACTAAGGAAAGCCACGGTTTTCCTACCACTAAAAGGAGGGAAGGGTGAGACAGGTCAGGATCCCATCTTCATCCTTTTCCCCCGACTAGAAAAACAAGCGTCCCAAACGCGCACAGCCCAGACCGAGGCTCCGGCCCTTCGTGGTACGTAACCCACGGCGACGGCTGGAACCCAGACCAGCTTCCTACCTCCTGGATGCGCTTCCTGGCCCGCTGAAGCACTTCTTCGTAGCCCTTCTGCCGCAGCTCGCTAAGGCTTTCGTAATACTCCTCGGGGTCGTCGGTCTCGGTGAAGAGTACCTGGGAGAGGATCTTCCAGCCGCAGGTGTCCAGGCCGTGGCCCAGGTAGACCTGGAGCTGGTAACACAGTGTGTCGATCTCCTGCTCGCTCATCTCTGGGGCGCCCCCGAACAGCACGGTCCACATGCCCGAGGGCTCCTCGGGGAACAAGGGCAGGCACGGCTCCAGCTGCGAGTTCACGGAGCACAGCTGCTGGTGCACGGCGCGCAGGTCCTGGAAGGAGAAGAGCCCGGCCCAGCTGCACTCCTCGGCCGGGGACTCCAGCTCGGCGGCGGGCGGCGGCTGCTCCGCGTTCGAGAGCGCCAGAGACGCCGGGGCCGCCTCGTCCTCCCTCACCATCTCCAGCACCTCGATCTCCTCGGAGACCGCCCCGCAGGCGCTCACCACCCGCACGGAGGACGCCGGGGCCTCCCTGGGCGCCGGCGGGGCTGCGGCAGCGGCGGCCCCCGCTCCATCTCTGCCGTCGGATGCCCTCCGGATCGGGCTGGACCGGGCCCGCACTGGGCTCCTGAGAGGGCTCTCCGCCCCTCTGACGGCCGGACTCCGCAGCAGCGGGTCCCCCCGAAGGCTACGCGCGCTCCGCGGAGAGCCGCCCTCCGCCCAGGCCGGGCTCCTCCGGGGCCCGGGGCTCCGGCCCAGAGGCGCAGAGCCAGCGGGCTCGGGCCGGCCCTTGCCCGCCGGGCTGCCCGGCCCGCGGGTCCCGTCGGACGCGGGCGCGCCGGGTTCGGGGCCCCCTCGCGCCCCCGCCTGCTCCCGGGAGCCGCTCCTCTGCCTCTGGGCCGTCCGGTTGTGGCACGTTATGGCAAACTTGCCCTCGATCTCGTTCCAGGCCACGATGAAGACGAACTTGTGCTTCTCGCGCTCGTCGAACACATGGGGCCGCACGGCCACCCAGTCCGACTCGAGCGTCTCCTCGAGCGCGAACGACATGGTGGCTCCGGGGCAGGCCGCGGGGGAGGCGCCGCCGGCCCTGCCCGCCGAGGACTCACCGGCTGCTGCGCCGCGCCCCCCGCTCACCCGCGCCGGGCGCCTTCAGCCATCTTAGCGCGCCGGCCGGCTCCCTCGCTCGCTCGCTCGGCCCTCCGCACCCGGAGCCGCCGCGCTCCTTTGTGGCGCGGCTCGCGGGAGAGACAATACGCGTCCCCGGAGCAGGTAGTTCACATGGTCACGTGCGGTCGGATCTGTTTACAAGCCCGCGCTGCGGCAGCGCCTCGCGCCGCCCCGGCCGCCCCCCGCGCCAGGCCGCGGGGCTGCGTCTGCTGCGCCCTGGAGGGGAGGCGCGGGGCCGGCGGGCCGGGCGGCGGGCGGCGCCGGCGGCGTGTGTGTCCCCGCCACTCGCCGGGCCGACCTCTCCGCCCCTCGTCCTGCTCCTCTTCTCTGCCGCCCGGAGCCCGCCAGACGGACCGACGCGTCTCCTAAACTCTGCGCCTCAGCATCGCCACAATGTTGCCATTCGGCTGCTGACGTCGGCGGCTCCACGAGGGACGTAAACACGGGCACGTGCCGCACGCTGGTGACGCGGCGGCGGCGGCGGCGCGCACTCCGCGCGCGCGCGCGCGCCGGCCACGCCCCTCAGCTTCCCCCGATCCCCCCCCACCCCGCCGCCCTCCAGCGGCCGCGCGCCCGACTCTTTCCTTCCTTCCGCGCCGCCGTCGTCTCCCCGGGGCTGCAGTCGGCGATCGCCGGCTGCCAGCTCCGAGGGCGGCGAGAGGGGCAGGTGTACCCTGTGGGACAGGTGGCCTGGGAACCCAAGGAAAGAGGAACAAAGGCGGAGGAACTGAGCCTTTTCGAGCTCCAGTAAATCAAAGGTACCCTCAGATGTAAATTTGCCTCCATCCGCCGGGAGGAAGTCGGGATGGCTGACATATTCAGAAAGAAGTATTCTGTTAACACGAACTCCGTGCTCAAGTTCATTGATTTCCCCGAGGCTGTTGGATTCTCCCCTAACACCCTTGAGACGGTCTAAGGTATGAACGGAAGGTGTCTGAAGACAACCTAGTAGAACACCAAAATAAAATTAAATGAAAATGCCGTCATGTCCTAAGTGTGAATGTTTACATTTCGGTTCATCAGCGCTTTGCTGCTTCAGTTTCATCATTGTGTACTGTCTGTGAACCTCATTTTGAGGTCACTGGCTTGAGCCCTTTTGAAGTTGTAGTCAATAGAGTTCTCAGAATGTACATACAAAATAAAAAATCAGGTAAATCTGAAGGATTCTGCTATTCATACTGGACTATGATGAAACACATTCTTAAAATTGCCTAGTAATCCCATAATGCAGTTTATATTATTGCCCTTCTATGTCCTGTTAATGTCCGGTTCATACTGCAGGTATTCTGCATCCGCAGTAAAGTACAATGGGAATTATTTCTTCTTTGACTTTTATCCATATTTCTAAAATATATGCAAAACCATTTGGGTTAACCATGCATCGTCAGCTACATTTACTTCAGTAATGTCCTGACATCTGAATAAATAGGTAAAAGTTTTAACCCTGTCACTCAGCTGGACGTTTTAGACCTATAGATCTGCTTTGACCAAAAAAAAGGCACTTTGGGCAGAGTGAGCAGAAGGGGAACAGGACTGGTTTTTAAACCCGTTTACAGTTTTTTATGTGGAACCACAAATTCTCAAAGCTTGCAGCTGAACTTGTGTGAACTCTCAAATGCAAATCAGAGATACACCTTTTGAAAGGCAGGAAGAAAGAAAGAGAAAACTCATTGCATATCTGTATCACTAGCTAAGCAAACAATAGCACGTTATAGAAAAATTTCCCATCTTTTCTGCTAAAAAGTTACTGCTAAAAGTTTTTCTGATAAAAGGTGATGACATCATCACTAGCTGTGTTTTTGTAATACATTATAGAGAAGTATGAATAAAGAATGTCTTTATAGGAAATATTTTTATAGATAAGTATGAATACTAAGAATGAACAATAAAAGAATGTGTTTATAGGAAATATTTTTATTTACATGTATATTAAAATTGCAATATTTACCCACAGATATAAAATTGTCTTATCACAATAGTGCTAGAGAAAATTGGTTCGTGATCACATAGGTGTGAAGTATTTTTCCCCAATGCACTGGCCACAGTGTTTTGTCAAAAGAGTTGTTTCAATGCTTCTCATTTCCTCTGTCTTAGGAATTGTTATCCTAGAAAGGGAAAGAAAGAAACCGAAATTCCCATGGCAGGTTACCATAGTACCAAACAATTCTTTATTTAGGTCTGTATCTGATTGTCAAGCAAGATCTTTGAGTGTATAAATTACTCCCTGGGGATAAGTAAAGCTACAGAAAAACCACATCCACCATACTAGCTTTGAAAGGGCTTGAAAATGATCATCTGTTTGAATTTTTTTTTAACTGTTGAGGATGGTTAGGTAATCCGGGAAATGCTTTAACTCTTTCAGCCTTTCAATAAAAACTATAATAGTTTACATAGTGCTTTTCAAATTGCATACATTTTCCTGCACATATTCATTTAGCCTCACAATAATCATATAATGTAGATAAGAAAGAAATGTCTTTAATTTTATATATGAGAAAATAGCAGTTCTGATTAGTCAGGTCACACCTCCCAGGATTGGGAGCAGGGAACAACTTGAATTCAGGGGCCTCTTGGACACATCTGTTCCAGTTAGATTCTTCCAGAAGCACACACTGAAAAGAAGTTAGGAATGCCAAAGTTTATGGGGGTAACATCTGTGAAAGAAAAGGGGCAGACGCAGGATTGGGCAGGCTACTCCAACAGGGAGCTCCGGAGCAAAGATTGTTCCTTAAAGAAGTTCCCCCACTGAGTGGAAATGGTTAGGCCTTGCTCAGTGGTTGACTGGGGACCCCTCTGAGAAAAGCATAGGATGAAAACCTGAAGCTGTCTGAAGATGCAAACAGCTGGGGACTGTCAGCTAACCACCCTCCCTGGAGCTGAGGAGTGAGTCCTTTCTTGAAGGAGGATCTGATTGGCGCATCTCCACATCTGCCACAGTTTACATTGTGTCCTGTGTGGCTCCACTTCATAGCACAGTTGTGGAGCAGCTCTTCCGGGGTTCTGGTGGGCCTCTCTTCCTGAGGGGAAACTTAAAAGAGGGAATTTAGAGAGATGAACTATAGCCCCCATGGCTCCAGGTGGTCTCATGGCCACAACTGATACTCATTGTCTCTCTCCTCCACTAACTGTTCGAAAGTCCCTCACTCTCTGCTGGCCTCAGTGGCTCACATGGTGGTGTTTCCCAAACCATCCTTCCTGAGGGGCCTGAATTCCTGGTAATCTTACCCATGTCTAGGCTCCATTACTACATCACTACATTTGTCACAATTAGGCAAGAGCCTTCCAAGAGGCACCCAAGTGGGTCAACTGAGTTCCATGGACGTTCCTCCCTGCTCCCATCGTGTAACAGCAGCTCTGCCTGCTCCTGCTGATCAAGGTCAATTACCCATGACAAGAAGTGGTTCCTCTTCTTGCCTGCTGGTTCCTGGCCGCACAGAACCCGGAGTGTCCAAGTGGCAGCTGTAGCTTATAGTTCAATGGGATTTTTGCCATCCTCTGCCAAGAACACACTCTTTCTGGGGACCAGGACCTCTAACCCTGCAGAATCCAGAGCTGTGGGGACCCCTAGTGAGTCACTGAAAGTGATGGTAAGTGAGGCCACTCCTGCTTCCATCCCTTGGTTCCTGGATCCATGAGTTTTCCCTCTTGGAGACATAGTGCCATATAAAGTTCTGTAATTCAGCATGTATCCACATCCTTAAGGATGGTACTCGCATCCTTGCAGGGTGTGGCATTTGAGCTGGTGCTTCAGCTGTACCTTTAGCACACCATACCAACTCTATTTAGCCAGCAGCTTTTAAATGACACAGTCTATGACATGGCCAGTGGGTCTCTAAAAATGGATTCCCTTGCTGGATACTAAGTTGTTTCGTGTCTGTAGATCAGGCATTCTCTAAGCGGCTTGATAGTGGTGCTAGCTGAGGCACTGCAGGCAGAAGGGCAAACCCATACTCAGATTAAGTATCTATTCCTGTGAGAAAAATCTTTGGCTCTTCTAGGATGAAAGGAGCTTTTGCTACCAAGTGACCGGTTAATCTCCTTAAGGAGTAGTGCCATCCATACTAGGGGCTCATTATTGCTGTCCGTTGCTGGCAGGTTGAACATTCAAAGCAGGCAATCATTAGATTGGCCTTTCTAAGTAGGAGTTTGTGTTTTTTTGACCCATGCAAAGCCTCCATCTCTGCCACTGTGGCCATGTCATCTCTTTACCTATCATGTCAGTGAATGACAACTGGTCAAGTTATTTTGCCCTCTTGGTTATTTGATGCCCATGCTATGTGGGTGCTTTCGGGTGGGCATTAATATACAATACAAAAATCTTCACATCTTGTGCACACTCTCGTATGTTCATCTACATGTCTCTTCTCCAGACCTCTTTGTTCCAGGTATTCTAATTTTTCTCCTTCCAGCCCATGACCATTCACCATTGTCCATGAGTCCATGTACGTTTTGACTTTTGGCCACTTGTTTCACACAAAGTGGATGACCAGCTGCACCTCCAGAAGCTCTGCCCATTGGGAAGATCTGTCTTTCAAACAGTTCTCATTACTGTCTTTCAAAGCCAATCGTAAGTAAGGCTATAATGCAGACAGCATCCACTTTTGGTTTTCACCCACATACCAAATCAACCCATCTGTAAACCAAGCTAGGAGTTTTTCTTCTTCCTTCAGCTGGTTGGATGGGAGGCCCATATGGTCTTCACTGTGAGCTGAGGAGGGACACTGCTACACAATGGAAGCCACGATGGGACGTGGTGGATGCCATGGGATTCTGGACCCACTGCTCGTGCTCCTTGTAATGTGATCTCTTCCTGCTCATGTTCAGTCCCAGATGTACCATTTCCATCTTATGATGGATTGCTACTGGGCCTATCTTACTTTATGACTGTTCCCAACTCTCGATGAGCAATTCCAGAGTCAGGATCACTTGGTATCCCAAGGTCAAGCATTCCAGCTCTATCAGAGCCCATTAGCATGCTAGGAGCTGTTTTACAAAAGATATTTAATCCTCTGCTGCATATGGTGTGACCTTGCTCCATCACCCCAGAAGCCTGCGTTGTGATTCTTCCACTGGGCCTTGCCATAATCTTCACACCGTATCTTTTTCTACTACTGAATGTGCTGAGATCTTTGTTCTTGCAGCCAGCACCTGCTGCAGAGCCATTCTCTCCCCTGAGCCCTACTCAAAGCTGGCACCTTCCATATGGGCTGGAGCAGTTTTCCTATGTGTGGAATGTGTTGTTTCCAAAGCCCAAGGTGGCTTAACAGTCATTGTGCTTCCTTCATTTTAGTAGTGGATACGTGATGCAGCAATCTGTCCTTTACTTTGAAGGGAATGTCCTGGCATGTACCTGACCATGGGCTGTAGAGAAACTTTACTGAGTTGCCAAGTACTTGAATTTTCTGGAGTTCATCTCCCTCCTTCTGGAGTGCATGTGTCTTACCAAGGTCTCTAGCGTGCCAGCACTCTTACTCATGTTGCCAGATCAGCACGATGTCATCATTGTAATGAATCAATACCATGTTCTGCAGTATGTCCAGATGGTCCAGATGTCTTCAAGCTAAAATGTTACAGATGGTAGAAGAGTTAATATGGCCCTGGAGCAAACTGTTTCTGATCTGCTTTCCTGGCTGGGATAGAAAAGTACACATTCACCAAATCAATGGCTGCATATTACATACCAGAGACCGTATTATGTGCTCTAGCAAAGAAACTATGTCTGGCTAGGCAGCTGTGACCTAGCTGTGGGTAGGTGATTTCTTGGTTAAGCTAGCAATAGTCTGCAGGATCTATCTGGCTTCTGCAAGGACCAGACTAGCAAATTGAACAGAGATGTTCTGGGGCCACCATGCCTGCCTCTTTAAGAGTGGCACTAATCCTGGCCATTCCTCTCCAGGGTTGTACTGTTTTCGATTCACTGTTTTGGTGGAGGAGGCAGTTTCAGAGGATTCCACTTGATGTTCCCCACTATGACGGCTCTCACCAATAGGCCCAGTGTGTGGGTTACTTCACCTGCCACATGTCAGTCCCAAGTATATATTTGGTGACCAGGGAAATGAGTACCAGGTGAGTTCACAGACCCAGTAGACCCAGATTTTGGTCAAGACTCCATTTATCACTTGGCCTTTGTACGCCCGCCCTCACTCTCACACAGAGCCCATGATGAAGTTTCTGGTTTTGGGGTATCAATGTCAACTTGGAGCCTGTCTTCAACAGTCCTTGAAATGTCTGAGTATTTCCCTTTTCCCTGGTGAACAGTCACTCAAGTACATGGCTTAGATCCGTTTGGAGAAGCACTGATGAAATCATTATTTTTCCAGGGTCCTTCACACTGGGATTTAGTCATCTCTTCAGTGAATGGGCACCAGGTCTGAAAATTGAAAACTAGTTCAGGTCCAGAAACTGGGCAAGAGAGTTTTTTGGGGTAACTTCCCTCAAGCTTCCACTCATCCACTCTTGCTCTGTTTTGATTGTATATATTAAGCAGTGCCTTTTGGCTGCTCGGCTATTTTTCCCTTAAGGATGCAGTGTTCTATTAAACATCCCTTAACTGTGGACACTGTGACCTCCGGCTTCTGTTGGTAAAATGCTACCACCGGCCTCTTGCTCCAGGGCCTTCTCATCACCTTTGCTATCAGTGAGTCAGATTCTGTTGACCACTTCTCCTGCATTTAGCCCTGGCCTGCAGAGGAGAGCCACACTGAACTTCACAGGGGGCTGGGGCCCCTCTCTCCAGCACATTTCTAATGCCCTTGGTGAACGGCGCATCCTTTCGGCCTCCCTGGGAAACACGTTTCTCTGGCCTCATGTAACATCCATTCTGACATTCCCACTTCCCCGAATCTTACTCTCTTCCTCTTCTGTACCATGGCAATTCAAGCTTTTCAATTCAGGCTGTCTGAGGGCTGTTGTTTTTTCCAGATTTCTAAGAGTCATCCTAGCCTCAAGTTTTCAACATCTCCTAGGATCCTAGCTTGGATGTTAAATTCTCTTGTTTCTAGAGAGTGACCTCCAAGTCAATAAATAATCTTCTCACTCACAGCTTTTCACTATCAGCCTGTAGGGTGACAATACAACTTCATAACAACACTCCAATTCCATTATCCTTATGCTTATCATTCCCCTTACATTTCAAATGCCTAAATCATTGCACCAGCCAGAGCATTCCTCTCCACTGGTGCATTGTCCTAACTCACCACCAGTGAAAATTTTAGAAACAGGACTCTGACCTTTTGCCAGGGGCTCTCTGCGCTCTACCCATCACTCAGAATTGGGTGCCTGTTGCTAGCCAGGTGGTGAGTGATCCAGTCGCCCAATCCCATCTTACTGCCTGCTTTCTCAGACTACTTCTGGTACCAACTGTGCCACCGGGGCTCTCTGGGAAGCAGACACTGAGAGGGAGTGAGGAGAGTAAAAGGTTTATGGAAAGGAACACCTATGAAAGAAAAAGGGAGGAGGCAGGATGGGCAGAGGAGCATCAGCCTGGAATCTCTGCCAGCCCAATGGGGAACTGGAAGCAGTGACTGTTGGGGGAGGTGTACGTTGGGTAGAAGTGACAAGGCCCTGGTACCACTGCTTTGCTCAGTCATCAGGTAGGAGCCAGCCAAGAAGAATGTGATCTTGGTTACCATTGTCACAGTCGATCATAGGCGGGGGGCCACCTTGACAAGTGTCTGACCTAGGCTCAAAAGCTGAGGTGAATTCTGAAGGTGCTATTGGCTGAGGGTGTCAGCTAAGCCCACTCTTTGCAGCTGGGTAGCAAGGACTTTCTTGAAGGGGGATCTGAGTAGTGTATGTTCGTGACTACTCTTTTTAGTATTTCACATTACATCACTTATGGCCAAGTATCCTTGTTTCACAACTCTCAAGTGGTGAGAGTGAGGAAAAAGTAAGAAACAAGGCAGGGAAAGATGTGAAGCTCTGCAAAGTGACGCCTGACTGCACTGGCCCCACATTCTCCCTCAGCAAGAGGGGCTTCTCCAGAAGGGAGGCAAGAAAACACTGTGCTCAGTGAAGTCACAGGAATGGGGAAAGGAGGGGGAATGTGTCTGCCCAGGTCCTTCCCATGTCTCATTTCCCAAAAGTCAAGTTTCACCGCAAGGGGCGCTCACATTTCCAGGCCGCATCATTCAGCCCTTCAGGAAGCCAGCCTGGGCCCCGCACTGTGGTGTTTCAACCAAGCCTGGAAACGGAGGGCGACTTGGCACTGATATTTTCAACCACCACCAACAGACAGGAGCAAGCCACACAGCTCTGCAAAGGCAGCAGTGGTAGGTGGGCTGGGATACAGGCAGTGTCTTCAGAAAGAAAGGCAGAGGGGCCGGCCCAGTGGCACAGTGGTTAAGTTCGCGCGTTCCACTTTCGTGGCCCAGGGTTTACCGGTTTGGATCCCAGGTGCAGACATGGCACCACTTGGTGAGCCATGCTGTGGCAGGCGCCCCATATATAAAGTAGAGGAAGATGGGCACAGATGTTAGCTCAGGGCCAGTCTTCCTCAGCAAAAAGAGGAGGATTGGCAGCAGATGTTAGCTCAGGGCTAATCTTCCCCAAAAACCCCCCCCAAAAAGAACGAAAAGAAAGAAAGAAAGGTGGGTGAGGAGAGCTGAGAAGGTACACAAAGTTTAGTCTGATAAAAATCTAATTTTAGTGTTTGACAGTACCTAAGTAGCATGCTTAATTAAGGACTTCAATATTTCTTTAAAACTTAAAAAAACTTTCTTAAGTGTTATTGTAACAGCAACATGTGTTTATTGTAGATAAACTTGAAACTGGAGATAAACTGAAACAAAAAACTTTAAATACTACCTGGAGATACCATTTTTATATCTTTTTCTATGCTTATTTACAAAAACAAGATCCACTATAAATACTGTTTTGAAAACTATCTTTTTAACCTAATAATGTGTCTTGAAGATGTTAATAAATATACATCTAATACCATTTTTAAAGAATCTTTATATCCTAAATCTTTGAGCACACACTTCACTATTTCTCTTTTCATTTTAATGTCCTATCTAGGGAATCCTTGGAAGCTCATACACTTAACCACTGTTACTTAAGATTCTCCAAGAAGCAGATACAAGATGGGATTAGATATGCAAGAGATTTTAGGGGGAAAAACTAATGAGGGAAAATGAGGAGGAAGCCAGAGCAGGAGGGAGTGCTGGCAGATTGTGAAGGAGAGGGCGAAGAAAGGAGTCTCAATGGAAAGCGTGTTAGAGTGCACGCAGTCTAAGAAAGTTTTTGCTAGGCCACTGGGGAGTCCTCCAGCCAGTGTTACCTGTCGGAGCAGTTTCGTGTCTCACAGCACAGGCTTGCCTGTCTCCCTGGCCCCACTCAGTCACTGGCCCAGAGCAGCCTGTGGGAAGTGTAGTGATTCATAATGCAGCAGCCCTGGCGTCAGCGTTATACTCAGCAATCTGGGAGGCACGTTCTCATGGCTTCCACAAACACCATCTGTGCTTTAAAAAAACTTGGTGCTATTCATTCATTGATTCATGACACATCGAGGGCACAAATATGAATACAATGTGGTGCTCACATTCTAGTAATTGGCTTCAGTTTGAGTGGATCATCACGAATAATTTTTCAGAAATTAGAAACAGAAATAGATTTCCAGAACCTCCTGAGGCAGATCTTCAGGGCGTGGCTTCATTATTTTGTTTGAAATGATTTTTCAGATTCTGAGGTAAATTCTAAGCTAAATACTGAATGGGGTTTGGGTTCTTCCTTGTTCGGTAGCACTCATTCCTGTATTCATTTTACCTGACGCAGAAAATCTGGATGAGTTTAACTGAATAAGTTAAAATTTAGAATGTGAAATAGTAACTGCATTTCTAAAAAATGTTTTTTGAGAGAGGGAAAAATGTACACATCCCCAAGTACACATTTTTCCCATCCACATATCCCTTATTTTATATATATGGTTTGTATTCGTTTTCTAGGGCTGCTGTAACAGATTACCACAAACTTCATGACTTAAAACAACACAAATTTATTATCTTACGGTTCTGAAGATCAGAAGTCTGAAATGAGTCTCACTGGACTGAAGTCAAGGTGTCCACAGGACTGTGTCCCTTCTGAACACTCTAGGGGAAAATCCATTTCCCTGCCTTCTCCAGTTTCTAGAAGGTGCCCACATTCATAGGTGGGTAGCCCTCTTCCTCTGTCTTCTCAGCCAGCAGCAGAGGGTCGAATTCTTCTCACAGCACATAACATTTCTTCTTAGAGACAGATCTTGCTTCTATTGTGTCATATCAATTTCTTTAACTCTTCTAGCTTCTTCTTCCGCTTTGAAGGACCCTCGTGATTACGTTGGGCCCACTAGGATCAGCCAGGATAATCTTATTTTTAGGTCCACTGATTAGCAACCTTTATGCCGTCTGCAGCCTTAGTTACCCTTTGCCATGTACCCTCACCCGTTCACAGGTTTCAGAGACGAGCACAGGGACATCTTTGGGGAAGCATTATTCCACCTACCACAGGTCTTCTAGCTGAGGTCTCCAAAACAGTATTGATTAGAAACAGTTCTGGTGTTTATCAGTCTTCTTCTGGACGTTCATGGGAATGATTCTAAAGATTAATCATCCTTAGGATACTTTTCATAGTTTTTGGTAGCTATACGTTATCATATTAAGGAAGTTATCTTCTATTTCTATGGTCCTCTTGTATGTTACTCTGTAATAACCACCCCAAAACTTAATGATTTAGAACAACACTTTATTATTATGTCTCTTTGGTTTAACTGGGCTTAGTTGGGTGGTTCTTACTTGGGGCTTGACGAGGTTGGATGTCCAATATAATTACTTCACTCATGTGTCTGGGGCTTCTGTGCTCCTCCGTGTGACCCCCCCCCCCCCACACACACAGTAGTTTGTAGCATGTATCGAGATAATCACATTTTTCTTCTTTAATCTGTTAATGTTGGCAGAGTTTAATGTGCAGGTTGTTTACTAAGATATGCCCTTGGGATCAAGACCTGTGGAAGGAAGAGGAGGGGGCAGTTGTGGGGAGAGAAAGGCACAAATTGCAGTGGGGGCCCAACATCCCTGACTCCATGGGGAGCTCTGTAGCTGAGTTGCTCTCACAGTGGGCCAGGTGTTTATGCATTCACCCAGTCATTGGATGGCAGGTGTCCCTGGAAGGGTATGACCTTGGATGAAGCTGAAGCAACTCCCTAAAGGGGCTGAAGGCTGAATGAAGGTTGTATGCTGACAGCACTCTCAGTAGCGGAGGCAACAAGCCCTTCCCTGGGGGAAGATCTGGACCATGCCTCGCCATGTCTCTGCCGCAAGGTTCGTAGTAGTAGTATTTATAATAGTAAACACTGGGAACAACCTAAATCTCCATCACATAGTAATCAATGAACAAGTAGTATAGTCATATGATCAAAAAATGTACAGCAATGAAAATGAATGAACTAACACTATGTTTGTCAAGAACTAGTTACCATCTATCAGCATGGTTCAATCTCAGAAACATGATGTTAAGTGGAAAAGCACCTACAGAAAAAAGCATGTATGTCATATCTATACAATTTAAGAGCATTCAAAACACAAGTACATATTGTTTATGGATCACAAACATATAGGAAAAGTATTAAAATATTCATGGGAATTACAACCGCTAAATTCTTCATAGTGTCTAGGAAGTGAAGGTGGGGACTTGGATTAGAGAAAGGGGTGCAGGGTGCTACAAATGCGTCTGTAAATTTTGTGGGGGGGGTTTTGTATGCTTTTCGGTGAGGAAGATTAGCCCTGAGCTCACATCTGTTGCCAATCTTCTTTTTTTTTTTCCCCCCACAGCCCCAGTACATAGTTGTATATTCTAGTTGTAGGTCATTCTAGTTCTTCTATATGGGATGCTGCCACAGCATGGCTTGATGAGCAGTGTGTAGGTCTGCACCCAGGATCCGAATTGGCGAACTCTGGGCTGCAGAAGCAGAACGCGCGAACTTGACTACTTGGCTGTGGGGCTGGCCCCTCAATTTTGTTTCTTTAAAAAATGTCTGAATTAATATGGTGTTATAGCATAGTGCTAATATATGATGAAATTTGGTCTCAAGTGCATGAGTGTTTATTATATGACTTTATTTTTTCCTGTATTTTAAAAATATTTCCTAATAGAATTGATAATTTCTTTAAAATACCATGAAGTCATTAAAACAAAATTAATTACACATATTACCATGGATATATTTCAAAAGTGATGTTACATGAAAAAAGTTGCAGTAGGCTATATACATTGTGATGCCATTTCAATTTTTAAATATGGAAATGACATTCTATATTATTTATAGCTTTATACTTATGTGGTAGAAATATTTTAAAATGCAAGATCCAAATAGTTTCTCCTTTGAGGAGAGAGGGAGATGAATGGGACTGGGGAGAGAGACAAGAGAATTTCCAGATATTCACATTGGCTAAATCTGGGTGTTGAGTTCATGGGTGTTTATTATATTACTCTCTGTGCTTCGTGGTATGTTTGAGATAGTTGATAGTCTTAAAGAGATTAAATATTCCATTCTGATTGGTCTTTCCCTCTGTTTATAATGAAAGTAACCACATAAGTACATGCCATCGCTTGGTTGGCATGAAAAGGAAAGAAAAAGAATGTCTTCTATCAATCTGCAAGTGCCATTTTTTCTAGTATATCCTTTGCTGCACCCACTTTTTCCAAAACACTGACTTGATGTCACTGATTAAAAACTACTCCCCACCATGCTCATGTGCCCAGTTATTTATTTTTTTTAAGATTTTATTTTTCCTTTTTTTTCCCAAAGCCCCCCGGTACATAGTTGTGTATTTTTAGTTGTGGGTCCTTCTAGTTGTGGCATGTGGGATGCCGCCTCAGCGTGGCTTGATAAGCGGTGCCGTGTCCGCGCCCAGGATCCAAACCAGCAAAACCCTGGGCCGCTGAAGCGGAGCGTATGAACTTAGCCACTTGGCCACGGGGCCAGCCCTATGCCCACTTATTTTTGTGGGTGTTAAACTGCGTTGCTGCCGTGGGAGAACGTTGGAGTGCTCAGGCACAGGAAGTTAAAGGATTACGCACAGCGGTTAATTCTGCTGCAGGCAAGTCCTAGATTCTACCCTCTCCTCCTCCCCATGAAAAAATCCAGATTTTAAATGATTTTCTGGAGAAAGTATATTAAGCTGTAACTATTTCCATGCCTCCATACTATTCTCTGATCTTCCTTAGTTCACGTGTCTCTATTTTGCATAGTTGCCATCCCTACACGGGGGTTTTGTTGTTGTCTTTTTATTTAACCGCAGCTAACATTTCTGTGTGCCACCTCGTCCACGCACTGGTCACTGCTCCATAGTTCTCCGTCTTGATACTGCGCCACAGTTTACTTTGCCTGACCACTATTGTTGAACTTTTGAGATTTTTCCAACTCTCCAGTTATTATAAATAGCATTTCTATGACCATCTTTGTACAAACTACTTCTTTTCTTTCTGGTCATTTCCTTGAGGGTATAATCCTCAAGTGGAATTAGGCCAAAGGGCATGAATAGTTTTGTGATTCTAAGTTCATATTCCAATCTTATATCGATTTACCTTAACCCAACAATATTGGGTTTACACATTTTAATATAATTTTTAAAATTTAGTAGATATATAATGATTGTTAAAAGTTAGTTAAAAATTCCCTCAGATGCTTTCTTTGTTTTTTAAAGATTGGCACCTGGGCTAACATCTGTTGCCAATCTTCCTTTTTTTTCTTTCCTTCTTCTCTCCCAAGTTCCTCAGTACATAGTTGTATGTGCTTCTGGTTGTTCTGTGTAGGATGCCACCTCAGCATGGCCTGATGAGCGGTGCCATGTCCACACCCAGGATCCGAACCAGCGAGACCCCAGGCCGCCGAAGCAGAGTGTGCGAACTTAACCACTCAGCCATGGAGCTGGCCCCCTTTTTTTTTTTTTATTTGTCTAATTGTTAAAAGTAATACTCTTTCACCAGGGGAAGAAAAATCAAGCAACTGAAAGTGCCCCCTAAACCTCCAGCCCCAAAGGCTTCCATGTTCCAATTTGACTTACATTCTTTCAGGTTATTTTATATGCATGCACTAGTTTCATTCTTGAGACTTGAGGCCACATGTGGAAGTTCTTTAGAAACCCACCCAATCCGTGCATCCTGTGTGTTTGGTACTTCTCGCTCTTGACCTTGCTGTTCTGTTCTTTATTCCCTTTCTCTCCAAATCTGCAGCCCGACTCTCTTCACCAGCTCTTTTTCCTGAAACTTCCAATATAATCCAATCTTCCAAAACCTTTATTTGCTGCCCTTGGACCTTTCAGCAACGGGCTTACTTTTTATTTTTTTTTAGTGTGTTGGATTTCTTTTTAGGCTTACTTTTATTCTTCACAACCTGTGGTTCTGAGCCTCAGCAGCATCTCAGAGGACTATCCTCGACCTTACCCCAAATTATTTAAATCAGGATGTTAAAGGGTGGAACCTAGGAATCTGCATTTTGAAAAATGTCCCAGGTGATTCTAAAATGTAGGCAAGGTTGAAAACCACTGTGTTACTCTCATTTCTGGAACGATTGCTCTATACCTGTGTGTTTTACTTTTTCGCTAATCACTTCTCCTTAATTACCTATAAACTGGACTCTGAGTCTTCTGCTTTACTGAAAACAGTAACTTCCTTTTGAGCAAATCAACACCATTCAGTGCTGAGACTAGGGAGAGGTCTAGGCATTGACTCCTCTTCCTCGGTCTGGTATACTTCTCGTGTTACTTGACAAGTTTCACATTTGTTTGTTTCAGAGTTTCATGTTTGCTAATGTGTGTTAGCTATTGCTGCATTGCAAACTACCCTGAAACTTAGTGGCTTAAAACAACAAAAACCATTTCTTTGTTCCAGTTCAGCAATGTGGGCGGGGCTGGGTGGGGACTTTGCTCCATGTGGTGTTGGCTGGAATAGTTTGACTGGGCCTGGAGGATCCAAGATGCTTGACTCACATGTCTGGTGCCTCCGCTGCCTTTTTTTCTCCAACAGAGAGGTTGGGCTTTTGTACACAGTGGCTCAGGGCCCTCAAGAGAGCAAAACCCAAAGCTGCCAGGTTTCTTAGGGCCCAGGCCTGTGATGGGCAGGGTGCCACTTTCCGCACTCTACTGGTCAGAGCAAGTCACAGGCCGGCCAGATTCAAGGAAAGAGGAAATAGTCTCGCTACACCCTGGGTGTAAAGGAGCAGTGTGTGTGCACAGGATGGGAAATTTCAAGCAGGGGAAATATGCCAGGCATGTGATATACAAATAGTACTGGTTGGAATCATTGAGTGAAGGAACAAACAAATGAACGAATGAATAGAATAATAAAAAAAAAAGAAAGTATTTTTACATATACAGACAGTATGTAGACAGTAAAATGCTTAAATCTTTTATATAAAGGGAATGTATTTAATGGTAGAGACTGACTGTATTGAATTTTGCACCAAAAGAGAGGCTGAAGGAAGAGATAGATATTCTCCATCTAGACAGATTGTGTCAGGCCAGGCCAGAGTGTGTAAGGCCAGGGACGTCTAGCTAGACTGGGAGCAAGTATCCATAGGAGGTGCCTATGGCAGGCAGGACAGAGGTCAGTTCTGGGAGTGTGGAGCAAGAGCAGGAAATGAGAAATGATGGAGGTTCTGCAGGTCAAGGCAGCAAGTCCAGATCAGCAAGGTCAGACTCCAGACCAGAAACCCAGGACAGGAAAATGAGACAAAAAGCACCCCAAGCCAGTAGGAGACAAGATGCTGGACATCAGCATCAAGCACGGTATACAGTATACCCTGGGTATACTGGTCAGCTAGCCTGGTGCTGGGCCAATCCTGGAGCCTGGGTCTGCGGTAGCTGGTCTGAAGTCTAGGTCCTCAGGGGCCAGCCTGGCGCTAGTTGGTCAGGACCTCTTCTCCTTTTCCTTACTGGGTCATCTGTTCTCCATCTGGATTTGCAGAAAGAAGCAGCTCTTGGTATGAGCTGATATTAATCATTTTTGTCAGAATTACTCAAAATGTAGTGTGGTAGCCGGCCTCCATGATGGCTGCCAATGATCCCCACCTCCTGGTGTTCACACTCTTGTCTAGTCCCCTCTCACCTTGTATGAGGACTGGTCTATGTGACTCATAGAGTATGACAAAAGTAACAGTATGTCACTTCCGAAACTAGGTTGTTAAAGACCGAGAGTTCCATCTTGGTTCCATCTTTCTCTCTCTCTCATCTCTATCTCTCCCTCTATCTCTGGTCGCTCATTCTGGGGGAAGTATGTTGTCAGGTTGTGAGCAGTCCTGTGGAGAGGCCCACGTGGCGGGGAACTGAAGCCTGTGGCCAAGAACCGCGTGAGAGAACAACCACCACAAGGTGAGCCTTGAGATGACTGCAGCCTCCGCTGTGAGCGACCCTGAGGCAGTAACAGCCAGTTAAGTCATTCCAGAATTCTTGACCCTCAGACTGTGTGAGATGACAAATGTGTGTTGCTTTAAGTTGCTAAGTTTGGGTAATTTCCTACACAGCAATAGATACCTAATGCATGTGGTCTGTATCAGAATTCTCTGGAGAGCTTATTTACACGTATAATTCCTAGGTCATATCTGAAAGAAAAAAAAAAAAACCTCTAGAGCAGAGGCCAGCAATTTCTATTTTTGACAAGCTTCTGAGGTGATTTTGTGTACTCTTAAATTTGAGAGCCACTGCCTTATGTCTTTAATCCACTAGTGTTACTTCTTCCAAATGAATTTGCATTTTAATTCTGATTTTCAAGACTTTAAGCAATAAATAGTATCCAAGGCTTAAACACTAAGCCTAGGGATTCTTGATGTTTTTGAGTTGAAGACAATGTTCAAATATTATAACTTTTGGTGGTACGTTTGAAGCAGTTAAAAGACCAAATGAACACTAAGCCAGCCAGCGAAGGTTATAACCAATCACTGCTGCAGTGTGACCTTGTCCATAAAGGCGTCCACGCTAAACACACTACGCCCTAGTCACCCTTCAGCCTGCGCAAACAGCAGCACAACTTATTGCTGTGTATGTGCTCACTCATAAACTCAGGAGGCCAAATTTGTCCATATTCCAGCAAGGGTTTATCAACCTTTGTGCTAGATGTGTGTTAGGCCTCACCCTTATTTTTGCACTCTCTTCTATGCCCTGTCATATCTCCAGCTCAACTCAATGTCCCACTGGTAAAAGGTTCAAACTGGTTGAGAACCATAGCCCAAACTCTTCATGACACTCCACATTAGAGATGGTTGTCATATTAGTTAGGGGTCTGACATGAAAAAGACTGCACATTCAACTTGTGATGAGAGTTTAATGAAGGGAGTAGGAACCAAGGTGTAAGATGGGTGTAGGGAAACCACAGGCATGGTGCAGCACCCAGAGGCTAGTGGCAGAGCTATCAGAGGAGGGATTGGTTCTTGGAACTGGAGACACAGAAAGGGCTGTGTGGAGAGGACCACCTTACAGAAGCTGAGATTTTTGGTGGCGGGAGTGTCCAGCCTCCAGTGACCCCCATATGGAGGGAAGAGGAGAATGATACCCTGACCACACTCTCCTCCCTTCCTCTTATCTCTTGCCAGTGCTCTCCATTGGCCCAACCCAACAGGAAGCCAGAGGACAAGAGAGTCCATGGAGGCGGTTCATAGAGGTCATCCTCCTAGAGAGAGGGGGAGAGTGGATCTGGGGTACAGCAGGGAAAAGTTGAAGATGTCCGGCACAGTCATCCATCCATCTTTGCATATGGCTATCCTGAGAAATTTTTGGACCTAAACTGAACTACTTCAAGTTCAGTGAGACACAGCTTATTTAATCATGTGTAATTTGGTAAATGCTTGTTTGCTTTGTTCAGACATTCATGATCACAAAATTATAGTCATATCCTCTTTCAGCCTCATATTTTTCAACTGAATCTTAACATTTTTATTCTATGTTAATATGTGACCCTATCTTCTTGGTGGTTTTACTTGAAAGTAGTAGAGGAAATGAGCGATCGGAAGTTGTATCTGTTATTAGGTGGCAAAGCTAAGGGAAGATGAAAGTGTCCTAGACGTACAGTAGAATGTTGGAGAAGGTTCAGAGGTGGACACCTAGAATAAATGGTCCTTGAATATAAAGGCCTGAGGTGAGTGGGAGGAAAGAATGGACCAGGAGGAGAGAAGGAGTTAAATAGTTCAAAGTGCACTTCTGAATGTTTTTGAACACCAGAAACAAATGATTAGAATGGCTCAACCAAATGTTTGTAGGTGGTAAGCATGGTCCATAGATGACCTTCTCTTCCCCGATTTGGGAGATAGGCAGGGGCTTTATAGGTAAAAGTTCAGTACCCAGTAATTCTTCACTTTTATGGGCTTTGAGCCCTGAAATGTGGTATGAGTAGAGAGAAGATACCTCTTTGAAATTAGACTCATCAAATCTGGAGTTTGGAAGAGATCTTCCACCATTACAAACCTAATTTATAGCATTCTTACTATATGACTTTCCAGTCATTTAAAGGTGGCTGGTGAAGGAGCTCAGTGTTTTATTAAGCAACTCTTCCACTCTTTGCCTTTTTCCTGGGGGCAGAGATATGCTTTCTTACAACTTCTGTCCATTGATTCTTTTTCTACCATCTGGACAGGGTTATAATACCCTACTCCCTCTTCTCTGTGAAAAACTCTCCAAATATTGTGCTTCCTCCTTCTTTCAGCTTTCTTTTATCCTGGTGAAATGATTAACGATAATAATAAAGAGATATGCCTAACATCTTATTGCCCACTATGACCTAGACACTGGGCTCGATATTTTGTGCACCCTATTGCTAATTTTTACAAAAACATTATGAGATCAGTATTTTCATACCCATTTTACGGGTGCGAAAAGTCATGCAAATTCTTCGTGGCTGAGCTGGGTTTAGAAGCAGGTCTATGTGAGTCCAGCTCCACGTCCTTCCCCCGTCCCAGTTCCTTCACGCTCCAGGCATCTCAGCATCCTGATCAGTCTCTGGATTAGTGTTTCCCATAGCAGTGTTTTTCAAAATCTGGTTCAGCAGGATAATTGTTGTTGTTATGACAAAAGAAGAAAAAATACATTTGGAAAACAGTGTGCTAAACAAAATGAAACAAGTTTCTATAGTTTAGGACTTCTCAGAGCCTTTAATGGGCTAAGTGCACTGTGAAACTCTGTGAGGAATGTAGAGTACTCAGGGTTTTCTAATCCTGTTTCATCCTGGGACTCTTTTGGGGGGGAAGGTTTTGCAGAATTATATTTTCCAGTATTAACTTTGGTGAACTGCTCTAGATACAGTTTTTTTTATTAGTCTTGTTTTGAAAATGTCATATACCAAACTGAGCATGATATCTTTTATGGAACTGACAAGGAAAAAAAAATCCTGTTACGAGATATAATTTCAGCTTGATTAAAACAAAATATTCTTTCAACATATGGATAACTGAGATAATTAATCAATTAGTTATTTTTTGTACCAAGAACTTCTTTTCTTTCCTTTTTGAGGAAGATTGGCCCTGAGCTAACATCCACGCCCATCTTCCTCTATTTTATATGTGGAATGACTGCCACAGAATGGCTTTGTAGGTGGTGCATAGGTCCACGTCTGGGATCCCAACTGGCGAACCCCAGGCCGCTGAAGCAGAGGGTGAAAAATTAACCACTATGTCACCAGGCCGGCCCCTCGTACCAAGAGCTTCTATATGTAGCCAGCCTCTATTCTGACACTGGGGGAAAAACATCCTTGACGTATAGGGACTAACATTTTTTGAGCACCAAAATCTTTTAGGAAAATACCTTGAACAAAAATAAAATTCTTTTTGAGAAGCAGACTTTCTAGTTGATAGAAATAAGAGGGATGTGGGGATTAATTGTAAAAATGCTGAATCAAGTTTTTGTGGCATGATGCCAGGAAAGTCTCCCTTCCTTTGTTTTAACTCTGAACAAAGTTGCAAGATTTTATCACTTAGTTTCCCACTGATTTAAACTCAATTTGTTTGGGTTTCACATAGGCCTGTCTTTGTGGTTAGATGTGACATACGTACTGAAGCACCATCTCTGAATGATAAACCACAGCTCATAACTTCCTGAAAACTATGCTGCTTTATTTATATAGGTTTTTTTTTTCTTCCTCATGCCTTGCCTTGTATTTAAATCTTAAAATGTTGGTCAAAAAACCCCACTTTGAGACATTTTTCAAATTAATAGCACAAAATTGAATCTTAGGAGCTTAGTAATTTTTAGCATTAAATTTTTTTGAAGGAAAAACAATAGACTTTCATTTGCAAATCTCTCATATTAGAGAAGTTCGAATAAACCTTTAACACACCCAATGATAACAAGCCCGTCTCTCATAACACCAAGGACTCAGTTATTAGCGGAAAGGGTATGTTTTAAGACTTTGCCTGCTTGTATCTTCTTGATTCCTCCTTTCTCATTTAGAAGCTACATTGAAGTTGCTTGCTGTGAGATAATAGAAAAAATATATATTGGTCTCTGCCCCTGGTTCCTGGCACAGAGCTGCTGAGACCTTGTAAATTCCTAAGT
Organism: Equus asinus; assembly: GCF_041296235.1. NCBI lineage: Eukaryota > Metazoa > Chordata > Mammalia > Perissodactyla > Equidae > Equus > Equus asinus. The sequence continues at coordinate 89,312,212 of NC_091798.1, forward strand.
GATAAGAGCACTAGGAGCATCGTGTGTTCTGCTGAGGTGACTCTGCGTGGGCTCCTGGGTGGGGGCTGCTCACCAGAAAGAACAAGCCATGAAGGGAAGCTTGGGATTTTCAGCCCCCCCCCACCCCTTATTCTCCAGAGAGGGGAGAAGGGCTGGAAATGGACTTAGTAATTGATCGTGCCTACGTGAGGAAGCCTCCATAAAACCCCAACGGCACAGGTTCGAGGAGCTTCCAGGTTGGTGAACACATCACCCTGGGAAGGTGGTGCTACCCAACTCCACCAGGACAGAGGCTCCTATACTTGGGACCCTTCCAGACCTCACGCCTCTGTATCTGTTCATCTGGCTGTTCATCTGTATCCTTTACCATATCCTTTAATAAACTGGGAAAACTAAGGAAGTGTTTCCCTGAGTTCTGTGAGCTGCTCTAGCAAATTAATCAAACCCTAGGAGGGAGTTGTGGGAACCTCCGATTTGTAGCCAAATGGGACAGCTGTTGTGGGTAACCTGGGGACATACTATTCACAATTGGCATCTGAATTGGGCGGGAGCAGTCTTGTGAGACTGAGCCCTTAACTTGTGGGATTTGACACTATTTCTAGGTTTATAGTGTGAGAGTTGAGTTAAATTGTAGGACACCCAGCTGATATCGCAGAGAATTGTTTGGTGTGGGGAAAGCCGCCCTGCACATTTGGTGATGAGAAATGTTAGAAGTGAAGTGTTCTGAGTGAATAGTAAAGAAGACACACAGGAGAGAAAGACAGGAGGGAAAACCAAAGTTTTTCCAAAAGCGCTTGCCAACCGTCTTTTATTTGGAGCACAGAAAAGTGTCAAGATGAGAAATGAAAGAAAATTCATAGGAGTACTCACTCATCTTCTACAAAAAGGGACTGTCACAGAGACCCATGGAAAGGACTATCCCAGATGCTCTGGGATACAGCCTTCTGATGGAGTTGCTTAAATAACTTTGAGACATACAACTGGACTGAGTCAGGATTTCTAGAAGTCTGTGGAGAAGCTGATGAGTTCATGAGATTGCTAACCCAAGACTGAGCAGAAGAAGAATTCATTACATAAGGGGCTGGCCCAGTGGTGCAGCAGTTAAGTTCACACATTTTGCTTCTCCGTGGCCCCAGAAATCACCAGTTCGGATCCCAGGTGCTGACATGGCACCGCTTGGCAAAAACCATGCTGTGGTAGGCATCCCATGTATAAAGCGGAGGAAGATGGGCATGGATGTTAACCCAGGGCCAGTCTTCCTCAGCAAAAAGAGGAGGATTGGCAGTAGTTAGCTCAGGGCTAATCTTCCTCAGAAACGAAAAAAGAATTAATTACATAAGACTGAATGAACTGAGGCTGGCCCCATGGCCAGGTGGTTAAGTTCACCCCCTCTTCTTCAGCGGCCCAGGATTTTGCCGGTTTGGATCTCAGGTGCAGACATGGCACTGCTCATCAGGCCACCCTGAGGCGGCATCCCACGTAGCACAGCCAGAGGCACTCACAACTAGAATATACAACTATGCACTGGGGGGCTTTAGGGAGAAGAAGGGAAAAAAAGATTAGCAACAGATATTAGCTCAGGTGCCAATCTTTAAAAAAAAAAAAGACTGAATCAACTGAGGAAGGATGGTTATGGGTTTTGTTTGTAATATTGTAGATGCTGTTCTGTTTTTTGGATATTAAGGAACCCCTTCCTCTTTTCTCTTACACTATCTATAGCTCATAAGCATTTAGTAGATTATGCCTTTGTAAACAGAAATGAAACATTTCTTTTTCCCCTTGCCTCATCTCTCCAGAATTTGGAAATTCTTATTGAGTATTCTTATTTTCATGGTAACATAATTATTTGCATAGATTAAGTAAGAATTTGTACCCTTTGTTAAGAGTACATAATCGGAAATGTTGGTTATCTATCCAAGGCTTTGACTGGAATGTCGTATTGAGGATGATTGTCATAGAATCAGATAGGACCTAACACTTATAGGAGTTGAGGTTAACTTTGTGCAGCTAATGCCTACAGAGCCCTCATAGGAGAATTGAGCCTGGTACCTGGCTTACGGAGTTCTCAGCCTTCTGGGGGGTAAGAAAGGTCACATCCTGGCAGTCCCAGGAAACTTATGATATTTTGAGGACCTTGAAAAGAGAAGAGTTCACCTAAATCTAAAGGTACTATAGATAGAATCTGATGGTGAGTTCTTGACTTGGCTTCCTAGCCTTGAGAGACCTTTAAAAGGTCTAATCTGAGATTCCTTATGAAAACTTCCAGCAAAGCAAACTTAAAAAGACCTATTATGATAAATTACCATTCTTGGTATAACTATGTAAATAGTCAAGCCAAATCTAGTGAGATTGGTCGTATTTTATCATCAAGAATAGTCGTTCTTTGGAATTATCTTTGATCAAAGAGCAGGGGTAACTGTTGAGAGAAATTTGGTGTTTCATTAGAAAACTATAGCACACTGTTGTGGGTTATCAGATTCTAGTCCTAGTCTTTGAACTACGTTATACCTTTTCATTAATTGTAGGTAACTGATGGATATGAAAAAATATATCCAAAACATGTTACCTACCTGTAAATTGGACTAGATCCTTCCATCTTATTTATTGCCAATACTTACCAAATTTTCAATTCTTCCATTTTTCTTCAGTGTCTAGCCACAACCCTCCAAACTAACGATTCCTATTCTTCCGCCTCTTTCCTGGCTTGGCATTGCTGAGAATTAAAACCTGCCTGCTCAGATCCTTATTAGAACTTTAGGTTGTCTTACAGTCAGCCCTTCCCGCCAGGATCTGAGGAAGCATTGAGAATTAAAGCGCCACAACTTGGCGTGTACTTCACAGGACTCAGCCCTGCGGCAGTCGGCGCATGAGCTGGATTTCTCTCTGGACAAGCCACTCTCTGGGCTACTAAGGAAGTCTGACCAAATGCTCAAGTCATGCAGGCCCTTATGTGAGAGGTAACTGTGACTGTGGACAGCATCACCAAGAACATCTACATCTTAGCTTCAAGGAACTCGATAAACAGTGCTGCCTATTTGAAAGATTTTAATCTACCAATCTTAGACTTTAATACGACCTTTTATAGTGATATTTCTCTTTTGTATTTCAGGCATCCCTCTTTTAAGAAGCCTGACCCTAAAACAAATGACCTTTGCCACCATCTCTTAATAGATAGTTCAACTGATTTTGCAGGAACGACACCAATAAGACTCTTCAGGATACAATTTCTTAGACTGCTTCAACCAATCAGGAGATTTCTGATCCCTTTGAGTCATTCAGTCGCAAATGATATGATTCATCTTGAACAAAATGGGGGACAGACAATGTTTAATTTTACCTAAACCCAGTGATTCTGGAAAACAAGTTAAAGTTAAGAAATTCCCCCTCTCTGTGTCCTGGAAATCGACTTATTGCTAAGAACCACCCTTTCCCATATGGCTTAGATAAAATTCATGGATGCCCCCCTTATTTACCTATAATAAGGCCGGACATAGACCCTCCAAATTTCCATTCTCTGTCTCATAAAAGACTAGCTGAACTGCTTGTGCCCATGGAATTGGAAAGAAAGTGCTCATTAATCCAACTTAGGTTAAATTTCTCTCTTCTTCTAGGCCCCTAAACTTTCACCCACCCTCAGTCTGAGACAGCATTTGCCCCATTTAAGGGCCCTGCTGAAAATAGGTTGACCCCAGGGCAAAATATCCTTGATCTGCTAGCCAATCATTCCACTCCACCCTTTCATCCCACTTCTCCTTGTTTACTCCTCCCTGTAAGAAAAACCCTTTTTGCCCAACCTCTGAGATCCTACAGATCCTATTGTCAGAGAGTTCTCCCTATAGCAGCAGCCCCTTCCCTCCTCCCACCTTGCATTAATCCTTTGGAACAAAGTCTCTCCTTGCCTAAATCTGGATTTGTTTTTTGACACCATATAACTGTTTTATTCACTTTAAAGCAGGTTAAACACATAATATTTTAGTGAGGACTTTTAAGTATACAAGATTGAAAAGTTTCAAAGATGTGTTTATGGTAGTAAGAGAAATAGTTGCACCAAAAATAAGTAATATAACAGAAGTCCGTTCTAATAGGATTTACTGATAATAGCAATTACTGATGGAATTGGAAATTCTAGTAATAGTATAAATACTGATACCTTAAATTCTAGAACTTAACTCTGTTTGTAAAAAATATCCTGGAAACATTTTAGTTAAAAAGAAAGTTAAGTTCATAGCAATTTTGCATGATATTAAATGGTGAATACATGTTGACAAATAAAAATGTTAAGCAATAGGATATATTGGAGAATATGAGGAAGCCATTTGGTGTAAACCTAATTAGGCCTGTCCTTGTCTTTCCAAAAGGGGCTGACCGTGGCTTTTGAGCATGCATTGTATATCTGCTTTAGAGATTCCCTATGGCAAGAACAAAGGCCTTTGAGATAAAGGTGCAACTTCCCTCCCCCTCTCAAAGTTGGCATTTCCTTAAAGATTAAGCATCTTTCCTTAGGCTAGGAACTGATTGCTGCCTCACCTGTGACCACCCACCTATGTGTCCATCAAGTGCTGTGCCAACAGGGCAATCTTGTGACTACTGTGGGAGGGACATTTCAATCATATGTGAAGCATCCTGTTTGGGGGTATATAACCATTCTGTATACCTCACTTCTTTGGTGCCGTTTCTTCCTTTGGGAAGAAAGGCCCCGGGCCATGGTCCTCAGATTTCAGCTCAGAATAAACTCATCCAAATTTTCATTTATAGATTGGTTATGGATTATTTTCGTCAACAATGTCATTATACATTTGTCAAACGCATAGAATATGCAACACCAAGAGTGAAACCTAGTGTGTACTCCTGACTTTGATAATGATGTAGTCATGTTGGCTCATGGATTGTAACAAATGTGCCATACTGTACAGGATATTGATGGTGGGAGAGACTGTGGGTGTTCAGTGGAGGGGGTGTATGGGACCCTCTGTACTTTCAGCTTACTTTTGCTGTAAACCTAAAACTGATCTAAAAAATAAAACCTATTAATTAAAAAATAAATAAAACTAGAACTAGAAAAAAATCAAAAAAATTACATTCAATTGACTTTCAAATCAATATAACAAACCAATTTTATACTACCATATAGAAAGGGTATAATGAAATGGAACACTTATGAACTGAGTTTTTAGTAATTGTTACTTAGGCAAAATAGATTTATAAAGAAAGTCTTTTTAAGGTTTGAAACTATAGACAATACCCCACTCAGCCAATTGAGATCCTATTCAAACTAAGAAAATTGCATTGTTATAATTTTAAGCACAATATTGTTTTAATATAATCAATCATCACATCAAAAACTATAGATTATCTCTAAATTAACCAGATAATTTCAGAAAATTAGAAAATGACAATGTTTGAGAATTTCAACTTCTCTTGTCATTTGATTAAAAAATATGTTAGAAAATTGGTGAGAAAAAACTAACATCATACATAATTGACAATATAAATATATATATTTTCTTTTTTTATAGAGCTAAGGGGCATGGCAGGAGGAGTTTCAGAGAAACAACAGGGAAGTTCCTGTTTCTTTCACTCCAGATAAGCCCTTGGGCAATCAGACTTCTGGGCATCAATGGCAGCTGGGGGCTGGTTATCTGGTCGTTGTAACTTCCTTGAAGGCATTCTTTTTCTTCTGCAAAACAAGCTTATAAATCCTTAAGACTCTTGAGTCACCTCTCATGTTAAACAAGAAAACAACAAATTAACAAGATTAACTTCTTTTCATCCATGTCTGTGTTGGGAACAAGGTCAAAGGGTAATCATGTTTATTGAATGTTTACAGTAACCCTCAAGTACCCAGCTTCAAAACCATCCTAAAAATCAACCATGCACTGGCAATTGTAAACAATGTCATTGATAAAATAATTCTCCCTAAAAATTTTTTTTTGTTTAGTTGTAAACAATTGATGGATACTGTTGAATAATATATATGTTTCCAATGAGCACTTTTTCGTACTTATTTTTAAACAAACATTGTTTTCTAATGGCAGTCAGAGAATTCCCAGTTACGCAATTGGCCCTTGACTTGCTGGGACTGAACTACAAGCATTCATTCTGAAAATGAATTCCTAATGGTTTGGAATTGTTGGGCTAGACTAGGCGTGTGGAGGTAAGGGAGAGACAGTTTGTGTCTGAAACCCCTATGGTGCTAACATTCCTGCATCTAAAAAGGAGATTTGAAATCCACAACAAAGGCATAGGGGTTGTAAAGATAAAGAAAGAGAACTTGAGCTACTTCAAATTCTGTTATTCCATGTGGCCACTTGGAGTCGTTCTTTGGCTTTCAAATTTAAAGCAGCGAAACAGAAACAGAGTTTGAACTTAGAGGTGATATATTTTTGTTTGTTAATTTTACATTTTCTGATATCTAAACAACTTTTAGTTTTGTGGACAGAATTCAGATATGGGCCAGACCTGGTTTCACAAAGACTTAATCTCAGAAGGGGTTAGGGGCAAACGCTGAAACGCATGACTTGGAGCAGGCTGGAACTTCTGAGCAGTAGGCTAACAAGGTTTAGTTCATCCCTGAAATATCTCAGTTAACTCAAATAAGATCTTTATTTTAGCTGGAATTCTTCTTATTCAATTGCAATTGAACTCTAATGCTATCATTCATTACTTTGAAAGACCAATGTGTAGGTATAATTTTTTCCCTTAAAATTAATGTAATTAAATAGGATTAATTGTTACATTTTTTTCTTTATTGTGTGTAGTCTTTGTTTTATTATTTCTTTGTTGGCATGTTTTATATATACTGACAAAGAAAAATGGCAAGCGATAGGATATATTGGAGTATATGAGGAAGCCATTTGGTGTAAACCTAATTCGGCCTGACCTTGTCTTTCCAAAAGGGGCTGACCGGTGGCCGTAGAGCATGCATTGTATATCTGCTTTAGAGATTCCCTATGGCAAGAACAAAGGCCCTTGGGATAAAGGTGGAATTTCCCTCCCCCTCCCAATGTTGGCATTTCCTTAAGGATTACACATCTTTCCTTAGGCTAGGAACTGATTGCTGCACTCACCTGTGACCACCCAGCTCGAGACAATAGAATTGCCTCCTGCTACACCCACCGAGATAGCAGACCCACTACCTGCTGTGTCCATCAAGTGCTGTGCCAACAGGGCAATCTTGTGACTATTGTGGGAGGGACATTTCAATCATATGTGAAGCATCCTGTTTGGGGGTATATAACCACTCTGTGCACCTCACTTCTTTGGTGCCGTTTCTTCCTTCGGGAAGAAAGGCCCCGGGCCATGGTCCTCAGATTTTAGCTCAGAATAAACTCACCCAAATTTTCATTTATAGATTGGTTATGGATTATTTTCATTGACAGTAGATATAATTTTTTTCCCTTAAAATTAATGTAATTAAATAGGATTAATTGTTGCATTTTTTCTGTATTGTATGTAGTCTTTGTTTTATTATTTCTTTGTTGGCATGTTTTATATATACAAAGTTCAATAAAATAAAAATTCACTGTCCAAGTTTTGGGCCATTATTATCAATTTGATTTCATGATTATTACTGAAAATGACTTTGTTGTATAAAGAATTAGGGGTTTAAAAATGATCAGCTCAAGATATCAAATAAAATAGATATACCACTGATCGTGCCTTAAAAAGTAGCAGTAATTCCTTATTGCTATCAATATCCAACCAAGTGGCACTTTTTAGGCTCTTGATTTTTCAGAACTTGGTCAGATTCAAGAAGAGGGAGAAGGATATTCTATATTTTTACCGTCTTATATCCCCCTAGAAAATAAGGTGGAGCCAGAGAGAAGGAACAAAATTACTAAAGGTTAGTAGTATCATAGTAATAACAACAAGATGACCGCCACAATAATGTGTTTAGAGAGCTCTTGCTAATTGGTGTAGCAGAAAATAAATCACAGCAGTTTTGCAGAATTTTACAGCCTTGTTCCATCTAGAAATGAAGGACTGCCCAGAACTGAATGGGGATGCTCTGGAGCGCTTGATAGATTGGGAGGGAGGGAGGGAGTGGCCCTTTGCAGCTGTCCCAGCACCAGCCTGGGGTGACCACAGACTTTGCTTGGCAGCAAGACAATAATTCTAGGAGGTAAGAAATATTTTTTTGCTATCGCCTCGAAGATCCCTCAGGTTAGAGAGAAATTAAGAAGTGATTCAGTTCCTTCCTTTTTTTCTTGAATTGTAGGCAGTAACTCTGGAAAATCTGTCTCAGCGTTGTCTAACATTTCTTCCACTTTCTCTTTTTCCCCTGTTTGTGGAGTGCAGTAGAGAGAGGAGAAAACTGTGCAATCTGGGTGGGTTTAATCTTTACTTACTTTGCTAAACTACTTACCCTCCCTTCATTTGAAAAATGGGAACAGTCATTGTAATATTAGTCAGCATTTGTTGAACACTCACTACCTGTATACCAAGAGCTGTTGGTAGGCCCTTTGCAATAGTTTAACATTCACAACAGCCCTATGAGGTCAGAACTGCTCTTAATCCCCTTTTACAGAGAGAAAACTGAAGTTAAATAACTTGCCCAAGTTTGTTTTATTGGCACCCTCTTAACCACTCCACTATGCAAGTAGAGATGTGAGAGGATTAAATAAGATAATGCGTGTCAAACTCTTAGATTAGTGCTAACAGTGTTGAAGTTTCCCCAAGCCCTGTGATCCTGGAAAACAGCACTGGTTAAAGAAATCCCCCCACCCACTGTGTTCTGGAAAATGATTTACTGCAAAGAACCATCCTTAACCCATAGGACTTACGTAAGGGTGCTCCCCTGTTTACCTAGGGTAAAGGTCAAACACAGACCCTCCAAATTCCAATTCTTTGTCTCATAAACAATTAACCGAACTGTTTTGTTCCCATTGATCAATCAGAATAAAATGCCTGTTAACCAGACTAGTTAGGATTCTCCCTTTCCCCCCAGACCCCTGAACTTTGACCCATTGTCAGCCTGGGTTAGCACACAGCCCCTCCTTAACAGCCCCTCCAGAAAATAGATTGACCTCAGGGCAAAACGTTCTTTGATCTACTGTCAGATCAGCCACCTCCCCCTTTCATCCTACTTTGCCAGTTCAGATTCTTTCTAGCCTGTCTACCCTTCTCTAGAATAGAAAGACCCATTTTGTCTAACCCTTGAGACACTTGCAGATCTTAATGTCAGAGAGTTCTCCCTATTGCGCTAGACCACTCCTCCTATTGGAATAGTCCCTTCTTTCCCATCCTTGCAACAATCCTTTCAAATAAAGTCTCTCCTTACCTATGTCTGGATTTGTTTTTTATTTGACAGTGCCTGGCACACTGTAAACACTCAGCAAATCTTAGTTACTATTATTATTATTTCCTTGCCTCCTCTTCCTTTGTCCTGTGCTAAAACTTTGCCAGTATAGGCAGGAAACAATGAGGGAATCCAGCTTGCTCCTTACACCTAATGGGTGTATGCTAATCCTCATCCCCAAAGGAAATAGATGGTACAATCAAATCTGGATAATTTAAGGAGGATTTATTTACAGGGGAGACTAGTTAAAAAGGGGTGGCTGGTACAGGAGAACCACAAGTGATAGTAGCCATTGAGTTTTCACCATTTCTCAGTTTGAGGGGACAAAAGGAGGCAGAAGTTGCTAGAATGTTGAAGGACAGCCATGTAGAACAGGCCGATTTGAGAGCAGTGTCGACGAAAATAATCCATAACCAATCCATAAATGAAAATTTGGATGAGTTTATTCTGAGCTGAAATCTGAGGACCATGCCCGGGGCCTTTCTTCCCGAAGGAAGAAACGGCACCAAAGAAGTGAGGTATACAGAATGGTTATATACCCCCAAACAGGATGCTTCACATATGATTGAAATGTCCCTCCCACAATAGTCACAAGATTACCCTGTAGGCACAGCACTTGATGGACACAGCAGGTAGTGGGTCTGCTATCTCGGAGGGCGTAGCAGGAGGCAAGTCTGCTGTGTCTAGCTGGGTGGTCACAGGTGAGTGCAGCAATCAGTTCCTAGCCTAAGGAAAGATGCTTAATCCTTAAGGAAATGCCAACTTTGGGAGGGGGAGGGAAGTTGCACCTTTATCTCAAGGGCTTTTGTTCTTGCCATAGGGAATCTCTAAAGCAGATATACAATGCATGCTCAATGGCCACTGTCAGGCCCTTTTGGAAGAACAAGGTCAGGCCTAATTAGGTTTACACCAAATGGCTTCCTCATATGCTCCAATATCCTATTGCTTGCCATTTCTATTTGTCAGCGGCATTGACTGTCAATTGGTCAAATGACTCAGCCCACGTTGGGCAGGGAATAAACATCCATCCTTACTTGTCTCCTTCCCTTGATCTTCTTTTGTGGCACTCCCTCAACTAAATCCAACAGAAAACCACAAGGCAGGAGCCCAGTTAATATAATTCACAGAAGTGAGCCTCCCGGGGCAGAAAGCCAGGTGGGAAAGAGTGGAGACCTGGAGGGACAAGTGGAAAATATCTATCACAAGGGGGTTCACAGGCCTCTGTGTGTATTAGATTGGGTTCCCTGGAAACAGACTCTGAGACAAAGGGTCACATGCAGAAGGTTTACCAAGGAGTACTCTCAGGAGATACACTGTAAGGAAGTGAAGGAGGCAGGACTGGACACACGGAGAAGCCGACTCACAATGCCATTGCAACCAGAGCCTCAGCCTTTTCTATGAGGAGCTCTGGAATTGGGATGGCCTTTCAGCGTTGTCCCCAAATTGAGGTCATGGAGTCAGCCCTTTGTACCAATGTATCAACCAGCCAGGGTACAACCTTGGGCTGGGGCTGGACAGTGCCTGTGACCTAGAGAAATTCCCAGGGAGGGATGCAGGTGTGAGCCGTTAGCACCTGCAGGGTGGGTGAAGGGATCTGGGTGGAGCACCACAGTATCCACTACAGTGTGTATGGGGGTGGAGGCAGTAGCTCATTGGATGGCCAAGAACAAGCAAAGTACTGAATACAGAAATTACAGGATACACTGCTGAGTTGGTGAGAAGGGTTGAAAAGAGTGTAATTACATACTGAAAAGCATCTGAAGAAACTCAATCTCCATTCTTGGTAAAATATATATAAATAAAAAGAAATCTCTTAATGCCATAGAAATAGATGGATACCTCCATATGCTGGTAAAATACCTGTATCCCAACCCAAGAGGTAAAACCATGATAATGGGAAACATCAAGCTCCTTCCCGGGAAAGTCAGGGACAAAACAAGGCTGTCCACACTCCCCATGATTGTTGAACATTGTTCCGGAGGTGGTAACTAATCTAACACAAGAAAAGAAATAAAGGGTATTAAAATAGGAAAGGAGGAGTAATATTTTCATTAGAACTTTAAAGATAAAAACTTTTTCACCTATCAAGTTAGCAAAGACAAAAACTGTGATAATGCACTTGGTTGGTCATAATTTGGGAAACAGGCAAAGTATCTGAATACATTGACAGTGGGACAGTAAATGACTACAGTCCTCTCTGGGAGGAAATCTGACAATAATTATTAAAATTAAGCACATGCATACCCTTTTGCTAGCGACTCCACTTCAAGGAGTTTGTCTTACAGATATATTCACACATGTAGGCAAAAACAGATGTACGAGGATATTAACTCTAGCTTGGTTTATTTATTAAAAGACTTTTTGATTATGACCAATTTTAGTTTATAACTGCATTATTTGGCACTTTATGGTAATGGATATTTCGTCCAATGTTTATTTTTGCTTATTTTTCAAAAATTGCCCAAACAATACTTTTATACACAATGTCCTTCCACTAGTAGTCAGCTTTAGAGATGATTTGTACTGTAGCCTCGAGGATGCAAGAACAATGAAGCAAATCTCAATGCTGGGTAAATTTTAGCTTTGTTTGTAATAGCAAAGGAAACAACCTAAATGTTCACCAGTGGGAACTGATTGAACTACAGTCCAACCATGAGATGAAATGCTATATAACTTTTTTCTTTCTTTTCTTTTTTTTTTGAGGAAGATTAACTCTGAGCTAACATCTGCTGTCAATCCTCCTCTTTTTTTGCTGATGAAGGCTGGCCCTGAGCTAACATCCGTGCCCATTTTCCTCTACTTTCTATGTGGGACACCTGCCACAGCTTGGCTTGCCAAGCAGTGCCATGTCCGCACCTGGGATCCGAACCGGCGAACCCAGGGCTGTTGAAGCAGAACGTGCGAACTTAACCACTGTGCCACTGGGCTGGCCCTGCTATATAACTTTTAAAATGAATGAAGCGGATTTGTTTGTACCAATATGAAGTGATTGTGAAGATATATTGTTGAGTAAAAAAAGCTAAGATGCAGAAAAAAATGTTATTAATATACTATTTTTGTTGTTTTTAAAAAACAACATATATGCATAGAAAATCTTAAGAAGGACATATACATTATGTAACTGGTAATGATAGCTGTTTGTGGAGATCAGAACTGGGTATTTGGAAGAATAGGACAAAAAGGGAAACTTTTTTTTTATTATTGTTTTGTACCTTTTGAATTGTGTGCCTATTCAAAAATTAACGTAAATAAATGGACAAAATAGATGGACCCAAATCAAGCAAATATTGAAAACAACACAACAGACAACAAATTTTTATAAAAACACTCTAGAGGAACAACAAAACAACCAACTCCCTTTCCTCAAAAAAGGGGCAGGGGAGAAATAGGGAAAACTGGGGATTAATAATAATCTGTAGGAGAATGTGTCCGAGATGAATTATAGAAACTCATCTGCTTCCGGCCTATTGCCATGGGGGGAGCAGGAGATTGCCTTTGTGTTTTGGCTGAGAAAATGACTGTTAGAACATTCTCTGAAATCTATTCAACTTTCGACTTTATGGACAGAACTCAGATATGAGCCACGCTTGTAGGGCCTTGTCTCACAATGGCCTTGGGGCAAACGCCAGGATGCAGCCCTCTTGAGCAGATTAGCAGGTGCACCCATTTCCCAGTCTGTCAGCATTTGCAGAGATGCATGTTTAGACTGGGTTGTGGCCGAACCCACCCGGGACAGTAGACCAGCAGAAGGACAATGACCTCTGTAGTTCTCTAGTTCTGTGTGGTAGGCATGAGAGTGTCTTTTATGGCTCAGGGACAAAGCAGCCTGAACATAGGTGATGGCTCCCCAGAACCTGGAGACCTTAGGAGTCACCACTCTAGTGGGAAATTGAGTTTGAGGGTAGCCCCTCCCACTGGAAAAAAAAGGAGGGAATCTCATTGCCTTGCAAACCAGTTTGAGCCTGTTCACTCATTGGACAATCCTTACTGTTGGTCTTCACAGGCTTAATATAGATCCTAACTACTAAAGACTTTACAAACCCTTCTTCCGATGGCCTTGCAAAACTCAGGGGAACCAAGAAAAGGTTGTGAGATCAAACAACATTCTCAAGGAGGCCACTTTTTTATTACTAGAATGCAAGCCCTTTTGCCACAGATACGCCTCTATATGCTTATGATAGTTTTAATGTATTATTGGGGGCCGTGGCTCTATAAGCAATTGTTCCTGCTATCTAACTTCCGCCAGAAAGAATGGCTCAGGTTTCAACTGCTGCCTTCTGTGGTCATTCACCAGAATTCAAATAGCTGCGTCCAGCAGGTCAGGTTATGCAGGTGCCGGGCTGTACGTTTTGTGGCTAATTCACTCTGGCAAGCATGTCAGGAAGTGATGCTGCTCAGAACCAAATGTTCCACAGGAGCATTACTACACTTTTCCTATGGCTGAGTGGCAAAACTGATGATACCTGCTCTGAAAATTTTCCAGGTCAAGCTTCTGTGCACCAGGCTCTGCCCAAGCGTGATTGCCAGGAAGTCTGTCCCATGCAGTGCTGCAGACCTGTGTATTTCTTCAGGGACCTCAGCCAGGTACTACAATGGAGGCAAAGGTGCTGCTTGAGGAAGAATTCCGGCTTTGGCTCAGCTATTCTGCAGTCTACCTTCCCTCAGAGCAGAGAGTTTGGGGCAGGGTTTTCTACTTATTTAAGAGAATGTTGTTCAAGCCATCTACTTGCTTGATGTGAGAGATTTATGTGTTTTCTAACATAGTCATCAATGTAAGGTTCTAACACTCTATATTCCAGTTGGAGAATAACCTTGAATTGTCGATTGTTTTACTCCTTTCAAAAGCTAAACAGGAAATTGACGTTTAGTCAATTTTGTTTAAGGGACATGGTATCCATCACTTTTGGTGTCTTTTAACATTGTTCTTTTATCACATTTGATCACTGTAAATCTACACGTTTATGTGACGTTAACTTAGTCCTCTCCAGAATACCCATTACTGAATTTATCTTTTAGAGAGTGTAAAGACTAGATTTGCTATAAAACTATTGAAGTTATTGACTAAAATCTCCTACAATGTCTCCTATAAAAGGCATCAAATATTGGGTTTATCTTATTTTAGGGTTTAGGACTAGGAGAAAAAAAATCTCTTCTGAAAAACTGGTTTCCTTATTCCCCATTCTAAGAGCAACACATTGTGTTACTCTTCTTTTTCTCACTGGCAGAAATAGAATTAATAATCATTCACAGTTACCCTGTCAGCCTTTGAGGCTAGAATATATGCTTCCTCCTCCTTTTTACGACTTTAGTGTTATATTTCTTTTTTTTTTTTGCAAACAACCGTTGCCAATGTTTTTTTTTTTCTTTAATTGCTCTGTCCCCCCAAAGCCCCCCAGCACTTAGTTGTATATTTTAGTGGTGGATCCTTCTAGTTGTGGCACATGCGATGCTGCCTCAACATGGCCTGATGAGTGGTGCCATGTCCGCGCCCAGGATCCGAACCGGCAAAACCTTGGGCTACTGAAGCGGAGTGCGCGAACTTAACCACTCAGCCATGGGGCCGGCCCCTGGTATTATATTTCTATCCCAATAAATGTGTTACATATGTGTCTATTATTGGAAGCTGCCTTAATTTATTTTTAGAAAAAGTAGGGCTATGAATTTATATCGCCATAAACACTTCAATAAGAAACACTATGTTCATTAAAAAAAATACAACAACAACGACAAAAACCCAACAACAACACACTATATCCAGGTAATGAACAAATTTTTCTTAAATCTAATAAAAAAAAGAGTAAAACTACTCATTATTTGTTTATCTAAAAATGAAATTTTTTATTCATTAACTCTTGAATTCATTCAAGAATGTTAAATATTAGATAAATTCGTTGAATCTCTAAATGCAGTAGTAAACATTAGGTATGCCGTGCTCCATGGTGGAGGCTGGCAGCTACATCCTTTTGGGAGATCCTAGGTAAGGATAGGAGAAAGGAAAAGGAGGGAGTAGGGAGGGCAATGGCTGTCCTACATCCACTAAACATGTATGTGCACCCACTTAAGCCGCCTCGGTGAGTCAGTCCCGACTGTTCCCGGCCTGGCTCAACAATCATGTAAACTCTGTGAGGGCTAGGATTTGCATCAGGCACAAGTGAGCTCAGGTTTTCTATTAGATATTTGGCAAATGAATGAATAAATGAATGAATGAGTCAGTGTTAGAGCTACCCTATTATGATAGTGGTGATCCCATTGTCCTAGAGCCTGAGCTCCTGCTCTTGTCCTTAAGCTTCTCTTGCCAGGAAATGGTAGACCCATCTCTGGGGACTCTGGGAAGCTGTTTCCCAGCGAGCCCTTGCCTGAGAAGATTGTAGATCTTGGAAATGGCATTCATGTGCTTTCTGCACCCAAACTCCACGCCTGTAAATACAAAGTTGGTTGTGCTTTAAAATATTATGCTCTTCAGAATCCCCACAAATGTCCATCAGCATTCATTTCCCCTAATTTTTCGTAGTTTATACAAGACAATGTAAGATACCATTATCACATTATCTTGGGTCCTTTGAAGCTTTGTGATGAAATCAACATTATCATACTTTTTTTTTTTCTTTGTTGAGGAAGATTCACCCTGAGCTAACATCCACTGCAAATCATCTTCTGTATGTGAACCACCACCACAGCCTAGTCATTGACAGACGGTGGTATAGATCTGCGCCAGGGAATTGAACCCCGGCCGCTGAAGCAGAGCATGCCAAGCTTAACCACTAGGCTCCCCAGGGCTGGCCCTATCATGCATTTTTAAAACATCATGAAATTGGGGAATCACTCTAACGCAATGGTTTCCAAACTTTAGTGTGCATCAGGTCTGCCTGGAGGGTTTGTTAAAACTTAGGTTAGTGGGTCCCATTTTCAGAGTTTCTGATTCCCCAGGTCTGGGGTAGGGCTCAAGAACTTGCATTTCTAACAGATTCCCAGGTGATGCTGACGCTAGTCCAGGGATCACACTTTGAGAACCACAACTCTAAACCAACTTTCTTTACCAAACACTCTGCCTCTTGTGACATTTTGGTTGCTTCTGTTCTGAATGCTGTTGGCAAGTGTGCAGAATGGCCTCAGGAGTGTGAGACTGAGTAATCTGGTGACTGCAACCTGTGTTATCTACAGCTGGTGGCTGATTGCAAAATGGAGCAATTAAGGATTAAGACATAAATCACAGGAAATTAACACGAAGCAGCACTGAGCACAAAACCCATAAAATTGCTAACATTCCTCTGTTTTGGTCGTACACGTGCATCCTGCTTTGCTCTGCTATTGTACCCAACATGATGGGACCACACCCAGAACAAACAAAAGACTGTCTGTCTCTGCCACCAGAGAATGGTAAGGTCACAGGCAGGCAAGAGAATGGAAGTAAATTCAATGAAAAAAGATTCTGCTGCTGATGATAAAGAAAAATGACATTATATCGATTTAATTTTATAAATATCCATACTCAGTCACGTAACTGTGGCAGAGTAGAAATTTGAATTTCTGTGGCCTCCGAAGAGCGGCTTCTTTATGCCAAAATAATTTCTCTCTGAATGTTTTCTACGAGTTAGAACTTCATATGACTATTTCATATGGATTCATTATTGATATGGCTTCTCAGAATAAAAAACCTGAAACGTACCATAAGATAGATATGAATTTGAAACGTAGACTGATGAAGTGGAAAAAGCTGAAATTTCATATTGCCGATTAATAATTCATTTAACTTCTTAGAAATTTATATTTGGATTTCTTCTTATATATACTCATTTAAAAAATTTAAGGTGATTAGCACCAAGTAAAATGAATTAATATAAAGGCTAGAAAATCTGATCGGATTGATTTGACAAAAATTAGTTTGAAGGCTTTCTTCCTGTTATATCCCTTTTATAAGGTCACACAGTCACTTTTCATCTCACAGACTTCCCCAAATGATTACTTATTCCCTGATGTTTTCTTTGACTAATCAGAACAAGATGATAGTTTCCTTTTTATTCATCCTGCTGATCTCTGAGTGTTATTTATCTAAATGTGTTCCATCTACTCTTCATAATGGTTACATTGATGCACATAATTTAGGATGGAATTGATTTAAATAAAATGTATTTAAATTTAAATTACTACCCAGGAAGATGGAAGGTAGTAAGTTTGACTGCAGCTCTTATTTGATTTAACCAGAATGTGGTTCTCAACTTGTAAATAGGTATAGTTTCATTTTTAGAAGGCCTATGCTATATGTTTCAAGTGATGATTGGTTTTGATAATTTCTCAAATTATTTTTGCTGTCTAATCAGGAAAATGAGGCATTTGAAACCAATAGGTGTGAATTCATTGAGAGGGTTACACACCTCTGAGTCGATAGGTTGATCATGATTTTGTTTGGCGTATTTTACGATATGTTAATACATCAATCAAAACACAAAAAACAAGGTACACATACGTAAATGTTTCATTTGATTAAAACAAACGTGCTGAAAATTTTCTAACGACAAACAAAAATGTTGAAATTAACCTAACTTGGAGAACAAATCTTTCATCCACCTTGGCCCTTGACTCCTTAGGGACTGGTATGGCACAGGGAATTATGCAAATTCGTGTTTGCAATCATTCCTTTGCAGAAATTAACACAGGGGACGAGGGATGTCTTGTTGTAGAATCTAATCTTGCTTAAGGAATGAGAAAAAAAGGCTGCAATTTCAGAGTTTGGGCCTGGTAAAGTCTACAGGACAAGGAGCCAGGTAAGTTTAGAAGCTTGGAACTAGCTCAACAGATGCCAGTGTGGCTAAACGGTGACATGCCACACCATCTCCACGGGAGATCTGGGCCTTTGTACTGACCATCTTGTGTAGACGTGGCTATTTTGTGCTCTTAATATATCTTACTATAGGCATACTACTTTTGGGAATTACTGTTTTTCCTTAGAAGCTACCCTCTATGTGTGTGTCTTTCATTTAATACTCACCTCCAGGATGCTCTGGAAGAATGAAGGGACACCTCTTCAGGGTACAACGAGAGAAAGGCTGGAGAGGCCCAGATCTTGGAATATTGAAGCTCATGCTGGGCTTTCCTAGATAATCTTGGACATGTAATTGCCACACATTGATTGGACTTGAGACATACTTTAAATTTCCTCAGAAAGACATTTATAAATCATCTCTCAGGGTGGGTTAATTTTGCAGAGCTAATGTCACCTATAACAACAGCAAACGTTAAATGCTTGATAGGTATGACTCACAACAGGTCCTCACAACGATCCTATGAGACTTATTATCTTCATTTTTCAGAGAAACAAGCTGAGGCACAGAAACGCTAAGTAACGTTCCTTAGGCCCCCAGTGGTAAGTCGTAGAGCTGAGACTAGGCCATTCTCAGTCTGGTTCAAGGGCCTGCACTCTGTGGGGGACGTGTGTGTGTGTGTGTGTTTGTGTGTGTGTGAGTGTGTGTGAAATATTTCGAAGAAAGAAAATCTTGTCAGAGTTGGGGCAAGTTCTGCTCACAGTGGCAGCTGGTCTTATCCTCGAGGACAAATGGTTTCTTGGTTCTTTTAAAAAGTAGGCAAACTGTCTTAGGAAGGACAGTGGGCCTTTGCCTGGGCCCTGCTGATGCAGATCGTCAGCCAGAGTATGTTTTGTGTGCCACATCTCAGGAAAGCCAGAACCTCCCAGAGAAGGACAATGAAACTGGCAAGGACGTGGAACAGCTTCTCTATGGGGCAAGAACAGGAAATTCGAGACACATCCCTCATGTCCCCAGCTCCCAACCCCATCAGAGTCAGTAAAAGACAGAGGTTAGGAGTTGGGATTTTCTTGGCTATTCCTCTGACTAGCTATGTAGACGTGGGCAAGCCTGTGAACATTGCTGGCCCTGGTCTCCTTATCTGGAAGATGGATTCTGGAAGAAAGCCAAACCAGGGAATGATTTCTACAACAAGGCAGCACAGGGCCGCAGTGGGGAACTTTGACACTGGAACCAGGTGGCCTGAGTTTGTACCCCAACTCTAAGCTATTGTCCAGGCAAGGATTCAAGCAGATGGAGGCAAGAGTTGGAGCAAGAGAAGGAGGAGAAAGAGGGATGTAAAGGCCGGATGAGTGGGTTAGTACAAGTTGTGTATAGATCGGGAACCACTTAGATTAATACACATGAAGCTTGTTTCTCTTATGCCAAGACAACACTGTTAATGAGCTTGGGCAGCCGGAAGTGTCGCTCTGCCAGGTGGGTCCCACCCTCTCCTCTGCTACCACCTGTCTTACTCCTACCTTCCTGCATTCACTACTCTCCATTTTCCGTCAACACTGGCCAACACCACTACCTACATGTCACAATGTCAAGGGAGGTATCCAGATGCCATTGCAGAAAGTGCCTATCTCTGCTCAGCCTCCAGAGAGGAGCTTCATGAGTCCAAGGCATTGCCAGAGCTGGACTCATCCTCTTGAAAATGGTGAGTGAAATGAGATCATTTGTAAGTTGAGATTTTTATCAAAAGCCAGTGTTTTAAAGCTCTCTATGAAACAAACAAAAATCCCATGGGGTTTTCCTTAAGGTATACTCACTTTCATATGTGTCATTATTGACTAAAACTTATAATTTAAATTATGGCATACTCCTTAATTTAAAATATGTACTCCTTAATTTAGAATACAATTTTCTTAAAGCTTGAATTTTAGAAATGAAAGGGACTTGTGAGACCATTCAGTTCCATGTCATCGTTTTTGAGATGAGGGACTGAGAGGTGGTGAGGTGAAGACACTTATCCTTGTTCACAGGGCTCATTAGCAGAGCTGGGTCATGGGCAGAATTCTCAGTCAAAAATTATTTTTCTTACATCACAGAAGACTCCTCCTCCAGAGTACTTATTGTTATGACATCTTAAAGGGTTCCAGAATGTGAGGACAAGTGAAACTAGTAGCATCAACAGCTCATGCAGAATGGGGACTAAAGGAACTGGGCCTGGGGCCAGGGCTGGAATCCTGTCTTCCCCACTTACTAGCAGTGTGGTCTTGGGCAAATTATTCCACCTCTCTGTGAAGTCACAGTTAACCTGATTGCAAGTGTTTCAATTGGTTTGTAGAGTGTTCCACTCTGTGTTAGGAACAGAATTAGTATCGGATGCATGTGAATCAGGAATCATTTATATATTTACGTGTTCAATAACTGTTAACTATTATTTCCGAAAGGCACACTATGAGTATCCAGTGCAGTTATAGGCTCTGGCTTTGCTAAATGGAGAATATTAAGGGATGTCTGCATCCTGCATCCTTTTTAGGTCTTTCCCAGTTTAAAAGTCTTGAGAAACCAGAATTCTCTTCCTAAGTCCATCCTGTTCCCACTTCAGCCCAAGCAGACATTCCCCTAACTCTAGAATGCTGAGGATACAGACCCTGGCAGAGCTTGATCTTAGCCATATCCCAGTGCTGAGCCTAGTGCCTGGAAAAAAAAAAAAGTTTGTGAAAGAGGAATACAGTGGTATCTCCAGAATTTTACTATAGATGTGGTTTAGAGGTGATTATCTGGGTGATTGGCAATTAGGGAGCTTGAATTGAAATTGCATTTGCTATAGGAAATGATGGTGGTTAAAGGGGTGTGACTAATGTCCCCTCATCCTAGCCCTTGAAATCACCAATGAATGCAAAAAGGAATGAATGAATGAATGAATGAATGAATGAAGAGAGTAGCAGAGCTAGAGCTCTTTCAGTAGACACCACTACAAGGATACAACCTCCAAGCAATACCAGGAGGACAGGAAGAAATCTCAGAATGGGACCTGAGATGGACTAATCCGATATAAACTGGGTATTGATATATTATCTCTACCTGTCAACACCCCCAGGCTGGAGAAGTATGCATTACAATGGTTATAAAACTGATGCATTCCTTGCCCTTGCGGGAAGACAAACAACTTGAACAGGGCCTTTGACCTGTGACTTGTGGCCCACGGTTTAGAATACAATGTTCTAGAGGATATATACTTACTGATGAGATTCTCACCACTTTTTCAATTTTCCTCACAGTGGCGTGAGATTAATGAGATAACCATTTTACAGCTCGATGTGAAAGACACTAGTATGTATAAGCTATTATTGTCGTGTTTATACTCCAGAATGATCTGATTAAGTAGTATATTTAGATACCTAAATGATAATGGAGAGTTTGTGTTGAGTTTTTAATTTATTTGATTAATTTGTAGAGTTTTAAATTAATTTGAGTTTTTATTGGACTATGAGTTTTTAATTCACATGGGATCAAGAATTGGAGGTCTTCTCTTTGTTGACAAACTCTATCTTCAGGTAGTCCATGTCTCTACTCTTTTTGCTTTTATTTTTATTTCTGTCTGGAAACTTGTCTGACTGGTCTTTGCTTCTGACGGCACCAGGTTATATGAAGGTCTTGGCATTCCTCGCTTGACGACTGCACATGACTAACTAAGTGTGGGGCGAATTCTCGTCAGGTGACTTCATAGTTCCGGGGAATCACTAGGACACATTGGTCATTAAAGCATTTTTTTTTCTTTTGAAATGACCACAATATTTATTAAAATAGCAAATTGCTTTTTTTTCTCTTTCCTTTCTAGAGATTTTAGTTTTTCTTCTTTAGTCTTCATGGCTTCACTTCTCTTGGAAGCTTGGAAATAATCTTTCCCCATAATGGGGCCTTTTTGCCAAACACTGCCTTTTTTCATTGAATTTGAAATATGGGCTTGATTTATTTCTATGGTTTGTGAGTTTGTTTACCAACATAATTAATATTATCAAAACTGCTCTTGGAACAGAGTTTAATCCCTTGGCTTTCATTTCTGATGCTAGGATGATTAACTCTGGAGAAATAAATTTTAAAAAATTGTATGTTAGGCACAATAGCAGTGACAGCATTCCTTAATTTTCCTGCTTCTGCCCACATTTGTTTACATGCACATCTGTCTGTAATGTCTCTGAATTAATCACTGTTCCTCCCGCCTAGAGAAAACTGAGAGGCCTCTTTTCTGAATCTTTACCAATGAACTTCTTACAAATGGATCACAAGAACCATTCACTGACACAAATTTCCTTTTCTAAGAAAATGAAGTCACTGTTTTTAACTTGAGACTCCTTAGCCTCTGTTAGCCCTAATATTTTATTGAAATATCCCCATTTAAAAATCTTGGGTTCTGAGGCCTGCCTGGTGGCGTAGTGGTTAAGATCAGCACACTCTGCTTTGGCGGCCCAGGTTCAGTTCCCAGGCACAGACCTACACCACTTGTCAGCCATGCTGTGGTGGTGACCCACACACAAAATAGAGGAAGATTGGCACAGATATTAGCTCAGGGCAATTCTTCCTCAGCGAAAAAACCAAAACAAAACAAAAGCTTGGGTTCTTTAATAAAAATGAATTTCAGCAATGCTGCTTTCATTCCATGTGTGTCTTCTTTCTTTTTAATCCCATGGTACCTTTTGTGATCCAGCGGGATTTTCAAGTCCCTTGGTAAAAACATTCCCATGGTGTGGTACGCCAGGATCCCAGACTAACAGGACCTCGAGCATTGAATGTCTTGTCAGAACTTCAGTTCCACTGATGACAGATTGTGCAATAAATAGTGCTGTAGTAAGTTACTGGCTTTTCTGCCAAAAGGAAGCAAATCTTTTCTCCTTAAGAGCACCTATTTTTTTTTTTTTTTGAGGAAGATTAGCTCTGAACTAAGATCTGCTGCCAATCCTCTTCTTTTTGCTGAGGAAGACTGGCCCTGAGCTAACATCCATGTGCATCTTCCTCTACTTTATAGGTGGGACGTCTGCCACAGCATGGCTTGACAAGCAGTGCGTAGGTCCATACCCTGGATCCAAACTGGTGAACCCCTGGCTGCCGAAGTGGAACATGCAAACCCAACCACTGTACCACCATGCTGGCCCCAAAGATCACCTAATTTTAAATTGCTAAGGAACCACAATTCAGCCCATAAAGATTATTCTATTAATTTGGCTCTTTCCCCAATATTCCTACATTTCATTTATTTAATTGTTCTTTCCTGCCACAAAAGTTACTGCTTCATCTCGGCCTGAGATCCTCTTCTTCACACTCCCCATTCTGGTTTCTAAATAAAATTGGAGAAGAATGAGACAGAAGTCCATGGCAGAGTTTGCAGGAAAGGAACAGAGAAGAGAGAGGCTGAGGAGGTCCAAGAACTGGTGAGTGAGTGGGGTGGACCTGTCATCAACACTTCTGGGCTCCTTCTTCCTCATCTGACTCCTTCCTCCTGGGGCCAGGACTTGACCACTGCAGCTTCCTTTGCCTCCACTCATGACTTCAAGACCATCCTTGCAGCAGACTGCCTTAGAAGGTGGTTGGTTATCTTCCTTGTTGGCCCGAGGGGTGATTCTGCCACTGTACCCGCTGGCCTGGCATCATGGAAATCTGACAAGCCCGCCTTGCAGAGACATAACAGATTGGCTTCTTTCTCTTCTTTCCTTTATCACAGTCAGAGAGAGGCCCAGAGGAGGAGGAAGCCATGGTTATAGAAATCGCCCTCCACAAGGGAGCTCTTGTGAAATTCACTCTGCAGGGAAAACAATACTGTGGGGGTGTCATTTTCAGTTGTGCTGTTGCTGGCACGACAATTTAAACAGTACTGTTTCCCTGATCTGTTTGGGCTTGGTTTCCACTCTTGCATAATGCACATGCTGGGTTCTTTGTCCTGTGGATAGCAGACAGCCCACGGCTACCTGGGCTTGGAGAGCTGCAGGGTTCTCTAATTTTATAAGTCAAGCAGAGTCTAAGATATATATTTCTAAAATCTTGGATTTTTATTGCCACCACAATATATCAACATTAAAAGTCAGTTTTAATCATTATTTTGTTTTTGAGGAAGATTAGCCCTGAGCTAACATCTGCTGCCAATCCTCCTCTTTTTGCTGAGTTTTAATCATTATTAGATATTTTAGCCATACAAAAAATACATAGTTCTCAACTCTCATTGAGTGGGTGATGAGATGCTCATTAGAAGGATGCGCATTGGAATCGCCTGGGGAGCTTTTCAAATGACCGAACCAACTGAATCTGACTCTACAGTGATGGGGCCCAGGCGTCTGTGTTTTTAATAAGCTCCTGAGATGGGTTGAGAACCACTGGTAGAAGATAGTATTTTTAAATAAGAGGTTTACTCTCCAGCCAGCTTAAGCAGTAATCTCTCCCTGGTAACATTTCCCTCCCTGGCCCCAGAGGTAATCACTAGCCTAAATCTGGTGTTTATTGTTCCCATCCAAACGTTTAAATGTATGTGTGTTTGTAACCCCAAGCATACATGGTATAGCATTTATAAGTTTTAAAAATTTCGCAAAATGGAATTATGTCGTAAGTATCTTTCTGAAACTTTTTTTGCAAAGATTTATTCATATTGATACATGTAGTTTTAGTTCATTTTCACTACCATATAGTATTCTATTGTCTAAATATTTTTTAAAAAATTTATTTTGAAGTGAGCCAGTGATTGTACCATTTTAACAGAAGCATTTCCATTTTTGGGGTGTTTTCTCCTAATTTTGTCCTCATGCATACATATTTAAATAGTGATAATTCCATTATAACTCAATTTTGGGTTTTTTTCCCCATCTCATATTATGTCATGAACTTCTTTCCATGTTTTCACGTGTATAACGATTATTTAATCGACTCTGTAATTTTCCTTCATGTTTTTTTATCATAATTTACCTAACTCTACCCTTTGTATATTTTGAGGGATGGAGCTGGTGAGGCTGTAAGGAAGATTTGGGGGTATGTAGCTTACGAGTTTTGTTGAATTGCTTCCCTAGGATAACTTTCCAGGAGAAGGATTATTGAATCAAAAGCCTTGAAAAATTTTAGAATTCTTGATACATTTTGTTATATTGTTTTCCAAGCACACTTTTACCATCTCTGGGTTAACGTTGGATGATTCTGTTTCCTGGGAGAATATAATGTTAGGAGTGCTTCTTTTGGAGAAGGCATGCTCTTGGTTCCAAATTCTTAGAAAAAATCAAACACTGAAAAGAGTTCCCAGAGTTGAAGCTATTTAAAAATAGACTAATGTAGAAGACTAAATGGAATAGCAAATATACAAGCAATACCAAATACATTGGATAGTCAGCTGATTCCAGATGTGACTTTACAATGATAATTGAAAATCCCATACCTATGTTGCCTAACCTCTTTACTAAACCTCAGGCTCCTCATCTGTTAAATGAGGTTATCGTAGAAATAATCACAATGAGTAGCACAACAACATTTTTACAGTCCTTATCATGTGCTAGACACTGTTCTAAACATCTTTCATACACTAGCATTCAATCTTCATAACCCTATCATATAGGCATTATTATTTTTATTCTTACTTTATAGTTGAGGAACTGAGGCATAGAGAGGTTAAATGACTTTTCTAAGGTCAGATAGCTAGTAAATGGCAGAGCCAGAATTCTAACTCAGACAGTCTGGCTCCAGAGTTTATGTTCATAATCACTAAATAAATAAGATAGTCTGAATGCCTAGCATATAGTAAATACTCAATAAATGCTTGCTATTATTGTTATTATTATGTGTTTAAACAAAAACAACTGAACTAGTATAGAGAGTGGCAGAATTGATTTTAAAACTCTAAAACAGGGTCAATGAGTGGAAGTTTCAGCAAGGCAAGTTTGGACTCGATAGCAGTAGTGCACCCTTGGGCACTGGACGTGAACAAGGAGAGGCTGAATGGCCACTTGTTAAGAATGTCGTAGACAAAATTTCTACATCAGGTGAGTGGCTGGACTAGATGACCTCTAAGGCACTGTCCAACTATAGGATTCTATGCTTCTAGGCAGAGTCTTATGTTCTTTTTCCATACAGTAAAGCTTCATTTGTTTTCTTTAATATTAGTTTCAGTTTATGAACCTTGTTGATGTTGTTTTCCTTGTAATTATCTGAATCATTCGCCAAGGAGAGCGTGCCTTTGTAGTTTGTGCAAGCCTTTGGCAGTCTCTTGTGTTGTAATGTTTGATGTGTTACAACACCTGAACATTGTAATGATGGGTGCTGGGGAAACCGACATACAAGCGTGTAGGTCACTGTGCTAAGGTGATCAGCCCTCCTGGGCAGGCATCTACAGGGTTACCGTCACTTGGTTGAATATTGTTTGGAGTCTGACACCTTTAACAATCAAGACAACATGCAGGCCCATGAAATCATCATATGGGGCTTTAAGTGTTTACACTGAAGAATTATGAGATATGATTGTGGATGTGAATTGATGTCACGCCTATAACAGCACAGTCTGTAAGTGACTCAGGGGAGTTCCAATGAGTTTCCTGCTGGGAAGGCGAATTGTTCCCTGGATGAACATAGTAGTTTTGCTCAAGTCGTGGGGAAGCCACACCTGACCTCATGATTTATTTTCCCTTTGGATTTCAGCCTAGGCAATTTTTCTGTCTTTACCATTACGTCTTAAGCAATCCTTCAGGACAATGCAAAATTTCGTATCCCAACTTCATGTCCTGTCTCCAACAAGGGTAATTTAAAAAGCACAGTTAATTCTGTTACCAAGAGGTTGATGATGGGAGTCCATAGCAAGTATACTGGACTGGCTCAGAGAGTCAGTACTTGGAAAACAATTCCTTCTTGGCTATATGTCTGTCTTTGATCTAATGTTTTATGTTGTGCTGAATGTGTAGTCACTATGGAGATAGATGAGAATAGGCATAGAGTTTTGGGGATCAAATTGTCAGCAAATGTGCTAATATAAAAATTGAATGTGGAGTCAGAAGGAAGGTGGACAAAGGCTTTCAAAACAGTATTAGGAGATTTAATCAATAATGTAAAGGGGAATGAGAAAGCCAGAGAGCAGATAGGACTTTACACATTAGATTCCCCAAAATCTTAGATAAATGATTTGAAATGATCATTTTTGAATCAGCATCACTGAAACACACAATTTACCTTATAAGGAAAATAACATCTTTTTTTTTCCCAAGGAAGATTAGCCCTGAGCTAACATGTGCCAATCCTCCTCTTTTTGCTGAGGAAGACTGGCCCTGAGCTAACATCTGTGCCCATCTTCCTCTACTTTATATGTGGGATGGCTACCACAGCATGGCTTGGCACGTGGTGCCATGTCCACACCCGGGATCCGGGCCGGCAAACCCCAGGCCATGAAAGCAGAACGTGCGCACTTAACCGCTGCGCCACCGGGCCGGACCCGGAAAATAATATCTTTTTATTTAGTGGGATTCGGCTATTTTCAACATTAGTAATAATTCTCCTAAAACAAAAGTTGTTACAGGTTGGCTTCTATTATCATGGTACTTTCATGCAAACAACTCATGTATTTATCCATAAGAATATTCATACTTTGTATTTAACTTAGAAACACTGTAACTCGAATTAAAAAAATTTTTAAACGCCAATTTATTTTGCGTAAGCTAAGGTTTGCTTTCTAATCTGACCAACCAATAAACAATTACGAGCATACATTTGGGGCATCTTGCTTTTGGGAACTTCAAAGAAGGTGGCAAGCTGTCTGGCAGGAATTACGAGTGTCATTATCCTTGTGTTATTCATAATGAATCCAATAGGATGAGGGCGGTGTCCCCAGTCACCCAGGAACTTGAATTAGAACCCTTAAGATTCAAATGGCAGCAGTGGGCAATCAGGGTCACTGCTTTTTTGGAACGTAAGTAGCATTTCTAAAACGAACATGTGTTATTTACATACATAAAGCAAATATTGAAAGATTGGCTTAGGCTAAAAATACTCAAGGTAAAGTTGTAGTACTGGATAGTAAAAGAATGAGTTCATATTGTGGACTTTTCAAAACAAAAAAATTCTTTTAATCATGTCTATTTAAGATGAAAGTCATTTTTTGATTCAAATAAAACAGAAGGGAGTTGCCAAAAAAAGTTTGTCCAAGAAATAATAATTGTATCTTATAGACAAGTACCAATCTCAGTTTACAATATTACTCTTAAGCAAATAATACTTTGACGACATCTTGCTGCATTTTAGAGACTGTATAGTTAAATATGAAATTTGAAAATTACTTTGACATATTCTATTTTGTGTAACATTTTGAAAAAAGTATCATGAACAAGGCAGTAATATTTATCTACAAAACAAGGCAAGGAGATTGCATTTAGAATCTTCTGGTAGGTTAGTTGAACAAACGAAACTTTCGTCTAGAGCTAGAAGTTGCCGTTGGTCCTGTCCAGGGTGAAGCCTTGAGTAGGGACAAGGTGCCAAATTTGGAAAGGAAAAAGGGACTGTCTCTTCTCTCTGCTGGGGAAGGAAGCACAGAGTGATTGAGGCAGCCTGAATTTCCGCCTCCTATTGAAAAAGTCCTTCTTGTACTGGTCTTTCTCTGCCTCTAACTCCTTCTGTTGTGAGAGAACCCTGTCAGAGGGTTACTTTAGGGAATACAATTTTTTAAAACGCAGGGAGGGCTGCTCTGTAAACATGACAAGTATGGATGGCAGGGAAGTCTTGATATTCTTCTGAGTCCTGAGAGTTATAGCCGCAGAAGATGAGGCCTGTAAAGTCAGTGGCCTGCCTGCTGAGATGGCAGCAGCGGTCAAGGGAAGTATGCCCAGTGCCGTGTGGGGGCAAAATGCCTCTTCACCACTTTGGCGGCCTCGCCCTGCTGACCCCTTTCTCCCACCCACCCTCCCTCCTGTCAGCCCCTACTTGGAGGCTGCTCATGCCCCTGGCAGGAAAGGACAGGTTTCTCCTCTGCTCACTTTGCTAGGGTATAAATTCCTCCTGTGAACAGACTTTTTGCGCCAAATTCTGCTGCGACTCCACCACCATGTCAGACACTTAATCCGTGATTCAGGCACAAATCAAAGGATTTGGAACTTCAAGAGACTTTGAAGACTCGAAAACTCCCAACTTCCCATTTTACTCGTGAAGAACTGAGACCACGTGAGAGCCACAGAGCTAATGAATGCCAGAGGCATGGGACAAGAACCCGAGGGTCTGGAGCAGGATTCTTGCAGATGTCATTTTCTCAGGTCTGCGGGCGAGGCCTCCAGCCAGTGCTCATTCCTGTGTGTGGTTACTAAGCGCTGTTGGTAGGAAACATAATTTTAGATGGGGTGATTTGGGGCTTCGTATTTAAAGAAATGAATCTTTGAGAGTCTGTCATGTGCAAACGACTGCCAAACAATTCTCTTCACACTGTTTTCTAAAACAATCATCGGCCCCACAGCTTTTCCTTATTGGGATGTGTCCTTAACTGAACTCCCGGAGATTAAACCCTTCATCCTCCATCCCTTTGAGTGTCTCACTCACACACTGAGGAATCTAAATTTGAAATCCTGAATTCTCTGGCTCGTATTTAAAGATGATTCCCTTTCTATTAGATATTCTTTATCTGAGCCTTAAGACTAGACAGCTGAGTATTCATTTAATGGGAAGACCTAAATTTTGTCCCCTGCAGGCATCCTGCCCAACTTACACAGTGGAAATCCTTGCAACTCTTTCTTTCATTTGGGCTGAGATGTCTTGTGTAGTCACAGCGAATTTATACAAAGCAAAGAAGATTCAGGAAGCAGAATAGACTGACAAAAACACTTCATTATTAGCATCCTGGAAGCAAATTGCATTGCTTTGGTTCTGTTCTCCATAAATACGTAGAGGAACAGATTGCAGGTACTGGCTCTGTGAAAGTTTTAAGCAGGTGAATTTTTACAAAATTGTGCATCTACTATGTGCCAGACATATTTTTCGCATGTTCTTTCATTCAAGGAAATGCTTTATTCTCCTTCTGGGTAATATCTATCCTAAAAATTTATTCTTGGAAAGGATTTGATGTTGGTTATTTATATTTTAGTTTATGCATTTATTTACCCAGTAAATATTTTTTGAGCAGCCACTGTGTACCAGACATTATGCTAGGTGCTTTGTTACAATAGGGAGAAAAAATTAGACAAATTCATGCCTTTACGTGTTAGA
The DNA here is from genome assembly GCF_041296235.1 of Equus asinus. Classification (NCBI taxonomy): domain Eukaryota; kingdom Metazoa; phylum Chordata; class Mammalia; order Perissodactyla; family Equidae; genus Equus; species Equus asinus. The sequence continues at coordinate 89,342,455 of NC_091798.1, forward strand.
TTAGTGAGGGACACAATATAATGACATGAGCAAATGTGAGATAAGAGCTTGAAAGGCACTGTGAAGGAGGTGTACAAAGTGCTAGGAGACGGGGATTCGTAAGAGCCGAGGAAAGCTTTCCTGTAAAATGATGCTTGAGCAGAAATGTGAGGGAATTGGAGTCATCAGGGAAGGAAAAGTGAGTTGAGTCAAGAAAACAGTATATGCAAAAGCTTTGTGATAGTGGAGCGTCATGGAGTACAATATGGATTAAAATTTCTGCTCTTGCTGTAATGAGTGAATACGTTTGACTGGAGTTAGAAGGGAGAGAGGTAGACTGATTAGGACGTTGTTAAAAGAGACAAAGCTTGGCTAAAGAAGGTGGAGAAGATGGAGGGAAACACAACTCTGACAGGATTGGGGGATGGTTTCAGCATGGAGGTGAGGGAGAGGTAGGTGTCATGGATGACTTCCGGGTTTCAGGCTTGTTCAACTGGATGACCAGTTCACTGAGATAGAGGTCCATGGAAGGAAACCAGGTTAGCAGGCTTGGTGAGTGTGGGGAGTGGTGAATTCACTAAGTTTGGGCACCTTAGAGAACCTCAAGAGGACAAGGTGAGTTGCCAGTTGTATTATCAAGTTTGGAGCCCTAGGAGACGTTAGTTTGGGCTGGAGATAGAAATTGGTGAGTCATTTCTGTATGATAGTAATGAAGAAATCGAGTAGAGGTGAGAGCAGCTGGGAAAAGAATATTTTGGAGTGCATTTAAATAAATGCTTTGCTCTTTTCTGGGCATGAGCCTTTTAAGCCTTGTGCAAGTACAGAATAAATTGCTCTGATTCCTGATCAAGGAAGACCTTGAACAGGTTTTAGAGAAGGTGGACAAACTTATGAATTTGGTAGAAATGTCCCTAAAGTGATGCCACATAGGCGGACCCTTCTGAGCTTGTTCAAAAGTTGGCCAAAAATACATGAAAGATATTTTTCACATCTTTAGGAAAAATCCCCTTTTAGCTGTCTGCTTGGGAGGCAGATGGTGCCTACGGAGAGAAGGGCAGGTGAAAAGCCGAGGCCTATAGAGCAGATTAAATGCAGTACTGTGCTGGCCAATAAACTGACTAAATGATCAAAGATGTGCTTTCCATCTAAAGCAGCTTGAAGATGTTTTTTCTGTGAAGTCTGAATTAATCTAAAACTTCTCTACTGGCTTCTAGAGAGTTGAAAGTGTTGGTTTCCTCGTGTGTCCAGGTGTTCGCATTCCTTCAGAATGTAAGCTTTCCCGGCCATCACAAGGAGGAGGGCTGTGGCTCTTCCTGACTCCCCAGCCTGGGTCTCTGTATCCTAGGGTACTCGCTGGGGCCTTATCTGTCAGTAAGTAATTGAATAGTCCTTCCTTGATTTGTTAGTTTTGAGTCAAGAAATTATCCTTTCAGATACAACGAAGATTTATTATCCACAAATGTGCTAGGCATTGTGCTGGATGTTTTCACCTTTATTATCTCATTTAAGAACAAAGAGGTATTTATTAGGTGTCTCTTACATGTTCACTATAGTACTAGGCACTATGAAGAATAGAAATAGGTAAGATTAATGTTTTCTTCCTCAGGGTGCTTATGGTTTGGTTGGAATGAAGAGACAAGAAACCAGGAAACAATTAGGATACACGTAAGTGCTTTGTAGGCAAGAGTAATCCCAGAGGGCTGCCTGGAGGAGGTAGGAATTGAGTGGGCTTCGAAGGAGGGAGGGGGTTTAGAGAAGCAGAATGGGGATGGGGAGGGGACACCCCAAGTGGAAGGACAGTCTGAGAGGATGCCAAGCTTAGTAAAGCCCAGGAAAAACAGGAGCCCGGCTGCCAGCTGGAGCTACCCCAGCAGAGCCCCTTCCTGAACGATCTTGGTGCTGAAGCTGGCATTTAATGTCTGGAGCTTTTTCAGTCAACCAGGTAGAGAAAACTCATTGAAATTTTTCCTTTTGTAGAATATTTGGGAAAATACAAAAGAGTATAAGAAATAAAATTTAAATTACGCACTATTATTATTAACATTTTGGTGTATAAGCTTCTGGAAAATCTTGTATGCATACAGATGGACAGACTGACATGCACAAAATCAACCAACAGCTCCCTGAAAATAGCGTTTTCTATGGTACTATTCTATTCTCTTCTGTCGTCATAGCCGCTCAGGGGAGGACTGTAAATAAGAATATTGATTGATTTGCGAAGTACAAAGTATTTCCACACAATGAACACTACAAAACTGTTTTAAAAAGATGAAAGGGAGAAGTAGATAATCTGTATGTATGCGTTCACAGAAGGAATCCTATCATATATTATTAGGTGAGAAAGGCATGTTACAAAACATTATTGAAGCATATCCATTTATTGGCATTATTTTAATTTTTAAACAACATATTAGAAAAATGAATAATGATATTTCCATTTAAAAATTACGGGTTAGACATTTTTCCATATTAAACATTCTTCAAAAACAATTTTTATTGGCTACATAATGTGTCATCATGTGAGTGTACAACAGTTTATTTAATCCTCCCTTTGTTGTTCCAGTTTTTCATGATTATATAATCTCACACACACACACACACACACACACACACACACACACACACACGCTTTTAAAGTATAGATTGCTATAATAGACCTATTGAGTCAAGGGAAATAAAAATGTTTGAGGTTCTTGCCAAATTACTTTCCAGAGAGGCTGCCAAGATTTTTCATTTCTACCAACAGTGTCCGAAAGTACAGGTCTCATTGTACTCAAAGCACTTTAAAATTCCTTTTGAAAGTTAATAGGAAAAATAATGTTTCATTGTCATCTTTTTTGCATCATTTATATTGCTAATAACATCCAAGATTTTTGATGTTTATCAGCCACTTACACTTTTATTTGAATAATTTAATTCTTAACTTTTGCCTATTTTTCTATTTTATAGTACGCAAAAAATTAATAGACTTTATTTTTTTAGTGCAGTTTTATGTTTACAAGAAAAACTGAGCGAAAAATACAGAGATTTCCCATATATCACCTTCATCCACTCTCCTCTCAGTTTCCCCTACTATTAGCATCTTGCCTTAGTGTGGTATGTTTGTTACAACTGATGAGCCAATATTGATACATTATTATTAACTAAAGTGTATAGTGGCTTCACTTGTGGTGTTATACGTTCTACGGTTTTGACAAATGTATAATGACATGTATCCAGTATTATGGTATCATGCAGAACAGTTTCACTGCTCTTAAAAATCCTGTGTGTCCACCTATTCATCTTCCCTCTCCCATAACCCCTGGCAACCACTGATCTTTTTATTGTCTCTGTATTTTGTCCTTTCTATGACATCACATAGTTGGAGTCATGCAGCATGTGGAGTTTTCAGACTGGCTTCTTTGACTTAGTGATATGCGTTTAAGATTCCCCATGTCTTTTCATGGCTTGGTAGCTCATTTCTTTTTATGGCTCAATACTATTCCATTGCCTGGATGCACCATGGTTTGCTGATTTATTCTCCTGTCGAAGAGTATCTTGGTTGTTTCCAAGTTTTGGCAATTATGAATAAACCTGTTGTAAACATTCATGTACAGGTTTTTGTGTGGACGTAAGTTTCAACCAATGTGGGTAAATACCAAGGAGTGGGATCGCTGGATCATATCGTAAGAGAATACTTAGTTTTGTAAGAAACTGCCCAACTGTCTTCCAGAGTGGCTGTACCATTTTGTATTCCCACCAACAATGGATGAGACTCGTTGACAGCATTTTTAAAAATTTATTCACAGCAACAACAGTTTTTTAAAAATCTATGCATACGCTACTTGTCTGTGAAGAAGAACCTCTTGTTTCTCATACATGGAGCAGAGGTGTTTTGTTTTTTTTTAATGTCAGCTTATTGATTGTGTTCTAAAACTCTTTTTCAGTGGATAGAGTTTTACTTCACTGTGAAGGATCTGCCTGTAGTTGACTTCCTCCAAGATTCTATTTTTGATGTTGGATGCTTTGAATTCTTGATTGTAATAGTAATCAAGAATTATTTTCTAAATTTTAACAAGTTCATATGCTGCACTCAACAAGATCACATAGAACATGTTAACATTTTGCTGTGTTTGTTACTCAACAGTAAAGTCTTTCACCAGTCAATTTTGCATGTAGGCATAATTAACTTCAGTGGGTAAAACCACCACAAAGACTTGGAGTGTCCTCTGCCGAGTTCTTTTTAGGTTCATGCAAAATATTTTGTTAATGTAAATTTAAGATTACTTATCTAAACATTCAAAAGAAAGACAATGAGACCTTTAACGTTGTCAGTGCTGGCTCACCTGACCCCTCCTTGCCCCTGTACCTAGGCACTCCCAGGGCTGTACCGCAGAAATGAACTCATTTAATCATAGCCTTGTGAGCTAGAGGGACTCTCAAGGTGCTTTAGCTCAGCCACAGGCCTGACCTGGTTTAAATTGCCTCCAACAAACGATTCTCGCCCTAATCCCTCAGAATTCCAGATACGCTACTCTAGTGAGGCAGAAAGGCTCCCAAGTTTTTTCTCTTTCCATACATTCTTCCTTGGGTCAAATCAAACTTCTTTACCTGCAGTTAGAAAGCCACTTCTTTGTGTTTTTTTATTTCAGAAACATCCATGAGCATTTCTCTTGAAAGTTGCTAAGAGAGTAGATCTTAAATGTTCTCACCATAGCGACAACAACAAAAATGGTAATTATGTGAAGTGAAGGGTGAGTTAACTCACTTATTGTGGTAAACGTTTCACAATATATATGTGTATGAAATCATCACATTGTACACCTTAAACTTACACAATGATATATGTCAATTATATCTCAAGAAAGCTGGAAAAAATGTAAATCCTTTACAAACATGGAGACAGGTTCCCTTTGTCTCTGGCTTTTGTGTCATCATTCTTAATTATGCCTTTCTTTTTTAAAATTTTTCGGTGAGGAAGATTGTCCCTGAGCTAACATCTGTGCTAATCTTCCTCTACTTTGTATGTGGGATGCTGCTACAGCATGGCTTGATGGGCAGTGTGTAGGCCTGTGCCTGGGATGCAAACCAGCCAAACTGGAGTGTGCGAACTTAACCTCTATGCCACCAGGCCGGCCCTGATGCCTTTCTTTTTATTTCTGGCTTTTTCTTTGTTCTTGAACTATATACTTGTATCTTTCTAGACAATTCAATTAACATTTACAGAGTACCTACTGTGTGCCAGGGGCATTGGGCTAAATTCTAGGAATCCCTTTAAGGAACCATCAAGGACAGGAGGTGGCAAACTTTTTCTTTAAAGGACCAGATAGTAAATATCTTAGGTTGGGGGTGCTATACCGTCTCTGTCACACTACTCAACTCTGCCTTCGTAGTTTGAAAACAGCCATAGACAGTAAGTAAACAATTGGGCATGGCCATGTACCAATAAACCTTTTTTACAAAACAGGTGGTGGACCCCTGATCAAGGAGATCACGGATACTTCCGAAACAAATTAGAATACACCGTAAAGAGTACTCTTCAGCAACAGTATCAATGTGGTAAGCGAACTCTATCAGCGTGTGAACAGCTTTCTACTGGAAGGGAGCGCAGGGAATAATTCATTTTACTTGGGGCTGCTGAACAAGTTTTCATTTAGGAGGTGACTTTTAGGATTTAAAGGATTCCAGGAGGGAAAAAGGATTTCAAAAGGAGAATTCCAACTAGTGTGAGCAAGGGATGTGAGCATGAGAGAACATGTCACGTTTGCGAAGTCTCGAGTTCTCCTTTTGTGGCTAAAATACAGTGTATTTGTGAGAAGATGGGGAAAGCCGCGCTGGAGCCAGACCATGCAAGGCCCTGAGGCTACCCTCTGGGAACTGGATTTTAGCTGTGGGCAAAGATGGGGACACAGTCAACTCTGTTTAAAAATGGAGGGGCCGGCCCAGTGGCGCAGCGGTTAAGTGCACACGTTCCACTTTTCAGCAGCCCTGGTTTGCATCCCGGGTGCGGACATGGCACCGCTTGGCAACCCACGCTGTGGTAGGCATCCCACATATAAAGTGAAGGAAGATGGGCGTGGATGTTAGCTCAGGGCCAGCCTTCTGCAGAAAAAAGAGGATTGGCAGTAGTTAGCTCAGGGCTAATCTCCCCCCCCACCCCCCAAAAAAAGGGATTGCCAAAGTCTACACCATGTGGAGGGAGTTTTGGGGTGGGAGACAGTGGAGGCAGGGAAACAAGTTATACACCCATTCCTGTTGTCCTGGTGAGACAGGATAAGGGCTTAAACTGAGGCAGTGGTTTTGGTATAGAGAAGAGAGATGTTACGAGGATGAATTGACAAGTCATGTTGACTGAATGGTTGTTTCCAGAACTCTGGGATGGTCAACTGGGTGGTTGTGTCCAGTCATTTAGTGCTCAGATTTTCTCCCAGACCCTGCCCTTTCCTTGCTCTGTATCGCAGAGAGCTGATCCTTGCAAACTATAGTTCCCAGCTCCCTCGCCTACTGGCGTCTTGTTGGGCACAGCCACGTGGGAGGGGGGAGACAGAGAGAAGCCAAGATGTTTCTCCCGTCTCTCCCTGTTCCTGTGGCAAAAGCAGCAGAAGCTGCGTCTCCTTTGTACATCGAGCTCCTGCTGTGGTCCAGGGTTCCAGCTCCCACCTGATGGCCTTGGCTCTTGGGCACCGTAACACCATCTCTTCTGTGTTGCTTCAGCCCCGGGGGTGAGAATGGCTTCCTGCCATTGCTAATCTCTGGGAGGCCTCACCTTCCTCTGTTTTCTCCCTCAGCTTCTCTGACATCTTTTTAACCACTTCCGCAGGTTAAATTCCTTCAGTTGAACTCCCTAGCATAGGTTCTATTTTTCTGACGGACCCTGGCTGAGAGAGGTAATGGTTAAGAGTTGGGCAGTGCAGAAGATTAAGGTAGAAAAGGAAGATAATTCCATTTTCAATCTGTTTCATAGTTTGATATGAGGTTCCTATTGTGCTATAATGGCCTTCATGCTTTCTCCCTCTAGTCCATTTTTCACAAAACTGGTCAGAGTAATTTTTTAAAAAGCCAAATAGATCATATCATTCCCTGCTTAAAACCTCCCAGTGGCTTTCCATTGTACCTAGAATAAAAGCTAAACTCCTTACCTAGGTACATGAGCCTCTACCTGCACCTGCTTATCTTTATGTCCTCATTTACCCTGCCAGCCACATTGGCCCTCTAGCTGTTCCTCAGACTCACCAAGTTAATTTCTGCCTCAGGGCCTTTGCACTTGCTGCTTCTACTGCTGGGAATGCTCTTTCCTCAGCTCTCCTCATGTCTTCCTGCAGGTCTCTGTTTTTGTGCCACCTCTTCAGATATACCACCACTACTCACCTCCGTATTCTGGTTTTTGCTCTTCATCAGATGTATGAAATTATAGCCTTTATGTCTTTCTAATTCTTTCAAGTTTGAGGGAAGAAAATTTTGCCTTGTCTGCCTTTCTATTCTCAACACCTGTATAGGGTCTGGCATACATTAAGGGCAGGATGAATATTTGCTGATGAATAGATGAATCATTATTTTACCTTTACAAAGTCTTGTATAGCAGAGGTGCTTTGTATATTTTATTTTTATGACTTTACTTATTTGTTTTTATTATCTTACTTCTATGTTTTCTTTTTCTGAAATGCCCTCTCCCATTCTATCTTCACTATTCAGTTTTGTTTGTTTGTTTTTGTTTTGGGGGGTTTTTTTGGTGAGGAAGATTTGCTCTGAGCTAACATTTGTTGCCAATCTTCCTCTTTTTTTGCTTGATGAAGATTAGCCCTGAGCTAACATCTGTGCCAATCTTCCTCTATTTTCTATGTGGGACGCCACAGCGGCTTGACAAGTTGTGTAGGTCCATGCCCAGGATCCAAACTTGCGAACCCAGCCCACTGAAGTGGAGTGTGTTGGACTTAACCACTACGTCGTGGGGATGGCCCCATTCACTATTCATTTTTCAAAACAGTTGGAATCCTTTCCTCTACGAAACTTTCCCTCCCTACTCCATACAGAGCATTGACTCCTCCCTCCTGTGGGTTCCATTGTACCCTGGCAAGACTGACATTTTATTGCACTGATTTAATATTCATCTCCTCTTCCTAGATAGCAACCTCTTAAAGGGAAGCTGAGATCAGGAATGTCACTTCTATAGCTTCAGAATCTAGAGTAGTTCCTGACACATAGTTGCAGTCAGTAAATTTTTGTTGAATGAATGAATGAATGGAGTAGCAGATACAGGAGATTCTCCAATTCCACATTTCTATTTTTCCATACACAGTGGCTCACTGGAAAAGAAAAATGGTTTCATATCTGTAAAATGGGGATGACAGTACCAACCTCACTCCATTTGTGGGGAAGATTGAGATCATGGAATGAAATCTCTTGGGAAGTTGTAAGTATAGTATAAACAAAACCCATCATTCCTAAAGTATGGGGAAAGGGCTTCTTCCACAGACAAGGATGCATCCTGATCTCAGTATCAGTTTTACCTGAAACTTGTCTATAAGAAACCTTCACATTTCTAGAATTTTCAGGATGACTTGGGAAGAAGGTGTCCTGATGGAAGTAGGGTTGAGATAGAGTTCACAAAAAAAGAGGGAGAAGTCCTTAGGTGAGCATGCCTGGCTTTTTAGAGGTTTGGTTGATCCTGGCAGGAAGGCCTCATACTGCGTCCGCTAGGGATGGATCCACAAAGCCCCTAAGCAAGAGAAGAACACACTCAGGGAGGCCCTGACCCCACAGCTAGATCAGGTGTTGGTCCAAGATGGCCAGAGCCGTGTACAGCGCCCATCTGTGCCTTCCCTTTCCCGTGTGAACCCGAGACCCCAGCCCAGCACCCTGAAGGGCCAATCGTCACCTGAGCACTGGAGTGTTGGGTCCTGACAGGTGCCGCCTTGCTCTGGTGCCTTCAACTCCTCAACTCCTGCATCTGCAACTTAGAGAAGCGTCGGGTGGAGTAAACATGTGTGACCCCTCTTTCTGCCCGCAGTCTTTATCCTTTGCTATTCTGCAGTGCCTTTTGGAAGCCGAGGGTCTGTTTTGTCTCCAGCCCTATTTTGCACTGTGTCACTGAGTACCTAATTTACTACCTATTAAGCAAAGACTAGAGGGAGAAACAGATTTTAAAACATTTAAGAGTATTTAAGTGCCAAAGTGCTTTTTCTAAGGATAAAACCAATGACAGGATGTTGGTTTTCATCCAAGAGTTCCTAGAAGACAAAAGCCATCCATGAGAACACATCTGGATTGAACCTGGGGGCACAGTGGGTGGGGACGTTGGGTTGAACTGGGGGCCTCTATGTAAAACCAATCGTGGCCTCAGAATTTAAAATTAAGTCATGGTGTGCAGGGGTACCTGCCCCCTTTGTGCTATCCATACTGCCCTCCCATGAAGGGGATCTTAGCATCATTTCAGACATATTTTTACTTCAGACACTTTTTAAAAATCCCAGTTCTATCAAAACAATTATGGATATTTTTGCTGATGCACAGAGCCAAGTTTTAAAAGAAACCGAAGTAGGCCTTAAAAAAATTAAAAGGAATTAATTACCTGCTTAGCCCAAGTGCCCGCCTTTTAAAAATTTAGTATTCTAAGAAAAGATATGTGAGTGGCTGGCATATGAGCATTCGTTGCTCTTCTCTGCGCTCTCCTATTTCTGTGCTCCTTCTTGTTTTTTCTTTTAATAGCATTTCGTATTTAACTGCATGTTTCCACATCCATCTCCCTCATTGGACTTGAGCTCATCTGGGGCAGAACCGAGTCTCACCCAGCTTGGATTCGTCATCACATCACTATGGTATGAGTGTGCCTAGTGCAGAGTTGTTTTTCAAAAACTATTTGTTGAATGAATAAACATCATTTTTAGCTGTAGGCTTGTTGCAATCATAGGTTCTTTACCTGCCACACAAGAGGGGCCGCATAAAAACTGGAACGCTAGGCTTATGACAAGGAAAGGTTTTTATTTCAGGTGACATCAGCTGGGAGATGAGAGTGAGCCCTCAAATTCGTCTTGTTTCCCCAAAAGATGGGAGGCCAGGGGTTTTGAAGGTTGTGAGGAATGTGGCTGCTTGTAGGGAGGAGGAGCCTGTGGGCTTGCTGGCTGGTGCTTCGTTTGGCCTTGTGAGGCTGTTTGCAGAGAGGAGGATGGTGGGATAAGGGAATCTGCAGGTGGCTGTCCTTGGTTGTCTGCCTCCCTGGCGGACGGCGGATTCTGGTGCCAGGAAGCGGAGGAGTAAGCAGGGAAAGGGGATGAGTGCTTTGGTTTTAACCCCATATGTGCTAAGTTTAATGTAGGGCAACAGATATCAGGGCCAGTATCAGGCTTTTGTTTGGCTCTCAGCCTAATTAGATACTTTTAAATTCATAACAAGCACTAGCTCTTAATCAGATCAAAAGATGCTCCAGCTCACTTTTAATAAAATAAATATGAATTAAAACTCTACTGAGATGCCACTTTTTCCTCAGTCGTGTCCTTGTATACATTGTGCACACAGTGTCAACATTTTGTTAGTGGTATACACTAGTGTTACTTCTAGGGAAGGCATTTTGGCAACATGTACCAAAATTCCAAATGAACATACTCTGTGACCCAGGAATTCCACATCTAGAAATTTGTCGGATAGATATTCTCCCACAGGTGACAATGATACATGTAAGAACAGTACTGTGGTGCTGTTCCCAGTAGCAAAAGCCTGGCACTGACCTAAACGTCCACCAGTGGGGGACTAGTTAAATAAATAATGACATATGCATTCTGTAGACGGTCTAGTCCAGGGGGAAAAAAGAATAAGATAGCTCTGTATCTACTGATATGGGATAATGTTAAAAAAACAACATTCAAAATGGTGTGTAGGGGCCGGCCCCGTGGCTGAGTGGTTAAGTTTGCGTGCTCCATTGCGGCGGCCCAGGGGGTCCCTGGTTTGGATCCTGGGCATGGACATGGCACCGCTCGTCAGGCCACACTGAGGTGGTGTCCCACATGCCACAACTAGAAGGACCTGCAACTAAGATATACAACTATGTACCAGGAGGGATTTGGGGAGATAAAGCAGAAAAAAAAAAAAAGATTGGCCACAGTTGTTAGCTCAGGTGCCAATCTTTTTTTTTAAAAAAAAGACAGTGTGTACAGAATGCTACCATGTGTTATTTAAGTGATGATAAGACAAATGACATGTTTGCATGTATATGCATAGCTATCTCTGAATGGACTTATAAAACCCTAGTAATATTGGCTGCCTCCGGTTCAGAGAACTGGGTCCATAGGTCACAGAGAACTATGGTTTCTGTCACTGGCATCAAAGAAAGTCCTATTGACCTTCTTGTTTAACCCCTTACCATTTTGCCGTTGCTTTTAGAATTAAAAGTCCAAAATCCTTCCTATGGCCAGCAAGGTGCTTCACGACAGGAACCCCACTCTCCCCCCCGCCTCATCCTCAGCCCCTCTCCCTTCCTCTCTGCTTGGTCTCCTTTCAGTTCCTCAAACACCATTTTCTATTCCATTTTGAGGTCTTTGCAGATGCTGTTCCTCTGCCCAGAATACTTTCCCTTCATCCTCACCTGCCTAACTCCTAGTGGTCCTTGAGGCATCGGCTTGAGGCCACTTCATCAGAGTGACCTTTGCTACCTCCTCAGACTTGTGTAGCCCCCTGATAGATGCTCCCATGGCACCCCAAACTTCTTTGTCTGTGGCAAACCCTTACAATTGCAATTAATAAGTTATTGGCCTGATGTCTGTTTTCCTCGCTAAGCCACAAGCCAATGTCTGTCTTGGTTACCTCTCCACACATGCCTAGCTCAGAGCAGGCACTCGTAAACACTTGTGGAAGGAAGGAGAGCAGGATGGAAGGAATGAAGGTTGGAAGGAGGAAGTAGGGAAGGTAGCAGGTAAGGGAGAGAGGAGAGAAGGAAGAAAGGGAGTAAAAACAGACGTTAAAGCTCTTTGTAGGCTATCCCTATGTGTGTTCTTTGTCAGTGGTTAGTTTGTAGGCTTGGTATTCTCAGATTTATTTGAAAATTATATTGTTAACTCCATGGCCTTAGAATTTATACTTCATAAAAATTGGGGATTTGGGTTTATAGTTTAGAGAAAAAAATTTATCACTGCCAATGTGTTTTTGTGTTAATTTAGCCTAGAAATCATGTTATTCTGAATATTTCTTGTTTTACCCTTGAGGGGCAGTGGCTCTTCAAACAGAAGGTAATAATTTCTATCTTTTATGAGTGGGAAAATATTTCAATACATCCATGTTAGGAGTTTAGGCGATTTTAATTATTCTACACATTTTTACATTGATGCTGCTATGTTTAATATGAATCAGATGGTCACTGGGTTGTACTTAGAATGAAATCAAGCTTCTTCCCCAGCCTCCAAGGTCCAGAAGGAGCTGGCTGCTGCCCATCTTTCTGCTCCAACCACGCTGGTCTTCTCAAGCCAGGATCATCTTCCCTCAAAGCCTGGTCACTTTTTACCTCTTCCAGGAATGCTGTCTTCATTCAGGTCTCTGCTCCAATGTCAGCAACTCAGGAAGGGCTTTCCAGAAACTTCCATCTGAAGTATGGGGGACCAGACAGATTTTATGAGGCCTGAAGCTTATATAATTTGAGGAAAAGAATACAAAATTATGAATATAAAAATTCATACAAAAGTAAACACTTATTTAAAATAAGAAATGACAACAAAGGACAAAATTAAAAAGCTGACACACGCCCCAACCATTAGAAAAAGAACATATGTTTTTATCAATCAACTGCCTGAGATAATAATTTTTTACCCTACAATTTTGGCTACATACTCTTTGATCACCTCTTCCTGTGACAATGATAGTGTGATATTTTTTATACAGTGAATAAAAAGATAATGCAGTCTTCACGATAGTATCATTGATTGATATGTCTTTTTATGATTGGCAGTTTACAAAAGTTTCTTTGAAAAGTTTCACTACTCATTATGGGTAATGTCAAGTAAATTTTTAGGATTGTTGTCAAAATTTGAGAAATTTCTATTAGGTTTTTTTAAATATATGAGCTCTAAGACTTTAGGGCATTTCAAGTGTTTTGTTTTTTTTATGGGGTGTGTGGTGTGCCAGTGTGTGCGCGTGTGTGTGCATGTGGGCCTCCACACCAGCATGCTCCCGTCCCTCAGGGGTCTCGGACGGAGCCTGAAGAGCTCTGAAACTGAAGTCTCATTAGCCTCACAGTCATTGCCCCCCTGTCTCCACTCCCCAGTTACTCGTTATCACTTCACTTGGTTTCTATTTTCCTCGGCACTGAACATAATCTGACAGCGTCTTAATCAAGCCCTTTCCTCTTTGCAGCCTGCCTTCCCCCACTGCAGTGTGAACCAGCAAGGATGAGGGCCCCAGACTGTTTTGTGCAGGCTGTGTCCCCAGAGCCTCTTACAGGCCTGGCCGAGGAGTGGGGCTCAATAATTTGATGAATGAATGCTAAATGGGATTTAATGTCAGTCTCTAGAATTTGTTCCTGGAACTTATGAATGTCGATTTTTCATAAGAGCCATTTAAATTAAATTTTCACATTCAGTGTTATGAGCACTAATTGTGCTAATAGGATAATCTTCTAAAGTGGCAGTTTTTACCTGATATCACAATGTGTTTATTTCTTTGACTAGAAGTTTTGAAACAGTAACACCACAGTCTTTAGAGTTTGTATGGACCTCAGATCTTTGACACAGCAGCTTTCAAACTTTCATGCTCCATTAGCTCCCAAACTAATTTTAAAATAAAATAAAATGAAACAATTGGCACCCTCATACATTTTCAAGTTATTAATTTTTTTAAATCATAAATTTAAATATTTGCAAAGGATATAATTTCTAACTTGGTGTAAACTGTATTAATTGGAAGCAAAATACCAAATCAATTTGATTCTTGCCTTCATTGCTTTTATTTATTTATTTATTTTTTCTAAAGATTGGCACCTGAGCTAACAACTGTTCCCAATCTTTTTTTTTCCCCCTGCTTTTTTTTCTCCCCAAATCCCCCCAGTACATAGTTGTATTTTTTTGTTGTTGTTGTGGGTCCTTCTAGTTGTGGCATGTGGGACACCACCTCAACATGGCCTGATGAGCAGTGCCATGTCCGTGCCCAGGATCTGAACCCCGGGCTGCGAAGCAGAGCTTGCAAACTTAGCCACTAGGCCACGGGGCCGGCCCCTCTTCATCCCTTTTAAAAGTACATTAATGAGGGGCCGGCCCCGTGGCCTAGTGGTAAAGTTCTCACACTCTGCTTAGATGGCACAGGGTTCACAAGCTCGGATCCCAGGCGCAGACCTACACACTGCTGTCAAGCCACACTGTGGCAGCATCCACATAAAATAGAGGAAAACTGGCACAAACGTTACATCAGTGACATCTTCCTCAAGCAAAAAGAGGAAGATTCGCAACCAATGTTAGTTCAGGGCCAATCTTCCTCACACAAGCACAAAAAAATTGAAAAAGAAAATCAACGAGCTCTTCTTTAACAGTGGAAAATATTATAGTGTTTATTTTTCTCCCTTAAATCTGTATTCTCATTCCACTTCTTCTCCTCTCAATGTCATTTATTTTTATGCCTGAAAGTCTTCTATGGATAGACCGCTCAAACTTTTCTACAACAAAATATGTATATACATTTAAATTTAAATTTTAAAACTTTTTTGTGATCACAGGCTCAAAGTATTAAAAATTTCTTCTGGATTGAGTTAATATAATTATTATTAATATACAGATCATCAAGAACATAAATGTTTGACAGATTTTGATCTGTAATTATGAAAAGTGAAATTTTATTAGAAATGCATTTCTCAATTAGATGAGTGGAACTATTTTTTCAATTAGGTTATGTATCTACGTTTGCATCTTATTTATTGCTAGAATGAGACAGAGTTTAGCATCAATTATATGTCTATCTTTTGTTTTATAGATCAAAGCTCCGAGAAACTTTACTCACATAAATAAGCAGATGGGAAAGAAGACTATTTTCTGGGTTTTTGTTTTTGATTATTGTAGCTTTATTATAATTCTTTTTTCAATTTTATTTATTATTATTTTTTTAGTTGCAGTAACATTGGATTGTAGCATTATATAGCTTTCAGATGTACATCATAATATACTTTGAATTCTGTGTAGATTACATCATGTTCATCACCCATGAAACTAATTATAGTCCATCCCCTCAGAAGACTGTTTTGTTACAGCAGTACCTCTCAGCTGTCTGAACTCCTTCCAAGTTTTATATGAGAAATTGTATAATGATGTATCATCGGGAATTCCTGTTAATGCACTGTTAGCTGACGTGTCCTGCCTCAATTATATTGATAGCAAAGAACTAAGAACTTCCTGCCTTGCAAGCGGATTAATCAATCATTAAAGTCAGTCACTTTCTCAACACCCTTGATTAGGAATCTCCCCGCGTTTGGGCCTCAGAGGTTCTTACATCTCAGGACAATCTCATGTTTCACGACGCAGTGTAGAAAGATTTGGGATGAGTGAAAAGTGTGCTTTTTAAAAATTTCGATGGTGGGGTGTGATTGTTAAAGGAGAGGTGGGAAGGAGAACCCACAGACAGCTGGACGTAGGTGAGCTTCAGGCAGATTAGTTGTAGGAAACAGTCCTTCCAAATCAAGTTGAGGGTCTGAAATTGACTTCCTTTAAAGGACCTCTGTGTACGAAGAGGAAAGTCTAGGAGTCACATCCCAGTTGGAAGGCCATCCATTCGGAACCTATTTCAGAATCAGGTTCCGAGGTGTACTTTGTAATGGTCACACCGCTAGCCCATAGCAGACCTGGGATGGTGCCAGGTGTGCCCCCGCCACACACCTTCCCCACTGCTCCCCTCTTACAGCAATTGGTGTTTTTCTTTAAAAATAAACAAATAAAACACTCAATTTAAATTAGCTCGTAAAGCTCCAGCAACTTCAGTCAAGATCAACTCGTGAGTAATCTGTAGAGGGAAAGGAGCCTTTGGCTCTGGAATGACACCACGTGAACTTCTGCAATCTGCAGTTTGTTCTTGAGATCTCTTTATTTAGGAGCTTCACATGGAACAACTGTAGTAAGAGGAGCAAGGGTGACCAACAGGATGTCTACCAGCAATTGCAAGGTTACGACTATTTACAGTCACATCCACCAAGCAGAAAAAGTAGGTAACACGCTCTTTTATCAAAATAAGCTAAAATTAAAATACAAATTCAGTGATTCAGTCTCAATTTAGCAAATATTTATTGAGTCCACCATGTGCCGACAATACACTGGCTGCTAGAGATTTTGAAATTAATCCTAAACTAATTAGCCTACTGCAGGAAGGCAGGCACGTGGTGATTAAGAGCAGCAGACGCTGGGGCACCTCTGGCTTAACCCCTGCTCCATCCTTTTGGTTAGGTGGCTTTAGGCAAGCTCAGTTTCCTCTTCTGGAAAATGGAAATAATAGTATGTAGCTCATAGTGTTGTGGGGCTCAAGGAGATAGCCATGTAATAAACACTCAGGAAATGGTAGTTACTATCATTATTTTTATGCCTCTTTCTACTCCAGCAGCTGGCATGGTGTCTGCGCATAGGGGTAGACACTTGATAAATGCTATTGTCAACAAATAACTGGAAAAATAAAGGTTTTAATACACTACTCCATCACAAAGGAATTACATTGTAGGCAGAACAGGTTATTCTCAAAAGTCCAGTTTTATTTACAGTATTTAGTCCATTCTAAAGCTAAATATCTTTTAAAATATTTCTTTCTCCTTTCTACTATTCAGTGAAGTCATAGATCTCACTTTTAGACAGCTTTCTGTATATTCAAACATTTTTCCATCAATTTTTTTTTAGCAGAGTCTATGGGATGAGAACTATTGTAGGGTTTTAAAAATTATACAATATAGTTCCAGGAAACCCAAAAGTTTCCTAGAAATACATGGATCTAGTGGGAAAAACATGTCACATCTTTGAGAATTCACAGGTGGAAGTGGGAAACCAATGCCGTAGTGTCTTGTTGAGAAGAGAGTTTAAAGGACCATTGAGGTTATATTATTGTAGAGCATTTTTCTTGTGCCAGCTTGATACTGGGGCAATTCTCCCTGCTGTGGGGTGAATAGTACACGTTCCAGGCCTCCAGGGTCTTTCCTAGCATCCTCTTCTGTTTGCTCCCTTCTCCCTGCCTCTACTTTCCCTGCTCTGATTATTTCCTCCAGGGACGACACCTCCAGTGCCTTGGTGGGAATGTTGGAAGTAAGAGAAGACATGGCGTCTGGGAACGTGTGCCTTAGCGTAAAACAGCATTGCTGGAGCCCCACATCCTGTGTACTCGTATTGCTTAAGCTTTGGTTGTTTTGACATTCTTTACATTCACCTGGATCCTATTACTTTCTCTTAATCATTAAATAGGGTATTGGGTTATTAAAAATTGGAAACTTAAATAAAGCCTAGGAACTGGAGAGTATGCTAATTAAGCACTCTATCTGGTTCCATTAATCCAGTCCTGTGTGTGCTTGAGGAAATATATTTTAAAGTCTTCTTTAAAATAAATATCATTTTTTCTAATTATACTTCCTTTCACACGCAAAAAAATTTTTAAACTGGTCTTTAGGTGAGGTTAGTTCTTTAGCTGATTTTGGTACTCCCCATCTCTTGTCCTGTTGGAAAATAGAAGCCCAGCTACCGATTGTACAAGCACTTGAAGAGAAGAATTAGGAATTTGTTTTGTTCTCTTTCCTAGCTCTGTTTTTCATTCCCCACACGCCTACTCCTACCTACAAATCCAGGGCTACAGTCTTTCTCTCTAAAACCTGTTTCTGCCTACAGTGTACCCACTGTTAATTTACACAGCCCTGATTCATCTTGACTGTCATCTGCTTCCAACAGGTGAACACCTCCAGGCGGTCACCTGGAGACACTTTTCTGTAATAATACACATGTTTCATGATGGTGGTATGTATCACCCTCATTTTCCAGGCATGAGATGTGACAGAATTCCAGTTTCTTGTCCTGTGTCCTTAGATATTTGTACTTTTTTTCCATGTTTCTTTTTATGTGTGTCTTAGCAATCATTTTTAGTTTTTCTAAACTTCTCGATGTTCCTCTAGATATTTTATTGCTCCTGTGGGTTTTGTTTCCTCTTCTAGTTTGTAACATAGTAATATGTTGTTCTGATAGTATATTAGTCAAAGATGATTTCTATGGGGCCATATAAATAAGGTAAATAATGAACTGTGAAACCTGCAGTTAAAAATATGGAAGTTCCAGGAAGAAAATTTTAACCAAGCAGGAATAAGCTGGCCAAAGGCTGGGTTTCGGACTGGCTATGTTTAGATAGGGGAGTGTGTCTTTTAGCATCCCTTCCTCCCTACCAGCAGCATCCCTCAGCTTCTCAGCTCGGTATTTTCATGTCTCCCAGTTTCTAATCAGGAAGAGAAGCAGCCCATGGAGGACGACCTTTGGGGTGTGTGCTGTGCTTGCCCTGTCTCTGCCTGTCTTTTAAACCTGACTCCGTCAGTCACAGGGTGGCTACCTGTTAGTCATTATTATATGAGATGACTCACCCCCAGCCATAGTTGATTGGACCTGGAGAGAACATTTAATCCAAACTGCCAATCAGATTTGTTCTCCACAAATCCTGATTCGTTTTAAAACTTCAAGTTCAAGTTTGATCTAAAGCTCCCCTTCTCCTCTCAGCACACACGTGGCCCATGGCCCCAATGACTTGTGTGTGATTTTGTGTATTTGTGCATGTGAGTGATGGAGGGGTATGCAGTGTTCTCTCACAAGAGCCCACCTTCCTCCATGATGTACCCCTCCAGCATGGGAAGAGGAAGGAAGGAAGAGGGAAAGATGTCTCCTGAGGCAAAGTTGTAGTCTGCACTCCCAATGCACTCTTCTGCACTCTGGGAGACATGGGTGAGGCTCTTAAGGGAGTCAAGCCAAACAATACCTGGGGGAAACTTTTGAGGGATCCGATGACTCCAAACCTGAAGCCTCCCGCCATATTCCTCTGTGGCCAGTGCCTCTTTGCCTCATGCTGCAATCGTCCTTGATAAACCTGCAGTCTTCAATCTTGCACACCTTCCATGGTCCCAACTCTGGGGTGTAGGAGGAGGTGAGCAGCGTTGTGCTCTTTGCCTCTGAGGAAGTGGGAGTTTGAGGGGTGTTCACTGGCCCCTCTCTTTCTGATCGCACCACCACACCTTTGGCCTCAATGCTCATTCCCCCGGTGGTAGCTTGAGATGGATCAGCAAGACCGTGCTCACCAGTCATGCAACCAAGGACTGAGATGTATGGCTTCTCTTCCCCCCAGACGCCTACCGGCTTGGAGTGGTTCTGTTGAGTTCCCCTCCCTCAGCTTTGGAGAGGAGGCCAGTCCAGAGACCAGAGTCTCTTATCAAACCTTGTCTTTCCCCGCCAAAGGAACAGTCCTCCTCTTAGACCTTCTCATGCCAGAACCTGGCAAACCAGTCTAGGCTCTCCAGCCCCTGGAAGGACAGGAGTTTCTGGTTAGCAGCTGGTCCCTCCTTTTCCAGCTCCGAGAATTTCTTAAGTTCTTTCAATACAGCACTAACACTGCTGTGATCTGTGCATTATTCTGCTAACATGAGGGGCAGGACTAGCTCTCAATCAGAAACCCACACCACCTGGCTACTGTAGGTCAAAGAGTCTCTGATGCTTGCAGACCGAGTCCTAGCTATTATGCCATCAAACCAATTCTTATTCATATATTTATAACTTTTCCCAATGACATGGATTTGGTAAGATTATTGCTTAAAGAAGTCAGTGTGTCCCAAAGGAATGACTCTTCCTGGTATTTTTCAAGTTCTGCTGCGTTAGTGGGACTTGCCCTCCAGAGACGGCTGACAGTTTGGTGATTTTCCTCCAGCAGAGCTCAGCAGCTTCCGTGTAGGAATGGAGAAAGTGTGCAGTAGGGTTGCTCCAAGGCTGGGCTTTTCAGGGAGCACGTGGCAGAGAAGAAGAGAATGAGGAAGTGAGGTGCTGGTGGGAAGGTGGTTAAAGTGACAAACTGTGAGGCTCAGGTTATGGAGCCCCGAGTGGCTCTCCACCTTGGCTGATCATTGGAATTGGCTGGGGAGCCTTTCAAAATATTGATGGTTGAGTCCATCCCCCAGAGCTTCTGATGTCACTGATTAAGGCAGTTTAGTCATCCTGAGCCTCAAAGGCTCCCCAGATGATTCTAATATTTAGCTAAGGTTGCAAAACATTGTTGTACGTAAGGGAAGGACGTGAAATTAGATAGGCGCTGATAGATTGAAAAGGGATTGAAAGGTCAAGATGCTGGAGATCCCAGACGTGATAGGGCTGCGTTCAGAAGGGAGGCTGCCAAGAGAGCAGGATGGCAGGAGAGAAGGTGGTAACGAGTTTCAGGGTGGCTTCTGCTGAAGTGGACTGTGTGGGAGGTGAAGTCGTTGGTTAGACGAGACTTCAGGCTGGCTCACCTTTGTGGATGGTTGTCACTTTCTGGGATACCGACTGGAGGCTGAGGTTGCAAAGAAAGCCTATAAGGAGGTGCTGAAGTCCTTGCTGACGTTGGTGGAGGGCCCTGGGGTAGAAGATTGAAAGAACGAGGACAGGAAGAAGGAGCGTGTTTAGATGACATGAGCTGGAACTGCCCCTTCGCCTGCAGGGAGCTTTGGAGAAGGTAGCTGTACAGGAAAACTCAGGTTTCCACCTGTGAGTCTTTCTTTCCTGTGTCTGCTTTACTACTCACACAAAACCCTTTACTCTGGTCACCGGGTGTCCAGGGGGGTGGGGTGGTGGTTCCCCACACCAAGCAATTCTCTACGCCACCAGCTGGGTGTCCTACAATTTAACTCAGTCCTAACACGATCTACTTGGAGAGAGTGTCAGATCCCACAGGTTGAGATTAAGAGCTCAGTCCTACAAGGCTGTCCTCCCAGCTTCAGATGCCTCCGATGCCAATCGCAAGTCCGGGTTGTCACCTGTGCCTCTGATCAATCACCTATAAATTGGAGGTTCCCATGACCCCCTCCACAGGTTCAATAAATTTGCTAGAGCAGCTCAACAGAACTCAGGGAAACACTTCCTTAGTTTTCCCAGTTTATTAAAGGATATGGTAAGGGATACAGATGAACAGCCAGATGAACAGATACAGAGGCGTGAGGTCTGGAA
Organism: Equus asinus; assembly: GCF_041296235.1. Classification (NCBI taxonomy): domain Eukaryota; kingdom Metazoa; phylum Chordata; class Mammalia; order Perissodactyla; family Equidae; genus Equus; species Equus asinus. Next base: position 89,363,553 of record NC_091798.1, read on the forward strand.
GGGTCCAAAGTATAGGAGCCTCTGTCCTGGTGGAGTTGGGTAGCACCACCTTCCCAGGGTGATGTGTTCACCAAGCTGGAAGCTCCTGGAACCCATGCTGTTGAGGTTTTATGGAGGCTTCCTCACATAGGCACGATCAGTTACTAAGTCCATTTCCAGCCCTTCTCCTCTCTCTGGAGAATGGGGGGTGGGGGGGCTGAAAATCCCAAGCTTCCCTTCATGGCTTGTTCTTTCTGGTGAGCAGCCCCCACCCAGGAGCCCACGCAGAGTCACCTCAGCAGAACACACGATGCTCCTAGTGCTCTTATCACTTAGGAATTTACAAGGTCTCAGCAGCTCTGTGCCAGGAACCGGGAGCAGAGACCAACATAAATTTTCTCTTACCTCATGGTAGGGAAATGAGCAGTTGCCATAACACAGCTGTGGCAGAAGTGAGGTCCTGGAAAAGAGCCTGATTCTTCAATATTGTGGAGGTTTGGTCTCCAGATGGCTGAGGATTTCTGTGTAAAATTTTTTAGAATTGAATGAATAGATTGTTCTGGATCCATGACTTAGCCTATGCCGCGCAGGAGTCACAAACTGGCTGAATTCAGGCTTGTTTTGTTTAGATCACAGCATAATTTGAGGGGAAATTGAATTTGAATGTCTTTCTGCAGAGCCTGCTGTCCCCACTTTACCCCAGGTCCCACCTTTGGGCTTAAAATGAAGTTGCTTCATACATTTATATTACCTACTTGGCCCCAAGACTTTTGTTTCCTTAATTTTGTTTTATTATGAAAAATTCCAGTATACAAAAGCAAAGAGAGTGCTATAATGAATCCCCATATCCCCTCACCCAGATTTCTGATGTTGAGACCCCTGGGGAGACACAAAGAGCAGTACAATCCGTTTCTTGGCACAAGCTCTTCCCCTGGTGTGGCGGGCTCCACGCTCACCCCACCCTCACTTGCTCGTTGTTGTTTGTGTCTCTACAGAAGCATCATCTTTTTATACACTTTACCACATAATCATTCATTACCTATTTGTTGAGCCCCTTCTGTGTGCTAGGCCCCCTCATAGGCACTGGAGTTAGAGCAGAGAGCAAAGCACACAAGGTCCCTGTCCTCAGAGGACTTAGAGCCCAGGGTGAGAGAAAAATGGTACACAGTAAATAAACAGGTCACATGAAGTGCTCTGAGGACTGAAGCAAGGCCATTTGACAGCGTGTCTAGTCCAGGTGTAAGGGATGGGAGGATAGGGGTGCGTGGAGCACTTTAGTATTCACAAGGGCCTCCCTGAAAGGGTGACCTTTGATCTGAGACACAAATGACAAGAAGGTACCACCATGTGAAAATCTGGAGGGTACCACATTCCAGGCAGAGGGAACGGCCAGTGCAAAGGTCCTGAGGCAGGAATGAGCTTAGGGGCAGTTTGAAGAAGAGAAAGAGGTGAGCAGGAGGGAGATGTTCCTCAGGGCTTCCTTAGGACACCTTAGCCCTCCTACAGCTGGGTTAAGCCACTTTTCTCTGTGCCTCCACAGCACCATCTGTGACATCTATTATAGCACTTAAGTCCTTTCGTGAGGACTTGTCTGTGTCCCTCACCGGTCCAGGGGCGGACCAAAGGCAGGGCAGGGTAATTTTCATCTTTGTATCTCCCAGCCCTTAGCCCAGTGTCTGGCTCATAGGAGATGCTCAATCAAACTATGAAACATAAATGTGTGCATGTGGGAAAAAAGAAGAGGGGAATCTGAACGCTGGGTTCTAGACTTAAATCTGGAAGTAACAAGCAAACCACAAAAATATTTGGCTCCTAAAATTTTCTTTATGTGTCTGAGGGAAGACAAGGAAGTATTTTTGTGGCTGTTCAAGTTTGCTTCTTTCTTGGGGGTCTCCCAAACGTGCATTCGCTTTTCATTCATCAAGTATTTGCTGAGTTCTTACCACATCCAGGGCTTTGCTCTAGGCATGTGGATATGGAGAGATTAGGGCCAAGTCCCTGCTCTGGAGCAGCTGAGGTTCTGGTTCGTGGGGAGATGATGAGAAAACAAATATTCTATGACAAAAAATGCCTGGCAAATGGTGCCAATTGCTGTGGAGAAAAATAAGCAGAGGAATGGGGTTAGAGAGTGCCAAGGAGCCGCAGGGCTGTTTCACGTGGGGTGGAGAGGGGAAACAGTCATTTCTGGGTCCTCTGGGAGTCAGATGCCAAGAAGGACATAGAAACATGAGATTGGGGGCTGAGGCGGGCAGAAATCCTTGTGGAAGTAAAAGTGGAGAGGGAGCCAGAGAGGCAGGGGAGCCTTCAGACCGCAGGGCAGGTCTGATGGCTGAGAAAGGAGAGGAGGAGGAGATGGGGCTGCGCAGAGGTTGAAATGTCTTGGCCAACCGGGTGGTGAATTCTGGAGAGAACACTGCCTGTTAAAGTCGTCCTTTGTCAGGCCAGAATGCCAGGCTTCTCTACTCTCGCTTTGCTCAGGCCTCAGGTGCAGCTGCCCCAGGAAAGGTGTGACCTTGAACAAAGAGGTCCTCTGCAGCTTTGACCTTGAAGGAGCTGGATGCTGTGGTAACATAATCCACAGCTGGGCAGGCTGTCCCGTGAAGGGGCATCTGGGTGGCATAACTCAGTGCCTGTGACAGGAAGCAAGTAGAAGGTTTTGAATTGAGGAGTGACATGGTCTACTTAGTTTTTATTTTTTTATTTTTATTTTTTGGGTGAGGAAGATTGGCCCTGAGCCAACGTCTGTTCTCAATCTTCCTCTTTTTGCTTGAGGAAGATTGTCGTTGAGCTAACATCTATGCCAATCTCCCTCTATTTTATGTGGGATGCCACCACAGCATGGCTTGATGAATGGTGCTATGCCCACATCCAGGATCCCAATCTGTGAACCCCGGGCCACTGAAGCAGAGTGTGTGAACTTAACCACTACACCAGCAGGCTGGCCCATACTTAGTTTTTAAAAGAATCATGCGGGATACTCTATGGAGAAAAGATCTGAGGGAGATCAGAGGAAGCAGGGAGGCTGGTAGACTAACTTACCGTGTGATCATCTAGGTAAGAGATGACGGTGGTTTGGTCCATGGAGATAATGGTAGGAAGGAAGTGAGAAGTGGTCAAATTTTGGGTATATATATATATATATTTTTAAAGACTGGCACCTGGGTTAACAACGGTTGCCAATCTTTTTTTTTTTCTGCTTTGCCTCCCCAACCCCCCCCCCGTACATAGTTATATATCTTAGTTACAGGTCCTTCTAGTTGTGGGATATGGGACGCTGCCTCAACGTGGCCTGACGAGCGGTGCCATGTCCGCGCCCAGGATCCGAACCCTAGGCCGCCACAGTGGAGCACGCAAACTTAACCACTTGGCCACAGAGCCAGCCCCCTTGGGTATATTTTGAAGGTAGATCTGACAGGCTTTGTTGATGGATTGAAAGTGGGTGTGAGAGAAAGAGAGGAATCAGTGAGGATTCCAAGGTTTTGGCTTGAGCAACTGGAAGATTGGAGCCGCCATATTCTAAATGGAAGCTACTGTGGGAAGGGCAAATTTAGGTGGGCAAGGGAAGATCAGGACTTTGTCTTCAGAGTCAAGTTGGGCTGTCCCTAGAGTGTAGAGGGCTCTGGGAAAAATTTTTCTGGGACATATGTCTATATAAGCAATTTGTTTTAAAAGACATATTTGATTAAAAATGTGTTTAAAAATTCATGGGCCCATGTGAGGTGTGGTGATCTGCCGTGTGATTTAGAGCAGAGGGTTGGAAAGAGGGCCTTGTACATTTGCTTCTTGGCCAATTGCTCTTCGGCACGTGGAGATTACCGTCTCTCCCTGTTGAGGAACAGGAAGCATCTCTTCTCGCTCCTTATTGTCAAATGTGCTGCTTTCGTATCTTCCACCGAGAGAAAAAGATAGCAATGCTATTATTACTCTCCACGCCATGGTTCTTTGGAAACTGTTTGTATTGAAATGATATAGATCTTGTTCCCACAGCTCTCTAATACCATTTATTTAATGCTGGTTAGCCCGCTACTCCTGATGCTACGTTGTCCATGTGCGGTCTGAGACACTGGCTTCCGTGACTCTCAGAGGAGACTCCTGTGTTCTGTGGGTGAGGACCACAAGTGCACGTCTTATCCAGAGTATGTGGGAACATGTGAATGATCATTCATTTTCTGATAAATTTACTGTGGGGGTTTCATAGTGTAAGTGTACAGGATGTCCAACCACGTCGCTCGGCCATAAACGATGCCTTCGTAGAAGGTGATTTCTTTGAATGCTCACTGTGCTCCTGCCTTCCACACACGCCATCAGCAGGAAATGCTAGAAGAGAAGTTCTCTTCCCTTAAGGAATGTCCATCTCTCATCTGGCATGACTTCAAACCAGCCTGAGACCAGCACAGCACCGTATCCATAAGAGGCCGGAGGACACTAATGAGAATAGCCTGTTGACATTGTGGAGCAATGTCTGAAAAACCCTCAGAGGACGAGGTGTGGCTACCCCAGAGAGGTCTGACACCTATGGCAGAGCCTGCGGAGGGATGGGCTGTAGGGAGTGGTGATGTCTGGGGAGGGACACACAAGGCGAGGACACCTGTTGCCACCCCTGCTGCCCTCAAGTGCTGTGAACTGCGGGCAACACTGAGGTCAGAACCCCCATGGGTGAGGGCCAATGTGGGTTGCCCATAGACGGCTCAAGGCAAGGACTGGCAGGGGACCTTCGGTGGCCCAGAGTCCTCAACTTGTCCTGTGTCTGACATGAGCCATACGGAATCAGAGGGTCAGCACTACGCTGGGGCAGCCCAATCTCATGTGATTCCAGGACAGAAACGCTACACCTGTCACTGGGAGCCATCCTGTCACCAGCTGCCCCTCCTGGAACCGGGGCCAACAAGAGTCCTAGGGCTCCTTGGGCACTTGGTCAACTGTGACCTGTCCATGCGCTGGGCTCCCCTCCCAGAAGGCACAACCGGCTCTGACTAGTCCTAGCCACTAGAGAGGGACTTAGAAAATCTTGAGGAAGGCACCTCTGGTGACCAGAAGCCATGCAGGACCAGGTCCAGATGTGGGCATCTGCCTGGACAACCAGGGGACAGGGCGCAGGGCCTGAGGCCAAGGGCAGGGACTGGCTGATGTCTAGAGCATGTTCTTGGGAGCGGTCCAGGCTGGAGATAAAAATCTGGGAGTCATCAAGCTTCTGAGAATGGCTTTATGGAAGGAAAAAGGTCTGAGGCTTCTAGCTCCCAAACTCCGCCAGCTCACTATAAAATGTGAGAGGACCCTCCCCTCCCTTCCTAGGGAGAAGAAGAACTCTAAACAAGAATTACCCACTTGAAGGTTTCTAGAACTTCCATACCTTATGCAAACCTACAAAGAACTCTGAGTGCTGAAAATAGAAACAGTTCATCATATGAAGAACCCCAGACCCAAATCTCCCGAGGAAGCAGTACCCGTGGGGAGGAAAGACGTCTCATTTCCCAGTACCGGGCGAGTCGAGGCTGATGACATTTTCCCTGCCCTCATAACAGTGTTGTTTTAGTCTGCCATCTGTTTAGCCGGGGGAATAATTAATTAACAATTAGTCTGCTGGAAACACACCACTGAGTGGCACTCAGGACGTTTGTTGACAATGATGAGGCCGTTGTGTCTCTATACCATCAAAACAGAAACATGAAAGTGTGGGGCTTTTCCAGCAAGGTGTTAGAGACTTTTCCTCCTACAGATGAGAAAATTGAAGGTCAGAGAAGCGAGGTGGTTCATCCAGCGTTGCCCAGGGAGGTAGGCGCCAAGCGAGGACTGGCACCCTAAGTTCCTGAGTCGAAATGCATTCATTGCTTTTTCTAGTGCATTGCACTAGCGTTTTTGGGAAATGGCTGGATTCCACTGAGCCAGTTCATATGTTGAGACATTGAATGTTCCAAAGAACAGTAACATCTCATTAAGTCAAAATAATTGGAAGAATGGCCAGGCTGAATTGGGGGAAGAGTTTGAACTATTTTCAAAGATGTTCAGCTTTTTCCTCTCAAGGCCATGTAGTAAATTGGAACAAATAACCACAAAATGGGGCCACGTAGAGGCTCACTGAACCTGCTGGAGGGAACAAATAGGAATAATTTATAAACGGTACATTAACAGTTTGCATATAAGTGATGACTGCTAAAAATATTTTAGGCATTTGGGGAAATAAATTTTACTTCAAAGGAAGCTAAATGTTTCTTTTGAAAACTCACTTCATGTAAAAATTTGCATAGGGAACTTTCACAAATATGTCAGTCAAACCATGTGCTAAAAGTATCGTGGGTTTGACTGAGTGGCATATAAATTAACCTGTTTGTTTTGCGGTGCTCAAGTGGTCTGGCTTTATTTCTGCAGCTCACAGCAGCACCAGCGATGTCGTCTGTCTCTCTCACTCTCCGTTCTCTTAATTTTTCATCGCCCCAGGCCCGCAGAATGCCTCCAGCGGCTTGGAAACTGGAAGCATTTTCTGGCGATTCCTTTTCCTCACCACGCTCCCACTAATTCTCGCCAAATGACCCCGCCCTTCCTGTCACCATCCATGAGAAGTCTCTGTATTTGGCTGCCTTTCCATCATCTTCTGTTCAAACACTAACCTCTCGTTTGTTCCTGAAGATGTTTAGAAATATTGGACCTTGTTATCTCTGTTGTTCAACACGCTGTCAGACACAATCTTGAAGCCATTCCTAGGGCTCCTCTATTTTTCTCTCTTCAAATGGACTTCTTCCTCCTTTATTTAATCAGGGTTGTCTACCTGGCAGGTAACACATGGAAAGTTCCAGACTGGCCAACGGGATATTATTGACTAACAGGGAGGCTATTTGGGAAAACAGTCTGTGTAAAGCTTTCAGTCAACCAGTGTGCTTGAAGCGGGGAAAAATGAGGATCTGCGGGGAGAATGGGGATCCAGTTGGAGACATGTAAGGATTACTGTGCTGAGTGAGTCGTCCTGGATGTAATTCAAAGACCCATGTACCTTAGATAAAAACTGACCAAGACTAAAAAGATGGCTGCAGATATTTCTGCCATTCAATGTTGGTTTATTCTGCTGAAAGAGGTTAAGTTCAAAGCAAAGTAAGCTTCTTTGGCATTCCCTGCTGGTGACCTGCTGCCCCCCTCTGGAGAAGTTGGGAACTGACGCTTTTGATCCCTTCCCGTCCAGTTGGGTCTCTATCGTGGGTCTGCATTGGCATGGCTCCCTTATCCAAAGGTGCTTTGCTACAGTGTAAAGAAGGGTCAGGCCATAAACTGCAAATAGTTGATTCAGTGAGTTTACATTGACTCTGAGCAACGCAAGGATCTTTATTTCCTGGCCAGAGAATGAATTCCTCAGTTTTGCGAAGCATCTGTTCTGGTTCCACTCTCCTTCTACCAAGAATCCAAGCCACAGTCGTCTTTCTTGGCAGCTTTGGACTAGCGAGAGGTCCTTGCTGACTTGGCACCCTGCCTTAAGAATCTTAACCTTAAAAGGGAGAGTTTAGACTCTTGATCTCTAAGGCCCTCTGGTTCTAATTCCATAAAAATATGTTTACCAGTGAGAAATGTCTATTTAACATGAAAAAAGCTCTTAGGTATCAAACGAGCCTTCTTTTTAATGAACAAGATTTCTGGAAATAAAATAAATGTGCTTGGAGGAGGCGCTGAAATTTCCAAAAACATTTTCAAAATATGCAACATGCCACTAGGCGGCAGTGTTGACACATAGTTTCATTCAAGCCTATCTTCAATGATGTTCTTTTGAGGGAAATATTTACATCAAAGGATAGAAGAATGATTAGAGGTTACAATGTCTTGTGTGGCAATAAAGTTCTGAAGAGAATATTAAAGGGGCATGCATCTTACACAGTAATAGGACAGTAAGTGGAATGGAAGTTTCTATCGCTATGAACGAGAATTAAATATTGAACCTGATTTGAGAGTGAGAAACTGGTACATAGCAACTTTGTAAAAAAAAAAAAAAACAATGTGGAGCTCACTCTCCTATTTCACCTCAGCCATCTGCAGCCTCTGAGAGATGTGCTGCTTCGTCTATTTCTATGTGTTGGAGGATGAGGGGTGGATTACTAATTTTTAGTATGAAGATTCTGGAAATTTCTTTTCCGTTTAAATACTACTACTTCCTCTTTTAAAACTCCAGCATATTCGTGAAGTAGGAAGGTAGTAGTATTTTTTAAATAGATGAATAAACTGAAGTATAGAGATTTCACATAGGACTTTAATTATGGAACAAAATTAAGAATCAAATACAACCAATAGCTCCTCTCTTTTAATAGCTGAAAAAAATTAGTTTCAAAACAGCTAAACCCATCCAAGGATGTTTAGAAAGCAGCATGAACCCTTTTCTAGTACAGTAAGAGTGGCTAGCCATGTTTATTCTAATGGTCTTGCATCTTCAGCCTTGAGCTCTCATAGGAGAGTAGACATTACGTGAAAATATCATAGCTCTCAATCTAAGAAAACTGCATAGAGTTTGGAGAACTCTATTTTTCCTTTATTATACTATTTTTAAGCTACCAAAGTAACACAGGCTCACTGCTCCTCAGCCTTACCCTTTGGAGGCCTTTGGGTGGATCCAGTTTTGAGCAGGACACCTAGATGAGTCTGTGTGTTTCTTAGCAGTAGGAATGGGTCAGCAAGGAGAGAGAACACCTCTGGAACTCTGAGAGCAGGACTCTGGACTTTATGTTCCATACGACTGATCTTCTAAGAATAAACTTGAAGAAATACCAAAGTGCCTATATCCGAAGTGTCCCATAGCAGTGTTTTTCAAACTTTGGGTCAAAACTCATCGATGGGTCATAAGGTCAGTTCCAAGGGTCTCAGCCAGCATGTTTTGTTAATGAAACAGGACGGAAAGGAATGGAATAGAAAATACCAGAATCGATCACACATTTTATTTCAGTGGTTGTATATTATATGTTTTACTGGGTCATTATATAAATTGTGTTTCTTGCTGAGGGTCGTGTTCAAGAGAGCTTGGAAGTCACTTCCCTGTAGCACTCTATCTGTCCCTGTCTGGCCCTGAGCCACTTATGACAGCTCACGCCTCCTCCTCCTCCTTACTACCAGGCGAACTTCCTGAAGGCGGATTAATGTCCAATTACTTTTCCTTGGCCTCAGAGATTCCCTTAATACCTTACACACGGTGAGTAATCAGTAAACCTACTTAAGGTTCGCTCCTTACTTATTTTGCTTCTAAGTAAACTTCTAAAACATACTTTTAAAATTGTCAAGCGCTATTTGTAATTCTATTTTGTTTAGCTCGTACCAGCTTTATGTGTAGGCTGGCGTTAGCACAAGCATTGCTTTTTAACTATCTTTTTCTGTATTTCTAGGAGCTGTGGCCCAACCGTAAAGGAAGTCACCCAAAACAGCTTCCACGGAGGCTACTGTGCAGACTTGAATTTCTGTTTTTCGAAAAGCTCTCTGAGCTGCTGCTCAGTTGTGGCTTCTTTCTGCTGCATCAGCTCGGATGTTCCCTTGGTCACTCCCCAGGCGTCAGGCTTTGACAGTGAAGGGTTGTATGGCCTGCCGGAGGCTATCCGGAGATTTTCCCAGTATTCCTTCCTGGCCCTGGGTGAACAGAACACACGTTAGGCTCCTCCCCGAGTGTCGGTCTTTGTCATTGAGCTAGAACACCTCCATGGAGCCGTCTTCGGACTCCTGAGAGTGTGTCCATTGACACACATTTATTAATCTGAATCTGTAGATCTAAAATTACTTTGAATGTCTTCTTTTAATACATGCATGGACATGAAAAGCTAAGGATTTACAATAGGGATGTTTTCTATCCAATCTCTCCCACTTCCCCATCTACACATTCGGGCACTCTTCCTCAACAGCCAGCGGAGCCCACATTTTCTGCTGTTCCCCAAACCCCGCGTTACTTTTGCACCTCTCTCTCTGCGGATCCTGGATCCTTCTCCTTTCTGTTTCCATTGTCTCCTAGTTCAGGCCGTATCATGTCTGGCCTCTGTTCTATAGAAGTGCCTCGCATGTTTCCCTGTCTCAAGGCTATTAAATCTCGCTAACTTGCTTGAGGTCCTTGGGGCTCCGCGTTGCCTTTGGGATGAGGTCAGACATAGCTCAGGAGCACAAATCAAAGGCCGCCTCCTGTTCCCAGCGTGTCTTCTATCAAATGCTGCCTCTGTATTCTCAGACTTCTGGTTTCCCAATACCCTGTTCTCTTCCCACCTCTCAGAGCTTTCCTGCAGGCTGTTCCCTTGTCTGGTAATGTAGTTCATCCGTCAAGATTCAGCTGGGGCACCAGCTCTCTTAGGAATCCTTCATTAGCTCCCTCTGCCTTCAGCCCCTGGGCTGTCAGCTCAGGCCCCACAGCACCTGTGCAATCTTCAGCCTTGAACTTCTCTACCACTTGGGACTTCCCTGTTTCTCTCTCTGCCGACTAGACTGCTCACTCCAGCTGGCTACCTCAGTGTCCAAACAGTGTGTGACACAGCTGTGCTCAGTTACTGGAGGAAGTGCTCCCTCCACCCTCTGCTCTAGCTCGTGGAAGCCTACTCAGCCCCTCAAAATCCAGCCAAAAAACCCCTTCTCCTAAAACACCTTTCTGTTAGGCAGATACTCATTCTTTTCTCTTCGTTGTTACTTTTTTATCCGTGCCTCTAGTAAAGCCGTTACCACAGTGTAACACGGTGGCTTTCTCTGCCATTTCCCCCAGTAGACTGTCTCTCAGCCAGGACCACAGCTTTGCATTTCTAGAGTCCTGGTGCCCTGCACGTTGCCCGATGCAGAATCTGTTTACTGTTCATCCCCCTGGCACGTAAGCTCTAAGGGCAAAGACCTGTCCTGTCTTATTCACCACTGAATTCCTGGCTCCAAGAATCGTGCTCGGCACAGGCACCTAATTAGTGTTTGTTACACTTAAATCTTAACCGATTAAATGTTAGTGTCCCCCACGTGGATGGTGCTTTCCTAGAGCGTGAAATCACATTTCATTGCAACTTACATTATTTGTATTCTATGTTCTGAAAGCCTTCTCCAGAAATCACTCCATAAGGCTATTTTATAAACATCTCTGTGAGAGAATTTGAGGATAACTGATTCTTTATCATCACACAGCAAATTAGCTGCACTCTTTGTAATGATCTCGCTTGGACATATTCATAATCTAAATGAGTTTGGTTTGGCAAATATGCTATAAGGTTCTTACCTGGCTCGAATCCACGGTTTGGTGTGCATGTCCAAACCGCTTCCCCAGCTGCCATGCTTTTCTGAAGCTGGTGGCAAAAAGCCCCTTTCTGGGGCCAGCTCCTCTGCAATCGCCCTGATGTGGTAGGGTTCAAATCCACAGCACCCGCCAATGTACCTGACCCCCAGGTTGTAGGCCTCTCTGGCATATTTTTGAATATCCCATCTCGTTGTGACTCTGGGCTCCAGTCCTGTAACAAATGGCATTATGCCCCATCTCTTTTTAAAAAAAATATTCAAAATAAACAGCTATGAAAAATATGTAATTGTCAATAAACAAATTAGGTAAGTTGTCGATATTCAATTCTTAACTTCTAAAAACTATTAGCTACTTTGTGTTTGTATATCCAGCTTTAAATGCTGTCGTAGCCAGCCTTCAAGATGGCTCCCGAACATCCCTGGCCTGAAGTCTCACCCTCACGTAGCTCCCTCCCACACTATATCAGGTCAGCCTGCAAGACCAATAGAATGTAGCAGAAGGAATGGTCTCTGACTTCTGAGCCTAGTTGATAAATGACAGTCTCTCTCAGAACACTCACCCTGGGGGTGGCCAGCAGCCATGTTATGAGAACACTCAAACATCACGATGGAAAGACCTATGAGCCAAGGAACTGAGGCCTCCAGTCAACAGACAGCAAGAAGCTGACACTACTCCCGACAGCCCATAAGAGCTTGCAAGCAGACTTCCCAGCTCCCATCAGGCCTTCAGATGACTGTAGCCTGGCCAATGTCTGGACTGCAACCTCTTAAGAGGTCCTGAGCAAAAATTACCTAGCTAAGTTGCTCCTGAATTCATGACCCACAGCAACTATGAGATATAATGTTTGTTGTTTAAAAACACTAAGTTTTGCAATAATTTGTTCTACAGCAATAAATTACACAAATTCCTTTCCACTCTTCTTCCATGGATCTTCTAGGCTGATTGTTTTATAATGTCTTACTTCTCTGAGGGTCCCTATAGAACATAGGATATGGTATAAGGACCTTAGAATGGAATAGGTGGCTGGCCATGCTCTGGCTGTGCTGACCTCTCTGGCTTGATTTTCAAGGTGGACTCGCCCCCGCTTCCCAAACATGCTCCATCCCTCTTCCTAGACTGTACGGATTCCCTCACTTCATCTGCTTGGTCTCTTCATCCAGATTTGTTGTACAGTAACCCAGTATCTTCCCCTGCCCCCCAACGCTAGAGTATCTGAGCAACCTTCACAACAGGAGAAAAGTATCTTGGAGGTAACCTGGTCTAAACTGCATATTTTTCTGATGAGAAAATTGAGATGTGGAAGCACTAAGGCAGTCTGCTGAGGTCACACAACTCAGCGACAGAGCTGGAACCAGGAGCCAAGCCTTCACGGATCCCACCCAGAAGGGCATCCTTTTCACCAACATACAAGATGACTAATTGGTCGTCTCTCTAGGTGTTGGGTCACCTTTGATTTTACATGTAAGTTCAGAGGTCTTTTTTGCTTGCTGGTCCCATCTTTTCCTTCTACTACTGTCTAATATCAAAGAGTTTGGGGGTGCAGGGGAGAAGCTGGGGGGGGAGAGAAGAGGAGATAGGCAGCCATTTACTTACTATGATAAAGCTCTATGACCATTGATTTGGAAATTGTCATTGAGATGATTTATAAAATGTCTGTCTTACCGAAGGGGAATTCTGGCAGATCGATAAACCCCTGTTTGTTGCAGTCGGGAGTGTGGTAGGCCAAAGGCTGACTCATCAGGTGGGCTTTCAGTCGGGCAGCCTCCAAGCCTTCTTTCATGAGCTTCACTGTTTGTAAACTAATTGTGGGGTCAAAATGGCAGTTCACGCCAACGATGGACGCCCCTGCAAGTGGGAAGAATATTTTAGCTTTAGGTATTCACATAATACTCGTAGGCCCAACTCCTCTCTCAACCAGGGAGCTTTTATTTGCAATGGTGAATTTGAAGTACAGTGTTTGGTCCTTGCTCCCTGGAAACCTGTCTTATCTTTGGGCAAGAATGATTACAAATAGGCAGCAAATGCTTTCTGTGAAAGTGCTTGAAGAGTCTGGTATAACTGAAGTGTCATTTATGCACACTTGGCTGTCCATCTTTTTTTTTTAAAAGAAAAATCAGACTTGTTTTTAACTTCAAATTTTAGTAGTCAATTTTTCAATCTTTGACATTATATTGGAAGCACAATAATTTTTCAACACTCCTAGCTGCTAGATTGCACCTGTGGTTACCATACCATTCATTTGAGGAGAAAATCAATGTTCCCTTTCATCAAGCTAATTTAATAACAACACTAATGCAGATTCCATGAGCAGCAGAGCTGATGCCGTAAGCCGTGGCATCCAGTATTCAGTGGCAGACATCTCAGTGATTCTCACTGGGCTGGGTCTGCAGTTGGCTCTTCATTCTTGTTCCAGTCAGGCTCATTTCCCATCATTCCTCTGAATCAGCTTTTGTCAAGGGCACTGATGACCTCAATCTTGTCAAATCCAGTAGTTACTCGTCCGTTCTCATCTTCCTCATTGTCTCAGCCGTGTTCAATCTGGTGGGCCACTCCCTCCGTCAGTACTGCTCCTCTGTTCTCACCTCACTCAACGTCTTAGCAGCATTCAGCCCAGTGGACTATTTCCTCTTCCACTAACACTCCCCTTCCCTTGGCTTCTGAGAATGTTCCACACTGTGTGTTGCTCCTTCCTCCCTGGGTGTTACGTGCTGACCTCTCCTGAAGGCTGAACCTTCAATCCTGTAGTGTCCCAGGATCTCACTGAACTCTCTTCTTTTCTTCACCTATGCTTCCTTCTCAGTCCCAGGGTTTTCAATACCATTTGTGTCCAGAACTCTTTCAAATTTCTCTCTAACCCTGATCTTTCCACTGGGTTCCAGACTTGTATATTCAAAAGCTTACCATCTTCATTTGACTACCTTTTTCCTTTTTTTTTTTTTTTTGGATGTTCTGCTGCCAAAGTTTCTCTTTCCTTGTTTGACTTCATTATACTAATGACTTAATCATAAGTTGGCTATTTATTGGATGTCTGTTAGGTATAAGGGTCCTTCTAAGGGCTCATAGAGAAATATAAACATAGGACAGAGTCTGACACCAAGGATTTATAACTTAGCACAGGGCTTCCCAAGGTTTGCTCCATGAAAATAAGGTTCTAGGATCAATTAAGTTAGGCAGTAGCTATTTACTATATCTTCTTCTTGGAGACTACCAATACACACAAACATATCAAAGGTCTGAAAAACTCTGTAGTAAAGAGACCCGCTTGCCTTGGTTTAACACAGCATTTTCTAAAAGTATTTGACTAGAGAATGCTATTAACATTCTCACAGACTGGAATACATCGACTGAGGATATTCCAAATGAGTGGTGTAATGGAAAGCGTTACAGCTGCTGAGAGGAGAGTGATCTCTTGGGGTAGGGGTGATTATGTAAGGGTGCATGGAGGTAGAATTTGAACTAACATTGGGAGATGGATGAGATTTATTAGACAGATAGTTATCAAGGACCTGTTATGTGCTAGGCACTGAGCACAGGGTACTCAATGCTGAGCCAAGCGGACACAGTTTCTGCTCTCTTGGATCCTACAAACTAGAGGGAGAGTCAGACACTAAAGAGGTGAATGAATGAGATACATGGGAAGTGCTACAAAGGCTATAACTGTTTACAGTGATAAACACGGTGGCCACCTGCTCTGAACAGAACAGCGAGGGAAGGATTAGATGCAGGCCAAGAATCCTTGCCAATTAACCATGGGGATGATGAGGCCTCCTCTGATCTTTTCAAAACAAGTTAACTTGCTTCCCGCCCCCCCATTTATATATTTCCAATAAAAAATTAGGATTATCCAATTTCATTACTAAATCTAAGTAATTGTCATTGTTAATGACCAGTAGGAAGTGACTTTCATGAAATATCAAGAGTTGGATAAGAATCAGAAATTAACAAATAGCCAATCAAAATCTCTCTGTTCCACAGAGTGAGTCGGACTCTTCCACTGACACTGAGCTGTTCCTTGGGTTTAAAACGGCAGCTTTGAAAACAGTCTGTGAGTTTTCCCTAATTGAAATGGAACCCATTAATAGGAATGGAAATTATATAAAAAGATAAATTACATGGTCAGTATTTCATATCAAACGTTTTTTTGATTTATTATACCCATTACAAAAAGCAAAGCATGCCAGTAATGAGAATGAAACACTTTGGCAAAGAGAGCAAGTGGCTTAAAAGTTATTAATGTTTAAAGACCTCAACTTGAGATAAGTTTAAAATAAAACACAATTTTTCCTAATGCTTCTTATGATTTAGGAAAATTCTTCTCATCTCTAGGTGCTAAACCTCCAGCATAGGTCTAGTTGCCCCTTTCAAAAGGCTGGTGTGTGTATCTTTAAAAAAAAATTTTTTTAACATTTTTCTCTTTGGGACTCAATGGTATCATCAATATTCCTGAGAAAATAAATTAATGGTTTTCCTGTTACCCAAAGTAGTATATACTGATTCACAGATGGACATGCATTTATGTGATATTTTAAAAGACTCGCTAATTGCAAACCAATCAAAATCCGTCATCACCTGCTTTAACCAGGCGCACGGCGCACTCGCCGGGGCTCACGCCGTGCAAATCGCCCTCCGGGCCGATGCACATGGTCGCCGCCACTGGTTTCCCAGATGCTTTCAAGGCTTCAACTGCCCACACAGCCTCTTCAACGTGTTCAAAATACTGAAATAAGATAAGGTTAAGGTACTCTTAATCTTGTTTCTCCCCACATAATTTAAAAACTTATTCTATTGCTTAATAATTTAATTATCACTAGATGAGTGATTTTCAAACTCTGAGTTATGACCCATTAGGATTTTTCAGATGGAATAGAATGGTGATTTCTTACTGTGAATTGCAGTCAACAGGTTTGAAGAGCACTATATCAGATTAACAGAATCAAATTTAGTAGAAGCCCTAATCAGAAAAACATTTCAAAGCTAAACATTACTATTACTAGTCACGGTTGGCACCTAACCTCATATGGTCCTCATGAAAGCAAAAGGCAGAGGAAACGGACTAAGGGTACTTGTCTCATCTTTGCTCACGTCGTTGTTTACCTCTGCAATCAGGAAGTCCACGTTCTTCTTTAGAAAGACCTCCAGCTGCTGCTCAAAGACTTTTTTCACTTCAGTCTCGCTCTTGCAGCTAAGGTACGAAGGCGTCTGGCTCACGCCTCCTGCCACCAACGCGTCTCCCTCATCAGCCACTTGCCGGGCAATGTCGCAAGCTGCTTCGTTGACTTTCTGCCCCTAAAATGGGTGAATATATGACACAGCTACATTTTCATGTGAAAATGAAACAAAATTATTATTCAAATACCCACATCTCAGTTGTACGTTCACAAGAGGGATTTTATTCCGGAAAATGATGGTGATGGAACCGTTCAGTGCTTTACCAAGTTGAGCAATTTGCAGTAACATCAGCACCAATAACAGTGATGATAAAACCCAATCTGACGGTGGTACCTAGGGTACTATATTACACCAAAGATCTGTGAGAGGGTAAGGTCTTTACATAAAAGGATCTGGTACCTTCTAACGCCTAAGCTGCACTTAGAAGAATATCTAGCAAATAGTGGTGACAATGATGGTGATGATTTGCTTTTATGATGAGCCATAAAATTCAATTGTAATGACTATAGAATTCATGACTTTTTGTCAGTATGTATTTTCTCAATTAACAGGTAAATGTATAACAAGGTCTTTTCAAATCAGACCTTAAAAATTGACAGTTGTCCTCAAAAAAACCCAGTACTGTAAGTCACGTAGACTCGTGGAATTTTAGAACTCCCTTTTCATTTTAGAGATGAAGACAGTGCTGCCTTGAGGGAGTAGGTAAGTGGTTTGTCCAACATCAAACAGTTGCTTGTAGTGAGTCAGGAAGATTCCAGCCTGGCTGAGTCCTTGTGCCTATGGCCTTTCCCCTACACCGTGCCACATTAAAAACTGTAAGGATGTAAGAACTTATAATGCTATCCACTCAGCAACTTAGTCAAGAGACTAGGAAGATCATTAATTGTTCAACACCTCTTCTTTGATCTGCTTCATTAAATGTCTTTCTGTTAATTATGGGGAACTCCAGCTAAAAACCAAGCGTTATTCATGCACGTCTCATTCCTGTATTATTTACAACAGAATTCTGAAGAGGCTTAATATCTTGCTCTCTGAGAGCTTTGGTGATGACAGGTGTCCGCCACGCTCCTCTAAGTTCCACGTGCGATTTTACTCACGGATATTTTCTCGGCAACATAGTTTCCCCTGTTCTCCAGCTTGTCCTCACTCGCATAAAAGGTGAAGGTCTGCATGACATTCGATCCAGCTCTGAGGAACTCTCGATGAAGCTGGCGAACTGGGAGATGGAACGAGGAAAGGTAGAAGTTGCTGTCAGTTTATTAACCCATGGTGTTTTCAAAAGGCTCTCACATAAAATATGAAAATAACTTGCATAAATTCCTGGTTGCTTGGCATTTGTGCATCCTGGGGGCCAATGAGAGGTGGATCCGAGGTCTCTTGCCAGGAAGAAGAGATTATTTCTGCCACAGATGTGGGGGCAAAGAGAAGAGGGCGGTCCCACAGAGGAAGAATCATGTCAGCATTTTTGCCCGGCAGAGAGGTGGAAAGGGCATTCCCTACAGAGGGAACAGCCTGAGCAAAGACCAGGAGGCAGGAACAGGTGTGGCATTTTGGGGAACAGCAAATAGGAAATGTTGGAGAAGTGGTGGGAGATGCAGCTGGAAAGGTGGACTGGCAGACAGAGTACCGGTGGCCCAGGATGTCATCCCAAGGAGTCAAGGCTCCAGACCACAGGTACTGGGGGAACATCAAGTTTGTAAGCAATGGAGTGATGTGATTAACTCTATGTTTTTGAAAGCTAATTCTGGCAGCAGAGTGGAATAAGAATTGGAACAAGGTTCCCAAGCATAGGTCCACGGATGAATGCCAAGTGGCAAAGCTTTCACTGGCCGGAGGAAATATGGTGGGATTTCTTTTCCATAAAGCCAAACATATTCAATTTAAAGAATTATCCTTTGCTCTAAAATAGTGGTCCTAAACCCTGGTTGCCCACTAGATACCCCACAAACTTTTAAAAAATTATGGATGCAAAAGTCAAACCCACAGTTATTCTAATTTAACTTGTTTGGGGCAGGGCACAGGCATTTTTTTTAAAGCTTCCCCAACTGATTCCTATTTTCCGCCTTGTTGAGACTCGCCATTCTAAGACAGCAGAAAAGGGGCTGGCCCTCTGGTGTCATGGTTAAGTTCATACATTCTGCTTTGGTGGCCCAGGGTTGACAGGTTCGGATCCCAGGCGCAGACCTACACACCGCTCATCAAGCCATGCTGTGGTGGTGTCCCATATACAAAGTAGAGGAAGATTGGCATGGATGTTAGCTCAGGGCCAATCTTCCTCACACACATAAAAAAAGACAGTGGAAAAATGTTCATTTTATAAAATGATAGTGAGACCCAGATGGTGTTTGTTTGTGTCAGGAGAATTAACTGGGCAAAGCAATCCTACATCAGCCCCTAAAATTTATATTGAAATTTCAGAGGCCTATAAAATCCAAAGGTCCTCTCACCCAGTCTAATTAGAAAAGCACCTGCAGACACACAAATTCATTTGCATAAAAGAGCATCAAAACTGACCACTTCTCTCAGAGCATGACTGTTTCAAATACTCTTCACCCCTCCCCACACCCCCAAGGCTCACTCCATCAGCCGTGCTGTGAGGATGGGCCTTGAAGATGCATTACGGATGTGTCTTTTCTGATGCATCCTGTAGTCCACTGCAGTTGACAGAATTCCAACTAGGCGCTGGCAGAGTCAAATATACGGGATTTCAGTCGGTAGCAGAAAGGATTAACTCTAATGACTCAGTATCATGGAGTTTTCTCATTAATTCTTGAAAAGCATGGAACACCCAGAAGAAAAAGTGGAGCAGATACTCAACATACCTAAATGAGCTAAAAATACTCAAGACACAGATGGCCAAGAGAGAAAATGCGCTGTTTCTGCATTAATAAAATCAAAGCAAATCAAATCAATC
Organism: Equus asinus; assembly: GCF_041296235.1. Lineage (NCBI taxonomy): Eukaryota > Metazoa > Chordata > Mammalia > Perissodactyla > Equidae > Equus > Equus asinus. Next base: position 89,382,815 of record NC_091798.1, read on the forward strand.
AGAGCACTTTCTCCTGAGCTCCTTCAATGCATAACATTTTTTTTAAGTGACAAAATTGAAGCTTTTTTCAGTCTGGCCCAAGAAATATTTCATTCTGAGTTTAACCTAGCAAGCAGATCTTAAGAAACAGACCAGAGATACTCTGAAATCCCCACTGTTGGATCTGAATTATTCCTTTGTGTTTCTTAAAGCCTTTTATTGCAATGTTGGTCAAAGTGCGGTTCACCTGGCTATCGCCTGGGGACAATTATAAGCGTGCGGGTCCCTGGACTCCCTCACAGACCTAAGGAACACAAATCTCTGTAAGTGGAGCCTGGAAATCTGTAATATTTAACAAACCCGACTGGTGATAAGTAAATGAAAAGCAATAGGATATATTGGAGTATATGAGGAAGGCATTTGGTTTAAAATTAACTTGGCCTGACCCTGTTTTTCCCAAAGGGCCTGACATGGCCTGTTGAGCATGCACTGTACAACTGCTTTAAATATTTACTATACTATATTTACCACTGAGTGATCTGACCTGCAACAGTCGGAGCCAGGACTAGTCCTAGGAAACAAATCGAAAGCATCGCTTTTGGCGCTGGATCTCCTTTTGGACTGCTGGTGATGAGCACCCAGCCCACCACTGGTGACAGAGCTCCTAGCATGCTCTAGGGGCACACCTGTTAAACCTCTCACCAGCAGGTGCAGCATCTCAGATGTTTGAAAGGTTCAGGGGAAGTAGTGATTATAAAGAGTATGGAATCATATGGCTATTGTTGGGTACCACCAATGCACTGGAGAAAGACCATGAAAGGCTAAGAGTAATTCATTACCTCTTTAAGGCAAAGGGGGAAAGTCTGAGGCTCTCCTGGGTAGCATATAGAGAGACTCAACTCCTGCAGTTAGAGAGTAGAAAAAGCTGAGGATCTGGCCCAGGACTAAATTATACCAGGAGCAGAGCTCCAGCGAGGTTGAATTCTCAACCAGGGAAATCTTCAATTGCCAAAGTCAGGGCCTGATTAGGAAGAAATGGGACACTGAGATTTGGGAGGAAGACAGATGGGTGGATTCACCCATGAACCTTGAAAACCCAGATGGCCGCTGACCTCTCTGGGCCTGAAGAAGTGGCCTCTTCCTCCCTCTTAAAGATGAGTGCTTCCCTCTTGCTTGAGGAGGATGCAGAGGCCTTGCAAGACAGCATTATCTCCCTCAGGTTCCATCCCACCTTCCCACCCGGCCATGAAAGATCTGCGGTCAAAAAAGTAAAGTGAGAATAAAGTGTGTGGGTGCAGGTGCTGGATAGGTAGATAGGTGAATTTAAATCGGGTGGGGCTAGTACAATACAATGAATTTAACTAGTTGGCAAATATGCAATGGAGGGGGGCTTATCTGCAGGACAGTGATGATGCTGTACCATGAACTTAAAGTGGGTAAGGAAGGGAGGGGGACATATGGGTGATAATGGAAAATAAACACTAAAATGGAAGGGACGGAGGACTGAGAGTCTTGGTGAGGTTGAGGACTGGGAGTATGAGAGAGAGTGAGCAGAAAAGGTAGGAGGTGGTGATCAGAGAGCAGGGTACTTGTGATATTGAGGAGGTGGACAGCCATGGGGAGGGCAAGGTCCAGGGAAGGGTTGCGGAGGTGGAGGCGGAGGAGGAGTTCAACTGGAGACACGGAGGAGATCAAGGCACTAACAGGCAGAGTGCTGGATGCATCACCTGTATGGATGTTGAAGTCACCTAGAGAGGTGAGGGAGACAGGGGCAGAGAGAAAGGCAGAGAGCCAGGTTTTAGACTCATCTAGAGTGAGGGGCAGGGACCAAGTGGTAAATACAGGTGACAGCAACCAGAAGGGCCATTGTGCTTTTCCAACACGTGAATTTGCACTTATATACTTGCACAGTTGCCAGCAGGCAATAATAAATATTTGGAAAACGTGGCGTGAATGCAGCTGTTTGATGGCATGCTCCTAGACTTGGGTCAACACAAGCTCTTTTACGAGCACTTAGAACAGAGCGAGGCACCAACCTGCTTCTGGGTGCTCCACGGCGGCCTCTGGGGTCCAGGGACCTGCCTTAACATAGCCCCTCTTCTCCAGGGCAAAGACAAACCCTCCATCACCAATGACAACCTCTCCCGAGTTTAAGCGTTCTAGGATGCCCTGCAATTACAGATAAGGGGGGAGAAAAGGAGTTACTTGAGTTTTCAAGGCAATTTTCTGTTTGTAGCACTTTTGCTATCATGTTCTTCTCTGAGAAGGATGATTCTTTAGAATTCTCAGAAAGTACATGTATATTTTATAAATTTATGACTATCTATAAGGCAAACAACCAGAATGCTGATATAATGAAAATATGTGTAATGCATGTGCCACAGGTAGGGTCTTTCAGAAAACATTCAAGGGTTTTGAAGAATATGGTGGGAGATGTTATGTTTGAAGAGATATCTGCAGCCGGATTAAGTGAAAATGTTTACTGTAAAGCCTCAAATGAATACTTAAGCATACATTCTTAAATGGGCGAAGGGTAGCCTTGCTTCTTATTCTATCAATAAACTAAAGAGATCAAAATTGATAAAGAAGTTGAAGCGGCATATAATGCCATTAAGGCACTTGAAGACTGAAGACACTTCACTTGGTGAAGACGCTTGGTAAAGAGAGGAGGAGGAAGACGCTTGCACAAAGGTGGCCAAGGCACTTAACCGTCTTCTACCTTCGGTGTTAAAATTCAGCTTCCTCACAGCAGCTACTTTACGCTGTCCAGGGGGTTATGGGTACACACGCTTGCACTCTACAAGTTTGAGACGACAAGAACTCAGGGAAGAGACAGGTAAATAAAGTATTTGTAACTGATTTCCAGCCCAATCTCCATACCTTTTCCATTTACAGTGCTATGCAATAATTACCCTGGTGTTAACGTTCAACAGATACATTTTGAATTTGGTATTTTTAAAGGGCTTTTTGAATTAGAAAGTGATTTTCTAGTGGAACCATTTTTTTTAATTTAAAAGAATTGTAGAATTTAAAAATAAAAGGTACCCTATATTCAATTTAGGTCACTCTCTGATTTTACAAAGAAAGAATTAAGGCCTGGGATCTCTGAGTAATTTACACAAAGTCTCCCAGGTGGGCAGTATAGGGCCTCCAGACTCTTTTACCCTCGAATGGTATCTAGATTTGATTATAAATGGGGGTTGCAGGGTGGTACAGCCCTGAAAAGACTGTGTGAAGGAATAACTTGGAACTTACTTACCTACTGGGTTCCGTTGATTACCAGTAATGGTTGATACAACAAGCGCTGATATCATAGCAAGCTTACATACATCTGTGAGAGGCGGTCATAGGACTGTGCATCCTAACGTCCTCGCCACCTGCTTAGAGCCTCGCTTGTGTTAAACCTCTTCCCCTCCTCTGCCCCTCCTATGCCATTTGGTCAGCTAGTGCCCAGAGAGAAGAAACAATGGACATTTTCACTTTAAAGCAGTAAAATTGGAGGATTCTGCTATATGTTCCTGAATATCCTTCCAGATAGAAAAATTTTCAAGCATGGAAGTCCATGAGATAACAACTACAAAAATATAGAATTATCTCATGTAATTTTGAAATTCACATATCTGTCATGATTGCAATGTGTCTAAATGCCACTTCTTAAAACTACAACTTTGATCATTATGACCCAATTAACGAGAGAAATATATACACTGCTAGTCAGTGCAGTTATAGCAAAAACACGAATAAGAGTAGAATAAATGAGATATGACTTGCTTCTAACTTTCATTTGGGTAAAATAACTCATGACATTTTGTTCAGTCAGTTAGCAACTCTCCTTGAACGTGTGTATGTTCAGACTCTAGTACCGCAGACATTTAAATGCAGAGTGTAGCTGAGAATCTGATGTTGGTGGTGGAGTGGCCAGTGGTGATTCCATTACCACACTGTTCATAAACTTGTTGAGCAACTGCATCTGGAAAAAGTCTCTTAGATTCTAGTGCATTTTTTTTTTTTTAAGATTTTATTTTTTCCTTTTTCTCCCCAAAGCCCCCCGGTACATAGTTGTGTATTCTTCGTTGTGGGTTCTTCTAGTTGTGGCATGTGGGACGCTGCCTCAGCGTGGTCTGATGAGCAGTGCCATGTCCGCGCCCAGGATTCGAACTAACGAAACACTGGGCCGCCTGCAGCGGAGCGCGCGAACTTAACCACTCGGCCACGGGGCCAGCCCTCTAGTGCATTTTTTAATTACCTGGATTGTAAACTTTTCTGTTCCTAAGCTAAATAGCTTTTTTTTTTAAAAAAGAAAAAAGTGAAACATGCTATGAAAAAAATGTTCAAGATATTGTTTTGTGAAAAAGTATTACAAAACAGTAAGTGTAATATCAGACCATTTCTGTAAAAAGTACATATTTGCCTAGACAACAAACTAGCAGAATACGCACCAAAATGTAGCAGGCGCGGTTCAGAGTGCTTTTACAATGAAGATGTGTTAGCTTTGTAACATATGTTTTAATTTTAAACTCAAGAGTATGGACATGTTATTGTCCATGTTTTAACACTCACATACACATGGAAACAAGGTTACCAAACATTTTTTTTCCATCTTACTCCATCTGTAGTTTATATCATCCTTTAAAGATAATCCTTTAAAATGTTTCATGTTCTGAATTTGAGTTTGGGGAGTGGGTTAGAATCCATGGCTATGCGAATGGGGTCAAACCCCCCCAAATTTAAATTTCTATAGGAATCATCGTTTTCAGTCTATGCTGACCATTCATTTAGTAGACTTATGGATTGGCAAAAATTCTCAACCTGATTGAACTGGCGACAGCCTATAATCGTCTGCCATCCCCACATCTTCCTCGCACTATGGACATGCCTCTATTAATGCTGCATGGTATTTTAAAAATTTAACTGAATTAGCTTTTTTCTTGGTGGGGAGGTCTTTTCGATTTGTGGCTCATCCCTTTGGAAACTGGCCATAGCCCATTCCTAAAGCAATGGCTGGCACTGAAGATGGGAGGTGGAACTACCCTCACGGTCCTTACAGCCAAGGGGGTACAGTCGGCCTGGCCCCATCTGCCTCCCTCCCAATCCCCGGGGCCCTTGCCAGCCGGACCTGGGGCTGGGCGCTTTCGCACCCAAGGGTCAAGTAGTGTATACAGTTGGCCCTCCGCATCCTGGATCCGAGGATTGTAAACATAGTACTACCCTCTCCGTGGTCGGTTGAATCCGCGGCTGCGGAACCGGCGGATACCGAGCGCTGACTAGGGGACTTGAATACCGCGGATTTTGGTATCTGCCGGAGGTCCTGGAACCCATCCTACCCGCCCGACCACAGTCCCGCGGTCAGTCCACCCATCCATCCATCCATCCCCCAAACTAGACTAAGGCCAAGAGTCTGGACCGGAACACTAGTCCCAACAAGGGAAGTAATCTGCTGCTTGTCAATCACGTGCAGAAGCCGCTGGCTTTTTGTTTTTAAACCTTATCAACAGCCCTTCCTCCATATCTTATGGCCTCTGTGCCCTTTTTTTCGAGGCCCGCGTGGTGCATTTTGTTGTGATCGCTGAAAGCAACTGTGGGTGAGGACTACCATCGCCCAACCAACGCCCGGCCGTGGGGCTGCGGCGCGGCGGCTGCGCGCAGGGACAACCCGCGGGAAACGGTCGGACCCCGCGCCGCGCGCCTCCTGGCCGGGCGGGCGCAGGGGGGGGCGGCGCGGTCACAGGCACCGAGGAGCCGGGGCGCACCGCGGGGACCCCCAGTCTCACCGCTGGGGCCAGTGGGTCCAGGAGTCGCACTTCTCGGGGAGCGCTCTGGCGTCGGGGTGCGGGACTCAGAAGGCGCTGGGACTCTCGGAGTTCTGGGGGCGCCCTCGAGTAGGGGGTCACAGAGATCTGAGGCGCTCTCTGGACGTGGGGCAGGAGTGAGGGGCTCAGAGGCGCCCTGGGGTCCTTCAGGAGAAGTTCAGGGAGCACCTTCTGGTCACAGCCGGGCTCCGAGGGCCCCCTGCACTCCCCGGGGCTGTGTGCGGGGCCCAGAGCCCGCCAGGATGGAGAGCGCCCTCGGGTCACCCGAAGACTCACCCTCTTGGCCTTTTTGCCCCCGACGGGTGCCATCTTCGTGGTGTCGGGCGGGTCCCGGGCGCGGATGCGGACCGGCTAGGCGAGCGTCGCCCCTGCGAAGCCCGCAGCTGCCCCGCGCCGCCGCGCTCTTATACCCGCAGCTCGGCGCGGGGTGGGTTTCCTGGCCTTGGCGCGGTCCAACCGGGGCCGGCCGCGCTTTGGGAAACTGCCCTGTGGAGGAGGAGATCCAGATTGTTTTCCCAAACGAGTGAAAACACCGAGAAGCAAAAGTAAATTAAAAGAAAAAAAAAGAGGTTGCCACCCGCTCAGGTTTCAAAGCTACTTGTGCACGGTCCCTCGCGGGTCCCTGACCCTGGTTTACCTCTCCCTTGCCTGGGATCATGCACCATTACCTACTTAAGTCGCCAGACCAGGCCCCTAAGAATTCCATTCAATGCCCAAATATTTGTCAAAGGCCAGGGACACAAGGTTATGGAGCGAGGAGGCGGTGCCCTGGAAGAACTTCAGCCTAAAGTGATCTTTTGTGTGATATACGGCCAGAGGTTGTGTAAGGGAACGCAAATATGGCATTTACAGGGCGTCCGCGGATACTAACCCTGAATTGGAGGGTCTGTTCAAAGTGCCTTCGCCCCTTATATCCAAACATGCCTGGCAGTTTCTAGTACTACGACCGTTTCTAATAAGAATATCTTTGCAATATTTAACAAGGACAAACTTTTCACATTTATGTATGACAGTGGAAATGTACTTTACAGACTTCGAAATTCACCATGAAAACTGTATAAAAACGTATAGGCATCAGAAGAACTGGAAGGAAGTAAAAATGTTAACAGTATTATCTGTTGGTGGAGTTAGGGCTTGCTTTTATTCATTATGTTTTACTGAATTTCTCGAAATATCTTTATAATAAGAACATATTGATTTTAAAATAATAAAAATATTACTTTAAAAAACGTACAACATGGCGGTAAATAGCCTAGAGAACAACTGAAAAGTCTGAATCAGAGTTCAGAACCTTTCACTCAAAGTACGGGAGGAAATTTTGTATGTGAGATGATAGCCTCCATTTCAAATATGCAAAGAAGGAAATTACCGTAGCAAATGATAAGTTAATAAAAATTTAATTGCTAAAATGATGGGCACTTCAGATACAACTGGGAAAGTAGAAAAGTCCTTTTGCTTCTGGTAATGGTCAAGTTTAAAGTGGGAAAAAAATGGATGATGGATGCATATATCGTAATTGAAATAATCTATTATTTCACCTGCCCAGCAAGAATGAGGCATGAGGTAATGTCATCCTTCACAGTACCTAGCCTTGTGGCCATTGAAGCAATGGGGTATCTGAGGAGGCAACGGTTATGCATTCATTGCTTATAGTATTAACGTGGCCCACGTTGAACAGGTCCTGAGCCAGCCCCGCTGTGGCTACAGGGAGCAGCTGCAGTGGTGGGTACGAGGCACTAGGGGGCGGTACCAGGGCTCTGACAGTAAAAGCTGAAAGCAGACAGTCTCAATTTCATAGTTCTTCCAAATTTAGCAAGCCTAGGAGAAATTTTAAACTAGCGGCATTTAATTTAAAAATGAATTGTGAATTTCTAAAAGATAATATAGACATGGCAACATTTTACAAAGTCTTTCCCAGCTGCTGCTCCCAGTTCAAGTCCTGCTTGGAGGTAAACACTGTTACCTGTTAACTCTTCCTCCAGAAGAGCTCGATGCAATACCTAGGGGTATACAAGTACAGAGAAGGATTTGTATTTAAATGTAGGGAGTTTTAGTTATTTAAACACTTATCTGCTTCTACCTTTTCCAAGATGTTTTATAAGCAGCTGTTGAAATAATTTTGTTTTCCCCAGCTTCTCAGTGTGTTGTCTTATCCCCCTCAACATTAGGTCCATGCAAAAAAATTCATTCTCCAACTATTTCCATAATAGATAATAGTATCCACAGTTCAGTGGATGCTTACTATGTGCCAGGCTGTCTACATACATGATATTACTGACTCTTCACAGCTCTGTGAGGTAGGTGCCCCCACTTTGTACTCAAGAACCATGAAGTCAGGGCTAGCCTGTTGCTGTAGTGGTTAAATTCACGTGCTCTGCTTTGGTGGCCAGGGGTTCTCAAGTTCAGATCTCTGTGCCAGCCTAGCACTGGTCATCAAGCCATGCTGTGGTGGTGTCCCACATACAAAATAGAGGAAGATTGGCACAGATGTTAGCTCAATGCCAATCTTCCTCAAAAAAAAAAAAAAAAAAAAAAAGAGCCATGAACTCAGAAGTTAGGAGAGTTATCTGGTTGAGCACTGAAGTTCCTTTGCCTCCTTCCCAAAGGACCAAGTCCACTTGGATGCTGCCTGCAGAGTGAGTTCTGTAATAACTGTCCTTGGGCTGCTGCCCGTGTTCCCTGTCCTCTGCTGGAGCAGTGAGGTGAGGAAGGTCAGAACACTGAAGGCCTTGGCCTCCTACGAAGATGTTTGGAGTTAAAAGTAAACCCTGAAGGGGAAGAGGAGGTTAGAGCTGGAGATCCAGCCCCTCAGTTTGTTTTTTTTTTCAAAGATTGGCACCTGAGCTAACAACTGTTTCCAATCTTCTTTTTTTTCCTGCTTTTTCTCCCCAACCCCCCCAGTACGTAGTTGTATATTTTAGTTGTGGGTCCTTCTAGTTGTGGCATGTGGGATGCCGCCTCAACATGGCCTCACAAGTGGTGCCATGTCCGTGCCCAAGATCTGAACCAGCAAAACCCTGGGCCACCGAAGCGGAGCGTGCGAACTTAACCCCTCGGCCATGGGACTGCCCCCCCCCTCAGTTTTATACCCTCAAAAAGAGAGGTTATCATTCTGCCTCTAGCTAGTGCTTTGCTCTACTCATAATCCCCTTTATTCAGTCAACAAACATGTATTAATTACCGTTCATCCAATGTTTCAAACACCATGCTTGTTGGTGGAGGTAAAGGATATCTCCTCCCTTTTTCCAAAGGAGAGAGAGACACTGTGTCACGGAATTAAAACATCCTCTTTATCAATACGTAGATGGGAAAATACCAGGACTTTTCATTTTCTATTCAATTGAGATCATCTTTAAAACGAAACTGGCATTTCATAGATGTTTTTAGACTAATAGTTTCATTTAGCCTTTAAACCACTGAAAATATTTTGCTTTAACACCATGTAGTACAGTGTTTGCAAACTGGTGGCATGTGTTTCCTTTGGCAAGGCCAGTGTTTTTTACAAGTTGACTGTGAACTCCTTCTGTGGCGCCTTCCTGTTTGCCAGTCTGCCCCCTGCCCCCCGCCAGCTATCCTGCACTCTTCTGGTTCACATCTCCACCTTACCCTGCAGGCATTTGAGTGGTCACCTTCTGCCTTACGTAGAAGGCATGTTTGGGGGTATCAGATGCCTGTGGGATGTCCTTTGCTCTGAGTTCTCCCAAATAGCCCCCAGAATGAAGGTTTCACTCTCCTTGTATTTTCCCATTGCCTCTAATCCCAGTTATTTTTTGTTGCCACTGCCCGGGATCATAATAAAGGGATGGCGGAGATGGACTTTTCATCTCAAACCCTCTTCTCTGGCTGTGCAGCCTATCCTCAGTTTATCTTTTCTGGTAGTCCTTTGTCCCCTCTGGCCATTACAGTGGCCACACCCCACATTTATCCCAACACCCCAGGCACATCAAGCCACATCACACAATTACTCCCCTTTTAAGGGCCTTGGTTTCCTCAGAAGTAAAATTCAAGTTGAAGCTAGGTGACTTTTCAGATTTTTTTGCAGTTGGTTTGGCATAAACTCAGACCATAAAATAGCCTTTTCTGAGGGTGCTCTCTTTGTCTTCTCCTTGTGTCAGCAAGCTCTTCCTTAGGCTGTCTTAGAGAGTACCTCTGGCTCCTGTTTGTGCCTCTAACTTCTGCTCACTCCTAGTTCCTGGAGAAACAGCATCTGAGCTTCCTTCCACCACAGGTAAAAATGCTTCCATCAGAGCTCGCACATCTGCCAGCTGTGCAGTCTCCTGGATCCCACAGGAAAGTCCTCTAGCCAATGTTCCTGTGAATTCTGGATGCCTCCGGTTTCCCAGCATGGTAACTGCATCTCGAGTTCTCTTTCCAGCGCTGAAATTTTCTCTCCTCCTTCAGCCTTTCCTTTAATGCTCTCTAACAGGATAATTAGCCTGTCTGCTGCAGTCCTGGGTCCTTTTGCTTCTTTTCTTTAAAAAACATCAGATAACTCTAACTTTATGAACAGAGCATGTGGAGTTTGCTAAGGGCTTCATTGACATTATGTAATCCTCACAGTAACCCTAGGAGGTAGGGACTTTGCCGTCCCCATTGCAAGGATGACAGTACTGAGGCACACAGATTAAATGATAACTTTCCTAAGATCACTTCGATAGGAAGAACAGAGCTGAGCATAGGAATTCATCCCAGCCTGAGTGAAACCGGAGAGCACGCTCTTTAGAGCTACTTGATAATTCATTTTCAGTCTACCATTTTTCTAAGAAAACTTCCCAAACTCATTATAACCTTATCCAACTCATGGCCCCTCCCACTCACCTGGCCCAACACAGAGGTCCCTTCTCCTGGTCAGGAGAAGTTCAGATTCACTGGACATACAATTGTTTACTAACAGGACACAGTCTTCCCCCTTCCAAGTCATCGCCCACCACATGTGCCGGGACTGTTGTGTTGTGTGTAACCCCTGGGTTGTCCAGTCATTCTGAAACTCTGTAGTTGTTGTAAATGGGTATTGGAAAAGAAAAGCCATCGATTTCTGGGATAGCTAATCAAACCTTGCTTTCCCTTATCTTTGTGAGCTGCTGATAGATGAACCAAGACAGCTGTTGCTTCTTTGAATGGGAAAAGGTGGAGTAGAGGCTAAAGATCCCCTTTTTCCCATGGGGCCAGCACATGATGTCCATGGGATCCATCAGCTCTGGTGTGTAGCTCCTGATATGGGGAGTCATACCCCACAGACAACCCCGTGTCCTGGTCTGGAACCTACCTGCAGGGGAAATACACACCGTGTTGGTGGGTGTGTGGTGTGAGACGGGGGAGGTGGAGACATAAAGAACAGACCAATGGCAGCTGAGGAGCACCTGGTTATGCTGGGTGAGGTGTGGTTTCCAGCCAGGGAACGTCAGACACGAGCGCTACATCGAGAAGCGTACATGTGATGGGAAACTCACTATTAGGCTGGAACTAAAGATTCCTCCTCCTCTTTTTCTTTCTCACAAAAAACTTGCTGTTTTCTCATTTCTGTTTCCTGTTGGTCTGCACATAACTGTTTTCCCAGTCAGCTGCATCTGAGGAGTGTTTATGGAGGGCTTTTAGTTTTTTGATGATGGTAGAAACCTTTGTCCATGTGAAGCATTTCCTGGGGGTGGGCTGGTATATGACTTTAGTACTTTAAGCTTATTACCAGTGCACAGCCCTCAGTGACTTAGAAAAGTAATAACACGTTTATAAGCAGCAAAACTGGCAACATCCACCAGCTTCTAAACCTCAAGAATATAGGAACATTTATATTTTTCAAGTTAATATGTGCATATAATAAGAACCCGAAAGAGTGAAAAAGGGATACATAAAAAATAAGGTTCTCTCTTGAGGCCGGCCCTGTGGCCGACTGGTTAAGTTCGCGTGCTCTGCTTCGGTGGCCCAGGGTTTCGCCGGTTCAGATCCTGGGCACGGACATGGTGCCGCTCATCAAGCCATGCTGAGGCGGCAGCCCCTGTGCCACAACTAGAAGGACCCACAACTAGAATATATGACTATGTACTAGGGAGATTTGGGGAGAAAAAGCAGAAAAAAAAAATAAGGTTCTCTCTAACTTCCACTTCCCCAGTTTCAACTTTTTTTGGTATTTATAATCTACCCAGCTTATAGAATTTCTGAAAGAAGTTGTACTTTCAGAAACCAGCTGCCAGTGATACGCTACATGTCTCCCAGGGTAACTAAGATGAAAAATATGAAATGTTGGGGATGTTGGGGAGCAACTGGAACTCCCTTGCTGCTGGCAGGAGCGTAAATTAGTGCAACTGTTTGGAAAAAACTATTTGGCAGTATCTTCTAGAGTTGCACATATCTGTCTGAAGCAATTCCGCTTGCGGGTGGAAACGTGTTCCTCAAGAGACATATACAAGGATGTTCACAGCAGCCCATTCATAAATGGCCCAAACTGGAAACTACCCATATGCCCATCAACAAGAGAATGGATAAATGCACTGTGACATATTTACACAATGGAATGCTGTGCACAATGCGAATGATTGACATTTGACTGCATGTAACACTATGGATGAATCTCACAGTGTTGAGTCAAAGCAGCCAGACATGAAAGGGCAACACTAAGATTTCATTTCTATAACGTACAAAAACACGCAAACTAAGCTATGCTCTTAGAAGTCACAACATTGATTACCCTAGGGGGAGGAGGGAGTGACAAGAAAGGAATGGGGGGCTTGAGGGGTGTCTCGAATGTTCTATTTCTTAGAGCTGTGTGCATGCATGTATTCAGTGTATGAATGTCCACCAAGCTTCCCATTTACAATGCATGTATTTTTTGTATATATCTTATACTCAAAAAATTAAAAACAAAAATAAAAATGACATAAAACAGCTTCTTCCAATGAATTAAAGTAAAAAAACTGAAATAAGCCAGTCTAGATTTTGGATACAGTCCTTTCACTGGTCGTAAGGAATGATTTAGGCAGACAGTGTTAACTCTAATAGCTTCCTTGTTATAAAAGTAATCCATTTTGAAAAATAAATTCCATACTTAACCCATACATAAGGTACTCAAAATTCAAAAGGTCGTGAATTGTTAATGAGATTAACTGTAAAATCGTGATCTAGAATAAGCAATAAAAATGAAAAATTAAAACTCTATTTCAGGATGTCAGTTGCAATTTAATTTTAAATGACTGTTAGACCGGGGCTGGCTCCATGGCCGAGTGGTTAAGTTCGAGGGCTCTGCTGCGGCGGCCCAGGGTTCAGATCCCGGGCGCGGACATGGCACTGCTGGTCAGGTCACGTTGAGGCGGCGTCCCACATCCCACAACTAGAAGGACCTGCAACTAAGATATGCAACTATGTACAGGGGAAAGATTGGGGAGATAAAGCAGAAAAAAAAATTTCCTTTAAAAAGAAAAATGACTGTTAGATCAGCATTGCACAATGTGTGGAAGATCCATTTTTTTTAAAGTTAATGTCATTTAAATTAGTTAATAATTAATTAAAATAGGTAAGACATTTATTTGGTTCAAAATTCAAAAGTTGAAAGAGTATCCTGTCTCTCAGGCACCCAATTCCTCCAGTCAACCAATATTCCAGTTATTTTGTGTCCCTTCAGAAATATTTTGTGCACATACAACAAATATGTATGAACATTCTTTGCCCCTCGTTTAACCAAGTAGTAGTGCACTGTGGACACTATCTTGTTTTTTAACTTAATGATACATCTTTGCAGTCATTTCATATTAACAGACAAGGAGCTTCCTCTTTTTTTTTCTTTTCTGAAGAAGATTCACCCTGAATCTGATCTTAATCTGTGCCAGTCTTCCTCTATTTTGTATGTGGGTCACCACCACAACATGGTTGCTGCCAAGTGGTGTAGGTCCACACCTGGGAACTGAGCCCGGGCTGCCGAAGCAGAGTGCACCAAGCTTAACCACTAGGCCATGGGGCTGGCCCAAGATGCCTCATTTTTTTGAATGGCTTAATAATATTTCATTGTATAATATGCCAGGATTTATTTAGCCTGTCCCTGCTAATGGACAGTAATATTATTTCCATGCTTTGCCGCTTCAATAAGGCTGAAATGAATAGCTTTCCGCACACGTTATTTTGTACATTTAGATAGATGTCTGTCTGGTAAATGTGGAAGACTAGTTAACTTTGTGTTAGACATACATTTGCTTCTCCACTGGGTCATTTTAGTTTTGAACTTGGAACAATCGAAGTGAGTTTCAGAGTTACAAGTCGTAAAGATTTTCAGGTGGAAGAGAGTGAGTGATCTGTGCATTCATTTATTCCTTTAGCAAATACTTGCTGAGCCCCAGCTTGCTCCCCGCAGTGAACAAAAGAGACAAAATTCCCTGCTCTCATGTTTTTACATTCTGGTGGGGTGGGGTGGTGGGGTGAGGAGAGGAGACAGACAATACACAAAGTAAATATGTAAATTGTATACGTGTTAGGAAAGATTAAATGGTCTGGAGGAATGTAAAGCAGGGGTGGGGGACACGTCGTTCCAGGAAGAGTGTTGCAACTTTAAATAGGGCCACGGGCAGCTGTAAGGATTTGGCAATGATCCCGCATGAGCTGGGGCTATGGAGAGTTTTCCCTCCATTGTGTTTTCTTTTCCTTTCTTTTAAAAATAACATTTTTTATTTGAAATAGTTTCAGGTTTATAGAAAAGTTGCAAAGATAGCACACATCATTCAGTTTCTCACCCGATATAGGTCCTAGCATGAGCACACAGCTCTTTATAACCTGACGATGAGGACTTCTAGAAGTTGTTGGCCTCACCCCGTTTGCTTCCTTGATGTGGCCTTCTGACATGACTGTGGTACAGCTCTCAAAACTAGGAAACCAACATTGGTATACTCCTATTAACTAAACTCCAGACTTTAAAAAGTTTTCGCCAGTTTTTCCATTAATGTCCTTTTTCTGTTCCAGAGTCCAATCCAGTCTACCAGATGGCACTTATTTCTTATGTCTCCTTAGTCTCTTCTCATCTGTGACAGTTTCTCTGTATTTCCTTGTTTTTTCATGGCCTTGACAGTCTTGAGGAGTACTGATCAGGTATTTGGTACCATGTTCCTCAGTCTAGATTTGTCTGACATTTTCCTTACGGTTAGAGTGGAGAGATGGATTTTTGGGAAGAATATTACAGAAGTGAAGTGCCATCTCGTTACATCATATCAGGGCCGTATGACATCCACCTGAGAAGGTGACGTTAACCTGAGCACTTGGTTCAGGTGGATCTGCCAGGCCTCTCCACTCTAAAGTTAATATATCCCCTTTCGGTTCTCCATTCTTTGGAAGGCAGTCACCAAGTCCAGCCCACATTCAACTGACACATTTTAGAAGCTGTCCTCTGCCTGTTGGGTTGAGATGAGATCATAGGAGGACGAGAGCAAAAGCAATAAGCCAGGTGAGTCGATGGAGGCTGGAACAGTGTAGCCACAAAGGAGGTGATGAGAAAAGCTGGTTTCCGTTTCCAACTTCCAAGCTGGGGAGCCTAAGCCAATTCTGTAGGGATGTGGGATAAACATGGACGTAGCAACAGACCGCGTGAAATCACTTCATCCTTGCCCCTCGGGGCTGGGCTTGGGGTTTTATTTCCTTCTCTTTGCAAGTTACCTGAGGAAGGTTTTGGCTGTAGATGAAAAGAGGGGAAGTTTGGTTTACTCACTAAATTAGACAATTTATATAAAGTGTAGGGGTATAGAAGTTCTAAATACGGGTTACTTTTGTACTTGTTACTAGTTTTCATTTGTTGTGCAACAATTATGAATTGAGTCTATTATCTATTTCTAGATGTAAGTAAATAACAATTCTTAGAGGAAAACATAGCACAGTGTCTGGCTCTCAGTAATTACTTGTTGAATTAGCCAGAAGAAACTAGGCAGCAAGTGAGTTACAAAAGAATGGCCATGCCCACCTAGTGACCCTAGGGGGCCATGAGAGCTGGTTTTCTACCCCTCTCCAGGCCATCACTTGGAATTTCCCCTCTTCCTTCTCTTTTTTTTTTGTTTTTTGTCTTTCGTGAGGAAGATTGTCCCTGAGCTGTGCCAAGCCTCCTCTATTTTGTGTGTGGGGCGCTGTCACAGCATGGCTTGATAAGCGGTGCGTAGATCTGTGCCCAGGATCTGAATCTGTGAAAGCCTGGCTGCCCAATCAGAGAGCATGAACTTACCCACTGGGCAGTGGGGCCAGCCCCCCATCTTCCTTCTCTTTCTCCTTCCAATAGCTGCTTTCTGGGGCCATCCCTTCCCCTCACCTTCGCCCCATGCAGGTCAGCTTGTTCAGCCACAGAAAGCAAAAAGCCCTGGAGAAGTTAAACCTCCATACAGCTTCCCCCAGCCAGTCTTATTTCTTCTGAAAGATGTGAGAAGCTGAGACTATGCTGTTCCTTCCACCTGCAGTGTGCTTCTTGTCCTTGTGTTCTTGGTTATTCTTTCAGATTCAGGTCAGAGTTTTCCCTGGTGAATCCTTCTCTGACTACCCTTTCCCACTTCACCCCAGAGGAGGAACTTTGTGCTGGCTTGGGAACCCAATCACCTTCCAAAGTAGGAAAACGTGTTTCGAGTCTCAAAACATTTACAAAAGTGTAAACATACTTGAGAACACGACTCTGAACTGCTTATGTCTAAAGAAAAAATTTAAGTTATACAATATGAAAGAAATTAATATAAAATTCAGAATCATAACGTCTTTAACTGGGTTTCCAGAGATCTGGGTTTGGTTTCAGGTAGATCATCTGGGACGTGGCTCCAGGAAGCCAGAGTGAAGAAGTGGATAGAGTAAGACAGGGAAGGGGTGAAGTCCACAGGTGGTGCCCTAGAGAGGGTGCTAGCTGTAGGCAATGAGGTTGCATTGCCTCTGCTGTGGGACCCTGTGAGGATTATCCAGAATGTCTACTGGAATTGTCTACTTGGAAGGACAGGATGCTGGAGCATTAATCTACCGGGTCTGTCCTCCATTGAACAGGGCTGCCCTGAGGACGTTAACTCCCTCACACTTTCTGTTGTTTGCCTGTGGGGAGAGAGGTCTGCAGCTGCACAGAAGAGGGGCCTGGGTCAGCAAGCAGGGTGACTCGGGTGGCACTAGAGGAGGGCACTGTTGGTGCCAGGTGAGTCTGAGCCGCAGGGAACTGGCCTCTGCAGCCATGGGTGAATTGCCGTCAGAGCTGTGGAGGGAATGGGACACGGGGCACCTGAGCTCTCTGCTCTAGTTATACGATGAATTGAGTAGATAAAACGGTGGGCACTGCTGTGGTGTGAAATTCTGGTCTGGAGCTTCTTATGAAATCAAATAGGGGAACTAGTTCTGGGTGCTTATTACTATTGACTTATTTGTACAAGGCCTCAAATTTGATTGCATAACAACTCCGTGAGATAGTCCAGGCAGATATTACAGTCGTGCCTCCGTATCTGGTAACCAAGGGGGTTGGTTCCAGGATGTCTGCAGGTACCAAAATCCATGGATGCTCAAGTCCCTTATGTAAAATGGTGCAGTATTTGCATGTAACCTACGCACATCCTCCCACATACTTTGTCATCTCTGGATTACTTATAATACCTAATACAATGGAAATGCTATGTAAATAGTGGTTATACTATATTGCTTAGGGAATAATGGCATGAAAAAAAAAGTCTGTACATGTTCAGTACAGATTCAACCCTCATAGGCCTTTGAATCCGTGGCTGGTCGAATCCGAGGATGCAGAACCAGGGACCCAGGGGGCCTACTGGATTCTCCTGACTCTTTTTTTCTTTTATGGTGGTAACACTTTTAGCCATTTCCACGTGCACAGTTCAGTGGCATTAAATGCGTTCACATTATTGTGTAACCATCATCACCATCCATTTCTAGAACTTTTTTTAACTCCCCAAACTGAAACTCAGTACCTGTTAAACACTGACTGCCCATTCTGCCCTTCCTCCCTTTCCTGGAAACCACCATTCTACTTTCTGCCTCCGTGACTTTGACTACTGTGGGTACCTTGTACAAATGGAATCCACACAGTACCTGTCCTTTTATGACTGGCTTATTTCCGTTAGCATAATGTCTTCAAGGTTCATTCATATTGTAGCATATGTCAGAATTTCCTTCCCTTTTAAGTCTAATAATATTCCATTGTACGTATATACCACCTTTTGTTCATCCATCCATCTGTTGACTTACCCTTGGGTTACCTCTACTTTTTGTCTGATGTGAATAATGTTGCTATGAATATGGGAGTACAAATATCCGTTGGAGAGACTGCTTTCAATTCTTTTGGGGTATAAGAAGTGAAATCATATAATAATTCTATTTTTATTTTTGTAAGGAACCACTATATTGTTTTCTGCAGGGCCTATACCATTTTACATTCCCATCGAGTGACCAGGGTATCAATTTCACTACATCCTCACCGACACTTATTTGTAATGTGTGTGAGTTGATATCTCATTATGATTTTGATTTGTTTCCCTGGTGATTAGTGATGTTGAGCATCTTTTCATATGCTTGTTGACCATTTGTATATCTTCTCTGGATAAATGTCTATTCAAGTCCTTTGCCCATTTTATGTTTTGTTTTTTTGTTGTTGAGTTGTAGGAGTTCTTTATATATTCTGAATATTAACCCTAATCAGATATATGATATACAGATATTTTCTCCCATTCCGTAGTTTGCCTTTTTTCTTGACTCTTTGTTTGCTTTTAAGATGTGGGGGTTAGAGTGATTTAGTGACTTGTGAATATCACAAATATCTTAACTGGGGCCTCTGGGACTTGAATACTGGTCTCCTGCTCTGTACCCAGTCTCTTTTTTTTTTCACTATCTCGTCGTACTCCTTAACGTCTGGTCACATCAACATAAAAAGTAGTTTGTCCTACGGCAACTGATGCTGAAAAGGCAGGGTACCAGGTAATGGAACTGTACCTGGTCCTTCGGATGGCCCGGGCCCTCGCTGCTTTCCGCTCTTAGCTCTCCTCTGCCGTCATCCAGTGCTGACGCTTACAGAGACACAAGAAGCACCTGGGTGCCTTCAGTTACATTAATTAGCTAACTTATTTATTTAATTAATTTTCTCCATCATATCCTCCTTAAAATGTTCTATTCTGTTCCTCGAAATGTCTTTAAGAATCAGAACGTGTTTTCCAAAGGCTGTTTACTCCAACAACTGCTCGCTATTTTATGGCGATGAGAGCTGATGGGTTTTTCTACCACGTTTTAAAGAAGAGACTCTTGTTAGATGGAGCAAGCTTCCTTGCTCTCCACATTTGTCCTAAAGCGCTGATGCTAATGGGTGCAAGCCACTCCCTGGTGTAATGCCTGACACAGAGCAGGCCTCAAGGAATATTCATCAAATGAATGCTGTGATGCCACAACGAAGGCAGAGGATTTGTAGGGAGAGCCGGCTCAGTGGTTTGATTTAGCAGGGAAAAAGGAACGGTGTTTCTACATCATGACCTCTGTGGAAATTGGTTTTATTTGTCTCGTTCTTCATGTCTGAGGCTTCGGGACACAGCATACCAGGGAGAGGGCGGGAATAAATCTCTCTGGAAGAATGCAGCAAGCTGAACTATGCTTTCTGGCTGGATGTTGAAGGGAGTCAAGACTTGGGTCCTTTTGATCAAAGCGCGCTGCTCCCCCACTGTACTGTGGGAGGCTCTGAAAAGGACTCTTGGAAAAACAATGAAACTATTTGGCCTTTCAGCGTGACTTCTTTTCAACAGTGACCCCTTGAGTAAGTCACTGAACTTTCCTGAGCCTCCATTTCCTCTCATCAATAACAATAGAATTGAACCAGAAGAGTTCTTCTCCTTGGGCTTGAAAATGCTATATTTCTATGTTAGTATTCAATTTGAAAGAAAATCTGGAGAAATAAATTGAGCGGGTCTAAGAGTTAATATGAATACTCTATTTTAAAACTTCACGGTCATTAAAGTTCCTGAAAAACTTACACAGAGTTTTTCCCCTCTTTGTAGTTTTCATTTCAATTATTATCTCTAACTTGAAATCTCAACTTATAACCTCAATTATGCATTAAGTATCATGTATATCTCATTCATGTGATTAGATTCTAATATGATGGCACCATAGGGGTATTTCTAGTCAATTGAATATTTTATTTCTGTTTGTTAATGTGGTCATGTTCTCTGGCTGCCTCGTAATCTTTGAGTGTCCTTCTTATGTTTTGGGACAATTTCCCATTCTAGGAGTCTTGCCTTCCCAACGTAGAAGTCCCCAAACTCACTTTCCCGGCTTTGCTGACAGCTGGGATGCGGTAGGCCTGTGATATCCTTGGGGCAACCCTGTTCAATCTTCTCCAATTTCACGATTTTGAAGAGGCCAGCTCATCTGGATCCATATCATGAGAAATACAACTTTCATTGCCACTTTTCTCCTTTCTGCTTTGGCCAACCAACAGAATGAAATGAAGTGTGACTGCCAGAGTACCAGCAATGCCGCGGTCAGCATGCCCCATCCACTTTGCTCAAGATTCTTTAATAAAATGACTCTGACGTCAGGCAAAATCGCACCCTGCTGAAACTCTTCTCAGCTGTTTTGTTATTGGTTAAACAAAACATGTGCTCGTCTTCAAGGCAGCTGACTACACAGCCAAAATGGGTTGCTTAACTTTGCTTATGATTTTGCATAAGGTATCAAATCATGGCTGTGTTCATTGCAGAGCCAGAATTGTTTTTCCACCTGAACTTCGCCCTTTAGTTTCAGCATGGCTCTTCGATCCCTTTCGCTGGTTTCCATGCCAGCTATTTGCTGGTCTGCATTGCTGATTCTGCACACAGCACAGCAGAGTTTATCAGAGGGCCATCTACTCTTGATACCTCCCTAGTACAGTAAACACCCGCTGTGGAACTGGAAAGAGCTGGTTCAAACTAGTTTTTCTTAGTTTCACTGATCATTCCCAACTTTTTACAATCACCGTTTTCTCAATTTTCCCCTACCAAATCAGGACCTGTAGAAATTTTGCTTTTTAAGAAAATCCTCATTTTTATATGTTAAAATATTTAAAGTAAATTATAAATAGCAATTTAACATTTTAGTATGCATATAGAAAATTTGTATACATCTCTAAAAAGAAAGGACATTTTCCTACATATCCAAAATTAATTCTGATTCCTTAATACCCAGTCTATATTCAAATTCTTCCAATTTGTACCCAAAAAGGTTTTTTTTTAATGGTATTTTTGGCAGGTTTGTCAAAACTAGGATCTGATCCAGGACCATTCATTGCATCAGTTTGTTATACACAGATGAGCAATCTGAAGTCGCTGACCTGTGGAATGGACCAGGCCAGCTGTCCTGTAGAATATGTGATTCTCTTGATTGCTTCCTTGTGGTGATGTTAATACCGAACCTGAAGTGAGTTCGCTCACCCGTTGCGCAGCAAGCCAATCTCTGACACCGGGGGTGGTGGAAGAAAGTAGGAATTTTATTTTTGCACAGCGCTGAGCAAGGAGAGAGGGCAGCTAACGATGAAATCCCAAACTCCCCGAAAAGCTAAAAGGAAGGGTTTTTATTCGGTTTTAGGTAGGGGAGGGGGAGCATATGGCCTTGCTGGTCGGAGCTTTCCCACCAGCCTGTGTTTGGCCTTGAGACTACTTGCAGAGAGGAGGGAGCCCGTGACCTTGCTGGTCAGCAGCTTTCCCACCAGCCTGTATCTCTTTGCAGGGTGGAGATGATCCAGGTGCTTGTCCTTGACGGTGTCTGTCTCCATGGAGGGTAGTGGATTCTGGGGCCAGGAAGCCAGAGAGTAAGCAGGAAATGAGCGTTTTGGTTTTAACCCCATATATGCTGGGTTTAATGTGGGGAAACTGATATCAGGGTCGGTATCAATGTGTACCTGGTTCCTATGTCACTTGTATTTCCTCTAAATTGGAAGTGAAATCTAAAGGCTTGATTAGATTCCACTCAAGCACTTTTGGCTGGTCTGTACCATTGGTGATGCAGTGTTTGTTATTGTGTATCACCACGGGAAAATCATAATATCTGATTTTCCCTCTTGCAATCAGAAATCTTGATGTAAAATTTAAAACTAATTTATTTCATTGAAAAAGTAATAACTATGCATATTAATACATTTACATGCCAAAAAAGATATCAGAGAAAAAGAAGTCTTCCTTCCACACCAAACTTTCAATCACTCGTCTCCATTTCAAAGGAGGGAGGCATTCCTCCTGGAAATACTCTATGCACACACAAAGGGAGCATACTTTCATTTAACAACATGTGTAGGAGGTCCTTCTGTTTCAGTACATGTTGATCTATTTTTTTTAGTGGCTCCATGGTTTATCATCCTGTAGACATTCCATAATTCACTTAACTAATCTTTCATTGATGGATATTTTGCTGGCTTCCAGACATGTACTTTTGCACGAATAACAAAATACTTGGGGCCGGACCCATGGCCAAGTGGTTAAGTTTGCATGCTCTGCTTTGGCGGCCCAGGGTTTCTCCAGTTCGGATCCTGGGCATGGACATGGCATCCCTCGCCAGGCCACACTGAGGTGGCGTCCCACACGCCACAACTAGAAGGACCCACAACTAAAATATACAACTATGTACTGGGGGAATTTGGGGGGGAAAAGCAGAAAAAAAAAAAAGAAGATTGGCAACAGTTGTTAGTCCAGGTGCTAATCTTTAAGAAAAAAAAAAGGATTGCTTAGCTTTAAAAAACAAAGAAAATACTTATAGGTTACATCTCTAGAAATGACATTGCTTGTTGAAGGGTGTGTGATTTTTAAATTTGGTAGTTACAGCCAAATTGCTTTCCAAACAGCTTGTGCTCATTTACACCTCTACAAAAAGAATATGGATGATGCTATCTTTTCCCTACACCCTCGGCATATAAAGTATTATCAATTTTTTGGTTTTCGTCAATGATAGGTAAAAAAAGGTATCTCGTTGGTTTGATATGCATTTACCTAATTCTAAATGTGTTGCTTATCTTTTCCTATATTTAATAGATTAAGGAAATCTATTTCCTAATTTATAGGTGAGGAAAGTCTCCTTTAGTTTATCAAATGTATGTAAATTTTGTGGCAGGATATTAGCATTCAGATTACTTTAATCTGTAAATTTATTATTCTTTCCCTCTCTTTTTTCCGCACTGGAAAGATAAAAAGCAAATATTTTCCCCACTTCCAATAAAGGTGCCTTTTAGGAAAGTGGATCTCATTTTTTCATTGCTTTGGCCTAAAGTCCTGCTACAACAACAGAGCAAGAGGAAAAGAGGGTTTTTCAGAAAGTCTTAAAAGGTTGTGGGCATTGGGGGAAGTGAGGGAGGAGGCAGTATGAGGTGCATGTAGGGGACCCAGAAGTCACCCAAGAAGGGAGAGGACCCGCTGCCTGGAAAGGGAAAAATCAAATTGGGCCTGGCAGGTACCACATTAAGGGGTAATGTGCCCCAGAAGCTGCCTGAACTCTCTGTCAGTGCCTGCAGACCTGCTACCCAGCACCTCAGGTCATCTCTACCAGGTGCACTGTGCTTCCTGGAGCGCTGATTCACAGCATCACATCCTACAGTGGATTAGTGACTGTCAAGCAGGGGTGATGATGCTAGTGCTCACCCCAAGGCTTCGCTTGGTCCCCAGCTGAGTATATGTCTCTCTCGCAACTCCTGTAAGCACAAGAAAATGGGGTATAGTGGAATTCTGAATGCCAGGCACATACATGAGCTCCCCTCACAACATCTGCACAGGTGGGAGGAGGGTTGAACTAAAACAGATCCAGATTCCTTTGCCGGAATAGTGGTTACTAACCCTCATTACACATCACTGCTGTTTTACCTAACCTCTGTTCAGAGTATTTTGGGTTTTGTGCATGTATTAAAATTTTTTATATGGTAAAATTTATCAGTTTTTTCTTTTATGGCTTTTCTTTTATGGATTTACGTTTAAAACTTTGATCAACTTTGAACTTATTCTAAGAGATCCAACTTTTTCTTGCTAGAGGATTGACCAAATGTCCATCACAATTAAACAATCCAGCTTTTCCTCACGGACCTGAACTGCCCCTTTATCATACTTTAACTTCATGTATATATCTATTCATTCTCTCTGGTGAAGTCATACTTTCCTCACTAGCCCTCTTTCTAGTTTTCCCATAAGCCCTACAGTTTTTTCCCTCATATTCCCAAATTTAAGGGTTTGCATGTCTATTTTCCCTCGATCCTGATGATATTTTTCATTGGGATTATATTACATCTATTAATCAATTTAGAGCAACTTTGCATCTTAAAATATTGTCTTTTTCTCTATAAACACATGTGTAGATTTGTCTTATTCTGCATCCTACAATAGCATCTTCAAATTTCCTTCAACAGCTCTCATGCATTTCTTGTTCATTTTATTTCTAGATATTTAATCATTTTGCTGAAAATGTAAAATAGAGCTTTTCTTCCATCATACTTTCAAAATAGTTGTCGAGTGCTTATAGAAAAGCAACGACTTTTGTGTGTAACAATTTGAACCAGCCACTTTACTGAATACCCCTATTGTCTGTAATAGCGTTCCAGAATAACTTCTTGGGATTTCCAGCTACATAACCATTTCATCTGCATAAAATGATAATTTTATCATTGCTTTTCAAATTTTTCATTTATCTAACTGTATTTTCTAGTATTGTCAGACCAAGGTAAGTAAGATTGGGGGTACTGAGCGTACTTTCCTGACTTTATTTTGGGACACAATTAATTAAACTGGAGTTAGAACTACATGATTTGAAATACTTTCCCCCAATTTGTTTTTATTATTATCTAAAATGAGATCCAATCTCTACATGAATTTTGGAGTCTTTCAATGCAGGAAATCTTTCTCTTAAAGACTTTCCTTTATTGGTTACCTGCTTGTCTCCTGAAAGTTTTACCAGCTTCCATCTCATGAACATTCTATTCCAGGCATTGCACTTATGACACACAAAGTGAAACCTGTGTGTTTAACAAATCTAAGGCGACTTTTGTCTTATCACTAGTGCTCAGAACACAAGTCATCAAAGCAAAGCAGCACATACGACGAAGCTATTAAGCACTCTTCTTGCACACAACCTTCAGCGGCCGCGCACTGCTTCAGTACGTGGACGTGCCCTGAATTGCTCAGGCCAGTCTTTAAGCCGTCTCATCTTCTCTTCCTGCTCTCAGTCTGCGTATTGTCTTCAGATTCATTTTTCCGTGTTATTTTCCTTATTCACATCTTTCAATCCATGTCACTCCTGCGCCTAACAAAATCTGAAGAACATATTTTAATTTTTTCTTGGGTGTCACAACTGGTAATCTGAAAAGATGAATACCTTTCCTCTTTCTAAAAGTCTAAAGGAGCTGCTCTTAGCTAATGTGGACCTCAAGTGATTTTCAGTTTTTATGGGCCAAGGGATCTAGATTTAAAAACACTTCTTTATACCTACCATGTGTAATTCATGTTTGTTACACCACTTCTAAACTGTATGGTATGAAACAGGATGGGGGTTTCAGTTCGTGCTCGTGCAGACCCAAGAAAAGGATTCAGAGTGAAGGACAGCTCTCTCTCCACTGCAGCCTCTTAGCTCTTGCTCTTTGCCCAATGCCACGCACTGCTCTTTTCACATAATCTTAATCTACTAAGCAAGCTGTTATTATACAAGCATCCACTCCTGGAGTGGGGCATCCAGGACCAGGCACTAGACTTCAACAGAGGATTTGATGCTGGAGTGTGGCCAGAAGAGCATCACCGTGAGGGTGAGGGGATTGAAAACCAAGTCTCAGTGCCTCCTATATGCCAGGCACTATTCCCAAGCACCTCGTTATCTCATTTAATCCTCAGAGTGCCCCAGTGAGGATGGTTCTGTTATGGCTTCATTTTGCAGATGAGGAAATTAAGATGAAAATTAACTGTCTAATGTCACACAGCTAGTATATGGCCAAGCACATCTTAAAAGCCTATGCCTTCGGCTGGAGGAAATGACGAACAGAAAGTACAGGGAAGCCATAACACCCATCTTTAAATTTCTGAAGAGCTGTCATATGGAAGAAATGATAAATTTGTTCTACAGATGCTTGGAGTGTACTATTTGGATCAATAGGTGAAAGTTATTGATAAGATTTCTGGTTAATATATAGAATAACTTTCAAAGAATGAGATGTATCTTAAAAAAAGAATAAGTGATCTTCAGAGGTAGGGAGTTACTATTGGAAAAGTCTAAACAGAGACTGGATGGCCCTGGTTGGGGATGCTGGCAAACATATTCAGGCATTTACTTAGTGGTTTGCATTAATCATTCTCAGGACCCCTAAGGCCTTGAGATGATGGTAAATGATTTACTCTAATTGCCAGCAGTGTGGAATTGTGTATTATGGGTAAAGTGGCAACATTTAATGAATTCCAGGTTGTCTACATTAAGAAACAAACATATCAGGATTGAAGGGTTGATTTATATAAAGCAAAGTTGATAAAAATACCTTAAACCCTGAAACAGAAAAATCTGGATAGACTCTGATAGAAGCAGCAGCTGTGTACATAATAGAGGTCACGCAGTATAGAGGTTGTGAACACGGATTCCAGAGCCAGACCATGTGGGTTCAAATCCCAGTTCTACCATTTACTAATTGTGTGACCTCAGGCGACTGACTTAGCTTCATCATACCTCGGTTCCCTCATATGTAACCTACTATGTTAAAAACTATCTCATTTTTAATCCCTGTGAGGATCAAATGTGTGTGTGTGTGTCTCTCTCTCGAGGAAATTAAGAGAGAAGAAAGAGCCTGGAACATAGGTAATAAATATTTGTTATTCCAAAGAATTTCCTTGAAATTTTAAATATTCAAACACTATAAAAGGTAAATTACTTTTAATTTTATTAATTGTCACAAATTGATACATTGTTTTGAAAAGACAGAGAAATCAGCTCTAGCAAATAACATAAACACAGGTTAAGAAATTATTAGGCCAAGATAGATTTGAACTCTGACCTGTATAATGGTCTTCTAAAACTGTTTATCTATTTTTATTTATTTTAAACAATCAACAATAAGTATTTCATTGAGCATCTATTATTATACCTAGCACAATACTAAATACTTGAGAGAAAAATATAAGCAGCACATCGCATGGTCCTTGTCCTTAAATAGCTTATAATCTAGTTGTGATTATAAAGACACATTTAAAAAATTCTAGGACCTAACACCTTTATGTAAAATCACTTTTGAAAGTAATCACTTTGGAAAGTTATACCCTTATTTCAATAATCCTGCCATTGCTCAAAACATTCTTTGCATCGTTTCCTTTGGGATTGCTTTGGAGTCGTTACAAAAATCACTCAAGGAAAGCGGACTCCTTTTGGTTTAGAACGCCGTTCCGTCTTCAGCACGTAGGTTAGTTACCGAATTAAGTCCACCTGGTGCTCAGTGACTGCTGGTTGTTTTAAAATCTCAGATGCACCCTAAAAGACAAAGTTTGCTATTCTTAATGACTTCAAAAGAATGTACTGCAGCGTTACTGGACAGTGAGTATCCAGAACAAGGGGCCTTTCTCATCATCTTTGCTCCTCCCGCAGCCTCCGCTTTCGGTGCTCAACCGCAGCAGGAGGGCTGTGCCCTGTGCCATGTGCTCACTGAACTGAAGGGCCAGCAGCACGGTATCTGTCCAGCAGCTGGAGATCTCAGGGTGGGCATAGGACAAAGGCGAGGAAGAGTTCCAGAAGGGCTCGAGGGGGATTTCTTCCTGTTCTATTATTCTAGGGTTTTCTTTCACGACTTCTTAGGCGTCTGGCTTTGACAGTGCAGGACAGAAAGGTCTGCCCGAAGCTGGCAGCAGGTTCTCCCAATACTCCCTTCTAGCCCTGCATTTAAAAAAATATATAGTCAATTAATTAAAAGACACACCTATCTTATAAGTCCAATACATTATATATATATTTGCTAAAATATACATAAGTTTGGTGGAAAATCAGGCTAAAGTAGAACTTGAGTTTCAACATATGGACAGAAAAACTACGTCCGTATCTATTAATGCCAGGGGTCTTTCTCATATTCCTATCTTCCATGACAATCACTGGGTTTCATACCACCTTTCAGAAAAACACAATGTGTTTGAATTTTACATGTTTTTGTGAATTACATTCATTCTGCAATTTCTAGCAGTCCTTCTAGCTATCCTCAATATTTTAACATAAGGACAAATATATGAAGGTAGTTGTAATGAGAGCAAAAAAGTAACTATAAACAGAATACAAATTACTTCGTAAGTGTTTGTTCCTTGTTTATAGACAAAGGAGACTACAAAAGTTTCTGGTCACAGACTTTTGCGTTAAATATATTTTTACAGTTTCTTCCACTTTACTATGAAAATGAATAAACCAATATTTTTGGATGATGAAAATGTCAGAAATCTGGGGTGTCTACAGGTTTCTGTGTAATCACTAATTTTTGTGAACATCAGTGTGTTTGGGAGCCCAGAGAGGAAGGAATGTTTGGTTTTATTGTACAAAACAATGTTCTATCTTTAATTGCTGATGCATTTTAAGGCTCTCTAAAAAATGATAATTAAAATAAGCCATTTCTCACTTATTTGAACCATTTTAATCAGCACCAAAGTATACTTTCCTTACCTTTTAATTATTATATTTATTTTTAATACCTTCTTTCTACGCATGACACCCATAAAAACCATCTTCTCTGATTAATATCCATATGTCCCAGAAGAAATGTTTGGCTAAATGATTTCTTGCCTACTTTCACAGTCTAAATAAATTTACATTAGGAAAGTTGTTCCAGTTGAAAGTTGTTCCAGAATGAAGACTGTTCTCACTATAAAATGGGTTAAATACATAACAGATAACAGCACTGAACAGAGAAGAGGAGAAAGCAGAGGCTGGAACTGGTTTCTAGAAGATGGAAAAGGGATGGCATTGTATTGACAGACGAGAGAGAGAGAGAGAAAGAGAGGCAATGATTCAAAACAGAACAGTCATTTAAGAGGCTCCCAGAAAAATGTCTTCAACAGTAAAGTGATTGATCATAACAAACACAGTCACACGTTGCAGAATGACAGGCATACTTTCTGAGAAATGTGTCATTAGGTGATTTCGTCATTGTGGGAACGTCATAGAGTGTGCTTACACAAACCTAGATGGGATAGCCTACCACACACCCAGGCTACATGGTACTAATCTTATGTGACCACCAAAGTATATGTGGTCCCTCGTTGATGGAAATGCCGTTATGAGACTCATGACTGCAGTATAATGTAGATACTGGGAGACTTTAGAGTAGGCCTGTTCTTCTTTCAACAATGTAAAAAGAAATTAATTAGAAATTCCTAGAAAACCAAACGTTGTACAAAGAAAGTCACAGTCAAGTATGAGGCAAATTAAAATATGGCATGAGTTTGGACTAAGGATGAAATGTGAGAAAAGAGAATCAATTTGACCTTATTGCTTGGAACATTCTCCTATAAGTAGCTCAAGTTTTTAAAAATAGGATTATTTCTCATTCTCCATAGTTCCATGCTTACCACTTGGTTCTGCAGTGAATAATGTTTAGAAAATCCTTACCAGGTACCAGGATATTACATTGGAAATTTTATCGAAGGCACCAAGATATGATAGATATCAGGTATCAAAGCAAGACGACACTGCAGTTTCAAAGTAGGTGGGCAAGAGCTGGTCAGACGACTCAGCTGAATGTACACTGGAAAATCTAGACCCCAGAGACCAATGGGCCAGCTACTTTGCTTGTGAGTGAAGAGGGTGCAGTTAAACTGGGGTCAGAGCACACTCTCAGAGTTTGTCTGCATGAAGGAAGGGTGAAAGGTCCTCTAGCCAGTTTTCAGCCTAATAAGAGAGAGAGCGCCAGCCTGGAGGTATTCAAAATCTGGAGGGTATTTAGAATCACCAGGAAGGACAATGGGACCCCCCAAATAGGGGATATCTGGAGTGATCTGCTGAAAAAGCCAGGATCTGAGGTGGAAGCAGCAGTCAGAGAAAAATGCAATGCCTGTGACATGAGAAGTATGGACAAAAGTTTTCAGTGGCAACCTCTGAAGAACCATGACAGTCCCTGTTAAGACCTGCCAGGCCTAGAGAGTGCCATCTTCCTATTAGGGAGCCTGTCAAGTAATAACATTTTACTCCCTTTTCCATTTTCTCTCCTCTCACTCTGAATCTGAAGGGGTAAGAAACCACGGTTAGCAAGAAGGGAAGGGAGGGCTGGAAGCATCAGACAGAGAAAGAAAAGGATCAGGCTGGCCTTCCCACCATGAAAGGAATCTACTGGAAAACAGGAGAAGATTTAAGTGGGAAACGTTCTAAGTTTTGATTTCACATGGAACTGAACACTTTTAACTACTGAATTAAGACTGTGTTTGCTAAGTCAACTGTTCACGGGGCTTTCTATTGCCTAAGAGTACCCGAAGAAGTTCTGGGGTATGTCAGTATTTTCAAACAAGGACAGAGGAAAGGATTCACCCATTGGGCAGGTTTAAACAGACAGAGGAGACAAAAATAAAGTTGCATTCCGATTATACTTCACGAGTCTTGCTTGTTTAGTACGACAATTAAAATCATATTGTAAATGTTATTTACTAGCTTTACATTTTTATAACAAACCTACAGACAAGCTTGGAAGATCGAATTATAATTACAGAGCAGAACACAATGGTTATAAACCTTGATGATGGAAAAGTAATGGTATAACTTAAAGACGCCGAGAGGCAGATGGGGGAGGAAAAGCAGAGGGAGTCAGCTTTTCTATTAAAGAGTCGAATGAAGAGATACTGCCTCATATCGATGGATTAAGAAACAGTGGTTACAGGGGCTGGCCCGGTGGCCGAGTGGTTAAGTCAGCGCGCTCCGCTGCAGGCGGCCCAGTGTTTCGCTGGTTCGAATCCTGGGTGCGGACATGGCACTGCTCATCAAACCACGCTGAGGCAGCGTCCCACATGCCACAACTAGAAGGACCCACAACGAAGAATGTACAACTGTGTACTGGGGGGCTTTGGGGAGAAAAAGGAAAAAAAATAAAATCTTAAAAAAAAAAAAAAAAGAAACAGTGGTTACACGTGAAATTCAAACTTAGAAAAATAACCAACAGAAGAAATAAAAATGTAATAAAATTGGGAGAAGGAGAACGGGGGGAAAAGGGGAAGATTACGTGATTTAAATCCATCAGCTTTCATAAAGGATTATCAATAATTCCTGCTTAAAATTGATAAACAAGAAATGGAGGAACGAGACTTCAAAACACAAAAGCAAACAGATAATTCCCTCTGGGAATGGGACGGGTGTCAGGAGGGGCAAGTTGCATGCTTCATTTTACACACTTTTCTACTGTTTGAGTTTTTATTGCCATGTCCACGCACAGTGTTTATAAAAAAATAAGTAAACTGAGATTAGAGGAAAACAGTCATGTGAATTAAAAATTCCTACCTGGCTCGAATCCAGGGTTTGGTGTGCATATTGAGGCCACTTCCCCAGCTGCCATGTTTGTCCGAAGCCGGAGGCCAAAAGCCCCTTTCTGGGGCCAGCTCCTCTGCAATCGCCCTGATGTGGTAGGGCTCAAATCCACAGCACCCGCCAATGTACCTGACCCCCAGGTTGTAGGCCTCTCTGGCGTAGTTTTGAATGTCCCATCTCGTTGCAAGTCTGGGCTCCAGTGCTGTAACAGCAATTACGGCGTTTCTATTACCATCCCCATTTTCAAATGAGAGGTGCTCTGATGGGCATTTTTTAAAATTTAAAAACAATGAACTTTAGATTAAGTGTTCTTCGGATAGCTCAGTTTTGGTTAACCTTGAACGTTTTTGTCTTATGCAGTCTCCTATTGGAAGACTGGACCATAATTGTTCACGACAGGCGTTTCCGTTTTGTCACAACCAGAAATCACAAGGACCTTGGATACACGCCGGATCTTACCAAAGGGATATTCTGGGAGATCCACAAACCCTCCTTTGCCGCAGTCGGGCGTGTGGAACCCCAGGGACTGCACCATCAGGTGCGCCGTCAACCCGGCCGCCTGCAGGCCCTCCTTCATGAGCGTCATCGTCTTCAAGCTGGTCCCGGGCCCAAACCGGCAGTTCACGCCGACGATTGCAGCCCCTACACAGAGAAATCAAGAACGCTTACATTTTATTCACTTACTTGTTTATTTTATTTTTTAATAGTTGGAAGGTGCCTTAGAGGTTAGCTGTCCCCCTCTACCTCCCTAGTTTTAGGAATAACGAAACTGATTCCAGTTCATTCTTTTATTTCTAAACTGCTCTCACGATATTAAGCAAACGTTGCTAAATTTCATAAAAAGTAACGGAAGTACTTATCACATTATGGGTGCCAATCACCTGCTCTCACCAGCTTCGCAGCGCACTCTCCAGGGGGCACATCATGCATGTCTCCCTCCGGGCCTATGCACATGGTAGCTGCCACGGGTTTGCCAGATTCTTTTAAGACTTCCACAGCCCACACAGCTTCCTCAGCGTGCTCAAAATACTAAGAGAAATTTCATTTTTCTTATTGGTCCAAATATAAAGCAGATTTTAAGTGGTAGAATGCACATGTTGTGAAACAGTTATAAAAATAACCGAATATATAATATGTGGTAGAACTTGCTGAGGAATGTGTCTCTATCCGTCTGACCACAGAGGACCATTCTGAGTAAATATTTTAGTTCCTTTAACAATAACACATAGATTTTCACTCAGAGATCATCAATTCGGTGAGACTATGGCTGTTAAAAAGTAATTGAGTATTTAAAATCATAATTTTGAAGGAACAGAAGTTTTGCTAATAAATTTTGGCCTCATCTTTTATGGGCCTGGGTAACCTCTGAAAAATAAGGAGTAGTTTATCATGCTTTATACTTCAGAGTTCCTTTATATCCACTTCTAGTTGGTATTCATAAGGGCTCATAAAGTAGGAAGAAATATGATTATTTCCCCAGATGAGAACACTGACACCCGGGGTGGAAGGGAGAGCTACTCAGCTTCTTTGCTGATCGCGGCCAGGACTCTTGTCTGGTAAACCCGTGCTATTTGCAGGGGTGCTTCCCAGGAACCCCCTTAAGTACCACAATTAAAAGCAGAACTTAAAGAAGTGGAGAAAAGTCAGCAGAAATCTCCCTGTTTCTTTCCTTCTTGACTTAGATTCTGCAGAAGCAGTGTGTGAGGAATGACGACGGAGTCAAAAGAGAGGTTCTTAAAAAACAGACGTGTGTTCTCGTCCATCTGGAGGACACATAGGGTGGCGTCTGTGCTCATCTCTGCAGGTGAGTGTTCCCCGGTGAGCTAGCCAGGCTTGGGTGGCCCTCAGTCTCGGGAGGGTGGATGGAGCAAGCTTTTCAACAGGTTCAGTGGAATGACTGGGGAAACGGCAGTTGCAAGGCTTGTACTTGTTCAGGGTAAAGACTTGGGTTGAGGGCTCAACTCCAGGTGGCAGCAATTGTGATGGGAAAAGGGGAATGAGGGCTTTTTAATTCTTGAAAGTGGAAGGAAGAGAATGTTCTGGGCCTTCATGTCCAATCAGCGACCAATTCTTACTGACTCTTCAAAATATCACTCACATGTTACAGCTTGAGCGAAAGCACAGTGGCAGGAGTGAGCAAGGCATGCACGGAAGAGAGCAAGGAACAACTCGGGACTGAGTATATTGGTGGGGCCTGGACGGGCCTGAACAGCCACCTGTGTCCTAGGCTTTGCTCCCTCAAGTCTCTAACCCAGACAAGCAGCTCCTTCTAGCCTGACCCTCCCAGAGGAAACGATGCTCCCTGAATCATTGTCCCTTTCCTCCCACCCCACATTGTAGGGGGCCCCAGAGTCTGCACCCACCCAGACCTTAGAAACCCACAGGCAACAGTCGGGTCTCTCCTGGGTCTGTCCTTTGGCTTCACAGAGAATCTTGCGTACAAGTGAGAGGATGTTGGCCTTGACTAGAGTGCATTCAAATAAACCTCTGACCATCTACGTGGAGGAACAAGGGCATAAGGCAGTCCAACACTGTCGCGAAAGCTGAAAACTATGCAGTTAGACTTGTCAAAGTAAGTTTATTCCTTTCCCTATGGTGCTACGCTTACCTCTGCAATCAAGAAGTCCACATTTTTCCTGGCAAAGACCTCTAATTGTTGTCGAAAAAGTTTTTTAATTCTAGCTTCATCCTTGAGGTGCTTGTACATTGATGTCTGGCAGATTCCCCCTGCTACCAAAGCATCACCTTTGCCAGCCACTTCCCTGGCGAGGTCACAGGCAGCGGCGTTTACATCTTCCCACTGGGGTTAGAGAGCAAGAGTTCAGATGGTGGCATTTTAAAGGTAAAATGTGAGAGAAAACAGGGAGCAGTGAGCAAGTAAGATGAGTACAAGTCACTGGTTTAAACTGCAATTCGAGGAGACCAGCAGAGCTGGGTGCCATCTCCCCTACTACCTGTGAGCTTCTATTTCCATTATTGTACTCACCACTGGGTTTTAGTAAAGGTTTATTTGTTGGCCCCCCACACTTGACCATGACCCACTTCAGAATAGGGTCAATGCCTTTGTGTCCCCTTTGTATCCAGCACAGAGAACGGACTATAACTGGTACTCGGTAAAGGTTGGTTGGTTGAATGAACAAATGGGCATTAATATTCACGAGTATTAATGCTTTACATTTGCAGAATATCTCACAATACTTCCACATCCTTCACCTTTACTACTTTTCTCAACACCCCTATGTGTCTCAAGCATAAGTTGTCTCCATTTTGCAGAGAAGACCAATGGTCCATGCAGGTACGTGTCTTGCACAGTCACACAGCTAATAGGCTGCAAGGTTGGGTATCACACCCAATTCTTCTCATTCCTAGGCCAGTGCTGTGTTCCCTAGGACCACTCTGTCTCCAGATGGGCAAGTCAGAAAAGAAGAACGCGAAATAAGAAAGTAAAAAACACATCTATAAAGTGTTCTTTCTCTACGAAAAAATCGCACAGGATGGCTGTGCACTTCCACCGGCCTGTTCTTTCCTCGTTCTATCCCCGCCCCCTCCCCTAGCTAAAAAGACAGAAAAAGCTCATTTATTTAGTATATACACATTTACATAATCATTAACTACTTAATAGATATTTTATGTGGAGTTTGTAATAGAGTGTAGTCACACATCAGGTCAATAGCATAGCTTCCCATCAGGAGGTTGTTTTTCTTGTAGATGATCCTTGCCCACCCTCAAGACCCCCCACCAGACTGCCATTACAGCTTACCTTGCTTTCCATATTTTCCTCACTCGCAGAAAAGGTGAAAGTCTGCATGACATTTGATCCTGCTCTCAAGAATTCCATGTGAAGCTGACGGACTACAAAGTAGTTGTTTTTTTAATTGAAATTAAAAAATTAAAAACCACAGAAGCTATCATTTTCAGCAGCAGCAGCTCACTCACTCACATCTCTTTCAGTCATACACAATTTCTTTTTTTGTTTTTTGAAGGTATGCTTTTTTTTTTTTTTGGTGAAGAAGATTGGCCCTGAGCTAACGTCTGTTGCCAACCTTCCTATTTTTTTTCCTATTTTCTCCCCAAAGCCCCAGTACATAGTGTATATCCTAGTTGTAAGTCATTCGAGATCTTCTATGTGGGGTGCTGCCACAGCATGGCTTGATGAGCAGTGTGTAGGTCCGCACCCAGGATCCAAACCAACAAATCCCGGGCTGCTGAAGGGGAGTGCGTGAACTTAACCTCTTGGCCATGGGGCCGGCCCCTCATACACAATTTCAAACCTAGTACTTAAAAAAAATTGCAGATTAAGGTCTTTAGCATTCAAGGACAGGACACGGCAGAGTCCACACCAAATTGGGACTGTTTAGAGTTGCCTCATATCATCCCGCTGACGGGCCTCATGGCCTGGTGCAGTCACATGCAGAGATTAAGGCCTGGCTGGCCAACTGTCCTTTGGTCTCTTGGTCTAGAGGGTTTATTCACTTGCCAGTGTAGTGAAGGATGTACCGGGTCTGCATGCAGTCAGCACGGGGAGCCCTCAGAGCAGAAGGAGGAAATTCTCCTCGCGGGCAGAATGTACAGGGGTGGTACCCCCCAGCAGATGGATTCAACAGCAAGCAGCTGGGAGACAGTCAGCGGGCTTCCCTGGCCTATCAGAAAATCCTTCTTCTCTCTCCCCTCTCCCCCCGACCCCAACCCTTAGCCTTGCTGTTTCAACACTTTCTTCCTGGTTTAGCCAAAAGGTCTTCTCAAATTAACGACAAGTTCTTCTCAGGCCGGAAGAAAACTTCCTGCTAAGCACCAGAGAGACAGAACTTTGTCCCTACCACGTAACTGTGGGAGTCCGATGCAACAATAGCACCAGCCATCGGGGACTTCTGCAATGTGGGCATTTCATGCGGGTTAACTCACGCATCCTCACAAAACGCCCGGGTCACGCCCCATGTGACAGATGGAGAAACTGACCCTCGGAGAAGTCAAATGACTTGTCCAGGGTCACACTGCCGGTCAGTGCAAAACCGAGACAGGATCCCAGGCTTCTGGGGTACACTGTGCATACACGAATAAAATCTGAGTGAATCAAAAGTTCCATCCATGTCTTGTACCCTGTTTCATCCACTTCGTTCTTGGCTGTCTTTCCCACTTTAACTTAGGAGAACACACACAAGAAAGAGTAAAAACAGAGTTAAAGTTCCAATTTGATGTTACTAACCAATCCCATCACAGTTTCTGCCTCCAACTCTTTTTTTTTCAGCCAGAAGGATGAGGTAAAACCATGTTTAGTTCTTCATCCCTCCCCTTCCGGCAACAGAACATAGTCTATCATCTATGCTCCGTTAAGCTGGTGGTTCCCATTAGTCACCCTTACCAAACACACTGTTATAATTGAATACGCAAATTAGCCAGAAGGATGAATCTGAAGCAATTACAGTTTTACTATGTTAAGGAAACTCTTCAACATCCACAAGGGAAATATTCATGGAACAAGTATTAGGATGTATATTTTAGCACTCTCTGAGTATGAAGATGCAAGTGTCTGTGTGTGTTTGTGTGTGTGTAGGCAGGGGGAGATAGGCCATTTTCTTCTATTCGCTTCAGCCCATGTACAGTCACTGTCACCACATTTTGGCAAGTGATAGTCCTTAGAAAACACTCACTAGGGGCCAGCCCTATAGCCGAGTGGTTAAGTTTGCACGCTCCGCTTTGGTGGCACCAGTTTTGCTGGTTCAGATCCTGGGCGCAGATCTAGCGCCGCTCGTCAAGCCATGCTGAGGCGGCGTCCCACATAGCAGAACTAGACAGACCTACAAATAGAATACACTAGTATGTACTGGGGGACTTTGGGGAGAAAAAGAAGAAGAAAAAAAAAAGATTGGTAACAGATGCTAGCTCAGAGCCAATCTTGAAGAAAAAGAAAACACTTGCTATTATTTTTTTTTTTTATCTTCTCTCAGATTTAAGCAAACCATCACCCAGACAAACCCTCGCGGGATGCGGGCACCAACCGGCATCCGGGTGCTCAGCGACCGCTTCTGGAGTCCAGAGTCCAGCTTTCACGCAGCCCCTCTTCTCCAGAGTTATGAGAAAGCTGCCGTCTCCAACCACAACCTCTCCACTCTCCAGACGTTCCAGAATACCCTGGAGAAACGAAAGAACAACCACCTAAGATCCCTCTTTTCTTTTCCTAAAAGCAGTTTGTAATTTTAGGAAAGGGGGGCTATGTTCTTACAGCTCCAGTTCTGTCAAAATCGTCAGCGTCTAACAGCGTTTGAGCAAGATTGAGTACATGTGTTTCTTGCACAATCCAGGTACTTGTTTTGTGCAAAGTGCTGTGACTGTTTTAACAACATTTAATCTGAATCAAATTAGAGAGAAAGTGCTGATTCTATGATAGTTATTTTGGTTTTTCCACATGTTTGTGGCAGACACTGCTAGTTGCCTAACTAATAAGGATTTTCTCTCTTCTTCTTTGCTAGTGGATTTTGTTTGGGGAAAAGACGTCCTCAGCTTACAAAAAAATTTCTCAGGCTCTCTTGCAGCTGGAGGTGGCCATGTGACACAGTGCTGGCCAATGACACATAGGTGGAAGTCTGCTGAAGATTTCTGGAAGAGTTTTGCTTTCCTGATACAGATGCTCATTCCCTTCCATCTTGGCACTCTTTCTCCTTCCATGACTGGAATGTCAACATAAGCCCTGGAGGTTTAGCAGTCATCCTGCAGCCATGCCATTGAAAGCCACATGCTAAGGTTGGGGAAGCCGACTGATAACAGCAGCCTGGTGTCTTAATGACATCCTTGAGTGGCTGCAGCAGCCATGGACCGCTAGACCTCTGGCTAGGAGAGAAAAATAAACCTCATCTTTGCATAAACCATTGAACATAATGGCCACAACGTTTCATAATTATGCCCTACACTTTCCAGCATGTTCATGTACAAGTTATCATTTGGCACTCTCAACAACTCTGTGAGCTAGGCAGGACAGAGAGATTTTATTCCCATTTTATAAGTGAGAAAACTGAGGTTCAGAGAGGCCAAGTGACTTGACCAAGATCACAGAGCTAAGTGGTAAAAAAGCAGGGTTCAGATCTTCTAAATTCCAAGTCTCTTTCTATTTTACCACCTTTCTATTCAGCCCAACCATAACTTCAATAAACGTTGTATCCAGAGCAGTTACCCAAGGGCTACGGTTTCTGTCCCCCGTCGTCTAAAACGGGCCTCCCCCGGGTCCCTGCATGGCACACCCTCTCACTTCCTTCAGGTCTCTGGTCAAGTGTCATCTTTTCAGAGGCCTTCCCTGATGACCTCATAAAAAACTGCACACACCCCATGGCAATCCCTGTCTCTCTTGGATAGACTGCATTCGTTGAAGATACAAGCTTTTATTGAAAATACAAAGCCAGTTCAGTCCAGCCCTGCGTACAGCTGGACACAGAGCAATGCACAAACGGGGGAGAAAGCCTCCAGCAGCCCCCTCTAACCAGTCGTATCCGCAGTCCCGGAAGGTGCACAAGAAGGGGTTGCACTGGGGGCTAAGTACCGGGCCACCACAGGTGCAGCATCTCCATTTTCCTGGCAAGGGACATTTTCATCTGTTCTCTAGATGCTTGTCCACCATTTTAAATTTGCCAATTTTCTAAACAGCCATTGGCAACATATCTGTTATCAAGCTTTGAATTCAGAGCATGTTTTAGCCCCTCCTTCACTGCTATACTTACCACCTGCATTAAGGGCTACCCCAGGTGATCTAAAGACCATTCCAGAACGACAGAGGACTGTGTAAGGTAAAGGGTGCTGTAAGCTAATTTGCAGTACCTTTATATTTCCATCCCATCCTCCCTTTCGGTCTGCCAGTGAGTCCACCTAGGATCTGGCAGTGAGCTCTGAGAGGCATTTGTGCCCCCCTTTTGCAGATCCCAGTAATCAGATCTCTAGGTTTAAGATCTGGCTTCAGGGCACCTCTATCCACACGGAGGGGAGAATGACTGCAGGCATGGCAGGAGGCAGCCCGACATCCAGGCTGCCTACAGTCTCTCCCCACCTGCCTGGAATTGCCGCCTGGACTGCTCTCTGGATTCAAGAAGCAATTAGAGGTGTTGTCTGCGGCAATTAAAGGAATTCTTAAAATGTAGCGTAGCTGAGAAGGGCGGCAGATCGGCTCCTTGCCGCTGACGTTTACCCTCCCAGGTGCACAGTAACAGGGCTAGTGGACGATGATCTCCGTGTGGCAAGAGGAGAGAGAGTGAAGAAGCTGAACAGGGGCAGCAAATTTTAAAGGCCTTTTAAAAAAAATGAACTTGTAACAGTGAACACAGTATTAGAGAAAGTTAGAGAAAGAAATCAGCACAATGTTCTTTATCTTTTTATTACACTCATTTTCTTCAACGTCTATATTTTACTTTTATGGTCAGAAAAACATGTCCCAAAGTATTTTTTCTTGTTTTTGAATCCATTTTCCTATCTTATGTAACTACTACCATTATTGTGTCCTCCCTTAGAGCGTGTATATAAATATTGTCATATGGTTGGGATCAGTCTGTGATGTACTCTATCTCCTTTTCTAACTGAACATGGCCAAAGCACTTTGCCTGTTCCCATACTTAGCTTCCTAACAACTTATTAAGCGGATGAACCTTAACTTATTCAGGGATCCCACTATTGTGGCCATCTTGGTCGGTCCTTTTTACTACAGATAAATCGGTGGTGCTCATTTCCATTTCTCTACCGCCCCTTCCTTCCCAACCCTCTCTTCTGAATTATGGGACTCAGGTGGGTTGCTCTAAGGGGTCCGGGAGGAGTCCCACGTCCAAGTTCATGCCCTTCCTGATTTTGTTTCGTCACTTCTTCTCCCCACCACGCACGCACCCGGCGTAGAAATGGGGGACGAAGCCGACTGCTGGCGACCAAATGGGGAAAGGAGCCCAGAGAAGGAGCCAGGTCACGGGGACTGCCAAGTGGAATGAGGCAGAGGGGTCCCCGCACACCGTCCACCCTCCGCTGCGGGACCAGCAGTGTCCGCGCCGGGGACTGGTTTCGGGCCAGACTGCGGCCCTTCCCAAAACACGAGAGAACCGAGCGGCGGGGCGGGATGAGCCGGAGAGCTGTGGGTGCGCGTCGGTGAGGGTGCAAAGTGTGAGCGCAGCCTCTGAGTCCGAAGGCTAGACTTCAAATCCCCGCTCCCCCGGACTAGATCGGTGACTCTGAGCCACTCGCCAGACTCTCTGAGCCTCAGTTTCCCCATCTGTGAAATGGGGATAACTGTGAAGAGGAGAGAATTTGCGTAAAGCCCTCGCGCAGTGCTGGGCACCGAGTCAGGGCTCAATAAACGGGACGCAAGATTATCTGATCCTCCCAGCGAGGCAGTGTCGTCCTCCCGGCTCCTCGCGCTCGGGTAAACCGAAGCCCAGAGCTCCTCGGGACTGAGGCGGGATCCGGACGCCGGCGCGGGGAGCCCAGGGCCGGGCCGGCTGCCTGGGGACCCGCGCGCCCCGCACACTCACCTTCTTGGCCCCGGGGCCTCCTGCCGCTGCCATCGCGCCGCGGGTGTGCGGACGCCGACCCGGGGGCGCGCCGGCCAGGAGCCCGCCCCTCGCCGGGGGAGGGCCCAGTGCCCCGGCTCGCGCCGTCGGTGGTCTAGCGCCGGGACTGCGCCCTCAGCTGCGCCTCGCCATGCTCCGCGCGGGCGCGCAGCGGCTGCGGGGCCTCCGGCTGCCCGGTCTCCCGCTGCCCGGCCTCCTCGGGCGCCCGCGCTCCGCCTGCAGCCGAGGGTGAGTGGGTCCCGGCCTGTGGCTGCGGGGCTGCGAGCCAGGGCCGGAGGGTCTCGGGGTGAGGGGCGCTGCGGCCTCCGAGAAATGGGCGCTCGGATTTCTTCTTGATTATCTGTGTTTTCTTTTCCATGCACAACCGTACAAAATGAACCAGTGTCAAGGGGTTCCCGGTGCAGTCTTTCCCGCCCCAATCCTTTCCCTGCACCTGTCGCTACTGTCTTCTGTATCTATCCAGAGATGGCCTGTGTGTAGGCAAACACAGGGGTGTGTGTGTGTTCTTTTTTGCCTGACTTACACGTTGCTCTTTACAATATGTCTTGGAGAAGCTCACGGTCCAGCTGGGAAGACAGCCATGCAAGTAATATATTCGACCGCTGTGTAATAATTATAATCAGAGAAGCATCTCCACCGTGAGAGGAAGAACAGGTTACTCCATCTGGCTCTCTTCAGCCTGGAAAACGTTGGAGGGAGGAGATGATCCAAGATTTATAGATACTAAACTTGAGGATGATTATGGTTTTTCAGGTGGTGTTCTTTAAGTAGATTGAGAAAAATTATTCTCTAGATTCTTTGAAAAAAGAAGTCACCTGTTCAGTTCTTTAGCTATGTTAGTTATCAACAATGGAGCAGAATTCATGGAAAGGGACTCCCAGGCCTCCTCCTTCTTCCTGGGACCAGGTTGCCTAAGTCAAGGTTTAGAAGCCCCAAATGATTGCATCAGCCTCATGCACATCCCACAGGCACTGCGTGTTAAGTATGAGAGAAACAAGGACAAGCACATTAGTCAGAAAAAAAACTATGACTGCTATAGCCTAGTAAAGCTACCGTTTTAAAAAAAATTGTCTTCCAGAGAGGAAAACCCACCCTTATCTGCAGAAACAAGATGGAAAGACAGAGCGGAAACAGTGATCATTGGAGGTGGCTGCGTTGGTGTGAGTCTGGCTTATCACCTGGCCAAAGCAGGGATGAAGGATGTGGTCCTCCTGGAGAAATTGGAGCTCACCGCTGGATCCACCTGGCATGCAGTAAGAAAAGCACCTCAGAACTGTCAGATGCACTGACTGGTGCAGGAGCACCATCAGTTTCCTTCCCATTCGCAACTCCACACTGTGAGCTCTTTAGGTTGAGTTCCCTTTGAATAGTGTTGGAAAGTGCCATTTCCCCTTGGTTAGTGACTTCTTCGCCGTGATCAACATTTATGATGTCTTTATCTTGAACCTATGGCTTCTGGATTCAGATCCTTCCTCTGCCGTTTTCTGTCTGTGTGACTTCTGGCAAGTTACTTCAGTTTCCATTTCCTGATGTATCAAATGGGAATATTAATAGCACCTACCTGCTAGGGTTGTGATGAAAATTGAGTTAATATGTGTAAAGTTGTTAAACACATGGTAAGTATTTGGTCTGTTAGCTCTGTTGGAAGGATAGTGGCTGGGTGATCCTGATGCTGCCCCAGCCCGTCGCCTGTACTCTCCCATCTGCTTTTAGTGGTCCTTTTACATTTATTTATTTCTGATTTTAATTTTGTGCTGTGAGACAACAGCTTGGCTTCATGAAGACTTAACTATGAGAACTGAGAACATGTGACACAGCCTGCATCTTGTGTTAAATAAAACACACCACCAAGTCAATCTCGCATATTTAACGGTATATGTAATTGTTCCAGTGCTGCACAATGATTGGGCTTCAGTGGAAGGCTGCTCAGGTAAATGAGGTGATTGACACTGCTTTCATACTGCCAAGCCAGTTATTTCTGAAGTCTGCTAAGGACGGGAGAGGAAATTTTCATGACTGTCGGTACACATTTCTCTTGGAGGAAGAGTTGGGCATCGTTAGCC
Source organism: Equus asinus (assembly GCF_041296235.1). Classification (NCBI taxonomy): domain Eukaryota; kingdom Metazoa; phylum Chordata; class Mammalia; order Perissodactyla; family Equidae; genus Equus; species Equus asinus. The sequence goes on from NC_091798.1 coordinate 89,425,613, forward strand.
ATGGCTCATCATCCGTTTCCTTCATTCGCTTTCCTCTATTGGGACAAGAGGAAACCCCGCTGTTAGGGGCCTTTGGACATCCAGAACCTGCTCAAGGTATGGGGCGGAGGGTCGAGCGCTAAAAGGGCTGCCTGCCTCCAGCTGAGTGTGCGGGAGAGTGTGGCCCAGACTTAAGCCCAGTTGGTTCCAGAGTCCCAGTGGTCAAGTAGTCAGACCACACACACCGATTGGGTGGATGGAGGCTCCTAGGAGAGTTGCACCAAGCCCAGCTCCTCTTGCCTCTTTCCTCTCCCTCCAACCTACTCACCCCTCAGCCTGGGAGGGAGGCCAGGGTCCCTGGTCCTCCCTGGGTGTAATTTCAGAGTCTTTGCAGGCACACTTGCCTCTTGTTTCACCAGTTCTCTCTCAGCTTGCTTCCTCCTACCTGGAGAGAGCAGTGAGAGAAGCCACCAACACTCCTGGCTCTCCTCCCCTCCCTGAACTAGATTTTCTACACAGGTTTCCCATTATCCTGTCAAACAAAGCCTGCCTGTCTCCTATAGCTTCTCCTTAGTGGACACTCAGCCACACTGTCAGCAAATACTTACTAGGGCCCTATTTTGTGTCCGGCCAGCACCATTCTAAGAGGTGAGCACATTGCAGCGAACAAAATGATGTCCCTGCCCTCATGAAGCCGCATTCTGGTGGAGTAGACAGAAAACACACAAACAATGCCAGGGTCGTCAGTGCCCTGAAGAAGAGCCAGGCGGGGTAAAGGGATGAAGAATGAGGGGGATGGAGGAGTCAGGGGGCTGTTTTAAAGAGGTCACACATGAGCGGAGACTGGGCAGAGGTGAGGGAGCAAGGGGGCCACGAGGCTGTCCAGGTCAGAGCCTGGAGGCAGAGGGCAGTTTAGGCAAGTGGGACAATCCCCAGAGGGAGGCCTTACATCCTTTCAACACTTCCAGGCTGTTGAGGAGGGTATACACTTTGACATTTTAACGACTTTTTTGCTCATTTATGTTTGATTGATTTGATGTGGTCTGCATATTAGAATAATTACTGGATTCCCTGCAATATTACTGCTTAGACATCCCATGAATTAAAAAAAAAAAAAAATGCAACATACCCTTAACCCAAGTTCTTTTAAGAAAAATGGGCAAAGTTCTTAAGATGATATCTCTTTGTTAAAGGTGCACAGTAATTTTCCCTTAAGCAAAGATACCAAAGGGAGTGGAAAAGGCATTCTCCTGCTCTATGCACAAGGTACGAAACTTTTAGATGAGATCCACGCAGGGGGAGCCCAAGATGGACTCAGGCGGCAGAAGCTGGGTTATTTGGCCTCCTACGAATAAAGGAAAAGAAAAGAAGGTTGCCCTAGGAAGCTGATTCTAGGACTTTTTGCAAGTCAAGGAGGCCTCCCTCTGAGGAGCAACGTGAAGAAATTCCACATATGAGGAATTTTTAACACAGAGAAATTTTTGGAGCATATATGAGAATGTGGAAGCTTGCGGAGCCAGTTGAAGGAGCAGACTGCAAAAACAAAGGCAGTCTCACTGGAGTATAACACATGCTCAGGGTTCAATGTGTCTGGAGAGGGCGGGAATCAAGTGCGTGGGGAGGAAGGCACTGCTTGCAAAGTGAATATTCAAAATGGAGTCACTAATCCCTAAATCTTGAGGTTTTGCTGCATTTTAACGAGACTCCTTTGTCAGCACTCGACACTACTGCTGATATAGACCACGTCATGCAGGATGGAGGAACAGGGGAGAGGGTGGAGTGAGAAGCAGTTTTGGAGCATGAGGTCCCCAGGGGATGCTGCCCCTGGGGATGGTGCAAAGTGGATGTTTTGGAGGGCTGAGGACTAAAGATGCAAGATGATCCATTTGAGGTGTAGGAAGACAATATTAGAACTTTTAATTTGTTTTTACCCGAAAACATGAGACAGAGATTAAGCTTTCCTAATCTTGATAAATAGCCTTCCCCTTTGATGTGGGTGACGTAGTGGGCAGGACTCCACTGTTGAGTAAGGGGCAGGTGGCGCCCTCCAAGGGGTGAGTCCTCGTTCTTTCTTTGTCTTCAGTCGTCTATCATGACATGTTGCAGATCACATGTTGGAGGATATCATTGTTGTGACTGACTTTATAGAACCGGGGCTTTAAATAATATAACTTGTGATGAAAGGGAGAGGGAATGGCCTAGAGAGTGGTGTGCTACATGGAAGTTTGTTGGTTATCTCGTAACAATAATTAAAAGAGTTGTGAAAAGTTTTTCCTTTGCAAAAAGACAAGCATCCCAAATTTGGTGACCTGTGTAGTGGTGGAAATGGCTACCAGTCATTTCCAAATGGCAAATACAAATAAAAAAATAGATGCAACCTATCTCTTCAAAGTAAAGGTGATGCTTAGAATAAGTGAGAAGTAATTGTTTTTTGCAAAATAGTCCTGTTGGGAAGAGAGCGTTTTGAAAAGGGATGTTTAGATATGTCGGTATCATTATTAGATTTTTCTGGCCAAAATGATATGTATGTAGAAAAACTCTCATATATGCAAGAGAGAAATTTTTTAACTCATTTAAAATTTTTCCAAATGAGGATTTTTGGTGGGATTTGTACCTATTTATTTAAAATATAAAAATGCAGTATCTTTCAATTGTCTTGTAACAATAACTGATGGACACTAGAACAGGAAACGTTAATAGGCAAATTTCAGCAGAACCCTTTCCGCAGGTGGTGACTGGGATGGAGGCAAGGGTGTCAAGACACAGAGAGTGCAGCCACGAGACCACACTGCTCCCACCTAGATCTTTGTGTCAGTGACGGGCAGCTTCTTCAGCTGTCACAGCCACTCCAACTGCTCTCAAAATAAGACAAACCTAGAGTCAGGCCTTCAAACTGCTGTTTTACCAAGGTTAATCCAATATATATATTGTAGTAAGAAAGTATGTTAATCTCATAGCCCTTGCTAAAATATTAATCAGCTTAACATTCAAAAGCTTTTCTACACAATAAATAAAAATTATTTAATTCATTTCAAGTCATTTTTGTATGTTTTATCTCTGTTAATATACTAATGCATATTTATATATCGTGAAAATAAAGAAATACACGTATTTTAGTGGATATGCTCACACGTCTTTATTGTATGTGAGTGCGTGGAGCCACTGGGACGTAGGATGGCTGGAGGTCAGTCACTGGGCTTTTTGAAGCTGTAGAGGCTCATGAAAGAGGAAGAATGACTATTGGGGAGAGAGGGAGAGCATCACTAACTTCAGCATCAATTGATGACTTTTCTAACTCCATCGTTCCTTTCATACTTATTAATTGTCAATCTGCTTTAAGGAAGAGCTTTCCCTTCTCCCTATTTATTTATTTATATCAGCAAGGATTCATAAATTCTTATTTTATTCAAAGGGTTATAATTCTTAATGATGATTCATGTCTCTGTTTCATCTTCCCTCTTTTATCTTCTCCGCCAACTATAATCATTTTCTTTCTTCAAAGCAAAGGTGAGCCCCTTCCTGATCCTCCTTGAAGATGTCTTTGACCCTCCAAGCATCTTCTCTTCTCTCAGTTCCGTTAGTGCTTATCTTTCTCTATATGCTCTGGCACTTAATCGTAGGCTCTTGATTTCATTGTTTCATGTATGAAAGTTTCATGACCTCAGTCAGACTATAAAACCTTGAAAGGTAGGAACAGTGTTTTCTCCTTCTTCAAACTTCTCATTTAATATACACCTCCTGAAGCCCAGGGCAGAAAAACATGGTAACCTTCCTACGTCCCACACCACAAGACTGGCTTATAACAATAAATGCCATGCCAGATAGTACAATAGAAGCACAGATATGGTTGACCTCAACTTTTAAACACAAATTAAAAGATGAAAACTAGTTGATAAAAAATACATAGGATACAAAAAAAATAAATAGCATCATTTTGTACCTCACTTCTGACTGTCCTAGCAGCAAGGAATCTAGGGTAGTATGAATCGGTCTGTGGAAATAAGTGTACTCTTTCAGGAAGGGAGGCTAGCTTTTCCCTAACCAGGAATTCCTAGAAGAGTTTCTTCCCTAAACAAAGGACATTGGGCTAAATGTTTTGAATAACAGTTTTACAAAAATGAACCATGTGACTCTTTCAGATGAAAGACCATTAACTCATTCTATGAGAATAGCTTTCTGGGGTAGGGAGGAAGGGGTTGATGCAGTGTGTGTTTATAACTTTCTGGTGGTCTGGTTCAGCCTAGGTTAAGCTTAGGGGATCTTGTGGAGTGAATGGTGAACAGAAGCCTAGGCCAGTGCTCGTGGCTCTCAATCTTCTCATCTGACAGGAGATATGTGGAAGATCAATTGAGTTCCCTGTCAGATACCTGAAGGCCAGGGATTCTCTAGAAAAGTTCCCATGCACACGAGATACCAAGCATGTAAAGGAGAATGGGATGTTTGCTTGAAAGTTAGGGAGCCTGACTTGCAGTTCTGTTGTAATGGGGCTGCACTATGAGAGGACCTAAAAGCTGGGCCAGGATTTTTCTGGCGTGTGTCCAACCGCTTGACCACATAGTTGATGGAAATCCGAGGATTCCGGTCCATCAAGGATGATTGATGAACTTTAAATGGAATTGTTTGAGTTCAGGAGAATCAAATACCCACTACTACCATAGAAGAACCTTATAAATCCTCCTAAACAGATTTTATTTTGAACATGTTGTGTTCTGATGAGCTTTCCAGGATAAATTAGCTGCAAAATGGGTCCTCAGGCGCTTCATTGAGAGAACCTGCTTCATGTACTTGCTTAGAATTCTTTATCTGGATACTACATTGCATCTTTCAGAGTTGATAAAAGGGGTTTGGGCATGCTAATATTTAGATATTTTTCCTGAGAGTAATTATTCAATATTTACACAGCAGATATTTGTGGGGTACAATTTATGTGCTCAGCACACAGGTTAAGCTACCACGGAAGTCTGTTCACCAATTCGTCAGGCTCTAATTCCCAGGTATTTTCCAATTCCTGAATTTTGGAAGTTTTAGGAAAGGGGAATGGAGGGCTGCTCCCCTGAAGGGAATGGTGGGGATTGGGTCAAGGAAAACTCTTTGCTAGTCCATACCCCTGCTTAAGGAAACACACCTGATTTGCTGGTTTGAGTCCACATAAGCCATACCTACATAGTCTTGCTATTACTAGCATATTTTCTTAAACTTCCCATCTAAATATTCCCATTTCTGAATCTGCAAACAACCCTTTCCCTAATAACTTTTAGGGACTTGATGTGTATATTCGTTGGCCAGCTCTCTCATTACTTGTATGGTTCAAATTGGTTCCTATAACTTATGCTCAGGCTGGTGCTGATGTGTTCTCATCCCAAAGGACTGGCCGCTGCTTCTCTGTTTCCTGCCAGCAGTAAATTACAGCTTAACAGATAAACTGGCAATATTTTGAGAATGTTAACTTTTCTTAATATTTTCTTTCCTCCCCACTTTTAAGGCAGGTTTAACAACTTACTTTCATCCTGGAATAAACTTGAAGAAAATACATTATTATAGCATCAAACTTTATGAGAAACTGGAGGAAGAAACTGGACAGGTAAATGTGTTTAATTTGAAATTATCTTTTGGTCAGTTTCTCAGAAATATGTAAGGTTTCCCCAGGATTTTGATATCATCGTGTACAGCTGTGTGTAGAGACATCAGTCACTTGTGAACTGTTTAATGTGGTAGAGAAATCTGATGAGAGTTTAAGGAAAGAACCCCCAGAGTTTGCTTTATAATCAATTTAATTTCTTGAAGTGTATCACCCATGTAATCACCTGCTCTTCTTGATTTTTTAAACGAAAAAAGAATAAATAGCAACTTTAAAAATATCTTTTTTGGGGGCTGGCCCCATAGCCGAGTAGTTGGGTTCGCGCCTCCGCTGCAGGTGGCCCAGTGTTTCGTTGGTTCGAGTCCTGGGCGCGGACATGGCACTGCTCGTCGAGCCACGCTGGGGCAGCGTCCCACATGCCACAGCTAGAAGGACCCATGATGAGGAATATACAACCATGTACGGGGGTGCTTTGGGGAGAAAAAGGAAATAAAATAAAATCTTTAAAAAATATATCTTTTTTGTCAGTTATTATATCTAGAAACCAGGAAATCAGAGGCTTTCAGCCACTGGGTTGCAAAGGATCTGATAATGTGCGTGCCATATTGTCACATGCCTTGGAAAAGTACTTCACTCAAAGCCCCTCACTTTTATTTTTATCTCTTCTCATATTTATTAGTACTTTCAAAATAGAGTGGCAGGCAAAGAGTATCCATAGGCTAAGACTGAAGTGTAGTGAGAGCAATCTGAGGGCAAAGGCTGCCGGCTGGATCTCTGTAACCCAGGGCTGACCTGAGGGCTTGGCCAACTGAAGGACTTCAATACATGTCAAATGCATGTTTATTTCAATTCACACTTAGTCTCATCACTTCAGCATTCTGATTCTTCCTATTCCCTCCTCAAATCCTTTGTCCTTCTCTTTTTCACATAATTTTATTTCCCTCTGTACATTAACACTATTGCATGTTATTGTAATGATGCGTTTAACTGTCTGCCTTCACTGTAGACTGTGCACTCCATCCAGGCAGGGGCTTTGCCTCTCTTTCACAACAGCATCCCTGGGGCTTAGCATCCCTGGGCACAGAGGAAACACTTAGTAGACAGTTGCTGAATGAATGTCTTTTCATAAGATGCAAATACGTTATTTAGTTATCTCTTTCACTGCATAGTAAATCTCTTTTCTTGTACACCTGCATTTTTGTTGTGCTGGAGAAGAACCATGTTTGAGTGCCAAATAATGATTTGTTTATGTGTTTTTATTGACATTATTGTCACAGGTGGTGGGATTCCATCAGCCAGGTAGTATCAGAATTGCTACAACTCCTGTAAGGGTCGATGAATTTAAATATCAGATGACTCGGACGGGCTGGCATGCCACGGAACAGTATATTATTGAGCCTGAAAAAATTCAAGAGATGTTCCCTTTACTCAACATGAGTAAGGTATTTATCTTAAGGGCATTTCCACCATGTGCTAACTTGAATTAAGATTAGAAAAAGTTATTTTAAAAAGTTAATTAAAAATAGAAAAATTTTGTGCACACATTTCAAATGGCAAAATCAGATGATTAATGCTGGAATTTGGGTAAATTACAAGGTGGGCTTTTGTGTATGCTAAATGAAATATGAAAAGCTGATTAAAAATCTGATTAGTTTTCCACTTATGACCAATGAGGAAACATTATCAATACCTTTCTGTTGCTGTGCCCCCAGAATTAGGGATTCCCATACATAAACCTTTGTATGAGAACTGCAGAGAAAACAATAACCTATACGATAAATATGTGTATAGAAAGACTGTGTTATTGAATGGTGCTCAGTAGATTTTTGTTGAATGAGTGACGCCTAACTAGACTCCTTCCTATTGCTCTCTCCTTGTCTCATCTGAGTCCCATCATTCTCTCTCCCCCCCCAGGACCTAGCCTCAATCCCTAGCACAAAGCAGATACTATTCAAGAATTAGTTGTTGAATGACTAAATCAAGTACGTACACATTTTCCTGACACCAGATATATATTTCACATATGAATTTGTTAACAGTATTAAACAATTAAATATAAATAATTGATCAGTTAGTATTAGATTTCTGACTGCAAATGTCAGAAACCAAAATAATAACGCTTAAATAAGATAGAAGTTTCTTTCTCTTTCATTTAGGCAGTCCAGGTCTTGGGTGGTGGCTCATTTCCAGGAAGACTTCAGAAATCCAGTCACCTTCTAGATCATTGCTCTGTTGTTTCTAGAGTGTGACTCTTGTATTCTTATTCCAAGATGGCAGCTAGAGTCCAACCATCATGTCTGCATTCCAGACAGCAGGATGGAGGAAGGGACAAAGATGAAGGGTCAAAGGGCATATGCCAGTTATCTTTTTAAAATGGTTCATGGAAGCTGCCACATGACACTTTCATTTGAATTTCATTGACTAGAACTAAGTCATAGTTTTAGCTACCAGCTGGAACTAATAGCTGCCAAGTACTGGAAACTCTTTGTTCTTAGTGGCCATGTGTCTAAATTAACATTCGGTTTCCATTGCTCTGCAGGGGAGGGGAGAATGGATGTTGGAGGCAGTTGGAAGCCTCTATCAAATAGTCTGTCCACTTAACTCTCAGTGTGAGTCCTGCCTAAGTTTGAGCTTTGATACAGGAAAAATAAGTGCAGACTGATCAATCTGATGCCGGGATGCGCTTTTAATGGCCAATTTTATTAAACATCTGCTGGTAGGATGCAGTTATACTCTGTACTGAGTATATACTCTTTTGAATGCTGACTCTCTTATGATGGATTTAGGTTTTAGCTGGACTGTATAATCCTGGAGATGGTCACATTGATCCTTACTCTCTAACCATGGCCCTAGCTGCTGGGGCTAGGAAATATGGTGCCCTTTTAAAATATCCTGCACCGGTGACTTCTCTGAAACCCAGGTCAGATGGAACATGGGATGTTGAAACACCACAGGGATCTATGAGAGCAAATCGAGTTGTGAATGCTGCAGGTAAGCATCACGTCTTTTTTTTAAATTAGTGAGCTTTTCTTAAGTGGCAAAGAAATAAGGTATTTAGCCATGAAGTAACGTTATACACTATGAACAATGTTGTGAAACACTGTGATGCTCCCAAGGAGGATGTTTTATCTGTTTCTAAGCTACAGAGTCCTCCCTCCATTACTCTGCTCTGAGTGTGACATTCCACTCCGTCCTTGGTTATCTGTAGAAAGGTGGTATTTTTCTCCATGCTGTTTCTTCTCATGATCTGCTCCAGACCATGTTTTGCCAAATTATGCTTCTTTTTCCTTCCTATGTTCATTCTTTCTTTATTCTAATAACCAAATTCTAGTGTTCAAATTCATGAGCATCCTCTTTGTTCTCAATTTGCTTTTTAGAGCAGATTTGATCATTTGGGTTCTCTCTCATCCATTTCTGATTACTTGACTCTAGTCAAAACACTTTTAGCCCTTTTCCTTTCAGAACATTATTAAACCTGTTTCATAGTCTTTTCTTTAGTTTGCTCTGCTACAATTTAGACTCAGAGTAATGAAGCCAAAAGGGATATTGGAGATAATCCAATGAGCCACTCATTTTCCGATTTTGGACCAATGTCCAGAAAGGTCGTGGTTCTTGGCAAAGTGACATCGTTATGCCAGAGCCAGGAGTTGGACCTGGGTCTCTTGATTCTTGGGTCAATACGCTTTCTAACAGGTCATTTGCCTGTGAAGTTGTTTTCAACTGTCACACACACAAAAATAAATTCTTGTGCAAATGAGAATGCTTGTGCAGTCTAAACTGGGCTAATAATTAATTTTTACCTATAGTTTGTAATGGTTAATTTAAACCCTAAAATAAGCGTGAAGCAGTAACTGATTTTCTTGGGGTCTGTTCTTTGAGGCATTGCTTAAATTATAAAATGAAAACAATCTTTATTATTTATTAGATTAAATCGCATGCCGTAAGGACATACCAGAAACATGTACTCTTAAGATTCTTTCCTCCAAATTGTGACTTCTGATTGATGTTATTTTTTAACAAAATATTGTTTAGTGGTCCCGGAAAAAGTCATGTCTTCAGTATTTAAGAATTTAAATTAGTATTTCTGAATCTTTCTCACCCATGCTTTACATTTCAAAAGCATAGATACGTCATATCTTCTTTGATATCATTTAAAATTTAAAATAATGTAAAATGACTTTCCTAAAAAATAAAAGCAAAGGCATAAAACATGGCTTAGTTTTTGAACTTCACTGGCCCCCCCCACCTCCCCATCTGATTCCCCCCACCCCTCGCTGTCTTGGGGTACCCCTGGTCTAAATTTTGTTAGGTCTAAAGAAATGATATTGTTCAGCCTTTTTTTCCAAGTAGCAAGGATTCTTTGTAATCTTTCAAATTTCTTTCCGATCTCATGAATTCCGCCTGTAAAAACATTTGACTGTTTTCACAGTGATAGTGATGACCAAGTAAACATCTCTGGCTTCCGTATCCAGCGCTGGTGGCAGACATTGCCAGTCAACCGCTGCCCTCATTGCAGAGGGGCTTGCAGGAACGCCATTTTTCTCAACACCGTGCTTCAGGCAGCCACACACTCCCAACTGGTATTTTGAGAAATAACATAGATGACCTTAATTTAACACATTTGTCTATCGTTTTCCTAAAATGGATAAACTTTTATTTGCATAATTTATTGCCATTATCATAATTTTTTTCCTAAACCACAAACTGTGAGGTATAAGGAATCACTGAAGAGAAAGAATAATTTCCGAGGAGCTCTGACCTAAACCCAGGACATTGGTTACCAGAGAAATATTCTCTGCAGCTGTGAAGTCTTGCCGGGTGATGGGGCCGGGGAGGCCAGGGGCAGGAGGCCCAGGGCAACAGGTTTCCTGGTGCTGGCCTGGGAAAACGAATCCTAATTTAACGGAATTCCTGGGATTTGTTGGCCCAGGCCAGCACCAGGCAAACTGCTCTCCGGGGCGTCCTTCTACGTCCTTTGTTCCTAGGCCTTTTCCCCAGCCAGAGGGACTCCCTTTCCCACCCTCAGCGCTTGGTAGCTGCAGGCAGCTCCTTGTTGAAAGTTGTGTGAAGAGCTATGCTCTCTCAGCCCTCAGTTCTTTATCTCCTTCAGATCAGATCTCTGGCCCATATCTTCTTCTTTCTTCTCCTCCTCTATCTCTTCTCTTCCACTGGGCAAAAGTTACTAGAGAAAAACCTAACTGATTACATATTAGTACTCCGTGGAAGGTGTGGAGGGCTGTGTGGTGAATTATTTGTAAGTCTGTTTTCTAAAAAACCTCATTTAAAGTGTAGGCGCTCCTCCAAAAATAAGCTTCAGTAACTGGGGGCAAAGTTTTGGATATGCCCCCTTCTAGAATTAAAGCTAACAAAAATCAGTTTTATGAATAAAAGCAACCTCTGCAGAAGGCGTCAGGCTAACATGCTTTGGGAATGTGTGTCTGATGGGATGTTTCCCAGGGTGACTCAGTGAGACCCGACGTCTCACAAATTCAGGCAAGGCCCTCAGACCAGCTCTGAAATCCACTTAAAGTAACCAGGATATAGACTTGGACATATCACCAAAATGTAAAAGACGTCAAGGCCACTATTATCTACTCAACTGTACCATAACCTGCTAGGAGTTCCTTATGCGGAGCCATAACAGAAGGCTGCTGAGTTTTCCGGATATCCGTGAAAAGGAAAGTCTGAAAGTAGAAACTTGTCAGTCTGCTGATGTGTCTCCGGGGTTGTGCAGGGCAGTGGGGCTCTCCTACCAGACACACATGTATTGCCAACCTCATTACCTGGGCAAATTACTCATTTGTAACATGGAGATAATAGTGCCCATCTCAAAAAGTTATTAAGGGGGCTTGTCCAGTGGCATAATGATTAAGTTTGCATGCTTTGCTTCAGTGGCCTAGAGTTTGTGGGTTCTGATCCCTGGTGAGGACCTACACACCACTCATCAAGCCATGCTGTGGTGGCATCCCATGCATAAAATAGAGGAAGATTGGCACAGATGTTAGCTCAGGGCCAATCTTCCTCACCATAAAAATAAATAAATTTTTAAAAAGTTGTTATGATCAGTAAATGCTCTAATAATATAAAGTACCCAAAACAGGGCTAATACCACAGAAAGCACTAAAAAAATTAAGTTTAATGATAATAATAATTATTATGATTATTATAAATTATTTCCTTGAAAGTCTATGCCCCGGTCTTGGAAACACTAGCATCGGGTTACCACAGCATCTTGGTACCAGCCTTAAGATTACCCAACTCCTTTCAATTGCTCTATAGTCATCCAGCACCTGTTCGGCTGGTAAATTGACTTCTTAAAGAGCTTGCTTCTCAAGCTAGTGTGCATAGAGTCATCATGGGAAGTTTCCCAGACTTCAAAAAGATTCTCATTCTGGTGGTCTGGGTGGGAGCTGTATTTTAAACAAGTACTCCAGGTACTATACTGTCTGTACCAGATGGTCTGCAAAATGTCTTTTGAGAAACGCTCCTGTGTAGGTGTTCCTACAGGAGAGAGAACATAGTAGCCTTATTCTTGAGCAAGCGGAGCAGAGGAGTGTTCCTGACCCTCCTGGCTCTTGGTGGGCAGGGGGCTGGCGTGCTTTCAGTGCTGCTTCATTGTACCCTCCTTCTCCCCTCCCCTCAGGTGCCCCGCAGGGACTCGGGCAGGGGCTGTTTATCACGATCCAAGCTTTTTCTTTGCATGGTGATGAATGTTTCTCTTGACCTCATTTCCAATTGACTCATTAAGCCTGAGATAACTTTGTAAACTTCACTTGAGAATTTTCCTAATATGGTAAATCAGAAATGTGATCGGATCATGCCAACATGAAGCCCAGTGTTCAGCCAAAAAGAATTGCTTAATTTTGCCTGATACTCTGGGTCAGAGAATGTCACTGTGTAAACCATCATTGTCACAGTATAAACCATCTAGTAGAAGTAAACTTGTCCACAAACCTGCATCCTTCATTTTAACTCCATTTCTATTAATTACCCCATTTTCTGTTTAAAAAAAATGGAAGACATTTCCAATGATCATTTTTATTGACTCTTCTCTTCAGTGTTTTTCAGCTAACAGTGGTAGATTGTAGATGATTTCTCCACATTTGTCTCTCTTCCCTTTGAACTTGGAGGGTGGGTGATCTAGCAGGGGTTGAAGTGTAATCCTGGCTAGCTTTAGGTTGACTTGATTGACACTTAGAGGAAGAGAATGCCCACGAACACCACCACCATAGGGTAAAATGGTATAGAGCTTGCTTTGGGGTTTGGAGTAATTTAGTTACATGATCCTTATGTATATGTTTCCACTTTATTTTAATGATGAAGTGCATTAATAAGAAAACAATTAGACTCAGAAATGCATAAATATGTTTGAATAGGACAGAATTTATTTTCTTCAATTTATGTTTTTAATTGAAACAAGTATATTGAGGATACTGCAGTGGTTTGAATTGCTAGGCTAAATATTTGGGCTTTTTAAATTTTAAGACTGCTCTAGTGCATATAATTAGAAAAAGTAGCGTTTCTATATTTTCCTACAAAGTCCCGACATTGGTAATTCACATCTTCCTACCAGAAAGAATAAATTCTCTAAATTATTAAAGGACCAACAGACGGCTCTAGTGCCCACAGGTAAGATTTTGGGTTTGCAAATGAGCACCAATTTCTGGGGCTATTGTACTAGTGTGACTAACTTAGCCTTTAGGTCAAAACAAAACAACAAACACAAGAGTGATGTGTAGATGGTTAAAATAGAAATAAACTTTGGCACGCAGGCGCATGCAATCTGGGTCTGAGGACTGACTACTTAATGATTCTGTGTCCAGCTCTGACAGAGACTTCTGGACTCCTTGTTAGATTCTGAGAAATGCAGAAACAGATATGGTGAAAAATTTGGAGAACACAACCTCTAAAGAAATAACTTAAATAAGATTCTCTAATCATTTGAATGATTGCTCAAAATTATTGTGAGACAAACAAGCAAATAGCATCTCTTCCCCCCGAATAATCCATTAGCGGGGCGGGCCATACCACATCCCTGCCAAATAATCATTTTCATCATTTTGGGTTCTAATATATCTCTATACAAGTGAATGAGCCTTAGATTTTTAAAATAAAGTCTTTCTGCAGCAAGAAAACCAATAAGATGTGACGATTCCAGCATCTCCAATGTGCCCTTGGGCACGTTTCTTTCCCTCTCTGGACTTTAACTCCACGTCTATAGGCCAAAGAGTCTCCTGGTGGAGAATCAAGGGTCCTTTCAACCCAAGTTATCTGGTTCCATCTTTGCAAAGGAGAAAATAACGTTCATTCCCACCAATCAGACAGTGCCCGTGCACACCGTGAAGTGACAGCACTGGTCATGGGAACCCCCACACCTATTTACGGTCCCCTCCCCTTCGCTGTGGCAGCTCTTCCCTCCTGCTCTGGACTCTTGGTGCCTTCACGCCCTTCGCAAGAAAGCATCTTACAAACATATTCAAGCTAAACTTTTTAAATAACAGAGAAAACTTAATGTGTTCTCTCTCCAAAAGTATATACATTTTCAATTTTCAAGTTAACAGAACCACTCCGTATTTGTGGAATTTTCAACATTGACAGTTTGTGGGGAGGAGGGCCTGGGGACGGAGGGACTGACTCATAGGGCTTCACGATGGACGGCTGTTCTGTGCTACGTGAATCACATCTACATGGGGCCGCTTCCACTGCCCGATCATCCCTGTTCCGCAAGTAGAGCCAGCCTGTTATTGTCTTTCTTACCAACACTTGTATATTTTACATATTTGAATTATTTCTTTTTTCCTTCAAATAAATTGTTTGGGTTTTTTCCTGCCCACCTTTGCTTATGGGCAAAATACTCTCCCAGGAATGGAGTTCTCTTAGATTATAGATATCTTCAAAACTCTGGGACGACGTAAAATATTGTCTTGTCTTCTCTTCCCCCATTCAATTTTGCAATGACAAAAAATTTAAAGTTGTTATGACATTCTTTAGACTTTGCCATGGGTACTGAAGTCTTCTCAATATTTTATTGTAACATAAGTTGCTTTATCAGTGTCAGATGTGGTGTGTTTATATATGTGGTGACATTTTTAAATGATTTTATATTTAAGGATTTTGGGCCCGTGAAGTTGGTAAGATGATCGGACTAGAACATCCTCTCATCCCGGTCCAGCATCAATATCTTGTCACATCCACTATACCTGAAGTGAAAGCTTTGAAACGAGAACTCCCTGTGCTCCGTGACCTGGAAGGATCTTTTTACCTCCGACAGGAAAGGGATGGGCTTTTGTTTGGTCCATATGAAAGTCAGGAGAAAATGAAAGTTCAGGACTCCTGGGTCACCACTGGAGTCCCTCCAGGTAGGTTCAGGAAATGGAAGTGTGTGCATGTCAGATATAGGCATTTTATCCTCCCTGTGGCTGGGGGCTGGCTACAGGATAAGATGGCACCATAATACTGACCAGCAGAAGCCTGGGACATTGGAGGCAAGGGGTTTGAGGGAAGCTCTGTTCTCACGTCCCTTTGAACAATGACAGCAGGGAGTAAGAGAAAAGAGAGAAGAGGCAGTTGGTGGTGGAGAAGCTGAAGAAACATATTCCCCCCGCTTTGGAAGTTTCCAGGTAATGTTTACCTGCCCACACCAACCTCCTGCCTCCTCCCTGTTTCCTCACTCCCCACCTGCTTGGTCTGGTTTCCAGATTTGGGTAGAGCTGCTATTGTGCTTTGGCAGTTGGAAACAGGACAGGATATCCAGCCTGCTAAGAAGGCAAGCCTGAGGGTCTATCACAGGGCAGGGTAGGTTGGCGCTGCAAACGGAAGCCCTCCCCCACTACGTAAATGGATGTGGAAAGGGCGTAGGCCTCTCTGCTAAAGCAGGAGGTACTATCGTTTCTCTTCCAAGTTGTGTAAGGGAGAAGGACCTGTTTCTGTTTTTCATGAAACATTTCCGCAGAGCCAGATTAAAGATTGGGTCACATAAGGAGGTACCTCAGGTTTTAATCTATAAAAGGAGCTGAAATGTCCTTGGGACACTGAAATATTATAGAGGATATAAAGAAAAGTAGGAAATTGTACTTTCCAGAATTATTCTTTGATGAGCTACTTGGGATAGGGACGGAATCCCTCCGTCCTTCCCCTCAAGGAACATCTCTGCCCACGTCACAACAGATGATCACTCAAGTGCCTTCCACGGAAGCTGCGTCAGCCAGCTGAGGGCTTTAGTTCTGCTGAGTGGACTCTGCACATTTGGGCCTGAGCGAAACAGCTCCTGATGTCAGAGGGAGGGCTGATCTGCCACCTCAGAGCCTCCCTCTCTGCTCTTCCCCTTTGCTGGCAGCCTTTCCTCCAAATAAATGTTGAACAAATATTTAAATGATTCCAGTTGGAGGGAGAGCCAGATGGTTGGCTGGCCCTGGGCGCCCATATGTCCTCGTCCAACCCTGCTGATCTGTAGGCCTCCGTGCCACTGACCCAGCACGCAGGCCACAGGAGGAACAAGAAGCAGCTGGCTGGCTGCTGGGTGGGAAAATCACAGGTATAGGCAGAGACATTCTTCTAGAAGCTCATCTGTGGCCCTGCCTTCAATCATGGTGCCTTTTAGGACTGAGAAGATGGTTGTACTCCAAGACCCCGAATCTTTTCACAGAATTCTAGCCCTCCGATATGTGTGGGAGCAGTCTTGAGGAAGGATGCCTCTGTGCCATTCCTTCCCTGCTGAGAATTAAGAGGTGTCTGGAATCCATCATCCTAGATCCTAGAGGAGTTTTCCGTTTATGCCCAATGTCCTGACATGACTTTGTAAACTGCCATTTGCCCCCGCCTGGGAGGATGAAGCAGACTTGTACAGTTAATTGAAGGACAAAAGCTCTCTCTTGACAAACCAAATTATTGTTGTTTGCTTTTTAAAATTGCGATTGGGTTAAATATTGGGAACTGTTAATATGCATAAATTTAAATGTTCTATTAATTAAAAAGGTTAACTTTCATGATTTTATTCTTTCAAGAGATAGCATTGCTGTCACTAATATAATGGGTACACATCTATTGATGGTGAATATTAAGTTTGAACTTAAAAAAGACAAGAGGAAGTACCTTTATGACGTCCATCTTTAAAGGCCATCTTTAAATGTATGCTGATTCAGAGGTTTAAGTCACTCCAGAGTACTTGTCAGTGCAGATGTGGTGTCCTGACCAGAAGGGTGTGTCTTTTCAGGTTTTGGAAAGGAACTCTTTGAGTCTGATCTAGACCGAATCACGGAACATGTTGAAGCTGCTATGGAATTGGTTCCAGTCTTGAAAAAGGCGGACATCATCACTATTGTTAATGGTCCTATCACCTACTCTCCTGACATTCTGCCTATGGTGGGGCCCCATCAGGGGGTCAGAAACTACTGGGTGGCTGTAGGCTTTGGGTGAGTATTTCCATGTAATTCAACATTTGTTGAAGAGTCACATATTTTAGATAAGTATTGTCCCATTTTTCAGACCAAAAATGGAAAATGGGGGGGGGGGGGGTAGAAACTGTTCTCCTTTTCATGACCTATGAAATTGGCGGAATGAAAAATTTCAGTCTTACAACCCAGGCTATATAATGCTTTAATCACTTGTATAGGTTTTAATGAGTCACACAAAGTAGGGCAATGATGTCCTGAAACTCTCTTTGCATATTTCTTGCCATTTCATTATTTGTGTCTCTTTTCATGCTGTGTATGTTCAGACAGGTCAATTTGCTGCAATTTTACAAGGATGTTTTCACAACACAATGTGACAAAGATAATTCAAAATATCAAATGTGTAACATATCTGATGCAGTTTTCACCATAATTTCTGTTTGTCTAACATGATTTGCTTCTTTGTGATTCCTTGGGTTGCTTACTATTTCTGATTTCATTACCCATTTGATGTTTCATCTCTAATATTTGTGCCATTAACTTGGTGAATATTAATATCAAGCCCACTTTACTATCATGTCACAGCTTCTAATATTCTATTTTTGTTCCACACTTTATTTGGCCATTTATTCAGCTCATATTTAATGATTGCCAGCTCTGTGGCAGGTCTAGTGGTAGGCACTGGGCTACAGCTGGGAATAAGGCAGTGAGGTCTGACTGGAGGCGCAAGGCTGGTTGGGGTGCTCTTCTGCCAAAACAGTAGAGAGGCTAGGGTCTGAACTAAGGAAGCAGCAGTGGGGTCTGAGAGAAGGAGGTAAAATTATTTAGATTTGGTGATCGATTGCATTAGGTCTTGAGGGAGAGACAAAAATGGCAAAAGATGGCAACCTTTCTAACTTGACCCCTGGTTGGATGCTGGGGCCATGGGGAGAAAGAACCAGGAAAATAATGAGTTCCATTTATGACAGGTTGGGTTTGAAGCGTTGAGTTTAGGTCTGTAGGACATCTAGAGGGAGAAAACCAGATGGAGACAAGGGGCTGGAAGGTATAATGTAACTGAGGGCTTACGTAATCACCTACAGAGTCCACATGTCATCATGTGCACGTGGGAGTGTTTGTCTTGTATATCACTTGTATATCTTCTTTGAATAGTGTCTATTTGTATCCTTTGTCCATGTTAAAAATTGGATTATTTGTCTTTTTATTGTTACGTTTAGGAGTTTTTTATATTTTCTAGATAAAAGATCCTTATCAGATACATGATTTGCAAAATTTTCCTCGCATTTTGTTGGTTTTTTCGCTTTCTTGATGGTGTCCATTGAAGCAAAAAAGTTTTAAATTTTGATGAAGTGTAGAATGTGTATTTTTTCTTTTTTTATGTAGTTTTGGTGTAATATATAAGAAACCATTGCCTAATACAAGTTCATGAAGATTTCCACCTATGTTTTCCTCTAAGAGTTTTATAGTTTTAACTCTTACATTTAGGTCTTTGATCAGTTGTGAATTAATCTTTGTATATGGTGTGAGGTAGGTGTTCAACTTTATTCGGTTGTCCCGGCACCATTTGTTGAAGACTATTCTTTCCTCATTGAATTGTGTTGACATCTGTGATTTTTTTTCTGGCACCGCTTCTGATACCAACATCCAATTCTCCAATTCTCTGACACCACCTGAGTGTCCAACAATTCAATTCAATTCTGATACTAACTCCCAGAGTTAGTGCAGACTCCACTGGTTAAGGACTCAGTCCCACAAACTGCCCCAACTTTGGACACCAGTTGCAACTTCCAGGGATCACCTGTACTTCTAACTGACCAGCTGTAAGTTTGGGGGTTCCTACAACCTCCTCCTGAGATTTGCTAATTCAGTAGAATGGAACTCAGGAAAACACTACTTATGTTTCCTGGTTTATTATAAAGGATACAACTCAAGAACAGCCAAATGGAAGAGACGCATAAGCCAACGTGTGGCGGAGGGTTGTGGTGCAGAGCTTCTGCGCCCTCTCTGGCACACTACCTTCCTAGCATATCAATGGGTTCACCAACCTAAAAGCTCTTTGAACCCTGTTGTTCAGGAGTTTTTATGGAGGTTTCATTACATAGGCACAATTGATTAAATCATTGACCATTGGTGATTGGACTTCTGGTGACCAGCCCCCATTCTGAAGCTAGCTAGCCCCCCTCCATTCCTCTCCCATTGAGCCATCTCATTAGCATACAAAAGACTATAAATTCCAAAAGTTTTAGGAGCTCTGTGCTAGGAACTGAGGACAGACACCAAATATTTATTTACTTTTATTATACCACAGCATCCTTGTCAAAAATCAATTCACTATGTGTTTATGGGTTTATTTCTGGACTCACAATTCTATTCCATTGATCTATTAGTCTATCCTTATGCCAGCACCACACTGCCTTGATTACTATAGCTTTATATTAAGTTCTGAAATTGGGGAGTGTGAATTCTCTAACTTTGTTCTTTTTCAAGATTGTTTTTGCTATTCTGGGTCCCTTAAATTTTCATGTAAATTTTAGGACCAATTTGTCAATTTCTGCAAAGAAGCCAGCTGGGATTTTAACAGGGATTGCATTGAATCTGTAGATCAACTTGGGGATTATTGCCATCTTAACAATATTAAGTCTTCCAATTCATGAACATGGGATGTCTTTCCATTTATTTAGGTCTTTTAAAATTTCTTTCAACAATGATTTGTAATTTTCAGAGTATAAGTTTTGTGCTTTTCTTGCTAAATTTATTTCTAAGGATTTTATTTTTGATTCTGCAATTGACTTAATCACAGAATTATTGACTTAGTAAACAAAGATTTGTGAATCATTGACCGTAAGCCATGTTCTGACCTGTGAACAAGCAGACAGTATCCCTGGCCTCATGATATTTATACTTTAATGGAACACCTGTTACTAATTGCTGAGGAAATTAGGAAGCTGCTTTCTTTAGAACACCAATTATTTATTACCTAGAAATTGTATCTATTTGCACAGGGCTGATATCGGACTTCTGCTCTGATCGCTCTGGGTAATTTTCCCAGGTTGTAGACATTGGAAGGGGAATGGGGAAGATGACAGGTGTGGGGTGGGCAAAGTGCCTCACTCCCTTTGAACGAAAAGGCCTTCTTGTTATCTAAAAGTTGAGATTGCTAAAATACTTCTTATGTAAGTTGATGGAATGCTCACATTGGCTGCCCCTCCCGGCTTGTAACAGTGATCCATTGCATGGTTCTGAAGGCCAGTGGCTCCCATACCTGGCTGAGCACCAGAGTCGCCTGATGGGGATGTTAAAAAGCAGACTCTCAGCTTTGGGGTTAGTCACTTGTGTGTGTTTCATTCTCCTTGACATCTTACCTGCGAAATTCCCATTATTTGTCACTGGGACCCGTGAAAGATTTGTTGAGTTGGAAAACCAACAAGCAAACAGATTCGCAGATACCAGGCCTGTGGATTCTGATTCAGTCGTCTGGAGAGGGGCCCAGCAATCTGCATTTCCACGTTGTCTGTTATTCTGGTACAACCAGTCCAGGGAATAGGTGTTTGCAAACTGTCGATATATGCACCAGTGCTCATTTATCTTACTCACAGATCACCCGCAGTCAAAGCTGGTTCACTTTTGTTTTGTCACAGTTCTAACAAGTTTTTCTGCTTTGAAGTGACTAACACAATACCCCCCAAAATGTTCAATGATTTCTATTGACTTGAATCTAGTTTTCTTGGGTTATAACAGATTATAAACAGCAAATTTCAAGAGGGGAGAGTACAAAAGATGTAACGTCTGACAGTTTAACAGAGTTATCTTAAACAGCAGATGCAAACACTCAAAAAGACAGCAGCTGGGCCGTTCAGAAGAAGCGGGGTCTGCAGATTAAGGGTAGACATAGAAGAAGAACCTGACTGTCCCCTCCTCAAGTTCCCTTCCACTTCCGCTTCACACATGGCTTCCTTGCGAAAATCTTATCGACTGGGCACAGGCAGACTCTGTTGGTTATACAAGGGCCCAGCCGCCACCAGGTATTGCTTGTCTACTATGGGCCTTTAAATGCTGTGTCCATTAATTCTCCTCCAGCACTATAAAGAAAGTGTGCACAAGAGAATACTAAAGCTCAGGGTGGTTACACGACTTGTCCAAGGTCACATAGCTCGTAATGGCAGAACAAAAGTCGCACCCAGATCTCTCTTACTCCGTGCTTCCATAGTTTTAGCTACTAAACCAGAGGCTCTCGATAGATGTTTCATAACACTCAGCTGTGTGGCATTTTACATATAACTTGTTAAAGGTTAGAGAGCTGAAGTTTGTAAAACATTTACTTTTTAAAAATAAATTAGATTTGATTCAGGATTATCCTCAAATAACAATACTCTGCCCCATGCATTTGCTCGTGTGCATTGTTGAAAGGGAAAGAATGTGGTGGTGGAGCAGTGAGACCACAGAAAACGGAAGTACAACCCTGGCTGTGCCCAAGGAGTCTGCCAAGGATGTGAATTCTATCTGTCATGTGTGTCTACACTGAAAAAAGATTGAGAACCTTTGAAGAAGTAAGGTCCAATAACAGGGAGTGTACACTGGGGTCAGATGACTGAGTTTGTATCCTGACTCTGCTCTTTACTGCTGTGTGACCTCATTTTACCCCTGTGTGCGGGTTGGTGTTCTCACTGGTGAAACAGAATTGCTAAAGAATGTCAGCTGGTACATGTTAGATAGAAACAATGCCTGGTAAGTGGTATGCACTCAATAAATGTCAGTAAAACTTTATACAGTTTCAAGTCTTGTAAACAATATTCTAGCTCTCAAAAATGGCAGCTGTTGTATGTCATGTGTTGGGCTTCGTTAAGTGAATAAATATTTTAAGCATATATTTCAAATTATTTTAAGCATACATTTAGTAATTTTTCTTGCTTTCTTGAAACTTAGATTATTGGTGGGTAATTTGGATGACCCATGTCTTTTTTTAAATAAATTAACCAGAGACGTGTAAGTTGCTGGCTTTTTATTCTGCTTGAGTAATATCCTTGTAACAAATTTAGGCGTTTACTTTTATAAAATATCAAAACTGGTATCTTGTTGTGGGAAAAGTTAGTTAACATTTCCAGGCTTTGCTAAGGTCCTCCAAGCTCTTAGAACCTGTGATTCTGGCTGTTAAGCTGCTGTCATTTGGGGTACTAGAATTTCTTGCATTTTGAGGCCTGCTCACGTAGCTCCTTTTCTTGGTCATCTTGCCTTGACTTCCTGCTCATCCAGTTCCTCAGAAGCTTCTCTTGACTTAGCACAGATAAACCCACAGTAAAGTCCTTCATTAGACAAAAGTGGGTGGACAGAACTACATATGGCCAGTGTTAAACTGTGACCCCTTCATCTGATATCAAATTATTTGCCACAATCATGTTTTTGGTTTTAAATCATCTTCATATGGAAATAGAAAATAAGCTCACCCTCCCCACCAAGTGACCCGTTAATTGCAAAATATGGGGGCCAGTGTTCCTTTCCCCCGCCTCCCCACAAGTTCCTAGGTGAGTGCCTCTTTGTCTGAATGCTTCTAAGATAATGGCCCAAGATCCTTGCATGAAGGCCATCGCCTAAGGGGACCTGAACTAAAGTGAGTCTGAGAAGAGATGGGCGTGCCCCTCTACAGTGTCCATATTTCTCCTGCAAGGCTCCTATCAGTCAGGATCATCGTAGCTCAAGAGGGCTGATAAGGTGCCAACCAAAACTGCCTGTTTAGTTCCTTTCTCCCATTTTCCTAAAGTGAGCATCCTTACTAGCTAAGAGTCATAGGCTATTTTGCAGGTATGTATCTCTTGAAGCTGTGGGAAGAGACTAGCTATCAAGTCAGGCACATTTAATTTGGATGCCTAAACATGTATTTTTTTGAGGGAAAAAATCATAAAGATTATGTTGATTGTGTATTTTGAATAGCACAGAACGCTCCAACTTCGAGGGCCTGTAAAGTGCTTGGATGTATTTCATTATTTGAAAACAACACATGTCAGTAACAGGATATTTTATCTCTGTATTTGAAAGATACGGCATAGTCCACGCTGGTGGGGTAGGGAAATATCTCAGTGACTGGATCCTACATGGAGAGCCTCCTTTTGATCTGATAGAATTGGATCCCAATCGCTATGGCAAATGGACAACAACTGAGTACACTGAGGCCAAAGCAAGAGAGTCATATGGATTCAACAATATTGGTAAAGTGCAAATTTACTGCTGTCTACAAAGTGTGCACAGAATTGACTGGCAGCGCCTCTGACTTTAGCTGCTTTTTATTCTGTACGTGGTGGTGGGAGTGGTTAGGGATTCTGAAAAGCATTGTTCCTCTAAGGCACAACCGGGAATGTATATATTTAGTGTGTGGAGTGCATCAGTGATTTTAAGTTTTAAATCTACTTTTACTTTACCATTTGATGATCAATATAAATGACAGCTTTGGGTTTTTTTTTTTACATAAATTTAATACATATATATGCTTCTGGATTTTAAGTACTATGTTTTCCATTGTCTGAATCCCTTCAAAGTATCTTCAGTTTGGTTAGATGCTCATTAGAGCACCGGTTTTGCTTTTCTAGTTGGTTATCCTAAAGAAGAACGGTTTGCCGGGAGGCCAACTCAGCGAGTCAGTGGCCTTTATAAAATTCTGCAGTCTAAGTGTTCCATGGGGTTCCATGCGGGCTGGGAGCAGCCACACTGGTTCTACAAACCGGGCCAGGACACTCAGTACAGGTAAGTGAATGACTTAAGCTGCCGGTGGCTCTGACTGCAGAATGAAGTTCCGGACCTGGAATGGAGGGACATGAGGGGAGTGCTGGTTCCCCTGCCGCCCCATCGCACCACCCCATTCCAAAGAGCATTGAGCCTTTTCCTACGAAAACTATTTTCTGGCAGGAGAGGCATTAGTCTATCCCACATGACATTGGCCCATATCTAGGAACCACATGGCCCAGATAGTCCTACAACCAGCCCAGGTGAAGCCTCTGTTTGGTATTTTCCGGGAGCTCAGAGGAACCTTCCCCACCCCTCCAAATCCACACATGGCTGCCATTGGCTCCAAAAGATTTGTCCTGGTTTAGGGTGCCTAGTTGAATCCCCAAATATGGAAATAGTAAAAAAAATATGGATTTTTTAATCAAGGAATAGCTCAAAGCAGCTGCTTTGTAGTGTGTGTGCACTGAGTGATGCAAATTAAATGCACTGTTGATACATTAGGGGAAAAGATCATTTACTTAACGTTTTAGGTTCAGCTGAAACATAAAGCGTGTCAGTAAAACAACTCTGAATTGTCTAAAGTTATTGCCATTGTTGTACTTGGATTACATGCCATTGTTGTACTTGGGATTAATAATGATTATATGTTTTCTCCTGAGAATCCATAAACCAAGAGAAAACAAATCAGAAATCTAGAAATTGAGTTACCTTCTTTTTGACCTGTCATTTTGCTTATTTAAACAGGTTGTTATGTCTACTTTAAGACCCTATCTAAATGGTGCAAAGTCTCGTAGAGGGCCAGTTGTTGATTGATGTATTTGGGCTCTGCAGGTAGCCAGTCTAGATTATCTGGGGGCAGCATACGGGTTTGGTTTTCCTAAATGACTCAGATAAATGCCAGACCTAGTCTTCACCTTGTGCTCTTTGGATCTGGCCTGTTTATCCTACTATTTTAATCATTAAACTACTGAAAACTCATTTCACTGACTTAGCATCCTGCTCTAAAGTTCAAATACCACATTAGCAGCCCGCTTGGTAAAGTAGAAAGGACCCTGCAAATGAGGCAGGAGACCTTTGTGCCAGGCCCGGCTCCATCGTTAACTAATGCAAAGGCCTTGGAAGTCACTTTGTGCCTTTTCTCTAAAAAATGAAGCTGTTAGACCAGTTCTTGCTTACCCAGGAATGGGCCACAGCATGAGCATCACCTGGGAGCCTGTGAGAAGGCAGGATACAGGGCCCCACCGGAGACCTGCTGCATCAGAGCCTGCATTTTAAGAAATGCAAGTGACTCATATTTGCGTTACTGTTTCAGGAGTACTGAACACGATAGCTCCACCTCCTTCTATTCTGATTTAATTAGGTTCCAAAAGACTGGTATTTTTTAAATGCTCCTTGGGTGATTCTAATTTGCAACCAAAGTTGAAACCCATATGACTGGTTGACTTCTAAGCTCTTCAGATCTGAGTGCCCACGCGACCTATCTTATTTTCTAGTTAATTAATAC
Source organism: Equus asinus (assembly GCF_041296235.1). Taxonomy (NCBI): domain Eukaryota; kingdom Metazoa; phylum Chordata; class Mammalia; order Perissodactyla; family Equidae; genus Equus; species Equus asinus. The sequence goes on from NC_091798.1 coordinate 89,450,778, forward strand.
TTCACTCACTATAAAGTGGGTCAAAGAGATAGATGAGTAACTTTAAAAAATCAGATTCCAACATATATGTATGATTTACAGAACAGAATTTTAGGTTGCGTTTCCCCCCCCTCCCCCATAATGGGATTTTCTACATGAATAGGGCTTATGAAGATATCCTTATTCTATAATTTTCTGAAACTATTCAAATGACAGTTGTTTTATGACAAACATTGTGTTTCAGGCCAAGTTTTCGCCGCACAAACTGGTTTGAGCCTGTGGGCTCTGAGTATAAACAGGTTATGCAAAGGGTAGGGGTGATTGACCTGTCTCCATTTGGCAAGTTCAACATCAAAGGCCAGGACTCTATTAGACTGTTGGACCATCTCTTTGCAAATGTCATTCCAAAGGTAAATAATCTTACAGGGGTAAAAGGTCCAGGATTCTGGCCTGCTTAATTCTCTATCCTCTCATTGTTTTTAAAACACCAATGTGTTATTTTCGTCTACCTAAAGATTTCTGTATGAACACTAGAACTATTCATCTGACCAAGAGTATTCTGCTAATTTTCAAATTTAAATTTTTGGTGAATGACTTATCCTCCCGTGACCTTACAACTTTGCTTAATTGTGTCAATAGGAACTGCAAAATTGGAGTGTAATTTTTATGACAAATAATTGTAATGACCATTTAATCTGAGAACTTCAGAATCAATCTTGGGTTTAGGTTTATAGATAGTTTATACAATTGATATAAATGATAAGATTCAGATGTTTTTCATTGTTGGCACCCATATTTTAATTTCCATGTTGTGTTAAAAGGATACAAAAGATTTTTACTCTATCCTGAGGTCATTTTAAATTCTTTTGTGTAGGTGGGTTTTACAAATATAAGTCACATGTTAACACCCAAAGGTCGGGTGTATGCTGAGTTGACTGTTTCCCATCAGTCTCCTGGGGAGTTTCTGTTAATAACTGGTTCTGGATCAGAACTTCATGATCTTAGGTAAGTGCACACCTAGTCAGAAAATTTTATATGGACTATGTTGACTCAATCTTGCACTGAGTTTTTCTTTTACCAGTAGTTGAAAGTACAACTTTAATTCTTAAACCTTATTGTTTCAAATAAACATCATGTCTTTTATAGGAAATTATTGGAAGTGAGGGGCCCTGTCCCCACTCCCCTCCACAAGGTAATCCATCCATAGGTTTTACTAACTCCCACTTATTAGGCATCATCGATATGTCAGAACCCTTTTTATACATTATCTCAATTTATTCTCTTAAAAGATATATCTGCGAGGTATATATTATTCCCATTTTCAGATAGGAAACTGGAGTTTAGGTTAAAGTTGCTCGAGCCAGTCTTCCGACTCTGATGCCGTCATCCGATCCACTTCAGTGAGCTGCCTTCCTGGGCGTCTTCTCCGTTTTCCATGCTTTGTGCTCTCTGTCCCACAGCTAGATCTAAGCCATTGACCTACCGAGTCAATCCTTCACATGAGCCTTTAGTCTACCATCTCGTCTCCTGTAAAGTCTGTAGTCTTTGGTCTACTATTCCAAAAATATTTGAAATATTATTGTTTAATCAATGTCTTACTCTGATAAATTCTCACTCTGGTTGTAAAACAATGTAAATAATGTGCTCCAAATAATATGACTGCAAGTGTTGGGAGTGAGCTTAGCTTAGCCTTGTGAAAATCCAGAAGGTCATTTTATGTTAGACTTATGTACCTCCAGGGACTGCTCAATAAATTATAAACAAACCCTATAACTGGGTTCCAATGATTCATCAAGACTTAGAAATTGATACTTGTCATTAGAATTTTTATCTTTTCCTTATGATTGTCAAAACAATTGTGTGACTGGTGGCAGGCACACTACTAACCTTTAGCCACACAAGTGTGCCTCCTATGTACAGGTATTAGAGAAAATTGGGGTTTAAATTAATTTTTGAAAATTGAATCATTAGTTTAAATGCAATGGGTCTGTCACTATTTAAAAGAATTGTGTGGTAGAGCCCGTTTAAATAGAAGGATCCTTCTGTACTGTGAAAAATTATCCCCAAATTTATAAGGGGGAGGTTAAAGAGGATCACTTAATGTCTCTGGGACTCAGTTTCCTCAACCTTAAAAATTAGGTGATTATATGAAATGGCACTCTGGGGACTTTCGGGTAATTCTAGACACAGAGAATGTCTTCAGAGAGATAATATGTTACCAACATGCATTATTCAAGAAAGATTTAACACAATGTTTATGACTCAAATGCAGATGGATTGAAGAAGTGGCAGTCAGAGGCGGATATGATGTTGAAATTAAGAACGTAACCGATGAGCTTGGAGTCCTTGGAGTTGCAGGGCCACAGGCAAGAAAGGTCCTTCAGAAACTGACCTCTGAAGATCTTAGTGATGATGTCTTCAAGTTTCTTCAAACCAAGTCTTTACAGGTTTCCAACATTCCTGTCACTGCTATTAGGATATCTTATACTGGTAAGAATTGGAAAACAACCTAGAATAAGTCTCTAAAATTTAAAATAAGCGACTAGAAATGCAGGCATGTGCATACACCCACACACAGCTGCTTCTGTCAATGCAACTTTGGAGGGAGATTTCTCCTGCCCAACACTTAGGACAAGTCTGTCTATTCGCTCCTACTCTGAGAGAGTCATTCCATAGACTGTTGTTCCAGTCCCAGAGCTGCCTATCATTTGGAAGCGTGGATAAGAAAGTGGGAAGAGGATGCCTGTTGGAATAGTTGGAAGCGTTGACAGAATATTCAGGCCAGCTGACTTTGAATGGGAACATTCAAGATGGTCTCCCAGAGGTAGAGTCTCCCACAGAGACCATCTTGAATTTATCAGGCACCTCTTCAAGCATTACCACTGTCCATCTTTCCTTCTAGATTCTAAGTGCTTTAGAGAAGTCTTCATATAGCACCTAACCTTCTGCATAGTAGGTATTCAAAACAGAGATGCATGAATGCTCTTCAGTCCCCCGTTGGTGCTCTGGGCTTCTAACTTCGTCTAGATCTAGCTGTCCCTCCACAGAAGGAGTACTTGGTGCCCAGGCATTCATTCAATTACATGTTGCCCATGTTCTGGTGGTGTCCTGGAAAAACATCACCAGCAGCCCTCGACACTGGGGAACAAGGAGAACACACAGGATGAAGGCCACAGCTCTTCCCTGGGCCTCTGCTGTGCCTCTTCCCACCCTTCTTCCACCTTCCACCTTCCACCTTCCACCTTCTTCCACCTTGGCAAAATGGTGACCAGAATAAAACATAAGCAGAAGAAAAAATAAGAAGACTATTTGGGTTGGGTTTCACTTTCTTTGGTTTTGGCCCACAGCTCTAACGGTGAATGAAATGATCAAGTGGGGAAGAAGTGAGGAGTAGGGGGGCATTACAGACTATGGCTATCCCACAATGAAGATCATTTAAATAATTGTGAGTTGTCCATATTTTTAAGCCTTGTGATTTTGGGGCAAAGAGTTGCAGGTTGAGGTGTCTAAACCTTGAACCCCTTATCTTGGTAAACTATGGCATGCTAATTACTCATCTAACGTTATGAAGCTGAGGTTAGGGGTCAAGATTAACTTCTGCATTACAGTCTTTCTGTGTCATTAGAAGAGGTGTCTTCCTTACCAGCCCCTGTGTGGGAGACAGGATTGGGCACGAATGCGTCTGTGATATGGCGGGCTGCTTTGCAGTGGGTTTGGTTGCAACTTTTTTGTGAATTGGTCTTTTAAAACTCAACAATGTCTCTGTTGCATAAATGGAATCTCTCCCTTTATTTATGTGTTTTAGCTGATGCACATTAGACCTGGTCATCATTGCTCTTAATCTGGCATGGCACTTGTGGGTTTTTTTCAGGTGAGCTGGGTTGGGAGCTGTACCACAGACGAGAAGATTCCGCCGCACTTTATGATGTTATCATGAATGCGGGCCAGGAAGAGGGAATTGACAATTTTGGAACATATGCCCTGAATGCCTTAAGACTGGAGAAAGCTTTCAGAGCCTGGGGGTCAGAGGTTTGAAATGCTAGCATCTTCGTTAAAATTTTGTGTTTATTGTATCTGATTTTTATATAAGGGCTAGTTTTAAGTGTATTAACATTGGTTCTGGCTGTAAGAGAAATTGTGTATTATTAGATAACTTTACTTAATTAGGGGAAGAGGTTTTTCCCCTCAATTTCCCAGTTGAAAGTTCAGTGGAATTATGACATAATGTTTATTCTGCCTTAACTCCTCCTGCTTGGCAAGGAGCCCTGGACATCCGTCTCTGACTGTGTGTGGAGCTGTGACTGCTCCAAGGGAGCCTGCCTAGCACAGGATTGGAGGACCACCTTTCAGTTTCTTCCTCCCCCTCTGTCGTGCTGTCTATCCTCATTTCCTTCTTATAACGCACCTTTTGGCGAAATAACAATAAAAGGTGTCTTTCTGAGGGGCAGGGTGGATGGTGTGGGCTGTGTTGGTCCAGCCTACTCTCACCATTAATAATGAGAACTAAGGGTTTCTATTTGTATGATTGCACACCATTTTCATATGCCTGATTTCATGTACCCTCTCAACTCTCCCTGGAGAAGGTATTGGTGATTCTTGCTCAAGGGGTTGGGAGTAGGGGCATCTAAATTATTCCTATTCTAGACACAGTTACATTAAGAAACAGTGAGCAACTTGGTCCAGATTACACAGAAGTGGCCAACTCTGTTCTCCTGTTTTATCTCCAAAGTGGCAGGGTATCTCAAGACCTCTTAATTTTTTCGGATTTGCTAGTTGTTTCTTGGAAGCCTTTGAGGTTTTAGGCCTGGAGGTGAGATGAGGGGTAGTGGTAAAGACGGACTTCGGAGTGGGGACTCCTGGATTTGAATTTATCTTCTACCACAAAGTAGCTACATGGCCTTAACCCTCCAGAGCCTCCGTTTACTTTCCTCTGAAATAGAGATAGTCTTTATCCTACAGAATTATCATAGATGTTAAATAAGGCGCCTCACACATAGTAGAATGAAGTTAATTGGAGGGCAAAGTGTGTTTGAAAGCGCAGGCAGGGCCCCTTGGGGAGAAGCTTAAATGGACTTTGAGCTGGATGGGCAGCCTCCTTGGGCAAGCCATCATTTTGCAGGGGAGGTGGTGCTCTGTTGAGGGATTCTCAGCCTCCAATGGGCACCTTAGACGAGGCTGCTGCAGGGAGAAAAACAGAGGACGGCTGTGTCCACACCCCACAGGAAGGCAGGGCAGGAGCAGCCTTTGGGAACGAGGCCCTCTCCACCCTCCTGCCTTTCGTTTTCTCGCACCTCCTCTCCGGGAGCCTCCTCTTCAGAGCTTTTCTCCATCTCTGGTCCCTCTGATTTCCCAGCAGTGCCAGCACGCCCTCTGGTGTTATTACAGCAATCAATCTTCTGTGCTTTGTTTTAATTTTTTTTCCATGGAGAAATTCTGAAACTTTGAGCAGATAAAAATAATATTGGAGTTACTCAAATTGATTAGGAAATATGAGACCAAATTTTATATCTTGTAAAACAAGTTCATGTTACTCATCTTGTTTATACAAGGGCTGTGATGTCTTTTTTTGAAAAAACTTTGGCTACTTTGTATGGGATTTAGACCAATTCTCTTGGAGCCAAAGAGACCAATAACAACAAAATAGACAAACAAACAAAAACCATGAACTTCAGGGCTAGTCCCAAATAGTGGCTTTAGCTCCGACTTGAAGTATATTGTAAACCTCAACTGTATTTGACAAGATTTTCAACCTCTATTTTTTCCTTTTCTCTCTTCTGAACTCTGTAGAAGCCATTTTCCTACCATCTGCTTTCTCCTCTACTTATCCTGATCCCTGGATAATTGTGAGATATGTAGATTACTTAATAACTTTTCAAAACCTAACTATGTAAAATTATTGCATAAAAACATATGAAAGTCTTGTTTCTGAAAGGAACTTCATGTTGTGGTATCCCTCGCATGTTTATTATAATAAAAGAGCCATGGAAACAACTGTGAATTTTAGTTTCTAATTTGCTATTCAAATAGCAGTATTTGCTGAAAGGCTACATTTGAATTTTAGATTTAAAAAATTACTTCAGAGACCAGTCTATAATTTTCCTTTTTCAGAATCTATATTCAAACTCAAAAAGTGTTCTCTTCTCTAAAACGATAATATATGAAAGCGATGTTACTGAAATGATTTGCACTCGTCCAAGATTTAAAATATGTGTTTCCCTTTTAGATGAACTGTGATACAAATCCCTTGGAAGCTGGACTGGAATATTTTGTAAAGCTAAATAAGGTACGTTTACATTCCAAAGTATACTTGAAGTAAATCTGAAAATTATGCTGTTCCACGACACAACCATGCTTTAAAATGTAACTAAGTGTGATCGCAGGACAAATGAGTTGAACTTCAATAGTAAGCCTTGCTGAAGGGCTTCATATAAAGCTTTGTCAAAATTTGATATCAGTTCAGGCCATTGCAGTGTGCTTGTAGATATAAGATAGCAGAATCCAGCAGCTTTAAAGACTAAATCTAAATTCTAAGATAAAAATTAGTAGGGGTAAGATGTCAGCGGACATCCTTGTAAATCCTGGTGACTTGTGAAGTCACACATTAGCTCATGAAACATACTGCAGTAATTGACTCTCCCTGGGGGCTCACAGCAGGAGGCGGCCTTGCCTCAGCAGATCTTTCCATCTGCTTATTAAGCATCTTTGTGTGTTACTGCAACATCTGAGTATAACCAAATGACATATTTCAAATGTGTTCAGCATAAAATGGGTATTTACTGACAAGCCAATACAGGCCCATGAATCGTAACCGATACTAACATTCCAAAGGGAACCCCTCCATCAGTGGTTCTCAAAGTGTGGTTCTCAGACAGCATCAGCATCACCTGGGAGCCAGTTAGGAATGCGAATTCCAGGTCCCCTCCTGAACCTACTAAACCAGAGTCTCTGGGGGTCGGGCCAAGAAATCTATGTTTTAACAAGCTGCAGGGGATTCTGATGCGCCTAAAGTTTGAGAAGCACCAACTGATGTAATTATTGTGGAAAAGCATATTATGAAGCCAATTTATTACAGCCTAGCTCATCTATACAGTCCTACAAATATAAATGAGGTTACCCCATTGTTGTGGATTGAATGCTTGTGCCCCTCCCCAGACTCCTATGTTGAAGCCCGAACCCCTACTACCTCCTCTTTGGAGGTGGGCCCTTGGGAGGTGATCAGGTTTAGATGAGGTCATGAGGTGGGGCCCCATGTGCTCTCGTGAGAAGAAGAGAAACCAGAGCTCTCTCTCAGTCCACCATGTGAGGTCACGGTGAGAAGGCAGCCGTCTGCAAGCCAGGAAGAGAAGACTCATGGGGGAACCGAATTGGCTGGCATCTTGATCTTAGACTTCCCAGCCTCCAGAAGTGTGAGAAATAGATTCCTGCTGTTGAAGCCACCCAGCCTGTGGTGCTTCGTTGCAGCCCGAGCTGACTCAGACACCCACTGGGCGGTGTCATCGTTACCATGAGAGGCTTGATAGAGGTGCGGTTAGTGGCAGTACCGAAGGATAAGGACAGCGGCTGCTGCTCTTCAGGATTCTCGTTAGAATTCCAGAAATAAACTGGCCTGCCTTAGGGCTAAGAAGCTAAAGCAAAGGCTGTTTTCCCATCCTATGGAAGTATGTGAACACAGGCACATGAATCAGCCTAAGAAAAATTTTTAATGCCCCTGCATCAGTTCCCAAAATTCTAAGCTAAGATAGTAACATAAACATGTATATTTATAGTATTAGATTTTAGGAAAAAGAACCTCCTAAAGGGTTTTAAAGGGAATATCTTTCTGCACATTTTCCCCATGACTTTTATTTTTATGATGTGCCATCTGCCTCCAGACCAGAGACAGCAGGTGCTTGGAATTTGGGCAGACCCTAGCAGCAGACTGCTCCTTCTGATAGCAGAAGTCCTAGCTGAGCTGTTTAAAATAAGGATGAAAATGGCCAGACTCTTGAAAGCACTAAAGTTCTGTTCTTGGTCACCAGTAGGTAAATAGATGACTGACTCTTGCTTCAGTGTTTGGCTATTATTGTTTGGGGATAAGGCGTGATAAATGATCTCTTCATATTGACAATGGATTTTTAAAACTCCCTTTATGATTATAAGCAGGTGTGGATTGTGCATTTATTAGTTCCTTGCAATTATTTCAATAACCAAAGCTCAGCTCAGAAGTAAGTTGTTTATTAGATAATGACTTTGATTTACGGTATGTTTTTATGATTTCTGAATCATTGGTTCTCGTTCTGGTGTCACACGGTTAATTCTTCATGCTTTTATTGGGTGAACGTTGATGTAGCACAAGGACCTGGCCCTAACCGAGCCAGTCTTTTTCAATCACGTTGACTCGGTGGTTAGTGGGGATCAGCCTAACCCTAGGGTTGCTTGCTAATTTCCAAAACAGGTGAACAGGATGGATCAACTTTGTCCAGCTCCTATTTGGTGGTTTCACAGCAACTTAACCTGGTTTTGTAGCAGTAACGTGGCAACTATATAACTGTAGCTATAATGTGAAACCGATTCCTGAAAAACTTACGTACATTACAAACTAAATTCTGTAACTTGATAGTTCAAGTTCTATGCATACGAACCAAAGTGTTACCCAAGCTGGCTCCATAGAACATTTTAAAGAATAATATAATGCAAGTCCATATTGCTTTGGAAAATTGATGGGATATGAAAAGCGAAGCAGCAGCTAATACAGAAGATTATTTCTATTCGATACAAATAAAAACAAAACAAAAAACCCCCCAAAATCCTGGCATTTTACAACTGTTTAAAATCCACTCTTTCTTTCCCTTCAAAGCAGATATGTAGAGTCCCTGCTTGGCCTGGGAGAGTTAACGCAGTGATGGTATAAGCCATAACATGAAGAAAATACAGAGATGCGGGCTGTGTCCCAGCTCGGAGGGCCCTGGAGCGCTCAGCACCGCCCCCTCATTTGAGGGCGAGAGGGGGAAGCACAAAGAGGTCAAGTGAGCTGGCTGCAGTGCTTTGGGTAGCCAGGTTGAACTCTGACCTCACTGTGCTTTCTCACTCACTGCTTTCCCAGCAAGGTCCTTTCTCATAATGGCTTTATCAGCCTTGAATAACTGCTCCGGAATTTCTTTTCTGGCAACATATAGCGTAGAATTTGCATGGACTATGTTTTATTAATGATACCTCCCACAGTCATGTTTCTGTTACAACTAACTTTGTGTCCTATGGTAAGATC